>NC_132784.1:119657263-129657263 GCF_048418805.1 Vulpes vulpes | reverse complement strand
AGAGGCCGAGACACAGGCAGAGGGAGAAGCAGGCTCCATGCAGGGAGCCTGATGCAGGACTCGATGCTGGGACCCCAGGACCACGCCCTGGGCCGAAGGCAGGTGCCAAACCACTGAGCCACCCGGGGATCCCCTCTAACAAAGCATTTTACACCCAGGAGGTTCTCAACCTCTATTTCTGGATTCCGGTGCTCCCAAAGGGAGCATCCTCCTCTTGCCAGCCAAACCCAGAGGCAGAGCCAGTGGAGGCAGCATGGGGTCTCCTGGTGGTCCGGAGAGTACTAATCAGATTCCCAAGGGGCACCGGCCCCTCGGATGCACGATATGAAAGAGCCACAGAGAAACGGGGCCGCTGCTTGGATTTGAGCTCGCTTTCTTCATTACCGTCAGCAGCAACCATAGTCGCATCCATAGTCTGATTCCCTGCGGTGTCACCTTCAGATGACCCTGCTTACAGGGCTGCGCCCTCCGTACACGGCCCAGGTACTCCTTCAAGATCACTGGAAACAGGCCAGTTTTCTTCCCAAAGCGCCTACAGCTTCTAATATTCATTTAATATAGAAAAATGACTGTAATAACCTCAGCCTGGTCACTGGCAGTAGCCAGGCTAAGATTTTATGAATAGAATTTTTCTTTGTGGCCACAAAAATAATGGAAACATCATTATTTATTTTTTTTTTTTTTTAAGGAACAAGTGATGAAGTTCTTGAGTGGGAAAGACAGATTGACCTCAAGAGACTTGAACCAAGGTCTTTCCCAGAAATGCATTTAGAGAGGAGAGCCTCCTCTTCCAACAGTTCCAGAACATTCTCTGTATTAGCAGTGATTGGCACCAACTGGTTTTCATATGCACACTTTGGAGCCACTAGAAGGGAGTCAGTCGGTGCCATGTGGGGAGGAGGCTGTGGTTAGGAGGAGGTGTTAAAGCGAATATATTTTTAATACATTTAAATAACCTGTATATGTTTCCAAAAAAACCCACAAGCTCCCCAAGAATTTTCCACCGTCTACTACATCCTCACTTGCAAGACGGGTGTGCTGGGTACTATCCTGGGCAGGAGGGTTTAAATAAAGGGTGCCTAAGACAGTCCCTGCCCCCGAGAAGCTAATCGGTTTCTCTCCACCCGAAACTGGTCAGGGACAGAGGAACTCTCCTACTCGGTTTCAAACAGGACACTTAGCACAGGGACATGTGGGACAAAGGTGCTCCAGGGGTGTTAAAAAAAAAAAGGCAAAAGAAGCTTGAGGGAGACTAGAGAGGCCGAAGGGAGGAAGAGCGATGCCCCAGGGGGAGAAGGTGCTGCTGGTGTCTGAGGTCACTGCAACCGGCTGTCCCTGGAGCCACCACGGCAGATGCCAGCTGCCACTGCAGGGGACACGTGGGGCCCCAAACCTGGCTCCAGTCAGCAGACCTGGGCAGAGCCCTGCACCGGCTGGGGGGAGCGGGGCAGGGACGGAAGTGGCTTGTGCTGCAGGCAGCCGACCACAGGGCAAGTGGGGGCACAGGCAGGCCCTCCAGGCCCCCTGGTGCCCTCGGCGGCCCGGGCAGGACCGAGCCAGCCACTTGTCCATCCCTTCCTTCCAGTATCAGCTGCCCCTGGGCCCCAAGTAAGGGGGGGGACTTCAGGTGGAGGCAGCCACTGTGGACAGGGAATGAGGTCCGTCGTGTCAGGAGGAGGGAGAGGAGAGGGTGAAACCGGACCCACACCGTCCACGCGGGGGGCAGGGGGGTCACAGAAGGACTTCGGTAGGGAGCGACACGCTCGGACTAGGCCGGGGCCTGGAGGAACTAGACCAGCACCCTCCCCTGCCCACCCGGGAGGTCACCTGAGCCGGCTCCCGGACCCGCCCGGCCCTGGGGTCCGTCAGCACCCTTCACGGGAGGCCCCCCTACCTCATGCGGGACTTTCGCACAGAGCATGAAGATGTCCCCCTTGAGACCATTTAGAAATGGAATTCAGCGTATTTAGCAAGAAACATGGGTCTTTGGAAACAACTTCCAGGCTGACGTTGCTGGTGACAGGCTCGTTCGTCAAAGCCCAGGCGGTGAGGGTGGTGAGGTAAAGGATGTGAGGCACCTGCTCCCCGCCCTCCCCACCCCCCACGTCTACCAGTCTACTGGAATTGGTCGTGATGTTTAATGGAATGAAGTGGGGGAAAACATACATACATATATAAAGAAAATCTACCACTTACTTCCATTATCAGGTTGACAGGAGAACGCCTGGGGTCACTGAGGATGATGGTGGAAGACGTACCCACAGCACCTTCCCCTTGCAATGGTGACACCAGCACGCACGAACTGGGTCACCCACTCGGCATGAGGATGGGGAAGGTGGGCAGCACGAGCACTACCGAGGGCCCCTGAACGATGGACATGCACCCACCCTTCCAGGGCCAAGGCCTATCTGTGAGTCTGGAGGAGAACAGGAAGACAGAGGACAGGAGGACAGAGGGCCCATGGCCCTGCCACCAGGAGCACCGACCGTTAAGGCTCCTCAGGCCAGCAGGCTCTTGGCCACAACAGAGAAATCATTTCAAAGTCCACAACAGAAGCAAGGAGGAGTCCCAGGAGACTGGGAGATGAAGTTGCTTCAGATCTGGGGTGCAAAACAGGACCAGAGGACAGAGCGAAGGGACAGCGGGGCCCAGGGCACAGAGGGACATGGGCAGAACTGGCTTTGGGCTAATCACAGCATGCAGCCCCGTGCCCCTGCTGCTCATGGTGTATCCTGCTGTGCTTCAGGGGGCCTAGTAGATCCTCCTCGGTTGCTGTCTTCTCAAGACATTGTGCATCCAAGGCTGCCACCACCCGCAAGAAGAGGGAGTTTATTATAATCCTCAGGCGCTCACTATCCAACATCAATAATGATTAGTTGTTACTCATCCCTATTGCTTCTGTTCACAATCCCCTCACGCCGCCGTAATTCTAAAGCGATTACACATATTTCATGCATAAATATTTATATACGTGTCATGAGCATTTTTATACCAAGACTATAATCCCATATGTAAAAAATAATTTATATTTTTATTTATTTTTACACTTTGTTCACATCATGAGCCAAACTAATCACATTGACGGGTTTCCTAACTCCTTTTATTTTCTACCAGGAATTCATTTATTGGTGATTTTCTTCTAATCGTAAAAGGAAGTTTATATTTTCATAGAAGAAAATTTAAAAAAAAAAAAAAAAAAAAAAAAGAAAATTTGAAGATGCCAAAATGCATAATTGTTCTTAAAACTGCCCTAAATCCCAGTATCTATCTTAATCAACACTTTGGTGTTATCTACTTCCTGATACAGTTTGAGGTCAAAATTAAATTTAAAAAATAATAACACTATTGCAGAGTGACCTATCATTGCCTTTTCCCACAATCCATCTCCTTTCCCATGCCCTCCCTACACATACCCACACACACACACTCTACAGGTATCTTTGTTGCATTGTGTCTGTTCTTACAATAAATCCTTAGCTCCTACAAGATGCCCATTAATATTTCTGAAACCTATTAGCAGCTTGCCCTCCAGAAAGACTCTAGCCATCTGTTCTCTCACCAGCAGTGTTTGAGATACAATCTTCAATGGTTGGGGGCTGGACTGGAAAATGGGTTGGTTTGGAAAGATCAGGGAAGTCTTCTAGAAGCTAGAGAGGTCAGGAGGGCACGGGGTAGGAGGGTGCCACCAGCCTGTCTAGGACACAACTGCGTGAAGATGGTCCATTGAGCAAGGAGGAGGGGGTCACAGTCCCCCAGAGAGCCCTGTAAGCAACAGGAGGGTGAGAACTGTCGGATTCTGCTGACATGTCTATAGGAACAGAGTTGCCCTGACACACACAGTTACAGCCCTTCAGCCAGCCTTCCTGAGGGTGCAAACCAAACAGGGTCTATCCTTGAACACAGCTTGCTTTTGGGTTGCCCCCTCCTGCCCTTATTCCTGTCTGAACGTTTAATAAAAGAGGATGTGCCAATTTCCTCACACAAACATGTTCAAATCTGTTTCATCTCCTGACCTGGTATTTTTGCACAGTTCCGGTCCTCCTCGGGGTGCTGATTTTTGGAGGAGCTACTATGTTATGTCTACTTTTTTGTGTGACTTTGCAAGCTCACGAGTAGCTGAGCCTTACCCAAGAACAGTCTTTAATTTTGGAAACATCACAAAAATAATTTAGCACAGTGTTAGGTCCTTAAAAAGGATTAAAAGCAGGATTCCTCCCTTCCAAAAGTTTAGAAGTTCCTCCGAATACACAGAGCATACAATCAGATGAATTTTAAGAAGAAAAAGAACCCTACACCCCAAGTAAGAAACAGACAAAAGACAGAAGCGATTCACCGAAAAGCAAGACAAATGGCCAAAGCACAGAAAAAGCCCAACGCCACTGATACGTAGGGAAATGCACTGAGGGAGGCCCAGGCTGTTGGCAAAGTACAGCGAACAGATACACTCATATGCTGTAGGTTGGTGGCGTAAGTTGGTCACGGTTTTGTGGAAGGTTAGGTGGGAAGGTTAGGTGGCAACATTCGTTAAAATTAAAACTACAGTCTCATCACAGAAATTCAACTTGTAGAGGTCTATCCTGGAGGAAGTCTCACACTTGTGCACAGAAAGCACGATCGGGGGCGATCGTCACAGACGCCAATCAGCAAAGGCCTGCTAAGTCATGGTACGTGCTCTGGAATTCTAGAGAACAGGCTCACTGAAATAGGCCAATCTCAGGTGGACGGGGGGATGGGGTGACTGGGTGGCGGGCACTGAGGTGGGCACTTGACGGGATGAGCACTGGGTGTTCTATGTCGGCAAATCGAACTCCAATATAAAATATACAAAAAAAATATATTAAAAAAATTTTTTTAAATAGGCCAATCTCCAAAACAGACCATCGCAAAGTGCAAACAAACAAGTTGCAAAATAATGCCTACAGAATGGTTCTACTTATGTACAAAACAAAGCAATCGTGGTTTCGGATGTGCATATAAGCTACGCACGTAGAAATAACAGAAAGGTGCCTCTCGGGCGGAGAGAGGCACTCGGGAGATCACTGGGAAAAGGAGTTTTTTTTACTTTGTCTATATTGTTTGTATAGGAATGTATATATTACCCGGGTAACTAAGAAAGGATTTATATAAAAAACATCAAACATTATATGGTCTCATTCATTTGGGGAAGATAAATAATAGTGAAAGGGAATAGAGGGGAAGGGAGAAGAAATGGGTAGGAAATATCAGAAAGGGAGACAGAACATGAAGACTCCTAACTCTGGGAAACGAACTAGGGGTGGTGGAAGGGGAGGAGGGCAGGGGGTGGGGGTGACCGGGTGGTGGACACTGAGGGGGGCACTTGACGGGATGAGCACTGGGTGTTATTCTGTATGTTGGCAAATTGAACACCAATAAAAAATAAATTTAATTAAAAAAAAAAAGTCAAAGGATCCACAGCAGGATAAGATTCTCACAGTCACCAGTTTCGTCAGGAAGGAGGGGCTCCTCCCTCTTTGACCTTCTCTTCCTCGAAAGTAAAGGCCCTTTACGGTTTCACATCTTCTAAGTTATAGTAGGTTCCTCGGTGTTTTCCTTGACTAGGAAATGAGACTGTCTTGCTAGTTCTTCCAACAGTGCGATGCCAAGTCCACCCTGAGTGGAGTCCCACAGGCCCGTGTGTTAATGACCCCACAGGAAAACATTTCTATCAGCTGCCGACTGTTTGGGTGTGTGTAGGCACCACTGGGACTCGGTGGACTCAGCGAGGTCAAAATACCCTTTTACAGTGAACCTTCTATGGCATTTTCGCAGAGCCAACTTAGGCTGTGGATTCGCCTCATCATCAGGTTTGTGGGTGATGTACTTTTTTTAAGAAGGCGGCAAAACTTGGCTTGCCTTCTTCTGAAAGGCGTGATTTTTATTTTCTCAATCTGTGGATCTTGTGACCAGTGTTGGGAAAATTACTCGGATCGGCGATAAAGAAAAAATTAATTTTAAGCTACATCTGAAAAAGCAAAATCCCGTCTCTGTCATCTTTTAAGGAAGATGATCTAGAAAATTTCAGCAGCCGGGCAAGATCACAATATGAACCGCGATCTTCCTGAGAGACGTCTACAGAAGACCCCTAAGGATGAAGGGGGGCGGGGAAGAACGTGGTCATTCCAATAAGCTGATCATGAGTAGGAACTGGACGGGAGCTTGTTGCAGGGGTTCCCAGGAGCCGTTCACCGCTCCCTTTGGTCTCGGCGTAGGGAGGGCCCTGCACACGTCTAGCGTCTTCCGTTCTCTCCAGCTGCAGAAATCCCAAGTTACTTTGTCTGTTTGCAGTCTACATACCTGTCCCCACCGTGGACAGACACGACACACACACGCTGAAAGACAGAGAATGGGAATGGTCTCCAGTGCCATCCTTGGGACAATCTGTGACCTCGAAAGAGCCCTGGTTCTCTGCCGTCTTCAAGCACTTGATGGATAAGGGCACTTAAAAATAGAGGTAGAGGGGCACCTGGGTGGCCCAGTGGCTGAGCGTGTCCCTTCGGCCCAGGGCGTGACACCCCGGGGTCCCGGGATCGAGTCCCACATCGAACTCCCTGCAGGGAGCCTGCTTTACCCTCTGCCTGTGTCTCTGCCTCTTTCTCTGTGTCTCTCATGAACCAATAAATAAAATCTTTTTTAAAAAAATAAAAAATAAAAGCAGAGGAAGAAAAAACAATTCCTACTAAAGGTAGTTTAGATGATTATCACGGCATCTCACGTACTTTCCTTACGATGTAACCAGCTCCAGCAGCCGAGGTGGGGTTGTAAAAGGCCGAGCGCCTCCCGGTGCTCTCCCAGGACTCTCCCCGCCGCGCTCCGAGAACACCCAGGCCGCAGCCCCAGAGGCGCTGGCTCAGCCAGGGGCCCCCCCGCCAGCCAGGGCCCCCCCCCGCCAGCCAGCATCGGCCAGCATACCTGGAAGCGAGGAGGGCGTCAAGGGGACCCTGTCCCAGGCACCCCCTCCTGCGGCCCCCCAATGAGGACTGCCCTGCCGACCCCAGTCCGTTCCCAGTACGGTCAGAGATAATACAATGATTGCTACTGTTTTAACCCGTAGGGTGGTGTGTGTGTTTTAGGGTTTGGGGTTTTTGTTTTGTTTTTTTTTTTTGGTTTGTTTTTAAAGATTTTGTTCATTGGAGAGACAGCAAGCAAGAGCAAACTGGGGCAGGGGGGAGGACCAAGGGGGAGGGAGAGGCAGGCTCCCTCCTGAGCAGGGAGCCCAACGCGGGGCTGGGACCCCGGGGTCCTGGGACCGTGACTTGAGCCGCAGGCCGAGGCTTCGCCAACTGAGCCACCCAGGCGCCCCCAAGCCACAGGTGTTCAAGTGGCGAGAATTCTACTTGGTGAGCAAGGACGGTGGGGTGGCGCCTGCCCAGCGGTCTGCATTCTGTCACTGGCGCTTCCCAACAGTCCTGCTGGAGCCTGGCAGGTGGGCAGGGTGCTCCCGAGGTCACCCCTGGAACTGGCCACCTGCGCTCCAGGTGCAGGGGAGGGTAGTGTCCCTCAGACCCTGGTCGGAGTCCTCCAGCAGGCAGCTCTGCGGCCTTAAGTACACCCGCGCCGCTGTGTGACCATCACCATCACCCAGCTCCAGGACTAGCTTCCCCTTTGAAGCCCCACCCATGGGGCGCCGGGTGGCCCAGTCCATTACGTGTCTGCGCTCAGATCAGGTCATGATCCCGGGGTCCTGGGTTCGAGCCCGGCATCGGGCCCCTGCTCAGCGGGGAGGCTGCTTCTCCTCCTCTCACTGCCCCCTCCCCTCCACCTCTGCTCTCGCTCTCTCTCAAATAAATAAACTCTTTTTTAAAAACCCCAAAACTACCCATTGGCCAGCACCCATCGCCCCCAGTCCCGGGAACCACCATTCTACTTTCGGGCTCTGAAATCGGGTCACTGTAGGTACTTTACAAAGGACAGTCGTGCAGTCGTTGCCCTCTTGTGATGCGCTGGTTTCACGGAGCGTCGTGCCCTCAAGGTTTCTCTTGTCGCATGTTTCGGGACGATCTTCCTCTTCAAGGTTGGATATTAGTCCACATACGTGCCATCTGCTGATAAGGAGTCGTTCTTGCAAATGAAGTCGGTGGCGTAAAGTTATACACAGTTGCATATAAATCCATCAGTGCGATCCCAATAAACAAGTTTAAGCAGCAAAACAAGTCCTTAAATTTGGCAATTTCAACACACGATTCTGTCCTAGTGGTGTCAACTTTGCGAAGAGATCCAAATGTTGACCTGAATATTCCACAACTGTGTTCATGGTTTTCCAGCCTATTTGCTATAGGCTCCAGTTCACCGTAAATGTTTTGACAGTAGAAACACAAAGAGAAGAAAATAGGAATGTTGTTGTGGAGTACTCCAATGGGGAGTTAGAAACTGATGGAAAAACTGAATCAGCAAAAGCAACATAGATTGTAAATTGGACAGCAAATCCCAAGTCAGGGCAAGCAGACCAAATGGTTTCATTGGTTAAAATAAGCTTATGTGAGGCAGCAACTACCCTAACGCCTGATCCGAAGATGCTATCAGAGGCCCTCTTAACAATTCGACTAATGCCAATGTGAAGCAAAATAAATGTTTCTGCTTCTGGGATATTTGTCATGAAGTGAAAATCAAGACCATAGGATAGGGCTGTTGGTGCTTTATGATTTTAAAGTTTTTTTATTTGTTTATTTTATTGGTGTTCAATTTGCCAACATAGAGAATAACACCCAGTGCTCCTCCCATCAAGTGCCCACCTCAGCGCCCGCCACCCAGTCACCCCTACCCTCCGCCCACATCCCAATTTTAAAGTTTTCATTTAAGAATGGACAACTGACCTGACACTAATATAACCTTGTATGTCAGCTAAAAAAAAAAAAAAAAAAGAAAAAAGAGGCACCTGGGTGGCTCAGTCAGCTAAGCATCAGACTCTTGATTTCAGCTCAGGTCCTGAGATCGAGTCCGACAGCTCAGCACAGAGTCTGCCTCAGATTCTCTCTCCCACTCCCTCGTCCTCCCACCGTGATCACTCTCTCTCTCTCTCTCTCTCTCTCTCTCAAATCTCAAAAAAAAAGAATGGGAAAATGGGTAATTATTAAATCTGGTATTTCAAGTTTTTAAAACTGCTTTTCGGTTGGCATTTGTGCCCATATTCCCATCTTATGTTCTTATCATCAGATGTCTAAATCATGTAGAGATCTTTTTATTTTTAAGATCTTCTTTATTTGAGAGACAGCAAGAGAGTGCATGCATTAGCAGGGGGGAGGGGAGAGGGAGGGGGAGAAGCGGACTCCCCGCTGAGTGGAGAGCCCAGTGCAGGGCTGGATCCCAGGATCATGATCTGAGCCAGAGGCAGACATTTAACTGACTGAGCCACCCAGGCACCCCAAGTAGAGATCATTTTTTACATGTTATTAAAACATATCCTCTCATCACAATATATTGGTCAACAATAAAAAAAAAAACTATTCATGCATTACTATATCTTTTTAGCAGAAAATTTAAAGTATATAGCCCCATCACAGAAAAATTATTCACCATGTATTTTGTTCACTCATCATTTAAAAACATACACATAGAATTTGTGTGAAAAAAAAAAAAACAGAATAGTTGAAAATTTGGGGATTTCATGAATGTTCTGGGGACTTTCTCCTTCCTGTTCACAAATCACAAAGATTCAAAGATCAGTCCGCGGGGAATCTGGAAACACAGCGGGGCCATCGCCATCCCTAAGCCTTGCCATCATCTCCGTCACGTTCTATGTGCTGCTTCTGTTCTCAGGAAGGCCCATCAGAAAGCCAGAGCTGCACACAGCCTTTTCCTGCCTAGAATGCCTCATCAGCTTCTCACATTGGGGTGCACGCACCCCTACCTGCAGACAGTTTTTAGAGTCCATCACAATGTAGGTCTATTTACAAACTGCAAACTGCATTGGTGTGCTTCTACACCAAACCAGTACGTCAATCATCAAACATTCAAAATGTGTAAGTTTTTAATAGGGGAGAAATTTTTAAAGTTCTCACAGGAATTCCAATTTTTATTCCAGCAAACCAGTGAACAAACCATTTGGGGTAATGTCTGACAGATTACGCACCTTACTTTGGGGTTCATTGATCTGAAGAATAAAACTTCAAATTCTGTAGCGTTCTTCCTCATGATTGGGCCATCCTCCCGCCTCTCTCTGCTCTGAGCATATTGCCTGTACGTGGAAAATTCTCATTTTTTGCTCTTCGGTAGTCCTTGCTGCCTAGAAGGACAGCCTCTTATTTTGCTTGGTGAGAGTCTTCCCAATCTTAAGTCACAGACTAATCGTCACCTCTTCCAAGAAAGCTAATACTCTCTAAGATGAGTTGGTGATCGATACTAATCCCTGTTTTTATTGTGACCCTAGAGCAGCAGCTCCACCCCTGGACTGCCTGTCCTGGTCGGGGCAGCGTGTGGGCTTCTGTGGGCAGCATCTCTCGTTTGCACTGCAACATCCCAATGGGATGCTTTGTGCTCCCCTTTTATTGGATGAAGCAATAATGGGGACTCAATCCACTTGGCTTTGGAGTTCAAACATAAGACTGTCTTCCAGTGACGTCATTCATGGCCCTTTCCTACTGTGGCATGCTTTTCCATGGCCCTATCCTCCCATGGCCCTGTGCCCTGGAAACCTCGGGCTACTTTTCACCAATTTGTGAATTCCTGCTACCCAGCATCATACCTGGCATAAGAAAGCAATGCAATCAATGGTCACTGAATAACCCTGTAAGCCATTTTTAAAATAATCTTGTGACTCTTCATAGTTGGTATATTGATGGGGTTTTTAGGCCTTAAAATTTAAAGTTTCCTCATTAGCTGTCTATATATACATGAAACTTACTGCACAAATAAAAACCCTCCTGAGCTCTCCTCTCAGCTCCTGCTTCCCGTCAAGAAGTCTGGATAAAGGATACAGTTGGCAGACTTCAGGAGGCCCTGACCAGGGCCCAGGATCCACTCAGCCGCAACTTCCCCAGTCACAGGACCTCCCCGAGCCACACTCTCCTCCTCTGTGGGGTGGGAAAGCTGAGGACACCTACCTCTGTCGTTAGGAACAAGGAGCATTTCAAGCAACGACCAGCACACAGTTCTTGCACCAAAGATGTTGTTAGTTTTCAGAGATTTAAAACACTACTTTGGGCATGGAGTTGTGGCACCTGAGGGGTTCCTCTACCTTGGACCTCCTGTCTTGCTCTCGACCCCATCTCTGGGCAACCACCTGCACTCTTGTGGCTTCAAGGACCACTTGTGTTCACCAATTACTCCGAATTCCACACCTCAGTTCAGGCCTTTAGCCTAGATAGCTCTGAAACTGCAAACTCAAATGTACAGATGGCTTCTAGATACATCCACGTGTTCCTCTGCAGTCACTTCACACTCACCATGTCTAAAATAGAAAGACTAGGACAAGGACAGAGGTGATGATCAGATAACATGGACCTGAGTCTGTTTCAGATGGGAAAGCCAACGGCATCATTCAGAAAAGAGCTGGGGGGTGGGGGGAGCTGGGGACACAGAGCCCCAACCAGGAGGGGCCAGCGAGTGTGGCCAGGACAGGCCAGGGAGGTGGCAGTGGAGGACAAATGATGCAGATCAATCACAGAGGGAGATGCAGGGAGGAGGTTCTGCTCAATGACTGGTTTCTCCGGGAAAGAGGAGAGGATCCTGTTTGCTATGTACACAGGAGGGGGAAGGGGAACCAGGGGCTCTATTCTGGTTCTAAGAATTTCCAAGAGCTACCAAGGAATGGAGAGGACCTGCCATGCGAGGCTGTGGCAGGGGGGTCCCCCCGGAGGTCAGAGAACACAGTCTGGACACACTGTTCTGTGAGACTGCGGGACCTTCTCTGTGGTCCACCTGGAGAGTGGATGGTGAGGGGAGAGGAGCCTTCGATGGAGGGCGATGGGCCACCAGAGCCAGCAGGAGGGAGGGCATGGTTCTGACCAGAGCACAGTGACAACCGTGGGGCGGCGTGCTGAAGCAAGAGAAAGAGGAGTGTGGGGCTGGTGGGACAGGAGGCTGTGGTCAGGCAGTGGGGGGCTGAGGTCCAGTTTTCAGAGAGGAATAACTCCAGGAAACCTCAAATGTTACAATGTGGCCTTGGCAGTGGGGAGCCGAATGGGGATCCCTGGACATGGGCATGTGTGTTGCTCTGGCCACTCACCGGGACGTTGCAGGGAGGTGGTGGTGGCCTATGGGCAGGCTCAGCGCTTCAGTGACTGTGCTGTGAAAAATGGTGCCAAAAAGAATGAACACAAGGTTTTGCATCCAACAGAGGAAGGACAGTCAGACGCAGGCAGCACTGGTAGGTAGAAAACTCATGGAATCTTCCTCCTGGCACGGAGGGCGGGTTGGGAGGACCTGTCCACACTGTCGAGGACTCCTGGGAATGTGGCCCAGGAGAGAATGGACCAGCATGTGGATGTGGATGGAACATAAGATGCCTTGTTCTAAGTCCTAGAGGAACGTATTTGTCCTGGAGTAGGGGTTCAGAAGGAAGTCTTGAAGGAGGGAAGCAAAGGAGGGTTAAGGGAAGGAAGACCAGGCAAGTGTGGGTGTCCGGGATGTCTGTGAGAAGCAGGTTTCTCCAGGGCTGCCCATCTACCCGGTGGGTTACTCAGCTGAGTGTACTTGGGTGCACGAGCTCAGGGGACAGGAGAGCCACCGAGAGATGGTTCTACTGCTTAAAGCCAGTAGGAAGGACACGTTTCCATTCCTAGGGCTGCAGGCCCAAAAGTGTTCTTGTTCACTTGGAGGAAGCAGTGCAAAAATTATGAACGTTTCTGAGTGTGGGGGGTGGGGAGGCCTATTTGTCCAAGCGAAGGAAGAAGACCAGAAAGGGAAGCAAAACCCACCACAGTGAGCAGAGTGGCTCATGAGTGGGTACGTGGAGGAGAACTCTCCCACATGGTGTGGTTCCAGCTGTCAACTGAAGTCAAACCACGCAGAGAGAGCTAGGTCTGCAAAAGTAGTCAAAAATTGCCGAGCTTGCCAACTCTGACATATGTATCGGCAAACACGTACGTCCCTTTAGGGGATACACTCAGTGTTGGGGAGAAAGCCTTTATTAAGCTTCCATCATGGTGGCTTCCCCTTGGGAATCACCACAGGCAAACACTCGGATAGGCCTGCAGGTGGGAGTCCCAACTCCTTCCTCTCCTTGATCTTATCCCACTATCTAAAAATGTCAAATTTGCCTATCTTCTAGCACCATTTTCCCTGGAAACCTCATTAGGCTGAAATGGATTTGTTACTTGGACCGGCGTCGTAGCCATAACTAAAAAGTAGTTTTACATATATACATATTTATGTTTACGTATATCTGCACACATACATATGTACACACACACAGAGGATACATTATTTTGTGATCAGCCCCTAGGGATAATTCAGCATTTCACAGTCACTCACCAGGCATATCTTCTGTGATTATTATGTGAAAAAGAGCATTTGTACCTTTTTTCATCTTGAGTGTCAGAGGTCCCTCTCTGTCATCTAAGCCATGGACCTGCCAGGACCATGGACAGAAAAGTTGATTTGGTCCAGGGGAAGGAGGGTAGGAATCTAGCATCCCACAATGCTAGATTTTTTTTTAAGATTTTATTTCTTTATGAGACACACACAGAGATAAGCAGAGGCACAGAGGGAGAAGCAGGCTCCCCACAGGGAGCCCAATGCACAACTTGATCCCTAGACCTGGGTCATGACCTGAGCTGAAGGCAGATGCTCAACCACTGAGCCACCCAGTTGCCCCAATGCTAGATTTTTCCATTGAGAATCATCCTCCCTAATCCTAAATTCTTAAACCAGATGTCTGCCTGGTTATATAATCTTGACCACATTATCTGGGCCTCAATGGTTTAGGACAATTTCTTTCCTTAACTTAAATTCCCCACTTGATAAAAATGTGATCACAATGGTGACACCCGAGTGAAAGGATACAGTGCAGTTTGATTAATTAAAAGCTAATTAGAGGGCCTCATGCTTGCCTCTGCAGAGCAGCTCCTATCTGACCTACCCAACAATAAAAGCCAGAAAACCACCACCCCTCCAAGACCCCAAACAAAACAAAACCATTTGAAGGTATCAAAGGGCAGCAGGGTACTCAGGACTTAGGAGAGAGAAGGGTAACCCAATGAGGGGAGCTGGGTCCTCCAGAGGTTTTCATCCACAGAGCGTTTGCTAGTTCACAGTGTGGGACACAGAGACCCAACCCAGTCACACACCGGACAGGGGAGGTCTACACTGGAGTTCAGGGCTACCAAGGCAACTAGGAATGGAAGACTCGAGATCCTGGAGGAAAAGCAACTGCAGAGAATAGGATGCACATTGTGTGTGGACCGGGTGTGGGGGTGCCTACCACCACCTAAGGCACACATCGCGGGGGGACCACAGCTCGGCCGTGCTGGACAGCGCCCCCGATCTGATGAGATGACCACATGCCCAATGGCATGGCGACCAATGACAAAGGAATAAACAAACCCACCCCAAAATGGGCAAGAAGCTGCTGCAGGTCAGCCGACCGGGGAGCATGATTAACTCAGCTTGTGCGATTAGACGGTAAGGAAGAGTGAAACCATAGTAGCCCCTTAAAGTGTAAGACCATTGCAGGCAGATGTAAAAAGAAATGTCAAAGATCAATATAGAGACCTACGAATAATTCAATAAATGGAGATGTCTTTGATATCTGGAGCGGAAGACTCAAAATGATAAGGATATCAATTCTCCCCACAATAATCTATATTTAACACAACTCCAGTTGAGATCCTAAAAGATTACTGGTAACACCAGATGAAAATTACTTCTAAAATTGATACAGACTAAACCCATGAGAATATTCAGAAAATGTTTGGAAAAGAGTGTAGTGAGGTTAAACCGTCCCTGGCTGATCAGAGTACATTATAAAGTTATAACAGAGTTTTCTAGATCACTGGGCTACACTAGATTCTAATTGGATTAAAGAGAAATGTAAATAAGCCACAAAACACAAACCATAAAAGTAATGTGACATAATGTAGGACATGGTTTATAAAAATATGAGTATATATAAATATGATTTATAAAATTATTATATATTATATATATTAAACATTTTATAAATGTTATATAACATAAAATATAAAATATATATAGAGTGATTTCGTTTTGATCACATATACTTTGATCCGTTTTGGATTTTTGTTTGCTCTTAGGCAGTAGGAACTAAGCTTTGTTTTTCCCCAGATAGTTAGCCATTCGACTGAGTGCCCACACGGATTACAAATAATCCTCCTCACGCTGGCTTCCTGGGACTCATTCACAGGCTCATCCTTTACCTGCCCTACAGTCAACAGAGTTTCGTGTGTGTTCCTGTGCAGGAGGCAAACAGACCTGATTTTTTATTTCTAGAATTTCTCCCAGCTACTGTTCTATATTCTTTCAGAGGACCTTTTCAATTATTGCAACAAGTCACAAAAATAAGTGTTTTTGTCTGTGACTGCATTTGATTTGTTGACAGATTCGGGAAGAGGGGACAGCTCTATGCTGTTGGCAGAATCAATTCGCTTTCCTTCTCCCTGATGCAAGATGAGGGAATCCACCCACATGGACTTCCTTCTCATATCGGCTCCAAGTTTCGGTTGGGATATGCTAGGATTGTTGTCTGGGATTGTTATTAACATCCTGCGGCCTTTCGGTAAACAGGTATAACCCCTGCGCTCTGTATTGTGAACATGACTATTTCTCTCAGGTATTTTATCGTTTGGTCGACTGGATTGAGACTCTGCGCCGGTCCTGGGCTTACTGGCCCTCGGATTCTTTCCTCCCCCTTCTACTAGCTCTGAACCATAGAGGGGTTTTTCCTCCGCAAGATACTTCATCGGAGTGTTGAATCAGCTGGTTTTCAGTGAGGTTTGGTCATTGGGAGAATGGAGTTCAGGGTAGCAGAGTGTCCAACTCAGGCACCAGCTCCCTATGGGTCTAAAGCAATAGCTCCGTTATTTAGAAACATCTAGAAACCTCTGCCAGGATTACAACTTCCTTCAGGAGACTGGCTCCTGGGCTCCTCTGTCCTCCCAGCTGAGAGCCTTGCTGTTTCTTCTTGCTATTGCTAATCTTCAAGTGTCTCGTCCTACATTATCTTCACTCTTCCATAAACTGTGAAACTGATTTTCTTCATTCAATCCCCCATTTCAAATACTCATGAGAAATAGATGTCCTGAGTCCATACAAAGAGATGGTTGGGGGATCCCTGGGTGGCTCAGTGGTTTAGCGCCTGCCTCCAGCCCAGGTGTGATCCTGGAGTCCCGGGATCGAGTCCCACATCGGGCTCCCTGCGTGGAGCCTGCTTCTGTTTCTGCCTCTCTCAGTCTCTCATGAATAAATAAAAAAAATATTTTTAAAAAAGAGATGGTTTTCTGTTACCTTCTCACATAAATGACAACATGGTATAGAATCCATCAGTTGTACTGTGCTTATCTCAAAAATAACAAAAACGTTGCTTTGGGTAATATAGCCATTTTAACAACAACAACAAAAACCAAAACCACACCTCCGGAGCAGAGTTTCACTAACTTTACCATGCATCTGAAATACCTGGAGGACTTATTAAAAACACACATTTCCAGGCCTCGCCTCTAGAGAATTGAAATTTGTGTGTCCAGCTTAGGGCTGTAGGGTATGAGGTCCTAAGAAGATGGCCAGTGGTGAAGCCTGCAGACCTACAGAGGAGCACTGATCTGAAAGCTGCACCAATATCTACTAGCATTTATTTAATTTATTTATTTTATTTATTTATTTATTAAATATTTTATTTATTTATGAGAGACACAAAGAGAGAGAGGGGCGGAGAGAGAAGCAGGCTCCATGCAGGGAGCCCGACGTGGGACTCGATCCCGGGTCTCTAGAGTCACACCCTGGGCCGAAGGCGGTGCTAAACCGCTGAGCCACCCGGGCTTCCCTCTACTAGCATTTAATGCTACTCAAAAGAGGCCTGAGTTAATCTTCAGTTAAGTTTAGTTTATCTAAACGTCATAGATAATGTGCATATTGATAAAATTCTGTCTTTAACCTTATGGTTTAGCAGATTCACTGGGACAGTATCATGGCTTTGGCCACCCGCTATAAATTTTTCTCATCTGAAGAGGACAGTCTTCTTTCATTTTAGAAAAAAAAAATTCTGAAAATATTTAAGTATAGATTCGTTTCATTTGTTCGATCCTCTACTTCAGGCAGCAACACCAAATTATCCACCTATCGGCTCTCCACAGTGGACACCCCCACCTGTGGCACCTCTAGGTTTCCTGCAGTTTGGTAAAAAGCCCCACTAGGCCCAGTTTTTCATCCTCCCAGAAGACTGCTGGACTTGGAATGAAAGTAGGTAATCTGGGAGCTTCGTCCTTACATATTCTTCATAAAATCTGTTGAAGACAGCGGAGAGCCAACCCTGGATCTCACCTGGTTGCTCACAGAACCAGGGTCTATATATGGTAGAGAAGTGATACATATGCACCCATGACTTCTTGATCCTGCCACCAATGTGAGTCTGTGCTGAGGAACTGGCCCTCACTCTCTCCCTTGGCTTTCCCAGCTATTTAATTTCTAGAACCCTCCAAACTGAGGGTTCTTAGACCTTCAAAATTCCTGTGATTCCTTTCCCCCCTCACTGCCTCCAACAGACCTCCTCCTTCAATGTGGTCAAAATTTAAATGATCTATTAGCTACTTTTCTTTTTCTTTTTTTTTTTTAAATAAATTGAGGACTTTAAAGGGAAAAATACTTTGTTCCCAAACACAAAGTTTTCTAAACTATGGTTAAATTTTTTTTTATTCACTTAGGCTATAAGGAAGGTTTTACATTTCCCAGTAAATTTCCTAGTTTAAAAATAATTCACTCATAATGGAGAAAATTAGGAAGGCACAGAAAATAGAGAAGTAGGAAATAAAAACTGCCCATCATCTCACCATCTGGAAGTAACCAAGGCTAACACATTCGCATACTTCCTTTCTAGGTTTTTCTATGTATTTTAGCTTATTGAAAGATTATGTAATTCATTTTTTATTTTTTTATTAGTAGAAAACTAAGTATATATTTCCAGGTCAGGTACAGCAATCCGGCAGGAATATAACCCTGTTTCCATGGCGTGACTGAAGACATACTGGATTATACTTTCCCCCAGTGTAATTACCAGTAGGGCCTTCTTTCACTCTTGAAAGAGTCTCAGTGAAGCAAAGGTGGAAAAAGTTGGAGAAAACAGTTTTTTAAAAATTTATTTATTAATGAGAGATGGGGGGGGGGGCAGAGACACAGGCAGAGGGAGAAGCAGGCTCCATGCAGGGAGCCCCACAAGTCCCACCAGGGCTGTCCAAGAAAATAGTTTTAAATAAATAAAATCTTTAGAGAGAGAGAATATGAGTGGGGGAAGGGACAGAGGGGGAAGGAGAGGGAGAAGCAACTCCCTACTGAGCATGGAGCCCGACCCATGACTATCCCAGGACCCTGAGATCATGACTTGAGTCAAAGCCAAGAGTGGGATGCTTAACCACCTTAGCCACCCAGGTGCTCCTCCTGGAGGAAATAGTTTTATGGGAAGCTCAAAGGAGGTCAAGAAAATGGTGACTGAGCCAAAAAAAAAAAAAAGTAAAGCTTTCTATATATTATTGAAGGTTTGAAGATACCAAAAGTGAAACATAATGTAACAACAAAAAGTTGGAAAGGCCAAAGGGAGAAGAGAGAGAAGCATGAAAGTGAAGCAAATCCTCCTGCAGGATATAACCTGCCAATGGTAGGATACAATGGTATCAAACAAACCATGCCTGACTCTTCCATGGAATTCTTCTGGAAGCTCTATTTGCATCACACGTGCCAAGCAACAGGGTGAGGTGAGGAGGGTCAGAGCCTATACTACCCCTAGACCACAGCACCTCTGACAGTGCAAAATAGGCATTTCCACCCACAGGTTTGCCACAAGATGCCACTATCTCACATTGCAACATTGCAATTGTTCTTCCTTCTTAGTTTTCTACAGGCCGTGTGTCTGCCTCGTGAGAACTAGGTTACATATGGATCTCCAGCTGCAAGAGAGTCTGGGACATGTAGGTTTACTTAAAAAAAAAAAAAAAAGATTTCCAGCCTCTATAGTACAGGAAGGCAAGACAGGGTGCTGGGGTTGGTGCTGAGTCAATGTGCAGAATTTGCCATAACCCACTTGCCCAAATAACACCTGTTGGCAGTATTTTAAATACAAATACATGTATACGAATAGAAAACACATACCGCACAGGAGGCAGGATGAGTAGAGCTGCTTCTCCAAATCCTTTTCCATCCTCGCTTCCTGTATTAGTTCTCTATTGCTAAACAGCAAATTAATCCAACCTGAGGCAGCTTTTGAAACAAAACACTTACCTTGCTCCTGTGGGTCAGAATTCTAGGCACTGCTTAGCTGGTGGTCTACGGCTCCAGCTGTTGACTGGACTGGTCTCCTGTAGATCCTTGGCTCAGGGAGGATCTCCTGAGTGCATGCACTTGGTCGTTGGCAGGATTTTCTTCCTCACAGGCAATGCACAGAGGGTCCTAGTTCCTCGTGGGCTGTTGGAGGCAGGGGCCCCCCTCAGTTTCTTGCCACCCTAGACTGTGCACAGGGCAGCTCACAACAGAATAACCAGCTTCCCCGCAAGTGAGCAGACCAAGGACCCAGCAAAATACCCAAGATGGAAGCCACAGTCTTTCCATAGTCTACTCCTGGAAGGGACATCCACCACTTCTGAATTGTACTCATTAGAGGCAAGTCAGTAAGTGCAGCCTGCACCCAAGAGGAGGAGCTTGCACAGGGTGTGAGTATTGGGGGGGACCATCTTGGGGGCTGCCAGCCACACCTCCTCTCCCTGACATCCCTGGCACCCCAAAAGGAGCCACTCTTAATAGGGTCTTCTGATTCCTTTCGGGGGGGGGGGGAGAGGAAACAATTGGATTTAAATCAATTTTCCAAAAGTAACCTGGAAGTATGCCAACAGTTGCTGCTAAGACTTAAATGTCAACCATTTCTAAGCGGCATGAAAGTCATTCTCTTAGCCAAGGAGACCAGATGAGCACCGAAACGCACAGCTTGTGTTCAGCAAAGGAGGTAAACAGTACGGCAACGGTGAGGTGGTGAAAGTGCCCAAATGTATGTTTACATTTTCATAAACAACAAAAAAAAGAAACCAACCACAGAACATATGGGCCATGCCTCAGAAGCAGTTTTTGAAAAAAAAGAAAAAAAGGAAGAAGAAAAAGAAAAAGTCAACACGCTCAGAAAATAGGTCCACCCATGTCTGCAGGCGATGCTCCAGGACATGGACATACTGTAGCCTGAGGTACAAAGGACAGTGATGGGGTCCGCTCGCCCCAACCACCACACCTGCAGCCAGCTCTGAAAAAGTGAGATTACTACCCCTCCTCGGAGATGAGAAAATGGATTCTGACACAGTGATTTGCCCAACTTCCAACCTAGGGGGTCTCTGGCTTGTAGGCCTTTGCTCTTCTACTTGGCTCCCCAGTGACTAGGGGTGGTTTGGGCTCCCCCCACTTTTATTGACGTCCAGACTCTTCCACAGCTTGAGTGGGCAGAGCTTGCTGTGGCCCACCTTGCTGAGGGTCTTTCTGTTCAGAAGGATATTTTCCAGCTGTCACCTGCCAACCCTTCCCTATGTGAAGGATTCGGGAAAATGAGCATCACATGACTCTCGTCTGGTTCCAAGCAGTCTAGGTAAGAGGTGCCTCATCAGGTCCATTTTTCCTTACAGAAGCCAACAGATACTTAGAAGTCGTTCTTAAAGTGTACACAGCAGCAGGACACTGGCTGCTGGCTTTTGTCCTAAATTTAAATTAAGAAAGCGACTAAAAATAGATGGAAGACTCAGCTATTTGGAGAGAAAATTCTACAAATAACACTTGTAGAGACTGCCCAAATATAACCACTAAGACATGTAATTATGTCCGAGAGATTGCTGGGCATTAGAAACTACTAGAAGCTATTTGATTTAGAAATCTGAGCTCTTACTGTTGTTAGAAGGTGGAGGAGGGTCAGCAAAGTGTCCTCCAGGATGAGAATGTCCTTTAAGATGGAAAAAAACTAAGGTGGCCACTCCGTATCATTTTCGCAGAGCTTCACTCAGGGTAACTAACCCCAAGAGGGGGCGGTCAAGTGGGCAGATGATGCAGGCACTATGCAGTCTTCCTTCACCCCTATGGTCCACCCAGTCTGGACCTTCACCCCAGCTTTTATAAGGGGGTGGGGGCATGAGGATGAGGTCACAGGGCAGTTCTCAAGTAGTACCACCTGCCCTACAAGTGACCTGAAGTGGGGCCTTCTGATAGTCCCCAAAGTGGCACACAGAACAAGCCTGCCCGCATTCCAGGCAGGACACACATTCACCTCCATGGGACCTGGAACATGAGGTCCCAAAGGAGGTCACTGCATGGGCATTAACAAGATGGAGCCAAAGATGGAGTCAGTGTTGTCAGCACCCCTAACACTCTCCACCCTCCATCTTTGTGACCCATACAATCTTAACATGCCATCCATCCAAGATGCCCCTAGAGCCAGAGGTCAGGGGGGCACTTGCATCCCTAGGCCATGGCAGCAATACAAACAGCAACAGGGGAACCCATAATGTCTGGGCTTTTCGCCATTCCTTATTCTAATGGGTAGGGACAGCCACCACGCTAGCTGACTTCCTGCTGGGAGGGGGTATAGATCAGGATTCAGGAATGGAACCGCCTTGTGTCCAACTGCAGATGGCAAGTATTTGGCAGGGCTCTTAACCTTGAAAGACTCCCCTGTAATACCTGTAGATTTTCGAGGATTGCTTCCTCTCTTCCCGAGGTCCCCCAAGGACCTCAAAGTTCTTGAGCCTGCCAGTAAGTGACCTTCCTTATTCCTGTGGTAGGGCTCTCTGGACCCCTGTAACCAAAGTAGGAGAATCATTTTTGCCAAGGGGCTTCACTGGCTCCACAGAGTCAACCTTAGTTCCTTACGGCTGTCTGCTCCTGGGGGCGCAGTTGGTTGAATGTCTGATTCTTGATTTTGGCTCAGCTTGTGATCTCAGGGCCATGAGATCAAGCCCTGCATCAGGCTCTGTGCTTAGTGGGGAGTCTGCTGGAGATGCTCTCCCTCTGCTCCCCCCACCCCCCAAAAAGGCTGTCTTCTCCTAAGGGAGCCTACACAGGTCTCTTATCAGATAGTACATTCCAGTCACTTGGTGGTAAAACCAATGTTTCCAATGGTGTCACATTAAAGAACAGATTTTTTTTGTTTCTTAATGTTTCTAAAAAGATTTTATTTGAGAGAGAGTGAATAGTGCAGGCGAGCATGAGTAGAGGCAGAAGCAGACTCCCCACTGAGCAGGGAGCCCTATGTGGGGGTGGATCCCAGGACCCTGAGGTCGTGACCTGGGCTGAAGGCAGACGATTAACCACCTGAGCCACCCAGGCGCCCCAGGAGAATAGATTCTTATTGAGTTTATGGAAATAACTAATTGATTTCCTATCTTGTCACTGCCGCAAGCTCCAGCCAAATCCTACTGGATATGAACTTTTGTCAAACTCACAACTCACATCTGATATTAATATCCCCAGGCCTCTACTTGTTTTACTACAATTTTTGCTGTTAAAGCCTCTTGTTAATTAGCATCCCAATCCCACTGACTTCCTTTTTCTCCCAAAAGATTTTATTTACTCATGAGAGACATAGAAAGAGACACAGGCAGAGAGTTGATGAGGGACTCAACCCACTGGGCCAAAGGCAGATGCTCCACCACTGAGCCACCCAGGTGCCCCTTGACTTCCCTTCTTAACCAAGACATAGAAAGGTCTTAAAATCTGTACTACACGGCAAATAAGTTTCCAGTAACCCTAAAAGCCTGTGATTCCTTATCACTTTGGGGACTGGGAAGACTTGTATCTTATCAGTGACTGCCAATGGCATCACTTTTTGTCTTATGTGATCAGAAACTATACTACTGACCTGGCCCCTAGACCTTGTGGGTATTTACCTCCCATTCTCAGGACTTGAAGTAGGCCTATAACACAGAGCTACTAGAGATGGAGAAGACGAATCATGGGTTAACATGGCATCTATATAATGACAAAGCACCATCTTCTCTGGCAATACCCATATTTCCAAACTTCTGGCCACCATCCCTTGACAAATTGTGGGATTGTGGAGGTGCCCTTGGGGTACCACCTGGAAGGGCCACCATCTCCCAATCCATGTGAAAGTGAATTGGTCTTGGGATTCAAGTCCTAATGGAACGCTGAAAAGCCTTTAAATAGACCCAGTACAAGGATGTCTTGCATGTCATGACTTTTTTCTAACAGTAAGGCATGGATGGAGAGAGTGACTATTGAGTTTCTTGCAATCTGTTGTCATTGGCCAGATCCCATTAGATTTCTTTATAGGGTGCACCTGATTATTGAATTGTTTTGATCAGGCTTAAGTACCTCCACCTTTTCTAATTCTTTAATGGTAGCCGTGACCTCATTATGCCCCACCTCCAGGTAGCTTATGTTGTCTTACAGGATTACTCTCCAGGGAACTGGTAACAGTCTAGGATCCCAGTTTCCATGACCCATGATAATGGGTTTCACCACTTGGATACACAAGCTGAAGTCTCCCGTCAAAGATGTAGTTGGATCCAGATTCTGTAAAAGATCTACACTAATATCTTCCTATACTCAGGAATGGAGGGAAAAAATGCACAAGAGAAGAGCAGGCAGGAAGCCTGCCAATCTGTAGGTAGACACTAGTTTGACCTTGATGATCTGTCCCCCCTAACCATCAATAGCCTTCCTTTCTCCCTGAAATTTCAAGGGGTTTCTACAAATAAGTGTGATTCAGCTCTAGCGCCTATTCAAGGTAATACAGTCTGAGAGTGAGACCACCAAATGGTTAACTCAACATGCCTCCCTCCCCATAGGCCTCTATTGCAAACAGTAGAGGGCAACACAGGCCTAGTCCCATTTCTAGGGGAAGGGGTGTCCACTCCTGACATTCCTGTCACCATCGGAGGGGCACTCAGCAACACACATGGCTTTTTTGATCCTTCCCCCCAAAGGGAGAATCCTTCCTTCAGGCAACGCCTTCCATAGGCTTAGCAAGACCAAATTGGGTCTTTGGCCTGTATTTCCTCTCAAGGTCCCTGATAATGTCAGATTTTGCCACACTTCTTCACAAGAGACTCTGATGGGCTCCCTTCCCACCATTTTATCGTTGGCAGGGGCCTTTGCTTTGCCCCATTTTTTGGCTTGCCTCTTTCCCCTTAGGACAGATTTTTTGGGGTTTCACTTAAGTCAGCCTCCACAGCGGCTACCCGAATAATGGGCCGGATGACCACCGGAGCAAGGACAGACACGGGGGTCCTACCCCATGCCCCCAGCTCTGAGAGCCAGTCCTTCACCCCAGAGAAAGGCAACTTTCCATCTGGGCCTCTAGAATGCTGGGCGTACATGGCAGTTTTCGTCCCCAGTTCACCCACAGCTTCTCGTAGCTCTTGCATAGAGGAACAGCATAATCGACAGGAGGGAACAGCCTGGCTGTGAGGCCAGATGATCCGAGCGCTAGTAGTATTTATCCACATGGTTAAATGAGCTAATTATTGCCCACAATTCTTGCCCACACCTGCAGCAGAGGATCTTTGTCACAATGCAGTGACCAAGGCCATCTCCGACATCCCGCAGTCGTCCAACACAGCACCATCTTCCCAGTTCCCCCAAGGCCCACCCCCGAGGCTGCCAGCCCGTCTCACACCCACACCCTCACCTAAAGCTGGGCTATTAGCTCCACCAGTTTGGCAGCAGACCATTTCCTCTCGAAAGCCAACGCTTCCATCTGTCCCAGTTCCCTGGCCCACCACAGAGCGATGGCCCAGCCATGGCCACAGAGCCTCTTCAGTTCCCTCCTCCATTTCCTCCCCACCACCCCGCAGTTTCAGATAAGATAGGAACATGCCCTGAGGCCTTTTGGGGGGGGCGGGGCTGGACTCATGCACTGGTCCGGAGTGGTCAAAAGACCTGGTCAAGTCTCCCCATACAGCAATGGATGGCCCATTTGGGGGTGTCCACCCGGGGATAGCGGGCTCCCCCCGCATGGCCCCTTTACCCCAGCTTGCTTCCTAACTGGGCTCCTGGCTGCCTCCCCCGTTGTTAGCAAGAGGAGGAGGTTCAGGAACGTACCCGCAGACTGAGAAGGCCCCTTCAGGCCTCAGGACGAAGCCCATGCCACCCTCAGAGTTCTACTGGGGTAACTCACCCACAGGAGGACAGAAGGACAACCCAGGTCGGACCCAGCCGTTCTCTATCCAGCCCTAATGCCTGTTTTATAGCTCAAGGGGTGTCGTGGGTGAGGTCACAGGGCAGTTATCCAAAGTGGCACCACCTGGGCACCACTCTGGCCCCTAACTATGTACCAGTGAGGCCTACCATGTGCCGCTCCAGGGACCATCCGAACAAGCTCCCCCGCCTTCCGGGCAGGGCACCCAGTAACTCCACGGGGCCTGGATCACGGGGCCCCAGGGAGGGTCCCGCGTGCACGTGGAGATGGAGTCACTCCATCTCCTACACTGTCTTCAAAATCAAAGGGGTTAAATACCACTTCAGGATTAGGGATCCCCTGCACAGATACGCATGGAACTGAGCATCAGGGGGCGGAAATGCACAAAATAAAACAAAAGCATCTTTTGGGATTCTAAGAGTCCCGAGAGGCAGAATAAGGGGTGATCATATGAAAATAATTGCAGTGCTGCAAAGGGGACATTTAATCCCCTGTTCCTATTTTTTAATTTAAGATTTTATGTATTTATTTGACAGAGAGAGAAGAAGCAGGGAGGTGACAGGCAGAGGGAGAGGGAGAAGCGGGCTCCCTGCTGAGCAGGGCTCCATCCCAGGACCCCGGGATCATGACCTCAGCCCAAGGCAGACACTTAACTGAGCCACCCAGGCGTCCCTATTCCTCAATTCTTGTGTTAGACAAACTGAGGCTTTTCTCCACCCTTCCCTTCCCCGGACGAGGGGCTAAGGGTGGGTTATCCATGGAGCGTTTGGAGGAGGAGACTGACCTGCCACTGTGCTCGCCCCTCTCCCTCACCTGGCTCCTGCCCTTGGGCTCTCTGCCGTCCTGTACAGGAAGCCTAAGCACCCTGGGGCCCTCCCAGGTGAGGGCAGAGTCATCATCGTCAGCCCACAAGGCCACTCACTTAAGCTCCATTTTCCAGGGTACAGTCCACGGATAACAGCTAATATTTTGACCTTTGTCTGATGTCCCCTGTGTGTCTCTGCTAGAACTAGGGAAGGAGGAGATATGTCATCTACTGTGCCCCGTAAAACTCCAAGAAAGGGACACCTGGGTGGCTCAGCGGTTGATCACGCCCGCCTTCAGCTCAGGGCGTGATCCCGGGATCCTGGGATCGAGTCCCACATTGAGTTCCCTGCAGGGAGCCTGCTTCTCCCTCTGCCTGTGTCTCTGCGTCTCTGTCTCTCATGAATAAATAAATAAAATCTTAAAAAAATAAAATAAAACTCCAAGAAAAATAGGATTGGCATTAAATAGGATATGTGCTGTAAGACACGGGAGACAGCCCCCTTCCCACTGGACATATTAGAGCCTCACGGCACAGATGTTCTTGGGGGTCAGATGTTGGGGTGCCTGGACAAGGAAGGCAGGCAAGAACAGGCCACAGCAGATCCTACGAAGAGCTGCTGTGCGTGAAAGCACGTGTCACAGTAGGAAAGTGGAAGAGTCTATGCGGCTGCAGGACGTGCAGGCTGGGGCTGGGGGCACGCTGCAGGGCCTGGGCACATGCCTGCACCCCACCACCAGGAACTTGGGGTCTCTGAGGAGGAGAGCACTATTCATTTTAAGAACGACCCCAGATAACCCGGACGCACAACTAGCTTTGGGGACTGCTGTCCTCCCGGCCAAGACGTCTGAACTGCGTCCCATCAGCAATGAGAGGTCTTGAGAGGGGGCTGACTTCAAACATCCGTAGAAGGACGCCCGGTGGCCAGTGGGGACCCCGGAACAAGAGAGGAAGTGCTGGAAGGGTGTGACCTGCAGGGGCGGAGAGGTGAAACCAGGGTGGCTGGAAGGGGCAGGAAGCATGTGGAGTAAAGGGGGGTGTTGAAGGAACAGGGGGGTGGGAATGACCGGAGGGTTCTAGCTCGGCCCAGCAGACGTGGAGATGCCGCAGGGAGCGCCTCGTCCCATGATCTACGCATCTGTGCCCACGTCTCGTCTCACCTGTCCCCAGGCCAGGAAGGGTGCCTGCTTTCGGCGGTCACGGGTGACCCTCTCCAGACCGCGCTTTCTCTGCTGGTCACTGCCCTGGTCACTGCCCTGGACGGTGCTGCGGATGTCCACGTCCTGCGCCCAGCGAGTGCCGTGGGCCGGCCCTTTGCTGTGTGTGCCGTCTGGAGAAGAGAGCCTCTGACTCAGGGGAGAGGGCGGGAGGGGTCTTTGCTCCACTATTCTGGGCCACAGCACAGTCTCTAATTCAGCTTCTAAGGGTTTGAGGTGTGGAATCAGCAGGGTGGCCATTCATCCCGGTTTGTTCTGGAGAGATCTAAGTAACACATGTTGCATCCTGTGCAGTTTAGTTTATCTTAAATGATCTGTTTTAAAGATTTTTATGTACTTATTCATTTAAAAGAGAGACAGAGAGAGAGAGAACATATGAGCAGGGGGGAGGGACAGAGGGGAAGGGAGAAGGAGACTCCCCGCTGAGCAGGGAGCCCCATGTGGGGCTTGATTTCAGGACCTCGGGGTCATGACCTGAGCCAAGGCAGATGCTTAACTGACCGAGCCACCCAGGTGCCCCCTAAGTATATCCGTTTTAAAGTAGTCTTTGTAGGGGCAGCCCGGTTGGCTCAGTGGTTTAGCGCTGCCTTCAGCCCAGGGTTTGATCCTGGAGACCCGGGATGGAGTCCCACGATGGACTCCCCGCAGGGAGCCTGCTTCTCCCTCTGCCTGTGTCTCTGCCTCTCTCTCTGTGTCTCTCATGAATAAATAAATAAAATCTTAAAAAAATAAAGTAGTATTTGTAATTACATTAAAATCAGGTGGGATGGGCTTGACAGACTCACACTTTGTATTTCTTTTTAATTCATTCATTTACTGAGTCCGGTCTGACGGACACCGCGGAAGAAGCGCTTCTCCTGGGCGCTCGGCCGGGGCTCGCAGGGCGCCCCTGGGCCCCGCACCTGGGCACAGCCTCTGGGCACCTGGGTACCGCCCCTGGACACCTGGGCACCGCATCTGGGCACCTGGGCACCTTTCCTGGGCACCTGGGCACCACCCCTGGGCACCGCTCCTGGGCACCATCCCTGGGCACCTGGGCACTGCTCCTGGACACCACGCTTTGCTTCTGCCTCCTCCCCGCGGGGACCTGCAGGCCGCAGCTTCCTCCCCGGTTGTTTGCCACGTTGCCCTCTACCTCTCACCGATCAGGCAGCGAACAGGTGCCCGCGGCCCAGATGGGAAGCCTGCGTCCCGCCCAGGCCACCCAAAGCCGGCTGTGCGCACCAGCCTGGAGGGCTGAGCACCTGCTGAGCTGGCCGCAGGGCAGTGACCCCGGCCACGCAGCCACCACCTCCAGCCCGAGCCGAGCTGTAGCATAGATGGGCTAGAGTCCCGCAGAGGGGGTGGCGGGTCTGCTCCCCTGCGTCCCAGCCCCCGACTGTGGCTGAGCTCCCCAAGCCCTGCGGCCCTCCTGGTTCGCACCCGCCCACTGCAGACCTGGCTCCTGAAGCGAGCCCCGACCCTGCCCACCTGTCCCCCACCCTGACTCGTGTGCACACAGAGGGTTGTCCCTGCTTGCCCAGTGATTGTGGACCAGCTCTGTCCCCAGCAGCCCAGCCACCCTCTACCACCTCTCTCCTCTTCACTGAATTCTGAGCCCAGCCTTGGGAACCCCCCCCTTCCAGGTCTGCACTTCCTTGGGTATTTTCCCCTTCATCCTCAGACTCCTCTCGATGTCTTCAAAGATACCCTCTTACCATAAACTAATAATTCTTTATGTGACATCATGAGTAGGCAAGCTTTCGCTCTAAAGGACCAAGTAGCAAATATATTTTTTAAAGATTTTATTTATTTATCCATGAGAGACACACAGAGAGAGGCAGAGACACAGGCAGAGGGAGAAGCAGGCTCCATGCAGGGAGCCCCATGTGGGACTCGATCCAGGGTCTCCAGGATACCTGCAGCTTCCCCCCAGACTGAGCTACCGTGTTCCTGGCTTAGGAACAAACCTCTTACTGCTTTCTTCCTTCCTTATCCTATATCATCTGCCCATTCTCTTGATGGCTTCCTGAACCTCCAGAAAAACCATGTGCACTCACTGCAAGTCTCAGTATTGGCTTCTGGGGAGAAATCCAACTGGAAAACAGATAAAAGTGTTTCTTTCTTTCTTTCTTTCTTTCTTTCTTTCTTTCTTTCTTTCTTTCTTTCTTCTTTCTTTCTTTCTTTCTTTCTTTCTTCTTCTTCTTTTTTTTCTTTCTTTTCTTTTCTTTTCTTTCTCTTTTTCTTTCTTTCGCTGAAGCAAATACAGATATTGATACAGCAGAGTCACAGTGAACAACAATGTTCTTACTAGATTAAGAAACCCGCACAGCATATAACTCATAATTGCACTTAAACACCCTATAATCAAAAGAGCAGCTATACACATTAAATTTCAAATATGGGTATATATTCCAGGACAACCAAACTGCATTTTTTGGGGGGAGCAGAGGCTGAGAGTGAAAACACAAAACATAGTAGAGGGCAATTCACATTTTTAATCTCTTTGCTGTTTGTCATCAACTGGAATTTAGAGACGTTTGAGCCTTTGAAGAATTACTTTGCAAGTTACATTCGGTGTCCTACAAATGGTATTAAACTTTCCTGCAATGTTGTAATCTAAAGTGTGTTTGCATTTTGTTCAGAAAATTAAACAGATGTACCCCCAAACTCTCAGCACTTGAAGTTTGGGATTTTTTTAAATTGAAGTTTGAAAACAATACTTGCATTCCTACAACCCAACAAGAATAATATAAACAAACAACCCAATTAAAAAATGGATAAAAAACTGGAAAAGACATTTCTTTCTTCAAAGATGCACAAATGCCAAATAAGACCATAAAAAGATGCTCGGCATCACTCATGATCAGGGAAATACGAACTGAAATCACAAAGAGATACCACCTCATATCCATTAGGACAGCTATCAAAAACAAAACAAAACAAAACAAAAAACCCCACAAAAACAAAACCAGAAAATAACAGGTGTTGGCAAGGATGTGGAGAAATTGGAATCCTTGTGCACTGTTGGTGGGAATGCAAAATGGCAGAGCCTCTATGGAAAACAATGTGGCAAAAAAATTTATAAAAATTAAAATTAAAATTAAAAAAAGGAAAACAATGTGGCAGTTCCTCCAAAAATGAACTGAATTACCATATGATCCAGCAATTCTACTTCTGAGTATATATCCCAAAGAATTTAAAACAGGGATTCCAGGAGATATTTGCAATCCCATTGGACAATGTCCACTGACAGATGAATGGATAAACAAAATGTGGAACATACAATCAGTGGAATATCATTTTGTTTTAAAAAGGAAAGAAATTCTCATACCTACTACAACATGGATGAACCTAGAAGACAGGATATAAAGTGAAATAAGCCAGTCTTAAAGAGACAAATACTGTGTGATCTCACTTTTATGATAGAACTTAGAGTAGTCAAATTTATAGAACCAGAAAGTAGAATAGTGGTTGCGAACAACTGCGGGGAACTGTTGTTGGGCAGTACAGGATTTTCGGTTTTGCAAGGTACAATGAGATGAGTTCTATTTTTTTTTTAATTTTATTTACTTATTTGAGAGAGAGAGAGAGAACAAGCAGTGGGGTGGAGGGAGAAGTAGATTCCCCGCTGAGCAAGGAGCTGGATACGGGGCTCAATCCCAAAACCCTGGGCTCATGACCCGAGCAGAAGGCAGTCGCTTAACCGACTGAGCCACCCAGGGGCCCCAAAATGAGCTGAGTTTACCTGGATGGTGGTGACGGTCACACAACAATGTACTCCGAATGTACCTAATGCCACAATGTGAATGTACTTTACAGCTAAAAATGGTTAAGATGATAAATTTTACGTGTATTTTGCCATAATTTAAAAATGTAAAATAAAAGTTTTAAAGAAAGATATTTTGCATGGAAGCAAAAGACAAGACCCTAAGAATATTTGGGCTGAAATATCCACATATTTCATTAAGAAAATTTTTAAATGAACACATTCTCCACTTCGCAGATTTTTTTCCCCATACTTACTTGGACGACAGTATCTATAAAGCTAGTATTTCTTAATTAAAATATATATTATGGTAGGCAGAGAAGAATCAACTATCTCAAGTTGATTCACATCTCAGTGAACAGTTCTAAGTTTATTAACCATAAAAATGCACATTTGAAGATTAACGGCCACTTGGTTAAAAAAATTAAAATAATTAAAAAGTATTTCAGAAAAATACTGGTGTTAGAGAAACAGCCATGACTGAGAAGCAGATTAATGTCAGTGAATGCGTCCCAGGAATAATTCTTATGCTTACGTTATTTCAAAAGATTAAATAATCAGTATCAAGGAGTCTTTGTTATAAATTTGCTTTAACGTACATGGAAATCTGTTACCTCTTTTAGAGCGTGTTTTATTTTTTAAAACTATTTTTTATAGAATTGTTTAATAAGCCCGTAGACATAATAAGACCAGTTAAGGATCAGTAAATAGATACGCAAATTATAGGATTCATTCTCAGCAAACTTTTTCAGTCTCAAAAGTGCTCTTGTTTAGATGAGAAATTATATATGCTGAGCTCTTTATCAGGTTGGTATGTTGTGCACACGGTTGTGGATTCAGGAGGAGTGGGGTGTGAACCGGGCTGGGACGCTCTGGGTGGGGGGGACCTCCAGCTCCTATGGGATTAAGGGGAGTGAGATGCTTTCAGGTCCATTTACGGGTGACTTCAAAAGAGGCGGAGCCGCAGCTGGGCTCTTAGGCTGCAGTGGGGAACGTTGCTTTGCATCACAGCTTGGTTTCCCCTTGAGCCTGTTCCTCAGCCAGGACAGCTGTAGCAGCTTTAACTGCAAAAAGCACCTCCTTTCCACACCAGCCTCGGGCTCTCGCGTGTGATGCTCCGGGTGGTGGTTCATCAGCTGCAGGTCTAGGCTGGTGGCCGCGGATCAGTGGTCCCAGGCTGCGTGTCCAGAGGCAGGAAGGGGCCCAGGATGAGACCAACGTCTTGATCTCCCGTGGCTTGTGCAGTTTCTTGGATCACCTCCTCCTCCTCCCCGAGTTACCAACCCAGTTTGGGATTGCTAATTACATCCCCCTACTGTGTCCGGTTTTTCATGACCCGAGCTGTGGTTTCAATCCCAGTGAGTGATGGAATATAAGTCATCAATAAAGATAAAACAAAATACACCGATTACATTTCTCTGAGCATCTCATTTATCAATAAGATGAAGATACCTGAGGGCTTTGTTATACAAGGAATATGTCATCCTGAGCTAGCGAGGATTCTGATAGGTTGTATTATGTATTGTTGGCCAGATACTTCGCTTTCCTTCCTTAGGTGCTTCTGGGGACCATTACCTCCTCCTCCGCAACTGCATTCAGGAGTGGCCGCGTGCCTTGTGTCGACCAATGACATACGGGCAGAGGGAATGCGTCTTGCTGCTAAGCAGAGCCCTTAAGAGTCAGTTTGTGGTTCTCCATGTCTTTTTCTCTCTCTCCCACAGCAATTGAGAATATTTCAGGCAGAAGCTGCTCTGCTAGCCTGGTCCCAGAATGAAGATGATGCAGAAAAACCCCGTAACAACCTGTCACAACAGACAGGTAATGCGAGTGAAAAATAAATCTTTATCATTGTCTAAGTCTCTAAAATTTGGAGGGTGTTTTTTTTTTTTTTGCTGTTTGCCTTTTTTTTTTTTTTTTTTTTTTGGAGATTTTATTTATTTATCCATGAGACACAGAGAGAGAGAGGCAGAGACACAGGCAGAGGGAGAAGCAGGCTCCATGCAGGGAGCCCGATGTGGGGACTCGATCCCAGGACCCGGGGATCACGACCTGAGCGGAAGGCAGATGCTCAACCACTGAGTCACCAAGGCAACCCTGGAACTTTTTGTTACTATAGCATAACCTGACTTATCCTGACTAATGCATAATTTGTGTGAAGTCAAAGGTTAGAAAAAAGAAATCTAAGTGTGTCTGGACACTGTGCTTCGAAGACGCCCAGAAAAGAAGGGGATGAAAAGCACGGTGACGGCCAGCCAGGCAGGACCGCAGTCCCCTAGTCCCAGATGGGGACAGACATCTGAGTAGCGGGAGGACGTCTCCTGGGTAGGTGGGGGTAGAGACCCAGACATCTGGGTAGCGGGAGGACGTCTCCTGCCTCACTTAGGTAGGTGGGGGTAGAGAGGTGGGCAGGATTTGTCTGAGAAGCGGGTGTTCTAAAGACTCAGAACTTGGTACGTTCCTATTTCTGATTGCGGGGAGCCCCAGGACGTAGGGCTGGATGGTGGGGTTGGGAAAGCCAATGTCTGAAGTGCAAAAGTAATGAGAAAAGGAGTAGAAGTCGTCCCGCCTCTTGTGCGGTGTTGGCAGCTGGTTGCATCGCCCTCTCAGCAGGGCCTCCTGGCAAAGCAGTGCAAGGAGAGAGGGCTCTGGGGCTTCACCCCCGTGCCACCGGTGATGAGGCAGCACAAGGAGCGTCTCCGACTGGTAGGAAGGCACACACGGTGCCCTAGGCCTGGCGTCCAGAAGCGGCTGGGCTGCTTTGCTATTTCTGCTGCGATGACTCTGCCCTGCCTGGCAGCGTGATAGAGACCAGGGCCCAGGGAGCTTAGGGAGGCGCAGGAAGCTTTATAACCCTGCACCCCCCCCACCCCCCCATCTATCAGTGCGACGGCCGCACTTGCAGTTTCCTCCTGCTGCCCTGCCTCGGGGGCACGGGTTTGGCTCCCACTGCCTGTGGGGCGGGGGCTTTGACCCCGGGCGGGTGTAGCCATCCTCAGCTTGGCATGTAACTCCCAACACACAGACAACTGAATCTCTCCCAGCCAGTGTGCCCGGCGTGTCCACAGGCAGTTTTTCAAGAACTGCGAATGTAAGGAGAGAGCCCCAGTGTGCAGCTGGGGTGACCAGAGCGCTGGCAGGGCCAGTCCCAGACAGGAAGATCCAGCAGCTTCCAGGGGGTCAGGTCTCTCTGCCTGAGGCCCTGGCCTGCAAGCTGGACCAAAAGAAGCTAACACTCGAATGAAGGAAGGGAGTACTGGATGGGCTTTTAAAAGGTGATGCTCTGAGGGCACCTGGGGGGCTCAGCGGTTGAGCTGCTGCCTTTGGCCCAGAGCATGACCCTGGAGTCCTGAGATCGAGTCCCGCATCAGGGTCCCTGCAGGGTGCCTGCTTCTCCCCCTGCCTGTGTCTCTGCCTCTCTCTCTGTGTCTCTTATGAATAAATAAATAAAATCTCAAAAATAAAGGTGATGCTCCTGCTTTCTGATAAGATATGACTACTTGAGAGTTTGAGACAGAAATGGTGAGTTCTACTCCCTTTCCCCTGTGACTATGCTCTCTCATGTGTGCATCTGTGGGCAAACAGACACGTGGGGACCCATGCAGAGACACACAAAACCAAGGACTAATGTGACAATGTGGCGGGGCTGGCGATGGCACTCTAGCCAGTCCTGACATGGCAGGGACTCGGGGTGGTGTAAAGAGCAGAAGGGATACAGGCCCTGCTGGAACAGCCGGAAGAGGGGAAGTTTGGGAGTTTGCATTGGTGACAGAGGGAGCACCATCACGTGCCAGCCTTGCCCTCTGTAAAGAATCCAGAAGGGACTGAAGAAATCCTTCCCTGAAGTTTGAGACTGATTCTAAATATAGATCGCCTCTGTGCTCTGCCCAGCCCCTGGGATATGTTCTCTGCACCCTTCTCCCGGCTGCCTTTTACCCACAGAGCTCTGCCAAGTATGAATCTTCCAGAAGACGCCCTCAGCCTCCTGGGGCAGCCTTCAACTGCCTCAAAGACGCCCTCCACACTGACCAGTCGTACTATTACATTTCTCTGACCAACTCAGTCTCCTGCTCTCAACAATGACCATGTCAAATCAGGCCCCTCCTTCTGAGAAGCCTTTGCATTTCAGCAGATGAGCTTATTCTCTGTTTTACTGGGAACTCTGAAGCCACCAGACAGGAACTCCTTCATCTCCCCAATAGCAAACCTACAGAAGCTCTGCACATCCACACCCATCAGAGTCGCTCCTCCCCTGTAGCTGGCCATCCCTTTCTCCTGGGGCTGGCACCGTGTTTGCTCCTGTCATCAAATATCTCCTTTCCCTCTGTGAACCCCGACAGCCCTTCCCATCCCACCTGTCCCAACACCATTTAAATGTGCTCCAGTCTCTTCTGTCTTAAATGTGATAGGGCCTGGATGTGGACCGGGGAGGAACCACAGAGACTTCTAAGATCTGGTGATGATCTCCTGAAGTTGGTTGTGGGTCCATGGGTGTTTATTTTATTCTCTAGAATGCACACGCATTACGTGTTCTTTTGTGTACTTGAATTCTTCACATTTGAAAAGGCAAAAAAAAACAAAACAAAACAAAAAACCCAACCTCTCAATCACAAATCCTTATTTCTCCTACCGTCGTATTTCACTTTTCTTTCACAAGCAGCCTTCTCGAAGGAAACGTCTGTATTTTCGATGTGTGAATATTTTGCTTCTTCAGGCAGTAAAAATTGAGAGCACAGCCTCTTCTAGAAAGTAGCTGAATATCTGATAGGTTTTTCACGTAAGTCATGACATTTGGGAGGTGGAAGGGGTCTGCAACTTCAGAGATGAGGAACCAGACGTTTTTTTCCCCCCACTGAATGAATCATAACATTTGCATTAAGTTAAATGTGCAATTCCAAATCCTGCTTTCTTCGGGTAATGTGATCTCACCTTTGCATAGCATTAAAACCCAGAAGGAAATAAGGTATTATTAACCATAATTGTCTTTTGAATATACTCTTGATAATAACTGCCCTTTGGTGATGGAATTAATATGCTTTAGTCTTCACTGTTTTTCTGTACCTCCTATGATGTCTACAATGAACATGTATTGATTTTACAATGGAAAACAAACTTTACTGAAGAGAAAAAGAAAGTCTGTATCTTCTCTCTTTATTGTTGTAATTGCCAGTCTCTCCTTAACCTGCTCGAAGCTGGATGTCCTGCTCCCACCTTCCCATCCCCCAACCTCACCCCATCACTCCTCTGAACCAGCTCTGATAAGGTCAACAATGATGTCCCTGTGTGTGAACAGTGGACCTTGTTCTGACCCTATCTGACTACACAATTCAGCAGTGTTCCTGAACGCTATCAACCACTTCCAGTTCCTTGCAACTCTTCCCTGGCCTTCAACGCTGCTACATTCTCCTTCTTGCCCCTCTGCTCTCTGGGGGTCCCTTCCTAGCTTGCTTTGTGGACTTTTCCACTCAGCCATTAGATCTAGAGCTTTGCAAGGCCAAGGTCTTGTTTTTACTGTATTCTTTCTTTATAGGCAATGATCCAAGATCATTAGTTTTAACTTCTATCTCTAAGTTATTTATATCCAATTATATCTCAGGTTCCTACATTTCCTTTGAATTCCAGGGACATACATCCAATCACCTACTTAATATCAACCCTTTGGTGTGCCTCAAAGGCATTTCAGGCACCTCATGTTGAAGACCAAACCCAGGCTCTTCCCCTACAATTATGGTCTCCTGACTGGTCCCTGTCTCCTGGATGCCTCGTGCCTGTTTCTCTCACCACCTTTTCTCTCATCATATGACCCTTGTACATCTCAATCCAACTGCATGGAATGTTCTTCCTTCTTCTCTTTCCTTGGGTCACTTCAGACATTCTTTATATGTTAAGTGTCTCTTCCTCAGAGAAATCTACCATGTCCCATAAAGCATTGGTCAGTTTTCTTTCTTTTCTTTTTTTTTTAAGATTTATTTTTTTAAAGTAATCTCTATACCCAACGTGGGGCTCAAACTCATGCCCCCAAGATCAAGAGTTGTATGCTCCTCCAACTGAACCACCCAGGAGCTCCTCTAGATCAGTTTTCCATATCACATTCCTTTTGCCTAGAGCACTTATCTAAACTTAAAAGTTTAAATTTATTAATTAGTGTGATTATTTGGTAAATCTTTGGGGCTCCCCTTAGACTCTTAACTGCCAATACCTCAGAACTACCTTTCTTATGCCCTAGTATGTCACTGGTGCCAGCATAGTGCCTGACACCCATGAAGCACCCAAAAATATCTGTTTAGGGGTGCCTGGGTGGCTGTCAGTTAAGTGTCCACCTCTTGGTTTCTGCTCAAGTCATAATCTCAGGGTCATGACATGGAGCCCTGTTCAGTGTGCAGTCTGCTTGAGATTTTTGTCTACCTCTCCCTCTCTCCCTTCCCTACCATCTCTCTCTAAAAATAAATAAATAAATCTTTAAAAAATATACCTGTTTAAAACAAGGATGTATAATCATAAATGAATTAATTAGCATGTAGTGTGATATACTTACTCCCTATATAAGAGTTAAGTAATTTGGGTACTTGTTTGTTTGTTTGTTTGTTTGTTTGTTTGTTTTTGGAGGCCTGGATTGTCTTAGTTTGTCCTTCTATTTTGCTGTGTGGCTAATGTCCAGAAGACATGAAGCCCAATGTGTGGACTTCAGTGACACATTGGACACTCTGCTGACATGGAATTGGTATAGCTCTGTAGGATGGTGGGAGGAATATTTTAAAAAACTGTTCCTGAAAAGGAGCATTGAAAGCCTCCCATCACCTTCCTCTCTTGCTTAGAAGCTTCTCTTGTTAAAAGCTAATGATGTGTTACGGGATATGAGTTACTGTAGAAGCATGAAGGCAGACGGTATCTGAGACATTTTATCAGGGAAGGGCCTTCATCTGTATGTGCTTTGGGTACAAGTGTCTTCCTCTGAGATAGGCTTTAAATGTTGCAATGCCTGCTCCTTTGAATATGAAGGACCTCCTGAGGACCATGAGATTATTTTAAGGTTCTACAAGCAGATAGATCTTTTTTTTTTTCTATCCGTTCTCAAAGGATCCCTTGGAGACCACAGAAGAGGTATGCTGGCAGTGGTAAGAGGGGAACTGAAACCAGGGAGGCTGAAAAATATTCTATATTGTGAAGAAAGAGTAGGGGTGAAACTCAGTTGACAGTAGTCAGAATGAGGATAACCACATTTATATAACACTGATCATGGTCCTACACTGTTCCAAAGGCTTAATGTATATTAACTATTTTAATCCTCAATACAATCATAGGAAAGGAGTACTATTTTTAATCTCAATTTTAGAAATGAGGAAATGGGCAGAAGAGCTAAGTAACCTTTCCAAGATTACAATGCTATGCCATCATTATTAACTTTTTCAATAGAAAATGAATTTAGACATTAAAAAAAGCATACTGTACTCTGTAAAAGGAACAATGGCAATGGGTGGGAGAAAGCCTGCCAACTTCCTGAATTAAGAAATTAGAACTGGGGCAGTAGGGGTGAGGCAGGGTGGGGGGCACAGTTGCTTCCAATTCTCTGAAGTTTGCTTCCTTCTTGGGTGAGTATTTTGTCTATCTAAGTCTTGACACGACAGTTTCTTCTGAACACATTGTAGGTTTAAACCAACTCCCTCTTAGCCTGTAGAGCTGATGGACCCTGGTGGGATGGAGTTTTTTAGTTTCAAAAGTTGGGAGCATGGGGAGACTGTGACCATAGGTCCTTAATCCATTTGCACACAAGTCCTTAGCATTTTGCTTGGATTCAAGGACCATTTGGGTCATCAGCCATGTCTGTCTCAGAAAATACAATACTATAGCTCATTCTCCTTTCTGTAAAGAGAAAGTGCACAGAGAAAAGGGAAAGACATTCTTAGTTCAGCTTGACTCACTTCTCAAATGACGGAGGGACCCAAAATGGAAAGGCTTGACAAGAGGCCAAAGGTCTATGTGTTAGTAAAAACAGATATACACTCAGGAAATACATCTGAGTCAGAAAAATTGGGGCACAATGTCTAAGGCACTGCAACCAATGAATGGCAGCTGTAAGAGTCCTGTGACAGCTCAGTAAACAGGATCCCAGAGATCCAGATAAGAACTTCCCCTGAGACCACTGGGAGATGACTGTGGGAATAACATTGAAGTGAGGGGATCCCTCTGGAGGTCTGCAGGGTCAGAGCCATTCTACTCCCCACGCCTTTTATGGATCTGACTTAAGGACCATTGGCAATGCCACCTTGGGACAGGGCTGGGGCTGCTACCTCACTTCCCAGGGAGTGCTGGGCAACTGAGCAATTGCAGGTCCTGTGGCAAGTGCTACAAGGAAGCTGTGAAAGATCTGGGGGTGGTGACTACATGACAAGGACCAGGAGAGTGCTGAGTTCTAAACATTTGGAGAAGATGCCAGAAAGGGAGACAAAGCCCCCAAATCTATGAAAAATGTGATATTGTGACTTATAATAAGATATATATATCTTATTGGGATATATATATATCCCAAATATATATTTGGTCATATTTGGTCATTAGTTCCTGACTCACAGCTTCCCAAGCCCTTGGAATTTCCTAAGTGTTGAGAATGACAAAGGTTCTCCTGTTATTTTAATGAGGTGACTTTTGGACGTTACCTAAGGTTGGGGGCTAGTTGCCAGGAGAACCAACCATGTGATTTAGAGGGTTGGAGATTTCAGTACCACCCTCCCTTCACCAACATCTCAGGAAGAGGAGAGGGTATGGAGGTTAAGTCAATAATGAAGGGCCAATAATTTAATCAATAATGATAATGTAAAGAGGCCTCCATGAAAACCCAAGAGAACAGGGTTTGGAGAGCTTCATGGTCAGTGAACACATGGAGATTTGGGGAGAATGGTGGAGAGGACATGGAAGCTCTACCCTTTCTTTCCATATGCCTTGCCCTATGCATCTCTTCCATCTAGCTGTTCCTGAGTCATATCCTTTTAAAATAAACCAGTAATCCAGTAAGTAAAATGTTTCTCTGAGTTCTATGAGCCATCATAGCAGATTAACCGAACTCAAGGATGGATTTGTAGCCAGTGAGAAACACAGTTGACAATCTGAGCTCTCAATTGGCATCTCAAGTAGAGGACAGTCTTATAGGACTAAACCCATAACCTGTGGAATCTGATGCTATCTCTGGAAAGATAGTCGCAGAATTGGGTTGATTTTCTAGGATACAGAGCTGGAGTTGGAGCACTCTTGGTGATGTGGGAACTCACACAACCCACCACTACCCCCATACAAACACAATGGAACTGGGAGCAGGAACCCATTTGAAAGATGGGAATGGACAAAAGCATCTTAGAAGAGGCAGAGTATGTGATGAAATCAGCTAAAGTCACCATGAAGGACATTATGGGCAGATGCAAAAAGTAGTTGGTGAATCCTTCCTAACACAGGGTTAACTCAGGTGAGTCTTTGGACCAGTCTACCATTCATGGCTTCATAGTAGGGCCTACGGAGGTCAGTGTCATATAAAGGAACAAAAGAAAGCATGAAAAAACAGAAAGTTGTATGGGTTCCTGAATGAGATATTTTCAAATCACAAAATGTGAATTCTCCCATTAAAATAGAAATGGAGTGCAATCCAAATTAGAACCCTCGTACATGTGTGGGTTTTTGAATTAAATGAACTTAAAGTTCATATGAAAGAATAAATGTTCAAGAAAAGCCAAGAAAACTTTTTAAAAGGGGGACCTTGTAAGACATTAAAAGAAGTGAAGCCTCTGAAATAAAAGCAGCATGAGATTAGCATAGGAATAGGCAATACAACAAGCAGAACTGAGTAGAATAGGATGCCCCAAAATAGATTTCACTGCCTGGGGGGAATTGATATGAGAAAAATACACTTTAATTCAGGAGGGAACAATGGTTTATTTAATAAATAATACTGGTAAAACTGGCAATGCATTGGGAAAGAACAAATTTGATTTCAGTCCCTCATAGAAAAATAAATTCCAGATGGAGTGAAATCTTAAAGGATAAAACAATAGAATCCAGAAGAAAACGTGGGACACCATATGCACAAGCTAGAAGTTGGTGAGGCAGAAACTCATAAGCTATTGAAAACTTAAACATATTTTTGATTATAAATATTAAGACATTTTAAGAGGTAGAATATATAAGAAATACAAAAGTAGCCTACAAACCATGGATTGAGAAAAACTTTTGTGATGCTTATACAGTTTATCCAGGAGCAACGTGAGTTTGAACTGTACAGACCCACCTATACAGACTTTTCCAGATAAATACAGTACAGTACTATAAATAAGTTTTTTCTTCCTTAAGATTTTCTTTTTTAAAAAGATTTTATTTATTCTTTTAGAGAGAGAATGCACACACATTAAGCATGCAGGGGGAGGGGGAGACTCTCAAGCAGACTCCCTGCTGGAGCCAGGGCTTAATCCCAGGACCCTGAGGTCATGACCTGAGCAGAAATCAAGAGTTGGACGCTTAACCAACTGAGCCACTCAGGCATTCCCCCTTATGATTTTCTTAATAATTTCTTTTCTCTAGCTTACTTTATCATAAGGATAAGTACATAATACATACACAAAATCTATGTTAATCGACTGTGTTATCAGTAAGGCTCTGGTCAACAGTAGGTATTAGTAGTTAAATCTGGGGTGTGTGTGTGTCAAAAGTTATATGTGGATTTTCAACTGTGTTGCGGATGGTGTCAGCATCCCTAACAACCACCCCCACCATGTTCTAAGAGTCAACTGTGATAGATAAAAGGGATATTGTGTACAAACAACGAAATCATTATTAAGTACACCGAAAAAGACCACTCAATAGAAAAACAGGCAGAGGTTATAAGTAGGTGAGTCACAGAAGAACAATTCCAAATGGCTTGAAAGAGCATCAAATACAAGTCTTTAAGCTTCCTACTAGCCAGGGGAAAACAAATTAAGGTCATTATAAAAGATCACTGTATACCAATGATCTTTGAAAAATGAAAAAGAAATTTCACCCACAGTTGGGGCTCTACTGTTAGGAGAAGGGGATGCTCATTCACTGCTGATTAACTTGTGAACTGTACTGCTTTTTGTGAAAACAATCTAGCAAAATCTGTTAAAGAAAAAAGCCGAATGATGAGTATTCATCCTTTCTGATGGCTGAGTATAATATTCCATTGTATGTACGCACCACATCTGCTTTATCCATTCACCTGTCAGTGGACATCTGATCTCTTTCCACAGTTTAGCTCTCGTGGACATTGGTGCTATGAACATTGAGATGCAGGTGACCCTTCAGATCACTACATTTGTGTCTTTGGGGTGAACACCGAGTTATGCAATTGCTGGGTCGTAGGGTAGCTCTATTTTTAACATCTTGAGGAACCTCCATACTGTTTTCCAGAGTGGCTGCACCAGCTTGCATTCCCATCAGCAGTGGAAGAGGGTTCCCTTTCTCTGCATCCTCACCAACATCAGTTGTGTCCTGTCTTGTTAATTTTAGCCATTCTGACTGCTGTGAGGTGGTTTTGCAACCACATGGATGGAACTGGAGGGTATTACGCTGAGTGAAATAAGTCAGTCAGAGAAAGACAATTATCATATGATCTCACTCATATGTGGAATTCAGGAAACAGCACAGAGGATCATAGCGGGAGGGAGAGAAAGCTGAAGGGGAAAATATCAGTGAGAGAGAAAAATCATGAGCGATTCTCTTTGTTGTTGTTGTTAGATTTTATTTTATTTATTTGAGAGAGAGAGAATGAGAGCGAGCATGAGCAGAGGATAGAGGCAGAGGGAGAGGGAGAAACAGACTCCCCCACTAAGCAGGGAGCCTGGTGCAGGGCTCAATCTCAGGATCATGACCTGAGCTGAAGGCAGATGCTTAACCAACTGAGCCACTCAGGCACCCTGCATAAGAGACAACTATAGGAAACAAACAGGGTGGCTAGGGGTGGGGAGTTGGGGTAACTGGGTGATGGGGATTAAGGAGGACACATGATGTGATGAGTACTGAGTGTTGTATGTAACCAATAAATTGTAGAACACTACGTCTGAGACTAATGCTGTACTATATGTTGGCTAGAAGAATTTAAAATTTTTTAAAAAGAAAACAGCAGCAGAGGCACCTGGGTGATATATATATCATATATATATATATGATACAATCTCGCTTTTGTGAAAGTTAATGACAAAAAAGCTTCTGGATTTTACATGCATATACGCATATACATTGTATAGTTGTGTGATTTACTTACATAAATATGTATATATTCATAAATACGTGCACAGAATGATCATGAAAGGATGGTCACTGAAAGATCACTGGTGGTCACTGCATGACGTGAGGTTTCTAAGTGACCCTCGGGGTGTTTGAGTCTGGAGATGGGCCATGGAAATGAGGATGGGCTCTGGAGCCAGACTGAATAAGAAGCTCACCTCAGCTGCCTTTTCACTGTGAAATTTACTTGTGCCTCAGTTTCCTCATTGGCAAATGGATATATAATATCCAACTCACAGACTTGGTATGAAAATTTAATTAAATGAGTCAATATTTAAGGCACCTAGAATAGAGCTTGACGCACAGTAAGCAGTGTATAAGTCTTTGTTAATTAAATGTTCACACATTGCTTTATTTTGTTCCAATAAGAAGGTGTTATTTATGGGATCAGAACAAATTTGAATGACATTAAAGGAACAAATCCAGGAATTATTAGAGTAGAATTTTCCGATTTAAATGCCCAGCCTGAGGCCCAATGTGAGGCTTGAACTCATGAGCCTGAGATCAAGACCTAAGCTGAAATCAAGAGTTGGACGCTTAACTGACTGAGCCACCCAGGTGCCCCCCAGAATCATAGTTTTTAAACTTTTCAGGGGTGCCTGGTTCTACTAGTTCAGCAACTGCCTTTGGCTCAGGTCATGATTCCAGGGTCCTAGGATTGAGCCCCGCGTGGAGCTCCCCACTGCTTCTCCCTCTCCCCCCCACTTGTGCTCACTGTCACTGTCTCTTGTACTGTCTCTCAAATAAATAAATAAAATCTTAAAAACTAAAGAAAACAAACTTCTTTCCATTTTCTGCAAAGCGTGAGTGAAAAACCCACAAAATTTCCTTTTCTGAGTAGGAAGAAAGAAGAGAAGGAAGAAGAAAAGAAGGAAAGAACAAAGAGAGAAAACTGTGTATGTCTCTTAAGTGTGTGAGTGGATAGTGCCAAGCGCAGAACAGTGCATCCTTTGAGTAAGTCAAGATAAAGATATGCAGAGCCGTGTCAGCAAGGTGTGGGAATAGTAGGTCCCAGCCCATGTTCCCCTACAAAAACAATGTTTTAACAACTATCTATGGACCGAAAGAGCCAGGCTTTCATGTATGGAAGCTGCAGCAACAAAGTGGAGCACAAAAACAGAGCAAAAAAAAATAAAAAAAAGGTAGAACACATTTTCCCTGTATCACACCATTCCCCAGACCTGCAGACTCCTCGCCCTAGCCGTGAGTTCCTTCGAGAGGACAAAAGGAGGGCAGGAGGAAGCCAGCAGGCCGACTTCCATGGGAGATCCCAAAAGCCCACACTGCTGCTGTGGACCACCCCCTCTAGATTTTGACACTGAGAATCCCTGCGGTCTTCACTGATGAGGATGACAGCCACCAGAGCTCCCCAGAGCCCATGCCACTGAGCCCCTCCAGAGCCAGTGCCACCTACCTCTGCCCGCAGCATTGGCTCCACTACGCATCTTGTATCTTGGGGCCCTGCACACTCTTGGAGCTGGTGCATATGACCCTGGACACATCACTAGACTCTGCAGAGCAGAGCACCCCACTGAGCCAGTGTCCTTACATCCACTCACAAGATTTCACCCCATGGAAGCCAATTGATAAAGTATTCCAGAGGTGACTACTTCTTCAAATACGTGGACACCAATGCAAGACTACAAGAAACATGGTATCACCAAAGGAAGACAATGCATTTCCAGTAAGTGACATAAGAGAAGTGGAAGTCTGTGAGATCTTTGACAAAAATTCAAAGGGTTTATATTACTGAAACCTAGAGAGCTACAAGAGAATGCAGATAATTCCACTTGATCTTAGCGAAAAGGCCGAGAAGCGATGCAGATAATTCAATGAAATCAAGAAAACAATGCAAAAGCCAAAACCAAATAACCCAAATTAAAAATGGACTAAGGACCTGAATAGACTCTTCTCAAAAGAAGGTATGTAGGGATTCCTGGGTGGTTCAGTAGTTGAGCACCTGCCTTCAGCTCAAGGTGTGATCTAAGGTTCTGGGATCGAGTCCCACATCAGGCTCCCCTCAGGGAGCCTGCTTCTCCCTCTGCCTGTGTCTCTGCTTCTCTCTCTGTGTCCCTCATGAATAAATGAATAAATTCTTAAAAAAGGAAGAAGAAGGTATACAAATGACAAGCAGGTATATGAAAAGGAGCTCAACATCACTGACCCTTTGAAAAATGCAAATAAAACCATGATGAGGTATCACTCTATACCTGTCAGAATGGCTAGTATCAAAACACAAAAGACGGCAAATGGTGAGAATGTGGAGGAAAAGGAACTCTTATGCCCTGTTGGTGGCAATTTAAGTTGGTACAGAGGTTCCTCAAAATATTAAAAATAGAATTACCACATTATCTAGCATTCTCACTTCTGGGCATATATGAAAAGCAAAGAAAACCAATATTGTAAAGAGATACCTGTATTCCATGTTCATTGCGGCATTACTCACAATAGCTGAGGTGTGGAAATAACCTAATGCCTATTGATAAGGAAATGGATAAAGAACATGTGACATATATATCACTGATGTGGCTATGTCACATATATATGCATAATGGGCTATTAATCATCCAAAGGAAAGAAGGAAACCTTGCAATTTGCAATAACTTTGATGAACCTTGAGGATATCGTGCTAAGTAAAATAAACCAGACACAGGAAGCATAAGTTCATTTATATGTGGAATCTAAAATTGTCATACTCAGAGAACCAGAGAGTAGAACGGTAGTTGCCAGGGGATTGAGGGGCAGGGGGATACAAATAGGGAGATGATAATTAAGTGTAGAAAGTTTCAATTATGCAAAATGAGTGAGTTCTAGAGATCCAATGTACAGCATGGTGACTACAGTTAACAATACTAATACTGTATTATGTATTTGGAATTTGTTAAGAGGGTAGATCTTAGGTGTTCCCACAATAAAAAGTAAGGAAAGAAAGAAAGAAAGAAAGAAAGAAAGAAAGAAAGAAAGAAAGAAAGAAAGAAAAGAAAGAAAAGAAAGGAAGGAAGGAAGGAAGAGCAGCCTGGGTGGCTCAGCAGTTTAGCGCAGCCTTTAGCCCAGGGCCTGATCCTGGAGACCTGGGATCGAGTCCCACATCAGGCTCCCTGCATGGAGCTTGCTTCTCCCTCTGCCATTCTCTCTCTCTCTCTCTCTCTCTCTTTCTCTCTGTCTCTCATGAATAAATAAAATCTTTAAAAAAAAATAAAAGACTTATTTATAAAAAAAAAAGAGAGAGAGAATGAAAGATAGGTAGGCTTTTATAATTATATTGGTGATGGATGTGATAATTACCTTGGTTGTATACGTCAATCACAACAGCAAGCTGTACACCTTAAATATATATAATTTTTATTTGTAAATTATACCTCAACAAAGTCAAAAATAAGATACATACTAAATATACTAAATATATGCTGGGGCATATGTAAAATGCTTTCTGAAAGGTAATTAAAATAGATTTTAAAAGTTATCACTTTTGAGGACTTCAACTGACAAAGAGGAAAGGGTATATACTTCTCACTATTTTGTGCCTTTATTGTTTGAATATTCTAATCACTCACATTATTTCATTCTTAAAAATGTCGTCAGGATTTACTGGGATGATAGGATTATGGGCCATTTGTATTTCTATTTACTTGTTTTAATATGTTATGAAAGTCCTTTTTTTGGTTTGTTTTTGGCAACAGCTTTATTGAGATAAAATTCACATACCACGCAAGGCACCTGCTTTAAGTATGCAAACCAATGGTTTCCAATATATTCACAAAGTTGTGCAACCATGGCCACAATTAATTTTAGAATGTTTTTGTCACTACGGAAAGAAACTGTACCTTTAGCTGCCTCCCATTAATCCGCACCCCCTGCTCAGTACCGTCTCTGTTCCAGTTTTAAGTAACCACAAATCTACTTTCTCTCTCTATAAATGTGCCTATTCTAGACATTTCATATAAACAGAATCATACAATATGTGGCCTTTTGTGTCTGGCTTCTTTCACTTAGCTAATGTTTTTAAGGTGCATCCATGTTGTAGTATGAATCAACACTTAATTCCTTTTTATAACCTTTCATTGTATGGATATAATGCATTTTATTTATCCATCAATGTATCCATTTATTTATCCATCAGTTAATGAATATTTGGATTCCTTTGACTTTTCGGCTATGAATATTGTTGCTATGAATATTTTTGTATACGTTTTTACCTGGACATATTTTTTCATTTTTCTTGGGTATATACTTTGAAGTTTAATTACTAGCTCATATGGTACTTTAGTGTTTAACTTTTTGATAAAATGCCCTGTTGTTTTTCAAAGTGGCTGTCCCATTTTATATTCTCACTAGAAGTATAAGAAGGTTCAAATTTATTTTCATACTTAGCAACATTTCCCATTATTGAACTATTTTTATTTCCTTATTTTTGAACTATTTAAAAAATTGTACTTAATTTTTTATAGTACTTTTAGGTTCACAGAAAAATTCAGGGGGAGGTACAGAGATTTTCCATAAGTCCCTGCCTCCACATATGCAAAACCTCCCCCATAACTATCCCCTACTAGAGTGCTATGTTTGTTTCAGTTGAATCCACATTTCAATGAACCTATACTGACATATAATCATGCAAAGTCCACAGTTTACATATGGTTCACTCTTGGGTGTTGTACATTTTATGAGTTTGAGCAAATATATGATAATCTGTATTCATCATTATGGTGTCATACAGAATATTTTCACTGCCCTAAAAATCCTCTATGCTTTGCCTACTCACCAATCTTCCACCCCAATCCCTGGCAACCACTGATTTTTTGTTTGTTTGTTTGTTTTACTGGTGGTTTTGCCTTTTCCAGAGTGTCAGATAGTTGAAATCACACAGTTTTTTAGCCTTTTCAGATTGGCTTCTTTTGCTTGGTAATATGCATTAGGGTTCCTTCATGTCTTTTCATGGCTTGATAGTTCATTTTTTTTCCTCACTGAATAATATTCTATTGTATAGATGTGCCAAAGTTTAATAATCCATTTATACACAGAAGGACATCTTATTTTCCTCCAAGTTCTAGCAATTATGAACAAAGTTTCTATAAATATCCGTGTGCAGGTTTTTGTGCAGATTTGTTTTCAATTGTTTTGGTGAATATCAAGGAGCACAATTGCTAGATCGTATGGGTGGTGTGTGTTTAATTGCATAAGGAGCCACCAAGATGTCTTCCAAAGCGACTGTAACATTCGCATTCCCATCAGCAATGAAAGAGTTCTTGTTGCTCCACATCCTTACCAGCAGTTGCTGTTGTCTGCGTTCTGGATTTTGGCCATGCGAATAGGCATGTAGGGGTATCTTGTTTTAATTTTCATTTCCCTGCTGAAATAGGATGTGGAGGTATCTTTTAATATGCTTTTTTGCTATATGTTTATTTCTGTCTGTTAAGGTCTTTGCCTCATTTTTTAATATTGTTTTTAAATTAAAACATAAATAATATGTTATTTTTGTTATTGTTATTTGTTAACAATAACAAATTTTTTTTTTTGTATTTTGGTTAACAGTCCTTTACTAGGTAGGCTTTTTGCAAATATTTTCTCTCAGTTTGTGCTTTGTCTTCTCATTCTCCTGGCATCATATTTTGTAGAGCAAAAGTTTTTAATTTTAATGAGATCCAGCTTGTCAATCATTTCTTTCAAGGAACATGTCTTTGGTGTTCTATCTGAAAAGTAATTGCCATACATAAGGTCATCAAGGTTTTCTCCTATGTTATTGTCTTTGTTTTGTAGGATTGCACTTTATATTTAGGTCTGTGATCCATTTTTAGTTAATTTTTCTAAATGGCTTACAGTTTAGATCTAGACTCATTTTGTTGCTGGATGTTGTTTCAGCACCATTTGTTGAAAAAACTATCTTTTCTCTGTTGTATTGCCTTTGCTCCTTTATCAAAGATCACATAAAGATTCTATTTATGTGTGACCATTCCTACTGCTTAGAATACCTTTTCTCAAATACTCAAGAGGTTTCTCCTTGAAGTCTGCTCAGATTTCACCTTCCCAATGAGTCTCACACTAATCACCAAACTTAAAATGGCAACAAGTATCCCATCCCCTGTACTTCCAATACTTTTCCCCTACACATTTGCATACATTCACCACACTCATCATCTTCTAAAGTGTTACTCTATTAGTTTTAGTGTTTACTCTAAACATTCTCCTCCACTAAAATATGAGACATAAATACAGGGACTTTTGGCAACAAGTATCCCATCAACAAGTATCCCAATACAGGGACAACAATACATCCCAATACAGGAACAACAAATATCCCAATACAGGGACTTTTGGCAACAAGTATCCCATCAACAAGTATCCCAATACAGGGACTTTTTTTTTTTTTAATTAACTTTTATTGGTGTTCAATTTACCAACATACAGAAAAACACCCAGTGCTCATCCCGTCAAGTGTCCACCTCAGTGCCCGTCACCCATTCCCCTCCAACACCCGCCCTCCTCCCCTTCCACCACCCCTAGTTCGTTTCCCCAAGTTAGGAGTCTTTATGTTCTGTCTCCCTTCCTGATATCTATCAATAGTAACTCTGAATGTGAACGGGCTTAATGACCCCATCAAAAGGCGCAGGGTTTCAGACTGGATAAAAAAGCAGGACCCATCTATTTGCTGTCTACAAGAGACTCATTTTAGACAGAAGGACACCTACAACCTGAAAATAAAAGGTTGGAGAACCATTTACCATTCAAATAGCCAATACAGGGACTTTTGGCAACAAGTATCCCATCCCCTGTACTTCCAATACTTTTCCCCTACACATTTGCATACATTCACCACACTCATCATCTTCTAAAGTGTTACTCTATTAGTTTAGTGTTTACTCTAAACACTCTCCTCCACTAAAATATGAGACATAAATACAGGGACTTTTCCTCTCCTCCACTAAAATATGAGACATAAATACAGGGACTTTTGAATGTCTTTCTTCACTGATAAATCTCAAGCTCTTGGATTAGTGCCTGGTACATAGTGGACAACGAAAAAACACTTGTAAAATGAATAAATGAGGAAAGAGTGGAGGCATTAAAACAAAGGCTGTATAGGGCCTCCTCTAAGCTCTCCCCCACACCTTGCCACTTTTTCTTGCTTTTTTAAAGCAAGTAGAATATCAACTGCTCAGCCTTCAAACTGAAAATTTAAGAGCACACAAGGTGTTCCACACAATGGGAAGAAAGTAATCACTCGATTATGACAGAGAACATAGGATGTCAGGGAAGTGTCAGAAAGATATAATCAAGATAAAAGAAACAGAACAGCAACCTGTAAATGTACCACAGGAAAAAATAAGGTAAAATTCAATTCATACCAGAGACAAACACAGCCCAACATAAATAAAAAATGTATCTTGAAGAACAGAATGAAACTCCTCAGAGGTGTTTTTTTTTTTCCTGTAAAACAATTACTAAAAACATAAACTCAATAAAGCAAGAGCTTGGAGTTGTGCTTTTGACAATGATGAACTATCTTCTAGTCAACCACCCTTCTTACTGACAATGTATAGAAAAGCTGAACAGAATTAAACATGCATTAGCGCGTGCACACATGCACACTCACACACACACACACACACACTCAAAATATTTGAAGGCCTCAAAGAACTACCAAGTCAATGTGGACTAGTGGAGTTAAAAGTTTATAAATTAAGGAAGAGAGATTGTTGAAACTGGCACCATATTTTACTCCCTACTCTAAGCTGGGAGCTTTTACTGATTAAAAAAAAAGCTGCAAGTCTAAAAGTTGAGAAAATTATGGTTTACAGAGAGAGAAGCTGAATAGAATTTCTGGAAGTCTTGGGTATAAATACCAGAGTACAAGCACAAAAAGGAAGAAGAGATCTGAGCATTCTATTGGTATCACAAAAAATAGATACTCAAAATTACAGTGATTCATAAATTGCCCAGCCTTCACAAAAAACAGGTTTGAATGAGTTCAATCTCTGTTGGAATTAATGCGATCTTCATTCTCTGTTTACCAAAAGCAAAAGTCCTAGTTGGAGGAAAATATTGCTGAAAGCCTCAATTTATTTTGATAATATATCATATACAATGTTTGGTAGCCAACCAAAAATAACTTGATGTCCAAAAAAAAAAAAAAGAAAAGAAAAAAAGAAAAAGAGGAAAGAAGGAAGGGGAAAGGAAGGAAAAGGACATAAGGGAAAAAAAGATAAAGAAAAAATGATTTGTATGAGGAGAAAAAAAGACAAGAAAATATTTAGATGGGAAATTCAATTATCAGAGTTATGAAAAAGAATATTAAAATAGTTGTAATTGATACACTCAAGAAAGTAAATGACAAAATAATGAATTTCAGCAACTACTGGATGTTATGGAGAATCATCAAATGGGAATCCCTGAACTGAAAGCTATATAACTGAAAGTAAGAATTCAGAGGCTGGAATAATTTCACTGTTGTTTAGGCTGTCAGTGTTATGTTGCCCATGTTGCCCAAGGAATGTATCAGAACCTTTTTTTTTTTTTTTTTTTTTGCATCCACTTTTTACTGACTTTTGACCTAGCTGGTGGCCTTGCTTGCTTGGTCAGTTCCCTAGCTCCCGAGGCCTTGGTGGGCCTCTGCCAAGTGTTCTTTTTTTTTTTTTTTTTTTCTGCCAAGTGTTCTACACGTGTGGCACCTCTGTGACATCTGTGTTCTGCTGGGCACAGCTGTCCAGGGCTGATGGCTGTCCTTCAAGTATCTGGGTGAAGATGAGACTATCTTTTTCTCACAATGAACTCCAGACACAGGAGACCGCGAAGCAGTGTCATTTGGTGGCCACAGAGTTACAGGGTTGGGTACAGCAGCCTCCTCTAAGAAATGGAGGGTTGTAAGGTGAAAAATCTTAATTTAAAAATAACATTAAGATAACATTGAAGAACTGTGGAAACAATAAAGTCTAAATGATCTATACTGCAGAATATGGCAAGCCATTTTCAAGTGAGAAATGACTGGCAGCTATTTTCACATGTGGGAGTAATAGTCCTGTCTGGTAGCATGGACGTGCCACTCAAAATGTTCAAGGAAGGACTTGTTGGCTCAGCGGCTGCTAATGTTGTCAGAAGACAGCCTTTGGCTGTTAAACCCTTCAGTGATTGCCTGAACTGCAGAAAGCCAACTTGCCTAAAGTTATGCTCTTTGGGGGTGGTGGGGGGTGGCCTTTATCTAATGACTGATTAGGCATCTTGACTCAACACAAGAAAACCGTGACTGGCCACTTTTTCCACAACTCCTTGTGGGAAGACAACTGGGTCTGCATTGCAGCTTGACTTATCCCTCGATCTAAACCTGTTCTTCCCTCTCCCTTCCATGGATGTCAATTCCTAATAAATATACTGTCCATTAGACTCTTGTCTATGGAAACACCACCTGTGAGAGTCACTGCCACGAGTGGCCAAAAAAGTGAACATAAGATGGGTTTTAGAGCTAGATTAGTCTCTGTTTAGTTGGCAGTGAGGACCCCACCCCATCACTGGTGATGCGTAGAGCTCCGAGAGCATCAGTAATGAATGCTGACAGGTACACAGAAGAGGGCACTAGTTGGTGAAATGTACCAGCCAATGTTTGAAAAGTTATGGGCAAGGAAAGGACCTCCATATATTAAAGCCAAATAAGAAAATCCCATGGTTGATACCGCACTCAAAGGTAAAAAACTGAAAGCTTTTCCTCTAAGATCAGGAAGAAGGCAAGAAGTCCACTGAAAGCTTTTCCTCTAAGATCAGGAAGAAGGAAGAAGTCCACTTTTACCATTTCTTTGTTGTTGTTGTTGTTAAAGATTTTATTTATTCATGAGAGACATATACACAGAGGGGCAGAGACACAGGCAGAGGGAGAAGCAGACTCCCTATGGGGTGCCTGAAGCAGGACTCAATCCCCAGACCCTGGGATCATGCTCTGAGCTGAAGGCAGATGCTCAACCACTGAGCCACCCAGGTGTCCCCACTCATACCACTTCTAGTCAACACAGGTCACAAGGTCCTGGGATGGAGTCCCACATCGGGCTCCCTGAAGGGACCCTGCTTGTATCTCTGCCCCTCTCTCTGTCTCTCTCATGAATAAATAAATAAAATCTTTTTTAAAATTGCAGGATATAAAATCAATATACAAAAATCAGAGACTGAGATGGCCATGGAGTAGGAGGACCCTAGACTCATCTCGTCTCATGAACACAACTAGATAACTATTAAATCATACAGAGATCAACCTGAGGACTAACAGAACAAACTACACAACTAAAGGGAGAGAAGAAGTCACATAGAAGAAGCTGAAACATAATTTAGGTAAGAAATGGATAGAGGTACTATGGAGGGAAGGGAGCTGTGGTTGTGGAGGAGGGTGAGAGAGAGAGGAACACCTAGAGGAACATACAAGGAGAATGTTTTCCCAAAGCCATTGGCTTGGAAAATGAGAGGGGCTGAATTTCATGAATTCTTGCAACCAATGGGACTTAAAGCCTAGAATTTTAAAGGTCAACAGGCTCTTCTGGAATAGAGCCTGGAGGGCATTGTGCTGCTCCTGGTGAAAAAGTAGGGAAACAACCCAGGGAAAGACAGCTGGCAACAGTGATTTGAAGAGCACATGGGGTACACGGTGGGTAGATTATTCGCTCTTCAAAGTGTAACTCTGAGAGGCTGCATTCATGGAAACTCCAGGAACAAAGGAGCTGTCTGGAGCCATTTCCTTCTCCTACACCTTAGCAAAAACAGAGAGCTACTTGTAAGAAGCAGGGCAGTGCCCACACTGGCAGCCTAACTTGTATACACCAAGCCCCATCTCCCTGCACATTGATGGAACTGCATTTCTGTCATAGTTGCCTCAGTCTCAGAATGGCAGATGACTGCCCAGAAGACGAGCACAAACCCCTGCCCACGACACATCTCCTGACCAGAGAGTTCTGCAGGGCCTCAGTTCTTGTGGAGGTGGTGTCATGATACAAGCAGACCAGGGGATACCTACTTAAAACTCAGGATATAGGCCAGGGAGCAAGCACTCCTGATAGCAGGCATGGTGAGTCTCTGCAGACAGCTGTCTAAAGGATAGAACAGCCAGAATTCAATAGCAGAGAGCACACAACACACCCTGAAAACACTGCCTGGAAACACTCCTGGTGTAGTGCCAGGCCTTGGCCACTACATGATCTCTTCTTCATGAAGCTATTACTTTCAAGAGCAGAAGTCATAACTAGCTTTCTAATACAGAGAAGGCAAAGGCTTAGACAAGATGTGAAGACAGAGGAATTTATTACAAATGAAAGATAAGGCCACAGCCAGAGATCTAAGTGAACAGTTACAAGTATCAGGCTAGATGGACAATTTAAAACAATAATCATAAGGATATTCACTGGGCTTGAGAAAAGGATAGAAGACATCAGCAAGAATGTTAGCACAAAGACAAAAGAGTTGAAAAAGAATCAATCAGAAATAAAAAGTGCAATAAAAGAGACTGGAAACTGGTGTGGGGCAATGAACAGGAGGCTGGAAGAAGCAGAGGAATTAATTAGCGACCTAGAAGACAAAATAATGGAAAGTAATGGAGCTGAACAAAATAGAGAAAGAAGAATTATGGAACACAAGAATAGATTTAGGGAACTCACTGATTCCATCAAACATAATAAAATTCATATTATAGGAGTCTCAGAAGAAAGAGTCAAAGAGGGCAGAAAATTTATTTGAAGAAAAAACAGCAGAAAACTGGGGAAGGAAACATATCCACATCCAGGAGGCAGAGAGAATTCCCCTCAAAATCAACAAAATCAGGCCAACACCACGACATATTATAATTAAATTTGCAAATAAAGTGATAAAGAAAAAAAATCCTAGAAGCAGCAAGTCAAAAGTAGTCCCTCATTTACAAGAGAAGACTCATAAGGCTAGCTGGAGATTCTCAATAGAAAGTTGGCAAGCCAGAGGAAGTGGCATGATATTCAAAGTGCTGAATGGGGAAAATCTGCAGCCAAGAATACTCTATCCAGCATGGTTGTCATTCAGAATAGAAGGACAAATAAAGATTTTTCTCAGACAAACAAAAACTAAAGGAGTTCATGGCCACTAAACCAGCCCTACAAGAAATATTAAAGAGGACTCTTTGAATGCAAAGAAGAGATCCAAAGCAAAACAGACAAAAAAGAGTTAGGGAAAACTGTCTAAGAACAATGACAATATGAGCAATAAAGTGGCAATAAATATGTATCTATCAATAATTATTTTGAATGTAAATGGACTAAATGCTCCTGTCAAAAGACATGGAGTGTCAAATGGATAAAAAAAGAAAAAAGAAAAAAACAAAACAAAACAAAACAAAACAACAACAAAAAAAACAAGACCTATCTATATGCTGCCCACAAGAAACTCATTTGAGACATAAAGACACCTGTAGATTGAAAGTGAGGGGATGGAGAAACATTTATCATGCAAAAATTTATTATGGATATTAAAAAAAAATCCAGAGTAGCAATACTTATATCAGAAAAACTAGACTTTAAAAAAAGATGGTAACAAGAGACAAAGAAGGGCACTATATCATCATAAAGGGAGCAGTCCAACAAGAAGATATAACAACTAATTATGCATTCAACCATGGGAGCACCCAGATATATAAAACAATTAATAATAAACATAAAGGAACTAATTGATAACAATACAAAAATAATGTACTTTAATACTCCATTTACATCAATGGACAGATAATCTAAACCAAAAAGGAAACAATGGCTTTGAATCACACACAAGGTCAGATGGACTTACAGATATATTCAGAACATTGCATCCTAAAATAGCAGAATACACATTTTTTTCAAGTGCATGTGGAATATTTTCCAGAATAGATCATGGATTAGGTCACAAAACAGGCCTCAAAAAATACAAAAAGACTGTAGCTATACCATGTACTTTTTCCTGACCATGATGCTATGAAACTAGAAATCAATTGCAAGAAAAACTCTGGAAAGACCACAAATATAGGGAGGTTATGGAGGTTATGACATGCTACTTAACAATGAATCAGTCAACCAGGAAACCAAAAAGGAAATTAAAAATATATGAAAACATAAGAAAATGAAAACACAACAGTCCAAGACCTTTGGGATGCAGCAAAAGAGGTCCTAAGCAGGAAGCATATAGCATTATAGGCCTACCTAAGAAGCAAGAAAAATCTTGAGTAAACTACTTAACCTTACACCTAAAAGAGTCAGAAAAAGAACAGCAAATGAAGCCTAAAATCAGCAGAAGGAAGGAAATAATAATGTTTAGAGCAGAAATAAATGATATAGAAACTAAAAAACAGTTGAATAGATCAATGAAACTAGGAGCTGGTTCTTTGAAAAAATTAATAAAATTGATAAACCTCTGGCCAGACTAATCAAAAATAAAAGAGAAAAGACTCAAATAAATAATATCACAAATGGGAGAGGAGAAATAATAACCAACACTACAGAAATACAAACAATTATAAAAGAATATCATGAAAAACTATATGCCAACAAATTAGACAAACTGGAAGAACTGAATAAATTCCTAGAAACATATAATCTACTAAAACTGAAACAGGAAGAAATAGAAAATTTGAACAGACTGATAGCCAGTCAAGAAATTGAATCTGTAATCAAAAAATTCTCAACAAACAGAGGTCCAGGACCAGATGGCTTCACAGGCGAATTCTACAAAACCTTTAAAGAAGAGCTAATACCTATTTTTCTCAAACTATTAAAAAAAATAAAAAAGGAAGGCAAACTTCCAAATTCATTCTATGAGGTCAGCATTACCCTGATACCAAAACCAGATAGACACCATTAAGAAAGAGAACTAGAGGTCAATATCCTTGATGAACATATATGCAGAAATTTTCAGTAAAATACTAGCAAACCAAACCCAACAATACATTAAAAAGTCACTCACCACAATCAAGTAGGTTTTATTCCTTGGTTGCAAGCATGGTTCAATATTCACAAATCAATCAATGTGATATACCACATTAATAAAAGAATGGATAAGAACCCCATGATCTTTTCAATAGATGCAAAAAAAAAAAAAAAGCATCCAACAAAGTACAACATTGATTCATGATAAAAACCCTCAAGAAAGTAGCTTTAGAGCAAACATAACTCAACATAATAAAGACCATCTATGAAAAACCATCTGCTAAAATCATCCTCAATGGAGAAAACCTGAGAGGTTTTCTTCATCAGTCAGGAAAAAGAGACGATGCCCACTCTCACCACTTGTTACTTAAGATAGCCCTGGGAAGTCCTAGCGTAAGCAATCAGACAGCAAAAAGAAATAAAAGGCATCCAAATCAGCAAGGAAAAAGTCAAACTTTCACTTTTGGAGATGGCATGATACTCTATACAGAAAACTAACGATTCCACCAAAAAACTTCTAAAACTGATAAATGAATTCAGTAAAGTCATAGGTTACAAAAGCAACATACAAAATCTTTTGTATTTCTATACATGATTAATGAAGCATCAGAAAGAGAAATTAAGGAATCACTGTTTACAATTGCACTGAAAACCATGAGATATCTAGGAATAAACCTAACCAAAGAGGCAAAAGACTTGTACTCTGAAAACTATAAAATGCTGATGAAAGACATTGAAGATGGGATCCCTGGGTGGCGCAGCGGTTTGGCGCCTGCCTTTGGCCCAGGGCGCGATCCTGGAGACCTGGGATCGAGTCCCACATCGGGCTCCCAGTGCATGGAGCCTGCTTCTCCCTCTGCCTGTGTCTCTGCCTCTCTCTCTCTCACTGTGTGCCTATCATAAATAAATTATAAAAAAAAAAAAGACATTGAAGATGAAACGAAGAAATGGAACAACATTCTATATTCATGGATTGGAAGAATAAATATTGCTAAATGTCTCTGCTTCCCAAAGCAATCTACACATTTAATGCAATCTCTATCAAAATAACACTAGCAGGGATCCCTGGGTGGCGCAGCAGTTTGGCGCCTGCCTTTGGCCCAGGGCGCGATCCTGGAGACCCAGGATCGAATCCCACGTCGGGCTCCCGGTGCATGGAGCCTGCTTCTCCCTCTGCCTATGTCTCTGCCCCTCTATCTCTCTCTCTCTCTGTGACTATCATAAATAAATAAAAAATTAAAAAAAATAACACTAGCATATTTCACAGAGAAAGAACAAACAATCCTAAAATTTGTATGGAACCACAAAAGACCCCAAATAGCCAAAGAAACCCTGGAAAAGAAAAGCAAAGTTGGAGGCATCACAATTCTGGACTTCAAGTTAAATTACGAAGTTGTAGTAATCAAAACAGTATGGAACTGACACAAAAATAGACACACAGATCAATAGAACAGAACACCCAGAAATGACCCCACAACTATATGGTCAATTAAGCTTTGACAAAGCAGGAAAGAATGTCCAGTGGGAAAAAGACAGTCTCTTCAACAAATAGTGTTGGGAAAACTGAACAGCAATATGCAAAAGAATGAAACTGGATCACTTTCTTACACCATACACAAAATTAAATTCAGAATGGATTAAAGCCCTAAATGTAAGACCCCCAAACTATAAAAATCCTAGAAGAGAACACAGTAACTTCTTTGACATCGGCCATAGCAACTTCTTTCTAGATATGTCTCCTAAGGCAAGAGGAGAAAAAAAAAAAGCAAAAAGAAAACTATTGAGACTTCATCAAAATAAAAAGCTTCTACACAGCAAAGGAAACAATCAACAAAACTAAACGGCAACCTACAGAATGGGATAAGATATTTGCAAATGACATATCTGATAAAGGGTTAGTATCCAAAATATAAAAAGAACTTGCAAAACTACACACAAGAAACAAATAATGCAATTTAAAAAAATGGGCTGGAGACATGAATGGAAGTTTTTTTCAAAGAAGACTTACAGAAGACCAACAGACATATGAAAAGATGCTCAACATCACTCATCAGGGAAATGCAAATCAAAATCGCAATGAGATATCACCTCACACCTATCTGAATAGTTAAATTTAACAACATAGGGAACAACAGATCTTGGTGAGGATGTGGAGAGAAAGGAACTCTCCTGCACTGTTTGGTGCAGCCACTCTGGAAAACAGTATGGAGTTTCTTCAAAACTTTTAAAATAATACTGCCCTATCACCCAGTAATTGCATCCTTGGTATTTACCTAAAGAATACAAAAATACTAATTCAAAGGGATTCATGCATCTCAATGTTTATAGCAGTATTATGTATGATAGCCAAATTATAGAAACAGTCCAATAATCATTGACTGATTAATGGATAAAAAAGATGTGAGATACCTATCCATCTATACAGTGAAATATATGTATATATATTTATATGTATATGTATGTATGTATGTATATAAGGAATATTATTCTTCCATTTGCAATGGCATTTGTATAGATAGAGCTAGAGAGTATTATGGTAGGTGACATAAGTCAGTCAGAGAAAGCCAAATACCATATGATTTTACTCATATGTGGAATTTAAGAAACAAAACAAATGGGCAAAGGGGAAAAAAAGAGAGAAGCAAACCAAGAAACAGACTTTTTACTATACAGAACAAACTGATGGTTAGCAGGGAGGATAGGGGTAGGGTGAGGGGTAAATGGTGATGGGGATTAAGAAATGCACTTGTGATTATGGAAATGTTGAATCACTGTATTGTACACTGAAACTAATATAACACTTTGTTAACTACCTGGAATTTAAATAAAAACTTTAAAAGATAAAAGAAGAAAATTAAGTTAAAAAATTTTAACAACACCCCCAAATAAAATAAAATCAACATACAAATATTAGTTGCATTTCTATGTGCTAACAATGAACTATCTGAAAAGGAAATAAGAAAAACAGTCCCATTTACAGCAGCATGAGAATGAATAAAATATGTAGGAATAAACTTAATAAGGAGGTGAAAGATTTGTACACTAAACACTATAAGACACTGATGAAAGAAATTTAAGAAGATACAAATGGAAAGCCATCCCATGTTCATGAATTGAAAGACTTAATATTATTAACATGTCTGTACTACCCAAAATGATCTATGGATTCAATGGCATCCCAATCAAAATACAAAAGGCATTTTTATGGAAAACCTATTATGCAATTCATAGGGAGCCACAAAAAAATCCCAAGTAGCCAAATCATCGTGAGCAGAACAAATAAAGCTGGAGGCATCACACTCTGATTTTGAAACATATTACAAAGCTACAGTAATCAAAACCATGCTGGTGTATAAACAGGCATATAGACCAGTGGAATAGAACAGAAAGCCTGGAAATAAATCTATGCCTATCCAGTCAGCTGATCTTCAACAAAGGTGCTAAAAATATACAGTAAGGAAATAATAGTTCTTTTAACAAATGGTTTTGAGAAAACTGGATCGCCATATGCAAAACCAAGAAACTGGACCTCTGTCTTACACCACATACTAAAATCAACACAAAATGCATTAATAAGTTAAATACAAAACCTAAAACTATAAAACTCTCAGCAGAAAACACAAGGAAGTATCTTTTTGATCTTGAGGTTGGCAATGATTTCACAGTTATGACACTAAAGGCAGAGTAAAAAAAATAAACAAAAATAAGTCAGACTCCATTATACTAAAAAACTTCTGCACAGCAAAGAAAACAATCAGCAGAGTGAAAAGCCATCCTGGAGAATGGGAGAAAGTATTTGCAGACCATACAACTGATATGAGGTTAATCTCCAAAATACATAAAAAAACACCTACAACTCAAAAAGCCAAAAAACTAATAATGTGATTAAAAAATGAGCTCAGGACTTGAATAGCTATGTACATGTATTTGGCTAATATGTATATAAAAATGGAACATGTACTTCTCTCACACACACTAGTCATGAGGTAAATGCAAACCAAAACCACATCATCACCTCACACCTGTCAGAATAGCTATTATTAAACAAAACCAAACAGACAAGTATTGGCAAGGATGTGAAGAAATGTTGGTGGCAATGTAAAATGGCACAGCCACTATAGAAAACAGTATGGAGGTTCCTCAAAAATTATAAATAGAACTACTATATTAACCAGGCATCTTACTTCTGGGTATTTATGTAAAGAACTGGAATCAGAAACTCAAAGAGATATAAGCATTCCCATGTTCACTGCAGCACTATAACCAACAGCCAAGAAACCACCTAAATGTCCATCAACACAGGAATGGAGAAAAAAATGTGGCATGTACTCACAATGGGATATCCGTCAGTCTTTAAAATCTAAGGAAATTCTGGGAGCCTGGATGGCTTGGTGGTTGAGTGTCTGCCTGTAGGCTCAGGGCATGATCCTGGAGTACCGGGATTGAGTCCCACATTGGACTTCCTGCACGGAGTCTGCTTCTCCCTCTGCCTGTGTCTCTGCCTCTCTCTTTCCCTCTCTGTCTCTCATGAATAAATAAATAAATAAAATAAAAAATAAATAAATAAATAAATAAATAAATAAATAAATAATCTTTAAGACAAAATCTAAGGAAATTCTGTAACATGTATAACATGCATGAACCATAAGGACACTTTGTAAGACAAATAAGTTGGTCACAGGAAGATAAATAGTACATGATTCCACTTTTTGAGGTATCTCTAATTGATGTCATAGAATCAGTGTAATGGCCCTTGTCAGGGCTTGGTGGGGGGGTTGGAAATGGGAAGTTACTAATCAAAGGGCATAAAGTTTCAGCTGAGCAAGATTAAAGAGTAAGTTGCAGAGATCTGCTATGCCATGTGGTACAGTAGCCAATATTGTATTTACACTTGGGTATTTGTTATGAGGGTAGATCCCATGTTAAGGGTTCTTATCACTATAACAATTTTACATAAAATAATTTTAATAAAAAATTTTTTAAAAAGGAAAACATGAGGGAAAATGTAAGTAAAATGATTATGGAATGCAATGTTTATTGCTAAACTCATTGATGCACTGATGAAAGATAAAGAAAGGCTAAAAGCAATTAACTGGCAATCGAAAGACCAGTGAGAAAGACAGAGTACCCTCTTGGTAGAAGGCAAAGAGGATCTGAAAACCATCTTGCTGTGGGAGTGCCTAGGGATCTGAGCATGGGCCCAGGATTTAATCACCAGAGTAGCAGAGCTCTAAGGGCTACATTCCAGACACAATGAGCTTTCAGTGCCAAGATTAGAACCTTGTTTGGAAAAGAATAGGACATTGATAAATGATATGGAGATAATCTAATTTGAAAATCCTGAACATCTCAAATCCACAAATTTCCCTGAAACTTCTAAGCCTTCAGAAGTGGCCCATCCCTCCCTACCAGGAGCTAGCACTCTGTTCCTTTGAAAATAATTCAAAGGCCTCTCCCCTGTCCATCGCCTAATCCCCAGAAACTCTAATGCTAACCTATTTTTAAAAAGAGTCTTTGCAGACATACAAAGGTAAGGATTCCAGATGAGTTCATCATAGATTATCTGGGTGGGCTCTGTATCTAATGAATGGTGTCCCTCTAAGAGACACAGAAGAGAGAAACATGCAGAGAAGAGAGGGGGAGAAGGCCACCTCTGCAGGTGGAGGCAGAGACTGGAGTGAACAAGGCTGAGGAATGTCAATAGTCACTAGAAGCTGGAAGAGGCAAGGAATAGAATCTCCTCTAGTGCTGAAGATCACAGCGCAGCCCTGCCAACACCTTGATTTCTTCTGCTTTCCATAAATATGAGAGGATACATTCCCATTGTTTTAAGTCACCCAGTTTGTGAAAATTTGTTATGGCAGCCCCAGGAAACTAAAACTTCCTTTCATAGGTACTGATCCCAAGAGGCAATTCCTATAAACAGTCTACACGCTGAATTCCAACTTAGTCTCTTCCCTGAGAACCTAGTCTGTGGCATGGGTAGTGGACTAGGTCAGCCATAGTCGAAGCAACTTTTCCACAATAAGAAATCAGCTGAATGTTTAATGTGAGCTGGCATGATTGAATGGAATCTGCTAAAGACCCATGGTTGGGAAATTAATGGCTCCTCAAAGACATCCACATCCTAATCCCCAGAATCTATGACTATGTCAGGCCACTGGGAAAAAGGGAGTTAAGACAGCCAATGGAATTGAGGTCACTAATCAGCTGACTTTAAAATGGGGAGATTACCCTGAATTATCTGAATGTGCTCAATGTAATCACAAGTGTCCTTAAAAGTAAAAGAGGGAATTGGAAAAAAAGAAAAAAAAAAAAAAAGAACCAGACAGATAGCAGCACGAGAAGAGAAGAATTGGGATTGAAATTGCTGACTCTTGGGATGGAGAAAGAGGTCACAAGCCAAGGAATGGTATTCTAGAAGCTGGAAAAGACAAGGAGTTGGATTCTTTTAAAGCATCCAGAAAGGAATGCGCCCAGCTGACACCTTGATCTTACTTAGGGCGTTGAAATCTATGTCAGACTTCTGATCTACAGAACCATAAGATAAAAAACTTGTGCACTTTTAAGCAACCAAGTCTATGGTAATTTGTTATAGCAGCCATAGAAAATGAATGCAAGTCCCAAATGTAAAGCTAGCCCTCCATACTCAACAATCCTCTCCTGATTTTTCTGAATTAGTGGTGGCTGGTGATGGAACTAAAACAGAGATCTCTCTTAGTCTCATTGTGCCTGAGACCAAGGCCTAAGGGGCCTGTTATCACCTCAGAACACTTGAAACTAGAAGATAACTAAAATCTAACTCCTAAGATGATCAAAGAAATAATCCTTAGCTGCCTAATAGTAAAGGATATACCATTTTGGGGGAAAGAACATTTGCTTCAGTATCTACTCTTTTATATGCAATGTCTGTTATTAAATTGTGGTCTTAGATTTTACACATGATGTATAATCTAGATTAAGAAAAAAACATCGATAGAATCAGACCTACAGATGCACATGACCCAGATATTGGACTTAGAGACACAAATTTCATAATATCTCATCTTAACCTTAGTGAGATATTTGGGGAATAATCTTTAATATTTTTTTTCAGCTTTACAATTCCTTCAGTTTTATTCCCCCTTATCCTTCACATTGACAAAAATCTAACGGCTTGATAAAATTAGCAAGACTGCAGAAACAGGCACTTTTATACCTTGCTGATTGGAATGGAAAAAAATACTATCTCATGGAAAATAATTTGACAATACTGAACAAAGCTACATATGTATGTATTCTTTGACTTAGATATTTCACTTCTAGGAATTTATCCTGTAGATACACTTTGAACAACATGAAAATACATATACAAAAGTTATTCATTACATCACTATTTGTAATCATAAAATATTGCAATTTGCTCCAATGCAGGAGACTGCTTTCACTGGCTAAGTCTGAGATAATTTGAGCATCAAGATAAATTAGCGCAATAATTGTTGATTAAATAAGTTTGGCAATACATACTATGGAGTAGGATAAACTGGTAAGAAAAATGAGGAAAATTTCTATGAACTGAAATGAATAATTTTGAGAATATATTTTACGTGAAAAACACAAAGGAGTACATGTACTATGCTATCTTTTTTATAAAAGTAGAAGAAAATTTCAATCTGCATATTTATATCTTTATATTTTTAAAAGATTTGATTGGTTTATTTGAGAGAGAGGGAGAGAGGGAGAGAGAGAGAGAGAGAGAGAGAGAAAATGAGGGCTGTATGCAAAGGGAGAAGGAGAAGCAGACTCCCTGCTGAGCAGGGAGCCCGATGTGATACTTAATCCCAGGACCCCAGGATCATAAACTGAGCAGAAGGCAGACACTCAAATGACTGAGCCATCCTGGTGCCCCTATATCTGTAAAATTTTGAAAAAACAAATACAAGAATGATAATACAAAAACTAATGAAATTGGCTACTTAGAGTGATTTAGGGATAGGGGAAAGAGTTACTCTTCCCTGAGTATACCTTTCCTATACAATTTTGACTTCTAAATTCATTTTAACATTCTACATATCTAATAACATTAACAAGGATGAGAGAGAATCTCAAACTAAATGAAAACAGTAACAAAGGGGCCTAACCATTTCCAATGAGTAAAGTGATTTGCCTGAGGAAGTTTTTCATTTTTCATGTGGTGAAATATACATAGCATACAATTTATCATTTTAACTATTTTTAAGTGTGTAGTTCTGTCGCATTAAGTACATCCATATAGTTGTGTGTTCATCATCACTATCCACTTTCAGAATTCTCTTCATCTTACAAAACTGAAACTCTGTACCTATTAAACAGCAACTCCCCACTGCTCTATTTTATTTTTGTTTGTTTTGAGAGAGAGAGAGAGCACACCCGCACAAGAGCATGCAGGTGCACCTGAGAACCAGGGGGAGTGGGGGAGAGAGAGAGAGAGAGAGAGAGAGAGAGAGAGAGAGAGAGAATCTTTAGCAGGATCCACATTCAATTTGAAGTCCCACAGAGAGCTTCATGACCATGAGATCATGACCTGATCCTAAATCAATAACTGACTGAGCCACCCAGGTGCTCTGGCACCACTGTTCTATTTTCTGTCTCTATGAAATTTGACTACTCTAGGTACTTCACATAAATGGAATCATATAGTATTTGTTCTTTTGTGAAAGGCTTGTTTTATTTGGCATTATGGTCCTCAAGATTCGTCCATGTTGTAGTATGTATCAGCATTTCCTTCCTTTATAAGTCTGAATAAAATTCTGTTTTACACATTAGTCAGTGGACACTAGAGTTGCTTCTACTTCTTGTCTATTATGAATAATGCTGCCACGAACATGGGTGTACAGATATCTCTTTGATATCTTGCTTTAATTGGGGAAGCATATATCCAGAAGTGGAACTACTGGTCATATAGTAATTCTATCATTAATTTTTTGAAGAAGTACCACATTGTTCTCCATAAAGGCTGTACCATTTTACATTCCCACCAACAGCGCACAAGGGTTCCAATTTCTCCACATCCTTGCCAACAAGTACTTTCTATTTTTGGTAGTACCCATCCTAATGGTAATAAAGTGGTATTTCATTGTGGCTTTGATTTGCATTTTCCTGATGATGAGTGATACTGAACATCTTTTCGTGTGTTTATTGGCCATGGGTATATCTTCTTAGGAGAAATGTCTATTCAAGCTCTTTGTCCATTTTTAAGCAGGTTGCTTGTTTTTATTCTTGATTTGTAGTTCTTTATATGTTCTGGATATTTATCCTTTATCATATATTTGGTAAACAAATATTTTTTCAGATTCCATGGTTTGCCTTTTGACTCTGTTGTTTCTCTTGATTCCCCAAAGGATTGAATTTTGTTGTAGTCCAATTTACCTGTTTAATTTTATTGTTCATGATTTTAGTGAGATATCCGAGAAATCATTGCCAAACCCAACACCACAAATCTTTTTTCTTATTATTTTCTTACAAGAGTGTTCTAGTTTTAGGTCTTGCATTTAGGGCTTTGATCCATTTTGTATATAGTTTAAGGTAAGACTCCAACTTCACTTATTTGCATATAAATACCCAGTTTTCCCAGCACCATTTGTTGAAAAGAATGTCCTTTCTTCATTGTATGACTTTGGCACTCTTCTTGAAAATCATAGACCATATACGTGAAGGTGTATTTCTGGGTTCTATTCCATTGGTCTGTATGTCTATCTTTATGCTAGACGCCCGAATAAGTTTTGAACACAGCACTTTGACTTCAATCTCAAGCAAAATAAGGTATACAAATCTTGACTCTTCAGGAGGTTCATTTGTTGTGGTGATTTGGGCATTGTGAAACTATTTTGTGGGTATTGAAGAATTGGACAAATGAGGGACCACAGTGAGGTTTTTGGGAGCCAGAGCAATATAGAAGGTAGGAGGTAGAGATAGAAATATGGAGCAGGGGAAGGCAAGCAAAACCTTACGTTGGATTCAAATTAGAGGCATTGGTATAAATTTATTATTTCAGTGACACTCAGACACTCAGTGCCAATGAGCAGATCCTAAGCCCAGATCTTCATTTCTAAATACAGTTCTCCACAGAAGGGAACCAGGGGTTCATGGAGAAGTGGCTTACTCAAAGGCTGGGGCAGGGAAACTATGAGATGAGCCTGGAACATCTTATTATGCCAGAAAATAAGGAAGTTCCAGAAGTATGATGAGGATGGGGCGCCAGAGTGGCTCAGTTGGTTAAGCGTCTGTCTTTGGCTCAGATCATGGTCCCAAGGTTCTGGGATGAGCCCCAAGTCAGGATCTCTGCTCAGTGGGGAGTCTTCTTCTCCCTCTGCTCCCCACCCCCCACTCATGCATGTGCTTTCTCAAATAAATAAATAAATAAATAAATAAATAAATAAATAAATAAAATCTTTAAAAAAAGAAGAATGATAAGGATAGGTAAGAAAAAAATGAAAGGCCTTTCACTGGCCAAGTCTGGAATAATCTGGACATTAGAGTGAATAAGAACAATAATAGAGTGAATAAATCATGAATCCATAAGTCCACACTGACAGTAGGTAATAAATTAACAAATATGTGAAAAGAAAGGGACAGCTCTTCCATAGAGTAGAATGCTGATTAGTAGACACAGTAGTCCCAATGGAATTAGAGAATCACCATTTGAAAATCATCTTTGCAAAGACAGATTTAGGCAAGAATTGCCGCGCACGCCAAATTAGGGGAGGAGGCGTCTGACAACAAACAGGATACATGCGTGGTCTCAGAGTATCTCCCTACACGTTTCTTATTTATCACATGTGGGGAAATAGTTGCTATATGGTGGAGAACACTGACAACACAGACAACTAGAGATTTATCAATTAGGGACAAATGAAGCGTGTTTAAATATCCAAGTCTGGACTTTGAGGAGGATGACCCAGGTAGCAGTGGTTGAGTGTCTGCCTTTGGGCGTGATCCTGGTCCCGGGATCGAGTCCCACATCGGGCTCCTTGTGAGGAGCCTGCTTCTCTCTCTGCCTGTGTCTATACCTCTCTGTGTGTATCTCTCATTAATAAATAAATAAATAAAATCCTTTTTAAAAAAATTAAGTACCTTTAGGAACATCTCAGTGCAGGCAGGTGGGAGGTCAGGCATGGCATGGGAAGCTGAAGAAACAGAAAATGGCATTTTGGGAAACTTAAGAACATGCATCTTATCTGTGCAAGGAGCTCTCTAACCAGGACAGCAGAGAGTGGGAGTGGGGTCTGCTGCCAGGATCTCCCTTCCAGAAGGGTTGCTGCCCCTCTGGGGGAGTGCAGTCCTCAGGCAGAGGGCTTCCTGGCCCCAGTTCCCACCTCTCCCCCACCACTCCACCCCAGTTCCCACCCTAGTTCCCACCCCTCCTGGCCACCCTCCTGCAGTGACTGGTGGGCAGAGGTGGAGTGGCACAGCCCTTATAAACCAGATGAGGACTAGGGGCAGTGCTCGTGATAGAGCCCCTCCCAGATTGGTCAAGACTCCACCAGGCCTGCCTGGTCACTGGACTTTCTCCTCTGCCAACCCCTGCTTCCTCCTCCTGCCTCTCGTGGCTCAACGCTCTCCATGGTTTGCGCCTGGACCTCAGCTTCTGCTTTGTTCCCAGAGACCCCAACCTGCAACAGGCTCCCTCAAAAGCTCCTGTTTTTTCTACTAAATTCAGACAGAAAATAAGGACAAATCATATGCTTATAAAAATACATTGTTTCAGAAGAAAGCAACAGATGAACAGACTGTTGGAGCTAATGAAAATCTTGTCTTTGGAAATCTGTTTGTCAGTTTTGTGGACTGGGGGATAAATTTTTCCCAGATGCTCTCTGGTAGGAAGCAAAAGGTTGGATCCTGTATTCGTTTTCTAGGCCTGCCCTACAAAAGAAACACAATCTGGGTGGTCTGAATCCACAGAAATGTGTTCTCTAGTTCTGGAGTCTAGAAGTCCAGAAAAAGTGAAAGGGGCCAAGCTCCATCTCCAGGCTTCTGTGCTTTTGCTGGTGGTCCTCTGTGTTTCTGGCGTGTGGCTGCATTATTCAATCTCTGCTTCCATCTTCCCTCTGTCTGTCTGTCTCTGCACATGACCTCTGTGTGTGTCTGTATCTCTTCTCCTTTCTTTATAAATATGGGTAAGGGACAGGTGACGCTGGATAGAGAGAGACAGGTAGGGGGTTGAGTCACCAGGCTCACAGAAATCCCAGGTGTGGAGACATTATAGACAGGATATTAACCAGAGAGAAGGGGACATAAAAAAAATCCTTCTTGTTTGTTCTAAATATAGATGAGATATTTTTATAATATTTACAAACACACCTCATTACTCTTAAGCATTATAGATAAGATATTTACCAAGTTCCCCGGTCAGTTTTCTATGAAAGATCGACGAAAAAAGCCCTCTGTGGCAACCCATTCAGGATCCCTCTCACTCTAGAGAGCCCATTTTGTTCTGTTTTCACCTTCCCTTAAGAAACTTTCACTTCACTTCACCCTTTTGTCTGTGAGGTGCATTCATCAACTCTGTGAGACAACATAACACAAACATCAGTTATATTGGATTAAGGGCCGACCCTATTCTCACAGGAATAGGAGTAGCTTAATTGCAACTGGGAAGACCCTATTTCTAAATAAGGTCATATTCACAGGTCCCAAAAGTTATGACTTCATCTCTTGTGGGAATTATAAAGAAGAAATTCCTCCTGTGTGTTTCTTCTCTGCTCTCAATGCTTCTGGCCACCAAGAAAGTGAGGGGTAGGGGCCTCAGGTGTTCCCATACCACACAATTCTGCAACACTGGCTGTGTGTCCTACAATTCAATTCAGTCATGACACCACCTACCTGGAGTTAGCATCAAATCTCACAGATTAAGGGCTCAGTCCCACGAGACCGCACCCCCTGCCCCACCATGCACACACATACTTCAGACACCAGTTCCAAGTCCAGGTTGTCACCTGTCCTGTGCTTCTGACCAACTGATTTGATATCAAGAGGTTCCCACATCCCTCTCCTTGGGTTCAAACGATTTGCTAGAACATCTCACAGAACTCAGGGAAACATTTTACTTACTAGATTGCTGGTTTATTATAAAAGGATATAACACAGGAATAGCCAGATGGAGGAAATGCATAGGGCAAAGTATGTGGGAGGGGTGCAGAGCTTCAATGCCCCTCCAAGCAGTCCTCTTTCCTAGCATCTCCTTGTGTTCACCAACCCAAATCTTTCTGGATCTAGTCCTTTTGGGTTTTTATGGAGGCTTCATTACACACACGCCGATGATTAAATCATTGGCCATAGGTGACTGAACTCAGGGGAGACTGTGGGAGTGGCGGGGGGCAGGTATTGAAAATTCAAGCCCTCTAGTTACATAGGTACCCTGACAACCAGCCTTCATCCTTACAGTTTTCCCAGAGCCACCTCATTAATACATATTCAAGTGTGGTTGAAAGGAGTTTGCTTTTGAACAACCAGCCACCCTTTTTGCTCTAATCACTTGGGAAATTCTAAGGGTTTTAGGAGTTCTGTGCCAGGAACAGGGCCAGGGACCAAACATCACATTTTTTATTATAAATCACAATATCACAGAGACTCAATTCAATCCATGACACATTGTGTCTTAGGCTAGTGGACTGAAGCCTGTTTAAGCCTGATAATATTGAACCATAGCAGTAACGCTGACAATAACACTCATGGAAATGATTCCTACCATCCCCATCCAACCTGCCTGATTCCTTGGAAGTGGCTTGAAACAGCAACATGTTGGAGGTCATTAGAGAAGAGAGGTGGAGTGAGGTGATTCTGAGATGTGAGAACAGAGAGAAGGTCACGTGGCCTCTGGAAAGCAAGGAGGCTCTACTGCAGGGGAGGAGGTGGGCAGATGTTTGGGAGACAGCACAATACTTAGTACAGGCCTCCTGCACATAACATCGTATCATGACCCTGGATTGGACTCCTTAGTCAGGAGCTTTCGCTGAAGTGCAAGCTGGCAGCGGAGGGACACTGTGGACATCCAAGGACAATTATGGTCCAAGGCAGGACCTCTACAGTGCTGGTGGCCACAGCTCTAGGAGCCAGCTGGGAGACAGAAGTGTAAGGGGTGGTGGAAGATAAGCTAAGGATGGGGAAGCAGCTATGCAGTCAAAGGCAGGCATATCCAGATAGCTATATTTTCATGAAATACAAATATGGGCAAATTTAACCAAAAAGGAGTTCCTTGAACCAAAAAGGTCTCTGCCAATATATGATAAAATTATTTGTTAAGAGGTTTTGAAGTACATCACTGCTACAAAGCTGGGGTTGTCCGAGCTGAAAAACTTTTGATAAAATAATCCAGCCCTTGAGGCAGTTAAGAGGGTATTGCGGGCGCCCAGACGAATGTGCTCATACCCACACTGTACATGGAATTTTTATAGCTTATCTGTGGATAGAAAATAGCTGAAAATATTTGTAGCAACTTGTCCCCTTCTTCAGAAAAAGGTGAAGCTAATTAGAATTTCCATTTTGTTTGGCTCCCTGACCTCTCTATTGGCTTGTAAGCCATTAGGTGATGTTCTAGCCATTTGTTTGGGATACGGGAGTTGTTTTGCATCGACTTTGCAAAAAAAGCATCCAACATGGTGTCAAAACACGTTACAGTTATTAGGCAATTTAATACAATGTCATTGCTTTTCTTAGTGGCCAATGGCTCTGTCTACGAAAAACAAAGCTCTTGCCTTTGATTTAGTATTTTGGGATGCATTAGTGATGCATTATTAATGTAGCGAGGAGGTTGCTATTTTTAGGCCTGGTTAAATTAGGAATAGAAGAGGGTAGCCATATAGGCAAAATTTAGTATGTGGAATTAAAATGTACATAGCTGGGATAATTTGAAGAGTTGACTATGAATCTGTGCTTGACGGTTTTCGCTTGAAACGTATAAGATAATTGGGGATCCCTGAGTGGCTCAGCGGTTGACCGTCTGCCTTCGACCCAGGATGTGATCCTGGGGTCCTGTGATCGAGTCCCACATCGGGCTCCCTGCATGGAGCCTGCTTCTCCCTCTGCCTGTGTCTCTGCCTCCCCCCCCGCCCCCGCTCTCTCTCTGTGTGTCTCATGAATAAATAAATAAAATCTTAAAAAAAAGAAATGTACAAGATAATTGGTCAAAACATACATCTTTTTATTTTATTTTATTTTTATTTTTTTAACATACATCTTTTTAAAAGAATATCCTCCTTATACTGCTAGTTTAACTTTTGTGAGAGAAAATAAAATTGTCTCTGAGTCTTTGAACAAAGAGGAAAAAGTATAACAACTACTCATGATTTGGTTGGGGCCCAAATCCAGTTAGGCTCCGCGAAATGTTGAAAAGAAATGCCTCCTTCATTAGATACAATAACATAAAGAGGTTGTGGCTAATTAGAATATGTAGCATGTATCAAACTTTTCTAAGTGCTCGCAAAGAGCAAGACACAGTTAAAAATGGATTTAAAAATCTCCTTCCTTAACAGTCTAATTGGACTCACGAGATAAAAAGGCAAGGATAAAGCTCTGTGCCATTAAAACATATGGAAAATGAGTTCTGTGATAACATAATAGTAATTCTGGGCCTATTCCAAATTACCAAAACCTATCATAATTCACATTTTTGACTTATCGACCAATCTCAAGTGCAATTTGGGAGGAAAGAAGGTAAATTGGAAGTTAAAAATAATTCTGGAAGTCTACCTGGCTTGGATGAAAATCTGGAGGTGAAGTCATGAAACTTCCTGTGAAACCTACCTGAATAAATGTTAACTATAACTTGACCCTAAGCTTGTCTTCATTGTCGGAAAAGATTGGGGTTATTCTTCATTAGTAGAGAAGTCTACATGGAACTGCATGAGTCACATTTTTCCTTGACTGAGGAGAAAAATGGGTAGGAACGGGGAGAAAGAAATAGAAGCAAGCAAGGAATGTTGGTGGGTGGGCCCAGTGGTGTTGGGGAGGAAAGAAATGGACACAGAAGCACGGCTCCTACAGCTCTGGAGGTGGAAGGTGCCCCCCCGAGATCACCTGCCCTGTGGACTTCTGCTGTGTGCAGAGGGATCCAAAGCACTGAAGATCTTCCTCAGAGACAGAGGCAGGGAATAAAGGAGTAGCCTAACCGGTGAGGCTCGGGGCACCCCACATCCTCTACAACCAAGCAGGGGTCCATCTGATTATTATATTTGGGTTCTGCATAAGATTTTGTATGAAAAAAGCCTCTACGGTATGGCATAGCAATATTTAAAAATCACTGGTGTTGGAGTCCCCTTGCACGCACTCCTGTTCCAGGAGCAGAATTTAGGAGAAGACACAGCTGCAGAATTACGAGAAGAAGTAGCTAAGGATGGATGCTTGATATCTAGTCTCACCTATACATGCATTTTTTTCCCCCCAGCAAATATTTACAAAGCACCTACTAAGTAGCAGCCACCGTCCTTCGGCAATATTCCAGGCCAAATGACCCACCCACATAGCAACCTGAAAATGGACACCGTTTTACCTCTCAGCCGGAGGGGAATGATTTGATAGGTTTGTATATAACAACTTTGTAAATAGAATTATTAAGAAACCACGAGCTTCCTTCCCCATCCATATTATAGAACTAGATTTGGGCATCTGAATGATGAGAAAAGCTAGCCATTTGTAATGTTAGTTCAAAAGATACTTGCTGCGTTCCAAAAATTGGTGGGAGGATAGCTGCAAGGAGGGGTAAAAGCTGGTGCAGGGGGAACTGATGGCTTGGGCCCTGAGGAAGCAGAGGAAAAGAAAACCCAGTGCTTGGAACTCTGTCCCTTGCTTGTTAGAAAGAGCGCAGTGATGTCCGCAGGGGAAGCTACAGGCAGGCCCAGCATGAGAGCAGAGGCGGCTTTGGAGCTCATAGGATACAAGTGGCCATGGACTGATATGCTCCAGAACATTCTAGTGTATTCCAGCATTCTGTGGCTTGTATCCTCATGGCAAGATCTCAGGGTACAGCTGAGGTTCTCAATCTCACTGTTTTAGAAAGCTGATTCAATTCCTGGCTTCTGAATGGTCTTTTCTATGGAATGTTGACCAAGAGAGGAATATTCTCTTTACCTCCCTCTGAAGTAAACTCCTATTTACTTGGGATGTTGGAAGAAGGGTGAACGACTCATCCAGGTTTGCCCAGGACTTTTCTGGCTTTAGGACTGGAAGTCCTGTGTCCGGGAAACACCTTCATTCTCAGGCAAACGGAGATGACTAGTCACCCTAAGGAAATAAGAGCCAAGTGAATAGACCGGGTATTTCAGGAATAAACCATTGCAGACATTAGAGGCTTAAAACCACTTTCATTTTGTTTACGTACCACGCTGCACTCTGCTGGGATCAGCTGGGCGGTTCTTCTGCTGGTCTTAGTGATGATCCTGTGGCTGCATTCAGGCAGTGGGTCAGTTGGAGGCTGGGGTTCCCCCTTTCTGCCGTGGCCTCTGCAAGGGACTTTTCACATCAGGGTAGCTGAACCTCTACATGGTGGCACCAGGCTCCCCCGAGTGCCAAACCTGCGTAGCTTCTTAAGGCTTAGGGCTGCAACTGGCACAATGTACTTCCACTCTATCTTATTGGCAAAGGCCAGTCACAATGCCACTGTAGTATCAAGGGGAGGGGACTTCCCAAGGAGTGAATACTAAGGGGTAGTTCATGGGGTGGCAGGACGGCTACGGCTGTGACAATCTACTCCAGAGGCAGAGAGATGCTCACTGGGATTCACAGGTTTCAGGTGCCTGATTGACCTCTGACTGACCTCTGACCTGCTTGCTGGGCCACCTCCCTTACTGCTTCACACTCTCAGACCTGAATACAAATAGCTTCCCCATTGGTCAGCGTCTTCAAGAGCTCTGGGTAAGGTGCACCACCCAGTTATCCCTATTTTTCTTACTTCTGGTCAGCGCACTGAGCATGGCGAATCCCTGTTAGGGTCGCCAGAAGGTTTGCCTAGAAAAACAGATTAAGAGGCCTGGGTCTGAAGTGAGGCAATAAAGGACCTGATTCTGCCACGGGACACTTCTGGGCAAGTAAGTGTCCATGCCAGGGCATCTGATCCGGGTAGGACCGCACAGGCCACCAAGCACGGCATCTTGCTTAAAGGGACTGATCCCTTCTCAACACGCAACCTCCCTACCTCGGAGCCCACGTCTCCTCTTAAGGTCTGAACAGGTGTGCGCACCGCTTCCCTCTCTCCTGCAGCTCTAAGCCCTGAACTGACTTGGATCCCCACCACCCCCCAGCTTTCCTCCCTGGGCTGTGAGCCTCCAGGGCACAGGGCAAGGCCTGGCTTTCTGGAACACACAGGTGGGGAGGGGTGCACTCTCTAGAGAGCCCCCCCATCAGAACACCTCCAATCTTGGCTTCCCCATTCCCGCCCCATCTTTCCCTGCCTCTTTTCCCTTTTTCTCTTTCTTTCTTTCTTTCTTTCTTTCTTTCTTTCTTTTTTTGCTGGAAAGAATGGGGCCCCTCTCGGCCTTCCCCAACACAAACTGCCTTTAAGGAGCCTCGGGGCTGCCCCAGGGCCCTGGGACCGCTGCAAGGTCCTGTCCCCTCTGGCCTCCCAACCTCCTCTAGCCCCACTGTGTGCACCCCCTGGGCCTTCTGACTTCTGGCTCCATCCCTCTCATTTCCTCGACGCCCGGCTGGGTACCCCGGCCAGGCCCCGCGCCTCCCGCCTCCGCTCTGTCGCTTTAAGTGGGTCTGGGCGCTGCGCCCCTCCCTCACCCCTGCCACCGCTCCCCCCTCCTCCTCTTCCTCCTCCTCCTCCTCCTCTCCTCCTCCTCCACCTCTTCCTCCCCTCCCCTCTTTTCCTACTCCTCCTCCTCCTCTCCCCTCCTCTCCACCCTTCCCCTCCCCTCCCACTCCTCCCACTCCTCTCCCGCTCCTCCTCCTCCCCTGCTCTCCTGCTCCTCCTCCTCTCCCGTTCCTCCTCCTCCTCCCCTACTCCTCTCCCGCTCCTCCTCCTCCTCTCCCGCTGCTCCTCCTCCTCCTCCCCTCCTCTCCTGCTCCTCCTCCTCTCCTGCTCCTCTTCTTCTCCTCCTTCTCCTCCCCTCCTCCTCTCCCGCTCCTCCTCCTCCTCTCCCGCTGCTCCTCCTCCTCCCCTCCTCTCCTGCTCCTCCTCCTCTTCCGCTCCTCCTCCTCCACCTCCTCCCCTCCTCCTCTCCCGCTCCTCCTCCTCCTCTCCCCTCCTCCCCCTGTCCCGCTCCTCCTCCCCTCCTCCTCCTCCTCTCCCCTTCTCCCCCTCTCCTGCTCCTCCTCCTCTCCCGCTGCTCCTCCTCCTCCTCTCTTCTCCTGCTCCTCCTCCTCTCCTCCTCCTCTCCTGCTCCCCCTCCTCTCCCGCTCCTCCTCCTCCTCCCCTCTACTCCTGCTCCTCCCCCTCCTCTCCCGCTCCTCCTCCTCCCCTCCCCTCCTCTCCTGCTCCTCCTCCTCTCCCGCTCCTCCTCCTCCTCCTCCCCTCCTCTCCCCTCCTCTCCTCTCCTCTCCTCCTCCTCCTCCTCCTCTCCCCTCCTCTCCCGCTGCTCCTCCTCCTCTCCCCTCCCCTCCTCTCCCGCTCCTCCTCCCCTCCCCTCCCCTCCCCTCCTGCTCCTCCTCCTCCTCCACCTCCTCCTCTCCCGCTCGCCCTCGCCGCCGGCCCTCCGCCCGCTCCTCCGCCCGCTCCTCCGCCCGCTCCTCCGCCCGCTCCTCCGCCGGACCGCAGCCATGGCCGACATCAAGACCGGCATCTTCGCCAAGAACGTGCAGAAGCGACTCAACCGCGCGCAGGAAAAGGTCAGCGCGGGCGGGGGCGGCGGGGCCGGGGCGGGGCGGGCGGGGCGGGGGTCCCCCGGGTCCCCCGGGTCCTCCGCGCCCCCGAGCCCCCGGGCCCCGCTCTCCCGGGCGGGCGCGGGCGCGGGCGCGGGCGGCGGCAGGTGCGGGGGGAGGCTCGTCCGCCGCCCCGAGCGCAGCGCATCCCGCCGGCGCCCGCAGCCCCGGGACCCCGGGACCCCGGGACCCCGGGCCGACCTCCTCGGGGCTTCTGGGCGACCGGGCGCCGCAGCAGCGACGCGGGCAGCGCGGAGCCGCCCCCAGACCTGGACGGATGCGGGGGGCGTCGCGGAAGGCAGGGCCCTGCGGCGCCGGCCCGGGAGCCCGGGAGCCCGGGAGGTCGGAGCGGAGCGGGGCCGCGGGCGCGCACTGTGCCCGGCGCTGGTGGTGAGGCGCTGCTCTCGCTCTCGCTCTCTCTCTGGACTCTCGGTGGGTCCCTTTGGACGCCACTGTCCTCTGGAAGGTCAAGAATCCGTGTGACCTGAACCTAACAGTTCTTCTCTGCACATTTCTGCACAAAGGAGGCCGTTCTAGTGCATTAAAAAAAAAAAAAAAAGAAAATCCACGCTGCACGTACAGGTTGGGCTCCCTGGGGGTTTACAAGCTCCTCAGCGAATCGGCCCCCCAGTAATTTATTTTTCTCTCCCAGAGAGGGGCGCAGATGAATCCCGGGTCTATGAGCAGCGGGGATACGGGGCCAGGCTCTGGGCTTGCGGGGCTCCCCCGAAGCCTCGAGCGCTTCATTTGCGTCTCCACTGAAGGACATTCCTGCTGCAGCTAAAGCTTTGTGCTTGGAAGTGAACCCGGGCGAATCGAGCCCCTGGCTTGTGCCAGCTGAGCCGGGCTCTCCTTCGTGGGGCAGCGTTTTCCATCCCTGGGATTCTGGGTCTTTGGTGTTTTCCTCTTTTACTGGAAGTCAGGTTTGCCGCCTTGCTCAAAACCACAGTGAATTAATTTCCTTCTTCAGGCCCCAGCTCAGGCTGCTCCCCAGTCCCCATACACCTGGAAGGGCTGAGAAGGGGGCCCTGGTCCCCTTGCCAGTCGGTCCCCAGGCCCACAGGCTCTGTGGCTGCGGCCAGTCCCTCCCTCCACACATGCACACTCTCCATGCAGTAAGAGGATTGTATTTCTTTTAATATCTACCCAAGCTCATCCTGAACCAACGTGATCCTCCTCCTGCTGCTCCTTCGCTCCTTCGCTCCTTGGGCAGCTGAGTTAGCAAGGCTTCCTGGCCTCTGCCAGTCCCTGCTTACTTGTCCCCAAAGTAGCTAGGAACCGTGGGGGATCCCAGCCCGGTTTTGTCATCATTTTTCCATACTTCATTTTACCCACTTGTAGGTATTTCTCCCCACCTCTTCACTTCCAGGTGATTTTTTGAATCTTTGGTCTGACGCTTTTTATTGAATTCATTTTCCATCTGTGAAGGAATTTAGTGATAGAGTCTGTCTTTCCCCATATTAAATGATTGCTTCATCTAGGTCACCAGCTGTTAATATGCCAAAAATAAATGAAAAGAAAATGTAATCTGTCTTATAGAGCATTCAAGCCCTTACGAATAATTGAAAACTCACCTTGTCACTCTTAAGTGTGTATTGTGATTGTGGTTGTGGAGGGTGGTTACTTTTCCAGGGGAGTGGAGGTTTAAGGGAGGCTAGCACAGGGCTTCAAGTGTCCTGTTTTCTTCCCCCCCGGGGAAAGTTGCTGATGCAGAATGCCTGCTGCACCATGTTTAGGGGGTCAAGCCCCGGAAAGGCTGAGAATATGGGTTTTACTGGTGGGTACGCTCTTGCCCTTTTCCTGAGTCTCTGCAGCACAAGGGAAAGGGCATATGGGAATCCAGGTCAGGTAGCCCAGCCAAGCCCAAACAGAAGCTACTGGAGAGTGGGAAACATAGTAAGTTGCTGTTGCAGGCATTAGACATATCCACCCAGTGATTCCTTCCTTTTGCATCTTTGTACCATGCCTCTTCTCTGATGCACAGAGTTCCATTGCGATATCTGTATGCCACATGTGTTCTTGAGTCCTTGACTCATTTTTACAGTCACATTTTCTCAAAAGAGAGTCTACTACGCCCTTGACTTTCTCATCATCTGTGCTATACCCAACAGTTGGATGCATTTTGGCTCCAAATGCATGACCGAAGCTACTTTTAGAGGTGTCTTATTTTTTTTTTTTTTTATAAATTTAAAATCCATTTTTTTTTTCTCATTGAAGGTCTGTGAAGGTCCAGTGGAGAAAGAGTGAAATATATATAAGCAAGAAAAAAGCTACCCACAAAAGTAGGATAATCATAATTACTACCCAGAAATTTCACAGTCATTTGCTGTATAGTCTAGTAGATCTTTTCCCTATGTACATGTATATATTTATACAGCAAAACAGTCTCATACCTATAGTTTTTTAGCTGTTTATTTCACAGTAGTGATGTTACATGATTATTAATAGTCACGAACATACTTGAGTATGTACATATTTTCTGTCAACATTTTAAATGACTGAACAGTATTGGAATCCGTGGATTTTAATGAATCTCCTGTTTTTTTGGACATTCAGTTTCTAATGTTTCTGTATATAAATACAAATCTGTGGGAAAGAAAACTTATAGGGAAAATGTTTGCATACCCTGAAGTATTTCCTTAGATAAATCACTAGAATTATTATGTCAAAGGTATGCTTATTTTTCTTATAGCTAGATTGCCTTTCAGAATGATTTTATCAATTAACATTCTCACCAGGCGTATGTGACACTTGCCAACACTGGATAATAAAATTTAGAATGATCTTTAGCTGTGTTATTGGAAAAAAATTAATTCCTATTTATTTCATTTGTTTGGTTATTAAAAACCAAACACTTTTGTATTCCCTTTTTTGTTTTTCATTTGTGAATTGTGTATTTATATTTTTGTCCATTTTGTATAGCATCTCCACCCTTTCTGTGTAAGGGCAAAAAGTATTAGTTCTAAAGGTTCCAAATATGGTTTCTTCCTTTTCTATTTACTTTTTTTTTTTTTTGATGAGTGTTTTTTCTGCCATAGAGGATGTTTATGTTTATATTATGTTTATGTTTTAGGTATATCTGCTTAAACCTGTCAATTGGTTTTGTGTGGCTTCTCTTAGGTGTTGAATTAATCAGGGCCCTGTCACTTGTAAATATCAGAAAACTCAATTCAAACTGGTTTAAAGAAAAAGGGGAATATAATTACTAAAAATAAAAGCATGGCTCCTGCACATAAATGAAATTTTTCAAATATAAATATGTATTTGTATTAACTATAAATATTCTTGTACATAGGTGTATATATAAATGTATGCATTTGGTTGCATTACATATATTAACTAATTAAATTCTATGAGGTAGATACTACTGCTGTCTCTATTTTAAAGATGAGGAAGGGGTTAAGTGACACGCCCAAGGTCATACAGTTAGTAAGTAGCAAAGGAGAAGTTTGAACCCAAGCAGTCCAGTGTGCTTTCCCATTACATGATACTACCTCTTATAATTAATGAAAAAGACAGGGGTAGACAAACTTCAGACCTATTGGAACCTGGAGTTAAACCACAGACATCAGGGCTCACATGCCTTTATCTCTACTGTCCATTCTATCAGCCTCATTCTTGGGCATGTTCTTCTCTCTTAGTGGCAAAAGGGTTGTCAGCAGCTAGACAAGAGCATGGTTTTTCCTTCAACATTTACAGAGAACTCAGTGTAGCTCTCATTGGCCTAAATTGGGTCCTGTGCTTCTCCCTGGGAGGAAAAAAATCTCTCTGGCCAGGGACCAGGACCACATAAGTTGGATTGGGCCAGAGTCACAAACTACTACTGAAGCTGGGATGGAGATGTTCCCCCGGGACCATATGGACTGCGGACGGAGAAGGAAGGAAAGTCAGAATATAGAAGGGAGAATGAATATTGCACTGACAAAATAAAAAATATCCACTAAGGGGCACCTGGGTGACTCAGTTGGTGAAGCATCTGACTTTGGTTCAGATCATGATCTCAAGGTCCTGGGATGGAGCCTGTGGCTGTGCGCTCAGCAGGGGAGTCTGCTTGTTCCTCTCTCTCTCTCCCTCTGCCCCTCCCCCCAGTCGTCCTCTTTCCATTTCTCTTAAATAAATCAATTAAATCCTGAAAAAAGAATCCACTGAGGCATACTTACAAAAGTCTGTGTTTATATAAATAATCATCTATCTAATAGTGTATAATATAGTATTTATTTTAAAGACTTCCTAACAAATTAATATATGCAGCTTAAAAAATCTAATATAATAAAATAATGTAATGTAAAGGGCTTATTATGAAAAGTAGTAGGCCTCTGTCCTCTTCCTTCAACCTCCAGTCTTGTTTCCCTAGAAGTAGCTATTATTAACCTGAACATCTCTCTAAAATATGCTTATATAACTACTTCTTGATTTTTTTCTTATTTAGTGAAGACAGGCAAAGATTTAGTTGTCTTACATTCATCTCTTCTACATCCTCTAGTCATAGATTATAGCAAAGATTGTTGATTGCCGAGGATTATATTTTTAAAAATTAAGTTATAATTTCTATTGAATAAATGATATAAATCTTAAGTATTCCACTTCATGAATTTTTATGTTTATGGATATCTGCATGGTTATCACCCAGATCAAGTTACAGGGCATTTCTATCATATCATATACCTGTCATCCCTCAGGCTTCTCCAGTTTTTTGTCCTTTTAAATTCCTTTAATTTAAATTCCTTTACTGTCATTTCCCTAATAAGCATCTTTCCATGTACCTATTGGTAACTTTTATACCTTCTTTTGTGAAGTGTCTGTTAAAGTGTTTTGCCTATGTTTTTTTTTTTTTTTTTAATTTGGGTTCCTGGTCATTTTATTATTGATTTGAAGAACTTATTTATATATTCAGGATATGAATCTAGTCAAATACACATTTTGCAAGGATTTTCTCTCAGAAAGTAGTTTCCCTTTTTTGCTATCTTAATGGTGCCCTAGGATAAACTGAATTTTTAAATTTTTACGAAGTTTTATCTGAGGGTTAAGTTTTTCCTTTGGCTTTTTGTTTTCCCTGGAGTTAATTGCCTTTTCTTATTTGTTTATTTTTCTATGAACTATTTAGAATTACTGTTCTTACTTCATCAGATCTGTCAATGTCCATCAATATTATTGTCAAGGGCTCAATATATAAAATAATGTCATTGTTGTTTTTTTCAACTGAAGGGCCCCACTGATCCACTAATGATCCCTCCTCTGTTTTTGTCCTTGTATGCTCATACCTTTTTTATTCCTTTAATCATTTAGGTGGGTTTTTGGAGGAGATGGAAATAAACACAGTCAGTCTGTTTATCCATAAGCCTTTTTTAATTAAATATTTAATCCCCCTGAGATTTATATTTTTGTTCATCTTCTTCCTTTTGTGCAATTCAGTGAGATTTATTTGGTCTTAACCATCCTTGACTTCTGTGCATTATTTAAATTGGAAACTTTAAACATTTTTAAACATCTAAATGTCTTTTAACTCTTGTGAGCAAGGAAACTTTTGGTATAATATGAACCGCGTTAGGCATTGTTTTTGTTTCTTTGTGTTTTGTTTTAATAAGAGAGTTACACTACTTTTTTTTTTAAAGATTTTATTTATTTATTTTAGAGAGGGAGAGAGAGAGAGAACAGGTGGGGAAAGGGACAAAGAGGGATAAGCAGGCTCCCCACTGAGCAGGGAGCCCAACATGGGGCTCAGCCTCAGAACCCTAGGATCATGACTTGGGCTGAAGGCAGACACTTAAACAACTGAGCCACCCAGACGCACCTAATTAAATTTTTTTTTAAGATTTTAAAATTTATTTGAGAGAGAGAGAGAATGAGAGCAAGTGCACACATGATGGGGAAGGGGAGAGGAAGAGGGAGAGAGAATCTTAAGCAGACTTCACACTGAGCACAGAGCTGGACTATGAGCTGGGTCTCATGACCCTGAGATCGTGACCTGAGCCAAAACCAAGGCTTAGATGCTTAACCAACTATGCCACCCAGGCACCCCTGCACTATTTAGATTCTAAAAAGTGTCCAGTTTGATATTCTTTGTGCCAGTTTACCTGCCCCAAATGAAAATTTCATAAATCTTAGATGCAATGTTTTTTCATGCACTACATCTTCCCAACTAAGTTGAAGGTGCTTGAGGACAAGGACCAGATGTCTTGTGAATTGTACATATTTGGTGATAATGTATTGATTTGACTTTCTGTGTTCTTGCTTGTTTATATTGCACCCCTGCAAAGCATCCTTCCACATTATTCTTTCTCTCTCTTTTGTGAAATTATCATGAGGATTTCACTATATGTATCACTGACATTTTCTCTGTCATCTTGTAAAGGCAGTAGATCAAATAAATAGTCTTACAGGTTCTGTACATGGTAAGAACTCCAATATTGGGTTGAAGTGAGCTAACTTGTCATTTTTATAAGTCAAAAGTCAAATACTGGTAGAGTCATATGGTTCAGCCCTATGTCAATTGTGTGATATAGCAAGAAAAACAAAGTTGTTTCCTTACATATACCTAACTATGTAACATTTATGGGTTTTAAAAAAATATGTTGCCTTGCTGATATCTGCAGTTAGATTTGTTCTCAAAGAGAAACATTTTGTTGGTGTTTCTGTGTGTATGTGCTTGTGTGCATGTGTATATGTATGTTAAACGTAAATTGAGTAGGAGAAGGAAGACCCCTCTCTGTCCAGGAACTTCTTTCCTTGGGACCCAGGGCCCTGGCCATAGAAGAGTAGCATTTATGATCACATTTACATCTGAAGAGAATTTGGAGACTGAGTTTCTGAGGCAATCCAGGGTTCCCCTCTTTCAAATTTATCTGAAAACTTTCTCGTAGCCTGCTTCTGCATTGTACAAGCTTCTACCTTCCCTTCTACTAAGATCATTTTTCTCTGGGTGTATTAAAAACTGCCATAATGGGCAGCCTGGGTGGCTCAGCGGTTTAGTGCCACCTTCAGCCCAGGGCCTGATCCTGGAGTTCCAGATCGAGTCCTGTGTCGGGCTCCCTGCGAGGAGCCTGCTTCTCCCTCTGCTGGTGTCTCTGCCTCTCTCTCTCTCTCTCTCTCTCTGTCTCTCATGAATAAATAAATTAAAAAATCTTAAAAAAATAAAATCTGCCATATTAAAAGTAATGCTTAGGAGGACCTTCTTGACAGAGTAAGGCTTCCTTCCTTCCTTTCTTTTTTTTTTTTTTTACATACATTCAAATGCTCATGCATTTTTCTTTCTCCAGGAATTAATACAATAAGGAATCAAAATTACAGGAACTCAGATTTTAACATCAGTAAAGGTTACCTTTCTCCTTTACAGGATAACATATTGTATGTGTGGTGTCTGTATGTGTGAGATTCAGGAGTCATACTTTAGATGTCAACTTGTCTATGGACCAATACAACTTAAAATACCTGAGATATTTGCATAAATAATATGTCCCACTTTACATAGGGTATAAAATGAGGTTCCATTTCCTTGAATATTCAAATTAAATGATTTGAACATCCCATCCAATACATGATAAGTATCTTTAACTCCTCTTTGGGGTTCCTCTCTTGTGATAAGTTCAGCAACCCTATGGGGAGTCCCCTCTCTCTAAAGGAGTCCATGGTTTTTACTCTGGCCTTGTGGAAAATCATCCCAGAAGGGTGTCTAGAATTCAGATGTCATTTTCGTTTTCTGGGTGAGCACTGTAGTGATCAAAGAACACAGCACTCTCACTATTGGTTCCCACAGAAAGGACAGGGTTTTCTCTCTCTAGGTTATCTTCAGCTATGGTCATTCTGTGCTGCAGCATGCCTGACTCCAATATATGAAGGCTTTATCATTTTCAAATACATCTGCACATATATACACATAGCTCCCCTGCTCTAAGATTTCCATGATGCCAGCGTTCCTGTCAGGAAAGATTTGATATCATCAAACAATGATTATCCATTCTATGCCACTGCACTCTATTCCATTTCTAAGAAAATGCTTGTGAGAGCATAACAAATGGATCTCAAGACTACAGTTTGAAAATACTATCCTAGAGGACATCCAGCATCTTTTTCTATATGTTGACTTTCTTTTGGGTCACTTCAGTCCATTCAGGAATGGGTGGATGTGAGTATGTGTGTGTGTGTGTGTATCTATGATTAAGTTTCAATTTTTTTTTTCATGATAGTCACACAGAGAGAGAGAGAGAGAGAGAGAGAAGAGAGAGGCAGAGACATAGGCAGAGGGAGAAGCAGCAGGCTCCATGCACTGGGAGCCCAACGTGGGATTCGATCCTGGATCTCCAGGATCGCGCCCTGGGCCAAAGGCAGGAGCCAAACCGCTGCGCCACCCAGGGATCCCCTTAAGTTTCAATTTTTTTTTAAAGATTTTATTTCTAAGTAATCTCTACAGCCAAGATGGAGCTTGAATTCACAATCCCAAGGTCAAGAGTTGCATGCTCCACCAACTGTAAAAAGATTTTCACCTTACTGTTCAAACATAATTTTAATTTTTTAAAAGCCATTTCTAGGGGCTGTCTGAGTAGAACTTCTAAGGAAATAAGGGCCTGTGGGCTTCTTTGAGGGGAATAACACATGTAAAGATTTCTTGTGTTGCAGATATAATTTTCCAGGTAGTTTCAATAATGCCTAACGTTTATTTATGTAATGAAAATGCCATCGTCACAGAGTTGAAAAATTTACTCACGAAAGAATATAGTAAGACTATATACACAGCATTATGCAAAATTAAAGTGATAGTGTTCTCAATTTCTTGAGAACATATCCATGGGCCAAATTTTAATATACAAATGCTGGAACCTCACTCTTATTGATTTAAAATCTAAATTTAAGTGTAGTATTTAAGTAGATACATTTCTTGAATACATATTGATCAAATCTCTTATTAGGAATGGTGTTTGATAAAGCCATGAGTAAGATTGTAGTTTTGAAATATTCTGTATGCTGTAGGCATATATCAATTTTGATTACTCTGAAGCAACTTAGGACAGATATACAAAAAAATCAAAGAACCACCATTTTGATCATTTTACCTTATTCTCATATAGTTATTTATTTGAAAGTTTAGTTCATAGGTGGGAAGACCCTGAATATATCTATGCTATATATTTTTTGTATCTTATAAGTACCTGTAATAATTTAATAAAATACACATGGGCCCATGCATAAATGTACTCTTGTTTTGGCACCTAATAGTGAATAAAGGCTAAACTTATTCTAAAAGTTATGTATTCTATTGTGAGGTCAGTTTGGTAGAATTCATTCATTCTTGCAGAGTCATTTATTCAGGATCTAATGTGTGAAAGACACTTTCTAGATACTTGTGATACAGTAATCAATGAAGCCCTCCTGATTGAGCATATTGACCAGCAGGAGTTGGTAGAGAGATAAAGCTTTGAACATAATAATAACCACATGGTTATTAATGAAAAATCATAATTAAAATTCTGTGAGGAGAAAGTTTTTTTTAAGATTTATTATTTATTTATTAATGAGAGACAGAGAGAGAGGGGCAGAGACATAGGCAGAGGGAGAAGCAGGCTCCCTGTGAGGAGCCTGATGTGGGATTTGATCCCACGACCCCAGGATCAGGACCTGAGCCAAAGACCCGTGCTCAACCGCTAAGTCACACAGGCACCCCAGAAAAAAAGTTTCTTATGTAAGTGGAGAACTCACCTAGAGTAAGAGGATTGGGCACACCTACCCGAAGAAGGTAGGTGTTAAGCTAAGATTGAAAGGATGTGTTGCAATATTCAGGCAAGAGGAATGGGATAAGGGTTTAGTGACTATCAAAGTCAGGGAACATTCCATAGAAATATGTAATAAGAACAGCAGAGACAGAAGTAAGAGCTGTGGAAGATAGAAACCATTATCAACTCATCACATTGGCCTTATGAATGATCTTCTTCTACCATTTGAATACTCAGTGAAGTAAAGTGGACCCTAATTGGGATGGTCCTGTTGTAGTAGCAATCCCAATTTTATGTGATCAGGTTTTTACCCTCACATGTTGAAGGGTTCTTTTGGGGTGAAGTTCCTCCTTGACCCAGAGGCAGGACACTGGTTCAGAGCCGACTTGCCCTCTGGATTATGCATACCTACATAGATCATACATAGTTATCCAAAGATCCTCTGTACAATAGCAGTAAACTTACCCAGTCTGCTTTCATGGATTTGTAGGGTCTCTTATCTCAAACCATCAGAAATTCAAAATAAAAATGAAAGCCCTTAAATATTAGACATCTATGAAGATTAGTTTGTCTTTTAAACAAAGGATTCGATGGCATTTGGATATCCAACATTTAATGAGCAAGAAACAGAGAACATGCATGGTTGAGGCTGGTGCCAAGTTGACTTAATTATATTGTGGGCATTGACTTGATTATTTTGCAGGCAGTGGTCTTGAAGTTAGTAATAATCTATTTGATGTTATTTGCAGCTTGGAAAGAATCAAATTTGAAAGAGAATCTTTTGTAGCAGACTTTCTTTTCCTCTACCTAGTAATGGTTGCTAACAGTTGCATAGCATAGATAGTCCAAGTCATGGAAGGATCTCCCATTTTGTGGTCACACAGCCTAGAACTGTATGATACCTTTCACACACCCTATTATTCCTCAATATTTGAGACATCTGTTACAGGAAATTTTGCTCCTTTAACCTGTGTATTTATCTAGCAAAATATCAGTTTCCTGCCTGTTTTCTCTTCAGTGGGTTCTTCTCTGCATCTCTAGGAAATGATATCAAACATTTTCCTTCCACCCCCCTAGGAAATAAATGCACATGGCTGTGGGGACCACGAGCACCCTGAAACAGTGGGTTAGGATAGGAGAGGGCTTATCCTGGGGACCTGTATTGGTCCCTACTTGCTCCTGTTAGGTGTAGAGAATGAATTCTAGAAATCAAGTCCCTCTAGTCCACTATTCTCTCCAAATACAGGCAGGAATATTTGGGGAAGGAGTGAGGTAAAATGCAGATTCCTGGGCCTAGTTACAGACTTAACCAGAATCTCTTCAGAAAGATTTGGTAATGTCCATTTCTAATAAGTTCCTCTGTTAATTCAAAGGTTCAATGAAGTTTGCAAAGCACATTGCTTTATTTATTTATTTATTTATTTATTTATTTATTTATTTGTTTATTTTTAGCACATTGCTTTAGAGAAAGGAGTTTGGTTGAGATTTTATGGTGAATTATGATCTCCTAGGCTCACTTCAGGGTTATAATATGGTGAGTAAGCCTCCTACTGCTCAGTGTCTATAAATTTGTCTCCAATGTAGTGAAGAGAGAAGTGTGAAAAGTAGTATCCCTATGGAATGCTTAAAACTAACCTTACATTTAAAATAGCTTACTTAAATTTCAGAGAGATCAGTCAGTTTGAAATATTGGAAATGTTTCTCTCAAGGGACCAGTGTCTTCCTTGTTAGGAATGTTGTATAGCATGAAAGGCTGGATTCTGTGTAATCTGATTCTGTAAAAAACATAACTTTTGAGTGATGTTAGTTAATGCATCAATCATAAAAAGTGGAAATGCCTCAGAAACTTGCAGCATAGTTTTGGTAGGTGACTGAGAAGATATTTATTTGTGATTACATTGATTTCATCTGTTTGTCATGGAGTCTCTAGTAATTGAGATTGCTTAAGTGCCTAGTAGAGAGTGTAGTCAAAACTCAGAGGATCATTATTTATTTATTTACTTACTTAAATATTTTTATTTATTTATTCATGAGAGACACAGAAAGAGAGAGAGGCAGAGACACAGGCAGAGGGAGAAGCAGGCTCCATGCAGGGAGCCTGATGTGGGACTCAATCCTAGGTCTCCAGGATCACACCCTGGGCTGAAGGCGGCGCTAAACTGCTGTGCCATCTGGGCTGCCCAAGGATGATTATAGTCTCCTATGGAAGAAGACCATTCAATTCCAAGTTTAATTTTTAAAAATATTCTGTTAAGGATTTATGTGTCTATATTCTTAATGGATATTTTTCATGGTTTCTTTTTTTGTGATATCTTTGTCTGGTTTTTGTATCTGAGTAATAATGGTTTCAAAGAATGAAATGGAAAGTGGCTCCTCTCTGTCTATCTTTTGAAAGAGTTTGTGAAGGATTGATGTTAATTCTTTTAATATTTGCAGAATTCACCAGTGAAGCACTCCAGGTTTTGTTGTTGTTGTTGTTGTTTTAAATTTATGGTAATTGTAGTCTACTGTTGTTGAATAAAGTATTCTACAGATGTGTGTTAGGACTCCTCAGTCTATAGTGGCATTCAAATCTTGTATTTTCTTATTGGTTTTCTGTCTAGTTGTTCTACCAAGTGTTGAAAATCAGGTATTGGGAGTTTCTTATTGGTTTTCTGTCTAGTTGTTCTACCAAGTGTTGAAAATAAGGTATTGAGAGACCTCAACTATTATTTTTGAATTTTATATTCTTCAATTCTGTCAGTTTTGTTTTATTTCTTTTGGTGTACTTTCATTAGGTGCATAAATATTTCTACTCATATCTTCTTCAAGAATTGACTTTTTTTGTCATTATAAAATGTTCTTCATTGTATTTAATAAATTTTTTTTTCTTAAAGCCTGTTTTCTCTGATATTATAGACACTCTGGCTCTCTTTTGGTTACTGTTTGCATGGTATGTTTTTCCATTCTCATACTTTCAACCTATTTATGTCTTTGAATCTAAATTGTGTCTCTTGCAGACAGTTTGTAGCTTGCTATTTTTTTAATCCATTCTGCTAATCTCTGCATTTGACCTGTAATGTTTAATTCATTTACATTTAATGTAATTGCTGATAAAGTGGGAATTATGTCAACTATATTTCAATAATGATGATAATAATAATAATAATAACAACAACAATAGTAACAAAATGAATATGCCTAGAAGAAAAAAAGATTAGCCCAGTCACTGTGATTGTTTCAACATGAATATGTGGCACATGCCCTCCTTATTCCTTATTACACACATTTAAAATAATTATTTTGATCTAGTATTTAAAGGATAAATATCTTAAATTAATTTGGTCTTCAAGTCACTGTACCTGCCTTTCTCCACTTGTCCCTTGCACAACAGCTAGAGGTTGGTATATATACCTAGGTAAATGAAGAGGGGCTCTTTATTGGAGGTGACAAAGAAGTCTACACTAATCCCCAGAGGACATTAGATGGGACCCTTTGGAGCACATGAATAGAGCACCTTCTTTGGGGTGACATAGTAACTTTGCTGACTCTCCTGTCATCACTAAAGACCCTGCTTCCTCAAGTGAGATAGACTATTTGTATGCAACTACGTGTGTGTGTGCACGTGTGGTCCTTTAGGAAACTTAGAATAAGGTATGGCATGCATGTATTAAGTTGCAAAAATCTCAAGTGTACAGCTTTATAAAATTTTACATACATATGTAAAATAAAATGTGTGACTGCCACACAGATGAAATGAAGAGGATTTCTAGAATCAGTAAGCTCCTTCATGCCTCTTCCAAGTCAATACTTCCTCTCTCTGCTCGCCTCCTCTTACTAGGGAGCTACTATTCTGATTCTACTCCTGTCGGTTAGTTTCACCTCATCTTTATATATTTTTAAAAGATTTTATTTACTTATTTGAGAGAGAGAGAGAGAGAGAGAGAGAGAGCACAGCCATGAGCAGGAGGAGGGGCAAAGGGAGAAGGAGAAGCAGACTGCCTACTGAGCAGGGAGCCCAATGTGGGGCTCGATCCCAGGACCCTGGGATCACGACCTGAGCTGAAGGCAGATGCTTAATTAACTGAGCCACCCAGGTGGTCTTTATATTTGTATAAATGGAATCATACTGTGTGTACCCTTTTGAGCCTTACTTTTGTCACTTGTCATAATATATATAAGATTCATACATGTTGCCATGTGTAGGAGTTCATTCTCTTTATCCATAAATAGCATTATACTGCATAGTATCTCACAATGTATACATCCTCCAGTTGACAGCCATTTGTTTTTCTTTCTAGTATTTGGCACTTATGAGTAAGGCTGCTGTTCATATTTTTTTACACTTTTTACGTGCCTTTTGGTGGTCAAAACCACTACTTTCTTTTGGGTTAATACCTAGGAGTAGAATTACTGATTCATCAGGGTAGGCATTATTAGGTTTAGGAGATAATAACAAATAGTTTTCCAAAGTAGTACACTGAATTCACACTCCCATCAGCAGTTGTGAGAGTTTAGAAAGCCTGTGTCTTTAAATCATAAATTTGGTGTTACAAATGGAGCTGTGTTTGCTCACTGCTATACCAGCATAAGGTTTATATTGCTTGATGAAAAAATGATTTTATCTTTAAAATTTTAGACATAGTGGGGCATCTGGGTAGCTCAGTGATTGAGCGTCTGCCTTTGGCTCAGATCGTGATCCTGGGATCCTGGGACTGAGTTCCACATCGGGCTCCCTGCAGGGAGCCTACTTCTCCTTCTACTTCTGTCTCTGCTTCTGTATCTGTGTCTCTCATGAACAAATAAATAAAATCTTAAAAAGAAAAGATTTTATACATAATCATAGGAACATTTCTCTCTCAAGAACTTGTCAATATTTAATTTAGGTGCTGGTGGAGTGGTCACCATTTTTAACTCACAGTACAGTTCACATGTGCAGAGGAAATGTACAGTTGGTGTCTGTGTAGTTAGGGTGTGGGGCCAGAGATGATGGTACAAATAGTGTCATGGTGGCAAGGGTTCTGTAGTGTGCTGTGCTCCACCTCTTGTCTTCTGGAAGCAGTGTCTCTGGCTCACAAGTGGCTTTCTCTGCAGGTGTATGTGGTCCAGTAACTTATGATCTTCCTCTCTGGGCCAAGTGAGGCCCATTGGCATGCTCCACCTGACTCAGCCTCATCTTGGTTTCTCTTGGCGGTATACATGCGTCTGCCATCTGGCTGGACTGGCTTTGGGCTCAGATCCCTAGCCACGTGGTGACTGCCACAGTAACCGGCCTCTCTTCCAATCTGGCGAGTTTCCTGGCCACACTTCCAAGGAACTGTGTGTTCAGCACATGAGTGTCAAGGGCAGGTTGGGGAATTTAAACTTCAGGGTCTTTTGAAAAAACAACAACAACAGAAACTTCGGGTTTTCTTTACCTGGTTGCATAGTGTCACTGCAGTGATGTAGCTGTGCCCGTGGTTGGTGAGAAGGGCTGTCCGAGAAGTGATCTTTATGGAGTGCTCAGGGGGCGTTGAGGGCCAAAGTTCTTCTCTGCCTTTGACATTATCCTCACTCCAAAGGGAAGAGAGAGGAAAATTGGGATGCACTTATCTCCTCTCTGTGGAGGGGAAAGCTTTTTTCTTCCTTCTCTTCTTTCTTCCTGCCAGAGAGCTTATCCCACTGTCATGGGGAAGGAGGCATTTTATTTCATCATGGGAGCAGAGACTCTATGAGCTGGCTTTGTTTGCCTCTTTAGCATTTGATCTACTAAAAAAAAAAGAAAGATTATGGAAAATTTGCACTCAAGGCGTCTTATGTCTTGTGCTCATCTTATCTGCATTAAGAATTAGGGGCTCTCATGTTCATAGAGAGAAATTTATAGGAGAGACATCCAGGGGCTGAGGAGAGAGGGGAGCTAGGGACTTACTGTTTAATGAGTGCAGAGTTTCTGTTTGGGATGGTGAAAAGTTCTAGAAATGGAAGGTGGTAATGGTTGTAACATGCTGTGAATGCACTCGATGCCACTGCCTTGTACACTTAAGAAATGGTTAAAATAGTAAATATTATGTAATATTTATTACAATAAAAACCACTAAACAGGCAAAAAAAAAGAATTGGATACGTTGTTAGGCAGATTATGAACAATTTGCATATATTAATTAATTTAAGCCTCATAGTGAACCTGTGTAGAGGTGTTCTTACTGTCCCTAGTATACAGGTGAGGAGCCTGGAGCCCAGAAAGGAAAAGGCGAGGTGGTTTGCTTGAGATTATTTAGCCAGTTAAATATGGGTTTGGGACTTGATCTTGGATATTTGGTTCTTGGATATTTGGATCTTTGGATATTTTCTGGAATGGCCAAAAGCTTTGCAGAGCAATGTTCTTTTCATCAGTTCAGGGAAGTTCTTCTGCAGTGTTGAGTTGAGAAAATGTCAGGTGTCATGTAGTGGCCAAGGGTGGGGGAGAAGTTTTATGTGGTCTGGTACCGGAAAGTGTTTCATTCCCTTGTGAGTCATTCATTGCTTTATGCATCATCATATTTTATCCCTGGGACCTCTCAGTTGCCTTTCTCTTTTTTAAAAAAATTATTTATTTGAGAGAGAGAGAGAAAGGGTTGGGGGAAGAGAGAGAGAGAGAGAGAGCGAGAGTGAGTGCATGAGGTGGGGAGTGGCAGAGGGAGAGGAGAAGCAGTCTCCCCACTGAGCAGGGAGCCTGATGCTGAGCTGATCCCAGGACCCTGAGATCATGACCTGAGCTGAAGGCAGATGCTTCACTGGCTGAGCCACGCAGGTGCCCCCAACTCAGTAGTTTTATCTGATCTATTATAGAAACTCTGTAGCATTGTGTACCAGTTCCTGTTCTTTCTCTGTGTGTAGCAGACATGGCAGGTTGCACCTAGTATCACTTCTTTTCCTTCTCCTTTGGCAGTAGAACCCTAATTTTTGTGCATGTGTGGCTCTCCAGCTAAATGTGTAGCATTTCCCAACCTCATTTGCAGCTAGTTGTGGCCGTGTGAGTCCCTCTGACCAATGGGGAATGGACAGAAGAAGGCACACATGTAAAACTTCTAGGTCTTGATTTGAAGAGTAGGGGCTTGTGTTCTGCTGCCCTGCTGTCTGGACTGTGGATGGAATGGTGGGAGGAGGAGCTGAGACCTGAGACTCTTCTGTGAACATCATGTCATCTCATATGTTGAGCACGGCAGGAAAATGAGAGGGGAAGAGTCAGGGTCCGCTCCACTAAGGAATCACGCTCACAACCTGGGTTACTTACTCATAGGACAGTTGCATGACAGGGCAAGAGAAATCTGTCTCAACAGAAGCTACTGTGCTTCTTGGCTGTTATTTTTGCAGCTCAGCCTCTGCCTTAAGGTTTAGTTTGAACCATTTGAAATTGCCTCTTTTTTTTATGAATTGGGAAGTGTCAAATATCGTCAGTTTCTTGCAGTTCAACTTAAGAATACATATTCATTTAATCATTTTTTTTTCATTGAGTTCTGTGCCTATTGTCTGAGGATGCATACTGTGAGAAGAGAGATTGTTTTATGGAAAGTGCAAGGATGACTCAGACAAAGTGGAGAAATACTATCAGTTCAGAACAAGGAATAATGAGCAGGTGCTTGATTACTTAGAAAGGATCCAGATTCTATCTGTTGAGAAGATTGATCTCTTTCATTAAGACCTCCCTGGAGTCATCACAAAGTGTTTTTATTCTAATTAGTTGGAAGGCACCCACCTCAGTGTCCAAGTATATCAATGGATGGCTTTGAGGTTTGACCTCTGGGTGGTATTTTCATTTGAATTGTGATGTAAAAGGTCCATCTGTATTGGGTTAGATGCCATCAAGGGACTATTTTGAGGTAGCCATGCTATCATAGAAGGGGTGTTTTTGGTCAAAGGTAAGTGGTATTTCTAGAACTACATAAAGATTTGCTGAGATTTGGAAGCAGTTGAGGATGGTGGGAAGAGCTTTTGGAATTAGTAAGGTGTGGGTTCAAATCCCTACCTTCTCATTTGCAGATGTGTGGTCTTGTGGCAAATCTCTCTAAACATCTGTTTTAAGTTCCCTAAAATGCAAATATCGATATTTTTCAGACTGAAGTTAAGAATCTGACTTAATATTTTAAATATTGGCACAGTGTGTGGTATTTCCATAGAATATAAATGGTAGCTATTTTTAACTTCTTTGGATTTTAGTGTCTTTCTCAAGGTGGCACATTAATGCTATATTGACCTGTTTTTGATCTTCCTTTAGAATAGATGGCAAAAAGAGGATCTAAGTATATACCCCACACATCTATTTGGGCCGACTGAGGAAGCAACCTGCTTCAACAGAGAGAACTTGGTACATAACACATATTTTCTTTGGTCACATGCAAGTGTGCTGAAGAGGTGCTCTAGAACCATGGGTGGAGACAGACCATTTGACATCTGCCTTCCTTCAGGTAGCTCACGGGCAGTGTCTGGCCCTCATCCTCAGCTATAGGGAAGCAGACCCATGGAATCTTTTGAAAACCCTGATTCTTGTTCATGCAGAGAACCAGCTTTAGGTAGAACCAAGATAGAAAGGCATTTTCTCTCTTTCCTCTTAAAAACTCTATATATCGATGCCGTGATGCTGTAAGGCCTTTTGAGGAAACCGTTCAGATGATAGGGGAGAATGTGATCCTGTGGGTAAGAGTCAAAAGGAATCAACCTTGTGTTTTCTTCAAGCTCTGAACCCTCTTTGAAACGCCAAAGGAATTTTCATGGTGATGATGGTAGAAACCCAAACCAGTCTTACTAGTGTCTTCATTGAATTTAGATTCCGAATTTTAGGGCTGGAAGGGAAGTGAGCGATCCCATCTGTGTCCTCAGACCTGGCTCATTTGCTTAGCCAACTGCTAGAGGTTGTACACAGACCTTGTTTGGGGTCGGTTGCATTAGCAGTACCCAGGCTCATTTCTCTTCCCATGACTTGACTGTCCTCAGTAGAATCAATGGCTTAATACTTAATTCTCATTGCTGACATTTCTGAAGCAAGGAATTAATTAAACCCTCTGTCCCCATCCAGTTTATAATATATTTGATACAGCTGTAGACGAGATGAGCTAATCTAAGTAGACACACTCAGGTGAGGCTATTTGTGGCCAGTGTCTAGAATTCACTTGCAGGGTTGCTTTTTCTCTGGGCTGCTGTAAATAACAGTTGTGGAGTTACTGCACTGGCAGGCTATAGAAGATGAAAGAATATTTCCTATGTTGGCTGTGCCTTCTATAGTGCAGATTGGAGGTTTAGGAATCTGAGCTATACACAAGGATTCATCAAATAATCATAATTTTGTAGGACAAAAATGATCCTGAGGCCCAGATAAGAGAAGTTTACCTCCTTTAAAAAAAAAAACTTTATTGTGGTAAGAACACAATTTGAGATCTGCCCTCTTTAATGTATTTTAAGGGTATGAGGAAGTAGTATTGTACAGTGGCTCTTTAGAACCTGCTCAGTGTGCTTAGTGGAGACTTTATGCCCATCTATCAGCGCTCCTTATCCTCTCTCTCCCCCCAGTCCTTAGCAACCACCATTCTGCTCTTTGAATCTATAGGAGTAGAACCATGAAGTAGTTGTTCTTCTGGGACTGCATTGTTTCACTCAGCATAATGTCCTCAGGGTTCATCTGTGTTGTAGCATATGTCAGAATGCCCTTTGTTTTTCTTCTTTTTTTTTTTTTTCCTTTTAGAAAGCCAGAGAGAGAGAGAGAGAGAGAGAGAGCAAGCAGGGGAAAGAGAATCAAGCAGATTCCACACTGAGTGCAGAAGCCCAACACAGGGCTTGATCCCATGACCCTGAGATCACACACAACCTGAGCTGAAACCCAGAGTCAGGCACTTGACCAACTGCATCACCCAGGCACCCTGAATTCCCTTATTCTTTAAGGCACCCCAATATTCCACTGTATGTATGTACCACATTTTCTTTACCCATTCATCCGTTGATGGACGTTAAGTTCCTTCCACCTCATGACTATTGTGAGTTGTGCTGCACTGAACAAGGGAGTATAGAGATCTCTCAAAGATCCTGACTTCAGTTCTTTCAGGATAAATACCCAGAAATGGGATTGCTAGATCAGCAAACCTGATATTTGACCTAATGTCTGGGTACTGCTCACTTCGCTTTTGTTCTTCCTTTCTGTTCTCTCATTCTGCTGCTCTTGTTCTACTCCTTGGCTCTTGTCTCTATGAGCTCATAAGATGAAAATAAATAATATTTTTGTTTACTATATTACCAAATGTTTTATGTTCCATTTAAAAAAATTTATAAAGCTGGTAAAGATGGACAGTCCTGTGTTTAAAATACGGCTCTTCCAGGACTCCTGGGTGGCTCAGTCGGTTAAGAATCCGATTCATGATTTCTGCTCAAGTCATGGTCTCTGGATCCTGAGATCAAGCCCCACATGGGGCTCCCTGCTCAGCATGGAGTCCGCTTGTCCCTCTCCTTTTGCTCCTCCTGGACTCTCTCTCTCTCTCAAATAAATAAAATCTTAAAATAAATAAAATGTGGCTTTTCTAATTACTTGTTGTTTGGCTAGAGAGAAGTCATTTAACTTCCATAAATTTCACTTCCATCATTTGTAAAATTTCTAAAACACTTCAGGGACTATTGAAAAGATTAGTAGATAAGGCAAGTAAAACAGCACAGTGACTGTGATAGAATAAGTTTTCCATACATGATAGGTACTATTTTTTAAATCATGTAAACTGAGCATTTTACATTCCTCGTAGAATAAAATCTCATCTAAATTGGCTGTTTACTTGCATGTGGCCTTCTATAGATTTTTCTTTTCCGTAAGTCACCACATTTCTTTCATTTCTTTTATATTTTATATTAACCCCCTTTCACTCTTGTTTTTTAACAGTAGATTTTTAGAAAGGTGTTCTGGAACGGACAAATTAACGATTATCTTTCAAGTGTTTTCAATCTGATCTGTAGGTTTCTTTTTTAAGAAAGAGTGATCTTACAGTTGTGAAAGTAACACATGCTAATTGCTAAATAACCATTAATTGACCTACAATCCATTAACTAGGGATAATCACTCTTGTAAGTGCATCTATACTCTATGTCACCTGACTCCAATTTTGTTAAAAAAGAAAGTTTTAAAATTGAGATTATAGAGACCACAGCTTTAGTGCCAGCTTTTTTTTTTTTTTTTGCTTAGCACCATATTCTTGGTTCAGTACACTTGAAGAATGTGGTTTTAATGGTTGTAATAAGGATGGACCAGTGTTTGAGCCAGATTCCTAATCGATTGCCCTCGTGGAATTCTAGGGATGGCCCCGAGCGCTAGCGTGTCTGATGGTTCTGGCGAAATGTCTAGAAGTGTGAGCCAGTGGCCACTGCAGCTGAGTATAGGCAGGAAGCCTTCCAGGTCTCACTAGGCATCAGGAGAAAGTCTAGCAGATGTCTCTCAAGTTGGTTTTGAGGGGCTTTATTGGCACGGAGTCAAGCAGAAGTGAAAGGAAACCTCCACTGAAGAAGAGAACACTTATTCATCCAAAGATTGCTGTGCTGGTGCCCTGGTGGCTGCTGCCCGCATATTCCTGCTTGCATGATACTGTTCCAAACCGGCCCTGAAGAGTTTCTACCGAAGAGTCCAGCCTGAAAGCAGAGACTGGTTTTGGCAGCCTGCCTCTCTCTTAAGCCCAGGAATTTGATGATTAGCCTCTTTACCAGTCATATTATCTTCCAAGTGAGTGGGATTGGTGCCAAGAGCCCACGAGTCTTTTACCAAAACTTTACTTTTGCTGTAAATTATGCTTTTGATTCACTTTGATGACTTATTAATGACTATGTAAAGCACAGTTAATACAGTAACAGAAAGAGAATAGCTCATTTAAGCTGCCTGTTATGTTGCTCAAAAACCCACAGCTTCAAAAAAAAAAAAAAACCCACAGCTTCGCACTGAGGGGGGCACTTGATGGGATGAGCACTGGGTGTTATTCTGTATGTTGGTAAATTGAACACCAATAAAAAATAAATTTATTATTTAAAAAAACCCCACAGCTTCTTTGTCACCTGGTTGCCTGTAGGAGCGTTCCTAATGTAGACTTGCCCCAGGGAAAATGGTCCTTGCATGATTTTAATCCCTTCATTCTGTTTTAAAGATTTTATTTATTTATTCATGAGAGACACACTGAGAGAGGCAGAGACATAAGCTCCCCACAGGGAGCCTAAAGTGGGCTCGATCCCAGAACCCTGAACATTAACATAGAATTCACCATTTTAATTCATCTTAATTCACCATTTTAACCTTTTTGGCTTGAGCCAAAGGCAGATGCTCAACCACTGAGCCACCCAGGGGCCCCATGATTTTGATCCCTAATGCAGGCTGGGCATGTGGATTAAAATAGCTGCTGAGGCATTTTTATCATGCATAAGAGAGAGTGACAAGCAGAAGACTTTAATGCACGGGTGACAACATCTAGCGACCAGACCCTTCCACACTGATTTATTTCTCTCCGAGACCTCAGCTCTGTTTTTGTGGTTTGATGGTGGTTTTGATTCTTGGTGTTGGTAGTGACAGTTAGTGGCATCACCATATTGGGGTTTTGGGGAGATTTGGGACAGAGATAAAATGATCAGCCTTTTTTTACTTTAAGTCTGGAGGCTTTTTGGTGTGTTGATCAGGATAATACCTTTTGCTCCAGACCTGAAAGACCTCAGTAGGAATCAAACTGATCCTTTAGCAGGATGGGGAGCTACTGTGGGAAGGGGAGGTGGGGCAGGGCAAGACAGACAATTAATCTAACTTAATTTACACAGCAGTCCTGGGAGATAGAAAGCTTTAGCCTTATTTTTACAGGTGAGGACCCTTGGTGCCGAGAAATTAAGTAGAGGATAATCTGAATAGCAGGCAGTGGCCATGGAGCAGCATCTAGGAAAGTGGCCCATATATTCACACTCAGGGGCCCACAGTCTTATATACCAGCAAAATCTGCATCTTTTAGAAGCAGATACCCACCGAAACTCTGACTACAGGAATTTTATGAGTAGTCATGGAAAATGGGTGATTTATACGAGGCTTTTCACCAAAGAGGAAAATAAAAGAAAATTCCATCGTTTTAGTAATTTTCATAATGCTTTATAAATGGAGTTTTTAATAGACTTAATGTTTGTGATGTCAGGAGTTAGTCCCACAGAGGCCTGGATATTATTTTCTATTTTCAGTATCTTCAGTGGTATATGCAATTAAAATAAAATCCATTACCAGGAAAATGGTGCAAAGTTGCTGGCGTTCCTTCTTGTAGCCTTGAGACCCCCTACAGTTTTATTTCATTGTGTAGCTATGGGAGTAGATGACTTAGCAGACCTTAAACCATTCTCCAGTAATAGAAACAAACCTCCCAGTTTCTATCACCTCCCTTCCACCCCTGACAGTAGTAGCTCTTGATTCCCTGGAAGGTTAGATGTCTCTGGAAGGACCTTCTCCTGCTCTTGCTTTTGACCATAGGCTCCTTGATGTTAGCTTGAAACATTGCATCAAAACATTCTGCTTTCAAAAACTGGACATGGGTCGTCAATATATAACCTGATGCACATTTGACTATTTTAGTGTTTTGGGTGTTCTGCTTTGGACATTTTGTTACAGGGGAGTTTGTAATTTAAAAAATGAGGTGAATTTAAGTGCTGGTTAGATTCTTTGGTATTGGGGACAGCTTCTATAATTCTTTAGGAACTTTAGAAATTAGTAGTGAAATTGAGAAAGTTTCAGTTGGTAGAATTTAGGATATTTCTCTGAATGTGTCATTTCTGTCATTGTCCCATCAACAGATACTTTCTGAGCCTCTTTGGACGCCTTGTAGCAGAGTGGTTGTCATGAGAATCCATCCCATTTTGAAGAGTCAGGGCAGTGCAGCGATTAAAAGTATGAGGTTTCCCAGATGAATAAAAAACTGTTGTCCAAACACAAACTTGGACGTGAATATTCATAGCAGCATTACAGATATTAGCTAAAGGTGGAAACAGTCCAAATATCCATCCAATAACGAGTGGATAAACAAAATGCGGTATATCTATCCAATGGAATATTACTGTCTTAAAAAGGGTTATTATTCTGAGACAGACTACAGCGTGAATGAACCTGGAAAACATTATGCTAAGTGAGAGAAGCCAGAAAAACCAGATGATTCCGTTTATATGAAATTTCCGATATAGACAAACCCATTTAGACAGAGGGCTGATTAGTGGCTGCCAGGGGCTGGGGGAGGAAAGAATGGGGTCTCCCTGCTTAAAGGGCACAGGATTTACCTTTGGGGTGATGAAAATGTTCTGAAACCAGATAGCAGTGATGATTGCACACAGTATGAATGTAAGAAATGCCACCTAATTGTTCATTTTGAAAAGGTTAAAATGGTGAATTAAGATGAATTAAAGTGGTGAATTCTATGTTAGTGAATTTCACCATGATTAAAAAAAAAACAACACAAGACCCAAAAACCCAAAAGCATGAGGGGTGGAATCAGACTGACCAGTGTCTGAGTCCTGGCCCTACCCCTGACCTGCTGTGCGAGTCTGAGTGAGGGAGTCTCTCTGAGCTTCTGTTTCTTCATTTGTAACAGTAGCATCTTCTACCTTACCTGGTAGTGGGGATTGCCTGTGATCACCTGTATACGGGACCGTGATACGCCTAAGGTGACCGGGTTCCTTTCCTAGTGAGTGTAGGCTTCAGACACGAACATAGCACTGTAAGTCCTAAGGGAATATTGGGTCAAACACCTAAAATAAAAAGAAATATTTAGTACATTCTTCCTTTAGGTTTTCCTGGAGAACCGAGTGTGATCTCCAAAGATGCCTTAGAGGAGGGTACCAGAAGTCTTTGCTAATGGCTTTCAAATGGTGCCAGAGGCAGTGTTTATTAAGTGATACACGGAGATGCTTTTTACCTCATCTGTTTTCCATTTGCCCATTTTTCATGGAAGCATGGCCCCCTAAACACGCTTCTCTCTTCCTCATGCTTTAGCTCGCAACGCCTTAACTTTAGTCAGTGCTCCTCCACTGTCTCCTTGTCTTTCCTCTCTTGCTTCCCTTTTTTTTTAACCTTCTTTGCTTGGTGTAGCTCCTGAGCTTCCTACTGTGTATCAGTTCACCTTCTCTGTCCAGGCCTCCTCAGTTCTGCAGAAATACCTACTCAGCTATCAGCACCTCCAAGGCTCTCCAACTTCAAAGAAGAAAGGCTAATGGTTTTATCCCCATTGCGGGCAATTTGCCTTTATGTGTGAATAAATAGTCTTCATTCATCGTCACCAGGCTTAGGATGAATCACCTGTGAATCCTCTGTCATTTTTATGAAGAATGGAGACATGTTACTTAATAAAAAAGATGATCTATTTTGATTAATGACTTTGTACCTCCAAGGAGGAAAAAGCCATTAGAAAAAAATGAAAGAAAATGCTATTCTTAGAATGAGAAGAAAAAAGAGAAAAACTTTGAATGGGGCTCTCATTTGCTGCAGCTTTAGTCCTTAGGAGGCTACTGGATGGGTGAAGAGTGAATGCAGTTGGTGTGGGGTGGAAATTGTATCATTGAGCAGGATTCTTGGTCATCGTAAGAAGTGCTGGGTCTTTGGGTGAGAGTCTCATTCAGATCTCAGGAACCTTATAGGGCAGTCATTGAGGAAACTGAGGCTCCCAGAGGCTCAACTCATGAATACAGTGTAGCTGAGCCTGGATTCTAACCCAGGCCATGAGACTCAGATTCCACGCTCTCAACTTTTCTGTGTTGGGTCTCACGCAAAGGTGTGTATCCTCATTCTTCATGTCTCCTTTCTCCATCCCAAAGCCCCGAGTGCTTCCCAGCACACAGGCATGACCCCATTCACAGACATGGTGAGCATGCAGAAGGAGCAGAATTTTGGGGCTGGGGAGTTAGAAGGTTTATTCTACAATAAACTTACATCTGAGGGTCTGCTTGGAGCCTCTAGAAGGAAGGTGGAGTGGACATTTGCAGCAGACCATCTGGCAGGGAGTCTGGCAGTGGTCTCATGACCCCATTTCTCAGGGACTTCTCGGGGCATCCCCTTATGCTTTTGTGTGGTTTGTCTTCCCACTTATTCTTGACTTTTGTCTCTCAAGCTTTGGTGAATAAAATTTGACTGCTTGCCTTATTACTCTTTGTTTTCTAGATCTGTTTACTATAGGTTTTCTTTTTTGTGTGTGCGCTTTGTAGGAGACAGTGTAAATATCTCTTATTTAGAAAGATTTTAGTGCACAGGTGAATTGGGACCAACATTTGAAGGTTCATTTACCACCTATGGTCTTCATAAATGACCATATCGGTCCAATCCAGACAGGTGCAATTGCACTTGCTTGCCTAGTTTTGAAGCTTTCTGGAAAGTCCCTCAACATCTTAATCAGCGCACAATAGAATTCTCATGTTGAGCTAATTCTTTCTGTCATATTACGTAAATGCTTTATGGCCTGTCCTGTGTCCACTGAAGAGGAAAGACATTGCCTGTTGTGGTTCATATACTCACATATTTTGTGAGATTTTATCAAAACCTGTATCTCTTTCCTTATCTTTGTTTCCAGGATGAGAGCAGAGCCTAAATACAACTCAGCTGGTAGCACTCTTGACTCTGAAACCTGGGAATAGTCGTGGGCCTCAGGGAGGGCCACATAAGTGACTGAGTTGTGTGAACAGGGAAAGCTGGAGCTCTGTGAGGCTGGGTAGTAGCAGTGAGCTGTCACGATGGGTTTGTTGAATCCCTTCTAGTGTTGGATTTCAGAGCCTTCTTGGTGGATAGATATGGAAGCCTGGCTTTTCTCTTACTCCGTGATGCCCAATCCGGGGGCGTTAGAAACCATACACTACACTTGTTTTAGGCTACCACAGAAGCGAGGATGCTTGTAGCTGTAACTTGTGCCTAATTATTACTAAAATGGTTTAGGCACTAGAAAGGATCTGGCTCCCATAGAGACCAAAGGAGGTTGAGGGAATAGAAAATAATTTCAATACTGTTTAGATTTGCTTTCTCTTTTACTTTGGAATTCTGAGAAACAAGAATTATGTTTTGTAGTATGATTTTTTTAAAATTTTTATTTATTTATGATAGTCAGAGAGAGAGAGAGAGAGAGAGAGAGAGAGGCAGAGACACAGGCAGAGGGAGAAGCAGGCTCCATGCACCAGGAGCCCGAGGTGGGATTTGATCCCGGGTCTCCAGGATCGCGCCCTGGGCCAAAGGCAGGCGCCAAACCGCTGCACCACCCAGGGATCCCTGTAGTATGATTTTTAACGTGATATTCTTCACCCTTATTTTGTTTTACCTTTTTATTTTGACATTACTTCAGACTTATAGAACAGTTGTGAATGTGATACCTAAGATCAGAAAATTGATACAATACTAATATCCAGGCTCTAGACCTGACTCAGCTTTTCCCGCTGGTATCTTTTTTTTTTTTTTTTTAATTTTTTATTCATTTATGATAGTCACACACAGAGAGAGAAAGAGAGGCAGAGACACAGGCAGAGGGAGAAGCAGGCTCCATGCACCGGGGGCCTGATGTGGGATTCGATCCTGGGTCTCCAGGATCGCGCCCTGGGCCAAAGGCAGGCGCTAAACGGCAGCGCCACCCAGGGATCCCTCCCACTGGTATCTTTTATAGCATCACATCTTTTTAGTCTCCTCTGATCTCAAGCAATCCTCAGCCTTCCTTGGTATCAGGATATTGACACTTTTTAAGACTCATTGACAGTTGTTTTGTAAATGCCACACAGTTTGAGAATGTTTGTCTCCTTCTGATTTGATGATTTTGGCAGAAATACTGTAGAAGCGATGCAGTGTTCTCAATGTGTCATTTCAGTGTGTCATGTCAAGGTCTTAGAAATTGTAATAAGCGGAATGATGCATCCTCATGATATCTACATTGTAATTTCTATAACCTATGAATATCCTCCCTTATCTAGCAAAAGGAACTTCCCAGATATGATTAAGTGAAAGATGTTGAGATGGGGAGATTATTTTGGGATACCCCAAGTCATTACAGGGGTCCTTATAAAGGAAAGAGAGAGACAGCAGTGTGGGAGAAGGAGATGGATGCAGGAAGCAGAGGTTGTAATGATGCAGGGCCTGGAACTAAGGAATGTAGGCTTCCTCTAGGAGCTGGAAAAGGCAGTGAAACAGGTGATTTCTTAGAACCCCCAGAAGAAACGCAGCCCTGCTGTCACCTTTCTGTTAGACTAGCAAACCCATTGTAAACTTATGACCTCCAGAACAAATAATAGGTTTGTGTTGTCTTAAGCCACCGAGTTTGTGGTAATTTGTTATAACAGCAGCAGGAATCTGATACAGAGGTCCAGCTAGAAAGCTGGACCATGAGATGATATGAAGAAGAGCTCCATGGGAGGGTTGCCTGGTGATCAGGATGGGCCCCTGCCACCCTCAAGACCCTGCATGTCCCATCCTCAATGGGCTCTGTTGCTCAGTCCATTGTTGGCCTATACAGGGGTCCTGGTCACCCTTAACGTTTTCCATTATAAATTGCATAGGTGAGATTAAGATGACCAGTGCACTCTCAAGGCTTTGTTTATTATTTTATTTGAGCTTTCCTTTATATGTAGACAATTTGCTGGTAGTTTTATACCTATGCTTGAAGTAGTTCCAGTTTTGCTTTGGGGATCTAAGTAATCCAAGGCATCCTTTTTAGAAAATTTTTTATTTATTTATGATAGTCACACACACACACACAGAGAGAGAGAGGCAGAGACATAGGCAGAGGGAGAAGCAGGCTCCATGCACCGGGAGCCCGACGTGGGATTCGATCCCGGGTCTCCAGGATCGCGCCCTGGGCCAAAGGCAGGCGCTAAACCGCTGCGCCACCCAGGGATCCCCAATCCAAGGCATCCTCTGTAGCTTTCTGGCATTCTATGTTGGCTGTTAGAATGAGATGGAAAATCTGGAAGGTGAGGAGTGTGTTTGCCCTCTGTTGGGCACCATACTTTATCTTTGTTTTCTTCTTGAGAGTTGTCAGCAGTATGAAGAGGCAGCTCTGATGAACCTATAGTACAAAAGTGGGAACAGACACTTGGAGGGCTGGAGTCACTTGCACCAAATCACATGATAGAGCTGGGGTTTTAAGGCAAGTTTGTGGGACTCTGAGATTCTACTGTCTCTTCATTACACTACCTGACCTCTGAGGAAGGGGACCATGTGAATATTTTTCTATTTTTTTATTTTTTAAGTAGGCTTCATGCCCAGTTGTGGAGCACAGTGTGGGGTTTGAATTCACAGACCTGGGATCAAGACCTGAGCTGAGATCAAGAATCAGATGCTCAACCTACTGAGCCACCTAAGTGCCTCACTGTGTTAATGTTTTTAATCCAGCAAACATATAATGAGTAGTTCTGTGCTTATGACATGGTGAAGGCTTCAAAGAATAAGAGGATGAATAAGACACAGCTTGTCTTTTCAAGTATCTTAAAAATTTGATTATTTGAACATACTTTTGAGTGCCCTAGGCTATGAAAAAAAACCCCACCTGATTTTGAAGGGCCTCTAACAAAATGGAACTTTAGTTAGACTGTGCAAAGAAAAACAAATGAATTTGAAGTGTCAAGTGAAGCAGAGGTATCTGGCCTTGTCTTCCAAGGGAGGCTGCTTTTAATGGGATGTTACTTTAGCAGATCAGGACAGAGGAATGCCGTCGGCCACTTGCTTCTGGGGCAAAGTGCTTCCAGGTGGCATCAGGGTGAGTTGTGGAGACGGCTCTTGCAAGAGTGAACAGGAAGGGCCAGCAATAGTGACTGTGAAATCTACTTTTGGATGCCTGGACATCTTTTGATTTCCATCACAGCATGACAGGTCTTGGTTGGGTGTGGCCAGTAAGGAACACCCCACAATGACAGTGGAAAAGGCTACTTTGGAGCTAGAGAGGAGAGCCAGTAGATGACACAGAGCCTTGAGAGAGATCAGTGCTAATGAGAATAGACATGGTGAGTGATACCATTTGAGTACCTCTCCCTGTTCGGCAGAAGAATATGCTGTCCTTTGGCTCGGTGCTGGCATGGGTACTGTTTATCTGTGGTGGTACCTGTCATTTTATAGTGGTGTCTTTTTTTTTTAATTTTTATTTATTTATGATAGGCACACAGTGAGAGAGAGAGAGAGAGAGAGAGAGAGAGAGGCAGAGACACAGGCAGAGGGAGAAGCAGGCTCCATGCACCGGGAGCCTGATGTGGGATTCGATCCCGGGTCTCCAGGATCGCGCCCTGGGCCAAAGGCAGGCGCTAAACCGCTGCGCCACCCAGGGATCCCTATAGTGGTGTCTTAATGTTTTATTTGAGTTGCGTTGTAACAGGACTGAACAAAGAATGCTTAGCCCAAGCTCACCAATGAATGAAGATTCAAAAGCCCCAAATAAAATGTTGACAAACTGAATTTAGAAGAGCATTAAAGGAATTATCCTCTGACTATGTGAGATTTGTCTTTTAAGTGCATGGATGGTTTAATATTTAGCATATCTTTCAACATGTTACATTGAATAAGAGGAAATCACCATGTAAAAAAAAAATGGTCAAAGATTGGCTACATTTTTATGCTGAACAATAAGAAAATGACAATCAGTAGGTAATAATTTCCATAGGTGTGTAAAAGTGTATGGTAAAATTCACCACCCATTCCTGATTGAAGCCTTCTTCCTTCCTATGATACAAAATATTAGTATTAACCTTATGGTGAATATCTAGCCATTTTTTTAAAAAAATCAGGAATATAAAAGAATCCTCCAATTAACTATATATATGTATATATATGTGTGTATACATATATATATTTATAAGATTTTATTTATTTGAGAGAAAAAGAGAGAGCAAGAGAGACAGCCCAAGCAAGGGGAGGGGCAGAGGGAGAAGCAGGCTCTCTGCTTAGGGACTTGATCTCAGGATCCTGAGATCATGACCTGAGCCAAAAGTATGAAGAGCCAAAGGTATACTTAACCGACTGAGCCACCCATGTGCCCTAACAACATTATTTAATGTCAATCTGGAATTCCAGGCTAATTCGAAGAGGGATGAAATAGAAGTAACCTTATAATATTCATTAACCTTACAACAGATACAAGAAAAATTTAAATATTTTACCAAAACTCATGCAATTACTTAAATCATTTAGTAATAAAGTTGGTATATTAGCACATATGGGACAAAGAAAATTCCTCTTTTCCTATATGTCATTAATATTTAGAAGCTACAGTAAGAAAAATAATTTCATGTAGCATAACAACAAGTAAATATACCCTCTGGACAAACTATGAAGCAATGTGTGGGAATTATGTAAACAAAATTATATACTGAGAGCCATAGCTATAAGCTTAGTGATGGTATAAAAATATCTGAACACACAGAAAAATGTACTGTGTTCTTTTATAAAGATTGAAGGTTTTAATGATGATGATGCTTCCCAACTTAATCTCAGTTAAAAAAAATTCTAGCAGAACATAATCAGGTAAAAGTACATATCACTATTTTAGATTTTTTTATGCTATCAGAGGACTCGTCCTCTTCATGTATAATGCATTGTAAAATAAGTAAAAAAAAAATGGGGCATTTGTTCAAGAATGTATACACACAGGGACGCCTGGGTAGCTTAGTGGTTGAGTTTCTGCCTTCGGTTCAGGGTGTGATCCTGGGTCAGGGATCGAGTCCCTCATCAGGCTCCCTGGGAGGAGCCTGCCTCTCCCTCTGCGTCTCTCATGAAAAAATAAATAAAATCTTTAAAAAAACATTGAAAGAAAGGATGTATATACAGGTTGAATTAGAACACAAACCCCAGGAAAAGGCAGACCTCTCAGAAGCATTGCTGTGGTATGGGGAAGCACTCCAAAAATACATGGAAGGAATAATCATCAATAGCCAGTCATAGAAAAAGCTGCTAATTGGGGATACCATGAACTATATAAGTCTTTATCTTACACCATAAGCAAAAATATTTTTAGGTAGATTAAGTATGGAAATGAAGTCAGACAATACTATAAAAATTAATGGTGAATATATAAATGAATTTGTGAAGAGGATGAATTTCAAAGCATAGAAGCAACAAAACAATTGCATAATTTTGATTGCATAAGATTTAAAATGTAGATTTGCTTGAAATGTATTAAGCATTATTAAAAAACAAATTACTTGGGGCACCTGGGTGGCTCAGTGGGTTAGATGCCTGATTCATGATTTCTGCTCAGGTGGTGATCTCATGGGTCATGAGATTGAGCCCCACTAATGGCTCCTTGCTTGGTGGGGAATCTGCTTGAGATTTCTCTCTTCCTCTTCCTCTGCCCCTCTCCTCCCCCTGCTTGTACTCACTTTCTCTAAAATAAATAAATCTTTTAAAAAAGCAAATAACTATGGGTTGCCTGGCTGGCTCAGTCAGAAGAGCATGCAACTCTTGATCTTAGGGTTGTGAGTTTGAGCCCCATGTTGGGTGTAGAGATTACTTTAAAAAAAGCAAATAACTTAAAATATATTATTTGCAACCTATAGGAGTTATTTTTGTACTACATCAAAACTCTTAAGAGTCAATCCAGATGACTTCCTTACAACCAAAGTGCATTATTTAAAATTAAAGTGAAATATTTAATGTAGTCTAGCAGGGAAATGGGCCAATGACTGGTTTAGATGGTTCTTAAAAGAAGCAAAAACAATTTAGAAAGATATGAAAAAGATCAGTAATTGACAATAAAAGAAATACATTGAAATTGGAATTTTTATCACTTACTTGATTATACTCTCAAAAAAATACAAAAAAACCCCAAAACAAACAAACAAAAAAACAAACCCCCAGAACAACTCAGTACCTCTTGGTGAGGGCTCAGTCTAAAGGTCACTCTTCCAAACTGCTGGTTGGGAGCACAGTCCTTAAAAATGTTTTCAACTTTTGATTCAGTAATTCCACCTTTAGGATTATAAGAAAATTAAAAGCTATAAAGATATTTAATGTAACGATGCTTTGGATAGGGAAATGTATAATAGTGAATGTTAGAATAAATAGTGTTGGGAAATTTTTTTTTAAATTTATTTATTTATTTATGATAGTCACAGAGAGAGAGAGAGAGAGAGAGGCAGAGACACAGGCAGAGGGAGAAGCAGGCTCCATGCACCGGGAGCCTGACGTGGGACTCGATCCCGGGTCTCCAGGATCCCGCCCTGGGCCAAAGGCAGGCGCCAAACCGCTGCGCCACCCAGGGATCCCCAGTGTTGGGAAATTGAAGCTTTGTTAATTTATGATGATCCACTGATTATTAAGTTACCATTAAAGTAATATGTACTGGGTTAAATAGATGATGGGGATTAAGGAGTGCACTTGTCATGATAAGCACCAGGTAGAAGTGTTGAATCACTTTATTATATACCTGGAACTGAGAGAACACTATGTTAATGAACTGGAATTAAAATAAAAACCTTAAAAAAGTAAAAAATATGTACAAAATTCGTCTAAAGCTATATTTTAAATATTTCAAATCTATTTAATATTAATGATATAATATTAGGTAAAAGTGCATGCTACAGACTAAAGGTAATTTTCTATGTGTGAACATATCGATTTATATAGATATATGTTCATGTTTAAATAGGAGGACATGGATGATTCCATGTGCCCTATAAATTAAGAATTTATGTCTTTTCTTAGTGTTTTAGGAGTTTTTAGACAGCTAATACTGTATTAGGCTATAAAGATCATTTTACTATGTTGCTATAAGCAGAAATCATAGAGACCACATTCTTGCCACAACTCAGGGAGTTGGAAAGTAACTGAAAAATTCTGCCCACAATTCAACCACTTGAAAAATTACAAAGAATTCTGTTAAGTAACTTACATCAAATTGTAGAAATTAGTAATTTAGTACATTACATACCAAAAGTCATGAGATACATGCAGAACTATAATGAGAAAGAGGAATTGCTTGAAATGCTAACAGGAAACGATAAAATGAAATAAAACGAGCTTCTCGCCAAGAAGTTAGGAAGGTGTAATTCAAGGACAGGAGGAAAAGGGATATAAAGATGAAAAGAAAACAAAGGATAAGACCATAAAATGATACATAAAATGATATGTTTAAGTAAGGCTCAGTTCTTTGTTTTTTAAAGTTTTATTTATTTAAGTAATCTCTACACCCAGGGTGGGGCTCAAACTCACTATCCCAAGATCAAGAGCCCCATGCTTTTCCCAGTGAGCCAGCCAGGTGCCTCCGGCTTAGTTCTTTGGAAAAATGAGCAACGTAAATGTAACTTTGGGACGACCAACCAAGCGTAGATGCTAAAATACACATCAGGGAAGTAAGGAGGATGGAACCACAGATATAGGACTGATAAATGTAAAATACTAATTCTAAGTTGGAAAATGTTGGTGAAAGGAAGTAGACCTTGTCTTATCAGATATTAAAACGTTGCTAACACAATGACTTAACTGCAAAATTCTAGTGAAAGGAAATGAACTTTATCGGATATTAAGATAATATAAATAGACAAACCAGTGGAATATTATGGAAAATTGAGATATAAACCCAAAGATATGTAAGAATCATTCAACAAGTCAATTTGAGTCAACTCATCATTTTGGGGGGAAAATTGTATTTATTCTGCACACTATATACAAAAATAAATTCATAGCTCAAGTGAAGATGAACGTGCAAAGGATGAGGCGTTCTAAGAGCGCCTACATATGGAGGGAAGTTTTCCTGAGCTGGTACCAAGGCAGACACCAACCAGAAAAGACTGACAGATTTCACCCATTTTAAGAACAAAACAAGAAAATTCACCATAAACAAGATTAAGATATAAATACAATTATTTTCACATTATAAGACAGCTCATAGGAAGCATGTGGTATCATTACATTCTATTGAATTTTGGTGGCTGGGTGTTAACAAGACTAGCTTGGCTCACCAGACATTAATGTTGCCGTCTGTGCGTATTCTTAGTGTTTGGTAGGAGTAATTTCCGCCTCTGCTTGTGAGAGATGATAAAAATCTATTCTAATTGTGGAAAGAAATTTTAAAAGGTAGTTCACCTCAACATGGGAAATAGATTTTTCATTCTGTTTAAGAAATCCCAGACAGTGTTTTACTTCAAAGCACATCCCTTGAATTAAAATATTCACAGTTGACTGTGTTTAAAAAAAAATATATGTTTTTTTTTTACCTCAAGCTCCTAGTTACAGAGCTGATTCAGACCCATGTAGGTCAAGTGCATGATCTGCTGAACATTGTGACTCGTTAGAGCTCTTCTTCCATTACTCTTATGTGGCAAATATTCAATACAGAGTGGTGATTTGACATAATATAACTTCCATGATGAAGTCTTATTAAGTGGAAGTACAGTAATCTAAATATGCCTGAATTCCCACGATTACATATGCCATGCAGTGTCACAAATAAATAAGAGGGTTGACTGGGAATCTGACGCTTTTATTAAGTATTTATTGTACTGGAACCACAGGATGAGATAGATGTTCTTTGTTCTGCCCTTTTCAGTTTACCCAACTGGCTGACAAAGATTTCTGTCTGCCTTTTACTATTCAGCTCGGAGGTTTACACTAAGCCTAAAAGAAGTATAGCACGTGTCGAAATGATTTGAAACAGATTTTTCATTTATTCAGTGACTGTTGTGTTCTTGTTTTGGGCTGGGTGGCATTGGACTTCATCCTGAAGCCAACAGGAAGCTGTTGAAGCCAGAGTGGGATGTGAGGAGAGTCCAGAGTTGGGAGGGCCATTTGGACCATGGTGTGGAGGATGGGTCAGGGAGATAAGTTGGACTGGATGAGCAGAGGGATGAAGGGACAGGTGGCAGATGCCATCTGCCCAAGGTGGGGAATGGCAGTGGGCTGAAGAGGAATGGACAGGATCGAGGGGCCTTTGGAGGTAGATTGACAGGGTTTGGTATGGGAAAGTGGGCAAGAGGCATGGACAGGACAATCTCAGACTTCCGATTTGAGAAAGTAAATGTGGAAGGAAGAGGATTGGGCTCTCCTCCTTTCTCCTCCTGCTCTTCCCATGAGCGGTTCTGATGTCACTGGATCATGCTCGTGGGCAGTGAGAAATCCTACAGCCATGACATGAAGGCACCCTTCTGAGCTTGTTTATCAGGTAGTGTCCCAGTGTAAGATTTGGTGTTCCCTCAGCTCTCTGGAGTATCTCACTGAATACTCCTCCCGCCTCCTGCTGGCACACTTCTTGTCTGGGGCTTATGTTGGGTCTGAGAACCCTCCTGGGCTCTTTCTTTAGGTCTAAAGGGCCAGGCCTGCATGCCCTGACCTGCAGCTGGAACTGGGAGGATCGCTCTTGGAAGGCAGTTGCTTGTGCACAACCTCTACCCTTCTGAAGCCTCCTGCCCTCCCTCCCACAGGCAAGCATTCCCGCCTCCTCCCTAGTGGCCGTCCAGCCCGGCACCCCAGTAGCTCTTCTCTTACACTTACTCACGTCCATGCTCAAGCTGGGCTTTACTGCATACCCTGAATTACTCTGGGAGAATTCTTCTCTTCCCCGTGGCCTCCCCTCTGCATTTGGGCCTCCCTGGCCATCCCGCCCTCCCTTCTGTCTACGGGAGAACCATGTCAGGGACCATCCCGTTGGCTGCTGAGTTTCAGCCACGATCCTGGACACTCTGTTTCTATACAGCTCAGTTTTTAACATGCCTGTCTTCCCTGGTGCCTGCCCCCCTGTGCCCTGGCACAGACCCTGTGTCTGTGCCCATCACCCTGCCTGCTGCTAAGGGGATGACTGGAAGCAGAGGTGATGCGTGGAGAAGGGGAGGGGTGTGGAGCCTGGGCAATAGGCAGCTTCCATCAGAGGGATCTGAGCTCATGTTTTGAAGATGACTGGAGGGCTGCTCCTCTGCCCCTCTGTAGTCTTCCTGCCCCACTTCCACTTGGCAGTTTTCTCTCCTGGAGGGAAAAGACATTTGTGCCCTTTCTCTCTTGTACATTTGGATTGTAACACATGCTGCTACAATGGCCCAGAAGCCACTCAGAAAATTGTGACTCTTTTTTTTTTTTTGACTCATCTCATCCTTGCCTTATGTTTCTGTGAAGTTTTCTTAGATTCTTTGATTGTCTCTGCATCACCTAGATAATCATTTGAAAAAAAATTGCCCTAATAAGAAAAAATCTAGAAATAATTTAGAAGGAACATTGACTTCCCCACCTTGCTAGGATGGACCCCTCTTAGGTGAAATGTGGCACACAGGTGTCTTTGTTTAACCCCCTTTGTGTTAGTTTTTCAAAACAGTGCATTTAAATTGCAGAAGTCTACATAAATCATCTGAAATTCAAATTTCTCTAGAGGAATATGAAGATGTGGCTTTACTGGCCTGGCTTTCTCTCCTGGCATGGAACAGATCCTTTGGGTGAGCCCTGCTGTCCTTCTGTCCAGCTGTAGGCACATCAGAGATCCCTGGTGAACTGACCTACCATAAAATGTGCTAATAATCCACACTTTTGATGTGGATTATGTGCAAAGGAGCTAACACAGTGTCTGATATGAGGTAGACAAGCAGGAAATGTGGGTTACTGTCCCCCAGAGAGTTCCTGTACGGGCTTAAGACGAGACGGTGTGCCTTGGGAAAGTGTTCTGGGACATTGGAAGAGGAGCATGGAATTTGCTGGGATCATACGTGTATTTGGTATGCGAGCCTGGCAGTGACCTTGTCATTCTAGACTCCTCTCTCTCCTGCCTCGCATCCAGTTCATCAATAAATCATGTCAGCTCTGCTGACATACCTGGAATTGAACCGCTCCTCATCACCCTCTCTGACCCAGACAGAGGGTCACCTCTCCCCTGGTTATGGCTATAGTGTCCCAATGTGGCTTCCTGCTCCTGCCCTTGAGCCCCGCAGCCTGTTCCCCACACGACCACCAGCCTGCCAAGGGTGTCCGGCCTCTTTTCGGAGCCCTCCCAATGGCTCTCCATGTCATCGGGGTAAAAGCCACTGCTCTCAATGAGTCCCCCAAGTGTCCTTGTCGTCTGGCTTCTCCTGACCTCTCCGACCTTATTTCCTGCCACCCTCCCTGAAGCTCCCCCCCGCGTCTCTCCCCACTGTGGGTTCCTTATGTGATACGGATGTTCACTGTGTGTCGTGAGCATTTCTACTGACATGCTACGTGTTTTACCTGTTTGTTTTATTATTATCCCACTCTCCCCCCATTGCATGTAAGCTTTGGGGAGGAGCTCTGAGTGTATGTTCACTATCCCCGGCGTCACCAACAGGATCTAGCACTTAGTGGGTGCCCCACAAGTGTGTTGATGCAGGAGTAGAAGTTAATGAAAGCACGTTACCAGGTAGGATCTCATGTGGCATTCTTCTTCCCAAAGTGAAGCTATGAAGTAGTGCAGCAAATTAACGCTTGCTATTTTTAGAGAGGCATTTAACTCCTGTGATAGAACCGACAGCAATAAAGGGAGAATTACAAGTCCTTTAATATTTTTATTTGATTAAATGTAAGAGCCACCCAGGGGGCACTGCTTGTTATCCCCTGGTGCTGTGCATGTAACCTTGGTTAATTTGGCAGTGCTTGCTCCCTTAGAACACACGTTCATTAACGTGCCCTCAGAAAGCTCCTGGAGCTTTTTTTTTTTTTTTTTTTTTTGGTTTGTTTTTATTTGAAGTGTGTCAAAGCCAATTAGTGGATACGTTTCTACACTGAAAGAACAGGTCTGGTTTCACTAGAGTGAAATAGGTCCTTTTATAAATATGAAAATAATTAAATGTTTCACCCATTATTAAGATGCTTTATGGTTTTTTCCTCTAGAGAACTTTTTATTTATATCACTTAGCAAATACATTTATTATATCCCTACTGTGTGCCAAGTGTTTTCTAAGCTATAAAGACTTTTCTGCACTTGAATAACTTGCAATTCAGTTAGATATTGCAGGTTTGTAAGCAACTACAAGAGAAGACGTGTAAATGCAGCAAAAGAGATACAGCTTTAGTGGTCATCAAGGTCTTAGAGACTTCCAGACACTGTCCTCAGAGCAGTTCAGAGCACCTGCCCTCATTTCCTCAGCTGTGAGGTAGGTATTGGTGTTCCTGCTTCGTGACTGGTGAGGTGAGATATAGAGAGCTTCAGTAACTGGTCAGGATCACACAGGTAGGATCCTGCATGGGCAGAAACTGAATATGAATTGAGGTCATTAGACTGGAAAGTCATTTCTCTTTCCACACCAACGTGGTGGATAAGGTGGCATGATTCACAAGGAGGGAAGGGTCATATCTGTGGGAGAGACCTCAGAGAAAGCTGAATGGGGATAGGAGGACTGGCTTTAGAAGGACTTCCAGTGTAGGACAATGAACAGAACAGAGGTGGTCAGGGGCACACTGCTGAGGGCAGCTGTGGGTTTGCCTGCTTATTGTCCACAGGGTGGGGAGCGGGGAAGCAGGGTGAGAACTTGGGGAACTTTGCAATATTTCCCCACTTGGGGGACCCTTTCAAACTTATGAGAGCAGAATTTACAGAAAGTAGGCTTTGTGCCTCCAAGATTTGTACGTTATTCTCTCTCTTGGTTAGGATATATTCTTTTTAACCTGGAAATTGCCTTAGCTTTAGAAACTAACGAGCTTGAGGTGAGAGTCAACTGATAACTTAGCTGCGGGCTGAGGAGAGAAAAAAAATAATGGCTCTTCACTTTCTAAGAGCTCTTGTGTAGTGGAAAGATCACTCTGGGCTTTGGACACGGCTCAACCTGGGCATTGATCCCCCTCCCCCAGTGAGTAGCTGTGTGGTATGTTTTGTCCTCTCTAGAGTGATGATAATGATATGTATTACATTCTCCTGAATATAAGGCAGTCAACGAGAAGATTCATTCTCATATTTTCCGTGTTTTTTTTTTTTCAGAGACAGAGTTGGCATGTGCATGAGTGGGAGTGGAGGGACAGAGAAAGAGGGAGAGAGAGAATCTTAAGCAGGCTCCATGCTGAGCATGGAGCCTGATAGGAGGCTTGATCTCACAACCCTGGGATCATGACCTGAGCAAAAATCAAGAGTTAGATGCTTAACCAGCTGAGCCACCCAGGTACCCCCCTGTGTATTTATGAACTTAAAAAGTTGTAGTTAAAATAGTTGACTATCAGGGCACCTGGGTGGCTCACTGGTTGATTGTCTGCCTTTGGCTCAGGTCGTGATCCCAGGGTCCTGGGGTCGAGTCTCACATCAGGCTCCCCGCAGGGAGTCTGCTTCTCCCTCTGCCCATGTCTCTGCCTCTCTCTCTCTGTGTCTCATGAATAAATAAATACAATCTTTAAAAAAATAGTTGAGTATCAACTTATAATACTAATGTATTAATTTAGTAACATTTGAAAGTCTTTTATGTAAAATCATATCTTACCTTGGAGAAATAGCTTTTTCTATTCTTACATTTGATGAAACGATTTTTTAAGCTTATCTCATGCATCTTTGACTTGGTGTGTTTGTTCCCAGTGGAGCCACCTTTTGGATTTTTTTTTTCACCTTTTGGATTTTTGAACTCAGTTTCCCAGGGCATTTTAACACTCTGTGAAGATTCTTTGAGATAAAGCACCCTTTGAAACTTGTATAATGCTGTCCCTGAAAATTTTATTCTGAGCAGCAGGGAACCATAAGGATAGTTTTTTATATTTTACTCATCCTGCTTACAATGGGTTTCAATTTCTACCTGCAAAATTAATTTTTTAAATATTTTATTTATTGAGAGAGAGAGCATGTGTGTGTGCATGCATGAGCATGAGCAGTGGGTGTGGGGCAGAGGGAGAAGCAGACTCCCCACTGAGCAGGGAGCCCTACTTGGGGCTCCATCTCAGGACCCTGGGATCATGACCTGAGCTGAAGGCAGACGCTCAACCGACTGAAACACTTTCAGAAAGCCTATGAAAAGTAGGAAAACCTACTTTTCCACTCTCCACATTTTAGAATGGAAAGCAGTATCATTTTGGTTCCTAATCAACTAAACATTAAGATAACAAAATGTTATTTAAGTATCTGAGGGTTTTTTTTTGTTGTTGTTGTTGTTACTTGTACTTAAATACCACTGATACCTCGTGAAGTTTAAGCTGGTAATTTGGGGAAGCACCTCCTCCAAAGTACTTCCAGGGCGATATCAAGATTATTCTTTGATGGCAGCAAGCAGCCACAACAGGCCAAGCTTGTGTCCCACCTGCTGTAGAAAGCACTGGCACCCAGAGCTGTTTCCTCTTGTCTGAGGTGGTCCGAGGTGCAGTAAAGGGTGTGCAGCCCAGCAGAGAGGCTGGCGTGGCTTCAGCTCCTTGATTTATTTACTCTCTCTTGGAGGAGTCCTAAACTCTGAAGTTGGTTTAGGACCTCAGATTTTAACTGGATATTATGTTGATCATGCCCTTCGTTCGCAGTCTGCAGATTCGGAAGAGTCGTGGACTTTGTGTGTGGTACACAGACAACGGTATTTGTGTGTGTGTGTGTGTGTGTGTTTATATAACTAATGATCTTTGGGTCACTATTACTTGGGCCCAGAGTGTGTTGTTACAGGGAAAAGAATGCAGACATTGATGTCAGGAGGACCTGGTTTATAATCTAGATTTTGCTGAACAAGTAATCTAATTTTGCAAAGCCTCTGTTTCTCCATCTGCAAGTCTATGACAAAAGTGCATATTTTGGCAGAGATTAAAGAACTGTGGTAGAGTGCTTAGCACAGGATGTAGGATAGAGTAGGAGGGCAGTAAATGATCATGAGGATTGTGATGATGATAAGCAAAGTTGGGCCCTGTGGTCTCGACCCTGGCGTGTTAGCATGTCAACTGCATACAGATTTATTTTCCTGGTTTGGGTCACGTGCTTTCATCTTGCAAACTGCATTGGCTCTAGCCCATCCTCCCATCTTGGACCTTGTATTTACTAAAGGCTGTAAACATAAGAGAAAAGATCAGTCCGTGTTGCTTAGAGCTGACTCACTAGCAGTTAGCACCTTCCTATCTTGATTTGTTGCAAGTGAGTTACTATCTAGAGTGGTTTCAAAATTGAGCAGATGCTCTTGGTTCGAGATACTCCATGATTAGTTCCTCAAGACAGACGTCTGAAGGAATTACCATCACTTCACATCGTGCTGTTACAAGATGCCACGTTTCAGATACCACTGGGATTTTAACATAGGGTGTATTTTGCCCAGAGAATGCCCTTTCCAAAACTTCTGATGGGGATGTCTGGGTGGCTCAGCAATTGACGTCTGCCTTTGGCTCAGGTCGCAATCCCAGGGTCTTGGGATCAAGTCCCACATCAGGCTCCCCATAGGGAGCCTGCTTCTCCCTCTGCCTGTGTCTATCATGAATAAATAAATAAAATCTTTTAAAAAAAGCTTCTGATGACACAGGAGATGGACATATTATGACACAAGAACGCAGAATATGGGTGATGGTTCGATGAGGATCACTTATACGGTTATCTCTATTTCTCTGTATGCTGGAAAATCTCCATAATAAAAAATTTCCACATTTAAAACATTCTGGGACATTTGCCCTCCTATTGAAATATTCTGAAGGCATAGGCACGGTTTAGTGCCATGTGTGACTTTCTTCAGCCATCTTTGAGGTGTCATTTAATATATCGTGTCATATTGGAGGGGATATAAGCTCATTTCTAGAGAACTGGGAGAGCATTGCCTACATGCAGAGACTTAGAGGACAATCTGTTGGGATGGCTGTGGTCTTTCTGTCCTCTGTTTTAAGGATTATGTACACAAGCTCCTCCGTATAGTCAGAGTCCATAGTTAAACATGCATTTATATTTTATTTTACCATTAGAAGCAATCAGTGCTGAAGCACGATCGAGATTTAGAAATTCTACTATATATGGTGCTCCGGTGATGAGGGATGTTCAAAACCAGCCCTCGCTGTGTGTAAATAGCCTGATAGAATAGACCCTAAGACTCTCCAATAGATCCATGTGTTAGAAGCTGAGGCTCAACCTGAGTCAATCTAGTATGTCACCTAATATCCAACCTGGTATTGAGCACTTGCATCACATTGTTTCTTCAAGGATTCTAATGTATGAAGGATGTGTTTTTCTTTTCTTATTATTTTAAAAATATTTATTTATTTATTTATTTATTTATTTATTTATTTATTTATGAGACTGAGCGCGCGAGAGAGAGAGTAGGGGGAGGGGTAGAGAGAGAAGCAGTCTCTCCACTGAGCAGAAAGCCCGACGTGGGACTTGATCCTGGGACTCCAGGATCATGACTTGAGCTGAAGGAAGATGGTTAACCACCAAGGCACTGCAATGATGTGTTTTTCTTTTTATTTATTTATTTATTTATTTATTTATTTATTTATTTATTTTTAATTAACTTTTATTGGTGTTCAATTTACCAACATACAGAAAAACACCCAGTGCTCATCCCGTCAAGTGTCCACCTCAGTGCCCGTCACCCATTCCCCTCCAACACCCGCCCTCCTCCCCTTCCACCACCCCTAGTTCATTTCCCCGAGTTAGGAGTCTTTATGTTCTGTCTCCCTTCCTGATATTTCCCAACATTTCTTTTCCCTTCCTTTATATTCCCTTTCACTATTATTCATATTCCCCAAATGAATGAGAACATACACTGTTTCTCCTTCTCCGATTGACTTATTCCACTCAGCATAATACCCTCCAGTTCCATCCACGTTGAAGCAAATGGTGGGTATTTGTCGTTTCTAATTGCTGAGTAATATTCCATTGTATACATAAACCACATCTTCTTTATCCATTCATCTTTCGATGGACACCGAGGCTCCTTCCACAGTTTGGCTATTGTGGCCATTGCTGATAGAAACATCAGGGTACAGGTGTCCCGACGTTTCATTGCATCTGAATCTTTGGGGTAAATCCCCAACAGTGCAATTGCTGGGTCGTAGGGCAGGTCTATTTTTAACTCTTTGAGGAACCTCCACACAGTTTTCCAGAGTGGCTGCACCAGTTCACATTCCCACCAACAGTGTAAGAGGGTTCCCTTTTCTCCGCATCCTCTCCAACATTTGTTGTTTCCTGCCTTGTTAATTTTCCCCATTCTCACTGGTGTGAGGTGGTATCTCATTGTGGTTTTGATTTGTATTTCCCTGATGGCAAGTGATGCAGAGCATTTTCTCATGTGCTTGTTGGCCATGTCCATGTCTTCCTCTGTGAGATTTCTCTTCATGTCTTTTGCCCATTTCATGATTGGATTGTTTCTTTGGTGTTGAGTTTAATAAGTTCTTTATAGATTTTGGAAACTAGCCCTTTATCTGATATGTCATTTGCAAATATCTGCTCCCATTCTGTACGTTGTCTTTTAGTTTTGTTGACTGTATCCTTTGCTGTGCAAAAGCTTCTTATCTTGATGAAGTCCCAATAGTTCATTTTTGCTTTTGTTTCTTTTGCCTTTGTGGATGTATCTTGCAAGAAGTTACTGTGGCCAAGTTCAAAAAGGGTGTTGCCTGTGTTCTCCTCTAGGATTTTGATGGAATCTTGTCTCACATTTAGATCTCTCATCCATTTTGAGTTTATCTTTGTGTATGGTGAAAGAGAGTGGTCCAGTTTCATTCTTCTGCATGTGGATGTCCAATTTTCCCAGCACCATTTATTGAAGAGACTGTCTTTCTTCCAATGGATAGTCTTTCCTCCTTTATCGAATATTAGATGACCGTACATTTCAGGGTCCCCTTCTGGGTTCTCTATTCTGTTCCATTGATCTATGTGTCTGTTTTTGTGCCAGTACCACACTGTCTTGATGACCACAGCTTTGTAGTACAACCTGAAATCTGGCATTGTGATGCCCCCAGCTATGGTTTTCTTTTTTAAAATTCCCCTGGCTATTCGGGGTCTTTTCTGATTCCACACAAATCTTAAAATAATTTGTTCTAACTCTCTGAAGAAAGTCCATGGTATTTTGATAGGGATTGCATTAAATGTATAAATTGCCCTGGGTAACATTGACATTTTTACAATATTAATTCTGCCAATCCATGAGCATGGAATATTTTTCCATCTCTTTGTGTCTTCCTCAATTTCTTTCAGAAGTGTTCTATAGTTTTTAGGGTATAGATCTTTTACCTCTTTGGTTAGGTTTATTCCTAGGTATCTTATGCTTTTGGGTGCAATTGTAAATGGGATTGACTCCTTAATTTCTCTTTCTTCAGTCTCATTGTTAGTGTATAGAAATGCCATTGATTTCTGGGCATTGATTTTGTATCCTGCCACGCTTCCAAATTGCTGTAGAGTTCTAGCAATCTTGGGGTGGAGGCTTTTGGGTTTTCTATGTAGAGTATCATGTCATCGGCGAAGAGGGAGAGTTTGACTTCTTCTTTGCCAATTTGAATGCCTTTAATGTCTTTTTGATGTCTGATTGCTGAGGCGAGGACTTCCAGAACTATGTTGAACAGCAGTGGTGAGAGTGGACATCCCTGTCTTGTTCCTGATCTTAGGGGAAAGGCTCCCAGTGCTTCCCCATTGAGAATGATATTTGCTGTGGGCTTTTCGTAAATGGCTTTTAAGATGTCGAGGAAAGTTCCCTCTATCCCAACACTCTGAAGGGTTTTGATCAGGAATGGATGCTGTATTTTGTCAAATGCTTTCTCTGCATCTAATGAGAGTATCATATGGTTCTTGGTTTTTCTCTTGCTGATATGATGAATCACATTGATGGTTTTACGAATGTTGAACCAGCCTTGTGTCCCAGGGATAAATCCTACTTGGTCATGGTGAATAATTTTCTTAATGTGTTGTTGGATCCTATTGGCTAGTATCTTGTTGAGAATTTTTGCATCCATGTTCATCAGGGATATTGGTCTGTAATTCTCCTTTTTGGTGGGGTCTTTGTCTGGTTTCGGAATTAAGGTGATGCTGGCCTCATAGAACGAATTTGGAAGTACTCCATCTCTTTCTATCTTTCCAAAAAGCTTTAGTAGAATAGGTATGATTTCTTCTTTAAATGTTTGATAGAATTCCCCTGGGAAGCCATCTGGCCCTGGTCTCTTGTGTCTTGGGAGGTTTTTGATGACTGTTTCAATTTCCTCCCTGGTTATTGGCCTGTTCAGGTTTTCTATTTCTTCCTGCTCCAGTTTTGGTAGTTTGTGGCTTTCCAGGAATGCGTCCATTTCTTCTAGATTTCCTAATTTATTGGCGTATAGCTGTTCGTAATATGTTTTTAAAATCGTTTGTATTTCCTTGGTGTTGGTAGTGATGTCCCCTTTCTCATTCATGATTTTATTAATTTGAGTCTTCTCTCTCTTCTTTTTAATAAGGTTGGCTAATGGTTTATCTATCTTATTAATTCTTTCAAAGAACCAACTCCTGGTTCTGTTGATCTGTTCCACAGTTCTTTTGGTCTCGATTTCATTGAGTTCTGCTCGAATTTTAATTAACTGTCTTCTTCTGCTGGGGGTGGGGTCTATTTGTTGCTTTTTCTCTAGTTCCTTTATGTGTAAGGTGAGCTTTTGAATTTGAGATCTTTCCAGTTTTTGAATGGATGCTTGTAATGCGATGTATTTCCCCCTCAGGACTGCTTTTGCTGCATCCCAAAGATTTTGAACGGTTGTATCTTCATTCTCATTAGTTTCCATGAATCTTTTTAATTCTTCCTTAATTTCCTGGTTGACCTTTTCATCTTTTAGCAGGATGGTCCTTAACCTCCACGTGTTTGTGGTCCTTCCATACTTCTTGTTGTGATTAAGTTCTAATTTCAAGGCATTATGGTCTGAGAATATACAGGGGACTATCCCGATCTTTTGGTATCGGTTCAGACCCGATTTGTGACCCAGTATGTGGTCTATTCTGGAGAAAGTTCCATGTGCACTTGAGAAGAATGTGTATTCAGTTGAGTTTGGATGTAAAGTTCTGTAGATATCTGTGAAATCCATCTGGTCCAGTGTATCATTTAAAGCTCTCGTTTCTTTGGAGATGTTGTGCTTAGAAGACCTATCCAGGGTAGAAAGAGCTAGATTGAAGTCACCAAGTATAAGTGTATTATTATCAAGGTATTTCTTTAGTTTGGTTATTAATTGGTTTAAATATTTGGCAGCTCCCACATTCGGGGCATATATATTGAGGATTGTTAAGTCCTCTTGTTGGATAGATCCTTTGAGTATGAGATAGTGTCCCTCTTCATCTCTCACTATAGTCTTCGGGGTAAATTTTAATTTATCTGATATAAGGATGGCAACCCCTGCTTTCTTTTGAGGACCATTTGAATGGTAAATGGTTCTCCAACCTCTTATTTTCAGGTTGTAGGTGTCCTTCTGTCTAAAATGAGTCTCTTGTAGACAGCAAATAGATGGGTCCTGCTTTTTTATCCAGTCTGAAACCCTGCGCCTTTTGATGGGGTCATTAAGCCCGTTCACGTTCAGAGTTACTATTGATAGATATGAGTTTAGTGTCATCATATCTATTCAGTCCTTGTTTTTGTGGATTGTTCCACTGAACTTCTTCTTAAAGGGGAATTTTAAGAGTCCCCCTTAAAATTTCTTGCAGAGCTGGTTTTGAGGTTACATATTCTTTCAGTTCCTGCCTGTCTTGGAAGCTCTTTATCTCTCCTTCCATTTTGAATGAAAGCCTTGCTGGGTAAAGTATTCTTGGTTGCATGTTCTTTTCATTTAGGACCCTGAATATATCCTGCCAGCCCTTTCTGGCCTGCCAGGTCTCTGTGGAGAGGTCTGCTGTTACCCTAATATTCCTCCCCATAAAAGTCAGGGACTTTTTTTCTCTTGCTGCTTTAAGGATCTTCTCCTTATCTTTGGAATTTGCAAGCTTCACTATTAAATGTCGAGGTGTTGAACGGTTTTTGTTGATTTTAGGGGGGGATCTCTCTATTTCCTGGATCTGAATGCCTGTTTCCCTTCCCAGATTAGGAAAGTTTTCAGCTAGGATTTGTTCAAATACATATTCTGGCCCTCTGTCCCTTTTGGCGCCCTCAGGAACCCCAATTAAACGTAGGTTTTTCTTCCTCAGGCTGTCATTTATTTCCCTTAATCTATCCTCATGATCTTTTAATTGCTTGTCTCTTTTTTCCTCAGTTTCCCTCTTTGCCATCAACTTGTCTTATATGTCACTCACTCGTTCTTCCACCTCGTTAACCCTCGTCGTTAGGACTTCTAGCTTGGATTGCATCTCATTTAATTGATTTTTAATTTCTGCCTGATTGGATCTAAATTCTGCAGTCATGAAGTCTCTTGAGTCCTTTATGGTTTTTTCTAGAGCCACCAGTAGCTGTAAAATAGTGCTTCTGAATTGGCTTTCTGACATTGAATTGTAATCCATATTTTGTAACTCTGTGGGAGAGTGGGCTGTTTCTGATTCTTTTTTTTGAGGTGAGGTTTTCCTTCTAGTCATTTTGCTCAGTGCAGAGTGGCCAAAAACAAGTTGTATTGGGAAAAGGAGAAAAAGAGAGAGAAGGAAAGAAAAGAGAAAAAGAAAAAAGAGAAAGAAGAAAAAAAAGGGGAAAAAGAGAAGAAAAAGAAAGGAGAAAAAAGAAAAAAAAGGGGGTGGGGTGGGGGAAGCAATCAGAAATCAAGAAGAGAGAGAGAAAAAAAAAAAGCACAAAACAAACACACACACACACAAAAAACCAAAACCAAAAAAAACACGGGGGAGTATCTTCCGATTCTGTATACTTTAAGTCCCTTGACTTCCCTTGGAACTGGTCCGTCTCGCCGGTCTTCTGGGGGAGGGGCCTGCTGTGCTGATTCTCAGGTGTTAGCACTTGGGGGAGCTGTTCTGCCCCTGCCTGGTGCAGGGCTCAGTGGGGGTTGTTGACCCCGTGAGGCCCCGGGAGGAAGCCACAGTGGCGGGGGCAGCTCTGGGACCCTGGAGTCAGCTCCCGCAGTAGCTCCGGGGCTCTCCGTCTGCAGGGCCTGGAGGCTCCGGGGCGGGGCCGCTGATCTGCTCAGCTCCAGGCAGGAGCGTCCTCGCTGTCCTGGGCCCTCCCGGCCTCTGCCTGTCCCGGGGGAGGCCGGATCCTGGGCTGTGTCCCGGCGCCCTGTGCTCTGGGGCCTGCGCTGTTGGATTCGCGCTCCCGGCGGTGCAGCCCCCTCCGCGGAGCCGCCGCCCGAGCCCCTCCGAGCTGTTCCCGGGGCCGCGCCGCCCCCTCCGCGGAGCTTCTTCCTCTGCCAGAGCCGCCGCCGAGCTGTTCCCGGAGCCGCGCCGCCCCCTCCGCGGAGCTTCTTCCTCTGCCCGAGCCGCCGCCGAGCTGTTCCCGGAGCCGCGCCGCCCTCTCCGCGCGGAGCTTCTTCCTCCGTCCGAGCCGCCGCTGAGCTGTTCCCGGAGCCGCGCAGCCCCCTCCGCGGAGCCGCCGCCCGAGCCCCTCCGAGCTGCTCCGGGTCCCGCCGAGCGCTGCAGCCCTTAGGGAGCTCGGCGCACTCTCCGGGGCGCAGTTCCTCTGTTACTGTCCCAGGGAGCCCGAGGGCGTCCCCGCCTTCCTGGGGATCCTGCTCCAATTCCCCGGGAGGCCTTTCCGCGGGGAAGGTCGGTGCAGCTCCTGCTCCTCCGGGACGGGGCTCTCCTGTCCTGGGGACACTCGCCCCGGCCTCAGCCCGGCTCCTCGCGGCCCCTCCCCCTCGGAGGCCTTTTGTGTCTTTATATCTTTTTTCCCTTCTTCCTACCTTGATAGAAGCGCGAACTCTTCTAACTGGAGCATTCCAGCTGGTCTCTCTTTAAATCTCAGGCCGAATTCGTAGATTTTCAGGATGATTGGATGGTTTTCTAGGTAATTTGTTGAGGACAGGTGACCTGGAGACCCTGCTCTGCCGCCGTCTTGCCCCTCCCCCCTGATGTGTTTTTCTTAAGGCAGATGTATGGCTGCAGGACCTGGGACCGTGGATGACCTCAGGGCTTGTCACCCCTAAACTTGAAGTCAGACAGACCTGAATTTAGGTTCCTGTCACTGCCTCCTTACAGCTGAGTGACACACGGCCTCCCAAGTTCTCAGATGCCTCATCATTCAAGGGGAATAAGAGCGGTATCTACTCCATAGCACTGGGTAGCTCCTGCCTTAGATGGCACCCAGTGGATAATTGTGTGAACTATTGTTGCTGTTACAATTATGAATCATTGACTGAAAAGTCCAGGTGTTTGAACATGTAACTTGCTGCTTCCCAAAGTCAGAAAATTGCCATCTCTCTTGGTTGTCATGGAGAAGTCAAAGATGAAGTATTTTGTGGTTCTGACTTGGAGAGGAACTTTCAATCTGAAACCTGAAGCACGTGGGGGAAATGGAAAGCCCAAGACTGTTTGGCCAGAATACGCATATGCCCTTGCACACTGGATTCCTGCCAGATTTTACATAACGTTCATTTTATTTAGGTAGACGGTGTGAGGACATGGCTCCATCTGCTCAGGTCTCTGCTGAGACAGCAAAGGAATCAGGCTGTGTGCCCAAGAGAGGACAGAGGGAAAATTTCCAGGAAGCCTGCTGCCTGTGAACACTGATTTCCCAGGTCTCTCAATAACAAATCCAGCTTTTCAAATTCCTGGGAGGTCATTTCTCTCTCTCTCTCTCTCTCTCTTTTTTTTTTTTGACTACATGGCATGATTCCTGGTTAAGTGCCAAGAGTTACACACTAGAGAAGGAACAGAATATTCCTAAGGGGTGTTCCAAGTGTTGGTAGAATAACTGCCTCCGGAGGAGAGTCCCTTGGGGTGGCATTGTCTGAAAAGGAAGGTGCTAGGTGTTAGTAAATGACTAACCTGGCTGCAGAGACACCTCATGAGTATGACCCCAGCTGTAGAGATACACTCTGTCTAATGAAGAGATGCAGAAGTGATGACATTCATGCAAGAGTGGCCTGTTTCCTGCTACAGTATCCTCCTGCCAGGGCTCCTGGGAGATAGAGCTGTCCTGTGTATGGGCAGGAAATGTAGGAGATGAGTCTGGGATATCTTCTGGTCCCAAGGAAGTTATCAAAGACCAACTGGGGTCACTTCCAAAGGATACAGATGCCAACTCAAAAGTGCTCCCAGTGGCCTGGGACCGCACAATAAGGGTGTTGAAAGGATAATTAGACTGCAGTGGATTGAAACCCATCAAATGTATAAAAGTGAGTGAGTTCTTTTTTTTTTAATTTTTTTTTAAATTTTAATTTATTTATGATAGTCACACAGAGAGAGAGAGAGAGAGAGAGAGAGAGAGAGAGGCAGAGATACAGGCAGAGGAAGAAGCAGGCTCCATGCACCGGGAGCCTGACGTGGGATTCGATCCCGGGTCTCCAGGATCGCGCCCTGGGCCAAAGGCAGGCGCCAAACCGCTGCGCCACCCAGGGATCCCGTGAGTGAGTTCTTAACGATGCTGAAAATGTTAAAAAAGATGTGTGCATATAAAAATAAACTGGTTGACACCAACTCATTTTTCGTGGATTCTAGCAGATGAGGATCAAATCGTAAACTCTCAAAACAGCGACCGTCCCATTTCTCTCTCTCTGTTGTTACAGAGCAGGACTCAGTGAGCTAGGAGTGTGACAATGGTAGAGGGAAGATTCTTTAGGGACCAACTTTCAAGGATTGTTGACTCAGGGAAGACTGTATGACCGAGTGGCTCCTGGGCACTCCTCATCTGGCTTCCATGGCCCTGGGACATGGCCCTCAAAGCATCCTCCCTTTGTATTGCAGGCTTGTTTAGGGTTGTTTCTGTATTAGACTGCAAGCTTTGCAGAAAGCAGGAGCTCTGATTTATTCTCTTTATTCCTATTGTCTACCACAGTGATTGGCACTTCATAACACTCGAACATGTATTGAATGAGGAAGTACTTCATAGACTATGTCTATCCTATTCATCCTCACACTGAATGCAGGAAGCTTTATTATGAATATCTATGTATGTATTTTCCCCACAAATATTTTATTGTATTTTTTCTTGCTTATTATGAATATGTCCTGATATTTTACTATTGAAACGTATATTGCTTATGCTCAATTACTGACTTTATTTTTAAAGATTTATTTGCTTATTGGAGAGAGAGAGAGAGACAGAGAGAGAGAGAGAGAATGCATAAGCAGGAGGGACAGAGGAAGAGGGAGAGAGAATCTCAAGCAGACTCCATGCTGAGTGTGGAGCCTGACATGGGGCTCCATCTCGCAACCCTGATATCATGACCTGAGGCGAAATCAAGTGTTGGATGCTTAACTGACTGAGCAACCCAGGTGCCTCTATTACTGAAATAGTTTTTAAAAATCTACTGTTTATTTAATATCCACCTTTGCTAGGCTCTTCATTGGGCACTTTGTAAAGTTTATTTTATTTGACCCCCAGGAGGCTCTGAAACTCTCTTTTATAGATGGACAATTAAATTTCAAACAAGTTACATAACTCGTTAAAAAGTCACTCAGCTGGGAAGTGTTAGGTCTGTGGAGCTCCAAAATCTATATTCCTTTTTACTACAAGAAATACAGAAGTGTAATCTTGGGCTCATGGATGTTTTGGGTGAAGGGGGCTCTGATGAGTATAATCTTTGAGAATAAACAAACAGGACAGCAGTGGCTCTTTTAACTTTGACATTTTAAGAAAAGAATTCCCTATTCCCATTAGCAATAAACCATCAGATGGCCAGTGCATTGTCTACTATTATGTATGGAAAACCATCGTAAGCTAAATTTCCCCTTAGACAAAAAGTTCTAACAAGGATAAAGAGAATTCAAATCCATGGGCCAAATTGTGCTTGAGTGTGCAGTGGTCATGTGCATTTTAAAATCAAGCTGTAAATAAATAAGACTGTTTCAGAATAGAGCCTTTCAGACAGTCAGATTGCATTAAATCTTTATTTGACTATGGCCCTGTGTGTCTTCCACCATGCCCCTTTGAGCTAAAGCTTTGCCATTGGACAACTCTTGGGGTCCTTCTCAAGCTGATGGTTGATTAGTAGTTTAAGAAATACATAGAAACTGAGACAGTGGAACTGTCGTGTGGAGCAGCATGACATCCATTCACACTATCTGTGTCTGTCATCTGCTATCTATCTGGTCATCTGTCTCTATCATCTTTCTCTGTCATTTGTTCTCAAACTTTTTGGTGTCAGGACCATTTTAAACTCTTCTTATGTATTATTTTAAAATTTAAATTTATTTATTAAAAATTTAAAAATATGAGAATAGTTGACAGTCACAGTTACATTAGCTTAAAGTATACAACATAGTGATTCAACATCTCTATACATTATGTTATGCTCACCACAAGTGAGGCTACCGTTTGTCACCCTGCAACTATCCCAAAAACCACTGACTATATTCTCTACACTGTGCCTTTTATGATTTATTCATTCCAAAACTGGAAGCCCATGTAGCCTATGTTTCCCACTACCCTTAACCCATTTTGCCCATCTCCTCCTTCTCCTTCTCTCTAGCAACCATCAGTTTGTTCTCTGTATTTATGTCTGTTTCTGTTTTTGTGTATTTGTGTTTCTTTTATTTTTTCTTTTCTTTTCTTTTCTTTCTTTTTCTTTCTTTCTTTCTTTTTTTTTTTTGTGTGTGTGTGTACCATATCTTTCTTATCCATTGTCTATCTGTGGACATTTAGGTTGCTTCTATATCTTAGCTATTATAAATAATGCTGCAATAAATATCGGTACACATATGTTTTTGAATTAGTGTTTTCATTTTCTTTGGATAAATACCCAATAGTGGAATTACTGGATCATATGGTAATTCTATTTTTTTTTTTTTTGAGGAACCTCCATATTGTTTTCCGCAATGGCTGCACCAATTTATATTCCCACCAGCAGCACACGAGTTCTTCTTTTTCCATATCCTTGCCAACACTTGTCATTTCTTATCTTTCTGATTTTAAACATCCTGACAGTATATATGATATCTCATTGTGGTTTTCATTTGCATTTCCCTGATGATTAGTGAGTTGAGCATCCTTCCATGTGTCTGTTGGCCATCTGTATGTCTTCTTTGGATGCATGTCTGTTCAGTTCCTCTGCCTATTTTTTCACTAGATTGGTTTTTTTTTTTTTTTTTTTTTTTTGGTGTTGAGTTGTATAAGTTCTTTACATATTTTGGATAACCTACTATTGGATATATCATTTGCAAATATCTTCTTCCATCCAGTAGGTTGCCTTTTTGTTTTATTGGTGGTTTCCTTTGTTGTGCAGAAGTATTTTAATTTGATGCAGTCCCAATAGTTTATTTTTGCTTTGTTTTCCTTGCCTAAGGAGCCATGTCTAGCAAAATGTCACTACAGCTGATGTCAGAGAAATTACTGCCTGTGCAGGATTTTTATGGCTTTGGGTCTCACATTTAGGTCTTTAATCCATTTGGAATTGATTTTTGTGTATGTCATTTTAAACTCTTAAAATAACAATTGATAAGCCCAAACACTTATGGTTTATTTGGATTATAATCATTGATATTTCCCACGTTAGAAATTAAAACAGAAAATTTTAAAACATAAGGACACTTGACGGGATGAGCACTGGGTGTTTTTCTGTATGTTGGTAAATTGAACACCAATAAAAATTAATTAAAAAAAAAGTATAAAGGTATACATTCCATTAGCTGTCAGAGTAATGGTGTCATCATGTATCATGCAGTTTCTAGAAAACTCCACCATACCCACATGAGAGAATAGTGGTGGAAATATTTTTGACCCTATGGACCCATTGAAAGTTATGGCGATTCCTTAGTGGAGGCTGGGCCATATTTTCATAATTAGTTTTGATTTCACATTCTTTCTTGAACCTATTCCAGGCAGGCTTTCTATCTGATAATGCCATTTTAAAATTGCTCTTGCCAAGGACATTGGTGACCTCTGCATCATTAGTTCAGCAGTCTGGTCTCAGTCATTGCCTTACTTGACCTCTCAGAACCATTGATAGAGTCGATCATTTACTCATCCTTGAAATATTTTCTTCATTTGGCTGCCAGACTCACTTCTTCTTTTGCTGATTCCCCCTTACCTCCTGACCACTTAATGTTGGAGCTCCCCATGGATCACTCTTTCAAATTCTTGGCCTTTTTTTTTTTTTAAAATCTATGTTATTCACTTGGTGTGGACATCACCCAGTCCCATTTTTAAAGTCCATTTCTGTACAGGTACCCGCAACACATTTTTCTAGCCTTTACTGCTCTCTTGAACTCCAGATCTGTATATCCAGCTGTCTACTTGACATCTCTCCTTGGGTGTCTAATAGCATATCATACTTAATGTGTGTAAAACTGAGCCTCCTAAGCTCCTTGTTCCACAAAACTTCTTCCATTGTCTTCCTCATCTTAGTAAATGCCCTTCTTTCAAGTTGCTCAGTCCAAAAACCTGAAGTTATTTTCAACTCCTCTTTCACACTTCTCATCCAGTCCATCAAGTGGTCTAATATGGATCAAATTCTAAAATAGGTATAGAATCATCAGCTACCACAACCAAAATATCTTACCTGATACTACAGAGCCTCCAAACTCTTCCCAGTCCCTTCTTTTCTCCACTATAACCTCTTCTTCACATAGTGAATTGGCTGCTGCTGTTAAAAGGTGAGTCAGATCATGAGCCTCCTCTGTTCCAGCACTCCAGTGACTTTTCACCTCAGAAGGAAAGCCAAAATCCTTAAAAAAGGCTCCCAAAGCCCCATATAACCTTTCCCCAGGCCCCGTTATCTCTTTGGACCCATCCTTTGACTCACTTCTGTCCACTTGCACCTTCATCCTTGTGGTACCTCTGGGCTTTTGCCCTTACAGCTTCCTCTTAGAGTGCTCCTCCCCACTTATCTCCAAGGTTCACTGTGTTATCAAAAAAACAAAAACAAAGGGACACAAAAGATAATGGGATGTTTGGATATGTATATACCTTGGTTGTGGTGATACTATTAAGGGTGACTGCTTATGTTCAAACTCACCAAATTGTACACATTAAATATGTGCAATTGTTAGTATCAGTTTTACCTCAATAAAGCTTTTATGTTACTGTTGTTGTTATTAACCATCGACCATTATTCAGATATCACCTTCTCCTTCTCAAGTGAAGCCTTTCCTCATCTTCCCTTCCTGCTTTATTTTTCTTCACTGTTCTTTTCACTATTTGATGTATTATGTATTTCACTTATTATTTACAAAAATGGTCTGTCTTGACTTCTGGGGAAGATGGCAGAGTAGGAAGATCCTGAGCTCACCTTGTGGCACCGATATAACTAGATAACACCCATATCAGGGTAAAGACCCCAGAGAATGACCCAAAGACTGGCAGAATGGACTTTTCACAGCTAAAAGTAGAGAAGTGGCCACATTGAAGAAGGTAGGAAAGACAGAGACATGCTTGGGAGCTAAACAGATCCATGGGACTGTCCACAAGAGGGAGGAACACTGGGGGCACAGAGAGGGGAAAGGAGCTGACCCCCAGGTCAGGCACTCCAGGCACAGGGGACCTGTACTGGGAGGACAAATCCCCTTAAACATTTGGCTTTGAAAACCAGAGGGGCATAATTTTGTGAGTTCTGAAAATCAGTGAGGCTTACCACTTGAAACTAAAAATCAGTTTGCTTGGCTGTGGAAGAGCCGAGAGGGCAAGTGGAAACTGAGTCCCTGCCCTTAAAGAGACAGCACAAGAAACAGCCTCTGGGAGAAACAGCACAGAAGCATCAGTTTGAAAAATGTCTGAGGTATGAGGGAGAGAGGTTTTTTACTAACCTCAGATCAGGTGCTGAAGGGGCAGAGATCCTTGGGGGAATTCTCCAAGAACAAAAGAACTGGTTGGTGCCATTTCCTTCCTCTACCACCCAGCCTAGAAATATAGATCCCTGCAGGGACCAGAGCAGTGGTAATAATTTCCATTTAAATTAATAACAGTGTGCCCAGTGTTTACCTGCAGATATGTCCCCTCCAGCCAGGCCTCAGATCCAGGTCTCCTCCCAGAGCAGACCTGTCCAAACCTTGCTAACACTGCCATCCCACCCCCCACATTCTCCGTTGGAGAATTCTCTGTTAGCTTCTCAGCCTAATGCCCTTATCTAGAGCCCATCTAAAGGAGTGGCACAAGTCTGGCAGTGTTCAAGAAGCCCTGACAGGGACAGCAGCACTCCAAAGTGATTTCTGCCCCTGGGAAGATAATCACACATACCTGTTTGACTGTGGCCGCAGCCCTGGGGTGGGGGCAGACATGCAGGACCTGCCCACCAATGAAAGCTTCTCAGGGGACAACACAGGGAAAGTGGCCTGCAGTTCAGTACTACTGCATCTCTGGCAAATGCCTTGTCTGATTTAATTCAAACCTAAGATAGTTCCATACAGGCTCACAGACAACACAGGGACCAAACCTTGCCCACCATAGGCAAAGAGAGCTATTGCTGATGACCAGACTTAAGGCAAAAGTGGCTCAGTAACAACGGTAGAGTGCATGCAACACACATAGGAGACAACCCTGAAGTGCCAGGTTCTATTGAACAGGGGACATTGCACTGCCCAGCACTACAGGACATCTTCTTCATAGGCCACTGTGTTTAAGAGCAGGACATGTACTAACTTTATACATAGAAACAGACACAAGAAGTTAGATAAAATGAGGAGATAGAGGAATATCACCCAAATGAAAGAACAGGACAAAATCCCAGCAAGAGAGCTAAATGATAGGGACAGAAGTAATATGTCTAATAGAAAATTTAAATTAATAGTCATAAAGATACTCACTGGATGTGAGAAGAGTGGAGGACCTCAGTGAGACCCTCAACAAAGAATATAAAACATAAAAAAGAACCAGCCAGAGATGAACTCAGTAGCTGAAATTAAAAATACACTAGATGGAATAAATAGAGGAAGCAGAAAAATCGATCAGTGACTTGGAGGACAGAGTAATAGTAATCAAGCTGAACAGGAGAAAGAAAAAAAGAATAATAAAAAATGAGGGCACCTGGGTGGCTCAGTGGTTGAGCATCTGCCTTTGGCTCAGCTCGTGATCATGGGGTACTGGGATCGAGTCTGCACATCAGGATTCCTGCATGGAGCCTACTTCTCCCTTTGCCTATGTTTCTGCCTCTCTCTGTGTGTCTCTCATGAGTAAATAAATAAACTATTAAAAAAAAAGAAAATAGATTAAGGGAACTTAATGACACTATTAAGCAGAAAAACACTTATGTTAGTTATGGGATCCCAGAAAGAGAAGAGAGAGGAAAAGTGCCAATAATCTATTTGAAGAACTTCCCAAATCTGGGGAAAGAGATAGAAATCTGGATTTGGGAGGCACAGAAAGCCCTGAATAAAATCAGCCCGAGGAGGTCCACACCAAGACACATAGTCATTTAAGTGACACAAAGTAGTGATAGAGGATTTTAAAAGCAGCAAAAGAAAGCAGTTACATATGTGGGAAACCTCATAAAGCTATCAGCTGACTTTTCAGCAGAAACTTTGTAGGCCAGAAAAAAGTGGCATGATAAAAAAGTGTGGAAAAGAAACAAGTGTGGAAAAGTGTGGAAAGAAAACAAAACAAAACAGTCTTTTTTTTTTTTTTAAATTTTTTATTTATTTATGATAGTCACAGAGAGAGAGAGAGGCAGAGACACAGGCGGAGGGAGAAGCAGGCTCCATGCACCGGGAGCCTGATGTGGGATTCGATCCCGGGGCTCCAGGATCGCGCCCTGGGCCAAAGGCAGGCGCCAAACCGCTGCGCCACCCAGGGATCCCAAAACAAAACAATCTTGCAGCTAAGAATGCTCTATCCAGCAAGTCTATCGTTAAGAATGATAAAGAATCTCCCAAACAAACAACAGTTAAGGGAATTTATGATTACTAAACCAGCCCTACAGAAATGTTAAAGTGGACTCTTTGGGTGGAAGAAAAGACCATAAGTAGGAGTAAGAAAAGTAGGAAACTCAGAAGCAGTAAAACTAACTATATTTATAAAATCATTCAAAGGATTCACAAAAGGATGCAAAATATGACACCATATACCTAAAATGTGGGAAGAAGAGAAGTAAAGAATGACCTAAAGACCTAAAGACACATGCAAATTAAAACAAAAACATTTGTTATGCAAATTGAAGTGAAAAGGAAGCCAGGATAGCAATACTTAGATACATTAGATAAAATCAACTTTAAAACATAAAAAGCCAAATCAAAACAAAAAACAAACCAGAGACTGTAACAAGAGACAAAGAGGGACACTCTATAATCATAAAGGGAACAATCCAACAAAAAGATATAACAATTGCAAATATTTATGCCCCCGCATAGGAGCACTAAATACATAAAGTAGCTAATGGCCATCATAAATGAAGTAATTGATAGTAATATGATAATATTAGGAGACTTTAACACTGACTTACATTAATGGATAAGTTATCCAACAGAAAATACCAAGAAAAAAGTTTGGCAAATTGGATCATGTGGATCTAATATATATTCAGAACATTCCATTCCCAAACAGCAGGATACACATTCTTTTCAAGTGTACACAGAACAGTCTTCAGAATAGATTACATACTAAGCCACAAAACAAGTCTCAACAAAATGAAAAAGATCAAAGTCATACTATTCATCTTTTTTGAACACAAAGCTGTGAAACTGGAAATCAGCCACAAGAAAAAAATCTGGAAAAAGCACAAATACACAGAGGTCAAATAACATGCTACAAAACAATGAATGAGTCAACCAAGAAATCAATGATGAAATTAAAAAAATTCATGGAAACAAATAAAAATGAAAACACAATGGTCCAAAACCTTTGGGATGCAGCAAAATCTGTTCTAACAGGAAAGTTAATAGCAATATAAGCTTACCTCAAGAGCAAGAAAAATCTCAAATAAACAATCTAACCTTACACCTAAAGAACCTAGAAAAAAAAAACAAAACCCAAAACCAGTAGGAGGAAGTAAATAATAAAGATAAGAGCCAATATAAATAAAATAGAAACTAAAAACAAAACAAAACAAAACAAAAAACCCCAGTAGAATAGATTAATGAAACCAGAAGCTGGTTCTCAATAGAAAAGATTAACAAAAGTGGTAAACTTCTAGCTGACTCATCAAAAGAGAGAGAGAGAGAGGACACAAATCATAAATGAAAGAGGAGAAATTACACCACAGAAATACAAAGGATAAGAGAGTATTTTGAAAAATTATATGCCAACAAATTGAACAACTTGGAAGAAATGGATAAATTCCTAGAAACATACAACATTCCACAACTGAATCAGGAAGGAATAGACAATTTGAACAGGCCAGTTACCAGTAATGAAATTGATTTAGTAATCAAAGAACTCCCAACACAAAAGTCCAGGACCAGATGGCTTCACAGGCCAGAATTCTACCAGATATTTATAGAAGAGTTTATATCTATTCTTCTCAAAATATTCCAAAAAATAGAAAAGGAAGGAAAACTCCTAAATTAATTCTGTGGGGTCAGCATTACCCTGAATCCAAAACCAGATTAAAAACACTACAAAAAAAGAATTGTAGGTCAATATTTCTGATGAACATAGATGCTGAATCCTCAACAAAATATTAGCAAACCTCATTGAACAATACATTAAAAAGATCATTTATTATGTTCCTGGAATGTAGGGGTGGCTCAATATTTGCAAATCAATCAATGTGATACATCACATCAACAAGAGAAAAGGTAAAAACCATATGATCATTTCAATAGATGCAGTAAAAGCATTTGACAAAGTATAACATTGATTCGTGATAAAAATTCTCAACAAAGTAGGTTTAGAGGGAATATACCTCAACACAATAAAGGCCATATATGAAAAACCCACAGCTAACATCATATTAAATGGGGAAAAACAGAGCTTTTCCCCTACGGTCAGGGAGGGGCAAGACAAGGATGTCCAATCTCACCGTTTTTCTTTAGCATAGTACTGGAAGTCTTAGCCACAATAATGAGAACAGAAAAAGGAATAAAAGGCATCCAAATTAGTAAGGAAGAAGTGAAACTTTCACTATTTGCAGATGATATGATACTATATGTAGAAAACCCTAAAGACTCCACCAGAAAAATGGTAGAACTGAAAAATGAATTCAGTCAGGTCTCAGGATACAAAATCAATACACAGAAATCTATTATATTTCTTTACACTAATAATGAAGCAACAGAAAGAGAAATTAAGAAAACAGTACTACTTAGAATTACACCAATTCTGCCTTTGGCTCAGGTTGTAATCCTGGGGTCCTGGGATGGAGTCCCGCATCTGGCTCCTCACAGGGAACCAGCTTTTCCCTCTGCCCATGTCTCTCCCTCATTCTGTGTGTCTCTCATGAATAAATAAATAGCATCTTAAAAAAAAAGAAAGAAGACAGTGCAGAGATTCCTCAAAAAATGAATAATAGAATTACCAGAAGATCCAGTAATTCCACCATTGGCTATTTACCCAAGGAATATGAAAAGAACATATTTTCCACTAATTTGGAAAAATATATGCATCCCTATGTTTATTGAACCATTATTTACAATAGCCAGATTATGGAGGCAGCCCAAATGCCCAATGTCTATCAACAGTTGAATGGATAAAGTGGATGTGATATCCATCTATCCATCCATCCATCCATCCATCCATCCATCCTTCCATCCATCAATCTATCTTTCTATTATGAAATATAAAGAAGAAAGAAATCTTACTATTTGCAATAACACGGTTGAATCTGTAGAGAATAATACTAAGTGAAATAAGTCAGTCAGAGAAAGACAAATACCATATGATTTGACTATCCTCAATAAAGGAACTGTTGGCTTGAAAGTGAAGTTGTCACTATCCCTACTTTGAGGCCTGAGTTACTGTTCTCTGAAGAAGATGCTGGAGGAGAAAGGAAGGCCAACAGACAGTGAAGAGGGCCTGGCCATGTTCCTGTTGGAGGAATCAGTATTCTGGGGGAGAGTGACCACTGGACACAGGCCCTGGAAAGGGGCCATGAATGGGAATTCCTGTCTCTCCCACTGTCCTACAGAGTGACTCATGAGTCACTGCACACTGTAGAACAGCTAGAAACTAATAGTAGATGCCAACACAACCTCATCGTCTTGGCACTTGTTTCTGGTTGGCTCACGTTGTGGTTCTCAAACTGTGATCCGGGGACTCCAACTGAGGCACCAAGACCCTTTCGGTGTCTTTGTGAGGCCAATATTATTTTCATAAATGTGCCAAGGTGGGATTTGCTTTTATTACTGTCAGTTGCTTTAATACTGTCATTCTTTTACAAATGTGCAGTGGATTTTTCCAGAAACTGGTATTGCAACAGATCCAACGCAGAAGTAGGTGTCTTCTTTTAGGTGAGACAGTGAAGGGATTTGCAAAACTGTAAAAAAATAAAAAAATAAAAAAAAATAAAGCCATAGAATTTCATGTTATTTATATTGATATGTGATGGTTTATTAGCATGTAAATGGATTCATATTTTAAATATTTTCAGTTAAAATTCTATAAATTTTGGTAAGATGTCACTTCTGTAAACTAAGGACCTCTACAAATATTTTTAGTAGAAGTATGTTCCGAATCCTGCACGTATTTTTATTTGCTAAATCTGGCAACCCTGCCTTGATCATCTCTTGTCCTGCAGGGAGGGCTTATTTTAGCACCTATTTTTTGTCTGGGGTGGAGGGGGAGGGTAGAGAAAGCACAGGCTCCTCTCCAGCTCAGCGGGCAGTAGAACAAGTTGTAAGGTGTAAGGACACACTGGGGTTATTCTTGATGTCTTTATGGCTTTGCAGTAGTGGGTGAGATTTTCTTCTGGAAAGAGTTGAAGGTTACTTGAAGAGTATCACCTATAAGAAGACAGGGCCTCCCTGGTTCCATGGGACAGTGACAGCAAGTGATGTCAGCCCCATCTCTGTCCTTTATTATTAGACACAGAGCATTATGTCTCTTGTTGCTCCCAGCAGAGCAGCATAGCTGGCCCAATTGTTGTGCCTGTTTCTGACGCTAAACCCTTGGAATTTGCTAGGAGAGGGCTTTAGGGCTAGCTTCCAAGGGGCCTCACTCTATTACTTGTTTGATTGAATCATTCATTCATTTCTCATTTCTTTTCTTCTTTCATCCTTCTCTTTCTCCTTTACCTCTTTGTCTCTGTTTTCCCTCTTTGTCTCACTCCTTCTCTCTCTCATTTGTTCAGCAACTGTTCATTGCATTCTGCAGTGTATGAGGCACTGGGGTAATTGTTGGTTTTCAGGAAAAAACAAAATGATGTTTCTGTCTTCAGGGGACTTGGTCTGTATCCCAGAATTCTCTGTGGTAGACTTGTGCTAATCAAGCCCACCAGGGAATAAAACATATATATATATAAGAAGGTAAATGCATTAATTTACAATGGAGAACTGACTTTTCCAGTAGATTCTATTTCTTAGCATCTGCATATGGAGGAGGGAGTGCTGGTATGCAGACCTGTGGCTGACAGGTCCAGGGAGGAGGAGAGAAGCCCTGGGAGTGCAGTGATTTCTCTTTGCTGCATGAGGCTTGAACACATGGTATGCCATGAGGGTGCATCCACCCACAATGCAGCTTGTTCCTTTAGGTTTTCAAAAAATGAGTTCTTGGATATCATTTGTTTAGTGGCTTTTTCTTTCTTAGCTATAAAGAAGTTTTATGTTGGAAGTAGCAATATCTTTTGCCTGCATGTAAAAATGTATTTGCAAATTCCTCTCACTCTGGTTAAGATGATCTGTGTGTAGTCTAGAATAGAAGAGACTAATAGAAGAGACTAAAATCGAAGGTGAGAACCCCATCATGTCTTCCTTAGGAAATAATAATAATAGTAATAATAGCTATTTGATATTGAGAGTGTACTGTGAGCTTATGCCTGTTATTTCGTTTGCTTTCTCAAAGCAAGCTTCTCAGGTAAATTTTATCGAGGCAGAGGGAGAAGGAGAATCTTGACCAGGTTCCACACTGGGTGTGGGGCTCCATCTCACAACCCTCATTCTCATGACCCTGAGGTCATGAATTGAGCTAAAATCAAGAGTCAGATGCTTAACTGACTGAACCAGCCAGGTGCCCCTCATTTCTATTTTATAGGTGAGGAAACTAATTCCAGAAGGGTTAGGTGACTTGCCCCAGGTCACACCACTATTACGCGACAAGAGTCCAGAATCAGTCTCCTAGTCCATGTTCATAACTGTGTGCTGTGCTCTGCTGTGCCGTGCATTTGCCTTGTGGTGGATGTGGGGAAGATAGTGGAGATCGCTCAGGCACGAGTCTGTCTCCTTTAACATTTTCTCAGAAATGCAAACAGGGAGGGACGATGAGTGACTCTCTATGCTCCATCCTTTTGCCTCTCGTCTTACATATTCTGAGTTGATAAGTAAGATGATCATTGTCTGGCCATTAATTCTCATTCCAGATGATTTCCTGGAAAATCCTGGGTGGTTCATTTTAGGAATTCTCAGGTGGATAAGTATGAAAACAAGAAAAAAATAGTGAAGACGGAACAATAACACATTATAAGGAAAATTGCCACAATTTAATATCTGAGGATATTAAGTCAGACTTTTGAAGAGCTGTCGGGTGGAGAGGGGGTTAATTCTGCCCTGAAATGATGAACTAGGAGAACTAATAGAGAAATTACAAGCATCAATTGGAGAGCTCAATATTAGGGAATATTTATTATTTATTTTTAAAGATTTTATTTATCTATTCATGAGAGACACACAGAAAGAGTCAGAGACATGGGCAGAGGGAGAAGCAGGCTCCCTCCGGAGAGCCCGATGCAGGACTCAATCCCAGGACCCCGGGGTCACGATCTGAGCCGAAGTCAGACACTCAACCACTGACTCACCTAGGCATCCCCTAGGAGTTTTAATTTTGTTTCCTCCCTCCCTCCATTCCTTCCTAGCTTCCATTAGACTTTTGCAAAGAGATGTGGACTCTTTGGAAGGTTTGAATTCCCCCAGCATTGGATGGCCACTTTGAAGGCTTTTTGTAAAGGCATTTACTTATCGGTCACATCCTGTAGAACTGTAATCTTACATGGTGTCATGTCCTGAGGTGTTTCAGAATCCTAGTAGCTGTCTAGAGCAGAGGCTTAAAAATGTCTGTCAATTTAGGAGTGTCTTTTAAGAGTTATTAGGCCTGGTGAGTAGAAGCTACAGCAGTGGCTGAAGGAAGTTAACAGGTGGTGCCTTTGCTGCTGTATCCCTATCAGGTTTAGAGACCACAGGCAGGGCAGCCACCTCCTCTGGCTCTGATCCCAGGTGATCAGTCTTTAAGAATGGAGGAAAGGTGGGCAGAGAAGGCTGGGCAGTCATGGAAAGGCCAGAGGCAGGCAAGATGGAAAGAGCATCACACTGCTCTTTGATGACTTCCTATAGAATCCTGGCTTTGTCGTGTAATGTTCAACTGTCCATTCTGTACCCGTGTAAACATCTTAAAAATTAATATATAATTACACAAATATTCATGATTTTATCTTCCAGGTTAAAAAAATCCAATTATTATGGTGAAGACTAAACATTTTTTGTGTCATCTATCCCTGGTGCCCTATGGGGGGGGGGTCTACATGGAATAGGGTCAAAACACATTTGTTCACAGATGAAAGATGCAACAGGAATCCTGGGATGAGAGTTTATGGACACTATCCAGTCATTGTGAAGTGTTCTAGTGATGATTTTTTTGTTTAGGTAATAATAAATGAATGCTAATTATAGAAATTTGGAAAGCCTAGAAGAAAATAAATTTAAAAACTCACTCATAGTCCCGTCTCCTAAAGATAATGTTGGTAACCACTGATTTTTTTTAAGATTTTATTTATTTATTTATGAGAGACACAGAGAGAGAGAGAGAGAGAGAGAGAGAAAGAGAGGGAGAGAGAAAGGTAGAGACACAGGCAGAGGGAGAAGCAGACTCCATGCAGGGAGCCCGACGTGGGACTCGATCCCAGGTCTCCAGGATCAGGCCCTGGGCTGACGGCAGGCACTAAACCGCTGAGCCATCCAGGGATCCCCACCACTGTTGTTTTTTTATTTGTCCCCTTAACATTTATTTTTGTAATATGTAGGGTCTTTTTGGTTTGTTGTCACACTTTTCAGGCCAGTGATTTCTCTTTACAAGGGACAAAGGCCGTGTGAACATCAGCTACTGACTGTCAATCTCTGTTCAGTTTCCTAAATCTTGTAATTCATGGAAATTCTAAGGAGAGAGAGAGTTGGCCAGGATTATGATCTTCTGTGATGTTATGAGCATTCATTAGTGTCCTGAGGATCTTATGGTTTGAGAGGAATCTATTCGTCTGCCAGCTAGATGTCTTGGGCAGAAGCCTCCAGCTGTGGGATTTTGTAAATCACCTCCTCAGTTGTCTTCCTTGCCACATCTCTGGATGTGTGATGAGAGCACAGCATGGCTTTTCCATTGTCTCATACATTTGTGATGTCAAGGAAGATAAGAATATGTGTGATCAAGTTGATAGAACTAATTGTGGGAAATGAGGATGATTCACTAAGGTTGCCAGGATTGTTAGCTGACTACTCGGGAAAGAAAAAAAGAACTTTAGATCGTTGTGATACACTGTCCACCCACATCCATCCCAGAGACACCGTGTGGCTGTGTTCAAGCACTGCAAGTCCAGGGCTGGCCCTCTTGGGTTCAAATCCCAGTCCTGCCACTTACTGGCTATGTGGCTTTGGTCAAGTTACTTCACTTCCATATGCATCCATTTTTCTCCTCTGTAAAATGGGAGTTGATAATAGTAGCTACCTAAGAGTAGTTGTTTGAATTAAGTGCATTACTATATTAGTTGCTATTTATAACTATAAATCAGAACAATATCTGGCACAAAGCAGATTCCATACAGTTGTTTTCTATTATTATTATTATGTTTGTGACTATTAGGATAATTATTTACTATTGCTACTATTATTATGATATATATATTTTTTATTTAAAGAAATCATAGAAGGAAGAAGTAGAAATTAATGTTTCACTGATCTTAAAATTAGAAAAGCCTCCCTTAATTAAGCATGCCATCAGTGCAAGAAACTACAAAAGACTAATGAATTGACACAAACATTAATGCATTAATGTCTGTATTGGACAGGTCAAGAAAGCCAAGTATATTCACAATATTAAAAAGTAAATAAAAAACACAGAATAGTTGAAACATACCTGACAAATATAATGAGGTAGTAGTTAGGCTTCACACCTAATTTGGCACGATACCAAAGCTCATGCTTGGATTTATGTTTCATTATGTTATGGCTGCCATTAGCCTATGTCCAAAATTATGCACCTACGTTTATATGAGTGCATTTATATATACATGTGTGTATTTCCTTCCTGCTTGTTCCAAAAATGATTTAAGTCAGCTTACAATAATGTAAAAAGTGCAAAATAGCCAATTTTTAAAATAACAGAAAAGAAGGTAGGGCAGGGAGACTGAGGCCGAGCCACAGTGCAGCTGTGATCAGTAAGAAGCCAGGAGGCAGTTAGGCCGTCCAATGTCTATAAGCCCAAATCTGCCTGATTCCTTAAGGGATGTACGAATAGTTTTGATCCTGAAAAGAGCAGAAAAATGTTTCCTCGCAGTCTATGGTAATAGAAATGAACAGCAATCTTGACACCATTTTGTCACTATTACCAGTACTGAAGGGGATGATTCATTTAATTCTGTCTGGATGGGCCGCTGGCACCACAGCAAAACAGATCACAGGGAAGTGATTTCTCGGAGTTGAGGATAGGGATGCTGTGATGCAGGTCAAGTACCAGAGGGGTCCTGGGCCAGCTCGCCCCCAGATGCCTTCGTCTGGAACAGAGGCTCCCCTTTCTCTGCTGTCAGCATTGGAGGGGCTGGACCCTGCAGGCTACCTTTCCCAGGATCCATCAGTTGGCTTCCCGCTGGGACTGGCCAGTGGAAGGCACTCTTAGGAAGATGGAGAGTAAGTGGGAGGGTCAAACCTGGGTATTTCCCTCCTACTTCCCCCGGGGTGGCTTTGTTAGCTGTAGCTGTGCATCCCTCCTGGGTCCAGCATCCTGTGGACTGGCCTACTGTGGTGCGGCTGACCTTGTCAGGTGACCTTGGCTGGGGCTCATTTGTGACATCACCTCCTCCGGTGTCTCTCCAGCCCAGGTGTGAGAGCAGCTTCCTACAGGTGCTAGTTTTTGCAATAACTCACTCCTTGACTTCTCAGCTCCTCCATCTCTGACCTAGTAAATACGTGAAATAGTTTCTGTTTTTCTGACTCATACAGGCGTCAGCTCTCAGCTGATCTGGCTGGATTCTGGATGATGATACATATCTTCATACTCATCATCATAATAAAACCAGCGAGAAGCTTGAAGACTGGCCTCACTAGCTAGTCTCCATTGCTAATGTGGAATGCATTACTTAGTATAAAAGTTGTCTTTATGTCCCTTCCTTGAGGATGCTTTCTTCACCAAAGGGCTGCTTTGGGTTGAGATTGAGCCTTGCCAATGGGCTGGGAGTCCGGGACCTCTAATTTCCAGAACTCCTTAGGGCAATTTCCAGGAGGCTGCAGTGGGAGAGTCTACTGGAACATCCTTTTGCACTGAGCACAGCTGTTATGTAAGATTTGTGCTGTCATGGAGAATTACCATTTAGATTGAAGAAATGTAACTCATTTGTTTCAGTTATCTATTCCCAAGAAACGTAATGGCCTTACAAATGTGACATAATTGGGACATTTTGTTTTTCTCTTTTATGAAAATTGCTCCTATCTCTGTATTAATAAAAAAAAAGAATGTCTCAAAAGACATATACATGCAACTTTTCTATCCCTTCATCCACTCAGAGTGGTGTGGATAATCAAGCTCTCACAGGGATTCCTCTGGTGGTACCTCTCCTTCTGGCCGACCTCTGAGCCCAGATTTGTTTTTTGTCCCAAGCCTTTCTGAATTCTGACCTCCCTGCAGATTTCTTTAAAAAAAAAAAAAAAAAAAAAAAGCTTTTCCATATTCTTGTATATAAACTGACCCATAGAAAATGGAAGACGCCCCAACCCCTTTAAGTTAGACTATATTTTGTACTAATGGCAGGTACTTCTCTCAAGTGGCTCTGTTTTTCATATAATGTGAGTTGGTATTTATTACAAGCACAGACATACAGTATTTGTATTATAAATAGATACTAATATATGTATGAACTTAAACCACTTATATTAAAATGTTAGCTAGTGGGGTGCCTGGGTGGCTCAGTTGGTTAAGTGTCTGCCTTCTGCTCAGGGCACGATCTCAGGGTCCTGGAATGGAGCCCCTCATGGGGTTCTCTGCTCAGTGGGGAGCCTGCTTCTCCCTCTCTCTGTTCCTCCCCCTGCTCATGCTCTCTCTCTCTCTCAAATAAATAAAAACCTCTAAAAAATAAAATGTTAGCTAGCCTTAGAAGTTTTTTAGTATATGGTTATTAAAAAAATAATTTTTATGATTATAAAATACATAAGGTTGCATTGTACTTATTGGGTGGCTCATCAATTTGGGTGCATTTCGTTTTCTTTCTACCAATAACATGATGAGAGTATTTATGCATAAAATCATTGCTGGGGTTTAGACTATTGTTTTAGGTAGCATAAAATATTTCTCAATGATTGTATTATGCAGTTTTTATTTATCAGCCAAAATAGATGAGGATTGGATTATTAAATCATGTTACTGTTTTGTAGTATAATTTAAAACATTTATCTCCTAGTGGCAGTATAATTACTGGTTAAGAACATGGGCTTTGTTTTTGGACAGACCTGGATTTGAGTCTCATTCCCCACCATGGTATGTGACCTTGGGCCTTTCTAAGCACTGGTTTCTGTATAACTCAATAGTAAGGGCATTTGTATCACTCATCGTTTACATCTGTGCTGCCCAATATGGTAGCCACTAGCCATGTGTGGCTATTAAGTATTTAAAATCCAGCCAGTAGAATTGAAATGCACTGTACGTATAAAATCTGCACTTGACTTGGAAAATATGGTATAAAAAACATGATTAAAATTGGGCAAAAAATGTGGTACAAAATAGGGCACAAAATGCAAATACCTCATTAATAATTTTTATATGGATTACATATGAAAATGTTAATACTTTGGAAATAGTGTGTTAAGTGAAATATTATTTAATATAATTGCAATAATTTCTTTTAGTTTTTTTAATGTGGCTACTAGAAAATATAAAAGTACGTATGTGGCCCTCACATTGTAGTTCTATTGGACAATGCTAGTTTAGGAGATTAAATGAGTTGATATTGATATTGATTGACTAAATGAGTTGATATTTTTTTTTTTAATTTTTTATTTATTTATGATAGTCACAGAGAGAGAGAGAGAGGCAGAGACACAGGCAGAGGGAGAAGCAGGCTCCATGCACCGGGAGCCTGATGTGGGATTCGATCCCGGGTCTCCAGGATCGCGCCCTGGGCCAAAGGCAGGCGCCAAACCACTGCGCCACCCAGGGATCCCTAAATGAGTTGATATTGATATCAGCACCGTACTTGACATGTGGTAAGGGTTTAATTAAAACTGCTGTTTGTAGGGCAGCCCGGGTGGCTCAGCGGTTTAGTGCTGCCTTCAGCCGAGGGTGTGATCCTAGAGACCCGGGATCGAGTCCCATGTCAGGCTCCCTGCATAGAGCCTGCTTCTCCCTCTGCCTGTGTCTCTGCCTCTCTCTGTGTCTCTCATGAATACATAAATAAAATCTTAAAAAAAAAAAAAACCAGCAACTGCTGTTTGTATTATAGTAGTAGCAGGAGTAATAGTCAATGACAGTGTGGATGCAGCCAATCTCTGGCTTTGTTCCATGGATGTCTGAGCTTCTTTTAGGTATAGAAACAACCCATATTGGTTTAGGTGAATTCTTTCCAGTGAGTCAAGAGGGAGCTAGCAATAACCTTTTTGGTGCCTTAAGAAGAGAACAGATCTTTTTTTTGTTTGGTTCTTTTTTTTAAATTTATTTTTTACTGGTGTTCAATTTGCCAACATATAGAATAACACCCAGTGCTCATCCCATCAAGTGCCTCCCTCAGTGCCCACCACCCAGTCACCCCTACCCCCCAACCACCTCCCTTTCTACCACCCCTAGTTTGTTTCCCAGAGTTAGGAGTCTCTCATGTTCTGTCTCCCTTTCTGATATTTCCCACTCATTTTTTCCCCTTTCCCCTTTATTCCCTTTCACTATTTTTTATATTCCTCAAATGAATGAGACCATATAATGTTTGTCCTTCTCCGATTGGCTTATTTCACTCAGCATAATACCCTCCAGTTCCATCCACGTTGAAACAAATGGTGGGTATTTGTCGTTTCTAATGGCTGAGTAATATCCCATTGTATACATAGACCACATCTTCTTTATCCATCATCTTTCGATGGACACCGAGGCTCCTTCCACAGTTTGGCTATTGTGGACATTGCTGCTAGAAACATCGGGGTGCAGGTGTCCCAGTGTTTCATTGCATCTGTATCTTTGGGGTAAATCCCCAGCAGTGCAATTGCTGGGTCGTAGGGCAGGTCTATTTTTAACTCTTTGAGGAACCTCCACACAGTTTTCCAGAGTGGCTGCACCAGTTCACATTCCCACCAACAGTGCAGGAGGGTTCCCCTTTCTCCACATCCTCTCCAACATTTGTTGTTTCCTGTCTTGTTAATTTTTCCCATTCTCACTGGTGTGAGGTGGTATCTCATTGTGGTTTTGATTTGTATTTCCCTGATGGCAAGTGATGCAGAGCATTTTCTCTTGTGCTTGTTGGCCATGTCTATGTCTTCCTGTGTGAGATTTCTGAGAACAGATCTTTTTCACTTTTTACTAACAGTTGAGTCTAGTCAGGAGAGAGAACCTCAAAGCTTAGGGGCCTTCTGGAGCAGCATCCTGAGAAGCGAGCCCACTTCAACCTCTTGCTTGTGTGAGGGGTCTGTGCCCCAGAAGAAGCACCCATCATAGTGGGCTTGTGACTCCTGTCGTACCCCCCAGAGACTTCTTGCTACTGCCACACTGCACATGGGAGACTCTTCCCTTCGTGTGTCACAGGGGCTACTGTTGCAGTTACCAGTGTCCTTGGCCATAACTTACATGTCGATTGCCCCTTCCAGTGCCAAGGCTCCTGTCACTGACTCCATTCTCTTCCATTGGTACTTGCCACGCACACATGCCCTAATGTAAAGCCAATGCCTGGCCCTTGGCACCACTGGGAACTGGGTGTGATCGGTAGTCAGTCGTTGTCCTGGGAATGGGAGCCACCCCTCATGCTGTGTGTGTGTCTGTGGCAGACAGCAGTAATCAGATGCAGCACCTTTTCCTATTAAGTCAGGGTGCAGCTTCATCATTATCATCGTGGTATTTCTCAACCAGCTCTTCAGGCAGCCATGTGTGATCAAACTTACTTGCTCCAGAATTTGAGTGGATGTTAGCTCAAATCCATCGTGGAGTAGTCAGGACTTTTGAAAGGAGTATTTACATATTTGCAATTACGCGTTATATAAATGGACTACTTAGGTTGATTTAATGTGCATTTGTATGTAATATCTCAACAATAAACAATTACTGATTTTGTTTTAGTGTTTCTTTTGTTAAGATTTATTTATTTATTTGAGAGAGAGAGAGAGAGAGAGATAGCGCGCATGAGCAGGGGCAGGAGAGGAAGAGAGGGGAAATAGACTCTCTGCTGAATGGGGAGCCTGACATTATGCAGGATTTGATCTCATGAGCCTGAGATCATGACCTGAGTTGAAACCAAGAGTTGGAGGTTTAACTGGCTGAGCCACCCACAACCCCCTAAGGTTAGTATATCTTAAAAATCTCAGGAAGTGCAGATACTTGGGAAAGTTAATTTGGAACCATGTTTAATATATCTACAAAATTTTAGAGGCAATTCCAATGAAGTCTAGATCAAAATAATATATAGTAGGAAAATATATATAAATATATAAAAATTAGAATATATAGGGATTCCCCTTTATACCTATTATAGCATCCCCATAAATTTTAGATGCTCTTGAAATGCAGGTTTAATTACTGATTATTCCCAAAATAGTTCCCAAAATGGCATAAAAATTGTGTATAAATATTTTCCGCATAGATTGAAAAGGAGACTCATCATAGTCCCATTTCCTCTTCTTCATTTTCCGATGGGTTGTGGGGGGCATGGAAACTCCATTTCCTGGTTCACAACTATCCTAAATATGTTTAACTTCAGATCTTTCTGAACAGCATGAGGTAGCCAATCTATAAAGTTTTCCTACGTAGAAAGCTGAGGGTTAGTTACATCCAGTTGATGACAGCGTGATTCTGCAGGGGCAGGTGTTCTCACAGAATATGATCTGAAGGATTTACAGATAGCAGCGTTTTATCATAATAACTCTATCCTTTGTGTGTCTTAAAGCTATGGAGCTTCAAGAGAGTTTGAGCTCGACGTGAGGACGAGATGCTTTCATCTCAAGGTGCTTTCTCCCAAATCATTAGTTTTTCTTTCCTTGGTCGTAGTTGGAAGGAAGCTTTATTTCTTTGTTGTATTTGTTGAGGTATGATTGACTCATAACATTTATATTAGTTTCACTGTGATTACCTAACAGAGGCTGGAACTGAACTGCCATGTAGGAGAAATGATAGTGTAGCTCCTTTCTGATGCTTGATTATATTATCTCTATTCGAAGACACCCCCTTTGAATTAAGAATGGCCATTTGGAGGGTTTATGGTAGTAAAGAAGCCCTACGGTACTAAACACAGGTCTCATCTATAATTGCCAAACTGTAACAAAAAATCTGACCTTCCTTGGGAACAATCTTACTTTTTCTAGTGAACTCCGGATCTGAGGGGTTCTCTTATGCCAGCATCCACAAGGAGCTTCCCATTTTGTGCCATCCTTGGTTCTTGGTCGTGGCACTGACATATAGCTTGTCCTTCATCATCTTTGGGCGCCAGCCCCCTAGTCCCGAGGTCTTTACTCTTCTTGCGTCTCATGGGCTCTGTTCTGGACCACAGCCCTCTTATCAAGGCTACGTGGCCACCACCTTGGACACTGGAAGACTTTGTTCTGCAGCTGCAGGGTGTTTGTTGGCCTCCAGTGCCTCCATTACCCTGGAGAAGTGAGCCCAGTCCACAGAGTTCCTAATCTCTCTGTGACATATGTTGGGGTTCGGCCTTTTAATCCCCACCTGAAGCCCCAGGTGATGGAGGATGGTGGAACTTAGACCAATGGTTCAGAGCAAGAGAGCATCTAAACCCTAGGGATGTCCTTGATGTTGCGTTTGGCTAACGTTTGGGGAGACATTTTACCTCAATTACATGTTTAATTTAAAATGGTAGGGCTTTTATGCCAGCAAAATAGAGAAACTACATGAAACCTGTTGAGAAGCGTATTCTGAAAACATTACTTATTTTTGTAAAGAACTGGAGGCAACCGTTATCAACATGAGAATGATCACACTCGTCTGTTCAGTGATAAAACACTACGGAGTAATGAAAGCGTAGATGCTTGAAAACTGTGTGGTGAGGTGATAAAATCCTCAAGGTGTAATTTTAAGAAAAATATGATTCCAGTAATATAAAAAATAAACAAGTGATTGCAGCGGGGGGCGGGGGGGGGCGGGGAGGACATGCGCTAGACGCTCATAGTGTTTTTTGCTGATTGCTGAGGTGATGAGAGATTTTCATTTTCTTTAGACTTACTGTAGTTTCTGTAACAGAGCATTTATAGCTAACTCACTTATTCTTAATGATGTGGAGACTATTTTTACTGTTTTCAAGTAACGATTCATAAAGAAAAGTGTATGTTGTGTATTGCTCTCATCAGGGGGTTTTAAAGTTACAGATCATGTACTTATGTAAATTTTTCATTCAACAAGTATTTTCTGAGCCCCTGTAGAAGAGAGGCTGTAAAGCTCACTGCCTGAGAAGTTCAGACACTGGGGGTCAGATTCCTGGATTCAAAGCTCAGCTGTCTGACCTATTGGTTGTGTGCTCTTTGGAAAATTCTTCCCTCAGGCCTTTTTCTGCTGTGGAGTGCATATAGCCCCCTGGGAAGAGTGTGTTGTGGATACTTACACCAAGTGCCACAAAATGAACTAATGTGATCATGATGTGTTTATTATGCTGTCTGGCCTACTAAATCCTTGAATAGCATTTGAGAATAAATGACTGAAATAAGTGGGTAGAAGAAGATTTCTCCTCTGCTGGGGGAGAGATTGGTTGGTTCTTTGGGGGCACTTATGTGTGTAATTAATAAGCTGCCCCTGGGTGAACCATGGGCCCCGTTCCCACAGTCACTCATTTGCTCAGGAATTCATTCATCATTCCATACTTCGTGAGCATCTGATGGACATAATAATAAGCCTGGAAATAAAAGTGGAAAAATCACCTTCTTCTAATGCCTTTTCTTCAGGAAATACATTTTAGTTCAAGTAGGAAAACATAAAATGCTTAACGGTTGCTTGGGTGCAAAGGGAGTTGACTTCACGTGACTGCTATGGAAATCAGATCTTGCTGGCTGTGCTTGATAAGGAGAAAAATACAGAAATGCTCAAAAAAGCTGCATCAGAGACAAATGATGTCTTTACAGTCTGTTTCAGGTGAAGTTTGCTTCCTCAAAAGAAGGGGAAGAGGTGTGGAGACACGCCCCTTGTGTTGTTGGTTCTTGTCTGTCCCTTCTTTGTGCTGCTCCATTCTCTTAATAGCGAATCAAAAGAGGCTTCTTGGTCTCCTCTCCCCATTCCCGTGGCTACCCACGCCCCTCTCCTCTCCTGGCTCTCCTCTTCTGCTGCTGCTTGTAACCACGTCCTCGTTCCTGTAGCATCCTTTTGCCTCTGAGGTCGAGGCTGTGCATCTCGATCACCCCTTCGTGTATGTGACTTTCTGCACGTCTCCTGTCACATCAGTGGCGTGGGAGGCCCCGGACATGTCTCTTCCGTTTCCCCTTCCTCTTCTGCTCTCTGCTAGCAGGTGATGATAAATATTTATGAACCAACGATTCCACCCTGATGCTGTCTCAGGCCTTGCGAATGACATCATTTCCATTTAAGATGTGTATTAAAAGTAATTGGTTTAATGAGAAAAGGAAACCACGGGCCAGTGAGCATGACCCCAGCACATCAGTCAGACAGCTGCCTGGGGCCACCAGGTAATGGTGGCTCTCTCTTTTGAATGGCAGCGTTTGCTGGAAAGAAAGTGTCCACGTGTTTTGCGTAGGATGAACCCAGATGGTTTTCTCCTTCCGTGTCACCTGGTTTGCTCCTGGCTTGCCCTGTAGATCTTTTTCATCTTTCTCTTCCAGTCTTAACATCCATAGAGTGACTTTCTTCTCCCCCTCCTTTGTTTCCATCCACCCTACTCGCTCATGGTATTGCCCATGGCAATACCCTCAGCTGACATCCTGTCCCTTCTGGAAAGACACCTGCGGAGTCAGCTCGAGCTGCTCAGATAGTAGATGACTGTTTCTCAGTTCCGGGGGATGGAAAGTGTGAGACCAAGGTGCCGGCAGATTTACTGTCTGGTGAGGGTCCTTTCTCTGGCTTCTAGGCTCCTGCCTTGTCTTCCCTCATGTACTTATAAGGAGAGAGAGAGAGGGAGAGAGGGGAGAGAGAGAGAGAGAGGGCTTTGGTCTGTCCTCTTCTTCTAAGGGCACTAATCCCGTCATGGGGGCTCCACCCTCATGACCTCATCTAAATGTAATCACCAACCCAAGGCCCCACCTACAACCTATATGACAACACTGCTGTCGTACTCCAGACCAATGAAATTAGGATCTCTGAGGAGGGGTCTAATGCATCAGGATGTTTTAGAAGCATCCAAGGTGATTCTGTTGTACAACCAGGCCACCAGTGGAATGAGGAACCACCAGTGGAATGACGTAGGCCACAAATAATACAAAACAAAAGTAACCAAACAGGTTCTCTCCTTGACTACACATAATCTATTCAGCTCTGTGGCTTGGATGAGGGGAATGCCACCACAGGGTCACATTGTACTGCTGATAACACTGCAAAGACGTCAGAGCTTTATTCTCTAAATACTTGAGCCAGTTAGCTTGTGCTGTGTAACAAACCACCACAAAACTTAATAGCTTAAAATAAACATTTATCATTTCTCTTAATTCTGTGGGTCAGGTGGGGGATTCCTTTGGTCTGGGCCATCTTGGCTGATGTTGACCTTGGTTGCTGGGCTCTGGGGAGGGGCAAAATGGTCTAGGATGGCTACATTTACTAGACTAGTGGTTGATTTGCAATTGGTTGGGACGGGGGGATGACTTGGCTGCATGTGCCCCACCATCCAACAGACTGGCCTGGATTTGTTCATGGAGAGGTGGGCCCAGAGTTCCCAAGCAAAAGAAGGCATGCTCTAGAGTAGAAACTTTCAAGTCTCAATTTACCTAAAGTTTACTAAATTCTCACTGACCAAAGCAAATCACATGGCCAAGTTAAAATTCAAGGATTGGAGGAACAGCCTCCACCTCTTAATGGGAAGAGGTGCAAGGTAACATTGTAAAATAGGAGGCATACAGGAAAAGGAGAGATTTTTGTGGGCACTTTTGTCATAGTCTTCCAATTAGAATTCTGTATGAAACAGAATTATCTATGGACATACAATTTTTTTTAAATATTACTTTTGTATTTCAAGTGGATTTATAATAACTTCACCAAGGCCTTGTTAAGGGAGCCTGACCAACTAGTCATATGCACAGATGCCATACCTGTCAGCTGACACAAGGAATACATGGTCTCATGACTCGAGATAATGTACCACTCAGCATCATGGAACAGGAAGTTATTTAGAGCACAAAGTCCTGGGCTTTTAGTACTGGCTCTATTGCTTCCTAGCTGTGTGACTTTTGGCCATTCATTCAATACCTGTAAGCCTCAGTATTCTCATCTGTGAAATGGGTCTAATAATCGTACCCACCTTACTGGGTATTCATAAAGGTTAAGTGAAATGAAGCACGCGGCACAGTTCTCGGCACAGCATAAGCATTCGGCCCATGAAGTTGTCATAGCTGGACAACCCCACTTGTCAGAGGGATGGGATGGGACTCCCATAGCTGCTGTTTGATATGACTCATGGATCCAGCTGAGCACTGGGGCCTATTGTCAGTGAGAGCCGGCTGGCGTGTTGCTGGGATCTCTGGCTCCCGATTCCATCAGGAAACTGCAGCTCTGGCTCCCTTCCAGGCCATTCTGTAGAAGCTACTGTCTCTTGTTCCCAGCCTAAAAATTGGGTTTCCCCCTCTCAGTCCGTCATCTGTATTCACCTGCGTAGGTGAGCTGTCAGTTCAACAGCCCTTTGCGGCTTTGTCCCGGGCTGTTGTCCTAATCAAGAGATGAGCTGAAGAAACGTGGCCAGGGCCTGATGTGATTTTGGTGGCACGCCTGCTGGCTCTGCCCAGGACTGGATTACAGAGTGCTGGCAGCTGGTGAGCTGCGGCTCTGGTGCCTCCTAGGAACCCGAGGAGGCTGGAAAACACGTGAATTATACATTTTGACAACATGAACAGGCAAGGGCATGTCCTCTGTGACTTCAGTTTTTCGTGAAACAAACTGTTCTTGGATTCAGCATCTATACACTTCCCTCTACATCTCCCTGTTTCCTCATGGCTGGATAAATTAAGGGCAGTTACTTCCAACCGTAGAATGCAAAAGAAGCTTCTTAGGGTCCCAGGCCTGTTTGTCACCTAGCTACCAATTATAAAAACAATGCTCATTGTTACTTCCCTCCATCTCTACCCCCCTGGGATGAGCAGGGGAGGCTATTCAGGTCACTGGGGCCCGGAGTGCTTGTGAGCGTCACAGGACTAACACCCATCACTCACCGATGTCTTTTTAAGGGAACTTTTTTTGAGATGTGAGAATTATTATATAATGTGTTGTTGCCTATCTCTTAAGCTACAGACATCCCTTTGAAATGAAATACTTTCTTTCTCAATCAGATTTTGACTAACCGTCCTCTTCCCTCCTTCATAGCAGGAGGTTATGAGGTTATTTTTTTCCCCTACTTCCCCAAAGAGTAAAAATAACATGAATTAAATTTGGGTGAGGGAGACCCCATTTTTAGATCCAGAAAAAAATGTTCTGTTCTCTAAGCAAGCCAAGATGCAAATTTATTTATTTTTTTATAAAAGATTTTTATTTATTTGAGACAGAGAGGGAGAGAGAGAGAGAGAGAGAGAGAGAGAGCATGAGCAGGGGGAGGGGCAGAGGGAGAAGGAGAAACAGGCTCCTTGCTGAGTGAAGGATGCAGAGCTTGATCCTAGGGGCCCTGGGATCATGGCCTGGGCTGAAGGCAGACACTTCAGCCATCCAAGGTGCCCCCAAGATGCAAATTTAAAACTAGGTCCCTCCTTGCAGGATAGAATTGCCAAAGGTGGGTGTCTAACTTTGGAGTCTCCATCAGCAGTTTCTGATCATGTGGGTCCCTGCCTGCATTTATCATGTTTGGGTGGTGCAGTGCCCCTTGGTGTCAAATGGCCACCCCAAACCATCAGTGCCCACAGCTGGCTGCTCCTGGCTCTTGAGTTTCCTGCTGTGGAATCCTTTCTCTGGACTGGCTCTTGTTCAGATGGCCTTTCTTTAGGATATGCACTTAGAAAGGTTCCAGGAAAGTCCACCATTTGCTTCAGCAATTAAATCAGTGCTGAGCATTCTGAGAGTTTCCTAGGCAGCTGGATAGTTGCCTTATCGTGCAGTTTTTATCTCTTCAGTGTTTTCAGGAATCTTCCTCTTTTCTCCTTTCCTTTATTTTTCTTCATTGCACTGAATGCCATCTGAAACTATTTTTGTTTTTTACTGTTTTTTTTACTGACTCACGGTAGAATAAATCCTCCAAAGGAAGGCCCTTTGTCCATCTTGTCCATGGCTGTGTAAGGAAAGGAGAACCCCTATGCCCCATGCACAGCAGAGCCAAACACTGAGACCAGATGTGCGGCAGAGAATGAAGTTTAATTTGCAAGACAGCCAAATGAGAAGACAAGAAAACTCAAAAGTACTTCTCTGAAAATGAGATCTTGAGTCTTTATGGGCTTTTAGGGAGAGGTGGGGGGGAATGTGATGGAAGCTAGGAAGGGTGAGGTAAAGGTGAGGTAAGTGTTGGTCTTGCTCGGAGCGGTGGATCACCGTGCTTCTTCATAGGTCACGTGCTCAAAAATGGTGGCTTTGATGTGACCTGGGCGTGGAGGCTGCAGGTTCCTTGACATCAGGGCCTTGATGTCATCAAATTAAACATCCTTCTTCATAGGTCGTGTGCTCAAAGATGGTGGCATTGATGTGACCTGGGCGTGGAGGCTGCAGGTTCCTTACCATCTGTTGGATGTTTGTGCAGACCCAGTAGCTAGGTCAGTGGTCTCAATTGGCCTGAATTGAATGGAAGTGAGCCTCTTAACTTCTGGAAAACAACCTAAGCAAATATCTTGTGGCTTTGTACTTCAGAGAGATTTCATCCATTGGAGGAGGTATGAAGCCTTATGGAACTTCACCTAGGCTCTGGCTCTTCAGAAGCAGGTAGTTGGAAAGTCTTTTGTGAAAAGAAACAGGCCTTAGGTTATAGTCTACTTCCCTCTGTCTACCCAAAAGGTAGGCAGCAATAATTTAGCCCTGTTTTAAGTAGATTAAAGGTAAAACTTTAAAGGTTTAAAAATATATATATTTAGAAAGAGAGAGAGTGCACCAGTGGGGCGAGAGGGAGAGGGAGAATCTCAAGCAGACCCTACACCCACCCACCCTAGATAAAGCCCTACCCAGCGCTCTATCTCACAATCCTGAGATCATGACCCGAACCGAAATCAGGAGTCAGATCCTTGCTGGACTGAGCCGCTAACCCAGGTGCCCTAGTTAAAAGTAAAACTTGAATTTTAGAGCCTGGGTTTCTGCTGTATCCCCAGGGATTGGAGCAGTGCCTGGTTGCAGGACCTGCCACACTGAAAGCTATACTAATGGTACTGTGGCTGTGACTGCCGTATGCCGGAGCACGACATTCAGTAACTGTGGAATGAATGAATGGACATACCTGGTACCACATCTTTGTTGCAGCCACCTTTTTCTCCTTGCCCTCTCAGTTGTCTGATGTTGCCTTATTGTCCAACCCTCAAGCTGCCTATGCACTGAGGTCCTAGACCATGGAGTTACCTTACCCCACAGCTCCTCCAAGGGCCCCTGTCTTTCTCGGGATAAAGGTGCTTGGACCCTCTGTTGTCTGGTCCATGCCTCCTTGAAGCCTTATCCTAGGTCATGGTGTGCCTCACGCTCCAGCAGCTGTGAACTCTAGAATGTCATTATTCAGCATTCACACTTTTTTTTTTAAAGATTTTATTTATTATTCCTGAGGGACACACAGAGAGAGGCAGAGACAAGGCAGAGGCAGAAGCAGGCTCCATGCAGGGAACCTGATGTGGGACTCAATCCCAGGACCCCGGGATCACACCCTGGGCTGAAGGCTAAACCGCTAAACCGCCGAGCCACCCAGGCACCCTAGCACTTCACACTTTTGTTTCTTGCCTCTCTGTCTTTCATTCATTTATTCAAGAAATGTTGGCATGCCTGTTAGGCGCTAGACCCTGTTCTAGTTGCTGAAGATGCAGAAGACAAACTTTTTTCTTACGGAATTTGATGGGATAGGGGAATCAGATAACGAGGAAGTACTTTATAAATAGTAAAATAATGAAATTTACCATAAAGAGCAAAGCAGAGCAGAGTGCAGAGAGGGAAGGGGTAAAAGTAGGGGAGGGTGACATGTGTCCTTCTTTGATGAGACAAGCTCCCATTTGTCCTTCAAGATGAAGATCTGGGCTCATTCTCCCTCTGAAAGAGACTTCCCCGGAATGCTGGCCCATGCAGAGGGAGGTGTCCTCCCAGGTCTTCCTTAATACCTGGTGTGTGAGCGCATCACACATGGCTGGGTTTCCCAGTTGTCATGTTTCTGGATGCTGTCTAAGCTGTGAGCTTCTGCAGGCTGGGACCCATCTTTGTTTCTCTTATGTCCGGCATACAGCTGGTGTCTAATGATAGCAAAAGTAAAAGTTCCATGATGCCTCCGTAAGTGCTTCTGGCAGTATCTTCCTTCAGGATAACTGAAAGAGGGCAAGAATTTGATCTAGTGTTTTCTTCAAGGTTAGAATGTTCTCTCCAGGTTAAGTTTTGTTCAGTAACCTTCGTCTAACTTCCAAAACATACGTGCATTTTAGAAAATGTGGAAAACTATAAAAATTATGAAGATAGAAGTAAAAAAAGCCCATAATTCTTTTTCTAACATTTAATCAGTGCTAATATATTTGCTGCAAAGCCTTTATGTATGAATATGTGTGTGTGTGTATACACATGTATAGGATCATAATTTTTATGCTGTCTTATAACTTTTTTTTACACAGTAAAATACTGTGAATATTTCCCCCTGTTTTTGAAGATTCTTAATATATATTTATTATTAAGTATATGTGATATTGTGATTATGGCAGGAAATTATATTCATTCTTCCTCCCAGTTCCCAGTAGAGTTCCTAAAACCCTTGGAATTTCCTCATTAGAGCAACAAAGGTTTCTTTTGTTATGTTAATGAGGCGACTTTTGGATGGTGCCTAAGGATGGGGGCTGGTTGGTTGCCAGGAGACCCAACCGCCTGATTGGGGTGAACTTTCAGCCGCACCCCCATTGGCCAATTATTCCATCAATTTTGAGTATGTAATGAAGCCTCCATGAAAATGACAAGGTTCAAAGAGCTTCTGGGTCAATGATCACATGGAGGTTTGGGCTGAATGGTGCGCCTGGAGACGGTGTGGAAGCTCAGACACTTTGCCCTATGCATCTCTTCCATCTGGTTGCTCCTGAGTTATAGCTTTTTATCATGAACTGTTAATCTAGTAAGTGGGAAATATTTCTCTGAGTTCTGTGAGCTACTTTAGCAAATTAATTGAACCCAAGGAAGGGATTGTTGGAACCTCCACTCTATAGCCAGTGGGTCTGCAGTTGGCTACCTGGACTTGTGATTTGTGTCTGAGTTGGGGTGGGGAGGGACAGCCTTATAGAACTAAGCCCTTAACCTGTGGGATCAGACACTACCTCCAGAGAGATGGTGTCAGAATTGACTTGATTCGTAGAACCCCCAATGGGTGTTGGAAAATTGCTTGGCAATGTGGGGAATCCCACCCCCCACCACATACCATACACATTGGAATTGGTACTGGAATCATTAGTATGATATTCTTTACTATAATAGCTTTTAGAACTTAACCTATGGGAATTCTTTGAGGACAGGGCTGAAGTTAATTTCCTCTGGAAAGAGCTTGTTTCTGCCCCCACCAGGCCCTTATTGGCACCTTCAAGCATAAGAACCATGGTATCATCAAAGGAGAATTGTTTTAGGTAAAATTCTTGGCTTGAGGTTTTGTCCTTATTGACCCCATAGATGTGCTGTGAGTTTTGGATGCAGTGAGGCCATATGGGGCTCACCATTTCAAGGAATGTGTTTCTTCCGACTCCCTCCTGATTGCAGGGTCAAACAGGTAGTTTTTCTTATGTTCTCCTTCTGGAGACAGGTAGAGTTCTCATTCACTGTGACACCACAGACATAGCCCTTTGGGGTCTCAGCTAATGCGGGGCTGTGTGTGTGTGTGGGGGGGGGGTGTCAGGGTCTCCTGGTAGACCACCCACCCTAAGCTTTCTCTCTGGTTGGTCTAGCCAGAGCAGCTGTCTGCTTTTGGAGCTAAGGCCTCCCCCCAGACCATTCCTACTGGCCTCTTTGGCTTCCTTATGTCTTCCCCGTTCAGCAACACTTTGAAAACAGGGCTTATTATATTTTGCCTGAGAATTTGGGGTGAGAGGATTGTTCTAGATGTCTAGCCCACCATAGTGTAAGACATAGAAACGCCAATAACATATCTAACATAATTCTCTATTTGGGGATATTTGTGTTGTCTCTACTCTTTTGGTATGGTGAGTGAAATTATAACGAACATTCTTGTAGAGAAACCTTTGGAAATATCTCTGATTTATTTCTTAGTGTATTCATAGAAGCATAATTGTTGGGTCAATGAATATAGACATTTTTACGGATTTGAATAGATGGTGCCAAAGTGTATTCCAGAAGGACGGAATGTGATTGTGCCTTCACAGCAATGCTCATTTATTTATTTCAGATCTCTAGAGAGCATGACTGCATTCTTCTGAGGCTAGTATATGGCACAGATAGTAAGCCCAGGATGTCCTGGGTGGTACTCAGGTCTCAGATTTACTTTGTTTTCTACTGAACACAGGAAGAAACACACACCAGAAATCCTCACTGAAACATATTGAACTTCCCTCCTGGGCTTTGAAGAATAAAAGGGTAGAGCGGGCTTCATGAAAATGTCTGTAATGTAGGGGTGCCTGGGTGGCTCAGTGGTTGAGGGTCTGCCTTTGGCTCAGGTCATGGTCCTGGGGTCTTGGGATCAAGTCCCATATTGGGCTCTGCGCAGGAGCCTACTTCTCCCTCTGCCTGTGTCTCTGCCTCTCTCTCTATGTCTCTTATGAGTAAGTAAATAAAAATCTTAAAAAAAAATTAAATGTCTAGAATGTAGTTCTTGGCATCTTCTTGGTTTCAGGAAGCCACTTCTGGCTGGGTGGGTGACATGGAGGAGTATGGGTAATAGGGGTGATGTAGCAGAAAGGTCCACCACCTCCAGCACGTTAGGAGAAATACTGCTTTTGGAAGCAGAACCCAGTGATGCTCTTTGGCTGTAACTTCACTAAGCTCAGTGCTCTTGACAACTGGTGACCAGTCACCTCTTCTGTAGCAAAAGCAAAAACCCTTTTCTCTCCTGGATAGCTGGAGGAGGAGACTCCATGCATATAGTTCTGGTCCTTCCAAAGAGCTTTGCCTTTGAAAACCATCCAGTTCTATTTTCTATCAATTTGAGTTTTGGAATTTTATTTTTATAGAACAAATTCTGGCAGCACTCAAGACCCCATCAACCCTAGCAAAAACTCATGGTGACAATTTTTAAGGGCCTTCCTCTGGGTCAATATTTATTACCCTTCCCAGGACACAGGCTTGCTTCACAGCCGGGGCTTTAGAACTTTGACTCCATTTAGTATATATCTAAATGCACACTACTTGGTGTGGATTAAAATGGCATCATTTGGACCCTCAGCAACCTATTCCGAGAGCCCAGTTTTGTTCTGTGTCTACGTATATGTGCACATGTGCTTTAAAGCTGCAAATATTACTCCCTGTCCATGGGTTCAGGATGGGTAGAGCAGAATAGTTAGATCACCAGGGCCGGAGATGGGCTCATGCCATCAGTGAGGACCTGGCAGGAAGCAGAATTCAGCTAAAGTGGTTCAAGAGGGTTTTCTGAACGGACCTTTGCAGAAGCGCAGGGAATGTTAGGGAATCACTACGGCAAGAAGCTGTAACCACTGCTAGTTTAAAGGGGCAGAGGAGAAAAGGGGGCAACCAGACCCAGTGAGAGCTGGAGTCATAAAAGTAAGGTCTCTGGACAGGAGCCGCAGGGATGAAGGGACATGAGTCCTGCTGGGAACACAACTCAAAGCTGACACAGACGGGGGGTCTGACCTTTTCTTTCCTCACCTGCTTCTGCCTTCCATTGGCTGAGGAAGTTAGAGGCATGGGAGCTTGGGTGATTGGAGCTTGGGTGATTCAGACCATTGGGTCAGTCCCAGCAGGTGCAGGAAACTCTAGAGAATGGGTTTGAGGCTGCTGGATGGCTAGGTCTCTGGAGGGTCTCGATGTGAATGTGTTACACAGATGGTTTTATTTCATCAGTAGTCCTCTAAATGGCATGAGAGCGGTGGAGTTGAGGCATGAACCAAAGCTTTTCCTTGCCTTCCCCTCCCCATTATTTGAACCTGGTTTATATTGAATTATTCATACAGGGCAATTAATGAAACTGATGTGTGTATCCCAGTAACCTACGCTACACCTGACAGGGGCTACAACGTAGGGATTCTTCAGGGGAACAAATGATCTTCAGGCTCCTGACTATGGGCAGCAGTCGGGGAAGGGAGACATGTGGAATCTCCGTGATCTGTCTAGGTTTGTCGTGCTTATACCTGGCTGAACCAGGACATGTAATGATTTGTGCATGTTTTGGAGAGATGGTTCACTCTTGGGTGCTGTGTAAATTTGGTATTAAATCAAAATAGCCTCCCAGATGATCCTGATGCCAGCCGGGTTGAGGAGCTGTTTTAGAGGTTCCAAAGATCCCTAGGTCTAGAACTCTATAGTGCGACTCAAAGTTTGACCAGCTGTGTTTGGTAGAGCATCAGTCTTGTGAGCTGCTCCTTTGACAAAAAGTTTCTTTGGCCGAAAAAAATTTGGACAGCCCTACATTCTACATCTCCCTCTTGGAGATTCAAAATGTACTTGGCATATAAGGCCATATAAAGTCATCTGGTTTCTTGGATCATTTTAAGAGTGAGCTGTTACTTAAATTTACATTGAAGTGTATCTTTTATCTTTCCAACGAGTTACATAACACTTTTATTTGACCCTCAATACCCAGGAGAGTGCGTCTGTACAGTCCGTATTTAAGGAGAAAGCTCATTTTAGTTGCTCATGCATTTACTTGGAGACCTGAGTACGGTACAGACATTTCTTTATACTTTTCTCATTTTCCAAGTTTGTAGCTTAACATTTCATAAGCAGCCTACCTAGTATATGTAGCTGAGCTGTGCATCGCTCCCTCCATCTCTCTCTTCTTTTCGTCCCTCATCATCCCTATGGCTCTTCCCCCAGGGTTCTGGGTTCACTGGGAGGAGTGGGAATTCGAATTCTTGAGGTCCTGGCATCTTTTGGAGAAAAGTAGGTCCTTCACAGTCTTTGGAGAGACACTTCTTACAAAATGAAGCTTCCTTTTGCTGGCTACTTTTCACAGCCTAATTTAAATATACTTCATGCTGACAAAGTCTGTTACGAAACTCCCAGTGAGAGGTAAGGAGGGAAAAGAAAAAGGAAAGAAGCAATGAAGGGGAGAGAAGACCCCCATCTGCCACAATTGTGTTCAGAGGAGGCAGCGAGTATTGCCAATATGTGTAGATGACCCTCACAAGGCCAGCCCTGGTGTCTGGTTCATAGCCAGGTGCCAAGCAGGCATTGGGTTCTGATTGCTCATTAGGTTTTGGAGGAAGAAGCAAAGATCAGTTCAGTGTTAATGGTATTACGGCAGGCAAACCACTGAGTTAAAGCCTATTTCTTATTTTAGGTGAAAAATCATCATAGGACATTTGACATAGAAATAGATTTGCTCTTACTCACAGCTGTGATTGTCTGATGTTAAAATCTCCAGCCTGCAGTCCCGAGTTGCTTGTAGCTTTGGTTCTGAAATCCAAAACCAGATGCTGCTCATCTGGTTTCAGTTGTTGTTTCTGCATGAAAAGGCAGGAGCGTCCATCAGGGGTTTTGAGCGAGCCAGTGATTACTTACCATTTTGGGGGATGGGCAGGAAAACTTTATGGATGTTTCTGTGTCATTTATATGAAGTTGTTGAATGTAACTGATCCGGAAACTCGAGTTTAATTCACGTATTGTGGACAAAAATGTGACCAGTGGGGATGATTGTACTTCCTGCAGAGTGGTTTGCAGAATCATCTTATGAGAATCTAATTGTGATGACTTCATGAAAATGCAGACTAAACTGGAACCAACCAAAACCCAGTCAACCATCCAGAACTTTTAACGGTTTGGAATATTTTCAGTCATCTCCTTTAAGAGAATGGGGGCTAAGCGGAGATCACATGTTCATTTCAATAACCAGCCGTCACTGTATATCCTGAGACCACAACAGCTTCAGTCTGGTGATCTTGGTTTCTTCTTCTGCATCAACAACAAATGCACAGAATAATCACTTTGGTTCTCTCATTTACCCATAGGAAATTTGGCACCAAGTCTGTAATTTTTAGAGCAATCCTCCTTGAATGTGCAAATGGATTGTCTGGGGATGTTGTTACACTGCTGATTTCAATTCGGTGGGTCTGGGATAAGCCTCGATTCTGAATTGTAGCTAACTGCTGGGTGAGAATGGGCTGCTGGTGTGAAGCCAGCCCCACTTAGAGTGGCAAATTGTGGGAGAAGGAAATATAAGTAGGATGAAAGGACTCCATCAAATAAGGAATCACATATACCTGTTGCTCCAGATGACTCATTCTTGAAAGCAATGCAATAAGATTGGAACGTGTTTTTATGGCTTCTTTCTTTTGATTAGCCAGACATTGATATTGATCAGACTACAGTATTCTTTCAATTTTCTGACTAATAGAATATCAGGTATGATATATTATGGCTTTAACAGGTACACAAGAGCAGAGGAAAAGAACCAGTGTTTTGGAAAGCAAAGCCATATCTGAATCTTTTAAAATAGAAGGCAGAGAAATACTTCTGTAATATTGCATATCATAAAGGATGAAACCAGTGTATCTGGTGACTCTGAATTTTCTCACGAGTGTACAGTCTATGGGGGAGTGGTTGTATCCTAGAAACAGAGTCCTCCCTTTTTTCTGTGTTGGCTTCTATCTTGTAGCTTTTGTGCTCTACACCAGGGACCCTCCGTGGGATTTGATTTCTCCGTGGATGTGGAATAGGGCTTATAGGAAGCTAGTTGTTTGCAGGCATTGTTTTCTGTTAACTGTGCTCAAGATTGACTAGATGCTAAGGTCAAGGATTTTGAAGGAAACTACCACTTCAATAGGCTAGAAGTCAGCCATCCCGTTTTAGTTTTCTATGCTGAAAGTTTGACTTCATGTCTCTAAAGAGCTTTGGTGTGGGATGTAGCATCCTTTTTTTTTTTTTAATTTATTCTCTGTTTCTCAAAATTGTTTTGGTTATTTTTTGCCTTTTACATTTCCAGATAAATTTGAGAATTTGTTTGTTAGTTTCTTCAAAAAGCCTGTGAGGATTTGGTTGTGATTACCTTGAATTATCCATGGAGGAAAAATCAGCATCTTAACAACACTGATGAAATAATGTGACAGCTCCTGGCTTAAAAGTCCTATAACCTTTTAAAAGGAAAACCAACTTCTGCCTTTTGAGATGCCTTCTATTGAAGGCTGAAAACATCCTACTAAACACTTTTTAACGATAATTGTCCTTTGGCAACTATAGGGCTTATGTTCCTGAAAAGTGTTGTCATTGGCAAAACCCCATTGTTGTAGGCTTAGTATACTTAGACTTGCTTATTGTGCACATTGTTTCTGGTAGGATGAATCGTACAAATCGTACTGGTTTGTTTTTAGATCATTCCTACAGGGTGACACACAGTGCTACTTTTTTAGAAGAGTGTTGGCTTGTTAAATTCATTATTTCTCCCAGTTGAGAGGTTTCAACATATTGGAAGATTTTGATCTAGAAATTTTGAGATCTGAATTCTGTTCCAGGATGCCCTGTCGGGAGGATTAAGGGAAACAAGGTGAAGGATGAGGGGATAGAAGGCCACTGGGGCTGTGGTGGTGCTGGTGACTTTCTACTTCCTGGCCTGAAGAGGAAGAGGAGGGAGCCACTATGAAAACTCAGAGAGAGGAGATATGATTATTGGAGACACCAAGAGAGGATTGAGGTGACTGCACAAGTGGGTGGGAGAGAGCGAGTCAGAGACCTGGTGCCCTGACCTGTCCCTTTTCCTGTGCTTCCATCTCCTGCTGGTGCTTACCATGGATTGGCTCCAGAAGAAGCCAGGGGGCCAGGTCAGGATGCAACCCCTGGTGATCCAGTTCCTAGAGCACTGAGCAGGGTGACAAGGGCAGAGTATGGATCTGGAGGGATAAATGTAGAGTAAAAATCACTAAGTGTCTGCAAGACCAGTAGTTCCCCGCCCCCCCAGTCCTGCCCCCAACCCCAGGGGATGCCTGAAACCATGGACAGTACCAAACTCCATACTCCATATATACTATGTTCTTACTTAGGTATACATACTTTTGATAAAGTTCAATTTATAAATTAGTCACAGTAAGATTAACAGCGATAACATAATGAAATAGAACAATTATAATAGCATACTATAATAAAACTTAGATGAATGTGGACTTTCTCTCACAGAGTGTTGTACTGTACTTACCCTTCTTCTTGTCATGATGTGGATGATAGAATGCCTATGGGATGAGATGAAGTGAGGGGAATGACGTAGGCATTGTGACAGCGTGAAGCTACTATTGACCTTCTGACAGTATGTCAGAGGAGGATCATATGTTTCTAGACTATGGGTGACTATAGGTAACTAAAACTGAAGAAAGCCAAACCGTGGATGGAAGTAGGGTGGGTATTATATTTACAGATGATGTGAACAACTAGTGAAAGGCTCTTCTAGAAGCAAGTATTATATGAATATCAGGCTTCCAGAAGACAGTTGTGTTCTTCCCATCCATCCTATCATGTCATAATTCTCACTCACCAGACTGAAATAGACTAAAATATTCCTAAATGGCAGGTAAGAGTCCAGTGATATAACCCAAAGCAGCACTAAGCTGGCCATTAGTATGATCTTTTTTTTTTTTTTCTTTTAAAGATTTTATTTATTTGAGAGAGAGTATAAGAGAGAGAGTGAGATCATGAGCAAGGGGAAAGGGCAGAGGAAGAAGCAGGCTCCCCACTGAGCAGTAAAGCCTGATGTAGTACTTGATTCCAGGATCCTGGGATCATGACCTGAGCCCAAGGCAGACCCTTCATTGACTGAGCCACCCAGGTGCCCCCATTAGCACAGTCTTGATTTGATTTTAAAAACTACAAAGTTTATATTCCACATTATAAAATAGCCATGTTAACCATAGGAACAGGATGATTCCAGCTCAGGAAGCCTCAAATTAAACCTGAAGAGCAGGCCTTCTACAAAACTGCGCTTAACACTTTCTCTTTTTTAGTATATTTCCTTCTTGCTGAACAGACTTTAAAAATGGCTACACAAAACTGAAAATCAATGCATCAAATGAAAATACAGAAATGTGTGCAAAAATTATTAGTGCTACACGATTTACTTTTATTCTTTGTTTATAATCTCTTTGCTTGTGGTGGTTGCATGTTCTGTGTTGAGAAGTATTTTCAGCTCTGAGTGGCTGGGAGCAGGAGGCCATGCTTTGACATAGGCAACGTGCAGGCAGCCAGGAGGAACAATCTCTTTCTCACCCAAGTGCCCCCAGTACCTTATGTTGCCCCTCTGTTCCAGTGCTCTTTAAAGAAAGGTTATGAAGGCACTCAGAGTTCCTTCCTGAGCACAGATCATTAAAAAACAACCACATGAACAAACTGAACTGAAAATACCATGTCCAGCCCTATGTCAGGACTCATTTCCAGCAAAAGGACATTTGGTTTTCAGTCTATTAGCAGTCTCCTTTTTTTTTCTTTTTTACTTCCATTCAGTCCTGCAATTTGTATAAAGTTTGAGTTTTTAAGATCAAATTATTGTTACTTTGGAGGCAATAAACATTAAAGATAAAAAACCACCAATAAAGTCATCTGTTGGCTGCACATCTGGTTGGATAGATCCCAAGTCCTTGGTGATTTTTGAGCCTGGCATCTGAGGTATACTACATGGCTTTGGGGACCACTTAAAAACCTGTGGTATTTTGGTGGTACTCCAGTCTGAGTTTATGCATAGCATGGTTTGAGAAGTTCTCTACCTTATAACCTTTCTCTTTTTCTTCATTCACATGTGTTTGCATGTCAGGCAGAGGCAAGTTACCTAAAGGCATCATTTAATAAAAAAGGAAGTGAGTTTCTTAAGAGGATCAGTGACCTCCCTGATGTCATTCAGTGACCCCAGGCCGGACTGCAATGGGAACTTCAGTGTGGGGATTCAGGTCTCACACTATTCTTTCCAAGAAAAACTGCTACGCTTTTAATAAATTTTAGTCTTGAAAATAAAACCTAAACAGGGATAAAGCAGGCTGATGTTGGTGTTAGCCCAGATTTCACCCTCAGTCCCCAGGCACAGATTTTCCTGATTCGGGAGATGTATTAGCAGATCTGATGGTGGCATTTAGTCTTCTGGTTTGAAAGAGAGTCACATGGAACATTTCCATTTCCTGCCACTCTAAGACTCTTCTCAGATGCTTCAGTAATATGGAGGAGTTGGTAATAAAGACAGTTTCTAGGAACCTAGACAGCTACTCTAGGGTACTGTTGGTTGCCTTGGCAGTTGCTGACACCTGTGTGTTTCTTGGAGTTAGAGAATTGCCCAGAAGCATTTACTGAGCTGCAGAAAGAGAAAGGCCAGCAAACCATGCTGTCAATGAAGATGGTTTCATAGTCTTCATTGTGTCCCATTAACTGTGAAAGATCTCTCTGTATTGCAGAAGGCTAAATATGTGACCTTGACATACACTTTCCTCAGACTCTCATCTGTTGGATGAGCAAGTTAGATTGCATGAAATCCATGCTCCCTATCAGGCCCTTCACTTTGCAGTTTAAGATGAAGCTATTAAATCAAAGAAAAGAAAAATAATTCACCCTTACTAAAAAGTACTCAAAAAGAGTCAGGCATCTAATTGGGTTCTTTTGCTCATGTTCTCATTTAATCTTTCCAGAATTGGTATTCTCTAATACCAATTCTGGAAAGTTCTAATGTTGGGAAACTGAGGCTTAATGAAGTTAAAAGTTTTGCAGAGGTCATCCAGGTCTCATAGGTGATCAAGTGGAGTCTGTTTTGTTTGACTTGTGTCTTTATTTCCTTCCACTAAGCCCATGCTATCAGAGCAATGGTTATTCATCTGATAGAAGCCTTGAACCCTGTTGGATAAAAGACACATTCATGCTGTATCAGTCATATAATTTCAGGTCATCCATGGAAAGCATGGAATCTATCTCTGTGGACCCAGATAGGGAGCCCCTGGCCTACAGAGAGGCCACGGTTGTCTTTATCTTCCTCAAGGGAGACCAACACCCATCTACATGTTATTCACTCTTCAGGTCTCTGTTGGAGAGACTCTGTATTGCTGTGATTATTCCTGTATGTGTGTCTTCATCAAACAAAGGGAAGATTACCTCTAGGGAGTAGCTGTAAAATCCTAGAATCTCAAGACAGTTGTGTGCCTCAGGAGCCATCCACAAGCCCCTACTGTCAGGTACTTCACAATTGTTCACTATCATGTGTTAGGAGGTCAGTAATTCCAATAGCTAACATTCTTAAGCCCTTGTTGCTAGAAATTGAAGAAAAGTTTTATATGTCCCTTATTTAATTTTCAAGCCATGCTCTGGGTTAGGTAGGGCAAACTCCAAGGGGAAGGGCTGGGAGTGAATCTTGGTTCGGTTATATACCAGCTGTGTCCTTGGTCAGTTACTCCAATTTTCTGTGTTCTCATTGGTAAAAGGAAGATAATCATTTTAACCTAACTTGTAAGATTGTTGGAAAGATTAAATTCATTTTTAGATATAATGCATATAGAACTGTGCTTGATACATTTTAAATTTCCATAGATGGTAGCTAATCAATTAGGGAATTATAGAGTTATCAAGGTGGGGAGTCTTCACAAGAGGAGGAAAAGTAATACTATTTTCTTTCTTTCCTCTCTGTACTCCTTTTCATCTGTTTCATACCCCTCAGCACTAATAGCCAGCCCCTTCTTGACTTAGACAGTTTATAGTCCCAGTTGAAATCCCGAAATCCTGGATAGAGCTTTATGAACTTTTTGTTCTACCTAAGCCAACATTTTTCATATTTATACTGTAGGTCAGTGTTTTAGAATTGCTGATTCATCTTCTGCTGGTACAGTGGGTAACTGAAGTCACAAAGACTGTCTGAGTAGTGTGTATAAAGGAATGTGGAACAGAACTGCTCCCTAGTGAATTGGCTGGGTGTAGAGCTCTCCCTAGCTTCATAACCACATGCATTTGCAGCAGCTCTTCTACAGGTGGATTGCCACCAGTTCAGCGCACATGCTTTCTCTCAAACATCTGGACAGTGGTAAATGGAGGACTATCTTCTCTAGCCAAGGAAGATGCAGATTAATACCAAAGGTGTAATGAGGGTGGAGGGTCTTCGTATTACCATGTGCAATATTGGCATGCCCTTGATAGGGGCCACTGAAGAAGGAAAATGTGGTCTCTCTCGGAGTGTCGAGATAACTTGAAGGCTTTAGTATGCTTCTCTGTCACTTTACATCACATTTTGATGTAAATGCTGTATTCTGGGTTGGGAACTGGAAGTATCAGGGTTCCTAGAAATGTAGCTCTGAGACATGGTGGCCAACCCAGGAGGAGAGAGTAGGCACCTGGAGAAGAGGAGGGTGTTGGATGCCAGGGCCCACAATCCATTCATCTTTCCTCGATCGATATTCCTCAAGCTATTTTTTTTCCAGCAAGAATTATTTTTTTAAGTCAGAGGACTCAGATGTCCTCAACTTTAAAGATGGGGAAGGATGGAGGAGAGCCGACTGTGGGAGCATGGTACCTGGCAGGTGGATGCACGATTGAAAATAGCCTGGCTGCTACTTACTGGATCTGCATCCTGGGGGCCCTTCTCATTTACCTCTGTTTCCTGTCCAGGCTCCAGAACTTTCTTTTCTCCATTGTGTTCTCATTCTCAGTCAGCTCTGTCACAACTAGGGATAAACTTGCTCATGTGTGAGATTTGTACTCTCTCTATTGTGTGTTATTCTCCGACTTTTTAAATCTGCATTTCACTCAAATGGACAGAAGGCTGTGAATATCCCCTCTCATCTACTTTTGCTTACTTCCCCAAAAGCATTTCCCAGAATTAGAGGACAGCTCATGCCAGCCTCTGAGAGAGTTTGAGGCCACGAAGGCTCTTGCATTATTGAGATTTGCCAGAGCAAGGAGTGGATGCCATAGTGATGCAGACATAAATCTATAAAGGCCCAGATAGAGGGCAAAGTACAGGATCTTGACAGGTACATAAACCACACTGTTCATCTTGTTCTTCTCAATTTAGGGCACCTTAAAGCTGCTTCTTTAAGTCTTGGAGCACAGCCAGAAAGAAGTCAAAGGTCTAGGACTCTGAAGTTTGGCATGTGGTGCGGTGCCTGCCCATAGGACACTTCATAACAAGCAGTTCCCCTGCACTTGCATGTACCTGATGACCACCCTCCTGTCCTAGGTGGTGGTGGAACTTCACACAGAGTCAGAGTGAGCCCTTGATAAATGCCCTGTGAATTTACACATGGATGTGTGGGTATCTGGACAGATGAGTGAATCTGCACATGGCGGGGGGGGGGGGGGGGGGGCGGAGGGGAAGACCAACTCTCCATAACTTACCCAGATAAGAAGAGACCATAGTCATTAATGCAGTTGACTCCTGGAGTCAATGGATAATCTATACATAGTTTTACATGCTTTTTAAAAAAAATAAATGCAAAGAGTGTGAAGACAGGGATGTCTCCTTGTTCAGAGAACACTAAATCATGTCGTTCTCTCCTTGACTTTGAGAGTCTGGTGTAAGGAAGCATGAATCATCCACACTTAAAAGTCTGTCCAGTGTGATCCCTCATCCAAAACATGAATTTCTGTCAGGAATCTCAGTGGCTCATCCTGCAGAATTGTTTTAACCTTCCTCCTTGCCCCACTATGAAGCTGCACAGAAAGCATGTCTCCAACACCCCCATAGTCTTCCTCTTGAAATACCTGTGGTCTTCATCCTTGGCTCGTGCCAGCTTCTTCATATTCCATCATTACCGTGGGCAATGGAAGATGGTGATGTTTTTCTTTGCCTTAAAACACCAACTGTCTTTTTGAAAGCGTCCAACATAGTAGCTTTCCATTCCTAATGTAAAAATATTAAGAGAGGGTAATTCTTCTGTTACTTATACAGTAGTCAATATTTATTTGTTCTGGACCTCAAGGATTTGAAACTTGATTAGAATGGTAGCTTTACTGGATGGGAAAACTGCCCAAATCAAAGAATTTTGAATTTTTAGGGACCTTACTTGGCTACTTCATGAACAATTAACTGCTCTAGAGAATTGCTCTAAAAAAAGAATATGAGATTCACATCTTCGGAGCAGCCCATGCAAAACATGCTGGGAACTGACTGCTTTTGGAGACACTGGAGACACTTGAAAGAGGATTTATTAGTGGAAATATTCCAGGCTACCATATTCCTGCTATTCCTTCCTATTTAATTTTTTATCCGCCTCTGTCGTGCTGTCTTTTATGATCAGATCAGAACTTCTGAACTGGGCCCTGAGGCAGGAGGATGACACAGCCAGCCCTTAGGGGGATGTTTCAGAATCTCAGAAAGGAGAGGCAGTTTGAAAAAGCTTATGCAATTTAGAATGGGATTTTGCATTTTGAAAACAGCAGCAACCAAAGTAACAACAAAATCCTCTTGTTTCAAAATAGTTGAGTGTCAGTGCAAATGAAATTGTCCTAAAATGAAATGCACAAGGCACAGAATGGCTGCCTTTGGCTTGAAGGTGGAAGGTATTACCATGTTGTCAGAACCTGAACATCCGGGACAGGAAAGCCTAGTCATACCCCTGTGGCATCCATGGTGCCAAACGTTCAGGCTTAATTGACATTTTCGAGGTAGTCAGTGGACAGTGAAAGCGAGAGGCCACCTAAGCTAGAAACTCACTGTTAGATCTCATGATGTAGAACAAGGAAGAAGATACTCTTCATCAGCTCAGTTCCAGGTTTCAGTATTTTTGTTGCCTTAAGATATTCCTTTATGCAGCACATCAGTTTTACCACCAATATTGAGGCTGCTGGAGACAAATCACAAAACTGCTTCAGTGAGTCTTCTAGCTGGGCCTTCAGTTCTGTCCCCAAGTCCTGTTGCATGTTTCCTGTCCTTGCCTTTTCATAATCTCCCATCTGAACCATTTCCATCCTTGGAGACTTGACCATAACTTAGCGCCCCCCCCCCCCAACCAGCAGCAGAAACCCGAGGTCATCCTCGCATCTTCTCTGTCCCTACCCTGCCCGTGTCCTAAGCCGGTAACTACTGTGGATTGCGCTTCTTAAAGGGTCTGTTCATCTGTTCCTGAGCTCAGACTCCATCTGAGTCTGACCCTGTAGTCTCTTAACTGGTCCCCCTGTCTTTTAATCTGTCCTGATCACTGTCACCAAGGGGCGCCGGTGTAATTGGAAAACACTTCATTGACTCAGCGGCCTGTAGGAGAAAATTAAAGTCTTTAGTCTTGGGTGCCTGGGTGGCTCAGTGGTTGAGCATCTGCCTTTGGCTCAGGGTGTGATCCCGGGGTCCTGGGATCGAGTCCCACATCGGGCTCCCTTCTCCCTCTGCCTATGTCTCTGCCTTTCTCTCTGTGAATAAATAAGTAGAATCTTTTTTTTAATTATTTATTTTTTAAAAATAAATTATTTATTTATTCATGAGAGACACAGAGAGAGACTAAATAAATAAAATTATCTGTGAATAAATAAATAGAATCTTTTTTTTAAAAGATTTTATTTATTTATTCATGAGAGACACACAATGAGAGAGGCAGAGACATAGGCAGAGGGAGAAGGGTGCCCGATGTGGGACTCAATCCAGCATCCTGGGATCACGCCCTGGGCCAAAGGCAGACACCCAACCGCTCTGAGCCACCCAGGTGTCCCAAATAAATAGAATCTTAAAAAAAAAAAAAAGTCTTTAGTCTTGCAGAATAAGGCCCTCTCTGATCTGCCCTCTCCCTCCCACACCAGCCTCATCTACACTCCCTATCCCTACATTTGGCTCCCTTTTCCGCCACTGCTCTTATGGAGTTTGGCATGTGGTCCAGCAAGTCACCTTCAGCTGGAGAGAGAGGTGAATAGATTTTCTTCTCTGCCTACTCTTCGTGGTGATGTGCGTTCTTTCGTAGGGAAAATGTGAAACTTGATACATTTATTATGGATTCAAGCATTAGAAGATATCTGAAATTAGAATTAGAATTTGAATTAGAAGATATTTATTTCGTTCATCTGTTAGATGAATACATCTCTTCTCTGGCACCTCTAACTACTGGCTAAGCTCAGATAACTGCTAGGACAGTGAGCTCATTACCTCTGCCAATGAACTATGTAATTTCCAGAAAACCATGATAAATTTGTGCAAAAGTTTTTATTTATTGCTTTTACCGACCGATGCTAGCCCTTGACCTTGGTTTCTGATGGAACAAGTCCGATCCTTCTTTATCGTGATAACCCTTCAGATATCCAAAGACAACTGCACTCTCTTCCTCTTCTCTTCTCCCTGGTAACATCCCCAATTAGATCAAATTTTCCTCTTACCTCAGGGTGTCAATTCTCTCTGCCTTTCTGGGGACTCCCTTTTGCTGGCTGTAGGTTGTCTGTGAATTCCTGTGTTTGCCACCTTGTCCATGGCAGAGAAGCATTCAGTCCGGCTCTCCCGGCTTATCAGCCTGGGGTGCTTTCCAGAAACATTACTTTGTCGACGCATATCAACAAATCCGCTAAAGTCATCCCTTGTTTCTCCTGAAGGGCAGAAACCATGTCTTCCTAGCATCCGTTCTGTTGCATGTTGGTTGAAAGTTGAAATCATAAATTCATAACTTGTACAATTATGTTTTTGACTTAATTTTATCTCCGTTGAATTTCATCTTGTTAGAGAATTTTGTCAGGATTTCGCGAATCTTGATTCTCGTCATGTAATACATCCAATATTCCCCCCAACCTCCAGCTTTTTGCCAATGTAAGTTTATGCTGTTGATGCAATTAAAATAAGAGTGAGGAGGTTCCTGTGAGAATCAGCTGAAATAACAGAATTTCCTGACATTGTGACTGGCTTGCAGAAGGTTCACAGCAAAGGCCGGATCCTTTGCTGCTCTGTCCCGTGCCTTTCCTGACTCTCCTGTCACCAGGATGCAGGTGTGCTGTAACTCTCACAGGTCCTGGTCCTTCATTACTTTCCTTAGAAGAGAGGGCAGCGGCACCTGCTTCTCCCTCTCTCTTTGCCTCTCCCTCAGCTCGTGTTCTCTCTCTCAAATAAATAAAAATTAAAAAAAAGAAAAGAAGAGAGAGTGTGGGCTTATTGTGTCATCCAATTACAATTCTTTCTTGACACCTAGGAGCAGTTTTTTGGGTCGTTTTTTTCTACTTTAATTATACTGTACAATATCTAGAAATATGAAATACAAATGTTGTGATTTAAAATTTAAATAATAGACTTTCAGCAAAGGGTTTGTGAAAAATCCTCTTCGCAGTCATAGATATACACCTTGGAAGATATGTCTTTCTTTCTTTCTTTCTTTCTTTCTTTCTTTCTTTCTTTCTTCTTTCTTTCTTTCAAGATTTCACTTATTTGAGATAGAACAAGGCTGAGAGAGAGAGAGAGAGAGCACATGTATGCTCTAGGGAGGTGGGGGCAGAGGCAGAGGGAGAAGCTGAGCAGGGAGCCTGATGCGGGGCTCCATCCCAGGACCCTGGGATCATGACTGAGCCGAAGGCAGATGCTTAACCTGCTGAACCACTCAGGTGCACTGGAAGGTAGGTTTTTCCTAGAGTATGGTGGCCTTCAGGAATCTCGGATGAGAAGTGAGAATGACAAGATCCCATTTGCTTCCCACAAGAAGGAACAGGCTATCTGTGGGTGGGGACAGGGGTACCAGACTTCCAAAAGGGGATTTTCCAGAGCGTCTCCAGTAAGCCACTTAGTGTGTCCTATTTCCTCAGCCATCATTATAGAATAAGAAGCAGCTGGGAGTGTTGGGAGGATGCAAGAGGTAACATGAATCACATCCTGCGGTTTCAGGCTTGTAGGGGAGACTCCATGGACATCTGTCTCTTTTTCTCCCACTCCTGAGACCAGAGCACCTTTGTACTGCAGGGAAAGAGGTGGGGCTGAGGTTCTGTGCTCAGAAGACTTTGAAACCCTTTCTTGGCTTTTGTGAACTGCTGCCATCAGACGACATGTTGGCACTTCTCAAAGACTCACCAGCTCTCAAGTACCCAAACATTTATGAAATTAGTCAATTTTATGAATTAGGGGGAAAAGGTCACATAGTTTAATCCTGGGTACCTTCCCCCATTACTCTTGGTGTTTATGTGTGGCACAAGAGGTCCTTTGGGAGGCCTAGCTTTAAAATGAAAATTTTTTAAAAAGGTAGATGGAATGAAGAAGCAATCAAGCAACATTTTCTTTCTTAAAGTTATTTTTACTTTTGAACAAAAAATATGGGAGTGGATGGGAGGAGATCTTGTAACAAGGCCAAGAATCCCTAAATCATTGAATTTCCTTCCCCGGCAAGTGTGGCCAGTGTAATTTTGCTTTGCCCTCTCTCTCTTGCAACAACTGGCAACAACAAAAATAATAGTAACAATAGCTTGCATTTGCAAAACACTTCTAAGTTGTAACTGTTGTTACAGTTTTTCAAAAGTTGAAGACAACATTTTCATATAAATAATTTTCAATCTGTTAAGGCGGTGTTTTCTCAAATGATGTGGTGTTTGAGGTACTAGATGTGGAACTACTGAGCTGAGAAGCCAGTTTGGCTCTCAGGATCCCTCTGCTCTGTGCCCAAGTAACTTTTTTTTTTTTTTTTAAGATTTTATTTACTTATTCATGAGAGATACAGAGAGAGAGGCAGAGACACAGGCAGGGGGAGAAGCAGACTCCATGCAGGGAGCCCGACGTGGGACTCGATCCCAGGACCCTGGGATCACAACCTGAACCAAAGGCAGACGCTCAGCCACTGAGCCACCAAGGTGCCCCCCCACCCTCCACCCCAAGTCACTTTCTGCTGTCTCTCTTAGGAACTGCTCCTCTCGATATCCCGTCCTGAGCTCTAGGAAGACAGAACAACTCCTGCTCAATCTTATGATATATAATGATTTTTCCAGGGATCTCTGCTGAGGCTACTCCTTCAGCTGGAATGCAGTCTGCCACATTCCTGTCTGCTAATATTTCCGGTGCAATTTGAATGAGCTCCACAGAGCATTCCCTAAGAACCTCAGCTCTAAGGGATATTGTTAATAATACTTTGTAACCCCTCATGTTGCCTATTACAACTTGCCTCTGATTTGTTATTTGGGAACCTGCCTCATTGACCCCATTAGACTCTTAGTTTCTCAAGATTAAATGTTGGGACCTTGTTGTATTTATCTTGATGTTTCTGGAGACTAATGCTTAGCAAGAGGCTTTGCGCATTTGAGGGCATCTTTGTGCATTTAGTGGGTTGAAGGGCATATTGGAAGGTGGTGGGGGAGAAGGTGCTATGTGCCTGGTTCCAGCAATTCTTTTTTTTTTTTTTTTTAAGATTTTTTTTATTTATTCATGAGAGACACACAGAGAGAGGCAGAGACACAAGGCAGAGGGAGAAGCAGGCTCCCTGCGGGGACCCCAATGCGGATTCAATCCCGGAACTCCAGGATCACACCCAGGTGTCCCAGCTCCAGCAATTCTATCAAGTAGGCTAATACCATCCCTATCAAGTAGGCTAATTCTTTGGTGGGATATCTTTGGTTCACTGTGTAACAAACAACTGCATACCTGTTCTGCATCAAGCATTGTGCCAGATGCTTTGGACAAGAAGACAGGACAGACCTTTGGCCTTTAAGTCACGTATAGCCTACTGGGGGAAATGGACGGATATGTATAGGTCGATAAATGCAATGTAGCATTACATTGCTCAGCCTGGGAATGCAGAGCTGTGGTTAAAATCCCAGTCTGATCAACCCCAAGCCACTGAACCAAGATGCTTCCAGAACAGAAAAACTAGCTATGCTGAGTGATGTCTCCTCAGAAGAGCAGAACAGTCTTGCTTTGCCTGTTATTTGCAAATATTTTTAAATCAATCCATTTTGTCTTATTTCCAAACCAGGTCCTTCAGAAGCTTGGCAAAGCTGATGAGACGAAAGACGAACAGTTTGAAGAATATGTCCAGAACTTCAAACGGCAAGAGGTAAGTCCAGTTAGCTAGTGTGGGCCTCAATTTAATTGTCAAAGAGAGATACTCATCAAGAATGGCTTAGTGAAGGAAGGGGAAGTGGGTTGACAGTGTTTGGGTTTTAATGTAACCACAGTGCGTTAAGGTTGAAGAAGGAATTTTCTTTGGGGTTGGCGTTGACCTGAGGGTGACACTTGCTAATTCTGTAGGCGTTCTTGTGGGAGGTGAAGGGCACACAGTAGGCACTGTGGGAAGAAGACTGGCGTTTTAGACTCTCAGGAGATTAAGACTTTGCTTGTCTGGACCTCTTCAATACAAATTATTGATCTAAAGGAAAGCTGCTGTTTTGGGTGATTTATGGCCTTAGTATAATAGAGTATAGGGAAACAGTAGTCAGATAGTTCTGGCACTATTATTTTAATTGTTGCATGCTTCAAGATCATGCATTCTTAACAGGGATTATATCTCCCCCAAGAGGGTGAAAATTGGTCCTTTGTGGGCAAAATGTACTCTTTTTATGTATCTACATCATATAAATATATAGTATATCTGTGGTATTAAAATTTCATGAGGGTGTGTGATGAGGAAAAAAAATGTCTAAAAAGTCTCCATAAGGGAAGTGCTAATATGGACCAAGGTTGAGGAACATGGTTTGTAATGTTTGTTCTTTTGATGGGCTGCTGTGTGATCAACAGACACATGTGTAAAGAAACTCTTTTAAAAATCACCTGTCTGTATCTTCAAGGCTTGGAGAATTGGCCAGAATATCATTCCTTGGAGAGTGTGCATAGGGTCCAGGTGGGGCTCTCTGAGGTTAGAAGCCTCTTATCTGGAGGTCATACGAGAGGTGAAGTGGGAAGAGCGCTGGGACGGTAGACTTTGGTAAATGGGATTTGGACTGGGCAGTGATACATGAGGGCCTGGATTTATTTTCCTGGTGTCATTGGAGCTACCAGCATCCACAGGATATTGTGGCCTTGGGAATGACAGTCAGTAATGTCGGCTCATCACAGGTTTCATTTTGCTGCCTTTGCCCCTGTTTGCAGATCTCAAATCCCAGACATTGCTTTCTTCCATATGTGTGCCACAGCTCCCGCTATTTGTCTCACTGCAGATATGCTATTTCTTTCCCTCGCCAACATGGGTAATAAAATCCAGCAGGTATGGAACCAGGTATCCCAGTCTCTACCAGAACATATTCCTGAATACCTCCCATTTCATCCCAAGACGAGGAGTGGACATGTGCAGATGGGTCCCCAATTTATTCTACGAGTGGTAGCAGTTTTATTCTGTCTGAAAATGAGGAAGGAGAGAAGGGAGTTGGAGAAGAAAACAGTGACAGAAATAGATCATGTCCAGGTAACAGTATTATGGAGAGCTTTGGATTAATGAAGGTAGAAGAGAGAACTTCTAGAAAAATGTCAGATCCAGGCCCATAGGCTGACTATGTTGTCCTCGGGTCTCCTCCAGGAGGACAGATTCTCTATGTCCCTTCTGTTCTCATTCCCTGAGTTCTCGTACATTCTCTTATGCGTTTGGATAACTCTCATACAGATCACTGTCTGGATTGCAGCAGCTTCACCCAGGACAACTTGTCAGTCAGTACCCTGTTACTCTGCAGGGCAATCCCAAATATCTGCTCTAAGGGGTTGGAGTTAGATAGCAGTGATTCAGGTTTGTAGTTTTACCTGATTGAGGATTTATACTCTACCCATTGAAACCTCGTCTTCCTGTCTGGTATGTCCCTGTGGAGCTAATTAGATCTTTGCTCTTGGATTTTTTTTCCTGTGCCACTTTTATGGTGTTTTGGTGCTGTTAGCACCCCAGAAGGCTAACCTTGGGAAGCATTGAGTTTAGGAAAGCATCTATGACGAGGAAGCACTTTGCATTTTCCAATTCTTATTGGTTTTTTGGTTTTTTTTTGGACTTTGTTGACTGAACCTGGTGAGAGTTCTTTTTTTGTCTAAGTACTAAAGTACGAGAAGTAAAATAATCAGTTTCCTCAGTTGAGTGACCTGTGCCACTAGCAGCAGCAGCATGAGGTGACTTTATAATGCTGCTATGCCACCCACTACTGTCACTATCTATACAGTTTCAAGTGTTCAAGTTATAGAGCAAATCATATACTATCATTCTTGAAGACACAACATCTTGGTCCTTATCAAGAATATTAGCAGATTGCAAGAACTGGGTACAACTTCAAAATCTGGGGAAGTTTGAACAAGCAATTTATAAGAGTGAAACAAGTAGAATAGAAATGTAGAAATAGTATTTCTCAAAGAGTATCTTGACCCCCGCTTTGGCTCCCTTTGAAGCATTTTTGCATCAAAAACATCTTGCATTTGCATATACTCATTCTGATGTTTTTCTGTTTGTTTCTTTTTTTAAAAAAAGATTTTATTTATTAGAGAGAGAGATTGTGAGAGAGAGCAGGCACATGCGGGGGAGGGGCAGAGCAGAGGGGGAAGCAGACTGCCTGCTGAGCAAGGAGCCTGATGTGGGATCCATCCCAGGACCCTGGGATCATGATCTGAGGGCAGATGCTTAACCAGCTGAGCCACCCCTTGTTTATTTCTTTTAATCAGAAACAATAAATTTATATTTATATTAATACAATAAGGAGGTTTGGTACCTTAACCCTGTGTGTATAGTAGACAGAGAGAAGGAGAAAAGGAATGGTTGGGAGGTAGGTAGGAGAGAGATTTATCAATTTTCTGTAGAAACATATTAATGGTTGAGATGAATGGTGAAGGCTGAATGTATTAATACTCTGCAGGGGGGAAAAGATATACTTTTAAGCCTCAGTACGTATTGGTAACCGATTCACATCTGTTTCAGATGCTGAGAAAGGTGTTTCTACATATGTGGGAATATTAACTTAGAAAGAAAGATCTACTAAGATTGTGGTGACCTCTATGGGTCCTATAGCTTTTAGTGTTAATGTAATGGTGAATCGTTACTCTAAAGGCAGAAGGTATCATCTACAGGTGACTCTAAAGATTTTATCTGACCCAGGAAATCTAGATTTCTTATTTTTTTCTGTGATGACATATTTTTCAAATCCAAAAAGATACTATGTAGAGTATAAAATGAGCTATAGGGATCCCTGGGTGGCGCAGCGGTTTGGCGCCTGCCTTTGGCCCGGGGCGCGATCCTGGAGACCCCGGATCGAATCCCACGTCGGGCTCCCGGTGCATGGAGCCTGCTTCTCCCTCTGCCTATGTCTCTGCTTCTCTCTCTCTCACTGTGTGCCTATCATAAATAAATAAAATTTAAAAAAAATAAAATAAAATGAGCTATATTTGGATTTGTGCCTTATATTATAGTCACCTGATCATGCTCAAGTAGTACTTAATCCAAAGTAGATTGTTCTAGAATATTCTAGAAAGTATTCAAACATCTTGGGTCCTCGTGATGTTGCTTTTAAATTCCTTTTAGTAAAATCATGAATGTCCTCCTAGCGATTGACATATGCCCTGTTCATTCAGGTTGGAAGCAAAGATGGCAGCAGGTTCTGTGTTTGAACTCTCGCTTGAAGTTTAGCTTTTATCTTATTCCAACTCCAGATTTTCTTTCTGATCCCAAACTTCTTTTCCTAAGGGGTGGTTTTGTTAGACTCAGAGGGTGGATGAAGGATTTGTGTGCACTCTCTTGGTTGTCCTATTGGGCTCCCCGTCGCTGCGGTTTTGTGGTCTAGATTTTGTAAACCACTCAACTGGGACAAGGAGGAAGGGGAAGAGTAGGGCAGAGCAAAAAGAAATAGAGTGAACTCTGCTGCCAAATACTCAGATTTTCCATGGTGACAAATGCCAAAGAGAGCAAGGATTATAGATATCCATCCAGTAGGAGCAACAAAGTCTGACTTCGACATGTCCTCCCCAAAGTGTTGTATTTTTTTGCCCCCTTTTTATTTTGCCTGTCTTACCAGAGCCACCAACAAGTAACAGAATTGATGGTGTGAACATTGCCTTATTTCACCTGGTAGCTGGCTAACGAACCTGTTAATGAGCAGAGGAAAGGTCCCAAAGGGGAAGGAAGGTCCATGGCCTCTCTTCCTCCTTCTTGCTAATAAACCCGCCCATTAAGATGCTGTGCTTGTGGCAACCAAGCTGATTATAACAACTGAATAGCTTGGGCTGTTTGGGCCCAGATAACCAACTATTTGGTCACATATCCATGAGTACAGCTGTGAGCACCCACCTCGACTTACAATCCAAGAACACTACTTGGAATAAAGGGGAGGTGTGTCTCGCCGCTCAGAGCTGTAGCTTTTCCTTCCTATTTAAACACCATGGCAGTGTGGTTCTGCTGTCTCTCTCCATGCCCAGCAGCCAGGCGCAGCCTCGCTTCAGTGTGATACAAGCGAAGAAGAAAGGAAAATGTTTGGACTTTGAAGTCCTCTCCAGTGGTGAGAATTTGGAGCCAGTTCTTCCAATTGTTAGGATCATTCAGTGACCGAAAACTGGAGTCATGTCTTCTCCTTCCTGATCTCTCTGCAGCACAGGGATCCCATGTGATGCTTTTCATCTTTGTGTGTCCATAGGATCTAGTGCTTTGTACACAAGCTTTAAAAATACTTGTCAGACTTGAAACCAAACCTGGTGGTGGAAATGATCAGTTAATTTTTTTTTTTAAATAAGGGGGCATCTGGATGGCTCAGTTGATTAAGCATCTGCCTTCAGCTCAGGTCACAATCCCAGGGTGCTGGAATTGAGCCCTGCCGTGGGAATCTGCTCGGCGGGGAGTGTGCTTCTCCCTCTCTACCTACCCCCCCTCGCTTGGGCTCTCTTTTGCTCTCTGTTCTCTCTCACTCAAGCAAATAAATCTTTAAGAAAAATAAATGAAAAAAAATTTCATAAATATTTTTTTTGTTTGTTTTTTGGGATAGAGTGTAAACATGAGTTGGGGCAGGGAAGGGGTGAAAGAGGAGCAGACTCCCTGCTGAGCAGGAAGCCTGACACAGGGCTCTATCCCAGGATCCTGAGATCATGACATGAACCAAAGGCAGACGCTTAACTGACTGAGCCCCCCAGGCACCCCTGAAAATGATCATTTAGAGCACATTCTTAGAGCATGTTTTTATTTCTGGGCTGGAAAAGATGCTGAATATGTGCATTTTTGTAAGTAGTTTCATGACAGTTTTTAATACATATGCATGCAAGTAATTAAAAATAAAACTTAAAGACGTTTTAGAAAATGTAAATACAAATATACTCCCACAGTGTGTTAATGTGTGGATAAAATTTTTTATTTATGGCAAATTGCATTTGCATTCTGAATTTTTTTTGCAATTTTCTTAAGCATATAGGCTAAGCAGTTACCTTAGAACTATTTCTTTTTACCACAGATAACTATGATCTGAATACATTAGCGTATCCACTTTTTATTATACTAATAGTGACTTCCTCTGAAGTAACCATTGCTTTAGTTAAATATGAGCCCATCTGTCTGTCTGGGGGTACCCATCTAATTCTAAAAGATGGTGTCCTAGCCCAGAATGTGGAGAATCTTAGTCAGCCTACGGAGCTTCCTGTCAGGTCATCAGACTTTCTGGATTCTGAGTAAGAACTTAAAGGGGGCAAGTTTTGCCCTCCAGAGTAGTGTTTTTCACACTTTAGCTGCATCATCGCAGTACAGATTACTGTGCCCCACTTCTGAGCTTCTGCATCAGTAGGTCTGGGGCGAGGTCTGGGAATGTGCATTTCTGACAGGTTCCCAGAAGATGCCAGTGAGGCTGGTTCAGGGGCAGCAAACTGAGGACCTGTGCTTGGTTTCTATTCATATCTTTGTTTTCTAGCACTTCCTCTGACTAATTCTTGAAACTTCTATCCCTACGTTAGATATCTATTTCAGTATCTTTCTGACAAAATATGGATAGAAAGTTGGTGGCCATGCCCTGAAGTATCTGTGATCTGTATAACTGTGATCTATGGAGAGGGTCTTCTCCCTAGCAGGTGTAGTTTTGGGAGCAGTGGCAAAATTCCTTTCTTCCCAGAGTTATTGATCCAGGAAGCTGAATGCTCGGTGAAAATACATTTGCCCCTGTAAGAGGTAAAATATATGCTGCTCAGACCCTAATGAGAATGAGTTTAATAAGTCTCTTTCTAGTTAGTCAGGCTTAATAGGGGATAGTATAGAGAGTATTAGCACTCCAGATAAAGGATCCTGAGAAGAAATGAAGAGTATTTATCTGGCCCCTTAGATATAAGGTCTTGAAAATAAAATCTTTCAAGGCAGCTGAAGCAACCCTGGAAGAGAAATTTATAGCATTACATGCTTCTATTGGGAACAAAGAGAGGAAACGAATCAATAATCCGAGTTCCTACCTCAAGAAACTGGAAAAAGATGAACAAAATAAGCCTAAAGCAAGCAGAAGAAGGAAATATAAAAAAGAGCAGAAATCAACAAAACTGAAAATAGGACAAGAATAGAGAAAATAAATAAAAAGCTGAATTTTTGAAAAAATTAATAAATTTGAAAAACTGACCCCCAAAGAGACACAAATTATCAATATCAGGGATGAAACCAAGGATATCACTATAGATCCTCTAGCCAGTAAAAGGACAATAAAGGAGATATTGTGAACAGCTTTGTTTGTTTGTTTGTTTGTTTGTTTTTAACAAGGACAGAAGAGTCACCCAAAGAAGAAAATGGCATATATAAAAGTCAGAAGTTTAGAAAGAGATTACCACCATTGAAAAATTGCATTTGATGTAATAATATTAATGTTGAGAGCTGAGTCAGGGGAGTGAGGGTGGAGATGAGCTGGGTAGGTAAATGGGCCATGAAGGGTAGGCCAGCCGACCTGCCTACTCTCCGTCCTTCCTTCTTTCCTTTCTTCCATTCCTCTTTCTTTTTTCCTACCAGCTTTAGTGAGATGTAATTGACGTATAATATTGTGCAGGTTTGAGGTGTACAAAGTGTGGATTCAACACACATATATTACACTTATGTATTACCATGATAGTGTTACACCACCTAATTATGATTTCTCTTCTTTTTTTTTTTTTTTTTTTGGTAAGAACATTTAAAATCTAGTCTCTTAGCAACTTCAAGTATATACCACAGTATTATGAACTGTAACCACCGTGCTACACATTAGACCCCCAGAATATATGCATCTTATAATTGGAAGTTTTTACCCTTTGATACATATCTGCCTTTTACCCCACCCCCCAGGCCCTGGTAACCACCATTTAGTCTCTGTTTCTATGAGTTTGGCTCTTTTAGATTATATACACAAGTTATAATATGTAGCATTTGTCTTTGTCTGACTTATTCTGCTTAGCATAATGTTTCAAGGTCTACGTATGTTGTTGCAAATGGCAGAAATGGAAAGGACATATAATATTTCATTATATATGTATATGTATATTAGTACACACATATATAAGTATTATATATATAGTATTCCATATATATGTTCCATTACATATACAAACTCTCTCCACATCTTTTTTATCCATCCATTCATTGATGGGCACTTAGATTATTTCCATATCTTGACTATTGTGAATAATGATGCAATGAACATGGGAATACAGATGTTTCTTTTAGGTCTTGTTTTCACTTCCTTTGAATATATACCCAGAAGTAGAATTGCTTTATTTTTTATTATTTTTTTAAAGAACCTCCATACTGTTTTCCATAGTGGCTGCTCCAATTTACATTGCTGCCAGTAGTGCCAAAGCGTTCCCTTTTTCCCATATCCTCGTCAGCACTTCTTATCTCTTGGCTTTTTGATGATTGCCATTCTAACATATGTGAGGTGACATCTCATTTTGGTTTTGATTTATATTTGCCTTATGGTTAGTGATATCAAGCATCTTTCCATGGACCTTTTAGCTGTTTGTATGTCTTCTTTGGGAAAAGGTCTATTCAGTTCCACTGCCCATTTAAAAAACTGGATTGTTTTGTTGCTATAGAGTTCTTTGTATACTTTGGATATTAACCCCTTTTCAGATATATGGTTTCCATATCTTTTCTTCCATTCTGTAGGTTGCCTTTTCATTTTGTTGGTGTCTTCCTTTGCTATGCAGAAGTTTTTAAATTTGGTGTAGTCTCATTTAATTTGATGTATAACTTTATACTTTTAAATTTGATGACCACAATGGACCAATTCCTCAATGACCATAAACTGCCAAAATGTAATAAAGTAGACTATCTGAATAGTCCTATAATCATTAAAGAAATTGAATTTGAAATTTAAAATCTACAAAAGAAATATTCAGGCCCATATGGTTTCACTGAAGAATTCTGATATTAAAAGAAGAATTAACACCAATTTTATGCAGTTTTTTACAGAAAGTAGATGTGGCCAGTATGATCTTAATGCCAAAACCAAATAATCACAGTGTGGAAAAAGAAAACTGAGTATCCCTATTTTTCATGAACTTAGACATATAAATCCTTAACAAAGTGTCAGCAAATCCAACTCAACAATGTTTAAAAGGAATTATAACCATGACCACGTAGAATTTATTCTAGATATGTTAGGATGGTTTAACATTCCAAAATCAATCAGTACGATCCACCATATAAACAGCTTAAGGAAGAAAAAACCGTATGATCATACCAACTGACGTAGAAAAAGCATGACAAAAATTTACCATTCATTCATAATGAAAATGCTCAGCAAATTAGGAACAGAGGAGGGTTACCCTAATTTGATAAAGAATGTATACAAAATAATTAAGACTAACACCATACTTAATGGGAAAAGACTTCGCCTAAGAAAATGCTTTTCGCCTAAGATTGGGAACAGTCCAGGATGTCTGCATTCACCAATGTTGTCCAATGTAGAACTAGAAGTTCTAGCTGGCACAATAATTAAAAAAGGAAATAAAAGGCACACAGATCAGAAAGAAAGATACAAAACTATTTGCAGATATGGTATGCACATAGAAAATCCCAAGACCTCCACAAAAAACCCCTAGAACTAATAAGTAAGTTCAGTCAGGTCATAGGATTACAAAATTGACACCCCAAAATCAATCACATTTCTGTATATTAACAATGAATATGTAGAAACCAAAGTTAAAAACATAGTAACATACAAAAAAAAAGAGAAATATTTATGTACACTCTTCACAAAATACAGACAGTATCTATATGCTGAAAATTACAATTTGTTGATGAAAAAATCAAAGAAGAATTAAGTAAATGAAAAAACATACCATGTTTATGGATTGGAAGACTCAACATAGTAAAAGTGTCAGTTCTTACCAAATTGGTCGGTAGGTTTAATGAAATTTCATACAATTCTTACAGCAGCTTTAAAAAAGGCATACATAACATTATTCTAAAAATTATATGGAAACAGACCCTAGAATAGTTAAAACAGAGAAGAAGAATAAAGTGGGAAGAATCACTCTATTTCAGTAGTAAGTCCTATTACGTTGCTGCAGCTTCAAGACAGTATGGTATCAGCAGAAGGATAGACACATAAATAATGGAACAGGACAGATAAACCAGAAATAGAGCTACACAAATATATTCAACTGATTTTTGACAAAGGTACAAAGGCAATTCAGTAGAGGAGAAGTCTTTCAGTAAATTATGCTGTAGTAATTAGGTATCTATAGACAAAAACAATGAACCTTGACCCAAACCTAACTCTTATACAAAATTTAACTCAGAGTGAATCAAGGACTTAAAAGCAAACATAGTTTTAAAACTCTTGGAAAAAGGAATAGGAGAAAGTCTTCAGAATCTAGGACTATGCAGGATTTTTAGACTTGACTCCAAAACCACAGTTTTGGAGTTCCTTTCCGAAAAAGGAAAATTTGATTCTCATCAAAATTAAAAACTTTTGCTTGGTAAAAGGACATTAAGAGGATAAAAAGACAAGTATCTAGAACATATAAAGAACTCTCAAAACTCAACAACAAAACCCACAAACCATCCAGTTAGAAAATAGTCAAAAGATACAGACATTTCACTGAAGAGGATATCTGGATGGCAGAGAAGCCATTCATAAAATATTTGAGTGTTTTCATATGTTCAACATGTGTTTAACATATATTTAACCATCAGACAAATGCAAACTAAAAATGCAATATCACTACACACATCAGAATGGCTAAAATAAATACTAGTGATACCACTAAATAGCATTAGTTCTGGCAAGGATGTGGAGGAGCTCAATCCCTCATACATTGGGTGAAGTGATAAAGCTATACTGAAAAACATTTTGGCCGTTTCTTTAAACATTTCTTTTTTTTATTTTTTATTTTTTTATTTTTATTTTTATTTTTAAATTTCTTTAAAAATCATGCGGCTGTCATATAACCTAACAACTGTGCTCTTCAGCATTTACCCCATAGAAATGAAAACCTATGCTTCTGCAAAAACCCATTACTAATGTTTATGGCAGCTTTATTTGTAATAGCCCCAAACTGGAAACATCCCAGATATCCTTCAGCAGGTGAAATGGTTAAACAAACTGTCGTACGTCCATAGCACGGAATGTTACTCAGAAATAAAAATAGATGTGGTAACTTGGATGAATCAATAGGGGATTAGTCTGGGTGAAAAAAGCTAGCTAAAAGGTTACTTGCTATATGATTCCATTTGTAACAAACCTTATTGACATCACAAAATGGCAAAATGGGAGGAAGAATAGTGGTTGCCAAGGGGTTAGGGAAAGGAGAGGGGAGTCAGATGGGGTTACAAAAATTAACACCAGCAATCCTTGTCCTGGTGGAACAGTGCTATATCCTAACTGTGGCAATGGATGCATGAAATTTTACATGTGATACATGCATGAGTACAAGTAAATACTGGGGGAATAAGGTTGGTGGATTATGTCTACAGATATAACTGTTCTTATTCTAGTTGTTGCAACAGTGAGAGAAACTAGTTACAGGAGAAAGGATCTCTGTATTACTTTTTCCAACTACATGCAATTCTGCAGTTACCTCAATAAAAATGTCCGTTGAAAATATCCCCTTTCAGACTTTTACTTAGCAAAAGCTTACTGCCTACTGCTTCTATCAGATACAAGTGCTTGAGGTAAAAGCCGGAGACTCACATTGTTACAGAGATGGGGAAGGAACAGAAATGAGGAAATACACAAGGAGAGAAACAAGGAGTGGTGAGCTTTGGGCTGAGTTATAGAATGTATAAGGTGTAAGAAAGCAGCTGTCAGCTCTAGCTCACATCTGTCACATCAGAATGGGGCTCAGGTTGCCACACTTGATTTTCCAGAAGAGATCAAATCCTATATTTTACATGAAATCTCCCCAGTTTATTTGGTGTGTGTGTGTGTATACATCATATGTATATGTGATTTTATTTATTTATTCATGAGAGACCCAGAGAGAGGCAGAGACATAGGCAGAAGGAGAAGCAGGCTCCATTCAGGGAGCCTGATGTGGGACTCGATCCCAGGACCCTGGGATCACAACCTGAGGTCAACCACTGAGCCACCCAGGAACCCCGGTATGTTTTATATTTTTCAATAATTTTGAACTTACGAAAAGTTATAAAATGGTACAAAGAATTGTAGTGTACCCTTTACTTAGATTTCCCAATTACTTTCTCATTCTATCTGTCCATCCATTCATCTCCTCATCCATCCACTCATCCATCCATCCATCCATCCACTCATCCATGCATGCCCCTATTATCTATCTAGCATACAAAAAGGACAGTCTCCTACATAGCCACAGTTCATCTGTCAAAATCAGTGAGTGACTGTCAATCTTATATTACCACCTAATTTACAAACCTCAAATTTTGCCTACAACAAAGCTTTTGCTCTGGGAAGGACCCTGTTAAGGAAATGAAAAGACAAGCTACAGAAGGGGAGAAATTATTTGCAACATACCGTCCACTCATGTGTTTCTAAGTCCAGGGACAGACCACTCCACGGTCATATTTGCACTTAGCTGTCAGGTCCCCATTAGCCTCTTTACATTTGGAGGAATTCCTCAGTCTTGCCTTGTCTTTCATGATCTTTAGATTTTTTTAGGAGTACAGAGCAGTGTATGCTTGCAGAATGTCCTTTGACTTGGGTTTGCCCACTAATCTCATGTGATTAGCTTCATGCGATCTTCCCCGTCAGCTTTGCTACAGAAGTGAGGCTTTGTTGTTCCCAGATATCAAAACACATGATCTGCATTTGTGCTTTTACAATGGATGTCAGCTTTTATCACTTGGTTAAAAAGAGGCTGTCTGCTGGATTGCTCTAGTACTTAGTTTTAAATTAGTAAAGTACCTAAGGAGTATTTTTTAGGGATAGACTTTGAGACTCTGTAAATATCCTTTTCCTCCTACAAACTTTCACTGACTAGTTTTTTTTCCGTTGAAGCTTCTTGTCTAAATCAACTAACACCTGATGGTTGCTAAATGGTAATTTTTTTTCTTTTGTCTAATTCCTTCTGCACGTATTACTTAGCATTCCACTCCATGGTAAAATGTTCCCTTCTCCCCTAATTAAGTAATTATGGTAGTATAGAATTAGAGATTCTGATTTTATTCAGTGGGTAAGTATATTACTATTAGTTTTGAAATGCAGTTGCCTTAAATTTAGCCAATGGGAACTGCTGGTAGTGACTCTTGTGTCCTCTTATTTGAGAACTTTCTTTTTAACTTTTGGCACAAGATGTTCTGTGATCATGTGCTTGCCTTCAAATGAGTTTTTTCTTTATTTTTTTAAAAAATATTTTATTTATTAGAGAGAGAGAGCACAAGTAGGGAGAGCTGCAGACAGAGGAATAGGGAGAAACAGACTCTCCACTGAGCAGAGAGCCTGATGTGGGGCTCAAGCCCAGGACTCTGGGATCATGACCTGAGCCGAAGGCAGATGCTTCACTGACTGAGCCACCCAGGTGCCCCAAAGGAGTTGTTTCTATAAAGGTCCTGGATTTTTTTTTTTTAAGTGGAGAATGGCATTTAGAAACTAAGACCTGAGTACTGGGTATTTCATTGGTTCCAGGGTATCATACTTGGAGGTCTTCTAACTGAATAGAATTAACACACATACACACATTTATTATACACTCTGAAACCATGGCATCTCGAATTGCAATTCAGTATCTCCTACTTTGAGTCTTCCCTCTTTTCATATTTGTACCTCTTTCTTTGAGAGTGAGAAATCTGGCTTCCATTACTCCCAATATATATTTGTGTGTGCAATACCCTTTATGTAATCAGTCTTCCAACCCATGGGCCGTCTCCTCATCTCCTGTGCTGTATCAGTCAAGAGTATTCTCAGCTCTTTCATTGTGGACTGATTCACATTGGCCTGCACCTTTCCCCTCCCCCTACTCTACACCTGTTGGCCAAGACTCATCACCCATTTGGCATACCAGCTGAGCATTCCCCCATGCATAGTGGTGTGCCTACTAAGAGTTCTCTGTCCTGGCTTCTGGCATCTGACTTATGAGAGTTTCTCCCCTATCGCCACTAAATTTGTGCATCAGTGGAAATAACTCAGATATTGAAAGTTGGCACCTAATTTGATTTTATAATGGGGTCTATAAAATTACCCATGTCTATGGGATGACCCATGGGCTACATTATACCCAATATATAAGCAATACTACACATATAAGCGTACTAAATTATAAGCAGCATTAATGTCCTAAAGGAAAGGTAACAGTTAATATAGTCTGTTAACTTATAGGACAATCTTCTTTTTAGGCTTGATAATATGACAGTTACCAATTAAAAATATGTGGTTTGTTTGTATTGTCCCTAAAGAATTAAAATGTGATGCCTCACACTTTCTCAGGAATTCCTTATGAGAATTGTAGTAATACATTCCACAGGGTAGTAGAATTGGCTCCATTGTGGCTGCTGAAGGAAATCACTAAAGAATTCTCCATATTGGGATGAGGCCCCAGTCATTCTTTCAGGACAGCTCTGGTCCAAATTACAGGTTTATTAGTCATAGAGCATTTTCCTCCTGTTTATACTTCCATTTAAAATAAACATTATTCCAGGTTATGTATTTGAGAAAAGAAATCATTTGTTCAAGGCCAGGGAAAGGTAGAAAAAATAAAATATTCAAGTTGTATAAATGTAGAGATAGAACTCTATAAGATTGCAGAGGTCAAACTATGAAAATGTGGTCATGACATTTATGATATTCATTAATGGTATGATATTAAATGTGAGATACAGGTCTGATTCTTTCACGTTCAGTTCTTTCCCCTTTGGTTGATATCTTTTGGCAGAACACCACAAGGTTCATATCTTTGCGTCCTTTATGTGATGGGCAAGGATGTCAAGTGGAGAGAAAGCAAGTCTTTTGATGCTGAATGAAGACCTGCCAAGGTCTTAAGTGGACAGGGTGGACCAGCAGGACAGAATTCTGGTGACATTTCGGCAAAGAGTGTGTAAGGGAAGCTTCTACCGAAAGTCATGACTCATAAAGTTTCTCTGACAGAGAATGAATAGTCTGTACATCAATGAAACAACATAGAAAATGGAGTACTGGTAAATTTTCATTTCCTTAATGAAGTCTAATAAAGCAAGAGTGATATATGGAGCAGTGTGTTATGCTCAATCTACATCTACCAAAAAACCTCTCTGCTAATAACCCTCTGTTCTTTAAAAATATGTCTGACTCCACACATACGTTCTAACTCAGAAAAATCTCTGATATTCTGTCTGGAATAATTTCCTTAAGTTAGCCTTTTAAGAATATGTATTTGACTGATTTAAAGAAAATTCTGCTTGATTAGTCTTGGTCTTTATGCAGTCCCTTGTTTTGTAAGACATGAATTGTTTGTAGCTACAAATTGCCTTGGGCTGCTTCTCACATTCGGAGCACTAAACTTTTCTTTCTTTTTTTTAAAAGATTTTATTTATTTATTCATGAGAGACAGACAGAGAGAGAGAGAGAGAGAGAGAGAGAGAGGCAGAGACATAGGCAGAGGGAGACACAGGGTTCCTGCAAGGAGCCCACTGTGGCACTCAATCCCAGGGCCTGGGAACATAACCTGAGTGAAAGGCAAACACTCAGCCACTGAGCCACCTAAGTCATCTGCCCTAAACCTTTCTTTAGCCATACCCTGTTTTGATCCCACTGTCCCTTGTAGTATTTGGCAGGTACAGCCTCAATGATGCAGATGGCTTTTCTCTTTAGGGTACCACATTCAAGAGACTGATTGAAATCCAGATGCTCTGGTGTAATGACAGAAAGGAAGTTGGTGGAATGAATAGTTGGTGGCCCACATCTGATAGTGTCATTTAGGGACTGGACTGCCTGCATCCAAGCTCTTCTAATTCCCCACTGCAAGTGCTTCCATAGGATTGAACCACCCTTGCCTGATCCGCCATCTCCATGTGTTCAAAACCCACCTTCCCTTACAGCCAACTTAAAAGGTATTTCCTGCTTGCTGTCTTTCCAGTGTCCTTACTCAGCATCTCTGTTTCCTTTCTATACTCCTGTAGTACATTTTTTTTTGTAGTTCATCTGCTGACTCTTGTTACATCTTTCTTATATGACAGTGTAACTATATCCTCATTAGACTACAAAATATATAAAGGAAGACAACCCATCTTAGTTATTTAAAAAAAACTTCCATACTATCTAGCACCTGTTATGTAGGTACTGGTAAGTTTATAACTCCTTGTGATACATATTCTCTGTCTTCACTCTTTGTCTTGGGTATTTCATGCCTCCTCACTCATTCAGTACCAGAGCCCCTAATTCATAGTCATTTACTTTATCTCTTTTATCTTAATTTTTGGCAGCAAAAATGGAAAATGTCTGATATGGCCTGGAATTGATTCTAACCTGGATTATGAAGACTAGAGTAAGGCTCTGGCCCCTCTCTGGATTCTGAGTTCTATGCTACTCCATAAATTTCAGCTGGCACACATAGTATTTTCAGTCTTCCAAGAGCTTTCCATATCTTTATTAACTTAATATGAGTAATTTTAATTTTGTAGAATGGTGTTTTTCAGTCTTTGAATCCCAGTTATATTCTCCAATTTTAGTTTTTTTTTTCTCATATATTGTATTTTGGAGTAAGCTCACTCTTCTCTGATAGGGAATGTTTTTACCACAGAGCATTACTATATTACTATATTGAAGGATACCAGTTAATTGCTTCTGAGAAACTTAATTGTTGAGTCTTGTTGCTTCAATTTATACTAGGTTTCCATTAAAGTTTACACTCAATGACCACACAATATTTGTAAAAGAGTTTGTATGCGTCTGCATCTCTAGAAATAGTTTCCCTAGAGATACTCCTAGTTGTGGCTAGCTGTGTGTTTCTGTGAGTCTTCTGTAATATTAAAAACCATCCTAGTACACAAATACTTTCCAAAATTTAAAATGTTCTCTCTTAATATCAACTTTCAAGGAATTTTATAGGTTGATTAGATGATGGCATGTGGATGCACATTTAGAACAATAATATATAAGTGTTTAGGCATCCATCTGCCTTGCATTTATTGAATGTCTTCTACTTACCAGGAATGTATCTAGGTCACTGGGAAACTTCAGTGAAGACAAAGGGCACTTCTGATTTGGATTTTATGTTCCAAAACATGGGGACAGACAATACACACAAACATAATAAATAAGAAGATTTACAGGGGTGCCTGAATGGCTTAGCCAGTTGAGCAGTCATCTCTTGGTTTTAGCTAAGGCCATGATCTCAGGGTTGTATAGTCAAGCCCTGCATCAGGCTCTGTGCTTGGTGCGGAGTCTGCTTGATAATTCTCTCTCTCCCTTCCCTCTCCCTGTTCTCCCTCTCTCTCTCTCTCTCTCTCTCTCAAAAGAAATAAAATCTTTAAAAAATAAGTAAGCAAATTACATTGTTTTATACAAAACAATGAGAATTATAAAGAAAAAATTGTGTAAGTAGAGCATACATGGAGCAAGGTGAAGGATAATAGGAGACTTGGAGACAGCAAGTTTCAAGTTTTGCTTTAAAGGGGGGCAAGTAATAAAACTGTAGTTTTGTGGAGGTAGTAGACTCAAGAGAACATTTTTCTTTTTCTTTCTTTCTTTTTAAAATATTTTATTTATTAGAGAAAAAAACGCATGAGCAGGGGTGGCAGCAGAGGGAGCGGGAAAAGCAGATGCCCTGCTGATCAGAGAGCCAGACACAGGGCTTGAGCCCAGGACTCAGGGATCATAACCTAAGCCAAAAGCAGACACTGAGCCACCCAGGCACCCAAAGAAAACATTTTTCTTAAGATGGCAAAAATATATGTATACTCACTGGGACTCACTTAGTATAGAGAGAAAATGTGATGAATCACAGAGAAAGGGAAGAACAGCTGACTCATGTCCTTGAATAGGCAGGAGGAGATGGGGTTTAGTACACAACTGGAGGGGCTGTCATGAATTGGGAGCTGGACACCTCATCAATGGCAACAGTTAAATATATGTAACAAATCAGATAGAACTTCCTGTGGATAAATGTATATGGAAAGTATTCCTTGGCTGTCTCAACACATAATTATTGAGTGTCTACTCTGTATAAGGCATCAGAAACAAAATGATAAACAAGTCAGTCATAGTTCTTGTCTTTGTCAAGCTGGTGGTATAGGGTGCAAAAGTTGTCTTTCTTTTTAAGCAGTTAAAGTAGTAGAAAAAGACAGTATTCTGAGGTGATGTTTCTGTACTTCCATCATGATGCATTTTCAATATCCTAGTTTCACCACTTAGCATTAGCACACAAGTTTACTCTCACTCCAGTTGATATTCTGAGAAAAAAAAAAAAAAGATTTCTCCACCTTCCCACAATCCCATTTCCAGCTGGACTCTGTAGGCTTGATGAGTGTCTACCATTTGTTACTGCAAAGGATCTCAGTCTAAAGCAGCTCACATAGCATGCTAAATATCCATGAAATGGTCATGTGCTTGGCTATGAGACTCCTTGTTGAACTGATTTCTATGTAGTACAGTCACTGGCAAAGAGTAAGGGAGTATAATCTGGCCATTAAGCCCCTAGTTAAGACTGCCAGGCTCCTTGGTAATATTGTTTTTATGGAAAAGATGTGTTTTGTGTGGATAGTCTTGATTTAGGGCCCTTTTCTTGATAAGTATAACCCACTATGATTGCCAATACAATTGACTTCTATGGGGTGGAACAGAGCAAACCAGTAAGATTTCAAAAGAATGTATTGGCTCTTCCTCTACAAAGTCGCCTACATTTCTTTATAGTCTACTTATTTCATATCTGACATATCTACTAATCCTCTTTGGTTTTTGATCATTGGGTTTTAAAAACTTTAAATTTTATTTAAATTCAATTAACTAACATATAGTGCTCATTGGCTTTTAAGGAGCAAAATGAGCCTGCGGGCTTTGTGGGAATAGGTGGGTGTTGCTGTCCATGGTGCTAGAGGCAATAAAGAGAACAAAAACTCATCGCAAAACACAGCCGTCCATCTTTTATTCTCTTCACTTTTATTTGTTTATCTACAGGAATGTCTCTTCAGTTAACGGTCTATATAAATAGAAAAGATTTAGTGGAAACTTAGCCAAGATTTGACCGAAACTACAGACATTCCAGGCATCCCTGTTTGTGTGCCAGTCCTTGGGGTACTTGTTCCTCATTTAAGAAATCTCTTCTGGAGGAAGCTCTTTGTGTTATCACTCTGATGGTTTCTTTTCCTTTTTTAAAGATTTTATTTATTTATTTGACACAGAGAGTGCGAGAGCACAAGTAGGCAGAGTGACACCCAGAGGGAGAGGGAGAAGCAGGCTCCCCACTGAGCAACAAGCCCTATGTGGTGCTCGATCCCAGGATTCTGGGATCATGACCTGAGCTGAAGGCAGATGTTTAATTGACTGAACCACCCAGGTGCCCCTGATGGTTTCCTTTCACCTATCCTGTGCCATTACCTCTCTTTACCTGTATTTTACCTTACTCCATTAATTGTGCCAACTGGGGAGGGTTTCATATCCCATTGCTAAGCATTCAGTTAGAAACCAATTCCATATATCTTCCAATTCCCCTTGTGCAGTAAGCTTGTTACCTAGTTTGGATGTTCCTCTCTAAATGATCCCCAGATTGATCGTTGTTGTTATGGTAATGGGATGCTGAGAATGAGGCACATCTGTCACGGAGCCCAGGAAGACCATCTGAAGTGGTGGTGAAAATCTACATAGATGTGGTGCAGTTGATTTTCAGGTTTGCATCAGTATTATTGTCTCTGATCAGCATCTCATTGCCTCTGACTCTCTCTTATAAGTCACTTGGTACCCCCCCCCCCCATGCAGACTATGAAGTGATGGAGGCATTAGAAAGAATGTCTGATGCTGATTGTTGGAAACCTGCCGCCACACATATTTTTAACTGTCTTTTTAGCCATCTCATAACAGCTACATCAACACACTAAGTGTCAATTACAATATAGGCACTGTGACTATACTAGGGGTTCCCAAATAACAATCAGAATCACCTGGAAGCCTTATAACACTATTGATTCCTGGGTTCCCCCCCCAGACTTTTGAACCAGTCCTAAAGAGCCATGATATGATTGTAACAACTTGGATGCCAGCCTGAGATTTTACCAATAGAGTAAAGATAATGGTTTCCATAATTGCACATCTATCTGAATATGTTCCTGACCTGGATAATTATAAGAACCTTCTAAGGTGCTTTAAGAGCTCACACATTTCCAAGCCACATCTGGCTGGCTTAGGTAAAAGCAGTGATGAAGTATTTTTATTATTAACTTCCCACAAGTAAGCTTAGACATCTATAAAGTGTTTTGTACAAAACACTGCCTCAGGGGCACCTGGGTGGCTCAATCAATTAAGTGTCTGGCTTCAGCTCAGGTCATGATCCTGGGGTCCTGGGATGAAGCCACACATTGGGCTTTCTGCTCAGCAGGGAGCCTGCTTCTCCCTCTCCTTTTCCTGTTCCTGCTGATTATGCGCTCACTCTATCTCTTACTCTCTCTCTCTCTAAAAAAAAAAAAAAAAAAAAAAAAAAAATCTTAAAACAAACAAAAGAAAACACTATCTCACTTGCTTCTCTTTTTTTTAATTTTTATTTATTTATGATAGTCACACACACACACACACAGAGGCAGAGACACAGGCAGAGGGAGAAGCAGGCTCCATGCACTGGGAGCCCGATGTGGGATTCAATCCTGGGTCTCCAGGATCGCGCCCTGGGCCAAAGGCAGGCGCTAAACCGCTGCGCCACCCAGGGTTCCCTCACTTGCTTCTCATAACAGTCCATAATTATAATTTTGCTTTGCATATGAGAAAACCGAGTATATGTCACAAAAGCTTTCATTTTGAGCATGAACCTGATTAATCTTGGCCATTGGTATTCATGCTATCTTGTTTCCTTACAGTAAATTGTCATATTGGCTCAATTTTTCTCATATCCATTGTTAAGTGGCTCTTAAATATCTGCATAAATTATTTCCATGCACTTCAGTCTCCTCTGTTATTGCAACAATTAAAACTATAACAAAAATCTTTCTGAAAAACAAAACTATGTATTTGAAACTTAGAAATGCAAATAAAGGAAGCATTTTAAATTCCCAAGTAGTTTGTTTTGGGAAAGTTTTGTATTTTCCTCATGAAGATACTCCTTTATTATATAACATGTGGCAGAACTCAGTTCAGTCAAACATCTGTGAAACACCTACTCTTTGTGCAGTTTCTCATAAAAATATTTTGTTGAATAATCATAGTGGCATCCAACATTCATTTGAATACATCCTGTGTGACTGGTATTCTGCTGATACTTTCCATTGACTGTCTCCCTCGGCCTTTATGATAGCTCTAGGAAGTAAGTATTATTATCATCTTTCTTTTACTGATGAGGAATCATAAGCCTAGAGAGGCCAGGTGGTTTGTCCAAGGTTGTATAGTTAGAAGTAGCAGAGCTGAGACTTTATTTTATTTAAGATTTTATTTATTCATTCATGAGAGACAGAGAGGCAGAGACATAGGCAGAGGGAGAAGCAGGCTCCCTGTGGGGACCCTGGTGTAGGACTCTATCCCAGGATCTCGGGATCACGCCCTGAGCCAAAGGCAGATGCTCAACCACTGAGCTACCCAGGTGTCTCCAGAGCTAGAATTTTAAAGCGAGGCAGTGTGGTCCCAGCACTCACCCATTTAACCACTGTGCTGTATGAACTTCATGGAATATACTCTGTGGAATTGTGAGCTTTTGAAAGAAACAAGTGAACAGTTGGTATTTTAATTTAAAGATTAGGACTATATCATGAGAACAGAAAACGGTGTCTTTAGATAAATTACTCTCATTGATCAACAGTTGATTCTTCTTGGACAGCCTCATTTATCCTAGCTGTTATCCATGCATTTGTAGCTGGGGACAAAGAGGTGGTGGAGGGCAGTGAGGCAGGTGGGCCCTAGGCAGGTTATGGAATCTGAATAACGCAGACTTCCCAGGCTCCAGTACTGGCTTGCTGTCTACCAGATGTGCGACCTTTGGGCAAGTTGCTCAGCCTCTGTGCCTCAGTCTTCCCTTTGGAGAAAATGTGCTGACTTCATGGAGTTAATTTGAGGATTATGAGTTACTAGAGCTGCAGCCCTTGCGATGGTATCTGGAACAAAGGGACCACCCATAAGTGTTAAACTTTGTGATCATGTTACTGTCCTACAGGCTTGCTTTGGGAATATCATTATGGGCTGAATTATATACCTGTGAATTTATAAATTGAAGTCCAGTATAATTCAGGGTTGTGACTGTTTATATACTGGACATTAGAGAGGTCATAAGATTAAGTGAGGTCATCTGGGTGGGTCCTAATCCAGTATGATTGATGTCTTTCTAAGGAGCATGAGAGACACTGAAGGGATATACATACAAAGACCACATGAGGACACAGCATGAACATAGCCGTCTGCAAGCCAAGGAGTGAGATCTCAGGAGAAACCAAACCTCCCAATGCCTTGGTCTTAGACGTTCAGCTGCCAGAACTATGAAGAAATAAATTTCTGTTATTTAAAGCATGCAGTTGTGGTATTTTGTTACGGTAGCTCTAAAAAATGAATGCATCATAAATGGCAGTTTCAGGAACATTCTGCATGTTATACTGTGACTATAGTAATGATTGACAAGGCACCCCCTCATGAATACAACTCATTAATAACTTTACATAACAGTTGCTTTTCTAATACTTTTACATCCTGTCCAGTTTGGTCACAATGCAACATTGTAGACATCCATACACCCTCAGAAAGGGTTTCTGAATAATAGGCCATTGTTGGAGTGGGAATTTCATGGAGTTTCCCTTAATTTCTGGGTTGATTTTCTCCCCAATATATTAGGTACTGTCTCTAGGTGTTAAGGCAAAGGTTGCAAGGATGTTTATATAATACTCCTAAAGCACCTTATGAGTCAGGTCTACACACATGTGTGCACACATGCACAGAAAAAAGTGGAATGGCTTTTCAGGGATCACAAACTCAATTGCCTAAAGGCAAGAAAGTGTATCTTCACATTGTATCCAGCCTGCATGTGGTGACTGTAGTAATTCTAACTAGGCACTTCTGTCCCCTTGCACACACAGTGGGTTAGCTTACCAAGAAACCAGAATAGAGATCTGTATGAACTCAAGTTGGTTGACTTACCCTTAATCTATGGAAAATTTGCATATGAAATTACTAGTAGCTAGAGTATCAGTTTTATTTTGTTGAAAGGTAAAGAATGTATTTGATTTAGTTTTCAGATTATAAGTATTCTTGGAGTTGCTGAGAAGGGTAGTTGGCAATTGGGCCAGGAATCTGGGGTAAAATTGTGGAAACTGAGATGTTCTCTGATGTCAGTCACACATCCATATACCCTCCATCCTCCACCACCATGAGCCCAGATTTCAAAACCCACTTAGATTTCCTCTCTCTTAGATCTTTTGTATTAATACCTGCCAAAAGAAGAATTTTTAAGTGGAGAAATTTTTCTATGAAATCAGCGCTAGGTTCATAATGATGGCCCCTGTTAACTACAAAGAGCTCAAAGCAAGGAAACAAAAATGTAAATTTTAGAGACCCTGATGCATCTACCTTTGAAAAACTATCATCTTCTGATTTAAGTGCATCTGAACTTGTCATAGGGAGAGAGCTCTGCTGCTTCACAGACCAAGAGTGCCTGTCGTGTTCAGTAGCCTAATGTTTTCTTTGATCATAAGTGGATTCAGATTAGTCATCTGTTAATCAAGGTGCTGATTATGGTCCTTATTAAACCTCATCTCCTTGATAATCTAATTTTCTTCTAAGCTTCAAAAATGATAAGAAATCTTCTTAGCATTGCTTTTAAGATTAAGTTAACCTGTCTGAACTCTGAGAAATTGGGCAATTTTAACTTTATAATGTTACTTAGCCTTTTCATGAGAAAAATGTCAGTAAAGGCCAAAAATAATAATGTAACTATGGGAACTTCTATAGGCTCATGATCACAGATGAGACGACAGGACTTACCTTTGTGAAATCACAACTTCGTGACATTGTATCTCTTCAGATTCAGTTCTTACATGTCAGTACTCTTGGCTTTCTACCTGAGCATCAACTTATAGTTTCTGAGAGGCAAGTTAATGAAAATATTCCTCTAATGTGTGCAGTGTTTTCTTTCTCTTGTCTATCTTTTTTTCTCTCTCTCTTTTTAAAAGATTTTATTATTTATTTATTTATTTATTCATGAGAGAGGGGTGGTGGGCAGAGACACAGGCAGAGGGAGAAGCAAGCTCCATGCAGGGAGCCTGATGTGGGACTTGATCCTGGGACTCCAGGATCATTCCCTGAGCCCAAGGCATGCACTCAACCACTGAGCCACCCGGGGTGGAGGAGGTGGGGGGGGGGTGGGGGAGTGGAGGTGGGTGGCCCCAGTATTTTTCCTTTTTATAACAAAAGTTATGTATAACTGTAAATCAGTACAACATTTACCATATTTTATTTTATTTTTTTTCATTTACCATATTTTAACAAGTCAACTCAAACAGTCCTTGCTTGTTTAACAAATACCTATTGTTTAAAGGTGTTTGGCTGGATTTGTGTAACCTTACAAATAAAATCCACTGGATTTTTTCTTGTAAGCAGTTAGGGCTGTAGTGGTACACATCCTTGCGTGGGGGTATCATGCACATGGTGGTATGTGGGCAGACCCCTGAATTTTCAGTGATGGCTACCCTGAGTTTAGTTCCCTAGAAATTATTAATTCATTCTATGCATTGTGTCTACAATTCAATCACATTAATGCCTCAACTGTAGCCTCTTTCTTTTGTCTCCTGAAATTCTAGGCATAAGTATTAACAACTATTACCATATTTTTAATGCTTCAGAATTTATTGTGTGTCTAAACAATAAACAGCTTGACTCATTAATCATCGAATGTCATTCATCACAGCTAAATGCATCCTTGTTTATAAGCCCAATGCCTTATGGGACTTTGAGACACGTCTGAGTTTCAGAGTCTGTGATAGCTCTTCTTACCAGAGACTTGGCTCACTCTGAAGGAAACCTGTTTACAATTCATTTGCTTACTTATCAGAGTGCAGTAGGAACCTTTGATGAAGTAATGATCCTTTGATAATGCACAGGTTAAAGCTTTGGTTTAAGAATGGGGGACTGTCCAAGGTGCTGAAGAGAGACTCAAATGAAAGCTATCCAGGAGTCCAGCATGTTTGGGCACTGGTGCTCCTCCCCTGCCTCTCCACCACTACCCCAAGACAAGATATATGTACAAATAATTAAGGCATTTGTTCTACTGAGGACCAATCTGGTGTCAAACAATTTGGAAACACATTTAATTAAGTATAGAACGTGATTTCTTTGCATTGAGTAACAGATACCTGAGACCTTCGGTGATGGTGTACCTGCAGTGTTCTTTCTCTAACTATTTAATTATATTTCAAGTTTCACTCTAATCCTTTGGGGAGGACGTGGCTATCATGAGTAGTTCTTACAGAAGTAAGGGAAGAAAGCAACAGCTTCAAGGTATCACTCAGCAAGGGAATAGAGAGATTTTTTTTTTTTTTTTGACTAGGGGCAGTGAGTCTCAGATGTTTGTAAGGTTTTAAAACCATGTATACTTTTTTGCATGCCTGTTGGTTTTTTATTATCTCTACGGTGAAACCCAATATGACCCTGTCTTGTTTTTCAGGATAGCTAGGAAGCAGGGAACTAGGGAGACAGTTTCCTTCTCTCTAGCCTTACAACAGTGTGACACCCAAGGGAGTGTGTGGGTAGGAGTAGCTCTAATGAGGAAGGAAAAGCAGGCCGACTCCCTTGGGCTGTGTGGGAAGAAAGTGAAGCCCGACATTGTCTGGGCTGGAGAAGCAGCAGCTTCTGACACTGATAAATGATTCAACTGAAAAAATAAATGAAGAACCTCTAACACCAGAGCCACATTATTATACCATATGCCAGGGCAAGGAATTCTGTAGGCGTGAATCCTTAGATATTGTCCAAGAGCGAGTATTAGTTGGCAACCAGACAACTTAATTATAATAGACTCACTTGGCCTCATGTTGCCTTAATCCCTGAAGAAAATATGACCACAATTTAGAATAATAATTTTGTCTTACCTGATAGAGAACAACACCAAGAAATAGGGGAAATACACTCATGTAGCTGTAAGTTGTATATTTTGAATCTGTTTTCTGCATAATACATAATTGAAGGCTGAATTACTGAAATGATAATTTTCAGAAGAATATGGAACAAATTTCAGATGCAGGGAAATCTTAGCATTGCTGTAAGAATTTATTTCTAATTTAAAACCCCTGTGATTCATATAGAATAATGACCTTAAGAAAATTTTGTTATGCAATAGATTTTGTGCAGAAGAGCTACTCTGTAGCATATTATAGGTAAGAAATTTCTCTCCAGAGCCTTTTACCTTTTTGATTCAGGCAGAATTTTAGATGAAATTCAATATGGTTATTACAAATGATTTATGAACCTTAATAGTCAGGAAGGAAAATTAGAAATTTTAATAATTGGAAAGAAGAAAGTTATTTAAATCAGCTTTTCAGTTTATCTGCTTAAATTGAACTCATCTATTTAAGCCATTATTGTATAATTTGAACTTTCTGACACTTTTAGATATCTAAAAAATTTCTTCTGGGATTCTTATTTCATTTTTTAAAAATGTTTATTGCTTCCCTTGGGCTAGGTGAATGCAGCCTGTATAGAGTGAAGCCTGAATTATTTCATTCTCTCTCTTGTTTGGAAAGAAAAGGCAATTTGGGATTAACTTGACATGCTTTATCTCTTAAATATTTGGGAAAAGAATACCCTTCCCCGCTACTTTTTTTCTATTTCCAGATACTCTGAATGGCGTGGTGAGTCATAACACTGCAGCAAACTTTGTATGGCTTTCTGGAGGGAAAGCATCCTTCTGGGTGAGAAATGAGCCCTGCCTCGCTCTGTTCCTTGCACACTTGCAGGGAAGGACCTCGAAGGGTGGGAGAGCATAGCTCTAAAGTGGACAGCTGAAAACAGGAGACATCTATGCAGTTCTGTCTTTAATCTCTATGCAGTTTTTCTTTGTATATCATAACAGGTGGCTAGTGGTTATAAAGAATAATATCTTCTTCATTCACTCCCCTCCAACCTTAGTAAATTGATGTTCTGGAGATATATTTTAAGTGTATTGTGTGTGCCCTAGACAGACCATTAAATGCCCTTGAGGTGTACACTTACCCATTTTGAGAAACATGGCCTTAGGGGATTCAGAACCTCCTAATTGCACCTTTTAGGTCTGTCAGCTTTAGATTGATCTGGGTCTGGATCTTTCCAGGTAAGTCACATGTCTGATTTCAAATATTTTCTCCAGATGATCTGCCATCTATTAGGACACAGGATTCCGGGCCTCGCTTCTTCTGTCTCCGTATTATCCATCTCTTTCCATCACTTGACTAGCACTTGGGCTTCCATTTGCTAAACCATCCACTTCATCCTTAATCCTTCCAGTTGGATTTACTTTCTGAAATGTTTCTGTAAATGCCTTTCATGCTTTTCTGCTGCTAACTCTATTGACTTTTTTTCTGTTAGATTGCAGCTTCCTCCATCTGTCAATATTTCCACTATTGTTGGTGAACCATTTTCACAGGCCATTTGGGGCAGGTTGATGCTGTAGTAGCAGTACTTCCATGGCTTTCAGGAATAGAGGTTTATTTCTCACCCATAGAATTATGAATGGCACTGTGCTCCATGTCCTCTCCACTCCTCCATCCAGTCTGGAGAAGCAGCCCACATCTGGAACGTTACAGGATTCAGGGTAGAGGGGAAAGAAATGGTAGGACTGTGTGATGGCTCTTTACCGCTCAGGAGGATGGTGTACCTCTTTCACTCGCATTTAATTGGCTAAGTCCCACAGCCAGACTGATGTTGATGGGCAGGAAGTGTAGTCCTCCCCCAAATCAGATCTGGTAAAGAGGTACAGAGTAGATTTGACAATGATACAGTTTCCCGCAGCCTTATCTTTTCAGCTTATATACTCAGAATCTGACACAGTGCCTGTCAGATCATAGATATTAAGTAGATATTTACTTCTTTCTTCCCCAAATACTTTATGTGGTGGTGTTAGGGACCTCAGCCTAACTCCACCTGTTTTTTCTCTGGATCCTCTTCATCCTCTACATTTAGCCAATTGTTGATCATCAATATTTTCATTCTCTTCATCCTTTCCCTGCAATTTCCAAGTCTATTTTGCTGTTTTGGAAATCTAGAATGTTTAAAAAAAAATTTTTTAATGTAACTTGTGGCTGTTTGCCTCACATGGTATTTCAGATGGTTTAGCAAAACAAGGGGAACATAAAGTTTTGATTTTAAATCATATCAAGACACTATATATACTCTACCATACAGGAAAATAGTCTCATCCAGAAGCCCTTGTGAGGTCCGGCCATAGTCTTTAAATACTCCTTTCAGAGCTTCTTTGTATTAATCACTATCTATCTTTAAATATGATGGGCATACTTTGCCATATTCAGGGCTTTACTTTGTAATCCCTGAATGCTTGGAATGGTTACTGTAGACTTAAATGTAGCCAGCTTTGGAATGCAATTTTTATTTCAATACTTCAATTCCTCCATTAGATTGCAATTTACTGAAGGAAATAGGATTTTTTACCCTTCATACCCCGTTTTTTTGCTACATGGTAACACATGCTGGCTGAATTGAATATGATGATGATAGTTGCTATTTTATTAATAATCGAGGTAGAGTAATTCTGTGTGCTAGCTCTCTGTAAGTTTGTTAAATGATTATACAGTTAAAATGCATATTTAAAAAATATTTTCCTTTTCTTTTAAGATTTTATTTATTCATGAGAGACAAGAGAGACAGAAACACATGCAGAGGGAGAAGCAGGCTCCCTGTGGGGAGCCCGATGCAGAACTTGATCCTAGGACCTGGGATCACACCCTGAGCCAAAGGCAGACATTCAACCACTGAGCCACCCAGGTGTCCCTAAAAAATATTTTCAATTGTAGTGCCCTAGTACCTACCCTTTCTGAGCCTACTGGATTTAGTTGCTACTGCCAGCGAGGGCAGCTCTTTGCCTGAGAGCTTTCTCTGGCATTCTCCAGGAGCAGCCCTCAACCCAAACACTGAGAGGAGTTGATAGATGGTTGCCCTACTTCCCCTTTTCCCCATTTAGAATATCTAAAGGGTGTTTGACACTTTTTCCCAGAGCTCCCCAGTGGGACTGAGGCTGCGTTGTTGCCCACCGTGCTAACTTGCTAGATCACACACCCTGCGTTGATGCTCATCTCTTTCCTGCCTCATTTCTCCACTACTTGCAATCTAATCTTAGTCTCAGAGTTTCTAAATCTAATCCAAACCAAGACAAAGAATTATATGTCAAAATTTAGGATGTCGGAGTTTCTCTGTTTTAGTGACACCAACTATATATGTAGTTTAAAAATTTCTGGTGGCCACATTTTATAAAGTGAAAAGAGTGAAATCAATTTTAATAATACAGTTTATTTAACACAATATATCCCAAATATTAGCATTTTAACATGTAATCTCTATAAAGCCTATTAACTAGATTTTTTGGAACTAAGTCTCTGAAATCTGGTATTTTATACTTATAGTGCATCTCCATTTGGACAAGCCACATTGTAAGCACTCAGCCACATGTAGCTAGTAGCTACCATATTCAACAGTGGTGATCAGTTTCCTACTGTTGTCGTCCATGCATCAAAATTTAGGGACTTGCTGGCTCTTGAATATGGAGGAGGCTGTCTGGTGGGTCATAGTTTCCATTCTCAGCAAAATCTTACTTGCCTTTTAAGCTGGATAAAATCTCTAAATTTCTACACTGACAGGTGCCTTGTTTAGTCTGTGTGTACGTATTTATGTTCTTTCAAGAATGAGCCTCTGGTAATAATAACTCAGACTTATTGCCTCTCACATGTTTCCAGGCAAAATATAGACAAGATGCTTAGCATCCCTCTGTTTGTGTGTTTTTCAGGCAGAGGGTACCAGGCTTCAGCGTGAACTCCGGGGATATTTAGCAGCTATCAAAGGTAATGTATGTGAGTCGTTTACTGCATGTTGTTACCAAGCACAAATTGTTCTTGAAATTCATGAGTGGCAGGATTAAGTGTTAATTACAAAGTCACTTGGCTTTCTCACAAGATGAGTGCTTCAGCACAGGTGTTCATTCCACCCACTCCCAAATTCCCATTGAAATGATAATCAGAATATACAAGGAAAAAAATGTCTACTGTTATGCTGGAAACAAGGAATAAGTGCCTCCCACACCAGAGATTTCTAGGAAGTGTTGTGAGATAGAGTGAGCTTGAGACTTTAAGAAAAGCTACAGCCAGTTCATAGCCTAAGGGAGAACGTGACCGAAGAGGACAATACTCACAGACTCACACTTAAGTCCTCCAGCTGGAAGGAGCAAGGATCCATGGCAGAGGCAGGTGGAGGGTTATCAGAAACCAAGGCCCTGCACCTCCTGTGACTTGTGGGGACCAGCTGTGCTTGCAGCCGTGTCACTGTACAGAGACAGAAAGGCCATGATGTTGGTTTCAGGCCTCAGCCATGCAAGGCAAAGAAATGAGGTGATGGAGGGAGGAGAGGGCGGCAGGGAGGTGTGCTCTGTTCCTGCCTGCTATACATTACACAGCTCTTTGCACTGTATCTGGGTGCACCCATGGATGTGAAGGCAGACTTCAAGATTAGTTGGGGAAGAGTTGGACATCTGCAAGGGGTCTTGGGTAAACAGGGGAAATACTCAGGAAAAAGTAAGATTCTCTACCTCATTCTCTACTCCCTCCTTCTCAACAGATCTATTAAAGAGTTAAATATGTATACAAAGAAGTGTCCTAAAGTACTAGAATAAAATGCAGTCGACTTAGTCTCTAGCCTTGGACAACAAGGTCTTTACAAGGCCAACCCAAAAGACAGATGCCATAAAGGGAAAGATTGAGAGGTTTGACCTCATAAATATATCAAACTTACGTATATGTTTAAAAATTATTTTGACAACACATTTAGTGAAAGCGAGCTAAGATATTAAGACCTCAGTTAAAGTACAGTAGACGAATGTCAGTTGGTTAAAAGAAAAAAAATAGGTAGAATGTATAAAGAGAAAATTAGTCAGAGAACTGGTAGATGAGTAATAAGTGTGAAAAATAGTTTCAAATTTCAAAAATAGCTTCACTTACTTTCATGGATGGACAATCAAAGAATATTAAATGAAATCAAAAGGGAGATGGGATACTGTCATTTTTCTTCCAGATGTTCAAAGACATTAAAATTGAAAAGACCGTAATACATAGCGTTGGAAAAGCTGTGGGGAGCAGACCCCTTTTATACAGTGTTGGTAAGACAGCTTTCCTAAAGAGCAATTTGGCAAAAGCCTCTAAATGTGTGTTTTTGAGAGAGAGGAGCATGCCATTTGACACAGCACTTCTAGTTCCAAGAACTTATTCTAGCTGTTTCCTTGTGGATGTGTGAAATTATTTACAAAGATACTGATAGATAATGAAATGATAATCTTAATAATAAAAAAATTTAGTCATAATAATAAAACATTAGTGGAATTGATTTTTAAACTAAAATATATTTAAGTTTTTATAGGTCAGGCATAGAGTTTTAATTCTCATGATGCCTCTGAGGCAGATACTCATATCATCTTCATGTTACAGATAAAAAAAGTGAGGTCCAGAGAGGTTAAGGAGCTTGTTCAAGGTCATGAACTAGTTAACAGCAGGACCAAGATACATACTCTGATCTCCTAAGGCTTTGCTTTTTTTTTTTATTGAAATATAATTAACATATAACGTTACATTAGTTTCAGGTGTACAATACAATATTCAACATTCAATATGCATTACTCGGTGCTCATCATGATACGTGAACTCTTAATTCCCTTTACCTGTTTCCCCCAACTCGCCACCTACCTCCTTTCTGGCAACTAACAGTTTGTTTTCAGTACTTAAGAGTCTATTTTGCCTCTTTTTTACCCTTTGTTCATTTGTTTTGTTTCTTAAATTCCACAGATAAGTGAAATCGTGCAGTATTTGTCTTTTTTTGTCTGACTTATTTCACTTAATACCCTCTAGGTCCATTCATGTTATGTGGCCTTGCTTTTTTTATCCATTGTCTTATCTAGCCTTTGAACGATATTGGCTATTGGTAAAGCATTGGTTTCACAAATTAGAGTTCATCTGTACAGGGAGTAATGATAATTTACTATTGGTACTGTGGAATGAGCACACCCTATGTGCTAGGCTGTGCATAGGCATATTACCTCTTTGTAACCACCCCACACAGCTATATGATAAATGGCAGTCTTAGTTTACATTGGTAAAGAAGTAAGGCTCAGAGAACTTCCATAAATTCATAGAGCTCTTACTTAATTCTTCTAAAAAAATTAATCCTACGTATTTATAAGTTTACTCAGAAAATAGAAGGCACTCTAGGTATTTCCTTTACTATTGGTTTAGTATTTGAACACAAGATGTCATATATTATTTCCAGTACAGGATTTTTTTTAAAAAGATGCATTTGTTTATTTGAGAGAGAGAGAGAGACAACATGTATACAAGTTGAGGGAGGGGCAGAGGAAGACAGCACGGAGCCTGACATGTGGCTTGATCTCAGGACCCCGAGATCATGACCTGAGCCAAAATCTAGAGCTGGACCCCTAATCAACTAAGCCACCCAGGCACTCCCACAGGATTTTCTTTATGTTGGCTGATTTTTTTTCAATGTTGCCTGCTTTTTAATACTGTGGATAAATTTGTTAAATGAATGAGTACATTGTTTTTTGTTGCTGTTTTTTTTTTTTGTCTTTTTGTCTATATATTTTGGTTAGTTTTACATCCTTAGTAGGAATATTGCTGTTTTAAACATTTAAGACTGGAATAAATTTTTTCCTTAATGTGGTCTAGGAGAATTTACTGAGTGAGCTCCAGAGAGGCACTGGTATAGCATGAAATTAGCCTTTTGATGTTGCAGACTGTATTCCTGCTTCCACTGCTAATGGTCACATCCCTCAACATGTTTTCTTAACAAATGATACTCCATTAAAAAGACCTATGTTTAAATTACTTTGGTCAAGGGTGGTTGGAATAAATTTTCAAACAGGTTATTACAGAGCATAATTACTATAGGGCCCGTAAAATGTTAATGTAATCTCCAGAAGCCCTATGGCATGGACAGCATTTTCCAGGTATGTGACTATGGAATGCTTTTCTCTTCTCAAAGTCTTACCAAGCATTCGTGTTCCTTGGGGCACAATTTGAGTTTTCGGGAAAAAATGAAAGACAAAGGGTAGGCATTAAATAAATCATAATTTGGATTTTCAAAGGGCTTTTATGGTCAGTTTTTCTGGCTTTCATAAAAAAAGAACATTGGCTAACTAATTGTACTGTAAAGCAGGCAGCATTACAGAGGAAGGAGATCTGGCCCTGGAGAGTGATGACTCCTGGGTCTGGTCCCAGGGTCAGTGGTGAGAATATCATCTTTATCCATAAAGTGCCCCAGTTGCTCTCAGAAGCCCTCCAAATCTCTACCACCAACACCCTGGGAAATAGGGTTGCCTTTCATATTATTATCACTGATCTCTGGGTGCCATTCACCTCTGTAGGTCCTTATTATTTCTGCTGATGCTTGGGCTTTGTAAGGTATGTTCTCATTTATTTTAGCAGGAAATGTTGCATTGAGCCCCATTTACAGGCTCAATGCTGTTTTGGGAGTGAGAGGCAAAGTTGAACAAGACACAGTGCCTATTCTCACGGAGCTGGCAGCAGAGATAGGGAGAAAGCCAAATAAACAAAAAGGCCAAATATATATAGTAATACATACTTTAACAGGATTGTGTATAATGTGGGTCACAACAGAGGACGAAACCACCCCCCTCCGCCTGAGGGCCTGAAGACCAGGTTGGGTCTTCCAAGGAACTTATGCTTAAATGGACCCAGGAAGGGAGTATAAGTATTTATCAGGTGATCAGATATGCCCCAGACTAAGGTTGGTGCTGGAAGGACTTTCCAAGGAGAAGAAACTACATTTACAAAGGTCCAGGAGGCAGGAAGAAGCTTAGGCTCTTTAGGGAACAAGTAGATAATGAGGGTGAGATAGGTTTGCTTATGGATCGTATCATATTGAGGTTTTAGTCTGTTGGTGTGGAAAGGAGTCATTACATTATTGCAGGCCAGAGAATGAGTCACGTGATCAGATTAACATTTTAGAAAAATAGTTGTTGTGGTTTTGAGGGATTCAGGCCAGAGGAGATGAAGCAGCAAGACTTCTTATAAGTCTGGTCCAGTGTTTAATAAGGATAGTGAAAAAAGCTAACATTTATTGAGCACTTCTGTGCTAGGCACTGATATAAGCTTTTATGATCTTATTTCATATAATTTTAACTATGGCCATGGCATGTACTGTCATTTAAAAATAATGTAACTGAGGCCTAGGATGGTGAGGTAATTTACCTATGGTCACTCAGATGAAATGTGTTGGAACCAAGTTTTAACAGAGGCTTTAATTATTATGCCACAACGCCTTCAAAAAAATATTTTTCATAATGTTGGCTGACATTTGAATGTTAGCTTTGTAGAAGTACTTTGGTCAACCATTTACATGGATTATTTCATCTAATCCAAATGATAGATGATGGGTATCCAGTCCAGGACAGTGGCCGTGGGCATGGAAGCAAGGGGCACACATTGGTGTGGCTTGGTGATATACTCACTTTGGGAGGATGAATCTGGGATGACTTCCAGTTTTCTAACTGGGACAACTGGGTGACATCCATGAGGATTGAGGAAAGGAGTAGGAACAGGTTTCATCAGGAAGCTCTGAGTTTGTTTCAGGCATGTGAAGTGTTGAGGTACCAGTAGTATCTCCAGGTGTTTTTTTTTTTTTTTTTAATTTTGAACTTTTTTAACGCACAAAAGGAACATCTCAGAAACAGAACAGATACTGACTTATTAATGAAGCACTAGATAAAGAAGCCCCCTCCCCACTTAGTAAATAGGAATATAGTGTAAATAGATGGCAGAGAGGTGAAAACTTTAGGATTCAATGCAAATCCTAAAGTTGTATGCAACATTCATATATGGCTTCTTACCTCATAGCAATAGTATTCTCATAATGATGTATATGACATTCATACTTACTGGTAAGATGCTTTTGACTCAGAAGTTAAACAAAAATGGTGGAGAGGTAGTTTTGCCAATGCAAGGTGAGAAAAAAGGCTTTACCTTGCTTTTTTTCCCTTAAACATCTGTAACCATTTCATTTTGTTCTAATTTTCTTTTGAATTAGCCAAGACGACAATGATGCTTTTAGAAGCCCATTTCAAAACCCTCTAGGAATGGATTCCCCCAACTACACAATGATGTTTTTGAAACAACTCCCTGCAAGTCCCTTGGAAGGCTCCACAGTGTTCTTTAGTCTTGGAAAGGTTACCGATTTTGGCTCCAAGAAGACCTGTTAAGATTTGACCAGCAGTTATAGGGATCCATTTCTATTTGCCTGTAGGGATTTGGAATCAGGAGTCACTGGTATGTGTGGCAGTGGAGGCCAGACATAGGAAAAATGAACATGCAAGAACTTTCTCTGCATGAAGCATGGCCCAGATGGTGGGATCAATACTTGTTTGTTGTATGTGACTTGTTATGTGTGAGCATGACTGACCCAGTGGTAGAGTTGACTGTCCTTGAGCAGGCTCACACTCTGCCTCTCCTCCCCCACCACTCGTGCTCCCGTGTTTGCTCTCCTTGAATCTCTAGGAGAACTTCCTATCCTTTCCTCAGAGCTAACTGCTGGCTTCTTAAACAGCTCTCTTCTAAATAATAATGAATAAATACTTACAATATTTTAGATATTCTTGTAATGGTTTATAGCTGCTGCTGGTTATTGTCATAATGTATTTTAGCTGATGTTATTTTTAACTAAAACATACACCCTCAGGCTGTACAAAGAGGACTCTTGTAGCAGGGTAATCTCTGCAACAAATCTTAGAGGGTGAAAATAGAAGCTCACAAATTTGGTTGCAAAGGGAAAGAGGATGTTGCAGTAAATGCCTTGGAGAAGGTCCAAAATTTTAAAGCAAGGGAAGTGGTTTCTATCCAGTAGTAAATAACAATTTCTGCGGGTGATATTAGGCACCTGTCTTGCAGTTTTGGAAATCACTAATCTTTTAAGAAAATACTGGATATATAGATATTATTAAATGCCAGAGGTAGCATTTAACATCTACTCTGTTTTGATGTTGTGAAGCTACTTTGGAGGGAATTTGGGTTTTAGCTTTTTTTTTTTCCTTTATGCTCTGTCAGCAGAGTAGGTTCAGAATCTCTAAAATCTTTGCCATTTTTATGTCCCTTCAGAGCAAAGCTTGTATCTTGTTTACCTATGTATCCATCCAAGTACTTCCTATGGAGTGTTCTAGAAAGAATTTCCAAGTCAAAATGGAGTCTTTCCAAATTTTCCATCACTACTTATCCACACAGCAGCAATTAGTAGTTATTTTTGGCTGCTAGGAGACGTATTTACTGCAACATTGTGCTTTCAGCCTCCATGAATAAGGCCTTATATAATTTTATTTTAAGCTTACATTCACAGTTTTATTTTTCACCACAAAGGTTATTTGTCCTACAACACCATCATTTCTTCTTCTTCCTCTTAAGACCTTCAGAACCTACATACCCAGCTGTTTATAATTTCCACCAGACTCAAGACAGATTTAAGGGAAAACTTTAGAAGCCTTTTGGTCTCTGAATGATGGGGGGGGGGGGGGGGCGGTGTCAACTAGTGGCTAATTTTTGAGGGGTACATTTCTTAGTAGAGGCTTGCTTGTTTTTTGGGGAAGGGTGAATACGGACCCTGGAAATCATGTTGCTCTGCCTCAGCAGTGACCACCCGAATAGGAGGGGACACTGCCTTTCTCTGTGTCTCTCATGAATAAATAAATAAAATATTAAAAAATATATTAAAAAGGGGACATTCTCACTGCCTTGCATTCAAAGTGCTGGGGGACCGTTGGAGGTTTTTGTGTTATTTTTTGGCTGTCTCTACACTTACATGCCCTCATACCATCACTGCTGGGGCTTCATTTTTGGTCGTTTCAGCCAATGTGGGCAGTGCAGCGCGTTGTAAAGGGGGCATCCTTTTGCGTGCCCAGTGACGTGCTTTGTGGAGAGAGGGTTGCAGGCTTTCCTACTTCCTGTGGCCTGAAAACCTTCAAACTTCTCAAGTGCAAAGACCAAATCTATATCTGAATGTTATTGGAGGAAAGAGAGTAGGGGTGTTCCATGCCTAGAGAGAAACCATTCTATGAAATACCATGCTGACTTTTGTGCATACTCTTCAAGGACATACCTCCATCACCGTAGACATCTTTTATTCTGTCCTTTTCCCATAGTTGAACTCTGAAGCGACTCCCTTAAATCCCACAAGCTTCAGGTTGAGTCTAGATGGTTGCAGCGTTCAGTTTCATGAAAACTTTCCATCATGGAGTCATGGGCATTAAGTTTATGAGATGCTTGTCGTTTCTAAGGAAACTTTCATATCCTCTAGTGGCCAAAGCCAAGGCACCAGTTGGGCCAGGTCTCTGCTTCCAGCCATTAAGGAGGCTTTGGTGCCAGAGGAGGCGCTTCTGCAAGTCACCAGCCAAAGCAGGCACCGTGGACTGTTCTCAGCCCTGTGCTGCTCCACCCAATGCACACTGTACCCTCTTGTGTTTTGAAGGAAAGGCAGGCAGAGCGAAGACTGGAAAAGACGTGATACTTTCTATCGCTGCATTGCACAAAAACACTTTATACCTTTCCTATGATTCTACAACTGTACTTTTCGCAACACCTACCACATGCAGGTCTAATGAAAATTCTGACCCATAGATTTAAGAACTCCAAGATTTCTGAGAGTTCTGATTCAAAACTCTATATGTAGCTTTTAATAACTGTAACAAGTACTTTTTTGTTTTGAAAATGGCTAGGCCTGTTAAACCACTTCCAGCTGTTATGCCCTAGTATCCCGTTAATTTTGCTTCAATCTGTTTCTGTCAAAGGCTTTATTTCTCATATTTAGTCATTTAGGATTAGTTTTATTTTTAGAGCTCTGCAGTTTGATGGATGAGTTATCCTAGGTGTCCAGTCTATTTATGGTCCTTTGCTGCTTCATAAGTAACAGCATACATAATAGAGCACGTTGCTTTTGTTGTTTTCAGGACACCTTGTTGATTTTTTTCAAGATGCAGTATGTGCCATTATCATGTAAATAATAGAAACACGATCAGATATGTTAGAGAGTCATGGGAAGTTGTGACTACAGTTGCAAGTGACAGTTGTGCCTTCACAATTTTTCCTTAAAGAATTGGTGTTTCTGCCGGAGAAAAGTAGTGGACAGTGGAAGAGGTGCCTCACCCATGTCTGTCCAACAAGAATTGTTTTTCTCCAACACTAGGGATGCAAGAGGCCTCAATGAAGCTCACCGAGTCGCTGCATGAAGTCTATGAGCCTGATTGGTATGGGCGGGAGGATGTGAAGATGGTTGGCGAGGTAAGAGCAAGGACCTCAGACCGCGGAGGCCTGGAGGACTTCAGCAGGCTGCCACCACGTTGCACTTAATCACAAAGGGGGCACCATGTACTCAGAAGACACCGGACAGTTTTACCCTCCAGATCCTCCCAAACTCACTGTGATTATAAAACTACGGGGGTAGAGAGCTATGTGTTACGGAATATTTTTCTCCAAAATAAGAATAGTGTTTTTTTCTGTTTCTTACTATACATCTTAGCTCATTTCAGCAGCAGAATCAGGCTCATGGCATGATTCTGTGTACTGATTTCAACCCTGCACACTTCCTTCCCCTATCCTTTCTTGAAAGCAGATTCAGGAGGCACAAAAAGCATATATTTCACTTAAATGCTGCTGGTGCATTTGATGGCCTGCAGAAGCTAAGGACAGATGCGGTCAGCCTGCTAATAGGAATATAACTTCCAGAAGCCTTTTTCCCTAGACATGTCTTAACACCTGAAATCCAATTTGTAGCTGAGGGCCATCTGGCTGGTGGGAAGTGAGAAAGTGAGTATGTTTTGCTTTGCAGAAGTCCCAGTGGGGTGGAGACCAGGGGTGGCTATGTCTGTATGGTGTTGGGTGCGTTCTTCAACTTCTCAGGCTTTAGCTTCTTTATCAGCAAAGTGAGAATAAGAATTCTTCCTACTAATAACACATTTTAATGGCTGTATATTCCTGTCATCACCAGTACATGTGATTATTACTGGTGTCAGTAAGTCGCCTATCGGGGCTTCTCTCATGTCCAAGTTCTTTATTAAAGAGCAGTGTTTGTCATGCCCACTTCACATGAGCTCACTGATGAACACGGAGGCACAGAAGACCTCTGGGATGTAGCTGCCTGAGCTCAGGAGAAGGTTTGATACGTGATGCACCGATAGGTTAACAGTGCAGCCCTCGGCTGGTGCATGACAATTCTGACATCCCCACATTGATCTTCATAATCTTGTTAAGACAGAGATGAAAAGATTTATTTGTGCAAAAAGTTCTTGGCCTTGTTACCTCTTTATAAAACTTTCAAAATAGAAATCTGGTAAAAACCAGCCTCCAAACACCACTTTCCAATGTAGTTATTAAATAATTATCTCTTCTCATGTATATTTCTTCAATATAATGATACCGTTTCAACATCATGTTGTTAAATGCTTTACTCGTGTGATAAATTTCCAATGAATGGTGTATAATTAAAAATTCATCATGAAAAGAATTTTTAAGGGAATAATAGAAACTTGCAGTAATAGCTTTCCAGAACATCACATTAAATTCTGTGAGTGGCAGATGCCACTTTGATGTTTGTTCCTTAAGAAAATGGCTACCATCCCACCGTGGTCCTCATAGGTCCTGCCAAGATTTTTGGAATCTTTAGTTGCAGATCCAAATAATGGGCTCTTGTGGTAGTGAAGGAGCTGAATGCTACATGTTCAGAGCATCTACTCACATCAGAAGACGAGCGTTTTCTTATGGAGGATTTAAGGATTTTTTGGCATGAATTTCTTGAATTGGGACCTGTAATAATGAGGATTAGTATTGAAAGTGTGAAAAAAGACACAAGAGAAAGTAAGCCCCCAAAAGTAGTTTTCAAAAGTGGTTTTCTCTCCCCCCCCCCCTTTCTCTTGTAAAAGACTTTGGAGTGAGCAGCTCAGGTATGGTGACATCAGGGGTCCATCTTTGCCATGTAACCTGTATCCTCAGTAGCCTATGCTGTCAATTAGAACGGGTAGTCTAATTGCCTTAAAATTTTACTGTATTATTCAATAATCCATATTTTTTTCTAGCATCTACTATCCAGGGAAGTACTATTTATCTAATTTTAACCATTTCTGATTTTTTTTTAGAAGTTTGGCAAAAAGTATCCAATTAAAATCGTTCAGCAGCTTTCTCTTTTTCTCTCAGAAATGTGATGTTCTATGGGAAGACTTCCATCAAAAACTAGTGGATGGGTCCTTGCTGACACTGGATACCTATCTGGGCCAGTTTCCCGACATAAAGGTATTTTACTTTGTGTCTATAAAGGGAAGAATGGAATGATTCTATGTATTTATTGGAACGTGGGCAAAAGATAAGTGGAATTCAGAGTCCGCAAGCTGACATCAAAAACGGTAACTTTTCATTTATTTAAGCATAGAAGTTTTATTCTGTTCCTATCAGTTTGAGATGAAATATAGCTACAGAAATCACATTTTCCCCTTTAGCGAACTGCTTCAGCTTTTATTTCTCTACAGACGTCTTTTTCATACTCTAGATATAAAATTGCAAACCAGATACCAAAAATTCCAATCTTTATGTTCCAACCTTCTGATTGTAGAGCATTTGAGGAGAATTTCCATTAGTATAAACTGCAGTCACAAGGAAAGGAGAAACTTCGCTGCAAACATGAGAGCAAGATCTGATTGTTCCTTGTTTACTGTTCAGAGCACACCTGCATATTTTTTCTCTCCTTAAAATCTTCTGGTTCAAATCGAACTGTTAAGATATACCCCTTTCAAATACATTAGCAACTGGGTCTAAAAATATCCTGTCTAAAACATTTGTCTTAACACTTAGATTCATTGAAGGAAACTATATAAGTGGAGGATTGAACATCGTAGATTTTGAATTGACTCAGGAGGTAGAGATGGTTTTAGTCCATCAGGTCTGTACCTAACAGATGGTAGCATGAATAGATCTGCCCCCCAGTTGTTTTTCCTGCTCAAGGAGGAGTACCAGAGAAGAAGAGCTGCCCTTCTCTTCTAGGGTGAAGAAGGCCATGAAACCAACATCCATCCATCTACACTGCCTAAATTAGGTGACTTCTGATGCAAAGCTCCACTTTTAACCTGGCCTGCTTTGTAGCCATTGCCAAACACCAGGACACTAGCTGCCATGATGTGCACTGGCCTTGGCAATGGGACATCGTGAAACTTCTCAGCATTCATATCAACGATGTTGATTTCCTTTGTCCCATACATACATAATACCTCACAACTAGTTGGCCAACATCCAAAGTACATTTTGGAACACGGGGGCACCAGACACAAATCTCAGTGGATCAGACTAGGTCTTGGTGGCAAAATGTCACAGAGAACAAATCTGAATGAAGGATTCCCCTTGATATAACATTTTAGTAAGCCATTGCATGATGGTGTCCTAATTTAAAAGTGTAAGTTGGCTTTTTAAAAGTTTCTGAGAAATTCAAAAATTAAATTGAAAAAATTTTAGAATTCTGTGAGACTGCACACCCTAGCCTCTAGAGAATGCATCTTGGGATATTTTCAGATTATTTGGTAGACAGCCACATTTTGTCTTAGACTTTGCAACATTTATGGAGCAGTCTTAGGATCATTATCCTGCTTCAGAATATCGTTTATTCAGTGGTAATTTAATCTCCATAAAAATCAGTTCCCAATAAATCAGAAGAGAATAGGAGAAAGCTTGGACTTCATACTTGAAAATTTCAAAGCAGTTTGCAACTAGTCTAAATTATTCATATAATACACCTGCATAGTATGGTTTAATGAAGCAAATGAAGGATGCGATTGACCAGAGAAAAACATATTGGAAAAATTGTTCAGTTTCAGGAACAAAAACTTAGCATCATCAAAAAAATTATGGATAGTCTTAGCTTTTATAGTACTGCTGGCCGTAGTTATTTGGAAATTGACCATACTCTCTAAGAGCATACAATTTTAGAAGACAAATGGACACAGAAGTACCTGCATTGAAACATAGATTAAAAAAAACATGATGCAGCACCTGGGTGGTGCAGTGGGTTAAGCGTCTGATTTTTGGTTTCAGCTCAGGTCATGATCTCAGGGTCATGAGATGAAGCCCCACATCAGGCTCCCGGCTCAGCACAGAATCTGCTTGTGGATTCTCTCCTTCCTCTGCTCCTCCCCCGACTCATGCACATTTTCTCTCTGTCTCTCTCTAAAAATAAATCAATCTTTAATTAGATAAATTAATTAAATAAAATTATGGTAGGTGATATTGGTTAGTCTTTTTAGTTTGTTCCACATCAGAAAGGTGAAGAACTCAGTAGGACTTTTGCTTGAGCAGTTCTTTTCTTGAGCTCCATGGTTGAGGTCATGCCCAAAGATGATCCTCCAGTGACTGAACCATCTTTACACTAGAGATCTGGGCATAATGACACCTAGCTGGATGTCTTAAAAATAAGTCAAACAATATGCCAAACAATAGTGTTGCCTGCATCATGCAAAGAGGCTGATAAGATCTTTCTCTCTTTCTCTAAAGTCACATTTATAACATCATACCGTACACATAGGGTTTCAACCAAGACAGATAATTGTGAAACCATTTCGTAGGATAGAGAGCTGAGGACACAGCAGTGTTTAACGAGGAAAGGAAACCATTTGGATATGGAGGGTAGATAGGATAGCTGTTTCTAGTGAAAGATGTTTTTTTCTGTGAAGATACATTTAGATTAGTCTCTGTTCTTTGCTCACTGAATGCAAGGCAGAAATGGTTTAGACTCTATCACTTCGTAAAGTTAGTGCTGAATGATTATGTAATGAATGGGTTATTGATGGAAAGGGAGCTAATGATTAAAAATACTGAGTGGAGAATTTTCAAAGCGTGGAACACAATTGACTTCCTTGACTTCCATTGAAATCAAACAGTCCATGTGTAGTTAAAACGTCAGGCAAATTTCCAAATATTTACTGCCGCTCACCAGCAAGGGCTATGAAATACCATTCATGAGGGAATGATGTTTGAATTTTCCAACTGTGATTGGCAGGGCACCCAGTGTTATAGTTCTTATTATGCAGCACTGACATCTAAAATCAATGTTATAATAAGAGCCAGCTTGTCATCAACACAGGCAGGCTTACAGCTGTGAGCAGTTATTGTAAAATGTAGTTTAGATCCTATCTTGGCAGCCACACCTAAGTACCTACACGTATATTTACAGCAGTGCGCCAAAGTGAATTTTATTTTATTTTATTTTATTTTAAATTTTTTTAATTTATTTATGATAGTCACACAGAGAGAGAGAGAGAGAGAGAGAGAGAGAGAGAGGCAGAGACACAGGCAGAGGGAGAAGCAGGCTCCATGCAATGGGAGCCCGACGTGGGATTCGATCCCGGGTCTCCAGGATCGCGCCCTGGGCCAAAGGCAGGCGCCAAACCGCTGCGCCACCCAGGGATCCCCCAAAGTGAATTTTAAATTGGGGTTATTATTGAAATTTTAAAGAATACAATAAATTAAACTTTTTACTGTATAGGTCAGTGTGCAATGGGAAACCTGAAGAAATTTCAGTTGAACCATTCCACTAAACTATGGCTAAACTAGTAAATTTACTTAATTAGATTTACTACTGGGTGGTTAAATAAGAATTGCATCATTTTCCATATAAAAGCTAAGGTGAATGAACTCTACCCTTACTTAAAAGATTTACTTCTGTTTTCAAGTTTTTCAAATATGAGATAGGTAAGGAAACAAGATTGATTTGTATTTCCAACACAGGTATGTGCATATCAAAGTGAGTGACGGCCTTCAGAATAGGCACGTGGTAAGCCCTGCTCTGCACTGACTTGTCAGTTACACAAGAAAATGAGTCATATTATTTATTTTACTTCTTGTTTTTGAACAACAAAAAAAGATCATCTTGTGTACTCTTCCACATTATTCCCAGGCTTGGAAGTAATTGAATTGTGGCTCCTTTCAAAAAATCACATTCATCTTCAAAAAATCAATATCTGCATCTTGGAAGATACTAAAGAAAACTTCCACACCCTGACCCCTTCCCTGAAAGTCCACGAAGCAGAGCTTTATCAGAGTCACATAGAGTTACACAAGGCCACTGCTTCAAAGAACAGTGTTCCTCTGAAGCTATAGTTAGGCGTTTGCTAAAAATAATGAGCTTTGTCACCTCGTAGGCACACTATACCCACCAAGGTTCCCTGCATGGCTTCACTGCATCCTGCCTAGACTAATTCATCCCATTATCTTTAGGCAAATGTGAGTAAGCTGTGCTTTTTACCAACACCAGTTGGAAGTGGTATAGGTGTAGAGGGTGAAGAGATTGGAAGCAGCCAAATGAGAGTAACTGCCCCAACCCACCTCTCACTGATCCTGAAGGGGGTGTAGAGAACTAGAATAGAGTGACAGTGGAATGATGGAGTAGGTCAGAGAAGTCAAGAGGAGGCTGGGGCTGGGGAAGCAGGTGAGGGCACCAGAGTTCAAGATATAAGGAGGCACTGACTCTTAGTTGCTGACCCTGCACCCATGTGACCCTGAGCAATTCTGGATAAGTTAGAAGTTAATCTCATGCAATTCAAAATTCTCTACATGTAAAATGGGAGTAATCCCTGCAATACCCATACTATAGGTTGCTGAGGATCTGAGTTATGACTGTGTTTGTATGCCACAAGCATATTAGTGTTGCTTTCTTCTTCCTACCACATAAAATTTAAAGGTTTTTAAGGGTCTCAGATTGGACTGGCTGGGCATAACTGGACCACTAGGAGTCTTTTCAAAGAGGCTAGATACTTGGGCCTTACCTCAGAGTAATTAAATTTGCTTATCATTTGCTTGTTAGTTATACCTCTTTTTAAAAAAGATTTATTTGTTTGAGAGAGAGAGAGAGAATGCACTCACAGCCACATGCAAGCAGCGAGAGGAGGCAGAGGGAGAGGGAGAGAATCCTAAACAGATTCGCCACTGAGCATGGAGCCCAACACAGAGCTTGATCTCACAACCCTGAGATCATGACCTGAGTCAAAATCAAGAGTCAGACACTTAACCAACTGAGCCACCCAGTGCCCTCTACTTTTTTTTTTTAAAGATATTTATTTATTTTAGAGAGAGAGCAAGAGAGAGAGAGTATCTCTTTACTTAAGTTTTTAGTGGTTGCTCTGTAATCTATAACATACATCTTTAACTTTTCCTGTGTAACTTCAAATACTATCATAGCACTTTTATATAAACAACATATCTCTAGTCCTTTCTTTGCTTCCTCTGTTACTATTGTCACAAATTTTTAATTTATAGATGTTATAAACCACACAATACATGGTTTTTTTTTTTGCCTTCTCAATTGCCTTTTAAAGAACTTGAAAGTAGAAACCCAAAATCATTTATTATATTTATAACATCTCAGAATTTTATAATTTATGGCACTTACTTTTTTTTTTGTGTGTGAAGCTTTCCTTAGTAGTAAAATTCCAATGATGAAGGTGAATTCTTTCAGCTTTTCTCTGAAAAAGACTTTTAAAAAATTTTATTTATTTATTTAGAGAGCTTGTGAACAGGGGGAGGGGCAGAGGGAGAAGGAGAGAAAGAATCCCAAGCAGACTCTGCCCTGAACACACAGTCCAAAGTGGGGCTCGATCCCATGACCCCGAGGTCATGACCTGAGCTGAAATCAAGAGTTGGATGCTTAACTGACTGAACCACCCAGGTGCCCCAGTCTGAAAGACTTTATTTCACCTTTATTTTTTGGAAGGTATTTTCACTGGGAATATAACTCTGAGTTGGCAGATTTCTTTTGCAGTACTTTAAAAATGTTATGTCATCATATTCTGGCTTGCATAGTTTCTCAAGATGAGTTTTCTGTAATCCTTGCCTTTGTTCTTTATTCTTCTTGATTTTAAGCAGTTAGCTATGAAGTATCTGGACTGGTATTGTTTGGTGTTGATCCTTCTTGGGTTCTGTGAGTTTCTGTACTTTGATGTCTTCATTATTATATAAGTTTCTCAACAATATCTCCTTAAATATTGCTTCTGACTTAACATCTCATATTTTTTGGAAACTAAAATTAGACTATGTCAGACCATTTAATATTGTATTACATGCCTTGTATTCTTGATTCTGTTACTTTTCAACTTATTGCTCTATTTTAATAGGAATAGTTTCTCTTGATGTATTTTCAAGTGCACTGTTCATAGCTGTTTTAAGTGCAATTGGCCATCAAAGAAATATTTCTTCTCTGATACAATTTTTATTTTTACCATTTCCACTTGATTCTTTTTTGACTATTAACGTTTCTGCAGAAACGTTACCCCTAAGTTTATGTCTGTTATTCTCCTTTTCCAAGTGGATACTTTAATATATTAGTCAGAGGCATTTTAAATTTTCTGTTTGGTATTTCCAGCATCTGGGTCATGTCTGAGTCTGATTCTGTTGTTAGCTTTATCTTTTCTCATGAGTTTTCTTGTGTGTGTGTGTGTGTGTGTGTGTGTGTTTCATAATTTTACATTGATTCTCAGACATCATGTATAGTGAAGACCGAAGTAATATTAATGCTTAGAAATGGCATACATTTTTGTCAGGCCAGTGGTGTGGGGGTGCAAATCTATCTGATCATGAACTGAGCTGGATTTATGTTTGTTGGTTATTATTATTATTACTGTTATAACTTTCAGTGAACTATGGCTTTCACATGCCTCTAGAATTGGGCTGCTTAATGCCTTGTGCTTATCTTCTAACATCTATAACATTTTCAGACCCTTGGGTTGAAGTCTGCTTTTTGCCTCTTCTTTGGTCCACGTAGGGTAGGTCCTGGGATGCCAGAGAATTTTTCTCCCCATTCTTGCTGCCCATCAGATTTTAGTTCCTTGTATGCTTGTGGTGCAGAAGGGGCCTGTCTCTCTACACTTGCCCACTCTCTCCAGTGGTAGGCAACTGTCGCTTGTTATTGAGTGATGGACTTGTAATGGGGGCAAGGCTCTTTTTTATTATACTTTCTTGGCCTGTCTTTTTTTTTTTTTTTTTTTTTTCGAGAGGGAAAGAGAGAGACAGAGTTCTTGGCCTATCTTCAGCAAAGTCAGCCTCATATCTGTGATTGGTCTTGGACAGAAGTTCCCTACCCCTGCCCTAGTGGGAACAGACCTCTGCTTGTTAAAGGAGTCAGACTGTGGTTGGAGAAAGGTTTTATGCCCCTCCCCAGTCAGGAGAGATTTTTTTCTTCTATCCTTCCTTGTGTAACCTTGTGTAACAGTGATATTTGCATATATCACAGGGGCCACAGGGTTTCCTAATCCTCTCCCAGGGCCAGATTGGTTTTGCTTCTCCTCCTGTCTGTTAAGCAGTATATCTTTGCTTGGTCTCTGTGGGCAGGGTTTGTTGCCCCCTCCTTAAGCAACCTAAAGCTTTTACCTTGTAAGAGAAAAAGATCCAAGCAATGGGCAGGGGTTGGTGGTCACCCTGTAGCAGCCATAGCTCACCTCATTCTCACTTGCATCTCAAGGGAGTGTCTTGTTGTCTTGTTCCCAGATTTTCTTAAAGCATCCGATGGAAGCTGAAGGAAAGAGCTTACCATAAATGCAATTTGTGTCTTGGGTACCCAGCTTCCCAAAGGGACACATTATAGGCTATTTGGCTGACTTCTTCATGTCCACTTATATGGTGGCCACAACTTCTACTGTACCCTGTTTTTTTGGCACAAATGATTTGTTGTCTGTCTCTTATTCGAGGACTTTGACCTTCTTCCTAAATAAAAGAATTCAGATTATTTTGCTGCCTTGTGACCTTAGGTCTCTGATATAATCAAGAAGACTTATCCTTTTATAGATTATCCAGATTTTTTCTTGTCAGCATGAGAGTGACATTCTGTATTGCAGCTGTCTGTATCCTAAATGGAAATGGAGTCTCTAAGAATCAATATATTTTTAAGGCTCCTCAGGTGATTCTACTGACCCAAAAGATTGAGAAACACTTCTAAGAAAAATAACTTTTTAGGAAGTAAATCTGCTTGGTGGAACTGATGTTGGATGTGAGTATTACTAGAATTATAAAACCAAATCCCAATATCGTCTTCTTCCATGATCTTCAAAATGGAACATTTAAAGATTTAGAATAGAGGCTAAAAGATAGTATAGGTTTATTGCTCCCCTCAATCAGTTTTGGAATTTTTCTGATATCTGCTACAAATTCTACCTTCAACTATTCACGATAAGCCCAATTATTGTTGGAAGGAGATCAGCCTAATTATTATTGGAAGGAGAAATATTGACCTAATGGTTTTTACATAAGGAATTGGATGCGATAGTCTGATTTCCAGGTATCATTTGTTTACTGAAATTCTAGTTCACTTCGATCTCAAATCAAGATCCTCAGTTACTCTGGACAATGGAAGCATTTTATTAGTCAAAAAGAGAGTCTGTAACCATGCATGCATTTCCTTGTCGGCAGAATCGCATTGCAAAACGCAGCCGGAAGCTGGTGGACTATGATAGTGCTCGCCACCACCTGGAAGCTCTACAGAGCTCCAAGAGGAAGGATGAAAGTCGAATCTCTAAGGTAAGATGGATCCCACTGTTGACACCACTCTCTGTATTCTATGACCTGTAACAACTTTGCTTTTTGAAATTAAATACAAGCATGCCTCAGAGATATTGCGGGTTTGGTTCCCAACCATGGCAAGCAAATATTGTAATAAAGCAATCAAATAATTTTTTTTTCAGTTTCCCAGTGCATACAAAAGGTATGTTTACACTATACCGTGATCTAGTAAGTGCATAATAGCATTATGTTTAAAAACACAACGTGCATACCTTAATTAAAACACCATATTGCTAAAAATGCTATTATCTGAGCTTTTAGCAAGCCCTAATCACTAATGACAGATTGTGTAACAAATATGATAATAATGAAAATGCTGAAATATTGAAAGAATTACCTGAATGTGACACAAAGACATGAAGTGAGCAAATGCTGCTGGAACAGTATTACCTATAGATTGGCTTGATGCAGAGTTGCCACAAACTCTAAATTTGTAGAACACTCAGTATTGTGCTGCAAAGCACAATGAAGGAAAGCACAGTGAAATGAGGTACACCTGTACTCCCTTTTTAAAGGAGGTTGGAATTAGGACAGAATTGAAAGTGAAACGTGGTACTTGTGGGCTGCTTTCCAGAATTTTTAATAAGTTTTTTCATGTTATTGGAGAGTTCACATGGCTGACACTGAATCATACACTTTGGTCTGAGTAAACCTTGGTCCCACCAACACAGCAGGGTCAGCAAATGTAATGTGTGCCTACACTTTGTTCTGTGTTTGTGGTCCATATTTGAAGCTCAAAGGCAGATTGAGATGGAAAACCAAATCTGAAATTCTAAGACATAACCTGTGACTGTCAGGGAGTACAGACATGTGCTGGATTTGTAGAATATTCATTTTCTTTTAGAAAACCCATTTCAGTAGCTTTTACTATGTATGCCAGTCACTTACAGATGCCAGCTGACACCTGCTAACTACTCCCTTTGCTTCCAGTCTTGCCTCCTCCTATCTGCCTACACACAGCTGTCTGAATAGTCTTTCTACATCACATATCTAGATCTGTTTCTCCACTGCTTGTCTTTTAATGGCTTGCATTGCCTATAGAAAACACATCTAAATTTCTTAGCGTGCGTAAAAGACCCGCACAACTTGGTTATGACTCAGCTATTTATCCTAAATGACTTTTGAATCTCCTTTTCCCTCTGCTCCTTCTTGCATACACACATCTTAAACTAGAGCTTCCATGACCCACACATCAGTTCCAGAGTAACCACAATAAGAGCTGCCCCTCATGTAAGACCCCATAGGTGCCAGGCACCAGGCACATCCACGTCATCATTTTCTTAATACTCACAATACCTGTCAAGTAGGCATTACTGTCTCTGTTTTATCAGTGAGGTATCTGAGGTGAAGAAAGTTAAAACAATCTCACAAGTTCACACAACTAGTAAGCTGGAATTCTAACCCAGGAAATGCCACCTTTATGTATTGTAATGCCTCTCCACCTGCTTCTTTAATGAACATTCTTCAAGATTCCTTTAGAGTATCACTTTCCCTATGGAACCTTCACTGTTTCTGTACCATCTTTCCCAATAGCATGATCTGCAACAGATAGTAAGCCCTATCTTGTAATTATTTAGACTTCTTGCTAGATGGAGAATTTCTTTGGGAAGCATCCATGTCCAATATCCAGAGCAGAGCAGTATATGGAGCAATATATAGCATATGCTTTTGTGGCCAAAATCTGCCAGACTACAGAAGCAACCATTATAATAAAGTCAGTTTTCATGTCTTAATAAAACTTAATATTTCACTGTTATTGAAAATAATTATGTGAATTTTATTTGTCTTTTTTTTTTGGTTTGTTTTTGAAAGAGAGAGAGAGCATGCACATGCACATGTGAGTAAGGGGGAGGGAGAGGGAAAGAGAGACTCTTAAGTAGGCTCCATGCTCTGCTGGGACCCTGACATGGGGCTCAATCTCACCACCTTGAGATCATGACCTGAGCCAGAATCAAGAGCTGCTTGACAAACTGAGCCACCCAGGTGCCCCCCCCCCCCCGCCAAATTTTGTGGATTTTAACCAGACAAATTTCTGCCCTTCTCAAAATGTTTCTTGGGTGCCATAAAGCTATTTGCATTTTATGTTAATTGCTGTTGTTGTCTATCAAAATGGCTTGTGTTCAATATTTTTAGTGTAAACACTTGTTATGTGTCATTTCTAGGCAGAAGAGGAATTTCAGAAAGCACAGAAAGTGTTTGAAGAGTTTAACGTTGACTTACAAGAAGAGTTACCGTCGTTATGGTCAAGGTAAAGTTGTTTTTGCACAGAGTGTACACATCCCTTTTAGAAAATCAAGAACAGGATATGCCTTCTCTTGTCTTTATTGCCAGTGATACCAAAGTGCCGTCCAGGAGAAGTGTTCTGTTTCTGTGCTTTTCAGCATGGTAGCTACCTGCTGCATGGGTGGATTGTTGAACACTTAGACTATGGCTAGTATGGTGGAGGAACTGAATTTCAGATTTAATTTATTTTGTTTTGATTCATTTAAATTTAAGCTGTACATGGCTCCAGCTATTACATCGATGGCACAATTTTAGACCTTGATAGATTTCTCAAGAGGAGCCCCCAAATCTCAGTTAGAGGCATTAGGAGAACTGCCCCCTAACTTTGAAATTTACAAAGAGACCTTTTAGCTCTTTGGCAGGACTCCCTTTATTCCGAGAGGTCACCTAGTCTTCCAGCTTTGGTGCCAAACTTCTGCTTTCAGCTCCGACCTTTTAACCTGAACTTCATTCCCATTTGAAGTGCTAACTATTCTTCTTGCTATGGTTACTCTGAACTTCCTGTGGCATTAAGTGCATTTTCCATTCTTTGTTTTATTTTCCCCCTCAGTGGTAGAACCAAGAAGTTGTTGTATCAAGTGGGAAGTGGGGCTTATGTGTCTCAGTTTCCATCAGCACCTCATGCTCCCATACCAAATAAACAGAATTGTGCTTATTGTATGACCCTGCTTTAAGGCAAACCCTCTAGCCCAGCTTCCAATCAGATTGGTACTCCCTAAAACCTTCCTACATGGAAATTCTGGAGCCTCTTCATGTCCCCTAAAGTTGTAACCATTTTGAGGGTTAGAGTGAAGTTTGTCCAAAAAAATTGAATTTGTCTCAATTTAGGCATTCTATGTTTATTTTTGCATTACTAAAATACCTAGAAGAAATTTTGGCTAGTTCATGGTAAAATCAGCCTGTAAGGCATTGTCCATTGCAATGTCCAACCATATGGTCACGTCCAACGATAGCCCAAAGTTCAATATGTGTGAAATGAACTCATCGCTCATCTGAACTCACTCATTCTTTCAATATCTGCATCTCTCTTTGTGGTACTATCATTCTTGGGCTCCCAGCCTGCAAGCTGTGGCATCAGCAGCTATCAGAAGCCAGATGACCATGAAAGGAATCAATCCATCCTTTTTCTCTGTGGTCTCCTGGTCTCCTCTCTCCCTGTTCTCAGTGCTATCACCCTTACCTTCACCATCCTCCTGTGGGTTATGATGGTGGTCTTGCCCTCACATTTGTGTCTTCCATCTCTTCCTGTATACCTCTTCATTCAGAAGCTCTACCTTGACATCTCTGTGGTCTTCTAAGGAGCCTACTGTGTGTACCCAAAAAATGAGGATTTTGAGCAGCCTGAATGTATAAAACTTCTAGGGATCCAGATGCGACAGATATCTATTCATAATTTTAATTGAGCTATTCATGCCTATTTAAGATCATAAATGAAATTATGGGTTTTTAAAGAAATATATATTTGCAGTCTTATATTTTAAGAAATACTTGTATCCAAAATCTTTATATCCATCTTTGACATCCATGTCTTCGTCCTCATTAAGGACACTCATCAAGTCAACCAGAGTTCTCCAGAGTTTATAATTTTCCTCAACAGATATCCCATCCCAAGCACAAGTTGTCATTTGCATACAATTTAGACAGTTACCCTGTTCATTTCCCCTCTAGAGGAATTTTTGTGGTCTGAAATGTCATTACTTACTTTGTTGCTTTTAAAACTGATCTGTGCGAGAGCTTAGGTACCATAATGCTCAACACTTCCAATTATGAGATAATACTCCTAGGAAAATTGCCAAAATTGCCAAAGGACAGTTATTATTTGCCTTAATATCTATTGGGTATGTAACAAATTTCATTTCCCAACGTTCTCTGTAAGCATCCAAAACTAGCATTGACTAATGTTCAGGCTTCTGTGTCTGCCCCAAGTAGTATTTGGTCATTCAGTATAAGTACTTGTCAGAGTATCTTGTAATATGAGAGACTTTATAGGAACTTAAACACAATGGGAATATTTGAAGGACAAATTTTGGAGAGAAACTTTTCCCCTTATCTGGCCATTTGCAATCTAAATGCTTCAGTGCTTTTTAATCCACTGTCACTTATGCCTACACTCAAGGCTCTTTCCTTTGTATGTCAATCAGGTCCTGCCTTTTGATGAAGACCTAGTTTAGGCCTCTCTTTATTTTAAATTTTATTTTATTTAAATTCAATTAATTAAATACAGTGTATTATTAGTTTCAGAGGTAGAGTTCAAGGATTCTTCAGTTGCATATAATATCCATTGTTCATCACAACAAATGACCTCCTTAATGCCCATCACCCAGTTACCCCATCCTTCCATCCCCCTCCCCTCCAGTAATCCTCTGTTTGTTTCCTATGATTAAAAGTCTCTCGTGGTGTGTCTCCCTCTCTGATTTCATCTTATTTTATTTTTCCCTCCTTTCCTATGATCCTCTGTTTTATTTCTTAAATTCTACATATGAGTGAAATCATATAATTCTTTCTCTGATTGGCTTATTTTGCTCAGCATAATACCAACTAGCTCCATTCACATTGTTGCAAATGGTAAGATTTCAATTTTTTCTGACGACTAAGTAGCAGTCATTATACACACACACACACACACACACACACACACAAACACACACCCCACATCTTCTTTATCCACTCATCTGTTGATGGACATCTGGGCTCTTTCCATAGTTTGGTTATTGGGGACATTGCTGCTATAAACATGAGGGTGCAGGTCCCCCTTCGGATCACTGTGTTTGTATCCTTTGGGTAAATACCTAGTAGTGCAGTTGCTGGGTCATACGGTAGCTCTATTTTTTACTTTTTGAGGAACCTCCACTTTGTTTTCCAGAGTGACTGCACCAGTTCAGATTCCCACCAAAAGTATAAGAGGGTTCCCCTTTCTCTTCATCCCTGCCAACATTTGTTGTTTCCCGATTTGTTCATTTTAGTTAGGCCTTTCTTTCTGTATAGTGTGTGTTCTTTGACTGGACCTACATTATTCAACCTCAATAATTGTGTATATTTTGTGTGTTTATATGAGAGAAAAAGAGAGAGCTCATTTATTATTGAATACTATTTTCCAGGTATCATTTTGTGCACTTTACACACATAATCTCTAAATATCACAATTACCTCTACCCCCTCTTACAAATGAGGAAGCCAGGGATCCTGCTGGTTAAACACTTTGCCTAACACTGTGGGGTTTACAAATCCTAAAGGTGTCACTTAAACACACTTCTGTGGTACTTCCAGTAAATTTTGATGTCTGTGTATAGGACTTCTCCTTACTGAAAAGGAGACTGTATGCAGACTTTCATAAATACAGTTAAATATAGTTTGTTTTGGGAAGTTGTTTTATAAATACATATGTTTTCTTCCCAGCCATGTTATTCCACCTTGAGATTGAAGTTAATACTTTGTGTCTTCTGTGCCTCCCTCCTGTGGTGAGATGAGTAATGACAGCATCAGTATTTAAGGAATGTGCCACCGCAGAGGTGCCTGTGGAAGAGCCTGAGAGGAAGTAATCACAGATGTAGGAGAAGGCCCAGAAGAGTAGTATCTTAAAAAGCCAAGAATGGGGCACCTGGGTGGCTCAGTTGGTGAAGCGTCTGCCTTTGGCTCAGGTCATGATCCCAGGGTCCTGTGATCGAGCCCCCTGCTCAGTGAGGAGTCTGCTTCTTCCTCTCTCTCTGCCGCTCCCCTCTTGTGCTCTCTCTCAATAAATAAATAAAATCTAAAAGAAAAAAAAGCCAAGAATGGAGAGAATTTTAAAAGTGAAGGAGCGCCAGGAGAATCATTTACACAATAGAGGTCAAGCAAATGAGACTAAAGGGGCATTGCTTTTGGTGAGCTTCCAGCTGATGGTGGGGTCAGAAGCCTGGCTGCAGGCACTGTAGACACCATGGCTGATGAGGTAGAAGCAGTGGATGTCGTTTTCTTATTTTGAGGATCTTGACTATGATGGGCCTGAGGAATAGTTGGCAGCAGATATGGGGTGATGAGAGGGCAAAGAAAGCCTTTTAAAATAATCGTTATCATTTTGAGAAGATGGCAATGACAGCTGCAGGGTGATGAAGGACCGAGAATTTCTGGAGCAAGTGGAGGGTGAGGGGATCAAGAGAAGGTGTTGGTGGAGCTGGGCACCCAGTGGGAACCCTGTGTTGAGAGGCCCATGCTTGCCTAATAAGCAAGAAGCTGAACCTGAAGGGGACACTAGCCTGGAAGAAAAAAAGCCATTGATTTCTGAGACAGATAGAGAAAAAAATCAGCAGGTGGAATGGAAGTGAATGAAGGAAGGATCTTGTGGTCTAGGACATGAGGTGAGGGAGGAGACCCTTGAATTTTCTCGTTTTGGCTGTGAGTGATGGCAAGGTGCAGGGTGTGCAGCAGAATGCACGTGAATAAGCACATTGGGGTTATGAGGTCGGTGAGTTAGGAATTAGGGTTTTGCCTGGCCCATCCTGGGGACCTGGATATCCACTGTGTGAGTGTGAGGACTTGGTGAAGGGGGTAGAAAGGGACACGGTGAGATGTGTGCCATGTGCACAGTGGCTGGGGTAGGGGGCCGGGAGGTTGTACAGGGACTGGATACATGTGGCATGAATCTCAGAGGATCAGAGGTGAGATAGAGGAAAATTCTTCCTTCCCCACTCCATGCCCCTGGTAAGTGAAGATGGCAGAGGATGCTTCCTCCACCACATGGGGCTCCGGGGAAAACAGGGATCCCACCCCACTCCCCCCAGGCTTCCTTTAGGGCAGAGCCCAAGGGAGAGGGTCCTGGCCTGCACTCTGGGGCTGGGATAGCTCGGCTGTTCATCCTTTCCACTGTTTCCAAGGACAAAGATCCATCTCAATAAAGATAGCTAACCACAAGAGGCCTGAGGACGCCTCAGAGGAGTCCTTCAGGGAAATGCTAATGTCTCAGAGCCCCTTGTTGATGAAGAGTTTTTGAATTGAAACCTCCCAAACAGATAATATCCCATTCACAGCCTGGTACTCTGTGGATGTAGGTCTCCCTGCGGGTGACGGCAGTTTTCTATAAGCCAAGGCTGTAGTCACAATATGCTCTTGCAGTGGGAGAGTAAACGCTTATTAATTAATTAATTAATTCATTCATTCATTTATTGAATATTTACTGTGTGCCTGCTCTACCAGATGCTGTATTAGAGGCCAGGTCTATGGTTGAGAATGAGTCAAAGGCAGTCCCTACTTAGAAAGAGTCTCCAATTCCATACGTTGAAGAAAACCATTCTCTGATGAAGTGCATCAAAAATGTTCAACAAGTTTTTTCTAAGTTAAATACATCCTAGTTGCCTTAACTTCTAAAATAAACCATAAAAATATTAGAAAGTTGCTTGATACTTTAGTCATTCTAAACAAGGTATTTCTGGCACCACATCAATTATTTCTTTAAAGAGTATTCTTTTTTTTTTTTCCTAGAGAGAGAAAGAGAGAGAGAATGGTACTCGGGGGGGGGGTGGGCTGGGAAGGGACAGAATGAGAGGGAGAATCTCAAGCAGACTTCCTGTTGAGTGTGGAGCCTGACGCAGGGCTTTATCTTACAACCCCAAGGTCACGACCTGAGCCGAAATCAAGAATTGGACGCTTAACTAACTGAGCCACTCCGGTGCTCCAATAATTGATATAAGCAAGATTGCTATATATCAGAAAACAAAATTTAAAGATAAAAGAATAAGAATTCATATTTTTGCTAAATATATCCAAGAATCAATATATTTAATAGCAATTCCCTTACAAATAAACAAGAAAAAAACAAGCACTATGAAATGAACACAAAATATGAATAGGTGACTCACGAAAGAAGAAATACAAATGGCTAATAAATAAATGAAGAAAATAGTATCCACTTTAATTTAAGGAATATAAATGTAAAAGTCAGCAAGCTTCTAACTCTTGCCTTCAAATTTACAAAGGTGTTGTATAAGTTCATCCTGAGAGCTGAGCGAGTATAAGGACCCAGCCTCTTTGGGAACAGCTTGGTACTCTGCTCATCAAAGCTTCTATCGTCTGTGCCTCTCACACAGCATTTATATTCAAGAAACTTATTCTAAGGAAATAGAGATGTGCACCAGGTTTTAATCCACAGATCTTCATTAGAGTTTTGTTTATCATAGTGAAAAATCAATGAAAATAAAAACAATACTCACCAATGAAGTTCAACTACACCCTACGCCCCTCCTCCATCTATACCCCCATCCATCTACATCCCCCCATTTCTCATCCATCTATACTCCCTCCATCCATCTACACCCCAACACCCATCTATACCTCCCAGTCCCATCCATCTACACCTCCCCATCCATCCACCCCCCTGCCGCATCCCTCATCCATCTGCTCCTGCATCTATTTAAATCTGACCCTTCTTCAGGACAGCCTGAGTTTATCTTCTCCAGCAGATGTTCGCAGCTGGCACAGGGCCTGTTAATTCCCCTCTCTTCTCAGTGTTTAAGCTGTTTCTGTCCAAATCTATTCATTTTTGATATTACATTGTGTATAGTCTTTTATGGTAACTTTACCATTCACATGCTGTGTTGAAATCTGCTTCTGTCATTCACCAGTGTGACAGAGCATGTGTTCACAGTTCTGCGCTCAAGTGCTCCTCTACCTGGACGGTTCATTCCTGGAGCCTCCATAGCCCACCACTAGGCATGAACCCACAGTGGTTACAGCCTTTGCTGAGTAATTGAATGAGGGAAGGTATGAGGAATGATGGGCTTATGGGAGTCCTAGAGAAGGGGTCCTGGATTGGCACTTGAAGTGTGCCAGGAAGACTTGCCTGCAAACAGTACAGTGAGCTGGTCCCTCTGCAGTGAGGTCTGAGCATCTGCAGTCTCTCCTCCCATCCAGCTGCTGCTTTAGTTAGCTTCCTCCATTGCAGGTCCTCTCCATTCCCCTGTCTCAGATATGGCTAGGGCAGCAAGTAACCATGGCCTGCAAATGGTCTGGAAGATCCTCTGCCGCAGAGCACAGGTCTGCCTGCCTCACTAGGCTCTCATCTCCCAGGCTTCTGTTCTGGCCCTCCCAAGTAGTTGCTATTTCTCCAATACCCTGTGCCAGAATTTTCTTCATTAATATATGGATGTGTATCTATCTATCCACCTATAGATAATATACATACAGACACATAAACACACTATGGAATTTATTCAGCCATAACTGGTGGACACTGGGATTGTTTTCATATCTTGACTTTTGTGAATAATAGTGCAGTGAACATGGCAATGCCTGTATCTCTTCGAGATCTCACTTTCATTTCCTTTAGAAATATACCCAGCAGTGGGATTGCTGGATCCAGTGGTAGTTTTATTTTTGACCTTTTGAGGAACTTCCCATAGGGTCTGCACCAGTTTACGTTTCCACCAACAGGGCACAAGAGTTCCCTTTTCTCCACATCCTCACCAACACTTGTTATCTTTTGTGTTTTTTTTTGATGATAGCCATTCTAATAGGTGTGAGGTGATACTGCATGATATCACTTAGATGTGGAATCTGAAAAAAAGGGCAAAACCCTAGAAATGGAAAGTAGAAATGTGGATGCCAGGGGCTAGGAGGTTGGGAAATAGGGCAAGGTTGGTAAAAGGCACACACTTACAGCTGTAAGATGAATAAGCTCTGGGCATCTAATGTAAAACATGGTAGCTGCAATTGATAACCTCTATTATGTAATTGAAATTCGCCAAGAGAGTAGAAATGTTCACACACACGATAAATATGTAATTGAAATTTGCTGAGAGTAAAAATGTTCACACACAAGATAAATGTATGAGGTGATAGCTGTGTTAATTAATTAGATTGGGGGAACCCTTCACAATTGTATACCAGGTCACCACAATGCATGCTTTAAATATCTTACCATTTTATTTGTCAGTTAAATCTCAATAAAGCTGAAAAAAATGAAGGAAACTCAAATCAACTAGTCTTATAAAGTTAAAGAAAAAATTAAGTGGAACCTGGTAGGAATTTAAAGTACAGGTTAAGCCATAGAGAAAGTAAGTCTTACTGGTGGGCTACATATAGTTCTTTTTTTAAAAAAATATTTATTTATTTATTTATGATAGACATAGAGAGAGAGAGAGAGGCAGAGCCACAGGAGGAGGGAGAAGCAGGCTCCATGCCTGGAGCCTGATGCGGGACTCGATTCCGGGACTCCAGGATCGCACCCTGGGCCAAAGGCAGGCGCCAAACTGCTGAGCCACCCAGGGATCCCCCTACACATAGTTCTTACCTATTATTTTCATCTCTGAATCTCGATTTTTATCTTTTATTTTGTTAAAATTCTAAACCACCTAATTTCATCAGAAAGCATGGAAATAATGGTATTTGTGCATAAGCAGGATTTCTTGGCAAACAGTGCATGATTTCTATTGGTTTTCCTCCTTTTGGTTTCAGATATGGGTTCTCCACTTACTAATTGCAAGACTTTGAACAGTTAATCTCTCTGTGCCTCCGTCGACCAGAATATAAAGGCTCACTACCCTGGGGGTGGTTACAAGAACTATGTGAGGGAACGTGTAAAAGTGCTTAGATGGCAACTCTTTTACCAGCTTTAATGATGATAGAACATTTGTTCATCTCTGCTTATTGGAATCCTGCTCACGCAAGGCACAGTGAAACAGGAAACCCCCCTCTTCTCTATCCTTTCTGTCACCGTTTAAAAATTTCATTCATTTCTTTGAGAGAGAGAGAGGGAGAGAGAAAGGCAAGCGCAAGCAGGAGGAGGGGCAGAAAGGAAGGGACAGGGAGAGAGAGAATCCAAACCAGACTTCATGCTGAGCATGGAGCCCCATGTGGGGCTCAGTCCCACGAACCTGAGAGCATGACCTGAGCCAAAACCCAGATCAGACACTTAACTGACTGTACCACCTGGGCACCCCTCATATCATTATTTAAGTAAGAGGGATCCAACCGTGTACAGGCACATTCTTACTCCCCAATAAGAAGTAGTCATATTACAAACCCCTCCAGTCTATATTTATTCCGTATATCCAACCTATCTAATGTTTCTGGCATCCGAGTCCTTATTTGGGGTTTGGAATCTAATAAGCCAATCAGGATCCTGGAGTTATTTTTGAGAATGTCACTGAAACAAGAACACAGATTAAATCAAAATAATAAGGGACTAGATAGATTCTGAAGGATTGGATTAATACAGAGTCCACAGAGCCCTCATTTAATGCAAAGGGAGCCCAAACAGGAGGTACCAGCCTGAATCCACAGTGCTGATGCGGGTGCTTACTATTAGGGACCTAAAAGTCTCACATCACAGAACACCCCCACCCCATGGCTTCGAAACATGTTTGAGATCTTGTGCTTTTATTTGCTCAGTGAATGCACACTCTCACTTTAGCTGATGAATTGTCATTGATCGGTGGGTTTTCTACTTCCCCCATCAAACACATTTCAGAATCCAAATACATGGTACCCAAATGAGACCATGCATATGTTATGAAAATTAATGATAAACGTCTCTATCTCCAGCCCTTTACAGGACATGCATCTAAAACACAAACTCTTAGGACAGAGACTTCCAAAAGTCTCTCTGCACTAGCAGCTTCAGTGTCACCTAGAGCTTGCTAGAAGTGCAAATCTTCCATCCCTACCCGAGACCTGCTGAATTGGAAACACACTTCCACCTGCACGCCTTAGTGTGAGAACCACTGTCTCCAGGCGTCAGCTGCATTAGGAGAGGTTATGCTCTGTGCCCGCAGATTCGGGGCAAGGTTACTCAAAATTATATTAATTAATTTTATCGCCGTCCCTAATGCATTTTTTCGCCATTGAAAGTAAAGTTTTGCTGACTGGTCTTTCCCTACTCTCCTTTCTTTCCTCTTTGTGTCTCCACGTGGTAGACGGGTTGGGTTTTACGTCAACACTTTCAAAAATGTTTCCAGCCTTGAAGCCAAGTTTCATAAGGAAATTGCCGTGGTGAGTAATGATGATTATTTTTAATTATGGAATATGAAATAAATGAACTTTTTTTTTCTTCTGGAAGCAAATGAAAGGATGTAGCCTTGTCACGTGTGTGTTTGTTTTCATAGAGTGTTACTAGGCTTAGTGCTATTCCTGCAGTGTTTTATAGTGACCACATAGTTCTCTCTATTTTGTACAGATTTTATCTCTGGATGCACAAATAGGCTCTCAGGAATCACGGCCTGTTTTCATTTCTCTTCTGAAATGCTTTTTCTCCGTGTCACAGTTGCATAGTCTTATTTTGTTTTGTTTTCTGTCAGCTTTAAAAGTTGGCATTCGGGCGACACTTCTTAGGCTGAGGAAAAATTGGTGTCAGAACATTCAGACAATCAGCAGTTCTGTCATCAACTAACGTCTTGGATGACTTTATCTCTAGCAGAGTCAATGGGAGCAGTAAGATTTTGTTTCCTCTTCTGTACGCTGGTTAACAAATATATTTTGGGTTTTCTTTTAAGGTTTATTTGTGTTTGTGGCCTTTCAATCTTGATGTGAGTTTTCAATTGCCCCTTTGTAGAATTTAAGTTATTCTGAGACCATTTACACTATTGTAAGATTCTCGGTAGACAATTCCTTCCTTGGGGCAGTAGCCTGGATTGGCACCAGAATGACTTACAGCTCATAGACAAATGGTCTCTGTCCCTTTAGCTTTGCCACAAATTGTATGAAGTGATGACGAAGCTGGGTGACCAGCATGCTGACAAGGCCTTCACCATTCAAGGAGCTCCCAGGTAGGCCGCCTTCATCAGAGCCAAGTCATGTCCGTTCACCTTTAACACAATGCTTGTTGCAATTTCTGCTGTCTGCACTGGCCTATGCTATTTTACTCATTCTAGAAAAATCTAAAACTAAGAAGCCTTTCCACATAGAAGCTGATAGCAGCCTCAGTTCTGTGCTTTTACATTTACCTTGAGCTTTCAGATTTACTCATTGTGAGCTTCCATCGTGGTCACAATAGAACTATCTGCCTTGTTCATTTTACATGGGATCTGGGATTGATCTGCCTTGATCATTTTACATGGGATTCAGCAATGGTGTAAAAGTTTAACAGACTTTCTAGTCGTGCAACTGTTTACTTTCTTTAGAGAAGAAAGGAATTTCCCAGACTCACAATACTGAGTCCTTAGACTTATCATTGGTGCTGGCATCTTTGATGAATCCATTTTGGGAAAGGAAAGAGGATGTAGGTGAGACCTCACCATTATCTTGCCTCTTAACTTGACCTCATGAACACTGCATTGTTTTGATTCTGTTGTACATCGTTATTGTGAGTATGTCAGTCAAATACACCAAACGCCCAGTGATCCATGAGTTAATTGTCTACCTTTTCAGGAGTTGGCTTAACACCAGCTTTCTCCTGTGATTTTGGAATCCCTCTATTCCATCCTTCTCAGTACGTACTCAAGGAATGCAGGCTAGTGAGCCTTGGGCTGGAAGTCATAAGATCCAGCTTTCAGGTTTATGACTCTGCAGTCAACTTACTTTTGCCTTCGTTGAGTGCATCCAATTAATCCTCTGGTTAAAGATCTTCTTCTTTTTTTTTTAATCAACAAAAAAATATAGTATCAAACTAAATGGCTTGTAAGGTAATATGCAGTCCTAATATTCTATACTTGCATTTTTAATGTCATCAACATAAACACTCATACATACACATTTATAAAAACGCTCCTGCACAGGTGCTGCCATCACCATATGTTCACATCTCTCTGGAGAGAGCTAATTTTCATATTTGATATTCTTCATATTAATCACATTCATAAGAGTCTCTGCTCCATGAAATAAACATCTAGTATCTCTTATTTCTAAGGGAAAGAACATCCCTAAAAGAATACATGAAAGGACTACTGTTTCCAATATTGTATTTCAGCATCAGCTTCAAACAAAGAAAAAAATTGCAATAAGAATATCAAAATGACATCAGGTGTTTTAGCCGTGACAAAAATTAAGGGGATCAACAAAATTAAGGGTTCTTCCTCATAGAGACATGAAAGGGACAGCTGTGTCTGAAAACCTCAATATTGCTGAATCAGATAAACTGAGGAAGTGGGGCCATGGCCACTTAACAAGTATTCCTTTCATTTTTTTTCATCATTCGTCTGCAGAACAAGGTGGTAAGTGAGCTCAGTGGACTCTCTACTGAGCACAGATTGGGGCTGTGCTTCCCAACAGAGGCCATGATTGCTGGCACATAGCCTCAATCATGCGGCCCATCCATGCTCTCCACAGGACCCATTCCTTTGAATATGTAGACCCTGCTGTGGTGTATGCACTTGTTTATTTTCAGTATAGAGCTTGCTCCCTCAATCTGTAGACATTAGAAAGACTTAGAGAGTAAGATGTTATCCCAAATGCCCTCCTGGTCATTGCATTTGAGCTGGTCCCAAGCATCTCACCAGGTGCCGGGAACACAGTGGGTTCTCAGGAAACATTACTGACCTTCTGCCTTCACACGATTGGTTTGGACATGTCAAGGTGTCAGATATGAGTCATTGTTTTATAAGGTGTAGAAAGAGGAACAACTAATGAATTTGTTTCCAAATATCAGAAATGACTCTTATGAAATCTTACTTAACACTATCCTGAAGATGCCTTTAGCATAAAATTAATAATTTTCAGGGTAGGTAGTTTTTCTATGGATTATGACAGAGCAAGATTCTCTCATAAATCAAAAGTGAAACTAGTTCAGCTAAGTCAGCTTATATACGGAAGATTTCTCCAGCATCTTTTTTGGCACCGTGGAAAGAACAGGGGGTTTGCATCCCCAAGGCCTGAATTCATATCCACCAAATTGCTGAGTGACTTTAGGTGTTTTTAACCTCTCTGTACTCCACTTTACTACCTGTAAAGTGAGGACAAAGATGCATGGGTATTGTGATGGTGGGAGATAGTATGTACCAATGGGGTCTGGCACACAGTGGGCAGTAAGTGCCAGTATCAATAACAACCAGAAGGGGGCTAGGTGACAGACAGAACCAGTTGTGCCTCAAAGATTCCTCTGCGATGGAGGACACCCTGGAGAGGAAGTGCTGTTCTTTAGAAGGCCCGTTGCTGACTCTCATGTGTTTACCTAGTGATTCTGGTCCTCTCCGCATCGCAAAGACACCGTCACCACCGGAGGAGCCTTCACCCATCCCGAGCCCGACAGCCAGTCCCAATCACACGTTGGCACCTGCGTCTCCTGCACCAGCAAGGCCTCGGTCACCTTCACAGGTAGGAAGAGATCATATACACTGGGGAGAATGGAAGAGTTGGTGGTGAAGTGACCTCATATGGGATAATCCCATGGTGCTGGGGTATTAAAAGGAGTTTCCGGCTAGGGAGACCTAGAGGCTGTAGGCATTGTGATGGGCACTAGGCAATCAGCTTATTTCTCCAATTTGAATTCCTATTTCCTCATATGCCCAATGTTTCAGTGTGTTGAGACTTCTCTCTACAGCCTCAGCTTCCTTAAGTTCATGTGCCCACTCCTCCACCCACCTCTCACTGTCAGAAGGCTCCAATCAACCCTCCTTTCTCCCTGGACATTCCATCTGTGGCACTTTCGCTTCCACTCAGGGCAAGTATGGCCAAGGAAGTCATGATGTTTATATGTCACTTTACATTTTTGGTATCGCCCACAGTATGTGGCACATGAGTAGACACTCAACAAAAGTGTCTGGAACCAAGGGATTGAGAGAAACAAAAAGGGCTGGAAAAGGTAAATACAGAGAAACATGACCACCCTTGTCTTCCCTACTTTGGGTGAAGATGAAATTTCTCCAGGATGCCTTGAAGTCTCCAGTATTCTTCAATCTTTGAAACCAAAGACAGTGGCGAGAAGATCCACGGAATTGATCTGTAAAGTCCTTACTTCTCAAGACACTGCAGTGGAAAGTGAAATGCATGCTGTCTGTGGTGGTCTCAGTGATTCCAGTGAAAGCTTTCCCGATTTTAGCGTGAAAATTCTAATTTCTTGCTGAAATGAGGCATCCGTTCTGGTTGGCTTCACAAAGTGGGTCACCCTGGTTTAACTGGAGAGGCGGAGGTGCTGTGTGTAGCGCTCAACCTGAGCTGGATGGGGTCATGTTGCCTGAGTGCTTCTCAGGGGGCCTTTGTTTATCAGTGCTCCCCTGGCCACCAAGGTCGACAGCATTCTCAACTCAATCAGGTGGCCTCATTCCTCTAAGCAATCTGAATCGTAGTCAGTGACGCATCTGTCCGTCCAGCGCCATTCGTGTGGCATGTCTACACATCTCGCATGCCGTCTTTGGCCCCAGTCATTTGCTTGTGTTTCTGATGTTTTGTAGACAAGGAAAGGGCCTCCCGTCCCACCTCTGCCTAAAGTCACCCCAACAAAGGAACTTCAGCAGGAGAACATCATCAGTTTCTTTGAGGACAATTTTGTTCCGGAAATCAGCGTGACGACACCTTCGCAGGTACGTGCCTGCTGCAGAACTGGGGTGACCTCAGAAGGGCCGTGGCAGAGGGACCCTCAGGGACCAGCTTTAAAGGTGACAGATGTTAGAGACGGGCAGTATGATTTCAGGCCTCACTCAGGTTGGCTTTAATTACTTGGTGTGTCTAAGGCATTCTCAGATGGGGGGGGGGTGTACATATGCAGTATTTGGAAATGCTGAAAAGTGTAAAAATGAAGAATTTTAATCACCACTGAAGTCGTACCACTCTGATGTACCAACTAAGGCGTCTTGGTTTATTTTCCCTCAGGCTTTGGTTTTAAGTATGTATCGATTTTATACCACAAAATTTAAATTGTGTTGTTATGTATCCCTGACTTTTCTACTTAATCTTCCTGAACCTTTTTTTTTTTTTAATCTCGTAATACTAGCTTTTCAAAAGAAAACGTATCACCAGAGTATTGTATCTGATGGATGGACCAGCCCATGCTGGTGATCACAGGTTACTCTTCATGGTTCTGCTTCATCAGCACTCCTCTGAACATCAGGAGATATTAATCCATGTGTACACCCTCAATTATTTCTTCTGTATTGCTTCCTGGTAGAGAACAGGAAAGTGAAACTAAGAGAGGTGAATGTTTCTAAGCCTTTTTGCTCTTCAGCACGAGTAACTATATTCATTTACATGATTTGGCAAATGGAAACACCAGCGTTTGCCCTGGTTTCAAAGGCATCTGGGTGCACCTGCCCCATCTGCTCCTCCTGCAGCCCCCTCGGTAGGCAGCAGATTCTCTGCTACCCACTTGGTTCTCCCCTTGCCTCGAGAATGGAGATCCTTGACTTCCAGAGCTGTTCCTCATGCCATTGAAGCCATTTCTTTAAGAGTGAAAGTCCCCAGAAACATCCTGCCAATCTCACTCGCTCCCTGTGTTCTCAGGGTCAGAAATAATAACGTACGTTTTGCAAGGGGTGTGAATGTGGTGCTGTAATTACTGTGTACGTCAATAACAACACTGTGTACGGCAGGCCAATTACAATCACATCCTGTTGATAATAACAGGAATAACGTACTAACCGCAGAGAGCTCAGAAAATAGAAACTCAGAAGCATTACAGTGGCAACTGTGTCATCACTTTTAAGGGCATTTGTCAATAAGGCGCGATGCTTTTAGCTATTGTTTTCTTCCTTCTGTTGTTTGTAAGAGATGGTGAATTTGTCAAGCTAACGAGGCCTTGGCCTGTGGGTTAGCAGCTCCTTTGAACGGGGTCCTTGCACAGTGATGGGTGCATGGACACGTGCACTTGGCTCAAGACCCCACCATGTAGCAACAGAAGCAACTGAACTAGAGGCATCTTGGCACGTCGACCAGTCCTAAAGCAAAGATGAAGTTCAGAACTGTCTTGTCCTGTAAAATGTTCTGTTATTTGCGGTGCACTGGCTCACAAAAGGGTCCTTCGTGGTAGGAAAAAATAAAAAAGAAAGCCCTTTTTAAGATTGTGGCTCAGCACCACTTTTCTTTTTTTAAGATTTTTAAACTTTATTTGACAGGGGGAGAGGGAGAGAGAGAGAGAGAGAGAGAGAGCGCACAAGCAGGGGGAGAGGGAGATGGAGAGGGAAAGGGAGAAGCAGGTTCCCCGCTGGCTGAGCAGGGAGCCCGATGTGGGACTGGATCCCAGGATCGATGACCTGAGCCGAAGGCAGACATTTCACCAGCTGAGCCACTCAGGAGCCTCTCAAAGCCCTTTTAAAAATCACAAATGCTAGAAGAGGCCCTGAAGCCCTTCTAAGAGCATGAACTGTCTTGATACTGTTGAGGAGCAGTGGTGGGAAAAGTCAAGAGTTGGGGACAGAGGGTGAGGAGACAGCTTTGAAAGCAGAAGTGGCTCCGGCTGCGGCTGCTGCAGTGACTCAGTTGGCTGGAGAGCCCCTGCCCCCCTCCCTGGCTGGTCTTGGCGCACTTTCCATGGCCCTGGGGAGGGAAGGAAGGCGCCTCTCCACCCCGACCACCTTCTATAACCCGCTGGCTGGGTGTCCCCTCCCTCCATCAGTGTGCAAGGTAATTTTGACAGAATGAACCACCAGACACCTGGTGGGGGTGCCTTTTTGGGCTTCACCTTGATTTATGTTTTCTTTTCATTGGGTGGAGGCAGAAGGAAGTTTCTCTGTTTTTTGTTTTTGTTTTTTTCCAAATCTGAAGCAACATGGACTAGCAAAGGACCACACTGCGTGACCAGAAGCATCTCCAGTGACTGGCTGTTAATCTCATATCACGATGTCAAGAGAGGGCGTGAGGCAGGGATTTATGTTTCAGTCTACTTTCTCGCTTATTGAGTATATAATCTAGCTTTATTTAAGATTACACAGTTGCTGCCATTCTCTGATGCATCTTGACAGCTTCCTTGGTTGCTTGTTCCTCTGCAGGTATCCACAGAACCAGTTTGTGTTCCTTCACCCCTTTTGGGTCTCATCCAGCAGAGTTTCTGAGTCAGCAGTTCTGGGGTGGGGGGCAGGAATCTGTATTCTTAACAAGCCCCCAAGCGATGCTGATGCCACTGGTCATGGGATCCCACTGTGAGAACCCCTGTAGGCCAGGATTTCCAAATTTATGGCCACGAACAAAGCACCCCAGTGAATGAACAGATTTCTTCCAGGAAAATATCTAGCTGACTTAAGGATATTTCATGATTGACCATTTATAACTGCTCCACTTAAAAATAGTATGATTTGAAGTACTCTGTGTTTTGGGCTGTTGGACTCACACATACGTCTGTGCCTGTAATACCAGATGTGTTAATTAGATTATATGTGAGGCTACATATTCTAAGCAAATGGGCTGTCTCATCAGGGCTATAATGTTTTAGACATGCACAGGTAAACGATGAAAAAGTTCAATAGAAATGCCAGGAGAAAATGAGACGCCAGCTGCATGGAAGCAGAGTATTGGAAGCTAGAAAGCCGAGATGTGTCTGCAAAGCATTTCTCCCAGATATGTGTATGTATAATAATAGGGAATAGTCCGTTTTCAGTTTTGTTTTGATATTTTTACAAAGATACTAGGTCATTCTACATTGAATCGATTGGTTTCTGTCCCCGGTTTGCTGTTTTTATCCTCTGCTCAGTGGGGAAGAACAGGATTTGTATTAATTCCACCCAGAAGCTCCAAGTGTGGTGACTGAAAAAGTCCTTACCTCTGATTTGTATGTCCTGTCCACCCAGCTCTGTTACAGTGACAGCCTCTCCTGAGTGAGTCCTGGGATTGAAGACAAATCCATCAGAAGGAGCCCTCTAAGGGCCCCAGACCTTAACTATATCATAGAATCTTCTCTGGGTGATATCCTTACCTGCTTCCAGGGCGAGGTCCACATGTCAACACCAAAGGGCTGACCTTGCTTCTCTGGTTGTGTGTCTACAGAAATGGAACTGCCAAAGGACAAACCCAGCCCCATCTGTTTTCCCTCCTAAGAAACTAAATAGGAGGAAATCTCTTGTGTGTGTGTGTGTGTGTGTGTGTGTGCATGTGCTCCTGCATTATTTTTTTAAAACAGCATTTTCTATCTGGTCCCACAAGACACTGTAAAAAGGGGTTCCCGGTCATATGAGGCTGGGAGGGGCTGCATCTCCTTTTGCTTAACATAGCTGATGTCAGCATGTTCAAGGCTCGCAGAAGTTCTGCAGCAAAAGCCCTATTTGTTTAAATCAGAACTTCTCAGTCTCTCCCTTTCTTCCCAAAGTACTACCTATTACAGAGAAATGGGCGTTTTACTAAAACATGTTTAAAAAGGAAAGATTAAAAGATATTAGGTCTCTAAAAACCAAATTCATGGCATATAAGTAGGATTTTGACAGCTTAAGAGGAAAAAAAAGCAATTATATACACATAGGTACGTACACATGCAAGGTTGTTTCTTTTTCCTTCAGAAAATGTTTGGGATTGCTTTCTCATCTGTCTTTAATTAGATCTATGTTCACCCTCCTCTCCCATGAGGGCTTTCCTTAGGGGTTGTGGCCCTGAGCAGGTCTAACCTGTTTGAGTCACTTGAAATGAGCATATTGGCAATGTTCTGGTGGCGAAGTCTGATGGGATTCCACGCACGAAATGCCATGCTGGCCAGTGGGAGAAGTCTGCTCACCAGCCACCCTTTTGGAAACAAACCTGGCCACCACATTCCAGGACAGCTGGGTGGATGTGCATCCCAGATTTCCTGGGACATAGGATGGATGCTCCATAGAGACTGGGGTCACAGTGTGGGTCCTGGTGCAGACTTGGGCGCCCTGACCATCGGATAGCATGGCTAGCCAAGCTCCCACCACCAGAAGAGGACTTAGAAAGTGTCAGAAGAGGTGCTCAAAAGGGTGGGAGCCCCCTGAGAGGCAGGGTTAGGGTCAGAGGCAGGTGACAAAGAGGAAGAAGTGATTACCTGTTTTGGGATTGTTTTTTCTTTTTCATAGCAGGTAATCCTTAGCTATTAACCTATATCTTTTCCCAGCAACAATGTTGCATATTTTCCCTCTTTCATATAACGTTCTCCTTTACAAATCCAGATGGATTATCTTTTCTTAAAAATTTTATTTATTTATTCATGAGAGACACAATGAGGGCAGAGACACAGGGAGAGGGAGAAGCAGGCTCCCTGCAGGGAGCCCAATGTGGGACTCGATCCCAGGACCCTGGGATCATGCCCTGAGCCAAAGGCAGATGCTCAACTGCTGAGCCACCCAGGTGCCCCCTGACGGATTATCTTTTGACCATCCCAGCTTATTCCTCCAGGCCCACTCTTACTGGGGACACCTGCTGTGCTGGGAGACAAGAGGACAGCACAGCCTTGAAGTCGCATGGCTGTGGGCATCAAGTTAGCACCGTTAACTCTGGTACCCTTACATCTCTGCTTTCCAGCCAAGTGCTGCAGCTCACATTTCAAGTTCCTGAAATCATCCTATTTTTCTTAGCCAATCAAATGGAAGTAGATTTTCAACTTTCTTAGCAAGTTCACGAGATGGTCTTTTTTGGCGTGTGTGCTGGGTCCTGACGAGGCCATCCTGCAATCATGCACACATGAGCCACTCCCTCCCCGGGTATCTGTCACCTGGTTTTGACTATCGCTCTCACTTTCCTTTTCAACGTAGCATATTTCTGGACCAGCTGCCTCTTCTTTCAGTTGCTATTTTTTTTCAAAAAAAACATGTTCACATTCTTGTAACACAGAAAGAATTAGTAATATGGAAATTGGAAGGAAGAAAACAGTGCACTTCAAGCCCCGATTTGGTTGGTTTATTGCCCTGAGGGGTCACTCACGGCACCATTGGTTCCTTTGGCAGGCAGGGGTAGCCAAGCAATGCGGTTTATTTATCTTCTGGGGCTCCAGCAATATGTAAGTTGGCCTCACCGCCTTCCAAGGGTCTCAGATTCCTGAACCTCTTAACGATGCCTTGACTTTTTGCTCTTCCCCCGGTATTGTAGTTTATGTTCTGCTTCTTAACAGAGCATCTCATGGTGTGAATCTTTTTTGAGATTTTGTATTTTTGAACATGGTTGGAGATATGGGTAGGGAGTGGTGGTTAGCTGGCGCAGAGAGGCCAGCAGAGGAAGGGGAGAAGGGGAACGCAGAAGAAAGAGTTGGGGAGAAAGGGAGGAGATCACAACGGGGAAGCATGTGACTGAGTGTGTTATATGCAAGGTCTCGTTCGATTTAGTCTTGACATTATTCCTGTGATGTACAGGCCATCATCCCTACTTGGAAGTTGAGCAGACCTGTCATTTTTCTGCCACACTCTACTATTCCTAGGACAGATGTGGAAAGCAGAGGCCTGTAGACCACACGTGCCAGCGTTCTAAGCACCTCAGAGATAACAGATACTAGACATCCAGTACATTGAACAAATCATTTTAACTCCTTCTCTCCTTTTTTTTAAAAAAAGATTTTATTTATTTATTTGAAAGAGAGAGAGAGAGAGAACACGAGCGTGGTGAGGTGCAGAGGGAGAGGGAGAAGTAGGCTCCCTGCTGAGAAGGGAGCCCAATGTAGGGCTGGATCCTGGCACTTGGGGATCATGACCTGAGCCAAAGGCAGACGCTTAACTGACTGAGCCACCCAGGCACCCCCGACTCCTTCTCTTCTTAATGCATGTTCTCTAGAACATCTTTGGGTTTTTGATACTAGCAAAGTTCTTCAGGTTGTTACATATCAGCGGTATTATTAAATTCCAAATGCTTTGATAGGAGGGTCTTCACTCAACCAGTTGAAGCATTGTTCATCCAGTGGTCAGCACAGAAGCTCACTGTAAGCACAGGCCTTCTCCATCTCCCCTCTGTCTCTCTTCTCAATCAACTGTTGCACTCTTGCTTGGAGCGTATGTGAGGCCAGTGAGCAAACTCATGACGTGCTACACGAAGAATGGTTGTGCAGTCTACCAACCTGTTCCAGCAACCAATGAACCTGGGAAAACAGTTCCTTAGAACGTTTAGTTTGTTGTGTGTCAACTCATGAGAGCGTTTGCAGGATCATATAAATGTAGGTAGGCACGTGTAGCAAGTGTGACAACAGGGTAACTTTGACAAGTCTAGGTCATGGGTAAATGGATCTTCACTGTACTATTCTTTGAAAATCTCATATAATAAAAGTTGGAGAATACTTGACAATGTCCTATGCAGTCATTGAATGATTTCTCATTCTAAAATTGCAAATATAAAACTCTTGGGCCCTGACAGTGTACTATAGCTATATATGTTTTAAGATTTTATTTATTTATTCACGAGAGACACAGGGAGAGAGAGAGAGACAGAGACAGAGACAGAGACACAGGCAGAGGGAGAAGCAGGCTCATGCAGGGAGCCCGACGTGGGACTCAATCCCGGGTCTCCAGGATCCTGCCCTGGGCCGAAGGCAAGTACCAAACAGCTGAGCCACCCAGGCATCCCAGTGTACTGTAGTTTTTACCATTACTCACTTTATAGCCATTACTCACATTAATTGTGAGGTACCCATCTGTAGTGGTCTTATCACAGGCTTCCTGTCATAAAGTTAAATTTCCTTAAACCGCTGCATTCATTAGTAATGAAATGATAAAACTTTACTCACTGTTAGAATATGTAAGCTATTTTGTGACCCTTCAATGAAAGACATATCTATTATGTGGAAACTATCTCCCAGTTGGCCTTGCTTTTAGGAGCAAGGAACTTTCTTTCTTAAGCTTCCTTATCTGACCTCCCTGACTTCTTGGGAAGTTAATAAGTATCCTGCATAATATTTAGAATATAGGGGATCCCTGGGTGGCGCAGCGGTTTAGTGCCTGCCTTTGGCCCAGGGCGCGATCCTGGAGACCCGGGATCGAATCCCATGTCAAGCTCCCGGTGCATGGAGCCTGCTTCTCCCTCTGCCTGTGTCTCTGCCTCTCTCTCTCTCTCTGTGACTATCATAAATAAATAAATAAAAAATTAAAAAAATATTTAGAATATAGTAAATGTGCTCAAATACGTTGACTAAAAGAAGAAAAAGTTAAAAAACTCTTGGGAAGAAATTGTACCTATGGTTTTGCTGTCACCAGGTTCAATGAAAGAGTGTGTTGCCATTAAAAAATCATTGTGAGCGTGCGCATGGGTGTGTGTCTGTGTGTCGGCCTCCCTGCCTGCATGCAGCCCTGGGGGATGGTTTGGAGACTCTAAATGTCTTATGTCTCTGGCTATACATTGAAATCTCTGTTATCTGCTAAGCTTATAAGAATAATGCCATAGGGCAGCCTGGGTGGCTCAGCGGTTTAGTGCCGCCTTCAGCCCAGGGTGTGATCCTGGAGACCCGGGATCGAGTCCCACGTCGGACTCCCTGCGTGGAGCCTGCTTCTCCCTCTGCCTGTGTCTCTGTCTCTCTCTGTGTTTCTTGTGAATAAATAAATAAAATCTTAAAAAAAGAATAATTCCATTAAGGATGCATGATTGATACAAAAAACTAGTAAATTACAGAGAAGCAAAAAGTAAAAGTTTAAAAGCGTAGTCATATTTCCCAGCAAAAACCAGTCTTACTAATGTACTTTTTGTCATGCCACAATTTTTTTCTCTTTAAATAGCGACTGAAAGGTATATTTTCAGAAACTTGATCATTTTATATCAGTTTTATAACTTCTGATTTATTTTACTACAAATATAACAAAGATTTTCATGCTAATTTATTATATATCTCATCATTTTAAATAGCAACAAAGCACTGTATCATGAGGCTGGGCCATAGTAGGTTTAACCAACCCCCTATCGTTAGGGTGTTTTCTTCTGTTAATTTCATTGATGTGTGATTGACATACAATTAATGGCACATATTTAAAGTATACTTTTTTTTTTTTTAAATAGAAGGAGAGAGTGCAAGCAGTGAGGAAGGGTAGAGGAAGAGGGAGAGAGAGAGAGAGAGAATCTTAAGCAGGCTTCATGACGCAGGGTCTCTATCTCATGACCATGAAATCATTAACTGAGCCTAAATCAAGAGTCAGATACTTAGCCAACTGAGTCACCCAGGTGCCCCTAAAGTATGCATTTTGCATTTTAATAAGTTTTGAAATACGTGTACACCCATGAATCCATCACCAGAATCAAGATAATGAATATACCAGTCACCCCCAAAGTTTTCTTTGCATCTGCAATCTCTCCTGTTCCTCTCCACATACTGTACCCTCCAGGCAAATTATCGGGGTACCTGTTTGAGAGACAAGGGACCTGGCCTTAGCAGCAGCCTAGAATAGCACTGGTGTCAAAGGCATCCAGCTGTTGCAGTCCTGGCTTGCCTGCCTTGCAGCTGAGGGCCCCAGGAGAACAGCTAAGCTCAATGAGCCCATTCTTCTCATCCCCAGATGGAGAAATGATGCTACCTCCTGCTTGAATTCTGTGAGGATTAGACAGGGCCGGTGAAGTCTGGTGAAGTGAGGTTTGAGGAATCTAGTAAGGTCATTATTTGAAGGTAATAGCAGTGTTGTGTCATCATTACACTGCGGCAAAATGCCTTTATCTGAGTTAATATTTTACATGTATAAAGTTCTCAGAACAGTGTCTAGCCTATTCTAAGTGATATAGGTGTTCAGAAAGTTTTAAAAATAAAACTTGTATCAGTATAAATGGTGAAAAACAGAACTCACGTAGATTTTGAATAGAGGCCAGAAGGATCTGTTGATAGTTTTGTGATTGTAATTATTGAAGAAAGAGGGATCTCAGAAGAACACTAACCTTGTAAAATTTTTTAAAGTGTCTAAGAATAATCATGCTGCAGAATAGATAGCTCAAAACCAATAGCATGATATTTAAGTAGATTTCCTACTACAATGAGTGTGGATATACTAAAAAAAAAAATGTATTATCTATTAGGCCCTAAAACTTACATACAGTTTTAAATTTTATGTCTATGATCAATACTAATTAAAAGAACTCTTGTTCTTTAAGATATTTCTCTTAAAGAGGGCACCTTGGTGGCTCAGTTGGTCAAGCGTACAACTTTTGATTTTGGCTCAGATTATGATCTCAGGGTAGTGAGATTGAGCCCCATGTTGGGCTCCTCAGTCAGCATCAGTCTGCTTGAGATTCTCTCTCTCCCTCTGGCCCCCAACTTGTGCATGTGCATGTGCATGCGCTCTCTCTTTCTCTCTCTCAAAAATATAAACAAATTAAATCTTTCTCTGAACATCCCTCTTCTTACATATGCTTTATCCATGATTGATCTTTCGATTTCTAGGCAACAGAGGGTCAAACTTGAAGCTTATATCAAACATCAAACACATGTAACTTGATTCTGTGAAAACTGACCCAGTTCTCTTCACTGTGATAGTTTATGGAGACTTTATTTCAGCTCTGATCCTTACTGTGTAACTCGAGCCAGGGTTAGGCTAACTTCAAGCCCATGTTACTTTTTTTTGCATCATGATACTACAATAAATGAACACGTATTAATGTTCAGTACTATAAATGTTTTGCTACTATCATAGTAGGATTCTTATCCTATGTCTTCTTTGTCTTAAGGTCTTTCTAACCTAGGAATGTTATTTTCCAGTGAATGTTGGGGAACATGGTCCTCTCCTTGCCTCTTTCTCTTTTACCCTCCCTCCTTCATACACACAGTTGAGACCAACACATTATGGATGAAGAATGATTCATATGATAACTAAATCAAGGGATAGGGCCCCTCTGAGGGGATGAGGCAGGTGGATATAGTCACAGTAGACAGTGTCCCTTCCTTTTTTACATGCTGGCTTTGCAGGGGACATCACAGCAGGGGGCTACAGTCCTGGGTCTAAGCCTTGGCCCATTTTATTCACCCAGCTATCTGTAATTTTTGATCTGAGATTTCTGAATTAGCAGAGGAGAGTCCTTGGATCTTGGTGGCATCCGGAATCAGGATATACCTCTCAGACTTTCTCTTCGTTGGCCAGATTCGGAGCTAGACAGAGGAGAGGAACTATAGCCTGGGTCATATTCCTGGGTGTCTTAAATTATAGTTGGTTATTTCCAGAGTTGCTTATTTCCCTCTTCATCACATTTAGCTGGTGACTCTGGGTGCTTACTGGTGAGCCACCTAAATGGTAAACTATCAGAACTGCCTTGGGGACATTCGGTGGTGTCGAGAGTCATACATGGATTGTATCATAAAATCCCATATTTTTATTTTATTTTATTTCAACAGAATGAAGTCCCTGAGGTGAAGAAAGAGGAGACATTGTTGGATCTGGACTTTGACCCTTTCAAACCTGAGGTGGCACCTGTAGGTTCTGTGGGAGTGACCCACTCACCCATGTCGCAGGTATCCAGTAGTGGTTTGGATGTCTGGGGATGACATTTTATAAACTTTAATCAGCTCTGTAGGGCAGCAGCTGCCTGTCAGGGACTCCTGTCCATTTCAAGTGACTATTCATTTTTCTTTGGGATTGACAACTGTTCCCTAATGGGAAGGACGTATAGAGAGAGGACCCTATCTATATCTATCATTCCAAATGTCCCCCTACCATTAGCTCTCTCTAGCCATAGAGCTGGGATAGTCACACAATCCAGTTTGCCCAGGAAACCTCCATCTCAGAGTAATTGTCATTATTAGTATTATTCTGCACTCGGAGTGTTCAGCTTTGGATGATATATGTTATAGCTTCTTCAAATGAAGCTCTTTCTTTTGGCCCTGGGCTTGGTCTTCTTACTTATTTTCTGTACTTTCCTTCCTCAGGGTTTTGCAGATTAAAGCTTGTTAGAGATAACTTGAAATTATGCCCCAAGAGAAAGCTTTTCCAGTCCTGATAGTTTTCAACTCAATGATGTTGTTCCCCTCCACATTGCAGAAGCTTTCCTTGTATGATCTTGACAATGGCCAGAGTAGGCCTTGCTTACCCAGCTTGTCCTTGCTCATTGCTCTCCCCGCCCTGCCCCACTTTCCCCACTTCACTAGTGATCCCTAGCAGTTCTCCAGTTCTCCAGCAGAGGGAATCTGCAGGTGGGCTCTGTGATGACTTCTGGATGATTGCTCTGTGGTGGGCTTTCCTTACAATTCTCTATGCTCATGAAAGGAGGTTAACTCAAAATTGGCTGAACAGAAATTGTTTATATCCATATTCTTGATGTGCTTGGGGGCTCACATTTGAATTTGACCACATCCAAAGATGCTAGAGAAAAACTTCAAATGAATTAATGAAGGTGTATTGTAAAACTGAAGTTGAGGATTGAGACCTAGCTCAATTTTCTGGTCTTGAAGTCTTCTTAATACCTTACAGTAAGCCACTATCACCTTAATATAAACCTCAATAAATAAAGCTTCTCCTAATCCATGCCGAATTCCAGAATGTGATTGAGGTTCTAAAGGCCTACCTGTTGTAAGATGGGAACAATAAAAATCAAGCAGGTAAATAAAGCAGGGAATTAATAAGCAGACCAGATACTAGCCTTAAACGTACTTTGCAAAAAAAATGGGTCTCTTAGATAAATGTTTCAGAAAGTTCTTTTAGCTCCCTTTTAAAAGGAGAGTCATGATATGGATTAGAATAGTAAAGGCTCCAAGAAGTTCTGCAGATAAAAGAAAAAACTGTTTAGACTTGTTTAACTTAGAGTTTTCCAAATTTATTTGGCCACAGAAACCTATTTTAATGAAGGTTTCTTAACAGTCATCGGAATGTTGTTTAAAACATATTGGATATGGAAATGCTAATATAGTAATTGTCAGCAAGTTTGAGGGTTCGGCCCTGGTGACCAAGGAAAGCAGAAAACAAATTCACATCTCATTTGGAAGACTTCCCTGTTAGAGTTTTCTCGTTGTGCAGGATTCATAGGACTTGTCTGCCTCACTCTCCAGCGTTCGCTGCTCTATGGCAGAAGGGAGATTTCTGCACCGTGTGCCATTCTGGTCGTGGATGCAATTCCACAGCCTTTCTATCTGCAAGTTTGACTTGAGAGAGAAACTTCTCGCGTATCAATTCATGATCAAATAAATCCCCAGATCGTGGAAATTTGTGTAGATTTAAAACGAAGATGCAGAATCTAAAAAAAAAATGACTTTGGTTAAACCTTCAAAAGTCTTTCTTCTGATGAAAATGCATCACTGCAGTTAGGAAAAGCCACGTGTGCCCTGTGTTCTCCCTCAGGCCAGGTACTAAACTACCCTGGCGTCCCGGTGGCTCTAAATTGAGTCACCTCATGGCAGAGTCATCCTGTGAGCTGGCTCTAATCACATCTCCTTTTGACCAAGGACAGTCTGAGGCTGAGATAGCAAAAAAGAACAGAGCCATTAGATTCTGCAGGCCTTCATTCCCCTTCACTCAGAATGATCTCCCTTGCCCATCGCCTGACCTCGTGTTTTAAATGGATGTTTTTGCTGCTAGCAGAACACCCCACCTGTGATCTCCACAGTGTCCACATGAGTTAACACATCCTTTCATGATTCTGAGGACTGATAAACATGACGTCTCACATTGCTGCCTTCTTTTGGAGAAAATACCAGTGCTGTCTGCATTATGCAGGGATATGGAGTAGCTTTTAGGGGCTGTCATTCTTAAGCGGCTGGGATGCAAGAAAACCCAAACCATCTGAATAATCAGAAAGTACATATTGGTTGCAGAAGGAATCCACATACAAATAACTGTGGCTTTCCGTTTAGCTCTTCTACTCTCCTTTCTTAGCCATTTGACAGCTGGGTGCTCACCCAGAGACCAGCCGGGCTGCATAGAGATGCAGGGTGGCTGGGGTGGTACAGTCAGAGCGGGCCCAGATTCAAAACAAGTGCATAAACACAGATCTATTCTAGTCACAAAGACAAAGGCAGTAAGGATGTGGCTTTACCAGCAATTCACAGCCACAAAGGAAATGAGAAAGAGGAGTCTCCCTCACTTTCCCAAATGCACAGCAGAAATCACTTGAACCATCTGGATCCATTCCCCGGGATCAGTGAGCTTTATAATTAAAATGGCAGTAGTAAGTATAATTAATTCATCCATATGCGTGAGGGGGCACCCTACTATTTTGCATGATTATCTATTAATTGAGCTCTGTTATCATCTAATTCAGCATATTGAAGAACTCTTTTTCTGGGGTTTATTTACCATCAAACTGGTCATAATGCATCCTCTTGGTGGGAGGAAGAGAGGAGGTACATCAGCAATGATTCAGAGCTGCATGTCTTCTAAGATGTGAGAAACTCTAGTATCTGGACACCTTGTACTTCATTTTAACTGTGTGTGTGTATCTGTGTGTGTGTGTGTGTGTGTGTGTGTTACAGTAAAACCATTCATCATGTTTCAGATACGGCTTTCTACTTGTATAGTGAAAAGCAGACTAGTCCTTTGCTGTCCAGTGTGGTTGCCACAAGCCACATTTGGCTATTCAAATTCAAATTAAATAAAATTATGTAAAACTTAAAATTTGGTTCTGTTACACTAGCATATTTCAAGTGCTCAATAAATGCATGTGACTAGTGGCTGCCATATTGGATGGCACAGATAAGGAACATTATCACCAAATAAAGTTCTTTTGGACAGTGCTGTACAGAATGTTTCAAAAATGTTTCATTTTAAGAACTTTTGTCACCTTAGTACTTTTTACATGCTTGGGATTTGTATACTAACCATACTTTTGTTTGTCTGTTTGCTTTCAGACGTTGCCCTGGGACCTATGGACGGTAAGAATACGAAGAGCTTATATTTTGATGTACCTAGATCCCTAGAAATTTGGAGACCTTGTTATTTTTTAATTCACCTGTGGAGCAAAGAAGACCCAGGCATTTTCAATGATAACGTAGCCCCCTAGAACTATCTTCAGCTCCCTGATGGTCCCAAGCATTACCAGCACCTGGAAACAATGGTGAGGAAAAGAGCGTCAGGGTGCCAGATGCCTGGACAAGCAAGAATTCGGTGTTAGGCCCTTTTATGCTTCTTCCTGTGATTACTGGTGGCTCCTGGAATGTTGTAGTGAAGGGCAGGCACATTTTTTGTTGCTTTTAAATAGAATAGAAGAAAACATGGATGAGAAAATATAAGGGATAGGCTACTCTGCACAGGGAACCACTTTCTCACTTTATTTCCAATGAAGCTTCATCAATAAGAATTTGAACTTTAGAGCCAGGCAGCCCTGGATTAGAGTCCAGACTCTACCTCTTAGAACAATATGACTTTGAGCAATTTATGAATTTCTTTCAGCCTCCATTTTCATCATCTGTAAAGTAAGGGTAATGATACCTACCACAGAGTGTTGTGTGAGGATTCAAGTCATATTTGTAGAGTGCTTAGCCCCACATCCAGTACATATCAATAAAAGGTAGCTGTTGCTACTAATGGTATGTATTCTGCTAATCTGATGTTGCAAGGATGAGCATTTCCAGAAATTAGAGGTGGGAAAAAGACACAAACAGAGCTTTGACTGAAAACATCTTTTATAGTGACCTGGCTTTGCTTGTATAATCACAAAAGGGGATATATGGACTAACATTCAGGACATTTGAATTCTAGCCGACTCTGTGTTAATTTTCTTGAAGATCAAGCATTGTCCATGCTAATGTTTTATTATTCCAGTATTTCATATCTTTATTGGAATCATAATACATTTTTTCTGTCCTAGCTAGGAAGGGTATGGGGGGGGGGGCGAAGGTATCATCCGGAAGGAGCATGGAATATTTCAGAGGACAAGCCTGCTAAGAGTGGTTGCAATGACAAAATTGCAAAACGGTAGCTCTCTGGATATAATTGCTGGCGTTCCTTGATCCGCTCAGTCTCCCCATGTTGTCTGTTTGTGTACAGACAAGGCTTCTAGGTTTGGGGGGAGAACATGAGGAGAATCATCCCATGATTCTCCTCATGTGTAGGGTGAGTTTAGGGAACATCTGTTCTGATTCTGTGTCAGAGCATCTGATATTGTGTACTTTTGTGGCTGCTAGGGCTTGAACTTATTCCGATGTTCTCAGGTTTGCTTATTTATTTGAAACTTTGCATTTCAGAGTCTGCTAACACAGAAGTCTTATAATAGCCCTGAAACATCCTTGATGACTAGAAAATGAGAGAGGCTTTCTTCATGTTTCAATTGTGTAGTCTTAGTATAGGAACAAAACTCATTTCTATCACAAAACAAGCTGTAAAAATTAATCTTGAACCAGTAAAAGTCACAGCTTTCAGGAGAATGTTGACTGTGGACAGCATGGGATTTTAATGTGCTAGGGAATTTGCTTCTTTTGTATTATTATTATTATTATTATTATTATTATTATTATTATTAATTATCCTTTTTTTCCCTCAAACAGACAAGCACTGATTTGGTACAACCGGTAGGTAAATATCCAGAATATTCTGGATTTAAAAAAAAAATATTTGTTATACATTATATACATGGATAGTATGTAGGATGAGCTTTCTTTTCTCATAGCATTGCTAGTCGCAGATTTAACCTTAAGCCATTTAATTTATAAGCTCTCTAGTTTGTTTAACTGGTGCTACCATACTGAATAGCTTTGTGTTTCTCATCAAATCTTACCATGATCTATTTCATCTTATGTTTTTTTTTCCTTTGCTCTTCTGCATACTCTAAAGACTGACTCTTCAAAAAGTCTTTCCCTGTGTAACCTGATCATGGAGGAAACTCCAGAGAGTGGGTTGGCCGAAGAAATTCAAAGATCTCAAATTGACCTAGGTGCATTTATTTGGGGCCCTGATGCTAGTACAGAGAGTGTCAGCCAGGAAATTACCCAAGGTGGGTCTCAGGAAGACTCTTCATGTCTCTCTGAAGCAGAGCAAGACATGGGATTATCTACTGGAATTCCTCCTTCTGCTGACTGGCACACTGTAGCTGAACAGGGTGAGGATGTCATGGGGCCAGCCCCTCCATGTGGAAATGAACATCTGTCCCCAGAGCCTATGCCTGAGGCTGAATTTGCCATAGCCGCTGGTATGGAGATGGACCAGCCTCATGACTTACCTGCCTCAGAGATGGCAGCCACAGAAACTGGTGGCCTGATCAAAGAAAGTCAAGAAGAAGTTAAACAGTCAGAAGAAGCAGAAGAGAAACAGAAGATAGAAGATTCTATGTGGGCAGGTGTGGAGACATGTGAAAAGGTAGACACTAGAGCTATTGATACCAAGGCACTAGAAAGTACAGAGGCATTTGGAGAGAAAGAATGTCGAAGTCCAGGAGACAGGCTAGTAGATCTTCTTAAGACAAAAGGAAAGCAAGACCAGGAGACCTTAGCCATCAATAAAGAGGAAATGAGGAAAGATCCAAGAGCTAGTTGTAAGGAAAGTGAAAGGACCAATGAAATATATTTTGATAAAGCTGATGTATTAGAAGAAGACCTAGAAAGAGTAGATCTAGCTGCCAAATTTAGTGACAGAAACCAAGGACTAGATGAGGGGAATCAAGTAGAAATAAATAATTTTGAAATTACAGAGGGCTCTGGAGCTAAACCCACCCATCACATAGATATTTTGAATCGATGTCTCCAGACTGATTCTGTATCTAATATTGAAATTGCCAGCCCTGAGGGATGGGATTTAACTAGAAAAGACATAAGGAAAAATTTAATAGATCCTCCTAACCATGATCACTCAGGACAAGGCAGTGCAGATGCTGAAGAGATTCAGCCTGAGGCTGTGTTACATACTCCTGGGGTTGACAGGAATGAAAGTCAGGCTATTGTTTTATCAAGAAAACATGAAGCAACAGCTCATTCTAGGACAGATCCTACTTATTCTCTGGGAACTAATGCAAACAGAAGAGACTGGTATTTATATAAAGCAAAAGACTCATTAATAGAGCGGCCTGGGAGTATGGTGACTGGGAACTGTAACCATACCATTAACTTACCAACAGTTGTAAAAACAGACTCTTGGGCAACAGATCCAGGTCAAATCTGGCAGCCAAGCTTGGATTCAGCAGTGAATAGTATGGATATGTTAGAATTCTCTGGTATACCAGATGGCCAAGCAAGTAGATTTGCCAATTTGCTTGATCCCATTAACCACTGGCCTATCAGAGATACAGGAAGCTTAGATAATTGCTGGGAACGTTTAGATACAGTTGAAGGTGAGAGAGGGCTGGCGGTGAGCTTAGCAGCAGATGTATATGCTAATTGCTGGGAACAAAGCCGAGAGGTAGCTAGACCATTGGTTCTGGGAGCCTCCCACAATGCTAGCACCGAGAGTTCTGCTAGTCCCCAAGACAATGACATCAGCAACTCAGATTTATCTGAAGATGAAATTGCTAACCAGAGATATGGATTGTTGTACCAAGAAATAGAGCCTGATAAAGAAGAGGTACTTACCCCATTACGTAGTATAGACTAGCCAAAGACTTCTGTAGGTTCTGTTTTTCCTCATGTTTCCACCTACTTCATTATCCATCCATCACTATCTTCTCTGAGGCCTGCCTCATCTCCTTGAAATCTGTGCAAACCAAATACAAATAGGTTGACAAAGAAAAAGAAAATACAGAAAGCAGGATGTTTGTGTTGGAACTAATGAGTCTATTTTACCATCCCACTAGTTGTGTTTATTCTACTTTATATTTACTATTCAAGCACTAAAAATATGTAGAACAGACTAATTTACTTATCTCAAAGTGATTCTACAGCATTAAGAGCACATGAAATGCTTTTACCCAGGCCCCCTGAAACCGTATACTCCTAATAGCTGTTTATCCAAATCATGTATTAAAGAAATAGTGAAAATACTTCAGATTGTATCAGCAGCCTATAAAAGGAGGTATTTAACGCCTCATGGCTTTTCTCTGGAATCATCTTCTCATTATCAAGAAAGTGGGCTTTGGTTAGCACTGAGCCACATGCCAGCAATAATTGCAAAAATAATCTTTTTTTGTCAGCCTATTTAAGATAATACAGTATGGCCTTTTGCATTTCCTAAACACTTTCATGCACAGCAACCTTTTGTATTATTTTAAAATGTGTGGTGGTCTTCACTTTCCAACTTGTCTGATGGATATTTACTGATCCCACAAAAATGGTAAAACATAACATACTTTCATTTCCCTTTCTGTTTAGGCTTCTGGTGGTACATTTAATGGATTCACCCAGGTAAGAGATCAATTTGCTGGCACAATCCATCTGCTGAGAATGATGCAAATTGTTAAAATATGGACTTTGGTATCACTGGTATAGTATAATGGTGAAGCACGTCAGTGCAAAACTTGACCCTACGACTTTCAAGTTCAATAACGGAAGCAGTAATAGTGGCAACATTGTAGGGTTGTGGAGTTAATGAGGGACGCCTGGGGGGCTCAGTGGTTGAACATCTACCTTCAGCTCAGGTCTTGATCCCAGAGTCCTGGGATTGAGTCCCACATCAGGCTCTCTGGAGGGAGCCTGCTTCTCCCTCTGCCTATGTCTCTGCCTCTCTCTCTGTGCCTCTCATGAATAAATAACAAAATCTTAAAAAACAAATTCAGTGAGATACATATGCGGAGCAAAGTTAGCACAGTCGCCCGGCACCCACTAAGTGCTTCTTGGCTGTACTAGCTATTAATTTTGTTAGCCCTGCCATGGAATTATGCTGATTCTTCTAATAGAAATGAGAAGTTGTCCTGATCTGAGAGATCGACTAGATTCAGAGGTTAGAAAAGAGGATATAGGATTATTTTGAACCAATGAGATGAGTCTTTAGAAAATAAAAATGGTTTTTAGGTACCTCTTTTGTGCAGATTCATACTCATCCTTACCTTTTTTCAGTCGTTCTTTAGGAAGGAGCTATTTGAGGATCAGAAATAATAGATTGGCTCTGATCAATAAAGCAGAATTTCCCTTGGGTGTCTCTAGAAGAGGATCCACAAGATGGACTGTCCCCTCACTCTGTATGACCCAACAGATGGATAGTTGTAACCCATGTAAAGGGCAGGCCACACAGCTCTTAAGCTCATGGAGTAAGTTCTGAAAACCTGGAAGGGAGACTTCAAACAGAGGCTTGTCTGTGAGGATTGCTTGGCCTCAGAACATTAGAGATGAACAGTTTTTAATTTTAACATTGAAAATTTCTGTACTTAAGAATTTGACTACTTTCCCCCGTGTTACCTATAAAGTGATAAAGTCCGCCCACACCCACATCCAGAGACAGGTAGACACACGGGGGGGGAGATGATAATTAATGTGTCTCTTCAGTCTGCATGAATCTCTTTTGAAGGTCACATCGTAAGAATTGTTACTCATTTCTCATTTTTTAAATGTGGATGTCTATCAGTTATAAAGGCATCATGTAAAGAGTAACAAAATTGTATGAGAGCATTTTATAGAAGTTCAGACCATCACAGACTCCCTTCATTTCCCGTTTCTTGGAGGTAAATACTTTTACTCCTTTCACCAGATTTTCTTTTTTTCAGCCACATGTGTGTGCATGACTTGCTTATAATGCTACCTCTTGGTCTTTAAAGCATTATCTATGGACTCTTCTCTCTGGAAGGTGCAGACCTAAAGTGCCTTCAGATGCCCCCCTCTCGCTCACTCACCCTCCCTCTCCTTCCTGCCCTTCTTCTGTCTGCTGTAGTGACGCTATAGCCATCCAGCCAGTCTATATTATTGTATAATGATATCAATACTATCAGCACCCCCACCATGAAGTTTACATTTAGTTTTATGCCAACTTTCTGTTCTCCTTTAAGAAAATGTTTGCAGGGTCTTATTTGTTTGTTGGTTAGTTCATTTGTTTAGTGTTTTGGGGATTCACTGCTAATTCAATCCCATATTCCGTTACATAAATCTCCCCTCGTTTTGTTGGAAAACATTAAGCATTCGGTCACTTTCATCTTATTGAAGAATTTGCTTGTTCCTCCTTCTGGACTGCTCCACCTGAACTGGGTTCGCTCTGGCAAGGCCTGCTGCCACAGCTGTTCCTGCAGGCTCTCCTGGTAGGTCTGTCCTAGGCATTGCCTTCACTTCTCCCTTATGTCAGTCCATTCTTTTCTGGGCACAAATCTTCCTCATTTGTGGTTTAATGCCACATGTTAGAATACACCTTCATCTGCATATTAAAGCACATCCTCCAGTAGCTTCCTAAGAAAAGTATGCATGAAAGGTATATATTTGTGGCCGTGTACACCTGAAATTTCTTTGGTATATATTTGTGACCGTGTACACCTGAAATGTCTTTACCTATTTACATAATGGTCTTCTAGATTGGATATTATATTAGAATATAATTTTCCCCTAGAATTTTAAAGCCATTAATCCATCCATTTCTACCTCCTAATGTTACCACTGAGAAACTGCTTTTGATTCTTTTTAAAAATTAATCTTATCTTAGATTTAATAAAATTAATATCATGAAAACTCCATGCCAATTTTTAGAATAAACAATTTTCCAACAGAAATAATCTACAGGTAATAACTTTGCATCATGTTTGGCTTTTATAGCAGGATCATAGTCTTTTTTTTTCCCCAAAAATAGATTTTGAGTTGATATTGAGGGTTTCATCAGTTTTTCCAACGGCTTTTCTTAATCTTGAACATAATTATTTAAATAGTATTCTCAGGGTGCCTGGGTGACAGGTTAACCCTCTGACTCTTGGTTTTGGCTCACATCGTGATCTTTGGGTCATGAGATCAAGCCCCAAGTCTGGCTCCGTGCTCAGTGCAGAGTCTGCTTAGAGTTTCTCTCTCCTTCTCCCTCTGCCACCCCCTTCCCCCAACCCACCATGCTCCCCTTCTCTCTCTCTCTCTTTCAAATAAATAAATCTTTTTTTTTTTAATTTTTTATTTATTTATGATAGTCACAGAGAGAGAGAGAGAGAGAGAGGCAGAGACACAGGCGGAAGGAGAAGCAGGCTCCATGCACCGGGAGCCCGATGTGGGATTCGATCCCGGGTCTCCAGGATCGCGCCCTGGGCCAAAGGCAGGCGCCAAACCGCTGCGCCACCCAGGGATCCCAACAAATAAATAAATCTTTAAAAAAGAAATAAAATAAATAGTATTTGAATTCCAAGTACTTGTTATGTAATTATCCTTTGTTGACTCTCTTATCATTTATTAACTGGTCTTTAATTGGACATAACTATTAATTGTCAATGGCTTTGTGTAATACTATAGTGGTTCTTCAACATCACTTTGATCTACTACTAGAAATCTTGTATCTTATATCAAAATTTTAATTTCAATTTTCAGGCAATTTGTATTTGTATAGAGACTGAAGTATTAAAAATTACTGGGGAATGATAGTTATTAGTCTATGTTTACTAGATTGGAATTAAAATAAAAACTTAGGAAAAGTGTAATGCTAAATGAAATAAGTCACAGAAAGACAAATACCTTATGATTTCACTCATATGTGGAATTTAAGAAATAAATGAGCAAAAGAATGAAAAGAGAGAAAGACAAATCAAGAGACAGATTCTTAACTATGGAGAACAAATTGATGGTTATCAGAGGGGATATGGTGTAGGGGATGGGGGAAATAGGTGATGAGGATTAAGGAGCACACTTGTGATGAACACCAGGTGATGTATGGAAGTGATGAATCACTATATTGTTTTGATTCTTGGTATTTTTGAGAAAGTTCTTCTCTCTCTCTCTCTCTCTCTCTCTCTCTCTCCCTGCTGCCTGCTATACTACTCTCTCTTTATTCTGGAAGTTTGTAAAATCTCTTTTTTAACCTGTGTTTCTGAAATTTTACAGTGATATACTGTGGTCTGAGTCCACTTCCATACATTGTATTAAGGCTCTTTTATTCTAAAAATCTGTGTCCTTTAGTTGGGGATTTTTTTTTTTTTAATCTTACTGATAGTTTCTCTTCTATTTTCTTTGTTCTGTCATTCTGCCACATTCTCCATTTCCTATATTGGCTTCCTAGTTTAGTCTTCTAATCATTGTTTTTCCTTTTTTCGTTATCTTTCTTTACTTTCCAGCTCTTTCAATAGATTTGTCACTACTATTTTTTTTTTTTAATTTCCAAGAGCTCGGGATCCCTGGGTGGCGCAGTGGTTTAGCGCCTGCCTTTGGCCCAGGGCACGATCCTGGAGACCCAGGATCGAATCCCACGTTGGGCTCCCGGTGCATGGAGCCTGTTTCTCCCTGTGCCTATGTCTCTGCCTCTCTCTCTCTCTCTGTGTGTGACTATCATAAAAAATAAAAAAATAAAATAAAATTCAGATTATTTAAAAAAATTCAGATTAAAAAAAATTTCCAAGAGCTCTTTTTCCTTACTGAATATTAGTTTTTTAATAGCATCCTCTTCTTACATCATGTTATATCTCTGGAAATACTAATGATCGTGTCCATTTTTGAAGGTCATCTTACACTTAGTCTGTTTCTTCCACTTCCTTTTTTTTAACTATTCAGTTTTTCCCTTTAATACTTGAGACTTTCCCTAAACATCTGGTGGTCTTGTCTGTCTACTCATATTTGAGAGGGGGATAATAAAAAGCTGACAGGAGACTTGTACAGGTAGGTAGAGCTCATTGACTAAACATACTGTTCTGGAATTTTCTGGTTCAGTTTTCCTGTTGAGGAGCCCCTGATGAAATTCTGGAGGCATATTTCTTGGGCTGGTGAAATCTCTAGCTTTTCTGGCCTCCTGTCTATGGGTATAACAGGAAGTGGTTGGGGAAGAAGTTGGGAGCTGGAGGGAGGGGGTGTGGGCTCTCAGTATTTAAGTACTCACTTAAGGCTGCTACTTTTCTAATATGCCAGTGTTCCCCTGTCCAGAGGCCCTTTGTTTCAACTTCCACAGAAACAACGTCAAGGCTAGTGGTGGGGTCAAAGGATATTGCTTGGTTTTTGGATGCATGCTTGAGGTCTAGTTACTTTTTAACAGACTCACAGCCAGTTCTCCATCTTTAGTACCACCCAGCTTCCATTTTTCTTGGTCCTTGTGTTTCTAATTTTTGATCCTTTGGGAGTTCTGAGTAATAAACTTGATTTGCTGTTGGCATTTCTCACATCACCTTAGGATACAGATTTTTTTGGGATCTGCCAAGTATCGTCTTCATTCATCTGTTCTTCAATTTCAAAATTGTGTTGCTCTTACCTTTTGTATTCTTTTTATGCTTATAGATTGATGCCTGTTTTTGATTTGCTTTATGAAATTCCCTTTATTGTTTAGTTTGGATTCAAGTAATTCCTCAATACAGCATCTTTAATCAACTGTCACTGTCTCATCTTTTCTTTTGGGGAGCTCTGATATCAAATTCTGTAGGTACTTTTTTTTTTTTTTCTCTCTCTTCAACTGGTCAGATTAACCAGGAATGGCTCTTCTGGTCTTCTGTCTGGTAGGTATAAGCCTGGCTACCAGCATAATGAAAGATGAATATTGTCTTAGAGATCACTGTTCCCTTAGATTTATTCCAGCTTGGTTTTATTTAAGTCAATGAATACATGGTATATAATTTTTAAGATATGGCTTATTATTAACCCATAGAAGTCACAGGTAGGTGATAGAGTAAGACTGAATTTTCAACATTCAAAAAATGTGAATTTGTAGCTGAGAGCCACTGAATTCTAATTCAGTGTAGATGTCCAGAAGAAAAGCTATAGAACAAAAATGAGCATGAGGTTTAAAAAAAAAAAAAAAAAAAAAAGAGCGTGAGCTCTTTGTTTTAATGACTCTTAACTGTACTAATGCGTGGTTTCATAGCTCGCATTTATGTTTAAGACATCTACTGTTAAAATTACTTTTGTATTATCTACTTTTCTGATTTAAAATAAAAGGAGACTTTAAAAAACTTTATGATGTATTTATTGATACAACTGATGGAAGCTAATTTAAATGATATCTTTGTCTTTCTTTCTTTCTTTCTTTCTTTCTTTCTTTTTTTCTTTCAGCAAATTAGCTGGAACTTTGATAAGTTTTCTTTTGTTTCCTCCCCAATTTCAGCCCCAGGACACTTCATTATTCACAATGCAGACAGACCAGAGCATGATCTGTAACTTGGTAAGCTGGCTTCAGTGTGTGTTTTTGGGAATGTTGTTAGTTACTCTTGAACGTTCTAGGGTTGATCATTCTAGGTTATCTAGAGCTTGAATATCCAGAATGTAGTTTCTGCAGCCCTTTCTTTTTTAGAAAATAGGAAGGAAAGCTGCTGAAAAATCTCACTGTGACTTTGATTTTAGTTGCTTCTATTTATAAAGGCACAGTGATCCCAGCAAAGACAAGACAAAACAAAACAAAAGCCTCCTACTTCCAGGCTTCGGTGGAGCCTTGTAAATCCATCAATGACATGGATGTTTCCACTTGAGTTTAATTTACTCCACAGGTTTAGAAGTAAAACTGCCTCAAGAATTTATGCTTCAGGATAGATCCTTGCTTCTCCTTGAGCCTGAAACTATCTCTTTTCTCATCTCCTCCCTCCCCCGTGTGAGTCTTAGAAAGAAATCTTGCATACCAGAGATGTGATTCCTCTGTTGCTGCCAAAGGACATGAGGGCAAAGCTTGGCTAGGGAGTGAGTAGGAGCAAACAGAATTACTCTAGGTGTTAGAGGAGATTCAGACAAGATTGTTGTTGCAGCTTTCATGGGAAAGCTTTTCCCTAGCACCTTACTAGGGATGTTGAAAGAAGAGGCCTTAAATAATGTCCCTTGTGAGCTTGGTGGCGGTGTGCTATACAGTTTGGGGCATTCACGAGGGTTATTTGTAGCTCACTGGCTTTCCCGTGGGAACAGGATATAATTATCCCAGCTCCTGGCTTTCACATTGGAAGCTAAGAATTGGATTTAAGTAGAATACATGTTTCTATTTAGATGATTTCACTTCTAAGTAAGGAGTTCTGTTCTGGGAAGTTTCTCTTTAAAGGTTACTTTAATATTTCTCAAAGGCTAGCCCATTGGTAATACCTCGTCCACCGATTTTCAGACTTTTGCATTTTGGGTAACCAGATGAGAGGGGGAGTCTGTGTGGCCTGCGAATAAAGATTTAAATATTTAAAATACAAATTATGTTGGTGTTGATAAGGGAGCCAGAGAGACTTATGTGTCATGTTCATTGGTAATTTTCAGACTGGGTGATGGAGTCAGGGTTATGCCAACACTGGAGCATGACATTTTTAATTATCAGTTGTGAATGGGTCAAGAGAAAAATGGAGGAATATTGCTATAAAAGGAAAGGCGGTGGATCATAATTAAACTCAGACCTATTACATGGAGGCAAAGGTCCAGGCATAGAATCCAGTGGTTTTTAAGTTTCTTAAAACATCTTCCTACTGCTCACATCTTGTCGTAGGAGCTTCTGTTGCCTGCTCTTCTCTTCTTTGGGTATGTGTGCTCTGAAGTAGACATTTTACACCTTCTTTCCTTTGAGGAACTTAACCTTGTCATGCCCAGTCTTGCAGATACTGCTAACATTGGCTAAGCCATGTGGGGAACTAGGAAATCATAGTAAATGCACATCTCCCACTGAGTGGTGATTCTGTAGGCTCTTCCCAGGAGCAGGACAGTTTCCCAACGTTTCGTTCATTGACTGGTCTGAGCAAGGTGAAGGTTGAAGTTAGCAGGTCAGCTGTACATCTCTCCAGTCTGCATCTTATGGCCCCATAGCACATCCCTTGTGTACAAGTTTAAACTCTGCAAACCTTACTCAGGTCTCAGTTACCTCTATGGCCCTTTGCAGTTCTCACTAAATCAGCTCTCCCAAGTTTGGAGAAGCAGGACTTGAAGGCAAGTGCTATACTGGAATGTGACCAGACTATTAACCCCACTCCCAACCCATATCCTTTGTATGTAACGACCTGCTTTCCATCTTATGACAGACGATACTGGAAAATGTGCAGGAAGGCTGCACATCTCATTTTGTTCTAAAGGAAGAATTCCATTTCTGTGTATCAGAGTTAAAACCATTGTGATATCCTGCTCCCACCAAAAAATTTAGAATATACTTTTCCTTTGAATGTGTAATGATGACCTCCTGGCCCAAGAAAACAATAAGAAATGATCACCAGCGCTCCTAAATGGGTATGGCATGGTATCAATCCATTTGCAAGGTATGTTACAGGAGGCATCTTGTAGAAAAAAAGTGGTAGAAGTAGGGCATAGTTCTGACAGGACTACTTTAGATTATCCCACAAGATGTGGTTCACGATTTACCTTGGCTTTTCTTCTGTCTTGACAAAAAAGTTACAATTTTACATTATCTTAGAAGGAATAGAAGGGTGACTTCTGTTTTTAAGTTGGAATAGTTGATTTTTATGTATAATCATGCTATCATGTTTCACCCTTACTCATCATTGAGTGAGTTATGCTTGCCTCCCTAGAATTTAAGTTGTTAAATTGCAGAGCTGTATTGTAGTATCTAGTGTGATATTATAAGACAGGGGAAATGTTGTGACTTGTAGGGACATAACCAATCCTATGTTCTCTTCATACTATGCTTCTGTTGTTTTGTCTGATTTTAGCAAGCAAATACAATTCAGCTCATATCCAAAACCACTTACTTATTCTGGTCTTATATAAAACTTCAAAATTTTTTCTGGACTTCCAAGAAGCCCAAGCTCTGACGCAGATTTTTTTTTTCATTTTAAGTTATCTTTGTATTTATTTAATGTACCACGATATATGTATTTGACTCCTATGTTGAAACTTCTCTTGGCTCCTTATCTGGCTTCATGCTTTCTTCTTATACACTCAGCTCACAGGGGGACAGCTCTCTGCATATGGATTTCTTGGTGCTTTGTCAAATTACCCTTGCTTTCCTTGTTGTGTCGGTCATTTGAAACCATCCTCTCATAGCAAATCACCTTGATTTCCAAATTGTTAAGGTTATATCCTGAGCGCTTACACGGTATCTCTTCGCTGCTCTGAAACCGTGTTCTGTTGCAAAGATAATTCTTTTTGAACAATAAAAGTGAAATCTTTTCCCATAAAAAACTCCTGAAAGTATATTAGAGCGAATTTTATCTCATCCTTTCTTAAAAATTGTGTCAGATCACCCCATAAAGGTTATAAAAGCCCATAAAAATATCAAATCTCTGCACACTTATCTACCAGCGTGTCCTTTCTTTTTTATTATGCCCTTTAAAGGGAAGGGCGGTGTGTGATCAAGGCAGGAGTCACAATGGACGGTTTGATGGGGGGCACAAGAGAATAATTTTGTGTGTTTATCCAACACTAAGCCATTCGTTACTCATTTCCTATAATCTCAGCAAAGCGTTCCCATCCCTTCTATATGGAACTTGTCATGTGCACCCACCTCTGTGGGCAGATGTGTGTGAGAGAGCTAGGGGAGATTTTTCACTGCTTCTGGTGAAAGTCTGACAAAAGTTAACCAATTTCTCCAATCACAGGATCTATTGGAGACTTCTTATACTCCAGGAAAGTACTTTTCAGCTTTCTTACAGTTTCAGTGTCCTGATGAAAAAGAACCTTAATGTGCCTTCTAACGGCCACCCATCTAGTGAAGTGATACTGCTAAATACATATGCTTACATTAGTCCAAATTGAAAAAGAGGGAACATTTTCAGTAGCTGTGGTGACAGGCAGTGGCTGTGGTATTTTTGATGGCCTGTGGCCTGTTGTTGCTTAATATTGATCATTTTAAAACTAACAAAGTCTGGAGCTAAGAGTCCAGAGGCTCAATTCAGCATATAATTGGAGGATGTCTATGAGTAAAGGTCACAGTGGGATGCAAAGACCCGACTCTTGTCCACACAATTAGAATAGTCTAATTGGTACCAGAGAATACCACCCTGTGGTTCTTTACAGAACTAGCTTATTATATGAAAGGAAATTGATTGCTAAGGATCTGTTGGGGCTGGGGGGAGAAGCGGAACAAGAAACTATATGAAGCAGGAAAGTATCTGTGATTGGGGTGGCTACTGGCCAGGTAGCTGGGCCTGCTCCTCCCAGCCAGGGCAGTGGCACAATGACTTCATAAGGACCTATCCATGCAGACTGATGCATTTTGATATGAATATTGGGGTGGCCTCTGCATTTTGGGTACAGTGTATGTAAGCAGAACTGGGAGGTCCCAGAACCATGCACCTCTGAGCTCTTCCTCCCTCCATTCAACCAGCAAAGGTGGGGCGCTCCTAGGATTTCCTCTCTCTCTCTCTCTGTTAAATAGTAGAGGGTACCATTAGAGGATCTCTTACAGATGTCATAAAGTTACAAGTAAGTACAACAAGTAGTCAAAATGGTAAGTCTTTGTCTAACTTCAGGGAAAATTATGATGCTCAGTGGTGCTAAAGACCAGTTTAACAAGAGTTCATTCCTAGACTTTTCAGTTTAAGGGCTTCTGAGGCCAAATGTGGGGCTTTCTTCCTACACAGATTTAATGAAGTTAGTTGCCTATTGGATGACGAAGAAAGTCTTAATTGTCCGGTATTCTGTGATGTTATCCATTCACATGTTGAATCTTTTTCCTCTAACGCTCAAAACAAACAATCAAAGGCTGAATCTGAGCAGGCTCCGCCCACAGAGCCGAAAGCAGAGGAGCCCCCTGTCGCTGCTGCACCTGCTGTTGGGCTGGACTCTGGACTGGACACCCAGGCTGAGGAGCCAGTGGAGGGGGCAGTGGTGAGCACCGCCCCCCCTCCCACCCTCCGCCTGCCTCCCCTGCCACAGTCCTGCTCATCTCGTGATCTCATTTCTCCCTTCCCATCCATGCTTCACTTGGGCCAAATCACCTCCTCATCTGCCATGACTCCCCAGGTTCAAATAGCCTATGTGTCTTTGACAGTGAAACTTCATTGTCTTTCATGGTTTTGAAAGGAAGTGATCTAGAGGCCCGATCTTATGAACTAGAGAGAAATGTCATGTAGCCACAGGCTTGGTTCTCAAATAAGGATGCCCTCATTCTTTTCTGAGACTCTCCCATTCATGGTAGTTAAGATTGCAGACCTCACAAATAACCAGCCTTGTTAATGCTATGCTCCACCTGGGATGGCTAGAGATGGGCCTTCTGGGGAAAGTAAGGGACAAATCTACAGGGGATAAACAGAGGATAATAACTTTGTTGGTTGTGTCTACATATTGATTTCTTATAATGCTAGCTTTGTAGGTTGGTTAAGTCCTGATGAAGGATTGAAATCCTATATTAAAAATCCTTGAATCTATAAAGATTCCTGTGTGTACAACCGTTTCCTCAAGGTCATGTCTGGTGTTGGCTCTTTTAATAAGAGGAACCTTGAGGATATATTTTATGCAAGGGTGAAGGCCCTTTGTCTGCTTAGAAACCTGCTCTTACCCCTGCTCCATGCACCCATATACCACACCACATCACAAACTGGCATGAACTCTGTGTGTGCCATGTTGAATTGGGTAGTTTAACCTTCCTGGAAGTGTAGGATAATACTAAGGAAACTTTAATCCAAATACTCATGGAGAGGGGCACTGGGGTTGCTCAGTGGTTTGGGCGTCTGATCTCAGCACAAGTCTTGATCTCAGGGTCATGAGTTCAAGCCCCACTTTGGGCTTCATGCTGGGTGTGGGGCCTACTTAAAAAAAAATACTCATGGAGAATGGAATTCAGTTTGTTTATGAAATACAGTTAAAATGTCTCCGAAGACTCTCAGTCTGGTTACCATTTCCTACAGTCTTTATGGAATCTGTACAAAGATGACAACCAGTCTCCCTTGCCCCCAAAATAACATTGACTAGATTAGGTAACTAGAGAAATTAAAGTTACATTTCTTGCTATTATTTGTTGTGTTATTTTATCAGGAAGGGGGTAGGTCATCTGTCAAATCTATAGTTTATTAATAGAGTAGAAAAATAAATAATAGGGCAAGATAGTGATGGGAAATATAGATTAAGAATGACTCAAGCAAAAATGCTCATGCTTTCCATTTAAAGATACAGAGTTGGACCAAGTCCTATAGGGAAAACAAGAAATGTGTTCTGCTAGGTTGAGTCCCTCTTGGAAGGCTGCTTGCTTGGACTCTTGATTGGAGAGTGCTGAGGCTTCAGGCTCCAGTGTTCACCTTTTCTCCCAGATACCCTGGTGATCTCCTTAACTCAGTCCAGAAGGGGACTTTTCATTTGGTGTCAGACTGCGATCTGCCCTCCCAACTTAGCTTTAAGATTATGTAAATACCAAAGGAAGGGAATCTACAGTTGATTTTGTTTTAAAACTCTTATAATTAAGAAAGAGATTCGATTTTGGAAAGAATATGGATGATACCAAGGAATTAGAAAGATATTGATGAGGTTCAGATGTTGGTTTAGAAATTGCTTTGGTTCCAAAAAGTTCTTATCGAATTTCTATTTTGAGTAGCAGCACAGACTTCACCCTCAACAGTGCTTTTAAACTACATTGATTCCGTGGCCCAGACTACTCATTGTAAGGCTTAATGCCAAAATATCCAGGGTTTTGAGCAAAGCTGTTTGATGTACAGTAGACAGGGGGTGTGAAATAGATGAGCTCATGTGTTAAAAGTGTGCTGGAATGGTGATTGTCCATGATCACCTCCCTGAGGGCCCTGCCTGTGTACCTTGCACTCCTATCCTTATTTTACCAGACATATAGCAATAGGTTTTTGTTTTCTTCAGAATCCAAATTCATTGGTTTTCCAGTAAACAATATTAATAGCCACTCATCATTAAGTAGCTACTGTATCATACCTACTATAAAGATTTATAATCTTTTTAACCAAGGGTGATTTTAAGAATTTAAGAGATATTTAGCAAACTGTATGGATCAACCGTCACTAAAGCCAGCTTCCCTGATTGTGGGTGAGGAGATATTTGGCAGCATTCTTCATTCTGGAAATACTTGTCTCCTAAAGCTTCTAAGTGAACTTTAGAGAATAAAACAGTTGGATTCCTTGTGAAATATAAGGCAATTTGGGGAGTCTTATGAAGGATTCAGGCACCTTCTAAGATCCAGAGGTTTATGTAAGAACAGCAGGTACATACAGCCCACCTGTGAGCCACTCTCTCTGAGGAGAAAAAACTTGAGTAGTTCACGTCTCCATTCTCATACAGTCTAAACAAAAATAGTACAAGAAGGCAGCTTACCTCTGCTTGCCTAACACTCCTCAAAGGTGGCTACCATACACTTAAGAGACTACCATTACACAGAATATATTCTTGTTCTCTAATGTAGATTTAAAGCTTCTTTCTTTCTGGTCATAATAATCTAAGATAATGTTAGGGTTATTCTTTTTTTTAAAGAAAGGTCTCCTCCTTTGCTAGATGTGTGATATTTAGTGTGAAGACATTAAAAAAAAATCCACATTGTGTCCTGGGCATTAATTAATGAGTTGGCTATGGCTGTCATAAGTCAGGATTGGGTTGCCATGACCTTCTAAGGTCATCCTTTTTGCTGCCAAACTGTCACCACACAGTTCTTATTTCCAGTCTTGACAGTGCATTTTGTCTGAGGTGAAGTTTGTGGTGGTTTTGTTTAAAAAAAAAAAAAAGCAAATGTAACTTCAAAATTAGGAAATTTTAACAAAGAAACCTGGGGCTTTCAAGAAAAGTAACTATTACGTTTTTGTTTGTCATTTGATTCCGCTCATATCTAATGTCTTTAGTTTTTCCCTGCAATACTAAATTGCATCTGTGTTTCTATAGGATGTGTTTTAAAAGCCAGCACTTGTTTCTTGTCCAAATGTTTCCATGTTATATAAGCAATGAAAATCATCTTAGGAAAATAAATGATTAATATTTGTCTCAGATATATACCAGAGGGCAGCCTGGGTGGCTCAGCGATTTAGCGCTGCCTTTGGCCTAGGGTGTGATCCTGGAGACCCGGGATCGAGTCCCGCATCGGGCTCCCTGCATGGAGTCTGCTTCTCCCTCTGCCTGTGTCTCTGCCTCTCTCTCTCTCTCTCTCTGTGTCTCTCATGACTAAATGAATAAAATCTTAAAAAATATATATATACCAGATAATTAGGTTAAGAGTCAGATAATGATTTTTACCCACAGTTATTCCATTTTGTTGTAGAGAATCACGGTGTAATTTTTTCTAAATTTCTGGAAGCTCCTGTATTTTGCTCTGTGTGAGCTGGACCAATACCTTCCCCCCCCCCCTCCATTATTTCTAAAGAAATACACTGCAATTAAATTTAGGGTTAGCATCATTTCTAAACCATAAGTGGGGAAAAGATCAAGGTAAAGATGTTTTTAGGATTGGTGGAGAGTCCTGGAAGATGAAACACTGACCTATTATTTTGGGGACTACTTTTGGTTTTGCTGTGTTTTGTTTTTTTGAAAAGTCACCAGACTGAAGTTGACTTGTCAAGACCAATTTAAACCACCAAATATATATCTATGTGTCAGACACAGTCTATGAATTCATCTTGCTAGGATTTCTGTAGGCTTGAATAGAAGGCATGTGCTAGTTTCTTCCTTCATTTAGTTGACAAATATAATTTGAGTCCTCTCTAGATGTCACGCTTTGTTCTGGATCTAGGGGAGACAGTGATGCAGGCAGTAGACAAGGCTCCTGCAAACATAGACTGGTGGTGGAGGAGGCCAAGACTACACAGTAGTCGGGATTTCCTCTCTGATGGTCACCATTATGGGAGAAAGCAATTGAGTTTTCTCCTTGTGTGGAAAACATGAGAGCTGGGGCTCCCACTACGCCTCCAGGTATGAACTCCCAATAGGTCAGAGGAAGACATAGAAGATCACAGGAAACCAGAGGAGCTTGATTGCTTGTCTGCCCTTCATGATTATAGAATTATGTCCAAACTCAAAGTGTTCACTCAGAACCACATAGGAAATCTTGTGGTTTGGCTTGACAAAAAACCATTTTTTACTTTTTGGCTTGACATTTTTATTTACATTTTTAAAATTTATATTCAATTTACCAACATATTTTTAACAGGGCTTTGGTTGTAATTAACCGAGATAAAGAACCAAAAACCAAAAAAAAAAAAAAAAAAAAATCCACCCCCAAACCCCTCCCCTAGTCTCTCTTCTTAGTGTACGTTGGCTGAATTCATAAGCCCACACAGAAACCATTCCTGGCCAGCCTGTGTAAGACCAGACCCATTCATGGGGCACCTGGGTCCTCTGTGGTTGAGCGGCTGCTTTCAGCTCAGGTCCTGATCCCGGGATCCTGGGATCAAGTCCCCCATGGGGCTCCCCACAGGGAGCCTGCTTCTCCCTCTATCTGTGTCTTTGCTTCTCTCTGTGTCTCTCATGAATAAATAAATAAAATCTTAAAAACAGAAGATCAGACCCATTCAGATGTTCAAAAGACAGCTCTACTTAGATAGCAATGCCTACCTCACACCCTCTCCTGTAAGCATCGATCGCAGTCGCTGCCCCTATATCAGAGTTAGAGATGGAAGAGCCTTAGAGACGTCTTTAACTGGCTCATCCCTCTCACTCCGTGGATGACAATGCTGAGATTTATGTAGACCGAGGATAATGTGGAGGTGAGGACCCAGACCAGTGAGTGTTACCATCCTGACTCCGCTTCTTGCTCTTTCTTGTTCATTCTATCCTCTCAGCTCCTCCACGGCAGAAGGGCCCTTACACTGGACCACTCCTGGTGAGTGGACACCATCTGGAACCCTATCCTATGTATGATCAGGGGAAACAAAACCCTGCTCATTCTGATCCAAGAAATTTTCTCTGACAAATTGCCTTCCTTTCCCACAAGTCTCAGTCGGCTCAGATGCTTTCTTTGAGACTCACTTCGTGTGGCCTGAAGTGGAAGGCAGTGTGGCTAGAACAACCATGAGGGAATAAGGCTAAAGGAGACAGGGACCATATTGTAATAGTGGACAGCACTGAGCGCTAGTGGTTGACGTGCATTTTTTTCACAGCAGCCCCAGGAAATAGGCTTTATTTCTGTATTGTTGCCCCATTTTACAGGTCAAGGAAACCGAGACACAGTTTTGGTGGTTTAACAGAGATCACACACCCAGAAAATGGTAACATGAAATTAAATCCTGGCACTTCAATCCATAGAGAGCCAGCCCCTGACTGCACCAGATGGCTATGTTTCCAAAAAGAGCAGGATTTATGAAAGTCCATTTGTAGACCAGTTTCACATAACATCTAACTAAAGCCATTGAGGTCACAGCTAGGCTGAAATCTGTCCACACTGACACCGACACATCCTACAACTCGGTGGCCATTCCTGTTTTGTTGCTGAAGGGTCAGAGTGGAAGCAGAAATGCTTGTGCAGCCTCAGCCGTGAGCTCCTCAGGAGGAAAGTGTGTCCTAATCCCCCACTTTCGATGTAAAGCAAGTATTTATGAGGATGTAATAGGAAGACTCCTGAATGGAGAGTCTGGAGAACTCATTCCATGGCTAACCAGCAGGGTGGCCTTGGGAAAATCATTTTCCCCTTCTCTGCCACTTTTCTCTCTTCTAAGAATGCTGTACCTGTTAAACTGGATGTTCTCTTCCCATGTTCAAAAATCTACAACTTATCACATTAAAAAATTAAGGATTTCCAAATCCCTTGTGATACTTGCTAGGCAATAGCTGACAGATCACCCCGGAGCAGGTTTTGCTTACTGATGCCATGAGCTGTTCAAAGGCTACAAAAACAGAGGGTCAGTAGTCAGGGTCTTTCAAATGCCACTGTCGGCTGCCTACCAGTCCTCAGGAGTCAGGCCATTTCATCATCTGGGCGCATTCCAGGCTGCCCAGAAAGGTGCATGTGGTTTTTGGCAGGGTCAGGGTTGGGAGTTTTGCCAGCAGACCATGATGACATTTAGGTGATTTGCAGATCACCATTTTTGATCTGGTCTCTGGCCATATCTGGCAGCCCAGCCTCCTTCTGCCAACCCAAGCCTGAGCCACTCACAAGAAAGCAATCCGAGCAGTGGCAACAAATGCTTTTTCGTATTATCCAAAGATAACGTGGCCAGGCAAGGTGATTGGTTCCTTGCACCGGAAAGGCATTTCCCTTAAACAGCCTTTTAAGCTGAGGCTGTCCCTTGTGGCTTGGCTACTTTGGAAACTAGTACTTGCTCATGTCCCCAGCTCTGAGAGTGTGCAACACACCATATTCACCTTCACTTTGAAAGAGAAACCCACCTTTCCAATCCACTTCTCTCATAGACTTTGCAAATAAATATCTAATTAAAACTTCAGTGTCCTAATGTGTATCACTGTTGGATAGTCTGCCATGACCTGGAAGGCCCGATGAGCCAGAAATTCATTAACTTTGGCATTTCTGCAGAAATTCTGCAGAATTTTCAAAGGAAGATATGGAGCCAATGCTGACAGGTGTTGCCGTGGCAACCGTGCTGCCAGCCACCTAGCCAAGCCGCGGTGGGACCCGGCTGCTGCAGGTTCATGATGGCAGTTAAGGCAATACTCAGGGAGTAGATTGGAAAAAAAGATAATTGAGATGAAGGTCAAGGGGAAGAAAACCACTAACCTCCTTTATGAGAAGGGGACACCCATAGATATATCAAATGAATTTTGTAATACCAGGTGCCACCTTGCAAAGGAGCACCATTGGAGGCTCGGTGCTCCGTGGGAGGGCCCAGCTCTGCAGTCCTGCTGGAGGAAAATGAGGACCTGAGCTGTTTAAGTAGAGTTTGTGTACTGGCCACCAGCCTGTGTCTTTGGGGCTGTGATGATGCTAGCTGCCTCTTAGGCTTTTCTTAAAAATGCATCTGACAGAAAATCCTCTATTTCCATAGAAATGCATGGATCTTCAGGCAAGTCGAGGGCTCAGGTTAGATCCAGATTAAGGGATGGGCAGGAAAAGCCAAGGGTGGCCTGTGATCAGGATTGCCCTGGGATATTTATCTCCCTTTGTTCCTTCCCAAAGGGACTGAGAGGTCACTCCCGCTCCCATTCTGATGAGTGCAAGAGTCAGAACTAACAGTCAGATCCCCAGTTCTCTCGGATTCCGTGGTAGTCTCTTCTGTCCTGTTCCCTTACCGGGAAAATGGCGGCATTGGGTCAGATGAGCTCTGTGGTCCTTCCAGCTTTGGGATCATTTTCATCTGTCACCTGTGAACCCAGGTACCAATTTCTAAGTCTGCAGTGCAGTGGATAAAGCCAGGAGATGGTTGGTCTTCTGACTTCCCATTCCGTACAGACCTTTCTAAACAATGAATCTGTGGGGAAATGGGCAAAACACTGTCCTACCAACCACTTCTCATTATCTTTCTATCATGTAATTAGCTCTTAATTGAGAGGGATTTTATGACATGGTTGCTTAGGTACCCAATCATGCATGTAAATGAGTATTTTAATTGTAATCTACGAATCTCATTTTAAAGAGTAGCATTCAAAGACTGTAAGTGGATGCAGTATAGTTTATGAAATTCCACTCGCTCACGTTCTTTATCAAGAGTCCGTGCTTGGGGTTGACAGTAGGAAGCAGTGGGTCCATGACTCAGTTTGCCAAGAAGGGACCCTTAAGACAGGAATAGTCACCGCACTGGCCAGCCCAACAGAAGAAACCAGGCTTGAGTTGAAGTTGTCCCCATTTTTCTAGTTGAAGGAATTCCTGCGTGCGGATCATAAGAAATCACCAACAAAAGGCAGAATTAATGAGGGACTAACATCTGAATATATTCTTTTAAAATTTTAAATTCACGGGCACCTGAGCAGCTCAGTTGGTTAAGGGTCTGCCTTCGGCTCAGGTCGTGATCCCAGGGTCCTGGGACCTAGCGACCTGTCGGGCTCCCTGACTAGCTGAGAGTCTGCTTCTCCCCCAGACCCTCCCCCTTCTGGTTCTCTTTCTTTCTCCCTCAAATAAATAAATAAACAAAATGTTTTTAAAAAATTAAAATAAAGATTTAAATTCAGAATTTATAAGAAAGTCCTAGGAGCATTTCAATTGAGGGAAAGAATATGTTACCAAAGAGCAATCAGGCGGACCTCAGACTTGCCCTCCCGAGTGCTAAAGCTCAGGAGCTGTTGGAAAGCCTCCCAGACCTTGAACACATACAGAAAATCACGTTGTGGCAGTTTTACCCCAAGCGAGTGTAGTTGGTCACATGTGAGAGCAACAGAGAGATACTATCAAATATAGAATCACCATAGAATTTCTCAAAAACATTTTATGAAGATATTTTGTGATAGATTGAAAGATGACTCAAAGTCAACATGGAGAGACAGAGTAAAGCAAATGTAATGTGTAAATTGGAGATCCCAGGTAGTATGTTCTTGGATGTTCACTGTAGGATTTTTTTAATTTTCTTTATATTGACTGTTAACATAATAACGTGATGGGCAAAAATTCAAAAACAGTCCTCAGTAGAGACATTATAAATGAATAAAGGGATTAGTGTTTAGTATTTAAATTATTTAAATGTATAGTCTAAGCAATTGCTATGAATATGGTTATAAACCAAGATCTTCCTTCGGAAGGAACATTTTATAACATTTAAAAACTAGAAACCAAGTAGTGTTCAGTGACATAAATGTTAGATAAGTTGTCAAATAGAAAAAACAATAAGGTTCAGACTACATAGGCTATTGATATAATTTTTCTAAGAAACATGATCCCTGTGTTATAAAATAGACAATAAAGTCCCACTAGGCACAGAAAATGAAGGAAAATAAATATGTGAAAATGTTATTTCTTTTGTTATCTTTAAACCCACAGTATCCATTATTTTTTAATCAGAGAAATACCTGTTTTCAGTTCAAACTACCTGATAGATATTTATGAAATTTATACTCGGGTTAGCCTCACCCAGACCAGTGCTTCTCAGGCATTGTTCAGAGCTCACATTGCCAAGAAAACAATGAGTAACTAAAATTAGTCACTAAATTACACAAAGCCCAAAGATTACAAATTCTCCTGCAGCCAATCACTACTCTTTTTTTTTTTTTAAAGATTTTATTTATTCATGAGAGACACGGAGAGAGAGTCAGAGACACAGGTGAAGGGAGAAGCAGACTCCCTGTGGGGAGCCCAATGCAGGACTCCATCCCAGCACCCCAGGATCACGACCTGAGCCAAAAGCAGATGGTCAACCACCGAGCCACCCAGGTGCTCCCCAGTAACTATTCTTACTTGTCCAGAGCCTGGGTCCCTGTTGACTTGCTCTCACGGCACCATCTCCTGGAGGGCTTGGCCCTTTTGTGTCATCGTGTTGTGTCTCCCTATTTTGCAGGATACACAGGCCATTCTTAGTTTGCCTTCATTTCATCCCACCTTCAGAAATTTTGCTAACAGGTGTTTGGAAGGACTGTGACATGAATGCCATGACCACATCGCTTTCCATCAAGGAGATTGTTGGGGCAAAAGTTGAAGAAAGCAGTAGGATCTGTGTGGTGTGATAAAGTGAGAGCCATTCACCTTCCCAAAGATGTCCCATACTGATCCTGTGGTTTGTGTGATGTGTGTGCAAATTGCCGATAGTCTGTGCCCCACGGGTCTTGTGAATACGGTAAACATGTGTCTGAGGGCAGGGAGAACTTTTTTTATGTCTCTTTGCATTAAATGTTTCCCACCATAAATACATTTGGGCAACAAACAGTACCGTTTTGGCAGAAGGTAATGGTGTTTCCCTTAACATTTGGAAGGACGAGAAAAAATGAACCACCTTGAATGTCAAAGGCTTGAAATACTTTCAGTGGTTTTGGTCCTCTGGTCTCCCCGATGACACTTAAAAAAAAAAAAAAACTCTGCAAATAGTCGTGAATCATTGTGGTTTTTCGTAGCAGGTGTAACATTTCCGGTAGCAAGCAGAGTCCAGAAAATGTTTTCCGTTTCTCAGTCTACAAATAGCTAACAAGTTGGAATCCATAAAAATAATAAGAAAAAGAGGGATAATTGTCAACTGAAAATTTCGGTCTGTCTCTGATTTGATCTGCAGCTAACACCTAATCTGAGCAAGTGGGAGTCCTGTTTCCTGTTGTGTTTTTATGTTGTTCTGTTACTACAGTTAGTAGACATGCGTTGGAAATATTTTGGCAAGAGCAGAACATGTGCTACAGGTTCTAGACATTAAGGGAAGATTGGGGGATGCCTGGGTGGCTTAGAGGTTGAGCGTCTGCCTTCGGTCCAGGGTATGATCCTGGGGTCCCGGGATCGAGTCCCATATCAGGCTCCCTGTATGGAGCCTGCTTCTCCCTCTGCCTGTGTCTCTCATGAATTAAATAAATAAAATCTTTAAGAAAATAAAGGGAAGGTTGGGGACCCCTGATTTTCAGAGCAGTTCGTTCTGGAGGCAGAAAGATAGGGAATACAGGTAGCAGACAGTCCTTCTCTGTTTCTGTAATATTCTTAAGGCCTGTAAAATCAAAATGTTGTATTTGGCTAGAGAAACAGGAATTCATTGCTAGTGAACCCTAAGAAGGGAGGGATGTTTATTTCTTCCCTTTTCCAAGTAGGCCATTCGAAGCGCTGGCCTTTCCTCTCTGTAGTCAAAGTGCCAGTTCCCTTAGCCCCCCGCCTTTACTCGCATTGCTAATTTCAGTCCTTTGGTGATTTTTATTGGCCATCATCCCTCCATCCCTTTTTGTGTATGTGACAGAGATCAGGTAAGTTGCTGACAGAAGGAAGCTGAGGTATTTGCTTTTTGAGTTCAGCAAACGTCAGAGTTGGTGGACAGAGCGCTTGGCCTCCACCTGCTGGTCGCTGGCATCACCGCAGGCCACACTCAGGTCTAAGTCACACCCAGCCAGGGTCGCCTGGTTAAATCATTTAGCAAAAGTGAGGTTGATGACCTCTTTCAAGGTATATCTTGCAGAAGTAAAATCTGGTGCAATCAAATTGATAGCTATTTAGAGCGCTGGAGGTGAGTCAGGGACTCGTCAACATTTGTATGGAGAGAGTTAAATTATTTTTGGCAACACCATTAATACTTCACAGAAATACATTCCCTTCTGGACATATATCAATTCAGTTGAGTGTAAAATCCAGTCATTAATAGTGTGTGCTTGGCACATATAGGTATGGAAGGATTTACGCATAATCACTTGAGGGAGTAGCCTATTAAACAACATAGTTGTCGCTTTCCGATCTATCATGATGTGTATGTGTGTTATGTGTGTGTGGGGTGGTGTCTACTGCTCTGTTTGCCCATACCATCTGCATGATATATGGTCCATCTGGTCTGAAACCAGGGATTCACACTTTAGGTGTTATTTTCCAAGCAGATGGAAAGCATAAATAACTTGGAATTATGATAACACAACTTGCTTTCTACATTTGAGCCTGAAAGTCCATTGTAGGCACGTTGTCTTTAGGTATATAGTTTCTGCTATGGAAGAACTTGGCCAGGTAGGCCTTCGATGCTGGAAAGAGCCTGTTCATTTCTTCAACAATGAAGCTATGAGCAATTGTTCTCTGTCCTTCCTGGGATGAAGATGCCTTGCTAGTTTACATTCCGATTCTTACTCTCTTGATAACATCAACAATACATCCTTACAAAGACCAGTGTTTATATAAAACAAGAGATGAAAGTCTCTTAAGTCTTTAAACACACTTTCTATTAGGGGGATTGGCATTCACCAAAATCTGAATTCCCACTTCAGTAATTGTTAGCGTTTAAATTCGCTTTAAATGAATATATTATGATTCATATAAAGGATTACTTTTCTGAACCCAGTACCTTAAAGACAAGATGGGGAAATTAAAAAAGAAAGAAATGGTACATCGTGGCTCGTGACCACATTTTCAATCATTGCACACTTTGCATGGAGAGCCAAATTTCTATAAGAGAGGCAGGTAAATTTCCGAAATATAAGTAATCCTTGGCCATATGACAAATAGCGTAGCTGTTAGCACTATATTTCACCCCGAAAGTAAAATGTTATGTTGTAGAACAATGGATTCCGTGGCAGGTTATTTTTCTTGAATGTGTCACCTGTGAATGTGAGTCAGAAGAAAGGTTTTTAAAAATGTTTTGCTCTCACCTTCTGCATCTTCCACTTCTGATGCCCAATCTCATAGGCATTGTCCATTCTCTGGTCTGGGTCTGAGAGTCAGTATCAGCAACACTGGAGCTTTCTTAACCCAGCAGAACAAAATGGGTAGAATTTATTCAATAAGGAAGAGGAATGGCTAAGCTAATCACATCAGATAGCAAGATCAATTTTTGAAATACGTGTCCTGGGTATATTATAGACCAATCGAATAGTCTTCCTCTGTCTTTTCTGATTTGAGCTTCTCGAATCAGGTCTGCCAAACTGATGTTAGAGTCTTAGATGTGTGCTCTATAACCAGTCTGCTCAAAGCTAAAACTTTTTATTGTACTTTCTTTATTTACCTATTGCACGTTTTAAATACTTCTTTTGACTATATGCAACCTTAGAAAATTCTCATTTTTTTCCTATTTCACTTCTCCTATTAAAAAGACCTAAGATTTGATGGAATTTTTTATAATGCATATTTCAGAACAAATATTATTTGCCCTTCATTCTCAAGAAGTCTCATTGAGAAAACACCCCAGTACATATTTTTTTTGTGGATGCGATTTAGCTTCTGGGACCTTCCCCATGAGGACTTTAGAGTTTATATTGAAATGTGGTTTTTCTAAATTCTGACTTTGCATGATTGGCTGCCTTTCTTAGGTAGCTTTCTTCCATGGGTCAGGTTTCGGGGTGAGACCCTTTCCATTCTGTGACTTCAGTGTCTTGTAGGGTTTTGTGACCACCTGCTTTCAGGCAACAAAAGTAGAAACAGCTTGTGAAGGGAACCACCTAACCCTTAAAAGCCATGTGTCTCAAATGACATACGTCACTTCCACTCAAATTCCATTCTCTGAACCTAACTGCAAGGAAAGCTGAGGAATGTAGTAGCATCACTGTGGGCCCAGAAAGAAGGGTAGTCATTTTTTTTTTTTTTTTAACTGAAGTACAGTTGACACATCATGTTCCGTTAGGTTCAGGTGTATGGCCTAGTGATTCCACAAGTGTTTTATACTCCACTCAGCTCAAGTAGAGCCACCATCTGGCACCCTACGGTGTTACTATGATACCCCTGGCTATGTTCCCTATGCTGTGCCCTTTATTCCCTGGAAGAGAGGATGGAGGGCAGACTCGCCCTGCCTGCATCCAGGGCTCTGGTACCTTACACATCCTCATCTGATGAACCTCCGCAGTGGGGCTGGGTCTGGCCCTTCTTGTTGCCCAGGTACATACAGACATGACCTGACTGGTCATACGATTTGCAGGTCATACCTGGAACGGATGCCGACGTGACTGTTGGAACCTCCGTGTTAGCAGCCGAGGAGGCCCCGGTGGAGGAAGCAGAGGCGGAGAAAGCAGTTCTTCCTCCTGGCGAAGGAGCAGGTGTAGAGGAGGCCAGGCCTGAAACTGAAGCCACACAGGCCGTAGATGGTGACAGATCTCAACTGGAAGAAGCAGAGGCAGTAGCCCCTCCGGTAAGTGTCCCCGGGAGGGGGGTGGGTGGAAGGCTGTTTACTGGTTAGTGCTGGTAACAAGTCTGGGCACAGAACAGGTTTGTGGCCATTGTGTGGTACCCTGCTTTACCACTATATATATATATATACTATATATATATATAATAGTATATGTATGCGCACTCATAATAGTATATATATGCACTCATGCGTATATACATAACGTACAATTTTATGTATTTTAAATTTATTTTATTTATGTATATTACTTGTATTATTTATTATTATTTGTGTATTTGCTTATGAGATTCTCAGCAAGAGTGGGCCTGGCTTTCTCTGTGTCAGTGTCGCGAGGTCCACACAGGCCCCTAGTGATGGAGAAAAAGAATAAACCTTGGACGATGTACAAGTGAGGTGGAGGGAGGAAGAGAATGTGACCAGATGATGGGGTTGTTGTATGGATGACCTGAGAAAATGCTTAGCCCAGTGCCAGGCACACGAGGAGAACCCAATATCCATAGTTAAATCCTATCATTATTTGTGGTATTTAGGGGTCGTTATTATCACTAGAGTGCCCACAAATTCACCAGTAGGTGCTTCTTTCTCCAAAAGCATATCCCATTTGCACGTTCAAGAGGCCAACAGGTCATTAAACACACACACGAAGTTGCCGGATTAGCTCCAGCTCCTTCCTTCTTCAGAGAAGTCTTCAAAGTCAACAAATCCGTATATTCCATGATGTGTGTGTGTGTGTGGGGGGGGGGCACACAGCAAGGACCACCCTTCTAAACCCCATGCTCGGTCTAGATTCCAGAACATAACAATGACAAGTGGGCTCTCAGTGTTATGCTTTTCCTTTGTCCTGATTAGTTTACTCATAAGAAATTTCCCCCAAATCTCTCCAGGGTTATTCAAAGCTTGAAACTAAATGATCCCTTTCATCCCACTGGAAAAACAGCGGGTAGTATTGGTATTTGGAGAAATAACTCAACTGTATGTTCCATTTGTTCCTGAGATTTTCTTGTCATGATGCCAGAAGTGTTTTTATATGATATTGTTAGACTTGTTGAAAAAGCGCATTATTTTCTCCAAATTGAAAAATGGAAGTGTTTAAGCCCGCTGGTATCTGAGGGAATATAGAACTTGATCTGAGAGGCAGTAAACATCTCCAGACTTCCACCATGCTAGGGAAATTTGTCTCCTCGCTCATCTTTGTTACAAAATAAGACGGAGATCTCAACCCTTTGGTTCTGCTCCCTGCAAGAGTGGAGCATCCTCAGAGTGGTTGGTGGGCACTGTCATCCCTCCAGCTGTAACGGCAGCGTGGGCTCTCACGGTGATCCGCAAGCAGAGCAGACGGAGATTTTCTCCCAACACAAGCCAGATCTGTCCTAACAACATGGTTGCTGGCTCTTCAGGAGTCCCCTGGGCTTCTGGGACGAAGGCGATCACAGGAGGTTAAATGTCAGCTTCGGGCAGTGAAAGTATTCAGTGGGACAAGAGAGTGGTCCATGGCAACGATGAGGCCTTTGCTGGAAGCACTTCAGGATTGTCTCTCCACCCCGACAGGTCTCCCCCTCCCTCCCTGCAGCCTCCCAGCCTTCTTCCCAATTTCCACAGAAACCCCACTCTTCACAAACTGCCTTGACTGCTCAAGGATGCAGAAAGAGTCCTAAGGGTTTCTATCTCCAGAGAGCTAGGAGGGCGGCTGGGTCAGGAGGAAGGTCCTGCAAGGCTTGAGGCCCAAAGGTTTGGGCCAGGTTTGGGGAACGGCGGACGTTTTGCTGAATGGAGGAGGTGGGGAAAGTGGGAGCCACGGAGGGTGGGTTGGCGATAGAAGCAGCCCATGGCACCCTTGAGGACACAGAAGTCTTTCTTCCCAGCCCCTGCTCAGCACCCCCACATTTGTCTTCCTCCAGGAGAAGGTCATCCCTTCGGTCGTCATAGAGCCCGCCTCCAACAATGAAGGGGAGGGAGACCACGAAGCACCAGCAGGTGCAGAGTCCATGGAGACCCCCGCTGCCGCCGCTCCTCCCGGCCCCACCAGTGAGCTACCGGAGCTGGCCCCAGAGCCCAAGGCGGGGGAGGACTCCCAGCCGCTGCCCTCTGCTCTGGCTGCGAGCGAGGAGTCTCTGGAAGTGCCTCCCGGCTTCCTCTACAAGGTCTTGCCATTTGTTATTGTTTGTGTTTTGTTCAGTTTGTTTTTTTTTTTAATATTTTCCTGAATCTAGTATGCACCTCATGTTGCTGTGAGTTTTTTGTTTTTGTTTTTGTTTTTTTGCATTTAAAAAATTTTACTTAAATTCAACTAATTAACGTATAATGCATTATTGGTTTGAGAGGTAGGGTTTGGGGATTCATCAGTTGTATACAACACCCACTGCTCATTAATTACACCATGTGCTCTCCTTAATGCCCATCACCCAGTTACCCCATCCCCCCAGCCACCTCCCCCTCAGCCACCCTCAAGCGTGTTTCCTATTATTAAGTCTCTTATGGTTTGCTTCCCTCTCTGATTTTATCTTGTTTTATTTTTCCCTCTCTTCCCCCATGATCCTCTGTTTTGTTTCTTAAATTCCACATATGAGTGAGATCATATAATAATTGTCTTTCTCTGATTGACTTATTTCAATTAGCCTAATACCCTCTAGTTCCATCCACACTGTTTTCATCTGGTGGCCCTTTGTCCGTCCTCTGCTTTGAGGTGCTTTTGCTGGAACCTCTGGTTTTTGGATGTTTACTTCTGCATTTTGCAGTATGTATTCTTTCTCTGTACTGCTGTCCCCACATCACATTGTAAAATGGCAAGATTTCCGGGCTGCTGCACAAGCAGCAATGACAGTAATGACTTTCCATTGTTCAGCAATCCATAAAGTTTGCCACAGGACAAACGATATGTCCCTTGGTAGTGAGTGGGTGAAATCTGCCCCCCCCCCCCCCCCGAGTGGCCTCCAATGCTCCTCTCAGAGCCTTGTGAGTCCCTTCAGCCCTGGGCTCAGACCTCAGGAATCTTCAGTGTGTGCACCTGCTCCTGGGCTGGATTATACACCAGCCAGCCTGCCTGGGCCCACCCCGGTTTCCCTCCCTAAGTGCAGTGTGGCCTGAGGAACATCACTCCTCTCTCTTCAGTTTCTCAGCAGAAGAGTGAGTTGGGGAATCAGTCATTTCCAGCTCTGACATTTTACGATTCTACATGCAAAATACACATTTTAATAGCCAATCGCTTAATCCTCAGGGGTCAGGGCTGAGGGGAGGGACATGGGGGAAATAACCCATCCCTGATGGAGTAGTTGCTCAAGCTGGGTAAGTATGTGGGTTATTAGACTGTCCTTTCTACTTTTGTTTTTGAAAGTTTCTTACCAAATTTTAAAGAAATCTTTAAAAAAAAGGGTTAAAAGGGATAAGGGGGAAAGGACAGGTATTGTTTAAGGGTATAAACTTGCAGTGAGTAGTAGGTAAGTCCTAGAGATCCAATGCACAGCATAGTGAATATAGACAACAATATTGTATCATAATCATCAAACTTACTCAGAGACTAGATCTTAATTATTCCAACCTTTCTTTCTAACCTCTGGTAGGAAGAAATGATAATTATGTAACATGATGGAGGTGCTCAGTGTTGGAGCAATGGAATCCTATTACAGTGTATACATGTATCAAATTACCATGCTGTGCAACTTTAATTTGCACATTGATGTTTAAATTTTGTTTATTTAATTAAATAATCTCTACACCCAAGGTAAGGCTCAAACTCACAACCCCAAGATCAAGAGTCGCATGCGATTCCTCCTGAGCCGGCCAGGCACCCCAAATATGTTCTAGTTTTTTTTTTTTTTAAAGAAAGAAAAGAAACAGATTGGCTTGGTTTAAAAGGTAAGATAGGGAAGGAAGTTTATAAAGGAATTGATCACTGGGTTTAATTAAATAGTAATTCCCATGTAACATGGGAAGTGATGACTTTTTCCAACTATTTTTTAAAATGTTATATGTACAATTTTATTTTTATTTCATTTTTTTGAGGAGGGGCGTTGGAGAAGGGGTAGAGAGAAAGGGAGAGAGAACCTTAAGCAGCCTCTGTGCTCAGTGTGGAGCCCAACCCGAGGTGCACTCTCACCACCCTGAGATCGTGACCTGAGAGCCAAAATCAAGAGTCTGATGCTTAACAACTGTGCCACCAGGCACCCCTGATTTTTCCAGTTATTAATTACTTGACAGAAGTGGAGTTAGAGGAACTTTCTTCTAGGCACTTCTATTTTTAGTTCAAGTTTAAAGATGGACAATAATAAAGTATCAGTGATAGTGAAATGTAAATACCTAACAAAAATATGATGAATTAAAATTTAATTAGTGTGCAGTACACAATTTCAACTCTTGCAGAAGGCATTGCATTGCTAAACATACATTCAAATTGTCTCAGTGTCAGTCTTCAAACATTGAATGTTTTAAGGAAACACGACTTCCTTTCTATGTTTAGAGGCCTTCTCCCTTGGGATATGCAAGGATCATTGTCTTTTTTGTTCAGCTTGGAGAGGCTTCAAGCCTACCAGTCCCAGCTGATAATCTGGCTAGGAGACTTCAGTGTTACATTTCCTTTTCTTTTTAAAATGAGTAAACTCTTTTAAAATCTTTTGCAGGTGGAAACACTGCACGATTTCGAGGCAGCAAATTCTGATGAACTGACCCTGCAAAGGGGTGACGTGGTGTTGGTGGTCCCCTCAGATTCAGAAGCTGACCAGGTAAAGAGTGAGACAGAAAGGTTCTCCGGGCTCTCTTGTTGTTTTTCTGAGCATCATTGGGACACAGTGACCAACTGAAAACATTTCTATTTTCTGATATGCTACAAAGCAGCTCTCAGAAAAGGGCTTAGGCCTGATGAGCACAGGACATGGCTAACTTTTTCTCATTAGGAGATCTCTTTTGGGGATACTATTGCATTGTTTCTTTTTGATACAAAGAGATGATCATTGCTTACTTTGCACCCACTTTTTAGGGATGTGTCTCTGAAACGCAGTCTTTAGGAAACGTAGCCACTAGATGTACTTAAAATCCCTTTGAAAAGTGTGGAGATTGACCAGGAAAGAACATGAAGGAAATTCCTGGGGATGGAACCATTTTCTCTCTGAATAGGGGTGTGGATTACATGTGTGTACCCATTTGTCAGCAGTCACTAAACTACACTTAAATGATATTTGCATTACCCAGGATTTAAATTATACCTCAGTTTTAAAAGTCTTAAAATGAATCACCTTTGAGTGTAGTTTTCTAATGTGAAGATGCTGAATATTCCATTTTGTTCTTATTCATAGGATTTGTGAGCCTCTAAATAGTATGCAAAATGTGTAAATGTGCCTAATAACAGGTTTTTTTCTGGAGAGAAGAGCTATAATCTCCATAATATTCTCAAGGAGATTTCTGAGCTTTCTCCTCCCAAAATAAAGTCACTACTTTAGAGGTTAAGGCTGTCTTCCCATGCCCCACATTTTGTCTTTCTCTTGATGATACACTTACCAAGATAGAGTAGTTTCTGCGTCAAAGTCTCTACTGCAATAAAATTAGAGATCAGTAACAACAATAATAGCTTTAACAGCTCTAAATATTTAAAAAATTTCAAAATATACTTCTGAATAATCTAGATCAAAGAAATCACAGTGTAAATTTAAAAAAAAATACTTCCTAGTGATCATCGAGTTCTAAGTTTTCAGCCTAAGAAAATAAAAAATGATCACATTAAGTCCAAAACACACAGAAGGAAGAAATAATAAAAATAAATTCACAAATTAATCCACTAAAAAGATACACAATGGAGAAAATGAGTAAGTCAGGAAGTTAGTTCTTTGAAAGGATTAATAAAATTGTTAAAACCTCAGATATACTCTTCAAGGCACAAAGTAGCAAAACATTAATTACCAGTATCAGGCAAAAGTGTCTACATATCTCAAAATCATTAAAAACTCCATCATATAAACTCACATTTTTTTGCATTAACTGTAAGTTGTTTTAAAGACATTAAGAGCAAAAAAGCTAGTCTTATGTCTACCAACGTGTTTATCATTTCCTGGACTCTTCCTGGTTCTTCCTATGGATCTGAAGTTTCTATCTGGTCTCATGTCCTTTCTATATGAAAAATTTTTCTATTTCTTTTTAAATACTATTCTTCAGAGTGCTTTGGCTTTTTCCTTTTTTTTTTTAAAGATTTTATTTTTCAGTAATCTCTACACTCTGCGTGGGGCTTGAACTCACAATGCTGAGATCAAGAATCCCAGGCTCTGAGCCGGCCAGGCACCACTGCCTGAAAAATTTTCTTTACTAATTCCTACAGTGCTTATCTGCTGGCAATAAATACTCTTAGCTTCTGTTTACCGAAAATGTCTTTATTCACCTTCATTTTTAAAAAGATTTTATTTATTTATTTGAGAGAGAGAGAGAGCACGAGCAGGGGGAGTGGCAGAGGGAGAGGGAGAAGCAGACTCCCTGCTCAGCGGGGTTCAATCCCAGGACCCTGGGATCATGACCTGAGCCAAAGGCAGGTCCCCACCCAGGGTCCTCATTCATCTTCATTTTTAAAGATATTTCCCAAGACAAAGAATTCTGAGTTGACTTTTTTCTTTCAACTCTTTAAAGATATTTTTCCATTGTTTTCTGTTTTCTGCTCAGCTGCTATTTGTTTAACATTGTTTCTGGGTATCCACTGTGACTTTGTCCCTGACTAATTTTAAGACTTTTTCTGTATCGTGGCACCTGGGTGGCTCAATGAGCCTTCAGCCCAGGGTGGGATCCTGGAGTCCTGGGATCGAGTCCCACATCGGGCTCCCTTGCAGGGAGCCTGCTTCTCCCTCTGCCTAGGTCTCTGCCTCTCTCTCTCTCTCTGTGTGTGTGTGTGTGTCTCTCATGAATAAATAAATAAAATCTTAAAAAAATTTCTCTATATGTTTGGTTTTCATCAGTTCAACGTAATGTGCTTAGATCTTGGGGCTTTTTTTTGTATTTTCATTCTTGGGGTTCACTGAAGTGCTTAGATTTGTAACCTGATCTTTTCAGTTAATTTGGAAGACTTTCAGCTCATATTTCTTAAATTCTGTGCTGCCTCATTCTTTCCCCTCTTTTAATGATTCCCTAATTACATACCTGTTGGACTCATTGATGTCAAAGACGGTTCTTTTTTTGTTCAATGTTTATTTCTTTTTGGATCATTTCTTCTGATTTGTCCTCAATTGCAGTGACAACTTTTTTCTGGTTGTGGAAAGCTTATCCAGCGACTTTTTCATTTTGGATGCTATGCTTACACAATTCTATAACGATCATGTGGGTTTTTTTTTTAATTTAGTTGCCATTTCTTTCCTGAGATTTCCCATCTATTCTTTCACTATTGCCGTCTTTTGGTGGCAGGTACTTACATATTTGTAATAGCCGCGTTAATTTCTTACCGCTAATCCCAAAAAACTAGCCCATCTCAGCACACATTTACATCAGTTGCCTTTTATCTGCGGGGGCTGTGTTCCTCTTTATTCTCATATCTATAGTAATTTTTTGTTATTAATACCGGACACATTGTAGAGTCTGGATTCTATTTTCTATCTCTGAAGCTTGCCCCCGCCCCCGTAGGAGACATGGAAGTTACTAGATAATTAGCTTGAATCTGTAGAGCTATTTGTTTTATACTTTGTTAGGGTGATTCTGCTTCAATTTTGCCTTGACTTTTAGGATGAGTTCTTAGTCCTGAGACATCTTTTACTTCCGAAAATGGCCCTTCTGGGATTTTAGTAGAAATCCTGAAGCCTCCTAACTTGGTGGGACTCAGACTCTGGACTCCGCCTCCCCTCCATGGGCAGGGCTTAAATTTCTTCTTAGCTTTCCGGCCTTTCTCCCAGACTTCTTGGGGGAGCTCCTGTATATTCACAGACTATGGGAGAAGCTCAGGATTTTAGGGAAGTTTCGCATATTTGGGAACCTGCCTTTGTACATCTCTTCTTTTTGGGGTACCCCCCTTAAAAATACAGGGGAAGCCCTCCACTCCTCCTTTGAATGCCCTGCATCACAGAGACTGAGGATAATCCTCAGGAGGAAAGCCTTATTAGCTCGGATCTCACCCAGTACAATTTCCTACTTTAGGGGATTAAATATTCTCCAGTTTTTGCTGGCTTTGGGTCACTGCTGGTGCCTTCAAATAGTTGTTATATATATCAATTCTATTACTTGTAACAATCCCATTGTATAAACTTTAGATTATATATTTTACGTCATTTCCATATATAAGTAGTTGCATATATGCATACATATGTATATAGAGATACATATAAATATATATTCTAGTGTTAGTAATAGTTCTGTGCAGAAGCATTTATCTGATATAAACTATTTTGCCACTGCCAGAACTGTAAATCTTTCTTCTACCACATATTTTAAGCAGTTTAAATCTAATTTTCCCTATTTGCCTCAGCTAGGGATTGATCTTGGCCAGTCCTTTTCACTTTACTATAAATTGTATTTCAGAATATACATGTTAGAATGTATCTTGATTCTGAGTTTGTGCCAGTTCTTAACTTATTTTCTTTATTGAAACCATTTTAAATGCATGACTCGACTCCAGTAGATTTTTCACTCATTGTAAATAAAGTCAAATGCAGACACTTGTGGGGGAAAATATGGCCTTTTAGATGCTTGCTGAAGGTTCAGAAAAAAATTAGTTATCATCTTTTACTTTAAGTATAGCTTCGCCCTTCACAAATATAACATCATAATTTTAAAGAGGACACTCTTACTCCTAGCTAGGATCATTATCAGTCATTTTATTGAGTCATCTTTTTCTTTTTTTTTTTTTCCACTTTCAAAAATTGGCCTGTCTAAATGCTTATATTGCTTGTCTATATAACAGCATCAATTTATAGTCTCAGATTACATCAAGAGGGAATGTATTCAGCTTCTTTATTTAATTTTGGAGACCTCATTTTATCTGATGTACTTGAATTCTGTTGGGAATTGCTTCAGATTAAATCTGGCCATCCCTCATCCTAAGTGGGATCTCTTTCATGTATTGGTTAACATAATAAAGACAAGTCATTTCCCACTAGTTTTGCATTATACGGCCTGTAAGGTTTGTGCTGCTCCTTCCACTCACGTTTTCCAACTAGGCTCTGCTTATCTGCAAAAGGCCAAGGGCAAATACCAGCCTCCATTCTATGGCTTCATTTCTATGATGATGCTCCTATAAGATAGACCAACGTTTATGAGGAATAATTTATAAAGAGTATATAAAGAATATATGATGTTTCCAGCAAGAGTATCATGACAACATACTGCCTTGTAGTTCATATAAACTTGAAAAATGGGATATTATAAATGCAACAACATACACAATGGCAAGAGCAGGTACCCAGATCTAGCAGTTATTATTTGCTGTGCTTTGGGTGTGGTGGTTTATTCGGGTCACATGATGTGAGCTGGGGGCACAGAGTTCTTTCTTATAAGCAAGTGGTTTGGGATGGAATATGAGACCTTCCAATGGCTTTGCACTATATTCTGACCTGGGTCCTTAAGTCACTTCTTCATTATGACCCACAGGGTAGGGAGCGTTCTTGGGCGTGACATATATTCAAATGGTTAGCATTCTAATTCTTTTCCTTAAGAACTCATTTCATAATCCAGTTAATGAGCTGTACTTTACACAAAATTATACTATTTGTATTAATGTTTAGTTAGCTTGCCCAGATTCAAATGTTTATTGTTATTTATCTTTTTCCACCTAACAACTTCTTTGGGACAAGCCTTCCCACTGACCTGTCCCAGCACATTGGTTTATATATCATGTAACATACCGGTGCAGGATCACAACACTAAATTATTTTGTTAACTGTTGGCAATGCAGATTTTTCCAGTAGTTCCTTGGACCTTGAAAGCTTTCTCTTTGTCTTGCAGGATGCGGGCTGGCTGGTAGGAGTGAAGGAATCAGACTGGCTTCAGTACAGAGACCTTGCCACCTACAAAGGCCTCTTTCCAGAGAACTTCACCCGACGCCTGGATTAGGGCCAAAAACATATCGTAGAAGGAGCCTGGTTATTGGGTGTTTAATCCTTCCTGAAAACCCGAAGAGTTCACTTTTGCTATTACACTTTTAATGATTTACAGGCTGGTGCCAGACAAAGCTTGGAAAGATAGATCAATGGAGCATGTGTGCAAAAAAAAAAAAAAAAAAAAAAAAGAGAGAGAAAGAGAGAAAAAGTAAATTACAGAAAACTCACTGGTTCCCACGTTATCTGTAACTGGTTTATTTGTGCTTTGTCCAAGCTGTGGAGACTCTTGTACTTGATCCCCTCCCACCAGTTCTAAAGTAGCTTTCTCCAGACCAGAACCTTAATTTCTCTGCCCCGATTGTATGGTCCTGAGTGGCTGCCCTGCGGAAGACGTGATGAATTATCCTGTAGTACGAGATTATCTGCTGCCCCTGCACAGGTGTGAGCACGTGCGCTCTCCCTCTTTCGAGTTTACTGTGTTGACTAAACTGCTGCACACGTTTTCAGTGTTCTTTTCCAACACCTCTCTCTATGTATATGGACACCCAGTGACACATGCTCGTTCCCATTGCTCCCGGATCTATGTGTATGCACAGTGCTACATATGCATAGCAGCTTCCTCTCGTCCCATTGTAGCTCTTTGCCTCTGGAGTGTCATTGATACATGCATCGCTCTTGCTCTGTCTGGCATTACAGTTCCAGTTTTGCCTCCGGGCAAAACCAGCCATCCCATTGCCAAAACAGTTGACAGTATCTGTGTTTTGTAAAGTGCATTTTTCAGGATGCAATGACCAATAGCATGTCAGGGCTGCTGTCCCTTTGGCAAAAGCAGAGCCTCGCTGTGTAGGTCCAGCTGCTGTGGCTGGAGGTAAGCTAGGTGGGATGAGCAGCTATGTAGTGTTAACAAACTTCTGCCTTTCTACGATTGGCTGGTTCATGGGGTGTAAAAAAATCCACCCCCAGAAAACACTATTAAAAAAAAAAGCTCCTATTTCCAACTCTTTATATTTATGCAACTCATCTTCACAGATTGTCCTAAAATAAGATAGGTGATGTATGCTGTATCCACAAATCATCTGTAACAGTTATGTTTTCAGTGCTGTGTCATTCCAAATAAACCTTTGGTAATCTCCAGCAATTACCCTAATTCCTTCTGCGGAGTCGTTTGTCTTGGAAAGCTTGGTCCAGTCGGATGCACGACTTGAAACAGTGTACGTTGGAGTTGTTATTTGTGCAGAAATATGCTTGTTCCTGTGGGTTATGCTCCATAACCCGCCTCCCTTCCCCGAAACCCATCCTCCCAGTCATTGCTGGTCACTCGGCGGGCCCAGCTGCCCAGCAATCACTACAGCACAAATAACAGCTGTGGAAGGAGGCCCCTGGTAGGTGCCGGCTATGACCGTCTGTGTATCACCGAAAATCTGATGGCCTTCATAATCAGCAGTTTCCTCTCCCACCAGCTCATTTTTTTGGTCACTTTTCTTTCTGACATGTGTATACTTGCAGGTAACGCCGAAACAATTAGATCACCTGGAATAGAAAACTCAATGCACTGGGCCACTGTTTATAGAAGAGAATTCTTTTTTTTTTTTTTTTTAAGATTTTTATTTGTCAGAGAGCAGAAGCAGGGGGAGCAGCAGAAGGAGAGGGAGACGCCCAGCTGAGCAGGGAGCCTGACACTGGGCTCAACCCCAGGACCCCGGGATCATGACCTGAGCAAAAGCAGAAGCTTACCTAGCTGAGCCACCCAGGTGTCCCCTAGAGGAGAATTCTTAAAACAATATCTTTCGTTCAATTTACTCTCTTCTGCCGGTATAATCCTGTACACAATGTAACCTGGTCAAGAATGGGCATTATTAGACTTCTGAATTTGATATGTGTTTCAGACTCGTGGCGCCAGTTCTCCTGGTGGATTCCTGACTTTCAGGTTTCTTAATAGGGAAATAGCTGTTATCAACCCAGTATTTTTCCAGGGGCCAATTGATAGGGAAGTTGGATCATCACGAATGCTACTTTAGTGCAAGAAAACAACAAGCAGGGCCTGGGGCATAGCTAGTAATTCAATAAACAAATTGCAGCAATGTAAGACTGATAGTAGGAAGCCGCTCCTGCCGTTGGAGTGCGTGGGAGAGGTTAACGATGAGACTGAATTTTCAGTTCTTGTCATAAAATGCACCTGATGTTCTTGAAACACAATTGCTGCCTCTCCTGGAACAGCTACTCTGAAATCCCTCTCACACTCCCCCTCCGCACCCCAGGCTCCTAGTGGTTCCCCAGGTGCGCAGGTGGCAGGACACAGCTCCTTAGATAGGTCCTGCCCTCAGGTGTAACATTCCTAGATGGTATTAAGCCCTTCCTAAGTGGCAGGTGCTTCAGTAGTCATTCAGAGCCCTTGAAAAATATTTTAACACCAAATAAAAGTTACCAGATGATTTGTTTTAGGAATTCTCTAGATCCTGGATTTTCCAAAGCTCTGAAACTAAAGAGGAGGAGGGGGGCGGAGGATGGGAAAGAGGCCTTCTCCAGAAACGTCCACATATACGGTGTGAATTTGCTTTTCCACTCAGTGGATTTTCTAGGGGATGTGTGGCTACTAGTGTGGAAGTTCTTTCCATTTCTGTCTCTCAGTTACTTCTGACTCAAGTCCTGAGGTCATCAAACCATCGTAGGCGCATCCCCGGGTCCTGTTGGTGAATCCGTAGCAATGTTTTATTCCAAATGGCCTTGACCCAGCAAGTCCTACCCACGCCCGCTCTTTGTGTTTTCAGATTTCTCTTTCAAATCCAGTGGCGCGTGGACCTTCGAATAGTTCCAAGACCCTTCAAAAAAAATCACATGAAGCAAGCCTGTGATTTTTATTAAACAGACAGCTAGCTGGCATTCCCAGCAATACCATGAAGAGATTCTTAACATATCTGAGTGGTGCTTATAATTGCCAAGCAGGCCCTCTCTCAATCTGGATTTTTAACAGTCCCTCTGCACAACTGGAGTCCTGGGCTCCGTGCACCATGCTGTCACACTGCTGTCACCGCGGCCTCCTGCTCCTGACAGGGCGGCGACAGCGTCGGAGGGCAAGCTGCTGAGAGATCAGAGAGGGACAGAGGGCTGCGCTCCGCGATGATGCCGCCTGAGTCACCTGGAAGCCTTCCACCGGAGCTGGTGTGCCTTCCTGCAGCCTCACGGATCTTTCCAGAAGAGTCTGAGCTACCTTCAGTGTTCACCGGGAGCCCAGCTGCATAGCTCCTAACCATCACCAGCCCGACCCCGGAGATGAGCATCATGCACCCGCCCCCCTTGCAAGGTGGTACAGCCACCGTCTTCCTGGGTCTGCGATAGACGGAGTCGGGCACCTGGTGGCTTCATGGGGAACACAGTGACCGATATTCTCTCTGCAGACTTGGAAAGCCCACAGCTCTGGGGTTCTGTCCATCCTTGACCCTGGCCTGAGACGGACCTACTGTCTCCTTAACCAGCATGGGGCACCCCCGGGGATGGCCCTGGCGGCTCAGGGGCAGCAGCCCTGGGGGCGCACAGCAAGGTTGATCCATCGTCCATAAAAGCCACACACAGTGTCTGGAGTAAGCTAGTAGTCCGTCCAAACAGTTTGCGACTCCGCTGACAGCCTGTTCTAGGACTGCTTCGTGGTAGCATGTGTTGACTGTTGCAGCTTAAATGCTCATTGAGACACTACCCTTCAATGGATGCAAACTGAGCCAGGTACCCTGAAGCTCTTTCAAAGGACATCTAGACTTTTCTCTTGGTTTCCTAGAATCCGGCACATTCCCAGTCACCCGGGAGCTCAGGTCCAACACTCAGGTGGCCTCATGCTTTTACCCTCATGTGTTTACCCTCCCCAGCATCAGCCAAGGAGGGGCCGCTCTTCGCTCCGGAGGAACATTAACACTTGTTAATGCGTTGGAAAGCCACAGAAAGTGGCGCAGGCAGGGGCGCCTTGGCCAAGGACACTGCCGCCTGGCAGATGGCCTCATGCCCTCCCTGCCCTGGGGACAGATACCATTAAACTCTGTGTCCGGTTCTCTGCTCTGCAGAAACCTACCAGTGACCACCAAGTGATTTTTTGGCATCGGATGATGCCACCAAACCTTTTCAAACCCTAAGCCCAAGAAAGTATTCTCCTGTTTTCCTGTTCTCTGGTTGTTCCCTCTCTGTCACCTTTGCTAACTTGTCTTGCTTCTCTAGTGGGTGTTGGAGAGGGGCGTTGGGTGGGACTGCATTACCCCCAATCTCTTTGTGTGTGTGCCAGCTGTCTGGAAATGTTTCCTTTGGAGTGTGCGGTTGTGGCTTCCAAGTCCACATGTGCATTTATTCATTAAACAGTTGGCAATCTCTGGCTCAGTGTCCTTTACTGCACATGGGACCACATCACTGAGACCACTTGCATCAGTGAACTTCCTTCAAGACACCAGCACAGCACACCCCTGAGGGCCCACCTTTCTTCTATGCCCTGGGCCTGCAAACGTGGGCGCTCCCTCCTGTGCTTTATTTTCCAGAGGACATACCCCTGCCCATGTCCCTTCCATCATAGTTGTGACCTTGCACTGCACTGTAATCCCTGCGACCTGATCTGGGAGTGATCCTCATCCCTCCAAGGAACACCCTGATTCTTGCCCCCTCGACCTCACTGCTTCCCCTCTTCCCAGTTTGTCCACAGTCCCCAAACTAGTTTACAAACCCTGATGTCAGAGTGGGACCATTGTCCTCCTCTCTGTCTGTCTCTCTCTCATACACGCATTGCACTAATCCCCAGGCCTCTGCTTGGCTTTCGCCGCCCTCTACCTCTTGGCCAGTACTCATCCTCTGCTTCCATCAGACGAGTCTCCACGCTGTGCCCTGCTGGCCTCCCACCACACCTCTACCCCCTGCACACCCTGGGGCAGCCCCCCTTCCCTCTGGTCCCTCCTCCTTGACCAAGCCTTGCCATCAACTGGTTCCTCTGCCCACACCCATTCAACTCTCTGATTGCATTCCGTGCGAACATGATGGAAGATCCCCTTCACTCCATCCTCCGTTAACTGATAAAGTCTCCTCTGACCTTCCCTGAGTTCTGGATCTGCTCCAGGGACTTGCTGTTCCAGTGGCCTGAGCGAATAAAGGAGACACCGAGATGTCGCTGCTCAGAGACATGCAGACACACTAATCCCAGGGTCAGCACAGACCAAAACTGGAAACCGAACATCACAAGAAATGACAGACTGCTTTTGTGATATTGGAGAGGGAAAAGCTTTCTTAAAACAAAACAAAACAAAACAAAACAAAACAAAAAACAAAACAAAAAAACATATGTAGAATATGCGGCTGAGAAAAAGTTTGACTACAAAATTGAGAAATCCTATTTAATAAAAGTACTTTAAATAAAGTTTGGAGAGATGATAGAGGAGCCGAGGATATTCATAACACCCGAAAGTTACACAGAATAGAGATCTAGAAGACATAAATTCATTCAAGAAATTAATAACAGTAATTACTATGATCTTAATTAATTTTAATGATCTAATGCTTATTTCATTCATCTTCATTTGTATTTATAATACTAATAAATTACTGTTAACAGTAAATATAATAGTAACTGACAATCTTCATTTGCCGGACACCCTCCTTACTGTTCTGCATTTAGTGCATTATTTAATCGTCATAAACCTATGAGGTAGTTGCTGATTTTCCTTTCTGCAGATGAGGAGCTGAGAAACTGCGGTGTGAGCACGGACTCCAGGGCTCACAGCCAGGACAGGGGGCCCGGGAACAGCGCAGGTGGCCTGGCTCTGCTGGATGCTGGAGCCTCTGCGAGCCAGCCTCCCCTTGGCTGCACCTAAAGGACACGGAAAGCTGGTCTCTGAGGGAGAACCTTCATGGGCACCAGGTATGAAGAGAGCCCCTCAGCTTCCTCGTCATCAGACAGGTGCCCATCACCTCCTCAAACCACCTGACCCTGTGTGGTCGCCCTCAGGTTGGTGAAACATTAAACGTCAGGTGACAGCACAGGCAGTGTTTATACAGAACATGCACGTGTATTTCCAGGACCAGGAACTGGGGGATCAGATTCCCGGGGAAATGCTGACACTCAGCAGCAGAGCCTCGAGGGGTGGGGGACAGCCTTGCTGTGACAGCCAGTCTGGGTGCAGTACAAGTGCCCGTCACTGTCGGGGGATGAATTAGTGCCGTGGCTGCAAGCAGTGGTACAAGGAGCAGCACAGGGGAGCAGTGGACTGTGGGGACAGACTCATGGACAGACAAGGGCTGACAGGGATGCTAGGCCATTTATATACACGTAAATGTGCACTATTCACGGGCAAATCTCTACAGTTTTCACAGGTACAGAGGACACTAAACATAACACAACCCTCTCATTTGAGGCTGGGGACAAAGGAAATCAGCAAGGAGAAGCCATTTACCTAAAATTACCAAGCACTCTGAGTCCACAGGTGGCAAAACAGGTTTCCTACATTGTGTTTCCTCCCTTCCCCCCACCTCCTCCCCCGCCCCAGCAGGTCCTTTGCAGTAACAGACACCACTTCCCTGGCTCCACCCCAGAGGACTGTCCCTGTAGGACCTGCCTGCAGCGCCCAGCAGGGGGGGCCGGAAGACAGAGGAAGGAGCAAGCCCACTACTGTAGCTTTTAACCCAGAATCTCAGTACTGAAAACAAGATTACAATTGCATTCAAAGCAACAGCCCAGTGAGGACAAAATTAATCCCTGAATCACAAACATCCATGCAGGTTACGTAGGGCACAGGCCTCAGAGCCTGGCAGACTGGAAGTTCTCCGTGTGTCTTTCCTAGCTGGGCAATCTCAGGTGGGTGACTCCACCTCCCTAAGCCTCTGTCTCATCTGCAGAATGGGATGAATGACACCTGCTTGAGGCTTGCAGGGAGGGAATCCTGTGTACAGCGTGTGACACTCAATAGAGTGCATTTGTTATTATTTAATGGATGGTTTCTGTTACAACCTTTAAAATTAGCCTCTCAAAAAAAGGCAAGCAACTCTTAATTCACAAGGGCTAGAGGAATCTCTCCTACGTTCTGGGTCCAGCACCGTTACCTGAACGACGGCTCCTCAAGAGCAGCTTCTGCTCCTTGCTCCTGGCAAGTGAGAGAGATTCCTGAGTTCTGCAAGCTCTCTGAAACTTTCCTCATGGCCCCTTAGTCTTTAGAGGTTAAAAGAAATTTTCTCTCTCTCTCTCTCTGTCTCTCTCTCTCTACACACACACACACACACACACACACACACACATTGAAATCTATGTCTATGGAATGGATGTGTCATGGGTGGGTGGGTTTTGGACTTTATTAGAGTTGAGTTTGAATCAAGGCTTCATTACTTACATTATTTTGAGCAAATGAAAAGTTTTAAGATTCCAAATTGCTGATGTATCAAGTGTGGTTGTTATAACCACGTTTGTACGTTATTATAAGGAACAAATGGTTAACGAATCACGTTGTATGTGAGTTAACAAAAAATATTTATTTACAAAGGAATAAACTTGACCCATCCCAGGCCCATGGTGGAGGATGTCTCCAGAGTGAGCATTATTATTCCCATTCACAGCGACTTTCCCAAGGACAAGTCCTCCAAGAGGCAGGGCTTGGACTGGAGCTGTCATTCTGTCCTCGTCGATGCAATAAATCCTCAGGGAGTTAGGAGGTATCATTCGGTCTCCAGGGCTCCCCTTTGGCAGCTCCATATGACAACAACCTCTCCCCTCAGCGCACCACTGAGCAGACCACATCGCTGGGTGCTCAGCGGGCTGGGACCCCAGGCTGGACCCATGACTGGTCAATCCACGAGGCCAGCAGGTCTGGGAGGCTGGCAGGCACAGGGACTGGGTCTGAACCAGCTGTTCCCTGCAGGCTGTGAGCACCTGGAAGCTTTGGAACCTGTGGGAAAGGCAGGCAGGATGTAAAGCTCTGGCTGAGGTTTCTGGGCTCCCCTCGACTCTTCTGGAAACTGTCCTGGCCCAGCCCTGCCACTGCCCTAGCAGGGGATGGGGCTGCTGTCTGGGAAGCTGGGGGGGCGGGGGAGCTCTGAGCAGCAGGGGGCCTGGGAGCATGAACTGGGCCCTAGTCTGGCTTCCTCTCTCCTCCACTGTCAACAACTACCTAGTCTGGTCCTTTGAGTGGTGATTTGCATCGAATCAGGTTCTCATCCATGTGTCAGCCCAGACCTGCAGGAAAATTCTGTTCCCTGACAATTTCCTTTCACCTTCTATGCAAAGAATACACTATGTACTTCAGTTTTATTGACACAATTATAAGAATATTCTAAAACACACACATGATAAAATATATATATATGCGCTATATATATATATATATATATATATATATATATATATATATATATCAAACATATAGCACCTTCTAGGCTTTTGTCCTCGTGCTCAAGGGAGGTACGTGTCCTCACAAAACTCATTAAGCACACTACTGACTTCTTCACTCTGGTCACAAAACAACAGAGAGAGAGAGAGAGAGCCCCATTTAGAGGTCATGAAATCATAGGACATCCTCATAATTCATGATAAATAGACTATTTCTCCTATTATTACTAGGTAGCTTGTCATGGCCAACTGAAATAGAAATATAAGCACTAGTGAATATGTGATGACTTTGTCCCCAGGGCAGCAATGCTGATGACAGTTCTTCTATCACCACCATCATCGTTCTGGTATCTTGTCATGGGGCAGGTGCAATCATCAGGAGAAGCCGAAGGAGTAAATGTACATCTTGAGCTTGCACCCATCCCGCCACCATAGGGAGCACAGACCCACAGGCCTGCGTCCCACAGGCCCCAGGAGACCAGACAAGAGGACCAGAGAGAAGAAAGGGACAATGGACACAAGAGGCTCATGTGAGGAGAGCGCTGAGAGCAACAGAATGTGGTCATCAGAAGCCAGAGAAATGACTCAGATGGAATAACATAGACTTTACAGTAGGTGCTGTGAGCAGGGAAAGAGGTGGAGGGACAGGGATAGAAGGTAACGGAGAAAAGAGATGGAAATAAAGGAGGTAGGTAGTAGAGATGGACAGACAGATGTAGGGAGACGGGAGTACAGAGACAGATGGGGGGGTGGGGGAGGGGAGATAGGGGAGCCAGAGGGGAGAGAGAGAGAAATAAAGCAGGACAAGGAGACCCAGCTGCAACGGGAGATGGAGAGACAAGGACGCAGAGGGAAGGATGGCAATAGAAGTGAGACAGAGAGGAGTGTGGACACAACCGTGGGGACAGACGGCCTGAGGGGGACAACTGGGGGAGAGGGATGTGGGGGGGCCAGCAGGAGCAGCACCAGAGCCAGGGCAGGAGCTGGGAGCCCCTTGTGACCCTTGTCTGCACCCAGGGTCTCCTTGGGGGTGCACAGGGGTGATTTCCTCATTCTCGACTTTTCTCCAACCTCTCCTGCACTCAGGGTGGTAATAATTCCCTCGAGAAGAGCTGCCATTGGTAAGGCCCGTGCTAGCCTGGGACATGGTCCGTGTGGGAACGGGCAGGAAGGTGGTCGGTTCCTTTATGACTGTGTGATTTCTCTTTGCCTTCGTTTCTCAGCTGAGCCCTGGGACTTGGGGTAGGAAGTGGTGTTTGATACCACAACACAGACTCCAGGACTGCTCATACTTCTGGATTATTATTGCTTTCTCATTTTTTTCCCAATGGCTCTACAAAGGTAGTATATTTTAGAGAAATGGATTCAAATGATAGGTCACAAGGGTTCTACTACACATTAAATATTATACATTTGCATTTTCACTTACACTGACATCTTGCCTCCTAACGCTATCAACGTGAATTTTAAAATATAAATATACACAATTTATAATCACCACTAACAACAATAGGCCCCGAGCACGAAATTCAAGATTTATTCTCTCCTCTCTCCCTCCGCACACTGTCTCTAGGGCACCCCGTGCTCCACGAATAAAGTCTAGTGCTAACAGTGCACACTTTCTGGTGCCGTAGCTTTGTGGGTTCTTTAACATTCTGGTGCAGGAGATTTCTCTTGTCACTTGTTTGTTTAAGAATTTTCTTTCCACTCTAGTGTGATGCTGCTTTTATGCTTTCTTAACTCTGAAACCATGAGACTTCTGGCCGAGCAAGGATTTCCTGGGACTCCAAGACAGTGAGGTTGCCTGGGATAGTCTGCTCTCAGAGCTGCTCCTGGGGCAGCCTCCTGTCCCCTGCACAGGGGTCCCTGAGCACAGGACAGTCAGCCAGAGTCCCTGCCCTTCCTCACTTCCAGCTTCTGTGATGACACTTGGTATTTGTACTTTGTGGTCATAGCCATTCTAACAGGTGTGAGGGGATATCTCATTGTGGATTTGCTTTGCATTTCCCTGCATTTCAGATAAACAACAAATAATTTTGTAGTTTATGTCCAAATACCACATAGCACTTTGGACTTGTTTTTTTCCATGGAACCTGGCAATCCTATGTGAGGCTGCCTTCTTCCTTGAGGAGCAAAAGATATTATCTAGCAAATTAATTTTCTAGGAGCACACACATCCACTCACACACACACATCTTTATACTTTTGAGGAGAGTCGATTATAGGCCAACACAATTATTTTTAATTTCTTCTAATAAAACTGATTCAATTATTATCAGATTTGCTCAGCTATTTAAAAAAGTCCAACATGAGGGATGTCCAAAGAGCCTGACTAATCATCATCTGTTGACTGAGTACTAAGATGTGCCTCACCAGAATATTATTTTCAGGGAACACAAAAATAAAGTTAATGCTTCAAAAGGTACCTGACCCCATATCTGACACCTGCTGGGTGCTCTGCATGTAGTGACTGAGCTTGAAATGCCAGGTCTACCCGATGAGAGAGGCACACAGTTGAGAGGAGGGGTGGGGGTTCTAATCCAGCCTCAGCTACTCATGGTCCTGTCATACTGAATGAGTCACCTGCATTTGGGGAGCTGTTTTCTCATTTTTAAAGATAAGAATTAATAATGCTTCTGGAATGGGGGCTTTTGTTTTCATCCTGAAGTGTGTTAGATTCTGTGATTCTCTAGAGAAGTGTGAATGTGCAGGATGCTACCTATGACTTGGTTTTTAAAATGGGAGTGCTAGGGGCACCTGGTGGCTCAGTCAGAGAAGTGTCTGACTGTTGATTTTGGCTCAGGTCATGATCTCGGTGTTGTTGGGATCCAGCTCCACTTCAGGATCTGTGCTCACCAGGGAGTCTGCTTGAGATTCTCTTCCTCTCCCTCTGCCCCTCCTCCCACTCTCTCTCTCTTCAATCAATCAATCAATCAATCAATCTTTAAAAAAGAAGAAAAAATGGAGGTACTGATCTAACAAAAGAAAACTTTTTAAAAAAATATTTTATTTATTCATTGATGAGAGACACAGAGAGGGAGAGAGGCCGAGACACAGGCAGAGGGAGAAGCAGGCTCCATGCAGGGAGACCAATGTGGGACTCGATCCCGGGACCCCAGGATCATGACATGAGCTGAAGGCAGACGCTTTAACTGCTGAGCAACCCAGGCATCCCAAGGGAAAAATTTTTAAGAAAAAAAAATGTGTATTCAATACGAAGTGTTATAAACACATAAATTAAAGATAAAAGAAAGAATAGTTTATTCACAGTCTTCTCATCAAAATATATCAATGACTTTCCTCTTTTGGATTTTCCGGGCTTGTCCAGTTTATTAGGAGTTGACGTTACATGTACATTCAATTTATTCCGTGTGACCTAGTGAAGAAGTCAAACTGCATTAGATCTCAGACTCATGGTCAGAAGGGAGCTGTCCCAGGTCAGGGAAAGCAGGTGAGAGAGAGAGAGAGGGAGAGGAAGAGAGAGAGAGAGAGAGAGAGAGAGAGAGAGAGAGAGAGAGAGAGAGAGAATGCTTGTTCATGGAGAGAGGGGTGCAGAGGAAGAGGGAAAGACAGACTCCTGGCTGAGCAGGGGTCAATGAGGAGCCCTATTCTAAGATCCTGAGATCCTGACCTGAGCTAAAAACAGCTGCTTAATTAACTGGAGCCACTCATGTGCCCCATGATTTCCCTGTTCTGAATAGGGATTCAAATATGCAACTTCAGCCAATCAACCTAAGTCAAATACTCTCTCCTCATTCCCTGACTGACCTGCTGGCCTTCTGAGGAAATCCCTGACCTCCCAGCTCATCCTGCCTGTTCCCTCTGGGCTGCTTCTAAAGCTCTACAAAACTCCCTGTTGCCCTGAATCCCTGGGGCAGAGTGCTCCACCGTTGTGAGGCCCTGAACTCCAAATCCTTTGGAGCAAAGGACACCACACTCTACACACTAAATGGTTTTACTTCTGGCATTTGACAAACCCAGGAGAGTATTTGGCTGGAGGCTGGACACAGATTAAGGTGGGTCATGGCCAACAGGTGTTGAGCCTTTAATGTCAACAGTGTTTGAAGACAAATGGAAACAGTAATTGAGAGAAACAGCGTTTTGAAGGCTGACAACATAAAAAAAATTATTTCCATAAAACAATAGAGGGTTGTGGATTATCCCCCAATTAATAAGATTCTCTCATTGGTAGAAATCTAGAAAAAACGAAAACAAAGATTTTACCCAATTTCTCACCATCCACATTGCTCACCTCCTATATTGAGGTGAGTTTTATACACTTTCTACTTGTTTTATTGTGCAGATGTCACTCCCATTGTCACTCTCTTTTCCATATGTTTTAGCACAGCTGCCTTAGACACCTGCTGGGGCTGGTAGTAGGTGTGAAGGACCCTAAACTCCCTGCCCTAGTCAAGTCCCCTTCCTGGCCATCCCCACAGCTTTCTCTCTCCAGGCTGACAGGTTACATTAGCATAATTAATTACCTTACACCCAGGAGGCCCTGGTGTACTTGGGATAATAGAAAAGGAACTTTCATTTCAGCTGGAAGTCAACGCTACCTTTACTTCTCAAAGCTCCATTTCAGATGCGTTCCTCAGCTGACCCTTCCTGAGGCTCTGCCTTTACCATTTCTGAGCATCTGACCCTGGAATTGTAGCACCTGTGCCCCTGGCTCAATGCAGGCGTCTTCCCTTGGCCACACACACACGCACACACACCTGATTTTCCAAAACTGGAATATTTTCTATGATTGTACACTATGAGGCCCCTAGAAAACATCTATTGCAACCAGCCCCATTTTGATGTAAAACAACGATCCTGAACATTTCTTGAACATTTTCTGTGCATCTGGGACAGACGTATGCTTTGCTCACATTTCCTGATTACTCTGCGTGCCACCTTTTGACATCTGAGGAAAAGGAGGAGAAACAGCCTGCCCAAGACTACACAGCTATCATGTTATGTTAGGGCATTTAATCTTCTTTAAAAAAAAAGATTTTATTTATTCATGAGAGACACAGAGAGAGAGAGAGAGAGAGAGAGGCAGAGACACAGGCAGAGGGAGAAGCAGGCTCCATGCAGGGAGCCCAACGTGGGACACGATCCCGGGTCTCCAGGATGAGGCCCTCGGGTAAAGGCAGCGCTAAACCGCTGAGCCACCCAGGCTTGCCCACATTTAAATCTTCTAATGAGATCTCTGGGAGAAATGCTCCAATGCTAGCTCAGGGGGGCAGCTGTCTTTTCAGCAGGGATATCTGCTCTGTGCCTCCCGAGCAGGCTGCACACCCATTCCTCAAGCAGGTTGATGCAATCAACCCTGGGTTACACCTGGGGCACTCTGCCTGCCACGTGTCCCTGCGTGCTACTCCCTATGGGATTATGGGACCAGATTCCCTGGACCTTTATTTTCTCCTCTGTAAAATGAAGAAAGGGCCCAACTTTGGAGAGGTCACCTCTGAACACTGGGATCAGGATAGTTTTTTTTCTAAGTCGTTTCCATATTCCCTAAATTGTCTCATTGAAAACTTGTATTGCTTTTGAATTTTATTTTAAATTTTATTTTTAGAAGAATTCACATTTTAATATTAAAAATTGCTGAATATTACTGAGGACTTAGACACCTCATGAAATCTGATGGTTAGAAAGGCTTGTACCTGGCTCTGTTTTGACCACTATTTCTCTCCTCTTCTTTTATTTTTAATAAAGATTTTATTTATTTATTTATTCATGAGAGACAGAGAGAGAGAGAGGCAGAGGGAGAAGCAGGCTCCATGCAGGGAGCCCTATGTGGGACTCGATCCCGGGTCTCCAGGATCACGCCCTGGGCCGAAGGCGGCGCTAAACCGCTGAGCCACCCAGGCTGCCCTCTCTCCTCTTCTCAAATAACTTTGGCTTCTTTTATGAAACAAAATCTAGTTTTCTCTCCAGATTCCAAGTGACTCCATCTGCCAAGTTAGATACAAAGTTCATGCTTGATGAGTTCAGAGAAGCTTCTGGGTCAGAGTGTGTCTTTCCCCCTGTATAGAACTATACCAGGTACTACAGCAAGTGGCACAAATAGTCTTCTTACTAATACTGTACTGTGACTTCCTTGCTTTCTTTGCATCTCTTTTGTCCACACGCAGATGCAGGAATGAGATCATCTTGTGCAGAATTTAACACATTGCTCCACACAAACTGAATTTCCTTTAGCAAGGTTGTTTGGCACTTCTATTGCCTGAAAATGTGATTTGGTACAGTTCATGGAAGGTTGCTAAAAATCAGCCTCATGTGATCTTCATCTGGAGACTGAGAAAAAAATAGATTTTCAAATAGGGCTCCGTGTGTCCCCTATTTTGGCAGATGGGGTGGATTTTTCTCCCAAAGGACAAGAGTGGATGCTGACAGCACAAATGTTGGATTCTGCAAAACCTTCTGTTCTTCACCCCTCCCAGGATCGACATTATACATTTCTCCACCCTGCTCTGTGCCTCAGGAGACTAACCACTATGGATTCCACTAATGGGCATCTTTGCTCTGATTACCATTGAATGTTGGCCAATGGAAGTTAGAGTTCAAAGAACCATGATGGTGTCACCTGATAAAATCATTCCTTTTTGGGCATTAGATTTCCAAGCCTGTGGATCCAGGGCCTGGGAGAAAATAATTCTTCCAGTGGATTAATTTGTATAAAAGTGCATGGCCACTCCCACCTGCACCTCTTGGTTCCTGAATATATACCTCTGGCTCTGGAGTAGATGGCTTCATATATTGGCTCTGGGAAATGATGCAGATCATCTGTCAGGAAGAGAACCCTGAGCTCCCTCTGTGCCCCCTTCCCAGTCTCGGTCTGATGCTTCATTGACTGCTTCCAAACAGCAACCAAAGAATAAGGAAAGCCATCCATGCAGTCTTAATTATTGGGGCAAGGTCAAGAAAGGTAGACAGTCCATCTGGAGATGCAAAAGAGTGAATTCAAGCAGACATTAAAATAAATGGGTTATATTTGCCCATGAATAAGGAAAACAATATGGACACTTGGGAGAAATTTTTATCTAGTTCATTTCATGTCACGTTCCACAAAAGCACCAAGGTCCCATCTCAAACACAATAGAATTTACTGTTCCTTCAGTAACAACATGGGAAACTGGAAAAGTATTGAGAGATTGTTATTAAATGCTGTTACTTTCTAATTGATGAATTTAACAGGGAGGAACATGTAATTTATTTATAATGCTTTTGTTCTTCAGTTAAATCAGGGATTCCCAGATATTTGTCAAGTTATTAGGTAAGTCATCAATACCTAAGTAGAATAAAATAAATAACTTAAAGAGATCTATGAGTAGATAATGATTGTAGTGCTTTATGAACCAATATTATGATGAACCAATTCTGCCTCCTTGATATTCTTTAATACAATAAACAAGTATGCATTAGTGAAACAATCCCAGCTCTTACTAAATGACACTAGGGAAATGCCTGCCACTTTCATAATGTCAACTAAAATCCAGCCTCTCACGTTATAATTGATCTATCTTTTCTGTTCTTCCTTAATCTATGTTCTTACCACCTATGAGTCAATATTTAACTGTACCAGTCACAGGCTGAAGATTCCTAGGTACTCTCGTTCTTTTGCCTTTATTCTTTTAATTTCTAAGTTGGAGTTACAGAGAAATTAGCAAAAATCTGCAGTTTTATTCTGAAAGTGGTAGAATTAGCATTTGTAGTCCAAGGGTCAACAGATGTCCTTAATTCCTTTTCTTTGGGCAGCTGAAGAAAAATAATTAGTTTATATGTATAGAACTGAATGTGCAGTCATTCTCTCAAAGAGCTCAGTTTAATTTGAAAATAAATATACTGTAACATTATGATAAGAATATAATAGCTATTTTAGAATGAGAACTCCTTATGTACTAAGCCCTGTATTAAGCACTTTATATACTTCATGTTATGTTATGCCCCTGTATCAGTGGAAAGAAGAAATGGAGTCTGATGGCTTCCAATTATACCCCCCCACAGATGTTAATCTAATCATATTCCCAAATGCCTAGTTCAACTTAATTCCTTATTGGAATGAAGAAAATGGAATTCATATGCATTCAGCTCCATTGGCTGCCAGATAATGAGCAAGATGTTGTGTGTCCAGAAACACATGATCATCATAAAAATCCTGCAGATAAACCTATTTCATGAAAGAAAGAATTGAAAAAAAAAATTTTAAAAAAGAAAGAATTGAAACTTAGAAAGGAACAGAAATGCTTCAGCCAAATAGTTCATGCCGTTTCAGTTGAACTATTGGGCCACTTTACATATCCTTATGTTTGTTAACAAGAATATACTCTGTCTTTTGTGGGCAAATATGGATTGTCCCAGACCTGCTCCCCAGCCCAGCAGAGCCCAGTCAGGACAGTATGAGTCACCACTCAAGAAACGATGGCTACAGCGTCATAGTGGGCACACATCTGGAAGAGCTTACTTTCTGGACAGTCTGCCCCAGGACCCTTCCTGCTAGTAGAGTGGTAAAGGATAAAAAATCACATATATTTTCTGTTTTGTGAACTTGCTTTAGCGGAAAGTATCATAGGTCAACTGCAAGGAGAGCACGCAAAATCCCATAGCCGGACTTGAAATGGACGGAGGGCAGGCACATGACTGAGGTCATAGACATCACTGTGAGGGCCAGGTGTGGCGCCAAATGAAGGAAGATGAACGCAGGTGCTGCTGGTATATAAGTGCTCCCAAGCAGGACCTTTGTCTCTGGTGTCTGTGACTTTGCCTGGGTCTGCACATGCCTTGTCTCTAGTGCAACCTCCATACACACTTGCTGAATTGATGTGTGAATAAATGAATCTCAGGAAGCAAAGCAAATTCAGAGTAATGAGTCCTAAAATTTGAAATGTTCTAGAGCTTCAGGAAGGAGTAATACACACACACATATATTATTATGATATAATGGTACATAATATATATTATACTATAATAAGTATATACAGAAGAAATCCAGTATCTGGTTTAAGAACATGGTTTCCAGATCTAGAACCTCTGGTGCAAATTACTATTTTGTCATGTATGTCAGACCTTTGATAAAATGTCTGGAGTGTCAAAAGCCCCCATTTTCGTATCTGAAGGATGGGGACAATAATAAAAGCACCCACTCAGTAGGCTTTGTGAAGATTAAATGAAATAATGGAACCAATGTGTTTGTAGCACAGTGCTTGCTGTGTAGAATGACTGCAATATTGTGAGCTATTTATGTTATATGAAATTCAGAAAATAAAAGATCTATTTTCTGAAGGTGTTCAAAATAATAAATAAATGATAAATTCTGCCTTTGTTTTCTTCTCTGTTTGATCTAATTAATGAAGAGGAAGTACTTTTTTCCAGGAATGTGTCTGAAGTGGTCATTTATCTCCCTGCTTGGCTCCAGCATCTGAAACCTTCGTCTACGTCTGGGGAGTTCTTCATCTTATAAGTAGTAGTGAAAGAATGAAATCATTCCCACTATAGGAAGGAAAAATGTCAGATACTGTTTCTCAGCTTTCCTTGAGCTAAAGTCAAGTGGAAAGGGTGGGCTCTCCCACAATTGCCACCCCTTCAAACACACACACACAGAGGATCTGGATGGAAATGCCTGGTAGCAATGGTGGAGCAGGGGACCTCCCTCCAGAGTGATAGTAAGTAGATGCCCCTTCTCTGTCTCTCCATCATCCTCATTCCCAGGAGGCAACTTCCTGCAGAGGAAGAGCCAGTCCTCTTAGTCGTAGGACATCGGCATTGGTCTACTGTCCTCCACCTTAGCGTTCAACTGTCCAGTGTGGATCACTTCAGAAATGGTATTTATTGGAAAACAGAGCAAATAGGGCAACTGTCTCAGAAGGAAAAATGAGCCCGCCTGGCTTCTTCCTCTCTCTTTTCCACAGGAAGTACCCCAGTTGGAGTTCGCATCAGTTCCACGTGGTATGTGACAGAGCCACACATGAGTTTTAGGGAGAACTGCTTTGTTTTAATACATGCAAATACTTAAAGAAAACTATATAGAAATCATTAAAGGCAAGCAAAAAAGCTTCGCTTAAGAAAGGATGGAAGAAAAGAAGAATGTGGAAAAATCAATGCAGACAAATAAAATACCAATAATATGTTACTGATTTTCCAGGTTACTACTTCAAAATGGTCACCAAAGCATTTTCACAATGCAAGTGGGGCAAGGAAAAATGGTTGACAGCATGGGAAGGTTAAATTTAAGACATGATAGTAGTAATAATAACATGTAATTATTCTCAAAAAATTCCTATATTCCAGAACCTGTGCTAGTGGTTACAATAAAACTGAAATAGTCTTGGCATTTAATGTGCATTAATTTCCGAGATAGAATTATTATCACATCTGCTTTCAGGTGAGGATTTCGAGACAGGAAGAGATTAAGAAATTTGCAGCAGTTCAGACAGCTCCTGAGCAACAGAGATAAACGTCCATAGCTTCAGATATTAAAAACTACTTCAGCGACATGGGGAGATGCTCAGAATACGAAGTGAGCTGAAACAAGAATACAAAACCCTGTGCATATTGTCCCTGTAACTCATCAATGTATTTGTAATCCACAAGATAATATTCATACCCATGTATCTGCAGAGGAGAAATGTGAAACTAGTATTGGTCCGTTTTACAACTAAAGAAATTAGAGCTTAAAGAATGTAGGCTCCCGTTCAGCCCAAGGCAGTAGTAAGTCCATGCCGGAATGAGCTGGACTAATGGGCTTGAAAGGTTTAAGGACTGCAATTCCTTGTGGGAACACTAGGGAGCTATTAAGGATGAATTAAGATTGGAGCAAAGCCCTTTTGCTGGGAGGTGTGGGGTGATTGGTGCCAGCATGATGTCCTCAGGATAGAGCTCTGAATTCACTGAGGCTGAGAGATGGGCCATACGGGGCCATCGTTGATTCTCCCTGTGAAAGGACAGAGAGCCTGCCAAGACCAGAAGATCTAACCTATGTGTACACGTACATGTGTGTGTATGTGTGGCTGTGTGTAAGTTCTCTTTCCGTGTTCTCACTTCTGAGCATGTTAGCTCCTGTAACCCACACCACCTAAATGTTCTGTTGCAGTATTATTAGCAAGCACGTCTGACTCCCCAGGTAACTGAAGTACTAAGGCATTTAATGACTCGTCCAGGTCCCAGAGCAGGTACACAGTGAGGTGGCCAAGAAGGGGAGGGACACACATCAGCTGGCTCCTCTTGACTATTGCACTAAACCACTTCTTCACTGCAGGACAATACAAAGAACAAGACATTGTCCCCCACAGTGGAGACAGACTGATATCGAACATTAACCCACACAAATTATTATGATGTGTGAAGCATATGTGCAGGACTTGAGTGACTAGGCGTCTTCAGAGAATAACTAAAATACCAATAAATTATCAATTGATTTTTTAAATATAAAACGGGGAAAAGACCCTTATTTTCAATTTCTAATAATAGAATCTGCAGTGGGCTTCTTGTAGGAATAATGATCTCTCCTTGCAATTTTCCTGGAGAACTATTCGTCTTAATGATGAATTCCCCAAAGAACATCAACATACTCATTCACTCTGTCTCCTATTTGAAGGCCCCACAGTTTATTGCTCAGCTTTGAGATCAACTGGGGGAAAGAAGGATTTGCAGGCCAGGCACACATGAGAGGTGGAATGAGATGTATGATCCTTCAGTTCTTCTTCTCCCACCTCAGTTGGGTTCATATTCTTTGATTGTCATTTTAACCCATGACAGTTTCTTATTGGGGGGACTATTGCTTTCTTGAGCCTGAACAGAACTGTCTATATTTTTTATTGGAGGCTAGAACCTGAGTGGAATACAGCGAGTGTAGGAAGATGAACAGGTTCCAAAAGGAATGCATGGAAAGTGTGCATTCCTCTTCTCAAGGAATCTTTGCTACACTATTTTGCTTCTCAAAATATCTTTGCTAAATGTTTTTTCTCATGTCACATACAGAAGAGCAGTGTACCTTCATAATATAGTGTCTTCAGATAACAGACTTCAGGAGACAAAAGTTATATCAGCTTTTCAATATGAGCACTAGAAAAATTAGTGAAAATTAATGATAAACAAATGGAAAGAAGTGGTTAATTTATCTTGGATTCAAATGATAGAATACTATGAAACCATTAAAAATGGCATTTTTAAGATTGATTAATAAAAGTGAAATGTTTCCATTCAAATATCAAAAAGAAACTAAATAAAGTTCAAATGACTGTATTTTAAATCTCAAATATGTAAAAGTCTCTCTTGGTGGAAGAAAGAAAATGAAAGGAAATATTTCAGTTTTAAGATAGCCTTTTTGTCTGTCAGAGAGAATGCGTTATTTCCTTCCTTCTTCTATTGACTTTACATTTTCAAAAAAAAAGTACTACAAAAATTTTCACAATGAAAATATTATTTCTTAAGATCAGTTTTTGATTTTCAATAATTATAAAAATACAAATGAAAAACTTAGATGGATTTATTATTGCCATGCACAGAATATGCTTTATGTTTATTATCATTTATCAGGTATGTATACTTTATGTTCATTCTCAATTTTAGACTGGTAATAGTACTTTCTCAAGTTTCAAAGGATATTTATTTCAGCAATTACAGATGTGAGAACTGAGACAAAAAAAGATTAAATGCCTCAGCCCACATCCAAAAGGGGTAAGTACCATAGGGGTAAGTACCATAGGGGTAAGTACCATAGGATGCTGATTTTCATAAGCCATTAGTGAGGATATTCACAAAAAAGTTGGTAAGGCTCTGATAAATTTTCAATATCTAGAGATAACTAAATGTGTTAAATGGCAGATGAGGGAGTTTAATTATCCATAGTCATGAAAAATACTGTTCTCCTAGATGATTTAAAGACGTGTAGTATTGCTTAGAGTAATAAGTTAATCAAAAGAAGAGAATATAAAGTCAAATATGCAACTCTCACTTAAAATGCATATTTATATATAAAACACCAAGCAATCCTATTTCTTGTCATAAATACATAGAGAAAATTCAAAGTAAAAGTAAGTCATGGGTACCTTGTATTGTCATTTTTATACCTCATTTTACTCAGATTTTCTTTAAGAACTACTGTTACTTATACGTGTTCTCATATTTACCAGATCTGTGTCTTTGCAAAAGTCATTTCTCTCTGCCGGCGTCCTTATTTGTGAAATGGAGATTAATCATAACAGCTGTTATGTGACTGCAGAGATGATTAGATAAAATAGTACAAGAAAATGTTTAGAAAAATGCTGGACATATTACAAGTCCACAATGCACATTAGATGTCTATTAATTGTAAAGCTTTTCACTACACATGAAACATAACACTGCTTTGAGAACTATCCTGCATGTGACATCATGCTCATGAGAGAGTTGCAAGGTTCAGGACAAGTAGAAGCTGGTTTTCAGAGACTGTTCTGACCCATGTATCCCCAAAAATTTCAGCCTCGTCCCTTCTTGGAAGCACCCAGGTTATAAATGAAATCTGATTTCTCTGAGCCCTAATCTGCCTGGTGACATCTCAATCAACGCTAAAAAACCCAAAAATACTCCAGGGGAGTATTTTCAATAACATCACATGCATATTCAATAACATCGATGAAATATTTCAGGGTCTTATTGTTGTTCTTTTGTGCTGTGTTACAGAAAAGGAAGATCAAATTTCTATCTGAGTCTCAAATCAACAGCAAATCAGAGACAGGTAGACATGGGGGCTGAAGCCAGTAGGCCTGTCCTCATGTTACTGAACAATGTTTCTGCAGCATGGGATTCCAGGGGGATGGCTGAGTGGGTGTGAAAACCATCCTGCCCCTGGCCAGAAGACATATTTGTAACAGGAATTTCTTTCCAGATTGAGGACCCTTTTACCTCATCTGTCCAGCATACATAGAGCACAGGAAGCCTCAGAATTGCTTGTATCTGTGGCAGATCATGAACAACCCCAGGGAATTATCTAAGCCACCACTTCTTCTGAGAAACCTGAATTAGCCTCATCCTCCTGCTGCTGACCTGACAAGTCCTGCTAACAGGGCCTCACTTCTTACCTCGTTGCTGGGGAATCAGTCAGGCCACAGGATGCCCCTGCTGGAAGCAGTCATCTTCTCATCCCTCTTGAGTCTGTGAGTTGCCCCTGGTCACTTCAGTCTGCAAGAGAGATTCAAGAAATTCTTTATTTTTGTCTTTTTCTGTATCATTTGTTCACGAGAATTTCTCTTCTTTGCCTGAAGTTGGCCTTGGGCAGGTGACATTGGAGCAACCTGAAATATCAATTTCCAGAGAAAGAGATGAGAGTGTCCACTTATCTTGGAAACTGTCCACTGAGGACTCCAACAGTGAAGTCTTGCAGAAACCAGTGGCAGAAACCAGATCAAGAAGAGGATATCTATCATTCACCTCAATAAAGCTTGCTTATGATTGCAGAGGTGAGAAGAACAACAAACTTAGACTTCAATCTTGAAAATAAATTTCTTAGAGGAAGATGAGTCCATGTACTACTATACCTGCCAGATTTGGATCCGTAGCACCAGAATTGCCAAGAGAAGTTGCACAGGAACCATCCTCAGATCTGGACCCATGTCTTTTTCAATATGGCATCCAGAAAGGCTACACAGCTGAATGGCCAATCTGACCCTCTCCTCTGCAGTATTTCCTGAATTTTCTAGTAAGACATTGTAGATTTTGCTCGCACACTGATCCCCATGGGATATCATCAATTATGGTACATACTAATGAAGTTTGATCCTATTTCCTACTAAATTCACCTGTCTAGGAACTCTAGAACACAGATGGTTTAGAGAAAAATCCATTTGTTTTTTTTTCTTTTTTTTAATTAATTTTTATTGGTGTTCAATTTACCGACATACAGAAAAACACCCAGTGCTCATCCCGTCAAGTGTCCACCTCAGTGCCCGTCACCCATTCCCCTCCAACACCCGCCCTCCTCCCCTTCCACCACCCCTAGTTCGTTTCCCCGAGTTAGGAGTCTTTATGTTCTGTCTCCCTTCCTGATATTTCCCAACATTTCTTTTCCCTTCCTTTATATTCCCTTTCACTATTATTTATATTCCCCAAATGAATGAGAACATACACTGTTTTTCCTTCTCCGATTGACTTATTTCACTCAGCATGATACCCTCCAGTTCCATCCACGTTGAAGCAAATGGTGGGTATTTGTCGTTTCTAATTGCTGAGTAGACAAAGAATTCTACTGTTAATGAAGACAGGAGAGGGGCATATATATTACACAAATATTTCTTGCTGTTATTACTTGCGATTTTATTCATGGATATTATAGTTTTCCAGAAGTAGAATATTACTACCCTGTTAGCCATACTGAAGGAATCTATGGACCGTTATGCCCATAAGTAAACAATCACTTATTTGGTGTAAAGGAGAGACTAAGTTATAAGTTCTGTATCCTAGAGGTAGAAGCAGCACCTCACTCCACATTCAGGGATCAATAATGAGACAAAACCAGCATTGCTCCATTGGGACAGGCCCCTGAACACATCAAGTGCCCCCCAACATGGCAGATATGCCTCTAAGACCCTGTTTTCTAGGGTTCTGCAAAGAAAAGAAACATCCCCAATGAGATGCAGGATGGGCATCTCATCAGATGATTAAAAATGATCTGATGATTAAAATGAAAGATGATACAGCCTCCCTTAATCTCAAGAAAGGAAAGATAATATCTCTTACAAATTAATAAAATAAAGAATATTAATAGAGAATTTAATTCTGTAATTAGTAGGTGGATGGTTATGAGTTTTCAAAAAAACAGTGGAACACACAGGTAATATGTGAGATTATCAAAACTCCTCTCCCATCTCCTTAGCGTCCACTTTCAAATGATAAGGAAAAACCTTTACCTCAGAAAAATTTGGTATTTTTGATAACTTGGATATCTGACCACATAACTGCCATGCCTGCACTTTACCCATAGTTCCTGAAATCAGGACAGCACCTTCATTCTCTGTTTTCATTCTAAGAATCATGTGGTGCTATCAAGTGCAGAGATGCTATGGAAAGCAGAATGAATTACTCCCGTAGCAGTGTCAGTCCCTTCCCAGGGGCAAAGTCAGGATCTTGTGTCCCACACCCTGTCCATCGTGATTCTTGACTGGGGTGGGTCCCAGAGGGAGGAACCTGAGGGCCTCAAAATGACCTCACTTGGCCCCTAACAGATCTACAGAAACAAAGGTAAGAAAACCCTTGAAAATAATGTAGAGTCAGAGAACAAGAATCCTTTCCAGAAAGAAGGGAATGAAAAGAGGGATTAAGTTTCTCACAGTATCTATGCAAAATACTTTCACAGATTATTTCATTTAATCCTCTAAAGAGCAGCATAGAATCTGATTGAGGTGGCTGCTTGAGGACCGATCTCAGGAGATGGAGCCACCTTGACTTTTCAACATACAATAACCATTAAACACTACAATGATGACCAGTAGGGAAAGGGGAACATTATCTGTGTGGCTTTGAAGTGACAAGATTCTACATAGCTGTAAAAACCATGTTTTTTGAAAGATTATATGTAAAATTTACAAATTTACAGAAGGCCAAAGCAAGTCTCCCTCCATCTAGGCCTTCGTGGGCATTTCTAAGGTATGCATATTAAGTTTCATGGGGCCCAGAACATGTCTCCCCAAGAGAAGACTTGATTAAGATGGAGAGCCCAAGGTGGAGTCAGTATTTTCAGCACTCCTGCAGTCAATATTTTATTGTTTTTTACATTTAATGATGAGATTGTTTACATAAAAATTTAAAATGTAACTGTGTATATGACACTTAAAATTGCTAGGTAGTTATATTTTCCTATCTAATAGAACTACTACATTATATCTCTCAAAAAACCCCAAAACTAAAAAATTACAATGAACCATAATGGTAATAGTGATTATCATGGAACAAGGTTTCCACAAACTGCACCCATGCCATGCCCACTTTATAAATACAGCTTTATTGAAACACAACCTTGACCATATGATTACAAATAGTCTATAGCAGTTTGTACTACAATGGCAGGGTTGGGTAGTTGCAACAGAGACCCACAAAGAAAACCTAAAATGTTGACCATTTGGCCATCTACAGAACATGTTCGTTTATCACTGCCCTGGAATGCTATACTGCAGAGCGATTTTTATTTTTATTTTATGTTTCTCTATTCCTCAGGGTCTCCTTAATAACCCTTTGTTACATATCCATCCTCCCCAAATTAACTGTCTTACTCTGGATAAATGACTTATCTTTGACTCATTTTCCTCATTTAAAAATGGAAAATATAGTTATATTTACCTGAAAGAACTGCTGAGAGAGAGGCAACTTAAATAATACATCGAAAGTTCCTACAAATGGTTGGAACATGTATAATGCTCACTATATTGAGGGGTTACATTGCTTATATGGGTTATTGTGGCATATTTGAAAATAATATAACAGAATATGAAACAAAAACCATAACCTATTCTTTTCTTTTCTTTTTTCTTTTAAATTATAGAAATAAGTGAAGTAGAAAACTTTTTCTTTCAGAGATTTCTGATAGAACACCTACCCCTGACATTCCTGGAACACAAACATCCCTATTCATTTCCTAACTGTCAATGACTGCTTTTGAGCTATAGTAGGAAAGGCAATGAATCACAACAGAGACATTAGGGCCAAACAGCTTAAATAAAATATTTATCTGGCCCTATACAGAAAAAAATTTATCAGGGGTGTCTGGATGGGTCAGTCAGTGAAATGTCTGCCTTTGGCTCAGGTCATGATCCCAGGGTCCTGATTTCGAGCCCCATATTGGGCTCCCTGCTCAGCAGGAAGTCTGGTTCTCCCTCTCCCTGTATCCCCCGCTCATGCTCTCTCTCTTGCTCTCTCTCTATATCAAATAAATAAGTAAAATCTTAAAAAAAAGAAAAACATTTTGCAGTCCCTCCTATGCAAGAAAGAATAAGGGAATGGGTTTGTAACTATAACTAAAATTCAAAATGCAATAAGAAAATATATTGACAAATTTTAATACATGAAGACAAAAACAAAGCTTGCATGACAAAAAGCAGCATACGTGAAATCAAAGGACAACAGACAAACCATGAGGAAATATTTGCAACCTGTATAGCAGATAATGGCCAATGATCTCCACAATAAAAATGCATTTAAAAAATGGAGGCAAAACACCTAAAATAGCAAAGACATGAAAAGCCAATTAATGAAGAGAAATATAAAAATAACTCTTAAACATATAAAAAGTGCAAACTTCACCTTAATAATATAAAGATCAAGTAAAACTACATTGGGATACCATTTCCCTCTCATGAGACTGGCAATAATAAAAGTTTGACAATACATTCTGTTGGTGAAATTGTGGAAGAAAACCGGTATTCTTACACATTGCTGGTAATGATGTGAAATACAACTCTTTTGGGGTGGAATTTAGAAATATCTAACAAAAGTTCATATACCTTTCAATCTAGCAAAAACACTTTTAGAAATTCACTCTGAAGGCATAATTTCAACATTATGAACATATATATGCATAAAGATATTCACCGTGTAACTGTAAAATGTTGGAAATTACATAAACATCCAGACATAGGAGATTGGTTGAATAAATGTCACATGCATATAATAGAGGATTATACACTGTAAAACAGATGTGAGATACCAAGACAAATGTATTGTACATATTAGGAATTCACAATTGGATATTTAAATTTAAAAATAGGACCATTGGCAATAGCAACAACAATATCAACAAATCTATAGAATACTTAGAAAAAATGTACTAAAATATGAAGGATTCATATGCTGAAAATGATAAAACGTTAATGGCAGAAGTTGAAGAAGAACTTAATAAATGGACAGGTATACCATGTTTATAGATTAGAAGACTCAATATTGGATTAAAATCTCAAAGTCCATTCTTCTAGTTCATGAGTTGTACAATAGATAATAGAAGCCTTCAGATTAATAAGCCTCTTACTAATAAACACCTAATTCTATGTCCTTAACCCAGTCAATTCTGGAGCAGGTTAAGTTTAGGCATTTTTTATTAAAAAGTTTTTAAGATGTCAAGCATTCTCTAAAAGAGAAATAGATTCAATATAATCCCAATGAAAATCCCAGGAGGAATTTCATAGAATCAATAAACTAAAAAAAGAAATCAATAAAATGTTTACAAAATTCATATAGGAATGCAAAGGACAAAGCATTACCAAATCAGTTTTAAAACGTTTAAATACTTACTATTAAGCCTTATAATCAAGACATTGGAGTATTGGCTAATGCGTAGATGCATAGATAAGAGGAACAGAATTCAGAAATGGGGAAACCCATAAGGGGTTAATTTCTAACACAGTGCCAAGGAAATTCAATGAACAAAGAATAGACCATTCAACAAATGGTATTGGATCAATTGTTCGACTGTGTGAAAAAAACTAAACCTCAGTTTATACTAAACATCATATATGCAAACTAATTAAAATTGGATTATAGGTCTAAATGTAAAATCTAAAACAATAAAACTTCTAGATAAAAACACAGAAGGAAATCTTTGTGACTTTGGGTAAAGTGAAGATTTCTCATTCAGACACAAAAAGCAAGATCATAAAATAAATATTTGATAAATTAAACTTCCTCAAAATTAACATTTCTGTTCTTTGCAAAGCTAAAAAAAGGAAGAAAATGGAAAATTTCAAGTAAATGGAAAGAAAACCCACAAACTAAAAGAAAATATTTTCAAAATATCTATCAGAGAAAAGACTGGCATTCAGAATATGGAGAGAAATATCAAAACTCAAGAAGAAAAAAAAAGCAATTAAAATATGGAGAAGAGAAATAATGGCAATTTGGGCAAAAGTCATGTGAAACTTACTTCTCTCCTGTTTTTGATAAAAGAATTTTATTGTAAATGAGACTTTTAATTAAAGAAAAAACAAAAGCAGAAAAACAGGAAAGAGCACCTGCTGGTACCCAGAGATTTAGAGAGCTGGAAATGGCACAGCTCCCATCTGATAATAACATCCAAAAAGACAGGACAAATGGAAAATCAGTGACTTTGAAGCCATTGAAGGACTGAAGTTGCAGGGTACAGTGACTTCCTCACACACTGAAGACAGGCACTTGCAGAGAGAAACAGGATGTGAGCATTTGCTCACCTTGGACAGACATTGTCAAGCATATACACCCGGTCAGAAGATTAAAGTAGAATTGTTAATGAAATAATAAGTGGTGAGTATAGACTAGTGGGAGACAGTGGAGCTAGAGGGGAGAGATATATATGGTATTTCCCAACAACATTTAAGCTTCTTCTCCAGGAACACCATAAAATTCTTGCAGAGAAGATCAGGGACAATCCAGAAAGAACTTCCCCCTTGGTGCTGCAGGAGGGTATGAACAGCTACTGCTGAAATCCACCCAGACCTCATCTACTCCCATCATCACTGTAGGAAACAAGTGATTTCATTGTAGGGGAAGGTTCTGGTGGAATCGCACTGCAGTTGAAACACAAAGGAGGCAACCACAGCAACTTTGCCCAGAACCACCTCCCCTATGTCCAAAAGTAACAAGTTTATACCTGAGGAAGGACATGCATCCAAACCACAGCCTGAAGGAGATGGGTACCTGCTGTAACTGGGGAAGGGAGACGAGGATTGAAAATGTTCTACCTGTGGAAAAGAGGCGGGAGCATCTGGGGAGGTCACATCCTTAAGATTCAGTTTCACTGTATCTACTTAAAATTGAGAATTAATAGAAATATCGGAGAATGTCTCCTTTCTTGACCTCCCCCCCCCCCCCCCCCCGCATGCTGGCAAACCTTGGGTAAAAGTCACAGTGGAATAGAGCTAAGAGAGCTACGAGAGATAGATTTTCTCTGGGGAGCAGAACAAAGGGGAGATTCAAAGACAAGTGCGACCTCAGGCAACTATCTGAACTTCTCTGAGCCTCATGTTCTTTATCTGAGCAATTGGAATAAGAATTTCCTGATAGGGCTGTTGAAGACTGAGATAAGGCACTGAGACTATCCAACATGGTATCTGGCCCTCAATAAATATTAGCTAATATTATTATTCTCTTGGAATGGTTTGGGGCTCCTTTATGATATTTTTCCACTAAACAAAATATACAGATTTTGTAAACAATAAGTATTACATAAATTAAGAAAGCAAAAGAGCTCATGAATCCAAAATGTTCTGTGTCTCTGGGAGTCACAGGCTGAAAACCAGGAGACCCAAGCAAACCACAACCTAGAATACTTATTCCTCTGGACTAGACCCAGGATCAAGTCCCATGTCACGCTCCCTGCGTGGAGCCTGCTTCTCCCTCTGCCTGTGTCTCTGCCTCTCTCTCTCTCTGTGTCTCTCATGAATAAATAAATAAAATCTTTAAAAAGAAAAAAGAAAACAAAATGTGTACTATTTCACAAATGTCAAAATTTCACTAATTGTTGCTTTTGTTCTTTCAGATACAAGTGGAAACATTTTAATAACACAACTCTTTATATTAATTTCCAAAAAAAAAAATAAGAGTCAATGGTAATAAAACAAAGGATTTTTTTTCCCTCCAAGATGTTTCTTCATTCAGAGCGGAGTATATTAAGGTCACAGCATCTAAAGAAATAACTATAGTAAGTAATATTTAATATTCCCTGAAATTTGTGAACTTTCTACAGTAGAAATTATTACTCTATAAAATATACACACTTCTGCATGAAGTGTGGGGTTATTATCTCATTTGTTATCATATATAGTAATAAGACTTTTCTTCCAATTCTCATGATAGCTGTATAGCTCCCCACACTCTCACAAAATGTGGTGAAAAAATGTATAACTCAGAGAGAAAAACAGCTCAAGGGTAAGTGTTTTTCAAGCAAAACTTAAAGGAAAAATTTGAGGTTATTGTTCCCAAGGGGAAAACATTATTAAAACATAGGTATTTTGGTGAGGTCTTCTGGGATCTGATAGCTCATTATACCAGAAACATAATAAAATAACAGAGACAGCTCTTACTGAGAAGGTCTTTCATTGGTCCTAAAGCAAACTTTCCTCCCCTGCCCTTGCCTTTGAGGAACAAGGGCTGCACACACAGCAAATGGGATGTGGGAAACCAGGATGGCAAATAACTTGTCCAAAGCTAGATATCCACAGAGGCAGGGCTACACACGCATATCTGAGGATCACGGAATAGCTTCCAGGAGGCCTCTTCTTTCAACACATCAGGCAACTGGATATATTTTCAAATTTTAATTTTAATAAGGAAATTGATTTTTCTATGGGAGATAGAATTCTACAAATTTCTTCTCATTCCAAGAAAATATTGTAATCATAGAAATTATTTTTTGAATTTTGCGTTGCCTGGTAAAGATTTGTGTTGCCAAATGGTAAATGTGGCTTACTAAAAATGGAGAACGTTGTTCACATTTCTCAAATATATTTCTGTTGACATGTTTGCATTTTTAGTTACTGAGGCGTGTCCTCTTTCAGAAATACAATCCCAAATGGCTGGTACAGCAAGCCTGTGAGGCACAAGGGCTTTTCCTTTGATGCATCTCTGAGCAGTTTCACACACTTGAACACCTGGAAATCAAAACCTCTTAATTCTCTGAACACAGTTCCTGGTAATTCAGAAAAGTCGTTGGTTGACCACTTGGTCCTGATCTCTTCTGTTCTTTTTCTTTTCTTTTCTTTTCTTTTCTTTTCTTTTCTTTTCTTTTCTTTTCTTTCTTTTCCTTTTCTTTCTTTTCTTTTCTTTTTTTTCTTGTCTTTTCTTCTCTTTTCTTGTCTTTTCTTTTCTTTTTTTTCTTTTCTTTTTTTCTTTTCTCTTCTCTTCTCTTCTCTTCTCTTCTTTCTCTCTTTCTTTCTTTCTTTCTTTCTTTCTTTCTTTCTTTCTTTCTTTCTTTTTCTTCTTTCTCCTTCCTTCCTTCCTTCCTTCCTTCCTTCCTTCCTTCCTCTCTCTTTCTTTCCTCATTTGTTCTTATCATTCCCATTTGCTATCAGCACATTTCCATAATTACTGCCTCCATGGAAAACAGACATTTTTGTCAATTGATCTGAGGAAAACTTACTAAATATCAGATGTCATGCAGCATATATTCAAATGCTTCCAAAAGAACCCAGATAAAATTGCCAGTACAAGGTTTTTATCTGCTGTCCTACCATGAAGCTCAGGAGAAAGCTGACATTTTTATAAACCTCTAACCAGTGTGATAACTTCCTATGATGCTGGATCAAGAGATTAACAGAAGGAATTAGGCTCATAGTAATTCCTCCTGGTAAGTAACTTTGTTCTATTTTGATCTTGTGAATCAAAAAGTGATAGATGCTTTTTTGAAAAAAATCCTTGTAGGATCACCTCAGCGTTTGGACAGTAATTTTGTAGCTACTGGTCACTCTATATGGAATCAAAACTACTTTTTAAACAGTTTATTTACTTCCCTGCTTGTAATCAGATTAGAATTCTACTTTTAGGAAAGGCACACACAAATATTAAACTCAGACTTGAAATTAAAATATTTGCAGGGATCCCTGGGTGGCGCAGCGGTTTGGCGCCTGCCTTTGGCCCAGGGCGCGATCCTGGAGACCCGGGATCGAATCCCACGTCAGGCTCCCGGTGCATGGAGCCTGTTTCTCCCTCTGCCTGTGTCTCTGCCTCTCTCTCTCTCTCTCTGTATGACTATCATAAATAAATAATAAAAAAAAAATTAAAAAAAAAATATTTGCAGGGCTGTGTAAACTATTGGTGTAAGTTATTGGCTCAAGATATTTTTCTGTATGGGATCTTTTAAGTTAGAAACACTTTGGGGAAGTACCTCTAGTATTAATATTGCTCCTTTCTTAATGAATAGTGCTCCTTTCTCTAATAACCTACTAAAACCTCTATGATTGCTTTTGATCTCATCTTTAACAATGGTGCAAAAATTTAACTCTTACAGTAGATGACTATATAAAATCAATAAATCCCACTCATTACTCTAGCTTCTTAGAGGGCAGGTTGAGATGAGTCAACATTTGTGCTATTGTGACTCTTGTGATAATGCCCAGAGATGGTCCAGTAAAATGGAATTTCTGAGCTTAGTAAACCATTTCAAACCCAGAGTCCATGAAAAGAGTCTGTCTGCATGGCTTTACATCCTTATTTATTCATTTATTGTCTCAGCAAACATTTACTGAAGACAGTTTCTATGCTGGATGCTAGAAGTAAAAGGGGCACAAAACAAAGTTCCAACACTCATAAAGCATCTAGTCCAGAAGAATAAGTATTCTAGGTTGTGGTTTGCTTGGGTCTCCTGGTTTTCAGCCTGTGACTCCCAGAGACACAGAACATTTTGGATTCATGAGCTCTTTTGCTTTCTTAATTTATGTAATACTTATTGTTTACAAAATCTGTATATTTTGTTTAGTGGAAAAATATCATAAAGGAGCCCCAAACCATTCCAAGAGAATAATAATATTAGCTAATATTTATTGAGGGCCAGATACCATGTTGGATAGTCTCAGTGCCTTATTTCAGTCTTCAACAGCCCTATCAGGAAATTCTTATTCCAATTGCACAGATAAAGAACATGAGGCTCAGAGAAGTTCAGATAGTTGCCTGAGGTCGCACAGCTAGTTATTATGGCAATGTTTGGGATCCAATAAAACTTGTCCATTCCAAAGAGCATTTTCTAGATCATTATATGGTATTGGAGTATTAGAAACATAAAGATATATCTTTATTTCTGAATCTTTACTCTCCTGTAGCTTGACCTTTTAAGTTGACTCTTTAGATGAATGCCTAATTAATTGTTAATCTCTCATAATTTGTATTACTCCTCATGGTGAAAACAATGCTTCTGCTTCTAATCACGGCACTAAAATTACCTCTAAAAGATCAAGGAAGTCATGTCAAATATACGCTTATTAAATTCTCACAATGTGATTCAAAGGATTTTTAAAAAATATTTATTTATTTATTTATTTATTTATTTATTTATTTATTTATGATAGACATAGAGAGAGAGATTGAGGCAGAGACACAGGAGGAGGGAGAAGCAGGCTCCATGCCGGGAGCCCGACGTGGGACTCGATCCCGGGACTCCAGGATCACGCCCTGGGCCAAATGCAGGCGCTAAACCGCTGAGCCACCCAGGGATCCCCCAAAGGATTTTTCTATAAAATGACAAGTCCTTCTGATACCATTGCACTCATCTTCTTTCTATATTGGTATCAAATTGGCTGGAAATTTTGAAGCTGGCAGGATTTAAGCAGTTGTATTACATGCAGGATAATTGCATAACTCAGAGCTGCCTTTGCACTCATGCTGGGACAGTTGCAGGAATACCAAACCAAGTACAATCCTCTGATGAGCAGCTCAGAGTTTTAGATCAATACCTTGGAAATAGGGTAATTTCAAGTCCAAAGAGCAGTCTTTCAGGAAGAAACAGGTTAAGAGATCATCCATCATTAAGATTTCAGACTCTGTAACAACTCATCTGGCCTACTGTCAGTGAGAACTGGATTCTGGAAAGAACTTACTTTACAGTCAAACTAGATATCCACCCCTCAATGCATATAGATAATAAGTACTTGTAAAAATATTGAACATTTGTTTATTAAATACTCAAATATATTATTCTATTTTTGTTCTTTTTTTAAATTATAGAAGTAGTAACTGTAGATTAGTCTAGGAAAGGAACTGATATGATACATGAAAACTTTTTAAGAAAAGAGATTTAGAAGTTTCAGGAAAATGACGAGAAAAAGTAAAGCCATACTCTATAATGCCTATGTGTGAGATGGGAAAGAGAGAGCCAAGCTGTCCAGGCAGAGAGGGGTCAGTTCATCCATTCATGACTACATTCATATCTAATGTGATTTTGCTTGAGATGCATCTTTGTTTAATGTAAGCAGTGACCGTTTTTATATTTTATACGAATATTGAAAAATATGGGCACAATTTTTAAAGAGGCACAAAGAGAGATTTCTGTAAAAGCTTTTCAGACAGTGGGTTCAGTATGGCTGGAGTACCAAAGTGTTTGGTCCTGGCAAAAAGCTTAGGGTCACAAGTAAATTTTGTTTACATTCTTCAGTATAAGGTAGGGAGGGGAGGGGAGGCAGGTAATGCAGGGTCTGTAGGCTAGATGCTGGTGCTGGCTTAGAATTCTAGGGTTGGTCCCACTTTAGTCTGAAATACAGTGGGATCCTTAGGGAGGTAGGTGACTCTGTCACAGTCCTTGGAGGTAGTTGTCACCTGAGCTAGCTTGGATGACATTTACAAGGAGCTAAGTAGCTACAGCAACGGAGGTCCCTAAGGGGTAGGGATGTTAGGTCCCTTAGAGATTTCTGTGTTGAAATTTTATTAAAAAAAGTGTGTATCTTATTTATTTGATTCCAAAAAGTACCAATGGAAAAGAATGAACAAAAAATTGATAACTTGTCACTTGGTCAGAAGGTGATTCATATCACATATGGACATATTTAACTGCACAAACATATCCAAGAATTGCATAAGCTGGGTTTGTATTTTCTGTTTTCTTTTTAAAAGTAGGCTTCACACCCAATGTGGAGTCCAACAAGGGGTTTGAACTCACAGCCCTAAGAACAAGACCTGAACTGAGATCAAGAGTCAGATGCTTTATCGACTGAGCCCCCCAGCAACCTGGGTTTATTTTTTCTAAATGTACTTATTCTTCATTAGCTTTAGTGATAAAATTTTGCCTGGGTGAGGAAGACCATCTCACAGGGATGATTCTAGACTGCTAGACCTAGTCGAATTAAAGTCTTCAAAGAATTGTCACAAAGCTAGTAAAACATTGGAAAAATGAGAAAGATGATTTACTTTGGTTTCCTTAGTGATTGTGATCACAGGCACAAATGAATTCATAAACTGAAAAACAACTTCTTGATCATTTTTTCCAACTGACTACAGAGTCAGTGTAAATTTAAGCAGTCCAATTAAATGCAGCAACACAGATATAATTCAAGAGGTCCTGAAAAATGTATTTTAGGAGCGTGTTGCAGAGAAGAATGTGAACTTTTTTTTTTTAAGAATGTGAACTTTGAATCTGAATCTATCACTTTCTATACGATCATCCTTTAGCAAATAAGTTTTGATTCACTGGATATTGCTCTCTCAAAATTATAAAAATAATACACGCCCACCATGGAAAAATTGGGAAAGAGAAAAAATAAAGGAACAATGGTAATTGCAGAGTGTCACTTATTACTGTTAACATTTGCTATATTTTGACCCATTTATTCTGTCAATGTAACAACCATCTCAAGTGGATGTTGTGAGGACTAAATGAAATTAAATATGGAGATAGATACCACATAGGTTGGGACATGGTCAGCGATAAAAATGTCAATTCTCCAGAATTCATATGAACACCTCTAAAACTAGCATTAATTGAGTTTATTTCAAGTTGATATCTTGTCCAAGTAGTATTGTTTGTTGGATCAAAGTAGAACATTAGAAGAGCATCTTTTAAGCTGAGAGTTTGTCCAAGGACTGAAGCATAAGGTTTCGTGAGGGATATTGTTGGGAACAAAAGCCTTACTTTATGCTCTGGCATTCCATTATGTTTGAATTCCAAATGTTTTGCATCTATACCTCAGAGCAGGATTTGCAAACATTTTCTCCTATTTTTCATGTCACTTTCAAGTTAGATCTTACTAAACTCTCGAGCTCTAGGGCAGAAGAAACAACCTCTAATGCACAAACTATTTCTCACTTAGATTACCTATTTCCAAAATCGATTTGAGAAAACCTAAAATAAAATACACAAGTAGAGTTAGGCCACGAAATAAAAATAGAAGATCTAAAGCGTTAAGGAAAATAGAAGAAAAATGATCTGTGGTTTTCTAACAAGAAAAACAGGGCAAAATTTTATGTTCAAAGGTAGGAGAAAAATGTAGTGAAATACATATATTTTATTAACGAAGCACACCAAATTTTCAAATATGTTGTGTCTTTCCACCACAAAATCAGAAAAGGACTTCAATGCATGAGTCCTTTAGGAAGAATGTGCAGAGAAACAGTGGGAATTGCCTTCCCACCAATATCCATTTTGTAAAATTGAAAAAAAAAATGGCCTTTAAACAAAGGCATTTTGGGATACCTGGGTGGCTCAGTCAGTTAAGTATATGGCTCTTGATTTCAGGGTCATTGTGTTCAAGCCCTACATTGAGCTTCATGCTGAGCATGGAGCCTACATTTAAAAAACAAATAAATAAACAAACACATTTCATTCTACCACTGCATCATTACTACGGGCACCATGACATTTGATGTCATTTACAGATGGTGACCTTCAGAAGACCCAGTCAGGCAGGTGACAGTCTAGCGATCTGATGTGACAACAGGAGGCTTCGTGTACCAGGCAGTCAGCCATTTGACCTAGTGCCAAAAAGGCCCACTCTGGGAGTTTCAAGCTGAACCTTTGGCATGAGCTGGAAGGACCTCAAATTGAGGTAGAAATTTCTGGTGAGGGCTTGGAATGCACATAGATTGTGCTGTTGGTGGGGAAAGAGCCATTTGCATTGGACAACACAGGTGTAGCTGTTCCATAAAATGACCACATATTAGTAGGCCTTAGCCAATATTCCCTTTGATTTTCTTAACATTAGAAAAACGGTGGATAAGTGATTGCCTATTAATTAGTGTGGAAAAGGCATATTTTCACTGATGATGACTCAATGAATTCCAGACATAAAGTGGAGTGCAAATGAAGGCTAAGTCTCCATGCTTGATTGACATAGGTTGAATTGTTATCCTAATACTGCATTCCAAATAGTAAGGGAAGATATGGTCCCATGAGATTAAAATGTCATGTTGGAGCACACAATCATCACAAACAAATTGCTAGTAGTAATGGTAATGATAATCATAATCTCCCAGTGCCACAGTATGTTTAATCACTTTTCAGATCTTGTTTCATTTTGAACTCATTTTAGCACCTGAAGGAGTGTTGAATTGATTGACATTAACACCATTGTTTTCAAATAAACGAAGTAGCAAAACCCTTAATTTACTTGATTTGCTAATCCCCAGAATTTGTGTTGAGCAAAATGAACCAGGATCAGAATCCTGGTCTCTTAAATTGGAGGCCATCAGAGTTCATTGAATTTGAAGAACTCAGAGAAGCTAAATCCCACTAAAGATTTGATATGGGTGGAATTATATTTTTACTTCCTGTCACAGATATCAGAAGATGGCAATTTTTCAAGATAAAAAAAGAAGGCAAGAAACAATCAAATTGGAGTAATAGCTAAGAATGTTTAGAAAAAATAAGATTGTGATGGAGTTTAGATGTGGAAATCTTAGGAGAGATTTAATACCAATCCTTACAGTAAAGGTCAGCATGGACAGCATTGTGCAAACACTGTAATAGAATCTGGCTTTGTGTCTGTATGGACTTGTGTAACGTGCTCATGTATAACATGTAATTGTCCTGAAAGCCTAAGAACAAAATTGATCATGACAGGTAAGTTTTGTGAACTGACACGTTTCTTTTTCTGATGGTGAAAGGGTGTTAGAGAGCCTGGGCTTTGGACTCACGCTGACTTGGAGCTCTGGCTTCACCACTTGCTGCTTATGTCAGTTTGGGTGATTATTCTCTGGTCTTGGTTCCCTAATCCATAAGATGGGATAACAGGATGCATTCAGTAGTAGTCATATGAAAACTGAATAAGAGACTGTAGGTAAAAATATTCGGCACGTTGTCTGACACATAATAGGTGCTGCATAAATGTTGCCCCATTTTAAACCCAGGGGGAGAATTGTATCCGGTATGGAGGGTGGTTTGTAGCCAATCACACTGACAGAGCAGAAATTCTCCTAAGGATTCAGCTATAGTTTGAACTGCTCCAATGGAAAGCTACCTTACTGCCCAAAGATAAATAAAAAAACTTGAATTTAGAGTTTTTTTAATAGACTTTCCCCCCTCCCTTGAAACAAAAATTAAATTAAAATAGGATTGCTTTTTTTTTTCTACTTTTTGTAGTTGTTCTATGTACTTTAAATCTTAATCTTTTATCTTAATTGATATCATCCTAACACCAACACGTTTGGCTTCATGCTCATATTTAGTAGAAAAACAACTAAACTTTTAAAATATAGTTAGGAAGTGTGTAGAAAGATAGTTAAAAATATAGTTAGTACTTTTAAATGTATTTAGAAATGTCATGAAATTGAAGTTTGTATTTGCATATGAAATAGCTGTAACTGTTTAATAAAAGAAAAAGAAAAGAATAAAATGGAGAAATTTTGAATCAGTATTAATAAGCAGGTTTGAAATTCCACACTTAATTGAAAATGTGGTTGATTTGGTAAATTCACGTGTAGAATTCATACCGCTTCATCATAATAAAATACAACTCAGACAATTTAGCTCAAAAATTTTTTGATTATGACTATATACAAATGCATTGGATGAACTTATTTATTTTGTAAACTGGTTTTTATTTTACGCATCATGAATATGATTTTGGCCATACAAAACACCTTAATAAGTCTTAAAAAGAATATTTAAAGTAAAAATATGTAATATAATTATCCAAATATGAGCACCAACCAAATATAATCAAGTATACTATTTAATGTTTAGTTAATATCACATTGAGAAAGTTATGGAAGTTCAAGTTTCCTTCTATACTGAAAATAATGAAACTTCAGGATTCTAGCTAAGGGAAGGGGCAGGAGGTAAGCATCATGATTTACTATCCATAAATTTTCCAAGTTCATGATTTCATTTTCAAGTTCTTTACTATGATGAGTCAGAAATATTCCCATAAAAAGCCAAACTTCCTACGATGAATACCAGATACTTTACTATATTGCCTAGGGGCAAAAATTATCATGTACTTTGTACATGCAAATATCATGTACTTTGAAAAAGAAATCTTGCTTTATATGTTTTTTAAATTAAAAACAAAGCATATGGCTGGAGAAATATAATGTCTTACTACTATAATTTAAAAAATACTAATTGCCCTACAAGCAGACGTGCAAAGTTAAAACAAGTACATTTGACCCAATTCTACTTATACCATGAGAAAAAAATCATCATTGTGACTAATTTAGTATAAAAATCAGGAGCTTCAGTGTACAGGAAGAAATTCTCAAGAATTTTTTTCCCTTCCTTCTCAAAGGAGAAATCCAATTCTTCTTTTCTTAAGAAGTTGTCTGTGGAATTATTATTCTAATTCGAAACCAGCACTAAGACAGAATGACTATTTGTGTTTCAGTTAGAAACCAAATTGGATCTACTCTTTATAATTTCAGTCACTAAATTAACAATAAAAATACTAATCTGGTAACATTCCAGAATTCATGTGACATGCCCTTGAAAACCGTGATATTTCACTATATATTTTGACATTATATCTGCAGGAAGCTCTGGAATCATAACTGTTAACATTACACTAGTTATATATAACTTTATTCAGCATATGAAATCAAAGAAAAGTTCAGCATGCTTGTAAAGCAGATTAAATTTTGGTGGGGGGATGATGCTGGGTCAAAATATGGTATCTTCTTAGTCATGCCTTAACTTCAAATAAAGTTCAAATATAACCTGTGTTTTGGTGAACTTTCTGAAAGCAAAACAAATTCTGAACAGTGAATTATTTTATAAGATTAATGTAAGACCGTTTCTGAAAATAAGAAATGTTTTAAATAGGACAGTTGGAAATATTGCCACATTGCTTCTAAATTCAGGGCATTGGGATGCCTGGGTGGCTCAGAGGATGAGCATTTGCCTTTGGCTCAGGGTGTGATCCTGGGGTCCTGGGTTCAAGTCCCACATTGTCATCCTCACAGGGAGCCTGCTTCTCCCTCTGTCTATGTCTCTGCCTCTCTCTGTGTGTCTCTCAAGATTAAATAAATAAAATCTTAAAAAAATAAATTCAAGGCATTGCAAATATTTTTGGAGGTGCTGCGTTAAACATTGCCCTACTTAGAATCCTGGAGTGGTTCATGTGTGAGAATGAGATGTCCTATAAAATTGTAAATCAAAGAGAAGAACTCCAGTACCAGAAGTGGACATGGGATCCATATTTGAAGCTAAAAGGTCAACTTGATAGATTGTCAAGTACACCTGGAAATAGATTCCCATTGTAACAAGTGACTATGTATTGTTTAATAAACTTCCATGTTTTAATCCAGGTTCTGCTCCTTAATAGCTATGACTTTGGGCAAGTTACATAACCTTTGAACCTCTTTTTCCATGGAAACTAAGAACAATCAGTACCTTATAACCTACTGTGAATGAAAGGCCATGGTAAACACTAACTCTCTTAGCAACTTTCCTTCTGTTTATTATGTGCTGGGTGGTTCCAAACCATGCAATGTTTATGTTTCTCTAATAATAGTTTTATCTGCTATTGCATTTTTTCCCCACAGATAAAAGTCCCGATGAAGACATTTCCCCCAAGCCCAAAGCTTTTCTTCCTTCAATCGCTGAAAGAACACTCCATATGGCTGGAACATATCTTTGTCTTCTTGAGGATTTTTTTTGCCTGATGTTATCAAAATAGATTGGAAAGAGAATGGCAGAACAATTCTGCAATCCCAGCAGGGAGACACCATGAAGACTAAGGACAAATACGTGAAATTCAGCTGGCTGACCGTGACTGGCGTGTCCATGGATAATGAGCACAAAAGCATGGTCAAACACAAGAGTAATAAAGGAGGGGTTGATCAAGAGATTCTTTTTCCTTCAATAAACAAGGGTACGTGCATATAAACATAAAATATAACCTCCCGGGCCTCCCCCTTTTTTCCCAAAGGGTATACCCTACCTTTCTGTCAAGCATTAATTGAAAACAAATATAAATCTTTAATGTTGATACCTTTAACAGTATCATAAATGTGCTGCTATCCCCACAGAATTAAAATAGTATGGGCTTTGGACCACACAGAGAAAAAGAAAAAGACAAATTCACTTAGCCTTTCTAGCTTTGGTTTCATCATCCAACATATTAAGGTCACAATGATGTGTTTTAGGATCATTGTATGGATTAAATGAAACAGTACATGTCAAAGCATTTAGCAACCTTGCACACAAGAAATGGTCAAAAGAGAACCACTTTTGATGATCTTACTTGATCGGGAAGTAAGAACAATTGTATATCTTTCAGGAATGTTCTACTCAGCAGTCAAAATCCTTCTCACTTCACTCTTGCTCTCAAAATATAACCCATTAAGAATGAGATGGAGGCAACAAAATGCTGTTCATTTGATTGATCCAGATAGCAGCTCAACAAAAAATAATAACTGGGCTGCTGAGGTTTTAGTATGGCCTTGGGTTTCTCAAATTTGGATTTTACATACCACTGTAGGGTGAAATTTGGTAAGTGAGGATTGGGTGAGGCTAACGTTTATATTTCTCCATTCTACACAAAGAATGTATTTCTTACCGTTGTTAAATGCTATTCAGCAGACATTTATTGCAGTTCTAGTGTGATCCAGACCTGGAAGGGATGCAGGATGAACTATTCTCTCAAGGAGGATTACTCCACTAAATATACTTTTCCTAATCACTCAGAGTGACTCATGATTCAGGCATAGTGACCTGAATTAACCTCATTGGTGCAGATGCTGGTCATATTTAGACAATGTGGGCAGGCTGCTGAATATGCCCTGGTCCTGCTGTGATCCACCAACTCACTAGACTCAGAAGTCAAATCCTTGTATTGACATCACAGACCAAGGCCCCAGAGGGCCCATAAGAATGAATTTTTGTACTTTTCCCTGTGGTTAACGAGCACTTTTTGAGCAGTGGGTGGAAAGCACATAACAAGATGTGAAGGGCTTTCCATACATAAGTCTAAATTTCTGAAGTCAATTTTTATCTTCTTGGGTTTGTTAAAAAGAAAACCACAGACCCCAAATGGCAACATCTGGCTTAAGGCCCCAAGTCACTAAACCAAAACTTAGTACCTCACCCACGTATAATTTCAACCCCTAGAAGAGTGACCTTTAACGAGCGAACATGGGAATTTGCTGGTCTGCCCCAGGAAGTTTCCTGATTGTCTCCATCTCATTCTCCTTAGGAGGGTGATAATGCCTAATACAATGGATCCTTTCCTACTGATTTCCAGTTTTCTGCTCCTTTTCCTTTCCTGTAGCCCTTTGAAGCTCCCCTCTACTTCCTAGATGGGATGCTGCCCCACTCATGAATCGATTGATTAATAGAGCTGTTAGATCTTTAACATTTACTTGGTTGAATTTTTGTTCTTTAACAGATTTGGTGGCAGCGATGGGATCCGAAATGGCCTCCCAGGGGCATTCAGTGACAAGGAGACACACAGGTGTGGTGGCCTTGAGGCCTTTGAGTTCACTGTCCTTCCTGCTATATTCAAGGCCTGTAGATGAATTCCTCTTGGTTCTGAGATCACCTTTCTTTCCATTCAGGCTCATAATCTAATTAGCTTTCTTTTATAATGGGTCAGATCTGCTTGAATGGCAAAAATTTATGCCCAGAGCCCAGTTCAGCTAGCGTGTTTGTCTGGACGCCTTTTGAGCAGGTATATTTGCCCAGGGCCCATCTGAACTGGCAGACAGGTCTGCCTGGAACCAAGCCTCTACCCTTTCAGATCATAGTTCCCTGGGTCAAAATACAAGCCTGGTTCTAGGAAAATTGTTGGTGGCACACACAGAGCCTTTGACCAGAAGACAGTAATTTCTCTTACTGCCCATACACTTACGTGCTCATAAGTGTTTGCCTTGTTTCATGTAGATAAAGGCTACCGCTAACAGGGATCTCAGAAACTGAATAACCTACAAAACTTGGTGGGCATGAGTCCAGCTTTCAAAAGGTGTTAGAGCACTTGCCACCTCAAGAACACTCCCATGATAGTATAAGTTGGTCAGGGAATGGATTGGCTGGACACTAGGTCAGCCATGAATCTCAAGAAAGCATGGTTCAAAGTGCTACACTATAAAACACAATTCCCAATTCCAGGACATATCCTTTCAAGGTGTTTGTTTTCCCCGAGGAGTCTTAGCTAATGGGATCCTTCAATTCTAAAGAGTCAAGCACAGCACTTTCCAGTACATCTGCTTATTTTACAACTAAGAACAGTAGTCCCAGATGTTACAGGGTATGTAGCAAAAATGGCAAGATCCTACTAAGCTTGTTTTGTGTACTGAGGGACTGGCTTGGCAACAACCAGGTTGGAGTCCCCAAAATAAGGCATGACAGAAATGTGAGCTACACCTTATTTGTGGCTACGTTTAGCTGGACAGAAGTGTGTGTTAGTTCCATTTGCAGCTATCTTCCTAGCAAAGTGCCACCAGCCCTTGGGATCATGACAACCTAGAAGTACAATGTCCATAAGGGGGAACTTCTCAGTTAGAAGATCACTTAAGAAGTACACTTAAAAGCAGGGGTTCTCCAATTAAACAGACTAGGATGCCTTAGTTAATTGGCAAGCAGAAGCCTCTAAAAGGTTTCAAAATTCCAAAGTCATCTCATTGAAACATTCATTGCAAATAGTTAATGAGAAATTAAAGATGGAAGAAGAACCTAAAACAGAAGACTCTAAGACTGATTTAACTACTCCTGCTCCTTCTTGGCTCCTCACCTCTAATCTGCATTGATTTTCCACTCTGAACAGACTACATAATCATAAACAGAAGTCTGCTGGGTTCATGGCCTTGCAGTTACCCCCATACCTACCTTCAAAGGAGGGCTCAGAAATGAGCCCCTCCCAGAGTTGATGGAACTGGGTGGTTTCCAGAAAACTACTGTTTTATTCTCTAAAACAGCCAAGTGGAAATTTTGGTAAATTCCAGGACCTGCAGAAGGGGTCCTGCAAAAACTGGCAGAAGCCAGCCAAGGATGGAAACCCTTAGCAGAATCAGCTCCTTCCCAATCTCTGTCCATAGTGCCTGGGTCCACCCTCTTTAGGGATGCAGCTTACACCCAGTTGGGGTTATTCCACATGCCAGAAATCCTTAACATTAAAACTATGCAACCAGAGGGAAGGAAGCAAAGTAAGGCTCATGTGCTGGGTTAGGTTGTATCAAACTATGATGTCATTTGACCTAAAGCCAAGTCTTTGAGAAATTGAGAGCAACTGTCCGAAAAAATCTTAATAGAATTAGAAATGTAGCTCTTGAGGCAAATCAAAGTTCTCCTGTTCCTTTACCTATCCCCAAACTTCTATTTATGGAAAAGGGCTTATAAATAATTAGCTTTAGGAAAGCAAAGTCCTTCTTGCAGGAACTTGCTTTCTTTCTATGTCCTTGAAGTTCTACATCTTATCATGTCTTTGAAATGTAAACCCAGCCTACAGGTGCCTGAGACTGAGAGAAACAAAATATAGAGGACTTTTAAAAATACAAGCTGCTAAAGGACTCTTGTGCCTAAACTCTAGCACAGTCTCCTTTATCATTCCAGGGACACATATAAATCTTAACATTTTCTCCATATTTAGTGACTCTTGGGTCTTTGCAGTGGTCTGTGTGTCCACAAATACATGTTGTCAATATGAGATATTTTCCTCTCTGGATGATATTGCCAAAATTAATTTGGAAAGAGTTTATATCCTTCGTTTGGAGATGAGCACTTGCAAGGATTGGGCATTCTAAAACTCTTAGGAGGATAGAAACTAACTGAAATGTGTTTCGAATTCACATGATCTGGGCAAATATTTGGTTGTGGATTTAAGTAAAACAGATATAGCCTTCAAGTTATCAGCACTAAAATTAAAACTTTCATGTGTACCTGGGTTTACTAAAAGGCAAATAGGTAGTAGATGTGATCTCTGTTAAAAAATCTAAAACAAACAAATAGCTTGGGAGAATGAGGGACTTTAATGTTTCATACGTTTTTTTTAAAGTTTTTATTTTATTTTTATTTTTTTAAATACATTAATTTTTTATTAGTGTTCAATTTGCCAACATAACACCCAGTGCTCATCCCATCAAGTGCCCACCTCAGTGCCCATCACCCAGTCACCCCCACCCCCCGCCCACCTCCCCTTCCACCACCCCTAGTTCGTTTCCCAGAGTTAGGAGTCTCTCATGTTCTGTCTCCCTTTCTGATATTTCCCACTCATTTTTTCTCCTTTCCCCTTTATTCTCTTTCACTATTTTTTATATTCCCCAAATGAGTGAGACCATATAATGTTTGTCCTTCTCTGATTGACTTATTTCATTCAGCATAATACCCTCCAGTTCCATCCATGTCGAAGCAAATAGTGGGTATTTGTCATTTCTAATGGCTGAGGAATATTCCATTGTATACATAAACCACATCTTCTTTATCCATTCATCTTTCGATGGACACCGAGGCTCCTTCCACAGTTTGGCTATTGTGGACATTGCTGCTAGAAACATCGGGGTGCAGGTGTCCCGGCATTTCATTGCATCTGTATCTTTGGGGTAAATCCCCAACAGTGCAATTGCTGGGTCATAGGGCAGATCTATTTTTAACTCTTTGAGGAACCTCCACACAGTTTTCCAGAGTGGCTGTACCAGTTCACATTCCCACCAACAGTGCAGGAGGGTTCCCCTTTCTCTGCATCCTCTCCAACATTTGTGGTTTCCTGCCTTGTTAATTTTCCCCACTCTCACTGGTGTGAGGTGGTATCTCATTGTGGTTTTGATTTGTATTTCCCTGATGGCAAGTGATGCAGAGCATTTCCTCGTGTGCTTGTTGCCCGTGACATAGACACGGGCAATCTTCTGTGAGATTTCTGTTCATGTCTTTTGCCCATTTCACGATTGGATTGTTTGTTTTTTGGTGTTGAGTTTAATAAGTTCTTTACAGATCTTGGAAACTAGCCCTTTATCTGATACGTCATTTGCAAATATCTTCTCCCATTCTGTAGGTTGTCTTTGAGTTTTGTTGACGGTATCTTTTGCTGTGCAAAAGCTTCTTATCTTGATGAAGTCCCAATTGTTCATTTTTGCTTTTGTTTCTCTTGTCTTCATGGATGAATCTTGCAAGAAGTTACTGTGGCCAAGTTCAAAAAGGGTGTTGCCTGTGTTCTCCTCTAGGATTTTGATGGAATCTTGTCTCACATTAAGATTAAAGTTTTTATTTTAATTCTGATTAGTTAACACACTATGTTACATTAATTTCATGCACACCATATGGTGATTCAACACTTCCATACATCACCTGTGTGCATCAGGATAAGTGTATTCGTTAATCCCCATCACCAATTTCACACATCCCTCCCCATGTCTCATAAAGTTTTTATGGGTAATCTCAGCTAGCCTGTTAGGAACAAGTAAATCGAATAGATGTAAATAAAATTAGAAACTTTAAAGTTTTATAGTCTCCTAAGTCTTTTCGGTAAACTAAAACTTTAATGTTTTGCTGAGTTAGGCCAAGTGGTAAATTGAGTCAGATTCATTAAAAATCTAAATCATTTCTAACTAAGTTAAAATACTGAATTATTTGTAAATGGACATAGGTTTATCTAGTTTAGATTACCTATTTCAAAGAAACTGGGCTTATTTGTAAACACATTTTGTGCTTTCCTGAAAGATTATTTTATGAAGTACTGCATGCTTCTAGAAATTATGAAAAGTATTCATAAATTTGCTAATCTAAAGAATGCTGATGTAATAGACAGTTCACAATTACTTTCTTTTTAGCTTTCATTAAAAATGAAGGTTTTTAAGAGTTAAGAATCCAAGAAGTATAATTAGGACTACTGAAAATAATAAGAACAACCCAAATGCAAAGAAAATAAGATATGTTTTTCATAAGTAAAAGGATAAAGTATGGAAATATATTTTTTCAGGAAAAAAAAAGAAAGGAATTTTGTTCTACAGTGAGGCTGGTCATCTAAAGTGGGTAAGCTCAGGGGCACGTGGATGGCTCAGTTAGTTCAGCATCTGCCTTCGGCTCAGGTCATGATCCCAGGGTGCTGGGATTGAACCCCACGTCAGGCTTTCTGCTTATCAGGTAGCCTTCTTCTTCCTCTCCCTCTGCCTGCTGCCCCCACCCTACTTGTTTTCTCTCTGCCTCTCTCTCTGTGTCAAATAAATAAACAAAATATCTTTAAAAATTAAAAAAAAATAAAGAGGGTAAGTTCAGGACAAAATCTGAATGTAAAAGAGAAAGTTGTAAAGGCTTGTAGAAAGGGGATGTTTGGGAAGGAATGTTACGTGTGGTCAGGACTGAGGTAGATGGAAATGAAGAATTTTCCAATCAAAAGTAAGCCGGTGAAGCATTAGAATTTGGTTTTCTTCTGCTCAAGAGGACAAAGGATTTTTGGGGTTTGTTTGTCTGTTTTCTTTAGAGTTTACATCTGCTTAAGTCTCTTTGATCCAGAACATCCCAAAAGATTTGCTAAAGGAATTTGGCTTATGTGATATGTTACATGACATGGAAAACATTGGCAAATAAAAGTTTATACTAAGTTTTCCTTATGTCGCATTTGTAAGATTGTGGCACATGTAGATAATGTCCATTCTGGTACTACAAAAAAATGGTCCCTCATTGCCAGATGTTGGCTATCCTGATGTCCTCATAACATGGCACCAGAGTGCTCTGAATCAGGGAAATGAAAGTGGTTAAACATGGCAGTGTTTTAAATAAAGAGTCAGGCCTAAGGAAAATGAGGATAGCCAGCCACTTGGTTCTTCCAGGCTCCCTGGCAAACCTCATTTTTCTTGATTTTTGTTTATTTCATTCCTTCACCCACCATAGAGCTTTTAAATGACTCAAGTTATAAATGGACATCAGTGGGAAGACTTATATAATAGTTCAGAATGGTTTACCATCAGTGTCCAACCTGTTAGGTCCATAATCCTGGAAAAACCATTTTTGTCTACAGAGGCTTCAGGCCTCTTCCCTGTGGACCCTTTGAACACCTGCATCTTGACTTCATTCCACTGCCACTTAGTGTGGATCGTCACTATGCCCTTGTCATTGTTTGTATATTTTTGGGATGGGTGGAAGCCTTTTCCTGCCAAGAGGCTGATGCCCTCACTGTGGCAAAGGCACTGTTAAAAATGGGTTTTCCCCTTGGGGCTCACCTTCTGTGATCTCCACTAACCAAGGTTCCTACCTCATTGGGCAAATCACAGGAGGCTTTAGGAAAACCTTGCAAACTTCTTGGAATTACAACCTTTTGCTGAACCTTTGTGTCACCTGCTAGTATGAACAGATGTTGTACATCTCCAATGTCTGATGCTCAAGCCTGTCTGTCATTCAACGGTTATAGAAACCTTCGTAGATCATAATTAAAAGGATCCTGTTGGTCACAGTTTATAACCTGGTACTTAAATATTTTAGACCCATCATCAGAGGAAGATAGTCTTCGACCCCCAGAAGAATGACCTTACCTAGTGCTCCTGCTGTAAAACTAAAGGATGTTGAGCTTCAGGTACACAGAAGGCTTCACCTGACACCTGGTCCTACACAGATGCTGGACATTTCTGAATCAAATTGAGAGAAAGAGAAGTAGCTGACATCCAGGTAGACTTTTCTTCAAAAGGCAACAGATCAAGGTTTCATACTTTGACCAAACATGAAATCCTTTCTCTCTCTTTTCTTTTCCTTTACTCTGGCAGTGGCCTGGAAAGATAGCCTCATCTGTATCTCCCAGATCATTGCCAAGGGGGTAACCTCCGGAATTTAGAGCAACCTTTTATTTCAGGCTAGCAGAAAATCTAACCCTGGTCTGAAATTTTCTCAAGTTAGAGAGGACATCTCATTGGTTGACTTCCCTAAATTTACATCCTGAGTTAGAAGGGACCTACAAGGAAGTGTTGTGATCTAGGATTCACTCCTTTGTCATGACCCTACTTTCCTACTCAGGGACAAATGTAAATGAGGTGTGAGCAAGACCTCCTCCTTTATTCTTTAAATATTTGCAGAATCCCTTCTAAAGCAATGGCTTCCCAACAGAAATCCATAGACTCTGGCCAAAGTGGTTCTTGAAAATAAGGTAGGCCTTGATTATCTCTTAGCTGAGCAAGGCTGGATCTGTGTTGTAGGCAACACTATGTGTTATACCCAGATTAACACTTTGGGGGAAGTTAGAACCCAATCACATCAGATCACTGAGCAAGCAGCTGACTTAAAGGAGTGACTCCTTCAGCAGAGTGTTTCTTACTTATTTGATTTTTAATTGCTTTGATTCCTGGGGACCAAGGCACCAAATAGCACTCCAAACATGAGGAATTATCCCGTTTATAGTAGTCATAGTAATCTGCCTGGTGCTTTATGTTTTCTCAAAAGCTCTAAATGCAAATTCAGAGCCTGAATCCTGCAAACAAATTATCTCTCTAAGACTGGAACATTAAAGAAAGGAATGAAGGGAATGGCTAATTCAATAATTATAAACCTGAAGTGGTAAACTGTGAACATCACAAGGGTTAAGCAAAAACGTCAAGACTTGTGAATATCACCCAGGGGAAAACACAAACTGTAAAAACTTAAGAACAGTTGCTGAGAGTGGTGTTAACGCCTTCAATTTTGATCCCGTCTCTCTGTTGAGAGTTTGACCAAAAGGTGGGGTTGTTGAAAAGGAAACCACAGGCTCAGAATATCCTCATTTAGCTTAAGACCACGAGTCAGTAAACCAAGTCTTCATACCTACCCAGCTGCAGTTTCAACACCCAGAACTGTAAACGGTGGCCAGTGGACATGGGAATTTCCTGGTGAGCACTAGGACGTTTACTGATGACTTCCTCTGCTCCCCTTAGGAGGGTGACCTTGGCTAAAACAATGGATTCTTAGCTAATACTATTTTTTGCCCCCCGTGCTACTGGTTTTGTTTTGTTTTTAGATTTACTTTAGAGGAGGGGAGGGACAGAATGAAAAAGAAACCCAAGCAGACTCTGTGCTGATCATGGAGCCCAATGCAGGGCTCTATCCCAAGACCCTGAGACCAGGACCTGAGCCAAAGCTCAGAGTCTGATGCTTAACCGACTGCACTACCCAGGTGCCCCATCTTCCTTACTACCTTGAAAAACATTTTTCTGTAGGCCTTTGGAGCTCCATTCTACCTGCTGGATAGGATACTACCCAATTCATGAATAGCTCAATTAATACAGCCAATGAGACTTTAAAATTTACTGGGTTGAATTTTTCTTATTCACAGATTCTTAATTTGTGCAATGGTCAAATTAGAGTCAAATATTTACTTTGCTTTCACCTGGGCTGTGATGAAGAGCAAATTAAATTATGTCAGTGAAAATGCTTGCTGTTGGAAACATGACATGGATGAATTTCTTCATATATTTATTATATTTATGTATATTCTGTTCTAAAACTAACTAAAGCAAGATCACACAGATAGCCCTAAGTTTTCATTTCTACAGCTAACAAAAATGGAGCAAATGAGCAAAGCATAAATTAAATATAAGTGCTGGGCTGAAGTGTCTTGTTAATTTTGGATTTTTCTAGTGATCAGAGAAAAGTAAAAAGTATAATAAGTTCCATGGTGATGATTATGGTAAGGGAGAAGCTCCTGCATATGATGTGTTTTACTTGGCAGTTATTTCAGAAATAAATATCTCCCAAGGTCTTCTTATAGCAATAATGCTAATGAGGGCACTTTTTTTTTAAGGTTTTATTTATTCATGAGAGACACAGAGAGAGAGAAAGAAGCAGAGACACAGGCAGAGGGCGAAGCGGGCTCCATGCAGGGAGCCCAACGCGAGACTTGATCCCAGGGCCTAAGGATCACGCCCTGAGCTGAAGGCCGCGCTAAACCGCTGAGCCACCCAGGCTGCCTAGGGCACTTCTATTAATGCAGTTCTACAGTGGACATCTAAGCTGGTTCTTGGAAGTTTTTGGTCATTTTTGTTTTTGATAAAAGCTTATATATTTGTATTTATATGCGTGAAAGCATAGAACAATGAAGTGATTCTGAAGAGGGATAAAACTCATCTTGTCCATATTTTTGACAAGCCTTGATTGATAAAGAACATCTAGGACACATATGCACATTTAATTATGAAAATTGTTACCTTACTGTCTTTACATCAACTAAAGCATGATGATAAGATACCTTTATCTTTTTTACAGTTTTTATTTTAATTCCAATTAGCTAACATACAGTGTTATATTAGTTTCAGGTGCACAATATGACAAATAAAGTTACTGTATGGAAAATAAATAGAGATTTAAAGCACTTTAAACTTAACTTTTTAGGATATTTTAACATTTAATTTAATCATGCTAACATTTTCCTTCCGGGATTTACCCCAAAGCCTATATCTCAAACACATTTTTTAAAGAGTGGGCCAAAATAAGATTGTGTGGATTGCATAAAACTGCATGCCAGAGCCATGCCTCTGTGGACAAGGGCACATCAAGTAGAAAAAGATAAACCAAAATTAACATTTCAACTTTCTCTTCCTGCACCCAATGGCCAATGAGCTTTTAAGAAATTTTGTCTTTCTATGTATGTTGGGCTTTTTTAAAAATTTTTTATTTATGATAGTCACACAGAGAGAAAGAGAGAGAGGCAGAGACACAGGCAGAGGGAGAAGCAGGCTCCATGCACCAGGAGCCCGACGTGGGATTCGATCCCGGGTCTCCAGGATCGCGCCCTGGGCCAAAGGCAGGCTCCAAACCACTGCGCCTCCTAGGGATCCCCGGGTTTTTTTTTTTTAACATATAGATAAATACAACCCGCACCTCAGGTTTTATATATTTAGGCAGCTATCAGTGTGACTTGGTCTATCATTCTATCCCTGCAAACAAGTGTATGAAATGTTGAGCTTCTGTAATGAAAAGGTCATTTGCTAAGAATAGTTAAGATATTTGGAACAGATGATGTCTGAGAGTCCAGAATTTATATCTGTCTATCTACCTACCTACCTACCTACCTACCTATCCATCTATCCATCCATCTATGCACAACACAGACACAGGATAAATAATGAATATGAACCATTGAATAATACTTGCTGTCATTTCTTTTAGAGCTCACTGCTATTAACTCTACAAAAACTTCTCTGAAAGATGATGATGGTAAGGTTTTTGTCTATGTTTGCCTTTATGTTATGCTATAGCATGTTTTCCTCCAGGTCAACTTACCTTTTGAACCCCCCTGGTTTCAGGGAGAAACCTCAGAATGGCTGGGTCTTGCAGAATAGACTGAGTCATATTTTAAGTCAGTCCACATTTCTCAGGTGTCATCTTCCCATAGCAAATGCTAGTTTGGGTATGAGAGGACTATGAATTAGGGGTGCAGTGGTGTGCTCTGAATTCTTTCAATAGTGGATTTCATTTACTTCTGTGGCCTTTGTTTCTACTGACTGAGGAAAACATGGTATCATGTGGCTTCTAGATTTCTTAAGCCTTGTTCTTGCTGGGAGTTAATAACATGAATGGACACTGAGAAGTTCTTGTACAGAAGGTGCTGTGCTGCACTGTGAGTGCATTTTTAATTCTTTTAATATGCACTGTGAAGGATACTATTTCCATTCAACACATGAGAGCAATGAGCTAAAATTAATTCAGTCTCCACATCACACAGTGAAATCTGGGGCTTCAAACCAAACCATCTGAATCAAGATTTCATACACTTACTCGATTTTTATTCTTCCTCTAAATTCCAAAGCCAAGGCCCTGAGACAGACTGCACACATGGCGGGGGTGGTGGGGGGTGGTACGCATACAGGGCTTCTGGTGTCACAGCTGGACTTAAACACCAGTCTTTAATGATTAGTTGTAGGAATATGGGTAAATTATTTACATTTTCTGAGTCAACCATAAATGACACAAATAACACCTTAGTCAGTTATTGAAGATACTAGGTCCCATATGAGGTATATCTACTATAGGGTATCTCATTTAGTTGCTACATTATCAGGACATCATCAAAAAGGACACTATCTCCCCACATATGCACAAAGGAAATGATGAAGAGCATGGGCTCTAGCTCTGCTGATCTTCCCTCCATGTCCAATATCAAGGGGCTTCTGGACCTTAGCTAATCATCATTATTATCGCTATCATCATCATTCAACTTTATAATTATCCTTAATTGTTTGATGTCTTGGGTATATATTGCACGTGGAGATGCAGAATTACACGGTAATTGAGAATGTGTTCTTTTTAAAATTTTTTTTTTGATTTTTTAAAAAAATTTATGAGAGAGAGAGAGAGAGAGATTGAGGTGTAGACACAGAGGGAAAAGTAGGCTCCATGCAGGGAGCCTGACATGGGACTCCATCCTGGGTCTCCAGGATCACGCCCTGGGCTGAAGGGGGCGCTAAACCGCTGAGCCACCCGGGCTGCCTGAGAATGTGTTCTTACATGCCATGTTGCTGGAATTGGAATCTGGTTTCTGGTACTTACTAGTTACATGAAACCAGGTAAATTAATTGCTTCTTTCCCTAGCCTCAGGTTATTTGGGAATTCAAAATGTGAATGAAATAAATAGTCTTATAGGTCATTGAAAAATTAAGTAAGATTAAGGTTTTGTATGCAAGACTCCCCAAATAAGTGACATTTAGTTTGAAGTTAATGGATATTGCCTATTGTTCCTTTTTAGGGATATGGTAGGAATGAAGAAATGTTAAAAGCTATTTATCACCAATGCTTTTCCCCCTCCATTAGACTCACTCATTATAAACCGAATCTTACTTTTTAATACTTTGGAATGTTCTAAGTGAATTTTGCAGAGATTGCTGACTGCCTTGACCTGCAAGCTGGATTCTGAGTTGTCTTGGTGATGGTGGTGGTGGTGGTACTGGTGGTGATGGTGTAGATGTTACTCTTGAATTGTGTTGGTATGGGAGTGTCCCTTCAACCTAGGCCATCAAAAATGTATAATGTGACCCCTCTCCCATTAATAAGCTGTAGCCTTTCACTAGAACAACTAATACATGAAACTGATAAATGACTTCTCTTAGACCACCTGCAGCTGCAGCTCATGAACATCTCTGTCTGCTACATCTACACCCTCCTCCTCTTCAAGAGCCTGGTCTACTCTGCCATCATCACCACCCATCTTCTTGGGAGACCAGCACTCTATGGCAATGGAAAGAGTTCCTAACACATGGTGGCACCAAGGGTCCACTTTTTTCCCATTGGCTATTGTCATTAAAAGTGTCTGCTGACCTAACTCGGGGAAATGAACTAAGGGTGGTGGAAGGGGAGGAGGGCGGGTGTTGGAGGGGAATGGGTGACGGGCACTGAGGTGGACACTTGACGGGATGAGCACTGGGTGTTTTTCTGTATGTTGGTAAATTGAACACCAATAAAAATTAATTTTAAAAAAAAGTGTCTGCTGAGCATCTAGTAGGATTTCTTTCTGGGTTTGGGTTCTTTCAGTTAACATGTGTCTTTTTCTATATGTCATTATTGTAGAACAGGTTAACAAACCACTGGGCAAACAGAAACTTTCATTCTGCAGCAAGAAAAATTCTACCATGACTCAGGGGTGGGACAAAGGGGCCAATCAAATGAGCTTCAGCACTGCTCTCTCCTTAATGTCCACCAGCTCCTCAGCCACCCCGTAGCCATGCCTCAAGTACAGCCAGCATGCAACTTCCAGTCATATCCCCCAGGGCTCTCCAACCAGATAACTGCCTCAAAGCCTTTGATTTTACATACCAGAAGCCACCATCCTTGCCACCTCAATCTATATTGTTTTTCATAATAAGTATGATAAAAAAAATTGGAAGTGTACTTTTTCCTCTGTGTACATTCATTTGGTGTAATCTAACCGAGAGTCCGAGGTATGGGACAAAATGACAAGTGAGTCTTCCAACTCAGCTTTGGTTGTAATAATGGTCAATTCCACATTTCTAATTTTTGCCCTGAATTGTCCTTATGATGCTCTCTTTGGGGCACTGGCCCCAGGGGAGCCATAGCCAGTGAGGGTGCTCAGGTTATTTCTCCTTCATGGGGCAGCGGAATCACTCATGTGGTTTAAGACACTCCAATGGCAACAGTATAACATGTCCCAGGACTGGTGGGTGTGTTCAGACCTATACCAGTGTTTCATGGGCATCAAGTTTCCTGATTTCAAAACAACCCCAGGAGAGCAGCACTAACACTGGAAAGGTAGAGTGGTGGAGGGGTTAAGTGCTTGGACACTGAATTCCAAGCCTCTGGTTTTAAATATTGAGTCTATAGCTATTTGAACTCTCTGTGCCATAAATTTCTCATCTGTAAAAAAAAAGTTAAGGTGATTTATCGCCTGGAGTTGTATGGATGAAATGAGTTAATTATGCTGCATACATACCAGTCCTCAACAGCATTAGCATATTCCATTGGTAGCTTTAAGTTAGAAATAATAAAAAACACACCTGTACATGCACACACACTAACTGGTATGACACTTATTTATATGTGTGTGTATATTTCTACAAACATAAATGTAAAACAAAATGTTCAGCGTGTGGTAAGTATATAAAAAGTGAAGTGATTGTATAGTTTTCTATTTTCACTAATGAATGCATTTAAAGTAATAACTTTTATATATCAGAATTGAAACAATATCTCATTTAAAATTGGGAAGGATTCTGTTGTTGTTGTTCATTTATAACCAGCTTCAGTATCTGTGAAACAGTGCTTTTGGAAAGCAAGTAATGGTTCTTATGTAGGAACAATACAAGACCCATCAGATACAAGAAAGAAGAAATTTAATTTCAATCTACTCCCTGATTCTCAAGAATGTGATCAGACCTGTTTAGGAGAAATGCCTCGTCCTCTACTTATTTTCTGCATGTGGAAAGCATGGAGGCACAGAGGGGAAACTAGCAAATGACCTGAAGCTGTGTGGGCTGATGTCTCTGCTGGGGCTCCTAGGCAGTGTCTCCTGTGACTTCTAACTCCTTAGCACCTTCCTTCCCCAACCCAACCCGGGCTGCCCTGGACTGGGAGGTACAGAGAGAGGGGATGATGTCAGAGCAGGAGATGGTATGAGTGGTAGGAGGGCTTGGTGTGGTGATGGTGCTTTATACTCTCAGGCTTCTTTTTCCACATGCTCTGTTGAATGTGGTTGATTCATGGAAAATGATTGAAGTCAAACCGTCCCCTACTACTTGGGGCTCTGTAAGTGGTGGTTCGTGTATTGTGAGATGAAATAAGGACAGTTAAACCACAGCAAACTTTGCCTACTTCCAAAAGACCACAGCTAATGGAAAGAAAATATTCATCTGCATATGCATACTCCTTCTGTCAAACATACTGTTGGGCCTTGGTGGTGGGTTCCCCTATTTTATATCAAATTCATTCCAACTAGCTGCTCTATGAGTTGGGATCCTATGACCAGGACCATTGAGACCCTGCACCCTCAGTCCATTCTGATGACCCCATTCTGAAGGAAACGGCACCCAGACTTCTTGTAACACTAGGTGATCCCTGACATTCAATCAGGATCTTGTGCTTTTCCATGGCAGGTGATTTACTGGGGTTCTTACTTTCAATCTCATTTTGTCAGTGTAGGCAGGGTGACATGAGACCCCTGCCCATGAAGCTACTAGCACAGGTAGACTGTAGATGTCACAATAGCAGGTGCTTCTCTCCCCACAAGAACACAGACATGTGGAGGCCCTGAGTTCAACTGTGTAATTGCATGTCATAGACTGAGTTCTTTAAGTCCCTTTAAAGGGACAGGTGACTCTAGAGTCAGGCTGAGCAAGATCAATAGAAGACATGTACATCAGAAATTTGTCCTGGGGATCAATTAAAAGAGTATTCAGTAATATGAGCACAAAGAGCAAGTGTCCCTACCCCAGCCACACCTGGGAATGATACAGAGTGGGTGCCTGGTCCTGAGACCCAAATTGTCCAGTCCTTGGGGAAACAAACTTCTATTGCTGAGATCACCACCCTAGGCTTTCACAGTCTGACTTCACAGAACATTCTCACATTCTCTTGTTCTGTGTTTGAGAGCCAACTTCTGGGTGAGCCTTCACTTCCATGAACAGGAGCTCCATGCTACTGCTTCAGCACAGCATGTATGGGGGAGAGGGCAACTTTTCTCAGGGTAATTTGTACACTCACACCAGCTTAGGCATCATCAGTGATCCTGGTGTATATGTGACTCTACTCCTGAGACAAGATAATCTGTGTCCACACCTCTGAGTTCTGGAGATTTGGGTCTCAAAGGCCGGAATCTGCAGACCTCCCTTGCCCCTTTCTTCACTTTAAGAGTTTATTTAAACCTCGGCTGCCCACACCCCTCCTGGTGGCACTTCTGTCATTTGGTCCATTCTTAGCACAAGCATAGATGGAGCTGATCTGACCTGCACAATGCACATTTGACCCTGTCATTACATTCTTAGTTATTTCTTCAGGAAAGATCGCTGATGAAATATACTTGTTTTCCATTATGTACATTTTCCCTCTAAAAATAAGAAAAATATCTAAATGTCTGAGAGCAGAAGAAAAATTAAATAATTATTATATTTCCATGAAGTGTTCTGCATCCACTCAACATTATATCTATATGATTTATGGCAGCATGGAAAATGCATATGTATTCAAGCAAAAGCAAATATATAATGAAAAAAATGTATATCCCACAAGATCATATTTATAAAAATAAAAACCCAAATACATATGTGCAAATCAGAAAGGTGATACAAAGCTACCAGGTGACTTCAATAATTTCCAGATATTCCAAAATTTCTACAGTAAACTGACTTTATAATTTCTAAATTATAATTTTTAAAGCATGGCAAAAATAATATCAGCAATACGGTCACAATACTGTGAAAATGCAAACACAAAACCACTAGGAGACAAACAAAACTGTCAGCAGTGATGTGGCTACAGAGTTTGAAGGGTAGATTCTATGATTTTTTTCCATGCACATTTTTACAAAATACATGTATTACTGTTGCAGTGAGGGAGGGAATATAACAAAAAAATCTGTGGGAAGACAAGGTAGCAGGTGAGGGATGGAGCCTTCTCACACACACAGGAAGCAGCCTGCCTCACAGTTGCTTTACTCTTGTCAGATAATACACCTCAAATAGGGCATTTTCTTCTTCTGAGAATGTCTGCCTGCATTATAGCCAAAAAGAAATCTGGTACAGGAGAATGACTGGCACAAAATTTTAAGGAAAGGTTGTGCCCCACATCTTAACCTCATAAATATTAACTCATAAATGTCACACAATTCAGGTGAAGTTTGTGGTAACATAAACAGATAAAGGTATCACTGTTGGGAAGCTTCACTTTCCAGTTTATTAATCTGCTGTAGAGACACTGGGGCAGATTAAATGCCTTCTCACTCAGAAATGAGTCTGAGGAAGGCAATCATACTATGTCTTCCTGTTTCTGGGCTTACTCTCCTCCTGTCAGGCTAATAGCATTTGATTCCCAAGGAGCTGACATGTCTTGGAATTATTTGATAGCCCTAAATAAAGCCAAACATTTAATTAAAACATAATATTATGTATGTTTTGCACAATTTAAAAGTGAATGATAGCAAGGCCTTATTGCTATCATCAACAAATCTTCTCATGGATGCCAACTATAAAACTGGACTAGGTCAACAAAACTAACCATTTCAGTGTTTGGGAAATGTCCAAATGCACGCAACAGTCTGAGAAGCATTTACACTTGAAAAGCTGCAGAATCCAGGGAACAACAGCAGTATACTTGCCTACAGTGGCTGCTGTGCTTTCCCCACACAGCATCATGGACATGAAGGTTCTTCTAAAATTGAACAGGCCATGGAGGACTGGCAGCAAATCACACAGTGTAAGGGAGCTCAGTTAATTTGGGGTGAGGAGTGATGTAATGGTGAACTGACAATCTGTGTGGTATGTAAGCAGGAAGTCCAGGGGGTCTGCTGCTCTGATGTTGTGGTCATGGCTATAGCAAGCATGTGTTTAGCTAAAGCTGTGTGCATGCTTAGCAGCACTCAAAAGAGCTCAAGCCTTCCAAATACTGTGGTGGACCTTGAGATGATTGGCATATGCAGAGGAGCCATGGAAAGACTCAGGAAAAATATAGCTGGGAAGACTTATACTTTAGCCCATGAAGTCTATGTGCTAATTGCCTAAAATATAAATATGCTACCCAATACCTACAACAAAAGCATTTAGTGGACGATCAAAATTTTAATCAAGTTACTTGAGCATAATCTCTATCAAATCTTAGTTTTCACTGAGCTGTGTGGACATGGGGTAATCCTCTGGAAGTTAGGCTGAAAAATAAGGAAATTAAAAGAGAAAACAGGAGTCATGAAACACCACGTACTGCAGAGAATATAGCATCACAGATTTAGTCCAAGCAACATTCTTAGAATACAAACAGCAATGAAACAACATTTTGGGGAAAAATCACAATCTAGAGTTGCTACAATATGTTTTCAACAAAATATTTTTTATTTTTTAAATTTTTTTCAACAAAATATTTTTAATAAAAAATAAGAAGATGGGCAAAAAATCAGATAAGTGTGACTCTTATTAGGGGAAAACCCCCCACGACTCCATACAAGCTGTCCTTGAGTGTGTCCAGATATTTTATTTAGTGAAGATTTCAAAGTGGCTATTACATATTTGTTCAAAAAGAAAATAGAAAACCATGTTTAAAGAGTTAAGGGAAAGTATGACAATAAAAAATCAGCAAATAGGTATTCCAGTGAAGGATACCAAAATTACAAAACAGAACATATATTTAAACAAATAAAATCTACATTAGGAAAGCTTTATACCTGAACTATTCACTAGAGAGCTCTAAGAGAATATTCCAGTTGGCAGAAAAAATAATCTCAATACAAGTGAACTTTTTCAACTTGATAAAGGGCATCTGTGAAAACCCATAGCTGACATCATACTTAATGTTGAAACAGTGAATGCTTTTCCCCAAAGACAAGGAATGAGAGATGGATGTCTGCTCTTGACATTTCTATTCAACATGACATTAAGTGTTCTAGAAAGTGCATCTAGAAAAAAATGTAAAGATCTCTAGCAGATTGAAAAGTAAAAATAAAAATGTCTTCACCACAGATGACACGATCCTGTATGTAGATAATTCCATAGGACCTACATGCATACAAACCAAAACTAGAACTCATAAACAAGGTCACCATCATTGTACAAAATATCAGTTGGATTTCTATAAGCTAGCATGAACAACTTGAAAATGAAATTAAAGAAATGATTACATTTATGATAGAACTGAAAAGAATAAACATTTAGGAATTAATTTAAAACAAGAGGAGCAAATCTTGTATTTTGACAAGTGTGCCAAGTTAATTCAGCGCAAGATGGGATAGTTTTTTGAACAAATGGCTCAGCTACAACTGGATAACCAAAGGCAGAAGAATAAACTTAGTTTTTTTACATTCTCCATATATGAAAATTAATTCATGATGCACCATAATCTTTTTTTTCTTGGACCATAATCTTAATGGGAAAGCTAACACTATAAAATCTTCTAGAAGAAAACAAAGGAGAAAATCTGTGATATAGGATTAAGGAAAGGAGTTCTTAGATATGACCCCAAACACACAATCCTTAAAAGAATAATTTCTGATGAACTAGATTGTATCAAAATTAAAAACATGTGTATGGAGTGCCCAGGTGGTTCAGTGGTTTGGGCGTATCACTTTTAGTTTTGGCTCAGGTTATGGTCTTATGGTCATAGGATCAATCTCCATGTTGGGCTCCTAATTACTGGTGAAGTCTGCTTGGAATTCTCTCACTCCCTCTCCCTCTGCCCCTCCCCACCACTTGCACACACATTAATTCTCTCTTTGTCTTAAATAAATAAATAAATAAATAAATAAATAAATAAATAAATAATAAGCAAGCAAGCTTCAAAAGGTTCCAGGAAGAACATGAAAAGCCTACAGTTTGGGAAGGACATATTTGTGAATCATATGAAGGATTTTTATCTGATAAAGGACTATCATCTAAAATGTATGAAGAACTCCTATGACTCAATAAGAAGAGAAACAACATAACTATAAAAAATAAGAAAAAGCTTAAAATACACATTTCTCCAAAGGAGGGATATGAATAACTAATAAACACATGAAAACAATTTCAACCTCACTATTCATTAGGGGCATGGGAATGAAATCCACAAGTAGATGCCACTTCATGCTTGCTAGAACGTCTATCATCTAAAAGACAACTTCTAACATGTGTCAGTAAGAATAGGGAGAAGCAAACTCTTTTTTAAAAAACAAAGTCAATATAATTAACAAGCACTGCTATATTAGTTTCAGGTATATAATATAATAATTCAACACTTGTATGAATTACTCAGTGCTCCTCACAATGACTGCTCTTAATCCCCCTTACCTATTTTCCCCAGACCCTCCCACTTCCCCTCTGGAAACCACCGCTTTGTTCTCTTTCTGTTTTTCTTTGTCTCTTTTTTCTTTGTTTCATCTTCTGTTTTGTTTCTTACATTCCACATAGTAGTGAAATCATATGGTAATTGTTTTTCTCTTTCTGACTTATTTTACTTAGCATTGCACTCTCTTAGTGCATCCATGTTGTTACAAAGAGAAAAAATCTCATTTTTTTAAATGTCTGAGTAACATTCCCCATATATACCAGGGGAAATGAAGTCTCACACACTGCTAGAGGGGACATAAGATGGTATAGCAACTTTGGAGAACACTTTGATGATGACTTAAAAATTCAACAGAAACTCACCAAAAGACCCAGCGAATCCTCTGCTAGGAATATTTCTTAGAAAAATGAAAACAAATATCCCACAAAGACATGCATGACAAAGTTCATAGAAGGATTAGTCACAATACCAAAAAATTGGCAGCAATTCCAATGTCCATCCATTGATATATTAACAAAATGCTGTCATCCATGCACTGGAATAGTATTCAGCAGTACAAAGGGACAAACTACTTATGCATGTTACAACATGTATGACACTCAAACACCATACGCTAAGTAGAAGATGCCAGATGCAATATATATATATATATATATATATATATATATATATATATATATTATGATTTCACACATATTGATTGTACAGATATGGTAAATAAAATGAAAAGCTGGTCAGTGGTTTATCCAGGACTGGAAGTAAAAGCAGGGATTAACTGCAAATAAGAAAGCTTTCCTGGATGACAAATTTTCTGTAAAATTGTATCGTGATGTTGGTTTAAAAAGTATAAATTTATTAAAAACCATTTAAGCACACATTTATAATGGATGGATTTTATGGTGTGCAAATTATATCCCACTAAAGCTTTTTGTTTTTTTAAAAAAAATCAAGGTTAAGTAATATCCTCACCTGTGATATCGCAATACCTTGCAAAATTTTTATTAAAAATTAGAAAAACTGCTTTTCATATCTGCTGAGTGTGTACAGGGGACTCTATAATTGATCATTTAAGCAAGAACAGTTAGGAGAGATTAAAGAGTTCTAAGAATAATCCCATAGGGCCACAGGAGTTAGCCAAGACAGTCCCAGGCAAGCCAGGAGGTATGACTGATTATTTTTAGAAGATGTCAAATTCAAATTTTAGTGCCTTCATTGAGATTTGGCTGGCACAGATTATATCATGCAACTGAGCTATTCTTCACTTTAAATCAGTCTTCCCATGAGTCAGGAGGTGACAAACTACCTTTTCCTCGGGATCACAACGGGTTCACTTTGGCTGTCTGACCATGTAAAACACTTTCATCTCAATAGTCTGACAGCCTCAATTATGCTTCTTCCTTCCTTCCACTGAATACACAGGTAAGCAGGACATACAAGCAAACCTGCAAACAAACCACCTGTATATCTTTCAAAGTATCTAACAAAAGGTGCTAATTTTCCAAATCTCTAAGATACTAAAAGTCAAGCCATTCCTTTAGAAGGAAAAATGCTAACATTTTAATTTTTGGTGACTCTGATTTATTTCTCTTCCTTTCATCCATTCCTTCCACAGCTATAAATGTACTCTGTGCGGGCACCACACTAGGTGCAGGAGAAAGTCAGGAGAAGGCAAGCAGCCCCCAGATGCCCTCTTCTCCACCAGGGGCCAACCAGCGCCGCATCAGTCCCAGGGCAGAAGAAGCACAGATGCCTGTTCCGTTTAATTTCCAACCACTGCCTCATGAGCCAGTGGTGCTTTAGAGTTGAATCTTCTAGGCACAGTTTTAATTCCAATAACAGTTTTTAACTATAATTCTTTCCTAACATGAAGGTTCAGCCAATGAAAATATAATACAATAAAGTAAGTCACTTTGAACACTCCTTCTCTCCTACTACACACCTGCATTTTGTCTTGAACAAAGCAGCTTCCCAGCAGAGCACCCTGACCAGGTTTGTTCCAGATCAGCTCCGGAACCCAGTGAAATGGAAATGCTCCCAACCACCACTAGGTGGGGGTACAAGTCAGAGGCAGGAAGCCAGTGGATTCAGACCTGGGAGCTTGATGAAGAATGTCTAAGGTGGGATTCCTCCTGTTGTTATCCCGCTCTGAACTTCTAATTAAGTAAACACATCACTACTGAGAACTCTTATTATAAGAACAATAAAAGCTATGCAAAATGCTCAATTAAATATGAACTTCCGTTTTTTAAAAGAACAAGTCCTATGACATATAAAAAATCTCCATAAAATAACCCTCATAATGAGGTGTGCAAAATTTAATACTTGTTTGAGATTCTCCTGAGTGAGAAAGAGATTTTCTGCTGGTTCATATCTGCATTTCATCTGACTCTATGCTTTTGTGTTTTAATCTGCTTTTATTTTTTAAGATTTATTTATTTATTTTAGAGAGAGAGAGAGAGAGAGAGCAGGGGAAGGGGCAGAGGGCGAAAATATCCAAGCAGACTCCCATGGGGCAGGTGCAATCAGCAGGAGAAGCCAAAGGAGTAAATGTACATCGTGAGCTTGCACCCATCCCGCCACCATAGGGAGCACAGACCCACAGGCCTGCGTCCCACAGGCCCCAGGAGACCAGACAAGAGGACCAGAGAGAAGAAAGGGACAATGGACACAAGAGGCTCATGTGAGGAGAGCGCTGAGAGCAACAGAATGTGGTCATCAGAAGCCAGAGAAATGACTCAGATGGAATAACATAGACTTTACAGTAGGTGCTGTGAGCAGGGAAAGAGGTGGAGGGACAGGGATAGAAGGTAATGGAGAAAAGAGATGGAAATAAAGGAAGCAGGTAGTAGAGATGGACAGACAGATGTAGGGATACAGGAGTACAGAGACAGATGGGGGACAGAGAGAGAGAGAGAGAGAGAGAGAGAGAGAGAGATCAGGGGGAGCCAGAGGGGAGAGAGAGAGAAATAAAGCAGGACAAGGAGACCCAGCTGGAACGGGAGATGGAGAGACAAGGACGCAGAGGGAAGGATGGCAATAGACGTGAGACAGAGAGGAGTGTGGACGCAACCGTGGGGACAGAGGGCCTGAGGGGGGACAACAGGGGGAGAGGGATGTGGGGGGGCCAGCAGGAGCAGCACCAGAGCCAGGGCAGGAGCTGGGAGCCCCTTGTGACCCTTGTCTGCACCCAGGGTCTCCTTGGGGGTGCACAGGGGTGATTTCCTCATTCTCGACTTTTCTCTAACCTCTCCTGCACTCAGGGTGGTAATAATTCCCTCGAGAAGAGCTGCCATTGGTAAGGCCCGTGCTAGCCTGGGACATGGTCCGCGTGGGGACAGGCAGGAAGGTGGTCGATTCCTTTATGACTGTGTGATTTCTCTTTGCCTTCGTTTCTCAGCTGAGCCCTGGGACTTGGGGTAGGAAGTGGTGTTTGATACCATAGTATAGATGCTGGGGTGCTCACCTCCGGATTCATATGGCTTTCCCCTTTTTCAGTGGTATCTAAAAAGGGGTAATACCTAGAGACATGAATTCAAATGATAAATCAGAGTTTTTATTAATTGTTAAAAATTGTATATTTGTGGGCAGCCTGGGTGGCTCAGTGGTTTAGCACTGCCTCAGCCTAGGGCGTGATCCTGGAGACCCAGGATCGAGTCCCACGTCGGGTTCCCTGTGTGGAGCCTGCTTCTCCCTCTGCCTGTGTCTCTGCCTCTCTCTCTCTCTCTCTCTCTCTCTTTCTGTGTCTCTCATGAATAAATAAATAAAATCTTTTAAAAAATTATATATTTGCATTTTTCCCTTACACTGACATTTTTCTGCCTAATGCTGTCAACATAAATTTTAAAAAAATATATAAATATCAGTGAGTCATAATCACCACTAACAATAGGCCCAGAGGATGAAATTTAAGATTTTTCTCTCTCCCTCTCACTCCCCACACTGTCTCTAGGGGACCCTGTGCCCATGAATAAATTCTAGTAGCAAGAGTACACTCCATTCTGTGCTGTAGCTTTAAAATTTTTTCTAGCATTCTGGTGGAGGAGATTTTTCTAATTACTTGTTTGTTTTGAGAAATCTTTTTCCAGGGCGCCTGCATAGCTCTGTTGGCTAAGCATCTGCGTTAGGCTTAGGTCATGATCCCAGGGCCCTGCTCAGTGGGGAGCCTGCTTCTCCCTCTCCCCTGTTATTCCCCACAGCTTGTGCTCTCAGGCTCTATTGCTCTGTCAAATAAATAAATAAAATCTTCTAAAAAAAAAAGGAAAAAATATTTGAACTCTAGTGTGATGGCAGTTTTATACTTTCTTAAGTCCAAAAACATGAGGGGCACTTGGGTGACTTAACAGCTGAGCCTTTGGCTCAGGGCGTAATCTCAGAGTCCTGGGATTGAGTCCCACACCCAGCTCCCCCGCAGGGAGCCTGCTTCTCTCTCTGCCCATGTCTCTGCCTCTCTCTGTGTGTCTCTCAGTAATAAATAAATAAAATCTTTTTAAAAAGTTCAAAAACATGAGACTCATGTGCCAGTATGGATTTCCTGGGACTCCAAGATAGTGAAGTTGCCTGGGATAGTCTGCTCTCAGAGCTGCTCCTGGGGCAGCCTCCTGTCCCCTGCACATGGGGTTCTTGAGCACAGGACAGTCAGCCAGTGTCCCTGCGCTTCCTTACTTCCCAGCCTCTGTGAAGGCACTTGAGATTACTGTTATCTTTAATGATAGCCATTTTTTAAAAAATTATTTATTTGAAAGGGAGCACAAGCAGAGGCAGGAGCAGAAGGAGAAGTAGACTCCCCCCTGAGCAGGGCACATGATGCCTGGCTGGATCCCAGGACCCTGTGATCATGACCTGAGCTGAAGGCAGATCTTAACCGACTGAGCCACCCAGGGGCCCTGATAATAGTCATTCTAACAAGCGTGAGACTATACCTCCTTGTGGATTTGATTTGCATTTCCCTGAGTTATTTCAGACAAATAACAAATAATTTAGTTTGTGTTCCAATATTGCATAGCACTTAGTACTTATTTTTCCATTAAATCTGGCAACCCTATGTGAGGCTGCCTTTTTCTTTGAAGAGAAAAAGACATTATCTAGCAAATTAATTTTCTGTGAGCACACGTATACACTTACACACACTCACACACATTTCTGTATATCTACTGAGCAGAGTCAAGTGTAGACCAACATAACTGATCCTACTTTCTTCTAATAAAGCCCATTTAATGATGACCACATTTGTTAAGCTATTTTAAACAGGCCAATGTGGGGAATGTTCAAGTGGCCTGTCATTATCTGTTGACTGAGAATACTACTGTGTCTCACAGAATTTTAATATTTTCAAGAATTCCAAAATTGAAATTTATGTTTGAAAAAGGGACCTGGCCCCATCCCTGACACATGGTGGGTGCTCTGCATGTAGTTACTGAATTTGAAATGCCAGGTCCGCTCAATGAGAGGTGTGCACAGTGGAGAGGAGGGCATGGGGGCTCGAATCCTGCCTCAGCTGCTCGTGGTCCTGTCATATTGAATGAGTCACCTGCTTTGGGAAGCTGTTTTCTCATCTTTAAAGATGAGAATTAATGAGGCTTCTGGGGAAAAAAAATGAGGTTTCTGGAATGAGGCTTTCATTTTCATTTTTAAGTGTCTAAACTTCTGTGATTCTGTAGTGAAGTGTGAATGTCCAGGATACTACCTATGATATGTTTTTAAAATGGGTTAATAATCTAACAAATGAAACATATTTTTAAGAAAAAGTGTGTATCCAACACAAAGTATTATAAACATGTAAATTGAATATAAAAGCGAGACTATTTTATACAGAGTTCTCTCATCAAAACATATCAATGGCTTTCCTGTTGTGGGTTTTCTGGGCTTGTCCAGTTTACTAAGCGTTGACATCACATGTGCATCCAATTTATTTCCTGTGACCTAGTGAAGAAGTCAAACTGGATTAGATCTCAGACACTCCCATGGTCAGAAGGGAGCTCCCAGGTCGAGGAAAGCAGGCCAGTCTCTCCGAGGTTAAAGGAAAATGTCCAAGCTTCATCACCTGGCTCTTTGCACAGGGTCAGCCTGAGTCCACACCTGCTCTGACCCACCTGCCTCTCCCCTGGGGATGAGGTCTGGGGCCATCAGAGCAGTTTATTCATGGCCACAGCAGGATGACCTGGGAGGACAGGAAGTACTGCTCCCTCAAGAGCCACCTGATTTCTCTCTTCTGGAGACCAGGGGGGTCTTGCTCAGATCTCCCTAACACCTCATAAGGCTATTATCTGTGACCCGTTCAAAAGGTTTTTCATATTACTTTTTAAAATTGTGCAGCTTTTAACAATATGATCTTTTAGTGCCATGTAAGGAAGAGCACAGATACACTGCAGCAGGAAGAGAAGTAGAGGACAGGAAAGCAATTATCACCTGTTCAAATGCATTTCCAGGCCCAGCATGGACCTTCTATACTCTAGGGTGTCAAGCCAGCAAACTGAAATTTAGGGAACTCTTTTGTCCCTGTAAATGCTGCCCTTGACCAAAAACAGACTATCCCAGCCAGCCAGGCTCCAAACACCAACAATCTATAAGATCAGATATGTACCCTCAAGCAATCAGCCTAACTCAAATACTCTCTCTTCAATCCCTGACTGACCTGCCAGCCTTGTGAGGAAATCCCTGACCTCCTAGCTCATCCTGCCTGTTCCCTCTGGGCTGCTTCTAAGGATAAAACTCCCTCATGCCCTGAATCCCTGAGTCAGAATGCTCCACTGCTTGTGAGGCCCTGAACTCCCCAATCCATGGATTGTTCTTCTTTGAATAAAGCACACCACACTCTACAGACTAAATTGTTTCACTTTTTTTGATTGACACACCCAGGAGCTAGCTCGTTTGGTTGAAGGTTTGGGGCAGACTCTTTACACATTAAGGCTGATCATGGCCAATAGATGTTGAGCCTTTAATGTCAGCAGTGTTTGAAGACAAATATCAACAGTAATTGAGAGAAACAGAGTTTTGAAGGCTGACAATGAGAAATAAAATTTATTTTCATAAAAGAAAAAAAAAAGTTGTGGATTTTCTTCCCAAAAGGAAGATAATCTAATTGGTGAGGTTAGATTAGATTTTTCTCTAGAATGGGAGAGAGCAGGAAGAAAAGAGTTCACCCAAATTCTCAACCACATTGCTCACTCTCTATATTGAGTCTTTCCACGTCGTTCTGCTGTGCAGATGTCACCCCCATTGTCACTCTCTTTTCCACTTAACATTTTATTTTTTATTTTTTTGTTTTTTTAATAATAAATTTATTTTTTATTGGTGTTCAATTTGCCAACATACAGAATAACACCCAGTGCTCATTCCATCAAGTGCCCCCCGCAGTGCCCGTCACCCAGTCACCCCCACCCCCCGCCCTCCTCCCCTTCCACCACCCCTAGTTCATTTCCCAGAGTTAGGAGTCTTCATGTTCTGTCTCCCTTTCTGATATTTCCTACCCATTTCTTCTCCCTTCCCTTCTATTCCCTTTCACTATTATTTAGATTCCCCGAATGAATGGGACCATATAATGTTTGTCCTTCTCCGATTGACTTACTTCACTCAGCATAATACCCTCCAGTTCCATCCACGTTGAAGCAAATGGTGGGTATTTGTCGTTTCTAATGGCTGAGGAATATTCCATCGTATACATAAATCACATCTTCTTTATCCATTCATCTTTCGATGGACACCGAGGCTCCTTCCACAGTTTGGCTATTGTGGCCATTGCTGCTGTAAACATCGGGGTGCAGGTGTCCCAGCATTTCATCTTAACATTTTAGCACAGCTGCCCTAGACACCTGCTGAGGGCCTGAATGATGAGCCTGGAACATTATTGTAGCAGAGTATTCTAGTCACCAGTTCATCAGCTCAGCACAACCTCAAAGCCTGCATTTGGAGACACATGAGTCTTGAATCTTGGCTATAGCTCAGCATACCTGCCTTTCAGTTTTTATCAGGAGGAGGTCAGGAGCTGGGTCTGGTACTGGGTACTGAAGAACCCAAGTCTCCCTGTCCCCCGAGTCTGCTTCCTGGCCATCCCCACTGTCTTCTCCTTCCAGGCTGGTGGGCTATCATTAGCCTAATTAATTACCAAAACTACACCAAGGAGATTTTTTTTATACTTGGGATAAGAGAAAAAAGGAAACTTCATTTCAGTTGGAAGTCAATGCTACCTTGACTTCTCAAAGCTTCATTTCAGATGCAGTCCTCAGCTGACCCTCCTGACGCCCTGCCTTTACCATTTCTGAGGACCTGACCCTAGAACTACAGCTCCCAGTCTCCCCGACTCTGCCCCTGTCTGCACTTCCCTGGGCTCAATGCAATCTTCTTCCTTTGGCCACACACACACACATACACACACACACCTGATTTTTCATAATTCTACACTATGAGGCCCCATCACCTATTGCAACCAGTCCAGGTTTAAGATGAAACCCCAACACTTCTTGAGCATTTTCTATGCATCTGGGACAAACTACATGCTTTGCTCTCCTTCCCTGTTCACGCTGCATGCAACCTAATGAGGTCCCTTTTGACATATGAGGAAAAGGAGTAGAAACAAGAAGCTTGCCCAAGACTACACAGCTATCACGTTATGTTAGGACATTTAAATCCTCCAATGAGATCTCTGGGAGAAATTCTCCAATGCTAGCTCAAGGAACCTGCTGCCTTTTCAGCAGAGAGCTCTGTGCTTGTCCCTTCCTCCCAAGCAGGCTGCACATACATTCCCGTTAGTACCAAGTGGCCAATTGAGGCTTGAGAGTCGTCTCCAGCCAGACCTGGGAACATCCCCACCCAATACCCAGTAGACATGCAGTCTTGGAAAGGTACTTAAAATACCAACCAGAATTTCCCCATTTCTAAATTGAGAGAAGTAGCATTCATCCCACAGGATGAATTTCAAGATTTAATCAAACAATGAACAGAAACCAATTAGTGAGGTGCTCAGATGTAGTGGCTGTCCAATCAAGGATTGCTGTTCTCACTGGTGCTGTCATGCATCAACATTACTCAGTGTTTTTCAGCACCCTGAGCACTGATGTTCCCTCCCCCACTGTGGTCAGACCTGTCCCTGCCCTCTGGCACCTCCCACTCTCCAGCTTCTCTATTACTAGTACCTGCAGGTGCCTCAAGGAAGCTGAGGCTCAGATCTAACCTGCCCTCTGCCATCCACCGGAGTAGTCTCCCAGGTCCCCCTGGGCTTCTCTCCACCAGGCAGGAACCTGAACCATGCTGAGTTCCTTTGCTGTCCTGTGTGTCCTCCTGTTTCTCGGTAAGTCCTGACTCCCTCCACAATGCAGGGTGTGGGGGATGCCCTGAGTCTCCTGGCCATCCCTGTCTCACTGCTGTCCCTCTCTCCCTCTTTCAGGTGGTGCAGCAGGGCTCAAGCTCGAGCAGACTCCTGTGGTCGTGGGGCGCTTGGGCACCTCGGCCACCCTGCCGTGCACAGTGGATACTTCGGTGAGCTATATCCACTGGTACTTCCACAAGGAGGATACAGCCCCCAAGAGGCTCCTCTACCTAGACATGTCCAGGTCGTATGTGCAGAGGGATATATTTGTGAAAGCGGACAAAGTCGACGCCAAGAAAGGCAAGAACAGTTACAGCTGTAACCTGTTGTTGCAGAAACTGGAGAAGAGTGATGAGGGCGTGTACTACTGTGCTGCCTGGGAAGCTCACAGCCACTCCTGCTGCCCTGGCCCCTGTGCAAAAAGGTCTCCATATCCTAGGGCCCCTCCATACCTGGCACCTTCCCCTGGCTCTGGGTCCCTGGAGTTACCTTGGGGTTAGGCCTTAGGACCCCAGCATCTTGCAGGTGCCCCCTTCTTGGGTCCACTCTATATAACCCTGGAGGCTAAGGAGCCCCTGGTACTCAGGTTGGCTCAGACCCAGGAAGCTGTCCAGCCTGGAGGGACTTTTCTAAAGATGGTCAGGGGCAGCGTTTCTGAAGCATTTGGAGTAGAATCCGTGCTGCTTGATGTAGTAGCCACTAGTCATAGGTGGGTACTAAGCACTTGAAATGTAGCTAGTGCACTAGTCCAAGCTGAGATGGCTGCTTGTGTACCATACAAACCATGTTCTGGAGACTATAAAAAATGATGAAATATTTTCTTAGTAATATCTATACTGATTAGATGTTGAAATACTATTTTGGATATCTCACAGTAAGTAAAAGTAATGCTAGAATTTTATTTGTTTCTTTAGCCTTTTAAAAATGCAGCAGTATGAAAATGTTTGTCTCCATTTGTGATTTGTATTTATTTCTACTGAACAGAGCTGTGACAGACTGGCGATTGAAGAATCTGACCACCTGCGTGAAGAATGTGGGAATGAAATATGGTGCAAATCATTTCAAGAGTGAAAGACTCTGGCATTTACCACAAAATGTTTGAAGGCTCAGACTGGGAGACACCTCCTGATTCCAGTTTCTATGTTGCTGCCCTGCCCCCTACTAGTTACTTGCAGTGGAGAGTCAGGGAGCAGAGGCTCAGGAAGCTGAGGGCTAACTTCTCAGCACCTTTGTGCACTGGCATGTCTGGGGCTCAGCTCCTGTGGGGGGACATGATCCTTAGGGAGGTGGATGCATCAGCCCTGGGTGAGACCTGGGGACCTCCACCTTCTGCTTCTGCTTGAATGCTACTCCATATGATTTGGTCTATATTCCCTGGACCTCTGTTCTCTGCTCTGTAAAATGAGGTGGTTTAACTGCCACAGTTGTATGACTGATTTCTGTATCAAACCAAAATTGTATCAATAAGATATCACTATACTTACTAACTTCTTATAAAATTAGTCAGCTTCTTGAGAAAGAAAAAAGAATGAAGGAAAAAGAAAAGAAGAGCCATATTACTGATTCTCTAGGAATACCTCTGCGGCAGTATGTGGGAAAAAGTAAAAGCTCTGCAAGAAAGTCTAATTGAGTTAAATGCATTTTCATTTGAAAATTCAAATTTTATGTAAAATGCAATTACATTGGTGAAAATGATTACTGTAAGGAAAGTCTACATGATCTGAAGGAAATTGGTCCCTCAGATTCACTAACTCCCTATTTATCTCTCTGAGCCTCTGCTTTTGTGGTGAGAGATTTGTATTTAAGATAGGCATGTCTGTACAAGAGCCCAACCAACACTTCAACCCTCTACTGAAGGCCTGGGTCAAGGCTAAGACCTCCGGTATGTGCAGGAAGAGGTTGTAGGGGAGGGGCAGAAATTTACCTTTGTTCTGTTCTGAGAATGTTCCTTCATTTATCCTCCCCATTACCTATGCAACTGAACCCTTTCCTCTCAGTGCCTGACTCCATAGGGCAGTGATCTGAGACCTGGTAACCTACTACCACTTGGTTAGAGAGAAATTAGCTAAATATGAAGACACTGTCATGAGAAGTCATCCCAAGTCAATATAAATCTTAGTTTTTAACATGGTTCCATAGTGCCTTTGAGTTACCTCCTGATAGGACACTGACCTTGTGCATGGAGCAAACAACCCATATATAGAGGGAAAAACAAGTCCAGATTTGGAGTTATTTTCTTCCCCTGCCTTTCTCCCTGTGCATAAGGTGAGCTTCCCCAAAGATACCTTGGGTACACACAGCCCTCCTGTCCTCAGGAAATGTTTGCTAATTAAATGGTTGTTTAAACAGCTAAGTCATGAAAACACTAAAAGCATCTCTTTAGAATGTACAGCACTGATTCCAGTGGCATATCTATTGTCTGTTGAACTGAGATTGATATTTTGACTATTAGAGAGGGGCTCACATTACCTCATGGGTAGGGGATTTTGTTATAGATGGATACTTGAAATATCCTTATGGTTTGGGCTCAACTCATTTATTTCACTCCTAAGGTGAGTGAGACACAATGGTTTTGAGTAATAGAAGCAACGTTACATTTTGAAGTTAATGCTGAGTAAAGTCTAAGAACATATAAAAAAAACATTGTTTTCATAGTTGTATCATCCATTACCAACTGATCACACATGTTAGTACTATGTAAATTGTCATGTCTGTAACCTCAGAGTCACCTTCTAAAAATCACAAATCTAAAAATTTCTGGGCACACTTGGAAATCCATGCTGATTGTTTGTATTGGGGCTCTTTATTTTCCAGGCCCAGAATGGGTTCAGGGACAGTCTTGGGTAGAGCAAAGGTTGCAAGTTGAAGAGCTCACTCCTAAACATTGGGATCAGGAGATCTTTTACTATGTCACTTCCATACACTTATTTTCTCATAGAAAACCTGTATGGCTTGGAGTTTTATTTTTAAATGTATTTAAAAAAAAATAAATGTATTTTTTAAAAGAATTCACATATTATTTAATATTTAAAAACTTACATATTATTGAGCACTTAGATACAATGTGTGAAATCTGATGTTTAGAAATGTGTCTAACGTTGGAAGACAATCATCAATTATATGGTTTCACTGATACATGGAATATAAGAAATAGTGAAAGGGATTATAAGGGAAAGGAGGGAAACTGAGTGGGTAAAAGTTAGAGTGGGAGACAAACCATGAGAGAATCCTAACTCTGGGAAACAAACAAAGGGTTGGGGAAGGGGAGGTGAATGGGGAGATGGGTTAACTGAATGATGGGCACTAAGGCGGGCACTTGATGGGATGAGCATTGAGTGTTATACTATATGTTGGCAAATTGAATTTAAATTTTAAAAATGGGGTTACTAATCTAACAAATGAGAAATATTTTTAAGAAAAAGTGTGTATTCAACACAAAGTGTTACAAACATGTAAATTGAGGATGAAAGAAATAATATTTTATCTACAGTCCTTTCATCAAATTGTATAAATGCCTTTTCCATTTTGGGTTTTCTTTATGTCTCTTTTGTCTAGATACAGAGGCAGGAATGAAATTATCTCAAGCAGAATAGCACACAAAAAAATTCTGTTCAACAAAGATGCTTGTCATTTCTATTTCCTGAAAACCTGATCTGCTACCATTCAGGGAAGGTTATTAGAAAATCAGCCTCAAATATTCATCTGGAGACCAAGAAGAAGACAGACTTTCAGGTAGGATCCTGAGTGTCCCCTGCTTTGGGGGCAGAGATTTCTCCACCAGGCAAAGAACAAGCAAGGATGCTGAGGGACACAGTGACTGGATTCTGGGAAATCTTCTACTTCCTGCTCAGTATTTGTCTTCCATTTTTCTCCCCATTGCTCTGTGTCCCAGGCACCTAACCCCTGTGGATTACAGTAATGGGAATCTCTGCTCTGGTTTCCAATGGAAAGTTGGCCAGTGGAAATTGAAGTTCAAAGAACAATCACCATGTCACCTACAGAAGCATTTCTTCTTGGGCTCTAGATTTCCAAGCCCTTGTTCGTTTCCCAGAGTTAGGTGTCTCTCATGTTTTCTCACCCTCACTGATATTTTCACTCAGTACAGGGTTCTGGGAAAAAAGAAAGAAATTCCTCCAGTGGGTAGAGTGTTATAAAATGGAATGGCATCTCTCACCCGCACCTCTTGGTGCCTGAGCATAAACCTCTGGGTATGGGGACAGATGGCACTACATGTTGGCCCTGAAGATGCAGGCCCCTTTCAGGGAAAGAACCCTAAGCTCATGCTGCTCCTAATTCCCAGTCTCTTGCTGATGCTTCCATTGGCTGCTCCCAAACAGCAACCAGAGAATAAGGAAAACCATCTGTGCACTCCATGAGGTTCCACCTCCTAATGCCCAGGGGAAGGTAAGAGAGGTAGACTGTCCATCTGGAGGAGCAAAAGAATGAAATCAAGCAGACAGTCAAATAAGTGGGTTGCATTTGCCCCCAAAGTAGTAAAGCAAATTGAAGAGTCGGGAGATTTTGTCTAGTTCCTTTCATTTCACTTTCCACAAAGCCACCAAGGTCCCATCTCTAACAGAACAGGATGTGCCCTTTTCCTTCAGTAACAAAACAGGAAACTGGACACGTGTTGAGAGATTATCATTAACTTTGTGCTTTTCTAGTTGATACACTTAGTAGAAAAAACCACATAGATTATTTCTAATGCTTTTGTTTTTCAGTTAAATCGGCTATTCTGAGTATTTGTTGAATAATGAAGTAAGTCATCATCACCTAAGTAGAATAGAATAATGAGATCTCTGAGTAGATAAATGATGATAGTGCTTTGTGAACCAGTATTATGATGAATCCAATTCTGTGTTCTTGATGTTCTTTAATAAAATACACAAGGGTACAGTAGTAAAACAATTCTAACTCTTATTAAAACAAAGTAGAGAAATGACTGCCACTTTCATAATATCAACTAAAACCCAGCCTGTCACATTTGTAGAATTGATCTATCTTTTCCCTCCTTCCCACATGGAGACAGTTGCTGTTCATGGTGAGCTGCTCATGGGGACTTTTACCTTCATCTTTATCCTTTTTCTCTAAGTTTATTCTAGGAAGATCTTTATCCACATGCCCTGAGATGTTCCTTGAGTCACATGTCATTCCTCTATACCTCACTGTCCTGATCTATCAAATGAAAACTACAAGCCTCCATATCATGTGATTGAAAGGTGAAGATTGAAAAGGAAGAACATTTAGGGAAAAAAATCTATCAATAAAAAGTACTCATTAAATATTAACTCATTTTTTTGGAGGGGGGATCAGAGAGGGAGAGGGAGAGAGAATATCTTACGCAGGATCCACACTCAGCAGAAGTCTGATGTGGGGCTCAATCTCTGTGATGATAATAACCTGAGCAGAAATCAAGAGACAGATGCTAACTGGCTGAGGTATCCAGACACCCCAAATATTTGCTCTTCTGAAACTTAATATTTATAGAATATGCAGTATTTTAAACTATTATACTGAGAAAGTATGTTTATAAAGCAAGTTCTGACAAGTAGAGACCATTCTCATTTCCACAGAAATCAAGACTAAACCACTAAACCACTTCCTCACTACAGGACAATACAAGGAACAAGGCACTGTCCCCCACAACGGAGACAGAACAGATAGCATTAAGTGACACAAATCCTTACCATGTGCTCAAGCACAAGTGTAGGACCTGATTTTAGAGAATAAGTAAAATGCCAATAAATTATCCATTGACTTTTCAACATAAAACAGTGAAAAGTCTATTTCTAACCATAGTATCTGCAGTGGGCATCTGTGGGAATACAGATCTCTCCTTGCAACTTTCCTATATGAGCTACCCACCTTAAGGATAAATTCCCCAACGAACATCAACATATTCATTCACTCTGTCCCCTATTGAAGTCTCCATGGTCTAGTGTTCAACTTTGAGATCTCCTCAGGGGAAAGAGGGATTTACAGGCCAGACATACAAGAGATGGAATTCCATGGGATCCTTCAGCCCTTCTCCCACCTCAGTTGGGCTCATGTTCTTTGATGGTCATTTTAACCTACACTGTTCATGACCTTGACTGTTTCTCAGTGGGGGGACCTTTGTTTTCTTGAGCCTGATCAGAACCTTCCTAGTCCCTTATGTTTTTTTATGGAAGAAAATTGGAGGCCAAAATCTGAATGGAACACATCAATGGGGAAGACCAACTCTTTCCAAAAGGAATGCGTGGATTCTGCTTCTGAATGCATCTTTGCTACATTACTATTTTGGTTCTCAAAATATCCTTGCTAAATGCATTTTCTCATGTCATGTATGGAAGAGCAGTTTACTTTGTACTATCGTGTCTTCAGATAACAGTCCTCAGGAGACAGAAGTTATATCAGCTTTTCAAAATGAGACTTAGAAAAGTTAGTAAAAAGTTTAATGTTAGAATAATGGAAAGAGGTAAACAATTTATGCTGCAGTCAAAAGATAGAATACTATAAAGCCATTAAAAATGGCCTTTTAAGATTAGGTAATAAAAGTGAAAATGTTTGCCTCAGAAACAAAAAAATTATATAAAGTTCATGCCATACATTATATCTCAAATACATAAATGTCTCTCTTGGTGAGAGAAAGAAACTGAAATGAAATATTTAAGTTTTAAGATAGCATATTGCCAGACATGATGGGTTTTCTTCCTTATTCACTTATTGATTTTATACATTTAAAATAAAAGTAAGAACAATAATTTTTACCAAGAAAATATTATTTCAGAAGGTCATTTTTTATTACTTTTCAATAACAATAAAAATGTAACTTGAAAACTTTAGAAAGATATAATATTGCTATGCACAAAATCTAATTTATTATCTTTTATCAGGTGCATAAACTTTTTTCCCTCCTTTTTAAATTTTTTTAAATTTTTATTATTTTTATTTTTTAAAATTTTTATTAATTTATGATAGTCACAGAGAGAGAGAGAGAGGCAGAGACACAGGCAGAGGGAGAAGCAGGCTCCATGCACCGGGAGCCCGACGTGGGATTCAATCCCGGGTCTCCAGGATTGCGCCCTGGGCCAAAGGCAGGTGCTAAACGGCTGAGCCACCCAGGGATCCCTCCCTCCGTTTTTTTTTTAAATAATAAATTTATTTTTTATTGGTGTTCAATTGGCCAACATACAGAATAACACCCAGTGCTCATCCCGTCAAGCGCCCCCCTAAGTGGTACAATGGAATATTACTCAGCCACTAGAAATGACAAATACCCACCATTTGCTTCAACGTGGATGGAACTGGAGGGTATTATGCTGAGTGAAATGAGTCAATCGGAGAAGGACAAACATTATATGGTCTCATTCATTTGGGGAATATAAATAATAGTGAAAGGGATTGGAAGGAAAGGGAGTAGAAATGGGTAGGTGCATAAACTTTATGTTCATTCTCAGACTGATAATGTAACTTTCTCAATTTTGAAAAATGTTTCTTCCAGCAACTATAGATATAGAAAGCGAGTCAAGGAGAGATTAAATGCTTCAGTCCCCATCCAAAGGGGTATGAATCATAGGAGGTGCTGAATTTCATAGGGCATTAATAATAATATTCATGAAAAGTTGGTAAGGCCCTGATAAATTTTCAATATATGAAGTTAACTAAGCGGGTTAAATAGTAAAGGAGGATGTTTAATTATATGTAGTCATGAAAAATACTATTCTTATATATTATTTAAAGACCTGGAATATTGCTCACAAGAATGATTTGACCAAAAGTGGAGAATATATGTCAGATATGTAAATCTCACTTAAAGACATATATTTACATGTAAAATGCCAAGGAATCCCAATTCTAGTTACAAATACATAGAGAAAATCCAAAATCAAAGTAAAAGATAGTTTCCTTGCATTGTAATTTTTATACCTCATTTAGCTCAGATTTTCTTTAGGATCTACTGGTACTTATATGTGTTCTCATATGTACTGACTCTGTGTTTTTGCATGAGTCACTTCTCTGGGCTACCTTCCTTATTTGTGAAATGGAGATTAAACATAACAGGTATCACATGAGACTGCAGAGAGGAGTAAATAAAATTGTACAATAAAACATTTAGAACTTTGCCTGACAAATAACAGGTCCAAATTTCTCATTAGTTATCTAGTAATTATAAAGTGAATCATTACATAATACACAAAACATTGCTTTGAAAGTGATCCTGCTGGTGACATCATGCTCATGAGACAGTTGCAACACCAGGATGAATAGAAGTTTATTTCCAGAGACTGCTCTGACCCATGTATCCCCAGCAGTTGTGGTCTAGTTCCTTTTTGGAGGGACCTAGATGATAAATCAAATTTGATTTCTCTGAGTCCTAACTTGCCTGGTGACATCTCAATCTACTTTAAAAAACACAAAAAACTCCAAGTCCTTATGTACATGGCATATTCAATAGTGTCAATGAGATATTTCAGGGTCTGATTGTTGTTCTGTTGTGCTGTGTGACAGAAGAGTAAGGTCAGGTTTCCCATCTGAGTCCTGAATAACAGCAAATCAGAGACAGTTAGACATACAGGCTGAATCCAGCAGACCTGTCCGCATGTTACTGAGCAGTGTTTCTGTAGCATGGGATTCTTGCATGGGAATGTCTGAGTCCATATGAGAAACATAATCTGCCTCATACAAGACAGACACATTTACCAGGAGTTTCTTTCCAGATTAAGAATCCTTTTACCCCATCTGCCCAGCAGTCATGGGGCACACAACTGCTCACATCTGTGACAGATCATAAAGAACCCTAGGGAATTATCTAAGCCACCACTTCTTCTAAGAACCCAGAACCAGTCCCACCCTCCTGCTGTCCTGACAAGTCTTAACAGGCACCTCACTTCTTACCTTATTGCTGGGGAGTCTGCCAGGCCAACTGGATGCCACTTCTGGAAGCAGTCATCTTCTCAACCCTTTGGGCTTGTGAGTTGTCCCCCAGGCACTTCAGTCTACAGAAGAGACTCAAGAAATTTTTTCTTCTTGCCTCTTTCCATATCATTTGTTCTTGGGAATTTCTCATCATTGCTTGCAGTTGCCCTTGGGCAGATAAAGATGGAACAACCTGAAATATCATTTTCTAGAGCAAGAGATGAGCATGCCCACGTATCATGCAAGGTTTTCTCTGAGGACATTAACAAAGGAGCTGTTCACTGGGACCGACAGCAGATCAGGGATAGAATATCTAACATTTGTCTCAACAAAGCTTCCTTATGGTCCCTTAAGTGGGAAGAACAACAAGCTTCCACTTCAATCTTGACAATAAATGTGTTAAGGAAACAAGATGAGGCCATATGTTACTGTGCCTACTGGATTGGGACCCACGGTATTAAAGTCGCCAATAAAAGCTGCTCAAAAACCACCTTCAGGTGTGGCACACCCACATTCTACTCAATATGGGCTACCACAGAGACTGCACAGCTGGATGTGCAGCCTGAGGCTCTCCCTCTGCAGTATTTCCTGGGCTTTACAGGAAGACATTGCAGATCTTGTCACACAGTGAGTTCCATGGGATATCAGCAGTTATGGTACAAATTAAAGTAGTTTGAACTGATTTCCCACTAAATTAGGCCATCTGGGACCTCTGAAAACACAGAGTGGAATGGTTCAAAGAAAATCCATATGTCTGTTAATGCACTGAGGAAAGAGATTTCTAGTACCTGAATAGTTCAAAATGAAGACAAGAAAGGGAATATGCAGATTACATGAATATTTATTATTATTACTATGTAATTTTATTCATGACCATTGCAGTTTTTCAGAGGTAAGATGATCAGCCAAACATAAAAATTCCATGCATTACCATCTTGTGGCCATACTGAAGGAATCTACAGATTATTTTATCCCTAAGTACATGGTAGCTAATTGGGATAATGGAGAAACCAAGATAGAAATCCTGTAGGTCAAAGCAGTACCTGCCTCCATTTGCAGAGTCAAAATAGAACAAAAGAACACTACTCCACTGGAACAAGACCCTTAGCATATCAGGTGGCTGCAACTTAGTAGATATGCTGCTAAGACCTTGTTCTTCAGGGTTCTGCAAAGAAAACTAAAAAACCTGAATGAGGTTCAGTTGGTTAAAAGACGGATCATATATGCTCCCTTTATCTGTAAAGAAAAGATGGTTAAGGTCTTTCGTGAAGTAATAAAATTAAAAATCATGATTGAGAATAAAATTCTGTAATTAGTACCTGGATAGTCACCAATTTTCAACAAATAGTGAGACACACAAGTAATGTGTGAAATTATAAAATCTCTCCCCTCACCTCCTTAGAGTCAACTCTCAAATGTTGAGGTAAGTTCTTTATTTCGGAAAAACTCAATACTTTTGGTAACTCGATATCTGACCACATAATCACCATGTATACAGTTTAACTCTGGTTCCTGAGATCACGACAACACCCTCATTCTGTTTCTCATTCTAAGAATCACATGGTGCTATCAAGTGCAGTGGTTCTATGAAAGTAGAATGAATTCTTGCCACAGGCAAGTCAGAACCTTCTCATTGGGCAAATGAAGGTTCATGTGTCCCACACCCTGTCCATCATGATTCTTATGTGGGGTGGGTCCCAACAGGAGTAACCTTAGGGCCTGGATCTCAACAGAGCCTCACCTGTCCCCTAATACATCTAAAGATACAAAGATAGGAAGATCCCTGAATGAAATATGGAATCAGAGAACAATGAATCCTCTAAGAAAGAAGTGAATGAAAAGAAGGATTTAAGCTTCTCATAGTATCTGTGCTAAATATTTTACAGAGATTATTTTATTTAATCCTTAAAAAGCAATGCAGAATGGATTGAATTGGCCACATGGGGAGATGGAGCCACCCTGACTTTTCAACACATGACAGCCATAAAACACTACAGTGATGAGCAGTATGGAAAGGGTTGCATTATCTGTGTGGCTTAGAAGTGAAAGGATACTATGTAGTCATTAAAAACTCTTTTGGAAGAATTATATATAAAATTCACAAATTTAGTGACAGCCAGGGAAAATTTCCTCAGATTTGGGCCTTGGTGGGCATTTCTAAGATGCGAATATTAAACTCTGATAGGCCCAGAACATGTCTCCCCAAGAGAGGGCTTGATCAAGATGGAGATCCAACAGTGGAATCAGTATTTTTAGCACTCCTGTATCCAAGAATTTTTGGTTTTACATTTATTAATAAGATTATTTATATAACAAGGTAAACATAACTGTATATATGACACTCAAATGATAATATATTTGTATTTTCCCATCTAATATTATAACTACTTTGTAACTCCCTGAAAAAAAAAAGAAAAAGGTACAATCAACCTTAATGTTGAGAGTAGTTACCATAGAACAGGGGGTCTGCAAATTCTATCCATGCCAGGCAAGCCCCAGTTTTATAAATAAAGTTTTATTGAAATACAACCTTGACCGTATACTTACAAATTGCTCGTAGCTGGTTTGCATTTAAAAGAAGTGCTAAGTAGTTGTATCAGACACACACAAAGCCTAAAATGTTGACCATCTGGCCCTCTAAAGAACATGTTTGACAATTAATGCCTTAGCATGATATACTGTGACTGATAGTTATTTTCATTTTATGTTTACCTATTTCTCAGTGTGTTGTCAATGGTCCTTTATTACATATCAATCCTCTCCATACTGTCTTACTCTGGATAAATTACTTAACATTCTTTGATTCATTTTCCTCATTTGAAAAATGAAAAATACAATTTTATTTACCTTAAAGGACTGTTGAGAGGAGGAACTTAAATAATACATATAAAATTCTTACAAGGGCTTAGAGTCTCCTGCTCACTATATTGAGGCTTCGTATTGCTTATATGGGTTATTATGTCATATTTGAACATAATATGACAAAATGTGAAACAAAACTCAGAACTTATTCTTTTCTTTGTTTACTTTAAATAATAGAAATACATGAAAATGGAAAACTTATCCTTTCACACATTTTTAGTAGAATACCTGTTGACATTCCTGGAATGTAGCCATGCATATTATTTCCTAATTGTCTATGACTGGTTTTGTGCTATGCTACAATGGCTGATGTGAGGATTCACAACAGAGACATTAGGGCCCAAAGCCTAAATATTTATTATCTGACCCTACAGAAAAAAATTGGACAGCCTGTCCTATGCAAAATAGTTAGAGAATGAGTTTGCATTTATAGCTAAAATTCAAGATGTAATAAGAGAAATTATTGATAAAGTTTACTTTGTGAAAATGAAAATGAAATTTGCATGGCAAAAGCAGCATAAATTAAATGAAATGTGGCAAACCGTGAGGAAATATTTACAACCTGCTTAGCACATAATGGTCAACTATGCCTAATATAAAAATACGTTAAAAAAAATGGAGGTAGGGGATCCCTGGGTGGCTCAGTGGTTTGGCGCCTGCCTTCAGCCAAGGGTGTGATCCTGGAGTCCCGGGATCGAGTCCCATGTCGGGCTCCCTGCATGGAGCCTGCTTCTCCCTCTGCCTGTGTCTGTGCCTCTGTCTCCCTCTCTCTGTCTCTCATGAATAAATAAATAAAATCTTTAAAAAATAGAGGTAAATATTTCAATTATCCTATAGGAAAATGGCAAAAAACATCAAATTCAGTTTATGAAAAACATACAAATAGCTATTAAATTTATACGAGTTGATGAACTTCACTTATAATAACATAAATTTCGATTAAAACTGCTGAGGTACCATTCTCACTCCTAAGCCTGGCAAGAATATAAGTTTGATAATACTCTCTCTTGGCAATGCTGTGAAAGAAAGCAGGCACTCATATATTTCTGGTTAGGATGCAAAACACAACCATTTCATGGGGGGGATTTGGAAATATCTAATGAAAGTTCATATGCATTTACTTTTCAAGCTAGCAAAAACGCTTTCAGAAATTTACTCTGAAGGCATAATTTCAACACTTTGAAAGTATATATGCATAATGGTATTCATTGGGTAACAGCAAAATGTGAAATTACATAAATGTCCAGACATAGGAGATGGGTTTAATAAATGATGGCACTTGACACAATGGAGGACTATCCACTATAAAATAGATATGAGATACAAAATCAACTGTAAATTTTATACTAACCAGACACAATTGGAAATTAAAATGTAAAAGTAGTACTATTTACAATAGCAACAACAGCAATATCAAAAACAAATAGCATACTTCGTGAAAAATTTATCCAGTAATATGAAGGATTTGTATGCCGAAAACAATACAACTTTAATGACAGAAGTTGAAGAAGAACTAAATAAATGGAGAGGTATACCATGTTCATAGATGGAAGATTCCATATATTTAAGATGTCAAAAGTTCCTCAAAAGGGTAAGTAGATTCAATGTAATCCCAGGAAGACTTTTCATAGAAATCAATAAACTGTTACAAAATTCATAGGGGAAGGTACAGGACATACCATTGACAAACCAGTTTGAAAAGAGTATTAACACTTACTGTTAAGCCTCTATGATCAAGACGGTGGAATATTGGTGAATTTATGGACGCATAGGTAACAGGTAAAGAATTAAGAAGTAGGAAAATACATAAGTGGCTAACTAATTTCTAACATGGTGTCAAAGAAATCCAGGAACAGAGAATAGACTTTTCAACAAATGGTATTGGAACTATTGTTCCTCTATGTGAAAAACAAAACAATACCAGAACAACACTATCGATACGAAACACCAACACAAACTAATTAAGAACATTTTCTAGGTTATAAATATATAATTAAAAAATAAAACTCCCAGATGAAAATACAAAAGAAAATCTATATCACCTTTGGTTAGACATAGAGTACTTGTATAAGACACCAAAGCAAGATCTTAAATGAAATATTTGATAAAATGCACTTTCTCAAAATTAGCATTTCTGCTAAGACTAAAAAAAAAAGAAAAAAAAAAAGGAAAATGGAAGGAAGATGGAAGGAAAAGCAACAGGTTAGAAGAAAATATTTCCAAAAGGCAAAGTAGTAAAGACTGGTGTTTAGAGTATTGAGAGGCAAAGTAGTAAAAGTAAAAGTAAAAAGGCAAAGTAGTAAAGACTGGTGTTTAGAGTATTGAGAGAAATATTATAACTCTAATATAATATAAATAATAAGAAAAGAAACCTAATTAAAAATGGGAAAGACAAATAGTAGAATTTAGGCAGCATTTACCTGAAATTTACTACCCTTCTGTTTTTTGTAGGACTTTAATGTAAGGAAAATATAAAAACAAACAAACAAAAAAGGAAGAAGACCTGCATGTCCTCTTTTATAGAGGTGGAGAGATGGAGAGAGCTGGAAATGGCACTGCTGCCATTTTACAATAGTATCCCAAAGAGCAGGAATGAAATGTAATACTTTGAGTCCATCAGAGAACTCAAGTTGTAGGGTGTGTGATTGTACAAAACCTGGAGGCAGACAAGCACTTGTAGGGGAAAAACAGGAGGTGAGCATTTGCTTACTTTGCACAGACCTTGTCAAACACATTCATCTGGTCACACATTAAAGTTGAATTTGTATACTAAATAATAAGAGCTCAGTTGACTAGTGGGAGAGTGACACCCCTTGGGACCATATCAATTATATTTCCTAGCACCTTTTAAGCATCTTCTCCGTGAGCCCCACAAAATTCTTGTGGTTAAGATAAGGAACAATCAAGAGGGAGCTTCCCCCTTGGTACTGCAGAAGAACAACACCTACCACTAAAATCCACCCAGACCTCATCTACTCCATTGCTACTGTAAGAAAAAGTGACTTCATTGCAGGGAAAGGTGCTGGTGGAATCTCACTGCAGCTGAGGGAAGGCAAAGGTGGGAACCATCAAGTCTTTGCAAGGAATATCTCCCCTTTGCCCAGAAGTAACAAGGTTTCCCTCTGCAGAAGGATGGGCATGAAAACCATGGCCTGGAGTAGGTGGGAGAGGGAGACAAGTATTGAACATATTCCACCTCTGGAAAGGGGGCAGGAATACTTGTGAAGGCCACATCCTTAGGACATATTTTCATCATATCTGCTTAAAATAGAGACGTAATTAATATATCAGACAATGTCTCCTTCCCTGGCCTTTCACCATCATGCTAGTAAACCCTGAATAAAATAATAGGGGATAACAGTTAAAGAGCTTCAAGAGGCAGACTTCCTCTGGGGAGCAGAAAAAAGAGAAGACTCAATGACAACTAAGAAGACAAAGACAAAGTAGAACTAGAGCATTAAATTTCAACCCTGATAACATTGCAACAACAAACTTCTAATCCAGTCTAACTCCTGACTACTTAATCCAAGCCCAAGTGACCCAAGGTCACTTTCTCTTCTATCTTTATCTCTCTGGGGACTAGGCTGGCTTTGGAAGTGTGAATTTTCTCTAACTCTCCACCAATAGAAGCTTCTTGGGAAGCAATTCATACCAGTGTGCGCAATGAGGTGCTGACTTTCTGGGAATGAATGAATGATGGAAACTACAAGGCCTTTGGAGTGATATAAACCTAGGTTTGAATATCTGCTCAGCCACTTAACTGGCACCACGATCCAGGAAAGTCAGTTAATCTCATAGGGTTTCTGGGGACTACAGAAGGTTCTATACAGGACAGTTCTATCTAGCACAGGGTCAACACATCACTGTGTCCTTTCCTATCCCATAACTACTAAAATGCTTGACTGAGCCATCTCAGCTAACACAGGAGCTCAGGGATTCTTGGAAAGTCACATCTTACATTGTTCTCCAAATGACAGTAAGGTTAGCATTATTTTGCAAACCTAAGAATCATGAATTGGAAGAGTCCAGGGTAATAAAACAAAGGATTCTTTTTCTTCAAGAGTTTTCTTCGTTCACAGCAGAGTATAGTAATATCAGAGCATCTAAATCAAAAAGTACAGTAATTGTTTAACATCCCCCCAAATTTGTGAACTTTCTTCAAAATATTGATATATAAAATGTATCTATTTCTGCATCAAATTGTGGGATTATTTTCTCATTGTTATTATATACTATAATAAGTCTTTTCTTCCAATTTTCATGATAGCCTTATAGCTCCCAACCCTCTTGCCAAATATGGTGAAAAGTCTGTATCTCAGAGAGAAAAAGAATTTAAGGATAGGTGTGTTTGAAGCAAAACATAAAGGAAAACTATGAAGGTGTTGCCCCCCAAAGGAAGATAAATAACATTGAATTATTATAACATGGTTGTTTGGTGAGGTCTTTTAGGATCTGATGTTTGTTTTTTTTAATAGCAGGAACATAATAAAAATAACATGGACACTCTTTCCATAGTTCTAACGCAAATCTTCCTCACCTGTCTTTGCCTCTGAAAAACAAGGACCACCATTACCTCCTGAGTCATTTTTTTTTATTTTTAAAAAGACTTTATTTATTTATTCATGAGAGACACAGAGAGAGGCAGAGACATAGGTAGAGGAAGAAGCAGGCTCCCTGCATGGACACTGATATGGGACTCCTATCCCAGGACTCCAGGATCACAAATTGAGCTGAAGGCAGATGCTCAACCACTGAGCCACTCACGTGCCCCACCTCCCCAGTCCTGATTCAAAGCCCCTCTGGAGAAAATTCTGACTAGCCAGAAGCAAAGCCAATCCCATGGATGTACAATTATCTTTCACTTGAGTTTGTTGGTTGTCTATACCCCTTTCTTCTCTGTTCACTGTTTTCATGCCCACTGTTAACTTGTTCAAGTTTCTCTGAATTCTCTCCTTTGGCTTCCAAATAAAGATAGCAAACCGAGATTCTCTAAGGATCAAGTCTCCTTCACCAGAACAGCAGACGGAAGCTTGCATATAGGTTGCAAGCTCTCGAGGGGTTCCCTGGAGATAGCCATTGTGCAGTGATATCAACAAAAAGGAAGAGAGCCTTTGAAATAAATCCTGGATGGCTCATCCAAGATAACAAGCAATACTAGCCCAAATCTTGCTTGAACACAGAGTAAGACAGACAATGGAGTCTTTTACATCATAATCCTCAATGTCATCAAGTTTGACGAAGCCACCTGCTATATCTAGAATCATTAGCTGTTGGGTCAGGAAGGGCCCTTTGAACATAGCCCAATGCCCACTCAGCAAATGGAGATGTAAGGGGCCAGGGATTCAAATGTCTTGTCCAAAGTTAGTTATCCACAAGGGCAAGGCTTTACATTTCCCAAGCTCACAGAATAGCTTCCAAGAAGCTTCTTGTTTCAACATATCATAGAACTGGGTTTGTTTTCTATTTTCAGTTTTAATAAGGAATTTATTTTTCTATGGGTATTAGACTTCTACAAAATTCTTTTCATTCCAGGAACATACTGTCATCAAGGAAGTTATTTTTCATTTTTGCTTTTCCTGCTATAGATTAGTGTTTCCAAATGGTGAAAGTGTCTTGGTGAAAATGGAAAACATTGTTCATGTTTCTCAAGTATATTTCTGTTGGCATGTTTGCTTTTTCAGTTATGAAGCATATCCTCTTTCGGAAATGCAATCCCACATTGCTGACATAGCAGGCCTGGTGTTCGTAAGAACAGAGGGCTTTTCCTTTGATGCATCTCTGAGCAGCTTCATGCACTGAACACCTGCAGATCAAAATATCTTCATTCTCTGAACACTGTTCCCAGTAATTGAGACAAGTTGTTGGTTGACCACTTGGTCCCTATTTCTTCTTTCTCTTTCTTTCCTTCTCTTTCTTTCTTCTCTTTCTTTTTTTCTTTCTCTATCTCTATATATCTTTCTCTCTTTCTTTTTATTTGCTCCCATTGCCTCCATTTTTGATCAGCATTTTTCTGTGTTTACTGCCTCCATAAAAACAGACATTTCGGTCAATTAATTGTGGAAAACTTAGAATATATCAGATGTCATGAAGCCTATATTCAAGTACTTTAAATGAATTCAAAGATCAATTGCCAATGCAAGATTTCTACCTACTGGCCATGCAGTGAAGCTCAGGAGAAGGTAGACATTTTTGTAGAAGCTCAAACCAGTGTGGTAACATCTGACCAGGTTGGATCAAGAAATTTACAGAAGTTACTAGGTTTATAGTAACTCCTCATGGTAAGTAACTTTGTTCTTTTTTGATTCTTTGAGTGAAAAACTGAGAGATGATTTTTAGAAAAAAACAATGCAGGATCACCTCAGCATACGGACAACAATTATGCAGGAATTGGTCTCTATATATGGATACAAAACTACTTCGTAGACAAGGTTTTTAATTTCCTGCTTGCAAGCAGATTGAAATTCTACTTTTAGAAAATATACACACAAAGGTGTAAATGCAGCCTTGAAATTAAAATCTTTCTAGGACTGTGTGAACTATTTGTGTAAGCTCTTGGTTCAAGTTGGTTATCTTGTAGATGGTCTTTTAAGTGAGAAATACTTTGATGAAGTGTTCCTTTTTTTTTGGCAAATAGTGCTTCTTTCTCTAATAATCTGCAAAACATGTATGATTGCTTTTGATCTCATCTTTAAGAGCAGTGCAAAAAAATTAATTCTTCAGTGGATGAGTATAGAGCAGTGGATGGCTATAGAACATAAGTCAACATATTCTTATGACTCTAGCTTCTTGGTAGGTTGGCTGAGATTAATCAAAATTTGTACTCTTGAGTGCTACTATCTAGAGATGATACAGTTTAATGGAATTTGTGAGCTCATTAAACCATTTCAGACCCAGAATTCATGAAAAGAGTCTGTCTGCATGGTAAACATCCTCATTTGTTCATTTACTGTCTCAGTAAACAGTTATTGAAGACAGTTTCTATCCTGGATGCTAGAGATAGCTAACTGGGGGCACCAGACACAGTCCCAACACTCATAAGCTTGTAGCCTTGTGGACAAATATTCTAGATTGTGGCTTGACTGAGCCCCATGTTTTTTGGCCTGTGGCCAGAGACACAGAATGTGGGACTCATGAGCTCTTTTGCTTTCTTAAGGTATATAATAAATAATTATTGCCTATAAAATATATATATTAGTTTTGTGGAAAATTTGATAAAGGGGCCTCACACCATCCCATTAAAAACAATGATACTATAGTTAATATTTATTGAAAGTCAGATACCTGTTTCTGTCCTTATTCTCAATCCTTAAGAGTGCTGTTCAGGAAAATGTTATCCCAATTTCACTGATGGGTAAACTGAGGCTTAGAGAGTTCAGTGGTTTGACTAAATTCACATGGCTAGTTACTATGGCAAAGATTGGGACCCAATAGATACTGGTTTGTTCCAAAGGGCATAGTGTACACCATTATATGCTTTTGGAAGCTTTCAGCCATCTTTTTATCCAGAACATATACTTTTTTGTAGTCTGACCTTTTAAATAGCCTATGTAGTTGAATGTTTAACTAGTAATAGCTCATAATTGGTATTACTCCTCATGCAGAAAATAATGCTTCTGCTTTTAATCATGGTACTAAAACTTCCTCTTTTGCCTCAAGATATCATTTAAATCCTGTTGAATTGTGTTTGTTAAATTCTCATAATTTAGGGCATTTCTATTAAAGGTCCAGTCCTTTTGATATCATTTCATTCAAACTTTCAGTATCGGCATCAAAATGCTGGAAATACCAAAGCTCGCAGAGAATGGGAGCAGTTGTACTACATGCAGGACTCAACTGCATAACTCAGAGCAGCCTTCCCACTCATGCTGGGCAGCTGCAGAAAGGCCAAAACAAATAGGATCCTCTGATGAGCAGCACAGGATTTTAAATCAATGCCCTGGAACTTGTTAGGGTAATTTCAAGTTCAAGGGAACAGTCTTTCAGGAATAAATATGTTAAGAGATCATCCTTAATATTTTACACTCCCTAACAACTCATCTGGCCACCTACCAGTGGGGACTAAATTCTGGAAAGTATTTACTTTATAATCTAACTAGATATACACCCTCAGTGTGTAGAAAACATTTTAAAACCTAAAAAATAATGAAAATTCATGTATTAAATATTAAAATACACTATTTTTAATTTTTGTTCCTCTCTCAAAATCATAGAAGTAGTAATTGTAAATTACACTTTAGGAAAGAACCAATATAATAAATGAAAACCTTTTAAGGTTTTTTAACCTTTTTAAAAAAAATCTTTTAAAATTCTGAAGTTTCAGGAAAATGCGAAAAAAAGGTAAAAATCAGCCTCTCCAATGCTTGTGTGTGAGATGGAAATGACCGACCTAAACTTCCCAAGCAGAGAAGGGTCAGTTCATCTATTATTGACTACATTTATATCTAATGTGATTTTGCTTGACATTTGTCTTTGTTTAATGCTAGCAAGGCCTATTCATATACATTTATATAAATATTGAAAAAAATATGGGCACAATTTTAAAAGAGGTACAAAAGGAGATTTTTGTAAAAGCTTTTCAGACAGTGTTCCTGGAATAGTTGGAGCAACAAAGTGTTTGGTCCTGGCACAATTCTCAGGGTTACAGGTAAAGTGTTTTTAAATTCTTCAGTACAAGGTAGGGAGGGGAGGCAGGTGATGTAGGAGCAGCAGGCTAGGTGCTGGTGCTGGCTCTGAAGTGCAGGATTTGGTCCCAGTTTGGGCATAATTAGCAGTGAAATGCTTGGAGTGGTGGTTGACTCTGCCCCAGTCCTAGGGGTAGTTTCTGACTGAGCTAAAATGGAGAGTATTACAAGGACTTAACTCTCTACAGCACTGGGATCCCCTAAGGGGTATAAATGTTAGGACCTTTAGGGATTTCTGTGTTGAAAGATTTGTGAAGAAATTTGTGTATCTTATTTATTTTATTCCATAATAACCAATGGAAAGAATGAACCAAAACTTGATAAACTTCCCATTTTGTTGAAGGTTATTCATATCAGGTATTGATATATTTAACTGCACAAACATCTCCAAGAGTGTCATAAGCTGAGTTTATTTTTTCTATATTCAGTCCAGTAAATTTGTCCATCTTCATTAGCCTTAGAGATAAATTTTTCCTGGGTGAGGGACAATATCTCACAGGAATGTATCTACCCTATAGGATTTGGCCAAATAAATGTTTTCAAAGAATTTTCACAAGGCTGATGAAACACTGGAAAAGTGGAAGAAATGACATATTTTGGTGTCTTTAGTGGTTGTGATCATAGGCACACATGCATTCATAATTGAAAAGCAATGTTCTGGTCACCTTTTTTCCAACTGACTACAACATAAATTCTAGCAATATAATTAAATAAAGGTGATAGATAAAACTTACAAGGCTGAAAAAGATATTTTTTAGGAGAGTGTGGTGTAGATAAAAATGTGGACTATGACTCTGGATCTATCACTTTCTGTATAATCACCATTCAGCAAATAAATTTTGGTTCACTGATTATTACTTTCTTAAAAACATAAAAAATAATACATGCCCATTAGAGAAAAATTGGAAAAGAAAAAAATAAAGTATAAAATTTATAATGACACTTATTCTGTTAACATTTGCTATATTTCCATCCATTCATTTTGTCAATGCAACAACCATTTCAAGTGGATGTTGTGGAGATAAATGAAATTAAATATGGAAAAAGCTGCTGCATTGGTTGGGACATGGTCATTCACTGAAAAAGTCAGTTCTACAATTCCAATTATCATCCAGTGTTAGAGTAAAGAAAAATATATTATGATCTAGTCTACAGGTCACTTCAGAACAATTGATAAGTACTTGCAGAATAATTGCAATTTCTAAGAATCATTGTTACATGTTTCTAAAAATGGGTAGAATGCAGTAAGCATTACCATATATATTCTTAGCCTCAACATAAGTTGATCTCTCACTCTTCAGTGGAAACGTCTGAAAGTAAACAAGGGAGAATTTTTATAATTGAATATATAAAATTACACTAATATACATATCAGGTCAAATATTCACCTTCTTAAAAAAGGTTTTATTTTTCATTTATTTGAAGGATTTGAGAGAGAGAGTGAGTTCCTGCATGAACTGGGGGGAGGGACAGAGGGAGAAGCAGACTTTCCACAGAGCAGGAAGCCCAATGCACTGGGCTCCATCTCAGGACCCTGGGATCATGAGCTGTGAAAGGCAGATTCTTAACCAACTGAGCCACCCAGGCAGGTATCCTTCAAATACTCACTTTTAATATTTTATATTTTCATTGGATTATATCTATAAAATATTGTATTTTTATAAATATAACTGAGATATATTGTTTGCCCTCATATTTCATTAAAATTTTTAGTCAGACTCTTCACATGCATCTAAAATGTATATTTAGAGCAAATTTCTGAGTCATCATAGGGTCTGAGTGTTTGGTGATACATTTATGATGATGTCACTAGATGTTCTATTGGAAGAGACAGATATCCACTTACAAAATAAAAGCATTTTTTCATTTATTCTATCATACTGTATATGTACAGTGTAACTGTAAAGTATAGAGACTTTAGTCCCAAGTAATATTCATCATCCTAATTAAAGTTCTTTATTGTTTTACCAGCATTATCTCTAAACGAGCTTCAAGTGAGTTTATTTCAGGTTGATATCTTACCCAAGTGTCATACTTGTCAAAGTAGAGTATTAGAAGAACCTCTTTTAAAATGAGAATTTGCTCAAACTAAAACAGAAGGCACCCTCTGTTTTATGAGGCATAACGTTGGGAATAAAAGCCTCACCTTATGCTCTGACATTTCAGCATGTTTAAATCCTGAATGTTTTCCATCTACATAGCAGAGCAGGATTTGCAAATATCTTCTGCCACTTTTCATGTCACCTTCAAGGGAGATCTCACTGAACTATCAAGCTCTGGGACAGAAAAAGAAACAAGCTCTAATGCACAACCTATTTCTCATCTATTCATACCTCCGATTTCCAAAATCTACTTGAGAAGATCTAAAATAAAATACACAAGTACAGTTAGGCCTGGAGATACAAACAGAAGACCAAAAGCACTAAGGAAAGTAGGAAAAAAAGGCCCGTGGTTATCCGGCTAGAAACATGGGGTAGACCATTCAAAGATAGGAGAAAAACGTTTTGCAGTACAACCTTTTAACTGCTAAAATGAAGCACACCAAGCTTTCAAATATGTTTTGTTTTTCCCACCATAAAATGAGTAAAAGACTTCAAAGCATGAGTCCTTTAGGAGGACTGTGAAGTGACACAGTGGGCATTGCCTTCCACATCCAATTTGTAAAATGAATGAAAAGGTCTTTAAATAAATGCATTTCATGCTATTACTGCGTCATCACTATGGGCATCATGACATTTAATGTCACTTACAGATGGTGACCTTCAGCAGACCTGGTCAGGCAGGTAGCAGCCTAGTGATGTAATGTGACAATAGAGAGGCTTGGAGGACCAGGCAACCAGCCATTGATCTCGTTATTCCATCATGAAGGAAAACTGTAGAAGTTTGAAGCCAAACTTTGGATATGATCTGGACGGAAGTCAGTTTGAGGTAGAAATTTCTGATGAGAGATTGAAATGCTCATAGATTGTGATGTTGGTGGGAAAATATGCCATTTGCTTTTGAAACACAGGTGAAGCAGTTCCATGAAATTACCCCATTATTACTAGGCTTTACTATATTCCTTTTGATTTCCCTAACACTGGAAAGGCGTTGGATAAAATAGGACAAGTGACTTACTAATGAATGGTGTGTGAAAGGCACATTTTCCGTGATGAGTGTTCAGAGAATTTCAGACATAGTAGAGCAATGTGAGGTGCAAATGAAGGAATGAATCTTGATGCTCCATTGACATAGATTCAGTTGCTATCCCCAAATACTGCATTCCCGTTAGTAAAGGAAGATTTGGTCCCAGGAGATTAAAATGTTTTGGAGGACACAATCATCGTAATTAAATTTCTAATACTAATGGTAATGTTAATTAAATCTTTCATTTTCATAGCATGTTTAGATGTAGAAATCTTAGGAGATATTTTAATATCAATCCTTCCAGTAAAGGTCAGCATATATAGCACTGTGCAAATATATAATAGGATCTGACTTTGTGTCCATGCGGACTTGCTTAAAGTGCTCATGCACGACATATGTAGTTGTCTTGAAAGGTTTGTCCCAAGAATGAAGTTGCTCATGACATAAATTGTGTGAATTGACTCATTTCCTTTTCTGATGGTGAGAGGATGTTTTCAGAGAGCCTGGGTTTTGGAGTCAGGCTACCTGGAGCTCTGACTCCACCACTTGCTGCTGATGTGAACTTGGGTGATTATCTTCTGGCCTCAGTTTCATAATCCACAAGATGGGATAACAGGATGTATGAGCAGGGGTCATATGAAAATTAAGTGAGAGGTTGTAAAGTACTTGGCATGTTGTGTAAAGCACAATAGGTGCCGCATAGATCTTACCTCATTTCAATCCTAAAGGGAGGATTGTATCCAGCTTGGTTATCCGGATTGGTTAGTAGCCAATCACATTGACAGAGCAGAAATTCTCCAGAGGATTCAGCTTTACTTCTAACCACTCCAGTGAAAAGTTATCTGACTTTCCATTGATATACAAAACACTTAAATTTAGAGGTATTTCTGTAATGGACTTTTCCCATACTTGGCACAAGAATCAAATTTAAATGTGTTGTTGTATGTACTTATATTTTAACTTTTTATCTAACATGATATTATGTTTAACACCAACAAGCTTGGCCTTCATACTTGTATTTAGTAGAAAAATAATTAAAATTTTAAAATTTTATTTAGAAAAATTAGGACATATTCGCTTTGGCAGCACATATACTAAAATTGGAATGATAGAAGATAGCATGGACTCTCAAATAAATAAATAAATAAATAAGAAAATACATAGGAATATAGTTAGTGATACTTACTACTTTTAAATATACTTAGAAATGGAATTAATTTGGAGTTCATATTTACATATGAAATAGCTTTATATATTTAATAAGAGAAAAATTAGAAGAATAAAATAGAGGAATTTTGAATCAAATCAATATTAGTATGCCGGTTTGAAATACCATGATTAATTAAAATGTGGATGCAATTAATTAATTTATATAGCATTCTTACTGACTCATATTCATCAAATATATACCACTAAGTCAATTTATGTGAAAATGTTTTGATTATGAATATATATAAATATATTGAAAACATTTATTTATTTCGAAACCTGGTTTGTATTTTATACATCAATGAAATGATTGTGGCCATAAAAAGCACTCTTAATAAGTTTAATAAAGAATGTTGAGTGGCACCTGGGTAGCTCATTCTGTTAAATATACAGTTATGATCTCAGGGTTGTGGAATTGAGCCCTGAGCCTGGTGTTGGGCTCCAAGCTGAGTGTGGAGTCTGCTCCTGATTCTCTCTCTCCCTCTCACTCGGCCTCTCTCTCTCTCTCAAAGAAATATATAGAATCTTTTTAAATAAGAATGCTGAAAGAAAACCCATGTAATATAATTACATAAAATGTAAACACTAACTATGTGTAATCAAGAATACTATTTAACGCTCAGTTAACTGTCATGTTGAGAAAGTTACCTTCTATCCTGAAAAGAATGAAACTTTGGGATCTAGCAAGAAAAGGTGACAGAAGCTAAGCACAATGTCTTAACTTTCAGAAATTTTCCAAGTTCATCATTTGAATTTCAAGTTCTTTACTATGATGAATCAGAAGTATTCCTATGAAAAACCAACTTTTAAAAATGAAAGCTAGATTCTTTAATGTGTTCATTAAAAGCAAAAATTATGTGAATACCATGTACTTTGAGAAATAAATTTTGCTTTATAAAACATGCTTTTTAAATTAAAAAAAAGTGTATGGTTGAGGAACTATACAGTGTCTTACTACTGTCTTAATCAGTAACATACTATTTGCACTACAGGCAAGATGTACAAAATTAAAGTAAGCACATTATGAACCAATATCTATTTATAGTGGGAGTAAAAAAAACATCATTTTTTGCTTATCAATTTAGTATAAAACTCAGGAGCTTTGGAGACAGGCAAAATTTCTGAAGAATTTTTTATCCTTTCTTCTCAAAGGAAGAATTCAGTTCTTAGGATGTTACCCATGAAATTCTAACTCCATACTAGTTGAAAGAGAAAATCAGTAAAGCACTTGTGTTTCAGTGGGAACTCAAACTGGAATGGGTCCTACCATTTATGATAGATTCATTAGTATAACTGAGGAATATTCTAGACTTCAAGCCACATGCCCTTGAAAACCACAATGTTTCACTATATAATTTGATATTATGTCTGCAAGAAACTCTAACCATAACTGGTAACAATGGTTACCATAGCTGGCAACCATTCTATATAAATTTATTCAGCAGGTGAAATGAAAGAAAATTGAAGGATACCATAGCAAGTTTAGCAGGCTTGTAGGGCAGATTCAACTTTGAGGAGGGATGCTAAGACTCATAATATGGTGTCATCTTAATTATGCTTCAACTTCAAATAAAATTCCAACACAAAATGTACTTTTAGTTAACATTTCCTAAAGCAAAACAAAATTCTGACCGTGTATTTCTTGATTAGGGTACTATAAGAACATTTCTGAACACTTAAATTTTTTTAAAAAATATGAGTTTTGGAAATATTGCATTTGTTTCTAAATTTAAGGCATTGCAATTAATTTGGAAGTTCAGCCTTACACATTGCCTTCTACAAAATCCTGCAGTGGTTTAGGTGCAAGAATTAGATGTTCTATAAAATCAGAAATCAAGGAGAAGAATTCCAGTATCACAAGTGGACATGAGATCCATATTTGTAACTTAAAGATCAACTTGATAGATTACCATTCAAACAAGTGACTGTGTATTGTGTCAAAATATTTCACTTTTTGACCCAGACTCTTTCACTTAATAGCTATGACTTTGGGCAAATTACATAACCTCTACAACTTCTTTTCCCATGGAAACTAGAAATAAGCACCTCAAAACCCACTGTGGATGAAAGCCCATGATAACCATTAATTCTTTTGCAACTTTTTGTTTCACTATGTGTTGGGTATTTCCAAACCATAAAATACTTGTGTTTCTTTAAGTTTTAATTGTTATTCCACTGTCTCCAACAGATAAAAGTCCTGAAGACATTTCCCCCAAGCCCACAATTTTTCTTCCTTCGATTGCTGAAATAAAAGCCCATCAGGTTGGAACGTATATTTGTCTTCTTGAGGATATTATTCCTGATATTTTTAAGATAGATTGGAAAGAAAAGAAAGGCAAAACAATTCTGCAGTCCCAGCAGGGAAACACCATGAAGACTAAGGACACATACATGAAATTCAGCTGGCTGACCGTAACTGAAAAATCAATGGATAAAGAACACCAATGCATTGTCAAAGATGAGAGGAATAAAGGAAGGGTTAAACAAGAGATTGATTTTCCTTCAATAAACGAAGGTATGTGCATACAAACATGAATATAACCTCCCAGAATCCTTTGTTTTGAAGAGAAAAACCTAACTTTTCTGTCAAGTATTAATGAAAACATGCAATTAAAATTTTTTTCTAATGTTGTTGCCTTTCATGGTAGCATAAATGTCCTATTTCCCCCATAGACTTCAAATAGTATGGACTTTGGAGGGCCTGGGAGACTCAGTAAACTGAGCATCTGACTCTTCATTCAGCTCAGGTCATGACTCAGGGTATTAAGATTGAGCCCAGCATTGGGCTCTGCACTCAGCATGGAGTCTGCTTGAGTATCTCTCCCTGTGCCCCTTCCCCGTGCTCACTCTCTCTCTCTTTCAAAAGAAATATGCAATTAATTTAAAAAAATAGTATGGCCTTTGGAATATACAGAGAAAAAAAATGACATATTCACTTAGACTTTCAAGCCTTAGTTTTAGCATCCAAATATTAATGAAACAGTGATGATTTTAAAGTCATTTCATGGATTAAATGAAAAAATACACATGAAAGCACCTAGCTACCTGGTACACAAGAAATGCTCAGAGTCTACTATTGATAATTTCACTTGATCGGGAATTAAGAACAATTACGCATCATTCAAGAATGTTCTATCCAGCAGTCAGAAGTCTTTTCTCACTTCAATCTTGCTCTATTCAAAATATCACCCATCAACAATGAGTTGTCAGAGACAAAATGATCTTCATTTGATGGGGCCAGAATGCAATTCAACCAGAAATAATATTTTGGCAACTGAGGTTTTAGTATCGTCTTGAGTTTTTTAGATTTGTATTTTATATGCCAGCATAAGGTGAATTTTTGTAAATAAGGATTGAGAGATGCTAAGGTATTAAATATTCATGCATTCTACACAATGAATGTATTCTTACCATTGGTAAAAACTGCTCAGCAAACATTTGTTTCAGTTCTAGTGTGTGCCAGACTGGAAAGGATGCACGATGAACTACTGTCCCAAGGAGGATAACTACAGTAATCAATCAGGGTCACTTGTGATTTAAACATGGTGTTCCAAAGGAGCCTCACTGGGAGAGACGCTGGTCATATTTAGAAAGTGTGGGCAGATGGCTAAATGTGCCCAGCCTCGCTGTGATCTACTAACTCATTAGTAGGTCACAAGTCAAGTCCTGGCATTGACATCACAGACCAAGGGCCCAGAGACACCATAAGAAGGAACCACTTTGGATTTTCCTTGTGATTAATAACATTCTAAGCAGTGGGGAACAAGCACATAACGAGACCTGTGAAGAGCTTTGCTATATCAAGTCTAACTTTCTGAAGTGAGTTTATGTTCTCGGAGTGTTGAAAACACCCCACACACCCAAAATGGCAATTCTTAGCTTATGGCCCAAGTCACTTAACCAGGACTTAATACCTAATCTAAGAGCAATTTCACCTCCCCCCCCCCCACCCCAAGGAGAAGAGTAACCTTTAACTAGTCAACATGAGAATTTCCTGGTCATCCCCAGGAAGCTTCCTGATTGATTCATTCCCATCCCCATGGGAGAGTAACCTTGCCTAAGACAATGGATTCCTTTCTAAGAATTCCCTTTTCCCCCCTGGGTCCCTCTCTATTGTTAAAAACTTTTCCTTTCCTGTAGTCCTCTCATAAATTGATTGATTAATAGAGCCATTAGATCTTTAACATTTGGGCAGCCTGGGTGGCTCAGCAGTTTAGTGCCACCTTCAGCCCAGGGCCTGATCCTGGAGACCCGTGATTGAATCCCAGGTCCGGCTGCCTGAATGGAGCCTGCTTCTCCCTCTGCCTGTGTCTCTGCCTCTCTCTCTCTCTCTCTCTCTCTCTCTCTCTTGTGTCTCTCATGAATAAATAAATAAAATCTTTAAAAAAAATCTTTAACATTTACTTGGTTGAATTTTTTATCTTTAACAGATTTGGTGGCAAGGATGGAATCCGATATGGACCCTGAGGGGCATTCAGAGGCAAAGCAAAACACAGAGGTGGTAACTTTGAACCCTTCCAGTTCAAGATCTTTCAGTCCTGTCCCAAGCACTGTGGGTGAGTTCTTCCTGCTCTCAGCTCCAGTCACTTTGTGTTATGCCTCCTAATCTAATTGGTTTTGCTTGACAGGGCACGACAGCTTAGGCTGCCAGAGTGTTATGCCCGTGTTAAGTTAAACTAGCATGTCTCTTCTCAGCCCCATTCAGCTAGATATTTGCACAGAGTTCAACTGAACTGGCTGAAGGGACTGCCCAGAGCCAAGCAATTAACCTTTCAGACCAAGTGCCCAAGATAGAAACCTCAGCAAGTTTCCAGGAGAATTGGTGGTGCACGCAGAGTCTTCTCGTATCAGAACTCAGAAACATCTCTTACAGCTCATACACTAATGTGCACCTAATTGATTGTCACCATTCCTGTAGATAAAGCCTACAGCTAACAGGGAAAGGTAGAAAAAACACAAAAATTGGCGTGCAAGAGTCAAGCATTTAGAGGCCGCTAGAGCACTTACTACCTCAGGAACACGCCACTGATAGTACAGGTTGTCAGGAAATGGGATGGATCAGTACTAGATCACTCATCAACCTCAAGGAAACCTCTGTGCAAGGAGCTACACTGCAAAATACGCACAATCCCCAATTCCAGGACACAACCCTTTTTTAGGTGTTAGTTTTCTGATCAAGAATCCCAGTGTCTTAGTTAATGGAATCCTTAAAGAGTCAAGAGCACTACTTCTGTTTTATTCGTTTATTTTTCTTCTAAGAATTATAGTCCCAGATAAAGATACCTAGCAAAATGCAAACTCTTAAAAACTTCTTTGGTGTCCTGAGGAATTAACTTGGTAACAATCAGGTTGGAGACCCAAAAATACCAGACAGGAAAGTGGGGTACCACTCATTTGCAGCCAGATATGGCTGGATTGGAGTGTGGATTAACTCCATTTGAGGCTAGTGTCCTACCAAACTGCTGCGAGCCCTCAAAGCAATGATAACCTAGAAATACATGCCCATAATGGGGTACTTGCGAATTAGAATTAATTAATCTAATTAGAATTAGAATGATTTTGTGATATTAAGATGTGAACTTAAAAAGCAAGGGTTCCCTAATTAAACAGAATCCGTGTAAGATGTTGACAATTCCAAGGTCCTTTCATTGAAAGACTCATTGCAAAAGGCTAATGAAAGATTAATGATGGAGGAAGTAACTAAAGCAGAAGACTATAAAACTGATCTAACTCCTACTCCCCTCTTGGCAACTTTGAGCACTCATTATAGTCTGAATTGATTTTCCACTCTGAACAGACTACACAGCCATAAACAGAAGACTGCCAATTTCATGGCTTTACAGACACCTCCATATCTACCTTCATAGGAGGGCCCCCAAATGAGCCCTGTCCAGAGGGGCAAATTGCTATGTACTTTATTCTCTTAAACAGCCACGTGGAATTCTGGTAAATACTGGATCCTGTGCAACAGATCCTAGAAAATCTGGCAGAGGAGAGGGAAGAGTGGAAATCTTAACCACATTACTAGTGGAATCTCTATCTAAAGTCCTTGTCCACAGGGATAGTAAAATTTCTCATTATCCCATCCTTTCTAAATCTAGACCCATTGCTAGTGATCTTTTCTCTCCCAGATGTTATTCCTGCCTTCCTGCCTGTGTCATCCTGCCTAATTGCTCTTAACTTTCTGCCTGCCTGCGACTTGGCGGATTGTTGGCTCCTTCCTTTGGCTCTCACTGTGAGAGACTCTGAGTATTTGGAGGGTAGTATCCTTTGTACCCTCTTGTGGACCCGGGTAATACACAAGGAGTTACTCTATATGTCAGAAATTCTTAAAACTAAAACTATGCCCCCAGAGAGAAGGAAACAAATTGAGGCTCATGTGCTTGGTTAGATGGATCAATCTATGATGTCATTCCATGTAAATACAAGTCTGAGAATTTGAGAGCAACTGGCTTGACCAATCTTACCAGAAGCAGAAAGGCAGCTCTTGAGGCAACTCAGAGTTCTCCCATTGCTTTATCTATCCCCCAACTTCTCCTATTTATGAAAAGGGGCTTATAAATGGTTGGCTTTAGGAAAGCAAAGTGCTTCTTTGAGGAACATTTCTCTGTCTGTCATTAAAGTCACACATCTGATCCTGTCTCTAAAATGTAAACCCAGTGCATAAAAGCTTGAGAGTGAGGGAAGTAAACGAACTAGTTTACAAAAACTAGTAAACTAGTTCGTTTATAAAAACGTAGAGCTTTGTGCCTAAACTCTAGTCTACTCTCCTTGATAATCCTGAGACAAATACAAGTCTTAAAATTAATAGTGAGACAAAATACAAAATCCTGAGACAAATACAAATTAAAATTAATAGCATAAATATTAGTGGTCCTAGGTCCTTGTACCAGTCTGTGTGTCCATAAATATATCTTGTCGATGTGAGATATTTTTCACCCTGGATATTTCGCCAAAAATAATTTGTAAAGAGCTTTATTTCCCTGGTTTGAATATAAGCAATTTTAAGGATCGGGCATTCTACAACTCTCAAAGAGAGAGAGACTAACTTGAATGCGTTTCAGTTTTACATGATCTGGGCACATTCTCTGGTGGGTTTATGCATAATAGATATGTTGGTATTGCCTTCTCAGCACTAAAATCAGAAATTTCATGTGCCTGGTTTACTAAAGATCAAGTAAGTAGATGTGATCTCCATTACAAAATGTTATAGGAAAAAGCTTGGGAGAATGATGGACTTTGATGTTTCATAAGATATTTTACGCTTTTTATTTAATTCCAATTAATTAACACAGCACATTATATTAGTTTCATGTGCACAATATGGTGATTCAACACTTTGATACATCACCTGTGCCCATCAGGACAAGTGCACCCTTTAATCTCCATCACCTATTTCACCCTTCTCACCCCTTGTCTATGATGTTTTTGTGGGTAATCTCAGATAACGAGATATAAAAAATACACAATTTTAGCTAAAGTTTTAAATAATCTCCCAATTTTTTGAGGAACTTAAGATCATAGTGTTTTCCATGTTAAGATACATTCATTATATTCATTCAATATCGAGATCATTTCCAAGCAAGATAAAATACTAATATATTAGTGACTAAACACAGGTTTATCTACTTTTGTTTCCTTGCTGCATAGAAACAGAAGTTCGCACCTACTCATAGTCAAGCTTGGTCCTTTACTGAAAGATTGTTTTATGAAGAAGCACACATTTCTAGAAATTATGAAATATATTCATAAATTTTCCAATCTAAAGAATGTTAATTAACTGTTCACAACTGCCTACTGACTAGCTTTCTTTAAACATGAAGGTTTCTAAGGGGTTAAGAATTCTAGTACATGTAATGCAGACTCCTAAAATAATAAGAGAAACAACCTGGAAAGCAAAGAAACTAAGATGTATGTTTTTCAAAAGAAAATGTATGAGGAACGGAAATATATTTTTTGAGGGGAAAAAGGGGATTTTTGTCCTAAAGGGAAGTGGGTCATCTAATCATCTAAAGAAAGTTAACTTAGGACAAAATCTGAATGTAAAACAAAAACAAAAACAAAAACAAAACAAAACAAAACAAAAACAAAACAAAACACGTTGCAGAGGTTTGTACAAAGGGGGTGTTTGAGAAGGAATGTTATGTGTGATCAGGACTAAGATTGGAATGAATTATTTTTAAACCGAAGTAAGCTGGTACAGCATTGGAGTTTGATTTTTCTCCCTGCCAAAAGGATAAATGTTTTTTTAGGCTTTTCATGTTTCTTTGTTTTCCTTGGAATTTTGGTCTGCTTAAATCTCTTCGACTTGGAGTATTCCAACGGGTTTGTTAAACTGTTTGGCTATTTGGTATGTCAGATTACGTGGGATGCATTGTCAAAAAATACTTCATACCAAGTTTTCTAGGTATTGTGTTTGTAAGATTGTGGTACGTGCAGATAATGTCCATTCTGGTGCTACAAAAGACATGGCTCCTCATTGTCAGTACTTGGTTATCCTGATGGCCTTATAAATTGGCAGCAGTCTGTTTCTGAATCAGAAAAATGAAGGCGAGTAAACATGTCAGTGTATTAAACAAAGAGTCAGAGCTGAGGGAAAACCAGAGCAGCCACAGGGTTCTTCCAGGATCCCTTGGCAAATCTCATTTCTTTTAGTTTTTGTTTTTTAAATTCCTTTACCCTCCTTTGGACTTTTTAAATGACTCAAAGTGTAACTGGACTTCAATGGGAAGACTTTTATAATAGTACAAAACCATTTACCATTAATATCTAATGTGTCTGGACCATAATTCTGGAATAATTATTTTTGCCTCCAGAGACTGCATGTCTCATCATTCTGGACCCTGACACCTGCAGGTGGATTTCATTCCAATACCACTTAGTTTGTTTGGTCCCTGTGACCTTGTCATTGTTTCTATGTTTTCTGGATGGGTTAAAGCCTTTTTTTGCTATGAGAATGATATACTCACTCTGGCAAAGACAATATCAAAAATGGATTTTCCCTTGGAAAATCTCCAGTGACCAAGGCTCCTCCTTCTGTGATCTCCAGTGGCCAAGGCTCCTCCTTCACTGGGCAAATCACAGGAGCCTTTAGGAAAATCTTGCCAATCTCATGGAACTGTCTCAGTGTACAACCTTATGCTGATCTTTTATGTTACCTGCTAGTCTGAGATAGTGTAAGTCCAATGTCTGATGCTCAAGACTGTCATCAACAGGCTATGGACACCTTCCTAGATCACAGTTAAAAGGATCTGTAAGTCACAGTATACAGCCTGCTGATAAGATATTTTAGACATATCATCAGAGGAAGATAGTCCTCAACTATCCCAGTAGAAGAGGGACATTACTAAGTGGTTCTGCTATAAAACTAAAGGTTCAACCTTGTACACATAACATACCTACAAATGTTTCCACCTGACACCTGGTCCTACCTAGACAGAGGAGATTCTGAAACAGCTGAGAGAAGTACAAATAGAAGACATCCAAATTGACTGCATTCACCTAAAAAGAGTTTCAGGACTTCATATTTTAACTAAATGTGAAATCCTTTCTCCTTCTGTTCTTTCCTTACTCTGGAAATGGCCTGTATCTCCCATGTCATTGCCATATGTGTGACCTCTGGAATTTAGAGCAAACTGTTATTTCAGGCTAGCAGAAAATCTAACATTGGTCCAAAATTTTCTCAAGGTAAATAGGATATCTCATTGGTTGATTCTCCTAGTTTACATCCCAAGGAGTAGGGACTACCAAGAAGCCACCAGGATTAACACCTTTGGAAGGAATCCATGTGGCTTAAATGAAAGATTCCTTCAGCAGGGTCTTTCTTACTTATGTGATTTTAACTGCTTTGAGTATTGGGGGCAATGACATCAAAATGTACCTCCAACATGGGGAACTATCCTGTTTATGGGCATCATAACAATCTGCCTGGTGCATTTTATTCTTTCAAAAGCTTTACAGGCAAGTTCTAAGCCAGTAACCTTTAAGCAAATGATCTTCCTTGATTGGAATATCACAAAAGAATGAAGAGTACAACCAGCTCTAAAAACCATAATGCTAAAGAGGTAACCCTTGAATATCACAAGTCTTATGCAAAAGGCCAAGATCTGTGTATATCACCCAGAAAATCCACAGGAACTGTTAGAACTTCAGAGCAGTTGCTGACAGTAGTGTTAATTCCTTCAATTTTGATCCCGTCTCTCGGTTAAGATGAGAATGTGATCAAAAGGCAGGGTTGTTGTAAAGGAAACCTCAGGGTCACAATGTACTCATTAGCTTAAGGCTGTAAGTCTGTAAACCAAGTCTTCATAGCTACCCAACTGCAGTTTCAACAGCCAGAACTAGAACCTTTAGCCAATGGACATGGACTTTCCTGATCAGCACTAGGATTGACCCCTTCTGCTCCCCTTTAGGAGAAGGACCCTGCCTCAAACAATGAATTCTTCTGCTAATAATTTCCTTTTCACTGCCTCTCTATCTTGAAAAACCTCTGTCCTGTAGCCCTTACGAGCTTCCACCTACTTGCTAGATGGTATGATGCTCGATTCATGAATAGGTTGAAAATACAGCCAAAATGTACTCATTTGAATGTTTGCTATCTCATAGATTCTCAGTTTGTTCCATAATCAAATTAGGAATAAATATTTACTTTTACTTTCACCAGAAGTGTGATGCAAAGCAAATGAAATTATGTCAATGAAAATACTTGTTTTTGAAAACATGACATGGATAAATTTATCCCTGTATTTATTGCATTTATTTATATCCTTTCCTAAAACTAACTGAAGTCAGATTATACAGAGAGCCTTAAAGTTTATTTCTACAGCTAACAGAGAGGGACAAATGGGCATGGCATAAATGTAATGAAACCATTGGGCTGAAGTATCATGTTAGGTTTTGATTTTTCTAGTGTGCCGAGAGAAGTAATAAGTATAGTAAGTTCCATGGCGACGATTATGGTAAGGAAGGAGCTCCTGTTAATGATGTGCTTTCCATGGCACTTATTTCTGAAAGGAATGTTTCCCAAGGTCTTCTCATAGCCACAAACAGGGCACTTCTGTTAATGGAATTCTACAGTAGATTTTTAATGCAGATCCATGGAAGTTTTAAGGTTTTTTAATAAAAGCTTACATATATGTATGTATATAAATGAATGCACAGAACAGTGAGTGATTCTGGACAGAGATAAACTCATCTTTTCAAACTTTTTAACCAACTTTGATTGAGAAAGGGCACCATGGACATACAAGTCATATTATGAAAATTGTTACATTGTTGTCTTTATATGAATGAATGCATGGTGATAAGAGATTTTTATTTATCTTTTTGAAGTTTTTATTTTACTCCCAGGTAGCTAACCTACAGTGTACTATTAGTTTCAGGTGCAAATGTCATGAATAACATCACTGCATGAAAAAGAAAGATATCTTTAGGACACTATAATGTCAGCTCTTTAGGATATTTTAACATTTAACATAATTATACTAACATTATTCTTCTTGAGATTTACCCAAAAGACTATATCTCACACCCATTTCTCAAGAGCACACCAACATAAGATTGTGTGGAGTAGATAAAATTGCACACCAGAACCATGTCTGTATACACGACACGGGAGGTGAAAAAGAATAAACCAAAAAATCTTAGAGCTCTCTCTTCCTGCATCCACAGTCAATCATCATTAAGGATTTTTGTGTTTGTATGTATGTTGAGGGGGTGGTGGTTTTGTTTTGTTTTTTTCTACACTGTAGATAAATACAACTTTAACGCAAGTTTATGTATTCAGACAGCTATCAGTGTGATGTGGCCTTTCATCCTATCCCTGCAAACAAGTGCACTGAAATGCTGAGCTTTTAGGGGTGCATCAGTAGCTTAGTCAGTTAAGTGCCTGCCTTTGGCCCAGATCATGTTTCCAAAGTCCTGGGATTGAGCCATGTGTTGGGCTCCCTACTCAGCTGCAAATCAGTTTCTAGCTCTCCCTCTGCCCACTTCCACGGCTCATGCTCACTCTCTCTCTCTCTCAAATACATAAACAAAACTTAAAAAATTTAAAAAGAAATGATGAGGTTCTTTAATAAAATGATCATTTGCTAAGACTAATTCAGATATGCTGAAGAGATGATGTCTGAGAGGTGACAGTGGTGGAATTATGTTTGATGTCTATGGGTTAACAAGATGCTTTCCATAGGCTCTAGCTCATCAATACCCCCACAGCCATCCTTTCAGTGCTGGCTCTGACAATCATCACTGGTATGCTATTCAGCAAGGGACATAGACTCTCTAAATCTTATTTCCTTCTGGGTAACATGGAATTCTACAAATTCAGCTCATATCAATGTAACAGGGAGATGAGATGAGATAATGCCTATGAACTTTCACATAGTGCGTGACACAATAATAATCAGTCAATAGGTTTGGCCTTCTTTAGTATTGTTGTCAGGTCCTCCCAACACCATCAGTCCAGAGAATCATGTGCAGGAGTTGAGGATACTGGGGCATGAATGATTTGAAAGACAGGGCTGCTTCTTAGCTTAGAGAGGAAATTTACCAAAAGCAGACTCCTTCCAACATGTACGGTGCCTCTGTGGCTTCAGGGTTGGACAAATTCATTTTGGTAGCAACCCTTCATGTGAGCAGTGGGTATGGAGGACTGGACCGCAGCCACCGCTTCTGATTATTTTTCTATTCAATAGTATTTTTTTATAATAAATTTATTTTTTTATTGGTGTTCAATTTACCAACATACAGAATAACACCCAGTGCTCATCCCGTCAAGTGCCCCCCTCAGTGCCCATCACCCAGTCACCCCACTCCCCGCCCTACTCCCTTCCACCACCCCTAGTTCATTTCCCAGAGTTAGGAGTCTTTATGTTCTGTCTCCCTTTCTGATATTTCCCACACATTTCTTCTCCCTTCCCTTATATTCCCTTTCACTATTATTTATATTCCCCAAATGAAGGAGAACATACAATGTTTGTCCTTCTCTGATTGACTTACTTCACTCTTTATAGGACACCTACTGTGGAGCAGTCCCTGTGCTATGAGTTATGAGCACAGAAGGAAAACAAGATAATGTTAGGCATTACCCTCCAGGTGTGAGGAAAAAAAAAAAAAAGAAAAAAAGGCATCATTTATAAACTACAACATCTTTATATGCAGAAATACAACATGTGATTTGATCTAGTAAGTTACATAAATTCACATCAACCATTTCTGGAATTGTAGGGCTCATATTTGTAATGACTCTTCCGCTCTTGACAAATTCTATCATCTGTCTATCATCTATCTATCTATCTATCTATCTATCTATCTATCTATCTATCATCTATCTAATCATCTACCTTCTATCCACAACACAGAGGAAAGTTAAACAATGGATATGAACAATGAATAATACTTGTCCTCATTTCTTTTAGAATTTGCTGCTATTAACTCTACAGAAGCTTCCCTGAATGATGAAAATGGTAAGTTTTTGTCTTTGTTTGCCTTTATGCTATGCTGTAGCATTTTGCCTTCCTGATCAACTTAACCCTTGAACTCCCCTGGCTTCGGGGAGAAACTTCAGAATGGCTGAATCTTGCAAAATAGACTGTGATATTTATATCAATCCACCATTTCTCAGGAGTCATCTCTTTTAAAGGTTTTATTTATTTATTCATGAGAGACACAGAGAGAAAGCAGAGACATAGGCAGGGAGAGAAACAGGCCCCTCACAGGGATCCCGATGTGGGACGAGATCCTGGATCTCTGGGATCATGCCTTGGGTCGAAGGCAGATGCTCAACCACTGAGACACCCAGGCGTCCCTCAGGAGTCATCTTCACACAGTAACTTCTGGTTTGGCTGTGAGAGGACTATGAATTAGGGGTGCATCAATGTGCCCTGAATTCTTTCAACAATGGATTTCATTCATATCTGTGCCCTGTTTTCTACTGACTGAGGAAAACATGATTTCTTATTGCTTCTGTATTTTTTAAGCTTTGTTCTTCCTGGTAGTTTATTACATGAACTGACACCGAGAGGTTCTTGTACAGAAGGCTATGTGCTGCACTGGGAGTGTGTTTTGTTTAATTCTCTTAATACTCACTGTGAAAGATTTAATTCCCACTTTACATGTGAGGGTAATGAGATAAAATTAATTCAGTCTCCACACCACATGTCAAGAGCTGAGGCTGAAAACCAGACCAACTGAATCAAGATGAATCAAGTGACATTTAGTTTTTACTTATTCCTGCCTAGAGCCCTCGTGGGGATGAACATGCAAAAAGTCACCTATTACCAATGCATTTCCCCCCATGGATTCATTCATTATAAAGACAACCTTAATTTTTAATACTTTGGAATGTGCTAGAGGAATTTCATAGGTTTTTGACTGACTTGACCTGCAAACTCCATTCTGAGTTGTCTCTCTGTGGTGTTGGTGTTGGTGATGGTGATAGAGGGGTGATAGAGGTATTTACTACTCGGTTGTGCTGGTATGAGAGTGTCACTTCAACTTAGGTTATCAGAAATGTTTACAGTTACCACTCTCCAATGAATAAGTCTTGACCTTTCAAAAAAACTGAAATTAATAAAATACTTCTTTTAGACCCCCTGCAGCTTCAACTCATGAACACCTCTGCCTACTACACCTACCTCCTCCTCCTCCTGAAGAGCCTGATGTACTCCATCATCATCGCCATCTGTCTGCTTGGGAGACCAGCGCTCGATGGCAATGGGAAGAGTTCCTAACATGATGCCTACAGAGTCCACTTTTTCCCATTGGCTTTTGTCCCTATAAATGTCTGCTGAGGATCTAGTGGGGCTTTGTTTCTATGATTGGGTTATTTCCTTTCACATGTATCTTTCTCTGTAGGGTCACAATGCAGAATGGGTTTATAAACTCCTGGGCAAACACAAACTTTCACTCTGCAGCAAGAACAAATTCTGCTATGACTCAGGGGTGGGGACAGGGGGCCATCCCCAGGGGCTTCATCACTTCTCTCTCCTTAATGCCCACCCACTCCTCAGCCACGCAGTACCCATGCCTCTGTGTACAGCCTGTATGCAGCTTCCAGCTGTGTCCTTGAACTCTTTTTTTTAAAAATAAACTTATTTTTTATTGGTGTTCAATTTACCAACATACAGAATAACACCCAGTGCTCATCCTGTCAAGTGTCCCCCCAGTACCCATCACCCATTCACCCCCACCCCCCGCCCTCCTCCCCTTCCACCACCCCTAGTTCATTTCCCAGAGTTAGGACTCTTTTACCGTATGATTTCTTGGAAGCCCTTTATTGTACATACCTAGAAGATCACCTCCTTACTGATTTACCTTTGTACTGTTTTTCATAATAAAAATTATCAAAAATCTATTTGGGCCTATATGTACTTTTATTTGGTCCAATCTAACTGAGAGTCAGATGTAAGAGACAGCATGACAGCTGAGCCTTCCGATACAGTGCTGGTCGTAATATTGGTCAATTCTACATTTTAATTCTTGCCCTGAGATAGTCCTTATGCTACTTTCTTTGAGGGACTGGACACAGGAGAGCCACAGCCAGTGAGGTTGCCCAGGTTAGTTTCTTTCAAAGGTCAACTGATTCAGACTCATTTGGTTTCAGACACTCTGGTGTTGACTGTATAAAATGTCACAAGACTGGCAGATGTCTCAGACCCATAGCAATGTTTCACAAGCACCACGTTTCCTGATCTCACATGAATCCCATGAGAGTAGCGCTAACACTAGAAATGTAGGGTGATGGAAGGGGTAACGGCTTGGACTCCGATCCCCAAGTGCCTCGGTTTAAATATATAGCTATTTGGACTCTCTGTGACATAATTTTCTCATGTGTAAAATGAAAATACAGTGTACCTTGTCTTCTGGACTTGTGTGGATGAGATGCGTTAATTACGCTGGGTACATGCAAATCCTCAAGAGCATTAGCATCTACTCTTGGCAGCTCTACTTTGGAAATAGATAACACACCTGCACATGCACACAAACACTAACAAGGGTGTCCACTCATTCATATATGTGTTAGTAATTCTACAAACATGGATGTATAACAAAATGTTCACGTATGGTAAGTTATGGAAAAAATAGTAGTTGTATATTTTTCTATTTTCACTAATAAATGCATTTAGAGTAACAACTTTTATATATTGGAATTGAAATAATGTCTCATTTAAAATTGGGAAGGGGGATCCCTGGGTGGCGCAGTGGTTTGGCGCCTGCCTTTGGCCCAGGGCGCGATCCTGGAGACCCGGGATCGAATCCCACGTCGGGCTCCCGGTGCATGGAGCCTGCTTCTCCCTCTGCCTGTGTCTCTGCCTCTCTCTGTCTCTGTGTGACTATCATAAATAAAATAAAATAAATTAAAAAAAATAAAATAAAATTGGGAAGGCTTCTGTGTTTTATTATACTCAGCTTCAGTTTCTGTGAAATGAGTGATTTAGAAACCAAGTAGATTCCCATGTGGAAACAACATAAGACCCAGCAGATAAAGGAAGAAGAATTTAATTTTGATCTATTCCCTGATTCTCAAAAATTTGTTCAGATCTCCTTGGACAAATGCCTGGGGCTCTATTCAGGGATCTGGAACTGTTTCTGCATGTGAAAAGCACAGAGGCAATGAGGGGAAAGTAGCCAATGACTTGCAGCTCTGTGGCTAATGTCCCTGCTGGGTCTCCTAGGCAATGAGTGTCTCCTGTGGCTTCCAAATCCTTAGCACCTTACTTCTGCAACCCAAACTGGACTGGCCTACACTGGGATGTGCAAAGAGTAAGGTGAGGGTGGGGTATTAATGCAGGACACAGTGGGTGGGATGAGGCAATAATGTGGTGATGATGTTTATTTTTCTCAGAGTTATTTTTGTGTATGTGCCCTTTCAAATGTGGTTGATTTGTGGAAAATACCTGAAGTCAAACCAGCCCCTACTGGTTGGGGCTGTGCAAGAGGTGGCTTGAGTGTTGAAATATAAAATAAAGACAGTTAAGCCACAGCCATCTTTGCTCATTTTCAAAAGGCCACAGCTAATGGAAAGGAAACATCCATCTGCACACACATGCTCCTGCTGTCAAACATACTCTTATGCTTTGAGTGATGGGTTCTCCTATATTATACCAAGTTCATTCCAAGTAGCTGCTATGTGAATTGGTATCCTTTGACCAGAACTGTTGAGATGCTTCTCCTTTAGTCCACTCCAATGACACTGTTCTGAAGGAAATAGCAAGCAGACTTGTAGCACTAGATGATCCCTGATACTTCACCAGGATCTGTGCTTTTCCATGGCATGTCATTTTGAGGCTCCTAATTCAGTCTTGTTTTGTCAGTGTAGGCAGGGTGACACAAGACCCTTGCCCATGAAGCAATTAGCATAGACAAACTGTAGACGTTACAACAGTAGGTGCTTCTTCTTCACAAGTACACAGGCACATGGAGGCCCTGAGTTCAAGTGAATAATTGGATGTCATAGACTGAGTCATCTCATTCCCTCTAAAGGGACAAGTGACTGTAGAGTCAGGCTGAGCAAGGCTTCATGGAAGAAATGCACATCAGGTAAATGCGCTGGGGTGGAGCAGAGGAGGGCTGTTCAGCAACATGAGCACGAAAACAAGTGTCCCTGGTGCCACCCAACCTGAGCTCGATACAGAGAGGGTGCCCAGTCCCAAGACCCAATCTGTCCAGTCCTTGGGGAAATAAACTTGTATTGTTGAGATCACCACCCTAGGCTTTCACAGTTGGACTACACAGCATTTTCTCACCATAGACTTTACTCCTCTTGGTCTGTGCTTCAGAGCCAACTTCTGGGCGAGCCATGGTTTCCATAAGCATGGGCGCCATGCTAGTGCTTCAGCCCAGCATGTGTTGGAGAGAGGTCTTTCTCAGGGTAAACTATACACTAACGTCCAGCTCAGGAATCATCTGCGGGACTGGTGTAAATGTGACTCCATTCCTGAGACAGTATAGTCTAATGGTGCCACACCACTGAGTTCTTGAGATTTAGGCCTAAAGGCCAAAATCTGCAGGCCCTCCTCACCTGTTACTCTATCTTAAGAAACTTTCAGTTTATGCACAGCCTCCCACACCCCTTTTTGGTGGCACTTTCATCATTTGGTCCATTCTCAGCACAGCACAGATGGCAATGAAATAACTTGTAGAAATGGACATTTGACCCTGTCATTACATTCATTCTGTAAATATTTCTTCACCAAATATCTCCGACAAAAATAATACTTATTTTCCATTATGTACATTTTTTTCCTCTAAAGTCAGAAAAAAAACTCTCAATGTCTGAGATTGGAAGAAAAGTTAAATAATTATTGTATTTCCTCAAAACATTTTTCATTCACTTAAAATTGTATTTATGTAGTACACAACGACACAGCAAATGCTCAAGTTATCAAGCAAAAGCAAAATATAATGCAGAGCTACAGATCCAGGTGTGGATCTGTGCACTTGCCTACTGTGGCTACCATTCTTTCCCCACCTCTCAACACCCAGCATCGTGGGCATGAAGCTTCTTCCAAAATAGACAAAGGCATGATAACTAGCAACAACACAGTGTAAGGGAGCTCAGTTAATTTGGGGTGGGGAGTGATATGATGGTGAAATGACAATCTGTATCGTGTGCAAGAAGGAAGGCCTGGGTCACTGCTGGTCTGATGTTGTGGTCATGGCTGTAGCAAGCATGTGTGCAGCTACAGCTATGTGCATGCTTAGCAGAGACTCAAAAGAGCCAAAACCATCCAAACACTGTTGGTGGACCTTGAAGTGATTGGCATATGCAGAGGATCCAAGGAAAGACTCAGAAAAAGTATAATCTGGGAAGACTTATATTTTAGTCTATGCAGTCTTTGTGCTAATTGCCTCAAATATGAATATGCTGCCCAATCCCTACAGCAAAACCATTGGCAGAGTCGAGTTCTTGCTCTATGTAATTTTGGTGTATGTAGACACAGGGTGATCCTCAGGAAGCTAGGCTGAAAAATAAACTAATTAAAAAAGAAAACATCCCTTTTTGAACTCAGCCACAGTAACTTCTTGCAAGATACATCCACGAAGGCAAAAGAAACAAAAGCAAAAATGAACTATTGGGACTTCAAGATAAGAAGCTTTTGCACAACAAAGGATACAGTCAACAAAACTCAAAGACAACCTACAGAATGGGAGAAGATATTTGCAAATGACATATCAGATAAAGGGCTAGTTTCCAAAATCTATAAAGAACTTATTAAACTCAACACCAAAAAACAAACAATCCAATCGTGAAATGGGCAAAAGACATGAAGAGAAATCTCACAGAGGAAGACATAGACATGGCCAACATGCACATGAGAAAATGCTCTGCATCACTTGCCATCAGGGAAATACAAATCAAAACCACAATGAGATACCACCTCACACCAGTGAGAATGGGGAAAATTAACAAGGCAGGAAACCACAAATGTTGGAGAGGATGCGGAGAAAAGGGAACCCTCTTACACTGTTGGTGGGAATGTGAACTGGTGCAGCCACTCTGGAAAACTGTGTGGAGGTTCCTCAAAGAGTTAAAAATAGACCTGCCCTACGACCCAGCAATTGCACTCCTGGGGATTTACCCCAAAGATACAGATGCAATGAAACGCCGGGACACCTGCACCCCGATGTTTCTAGCAGCAATGGCCACAATAGCCAAACTGTGGAAGGATCCTTGGCGTCCATCGAAAGATGAATGGATAAAGAAGCTGTGGTCTGTATACAATGGCTTATTCCTCAGCCATTAGAAATGACAAATACCCACCATTTGCTTCAATGTGGATGGAACTGGAGGGTATTATGCTGAGTGAAGTAAGTCAATCGGAGAAAGACAAACATTATATGTTCTCATTCATTTGGGGAATATAAATAATAGTGAAAGGGAATATAAGGGAAGGGAGAAGAAATGTGTGGGAAATATCAGAAAGGGAGACAGAACATAAAGACTCCTAACTCTGGGAAACGAACTAGGGGTGGTGGAAGGGGAAGAGGGCGGGGGGTGGGGGTGAATGGGTGACGGGCACTGGGGGGGCACATGACGGGATGAGCACTGGGTGTTATTCTGTATGTTGGTAAATTGAACACCAATAAAAAATAAATTTATTAAAAAAAAGAAAAGAAAACATCAGAGGCATGAGTGGCCACATACTGCAGGGGATATATATCACAGATTACTTCAGTACAAACAACTTTTTCAAGGTACAAACAGCAATAAAAGCAACCTTTTGGGGGAAAAATCACAATCTAGAGTTGCTACAATTAAAAAAAAATAACAGCCTGGCAAAGAATCACAAAATGTGACTATTCTTATGGGATAAACCCCTTACATATCAATATAAACTGTCCTTGAGAGTGTGTAGATAATCTCTTTAGAAGAGAAATACTTTGAAGTAGCTATAAGAAATGTGTTCAATAAATACAGAAAAACATGTTTAAAAATACTAAGGAAAATATGACAACAAAAATCAACAAACAGATATTCTCATGAAGGATAGTAAAATTATAAAACAGAATATATATATTCATATATATCTTATATACATATATAAGAAATAAAATCTAGATTATAAAAGTTGTACCTTGAAGTGGTATAGTCATTGAGAGCTTCAAGAGAATATTCCAGTTGGCAGATGAAACAATCTCAAAACAAGGAACTTCCTCAACCTAATAAAGGGCATCCATTAAAAGCCATAGCTGACATCATACTTAATGTTGAAAGACTGAATGATTTCCCCAAAGACCAGGAACAAGACAGGGATGTCTTCTCTGTTAAAGGTTATAGACAGTGCAACTAGAAAAATGTACATATATCTAGCAGACTGAAAAGAAAATTGGAAATGCCTTCACCCACAGATGACATGATCCTGTATGTAAATAATTCCAGAGAATCTACATGCACAAAAAAAACAAAAGAAGAACTCATAAACAAGGCCGGCATCATCACAAAGTACACATGTGATGTACAAAATATCAGTTGGGTTTCTATATACTAACATGAACAACTTGAAAATGAAATTTAGGAAACAATTCCATTTACAATAGAACCAAAAAGAAGAAAACATTCAGGAACTAATTTAACACAAGAAGAGCAAATATTGCGTGTTGAAAATTACAAAACAAAACAAAAAGAAAATTACAGAACAATGCAAAGGAAAATTAAAGAATATCTGAATAAATGCAGAGAGGATTGATGTTCATGGATTAGAAGTTTCAATATTGCCATGCTGCAATTGTTACCAAATTGATTAAAGATTCAATGCAGCAGGCTTTGTGGGCACAAATTAATTTAAGCTTGGACTAAAGTTAGCAGGAAAACCAAAAACACCTAGAGTAGACATAATAATTTTGAAAGAGAACATAGCTAGGGGACTGACATGGTCACCCTGCAGAAGTAGTGGGGTGGGGGGTGCACATGAAATTTGATTTGGATGTGATACTGAGGATGTTGCACGTACAGAGGGTGTGGAAAGCTTTATCACTGATGAGTGAAGTCCTGGGTCAGCAGGGTGAGCCTTTCAAGCAAGGGCTTACAGGCCCTTATTTCAACGCTACAGAATAATGAAGTTTCATAATTTAGCCCATGTACTGCTGGTCTAATGAAATACAGAGTTGAGTGGAAGAAATCTGAGAGTCCAGAAATAATGTCTTGTGTCTATGGTCATTCGGATTTTAATAAATGCGTTGAGTTGGAGATGCCTGGGTGGCTCAGTGGTCGAGCGTCTGTCATCAGCCCAGGGCGTGATCCTGGAGTCCCGGGATTGAGGCCCACATCGGGCTCCCCGTAGAGAGCCTGCTTCTCCCTCTGCCTGTGTCTCTGTGTCTTTCTGTGTCTCTCCTGAATAAATAAACAACATCTTTTAAAAAAATAAGTATGTTGAGTTAATTCAGTGCAAGATGAAATAGTCTTTTCAACAGCTGGCTCAGCTGCAACTGGATATCGCAAGGCAGAAGAATAAATTTCTTTCATTACCTCCTCCATACATGAAAATTAATTCATGATGGACCATAAACTTATGATAGAGTGAACACTAAAAAACTAGATGAAAATACAGAAGAGAATCTTTGTGATACAGGATTAAAGCAAGAGGTTCTTAGATATGACCCCAATCACATTACCCATAAAAGAATACTGGATTCTGATAAATTGGATTTCATCAAAACTGAAAGCATGGGTTTCGAAAGTCCTCATGAAGAAAATGAAAAGACTACAACCTCGGAGAAAAATGTGTGCACCTTATACAGGGCCTTTTGTCTAGAATGGATAAAGAGTTCCCACAACTCAGTAAGACTTAACATCACTTCAAAAAAATAATAAAAGGGTTAAAATACATGTTTCTCTGAAGAATATATATGAGTAACTAAGAAGCACATGAAAATATTTTCAAAACTTAGTACCTAGGGACAAATGAAAAGCCCAAGGAGATACACACCTGCTACATTGTCTGTCATCCAACAGACAACATCTAGCATGTGTCAGTGAAAACAGAGAAAATAAACTCCTTTTAAAAGAAGTAAAGTATAATTAACATATAGTGTAATATCAGTTTCAGATATACAATATAATTCAACATTTTATGAGTTATGCAGTGTTAGTCAGTGATTCTTTTATTCAGTATTTATGGCATCTTTCCCTGGGGAATACCTTCCTCCCTGGGGAAATCAACTATATCACCAAAGCCAAAACACAAAGCAATTAAAACACCCTCATCCCATCAGACAAATGGCTTATAGGAAGCATTTTTGTCAGAGAAAGGTCAATTGTAAAGCACAATAAACGGACAGTCTTTTATAAATGTATAGTGTTATTAATAAACATCATTAATGATCTCCACTAGTACATATCTCCGGCAGCAGCACTCGGGTTTCTTACTGAATTCGGTGTAAAATCAATACCTCTTACTTCCTTACTTCCCCATATATGCAAGTGAATTAAATCATTCAAGTTAACAGGTATTTAATAATTATTCCTGTAATCTTTATTAATTTTAATAATTCAACCTTTGTATCATTTCATCTTTATTTTTATATAAAATTTACTTGCAATGATGTATTCTAATACTTGTATTATGTCCATTTTGTATTTTTTATAATTTATGGGATTAATAAATTAATAGTAATAGTAAATATATGATAACTAACAATCTTTTCGCCAGACACCCTCCTTACTGTTCTGCATTTAGTGCATTATTTAATCTTCATAAACCTATGAGGTAGTTGCTGATTTTCCTTTCTGCAGATGAGGAGCTGAGAAACTGCGGTGTGAGCATGGACTCCAGGGCTCACAGCCAGGAAAGGGGGCCCGGGAACAGCGCAGGTGGCCTGGGTCTGCTGGATGCTGGAGCCTCTGCAACCCAGACTCCCCTTGCCGGCACCTAAAGGACACGGATAAGCTGGTCTCTGAGAACCTTCATGGGCACCAGGTATGAAGAGAGCCCCTCAGCTTCCTCGTCATCAGACAGGTGCCCATCACCTCCTCAAACAACCTGACCCTGTGTGGTCGCCCTCAGGTTGGTGAAACATTAAACGTCAGGTGACAGCACAGGCAGTGTTTATACAGAACATGCATGTGTATTTCCAGGACCAGGCATTGGGGGATCAGATTCCCAAGGAAATGCTGACACCCAGCAGCAGAGCCTTGAGGGGTGGGGGACAGCCTTGCTGTGACAGCCAGTCTGGGTGCAGTACAAGTGCCCGTCACTGTCGGGGAATGAATTAGTGCCCTGGCTCCAATAGTGGTACAAGGCGTGGCACAGGGGAGCAGTGAACTGTGGGGACAGACACATGAACAGAAATGGGTTGACGGTGGGGTCCTGGGATAGAGTCCCACATTGGGTTCCTCGCAGGGAGCCTGCTTCTCCCTCTGCCTAGGTCTCATGAGTAAATAAAATCAATATTCTCATTTGAGGCTGGGAAACAGGGGCCTTGCAAGGAGGAGCCCCTTACCTAAAACTGCCAAGCACACTGAGTCCACACCTGGAAAAGCAGGCTTCCTGCCTGGTAGGTCTGGCCCTTCCCCTCCCCCAGCAGGTCCTTTGCAGTAACAGACACCACTTCCCAGGGATCCATCCCAGAGGACTGTCCCTGTAGGACCTGCCTGCAGCGCCCAGCAGGGGGGGCCGGAAGACAGAGGAAGGAGCAAGCCAACTACTGCAGCTTTTAACCCAGAATCTCAGTACTGAAGACAGGACCACAATTCGCATTCAAAGCAACAGGCCAGTGAGGACAAAATTAATCCCTGAATCACAAACATCCAGGCAGGTTACGTAGGGCACAGGCCTCAGAGCCTGGCAGACTGGAGGTTCTCCGTGTGTCTTTCCTAGCTGGGCAATCTCAGGTGGGTGACTCCACCTCCCTAAGCCTCTGTCTCATCTGCAGAATGGGGTGAATGACACCTGCTTGAGGCTTGCAGGGAGGGAATCGGTGTGTACAGCGTGTGACACTCAATAGAGTACATTTGTTATTATTTAATGGATGGTTTCTGTTACAACCTTTAAAATTAGCTTCTCAAAAAAGGCAAGCAACTCTTAATTCACAAGGGCTAGAGGAATCTGTCCTACGTTCTGGGTCCAACACCATTACCTGAACGACGGCTCCTCAAGAACAGCTTCTGCTCCTTGCTCCTGGCAAGTGAGAGAGATTCCTGAGTTCTGCAACTCTCTGAACTTTCCTCATGGCCCCTTAGTCTTTGGAGGTTAAAAGAAATTCTCTCTCTCTCTCTCTCTTTCTCTCTCTCTCGTCTCTCTCTCTCTCCACACACAGACACACACACTCACAGCAACACACACATCTTGAAATCTATGTATACGGAATGGATGGTGTCACGAGTGTGTGAGATTTGGAGTTTATTAGAGTTGAGTTTGAATCAAGGCTTCATTACTTACATTACTTTGAGCAAATGAAAAGTTTTAAGATTCTAATTTGCTGATGTATCAAGTGTGGTTGTTATAACCATATTTGTACTTTATTATAAGGAACAAATGGGTAAAGAATCACATTGTATGTGAGTTGACAAATAGTATTTATTTACAAAGGAATAAACTTGACCCATCCCAGGCCCATGGTGGAGGATGTCTCCAGAGTGAGCATTATTATTCTCATTCACAGCGACTTTTCCAAGGACACACGTCCCCCAAGAGGCAGGGCTTGGACTGGAGCTGTCATTCTGTCCTCTTCGATGCAATAAATCCTCAGGGAGTTAGGAGGTATCATTCGGCCTCCAGGGCTCCCCTTTGGCTGCTCCATATGACAACGACCTCTCCCCTCAGCGCACCACAGAGCAGACCATATCGCTGGGTGCTCAGAGGGCTGGGCCCCCAGGCTGGACCCATGACTGGTCCATCCACGAGGCCAGCAGGTCTGGGAGGCTGGCAGGCCCAGGGACTGGGTCTGAACCAGCTGTTCCCTGCAGGCTGTGAGCACCTGGCAGCCCCGAAGCCTGTGGGAAAGGAAGGCAGGATGTGAAGCTCTGGCTGAGGTTTCTGGGCTCCATTGGACTCATCTGGAAACTGTCCTGGCCCAGCCCTGCCACCGCCTTAGCAGGGGATGGGGCTGCTGTCTGGGAAGCTGTGGGGTGGCACCAAAGAGCAGGGGGCCATGGAGCATGACCTGGGCCCTAGTCTAGCTTCCTCTCTCCTCCACTGTCAACAACTATCTTAGTCTGGTGTGTTGAGTGGTGATTTGCATCGAGTCAGGTTCTCATCCATGTGTCACCTAGACTGACTGCATGAAAATTCTGTTTCCTGAGAGTTTCTTCTAAATTCTGTGCGAGAAGCACACTATGTAAACTAGTTTTATTGATACACTTACAAGAATGTCTGAAACACACCCACGATACAGTGTACCATGCCTATAGCTTAAACATCCGGCGTCTTTCAGGTGATTGTCCTAGTGCTCTGAACGACAGGTATGAGTCCTCACAAAGCGCATCATGAACACTACTGACCTGGTTCACTGTGGTCACAATACAACAGAGAGAGAGAGCTCAGGAAATTGTAGGACATTCTAATAATTCCTGCTAAACAGACTATTTCTCCCACAGCTACGAGGTAGCACCTCAAGGACAGCCGGTATAGAAATATAAGCACTAGTGTGTGTGATGTCCTTGTCCCCAGGGGCACAATGTTGATGAAGTTTTCTATCACCACCATCATCGTTCTGAGTTCTTGGCATGTGGCAGGTGTGAACAGCAGGAGCCACCAAGGAGGGGCATATTTGTGAGCTTGGACTAATTTCAACCCCATAGCGAGCACAGACCCCCGGGGCCTGCATCCCACAGGCTCCAGGAGACCAGACATCCAGCGTCTCCTTGGGGGTGCACAAGGGGGATTTCCTCATTCTCGACTTCTTTCTAACCTCTCCTGCACTCAGGGTGGTAATAATTCCCTCGAGAAGAGCTGCCATTGGTAAGGCCCATGCTAGCCTGGGACATGGTCCGCGTGGGAATGGGCAGGAAGGTGGTCGGTTCCTTTATGAATGTGTGATTTCTCTTTGCCTTCGTTTCTCAGCTGAGCCCTGGGACTTGGGGTGGGAAGTGGTGTTTGATACCATAATATAGATGCTAGGGTGCTCACCTCTGGATTATTACTTCTTTCCCCCCCTTTTTTTTCAGTGGGTATCTACAAAAGGAGTAAAATTTACAAACATATTTGCATTTTCCCCTTACATTGACATTTTCCTGCCTAATATTATGAGCACGAATTTAAAAATATAAGTATAAATGAATTATAATCACCAGTAACAATACCAGGCAAAGAGGGAGAAATTTAGATTTCTCTTTCTCTCTCTTCCCACACCATCTCCAGTGTACCCTGTACTCCATGAATAAAGTCTAGCGCCAACAGTGCACCCTTTCCATGCTGTACCAACAGTCTGTTGGGAGCAATTTTTCTTGTTACTTGTTAAAGAATTTTCTTTCCAATCTAGTTTGATGGCAGTTAGTACTTTCTTAGGTTTGAAAACATGAGACTGCTGGCCGAGCAAGGATTTTCTGGGACTGCAAGACAGTGAGGTTGTCTGGGATAGTCTGCTCTCAGAGCATCTCCTCGGGCAGCCTCCTGCACAGGGGGTCCCTGAGCAAAGGATAGTCAGCCAGAGTCCCTGTCCTTCCTCACTTGTCAGCTTCTGACACTTGATATTTCTACTATTTTGGAAATAGCCATTCTAAGGTGTGAGGTGATACCTCGTTCTGGATCTGATTTGCATTTCTCTAAATTTCAGATAAAGAACAAATAATTTTGTAGTTTATGACCAATATTGCATAGCACTTTGCACTTTTTTCCCATAAAATCAGACAATCCAATGAGGCTGCCTTTTTCATAAAGAGGCAAAAGGCTTTATCTAGCAAATTAATTTTCTATGAGCAGACTCATACACTTATACTCATTCACATTTCCATATATCTACTGAGGAGTCTAGTGTAGAACAACACAACTGATCCTAATTTCTTCTAATAAAGCCCATTTAAAAATGGTCAGATTTGTCACGCTACTTCAAAAGTCCGAAGGAGGAATGTTCAAGTAGTCTATGTTGGGAAAAGAGCCTGGCCCCATCCCTGGCATGTGGTGGGTGCTCTGCATGTAGTGACTGAATTTGAAGGTCACTCAACAAGAGGTGCACACAGGAGAGAGAATGGGGTGGGGGTTCTAATCTTACTGCAACACCTCATAGTTTCATCTTTAAGTGTCTCAATTTCTGTGATTATATAGCAACGTGTGAATGTCCAGGATATTAACTATGACTGAGTTTTAAAGTGGGATTATAATTTAACAAATGAGAAATATTTTTTAAGAAAAAGTGTGTATTCAACATAAAGTATTATAAACACATAAATCGAAGAAAAAAAGAATGTTTTATCTATAGTCCTATCATTAAATTATATAAGTGACTTTCCTGTTTATGGTTTTCTGGGCTTGTCTAGTTCACTAAGGGTTGATATCTCATGTGCATCCAATTCATTCCATGTGACTAAGTGAAGAAGTCACATTAGATCTCAGACTCTCCCATGGTCAGAAGGGAGCTGTCCCAGGTTGGGGAAAACAGGCCAGCCTCTCAGAGGTTAAAGGAAAAGGTCTAAGCTTCATCACCTGGCTCTTTGCACGGGGTCTGCCTGAGTCCACACCTGCTCTGACCCACCTGCCTCTCCCCTGGGGCTGAGGTCTGGGGCCATCAGAGCAGTTGTGTTCATGGCCGCAGCAGGATGGCCTGGGAGGACAGGAAGTACTGCTCCCTCCACAGCCACCTGATTCCTCTCACCTGAAGACCAATGGTGTCTTGTTCAGATCCCCCAAACACCAATGAGGCTATTACTGTGTCCCATTTGAAAGTTTTTTCCTACAACTTTTTAAAATGTGTGCATGTTTTAACAAATATGATCTTTTAGAGCCATGTAGAGTAGAGCACAGATGCACCACAGCTGGAAGAGAAGCAGAGGACAGGAAAACAATTGTCACCTGTTGAAATGCACTTCCAGGCCCAGCATGGACCTTCTACACTCTGGAGTGCCAAGTCAGCAAACTCAAAAATTAGGTAAGTCTCCTGTCCTGTAAATGCTGCCCTTGACCAGAGAGACAGTCTATCCCAGTCAACCAGGCCCAAACACCAGGATGTGTGATGATTCCCCTGATCTAAGTAAGATCAGATATGCAACCCCAGCCGGTAAATTTAAACTGAATACTATCTCCGTACACCTGTCTGACCTGCAGCCTTGTGAGGAAATTCCTGACCTCCGAGCTCATCCTGCCTCTGGACTGCTTCTAAGGTTCTATGAAAATCTCATTTGCCCTGGAAACCTGGAGCAGGTTGTCCACTGCTTGTGAGGCCCTAAACTGCCCAATCCATGGATTGTTCTTTGGATAAATGACACCACGCCTTACAGACTAAATTGTTTCACTTTTCAGTTTGACACACCCAGGGGAGTATTTGGCTGGAGGTTTGGGGCAGACTTCAGTTACACACTAAGCCACATCATGGCCAACAGGTGTTTAATGTCAGCAATGTTTGAAGACAAATGTCAGCAGTAATAGAAACAGAGTTTTGAATGCTGACAATAGAAATAAAATTTAGTTTTATAAGAAAAGGTTAGGGACTTACTTCACAAAAGTAAGATGATCTAATTGGAAATTCTAGAAAAGGGAGAAAGCAGCAAGAAAACAATTCACCCTATTTCTCATCACCCACATTGCTCATCTTCTGAGACTCTTTCCACATGTCGTTTTGCTGTGCAGATTTAACCCCCTTGTTGCTTTCTGTTCCATCTAACATTTTGGCCCAGCTACCCTAGATACCTCCTAAGGGTCTGAATGATGAGCCTATAATATTCTTTTAGCAGAGTATTCTAGTCACCACATGATCCGCTCAGCAAAACTTCAAAGCCTGCATTTTGAGACACTTGAGCCTTCAATCTTGGTTATAGCTCAGCATATCTGCCTTTCAGTTTTTACCAAGACGAGGAGCTCAGGAGCTGGGTCTGGTACTGAGCACTGAAGGGCCCAAGCCTCCCTGGCCCAGCCAAGTCCCTTCTGGGCCATCCCCACTGCCTTCTCCTTCCAGCTGGCGGGGTATCATTAACATAACTGATTACCAAAACTACACCCAGGAGTCCCTCTTATACTTGGGATAAGAGAAATGGAACCTTCATTTCAGATGGAAGACAATGCTACCTTGACTTCTCAAAGCTTCATTTCAGATGCAGTCCTCAGCTGACCCTTCCTGAGGCCCTGCCTTTACCATACATATCTGAGGACCTGACCCTAGAACTGAAGCACCCGGTCCTACCCAAAGCCTGCACTACCTTGGCTCAATGCAGTTTTCTTCCTTTGCCCCACCCCCCACACACATACACATACATACACACATACTTTCACACACGAATATCCCTGATTTTCCATAATTTTAATATTCCCTATAACTCTAGACTATGAGGACCCCAGAAATAATATACTGCAACCAGTCCAATTTAAGATGAAATCAAAAAATTTCTTGAGCATTTTCTATGCAGCTGGGACAACTACATGCTTTGCTCACATTTCCTGTTTACTCTGCGTGTAACCTAATGAAGTCCCCCCTTTTTAAAAATGATTTTATTTATTTATTTATGAGAGACAGAGAGAGAAAGGCCAAGACACATGAAGAGGGAGAAGCAGGCTCCCGGCAGGGGGCCCACGTGGTATCCATCCCAGGACCCCGGGATCATGCCCTTAGGTTAAGGCAGATGCTCAACCAGTGAGCCTCCAGGCATCCCTAATGAGGTCCCTTTGACATATGAGGAAAAGGAGGAGAAACAGCTTGCCCAAGACTACATAGCTATCATGTCGTGTTAGGGCATTTAAATCGTTTGGTGAGACTTCTGGGAGAATTTCTTCAATACTGGCTCAAGGAATCTCCTGATTTCAGCAGGAATTCCTGCTCTGTACTTATCCCTGCCTCCCAAACAGGCTGCACACACATTCCTCTGTTAGGACTAAGTGGCCATTTGAGGCTTGAGCTTTGTTTCCAGCCAGACCTGGGAACATCCTCACCCAATACCCTGTAGACATGCAGTCTTGGAAAGGTTACTTAAATGATCAACCAGGCTTTCTCCATTTCTAAAGTGAGGGAAGTAGCATTCATCCCACATGGTCATTTTCGGATTTGATCAAACAATGAGCAGAAACCAATTAGGGTGGTGCTCAGATGTAGCGGATGTCCAATCAAGGATTGCTGTTCTCACTGGTGCTGTCATGCACCAATTTTGCTCAGTGTTTCTCAGCACCCTGAGCATTATGTTCCCTCCCCCATTGTGGTCAGACCAGTCCCTGCCCTTTGGCACCTCCTTCCATCCAGCCTTCTCTTACCAGTACCTGCAGGTGCTCTGGGGAAGCAGAGTCTCAGAACTTAACCTGCCCTCTGCCACCCATCCAGGCAGTCTCCTTCCAGCAAGTGCAGCTCCAAAGTCCCCTTGGTCTCCTTTCCACCAGGTGGGACAGTAAACCATGCTGGGTCCCCTTGCTGTCCTGTGTGCCCTCCTGTTTCCCGGTAAGTCCCAACTCCCTCCTCGGTGCAGGGTGTGGTGGATGCCCTGTGGTTCCTGGTCATCCCTGTCTCATTGCTGTCCCCCTCTCCCTCTCTCAGGTGGTGGAGCAGGGCTCAAGCTTGAGCAGACTCCTGTGGTCGTGGGGCGCTTGGGCACCTCGGCAACCCTGCCGTGCACAGTGGATAGCTCAGTCTACTACATCCACTGGTACTTCCACAAGAAGTTTGCAGCCCCCAAGAGGCTCCTCTACCTAGACATGTCCAGCTCAAGTGTGCGGAGGGATACATCTGTGAAAGCAGACAAAGTCAATGCCAAGAAAGGCAAAGACAGTTACAGCTGTAACCTGTTGGTGCAGAAGCTGGAGAAGAGCGACGAAGGCGTGTACTACTGTGCTGCCTGGGAAGAACACAGCCACTCCTGCTGCCCTGGCCCCTGCACAAAAAGGTTTCCATCTCCCAGGGTGCTCCACGGCTGGCACCTTCCTCTCACGCTAGGTCTCTGGGTTGTCCTGGAGTCCGTCCTCAGCATCCTGTCTTCTGGTGGACATATAACCCTGGAAGCTAAGCAGCCCCTAGTGCTCAGGCTGGTGCAGACCCAGGGAGCTGTCTAGCCTGGAAGGACTTTTCTAAAGATTGTAAGGGGGCAGTGTCTTTGAAGGATTTGGAATAAAATCTGTGCCACTCAATGTTGTAACCACTAGCCACTGGTCACATGTGGACACTGAGCACTAGAAATGTAGCTAGTCCTCTATTCCAAGCTGAGATGGCTGCTTGTGTAACATACAAGTCCTATTCTGGAGCCTAAAAAAATGAAATATCTTCTTAGTAATTTCTATACTGATTAGATGTTGAAATACTGTTCCAGATATCTCGCAGTAAATAAAAGTAATCCTAGAATCTTACTTGTTTCTTTAGCTTTTTAAAATGCAACAGGATGAAAATATTTGTGTCTCCAATAGTGATTTATATTTATTTCTAATGAACAGAGCTCTGGCAGACTGGCGATTGAAGAATCTGACTATGCCCATGATGAATGTGGTAATAAAATACTGTGCAAATCATTTCAAGGGTAAAGGACTCCCTGGACTTTTGCCACAAAATGGTTGAAAACTGGGATCTGAAGTCACCTCCTGATTCCGTTTTCTATGTTGCTGCCCCGCCTCCTGCTAGTTACTTGCAGTGGAGAGTCAGGGAGCAGAAGCTCAGGAAGCTGAGGGCCTACTTCTCAGCACCCTCCTGCACTGGCATGTCTGGGGCTCAGCTCCTGTGGGGGGACATGATCCTCATGCAGGTTAGTGCATCAGCCCTGGATGAGATCTGGGGACCTCCACCTTCTGCTCTGAATGAATGTTGCTCCATGTGGGATTTTGGGATCAGATTCCCTGCACCTCTCTTCTGTCCTCTGTAAAATGAAGTTGTGTAACTGCCACAATTATGTGACTGACTTCTGTATCAATCCAAAAATTGTATCAATAAGATATCACTATACTTACTTCTTATAATGTTAGTCAACCTTTGACAAATAAATAAATAAATAAATAAATAAATAAATAAAGAAGAGCTACATTCCTGATTCTCTAGTTCCAAAGAGGAAAACCCTGCTATTGTATGTGGGACAGAAGAAAAAGCCCTCTGAAGAGGTAAACTGAATTAAATGCATTTTCAGTTGAAAATTCAAATTTTATGTAAAATATAATCACATTGACAAAAATGATTATTGCAAGGAAAATGTACATGATCTTAAATATATTGGCCCCTATGATTCACTAACTCCTTATCTATCTCTCTGAGCTGCCTTTGTGGTGAGAGATTATTTTTAAGACAGGCAAGGCTGTGAAGGAGGAACCCAACCAACGACCCAACCCTCTCCTTAAGGCCTTGGTCAAGGCTAAGAACTCCAGCATGGTCAGGAAGGGGTAGGGGTGGAGGAGCAGAAGTTTACCTTTGCTCTACTCTGGGGTTTTTCCCTCATTTGTCTTCCCCTTTTCCTTTACACACCGAACCCTTTCCTGTCAGTACCTGACTCTACAGAGTAGAGATCTGACCTGACTATTATCATTTTGGTTACAGAGAAATTTGCTAAATATGAAAACAATGTCATGAGAGGTCATCCCAAGTCAATGCAAATCTCAGCTTTTAACATGGTTCCATAGTGCCTTTGAGTTACATCCTGAGAGGACAGTGGCCTTGTGCATGTAGCAAGCAACCCTATGTGGAGGGAAAAACAAGTCTATATTTGGAGTCACTTCCTCCTTCTGCCTTTCTCCCTGTGCATAAGGTGAGCTTCCCCAAAGACAGCTTGGGCACACACAGCCCTCCTATGCTAAGGAAATATTGGCTAATTAAATGGTTGTTTAAATGGCTGATTTACAAAAACACTAAAAGAATCTTCTTAGAACGTACAGCACTGATTCAGTGGCAGGTCCATTAATCCTACTGAAGTGAGATTGATATTTTGACTATTAGAGAGGGGCTCATATTACCTTATGGATAGGGGATTTTGTATAGATGGATGCTTGAATTATCCTGTTGTTTGGGCTCAAGTAATTCTTTTAATTCCTGAGGAGGGTGAGACACAATGATTTTGAGTAATGGAAGCAGCATTATATTATGAAATTAATGCTGAGCAAAGACTAAAAACATATAAAAAATCATTGTTTTCATAGCTATATTATCCATTACCAACTGATCACACATGCTAGTACTGCGGAACATGTCATGTCTGTAAATCAGTCATCTTCTAAAAATCACAAATCTAAAAATTTCTGGGTACACCTGAAAATCCATGTTGACTCTTCTGTGTTGGGCATCTTCATGTTCCAAGCCCAGAATGGGTTCAGGGACACAGTCTTGGATAGAAGAAAGGTCACAACTGGGAGAGGTCATTTCTAATCCTTGAGATCAGGAGACCTTTTACTATAACACTTCCATACTCTTATTTTCTCATAGAAACCTCTATGGCTTGTGAATTTTATTTTAAAATGTATTTTTAAAAAAGAATTCACATGTTACTTAATATTAAAGTTCTTGATTGTTAATGAGCATTTAGATATAACATGTGAAATCTGATATTTAGAAATGTGTGTAATAACTTCTCTTTTAAGCATTATTTCTTCCCCCTTCTTCTCCCACAATCTTAGCTTCATTTACAAAACAAAATCTAGTTTTCCCTGCTGATTCCCAAGACTCCATTTGCTGGTTAGAGACAAAGTTCATGCCTGAAGAGCTCAGAGTAACTTCTTGGGCTGAATGTGACTTTTCCCCTGTGTAGAACAGGTGTCAAGTACTACAAATACTCAGTCCTCTTATTAACACTATACTGTAAGTTATTTGATTTCTTTGCAACTCTTTTCTCTAGATGCAGGTGAGAAATGAGAGCATCTCAAGCAGAATTGCTCATAACCATAGTTTTTTTTCAACAAAGTTTTCATCATTTCCATTTCCTGAAAACATAATCTGCCAAGTTCATGGAATGTTGCCAGAAACTCATCTTCAAATATTCATCTGGAGTCTGAGAAAAAGACTGACTGTCAAGTAGGACTCTATGTGTCCTCTGTTTTGGGGTCACGGATCTCTCCCCCAGGCAAAAAACAAGCATGGATGCTAAGGGACACAAAGACTGGATTCTGGGTAATCTTCTGTTTCCTCCTGAGACCAACGTTCCACTTTACTCCCCATTTCTTTGTGCCCCAGGTACCTAACCCCTGTGGATTACAATAATGGGAATCTTTGCTATGATTTCCAATGGAAAGTTGGCCAATGGAAATTGGAGTTCAAAGAACCATCACTATGTCACTTACAGACGCATTTCTTCCTGGGCACCAGGTTTCCAAGCCTGTGGATCTGGGGCCCTGGGAAAAAAGAAACAAATTCATCCAGTGGGTTGAGTGGTATAAAATGGAATGACCTCTCTCACATGTACCTCTTGGTTCCTGAGCGGAAACCTTTGGGTATAGGGCGAATGGCACTATAGGTTGGCCTGTGAGAACGCAGGCCCCTTTTAGGGAGGGAACCCTAAGTCATGCTGCTCCTATTTCTCAGTGTCTTGCTGATGCTTCCATTGGCTGCTCCCAAACAGCAACCAAAGAGTAAGGAAAACGATCTGTGCACTCCATAAGGGTCCACCTCCTAATGCCCAGGGAAAGCTAAGAGAGGTAGAACATTCATCTGCAGGAGCAAAAGAAGGAAATCCAGCAAATAGTCAGGTAAGTGGGTTATTTTTCCCCCCAGATAAATAAAACTATTTGAGGGGGTTGGGAGATTTATCTAGTTCCTTTCATTTCACTTTCTACAAAGCCACCAAGGTCCCATCTCTAACAGAACAGGATGAGCCCTGTTCCTTCAGTAACAAAACAGGAAACTGGACACGTGTTGAGAGATTATCATTAACTTCTGTGCATTTCTAGTTATCTAAGAATCTCATCTTAGTAGAGATGAGCTTGTAGATTATTTCTAATGCTTTTGTTCTTCAGTTCAATCAAAGATTCTGAGGTATTCGTTGAGCTATTAAGTAAGTCATCATCACCTAAGTAGAATAAAATAGAGATCTCTCTGTAGTTAAATGATTATAGTTCTTTATGAATCAGTATTATGATGTATCCAATTCTGTGTTCTTGATTTGCTTTAATACAATAAACAAGGAAACAAGAGTAAAACAATTCTCTTATTAAAATGAAGTAGACTAATGTCTGCCACTTTTTAAGGTCAACTAAAATACAGTCTCTCACATTTTTTAGAATTGATCTATATTTTCTGTCCTTCCTTCATCTACTTTTCTGTTACCTAGTAGTGAACATTTAAGTGTTTCAATCACAGAGTGCTCATTTTTTTCTCCTGAAAGTTCTGTTGCCTTTAATATTTTAAACTTATAAATTGAAGTTTCGTACAAAACTACAAAAATCTGTAGTTTTATTCTGAAAGCGGTAGAATTAGCATTTTTAGTCCACAGATCAACATATCTCTTTGCTCTCTTTTGCTCAAAGGTAAAGAATTAAGTTCTTTTTGAAGCTTAATAAATATAATGTCCTGTTATGATTTCAATAATAGGCATTTTTATCGAGAATATCTTATGTACTTTGTAGGCATTGTATTATTTTATGTATTTCTTGCTATGCAATGTCTCTGTATCATAGGAAAGAGGAAAGAGAGTCTGATGGCTATTAATGTATCCCCACAGATGTCACTACCCTTCCCTAATGTCTAGTTTGACATAATTTCCTATTGACTTGCATTCCTATTTAGAGATTTAGAGACTCTATCTTGAAACGGTTTATTTCAGAGAGTAGTAAAGTGTTCAGAGATTTTCAGTAATTGTGAAAAGCTCAATCTGAAGGTCCCTACAAGGAACAATTTGGAATTCTTATTCTTTTAGCTTCCAGATAATGTGCTAGATGTTGAGCCTGTCAAGGAAATAATGTGATCACCATAAAAATCCTGCAAACAGACCTATTTCACGGAAAAAAAGAAATGATGCTTAGACAGGAACAGAAATGTTTCCAACAGGAACACCGGTGGGGCTCAGTGGCTGAGCATCAGTCTTCGGCTCAGGGTGTGATCCCAGAATCTCAGAATCAATTCCCCCATCAGACTCCCCATAGGGGGCCTGCTTCTCCCTCTGCCTGTGTCTCTGCCTCTCTCTCTGTGTCTCTCATGAATAAATAAGTAAAATCTTTTGTTAAAAAATGCATCTTTTTAAAAAGATTTTACTTATTTATTCCAAAGAAGATGTGGTTTATGTATACAATGGAATATTACTCAGCTATTAGAAATGACAAATACTCACCATTTGCTTCAGTGTGGATGGAACTAGAGGGTATTATGCTGAGTGAAATAAGTCAATAGGAGAAGGACAAACATTATATGGTCTCATTCATTTGGGGAATATAAAAAATAGTGAGAGGGAATAAAGGGAAAAGGAGATAATATGAGTGGGAAATATCAGAAAGGGAAACAGAACATGAGAGACTCCTAACTCTGGGGAACTAACTAGGGGTGGTAGAAAGGGAGGTGGGCAGGAGGCGGGGGTGACTGGATGATGGGCACTGAGGGGGGCACTTGATGGGATGAGCACTGGGTGTTATTCTATATGTTGGCAAATTGAACACCAATAAAAAATAAATTTATTAAAAAAATAAATAAATAAATCAAATTTTTATGTTAAAAAAAAAAAAGAAATGCTTCCAAACAAATAGTCCATGCAATTTCAATATAATATTGAGCCACTGATTTGCCTTAGTGCTTGTTAGCTTTGCAGGAATATACTCAGGCTTTGTGACCAAATATGGGTTGTCCCACACCTGCCACCCAGCACACAGATCCTGGTGAGAACAGTATGAGTGATCACTCAAGAAGCCAAGGCTGAAGGGTCACAGTGTGCACACATTTGGAAGAGTTCCCCTTGTGGAAGGTCTGCTCTGGAATCCTTCCTACAGGTAGCCTGAAAAAGGCTAAGAAAAATCACGTATCTTCTCTGTTTTGTGAAATCACTTTAGCAGAAAGGATCATAGGTCATCTACATGGAGAGCGCTCAAAACCCCATAGCCAGACTAAAGTAAACAATCAAAATGTTCAATGAGGATAATGTTTTGGAAATTTTCAGCTGGCATAGTTTTATTCTCCCACATACATCATGTCATCTGGAGCCCTTCCACTGCTTAGGCTAAGCCACAAGAGATACCACCCATGAAAGGGGATGGTAGCCATGTGCAGAACAAGCTCATTTTGAGTTAATATGAGATAGTGAGCTTGAATGTCAGATTTATATGAAAATGAAAGGGGTTTTCTAAGTTTCCAAACCTCCTATTTATAGATTGGCAGGCAAGCCTGGCAAAGTGGGAACACAGAATTTCAGTAGTGGTCCTAGGTGCAGGTAAGTGGTGGTGTGGTGTCAGCCAAGTTAGCATGCACCCCAGAGGAAAACTAGCACTCATGGCTGGGATGGAATATGAGACTCCGGGAAGAGAGTAAGAAAGGCAGTTTCTGGTTCCCTTGTCTCTAAGGGTCATATCCCAGAGAGGGTAAAATCTTCTTCCACAGAAACCCAAAACATGGAGGGAGAATCTGAGAACATCTGGTTGATGTTAAAACTTCCAGAATATGGCCATGGTGGCATCTGCAAAGACCAGTCCAAACCAACACTGACTTTCCCCACAGGCTGCCCATGTCGGAGACCCAGACGCCTCCCAGGGTCTCTAAAGGAGTGTCAATTAGGGTGCTGGAGCTTAGCAGAGCAAGCAGCAACTGGGACTTACAGAAGTTGCAGGGTGGAAACTTTATATCCCATGGCATGGTGTGAGTCCGTGGTGGTGGCCTCAGGGCTGGGTTTTGCACAGGATAGTTCTGGTGAAGCAACTGACCTAAAGACCAGAAGTGCAAAGGGCTAGAAAAGGGTGACAGGAAGACTGTTGGAATTAATTCTCCTCCCATGTGTCGTGATGTAATCCTGAGGATGAGCAGGAGACTGAGACAGAAAGGATGAGGAACCTGCCAGAGGAGGAACTATTTTCAACTGGTAAGTTTAGTGTCTCCCTCCAATATAAGAATGAGGAAGAGATAACATATATGCATTACCTATAACAAGGACTCTTCTGTCCCCTGCAACACACCCATAGTTGCAGCCTGTATTTTTTCTAACCAGTGTGCCCTGCTAGAGGGTGCCTATGGGAGGGGACACAGTGGGGACCAAAATGCACCCCATGTCCACCCCCCTCTATACCGTGAGCAGAGCTGAACCAGCCTGGAGAAAAAGTTCCTTCTAATTATTATTCCAACACTGTGCCCTTTTTTAATTAGTTAAAAAGGAGAATCCTGTGCTACAGAGACTGTGCTCAGGAGAGAGTAACTACCTAGTTATGGAGACACAATACAGGGTTCTTAAAAAGCTTGGACCTGAAAAAAGGGAAAATGATCTACAAGAAGAATTGTCAAAGAACCAATGAAAAATACTATTGTTTGAATCTAGGGAAAAAATTTACATTTCAGAGCCTTGAGAGAAACTGGCAGTCATGAGAAATGCAGTAAAACAGCAAGAAGTACAACAGCAGCAAAAGCCATCATTTGCACAGACCCCAGAGACCACTGACTATGGAGTCAGAGGTGGAGCAATTTTTCTTTTTTTTAAATTTTTTTTTATTTATTTATGATAGTCACAGAGAGAGAGAGAGAGGCAGAGACACAGGCAGAGGGAGAAGCAGGCTCCATGCACCGGGAGCCCGATGTGGGATTCGATCCCGGGTCCCCAGGATCGCGCCCTGGGCCAAAGGCAGGCGCCGAACCGCTGCGCCACCCAGGGATCCCTGGAGCAATTTTTCATACTGTCCACAGAACATAGTAGATGAAGCCACAGACAACTAAGTACCAGGTTTTAGAGGAGTCAGACAGCCCAAGAAACTTCTCTTCAGTTTTGCAGTCTCACCATTCCTGCATGGGCAACCTCAGCCCCAGTCCCAGCCTCAGCCTCAGCCTCAGCCCCCACCCTGTGGTCCCTGACATGTACCCCAGTCCTAGAATCCGGAGGAAAAGAAGCACACAACCACCAGGTGTGCCTGCTGGATGCCAGCCTTCCTGCTCCAACTTCCCATTGACCTGATTGTGTCTGATGAGAGCTTCTGGCTGGGGTTGTTGAGAACAGCCTGAGTGAATCTGGGACCATTAGTTCTTCATCCTGAGATTTCCCAGTGGTCTGGATAGCACATCTGTATAACAAAGGGCTTGAAATGGAGAGAAGGCATGTGACTGAGGTCATAGAGGTGACTGTGAGGGGCAGGTGTGGCACCAGATGAAGGAAGAGGAACACAAGTGCTGCTGGGGTACAAATGCCCCAAGGTAGAACATTTGTCTCTGGTGTTTGTGACATCGTCAAGGGCTGCATAAGCCTGGTCTCTAGTGCAGGCTCCATACACATTTGCTGAATTAATGTGTGAATAAGTGAATCTTAGGAAGCATTACTGAGGCAGAACATTTAGAGTATTTCCCGTAACGAATCCTAAACATGCATTCTAGAAACTTGAGAGAAATATGTATATATAGACACATATGTACATATATGCATACATATGTACATGCACATGTATACATACTACTACTACATAGTGGTATATAATATGTCATAAAGTCCATACAGAATAAATGAAGTATCTTGTTTAAGAATGTGGGTTGCAGGGATCCCTGGGTGGCGCAGCGGTTTGGTGCCTGCCTTTGGCCCGGGGCGCAATCCTGGAGACCCGGGATCGAATCCCACATCGGGCTCCCGGTGCATGGAGCCTGCTTCTCCCTCTGCCTGTGTCTCTGCCTCTCTCTCTCTCTGTGTGTGACTATCATGAATAAATAAATTAAAAAAAAAAAGAATGTGGGTTGCAAACCTAGATCTTCTGGTAGAAATTACTGTTCTGTCACTCACGTCAGAGCTTTGATAAAAAGGCTGGAGTATCAAAAGCCTCCAATTTCTCCTTGGAAAGATGAGAACAGTAATAAAAGCACCCACTTAGCAGGCTCTGTGACCATTAGATGAGATAATGGAGCCAGCATGTTTGTAGCACAGCACCTGTCACATAGAAATGCCGTCAATAATGTGAGCTATCAGTGTTATGAAAAATGAAGAAAATAATATCTCTATTTTCTGAAAGTATTTAAAATAAGAAATAAAAGATAAATTCTGTCTCTTTTTTCTGCCCTGTTTGAAATAATTAGTGAGGAGCAAAGACATTTTCCCACAAAGAATGTGTTTAAAGTGGCCATTTATCTCCTTGCTTTGCTCCAGCATCTGAAACCTTCCTCTATGCCCGGGGAGTTTCCCACCTTATGAGTCTCACTGAGAGAATGAATTCACTCCCAGTAGAAGAAGGAAAAAAGTCAGATACTGTCTGTCAGCCTTCCTTGAGCTCAAGTCAGGTAGAAAGTGTGGGCTTCCCCAATTAGACACAATCCCCACAACTATCACCTCCTCAACAACACACACACACAGACACACAGAGACACACACGTACATAGGCACACGCACTCACAAAAGGACACACACACACACACACGCAGGCACACAGATACACATACATACACTCACATGCACACAGGGTCTGGAAGGAAATGCCTCACAGCAATGGCAGAGCAGGGGACATCCCTCCTGAGTGGCCCTGTGTCTCCTCTCCCTCTCCTCTTTCTCATTCCCAGGAGGCACCTTCCTGTGGAAAAAGAGTCAGTCTTCTTAGTTGTAGGACATTCGCCTTCTGGTCTAGCCACCTCCAACTACTCAACATTCAATTGTGGTGATCACTTCAGAAATGATATTTATTGGAAATCAGGGGAAAATAGAGCCGCTGCTTCAGGAGAAAACAGCCATTCTGTCTTCTTCCCCTCTTTTCTCCTCAGGAAAGACCCAAGCTGGAGTTCCCATTAGCTGCACATGGCATGTGACAGGGCCACATGTAAGTTTTAGGCAGAACTGCTTCAAGTTTTAATACATGCAATTGTTTAGAGAAAAACGTACAGAATCATAAAGGGCAGGCAAAGAAGCTTAGCTTAAGAAAAGATGGAGTAAAAAAGGATGAGGAAAGTCAATTCAGAAAAATAAATACTAATAATATGTAACTGATTTCTCAGGTGACTACTTCAAAGTGGTCATGAAATATTTTCACAATGAAAGTTAATGGAAATAATAATGGTTCAAAGTATGGGAACATTAAATTTCAGACAGGATAGGAATAGTAATAATATGTAATTGTTCTCAAAAATTTCCTATATTCCAAAACCTGTGCTAGAGGTTGCAATAAGACAGAAATAGTCTCAGTATTTAATGTGCACTAACTTCTGAGACAGAATTGTTTCCACATCCATATTCAGGCGAGGATTTTGAGACAGAAAGAAATTAAGAAATTTGCACGGATTCAGGCAGCTAGCGGAGTGAGAGAGATAAACGGTCCATAGTTTCAGATGTAAAAAATGCTCCAAGGACATGGGGAGTTACTCAGAATATGAAGAATATTGCACCTGTGACTCATCAAAGTATTTGTGATGCGCAAAATAATACTTACATCTGTGTATCCGCAAAGAAGAAATCTAGAACTCCATACACCGTAATGGAGAGGAGAACTCCCTTTGGGGATTTTTATCTTCATTTTTATCCTTTTTCTCTGAGTTTTTTCAAGGAAGATCTTTACCCACATACAGCTCTGTGACATTCCTTGAGTCATTAATCACTCTTTTCTACCTCTCCGTCCTGATCTATGAAATTAAAAATATAAGCCTCCAGAAAATGTGATTTCTGAGAAGATGGGAAAGGTGAAGAATGTTTAGGAAAAAAGTCTATAAATTAAAAAATACTCATTAAATATTAGCTCATTTTTTGGAGGGGGAAGGGAGGGACAGAGGGAGAGAGAGAGAATCCTAAGCAGGACCACATTCAGCACAGGCCAACGTGGGGTTCAATCTCATGACCCTGAAATCATTACCTGAGCAGAAATCAAGAGACAGACACCCAGACACTCCAAATATTTACTCTTCTGGAAGTCAATATTTATTAAACATGCAATATTTTAAAATATTATATTGAGAAAGTACATTCATAAACAGCTCCTGGCAAGTAGAAACTGTTCTCATTTCCACAGAAGTCAAGACTAAACCATTTCTTTACTGAAGGACAATACAAGGAACAAGATATTGTCCCCTAAGTGGAGACAGAACAGATGGTGAACATTAACTGACAAATCCTTACAATGTGCTCAAGCACAAGTATAGGACCTGATTTCAGAGAATAAGTAAATGCCAATAATTTATTCATTGACTTTCCAACATAAAACAGTGAAAAATCTATTTCTTACTGTAGAATCTGCAGTGGGCTTCTGTGGGAATACAGATCTTTCCTTGCAACTTTCCTATAGGAGCTACTCACCTTAAGGATAAATTCCCCAACGAACATCAACATATTCATTCACTCTGTCCCCTATTTGAAGGCCCCACAGTCTAGTGTTCAACTTTGAGATCTCCTCAGGGGAAAGAGGGATTTGCAAGCCAGACATATAAGAGATGGAATTCCATGGGATCCTTCAGCCCTTCTCCCACCTCAGTTGGGCTCATGTTCTTTGATGGTCATTTTAACCTACACTGTTCATGACCTTGACTGTTTCTCTGTGGGGAGACTCTTGCCTTCTTTAGCCTGATCAGAACCTTCCTAGTCCCTTATATTTTTTTTATGGAGGAAAATTGGAGGCCAGAATCTGAGTGGAACACCTGATAAGAAAGACCAAGCTTTTCCAAAAGGAATGCATGGCAAGTGTGGATTCTGCTTCTGAAGACATCTTTGCTACATTTCTATTTTGGTTCTCAAAATATCTTTGCTAAATGCATTGTCTCATGTCATTTATGGAAGAGAAGTGTACTTCGTACCATAGTGTCTTCTAATAACAGTCCTGATGAGACAAGTTAGATCAGCTTTTCAATATGAGACTTAGAGAAGTTAGTGAACTAAGTTTAATATTCAAATAATGAAAAGATGCGAATGTTTTATTCTTCATTCAAAAGTCAGAATATATGAGGCCTTCAAACCGGCATTTTAAGATTGATTAATAAAAGGGAAAATGTTTACCTCAAAAATGAAAAAAATCTTAAAGTTCATACTCCTACATTATATCTCAACTACATCCATGTCTTTCTTAGTGGAAGAAAGAACATGAAAATAAATATTCAAGTTTTAAGATACCATTTGTCAGATAGACAGGGTGGGCTTTGCTTCCTTATTTATTGATTTTATACATTTAAAATAAAAGTAGGAACAAGAATTTTTACAATGAAAGTATTTCAGAAAGTCATTTTTTCTTCCTTTTCAATAATAATAAAAATACACCTTGAAAACTTTAGAAAGGCCTTAATATTGCTATGCACAATATCTAATTTATGTTTATTATCAATTATCAGGTGCATATATTTTATATTCATTCTCATTTTTGAACTGATAATGTAACTTTGTCAATTTCGATAGATATTTCTTTCAGCAGTCATAGATGTAGAAACTGGGACAAAAAGAGATTAAATACCCCAGTTCACATCCAAAGGGGTAAGTAATATAAGGAGGTGTTAATTTTCATAGGCCATTAGTATAGATTTTTCACAAAAAGTTGATAAGATCCTGATAAATTTTCAATAGATGAAGTTAACTAAATGGGCTAAATGGTAGAGGAAGCTGATTATTATATATATTCAGGAAAAATACTATTCTCATAGATCATTTAAATACCTAGAATATTGCTCACAGTAATAATTTAACCAAAAGAAGAGAATGTTTCAAATATGCAAATCTCAATTAAAATATATATTTATATTTATATATAAAATACCAAGCAATCCTAATTTTAGTCACAAATACATAGAAAAAATTCAAAGTAAAAGTAAAAGATAGGTGCCTTGTATCATCATTTTAATATCTCATTTTACGTGGATTTTCTTTACGTTATTTATACATGTTGTCATATTTACCAAATAGGTGTCTTTTCATGAGTTATGTCTCACTGCCACCATCCTCATTTATCAAATGGAGACTAATCATAACAGGAATCACATGGGACTGCGAGGGGAGTAAAAAATAATTCAAGTCCACAATGCACATTAGATGTCTAATAATTATAAAGTGAATCATTACATAATACTCATAACATTGCTTTGAAAGTGATCCTACATGTGACATCATGCTCATGAGGCAGTTGCAAGGCTCAGGGTGAATGGAAGCTGGTTTCCAGAGACTGCTCTGACCCATGTATCCCTAGCAGCTGTGGTCTACTCCCTTCTTGGAGGAACCTGATTATAAATGAAATTTGATCTTTGAGCCCTATTTGCTCGTGACATTTCAGTCTACTTTAAAAAACAAACAAACAAACAAACAAAAACCAAATAACCTCCAGTTCTTGTGCACATGGCATTGTCAGTACTGTCAAAGAGATATTTCAGAGTCTGATTTTTGTTCTGTTGTGCTGTCTGACAGAAGAGTAGGGTCAGGTTTCCCATCTGAGTCCCCAATAATAGCAAATCAGAGACACACAGACATATGGGCTGAATCCAGCAGACCTGTCCTCATATTACTGAGCAGCGCTTCCATAGTGTGGGATTCCTGTAGTATGTGAATGTGTGAGTGGTTTTGAGAAATTTCCTGACTCACCCCATATAGATACACGTTTACCAGGAATTTATTTTCAGATTGAGAATCCTCTTACCCCATCTGCCCAGCACTCATGGGACACAGAAAGCCCTAGACTTGCTCAGATCTGTGACAGATCTAGAAGAACTCTAGGGAACTATCTAAGCCACCACTTCTTCTAAGAACCCGAACCAGTCCCGCCCTCCTGCAGCTGTCCTGACAAGTCTTGTTAACAGGCACCTCACTTCTTACCTTATTGCTGGAGAGCCTGCCAAGCCAGAAAAATGCCACTTCTGGAAGTAGTCATCTTCTCAACCCTCTGGGCTTGTGAGCTGTCCCCCAGGCTCTTCAGTCTACAGAAGAGACTCAGGAAATTCTTTCTTGTTGCCTTTTTCCATATCATTTGCTCATGTGATTTCTCTTCGTTGTTTGCAGTTGGCCTTGGGCGGATAAAGATGGAACACCTGAAATATCATTTTCTAGATCAAGAGATGAGCGTGCCCACGTATCATGAAAGGTTTCCCTTAGGACATTAACAAAGGAGCCATTCACTGGTACTGACAGATACCAGATCAGGGATAAAATATCTAAAATTTTCTCAACAATGCTTCCTTATGGTCACTTAAGTGGGAAGAACCATAAGCTTCCATGTCAACCTTGACAATAAATATCTTAAGGAAACAACAAGAGGCTGTGAACTACTGTGGCTGCTGGATTTGTATCCACAGCATTAGAGTTGCCCATAGAAGCTGCACAAGAACTATCTTCAGGTCTGGCCCACCCACATTCTACTCAATATGGGCAACCACAGAGGCTACACAGCTGGGTGCTCAGCCTGAGACTCTCCCTCTGCAGTATTTCTTGAGTTTTGCAGGGAGACATTGCAGATCCTGTTTGCACAGTGGGCCCCATGGGTTATCAGCAGTTATGGTACAAAGTAAAGGAGTTTGACCAATTCCCACTAAATTAGACTGTCTGGGACCTCTGAAAATACAGAAGGAATGGTTCAAAGGAATATCCATTTGTCTGTTAATGCACTGTAGAGAGGGATTTCTAGTGCCTGAATAGTGCAAAGAAAGAGAGGAAAGGGATATACAGATTACATAATTATTCCTTATTACTACTTTATAATGTTACTCATGGACATTACATTTTTTTCAGAAGTAGAATGATGAGTCAAACATAAACATTCCATGCATTGATTACCATTCTGTGGCCAGACTGAAGGAATCTACAGATTGCTTTATCCCTACGTAAATGGCAGCTATGTGGGTAATGGAGAAACCAAGGTGTAAATCCTGTACGCATCACTCTCACTCCACATTCAGGGTCAATACTAGGAACCAAAAAAACCACTACTGATTGAAACAGGCCCAGGAGCACATCAGGTGGCTGCAACATGGTGGTTATGCCTCTAAGACATTGTTCTCAGGATTCTGTAAAGAAAACTAAAAATGTCTATATGATTCAGCTGATTAAAAGAAGAATAATGTATGCTCTCTTTATTTGTAAAGACAAGTTTGCAAAGTCCTTTCACAAAATAACAGATTAAAAATCATGATTGAGAGTAAAATTCTATAATTAGTACCTGATGGTCACCAGGTTTCAAAATAGATGGACACACAAGTAATGGGTGAAATTACAAAACCTCCTCCCTACAAAAACAAAACCAAACCAAAACAAAACAAGACAAAACAAAACAAAACAACCTCCTCCCTCACCTCCTTAGAGTTCACTTTCAGATGTTGAAAAGCTTGAAACTTTGACAACTTGGGTATCTGAACACATAATCACCATGCCTACAGTTCAATTCTGGTGCGTGATATCATGACAACAGATTCATTCTATTTCTCATTCTAAGAATCAGGTGGTGCCTTCTCCGATTGACTTACTTCACTCAGCATAATACCTTCCAGTTCCATTCACGTCGAAGCAAATGGTGGGTATTTGTCGTTTCTAATGGCTGAGTAATATTCCATTGTATACATAGACCACATCTTCTTTATCCATTCATCTTTCGATGGACACCAAGGCTCCTTCCACAGTTTGGCTATTGTGGACGATGCTGCTATAAACATCAGGGTGCAGGTCTCCTGGTGTTTCATTGCATCTGTATCTTTGGGGTAAATCCCCAGGAGTGCAATTGCTGGGTCGTAGGGCAGGTCTATTTTTAACTCTTTGAGGAAACACCACACAGTTTTCCAGAGTGGCCGCACCAGTTCACCTTCCCACCAACAGTGCAAGAGGGTTCCCCTTTCTCCACATTTCTCCAAATTCTCCAACATTTGTGGTTCCCTGATTTGTTAATTTTCCCCATTCTCACTGGTATGAGGTGGGATCTCATTGTGGTTTTGATTTGTATTTCCCTGATGGCCAGTGATGCGGAGCATTTCCTCATGTGCTTGTTGGCCATGTCTATGTCTTCCTCTGTGAGATTTCTGTTCATGCCTTTTGCCCATTTCATGATTGGATTGTTTGTTTCTTTGGTGTTGAGTTTAATAAATTCTTTATAGATCTTGGAAACTAGCCCTTTATCTGATACGTCATTTGCAAATATCTTCTCCCATTCTGTAGGTTGTCTTTGAGTTTTGTTGACGGTATCTTTTGCTTTGCAGAAGTTTCTTATCTTGATGAAGTCCCAATAGTTCATTTTGCTTTTGTTTCTCTTGCCTTCATGGATGAATCTTGCAAGAAGTTACTGTGGCCAAGTTCAAAAAGGATGTTGCCTGTGTTCTCCTCTAGGATTTTGATGGAATCTTGTCTCACATTTAGATCTTTCATCCATTTGGAGTTTATCTTTGTGTATGGTGAAAGAGAGTGGTCTAGTTTCATTCTTCTGCATGTGGATGTCCAATTTATGTCCAATTTTCCCAGCACCATTTATTGAAGAGACTCTTTTTTTCCAGTGGATAGTTTTTCCTCCTTTGTCGAATATTAGTTGACCATAAAGTTGAGGGTCCACTTCTGGATTCTCTATTCTGTTCCATTGATCTGTGTCTGTTTTTGTGCCAGTACCACACTGTCTTGATGACCACAGCTTTGTAGTACAACCTGAAATCTGGCATTGTGATGCTCCCAGCTATGGTTTTCTTCTTTAAAATTCTCCTGGCTATTCGGGGTCTTTTCTGATTCCACACAAATCTTAAAATAATTTGTTCCAACTCTCTGAAGAAAGTCCATGATATTTTGATAGGGATTGCATTAAACATGTAAATTGCCCTGGGTAACATTGACATTTTCACAATATTAATTCTGCCAATCCATGAGCATGGAATATTTTTCCATCTCTTTTGTCTTCTTCAATTTCTTTCAGAAGTGTTCTATAGTTTTTTAAAGTATGGATCCTTTACCTCTTTGGTTAGGTTTATTCCTAGGTATCTTATGCTTTTGGGTGCAAGCATTATATGGTCTCATTCATTTGGGGAATATAAAAAAAATAGTGAAAGGGAATAAAGGGGAAAGGAGAAAAAATGAGTGGGAAATATCAGAAAGGGAGACAGAACATGAAAGACTCCTAATTCTGGGAAACGAACTAGGGGTGGTGGAAGGGGAGGTGGGCGGAGGGTTGGGGTGACTGGGTGACTGGCACTGAGGTGGGCACTTGATGGGATGAACACTGGGTGTTACTGTATATGTTGGCAAATTGAACACCAATACAAAATAAATTTATAAAATAAAAAGAATCGTGTGGTGCTATCAAATGTAAGGGTTCCATGAAAGCAGAATGAATCCGTGCCACAGCAGTTTCAGAACCTTCCCAGGGGCAAATGCAGTTTCTTGCATCCTATACCCTCTCCATCATGATAACTTATTGCACAAGTTATTTTATTTAATCCTCCAAAGAGCAATGTAGAATGGATTGAATTGGCCACAGGGGAGATGGGGCCACCCTGACTTGTCAACACACGACAACCATGAAACACAAGGGTGAACTGGTCAGAAAGGACACACTTACCTATGTGGCTTAGATGTGACAAGATATTATGTAGCCATTAAAAACCTGGTTTGGGAAAAATGATACAGAATGTTTACAAGTTAAGTGAAGGTTCGAGAAAATTCCCTCAGATTTGTTCCATGATTGGCACTTCTAAGATGCGAATATTAAACTCTGAGGGGCCCAGAACAGGGTTCCCCAAGAGAGGACTTGATCAAGATGGAAATCCAACAGTGGAGTCAGTATTTCCAGCTCTTCGACAGCCAAGAATTTTTTGTTTTTACATTTAATAATGAAATTATTTATATAACAATGTAAATACAACTGTATATATGAGGCTTAAAATGGTAATCAATTTGTATTTTCCCTTCTAAAAATATTAGTACTCTTGCTTTTTCGCAACGGGTTTGCTGCCAGAACACAGGTGTCAAGAAACCACCGCTAAACCTAAACCAAAATGGGAAAGGAAAAGACTCACATCAACATCATCGTCATTGGACATGTAGATTCGGGCAAGTCTACCACTACTGGCCATCTGATCTACAAATGTGGTGGGATCGACAAAAGAACTATCGAAAAATTTGAGAAGGAGGCTACTGAGATGGGAAAAGGCTCCTTCAAGTATGCCTGGGTCTTGGATAAACTGAAAGCTGAATGTGAACGTGGTATCACCATTGATATCTCCCTGTGGAAATTCGAGACCAGCAAGTATTATGTGACCATCATTGATGCCCCAGGACACAGAGACATTATCAAAAACATGATTACAGGCATATCTCAGGCTGACTGTGCTTTCCTGATTGTTGCTGCTGGTGTAGGTGAATTTGAAGTAAGTATCTCCAAGAATGGGCAGACCCGTGAGCATGCCCTTCTGGCTTACACACTGGGTGTAAAACAACTAATTGTTGGTGTTAACAAAATGGATTCCACTGAACCACCCTACAGCCAGAAGAGATACGAGGAAATCGTTAAGGAAGTCAGCACCTACATTAAGAAAATTGGCTACAACCTCGACACAGTAGCATTTGTGCGAATTTCTGGTTGGAATGGTGACAACATGCTGGAGCCAAGTGCTAACATGCCTTGGTTCAAGGGATGGAAAGTCACACATAAAGATGGGAATGCCAGCGGAACCACACTGCTTGAAGCCCTGGATTGCATTCTGCCACCAACCCGTCCAACTGATAAGCCCTTGCGCCTGCCTCTCCAAGACATCTACAAAATTGGTGGTATTGGTACTGTCCCAGTGGGTCGAGTGGAGACTGGTGTTCTTAAGCCTGGCATGGTGGTCACCTTTACTCCAGTCAATGTTACAACTGAAGTAAAGTCTGTTGAAATGCACCATGAAGCTTTGAGTGAGGCTCTTCCTGGGGACAATGTGGGCTTCAATGTCAAGAACGTATCTGTCAAAGATGTTCATCGTGGCAACGTGGCGTGTGACAGCAAAAATGACCCACCAATGGAAGCAGCTGGCTTCACAGCTCAGGTGATTATCCTGAACCATCCAGGCCAAATCAGTGCTGGATATGCACCTGTGCTGGATTGTCACACAGTTCACATTGCTTGCAAGTTTGCTGAGCTGAAGGAAAAGATCGTCATTCTAGAAAGAAGCTGGAAGATGGTCCCAAGTTCTTGAAATCTGGGGATGCTGCCATTGTTGATATGGTTCCTGGCAAACCTATGTGTGTTGAGAGCTTCTCTGACTATCCTCCTCTGGGCCGCTTTGCTGTTCGTGACATGAGACAGACGGTTGCTGTGGGTGTCATCAAAGCAGTGGACAAGAAAGCAGCTGGAGCTGGGAAGGTCACCAAGTCTGCCCAGAAAGCTCAGAAGGCTAAATGAATATTATCCCCAATACCTGCCACCCCAGCTTAATCAGTGGTGGAAGAATGGTCTCAGAACTGTTTGTGTCAATTGGCCATTTAAGTTTAATAGTAAAAGACTGGTTAATGATAACAATGCATCGTAAAACCTTCAGAAGGAAAGGAGAATGTTTTGTGGACCATTTGTTTTTTTTGTGCGTGTGTGGCAGTTTTAAGTTATTAGTTTTTAAAATCAGTACTTTTTAATGGAAACAACTTGACCAAAAATCTGTCACAGAATTTTGAGACCCATTAAAACAAAAGTTTAATGAGAAAAAAAATAAAAATTAAAATATTAGTACTCTTTAACTCCCAGAAGTAAAGAAAAACCAAAAAGCTACAATCAACCATAATGGCAATAGTAGTTATCATAGAACAGGGGGTCTGCAAAATTTGCCCATGCCAGGCAAGCCCCAGTTCTGTAAATAAAGTTTTATTGAAACACAACCTTGACCATGCTTACAAATTTTCTGAATGTGCTTTGCACAACAGATACAGTGTTGGGTGGTTTCATCAGAGACTCACAAAGCCAAAAATGGCATTTGGACCTCTAAAGAACACGCTTGTGACTTAGTACCCTAAAATGATCTACTCTGAGTGACATTTATTTTTAGTTTATGTTTCCCTATTTTGCAGTATGTTGTCAATGACCCTTTGTTACACATCCATCCTCCCCATACTAAACGTCTTACTCTAGATAAATTGCTGAATGTATCTTTGATTCATTTTTCTGATTTGAAAATGGAAAATATAATTTTATTTACCTGAAAGAACTGTTGAGAGGAGAAACTTAAATAATACATAAAAATTCTTACAAGTGTTTGGAGCATGTCTTCTGCACTCTAAAATCTTTATATTTGCTTACATGGGTTATTATGGCATTTTTTAACCCAATATGACAAAATGTGAAACAAAACTCATGATATTTTCTTTTTTATTTTAAATAATGGAAACAAATGAAAACAGACAAGTTATCCTTTCACACAATTCTAATAGAACACCTGCTGCTGTTCCTGGATTGCAGCCATGTCTATGCATTTCCTAATTGTGTATGACTGTTTTTGTTGTTGTGGTTGTTGTTTGTTTGTTTGTTTTTTGTTGTTTTTTTGTTTTGTTTTTGTTGTTGTTGTTTTAATTTTTGTTTTTGTTTTTTTTTTTTTTGCTACGATGTATGATGACAGATGTGAAGATTCCCCAACAGAGACCTTAGGACCAAAAGCCTAAATAAAATATTTGTTATCTGACCTTGTAGGAAAGAGTTGACAATATTTCCAGTGCAAAAAGAATAAGGGAATGAGTTTGGATTTACAACTAAAATTCAATATATAATAAGAGAAAATATTGAGAAAGTTTACTCCATGAACATGAAAATAAAATTTGCATGGCAAAAAGCAGCATAAGATAAGGACACATAACAAACCATAAAGAAATATTTACAGCCTGTATAAAAGGTAATGGTGAACTATGCCTAATAGTAAAATGCATTTTAAAAATGGAAGTAGACCATTTAGAATATCCTAAGAAAAATGGAAAGAAAACAACAAAATTCAGTTCATGACAAGAAATATATACATAGGTCTTAAACTTATAAAAAGTTGATGAACTTCACTTGGTATAACATAAAGCTCAATTAAATCTGAGATACCATATCTCACTTGCCATAAGCCAGGCAAGAATATAAGTTTCACAATACTCTCTGTTGGCAATGCTATGAAAGTAAACAGGCACTCATACATATCTGGTTAGGATGCAAAATATACCATTTTGGGGGGCAATTGGGAAATATCTAACAAAAGTTAATATGCATTTACTTTTGAAGCTAGCCAAAACACTTTCAGAAATTTGCTCTGAAGGCAGAATTTTAACACTATGAAAATATATATGCACAAGGTATTCATTGGGTAACTACAAAATGTAAAATTACATAAGTGCATCCAAATATAGGAGATTGGTTGAATAAATGATGGATCGCATGTGCTTAGAGATGGAGAGAGCTGGAAATGGCACTGCTGCCATTTTACAATAATATCCAACATAGCAGGAATGAAATATTAAACTTTGTTTGAGTCCATCATAGAATTGACATTGCAGGTTATGTGATTATACAAAAACTAGAGGCAGACAAGCAGTTGTAGTGAGGAACAGGAGGTGAGCATTTACTCATCTTGCACAGATCCTGTCAAACACATTCACCTGGTCACAGATTAAAGTTGAATTTGTTAATGAAATAATAAGAGCTCAGTAGACTAGTGGGAGAGGGTGAACCCCTAGGAACCATATAAAGAGTGTTTCCCAGTAGTTTTAAGCATCTTCTCTTGAATCCTCACAAAATTCTTGCAAGTACTATCAGGGACAATCCAGAGAGAGCTTCCCCCTTGATGCTGCAGAGGGGAACAACAAATATGGCTAAACTCCAACCAGCTGAATCTATCCCATCACCACTGCAGGAAAAAGAGACTTCATATCAGGGAGGGCACTAGTGGAATCCCACTGCAGTTGAGGGAAGGCAAAGGAGGCGACCACTTGGAGCTGTGCCTCACACATCTATGCTATATCCGAAAATAACAAGATTTCCAGTGCCTTAGGATGGGCATCAAACCACTGCCTGCAGTAATTGGGTACCTCCTGCAGCTGGGAGAGGAGACAAAGATTGAAAATATTGCACTTCTTTGGGATCCCTGGGTGGCTCAGTGGTTTAGCGCCTGCCTTAGGCCTGGACATGATCCTGGAGTCCTAGGATCGAGTCCCATGTCAGGCTCCCTGCATGGAGCCTGCTTCTCCCTCTGCCTGTGTCTCTGTCTCTCTGTCTCTCTGTATCTCTCTCTCTCTCTCTCTGTGTGTGTGTGTGTGTGTGTTTGTGTGTGTGTGTGTCTCATCAATCAATAAATAAAATCTTAAAAAAAAAAGAAATTATTCCACTTCTGGAAAACAGGCAGGATACTTGTGAAGGCCACATCCTTAAGAGTCAATTCCAATTCCACTGTATCAGCTTAAAATTAAGATTAAGAGAAATATCAGAGGATGTTTCCTTCCCTGGCCTTTCACTACCATGCTGGCAAACCTTGAATAAAAGTAATAGTGGAATAGATCAGAGAGAGTCCCAAGAGGCAGACTTCCTCTAAGGAGCAGAAGAAGACTCTAAAATAAAATAAAATAAAATAAAACAAAATAAATAAAATAATAAAATAAAATAAAACAAAATAAAATAAAACAAAATTAAATTAAATTAAATTAAATTAAATTAAATTAAATAAAAGAGACAAAGTGGAACTGGAAGATTTTTGAATGTCTGAACTTTGACAACAGCAAATTTGAAACCTGATAACATTGCAACAATGAATTTCTAGTCCAGTCTAATTCCTCACTACTTAATCTAAGCCCAAATGATCCAATGTCACTTTATCTTCTATCCTTACCTCTAGGCTGGCTTTGGAAGTGTGAATTTTCTCTAACTCTTCACCAATGAAAGCTTCCTGGGAAGGAATTCATACCAGTGTGAGCAATGGGGTGCTGACTTTCAGCGAATGAATGAATGTTGGAAGCTACAAAGCCTTTGGAGTGATATAAACCCAGGTTTGAATATCTGCTCAGCCACTTCACTGACACCACCATCCAGGAAAGTCACTAAATCTTGCTCATATGGTTTCTGGGGACTGAAGGAGGTTCCATACAGGACAGTTCTAGCACAGGGTCAACACTTTCCCATTACAACTAACCTGCCTTACTGAACCACCTCAGCTAACACAGGAACTCGGGGACTCTTGGAAAGTCACATCTTACATTATCCTCTAAATAGCAGTAAGATTTGCTGTATTTACAAACCTAAGAATTGTGAATAGGAAAAGAGTCTGGGGTAATAAAATAAAAGATTGTTTTCCTCCAAGAGTTTTCTTCATTCACAAGAGAGCATAGTAATGTTAGAATATCTAAATCAAAAAGTACAGGAATTGTGAACATCCCCCTAAATTTGTGAACTTTCTTCAAACTACTGATCTATAAAATGTATCTTATTTCTGCATAAAGTTGTGGGATTATCATCTCATTATATACTATAATAAGTCTTTTCTTCCAATTTTCATGATAGCCTTAACTTCATACACTCTTGCCAACTATAGTGAAAAATCTATATCTGAAAGAGAAAAATACCGTAAGGATACACCTATCCTTGGTGTGCTTGTTGGTTGCTTTTTAAGATTTTAAAAATTTTTTCATGAGAGACACACATAGACAGACAGACACATAGGGAGAGGGAGAAGCAGGTTCCCTGTGGGGGTCCCAATGCGGGACTGGATCCTGGGAACCCAGCATCATGCCATGAACTGAAGGCTGATGCTCAACCACTAGGCCACCCAGGCGTCCCAGGATAGGTATGTTTGAAACAAAACCTAAAGGAAAAATGTGAAGGTGTTGCCCTCCAAAGGGAGATCACCTGGAATGATTATAACATGAATGTTTGGGTGAGGTTTTTTAGAAACCTGGTAATTTTTTACACCAAAACATAATAAAAATAACAATGAACAATCTTTCCTTGCTTCTTTTTTTAAAGATTTTATTTATTTATTCATGAGAGACACAGAGGGGGACAGAGACACAGGCAGAGGGAAAAGCAGGGTCCCTGTGGGGAGCCTGAAGTTGGACTCGGTCTCAGGACCCTGGGATCCTGACCTGTGCAAAAGGCAGATGCTCAACCTCTGAGCCACCCAGGTGACCCTCTTTTCTTGTTTCTAAAGCAAACTTCCTCCCCTGTTTTGCCTCTGAAGAACAAGGACTGCCACTGCCTCCCCAGTCCTCATTCATGCCCCCTCTTGGAGAAAATTCTGACCAGTCAGGGGCAATGCCAAATCCATGGATGTACAATTGTTTTTCACTTGAGTTTCTTGGTTGACTATACTCATTTCTTGTCTGTTCACTGTTTTTATGCCGACTGTCAACTTGTTCAAGCATCACTGATTTCTCTCCTTTGGCTTTCAAATAAAGATAGCAAGCTGAGATTCTCTAAGGATCAAGTCTCCTTCACCAGAACAGCAGACAGAAGCTTGCAGATAGGTTGCAAACTCTCGAGGGTTTCCCTGGTGATGGCCATTGTGCAGCAGTATCGATAAAAAATGGGAGAGACTTTGAAATAAATCCTGGATGGCTCATCCAAGATTACAAGCAATTCTAGCCCAATTCCTGCTTGAACAAGGAATAAGAAAGACAACGGAGTCTTGTAAGTGATGATCCTCAATGTCATCAAGTTTGATGAATCCACCTGCTACGGAGGCTGCTGGGATCTCATAAGGTGGTGCATGAAATCAGAAGGGACCTGTAAGAATACCTTCTCCATTACTAACCCCGAACTCTTTTCTCACTTGAGAAACCACGGCAGAGCCTTTCCTGCTCTCAATTACAGAATCATTAGCTGTTGGATAGGGAAGGGCCTTTGGACATACATAGCCCATGCCCACTCCGCAAATGGGGATGTAGGGAGCCAGGGATCCAAATGCCTTGTCCAAAGCTGGATATCCACAGAGGCAGGGCTCTACATTTCCAAAGCTCATGGAATAGCTTCCAAGAAGCTTCTGTTGAAACAAATCAGAGAACTGGGTTTGTTTTCTAATTTCGGTTTTAATGAGGAATCTATTTTTCTACAAGAGTTAGAATTTCTTTTCATTCCAGGAAAATATTTTCATCAAGGAATTATTTTCTCATTTCTTTTCTTTGCTTGTTATATATTAGGGTTTCCAAATGGTAAAAGTGGCATACTGAAAAATGGAGATGGAGACCATTATTCACATTTCTGCAGTATGTTTCTGTTGGCATGATCATTTTTTTCAGTTACTAATGCATATCCTCTTTCTGAAATGCAATCCCACATTGCTGACATAAAAGGCCTGGTGTTTGTGAGAACAAAAGGGCTTTTCCTTTGATGCATTTCTGAGCAATTTCACACACTTGAACACCTGGAAATCAAAATATCTTAAGTCTCTGAACACTTTCTTGGTAATTTAGAAAAGTCGTTGGTTGATCACTCTGTCCCTAGCACTTCTTTTTCTTCCTTTCCTTTCTTTGCTTCCTTTTCTTATTTTCATATTTTTCTCCTTCCTTTTGTTTCTTCTCTTTCTCCTCCTTTTTCTCCCCCTCTTTATCTCTCTCTCTTTCTTTTTATTTGCTCCCATTGTCCCCATTTTCTATCAGCACTTTTCTGTGTTTACTGCCCCCATCAAAACAGACACTTGGTTCAATTAATCTGAGGAAGACTTACATAATATCAGCTGCCATGAACCTTACTTTCAATGACCTCAAAGGATGAAATTGCCAGTGCAAGGTTTCTACCTTCTGGTCCTCCCATGAAGCTCCGGAGAACGTTGATGTTTTTGTAGACACTCTAACCAGTGTGATAACCTCTAACCGGGCTGGATCAAGATATTTACAGAAGGTACTAGGCTTATAGTAACTCCTCCTTGTAAGTAACTTTGTTCTTTTTTGATCCTGTAAATGAAGAATTGATAGATGTGTTTAAAAAAAAACAATGTAGGACCTTCTCAGCATATGGACAACAATTTTGCAGGTACTGGCCACTATATATGGTGATAAAAACACTTGAGCATAAAGTTATTTTACTTCCCTGCTGCAAGAAGATTGAAAATCTACTTTTAGGAAATATACACACAACAGTACAGATGCAGACTTGAATTTAAGATCTTTCTAGGACTGTGTCTGTGAACTATTTGTGTAAGCTCTTGGTTCAAGGTGGTTTTCTTTTAGATGGTCTGTTCAGTGAGAAACACTTTGATGAACTAGCTCTAGTATTAATAGTGCTCCTGTCTTGGCAAATTGTACTCCTTTTTCTAGTTACCTGCAAAACAGGTATGACTGCTTTAGAGCTCATCTTTAAGAGCAGTGCAAAAATTTAACTCTTACACTGAGTGACTATGGAGCAGTGGATGACTATAGAACATAAATCAACATATTTTTATGAATATAGCTTCTTAGTAGGTCAGCTGAGAGTAATCACAATTTGTGCTATTGTGAGTATTGTGATATTGCCTTGAGATGGACCAGTTTAATGGAATTTGTGAGCTCAGTGAACCATTTCAGACCTAGAATCCATTAAGAGAGTCTGTCTGCATGGTTTACATCCTCATTTGTTCATTTATTGTCTCATTAAACAGTTATTGAAGACAGTTTCTATGCTGGACACTAGAAGGACATGGTTGCACAACATGTAGTCCCAACACTCATAAGCTTGTAGTCTAGTGGGTATGTATTCTAGATTGTGGCCTGATTGAGCCATGTTTTTTGGCCAGTGACTGCCAGAGACACAGAATGTGGGATTCATGAGCTCTTTTGCTTTCTTAATTTATATAGTAAATACATATTTCTTATAAAATTTTTATATATGTTTAGTGAAAAATTTGATAAAGATGCCCCAAACCATTTGATTAAAGACAATAATACCTTAGCTAATATTTACTGAGAATCAAATACCTCTGTTTCTGTACATTATTTCAATCCTTAAGAATGTTGTAGAGGATTTTCTTATTCCAATTTCACTGATGGAGAAATTGAGGCTTAGAGAGTTCAACTATTTGCCTAAATTCACATGGCTAGTTACTATGGCAAAGTTTGGGACTCAATAGATATTTGTTCCAAAGGGCATGGTTTATACCACTAAATGCTATTAGAAACAGTAAGCCATAACTTTATTCAAAATCTACACTCTTTTGTAGTCTGACCTTCTAAATAGACTATGTAGTTGAATGTTTAACTAGTAATAGCTCATAGTTTGTTTTACTCCTCATGCAGAAAATAATGATTCTGCTTCTAATCACAGCACCAAAATTGCCTCTCCTCCCTCCCAAGACATTAAGTAAGTCATGTTGAATATGTATTTATTAAATTCTAACAATATGATACTTAGGGTATTTCTAAAAAAAAAAAAAAAAAAAAAAAGGACTATCGAAGTTGGCAGAAGAACGGGAGGAGTTATGCAGGACTAGCTGCGTAACTCAGATTAGCCTTCCCACTCATGCTGGACAACTGCAGAAAGACCAAAACAAATAGGATAGTTTGATGAGCAGAACAGGATTTTAAATCAATGCCCTGGAACTTGTGAGGGTAATTTCAAGTTCAAAGGAACAGTCTTTCAGAAGATATAAGTTAAGAGATCATCATTAATCTTTCACATTCCCTAACAACACATTCGACCTCCTATCAGTGAGGACTAAATTCTGGAAAGAACTTAACCTTATAATCAAACCAGATATCCAACCTTCAATGTGTAGAAACAAAAAATTCCTATAAAATATTGAAATTTCATATAGTAAATATTCAAATATATTGCTTCTATTTTTGTCCTTCTGTTAAAATCATAGAAGTAGTAAGTGTAAGTTACACTCTAGGAAAAGAACTGATATGATACATGAAAACCTTTTAAGAAAAAAGATTCAGATGTTTCAGGAAATGATGAGAATCGGTAAAATCAGACTGTCCAATACCTGTGAGTGAGATGGTAAATACAGACAGACCCAAACTGCCCAAGCAGAGAGGGATTAATTCATCCATTCTTCACTACATTCCTATCTAATGTGATTTTGCTTGAAATTCATCTTTATTTAATGTTAGCTGGCCTATTTATATATATTTATATAAATATTGAAAAATATGGGCAAATTTTATAAGGGGCAGAAAGGAATATTTCTGTAAAAGCTTTTCAGACAGTGCTACTGGTCTGGCTGGTACAACAAAGTGCTTGGTCCTGGCACAATTCTCAGGGTTACAGGTAAAATTTTTTTAAAATTCTTCAGTACGAGGTAGGGAGGGGAGGCAGACTAGGTGCTGGTACTGGCTCTGAATTCTAGGATTTGGTCCCAGTTTGGTCATCAGTAGCAGTGAGATGCTGGGAGAGGTGGTTGACTCTGTCCCAGTCCTGGGGGTAGTTGATACTAAGCTAGCTTGGAGGGTATTAACAGGGAGCTAAGTAGCTAGAGCAATGGTGGTCCCCCAAGGGGTCCATTAGCAATATCTGCTTTGAAAGATTTTTATGAAAATTTGTGTGTCTTATTTATTTGATTCCAAAAATAACCAGTGGAGAAAAATAAGACAAAATTGATGAACTTGCGATTTTGTTTATAGGGGATTTGTATAAGGTATCGACATATTTAACTGCACAAACATCTCTGAGAGTGTCATAAGCTGGGTTTGTTTTTTCCAAATTCAGTCTAGTAAATTTGCTCATCTGCATTAGCCTTAGGGATGAAATTTTGCCAGGATGAGGGACAATATTTCACTGGGCTGTTGCTACCTTATAGAATCTTTTCCAATAAACATTTTCAAAGTCTTTTCACAAGGTTGGTGAAACACTGGAAAAGTAGAAGAAATGATATATTTTTATGCCTTTAGTGGCTGTGATCATAGGTCCACATGAATTCATAATTGAAAAGCAACTTTCTGGTCTCCTTTTTTCTTTTTTTTTTTTTTTAATTAATTTTTATTGGTGTTCAATTTACCAACATACAGAAAAACACCCAGTGCTCATCCTGTCAAGTGTCCACCTCAGTGCCCGTCACCCATTCCCCTCCAACACCCGCCCTCCTCCCCTTCCACCACCCTTAGTTCGTTTCCCCGAGTTAGGAGTCTTTATGTTCTGTCTCCCTTCCTGATATTTCCCAACATTTCTTTTCCCTTCCTTTATATTCCCTTTCACTATTATTTATATTCCCCAAATGAATGAGAACATACACTGTTTGTCCTTCTCCGATTTCCAACTGACTGCAATATAAATTCTAACAATCTAATTAAAAACTTGACAGATGTAACTCACAAGATTGAACAAAATACTTTTAAGGAGAGGGTGGTTCAGAGAAAAATGTGGACTACGGACTTTTGGGTCTATCGCTTTCTCTGTAAATATCCTTCAGCAAATAAATTTTGATTCACTGGTAATTGCTTTCTTAAAAATATGAAACTAATACATGCTTCTTAGGGAAAAATTGGAAAAAAGAAAAAAACAAAGTATTGAAATTTGTAATGACACTTACTTTTTTCATTGGAGTTCGATTTGCTAACATATTGTATAACTCCCAGGGCTCATCCCGTCAAGTGCCTCCCTCAGTGTCCATCATCCAGTCACCCCATCCCCCAGTCCATCTCCCCTTCCACTACCCCTTGTTTGTTTCCCAGAGTTAGAAATCTCTCATGTTCTGTAATCACACTTATTCTGTTAACATTTGCTATATTTCCATCCATTCATTCTGTCAATGCAATAACCATTTCAAGTGCATGTTGTGGATATCAATGAAATTAAATATGGAAATAGCTACTGCATAGGTTGGGACATGGTCATTTATTAAAAAAAGTCAGTTCTACAACTTCTAATTATCACTCAGTGGAATTCTTTTAAAATCAGGAGTACAGAAAAATATATTAATTATGATCTCGTCTACAGGTCATTCTAGAACAATTGATCAGTTTTTGAAAAATAATTTCAATTTCTAAGACTCATTGTTACATATTTCTAAAAATTAGTAGAACGTAATAAGAATTACTACATATATCCTTAGCATCAACATAAGTTGATCCCTCACTTTTCAGTGGAAACGTGTGAATGTAAACAACGGAGAATTTTTATATTGAATATATAAAATTACAGTAATATACATATCAGGTCAAATATTCACCTTCTTAAAAAAGATTTTAATTTTTGTTTATTTGAGGGATTTGAGAGAGTGAGCTCATGCATGAACTGGGGGGAGGGGCAGAGGGAGAAGCGGACTCCACTGAGCAGGAAGCCCAATGCACTGGGATCCATCTCAGGACCCTGGGATCATGAACTGAGCCAAAGGCAAATGCTTAACCAAATGAGCCACCTAGGTACCCTTCAAATACTCGCGTTTGGTATTTTATATCTTCATTGGAATATAGGAACAAATAAGAAATTATTTTTTTACGAATATCACTTGAGAAATACTTTTTTTGCCCTCCTATTTCAATAAAAATTTTATTCAGACTTCTCACATGTATCTAAAATGTATACGTTAGGCCATCTGGGTGGCTCAGTGGCTGAGCACTTCCTGCAGCTCAGGTCATGATCCCAGGATCCTGGGATCGAGTCCCACATCAGGCTCCCCACAGAGAGCCTGCTTCTCCTTCTGCCTGTGTCTCTGCCTCTTTGTTTGCATCTCTCATGAATTAATAAGTAAAATTTTTGAAAAAATAAAATGTGTACTTTAGTGCAAATTTCTGAATCATCTTAAGCTCTGAGTGGTGACACCCTTATGATGATGTCACTAGATGTTTTATGGAAAAGATAGTTATCCACTTACAAAATAAGTCATTCTGTCATTCTATATATTTACAATATCAGCATAAAGTATAGAGACTTTAGTCCCAAGTAATATTTACCATCCTTATTAAAAGTCTTTATTGTCTTTTTACCAGTATTACCTCCATAACTAGCTTCAAATGAGTGTATTTCAGGTTGATATCTTATCCAAGGGTCATGGTTGCAAAATAGAGTATTAGAAGGGCTTCTTTAGAAATGAGAAATTGCTCAAACTAAAACAGAAGGCAACCTTTATGAGGCATAATGTTGGGAACAAAAGCTTCATCTTATGCTCTGACATTTCGCATGTTTGATCCTGAATGTTTTCTGTTTACATAGCAGAGTGTGATTTGCAAATATCTTCTGCCACTTTTCATGTCACCTTCAAGGTAGACCTCACTGAACTATCAAGCTCTGGGACAGAAAAAGAAACAAGCTCTAATGCACAACCTGTTTCTCATCTATTTATGCCTCCGATTTCCAAAATCTACTTGAGAAGACCTAAAATAAAATACACAAGTACAGTTAGGCCTGGAGATACAAATGGAAGACCAAAAGCACTAAGGAAAGTAGAGGAAAAAAAGGCCCATGTATCTGGCTAGAAACATAGGGTAGAATGTTCAAAGATAGGAGAAAAACGTAGTGCAGTACAACCTTTTAGTAACTGCTAAAATGAAGCACACCAAGTTTTCAAATATGTTTTGTTTTTCCTACCATAAAATGAGAAAAAGACTTCAAAGCATGAGTCCTTTAGGAGGACTGTGAAGTGATACAGTGGGCATTGCCTTCCACATCCAATTTGTAAAATGGATGAAAAGGTCTTTAAGTAAATGCATTTCATTCTATTATTGCAACATCGCTATGGGCATCATGACTTTTAATGTCACTTATAGATGGTGACCTTCAGCAGACCTGGTCAGGCAGGTAACAGCCTAATGATCTAATGTGACAATAGGGAAGTTTGGAGGACCAGGCAACCAGCCATTGATCTTGTTAGTCCATCATGAAGGAAAACTAGAAGTTTGAAGCCAAACTTTGGACATGATCTGGACGGAAGTCAGTTTGAGGTAGAAATTACTGTTGAGAGCTTGGAATGCTCAATGATTGTGATGTTGGTGGGAAAAATATGACATTTGCTTTGGACAAGACAGGCAAAGCAGTTCCATGAACTGACCCCATGTTACTAGGCTTTACTAGGTTTCCTTTGGTTTTCTGAACCCTGAAAAATCATTGGATAAAATAAGACAAGTGATTCCCTATTAATTGGTGTGTGAAAGACATATTTTCAATGAGGATCAAACGAAGGAATGAATCTCGATGCTCGATTGACATAGGCCCAATTGCTATCCCCAATACTTTATTCCCATTAGTAAAGGAAGTTCTGATCCCATCTGCAAGAAACTCTGACAATAACTTTTGACATATAATTTTATTCAGCATTTGAAATGAAAGAAAATTGAGGGGTACTACGACAAATTCAGCAGGCTTGTAGGGCAGGTTCAAATTTAAGGAGGGATGCTTAGACTCAAAATACAGTGTCTTCTCACTCAGGCTACAACTTCAAATGAAATTCCAATATAAAAAGTACTTTTAGTGAACATTTCCTAAAGCAGAACAAAAATCTGACCAGTGCATTACTTGATTAGGGTTCTATAAGAACATTTTTGAAAATAATCAGTAATTTTTTTTAAAGATAAGTTTTGGAAATATTGACATTTTGTTTCTAAATTTAAGGCATTGTAAATAATTTGGAGGTGAAGCAATACACTTTGCCTTACACAAAATCCTGCAGTGGTTCAGATGCAAGAATGAGATGTTCTATAAAATCAGAAATCAAGGTGAAGAATTCCAGTACTCAGAAGAGGGTATGGGATCCATATTTGTAACTAAAAGATCAACTCGATAGATTCCCATTCAAACGAGTGACTGTATATTGTGTCAAAATATTCCACGTTATGGTTGAGACTCTTTCACTTAATAGCTATGACTTTGGGCAAGTTACATACTAGAACCTTTTTTTCCTGTGGAAACTAAGAAAATAAGTATGTCATAAACCACTGTGGATGAAGGGCCATGACACACTAATTCTACAGCAATATTTCCTTCCTTTTACTATGTGCTGGGTGGTTCCAAACCACTAAATGTTTGTGTTTCTCTCAATATGTTTTTATTGTTATTCCATTTTTTTCCCAGATAAAAGTGCCAATGAAGACACTTCCCCCAAGCCCACAGTTTTTCTTCCTTCGATTTCTGAAATAAAAATCCATAAGGCTGGAACATATCTTTGTCTTCTCGAGGATTTTTTTCCTGAAATTATCAAGGTAGATTGGAAAGAAAAGAATGACAAAACAGTTCTGCAATCCCAGCAGGGAAACACTATGAAGACTAAGGACACATACATGAAATTCAGCTGGCTGACCGTGACTGGAGTGTCTATGGATAAAGAACACAAATGTATTGTCAACCACGAGAGTGATAGAGGAGGGATTAATCAAGAGATTCTTTTTCCTTCAATAAATGAAGGTATGTACATACAAATAGGAATATAACCTCCCAGGACCCTTTGTTTCAAAGAGAAAACCCTATTTTTTTCTGTCAAGTATTAATGAAAACAAGCAATTAGAAATTTTTATCTAATGTTGTTGCCTTTCATGGTGCATATATATTCTGCTCTTTCCCCGTAGATTTCAAATAGTATGGGCTTTAAGGGCACCTGGGAGTCTCAGTAAGTTGAACATCTGACACTCCATTCAGCTCAGGTGATGATCTCAGGGTCATGAGATGGATCCCTGTATCGGGATCCCCACTTAGCACAGAGTTATTTGAAATTCCTTCTCTGCCCCTTCCCACATATGCTCTCGCTCTTTCTCTCTCTCTTTCTCTCGAAATAAATAAATATATCTTTTTAAAAACAGTATGGGTTTTGGAACCTACAGAGAAAGAGAAAAGGACAAATTTACTTAGCCTTTGTCACCTCAGCTTTAGCATCCAAAATATTAATGTCACAGTGATGTTTTTTAAAGATTTTATTTATTTATTCATAGACACACACACACACACAGAGAGAGAGAGAGAGAGAGACAGAGACCCAGGCAGAGGGAGAAGCAGGCTCCATGTAGGGAGCTTGATGTGGGACTCGATCCCAGATCTCCAGTATCATGCCCTGGACTGAAGGCTAAACCCCTGAGCCCCTCAGGCTGCCCCACAGTGATGTTTTTTACCATCATGTCTTGATTTAATGAAACAGTACATGTGAAAGCCCTTAGCAACCTCTCACATAGGAAACACACAAGGGAGTCCACTTTTGATAACTTTACTTGATCAGGAAATAAAAACAATTATACATATTTCAAGAAGGCTCTACGTAGCAGTCAAAATACTTTTTACTTCAATCTTGCTCTACTCAAAGTATCACCCATAAACAATGAGTTATAGGAGACAAAATGCTGTTGATCTCATGGAGCCGAAACACAGCTCAACCAGAAATAATAATTTGACTACTGAGGTTTTAGTATGGTCTTGAATTTTTCAGATTCAAATTAAAATATCAGCATAGGTGATATTAGGTGAAATTTAGTAAGTAAACACTGAATGAAGCAAAGGTATATTAACATTCTCCATCCAACACAATGAATGTATTTATTACCATTGGTAATACTGCTAAGCAAACTTTTATTGCAATTCTAGTGTGAGCCAGACTGGAAGTGATGCAGGATGAATTACTGTCCCAAGGAGGATCACTGCAGTCAAGTGAATATACTTTTCCTAATCAACCAGGGTCACTTGTGATTCAAGCATTTGTCCAAAATGCCTCATTGGGGCAGACACTGGTCATATTTAGATAGGGAGGGCAGATGGCCTCAATGTGCCCTGGCCCTGCTCTGATCCACTAACTCACTAGACTCAAACGTCAAGTCCTGGCATTGACATCACAGACCAAGGCCCCAAAGGGACCATAAGTAGGAAGCACTTTAGTTTGTCCTTGTGGTTGATAAGCACTTTTTAAGCAGTGGAGAAGGAGCACATAATAAGATGTTTGAAGAGCTTTGCTATATACAAGTCTAAATTACTGAAGTAAGTCTTTGTGTTCTTGGAGCATTGGAAAAAAAAAAAACCCACAGACCCAAATGGCAACACTTAGCTTATGGCCCCAAGGCAATAAATCTAGACTTACTACCTAAACCAAATGCCATTTCAATGCCCCCCCCCCCCCTAAGAGTAATCTTTAATCAGTCAAAATGGGAATTTCCTGGGCAGCCCCGGGAAGGTCCTTATTGACCCATTCCCTTCCCCTTGGCAGGGTGACTTTGCCTAAAACAATGAACTCTTTGCTAAATATTCCCTTTCCACCTCCTGCCTATTCTTAAAAACCTTTCCTCTCCCTATAGTTTTTGGAGTTCCCTCTGCTTGCTAAATGGAATGCTGTGTGATTCATAAATTGGTTGATTAACAGAGCCTTTAGACTGTAAACATTTACTTGGTTGATTTTTGTTAACAGATTTGGTGGCAAGGATGGAATCTGATGTTGACTCCGAAGGGCATTCAGAGGCAAAGCAAAACACAGAGGTGGTAACTGTGAGCCCTCTAAGTTCACGATCTTTCCCACCTGGTGCAAGCACTGTGGGTGAGTTCTCCCTGGTTCCAAGCTCTAATTTACTTTGTGTTCTGACTCCTAATCTAATTGGCTTTGCTTGACAGGCAGGTCAGCTTGGGCTGGCAGAGTGTTATGCCTGTGTTCAGTTACTAGCGTGTCTGCTCTAGGCCCCATTGCGCTGGATATTTGCACAGAGTCCAACTGAACAGGCGAAGAGCCAAGCACCTAGCTTTCAGACCAAGTTTCACAGATGGAAACTTCAGTAATATTCCAGAGAATTGCTGGTGCACACAGAGTCTTCTTGTGGCCAGAACTCAGTATCATCTCCTGCTGCTCATACACTAATGTTCATGTATAGTTAGTCTTCATCCATGTAGATAAAGGCCAAGCTGCTGCGAGACCTCAGGGCAATGATAACCTAGAAATATAATGCCCATAATGGGGGAACTTGCAAATTAAATCAGATCGTTAAGATGTGCACTCAAAAGCAAGAGTTATCCAATTAAATAGAATCCTCCAAAATGTTTAATATTTCAAAGTTATTTGATTGACTCATTGCAAAAGGCTAATGAAAAATTAAAGATGGAAGAAGTACCTAAAACAGAACATTAATAGACTGATCCAACTACTCCTGATCCCCTCTGGGCTCCTTTGTGGGTTCATTCTAGTCTGAATTGATTTTCCACTCTGAACAGACTACACAGCCACAAACAGCAGTCTGCTATTTCACAGCCTTACAGACACCCCCATATCTACCTTCATAGGAGAGCCACCAAATGAGCCCCCTCCACAGTTGATGAAACGGGGTGGTTCCTGGCAAATTGCTATGTACTTTTTTCTCTTAAATAGTCAAGAGGAAATTCGGGTAAATTCCAGCACCTGCACAAAGGATCCTAAAAAACTAGCAGAAGGCAGGGAAGAGTAGCAACTCTTAACAGAAGTAGCTCCTTCCAAATCTCTGTCCACAGTGCCTGGTCCAGAGAGGAAAGTAATATTTCTCATTGTACCATTCTTTCCAAATCCAGGCCCTTGCTATCCATCCTTTCTCTCACAGTGAGAGCTATTGCCTTCTTGCTTGTGTCATCCTGTGTAACTGCTCTTAACTTTCTGCCTGCTTGGGACGTGTGGCTTGTTGGTTCCTTCCTCGGCTCTCACTGTGAGTGACTCTGAGTACAGGGAGGGTAGTATCCTTTGCACCGACTTGAGGACCCTCATAATGCACAAAGGGTGTTATTCCACATGTCAGAAATCTGTAAAATTAAAACTATGCAACCAGAGGGAAGGAAGCAAATTGAGGTTCATGTGCTTGATTAGCTGGATCAACCTATGATATCATTTCATGTGAATAAGACCCTGATTAATTGAGGGCAACTGGGCTGACAAATCTTAACAGAAGAAGAAATGCTTCTCTTGAAGGAATTCAAAGTACTTCTGTTCCTTGACCCTTCCTCCTTATTCCCCCATTTATGGAAAAGGGCTTATAAATGATTGGCTTTAGGAAAGCAAAGATAAACTTGGGCCTGTTTGTAGTCATATTTGGTGCTTTACTGAAAGATTGTTTTATGAAGAAGTACACATTTCCAGAAATTATGATATTCAGCATAAATTCGGCAATCTAAAGAATGCAGATTAACAAACGGTTCACAACTGCTTGATGACTAGCTTGCTTTAAATATGAAGGTTTCTACGGGTTAAGAATTCTAGTGTATGTGATGCAGACTGCTGAAAATAAAAAGAGAAGAACTTGGAAAGCAAAGAAAGTAAGAGATGTGTTTTTAGAAAGAAAAAGCATGAGGAATGGAAATATATTTTGTGGGGTGAAAGGAGGGATTTTGTCCTAAAGGGCGGCTGGTTATCCAAAGAGGGTAAACTCAGGACAAAACATGAGTGTAAAAGAGAAAGTTGTAGATGTTTGCAAAAAGGGGACGTTTGGAAAGGAATGTTATGTGTGGGCAGGACTGACTGACGTTGAAATGAAGAATTTTCATATCAAAAGTTGATGAGCATTAGAATTTGCATTTTCTCCTGCCAAAAGGATGAATGCTTTTGTAGGGGGTGGGGGTGGGGGTTCTTAGTTTACTTTCTTTGGAGTTTTGGTCTGCTTAAGTCTCTTTGACTTGGAGCATTCCAATGGGTTTGTTAAACTAGTTGAATCATTTGGCATGTCAAATTACAATGGGACGCATTGTCAAAAATTAGCTCACACTAAGTTTTCTAGATATTGTATTTATAAGATTGGGGTACATGTACATAAAGTCCATTCTGGTTCTACAAAAAAATGGCCCCTCGTTGCCAGACGTTGGCTGTCCTGATGTCCTTGTAATATGGCATCTGTCTGCTTCTGAATCAGAGAAATGAAGGTGGATAAAAAAATGAGAGTATATTAGACAAAGAGTCAGGTCTAATGGAAAACCAGAGCAGTCACTTGGTTCTTTGGGCTCCATGGCAAACCTCATTTCTCCTAAGTTTTGTTTTTTCACTACTTTACCCACAATGGGCGTTTTAAATGACTCAAATTTTGAAAGGATGTCACTGGGAAGACTTATATAATAGTACAAAATGGTTTACAATCAGTGTCTAACGTGTCAGGTCCTTAATTCTGGGAAAATTATCTTTGCCTCCAGAGGCTTCATAACTTCTCTCTCTGGACCCGTTGAATACTTGCAGCTGGACTTCATTCCATTGCCGCTTAGTATGGGATTGTCATATGCACTTGTCATTATGTATTTATTTTTCTGCCAAGAGGCTGATGACCTCACTATGGAAACGCACACTTATAAATGGGCTTTCCCTTGGGGGGGGGGGGCACCTTCTGTGATCTCCCGTGATCAAGGCTCCTCCTTCGTTGGGCAAATCACAGGAACATTTAGGAAAACCCTGCCACCATCTTGGAATTGTCTCAGTGTACAAATTTCTGCTGATCCTTTGTGTTCCTGCTAGTCTTACCACTACTCTAAGTCTCCAAAATCTGATTCTCAAAACTGTCAATAAAAGGTTAAACTGGAACCCTTCTTCAATCACAAAAAGGATCCTGTGGGTCACAGTTTACAGCCTGCTGATTAGGTATTTTTGACAAAACGTCAGGGGAAGGTAATCCTCGACTATCCCAGTAAAAGAGGGACCTTAACAAGTGAAACAGCTGTAAAACTAAAGGTGGAGCCTTGTATGCAGCACATAGCTACAAATGTCTGCATCTATCAACTGGTTCTGCCCAGATACAGGAGACTTCTTTCACCTAAACAGGGGTTTAGGTGAAACTAACTAAATATGAACTCCTTTCTCCCTCCTTTCTTATCCTTTACTCTGGCAATGACCTGTATATCCTATGTCATTGACAAAGGGTAACCTCTGTAATTTAGAGCAAACTTGTATTTCAGGCTAGCAGAGAATCTTACTCTGCTCCTACATTTTCTCAATGTAAATAAGATATCTCATTGGTTGACTCTCCTAAATTTAAATCCCTAGTTATTTGGGACTACCAAGAAGCTACCAGGATGTATTCTTTTGGTAGGGCCCTACTTCCCTAGTGTGGGATAAACGTAAATGAAGTCTGATCAAGGCCTTCTCCTTCATTCTTGAAATTGTTGCAGAATCCCTCCTAAAGTAATGGCTGCCCAACACAAATCCTTGTAAGATTGTGGTACGTGTAGATAAAGTCCATTCCAATTCTACAAAAAATGGCCCCCGATTGCCAGACGTTGGCTGTCCTGATGTCCTTGTAAAATGGCACCAGTCTGCTTCTGACAGAGAAATGAAGGTGGATAAACAATGGGAGTGTATTAAACAGAGTTAGGTCTAAAGGAAAACCAAGGCAGCCACCAGAAAATACTTTCTGTCCAAAGTAATTCTTGAAGGTAAGATAACCCTCGATTATATCTTCCCTGAGCAAGGCTGAATCTGTGCTGTAGGCCACACCACTTGCTACCAGATGAACACTACTGGGGAAGGTAAAACTCAGTAACTCTTTCAGCAGGGTCTTTCCTACTTATTTGATTCTAATTGCTTTGAATATTGCGGACAATGACATCAGAAAGCACTCCAAACATGGGGAATTATCCTGTTTATAGTCATCATAATAACCTGCCTGGTGCATTTTGTTCTCTCAAAAAATATAAATAATAGTGAAAGGGAATATAAAGGAAGGGAGAAGAAATGTTGGGAAATATCAGGAAGGGAGACAGAACATAAAGACTCCTAACTCGGGGAAACGAACTAGGGGTGGTGGAAGGGGGGAGGAGGGCGGGTGTTGGAGGGGAATGGGTGACGGGCACTGAGGTGGACACTTGACGGGATGAGCACTGGGTGTTTTTCTGTATGTTGGTAAATTGAACACCAATAAAAATTAATTAAAAAAAAAATAAAATTAAAAAAAAAAAAAAAAAACTTTACATGCCTGTTCTAAGCCAGAAACCTATAAACAAATGATCTTTATAAAACTGGAACATCACCAAAGAATAAAAAAAATGTCCAACTTAAATATTATAGAGCTGAAGTGGTAACCCTTGAATATTACAAGGATTGAGCATAAAGGTCAAGACCCATGAATATCACCCAGAGGAACAACACAAACTGAGAACTTCAGCACTGTTGCTGAGAGCAGTATTAATATCTTCAATTTTGATCCCATCTCTGAGTCAAGCTGAGATCAGATCAAAAGGGAAGGTTGTTGTAAAGGAAACCACAGGCTCACAATGTACTCATTTAGCTTGAGGCCATGAATCAGTAAACCAAGTCTTCATAGCTACCGCACTGCAGTTACAGTACTCAGAACTGTAACCTTTAGCCAGTGGACATGGATATTTCCTGGTCAGCACTAGGATGTTTACTGATTGACCCCCTCTGCTCCCCTTGGGATAGCGACCCTGCCTAAAACAGTGTATTCTTTGCTAATAATTTCTTTTTCACTCTCTATCTTGAAAAACCTCTTTCCTATAGCCCTTAGGAGTTGCCTCCTACTTGCTGGATAGGATGATGCCCAATTCATGAATAGGTTGCTAAATACAGCCAAGTAGATCTTTAATATATGCTCAGTTGAATTTCTGTTGTTTCATGGATTCTTAGTTTGTCCAATGATCAATTTAGGATTAAATATTTTAGTTTACTTTTACCTGAACTGGGATGCAGAGCAACAGAAATTATGACAGTGAAAGTACTTTCTGTTAAAAACATGACATGGATGAATTTATCCTATATTCATACTACTCATTTTTATCCTTTCTTAAAATCAACTAAAATCAAATTATACAAAGAGCCTTAATGTTTATTTCTACATTTAATAGAGAGGATATCTTCCAAGGTCTTCTCATAACAACAAACAAATGAGGGCATTTCTTTTTTTTTTGTTTTGTTTTTGTTTTTGTTTTTGTTTTTTTGTTTTTTTTTGTTTTTTAAATGAGGGCATTTCTGCTAAGGAATTCTACAACCCATTTTCCATGCTAAACCATGGAAGCTTTTTAAAAAATATAAAACACTTACATATATGTTTATACATGAAAGCACTGAACAGTGAATGATCTGAAGAGAGATAAAACTCATCTTGTCCACATTTTCAACAAACCTTGATTAAGAAAGGGCCCCTAGCTCACAAATACAAGTTTTATTATGAAAGTTGTTTGTTTCCTGTCTTCATATCATTCAATGCATGATTATGGTAAGAGATATTTATTTACCTTTTTTGAAGTTTTGATTTTACTTCCAGTTAGCTAACCTATAGTTTTATATTAGTTTCAGGGGCAAATATGATGAATAAAATCACTATATGGATAAGAGACCTTGAAGGCATTGTAAAGTCAGCCCTTTAGGATATTTTATCATTTAATATAATTATCCTAACATTGTCCTTTCTGATATTTAACCAAAAGTCTATATCTCACACCCATTTCTTTAAGAGCACACCAACATAAAATTGTCTGGAGTGCATAAAATTGCATGCCAGAACCATGTCTGTGTGGACAAGGACACATTGAGCAGAAAAAGGATAAACCAAAAGAAATTTGCAACTTTCTCTTCCTGCATCCAATGGTCAACTATCATTAATGGTTTTCGTGTTTGTATGTAAATTAGGTGGGTTTTTTTTTTTTTTTTGGTTTTCATTTGTTTTTCTATACTGTAGATAACTACAACTCTCACCTCAGATTTATGTATTCAGACAATTATCAGTGTCATGTGGCCTTTCATTCTATCCTGGCAAACTTGTGCAATGAAATGCTGAACTTTTAGGGTTGCATGGTAGCTTACTCGGTTAAGTGCCTGGCATTGGCTCAAATCGTGATTCCAAAGTGCAGGTTTGATTTGAGAGTTGGGCTCCTTAATTAGCTAGTGTTGGCTTCTTGCTCTCCCTCTGCCCATTCCCACTCGTCATGCTCTTTGTCTTTCTCTCTCTCTCTCAAATAAATAACAAAATCTTAAAAAAATAAAAAAGAAATGCTGAGCTTCTGTAATAAAATAGTCATTTGCAAAGACTAATTCAATTATTTGGAAGAGATAGTATCTGAGAGTCCAAAATGGTGGAGTTATGTTTGATTTCTATGGGCTGTTTCATCCTTTCAGTGCTGGCTCTGACAATCATCACTGGTATGTTATTCAGCAAGGGACATAAACTCTCTAAATCTTGTTTCCTTCTGGGTAACATGGAATTCTCCAAATTCAGCTCTTATCAATGTAATGGGGAGATGAGATGAGATAATGCCTATAAACTTCCACATAGTGCCTGGCACAATAACAATCAAACAGTAGGTTTTGGCCTTCTCTAGTATTGTTGTCAGGTCCTCCAACACCATCAGTCCCGAAAATCATGTGCAGGAGTTGAGGATACTGGGGCATGCATGATTTGAAAGACAGGGCTGCTTCTTACCTTAGATAGGAAATTTACCTAAACCAGACTCCTTCCAACATGTAAGGTGCTGCTGTGGATTTTAGAGTTGGACAGATCTATTTGGGAGCAACCCTTCATGTGAGTAGTGGGTGCAGAGGATGGACAGCAGTCACCATTTCTCATTATTTTTCTAATCAATAATATTTATAAAGCAAATACCGTGGAGTACCTATTGTGCTACAAGCTATGAGCACAGAAGGAAAACGAGATAATGTTAGGCATTACCCTCCAGTTCCGAGACTAAAAAAATGCATCAATCACAAACTGCAACATCTTTATGTGCAGAAATATAATATGTGAATTGATCTACTAAATTATGTAAAACCAAATAAACAATTTCTAGAATTGGGATGCTCATATTTGTATAGCTCTTCCTCTCTGCTGACAAATTCTATCTATCATCTATCTATCTATCTATCTATCTATCTATCTATCTATCTATCATCTAATCACAACACAGAGGAAAGTTAAACAATGGATATGAACAATGAATAATACTAGTCCTCATTTCTTTTAGAACTCGTTGCTCTTAACTCCACAGAAGCTTCCCTGGATGATGAATATGGTAAGTTTTTGGCTATGTTTGCCTTTATGTTATGCTGTAGAATTTTTCCTTCTTGATCAACTTAACCCTTGAACTCCCCTGGCTTCAGGGAGAAACCTCAGAATGGTTGGATCTTGCAAAATAGACTGAGTGATATTTATGTCAATCCAGCGTCTCTCAGGTCATCTTCACACAGTAACTGCTGGCTGGGGTATGAGAGGACCATGAATTAGGGGTGCAGTGATGTGCCCTGAATTCTTTCAGCAATGAATTTCATTCATTTTTGTGACTGGTATTTCACTGTCTGAGGAAATCATGATATCATGTTGTTTCTATATTTTTTTAGCCTTATTCTTGCTGGTAGTTAAGAACATTAACAGACACTGAGAGGTTCTTGTACAGAAGACATTGTGCTGCACTGTGAGTGCATTTTGTTTATAGCTCTTATTCTCACTGTGATGGATTATATTCCCATTTTACACATGAGGGCAATGAGCTACAATGAATTCAGTCTCCATGCCACACAGCGAGAGCTGAGGCTGAAACCGACACCATTAGATTCAAGATAAATCAAGTTCACATACTTACTAAGGTTTTGTTCTTCCTCTAAGTCCCAAAGCCAAGGTCCTGAGACAGGTGCACACATGGGGAGGAGGTGTCAGTGCAGGGCTTCCAGTGCCACAGACTAAACTTAGACTCCAGCCTTTTAATTATCCAGTGCATGAGTATGGGTAAACTATTTACAATTTTGGAGCCCAACAAAATCAACACAAATAACACCTAACTCACTTATTGAAGATACAACATGGAATATGTGTCATGTCTAGCTTAGGTATCCTTTTTAGCTGCTACATCATAATTTCTAGCTCCTGCCTCCATCTCCCCACATATAAAGAAAAGGAAATGATGAGGAGCATGGGTTCCAGCCCTGCTGATCAATCTTCCAAGGCCAATATCGGGGGACTTCCGGACTCTAACCATCACCAACATCATCATCATCTTCAGCAGCAGCATCCAACTTTTAATTGGCTTAATCATTTTGAAGTCTTGGCTATTTATTATATGTGGAGATGCAGAATTGCAGAGAAACCGAGAAAGTGTTCTTCAATTCTGTGCTGCTCGGATTGAAATCTGGAGTCTAGTATTCACTAGTTGTATGAAATCAGGCAAATGGCTTCTCTCTCTGTACTTACATTATTTGTAAATTGGGAATGAAAATAATCATCTCAGAGGTTATTGTAAAATTAAGTAAGATTTAAGCTTTGCATGCAAGGTTCTCAAAATAAATGACATTCAGTTTGTACTTAATGTATATTGTTTCTTATGCTTGCCTAGATTCAGGATGTGGTGAATGTGCTAAAAGCCATTTATCACCAATGTATTTTTTCCCACAGAATTCACTCATTATAAGCACAACCTTACTTTTTAATACTTTGGAATGTACTATGTGAATTTCATAGGTTTTTGACTGACTTGACCTAAAAAACTAGGTTCTGAGGTGTCTCAGGTGGTGGTGGTGGTGATGGTGATATAGGTATTTACTACCCGGTTGTGCTGGTGTGAGGTGTCACTTCAAGCTAGGTTATCAGAAATATATAAAGTCACCACTCCCCAATGACTAAATCTTGGCATTTCAAAAAAACTATGGAAGTAATAAATCATTTCTTTTAGACCCCCTGCAGCTGCAGCTCATGAACACCTCTGCCTACTATACCTACCTCCTCCTCCTCCTGAAGAGTCTGACGTACTCCATCATCATCACCATCTATCTGCTTGGGAGACCAGCGCTCGATGGTAATGGGAAGAGTTCCTAACACACGGTGCCACCAGGATCCAATTTTGTCCTTGACTGCTGTTCCAAAGTGTCTGCTGAGGATCTAGTGGGGTTTTCTTTCTGAGATTGGGTTATTTCATTTCATGTGTGTCTTCTCTATAGTGTCATTATGCAGAATGGATTTATAAACCACTGGGCAAACAGAAACTTTCACTCTGCAGCAAGAACAAATTCGGCCATGACTCAGAGTTGGGGACAGGGAGCCATCCCCAGGGGCTTCAGCACTGCTCTCTCCTCAATGCTCACCAGCTCCTCAGCCACTCAGTACCATGCCTCTGAGTACAGCTAGCATGCAGCTTCCAGCTGTATCCTTGAACTCTTCTTTATCCAGATGATTCCCTGGAAGCACACATCCTTGCTACCTGAATTTCATACTGTTTATCATAGTAAACACAATAAAAGCAATCAAAACTCTACTTTGGCCTACGTCTGCTTTTATTTGGTGCTATCTAATTGAGAGTCAAATGTAAGAGGCAGCATGATGACAGCTCAGCCTTCAAATACAGTGTTGGTTGTAATATTGGTCAATTCCATATCCCTAATTCTTGCCCTGAGGTGGTCTAATGATGCCTCATTGAGGCACTGGCCCAAACTGGAGAGCCACAGCTAGTGAAGAAGATACCCAGGTTATTTCCCCTTCTATGATCAGTTGATTCAGAGTCATTTGGTTTAAGACATTTGGGTGGTGACAGTAAAACATGTCACATGACTGGCGGATGTGCTCAGCCCTATAGCAGTGTTTTATGGACAATATGTTTCCTGATCTCATAAGAACTCATGAGACCCAGACTAGCACTGAAAGGAAACGGTGGTAGAGGGGTGAAATGCTTGGATTTTGAATCCCAAGTGCCTGTGTTTAAATCTTGGTCCTAAAGTTATTTCATTTCTGTGATATAATTTTCTCATGCATTAAATGAAGATATAGTGTGTCCTGTTGCCTTGAGTTGCATGGATGTGATGAGTTAATTCTACTGGGTACATGCAAGTATTCCACAGCATTAGCATCTAATGTTGGCATATTTACTTTGGAAATAATGGACAACAGGCCTGCATGCACACACACTAACAACAGAGTCTCTACTCATTTTTATGTCTGTTTGTATTTCTACAAACATAGATGTACAACAAAATGTTCAGTGTGTGATAAGTTGTTGAAAAGTTAGTAGTTGTGTATTTTCCCATTTTCAGTAATGAAAGTACTTAGAGCAATAAATTTGATGTATTAGAAATGAAACAATGTCTCATTTAAATGGGAATGACTTTTTGTTTTGTTTTGAATTTTATTTATTTATTCATAAGGGCTTCACACAGAGAGGCAGAGACACAGGCAGAGGGAGAAGCAGGCCCCCTCCTGGAGCCCCATGCAGAACTCCACCTCAGGACTCCAGGATCACACCCTGAGCTGAAGACACTCAATCAATGAGCCACTGAGGCATCCTTAATTTTTTTTTTTTTTTTTTACAATCAGCTTCAGCTTCTGTGAAATGAGTGATTTGGAAGCCAAGTAGAGATTCCCATGTGGAAACTACATAAAACCAGGAGATAAAGGAAGAAGAAATTTAATTTTGATCTACTCCCTGGTTCTCAAAAATTTGTTCAATCTCCTTGGACAAATGTCTGTGCCTCTAATTAGTGATCTGGAACTGCTTCTGCATGTGGAAAGCACGGAGGCAATGAGGGGAAAGTAGTAAATGACTTGCAGCTCTGTGGGCTGATGTCCCTACTGAGGTTCCTAGGAAGTGTCTCCTCTGGCTTCCAACTCCTTAGCACCTTACTTCTCAACCACCCTGGACTGCCCTGGACTTGGGAGGTGCAGAGAGAGGAATGTGGGGGTGCAGGAGACAGTGGGGTGGGATGAGGCCGCTAGTGTGATGAGGATGTTTATTTTCTCAGGTTTAGTTTTATGTTTGTGCACTTTCACCTGCAGTTGACTTTTGGAGAATCTTGAAGTTAAACGGTCCCCTACTGGTTGGGACAGTGCAAAGTGTCTCTGGCGTTGTAAGATGAAATAAGGACAGTTAAACCACAGCCTTCTTGCTCATTTCCAAAAGGCCACAGCTAATGGAAAGAAAACATCCATCTGCACACACATGCTCCTGCTGTCAAACACACTCTTGGGCTGTGGGTGAGGGTTCCCCTATTTTATATCATGTTCATTGCACTAGCTGCTATGTGGGTTAGGATCCGATACGGAGGACTGTGGCACCCTTAGTCCACTCTGATGACACCATTCTGAAGGAACTGCACTGTATGCAGACAGCTTGTAGCCCTAGGTGATCGCAGACATTGCACCAAGATCTGTGCTTTTTCATGGCAGGTGATTCACAGAGGCTCCTACTTTCAGTCTCATTTGGTCAGTGTAGGCAGGGTGACACGAGATCCCTGCCCATGAGGCTGTTGGCACAGGCAGCGTGTAGACGCCACAACAGCAGGTGCTTCTCTCCTCACAAGAACACGGACATATGGGGACCCTTACTTCAACTGTGGAATTGAATGTCACAGACTGAGTCATCTCGGTCCCTCTAAAGGGATAAGTGACTGCAGAGTCAGGCTGAGCAAGGCTCAATAAAGGCATGCACATCAGGTAAGTGTGCTGGGGTGGAGCAGAGGAGGGCTGTTCAGCAATGTGAGCACAAGAAGCAAGTGTCCCTGTGTCCACCCCACCCAAGCTAGGTACAGAGAGGGTCCCCAGTCCTGGGACACAATCTGTCCAGTCCTTGGGGAAACAAAGTTCTATCACTGAGATCACCGTTCTAAGCTTTCATAGTCTGACTTATATCACTTTGTCACCTTAGACTTTACTCCTCTTGGTCTATGCCTGAGAGCCAACTTCTGGGTGAGCCATGGCCTCCATGATAGGGGCCCCAAGCTACTGCCTCAGCCCAGCATGTGTGGGAGAGAGCTCTTTCTCAAGGTAAATTATACACTCACATCCAGCTTAGGCATCATCTGTGGGCCTGTTGTATATGCAATTCCACTTCTGAGACAGGATACTCTAACTGTGACCACACCACTGAGTTCTTGATATTTAGGTCCAAAAGCCATTAACTGTAGACCTCCTTGACCCACATAAAGAAATTCACCTGGTTAAGCCTCAGCCTCCTACACCACTCCTCATGGCACTTTCATCACTTGGTCCATTCTCAGAGTAGCACAAATGGAGTTGAACTGACTTGTAGAAATGCACATTTGACCCTGTAATTATATTTTGTAATTATTTTTTCAGCAAATATCTCTGACAAAATAATTCTTGTTTTCCATTATATATATATTTTTCTCTGAAATTGGAAAAACTCTAAATGTCTGAGATTGGATGAAGAGATAAAGAATGATTATATTTCTATAAAACATCTTGCATCCACTTTAAATTATGTTTATGTAGTATACAACAGCACAGTAAATGCTCAAGCCATCAAGAAAAAGCAAAATATAATGGAAAGCTACAGATCCAGGGAACACCAGCAGTGCACTTGCCTACTGTGGCTACCATTCTTTCCCAACCTCCCAACACTGAGCATTATGGACATGAAGGTTCTTCCAAAATTAGGAAAGCCATGAGAACCTGCAGCAAAATTACACAGTTTAAGGATGCTCAGTTAATTTGGGGTAGGGAGTGAGGTGATGGTGAACTAACAATTCGTGTGGTTTCAAGCAGGAAAGCCAGACGCTCTGCTGGTCTGATGTTGTGGTCATGCCTGCAGCAGGCACATGTTCAGCTACGGCTGTGTGCATGCTTAGCAGAGACACCAAATTGCCCAAGCCAGTCAAGCACTGCTGGTGTGCGTTCAGGTGATTGGCATATGCGGAGGAGCCATGGCAAGACTCAGAAAAAGTATAATCTGGGAGGACTTATACTTTAATACATATAGTCTATGTGCTATTTGCCTAAAATATTCATGTGCAGCCCAATACCTACGGCAAAACTATTTGTCAGTGTCCAAGTCTTGCCTTAAGTAATTTTGATGACCATAAATTTATGTAGACACAGGGTGAACCCAGGAAGCTAAGTGGAAAAATAAAATAATTTAATAAGATATGTTGGGAAATATCAGGAAGGGAGACAGAACATAAAGACTCCTAACTCTGGGAAACGAACTAGGGGTGGTGGAAGGGGAGGAGGGCGGGTGTTGGAGGGGAATGGGTGACGGGCACTGAGGCGGACACTTGACGGGATGAGCACTGGGTGTTTTTCTGTATGTTGGTAAATTGAACACCAATAAAAATTAATTTAAAAAAATAGAAAAAAAATAAATTAAATTACCTGGGGAAAAAAAAAAAAAGAAAACTTCAGAGGCATGAGCAGGCCGTACTACAGGGGATATAATATCACAGATTAAGTATAGATAAGTTTCTCAGCATAAAAACAATGATAGCAACCTTTTGGGGACAAGTCACAATCTAGAGGTGCTACAAGAAATTTTTAACAATATACTTTTCACTAAAAAAATAACAGCCAGGCAAAGACTCACAAAAGTAAGACTATTTTTAGGCAAAAACCCCCTTACAATTCAATGTAAACTGCTCTGAGGGTGTGCAGATACTCTCTTTAGCAGATAAGTACTTTAAAGTAGCTATAAGAAATGTGTTCAATAAATAGAGAAAATCATGTTTAAAATCCTAAAGGAAAATATGACAACAAAAAGTAAAAACAAAAACAAAAACAAAAACAAAACAGATATTCTAATGAAGGATAGCAAAATTACAAAACAGAATATTTATATAAAAAATAAAATCTAGGTTAGAAAATTTGTAACTTCAAGCGATATTGTCATTTGAGGGAATCAATAAATTATTCTTTTTGGCAGAAGAAACAATTGCAAAATGAAGAACTTCCTCAACCTGATAAAGGGCATCTGTGAAAACCCATAGCTGACATCAGACTTAATGCTGCAAAGCTGAATGCTTTTCCTAATCATCAGGAACAAGACAGGGAAGTCTGCTCCTGATACTTGTCTTCACAAGTCTGACTTGTGCAAAGTTAAAAGTTCTAGATAGTGCAACGCAAAAAAAAAAAAAAAAATTAAACTCTCTTGTAGATTGAAAACAAAAGTCAAAATAACTTAATCCACAGCTGATATGACCCTGTATGTGGATATTTCCAAGTATCTACCTGCACACAAAGCCCAAAGAAAAACTCATAAACAAGTTTGATATCACACAAAGGACACAATCAATGTAGAAAATATCATTTGGATTTCTGTATACTAGAATGCAACACTTGAAAACGAAATTTAGAAAACAATTCCATTTTCATAGAAACAAAAAGGAGAAAATACTTAGGAAATAATTTAACACAAGAAGAGCAAATCTTGTACATTGAAAAGTACAAAACAATGTGGAGGAAAATTAAAGAATCTCTAAACAAATGCAGAGAGGGTCCATGTTCATGGATTAGAAGCCTCAATATTGCCATGATGACAATTCTCACCAAATGGATTAAGGATTCAATGCAGCACACTTTGTGCACACAAATATATAAGTTTGCACTAAAATTAACATGAAAACCCAAAACCCTGGAATAGACCTAATTATTTTGAAAGAGACCAAACTTGGGGTACTGATATGGTCACCCTGTAGAATCATTGCAGGGAGGATACACATAAAACTTGATTTGGATGAGATACTGATGATGCTGCACACACAGAGGGTGTGGAAAGCTTTCTCATTGACCCATGAGGTTCTGGAGGCAGCAGGGCGGGCCTTTCCAGCAAGGCCTTACAGGACCCGATTTCAGAGCTTATGGAAGGATTAAGTTACACAATTTAGCCAGTACTGCTGGTGCAAAGAAACATGAAGATTACTGGAAGAGAACTGAGAGTCCAGAAATAATCTCTTGTGTTTGGTCAACAGGATTTTGATAAATGTGTTGTTACTTCCGTGCAGGATGAGATAGTCTATTCCACAACCGACTCAGCTACAACTGGATATTGCAAGGCAGAAGCATAAATTTCTTTCATTTGCTCCTGTATACATGAAAAGTATTTCATGATGGAAATAAATTAAAAGATAATTCTAAAACTCTAAAATCTACTTGATGAAAACAGAGGAAGGAATTGTGTGATACAGGATTAAAGCAAAGAGTTCTTAGATATGACCCCAAACACTTTATCCAGAAAAGAATACATTCTGATAAACTGGATTTCATCAAAACTCAAAACATGGGTTTCAAAAGTCCCCATGAAGAAAATGAAAAGACTACAGTCTCAGAGAAAAATTTGTACATCATATAAAGGCCTTTTATCTAGAATGCATAAAGATTTCCCACTCAGTAGGACTTACCTCAATATTACTCTAAAAATAATAAAAGGGTTAAAAACACATTTCTCTGAAGAAGGTGTTTGAGTAACTAATAAGCATTTTAATATTCTCAAAATTAGGTCCCTAGAGGCAAATGAAAAGCCCAAAGAGATACCAGTTCACATCTGCTATAATGCCTGTCATCAAACAGATAACCTCTGACATGTGTCAGTGAGAAGGAGAAACAGTCTCATATTAAAAAAATAAAGTATAATTCACATAGAACGCTATACCAGATTCAAGTGTACAATATAATTCAACATTTTATGAGTTATGCAGTGTTAGTGATTCTTTTACTCAGTATTTGTGGCATCTTTCCCTGGGGAATACCTTCCTCCCTGGGGAAATCAACTAAATCAAGAAAACCAAAGAACAAAGCAAATCAAACACCCCGATCAGGTTGGACAAATGGCCTATAGGAAGCATTTTGTTAGAGAAATGTCCATTGTAAAGCCGATAAATGGATAACCTTTTATAAATATCCAAAATGTTAATAATGAGTGTGATTAGCGTGCTCCACCGGTTTACTTCTCCCCCAGCACCACTGGGGTTTCTTACTGAATTCCGTGTAAAATCAACACCACTTACTACTTCATTTTCCCATAACTGAAAATGTCTCTGCTGACCTCCTCTGTGCTCTGAACCTACTGCAGGGATCTTATGTGCAAGGAGCCAATAAAGGAGAGACTGAGGGATGAGGAGTTCACAGAAGTCCAGACACGCTAATGCTCGGCTCAGCAGGGACTCTAATCTCAAACTGGATATCACGGAAAAGGATAGGATGCTTTGGTGGTGCTGGAGGGGGACATATTTCCCTAAACAGGATTCCAGAGTGTGCAAAGTCTGTGGCCAACAAGAGACTGACTACAAAACTGAGAATCTCTATTTAATGCAAATACCTGAGCCAAAGTTTAGACAGAAGGTAAATTAGCTGAGGATGTTTATTGGCTAAAACTCACAAAGGATAAATATCCAAGAGATTTAAACCATTCAAGTGAAAAAATATTTTATAACATTTCCTCTAATCTTAATTTCATAATTCAACTTTTATATCATTTTATCTTTATTTTTATTTATTTTATATCATACTTTCAATGATATATTATAATACTCCTATTATGTCCAGTGGTATTTTTTTGTATTTATAAGATTATTAAATTACTGTTAAAAGTAAATATAATAGTAACTAACAATCTTCATTTGCCGGACACCCTCCTTACTGTTCTGCATGTAGTACATTATTTAATCTTAAACCTATGAGGTAGTTGCTGATTTTCCTTTCTGCAGATGAGGAGCTGAGAAACTGCCGTGTGAGCATGGACTCCAGGGCTCACAGCCAGGACAGGGGACCTGGGAACAGCGCAGGTGGCCTGGCTCTGCTGGATGCTGGAGCCTCTGCGAGCCAGCTCCCTTTGGCGGCACCTGAAGGACACAGATAAGCTGATCTCTGAGGGAGACACATCATGGACACCAGGTATGAAGAGAGCCCCTCAGCTTCCTCGTCATCAGACAGGTGCCCATCACCTCCTCAAACAACCTGACCCTGTGTGGTCGCCCTCAGGTTGGTGAAACATTAAACGTCAGGTGACAGCACAGGCAGTGTTTATACAGAACATGCACGTGTATTTCCAGGACCAGGAACTGGGGGATCAGATTCCCAGGGAAATTCTGATGCCCAGCAGCAGAGCCTCGAGGGGTGGGGACAGCCTTGCTGTGACAGCCAGTCTGGGTGCAGTACAAGTGCCCGTCACTGTCGGGGGATGAATCCGTGCCCTGGCTGCAGGCAGTGGTACGAGGAGCAGCACAAGGGAGCAGTGGACTGTAGGGACAGACTCATGGACAGACATGGGCTGACAGGGATGCTAGGCCATTTATATACACGTAAATGTACACTATTCACAAGCAAATCTCTACAGTTTTCACAGGTACAGAGGACACCAAACATATCAGTCAATATTCTCATTTGAGGCTGGGAAACCGGGGCCTTGCAAGGAGGAGCCCCTTACCTAAAACTGCCAAGCACACTGAGTCCACACCTGGAAAAGCAGGCTTCCTGCCTGGTAGGTCTGGCCCTTCCCCTCCCCCAGCAGGTCCTTTGCAGTAACAGACACCACTTCCCAGGGATCCATCCCAGAGGACTGTCCCTGTAGGACCTGCCTGCAGCGCCCAGCAGGGGGGGCCAGAAGACAGAGGAAGGAGCAAGCCAACTACTGTAGCTTTTAACCCAGAATCTCAGTACTGAAGACAGGACCACAATTCACTTTCAAAGCAACAGCCCAGTGAGGACAAAATTAATCCCTGAATCACAAACATCCATGCAGGTTACGTAGGGCACAGGCCTCAGAGCCTGGCAGACTGGAAGTTCTCCGTGTGTCTTTCCTAGCTGGGCAATCTCAAGTGGGTGACTCCACCTCCCTAAGCCTCTGTCTCATCTGCAGAATGGGATGAATGACACCTGCTTGAGGCTTGCAGGGAGGGAATCGGTGTGTACAGCGTGTGACACTCAATAGAGTGCATTTGTTATTATTTAATGGATGGTTTCTGTTACAACCTTTAAAATTAGCTTCTCAAAAAAGGCAAGCAACTCTTAATTCACAAGGGCTAGAGGAATCTCTCCTACTTTCTGGGTCCAACACCATTACCTGAGCGACGGCTCCTCAAGAACAGCTTCTGCTCCTTGCTCCTGGCAAGTGAGAGAGATTCCTGAGTTCTGCAAGCTCTCTGAAACTTTCCTCACGGCCCCTTAGTCTTTGGAGGTTAAAAGAAATTCTCTCTCTCTCTCTCTCTCTCTCTGTCTCTCTCTCTCTACACCCACACAGACACATACACACATTGAAATCTATGTATATGGAATAGATGGTGTCATGGGTGTGTGGATTTTTCCCTTCATTAAGGTTGAGTTTGAATCAAGTCTTCATTACTTACATTACTTTGAGCAAATGAAAAGTTTTAAGATTCTAATTTGCTGATGTATCAAGTGTGGTTGTTATAACCATATTTGTACGTTATTATAAGGAACAAATGGTTAATGAATCACATTGTATGTGAGTTGACAAATAGTATTTATTTACAAAGGAATAAACTTGACCCATCCCAGGCCCATGGTGGAGGATGTCTCCAGAGTGAGCCTTATTATTTCCATTCACAGCGACTTTCCCAAGGACACACATCCTCCAAGGGGCAGGGCTTGGACTGGAGCTGTCATTCTGTCCTCTTCGATGCAATAAATCCTCAGGGAGTTAGGAGGTATCATTCGGCCTCCAGGGAGTCCTCTTTGGCAGCCCTATATTTGAAGGACCTCTCCACTCATGGCACCACTGATAAGATCACATTGCTGGGTGCTCAGAGGGCCGGGCCCCAAGGCTGGACCCATGACTGGTCCATCCATGAGGCCATCAGGTCTGGGAGGCTGGCAGCCATGGAGCCCGTGGGAAAAGGAGGCAGGATGTAAAGCTCTGGCTGAGGTTTCTGGGCTCCCCTGGACTCTTCTGCAAACTGTCCTGGCCCAGCCCTACCACCGCCCTAGCAGGGGATGGGGCTGCTGTCTGGGAAGCTGTGGGGTGGCACCAAAGAGCAGGGGGCCCTGGAGCATGAACTGGGCCCTAGTCTAGCTTCCTTTCTCCTCCACTGTCAACAACTATCTTAGTCTGGTGTGTTGAGTGGTGATTTTCATCGAGTCAGGTTCTCATCCATGTGTCAGTCCAGACTGACTGCCTGTAAATTCTGTTCCCTGACAGTTTCTTCTAATCTGTGCAAGAAGCACACTATGTAAACAAGTTTTATTGACATACTTAACAAGAATGTCTGAAACACACCCACGATACAGTGTACCATGCCTATAGCTTAAACATCCAGCGTCTTTCAGGTGATTGTCCTAGTGCTCTGAACGACAGGTATGAGTCCTCACAAAGCTCATTATGAACACTACTGACCTGGTTTACTGTGGTTACAATACAACAATACAACAATACGCAATACAACAGAGAGAGAGAGCTCAGGAAATTGTAGGACATTCCTATAATTCCTGCTAAACAGACTATTTCTCCCACAGCTACGAGGTAGCACCTCAAGAACAGCCGGTATAGAAATATAAGCACTAGTGTGTGTGATGTCCTTGTCCGCAGGGGCACAATGTTGATGAAGGTTTCTATCACCACCATCATCGTTCTGAGTTCTTGGCATGTGGCAGGTGTGAACAGCAGGAGCCGCCAAGGAGTAGTATATTTGTGAGCTTGGACTCATCCCACCCCCATAGCGAGCACAGACCTCCGGGGCCTGCATCCCACAAGCTCCAGGAGACCAGACACTCAGGATCTCACTGGGGGTGCACACGGGTGATTTCCTCATTCTCAGGGTCTCTCTAATTTTTCCAGAACTTATCAGTTGTAATAATTTCATAGGGGAGAGCTGTCATTCGTAAGCTCTCTGGTAGCCTGAAAAATAGTTTGTATAGAAACGGGCAGGTAAGTGGTTGATTCCTTTATGATTGTGCTATTTCTTTTTTAAAAAATTTATTTTTTTATTCATGAGAGCCACAGAGAGAGAGAGAGGCAGAGACACAGGCAGATGGAGAAGCAGGCTCCATGCAGGGACCCCGATGTAGGACTTGAACCCGGGACTCCAGGATCACACCCTGGGCTGAAGGCGGCATGAAACCGCTGAGCCACCCGGGCTGCTCTTTTTTTTTTTTTTAATTTTGATTATGTTATTTCTTTTTTCTGACATTTCTCCACTGAGCCCTGGTACTTGGAGTAGGAAATGGTATTTGATACCATAATATAGATGCTAGGGGTGCTCACTTCTGGATTTATATTGCTTCCCCTTTATTTAGTGGGTATCTACAAAAGGAGTAATATTAAGAGAAATGGATATAAATGATGAATCACAGAACTTTTACTATTCACTAAAAATTGTGTATTTGCAGGCGCTGGGTGACTCAGTCTTTTAAGCGTTTGCCTTTGGCTCGATAGTCCCGGGGTTCTGGGATCACATCCACAGTGGGCTCCCTGCTCAGTGGGGTATGTGTATTGTCTTTCTCTCATGCTCTCTCTCAAATAAAAAAATCTTTAAAAAATTGTATTTGCATTTTTCCCTTACCATGACATTTTGCTTACATTATTAACATGAATTTAAAAATATAAGTATAAATAAATTATAATTACCAGTAACAATACTGAACAAAGAGGGTGAAATGTAAGATTTCTCTCTCTCTCTCTTCCCACACCGTCTCTAGTGCTCTCTGAGCTCCATAAATAAAGTCTAGCTCAACAGTGCATGCACCTCTCTCAGTGCTGTACCAACATTCTGTTGGGAGAAATTTCTATTGTTATTTGTTTATTTATGAATATTCTTTCCATTCTATTGTGATGGCAATTTATACATCCTTAACATGAGACCTCTGGCCAAGCAAGGATTTCCTGGGACTCCAAGACAGTGAGGTTGCCTGGGATAGTCTGCTCTCAGAGCTGCTCCTGGGGCAGCCTCCTGTTCTCTGCACATGGGGTCCCTGAGCACAGGACAGTCAGCCAGAGTCCCTGCCCTTCCTCACTTCCAGCTTCTGTGATGACACTTGATATTTCTACTCTTTTTGATCATAGCCATTCTATCTGGTAGGGGTTGATATCTTATTGTGGATTTGATTTGCATTTCCCTAAATTTCAGATAAATAACAAATAGTTTTATAGTTTATGCCCAAATATTGCATAGCACTTTGCACTTTTCTTTCCGTGAAATCTGGCAACCCTATGTGAGGCTGCCTTGAGTAGCAAAAGACATCATCTAACTAAATTTTTATGAGCACATACACACTCTCATATATATATTTCCAATATCTTTTGAGGAGAATCAAATGTAGACCAACATAACTGATCTGAATTCCTTAAAATAAAGCCAATTTAATGATTATGAGTTTTTTAAAGCTATTTTAAAAAGTCCAGTGGAGGAATGTTTAAGTAGCCAGTCATCATCTATTACCGGAGAATACTAATGTGTCTCACAGAATTTTCTTATTTTCAAGGATTCCAAAAACGAAGCTTCTGTTGGAAAAAGGGCCTGGCCCCATCCCTGACATGTGGTGGGTGCTCTGCATGTAGTGACTGAATTTGAAATGCCAGGTCCACTCAATGAGAGGTACACATGGTAGAGAAGAGGGAATGGGGGTTCTAATCCTACTGCAGCAGCTCATGGTTTCATCTTTAAGTGTCTAAACTTCTGTAATTGTGTAGCAAAGTGTGAATGTCCAGGATATTACCTATGACCAGCTTTAAAAATGGGGTTACTAATTTAACAAATGAGAAATATTTTTAAGAAAAAGTGTGTATTCAGTACAAAGTGTTATAAACATATAAATTGAAGTTGAAAGAGAGAATCTTTTAACTACAGTCCTCAAATCAAATTATAAAAAGGACTCCTGTCTGGATTTTCTGAGCTTGTCTAGTTCACTAAGTGTTGGTATCTCATGTACATCTAATTCATTCCATGTGACTAAGTGAAGTCACATTAGATCTCAGACTCTCCCATGGTCAGAAGGGAGCTGTGCCAGGTCAGGGAGAGCAGGCCAGCCTCTCAGAAATTAAAGGAATAGATCCAAGCTTCATCACCTGGCTCTTTGCACAAGGTCTGCCTGAGTCCACACCTGCTCTGACTCACCTGCCTCTCCCCCTGGGGCTGAGGTCTGGGGCCACCAGAGCAGCTGTATTCCTGGCCGCAGCAGGATGACCTGGGAGGACAGGAAGTACTGCTCCCTCCACAGCCACCTGATTTCTCTCTTCCTGAGCACTAGTAGGATTTTGCTCAGACCCCCCCCAAAAAATCACACAAGGCTACTATCCTGTCCCATTGAAAGGCTTTTCATACTAGTTTTTAAAATGTGTGCATGTTTTAACAAATATGATCTTTTAGTGCCAGGTAGGGAAGAGTACGGATGCACCACAGCAGGAAGAAAAGTAGAGGACAGGAAAACAATTGTCACCTGTTGCAATGAATTTCCCAGGCCCAGGATGGACCCCTTTATACTCTGAGGTGCTAAGTCAGCAAACTGAAATTTTAGCAACTCTCGTGTCCTTTACCAGAGAGACACAGTATATCCCAGCCAACCAGGCCCCAAACACTAAGAATGTGCAATGATTCCCCTGTTCTAAGATTAGATGTGCAACCTTAGCCAATAAACTTAAGCTAAATATTATGTCAATGCACTATCCTGACCTGCCACCTCATCCTGTCTGTTTTTCTTCAGCTATTTCTAAGGCTGTATAAAAATCCCATTTGCCCTGAATCCCTGGGGCAGAGTGCTCCACTGCTTGTGAGGTCCTAAACTCCCCAATCCACAGATTGTTCTTATTTGAAAAAAGGACATTACAGTCTACAAACTAAATTGTTTTAGTTTTGTCATTTGACATATTCATGAGAGTGTTTGGCTGAAGGTTTGGGAAGGCTTCATTACACACTGGGGAGGGTCATGGCCAATAGGCGTTGAGCTTTGAATTTAAGCAGTGTTGGAAGACAAACAGTAACAGCAACGAGAGAAAAAGAGTTTTGAATACTGAGAATGATTAGTAAAATTTATTTTCATAAAAGAAAAAAAAGGTTGTGGATTCTCCTCCTGATAGCAAGATAATCAATTTGGAGAAAATCTAGAAAAGGGAGAAAGTAGGAAGAATAGAGTTCACCCAATTTCTCACCACCCTCATTGCTCACCTTTTATACTGAAACTCTTTCCACACGTCGTTTTGCTGTGCCAACGTCACCCCCATTTTCACTCTCTTCTCCATTTAACATTTTAGCACAGCTGCCCTAAACACTTGCTGAGATTCTGAATGATGAGCCTGGAATATTTTTTTAGCAGAGTGTTCTAGTCACCAGTTCACCAGCTCAGCACAACTTCAAAGCCTGCATTTGAAGACACTTGAGGCTTGAATCTTGGTTATAACTCAGCATATCTACCTTTCAGTTTTTATCAAGAGGAGGAGCTCAGGAACTGGATCTGGTACTGAGCACTGAAGGACCCAAGCCTCCCTGCCCCAGCCAAGTCCCCTTCCTGACCATCCCCACTGCCTTTTCATTCCAGGCTGGTGGCATGCTGAAGGGCTATCATTAGCATACCTAATTACCATAGCCACACCAAGGGGTGGGTTTCTCCTACTTGGGATAAGAAAAAAGCATATTTCTTTTCAGATGGAAGTCCATGCTATCTTTACTTCTCAAAGCTTCATTTCAGATGCATTCCTCAGCTGACCCTTCCTGAAGCCCAGTCTTTACCATTTCTGAGGATCTGACACTGGAACTGCAGCAAGCGGTCCTGCCCCCAGCATGCACTAACCCTGGCTTCATGCAGTTTTCTTCCTTTAGCCACCTCCCCCCCCCTCCCACACACACACTCACACATTCACACAAACATCTCTGGTTTTCCATAATTGTAATATTCCCTATAATGCTACACTATGAGAACCCAAGAAATCATCTACTGCAACCCATCCAGTTTTAGATTAAATCTCAACATTTCTTTAGCATTTTCTATGCAACTGGAAAGGCTACATGCATTGCCTGCATTCCCTGTTTACTCTGTATGCAACCTAATGAGGTCCCTTTTGACATATGAGGAAAAGGAGTAGAAACAGCTTGCCCAAGACTACACAGCTATCACGTTATGTTAGGACATTTAAATCCTTCAATGAGATCTCTGGGAGAAATTCTCCAATGTTAGCTAAGGGAAACTGCTGCCCTTTCAGCAGAGATTTCTGTGCTTGTCCGTGCCTCCCTAGCAAGCTACACACACAATCCTCTATTAGGAACAAGTGGCCATTTGAGGCTTGAGCTTTGTCTCCAGCCAGACCTGGGAACATCCAGACCCAATACCCAGTAGGCATGCAGTCTTGGAAAGGTTACTTAAAATACCAACCTGAATTTCCCCATTTCTAAATTGAGGGAAGTCGCAGTTATCCCACAGGGTGAATTTCAGGATTTGATCAACAATGAACAGAAATCATTTAGTGTGGTGCTCAGATGTAGTGGGTGTCCAATTACGGAATGCCGTTCTCACTGGTGCTGTCATGCACCAATGTTGCTCAGTGTTTCTCAGCACCCTGAGCATTATGTTCCCTCCCCCATTGTGGTCAGATCTGTCCCTGCCCTCTGGCACCTCCCTACAGCTTCTCATCATTACCTGCAGGTGCATCAAGGAAGCAGAGGCTCAGAACTTAACTGGCCCTCTGTCACCCACCAAGGTAGTCTCCTCCCAACAGGTGCATCCCCGAGGTCCCCCTGGGGTTCTTCCCACCAGGAGGAAAGCTGAACCATGTTGGGTCCCCTTGCTGTCCTGTGTGCCCTCCTGTTTCCTGGTAAGTCCCGACTCCATCCCTTGTGCAGGGTATGGGGGACAGCCTGAGGTTCCTGGCCATCTCTGTCTCACTGCTGTACTCCTCTCCCTCTCTCAGGTGGTGGAGCAGGGCTCAACCTGGAGCAGAATCCTGTGGCTGTGGAGCGCTTGGACACTTTGGCCATCCTAAAATGTCAAGTGGATACCTGGGTCTGGTATATCAACTGGTACTTCCATCAGGAAGGTACAGCCCCCAAGTGGCTTCTCTACCTAGACATGTCCACCGGGAAAGTGCAGAGGGATGCATTTGTGAATGCAGACAAAGTCAGTGCCCAAAAGGGCAAGGACAGTTACAGCTGCGCCTTGTTGGTAAAGAGGCTGAGGAAGAGCGACGAGGGCGTGTACTACTGTGCTGCCTGGGAACCGCACAGCTACTCCTGCTGCCCTGGTCTCCGTGCAAAAAGGTCTCCGTATCCTAGGGCACTCCACACCTGGCACGTTCCACTGGCTCTAGAACTCTGGGGTTGTCCCGGGGTCAACCCTCAGCTTCTAGAACTCCTGCGGGCGTCACCTCTGTGAGTCCACTGCACAGAACCCTGAAGACTAAGGAGCCCTTGGGGCTCTGGCTGGCTCAGCCCCAGGGCGCTGTTCAGCCTGGAGGGATTTTTCTACAGGTTGTCAGGGGCAGCATTTTTGAAGAATTTGGAGTAGAATGTGTGCTGCTAGCCACATGTGGGTACTGAGCTCTTGAAATGTAGCTAGTCCATTAGTCCAAGCTGAGATGGGCTGCTTGTGTAACATACAAGCCATATTCTGGTGTCTATAAAAAAAGATAAAATATCTTCTTAGTAATTTTTTTAATTAACTTTTATTGGTGTTCAATTTACCAACATACAGAAAAACACCCAGTGCTCATCCCGTCAAGTGTCCACCTCAGTGCCCGTCACCCATTCCCCTCCAACACCCGCCCTCCTCCCCTTCCACCACCCCTAGTTCGTTTCCCCGAGTTAGGAGTCTTTATGTTCTGTCTCCCTTCCTGATATTTCCCAACATTTCTTTTCCCTTCCTTTATATTCCCTTTCACTATTATTCATATTCCTCAAATGAATGAGAACATACACTGTTTGTCCTTCTCCGATTGACTTATTTCACTCAGCATAATACCCTCCAGTTCCATCCACGTTGAAGCAAATGGTGGGTATTTGTCATTTCTAATTGCTGAGTAATATTCCATTGTATACATAAACCACATCTTCTTTATCCATTCATCTTTCGATGGACACTTAGTAATTTATATATAGTCAGATGTTGAAATATTATTTTGGATATCTCACAGTAAAAGTAATGCTAGAATTGTATTTGTTTCTTTAACCTTTTAAATGCAGCAGTCTGAAAATATTTGTGTCTCCAATTGTGATTTGTATTTATTTTCTACTGAACAGAGCTGTGACAGATTGGTGATTGAAGAATCTGACCACATCTGCGAAGAATGTGGTAATAAAATATGGTGCAAATCATTTTAAGAATAAGGACTCTCTGGAGATTTACCACCAAATAGTTGAAAGCTGAGAGTAGAAATCACCACTTGATTCCACTTTCTATGTTGCTGTCCTGCCTCCTGCTAGTTACTTGCAGTGGAGGGTCAGGGAGCAGAAGCTCAGGAAGCTCTCAGTACCCTCGTGCACTGGCATGTCTGGGGCTCAGCTCCTGTGGGGGGACATGATCCTCAGGCAGGTGCATCCATCAGCCCTAAAGGAGACCCGGGGTCCTGCACCTTCTGCTTCTGCTTAAATGTTACTGTATATGGGATTTGGAGATCAGATTCCCTGCACCTCTGTTCTCTCTTCTGTAAAATGAAGTACTTTAGCTGACACAGAAATGTGACTGATTTCTGTAATAAACCAAAATTGTTTATTTAAATTGTTAACCAAACTTCTTAAAGTTATGCAACTTATTGAACAAAAAAAAGAAAAAGAAAAGAAGAGCTATATTACTGCTTCTCCAGCCTCAAAGAAGGAAACCTCTGCCACTGAATGTGTGGAAAAGAAAAAGCTCTCTGAGGAGGTCTAAGCTGAAATAAGTGCATTTTCTTTTGAAAATCAAATTTTATGTGAATCGTAATCGCATTGGTGAAAATGACTACTGTAAGGAAAGTCTACATCATCTGAAGTAAATTGTCTTCAGATTCACTAACTCCTCATCTATCTCTTTGAGCTTCTCCTTTTGTGGTGAAAGATTTATATTTAAGATAGGCATGAAAGAGCCCAACCAACACTTCAACCTTCTACTGAAGGCCTGGGTCAAGGCCAAGACGTCCAGCATGTGTAGGAAGGGATTAGGGGGAGGAGTAGAAATTTACCTTTGATCTATTCTGAAGATGTTCCTTTATTTATCTTCCCCACTGTCCCGATACCACTGAACCCTTTCCTCTCAGTGCCTGACTCCACAGAGCAGTGATCTGAGACCTGACTATTGCCATTTGGTTAGAGACAAATTAGCCAAATATGAAGACACTGTCATGAGAAGTCATGCTAAGTCAATGCAAATCTCGGTTTTTAACATGGTTCCATAGTGCCTTTGAGTTACCTTCTGAGAGGACAGTGGCCTTGTGCATGGAGCAAACAACTCCTATGTGGAAGGAAAAACAAGTCCATATTGGAGTCATTTCCTTCCCCTGCCTTTCTCCTTGTAGGTAAGGTGAGCTTAACCAAAGACATCAAACGTCATGTCTGTTGCCTCATAGTCACCTTCTAAAACTCACAAATATTAGAATTTCTTGGAAACCTGGAAATCCATGTTGACTGTTTTGTGTTGGGAACTATTTATGTTCCACCCAGAATGGGTTCAGGGACACAGTCTCGGGTAAGGAAAGGGCACAACTTGGAGAGGTTTCTTCTAAACACTGGGATCAGGAGACCTTCTACTATGTCACTTTCACACACTTATTTTCTCATAGAAAACCTACATGACTTATGAATTTTATTTTAAAATGTATTTTTAAAAAGAATTCACATGTTACTTAGTATTAAATTTCTTGATTACTAATGATCACTTAGATATAACATGCGAAATCTGATGTTTAGAAATGTGTGTAATAACCTCTCTCTTGACCATTATTTCTCCCCTCTACTCCAACAACCTTAGCTTCATTTACAAAACAAAATCTAGTTTTCTCTGTGGATTCCCAGGAACTCCATTGCCAGTTAGATACAAAGTGCATGCCTGAAGAGCTCAGAGTAACTTTTTGGGCTGGGTATGTCTTTTCCCCTGTGTAGGACAGATACCAGATACTACAAATACTCAGTCCTCTTATTAACATTATACTGTAAGTTTTTTTGTTTCTTCACATCTCTTTTGTCCAGATGCAGAAGAAGGAATGACATCATGTCACGCAGAATTGCACGCAACTATAATTTTATTCAAAAAAGTTGTCACTTCTGTTTCCTGAAAACATGATATGCTAACATTCAGAAAGGTTGATAGAATATTAGCCTCAAATATTCATCTGGAGACTGAGAAGAAGATAGACCTTCACACAGGAACCTGTGTGTCCCCTGCTTTGGGGGCACAGTTTCTCCACCAGGCAAAGATCCAGCTCAGATGCTGAGGGGCACACAGGCTGGATTTGGGGAAATCTGTTTTGTGCTCAGTATTGATGCTCCACTTTTATCCCCATTGCTCTTTGCCCCAGGCACCTAACCCCTGTGGATTATAGTAATAGGAATCTCTGCTCTGATTTCCAATGGAAAGTTGGCCAATGGAAATTGAGGTTCAAAGAACAATCACCATGTCACCTACAGAAATATTTCTTCTAGGACACTAGATTGCCAAGCCTGTGGGTCCAGGGCCCTGGAATAAAGAAACAAATTCCTCCAGTAGGTTGAGTGGTATAAAAGAGAATGTCCTCTCTCACCTGCATCTCTGGGTCCCTGAGCATAAGCCTCTGGGTATGGGGGCAGATGGTACTATAGGTTGGCCCTGGGAGGATGCGGGTCCCCTTTTAGGGAGAGAACCCTAAGCTCATGCTGCTCCTACTTCCCAGTCTCTTGCTGATGTTTCCATTAGCTGCTCCCAATCAGGAACCAGAGAATAAGGAAAACCATATGTGCACTCCATGAGGGTCTACCTCCTTTTGCCCAGGGGAGGGTAAGAGAGGTAGACTATCCATGGAGGAGCAAAAGAATGAAATTGGGAAGACAGTCAAATAAATGGGTTGCATTTGCCCCTCCCCCCCAATAAGTAGAGCAATTGAAGAGTTGGGAGATTTTATCTAGTTTCTTTCATTTCACTTTCCACAAAGCCACCAAGGTTCCATTTTGAATGGTATAGGATGTGCCCTATTCTTTCAGTCACAAAACAGGAAACTGGACAAGTGTTGAGGGATTACCATTAACTTCTGTAATTTTCTAGATGATACACTTGGTAGAAAAATCATGTAGATTATTTCTAATTTTTTAATTCTTCAGTTAAATATTGGATTCTGAGGTATTCATCGAATTATTAAATAAGTCATCATCACCTAAGTAGAAAAGTAAAGAGATCTCTGTGTAGATAAATGATTATAGTACCAGTATTATGCTGAACCCAATTCTGTGTTCATTGTGTTCCATAATACAATAAACAAGGGTACAGTAGTAAAACAATCTTATTAACACTTATTAAAACAAAGAGATATGCTTGCCACTTTCATAAGGTCAACCAAAATCCAGCCTTTCATGTTTATTAGAATTTATCTACCTTTTCAGTCCTTCCTTCCTGGAGACAGTTACTGTTCATGGTGAGATGATCATGGGGACTTTTATCTTCATCTTTATCCTTTTTCTCTAAGTTTCTTCAAGGAAGACCTTTGTCCACATGTCCTGCTTAGCAGCCCTGTGATATTCCTTGAGTCACATGTCACTTCTCTGTACCTCACTGTCCTGATCTATGAAATGAGAACTGCAAGCCTCCATATCATGTGATTGCTGTGAAGATGGAAAAGTAGAGGAATATTTAGGAAAAAATGTCTATCAACAAAAAAATACTCATTAACATTATCTGATTTTTTGGAGGGGGGAGTGGAGAGGCAGACAGGGAGAGAGAATCTTAAGCAGAATCCATGCTCTGCACAAGCCCCATGTTAGACTAAATCTCATGACCCTGAGATCATAAACTGAGCAGATATCAAGAGACAGACGCTTAACCAGACAAGGCATCCCAAATATTTGCTTTCCTGAAAGCTAATGTCTATTGAACATGCAGTATTTTAAAATATTATACTAAGAAAGTATGTTGATAAAACACTTTCTGACAGAAATAATTCTAATTTCCACAGAAATCAAGACTAAACCATTTCTTTACTGAAGGACAATACAAGGAACAAGATATTGTCCCCTAAGTGGAGACAGAACAGATGGTGAGCATTAACTGACAAATCCTTACAATGTGCTCAAGCACAAGTATAGGACCTGATTTCAGAGAATAAGTAAATGCCAATAATTTATTCATTGACTTTCCAACATAAAACAGTGAAAAATCTATTTCTTACTGTAGAATCTGCAGTGGGCTTCTGTGGGAATACAGATCTTTCCTTGCAACTTTCCTATAGGAGCTACTCACCTTAAGGATAAATTCCCCAACAAACATCAACATATTCATTCCCTCTGTCCCCTATTTGAAGGCCCCACAGTCTAGTGTTCAACTTTGAGATCTCCTCAGGGGAAAGAGGGATTTGCAGGCCAGGTACATACAAGAGATGGAATTCCATGGGATCCTTCAGCCCTTCTCCCACCTCAGTTGGGTTCATGTTCTTTGTTGGTCGTTTTAACCCATGCTGTTTATGACCACAACAGTATCTTAATGGGGAGACCATTGCTTTCTTGATTTTGATCAGAACCTTCCTAGTCCCTTTTATTTTTTTATGGAAGAGAATTGAAAGCCAGAACTGAGTGGAACACGTGAATGGGGAAGACCAACCCTTTCAAAAAGGAATGCATGAGAAGTGTGGAATCTGCTTCTGAAGACATCCTTGCTACATTACTAATTTGCTTCTCAAAATGTCTTTGCTAAATGTATTTTCTCATGTTATGTATAGAACAGCAGTGTACTTCATACTATAATGTCTTCAGATAACAGCCTTCTGGAGACAAAAATTATATCAGAGAGCTCTAGAAAAATTACAGAAAAGTTTAATGTTAAAATAATGAAGAAAGGCAAATAATTTATGTTACATTCATAAGACGGAATAGTTTAGTCATTAAAAATGGCCTTTCAATATTAATTATTAAAAGTGAAAATGTTTACCTCAAAAACAAAAGAACTACATAAATTTCATACTGATAATTACATCTCATATACATAAATGTCTCTCTTGGTGGAAGAAAGAAAATGAAAAGAAATATTTAAGTTTTAAGATACCATTTTGCCTGATAGGATGGGTTTTTCTCCCTTACTCATTTATTGATTTTATACACTTAAATGTAAGAAGGAGAATTTTACAATGAAAATATTATTTCAGAAGATTATTTTTTCTTCTTTTTCAATAATAAATAAGTACACCTTAAAAACTTAAGAAGGGACATTAATATTGCTATGCACAAAATATAATTTATGTTTATTATCATTTATCAGGTGCATATACTTTAAGTTCATTCTCATTGTTAGAATGATAATGTAGCTTTCTGAGTTTGAGAGATATTTCTTTCAGCAATTATAGATGTAGAAACTGAGACAAAAAGAGATTAAATACCTAGGTCCACATGCAAGGAGGTACGTAATAAAGGGGGTTGCTGAATTTCATAGGCCATTAATAATGATATTCACGAAAAGTTGGTAAGGCCCTGATAAATTTTCAATATATGAAGTTAGCTAAATGGGTTAAATGGTAGAGGATCCTGTTTAATTATACATATTATAGTCATGAAAAGTACTAGTTTCATAGATTATTTAAGACCTGGAATATTGCTCACAGTAATTATTCAGGAGATTAATCATAACAGCTATCACATGGGACTGCAGAGAGGAGTAAATAAAATAGTATAAGAAAGCTTTTAGAACTTTGTCTGAAATATAACAATTCCACATTTCTCATTAGATGTCTAGTAATTGCAAAGTGAATCATTACATAATACACATAACATTGCTTTGAAAATGATTCTGCCTGTGACGTCATGCACATGAGACGGTTGCAAGACCAGAGTGAATAGAGATTGCTTTGACCCAGGTATCCCCAGCAGTCGTGGTCTAGTCCCTTTTTGGAGGAATCCAAATGATAAATCAAGTTTGCTTTCTCTGAGTCCTAATCTTCTTCGTGACATTTCAATCTACTTTTAAAAAACACAAAAACCCTCCAGTGCTAGCATACATGCATAATCGATAATACCAATGAGATATTTCAGGGTCTGATTGTTGTTCTGTTGTGCTGTGTGACAGAAGAGTAGGGTCAAGTTTCCCATCTGAGTCCCCAATAACAGCAAATCACAGACAGTTAGACATACAGGATGAATCCAGCAGACCTGCCCTCATGTCACTGAGCAGTGTTTCTGAAGTATGGGATTCCTGTATGTGAATGTGTGAGTAGGTCTAAGAAACATCCTGGTTCACCCCACATAGACACATTCACCAGGAATTTATTTTGAAGTTTGGAACCCTCTTACCCCATCTGCTCAGCACTCATGGGGCACAGAAAGCCCCAGAACTGTTCACATCTGTGACAGATCATGAAGAACCCCAGGGAACTATCTAAGCCACCACTTCTGAGAACCCAGAAGCAGTCCCACCCTCCTGTCTCTGCCCTGACAAATCCTGTTAACGGGCACCTCACTTCTTACCTTTTTGCTGGGGAGCCTGCCAGGGCAGTAGGATGCCACTTCTGGAAGCAGTCATCTTCTCAACCCTCTGGGCTTGTGAATTGTCCCCCAGGCACTCCAGTCTACAGAAAAGACTCGAGAAATTCTTTCTTGTTGTCCTTTTACATATCATTTGTTTATAGATATTTCTCTTCATTGCTAGCAGTTGGCCTTAGGCAGATAAAGGTGGAGCAACCTGAAATATCATTTTCTAGAACAAGAGATAAGTGTGCCCATGTATCATGCAAGATTTCCCTTAGGACATTAACAAAGGAGTCTTACACTGGTACTGACAGAAACTTGATCAGGGATAGAATATCTAACATTTGTCTCAACAAAGCTTCCCAATTAAGTGAGGAGAACAACAAGCTTCCACTTCAACCCTGACAATAGCTTTCTTAAGGAAACAACATGAGGCTGTGTACTACTGTGGCTGCTGGATTTGTATCCACAGCATTAGAGTTGCTCATAGAAGCTACACAAGAACCATCTTCAGGTCTGGTCCACCCACATTCTACTCAATATGGGCAACCACAGAGGCTACACAGCTGGGTCCCCACCTGAGCCTCTCCCTCCGTGGCATTTCCTTAGCTTTATAAGGAGACATTATAGATTCTACTCACACAGGGAGCCCCATGAGATATTAGCAATTATGGTCCAAATTAAAGCAGTTTGACTGATTTCCCACTAAATTAGGTTGTCTGGGAACTTTGAAATCACAGAGTGAATAGTTTAAAGGAAAATCCATTTGTCTGTTAATGTACTATATAGAGAGATTTCTAGTATCTGAATGGTTCAAAGTGAAGAGTAAAAGAATATACAGATTACACAAATATTTCTTATTGTTACTCTGCAACTTTATTCATGGGCATTGCAGTTTTTTAGAGGTAAAATGACCTGTCAAACATAAAAAGTCCATGCATTGATTACCATTCTGTGGCCATAATGAAGGAATATACAGATTGTTTTATCCCTATGTAAATGGCAGCTAATGAGATAATGGAGAAACCAAGGTAGAAATCCTGTATATTAGAGTCAAAGCAGTACCTCATTCCACATTCAGGGTCAACACTAGCACAAAAGGAACACTACTGCATTGGAACAAGACCCTGAGCATATCAGGCTGAAAAATGGTGGATATGCTTCTAAGACCATGTCTTCCAGGGCTCCTCAAAGAAGACTGCAAAAAACCTGAATAAGTTTCAGTTGGTTAAAAGAAGGGTAATATATGCTTATCCATAAAGAAAAGATGGCAAAGTTCTTTCACAAAGAACTAAAATTAAAAATTGTGATGGAGAATAAAATTCTGTAATTAGTATCTGGATAGTCACCCGTTTTCAACAAATAGTGAGACACACAAGTAATGTGTGAAATTACATAATCACCATGCCTACAGTTTCACTCTGGTTCCTGAGATCATGACAATAACCTTCATTCTGTTTCTCATTCCAAGAATCAGGTGGAGCTGTCAAGTGCAGAGATGCTATGAAAACAGAATGAATTCCTGCCACAGCAGTGTCAGAACCTTCCCAGGGGCAAACGCAGGTTCTTGTGTCCCATACCCTAACCATCATGATTCCTAATTGGGATGGTTCCTAGCATGAGGAACCTGAGGACCTGAGTTTCAACAGGGCCTCACCTGTCCCCCAATATGTGTACAGAAACAAAGTTAAGTAGATCCCTGAATGAACTATTGGGATCAGAGAACAATGAACCCTCTCTAGAAAGATGTGAATGGAAAGTGGAATAAAGTTTCTCACAGTATCTGTGCTAAATATTTTACACAGATTATTTTATTTAATCCTCAAAGAGCAATGCAGAATGGGATGGATTGACCACATAGGGAGATGGAGCCACTCTGACTTTTCAACATGCAACAGTCATGAAACAATACAGTGGTGGGTAGTATGGAAAGAGGTACATTATCTGTGTGGCTTTGAAGTGAGAAGATACTATGTAGCCATTAAAAACCTGTTTTTGGAAAAATTATATATACATTTTACAAATTTAGTGAGGGTCAGAGCAAATTTTCTCAGATTTGGGCCTTGGTAGGCATTTCTTAGATGTGAATATTAAACCCCAAGGGGCCTAGACACCAAGGGGTCTTCCCAAGAGAAGGCTTGATCAAGATGGAAGTCCAGCAGTGGAGTCAGCCAATAGTTTTTGGATTTAATAATGAGATTATTTTAGAACAATGTAAATATAACTGTATATAAGACACTTAAAATGGTAATATATTTATATAGTATTACTAGTCTGTGACTCCCTGAAAAAAAAAAAAAGAAAGAAAAACAAAAAGCTACAATCAACCATAATGGTATCGGTAGTTACCATAGAACAGGGGGTCTGGAAACTCTGCCCATGCCAGGTAAGCCCCAGTTTTTTAAGTTTTATTGAAACACAATCTTGACCATATGCTTACAAATTGCCTGTAGTTGGTTTGCACTTCAAAGACAGCTTTGAGTAATTGAATCAGAGACCCTCAAAGCCAAAAATGTCGACCACTTGGCCCTTTAAAGAACATGTTTGTCAATTTTGCTCTAGAATGATATACTGTGAGTGACATTTATTTTTAGTTTATGTTTCCTTGTTTTGCAATGTGCCCTAAATGACCCTTTGTTACATATCCATTGTCCCCATACTAACCCATATTACTCTGGATAAATTCCTGAATGTATCTGATTCATTCACCTCATTTGAAAATGGAAAATATAATTTAGTTTACCTAAAAGAACTGTTGAGAGTAAGAACTTAAATAATACATATATAATTCTTACAAGTTCTTAATGCTCACTATACTGAAGCTTCACATTACTTGTATGGGTTATTATGGCATTTTGGACATAATATGACAACATGTGAAACAAAACCCATGAACTATTCTTTTCTCTTTTATTTTAAATAATAGAAATAAGTGAAAATTGACAACTTATCGTTTCAAACATTTTTAATAGAACACCTGCTGACATTCCTGGAATGTAACCATGCATATCATTTCCTAAATATCTATGACTGGTTTTGTTTTACAATGGCAGATGTGAGGATTCACAACAGAGACATTAGTGCTAAAAGCCTAAATAAAATATATTTTATTTGACCCTGCAGAAAAAATTGGACAGCCTGTCCTGTGCAAAAAGAGTAAGGGAATGAGTTTGTATCTATAATTAAAATTCAAGATGTAATAAGAGAAAATAATGATAAAGTTTACTCCATGAAAATGAAAACAAAATTTGCACGGTAAAAAGTAGCCTAAGTTATAGCACACATGACAAACCATGAGGAAATATTACAACCTGTTTAGCACATAATGGTCAACTATGCCTAATAGAAAAATACATTTTAAAAATGGAGGTAAAGCATTTCAAATATCCTATAGGAAAATGTTAAAAAACATCAAATTTAATTCATGAAAAAAATATACAAATAGCTCTTAAACTTATACAAAGTTGATAAACTTCACTTATAATAACGTAAAGTTCAATTGAAACTTCTGAGATCCCATTTTCACTCCTAAGCTGGCAAGAATATAAGTTTGACAATATTCTATGTTGGCAATGCTGTGAGAGAAAACAAGCACTCATACATTTCTTGTAAGGATGCAAAATATACAATTTTGTGGTGGGATTTGGAAATATCTAATGAAAGCTCATATATATTTACTTTTCATGTTGGCAAAACTACCTTCAGAAATTTACTCTTTTTTTTTTTTTAAATTAATTTTTATTGGTGTTCAATTTACCAACATACAGAAAAACACCCAGTGCTCATCCCGTCAAGTGTCCACCTCAGTGCCCGTCACCCATTCCCCTCCAACACCCGCCCTCCTCCCCCCTTCCACCACCCCTAGTTCGTTTCCCCGAGTTAGGAGTCTTTATGTTCTGTCTCCCTTCCTGATATTTCCCAACATTTCTTCTCCCTTCCTTTATATTCCCTTTCACTATTATTTATATTCCCCAAATGAATGAGAACATACACTGCTTGTCCTTCTCCGATGGACTTATTTCACTCAGCATAATACCCTCCAGTTCCATCCACGTTGAAGCAAATGGTGGGTATTTGTCGTTTCTAATCGCTGAGTAATATTCCATTGTATACATAAACCACATCTTCTTTATCCATCCATCTCTCTTAAGGCATAATTTTGACACTTTGAAAATACATAGACACAAAGGTATTCATTGGATGACTGCAAAATGTGAAATTACATAAACTACCAGACTAAGGATATTGGTTGAATAAATGTTGGCACTTGACACAATGAGGCCTATATACTGTAAAATAGTTGTGAGATGCAAAATCAACTATAATTCATATGACAGCAAGACACAACTGGAAATTGAATTGTAAAAATAGTACCATTTACAATAGAAACAACAATAGCAAAAAACCAATAGAATACTTAGTGAAAAATTAATTCAATATTATGAAGGATTTGTATGCTGGAAACAATACAACTTTAAAGACAGAAGTTGAAGAACTACATAAATGTAGAGTTATACCATGCTCATAGATTGTAAGACTCAATATATTTAAGACATCAAAAATTCCCCCAAAGAAAAGAGTATTAACAGTTAGAGTTAAGCTTGTCTTATCAGGACAGTAAAGTATTGGTGAATTCGTGGATGCAGGGATAAGAGGAAAAATTCAGAAATAGAGAAACATATAAATGGGTAACTAATTTCTAACATTGTTAATGAAAAAAGAGTGGACTTTTCAACAAATGTTATTGGAACAATTGTTTCTCTATGTGAAAAACAAAACAAGAACAACACAATAATACAAAACACCAATTACACTAACTCATTAAAAATGTTTTCTAGGTTATGTGTATAACCTAAAAAATAAAACATCCAGATGAAAATACAAAAGATTAGGTTAGGCAAAGATTGCTCACATAGGGCACTGAAAAGTAAGATCATTAAAAAATATTTGATAAACCGCACTTCCTCAAAATTAGCATTTCTGCTCTTGCAAGACTAAAAAAGAGAAAACTGGAAAATTTCAGGAAAATGGAAGGAAAAGCCAGAGGTTAGAAGAAAATATTTGTAAAAGCCAAAGTAGAGAAAAGGCTGGTGTTCAGAGTATTGAGAGAAACATTATAACTCAGTAATAAGAAAAGAAACCTAGTTAAAAAATGGGAAAGGAAGATAGTAGAATTTAGGCAGAAGTCACCTGGAATTTACTTCTCTTTTGTTTTTTGTAGGATTTTAATGTAAGGAAAAAACAAAAACAAAACAAACAAACAAACAAAAAGGCAGAGGACCTGAATGTGCTCTAGATGGACAGAACTGGAAATGGCATTGTTGTCATTTTACAATAATATCCCAAACAGCAGGAATGAAATGTAATACTTTGAGTCCATCAGACAACAAGTTGCCGGGTATGTGATTATACACAAAAACTGGAGACAAACAAGCATTTGTAGGGAGAAACAGGAGGTGAGCATTTGCTCACCTTGCACGTATGTTGTCAAACACACCTGGTCACAGATGAAAGTTGAATTTGTTAACTAAATAATAAGAATTCGGTTGACTAGTAGTAGAGTGAGAAACCTTGGGACCATATCAATCATATTTCCTAGCGCCTTTTAAGCATCTTCTCCGTGAGCTCCACAAAATTCTTGCGGTTAAGATAAGGAACAATCGAGAGGGAGCTTCCCCTTTGGTACTGCAGAAGAACAACATCTACTGCTAAAACTCACCCAGACCTCATCTACCCCATCGCTACTGTAGGAAAAAAGTGACTTCATTGCAGGGAAAGGTGCTGGTGGAATCTCACTGCAGCTGAGGGAAGGCAAAGGTGGGGACCACCGAGACTTTGCAAGGAACATCTCTCCTCTGTCCAAAAGTAACAAGGTTTCCCTCTGCAGAAGGGTGGGCATGAAAACCATGGCCTGGAGTAGGTGGGAGAGGGAGACAAGTATTGAACATATTCCACCTCTGGAAAAGAGGAGGGAATACCTTTGAAGGGCATATGTTGAAGACCTGTTTCACTGTATCTGATAAAATAGAGCCTTAATAAATATATCAGAGAATGTCTCCTTTCCTGGCCTTTTACCACCCCGCTAGCAAAACTAGAATAAAAGTAACAGTAGAATAAATCTAAGAGAGCTTCAAGAGGCAGACTTCCTCTGGGGAACAAAACAAGAGGATTCAAAGACAACTAAAGAGACAAAGACAAAGTAGAACCAGAGATTTTTTAACTGTCTGAAGTTGATACGACAAATTTCAACTCTGATCACATTGCAACAACGAACTTGAAATCCAAGATAACTCCTGACTCCTTAATCCAAGTCCAAGTGACCCAAAGTAACTTTATCTTCTATCTTTACCACTCTGAGGACTAGCCTGGCTTGGAGATGTGAATTTTCTATGCCTTTCCACCAAAAAAAAGCTTCCTGGGAAGGAAGCCATATCAGTGTGCGCAATGAGGTGCTGACTTTCAGCGAATGAATGAATGATGGAAACTACAAGGCCTTTGGAGTGACATAAACCTAGGTTTGAATATCTGCTCAGCCACTTAACTGGCACCACGATCCAGGAAAGTAACTAAATCTTTCTCATAAGGTTGCTGGGAACTGAAGGCGGTTCCATACAGGACAGTTCTAGCACTGGGTCAATACATCACACTGTCCTTTCCGATTACAAGGAAACTGCCTTCCTTGGCTGGATGAGCACTGGGTGATATGATATATGTTGGCAAATTGAACTCCAATTAAAAAAAAAAAAACTGCCTTCCTGAGCCATCTCAGCTAACTCAGGGACTCTTCATAAGTCACATCTTACATTTTCCTCCAAATAACAGTAGGATTTGCTGTATTTTGCAAACCTAAGAATAGTGAGTAGGAAAGAGTCCAGGGTAATAAAACAAAGGATTGTTTTTCTCCAAGTGTTTTCTTCATTCACAGCAAAGTATCATAAAATCACAGCATCTAAACTACAGTAATTGCTAATGACCCCCCAAATTTGTGAACTTTCTTCAAACTACTGATCTATAAAATGTATATATTTCTGCATAAAGTTGTGGGATTATTATCTCATTGTTATATATACTGTAATAAGTCTTTTCTTCCAATTTTCATGATAGCATTATAGCTCACTACACTCTTGCCAAATATGCTGAAAAACCTGTATCTCAGAGAGAAAAAGAGTTTAAAGATAGGTGTGTTTGAAAGAAAACATAAATGAAAACTGTGAAGGTGTTGTCCCCCAAAGAAGACAACACTAAGTTATTATAATATAGGTGGTTGGTGAGATCTTCTAGGATCTGATAGTTCTTTATAGCAGGAACATACTAAAAATAACATGGAACGTTCTTTCCTTAGTTCTATCGCAAGACTTCCTCTCTTGTCTTTGCCTGTGAGGAACAAGGACCACCATTGCCTCTCCAGTCCTTTTTTTTTCTTTTTTAAAAGATTTTATTTATTTATTCATGAGAGTCATAGAGAGAGAGGCAGAGACATACATAGGTAGAGGGAGAAGCAGGCTTCCTGTGGGGAACCCGATGCGAGACTCCATCCAAGACCATCTTTACATTTCCAAAGCTCACAGAATAGCTTCCAAGAGGCTTCTTCTTTCAACAAATCAGAGAACTGGGTTTTTTTTTCTAATTTTAGTTTTAATAACAAATCTATTTTTCTATGAGAGTTAGACTTCTACAAATTTCTTTTCATTCCAGGAAAATATTTTCATCAAGGAATCATTTTCTCATTTTTGCTTTGCCTTGTATAGATTAGGGTATCCAAATGGTAAAAGTGGCATACTGAAAAATGGAGATAGAGACCACTATTCTCATTTCTCAAGTATATTTCTGTTGGCATGGTCACTATTTCAGTTACGAAGCATATCCTCTTTCAGAAATGTAATCCCACATTGCTGACATAGCAGGCCTGGTGTTTGTGAGAACAGAAGGGCTTTTCCTTTGATGCATTTCTGAGCAGTTTCACACACTTGAACACCTGGAAATCAAAATATCTTAATTCTCTGAACACCTTTCCTGGTAATTTAGAAAAGTCATTTGTTGACCACTTAGTCCCTATCCCTTCTTTTTCTTTCTTTTCTTCCTTTTCTTTCTTTGCTTCTCTTTCCTTTCCTTCTCCTCTTTCTTTTTTCTTTCTCTCTCTCTCTTTCTTTCTCTCTTTATTTCTTTTTTTAAAAAGATTTTAATTATTTATAAAATAGATACACAGACACACAGGCAGAGGGAGAAGCAGGCTCCATGCAGGGAGCTTGATGTGGGACTCGATCCCAGGCCTCCCGGATCACACCCTGGGTTGAAGGTGGCACTAAACTGCTGAGCCACCAGGGCTGCCCTCTTTTTCTCTTTCTTTCTTTTTATTTGCTCCCTTTGTCTCCATTTTCTATCAACATTTTCTATGTTTATTGTCTCCATCAAAACAGACATTTGGGTCAATTAATCTGAAGAAAACTTAGAAAATATCCAATGACATTAAGCCTATATTGAAGGACTTTTAATGAACTCAAAAGATCAAATTTGCCAATACAAGGTTTCTCCCTACTGGCCATGCCATGAAGATCAGGAGAAGGCTGACATTTTTGTAGAAACTCTAACCAGTGTGATAACCTCTAACCAGGCTGGGTCAAGATATTTGCAGAAGGTACTAGGCTTATAGTAACTCCTCCTGGTAAGTAACTTTGTTCTTTTTTGATCCTGTGAATGAAAAACTGAGAGATGCTTTTTAGAAAAAACAATGTACGATCACCTCAGGCATATGGACAACAATTATGCAGGAACTGGTCTCTATATAAGGGTACAAAACTACTTCATAAACTGGTTTTTTACTTCCCTGCTTGCAAGCAGATTGAAATTCTACTTTTAGAAAATATACAAACAAAAGGGTAAACGGAGTCTTGAAATTAAAATCTTTCTAGGACTGTGTCTGTGAACTATTTGTGTAAGTTCTTGGTTCAGGTTGGTTATCTTGTAGATGGTCTTTTAAGTGAGATACACTTTGATGAAGTAGCTCTAGTATTAATAGTGCTCCTTTTTTGGCAGATAGTGCTCCTTTCTCTAATAGCCTGTAAAACAGGTATGATTGCTTTTGATCTTACCTTTATGGGCAGTGAAAAAAATTAACTCTTACAGTGGATGACTATAGAACATTAAGAAATGAACACATTCTTATGACTCTAGCTTCTTAGTAGGTTGGCTGAGATTAGTCATAATTTGTGCTATTGTGAGTCTTGTGCTATTGCCTAGAGAGGGTCCAGTTTAATGGAATTTGTGAGCTCAGTAAACCATTTCAGCTCTAGAATCCATGAAGAGTCTGTCTGCATTTTACATCCTCATTTGTTCATTTATTGTCTCTATAAACAGTCATTTAAGACAGTTTCTTTGCTAGACACTAGAGATACCTAAGTGGAGGCACAAGACACAGTCCCAACACTCATAAGCTTGTAGCCTCCTGGGTAAATATTCTAAATTGTGGCTTGATTGAGCCCCATGTGTTTTGGCCTGTGACTGCCAGAGACACAGAATGTGGGATTCATGAGCTCTTTTGCTTTCTTAATTTATATAATAAATAATCATTGCTTATAAAATCTATATATTGGTTTTGTGGAAAATTTGATAAAGGGGCCTCACACCATCCTATTAAAGACAACAATACTAAGGCTAATGTTTACTGAGAGTCAGATACCTGTTTCTGTGCCAATTCTGAATCCTTAAGAGTGCTGTACAGGAAATTTTCTTATTCCAATTTTACTGATGGAGAAATTGAGGCTTAGAGAGTTCAGTGATTTTCCTAAATTTACATGGCTAGTTACTATGGCAAAGATTGGGACCCAATAGATACTGGTTTGTTCCAAAGGGCATAGTGTATACCATTATATGCTTTTGGAAACATTCAGCTATCTTTTTATTCAGAACATATACTTTTTTGTAGTCTGACCTTTCAAATAGCCTATGTAGTTGAATGTTTAACTAGTTATAGCTCATAATTGGCATTACTCCTCATGCAGAAAACAATGCTTCTGCTTTTAATCATGGCACTAAAATTCCCTCTTTCGCTTCAAGATATGATTTAAGTCATGTTGAATTGTGTTTGCTAAATTCTCATAATTTAGGGCATTTCTGTTAAAGGTCCAGTCCTTTTGATACCATTTCATTCAAACTTTCAGTATCGGCATCAAAATGCTGGAAATACCAAAGCTCGCAGAGAATGGGAGCAGTTGTACTACATGCAGGACTCAACTGCATAACTCAGAGCAGCCTTCCCACTCATGCTGGGCAGCTGCAGAAAGGCCAAAACAAATAGGGTCCTCTGATGAGCAGCACAGGATTTTAAATCAATGCCCTGGAACTTGTTAGGGTAATTTCAAGTTCAAGGGAACAGTCTTTCAGGAATAAATATGTTAAGGATTTTCATTAATATTTCACATACTCTAACAACTCATCTGGCATAGAAGTAGTAAGTGTAAATTACACTCTAGGAAAAGAACTGATATGATAGATGAAAACCTTTTAAGAAAAAAGATTTATAAGTTTCAGGAAAATGGCAAGAAAAGGTAAAATCAGACTCTCAGTTGCTTGTGAATGTGATGAGAAAGACAGACCCAAACTGCCCAAGCAGGGAGAGGTCAGTTCATCCAGTCTTGACTACATTCATATCTAATGTGATTTTGCTTGAGATTCATTTTTCTTTAATTCTAGCAGGTCCTGTTTATATATATTCATATAAATATTGAAAAATATGGGCAAATCGTAAAAGAGGTACAAAGGGAGATTTTTGTAAAAGCTTTTCAGACAGTGTTCCTGGAATAGTTGGAGGAACAAAGTGTTTGGTCCCGGCACAACGCTCAGGGTTACAGGTAAAATTTTTAGAAATCCTTCAGTATGAGATAGGGAGGGGAAGGATACTAGGTGTTGGTGCTGGCTCTGAATTCTAGGATTTGGTCCCAGTTTGGTCATCAGTAGCAGCGAGATGCTTGGAGAGGTGGTTGACTCTGCCTTAATCCTAGGGGTAGTTGCTGACTGAGCTAGCTTGGAGGGTATTAACAGGGAGCTAAGTAGCTAGAGCAAGGGGGGGTCCACTAAGAGGTGGAAATTTTAGGTCCGATAGCAATGTCTGCCTTGAAAGATTTGTATGAAAATTTGTGTGTCTTATTTATTTGATTCCAAAAATAACTAATGAAAAAAATAAGCCAAAAAATGATAAACTTGCCATTTTGTCTATAGCAGATTCGTATAAGGCATCGATATATTTAACTGCACAAACATCTCCAAGAGTGTCATAAGCTGGGTTTGTTTTTTCCAAATTCAGTCCAGTAAATTTGTTCATCCTCATTAGCCTTAGGGATGAAATTTTGCCAGGATGAGGGATAATATTTCACTGGGCTGTTTCTACCTGATAGGATCTATTCAAACAAATGCTTTCAAAGAATTTTCACAAGGCTGGTGAAATATTATGTGGCGTGTTCTGGTGAGAGATGAAATGATTACTCAAAGTCCAATATTTTGGAACAAAGGGAGGCCTGAAGGGTTACACAGGCAGCCACTGCCAAGAAGTGAAGGAAGGTACTGAGAGGAAGTCCCCAGTCCTGACTGGCTATTGATTTTATTACCATAGATTTTAAGTATGTGGAAAGAAGGAAGGAGAAACAACTCAAGAAACCAATCATGGGAAGGGCAGCAGAGAACTGTGGACGTGACTATCTGGACAGGTCTCTGAGGAGCATTAACTAGAGAGCAGTGGGGGATGAGAGAACTGACCCCAGCAGGCCTGGCTATCTATCCACCATCATTGTTGTTCAGTACTGACCAATGGCAGGAATAATTGGTTTTTCCCACACACATAATGCTGTTCCCATGTATGTGCGTCCCTGTTCTTATTGTATCTTTTACCAGCTGAGGTCCTGCTCTCCCACAGTGAAACAATAGAAAAGTGAAAGAAATTATTTATTTTGATGATTTTAGTGGTTATGATCATAGGCACACATGAATTCATAAGTTGAAAAGCATCTTTCTGATCCTCTTTTTTCCAACTGACTGCAATATAAATTCTAACGGTCTGGGATACCTGGGTGGCTCAGCGGCTAAGCACCTGCCTTTGGCTCAGGGTGTGATCCTGGAGTCCCAGGATCAAGTCTCATGTCAGGTTCCCTGCATGGAGCCTGCTTCTCCCACTGCCTGTGTCTCTGCCTCTTTCTCTCTGTGTCTGTCATGAATACATAAATAAATAAATAAATAAATAAATAAATAAATAAATAAATAATAAAAAGAATTCTAACAATCTAATTAAATAATGGTGACACAGGTTCACAAGGTTGAAAAAAATTTTAGGTGTGGTGCAGAGAGAAATGCAGACTGTGATTTTGGATCTATCCCTTTCTGTATAATCATCATTCAGCAAATAAATTTTTATTATATTGGTTATTGCTTTCTTAAAGGTATAAAAATAAAAATGCCTGTTAGAGGATAATTTGAAAAAAGAAAAAATAAAGTATTAAAAATGTAAACTGACACTTATTCTGTTAACATTTGTTATATTTCCATCCATTCATTCTGTCAGGGTAACAACCATTTCCAGTGGATGTTGTGGAGATAAATGAAATTAAATATGGAAATAGCTACTGCATAGGTTGGTACATGGCCTTTCAGTAAAGAAGTCAGTTCTACAAATTCCAATTATCACACAATGGAGTTGTTTTTCAATCAAGAATACAGGAAAATATATTAATTATGATCTCATCTACAGATCACTTTAGAACAATTGGTCAGTATTTGCAGAATAATTTCTATTTCTATGACTCATTGTTATATGTTTCTAAAAATGAGTAGATGTAGTAAGTATTACCTTATATATTTTTAGCCTCAACTTAAGTTGATCTCTCACTTTTCAGTGGAAATGTCTGAATGTAAATAGGGAGAAGTTTTATAGTTGAATATATACAATTACATATATACATATATATATATATATATATATATATATAAAGTCAAACACTCATGTTATTTTAAAAAGTTTTATTTTTTATTTATTTGAGAAAGAGAGAGAGAAAGAGAGAGAGAGAGAGAGTCTATGCATAAGCTGTGGGGAGGAGCAGAGGGAGAAGCAGAGTCCCTGCTGAGCAGGGATCCCAATGCACTGGGCACCATCCCTGGACTCTGGGATCATGACATGAGCCCAAGGAAAATGCTTAACCTACTGAGCCACACAGGTGCCCCTCAAATACTCACTTTTTTTCCTGTTATCAGAATCACTTTATTTTTTTAAATAAATTTATTTTTTTTAATTTTTTTTTAATTTATTTATTTATTTATTTATGATAGTCACAGAGAGATAGAGAGAGAGGCAGAGACACAGGCAGAGGGAGAAGCAGGCTCCATGCACTGGGAGCCCGACGTGGGACTCGATCCCGGGTCTCCAGGATCGCGCCCTGGGCCAAAGGCAGGCGTCAAACCGCTGCGCCACCCAGGGATCCCAATAAATTTATTTTTTATTGGTGTTCAATTTACCAACATACAGAATAACACCCAGTGCTCATCCCGTCAAGTGCCCCCCTCAGTGCCTGTCACCCATTCACCCCCACCCCCCACCCTCCTCCTCTTCCACCACCCCTAGTTCGTTTCCCAGAGTTAGGAGTCTTTATGTTCTGTCTCCCTTTCTGATATTTCCCACACATTTCTTCTCCCTTTCCTTATAATACTCACTTTTAATATTTTACACCTACAAAACCAAAATTATACTACTACAAATATCACTTTAGAAATACTGCTTTTTTGCCCTCATATTTCATTAAAAATATTATTCACACTCTTCATAGGCATCTAAAATATACATTTTATTTTATTTTTAAGATTTTATTTATTCATGACACACACACACACACACACACAGAGAGAGAGAGAGAGAGAGAGAGAGAGAGAGAGAATGGCCGAGACACAGAAGGGAGAAGCAGACTCCATGCAGGGAGCCTGATGTGGAACTCGATCCCGGGTCTCCAGGATCACGCCCCGGGCCGAAGGCAGGCACTAAACTGCTGAGCCACACAGGGATCCCCTAAAATGTATATTTTAGAGTAAATTTCTAAGTCATCTTAGGATCTGAGTGTCTGTTTGGAGATACCTTTATGATGATACCACTGGATATTTTATTGAAAGAAACATCCACTTCCAAAATAAAAGCATTTTTTTCATTTATACTGGCATTCTATATATGTACAATATAAGCACAAAGTATAGAGACTTCAGTTCCAAGTAATATTTACCAATCCATGTTAAACTTCTTTGTTGTTTTTTTACCAGCACTATGTCTAAACTAGCTTTAATGGACTGTATTTCAGGTTGATATATTGTCTAAGTCTATTGCTTGTCTAAGTAGAGTATTAGTCGAGTAGAGTATTAGTATTAGAGTATTGTCTCTTTTAAAATGAGAATTTTCTCAAAATGAAATATAAGGTAACCTCTGTTTTATGACACATAATTCTGACAATGAAAGCTTTACCTTATGCTCTGGCATTTCAGCATATTTGAATTCTGAATGTTTTGTGTCTATATAGCAGAGTGGTATTTGCAAATATCTTCTGCCATTTTCCATGTCACCTTCAAGGTAGACCTATTAAGATCAGGGGCAGGAAAAGAAACAAGTTCTAATGGACAACATATTTCTCATCCATTTATACCGCCTATTTCCAAAATCTATTTGAGAAGAGCTAAAATAAAATGTGAAAGTACAGATAGGTCAGGAAATACAAATAAGTAGAAGACAAAAAATCACTAAGGAAAGTGGAAGAAAAAAGGCCTGTGATTGTCCAGCAAGAAACATAGGGTAAAATTCTATGTTCAAAGGAAAAATGTAGTGGAGTACATACCTTTTATTAACTTATTTAGTGACACACACCAAATTTTCAAATATGTTACATTTTTCTCATCATAAAATGAGAAAAAGACTTCAATGCATGAGTCCTTTAAGAGGAACATGAAGTGAAACAGTGGGCATTGCCTTCCACATCCAATTTGTAAAGTGGATGAAAAGGTCTTTAAACAAATGCATTTCACACTGCCACTGCATCATTATCATAGGCACCAGGACATATAATGTCATTCATAGATAGTGACCTTCAACCAATCTTGTCAGGCAGGTGGCAATCTAGTGATCTAACATGACAATAGGAGGCCTAGAAGACCAGGCAACGAGACATTGATCTTTTCATTCCACCACGAAGGACCACTGTAGGAGTTTGAAGCCAAGCTATGGACATGAGCTAGAAGGAAGTCAGTTTGAGGTAGAAATTTCTGATGAGAGCTTGGAATGCTCATAGATTGTGCTCTTGGTAGGAAAAAAATGCCATTTGCATTGGACAACAGAGGTGAAAGCAGTTCCATGAACTGACCCCACATTACTAGGCTTTGCTGTATTTATATTCCTCTTCATTTCCTTAACACTAGAAAGGCATTGGATAAAATAAGACAAGTGACTTACTAATAACTGGTGTGCATAGGGCACATTTTCAGTGATGATGGTTCAGAGAATTCTAGATATAGTAGAGCAACGTGGGGTGCAAATGAAGGAATGAATCTTGATGTCTGATTGACATAGGTCCAATTGCTATCCCTAAATACTGCAGTCTCATCAGTAAAAGAAGATTCGGTCCCAGGAGATTAAAATGTTGTTGGAGGATACAATCATCACAATTAAATTTCTAATACTAATGATAATGTTAATTTAATCTCTCATTTTCATAACACGTCTAGATGTAGAAATCTTAGGAGATATTTTAATATCAATCCCTCCAGTAAAGGTCAGCATAGACAGCAGTGTGCAAATATGTAATAGGATCTGACTTCGTGTCCATGTAGACTTGCTTAAAGTGGTCATGTACAACATATGTAGTTGTCTTGAAAGTGTTTGTCCCAAGAATGAATTTGCTCATGACATAAACTGTGTGATTTGACTCACTTCCTTTTCTAATGGTGAAAGGGGGTTTTCAGAGAGCGTGGGTTTTGGAGTCAGGCTATCTGGAGCTCTGACTCCACCACTTGCTGCTGATGTGAACTTGGGTGATTATTCTCTGGCCTCAGTTTTATAATACACAAGATGAGATAACAGGATGTATGAGCAGGGTTATGAAAATTCAGTGAGAGGTTGTGAGTAAGGTACTTGGCATGTTGTCTAAAGCACAATAAGTGCCGCATAGATCTTGCCCCATTTAAAACCTAAAGGGAGAATTGTATCCAGATGGGAGAGTGGTTAGTAGCCAATCACATTGACAAAGCTGAAATTCTCCAGGGGATTTAGCTCTACTTCTCACCATTCCAGTGAAAAGTTACCTGACTCTCCATTAATATACAAAACACTTAAATTTAGAGGTATTTCTGTAATGGACTTTTCCCATACTTGGCAAAAATAAAATTAAAATGGGGGGGAGGTTGTATTTTGTTGTTGTATGTACTTAAATCTTAATATTTTATCTTACATGATATGTCTAACACCAACAAGCTTGGCCTTCATACTGGTATTTAGTAGATAAACAATTAAAATTTTAAATTTTATTCAGAAAAATTAGGAAATGTTTGTTTTGGCAGCAGATATACTAAAATTGGAATGATAATGAGAAGATAGCATGGACTCTTAAATAAATAAATAAAATCATAAAAAAGGAAAATACATAGGAATATAGTTAGTGATACTTAGTACTTTTAAATATACATGGAAATGTCATTAATTTGTAATTCATGGGCAGCCCCTGTGGCCCAGCGGTTTAGCGCTGACATCTTCAGCCCAGGGTGTGATCCTGGAGACCTGGGATCAAGTCCCATGTCAGGCTCCCAGCATGGAGCCTGCTTCTCTCTCTCTCTCTGTCTCTCTCTCTCTCTCTGTATCTCTAATAAATAAATAAAAAAATCTTAAAAAAATTTGTAATTCATAATCACATATGAGATACTTGTAATTATTTATTTAATAAAAGAAATAAGAGAGGAATAAAATAGAGGAATTTTGAATCAATATTGATATGCAATATTAATTTAATGAATACAATATCAATAGGTATTAATGCCATACGTAATTAAAATGTGATTGCATTTGGTTAATTTATATAGAATTCCTACTGCCTTGTGTTCATCATATATATACCATTAAGGCAATTTACCTGAAAAATTTTTGATTATGAATATATATAAATGTATTAGAAAGATTTATTTTTAAAACTGGTGTCTATTTTATACATCAATGAAATTATTGTGGCCATAGAAAACACTCTTAATAAGTTTAATAAAGAATGTTGAGTGGCACTTGGGTATCTCATTCTGTTAAATATCTAGTTATGATCTCAGGGTTGTGGGATTGAGACCTGACCATGGTGTTGGGCTCCAAGACTGAGTGTGGAGTCTGCTTCAGATTCTCTCTCTCCCTCTCACTCTGCCCCTCAATCCAGCACACACTCTTTCTCTTTAAAAGAAATAAATAAAATCTTTTTTTAAAAGAATGCTAAAAGAAAAACCATGTAAAATAATTACATAAAATATAGGCACTAACCATTTATAATCAAGAATATATTTAATGCTTAGTTAACTATCATGTTGAGAAAGTTATGGAAGATTCAAGATACCTTCTATCCTGAAAAGAATGAAACTTTAGGAATCTAGCAAGAAAAGGTGACAGGAGCTCAGCATAATGTCTTAATTTTCCAAATTCATCATTTGTTTTTCGTTTTTTAAAAGATTTTATGTATTTATTTATGAGAGACACACAGAGAGAGGCAGAGTGAGAAGCAGGCTCCCCACCTGGCACTCGATGGGGGACTCGATCCCAGACCCCAGGATCTCGACCTGAGCCGAAGGCAGAATTTCAACCACTGAGCCACTCAGGCGCCCCTCCAAGTTCATCATTTGATTTTCAAGTTCTTTACTATGATGAATCAGAAATGTTCCTATGAAAAACCAACTTTTTAGCTAGATTCGAAATGTTCCTATGAAAAACCAACTTTTTAGCTAGATTCTTTAATGTATTGACTAGAGGCAAAAATTATGTGACTACCATGTACTTTGAGAAATAAATTTTGCTTTATATAATATGCTTTTAAATTGAAAACAAAGTATATGGTTGGGGAACGATACAGTGTCTTATTATTTTGATCAGTAAAATACTATTTGTACGACAGGCAAGATGTACACAATTAAAACAAGCACATTATGGCCTGATAAGTAATTAGAGCATAAGTAAAAAAGTCATCATCGTTTGCTTACCAATTTAGTATAAAAATCAGGAGCATTGGAGACAGGCAAAATTTCTGAAGAATTTTTTACCCTTTCTTCTCAAAGGAGGAATTCAGTTCTTTTCTTAGGATGTTACCCATGAAATTATTATTCTAATTCCATACTAGTTGAAAGAAAGAAATCAGTAAAGCACTTGTGTTTCAGTGGGAACTCAAATTGGAATGGGTCCTACTATTTATGATATGATTCATTAATATAACCAAGGAATAATCCAGACTTCAAGAGACATGCCCTCGAAAACCACGATGTTTCACTATATAATTTGACATTATGTCTGCAAGAAACTCTGACCATAACTGGTAACATTACGCCATTCTATATAAATTTATTCAGCAGGTGAAATGTAAGAAAATGGAAGGATACCATAGCAAGTTTAGCAGGCTTGTCGGGCAGATTCAACTTTGAGGAGGGATGCTAAGACTCATAATATGGTGTCATCTTAATTATGCTTCAACTTCAAATAAAATTCCAACATAAAATGTACTTTTAATTAACATTTCCTAAAGCAAGACAAAACTCTGACCAGTGTATTTCTTGATTAAGGTACTGTAGGAACATTTCTGAACATTTAAATTTTTTAAATAGGAGTTTTGGAAATATTGCCATTTGTTTCTAAATTTAAGTCATCGTAAGTAATTTGGAGGTGCAACATTACACATTGCCTTCTACAAAGTCCTGCAGTGGTATAATTGTGATAATGAGATGTTCTATAAAATCAGAAATCAAGGAGAAGAATTCCAGTATCACAAGTGGACATGAGATCCATATTTGTAATTAAAGATAAACTTGATAGATTCCCATTCAAACAAGTGACTGTGTATTGTGTCAAAATATTCCACTTTTTGATCCAGGACCCTTCACTTAATAGCTATGACTTTGGGCAAGTTACATAACTTCTACAACCTTTTTTCACATGGAAACTGGAAATAAGCACCTCAAAACCCACTGTGGATGAAAGGCCATGATACCCTACTAATCCTATTGCAACTTTTCCTTTAATTTACTATGTGCTGGGTATTTCCCACCCATAAAATGTTTCTGTTTCTTTATTTAACTTTTATTTGTTATTCCATTGTCTCCAACAGATAAAAGTCCTGAAGAAATTTCCCCCAAGCCCACAATTTTTCTTCCTTCGATTGCTGAAATAAAAGTCCATAAGGCTGGAACATATCTTTGTCATCTTGAGGAAAATATTCCTGATGTTTTTAAGATAGATTGGAAAGAAAAGAACAGCAAAACAATTCTGCAATCCCAGCAGGGAAACACCGTGAAGACTAAGGACACATACATGAAATTCAGCTGGGTGATCGTGACTGAGGAATCATTGGATAAAGAACACCAATGCATTGTCAAAGATGAGAGGAATAAAAAAAGGGTTAATCAAGAGATTGATTTTCCTTCAATAAACAAAGGTATGTGCATATAAACATGAATACAAGCTCCCAGAACCCTGGATTTCAAAGAGAAAACCCTACCTTTTCTGTTAAGTTTTAATGAAAATAAACAATTAAAAAAATTTTTTCTAATGTTGTTGCCTTTCATGGTAGCATGAATGTCCTGCTATTTCTCCCATAGACTGCAAATAGTATGGGTTTGGGGGGCACCTGGGAGACTCAGTAAACTGAGCATCTGACTCTTCATTCAGCTCAAGTCATGACTCAGGGTACTGAGAATGATCACAGTATTGGGCTCTGCACTCAACATGGAGTCTGCTTATGACAAATTCACTTAGCCTTTCAAGCCTCAGTTTAACATCCAAAATATTAATAAAACTGATTATTTTTGCAGTCATTTCATGGATTAAATGAAACAATACCTGTGAAAGCACCTAGCTACCTGGTACACAAGAAATGCTCAGAGTGTACTGTTGAGGATTTTACTTGATCAGGAAATAAGAACAATTATTGCTCTATTCAAAGTATCACCCATCAACAATGAGTTGTTGGAGAGAAAATGCTCTTCATTTGCTGGAGCCAGATTGCAGCTCAACCAGGAATAATAATTTGACTACTGAAATTTTAGTATGATCGTGGGTTTTTTAGATTTGTATTTTATATACAAGAATAAAGGTGAAGTTTAGTAAGTAAAGACTGAGTGATGCTAAGGTCTAAAAACATTCATCCTTTCTACATGATGAATGTATTCTTATTGGTAAAAGTGCTCAGCAAACATTTATTTCAATTCTAGTATGTGCCAGACTGGAAAGGATGCAGGATGAACTATGGTCTCAAGGAGGGTCACTACAGTCAAGTGAATGTACTTTTCCAAATCAATCAGGGTCACTTGTGATTCAAGCATGGTGTCCCAAAGAAGCCTCACTGGGGGAGACGCTGGTCATATTTAGACAGTGTGGGCAGATGGCTGAATGTGCCCCGCCTTGCTGTGATCTACTAACTCACTACACTCGGAAGTCAAGTCCTGGCTTTGACATCACAGACCAGGGCCCCAGAGAGACCATAAGAAGGAATCACTTTGGATTTTACTTGTGATTAACATCATTCTAAGCAGTGGGGAACAAGCACATAACAAGACCTGTGAAGAGCTTTGCTATATCAAGTCTAACTTTCTGAAGTGAGTTTGTGTTCTTGGAGTGTTGAAAACACCCCACATTCCAAAATGGCAACACTTGGCTTATGGCCCAAATTACTAAACCAGGACTTAATACCTAACCTAAGGGCAATTTCACCTTCCCACCACAAGAAGAAGAGTAACCTTTAACTAATCAACATGGGAATTTCCTGGTCAGCCCCAGGAAGCTTCCTGACTGACCCATTCCCTTCCCCTTGGGAGAGTAACCTTGCATAAAACAACGGATTGCTTGCTAAGAATTCCCCTTTTCCCAGGCTCTCTCAATTGTTAAAAACTTTTGCTCCCCTGTAGTCCTTTCCTAAATTGATTAATTAATAGAGCCATTAAATCTTTAAATTTACTTGGTTGAATTTTTGATCCTTAACAGATTTGTTGGCAAGGATGGAATCCAATGTGGACCCCGCGGGGCATTCAGAGGCAAAGCAAAACACAGAGGTGGTAACTTTGAACCCTTCCAGTTCAAGATCTTTCAGGCCTGTCCCAAGCACTGTGGGTGAGTTCTTCCTGCTCTCAGCTCCAGTCACTTTGTGTTCTGCCTCCTAATCTAATTGGTTTTGCTTGGCAGGGCACGGCAGCTTAGGCTGCCAGAGTGTTATGCCCATGTTAAGTTAAACTAGCATGTCTCTTCTCAGCCCCAATGAGCTGCATATTTGCACAGAGTCCAACTGAACTAGCTGAAGGGTCTGCCCAGAGACAAGCAACTAACCTTTCAGACTAAGTGCCCAAGATAGAAACCTCAGCAAGTTTCCAGGAGAATTGGTGGTGCACGTGGAGTCTTCTTGTATCAGAACTCAGAAACATCTCTTACAGCTCATACACTAATGTGCACCTAATTGATTGTCACCATTCCTGTAGATAAAGGCTGCAGCTAACAGGGAAAGGTAGAAAAAACACAAAAATTGGCGTGCAAGAGTTAAGCATTTAGAGGCTGCTAGAGCACTTACTACCTCAGGAACATGCCACTGATAGTACAGGTTGTCAGGAAATGGGATGGATCAGTACTAGATCACTCATCAACCTCAAGAAAACCTCTGTGCAAGGAGCTACACTGCAAAATACACACAATCCCCAATTCCAGGAAACAACCCTTTTAGGTGTTAATTTTCTGATCAAGAATCCCAGTGTCTTAGTTGATGGAATCCTTAAAGAGTCAAGTGCACTACTTCTGTTATACTTGTTTATTTTTCATCTAAGAATTATAGTCCCAGATTAAAGATACCTAGCAAAATGCAAACTCTTAAAAACTTCTTTGGTGTCCTGAGGAATTAACTTGGTAACAATCAGGTTGGAGACCCAAAAATACCAGACAGGAAAGTGGGGTACCACTCATTTGCAGCCAGATATGGCTGGAGTGTGGATTAACTCCATTTGAGGCTAGTGCCCCACCAAACTGGTGTGAGCCCTCAGGGCAACAATAACCTAGAAATATATGTCCATAATGGGGAATTTGTGAATTAGATAAGATCATTAAGATGTGCACTTAAAAGCAAGGGTTCCCTAATTAAACAGAATCCTGTAAAATGTTGACAATTCCAAGGTCCTTTCATTGAAAGACTCACTGCAAAAGGCTAACGAAAGATTAACAATGGACAAACAGTATATAGTCTCATTCATTTAGGGAATATGAAAAATAGTGAAAGGGAATAAAGGGGAAAGGAGAAAAATGAGTGGTAAATATGAGAAAGGGAGACAGAACATGAGAGACTCCTAACTCTGGGAAAGGAACAAGAGGTGGTGGAAGGAGAGGTGGCGGGGGGTGGGGGTGATTGGGGGATGGGCACTGAGGGGGGCACTTGACGGGATGAGCACTGAGTGTTATGCTACATGTTGGCAAATTCAACACCAATTAAAAAATAATAAATAAATAAATAAATAAATAAATAAATAAATAAATAAATAAAAATAAAAAGAAAGATTAACGTTGGAGGAAGTACCTAAAACAGAAGAGTATAAAACTGGTCTAACTTCTGCTCCCCTCTTGGCTCCTTTGAGCGCTCATTATAGTCTGAATTGATTTTCCACTCTGAACAGACTACACAGCCATAAACAGAAGACTGCCAATTTCATGGCTTTACAGACACCTCCATATCTACCTTTGTAGGAGAGCCCCCAAATGAGCCCCGTCCAGAGGGGCAAATTGCTATGTACTTTATTCTCTTAAACAACCACGTGGAATTCTGGTAAATACTGGATCCTGTGCAAAGGATCCTAGAAAAGCTGGTATAGGAGAGGGAAGAGTGGAAATCTTAACCACATTACTAGTGGAATCTCTATCTAAAGTCCTTGTCCACAGGGATAGTAAAATTTCTCATTATCCCATCCTTTCTAAATCTAGACCCATTGCTAGTGATCTTTTCTCTCCCAGATGTTATTCCTGCCTTCCTGCCTGTGTCATCTTGCCTAATTGCTCTTAACTTTCTGCCTGCCTGCGACTTGGCGGATTGTTGGCTCCTTCCTTTGGCTCTCACTGTGAGAGACTCTGAGTATTTGGAGGGTAGTATCCTTTGCACCCTCTTGGGGACCCGGGTAATACACAAGGAGTTACTCTATATGTCAGAAATTCTTAAAACTAAAACTATGCCCCCAGAGGGAAGGAAACAAATTGAAGCTCATGTGCTTGGTTAGATGGATCAATCCATGATGTCATTCCATGTAAATACAAGTCTGAGAATTTGAGAGCAACTGGCTTGACCAATCTTACCAGAAGTAGAAAGGCAGCTCTTGAGGCAACTCAAAGTTCTCCCATTGCTTTATCTATCCCCCAACTTCTCCTATTTATGAAAAAGGGCTTATAAATGGTTGGCTTTAGGAAAGCAAAGTGCTTCTTGGAGGAACATGCATTCTCTGTCATTAAAGTCACACATCTTATTATGTCTTTAAAACGTAAATGCAGCACACAAAAGCTTGATAGTGAGGGAAATAAACGAACCAGGCCTTTTTTTTTTTTTGGCCTTTTTAAAATATAAACTGCTAAAGGGCTCTTGTGCTTACACTCTAGTCTATTCTCCTTGATAATCCTGAGACAAATACAAATCTTAAAATTGTCTGCATAAATATTAGTGGTCGTCAGTCCTTGCACCAGTCTGTGTGTCCATAAATATATATTGTCGATGTGAGATATTTTTCTCCCTAGATGTTTTGCCAAAAATAATTTGTAAAGAGCTCTATTTCCTTGGTTTGAATATAAGCACTTATGAGGATCAGGCATTCTACAACTCTCAGGAAGATAGAAACTAAGTTGAATGTGTTTCAACTTTACATGATCTGGGCACATATTCTCTGGTGGATTTAAGCATAATAGGTATGTTGGTATTGCCTTCTCAGTACTAAAATCAGAAATTTCATGTGCCTGGTTTACTAAAGATCAAGTAAGTAGATGTGATCTCCATTACAAAATGTTACAGGAAAAAACTTGGGAGAATGATGGACTTTGATGTTTCATAAGATATTTTATGCTTTTTATTTAATTCCAATTAATTAACACAGCACATTATATTAGTTTCATGTGCACAATATGGTGATTCAACACTTTGATACATCACCTGTGCCCATCAGGACAAGTGCACCCTTTAATCTCCATCACCTATTTCACCCTTCTCACCCCTTGTCTATGATGTTTTTGTAGGTAATCTCAGATAACGAGATATAAAAAATACACAATTTTAGCTAAAGTTTTAAATAATCTCCCAAATTTTTTGAGGAACTTAAAATCATTGTGTTTTCCGTGTTAAGATACATTCATTATATTCATTCAATATCGAGATCATTTCCAAGCAAGATAAAATACTAATATATTAGTGACTAAACACAGGTTTATCTTCTTTTGTTTCCTTGTTGCATAGAAACAGAAGATAAGTTCGCACCTACTCATAGTCAAGCTTGGTGCTTTACTGAAAGATTGTTTTATGAAGAAGCACACATTTCTAGAAATTATGAAATATATTCATAAATTTGCCAATCTAAAGAATGCTAATTAACAAACTGTTAACAACTGCTTATTGACTAGCTTTCTTTAAATAAAGGTTTCTAGGGGTTAAGAATTCTAGTATATGTAATGTAGACTACTAAAATAATAAAAGAAACAACCTGGAAAGCAAAGAAACTAAGATGTGTATTTTTTCAAAAGAAAATGTATGAGGAATGGAAATATTTTTTTTTAGGGGTGAAGGGATTTTTGTCCTAAAGGGAGGTGGGTTGTCTGAAGATGGTAAACTCAGGACAGAATGTGCGTGTAAAGGAGAAAGTTGCAGAGGTTTGTACAAAGGGGATGTTTGGGGAGGAATGTCATGTGTGGTCAGAGCTGAGTAAGATAGGAATGAAGAATTTTTAAACCAAAGTAAGCTGGTACAGCATTGGAGTTTTATTTTCTCCCTGCCAAAAGGATAAATGGTTTTTTTGGACTTTTTATGTTTCTTTATTCTCTTTGTAGTTTTGGTCTGCTTCAGTCTCTTCGACTTAGAGCATTTCACTGGATTGGTTAAACTGTGGCTCATCTGGTATGTCAGATTACGTGGAATGCATTGTCAAAAAATACTTCACACCAAGTTTTCTAGATATTGTATTTGTAAAAGTGTGGTACGTGCAGATAATATCCATTCTGGTTCTACAAGAACCCCCCCCCCATTGTTAGTAGTTGGTTATCCTGATGACCTTGTAACATGGCACCAATCTGCTTCTGAATCAGAGAAATGAAGGCGGGTAAACATGGCAGTGTTTTAAACAAAGAGTCAAGGCTGAGGGAAAACCAGTGCAGCCACTTTGGTTTTTCCAGGCTCCGTGGCAAAACTAATTTCTCTCAGTTTTTTTTCTTTTTAATCATTCCTTTGCCCTCCTTTGGATATTTTAAATGACTCAAAATATAAGAGGAAATCAGTGGGAAAACTTCTGTAATAGTACAAAAACAGTTTACCATCAATGTTTAGTGTGTCAAGTCCATAATTCTGTAAAAAATATTTTTGCCTCCAGAGACTGTATGGCTCATCATTCTGGACCCTTTGGACACCTGCAGCTGGAATTCGTTCCACTGCCACTTAGTGTGCATTGTCACTGTGCCCTTGTCACAAAAATATTTATATATTTTCTGGATGGTTTAAAGCCTTTATCTGCTATGAGAATGATACATTCACTCTGGCAAAAACATTGTCAAAAATGGGTTTCCCCCTTGAGGCCCACTTTCTGTGACCTCCAGTGACCAAGGCTCCTCCTTCACTAGGTAAATCAAATGGCCTTTAGGAAAATCTTGCCAATCTCTTGGAATTGTCTCAGTGTATAACCTTCTGCTGATCCTTTGTGCTGCCTGCTAGTCTGACCAGCTGGTATAAGTCTCCAATATCTGCAGCTCAAGACTGTCATCAACAGGTTATGGAAATGTTCTTAGATTACAGTTAAAAGGATCCTACAGGTCATGGTTTACTGCCTGCTGATTAGGTGTTTTAGCCAAACATCAGAGGAAGATAGCCCTGGCTATCTCAGTAGAAGAGGGATGTTACCAAGTGGTCCTGCTGTAAAACTAAAGGTTGAACCTTTTACACATCACACATCTACAAATGTCTCCACCTGACACCAGGTCCTACCCAGACACAGGGGATTCTGCAACAACTGAGTGAAGTACAAATAGCAGACATCCAAATTGACTGCTTTCACCCTAACAGGGTTTCAGGACTTCATACTTCAACTAAATATTAAATCTTTTCTCCTTCTTTTCTTTCCTTACGCTGGAAATGGCCTGTATTTCCCATGTCATTGCCATAGGTGTAACCTCTGGAATTTAGAGGAAACTTTTATTCAGTATAGCAGAAAATCTAACACTGGTTCAAAATTTTCTCAAGGTAAATAAGACATCTCATTGGTTGATTCTTCTAAATTTACATCCCAAGGAGTAGGGACTACCAAGAAGCCACGAGGATTAATACCTTTGGCAGGAATCCATGGGGCTTAAATGAAAGATTCCTTCAGCAGAGTCTTTCTTACTTATTTGATTTTAACTGCTTTGAGTATTGGGAGCAATGACATCAGAAAGCACCTCCCAACATGGGGAATTTTTTTTCTATGTATATTTTTCAATTGGAGTTCGATTTGCCAACATATAACAGTGCTCATCCCATCAAGTGCCCCCCTCAGTGCCCATCACTCAACATGGGGAATTATCCTGTTTATAGGCATCATAAAAATCTTCCTGGTGCATTTTGTTCTCTCAAAAGCTTTACATACAAGTTCTAAGTCAGTAACTTTTAAGCAAATGATTTTTTTAGACTGGGGTACTACAAAAGAATGAAAAGTATGACCAGCTCTAAAAACTATAATGTTAAAGTGATAATCCTTGAATATCACAAGGCTTATGCAAAAGGTCAAGACCTGTGTATATCAATCACCCAAAGGAGCAACAGGAACTGTTGAAAACTTCAGAGCAGTTTCTGACAGTAGAGTTAATGCCTTCAATTTTGATCCCTTTTCTAGGTTAAGCTGAGAATGTGATCAAAAGGCAGGGTTGTTGTAAAGGAAACCTCAGGGTCACAATGTACTCATTTAGCTTAAGGCCACAAGTCAGTAAACCAACTCTTCATAGCTACCCAACTGCAGTTTCAACAGCCAGAACTGGAACCTTTAGCCAGTGGACATGGGAGTTTTCTGGTCAGCACTATGGCCCCTCTGCTCCCCTTATGAGAGCGACCCTGCCTCAAACAATGAATTCTTTGCTAATAATTTCTTTTTCTCTCCCTCTCTACCTTGAAATACCTCTGTCCTGTAGCCCTTAGGAGTTGCCTCCTACTTGCTAGATGGGATGATGCCCGATTCGTGAACAGGTTGAAAATACAGCCAAAATATACTCAGTTGAATTTTTCTTATTTCATAGATTCTCAGTTTGTCCAATGATCAGATTAGGATTAAATATTTACTTTTACTTTCCCCAGAAATGTGATGCAAAGCAAATGAAATTACATCAGTGAAAATACATGCTGTTGAAAACATGACATGGATGAATTTATTCCTATATTTATTGTATTTATTTTCTTTCCTAAAACTAGCTTAAATCAAATTATACAGAGAGCCTTAATGTTTATTTCTACAGCTAACAGAGGGAGACAAATGGGCATGGCATAAATGTAATGAAACCACTGGGCTTAGGTTTTGATTTTTCCAGTGTGACAAGAAAAGTAAAAAGTATAGTAAGTTCCATGGCGATGATTGTGATAAGGGAGGTGTTCCTGTTAATGATGTGCCTCACTTCACAGTTACTTCTGAAAGGAATGTCTTCCAAGGTCTTCTCATAACAATAAACAGGGCACTTCTGTTATTGCAATTCTACAGCAGATACCTAGTGCTGGTCCATGGAAGTTTTAATTTTTTTGTAAAAGCTTATATATATACATACATATATATATATACATACATATATATATATATATATATAAATGAATGCACAGAATAGTGAGTGATTCTGAACAGAGATAAACTCATCTCCTCAAACTTTTTGACCAACTTTGACAGAAAAAGGGCACCATGGACACACATACAAGTTGTATTATGAAAATTGTTACTTTGTTGTCTTTTTATCAATCAATGCATGGTGATAAGATATTTTTATGTACCTTTTTTAAGTTTCTATTTTACTTTTAGTTAATTAACCTACAGTGTTATATCAGTTTCAGGTACAAATATCATGAATAAAATCACTGTATGGAAAAGAAAGATATGCTTAGGGCAATTTAATGTGAGCTCTTTAGGATATTTTAACATTTAACATAATTATATTAACATTATCTTTCTTGGGATTTACCCAAAAGACTATACCTCATACCCATTTTTCAAGAGCACACCAACATCAGATTGTGTGGAGTGGATAAAATTGCACACCAGAATCATGTCTGTATGGACAACATAACAGGAGGTGAAAAAGGATAAACCAAAAAACCTTACAGCTCTCTCTTCCTGCATCCATGGTTAATCATCATTAAGGATTTTTGCATTTGTATGTGTGTTAGGTGTTTTTTTTGTTTCTGATTTTTCTTTTCTTTTTTTAAATAATAAATTTATTTTTTATTAGTGTTCAATTTGCAACGTACAGAATAACACCCAGTGCTCATCCTGTCAAGTGCCCCCCTCAGTGCCCATCATCCATTCACCCCCACCTCCCGCCCTCCTCCCCTTCCACCACCCCTAGTTCGTTTCCCAGAGTTAGGAGTCTTTATGTTCTGTCTCCCTTTCTGCTATTTCCTACCCATTTCTTCTCCCTTCCCTTATATTCCCTTTCACTATTATTTACATTCCCCAAATGAATGAGAAAATATAAGGCCTTTCAACCTATTCCTGCAAACAAGTGCACTGAAATGCTGAGCTTTTAGGGGTGCATCAGTAGCTTAGTCAGTTAAGTGCCTGCCTTTGGCCCAGATCATGTTTCCAAAGTCCTGGGATTGAGCCATGTGTTGGGCTCCCTACTCAGCTGCAAATCAGTTTCTAGTTCTCCCTCTGCCCATTTCCACTGCTGATGCTCACTCTCTCTCAAATAAATAAACAAAACTTTAAAAAATTAAAAAGAAAGGCTGAGATTCTTTGATAAAATGGTCATTTGCTAAGACTAATTCAATTATATGGCAGAGATGATGTCTGAGAAGTCACAACGGTGGAATTATGTTTGATTTCTATGGTTATTTATTTATTTATTTATTTATTTATTTATTTATTTATTGGAGTTCAATTTGCCAACATATAGCATAACACCCAGTGCTCATCCATCAAGTGCCCCCCCCACTGCCCATCACCCAGTCAACCCACCCCCCCTGCCCATCTTCCTTTCCACTACCCCTTGTTTGTTTCCCAGAGTTAGGAGTCTCTCATGTGCTGTCACCCTCACTGGTGTTTCCCATTCATTTTCTCTCCTTTCCCCTTTATTCCCTTTCACTATTTCTTATATGGATTGTTTTACAAGATGCTTTCCACAGGCTCTAGCTCATCAATACCCCCACAGCCATCCTTTCACTGCTGGCTCTGACACTCATCACTGGTATGCTATTCAGCAAGGGACATAGACTCTCTAAATTTTATTTCTTTCTGGGTAACACAAAACCTTCCAAATTCAGCTCATATAAATATAATGGGGAGGTGAGATGAGATAATGCCTGTGAACTTCCACATAGCCCCTGGCACAATAACAATCAATCAATAGGTATTGGCTTTCATTAGTATTGTTGTCAGGTCCTCCAACACCATCAGTCCAGAAAAACACGTGCAGGAGTTGGGGCACACATGATTTAAAAGACAGGGCTGCTTCTTACCTTAGATAGGAAATTTACCTAAACCAGACTCCTTCCAACAGGTAAGGTGCTACTGTGGCTTCAGGGTTGGACAAATTCATTTTGGTAGCAACCCTTCATGTGAGCAGTGGGTGCAGAGGACTGGACCGCAGCCACTGTTTCTGGTTATTTTTCTATTCAATAGTATTTATAGAAAAAATACTGTGGAGCAGTCACTGTAGTATGAGCTATGAGCACAGAAGGAAAACAGGATAATGCTAGGCATTACAGTTGTGAGGAAACAAAGGGAAAATGCATCAATCACAAACTGCAACATCTTTATGTGCAGAAATACAATATGTGAATTGATCTACTAAATTATGTAAAATCAAACAAAAAATTTCTGGAATTGGGATAATCATATTTGTATTGGCTCTTCCTCTCTGCCAACAAATTCTATTATCTATCTATCTATCTATCTATCTATCTATCTATCTATCTCTCTATCTTTCTATCATCTGTCATCTATCCACAACAAAACAAAGGTAAACAATAGATATGAACTACTGAATAATATTTGTCCTCATTTCTTTTAGAACTCATTGCTATTAACTCTACAGAGGCTTTCCTGGATGATGAAAATTGTAAGTTTTTGTCTGTGTTTGCCTTTATGTTATGCTGTAGCATTTTTCCTTCCTGATCAACTTAGACTTCAAATTTCCCTGGCTTCAGGGAGAAACCCCAGAATGGCTGGGTCTTGCAAAATAGACTGAGTGATATTTATGTCAATCCATCATTTCTCAGATCATCTTCACACAGTAAACTCTGGTTTGGGTGTGAGAGGACCATGAATTAGGGGTGCAGTGTTGTGCCCTGAATTCCTTCAACAATGGATTTCATTCACTTTGGTGCCCAGTGTTTCTACTGACTGAGAAAAACATGTTTTCATGTTGCTTCTATATTTTTAAGCCTTGTTTTTGCTGGTAGTTAATTACCTGAACTGACACTAAAAAGGTTCTTGTACAGAAGGCATTTTGCTGCACTGGGAGTGTGTTTTCTTTAATTCTCTTAATACTTTGAAAGATTTCATTCCTGTTCATTCATGAGGAAATGAGCTAAAATGAATTTTTCACCATGCCATAGAGAAATAGCTGAGGCTGAAACCCAGACCATCTGAATCAAGATGAATCATGTCTATACACTTAGTCAGTTTTTATTCTTCCTCTATATCCCAAGTCCAAGGCCCTGAGACAGGTGCGCACATGGGGAGAGTTTGTGAGTGCAGGGCTTCAAGTGTCATAGACTGGACTTAGATTCTAACCTTTTAATTATCCAGTGCATAAGTATGGGTAAACTATTTGCATTTTCTGAACATACCAAATAGACACAAATAACAGTTATAGAAGATATAACGTGGCACACGTATCATATCTAGCTTAGGCATTCCTTTTAGCTGCTACATCATAAGTACTAGCTCCTGGCTCTTTCTCCCCACATAATGAACAAAGGAAATGATGAGGAGCATTGGTTATAGCCCTGCTGATACACCCTCCAAGGCCAATATTAGGGGACTTCTGGACTCTGACCATTACCAACATCATTATCATCTTCAGCAGCAGCAGCATCTGACTTTATATTTTTGCTTAATTATTTTGTTTCTTGCATGTGGAGATGCAGAATTATAGAGCAACTGAGAAAGTGTTCTTCAATGCTGTGTTGCTGGGATTGAAATCTGGATTCTAGTACTTACCAGTTTTATGAAATCAGGCAAATGGCTCCTCTCTCTGAACTCACTTTATTTGTGAATTGGAATGAAAGTAATTATCTCAGAAGTTATTGAAAAATTAAATAAGATTTAAGTTTTGCATGCAAGGTTATCAAATAAGTGACATTTAATTTGTACTTAATGGATATTGCCACTTATTCCTTCTTAAGACATGATGGGGATGAATGTGAAAAAAGTCACTTATCACCAAAGCATTTATTCCCATTGGATTCACTCATTATAAAGACAACCTTAATTTTTAATACTTTGGAATGTGCTAGAGGAATTTCATAGATTTTTGACTGACTTGACCTGCAAACTCCATTCTGAATTGTCTCTGTGGTGGTGATGGTGATGTAGGTATTTATTACCCAGTGGTGCTGATGTGAGAGTGTCACTTCAACCTAAGTTATCAGAAATGTATACAGTCACCCCTCTCCAAAGAATACGTCTTGGCCTTTCTAAAAACTGTGAAATTAATAAAATACATCTTTTAGACACCCTGCAGCTGCAGCTCATGAACACCTCTGCCTACTACACCTACCTCCTCCTCCTCCTGAAGAGCCTGATGTACTCCATCATCATCACCATCTGTTTACTTGGGAGACCAGCGCTTGATGGCAATGGGAAGAGTTCCTAACACATGGTGCCACCAGGGTCCACTTTTTCCCATTGTCTTTTGTCCCTCTAAGTGTCTGCTGAGGATCTAGTCAGGCTTTGTTTCTATGATTGGGTTATTTCCTTTCGCGTGTGTCTTTCTTTGTAGGGTCACAATGCAGAATGGGTTTATAAACCCCTGGGCAAACACAAACTTTCACTCTGCAGCAAGAACAAATTCCTTTATGACTCAGGGGTGGGGACAGGGGGCCATCTCCAAGGACTTCATCACTTCTCTCTCTTTAATGCCCACCCACTCCTCAGCCACGCAGTACCCATGCCTCTGTGTACAGCCTGCATGCAGCTTCCAGCTGTGTCCTTGAACTCTTTTACCATATGATTTCTTGGAAGCCCTTCATTGTACATACCTAGAAGATCACCTCCTTACTGACTTACTTTTGTACTGTTTTTCATAATAAAAGTGATCAAAAATCTACTTGGGCCTATGTGTACTTTTATTTGGTCCAATCTAACTGAGAGTCAGAGGTAAGAGGCAGCATGACAGCTGAGCCTTCCAACACAGTGTTGGTTGTAATATTGGCCAACTCCACATTTTTAATTCTTGTGCTGAGATGGTCCTTATGATACTTTCTTTGGGGGCACTGGACACAGGAGAGCCACAGCCAGTGAAGTTGCCCAGGTTATTTCTCTTTCAAAGGTTAACTGATTCAGACCCATTTGGTTTCAGACACTCTGGTGATGACTGTTTAACATGTGGCATGGCCGGTGGGTGTGCTCAGACCTATAGCAGTGTTTCACAGGCGCTAGGTTTTCTGATCTCACATGAATCCCATGAGAGCAGCACTAACACTAGAAGTGTAAGGAGATGGAGAGGGTAAGGGCTTGGACTCCGATCCCCAAGTGCCTCGGTTTAAATATTTAGCTATTTGGACTCTCTGCGACATAATTTTCTCATGTGTAAAATGAAAATACAGTGTGCCCTGTCTTATGGACTTGTGTGGATGAGATGCATTAATTACCCTGGGTACATGCAAATCCTCAAGAGTATTAGCTACTGTTGGCACTTTGGAAATAGATAACACACCTGCACATGCACACAAACACTAACAAGGGTGTCCACTCATTCATGTGTGTGTTTGTAATTCTACAAACATAGATGTACAACAAAATGTTAATGTGTGGTAAGTTGTGGAAAAAATTAGTTGTATGCTTTTATATTTTCACTAATAAATGCATTTAGAGTAATAACTTTTATATATTGGAATTGAAACAATGTCTTATTTAAAATTGGGAAGCTTTCTGTGTTTTATTACAATCAGCTTCAGTTTCTGTGAAATGAGTGATTTAGAAACCAAGTAGAGATTCCCATGTGGAAACAACATAAGGCCCAGCAGATAAAGGAAGAGGAAGTTTAATTTTGATCTACTCCCCGATTCTCAAAAATTTGTGAAGATCTCCTTGGACCAATTCCTGGGTTTCTGCTTAGGGATCTGGAACTGTTTCTGGATGTGGAAAGCACGGAGGCACAAAGAGAAAAGTAACAAATGACGTAGAGGTGTATGGCTGATGTTCCTGCTGGGGCTCCTAGGCAGCATGTCCTGTGGCTTCCAACTCCTTAGCCCAACCCAACTGGGGCTGCCCTGGACTTGGAAGGTGCAGAGAGTGGGGTTGGAGGTGTTAATACAGGAGATAGTGGGGTGGGATGAGGGCGCTGGTGTGGCGATGATGTTTATTTTCTCAGGTTTATTTTTGTGTATGTGCTCTTTCAAATGCGGTTGATTTGTGGAAAATACTTGAAGTCAAACCAGCCCCTACTGCTTGGGGGAGTGCAAGAGGTGTATCGGGTGTTCTAAGATGAAATAAGGACAGTTAAACCACAGCCAACATTGCTCACTTTCAAAAGACACAACTAATGGAAAGAAAACATCCATCTGCACACACATGTTCCTGCTGTCAAACTTAGGCTATGAGTGATGGGTTCTCCTGTTTTATACCAAGTTCATTCCAAGTAGCTGCTATGTGAATTGGTATCCTTTGACCAGGACTGTTGAGATACTTCTCCTTTACTCCACTCCGATGACACTGTTCTGAAGGAAGCTGCACGCAGATTTGTTGTAGTACTAGGTGATCCCTGACATTTCATCAGGATCTGTGCTTTTCCATGGCATGTGATTTTGAGGCTCCTACATTTGGTCTCATTTTGTCAGTGTAGGCAGGGTGACACGAGATACTTGCCCATGAAGCAATTAGCACAGGCAGTCTGTAGACGTCACAACAGTAGGATGCTTCTTCCTCACAAGGACACAGACATATGGAAGCCCACAGTTCAACTATGTAATTGGATGTCATAGACTGAATCATCTCAGCTCCTTTAAAGGGACAAGTGAATACAGAGTCAGGTTACACAAGGCTTAATAGAGACATGCACATCAGGTAAGTGTGCTGAGGGTGGAACAGAGGAGGGCTGTTCAGAAATGTGTGCACAAAGAGCAAGTGTACCTACCCCCCCCCACCCAAGTACAGTACACAGAGGGTGCCCAGTCCCAGAACCAAATCTGTCCAATCTTTGGGGAAACAAACATCTATTGCTGAGATCGCCACCCTAGGCTTTCACAGTCTAACTTTACAGCAGTTTCTCACCATAGGCATCACTCCACGCATGCTTCAGCCCAGCATAACTTTCTCAGGGTAAATTATACAGTCACATCCATCTTAGGCATCATCTGTGAGCCTGGTGTAAATGCAACTCCACTCCTCAGATAGGATAGTCTAACTGTGGCCCCATCACTGAGTTCCTGAGATTTAGATCTAAAGGCCAAAATCTGCAGACCTGCCTTACCTCTTTCTCCACCTTAAGAAACTCTTTCAGTTTATGCCTCTACCTCCCACACCCCTCCTGGTGGCACTTCCATCATTTGGTCCATTCTCAGCAGAGCAAGGTGGAGCTGAATTGACTCGTAGAAATGCACATTTGGCACTGTCATTACATTCTATAATTATTTCTTCAGCAAATATCCTGACAAAATAATACTTGTTTTCCATTATCTACATTTTTTCTCTAAAATCATAAAAAAATATAAATATCTGAGTATGGAAGAAAAGTTAAAAAATTATTATGTTCCACAAAATATTTTCATCCACTTAAAATTATATTTATGTAGTTTACAACAAAACAGTAAATGTTTAAACTATCAAGCATGGGATCCCTGGGTGGCGCAGCGGTTTGGCGCCTGCCTTTGGCCCAGGGCGCGATCCTGGAGGCCCGGGATCGAATCCCACGTCGGGCTCCCGGTGCATGGAGCCTGCTTCTCCCTCTGCCTGTATCTCTGCCTCTCTCTCTCTCTGTGTGTGACTATCATAAATAAATAAAAATTTAAAAAAAAATTAAAAAAAAAAAATAAACTATCAAGCAAAAGAAAAAATGTAATGAAAAGCTGCAGAATCCAGGGAACAGCAGGGCACTTGTGTATAGCAGCTCCCATTCTTTCCCAGTTCCCTTCACCCAGCACCATAGACATGAAGGTTCTTCCAAAATAGAGAAAGCCATGAGGACTGGTAACAAAATTACACAGTGTAAGGGAGCTCAGTTAATTTGGGGTGGGGAGTGATGTGATGGTGAACTGACAATCTGTGTCCTGTGCAAGCAGGAAGGCCTGGGTCACTTCTGGTCTGATGTTGTGGTCACAGCTCTAGCAAGCATGTGTGCAGCTACAGCTATGTGCATGCTTAGCAGAGACTCAAAGAGAGCCCAAGCCAGCCAAGTACTGCTATTGGACCTTGAGGTGATTGGTATATGCAGAGGTGACATGGAAAGACTCAGAAAAAGTATAATCTGGGATTACTTATATTTTAGTCCATACAGTCTATGTGCTAATTGCCTAAAATATTCATGTGCTGCCCAATACCTACAGCAAAACCATTTGCCAGAGTTGAAGTCTTGCCCTAAGTAATTTTGGTGACCATGAAGCTATGTAGAGATGGGTTATCCCCAGAAAACTAGGCTGAAAAATAAGATAATTTAAAAAGAAAATGTCAGTGGCATGAGCAGGCCCATACTGCAAGGGATATATCACAGATAAAATACAAGCAACTTCTCAGGGTACAACCAGCAATGAAAGTAACCTTTTGGGGAAAAATCATAATCTAGAGTTGCTATAATATGTTTTCAATAAAATACTTTTCAATAAAAAAACACAGTCAGGAATAGAATCACAAAAGTGTGACTATTCTTAGGGGAAAAAAACCCTTACAATTCAATATAAACTGTCCTTCAGTTTGTGCAGATAGTCTCTTTAGCAGACAAATACTTTGAAGTAGGTATAAGAAATGTGTTCAATAAATACAGAAAACCATGTATAAAATACTAAAGGAAACTATGACAACAAAAATCAACAAATAGATATTCTAATGAAGGATACCAAAATTACAAAACAGAATATTTATATAAAAGAAATAAAATCTCGATTAGAAAAGTTGTAACTTGAAGTGGTATAGTCATAGAGGACTTCAAGAGAATATTCCAGTTGGCAGATGAAAGAAACAATCTCGAAACAAGGAACTTTTCCAAACTGATAAAGGGCAACTATAAAATGTATAGCTGACATCACACTTAATATTGAAAGACTAAATGCTTTTCCTCAAAGACCAGGAACAAGACAGGGATGCCTGCTCATGACACTTCTGTTCAGCATGGTATTAAAGGTTACAGACAGTGAAACTAGAAAAATGTAAATATGTCTAGCAGACTGAAAAGGAAATTGGAAGTGTCTTCAACCACAGCTGACATGATCCTGCGTGTAGATAATTAGAGAGAATCTACATGTATGTGAAACCAAAAGAGAAACTCAGAAACAAGTCGGCATCATCACAAAGTACACATTCAATGTACAAAATGTCAGTTGGATTTCTGTATACTAGCATGAACAGTTTGAAAATGAAAATTCCATTTACAATAGAACCAAAAAGAAGAAAACATTTAGGAATTAATTTAACACAAGAAGAGCAAATCTTGCATGTTGAAAATTACAAAACAATACAGAAGGAGATTTAAGAACTTCTAAATAAATGCAGAGATGATCCATGTTCATGGATTAGAAGCTTCAATATTGCCATGATGACAATTCTTACCAAATTGATTAAAAATTCAAAGCAGTAGGTTTTGTGGGCACAAATGAACAAACTTGCACTAAAATTAACATGAAAACCAAAAAGACCTTGAATAGACATAATGATAATATTGAAAGAGAACAAAGTTGGGGGGATGGACATGGTCACCCTGCAGAGGCAGTGGGAAGAAAGGCTCATCCAAGATTTGATTTGGATGATGAAACTGATGATGCCCCACACAGAGAAGGTATGGAAAGCTTTATTATTGACAAATGAGGTCCTGGGGACAGCAGAAAAGCCTTTCAAGCAAGGACTGGTGGCACCTGATTTCAGAGCTTACAGAAAGATTAAGTTTCATAATTTAGCCCATGTGCTGCTGGTTTAAAGAATATAGAGTTCACAGGAAGAGACCTGAGATTACAGAAATAATATCTCATGTCTATGGTCCACCGGATTTTGATAAACGTGTTGAGTTAATTCAATGCAAGATGAGATAGTCTTTTCAACAACTGGCTCAGCTACAAATGGATATCCCAAGGCAGAAGCATAAATTTCTTTCCTCTATGCATGAAAATTAATTCATGATGGACCACAAACTTACGGTAGAGCGAACACTATAAAATCTAGATGAAAACACAGGAGAGAATCTTTGTGATACAGGATGAAGGCAAGGAGTTCTTAGATATGACCCCAAACACATTACCCATAAAAGAATACGTTCTGATAAACTGGATTTCATCAAAACTGAAAACATGGGTTTCAAAAGTCCTCATGAAGAAAATGAAAAGACTACAACCTACAAAAAAAATTTGTGCATCTTATAAGGGACTTTTATCTAGAATGAATAAAGAATTTCCACAACTCAGTAAATCTTGACATCACTCCAAAAAATAATAAAAGGGTTAAAATATATATTTCTCTGAAGAATTTCTCATTGTGCTCTAATAAGCACAATGAAAATATTTTCATAATTTAGTCCCTAGGGACAAATGAAAAGCCCAAGGAGATACCAGTTCTCACCTGCTAAAATGTCTGTCATCCAACAGACAACCTCTAGCATGTGTCAGTGACAAGAAGGAGAAACAAGCTGGTTTTTTTTAAATAAGTATAATTAATATATAGTGTTATATCAGTTTCAGGTATACAATATAATAATTCAATAATTCTATGAATTAGGGTAACTCAGTGATTTTGACTCTCTATTTATGGCATCTTCCCTTGGGAAATAACTTCCTCCCTGCAGAAATCAACAAAATCACAAAAACCAAAGCACAAAGCAAATCAAACACCCTGATCAGGTTGGACAAATAGCTCATAGGAAGCATTTTGTTGGAGAAAGGTCCATTGTAAAGCTAATAAATGGATAGCCCTTTATAGATATACAAAATGTTATTAATGAACATCATTAGCATTCTCTACCGGTTCAAGTCTCCGCCAACACCACTTGGGTTTCTTACTGAATTTGGTATAAAATACCACTTACTTCTTCATTTCCCCAGTGCCTGGTAAAGCCATGACCTTCTCTATGCTCTGAGCCCTCTACAGGGATCATATGTATGAGGGCAAGGAACCAATAAAGGAGAGACTGAGGGGTGATGAGTTCACAGAAGTCCAGACACGCTAACACCAGGCTCAGCACGGACACGAATCTCTAAATGAATATCACAGGAAATGATAAAATGCGTTCATGGTGCTGGAGAGGGACAGGTTTTCTTGAGTAGGACTCCAAAGTATGCAAAGTCTGTGACCAAAAGAGATTGAGCACAGAATTGAGAATCTCTACTTAATGAAATTGCTTTAGACGAAGACAAATTAGCTTAGACAGAAGATAAATTAGCTGAGGAAATTTATCAGCTAAAACACACAAAGGTTAAATATGCAAGAGATTTAAATCATTCAAGTTAAAAAATAGTTAATAACAATTCCACTAATCTTAATTAACTTTAATAATTCAACTTATGTATCATTTTATCCTTACTTTAACATGTATTTGCAATGATGTATTATAATAATACTTGAATTATCTCCATTTGCAGTTTTTTGCATTTATAAGATTGTTAAATTATACTTGATACTAAATATAATCATAACTAACAGTCTTCATTTGCCGGACACCCTCCTCACTGTTCTGCATGTAGTGCATTATTTAATCGTCATAAACCTATGAGGTAGTTGCTGATTTTCCTTTCTGCAGATGAGGAGCTGAGAAACAGCGGTGTGAGCACGGACTCCAGGGCTCACAGCCAGGACAGGGGGCCTGGGAACAGCGCAGGTGGCCTGGCTCTGCTGGATGCTGGAGCCTCTGCAACCCAGCCTCCCCTTGGCTGCACCTAAAGGACACGGAAAGCTGGTCTCTGAGGGAGAACCTTCATGGGCACCAGGTATGAAGAGAGCCCCTCAGCTTCCTCGTCATCAGACAGGTGCCCACCACCTCCTCAAACCACCTGACCCTGTGTGGTCGCCCTCAGGTTGGTGAAACATTAAACGTCAGGTGACAGCACAGGCAGTGTTTATATAGAACATGCATGTGTATTTCCCAGGTCAGGAACTGGGGGATCAGATTCCCGGGGAAATGCTGACTCCCAGCAGCAGAGCCCTGAGGGGTGGGGGACAGCCTTGCTGTGACAGCCAGTCTGGGTGCAGTACAAGTGCCCGTCACTGTCAGGGGATGAATCAGTGCCTTGGCTGCAAGCAGTGGTACAAGGAGCAGCGCAAGGGAGCAGTGAACTGTGGGGACAGACTCATGGACAGACATGGGCTGACAGGGATGCTAGGCCATTTATATACACGTAAATGTGCACTATTCACGGGCAAATCTCTACAGTTTTCACAGGTACAGAGGACACCAAACATAACACAACCCTCTCATTTGAGGCTGGGGACAAAGGAAATCAGCAAGGAGAAGCCATTTACCTAAAATTACCAAGCACTCTTGAGTCCACAGGTGGCAAAACAGGTTTCCTACATTGTATTTCCTCCCGGGCTCTTCCAGACACCACTTCCCTGGGCTCCACCCTGTGGACTGTCCCTGTAGGACCTGCCTGCAGCGCCCAGCAGGGGGGGCCGGAAGACAGAGGAAGGAGCAAGCCAACTAACTACTGCAGCTTTTAACCCAGAATCTCAGTACTGAAGACAGGACCACAATTCGCATTCAAAGCAACAGCCCAGTGAGGACAAAATTAATCCCTGAATCACAAACATCCACGCAGGTTACGTAGGGCACAGGCCTCAGAGCCTGGCAGACTGGAGGTTCTCCGTGTGTCTTTCCTAGCTGGGCAATCTCAGGTGGGTGACTCCACCTCCCTAAGCCTCTGTCTCATCTGCAGAATGGGGTGAATGACACCTGCTTGAGGCTTGCAGGGAGGGAATTGGTAGGTACAGCGTGTGACACTCAATGCATTTGTTATTATTTAATGGGTCAATGATTACTGTTACGACTTTTGAAAAAAATTAGCCTCACAAAAGGAAGCAACTGCTAATTCACAAAGGCTAGAAGAGTCTCTCTATGTTCTGAGTCCAGCACCGTTACCTAAACGACGGCTCCTCAAGAACAGCTTCTGCTCCTTGTTCCTGGCATGTGAGAGAGATTCCTGAGTTCAGCAACCTGTCTGAAACTTTCCTCACTGCCCTCATTATCTTTAGGTGTTAAAAGAAATTCTCTCCCCCCACTCACACACACAATTTCATAGTTTATGAAAGCATAATATTTTACACTTTACACTTTACAGCATAATATTTTACACTTTTACATTTTACACTTTTACATTTTACACTTTACAGCATAATATTTTACACTTGTTTTCCCATGAAATCTGGCAACCCTATGTGAGGCTGCCTTTTTCCTTGAGGAGCAAAAGATATTATCTAGCAAATTAATTTTCTACGACCACATACACTTACACACACTCAGACACATTTCCACGTATCTTTGGAGGAGAATCAAATGTGGAGAATCAAATGTGGACCAACACAACTGATCCTAATTTCTTCTAATAAAGCCCATTTAAAAATGATCAGATTTGTTACACTATATTAAAAAGTCCAATGTGAGGCATGTTTAGCCTGTCATCCTCTGTTCCTAGAGAATACTAATGTGTATCACAGAATTTTCTTATTTTCAAGGATTCCAAATAAGTTTCTGTTCGAAGAAGAGCATGGCCCCATACCTGACATGTGGTCTGCATGTAGTGACTGAATTTGAAATGCCACATCCATTCAATGAGAGGTGCCCGCAGTAGAGAGGATGGAGTGGGGGTTCTAATCCTACTGCAGCAGCTCATGGTTTCATCTTTAAGTGTCTAAGTTTCTGTGGTTCCATAGGATATGGAATATGAATATATTGCCTACAAACTGATTTTAAAATAGGGTTACCAGCTATTGCACTACTGGGTACTTACCCCAAAGATACTGATGTAGTGACACATCAGGACACATGCACGCCAATGTTCATAGCAGCAATGTCCACAGTAGCCAAGCGGTGGAAGGAGCCACGATGTCCTTTGACAATGGATGGATAAAGAAGATGTGGTCTATATATACAATGGAATATTACACAGCCATCAGAAAAGACCATTTGCTTCAACGTGGATGGACCTGGAGGGTATTATGCTGAGTGAAATAAGTCAATAGGAGAAGGACAATTATCATATGGTCTCACTCATATGTGGAATATAAGAAATAGTGAAAGAGGTTATAAGGGAAAGGAGGGAAACTGAGTGGGGAAAAATTAGAGCGGGAGACAATCCATGAGAGACTCATAACTAAGGAAAAAAAACAAAGGGTTGCAGAAGGGGAGGTGGGTGGGCAGATGGGGTAACTACGTGATGGGCACTGAGGAGGGTACTTGATGGATTGAGCACTAGGTGTTATACTATATGCTAGCAAACTGAATTTAAGTTCAAAAAATGGGGTTACTAATCTAACAAATGAGAAATATTTTTAAGAAAAAGTATGTATTCAAACACAAAGTGTTACAAACATGTAAATTGAGGATGAAAGAAATATTTTACCTACAATCCTCTCATCAAATTATACAAATGACTTTCCCATTTCGGGTTTTCTGGGCTTGTCTAGTTCTCTAAGCATTGACATCACATGTACATCCAATTTATTCCTTGTGACCTAGTGAAGAAGTCAAACTGGATTAGATCTCAGACTCTCCCATGGTCAGAAGGGAGTTGTCCCAGGTCAGGGAGAGCAGGCCAGCATCTCAGAGTTTAAATGAAAAGGTTGAAGCTTCATCATCTGGCTCTTTGCACCAGATCAGCCTGAGTCCACACCTGCTCTGACCCACCTGCCTCTCCCCTGGGGCTGAGGTCAGGGGCCATCAGAACAGTTGTATTCATGGGAGGAGGATGACCTGGGAGGACAGGAAGTACTGCTCCCTCAAGAGCCACCTGATTTCTCTCTTCCTGGGGACCAGGAGGTCTTGCACAGATACCCCCCAAATATCTTATGAGTCTACTATTGTGTCGCATTCGAATGGTTTTTCCTAAAACTTTTTTTTTAAAGATTTTATTTGTTTATTCATGAGAGAGACAGAGAGAGAGGCAGAGATATAGGCAGAGGGAGAAGCAGGCTCCCTGTGAGGAGCCTGATCCAAGAACTGATCCCAGGATATTGGGCTCACAACCGACACAGAGAGAGAGAGAGACAGAGAGAGAGAGAGAGAGAGGCAGAGACACAGGCAGAGGGAGAAGCAGGCCCCATGCAGGGAGCACAACATGGGACTTGATCCCAGGTCTCCAGGATCAGGCCCTGGGCTGAAGGCGGCGCTAAACTGCTGAGCCACCTGGGCTGCCCTAAATGCTGCCCTTGACCAGAAACACAGTCTATCCCAGCTAATCAGGTCCAAACACCAAATATGTGTAATGATTCCCCTGTTGTACATAAGACCAGATACACAATAGCCAATAAATTTAAGCTAAATACTATCTCCATACAGCTGCCTGACCTGCCAGCCTTGTGAGGAAATCCCTGACCTCCCAGCTCATCCTACTTGTTCCCTCTGGGCTGCTTCTAATGTTCATAATACTACCATTTGCCTTGCATCCCTGGAGCAGAGTGCTCCATTGTGCTTGTGGCCTTGAATTGCCCATTCCGTGGATTGTTTCCTTTGGATAAAGCACACCACACTCTACAGACTAAATTGTTTCACTACCTTGTTTGACACACCTAGGAGAGTATTTGGGTGGAGGTATGGGACAGACTTCAATACACACTAAGGTGTTCATGGCCAACAGGTGTTGAGCCTTTAATGTCATCAGTGTTTAGAAACAAATGGTAACAGCAATGAGAGAAACAGCATATTGAGTGCTGACAATAAGAAATATAATTTATTTCCTTAAAAGAAGACAAATGTGGTGAATTTTCTTCCTGAAAATAAGATAAACTAATTGGTGAAAATCTAGAAAAGGAAGAAAGTAGGAACAAAAGAGTTCACTATATTTCTCATCATCCACATTGCTCACCTTTGATACTGAGATTCTTTCTACATGTCCTATTGCTGTGCAGATTTAACCCCCATTGTCACTCTGTTTCCTACTTAACATTTTAATCCAGCTGCCCTAGATACCTGCTGAGGGCCTGAATGATGAGCCTGGAATATTCTTTTAGCAGAGTTTTCTAGTCACCACCTCACCTGCTCAGCAAAACCTCATGCATTTGGGGACACATGAGCTTTCAATCTTGGTTATAGCTCAGCATATCCGCCTTTCAGTTTTTACCAAGAGGAGGAGCTCAGGAGCTGGGTTTGGTACTGAGCACTGAAGGGCCCAAGCCTCCCTGGCCTAGCCAAGTCCCTTCTGGGCCACCCCCACTACCATCTCCTTCCAGGCTGACAGGTTATCATTAACATAACTAATTGCCAAAACTACACCAAGAAGTCCCTCCTATACTTGGAATAAGAGAAATGGAACCTTCATTTCAGATGGAAGACAATGCTACCTTGACTTCTCAAAGCTTCATTTCAGATGCAGTCCTCAGCTGACCCTTCCTGAGGCCCTGCCTTATCATACATATCTGAAGACCTGACCCTGGAACTGCAGCACCTGGTCCTACCCAAAGCCTGCACTACACCTTGGCCCAATGCAGTTTTCTTCCTTTGGCCGCACACCCACCCCCCTCCCACACACACACAAACATCCCTGATTTTACAAATTATAATATTCCCTATAACTCTACACTATGAGGACTCCTGAAATCATCTCCTGCAACCAATCCAGAACCCCACCACTTCTTGAGCATTTTCTATGCATCTGGGACAAACTACATGCTTTGCTCTCCTTCCCTGTTCACACTGCATGCAACCTAATGAGGTCTGTTTTGACAAAGGAGGAAAAGGAGTAGAAACAACTTGCCCAAGACTACACAGCTATCATGTTATGTTAGGACATTTAAATCATCCAATGAGATCTCTGGAGAAATACTCCAATGCTAGCTCAAGGAACCTGCTGCCTTTTCAGCAGAGAGCTCTGCACTTGTGCCTGCCTCCCAAGCGAGCTGCACACACATTCCCCTTGTTAGTAACAAGTGGCCATTTGAGGCTTGAGTGTCATCTCCAGCCAGACCTGGGAACATCCTCACCCAATACCCTGTAGACATGCAGTCTTGGAAAGGTTTACTTAAATGATCAACCAGGCTTTCTCCATTTCTAAAGTGAGTGAAGTAGCATTCATCCCAAGGGTGAATTCATCCCAAGGGATCATTCCAGGATTTGATCAAACAATGAGCAGCAATCAATTAGTGTGGTGCTCAGATGTAGTGGATGTCCAATCAAGGATTGCTGTTCTCACAGGTGCTGCCATGCACCAACGTTGCTCAGTGTTTCTCAGCACCCTGCGCACTATGTTCCCACCCCCATTGTGGTCTGATCTGTCCCTGCCCTTTGGCACCTCCTTACGGCCTCTCTCTCACCAGTACTTTCAGGTGCCTCGTGGAAGCAGAGGCTCAGAACTTAACTGGCTCTCTGTCACGCACCAAGGTAGTCTCTTGCCAACAGATACAGCCTCGAGATCTCTCTGGGCTTCTTTCCACCAGGCAGGAAGCTGAACCATGCTGGGTCCTCTTGCTGTCCTGTGTGCCCTCCTGTTTCCCGGTAAGTCCTGACTCCCTCCACAGTGCGGGGGATGGGGGACCCCCTGAAGTTCCTGACCATCCCTGTCTCACTGCTGTCTCACTATTCCTCTCTCAGGTGGCGGAGCAGGACTCAAGCTTGAGCAGACTCCTGTGGTCGTGGGGCGCTTGGGCACCTTGGCCACCCTACCGTGCACAGTGGATAGCTCGGTCTACTACATCCACTGGTACTTCCAGAGGGAGGGTATTGCCCCTAAGAGACTCCTTTACATAAACACATACAGCTCATCTGTGCAGAGGGATGCATCTGTGAACATGGACAAAGTCAATGCCAAGATGGGCAAGAACAGATACAGCTGTAACCTGTTGGTGCAGAAGCTGGAGAAGAGCGACGAAGGCGTGTACTACTGTGCTGCCTGGGAAGAACACAGCCACTCCTGCTGCCCTGGCCTCTGCACAAATAGGTCTCCATCTCCCAGGGCGATTCATGCCTGGCAACTTCCTCTGGCTCTAGGTGTCTGAGGTTGTCCTGGGGACAGTCCTCAGCACCCTGTCTTCTGGTGGGTGTCTCCTCCTTGGGGTCACTCTACATAACCCTGGAAGCTAAGCAGCCCCTGATGCTCAGGTTGGCTCAGACCCAGGGAGCTGTCCAGCCTGGAGGGACTTTTCTAAAGATTGTCAGGTAGTGTTTCTGAGGCATTTGGAGCAGAATCTGTGCTACTCAATGTAGTAGCCACTAGCCACTTGGCACAAGTGGGTGTTGAACACTTGAAATGTAGATAGTGCACTAGTCCAAGTTGAGATGGCTGCTTGTGTAACATACACTTCCTATTCTGGAGTCTAAAAAAATGAAATATCTTCTTAGTAATTTCTATATTGAGTAGATGTCAAAATACTATTTTGGATATCTCACAGTAAATAAAATCAATCCTAGAATCTTATTTGATTCTTTAGCTTTTTAAAATGCAGCAGTATGAAAATATTTGTGTCTCCAATTGTGATTCTTATTTATTTCTACTTAACAGAGGTGTGACAGACTGGGGATTAAAGAATCTGACCACCTCCATGAAGAATGTGGTAATAAAACATGGTGCAAATCATTTCAAGAATGAAGGACACTTTGGAGATTTACCACAAAATGTTTGAAAGCTGAGACTGGGAGTCACCTCCTGATTCCAGTTTCTATGTTGCTGCCCCGCCCCCTGCTAGTTACTTACAGTGGAGAGTCAGGGAGCAGAGGCTCAGGAAGCTGAGGGCCTACTTCTCAGCACCTCGTGCACTGGCATGTCTGGGGCTCAGCTCCTGTGGAGGGACATGATCCTCATGCAGGTAGATCCATCAGCCCTAAAGGAGACCAGGAATCCTCCACCTTCTGCTTATGCTTAAATGCTACCGTATATGGGATTTGGAGATCAGATTCCCTAGACCTCTGTTCCCTCCTCTATAAAATGAAGTACTTTAGCTGACAGAAATGTGGCTGATTTTTGTGTTAAACAAAAATTTTACCAATAAGATATCACTATATTTACTAACTTCTTATAAAGGTAGTTAAATTTTTGCCAAAAAAAAGAAAGAAAGAAAGAAAGAAAGCAAAAGAAAAGAAGAGGTATATCACTGATTCTCTAGCTCCAAAGAGGAAAATTCCTATGGCTGTTGTGGGGAAGAAGAAAAAGGTCTCTGAGGAGGTCTAAGCTGAAATGAATGTATTTTCAATTGAAAATTCAAATTACATGTAAAACGTAATTGCATTGGTGAAAATGATTACTGGAAGGAAAGTCTACATCATCTGAAGGAAACTGGTCCCTCAGATTCACTAACTCCTCATCTATCTCTCTGAACTTCTGCTTTTTTTGGTGAGAGATTTATATTTAAGACAGGCATGACTGTGAAAGATCCCAACCAACAACCCAACACTCTACTGATGGCCTGGGTCAAGGCCAAGCCCTCTAGTATGTATAGGAAGAGATGAGGGTGGATGGGCAGAAATTTACCTTTGTTCTGTTCTGGGGATGTTCTTTCATTTATCTTCCCCATTTCCTATATAACTGACCCCTTTCCTTCTAAGTGCCTGACTTCATAGGGCAGTGAATCTGAGACGTGACTATTACACTTTATTTAGAGAGAAAGTAGCCAAATATGAAGACACTGTCATGAGAAGTCATCCAAAATCAATGCAAATCTTAGTTTTTAACATGGCTCCATAGTACCTTTGAGTTACATCCTGAGAGGACAGTGGCCTAGTGCATGGAGCAAACAACCCCTAAGTGGAGGGTGAAACAAATCAGTATTTGGAGTCACTTCCTCCCACTGCCTTTCTCCTCATGGATAAGGTGAACCTCACCAAAGCCCCTAGGGCACACACAGCCCTCCTGTCCTAAGGAAATGTCTGCTAATTAAATGATTGTTTAAATGGCTGATGCATAAAAACACTAAAAACATATTCTATTTTTTAAAAGATTTTAATTAGTTATTAATGAGAGACACAGGGAGAAGAGCAGAGACATAGAGGGAGAAGCAGGCTTCCTGTGGGGAGCCTGATGTCAGGCTGGATCTCAGGACCCCAGGATCATAACCTGCACCAAAAGTAGATGCTTAACCCCTAACCCACCAAGATGCCTCTAAAGGCATCATCCCAGAATGCACAGCAATGATTCCAGTGGCAGACCTACTAATGTGTATTGAAGTGAGATTTATATTTTTACTATTAGAGAAGGGTTCACATTACCTCATGGGTAGGGGAGTTTGTACAGATGGATACTTGAAATAGTCTGATGGTTTGGGCTCCACTCATTTATTTCACTCCTGAGGTGGGTGAAACACAGTGATTTTGAGTAATAGATGCAGCATTATATTATGAAAATAATGCGGAGCAAGACTAAGAACTTATTTAAAAATCATTGTTTCATAGTTATATTATCCATTACCAACTGATCACACACATGCTAGTACTGTGGAAAAAGTCATGCCTGTTATCTCAGAGTCACCTTCTAAAAATCACAAATCGAAACATTTCTTGGCAAACCTGGAAATCCATGCTGACTGTTTTGTGTTGGGAGCTCTTTATGTTCCATGCCCAGAATGGGTACAGGGACGCAGTTTTGTACAGAGGAAAGGGCACAACTGGGCGAGGTCACTTCTAAACATTGGGATCAGAGACCTTTTACTATGTCACTTCCATACCCTTATTGTCTCATAGAAAACCTGTATAGCTTTTGAATTATATTTTAAAATTTATTTCTAAAAGAATCCACATGTCTTAATATTAAAGTTCTTTTTTTAAATAATTTTATTTTTTATTGGTGTTCAATTTGCCAACATACAGAATAACACCCAGTGCTCATCCCGTCAAGTGCCCCCCTCAGTGCCCATCACCCATTCACCCCCCCGCCCTCCTCCCCTTCCACCACCCCTAGTTCGTTTCCCAGAGTTAGGAGTCTTCCATGTTCTGTCTCCCTTTCTGATATTTCCTACCCATTTCTTCTCCCTTCCCCTCTATTCCCTTTCACTATTATTTATATTCCCCAAATGAATGAGACCATATAATGTTAAAGTTCTTGATTATTAATGAGCACCTAGATACAATATATGAAATCTGATGTTTAGAAATGTGTGTAATAATCTCTCTCTTGATCACTACTTCTCCCCTCTTCACAATCTTAGCTTCATTTACAAAACAAAAATCTAGTTTTCTCTGCTGATTCTCACGGATTCCATCAGCCAAGTTAGAGACAAAGTTCATGCTTGGAGAGCTGAGAGGACCTTCTTGAGCTGCTTATGTCTTTCCCCTGTGTAGGATAAGTGTCAGGTACTACAAATAGTCCTCTTGTTAACATTACTGTAAATTCTTTACAGGGTTCTTTACATCTCCTTCGTCTAGATGCAGGAATGAGATCATATCAAGCAGAATTGCATGTAAACACTGTTATGTTCAACAAACAACAAACATACAACAAAGTTGTTTCACTTCCAACTTCTGAAAACATGATCTGCTCAGTGAAGGTTGCTAGATGTTCAGCCTCAAATATTCATCTGGAAACTGAGAAGATAGACTTTTAAGCAGGACCTTGCATTTTTCCCTGCCTTTGGAGACACGGATTTCTTCTCCAGGGGAAGAACAAGCATGGATATGGAGGGACACAAAGACTGGATTCTGGGAAAACTTCTGTTTCCTCCTCAGGATCAATGCTCCACTTTTCTCCCCATTGCTCTTTGCCCCAGGAACCTAACTCCTGTGGATTACAGTAATGGGAATCTCTGCTCTGATTTCCAATGGAAAGTTAGCCAATGGAAATTGAAGTTCAAGGAACCATCATCATGTCACCTACCGAAGCATTTCTTCATGGACACTAGATTTCCAAGCCTATGGGTCCAGGGCCCTGAAATAAAGAAACAAACTTCTCCAGTGGATAGAGTGGTATAAAGGGCCTCTCTCACTTGCACTTCTGTGTTCCTGAGCATAAGTTTCTGGGTATGGGGAAGATGGCACTATAGGTTGGCCCTGGGAGGAGGTAGGCCCCCTTCAGGGAAAGAACCCTACATTCAGGCTGCTCCTACTTCCCAGTTTCTTGCTGATGCTTCCATTGGCTGCTTCCAAACAGCAACCAGAGAATAAAAACCATCTGTGCGCTCCAAGAGGGTCCACCTCCTAATGCCCAGGGAAAAGTAAGAAAGGTAGACTCTCCATCTGGAGGAGCAAAAGTATACAATTAAGCAGTCAAATAAATGGATTGCATTTTCCCCCAAAGTAGTAAAGCAAGTTGAAGAGTTGGGAGATTTATTATTTTTTTTCATTGGAGTTCAATTTGCAAACATATAGCATATCACCCAGTGCTCATCCCGTCAAGTGCCCCCCTGAGTTGGGAGATTTTATCTAGTTCCTTTCACTTCACTTTCCACAAAGCCACCAAGTTCCCATACCTAACAGAACAGAATGTGACCTGTTCCTTCAGTAACAAAACAGGAATCTGGACACGTGTTGAGAGATTATCATTAACTTTGTGCTTTTCTAGTTGATACACTTAGCATAAAAAAGACATGCAGATTATTTCCAATGCTTTTGTTTTTCGGTTAAGTCAGGGATTCTGAGGTATTTGTTGAGTTATTTCTACGTCACCAAAGTAGAATAAAATAATGAGATCTCTGTGGAGATAAATGATGATAGTGCTTTATGAACCAGTATTATGATGAATCCAATTCTGTGTTCTTGATGTTCTTTAATGTAATACACAAGGGTACAGTATTATGACATTCCAACTCTTTTTTCTAAGATTTATTTATCTATTTATTCGTGATAGAGAGAGAGAGAGACAGAGAGAGAGAGAGAGAGAGAGGCAGAGACACAGGAGGAGGGAGAAGCAGGCTCCATGCCAGGAGCCCGACGTGGGACTCGATCCCGGGACTCCAGGTTCCTGCCCTGGGCCAAAAGTAGGCACTAAACCACTGAGCCACCCAGGGATTCCTGACATTCCAACTCTTAATAAAGGAGACCACAGAAATACCTGCAACTTTTATAAGGTCAATTAAAATCCAGCCTGTCACATTTGTTAGAATTGATCTATCTTTTCAGTCCTTCCTTCATAGAGACAGTTGCTGTTCATGGTGAGCTGCTCATGGGGATTTTTATCTTCATCTTTATCTAATTATCTTCAAGTAAGACCTTATCCACTTGTCCTGCTTAGCAGCCCTGTGACATTCCTTCAGTCCCTCATCACTCCTCTGTACCTCACTCTCCTGATCTAGTAAGTGAAAATTTAAAGCCACTGTATCATGTGATTGCTATGAAGATGGAAAAGGTAAACAACGTTTAGGGGAAAAAAAGTCTATCAATAACAAAGTACTCATTAATATTAGGTCATTTTTTGGAGGGGGAAGGGGAGAGGCATATGCAGAAAGAGAATCTTAATCAGAATCCACCTCTGCACAAGCCTGATGTGGGGCTCAATAACATGACCCTAAGATCATAATCTGAGCAGAAATCAAGAGTCAGATGCTTAACTGGCTGAGGTACTCAGGGACCCCAATTATTTGCTCTTCTGAAACTTAATATTTATAGAATATGCAGTATTTTAAACTATTACACTGAGAAAGTATGTTTATAAAGCAGTTTCTGACAAGTAGAGACCATTCTCATTTCCACAGAAATCAAGACTAAACCACTAAACCACTTCTTAACTACAGGACAATACAAGGAACAAGGCACTGTCCCCCACAACGGAGACAGAACAGATAGTGAACATTAAGTGACACAAATCCTTACCATGTGCGCAAACACAAGCGCAGGACCTGATTTCAAAGAATAAGTAAAATGCCAATAAATTATTCATTGACTTTTCAACATAAAACAATGAAAAGTCTATTTCTAACCATAGAATCTGCAGTGGACATCTGTGGGAATACAGATCTCTCCTTGCAACTTTCCTGTATGAGCTATTCACCTTAAGGATAAATTCCCCAGCGAACATCAACATATTCATTCATTCTGTCCCCTATTTGAAGGCCCCACAGTCTAATGTGCAACTTTGAGATCTCCTCAGAGGAAAGAGGGATTTGCAGACCAGGCACATACAAGAGATGGAATTCCATGGGATCCTTTAGCCCTTCTCCCACCTCAATTGGGCCCATGTTCTTTGATGGTCATTTTAACCTACACTGTTCATGACCTTGACTGTTTCTCTGTGGGGAGGCCCTTGCATTCTTGAGCCTGATCAGAACCTTCCTAGTCCCTTATAGTTTTTTTATGGAGGAAAATTGGAGTCCAGGATCTGAGTGGAACACCTGAATGAGAAAGAACCAACGCTTTCTAAAAGGAATGCATGACAAGTGTGGATTCTGCTTCTGTAGACATCTTTGCTACATTACTATTTTGGTTCTCAAAATATCTTTGCTAACTGCATTGTCTTGTGTCATATATGGAAGAGAAGTGTACTTCGTACCATAGTGTCTTCTGATAACAGTCCTAATGAGACAAGTTAAATCAGCTTTTCAGTATGAGACTTAGAAAAGTTAGTGAAAAGTTTAATATTAAAATAATGAAAAGAGGCAAATGTTTTATTATTTATTCAAAAGTCAGAATACATGAGGCCTTTAAATCACCATTTTAAGATTGATTAATAAAAGGGAAAATGCTTACCTCAAAAATGAAAAAATATTAAAGTTCATACTCCTACATTATATCTCAGCTACATCCATGTCTTTCTTAGTGGAAGAAAGAATATGAAAATAAATATTCAAGTTTTAAGATACCATTTGTCAGATAGACAGGATGGGCTTTTCTTCCTTACTTATTTATTGATTTTATACATTTAAAATAAAAGTAGGAACAAGAATTTTTACAATGAAAGTATTTCAGAAAGTCATTTTTCTTCTTTTTCAATAATAATAAAAATACACCTTGAAAATTTTAGAAAGGGCATAATATTGCTATCCACAATATCTAATTTATGTTTATTATTATTTATCAGGTGCACATATTTTATGTTCATTCTCATTTTTGAACTGATAATGTAACTTTGTCAATTTTGATAGATATTTCAGCAATCATAGATGTAGAAACTGAGACAAAAAGATTAAATACCTCAGTTCACATCCAAAGGGGTAAGTAAGATAAGGAGGTGTTGATTTTCATAGGCCACTGGTAACGATTTTCACGAAAAGTTGGTAAGATCCTGATAAATTTTCAATATATAAAGTTAAATAAATGGGCTAAATGGTAGAGGAGGCTGATTATTACACATATTCAAGAAAATACTATTCTTATAGATCATTTAAATACCTAGAATATTGCTCACAGTAATAATTTAACCAAAAGAAGAGAAAGTTTCAAATATGCAAATCTCACTTGAAACATATATGTAATATACCAAGCAATCCTAATTCTACTCACAAATACATAGAGAAATTTCAAAGTAAAAGTAAAAGATAGGTGTCTTGCATTATCATTTTTTATCATTTTTATATCTCATTTTACGTGGATTTTCTTTATATTATTTATACATGTTGTCATATTTACCGAATGGGTGTCTTTTCATGAGTTATGTCTCACTGCCACCATCCTCGTTGGTAAAATGGAGATTTATCATAACAGCTATCACATGAGACTGTGAGAGGAGTAAAAAATAATTCAAGTCCACAATGCACATTAGATGTCTAATAATTGTAAAGTGAATCATTACATAATACTCATAACATTGCTTTGAAAGTGATACTACATGTGACATCATGCTTATGAGGCAGTTGCAAGGCTCAGGGTGAATAGAAGCTGGTTTCCAGAGACTGCTCTGACCCATGTATCCCTAGCAGCTGTGGCCTACTCCCTTCTTGGAAGAACCTGATTATAAATGAAATTTGATCTTTGAGCCCTATTTGCTTTATGACATTTCAATCTATTTTTAAAAAACAAAACAAAACAAAAACCCTCCAGTTCTTGTGCACATGGCATATTCAGGAATGTCAAAGAGATATTTCAGGGTCTGATTTTGTTCTGTTATGCTGTTGACAGAAGAGTAGAGTCAGGTTTCCCATCTGAGTTCCCAATAACAGCAAATCAGAGACACATAGACATATGGGCTGAGTCCAGCAGACCTGTCCTCATATTACTGAGCAGTGTTTCTGTAGTGTGGGATTCCTGTAGTATGTGAATGTGTGAGTGGGTGTGAGAAACGTTCTGACTCACCCCATACAGATACGTTTACCAGGAATTTATTTTCAGATTGAGAATCCTCTTACCGCATCTGCCCAGCACTCATGGGACACAGAAAGCCATAGACTCGCTCAGATCTGTGACAGATTGTGAAGAATGCCAGGCAACTATCTAAGCCACCACTTCTTCTAAGAACCCAGAACCAGTCCCACCCTCCTGACTTTGTCCTGACAAGTCCTGCTACAGGCACTTCACTTCTTACCTTTTTGCTGGGGAGCCTGCCAAGCCAAAAAAATGCCACTTCTGGAAGTAGTCATCTTCTCAACCCTCTGGGCTTGTGAGTTTTCCCCCAGGCACTTTAGTCTACAGAAGAGACTCAAGAAATTCTTTCTTGTTGCCTTTTCCATTTCATTTGTTCATGTGAATTTCTCTTCGTTGCTTGTAGTTGGCCTTGGGCAGATAAAGATGGAACAACCGGAAATATCATTTTCTAGAGTAAGAGATGAGCATGGTTTATTTTATTTTATTTTATTTTATTTTATTTTATTTTATTTTATTTTATTTATTTTATTTATTTTATTTTATCAGGAGATAGACTGCATTAGAAGTTTGTTGCAATGTTATCAGGGTTCAAATTTGCTGTTGTCAAAGTTCAGACATTCAAATTGAGTCATTAAACAAATGCAATTCATGCTATTACTGCATCATTACTATGGACATAATGACATTTAATGTTACTTATAGATGGTGACCTTCAGCAGACCCAGTCACGAAGGTAACAGCCTAGTGATCACATGTGACAATAGGGAAGTTTGGAGGACCAGGCAACCAGCCATTGATCTTGCCATTCCATCATGAAGGAAAACTGTAGGAGTTTGAAGCCAAACTTTGGACATGATCTGGATGGAAGTCAGTTTGAGGTAGAAATTACTGATGAGATCTTAGAATGCTCATAGATTGTGATGTTAGTGGGGAAAAAAATGACATTTGTTATGGGCAAGACAGGTGAAGCAGTTCCATGAACTGACCCCATATTACTAGGCTTTACTAGGTTTCCTTTGGTTTTCTGAACACTGAAGAGGCACTGGATAAAATAAGACAAGTGATTCCCTATTAACTGGTGTGTGAAAGGCGTATTTTCAATGAGGATCAAATGAAAGAATGAATCTCGATGCTTGATTGACATAGTCCAATTGCTATACCCAACACTTTATTCCTATTAGTAAAGGAAGTTATGATCCTATCTGCAAGAAACTCTGACGATAACTTTTGATATAGAATTTTACTCAGCATGTTAAATGAATGAAAATTTAGGGGTACTACGACAAGTTCAGCAGGTTTGTAGGGCACGTTCAAATTTGAGGAGGGGATGCTTAGACTCACACTACAGTGTCTTCTCACTCAGGCTTCAATTTCAAATGAAATTCCAATATAAAAAGTACTTTTAGTGAACATTTCCTAAAGCAGAACAAAATTCCCTAATCAAAATTACTTGATTAAGATACTGTAAGAACATTTTTGAAAATAATCAGTAAATTTTTAATTTTTTAAAAATTTTAACCCTTTATTTTTTATTATTTTTTTAAATAATAAATTTATTTTTTATTGGTGTTCAATTTGCCAACATACAGAATAACACCCAGTGCTCATCCCGTCAAGTGCCCCCCTCAGTGCCCGTCACCCATTCACCCCTACTCCCCGCCCTCCTCCCCTTCCACCACCCCTACTTCATTTCCCAGAGTTAGGAGTCTTTGTGTTCTGTCTCCCTTTCTGATATTTCCCACACATTTCTTCTCCCTTCCCTTATATTCCCTTTCACTATTATTTATATTCCCCAAATGAATGAGAACATACAATGTTTGTCCTTCTCCGATTGACTTACTGCACTCAGCATAATACCTTCCAGTTCCATCCACGTTGAAGCAAATGGTGGGTATTTGTCGTTTCTAATGGCTAATATTCCATTGTATACATAGACCACATCTTTACCCATCATCTTTTGATGGACACCGAGGCTCCTTCCACAGTTTGGCTATTGTGGCCATTGTTGATAGAAACATCGGGGTGCAGGTGTCCCGGCGTTTCATTACATCTGAATCTTTGGGGTAAATCCCCAACAGTGCAATTGCTGGGTTGTAGGGCAGGTCTATGTTTAACTCTTTGAGGAACCTCCACACAGGTTTCCAGAGTGGCTGCACCAGTTCACATTCCCACCAACAGTGTAAGAGGGTTCCCTTTTCTCCGCATCCTCTCCAACATTTGTGGCTTCCTGCCTTGTTAATTTTCCCCATTCTCACTGGTGTGAGGTGGTATCTCATTTTGGTTTTGATTTGTATTTCCCTGATGGCAAGTGATGCAGAGCATTTTCTCATGTGCATGTTGGCCATGTCCATGTCTTCCTCTGTGAGATTTCTATTCATGTCTTTTGCCCATTTCATGATTGGATTGTTTGTTTCTTTGGTGTTGAGTTTAATAAGATCTTTATAGATCTTGGAAACTAGCCCTTTATCTGATATGTCATTTGCAAATATCTTCTCCCATTCTGTAGGTTGTCTTTTAGTTTTGTTGACTGTATCCTTTGCTGTGTAAAAGCTTCTTATCTTGATGAAGTACCAAAAGTTCATTTTTCCTTTTGTTTCTTTTGCATTCGTGGATGAATCTTGCAAGAAGTTACAGTAAATTTTTTAAAGAGAAGTTTTGGAAATATTGACATTTTGTTTCTAAATTTAAGGTATTGTAAATAATTTGGAGGTGAAGCAATACACTTTGCCTTACACAAAATCCTGCAGTGGTTCAGATGCAAGAATGAGATGTTCTATAAAATCAGAAATCAAGGTGAAGAATTCCAGTACTCAGAAGAGGGTATGGGATCCATATTTGAAGTAAAGATCAACTCAATAGATTCCGATTCAAACAACTGACTGTGCATTGTGTCAAAATATTCCACGTGATCGAGGCTCTTTACTTAAGAGCTATGACTTTTGGCAAGTTACACACGAGAACTCTTTTCCCGTGGAAACTAAGAAAATAAGTACGTCATAAACCACTGTGGATGAAGGGCTATGACACACTAATTCTACAGCAACATTTCCTTCCTTTTACTATGTGCTGGGTGGTTCCAAACCACAAAATGTTTGTGTTTCTCTCATTATGTTTTTATTGTTATTCCATTTTTTCCCCAGATAAAAGTGCAAGTGAAGACATTTCCCCCAAACCCACAGTTTTTCTTCCTTCAATTGCTGAAATAAAAGTCTGTAAGGCCGGAACATATCTTTGTCTTCTTGAAGATTTTTTCCCTGATGTTATCAAGATAGATTGGAAAGAAAAGAATAACAGAACAGTTCTGCAATCCCAGCATGGAAGCACTATGAAACCTAAGGACACATACATGAAATTCAGCTGGCTGACCGTGACTGGAGTGTCCATGGATAAAGAACACAAATGCATCGTTAACTATGACAATGGTAGAGGAGGGGTTGATCAAGAGATTCTTTTCCTTCAATAAATGAAGGTATATACATATAAACAGGAATAACCTCCCAAAACCCTTTGTTTCAAAGAGAAAACCCTGTTTTTTCTGTCAAGTATTAATGAAAAGAAGCAATTAGAAATTTTTCTCTAATGTTGCTCTTCATGGTGCATATATATTCTGTTATTTATTCTCCATAGATTTCAAATAATATGGGCTTTGGGGGCACCAGGGAGACTCAATAAGTTCAGCATCTAACCCTTCATTCAGCTCAGGTCATGATCTCAGGGTCATGAGATGGATCCCTGTACCGGGCTCCCGCTCAGCACAGAGTTATTGAGTTTCCCTCTCTCCCCCTTCCCAAGTATGCTCTCTCTCTCTCAAAAAAAAAAAAAAATATATATATATATATATATATATATAATTTTTTTTAAAAACAGTATGGGATTTGGAACCTACAGAGAAAAAGAAAAGGACAAATACACTTAGCCTTTGTCACCTCAGTTTTGGCATCCAAAATACTAATGTCACAATGATGGTTTTACCATCATTTCATGATTTAGAAGCAGTGTATGTGAAAGCCCTTAGCAACCTCTCACATATGAAACACACAAATGAGTCCACTTTTGATACCTTTACTTGATCAGGAAATAAGAACAATTATACATCTTTCAAGAATGTTCTACGTAGCAGTCAAAATACTTTTTACTTCAAAATTGCTCTACTCAAAGTATCATCCATAAACAATGAGTTATAGGAGACAAAATGCTGTTGATTTCATGGAGCCGGATCACAACTCAACCAGAAATAATAATTTGACTACTGAGGTTTTAGTATGGTCTTGAATTTTTCAGATTCAAATTTAAATATCAGTATAGGTGATATTAGGTGAAATTTGGTAAGTAAACATTGAAGGAAGCAAAAGTATATAAACATTCTTCCATTGTACACAATGAATGTATTTCTTACCATTGGTAAAACTGCAAAGCAAACTTTTATTGCAATTCTAGTGTAAGCCAGACCAGAAGGGATGCAGGATGAACTACATCCCAAGGAGGATCACTGCAGTCAAGTGAATATACTTACCCTAATCAACCAGGGTCACTTGTGATTTAAGCATTTGTCCAAAGTGCCTCATTGGGGCAGACACTGGTCATATTTAGGTAGGGAGGGCAGATGGCCTCAATGTGCCCTGGCCCCGCTCTGATCCACTAACTCACTAGACTCAAAAGTCGAGTTCTGGCATTGACATCACAGACCAAGGCCCTAAAGGGACCATAAGTAGGAAGCACTTTAGTTTTTCCTTGTGTTTAATACGCACTTTATAAGCAATGGGGAACAAGCACATAACAAGACCCATGAAGAGCTTTGCTATATACAAGTCAAAATTACTGAAGTAAGTCTGTGTTCTTGGAGCATTGAAAAAAACAAACAAACAAACCCACAGACCCAAATGGCAACGCTTAACTTATGGCCCCAAGGCAATAAAGCAAGACTTAATACGTAAACCAAATCCAATTTCAACTCTCCCCTTCCATAAGAGTAATCTTTAATCAGTCAATATGGGAATTTCCTGGTCAGCCCGAGGAAATTTTCTGATTGACCCATTCCCTCCTCCTTGGGAGAGTGACTTTGCCTAAAACAATGAATTCTTTGCTAAATATTCCATTTTCCACCCACTCCCTATTGTTAAAAACCTTTCCTCTCCTGTAGTCTTTGGAGTTGCCACTGCTTGCTAAATGGAATGCTGTGTGATTTATAAATTGGTTGACTAATAGAGCCATTAGAGTGTAAACATGTACATGGTTGATTTTGTTAACAGATTTGGTGGCAAGGATGGAATCTGATGTCGACTCCGAAGGGCATTCAGAAGCAAAGCAAAACACAGAGGTGGTAACTGTGAGCCCTCTAAGTTCACGATCTTTCCCACCTAGTGCAAGCACTGTGGGTGAGTTCTCCCTGGTTCCAAGCTCTAGTCACTTTGTGTTCTGACTCCTAATCTAATTGGCTTTGCTTGACAGGCAGTTCAACTTGGGCTGGCCGAGTGTTATGCCTGTGTTCAGTTACTAGCGTGTCTGCTCTGGGCCCCATTGTGCTGGATATTTGCACAGAGTCCAACTGAACAGGCTGAAGGGTCTGCCCAGAGCCAAGCACCTAACCTCTCAAACCAAGTTTCACAGATGGAAACTTCAGCAATATTCCAGAGAATTGCTGGTGCACACAGAGTCTTCTTGTGGCCAGAACTCAGTATCATCTCCTGCTGCCCATACACTAATGTGCATTTAACAGTTGGTCTTCATTCATGTAAAGGCCAAGCTACTGCGAGACCTCAGGGCAATGATAACCTAGAAATATAATGCCTATAATGGGGAACTTGCAAATTAGATGAGAACGTTAAGACGTGCCCTTAAAAGCAAGAGTTCCCCAATTAAATAGAATCCTCCAAAGTGTTTAAAATTCCAAAGTTGGGCAGCCTGAGTGGCTCAGCGGTTTAGTGCCACCTTCAGCCCAAGGTCTGGTCCTGGAGACCTGGGATTGACTCACATCGGGCTCCCTGCATGGAGCCTGCTTCTCCCTCTGCCTGTGTCTCTGCCTCTCTCTCTCTCTCTCTCTGTCTCTCGTGAGTAAATAAATAAAATCTTTAAAATAAATAAATAAAAAAGATAAAATTTCAAGGTCATTTGATTGAAAGCTCATTGAAAAATGCTAATAAAAAAACTAAAGGTGGAAGAAGTACCTAAAACAGATTAATAGACGGATCCAACTACTTCTGCTCCCGTCTGGACAATGTTGTGGGTTCATTCTAGTCTGAATTGATTTTCCACTCTGAACAGACTACACAGCCACAAACAGCAGTCTGCTATTTCATAGCCTTACAGACAACCCCATATCTACCTTCATAGGAGAGCTGCCAAATAAGCCCCCTCCACAGTTGATGAAAAAGGGTGGTTCCTGACAAATTGCTATGTACTTTAGTCTCTTAAACAGTCAAGAGGAAATTCTGGTAAGTTCCAGGACCTGCACAAGGGATCCTAGAAAAACTGGCAGAATCCAGAGAAGAGTAGAAACTCTTAACAGAAGTAGCTCCTTCCAAGTTTCTGTCCATGTGCCTGGTCCAGAGACGATAGTAAAATTTCTTGTTGTCCCATTCTTTCCAAATCCAAACCCTTGCTATTGATCCTTTCTCTCACAGTGAGAGCTATTGCCTTCTTGCTTGTGTCATCCTGTGTAACTGCCCTTAGCTTTCTGTCTGCTTGGTACATGTGGCTTGTTGGTTCCTCTTTCAGCTCTCACTGTGAGTGACTCTGAGTATTGGGAGGGTAGTATCCTTTGCACTGACTTGAGGATCCTGGTAACACATAAAGGGTGTTATTCCACATGTCAGAAACCTTTAAAATTAAAACTATGTACCCAGAGTGAAGGAAGAAATTGAGGCTCGTGTGCTTGATTAGGTGGATCAAACTATGATATCATTTCATGTAAAAAGAACTCCAAGTGATTGAGAACAACTGGGCTGACAAATCTTAACAGAAGTAGAAATGCATCTCTTGAAGGAGTTCAAAACTCAAAGACAACCTACACAACGGGAGAAGATATTTGCAAATGACATATCAGATAAAGGGCTAGTTTCCAAGATCTATAAAGACCTTATTAAACTCAACACCAAAGAAACAAACAATCCAATCATGAAATGGGCAAAAGACATGAAGAGAAATCTCACAGAGGAAGACATGGACATGGCCAACATGCACATGAGGAAATGCTCCGCATCACTGGCCATCAGGGAAATACAAATCAAAACCACAATGAGATACCACCTCACACCAGTGAGAATGGGGAAAATTAACAGAGCAGGAAACCACAAATGTTGGAGAGGATGTGGAGAAAGGGGAACCCTCTTACACTGTTGGTGGGAATGTGAACTGGTGCAGCCACTCTGGAAAACTGTGTGGAGGTTCCTCAAAGAGTTAAAAAATAGACCTGCCCTACGACCCAGCAATTGCACTGCTGGGGATTTGCCCCAAAGATACAAATGCAATGAAACGTCGGGACACCTGCACCCCGATGTTTCTATCAGCAATGTCCACAATAGCCAAACTGTGGAAGGAACCTCGGTGTCCATTGAAAGATGAATGGATAAAGAGGATGTGGTCTATGTATACAATGGAATATTACTCAGCCATGAGAAACAACAAATACCCACCATTTGCTTCAACGTGGATGGAACTGGAGGGTATTATGCTGAGTGAAATGAGTCAATTGGAGAAGGACAAACATTATATGGTCTCATTCATTTGGGGAATATAAAAAATAGTGAAAGGGAACAAAGGGGAAAGGAGAAAAAATGAGTGGGAAATTTCAGAAAGGGAGACAGAGCATGAAAGACTCCTAACTCTGGGAAACGAACTAGGGGTGGTGGAAAGGGAGGTGGGCAGGGGTTTGGTGGTGAATGGGTGACGGGCACTGAGGTGGGCACTTGATGGGATGAGCACTGGGTGTTATTCTATATGTTGGCAAATTAAACACCAATAAAAAATAAATTTATATTAAAAAAAAGCGAAAACAAAGTACTCCTGTTTCTTGAACCTTCCCACTTATTCCCCTATTTATGGAAAAGGGCTTGTAAAATGATTGGCTTTAGGAAAGCAAAGATAAACTCAGGCCTGTTCACAGTCATATTTGGTGCTTTACTGAAATATTGTTTTTTGAAGCAGAACACATTTCTAGAAATTATGAAATGTATTCATAAATTCAGCAATCTAAAGAATGCAGCTAATGAACAGCTCACAACTGCTTTCTGACTAGCTTGCTTTAAATATGAAGGTTTCTACAGGTTAAAAATTCTAGCATATGTAATGCAGACTACTGGAAATAAAAAGAAACATTTGGAAAGCAAAGAAAGTAAGAGGTACGTTTTTAGTAAGAAAAAGTATGAGGAATGGAAATATGTTTTTTGAGGGGGAAAGAGGGATTTTTGTCTTAAAGGGAGGCTGCTTATCTAAAGAAGGTAAACTCAGGACAATACATGAATGTAAAAGAGAAAGTTGTAGACGTTTGCAAAAGGGGATGTTTGGGAAGGAATGTTACATGTGGGCAGGACTGACTAACGTTGGAATGAAGAATTTTCAAATCAAAAGTAAGTTGATGAGTTGGTTTTCTCCTGCCAAAAGAATGAATGCTTTGGTCGGACCCGGGCGGGCAGGTGTCTTAGTTTACTTTCTTTGGAGTTTTGGTCTGCTTAAATCTCTTTGACTTGGAGCATTCCAATGGTTTTGTAAAACTAGTTGTTTTATTTAGCATGTCAGATTACATGGACGCCTTGCAAAAAAGTTCACACTAAGTTTTCTAGATATTGTATTTGTAAGATTGTGGTACGTGTAGATAAAGTCCATTCCAATTCTACAAAAAATGGCCCCCATTGCCAGACGTTGGCTGCCCTGATGTCCTTGTAATATGGCACCAGTCTACTTCTGACAGAGAAATGAAGGTGGATAAACAATGGGAGCATATTAAACAAAGAGTCAGGCCTAAGGGAAAACCAGGGCAGCACCCAAATGTACTTTCTGCCCAAAGCAGTTCTTGAAGGTAAGATAGCCCTCGATTATCTCTTCGCTGAGAAAGGCTGAATCTGTGCTGTAGGCCACCTCACTTGCTATACCCAGATGAACACTACTGGGGAAGGTAAAACTCAGTAACTCTTTCAGTAGGGTCTTTCCTACTTATTTGATTCTAATTGCTTTGAATATTGGGACAATGACATCTGAAAGCACTCCAAACATGGGGAATTATCCTGTTACAGACATCATAATAATCTGCCTGGTGGATTTTGTTCTCTCAAAAACTTTACATGCATGTTCTAAGCCAGAAACCTATAAACAAATGATCTTTATAAAACTGGAACATCACCAAAGAATGACAGAATGTCCAATTTAAATATTATACAGCTGAAGTGTTAATCCTTGAATATTACAAGGATTGAGCATAAAGGTCAAGACCCATGAATATCACCCAGAGGAACAACACAAACTGAGAACTTCAGCGCTGTTGCTGAGACCCGTATTAATATCTTCAATTTTGATCCCATCTCTGAGCTAAGCTGAGATCAGATCAAAAGGGAAGGTTGTTATAAAGGAAACCACAGGCTCACAATGTACTCATTTAGCTTAAGGCCACGAGTCAGTAAACCAAGTCTTCATAGCTACCGCACTGCAGTTACAGTACCCAGAACTGTAACTTTTAGCCAGTGGACATGGATATTTCCTGGTCAGCACTAGGATGTTTACTGATTGACTCCCTCTGCTCTGCAGTTTCAGGTACAAATATGATGAATAAAATCACTGTATGGATAAGAAAGAGACCATTAAGGCACTGTAAAGTAAGCCCTTTAGGATATTTTATCATTTGACCTAGTTATACTAACATTGTCCTTCTTGATATGTAACCAAAAGTCTATACTTCACACCCATTTCTTCAAGAGCACACCAACATAAGACTGGAGTGGGTAAAATTACACACCAGAGCCATGTTTGTGTGGACAATGACACATGAACAGAAAAAGGATAAATCAAAGGAAACTTGCAACTTCCCCTTCCTGCATCCAACAGTCAATCATCATTATTGATTTTTTGTGTTTGTATGTATGTTGGGTGGTTTTTTGTTTTGATTTGTTTTTCTACACTGTAGATAAATACAACTCTAACAGGTTTATGTATTCAGACAATTATCAGTGTGATGTGACCTTTCATTCTATCCCTGCAAACATGCTCAATGAAATGTTGAGCTTTTAGGGTTGCATGGTAGCTTGATTAGTTAAGTGCCTGCCATTGGCTCAAATCATGATTCCAGAGTGTGGGTTTGAGCTGAGAGTTGGGCTCCTTAATCAGCTGGGAGTGGGCTTCTTGCTCTCCCTCTGCCCACTCCCACTGCTCATGCTCTCTCTCTGTCTCAAATAAATGACAGAATATTAAAAAAATAAAAAAGAAATGCTGAGCTTTTGTAATAAAATGGGTAGTGCTAAGACTAATTCAATTATATGGAAGAGATGTTACCTGAGAGTCCACAATGGCGGAATTATGTTTGATTTCTATGGGTTGTTTTACAAGGTGCTTTCCACAGGCTCTAGTTCATCAATGCTCCCACAATCATCCTTTCAGTGCTGGCTCTGACAATCATCACTGGTATGATATTCAGCAAAAATTCAGACTCTCTAAAATCTTATTTCCTTGTAGGTAACACGGAATTCTCCAAATTCAGCTCATATCAATGTAATGGGGAGATGAGATAATGCCTATGAGCTTCCACATAGTGCCTGGCACAATAACAATCAATCAGTAGGTTTGGCCTTCTTTAGTATTGTTGTCAGGTCCTCCAATACCACCAGTCCAGAAAATCATTGCAGGAGTTGAGGATAATGGGGCATGCATGATTTGAAAGATGGGAATGCTTTCTTTGATTTAGATAGGAAATTTACCTAAACCAGACTCCTTCCAACATGTACAGTGCCTCTGTGGCTTCAGGGTTGGACAAATTCATTTTGGTAGCAGCCCTTCATGTGAGCAGTGGATGTGGAGGACTGGACAGCAGTCACCGTTTCTGATTATTTTTCTATTCAATAGTATTTATAGGACACCTACTGTGGAGTAGTCACTGTGCTACGAGCTATGAACACAGAAGGAAGGAAGATAATGTTAGGCATTACTCTCCAGGTGTGAGAAAAAGTGCATCATTCACAAACATCTTTATGTGCAGAAATACAATATGTGAATTGATCTACTAAATTATGTAAAATCAAACAAAATATTTCTGAAATTGGTAGGCTCATGTTTGTAATGGCTCTTCCTCTTTGCTGACAAATTCCATCTATCTATCATCTGTCTATCATCTATCTATCTATCTATCTATCTATCTATCTATCTATCATCTATCTATCTCTATCTATCCTCTATCTACAAACAGAGGAACGTCAAACAATGCATATGAACAATACTTGTCCTCACTTCTTTTAGAACTTGCTGCTATTAACTCCACAGAAGCTTCCCTGGATGATGGACATGGTAAGTTTTTGTCTATATTTGCCTTTATGTCATGCTATAGCATTTTTCCTTCCTGATCAGCTTAGACTTTGAACTCCCCTGGCTTCAGGGAGAAACCTCAGAATGGCTGGATCTTGTAAAATAGAGAGTGATATTTATGTGAATCCATTGTCTCTCAGGTCATCTTCACACCTGGTGTAACTGCTGGTAACTGCTGGTTTGGGTGTGAGAGGACCATGAATCAGGAGTGCAGTGATGTGCCCTGAATTCTTTCAACAATGAATTTCATTCATTTTTGTGCCAGAGATTTCTACTGACTGAGGAAATCATGATATCATGCTGCTTCTATATTTTTTAGCCTTATCCTTGCCGGTAGTTAAGAACATTAACAGACACTGAGAGGTTCTTGTCCAGAAGACATTGTGCTGCACTGTGAGTACATTTTGTTTATAGCTCCTATTCTCACTGTGATGGATTATATTCCCATTTTACACATGAGGGCAATGAGCTGAAATGAATTCAGTCCCCATGCCATACAGCGAGAGCTAAGGCTGACACCTACACCATTTGATTCAAGATGAACCAAGTTCACACACTTACTCAGTTTTTATTCTTCCTCTAAATCCCAAAGTCAAGGCCCTGAGATAGGTGCACACATGGGGAGGCGGTGTCAGTACAGGGCTTCCAGTTCCACAGACTAAATTTACACTCTAGCCTTTTAATTTTCTTTTGCATGAGTATGGGTAAACTATTCACAATTTCTGAGTCCAATAAAATCAACACAAAAAACACATACCTGAGTTATAGATATATAACATGGCATATGTGTCGTATCTAGCTTAGGTATCCCTTTTAGCTACTACATCATAGGTGCTAGCACTTGGCACTTTTTCCCCACATAATGAACAAAGGAAATGATGAGAAGCATTGGTTCTGGCCCTGCTGATCCACCATCCATGGCCAATATCAGGGGATTCTGGACTCTGACCATCATCAACATCATCACCAGCTTCAGCAGCAGCAGAAGCTTCCAACTTTATATTTTTGCTTAGTCATTTTGAAGTCTTGGGTATTTGTTGAATGTGAAGATGCAGAATTACAGAGCAACTGAGAAAGTGTTCTTTAATTCTGTGTTGCTGGGATTGAAATCTGGATTCTAGTACTTACTGGTTGTATGAAATCAGGCAAATGGCTTCCCTCTCTGTACTCACTTTATTTGTCAATTGGGAATGAAAATAATCATTTCAGAGGTTACTGTAAAATTAAGTAAGATTTAAGCTTTGCATGCAAAGTTCTGAAAATAAGTGACATTTAGTTTGTACTTAATGTATATTGCCTCTTATTCTTACTTTGATTCATGTGGGATGAACGTGCTAAAAGCCACTTATCACCAATGTATTTTCCCCCACTGGATTCATTCATTATAAACACAAATTTACTTTTTAATACTTTGGAATGTACTAGTGAGTTTCACAGGTTTTGACTGAGTTGCCCTGCAGACTCCATTCTGAGTTGTCTTAGGTGGTGGTGGTGGTGATGTTGATATAAGTATTTATTACCCCATTGTGCTGGTGAGAGAATGGCACTTGACCTAAATTATCAGAATTGTATACAGTCACCTTCGCAGTGAATACGTCTTGGCCTTTCAAAAAAACTGTGAAATTAATACATCCTTTCTTCTAGACCCCCTGCAGGTACAGCTCATGAACACCTCTGCCTACTATACCTACCTCCTCCTCCTCATGAAGAGTCTGACGTACTCCATCATCACTGCCATCTGTTTGCTTGGGGGACCAGCGTTCAGTGGTACCGGGAAGTGTTCCTAACACACGGTGCCATCACGATCCAATTATTCCCGTTGGCTCAGTTCTAAAATGTCTGCTGTGGAGCAAGTGAGACTTTCTTTCTGAGATTGGGTTATTTCATTTCACATGTGTCTTCTCTATAGTGCCATTATGCAGAATGGGTTTATAAACCAGTGGAAAAACCGAAACTTTCACTCTGCAGCGAGAACAAATTTGGCTATGACTCAGAGTTGGGGACAGGGTGCCATCCCCAGGGGCTTCAGCACTGGTCTCTCCTCAGTTAGCTCCTCAACCACCTAGTACCCATGCCTCTGAGTAAAGCCAGCATGCAGCTTCCAGCTGTATCCTTGAATTCTTATTTATCCAGATGCTTCCCTGGAAACTCTTTATTTTACATACCTGAAAGCACTCATTCTTGCTACCTGAATTTCATACTGTTTATCATATTAGGCACAATAAAAGCAATCAAAATTCTACTTTAGCCTATGTCTGCTTTTATTTGGTGCTATCTAATTGAGAGTCAAATGTAAGAGGCAGCATGACAGCTGAGCCTTCAGATACAGTGCTGGTTGTCATATTGGTCAATTCCATACTCCTAATTCTTGCCCTGAGGTGGTCTAATGATGCCTCATTGTGGCACTGGCCCAAACTGGAGAGCCACAGCTAGTGAAGAAGATACCCAGGTTATTTCCCTTTCAACAGTCAGTTGATTCAGAGTCATCTGGTTTAAAACATTTGGGTGGTGATGATATAACATGTCACATGACTGGCAGGTGTGCTCAGACCTATAGCAGTGTTTTATGGACAATATGTTTCCTGATCTGATAAGCACTCCGTGAGAGCAGGACTAACACTGAAAGGAAAGGGTGGTAGAGGAGGGAAATGCTTGGATTCTGAATTCCAAGTGCCTGTATTTAAATCTTGGTCCTAAAGCTATTTCATTTCTGTGACATAATTTTCTCATGCATTAAATGAAGATACAGTGTGCCCTGTCACCTTGAGTTGTGTGGATGTAAGAGTTAATTCTGCTGGGTACATGCAAGCACTCTACAGCATTAGAATCTACTATTGCCATATACTTTGGAAATAATAGATAACAGGCCTGCATGCACACACACTAACAAGTGTGTATGTACTTATTTATACGTGTGTTTGTATTTTTACAAACATAGATGTACAACAAAATGTTCAGTGTGTGATAAGTTGTTGAAAAGTTAGTAGTTGTATATTTTCCCATTTTCAGTAATGAAAGTACTTACAGCAATAAATTTGATATATTAGAAATGAAACAATGTCTCATTTAAAAGGGAATAATTTTTTGTTTGGTTTTGAATTTTATTTATTTATTTATTCCTGGGGGCTACACAGAGAGAGGCAGAGACACAGGCAGAGAGAGAAGCAGGCTCCCTGCTGGAGCCCCATGCAGATCTGCAACCCAGAACTCCAGGATCACACCCTGAGCTGAAAACAGATGCTCAATCGATGAGCCACTGAGGCATCCTTGATTTTTGTTTTCTTTTTACAATCAGCTTCAGTTTCTGTGAAATGAGTGATTTGGAAACCAAGTAGAGATTCCCATGTGGAAACTACAGAAGACCCAGCAAATAAAGGAAGAAGAAATTTAATTTTAATCTACTCTCTGATTCTCAAAAATTTGTTCAGGTCTCCTTGGACAAATGCCTGCACCTCTAATTAGTGATCTGGAACTGCTTCTGCATGTGGAAAGCACAGAGGCAATTAGAGGAAAGTAGCAAATGACTTGCAGCTCTGTGGGCTGATGTCCTTGCTGAGGCTCCTAGGAAGTGTCTCCTCTGGCTTCCCACTCCTTAGTACCTTCCTTCCCAACCCACCCTGGGCTGCCCTGGACTTGGGAGGTGCAGATAGAGGAATGTGGTGGTGCAGAGGACAGTGGGGTGGCATGAGGCTGCTAGTGTGATGATGTTTATTTTTTCGGGTTTAGTTTTGTGTGTGTGCATTTTCTTTTTTTTTTTTTCTTTTTTTTTTTTTAATTTTATTTATTTATTTATGATAGTCACAGAGAGAGAGAGAGAGAGGCAGAGACACAGGCAGAGGGAGAAGCAGGCTCCATGCACCGGGAGCCCGACGTGGGATTCGATCCCGGGTCTCCAGGATCGCGCCCTGGGCCAAAGGCAGGAGCTAAACCGCTGCGCCACCCAGGGATCCCTGTGTGTGTGCATTTTCACCTGCAGTTGATTTTTGGAGAATCTTGACGTTAAACGGTCCCCCACTGGTTGGGCCGGTGCAAAGTGTCTCGGGTGTTGTAAGATGGAATAAGGACAGTTAAACCACAGCCATCTTGCTCATTTCCAAAAGGCCACAGCTAAAGGAAAGAAAACATCCATCTGCACACACATGCTCCTGCTGTCAAACACACTCTTGGGCTGTGGGTTAGGGTTCCCCTATTTAATACCATGTTCATTCCACTAGCTGTTATGTGGGTTGGGATCCAATATGGAGGACTGTGGCACCCTTAGTCCACTCTGATGACACCATTCTGAAGGAACTGCACTGCACACAGACAGCTTGTAGCCCTAGGTGATCGCAGACATTGCACCAGGATCTGTGCTTTTCCATGGCAGGTGATTCACAGAGACTCCTACTTTCAGTCTCATTTGGTCAATGTAGGCAGGGTGACACGAGACCCCTGCCCATGAGGCTGTTGGCACAGGCCGCGTGTAGACGTCACAACAGCAGGTGCTTCTCTCCTCACAAGAACACGGACATATGTGGGCCCTTAGTTCAACTGTGGAATTGAATGTCACAGACTGAGTCATCTCAGTCCCTCTAAAGGGACAAGTGACTGCAGAGTCAGGCTGAGCAAGGCTCAATAAAGGCATGCACATCAGGTAAGTGTGCTGGGGTGGAGCAGAGGAGGGCTGTTCAGCAATGTGAGCACAAGAAGCAAGTGTCCCTGTGTCCACCCCACCCAAGCTAGGTACAGATTGGGTCCTGGGACACAATCTGTCTAGTCCTTGGGGAAACAAATTTCTATTGCTGAGATCACCATCCTAAGCTTTCATAGTCTGACTTACAACACTTTCTCACCTTCAACTTTACTCCTCTTGATCTATGCTTGAGAGCCATCTTCTGGGTGAGCCATGGCCTCCATGATAGGGGCCCCAAGCTACTGCCTCAGCCCAGCATGTGTGGGAGAGAGCTCTTTCCCAGGGTAAATTATACACTCACATCCAGCTTAGGCATCATCTGTGGGCCTGTTGTATATGCAACTCCACTTCTGAGACAGGATACTCTAACTGTGACCACACCACTGAGTTCTTGATATTTAGGTCCAGAAGCCATTAACTGTAGACCCTCCTTGATCCTTTCTCCACATTAAGAAATTCACCTGTTTAAGCCTCAGCCTCCTACACCACTCCTCATGGCACTTTCATCACTTGGTCCATTCTCAGAGCAGCACAAATGGAGTTGAACTGACTTGTAGAAATGCACATTTGACCCTGTGATTATCTTTTGTAATTATTTTTTCAGCAAATATCTCTGACAAAATAATTCTTGTTTTCCATTATATATATATATTTTTTCTCTAAAACTGGAAAATCTCTAAATGTCTGAGATTGGAAGAAAAAAGAGTGATTATATTTCTATAAAATATCTTGCATCCACTTTAAATTATATTTTTGTAGTATGCAACAGCACAGTAAATGCTCAAGCCATCAAGAAAAAGCAAAATATAATGGAAAGCTACAGATCCAGGGAACACCTGCAGTGCACTTGCCTACTGTGGCTCCCATTCTTTCCCAACCTCCCAGCACCCAGCATTATGGACATGAAGGTTCTTCCAAAATCGGGAAAGCCATGAGAACCTGCAGCAAAATACACAGTGTGAGGGAATCCAGTTAATTTGGGGTAGGGAATGATGTGATGGTGAACTAACAATTTGTGTGGTTTCAAGCAGGAAAGCCAGACGCTCTGCTGGTCTGATGTTGTGGTCATGCCTGCAGCAGACACATGCTCAGCTACGGCTGTGTGCATGCTTAGCAGAGACACCAAAATGCCCAAGCCAGTCAAGCACTGCTGGTGTGCATTCAGGTGATTGGCATATGCAGAGGAGCCATGGCAAGACTCAGAAAAACTATAACCTGGGAAGACTTATACTTTAGCACATGTAGACTATCTATTTGCCTAAAATATTCATGTGCAGCCCAATACCTATAGCAAAACTATTTTTCAGAGTCCAAGTCTTTCCTTAAGTAATTTTGGTGACCATGATATTATGTAGATACAGGGTGAACCCGGGAAGCAAGGCTTAAAAATATAATAATTTAATAAGAAAATATCAGAGGCATGAGCAGGCCATACTACAGGGGATATAATATCACAGATTAAGTACAGACAAGTTTCTCAGCATAAAAGCAACAATGAAAGCAACGTTTTGGGGACAAGTCACAATCTAGAGTTGCCTACAAGATATTTTTAATGAGATATTTTTCACTAAAAAAATAACAGCCAGGCAAACTCACAAAAGTGACTATTCTTAGGCGAAAACCCCCTTACAATTCAATATAAACTGCCCTGAGGATGTGCAGATACTTTCTTAGGAGATAAATACTTTAAAGTAGCTATAAGAAATGTGTTCAATAAATAGAGAAAATCATGTTGCAAAACCTAAAGGAAAATACGACAACAAAAAGTAAAAAAATATTCTAATGAAGGATGGCAAAACTACAAAATAGAATATTTATATAAAAGAAGTAAAATCTAGGTTAGAAAATTTATGACTTGGAACAATATTGTCATTTGAGGGAATCAAGAGATTATTCTCTTTGGCAGAAGAAACAATCACAAAGTGAAGAACTTCCTCAACCTGATAAAGGGCATCTGTGAAAACCCATAGCTGACATCATACTTATTGCTGCAAAGCTGAATGCTTTTCCCAAAGGTCAGGAACAAGATAGGGAAGTCAGCTCCTGACACTTGTCTTCAACACAGTATTAAAGGTTCTAGACAGTTCAATGCGAAAAAATGTAAAACTCTCTTGTAGATTGAAAACAAGTCAAAATAACTTAATCCACAGCTGACATGATCCTGTGTGTAGATATTTCCAGAGAATCTACCTGCACACAAAGCCCAAAGAAGAACTCATAAACAAGTTAGATATCACACAAAGGACACATTCAATGTACAAAATATCAGTTGGATTTCTGTATACCAGCATGCACTACTTGAAAATGAAATTTAGGAAACAATTCCATTTACAATAGAACCAAAAAGAATAAAACATTTAGGAATTAATTTAACACAAGAAGAGCAAATTTTGTACATTAAAAAGTACAAAACAATGCAGATGAAAATTAAAGAATCTCTAAACAAATGCAGAGAGGGTCCATGTTCATGGATTAGAAGCTTCAATATTGCCATGATGACAATTCTCACCAAATGGGTTAAGGATTCAATGCAGCACACTTTGTGCACACAAATATACAAGTTTGCACTAAAATTAACATGAAGACCCAAAACCCTGGAATAGACCTAATTATTTTGAAAGAGACCAAACTTGGGGGACTGATATGGTCACCCTGTAGAATCATTGGAGGGAGGACACACATAAGATTTGATTTGGATGAGATACTGATGATGCTGCACACACAGAGGATGTGGAAAGCTTTCTCATTGACCCATGAGGTCCTGGAGACAGCAGGGCGGGCCTTTCCAGCAAGGCCTTCAGGACCTGATTTCAGAGCTTACAGAAGGATTAAGTTCTACTATTTAGCCAGTACTGCTGGTGCAAGGAAACATGAAGGTCACTGGAAGAGAACTGAGAGTCCAGAAATAATCTCTTGTGTTTGGTCAACAGGATTTTGATAAATGTGTTGAGTTACTTCCGTGCAAGACGAGATAGTCTTTTCCACAACCAACTCAGCTACAACTGAATATCGCAAGGCAGAAGCATAAATTTCTTTCATTTGCTCCTCTATACATGAAAAGTATTTCATGATGGACCATAAATTAAAAGGTAAATCTAAAATTCTAAAATCTCCTAGATGAAAACAGAGGAAGGAATTGTGTGATACAGGAATGAGGCAAGGAGTTCTTAGATATGACCCCAAACACATTATCCATAAAATAATACATTCTGATAGACTGGATTTCATTGAAACCTAAAACATGGGTTTCAAAAGTCCCCTTGAAGAAAATGAAAAGACTACGGCCTGGGAGAAAAATTCTTACATCTTATAATGTTTAAAGATTTCCGACTCAGTAGGACTTAACTCAATATCACGTCAAAGAAAAGTAAAAGGGTTAAAAGACTTATTTCTCAAGAACATATGGGGGTAACTAATAAGCACATGTAAATATTTTCACAATTTAGTCAGTAGGGGCAAATGAAAACCCAAGGAGATACCAGTTTACATCTGCTACAATGCCTGTCATCCAACAGATAACCTCTAGCATGTGTCAATGAGAAGAAGGAGAAACAAGCTCTTTTAAAAAAATTAAAGTATAATTACCACATAGTGTTATACCAGATTCAAGTGTACAATATAATTCAACAGTTCTAAAAATTACTCGTGTTACTAAGCGATTCTTGCACTCAGTATTTATGGCATCTTTCCCTGGGGAATACCTTCCTCCCTGGGGAAATCAACTATATCAAGAAAACCAAAGAACAAAGCAAATCAAACACCCCGATCAGGTTGGACCAATGGCCTATAGGAAGCATTTTGTTAGAGAAATGTCCATTGTAAAGCCGATAAATGGATAACCTTTTATAAATATACAAAATGTTAATAATGAGTGTGATTAGCATGCTCCACTGGTTTACTTCTCCCCCAGCACCACTGGGGTTTCTTACTGAATTCCGTGTAAAATCAACACCACTTACTACTTCATTTTCCCATAACTGAAAATGTCTCTGCTGACCTCCTCTGTGCTCTGAACCTACTGCAGGGATCTTATGTGCAAGGAGCCAATAAAGGAGAGACTGAGGGATGAGGAGTTCACAGAAGTCCAGACACGCTAATGCTAGGCTCAGCAGGGACTCTAATCTCAAACTGGGTATCACAGAAAAGGATAAGATGCTTTGGTGGTGCTGGAGGGGGACATGTTTCCCTAAACAGGATTCCAAAGTGTGCAAAGTCTGTGGCCAACAAGAGACTGACTACAAAACTGAGAATCTCTATTTAATGCAAATGCCTTAGCCAAAGTTTAGACAGAAGGTAAATTAGCTGAGGATGTTTATCGGCTAAAACTCACAAAAGATAAATATCCAAGACATAAATCATTCAAGTTAAAAAGTATTTTATAACATTTCCTCTCATCTTAAATAATTTAGTAATTCAAGCTTTTATATCATTTTATCTTCATTTTTATCTATAGCATACTTTCAATGATGTATTATAATACTTGCATTATGTCCATTTTTTTGTATTTATAAGATTATTACATTGCTGTTAACAGTAAATACAAAGTAACTGACAATCTTCATTTGCCGGACACCCTCCTCACTGTTCTGCATGTAGTGCATTATTTAATCGTCATAAACCTATGAGGTAGTTGCTGATTTTCCTTTCTGCAGATGAGGAGCTGAGAAACAGCGGTGTGAGCACGGACTCCAGGGCTCACAACCAGGACGGGGGGCCCGGGAACAGCGCAGGTGGCCTGGCTCTGCTGGATGCTGGAGCCTCTGCAACCCAGCCTCCCCTTGGCTGCACCTAAAGGACACAGATAAGCTAGTCTCTGAGGGAGAATCTCCATGGACACCAGGTAGGAAGAGAGCCCCTCAGCTTCCTCGTCATCAGACAGGTGCCCATCACCTCCTCAAACAACCTAACCCTGTGTGGTCGCCCTCAGGTTGGTGAAACATTAAACGTCAGGTGACAGCACAGGCAGTGTTTATACAGAACATGCATGTGTATTTCCTGGACCAGGCATTGGGGGATCATATTCCCAGGGAAATGCTGACACCCATCAGCAGAGCCTCGAGTGGTGGGGGACAGTCTTGCTGTGACAGCCAGTCTGGGTGCAGTACAAGTGCCCGTCACTGTCGGGGGATGAATTAGTGCCCTGGCTCCACTAGTGGTACAAGGAGTGGCACAGGGGAGCCGTGAACTGTGGGGACAGACACATGGACAGAAATGGGTTGACGGTGGGGTCCTGGGATAGAGTCCCACATTGGGTTCCTCACAGGGAGCCTGCTTCTCCCTCTGCCTATGTCTCTCATGAGTAAATAAAATCAATATTCTCATTTGAGGCTGGGAAACAGGGGCCTTGCAGGAAGAATCCCCTTACCTAAAACTGCCAAGCACACTGAGTCCACACCTGGGAAGCAGGCTTCCTGCCTGGTAGGTCTGGCCCTCCCCCTCCCCCAGCAGGTCCTTTACAGTAACAGACACCACTTCCCTGGGCTCCACCCCAGAGGACTGTCCCTGTAGGACTTGCTGCAGCGCCCAGCAGTGGGGGCCAGAAGACAGAGGAAGGAGCAAGCCAACTACTGTAGCTTTTAACCCAGAATCTCAGTACTGAAGACAGGACCACAATTCGCATTCAAAGCAACAGTCCAGTGCGGACAAAATTAATCCCTGAATCACAAACATCCACGCAGGTTACGTAGGGCACAGGCCTCAGAGCCTGGCAGACTGGAAGTTCTCCCTGTGTCTTTCCTAGCTGGGCAATCTCAGGTGGGTGACTCCACCTGCCTAAGCCTCTGTCTCATCTGCAGAATGGGATGAATGACACCTGCTTGAGGCTTGCAGGGAGGGAATCGGTGTGTATAGCGTGTGACACTCAATAGAGTGCATTTGTTATTATTTAATGGATGGTTTCTGTTACAACCTTTAAAATTAGCTTCTCAAAAAAGGCAAGCAACTCTTAATTCACAAGGGCTAGAGGAATCTGTCCTACGTTCTGGGTCCAGCACCGTTACCTGAACGACGGCTCCTCAAGAACAGCTTCTGCTCCTTGCTCCTGGCAAGTGAGAGAGATTCCTGAGTTCTGCAACTCTCTGAAACTTTCCTCATGGCCCCTTAGTCTTTAGAGCTTAAAGGAAACTCTCTCTCTCTCTTTCTGTCTCTCCATACACACACGTTGAATCTGTATATATGGAATGGATGGTGTCATGGGTTCATGGGTTTTGGACTTTGTCAGACTAAGGCTTTAATAAAGCCTTCAATACTTCTATGACTCTGAGCAAGTGAAATGTTTTAAGATTTCCATTCACCGATCTATCAAGTTTGGATGGTATAACTATGTTAGTATGTTATTATAAGGAACAAATGGTTATATGAATCACAATTTATGTAAGATTAATACTATTTATTTACAAAGGAACCAATTTGGCCCAATCCCAGGTCCATGGTGGGGCATGTCTCCAGATTGAGCATTATTATTCCCTTGCACAGTTACTTTCCCAAAGACACACGTGCCCCAAGGGGCAGGGCTTGGACTGGAGCTGTCATTCTGTCCTCTTCGATGCAATAAAACCTCAGAGAGTAAGGAGGTATCATTCGGCCTCCAGGGCTCCCCTTTGGCAGTTCCATATAGGAAGGACCTCTCCCCCCAGTGCACCACTGATCAGACCACATCGCTGGGTGCTCAGAGGGCTAAGCCCCAGGCTGGACCCCTGATACATGAGGCGAGCTGGTCTGGGAGGCTGGCAGGCAGAGGGACTGGGTCTGAACCAGCTGTTCCCTGCAGACCGTGTGCACCTGGCAGCCTCGGAGCCTGTGGGAAAAGCAGGCAGGATGTGAAGCTGTGGCTGAGGTTTCTGCACTCCCCTGGACTCTTCTGGAAACTGTCCTGGTCCAGCCCTGCCACTGCCCTAGCAGGGAATGGGGCTGCTGTCTGGGAAGCTGGGGGCAGAGGAGGGACACTGAGCAGCAGGGGGCCCGGGAGCATGAACTGTGCCCTAGTCTGGCTTCCTCTCTCCTCCACTGTCAACAACTATCTAGTCTGGCATGTTGAGTGGTGATTTGGACATCCAGCTTATTCCCTGTAACCTAGTGAAGAAGTGAAATTGTATTAGATCTCAGACTCTCTTGTGGTCACAAGGGAGCTGTCCCAGGTCAGGGAGAACAGGCCAGCCTCTCAGAGTTTAAATGAAAAGTCCAAGCTTCAGCACCTGGCTCTTTGCACAGGGTCAGCCTGAGTCCACACCTGCTCTGACCCACCTGCCTCTCCCCTGGGGCTGAGGTCAGGGGCCATCAGAGCAGTTGTATTCATAGCAGCAGCAGGATGACCTGGGAGGACAGGAAGTACTGCTCCCTCCACAGCCACCTGATTTCTCTCTTCCTGGGGACCAGGGGGTCTTGCACAGAACCCTCTACTCTCCTCATGAGGGTGGGGGAAGTCTTACCTCTTCTTCTCTGCTGCTCAGGAGTTTTCTCCTATTACTTTCTAGACATGTGTCTTTTTTTCTAAAATTCAAGTTCAATTTGGCAACATATAGTATGTCACCCAGTGCTCATCCCATCAAGTACCCTCCTCAGTGCCCATCACCCAGTCATCCCATCCCCTGCCCGCTTCCCCTTCCACAACCCTTTGTTTCTTTCCCAGAGTTAGGAGTCTCTCATATTTGTCCCCCTCTCTAATTCTTCCCACTCATTTTCTCTCCTTTGCTTGAAGTAAGTCAATCGGAGAAGGACAATCATCATACGGTTTCACTCATATGGGAAATATAAGAAATAGTGAAAGGGATTAAAAGGGAAAGGAGGGAACATGTGTCCCTTTTAGACAAATATATACTTTCAGTGTCACTTGGAGAATACCACCGACACACCACAGAGGGAAGAGAAGTAGAAGACAGGAAAACAATTATCACCTGTTGAAATAGTTGTGCAGGCCCAGGATGGAGGCGCTCCTGCTTGAAGTATCAAGTCTGCAAACTAAAGCTTAGGTAACTTTCCTATTCCTGTAAAGGCTGCCCTTGAACAGAAATACAGGCTATCCCAGCCAACCAAGCCCCAAACATCAAGAATGTGTAATGATTTCCCTGATCTAATTAAGATTAAATACACAATCTCAGTTGATAAATTTAAGCTAAATACTATCTCCATACACCAGCCTGACGTGCCAGCCTTGTGAGGAAATCCCTAACCTTCCAGCTCATCCTGCCTGTTCCCCTTTTGCTGCTTCTAAGGCTCTATAAAATTCCCTCTTGCTCTGAATCCCTGGGGCAGAGTGCTCCACTGCTTATGAGGCCCTGAACTCTCCAATCCATGGATTGTTCTCCTTTGAATAAAGGACACCACGCTTTACAAGCTAAATTGTTTTACTTTAATCATTTGACATACCCAGGAGAGTATTTGGCTGGAGGTTTGGGGTAGACTTCATTACACAGTAGGTCTCATCATGGCCCACACTTGTTCAGCCTTGAATTTCAGCAGCGTTTGAAGAGAAACGTTTATAATAACTATGAGAAATAATTAAGAGTTTTGAAAGTGAAATAAAATTTATTTTCATAAAAGAATAGACGGTTGTAAATTTTTTCCGCAAAGGAAGATTTTTTTATTGGGTGAAAGTCTAGAAAAGCGAAGAAAATAGAAAGAGACGTTCGACCAATTTCTCACCACCCCCATTGCTCATCTTCTATACTGAGGCACTTTCCACTTGTCATTTTACTGTGCAGATGTCACCCACATTCTCACTCTTTTTCCCGCTTAATATTTTAGTACAGCTGCCCTAGACATCTGCTGAGAGTCTGAATGATGGCCCTAGAATATTCTTTTAGCAGAGTATTCTAGTCACCACTTCATCAACTCAGTACAACCTCAAAGCTTGTATTTTGGGACACTTGAGCCTTAAATCTTGGTTATAGCTCAGCATGTCTCCCTTTCAGCTTTGACCAAGAGGAAGATCTCAGGAGCTAGGTCTGGTATCAAGTGCTGAAGGATCCAATCCTCCTTGCCCCAAGCAAGTTCCCTTCCTAGGCATCCCCACTGCCTTCTCCTTCCAGACTGACACGCTATCGTTAGCACAACTAATTGTCATAACTACGCCCAGGAGTTCCTGGTATATTTGGCACACCCAAAAAGAAACCTTCATTTCAGACCGAAGTCCACGCTACCTTGACTCCTCACAAGCTTCAATTCAGATGCGTTCCTCAGCTGACCCTTCCTGAGGCCCTGCCTTTACCATTTCTGAGGATCTGACACTGGAACTACAGCACCTGGTCCCACCCCCCTGACCTTCACTGTCCTTGCTTTCTGGGCTCCTCCCTCCCTGCTCCCTCTCTTTCACCAGTACCTGCCAGGGCCACCAGGAAGCACAGGCTCAGTCTCTAACCGGTCCTCTGCCACCCACCCAGTTGGTCTCCTCCCAGCAGGTGCAGCTGCAAGGTTACCCTGGGCTTCTCTCCACCAGGTGGGAAGTAGACCATGATATGTCTCCTTGCCTTCCTGTGCACTCTCTTATTTCCTGGTAAGGCCAGACTCTCTCCTTGGTGAGGAGTGTGGGGGGTGCCCTGAAGCTCCAGGCCACCCCAGGCTCACAGCTGTCCCCCTCACAGGTGGTTTGGTGGCATTCAGCCTGGAGCAGCCATCCGTGGTTGTGGCACACATGGGCAGCTTGGCCATTCTGCCTTGCAAAGCCAGCACCAAGATCAGCTATATCCACTGGTACCGTCACCAGGAGCATACAGCCCCCCAGAGGATCCTCAGACTGGAAGTGTCTGGATCTTCTGTGCACAAGGATTCAGTCCTGAAAGCAGATAAAATCATTGCCATAAAAGATAAAGATGTCACCAGCTATAGCCTGTTGGTGCTGAAGCTGGAGAAGAACGATGAAGCCGTGTACTACTGTGCTGCCTGGGAAGCGCACAGCCCCATATGCTGACCAGGTCCCTGAGCAAAAAGTTCTCTGACTCTGGGTCTCCAGGACCGGCACTTCAACCACCCCTGAATCCTTCGGGTTGCCCTGGGGTCACCCTTCAGCATCCCAGACTCTTGCGGACACTCCCTCCACGTGTCTACTGCATGTAATCCTGGAGGCTAAGGAGCCCCTGGTGCTCAGACTGGCATAGATCCAGGGAGCTGTCCAGCCTGGAGGGACTTTTCTGAAGATTATGCAAGTGTCGTTTCTGAAGCATTTGGAGCAGAAACGGTGGTGCTCGATGCAGTAGCCTCTAGCCACTAGCCACAAGTGGCTACTGAGCACTTAAAATGTAACTAGTAGACTAGTCCAAGCTGAGATGGGCTGCTTGTGTAGCACACAAGTCACATTCTGGAGACTATAAAACTTACAGTATGAAATCTCTTAACACTTTGTATGTTGAAATAATATTTTAGATATCTTTTTTTTTTTTAAGTACACTCTACACTTAGCATGGAGCCCAGTACAGGTCTTGAACTTATCACTGTGAGATCAAGACATGAGCTGAAATCAAGAGTCAGATGCTTAACTAACTGAGGCACCCCAATATCTTTGTTTTTGTTTGTTTTTAAGTAGGTTCCACACTCAGCATGGAGCCCAACATGGGGCTTGAACTAATAACCATGAGATCAAGACCTGAGCCAAGATCCAAGAGTTGGTTGCCTAACCGACTGAACCACCCCGGTGCCCCATGCATATCTTTGACTAAATAAAAATAGTCCTAGAATTAATTAATTTTTTCTATTAACCTTCTTTAATGCAGTGGATAGAAAAGTTTTAATTTGTGTTTCAAATTGGTGACTTACATTTATTTCTATTGAATAGTACTATTATAGACTGGCAATTTTTTAAAGATTTAATTTATTTATTTCAGAGAGAAAGAGAGAGAGTGTGTGCATGAGTGAACATGGGGGAGGAGTAGAGGAAGAATGAGAGTCAATATGGGACTCGATCCCAGGACCCTGAGATCATGACCTGAGCTGAAATCAAGAGTCCGCCACTTAACCAACTGAGCCACCCAGGTGCCCCTAGACTGGCAATTTAAGATTCTGATCATCTCCCTGAAAAATGTGCAAATAAAATATCATGCAAATAATGTTAGGGATGAAGGACTCTGGAGATTTGCCACAAAGTGGTTAAAAGCTGAGAATGAGAGTCAACTCCGGATTCTACTTTCTAAGTTGCTGCCCTGTGAACAATTAATTACTTTACAGGGGGGAGTCAGTAATTAAAAGCACAGTATCTCTCAACTTCTCAGCACCCTCATCCACTGGCATACCTGGAGCTCAAGCTCCTATGGGGGGACATGATTCTCAGTGCAGGATAACACAATCAACCCTGAGACCCGGGCCTTCTACCTTCCACTTCTTGAATACTACCTCACATGGGGTTTTGAGTACAGCTTTCCTACACCTCTGTTCTCTCATCTGTAAGCTGAGGTGATCTACCTGCTAAAATTATAGGACTTATTTCTGTATTAAAGCACAATTTTAGAAATAAGGTAGCAATATGTTCACTGCCTTCTTATAAAGCTAGTCAACTTCTTGAGAAAGAAAAGAAAAGAAAAGAAAATCTGTGTTACTGATTCTCTGGCCCTAAAATGGAAAACACCTGCTGCTGTATGTGGGGAAGAAGAAAAAGCCCTTTGAGGAGGTATAAGCTGAACAAAACCCATTTTCAATTGAAATTTCAAAGTCTATATACAGCTTAGTTGCCTTGAGAAAAATGATTAATGAAAGGAAAGTCTAAATGATCTGAAGGACATTGGTCCCTCAAGCTCACTACTCCTCCTCTGTCTCCCTGAGCTTCTGTATTTGCAATGGGAGATATATAATTTAGACATGCCTTCTTTTGACAGAGTTCAGCTAACACTCACACCTTACCCTCTACTGAAGGCCTAAGGCTAAGACCTCCAGCATGTGCAGGAAGGGGTGGAGTTGGAGGTGCAGAAACCTATCTTCCCTCTGAGGACTATTCCTTCATGTATCCTCCCCACTGTCCTGATACAACTGAACACTTTCCTCTCAGTGCCTCACCACAGAGCAGTGACTCTGAGAGCTGATTATTAGTTTGGTTAGAGAAAAATTAGCTAAAATGAAGTCATTGTCATGAGAAGTCATCCCAAGTCAACACAAATCTCAGTTTTTGACACAGTTCCATAGTGCCTGTGAGTTACATCCTAAGAGGACAGTGGCCTTCTGGATGCAGCAAACAAACCCTATGTGGAGGGAAAAGCAGGCCCATATTTGGAGTCATGTCCTCCTCCTGCCTTCTCCTTGTGGATATCATGAGTTTCACCATGGACACTTTGGCCACACACACCAAATGAAAACCAGCCAGAGGCCAACCAGCCCTCCTGTCCTAAGTAAATATGTGTTAACTAAATGGTTGTTTAAATGGCTAATTCATAGAAAAACCGAAAGCATCTTATTCGAATGTACAGGACTGAGTATAGTGGTAGATCTATCAATGTCTGTTGTGATATTTTGACTATTAGAAAGGGGTTCATATTACCTCATGGGTGGGTGATTTTGTATAGATGAATGCTTGAAATATCCTGATGATTTGGGATCAACTCATTTTCTTTCATTCCTGAGGTATGTGAGACACAGTGACTTTGAATTACATGACCAACATTATAGTATCAAATTAAGGCTGATTAAGTCTAAGAGTATCTTAATATCAGGATTTTCGTAGATATATTATCCATTACCAACTGCTCACACATGCTAGTATTTTGGCTGTTACCTCAGATTCCCGTTTGTGCAAATCACAATTTAAAAATTGTCTGGCATGCCTGGAAATCCATGTTGACTCTTGTGTGTTGAGTGGTCTTTATGTTTGGCCCTGAGTACTGGTTCAGGGACATAGCCTCGGCAGAGGAAAGGGCACAACTTTGGAGAGGTCACCTCTACACATTGGGATCAGGATAGTTTTTTCTGTCACTTCCATATGTCCAAAATTGTCTTACCAAAAATACGTACTGTTTTTGAATTTTATTTTAAAAAAGAATTAACATGTTTCCTAATATTAAAAATCACTGCATATTTCTAAGCACTTAAACACAACATGTGCAATTTGACGGTTAGAAAGGCCTGTAACTGGCTCTGTCCTGATCACTTTTCTCCCTTCTTCTCAAACAAGCTTGGCTTCTTTACAAAGCAAAATTTTATTTTCTCTCCTGTTTCCCACTCCCTCTGTCTGCCAACTTAGAGAAAAGGTTCATGGTTGTCATGTTTTTTGTTGTTGTTGTTGTTTTTTTTGTTTTTTTTTAATTTTTATTTATTTATGATAGTCACAGAGAGAGAGAGAGAGAGGCAGAGACACAGGCAGAGGGAGAAGCAGGCTCCATGCACCGGGAGCCTGACGTGGGATTCGATCCCGGGTCTCCAGGATCGCGCCCTGGGCCAAAGGCAGGCGCCAAACCGCTGCGCCACCCAGGGATCCCTTTTTTTTTTGTTTTGTTTTTGTTTTTGTTTTTGTTTTATGTTTTTTGTTGTTGTTGTTGTTTTGATCTTTACAAACCTTTATTTAAGAAAGAAGATGTAACTATGAAAATACTACATACTAAACAGGACAAAGGCTATGATCCTGGGGTTAAAAAAAAAGAGAGAAAGACATATGTCCAAGTATTAACAAGGCTGCCTGAGTGAAAAATGATGGGTAGTTTTCAATAATTTCAATACATTTTCAATAATTTCCAAAAATCCTATAGTGACACAGAGCTCAGAGTATCTTCTTGGGCTGAGTGTGTGTTTTCCCCTGTGCAAGACAGATACCAGCTACTGCAGAGAGTGACACAAGTACTCAGTCTTCTTATTAAGTGTACTATAATTTCCTTGCTTTCTTTAAGTCTCTTCTATCCACATGCAGATGCAGGAATGAGATCATCCCTAGCAGAATTACACACATTGTAGGATGGATCCTCCACCTTTCTCCACACTCTCCTTAGGCTAATTTCTATGGATTTCACTAATGGGCATCTTTGCTCTGATTTCTATCAAATGTTGAAAGTTGAAGTTTGAAGAACTATCACCATGTTACCCAACAAAAGCATTTCTTCTTGGACATCAGATTTCCAAGCCTGTGGATTCAGGGCCCTAGGAGAAAAGAAACAAATTTCTCCAATGGCTTCATTGGTATGAAAGGGAATGGCCACTTCCACCTGCACCTCTTGGTTTCCGAGCATAAACCTCTGGCTCTGGGGTAGATGACACCATATGTTGGCTCTGGGGAAGGATGCAGCCAACCTAAGGCCACCTGTCAGGGTGGGAATCCTGAGCTCACTCTGCTCTCACTTCCCAGTCTCCTGCTGACGCTCCCACTGTCTGCTCCCAAGCAGCACCCAGAGATAAGGAAGACCACAGGTACAGTCTATGAGGGTCTGCCTTGTAATACCCAGGGCAAGGAAAAGAGAGGTGGACAGTCCATCTGCAGGAGAAAAAGAATGTATTCAAGCAAACAGTCAAATAAGTGGGCTATGTTGGCTCCCAAATAAATAAAACAAGTTGAAGAGTCAGGAGAAGATTTTATCTAGTTCCTTTCATTTCACTCTCCACAAAACCACCAAGGTCCCCTCTCTAACAGAACAGGATATATTCAGTAAAGAAACAGGAAACAGACAAGTGTTGACAGATTATCACTAAATTCTGTGCTTTTCTAGTTGATAAATTAGCAAAAAAAGGAGCATATAGATTATTTGTAACGCTTTTGTTCTTACATTATATCAGGGATTCTGAGTTATTTTTCGAGCTATTAAGCAAGTCATCATCACCTACTATAATAAAATAAATCAAGAGATCTCTGTGTATATAAAAGATCACAGTGCTTTATGAACCAATATTATGATGAATCCAATTCTGTGCTCTTGATGTTCTTTAATGCAATACAAGTGTGCACTAGTGAAACAATCCCAACTCTCATTAAAGGAGCCTAGAGAAATACCCGCCACCTTCATGTCAACTAAAATCCTGCCTCTAACATTTGTTATAATTGATTTATCCTTTCTGTTTTTCCTTGATCTATGTTCTTGCTACCTATGAGTCAACATATAGCTGTAGCAATCACAAGCTAATCATTCCTAATAACTGCAGCAATTCTGTTGCCGTTATTTTTTTTTTTACTTGTAGATTGAAGATACAGAATAATTACCAAAAATCTGCAATTATATTCTGAAAGTGGTAGAATTAGCATTTGCAGTCCATGGGTCAAGAGATTTCTTTGATTCCTTTTCTTTGCTCAGCCAAAGCAAAAACAATTAGTTTATATGTGCAGAGTTGAATGTATAGTCATTCTCTCAAGGAGCTCAGTTCCACTTGAAAATAAATAAATATAATGTTTTGATAAGAATATAATAAAAGGTATTTTATTAATGAGAACTCCTTAAGTACTAGACACTGAATTAAGCACTTGATACACTTCTTGTTATGTTATGTCTCTGTAGCAAAAAATGATCAGACTGATGGCTATAAATTGTACCCCCACATGTATCACTCTAACCTTGTCCTCCGATGCCAGGTTTGACTTATTTACCTATTGGCGTGAATTCCTATTTGGACACTTCATACGTTGAGGTCTGATTATCTCAGAGAGAAGTAAGGTATAGTATCTCATTCCCCAGGGATTTTCAGTAATTGTGAAAAGCTGAGGCTGAAGATACTGGCGATGAATAAAATGGAATTCATACCCGTTAAGCTCCATTGCCTGTCAGAAAATGAGCTAGCTGTTGTGTCTGTCCGAGATCCTGTGATTATCATAAAAGTCCTGCAAATGAGGATGCCTGGATGGCTCAGTGGTTGAGCGTCTGCCTTCGGCTCAGGACATCATCCCCGGGTCCTGGGAATGAGACCCGCGTCAGGCTCTCCAGAGGGAGCCTGCTTCACCCTGTGCCTGTGACTCTGCTTCTCTCTCTCTCTCTCTCTCTCTCTCTCTCTCTCTCTCTGTCTCTCTCATGAGTAAATAAATAAAATCTTTTTTTAAAAAAATCCTGCAAATAAACTCATTTCATGGAAGGAAGAATTGATGCTTAGAGAGGAACAGAAATGTTTCCAAATACATAGTCCAATTGCACTATTGGGCCACTTTAAAGATCTTTAATACCTGTTAACTCTACAAATCTGGCATTTGTGGGAAAATATGGATTGTCCCAGACTGGCTACTCAACCCAGGAGAGCCTGGTCAGGACAGAATGATTGGTCACTCAAGTAGTCATGGCACACATCTGGAAGAGTTCTCTTTCTGTATAGTCTGCCCCAAGACCTTTCCTGCTAGTGGAGTTAAAAAGGCTATAAAAAAATCACATAGGGCATCCCTGGGTGGCTCAGCGGTTTGGCGCCTGCCTTCAGCCCAGGGCGTGATCCTGGAGACCCGGGATCGAGTCCCATGTCAGGTTTCCTGCATGGAGCCTGCTTCTCCTTCTGCCTGTGCCTCTGCCTCTCTCTCTTTCTGTGTGTCTCTCATGAATAAATAAATAAAATATTTTTTTAAAAAATCACATATCTTCTCTGTTTTGTGATTTTGCTTTAGCAGAAAGTATCATAGATCAACTACACGAAGAGCACAAAAACTTCTTAGGAGGACTTAACTAAAAGATCAACATATGGAATGAGGATGAAGCTTTGGAAATTTGTAACTGGTATAGTGTTATTTTCCTACATACATCATGCCATCAGGAGCCCTGCCCTGGTTTGGACTAAACCATAACAAACAGCATCCATGAAAGGAGATGGTGGCTATGCCCAGAAGAATTTTTCTTTTGGGTTAATCATGAGATAGCAATATGGAAAGCCAGGTATCTCAGTCCTAGAATCCAGAGGAAAAGAAGCAGACAGCCCCTAGGAGTGCCTGCAGGATGCCAGCCTTCCTACTCCAACCTCCCATTGACCTGATTGCCTCCTGATGGGGGTTTCTGTCTGGGGTTGTTGAGAACAGCCTGAGTGAGTCAGGAATCATTACTTCTTTGAGTCTTGAGATTTCCAGGGAGTATAGATGACCCAAGCTGCATAACAAGGGACTTGAGGTGGTAGGGGGGTGGCATCTGATTGCAGTCATAAGTGTGATTCCAGGGCTAGCTGCTGTGCCAAATGAAGAAGATTAATACGAATGTCACTGGAATAAAAGTGTCCTAAACTGGGACCTTTGTCTCTGCATTCTATAGCCTTGGGAGAAAGACATATACACAGACTCATATGTACATACATACAAATGTACATATACATGGATACATATTATTACACAGTAGTATATAATACGTTATAATAAGTACATATGGAAGAAATGAAGTGTCTGCTTTAAGAATGTGTGTTCCAGACCTAGATCCTTTGGTATAAATTGCTGTTCTTCCACTTAGTCATCCAAGACCTTTGATAAAAATTTCTAGCGTGTCAGAATCTTCATTTTCTCATAGGAAAGATAGAACAATAGTAAAAGCACCCATTTAGTAGGTTTTGTGAAGATTAAATGAGATAATGAAACCAAAGTGTTTACCGCATCATACCTGCCACATGAGAATACCTTCAATATTGTGAGCTATTCATGTTACAAAAAATAAAATAAAATCTCTGTTCTCTGAAAGTGTTTAAAATAATTAGTAAAAGATAAAATCTGCCTTTGTTTTCTTCCCTGTTTGACATAATTAATAAACAAGAAATACTTTTTTCTAGGAATGTCTGAAGTGGCCATTTATCTCCCTTTTTGGCTCCTAGCATCTGAAACCATTGTCTATGTCAGGGGAATTCTCCACCTTATAAGCCTTGGTGAAAGAATGGATTTACTCCCAGTATAGGAAGGAAAAGTTCCAGATACTGCTTCTCAGTGTTCCATACAGCTAAGTTCAGGTAGAAAGTGCGGGCTTTTCCAGATAGACATGCTCCCCACAACTGTCACCCTTTCACACACACTCACACACTTATATGCAAACAGGCACACATGCACAGAGGGACACAAGCAAACAGGCACACGTGTGCACACACACACACACAGGGTCTGTAAGGAAATCCCTGGTATCAACGGTGGAGCAGGGGACCTCCCTCCAGAGTGACTATGGCTGTCTCCTCTGCCTCTCCTCCTTCTCATTTCTAGGAGGCACCTTCCTGCAGAAGAGTCAGTCCTCTTAGTTGTAGGCCATTGGCCTTCAGGTTTACCACCCTCTATCTCCTCAAAATTCAATGCCTTGTGTGGATCACCTCAGAAATTGTATCTATTGCAAAGCAGAGAAAATACAGCAGCTGCCTCAGGAGGAAAATCCAGCCAACATGGCTTATTCTTCTCTTTTCTCCTCAAGAAGAACTCAAGTATGAGTTCGCATCAGTTCCACGTGTATGTCACAGAACCAGCCCTAAGTTTTAGGGAGAATTGTTTCAAACTTTAATACAGGCAAATATTTAGAGAAAACCATATGGAAATCATAAAAGGCAAGCAAAAAATCTTAGCTGAGGAAAAGAGGAATGTGGAAAAACGCAGAAAAATAAAATGCTAATAATATGTAACTGATTTTCCAGGCTACTACTTCAAAATGGTCATCAAAGCATTTTCACAATGAGAGTTGTGGCAAATAATAATGTTTGACAGTATGGGAATGTTAAATTTGAGACATGACAATATAAGTAGAAATAATATCTAATTATTAATAAGAATTTCATATATTCCAGAACCTGTGCTAGCAGTTATAATAAATCTGAAATACTCTCAGTTATTTAATATGCATTAACTTCTGAGATAGTATTGTTATCACATCCATTCTCAGATGAGGATTTCAAGACAGAAAGAGATTAAGAAATTTGCACCAGACAGCTCCTGAGTGACAGAGATAAACAGTTCGTCCCTTCAGACATGAAAAAGCTGTGTCAGTGACGTGAGGAAATGCTCAGAATATGAAGTGACCTGAAACAAGAATACTAAAACCCTGTGCATATTGCACCTGTGACTCATAAATGTATTTGAGTCTACAAAATAATATTCATACCCATTAAATTACATATTCATGTAATTTCTAATTACAGAAATCTAGAACTTCACACACCATAATGAAAGAGTTGCAGCTCTTGGTGAGATACTCATGGGCATTTTTATCTTCATCTTTATCCTTTTTCTTTAATTTTCTTCAAAGAATATTTTTACCTACATGTCCTGCTTAGCAGCCATGTGACATTCCCTCATTCACTCATCACTCCTCTGTACCTCGCCGCCCTGATCTATGAAATGAAAACAACAAGCATCCATATCATGTGATTCCTGTGAAGATGAAAAAGGTGAAGAACATTTAGAAAAAAATTTAAAAATTCTCTTTAAATATTTGCTCTTCTGAAATTAATATTTATTAAACATGCAATATATTAAACTATTATACTGAGAAAGAGGGGTCATATAATGGCTCCTGGCAAATAAAAACCATTCCAATTCTATAGAAATCAAGAAGCTTCCACAGTTCCTTCACATTCAGAGACCTGCGGAGACCACCAGCCCTATTTTGAGATGGGCACAGCAGCAGAAAGCCTGCAAAACACAGTGATCTCAGGCCCTGCAAGTATGCAATCAGCACTAAACAGCCAATAACCCACCTCATCAACCACTTCTTTCCTCTTGCACAGTTCAGGGCATGCCCTCAGACACTGAGTCAAGGGGCATGTAGCCACCAGGTTCCCACTTATCTGCTTTCTCCTTTAGCCTGGAAGACAGCATGTCACTGCTCTAAGTTTTCACCTTCTTCTCCTTCTGGGCTCCCGAGTCACACTCCTGGATGATTGCAGTCTAGATGAGTGAACAAAGAAATTCTGTAATATTTCTTATGTTATTACAGGTTCATTGGAAATTCTCTTCCTTTACTAACAGTTGGACAGGAGTTATCAAAAGTGGAGCAGTTCCACATGTCCATTTCCACAAAATTAAAGAAAAATATTGAGATATATTGCAAGATATCCAGCTCAAGTTTTGAAAAGGACACTGTTCATCGGGAGGAGCAGAAATGAAATCAGGCTTTGGAAGGTCAGATTTTTATAACGTTGGCAAAAATCCCAGCTCCATGTCATTTGGATGGAAAGAAAATAGGTTAGGCAAAAAGTGTTCTTAAATTTTACTTCAATCCTCACTGTAAATATCATAGATAAAGATGTGGCTATTTACTACTGTAGGGATGGTACCCAGGGTCCTAAAACTGTGGAGAAAACCCACACAAGATCTCCTCCTTGGGTCTGTGCCATCCATATCCTTCCCAACAGTGGCAACCACAGCCATCTCCCCCCACCTGGGCTCCCAGCCTCAGCCTCCCTTAATCATCAGCATTTCCGGATCTTTCCAGGAGCCATCTTGCATTATGCTTGCACATTAGTTTCCAGCAGACCTCAGGAATTGTGCTTCCAAAGTGTTCTTGGACACTACTTCCCAGTGAACTAAAGTCCTCTGTGGAGATGATAGCACACAGGCTGTACCACAGTCCATCATCTCAGCATCCAGAGACCCCAGTATGAGTAAGTTTCAGGTTGAGAGAGGGAATCACTGTGTGTCATTTTAATGGCATTTAAAAGAAATGCCTCTGTAATATAGCTTTTGTTGGTCCATTTTACAACTAAAAAAATTAAAGCCTAAAGAATTCAGGCTTAATGTTCCACCAAGAGCTCTCTGAACTAGACTAATGGGGACTGAAAGGTTTAAGAATGCAATACTTTAAGTGAACCATAAGGGAGCTGGTGAACTAGGATTGGTGCAAAGAGCCAGCTGATGTGTGACAGAATTGTCCTTTTTACATCTGATTTTACTTAGATTTTCCTTAAAGAACTACTGTTAATTATATGTGTTCTCATATTTACTGGCTCTTTCTTTGCATGAATCACTTCTTTCTGCCACTGACCTCATTCATGAAATGGAGATAATCACAACAGCAATCTCATGGAAATGTAGAGAAGATTAAATAAAATAATGCAAGAAAATGTTTGGAACATTGCCTGACATGGAGCAAGTCCACCATGGACAGTAGATGTATATTAATTGTACAGCTTATAATTGAATATTAAACAATGCTTTGAAGATGATTATCTTCATCATGTGATATCTTGCTCATGAGACAGTTGCAAGGCCCAGGGCAAGTAGAAACTGGTTTCCAGAGACTGCTCTGACCCATGTATCCCCAGTAATTACGACCTAGTCCCTTCATGGAAGCACTCAGATTATAAATGAAATCTAATTTCTCTGAGTTCTAATCTTCGTGGTGATATCTCAATTAATTTTATAAAACACAATACTCTGTTGCATTTGCACATGGCCTATTCGATAACATTCATATATTTCAGGGTCTGATTGTTGTTCTTTAGTGCTGTGTTACAGAAGATAAAGGTCAGCTTTCCTATCTGGGTCTCAAATTAACAGCAAACAGGGACAGATAGACATAAGGGCTTAACCCAACAGGCATGTTCTTATGTTTCCGAGCAATGTTTCTGCAGTATGGGATTCCAGGGGGAATAGGTGGATGTGAGAACCTCCTGCACCATTCCAGACTGACACATTCATACCAAGATTTTCTCTCCATATTGGGAGCTCTTACCCTATTTGCCCAGCACTCATGGGGTGCAGGAAGCCCCAGACCTGCTCATATCTGTGATTGACATAAAGTATTCCAGGGAACAATGTAATCTATCACTTAATCCCAGTAACCAGAACCAGTCCCCTCTTCTGCCACTGGACTGACCAGTCCTACTAACAGGGACTTGACTTCTTATCTCATCACTGGGGAGCCAGCCTGGTCAATGAGATGCCACTGCCACAAATTAATAAAATAAAAAGTGATGATTGAGAATTGAATTCTGCTATTAGTAGGTGGGTGGTTGCAAATTTTTAAGGAATAATGAAAGAAAGTATATTGTGTGAAACTATAAAAACTCCTCTCCTAACTCCTGGAGTCCACATTCCAACCATAGGAAAAACCTATACTTTAGAAAATGTTCTAATATTGGCACCTTTGATAAAGTGATTATCTGACCACATAATTACCACACCTGCCCTTTACCCCTGTTTCTTGATATAAGGGCAACACATTCATTCTGTTTCTCATTCTAAGGATCAGGTGGAGCTATCAAGTGCAGAGATGTCATGGAGGGCAGAATGAATTCCTCCCACAGCAGTGTCAGCCACTTCTCAGGGGCAAAATCAGGATCCTGTGTCACACACCCTGTCAATCGGGTGATTCCTAACTGTGGTGGGTCCCCAGCAGGAGGAACCTGAGAGCCTGAGTCTCAACAGGGCCTTACCTGGCCCATAACTTGTCTACAGAAATAAAGGTAAGAAGATCCCTGAAAGGAATGTAGAGTCAGAGAACAACAAACCATTTCCAGAAAGAAGTGATTGAAAAGAGGGATCAAGCTTTTCACAGAATCTGTGCGAAATGCTTTATACAGATTATTTCATTTAATCCTTAAAAGAGTACATCAGAATTCAGCTGAAGTTCTGCACAGGGACTGGTCTCAGGAGACGGAGCCACCCTGACTTTTTGATACACAACAACCATGAAACACTACAGTGATGAACAGGAGGGAAGAGGACACCTTATCTGTGTGGCTTTGAAGTCATAACATACTATGTAGCCACTAAAAACATCTTTTTTGAAGAATTATAAGTAAAATTTACAAATTTACTGAGGGCCAATACAAGTCTCCCCAGATCTAAGCCTTGGTGGGCATTTCTAAAGTGTACGTATTAAGCTCCAAGGCATATAGTTCCCAGAGAGGACTTGATCAAGATGGAGAGCCAAAGGTGGAATCAGTATTTTCAACATTCCTGCAGTCAATATTTTATTGGCTTTTACTTTTAATAGTGAAATTGTTTGTATAACAATTTAAAATATAACTTGATATGACACTTAAAATAGCTATATATTTTATTTTCCCATCTAATACCACTCCTATTCTGTAACTCCTTTAAAAAAGAAAAACTGAAAAGCTACAATTAATCATACTGACAATAGAGGTTACCATGGAACAGGAATTTCGTGAACTAGTCTTAATTTTGCAAATAAAGTTTTATTTAAATACAACCTTGGCCATATACTTACAAATTGTCTATAGGTGTTTGCATTACAATGGCAGAGTTAAGTATTGCAACAAAAACCCACAAAGCCTAAAATGTTGACCATTTGGCCCTCTATAGAACATGTTTCTCATTTGCTGCCCTGGAATTATATACTATGGAGTGGCATTTATTTTTGTTTTACATTTCACTATTTCTCAGTTTTTCCTCAATGACCCTTTTTTACATATACATCCTCCTCATATTATCTGTCTTACTCTGGATAAATTATTTAACATATCTTTGATTCAATTTCCTCATTTGAAAATAGAAAATATAATTATATTTACCTGGAAAAACTGTTGAGAAGAGTAACTCAAACAATACATACAAAATTCTTACAAGTGCTTGAAGCATGCCTAATGCTCACTATGTTGAAGCATTATATTCCTTATATGGATTACTAGGCATATTAGAATACAATATAATAAAATATAAAACAAAGACCATAACCTATTTTTTCTTTCTGCTTTATTTAAATAATAGAAATATGTGAAAATACGCAACTTTTCTTTCAGAAAAGATTTCTAATAGAAAACCTGCCACTGACATTCCTGGAATACAGCCACGCCTATTCATTTCTTAACTGTCTATGACTGGTTTTGAGATACAAGGCAAATCTGATGAATCACAACAGAGACATTAGGGCCAAGAAGCTAAATAAAATATTTGTTATCTGACCCCCAACAGAAAAAAAATATTGACAACCTCTCCTGTCCAAGAAAGAGTATGGAAATGAATTTGTAACTAGAACCAAAATTCAAGATGCAATAAGAAAATATATTAATAAAGCTTACTCCATGAAAATGAAAACAAAGCTTGCATGGCAAAAAGCAGCAGAAGTTAAATCAAAGGACAAATGACAAACCATGAGGAAGTGCTTGCAACCTGTAGAGCATGTAATGGTCAACTATCTCCAAAATAAAAAGAGAAATACATTTTTAAAATGGAGGTAATACATTTCAAATATCCTGTAAAAAAATGGCAAAAGACCTAAAAAACTAGCTCATAAAGAGAAATATAAAAATAACGCTTAAACATATACAAAGTTGCTCAACTTCGGCTATAATAAGGTAATGATCAATTTAAACTACACTAAGATACCATTTTTCATTCATGAGTCTGGCAAGAAAAATCATTTTGCAAAAGACTCTGTTGGTGAAGGGCACCTGGATGGTTCATTCAGTTAAGTGTTTGCCTTTGGGAACAGGTCAAGATCCCAGGGTCCCCCTCAGGGATGGATGAGCACCCCTCATCCCTTTGTCAGGCTCCCTGCTCAGTAAGCAGTCTGTTTCTTACTTCTGTTTCTCCCTCTCCCTCTGCCCCTCTCCCTGCTCAATATCTGTCTAATAAATAAATAAATAAATAAATAAATAAATAAATAAATAAAATCTTTAGAAAAATAAAAATATTTTTGGGAAGCTTCCCTTTATGTTGCCAGAGAGGAACAGCAGCTACTACTAAAATCCTCCCAGACCTAATCTACACCATCACCAGGGTAAGAAATCAATAACTTCATCTGCCAGGGAAGGTGCTGGTGGAATCCCATTGCAGTTGAGGGAAGACAAAGGATGCAACCACTGAAACTTTGCCCAAAACATCTCCTTTATGCCCAAAAGTAACAAGTTTTCATTTGCAGAAGGATGGGCATCAAAACAATGGCCTGAAGTAGGTGGGCACCTCCTGCACTGGGGGTGGGGGACGAGGATTGAAAATGTTCCATCTCTGGAAAAAAGGCAGGAATACCATGTAGGTCACATCCTTAAGACCCAGTTTCACTGTATCTGCTTAAAATTGAGACTTAATAAAAATATCAGAGAATGTCTCCATTCCTGACCTTTCATCCCCATGCTGGAAAACCTTGAGTAAAAGTCACAGTGGAATAGATCTAAGAGAGCTTCAAGAGGCAGACTCTCTCTAGGGAGGAGAACAAGGAGAAGAGACAAAGACAAATTACAGCTAGAGAAATTTTAAGTGTTTGATCTCTCACAACAATAACTTTCAACCCTGATAACATTGCAATGAACTTCAAATCCAGTCTAACTCCTGACTAGTTAACCCAAACACCCACACTAAAAGTCTACCAGGAAAGATGGGCTCATTTTCAAGCACAGGATATATTTAATTCAGTATCTATTATAACATAGAACATGTCCAGCTTTCAGTTGAAAAATGAAAGGCATACAAATCAAGAAATAATATAGCCTGAGGACACAAAGTAATCACCAGAACAGCCTGAGTCATGACATAGATGTTGGAAGTATTAGGAATTTAAAATAACTACGATTAATATGTTATATGCTCTAATCTAATAGAAAAAGTAGACAACATGCAAGATCAGACAGGTAAATACAGGAAAAATTACAAAAAGACCTAAATGGAAATTATGGGAAAGAACAAAAAGGAAATACGAGAATAAAAAAACACAGTAACAGAAAGAAGAATGCCCTTAAAGGCTCAACAATGGACTTAAGAGGTATAAGGAAAGAATTACTTAACATAAAGATAGTCACTAGAAATTACTTACATTGCAATGGAAGGACGTGAGAGAGAGACAGAGAGAGAATGATACAGATAGAGGAAGCAGATCATCATTATTCATAGAAGAGAACTATAAGAACGCTTCCCAGTCTCTCTCCCTCTCTCACTCTCTGATTTGAACCAGTCATGGACATTAGTCCTTTAACAAGAAAATAGCTTCTTTACACTAATATCATTGGATGGTAACAATCACCCAATAATGAGAGGAATCTGCTGATAGACTTAGTAGCCCTATGTTGCAGGATGTTTTGGTATCATTACCATGGCTCCCTTTCTCTGCAGTCTAAGAGTCTAACTTGTGTGTTCCGAGCCCCCCTACCTCTTACTAAATCAGCTCTCAGATTTGTTCTGTGATCACCCTATTATTCAGCCACCTCTCCTGATAAGTGCTGGCAGGATGCTGCTCCCATCACAGGCCATCCTGGTGGCCTCCCTGTGGAGCTGTAAGTGGTTTTACCCATGGGAGATTTCATTCAGTGAACAAAGCTGATAACAAACAAACAAACAAAAAAAAAACAGAAAAACAAAAAACAAAAAACAGAAAACAAAAAACAAAAAAAACCACAAAAACAACAACAACAAAAACCCATGGACAATCAAGTCAGCCCATTTGGGTGGGAAGACAGTGACATAGTTAATCAAACAATGTTGATAAATTCCACCAAGACCTTAACTCTTCAGAAAAATATATTAACTCTAGACTCTAAGTTTTTCTTTAACAAATGTATTCTGGGGCACCTAGGTGGCTCAGCGGTTGAACCATCTGCCTTCGGCTCAGGGCATGACCCCAGGGTCCCTCATCAGGCTCCCTGCAGGGAACCTACTTTTCCCTCTGCCTGTGTCTCTGCCTCCCTCCCTGTGTCTCTCAGGAATAAATAAATAAAAATTTTTTTAAATGTATTCTATTTTCCTGAATGTCAAAATTTTGCTGTTCGCCTTTGTTTTTCTTTCAGATACAAATGCAGACATTTTAATAACACAATTCATACCTTCCATTACCAAGAGTAAAGGAAATACAGCATTTTTAAAATGCCAAATAAAAACAGGTGTCTGCAGGAAGAATGTATAAATACAGTGGTACCAAAAGAAGCCAGGGCATCTTCTAAAATGCATTCTGTACATTTTTCCAGTGAAAATATGGCTCATAAACAAGGTGATAGTTAAGAAAGATATGAAGCCAGTAATGACAGAAGGATTTGCCATCAAGTCTCAGGATACTCTGAGTTAATGAGGCAGCTGCTGGACTGTATTACTGTGCCTGCTGGGATGCACTGTATGGAAATGTTCCACTGCCACTGACTAAGGAGCTCCCACAACTCCACACCCCTACAAACACATGCATACTCCTTTCTACCTACCAAAGGGACCTGGCTACTGTCTATATAGGATTTTTTTCCTGCATCTGTGTCCTCAGGAGGGTTTGAGCTAGGACCCCAAGCACCCAATCTGTGATGTTTCTTTCAGTATGTCACTTTATCTTCTATTTGTACTCTTTGGGGCCTAGGGTAGCTTTGGGCAGTGTGAATTTGCTTTGCTTCTCCATCTATGGGAGGCTTCCTGGGAAGGAAACTAACCAGTGTACACAATGGTGTGCTGACTTTCAATGAATGAATGGATGGATGATGGAAACTACAAGGCTTTGGAGTGATATAAACCTAGGTTTGAATTCCTGCTCAGCCAATTAGCTGACAGCACAATCCAGGAAAGTTACTAAATCTTTCTCATAGGATTTCTGGAAGCTGAAGGAGGTTCCGTACAGGATAGTTCTAGCACAGGGTCAATATATCACAGTGTCCTTTCCCATTAGCTAAACTGCTTTACCTAGACATCTCAGCTAACACAGGAACTCAGGGACTGAGTTGAAAACTTACATCTTACATCTTTAAAACTTACATCTTACATTGTCCTCCAAAAAAACAGTAAACCATTAAGAGTAAGTAATGAAAATAGTAATAGTTAAAAAAATAGTAATAGTTTTCATTTTAAAAAACTAAAAATTCTGAATAGAAAAAGAGTTGAGGGCAATAAACCAAAATATTTATTTTCTCCAAGATTTTCCTTCATTCACAGCAGAGTGTAGTAATGTCATAGCATGTAAAGCAATAACTATAGTCATTATTAATATGCCCAAGCTTTGTGAACTTTCTACAAACTACTCATCTACAAAAGGAATCTGCTTCTCTATAAAGCTGTTGGATTATTGTCTCATTTGTTATACAGAATACGACTTTTCTTCCTATCCTCATGATAACCATATACCTTCCCACACTCTTGCAAAATATAGTGAAAAAATCTATAGCTCAAACTTAAAAAGAGCTCAAGGATAGGTGTTTTTTAAAAAGATTTTATTTATTTATTCATGAGAGACACAGAGGGAGAGAGGCAGAGACACAGGCAGAGGGAGAAGCAGGCTCCATGCAGGGAGCCCAATGTGGGACTAGATCCCGGGTCTCCAGGATCATGCCCTCCAGGTGCATGTGCTTGCCTCCAAGGCAAGTGCTAAGCCACTAAGCCACCCAGGCTGCCCAAGGATAGGTGTTTTTGAAGAAAAAAACTAAAGAAAAAATGTGAAGGTGTTGACCCCAAAGGAAAACAACAATGAATTATTATAACATGGGTGTTTTGATAATGTCTTCTGGGCTCTCTCTTCTTTATACCAGGAACATAATAAAATAACACTGAGACAGATCTTTCTGAGAAGATCTTTCATTGGTTCTAAAGCAAACCTTCCTCCCCTGTCCTGGCCTCTGAAGAACAAGGGCTGCCACTGCCTCCCCAGTCCTGATTCGTGCTCCATCTTGGAGTCCATTCTGATTAGTCACTGGCAACCCCAACCCCATGTATTTATGTATATCTTTGGCTTGGGTTTGTAGGTCCACTCAACCTGTTCAAGTGCCTCTGATTTCTCTACGTTGCTTTTCAAATTAAAGTAACATAACAATATTACAATCTCTTAGGGTCAAGTTTCTTTTACCTCAACACCAGACAGAACATTGCACATACCTTGCAAGCACACTGAGGTTTCCCTCAAGAAGACCATGGTCTACTGGTACCAATGACAAGAAAGAGATCTCTGAAATGAATTATTTTTGACTCAACCAATGTTACTTGTGAGGCTAGCCTGATTCTGGTTTGAGACAGATAAGAAAGACAACAGAGTCTTATCTGATAATTAATAACGTCATCAAGCCTGATGAAGCCATCAACTGGGATCTCACAAAATCAAAGTCAAACTGTAAAAAAAACCTTTTTCCATTACTTTCAACTCTTTTCTCACTCGAGTAACCACAGCAGACCCTTTCCTGTTCTTAATCACAAGATCATAAGCCGTTGGAATAGGAAGGGCCTTTTGGACATACATAGCCCAATGCCGGCATACCAAATTGGGATGTGGGAGCCCAGGGTTGGCAAATGCTTTGTCCAAAGCTAGCTAGTGACAGGGCTACATGTACATTTCTGAAGCTCACAGAATAGCTTCCAAAAGTTTTCTTCTTTCAATATGTTTTCATTTTTTAAATAAAAAATCTCACTGATTTTGTTTTCATTTTTAAATAAAAAATTTTTATTTAAATAAAAATTTTAAATAAAAATGTTATTTAAATAAAAAATAGATTTATTTAAATCTATTTTCAAATTTAAATTTATTTATTTAAATAAAAAAGATTTTAAATGAAAAATCTATTTTTCTATGGGAAATAGAATTCTACAAATTTCTCCTTTTATTCCAGGTAAATATTGTCATCATGGTAAATTATTTTCTCTTTTTGCATTGCCTGGTAAAGGTTCATGTTGTCAAATGATAAAAGTGGCTTACTAAAAAATGCAGAACATTGTTACATTTCTCAAGCATATTCTGGTGACATATTTGCGTTTTCAGTTACTGAAGTATATAGTTTTTCAGAAATACAATCCTAAATTGCTAACGGACCAGGTCTGGTGTTCATGAGAACAAAAGGTCTTTTCCTTTGATGCATCTCTGAGTAGTTTCACACACTTGAAAACCTGGAAATCAAAACCTCTTAATTCTCTGAACACTGTTCCTGATAATTTAGAAAGTCATTTGTTCACCACTTGGTCCTGATCTTTTCTCTCTTTTTTATTCTTTTTCCCTTTCTTCCTTCCTTCCTTTTCTTCTTTCTTTACTTTTATTTGTTCTTATTGTTTCTATCAGGACTTTTCCATGATTACTGCCACCATTGAAAACAGACATGTGGGTCAATTAATCAGAGGAAAATTTATAAAATAAGAGATGCCATGAAGTCTATATTCAAGGATTTCCAAGGGAACCCAGAAGATCAAATTGTTAGTACAAGGTTTCTACCTGTTGGTCATGCCATGAAGCTCAGGAGAAGGCTAATATTTTTGTGGAACCTCTAACCAGTGTGAAAACTCCGGCTGGATCAAGATTATTTGCAGAAGGAACTAAGCTCATAGTAACTCCCCCTGGTAAGTAACTTTGTTCTATTTTGATCCTGTGAAATGAAAAACTAATAGATGCTTTTTAGAGAAAACAATGTAGGATCACCTCAGCATACAGATAGTAACTTTGCAGCTACTGGTCACAATATACTATTATTCTCAATATATGGAAACAAAACTACTTTGTAAATGGTTTATTTACTTCCCTTCTTACAAGCAGATTGAAAATCTCCTCTTAGAAAACACACACACACACACACACACACACACAGATAGATTCAGGCTTGAAATTAAAATTCTTGTGGACCATGTCTATAACCATAGGTATAAGTTATTAGCTCAAGATTGTTTTTTTCTTGTTGATGGCCTTTTAAGTGAGAAACACTTTGATTAAGTACCTCTAGCATTAGTAGTGATCTTTTCTTAATGAATAATGTTCCTTTCTCTAATAACTTGCAAAACCTGCAAAATTGCTTTTGATTTTATCTTTTAAATTAATTTTTTTTTGCTTTTGATCTCGTCTTTAACAGCAGTGCAAGAAGTTTAACTCTTACAGTTAATGACTATAGAATATCAGTAAAATCCACTCATTCTTAATACTTTAGCTTCTTAGAGAGGAGGCTGAAACTAGTAAAAATTTGTGCTGCTTTGAGTCTTGTGATATTGCATAGAGATGATCCAGCTTAAAGGAATTTGTGAGTTCAAAGCTTCAGCTTGAGTTCACAAAAGGAGTATGAGAGTCTGTCAGCATGATTTTATATCCTTGTTTTTTCATTTATTGTCTCAGTAAACATTTATTGAAGGCAGTTTCTATGCTGGACATTTGAGGTAAATAGGTGCACAAGACACAGTCCCAACACTCATAAGCTTGTAGCCTAGTAGATAAGTATTCTAGATTGTGATTTGACTGAGCCATAAGTTTTTTGGCTTGTGACTGCCAGAGACATAGAATGACTTGGATTCATGAGCTCTTTTCCTTTCTTATTTTGATAATACTTTTACTGCTTGTAAAATCCATGTAGTTTATTTAGCAGATTATTTGATAAAAGGGCCCCAAACCATCCCATTAAAGAGAATAATAGTATTAACTGATAATTATTGAGAACCGGATGCCACATTGTGGAGATTCAGTGCCTTATCTAAATCCTGAATGGCCCTATACAAGAGCTCCTCTTATATCAATTTCACAGTAAAGAACTTGAGGCTTAGGAAGTTTTGTTATTTGCCTAAAGTCACCTGCTTAGTTACTGTGGGAAAGTTTGGGACCTAGTAGAGACTTATCCATTCCAAAGAGCTTGGCTTAGATCATTTTGCCTTATTAGAAACAGTAAGCCATTTTTAAAGTTCTGAATATTTACTCTTCTGTAGCCTGACTTTTCCAATCAACTCTTTAGTAGGATTCTTAACTGGTAATAGCTCATAATTTGTATCACCCCTCCTGTAGAAAACAATGCTTTTGCTTCTAATCATGGCACTAATGTTGCCTCCCTTCCTCATGATCAAGTAAGTCATGTTGAATATGCACTTATTAAATTCTTACAATGTAATTCCAAGGGTATTTCTATAAAATGTCAAGTCCTTATGACACCATTGCATTCAACCATATTTCTCTATTGGCATCAAATTTGCTGAAAATATTTCAGCTAGCAGAAGAATGGGAGTGGTTGTACTATATGCTTGACTCAATCGCATAACTCAAGAGTTGCCTTCCCACTCATGCTGGGACAGCTGCAGAAAGACCAAACTAAATAGAATCCTCTGAGGAACAGCACAGGATTTTAAATCAGTGGCCTGGAACCTGGTAGAGTAATTTCAAGTTCAAAGGAGCAGTCTTCCAGGAATAAATAGGTTAAAAAATCATCATTAATATTTTAGACTCTGTAACAACTCCTCTGGTCTATCATCAGTGGGGATTGGATTCTGAAAAACCCTTACTTTATAATTAAACCAGATACCCACCCCTCAATACATAGAAAAATAATACTGTAAACATATTTAACATTCATTTGTTAAATACTACATTATTTCTATTTTTGTTCCTCTTTGAAAATTATAGAAATACTAAATCTAAATTACACACTAGGAAAAGAACTGATATGATACATGAAAACCTTTTTTTAAAAAAAAGAGATTTAGAAGATTCAGGAAAACTTTCAGAAAAGATAAAATCATACACACCAACCTTGTGGGTGAGATGAGAAACACAGACCTAAGCTGCCTAAGGCAAGAGGGGTCAGTTCATCAATATTTAACTATGTTCACGTCTAAAGTGATTTTCCTTAAGTTTCATCTTTGTTTAATGTTAGTAGGGACCATTTTATATATGTATATATAGATATTGAAAAATATAGGCACAATTTTGAAAGAGATACAAAGGGAGATTTCTGTAAAAGCTTTTGAGACAGTGGGATCGGTATGGCTGGTACAACAAAGTGTTTGGTCCTGGCACAGTGCTCAGGGTTACAGGTAAATATTTTTTAATTCTTCCATATAAACAGGGAAGGAAGGCAGGTGATGCAGGGGCTGTAAGCTAGATGCTGGCTCAGAATTCAAGGATTTGTTCCCAGTTTGGTCACAAATAGCGGCAGGATCCTTGGGGAGGTAAGTGACTCTGTGTCCTTGGAGGTAGTTGACTGAGCTAGCATGGAGGACATTAACAAGGAGCTAAGTATCTACAGCAACTGAGGGTTCCTAAGGGGTGAAATGGTTAGGGCCATTTGGGATTTCTGCATTGAAACATTTGTAAAAAAAAATTGTGTATCTTATTTATTTTATTCCAAAAATAACCAATGGAAAAGAATGAACCAAAATTGATAAATTTGCCATTTGTCTGAAGGTAATTCATATCAGGTATCTACGCATTTAACAGCACAAACATATCCAAAAATGTCATAAGCCGAGTTTTTTTTTTTCTAAATTCAGTCTAGTGAATTTGTTCACTTTTTATTAGCCTTAGAGTTGAAATTTTGCCTGGATGAGAGAGAACGTTCACAGGGATGTTTCTACCCTACAGAATTTATTCAAATAAATGTTTTCAAAGAATTTTCACAAAGCTGGTAAAACATTGCAAAAACGAAAAATATATATTTTGGTTTACTTAGTGGTTGTGATCACAGGCATAAATGAATTCATAAATTAAAAAGCAATTTTCTGGTCCACCATAAAGGCCCACAGTAGAAGTTTCAAGCCAAATGTTCGGCATCACCTGGCCGGAAGTCAGTTTGAGGTAGAAATTTCTGGTAAGATCTTGGAATATGTATAGAATGTACTGTTGGTGGGAAGGTGTCCTTTGTTTGGACATCATAGGTGAAGCAGTTCCATGAACTGACCCCATATTACTAGGCTTTACTAGCTTCCCTTTGATTTTCTTAGTACTGGAAATGTGGTGGATAAGATAAATGATTGCCTTAATAGATGTGTGAAAGGCATATTTTTATTGATGATGGTTCAGAGAATTCCAACATAGTTGAATAAAGTGAGGTGCAAAGGAAGGAATGCATCTCTGTGCTTGATGGCATAGATCTAAGTGTTACCCCCAAATACTGCATTCCCATTAGTGAGTGAAGGTTTGGTAACATGAGATTAAAATGTCACGTTGAGGACAGAATCATCACCAACAAATTGCTAAAATAATGGTAATAACTATAATTATAATCTCCCACTTTCATAGCATGTTTAGATGTGGAAATCTTAGGGGAGATTTTAATTCCAATCCTTACAGTAAAGGTCAGCATAGACAGTATTGTGCAAGTACTATAATAAGCTCTGACTCTGTGTCTGTGTAGACTTGCATAAAGTGCTCATGCACAACATGTATAATTGTCTTGACAGTGTTTCACCCAAGAACAAAGTTGATCATGACAGGTAACTTTTGTGAGTTCACCTATTTCCTTTTCTGATGGTGAAAGGGTGTCATCAGAGAGCCTGGACTTTGGACTCAGACTGACCTAGAGCTCCAGCTCTACCACTTGCTGTTTTCTGGGCAGCTACTCTCTGGTCTCAGTTTCCTGATCCATAAGATGGGATAACAGGATGTATTTAATTTAGGGGTCATGTGAATATTGAATGAGACACTGTGAATAAAGTACTGGGCATGTTGTGTAACACATAATGGGTGGTTGCATGCATGTTGCCTGATTTCAAACCCAAGGAGAGAATTGTATCTAGTATAGACAATGGTTCTGCAACAAAAAAAAAAAAAAAAAAAAAATGAAATTAAGATGTGATTTTTTGGGGTATTTTTGTATTTGTTCTATGAACTTTAAATCTTAGTCCTTGGGGCACCTTGTGGCTCAGTTGGTTAAGCATCTGCCTTCTGCTTGGGTCGTTATCCTAGGGTCCTGGGATTGAACGCTGCTTAATGGGGAATCTGCGTCTTCCTCTCTGTCTACCACTTTCCCTGCTTGCGTGCTCTGTCTCTGTCAAATGTATAAAATCTTAAAAAAAAATAAATCTTAACCTTTTATCTTAATTGATATCATGTCTAACACTAACAAATTTGGGCTTCATGCTCATATTTAGTAGAAAAACAATTAAATTTTAGAGTATTTAGAAATACAGTTACATTTATAGTTCACACTTTAAATATACTTAGAAATGCCCTAAATTTGAAAATCACATGTATATATGAAATAGTAAAATTATATATTTAATAGGAAAAAATGAGAACAAGATAGAGAAATTTTGAATCCATATTACATGTGGTTTTGAATCAATATTAATATGTGGAAAAAATGAGAATAGAGAAATTTTGAATCAATATTAACATAATACCACACTTGATTGAAAATGTGTTTGCATTTGGTTAATTTATATAGAATTCATACTGCTTCATCTTAATAAAATGCCTACCACTCAGGCAATTTACCTCAAACTTTTTTTATTAAGAACATATATAAATGTCTTAGACAAACTTGCTTATTTTGTAAACTGGTTTCTAGTTTATGCACCAATGAAATGACCTGGGGCATAAAATACTCTGTTAATAGTTTAAAAAAGAATGTTGAAAGAAAAAGAATGTAATATAATTACCCAAAATATTGGCACCAACCATATATAATCAAGTACACTATTTAATGGTCAGTTAACTATCACATTGAGAAAGTTATGGCTCTCAAGATTCATTCTATTCTGAAAATAATGAAATTTTAGGAATCTAGTTAAGGAAAAGGAACAGGATGTAAACATACGGTCTTACCATCCAGAAATTTTCCAAGTTTGTGATTTGATTTTCAAGTTCTTTACTATGATAAATCAGAAGTATTACTATAAGAAAGCCAAATTTCCTAAGATGAAAACAAGACTACTGTATTGACCAGAGGCAAAAATTATGTAAATATCATATACCTTGAAAAAGAAATCTTGCTTTATATAACATGCTTTTTAAAGTTTTTTTTTAATTTTTATTTATTTATGATAGTCACACACAGAGAGAGAGAGAGAGAGGCAGAGACATAGGCAGAGGGAGAAGCAGGCTCCATGCACCGGGAGCCCGACGTGGGATTCGATCCCGGGTCTCCAGGATTGCGCCCTGGGCCAAAGGCAGGCGCTAAACCACTGTGCCACCCAGGGATCCCTATAACATGCTTTTTAAATTAAAAACAAAGTATATCATTGGAGAAATATATAGTGTCCTACTATTATAATCAATAAAATGCTATTTGCACTACAAACAAGATGTACAAAGTTACAATAAGCACATTATTACCTAACTCTCTTTACAGTATGGGCAAAAAACTCAGGTTGTTTGCTTACTAATTTACAATATAAAAATCAGGAGCTTTGCAGCACTGGAAGAAATTCTCACAAATGTTTTTCCTGTTTCCTTTTAAAAGAGAATTCCAATTATTCTCTTCTTAAGAGATTATCTATGAAAGTATTATTCTTACTCGAAACTAGCACAAGAGGAAATGATTAAAACATTTGTGTTTCAGTTGGAGATCAAATTGTAAAGGGCTCTAGTATATATTATTTCAATCATTAAATTAACATTATGTAGTCAAGTACCATTCCAGCGTTCAAATGACATACCCTTGAAAACCATGATGTTTTGTTATATATTTTGACATTATGTCTACAAGAAATTCTGGAACCATATCTGTTAACTTTATACCAGTTTTTTATGACTTTTTTCAGCAGGTGAAATCAGAAAACTATGGAGTACTACAAAATTCAGCAGGCTTGTAGGGCAGATTCACATTTGGAGGAAGATGCTAAGAATCAAAATATGGTGTCTTCTTAGTCCAGCTTCAACTTCAAATGAAAGTATAAATATAATATATAAATATATAATAAGCTCAATATAAGCTTATTATAATATAAGCTCAATATAAAATGAGCTTTTAGTGAACATTTCCTAAAGTAAAACAGAATTCTGACCAATGCATTACTTGATAAGTTTATTTAAAAGCATTTCTGAAAACAATATATTTTTAAATTAAAAATTTTGGAAATATTGCCATTTTGTTTCTAAATTCAAGGCATTGTAAATAATTTGGAGGTGCAGCTTTAAACACTACTGTTCTCAAAATCCTGGAGTGGTTCAGTTACAAGAATAAGATGTTCTATAAAACCAGAAATTGTGGCACCTGAGTGGCTCACTCAACTAAGGACCTGGCTTCCCCTCAGGTCATGATCTCAGGTCCTGCAGCTGAGTTCCACATTCAGGCTCCTTAGTCAGGGGAAAGTCTGACTGTCCCTGTCCCCCTGTCCTTACCCCCACTCCTGCTCTTGCTTTCTCTCTCTCTCTCTCTCAAATAAATAAATAAATAAAACATATAGAAAACAAAACAAAAAAACAGAAATCAAGAAGATTTCCAGTACTCAAAAGTAGTCATGGGATCCGATTTGAAACTAAAACATCAACTTGGTAGGTTGTCAAGTATGCATGGAAATAGACTCCCATTCAAACGAGTGACTGTGTATTGTTTAAAAGTGCCACATATTAATCTAGGCCCTGCTACTCAATAGCTGTGACTTTGGTCAAGCTACATAACCTCTAGAACCTCTTTTCCCATGTAAACAAAGAACAGTACCTTATAACCCACTGTGGTAGAAAGGCCATAATAAACACTAATTTTATGGCAACTTGCCTTGCTTTTCTGTGTACTGGAGTGTTCCAAACCACACGATGTTCGTCTTTCTCTTATAGCGTTTTAATTGTTATCCATTTTCTCCCACAGATAAAAATCCTGATGAAGACATTCCCCCCAAGCCCACAGTTTTTCTTCCTTCAATTACTGAAATTAAAGTCCACAACACTGGAACATATCTTTGTCTTCTTGAGGATTTTTTCCCTGATGTTATCAAGATAGACTGGAAAGAAAAAGATGATGAAACAGTTCTGCAATCCCAGCAGGGAGATACTATGAAGACTAAGGACACATACATGAAATTCAGCTGGCTGACTGTGACTCAAGAATCAATGGCTAAAGATCACAAATGCATGGTCAAACATGAGACGAATAAAGGAAGGGTTGACCAAGAGATCGATTTTCCTTCAATAAACAGAAGTATGTGCATGTAAATATGAATATAACCTTCTAGAACTCTTGTTTCAAAGGGAAAAACTCTACCTTTCTGTCAAGTATTTTTTAAGATTATTTGTTTATTTATTTGAAGAGAGAGAGAGAGAGAGCACAAGTAGGCAGAATGATAGGCAAAGGGAGAGGGAGAGGGAGAAACAGACTCCCCACTGAGTAGGGAGCCAGATGCTGGGCAGAATCCCAGGATCCTGTTCTCAAGCCGAAGGCAAACACTGACTGAACCACCCAGGCACCCATTTGTCAAGTATTAATGAAAACAAGCAATTAGAAATTTTTCTTTAGTGTTGTTAACTTTTAATGGTAGCATAAATATGCTGCTATTTCCCCAGAAAATTATAATAGAATGGACTACAGAACATACAAAAAAAAAGAAAAATTCACTTAGCCTTTCTCACCTGTTTCATCATCCAAAATATTAATGTCACAGTGATGTTTTTTATAGTCATTTCATGATTTTATGAAACAATCCATGTGAAAGCACCTAGTAACCTTACACACCATAAATGCTCAAAAGAGAGTCCACTTTTGATTATTTTACTTGATCAGGAAATAAGACCAATTGTACATCTTTCAAGAATGTTCTACTCAGGGATGCCTGGGTGGCTCAGCGGTTGAGCATCTGCCTTCGACTCAGGGCGTGATCCTAGGGTCCTGGGATAGAGTCCCACATCGGGCTCCTCTCAGGAAGCCTGCTTCTCCCTCTGCCTGTGTCTCTGCCTCTTTCTGTCTCTCATGAATAAATAAATAAAAATATTTATTAAGAAAAAGAATGTTCTACTCAGCAGTTAAAGTTCTTATCACTTCAATCTCGCTCTACTCAAACATTAACAATTAATTATAGGACAAAAAGCTATTCATTTGATGGAGCTGGATCACCGCTCCACCAGAAATAGTACTTTGGCTTCTGAGGTTTTAGTATGGTCTTGGGTATTTCAGACATGAATTTTATATATCAGCATAAGGGGAAATTTAGTAAGAAAGGATTGGGTGAGGCTAATGTGTACATACGTTCTTCATTCTACACAAAGAATGCATTTCTTACTATTGGTAAATGCTGCTCTTCAAACATGTATTGCAATATCGGCATGTGCCAGACCTGGTAGGAATGCAGGATGAACTACTCTCCCAAAAAGGATCACACAGCAAAGCAAATATACTTTTCCTAATCAGTCTGGGTCACTCATGATTCAGGCATGGTGTCCCAAAGGAGTGCCATTGGTGCAAACATTAGTCACATTTCAACAGTGTGGGCAGACAATTGAATGTGCCCTGGCCTGCTGTGATCCAGTAACTCACTAGACTCAGAAGTCAAGTCCTGAAATATTAATATACAGACCAAGGTTCCAGAGGCCCAATAAGAAGGAACAAGTTTGGATTTTCCTTGTGCTTAACAAGCACTTTTTAAGCAGTGGGGAACAAGCACATCCTAAGACCTGTGAAGAGCTTTGCTATATACAAATCTCAATTTCTGAAGTAAGTCTTTGTGTTTCTGGAGTGTTGAAAAAAACCCACGGACCCAAAAAGGAAACACTTGGCTTACGGCCCCAAGTCACTAAACCAAGACTTAATACCTAACCCAAGTATAATTTCAACCCCCGGAAGAGTAACCTTTAACCAGTCCACATGGGAATTTCCTGTTCAGCCCCAGGAAGTTTCCTGATTGACACTTTCTTCACCTTGGGAGAGTGGCCCTTGCTAAAACAATGGATTATTTGCTAAGAATTCCCCTTTTTCCATTCACACTCTATTGTAAAAAGTGTTCCATCCCCATAGGCCTTTAGAGCTCCCTTCTATTTGCTAGATGACCTTAGTCAGAAATTGATCCATTAATACAGTCATTAGATCTTTAACATTTACTTGGTTAAATTTTTGTTCTTTACCAGTTTTGGTGGCAGCGATTCAATCCAATATGGACTCCCACAGGCATTCAGAGACAAGGAGGAAGAGACAGGTGGTAACTGTGAGCCCTCTAAGTTCACAATCTTTCTCGCCTGTTCCAAGCACTGTGGGTGAGTTCTCCCTGGTTCCAAGCTCCACTCTCTGGGTTTTGACTTCTAATCTGATCAGCTTTGCTTTACGGGGAAGATCAGCTTAGGCTGGCAGAGTGTTATGCCTGAGTTCAGTTGAGTTAGCATGTTTGCAGGCATATTTGCATAGAGTCCAACTGAACAAGCAGAAGGATATGCCCAGAGCCAAGCCCCTAACCTTTCAGAACAAATTCCTGAGATGGAAATCTCAACAAGATTTCAGGGGAATTGGTGGTGGTGCACACAGAGTCTTCTTGTGGCCAGAATTCAGTAACATCTCTTACTGCCCATAGACTAATGTGCACCTAATTGATTGTCTTCTTTTGTGTAGATAAAGGCCACTGCTAACAGGGAAAGGTGGAAAAAACTACAGCAATAGGTGGGCATGAGTCAAGCATTTAGAGGCTGTTAGAGCATTCGATACCTCAAGAACATACCCCTGATAGTAGTAGCTGGTCAGGAAATGGGGTGGATCAGCACTAGGTCACCCATCAACCTCACGAAAACTTCTGGGCAAGGAGCCACACTCTGAAATACCCACAATCCCCAATTTCAGGACACAACCATTTTAGGTGTTAGTTTAGCTCTGAGAAGTCCAATGTCTTAGCTAATGGGATCCTTAAATTCTAAAGAGTCAAACACATGACTTTCCAATGCACCTATTAATTTTTTATTTAAAACTATATTCCTAGATTACAGATACCTAGCAAAATCGCAAGATATCAAAAGCTTGTTTTGTGTCCTAACCAACTGACTTGGTTGGATTGGATTGGAATCAGATTGGAAACCCCATATAAGAATTGGAAACCCCAAAATAATACCAGACAGGAATGTGGGGCATAACTCATTTCAGCCAGATATATTTGGACTGGGGTGTGGGTTAAGTCCATTTGAGGCTAATATCCTACTAAACTGTTGCGAGCCCTCAGGGCAATGATAATCTAGAAATACAAAGCCCATAAAGGGGGAACTTTCCAATTAGATAAAATCATTAAGAACCCACTTAAAAGCAAGGGTTCTCCAATTAAACAGAACCTCCAAAAGGTTTAAAATTCCAAGGTCATTTTATTGAAAGACTCATTGCAAAAGGCTAATGAAAAATTAAAGATGGAAGAAGTACCTAAAACAGAAGACTATAAGACTGATCTAACTCCTGCTCCCTTCTGGCTCCTTTGAGTGCTCATTCTAGTCTGAATTGATTTTCCACTCTGAACAGACTACACAGCCATAAACAGCAGTCTGCTCAGTTCATAGTCTTACAGACACCTCCATATCTACCTTCACAGGAGAGTCCCAAATGAGCCCCTTCCAGAGTTGATGAAACTGGGTGATTTCTGGAAAATTGCTATGTGCTTTACTTTCCTAAACAACCATGTGGAAATTCTGGTAAATACCAGGACCTGCACTGGGATCCTAGAAAAACTGGCAGAAGCCAGGGAAGAGTAGAAACTCTTAACAGAAGTAGCTCCTTCCAAATCTCTCTCCATGGTGCCTAGTCCAGCGGGGATAGTAAAATTTTTGTAGTCCCATTCTTTCCAAATCCAGACCCATTGCTATTGATCCTTTCTCTCGCAGAGAGAGCTATTGCCTTCTTGTTTGTGTCATCCTGCGTAACTGCTCTTAGCTTTCTGCTTACCTAGGACGTGTGCCCTGTTGGTTTCTTCCTTTGACTCTTACTGAGTGACTCTGGATCTTGGGAAGATAATATCCTTTGCATCGTCTTTAGGGATCCATTTTACACCCAAGAGAGATTATTCCATGCTGCCAGAAATCCTTAAAATTCAAACTATGTACCCAGAGGTAAGGAAGCAAATTGAGGCTCATATGTTCTGATAGGTTATATCAAACTATGGTGTCATTTCACCTAAATCAAGTCTTTAAGAAACTCAGAGCAGCTATCCTGACAAATCTTAACAGAAGTAGAAATGCAGCTCTTGAGGCAATTCAAAGTTCTTCTATTCTTTTACCTATCCCCAAGTTTCTCCTATTTATGGAAAATGGCTTATAAATGATTGGCTTTAGGAAGGCAAAATCATTCTTGGAGGAACATACATTGCTTCTTTGTCTTTAAAACTCTACATCCTACTAATTCTTTAAAATTTAAGCATAACCCACAAATGCCTGAGACTGAGGGAAAGAAAAAGAAAGAGCCCTTTCTAAAATATGAACTGCTAAAGAGCTCTTGTACCTCAATTCTAGTCTAGTCTCCTTAATAATTCCAGAGACAATACAAATCTTGAAATCATCTCCAAATATTAGTGACTCTGGGGTCTTTGCAGCAGTCTGTGTGTCCATAAATATATGTTGTCAGTGTGAGATATTTTTCTGTCTGGATGGTGTTGCCAAAATCAATTTATAAATAGCTAATTTCCTTGATTTGAATACAATCACAAACAATGAGGAATGGGCATTCTAAAACTCTCAGAAATAGAAACTAACTCAAATGTCTTTCAACTTTACATGATCTGAGCATGGTTGTGGGTTTAAGTAAAATAAGCATATATTTACTGCCTTATCAGCACTAAAATGAGAAATTTCATGTGCCTGAGTTTACCAAAAGTCAAATAAGTAGATATGATCTCTGTTATAAAATGTTATAGGAACTAACTTAGGAGAATTATGGACGTGGATGTTTCATAAGGTTTTTTTAAATTTTTATTTTAATTCCATTTAGTTTATATACCATATTATATTAGTATTGTGTATACAATATTGTGACTCAATACTTCCAACATTACCTATGCACATCAGGACAAGGGCACCTCTTTATTTTTTTTTAATTTAAATTCCATTTTCCAACATATAGTATAACACCCAATGTTCATCTCATCACGTGCCCTCCTTAATGCCTGTCACTCAGTTACCTTATCCCCGCCCCCCCGCCCCCCCCCCCCCCCCGCCTACCCCGCAATCCTTTGTTTGTTTCCCAGAGTTAGGAGTCTCTCATGATTTATCTTCCTCTCTAATTTTTCCCCGCTCAGTTACCCTCCCCTTCGCCTATGATCTCTTTCTCTATTTCTTATATTCCATGTATTAGTAAAACCATATGATAATTCTCTTTCTCTTATTGGCCTATTTCACTCAGCACAATACCCTCCAGTTCCATCCACAGTGAAGCAAATGGTGGGTATTCATCCTTTCTGATGGCTAATACTCCATTGTATATATACACCAGAACTTCATTATCCAGTCATCTGGTTTTTTTTTTTTCCATTCATCTGTTGAAGGACATCTTTTTATCTCCTTCCATAGCTTGCTTATTGTGGACATTGCTGCTATGAACATTGGGGGTGCAGATGTTTTGTTGTTTTACTACATCTGTATCTTGGTGTAAATATTCAGTAGTGCAATTGCTGGGTGGTAGGGTAGTTCTATTTTTAGCTTCATGAGGAACCTCCACACTGTTTTTACAGAGTGGCTGTACCAGCTTGCATTCCCATGAACAGTGCAAGAGGGTTCCACAAGGGTACCTCTTAATTCCTATCACCTACTTCACTCATCCCTCCCCATATCTCATAATGATTTTATGGGTAATCTCAGCTAAACTGTTAAGAACAAGTAATTTCAAAAGATGTAAATAAAATGAAAAAATTTAGATAAAGTTTTAAATAGTCTCTCAAATATTGTTGGGAACTTAAATCCTTAAGGTTTTGCTGAGATAGGTCACCTGTTAAGTTATATTGATTATCTAGATCATTTCCAAACAAGATAAAATATTAAAGTATTAACAAATAAACAAGGTTCATCTGCTTTTGGTTTCCTTTTTTCAGAGACTGAAGATAAATGTGGGCATATTCATAAATGTATTTTGTGCTTTACTGAAAGACTGCTTTATGAAGATGCACACTTGTTGAAATTATGAAAAGTATTCATAAATTTGCCAATATAAACAATACTGACTAAAAAAACAGTTCACAACTGTTTACTTATTAGCTTTCATTTAAAATGAAGGTTTCTAAGCGTTAAGAATTCTAGTATATGTAATGAAGACTACTGAAAATAATATGGGAAACAACTGAAAATATAAGGAAAAGTAAGATGTGTAGTTTTAATAAGAAAAAGTATGAGGAATGGAAATATGTTTTTTGAGGGAGAAAAAGAAGAATTTTGTCCTGAAAGGAGGTTGGTCACCTAATGAGGGTAAACTCAGGACAAAATCTGAATGTAAAAGAGAAAGTTGCAGAGGTTTCTACAAAGGCAATGTTAGGAAAGGAATGTTATGTGTGGTCAAGAGTGGCTAATATTAGAATGAAGAATTTTCAAATCAAAAGTAAGCTGGTGCAGCATTAGAATTTGTTTTCTCTCTGTCAAAGGACAAAGGGTTTTGTGGGTTTGTTTGTTTCCTTTGGAGTTTTGGTCTGCTTAAGTCTTTTGACCTGGAACATTCCAATGGATTTGCTAAACTAGTCTGGCTTATTTAATATGCCAAATTACATGGGATAGAACAATAGAACTTCATACTAAGTTTTCTAGATATAGTATTTGTAAGATTGTGCCACATGTAGATAAAGACCATTCTGCTTCTACAAAAAAAAAAATGGCCCATCATTATCAGTCTGCTTATGATTCAGAGAAATGAAGGTGGATAAACAATAGAAGTATATTAAACAAAGAGTCAGGCCTAAGGGAAAACTAGGCCACTTGGTTCTTCTGGGCTCCCTTGGCAAACCCCATTTCTCTTAGTTTTTGTTTTTTCATTCCATAACCCACCATAGGGCATTATAAATGACTCAGATTATAAAAAGATGTCAGTGGAAGACTTCGATAATAGTAGAAAATGATTTACCATCAATGTCTAACCTGTCAGATCCATAATCCTGGAAAATCCTGTTGTTGTCTCCAGAGGCTTCATGCCTTCTCCCTCTGTACCCTTTGAACACCTGCAGCTGGAATTCATTCCTCTGCCATTTAGTATGGGTTCTCATAAGCCCTTGTCATTGTTTGTGTATTTTCAGGATGGTTAAAGCCTTTCCCTACCAAGAGACTGATGTCCTCACTGTGGCAAAGACACTATTAAAAATGGGTTTCCCACCTTTTGTGATCTCCAGTGACCAAGACTCATACATCACTGGGCAAATCATAGATCCTTTAGGAAAACCTTGCAAACACTTTGGAATTGTCTCAGTGTACAATTTTCTGCTGATCCTTCATGTTCCCTGCTAGTCTGACCAGCTAATGTAAGTCTCCAAAGCCTGATGCTCAAGCCTATCATCAACAGGTTATGGAAACCTTCCTAGATTACAATTAAAGAGATCCTCTAAGTCACAGTTTACAGCCAACTGATGAGGTATTTTAGACAAAACATTAGAGGAAGATAGTCCTCGAACATCTCAGTTAAAAGAAGAACCTATAATGTTTGTCCTTCTCCGATTCACTTATTTCACTCAGCATATTCTGTATGTTGGCAAATTGAACACCAATAAAAAATAAATTTATTATTAAAAGTAATAATAATAAAAAAATAAACACGGATGAAAACCTGTAAGAAAAAAAAAGAAGAAGAAGAAGAAGAACCTTACCAAGTGCTTTCACTGTAAAACTAAAGGTTGAGCCTGGTACACATCACACAGCTACAGAAGTCTCCAAATAATACCTGAGCCTGCCCAGACAATGGAGTTTCTGAATCAAATTGAGGGAAAGAGAAGTAGCTGACATCCAAATAGCCTGTATCTCCCACATTATTGCCAAAGGGGGTAAACTTTGGAATTTATAGCAAACATTTATTTCAGGCTAGCAGAAAAATCTTACCCTGCTCCTAAATTTTTTCAAGGTAAGTAAGATATATCATTCATTGACTCTCCTAAATTTACATCTGTAGCTAGTTGGGACTACCAAGAAGCCACCAAGATTCACCCCTTTGGCAGGGCCCTCCTTCCCCAGTTTGGGATAAATGTAAATGAGGTCTGATTAAGACTTTCTCATTCATTCTTGAAATTGTTGCAGAATCGTTCCTAAAGCAATGGCTACCCAGCAAAAATCCTTAGGTTCTGGCCAAAGCATTTCTTAAAAGTAAGATAACCCTTGAATATCTCTTAGCTGAGCAAGGCTGGATCTGTGCTGTAGACAACACAATGTGCTATACTCAGATGAACTGTTGGAAAGGGTAAAACCAGATAACATCAGATCACTGAATAAGCCACTTGGCTTAAAAGAGTGACTCCTTCAGAGGGGTCTTTCTTACTCCTTTGATCTTAATTACTTTGAGTCTTAGGGACCTTGGCATCAAATAACGCTCCAAACATGGGGAATTATCCTGTTTATAGTAATCATATAATCTGCCTGTGCATTGTCTTCTCCCAAAAGCTTTACATACAAATACAAAGCCAGTAACCTCCAAGCAATTGAACATTTCTTTTTGGCATCTTCCTGCTTTTATTTTTAATGTAGCCTTTATACTCTTACACAGTTTTTATTCTTCCTCTAAATCCCAAAGCCATACCCTAAGACAGGTGCACACATGAGGAGAAGAGGTGAGTGCAGGGCTTCTTGTGCCACATACTAGATTTAAACTCTACTCTTTAAAATAAATAAATAAATAAATAAATAAATAAATAAATAAATAAACTCTACTCTTTCATTATCAATTGCATGACTATGGGTAAACTATTTGCATTTTCTGGGCCCTCCGAAATGACACAAATAACACCTAACAACAACTCCTAAGATATGACGTGACATATGTGGAATATCCAGTGTAGATATCTCATTTAGCTGCTACTTTATAAGTACTAGCTCCTGCCTCTTTCTCCCCACATATGAACAAAGGGAATGATGAGGAACATTCTTTCTAGCCCTGCTGATCCACCCTCCATGTCCAATATCAAGGGACTTCTGGACCCTAATTATCATCATCATCATCATCTTCAGTATCTTCATCATCCAACTTTATATTTTTGCTTAATAATTTTGATGCCTTGGGTATTTATTGCACATGAAGATGCAGAATTACAGAGCAACTGAGAAAGTGTTCTTAAATGCCATGTTGCTGAGATTGCAATCTAGATTCTAATACTTACTGTTTGCATGAAATCAGGCAAATGTTAGAAATGACAAATGCTCACTATTTGCTTCCACGTGGATGGATCTGGAGGGTATTATGCTGAGTGAAATAAGTCAATTGGAAAAGGACAAACATTATATGGTCTCATTCATTTGAGGAATATAAAAATTAGTGAAAGGGAATAAAGGGAAAGGAGAGAAAATGAGTGGAAATATCAGTGAGGGTGACAAAACATGAGAGACACCTAACTCTGGGAAATGAACAAGGGGTAGTGGAAGAGGAGGTGGGTGGGGGGTTGGGGTGACTGGGTGATGGGCACTGAGGGGGGCACTTGGCAGGATGAGTACTGGGTGTTATGCTATATGTTGGCAAATTGAACTCCAATAAAAAAAAAAGAAATCAGGCAAATGGCTTCTCTCTCTGTCCTCAGTTTATTTGTAAAGTAAATAAAATAAATATTCTTTGTAAAGAACAAAATAAATAATCTCATAATTTATTAGAAAATTAAATAAGATTTACACTTTGCATGCAAAGTTCTCAAAATAAATAACATTTAATTTTTACTTAATGAATATTGCCTTTTATTCTTACTTAGAGACATGGTGGGGATGAAAATGCTAAAAGCCACTTATCACCAATACTTTTTTCCCATTGGATTCATTTATTATAAAAACAACCTGGGTTTTTAATACTTTGGAATGTTCTAGATGAATTTCACAGGTTTTTTGACTGACTTGACTTGCAAACTTGGATCTGAGTTTTCTAGGTGGTGGTGGTGGTGTGGTGGTGTTATAGATGTTTACTGTTCGGTTGTGCTGGTGTGAGAGTGTCACTTCAACCTAGGTCATCAGAAATTTATACAGTCACCCCTCTCTTATTAATAAGTCCTAACCTTCAAAACAACAGATGAAACTAATAAGTGATTTCTTTTAGACAACCAGCAGCTGCAGTTCATGAACACCTCTGCCTACTATACCTATATCCTCCTCCTCTTCAAGAGCTTGATGTACTCCATCATCATCACCATCTGTCTGCTTGGGAGACCAGCGCTCGATGGCAATAGGAAGAACTAACACATGGTGCCACCAGGATCCAATTTTTCCCATTGGCTGCTGTTCTAAAATGTCTGCTGTGGATGTAGTGGGGCTTTCTTTCTGAGATTGGGTTATTTCCTTTCACATGTGTCATTCTCTCTAGTGCCATTATGCAGAATGGGTTTATAAACCACTGGGCAAACAGAAACTTTCGCTCTGCAGCAAGAACAAATTCTACTATGGCTCAAGGGTGGGGCCAGGGGGGCCATCCCCAGGGGCTTCAGCACTCCTTAATGCCCACCCATTCCTCAGCCACGCAGTACCCATGCCTCTGAGGACAGACAGCATGCAACTTCTAGCTGCCTCCTTTGGACTCTTTAACCAGATAAGTGCCTGGAAGCCTTTTATTTTATATACATGGAACCCGCCATCCTTGCTACTTGAACTTTGTACCGTTTTTCAAAATAGGCACAATAAAAAGCATTGAAAAGTCTGTTTTGTCCTGTGTGCCTTCATTTGGTACAATCTAAGGGTCCAATGTAAGGGACACCATAACCACTGAGCCTTCCAATTCAGTGCTGGTTGTAATACTGGTCAATTCCAGATTTCTAATTCTTGCCCTGACCTTATGACACCTACTTTGAGACACTGGTCCAAACTGGGGAGCCACAGCCAGTGAAGGTGCCCAAGTTATTCCTCCTTCCAAGGTCAGCTGATTCAGACTCATTTAGTTCAAAACACTCTAGTGATGACAGTATAACACATCACAAGACTGGTGGGTGTGCTCAGACCTATAGCAGTGTTTCCTGGGCTCGTAAGAACCCCAGAGAGGAACAGTAACACTGGAAAATAGGGTTAACACTGGAAAATACGGTGTTGGAGGGGTTAAGGGTTTGGGCTCTGAACTCCAAGTGCCTGGGTTTAAATCTTAGTTCTATAACTATTTGAACTCTCTAAGACATAATTTTCTCTTCTGAAAAGTAAAATTACAATGATCTATCTCCTAGAGTTGTGTAGATCAAATGAGCTAATTATACGGGGTACATGTATGTCTTCAACAGCATTAGCATCTACTGTTGGCAGCTCTAAGTTAGAAATAATAGATAACACACATGCCCAAGCACATATACTAAGAAGTAGGACACTCATTTACGTGTGTATGTATATTTCTACATGTAAACAAAATGTTCAGTGTGTGGCAAGATGATGAGAAAATAGATGATCGTATATTTTTCCATTTTCACTAAAGAATTCATTTAGAATAATAACTTTTATATATTAGAATTCAAACAACATCTCATTTAAAATTGAGGAGAATTTTTTGCTTATTTACGATCAGCTTCCATTTCTATGAAACCAGTGTTTTTGGAAACCAAGTAGAGTTTCCCATGTGGAAACAGCATAAGACTCAGCAGACTGGAAGAGGAAATTTAATTTCAGTCTTCTCCTTGATTCTCAAAAATTTGTTCAGATCTCCTTGGACAAATGTCTGGGCCTCTACTTAGGGATCTGGAACTGTTTCTGCATGTGGAATGCACGGAGGCACAGAAGGGAAAGCAGCAAATGACCTGAAGCTGTGTAGGCTGATGTCCCTGCTGGGGCTCCAAGGCAATGTCTCCTGTGGTTCCAACTCCTTAGCACCTTCCGTCCTCAACCCAACCTGGGTTGGTCTGCACTGGGGCATGCAGAGTGGAGGAGCATGGTGGTGCAGAAGATGGCGTGAATGACAGGAGGCTGCTGGTGTGGCGATGGTGCTTTATTTTGCTTTTTTTTTTTTTTTTTTTTTTTTTTTTTTTGTCTACGTGCTCTGTCAAATGTGGTTAATTCACGGAAAATGATTGAAGTCAAACCGGCCTCTACTGGTTGGGCTGTGAAAGCGGTGGCTCTGGTGTTGTAAGATGAAATAAGGACAGTTAAACCACAGCCAACTTTGTTCACTTCCAAAAGGCCACAGCTAATGAAAAGAAAATATCGGTCTGCACATGCATGGTCATGCTGTCAAACATACTCTTAGGCTGTGGGTGAGGGTTCCCCTATTTTATATCAAGTTCATTTCAAGCATCTGCTATGTGAATTAAGATCCTCTTACCAGGACTGTTGAGACACTGCCCCCTCAGTCCACTCCGATGACACTGTTCTGAAGGAAACAGCACACACACTTCTTGTAGCACTAGGTGATCCCTGACGTTCCACCAAGGTCTGTGCTTTCTTTTTTTTTTAAGACTATTTATTTATTCATGAGAGACACAAAGAGAGAGAGGCAGAGACCGAGGCAGAGGGAGAAGCAGGTTCCTTGCAGGGAGCCCGACATGGGACTCAATCCCGGGACTGCGGGGTCATGCCCTGAACCAAAGACTCAACCACTGAGCCACCCAGGTATCCCAAGTTCTGTGCTTTCCACGGCAGATGATTCACTCAGGCTCCCACTTTTGGTCTCATTTTGTCAGTGTTGGCAGGGTGACACAAGACTCTTGCCCATGAAGCTTTTAGCACAGGTAGACTGTAGATGTCACAACAGCAGGTCCATCTTCCTCACAAGAACACAGAAATATAGAGGCCCTGAGTTCAACTGTGTAATTGGATGTCATAGATTGAGTGATCCCAGTCCCTCTAAAGGGACAAGTGACTGTAGAGTCAGAATGAGCAAGGCTTAATAGAAGAGATGCACATCAGAGAATGTGTGGTGGGAGTGGAGCAGAGGATGGCTGTTCAGCAATGTGAGCACAAAGAGTTCCCCACCTGAGCTTGGTACAGAGAGGGTGCCCAGTCCTGGGACCCGATCTGTCCAGTTCCTGGGGAAACAAACTTCTATTGCTGAGTTTGCTGCTTATGGCTTTTACAGTCTGACTTTACAGCCCATAGATTCCATTCCTTTTGGTCTGTGCTTAGAGCCAACTTCTGGGTGAGCCTTGGCCTCCATAAGCATGAGCGCCATGCTACTGCTTCAGCCCAGCATGTGTGGGAGAGAGCTCTTTCTCAGGGTAAATTATACACTCACATCCAGCTTAGGCATCATCTATGGGCCTGGTGTAAATGTGACTCCACTCTTGAGACAGGATATTCTAACTGTGGCCACACCATTGAGTTCTTGAGGTTTGATTCCCAAAGGCCAGAATCTGCAGACCCTCCTCACCCCTTTCTCCACCTTAAGAAACCCTTTCTGGTTAAGCCTCAGCCTCCCACACCCCTCTTGGTGGCACTTCTATCATTTAGTCCATTTTCAGAACATAGATGGAACTGATCCAACCTGAACAAATGCACATTTGACTCTGTGATAACATTCTTAGTTATTTCTTCAGGAAATATATCTGACCAAATAATACTAGTTTTCTATTAGGTACATTTTTTTTTCTCTAAAATTGGAAAACATCTAAATGTCTGAGGGTAGAAAAACATTAATTTAATAATTCCACAAGATATTTTGCATCCACTTAAAATTATATATATGTAATATATATATGTGTGTAACAGCACAGTAAATGTTCATGATATCAAGCAAAAGCAAATATATAATGAAAAACTGTATCTCCCATAGGACCATATTTATAAATATAGGTAATTGCATATATTTATAAATATATTTATATAAATATATATCTGCAAATCAGAAAGACAAGAAGAAAAAAACCAGGTAACTCCAATCATTTCTTTCTACAGCAAACTGATTTTATTAGTTTTACAGTACAATTTTTAAAACAGGATATAAATAATATTGACCTTATGGCCACAATTATGTGAACTTACAAACAAAAAATGAGCAAGAGACAAATTAAACTATCAACAGTGATGTGCTCACAGAGTTTGACGGATAGGTGCTTTTTGTTCTATGCACAGTTTTACAAAAGCATGTATTTATTCTCACCATTCGGGAAGGAACATATCAAAAGTAGCCATGGGAAGACAAGGGAGCATGGGAAGGATGGAGCCTCCTCATACACAAAGCAGCCTGCCTCACAGATGTTTTCCTCTTGTCAGGTAATACACCTCATACAGCACATTTTCTTTTCCTGAGAATGTCTGCCTGCATTATAGCCAAGAACTACTCTGCATGGGAGGATAAATAGCAGAGAACCCTGAGAAAAGAGTTGTCCCACATCTTAACCTCACAGTTAGGTGAAGTTTGTGATAACATAAATAGTTAAAGGTATCTCTGTAGGAAGGCTTCACTTTCCAGCCTATTAAACTAGAGCTGACATGTCTTGGAATTATTTGGGAGTCCTAAATAAAGCCAAACTTTTAAAAAAGATTTTAGTTATTTATTCATGAGAGACAAAGAGAGGCAGAGACATAGGAAGAGGGAGAAGCAGGCTTCCCACAGGGAGCCTGATGCGGGACTTGACCCCTGGACCCCAGGATCACGATCTGAGCAAAAGGCAGACTCTCAATCACCTGAGATAAGCCACCTGCACATCCTTAAAGCCAAAAATTTTTAAAGCCAAATTTTTAATTCAAACATAATAATACGTATACTTTGCACAATTTATAAGTGAATGATAGCAAGTCTGGTCGCTACAGTCAGCAAATCTTCTCATAGATGCCAACTATAAAACTGAACTACATCAATAAAACTAACCATTTCAGTGGTTGGGAAATGTCCAAATGCATGTAACAATCTGAAAAGTGTTTATCCTTGAAAAGCTGCGAAATCCAGGGAACAACAGCAGCACACTTGCCTACTGTGACTCCCATTCTTTCCCCCACGTCCCAACACCCAGCTCCACAGGCATGAAAGATTTTCTGAGATGGGACAGGGCATGAGGACTGGCTGCAAAATCACACAGTGAAAGGGAGCTCAGTTAATTTGGGGTGGGGAGTGATGAGATGGCGAACTGACAATCTGCATGGTGTGTAGGCAGGAAGGCCAGGGGCACTGCTGGTCTGAGATTGTGGTCATGGCTGCAGCAAGCATGTGTTTAGCTGAAGCTGTGTGCATGCTTAGCAGAGACTCAAGTGTCTAAGCCAGCCAAGTACTGCTGGTTGACCCTGAAGTGATTAGTATAATCAGAGGAACCATGAAAAGACTCAGAAAAAGTATAATCTGGGAAGACTTATACTTTAGCCCACGCAGTTTATGTGCTAATTCCCTAAAACATGCATGTGCTACCCAATACCTACAGCAAAACCATTTGGCAGAAGTGAAGTCTTAATCAAGTTGCTGGAACACATTCCTGAGTAATCTTGGTGACCATGAAGCTATGTAGACACAGGGACCCAGGAAGCTAGGCTGAAAAATAAAATAACTGAGAAAGAAAATATCAGAGAGGTGAGCAGCCACATACTACAGGGGATATAATATCACAGATGAAGTCCAAGCAATTTTCTCAGCATAAAAACATAAGTGAAAACAATGTTTTGAGGAAAAATCACAATCTGGAGTTGCTACAAGATATTTTCAACAAAATGTATTTTATTTAAAAAAAAAGACAGGCAAAGAATCACAAAAGTGAGACTATTTTTAGGGGAAAAATCCCTTACAACTCAATATAAACTGTTCTTGAGACGTGTAGATACTCTCTTTAGCAAACAGAATCTTTGAATAACAATTGTGTCCAATAAATATAAAAAACCATGTTTAAAATATTAATGGAAAATATGGGGAAAATGTCAACAAATAGAATAGATATTCTAATAAAGGATACCAAAATTACAAAACAGAACATATATTTTTTAAAAAAATCTAGAGTAGAAAAGTTTTATCCTGAATCGAACTGTTCACTAGAGGGCTTCAAGAGACTATTTCAGTTGGCAGAAGAAACAATCTCAATACAAACAGACATCCTCAACCTAATAAAGGGCATCTGTGAAAAACCATAGTTGACATCATACTTAATATTGAAAGACAGAATGCTTTTGCCCAAAGAACATGGACAAGACAAGGATGTCTGCTCTTGACACTTCTATTAAACATGGTTTTAAAAGTTCTAGACAGTGCAACTAGAAAAAATTGTAAAGATCTCTATCAGATTAAAAGGAAAAATAAAAATATCTTCACCCACATGACATGATCCTGTACGTAGATAATACCAGAGAATCTACGTGCACACAAAACCAAAAGAAGGACTCATAAACAAAGTCAGCATCATCACAAAGTACACATTTGATGTACAAAATATCAGTTGGATTTCTATATACTAGCATGAACTACTTGAAAATGAAATTTAGGAAACAATTCCATTTACAATAGAACCACAAAGAAGAAAACATTTAGGAATTAATTTAACACAAGAAGAGCAAATCTTGCATGTTGAAAATTACAAAACAGTACGGAATATTAAAGAACATCTAAATAAATGCAGAGAGGATCCATGTTCTTGGATTAAAAGCTTCAATATTGCCAAGATGACAATTCTTACCAAACTGATTAAAGATTCAAAGTAGTAGGTTTTGTGGGCACAAATTAACAAACTTGCTCTAAAAATAACATGAAAACCCAAAAGACCTAGAATAGACATAATAATTTTGAAGGAGAACAAAGTTGGGGGATGGACGTGGTCACCCTGCAGAGGCCGTGTGGGGAGAGGCACATCCAAAATTTGACTTGGATGATGAAACTGATGATGCCCCCCACGCAGATGGTGTGGAAAGCTTTCTCACTGGCAAATGAGGTCCTGGGGACAGCAGGGCAGGCCTTTTAAGCAAGGCTTTACAGTACCTGATTTCAAAGCTCATAGAAAAATTAAGTTATGTAATTAAGCCAATGTGCTACTGGTGCAAAGAGAGCACACAGGACAATGGAAGAGTACTCAGAATCCAGAAATAATCTCTTATGTTTAAGGTCAACCAGGTTTTCATGAATGTGTTGAGTTAATTCAGTGCAAGATGAGATAGTCTTTTCAGCAACTGGCTCAGCTACAGGTGGGTTTTGAAGGCAGAAGAATAAACTTGTCTCCTTACCTCCTACATACGTGAAAATTAATTCATTGTGGACCATAAATTAATGGAAGACCTAACACTATAAACTCTCCTAGAAGAAAACGTAGGAGAGAATCTTTCTGATACAACATTAAGGCAAGGAGTTCTTGAACACTCCTTCTCTCCTACTACACACGTGCATTTTGTCTTGAACAAAGCAGCTTCCCAGCAGAGCACCCTGACCAGGTTTGTCCTACTTCAGCTCCATAATCCAATGAAACGGAAATGCTCCCAGCACCACTAGGTGGGGATAAAAGTCAGAGCCAGTGGATTTGGAATTGTAAACCTGATTCACAATGATGTCTCCAGAGGTTTTCCTCCCATTATTATCCTGCTGCTCTGAAATTCTAGTTAAGTGAACATATTACTCCTGATACTTTCATTAGTCTTAGAAAATAAATGCTATGCAAAAACATGCACGAAACTGTGAACTTACTTTCTTCCAAAGAACAAATCCTATGATGTACAAAAAATCTCCATGAAATAAGCCTCATATTGAGGTATACAGAGTTTAATACTTCTGAGGTTTTGCTGGCTGAGAAATTAATTTCCTGCAAATTCACATCTGTATTTCATCTAACTCTATGCTTTCCTGTTTAACCTACATTTAGATGCAATGTCAAGAGTCCAGAATATCATGTTACTTGGAGTTCCCCTGATTTGCTGGGTCCCACTGCTGTGTCTCTGATCACTCACATGAGTCTTTCTGCCTGGAATCTGCTGTACCATCGTGCGTGTGTGTGTGTGTGTGTGTGTGTGTGTGTGTGTGCAAGTTCAATTACTCACTGAGCTCAATGCTGGGAATACAATAATGCAGTCTCTAACTCAGGTCCCCATCTACGTGGTAGGAACAGCCGCGTCAGCGCTGAGGGCAGGGAGCCAGCACAGAAGACAGGGCTGTGGGAGAGGTTCCTAAGGAAATGCAGAGAAAACCCTCCCAGCAGCCCGGGGATGGGGGTGGGGTGGGAGAAGCCTTCTCTCCTGTGAGTGGACAGTAGGGCTGCAGAGGTAATAACAGTGGAAAGGATAGAAAAGCAAGCTGAGCAATGGCCTGAGGGTTTTGGTACACAATACCTTCAGCAAAGCTATTGAACACAAGGACATAGTACTGGGTTATTGGACAACTGGGTTAGGATGGTGAAAATGGTGCTTTCTGGAAGGCTGAGGACCCATGACTTCCTTAATCCATTCCAAAAGTGAAGGCGTTGGCACTGGAGAAGATGTGATCAACACTGCGTTTCCATTAATACCTAATGGCAGCACATGGATTAGCTGTATTCATGGATTACAGCCCTGAGCCAGGTTCAAATTCTACTTCTTCTTTTTACTCCTCCAGTGACCTTGCACAAATGATTTCCCTCTCAGTGCCTCCCATTGTTCACCTCTAAAACAGAATTCATGAGACTTTTACGTCCAAGAGTGGCTTCAGGAACCAATGGAACAAGGCTAGTGTCCTATTTCACATGGGGCTCTGGTGGGGCTGAGACAGGGTGACTGAAGCAGGAGGCAGGAGGCTGGTGCAGAAACCAAAGCAGGAGATGCTGAGTGGATGGTGGAGAAGCAGGGGGTGGGGCAGTGATGGGACACAGGAGGCAGGAATCCAGAGGGTGGACATGGTCCAGTGAGAGATGGGATGGGAGCCCCCAAGAAAGGGCGGGTATCCAGGGAGGCTCTGGTCTCCATCACCAGCAACCAGGTAGACAGAGCTCCATCCTCACACAGGAGGTCCTGGAGGATGGTCAGGTGAGGGCATGACAGGTCATCAGAGAACATCCAGCCCCTACCCCTGGTCTGCCTGTCTTCTGAGATGCAGAGGGCACGTCTCTGTGGCCCTTGGGGACATTTATTTTACACTCTGGTCTCACTACAGGTCCCACAGCAAGACCAGGTCTCAGTTACTTTCCTGTCTCCATGCCTGCTGTGCTCCATGTCTGCTCAGTGTTCTGAGAGCAGAGGGAGGGACGAGAGGAAGGGAGGGCTGAGCTTTTGAGCCCCGATGTCCCCTTAACCCCGCCAAGTGTGTCAGATCATGACTTCCAGGCTCTTCCATCTAGAAAATGTGGGAGTCTGTACCTGTGACAGGATTGCTCTGGGAGTAAAGGGCACTGGTCACTGCTGTCGTCAGCTGACAGACACATCATCCAACATCATTTGCATTAGACCTTTTACATTGGGAGGAACCTGCTCCCAAAGATCCCTGTCTGAGCCAGAAGCTCCCAATCCCTGGAACAGCTCTGCCCACATCACTCTGTCCCCAGCCCTTGAACCGACACTGGGCCAACATGGGCTTCTCCGTGGCTCCCGACCCCACTGGCTGCTGGTGCTCTCCCTCCTCCCAGGGTCTAGCAGGCCACTGTGTGGGGAAACCAAGTTTTGTCCCCACAAAGTCCAACCTGCAAAGGCACTGTCCCCACAGAAGGGACCCCTGAAATGCAGAGCCGGGGCTCCCCCTAGTGGTTGGGGAGCCCAGAGATCATCCCACAGGACCTGGGCCTAGTCCCTCCAACCCCCAACTAGGATTCCTAGCACCATGACCCCTGATCAGGGTGATGCCAGCAGGAGCCTGACTGACAGAACGAGGGTCAGGGGACATGGGGTGTCAAGCTCTGTGAGTATCAACAAAGTTGCAGGAACAGTATTTTAGCAAATCACAGCACACATGCACACTCAGCAGCCTTAATGAGCTACCTGGAGAGGAGGATTTTTTACATTCTGATGATCATTAAGCTTATCAGCTGACACTAAGTGTCATGTAGTACCAGTCTCACTTTTGCGGATTTTCCTTTCTGCAGATGAGGAGCTGAGAAACAGTGGTGTGAACACTGACTCCAGGGCTCACAGCCAAGACAGGGGGGAGGAGGGGAGGCAGAGACAGCAGAGATGGCCTGGTCGCTGGATGCTGAGCCTCTGCAACCCAGCCTCCTCTTGCTGCATCTAAAGGGCACAGATAAGCTAGTCTCTGAGGGAAACACTTCATGGACGCCAGGAATGAAGAGAGACCCTCAGCTTTCTCCTCATCAGAGAGATGCCCATCACCTCCTTAACAACGTGACCCTGTGTGGTCACCATCACATTTCTAAAATCTTGGATGTCAGATAAGAGCATGGGCAGTGTTTATAGAGAACATGCATGTGTATTTCCAGGACCAGGAACTGGGGGATCAGATTCCCAGGGAAATGCTGACGCCCAGCAGCAGAGCCTTGAGGGGTGGGGGACAGCCTGGGTGTGACAGCCAGTCTGGGCAGCAGTACAAGTGCCCGTCACTGTCGGGGGATGAATTAGTGCTGTGGCTGCAAGCAGTGGTACGAGCAGCACAGGGGAGCAGTGAACTGTAGGGACAGACACATGGGCTGACAGGAATACTATGCCATGTGTATACACGTAAATGTACACTATTCACCAGCAAATCTCTATGGTTTTCACAGGTACAGAGGACACCAAACATATCAGTGTTCTCATTTGAGGCTGGGAAATGGGGCCCTGCAAGGAGGAGCCCCTTACCTAAAACTGCCAAGCATACTGAGTCCACACCTGGAAAAGCAGGCTTCTGGCCTGGTAGGTCTGGAGACTTCCCTCCTCCAGTGGATCCTTTGCAGTAACAAGGCATCACTTCCCTGGGCTCCACCCCAGAGGACTGTTCCTATAGGACCCTCAGTGGCCAGCGGTGAGGGGGGGGAGGGCAGAAGTCAGCAGAAGGAACAAGCCAACTACTGTAGTTTTCAAGCCTGAAGCTTATTATTGAAAACAATTGGGGAGTGGAACAAGGTCACAATGTGCATTCAAAGCAACAGCTCAGTGAGGACAAAATTAATCCCTGAATCACAAACATCCAGGCAGGTTACGTAGGGCACAGGCCTCAGAGCCTGGCCGACTGGAAGTTCTCCGTGTGTCTTTCCTAGCTGGGCAATCTCAGGTGGGTGACTCCACTTCCCTAAGCCTCTGTCTCATCTGCAGAATGGGATGAATGACACCTGCTTGCTGCTTGCAGGGAGGGAATCAACATGTACAGTGTGTGACACTTAGTAAGAGGTATTTGTTATTATTTAGGGGATCAATGATTTCCTTTATGACCTTTAAAAAAATTAGTCTCAAAAAGGTAAGCATCTATTAATTCAGTAGAAGAATATCTCTTTCTGTGTGTCTCTCTGTCTCTCTCCCTCCCTCCCTCTTTCTATATATAGAAAGGTGTATATGTGTCTGTTGAGAATATATACAGAGAATGGATGGTGTCGTGGGTTTTGGTATTTGTTAGACTTGGGTTTGAATCAACGCTCCATTACTTACATGACCCTAAAATATCTTAGGATTCCAATAGGCTGATCTGTCAAATGTGATTGTTATAACTACCTTGACATGTTATTATGAGGAAAAGATTGTTATACAAATCACTTCGTACATAAGACTGGCAATATTTATTTACAAAGCAATTAATTTGGCCCAATCCCTGGCTCATGGTGGAGACAGAGAGCTTGCCTGGGATAGTCTGCTCTCACAGCTGCTCCTGGGGCAGCCTCCTGTCCCCTGCTCACGGGGTCCCTGAGCACAGGACGGTCAGCCAGCGTCCCTGCTCTTCCTCACTCCCAGCTTCTGTGATGACACTTGGTATTTGTACTTTGTAATAACAGCCATTCTAACAGGTATGAGGTGCCCCGTTAATTATGAGTTGGTTTGTATTCCAAGAATTTCAGATAAACAACATATAGTTTTGTAACTTGTGTCCCAAATATTATGTATTTGTGCTTTTTTCCCATTAACTCTCGCAACCCTGTGTGAGGCAGACTTTTGATTTGAGAGGAACAGAATTACTGTATCACACTGGTTTGCTATGTGCACATGTGCACGCACACACACACACACACATCCATTTACCCTGAGAATAGCCAAATTGGACCAACATTGCTGATTCTAATTCCTTCTAATAAAGCAGGCTCAATGATTATCACATTAACTCACCTTTTTAAAGGCGTCCTTGGTGAGGAATGTCCAAAGCCTGTCGTTATCTGTTGACTGAGAATACTCATGTGTACCTCACAGATTTTATTATTTTCAAGGGTTATAAACTGAGATTAATGTTTGAAAGGGGCCTGATCTCATGCCTGACATGTGGTAGGTTTTCTGCATGTAGTGACTGAGCTTGAAATGCCAGGTCCACTCAATGAGAGGTGCACACAGTAGAGAGGGGATGGAGCTCTAATCCTGCCTCAGCTGCTCATGGTCCTGTCATACTGAATGAGTCACTTGCATTGTAGGAGCTGCTTTCTCATCTTTAAAGATGAGGAACAATGAGGCTTCTGATAGGAAGGCTTTCCTTTTCTTGGGGAAAGATCTTCCTATACCCTGTGGTCCTTCTAGCTGGACTTAGAGTCAAAGTGATATGAGACAGATTAACAGGAGAAAATCAAGTTTAACAGGCAGACATATGGGGAGTCCATACAGACATGGAAATTCCCAAGAATTTGGAATAGGCAGCTTTTATAAGCTAAGGAGAGAGGCAGGGGTCTAGGATATAAAAGGTCCAGGCGCAGGAAGGTGAGAGGAGAGCCCAATTTGGAAGAACAAGGCTGCCCAATGATGCAGATGATTCCTTAGGCAAAGTGGAGTCTCTGTTAATAGCCCTTAGGCCTTGGTTTTATTTTATTTTTTAATATTTTATTTATTTATTCATGAAAGACACAGAGGAGAGAGAGAGAGAGAGAGAGGCAGAGACATAGGCAGAGGAAGAAGCAGGCTCCATGCAGGGAGCCCGATGCGGGACTCCATCCCCGGTCTCCAGGATCACGCCCTGGGCTGAAGGCAGGCGCTAAACCACTGAGCCACCCAGGGATCCCCGGGCCTTGGTTTTAAACATGGGGTTACTTGTCTAACAAAAAGAAATTATTTTTCAACAGTTTTTTTTTTTATCAGCACAAAGTGTTATAAAGGTATAAACTGAAGATAAAAGAAAAATATTGTATGCAGTCCTTTCATCAAAATATATCAGTGGCTTTCCTATTTTGGGGTTTCTGGGCCTGGCCAGTTCACTAAGAGTCGACATCACGTGGAAATCCAATTTATTTCCTGTGACCTAGTGAAGAAGTAAAACTGGATAAGATCTCATACTCTCCCATGGTCAGAAGGGAGCTGTTGCAGGTCAGGGAAAGCAGGCCAGCCTCTCAGAGGTTAAATGAAAAGGTCCAAGCTTCTGCTCTGATCCACCTGCTTCTCCCTTTGGGCTGAGGTTTGGGGCCATCAGAACAGTTGTATTCATGGCAGCAGCAGGATGACTTGGGAGGACAGGAAGTACTGCTCCCTCCACAGCCACCTGATTTCTCTCCTCCTGGGGACCACGGGGTCTTGCTCAGAACCTTCCACTCTCCACATGACGGTAGTTGGGGGGAAGCCTCGGCTACTCTTTCTATGATGCTCAAGAGTTTTCTCCTATTACTTTTTAAATGTGTGTCTCTCTTAGAAAAATATAACCTTTCAGTGTCACTTGGAGAAAAGCACAGCTGCACCACAGCAGGAAGAGAAGCAGAGGAAAGGAAAACAATTGTTACCTGTTGAAATGCATTTCCAGATCCAGGATGCACCCTCTACACTCTGGGGTGGTGAGTAAGCAAACTAAAACTTAGATACTCTCCTGTCCCTGTAAATGCTGCCCTTGACCAGAAACTGTCTATCCCAGCCAGCCAGGCCCCAGACACCAAGGATCTGTAATGATTCCCCTGTTCTACATAAGACCAGATCTACAACCCCAGCCAATCAGCCTAATCCAGATTCTCTCTCCTCATTCCTGACTGACCTGCCAGCCTTTTGAGGAAATCCCTGACCTCCCAGGCCATCCTGCCTGTTCCCCTGGGCTGCTTCTAAGGCTCTATGATATTCCCTGTTGCCCTGAATCCTTGAAGAAGAGTGCTCCACTGCTTGTGAGGCCCTGAGCTCCCCAATCCATGGATTGTTCTTATTTTAATAAGGGACATCAAGTCTACAGATTAAATGGTTTTACTTTTGTCATTTGAGACACCCAGGAGAGTATTTGGGAGTTTAGGTAGACTTCACTACACACTGAAGGCTAGTCATGGCCAGCAGTTGTTTGCATAAAAACAATAATTGCCTAAAAACAAAAAAGGCTGATGAAGTAAATTAAATTTATTCTCATAAAAATATAGATCATTGTGGATTATCCCTTCATATGTAAGATTTTCTTATTGGTAGAAATCTAGAAAACTAGAAAGAAAGTTGTTACCCAATTTCTCACCACCCACATAGCTCACCTTCTATATTCAGACTCTTTCCAACTGTCATTTTCTGTGCAGATGTCAACCCCACTGGCACTTTCTTTTCCACTTACCACTTTGGCACTGCTACCCTAGACACCTGCTGAGGGCCTGAATGATGGCTCTAAAATATTCTTTTAGCAGAATATTCTAGTCAACACCCCACCAACTCAGTACAACCCCAAAGCCTGCATTTTGGGACACTTGAGCCTTGAATGTTGGTTATGGCTCAGTATGTCTTCCTTTCAGTTTTCACCAAGAGGAGGAGCTCAGGAGCTGGGTCTGATAGTGGTTGAGAAGGACCCAACCTTCCTTCCCCAGCCAAGTTCACTTTCTGACTATCCTCAATGCCTTCTCTCCCCAGGCTCACAAGCTATAACTAGCATTACTAATTACCATAACTACACCCAGGAGGCCCTAGTATACTGGGTACAACTAAAAATTAATGTTCATTTCAGTTGAAGGTAAATACTACCTTGACTGAATTGAATTTTCATGTCAGAAAGTTTTTTTAGCTGACCCCTCCTGAGGCCCTGCCTTTACCATTTCTGAGGATCTGACACTGGAACTACAAGACCTGATCCCGCCCCCTGGTCTGCACTGCCCTCAGGCTCGATGCATGCTTCTTCCTCTGGCTGCACACACACACACACACACACACACACACACACACACATACACATTTTCCAAGACTGTAATATTTTCTGAAATTCTACTCTATGAGGACCCTATAAATTACCTTACTGCAATCAGCCCAATTTTGAGGTGAACACCATTCCCCAACATTTCTTGAGCATTTTCTATGCATCTGGAACACCCTACGTGCTTTGCTCACGTTCCCTGCTTACTCTGCCTGCAACCTAATGAGGTCCCTTTTGACATAAGAGGGAAAGGAGGAGAAACAGCTTGCCCAAGACTATACAGCTATAATGTTTTTTGTTAGGGCATTTAAATCTTCTGATGAACCCTTTAGGAGAAATACTCCAATGCTCGCTTGGGGTGGTGGGGGCGTGGACTACTGTCTTTTCAGCACGGATCTCTGCTCTGTGCTTGTCCCTGCTTCCTGAGCAGGATGCATACCCATCACTCTGTTAGTACCAAATGGCCATTTGATGCTTGAGATTTGTGTCCAGTCAGATCTGGCTAACATCACCACCTAATTCTCTGTAAGCATTCAACCTTGGAAGAGTTATAAAATGTGAGCTATTCCCATTTCTGAATGGTGGATAGCAATATTTATCCCACAAGGTAATTTTCAGGATTTAATCAAACAATGAGCAGAAAATAATTAATATGGTGCTCAGGTGTAGTCTATGTCCAATCAAAGAATCCTGTTATCACTGGTGATCTCTTTGCATCAACATTCCTCAGTGTTTTTCAGGGCCCTGACCGTCCCACCCCTTGTGATCAGACCTGTGCCTACCCTACCCTCTAGCCCCTCCCCATCCCTACCTCAAGCCTCTCTCTCACCAGTACCTTCAGGTGCCTCAGTGAAGCGGAGGCTCAGACTCTAACCTGCCCTCTGTCACCCACCCAGGCAGTATCCTCCCAGCAGGTGCAGCTATGAGGTCCCCCTTGGCTTCTCTCCACCAGGTGGGAGGAAGAATCATTCTGTGTCCCCTTACCATCCTGTGCACTCTCGTTTCCCCATAAGTCTTGACTCCCTCCCTGCTGCAGGTGCGTGGGCACCTTCAGGCTCCTGCCACCACCTCACAGCTGTCCCCCTTACAGGTGGCCATGCTGAGACCAGGCTGGAGCAGCCTGCTGTAGTCATGGCACATGAGAAAAGCTCAGCCTCCCTGCTGTGCACAGCCAATGTCAAGGCCAGCTATATCCACTGGTACCGCTACCAGGAAGGAAAAGGGCTCCAGAGGCGCCTCCACCTGGCCATGTTCCAATCAGATGTGCAGTGGGATTCGGTCCTGGAAGCAGACAAAGTCACCGCCATAGAGGTCAAGGATGGCTACAGCTGTACCCTGTTGGTGCTGAAGCTGGAGAAGAGCGATGAGGGCATGTACTACTGTGCTGCCTGGAAAGCACACAGCCACTCACTCTGCCCTGGTCCCCCGCGCAAAAAGGTCACTGACTCCGGGCCCTTCAGGCCTGGCACCTTCCACAGCCTCTGGGTTTCTGGAGTTGTTCTGGGGTCAGCCCTCGGCAACCAGACTCTGGCGGGCACCCCCTCAGCAGGTGGAGCCCTGGAGGCTAAGGAGCCCCTGGTGCTCAGTGTCGCTCAGACCCAGGGAGCTGTCCAGCCTGGAGGGACTTTTCTACAGATTGTCAGGAGCAGTGTTTCTGAAGTATTTGGAACAGAAACTGTGCTGCTCAGTGTAGTAGCCACTAGCCACTAGCCACTAGCCACAGGTGGATACTCTGCACTTGAAATGTAGCTTTATGCTAGTCCAAGCTGAAATGGCTGCTTATGTAACATACAAACCATTATTTTGAACATTACAAATTGAAAGTTAAATATCTCATTAATAATCTCTATATTGATTGCATGCTTGAAATAGCTTCAGATACCTTGGATTACTAATTAAAAATGATCCTAAAGTGAATTTTACTTCCTTTTTTTAAAAAATTTTTTAAGGTAGCAGCTGTCCCTATACAATGTTTGTTGTTGTTGTTGTTGTTGTTGTTGTTGTTGTTATTTACAATACAGTACTAGCAACTTTAATACTAACAGAAGGTTTGGCTTTTACAAATCTAAAACAAGAAAAACAGAACCAACCACTCCTAAAGTTACTGATACCTTGTCCTTGTCTAATGTTGCTCTTAAAAATGAAATTAAAATATACGTATGAGTTAATGATGGGTTAATATCTGCAGTGCTTCTAAACTTAATAGGGGTACGCCACTGATATAAACATTACAAATTTGAAGGTTGTTATATCCTAGGGTAATCATGATTTCTTATGTTTGTCCTAAAGGTACTTTCATTAAATCATGATCTGAATCTTAAATTAAGACCTGTCTATCTTTGGGAACCTTAACTTTTCTGCCCCAATATGCTCATAGGTACATATTATTTTCTCAGTGATAGAGCTAAACAATCCCAACACTGGATTTTTATTTCTGCCATCCTTGCTTGCCTGACCTAACTTTTTAGAATGCATAAATTTGCTGAATCCTATTAGGATGCACTTTATTACACAATAATATGGCAAATATATAATTTGACACCTCATTGGTGATCACTGCTACAAGGGGAGATGTACATAAAAGTCTAAAAGAAGACCACAGATGATAGATATTCATGCATTTAGTATTTGTGCTATTTGGTTCATGCTGAGCCAAATACAACCTATACTTTTATTATAGTCATCTATTTGTCTTAACATTTGGCTCAATTCCCAGCTTTAGATTTGCTAAGACAATTATGTTTCCTTATGTGTCAAGTTTTAGACAATTATTAAGTGCTTATCTTAAGAGAACCTGGTTCTTAAGTATTTTCTAACACTAGAAATTGTGTATGCTAGAAAATGGGGGTTATCTTGACAGTGATATTAAAATGCTAGAATCCAGTCTTACTTTACTTAGTGAGTACATAAAATTATATCAATAATGATGACTATAGGGGCGCCTGGGTGGCTCAGTCCGTTAAACATCTGCCTTCAGCTCAGGTCGTGGTCCCAGGGTCCTGGGGATTGAGCCCCGCATTGGGCTCCCTGCTCAGTGGGGAGTTTTGGGGAGTTTGCTTCTCCCTTTCTCTGCCATTCTCCCTGCTTGTGCTCGCATGCTTTCTGTCAAATAAATAAAATCTGTGGGGCATATCCAGGAGGCACATAAATAGGAGGCACAGAACCATTTGGGGACATCATTGGAACCTGAGCAGGACCACTCATTTTGTTTTTACAGTAGCAGCAGAGAACAAAATCCAACAAGGAAACAGCGTAGTACACGTTTACAGCTTTAATTGGAGAACAGTTCCGCTTTTTTTTTTTTTCAAAGCTACAATGTTTATTTTTGGCTCCAATTGCTGACCCACATTTATTTCTACTGAACAGCACTCTTATACACTGACAATTTAAAAATCTGATTATCTGCCCTGAAAGATGTGCAAATAAAATATGATGCAAATGATGTCAAGGATGAAAGACTTTCTGGAGATTTGCCACAAAATGTTTGAACGCTGAGATTGGAAGTCACCTCCTGTTTCTATGTTGCTGCCCCACTGCCTGCTATTACTTCGCAGTGGAGAGTCAGGGAACAGAAGCTCAGGAAGCTGAGGGCCTACTTCTCAGCACCTTCCTGCATGGCATCTCTGGGGCTCAGCTCCTGTGGGGGGACATGATCCTCAGTGAGGTTGATGCATCAGCCCTGGATGAGACTCAAGGCCCCTTGCCTTCTACTTGTCCTTAAATACTACTGCATATGGGATTTGGAGTCCAGAGTCCCTGAACCTCTCTTCTCTCATGTGTAAAATGAGGTGGTTTAACTGCTATAATTATATAACTGATTTCTGCATAAAGCAAAATTACACAAATAAGATATCACTATGGTCACTACCTTCTTATAAAGGTAGTCAACTCTGTTGCTATAAGTGGGAAAGCAGAAAAAGCACTCTGAGGAGGTCTAAACTGAATTAAACTCATTTTCTTTTATTTATTTATTTTTTTATTGGAGTTCAATTTGCCAACATATAGCATAACACCCAGTACTCATCCCATCAAGTGCCCCCCTCAGTGCCCATCACCCAGTCACCCCCACCCCCCGCCCACCTCCCTTTCCACCACCCCTTGTTCTTTTCCCAGAGTTAGGAGTCTCTCATTTTCTGTCTCCCTTTCTGATATTTCCCACTCATTTTTTCTCCTTTCCCCCTTATTCCCTTTCACTATTTTTTATATTCCCCAAATGAATGAGACCATATAATGTTTGTCTTTTTCAATTGAATTTTCAAAGTCTATGGAAAGCTTAGTGGCATTAATGAACATGATTACTCAAAGTCTAAATGATCTCAAGGTTCACAAACTCCTCTTTATTCTCTGAGCTTCTGTTTTTGTGGTGGGAGATTTTTAATTTAGACATACCTTCTTTTGAAAGAGCCCAGCTAATGCTCTGACTCTCTATTAAAGGTCTGAGCCTTCCAGCATATGCAGGAAGGGGTAAGGATAGAGAGGCAGAAATCTATCTTGGTCTGTTTGGGGGATGTTTTCATTAAAATAAATTTTAAACATGAAATTTAAACATAAAGTTCCCCATTTCCTAATACAAGCAAACCCTCTCCTCTTGTGGCATCCTCTCAGGGCTTAACTCCACAGAGCATGACTCTGAGACCTGACTATTAAACTGACTATTAAACTTAGAGGGAAACTAGCTAAATATGAAGACACTCTCAGGAGAAGTCAGCCCAAGTCAATGAAATTACAAGTTTTCAACATGATTCCATATGACCTTTGAGATACACATAACTGGAAGGACAGTAGCCTTGGGCATGGAGCAATCAACCCTATGGTGGGAAACGAGGGGCAAGCCCAACTTTTGAGACATTTCCTCCATCTGCCCTTCTCATCTTGGCTAAGATGAGTTTCACCAAGGACACTTTGGCCACAAACACCGATGGCAGACCAACCAGAGGCCAACCAGCCCTCCTGTCCTAAGTAAACATTTGCTAATTAAATAGTCGGGGTTTTTTTTTTAAGATTTTATTTATTTATTTGAGAGAGAGAAAGAGAGAGAGAGAGAGAACAGCAGAGGGAAGGAGAAGCAGACTTGCCACTGAGCAGGTTGCACAATGTGGGGCTGGATCTCAAGACCCTGAGATCATGACCTGACCTGAAGGCCCAGGCTTAACCGACTGAGCCACCCAGGTGCCCCTAGATGGTTGTTTAAATGGATGATTCATAAAAACACCAAACGCTTCTTATTCCAATGGATAACACTGGGTATAGTGGTGACTACATTAATGTCTGTTGAGGTGAGATTGATATTTTGAGTATTAGAGAGGAGCTCACATTACCTATCGGTGGGGGATTTTGCATAGATAAATGATCAAAATGTCCTCATAATTTGGGCTCAACTCATTTTCTTTCACTCCTGAGGTGGGTGAGACACAATGAGTTTGAAAAATTTGACTAACATTATGTTATCACGTTAAAGCTGATTAAGTTTAAGGATATCTTAAATATCATGATTTCATAGTAACATCCATTACCAACTGACCATACATAGTAGTACGGTGTAAAAGTTGATGTCCGTTACCTCAGACTCACCTTGTAAAAATCACAATTCTAAAAATTGCCTGGTAAACCTGGAAATCCACATTTCTGTTTTGTTTCGGGTACTCTTTATATTCAGCTCTGAGCACAGGTTCACAGGCACAGCCTGGGCCATAGGAATGGGGATAACTTTGGAGAGGTTAGTATTAAACATTAGAATCAGGAAATTTTTTGTCACTTCCACATTCCCTAAATTATCTCATAGACACATTGCATTGCTTTTAAATTTTATTTTTAAATATATTTTAAAAATAATTCATGGGGTCCTCAGTCTCGGGCCAAAGCAGTGATGGATTATACAGGTATGGCCAAGACTAAGGATCCAAACCATCCAGACAAGAAGAAGGAGGAGCTGCTTAAAAAGCAGGAAGATTAAAGGTGGAGCTGTCCCAGCTGCACATTGTCGAGGTGACAGGAGGTGCTGTTTCCAAGCTCTCCAAGAAAGGACTTAATTCACAAATCCATCACCTATGTTCTCACCATCACCAACCAGACTCAGAAAGAGAACCTCAGGAAATTCTACCAGCATAAAAGGACAAGCCCAAGGTATGAATATGTAGCCCAAGAAGACAGGTGCCATGCTAGCTGAACAAACAGGAGGAAAACCTAAAGACCAAGAAGCAGCAGTGCAAGGAGTGGCTGTCCTGGTGGCAGAAGCATGTTGTCAAGACCTGAGCACTGGTATCAATAAAACACAAACTAGTGGAAAAAAAAAAAAAAAGAATTCACCTGGCTCTTAATGCTAAAAATAACTGCATATTATTGAGCACTTAGACACCACATGTGAAATTTGGTAGTTAGAAAGGCCAATAACTGGCTCTGTCTTGATCATTTTTCTCTCCTCTTCTCAAACAACCTTGGCTTCTTTACAAAATAAAATCTTATTTTCTCTCCTGATTCCCATTAACTCTCTTCCAAGTTATAGACAAGGTTCATGCTTGGGAGAGCCCAGAGTAGCTTCTTGACCAGAGTATGTCTTTTCCTCTGTGTAGGATAGACACTAAGTACTACAGAGAGTGGCACAAATACTCACTCTTCTTATTAACACTGTACTATGACACTGTAGTATATGGCTTTCTTTAAGTCTCTTGTTCGCGTGCAGATGCAAGAATGAGATTGTCTATAATAGACTTGCACGCAGTATTGCTCAAAACTAGTTTCTTTCAGGAAAGTTTTTTGGGACTTTTATTGTCTGAAAGCACGATTTACTAGCTTTCATGGAACAGGTGCTAAAAAATCAGCCTCATGTGATCTTCACTTGGGACTAAGAAAAGATAGACTTTCAAGTAGGACTCTGTGTGTCCCCTTAGTTGGGGACATGAAGTTCTTTCCCAAAGGAAAGGCAAGGACGCTGAGGGACAGGAAGGGTGGATCCTCTGAAACCTGTTTTTTCCTCAGGATCGACACTCCCGTGTTTCTCCATACTGGTCTGTGCCCTCTTAGGCTAACCCCTATGGGTTCCACTAAGGAGAATCTTTGCTCTGATTGCTGTCAAATCTTGGCCAATCAAAGTTGAAGTTCAAAGAACCATCACTATGTCACCTGACACAAACATTCCTTCTTGGGCATTAGATTTCCAAGCATGTGTATCTGAGGTCCTGGGAGCAAAGAAACAAATATTTCCAGTGAGTTAATTAATATGAAAGGGAACAGGCACTCGCACCTGCACTCTTAGTTCCTGAGTATAAACCTCTGGTTCTGGGGTAGATGGCACCATATGTTGGCTCTGGGGAATGATGCACATCATCTGTCAAGGAGGCATCTTGAGCTCTCTCTGCTCCCACTTCTCAGTCTCCTGGTGATGCTCTAATGACTGCTTCCAAGCAGCACCCAGAAGATAAAGAAGACCATAGATGCAGCCTATGAGGGTCTGCCTCATAATACCTGGGACAAGGTAAAGAGAGGTAGCAGTCCATATGCAGGAGCAAAAGGGATAAATCAAGCAGATGATTAAATAAGTGAGTTATGTTTGTTCCAAATTTAGTAAAACAATTTGAGAAATAGGGGGAAGATTATATCTAATTTGTTTCATTTCACTCTCCACAAAGCCACCAAGGTCCCATGTCTAACAGAACAGGATGTGCCCTGTTCCTTTGGTAACAAAACAGGAAACACGACTAGTGTTGAGAGATTATCATTAAATTATGTGCTTTTCTAGTTGATAAACTAAGAAAGAGCATGTAGATTATTTGTAATGCTTTTGTTCTTTGGTTAAATAATGGAGTCTCTGGTATTTGTTGACTTAGTAGGTAAGTCAACACATAAGTCAAATAAAATAAATAATATAAAAGAGATCAATGTGTAGATATATGATTATACTGCTTTATGAACCAGTACTATGATGAATACAGTTCTGCATTCTTGATGTTCTTTAATACAATAAGCAAGTGTATCATAGTGAAACAACTCCAATTCTTATTAAATAATTGAGCCTAGAGAAATGCCTGCCACTTTCATAATGTCAACAAATTCAGCCTCATACATTTGTTATACTTGATTTATCCCTTCTGACCTTCCTTAATCTACTTTCCTGCCATCTATGAGTCAACTTTTAACTATTTCAATCACAAGTTGATCATTCCTAGCTATAGTAATTCTGCTGCCTTTATTTTTTAACTTCTAAATTAACTAGTTACAAAATAATTACCAAAAAATCTGTAGTTATATTCTGGAAATGGTAGTATTAGCATTTGCACTTCAAGAGTTAATGGATTTCTTTGACTCTACAATCTGAGAAGTTGGGATTTAAAGGTAGAGAATCATTTGTGAGTAATATAAAACACCATGGGATTGAAGCCAGGTCAGCTACTCAATACTCCCTGAAGGTGTCCATGGTGGGAAAATGGTGAAGCTAATTAATGTTGCATCCAAAATTTGAAACACTAGATGTCTACCAAAAATAGTGACTTCAAGGAATAAGCTTGAAAATACTAACTTGAAAAAAATAAAACAGCAGAGTATTGTATATGTGGTCATCTCTCAGATATGTGAATATGTATATTAATAAAATCAAGGTAAATTTAAAAGTTATGCTGAGTGAAGTAAGTCAATCGGAGAAGGACAAACATATGTTCTCATTCATTTGGGGAATATAAATAATAGTGAAAGGGATTATAAGGGAAGGGAGAAGAAATGTGTGGGAGATATCAGAAAGGGAGACAGAACATAAAGACTCTTAACTCTGGGAAATGAACTAGGGGTGGTGGAAGGGGAGGAGGGCGAGGGATGGGGGTGAATGGGTGACAGGCACTGGGGGGGGGCACTTGACAGGATGAGCACTGGGTGTTATTCTGTATGTTGGTAAATTGAACGCCAATAAAAAATAAATTTATTTAAAAAAAGAGTGGTAAAGCCTGTGATGGACAATTTTTATTTCCTTGAACTTTTTCTGATTTTTTAAATGTTTAAAATGACTTCCTATAAATTTGTTATAAAGATACACACTGTAAAATGTTAAATTTATACTTACCTATAAATTTCAGTTATAAAAGTATTCATAAGTCTATAATAAAACTAAAAGTATAAATGAGTCTATATATAAATGATCACTTAAATTATATATGTATATGTAATTTAAAATTATGCATGTATATAATTTCATATTTGCACATAATCATATAATTTTATATCTCTCTATTTATCTATCTAAGCTGTAGAGGAAAACCCTGTGAAAACAGTGAAAATAGACTTACCTACAGTGCTATAATAATGGAGGCATTTATTATTTTTATATATTTCCCTTTCCACAGAATTTTTTTATTGAGTTCTCATTTACTTATCCGGGCTCCCACATGTACCAGCTGTGAAAGTTAACATCCGTTTGTTACATTTCTCTCATTGGTACAGCAGTGACTGTCATAATATCAGTATCTTAAGACTGTTGAGAGGAGAATATGAAATAATATATATAAAGCAGAGTGCCTAACAGATAGCAAATGTTCAAAAAATAGTAAAATTAATGGTGGCTATTCCATGCCAAAATTACTTTTAGAAGTTCTTCAAGTATTGAGGTATATTTGAGACAGACAACAAGGTTTAGGCAGGTTTCAAGCCACTATCCACTCTACACACAAGTTTATCTGGTGTTATCCAAAACAAGTGAAAGATAGAAATTGAAATTTGGATTTTGTGAAGTTGTATCTGTGTTGAGATGTCCAAATTAAGTTTTTAAATCTATTCTACTGTTTGTTAATTTGGTATCCAAACAATATCAATAAAAATTCCAACAATGGATATAAATATTGAAAAATACTGCAATGTCTCACATTTCTCTGTCCTGAATCCACAAAGTGAAGGGTTTTACATTGAATAAAAGGATCTTCTCATTTGTACTGTATAAACAACTGAGAAGGACAGGGGTTTATAAAGGAAAATTAAGGCAATCCTTGCATCATCACCAACACATCAACCAACACTGTCTCCCTTGATCTTCTGGGCACTCATGGGTGTCCTGTCTGTCTGCAGCCAGCACAGAAGGGCCCTAGGGAACCACGCGACCCACCCAAGTCAGGCCTCACCCTTCTCCCCCTGACCTGAACTATCTGGTCATTAAGTTCTTATTTTCCTGTCTTCTCAGAAAGATGTCATTGCCAGAAACATTCACCTCTTCCCTCTGAGCTCATAGGTGCTCCTAGTCCTTTCAATTTTTGATGAGAGAGCAAAGAAATTATTTAATGGTGCATATTTATAGATCAGGTGTATAGAATTTCTCTTTTTAATAACAGTTTGGTTTTGACAGTTTAAGTAGGAGTAAACTTAAATGTTAATTTTCCAGATAAATATATAAAAAGTCCAAATACTGTGTAAGATGATATCTAGCCACTTGTACCAGTTAAAACACACCCTGATATATATTTAACAACAATGTAATGTGCTCAAGTTCATTTAGGTTCTGTAGCCAAAAACAGTACTCCCGGGTTCATTTTGACCTTGATATAAATTCACAGGAGAAGAAAATGTGGGTATTTACTATTGTGCCTGCTACAAGCATAGTATAGGGGTGTCCATATTGAAGGATAGTCAGATGAAAGACAGGCAGGAATAAGGGGTGCTGCCTTAAGAGGAAACCACCCTTAAAAGGATTTTGTACCTCTCTGGAGGGAGCCCACCACCTTTTCCCACCTGAACAACTACATGTTAGATAGATGAGCACACAGACAAAAACCTGGTTAGTTGACAGGTGCATGGAGGGTTAATCAGATGAAAACACCAACCAACAAGCCCACAAAAACCACTAGACTTAGAAATTCTGGGGGCAACCTTCCCAGGTCCCCTCCCTCTTTGAGAGCTTTGTACTGTCGCCCAACAAACTTTGCTTTGCTACACACCACTCTTTGTCTGGTCTACTTCTTCATTCTTGGAAGTGGTGTAACCAAGAACTGTGGGCATTAAAGGAAAAAGAAATCCTGCAAAACCCAGACAACCCACACAGAGCCTCTTCTCAGGTTTGTGTCAACCTGAGAGGCCTCCTTGGCTCGTTCTCAGGGCTGGCCAATGTAAACTTGCATTATATTCACACATTAGGACCTACAGAATCCAAATCATGTACTCTTTTTTTCCTTAACTGTCTAGAGATTTCATGAATATTTAACATTGCTCAGATCCAAAGAGGAAACCACTAAGTGCCAGGAAACATGTTGCTGTGCTGATAATATATATATATATCACAATTGTGATATATATCACAATTCTCTCTCTCTCTCTCTCTCTCTCTCTCTCTCTCTATATATATATATATATATATATATATATATATATATATAAAATCATCACATTTTTGCAGTATAATATTGATTTTTCCCACTGTGATATGAATAATCTGAGACTTAGAGAGGTGAAATAACTTTCAAATCCCTCATCCCATCTTTCTTCATCTCCATCAGTTCATCTGCAGCCATTCAGCATTTATTTGCTCTGTACACACTGGAGGAGAATGTGGACAGGAGCTCATACCCTCTCCTACACTGAAGATTATAGATCATTTCACACTGTAGGATCAGGCTACAGCCTAAGCAGCATACTTACTTCTGCACAAGCCTCAGATCCTCCAGGGCAGGGGGGTGGACATTAATGATCACAGAGTAAGGTGGAAAATCCTATCAGGACCCTTTTCCCCCAGGGTTCTGCTGTGAGCCTAGAGAGGACTGCAGAGGCCATTTAATCAGAGCTGCTGCTCTTTCTTAGGCACTGTTCTAAATCCCTTAGATATAATCTAGCTCATCCTGTGACAACACTGTGACATTGGCCCTGTCATAATTCACATTTTATAGATGAGGAGACAAAGGCATAAGGACATTATTTACGTTGTGCTCACAGAGTTGCCAAATGGAGATAGAGGGCTGGTTTCTGGCTCAATTTCTGTCCTTGTACGCAGGATACTATTCTGCCTCTGAAATACAAGCAGTAGAAATGGCATTTACTCTGTTGTTTCTACAGCCAAAGAGAAAACAAACTGTCATTCACAAGATAATTACCGAAGCAAATAGATGAATATCTATGCTGAGTCAGAATTTGAGCATTGTCTTCCTAGAATAGGTTTAAACATGTTGGCTGATTGGACTTTCAAATCATAAAACAATAAGCTATAATAGCAAACAATAAAACAGTATAAGAAAGAACAAAATATAAAACAAAATCCATAACATAGTATTTTCTTCTTTTTAAATAAAAGAAATTTATTTTTTTTAATTAATTTTTATTGGTGTTCAATTTACCAACATACAGAAAAACACCCAGTGCTCATCCCGTCAAGTGTCCACCTCAGTGCCCGTCACCCATTCCCCTCCAACACCCGCCCTCCTCCCCTTCCACCACCCCTAGTTCGTTTCCCCGAGTTAGGAGTCTTTATGTTCTGTCTCCCTTCCTGATATTTACAGTTATGAAATGAATAGGCATGGCTGTGTTCCAGTGTCAGGGGCAAGCGTCCTATTATAAATGTCTAAAAATAAAAGGTTTGTTTTTAAATTTCTTTTATTTATATTCATTTGGGGAATATAATAAATATAAATATAAATATAAATATAAATAAAAGAAATTTAAAAACAAACCTTTTATTTTTAGACATTTATAATAGGACGCTTGCCCCTGACACTGGAACACAGCCATGCCTATTCATTTCATAACTGTCTATAACTTCTTATGAGCTATATGGCAGAGTTAATGAAGAGTTAATGATTAATCACAACAGAGATCTTAAAGTAAAAAAGCTTAAATAAAATATTGTTATATGACTCTCTATTAAAAAATATTTGCCAGGCTCTGCTGTGCAAAATAAAGTTAGGGAATGAGTTCGCAACTATAACTAAAACTCAGGATGCAATAAGAAAAAAATAATGGTAAATTACTACATGGAAATGAAAAAAAAAAGCTTGCATAACAAAAAGCAGCAAAAGTTAAACCAAAGGACAAATTATAAATCATTAGGAAAGAATTGCAACCTGTAAAGCACATAAAGGCCAACTACCTCCAATATAAAAATACATTTTAAAAATGGAGGTAAAATATTTAAAATACCTATAATAAAAATGCAGAAGAAATGAAAACCCAACTTATGGAGAGAAACATAAAAATAGCCCTTAAAGATATAAAAAGATGATCAACTTCACTTATAATAAGATAAAGATCAATTAAAACTACATTAAGATATCATTTCTCACCCATGAGATTTGCAAGAATTTAAAATTTTGACAATACATTCTGTTGGTGAAGCTGTGGGGAAAAGCAGGCACTCATACATTGATGGTAAGGATGAAAAATACAACCGTTTTGTGGGGAAATTTGGAAATATCTAACAAAAGCTCTTATGCATTTACCTTTCAACCTAAAAAAAACACTTTTAGAAACTTAGTCTAAAGGTACAACTTTCAAAAATGTGAAAATATATATGGTCTTTCATTGTGTAACTGCAAAATGTTGGAAATGACAAAAATATCCAAATATAGAGAGATTTTTTTGAATAAATAATGGCACATGCACATAATGGAGGGCTAAACACCATAAAATAGAATGTGAGATATAAAATCAATTGTAATTATAATGGCAATTCACAACTGGAAAGTGAAATTTTAGAAATAATATCATTTACAGTAGCAACAGCAACAAAATAAAAAAACCTCTATTTAGAGGTAAATTTAACCAAAATGGGAAGGATTTGTATGCTGAAAACAATAAAACTTTATTGACAGAAGTCAAAAAAGAACTAAATAAATCTAGAGATATACTATGTTCATAGATTGCAAGATATACCATGTTCATAATTACAAAGCTAGACATTCTGCAAACTGATAAATATATTCAATGTAATCTCAACCCAAATCCCAGGAGTGCTTTTTCTAAAAAATCAATAAACTGTTTGCAAAATTTATATGGGAACACAAAGAACATAGTATTGCCAAAATAGTTTCTTTTTTTAATAAATTAATTTTTTATTGGTATTCAATTTACCAACATACAGAATAACACCCAGTGCTCATCCCATCAAGTGCCCCCCTCAGAGCCCGTCACCCATTCACCCCCACCCCCCGCCCTCCTCCCCTTCCACCACCCCTAGTTCGTTTCCCAGAGTTAGGAGTCTTTATGTTCTGTCTGCCTTTCTGATATTTCCCACACATTTCTTCTCCCTTCCCTTATATTCCCTTTCACTATTATTTGTATTCCCCAAATGAATGAGAACATACACTGTTTGTCCTTCTCTGATTGACTTACTTCACTCAGCATAATACCCTCCAGTTCCATCCACGTTGAAGCAAATGGTGGGTATTTGTCGTTTCTAATGGCTGAGTAATATTCCATTGTATACATAAACCACATCTTCTTTATCCATTCATCTTTCGATGCACACCGAGGCTCCTTCCACAGTTTGGCTATTGTGGACATTGCTGCTAGAAACATCGGGGTGCAGGTGTCCTGGCATTTCATTGCATCTGTATCTTTGGGGTAAATCCCCAACAGTGCAATTGCTGGGTCGTAGGGCAGGTCTATTTTTAACTCTTTGAGGAACCTCTACACAGTTTTCCAGAGTGGCTGCACCAGTTCACATTCCCACCAACAGTGTAAGAGGGTTCCCTTTTCTCCGCATCCTCTCCAACATGCCAAAATAGTTTCGAAAAGAGTTTAAACACTATTAAGCTACAATGGTCAAGATAGTGGGGGTATTTGTGAAAGCATAGATACATAGAAAAGACTAACAGAATCCAGAAATAGAGTAACTCATAAATGATTAGCTAATTCCTAACACAGATGCCAGGAAAATCCAATAGACAAAGAATAGAGGTTTCTACAACTGGTTAAGAAAAATTTTTCATGTATGTAAAACAAACAAAAAAACTTCTACCCATACTATACATCATATACACAAATTTAAAAATGCATTGGAGGCCTAAAAGTAAAAACTAAAACAATAATACTTCTAGATGAAAATACAGTAGAAAATCTCTGTGACTTGGGTTAGGAAAAGATTTCTCATACAAGACACAAAAAGCAATAATCATAGGAGCTCCTGGGTGGCTCAGCAACTGAACACCTTCCTTCTGCTCAGGGCATGATCCCAGGGTCCTGGAATCAAGTCCCACATCAGGCTCCCTATTGGGAACCTGCTTCTCCCTTTGCCTGTGTCTCTGCCTCTGTGTCTCTCATGAGTAAATAAATAAAATATTTTTTTAAAAAAATCAAGAATAATAAAAGAAATATTTGGTGAATTGCATTTCCTGAAAATTAACATTTCTGTTCTTCTCAAAACTGAAAATTGAAGGAAAATAGAAATTTCAAGAAAATGGAAAGAAAAGCCACAGATTCAAAGAAAACATTCTCCATATGTATATCAGAGGAAAGGTTGATGTCCAAAATACAGAGAGAAGTCCCAAGACTCAATAATGAGAAAAGAAATCCATTAAAAAATTGGAAAGGCATATAATGGGAATTTGTGCAGATCTCAACTGAAACTTACTTCTCTTCTTTTTTTTAAAAAAAAAGATTTATTTATTTATTTATTTATTTATTTATTTATTTATTTATTCATGCTAGACACACAGAGAGAGAGGCAGAGACACAGGAGGAGGGAGAAGCAGGCTCACGCCGGGAGCCCAATGCGGGACTCGATCCCGGGACCCCAGGATCCTGCCCCAGGCCAAAGGCAGGCGCTAAACCGCTGAGCCACCCAGGGATCCCCTTCTCTTCTTCTTTTGATAGAAGAATTTTAATGTAAATAGCAATTTACACTAAACAAACTAACAACAAAAAAAAAAAAAAAGGAAAAGGACACATGTGCTCAGAGATGTGGAGAGTTGGCAATGGCACAGCTCTCATCTTACTGTAACATCCAAAAAAGCAGGACACGCTGAAATTTGATACTTTGTTTGAACCCATCAGATAGATAACTAGGGTTTCAGGGTTAATGACTTACACAAAAACTGGAAACAGAAAGGCACTTGCAGGGAGAAACAGAATGCTCACCTTGGACACATACTGTCAAACACATTCATCTGGTAACAAGACTAAAGTGGACATTTTTAATGAAACAGTAAGAGCTGATTATAGACTAGTGGAAGAGTGTAAACCCTGGGGGACCATATATATGAGGTACTTCCTATCACCTTTTAAGCTTCTTCTCCAGGATCTCCATAAATTTCTTGCAGGGAATATCAGGGACAATTCAGAGAAAGCTTCCCAGGAGGGTATGAACAGCTACTGCTGAAATCCACTCAGACCTCATCTACCTCAATCATCACTGTAGGAAACAAGTGACTTCACCTGCAGGGGAAGGTGCTGGTGGAATCGCACTGCAGATAAGAGAAGGCAAAGGAAGTGACCACTGAAACTGCTCAGAACATCTCCCCTCTCTTCAAAAGTAACAAATTTTCACCTGTAGAAGAATGGGCATCAAAACTACAGCCTGAAGTAGGTGGGTACTTACTGCAGTTGGGGGAGGGGGACAAGGATTTAAAATATTCTACCGGTGTGGGTGCCTGGGGGGCTCAGTTGGTTGAGCACTTTGGCTCAGGTCATGATTTCTGGATCCAGTCCTGTGTTGGGTTCAATGCTCAGTAGGTAGCCTGCTTTGGATTCTGTTTCTTCCTCTCCCCCCTCATGCTCTCTCCCTAAAAAAACAAAATATTTTTAAAAAATTAAATAAAATGTTCTACCTCTGAAAAAAGAGGCAGGATTACTTGTGAAAGTACATCCTTAAGACCCAGTTTCACTGTATCTGGTTAAAATTGAGACTTCATAAAAATATCAGAGAATGTCTCCTTTCCCGATCTTTCACCCCCATGCTAGCAATTCCTGAGTAAAACTAACAGTGAAATAGAGCTAAAAGAGCTCCAAGAGACCTTTCTTCGGGAGCAGAACAAAGACTCAAAGACAAGTGAAGAGACAAAGACAAAGTACAACTAGAGAAATTTTAAGTGTCTGAAGTCACAACAACAAATTTCACAATTTCACAACTTACCAAACTTCAAATCCAGTCTAACTCCTGACCAGTGAACCCAAACCCTCATACTAAAGGCCTAGCAAGAAAGATGCACAAAATATATTTACCTCAGTATCTTCTACACCATACAACATGTTCGACTTCCAACCAATAATTTCTGAGGCATACAACAAGTCTAGAATAAAGACAGTCTGAAGACACAAAACAATCACCAGAACAGACTGAGGGATTACCCAGATGTTAGAACTATCAGGGAATTTAATATAACTATGATTAACACGTTAGAGATTCTAATCTAATAGAAAAGGTAAACAATATGCAAGATCAGACAGATCATTTTAGCAGAGAGATTTCGAGAACCAAAGGAAATGCAAGAAACCAAAAGTACTTAACAGAAATGAAGAATGCAATGAATGGCTCACCAGTGTATTTAAGAGATATAAAGAATTGGCACAAAGACAGGCCACTAGAAATTACACAAACTGCAATGGAAAGACATGAGAGAGAGAGATAGAGAGACAGAGACAGAGACAGGGAGGTGGGGGGGAGGGGACAGAGAAAGGGAGGCAGAAAATCAGAACTCTCCCCCTCCCTTGTCCCACTCTGATTTGAACCAATAAAGGAACAGTCCTTTAATAAGAAATGGCTTATTTACACTAATATCATTGGATGATAACAACCACATAGTGATGTGAGAAATCTGCTGATAAACTGACTTAGAGCCCTGTGTTGCAGGATGTTTTAGGGTAAATACTGTGGGCCCCTTCTCTGCAGTCTATGAGTCTTTGCTGTGTGTTCAGAGCACCACTTCCTCTTACTAAACCAGCCCTCAGATTTGCTCAGAGATCAGCCCGGTGTTCAGTCACCTCTGACAAGAGCTGGTAGGATGCTGCTCCTAACACAGGTTATCCTCGTGACGTCCCTGTGGAGCTGTAAGTGGCTTTACCCATGGGGGATTTCATTTCGTGAAGAAAGCTGGCAGAAAAAATGGGCAATCAAGTCAGCCCATAAGGGCAGAAAAAAGCCCACATGGCCATTCACCTTAGGCTGATAAATTACACCATTACCTTGAATTCTTCAGGAAGAACATGTGAACCTCAGACCCCAAGCTTTTCATTAATAGAGAACAATGAACACTATTTAAGATAAATGTCAAAATCTTGCTGATATTTTTGTTTTTCTTTCAGATACCAAGGCAGACACTTTAATAACCCAACTCATGCCATCCGTTATCAAGAAGCAAGGCAACACAGCATTTTTAGAATGCCAAATAAAAACAGGTGCCTTTAAGAAGAATGTATATATACACTGGTACCGACAGAAGCCAGACCAGCCTCTACAACGAATTCTGTATATTTCCTCAAATGAAAATGTGGTCCACGAACAAGGTGTTAGTGAGGAAAGATATGAAGCCAGGAAATGGAAGCAGGATTTGCCTGCGAGTCTCAGGATACACCGAGTTAATGAGGCAGATGCTGGGCTGTATTACTGTGCCTGCTGGGATACACCATATGGAAATGCTCCACTGCCACTGAACAAAAACCCTCCCACAACTCCACACCCCTGCAAACACTTACATGCTCCTTTCTACCTCCAAGAGGGACCTGGCTACTATCTATACAGGGCTTTCTCCTGCATTTGTGTCCTCAGGAAGGTCTGAGCTAGGAGTCCAAGGATGCAATCTGTGTTGTTTCTTTCAGTAGGTCACTTTATTATCTATTTACCTCTCTGGGGTCTAGGCTGGCTTTTGTTAGTGACCTAACTGGTATCCTAGTTAGTGTCCTACTTCTCCATCTATGAAAAGTTTCTGAGAAAGAAAGTCAAATCCAGCGTGCAAAATGGTGTGCTGACTTGGAAGGAAGGAAGGAAGGAAGGAAGGAAGGAAGGAAGGAAGGAAAGATAGATGATAGATAGATAGATAGATAGATAGATAGATAGATAGATAGTCTTTGGAGTAACATGGACCTGGATTTGAATATCTGCTCAGCACTTAACTGAGAGCATAATTCAGAAAAGTTACTAAATCTTTCTCATAGGGTTGCTGGGGATTAAAGGAGGTACCATACAGGACAGATCTAGCACAGGGTCAACACATCATGGAGTTCTTTCCCATTACAACTAATTGTTTCACTGAGCCATCAAAACTAACTGTAGCATTTAAAAGTCACATTTTACATTGTTCTCCAAACAATAGCAAAATTTCCTTTATTTCGAAAAGCTAAGGATTGTGACTGGGAAAATAATTGAGAATAATAAACCAAAGGATATTTTACCTCCAAGAATTTTCTTTCATTCACATCAGAGCACAGGAAACATTCTAGCATCTAAAGCAACAACTATAGTAATCGTTAATATTCACCAAACCTTGGGAACTTTATGCAAACTACTGATGTATAGAATGTACATATTTCTGAATAAAGTTGTGGGATTATTGTCTCAGTTGTTACTATATAAAGTAATAAGAATTTCTTCCAATTCTCACAACAGCCATATAGCTTCCTACACTCTCCCAATGTGTGGTGGAAAATCTATAACTCAGTGTGAAAAAGAGCTCAAGGATAGGTGTGTTTGGAGCAAAACCTAAGGGAAAACTTGAGGGTGTTGCTCCAAAGGGGAAGATAACAATGAATTACTATAACAGGGGATTTAGGTGAGGTCTTCTGACATCTGATAGGTTTGTTTGTTTGTTTTTTTAAACCACGAACATAATAACACTGAGACAGAAAGTGAGAAGGTCTTTCATGGGTTCTAAAGCAATCTTCCTCCTCAGTCCCTGCCTCTTAAGAAAAGGGGCTGCCACTGCCTCCCCAGTCCTGATTCATGCCCCATCTTGGAGTCCATTCTGATTAGTCACTGGAAATGCCATCCCCATGAACTTATGTGCCTTTGCCTTGGGTTTGCAGGTTGACTATACCTTTTTTTTTTTTTTTTTTTTTTTTGCTCTTTCACTGTTAACTTCTTCAAGTGCCTTTGAATTCCCTCTCTTTCTTTTCAAATGGAAACACCAAAATGAGAATCTCTCAGAATCAACTCTCTTTTACCCCAACACCAGACACAACAGTGCACGTACAGTGCACATACTGTTGCACTGTTGCAAGCAGTCTGGGGTTTTCCTGGAGGAGGCCACTGTCCACTAGTACCCACTAAAAGAAGGAGAGCCCCTGAAATAAATCCTATATAGCTCAACCAATATTCCCTGTATGACTAGCCCAATTCTGGCTTGGACACTGATAAGAAAGACAACAGAGTCTTGTATCTGATAATCAATGAAATCCTCATGTCCAATGAAACCACCTGCTGTCGTGCCTGCTGAGATCTCACAATATCACAAAGTCAGAAGGGACTTGTAAGAAAACCTGAACTCCTTTCTCACTTGAGCAATCACAGCAGACCTTTCTCTGCTCTCTTAATCAAAGGTTCATAAATTCTTGGAACAGGAAGAGCCCTTTGGATGTACATAGCCCAATGCCCACACAACAAATGGGGACATGGGGACTGAAGGATGGCAAATGCCTTGTCCAAAGCTAGTTAACCTCAGAAGTAGGGCTGCACATGCATTTCTGAAGAACATAGAATAGCTTCCAAGAAGATTTTTCTTTCAACATTTCAGAGAAATTGATTTTGTTTTGAAATTTTGGTTTAAATAGGAATCTATTATCTCAAGGGAGATAGATTTGTACAAATTTCTTTTTTATTCCAGGAACAATAATGTTGCTACACAAATTAGCTTCTCATTTTACCTTGTGTGGTAAAGAATCATGTTGCCAAGTCGTAAAAGTAGCTGATTTTAAAAATGGAGAGCACTGTTCACATTTCTTAAGTATATTTCTGTTGGCATATTTGTATTTTTGGTTACTGAAGAGTTTCCTCCTTTAGAAATACAATCCCAAACTACTAACAGAGCAGGTCTGGTGTTTGTGAGAACAGAAGGGCTTTTTCCTTTGATGCAACCTCTGAGCAGTTTCACACACTTGACACCTGGAAATCAAAATCTCTTAATTGACTGAATACTTTTCCTGGTAATGTAGATAAGTAGCTGATTGATCAGTTACTCCCAATCTCTTCATCTTTTTTCTTCTGCTCTTCTTGTTTCTGTTTCCTATCAGCACTTTACAGAAAAATTTATAAAATGTCAGATACTATGAAGCCTATATTCAAGGATTTCCAAGGGAACCAGGTCAAATTGCGAGGTTTTTTTTCTACCTACTGGTCATGCCATGAAGCTCTTGAGAAGGCTGACATTTTTGTAGAGCCTCCAACCAGTGTGATAACTCAGGCTGGATCAAGATATTTGGAGAAGGAACTAAGCTCATAGTAACACCCTCAGGTAAGTAACTTTGTCTTATTTAAACCCTGTGACCGAAGCTTTTTAGAAAGAACAATGTAGTATCACCTTATCATATGGACAGTAATTTTGCAGCCACTGGGCCCTCTATATGGAAACACAACTACTTTGCAAATGGTTTATTTACTTCCGTGTTTGCAAGCAGATTAAAATTCTACTTTTAGAAAATACCTGCACTATAAAATATATTCAGGATTGAAATTAAGATATTTTGAGAACTGTGTCTACTAACCATTACAGTGAGTTATTGGTTCAACATGCTTTTTTTGTAGACAGTCACTTATGTGAGAAACACTTTAACTTCCTCTAGTATTAATACTGCCCCTTTCTTAATGAGTAGTGCTTCTTTCTCTAATAACCTGCAAAATCTGTATGACTGCTTTGATCTCTTTTTAAGTGCAGTGCAAAAAAATTAACTCCTACAGTAAATGACCATAGAAAATCAATAAATCCCACTTATTCTTATTACTATAGCATCTTAGAGGAGAGGCTGAGACTAGTCAAAATTTGGGCTATTGTTATTCTTGTGATATTGCCTAGAGATCATCCATTTTAATGGAATTTGTGAGCTCAGTAAACCATTTCAGCTACAGAATCCATGAAAAGAGTCTTGATGCTTTTACATTTTCATTTGCTCATTTATTGTCTTAGCAAATATTTATTGAAGACAGTTTCTGTGATGGACAATAGAGATAAAAGGGTGAAGAAGACAGTCCCAACACTCAAAAAACTTCTAGACTGGAGGACAGCTACTCTAGATTTTGGTCATTGGGCCCCAAATTTTTCAGCTTGTGACTGCCAGAGACACAGAACATCTTAGATTCATGAGCTCTTTTGTGTTCTTCATTTATGTAACACCTATTGCTCATAAAATTCATATATTTGTCGGAAGAATTTGATAAAATGGCCTGAAATCATCCCAGTAGAGGGAATAATAATAATAGCTAGGATTTGTTAAGGGCCAGATACCATGCTGACTAGTCTAGTGCATTATTTCATTCAACTGCCCTATACAAAAAATCCTCTTGATCTGTTTCACAGATAGGCAAACTGAGGTTTGGAGAATTTCATTTATTTGCCTAAAGTCATGGCTGGTTACTCTGGCAAAGACTGGGATCCAAGAGAGACTTGTCCACTCCAAAAAGCATGGCCTCAACCATTATGTGTTATGAGAAACATTAGGCCGTATTTTTTTTTAAGATTTTAAGAGAGAAAGAGGGAAAGAGAGTGCACATCATTTAGTAAGTAGCAGAGGGGAGGGAGAGGGGGAGGAGAAAGAATCTGAAGCAGACTCCATACTGAGTGAGGAGCCCAACATGGGACTCTATCCTAGGACCAGGAGATCATGACCTGAGCAGAAACCAAGAGTGGGATACTTAACCGATTGAGCCACCCAAGTGCCCTAGGCCATATTTTTATATTCTGATTGTGTAGCCTGACATTTTAAGTAGACTCTTCACCAGAATGCTTAACTAGTAATAGCTCATAATTTGTATTACTATTCATGTGGAAAAGAATGCTTCTACTTCTAATCATGGCATTAAAATTGCTTCTCTTCTCCACAAAAGATCAAGCAAGTAATGTTGAATATGCATTTATTAAAATTTCTTTTTTTTTTAATTTTTATATTGGAGTTCAATTGGCCAAGCATATAGCATAACACCCAGTGCTCATCCCACCAAGTGCCCCCCTCAGTGCCCATCACCCAGTCACCTCAGCCCCCTTGCCCACTTCCCCTTCCACTACCCCTTGTTCATTTCCCAGAGTTAGGTGTCTCTCATGTTTTGTCACCCTCACTGATATTTCTACTCATTTTCTCTCCTTTCCCTTTATTCCCTTTCACTAATTTTTATATTCTCCAAATGAATGAGACCATATAATGTTTGTCCTTTTCCGATTGACTTATTTCACTCAACATAATTCTTAGGGTATTTCTAAAGGACAAATCCTTCTGACACCAATGCATTCAGTCTTCTTTCTGTATTGGCATCAAACTGACTGGAAATATTGAAGCTGACAAAAGGATGGGAGCAGTTGCACTGCATGCAGAACTCAGCTACATAACTCAAAGTTGCCTTTGCACTCATGCTAGAACAACTTCAGAAAGACCAAATCAAATAGGATCCTTTGATGGGCAGCTCGGAATTTTACCCTGGAATCAATATCCTGGAAACTGTTACAGCAATTTCAAGTTCAAAGGAACAGTCTTTCAGGATTAAATAGGTTAAAAGAGATCATCATTATGATTTCAGACTCTATAACAACTCATCAGGTCTTTTATCAGTGGGGATTAGATTCTGGAAAGAACTCACTTTACAATCAAACCAGATATCCACCCCTCAATACATAGAGATAAAATAATCCTGTAAAAATATTGATTATTAATTTATTAAATACTCAAATACATTATTTCTATTTTTCTTCTTTGAAAATTAAATAAATAATAACTATAAATTATATTCTAGTAAAAGAACCGATATTATAGAAGAAAACCCATTAAGGGAAGAGATTAAACATTCAGGAAAATAGTCAGAAATTCAGACTCTCCAACTGTGAGTAAGATGAGATGTGAGTAAGATGAGAAAGATGGAACCAAGCTGCCCAGGGAGAGAGGGGTCAGTTCATCAATTCATATCTAATGTGGTTTTGCTTGAGCTTCATCTTTGTTTAAAATTAGCAGAATTTGGGGGTCCTCGGTGGCTCAGTCGGTTAAGTGTCCAACTCTTGATGTGGTCTCAGGTCATGATCTCAGGGTCTTGAGACAATTGATTTCCTTGCCTGTTGGTCATGCCTCTCTCCCTGTCCCTCTGCTCCAACTCCCTGCTCTCACTCTTTCTCTCTCTCACTTTCTCTCTCTCTCTCTCTCTCTCTCTCTCTCTCTCTCAAAAAAACAAAAAACACATTAGCAGAGTCCTTTTTTATAAATTTATATAAATATTGAAAAAACATGGGCACAATTTTAAAAGAGGCACAAAAGGAGTTTTTTTGGAAAAGCCTTTTAGACAGTGAGTGGGTATGGCTGGAACAGCAACAAAGTGATGGGTCCTGGCACACAGCTCAGGGTTACAAGTAAATTTTCTTTACATTCTTCCCTATAAGGTAGGGAGGGGAGGCAAATAATACAGGGGCTGCAGGCTAGGTGCTGGTGCTGGCTCAGAATTCTAGGATTCGATTCCAGTTTGGTCACAGGTAGTAGCATGATCCTTGGAGAAGCTGGTGACTTCATCCCAGTCCTTGGAAGTAGTTGCTGCCTGAGCAAGCTTGGAGGACATTAATTAACAAGGAGATAACTAGCTAGAGCAACTGCGGGTCCCTCAGAGGAGGAAATGTTAGGTGTGCTTGGGATTTCTGCATTGAAAGTTTTGTAAAGAAGATTGTATATCTTATTCATGTGATTCGAAAAATAACCAATGGAAAAGAATGAACAAAAATTGTTAAACTTTCATTCAGTTAGAGGACGATTACTATCAACTATCAAAATATTTAACTATGCCACGTATTCAAGAATATGCTAGGGTTTTTTCCCCCCTTAATCTTGGTCTAGTAAATTGGTTCATTCTTCATTAGCTTTAAAGATGAACTTTGCCTGCATGAGGGTTAAGATCTTAGAAGGATGTTTCTAGAGTACTAGGTCTAGTCAAAAGTTTTCAAAGAATCTTCATAAAGGCAATAAAACACTGAAAAAAATGAAAGACATATATTTAGTTTTCCTTAGTAGTTGTGATCAGGGGCACACATGAATTCACAAATTGAAAAGGAAGTTTCTGCTGCTCTTTTTTCCAACTGACTACATAGTCAATGTAAATTCTAGCAATCAAGTTTAATAACGGTGGCACAGTTATAATTCATGAGGACCTCAAAAAATGTTTTTGAGGACAGTATCGTGCAGAGAAAAATATGGACTGTGAATCTAGATCTATCACTTTTTGTATAATCATCCTTTAGTAAATAAATTTTGATTAACTGGCTATTGCTTTCTTAAAATTATTAAAATAATATATGCTTATTATGAAAAAATTGTAAAAAGGAAAAAATAAAGAAAAATTAAAATTTTATAGTGACACTGTTATAGTTAATATTTTGGCTTTCCATATATTCATTTATCAATGTAACAATAATCTCAAGTGAATGGTGATAGGAGTGTATGAAATTAAATATAGAAATAGCTATCATAAAAAACAGGACATGATCAGTGATAAATAATGTCTATTCTCCAGAATTCAAATGAACACCACTGGAAATTTTTATGAAAGCAAGAGTACAGAAAAATATATTTATTACAGGTCACTTTAGAACAAATGGTCTAATTTGTGGAATACTTCAATTTCTAATATTAATTGTCACCTGCTTCTAAAAATGATGAGAGTGTGGGGGTGCCTGGGTGGCTCAGTTGGTTGAGCATCTGACTCTTGACTCTTGATTTCAGTTTGGGTCATGGTCTCAGGGTCATAGGACCAAGCCCTGCATCAAGCCGCCTGTCCAGCCACAGGTCAAGCCCCATGGTTGGCTTCACACTCAGCGAGAGTCTGCTTATCTCCCTCTTTCTTCCCTGCTCAAGCACTCTACTTCTGTCTCCAAAATAAATAAATAAATAAATATTAGAAAAAAATTTAAAATGATGAGAATATAATAAGTATTGTCTCAAATATTGTTACCCTGAATATAAGGTGGTCTCTCATTTTTCAGTGGAAATGTCCAGACATAAAGGAAAAAAGGAAGAGGTTTTACAACTTGAATATATAAACTTATAGTCATATGGATAAAAGTCAAATATTCACTCACATATTTAATATCTTAATTGAATTAACCTACAAAGTTAAAAATTATATCAAACATCAGTTGAGAAATGCTACTTTTTTTGTTTGTTTTCACTAAATTTCATTAAAAACTTCTGTTCAGGCTCTCCAATGCATCTAAAACATCTACTTTAGAACAAATTTCTGAGTTGTCTCAGAGTCTGAGTGTCTGTTTTTGGATAACCTTATGATAAGGTCACCGGATATACTATTTGAATATAAAATTACCCACTTAAAAATTTTTTGAAAAATATTTTTTCATTTACTCTGGTATTGTATATTTTGCAGTGCAAGCATAATGTGTAGAGACGTTTGTTCCAAGTAATATTTACCAAATCCATATTAAACTTCCTTATCGTCCTTTAGTAGAACAACCTCTAAAACTAGCACTGAGATTTTTCAGGTTGTTATCTTGTCAAGTAGTATTGTTTGATCAAAGTTGAGCATTAGAAGTGCCTCTTTAAAGTGAGAGATTGCCCAAGGAAACATAAGGCAACCCTATTGAGGGATAATTGGGAGAACAAAAGACTTGCCTTATGCCCTGGCATTTCAGTGTGTCGAATTCTGTATGTTTTGCATCTATATTGCAGTGTGGAATTTGCAAACATCTCCTATTTTTCACAATATCTTCAAGGTAGACTTTAAACCACCAAGCTCTGGGGCAGAAAAAGAAACAAGCTTTAATGCACAAACTATTTCTTATTTATTTAAACTACTTCCAAAATCTATTTGTGAAGAGTTAAAATGAAATACACAAGTAGAGTTAGACCATAAAATGAAAATAGATCAAAAGCACTAAGGAAATCAGATAAAAAAAAGACCTGTGATTATCTAGCAAGAAACACAGGGTAAAATTTTATGTTCAAAGATAGGAGGTAAATGTGGTGGAGTACATACTTTATATTACCTGAGAAAATGAAGCACACCAAATATTCAAATTTGTTATGTCTTTCCCACCAAAAAAATTAGAAAAAGACTTCAATGTATGAGTCTCTTAGGAGGAAATGTGAAGTGAAACAGTGGGCATTGGCTTCCACAGCCATTTTATAAAATGGAAGAAATGGTCTTTAAACAGTGCATTTCATGCTACCACTGCATCATTACCATGGGCACCATGACTTTTAATGTATTCACAGATGGTGACCTCCAGCAGACATGGTTAGACATCAACAAGTCTGGCCCTCATGCTCATAGTTATCAGAAAAAGTTTAAATTTTTTAACTATAGTTAGAACTTTAAATAAATTTAGGAATGTCATAAATTTGAAATGCATATTTAAATATGAAACTGCTCTAATTATTTACTTAATAAAAGAAAAATAACAGAAAAATAGAGAACAATTAAATCAACATTAATATGGAGGTTTGAAATATCACACTTGCACTTGAAAATGTAGTTGATATTTGGTAAACTTAAATAGAATTCACACTGTGCATCTTAATAAAATATAAATAACTCAGACAATTTAACTCCAATGTACTTTGTGATTATGCAAATGAATGTGTATAAATATATTGGACAGGTTTATCTTGGAATCTAGTTTCTAATTTATGCATCATAAAAATTATTTTGGCCATAAAAATAACTGTTAATAAGTTTAAAAAAGAATGTTGAAGGAAAAACCATGTTATATTACTATCCAAAATATACCACTAATATACCACTAACCATATATAATCAAGTGCACTATTTTAATGCTCAGCTAATATTCCATTGAGAAAATTGTGGAAGTTCAAGATTCATTTTATGCTGGAAAGAATAAAATATCAAGAATCTAACTAAAGAAAAGTAACAGGATGTAAAATCAATGTGTTACCATCCAGAAACTTTTTGATTTCATCATTTGATTTTCAATTTCTTTACAATAATGAATCAGAAGTATTCCTATTAAAAAAAAAAACACCAAAGTTTCTAATATGAAAATTAGATTACTTAATATGTTGACTAGAGGCTAACATTATGTGAATATCATGCACAATTGAAAAACTAATCTCCTTTATCTAACATGCTTTTTACATTAAAAATAAAGTATATGGTTGGATAAATATACAGTATCTTACTATTATAATCAATAAAATACTATTTGCAATCCAAGCAAGATGTATAAACTTAAAATAGTACCTTATGGCCTAATTCTGTTTATAGAATGAATAAATTTCATCATTTGTTTACTGATCAGGAGCTTTGCTACACGGGGAGAAATTCTCAAGATTTTTTCCTTATATATATATATATAATATCTTAGATATAATCTTAATATATTATATATTAGAGTGTGTATATATATATATATATGAGTATCACAAGCCACCCCCCAAAATAATTTTTTCCTTTTCTTGTCATACGAGAAATTTAACTCCTCTTTTCTAAGGAAATTGCCCATTGATATACTAAACTAACTCCAAACTAGCCCAAAGTGAATATTAGTGAAACACTTGAGTTTCAGGTGGAAATAAATTTTAGAAGGGTTCTAACATTTATTTTAATCATTAATAGTAAATGTAGAATCAAGTAACATACCAGTGTTCAAGTGACATGTCCTTTAAAACTAATGATATTTTGTTATATATTTTGACATTATGTTTGCAACAAACTCTAGAACCATACACCTAATATTACACCAGTTATATATTTATTATATTCAGCAGGTGAAATCACAGATACTGTGGCATTCTAAAAAAACATTTATTTCACTCAGCATAATACATGAAATAAATGTTTTTTTAGAATGCCACAGTATCTGTGATTTCACCTGCTGAATATAATAAATATATAAGTCAATCGGAGAAGGACAAGCAGTGTATGTTCTCATTCATTTGGGGAATATAAATAATAGTGAAAGGGAATATAAAGGAAGGGAGAAGAAATGTTGGGAAATATCAGGAAGGGAGACAGAACATAAAGACTCCTAACTCGGGGAAACGAACTAGGGGTGGTGGAGGGGGAGGAGGGCGGGTGTTGGAGGGGAATGGGTGACGGGCACTGAGGTGGACACTTGACGGGATGAGCACTGGGTGTTTTTCTGTATGTTGGTAAATTGAACACCAATAAAAATTAATTAAAAAATAAAAAATAAAAAATAAATAAATAAATAAATAAATAAATAAATAAACATTTATCAGCTGTCAAGGGCAGATTCGACTTTATTTTTTTTTTAATTTTTTTTTTAATTTTTATTTATTTATGATAGTCACAGAGAGAGAGAGAGAGAGGCAGAGACACAGGCAGAGGGAGAAGCAGGCTCCATGCACCGGGAGCCCGATGTGGGATTCGATCCCGGGTCTCCAGGATCGCGCCCTGGGCCAAAGGCAGGCGCCAAACCGCTGCGCCACCCAGGGATCCCCCAGATTCGACTTTAAAGGGAGACTCAGAGTCAAATTTGGCATCTTCTTAGTCACACATAAGTTTAAAATGATATTCCAATATAAAATTTGCTTTCAGTGAACATTTTCCAAAGCAAAATAAAATTCTGATATGTGTCCTTACTTAACAAGGTTAATATATAAGTATTTCTGAAAAGAATGTTTTCTAATAGCAGTTTTGGAAATATTGCTCCTTTGCTTCTAAATATGAGGCACTGTAAATAATTGGGAGGTGCAGCTTTAAACATTAATCTACTCAAAATCCTCAAGTGGTTCAGATATGAGATTGAAATGTTTTGAAATCAGAAATCAAGTAGGAGACCTCCATCACTTCAGCAGTGTGCATAGGATCCATATTTGAATATTTAAAGGTCAACTTGATAGAGTGTCAAGTACACACGGAAATAGATTCCCATTCAAAAAGTGAGTGTGTATTGTTTCCAAAAAATCTCACATTTCAATCCAGACTCTGCTACTGGACAAGTTACATGACTTCTTGAACATGTTTTCCCATTGAAAATAAGAACACTTAGTATCTCCTATCCCATTGTGGATGAAAGACTATAGTAAGCACTAATTCTATGGCAAATTTCCTCTTGTGCTTGGTGGTTTCAAACCACATAATGCTTGTGTTGCTCTAATAATGTTTTAATTGCTGTTACACCTCTCCACAGATAGAAACCTTAATGTAGGCACTTCCCCCAAGCCTACAATTTTTCTTCCCTCAATTGCTGAAACAACACTCCAGAATGCTGGAACATATCTTTGTCTTCTTGAGAATTTTTTCCCTGATGTTATCAAGATAGACTGGAAAGAAAAGAATGGCAAAACAGTTCTGAAATCCCAGCAGGGAGACACCATAAAGACTTATGACACATACATGAAATTCAGCTGGCTGACCGTGACTGGAGTGTCAGTGAATAAAGAATACAAATGTATCATCAAACATGAGAGGAATAAAGGAGGAGTTGAACAAGAGATTCTATTTCCTTCACAGAAAAAAGGTATGTATATGCATATATAAACACAACCTTCCATACCCTTTTTCCCAAGGAAATATCCCACCTTTTCTGTCAGATATTAATGAAAAAAAATGAAACTTTTCTTTAATGCTTTTACGTTTAATGGTAGCATAGATGTTCTGTTATTTCCCCCATAGAATCAAAGTAGAATGGGCTTTGGAAAATACAGAGAAAAAGAAAAAGACTAATTTCCTTAGCCTTTCTCAGCCTCAGTTTCATCATCCGAAACATGAAAGTCATCACAATGATGTTTTTAAAGTCATTGTATGAATTAAACGAAATAATACACATGAAAGCACCTAGCAATATCACACACAAGAGATGCTCTAGAAGAGAACCATCTTTAATGATCTCACTTGATCAGGAAATAAAGACAATTATACATCTTTCAGGGATGTTCTACTCAGTAGTCAAGGTGCTTCTCACTTTAATTTTGCTCTATTCAAAATATAACTCATTAACAATGAGATATAGGCTACAATAATATGGTTGCTGAGGTGTTAGTACGGTCTTGGATTTCTCAGTTTTGAATTTTATATACCACCCTAAGGTGAAATTTGGTAAGTAAAGATTGGGTGAAGCTAACGTGTACAAACATTCATCCATTCTACACATGAATATATTCTTTACCATTGGTAAATGCTGCTCAGCAAACATTTCTTGCAGTTCTAGCATGTGCCAGGCCTGGGAGGGATGCAGGATGAACTACTCTCCCAAGGAGGATCACTACAGTAGAGAGAATACACTTTTCCTAATCACTCAGGGTCACTTGTGATTCAGGCATTGTGACCCAAATTAATCTCATTGGTGCAGATACTGGATATATTTCCACAGTGTGGGCAGATGGATGTGCCCTGGTCTCGCTGTGATCTAGTAACCTCTAGACTGAAAAGTCAAGTCCTGAGCAGGAACATCAAAGACCAAAGCTCCAGAGGGCCCATAAGAAGGAACCAGTTAGAGCTTTTCCCTGTGTTTCACAAGCCCTTGGGAACCAATGGGGAACAAACACTTAACAAAACATGCAAAGACCTTTGCTGTGTACCTATGAATTGCTAAACTAAATCTTTATCTTCTTGGATCCTTCATTTTTCCAATGATCAAATTAGAGTGGATCACTTATCTTTGCTTTGTCTGGCATGTGATGAATAGAAAGTGTAATGTCAGTGAAAATGCTTGGTTTTGAAACATGACACAGATACATTCATTCTTTTGTTTAAAGTATTAATGTATATCCTATCCTAAATAAAACTGAGTTTACAAACAACCCTAATTTTTTATTTCTATAGTTAAGAAACAGGAGACAAATGAACGAAGCACAAGTTTAATGTAACCACTGGGCTGTAGTCCTTTAGGGATTGATTGTTATAGTGATCAAAGTAAAAATATACTATAGTAAATTCCATGGTGATTAGAAAAAAGGGAGAAATTCTTGTATATGATGTATTTTACCTGAGAATTAATTCCTAGAAGGAATATCTTCCAAGATCTTCTCATAGGAACAAAGTTAATGAGGGCATTTCTGTTAATGCCTTTCGTCAGCAAATTTCTAATGCTCTTTCTTGTAAGTTTTTTGTTTGTTCTTTTTGCTTTTGATGAAAGCTAAAAATATATAGTACATGGAAGCCCAAATCCATGAAGTGATCTCAAAGGGAGAAAACTAATCTGATCCAAGTTTTAAGCAAACTTAATTGAGAAAGAGAACTTAGCCTACACCACACAGATTTTGATGTGAGAGATTGCTACCTTAATGTTTTTCAATCGATCAATGCATGGTGATGGATGTTCATTTCCCTTTTAATGAGCAAAGCCACTGTATGAAAAAGAAAGAGACTTTTAAGACACTTAATAGTCAATTCCTGAAGATATTTTAACATCTAAACCTGACTAGATGAACATTTTTATTTTTTGGATTTACCCCAAAGCCTATAGCTCAGATTTATTTTTTAAGAGTGTACCAAAATAAGATTGTGTGGAGTGAATAATGTGCACAACAGAACCATATCTGTGTGGACAAGGACACATTGAGCAGAGAAAAGATAAATCAAAATCAGTTGAGACTTTCTTCCTCCATCCAACAGTCAATGATCTTTTTAAGGATTCTTGTCTTTGTATGCATGTTGGGTTTTTGTTTTCGTGTTTTTTTTTTTTTTTTACACTGTAGAGAAATACAACCTTCAACTCAGTTTTATATATTCAGAAAACTATCATTATTTCTTGGCCAATCATTCTATCCCTGGAAAGATGTGCATGAAATGCTGAACTTCTGTAATAAAAAGGTCATTTGCTAACTGTAAGAGATGATGTCTGAGAGTCCACAACGGTGGAGTTATGTATGATTTGTATGGATTGTTTTACAAGGTACTTTCCACACACTCTAGCTCATCTAAACCCTCACAATGGTCCTTTGAGTGCTGCCTTTGCCGGTCACTGGTAAGACTCCCAATAAGTTACTTAGACACTATAAACTTTACTTTTTTGAGTCTAACATGGGGTCCTCCAAAATACAGTTTACATCCATGTCATTGGGGGATCAGATGATGTAATACATGTGAACCTTTCACAAAGTGCCTGGCACAGGAAAATCACTCGATAGATACAGGTTATCATTAGTATCATTATCATGTCTACAAATACCACCACTCCAGAAAATCATGTGCAGGAGCTGAGGATACTGGGAACATGCATGATTTGGAAATATCAGGCTGCTTTCTTTTGCTAAGGTGGGGAATTTACCTAATCCAGACTCCTTCTGATTTATAAGATTGTACTGTGGATTCCAGGGTTGGATGAATTCATTTTGGTAGCAATCCTTCATGTCAGCAGTGCGTGCTGAGGACTGAACGGTATCCACTGTTTCTGGCTATTTTTCCTTTCAATAAGTATTTTTAGAACACCTTCTTTGCAGCAGGCACTGGACTGGGAGCTATGAGCACAGACAGAAAACAAGTCTTAGATATTGCCCTTAGATATTAAAGATAAAATGAATCATTCATGAACTTCAACATCTTCATGTGCAGAAATACAATATATGAATTGATCTACTGAACTACACAGATCAGACCAATCATTTCTGGAATCATGGGGCTCATATTAGTAAAGGCTCTATACTCCGGGTTGACAAATTCTATCTGTTGTCTATCTATCCATCTATCCACAACACAGACATATTAAAAATAATGGATATGAACCATTGAATCATACTTGCTCTTATTTCTTTTAGAGCTCACTGCTATTACCTCCACAAAACCTTCTATGAGATATGAAAATGGTAAGTTTTTGTCTATGTTTGCCTTTATGTTACACTACAGCCTTTTTTTCCTCCTGATCAACTTGACATTTAAACTTCCCTGGTGTCAGGGTGAAATATCAGAATGGCTGGATCTTGCAAAATAGACTGAATCATATTTTAAATCAATTCGTCATTTCTCAGGAGTCATCTTTGCAAAGTAAATGCTGGTTTGGGTGTGAAAGAAATATAAATTAGGAGTTCAGTGATGTGATCTGAATTCTTGCAGCAATGGACTTCATATATTTCTGTGGCCTTTGTTTCTACTGATTGAGGAAAACATGATATCAGGTTGTTTCTAGAGGTTTTTTAATAAGTCTTTATTCTTGCTGGTAGTTAATAACATGAACTGACACTGAAGTTCTTGTACAAAAGGCATTGTGCTGCACTGTGAGTGCATTTTGTTTAATTCTCTTAATACTCACTATGAAGGATTTTATTCTTATTTTACACACGAAGACAGTGAGCTAAAATTAGTTAAGTCCCTTGCACCACGTCACACAGTGAGATCTGGGGCTTCAACCCAGACTGAGCCAACAATTCATACACTTACTCAGTTTTCTATTCTTCTTCTAAGCTTTTGTCATAGAGTATGAGATCCCAAAGCCAAGGCACTGAGACAGATACACATATGGAGAGGGGTCAGTACAGAGTTTCAAATGCCATAGACTGGACATTAACCCCAGTCTTTTAATTATTAGTTGCATGGATATGAGTATAGTAGTTACATTTCCTGAGCCAATCAGGAATAATAGGAATAACACCTCACTCAGTTATTGAAGATATAATGTCACATATGTGGAATATCTATCATAGGGTATATCATTTAGCTGACACATTGTAAGTACTAGTTTCTGGCCTTTTCTTCTAAAATATGTACCAAGAAAGCACAAGGAACTTTGGCTCTTGTCCTGCTTATCTGCTCTCCATGTCCAATATCAAGGGGCCTCTAGACCTTAGCTAACATGTTACTTGACCAAGGACAAGAAATTATGAGTACAACACCACTCGAGGTCCTTTTCCATGAAGGGCTAATGATTCCGGAATTCTGAATATTTGGAGATAAACATGTAAAACAATATTCCACAGGAACAGACTCAGCCTGGTGGCTCCTTGAGTAGCTAATCTGGCCCAACATCTCTGGCATTATTTCTTGGTATCATATTTTTCCTGCAAAACCTCAAAGGATAGTAAATGGATAGGATATAGGATAATAAACTATCCTATAACATCATAGCTACAATTAAGGTATTCAGTAAAGACAAAGGAGTGACCTCCTCAAGTTGCAGAGAATTTGGATTAGCACCATTCTTGCACTTTATTTTATTATTTTTTAAATTTTTAATTTAAATTCCAGTTATCATACAGCGTAGTATTAATTTAAGGTTTAAAATATAGAGATTTATCACTTCCATACATCACCTAGTATTCATCACAACTAACCCTCTTACTGAAACCTCCTACCTACTCTACTGCAGCACAACCACATTTCCATTGATTGTTCCCCTAAAAGGAATCTCAGCAATGTATAAGGTATAATAGCTAAGATGCTTCCAAATTAGCAATCCATCTTTATATTGATGCTTAACTCTTTGTTGTCAGGGGTATTTATTACACGTGGACGTACAGAAATACAGAGTAAGTAAGAATGTGTTCTCGAACATCATGTGCTGGGATTAAAATCTTGCTTGTGGTACTTACTAATTGTATGACATCAGGCAACTTAGTTCTCTGTCCTCAATTTATTTGTAAGATGGCAATGAAAATAATAATCTCCAAGGTTGAAAAATTAGAGAGTGAGACAAACATAAGGGACTCCTAACTCTGGGAAACAAAGGTTGCAGAAGGGGAGGTGGGTAAGGGAATGAGGTAACTGGATGAGGAGCACTGAGGAGGACACTTGACGGGATAAGTGCTGAGTGTTATACTATATGTTGGCATGTAGTATAAGCCGTATATGAATTTAAATGCCATATATGAAATTAAATTTAAAAATGTAAAATTAATATTGAAGCTTTGCCTACAAACCTCTCAAATGAAAGGCCTGGCATTTAGTTAGTGGTTAAGGCATATTAGCTATGTTGTTATTTACAGATGTGGTGGGGGGGGAAGAAATGGTAAAAGCTATTTTTAACCAATTTTTTTTCAGGCTAACTCATTTATCTAAGACATATCCTTACTTTTTAATACTTTAGAATGTTCTCAGTGAGCTTCTCAGAGGTTGTTTATTGACTCGACCTGCAAGCTGGATTCTGAGTTATTTGGTATTGATGGTGGTGGTAGTATTGATGATGTAGACATTTACTGTTGGGTTGTGCTGATGTGAGAGGTCCTTTCAATCTAGATCATCAGAAATGTATAATGTGAGCCCCTCCCCCACTAATAAGCCCTAGTCTTCAAAAGAACAGGTGAAACTAATTAGTGACTTCTTTTAGACGTCCTGCAGCTGCAGCTCATGAACACCTCTGCCTACTACATCTACCTCCTCCTCCTCCTCAAGAGCCTGGTCTACTCTGTCATCATCACCTTCTATCTGCTTGGGAGACCAGAATTCTGTGGCAATGGGAAGAGTTCCTAACACACGGTGACACCAAAGGTCCCCTTTTTCTCCATTGGCTATTGTGGCAAAAAGTGTCTGCTGAGGATCTAGTGCAGCTTTCTCTCTGAGATTGGATTATTTCAGTTCAAATGTGTCTTTTCCTATTGAGAAATTATTGCAGAATAGGTTTACAAACCACTGGGCAAACAGAAACTTTCACTCTGTAGCAAGAACAAAATCTGTCATGACTCAGGGGCGGGGCCAGGGGGCCATCCCTAGGGGCTTCAGCGCTGCTCTCTCCTCGATGTCCAGCAGCAGCTCAGCCAGCCAGTACCCATACCTCAGAATTCAGCCAATACACAGCTTCCAGCTACATCTCCAAAGGGTCTTTAACCAGATAATTGCTTCAAATCCTTTTATTTTACACATTGGGAAGCTGGCATCTTTGCTACCTCTACTATTTTTGAAAAGAAGCATAATAAAAACAATCAAAAGTCTACTTTTGCATCTGTGTTCTTTCATTTGGTGCAATCTAACTGAGATTCTGAGGTAAGGGACAACATGACAACTGAGTTTTCAAAATCAGCAGTGGTTGTAATAATGGTCAATTCCAAATTTCTAATTCTTTCCCTGACATAGTCCTTATTATGACTTCTTTGAGGCACTGGCACCTGAGAGCCACAGCCAGTGATGGTGCCCAGGTTATTTCTCCTTCAACGGTCAGCTGATTCAGACCCATTTCATTTATGACACTCTAGTGGCAACAGTATAACATAAATGTCTGGCAGCTGTGGTCAAAACTACACCAGTGTTTCATGGGCACCACATTTCTTGATCTCACAAGAATCCCATGAGAACTGCACTAACACTGGAAAGCTAGAGTGATGGAGGGTTTAAATGGTTGGACTTGAACCCCAAGTGCCTGGGTTTAAATCTTGGTTCTCTAGCTATTTGAACTCTCTATGCCTTAATTTCCCCATTTGCAATATGAAGATACAGTGTGCCCTGTCTCCTGGAGCTGTGTGGATGGGATGAGTTAACTTTGCTGGGCACATGCCAGCCCTCAACATCATTAGCATCTACTGTTGGCAGCTCTAATTTCTAAATAATAGATAACACACCTCCTCCCACACACTCACACACAACTTTGAAGTATGCACTAAGATTTACAGGCAATATCATAGCACCATTTTCAACAGTCCCCAATTAAGTCAAAAGCCTAATAAGAAACTAAAAAAAAAAAAAGTAAAATAAATGATACTGTATGTGGACCACTATTCATTTACACAAAAATGTAGATTATTGAAGAAATGGAAAATTGATCAGTGTTGTTGAAAGGGTGGCTGGCTGGCTCGGTCAAGGGAGTGAGCAACTCTTGATCTTGGAATCTTGAGTTGGAGTTCCACACCAGGGAGAGAGATTATGTAAATAAATGAAAACTTTAAGAAAAAAAAAGTGTTGTTGAAGAACTTTGCATGGCAGGACCTTACTAAAAGTGTTGGATTATACCTTCACATAGTTCCAGAATCAAAACACTGTAAAGATTGAAAAACAAAACCTTGCTCCAACCACTGTCTCTAACTCCCCACAACTTACAGGTTACACTTTTCTTGTCCATCCTTTCAGTTTATTTAGGTTAATACAAATTTAGATATAAAAAATATAAAAAATAAATAAATACACATAGATCTAATGTTCTTCCTTCTAACACACAAATAGTAGTAATATATATTATTCTGCATATCTTCCTCACACATCCGTGTGCTATTTTCATGTCAATACAAAAGAACACTTAGCTGCACGGTATTTCATTGGCGACTATACACTTTATAAGATACGTTATTCACTTCCCTGTGATAGACCAGTAGATTGTTTCCAGTATTTACTATTATAAAATATGCTGAAATTATAATATTGTTTTATGCCAGTCTGATGGAGTTCTTGGTCATTTTAACGGGTATTGTCAGCTTACCCTGATAGATCTAGCACCATTGTGCACTTCTACCACAATGTAGGTGGATGTCAGGACACTGTTATCAAACATCACAATTTTGCTAATCTGACATGTAAAAAGTAGTATCTCATCATGGTATTAATTTGCTTTTCTCTAATGAGAATAAGCATCTTTTGATACATTGAATCCATTTATATTTCTCTTTTTGTGCAATATTTGTCCAGTCCTTTGAACATAGTTTCTATGTGCAGTAATACTACCAAGTATGACACTCATTTATATGTGTGTGTATATTTGTACAAACATGAAGGTAAACAAAATGTTCATTGCATGGTTATTGGGTAAAGAAATAAATGATTATTCATTTTTCTCCTTTTCTAATGATCCCTTTTAAAGTAAAAGATTTTATATATTAGAATAAAATGTCTCATTTAAAATTCAGAAGGATTTTTTTAAAGAGCTTATTTATTTATTTATTCATGAGAGACACACAGCCAGAGGCAGAGACACAGAGAGAGAAGCAGGCACCTCACAAGGAGCCTGATGCAGGACTCGATTCCAGACCCCAGGCTCATTACACCCTGAGCCAAAGACAGGCACTCAACTGCTGAGCCACCCAGGCGTCCCCAGAAGGATCTACTTTTTTATTTACAATCAACATCAGTTGCTATGAAACAGGAGCATTTGGAAACCAAATAGAGGTTCCCATGTGGAAATAACAGACCCATCAGATACAAGGAAGAGGAAATTTAATTTTGATCTGCTCTTTGATTCTCAAGAATATGATCAAACCTACTTAGGACAAACAACTGGGCCTCTACTTAGACTCTGGATCTGCTTCTGCATGTGGAAAGGACGGAGGCACAGAGTGGAAACCAGCAAATGATGGAAAGCTGAGTGGGCTGATATCCCTGCTGGGGCTCCTAGACAGTGTCTCCTGTGGTTTCCAACTCCTCAGCACCTTCTTTCCCCAACTGGATCTGGGCTGTCCTGGACTGGGATGTGCAGAGAGGGAGAGGGTGGTGGTGCCAGAGATGGTGTGAGTGGCAGAAGGGTGTTGATGTGAGGACGGTGCTTTATTTTCTTAGGCTTGTTTTATCTATGTGCTCTATCAAACGTGGTTGATTCGTGGAAAATGCTTGAGGTCAAACCAGCCTCTGCTAGTTGGGGCTGTGGAAGAGGTGGCCCTAGCATTTGAAAGACGAAATAAGGGCAGTTAAACCACAGCCAACTTTGCTCACTTCCAATAGGCCACAGCTAATGGAAGGAAAATATTCAACACACACACATGATCTTGCTATCATACATACTCTTATGCTATGAGTAATGGGTTCCCCTATTTTGTTCCACGTTCATTCCAAGTAGCTACTATGTGAGTTGGGATCCTCTGACCAGGACCGTTGAGACACTTCACCCTCAGTCCACTCTGATGACACTGTTCTCAAGAAAACAGCACACAGACTTCTTGTAGTGTTAGGTGATCCCAGACATTCCACCAGAGTCTATTCTTTTCCATGGTAGGTGATTCACCGAGTCTCATTTTGTCAGTGTAGGTAGGATGACATGAGACCCCTGCCCATGAGACTGTTGGCATAGGCAAAGTGTACACATCACAACAGCAGGTGCTTCTCTCCTCACAAGATAACAGACATATGGGGGCCCTGAGTTCAACTGTGTAATTGAATGTCACAGACTGAGTCATCTCAGTCCCTCTAAAGGGGCAAGTGACTACAGAGTCAGGCTGAGCAAGGCTCAATAGAGACATGCACATCAAGTAAGTGTGCTGGGGGTGGAGCAGAGGACCACCTTGTTCAGCAATGTGTGCACAAAGAGAAAATTCCCCCACTCCCAGCCCACCTGAGCATGGTACACAGATGGTGCCCAGTCCTGGGACCCAATCTGTCCAGTACTTGGGGAAACAAACTTCTATTGCTGAGATTGCCACCCTAGGCTTTCACAGTCTGACTTCACAACACTTTCCCACCATAGACTTCAGTCCTGTTATTCTGTGCTTAAGAGCCATCTTCTGGGTGAATCTTGGCCTCCATGAGTAGAGGCCCCATGCTACTGCTTCAGCCCAGCATGTGTGGAAGAGAGGGTAAATTATACACTCACATCCAGCTTAGGCATCATCTGTGGGCCTGGTGTTTATGGGACTCCACTCCTGAGGTAGGATATTCTAACTGTGGCCACACCACTGAGTTCTTGATTTTTGGGTCCAAAGGTCAGAAACTGTAGACCCTCCTAACCCCTTTCTCCACATTAAGAAACTCTTTCTGGTTAAGCCTCAACCTCTCACATCCCTCTTGGTGGCCCTCCTGTCATTTGGTCATTTCAGAACAAGCACAGATGGAATCAATCTAACAGCACAAATGAATGGTCAGTTTCCACCCTAGACAGCACCACTGCCATTACACACAAGTGAGGTTTTTTTGAAGGACACAATGAATAGTGAAGGAAAACTATATAGACACGCTGCCTTCCTGTGAAGCATTAAGGTAAATATTCACGTTTGGAAGAAAGAGCTCACAGTATAATTTATCTCATTTTAATTCAAATTAGTGAAACACTATTTTTAAAAAATTAACCAAACAGAAAGGGAAGATGATGGCAATGATTTCAGACTGTGGGTTCAAAATAAGTCTTACACTATTTCAGAACCATACTTATAAGAGAAATGTGCTATTTCATAATGAAAATAATACAAAAATATTTGGTTACACTGTGCATGTGTTCTCATTCCCTCCTTGCCCCATTTGGTAATTCCAATGCTTCAGGCCAAACACATGATGCAAAACAAGAGAAGCAAAATGAATCATGTTGATATGTTGGAGTTTACCACTTCTTAAAATTGTACAAAGAGCCCATAAGTGTGATTTAAAAAACACAAGGGAAATGAAGGATGTTAAATAAGAAATACAAAAGAAATATAAAAACACAAAGCAAAAAATTCCAACCTGCATATCTAAATAAAAAGATATTTTCTTCAGGCGCCTGAGTAGTGTGTTCAATTAAGCATCAGATTCCTGGTTTCACCTCTGGTCCCGGTCTCAACACCTGGAGATAGAGCTCCCCCACTGGGATCCTCAGTGCAGAGTCCCCTTAAAGATTTTCACTCCCTCTGCCCCACCCCCATAGCATTCTCTCTCTAAAAAGAAATAAGTAAATCTTAAAAAAAAAAAAAAGATATTTTGCATCATAAAAAAGTGTTATTCCAATGTAGTAAGAAATCTTTTGATCTGGAATACAGCACAAGACTTTGCTCCAATTATTCATGAACAGATCAGACTCCATCTCACTGAACACAGGATGAATCTTCACATTATCTTACCAGCCACAGGCAGGTCCTCAATGTACAATGGATCTGTACAATGTCTATGAGGTATTACAATAAATAAATTCTTTATTAGCCATTCATTCAAGTCAGCAGTGGACGTCTCCTTCAACTTTCAATAGGGAGACCCCAGCTGTAGTCCTGCTTTGTTTTTGTTTGTTTTATTTTTGTTTTTACCTCCAGTGACTTTCAGTAATGGCTTTTCACACTTAGAAAAAGAGAGAACTCAAAAATATTTGAGATGTACAGTTAAAGAGGAAATGCTACACTTTGCCTTATGTCTTTATGAGAAAGTGTGTGTGCTGAAGATGGGCTGTTATAGACACAAAAAGACCTGGGTGTGGCTACATAAGAATTTATTTTAAAGTATTTTAGAATTTGACTATTCACATGCCCCCTTCTTTGCTGTGTCTCAATCACTAAAGCAGAAAGCCTGGCCAGGGCCTGTGAGCCTCTGGGGATGCAGGCATGGGTCTCATTTGCAGCCTCTCTGGCTGCCTCTGGAGCCAGTCCCCACCTGTACAGGCCCCACCCAACTGTTCTGAGCTGGTCACCACTTTCTTCCTGTCTTCACATAATTAGGCAGAGTTGTTTTGTTTCTACTATGATTCTCTTTGTGCCTATCTGCTTGCGTTTCTGAGGTTGAAGAGCTTTGCTTGATGATTTGAAGGGACTGAACAGACCCCACCTGGAGACCCATCGCTTACTGCTCTGACTGGATCACATGTTTCATCTCAGAAGCTCTACAGCACTTGGGGGACATCTGGGTGCAGGACAAAGACAGACCCTGGTACCAGGGTCTGAGTGGCAGAGCTGGAACCTGAGTCTCTGCTACTTGCCAGCTGTGCCACCTGGGACAGTCACTCACCATTCTAGTCCCTCATTCTCAGATGTAAACCAAGACGCCAATGGTTCCCACATCTCACAGCACTGCTCCCCTCATAGCACACTTCGTTGAACAACACCTGACACAGAACCATTCTGGCTGTGTAGACAAGATGCACTCAATCTTACTGTGTAGGAATTTGGGTGGTGATGAGAATAATGTTGGTGGTCATTTTGTTGTGTATACAAATATGGAGTTGTAATGTTGTACTCCAGAAACTTCTATAATGTTGTATGTCAATTTTACTTCAATAAAACAGAGAAAGAAATTTGGAACTCTAACTTATTTTTCAGACTTTAAAAATTCATACCCCCAAAATTCAATTTTTTACCATGCAAAAGAATGGTAAGAAATTGTACATGAATAACATATAACCTTAAATTCATGTGAATGAGGCAAATCTGCTGTACACTTGTACTTATATCCTTGAATTTTACCTTGAGTCTACTCAAAGAAACAGTCCAATTTTAACTATTTTGTTTCAATAGGGAAACAAATTAAAGTAAGTTCTAAAACAGCATGGTTTTTTACTGTCCTGCTTTTTCTCCTGATTTCCTTCAGACCCTACCTAGTTGAGAAGAAGAGAAGATGTATCACTGCCCATTCAGGAATAATATAATTTATTTAGTATTACAATATAAGCGCATCAAATTTTAAGACCTCTGGAGATACATGGGTTTAATCCTCAAGAGATTTAGCTTAACAAAACTGTAACTGTAAAATAAAGTTTTACTTTATTTCTTGTAGGAAGAAAACCTTTAAGAGAATCTATAACTCATGCTAACCTGTCAAAACGAATGTCACTTCTGTACTACTAAAAATATTTATATAGACTAAGAATTATTATCTACTGCTATTCTTCCTCCACCTCCTGGCTGACCCAGCTTGCATATATTTTTCAAGTGCAAATGCCTGTGAGCTTTGGTACAAACAATCTAATCTAATTGTTTTTAAAAGTTGCTGTACCCAGTGAATGAAAGTGGCGAAGACTTCCCAATGTCAAGGGGGATGCCAGATGGTCACTGTTACATGCTCTTGCCTGGGACCACTGCTACAAACATTGTGAGTCATGCCTCATGAGCCTTATATTGATTGTATGTTTGACCCTGCTATCTCACTCTAATATTTCTTAGGAAATATTTCTAATGAGATACTTGATTTCCATTATGTACACTTTTCTCCCAAAAATCATAAAGTCTGAATGTGTGAGAGAAGAAAAAAAGTTAAATGATTATCATATTTCCACAAAATATTTTACATTTGCTTAAAATTATGTTCATATAATTTGGGACGGCATGGAAAATGCAAATTTTATAAAGTAAAGGCAAATATGTAATGAAAAAAAGTGTCTATATCACAGGGTCATACTTATGATAATAAAAAGTAAGGATACAGATGCAAATCAGAAAGACAAGAAGAAAATAACCAGGTGACTTAAATCATTTCTGGATATTCCAAAATTTCTACAACAAACGGACTTCATAATTTTTAAATTATAATTGTTAAAACAGGGTGTAAATAATACCAGCAGTACGGCCATGATTATGTGAAATTACAATAAAAAAACCAGCAGGAGACAAACTGAACTGTCAACGCTGATGTGGCCACAGAGTTAGAAGGACAAGTTCTTCAATTGCTGTTCTGTGCACATTTTTATAAAAGGCAAGTGTTACTGTCAGGCAAGGGACACAAAACAGGAGCAGTGAGAAGACAAAGGAGTGGGTGAGGCATGGAGCCTCCTCACACAGAGGAGGCAGCCTGCTTCACAGCTGCTTTCCTCAGGTCAGATAATATGACTCAAAGAGGACAGTTTGTTCTTCTAAAAATATCTGCCTGCATTATAGGCAAGAACAGGTCTGGTACAGGTAATGAATAGCAGACAATGTTAGGAAAGATCGTGTCCCACTTTTTAACCTCATAAATGTCACAGAGTTCAGATTAAATTTGTGGCAGAATAAATAGACCAGGATATCACTATCCCAAGGCTCCACTTGCCAACCTGTTAAACTGTTGTAAATCTTAAAGACACTAGGATAGAGGAAATGCCTTCTCACTTGGAAATGAGTCTGAGGAAGACTGTCACACACACCACGTCTTTCTGTTTCTGGGCTTCCTCTCCACATGTCAGGCTAATGGTATTTAAGCTACAATAAGCCTACATGTCTTGGAACTATGTCTGTGTCCTAACTAAAGACAAACTTTTTTTTTTAATTATAAATTTATTTTTTATTGGTGTTCAATTTGCCAACATACAGAATAACACCCAGTGCTCATCCCATCAAGTGCCCCCCTCAGTGTCCATCACCCATTTACCCCCACCCTCTGCCCTCCTCCCCTTCCACCACCCCTAGTTCGTTTCCCAGAGTTAGGAGTCTTTATGTTCTGTCTCCCTTTCTGATATTTCCTACCCATTTCTTCTCCCTTCCCTTATATTCCCTTTCACTATTATTTATATTCCCCAAATGAATGAGAACATATAATGTTTGTCCTTCTCCGATTGACTTACTTCACTCAGCATAATACCCTCCAGTTCCATCCATGTTGAAGCAAATGGTGGGTATTTGTCATTTCTAATACCTGAGTAATATTCCATTGTATACATAAACCACATCTTCTTTATCCATTCATCTTTCGATGGACACTGAGGCTCCTTCCACAGTTTGGCTATTGTGGACATTGCTGCTAGAAACATCGGGGTGCAGGTGTCCCGGCATTTCATTACATCTGTACACTTGGGGTAAATCCCCAACTGTGCAATTGCTGGGTCGTAGGGCAGGTCTATTTTTAACTTTTTGAGGAACCTCCACACAGTTTTCCAGAGTGGCTGCACCAGTTCACATTCCCACCAACAGTTTAAGAGGGTTCCCTTTTCTCCGCATCCTCTCCAACATTTGTGGTTTCCTGCCTTGTTAATTTTCCCCATTCTCACTGGTGTGAGGTGGTATCTCACTGTGGTTTTAATTTGTATTTCCCTGATGGCAAGTGATGCAGAGCATTTTCTCATGTGCGTGTTGGCCATGTCTGTCTTCCTCTGTGAGATCTGTTCATGTCTGTTGCGCATTTAATGATTGGATTGTTTGTTTCTTTGCTGTTGAGTTAATAAGTTCTTTACAGATCTTGGAAACTAGCCCTTTATCTGATATGTCATTTGCAAATATCTGCTCCCATTCTGTACGTTGTCTTTTAGTTTTGTTGACTGTATCCTTTGCTGTGCAAAAGCTTCTTATCTTGATGAAGTCCCAATAGTTCATTTTTGCTTTTGTTTCTTTTGCCTTCGTGGATGTATCTTGCAAGAAGTTACTGTGGCTGAGTTCGAAAAGGGTGTTTCCTGTGTTCTCCTCTAGGATTTTGATGGAATCTTGTCTCACTTTTAGATCTTTCATCCATTTTGAGTTTATCTTTGTGTATGGTGAAAGAGAGTGGTCTAGTTTCTTTCTTCTGCATGTGGATGTCCAATTTTCCCAGCACCATTTATTGAAGAGACTGTCTTTCTTCCAGTGGATAGTAAAGACAAACTTTTAAATAAAATAACAAGACATGTATGCTTTGCATAATTTAAAAGTGAAATCTAGCAAAGACTTCTGGCTACAGTCAAGTGAGGTTAACAAATTTTCTACTTAAAAATCATATATAAAACTAGACATTAAAACAGCAAAACCAGTCACTTCAGCCCTTAGTAAATGTCACAATAAGCTAAGAAGTGTTTGTGTTTGAAAAGCTGCAAAATTCATGGAACAATAGTGGTGCTCTTGCCTGGAGCTGATCCTATTCTTCACCCACTTCTCAATATCCAGCTCCATGGAATGAAACTTCTAGATAGGACAGGCCATGAGGACTAGCAGTAAAGTTGCACAGTGTTAGAAAGCTCAGTTAATTTGGAATGGGAAATTATGTGATGGAGAGCTGACAATATTACTGGTGTGCAAGCAGGAAGGCCAGGGGCTCTGCTGGTTTGCAGTTGTGGTCATGGCTGCAGCAAGCATGTGCATAGTTGAAGCTTTACGCATGCTTAGCAGAAACCTAAACAAACCCAAGCCAGCCAAACACTCCTAGCAAACCCCAAGGCCATAGGCATATGTAAACATGAAGAGACTCACAAAATATATAAGCTGGGTAAGACTCAAAATTGCCTAAAATATGAATATGCTACCCAATACACACACCATAATGATTTGGCAGAGGATGGAAGTCTTAATCAAGGTTCTTGATCACAATCCCTATCTAATTGTGGCTACTAGTCAGCTATGTAGGCAGAGGGTGATCCCCAAGAAGATAGGCTGAAAAAAATAAATAATTAAAAAAAAAAAAAACAAGAGCTCCATGAATAGGCACATATTGCAGGGGATATAATACCGCAGATTTACCTCAAGCAACATTGTTAGTACACAAACAGCAATGAAAACAAATTTAGGGGGGAAAAATCACAATCTAGAATTGCTGGAAAAATTTGCAACAAAATATTTTTCAAGAAAAAATTAACAAGACAGGCAAAGAATCACAAATGTGTGCCTATTACAAGAGGAAAACCCCCACAACTCAACTCAAACCGTCCTTGAGCATGCCCAGACATTTTCTGTAGCAGAACAAGACTTAAACACAGCTATTAGAAATATGTTAAAAAAACATAGAAAACCATGTTTAAAGAATTAAAGGAAAGTATGACAATAAATAAACAAATGGAGATCTAAAGAAGGAGACAGAAATTACAAAAAAGAATAGATTTTTTTTAAAAAAAATCTGCAATAGCAAAGCATTACAACTGAAGTGAACTATTCACTAGAAGGCTTTAAGTGAATATTCTAGTTGGCAGAATATAAAAACTGAATAAAAGAGGATTTCCAAAACCTGATATACGGCTTCTTTGAAAACCCATAGCTGACATCACTCTTAATGTTGAAAGACTGAATGCATCCCACCCAAAACAAGACAGGGATGTCTGCTCTTGGTACTTCTATTGAATTTGGTATTAAAAGTTCTAGGACAAAAATGAATATATCTAAGAGATTGCAAAGGAAAAGTTAAAATGTCTTCATCCACAGACGACATGATTCCATGGCTACTACACACAAAACCAAAAGTAGAACTCATAAACACGTTTAGCATTGACACAAGGTGCACATTCAAAGTACAAAACATCAGTTGGATTTATATACACTAACATGAACAACTTGAAAATGAAATTAAGGAAATAATTCTATTTACAATAAACCCAAAGGAAAGAACATTTAGGAATTACATTAACAAAAGAAGATCAAAACTTCTGAAAATCACAAAACAATGCAGAGGAAAATTAAAGAATATCTAAATAAATGTTCATGGATTAGAAGATTCAATACTGTTGTGATGGCAATTCTTACCAAATCTACTGATGATTCAATGCAGCAGATTCCATGAACAAAAATTAAGCTACTCCTAATATTGGCATGAAAACCCAAAAGGCCTAGAATAGACAAAATAATTTTGAAAAAGAACAAAGTTGGAGGACTGTTATGGTCACCTTGCAGAATTAGTGGGAGAAAGGGCACATCCAGAATTTGATTTGGATGATGAGAATGATGATGCTGCACACACAGAAGGTGTGGAAAGTTTTATCACTGACACAACTGAGGCCCAGGGGATAGCAGGGCAGGCATTTCAAGAAAGGCCATACAATACTTGATTTCATAGCTACAGAGAGATTAAGTTAAAGTAATATGGCCAGTGTAGTACTGGTGCTAAGAGAGCACACAGGTCAGTGGAGGAGAATTGAGAGTCAAGAAATAAACCCATAAAATGGTACAGCTACTTTGGAGAACACTGACAATAATATAAAAAGTTAAACAGATACTCACTAAAACACCCATCAAATCCTCTCCTGGGAATCTAAGTAAAACAGAACATATGTCCCCACAAAGACATATATGTAAATATTTATAACAGGATTACTCATAATAGCCAAAAATGGGCAACAATTAAAATATCCATCCACTGATAAATAAACGAAACACTGCATGTCCATAAAATGAAATAGTATTGAGTCATATAAAGGAAGAAACTACTTACACATGCTCGAATAGGAATGACTGTTAAGAACATCATACTATGAAAAAGAAGCCGCATGCAAAAAAATGACATATTCTGCAGTTATATAAATTTTCCATAAAGGTCAAATTTTCTTTTTTTAAAAGATTTATTTATTCATGAGAGATACACAGAGAGAGGCAGAGACGTAGGCAGAGGGAGAACCAGTCTCTATGCAGGGATCCTGATGTGAGACTTGATCCAGGACCAGGATCACTCCCTGAGCCAAAGGCAGACGCTCAACCACTAAGACACCCAGGCATCCCAAAGGGCGAATTTTCAATACAGAAAGCAGATCATGATTTACCTGGGACTAGAAGTAGGAGTGGAGGACTAGCTGGAAATAAAGAAACATCTTTGAATGATAAAAGTGCTCTAAAATTGCACACCGTGTTGATTTAAAAAGTAAAAATTTACTAAAAACCATACAATCACACGTTTACAATGGATGACTTATGCTATGCAAATTATACCTCACAAAAAACTGTTTATTTTTTTAAATTAAGGTTAGGTAATAGCCATGATGTGTTAATACTTTTCAACACTGTGTTCCAATCTATGCGCTGTACACGAAGTCAGTATATAACGATCATCTAATTAGGAGCACTGCTGAGGGATAAAGGCGTTCCCGACACTGGCATGGGGCCTCAGGAGTTAGCCAGACTGTTCCAGGCAAACCAGCGTGTATGGCTGGTAATGTGTAGACAGTGTCAAATTCTAATTTCAGCATCTTCATCCGCATATGCTTAGCACAGATAATATTAAGCAATTGAGCTATTCTCCATTTTAAACCAGTCTTCCCATGAGTCAAGGGGTGACCAACTGCTCTTTCCTCAGCATCGTGACTGGTTCATTTCAGCTGTCTGACCACACATAACACCTTCAACCCAGTTCTCTAAGAAGATTCTGCCTCCTCGTCCTTCCATTGAATACGCAGGTAAGCAGGACACAGTTAGACCAACACGCAAAACTGCAAGCAAACCCCCTTCATATTCTTTCAAAGTAAATCTAACAAAAAGGAGCTAATTTATCAAATCTCTAAGATATTAAAATTCAAGCCATTTTTACAAGAAAAATGCAAATATTTTAATTTTTGGTGACTCTGATGTTTTTCTTCTCTTCTTTTCATCCATTCCTTCCACAGCTATAAATCTACTCTGTGCCAGCACCACAGTAGGTGCAAGAGAAAGAAAGTCAGGAGAAGGCAAGCAGCCCCCAGATGCCGTCTTCTCCACCAGGGGCCAGTCAGGCCCAGGGCAGCAGAAGCACAGATGTCTGTTCTGTTTAATTTTCAGCCACTTGCCTCCTGAGCCAGCGGTGCTTTAGAGTATTCTTCTGTCCTCAGCACATTAATTCCAATTACAGTTTTTAATTATAATTCTTTCCTAACTTGAAGGTCAGACAATGAAAATATAATACAGTAAGTCACTTTGAACACTCCTTCTCTCCTACTACACACGTGCATTTTGTCTTGAACAAAGCAGCTTCCCAGCAGAGCACCCTGACAAGGTTTGTCCTACTTCAGCTCCATAATCCAGTGAAACGGAAATGCTCCCAACACCACTAGGTGGGGGTGAAAGTCAGAGCCAGTGGATTTGGAACTGTAAACCTGATTCACAATGATGTCTCCAGAGGTTTTCCTCCCATTATTATCCTGCTGCTCTGAAATTCTAGTTAAGTGAACACATTACTCCTGACACTTTCATTAGTCTTAGAAAATAAATGCTATGCAAAAACATGCACGAAACTGTGAACTTCCTTTCTTCCAAAGAACAAGTCCTACAACCTACAAAAATTCTCCTTGTAATAAGCCTCATATTGAGGTATACAGAGTTTAATACTTCTGAGGTTTTGCTGGCTGAGAAATTAATTTTCTGCAAATTCACATCTGTATTTCATCTAACTCTATGCTTTCCTGTTTAACCTACATTTAGATGCAATGTCAAGAGTCCAGAATATCATGTTACCTGGAGTTCCCCTGATTCGCTGTGTCCCATTGCTGTGTCTCTGATCACTCACATGAGTCTTTCCGCCTGGAATCCGCTGTACCGTCGTGTGTGTGTGTGTGTGTGTGTGTGTGTGTGTGTGTGAGTTCAATTACTCACTGAGCTCAATGCTGGGAATACAATAATGCAGTCTCTAACTCAGGTCCCCATCTGCATGGTAGGAACAGCCGGGTCAGCGCTGAGGGCAGGGAGCCAGCACGGATGACAGGGATGTGGGAGAGGTTCCTAAGGAAATGCAGAGAACACCCTCCCAGCAGCCCCGGGGTGGGAGTGGGGTGGGAGAAGCCTTCTCTCCTGTGAGTGGACAGTAGGGCTGCAGAGGAACAGCGGGAAGGATAGAAAAACAAGCTGAGCAATGGCCTGGGGGCTTTGGCTCATGACATCTTCAGCAAAGCTAAAAAGGGAACACAAGGAGACAGCACTGGGGGTTGAACAACTGGTAAGTGAGGTCAAATGGTGCTTTCTGGAAGGCTGAGGACCCATGACTTCCTTGATCCTTTCCACAAGTGAAGGCTTTTGCACAGGGAAGATGTGATCAACACTGTGTTTCCATTAATACTGAAAGGCCGCACATGGATTAGCTGTGAGCATGGACTCCAGCCCTGAGCCGGGTTCAAATCCTAACTCCATCTCTTACTCTTTGTATGACTTTGCACACATTTTCCTCTCTGTGCCTATATCTAATCATCTCTAAAACAGGGTTAATGAGACTTTCAAGTCCTAGACTGGCTTTAGGAACCAATGGAACAAGGCTAGGGTTCTATTTCACATGGGGCTTTGGTGGGGCTGGGACAGGGTGACTGTGGCAGGAGGCAGGAGGCTGGGGCAAAAACCGAAGCAGGAGATGCTGAATGGAAGGTGGAAAAGCAGGAGGTGGGACAATGATGAGACACAGGAGGCAGAAATCCAGAGGGTGGACATGGCCCAGTGAGCAATGGGACGAGAGCCCCTGAGAAAGGGCAGGTCTCCAGGGAGGCTCTGGTCTCCATCACCAGCAACCAGGTAGACAGAGCTCCATCCTCACATGGGGGTCCTGGAGGATGGTCAGGTGAGGGCATGACAGGTCATCAGAGAACATCCAGTCCCTTCCCCTGGTCTGCCTGTCTTCTGAGATGCAGAGGGCACATCACAGGGTCTGTGGCCCTCGGAGACATTTATTTTACACTCTGGGTCTCACCACAGGTCCCAGAGCAAGACCAGGTCTCAGTTACTTTCCTGTCTCGATGCCTGCTGTGCTCCATGTCTGCTCAGTGTTCTGAGAGCAGAGGGAGGGAGGAGATGGAGGGAGGACTGGGCTTTTGAGTGATGAATGAAAACACAAATGACAATCACATTTTTTACCTGCTTCAGATTCAGGAGGGAATAAAACTTAAAAAAAAAAAAGTATTTTGAAATCTCTTGACAAAAAACCTGTTTTGTTAATAAGCTATGAACAGTTCTAACTAGTTTTAAAAATTGCCTGTTATTCATATGATTCCTTGACTCAGTATTTATGGCATCTTTCCTTGGGGAATACCATCCTCCCTGCAGAAATCAACAGCATCATCACAACCAAAGCACAAAGCAAATCCAAATTCCTGGTCACGTCAGACAAATGGCCTAATGTATGGATTTCAGTAGAGAAATGTAATTTGTAAAGCACAATAAATAGTAGCTTTTATAAATGTATAAAACATTATGGGGCTGCCTGGGTGGCTCAGCGGTTGAGCATCTGGCTTTGCCTCAGGTCGTGATCCTGGGGTCCTGGGATCGAGTCCCACATTGAGCTCTCTGCTTCTCCCTCTGCCTGTGTCTCTGTCTCTTTCTCTCTGCGTTTCTCATGAATAAATAAATAAATAAAATCTTTAAAATAAAAAGAATAAAATAAAACATTATTAAGATAATGTTTTAAAAAGCTATTCAATAAAAAGGTGCCCACAGAGAAGAAAGGAATTTAAAAAGCACAGAAAAGAGGAGGAAGCTCGAGGTGGGAGCTCAGCAAACTTGCACATGGTGACAGGGACCATCTCAGAGAGGCTCAGGGCCCCAGGGGAGGCAATGCTGACAGAAGTTGGGGGAGCACCCGGCCTAATATGCTGTAGACCATGAAAATACAGGCGGTTGTAAACTGTTCCATTCATCCCGTGTTCTGCTGTATTATTTCCTCTGAACTTGGTTAAATCACATAAATTTTCAAGCCTCAAGCCTCAGTCACATTAATAGTTGATGTGCTTTCAATCAAGTCAATTTGATGTTGACACACAATTACAGAAGCAACTTCCATGAGCTCTCCCTGCCCCTGCTCCAGGAAAGGTTTCATAGAAGGACAGAGGGCACAGCACAGAAGAATTATCTTGATATGACTCAGGTGTTTTAAAATTTCCTCTTGAATAATAATTATGCCCTTATAGATTTCTGCTCTGTAAACGAGATGCCCCCCTCCCCCCCCCAAAAAAAAACATTTACAGGGTTATTTATCCTCCACTGTTCTTTGGGAACATATTCATGGTTAACTTTCTCTAGGACATAAGACTTTTTTTCTTAGGCAGAGGTGGCTGGGTGGCTCAGTCAGGTAAGTATCTGCCTTTGGCTTGGGTCATGAACTCAGGGTCCAGGGTTGAGCCCCACATCGGGCTCCCTGCTCAGCGGCGAGACTGCCTCTCCCTCTTCCCCTGCCCCTTTGCACTCTCCTTCACTCACTCTCTCACAGGAAAATAAATCAAATAATTTTTAAAAAGGCTTTTTTTTCTTCTTAGGGCAAACCAAGCCGGATGCGTGACCGAGCATAATCACAGCACGTGTTGAGATGGCCTGGGTCTCTGCACGGAGCCTGGATCATGTCACCAGCAGGAGGGCAGGCACGGTCCCTGGACTTCCACTCACATCATCCTGAAGAAGATTCCAGCCCAATAATGAACCTTGTGGCTCAGTCCGTCATGGGGATTTCCTGGTCAGTGTCCAGGGGGCTCCCAGCCCATAGGGAGGTGATAACTGCCTGGGAGGGCTCAGGATCCCACAGTGCTAGGAACCCCTCTGCTCCTTGCAGGAGGATGGGGAAGCTAGAGGGGGCTGAGCACTTGTCTGGCTGGCTGTCCCCCTCCTCCACCATCCATGCAGAGAGGTGCTGGCTGTTTCTGTGGCTGGGATGTCCTTTCCCCCAGGGCTCCCACATCTTCTGAGGAAGCCTGGCCTTATAGCTCGAGAGAGGACCACATTCTCTCACCAGCCTGTCATCCACCTGCTCGGGATTTCTGCTGGGCCCACTGAGGGATGAAGCCCCGATGTCCCCCCAACCCTGCCAAGTGTGTCAGATCATGACTTCCAGGCTCTTCCTTCTAGAAAATGTGGGAGACTGTACCTGTGACAGGATCTCTCTGGGAGTAAAGGGCACTAGTCACTGCTTTCATCAGCTGACACATCATCCAGCACCATTCGCATTAGACCTTTTACATTGGGAGGAACCTGCTCCCAAAGATCCCTGTCTGAGCCAGAAGCTCCCAATGCCCGGAAAAGTTCTGCCCACATCACTCTGTCCCCAGCCCTTGAACCGACACTGGGCCAACATGGGCTTCTCCGTGGCTCCCAACCCCACTGGCTGCTGGTGCTCTCCCTCCTCCCAGGGTCTAGCAGGCCACTGTGTGGGGAAACCAAGTTTTGTCCCCACAAGGTCCAGCCTGCAAAGGTGCTGTCCCCACAGAAGGGACCCCTGAAATGCAGAGCCGGGGCTCCCCCTAGTGGTTGGGGAGCCCAGAGATCATCCCACAGGACCTGGGCCTAGTCCCTCCAACCCCCAACTAAGATTCCTAGCACCATGACCCCTGATCAGGGTGATGCCAGCAGGAGCCTGACAGAACAGGGATCAGGGGACATGGGGTGTCAAACTCTGTGAGTATAAACACAGTTGCAGAGTCAGTATTTTAGCAAATCAGTACACACACACACACAGGCACGCTCACACACACAACCATACACCCTGCAGCCAGAGAGAGCTTCCTGGAAGAGGAGGCATTTTACATTCTGATACTCATTAGATTTATAGGCTGACATTAAGTGCCATGAAGTACTAATGTCTATGTTCACCAAAAATGACAACTTTCATAAACAGTGATTTCTTCTCACAGCAGTCACATTTTGGGGCCACTTTTCTTTCTGGCAAGTTTATAGTTGTTTGAACAAAATTAATAGATCATATAGAATAGGAAAGCCCAATCACTGGCAAAATGTTTATGGAAAAGAAGTCTTAATATCTTTCACCTGATTACTCTTTTTTTCCCTATATAATTCTGTGTACAATATAAGCTGACCAGAAATGAACATTGTTAGAATTCTGAATTTGGTAGGTGTTTGTCATTCATGGTTTCAATTCTCTTGGTAGATTCCTGACTTTGATAAGTCTTGATAGGGAAATAGCTCTTACTGACCCAAGGTTTTTCCAGGGTCTAATTTACAGGCTGTGCAACTTGGGAGCTCCTCCATTCATACCTGTCTGTAAGATCCCTACATGAAATTAACTTCTTCCAAAATAAATGGTGCTTATTTAGTTATTTGGTTCTGGTTCAGAGCTTTTGAAAAACATTTCCACACCAAATAAGAGTCATCAAAATATTTACTTCAGAAAATTTCAAGATCCTTGATTGTCCAAAGCACTGGAAAAAAAGGATGAGGGGGAGGAGGATGGGAAAGTGGTCTTCTCCAGAAGTGTCCACAGAGATGGTTTGGGTTTTTTGTTTTGTTTTAAGATTTTATTTATTTATTCATGAGAGACACAGGGAGAGAGGCATAGGCATAGGCAGAGGAAGAAGCAGGCTCCATGTAGGGAGCCCGATGCATAACTCGATCCCAGGACCCCAGGATCACGACCTGAGCCAAAGGCAGAATTTTCTTTTCCACTCAGTGGATTTCTAGAGGATATGTGGTTACCAGCGTGAAAGTTCTTTCCACGTCTCTCTCCCAGCTACTCTGACTCAAGTTCTGAGGTCACCAAATCGTCGTAGACACATCCCCGGGCCCTATGTTGGTGAAACTGTAGCAATGTTTTATTCCAAATGGCCTTGACCCAGCAAGTCCTACCCACGCCCGCTCTTTGTGTTTTCAGATTTCTCTTTCAAACCCAGTGGCGCGTGGACCTTCGAACAGTTCCAAGACCCTTCAAAAAAATCACATGAAGCAAGCCTGTGGTTTTTATTAAACAGACAGCTAGCTGGCATTCCCAGCAATACCATGAAGAGATTCTTAACGTATATCTGAGTGGTGCTTATAAGTGCCAAGCAGGCCCTCTCTCAGTCTGGATTTTTAACAGTCCCTCCGCACAACTGGAGTCCTGGGCTCCGTGCACCATGCTGTCACACTGCTGTCACCGCGGCCTCCTGCTCCTGACAGGGTAGCGACAGCATCAGAGGGAAAGCTGCTGAGAGATCAGAGAGGGACAGAGGGCTGCGCTCCGCGATGATGCCGCCCGAGTCACCCGGAAGCCTTCCACCGGAGCTGGTGTGCCTTCCTGCAGCCTCACGGATCTTTCCAGAAGAAAGACATTTTGCACTTTTTTCATTAAGTCTGGTAACCCTATGTGAGGCTGATTTTTTACATTAGGAGGAACAGAAAACCTCTGACAAACTGAATTACTATGTGCACCAGTGCATGTGCTCATGCACACACAAACACGCACACACACACACATCCATTTACCTTTGAGAAAACCCAAATGCGCACCAACATCACTGATCCAAATTTCTTCTAATAAAGTAGGTTCAATGATTGTCAAATTCACTCATCTTTTTAGAGGAGTCCTTGGTGAAGAATGTCTAAGAGCCTGTCATTATCTGTTGACCGAGAATACTCATGTGCACCTCAGAGATTTCATTTTCACGGGTTATAAACTAAGGTTAATGTTTGAAAGGCGCTTGACCCCCGTACCTGACATGTCCTGGGTGCTCTGATATAGTGACGGAGTCTGAAATGCCAGGCCCACCTGATGAGAGAGGCACACAGTACAGAGGAGGGGTGGGGGCTCTAATCCTGCCTCAGCTGCTCATGGTCCTGTCATACTGAATGAGTCCCTTGCATTTGGGGAGCTGTTTTTTCATCCTTAAAGATGAGGAACAATGAGCTTCTGTAAGGAAGGTTTTCCTTTTCTTGGGGAAAGACTTTCTTCTGCTGTTGTCCTTCTAGTTGGATTTGGAATCAAATTGATATGAGACAGATTAAAAGGAGAAGATCAAATTAAATAGAAATATGAGGGGTCCACACAGACATGGAAATTCCCAAAACAATGAGGCAACAGGCATCTTATAAGAGCTAAGGAGAGAGTCAGGGTCTAGGACACAAGGGGTCCAGGAGCAGAAAGGTGAGAGGAGGTGTTTAGAGGAACAAGGCTGCAGATGATTCCTTAAGCAAAGGGAGTCTCTATTAATAGGTCTCTTGCTGCCACAGGCTCTCCTTTCCAGCGTAAATTTTAGCAGTTCAGGGAGAGGCACAAGCTTTTCCTGCATCTGCTAGGTTTTGATTTTTTAACTTAAAATAATCTTCATGCCAAAGTGGCCCATCAGGGTCAACCTTCCCCGGTCCCCACATTTTTCATCTGTCAAAGTTTCTGTGATCCCTTAGCAAAGTGTGATTCCCCAGCACACTACTTTATAACTGAGTATTAATAATGGGGTTACTCATTTGACAAAAGACAATGGATTTTTTTAACTTATTTCAGTAAAATGTGTTATAAAGGTATAAGATGAATATACAAAAAATATTTTATCCACCGTCTCCTTATAAAAACATATGGATGGCTTTCCTCTTTTGGCTTTTCCAAGCTTGTCCAATTCACTAAGAGATGACATCATGTGGACATCAAATTTATCTCATGGGACCTAGTGAAGAAGTCAAACTGCATTGAATCTCAGACTTTCCCATGGTCAGAAGGGAGCTGTCCCAGGTCAGGGAGAGCAGGCCAGCCTCTCAGAGGTTAAATGAAAAGGTTGAAGCTTCAGCACCTGGCTCTTTGCACAGGGTCTGCCTGAGTCCACACCTGCTCTGACCCACCTGACTCTCCCCTGGGGCTGAGGTCTGGGGCTATCAGAGCAGTTGTATTCATGGCAGCAGCAGGATGACCTGGAGGACAGGAAGTACTGCTCCCTCCACAGCCACCTGATTTCTCTTCCTGGAGACCCTCCACTGTTCACAGCGGGGTTGAGGGAAGCCTTAGCTAATCTTTCTGTGCTGATCAAGAGTTTTCTGCTAATAATAATTAAAAGTGTATCTCTTTTAGACAAATAAAACTGTTCAGCAGCACTTACAAAAGTGCACAGATGCATCACAGCAGGAAGAAAATAGAGGACAGGAAAATAATTGTCACTGATGAAATGCATTTCCAGGCCCAGAATGGATCCTCTACACTCTAGGTTGTCAAGTCAGCAAATCAAAACTTCAAGGACTTTCCTGTCGCTGTAAATGTTGTTGTTGTTTTTTTGTTTTGTTTTTTTTTTGCCGAGAATTTATTTATTTATTTATTTATTTATTTTTATTTAATTAATTTTTATTGGTGTTCAATTTACCAACATACAGAAAAACACCCAGTGCTCATCCCGTCAAGTGTCCACCTCAGTGCCTGTCACCCATTCCCCTCCAACACCCGCCCTCCTCCCCTTCCACCACCCCTAGTTCGTTTCCCAGGGTTAGGAGTCTTTATGTTTTGTCTCCCCTCCTGATATTTCCCAACATTTCTTTTCCCTTCCTTTATATTCCCTTTCACTATTATTTATATTCCCCAAATGAATGAGAACATACACTGTTTGTCCTCTCCGATTGACTTATTTCACTCAGCATAATACCCTCCAGTTCCATCCACGTTGAAGCAAATGGTGGGTATTTGTCGTTTCTAATTGCTGAGTAATATTCCATTGTATACATAAACCACATCTTCTTTATCCATTCATCTTTCGATGGACACCGAGGCTCCTTCTTCTTGACCAGAAACACAGAATATCCCAGCCAGCCAGGCCACAAACATCAAGAATCTGTAATGATTTCCCATGTATACGTAAGATCAGATATGCAACCCCAGCCAATCAACCTAAACCATATACTCTATCTTTATTCCCTGACTGACCTACTAGTCTTGTAAGGAAATCCTTGACCTCCCAGCTCATCCGTCCTGTTGCCCTTGGGTTACTTCTAAGGTTCTATAAAACTCCCTCTTGCCTAAATTCCCTGGGGCAGAGTGCTCCACTGCTTACCAGGCCCTGAACTCCCCAATCCATGGATAGTTCTCTTTGAATAAAGGACATCATACTCTACACACTGAACTGTTTTACTCTTGTCATTTGACACACCCAGGAGAGTATTTGGCTGGAGGTTTGGAACAGATTTCATTATATACTAAGGGTGATCATAGATGTGAGCCAGTAGATATTGAGTCTTTACTTTCAGCAGTGTCTGAATAAAAATGGTAAGAGTAATTGAGAGAAACAGAATTTTGAATGCTGACAACATAAACTAAAATTTATTTTCATAAAACAATAGATGGTCATGGATTATCCCCCAAAAGTAGGATTCTCCTATTGATAGAAATCTAGAAAAATAGAAACAGAAGAGTTCACCTAATTTCTCCCCACCCATATTGTTCAACTTCTATATTCAGACTCTTTCCACCTGTCACTTTGCTGTGCATATATCACCCCCATTGTCACTCTTTTCACTTAAAATTTTGGCATAGCTGCCCTAGATGCCATCTGAGGAATATCTCAAAGGAATATTATTTTAACAGAATATTCTAGTCAACACTTAACCAACTCAGCACAACCTCAAAGCCTGAATTTTGGGACACTTGAGCCTTAAATCTTGGTGATAGCCCACCATATCTGTCCTCCCTTCAGGCTGACAGGCTATAATTAGCATAATTAATTGATATCGCAATACCCGTGAGGTCCTGGTAAACAAGGCACAACTACAAAGGAATTTCTCATTTAGGTGGAAGTCAATACGACTTTTATTTTTCAAATCTTCATTTCAGAACCTTTTAACAGTTGATCCTTCCGAGGTCCTGCCTTTACCATTTCTGAGCATCTGACACTGGAAGTACAGCACCTGGTCCTGCCCCCTAGAGTGCACTATCCCCTAGTTCAATGCAGGCTTCTTCTTTCTCACACACACACACACACACACACACACACACAATCACATCAGATTTTTCCATAACTGTATATTTCCTATAATTCTACACTATGAGGACCCCAGAAATTATCTACAGCAATCAGTCCAGTTTTGAGGTGAACCAACCCCCATGATTTCTTGAACACTTTCTATGCATCTGGGACAGGCTACATGCTTTGCTTGCATTCCCTGCTCAGTCTGCCTGCAACTAAATGGGGTCCCTTTTGACAGATAAGGAAAGGAGGAGAAATGCTTGCCCAAGACTACAAAGAACCAAGTTATGTTAGGGAATTTAAATCTTCTGATGAGCCCTCTGAGAGAAATACTCCAATTTAGCTCAGGGTGTCTGTTGCCTTCTTAGCAGGGATCTCTGCTCTGTGCTTGTCCCTGCCTTGCGAGCAGTCTGCACACCGATTGCTCCATTAGTATCAAGACCATTTGAAGCTTGAGATTTGTGTCCAGTCAGACCTGGCTAACATCACCACCTAATTCCTTTTACCCATACTGCTTAGGAAAAGTTGCTTAAAATACCAGCAAAAGCTTTGCCCATTTTAAAGGAAGGGAAGTAACATTCATCTCACAGGGTGATTTTCAGGATTCAATCAATGAGCAGAACCATTTAGTATGTGCTCAGGTGTAGTGATGTCCAAGGATTGCTGTTGTCACTGGTGCCCTCACTGCATCAACATTCCTCAGTGTTTCTCAACATCCTGGCCATACATGGTCCTTCATCGCCCCCCTTGTGATCAGAACTATCCCTGCTCTCTGGCCCCTCCCTCCCTCCCACCTCTCTCTGAAGTACCTGCAAGTACCTCAGGGAAACAGAGGCCCAGACTCTAACCTACCTCTGCCACCACCCAGGCAGTCTCCTCCCAGCAGGTACAGACTTAAGATCACCCCGGACTTCTGTCTCCCTGTTAGGACCAGAGTCGTGCTGTCCTGTGCATTTTCCTGTTTCCAGGTAAGCCTGGACTCCCTCCCAGGTGCAAGGCATAAGGGCTCCTTGAGGCTCTGACCACCACTGCGTCTTAGTGGTCCTCAAAGGCAGCCATGCAGTGATCAGACTTGAGTGAGGCTATGGTCCTGTTGTCCTGCCCACTGCTACTTACTTTGCAGCTGAGAGTCCCAGAGCAGAAGTAAAGGAAGCAGTAAGGTTAAATTCTCAGCACCCTCCTGCACTGGCATGTCTGGGCCTCAGCTCCTGAGGGGGGTGGGGGGACATGATCCTCAGGCAGGTTGATGCATCAACACTGGATGAGACCCAGGAACCTCCACCTTTACTCTTGAACGCTACTCCATATGGGATTTGGGGATCGGATTCCCTGGAGGACTTCTCTTCTCTCCTCTGTAAAATGAGATGATTTAACATCTACAGTTGTGTGACTGATTTCAGTGTTAAAACAAAATGGTACAAATAAAATAAAACTATGTTCACTACCTTCTTATAAAGTTAGCTGGGTAAAAAATAATAATAATAATGAACGAGAGAAAGAAAACAAGTGTTACTGGTTCTCTAGCCTGATCAAGAAACTCTTGTACGGGGGGAAGAAGTAATAGCTCTTTGAGGAGGTCTAACTGAATTAAACCCATTTTCAATTGAAATTTCAGAGTCTCTATACTGTTCAATAGCATTGGTAACTATGATTAATCAAAGGATATTCTAAATGATCTCAAGGAAATCGGTCCCTTAGGTTCACTAACTCCTTATGTGTCTCCTAGAGCTTCTGTATTTGTGGTGGGAAATTTATGATTAAGAAAGGCCTTAAAAAAAAGAAATGCTTTGGTTGCACTCCCATCATTGTTGGCCAGTACCCTTTTTCAGTTACTCATTTTTATAGAAATTATATTTGGGTTTGTCACTGGAAGACAAAGAGGCAACTCAACTATTTTGTTTTGTTGAGTGTATAATCTGAAAAACAAGCAAACAGACAATAAATAATTATTGACAGATCTGGAAGGAAGTAATGTGATTAGTCACTGATCAAGATGTATGTCTGTCACTCACAAAATGATTTGTGGACTTCAAAAGCCAGCAGTGAAGTTTGTACTTTTTGTAATAACAGTTAATATATGTTGGTAATGAAAATATGGAATATACTGTTAAGAGCATGGTATTATTTCAGTAAACTGTGGTAACTGAAATTCATGCATATTGAAACAGGCAAAGTTAGGATTTTCTGTATATTTTTATATATCAATATGCATGCATTTATGTATGCAAGTTTCTTTAAATATGATAAGACTTGTTTTAAAAAAATGTAAGACAAAAAAAATAATGCAACACAGATGGTCCTAAAAATTAGTTTTGATCTTTAAGATTCTTTATCCATTCCCTCTTGAAAACTGCCATAACAGGTGTGGTGAGACGCAATCTGGAGTGTCAGAGCATATGACAGGAGCACCTCGCCTGACCAACTGCTCCTTGGCCACTATCAACATCAAATAAAGATGTTCTGCATGAAATAAAAAAAAAGAAATGCCTTCTTATGAAAGAGCCCAGCCAACACCCTGACCCTCTACTGAAGGCCTCGATCAAGGCTAAGATCTCCAGCATGTGCAGGAAGAGGTAGGGGTAGAGAGATAGAAATCTATCTTGGTCTGCTTGGGGGATGTTCCACCATTTGGTCTTCCCCATTTTCTAATACAAGCAGGCCCTCTCCTCTTGTGGCATTCTCTCAGGGCCTGACTCCACAGAGCAGTGACTCTGAGACCTATTACACTTTAGTTAGAGAGAAACTAGCTAAATACGAAGACACTCTCAGGAGAAGTCAACTCATGTCAATTAAATTATAATTTATCAAGATGGAGGATCCCTGGGTGACTCAGCGGTTTAGCACCTGCCTTTGGCCCAGGACGTGATCCTGGAGTTCTGGGATGGAGTCCCACATCAGGCTCCCTGCATGGAGCCTGCTTCTCCCTCTGCCTGTGTCTCTGCCTCTCTCTCTCTCTCTCTCACTCTCTCTCTCTGTGTGTGTGTGTGTGTGTGTCATGATTAAATAAATAAAATCTTTAAAAAAAATTATCAAGATGATTCCATAGTACCTTTGAGTTACACACAACTGGAAAGACAGTGGTCTTGGGCATGGAGCAATCAACCATTTGGGGTTGGGGGTGTAAGTTCAACTTTCCTCCACATGCCCTTCTCCTTTTGGCTAAAGTGAGCTTCACCAAGGACACTTTGGTCACATACACCAAAGGCAAAACTTCCTGAAGCCAACCAGCCCTCCTGTCCTAAGTAAACATTTGTTAATTAAATGGTTGTTTAAATCACTGATTCAAGGGCTGCCTGGTAGCTTGGCAGTTTAGCACTGCTTTGGCCCAGGGTGTGGTCCTGGGGTCCCAGGAAAGAGTCCTACATTGGGCTCCCTGTGTGGAGCCTGCTTCTCCCTCTGCCTATGTCTCTGCCTCTCTCTGTGTGTCTCTCATGAATAAATAAGTACAATCTTTAAAAAATAAATAAATAAATAAATAAATAAATATTACTGATTCATAAAAACACTGGAATAATCTTATTTGAATGAAAACACCAAGTTCAGTTGGTGACTCGTCTGTTGAAGTGAAATTGATATTTTGACTCTTACTAAGGGGCTCACATTGCTTCATGGTGGGGGATTTTGCATAATGGAACCTCAAAATATTCTGATAATTTGGGCAGAACTCATTTTACTTCATTTCTGAGGTAAGGACACAATGTCTCTGAACAATATGACCAACATTATGTTATCAAATTAAGGCGGATTAACTCTCAATATTTTAAATATCAGGATTTTCATTAGGTCCATTACCAACTGCCCACAAATACTAGTATTTTGGAAAAACTGATGCCTATTTACCACAGATTCACCATGTAAAAAATCACAATTCAAAAAATTACTTGGCATACCTGGAAATCCATGTTAACTGTTTTGTGTCAGGTGCTCTTCATGTTCAGCTCCTAGAACCAGCTCAGGGACACAGCCAGGATAGAGGAAAAGGCACAACTTTGGAGAGGTCACCTCAGCATATTAGGACCAGGATAGTTTTTTCTGTCACTTCCACATACCCTAAATTGTCTCATAGAAATTTTGTATTATTTTTGAATTTTATTTTAAAATTTATTCTAAAAAGAATTCACAAGGCTCCTGGGTGGCTCAGTGGTGGCTCAGGTCTTATTCCGGTGTCCTGGGATTGAGTTCCACCACTGTCAGGGAAGGAACCCTGAGCTGACTCTGCTCCCACTTCCCAGTCTCCTCCTGATGCTCCTATTGACTGCTTCGAAGAAGCACCCAGAAAATAAGGAAGACCAAAGATCCATCCTATAAAGGTCTCCATCTTAAGGGCCAGGGCAAGGTAGAGAGCCTTGGTTCATGTAGAGGAGCAAAAGGAAGAAAGCAAGCAGATGGTCAAATATGTGAGTTATGTTTGTCTGCAAATTAGTAAAACAATTTAGAGAGTAAGGGAGAGATTAAATCTAGTTCATTTCATTTCACTTTCCACAAAGCCACCAACGTCCCATATCTAACAGAACAGGATGTGCCCTATTCCTTTGGTAACAAAACAGGAAACTTGACAAGTGTTGAGTGATTATTATTAAATTCTGTGCTTTTCTGTTTAATGAACTAAGAAAGGAGTTTGTGGATTATTTGTAATGCCTTCATTCTCAGATTAAATAATGGATTCTCTGGTATTTGGTGACTTATTCAGTAAGTCAGTAATACATAAGTCAAATAAATAATATAAATGAGATCCAGGTGTAAATAAATGACTTATGAATAAAAATTTTTGATGAATCCAATTCTGTGTTCTCAATGTTCTTTAATACAATAAGCAAGTATGCAGTAGTGAAAAAAATCTCAACTACAAAACAATTGAGACTAGAGAAATGGCTGCCACTTTCATGTCAACAAAATCTGCCTTCCACTCTGTGTTAATTGATTCATCTTTTCTGTAATTTCTTAAACTACCTTTTTGCCACTTTTGTGTCAACATTTAAGCATGTTTCAATCACAAGCTGATCATTTCTAGCTACTGTAGTTCTGTTGCCTGTATTTTTTTAACTTCAAAATTGAAGTTACAGAGTAATTACCAAAAATGCCATTATATTCTGGAATTAGTAGAATTAGAAATTTGCAGCCATTTGAAACTAGAACTAAATCACAAGAAGAAGTTTGGAAGGATTTCAAACACATGGAAGTTAAAGGCCATCCTGCTAAAAGATGAAAGGGTCAACCAGGAAATTAGGGAAGAATTAAAAAGATTCATGGAAACTAATGAGAATGAAGATACAACTGTTCAAAATCTTTGGGATACAGCAAAAGCAGTCCTGAGGGGGAAATACATCGCAATACAAGCATCCATCCCAAAACTGGAAAGAACTCAAATACAAAAGTTAACCTTGCACCTAAAGGAGGTGGAGAAAAAAAAACAGCAAATAGATCCTACACCAGCAGAAGAAGAGAGTTAATAAAGATTCGAGCAGAACTCAATGAAAAAGAGACCAGAAGAACTGTGGAACAAATTACAAAACCAGATTAACAAAACCAGGACTTGGTTCTTTGAAAGAATTAATAAGATAGATAAACCATTAGCCAGCCTTATTAAAAAGAAGAGAGAAAAGACTCAAATTAATAAAATCATGAATGAGAAAGGAGAGATCACCACCAATAACAAGGAAATACAAACAATTTTAAAAACTTATTATGAGCAGCTATACGCCAATAAATTAGGCAATCTAGAAGAAATGGACGCATTTCTGGAAAACCACAAACTACCACAACTGGAAGAGGAAGAAATAGAAAACCTGAACAGGCCGATAACCAGGGAGGAAATTGAAGCAGTCATCAAAAACCTCCCAAGACACAAAAGTCCAGGGCCAGATGGCTTCCCTGGGAAATTCTATCAAACGTTTAGAAAAAGAAGCCATACCTATTCTACTAAAGTTGTTCGGAAAGATAGAAAGAGATGGAGTACTTCCAAATTCGTTCTATGAGGCCAGCATCACCTTAATTCCAAAACCAGACAAAGACCCCACCAAAAAGGAGAATTATAGACCAATATCCTTGATGAACACAGACGCAAAAATTCTCAACAAGATACTAGCCAATAGGATCCAACAACATGGCCAAGTGAGATTTATCCCTGGGATGCAAGGCTGGTTCAACACTCATAAAGCAATCAATGTGATTGATCATATCAGTAAGAGAAAAAAACAAGAACCATATGATCCTCTCAATAGATGCAGAGAAAGCATTTGACAAAATACATAATCCATTCCTGATCAAAACTCTGGAGAGTGTAGGGATAGAGGGAACATTCCTCAGCATCTCAAAAGCCATCTATGAAAGCCCACAGCAAATATCATTCTCAATGGGGAAAAAGTGGGAGCCTTTCCCCTAAGATCATGAACAAGACAGGGATGTCCACTCTCACCACTGCTATTCAACATAGTACTAGGAGCCCTAGCCTCAGCAATCAGACAACAAAAAGACATTAAAGGCATTCAAATTGGCAAAGAAGAAGTCAAACTCTCCCTCTTCACCGATGACATGGCACTCTACACAGAAAACCCAAAAGACTCCACCCCAAGATTGCTAGAACTCATACAGCAATTTGGTAGCGTGGCAGGATACAAAATCAATGCCCAGAAATCAATGGCATTTCTATACACTAACAATGAGACTGAAGAAAGAGAAATTAAGGAGTCAATTCTATTTACAATCTCACCCAAAAGCATAAGATACCTAGGAATAAACCTAACTGAAGAAGTAAAGGATCTATACCCTAAAAACTATAGAACACTTCTGAAAGAAATTGAGGAAGACACAAAGAGATGGAAAAATATTCCATGCTCATGGATTGGAAGAATTAATATAGTGAAAACATCAATGTTGCCCAGGGCAGTTTACAGATTTAATGCAATCCCTATCAAAATACCATAGACTTTCTTCAGACAGTTGGAACAAATCATCTTAAGATTTGTGTGGAATCAGAAAATACCCCAAATAGCCAGGGGAATATTAAAAAAGAAGACCATAGCTGGGGGCATCACAATGCTGGATTTCAGGTTGTACTACAAAGCTGTGCTCATCAAGACAGTGTGGTACTGGCACAAAAACAGACACATAGATCAGCGGAGCAGAATAGAGAATCCAGAAGTGGACCCTCAACTTTATGGTCAACTAATATTCGACAAAGCAGGAAAAACTATCCACTGGAAAAAAGAGTCTCTTCAATAAATTGGTGCTGGGAAAATTGGACATCCACATGCAGAATGAAACTAGACCATTGTCTTACACCATACACAAAGATAAACTCAAAATGGATGAAAGATCTAAATGTGAGACAAGAATCCCTCAAAATCCTAGAGGAGAACACAGGCAACACCCTTTTTGAACTTGGCCACAGCAACGTCTTACAAGATGCATCCATGAAGGCAAGAGAAACAAAAGCAAAAATGAACTATTGGGACTTCATCAAGATGAAAAAGCTTCTGCACAGCAAAAGAAACAGTCAACAAAACTAAAAGACAACCTACAGAATGGGAGAAGATATTTGCAAATGACGTATCAGATAAAGGGCTAGTATCCAAGATCTATAAAGACCTTATTAAACTCAACAGCAAAGAAACAAACAATCCAATCATGAAATGGGAAAAAGACATGAAGAGAAATCTCACAGAGGAAGACATAGACATGGCCAACAAGCACATGAGAAAATGCTCCACTTCACTGGCCATCAGGGAAATACAAATCAAAACCACAATGAGATACCACCTCACACCAGTGAGAATGGGGAAAATTAACAAGGCAGGAAACCACAAATGTTGAAGAGGATGTGGAGAAAGGGGAACCCTCTTACACTGTTGGTGGGAATGTGAACTGGTGCAGCCACTCTGGAAAACCTTGTGGAGGTTCCTCAAAGAGTTAAAAATAGATCTGCCCTACGATCCAGCAATTGCACTGCAGGGGACTTACCCCAAAGATACAGATGCAATGAAACTCTGGGACACCTGCACTCGATGTTTATAGCAGCAATGTCTACAATAGCCAAGCTGTGGAAGGAGCCTCGGTGTCCATGGAAAGATGAATGGATAAAGAAGATGTGGTCTATGTATACAATGGAAAATGACATTAGAAACGAAAATATCCACCATTTGCTTCAACGTGGATGGACCTGGAGGGTATTATGCTGAGTGAAATAAGTCAATCGGAAAAGGACAAACATTATATGTTCTCATTCATTTGGGGAATATAAAAATTAGTGAAAGGGAATAAAGGGAAAGGAGAGAAAATGAGTGAAAATATCAGTGAGGGTGACAAAACATGAGAGACATCTAACTCTGGGAAATGAACAAAGGGTAGTGGAAGGGGAGGTGGGTGGGCGGTTGGGGTGACTGTGTGATGGGCACTGAGGGGGGCACTTGGTGGGATGAGTCCTGGGTGTTATGCGATATGTTGGCAAGTTGAACTCTAATAAAAAAAAATTTTTTTAAAGAAATTTGCAGCCAATGGGCCAACAGATTTCATTGACTCTACTTCTATTCTTTCCTTAGTCAATTAAAAACAAAGAATTCATTAGTTTCTGTGTACAAAGGTGAATGTGCAGCCATTCCGTCAAGGAGTGGACTTCCATATGAAAATGAAAACACATAATGTAATGAGGTGATAAGAACATATGACAGCTATTGGTAATTGGTATCCCTTACGCACTAGGCACTGTATTAAATTCTTTGTATACTTTCTGTTCTGTAATCCCAGTAACAATACCTGAGATAGCCATTATTAGTATCATCATCTCAATTTTATAAGTATTTTATAGTTAGAAATGTGATACTTGGAAAAATTAAGTCCTCTGATAATGAACAGCAAATTGGAATCTGACTCCGGATCTGTCTAATGACAGCATCTGAGCTCTCGATCCAGAGTGATGAGCAAAACAAAACAAACACACAATTTTTTGAAGAAGACATGTTGGGGGAAATAGAATTTAACCTTCCATTTTATGATTAGGTTTTTCTTTTCTTGATCTGAAGCATATTCCATTTCCTGGAACCACACAAAGTTATTAACATTGATCCCTGTTCTATGAACTTAGAGACAATCTGCAGATGATTTTCTGCAAAGACTATTATGCAATCAATTTTTTTTTCTGACTTCTGGATCCCTAGATTTTTTCTCTAGGAAAGATAGGCATAACAAAAACTGTTTATTGAGCAAAAGAAAGCATTGAGATGGAAAACAAATTGATGCTCCTTGATTACTGTCTTTGGAGCTGCATTCCTCCACTCTGCCCACTGACGTGTACAGAAAACTCTTCATATGTGAATGGACAAGAGAGTAAAGGACCTCCAGGTCAATCATGGTGACTGCATTGAGAAGTTGATTTGATACTTTGCTTGCTGAATATGGGTGCATTACATCCTTCTTAATTCTTTTTCTGAGTTTATATATTTTCATAAAAGGGACTACAAGAATATTTAGAATCAAAATATTGTTTAACAAAGTCTTCCTTGTTTTCCAATAATAATAAAAATATAACTTGAAAGCATCAAAGGAACATATTTCCAGGCACAGATGCACTTTGTGTCTGTTGTCATTTTTAGCATGATAGCATAAATTAACTTTCTGAAGGATATTTACTACACTAATTATAGATGTAGAAACTCAGACATGAACAATTAAATAACTCAGCTGACATCTGAGGGGATAAGTAGTATAGAAGAGTGCCTATTTTTATAGGCCATTAATAATATTCACAATAACGTTTTAAGGACTTGATGTATTTCAAAATATGAAGTTAACTAAATGGGTTAAGTGGTAGAGGAGGAAGTTTGATTATCTCTGTCAATTAAAAATTTTCTCATAGATAATTTAAAGACCTGCAATATTGCTCACAATAAGAAGTGGTTAACTTTATTTGGTTAAAATGAAGAGAATAAAAACCAAATATGAAAATCTCCCTTAAAAATGTTATGTTTAGGGGCAGCCTGGGTGGCTCAGTGGTTTAGCACTGCCTTCAGCCCAGGGCGTGATCCTGGAGACCTGGGATCAAGTCCCATGTCAGGCTCCCTGCATTGAGCCTTCTTCTCCCTCTGCTTCTCCCTCTGCCTGTGTCTTTGTCTGTCTCTGCCTCTCCTTCTCGTGAATAAATAAATAAATTAAATATTTTTTTAAAAAGAGTCTCTCTCTCTTTAAAAAAAAATACATATATATATATTACTGAAAGCATTCCTATTTCCATTTTTAAATATGCAGAGTGACGCCTGGGTGGCATAGTCAGTGAAGTGTTGGACTCTTGGCTCAGGGCCTGATCTCAAGGTCCTGCGATCCAGCCCTACATCCAGCTCAGAGCTCAGCATGGAGTCTGCATGGGATTCTCTCTCTCTCTCCTTTTTCCCCTCCCCCCATGTATACTATACACAGGTGCACTCTCTTGTCTCTCTCTCACAAATAAATAAATATTTTACAAATTATAAATATGTAGCAAATGATCAAAGTAAAATTAAATGAGGGGTGCTTTGTATTGTCATTTTTATAATTCATTTTTATAAGAATTCCCTTATGGAACTGTTACTTATATGTGTTTTCTTATTTCCTGGCTCTGTGTCTTTGTAGGAGTCCCTTATCTTTGCCACAGTCCTCATTTGTGAAATGGAGATTAATCATAACAGTTATTTCATGGGCCTACAGAATGTATTACACAAAATAATGCAAGAAGGCATTTACAACATTGCCTCAAAAACTGCAAGGCCACAATGGACTTTAGACGTCTATTAACTATAATGCTGACCACTCTACTCCACATAACATTGCTTTGAAAATTTTCCTGCCTGTGACATCCTGCTCATGAGACAGTTCAAGAGACAGAGCGAGTAGAAGTCTGCTTTCCAGAGACTGCTCAGACTCATGTATCCCCAGCAGTTGTAGTCTAGTCCCTTTGTAGAGACACTTAAATATAAAATTTGATTCTTGAGTATTAATCTAGCTGGTGACATTTCAGTCAACTTTAAAAATGCTTGTGCACAAAGCATACTCTGTAACCTCATGAGATATTTCACTGTCTGAGTTCTGTTGTGCTATGTTACAGAGGAGTTCAGGTTGGGTTTCACATCCCATTCCCAGAACAACTGCAAATCAGAGATAGACAGACACAGGGGCCAAAGCCAGCAGGCCTGTCTTCATGTTCCTGAGCAATGCTTTTGCAGTTTTGGATTCCAGAGGGAATGGCTGAGTGGGTATGAGCCATCCTACCTAATCCAGATGAACCTATTCATACAGGAATTTCTTTTCAGATCTCCTGATTGGGATCCCTCTTACCCAATCTGCCCAACATTCGTGGGGAGGATGCCACAAACTGCTCATTTCCTTCGTTGATTATGAAGAACCCAGGAAACTGTCTAAGTCACCACTTTTTCTGAGAAACCTGAACCAGCCCCGCCCATCTGCCAATGACATGATAAGTCCTGTTAAGAGGGACCTCACTTCTTACCTTTTTGCTGGGAATCCAGCGGCCAACAGGATACTACTGCTGGAAGCGGTCATCATCTCACCCCTCTGGGCTTGTGAGTTGTCCCCAAGTCATGTCAGTCACAGAAGAGATTCAAGAAACTCTTTATTGATGCCTTTCCTATAATATTTGTTCATGGAAATTTCTCTTCTTTGCTTGCAGTTGGCCTTGGGCAGGTGAAATTGGAACAACCTGAAATATCAAATTCCAGAGCAAGAGATAAGAGTGCCCACATATCATGCAAGGTAGTCACTGAGGATTTTAACAATGAAGTTATTCACTGGTACCAATACAAACCAGATCAGGAGATAGAATATCTAATATTGGTTCAAACAAGCTCTACTCAAGTTTCTTTGGGAGGAAAACCAAACTTAAGTAAAAATGCTCCTACTTCCACTTCAACCTTGAATATAAACTTCTTACAAAAGGAAGACAAAGCCATGTACTACTGTGCCTGCTGGAATAGGATCCACAGCATCAGAGTTGCCAAGAGAAGCTGCACAAGAATCATCTTCAGGTCTGACCCACCCACATTCTTCTCAATATGAGAAACCACAGAAGCTGCACAGCTGGGTGCCCAGCCTGAGCCTCTCCCTCTGCATTATTTTCTGAGCTTTCAGGGAGACTTCATAGATTCTGCTTGGTGAACCCCACGTGATATCAGCAAAGATAATGTATATATATAAACATTTTGATATTGTTTCCTTCAAAATTCATTTTCTGGGAACTCTGAAAATACATCATATACTGTTAAGAGAAAAATAATTTTGTCTGTTAACTGACTTTAGAGGAAGAGATTTTTAGTACTTGAATGGTTCAGAAGGAAGACAGGAACTGGTATATATTTTACATAAATTTCCCTGTTATTATTACCTTCATATTTTACTTCTAGGCATCACAACTCCTCAGAGTGCAATGATCTGTCAAATGTAACAATTGGATGTCTTTTAATAGTGTCTGTGGCCATCCTGAAGGAACCTACTGACCATGAAATCCTCTAGTAGACAATCAGCTATTTTGAGGAAAGGAGAGAGTAAAGTATAAATCCTGTATCCTAGAAGTAGAAGCAGTAACTTACTCCACATTCAAGATCCATACTGGGACAAAACCAGGATTGATCCATTGGAACAGGTCCCTGAGCAAATCAAGTGCCTCCAGCATGGTAGATATGCCTCTAAGACTTTGTTTTCCAGGGTTCTACAAAGCAAACTAAAGATCCTGATTAACGACCAGATGGTTAAAAGGAAAGATAATGCAATCTCTCTACATGTCGAAAGAAAAGAAAGGTAATGTCCATCACAAATCAATAAAACAAAAAATAATTATTGAGAACCAATTTATTTGATTAGTCACTGGATGATTTGTGAATTTTCAAGAAACAGGGAAACATACAGTGTAAAAACTCCTCTCCCACAGCTTTAGAAACCACTTTCAAAGGATAAGATAAATCCTTTACTTCACAAAACTATGGTAACATGTTTATATGAACATTTAATTGCCATGCCCGCAGTTTACCCCTGGTTCCTGAGATCATGAAACACACTCATTCTGTTTCTCATTCTAAGAATCATTGGTCCTATCAAGTGCAGAGATGCTATGGAAAGCAGAATGAATTCCTCCCACAGCAGTGTCAACCCCTTCCCAGCGGCAAACTCAGGATCCTCTGTCCCATACCTTGTCCATTATGACTCATAATTGTGGTAGGTCCCCAGTGGTAAGGCCCCGAGGGATGGGCCTCACCTCCCCCCCTCTCCGCCTACACAAACAATGGCAAGAAGACCCCAGAATGAAATAGAGAGTCAGAGAATATAAACTCTTTCAAGAAAGAAATGAATGAAAAGAGGGATTAAGCTCCTCCCAATCTCTGTGCTAAATACTTAATACAGATTATTTAATTTAATCCTTAAAACAATCGTGCAGAATATGATCCACATGGCCATATGTGGATTAATCTCAGGCAATGGAGCCACCCTGACTTTTCAACACACAATAATCATGAAACACTACAGTGATGAGCAATAGGAAAAGGGGTACCTTATCTACAAGGTTTTGAAGTACGGGATAGTTTATAAAGAAGAACATGTTTTTCTTGAAGAGTTATAAGTAAAACTTACAAATTTACTGAAGGACAAATGAAGTCTGCCCTGGTCTGGACCTTGGCAGGCATTTCTAAGGTGTGCATATTAACCTACAAGGGGATACTCCGGTTTCTCTTCAGATCATATAAATCTTTCACCTTTTTACCTCCAAGGGGTCCACAACATGTAGCACCAAGAGAGGACTTGACCAGGATGAAAGGTAGAGTCAGTATTTTCGGCACCCCTGCCATCAATAGTTTGGGATTTTTACATTTAATAACAAATTGTTTATATTACAGTTTAAAATATACCTGCATAATAAATAATAAAATAAAACTGTATAGATGACATGTAAAATGATTACATATTTATATTATCCCATGTAATAGTATTACTACCTATATCTACGGATAAAAGGAAAACTAAAATAGTATAATTAAACACATTGGCAATAATGGTTACCTTGGAAGAGGGTGTCTGCTAATTATGCCCATGTGCAGCAACCCTCAGTTTTGTAAATCAGTTTTCATTTAAACTTGGCCTTGGCCATATGCTTACAAATTGCCTATAGCTGTCCTTATACCACAATGGCAGAGCTGAATATTTGCAACAGGGACCCAAAGCCAAGATGTTGATCCCTTCGCCCTCTACAGAAAATATTTAACAATCACCTCCCTAGAATTATATACTGTGGAGTGCATTTATTTTTATTTCACATTTCCCTATTCCTCCAAGTTTCCTCAATGACCCTTTGTTGTTACATAGCCACTCCACCCATATTAACTGTCTTCCTCTGGATAAATTGCTTAAACTCTCATTCTTTTTCCTTAGTTGGAAAAGGAAAATATAAATATATTTACCTAGAGGAACTGTCAAGAGGACTTACTCACAGAATACATATAAAGTTCTTACAAGTGCTTGGAGCATGCCTAATGCTCACTCTCCTTAGGCATACTTTGATTATATGGGTTACTATGGCATATTTGAACATAAGATAACAAAATATAGAAACAAAACTGTACCTTATTATTTGCTTCAACTTTTTATTTTAAATAATAGAATAAATGAAAACAGACCACTTTTCCTTTCAGACATTTCTAGTAGAACACCTGCTGCTGACAGACATTCCTGGAACACTGCCATGCCAATGCATTTCCTAACTGTCAATGACTGCTTTTGTGCTACAGTGGCAGAGGTGGTAAATCACAAGAGAGATCTTAGGCCAAACAGTCTAAATAAAATATTTGCTATCTGGCCCTGTACAGAAAAATGTTAGCAGCGTCTCTGTGCAAAATGAGTAAAGGAATGAATTCATAGCTATCACTAAAATTTAATATACAAGAAGAAAATATATTGCTATAGTTTACTGCATGAAAATGAAAAAAAAAAAACTTGCAATGCAAAATGCAGCATAAGATGAAGCAAAAGACAAATGACAAACCATGAGGAAATACTTGCAACTTGTATAGCACATAATGGTCAACTATCCTCAAAATAAAAATCCATTCTAAAAATGGAAGTAAATCACTTAACACATCCTGTAGGAAAATAGCAAAGGATGAAAAGCCAATTTATGAAAAGAAATATAAAAAAAATAGTTCTTAAAATATAAATAGTTCAACTTCACTTTTAATAAGATAAATATCAATTAAAACTATATTGAGATACCATTTCACATTCATGAGATTGAATAAAAATAATAACCTCGTGAAGCTATGGGAAAAACAGACATCTCACACTTTGCTAGTAAGGATGCAAAATACAACACTTTTGTGAAAGAATCTGGAAACCTGAACCAGCCCCGCCTTCCTGCCAATGCCTAACAAGTTCTTTTAGCAGGGACCTCACTTCTTACCTTGTACCCTGGGGAGCCAGTCAGGTCAACAGGATGCTACTGCTGGAAGTGATCATCATCTCATCCCTCTGGGCTTGTAAGTTGTCCCCAAGTCATATGAGTCTCCAGGAGAGACTTGAGAAATTATTTATTGTTGCCTTTTCCCATATCATTTGTTCACTGGAGTTTCTCTTCTTTGCTTGCAGTTGGCCTTGGGCAGGTGAAGTTAGAACAACATGAAATATCAGTTTCCAGAGCAAGAGATAAGACTGCTCGCATATCATGCAAGGTGATCACTGAGTATTTTAACAGTGAAGTTATACACTGGTACCGACACAAACCAGATAAGGAGATAGAACATCTAATAATGGTCCAAACAAGCTCTACTCAAGTTTCTTTGGATGGGAGGAAAAACAAACTTGAGGCAAGTAAAAATGCTCTTACTTCCACATCAACTTTGAGTATAAATTTCTTACAAGAAGAAGACGAAGCCATGTACTACTGTGCCTGCTGGAAAGGATCCACAGCATCAGAGTTGCCAAAAGAAGCTGCACAAGAATCATCTTCAGGTCTGACCCACCCACATTCTTCTCAATATGAGCAACCACAAAAGCTGCACAGCTGGGTGACCACTCTGAGCCTCTGTCCCTTGGCAGTATTTCCTGAGCTTTGCAGGAAGACATCATTGGTTCTGCTCAGTGAATTCCACATGATATCAGCAATGATAGCATGTGTATAACCATTTTGATACTATTTTCCTTGAAATTCACTTGTCTGAGAACTCTGAAAATACAAGGTGGTTGGTTCAGAGAAAGCTCCATCTGTCTATTAATTCATTTTAGAGAAAGAGATTTTTAGTACTGAATAGTTCAGAAGGAAGACAGGAAGGGGTATATGTTTTACATAAGTATTTCCTTTTATTACTATTCTCTGATTTTAGTCATAGGCATTAAAACTCCACATAAGTGTAATGATCTGTCAAACGTAAAAATTGTATGTCTTTTATCAGTAGTCTGTGGCCATCCTGAAGGAACTTACTGACCATGAAATCCTCTAGTAGACAATCAGCTATTTTGGGGAAAGGAGAGAGCAAAGTATAAATCCTGTATCCTAGAGATAGAAGTAGCACCTCACTCCACATTCAAGGATCAATACTGGGACAAAACTAGGACTGAGCCATTGGAACAGGCTCCTGAGCAAATCAAGTGCCTCCAGCATGGTGGATATGTCTCTAAGACTTTGTTTTCCACAGTTCTTCAAAGTAAACTAAAGATCCTGAATAAGGAACAGATGGTTAAAAAGAAAGATAATGCATTCTCCTTACATCTTTAAAGAAAAGAAAGGTAATGGCCGTCACAAATCAATAAAACAAGAAATAATTATGTATAATTGAATTCTGTGATTAACATCTGGATAGTTGTGAATTTTCAAGAAACAGGGAAACACACAGTGTAAAATCTCTTCTCCCTCAGCTTTAGAAACCATTTTCAAAGGATAAGATAAATACTTTACTTCACAAAAATTTGGTACTTTTTATAACATGTTTATCTGACCATTTGATTGCCATGCCAGCAGTTTATCCCTGGTTCCGGAGATCATGAAACACACTCATTCTGTTTCTCATTCTAAGAATCATTGGCCCTATCAAGTACAGAGATGCTATGGAAAGCAGAATGAATTCCTCCCACAGCAGTGTCAACCCCTTCCCAGGGGGCTAACTCAGGATCTTGTGTCCCACACCTTGTCCATTATGACTCATAATTGTGGCGGGTCCTCAGTGGTAAGACCCCAAGGGATGGGTCTCAATAGGGACTTGAGACCTCCCCCTACACACCTACAAAAACAATGGTAAGAAGATCCCAGAATGGAATATAGTGTCAGAGAATATAAACCTTTTCCAAAAAGAAGTAAATAAAAATTGGGTTTAAGTTCCTCACAGTATCTGTGCTAAATATCCTATACAGATTACTTAATTTAATCCTTAAAACAAGAGTGCAAAATTTGATGGCAAGGCTACATGGGGACTGATCTCAGGCAATGGAGCCACGCTCACTATTCAACACACATTAACCATGAAACTTTACACTGATGAACAATAGGGAGAGAGGTAACTTATCTAGGAGGCTTGGAAGTGAAAAAATACAATGTAGCTCTTTGAAAATATGTTTTCTGAAGAAATATACATAAAATTTATAAATTTACTGAAGCACAAACCAAGTCTGTCCTGATCTGAACCTTGGCAGGAATTCCTAAGGTGTGCATTCTAACCTCCAAAGGGTCCAGAACATGTAGCCCCATGAGGACTTGACTGAAATGGAGGGCCAAAGTTAGAGTCAGTATTTTCAGCACTCTTGCCATCAATAGTTTTGGATTTTTACATTTAGTAACCAATTGTTTTATAACAACTTAAAATATAACTGCATAACAATAAGTACAGTAACTGTATAGATAACAAGTAAAATGGATATATATTTATATTTTCCTGTGTAATAGTATTACTACTTAAATCTCCAGAAAAAAAAGGAAAACCCATAAACTGTAATAAACCACATTGGCGATAGTGTTTACCTTGGAACAGGAAGACTGCTAATTATGCCCATGCCCAGCAACCCCCAGTTTTGTAAATAAGGTTTTATTGAAAGTTGGCCTTGACCATATGCTTACACATTGTCTATAGCTGTTCTTGTACTACAAAGGCAGGGCTGAATATTTACAACGGAGATCCACAAATCCTAAAATATTCAGCCTTTGTTGTATATCCACTCCCTCTCCATATTAACTGTCTTCCACAGGATAAATTCCTTGACATATCTTTCATTCTTATCCTTCACTTGGAAATAGAAAATATAAATATATTTACCTGGAGGAACTGTCAAGAGGACTTACTTACAGAATACATATAAAGTCTTACAAGTGCTTGGAGGATGCCTAATACGCACTCTCCATAAGCATACTTTGAATATATGGGTTATTATGGCATATTTGATCATAAGATAACAAAATATAGAACACAAACTATAACTCACTATATTCTTCAATCTTTTATTTTAAATAATAGAATAAGGAAAAAATAGACCACTTTTCCTTACAGACATTTCTAACAGAACACCTGCTGTTGACATGTCTGGAACACAGCCATACCTATGTATTACCTAACTGTCAATGACTGCTTTTGTGCTACAATAGCAGAGGTGGTGAATCACAAGCATCTTACATATTGCTGGTAAGGATGCAAAATACAACCCTGTTGTGCAGGAATTTGGAAATATCTAACAAAAACGTTTATGCATTTATAATTCAACCTAGGAAAAACATTTTTTGAAATTCACTCTTGAAGTTACAGTTTCAATACTATGAGCAAGTATATGCAAAAAGCTTCATTTGGTAACGGCAAAATCTTGAAAATGACATATCAAAACATAATGGGTTTGATTGAATAAGTTATGATACATGCACCTAATGTGGGAGTATACACTGCTATATAGAATGTGAGGTGTAAAACCACCTGTAATTTATCTAGTGGCAGTTCATAATTGGAAAGTGAAATTTTAAACATAGTATAATTTACAGTAACAACAATAACTATCAAAAGACCTCTATAACACAGAGAGATGAGATGAAATTTAACTAAGCTTGGGAAGGATTTCCATGCTAAAAACAATAAAACATTATTGACAGAAGCCATAGAAGAACCAAATAAATCTAGAGATATACCATATTCATAGATTGGAAGACTCAATAGTGATAAATGCATTCAATGTAATACCAACCAAATTCCCAGAAGAGCTCTTCATAGAAATCAACAAATTGTTTGCAAAATTTATGGGAAGAGGAAAACATAGCATTGCCAAAACAGTTTTGAAAAGTACGTAAAATGCCATGAAGCTACAATGGTCAAGACAGTGGAGTATTGGTGAAAGCATAGAGGCATAGATAAGAGGAACAGAACCCAGAAATAGGGCAACACATAAGCGCTTAACTAATTCCTAACAATGACTGGGAAATCCAATGAAGAAAAGAGAGACCTTTCCCCACTGTTTATGAGACAACTGAACATCTGTGTAGAAAATAATATCTCAATGCATATCAAATACCACAAACTAACTAAAAACAGATGGTAGAACTAAGTTTTGTGATTCCTTAGCAAAGTGTGATTCCCCAGCACACTACTTATGACTGGTTGTAATAACAGAGTTACTCATCTAACAAAGACAACTGATTTTGTTAACTGTTTTCAATACAATGTATTATAAAGGTAGAAATTGAAAATAGGGATCCCTGGGTGGCGCAGCGGTTTGGCGCCTGCATTTGGCCCAGGGCGCGATCCTGGAGACCTGGGATCGAATCCCACATCGAGCTCCCGGTGCATGGAGCCTGCTTCTCCCTCTGCCTGTGTCTCTGCCTCTCTCTCTCTCTCTCTCTCTCTCTCTCTATCATAAATAAATAAAAATTTAAAAAAATTTTAAAAAAGAAATTGAAAATAAAAGAATATTTTATCCACATTCTACTCATTGGAATGTATTGATAGCTTTCTCTTTTGGGTTTTCCAATCTTGTCCAGTTTTCTAAGAGTTCACATCATGTGGACATCCAATTTATTCCATGGGACCTAGTAAAGAAGTCAAACTGCATTAGATCTCAGATTCTCCCAGGGTCAGAAGGGAGCTGTGCCAGGTCAGAGAAAACTCACCGATGTCTCAGAGGTTAAATGAAAAGGTCCAAGTTTCATCACCTGGCTCTTTGTGCAGGGTCAGCCTGAGTCCACACCTGCTCTGACCCACCTGCCTCTCCCCTGGAGCTGAGGTCAGGGGCCATCAGAGCAGTTGTATTCATGGCAGGATGACCTGGGAGGACAGGAAGTACTGCTCCCTTCAGAGCCACCTGATTTCTTTCTTCCTGGGGACCAGGAGGTCTTGCTCAGAACCCTCCACTCTCCACATGAGGGTGGAGGGAAAGCCTTAGATACTCTTTCTGTGCTGCTCAAGAGTTTTCTGCTAATAATTTTTAAATGTATTCCTTTTAGACTATATAAGTTTTCAGCACCACTTACAAAGTGCACAGATGCACCACAGCAGGAGGAGGAGTAGAGGACGGGAAAACAATTGTCACTTGTTGAAATGCACTTCCAGGTCCAGGGTGGACTCTCTATTCTCTGGGTTGTCAGATCAGCAAACTAAAACTTAGATACTCTCCTTTCCCTGTAAATGCTGCCCTCGACCAGAAACAGTCTATCCCAGCCAGCCAGGCCCCAGACACCAAGAATATGTAACGTTTTCCCGGTTCTACATAAGATCAGATATGTAACCCCAGCCAATCAGCCTAAGCCAAATACTCTTTCCTCATTCTCTGACTGACCTGCCAGCTAGTGAAGAAATCCCTGACTTCCCAGCTCATCCTGGGCTGCTTCTAAGGCTCTACAAAACTATTTCTTGCTCTGAATCTCTGGGGCAGAGTGCTCCACTGCTTATGAGACTCTGAACTCCTCAATCCATGGATTGTTCTCCTTTGAATAAAGGACATCACATTCTAGAATATATATTATATTATTTTGTCATATGACACACTCAAGAGAGTATTTGGCTCGAAGTGTGAGACAGACTTCATTACACGTTAAGGCTGGTCATGACCAAAAGTTGTTGAGTCTTTGCTTTCAGCAGTGTTTGAACAAATGATAACAATAATTGAGAGAAAAATACTTTTGAAGGCTGACAACACAAACTAAAATTTAGTTTCATAAAACAATAGATGGTTGTGTATTATTCCCCTCTAAAAAAGATTCTCTTATTGGAAGAAATCTAGAAAAATGCAAAGAAAAGTGTTACCCAATTTCTAAGAACCCACATTGCTCAACATCTATATTCAGACTCATTCCACCTGTCCTTTGCTGTGCCGATGACAGCCCCACCGGCTCACTCCTTTCCACTTACCACTTTGGCCCAGCTGCCCTATACACCTGATGAGGGCCTGAATGATGGCTCCAGAATATTCTTTTAGCAGAATATTCTAGTCAACACTTCACCAAGTCAGTATAACCTCAAAGCCTGCATTTTGGAGCATTTGAGACTTCAATCTTGGTTGTAGTTCAGCATATCTGTCTTTCAGTTTTTACCAAGAGGAGGAGCTCAGAAGCTAGGTCTGGTAGTGGGTGTGAAGGACCCAAACTTCCTGCCCCGGCCAACCCTTCCTGACTGTCTCCACTGCTTTCTTCTTCCAGGCTGACAGGCTGTCATTAGCATAACTAATTTCTGTAACTACACCCAAAAGGCCCAGGTATACTTTCACATTTCCTTGGAAGTCAATATTACTTTTATTTCTCAAAGCTTCATTTCAGATGCATTCCTCAGCTGACCCTTCCTGAGGCCCCGCCTTTATCATTTCTGAGCATCTGACACTGGAACTGCAGCACCTGGTCCTGCTCCCTGGTCTGCACAGCCCCCTGGCTCAATGCAGACTACACACACACATTCACACACATGCACCTATTTTCCAAGACTATAATAGTTCCTATAATTCTACACTATGAAGACCCCAGAAATCATCTACTGCAATCAGCCTAGTTTTAAGGTGAAAGCATAACATTTCTTAAGTATTTTCTATGCATCTGGGACAGGCTACATGCTTTGCTCATATTCCCTACTTACACTGCCTGTAACTAAATGAGGTCTCTTTTAACAAATAAGGAAAAGGAGGAGAAACAGCTTGCCCAAGACTACACAACTCTCATGTTATGTTAGGGCATTTAAGTCTTCTGATTAAGCCCTCTGGGGAAAGGCTCCAATATAGCTGCTCCCTTTTCAGCAGGGATCCCTGTTCTCTGCTTATCCCTGCCTCCCAAGCAGGCTGCATACTCACTGCTCCGTTATTACCACGAGACCATTTGAGGCTTGAGATTTGTGTCCAGTAAGAACTAGCTAACATCCACACCTACTTCATCCTAGGCATGCCACATTGGAAGAGTTACTTAAAATGCCAGCCAAGCCTTCCCCATTTTAAAGGGGGGGAGGAAGTAGCATTCATCTCACAAGGTGATTTTCAGGATTTAATCCAACAATGAGCAGAAGTAATTAGCGCAGTGCTCAGGTATAATCTATATCCAGTGAAGGATTATTGTTGTCACTGGAGCTCTGCTTGTACCACCATTCCTCAGTATTTCTCAGTGCCCTGACCACTGATGGTCTCTCACCCTCCCTTGTGGTCAGACCTAACCCTGTCCTCTGCCCCTCCCTCCTCCCACCTCTCTCTCACCAGTACCTGCAGGTGCCTCAGGGAAGCAGAGGCTCAGACCCTAACCTGCCCTCTGCAGTCTCCTTTCAACAGGTGCAGCCTTGAGGTCACACCAGGCTTCTGTCCACCTGGTAGGACACGGGGTCATGCTGTTCCAAACACTTTCCTGTTTCCAGGTAAGTCTGGACTCCCTCCCAGGTGCAGGGCATAAGGGCTTATCCTGAGGCTCTGGCCACCACTGCCTCTTTGTGGTCCTCAAAGGCAGCCATGCCGTGATCAAACTTGAGCAGAGGCTATGGTCCTGTTGCCCCGCCCACTACTAGTTACTTTACAGTGGAGACTCGGAGCAGAAGCACAGGAAGCAGTAAGGCTAACTTCTCAGCACCCTTCTGCACTGGCATGACTGGGTTCACTGTGGGGGGACATGATCCTCGGGCAGGTTGATGCATCAACTCTGGATGAGAACCAGGGTCCTCACCTTCCACTTCTGCTTGAATTCTGCTTGAATGCTACTCCATAGGGGATTTGGGGATTAGATCCCTGGACTTCTTTTCTCTCGTCTGTAAAATAAGATGATTCAACTTCTACGATCGTGTGACAGATTTCAGTGTTAAAACAAAATTGTACAAATAACATAGCACTGTGTTCATTACCTTCTATAAAGTTAGGTGATCAATGAGAAAGAAGAAAGAAAAAGAAAGAAGAAAGAAAACTGGTGTTACTGTTCTCCAGCTCCAAACAGGAAAACTCCTGCTGTATGTGGGGAAGAAGTAAAAGCTCTTTGAGGAGGTCTAGCTGAATTAAACCCATTTTCAATGAATTTTCAAAGTCTACATATGGCTCAATAACATTGGTAAATATAATTAATGAAAAGAAATTCTAAATAACTGAGACAAAATTGAACCCTCGGGGACACTCACTCCTCATCTGTCTCCATGAGCTTCTGTTTTTGATCCGGGAGATTTATGATTAAGAAATGTCTTCTTTTGTAAGAGTCCAGCTAACACCCACAGACACATACTCTTTTGAAGGCCTGGGTCAAGGCTATGACTTCCAGCATGTGAGGAAGGGGTAGAGGTGGAGGCGCAGAAATCTTTGTTGGTCTGTTTGGGGGATGTTCCTCCATTTCATCTTCCCCATTACCTAATACAAGCAAACCCTCTCCTCTCGTGGCATCCTCTCAGGGCCTGACTCCATAGAGCAGTGACTCTGAGACCTGACTATTACACTTTAGTTAGGGAGAAACTAGCTAAATATGAAGACACTCTCAGGAGAAGTCAGCTCATGTCAATTAAATTATAATTTATCAAGATGATTCCATAGTACCTTTCAGTTACACATAACTGGAAGGACAGTGATCTTGGGCATGGAGCAATCGACCCTATGGGGGGCGGTGTAAGTTCAACTTTCCAGACACTTCCTCTGCCCATTGGCTATTTTGGCTAAGGTGAGCTTCACCAAGGACACTTTGGCCACACACACCAAAGGCAAACCATCCAGAGGCCACCCAGCCCACCTGTCCTAAGTAAACATTTGCTAATCAAATGTTATTTAAGTTGTGGATTCATAAAAGCACTGGAATCATCTTATTTGAATGTAAAGCACCATGTTCAGTTGGTGACTCCCTTAGTGTCTGAATTGAGATTGATATTTTGACTCTTACTGAGGGCTCACATTACTTCATGGTGGGGGATTTTGCATAATGGAAGCTCAAAATATTCTGATAATTTGGGCATAACTCATTTTATTTCATTTCTGATGTGGTTAAAGACACAGTGACTCTGAACAATATGACCAATATTATGTTACCAAATTAAGGCTGATTAAGTTTCAGAATATTTTAAATATCAGTATTTTCATAGGTTTATTATCAACTGCCTGCACATGCTAGTATTTTGGAAAAATTCATGGCTATTACCTCAGACTCACCTTGTAAAAATCATAATTCTAAAAATTGCCTGGGACATCTGGGAATCCATGTTGACTGTTTTGTGTTGGGTGTTCAGTCACGAGAACCTGCCCAGGGACACAGCCTGACAGAGGAAAGAGCACAACTTTGAAGAGGTCACCTAGGTACACTGGGATCAGAATAGCTTATTTTATGTCATTTCCATATTCCCTAAATTATCTCATAGAAATTTTGTATTATATTTGAATCCTATTTTAAAATTTATTTTAAAAGAATTCACATGATTCTTAATATTAAAAATCTCTGCATATTACTCAGCACTTAGACACCACATGTGAAATTTGATATTTTAAATTCCTGTAACTGGCTCTATCTTGATCATTTTTCTCCCCTCTTCTCAAACCTTGGCTTCTTTTAGAAAACAAAATTTTATTTTCTCTCAATTCCCATTGCTCTCTGCCAAGTTAGAGACAAGGTTTATTCTTGGAGAGCTCAGAGTAGCTTCTTGACCAGACTGTGTCTTTTCCTCTGTGTAGGATAGATACAAAGTCCTAAAGAGAGTGGCACCAAAATGCAATCTTCTTATTAACAAAGTAGTGTAATTTCTTGCTTTATGTCTCTTGCATCCCCATGCAGATGCAGGAATGAGATCACATCTAGCAGAACTGCACACAGTGTTGCACACAGGCAGTTTCCCTCAGCAAAGATGTTTGGCACCTTTATTGCCTGAATATGTGACCTCCTAATTTGGAGAAATGTTGCTAGAAAATCATTTTCATGTGACCTTCACCTGGAGACTGAGAAAAGATAAAATTTCAGTTAGTACTCTGTGTGTCCCTTTCTTTGTGGGCACACATTTCTCTCCCAGTCAAATGACAAGCATGGATGCTGAGGGGCATAAAGGCTGGGTTCTCCGAAACCTTGCTTCCCACCCAGGATGGACACTCCTGGTTTCTCCACACTGCTCTCTGCCCCTTTGGCTAACCCCCATGCATTCCACTAATGGACATCTTTGCTCTGATTGCCAGCAGATCTTGGCCATTCAAAGCTGAAGTTTAAAACCATCACCATGTCACCTGACATAAGCATTCCTTCTTGGGCATTAGATTTCCAAGCCTGTGGAAACAGCTCTGGGAGAGCTCTGGGAGAAAAGAAACAAATTCATTCAGTGGGTTAATTGGTATGAAAGAGAATGACCTCTCCCACTGGCCGTCCCCTCTTAGTTCTGAGTATAAACCCCCAGCTCTGGAGTAGGTGCCACTATACGTTGGGTGCAGTTTGATGCTGCCAACCCAAAGCCACTGTCAGGGAGGGACCCCTTAGCTGAATCTGCTTCCACTTCCCAATCTCCTGCTGATGCTCCCAAAGACTGCTTCAAAGTAGCTCCCAGAAAATAAGGAACACCATAGATGCAGCCCACGAGGGTCTGCCTCTTAAGGTCCAGAGCAAAGTAAAGAAAGGTAGATGATTCTTGTAGAGGAGCAAAAGGAAGAAATCAAGAAGATGGTCACATAAGTGGGTTATGCTTGTCCCCAAATTAGTAAAATAATTTAGGGCATAGGGGGGAGATTAAATCTAGTTTGTTTCTTTTCACTTTCCACAAAGCCACCAAGGTCATATCCCTAACAGAACAGGATGTGCCCTGTTGCTTTGATAACAAACAGGAAACTCGATAACTGTTTAGAGATTATCATTTAAAGTCTGTGCTTTTCTGCTTGATGAGCTAAGAAAGGAACTTGTGGATTATTTATAATTCTTTTGTTCTTAGATTAAATAATGGATTCTCTGGTGTTTGATGACTTATTCAGTAAGTCAGCCATACATAAGTCAAATAAAACAAATAATATAAAAGAGATCCATGTCTAGATAAATGAATTATGAATCAGTATTTTGATGAATGAATTCTGTGTTCTCAGTGTTCTTTACTACATTAACAATTGTTTGGGAGTTCAAAAAATCTCAAACTCTTATTAAATAATTGAAACTAAAGAAATGCTTGTCACTTTCAGGACAACAAAATCTGCCTTCCACACTTATATTAATAGATTCATCTTGGGCAGCCCAGGTGGCTCAGCAATTTAGCACCGCCTTCGGCCCAGGGCCTGATCCTGGAGACCCGGGATGGAGTTCCACGTCAGGCTCCCTGCGTGGAGTCTGCTTCTCCCTCGGCCTGTGTCTCTGCCTCTCTCTCTCTCTCTGTCTCTCATGAATAAATAAATAAAATCTTATTTTAAAAAAAAAGGACTCTGAATCCAGATCTGTCACATCCCAGTCCTAGATCAACAGCAATTCATAGACAGACATAAAGGCCAAACCCAGCAGGCTTGTCCTCATGTTTCTGAGCCAAGTTTTTGCAGTTTGGATATCAGGGGGAATGGCTGAGTGAGTGTGAGAACCATCCTATCTAAGCCAGAAGGACACATTCATACCAGGAATTTCTTTCCAGATTTCCTGATGGGAGCCCTCTTACCTCATCTGCCCAGCACTCATGGGGCACAGAAAGCTCCAAATTGCTCATATCGGTGACAAATCATGAAGAACTTCAGAGAGCTATCTAAGCCACCACTTCTTCTGAGAAACCTGAACCAGCCCCACCCTCCTGCCACTGATCTGACAAGTCCTGCTAAAGGGATCTCACTTCTTACCTTGTGTCTGGGGATCCAGCCAGGCCAACAGGATGCCACTGCTGGAAGCGGTCATCTTCTCATCCCTCTGGACCTGTGAGTTGTCCCTAAGTCACATCAGTCTGCAGAAAAGACTCGAGAAATTATTTATTGTTATCTTTTCCCATATCATTTATTCATGGAAATTTCTCTTCTTTGTTTGCAGTTGGTCTTGGGCAGGTGAGGTTGGAACAACCTCAAATATCAATTTCTGGAACAAAATATAAGAGCATTAACGTATTATGCAAGTTGCATGCTCAAAACTTTAACACTAAAGTGATACACTGGTACCGACAGAAACCAGAGCAGGACATAGAACATCTAACATGGGTCCAAACAAGCGCTAGCAAAGTCCCATCTTTAGATGGGAGGAAAAACAAACTTGAGGCAAGTAAAAATGCTCTTACTTCCACTTCAACTTTGAGAATAAATTTCTTAGAAGAAGAAGATGAGGCCATGTACTACTGTGCCTGCTGGAGTAGGATCCACAGCATCAGAGTTGACAAGAGAAGCTGCACAAGAACCATCTTCAGGTCTGACCCACTCACATCCTTCTCAACATGGGCAACCACAGCTGTGTACCCAGCCTGAGCCTCTCTCCCTTGGCAGTATTTCCTGGGCTTTGCAGGAAGACATTATCAGCTCTGCTCAGACAGTGAATCCCACATAATATCAGCAATGATGGCATATGTATAAGAATTTTGATACTGTTTCCCTTGAAATTCACTTGTCTGGGAACTCTGAAAATATAGGGTGGATGGTTCAGAGAAAACTCCATTTGTTTAACTCAATTTAGAGGAAGAGATTTTTAGTACTTGAATGGTTCAGAAAGGGTATACATTTTACATAAATATTTCCTTGTTATTGGGTTATTTCTGATTTTACTCATAGGCATACAATTCCTCAGAGATGCAAAGATCTGTCAAATGTAAAAATTGGTGCCTTTTGTTGGTGTCTCTGGCCATCCTGAAGGAATCTAGTGACCATTAAATCCTGAGGTAAACAATCAGCTATTTCAGGGATAGGAGAGACCGAGGAATAAATCCTATGTCCTAGAGGTAGAAGGAGCACCTGACTCCACATTCAAGGATCAATACTGGGACAAAACAGCACTGCTCCATTGGAATAGGCCCCTGAGCAAATGAAGTGTCTCCAGAATGGTAGATATACCTCTAAGACTTTATTTTCCAAGGCTGTACAAAGAAAAATAAAGATCCTGAATAAGGATTAGATGGCTAAAAGAAAGATAATACACACTCCCTATATGTCTAAAGAAAAGAAAGGCAATGTCCATCACAAATCAATAAAACAAGAAATAATTATGTATAATTGAATTCTGTGATTAACATCTGGGTTGTTGTGAATTTTCAAGAAATAGGGAAACATACAGCGTAAAAACTTCTCTCCCACAGATTTAGAATCTACTTTCAAAGGATGAGATAAATCCTTTACTTCAAAAATTTGGTACTTTTGGTAACATGTTTATCTGACCATTTAATTGCCATGTTGGCAATTTAACCCTGGTTCTTGAGATCATGACAACACCTTCATTCTGTATCATTTTAATAATGAGGAGACCTTATCAAGTGCAGAGATGCCATGGAAAGCAGAATGAATTCCTCCCACAGAAGTGTCAACCCCTTCCCGGGGGCAAACTCAGGATCTTGTGTCCCACACCTTGTCCATTATGACCCCTACTTGATTTGGGTCCCCAGTGGGAAGACCTTGAGGGATGAGTCTCAACCTGGCCTCACCTGGCCCCTAACACTCCCTAACACCCCTAAGAAGACCCAAAAACGGAATATAGTTTCAGAGAATAAGAGCCCTTTAAAGAGAAGTGAATGAAAAGAAGGATTAAGCTTCTCCCAGTCTCTGTGCTAAATACTTTATGCAGATTATTTCATTTAATCCTTAAAATAACTGTGCAGAATCAGATTAATGTGGACACATGAGGACTAACCTCAGGAGATGGAGCCACCCTGACTATTCAATATACCTTTAACCATGAAACATAATACTGATGAGCAATAGGGAAAGGGGTACCTTATCTAGGAGGCTTTGAGTGACAGGATCCTCTGTAACTGTTAGGAAACATGTCTTTTTTGAAGAATTATAAGTAAAATTTATAAATTATTGAAGGACAAACCAAGTCTGCCTAATCTAGACCTTGATAGGCAATTCTAAGGGATGCATATTAACCTCCAAGGGCCCAAAACATGTAGCCCCAAGAGAAGACTTGATCAAGATGGAGGGCTAAAGATAGAGTCGGTATTTTTAGCACTCTTGCCATCAGTATTTTTGGATTTTTACATTTAATAGTTTTATAAAATAGTTTAAAATATAACTGCATAACAAATAATAAAATAAAATTGTATAGATGACATGTAAAATGGTCACGTATTTATGTTTTCCCATGTAATAATATTACTACTTATATCTCCAGAAAAAAGCAAAACTAAAAAACTATAATTAACCACACTGGCAATAGTAGTTACCTTGGAACAGGGGTCTGCTAATTATGTCCATCCCCAGCAACCCCTGGTTTTGTAAATAAGGTTTTATTGAAACTTGGCCTTGACCATATGCTTATAGACAAATTGTCTATAATTGCTCTTATGCTACAATAGCGGAGCTGAATATTTGCAACAGAGACCCACAAAGCCTAAAATTTTTATCTTTCGCCCTCTACAGAAGATATATGTCAATCACTTCCCTAGAATGATATACCGTGGAGTGACACTTATTTTTATTTCACATTTCCCTATTCCTCAGAGTCTTTCAATGACCCTTACATACCCACTCCACCCCCATATTAACTGTCTTCCTCTGAATGAATTGCTTAACATATCTTTGAATCCATTTCCTCACTGGAAAAGGGAAAATATAAATATATTTACCATGAGGAACTGGTGAGAGGATGAACTCATAGAATACATATAAATTTCTTGCAAGTGCTTGGAACATGCCTAATGCTCACTCTCTTTATGCATACTTTGAATATCTGAGTTATTATGGCATATTTGAACATATTATAACAACATATAGAACCAAAACCAAAATATATAGCTTATTATTTTCTTCAAATTTTTTATTTAAATAATATAATAAGTGAAAATAGAGTATTTTTCCTTTCAGACATTTCCAGTAGAACACCTGCTGTCGACATTCCTGGAACACAACCATGCCTATGCATTTCCTAACTGTCAGTGACTGCTTTTGGGCTAGAATGCTGGAAGTAATGAATGACAAGAGAGACCTTAGGGCCAAACAACCTAAGTAAAATATTAGTTATCTGGCCCTGTACAGAAAAATGTTGGCAGCACCTTCCATGCAGAATGAGTAAAGGAATGAGTTCATAAGTATTACTAAAATTCAAAATACAATAAGAAAGTACATTGATAAATTTTACTACATGAAAGTGAAAATAAACCTTGTTTTGCAGAAAGCAGCATAAGTTAAAAGACAGATGATAATCTTTGAGGAAATATTTGCAATTTGTAAAGCACATAATGTTCAACTGTGGTAAAAAGAAGAGCACATTTTAAAAATGGAAGTAAATCATTAAAATTATTAAAAACCTTCTATAGGTAAATGGCAAAAAACATAAAAAGCTAATTTGTGAAGAGAAATATAAAAATAGTTTTTACATATATGAATACATGCTCAACTTCACTTTTAATTAGATAGATGTCTAATAAAACTATAGAGAGATACCATTTCCTATTCATGAGAATGAATAAAAGTGAAACATTCTGTTGGTGAGACTGTGGTAGAAAACTGGCGTCTTACAACATATTGCTCGTAGGGATGCAAAGTACAACCCTTTCATGGGGTAATTTGGTAACAAAAGTTCATATGCATTTACCTTTCAACCTAGCAAAAACACTTTTTGAAATTACTCTGAAGGCACAGTTTCAACACTATGAGCATATATAGGCACAAAGATATTCACTGGGTAACTGCAAAATGTTGGATATAACATAGCAAGTTTGATTGAATAAATGATGGCACATGCACCTAATGAAGGAATATACACTGTAAATAGAATGTGATATGTAAAGCCACTTGTAATTTGTATGCTGGTTATTCACAATTGGAAAATGAAATTCAATAAATAGTATCACTTACAAAAACAACACTAACAATTAAAAAAAAAAAACTCTATAATACATAGAGGTGAAATTTAACCAAAAATGGAAAGGTTTGTATCCCGAAATCAATGAAACTTTAATGACAAAAGCCAAAGAAGAACTAAATAAATCTAGAGATATACCATGTTCATAGATTGAAAGACTCAATAGTGATAAATACATTCCATGTAATCTCAACCAAAATCCGAGAACTTTTCATAGAAATCAACAAACTGTTTCCAAAATTTATATGGGAAGAGGAAAACATAGCATTGCCAAAACAGGTTTGAAAAGAAGTTAAGCACTTACTAGGAAGCTACAATGGTCAAGACAGTGGAATATTGGTGAAAGCATGGACACATAGATAAGAGGAAGAGAATCCAGAAATAGGGCAACACATAAGGGGTCAACTAATTCCTAATGAAGATGCCAGGGAAATCCAAAGAACAAAGAATAGACTTTTCTACAACTGGGTATGAGACAATTGTTCATCTATGTAAAAAAACAATAAACCTTAATCCATACCAAACATCACGTACACAAACTAAATAAAAACAGTTTCCAGGACTAAATGTAAAAACAAAAACAATAACACTTATAGATGAAAATACAGGAGAAAATCTTTGTGACCTTGGGTTAGCCAAAGATTTCTTACATAGGACACAAAAAGTAAGAATCCTAAAGGAAATGTTTGATGATTTGCACTTCCTTAAACTTACAATTTCTGTTCTTCTCATGACTGCAAATGGAAGGAAAATAGAAAAGGGGGAGAAAAGCCAGATTAAAATAAGATATTGTCCAAATACATATCAGAGAAAAGACTGAGCTCCACAATACAGAGAGAAGTCTCAAGACTCAATAATAACAAATGAAACTCAGTTTAAAAATTATAAAGAGCTATACTGGGAATTTGGGCAGAACTCAAATTTACTTCTCTTCTTTTGATAGCAGAACTTTAAGGTAAATAACAATTTACACAAACAAACAAAAACTAGGAAAAAGGACCCCAATGTGCTCAGAGGTGTAGAGAACATGGCTCCCATCTTAAACAACACCCCAAATAGCAGGACAACCTGAAATGTAATACTTTGTTTGAATCAATTGAATAGCTGAGATTCAGGGTACTTTACCTAAACAATAATTGTAGACACACAGGCACTTGCAGGGAGAAACGGTAAGTGAGCATTTGCTCACCTTGGACAGATGTTATGGAACACATACACCTGGTCACAAGATTAAAGTGGAAATTTCCAATGGAATATTAAGAGCTGGAAAAGTGTGAAACCTGAGGGACCATATGTAAGGTATTTCCTGTCACCTTTTAAGCTTCTTCTCCAGGATCTCCATAAAATTCTTGCAGAAAAGATCAGGAACAATCCAGAAAAGGCTTCCCTGTTGGTGTTATAAAAGGGGGGACAACTACTGCTGAGACCCACCCAGACCTCATGTACCCCATCACTACTGTAGGAAACAAGTGACCTTATCTGGAGGGGAAGGTGCTGGTGGAATCTCATTATAGTTGAGGGAAGGCAAAGGAGAGGACCACAAAAAATGTTCCCCAGAAATGTTCAAAAATAACACATTCATCTGCAGAAGGATGAACATCAAACCACAATCTGAAATAGGTGCGTACTTATTGCAGTTGAGGGAGGGAGACAGGATTTAAATTTTAAAATTTTCTACCTCTGGAAAAAAAAAAAGGCAGGAATATCTGTGAAGGCCACATCCTTAAGACCTAGTTTCGCTGTACCTGGTTAAAATTGAGACTTAATAAAAATATCAGAGAACATCTCCTGACCTTTCACTCCCATGCTATTAAACCTTGAGTAAAACTAAAAGTGGAATAGACCTCATAGAGCTTCAAAAGACAGACTTTCTCAAAAAAAAGACAGACTTTCTCTGAGGAAGAGTACAAAGCGAAGACTCAAAGACAAGTAAAGAGAGAAAGAAAAGTTACAACTAGGAAATATTTAAGTGTCTGAACTCTGAAAACAATAAATTTCAACCCTGATAACTTAGCAACTACAAGCTTCAAATCCAGTCTAACTTCTAACTAGTTAACACAAACTCCCATGCTCAAGGCCTAGCAGGAAAAGTGTGCTCATTTCAAGCACAAAATATATTGACCTCAATATCTACTATACAAGACAACATGTCCAGGTTCCAACCAAAAATTTCAGAAGCATACAGTAGGTCAAAAAGAAGTGCAGTCTGAGGACACAAAGTAATCACCAGAACCAGACAGAGACATGACAAAGATGTTGGAACTATTAAGGAATTCAAAATAACTATGTTAAAGGTTCTAACCTAATAGCAAAGGTAAACAATATTCAAGATCCAAGAGATAGCTTCCAAGAAGCTTTTTCTTTCAACATATCAAAGAACTGGATTTTTTTTCTCAAATTTTTGGTTAAATAGGAATCTATTATTTCATGGAAGATAGATTTCCACAAATCTATTCCTTCATTCCAGGAATAGTATGTCACTACACAAATTATTTTCTCATTTTGCATCATGTGGTAAAGAATCATGTTGTTAAGTTATAAAAAGTCATTAAGGTGAAGAACATTGTTCACATTTCTCAAATATATCTCTGATCTTTAAACTTCTCCATCTATAAGACTCTTCCTGGAGGGCAGCCCCAGTGGCTCAGCGTTTTAGCGCCCACCTTTGGCCCAGGGCATGATTCTGGAGACCCAGGATTGAGTCCCACGTCGGGCTTCCTGCATGGAGCCTGCTTCTCCCTCTGCCTGTGTCTCTGCCTCTCTCTGTGTGTGTGTGTCTCTCATGAATAAATAAATAAAAATATTTTTTTAAAAAAATTTCTTCCTGGAAAGGAAGCCAAATCCAATGTCAAAAATGGTGTGCTGACTTTGAATGAATGAATGAATGAATGAATGAATGAATGATAGGAGATACAAGACTTGAGTGTTATAGATCTGGATTTCAGATTCCTGCTTAGCCGCTTAAATGACAACATGATCGAGAAAAGTTACTAACTCTCTGTCACACTGTTTTCCCAATTTCAAAAAATATTTATTTAACAAAGAGAAAAAGAGAGAGAGAGCGCAAGCACAAGCAGGGGGAATAGCAGAGGGAGAGGGAGAGGGAGAAGCAGGGTCCCCACTGAGCAGGGAGCCCAACACAGGGCTTAATCCCAGGTCACTGGGGTTCATGACCTGAGCCAAAGGCAGCCACTTAACTGACTGAGCCATCCAGGTGCCCCTGCTTTCTCAATTTTAAGTGTCAACCTATTGGACAGCTAGAGTCTGTTGGAGGTTCCATACAGGACAGTTCTAGCGCAGGGTCAAACATACCACAGTGTCCTTTCCCCTAACAACTAAACTACTTCACTGAGCCATCTCAGCAAACACAGGAACTCAGGGACTCTTGAAAAGTCACATCTCACTAGTCCCCCAACAACAGTAAAGTGTTGCTTTAATTCTAAAAAGCTAACAAGGGGATCCCTGGGTGGCGCAGCGGTTTGGCGCCTGCCTTTGGCCCAGGGCGCGATCCTGGAGACCCGGGATCGAGTCCCACATCGGGCTCCCGGTGCATGGAGCCTGCTTCTCCTTCCGCCTGTGTCTCTGCCTCTCTCTCTCTCTCTCTCTGTGACTATCATAAATAAATAAATTAATTAAATAAATAAATAAATAAAAAGCTAACAATTGTGAATAGGAAAAGATTTGAATGTAATAAACCAAAGGTTATTTTTCCTCCAATATTTTTCACTCACAGCTGAGTATAGAAATATCATAGCATCTAAAGCAATAACTACAGTAACTTTTAATTCACCACACTTGTGAATGTTCTACAAACCTACTGATCTATAAAGTGAATGGCAAACATTGTAGGATTATTGTCTCATCTGTTATTGTAGACAGTAATAAGACTTTTCTTCCAACTCTCATGGTAGGTTAGAGCTCCCCACACTTTCACTCAGAGTGAAAAAGAGCCCAAAGATAGGAAGCTAAAGCTAAAGAAAAAATGCAAGGATGTATTCCCACGAGAAATATAACAGCATCATGTGGTAAAGAATCATATTGTTAAGTTATAAAAAGTCATTAAGATGAAGAACATTGTTCACATTTCTCAAATATATTTCTGTTGGCATGTTTGCATTTTTGGTTACTGAAGAGTTTCCTTCCTTAGAAATACAATCCCAAATTACCAACGGAGCAGGTCTGGTGTTTGTGAGAATACAAGAGCTTTTCCTTTGATGCCTTTTCTGAGCAATTTCACACACTTGAACACCTGGATACCAAAACCTCTTAATTCACTGACTACTTTTCCTACTGATTTATATAAGTAGTTGGCTGACCAGTTAATCCCAATCTCTCTCTTCTTTTTCTTTTGCTCTTGTTTGTTTTCTATCAGCACTTTTCCATGATTACTGCCTCCTTGGAAAACAGACATTTGGGTCAGCTAATCTGAGGAAAACTTACAAGGTATCAGACGGTATCAGATGCCATGAAACCTATATTCAAGAATTTCCCAGGGAATACAGAAGATCAACTTGACCATACAGGGTTTCTACCTGCTGGTTATGTCGTGATGTTCAGCAGAAGGCTGATGTTTTTGTAGAACCTCTAACCAGTGTGATAACTCAGGCTGGATCAAGATATTTGGAGAAGGAACTAAGATCATAGTAACTCCCCCAGGTAAGTTACTTTGTTCTGTTTTAATTCTGTGAATGAAAAACTGACAGATTATTTTTAGAAAACAACAACAACAACAACAATGTAGGATCAGCTCAGCGCATGGACAGTAATTTTGCATCTACTGGTCCCTCTATATGGAAACACAACTACTTTGCAAATGGTTTATTTACTTCACTGCTTGCAAGCAGATATTAAATCTGCCTTTAAAAAATACACACACACTGAGATATATTCGGGATTGAAACTAAAATTATTTTTAGGACTGTGTCTATGAACCATTGGTGTGAGTTATTGGTTCAACATGCTTTCCTTGTAGACAGTCATGTGATAAACATTATTAGTTATCTCTAATATTAATAGGACTTCTTTTTTAATGAGTAGTGCTTCTTTCTCTAATAACCTGCGAAATTTATATGATTGCTTTTGTGTCATCTTTAGGAGCAGTGCAAAAAAATTAACTCCTACAGTAAATGACTAATAGAACATCAATAATCCGACTTATTACTGGAGCATCTTAGAGGGGACTCTGAGACTAGTAACTTGTACTATTGTTAGTTTGGTTAGTAATACCTAGAGATAGTCCAGTTTAGTGGATTTGTAAGCTAAATAAATCATTTCAGCTCCAGAACCCATAAAAAGAGTCTGCATGACTTTAAATTTTTGTTTGTTCATTTATTGTCCCAGCAAACATTTATTAAGGACAGTTTTGGTGCTGGAAGCTAAAGGTAAAAGGGTGATCAAGACACAGTCCCAACACTCAAAAAGCCTCTAGTCTAGAGGACAACTGTTCTGGATTGTGGTCATTGGACCACCTATTTTTCCACTTGTAACTGCCATGGGCACAGAATGTCTTGGATTCATGAGTTCTTTTGTTTTTTTAATTTATATAAAAAATTACTTATAAAATCCACATATTTAGATTTGGTAGAAGAATTTGATAAAATGGACTGAAACCATCTCAGTAAAGAGAATAATAATATTAGCTAAGATTTATTGAGGACCAGATACCATGTTAATTAGTTCCAGTGCGTTATCTTATTTCTCAACAGCCCTATATAGAAAAGTCTCTTATTGCATTTCATAGACAGTGAAACTGAGGCTTGGGGAAGGTCAGTTATTTGCCTAAAGTCACATGGCTAGTTACTATGGCAGAGAGTGGGATCCAACAGAGATTTATCCATTCCAAAATGCATGGTCTAGACTATTAAGTGATACTAAAAAACAATAGACCATGTTTTTATATTCTGATATTTACTGTTCTGTAGCCTGAATTTTTAAATAGATAGTTTAGCTGAATTCTTTATTAGTAATAGCTCATAATTTGTATTACTACTCATGTGGAAAAGAATGCTTCTGCTTCTAATCATGCCATTAAAATTGACTCTCTTCTCTACACAAGATCAAATAGGTCATGTAGAATATGCATTTATTAAATTCTCACAATGTGCGTCCCTGGGTAGCTCAGTGGTTGAGCGTCTGCCTTTGGCTCAGGTCATGATCCCAGGATCCTGGGATCCAGTCCCACATGAGGCTCCCTGTGGGGAGCCTGCTTCTCTCTTTGTGTCTCTCATGAATAAATAAAATGTTTAAAACAAAATAAATTCTCACAATGTGATTCTTATGGTATTTTTTATAAAATGACAAGTCTTTTTGACACCATTGTATTCAATCTTCTTTCTGGAAGAAAGAAGAATTTTGCTGGAAATATTGAAGCTGATGGAATTGGAGTAGTTGTACCATATGCATGATTCAATTACATAACTCAGAGCAGCCTTCCCACTCATGCTGGGGCAGCTACAGAAAGACCAAACCAAATGGAGTCCTCTGATGGAACAGCTCAGAATTGTAAATCGGTGCCCTCAAAACTGCTAGATATTTTCAAGTCCAAAGGAGCATTCTTTTAGAAATAAATACATTAAGAGATCATCATTAAAATTTCAGACTCTATAACAACTCGTCAGGTCTACTATCACTTGGAATTAGATTTGGAAAGAGCTTACTTTACAATCAAACAAGATATCCACCCCTTAATGTATAGAAATAAAATAATATCTGTAAAAATATTGAACACTGATATAGTATATACTCAAATATATCATTTCTATTTTTGTTCCTCTTTGAAAATTTTAAAGAAATAATAACTATAAATTACACTCTAATAAAAAAGTGACATCAGAAGAAAACTCTTCAAAGCAAGAGTTTAGACAGTTCAGGAAAATGGAGAGAAAAGGTAAAATCATAATCTCTAACACTTGTGAGTGAGATGAGAAAGAGAGAAGAACCAGACTAGGCAGAGAGGAGTCAGTTCACATCCACTCTTTAAAAAAAAAAAAAAAAAAGCATTTTTTATTATTTATTTTAGAGAGAGTGAGAACGGGGGAGAGGGGCAGAAGGAGAGGGAGAGAGAGAAAATCTGAAGCAGATCTAGTGCTGAGCTTAAACCAGGGCTTGGTTTCAGGACCCTGAGATCAAGACCTGAGCTGAAATCAAGAGTTATGCTCTTAAATGATTGAGCCACCAGAGGCTCGAGTTCATATCCATTCTTGACTATGTTCATGTCTAATGGGATTATGCTTAAGCTTCATCTTTGTTTAATGTTAGCAGGGTCCATTTTTAATATATTTATATAAATACTGAAAAAATATAGGCACAATTTTAAAAGAGGCATCACAGGGGTTTTTTGTAAAAGCTTTTCAAACAGTGGGTTGTTTGACTGGAGCAGAATCAAAGTGTTTGGTCCTGGCACAAAGCTCATGGTTACAGGTAAATTTCTTTACATTCTGCCCTATAAGTAGGGAGGGGAGACAGATTATACAGGGGTTGCAGGCAAGGTGCTGGTGGTGGCTCAGAATTCTAGGATTCAATCCCAGTTTGGTCAGAAGTAGCAGCAGGATCCTTGGAGAGGTTGGTGACTACATCCTCGTCCTTTAGCTAATTAGCTAAAGCAACTGAAGGTCCTTAAGAAGTGTAGATGTTAATTCATTTGGGATTTCTGTGTTGAAAGTTTTGTAAAGAAGTTTGTATATCTTATTTATTTGATTTCAAAAAATAACCAATGGCCCCCCCCCCAAAAAATAACCAATGGAAAAGAATGAACAAAAAACTGTTCATATATTCAAGAACATCATAAGGTAGGGTTTTTTTTCCCTCTGAATTCAGTTTGGTAAATTTGTTCATTCTTCATTAGCCTTAAAGATAAAATTTTGCCTGAATGAGGGAGAACATCTCACAGGAATATTTCTAGAGCACAAGGTCTTGTCAAATAATAAAAATACTTTATATTTTTAAGATTTTATTGATTTATTTGAGAAAGAGAGAGAGAGAGAGAGAGAGAGGATGAGCGGGGGAGGGGCAGATGGAGAAGGAAAAGAAGAAGCAGATTCCTTGCTTAGCACAGAGCTCCATGTGGGGTGACCCTAGGATACTGAGATCATGACCTGAGCAGAAGTCAGATGCTTAACCAACTGAGCCACCCAGGTGCCCCTCATATAAAAGTTTTCAAAGAATTTTAACAAAGGTGATAAAACATTGAAAACATGAAAGAAATTATGTATTTAGTTTTCCTTAGTGGTTGTGATCATGGGCACAAATGAATTCATAAACTGAAAACTAAGTTTCTGGTGTTCTTTTTTCCAACTCACTACATAAGCAATGTAAATTCTAGCAATCAAGTTTAATAATGGTGACGCATATAATTCATGAGGTCCTACAAAAATGTCTTCTAGGAGAGTGTAGTGCAGAAAAAAATATGAATTGTGAACCTAGATCTATCATTTTCCATATAATCATCCTTTAACAAATGCGTTTTGATTCACTTTTCATTGCTTTCTTAAAATTATAAAAATAATACATTACTCATTATTGAAGAAATTGGAAAAGAAAAAAATTAAAATTTTATAGTGACACTTGTTACTGTTAACATTTTGTATTTCCATCCACTCACTTTATCAATGTAACAACAATATCAAATGAATTATGATAAGAGTATATGAAATTAAATACGGAAATAGCTATCGTTAAAATTGGGAAATGATCTGTGATAAAGAATGTCCATTCTTCAGAATTCAAATGACCACTCACTGGAGATCTTTATGATATCAAGAGTACAGAAAAATATATTACTAATTACCATCTAGTCTGAGGATCATTTTAGAACAAATTAATTTGTGGAATACTTCAGTTTCTAAGACTCATTGTCACCTGCTTCTGAAAATGATGAGAATGTAGTAGGCATTGTCTCAAATATTATTAGCCTGAATATAAGGTTATCTCTCCTTTTTAAGTGGAAATATTCCAGACATAAAGGAAAAAGGAAGGAGGTTTTGCAACTTGAGTATATAAACGTATAGCGATCCAGAAAAAAAGTCAAGTATTCACTTGTATATTTAATCTCTTAATTGAATTATACCTAAAAGTTAAAAATTATATCAATACGAACATCAGTTGAGAAATACTGCTTTTTTTGCCCTCAGTTTCATTAGAAAATTTTGCTCCATCTCTTCACATGCATCTCAGACTTCAGTTTTTACTTTAGAGCAAATTTCTGCCATATCTTAGGGTCTGAGTGTCTGCTTTGGGATCCCCTTATGATGTCGCTGGATAGTCTATCTGAAGACAAAATTACCCACTTACAAAGTTTTTTAAAAACATATTTTTTATTTACTTTGGTATTCTATATTTTGCAATGTAAGCAGAACATGCAGAGACTTTCATTCCAGGTAATATTTATCAAATCCATATTAAACTTGTTTATTGTCTTTTACTAGCTTTACCTCTAAAACTAGCGTTGAGTTTATTTCAGTTGATATCTTGTCAAGTAGTATTGTTTGTATAGTAAGGCATTAGAATATGAGAAGCTAAAACAGAAGGCAACCTCTGTTTCATGAGGTATAATGTTGGGAAAGAAAGCCTTACCTTATGCTCTGGCATTTCAGTGTGTTGGAACTAGACATGTTTTGTGTCTATATCACAGAGTGGGATTTGGAAGCATCTTCTGCCACTTTTTATGTCATCTTATGTCATCTTATGTCATTTTATGTCATTTTATGTCATAGTTTGGTGAGGTAGACCTCACCAAACTATGAAGCTCTGGGGCAGAAAAAGAAACAAGCTCTAATGCACAAACTATTTTTCTCTTATTTATTCTGCATAATTTCCAAAATCTATTTGAGAAAACTTAAAATAAAATACACAAGTAGAGTTAGGCCATGAAAGAAAAATATAAGATCAAAAGCACTAAGGAAAGCAGAGAAAAATGGCCTGTGACTATCTAGCAAGAAACACAGAGTAAAATTTTATGTTCAAAGGTATGAGAAAAATATGATGGAGTACATACTTTATATTATCTGAGAAAATCATGCACACTAAATCTTCAAATATGTTATGTTTTTCCCACCATAAAATTAGAAAAGGATTTCTCTAGAAGGAATGTGAAGTGAAACTATGGGCATTGGCTTCCACAGCCATTTTGTAAAATGGAAGAAATGGTCTTTAAACAAATGCATTTCATGCTGTCGCTGCATCATTGCTATGGGCACCATGACATTTAATGTCATTCACAGATAGTGACCTCCAGCAGACATGGCCAGACACCAACAAGTTTGGCTTTCATGCTCATATTTACCAAAAAAAAGTTTAAACTTTTTTTTTAATTAATTTTTATTGGTGTTCAATTTACCAACATACAGAAAAACACCCAGTGCTCATCCCGTCAAGTGTCCGCCTCAGTGCCCGTCACCCATTCCCCTCCAACACCCGCCCTCCTCCCCTTAACTATAGTTACAACTTTAAAGTTAGAGATGTCATAAATTTGAAATTCATATTCAAATATGAAATATCTCTATTTATTTAATAAAAGAAAAATAGAGAACAATGATATCAACACCAATATAAAAATTGAAATATTACACTTGTACTTGAAAATGTACTTGACATTTGGTAAATTTCCGTAGAATTCACACTGCTGCATCTTAATAAAATATAAATAACTCAGGCAATTTAACTCCAATATATTTTATGATTATGCAAATGAATTTGTATAAATGTGTTAGGCTTATTTATTTTTGAATATGCTTTCTATTTTACGTATTATAAAAATGATTTTGGCTATAAAATAACTGTTAATAAGTTTTAAAAAGAATGTTGAAGGAAAACCATGTAATATACTTACCCAAAATATAGGCACTAACCATATATAATCAAATACACTATTTTAATGCTCAGCTAATATTCCATTGAGAAAATTGTGGAAGTTCAAGGTTCATTTCATGCTGGAAAGAATAAAATATCAAGAATCTAGCTAAACAAAGTAACAGGAGGTAAAATCAATGTGTTACCATCCAGAAACTTTCCAATTTCATCATTTGATTTTCAATTTCTTTACAATAATGAATCAGAAGTGTTCCTATTAAAAAACACACCAAAGTTTCTAAGATGAAAATTCGATTACTTAATATATTGACTAGAGGCTAACATGTTAATATCATGTACTATTGAAAAAATTAATCTCTTTTATCTAACATGCTTTTAAATTAAAAATAAAGTATATGATTGGAGAAACATACAGTATCTTACTATCATAATCAATATTTGAAGATTTAAAGGTCAAGTTGATAGATTGTCAAGTACGTGTTGAAGTACATTCCCATTCAAAAAGTGAGTGTATACTATTTTAAAAATCTCACATTTTAATCCAAACTCCACCACTTAATAGCTGTGACTTTGAGCAAGTTTTTGACTTCTTGAACTGGTTTTCCCAATAAAAATAAGAACTATTAGTATCTCCTAACCCACTCTGGACAAAGGCCACGATAAGCCCTAATTCTATGACAAATTTCCTTCATTTCACTGTGGTTGGTGGTTCCAAACTACATGACATTTGTGTTGCTCTAATAGTGTTTTAATTGCTCTTCCACATCCCCCACAGATAGAAGCCTTGATGCAGACAATTTCCCCAAGCCCACCACTTTTTTTCCTTCAATTGCTGAAAAAATACTTCACAATGCTGGAACGTATCTTTGTCTTCTCGAGAATTTTTTCCCTGATGTTATCAAGATAGATTGGAAAGAGAAGAGTGGCAAAACAATTCCACAATCCCAGCAGGGAAACACTATGAAGACTAAGGACACATTCATGAAATTCAGCTGGCTGACTGTGACGGGAGCATCAATGGATAAAGAATACAAATGTGTCGTCAAACATGAGAGAAATAAAGGAAAGGTTGATCAAGAGATTCTGTTTTCTTCCCAGATAAAAGGTATGTGTATGTATGTGTGTATGTGTATATATCTTTTTTCAAAGGAAATACCCCACCATTTTTGGTCAAATATTAATGAAAAGAAACAAATAGAAATCTTTCTTTAATGCTGTTACCTTTAATGGTAACATAAATGTCTTGCTATTTCCCCAGAGAATCAAAGTAAACTGGGCTTTGGAAAATATAGGGAAAAAGAAAAAAGACAAATTCCCTTAGCCTTTCTCAGTATCAGTTTCATCATCGAAAATTATGAAGGTTACAGTGGTGCCTTTAAGGTCATTATATGGACTAAATGAAAAAATACACATGAAAGCACCTACTAACCTCACACACCATAAGTGTTCAGAAAAAGAGTCCACATTTTGATGATCTTATTTGATCAGGAAACAAAAACAATTATACATTTTTTGGGAATGTTCTATTCAGAAGTCAAAGTCTCTTTCATTTTTTTTATTTTTTTATTTATGATAGTCACACACAGACATAGAGAAAGGCAGAGACATAGGCAGAGGGAGAAGCAGGCTCCATGCAGGGAGCCCGAGGTGGGACTCGATCCCTGGTCTCCAGGATCACGCCCTGGGCCAAAGGCAGGCGCTAAACCGCTGTGCCACTGAGGGATCCCAGTCTCTTTCATTTTAATCTAGTCTAACCAGGTACTACCCATCAATGAGTGGATGACAAAAAATACTATTCATTTGAGGGAGCTGGATCACAGTTCAACAAAAATAGTAATTTGGTTGCTGAGGTTTAAGCATGGTCTTCAGTTTCTCATATTTGAATTTTATATACCACCCTAAGGTGAAATTTGGTAAATAAAGATTGGGTTAAGCTAACGTGTACAAAACATTCTTCCATTTTACACAATGAGTATATTCTTTACCATTGGTAAATGCTGCTCAGCAAACATTTCTTGCAGTTCTAGTGTGTGCCAGGCCTGGAAGGGATGCAGGATGAACTACTCTCCCAAGGAGGATCACCATAGTAGAGAGAATATACTTTTCCTAATCACTCAGGGTCACTTGTGGTTCAGGCACTGTGACTCAAATTAACCTCTTTGGTAGAGATACTGGACATATTTAGACAGTGTGGGTAGATGGCTGAATGTGCCCTGGCCCCGCTGTGCTCTAGTAACCTCTAGACTCAGGAGTCAAGTCCTGAGCATGAACATCACAGACCAAGGCCCCAGAAGCCCATAAGAAGGAACCAATTTGTTCTTTTCCCTGTGTTTCACAAGGCCTTGGGAAGGACCAGAGGATAAACACTTAACCAAATATACAAAGACCTTTGCTGTGTACCACTCTGGATTGCTGAACTAAATCTTTATCTTCTTGGATCCTTCATTTTTCCAGTGATCAAATTTAGAGTGAAACAATTATTTACTTTTTCTTTCTCCTGGCATTCGATGAACTGCAAAAATAGCGAAAGTGCGTGGTTTTGAAAACATGACAGGGATGCATTTATTCATATCTTTATGGTATTTATCCATATTTTCCTAGAAAAACTGGTATTAGATTACAAACAGCCTTAGTTTTTTGTCTACACCTAGGAAACAGAGAAGACAAATGAGCAAAGCACAAGTTAATGTAACCACTGGGCTAAAGTCCTGTAGGTATTGGTTTTTATAATGATCAATGTAAAAATATAGTAGATTGCATGGTGATGATTATCCAAAAAGGAGAAGTTCTTATTTATGGTGTGTTTTACTAAGTAATTAAATTTTGAAAAGAATGTCTCTCAAGATCTTCTCATAGCAACAAAACTAATGAGAGCATTTCTGTTAATGCCTTTCTACAGCAAATTTCTAATGCTATTGCTTGTAAGTTTTTTTGTTTCTTGAAGCACAATCAATGAAGTCATTTTGAAGAGTGAGAAACTAATCTGGTCCAAGTTTTCAACCAACCTTGGTTTAGAAAGTGAAACTAGATTACATATAAAGATTTAATTTGAAAAACCGTTGCCTTAATGTTTAAACTTCAAACAATACATGATGATAAGAGATTTTTATTTTTCTTTTGGTGAGCAAAGCCACTGTATGGAAAAGAGACTTTTAACACACTTACAAGTCTGTTCTTGAAGATATTTTAACATCTAAAAATAATTATAAGAACATTTTTTATTCTTTGGATTTACCCCAAAGCTTATAGCTCAGAATCATTTTTTAAGAACATACCAAAATAAGATTGTGTGGGGTGAATAATTTGCATAACAGAACCATATTATGTGCACAAGGACACACTGAGCAGAGAAAGGATAAAACAAAGCATGTTGGGATTCTCTTCCTCCATTCAACTGTCAATGATCTTTTTAAGGATTTTTGTCTTTGTATGCATGTTGGGTTTTTGGTTTTGTTTTTATATTTGTGAGTTTTTTCCCACTGTGGAGGAATACAATCCCCACCTCAGTTTTATATATTCAGAAAACTATGATTATCACTTGGTCAATCTTTCTGCCTCTGGGGAAAAAGTACAACGAAATGCTGAGCTTCTGTAATAAAAAAAAGACATTTGCTAAGAGTAATTAAGATACTGGAAGGGATGATGTCTGAGAGTCCACAATGGTGGAGTTATGTGTGTTTTCTATGGATTGTTTTACAAGATACTTTCTACATGCTCTAGCTCATCTAAACCCCCATAATGGTTCTTTGAGTGTTGGCTCTACCAATAACTGGTATGACTCCCAAAAAGTTACTTAGTAAATAAATCTTTACTTTTTTGAGTCTAACATGGAGTCCTCTAAAATACAATTCACATTAGTGTGACTAGAGGAACCGATGACATAATACATGTGAGCTTTTCACATACTGCCTAGCACAGTAATAATCACTCAATAGATATTGACTTTCATTAGTATCATTGGCATGTCCACAAATACCACCACTTCAGAAAATCATGTGCAGGAGCTGGGGATACTGGGAACATGCATTATTTGTAAATGTCAGGCTGCTTTCTTTTGCTTGGGAGAATTTACCTATTCTAGGCTCCTTCCAAAATGTAAGATTCTGCTGTGGATTCTAGGGTTGGGTGAATGCATTTTGGTAGCAATCCTTCATGTCAGCAGTGGGTGCTGAGGACTTGACAGCAGCCACTGTTTCTGGTTATTTTTCCATTCAACAAGTATTTATAGAACACCTCCTTTGCAGCAGGCACTGGGCTGGGAGCTCTGAGTACAGACAGAAAACAAGATAGTCTTAGACATTGCCCTTAAGTTGTGAGAAAAAGAGAAAAAATGAATCATTCATGAATTTCAACATTTTAATGTGCAGAAATAAAATATATGAATTCATCTACTGAACAACACAGGTTAGACAAATCATTTCTGCAATTGTGGAGCTCATATTAGTAATGGCTCTATCCTCTGTGTTGAATTTTATCCATCAGTTGGTCGATCAACCTATCAATCTATCCAAAGCACAGATATATGTCAATTAATGGATATGAACAATTGAATAATACTTGCTCTCATTTCCTTTAGAGCTCACTGCTATTACCTCTACAAAATATTCTCTGAAAGATAAAAATGGTAATTTTTTGTCTATGTTTGCCTTTATGTTATGCTATAGGATCTTTTACCCCTGATCAACTTAACCTTTGAACTTCCCTGGCTTCAGAATGGCTGAATCTTGCAAAATAGACTGAGTGATATTTGAAGTCAATTCATCATTTTTCAGGGGTCATGTTCACACAGTAAATGCTGACTTGAGTATGAAAGACTGTAAATTAGGGGTGCAGTGATGTGCTCTGAATTCTTTCAACCGTGGATTTCATTCACTTCTGTGTCTTTGCTCTTGCTGGTAGTTAATAACAAGAACTGACACTGAGAAGTTCTTGTGCAGAGGTGTTGTGCTGCATTGTGAGCACATTTTGTTTAATCTCTTAATATTCACTGTGAAGGATTTTATTCCCATTTTGCAGATGAGGGCAATGACCTAAAGTTAATTAAGTCCCTTGCATCACACCACACAGTGAGATCTGAGGCTTCAACCCAGACCATCTGAAAAAAAAAAAAAAAAAGGCTCACACACTTACTCATTTAGCTGACATATTGTAAGCACTAGTTTCTGGATCTTTCTCCCAATACCTGCACCAAGAAACTATAAGAAGCTTTGGCTCTAGTCCTACTCATCTGCCCTCCATGTCCAATATCAAGGAGCCTCTGGAAGTTAGCTAACATATTACCTGACCAAGGGCAAGGAGTTATGAGTACAGCACCACTAGAAGTCATTTTCCACACCAAAGGCTAATGATTCTGGAGTTCAGACTCTTTGGAGATAAACACATAAAAGAAATTTCCACATGAAAAGACTCAGCCTGGTTTGTTGCATAGCCAGTTATTAATTATTTCTTGATATCATGTATTTCCTGCAAAACCTCAAAGGGAAAAAAGATAAAATTATCCTCTAACACCATAACTAAAATGAGGGTATTCAGGAAAGACAAGGGAGTGAGTTTGACCTCCTAAAGTTGAAGAGATTTTGGGTTAACTCTTTTCTTCCACTTTATTTTATTTTGTTATTTTTTTAAAGTTTTTATTCAAATTCCACTTAGTTAACATACAGTGTATATTAATTTCAGGTGTACAGTATAATGATTTAATATTTCCATACATCACTCAATGCTCATCACAACTAACGCCCTTTTTAGTAAAACCTCCTGCCTACTCTACTCTGAACACAACCAAATTTCCATTGATTGTACCCTTGATAGGAATCTCAGTAATGCACAAGATGTAGTGGTGAAGATGCTTCTAAATCAGCAATTCTTCTTTATATTTATGCTTAAGTCTTTGTTGCCAGGAGTATTTATTGGAGTAGTGGAGGTACAGATATACAGAGTAGGTAAGAATGTGTTCTTGAACATTATGTGCTGGGATTAAAATCTTGCTTGTGGTACTTACTAATTGTATGACATTAGGCAAATTAGTTCTGTGTCCTCGATTTATTTGTAAAATGGCAATTAAAATAATAATCTCCTAGACTATTGAAAAATTAAGTAAGATTACAGCATTTCACACAGACCTGTCAAATTAAATGTCTGGCATTTACTTAGTGGGTAAAGCATATTTGCTAGATTATTACTTACAGACATGGTAGAGATGAGGAAATGCTAAAAGCTAACTTTCAATAATGTTTTTTTCAGGTTAACTCATTCATCTAATATATATCCTTACTTTTTAAGACTTTGGAATGTTCTAAGTGAATTTCCCAGAGGTTGTTGATTAATTTGGCATACAAGCTGGATTCTGAGTTATCTGGTGGTGGTGGTGATGATGGTATGGGAACATCCCTTCAACCTGGGTCATCAGAAATGTATGATGTGACCCCTCCCCATTAATAAGTCCTAGCCTTCCAAAGAACAGAAGGTGAAACTAATAAATGACCTTTTTTTAGATCCCCTGCAGCTGCAGCTCATGAACACCTCTGCCTACTACACCTACCTCCTCCTCCTCCTCAAGAGCCTGGTCTACTCCGTCGTCATCACCTTCTATCTGCTTGGGAGACCAGAATTCTGTGGCAATGGGAAGGGTTCCTAACACATGGTGACACCAAAGGTCCCCTTTTCTCCATTGGCTATTGTGGCTAAAAGGGTCTGCTGAGGACCTAGTGTGGCTTTCTCCTATTTCAGTTCAAGTGTGTCTTTTGTTAGAGCCATTACTGTAGATTGGGTTTACAAACTACTGGGCAAACAGAAACTTTCACTCTGCAGCAGGAACAAATTCCGCCATGACTTAGGCATGGGGCCAGAAGGCCATCCCCGGGGCTTGAGCGCTGCTCTCTCCTTAACATCCATCAGCTCCTCAGGCACTCGATAGCCGTGCCTCTGAGTTCAGCCAACACACAGCTTCCAGTTGCATCTCCTGAGGCTCCTTAACCAGATAATTGCCTCAAAGCCCTTTATTTTACACATCTGAGAGCTGCCATCTTTGCTACCTGAATTTTGTACTGCTTTTCATGATGAGAACAATAAAAACAATCAAAAGTCTACTTTTGCATCTGTGTTCTTTCATCTGGTGCAATATAACTGAGAGTCCAAGGTAAGCAACAGCATGGCAACTGAGCCTTCACATTCAGTGCTCGTTGTTATATTTCCAATTCTTGCCCTGAGATGGACCTTACAATGCCTTCTTTGAGGCACTGGCCCCAGGGGAGTCATAGCCAGGGAAGGCCTAGGTTATTTCTCCTTCAAAGATCAGAAGATTCAGAATTTTTTGGTTTAAGACACTCTGGTGGCGACAGTACAATATGTCCCATGACTGGTTGGTGTGGTCAAAACTTTACCAGTATTTCACATGCACTATGTTTCTGATCTCACAAGAACCCCACTTACACTGAAAAGGTAGAGTGGTGGAGGAATTAAGGGCTTGGATTCTGAACACTAAGTGCCTGGGTTTAAATCTTGGTTCCATATCTATTTGAACTCTCTGTGCCAAAATTTTCCTATATGTAAAATGAAGATACGTTGTGCCCTGTCTCCTGGAGCTGTGTGGATGGGATGAGTTAACTTTGCTGGGCACATGCCAGTCTTCAACATCATTAGCATCTAATGTTGGCAGCTCCACTTGAGAAACAATTGATAACACACCTGCTCCTATACATTCACACAAACCTTCAAGGTATGCTCTAAGATTTATACGTGATACCATAGCACCATTTACAACAGTCCCAAATTAAGTCAAACACCCAATAAGAAAGAGAAAAAATAAAATAAATGACATTGTATGATGGACTAGTATGTATTTACACAAAATGTAGATTGTTGGAAGAAATTGAAAATCAGAAAGTGTTGTTGAGGAGTGGCTGTCTGATTCAGTGAAGGAGTAACTGACTCTTGATGTTGGAGTCGTAAGTTAGAACCCCACATGGGTGTAGAGATTGGTGTGTAGAGATTGGGTATAGAGATTACATAAATAAATGAAAACTTTTTTTAAACATTTTATTTATTTATTCATGAGAGACCAGCGAGAGAGAGAGAGAGAGAGAGAGAGAGAGAGAGAGGCAGAGACACAGGCAGAGGGAGAAGCAGGATCCACGCAGGAAGCCCGACGTGGGACTCGATCCCGGGACTCCAGGACCACGCCCTGGGGTGAAGGTGGCACTAAACCACTGAGCCACCCGGGCTGCCCAATAAAAACTTTTTTAAGAAAAGAAAGTGTTGTTGAAGAAATAGGCATTATAGGACTCTAATAAAATTTTTAGAATATACCACATAGTTCCAAAATTTAAACACCCTAAAAATTGAACTACAAAATCTTACTTCAACCACTGTCTCTGCCTGCCCTCAACTTATAGGTCACACTTTTGTTTCTTACCCATCCTTCCAGTTTTTACTTGGGAAAATATGAATTATAGATATAAAAATGAATAAATGCATATAGATCTAATTGTCTAACACACAAGAGTAATGACATACATTATTGTGCACTTCTCACTTATACATCCTTGTGCTCTTTTTATGTCAATACAAAGGAACACTTAGGTGGCTTCACAGTATTGCATTGGTCACTATATACTTTATAAGACACTTTATAAGATCAGTTCCTTGTGATAGGCCAATGGATTACTTCCAATCTTTTACCATCATAAAATATACTGAAATTACAACATTGTTTTATGTCACTTTGGACGTGGTTACCGGTCATGTTGGTAGGTATTGCAGCTTACCCTGATAGAGGTAGCGCCATTGTGCACTTCCAAGATGATGATGTCAGGACAGTGCTGTAAAACATCACGGTTTTGCTGATCTGACGGGTGAAAAAATAGCATCTCGTCATGGTCTTAGTTTGCTTGTCTCTGATGAGGATAATCATCTTTTGATACATTGAGTCCATTTCTATTTCTTTTTTATATGCAGTATTTGTCCAGTCCTTTGACCATGATTTCCAGGAGTAATAACACTAACAAGTATGACATTCATTTATATGTGTGTGTATATTTCTACAAACATGAGTATAAAACAAAATGTTCAATGCCTGGTTGGTGAGGGAAGAAATAAATGATGGTTTGTTTCTCTCCTTTTCTAATGAATATTTTTGAAGTCAAAGTTTTTACATATTAGAATAAAACAATGTCTCATTTAAAATTGGGAAAGATTTTTTTATTTACAATCAGCTTAAGTTTCTGTGAAAACAGATTCTGTTGGAAACCAAGTAGAGGTTCCTATGTGGAAACAACATAATACCCACTGGATGCAAGGAAGAGGAAATTTAATTTCGATCTACTTATTGATTCTTAAGAATTTTATCAGCTTCTTTAGGACAAATCACTGGGACTTTACTTAGAGCTCTGGAACTGCTTCAGCATGTGGAAAGCACAGAGGCACAGAGGGGAAACTAGCAAATGATGGAAAGCTGAGTGGGCTGATATCCCTGCTGGGGCTCCTAGGCAGTGTCTCCTATGGCTTCCGACTCCTCAGTACCTTCCTTCCCCAACTGGACCTGGGCTGCCCTGGATTGGGATGTGCAGAGAGAGGAAGAGGGTGGTGGTGCAGGAGACAATGTGAGTGGCAGGAGACCACTGGTGTGGTGATGGAGCTTTATTTTCTCAGGCTTGTTTTATCTATGCTCTCTATCAAATGCGGTTGATTCGTGGAAAATGCTTGAGGTCAAACCGGCCCCTGCTAGTTGAGGCTGTGCAAGAGGTGGCCCCGGGGTTTGAAAGATGAAATAAGGACAGTTAAACCACATCCAACTTTGCTCACTTCCAATAGGCCACAGCTAATGGAAGGAAAACATCCATCTGCACACACATGCTCCTGCTGTCAGACACATTCTTGGGCTGTGAGTGAGGGGTCCCCTGTTTTATACCATTGTTCATTCCAAGTAGGAGCCACATGAGTTGTGATCATCTGACCAGGACTGTTGAGACACTGAACCCTGAGTCCCCTCCGATGACACTGTTCTGAAGAAAACAGCAGGCAGACTTCCTGTAACACTAGGTGATCCCTGACATTCCACCAGGATCTGTGCTTTTCCATGGCAGAGGATTCACCGAGGCTCCTACTTTTGATCTCATTTTGTCAGGGTAGGCAGGGTGACATGAGACCCCTGCCCATGAAGCTACTAGCACAGGTAGACTGTGGATGTCACAACAGCAGGTGCTTCTCTCCTCACAAGAACACAGACATATGGGGGCCCTGAGTTCAACTGTGGAATTGGATGTCATAGGCTGAGTCTATGTCCCTCTAAAGGGACACATGACTGCAGAATCAAGAATAATCAGAGCAAGGCTATTTTTTTTAATTTTTAAAATTTTTATTTAAATTCAGTTAATTAACATACAGTGCATTATTAGTTTCAGAGGTAGAGCTCAGTGATTCATCAGTTGTAGGTAACACCCAGTGCTCATTACATCACATGCTCTCTTTAATGCCTATTGCCCAGTTACCGCATCCCCCACCGCCCTCCCCTCCAGAATTCTCAGTTTGTTTTCTATGGTTAAGAGTCTCTTCTGGTTTGTCTCCCTCTCTGATTCCATCTTCTTTTATTTTTCCCTTCCTTCTCCTATGCTCATCTGTTTTATTTCTTTAAAAAAAAAAGATTTTATTTATTTATTCATGAGAGACACAGAGAGGCAGGCAGAGACATAGGCAGAGGGAGAATCAGGCTCCATGCAGGGAGCCTGATGTGGGACTCAATCCCAGGACCATGGGACCATGCCCTGAGCTGAAGGCAGATGCTCAACTGCTGAGCCACCCAGGCATCCCCTCTGTTTTATTTCTTAAATTCCACATACGAGTGAGATCATAATTGTCTTTCTCTGATTGATTTATTTCGCTTAGCTTAATACCCTTGAGTTCCATACACATAGTTGCAAACAGCAAGATTTAATTATTTGATGCCTGAATAATATTTTCATTCTGATAATAATATCCATTCTGACTGGTATCAGATGGTATCTCATTGTGGTATTGATTTACACTTCCCTGAAGCAAGTGATGTTGAGCGTTTTTCGTAATCTGTGGGCCATTTGTATGTCTTCCTTGGAGAAATGTCTGTTCTTGTCTTCTGCCCATTTCTTAACTAGATTATTTGTTCTTTGGGTGTTGAGTTTGACAAGATCTTTATAGATTTGGGGCATTACCCCTTTATCTGATAAAATATTTGCCATTATCTTCCCCCATTCTGCAGGCTGTCTTTTGGTTTTGTTGACTATTTGCTGTGCAAAAGATTTTATCTTGATGATGTCCCAAAAGTTCATTTTTGCCCTTGTCTCCCTTGCCTTTGGAGACATATCTAGCAGAAGCTGCTCTGGATGAGGTCATAGAGGCTGTTGCCTATGTTCTACTGTAGGATTTTGATGGATTCCTGTCTCACATTTAGGTCCTTCATTCATTTTATTTTATATATGGTATAAGAAAATGGTCCAGTTTCATTCTTCTGCATGTGGCTGTCCAATTTTCCCAACATCATTTGTTGAAGAGACTGTCTTTTTTCCTGGATATTCTTTCCCACTTTGTCAAAGATTAATTGTCCATAGAGTTAAGGGTCCATTTCTGGGTTCTATATCCTATTCCATTGATCTATGTGTCTGTTTTTTGTGCTAGTATCATACTGTCTTGATTATGACATCTTTGTAATAGAGCTTAATGTCATGAATTGTGATACCAGTAGCTTTGGTTTTCTTTTTCAAGACCCTTTTGGATATCTGGGGTCTTTTCTGATTCTATACATATTTTAGGATTATTTGTTCCAGCTCTGTGAAAAATGTTGATGGTGTTATGATAGGGATTGAATTGAATGTATAGATTGCTATGGGGAGCATAGACATTTTAACAATATTTGTTCTTCCAACTCAAGAGCATGGGATGTTTTTCCATTTCTTTGTGTCTTCCTCAATTTCTTTTATGAGCGCTCTGTAGTTTTTAGAGTACAGATCCTTTACCCATTTGGTTAGATTTATTCCTAGATATCTTATACTTTTTGGTGCAGTTGTAAATGGGAGAGTTCCTTCATTTCTCTTTATTTTACCTCAGCATTAGTTTATAAAAATTCCACTGATTTCTGTGCATTGATTTTATATCCTGCCACTTTGCTGAATTCCTGTATGAGTTCTAGCAATTTCGAGATGGAGTCTTTTGGGTTTTCCACATAGAGTATCACATCATCTGCAAAGATGTGAGAGCTTGACTTCTTTGCCAATTTGGATGCCTTTTATTTCTTTTTGTTGTCTGATTGCTGAGGCTAGGACTTCTAGTACTATGTTGAACAACAGTGATGAGAGTGGACATCCTTGTCATGTTCCTGACCTTGAGGGAAAAGCTCTCGCTTTTTCCCATTGAGAATGATGTTTCCTGTGGACTTTTTGTATATAGCTTTTATGATATTGAGGTATGTTCTCTCTATCCCTATACTGGAGAGAATTTTAATCAATTAACAGTGCTCTACTTTGTCAAATTATTTTTCTGTATCTGTTGAGGGGATCATTTGGTTCATTACTTTCTTTTATTAATGTAGTGTATCACATTGATTGATATGTGATGTTAAGCCCTCTTGCAGCCCAGGAATAAATCCCACTTGGTCATGATGCATAATCCTTTTAATGTGCTGTAGGATCCTATTGACTAAGTACCATGTAGATAATTTTTTCATCCATGTTCATCAGGGATATCCATCTGTAATTCTCCTTTTGGGTAGGGTCTTTCTCTGGTTTGGGGATCAAGGTAATCCTGGCTTCATAGAAAGAGTTTCCAAGTTCCTTCCACTCTATTTTTTTGAAGCAGCTTCAAAAGAATAGGTATTAATTCTTTTTTAAATGTTTGATAGAATTCCCCTGGGAAGCCACCCAGCCCTGGACTCTTGCTGGGAGATTTTTGATCACTGTTTCGATTTCCTTGCTGGTTATAGGTCTGTTCACGTTTTCCATTTCTTCCTGTTTCAGTTTCGATTTGTAAATCTTTAGGAATGCATCAATTTCTTCCAGATTGCCTAATTTGTTAGCATATAGTTCCTCATAATATGTTCTTATAATTGTGTTTCTTTAGTGTTGGTTGTGATTTCTCCTCTTTCATTCATGATTTTATCAATTTGGGTCCTTTCCATTTTCTTTTTGGTAATTCTGGCCAGTGCTTTATCCATCTTATTAATTCTTTCAAAGAATCAGCTCCTAGTTTAATTTATCTGTCCTACTATTCTTTTGGTTTATTTTTCATTGATTTCTGCTCTAATCTTTATTACTTATCTTCTCCTGCTTACTTTAGGCTTAATTTGCTGTTCTTTCTCCAGCTCCTTTAGGTGTAAGGTTAGGTTGTATATTTGAGACTTTTCTTGTTTCTTGAGAAAGGCTGGTATTGCTATATACTTCCTTCTTAAGACTGCCTTTGTGGCATCCCAAGGGTTTTGAACGGTTGTGTTTTCATTTTCATTTGTTTCCATGAATTTTTAAAATTCTTCTTTCCCTGGTTGACCCATTCATTTCTTAGTAGGATGCTCTTTAACCTCCATGTATTTGTATTCCTTCTACATTTCCTCTTGTGATTGAGTTCAATTTTGAAAGCACTATAGTCTGAAAATATGCAGGGAATAATCCCAATTTTTTGGTACTGGTTGAGACCTAATTTATTACCCAGTATGTGATCTATTCTGGAGAATGTTCCATGTGACTTGAGAAGGATGAATATTCTGTAGCTTTAGGATGCAATTTTATGAATATATCTGTTAAGTCCTTCTGGCCCAGAGTGTCATTCAAAGCCTTTGTTTCCTTATTAATCTTCTGGTTAAATAATCTGTCCATTGCTGTGAGTGAGGTGTTAAAGTCCCCTACTATTATTGTATTATTATTAATGTGTTTATTTAGCTTTGTTAATAATGGGTTTACATAATTGGCTGCTCCCAAGTTTGGAATATAAATATATATAAATGTTAAATCTTCTTCTTGTATAGACCCTTTAAGTATGATATAGTGTCCCTCATCATCTCTTATTAAAGTCTTTGGTTTAAAATCTAACTTGTCTGTTATGAGAATTGCTACCCCAGCTTTCTTTTGAGGTCAATTAGCATTATAAATGGTTCTCCACCCCCTCATCTTCAATCTGGAGATGTCTTTGGGTCTAAAATTAGTCTCTTGTAGATAGCATATCAATGTATCTTGCTTTTTTATCCAATCTGATACCCTGAGTCATTTGATTGGAGCATTTTGCCCATTTACATTCAGAGTAACTATTGAATGAATAGTTACTATGAATTTAGTGCCATTGCGTTACCTGTAAAGTCACTGTTTCTGTATATTGTCTCTGTTTCTTTCTGGTCTGTTAGTTTCGGGCATCCTCTTCACTTAAGGGATCTCCTTTCATATTTCTTGCAGGGCTGGTTTGGTGATCACAAATTCTTTTAGCTTCTGTTTGTCCTAGAAGATCTTTATGAATAATAGCCTTACTGGATAAAGTATTCTTGACTGCTTATTTTTCTCATTTAGCACCCTGAATATATCATGCCAGTCCTTTCTGGCCTGCCAGCTCTCTGTGGATAGGTCTGCTGCCAGTCTAATGTTTCTGCTAAGGACCTTTTGTCCCAAACCACTTTCAGGATTTTCTTTTTATCTCTGAAATTTGAAAACTTCATTATTACATGTAAGGTGTTGACCTGTTTTTGTTAATTTTGAAGGAAATTCTCTGTGTTTCCTGGACTTGAATGCCTGTTTCCTTCCCCGGATTAGGGAAGTTCTCAGCTATGATTTTCTCAAATATACTTTTTGACTCACTCCTTTCCTCTTCCTCTGGGACCCCAATTATTCTAATATTGTTTCACTTTATAGTATCACTTATCTCTCAAATTATCCCCTCATGATCCACCAGTTGTTTATTTCTCTTTTCCTCAGCTTCTTTATTCTCCATCATTTTGTCTTCCATATCACTCACTCTTCTGCCTCATTTATCATAGCAGTTAGACCCTCCATTTCTTATTGCATCTCAGTAATACCCTTTTATTTTGACCTGTTTAGATTTTAGTTCCTTTATTTCTCTAGAAAGGGGTTCTCTAGTGTCCTCTATGCTTTTTTGAAGCCCAGCTATTATCTTTATAATTCTTATTCTGAAATCTAGCTCCAACATCTACTTTTATCCATTATGATTAAGTCCCTGGCAGTTAGTGCTGTCTCTTGTTCTCTTTTTTGGTGTGACTTTTCCATCTTGTCATTCTGTCAAGAGAAGAATAGATGAGTAATAGAACAAAAATAGCAACAACAAGCCCCCCAAAAATATACCCTAAACAAATCAGAAGAGATCAGAAACCAAAAAAGAAGAAAAAGGGGAAAAAAGATAATATATTCAAACAGGTGAATAGAACAAAGGAATACACTAGATCATGGGTGTATTTTTGTCTGATTGTTAGAAGAGATGAGGTCCCAAAATTGTAAAGAAAGAAAAAAATTATATATATATATATATAAATATATATCCCCTAAAATCGATTTAATAAAAGAGTTGATAAAATAAGAAATTAGTTGAAGGGACACCTGTGTGGCTTAGTAGTTAAGCATCTGCCTTCCGCTCAGGGCATGATCCTGGAGTCACAGGATTGAGTCCCACATCCAGCTCCCTGCATGGAGCTTGCTTCTCCCTGTGCCTGTGTCTCTGCCTCTCTCTCTCTCTCTCTCTCTCTCTCTCTCATGTATAAATAAATAAAATCTTTTTTAAAAAAAGAAATTAGGGGATCCCTGGGTGGCTCGACGGTTTAGCACCCGCCTTCAGCTCAGGGCGTGATCCTGGAGACCCAGGGTCCAGTCCCATGTCGGGCTCCCTGCATGGAGCCTGCTTCTTCCTCTGCCTGTGTCTCTGACTCTCTCCTCTGTGTCTCTCATGAATAAATAAATAAAATCTTTTAAAAAATAAAAAAGAAAGAAAGAAAAGAAAGAAAGAGAAAGAAGAAAGAAAGAAAGAAAGAAAGAAAGAAAGAAAGAAAGAAAGAAAGAAATTAGTTGAAAAGGATAAAATATTTTGAACTGAAAGACTAAAGAATACTGAGCCAAAAAAAAAAAAAATGTGAATTCAATATACCATTTTCCCCTAGCAGTGGAGTTTTATTGCTCTGTATGATCGGTAAACTTGGCAATAGCCAGATGTTCTTGCTAATCTTCTGGGGGAGGGGCCTGTTGCACTGATTATCAGTTGTCTTTACCCCAAAGAGATTTGCACCACCCCCTTGCCAGGTGGGGCCAGGCTCAGTGTAAGCAGCTCCAGATTGCTCTTTGTGGCTTGTGTTCCCGGAAGCCTTTCCACACCACTTTGGGATATGGAAATCAAAATGACATTGGCTGTGCCCCAGATCTCCAGCCCCGGAGCTGGGAACCCACACCTGCCCCTCCTCCTCATTGTGCTCTCAGGGAAAAGCAGTGAATCACTCCTGTCTCGCTAGTCCCATTCAGCACTCTGCACTCACCCAGCCTGTGACAAGCATTTCTGTCTCAGGCACGCAATCCCATTTCAAGTCTCCAAACCCTGCAGGCTCCTGCAGCTCCCACTAATGCCACTCCTCCCAGATGAGAAGGGGGAGGGGATCTTGCCTGTTGTGTTGCTTGCTGGGCTCCTGCTCAGAGAGCAGATGCCTGACTATGCTGCTGTTTCTGGTTTCTGGCTATCCCAAGCTGAGAGCCCACTCCTGAGCTCACTGATTGCAGCAGGTTTCCCTGCTCTAATGTCTGGTAACTCTGCTGTAGACACTTGTATTCTTTCTGTGACCCGGAGGATCCTGAGACACACTGTCCCACCTAGGATTTGGCCCCCTTTGCTACCTGAGCACCTGTCAAGCCAGGGTGTATCTCACCAAAGCCGGACTTCTAAAAGTTCTGATTTTGTACTCTGGTGCTCTATCACTTTCCAATGCTGGCTGCCAGAGGTTCTGTCCCCACATGGTCTCTCTTCCAATATATCCTCCCAGATTCCCTTCTCCACACCTCCTACCTTACACAAAGTGGTTGCTTTTCTATTTGTAGAATTTCAGCTATTGCTTTCTTGGATCTCAGGTTGAGTTCACAGGTGTTCAGAATGATATGATGCTTATCCAACTGAATTCCAGGGAGCAGACAAATCAAGGGTACCCTATACCTCCACCATATTCCCTTCCCCAGAATAGGGCTTAATAGAAGACAGGCACGTCAGAAATGTGTGCTGGGGGTGGAGCAGAGGAGGGCTGTTCAACAATGTGACCACAAAGAATAAGTGTCAGCAGAAATCCCACCTGGTCATTCAAACTAAGCTGACAAATTTTGTCATGACCTTGAATTCTTCAGGAAGAAAATGTGAACCTCAGATCCCAAGCTTTTCCTTAATAGAGAACAAATGTGTACTATTTTAACAAATGTCAAAATTTCACTGATCATTGCTTTTGTTTTTCTATCACATACAAATGGAAACACTTTAATAACACAGCTCATACCATCCATTACCAAGAAACAAGGAAACACAGCACTTTTAGAATGCTGAATAAAAACAGGTGCCTTTAAGAAGTGTGTGTGTGTGTGTGTGTGTGTGTGTGTGTATATATATATATATATATATATATATATATATATATATATATAGTGTATTGGTACCTACAGAAGTCAGACCAGCCTCTACAACAAACTCTGTATACATTTCCTCAAATGAAAATGTGGTTCATGAACAAAGTGTTAGTGAGGAAAGATGATATGAAGCCAGGAAACGACAGAGGGATTTGCCAGCAAGTCTCAGGATACACCGAGTTAATGAGGCAGATGCTGGGCTGTATTACTGTGGCTGCTGGGATGCACCATATGGAAATGCTCCACTTCCACTGAACAAAAACCCTTCCACAACTCCACACCCCTCTAAACATTTACATGCTCCTTTCTGCCTCCCAGAGGGACCTGCTCACTCTCTATACAGAGCTTTCTCCTGCATTTGTGTCCTCAGCAAAGCTTGAGGTAGGACTTTCAGATCCAGCCTGTGATATTTCTTTTGATAAGAACATTTTATCATCTATCCCTACCTCTCTGGGTCCTAGGCTGGCTTTTGTTAGTGTCTTGATTTTTTTTACTTCTCCATTTATGAGGAGTTTCTTGGGAAAGAAGCCAAACTCAATGTGTAAAATGTGCTAAAGAAAGAAAGAAAGAAAGAAAGAAAAAAATATCTGAATTTCAAATTCCTACTCAGCCACTTAACTCACAGCACCATCCAGGAAAGTTACTAAATCTTTCTCATAGGGTTTCTGGGGACTACGGGAGGTTCCATACAGGACAGTTCTAGTACAGGGTCAACACATCACTGTGTCCTTTCCCATTATTACTAAAATGCTTCACTGAGCCATCTCAGCTAACACAGGAGCTCAGGGACTCTTGAAAAGTCACATCTTACATTGTCCTCCAAACAACAGTAAAGTTTGCTTTATTTTGAAAAGCTAAAACTTGTGAATAGTAAAAGAGTTGAGAATAAACCAGAGGATATTTTTGCTCCACGATTTTTCTTCATTCACATTAGAATATAGAAACATCTGAAGCAATAATTACAGTAATTTTAATATTCACCAAACTTTATGAACTTTCTACAAACTACAGATCTCTATATGTATAAAGTTGTATTATCTCATTTGTTATTATACAGTAATTAGATTTTGATAACATTATTACACTTTTAATTATTACACATTACACTTCTGCCTAATGTGAGATTTTATCTCATTTGTTATCATACAGTAATAAGACATTTCTTCCAGTTCTCATGATAGGCATAGAGCTACCTATACTATCACTTAGAATGAAAAGGGGCTCAAAGATAGGTGTGTTTGAAGCAAAACCTAAAGGACAATGCAAGAATGTTATTACCAAGGGGGAGATAATAATGAATTCTTATGACATAGGTGTTTTGGTGAGGTCTACTGGGATCTGATAGTTCTTTACACCAGGAACATAATAAAATGACACTGAAACAGATCATAATGAGATCTTTCCTTAGTCCTAAAGCAAACCTTCCTCCCCCATCCTTGCTTCTGGAGAACAAGGGGTGTCACTGCCTCCCCAGTCCTGATGTATACCCATCTTGGAGAAAATTCTGAGTAGTCATTAGCAATGCCAACCCTATGGATGCACATGTGTCTTCAGCTTGGGTTAGTAGATTGAGTAAACTCCTTTCTTGTCTCTTCACTGTTTTTATGTCCGCTGTCAACTTGTTCACATGGCTCTGATTTCTCTCCTTTGCATTTCAGATACAGATAGCAAAATAAGAATATCTAAGGATCAAGTCTCCTTTAACTAAAGATATGAGGGAATGGCCCACAGAGCTTGCAAACTGTCTGGGGTTTCCCTGGAGCAGCCTGTTATGCATGGCATTAACAAAAAGAAGGGGAGCCCCTGAAATGAATCCTATATGGTTCAACCAATATTATCTGTAAAACAAGCCCAATTCTGGCTTGGACACAGATAATAGAAACAACAGACATTTGCTTCGATGTGGATGGAACTGGAGGGTATTATGCTGAGTGAAATAAGTCAATCATAGAAGGACAAACATTATATGGTCTCATTCATTTGGGGAATATAAAAAAATAGTGAAAGGGAATAAAGGGGAAAGGAGAAAAAATGAGTGGGAAATATCAGAAAGGGAGACAGAACATGAGAGACTCCTAACTCTGGGAAATGAACTAGGGGTAGTGGAAAGGGAGATGGGCGGGGGGTGGGGGTGACTGGGTGATGGGCACTGAAGGGGGCACTTGATGGGATGAGCACTGGGTGTTATTCTATATGTTGGCAAACTTAACACCAATAAAAAATAAATTTATAAAAAAAAAGAGAGAGAGAGACAACAGAGTCTTTTGCTTGATAATCAATAATGTCCTCAAGTCCAATTATGTCACCTGCTATGTGCCTGCTGAGATCTCACAATGTCACAAAGTCAGAAGGGACCTGTAAGAAAACCTTCTCTATTACTAACACTCAAATACATCCTCACTTGTTCAACCACAGCAGACCTTTACTACTCTTTTTTTTTATGATAGTCACAGAGAGAGAGAGAGAGAGAGAGAGAGAGAGAGAGAGAGGCAGAGACACAGGCAGAGGGAGAAGCAGGCTCCATGCACCAGGAGCCGGAGGTGGGATTTGATCCCGGGTCTCCAGGATCACGCCCTGGGCCAAAGGCAGGCACCAAACCGCTGCGCCACCCAGGGATCCCACCTTTCCTACTCTTAATCAAAGTTTCATAAACTCAGAATAGGAAGGGCTCTTTGGACATACATAGCTCAATGGCCACACAACAAATGTGAGATGTGAGAACCCAGGGATGGCAAATGCCTTGTCCAAAGCTAGTTGACCACAGAAGTAAAGCTACACATAAGTTGCTAAAGATCAAAGAATAGCTCCCAAGGGGCTGCTTCTTTCAACGTATCAGAGAACTGGAATTTTTTTTCGAATTTTGCTTTAAATAAGAATCTATTATTTCAAGGAGGATAGACTTCACAAATTTCCTATTATTCTAGGAAAAATAATGTCATTACACAGATTATTCCCTCATTTTGCATTATGTGGTAAAGAATCATTTTTTAAATAATAAATTTATTTTTTATTGGTGTTCAGTTTGCCAACATACAGAATAACACCCAGTGCTCACCCCATCAAGTACCCCCTTCAGTGCCCGTCACCTATTCACTCCCACCCCCCGCCCTCCTCCCCTTCCACCACCCCTAGTTCGTTTCCCAGAGTTAGGAGTCTTTATGTTCTGTGGTAAAGAATCATGTTGGTAAGATGTACAAGTACCTGATTAAAAAATAGAAAACATCTTTCACATTTCTCAAGTATATTTCTGTTGGCATATTTGCATTTTTGGTTACTGAAGAGTTTCCTCCTTCAGAAATACAATCCCAAATTACTAACGGAGCAGATCTTGTGTTTGTGAGAACAAAAGGGCGTTTCCTTTGATGCAATCTTTGAGCAGCTGCACACAATTGAACACCTGGAAATCAAAACCTCTTAATTCACAGACTACTTTTCTTAGTAATTAATATAAGTAGTTGGTTGACCAGTTACTCCCAATCTTTCTTTTTTTTTTTTTTCTTTTGCTTTTATTGTTTCTGTTTCCTATTGTTTCTGTGATTACTGCCTCATTGGAAAACAGACACTGTTGTCAATTAATGTGAGGAAAACTTACAAGATATCAGATGCCATGAAGCCTATATTCAAGGACTTCCAAAAGAATCCAGAAGATCATATTGCCAGTAAAAGGTTTTACCTGTTGGTCATGTCACGAACCTCAAGAGAAGGCTGACATTTTTGTAGAAGCTCTAACCACTGTGATAACTCAGGCTGGATCAAGATATTTGGACAAGGAACTAAGGTCATAGTAATTCCTCCAGGTAAGTAACTTTGCTCTGTTTTGACCCTGTGAATGAGAACCTGATAGCTGTTTTTTAGAAAAAATAATGTAGAATCACCTCAGCACATGGACAGTAATTTTGCAGCTACTGGTCCCTCTACATGGAAACAGAACTACTTTTCAAATGGTTTATTTACTTTTCTACATGTAAGCAGATTAAAATTCTACTTTTAGAAAATATATGCATGCACTCAAAAATAGACTCAGGCTTGAAGTTAAAATCATTTTTAGGACCGTGCCTACAAATCGGTTGTGTGTGCTATTCGTTCAAGATGCTTTTCTTCTAATTGGTCTCTTAAGTGAGAAACACTTTGATGAAGTACCTCTAGTATTAATAGTGCTCCTTTCTTTTTTTTTTTTAATTTTTTTTATTATTTATTTATGATAGTCATACAGAGAGAGAGAGAGAGGCAGAGACACAGGCAGAGGGAGAAGCAGGCTCCATGCACCGGGAGCCCGATGTGGGATTCGATCCTGGGTCTCCAGGATCGTGCCCTGGGCCAAAGGCAGGCGCCAAACCGCTGCGCCACCCAGGGATCCCCAATAGTGCTCCTTTCTTAATGAATAGTGCTCCTTTCTCTAGTAACATGCAAAATCTAAGTGATTACTTTTGATGTCATCTTTAACAGCAGTGTAAAAAATTTAACTCTTACAGTAAATGACTATAGAACATTAATAATCCCATTTATTACTCTAGCTAGGGGGAGGCTGACACTGGTCAAAATTTGTGCTACTGCTAGTCTTGGGATATTACCTAAAGATGGTCCAGTTTAATGAAATTTGTGAGCTCAGTAAACCACTTCAGCCCCAAAGAGTCCATAAAAAGGGTCTGTCTGCATGGTTTTACACTTTCAATTGTTCATTTATTGCCTCAGCAAACATTTATTAAAGACAGTTTCTCTGCTGGATGCTGGAGATAAAAGGGTGAAGAAGACACAGCCTCAACACTCAAAAAGCCTCTAGTCTAGAGGGCAATTATTCTAGATTGTGGCTTCATTGGGTCCTATGTTGTTTTGGCTGGTGGGTGTGAGAGACACAGAACATCTTGGATTCATGAGCTCTTCTGTTTTCTTAATTTATGTAATACCAGTTGCTTATAAAATCCATATATTGGGACGCCTGGGTGGCTCAGTTATTAAGCGTCTGCCTTCGGCTCAAGGAGTGATCCTGGAGTCCCAGGATCGAATCTACATCAGTCTCCCTGCATGGAGCCTGCTTCTCCCTCTGCCTGTGTCTCTTCCTCTCTCTCTCTCTCTCTCTCTCTCTCTCTCTCTCTCTCTGTCTCTGTCTCTCATGAATAAATAAAATCTAAAAAAAATAAAATCCATATATTTTGTTTAGTGGAAGAATTTGATAAAATGGCCTGAAACCATCCCACTAAGGAGAATCATAATAGCAGCCAAGATTTTTTGAGGAACAGGTCTTAGTGCATTTTCTCATTCCTCAACAGCCCTATATGGAAGATACTCTTATTCCAAATTCACTGATGAGCAAACTGAGGCTTGGAGAAGTTCAGTTATTTGCCTAACGTCACATGGCTTGTTACTATGGCAAAGAATGGGGTCCAACGGAGACTTGTCCATGCCAAAGAGCATGGTTTAGACTATTATGTGGTATTAGAAACATTAAGCTGTAATTTTATATTCCGATATGTACTCTTTTGTAGCTTGACCTTTTAAATAGACTCCTTACTTGAATGCTTAATTAGTAATAGCTCATAATCTGTATTACTAATCATGTGGAAAACAATGTTTCAGCTTCTAATCATGGCATTAAAATACCTCTCTCCCTCACACAAGATCAGGTAAGTCATGCCGAATACACATTTATTAAATTCTCACAGTGTGATTTTTTGGGTATTTCTATAAAAGTACAAATTCTTTTGACACTAGTGCATTCAATCTTCTTTCTGTACTGGCAACAAATTTTCTGGAAATATTGGGAATTTTTGCATCCATGTTCATCAGGGATATTGGTCTATAATTCTCCTTTTTGGTGGGGTCTTTGTCTGGTTTTGGAATTAAGGTGATGCTGGCCTCATAGAATGAGTTTGGAAGTACTCCATCTCTTTCTCTTTCCAAACAGCTTTAGTAGAATAGGTATGGTTTCTTCTTTAAACGTTTGATAGAATTCCTCAGGGAAGCCATCTGGCCCTGGACTTTTGTGTCTTGGGAGGTTTTTGATAACTGCTTCAATTTCCTCCCTGGTTATCGGCCTGTTCAGGTTTTCTATTTCTTCCTCTTCCAGTTTTGGTAGTTTGTGGTTTTCCAGAAATGCGTCCATTTCTTCTAGATTGCCTAATTTATTGGCGTATAGCTGCTCATAATAAGTTTTTAAAATTGTTTGTATTTCCTTGTTATTGGTGGTGATCTGTCCTTTCTCATTCATGATTTTATTAATTTGAGTCTTTTCTCTCTTCTTTTTAATAAGGCTGGCTAATGGTTTATCTATCTTATTTCTTATTAATTCTTCCAAAGAACCAAGTCCTGGTTTTGTTAATCTGTTCCACAGTTCTTCTGGTCTCTTTTTCATTGAGTTCTGCTCGAATCTTTATTAACTCTCTTCTGCTGGGTGTAGGATCTATTTGCTGTTTTTTCTCCAGCTCCTTTAGGTGTAAGGTTAGCTTTTGTATTTGAGTTCTTTCCAGTTTTTGGATGGATGCTTGCATTGCGATGTATTTCCCCCTCAGGACTGCTTCTGCTGTATCCCAAAGATTTTGAACAGTTGTATCTTCATTCTCATTAGTTTCCATGGATCTTTTTAATTCTTCCCTAATTTCCTGGTTGACCCTTTCATCTTTTAGCAGGATGGTCCTTAACCTCCACGTGTTTGAGGTCCTTCCTAACTTCTTCTTGTGATTTAGTTCTAGTTTCAAAGCATTATGGTCTGAAAATATGCAGGGGACAATCCCAATCTTTTGGTATCGGTTCAGACCTGATTTGTGACCCAGTATGTGGTATATTCTGGAGGAAGTTCATGTGCACTTGAGAAGAATGTGTATTCAGTTGTGTTTGGATGTAAAGTTCTGTAGATATCTGTGAACTCCATCTGGTCCAGTGTATCATTTAAAGCTCTTGTTTCTTTGGAGATGGTGTGCTTAGAAGACCTATCGAGTCTAGAAAGCGCTAGATTGAAGTCACCAAGTATAAGTGTATTATTATCTAAGTATGTCTTAACTTTGGTTATTAATTGATTGATATACTTGGCAGCTCGCACATTCAGGTCCTCCTGTTGGATAGATCCTTTAAGTATGATATAGTGTCCCTCTTCATCTCTTACTACAGTCTTTGGGATAAACTTTAATTTATCTAATATAAGGATGGCTACCCCTGCTTTCTTTTGAGGACCATTTGAATGGTAGATGGTTCTCCAACCTTTTATTTTCAGTCTGTAGGTGTCCTTCTGTCTAAAATGAGTCTCTTGTAGACAGCAAATAGATGGGTCCTGCTTTTTTATCCAGTCTTAAACCCTGCACCTTTTGATGGGGTCATTAAGCCTATTCACGTTCAGAGTTACTATTGTAAGATATGACTTTAGTGTCATCATGATACCTATTCAGTCCCTGTTTTTGTGGATTGTTTCCTTGGACTTCCTCTTTCTTTTACAGATCCCCCCTAATATTTCTTGCAGAGCTGGTTTGGTGGTCACATATTCTTTCAGTTTCTGCCTATCTTGGAAGCTCTTTATCTCTCCTTCTATTCTGAATGAGAGCCTTGCTGGATAAAGTATTCTTGGCTGCATGTTCTTCTCATTTAGGACCCTGAATATATCCTGCCAGTCCTTTCTGGCCTGCCAGGTCTCTGTGGAGAGGTCTGCTGTTATCCTAATATTTCTCCCCATAAAAGTTAGGGATTTCTTGTCTCTTACTGCTTTAAGGATCTTCTCTTTATCTTTGGAATTTGCAAGTTTCACTATTAAATGTCAAGGTGTTGAGTGGTTTTTATTGATTTTAGGGGGGAATCTCTCTATTTCCTGGATCTGAATACCTGTTTCCCTTCTCAAGTTATGGAAGTTCTCAGCTATGATTTGTTCAAATACACTTTCTGGACCTCTGTCCCTTTTGGCGCCCTCTGGAACCCCGATTAAATGTAGATTTTTCCTTCAGGCTGTCCATCTTGCCCCGCCTCCCCAATTTGCTGGAAATATTGAAGCTAGCAGAAGAACTGGAGCTAGTATACTACATGCATGACTAAATTGCATAACTTAGAGCTGACTTTCCACTCATTCTGGGACAGCTGCAGAAAGACCAAACCAAAAGTATCCAATAGTATCCTCTGATGAGCAGTTCATAGCTGTAAATCAATACCCTAGAAACTGTTAAGATAATATTGAGTTCAAAGAGGCGATCTTTCAGGAATAAATAGGTTAAGAGATTATCATTAAGATGTCAGACCCTGTAACAACTCATTTGGTCTCCAATTAGTGGGGATTGGATTCTGGAAATAGCTTGCTTTACAGTCAAACAAGATACCCACCCCTCAATTTGTAGAAAGAAAAAAAAACCTGTAAAAATATTGAATATTTACTAAATATTCTTTGTTCCTCTTTGAAAACAAAAGAAATAATAGCTGTATATCTTGAGTAAAGGAGTTATATCATACAAGAAAACCTTTAGGAAAGAGATTTCTAAGGGCCAAGAAAATGATGAGAAAAAATGAAATCATACTCTCCAATTTGTGTGAGTCAGATAAGAAAGACAGACCCAAGCTGCCCAGGCAGAGAGGGGTTATTTCATCAATTCTTGACTATGTTCATTTCTAACATGATTTTTCTTGAGCTTCATCTTTGTTTAATGTTAGCAGGGTCCATTTTTATATATTTATGTAATATTGAAAAAATATAAGCCCAATTTTAAAAAAGGCACAAAGAGAGATTTTTATAAAAGCTTTGCAGGCAAGATTAGTATGGCTAGAGCAAAATCAAAGCATTTGATTGTGGGACAAAGCTCAGGGTTACAGGTAAATTTCTTTACATTCCTTAGTATAAGATAGGGAGGCGAGGCAGATGAGGCAGGGGCTGCCGGCTAGGTGCTGGTGCTGGCTCAGAATTCTAGGATTGTTAACAATTTGGTCACATACAGCAGCAGGATCCTTGGGGAGGTAAAGGACTCTGTCCTAGTCCTTGGGGGGAGGGTAGTTGCTGTTTGATCTAGCATAGAAGACATTAACAAGGAGCTAACTGGGGGTCCTTAAGGGATGGAGATATTAGGGCCATTTGGGATTTCTGTGTTGAAAGTTTGCTAGAGAGGGATGCCTGGGTGGCTCAGTGGTTGAGCAGTCTGCCTTCGGCTCAGGGCGTGATCCTGGAGTCCTGGGATGGAGTCCTACATCAGGATCCCCGCTGGGAACCTGCTTCTCCCTCTGCCTATGTCTCTGCCCTTCTCTGTGTGTGTCTCATGAATAAATAAGATCTTTAAGAAAAGAAAGTTTTGTAAAGAGGTTTGAACGTCCTATTTCTTTGACTTCAAAAATAACCAATGAAAAAGAATGAACAAAAAAATTGCTAAACTTTCATTTAGTCAGAGGATGATTAATATCAAGTATCAAAACATTTAACTGTATAAACATATTCAAGGATGTTATAAGCTAAGTTTCTCCCCCTAAATTCAATCTACTATATTTGTTCATTCTTCACTAGCCTTAGAGATGAAATTTTGCCTGAATGAGGGAAAATATATCACAGGGATGTTTCTAGCATACAAGGTCTACTCAAATAAAATTTTCAAGAATTTTCACAAAGATGAAAATTGAAACATTGAAAAAATGAAATAAATATATCTTGCTTTCCTTAGTGGTTGTGATGATAGGCACATATGAATTCATAAACTGAAAAGCAAGTTTCTGGACCTCTTTTTTCCACCTGACTGCCTAATCAATGTATGTTCTAGCAATCAAATTAAACAAATTAAACAGTGGAATGGCTCAGTCAACCATTCCACTGACAAAATTGTGGAAGTTCAAGATTAATTTTATCCAAAAGAATAAAACATCAAGACTATAGCTAAGGAAAAGTCACAGGGGGTTAAAACGTGTACTATTATCCTGAAACCTTTCAAGTTCATCATTTGATTTTCAATTTCTTAACTGATTTCGTAACAAATCAGACGTATTCTTATAAAAAACACAAAATTTCTAAGATGAAAATTAGATTCCTTAATATATTGACTAGAGGCTAAAATTATGTAACTATCATGTACAATTGAAAAATTGATCTTTATCTAACACGCTTTTTAAATTACAAGCAAAGCATATGGTTGGAGATTGTACAGTGCCTTACTATTATAATTAATAAAATACTATTTCTCAAAGCAACATGTATAAACTTAAAATAAGCATGTTATGACCTAAACTTACTTAAACCATGAATAAGAACTCACTGTTTCCCTGCTGATTTAGTATAAAAATCAGGAGCTTTGCCACCCAGGTAGAAATTCTCTTGCATTATCTAGTCCCTCAAAAAATAGAGTATTAAGAGCCCCCCCTAAAAATTTTTTCCCTTTCCTTTATCAGATGAGAAATCCAATTCCCTTTTTCTTAAGAAATTGAATTATTAAACTAGTCCAAAGAGAAGATAAGAAAAACACTAGAAAGAGCTGTGGAAATCAATTTTAAAAGAGTTCTAACATTTGTAATTTCAACCATTAAATTAACAGTAAATGTATAATTAAGTAACATACCAACATTCAAGTGACATGACCTTTAAAACTATGATATCTTGATATATATTTTGACATTTTATCTGCAAGAAACTCTGGAATCATAACTTTTAACACTTATACCAGTTTTATGTGTACTTTATTCAGCTGGTGAAATCACAGTATATTGTGGCATTCTAAAACTGTTTGGCAGCTTTTTAGGGCACATTCAACTTTGAGAGGAATTCTAGAAGTCAAAATAAATGGCGTCTTCTTAGTTATACTTAAACTACAAATGATATTCCAAAATAAAATGTGCTTTTGGTAAACATTTTCCAAAGCAAAACAAGATTCTGATAAGTATGTTACTTGATAAAATTAATATAAAGGCATTTTTGAAAATAATATTTTTTCATAGCAGTCTTGGAAATACTGCCCCTTAGCTTCCAAATTCAAGACATTGTAAATAATTGGGAGGCAGTTATAAACATTGTCCTACTCAAAACCCTGGAGTTGTTCAGATGTAAGACATCTCAGTCTTACAATCAGAACAATCAAGTAGGAGACCTCCATACTTCAGAAGTGCGCATGGGATTCATATCTGAAGATTTAAAAATCAACTTGATAGATTGTCAAGTACACATGGAAGTAGATTCCCATATAAAAAGGAGTGTGTACTGTTTAATAAAATCTAATATATTAATCTAGACTCTGCCACTTAATAGCTGTGACTTGAGGCAAGTTATATGATTTCTGGTACCTATTTTCCCACTGAAAATAAGAACAATCAATACCTCATAACTCATTGTGGATGAAAGACTATGATAAGCACTAATTCAATGGCAAGTTTCCTTCATATCACTCTGTGCTAAGTGGTTCCAAAGTACACAATGTCTGTTTTTCTCTAATAATGTTATTAATTGATATTCCATTTTCCTTCACAGATAGAAGCCTTGATACAGACATTTCCCCCAAGCCCACAATTTTTTTTCCTTCCATTGCTGAAATAAAACTCCATAAGACTGGAACATATCTTTGTCTTGTTGAGAATTTTTTCCCTGAAGTTATCAAGATACATTGGAAAGAGAAGAATGGCCAAATGATTCTGAAATCCCAGCAGGGAGACACCGTGAAGACTAATGACACATTCATGAAATTCAGCTGGCTGACCGTGGCTAAAAAGTCAATGGCTGAAGAACAACAATGTATCATCACACACGAGAATAATAAAGAAGGGATTAATAAGGAGATTCTTTATCGTTCAATGAAAAAAGGTATGTGATATAGAAATAGAAATATAATCTTGCAGTGCTCTTTTTTTGAAGGAAATACTCCAGCTTTTCTGTGAAATATTAATGAAAAGAAACAAATAGAAATCTTTCTAAACTGTTAATGATAGCATAAATGTGCTGCTTTTCCCCCATGGATTGAAATATTCGTGGTTTTGGAACATTAAAAAAGAAAAAGGAAAAAGACAAATTCACTTACCCTTTGTTGCCTCAGTTTTTCATCCAAAATATGAAGGGTACAGTGATTTTTTTTTTTAGGGTCATTGTAGGGATTAAATGAAACAATGCACATGAAAGCATCTAGCAACTTTGCACAACATAAATGCTCAAGAAGAGAGTCTGCTTTTGATGATCTTACTTGATCAAGACATAAAAACAATCACACATCTTTCAGGAATGTTCTACTCAGAAGTCAAAGTCCCTCTTACTTCAATCTGGTCTACCTCAGGTGTAACCTGTCAATGAAGAGTTGGTGGCAAAATGATATTCATTTGACGGAACCAGATCCCAACTCAACAAAAAATAGAATAACTTGGGTGCTGAGGGTTTAGTACGGTCCTGTGGTTTTTAGATTTGAATTTTATATACCACCATAAAGCGAAATTTGGCAAATAAAGTTTGGGTGAGGCTGATGTGTAAATACATTTTTCATTCTACACAATGAACATATTTCTTAACTTTGATAAATGTTGCTCAGCAAACATTTACTATAATGCTAGGACGTGCCAGGTCTGGAAGGGATGCAGGATGAACCACTCTCCCAAGGAGGATCACTACAGTAGAGAGAACATACTTTTCCTAATCACTCAGGGTCACTCATGATTCAGGTATGGTGTCCCAAATTAAGCTCATTGGTGCAGAGTCTGGACATATTTAGACAGTGTGGGCAGAAGGCTGAATGTGACTGGCCCAGCTGTGGTCCAGTAACTCACTGGGCTGAGAAGTCAAGTCGTGAGCATGAACATCACAGATCAAGGCCTCAGAGGACCCATAAGAAGGAACCAGTTTGCACTTTTCCCTGTGTTTCACAAGCCCTTGGGAAGCAGTGGGGAACACGCACATAACAAGATGTGCAAAGACTTTTGCAGCATGCCACTCGGAATTCCTGAAGGTAATCTATATCTTCTTGAATCCTTCGTTTTTCCAATGATCAAATTAAGATGAAACACTTATCTTTGCTTTGTTCTGGCATGTGATGAAGAGGAAGTGCAAACATGTCAGTGAAAATGCTTGATTTTGAAAGCATGACATGGATGTGTTTATTCATGTTTATTGCATTTATGTTTATCTTTGCCTAAAATAACTGAACTGATTTTACAAACAGCCCTAATTTTTTATTTCTATAGCTAAGAAACAGAGAGAAGGCAAAAGAGCGAAGCACAAGTTTAATCACTGGGCTGAAGTTCTTTAGGTATTAACTTTTAGAGTAATCAAAGTAAAAATATACTATAATAAGTTCCATGGTGATGATTACAGAAAAGGGAGAAATTCTTATTCATGATGTGTTTCACGTGAGAATTAATTACTGAAAGGAATGTCTCCCGAAGTCTTCTCCTAGAAACAAAGCTAATGAGGGCATTTCTGTTAATGCCTTTCATCAGCAAATTTCTAATGCTGTTGCTTGTAAGTTTTGTGTTTGTTCTTTTTGGTTTTGTGAAAGCTGAAAATATATAGAATGTGTAAGTACAAATCCATGAAGTGATTTTGAACAGATAAAACTATCTGGTCCAAATTTTCAACCAAGTTTGATGGAGAAAGCGAATCCAGGGTACACTCACAGATTTTAATTTGAAAAATTGTTAACCTTAGTCAAATAACCCTACATCAATCATTGCATGGTGGAGAGAGATTTTTATTTCTCTTTTAATGGGTAAAGCCATTGTATGGAAAAGAAAGGACTTTAGGACACTTTAAAGTCAGTTCTTGATATTTTAACATCTAAACATAATTTTATAGGTATTTTATTTTGAGGACTTACGCTAGGGTACCCTAGGTGTACCCTAAAGCCTACACCTCAAACCCATTTTTTTAAGAACACGCCATAATAAGGCTTGTGGAGTGCATCAATTTGCACACCAGAACCATGTCTTTGTGTGGACAAGAACATATCCAGCAGAAAAAAAATAAACCAAAACACCTTGTAACTTTCTCTTCCTACATCCGATGGTCAAAGGAATTTTGTCTTTGCATGTATGTTGGGCATTTTTTTTTTTACACTATAGAGAAATGCAACTCTCACCTCAGGTTTTATATATTCAGAAACCTATATTTATTACTCAGTCTATCTTCTGTCGCTGGAAAGAAGTACACTGAAATGCTGAGCTTCTGCAATGAAAAGGTCATTTGCTAAGACTCATTATGATATCAGGAAGAGATGATGCCTGGAGTCCACAATAGTGAAGTATGATTGATTTCTATGGATTATTTTACAAAGTGCTTTCCACATGCTCTAGCTCATCTAAACGCCGACAAGTGACCTCTGAATGCTGGCTCTGCCAGTCACTGGTATGACTCATGGCTAGTTAATTACTCACTAAAACTTATTTCCTCAAGTCTAACATGGAGTTTTCCAAATTTGTCTCATATCGTTGTCCCTGGGGGATCAGATGAGATAATGCACGTAAGTGCCTAGCACAGTAATAATCACCCAATAGGAATTGGCTTTCATTAGCTTTATTGTCATGTCCGCAAACAGCATCCCCACTTCAGAAGATCATTTGGGAGTTGGGGATAATGGGGCATACATGATTTGGAAAGGTAGGGCTTTCCTCTTCAACTTAGACAGAAATTTACCTAAATCAAACAACCAAACTTCTTCAAACATGTAAGATTTTACTGCGAATTCTAGGCTTGGGCAAATTCATTTGAATTCATTTTATAACAACCCTTCATGTCAACAGTGGGTGCTGACGACTGCACAGAAGCCACTGTTTCTGGTTATTTTTCCATTCACAAATATCTATAGAACACCTATAGTGCAGCAAGCACTGGGCTGGGAGCTATGAGCATAGACGGAAAACAAGATAGTCTTAGACATTACCCTCTAGTTGTGAGAAAAGAAGAAAAAAACGCATCATTCATGAATTTCAACATCTTCAAGCACCAAAATACAACGTATGAATTGACCTACTGAATTACACAGAATCAAATCAAGCATTTCTGGAATTGTGGGACTCATGTTTGTAATGACTCTCCTCTCTGTTATCTTTCTATCCACAACATAGACATATGTCAAATAATGATTATAAACTTTGAATAATACTTGCTTTCATTTGTTTTAGAGCTCACTGCTATTAATTCTACAAAAACTGATGATGGTAAGTTTTTGTCCATGTTTGCCTTTATGTTACGTTATAGCATCTTTTCCTCCTTGACCAAATTACCCTTTGAACTCCCCTGGCTTCAGGGAGAAACCTCAGAATGGCTGGCTCTTGCAAAATAGACTGAGTGATATTTGAAGTCAATCCGTCATTTCTCAGGAATCATGTTCACACAGTAAATAATGGGTTGGGTGTGAGAAGACTATGAATTCAGGGTGCAGTGATGTGCTCTGAATTCTTTCAACAATGAAGGAATTTCTGTGGCCTTTTTTTCTACTGACTGAGGAAAACATGGTATCAAGTTGTTTTTTTTTGTCTTTCTTCTTGCTGGTAGTTAATTATATGAACTGACATTAAGAGGTTCTTGTACAGAAGGTGGTGTGCTGCACTGTGAGTGCATTTTGTTTAATTTTCTTAATACTCACTGGAAGTATTTTATTCCCATTTTACAAATGAGGCAATGAGCTAAAAAGAATTCAATCCCTGCACCACACCACACAGTGAGATCTGGGGCTTCAACCCAGACTGTCTGAATCGACAATTCACACACTAAGTTTTCTTTCTTTTTTTTTTTTTTAAGATTTTATTTATTTAATCATGAGACACACACACAGAGAGAGAGGCACAGGCACAGGCAGAGGGAGAAGTAGGCTCCATGCAGGGAACCTGACGTGGGACTAGATCCCGGGTCTCCAGGATCACGCCCTAGGCCAAAGGCGGCGCTAACCACTGGACCACTGGGGCTGACCCACTTACTCAGTTTTCTATTCTTCCTCTGTGATGTCATCATAGAGCAAGAAATCCCAAAGCCAAGGCCCTGAGACAGGTGCACACATGGGGAATCAGTGTGAGTGCAGGGCTTCCAGTGCCACAGACTGGGCATTAATCCCAGTTCTTTAATTAGTTGCAAGAATGCAGGTACAGTGGTTACATTTCCTGAGCTAAGCAGGGATAACAAGAACAAGGCTTCACTCAGTTACTAAAGACATAATGTCACATGTGTGGAATGTCTATCATGGGGTATATCATTGGCTTTCACCAGACCCTGCTCATATGCCTTCCATGTCCAATCCCAAGGGGCTCCTAGAACTTAGCTAACATATTACCTAGCCAAGGGCAAGAAGTTATGAATACAGCACAACTTGAATTAGCTTTCCACACCAAGGATTAATGATTCTGGAGTTCCTTCTCTCTGAAGATAAAGCATGTAGGAGAAATTTCCACAGGAACAGACTTGGCCTTGTAGTTCATTGAGTAGCCAGTCTGGTCCACCATCCTTGTCATTAATTCTTTCTTCATATCAAATATGTTTTTTCAAAATCTCAGAGGATATTAAAGACAATTGTCCTATTACATCATAGCTATAATTAAGGTATTCAGGAAAGACAAGGGAAAGTTGCAGAGAATTTGAATTAACCCCTTTCTTCCACCTTATTATTTTTAAGTTATGTAAATTGCGGTTAGTTAACATACAGTGTAATATTAGTTTCTGGTGTACAATATAGTGATTCAACACTTCCATACATTACTTGGCGCTCATTGCAACAAGTGCCCCCTTTACTAAAATCTCCCACCTACTCCACTGTGAGTACAACCAAATTTCCAAAGATTGTCCCCTTGTTACAAATGTCATTAATGCGTGATGTGTAATGGCTAAAATGCTTCTAAATCAGCAATTCATCTTTATATTTATGCTTAACTGTTTATTGTCTGGGTATTTATTGCACGTGGATGTTCAGAATTACAGAATAGGTAAATGTGTTCTTGGATATTACGTTGCTGGGATAAAATCTGGCTTGTGGGACTCAGTAGTCGTATGATATCAGGGAAGTTGCTTCTCTGTCCTCAACTTATTTGTGAAATGGAATGAAAATAATCTCCTGGGTTACTGAAAAATTAAGTAACATATTAAAGCTTTGCACACAAAGCTCTCAGATTAAATGTTTGGCATTAGTGGTCCATATTAGCTATTATTACTTAGAGTCATGGTGAAGAAATAGTAAAAGTTACTTACCACCAGTGCTTTTTTCAGGTTGACTCATTCATCTAAGACCTAATCTTACTTTGTAATACTTTGTAATATTGCAGGTGAATTTCCTGGAGGTTGTTGTTTGACTTGATATACAAGCTAGATTCTGAGTTGTCTTGGTGGTGATGGTGGTGGTGGATAGTTTACCATCAGGTTGGTTTGTTGTTGGGGTGTCCCTTCAACCTAGATCAGAAATGTATAATGTGACCTGTCTCTCATTAATAAGTCTTCATCTTTCAAAAGAACAGAAGATACTAATAAATGACTTCTTTTAGACATACTACAGCTACAGCTCAAGACCACCTCTGCCTACTACACCTACCTCCTCCTCTTCCTCAAGAGCCTGATGTACTCCATCATCACCGCCTTCTGTCTGTTTAGGAGACCAGCGCCCTGTGGCAATGGGAAGAGTCCTAACACATGGTAGCACCAAAGGTCCATTGGCTTTTGTCGCTAAAAGTGTTTATTGAGGATCTAACTGGGCTTGCCTTCTGGTTTTGGGTTATTTCAGTTCACATGTGTCTTCTTCAATTGTGTCATTATTGCAGAACAGGTTTACAAACCCCTGGGCAAACAGAAACTTCCACTCTGCACCAAGAACAAATTCTGCCATGACTCAGTGGCGGGGCCGGGGGGCCATTCACAGGGGCATCAGCACTGCTCTCTCCTTATGTCCACCAGTTCCTCCCTCTACCCAGTACCCATGCCTCTGAGTACAGCCAGCATATAGCTTCTAGTCACATCCCCCAGGGCTCTTTAACTGGATAACTGCCTGGAAGCCTATTTACATGTCCAGAACCTGCCATCTTTGCTACCTGAAGCTTGTACTGTCTTACATAATAGGCACAATAAAAACAATTAAATGTCTACTTTTGCCTCTGTGTACTATCATTTGGCGCCATCTGAGAGTCCAAGATAAGGGACAGCATGACAACTTCCAATTCAGTGCTGGTTGTAATACTGATCAACTCCACATTTCTAATTCTTGCCCTGAGATAAACCTTATGATGCTTTCTTTGGGGGCACTGGCCCCGGGAGAGCCATAACCAGTGAATATGCCCAGGTTATTTCCCCTTCAAAGGTCAGCAGGTTCATACTCATTTAAGACACTCTGGTGGTGACTGATGGATGACCTCAGACCTTATAGCAATGTTTCATGAGCACCATGTTTCCTGATTTCACAAGAACCCCATGAGAGCTGCACTAACATCAGAAAAGTAGAATGGTGGAGGTTTAAGTGCTTGGACTCTGAAACTCAAGTGCCTGGGTTTAAATCTTGGGTCTATAGCTATTTGAACTCTCTGTGCCATAATTTTCTCATTTGTAAAATGAAGATATAGTGCGCCCTGTCCCTGGAGTTGTATGGGTGAGATGATCTAATTTGGGGGTACATGCCAGTCCTCAATGCATTAGCATCTACTGTTGGCAGCTCTACTTTAGAAACAATAAATAATATACCCACACACATTAGCACACACACACCCACACAAACACACACACATACACAAAAGGTATGCACGAAGATTTATGTGCAATACCATAATACCATTCGTAACAGTCCCAATCAACTCAAATGCCCAATAAGAAACTAAACAAACTAAATAATGTCGTATGATGGAGTAGTTTGCATCTACAAAAAAATGTAGATTGTTAAAAAAAATGGAAAATTAATCAGAAAGTGTTGTTGAAGAACTATGCATGGCATGACCCTACTAAAATTGTTAGATTATACCTTCATGTGGCCAAAATCAAAACACTCTGAACTAAGAAATCTTCCTCCAACCATTGTCTCTACCTTCCCACCACTTACAGGTCACATTCATTGCTTGTGCATCCTTCCAGTTTTTATGTATGTGAATATGAATTTATAGATAAAATATAAATGCACATAAACTAATTTTCTTCCTTCTAACACAAAGGTAGAGTACAATATACATTATTCTTGCACATCCTTGAGCTCTTTTTATGTCAGTATAGAAGGACACTTAGCTGCACAGTTATCTCACTGGTGACTTCTTAAGATCAATTCCTTGTGATACACCAATGGATTATTTCCAATCTTTTAGTATTATAAAATATACTGAAATTATAATAGTTTTATGCCACTTTGGGCTTGTGTACTAGTCATTTTGGTAGAAGTATTGCCAACTTACTCCAATAGATCTAGCACCATTGTGTACTTCTGCCACGATGTAGGTGGATGTCAGGACACTGCTATCAAACATCAGGATTTTGCTAATCTGACACATGAAAAATAATATCCCATCATGGTTTGAATTTTTCCCTGATGAGTATAACCATATTTTCATATGTCGAGTCTGTTTATATTTCTTTTGTGTAATATTTGTCCAGTCTTTTGACCATGATTTCTACTGAGTAATAATACTACCAAGTATGATATTCATTTACATGTGCGTATCTCTTCAAACGTGTGTAAAACAAAATGTTCAATGCATGGTAGGTGAGTGAACGAATATGTGATTTTTTTTCTCATTTTCTCATTAATCCTTTTAAACTAGAAGTTTTATGTGTTAGAATAAAACAATGTCTCACTTAAAATTGGGAAGGATTTTTTACTTACAATCAGCTTCAGTGAAACAGATACCTTTGAAAATCAAGTAAAGGTTCCTATGTAGAAGTAATATAAGACCCACCAGATGCAAGGAAGAGGAAATTTAATCTCGATCTACTCATTGATTCTCAGACCTCTTTAGGACAAATGCCTGGGCCTCTGCTTAGGGATCTAGAACTCTTTCTGCATGTGGAAAGCACAGAGGCACAGAGGGGAAAACAGCAAATGATGGAAAGCTGAGTGGGCTGATGTCCCTGCTGGGGCTCCTAGGCAGTGTCTCCTGTGGCTTCCAGTATCTTAGCACCTTCCTTCTCCAACCCAACCTCGGCTGCCCTGGAGATACAAATTGGGGGGAGGGTGGTGGTACAGGAGATGGCGTGAGTGGCAGGAGGGTGCTGGTGTGGTGGTGGTGCTTTATTTTGTTTTTTTGGTTTTGTTTTTGGGTTTTGTTTTTTTTCTGCCTACGTGCCCTGTCAAATGTGGTCAAGTCATGGAAAATGCTTGAAGTCAAACAGGCCTCTGCTGGTTGGGGCTGTGCAAGCAGTGGCTTGGTTGTTGTAAGATGAAATAAACCACAGCCAGCTTTGCTCACTCCCAAAAGATCACGGCTAATGAAAAGAAGATATTCATCAACACACACATGGTCTTGCTGTCAAACATACTCAGGCTGTGCTTGAGGGGTCCCCTATTTTATACCATGTTCCTCCAAGTAGGAGCCACATGAGTTGGGATCCTCTGACCAGGACTGTTGAGACACTGCACCCTCAGTCCACTCGAGACACTGTTCTGAAGGAAATAGCATGCAGACTTCCTGTAGCACTAGGTGATCCCTGACATTCCACCAGGATCTGCGCTCTTCTATGGCAGGTGTTTTACTGAGGTTCATACTTTTTAGTCTCGTTTTGTCAGCATAGGCAGGGTGACATGAAACTCCTGCCCATGAAGCACAGGGAGACTGTAGACGTCACAACAGTAGTTCTTCTCTCCCCACAAGAACACAGACATATGGAGGCCCTGAGTTCAAGTGTGTAATTTAATGTCAGACTGAGTCATCTCAGTCCCACTAACGGGACAAATGACTGCAAAGTGAGGCTGAGCAAGGCTCAGTAGAAGACATGCCCATCAGGTAAGTGTGCTGGGAGTGGAGCAGAGCTGATCTGACCTGCACAAATGGCTGCTTTCCAGCCAAATGAGCACCAGTCAGTATACACAACTGAGTTTTTCTTGAAGGACACAATGAATGAGGAAAGAAAACTAAGAGACACACTGCCTTCCTATGAAGCATTAAGGTAAATATTCATGTTGGAAAGAAAGAGTTCACAATATAATTTAGTTTATTTTAATTCAAATTAGCCACACAAAGGGAAATGATGGCAATGTGGGTTCAAAATAAGGATCTCACACTATTTCAGAACCATACTTCTAAGAGAAAGATGTTACTTCATAATGAAAATAATACAAAAATGTCTGGTTACACTGTACATGTACTCACATTCCCTCCCTGCCCCATTTGGTAATTCTAACACTTCAAGCCAAATGCATAATGCAAAACCAAAAAAATAAAATGAACCATTTTGATATGTTGTATTTATTACTCTGTAAAATTGTACAAAGAGCGCATAAGCGTGAGTTAAAAAACACAAGGGAAATGTCGGATGTTAAAAAAGAAATACAAAAGAAATCTGAGACATGAAACAAAAAATTCCAAACTGCGAATCAAATAAAAAGATATTTTGCTTACTAAAAAAGTGTTATTCCAATATATTAAGAAGTCTTTTGATCGGGAATACAGCACAAGACTTTGCTCCAACTATTCATGAACAGATCAGACTCCGTCTCACTGAACACAGGATGGATCATCACATTATCTTACCAGCCACAGGCAGGTCCTCAAGGTACATGGATCTGTACAATGTCTATGAGGTATTACAATAAATAAATTCTTTATTAGCCATTCATTAAAGTCAGCAGTGGACGTCACCTTCAACTTTTAATAGGGAGACCCCAGCTCTGGTCCTTTTTTTTCCCTGCAGTGACCTTCAATGATGGATTTTCACACTTAGAAAAAGAGAACATAAAAATATTTGAGATACAGTGTTAAAAAGTAAAGTGCTGCACTTTGCCTTATATTTTTATATATGTTTACATGCCTTATATATTTTATAAGAAAGTCCATGAAGATGGCCTGTTATAGATACGTAAAGACCTGGATGTAGCCCCATGAGAATTTATTTTAAGGCATTTTAGAACTTTACTATTCACATGTCCTCATCTTGGCTTGATCCCTACTTTGTGCAACCACCAATGCACAAAGTAGGGCTGGAGCATGTTGGGGCCCTGGGGGTGTAGAAACAGGGTGTGCTCACTGGCCCCAGGCTGCCTCTGCAGCCAGTCCCCACCTGTCCCACTTGCTCGGCAGCTCTGAGATGTCTCTGAGACAGCCACCACTTTCCTACATCACTAATTAGGCAGAGCTGCTGTTACTACAATTCACTTTGTGTTTATTTGCTGGCATTTCCGAGGCTGAAGTGTTTTCCATTGAGGATCTGAAGTAACTCAACAATGTGGCTCCACTTGAAGCCCATCAGGCTACTGTTCTGACCAGAACATACCTTTCATTAAGCCATCTCCCCAGCACTTGGCAGACCCTGGTATCATGCTGGGCGAGCCTGAGTCCCAGCTCTGCCACTTGTCAGCTTTGCCGCTCAGCATCCTAGTACCATGTGCTCGGGTGTAGACAGAGACTAGCAGTCCCTCCGTCTCATACGACTGCTCCCCTCAACACACTGAGTTAGGGTTTGTAACTGAACAACACCTGACATGGAGACATTCTGGCCAAGTAAAGAATAATGAACTCATCCTTATTCTGTCTACGTGGATGGTAACTAGACTTATGACGGGGATCACTCTGCAGTAGTGATCTGTAGTATACACATATACCGAATTCTGATGTTGTGCCCTGAAACTTTCATGTTACCAGCCAATTTTACTTCAATTTAAAAAAAGAAGAAGAAGAAAAAGAAATTTGAACTCTGAGGCATTTTTCACACTTGACAAATTTATACCAATGCAAAAGAATGTTAAGAGATTTTACATAAATAAACTACAACTATAAATTCAAGTGAATAGGATAAATCTGGCTATGTATTTATACTCATATTCTTGAATTTGACCTTGAATCTACTCAAAGAAGTGATCCATATGTACCCAATTTCTTGTTAATGTTTCTGCTTTCAAAGACTCACTTTAACAGAAGTGGTACTCATAGTTCTAAAAGTGGTTTTTCACTGTCCTGTTTCTCTTCAGCTTCTTCTTCAGATCCTAGGAAAAGGAAAGAGAAAAAGTACTGTATTCGATTAAGGAAATGAACAATTTTTTTTAATTATACTATATGGGCACCAAATTTTAAGTGGGAGATACCGATGTTTAACCTCAATATCAAAGGTTTAGGTTAAAAAACTGTAACTATCAAATAAAGTTTTACTTATTTCCTGGAGGAAGAAATATTTAAAATAGAATCTATGACTCATACTAATCTGTTAAACAGATATCAATGAGGTACTATTAAAAATATTCAGAGAGAACAAGAATTAATTACCTACTGCCCTTCCCTAACCATCTCTTTGCTGACAAGCCTGAATATATTTTTTTAAGATTTTATTTATTTATTCATGAGAGACAAAGAAAGAGAGAGGCAGAGACACAGACAGAGAGAGAAGCAGGCTTCATGCAGGCAGCCCGATATGGGACTCAATCCCAGGACTCCAGGACCACGCCCCAGGCCAAAGGCAGGTGCTTAAATCGCTGAGCCACCCAGGGATCCCCAAGCCTGAATATTTATCAAGTGCAAATAACTTTAACCTTTGGTACAAATCATTCAATCTACTTATTTTTACAAATCACTGTACCCGGTGAGTAGGCATGGTGAAGACTTTCTAATGCTGAGGGTGATGGCACTGTAGGCTGTTACCAGTGAGCACTGGTATCACTGTGCTGGGTCCTGTCTTGTGAACCTTATGTTACTTGTACATTTGAGCCCACAATTTCACTCTGGAATTATTTCTTTAGGAAATATGTCTGACTAAATAACACTCATTTTCCATTAAGCAGATTCTGCTGCTAAAAATCAGGGGAAAAAATCTAGATTTCTGAGGGTAAAAGTTAAAAAATTATTTTACTTTCACAAAGTATCTTGTACCCCCTTACATTGATATAGTTCATTACAGCATTAGAAGTGCACGTTTTATAAAGTAAAAGCATATACATAATGAAAAATTAGGATCGTAATTACATAGGATCATAATTACAAAAATAAAAACCTAAGTATATATGCACCAATCAGAAAGCCTATAAGAAAATAACCAGATGGCCTGAATCATTTCTGGATGTTCCAAAATATGTGCAACAAACTGACTTCATAATTTTTAAATTATAATTTTTTCAAAAAGGTTGTATAAATACCAGCAGCATGGCCACAATGATGTGAAATTACAAACACAAAACCAGCAGGAGACAAACTGAACTGTCAACACAGATGTGGCCGTAGAGTTGGAAGGACAAGATCTTCGATTGCTCTTCTGTGCCCGTTTTTTTGCTTTTTTGTTTGTTTGTTTTTTGTGCACGTTTTTATAAAAGGCAAGTGTTACTGTCAGGGAAGGGACACAAAACAGGAGTGGTGGGAAGACAAGGGAGTAGGTGAGGGATGAAGCCTCCTCACACAGAGGAGGCAGCCTGCCTCATAGCTGCTTTCCTCTGGCCAGATAATATGCCTCAAAGAAGACATTTTGTTCTTCTGAGAATGTCTGCCTGCATTACAGGCAATAACAAATTTGGTACAGGAGTATGAACAGCAGAGAACCTTAAGAAAAGATCGTGCCCCACATCTTAACCTCATAAGATGAGGTTAAGTCACGCGGGTGACTGCGTTCTCACTTTGAAATAAGTCTAAGGCAGATGATCATACCACATCTTCCTGTTTCTGGGCTTACGTTCCACCCCACTTGTTAGGCTAATGGCATTTGAACCACAAAGAGCTGACATGTCTTGAAATTATTTGGGAGTTCTGAATAAAGCCAAACTTTTAATTAAAACATAGTAATAGGTATGTTTTACATAATTTAAAAGTACATGCTAGCAGGCTTTCTGGTTATGGTCAAGTGAGGCTAACAAATCTCCTTGAAAAGCAGCTATACAACTGGACTAGATGAACAAAACCAACCATTTCAAAAGTTGGGAAATTTCCAAAGACATACAACAATCTAAGAAGCGTTTATGATTGAAAAGCTGCAGAAAGGAACAACAGTAGTGCTCTTACCTAGAGCTGATCCCATCCCTTCCCGACCTCCCAATATTCAAGTCAATAGATATGAAAGCTCTTTAAGACAGGCCAGGCCAGGAGGACTGTCAGCAAAATTACACAGCTGAAGGGAGCTGAGTTACTTTGGGGTGGAGAGTGATGTGATGGTGAACTACAAACTCAGTGGTGTGCAAGCAGGAAGGCCATGGGCTCTGCTGGTCTGCGGTTGTGGTCATGGCTGCAGCAAGCATATGCTTGGCTGAGGCTGTGTGCATGATTAGCAGAGACCCAAAAGAGCCCAAGCCAGCCAAAGACTCTTGGTCAATCCTGAGGCTTTGGACATATGCAGAGGAGATGTGAAAAGACTCAGGAGAGAGTACAAGCAGAGGAAAACTTGAAAATCTCTAAAATCTGAATACGCTATTCTATATACACCCATAATATTTGTTAGAGAATGGAATTTTTTTATTTCCAGTATAATGTATACTGTTGTATTAATTTCAGGTGTACAAATAGTGATTCACCAATTCAATACATTACAATAAATATACTCTTAATCCCTTTCATCTATTCTACACATCTACCCACCTACCTCCCCTCTGGTAAAAAGTTTGTTCTCCATAATTAAGAGTCTTTTTTTTATTTATCTTTTTTTTCTTTCTTTAATCCCAAGAGCAAATGAAACCAAACCATATGCTATTTGTTTTTCTGACTGACTTATTTCACTTAACAGAGGATGGAGATCTTATCAAGGTGCTTGAGCACAATCTCCATCCAATCTTTGGCTACCACTAAACTATGCAGACACACAGGTGACCCTAGGGAGCTAGACTTAAAAAGAAATTAAAAAAAGAAAAAACTGAGTACAATCATCAACAATCGTATACTGCAAGGGACACAATTTCACATATTTAGCCTAAGCAATTTTTTAATTTAAAAAAAATAACAATAAAAGCAAATTTTGGGGGAGAACAAAATTAGATTCTCGAGTTGCTACTATGTTTTTTCAACAAAATATTTTCAATTAAAAAAAAAACAGAAAGGCAAAGATTCAGAAACTGTGTCTATTCTCAGGGGGCAGGGAGGGAAATCCTGACAATTCAATGGAAACTGTCTTTGAGTATGTCAGCAAAGTGTGAGTACTTTATTTAGCAAAGACTTCAAAGCAGCTATTATAAATATGTTCAAGAAAGTAGAGAAAACCATGTTTAAGGAAGTAAAAGAAAGTATGACAATAATAAATGAACAAAGAGATATTCTAAAGGATGGGATAAATTATTAAAAAAAAAGAAAAGATAGTTTTTTTTAAGATATTTATTTATTGCACAAAGAGAGGCAGAGACATACGCAGAGGGAGAAGCAGGCTCCTTGCAGGGAGCCTGATGCAGGACTTGATCCCAGGAACCCGGGGTCACAACCTGAGCCAAAGGCAGACGTTCAGCCACTGAGCCACCCAAGCGTCCCAAAAAGATACTTTAAAAAGTAAAATGTGGGGGGTGCCTGTGGCTCAGTCAGTTAAGAGTCTGCCTTCAGCTCAGGTCATGATCCCAGGGTCCTGGGATCAAGCCCCTCATTCAGCTCCCTGCTCAACATCTGCTTCTCCCTCTCCCTCTGCCTGATGCTCCCCCTGCTTGTGCGCTCTCTTTCTCTCTCTCTCTCTCTCTCATAAAATAGTAAAATATATATTTTTTTAAAAAAGTAAAACGTAGAATAGAAAAATATAGTACTTTAAATGAAACATTCTCTAGGAGTTTAAAAAAATATTCAAATTGACAGAAGAAATAATCTGTGAATCTGAAGATAGAGCTGTATAAATTATCCAAGCTGAGTAACAGAGAGAAAAAGACTTAAGAAAAACTGAACAGAGCTCAAAGACAAATGAGATAGCATTAATGGCATGGGACTCCCAGATGGAAGAGAAAGGGAAAAAAAAAAAAAAAAAGAACAGGAAAAATGATTTGAAGAAACAACGTCTCAAACTCCCTTATGGCTAAAACACCCAATTTTGTTGAGAAATATTAATCTACAAATCTAGTAAAACAAATAAGATTAGGATATACACAAATAGATTCACCTAACAGTAAACCTGCTGAAAGCCATGAGTGCATGAAAATAAAAATATAACACATCAAATTTCATAAGAGGTTGCTAAAGCAATGCCTAGAAGAAAATTTATAGCTTTAAATGCCTATGTTAGGAAAGAAGAAAAATCTAAAATCAATCATAGAAAAGAAAGCAAGCCAAACTAACCCAAATAGAATACAGGAAATAAAAATTGGAACAGAAATAATTGAAGTAGAATAAAGAAAAACAAGAGAGGAATATCAATGAAAACAAGTCAGTTTTTTAAAGTATCAACAGGTTTGATAAACCTCAACCTAGAGTTACAAAGAGAAAATGAAAGAAGACACAAATTACCAAAATCTAGAAGAAGAAAAAAAAAAAAGGAATATCACTACCAATTCTATAGAAATTTAAAATGATTATAAGGGAATATTATGAATAATTTGTCAAGAACTAGATAATTCAGAAGAAATGATGAATTCTAGGAAAACACAAATGATCAAAAGAAATTAAAAATCTGAATATATCTATATGTAATAGGCAAAGAAACTGAATTAGTCATTAAGATAATTCTTGGCCCAGATGGTTTCACTGACAAATCTATCAAACATTCAAAGGAGAAACAATATTAAGCATTCATAAGAAGAATTCATTTGGAAAACAGTGTGTTTGGAAAGACTTTCTAATGTACTCTATGAGATCACCTTTACTGATATTAATGCCCAGGACATAAGAACACTACAGACCAATAGGCAAAATATCATGAGTATGTATTTTATATGTACATATATGCACAAATATTCTCAGGAAAATATAAGCAAATCAAATCTACAAAAATAAGAGTGGATTATACAACATGACCAAGTGGGATTGATACTATATAAACAGTTGATGTGCATCCAAATATTAATGTACGTCATCATATTAATTGAATACAAGATAAAAACCGCATTATCATCTCAACAGATGCATAAAAAGCATGTGAAAAATTTAATGCCTATTCATGATAAGAACTTTCACTCTAAGAATAAAAGCAAACTTCCTCAACCTGATAAAGGACATCTGTGAAAACCCATAGCTAACATCATACTTAATGCTGCAAGATTGAATGAATCCCCCCAAAGACTATGAACAAGATAAGGATGTTTGTTCTTGACGTTTCTATTTAACATAGTTTTACAGTTCTAGACAGTGCAACTAGAAAAAAGAATGAAGATATTTAACAGAGTGAAAATTAAAAAAGTCTTTAACCACACATGACATAATCCTGTATGTAGACAATGCCATGGAATCTACATATACACAAAACCAAAACTAGAACTAATGAGCAAGCTTAGTTAGCATTGTCACAAGGTACACATTCCATACACAAAATATCAGTTGCATTTCTATACACTAGCATGACAATATGAAAGTGAAACTAAGGAAACAATTCCATTTACTGTAGAACCAAAAAGGAAAAAACACTTAGGAGTTAATACAATAAAAGAAGAGCAAAACTTTGAAAATTACAAAACAATGCAAAAATGAGTGGGAAATATCAGAAAGGGAGACAGAACACGAGAGACTCCTAACTCTGGGAAACGAACTAGGGGTGGTAGAAAGGGAGGTGGGCGGGGGGGTGGGGGTGACTGGGTGATGGGCACTGAGGGGGGCACTTGATGGGATGAACACTAGGTGTTATTCAATATGTTGGCAAATTGAACACCAATAAAAAATAAATTTATAAAAAGAAGAAAAAAAAACAATGCAAAAAAATTAAAGAATAAATAAATGCAGAGAGGGTCCACATTCATGGATCAGAAGATTCAAAATTGTTGTGATGGCAATTCTTCCCTAATTCAGCTATAAATCCAATGTAGCAGTCTTTATTCACAAAAATTAACGAGCCCATCTCAAAATTGACATGAAGACCAAAAATTGACATGAATAAACAAAATATTTTCAAAAAGAACAAGGTTGAAGGGATGATATGGTCACCCTGCAAAAGCAGTGTAGGAGGGCACACTCAAAATTTGATTTCGATGAGGAGACTGATGATGCCACACACACGGAGGGTGTCGAAAGGTTTATTACTGACACATGGAGTTCTGAGGACAGCAGGGTGGGCCTTTCAAGTAAGGCCTTGCAGGACTTGATTTCAAGGCTTACAAAAAGGTTAAGTTACAGTAACAAGCCAGTGTGCTACGAGTGCAAAGAGAGCACACAGGTCACTGAGAGAGACCTGAGAGCCCAGAAATAAACACTTACATTTATGGTCAAATGGTTTTTGACAAATGTGCCACATTAATTCAGTGCAGGAAGGGATAGTCTGTTCAACAAATGGTACTCCAACAACTAGATATCCAAAGGCAGAAGAATGAACTTAATTCATACCTCCTCCATACATGAAAATTAATTCACCATGGACGATAAACTTAATGGAAGAGCCAACACTATAAAATCTTCTAGAAGAAAATATAACAGAGAATCTTTGCAATACAGGATTAAGGCAAGGTATTCTTAGATATGGCCCCAAATACATTATCCATAAAAGAATACATTCTGATAAACTGGACTTCACCCAAATTCAAAATGTGTGCTTCAAAAAGCTCCATGAAGAAACTGAAAAGTCTACAGCCTGGGAAGAAATATTTGTGAATCATATTCAAGAGTCAAAAGACTCTTACTTAGAATGTATAAAGAACTTTTACAACTCAAGAAGAAGACAAACAACATAACTTTAAAAAAAAAAAAAAAAGGTGGTGGTGGTAAAAACAGACATTTCTCCAAAGGAAATAAATGAATAACTCTCACAGCACATGAAAAGGTTCTCAAGGTCATCAGTCCTCAGCGGCAAATGAAAAGCACAAGGAGAAAGTACTTCACACCTTCTAGAATAACTAGAATGAAAAAGACAGCCTCTGCCAGGCACTGGTGAGTACGTGGAAAAACAAATCCTTAGATACTACTGGAGAGAATGAAAAATGGTACAGTAACTTTGGAGAAGACTTTGGCAATGACTTGAAAAGTTCAACAGAAACTCGCCATCATACACAGCAAGTCCTCTCCTAGGAATTTAAGAAAAATAAAAACAAATGTCTCCACAAGGACACGCACATAAAAGTTCATAGCAGGATTAGTCATAATAGCAAAAACTGCCAACCATTCCAATGGCTAACCACTGATGAGTAAAGAAAACACTGTACGTATATCCATAAAAAGGAATATTATTGAGTCACATAAAAGAGGAAACTACTTACACATGCTACATCATGAGTGGCTTGTCAAGAATATTATAGTAAGAGAAAGAAGCCACATGCAAAAAATTACATATTCTGTGATAATATTTATGTTAATTATCCAAAAGGGGCATATTTTCAGGAGAGAAAGTAGATCAGCATTTTATCTAGGAAATAGGAGTGATGATTTGATAAAAAAAAATATTTTTGGATGATAAAAGTACCCTATAATTATACTATGATGTTGGTTTAAAATGACAAATTTACTAAAAGCCATACAATTGCATATTTACAATGGATCAACTTTATGGTATGCAAAGTATAACTCATTAAAGCTATTCTTTTTTTAAAATCAAGGTTAGGTAGTATCCTCAGTGGTGATGTTTTAATACACTTCAAAATTTTTAATAAAAAGTAGAAAACCTGTGTGTCAAATTTATTGATTATCTGTAAGGTGACTACAGAGTTGATCATCTAAACAAGAACATTTCCTAGAGATCAAAGGAGTATAATAATAATTACATGGACCCACAGGAGTAAGCTAATACTGTCCAGGGCAAACAAGCCTGTGTGGCTGGTTACTATTAGAAAGTATCAAAGCAGAATTACAGTGTCTTTCTCTAGATTTGCTTAGCACAGAGTATATTGTGCAACTGAACTACTCTTCAAATGAAGTCTTTTGATGATGAGGTGACTAACTTTTCCTCAACATCACAATGGGTTCACTTCAGCTGTCTGACTACACAAACAACTTCATCCCAATCACCTGACAAAGGACTGTGCTTCCTCGTTCCTTCTACTGAATACACAGGTAAGCACGATATGGTTAGACCAACATGTAAACCTGCAAACACACCACCTTAATAGCCTTTAAAAGTAACCTATCAAAAGGTGCTAACTTTCAGAATCTCTGTGATACTAAAATTCAGGCCAATCCTTCACAAGGAAAAATGCTAACATTTTAATTTTTGTTGACTCTGATTTATTTCTCTTCCTTTCATCCATTCCTTCCACGGCTATAAATAAATGTACTCTGTGCCGGCACCACACTAGGTGCAGGAGAAAGTCAGGAGAAGGCAAGCAGCCCTCAGATGCCCTCTTCTCCACCAGGGGCCAACCAGCGCCGCATCAGTCCCAGGGCAGAAGAAGCACAGATGCCTGTTTTGCTTAATTTTCAACCACTGGCCTCATGAGCCAGTGGTGCTTTAGAGTTGAATCTTCTTTTCTAGGCACAGTTTTTAATTCCAATAACAGTTTTTAATTATAATTCTTTCCTAACTTGAAGGTTCAGCCAATGAAAATATAATACAATAAAGTAAGTCACTTTGAACACTCCTTCTCTCCTACTACACACTTGCATTTTGTCTTGAACAAAGCAGCTTCCCAGCAGAGCACCCTGACCAGGTTTGTTCCAGATCAGCTCCGGAACCCAAAGAAATGGAAATGCTCCCAACCACCACTAGGTGGGGGTACAAGTCAGAGGCAGGAAGCCAGTGGATTCAGACCTGGGAGCTTGATGAAGAATGTCTAAGGTGGGATTCCTCCTGTTGTTATCCCGCTCTGAACTTCTAACTAAGTAAACACATCACTACTGAGAACTTTTATTACTCTTAGGAAAATGAAAGCTATACAAAAGCATGAACAAGAATGCGAACTTCCTCTTTCCAAAAGAATGAGTCCTATAACAAAAAAACTCAAGGAAATAACTCTCATGAGGTATACAAAAGGTTACTACTTACTTGAGTTTCTGTTGGCTGAGAAATACGTTTTCTGCTAATTCATATCTGTATTTCATCTGATCCTATGCTTTCATATTTTAACCTGCTTTTAGAAGCAATACCAAGAGTCCAGAATACCATGTTACTTGGAGTTCCCCTGATTCGCTGTGTCTCATTGCTGTGTCTCTGATCACTCACATGAGGCTTTCTGCCTGGAAACTGCTATACAGTGTGTGTGTGTGTGTGTGTGTGTGAGTTCAATTACTCACTGAGCTCAATGCTGGGAATACAATAATGCAGTCTCTAACTCAGGTCCCCATCCCCACGGTAGGAACAGCGAGGTCAGCGCTGAGGGCAGGGAGCCAGCACGGACGACAGGGCTGTAGGAGAGGTTCCTAAGGAAATGCAGAGAACACCCTCCCAGCAGCCTGGGGGTGAGGGTGGGGTGGGAGAAGCTTTCTCTCCTGTGAGCAGAGAGTAGGACTGCCGAGGAACAGTGGGAAGGATAGAAAAAGCAAGCTGAGCAATGGCCTGGGGGTTTTGGTACATAGTGTTTTCAGAAAACTAAGAGACACAAGGAGACAGTACTGGGAGTTTGGATAACTGCCTGTGGGAGGTCAAATGGTGCTTTCTACCAGAATGAGGACCATGACTTACTTAATCCTTTCCCCTGCTGAAGGCTGTTGTGCAGGAGAAGATGTGATCAACACTGTGTTTCCATTAATACTGAAAGGCCACACATGGATTAGCTGTGAGCATGGACTCCAGCCCTGAGCCGGGTTCAAATCCCAGCTCCATCTCTTACTCTTTGTATGACTTTGCACAAATGACTTCCCTCTCTGTGCCTATATATAATCATCTCTAAAACAGGGTTAATGAGACTTTCATGTCCTAGACTGGTTTGAGGAACCCATGGAACAAGTCTAGTGTTCTACTTCACATGGGGCTGGGACAGGGTGACTGTGGCAGGAGGCAGGAGGCTGGTGCAGAAACCGAAGCAGGAGATGCTGAATGCAAGGTGGAGAAACAGGAGGTAGGACAATGATGAGACACAGGAGGCAGAAATCCAGAGGGTGGACATGGCCTAGTGAGTGATGGGATGGGAGCCTCTAAGAAAGGGCAGGTCCCCAAGGAGGCTCTGGTCTCCATCACCAGCAACCAGGTAGACAGAGCTCCATCCTCACACAGAGGGGTCCTGGAGGATGGTCAGGTGAGGGCATGACAGGTAATCAGAGAACATCCAGTCCCTTCCCCTGGTCTGCCTGTCTTCTGAGATGCAGAGGGCACGTCACAGGGTCTGTGGCCCTCGGAGACATTTATTTTACACTCTGGGTCTCACCACAGGTCCCACAGCAAGACCAGGTCTCAGTTACTTTCCTGTCTCCATGCCTGCTGTGCTCCATGTCTGCTCAGTGTTCTGAGAGCAGAGGGAGGGAGGAGAGGGAGGGAGGACTGGGCTTTTGAGTGATGAATGTAAACACAAAGGAGAATCACAACTTTTTTTACCTGCTTCAGATTCAGGAGGAGAATAAAACTGACCATCAGAAAGACCACCAGGTATAAGTGCTGCCCTCTCTGAAGCATCCTGAACTATCAGGAGTCCTGGAAGAGAAGAAATTCAGATGCTGGGAATGATGTCATACTTCTGGTAGCTTCTGGGCAAGGTTAATCACAATAAAATGCTGTTATCATTATATGAAAGGAAGGCTTAGCAAAAAGGTAAGCTCTGTTCAAATCAGGACTTCCAGGGTCTCCCTTCTAGCTTGGTACCTAGCTTGTCTCAGGAGGCTAATCTGGGGAGACACTCACTGTTTTCCTCTTCTGCCTCTTGAGGTAAGACTTTGAAATCCAGGAACCAGGTCTCAATCCAGGCCAGGAGGAAGGAAATGATGGGCAGCACGTAGCCGAAAGCCCCTTGAGAGAAAAGCTGGAAAGACAGATGTGAGCAGGAGAGGGAAATGCAATTACCAGGAGCTCACAATGGAAAATAAGGCTTCGCCATTATAGATGGTAATGGCAAGAGAACATGGGAGGCTGTACCTTTGAGAGGATCACTTTTGCGAGTAAAAAGGCACTGGTCACTGCTGTCGTCAACTGAAAGACACATCATCCAACATCATTTGCATTAGACATTTTACATTGGGAAGGCACCTGCTCCCAAAGATCCCTGTCTGAGCCAGAAGCTCCCAATGCCCGGAAAAGCTCTGCCCCCACCACTCTGTCCCCAGCCCCTGAACCAACACTGGGCCAACATGGGCTTCTCCGTGGCTCCCGACTGACTGCTGGTGCTCTCCCTCCTCCCAGGGTCTAGCAGGCCGCTGTGTGGGGAAACCAAGTTTTGTCCCCACAAGGTCCAACCTGCAAAGGCGCTGTCCCTACAGAAGGGACCCCTGAAATGCAGAGCCGGGGCTCCCCCTAGTGGTTAGGGAGCCCAGAGATCATCCCACAGGACCTGGGCCTAGTCTCTCCATCCCCCAAAGAGGATTCCTAGCAACATGACCCCTGACCAGGGTGATACCAGCAGGAGCCTGACAGAACAGGGATCAGGGGACATGGGGTGTCAAGCTCTGTGAGTATAAACACAGTTGCAGAGTCAGTATTTTTTAGCAAATCACCCCCCTACACGCAAACATATATATATATATATATCTCCCCACACACACACCCCAGCCAGAGTGAGCTGTGTCTGAAAGAGAGGAGGCATTTTACATTCTGACACAAATTAATTTTATAGGCTGACACTTAGTACCTTATTAGGTACCAGGTGAGTCCTCCTTCCAGCTAGCTGACCCCTCTCTGCAAATGTTTTTAAAAGGAAAAATAAAAAATAATCAAATGGATGTGCTAAGCATGACCTATCGTTTCATAATTTGAAGTAGATATTGGATACTTTCTAAAAACTCGGGGATCCCTGGGTGGCTCAGTGACTGAGCGCTTGCCTTCGGCCTGGGGCATGATCCTGGAGTCTGAGGATTGAGGCCCGCATCGGGCTCCCGCAGGGAGCCTGCTTCTCTCTCTGCCTGTGTCTCTGCCTCTCTGGGTCTCTCACGAATAAATAAATAAAATCTTTAAATAAATAAATAATAAAAACTCACTGAGTATCACTCACGCCTCTGAAACAAATATTGAGGCAGATGGCCTGACAAACACTAGTGTACGTTAAAGAAACTTTGGAGTAGAATGTCTCAAATGGGATGGCTGAAGAAAATCAGAAAGACACAATCACAGCTATTTGTTATCAGTAAAAATATATTCAGGACAGGGAGTCAAATCTGGCTAATGCTGTCAGCCTACAACTGAGACACATTAGCTTGGGACTCAGCTGAGGGTCTGATGTCCTGCCTGTGATTCTGTGGATGCTCGGAAGAGCTGGCTCCTCGAGGACCACGTCTTAGAAGAGGGTCCATCCCCAGCTGGACAAGCTTTCCTGGCCCACACACACACACCGAGGCCTCACTCCAGAAGCAGAACTGCAAGTATTTTGGAGCTGCTCCCTCCAGCTTGGGGAGCTCAATGTTATCCCCATACACCTGCCTTATTAGAGCTCTTCAAAAGGCGAGTGTTCAGACATCTGTGGAAGTGGCAAAAATAACTGAGGCAGAACGGCTTATAATTCTTCTTTTAATCAGTAAATATTTACTGATGGTGAAGAGCGAGTGTCAAGGCTCCGTGCCAGATGTGAAGAAACAGAGACGAGGAAAAATACCACTGCCTTCAGGGCTCCTTAAGTTAAGTGTCTGACTTTTGGTTTTGGCTCAGATCAGGATCTCATGGTTGAGACACTGAGCCCCACTTCCAGTTCCAAGCTCTGCAGGGAGTGCACCTGAAGTTCTCTCTCCCTCTCCTGCTCCCACTATGTGCTCTAGCTCTCTAAAGTAAATAAATGTTTAAAAACACCACTGCCAAAACAAACAAACAAAACAAAACAAAACAAAACAAAACAAAAACCACCACTGACTTCAAGAAGCCTGAAGGTAACAATATAAAAGGAGGACAGGAACTTTTCCCTTTGATATTGGAGGGAGGGGAATAAAATAGCAAGAAAGGCAATGATCAAAATAAGGAGAGAACAAGTCATGAAGAATTACCAAGCAGTTTCAACCAAAGGGGAAATTTTCACAAGTATCTTTATGACAGAGGTACTGATCTCATCATTCATTTGCAAAATGAGGTAGAGGGTGCATTGGTGTTTGGCCAAGAACCATTGTTGGGTCTCTATATTCCTCATTTGGCTCAGTATCCGTTGAGACAAAGCTAGTTACTCATTGCCATTGGAAAGAAGCCCTGGAGTGCTGAACCTACTGAAGCTAGCAGAATTCAACCCAGATGAAAAGCACATTTTCTCCCAGCCTGTTGCTGCTGTGAGCAGGCCTGGGCCACCAGCACTGGAGAAGATGAACAACTCGCACAGACATACTCACCGCTATTGCCCACCAATGGCGCAGTCTGCATACAGCATATGCAAGTATTAACACTTTAAATCGAAAAACTGCCAAAAGCTGTATTAAGAAAAAGACAAAGTAAGTTTTAAAAAACAGATACAAATATAAAATAATGGAGTTTTATGAAGAACTCACCAAAGCGTCTTTATTATTCTGACTTAACTGATGACTGGCACTGGGCTACAGACCTGTATTTGGGACCTCTGCTTTAGATTTTATGTAATACTGCCCAAATAAGGATTCAAATTCACTTCCCATTATCAACACCATTTTTATTTTTATAAAAATAAAACACCATTTTATTTTTCCTTTCTATTTGAGTACACATATATTTCTGATCTGCTGTTAAGACTGGAGAGAATGTTCTCAGAGTTGACTTTCCCACTCCTGGTACAGACACTCACTTTTGAAAGAGACAGGTTCTTAGTAAAGTCCACTTAGTAAAGCTCTGGGTTACAGGGGTACTGGGAGAGTTCTATCCAAGTAGCTACCACCCGATTATTTAGGGTAGCTCTGTGACATTTGTGAAATCCTTCATGTGTATTATTATCCCATGTAATCCCTTTGTCAACAATCCCATGTATCAATTACTGTCATTAATCCCACCATACACATAAAGTAGATAGAAAAATTATACAAGGTCACACAACTCCTTGGGGAGGAAGCCAGGACTTGAACCCAGGTGGTCGGGCTCTACTGAACCACTATGTCACAGCTGTCTTTGTAATTCTCATTTAGTAAGGAATACATATAGAGTAAGATTTTACCAATTTTCCTTGGAAGACATGCCTATTGTGGATAGAGAAAAGTCAGGTGACTCTTGAGCAGTGCCTGAGGGCAGGAGTCTGCCAAAAGTTTCTCACTAATCAAAACTGCTGAAAGGCTGGAGGCTGACAGCCTTTTTGCAGCCACTGACCAGAGGACCACACTTAAGATCCTTTTACGTAAATGAAGGTCACAGGTTATGTTTTGTTTTAATTTGCTGTTTTCATTAAAAATGTGTTTTCCAACAATCTGCAAACTGTTTAGCTTCTCTATTCATTCTAATTCTAGCCCTGCATTCTGGATTTGGCAAAAGGATAAGTCTTCTTCAGCCCTCTATCTCAAAGTCTCCCTGGTCCAAAGGTTTCCTGGAGGCTGTGTCCATTTCCAGGCCAGACATGTCAGTCCTTTTAGTCTGAGCTAATGGGCCCTGACTATTTGTCCAGGACCACTGACTTCCTAAGCATAAAGGACAGACAACTCTCAGAGATCTGGCTGATAGATTAGCCTGGTTTCCTGGCTGAGGCTAGTTTAACATAAATTCGGCAAGGGAAAGAAGAGGAAAAAGGGAAATCAATCTTGCTATTATAGGTCAATTGTTTTTGAAGAAAGAAATGTCAAGAAATATGGGATCTATCACTCTCTGCCTCGAACTTTAATGACCTGGGATGAGTCAAGACACCGAACCAAAGAAACTCAATTTCCTCACTTGGAAAAATGAGGGAATTAAAATTATATTAGTGATTTTCCAAATATTCTGTAGCAACCAAACACTTTTTCAACACAATCTTATTGGAAGTCAAACATATCATACAGAGAAAAATGGAACTACTTGGGTTGCAAGATGTCAATGACAGGGAACCCTAACCTCTGCTTACTGGGAGTCACAGCTCCTTCCCCATACACACTTCTGCAGGCCCCTTCAGAAATAAAACAACAACAAAAAAAGCCTTCTAGTGTAGTCTGAAAATATAGTCTATATTTTCTATAGTCTAGAAAATATAATTACTCAATTATGAAAATTCTCAACCAAAAATGATGATGATGATAGTGACAGCAGGTGGTTCTCTGAGCTTCCAGGATGTATCAATCATTGGCCTAAATGTTTTCCATGCATTATTTCATTTACTTTTCAGAACTAGGGTAATCTTATTTTACATATGAAAACACTGAAGTTTAGACCCAATATATTAAAAGATGTACAAATAGTGATAGTGGTGTGAATCAAACCCAAGTTTTTCTGACTGTCGTGCTCTTAACAACTGTGCATAAAGCTTCTGAAGGTAGTGAACAAAGTAGATAAAATGAATTTGGAGGAATTCATGGTGAATATGAATTGCCCACACTACACCTAACATGATGTTACAATCTGATTTACTTACACTATCAACTATAAAAAGATACTGGGGAGATATACCAAACCCAGTGCGCGTCACAGTGTGCCCTGGAAAGATTGTAAGCATTCTTTTGAATGAAATGAAGGCCTTGTCTATAGAGAATCACATCTGTGTAGTTCTACAACTAACTAAGGTTGCCCAGAATTATCAACAGATAACTTTCCTTGAAAACTCCAATTATAGAAAAATGAAATGTTGTATATTAATGAAGTACACTCAGAAATCTATCTCAAGGCAGGAAAGGAATGGCATTTTCATCGTGTTGTTATATAAAGAGGTCAATTTTCCTGTTAGTGATTAGGGTGGGTCACTGGCTTCTATGAAAAGAATAAAGGCTCCTTCTGACAATCATTATATGGTTTCACTCATACAGGGAATGTAAAAAATAGTGAAAGGGATTATAGGGGAAAGGAGGGAAAATGAGTGGGAAAAATTAGAGGGTGACAAAACATGAAAGACTCCTAACTCTCAGAAATGAACAAGGAGTAGTGGAAGGGGAGGTGGGTGAGGGTATGGGGTGGCTGGGTGACGGGCACTGAGGGGGGCACCTGACAGGATGAGCACTGGGTATCATACTATATGTTGGTAAATCGAACTTCAATAAAAAATATATATATTTTTTAAAAAAGGCTCCTTCTGTTGCCCTTCCTTATCTCTCATTAATCATTTTCTTTCCTTCCTGTGACAAGACGATTCATTACAAAGAGAGTGAGAGTGCACTGACTGGTCCGGAAACTGAGAGGGAAGGAAAACCAGGGTTCAAGAGAGGGAAAGAGAATGGCATAGAGTGTGTGGTCGACTCAGAAGAAATTCACTTGTGGTTAGATTCATCAACCACATATGTGAAGTGAAATGTAAAACAGGAAATACTTACGAATATATCAAAATAAGAGGAGTAGTAGTCATACTGCACCACCTCCTTCTCTAATGTGTTCTCAATGCCTCCATTCACCTAGGAAGGAGAGTGAGAAGTAAAAATGAGACATTTACGTGTGAAAATAATACAAGAAAACATACATGTAAGGTTCTGTATGCGCTTTTCTGCCTACTTTCTTAGAACACTGAAATGTTAAAATAGGAGGAACAAAATACTCATTAACTCTAATAGAAAAAATGTTGAATAGCATTTCCCACTTCAATTCTGAATTCATTTATTCAACAAATATAAATGTATGATGAAAAACAATGCCTTGTTTGTAGTTCCTATTTTAGCAAATTAAAATGTTTTTAAAAACCGCCTCTTTTTTCTTCTAAATAAAATCTTCAATTATACAAATGTGTAATTTTAAGGGAGACAATTCACATTCGTCCAGAGCTGCCCTCACTCTCTGACCACTTTCCATTGTTTTAGCTCTTGGAAGGCCAACAGGTCCTCTAATCTTAGCAAAGATCAATAACATGGGATGGAAGTGTAGATATCCTCTCTGGTTTTTCTTTTTTATTTGCTCCTGGCATATGAAAACCCTGCACTTTTATCAACATATATTTTTAACTTGGTAATGAAATGAGGGACAAACCAGACCTACAATCATATGTGCTGAAGTTACAATAAATGATGAAAATCAGACCTAAGATTACAAACTTTCCTCTGCCAATTCTCCTACCAAGATGACTTTTAAATGATCAAGTTCAGAACTCTACATATTACACTTATAGAAAAAAAATTTTTTAAATGAAATAATAGGGCATCTGTGTGGCTCAGTGGTTGAGTGTCTGCCTTTGGCTCAGGTCGTGATCCCGGGGTCCTGGGATCGAGTCCCACATTGGGCTCCCCACATGAAGCCTGCTTCTCCCTCTGCCCATGTCTCTGTGCCTCTCTTTGCGTCTCTCATGGATAAGTACATAAAATCTTTTTTAAAAAATCAAGTAATGGAACGTGTGTCTGACAGTTAATGCAGTAGTCAAGCAGACACTAGAATCATTAGGGCCAGTGGATTAGGGAACATGACATGCAACAGTAAATTGGCATTTCCAATCTGAAGTACAGACATTGTTTATCCTGGCAAACTGATGGAGATGATCTGAAAAAGGACAAAGTGAAGGGTGATGGACCAAAGACCTGGATAAATGAGGAGAAAATCAATTAAGGAATGCCTTTGTGCGCCTGCCTTTGGCCCAGGGCGCGATCCTGGAGACCCGGGATCGAATCCCACGTCGGGCTCCCGGTGCATGGAGCCTGCTTCTCCCTCTGCCTGTGTCTCTGCCTCTCTCTCTCTCTCTCTCTCTGTATGACTATCATAAATAATAAAAAAAAAAAAAAAAAAAAAGGAATGCCTTTGTAAGGCTTGCTAATTGGTCAAACTGGAATTAAAGTTGCCACAAGGAATGGATCCTCTTGGCTTGGAAACTTTTACAAGTATTTGTATTTGTTGCTTAAATGCAAATATACCATAAAAAACATTTGGTACTTTAAAATCCCCTAAGGAGGTTTCGGTTTCTGTGTAATTTGTGCAGACTAGCTACTGACCTGCTTGAATATAGATCTATATAGCAAATAGAATGGAAAACTTGGGAGCAAAGAAAAATAATTATTAAAAGCCAAACAATCATGCAGTGTTATCGCTGTGTGTCTCCAGACTAAGGACACTTAGCACTATCTCAAATATTAGAAGAATGATTATTCCAACTGACCTACAGTAAAGAGGGGTTCTTAATCTCTATCCTCCTAAGAACGGCCAACAACCTGCTCATGCAGTTCTTCAATCAACAGTCAGTAGAAAAAAGGTTTTCTACAGTATCTGCACACTTTAAAAGACCCTGATTTGGAGGGTGCCTGGGTGGCTCAGTTGGCTAAGCAGCTGACCCCTGGTTTCAGCTGAGATCATGATCTTGGGGTTGTGAGATCAAGGCCCATGTCAGGCTCCGCACTCAGCATGGAGTCTGCTGGGGATTCTCCTTCTTCCTTCTGATTCTCCCCCTGCTCATGTTCTCCCTCTCTCTAAAATAAATACATCTTTTTTTTAAAAAAAGTTTAAAAAAAAAAAAAAAAGACGGATTTTGTCTTGCCTTTAAATAGGGAAATCTAAATCTACATCTGTAGCTCCAACCTACACTCTAAATCTTATTTCAAAATCTTTGTCTCTAGCTCAGGGTGTCCACTATAGACTCGTCTTTAGTTTCACATGGAACCTCTCCTCACAGTTCTGACAGAGCTCATCCTGTTCTTCTACATTCCAACACGAGAAATCTTCAGAGTCGTTTTTGGACCCCGGGGATGATAAAACCAGCCTATCGGTAACTCTATCAGCATACTTATTTTTTTAGTATTTCTCTAAGGTTAGCTTTTTCTTTCCTAGTCCCACCACTGTACATGGGATTCCTTTAACAGCTTTAGAACCAATCTGTCCGCAAGGTAATCCAACTGGCAAACCACTGCCACAAGATCTTTATCCATTCACCAAATATTTGCTGAAAACGTATTAAGCGTCAAGTATGGTTCTAAATACAATGAATACTTTAGTAAACAAAATAGTATCTCTGTCTTTATGGAACTTACATTCTACCAAGCAGTGAGAGATGACAAACAAGAAAATAAGTGCCATGCAGAGAACAAAGCAGAGCAGGGTGACACAGTAATGGTTGACTTCTTTTGGTCCAGTGGTAAATGGAAAGCTTCTCTGTGGTGATATTTAAACTGACAGATTACCAGCATGATAGTCAGAATCTGCATCAAGATAAAGGCAATTAACCATTTCATTTAGAAGGAACAACTAGTATAAAGGCCCCCAAGAGAAGAGAGTTTGTTACACTGTGAGACCAGGAGGCACGTCTGGGCTGCTCTGGGTGGACCAGAACAGAGAGTGGGGAAGGAAGTCTGGAAGCTCCTTGGGGCTGTGCAAGCCATGTTACAGCATTTGGATTTTATTCAAAGTGCTCTGGTAGGTCAGTGAAGGGTTATAAATAGAAAGTAACATTATCTGATTTGTGTTTTTACTTTTAAAAGTCCCTCTGGCTTCTGTGAGGAGAATGGGCATGAGGAGGACAAGAGTGGAAATAGGGAAATCGGCTGGGCCTCTGGTATAGTAGTTTGGATGAGTGCTAGCACCGGCATGGTTGAGGGGACCAACTATAGGAATGGAAAGAAGAGGTCACATTTTGGATATATTCTACAAGCAGATTTGACAGGGCTTACTTTTCCCCTGGATGTGGAGCGTGAGAAATACAAAACAAACAAGCAACTTAATAAACAATGAGTCTTCATTTTTGGCCTGAGAATCCTGCTTCCTTGAAGCAAGGAGGAAAACTGGCTACTTTGAAAGTCATAGATGAGGGCAAAGTATTTTGGTTACTGTTATGATTGCATAGGACAGCTAGGTCCCATTACTCTGCCAAAAGCCTAACACCCTTTGTGCTATTTCTTTCCTCTTTTCAAGACCAACACTACAAGGCAGTATAAGATACGTGTCTTATCTCCTCAGCCAAACTTCAAATCTTATATAATTTTTTTTGTGGAGTTCACCATGCCCTATGCCCTAGCACTCAGGAAACATAGAGACATGTAAAAAGAACAATGGATGTGAGTGATTAGATTTAGAGACAGACCACAAATTAAAGGGATGAAAAACCCAGGTCAGGACTGACAATATAAAACAAACCGAATTAGAAACTAAATGTTAATAAATCATTTATTAATAATAATAAATAAATAAATAAATAAATAAATAAATAAATAAATCTTTGCTTAAAAGGTCAAGATGTGCTATTTTACTATATTCTTATTTAGTCTTTTAATTTTCCAACAGGGGTAACTAGTAGTCAGTGGAAAAGTTGAGTCTTAAAACACATATCTTAATTTGAAAAGATATATGCACCCCTACGTTTACTGCAGCATTGTACGATAGCCAAGAAATGGAAGCAACCCAGGTGTCCATCAACAGATGAATGAAGATGTGGTGTATACACACACACACACACACACACACACACACACACACACACACATGCTGGAATATTAGCCATGAAAAAGAATGTGATCCTGCCATTTGCAACAATGTGGATGGACCTAGAGGGTGTTATGCTAAGTGGAGTAAGTCAGAGAAAGACAAATACCATATGATTTCTCACTCACATGTGGAACTTAAGAAACAAAATAAATGAACAAATGAAAACAAAGAGATAAACAAAACAGACTCTTAAGTACAGAGAACTGATGGTTGCCAGAGTGGAGGTGGGTGGGGTGATGCATGAAATAGAGGGGATTAAGAGGCATAAGCTTCCAGTTACAAAACAGATAAGTCACAGAGATAAAAAGTACAGCATAAGAAATATAGTCAGTGAGACAGCAATATTGTTGTCTGGTGACAGATGGCGACTATGCTTATTGTGAGGACTGAGTAATATACAGGAATGTTGAATCATTATGTTCTGAAACTAATATACCACTGTATATGTTCATTATACTTCATAAAAAAATTAAATAAAAATACCTTTCTTAATTGCAAGGCCTAGTGATTTTTTTTTTTATAACATGTTGCATACAGGCAAAAACCGATCCCCTATGATGAATAACAGTGCACAGTCCACTTCACTTCCATTTCAATTTTGTTGAAGCAATAAGAAAGGATGAGATAGTGTGATCCCCCCCCCCCCACAATTTCACTCACTTAAAAGCAGATAGTGATATTACTGGTACATCAATAAATGCTTTGATTTTGTGCTGTCATTAAAATTAAAATTAAATTAAATTAAAATTAAAATTTTTAAGTGAGTTCCCTTAAAACTACTGCTATGCTTTCCTGTTAAAAGATGTATTTCTTTTCATTTCTTAATACACAGTCATTAGCTTTGGAAACCTTAACTCCTTTGAAATACATATTAATTTAAATATTGTCTTTAAAGTATACATGTGGGACAAATAATAAAAAATATTCTAAATTACGATGTTTCTAAATTACGATGTCTTATCACTGGCTTGATTGGTTTTAAACAACTCTTGCCTGTGAGGAAAGCATTCTGGAAGTTTCCTATTTGTTGGTAAGGAATATAAACAGAGCCAAGGCTTTGGGAGAAAACAAATCTATTGGGTGATATATAATATATTATTTAAATGTATTTTCATCTGTTTATTTTTACCTTTATTAATGTAGCAACTGGAGAACTTAATCATCTGTGAGGCTTGCATCATATTTCCATTGGACAGTATTAGTCCAGACAATTATATGATAATATAACTGCATAGACTTGACAAGACAGAGATAAACCTCCAAATGTTTCTACAACATTTTTTTCCATAAAATATGAATAGTCCCTTTCTGAAACAGTAAAGAATGCATGAAAAATCTCAAACATGGGGATTAGAAAAAGTAGGTTTAACAGCTAAAACATATTCCAGAGGCATGTTACCTTTTTGGAACAAGAAAAGGGTCAGGAAATAAATACTCAAGTCAAGCACTGAGCACTAATGCCAGTCATGAACAATAGGTAAATGGATGGGCAGGGTTGTGTTCCAATAAAACTTTATAAAAAAGGCCAGATGAATCTGTCCCCCAGGCTGCAGTTTGCTCACTCCTGGTATAGAGCAAAACACCATGAATTCAAACTTCAAAGTGAGTTTTAAATGACCTGGCTTTGCTTTATTTTTTTTTTCTGGCTTTGCTTTAAAACATGCCAATACAGCACAAGAAAAGTCAAAATCAGCTGGAAAAGAACATGGAATTCACGAAATGAGACAGAAATGATGAGAAAAATAAGAAAATTGTTTCCTGTCTCGGAAACAACTCTTATATAAAGTCATGGGAAAAAAACACTTACATTTAACTCTATTATCCACAGTAATGTTACAAATAAGAGGTCAAAGGTGACAAACAAACAGAAAGTCCTCCTGACATCAGATATGCCTTTCTTCTCTCTTCCTTCATAGGATTCAATCCTGGCCATGAGGTGTGTAGGGTTGATGGAATGGACGTCGCGCAAAGAAGCGTGAGAGCTCTGGCTCCCTGTGAGAGCGTTTTCCATGTCTTCTTGCAGGGGGTTCATCCTGAAGGAAGGTTAAAGGAGCCTTTTTCCAACTTCACCATCCCTAGAGAAAGGAGAGCTTTGTGTTAAATCAGAGCTCACCTACCACCACCATGCCAGCCCCACCACCCACCACCGTGCAACTGTTTCTTTAATGAGCAACAGTGTCTTAACTGAAGACATTTGTTTTGATGAAGACAATAAAGAGAAAGTGAAATAGGAAGCAATTCTAGATGTTATCAATCAATACTACAAAAGAGCTGTTACAGAAATGAATGAAATAAAGAAGAATGCGAATTTACAGTATTAAAGAGAGAAGACAGGATGCTAACCACATGAGAAAGGTATAACTGATAATCCAGAGCAGACCCGTCCTTTGCTGTGCCAGGGAGAAAACCTTTCCAACTCTGTGTCATTTCTCCTGAACCAGGAAAACATTTTCTGAAAGCTCCCCAGACAGTAGGTAACCAGAATATCTAAACTAGACAGGAAAAACATATTCCTGAAGAGGAAATGCATTTCCCCATCACCTCTGAATGAGTAAGCATGTTTCCTGGCCTCTTCTTGCAAAGGAAGTACACCCCCCACCACCACCACCAAAGTTCAGCATTATGCAAACACCTCTGTGCTAATTACACAAGTTACAGCTCTATCTAGAGATCCAGGGCCATCTCTCCCCAAGATCAGGATGTGCTTCTATAATAAAGGTAAAAGATTAGTAATCTAAGTGGTCTGATCACCTCACAGGTGATGCAAAGTCATGAAACAGTATGGTGAACAGTGTCGTTTACCAAATATTCCCGTTTCCCTCCCACAGCATCTCTCCCCACGGGAGGATTCTATACCCCTGGCTCTATCAACCTCATGAGCCTTTCTTTGGCCAATGTATCGCAAGCAGAAGTCTGTGTGCCACTTTTGTCCAGATCTAGGAAAAATGCAGATTCCTTTCTTTCTAGCATAGTGACTGGTGATGTCCAGATAAAGAAAAGCATTTTCAAGGTATGTAAAATAGAATTTGTTAACAGACTGCTGAGATTTTCCTAAAGCACTGTAGTCCCACTTGGTCCTATTCACAGTCCAGAACTATTTCTTTACACATGACCCTCACTTCTCTCCCTTTCCACATTCGGGAACAAAAGTCCTTCCCACATTTTCATAGATGTGGTAATAAAACGAAGTAACATTTTTGAAAGCAATTTGGTTACATAAACTAAGATGCTTTAAAATATTCATCCTTCTTGGGCTAGTAATCTTACTTCAGCAAACCTAGAGAAAATTAACTATAGACCTTCAGGACAGAAACTGATCTATGTCATTAGAGGTCAGGTTTGTGATTACTCTTGAGCAAGAAGTTGACTAGAGCTCACAAGTTTGATCAAATTCCATTTCTTGGCTTGAGTAGTACTAGCATGGATGTAGGTTGTGGTTTCAGTGGTATATTGATTTGTGAATATTCAAAATGCTATACACTTATGTACACTTACATATTTATGAACTGTGTATGTGTCTCTGTTAAGCAGACCTTATCATTATATATCTATAATAGTTCTGGTTAGAAAACAATCTAAATATCTAACAGAAAGGTAATAATCATAGATAAATAGATAAATCATAGTACAGACACAGTAGTCATTGAAATACTTATACAGTATTTAGAAGTCAGAAGAAGGCTTATATTACAATAGTAACTAGCCTAAACTCTGAATATTAAATGGAACACACATACACATACAGAGTATGTTCACAATTTTGTAAAAATAAAACCAAATTTTTAAAAGAATGTACATATGAAGCATATCAAATGTTAATACTGATTATTTCTCCCTGATAATATTATATCCCCCCTTTTCCTTTTCCATATTTTCAGATTCCCTATTTTGTACATAGTATATTTACAACAGGAAGGACTAAATTCAAACGTAATATTTTTATAGTCCTGGACAGATGTCCCAGGACTTTATGAGGCTCTTCCCTACTTTTTCAACACATCCGGGTGACAGTAGATAACATCATCTTGGACGTTCTGAAAAGCTCAAAGAAGTCCACTGCAGTGCTTTGTAAAAAAAATTTAAAATTCCAAAAACCAAAATTATTTATACACAATTTCTTTCTCAATGAGATCATTACCATCCTAGGGGAAGGAATAACATTGGCATATTCCCCAGTATAGTTGCTCTTAAAACAAAGTTTGCAAAACACTAAATTTACATGCCAGGCTTCTAGGAGTTAATTCTGAAACAATAAAAAGGAAAGCAACTGTGTTTTCTGTGATGAAACACACATTTCAGAGTTCAAAAAGACACCAAAAATGCTCTCTAAATTTGAACCCGGATAAATACAGACCTATTTCTGTAACAATACATTCTACAGTAAGAAAAACCAATCTAAATAGTGTTTAAACCAACCTAATATTCTATTAGCAACTGTATCTAAAAATTCTCAAGTCTACTAAACTGTACAGACAATCCAATGAATTCACAACTGAAACTCAGGACTGTTTTTAGGAAGAAAATCACTTCCAAGGTAATTAGATCATTTTCTCAGGCTCATTCACTCCTCCTTCCCTGAGCCAACTCCTCATGAATAAAAAATGGTAACAAAACACGAACCCTAGAAATCGAGTCTATTTCGAACTAAAACCTGACACCATACAGATGGTATGCACCTGCCTTGAGAAATGAGGATCATTACATTATTTTTTAGATGCATGTGCACAACTGCTAACTAGCTAAAATTTATAGATATTTATATACCTTCAACAATAGTTACTCAAAGCACAGACTGTCGTGAGCAGATTGATTCTTATCAGACTGATCCTTCCCTAGGACAGAGGGAAATCTTAAAAGGGAGAGCTTCCTTTTAATGTATAAAAAAAGAGAAGAGTACTACATAAAGCCCCTTCCAACTCTACAGTCATAGGACTTCATGCTAACCTTGTTCTCCCAAGATTCAAGTGTGGATTCCTCCAGGAAGACGTCACTGAAATGCTCGCCACATTCCAATCCCCAGGCAGGGTCAAGCACATCTTCAAGTTCCCCTGGGACTGTAGACATGCCACTTCCGGTATTGCTTACCACAATGTGCCCTAATTACCCATTTACTCGCCTCTCTCTCCTGCTGGTCAGTGTGCTACGTAAAGGCCTTGAGTTTGACTTGCACACCTCTGTGCCCCAGGAACTACCACAGTATAACTGCACATGGCGGGAACAAAACAACTGTTGACTAAGTCCATTCTACCATCTAGCACAGTGGCTTTCAAAATTCTCTGAATGGAAGAGACGACAACTGTTTTTTCTAAGGAAGAGCTTGGATATTCGCCCAGTTATAATTTTGGAACTACTGAATATTCAGTTCTTGGTACTGAGAGCCTCTCTGGGGTTGGCTTGAGGAAAGCTAAGCCTCTGTAATGTGGGTGTTACGCATTGATCAGCTGTATGCACAGGAACCTAAATCTACAATTCAAGATTTTTTCCAACTATTGGAAAAAAATATGGGGGATGAGGAGTGGGGTGGAGAATTATTAAAAAAAAAAGACAAACATCTCCTTATCTTTTTCTTGGCTTCGTATAAGGAGATGAGAATCCCCTTTTGTTGTTTCAGTTTTTGAAAATGAGATTCCTATCTTCCTGCCTAGATGAATATCTTCCTGTACTATAATATTAGCCAGCTATTTTTATAATTATGCTGTTTTAACAACTGCCTAAAATTCAGTGGCTTAAGACAATCTACATTTATTCTCAAGCTCACAGGTCTATAGGTTGCCTGAAGTTCAGCTTATCTAGTAGAGGCTCAGCTGGGCAATGAGGCTTCTGGGGACAGTAGAACTTGGCTTCAAACTGTGTGTTCCATCTACTCTGATCTTTGTCTGTCTTCCTCCTTGGACCAGGACTATCTGGGTCATGTTCTTTTCATGGCAAGTGGCAAGAGCACATGAGACAAGCTAGGTCATGTAAATACATTTAAAATCTTTGTATACACGTCTGTTCATATTCTATCAGCCAAAGTATATCTCAAGGCCATGCCCGAAGGCAGCAGAGCTGGGATGTACGCTCCATTCAAAGAAGAGGAGAAGGAGTATTTGCTGGTTAACGTTCCAATCCAGCACAGCTATCAAGGTTCTAAACCAGGGTTGGCAAACTACAGCCTGAAGGTCAAATAATGGCCTGCTGCCTGTTTTTGAATATCGGGTTTTAATAGAACACCACCACACCCAATCTTATTGTCTATGGATGCTTTCACACTATGATGGCAGAGGTGAATTGTCACAACAGAAGTCATATACTACAATATTTACTATGGGCATTTTTCTAGAAAGAGGGATTACTGTTTTCATTAGCTTCACAAAGAAGACCCAGGTAAGATTTAGAGTTGTTTAGATTAGCAAAACTAGGCTAATTGATGAATATTAATTTTTCCAACACATGCTCTGGTTGCGTGATTGGCAAAAACCTGTAATTCATTCTAATTTTTCAACAAGTTGCTCTAGTAACACCACAGGTTACATATACGCCTTATGGTGGCTTACCCGAGGGCCACTTCAGCAGTGCCTACAGCATAAATATGCTGCTCTTTGATTTAATTCTCTTTCCTTAATTCCACACTACCAGAATTGGAGAAAAACTATGCCCCATTTATGCTGGTAGCTTCATGAATGATGATATCCTTCCCACATGCAAGAACCGAAACAAAAAGAACTAAGATCCTTTCTGCTACCAAGGAGAAATGCTTACATCTTTGGTATTCTTCTACTGCACTCATCCCCAGGCTGGGTGCAAATGCTGAGCCAAAACTTCAACTCCATCTGCTTCAGCACAGAACTGATACTATCCAGATGGTAAACAGCAGCTGCTCTGAGCACTCACTACCACTGCTAGCATCAGACAAAAGTCCCACACATTCTTGTTACCTTCCTAGGAGGAGTAGAGAGAGCCTCTAGGCACCTACTGACGGTGCCAAACCATGTCTTTCAACCCAATCACCCAAGCTTCTTCTCTGTACTACTTCTGGCAACAGCCAGGACACTGTACGTTCTCCAAGAGAGTGTCAGAATGACAGACTTTAAAATCACTTAATTTTAGACAGACTTTAGTCATCATCTTAACCAAAGGGCTAGGGAGCAGACTTGGCTTATAGGCATGTTTTGATTGGTCTTGCACATTGTTTCCCAAGATTTTGAACTAATCGCTAACATTTTAAATAATAAATTTTCATATAAAAATCCAGATGTGCAGCTTCCCTTGAAAAGTTAAAAATAGAATTTCCAGGCCTGCATTTCCTTACCATGACAATAAAGTCAAGAAGCTGCTGACCTCTTTAGATGGGGCATGCACTTTCTACTTGGCCTAGGTTTTGATATAGCTTGGAGGCATTTGAGTTTGGCGCTCTGACCTATTTCCTTGTTTTATAGACAAGGAGATGAATTAACACTTGAAGACTAGTCTCATCATATTGTTTCAAAGCTTTCTTCATCTTTGTTACCAAAGTTATTCTTGCCTATAAAACAAATGTATTCTTAAGAAAAATTATTTTAATTTTTCTTAAATTATCTTAAATTCTTAAGATAAATTTAAAAATAAAGAAAAGAGAATCTGAGGCCTATGTGGATTATAGGGACATGCCCATCTAAGAGATACTTTAAAATATATTTTAAGATTAAAACTTCTTTTACTCTTCTTTCTACTTCTACTTTTCTACTTCTTTCCTCTCCATCACTCTGCCTCCTCCCAGATTACTAAAAGGAACTAGGAGTTCCTTAGTATTTAAATGCTGGGGATGTAGGCAATGAATTTGAGAGTTCGTAGAGACATGGGCTGCCTCGCTGTGCCCACTCTATCATAGGACTGGGTTTCTTTGGGAGGAAGAAGCAGCCTCAGCTGGCTATCCTCTTGCAAGGCCCACATGTAATAAGACCTAGTTTATCATGGCAAAAGTCCTATCTAGAGTCTAAAGGTTCCAAGATTAAACAGCTAGAACTGGGAAATGGGAATATTGAGGAAATAACCTGACAATTACAAACATGCCCTGCCAGTAAGAGAAAGAGGCATGGTAACTAAGAAACATAGACGCTTTAAAGAATAAACATGCAGAGAAAGAGAGGATGTGGGAAGGGAGCTAAAGCCAACCTGGAGTGTCAAAAAACATAGTGAAACAACCTTCCTATTTTAAAGATATCAGTATGATGTGAGCAAAGCTCTGCCATGCCTAAGAGTTGGATATCCTACATGTCAAACTCAATTATTAACCTTTTGTAAAATATAAAAATGTCTACTTCATGTTTGCTTAAGTGAAGCTGCTTATATATTTTAAAACCTCCAAAGTGGTTTGTAGAAAAGATGTTCTAAACAAGGAAAAAGTATAATTCATTGCCCTGTACTTCATGCTGTTGGTGTTATGAGGTATGTCGATCTTAGCCTGGAAAGTAAAGGCCTGGTACAATGTTGATGAAAGTGCTTTAGAAAGACTGGCAGTGGGCAAAGTTAAGGAGCTGACGCCTCTGTGCAACACTTGGGCTTCCTGAGCTGGAGAACCAGGATTACAAAGCACTACAGGCAGTTTAACAAAATCAAGGTCAAACAAACCCTTTTTTGAGGGGCAAATAGCCCACTACCACTATGTCCACATTTCAAAAGTCTTGGTTTACTTTATGCCATATAATACTTCAAACTATGTCTACAAAAATATTTCTAAAATCTAGGCTATTGGATTGAATTTTATTATCTTTTATTTTGTTTGAGGTTTTTAGTTAAATTTTAGTTAACATACAGTGTAATATTGATTTCAGTAGAATTTAATGATTCATCATTTACATAAAACCCTCAGTGGTCATCACTAGTGCCCTCCTTCCTTAATGCCCACCACCCAGCTAGCCCATCCTTCACCCATGTCTTCTTCAGCATCCCTCAGTATGTTCTTTATAGTCATCAAAAAGAATGAAATCTTGCCATTTTCAAGGACACGGATGGAGCCAGAATGTATTATGCTAAGTGAAGTAAGTCAGTCAGAGAAAGACAATTATCCTAGGATTGAATTTTAGTAAAAAATTTAGTAAAAAATTCTATAAAGCACTTAAATTAAATCACCCTGTTTGGCATTACTTCAAATAAAAAAAAAATCTTTCCTCAGTCAACAAGTCAAATTTTGCCAGTAGATCCCTATAAGTTTAACAATTGAGTGAAATATTTTTAAAAAATAAATGTATATGCATGTATAAAAACTCTGCAAAGCTTTTTACAGATCTGCCTATATCATCAGGGCTACAATGGGGGAGCAAAGAGGAGAATTTTGAAACAATTAAAATAATACTGCTCTCTGATAAACAATAAATTCAACACATCAACAATCAGAGTAGAAGTACTGTGTTCCTAAAGAAGTAAAATGGTTCACAGACCAAGATAGGAGAACACTGACAGGACATATGTACATCCCTCAAGAGGGGAAGAGGAAATGTGCCCATCAGAAAAGGGATGGATGGAGGTCAGTCCAGAAGACAGAAAAGGACTATCACGGCATACGGAAGCTGTATTTAGCCTGGCATATTCAAGTGGGAGTACCTTGACTGTTGCATTTTCAGTATCTCCAGTCCACGGGCCAGATTATTTCTATGATTAATATGATGGTATAAAGGTATCATCAGTGCCTTTTGTCACTGAACAATTTAATAATTCCCTGCATGCCTCCTACTACCTTTTAAAAATTGTTTCTTATTAAAATGTCATAGTGTAGATAGATAAACAATAGACTGACCAGCTTGAAATAAACCGTCTACATAGCAGCTACAGTATTCACTGCAGATGTGAGATGTGAATTAACCCATGGGGCTCTATAAACAGATGGTGACAAATCAAGTTTCTCGGGGAATCAAGAGAAAGAGCTGTACTATAACAAAGACTATATGATGCTGCTGAGAAATTTTGGAGGAAGTGAATGTCTGGATGTCGCCTGATGATCCTCAAAAGCATTGCTCTTTGAGAACTCCTAGAGATACCAACTCTCAATGGTAGTCATCTTTAAATATTAGCATATTTTGTGTATCATATGCAAGTAGTGACATTCCAAAAACAAAAGAGATGTATAGAAAGTCATACATTCACTCGAGTATTCTTCCAATATCTCCTTATAAACTTACAAGATACATAACAGTTGTGACAATGGACATCCTTGTCATATTCCTAATCCGAGGGGGAAAGCTCTCAGTTTTTTTCAATTGAGGATGATATTCGCAGTGGGTCTTTCATATTTGGCTTTTATGATGTTGACGTATGTTCCTTCTGTCCCTATGTGGTGGAGGGTTTTTATCAAGAAAGGATGATGTATTTTGTCCATCTACTGAGGGAATCATGCAGTTCTTACCCTTTCTTTTATTAATGCGGTGTATCACACAGATTTATTTGTGGACTTATATGCAATTATCAATAATTTTCTGTAAGTAAATTATTAAGATGACCACAGTTATCAGGCTCAAAACAGAGATAGTATAAATGCACTTGACTCTGTCATGGTAATACAGTACATTTGCTTATTTTAAAATCAAATTTACCAGTATTTGAGTATGAATACTAATTCATAACCAATAAAAGGCAGGGGAAGTTCAGCTAAAGCTTCTTAATAAGAATATAGATTCTGACATATATCCTCTTAACTAAGCAAATATAGCTAATATTTAGACAAGTGTAATACATTTGAAATCAGGTGTAAGATTTACCACTCAGTATCAATGACGTATGCCTTACCAGAAAGAACAGAGATAAAACATGCATCTTAAAAATGAATAAAATGTAAAAGCTAAGTAAATGATAGATTACAATCAAAATGGGAGGTTTAATAGTTTACTTTTTTAAAAATTCTATTGGTATTTTAATGACATACATATGGATGCAAATTATTTGAATACATAAGTTTTTTAAAGCTTGATAATTATTTTTTAACCGCTCCATCACAGACTATATGTTATTTTGAAGATATAATATTCTTATATGGAATTAGATTTTTTTCAGCGTAAAACTATACTACTAAAAAAATCTAATTCAATAAGTCTTAAAATTTGGAACTGTATATAGAAAAAATAATTCATAATAGACACTCAGAGCAGTACTTTCTAAAATAACTACTGAGATAAATATATTTAAAAATTTTTGTAATTAAATTTAAAAACTGATAGTTAGACCTTAGGAAAATGTTCATATGGAGATGTTTATAAAAGACTTCTGAAGAGGCTCCTGGATGGCTCAGTCCGTTAAATATTTGACTCTTGATTTTGGCTCAGGTCATGATCTCAGGGTCCTGGGATCAAGCCCCACGTCAGGCTCCACATACTCAGCTGCTTGAGATTCTCTCTCTCTCCCTTTCCCTCTGTCCTGCCTTCCCCACTGCTTGTGCACACCTGCTCCCTCTCTTTCTCAATAAATAAATAGATAAATAAATAAATAAATCTAAAAAAAATTCTGAAAATGTTCTACTATAGAATCACTGAAGTAAGAACACATGAAACTCTCTGATATTGAATGTAAAGTTTCATTTTTTCCTTTCCTATATCAAGGATGAAAAGTGGATACAATGGAAGTAAAACACCTTACTCTGAAAAAAAAAAAAAATTCGTTTGTATAATAAAAAAATAACAGTAAAAATAGTGGAAAGTTGCACTTATAAAATTCACTTCCTTAAAGTGCTTTAATTACTTTTTAAATAAAGAATAAAATTTAAAAATTAGACATTTTGGGATGCCTGGGTGGCTTAGCCATTGAGCGTGTCTGCCGTCGACTCAAGGCATGATCCTGGGGTCCCGGGATCAAGTATCACATTGGGCTCCGTGCATGGAGCCGGCTTCTCCCTCTGCCTGTGTCTCTGCCTCTCTCTTTCTTTGTCTCTCATGAATAAATAAAATACTTATAAAAAAAATTAGAGACTTAAATTATAAGGTTACAAAAATCACAAGTATCTTACAGGGAAAAATATTAAAGAAAAGAAAAAACAAGAGTATAATTAATAAATAAATCCTAAAGGAGAAAGGAGAAGGATAAATGTTCCAAGCTGGGGGATGGATACAATAGGATTCATTATACTAAACTCTGTACCTCTGCAAATGGATGAAAAATTCCACAAATTTAAAATATATAAATAAACCCAAGAAATAGGAAAATAGGTAAACTTAGACTGGAAATACTAAATCAAGAAGATGTAGATGGCCTGACTACAATGCACCATCCCAAAAAAGAAAAGTAAAAAAGTTTACAAAGAATTACATAGCAAAGGAATTAGAGCCAGACAGCTTGTTCGGTATTTCAAAATTTGATTTAAAAAGGGTAAAATAAAAAAAAAAAAAAAAAAAAAGGGTAAAATATTGCAAACTGTTCCAGAACATTAAAAAAAAAAAGCTATCATATCATTAAATAAGGCTAGCATAATCCTGACATTATCTGACCAAGAATATACAAGGACAAAGAACACAAGTATAAACATATCCTATATCCTATCTATGAACATGTTATTATATAACACTGTATATACCATATATTAGCCTAGTAGCAAAATGAATAATTTCCTTAGCACAGACTGAGTTACCCAGAGTACTGGGTACTTAACTTACACTGGAATCATTTAAGCCTCACAATAGCTCCCATGAGTAGGATTCCTATATTCAAATGTATTTCCAAAACATGGCATACATAAGTCAAAACTCATACAAATAAAAACTAAACGCAATAAGGCAGATATTTCTACCCATTAAAATGTTTCTTTGCAAAAAAAAAATGTTTCTTTGCATTTCAAAAGTATGCATGAACAAAACATGATTCACATAAGCCAAAAAGCTTTGAAATTATATAAATTTTGACTGGTTTTCAGTTTAGGAGGCCTGGCATACTTTCTTTTTTTTTTTTTTTTAATCTTTTTTTTTTTTTTAAAGATTTGTATTTATTTATTTATGATAGTCACAGAGAGAGAGAGAGAGAGAGGCAGAGACATAGGCAGAGGGAGAAGCAGGCTCCATGCACCGGGAGCCCGACGTGGGATTCGATCCCGGGTCTCCAGGATCGCACCCTGGGCCGAAGGCAGGTGCTAAACCGCTGCACCACCCAGGGATCCCTGGCATACTTTCAAACTTTGTGGACTCTTCATCTCCAAATTGACATCTACTGTCTTCCACTTTCCTTCAAGCATGGCTCTTTCAAGTCTCTCATTCTCCGTGTTTTGAAAGAGACAGGGTAATATATTAGTGATATAAGAAAAAAGCGCAAACTGAAAGAAAAAATTAACAACTGCAATGCTGGGTGGCAGGGAACAAGAGGCATCAGAAGAGGAGTGTGTGCCCATCTTTAGGGACACACGTGTGGACAGAGAGGTTACAATGTTGCTCTATCAGTATAAGTCAGAAATCTGGACTGTAAGAGAAAATTAACCAAACACCAAGTGTTAGTTTAATGAAAAATAAATAAATAAATAAATAAATAAATAAATAAAGCCACTAAAGATCAAGGAAAACTCATTACTTATAAACCATCTGGCCTGTACTTCTGCAAAAAAACATCTACAGATGATAAATATGCCATCAAAATTCAGTTGCAAAAGAAAATAACTAGTCTTTCTGGCTCACAGAGAAAGAAATTTATATGTCAAAATATATTGAAGGTTCCATTTAAGTTAATGAAACAAAACCACTTGCACGCATTATGTAGTAAAAGAAACTTCAGGTAAATAAATGATTTTAGGATGAGGAATTTGTAAGAACATCTACAAAGAGAAACATCAGTATATAAAAATCAAAGGTGTCTCTATCTTACGTTAGAAGTGAAACTTAACGATGTTTATAGCAGCAATGTCCACAATAGCCAAACTGTGGAAGGAGCCTCGGTGTCCATTGAAAGGTGAATGGATAAAGAAGATGTGGTTTATGTATACAATGGAATATTACTCAGCAATTAGAAACGACAAATACCCACCATTTGCTTCGACGTGGATGGAACTGGAGGGTATTATACTGAGTGAAATAAGTCAATCGGAGAAGGACAAACATTATATGGTCTCATTCATTTGGGGAATATAAATAATAGTGAAAGGGAATAGAAGGGAAGGGAGAAGAAATGGGTAGGAAATATCAGAAAGGGAGACAGAACATGAAGACTCCTAACTCTGGGAAATGAACTAGAGGTAGTGGAAAGGGAGGTGGGCGGGGGGTGGGGGTGACTGGGTGATGGGCACTGAAGGGGGCACTTGATGGGATGAGCACTGGGTGTTATTTTGTATGTTGACAAATTGAACACCAATAAAAAATAAATTTATTATTTAAAAAAAAGTGAAACTTAAAAGTGTTTAAAGACATAATGAAAATCTTAAAATTCAATTAGAAAAATGGGCAAAGACAAGACACATAAGAAAAAAATGTATTGATACTCTAATAAAAAAGAATTCTCATCCGATACCTGTAAATTTTTTAGAGAAGCAAATTAAATTTATGAGATCATCTATTAAATAATTTCCTCAGACCTTCAGGTAGACCTCAAACTCTTAAATCTTGCCTAACCTACCACCTGGTCTACTTCTGCCTCCCTCTCCAGAACCACTCATGCTAAAAATCATAAGCACTTCCCTAAAGTAATCACATTCTCTGGAAGCTCTACTTGTATTTTTCTCTCTACCTGGAGTGCTATTCTCATCTCTATGGCTGACTCATCCTATAAGCCTTAACTCAAAGGTTACTTTCTCAGGAAGCCTTGGCTTCTTCCACTCTTTCACACCTCTCTGCCCTGAGAAAAAATTGGCAACTGCAGTGCCGGAACTTCTATAATGACATTTATTTCACTGCATCAAGATTATTTTTGCTCTTCATTTTTTTTAAAGCAAGTTTGCTTAAAATGTTGGGATTCATCTATTTACCAGTCCCTTCATTCTGGACAGTGAAAGTGGGAGAAATTAAAGACAGACAGACATGGAGCACCTGGGTAGCTCAGTCAGTGAAGTGTCTGACTCTTGATTTTGGCTCAGGTCATGATCTCAGGGTGCTGGGATCCAGTCCTTCATCAGGTTGCCTGCTGAAAAGGAGTCTGCTTATCTCTTTCTGTCCCTCTCTCTGCATGTGTGTGCTCTCTCTCTCCTTCTCTAAAATAAGTAAATAAACCTTAGAAGAAAATACAAAAGACTATTGAAAATTGCATCAAAAACACGCAATTGAACAAAATAGATGCAAGATCCCAACACTGAAAACTATAAAACACTGCTTAGAAAATAAAGATGAAAATAAATGGAGAGATATATGATGTCTACGGATTAGAAGAATTCATAGTGTTAAAACTTCAATTCTTCCCAAATTGATCTATAGCTATGACTCAATCCTAATAATAATCCCATCAAGTTTTTTTGGTAGAAATTGACAAATTAATTCTAAAATATATATAGAAATGCAAAGAAATGAGAATATCCAAAGTAATCTTGAGAAAAAAGAACTAAATTGGAAGACTCACATGGCCTAACTTTGAGATTTTCTATAGAGCTTCAGTCATGAAAATGGTGTGGTACCAGCATAAGATCAACAGATAGATCAACGGAGCTAAGAGAGAGCCTAGAAATAGACCTGCACTTCTATGATCATTTGACTGAAAAAAGATGCCAGAGCGATCCAAAGGTAAAAAGAAAGTTTGTTTTTAACGAATCATCCCAGGACAACCAGATATCAAAACTGAACGGGGAAAAAAAAAAAGAACTTTGAACCCTGACTCACACTGTACAAAAAATAAGAATGTGTGGGAGAATATTTTTACAACCTTTTCATAGGCAAGGATTTCTTATAGAAGACACAAATCTATAATCATTAAAAAATTTTGTATATGCTGTTTTGAAGAGTTCCCACTGGCAAATGTAGAAAAACCTCAACATGAAAACAAGTAATGACAAGATATGTTGGAAAAACTGAGGGCTGCCTGGGTGGCTCAGTGGTTGAGCATCTGTCTTCAGTTCAGGGCGTGATCCCAGATCCTGGGATGGAGTCCCTCATCGGGCTCCCTGTGGGGAGCCTGCTTCTCCCTCTACCTATGTCTCTGTCTCTCATGAATAAATAAATAAAGTATTAAAAAAAAAAGTTGCAAAAGTCCACAGTAGTGTTTATTGTAAGAGAGAGAGAGAGAGAGACAGAGAGAAGTTCTCCTTTACAGGAAAAAAATGTCACATAAAAAAAGAAGAAGAGATAATATAGTTGGAAAAAAATCAATAATTTGTAACCCACAATTGGAGTAACTGAGCCATGTAAAAATCTTCAATGGACACTAAAAAAGATGTTGTTGAGAAATAGGATCTTCATAATCTCAAAGTCTTATCCCTCAGATTATCTAATAATTCCTTTGGGGATAATATATCTTTATAGTGAAGACATCTAGCAGCCACCATCTGTACCAAGTCTTCAAACAGCATTATCAACACTGGAATCAGCTGACATTATATACCCTCTGATGTGATGCAGTAAGAAATACATAACACCAATTATCTACTGTGACATGCCCTTGCCAAAAATGTTTAACCTGATTTTACTCATAAAGAAACAGGGGTGCCTCAGTCAGTTAAGCATCTGCCTTCAGCTCAGGTCATGATCCCAGGTCCTGGGATCGAGTCGCCCCACACTGGGCTCCCTGTTCAGAGGGGGATCTGCTCCTCCCTCTCCCTCTGCACCTCCCCCTGTCAGTCTCTCTCATTCTCTATCAAATAAATAAATAAAATCTTGAAAGAAAGAAACAATCAGACAAACACAGCATCACAGCATATTGGGATGTTCTCCAAGATACGTATTGTGGACTGTTCAAAGAAGTCAACAGGGTTAAAAACAAAACAAGAACAGAAAGAAGGAAAAGTGTGCATACTCTTTGAACTTAAAACACATAGATACAATTATCAAATGCAATGCAGAAGTCTAGACTAAATGTTGAATTTAAGAAAGAAAAAGAGAAAGAGGAAAAGAAAGAAAGAGAAAGAAAGAAAGAAAGAAAGAAAGAAAGAAAGAAAGAAAGAAGAAAGAAAGAAAGAAAAGAAAAGAGAAAAGAAAAGAAAGAAAAGAAAAGAAAAAAGAAAAGAAAAGAAAAGAAAAAAAGAAAAGAAAAGAAAAGAAAAAATACCTATAGAAGACAACTGGGGAATTGATTATAGTTCAATACTCTGGTTATAGAGAATGCCCCTATTCTTAGTAGATGCATGCTGAAGTACTCTGTAGTAGTGTCATGAAGTACACAGCTTAACTTATGAATAGTTCAGAAATACATGAGGACAGAAAGATGTTTTGTAATAGATTTGGCTCTCTTTATCCATCCAACTAGGACCTATAAACATACAAAGGACATACACTTAAATACAATGTGTATACAATATGTACATATATATGTAGCATATAGACATTATAAAGAGCAAAGGCAAATTTTCATTACAAAAAGAAAATCACTAAAGTATGAGCTACCCTTATGAGCACAGAGGCACTAAATTCATCCTAGAAAACCGCTTAAGCCATTCTACAAAACAGAATGAACAGGCATTTTGTATACATTTGCATAATTCTTCTGAATTCTTCTGTACATGACTGTTTGAGACAGTGAGACTAAAAGGAAAACCTCTGTAAGATCTCTAGGCATCCAAATAATTTTGCTCTTTATATAACTAACAAATTATCCCCACACAAATGAAAGTTGGTTGAAGACTTCTAAAGTACTTGTGACTGCAGATAGAAGTTGATTTGCATGAACTTTCAGCCAGTGTCAAACACCTAATGGTCTTTTTTGTCCATCGATGGAGGCCCCAATCAAATGATGGAGGGTACACTGAGCAACAGTCTAGGCTCTAGTTTGCTCAATTCTTTCGTGAAAATGTGCACAAGATAATTATTTGCTGTAAGCTTTTGCTAGCCACATCTGTCCCACATTTGGTTCCATACAGTAGTACCCAAACTTTCCCCAGACACTTGGGGAAGGGGATTTTTTACAAGGTATCATGCACCGAGGCCCAGGCATACCATGTGCTGTTTTACTCATGCAGTTGATTTATTATACTAACTTGTACCTACATTTCAACACCACCTCCTTCTGTTCCTACTTCTCTTTATGAATTTAAGAATGTCCAACTCCATAGTCATCTCTCCATATATATTTTCCAAGGTTTTATTCCAAATATTTATTTTTTAGGTCTCATATTTCCTAGTGTTGTTTACTCACTTGGGATGTAACAAAAGCTTTTATTCTGTCCTGACAAATCTACTCACTCTTCGCTGCTACTTTCTGCTCTCTTCCCCCTGTCCCCAACACACACATTCAAGGTTTTCTATTAAAACCCTCAGTCCTTTCTAGCAGTCTTGTCTCACTCAACAATTTCTGCTAATATCAGACCAAAGTAACTGTGTGTGCATAAAAAGGATTTGACCTTTCAACAGTATGCTTCAAGACTAAGATTTATTTAGAAATTAATATTAGTGGTGGGGAAAAATTAAAGTAGAAAACAAACATGTTATGGTGCTGCTTTTAGGTCAGTCTTCTTTTTTTTTTTAAGATTTTATTTATTTATTCATGATAGACATGGGGGGGGCGCAGAGACACAGGCAGAGGGAGAAGCAGGCTTCAGGCCAGGAGCCAGACGCAGAACTCGATCCCGGGACTCCAGGGTCATGCCCTGGGCCAAAGGCAGGCGCTAAACCACTGAGCCACCAAGGGATCCCCTTAGGTCAGTCTTCTAACAACACTAATTTATCTCCCAAGCCCAAAGCTGTTTTTATGAAAACCTGATTTCTAAGTGATCTATTTCTATAGCAATAGTAAAAATATTTGTGAACTTTTGACACTGAATGTAGACATATTAATGTTTACAGATGGCTGGATAAATCCATAATGACGTTTCCATAATTTGTAAAGCAAACAAAAATATATACTGAGAAGCTGAATCTGGATGTGTACTACAACATTTTAAAATTGCATTTGATAATTTCTGAAAATTCAGAGTTTCCCAGAAATATACCATGTCCACTTTTATTGCTCCACAAATACATTCTGAGCACCAAAAAAAAATGTGTCAGGTCTTCCTCTGAGCAGTGGGGATGTGGTAATGAACAGACAAAAAATTTCCTGCCCTCACAGAGCTTACTTTCTAAAGTAAGGGGGCTGAGGATAAACAGAAGAGCACTGTAATTCTTAAACTGGACAGTCAGGATGTCCTCCCTAGGAAGGCGGAGCAAAGACCTGCAAGGAGCAGTGTGAGGAGAGGGAAGAAGGCCAATGCCCTCAGGTGGGGTGCAGCTGGCCTGGCCACCTAGGAATGCACACAGGTCTTTAGCTTTCAGTTTTGCTGGAGCGAAGTAACAGAATAGAGTTGGAGAAGAGGACAAGAGAGAGGTTAAGAAGGGACAGAGGAGTTTGCAGTCCACTTTAAAAACTTTAAGGAGACAGGAAGAAACTGGAAGGTTTTCAGCAGAGGCTCTCTAGCTGAGAGAACCATAGAAGCAGGAAGACCAATCAACGGACATGGCAACAATTCAGGGAAGAGGTGATACAGTGACTCAGCAGACTGGGATGGTAGCAGTGGAGGTGATGAGAACAGACTAGTTCTAAACACGGAGGCAAAAGCATTTGTTGATAGACTGGGTATGAGGTATGGGATAAAGGAAGGACTCAAGAACTGCCAGCTTTACAGCCAGGGGACACAGAGGGATGGAGTTGCTCCTTACTGAAATCGAGAAGTTAATGGATGGGCAACTTCGAGGAAAAACTTCTATCAGTTTAGTTTGGACACACAAAGTGTGAGGCACTTACTAACATCCAAGTGGAGGGACGCCTGAGTGGCTCGGTGGCTGAATGTCTGCCTTCGGCCCAGGGTGTGATTCTGGGTTCTGGGATTGAGTCCCACATCAGGCTCCCTAAATGGAGCCTGCTTCTCCCTCTGCCTGTGTCTCTGCCTCTCTCTCTCCGTGTCTCTCATGACTAAATAAATAAAATCTTAAAAAAAAAAAAACATTCAAATGGACAGTAATTATAATTAAAGTAGCTGGAAATAAGTCAGGAGTTCAGGAGACAGATCTTAGCTAGACATAGAAATCTGAGAGTCGACAGAATACAGATGGAAGGTCAAACCATGAGACAGAACAGAAAGTTGAATGTTCTCCCTTCTTTCCATAAAAGTGAGAAAAAAACAAAGTGCCTTTATTTATAGAGCAGAAAATAAGTAAGAAAGTAGATCCACTAAAAGTTCCCATTTTGTTAAGAACAATAAGCGCTGAACACCTACAAAATGTAAAACCCCAAGGATATTTAAAAGGATTCAAAATGCAATGCAAGAGATCATCACCTAATCTCAGCAGAACTTCCATCTAATTGAGGAGACAGATAAATAAGAGAAGGGAACGACTGAAGAAAAAGAAAGGAAGGAAGTCAAGTGTGTCCCCCTGAGAATAACCATGTCCTTGGGTGTGGCCTAGTCCAGGAAAAGATGAACCAGTTGGAGAGAGGAAGGACATCTGACAATGTATATTTGTTCTTCCATAGATCACAGTTGGCAAAATGGCAGCATGCCATGGAGTGGCCAGTCATGTTGGGTAGTTCATATTGTTAGCTCACTACCCTGGTTGACAACTTGGTAGGGAGTTATGCGCCCCCACTGGCGAGTCAGATGGCTGGCATGTTACAGCTACATCTCATCAGTGTTCAAAAAAAAAAAAAAAGTCTCTCTCAAGATGGGCTCTGGCAAACAAGAACATTCATCTCTTTCAGAAACTGCTATCAGGTGGCCAAGAATAACTGGAATGACATGGGGTCTTTATAGCTACCTTCCTGCAGCTTCTATTGTCTCTCTCCAAACTCTGATTCTCCTCCTAGTAGAGCTCTCCTAGTGCTCAAATAGATTTTCCAGCTTTTCTCCCCTTCTCAGCTTTAGCTCTAATGTCTAAACTCATATATTTCCTTCACAGCTCACCTAGAAACAACTTTATTTTAATCTTCTAGGTCACAGAAGCTATACATAACCCCATTTCCCTTCATGAGTCAAACAAAGTCATTTCCACAGGTATAAAAGACTGCTGATTTTTTTTTTGGTTGCTGACTACCCACCATTTTCCAGAACTTGTTCTTGTTCCCACAGAAGGAAATCTACTTTTAGCTTTCCTAAAAAATCACAAGAGATCAGTTATTATGGCTATTATGGAGTTAGCACTATTTTTCCCAATTTTGAATTCATTAGTACTCTCAACCATCAGGAGATGGCAATTCGGACAACCTTGTTGCTCCTGACCACACACATTCTCATGAATATTTAAAACTTCCTCTTAGGGATGTGCTGCCAGCTTTAGCGATCATGGAGTCAACAGTCATTATTTTCTAGACAGATGAGGTCTGTTGGAGGAGATCATCAAGAAGACGTGACCACCAGCCAACCTGTGAGCTGGACCTGGCCAACTGGAGGCTCCCCATCCCCTTTCCTGTCCTTGGAATGTGTATTCTCCTTGCCTTCCTCACTCCCAGAAGCTGCTCCAAAGATACAGCCTTGAAATAGAACTGTGGTGCTGAAGCCATCTGGACTGGGTGTATGACTGACTAAACTCGCTGGAGGCCGCGATGTAAACTTTTAAAGATTCTGGAGGCTGGGTGAGGAAAACTATTCATCTTGCAGCTGCTCAAACAAGCCTTGTAAGTTAAGTTCCTTGGTTCCTTACAACTGCCACAGCCAATGTGAAGTGAACTCCTCCTTCACTCTGTCCCTGTCCTATACACACAGGGGCCAGTTTCGGGTTACACTCTGGATGCTCCAGAGGAAGTTGTGAACCAACAAAATCCCTCAATTAAGAAACCTGAAATATTTTTCAGTGCATTTGAGGACATTTCTACACCACGTAATGCCACTTCTTTAGTGCTTGGTGCAAGCAATTTTCAAACGGAGGCTTTTGGTTCTCAGGACAAACTATAATCTTATTGATCTAGATCTGAAAATCAGTTAATAGCCCAAGGCAGTGAGCTCACTGGTCTCCTGGGAATCACAGGCAAGGGGTTACCAGTGTATACTTCTCTTGGTAACCATCTTTCTTCATCTCAATGACTAGAATTAAGAATGTGTTCATCACACATTCTCCATAGGCCTCTCCAAACTTCTCTTCTCTACACAGGAGGGAAATAGCAGCTAAATTCCAAGTAGCCAGCTGATGAGTAGACAGCAAACCTAAGGTGGCTATCCAGAAGCGAGCAGGGTTTCTTTTCATTCAACAACACAAGACTCCTTCTGTGGAAGAGGAGAAATAAGCATTCCTGCAAGGATCACTCTAGCTGACAAAGCCATCCTCTACTCACTGCTCCTACAGTGGCTCCGACACAGGGAGAACTGGTACCCTAAGAGTGACGCCACGGAAGATAAGAGTATCAACCGCCCCTGGCATTATCCAAGGCCAACTTCCTAATTCACAAACGAGAGCAAGCCAATAAAAGGATTTGTTATTGACATCTTTGCCCAGGACTATCTACCAACAGGCAGACGTTACACATGTTATCTCCTCCACTCTGACATACAGATATGGCACACAGTTCCTAACATAATTACTAATCTCTACCATGGATGAAGATCAGCTTGGTGCATATGACAGATAAGGAAAATAAATGGCAAAATCGTGATGCCTGGATTTTTTAAAAAAGTAATCTTTTGTCGTCTGACTTCTTAGGTGGTCACACAGGAAACTGACCTTCAGGAGATCAGCATGAGTAGACTTTATCAACCTAGCTTACGCTTCAGAAAACAGAATCACAAAAGCAAAGACCAACTAATTGTAAGACTCAGGGCAACTATAGGGTGATATACCCAGAAAACTGAATTATAGCCTCGTAATGAGAATGGATGCAGAGGACGTTACAGAGGCAGAGGACATCACAAAAGTAGTAGGATCTCTTTAAGCTCTCAAGGTTCTCGATAAAGGTTTGAAACCAGCTCCATTATTTGCTCTCAATGTAACAAGAGATAAGCAATTACAAAATCAAAAAGAAAATTATAAGAATGACTTAAAAATACAGATAACAATGTAAAACATATATACTACCTGTAAATATTTCAAACATGTTTAAGGTAGGAAAAAACTGACAAATAATAACCCATAAGGTCTTGTGTACAGTTTTTACTACAAAGACAATGCATTTATTTTCATTCTGCCATGAGTTCCATCCTCCAAACTGGGGACCATGTCATTCCCCTAAGATCTCTATTGGACTTTCCCAGTTTTCCCAATTATCATTTATTCACATTACTCCAATAATTCAGACTCACTTCATCCTCGAAACACCCTCCATGCTGGTATCATGCTAGGTTTTTAAAAATGAAAACCTGAATGCTCATTTCATCCCTCTACTCCAAACTCAATTTCTCTCTAGCCATAGAGAACCAGGGCTCTAGCCATAGGAACCTATTTTTAGTTCCCAATACAGGAGGAAGTTCAACATGTATGCCTTTGCCCTAATGCTCCCTCTTCCTAGAGAGCCTTTTCGTCTGAGCCCTTAAACAACAACAATAAGTCATTGTTCAAGGAAGCTTAAGTACCACTTCCTCAAAGAAACCTTCTGTGGCCCCACTGCATGACACACATGGCACATATCTTTAATGGCACCTCTACTCACACATTTTTTCACATGTTCTTTTCTCAGTGCTATCAAGAGTTCCTACAAGACACGTCTATACCCTTTGCACCTGGGGAAATACCTGGTCATATGTTAAGCATTTGTTTGTTCAATTCATGAATCACAAATATCATTGTAAAGAAGTCTGGGGTCTGGGTACTTGTTAACCAAAATTAGGCAAGTTTACACACATGTCTGGAGTTTCAATATGTTACATTAAAGGAACCAAAATACTTGAACTTTCTTGAATTATTATAACTGACAAAACAATCAGAATGCCCCGATTTAATGATTTTGGTCATCTCTTTTTCTAATGTATTTGGAAAGGGGTTAAAGATTTTATTTATTTATTTGACAGAAAGAGACACAGAGACAGAGACAGAGAGAGCACCAGCAGGAGGAGCACCAGAGGGAGAGGGAGCTGGATACAGGGCTTTATGCCAAGACCCTGAGATGCATGACCTGACCTGAAGGCAGATACTTAACCGACTGAGCCACACAGGGACCCTTACAGTGTATTCTGAATGCTATTTACTGAAGTCACTCCAAAACAACACACTACATAAACAAACAAATATATGGAAAAGAGAAAGAAATCACTATGTGAATGGGACCCAAACAGACAGATGTGTAAGTATCTACCACAAGTAAGACACTATCCTAGAGCTATGAGGAAAACTAAGATGGAAAAGACGTGACTCTGATCCCCAAGTAGAATTAGTTTTATAAAGGAGGTAAAATAGTTCTACAAATAAGGAGCAATCAAAGCCTAAGATAATTATAATACAGAGAAGACTGAACTTTAGGTTGTGGTGACCAGAAAAGGCTTCATGAAAAAGCTGGCCCAAAAGGAAACATGACTTTGCAAGAAACGGAAAGATAGTATATTTTGAGGAAGAAGACGAGTAGAATAGATTAAAAAGAGGCATAGGATCACGTCCAGGAGCAGTGAGCCACGGATGGTCTGGGAAGGGGCCCCACGTGAGGAAGCTTCAGAAGGTGCAGCTGGACCAGGAAGGAGGACAGGTGACAAGGCGCATGGATGGGGAACAGGGGAGCATGGGCTTGATTTCACACCGAGCAGAGGCATGAGGGCACACAGGCTCAACTAAAGAGGCCAGAGTCTGAGGATGAGGATAATGCACTGAAGACCACAGCCATCCATCCGCTACTGAAATGTAGGCAGAGGTGCTGGTCATTCAAAGCGTTAAATGTGGACTCAACTGATTTCTGGCTGTCAACAAAGAGAGGTATAGTTGGGGTTTGCTTCTCCAGGATACAGCCGTTCCAGGATTCCAGAATTTATGTTTTCTCAATGTCCTATAAAAATATCTATTTTACCACCTGGAAAAGTAGAGGGCATGAGAGAAACAGTTACCAACGTGCTGAAGGGCCAGAGAGTACAGAACTTTCAAATGGTCTGCACTGAGCAGCAGAGCGCTGAAAGTTCAAAGGGTGTCGGATGGCCAGCTTTCATTCTCATGCTGGCTTACAAAGCTGCAAGACACCCACTTCTAGTCTGGGAACCCCCTGCCATCCACCCTCATTTCCAGAGCCTTCAAAGGGAAACGTGCCTCCCCCCCACATTTCTACCATCAAATACACATACACTTCTGTATCATCTCACGCCACTGCAAAGTTTACACACAAAAATACCCAGCCCAAAATGTCAACAGGATGAGAAATCCAGACACAAAGCAATCAGAACAGCAGCTGACAGAGAAGAAGGCCTCTCTAAGTGTCGGCTCTTTTCAATAATGCCCAAAGTCCTGGCTGGCTTCCTACCTCGGCTGAAGAAATTTCTAATAGCTCTGGAGCTCCTTGCTTTGATGAACTTAACTACCATACAAATAGGAAAATGTACTTGAAACTCCCTAGTTCCACAGCTTTAGCTCAACAAGCAAGTAGTTAATTAAAAAAAAAAAAAAAAAAACGAACACCTGCAAATACATTTTCCTAAAACAAAAAGCAAACAAGAATATACCTGGGCGAGCAATAATGCACAGTATTTGAAAAGTATCCTGCCCTGTAAAACAGGGGTCGTGGAAACCTGTGTTTACCATAACTTAGAAGGTACTAGGCAAAATTCCTCTCAACTCCCAAGTTTTACACACTGAGGATACCCACTGGTCCCAGGATATTTTTTTGGAAAACGAGAAGAAGTAGAGGAGAAGGGTTTTAAACTAGAGGGCTGACCAAACCCATTACTTACTTCCCCAATACCTGCCCAGGAACATCCTGCAGGCTTAAACAGCTGAGGCAGGGATCCTGGGTGAGATGTCCTGCTTTGATGTGGAGTCACCACAACAGGTACCTTCCAGATCCAGATGGAGAACAAGCCAAACAAGTCAAATAGCACACAAAGCCTCGAGCTCTGCAGGACATGGGGGCCTGCAACAGCTGGTGGGAGCCCCTGCTGCCTTGAGCCAGGGATGTGGACCAGGCTTCTTAGCTCAGCAGGACACCCACCGCTGGATAGGCTCTCTGGGCCTTTTCTAATCTTTAATATTAAAAAGTGGACTTTCTATTACTTTTTCCAATACCACCAAGACAGACAATAACGATTTTTACTTGCGACAATGTGCCTTCAACATCTATAACCCCAGAGACTTGAGCTCCTCTCAAGGGAATTGAGGGTCAGAAGTCAGATCCTTAACTGAAACAGTAAAGAGGTTCTGTTGAACCAAAGCCAAGAAAACCATAACAGTGCCTCTCTCAAAGATGAAATGATAAATAAAACTGAAGGGCTCTACAATCCACAAAAAAACTTTGCATGTTATAACATGAATCCTTACGTGTCTTTTAGACTCAAGCAAACATATATGTATAAGAGTGTATGACCAAGGATACCAGGTAATATAATTCTAATTTGACTAATGAAAGACAATCTCTATTAACTTATATAAGGAGAGTCAAAAAGCCACCAGAAAGTACTTTCTGGTAAACTGTTAGTTTACTATTATTCACCTGCCATATCCCAATCATAATGAACAAAGCCTGGAAATGAATAATGAGTATTTTTAAATTTGTAGGAAGATAATAACCCATTTTTCAACCATGAAATTCATGAAATGATTTTTACTTTTTTTTAAAATGATTATATATTACGAAGAAAGAGAAGTTATATCTCTGAGATAACCCGAAGACTTCCTCAATTCCAGGAAGAAACTCCACTTGCTAACAGAAACTATGAGCCTGCAATTCTAGACAATGTTCTCACACTTGGAAGTACACGGTTAAATCTGGAAAACCAGTAACAAATTTTGAACTCCATTTCAAAGATGTGGGCAATTAGGGGCACCTGGGTGGCTCAAGTCATGATCCCAGGGTCCCAGAATGGAGCGCTATGTCGGGCTCCTTACTCAGCAGGGAGCCTGCTTCTCCCTCTCCCTCTCTCACTGTTACTGTGACTCTCTCTCTCTCTCTCTCTCTAACAAAATTATTTTTAAAATTTTTTTTAAGAAATGTGTGCAATTAATCCTTAAATTTTAAAGTCATTTTGAAACTACTATCTTTCTTCTAACAAAAATCAAGGATTCATTCAGAAAGTCTGCAGCTGCTCCTTGCTGAGAAAAGGTAAGGAAAACAAGGCAATGGACTATACTAGCCCAAGAAATATTACTACCTTGAATGAGTTTATGGACAATAAATTCACCATGTTGAAATATTGTATTCTCAGGAGCGCCTGGGTGGCTCAGTCAGTTAAGTGTCTAGCTCTTGCAGATTATGTCTCAGGGTCATGAGATTGAGCCCCACATCAGGCTCTGCATTGAGCCTGGAACCTGCTTAAGATTCTCTCTCCTCTCTGTGTCCCTCCCTCCCCACTCTCCCACCTGCTCATTCTTATTATTAATAAGAATGAAAAAAGAAATATTGTCTCTCAAAAAAAAGAAATATTGTATTTTCATATATGTAGAAACTCACTGTGATGGAACTTTTATGAAGTATAACAGAAAAAAATATTTGGCTGAGATTCAGTAAGGTAAGAACTTGGTGCCAGTTATGCTTTGAAAATCTGGGCCTCCACAGCTTGACCTTTAAATTGAGAGGACTGGGGATGCCTGGGTGGCTCAGTCCATTATGCATCTGCCCTCGGCTCTGATCACGATCTTGGAGTCCTGGGATCAAGCCCCACATCGGGCTCCCTGCTCAGTGGGGAGTCAGCTTCTCCCTCTCCTTCTGCCCCTCCTCCTACTCATGCCTGTGCTCTCTCCCCCCCTCCAAATAAATAAAATCTTTATAAAATGAGAGGACTGAATCATGACCTCTAAAATATCATTTCAAAAAATATAACTTCAAATAACAGAGATTTGTAGCTACTGCTATATATTCAGGGAAGCAGTGAGGTGGAGTAGCATGGATTAGACTTTGGGGGCAGGCTAACTGGAGTGTTCAAATCTTTACTCACTCAGTACAAGCTGGACAGCCAAAGGGCAAGCTTCCTTTCTGATCAAGAAGGGATCATATTTACCTCTGCAATATGTTGGAAGGATAAGAATGTAAGTAATGCACCTGACACACTGTAGGCACTAAATAAAGGCAGGCATTAAGTCTCTGGTGAGTTCAAAGTTCTCATGGAAAATGGTAATCCACTTGACAGTGCAGTTTCCTAGAACTCAGCTTGGACAAGAGCTGGGATTGACAGCCAGTTCTTTCCAAAGGGCCAACACATAAAGATAATACTGGAGGATTCATAGGAAGGAAGGATAAAAGCAGGGAGCTGAGAAGAAGCAGAGGCTTAAAGTCCTGCACATAATAATGAACACACACACAAAAAAAAAAAAATAGCATGGGACACAGTGCTCAAGGGAAGAAGACATATTTTCATTGAGAGGTGACTACTGGTGAAAAAAATATGTAATGAGTTGCTGCAATGATTTCATAACCAAAATAAAGCAGAGAGCTGGCTAGAGTCTATGAATGTCACTAAATAAAGAGGGATTTGGCAATACACAAATCCTATGTCCTCTGCCTCACACCCAGCTCACACCCAGCTCACACCCAGCTCTCCATTGTCATCCCCCCCCCCTTCACTCTCTCCAAGGTTCACTCCATTGCACATAGCTTCTCTTCTACCCCTGGAACATGCTCCTTTGCACTGCAGTGTCTGCCTGGAAACTTCCACCAATCTTCCTGTGGGCTGACTCATTCCAAACATTCACGTCTCATGAAACTGTCACTTCCTCAAGGAAGTCTTCTCTGATTACCATACCTAAATCCCCTCCTACTCTCCCACATCCCAGTCACACTCTATCCCCTTATCCTGAACTATTTCTTCTACCATTTATCATTACCTAAAACTGTCATTTCCATTTACATGTTTATTGTGTCTCCACCAAAATGGAAGGTCTTTAAGGATGTAGATTTTTCAGCACTTAATCCTCAACATCTTCAGGCAAAATGCGGCAGAGACGAGGTACTCGTCCGATAAACTTGTTCAAAGAATAAATTCAAATGATTAAAATGGCCATCCTGTGAACATCAGGAAGGAAAAGTCCCCCCAAAAGTGACTTCAATTCCATATCTTTAATGCAGTTTTATGCAATAATGCAGACTTAAAAGTCCAATGTTTTTGACAGCAAGATTTAAAGAGAATGATTGTTTTATGAAAAGAAGAAAACATCATATATGTATGCATATATTGTGTAGTGCACATTTTTCACTTTATGGGCATGAATCCATCAATAAAGCAAAGGTAATGAAAGTTTTATTTTTTGAGATCCTGCTTTTAGAAAGAGAGGGTATATAGGTGGGAATGATCTTTCAGAGCCCTTCTCAACAAAGATTCTAAGGGAAACCATCTGAACTAGTTCCAGTATATTTGAGAGATTGGACCTGTTAGTTTGTTACCTTGCTAAACTTATCCAAACTATTAACTGAGTCAAGTGATGAATTCAGTGATTCCATCTGTGAAATAGAAGACAAATGACATGGTGAATAACTGGCGCATTAATGGAAGGGTAAGAAAAGCTCCACAATGTTAACCCATATTTGAACAAAAGAGAGGGGAGGAAAAAAATATATATATATCTCTTTCTAGAAAATCCTCAACAAAAATCATCATGCTGCTGAGATTTCAAAATATGGCCGGATACCATGGGTGGGCAAGGCAGTGAAAGGAAACTACCACCACGACCCTCATAACTTGGGCTTTAATTTTTAAGATTTTTGAACACAGATTGTCTTAAATGAGTAAAAGAGGCCAGGGACCGTCCTGGCCTGCACAGCCCAGGCGTCGCCCTGGTCTCCCTTCCTGGTAACTCCGGAGGGCCCCAGGCGGGAGGGTGGGGCGGGACCGGAGGGTGAAGGGATGCAGACCTCACTGCCTGCATCCAGCCCCGCATCCCGGCCCGGGCGCCCAAACGAGGTGGGTCTCTGCCATCGGCAACTTCACCCGCGCATCCTTTACGAACAGCCGAGCCCCTCCTCCTCCCTCCTCCTCCCGGAGGACCGCGCAGCGCCCGGCAAACGCCCCGACGCTCGGGCTCGGGCTCGGGCCTCCGTCCGCGCGGTCTCCCGCGAGCTCCCAGCAAGTCATCTGACCCCCCCCCCCGGGTGACTCAGTTTTCCAATCTGTCAAATAGGGTCATGGGAAACCCAGCCTACCTTATCGGGGGGCTTCGGGCCGGCCGCCCCAGGCTGGCCCGGGGACAGCGGTTCCGTGATTGCGCCCGCGGGAGCCCCAGCGGGCGGAGGGGCGGGGCTTGGCGGGGCGGGACCGGGGAACCGAGCCCCGCAGCCGACGCGCAGCCCACCGCCCGCCGTCAGCCACCCCCGCTCCTCCTCCAGAGCCCGGCCCGTGACGTCAACACGCTGACGTCGACGCACAGAGGCCCCTCTCGCCCGGGGGACCGCAGACGGGGCGGGGGCGGGGCCGTCACAGAGCCGGCGATTGGCGGAAGCGTCTGTCGATCACTCGCTGCCCAATAGGCGACGCGGATCCGGGGGAAGGGGGCGGGCTGGCCTGCCCCGAGGGGAGGGTGGGAATCTGGAGTCCGGACCCTGAGAGCGCGGAGCTGCTCGGACCTGATGGTCGCCGCGCGCGGTTGGGTGAAGCGGCCGCTTCCCCTTTCTCGGGGATTCTGCTTCTTGCGCTTTCCTACAGTGTCTCGCTGGGGACTGAGGTTCCAGTTCGCGGAAAGCGGTCCTGGCCTGGATTTCGCGGCCCCTGGCACGTCGCACCGAGCGCTCCGGGAGGGAAAAGCGGGACCTTCCGCCCCTGAGCGCGGGCCCGCGGCCGCGGTGACCCAGGTCGGCCCCGGCCGGGCGGCCTCGCTCTGCGCCCCGCGGCGGGGCTGGCGCCCGACCTCCGTGTCGTCACGCTTGGTTATCCTCGTCTTCTGCTTTCCCACGAGATGCAGCGCCTTTCAATTACCTTTTAAGTCCTAATTGAACTTTTTTTTTTTTAACCAAAAGATGCTACATTTAAAGATGAAGAAGGTCCTAGAGTGAAAATTCTTCCGCTTCCAGGCCCTCCCGCGGTCAGTTCGCCTACTGGAGGGAACCCGTGTTGTTCTCTGGATGGACAGGCCAAAGGCGCCCTAAGTGCTGCTATTAGTTATTAAGTCACACATAATGATGGATGTGCACGTGCAAATTGGGCCGAAATCCTTTTCCGCCGCTAATTGCAAACCCGGTCCCTATAGGACACCTAGTTCCCATGCATTTGCATGTGTAGGGTTCCCCCCCCCCCCCAATCAACATTACATCCTTGGGATTTTTCCGTATTATATATAAATCTTCCTCTTTTTTTTTTTTTTTTTTTTTTTTTTTTTTTTTTGGAATACTACGTGGTAGTCCTGGGAACTAATAGATACAATTTATGATTTCCTTATTCATTCATTCCTTGAATATGTACTTGGTTTCTTTATTTTCCATTGGAAGCGTTGCTACTGGGTGTTATGCTATCTGTTGGCAAATTGGACCACAACTAAAAAAAAAAAAAAAAAAAAAAAAAAGGTTGCTACATTCCGCCTAAGTTCATGCTCCTTTTTGTGACCCACATCCAAGTGTTCTCTAGGGTAGAAATACGAGCAGGTCGGTGTGCTGCATGGAGAATGTACATTTTAAATCCCCGTGGTGGGTTCTCTTCATTTGCTCCTTTAAGTAGCTGTTACAACTTAGCATTCCTACCCGTGGTATATGATGAGCAACTCCCTGCACCCTTGCTAAAATTGAAAAAATAAAATTAAAAAAAAAATTCTGAGACGATCAGTGTGAAAAAAAGTTTTGAGGGATGACACATGTGCAAAAGAAGTGCACTGATCATGAGTGTATGTCTTGGTAGGAAAACGAATGATCTTGTGTAAGCATCTCCTAGGCTAAGATTTTAAAGGTTTACCAGGAATATAGAATCTCTCCTCATACTTGTCTCAGTCATTGTTCTACAGATGAATAGCTACTATTGCAAAATTTTCCGCCAAAATTAGTTTTGGCTGCCTGAACCTTTGTAAATGGACAACAGATAGTATGATGTACTCCCCCATGGCTCTTTTAGCTCAACAATATGCTTGTAATACTGATCCGTGTTAAAGAAGGTAGTAGTTTATTTTCGTTTTTGTATACGCTTCCAAAGTTTCTCCATTGACTCTAATATTGCTTGACATTACGTTGTTTGAAGTTTGCAGTGACTACAAGTGATACTACTATGAATATTCTTGTCCATCGCTGTTGATGCACCTAGTTACCCATCTGATTTTGGCATATACCTGGGAGTAGTGTTACTGTGCCACAGGATATGCATATATTCACTATTAGTAGACCCTGGCAATTAGTGTTTTGGCTTGCCAATTTACAACTCACTAGTAGTGAGTAAAAATTCCAGTTGCTCAACGTCTTTGTTGACACTTGATATTCTCAGTTTTGTTTTGTGCTCATCCTCTTTTTTCTTTGTTTTCAGTTTTATTGAGACAGATTGAACATACAAAAAAGTTGCATGTATGTAATGTCTAAATCGTAATGAGTTTAGACAGTGTGCATATACACGATACCATCACCACAAACAAGATAATAAACATATCCATCATCACCAAAATATTTCTTGTGCCCCCTTGATTTTGTTGCTTTTTGTTTCTTCCCTGTAAGAGAACATAGCATGAGTTCTACCCTCTTAACAAGTTTTTGAGTGCACAGCACCCTATTATTAACTATAAGCTCTGTGTTGGACAGCAGATCTCTAGAGTTTATTCATTTTGTACTATAACTTTGTAACCATTACAAAATTCCCCATTTTCCCATCTCCCATCTTCTGGCAACCACCATTCTAGTTTCTGCATCAATGAGTTTGACTATTCCAGATTCTTCATATAAGTGGAATCATGCAGCATTTGTTCCTCTGTGACTGACTTATTTCCAGGCATGTTTTCCATGATGATACAATGTCTCCTGTTCCTCACACCAAACCTCATGAAAACCCCAAACCGGGCTAGTCTTCAGTGTCTGCCCTGAGGATAATCATCATGAGGGGACCACAAGCAGGTAAGAGGTGCTGTGGTAAGTGTGGGTCACCTTCTACTCCTTTCTGCCTGCCGCCTCTCTTAGCCCCCACCTCAGACTTCCCTAGACCTGGCACCTAAACCTAAAAGTTTCTCTGTAGCCTCCCCATTCAGGTTCCGGGGACCCATGTTTGCCTAGATGGCCAGGATAAGTTTTGGCCCTGGATTTTGTATTCCACAAATCCCTAGGAATTGTCTGGGCAAGACAGATGCTATAAAGGAAGAGTGATGTTTGAACCTAAGTGAGACAACGTCAGAGTAAGAACTTGTCTCTGGTTCTGCAACTGGCCTTTCACATGACTTTTAAGTAATCAAAACTACAAAATGCAATCATTTGTGACCCGAATAAGTTTTTAAGGCCAGAAATGCATGGATTATCTCTTTAGCTTTTGGCTCAAAGCAATTATTACTTGGAGGAAAGGATATTTAAAATGAAAAATGGGGCAGCCTGGGTGGCTCAGCGGTTTAGCGCCACCTTCAGCCCAGGGCCTGATCCTGGAGACCCAGGATCCAGTCCCACGTCGGGCTCCCTGCCTGGAGCCTGCTTCTCCCTCTGCCTGTGTCTCTGCCTGCCTCTCTCTCTCTCTCTCTCTCTCTCTCTCTCTCGTCTCTCATGAATAAATAAATAAAATCTTTTAAAAATGAATTTTAATGAAAATGTAGAGGTATAGAGAATATTCCCTTCTACTTTTTAAATGCTTGAAAAATGCACAATATTTTCTAAGTCTATCCATGATGTCACAAGTGATAGAATTTCCTTCTTTTTTAAAAGCTAAATAACATTTTATTTATGCATATGCCACATTGTCTTTACTCATTTATCTGTTGATGGCAATTTGGATTATTTCTGAATCATGACTGTTGTGAATCATGCTGCAATAAACATGGCAGTGCAGATATCTCTTTGAGATCCTTATTTCAATTTAGATATGTACCCAGGAATGGAATTATTGGATCATATGGTAGAAGAAATATAAAATATAAACAGACCAATAGATAAGCAAGGAAATTGAATCAGTAATCAAAAACTTCCTAACAATGAAAAGCCCAGGACCAGAAAGCTTCACTGGTGAACTCTACCAAACATGTAAAAGATTAACACCAATCCTTCTCACACTCTTCCAAAAAATTAAAGAGAAGCAACACTTCCAAACTCATTGTACAAGCCCTGCATTACACTGATATCAAAACCAGAAAAAGACACCACAAGAAAAGAAAATTGCAGCTCCATATCTCTGATGAACATAGATGCAAAAATCTATAAAAAAGAGTGCTTAGTGTAAAAATTTGTGACAAATATTCTAGCAAACAGTTCAATGGCATATTAAAAGTATCATATACCACAATCAAATAGAATTTATTCCTGGGATGCTCAAATGTAATCAATAAATGTTTATTGATCATATCATAAAAATCATGATTATCTCAATAGATGCAGAAAATGTATTTGACAAAATTCAACACCCTTTATATTAAACATCTCAAATTAGGTATAGTAAGAATTCATTCAACATAATGAAGGCCATATGTGAGAAGCCCACAGCTAACCTCCTGCTCAGTGGTGGAAAACTAAAACCTTTTCCTCTAAAATCAGGAATAAGACAAAAGTGCCCTCTCTCACCACTTCTATTCAACATAATACTGGAAGTCCTAGTCAAAACAATTAGAAAAGAAAAAGAAATAAAAGGCATCTGAGTTGGAAAAGAAGTAAATTGTTTGTGGATTATATGATCATATATATAAAACCCTTATAATTACATGCACACACACACACCTATTAGAATGAATAAGTGAATCTAGGAAAGTTGCAGGGTATAAAAATCAACATAGAAAAATCAGTTGCATTTCCATACAGCAACAATGAACTATCCAAAAAGGAAATTAGGAAAATGTTCTCAGGTACCTTAGTATCAAAAATGATAAAATATTTAGGAGATGAAAGATTTGTACACTGAAAATAATATACTAGTGAAACAAAGAAAACACAAATAAGTGGGAAGAGTCTTTTCATTCATGGATTAGAAGTCTTAATATTATTAGAATGTCCATACTACCAAAACTATATATTCAGTTCTATACCCATCAAAATTCAAATGGCATTTTATACAGAAATAAAAAATAATCCTAAAATTTATGTTCAACAACAAAACACCCAGAATATCCAAAGCAACCTTGAGAAGGAAGAACAAAGCTGGAGACATCACACTTCATGATTTCAAAATATATTACAAAGCGGCCATAGTTAAAACAGTATGATACTGCCATGAAAAGACTCATAAACTAATAGAGCATACTAGAGAGCCTGAAAATAAACCCACACTTATATAGGCAACTAATCTTCAACAGTGGTATCAAGAATACACAGTGGGGAAAGGATAGTGTCTTCAGCAAATGGGGTCAGGAACACTAGATATCTGCATGTAAAAATATGAAAATAAACTCCCTCAAAACACACACAAAAATCAACTGAAATAAGATTAAAGCTTTAAACAGAAGACCTGAAATTGTAAAACTTCCAGGTGAAAACCTTCAGGACACTAGTCTTGGTAATGATTTCATGGGTATATGGATTGGACATCTAAAAGACAGGAAACAAGCAAAAGTAGAACTACAACAAACAAAAGCTTCTTCACAATAAAAGGGAAAAACAGAATGGAAAGGCAGCCTAAAAATGGAAGAAAATATTTGCAAACTACGTATCTGATAAGATGTTAGCCCCTCTCCCCACAAAATATATATGAGGAACTCCTACGACTCTGACAAAGAAAACAAAAACAAATAGCCCGGTTAAAAAAGAGACAGGAGACTTGAATAGCTATTTCTCCAAAGAAGACATTAAATTGGCCAACATATATATGAAAAGATGCCTAACATCACTAATCAGAGAAATGCAAGTCAAAATCACTAAGATATACACCCCACACCAGTTGGGATTGAAATGAACAAAAGATGGCAAATATTGACAGAATGTGGAGAAGTTAGAATTCTTGTACACGGTGGGGATGTAAAATGGTACAGCCACTATGGAAAACAGCATGGAAGTCTGTTATACAGAATGTTATACATTCTGGTGCATACGTAGGGGAATCACATTGTAGGTTTAATTTGCATTTCCTGGATGACAAAGAGTTTAGCACTTTTTCATATGTCTATATGCCACTTGTTCAAGTCTTTTGCCCAATTTAAAATTAGACTGTGTCAATGATTTCTAGGAGATTTTTCTATATTTTAGGTATGAGTCCTATGTCAGATATATGTATTATGTATCTTTTTCTCACTTTGTGACTTACTTTATAATTATAAAATATTCATTTTACTAGAATGTACAACAAATTAATATTTTTTCTAGTTTCTGGAAAATTCAAGGACTTTAGAACATTAATTTCATTTACCCAACTCCTGATTTGTGGGCAATTGTTGTCATGTATTTTAAATTCTATTAAATTGAAAAACCCAGCAAAATATTATTATGTAGAGAGAAATTTAGATTTATTCATATATTTTTCCTTTACTCTGTGTTTTATTACTTTTGGCTTTTCTGACATTACATTTGAAATTTTTGTGCTGTTTGTTAAACAGTTTTAGAGTATGTCTGCTGATTTTCTAATGATGACATCCTGGCTATCTAAGATGATATATCTATGCTGTCTCTCCTGGCTGTTTTGGTGACTCTCTGATGCAACTGTTTTCTTTTCAAACTTAATCCAGCATTGTGGTTATTCTTGGTAGGAAGTTGGTCTGATACCAAATAGTAAATTATAGCTCAAAATGGATCAAGTATGTTGACAGGTGTGGATAATATTATTTTGGTGTCCCTTAGCCTAGAATAGTGATGTGCACCACAAGAAAAATATTTGGAAAGACATAAGTGAAAAAGGTGGAGTAGGCAGCTCCAATAACTTACTCGTCCACAGAAACATTAAAAAATTAAGCAAAAACTGTCAAAATCAACTCTCTCAGAAGTCTGGAAAACAGACAAAAGTTTACAATACAAGCATGTGTTGAATCAAAGAAAAGGCAACTGTGTAATGGTAAAATAGTTTGGGTTGTTTTTACTTGCCCTCAACCAGGCCCCTTCAGGTTCTGTAGTGGTCTTGAAGATAGGATCCTGTGTTCCCAGTGTGGGACTCTGGTCCCTGGGTAGGAAAGGAACAGACAGGAATAGAAGGTATCCAGATTGGAAAGCGAGAAGTAAAACTATAGATATTCACAGATAGTATAACCCTATAAATAGAAAATCCAAAGAATTTTTTTAAAACCCTACTAGAGCTAATAAATAAATTTAGCAAAGTTGCAGATACCACATCAACACAAAAAAATCAAATGTGTCTCTGATCAGGTGTTTCTCTACACTAGCATAGACAGTAAGAAAATGGAATTAAGAAAACAATTCCATTTACATTCACATAAAAAAAAAAGCTAGGAATGAATTTAACTAATGAACTGAAAAGCTTATATATTGGAAACCATAAGACATTGCTGAAAGAAATTTAAGAACTAAATAAATGGAATGACATCTTATGTTCATAGGCAGTATTTCTCAAAGCTCTCTACAGATTCAGTGCAATCTCAACCAAAATATCAATACCATTTTTTTTAGAAAGGGAAAAGCTGATCTTCCAATTCATATAGAATAGCAAGGGGCTCCAAATAGACAAATCAGTCTTGAAAAAGAAGAACGAAGTTGGGGAATTCATACTTTTTGGATTTAAAACTTAGAACAAGGCTACAATAATCAAAACCATGTGATGCTGGAATGGAGACATATGGAGCAATAGAATAGACTTGAGAGTCCAGAAATAAAACCAAATATCTATAGCAAAGTGATTTTCAACAAAGATGCCGACAGCATTTAATAGGGTAAAGAATAAAAAAAAATAGGGTAAAGAATAGACTCTTCAACAAATCATGCTGGGACACCTGGACATACATATGCAAAAGAATAAAATTGGACCCCTACCTCACTGGTGTGTCAAAAATTATCTCAAGAGGAGGCAATAATCTAAATATAAGAGCTAAAACTCTTAGAAGAAAACATAGGAAATAAATTTTTAAAATGAAGAAAACATAGGGGTAAATCTTTATGTCCTTGGATTTAGCAGTGGATTCTTAGCTTTGATAATAAAAGTGTGAAAAACAACAAAACTAGATAAAATGGGGCAGCCCAGGTGGCTCAGCAGTTTAGCGCCACCTTTAGCCCAGGGCGTGATCCCAGGGTCCCGGGATCGAGTCCCACGTCAGGCTCCCCGCATGGAGCCTGCTTCTCCCTCTGCCTGTGTCTCATGAATAAATAAATAAAATCTTTTTAAAAAATAGATAAAATGTGGGATCCCTGGGTGGCGCAGCGGTTTGGCGCCTGCCTTTGGCCCAGGGCGCGATCCTGGAGACCCGGGATCGAATCCCACATCAGGCTCCCGGTGCATGGAGCCTGCTTCTCCCTCCGCCTGTGTCTCTGCCTCTCTCTCTCTCTCTCTGTGACTATCATAAATAAATTAAAAAAAAAAAATTAAAAAAAAATAAAAAATAGATAAAATGGACTTCCTCAAAATTAAAAACTTACGTGCATATATCAAGAAAGTGAATAACATATCAAGAAAGTGAAAGCCTGCAGAATGAGAGAAAATATTTGCAATAATGTATCTGATAAGAGTCTGGTATCCAGATTATATAAAGAACTCCCATGACTTAACAACAAAAGACAAAAAAAATAGGCAAAGGACATGGATAGACATTTATTCAAAGTAAATCTACAATTGGCCAATAAGACATGAAAAGATGCTCAATATCCATCATTAATTTTAGGAAAATGAAATCAAAATCACAGTGAAGTACCACTGCATACCCACTAGAATGACAAAACAAGAACAACACCCCCACACAATAAAAATGGAAAATAAAAGTATTAGCAAAGATATGGAAAAATTAGAACCCTTGTCCATTGTTGCTGGGAGTGTAAAATGACACAGTTTTTATGAAAAACAGTTTGGCATGCCTCAAAAAAGTTATATGTAGATATAGTATGACCCAACATTTCAACTTATAGGTGTATAAACAAAATAATAAAAACAAGTCAGATCAATACATATACATGCATATTCACAGCAGCACTATTCGCTATAGCCAAGAGGTGGAAAGAGCTAAAAAAACACATCAATGAGTAAATGGGTATGCAAAATTTGGTATACACACACAATTGAATAATATTTAGCCATAAAAAGAATAAAATATTGAAACATGCTACAGTTTGAATGAACCTTGAAAACATTATGCTAAGTGAATAAAATCAGACACAAAAGATTGTATGATACCACTTATATGAAATGTCCAGAATAGGTAAATCCATAGAGAGAAAGTACATTTATGCTTGTCAAGAGAGGGTGATAGAATGGGAGCAAAGTAAGTGCTTGAGGGGTAAGAGGTTTTCCTTTGGAGTGGTGCAAATGTTTTAGAACTCTATAGACATGGTGATTGTACAACGTGGAATGCGCTAAATAAATGCCACTGAGTTGTTTACTTAAAAATGTTAATTATATGTTATGTGAATTTCACTTCAGTTTAAAAAATAGCAATTTGCTAACCTCTCCCCGCCCCAAAGAAAAATGGTTAAAGAATTTTCTTCTCTTTCCCCAAATCCCATGGATTTGAGGTAATGAAGAGACCTATAGCTGTTTTAAATAGGGAAGAATTATCTAAATTACAGTATTCTACTTAAGCTATATAAGTGTAAAAATAGAACAACACAGAAAATTCTGTCATTATATGCCCAACTTATCTGCCCTCCTCCAACTTTCCATTTGGCTAGCTACACCTTTTTTCTGTCCTAGATCAGGTCAGGGGCTTAGAAATGTTTGTTGAGGGCAGCCCGGGGAGCTCAGTGGCTTAGCGCCGCCTTCGGCCCAGGGCATGATCCTAGAGACCCAGGATCGAGTCCCACCTCGGGCTCCCTGCATGGAGCCTGCTTCTCCCTCTGCCTGTGTCTCTGCCTCTCTCTGTGTCTCTCATGAATAAATAAATAAAATCTTAAAAAAAAAAGAAATATTTGTTGAATGATGACACAATGAATAAGCATTTTACAGTATTCAAGCAGTACAATGCTGCTGTTTAATCTGTCCTCTATACTGCCACTATGGGATATGGGTCTCTATGGGATATGAGGAAAGCCTGCAGGCTTGCAGTAGTTATGTTTATGATGGAAATCAGTAAAATGCATCAGTATGGATTAGAAAGGAAGTAATGAATATGTATGTAAGCTATTAAAGAAATAGAATGGACAAGATTTGACTATTGTCTTTATTTGGAAAAATGGGAAAATAAGAATTGGGAAGAGGGGAAGGGTTAGAGAATTTCACTATTCGGAATTTAGGAGGAAAGCTAGATTGAACAGGGTCTGTGTTCTAGCCTCTCTTTTGGACATTTTGTGTTTGAAATAGGTATGCTTCATTTGGAATTGTGTGTCTTGTGTGTCTTTATAATCTAGATTACAAACCTAGAGAGTTCAAGGGCACCTGGGTGGCTCAGTCAGTTGTTTGTCCAACTCTTGGTTTTGGTGCAGGTTATGATCTCAGTCATGAGACTGAGCCTAGCTGAGCAGGGAGCCTACTTGAAGATTCTCTCTCTCTCTGCCCCCACCCCCCACTCAAACACTCCCTCTCTCCCTCTTCCCTCAAATAAATAAATATTAAAATATGAATGTATATATATATACATACATATACATAAGAGATTAATTGTAACTTGGATCTTAGGGAGTAAGTAATATAAAGCAGTAAAAAAGTAGGTGGAAAATGGAGAAGGATAAGCATTAGAGAAAAAAAATGGAGGTAGCAATGTGTGAGCAGCCTGAAGGTAGCCTTGACTGAATGGTACATGGAACGATAGGTCCTTTTATTATTTAAGCTGGTAAATCACTTTAGATTCTGAGAGAGGCTGTTTGATCCTATGATGACAAGAGGGATTAACACATTTTGTTCTGATGTTTTCCCTTTATTATTTATTAGTTTGCAACTGCAAGAGTCTGGGCTTTATCTAAAAGGGGTAATCCTAGTATTTAGGAATTTGACAAAATTAGGAATTTGACAAATCACAAGTATAGATTACAGTTAAGTTCCCATAAAATACTACTGCTGTATAAGTAAAAAAGTTAAAAACCTGGGATTGGAGGTTTCAATAAAACACACACACACACACACACACACACACACACACACACACACAAAACACCAACACCCCAATCCTGGAGAATGCAATAGTGGATGGCCGTTGGGAAGGGCAGTATGTGTACTGTCCAAAGAGACATGGGCTCGGAGGCAAGTTGGGACATTGAGTCTGATCCAGGATATACCTTAAATGTTGATTCACCCTTAAACAGAATGGAAATTCCTATAGAAATTATTGAAAAGACAACTTCATTTGTAGCAATTTAATTACTAGAAGTGGAGAAGACAAAGGAAAACATGATTTATGAGCCCAGAGCTAATGTTAGAACTTGATAGAATTTTGCCAACTCAAACCATCAGTGAATTTGGCCTTTCTCATCCTGTTCTCTCCTAATTTGAGGGATTTGGTTGCATCTTGGTGAAGCTGTTTAGCTCACCGCGGTCTCTCACGTAACGGGACCACAACCCCAATGAGCATCCTCTTCTGCTCCAGAGTGAGTCAAGACAGCCAGGAAGGAGGCTCTCTTCTGCCACTGTGACTCATGGCACATGAGACTGAGCTGGTCCCCTGGGGTATGGAGCCACTGCACACCCCTCTTCCATGTGGACCTGATGTTAGCCAAGGCTGGGCAAACCACCAAATCCACATGTCAAATTAGGCCTCTGTCTTGCAAAGTTGCTAAGAAGTCATACAGAGTTCATTGGTTTATTCTTCCCAGTGGTGTTTGTAAAGTTTTCACACAATGCTTATGTTGGCAGGAAGCAGCTCCTATAAGATTCTAGTGGTAACGTGAGGAAGGGCCAAAATAATGGCAATATATGCAGGAAAGCAATGCTTACCATTTTCAAAGAGGGTTTTCCAGTTTGCTTCTTTGACCCGTTGGGTTCTCCTAGTCTTTTTGTAAGGGCCGCCTTTCCGTGTCACAACAAAGAAGTAAAGGCATTGTTAGTAATTCTTAACTTTGGAAAGCACCATATTGATGTAAAATATCTCCATAAAATTGTGCTATCCATAAAGAGGTTTAAAAGAGAAAAGAAAAAGAATACAGACAGAACTATAATGCTAACGTTCACGCTTGGTGAAATTCACTATCAGCAGAAACTGATCGAGTTAGTAAGGATTTGGGGTTGTTTTCCATTTAAAAATTATAGGGAAAAGAAGATTGGACGTACCTCATGCTCCCTTCCTTCTTCCTCTTTTTGCTACAGAAAAAGGAAAAAAGAAAACACGGACTTCACACCTGGCTTCATTTTTAATGCTGCATATCGATAATTTCAAAAAAAATTCATTCCCATGAGGTTCACTAATGTCTGGTTATAACAGAGTGGACAGTATTTAGGCAGACTCATTACCTGTACAAAACAAATGTACATAACCTGTTAATTCCAAATTCTGACTTTAAAAATCAGTAAGTGATATATAAATATATACTCCTTGCAAGTAACTCCAATAGGACAGATGTAGAGTGCATGAAGAAGAAAAATCTTTTTTTTTTAAAGATTTTATTTATTCACAAGAGACAGAAAGAGAGAGAAAGGCAGAGACACAGGCAGAGGGAGAAGCAGGCTCCCCAATGAGAAGGGAGACCAATATGGGACTCCACTCCAGGATCCCAGGATCATGACCTGAGCCAAAGGCAGACGCTCAACCACTGAGCCACCCAGGTGTCCCAGAAGAAAAATCTTTCAAATGATCCCCTTTTTAATCCATCCCCAAAGATGGCTGCTATTAATCACTTAGTATACAACTTTTCTCTATATTAATATTAAGTACATTACCATTTGAAACTAATATACTGGACAGGCAAAACACATTGAATATACATTTAAAAGATCTTCATTTTCGTATTTCCTATTGTGTCTTTTATACAGGCTCAGTGGGAAATTTCTCTCTCTGCCAATAGGTTAAAACTGGGCATATCTATTTACTCTTCTGCTCCTTCCTAGTTAACTCTAAATTATAAATTATGGTCCTATCTTAGAAATTAGAATGCTAAACACTACATGTTGATCAGCACTTGAGTCTCCCAATCACAAACCATCCCTCCTTCCCCCAATCACAAACCATCCCATCCTTCCTTGTAATGACTGGGCTCATTACAAGTGGACCATCTGCTGCTAGAGAAAGGGTGTTCCTCTTCTCTCCTCTTTTTAGTACTTCTTTCCCTCTTACTGGCAGTCACCCACTCTAGTTGGCGCTAGAAGGATGGGAAATAGGGAAGAAAAACAAACGGCTATGGGAGGTAGGTAGGAAAGTGTTAATTTTTATTGAATTCTATAAGAAGGCTCCATGGTCTCTGGTCCTGGGTGTTTTGTATTATTTTAACTGTGGTTAAAAAAGTAAAAATTACCATCTCAGCCAATTTTAAATGTACCATTCCATAGTGTTAACTATATTTACATTGTTGTGCAATGCTCTCTAGAACTTTATCATTTTGCGAAACTGAAACTCTGTACCCATTAAACAACAGCTCCCCATTTCCCCTTTCTAACAACCCTTGGCAAATACCATTCCACCCTCTGTTTGTATGAGTTTGACTACTTGAGATATTTTGTGTAAGTGGAGTCGTACACTATTTGTCTTCTTGTGACTGACATATTTCACTTAGCATATTGTCCTTAAGGCCCATTTATGTTGTAGAATGTATCAAGATTTCCTTCTTTTTTAAGGATGAATAATATTTCATTATATATATATGGTACTTTTTTTTTAATCCATTCATTCTTCAATGGACACTTGGGTTGCTTCCTCCTTTTGGCTACTGTGAATTACGTTACAATGAACATGAGTATGCAGAGCATTCTAATTCCTTGTCTCAATTCTCTTGGAAAAATACCGAGAAGTGGAATTGCTGGGTCTTATGGTGATTCTATTTTTAATTTTTTGAGAAGCTTTACATTCCCACTAATAGTCCATAGGGTTCCAATTTCTCTACATCCTCACCAACATTTGTTATTTTCTGGGGTTTTTATTGATAGTTCATTGCATTTATCTAATGGTTGGTGATGGTTACCATTTTTTCATATCTTTGTTGGCCACTTGTTTATTTTCCTTTGGAGGAATGTCTGTTTGGGTGCTTTGTGCATTTTAAAATCAAGGTTTTGTTGTTGTTGTTGTTGTTGTTGATTCATAGGAGTTCTTTTTATGTTTTAGATACTAACCCCTTATCATATATATGATTTGCAAATATTTTCTCTTCTATTTTGTAGGTTGTCTTTTCATTCTGCTGATTACTTTTTTTGATGGAGAGAAGTTTTTTAGTTTGGTGTACACCCATTTATCTATCTTTACTTTTGTGGCCTATGCATTTGGTGTTGTGTCTTCTTTTTAATGTATTTTTTTAATCTTTATTTTTTTATGATAGTCACAGAGAGAGAGAGAGAGAGAGGCAGAGACACAGGCAGAGGGAGAAGCAGGCTCCACGCACCGGGAGCCCGACGCGGGACTCGATCCCGGGTCCCCAGGATGGCGCCCCGGGCCAAAGGCAGGCGCTAAACCACTGTGCCACCCAGGGATCCCCCATTTAATGTCATATCTAAGAAATTATTGTCTAATCAATTGCCACAAAGTTATTCCCCTGTGCTTTTTTAAATACAGTTTTACAGATTTATGTCTTACCTGTAGGTCTTTAATACATTTTTAGTCCATTTTCATGTATACTATAAGGTAAAGGTCCAATTTCATTCTTTTGCATGTTGTTCTGAACAACAAAGATTCACAATAGCCATGTTTTGGTTTTGAAAAGGAAAGAAAACATTGTTACTATTATAGAGACCTAATAGAAACAGAAGAGGAAAGGAATCTACATATAGGCAATAAATAAGAATAAGGCAAAGTTACATCAAATCAGCTACTTATGATATCCAACCTCATCAGCTGGGGAAGCCCCATGGAAACAGCCAGGCTGGAGTCCCAGTTGAGAGGCCTGGGTGGAGTATCCTCATGTCAAGTGAGACTTCCAACTGACCATCCCCATAAGGGCAATATTTATAGGCAAATGACAGGGTTTGAAGTTAAACATTTGTTTGCCTACGTGCAGTTTGGAGTGAGCTGCATTTCTATGCTATCATGGTTTTTATGTTTTCAAGTAGCCTGGGCTATATGGATATGACTCCCCTCCCACATTCAATTCTGGAAGGCAAGCCCAGCCTGGAGCAGGAGATGTGAGACAAGATTTGTAGTTCTTTGCATCCAGAACAGAAGGTCCAGTTCTGACCTGGAGGCCAGATCATATATTCTAAATAACCAGGCTCCCAAGATTACTCACACAGCATGAGTCTCACAACCATTTCTTAACCTGCCTATGAATATGGAGGTCCAGGTGGTCGCTTATGCCAGACCAATCACAGAAACATCCATATAGAACACATGTGAATACCTAGTTTCCCAGCATCATTTGTTGAAGACTATTCTATTCCCATTGTGTGGTCTTGGCACCTTAGTCCAAGGTCATATCACCAAATGCATGAGGGTTTATTTCTAGCCCCTCTAGTCTGTTCTATTCGCCTGTATGTCTATCTTTATGTAGTACCACTATGTTTTGATAACTGTATTTTTGTAAGGTTTTGAAATCAAAGAAGTGTGAGGACTCCAACTTTGTTCTTTTCCAAGATTTATTTGGGGTGCTTTGAGATTGCATATGAATATTGAGATTTTTTTTCTATTTCTAAAGAATTGTCATTGAGATTTTCATAGGGATTGCATTCAATATGTAGATTGTGGGATGCCTGGGTGGCTCAGCGGTTGAGCATCTGCCTTTGGCTCAGAGCTTGATCCTGGAGCCCTGGGATCGAGTCCCACATCAGGCTTCCTGCATGGAGCCTGTTTCTCCCTCTGCCTATGTCTCTGCCTCTCTCTGTGTATCTCTCATGAATAAATAAATAAAATTGTTAAGAAAAATCTGTAGATTGCTTTGGGTAATATGGAGATTTCAACAATATGAAGTCTTCCACTTCATAAACATATGATGCCTTTCCATTTATTTGTGTCTTCTTTAATTTCTTTTATCAATGTTTTGTAGTTTTAAGTGTACAAGTTTTTTTTTTCCATCTTGGTTAAGATTATTTCTAAGTATTCTGTTCTTTTTAGGGCAGCCTGGGTGGCTCAGCGGTTTAGCGCTGCCTTCAGCCCAGGGTGTGATCCTGGAGACCCAGGATCAAGTCCCACGTCGGGCTCCCTGCAGGGAGCCTGCTTCTCCCTCTGCCTGTGTCTCTGCCTCTCTCTCTCTCTCTCTCTCTCTCTGTATCTCATGAATAAATAAATAAAATCTTAAAAAAAAAAAAAAAAAAGAACTTACAACCTCTGTTCTTTTTAATGTTGTTGTTGTTTTCTTAATTTCCTTTCTGGATTGTTTATTGTTAACATATAGAAACACAACTGATTTTGGGGTACTGTTTTTACATCCCACTACTTTGCTGAATTTATTTTAACAGCGTTTGTATGTCTGTTATCTGTGTGTCTGTGTTTATTTTTTAGTTTTCTACGTATAAGCTCATGTCATTTGCAAACAGAGATGATCTTATTTCTTCCTTTCCAATTTCCATGTCTTTTTTTTTTCTCCTGATCAATTCCTCTGGCTAGGATTTCTAGTACTATGATGAATAGAAGAGATGAGAATGGCCATCCTTCTCTTGTTCCTTATCTGCAAGGAAAAACTTTCCGTTTTTCTCCATTGAGTATACTGTTGGATGTGGGCTTTTTTTATATGGCCTTAATTATGTGAGGTAATTTCCTTTGATTCCTGGTTTTATGAGTGTTTTATCATGAAATTGTGTTTAATTTTGCTGTATGATTTTTCATCAATTGAGATGATCATGTGGGGTTTTTTTTCCTTCATTTTGTTAACATGGTATACTAAATTGATTGGTTTTCATGTGTTGATCCATTCTGACATTTCAGGAATAAATCCCACATAGTCACTGTGGAATGCTTTTAATGTCCTGTTGAATTCAGTTTGCTAGTATTTTACTGAAGATTTTTATACCAATATTAATCAAGGATATTTGCTTCTAGTTATTTTTTTCTCATAGTGTCTTTCTCTGGCTTTGGTTTCAGGGTAATGCTGGCCTCCTAAACTGAGTTTGGAAGTGTTCCTTCCTCAATTTTTTTGGAAGAGTTTGAAGAGTACTGGTGTTTTCTTCTGTAAATATTGGTAGAATTATCCAGAGAAGCCATCTGGTTCTGAGGTTTTTCTTTTTTGGGAGATGTTTGATTACTGATTCAGTCTCTTTAGTGATTGATTATAGGTCTGTTAGGAATTTTTTTTCTCTATGAGTTGGTCTTGTTAGAGTCTATATTTCTAGTAATTTATCCATTTCTTTTAGATTACCCAATTTGTTTGTGTATAACTGTTCACAGTGGTCTCTTTAAAGTCCTTTTTACTTCTATGGCATCAGGTGTAATATCTCCTCTTTATTAATTTATTTTTTTTACTTTTATTTTAATTTTTTTAGAGAGAAAGAGACCATGCAAGTAGCAGAGGAAGGGCAGAGGGAGAGGGAGAGAGACTCTTAAGCAGACTCCACACCCAACACAGAGCCCTACATGGGACTCCATCTCATGACTCTGAGATTATAACATGAGCCAAAACCAAGAGTTGGATGCTTAAACAACTGAGCCACCCAGGCACCTGTCTTTTATTTTTTATTTTATTTATGTGGGTCTTCTGTTTTTTCTCAGTCTAGCGGAGTTTGCCAATTTTATTGGTTTCCTAAAAAAACAACTCTGTTTTGTCTTTTTCAATGTTACTCTATTTCATTTATTTTTCCTCTAATCTTTATTTCCTTCCTTCCAATAACATGGATTAAGTTTGTTTCTTTTTAGTCCTGAAGATGGAAAGTCAGGTTGTTGATTTGAGATATTTCTTCTTTTTTAATGTAATTGTTTACTGTTATAAACTTCGCTCTTAATACTGTTTTCACTGCATCCCTTAAGTTTTGGTATGGTGTTTTCTTTTATTCTTTGTTTTAGGATATTTTGTTCATTTTTGACCCATTGTATGTGTAAGAGTGTGTTAAGTTCTATGTATTTGTGAATTTTCCAGCTTTCTTTTTGCTATTGATTTCTAGTTTCATCTCATTGTGACTGGAAAAGATCTTTGGCATGATTTAAGTCTTCTTAAATTTGTTAAAACTTGTTTTGTGGCCCAACATGTGATCTGTTGTGGAGAATGTTTCATGTGCAATTGAGAAGAATGTGTATTTAGCTGTCTTTGGGTATAATGTTGTATATAGATCTTATTATTGTTAGATCTTATATCTTGTTAGATCTTATTGGTCTATAGTGTTATTCAAGACCTCTGTTTCCATATTGCTTTTCTGTCTGGTTATTTCAGCCATTTCATAATAAAGTCCTCTTTTCATATAGAGGACTGTTAAAATTTCCTTCTATAGTGTATTGTTATTTCTTTCTTCAATTCTGTCAACTTTTTTCCTAAATATAAGGGAACTCAGATGTTAAGTGCATATATTTATAATTCTTATATTTTCTGATGAATTGACCTTTTAATTATAATAAATTGTCCTTCCTTATCTCTTAAGACAGCTTCTGTCTTACCTATTTTATGTTATAATTACAGTCACCTCACCTATTTACTATTTGCCCATTATGTATTTTCCTATCTTTCTGCTTTCAGCCTATATGTGCCCTTAGATTTTAAAGTGAGTTTCTTGTAGACAGCATATAGATAGACCTTATGTTTTTCAATCCATTCAATAACTATATCTTTTTATTGGGAGGTTTAATCTATTTACATTTAAAGTAATTAACAATAGGGTAGGACTTATTATTACCGTTTGTTAGTGGTTTCCCATATGTCTTGTAACTATTTTGTCCATCTTTTTCTCTTACTACCTTCCTTTGTGTTTCATTTATTTTTTTGGTAGTTACATGCTTTGATTCCTTTCTTATTTCTTTTTATGTATCTTCTATAGTATTTTATTTGTGGTTACCATGGAGATTACAAAAAACATCTTAAAGTTATAACAATCCATTTTATTTTATTATTTTATTTTTCTTTAATTTTAAGTATATTTAGCATACAGTATTATATTGGTTTCAGGTGTACAATATAGTAATTCAACAATTCTGTACATTACTCAGGGCTCCTCAAGATAAAGTACTCTTAATCCTACTATTAATACCCTCTACCTGCTCCCCAATACATAACGATCTGTCTTAAACTGATAGCAATTTACCTTTAATTGCATACAAAAACTCTGTGTTTACATCTCTGTTCACTTTATGTTTTTGACGTAATAAATTACATTTTTATACTGTTTATCCATTAACATAGATTTATAGTTATTTTTAATGCCTCTGTCACTTAAAATCTGTGCCAGAATTAAAGGTGATTTATGTGCTGACATTGAGGATTCTATGTTTGCCTATACGTTTCTCTTTACCAGAAAGTTTTATAATTGTGTAGGTTTTCAGATTGGTGTCCAATGTCTTTTTGCTTCAACACGAAGAACTATTTTTTAGCATTTCTTGTAGGGCAGGTATTGGATTAGTGAACACCTTCAGCCCTTATTTGTCTAGGAAAGGCAAATTAATTTGTCTTTTATTTTTGAAAGGCAGCTTTGCCATTTTTCTTGTTTGGCAGTTTTCTTCTTTCATCATATTGAATATATCATCCTAAGCCCTTTGGATTGCAAGATTTCTATTGAGCAATCCACTGATAATCTCATGAGAGCTCCCTTATATGTGATGAGTCACTTTTCTCTTGCTGCTTTCAACATTCTTTCTTTGAGGCTTTTGACAATTTTGACAATTTTGACATGACCCTTTTTGTATTTATCCCATTTGGAGTTCTTTTTATTTCTTGAGCTTTTATATCCATTTTTGTTCCTTTCCCTGTCTCTTCTGTGACTCCCATAATGCATATATTACTTCTTTTGATCATGTTCGTAAGTCCCTTGACTCCTATCACTTCTCACGCTTTTTTCTCTTATAATTCTGACTTATAATTTTATATTATTTTTTATTGGAGTTCAATTTGCCAATATATAGCATATCACCCAATGCTCATCCCATCAAGTGCCCCCCTCAGTGCCAGTCACCATCACCCCAACCCCTTGCCCACCTCCCCTTCCACTACCCCTTATTTGTTCCCCAGAGTTAGGTCTGACTCATAATTTTAAATGACCTATCTTCATGTTCATTGTTTCTATCTCCTGCTTCATCAACTCTGTTGTTGAATCCTGCTAGTGAATTTTTCAGTTCTGCTTTTGTATACTTCAGCTTCAGAATTTTTCCTTGATCCCTTTTCAATATATTCGATTTCTTCATTAAAGAAATTATTCTCATTTTGTTCATGCAAAATGTTCATCAGTGTTCTCTTTTAGCTTATCAAGCATCTTTAAAATTGCTATTTGTAATGGTTCTTTGTCAGGTAATTCATAGATTCTCATTTCTTTTTTTTCCTTTTTCAATTAATTAATTTTTAATTTAATTTAAATATCAATTGATTAACATATAGTATATTATTACTTTTAGTTGGAGAGGTCAGTCAGTCTTATATAATACCCAGTGCTCATTGCATCATGGCCCTCCTTAATATCTATTACTCAGTTACCCCATCCCTCCACCCCTGTCCCTTCCAGCAACCTCAGTTCGTTTCCTATGATTAAGAGTCTCTTATGGTTTATCTCCCTCTTTGGTTTAATCATGTCTTATTTTTCTCTCCCTTCCCCTATGATCTTCTGTTTGTTTCTTAAATTCTACAATTGTCTTTCTCCTATTGACTTATTTCACTTAGCATAATACCTTCTACTTCCATTCAAATTATTGCAATGGCAAGATTTCATTTTTTTGATGGCTGAGTAATAGTCTGTTGTATATATATACCACATCTTCTTTATCCATTCATCTGTCAATGGAGATCTGGGTTCTTTGTTTTTGTTTTTGTTTTTTTTTTATTTGGCTGCCAGTGTGAGCAGGTGCCATTTAGTTTTAATTTCAAATTACCTATAGATTTTTGGGAGATCTGTCAATGAACTATATAAATAAGACATAAAAGTGTAGAATCCCGTGAACTGGATTCTAAAGTATAGAACTCAGTGAACATTATTTCAGAAACTGCTGGGCTTGAGATCTGTCTCAGGAGAATCCTGGCATGTTTCTTATAGAGTACATTCTTGCTTGTGAATGTCTCCAGCTGTCAACAGAGAGGTGCCAGAGCTGTGAGGTGGGTGAGGATGAGCACTGGGTGCCTGCTCCATGCTCTCACTGGGAGAGCATAGTTTAGCTATTGTGGACATTGCTGCTATTAACATTGAGATGTAGGCACCCTTTTGAATCACTCCATTTGTATCGCTGGGGTAAATCCCTGGTAGTGCAATTGCTCGGTCTTAGGGTAGCTCTATTTTCAACTATCTGAGGAACTTCCACACTATTTTCCAGAGTGGCTACAACAGCTTGCATACCCACCAACAGTGTAAGAAGTTTCCCCTTTTTCTACATCCTTGCCAATATCTGTCATTTTTTTGCCATGCTAATTTTAGCCATTCTGACTAATGTGAGGTGGTATCTCATTGTGGTTTTGATTTATATTTCCCTGATGCCAAGTGATGTTGAGCATTTTTTCATGTGTCTGTTAGAGCCATTTGTATGTCTTCTTTGGACAAATATCTGTTAATGTCTTTTGCTCATTTCTTGATTGAATTATTTGTCTTTTGGTATTGAGTTTGTTAAGTTCTTTATAGATTTTGGGTACCAGCCCTTTATCTGATAAAACATTTGCAGATACCTTCTCCCATTTTGGTTTTGTTGACTGTTTCCCTTGCTGTGCAAAATCTTTTTATCTTGATGAAGTCCCAATGTTCATTTTTGCCTTTGTTCCCCTTTTGTCTTTGGAGATGTATCTAGCAAGAAATTGCCATGGCCAATGTTTAAGAGGTTACTGCTTGTGTTCTCCTCTAATATTCTGATGGATTTCCCACATTTAGGTCTTTTATCCATTTTGAACCTATCTTTGTGTATGGTGTAAGAAAATGGTCCAGTTTCAGTTTTCTGCATGTGGCTGTCCAATTTTCCCAACACCATTGTTGAAGAGACTTTTTTACCATTGGATATTCTTTCTTGCTTTGTCAAAGATTAGTTGGCTACGGATTTGAAGGTACATTTCTGGTTTCTCTATTTTGTTCCATTGATCAATGTGTCTTTTTTTGCACCAGTACTATACTTTCTTGATGATTATGAATTTGTAATAAAGCTTGAGGTCTTGAATTGTGATACAACTTGGCTTTCTTTTTCAATATTCCTTTGGTTATTTGAGGGTCTTTTCTGATTCCATACAGATTTTAGGATTATTTGTTCCAGTTCTGTGAAAAAGATTGATGGTATTTTGATAGGATTGCATTTAATGTATAGATTGCTCTAGGCGGCATAGATGTTTTAACAATTTTTGTTCTTCTAATCCATGAGCATGGAACAATTTTCTATTTCTTTGCGTCTTCTTCAATTTCTTTCATAAGTGTTTGATAATTTTCTGAGTACATATCTTTTGGCTCTTTGGTTAGGTTTATTCCTAAGTATCTTAGTTTCGGGTGCAATTGTAGATGGGATTGACTCCTTAATTTCTCTTTCTTCTGACTCATTGTTAGTGTATAAAAATGCAACTGATTTCTGTGCATTGATTTTATATCCTGCTATTTTGCTGAATTCCTGTATGAATTCTAGCAATTTTGGGGTAGAGTGTTTTGTGTTTTCCACGTAGAGTATCATGACTTCTTTGCTGATTCAGATACCTTTAGTTTATTGATTTATTTTTCATCTGATTGCTAAGGCTAGGATTTGTAGTACTATGTTGAATAATAAAGGTGATAGTGGATATCCCTGTCTTATTTCTGACCTTATGAGAAGAGCTCTTAGTTTTTCCCCAATGAGAATGGCATTCACTATGGGTTTTTGTGTATGATTTTTATGATATTAAGGTATATTCTCTCTATCCCTACACTGTGAAGAGTTTTAATCAATAAAGAATGCTGTACTTTGTCAAATGTTTTTTCTGCATCTATTGAGAGGGTCATATGGCTATTTTCCTTTCTTTTATTAATATAGTGTATCACATTGATTGATTTTCAGATATTGAACCACCCAGGAATAAATTCCACTTGGTCATGATGCATAATCCTTTTAATATACTGTTAGATCCTATCAGCTAGTATCTTGGTGAGAATTCTGTCATCCATGTTTGTCAGGGATATTGGTCTGTAATTCTCCTTCTTGGTGAGGTCTTGTCTGATTTTGGGATCAAGGGGATGCTAACTTCATAGAAAGAGTTCGCATGTTTTCCTTCCTTTTTTATTTTTTGAAACCACTTCAGAAAAATAGATATTAATTCTTCTTAAAAACCATAGAAGATACTAGAGAATCCCTTTCTGGAATAATAAAAGAACTAAAGCCTAATCAAGTCAAAATTTTTTTAAAAAGCTATTAATGAAATGCAATAAAAAACAGAGGCTCTAATTGCTAGGATAAATGAGTCAAAAGAGAGAACTAGTGATATGGAAGACAAAATTTTGGAGAATAAAGGAGCTGAGAAAAAGAGAGATAAACAACTACTAGATTGTGAGGGGATAATTTGAGAGATAAGGGATACCATAAAGTGAAACAATATTAGAATATTGGATTCCAGAAAAGGAAAGGAAAGAAGGTATATTGGAGCAAATTATAGCTGAGAACTTCCCTAATCTGGAAAAGAGAAAAGGCATTCAAGTCCAGGAGGCACAGAGGACTTTCCTCAAAATCATAAAAATAGATCAACACCTTGACATATGAGAGCGAAGCTTGCAAATTTCAGAGACAAAAGAAGAGAAAATCCTGAACACAACTCAGGACAAGTGTCTATAACCTACAATGGTAGAAACATTAGAGTGGCAGGAGAGCTATCCACAGAGACTTGGCAGGCCAGAAAGGACTGGCATGATATATTCAGAGTACTAAATGAGAAAAATATACAGCTGAGAGATAAAAAGCTTCCAGGACAAACAGAAACCAAAATAATTTGTGATCGCTAAACCAGCCCTGCAAGAAATATTAAAAGAGATCATTTTAAGTGAAGAAAAAGCCAAAAAGTAACATAGATCAGAAAGGAACAGACACAATATACAGAAACAATGCCTTTACAGATAATACAATGGCACTAAATTCGTGCCATTATCAACAGTTACTCGTAAATGGGCTAACTGCTCCAATCAAAAGGCATAGGGTATCAGATTAGAGAAAAAAGCAAGACCCATCAATATTCTGTCTGCAAGAGACTCATTTTATACCCAAAGACACATCCAGATTGCAGGTGAGGGGGTGGAAAATCATTTATCATCAATGACATAATCAACATCCAAAGAAAAATGGGGTAGCAATCCTTAGACAAATTAGATTTTAAACCAAAAACTGTAATAAGAGATGAGGAAGGACACTATATCATAATTAAAGGGTCTATCCAACAAGAAGATACAACAATTGTATTTATGCCCCTAACATGGGAGCAGCCAATTATATAAAACAATTAATAACAAAATTAAAGAAATACATTGATAATACATTAATATCAGGGGACTTTAACATCCTACTCACAGCAATGGACAGATAATCTAAGCAGAAGATCAACAAGGAAACAAAGGCTTTGGATGACACACTGGACCAGATGGACTTTACAGATATATTCAGAGCATTCCATCCTAAAGCAACAGAATACACATTCTTCTCTAGTACACATGGAACATTCTCCAGAATAGATCTCTTATACTGGGTCACTAATCAGGTCTCAACCAGTACCAAAAGATTGGGATCATTCCCTGAATATTTTCAGACTACAATGCCATGAAACTTGAACTCAGTCACAAGAGGAAATCTGGAAAGAATTCAAATACATGGAGGCTAAAGAACATCCTACTAAAAAGTGAATAGGTCAACCAGGAAATTAAAGAATTTTAAAAATTCATGGAAACAAATGAAAATGAAAACATAACTCTTCTAAACCTTTGGGATGCAACAAATGTGGTCCTGAGATGGAAGTATATAGCAATACAAGGCTTTTTCAAGAAACAAGAAAGGTCTCAAAATATACAACCTAATCATACACCTAAGGGAAGAAAAAGAACAGCAAATAAAGGCCAAATCCAGCAGGATAAAAGAAATAATAAAGATAGAGCAAAAATCAATGAAATAAAAACCAAAAGAACAGTAGAACAGAAACTAGGAGCTGGTTCTTTGAAAGAACATGATTGATAAACCCTTGGCTAGACTTATCAAAGAGAGAGAGAGAGGGAAATTATGAATGAAAGAGGAGAGATCATTGGGACACCTGGGTGGCTCATGGTTGAGTATCTGCCTTCGACTCAGGTCATAATCTGGGATCCTGGAATCAAGTCCCACTTTGGGCTCCCTGCAAGGGGCCTGCTTCTCCCCCTGCCTGTGTCTCTTCCTCTCTATGTGTATCTCTTAAGAATAAATAAATAAAATCTTAAAAAAAAGAAAGAGGAGAGATCACAACTAACACTGAAGAAATACAAACAGTTATAAGAACATATTATGAGCAACTATATGCCAACAAATTAGGCAATCTGGAAGAAGTGGATGCATTCCTAGAGAAATAAACTATCAAAATTGAAACAGTAAGAAACAGAAAACCTGAACAGACACATAACCAGGAAAGAAATTGAAGCTGTAATAAAAAATATCTCACCTCAAACAAGAGTCCAGGGTCAGATGGCTTCCCAAGGGAATTCTAGATCCCCATTTCCTAAGTTTTGTTTCTGGATATTTTCCATTATTTTTTTTTTGTATATTGTGTGATTCTTTTGAAATTGGGACATTTGCAAAAAACACCACTTCTCAGTCTTTTTGGCCTGGCTTTGTACAGGGGAAGATTTTCAGCAATGAAGCTGACTAGAGATTCTGGAATATCTCAACTCTCTTATGTGTATGTGACTTCTTTAGGCTTATACATGTAATTTCTGTGTTAAAGAAGCTTGACCTTGTTTCTTTTTCAGGAACTTGTAATATTTTGCTTTCCCTGATTCCTGTATGGTAGTGTAGTCTCCTTAGTGTTGCAAAAGCCACCATGTTAGTAGCCTTTGTTCTCAGTAGCCTCTAGGCATCCCAACTATATTGGTTCCTGTCAGAGCTGAGTGAAGTAAGACAAAAGGAACAGCCCTCTGAAAGGTCAAAGTGACAGATGTTCCATGCTCTACGTCTCCCTTTGGAGAAGCTACAAGTTGGAAGTTTTCTACCAATGTGCTGTTCTGTGCTGCAGAAGGGGAGGGGACATGGTAGGTCAATGCAACAAACTTTCTTACCAGACTTCATGTGTCTCTTCTTGGCTTTGCCCACATCAGGGGTGCTGCAAACTCTTACCTGGTTTCTTGAGTTCTCACAAAGGCAATTTAGCCTATACATTATTGAGTTGGTGTCTCTGTGGGAAAACAGGGGACTGGAGCTTCCTATTCCACCATAATGCTGGTGTCACTCCTGAGCATGGGTATTCTTTGTGTGTTCTTCATGCACTGACAATTTTACTTTCTCTGTTTCAAATTCTCTATATAGTTTAGTAAATAATTTGGGATATACATCTACTTTATCTCCAAATTTAGCATTCTGTTTACACATATGGACTTGAAGTTCCCATAAGGCTAGTAATGCATTCTTATCTTTGGGTTTCTTACTCCTCAGTCTCTGTTATTTTAGTATGCACTCCATTTTGATGTTCTTCTGGGGTCCCATCTCAAGGTCAACCTCATAAGTAGAGGCTAGCTCTCCTTTTTATTGTAATCCACAGGAAATATTCTTGCATCCTTTGCACCATGTCAGTTTAAGTTTAGCAGGCTTCCAGAAGAGCCCAGTTTCTTTGTCTCTGTTCTGCACCCCCAGCATGATAGCTGTAACCCCTCTCCATTAGAGTCCTGGTGGCTTTGCCAGATAGTAGGTTTCTGTGACACCCAACTGCACAACTCCCATAGAACTTATATCATGCCCTCTGAGTGCTCTTACAGGACTCCTTCTTGAGAAAGGTTAGTATCTTCTAAAATGCCCTGTACCCTTCCACTTGCTGTGTATGTGACAAACATGTATAATTTGTTCTAAAGAACTCTTTCTTGTAAAATCTTCTCTCAGCTTTAATGAGTTTTACTTACCCTCTTTCAAATTCTGAATACAGTTAGGTAACTCTTTTAGAAGACAATCTTATATCTTTAAATTTAACATCCTATTTACAAATATAGAATTGCATTTATAGGTGCATATAAATTTCCAGTTACGTGTGTGTGTGTGTGTGTGTGTGCAGGTGTGTTATTTGTATGTTTTACAAAAATGGGATCATACCATGTGTGGCAGGCAGAATAATGGTGCTACAAATATGTCTACATCCTAATGCTCACAGCTTGTGAATATGTGATTTTACCTGGCAGAGGAGACTTTGCAGATGTGATTAAGGATACCAAGATGGGGAGATTATCCTGTACTACCTGGTTGTGTCCAGTGTAATCATGAGGGTCCTTGCAAATGAAAGAGGAATACCTGAGAATCTGAGAAAGAGATGTGATGATATGAGCAGAGATTGAAATTATCTGATTGCTGGTCAGGGCTGTGGTTTGAGGAATGTTGGCAGCCTCTAGAAGATCAAAAAGACAAGGAAAAATTATTTTTTTTCATAGAGCCTCCAGTGGAACATGGCCCTGCCAATATCTTGGTTTCAGACCAGTGAAATCCATTTGGGACTTCTGACCTCCAGAAGTACAATGCAGAAAATTTGGGGTGTTTTGAGGCATTAAGTTTCTGGTAATTTGTTGAAGCAACAATAGAAAAGTAATAAGTGTTTGATCAAATGAAATATAGAAATCATAGATCAATAACCTGTGGAAGAGCCAGGTATTAGTCACCCCTATAACCTAGGTTCCAAGTGCACCCCTACATTTCCCAGGCTTCCCTGAAGTTGAATTGAGACTAATCATGGCCAGTAGGGTGTTATTTCCAAGCCAGCTAAAGGCTGGTGAACTTTTATCACCTTCCCACTTCCCTTTCTCGGCAGCGTCAAAGGCCATATGTTTAAAAGTGTTGCTGCGATAATGTCCACAATAGGCAAACTGTAGGAGACTCGGTGTCCATCGAAAGATGAATAGATAAAGAAGATGTGGTCTATATATACAGTGGAATATTACTCAGCCATTAGAAACAAAAAATACCCACCATTTGCTTCAACGTGGATGGAGCTGGAAGGTATTATCCTGAATGAAGTAAGTCAATCGGAGAAGGACAAAGATTATATGGTCTCATTCATTTGGGGAATATAAAAAATAGTGAAAGGGATTAAAGGGGAAAGGAGAGAAAATGAGTGGGAAATATCAGTGAGGGTGACAACATGAGAGACTCCTAACTCTGGGAAATGAACAAGGGGTAGGGGAAGGGGAGGTGGGCGAGGGATCAGGTGACTGGGTGACAGACACTGAGGAGGGCACTTGACGGGGTGAGCACTGGGTGTTATGCTATATGTTGGCAAATTGAACTCCAATAAAAAATTATACAAAAAAATAAAAGTGCTGCTATGATAGAATTGCTAAAAGATGGTGGTGGACAGTCATTTTACCTTAAAGTCTTGGTTTATCACAAGTCTTTACCTGCACTGTAAATAAAAATTATCAATATCAATAATGTCATAAAGAAGTTATCTTTTTTCCCTAAAACATTAGTTTGCCTTTTACAGTTAGATATTTATTCAACTAGGGTTTATTCTCTATATTAGGTAGTAATATAATTTCATTCTATATTCATAGCCAATTGGACAAGCCTCTTTTTTTGAATGGTCAACCCATTTGCACATATTTGTCATTATGTATTTGTGTATGTGTGTATATGTATATATATATTATATATATATACACACACAGTATATATATATGCACTATTTTGAGTAGTCCTCATTTCTATTTTATTTGCTTGATATATCTATCCCTGAGCTAATACTAGACTGTCTTAAAATCTATTGCTTCATAACATGTTTCCCTTCCTTTTTATCAAATTTGCCTTTGAGATTTTTGGTTCTTTATTAGTATCAAATGGAAAGTCTGGTGGGATTTTGTGCTTATATTTAATTTGTATATTTATTTAAAGAGAATTTCTAGAGAGGCTTCTAATTTTTGGAGTTGCTATTTTTTTCCTCTTAATTTAGGTTTTCTTTTCCATTCTTCAAAAATGTTTTGTGGTTTATTTATTTGTGTGTGTGTGTATGTGTGTGTGTGTGTGTGTGTGTGGTTTATTTTGTAAAAAATCATTAGATTTTTTTTCTGGACACTCATAAATTTTGGTCACTGTTATAAATGGAATATTTTTTCTACTACCCTAATAGTAGAAACAGTCTAATATATAACTGGACATATATGAGGATACTATAGATTCTTTTCTTTGTATCTGGCAATATCATTAATCACTCTTACTGAGTCTAAGGGTTTATCTGTAGATATACTTGAATTTTCTATATAGACAATAATAGAATCTGAAACAGAAAGTTTTGGCTCTTCTCAACTCTTGCATCATGTGTTTATTTTTCTTATTGTTTTAACTAGCACTAATGTTAAAAGGCAATATGACATGAAAAGATGCCCAACATCACTCATCATCTGGGAAAAATCAAATCAAAACTACAGTGAGGTATCACCTCATACCAGTCAGAATGGCTAAAATTAACAACATAGGAAACAATAGATGTTAGTGAGGATGCAAAGAAAGGGGAACTGTCTTACTGTTGGTGATAATGCAAACTTGCAATTACTCTGGAAAACGTCTTGGAGATTCCTCAAAAAGTTCAAAATAGAACTACCATAGATCCAGCAACTACACTACTAGGTATTTAACCAAAGGATACAAAAATATTCTTTTTTTTAAGATTTATTCATGAGAGACACAGACAGAGAGGCAGAGACATAAGCAGAGGGAGAAGCAGGTTCTTCACAGGGAGCCCGATGAGGGACTCGATCCTGGATCCCGGGATCACAACCTGAACCCAGGGCAGTCACCCAACCGCGGAGCCACCCAGGTGTCCCAAAAATATTCATTCAAAGGAATACATGTACCCTGATATTGTTAGCAGCATTATCAGTAATAGCCAGATTGTAGAAAGAGCCGAAATGTCCACTGACTGATGAATGAATAAAGAAGATGTGGTTGGTGTGTACACACACACACACTGGGATATTAGTCAGCCATAAAGAAGAATGAAATCTTCCTATCTGCAATGATGTGGAATGAGCTAGAGAGTATTATGCGAAACAAAATATGTCAGAGAAAGACAAATGCCATATGATTTCACTCATATTTGAAAGTTAAGAAACAAAACAGATGAACATAGAGGGAAAAAAGAGAGAGGCAAACCATAAAACATTCTCAACTATAGAGAACAAACTGAGTGAGAGTTGCCAGAACGGAGGATCACTAAATCCTGCACCTGAAACAAACAAAAACAAAGGCAATGTGAATTCCCTCTTGTTTTTTTTTTTAAATTTTCTGTTTCATTGATTTTTGCTCTCATGTTTATTATTTTCTTTTTCTGTTTTCTTCATATTATTCTTGTTCCTTTTCTAATGTCTTGATTTGAATGTTGAAGTACTTAATTTTAAATCATCTCATTTCTAAAATATACACATTTGATTATATACATTAAACTCTAAACCCCACTTAACTGCATCTTATAAACTTTGATATGTAGTACTTTCATAGATGTTCGTTTATGATTATTCTATTATGATATCCTCTTTATATTTTAAAGGTTTCAAATATGGAGGGTTAAAGGAAGTTTGGCTTTTAAATAATCGTAATTTTTTTCTAATTTTATTGTATTATAGTCAAAGATTATAATTTACATGCTAATGATTTTTTAACCAAATACCACCAAAGAATACTCTATGCATTGCAGCTTTTCTAAATATTCCATTTACACATTAATATACTTTATATGTTTCTCTGAAGCAATCGTTATATACACAGGAGTGTAAATATACGAAATCAAGTAGTTAATTCTGTTAAGTGTACTGTATTCTAATTTTTGTTCACTGGCTCTATCATTTTATAAAGTGCATGTAACCATTCCCCACTGTAACTGGATGTGTATTCTTTCCGTATAGCTCTATTTTTGCCTTATACATTTTATTTTTATTGTGATATGTAACATAAAATTTACAATTTTCACAATTTCTGAGTACAAATCAGTGACATTAATTACATTCACAATGTTATATAACCATCACTGCTATTTCCAAAACTTTTTCATTAGCCCAAACAGAAACTCAATAACCATTAGACAATAACTCTCCATTCTTCCTTCCCCTGGCTCTGACTGTCATTAATTTACTGTCTCCAATTATGTGTCTATTCTGGATACCTACTTGGAATCATATGTCCTTTTGCATCTGGTTTATTTTACTTAGCATAACATCTAAGAGGTCTATCCATATCATAGCTTGTGTCAGAATTCCTTTTTATTTTCAGGTGTGTTCAAAACCCAAAACATTCTCTTTTTTTAATATTTTATTTATTTATTCATGAGAGAGAGAGAGGCAGAGACACAGGCAGAGGGAGAAGCAGGCTCCATGCAGGGAGCCCGATGTGGGACTTGATTCCAGGACTCTGGGATCACACCCTGAGCCAAAGGCAAATGCTCAACCACTGAGCCACCCAGGCGTCCCAAAACCCAAAACATTCTGATTAGTAATTTTTTTGACTGTCTTTTGTTATTTTATATGTTTTAGAATTTAGTTTGCAGCTTCTTTTGCAGTGGAAAGGTCTCTCTCACTCTCCCTTTCTGTCTCTCAGTCTCTTTGTCTCAGGTTGCCTCCAGTAGAACCATCTGGTTTCCCGGTCTAGAACCAGGTCTGTGTAATACAATGAGTTAATGCTCACATTCTTCTGTGACACAGACATAAAGCAAATCAAGATCTGAGCCAGCAGTGGTTGGTTTCCATTCTTGTTTATGAGGCTGTTTACAAGTCTTCCCATTTCCTTATGCCCATAGCTTCTTAAAAGCTATAGCCACATGCTGTATTGGGCAACCACAGTTGGGTTTTTTTTCTTCTCAGTGCCCTTTCATGACCAGCACGACTCCACCCCAATCCCTGGCATTAAGTCATGAGTCTAGCTCTCTAATTTCTTGTCTTGGATGGATCTTTTTCTTGTATGTTACCTTACATAGCTGAAAATCCCAGACTGCTTCCACACCCAGAGCCTTGCAGGCCTATTGGTGTAACCCTGCTGACCACTTGCATTTTTTTTTTTCAGTTTCTGGTCCAGAGAGATGTTTATCTTGTTTTCAATCTCAGCTGTGTCTTCATATTTTATCTTCCCCTGCCTTGAATCAATAAAATTACTATCATCCTTTTCCCCTTTATTAATTTGGAAGCTGTAGCTTGTATTTCTGTTCCTTAATGGCTATCGTTAAGGGTTTTTTTTATTTTTTTAAGATTTTATTTATTTGTTTATTTATTTATTTGAGAGAGAGAGACAGAGATAGCAAGACAAAGCACAAGCAGGTAGGAGAGGGAGAAGCAATGTCCCCTACTGATCAGGGAGGCCAACTCAGTGCTCAGTCCCAGGACTCTGAGATCATAACCTTAGCTGAAGGCAGATGCTAAACCAACTGAGCCACACAAGCACCCCAAGTTTTTTAAATGCAGAGAAATGTAACATTCTAATAATGAAGTATATGAGAATATATTCATTCTGTTTAAAGAACAATTATAAAATGTCTACATCTTTACCAATATCAAGACAAAAAAAAGAATATCATCATGCCTTATAATCTATCTATGGGGCCTTCTTGGATTAGTCTCCTTTGCTCCTTTTTAGTGATAATTAATGTACAAGAACTTATATTAATTCTTTATTTCCTGACTTTTATGCTTTTCTTTCCTATCTATGTTTGTATCCTTTAACAAAACTAATGGGTTTTTTTGTTTTTTTTTTAAACCAATGTTTGTCTACTTTTGAAAATAATGTAAGTGAACTGCTTGTTTTCCTATTTGCTTCTTTTACCCAATATGACATTTAAGATTTATCTTTATGCATCAATGTATATGGTTAGAGTAATATATTACAAAATTATCCTTTCCATATTGAATTGTTTTGACACCTTTGTTGAAAATCAATTGACTCTACGTATGTGGACCTATTTTTGGAAACCTTATTCTACTCCATTGATCTATATGTCTATCTTTATACAGAAAACACAGTGTCTTATTTTGTGTAGCTTTATAATTCTCCAGAGAAACCATCTGGATCTTGATATTTCTTTTAAGTTGCATTCAATTTCTTTAATCATTATAGACTATGAAAAAAAATAGTTATAGACTATGAAAACTATTTCTAACTGGCTGAGTTGTGGCAATCTGTGTTTCCAAGGAATAGGTCCATAGCATTTAAATTGTCAAGTTTATGAGTATAGAATTTGTTCGTAGGGATGCCTGGGTGGCTCAGCAGGTGAGTGTGATCTGGGAGTTCTGAGATCAAGCCTGCTTCTCCCTCCACCTATGTCTCTGCCTCTCTCTTCTGTGTCTCTCATGAATAAATAAATAAATAAATAAATAAATAAATAAATAAATAAATAAAATCTTTTTTAAAAAAAGAATTTATTTGTAGTATTTCTTTATTATCCTTTTATTCTCCTAAAAATCTTTGCTGATCTCTACCTTTCGAATGGCATATTTAGACTATTTACATTTAATGTAATTGTTGATGTGTTACAGCTTAAGTCTAATATTTTCTGTTTTATGTTTGTTGTTGTTGTTTTTTTCTGTTTTCTTTTTTCCTGACTTTTTGTGGGTTACTTGAACATTCTTAAGGATTCCATTTTTATTTGTTTAGGGTACCCTGAGGTATATTTCTTTGTATAGCTTTTATAGTGGCTTCTCCGGGTATTACTATATATTTATACATAATTTATAACAATCTATTAGTGTAATTATTTTATCACTTTGAGTGAAGTATAAAAGTTACTTCTCTTTACATCCCTTTACAGTTTCCAATTGACTTAAGTATTTCCTCTTTATACATTTATAACACCAATGTGGATGGTATTATAAACCACATTGGTGTTACAAATAGTTTGATTACACCAGCAAAAATCATTTAGAAAACTCATAAGGAGGAGGAAAATCTATTGTATTTATCTATATTTTTGTTTATTCTTTTTTTCCCTTCTGATGTTCCAAAATTCTTCCTTCTATCATTTCCTTTCTGGTTTTTTTTTTCACTTTTATTTTTTTTATTTTTTATTTTTTAAATTAATTTTTATTGGTGTTCAATTTACCAACATACAGAAAAACACCCAGTGCTCATCCCGTCAAGTGTCCGCCTCAGTGCCCGTCACCCATTCCCCTCCAACACCCGCCCTCCTCCCCTTCCACCACCCCTAGTTCATTTCCCAGAGGTAGGAGTCTTTATGTTCTGTCTCCCTTCCTGATATTTCCCAACATTTCTTTTCCCTTCCTTTATATTCCCTTTCACTATTATTTATATTCCCCAAATGAATGAGAACATACACTGTTTGTCTTTCTCCGATTGATGACCTCTTTAGCCATTCTTTGAGAATAATTCTACTGGCATGAATTCTAGTTTTCCTTCATGTAATAGTTTTTCAATGTCCCCTTCATTCCTGAAGGGGATAATATCTCTGGATATAGGATTCTAGGTTGAGTTATTTTCTATCAGCTCTTTAAAGTGCTGTGTCTCTTCCTCCTGGCCTCCTTGGTTTCTAATGAGAAATCTACCACCATTTGAATTGTTTTTCCCCTAAAAGTAAGGTGTCACTTCTCTCTCACTGCTTTCAAGATTTCTTCTTTGTTTTTAGTTTTTATAAGTTTGACTATGACATATTTTGGTATGGATTTTTTTTTTGGCTCATTCTCTTTGGGATCCCCTTAGCTCTAAAATCTGTAAGAAAGGTTTTTTTCCCTAACTTAGGAAGTTTTCAGCCTTATTTTCTCATTTTTTTCAGCCCCATACATTGTTCCTCATCTTCCAGGATTCTGATTACAGCAGTGTAAGACTCATCCACAGAGTTGTAATTATCTATGTTTTCTTCAATCTCTTTTCTCTACATGTTCTTCAGAATTGATAGTTGTTGAGTCTATCCATTAGTTATTGTGTTTTTCACTTACAAAATTTCCACTACTTTTTATCTTCTATTTCTTTGCTAAGACTTTTATCTTTTTCATTCCAAATTTCACTTCATTTCAGTTGTGTTCACAATTGATGAGTATCTAACTACTCACTGGGTCTTCTGTGACACTACCCCAGTATGGAGTAGGACAGATATTTTGTTATTACCAGACAGGGGATGGAATTCCAGAAGTGACTGAGTATGGCAAAAGGTAAGATCAAAGAAGTATATAGTACTTCTGTATACAGAGTCCACAAAGGGCTCTGTAATTCCTTGAAGATGTTTTAATAATGAAAAGGTATTCTTAAAAAATTTGTTTTCTTTAGTCATTTATATATCCTTTCTTAGATGCTCTTTAAGCCACAAAACATTTTCCATAGCCTGATTTTTTTTCATTACTTATTCTTAAATGAGTTTTCTACCATGATCTGGTTTTCTCAGGTGAGTGGATTCTACCTAGATTCTGATTTTCCATTTTGATGCTATCTTAGGCATTCTCTTAGTTCTCCAGCATTGCCTGGACAGGTAGGAAAGAGACCTGGACCATTGATGCATCTGTTAGTCCTTGTCCTTTTCCATCCACTCATTTCCTCTTTGGTAAAGTTACCTTGCCAGGTGTAGCCCTAGTGTACACAGGCCTCTTTGTTAGGTGTAGAACAGCCTTGTCTTTTGGGAAAGACAGTCCTTTCCTGTTGGCCTGTTTTATGGTGTTACTACACATATACTCAGTCCCATGTTTACTTTACCAAGAACCTCTTGAATATATTAGCCATAAACCCTGATCACTGGGAAAACCATACCTCAAAGTCATTGCTACATTGTCCTTGGTCTTCTTTTCTCAGTAAATGCCTGTTCCCAGAGGTCTGACTTCAACAAGGCATTTGCCTGAAACACTTCTCTAGAACTGCTTCCCTGTTTGCCTGCTACTCAGGAAATCCTCTGCTGCATCTGACTTTACTACCCAGTGGTCCCTGAATTTTCCCTTCACTATGGGCAAGGACATTGGTCTGAGTCTCTCTGTCTTTCAAACCCTGCTTCCAGCCTTTGCTTCATAACTAAAGTACATTTTTAGAATTCAGAGCATTTATGCTTATTTGTTCCAATCTGGTCTGATTGGCACTGTGTATAATATATAATCTTGAGATTTCATTATCTAGAATAGCTGTTAGCAAATGCCTGCTCTCTGGGGCTGGCATTTCTTATCAACTTCTTGTACTAACAATGCAGGTTATGCTCTCTTGCCACACACATACTTTTTGGATACTTTTAAAAGAATGTCATTGGAGAAGAGAGAGGTCATACATATGCTTTGGCTCACCATCTTTTTCCAAGAAATATGATCATTATATGCTAGGTACTTTCTAGTTATCAATTCCATTTTACTTTAAACTCTAAGTTTTTTACATTACTAGGCTTTGAAATATCCACCTATCACAATATAATTATCCTCCCTTTTTCAATTACTTCTCCCTACCCATGTATCTTTTCTCAAACATGACTAGTAGTACATTCACAATTTACCTATAATTCACCCAAGAAAATTTGTTGATGGGGACGACATTCTACTAGTATCTATACCTGAAGTTTAATATACATGCTTCTATGTTTTTTTTTTGAGCTTCCATTTTTCAGGAGTTTCCAAGCAGTTTTTCAACCCTACAATGTATAGAATAGAATGTGGTCAGCTTTTATTGATTGATCAATTGAGAAAGAGAGTGTTAGCAGTGGGGAAAGAGAATCTTACGCAAGCTCCGTGCTCAGCACAGAGCCCAATGCGGGGTTCTATCTCACCATCCTGAGATCATGACCTAAGCTAAAATCAAGAGTTGGATGCTTAACTAATTGAGCTACCTAGGTGCCTCTGTGTTCAGGTTTTATAGTGAAAATGGTATCCTTCAGTCAATCTTCAAATAAGGAACTTCTCTCTGTTTTGGGGGGTTCATGTCAGGACATATTTAAAAATATTTGATAATCCTAGGTTTATCCTCTCCAAATCACATTAAAATTCCTCCTCAGTATAAAATATTTGTAGGCTACATCTCTACTGTTTATTTCATGTTTATTTAAAAAATGTGAGGAAGTTCTCACAGGTGGGACAAATTGCTTCTCCATGAATTGCTTTGGTTTCTTTATCACCACATTCTTTGTCACATGAAAGAGTAATTTACATAATATTCAAGTTCAAGTAATTACTTTACTCTTGCAGCATGTAGCAGGATGTAAGTGTGGTTGGGAAAATGTGTGAGTATACATCTGTATGTGTGTTTATGATATAATTCAACACTTTTTTAAAAAAGATTATCCCACCACCACCACAATACACATACACAAGTGTACACCCTTGCATGTACACACATATACACAAACTGAAAGTATTCCATAGTCCTAAGAGTTTTATAGTTATATATAAAAATGAGGGGATTTCTATGACCCAGGAGTTACAAAATCTGTTTTATGTTCTCATATCCTGCAAACCATGAGAAAGCAAAACTTAGCCTTTGTGGCAAGGACAATTGCAAACCAGAGTAAACAAGTCCCCAGATGTGCTGAGCCATCAATTTATCAGCTTCACTAGGAACATTCGATTTACTCTAAAAAAGATATGTTGTGATTTTTCACATCTATGCAACATTTACCATTTTCCCTACATATAATAGTTCCCATTCTTTCAAAGAAAATGATGCAGTGTTTCTTTTTTTTGAAGTCACATTTATTCATGAAAATGTTGCATATCACACTTTTTAATTGGAGTTCAATTTGCCAACATATAGCATATCACCCAATGCTCATTCTGTCAAGTGCTCCCCTCAGTGCCCATCACCCAGTCACCCCAACCCCCCACCCACCTCCCTTTCCACTACCCCTTGTTCGTTTCCCAGAGTTAGGAATCTCTACATATCACATTTTGAAAAAGTAGAGGACAGACAGAGCTCTTTACTGAATTACAAATAAATCCATCCTTGGCTGACTAGGCCTTCTGTCATGTAAGTGATCCTTTTTATTTGTTGTTTTTTTCTTGTGTGCTTTCTTTCTGCTCTTCTAACTTTAAGGCTGCTAATTAAAGATGATCAAGGAAAAAAACGTGTTGATATATGGCGAGACACTATTTTAATATTTTGTAGGACTTAGAATTAGACCAATCCCCCATGGAATTTGTGACATACTTGGGAGAACAGAATCATTGTGGAAGTTGGAGAAAAGATATTTTGACCAGCAGATACCTAAGGAGTACTCCTACAAGTGCAGGATTCTCACCCTGATTTCCCTTAGTTATGGGTGTTCTGATGGCGTACGCATAGTGATTCCTGTAATATCTACAAAGAAACTAGCCACAAGACCACATTAGTTTCTTAGGGTTCCCCTAATCAAGTACCACAAACTGAGTGGCTTAAAACAATAGACATGTGTTGTCTCACAGTTCTGGAGGTTAGGAATCTGAAATCAAAGTGTCAGCAGGACCATGCTCACTCTGACAGCTTTAGAGAATATCCTTCCTTGCCTTTTCAAGGTTCTGGTATAGCCACAATACTTGGTGTTCCTTGGCTTGCAACTGTGTCACTCCAATCTTTGCCTCTGTCAACACATGGTGCTCTCCTTATGTATCTGTCTCCAGGCAACCGTCTTTTCTTATCAGATCAGTAATTATTTTGGATTAAGGACCCATCTTATTCCAGTAACACGTCATCTTAACTAATTACATCTGCAACAACCCTATTTCCAAATAAGGTTACATTTGGAGGTGACATATTTGAGATTTGGGGGGGGGGGTATAACTTAAGCATATATTCATATGGGGACATAATTAAACCCCATAACAAAGACTAAACCCTATCTTAGAGGTACTGGAGAGGTAGTAGTCAGGTTACATAGAAATGTTCTAGAGGACAAAGAATAAGATAGAAGTCCAGTCATAAGAATTGGAGCAAAAGGTCAGAAAGTGAGATACTGCCAAAGAATACTGTTAGCAAACGAGAGAAGAAATTGTGGATTGTGGACAAAGTTAGAATTTATTCTAGTACCATAATATTGGGGTCATGGGAAGAGAGTGGATTGTGGAAATTGGGAGCCAGGTAGGCACAGATAATCTTTAACATTTTTATTTTATATTTAATGACATGAATCACTTTGTTAGCCCTTTATTTATTTTTTTTAATTTTTATTTTTATAATTTTATTTTAATTGGTGTTCAATTTGCCAACATATAGAATAACACCCAGTGCTCATCCCATCAAGTGCCCACCTCAGTGCCCGTCACCCAGTCACCCCCACCCCCTGCCCACCTCCCCTTCCACCACCCCTAGTTCTTTTCCCAGAGTTAGCAGTCTTTCATGTTCTGTCTCCCTTTCTGATATTTCCCACTCATTTTTTTCTCCTTTCCCCTTTATTCCCTTTCACTATTTTTTATATTCCCCAAATGAATGAGACCATATAATGTTTGTCCTTCTCTGATTGACTTATTTCACTCAGCATAATACCCTCCAGTTCCATCCATGTCAAAGCAAATGGTGGGTATTTGTTGTTTCTAATGGCTGAGTAATATTCCATTGTATACATAAACTACATCTTCTTTATCCGTTAATCTTTTGATGGACACTGAGGCTCCTTCCACAGTGTAGCCCTTTAAATTTTTCAAAAACATGAGACTATCTTTTATGTGCCAGGTCCTCTACTGAGTAGTGCAGCAGATATAGTGATGGAGCCTACCTTGTCCTTTAGGGCTTTCTAGCATTTTGGCAAGGCAAAATTATGGCATTTAGACACAACTGTTACTATAAAGGGCAATCAGACTGATAATTGGTGCATAAATGTGTTATTGAATGGAGGGGAGGGACAAAATAACTCGACAGAGAGTATATATTGTTTCCCTCAGCCTGCCACTCCTTCTCCACCGCCTTTTATCTGTCTTCCTCTCTTAGTTCTGCCTTCTATGTTGATCTGATCTTGGCAAGCATGTCTCCCTACTTTACTGTGACACTGAAGCCAAAGGCTTCTGGTACAGACTGGATTTTGTGTTCTCTCAAAATTCATATTGAAACCTAATGCCCAATATGATGGTATCTAGAGCCTTTGGGAGGTGCTTACACCATGAGAGGGGTAGTACCCATATAAAAGAGACCCCACAGATCTCCCTAGCCCTTTCTGTCATGTGAGGTTACAGTGAAAAGATGACTGTCTATGAGGAAGTTGGCCCTTACCAGAATCAAATCTGCTGGAGACTTGATCTTGGACTTCTTGGCCTCCAGATCTGTGAAAACTAAATTTCTGTTGTTTATAAGCCACCTAGTCTATAGTATTTTGTTATAGCAGCCCAGAAAGACTAAAACAGTTTCTCTTAGTCTTTATTTCTATTTTGATGTCTACTTTATGGATTATTAGATGGGTGGAAGGAAAGAAGGAAGAAGAAAGGAGGATGGGAAGGATGAAGAGAGATCCTCAGTGTGCCAGTGAGAAAACATTGAGGAGGGGAATTGCTTGGAAAACATATATATTAACTCTGAAATCTAACCCTGGCTCAAAACACTGTGAGGCAAAATCACCTTCTAAGCCTTCATTGTAATTAAGTTTTTAACCCTGCAGGCTGCTACCTCACTGTTAACTCTGAGGAATCAGTGAGTTTATGCATACTATGACAGGAAAAATATAATTTTAGTGGTTGACTTGCACATATACACTTTTCCCCAATCAGCAAAATGGGAATACCAGCAGATGCACTCTTTCCTATCTTTGCCTGAGCATAAGAACCACCTGGGGCAACAGTTAAATGTCCAGATGTCTGCCCTAGCTCCAATGTATCAGCCTCTCCAGGGGAGGGGATCTCAACATCGGTTTTTAATTTAGGAGAGCCTCATGATCAGGCAAGTTTGGAAACACTGAGCTAGTATAGGGAAATATTTCTGAGAAAAAAAACTAGTAGAGCACTCAACTTACAAATAATGTAACATGTATTTAGAAATAACTATCCCATTGACTAAATACACTTTTTAAGTAAGGAATGTCTAGTTGATACCTTAAATCTTTTCTAAGTTTGAGGATGATATACATACCCATAAACTTTCCTCTCTGCCTCATCTTCTGTAAAAATAATGTAATCATATTGAACTTCCTAACTGGCATCTTTTAACTAAATGAGAATTCCAAGTAATTCTTCATGAAATACTGTTATTATTTGTTTAAAAGAAAAGTTTCTGTAGAAACAAAAGGAAAATCAACCTGCCCCTTATATGAAGGGAAGAAATGATCTTTATTTGAGCACTTACTATGATTCTGATGCCATATGCCATGTAACTATCTTCAAATCAAGGCTTGGGTTTCCATTTTACTGATTGAGAAGGAGATTGGGAAAAGCAAAGAGGCTTTCCCATGGCCATAGAGTATAATATGGGCCAAGATCCAAACCCAGATAATTTATTAGTACAGCTAACTCAGTAACTAAGTGGAGATGAAAGTCAGAGAACTTATGTTGTATTTTAAAAACAAATCTGCCATAATATATGCAAGAAAGGAAAAGCTTACAAATGCTTATTTTAACTCCTAGAGGATCTAGGCTGGTTTTGTATTGGCGTTTGTGCTGATTATAGCAACATCAGTGACATCACAGACAGTGGGTTGAATTCTACAAGGGTAATGAGTAAGTTTAACTATAGCAAACAAACAATGACAATACAGTGTCCCACAAAAACAAAATAAACATCCCTGTCTTCTAGTCTCTTGTCATGCAGAAGCAAACCATAGGAAAATTTCTTGGAAAAGCAAAGTCAAAAATTTTATATCAGAATACAGAATAATGGGGCTTAACTATTTTCCAGCTTCTCTCAATATCTTGCCCACTGCTATTAATTCTACAGATCCTCATATCAACTATCTTCTTATTGTTTCATATTTTTCTTTTTAACTATTTTGGTTTTTTTTTAATTTTTATTTATTTATGATAGTCACACAGAGAGAGAGAGAGAGGCAGAGACACAGGCAGAGGGAGAAGCAGGCTCCATGCACCGGGAGCCCGATGTGGGACTCGATCCCGGGTCTCCAGGATCGCGCCCTGGGCCAAAGACAGGCGCTAAACCGCTGCGCCACACAGGGATACCTCTTTTTAACTATTTTGAAAGCTAGTGGTCTCTTATGTTGACTATAATTTTAACCAATGATAAATAAAACTATTCAGTTTTACAATTTTCTAATACCACCCTAAGCAGGATCTCAGTGAAAAATGGCTACTGACTCATTTATGTTATTTACCCTTCAAAGATAAACTATAAACATCTACTAGAATCTGTGTCAGGAAATATTTTGATGCACAATTTATTAAGTATTTAAAGAAAAGATACCAAACTTGGTAGGACATCAAAGAACTTTCCAGAGAAGCATTACAATAGGAAAAAATAATGCCACAGTATAGCATACAGTGTTTTAGAATGTATACTGGCTTTCATATAATTCTGACTTATATTCAACCTGTGAGATGAATTTCTCATGTATAAGTTTTACTAGTAACTTATTTAGGTAAATTATACAGCTAAGTTACTAGTAACTTCTCACCATTCAAGGATAGTGTGGATTCGACTGTAATAATTCATGTAAAGCATGTAGCATAATCTCTGTAGTCACCAATAAAATTTAGTCATTATTAAAAGTTGTCATTATTAAAATTGTCTCTACAGCATGTCTCCTTCAAAATGAGCAGTCCTGTTGGAATTAGAAAATGTTAAACATGTTTGTGTTGCTGGTTGGTATATCAAAAAACTTGAAAGCATCATGTGGTTTTATAAAAAAAAAAAATCACATACTATAGTAAGATCCTTGGGAGAGATGAAATATTTATATAGAAGTTCGTCACACATATGGAAAATTACAAATGCATACAAAAGTAGAGAGAATAGTATAATGTGTCCACCAGCAGCTTCAACAATCATCAACCCATGGCTAGTGTTTTCTAATGTAGCCCCTGGACCATTCTTCTCCTCCATCACACAAGTTATATTGCACAAATTGCAGAATCATATCATTAAATAAAAATTTTAATCAGCTTTAATCTCATTAAATAAGATCAATTTAAAGGATATGAAACTGACAAATATGATCTAAAAATCAAAAATGTGAAAAAGTCTCATGCTGTGGACCTTCATTTTTTAAAACAGAAGAATAAAATAATATTATCTTTCTGTCAGATGTTTCCTATTGAGCTCTCAAATATGATTGGAGAAGTAAAAAATTACTGAACATTTTTAATATTGATATGTTTTGAATGACTATTATTTGATAATGCTATCTAATCATTTATTTAAAGAGTAACAAAATATTCTAAAATAAATGTAGTTATCACAGGATCTGTTATTTGGTAAGGGGTATGTGGCAAGGTACTAATTCATTTCTCAAAAAGACAAATCAATTTCTACTGAGACTAGAGATGACCCTTATTTTTTTTATACTTAGATATGTAGGTTATAGTAATATGAAAAATGGGTAAGTCAAAGAGGAAGAAAAGTCTGGATGCAGAATGTAACTGAACTAAAGACTTGGTGTAGGCACAGCCCCACATAAGTACTATAGAATATTCACCATCCTGAGATGCTGGCAGGATCACAAACTGGCCCTAGAACAACATGCAAAACATTTTCTTCCTATGATAACGTGTATTAGTCATCTACTGCTGTGTAACAAATCACATCCAAACTTAGAGCCTGAAAACAGAAGTCTTAAAAAAAAAGATTTTATTTATTTATTCATGAGAGACACACAGAGAGAGACAGAGACACAGGCAGAGGGATAAGCAGGCTCCTCATAGGGAGCCCAATGTGGGACTCGAGCCCAGGACCCCGGGATCACGCTCTGAGCTGAAGGCAGACCCTCAACTACTGAGCCACCCAGGTGTCCCAAAACAGAGGTCTTATAGTCTCTACTGGAGGAATCTGAGCTTAGACAATCTGGGTCCTCTGGCTCAGGGATTTTCACAAGCTATAACCACAGTGTTGTAGGCAGCCATCTCCACAATCATCTGGGGCAGACCTGCTTCTAGGCTGTTTTGACTATTGCCAATGGGGATCAATTCCTCACTGGCTGTTGTACTAAATACCTTAGTTCGTCCCTGGCTGTTTTGTTCAAAGGTTGCTCCCAGTTCCTAGTGATGTGATCTTCTCAGCCATGTCATTAAAGCCAGCAAGACAGTCTGCTAGTAAGATAGAAGTCATCATTTTTGTAACCTAATCAATTAAAGTATTCTACTCACGAGACACAAGTCAGAGGTCCAGCCCTCATTCTGGGAAAAGGCGTTACACAGAGTGTGACTACCAAGAGGCAGGGGTTATTGGGGTCATCTGGGAAGTTGGTCTATTGAGTTAGGTCTTTATAAGCTTCAGCCCAAAGCCACATTTCCTTTTGCATTAAGATTTTTTTCTACCACATCACAAGAAAATCTTTGACCTGCAATATATTAAGCCAAGAAATTCACAAATATATGAGGAGATTGCCTCAAAATAAGCAAAATTTTCATTCTTAGATATGTGTGAAAATTATAAAGTTACAGAAGCAGCAGAAATTCTGAAACATGACATCCATACAGCAATGACTTTAGTACAAATCACATCAGTTTATATAAACAGGATATGTTAATTGGTCAGCACAGCACATTTTTTATGTTCTTAATGTGAATGTCTTTAGTTAAAGTATGTTCTTTCTGATTCCTTACTGACCCCTTCACTGTTCCTGGACCTTTGACAACCCTAAGTGGTTTCTCACGTAACTAACAAACCCATCACCAAATCCATAGTATTGGAACTCCCCATGGTGTCCACTTGGCAAAAGTTTTTTAGACATTTCATAAATCTAAGATTCTCAGTTTCTTAGTGACGGAGTCTTTTAGAATCTCTTTCATGTTCTTGAAGAAGACTAGCATAATGGAGGGACAGCATATAACCTTCATCGTTATGCTTAGTATAGGTGGTCAGCAAACCAAGGTAGCAGATATTTTAGGTTTTGTGGACCACATATGGTTTCTGTCATATATTCTTTTTTTTCTGTCATATATTCTTAATTTTGTTTTGTTTCTATTTAAAAATGTAAAAACTCGCTTAGTTCCAGGTCGTATGAAAATGACTGCAAATTTGATTTGCCCTAGCAGTTTTAGTTTAACTCTGAAAGATTAGTTTTCTGAAAGTTTTTGATGTTCAAAAACGAATATACCATGTCTCTATTTTAGATGGCACATTTGTTACAAATAGTGATTCAAATTTATTTATTATTTTGTGTTTTAAGAAATTTAGTTAATATTTTCCTTTTTACTTACTAACATATTAATTGAGTATAATATTAAATGAATGAAAGGCTACCTGTCATGCCTGATACTTTGTGGGGCATTTGATTTGAGAAAAATTTCTTCAAGAATTTGAATGCATTACTCTGTTAATAATTTATCTCTTTCATTCTTTTCTACCCTTTTAATGAATTTCTTATTATTAAGATATTAGGCCTCTTGAATTGATCCTTTTTTATCACATTTTTCCACTCATTTTTGGGTTTTGGTCATGCTCTTTGGGAGATTTTCCTAATTTTTATCTTTCAGTCTTTGGATTGTCCTTTTAATAGTTCTAAGAGCTCTTTTTTGTTCTTCAGCTGCATTTATACATTTTCTAAAGTTTCATTCAGTTTACTCTTTTAACTCCATTACTTTGTAGTTTTCCCACAGATAATATTGTGATTACTGTTGTGTGCTCACATTTATTTGCATTTCCCTGCTAGCCTTCTGTGGACATAGCATGTTTTACGGCAGTCTTCCTCTTTTCACTATAAGGAAGGGATGCAATGTACTGACCGATGGGGTGGCTAATGGCTAGTTTTCTTTTATGTGGTTTTCCCCACCATTCTTCTTATTTTGCCAACATGGCACCAACTTGATTCTTAGCAAGAGTCTCCATCACTCTTTTTTTGTTAAGCACAGGTAGTACTGCTACATGCTCATATGTTATAAATCATTTCATGAGTTCCTGGGGCTGGATCCCTAAGGAGTGTGTAGATGCCTATCAGGATTATCCTCCTGCAGAGTAACAGAGAGCATTTGTTATCGATCACTGATCACTTCCTGATCCCCATTGGTTGAGGGTTCCTCAACAGGTTACTAATACCCGAGCTTTTGGTCTGCAAATGTATTCATGCAGAGTGGTCTTTTGTGTCCTGTGCTGCAATAATGAGAAGTCCTGAAGAGGGAGCATGGGCAGCTGATGTATTAGTCATGTTAGTGTGCCATGAGACAAAATGTTCACAGAGTTTTTTTGCCATAGCATGGCTAAAATCAGGGATAAGGCTGAGAAAGTGTAAGACGGGTACAAATGACATCTGATATAGGGAATGAGGTAGGAAATTTCAGGCAAAAGATGTTAGAGAGACTCCTTCTGCAGATACTGTTCCCATGAGACATAAGAGAAGCTTAATAAAAGCAAAGACAGGTCCTATTTGTTGTTACCTGCCTGTACAAAGACAATAACCTATCCAAATAAGTCTCAGGTGAAAACAGCTCCTTACAACACTTAAATCTGATTCAACGGAATACATTTTAGACCAAGATATACAAGCAACACCAAAAACCCTCTTCTCAGGATGCCTGGGTGGCTTAGTGGTTGAGCGTATGCCTTTGGCTCAGGGCGTGATCCTGGGGTCCTAGGATTGAGTTCCACATCGGGTTTCCCACAGGGAGCCTACTTCTCCTTCTGCTTATACCTCTGCTTCTCTGTCTGTGTCTCTCATAAATAAATAAATAAAATCTTTAAAACAAAAGCAAAACCCTCTTCTCTTTGCCATTTTTTCTTTTTTGCATTACATCCTTATTTCAGGATCCACCCAATGCTGTTAAAATTCACAACATGACAATAAGAAAGTGGGCCAGCATTAGGGAAGAGGGAAGGAACTAGGGATACAGGTTCTCTTCACCTATAGCCAGGGACATTTATCCTTGGAAATCTGTCATAGTTTCTCTTCTCTCTTTGGTCCTTACGATTTTTAGCATCCTCCCACAAGCTCTGAAGGATCTGGACTTTAGCAGACAACTCAGAAGAGGATTATAACTTCTCAATAATTGTTAGATTCAGTGTGTGCCAAAATTATGTGTCACTCTGTGTGTGTATGTGTGTGTGTGTATACACTATATGTATACACTAGGGGAAATTAGTCTCACAAAGACGATGGATAAACTTTTGCTGAATAACTGCAAAACTGACACAAAATTACATGTCACTGTGTGTGTGTGTGTGTCCAGTAGGGGAAATTAGTCTCACAAAAACTATGGACAAACTTTTGCTGAATAGCTGCATTTATAGAAAATAATAGAGGGCAGGTATGTAATGGAATACTGAAGGACAAAAGTAAAAAGAATATTTACCTCTAACTCCCACTGTTTATGGAAATCTTTTACAATACAATTTCTATAGGATAGTCTCCTTATAAAGCTTCCTTTAAAAAAAGGAAAAAGAAAAATTTTAAAAAATTAAAAAAGGAAAAAGATACAATGTGAGTGAAAGCAACAAAGAAAATTTTAAGAATGTGGAAAATACCATCCATCCCATGTTGCTGCAGCGGCAGCAAGTTTGAAGGAGGGTGTTCTGACATTCATAGCTAAAGGGGTAGGTAAGGATTAGAGCATGAAATACCACAGTAAGTTGCCCAGGCATTATCCTCTGGGCATTCACTGAAGAGTATTAAGCATGAAAATGATGTAATCAGTCTTCATCTAAGAAGAGTGATTGGAAATTTTGTGGAAAATGAAAATGAAGGGACAAAATGAGTAGCAAAGAGGGTATGTAGGCATCTTCTGCATCTCCTTGAGGGTTATGATGGCAGCCTGATCCCTGGCAGTGAAACTATAGTTGGAGAAGAGAGTTCTGGTACCAGAATATTTGGGATATAATCCACGACTAAGTTAAGAGTGTGGTATAAATAGTGAGGAAATAAGGAGCTAAAAGGTACAGCAGGTTTTAAGCTTGAATTTGGGTGGCTGCTTGTATAGCCAATGCATATTGGATTATGTAAAAATGCTTGAGGAAAGAATGCAGTAGGAAGAGATTGCTTATAGAAATACTAGACTTAGATTCTCTCAAAAATTAATAACTGGTCCAGCCAGCTAGCGAAAATCTCAAGAAGGGGAGGAAGTTGAGTTGGAAATACAGAATTGGAAGTCAAAAGCATACTGATGATAGTTAAAAATGACATAGGATGAGTTAACTTTACATACCTTTTTTGTCCATGGTTATGGGCAGAGGGCTGAGAAAATAATCCAAAATTAAAGAATATGTGATAGAAAGAGATTCACCCATAGAATTGGAGATAGAAGTAAGAAAGTAGTGTGTCTTGGAGAATAAGGGCATAACACATTTCAAAAAAGGATAGCATTAACAGTGTTACATAAAGTACAGGGATCCAGTAAGATAGAAACTAAAAATGACTGGTGACAATACTATTATGGACTCCCAACAAGAGCAACTTCAATGGAGTTCTGAGAGTGGAAACCAGAATTCAGCAGATCTGAATGGCAAATACATTGCATATCTCATCCTTCAATCTAGGATCTGTGGATCACTAATTATGGTGCTTTTTGGGGGGAGGAAGGGTGGTAAAAGAGCAGGTAGGACAGAAGAGATCAAACATTTAAGAGAGACAGTGGATGATAGAAGGAAGTGCATGAGGTCAAGGGCTGGGTGGCTGCCCATCACCTAAGTAGGGAGAACTTAGACCAAAGGAAAGAAGGTAAAAATGGATAGGTGATAAATAAATTTGCAGATAGGATGGAAAATTCAGAATGAGAAAAAAATTAAAAATACTCAAACCAACCATTGAAAGCTTTGAATATACTCTGAGTAGAATTTAACATTGAGAAGATATGTGAGGACAAGTTATATTGTGAATTTAATGGCAGACAAGTCATGGTTTACATTAAGAAGAGTCATTGAATGGAATTAAAGGGAAAACTTACGTTAGCTAATAAAAGTGCAGATAGAAGGCACCAGTGACTTGTGAAGTCAGAGCCTAGAAGTCAGGTTTTATCAGTTTGCAGAGTTGTCCAATTAAGTGCTAAGTCCCCTAGATAAAGTAGGAAAAAAAAAAGTGGGTTATTCCTTGTCTTTTAGCCAAGGGTCAGATAGTATGCAGAGTGGATAGCAGGAGAATAGAGTATAGGTAAACCCAAGGGGCTTGTAAAAATGTAGAGAAGATCAATCATGAGGTTCAGGGCAGGTAGGAAAGCTACCAGTGAGGGGACACTTGGATGAGACAAGATGAAGAACTGAGGAGAGGGAGGTCTCTAGAGTAAAGATAAGGAGATCCTCCAAGAAGAAGGTCAGGAGGTGTTGGTAAGAATGTGGGATATTGAAATCTATGATTTCTAAGGCCTGAACACATTCTTCAGACCAAGATCGGACAGACTGGTTTTGGGGCTTCAGGATAGAAGATGAAGACCCAAAGAATTATTTCTATCCCATGTAACAATCTTCATCAATACCCTAGATCAATACTGGAGGATAAAGTAGCACAGTGATTATCTATTTACAACTTTTCTGATTCCTGCCCCTTTTATCATTCAAGAGAAATCTGGTTAAAAACAGCCATTAATGGGAGCCTGGAAGAGCTGACTATGCAGGAGAATGGGAAAGTTAATCTATTAGACATTCCCTCAATCACCACTCAGACATAATGTGATTATGAGTGGTCTCTAGTGGGAACATTTGCAAGGTGGGAATATTGTACCACAGGAAATATCATATTATATACTTGTTTCAGTATATTTTAACAAAATGCTATGTGATGGAATAATCTGATACTAGGTGTAATGTTTAAAGATACGTCAAAGAGAGGATGACTTAGCCTAGAGGTTTTGAAACACTACGGAAAAAATGGAAATCTTGGGTTGTTCTCATTAACTATTGTGGATAACCACTATATTTCTCAATCTGCAAAGTATGCAAATTGTAGAATATTCACAAAAAAGTTTTTGGAAAATGGCAACAAAGATGTAGATAATCTAAATGATTTTTCTTCCAGAGGATATTATTAGCATTTAACTTGGTTTTCCATTGTACCCTTAAATATTATCCCCTACAACTCACACAGGAAGTAGAGTATACTGTACTGCATTTTTCTTTTGGTTACCGGTCTGTCATCTTTGAAAGCTTTGTGAACTTTTTTCGATCTAAAAAGCATATGACCCTAGAGTAGAAATTACTTTAAACATTCTTTTATTATTAGATCACTTTATAACATTATTCAGATTTTCTAGCTTCTTCCTTCCGGGTTGGTACTCTGACTTAGGAGGAAAATAAGGCTAAAGCTTAATGGAATAAGGTATATTGCCAATCTAAGCAACTTTTTAATACATCTTAGACTGAGCTGGTGAAGTTCAGTAATTAGCATCATAAACACATCATTTTCTTTGCTTTGCCGGTTTAGAGTGTTTATGTGCTCTACGGGTATAAGTCTTTTAAAAAGTCCACCCTTGTACTTAAATTTTCTATTCCATCAGCAAAGTTTAGTTGAATGGGGCCTAAAATATGCCTTCTGATAGAATGAGGTATCCTCCAAATTACTGACACCAAACTCTGCCGCTCAATCAAGGGTGTATACATTTAGGAAAAAGACACTGTTTGACCAGTCAAATGTAAATGTTTAATAATTTAGAAACACAAGAACACAGCTTGCTTTGATTTATTTTGCAACTTTCCAGCTCCAACCCAGCCTCGGGCAACCATGTAATCGAAGTTCCAGCCAAGTGAGACGTTTCTTTTTTTTTTTTTTTTCTTTTAAGAATAAGGGGAAAATAAATATTAAAAATTTAAAAGGGCAAATTGAAATCCCTTACCATCTCAGGGTCACAGAAAAAGAATAGAGGTGCAAAGTAGGCCATCATGAACCTAAACCAGTGGGTGGTACAAGAACTGATTGGAAAGCTGGTGACAGACTTTCAGAAGCCTTCTGTGTGTATGTGAATTAACTCCCCACACAATAAATTCCTTTATTTCAGTTTTTCTAACTCCAACATATTGCTCATTTTTTTCCCAGTCACCAAAGGAGATCTTTGTTTACATGTTCTGTCCTCTACTTCAAATTCACTGGAACTAAATCTGAATGCATCTCTTCCAACCCAACTCTCACTCCTAAAGATAACTCGATAACACAGTTTGCCTTCCAAAGAAGGGTAGATATTCAATGAAAAAGGCTATACAATGTGTATTTCCCTGCTTCCCAACTCAATGGGGCTTTTTTCTTTGCAGAAGCCTATGGGAGATTAATTCAGTGAGACTGAGGGTAGGGCATAGTGAGCACAGAGGCAGACATGTGATTTCTGAAGGAAAATCTCTTCAGACTAATTCACAAGGGAGAGAGAGCTCTAATGTTTCTCTTGTGGTTGTGTTGTGCTTTACTGCACTTTGTAATAAACGCTCTGGTCAAAAGACCCAAGTTCTGATGAAGTGGCACAAAACTGCATGTCATCCCACAGCCTCAGAAAGGAGGTCTCTCTGTTTTTATTTTAAGCGTACCATAACATGGGATCCCACCAGTCTTTGAGAACTGAAATATAACAGCACACAACTGTTGTTTGGATTGCCTGTAAACCACAAAAGAATAGCCGCAATGCCAGCAACTTTCCTTCTCAGCTCCAGCCAAATGTTCTAAAAGCTGTATCCTGAAATTCTAATGTGGAATATCATTGATTTCAGGGGTGGGGGGGTGGGGAGTGGTTTTAGAAGACAATGACTGATTAGTTCTAATGCAACGTATGGTAATAGAAAGTGCCTTAGATAGGAACTTTTCTTCCACCCCAGTAACTAACCCTGCAATTGAGGTCAAATCATTTGGAGCCCTTCATTTAACAGATGAGAAAATTAATGTTGATAGCAATGAGTTTCCTTATCTGTAAGTGAAAAAATCAAAGTTTGAATATCATGGTCTATAAGACCTTTCTAGAATGCTAAACTCTCCCTTTTGGCTTTGGGAGGGGTTGTATCATTGATGTAAAAAATATTAGTTACTTAATACCCTCCATTTTAAAGATATATGACTTCTCAAGAAATTATTTTTCTTAATTCCTAAGGAAATTAATCAATGTACTAATTTTTTTAAATGATTTCCTTGGCTAGTTACTTCTAGAACTGATTGACTAGAGGGGATATGCAGTTCTACTTCCTGGGAAATCAGAGGTTAGGATACAGGTACTTCTCAATTACAATGAGATAGAGTAATCAAATTCCTACTTAAAGGAATAATGAAGCAGGACTCAGAAATTAGACAGTAATTAGCTATTATTGCCATGGATATTCACTAGAACTCCCTCTCCTTTCCCCAGAGGACCAGAGCAAGGATGGTGGCTTTAGGGAAATTTGAGCCAAACCTTGGAGATAGGCTGCTTCTAGGTTGGTAGAAGGGAGTTGGGAAGCAGTAGAAGATGATGCATAGTTTATTTCAACTTTGACTTTGGGTTATTTATGAATTTCTCTTTGTTCAGATTAGTTGACGGTTGAATATATGTCTATATTACTCTATGTCCAGAACAAAATGGAAATTTACCAAGGTTGTTTCTGATCTAATCGTTTGATGATCCTCAAATCCATGCTCAGCATTTTCTTCATATTTACTCTTTATCTCATATCTGTACTTAAAGATACAGAAATATTTTCATCAGTAAGAACACTGGCATATAGTGGGATTATAAGAGAAAAATATTTTGCAGAACTGGAAACTTCATTTAAATATCATTTGTTGTTCCACAGCATACTCCCCTAGCTCTTAGATGGCAAATAATAATCACATCAATTATTTTTTACCAAGAAGGGATTTGGGGATCATCCACTTGGCATTGAACTACTGAGGATGCTTCAAATAGTCAGTCCACATCAAATCTCTGAAGCCAAGGTGATTTAATCCAGCAGAGTAATTCTATTGAACAATAGAGAGATTAATAGGCATAAAGTTCACCGAATCCAGATGAACCATACTTTTGTAACAAGGTCGAGTGTTGCCATAAAGGAATGTTGTTCTACTTTTGATGAAAAAGGGGATGGTCATTGAGACAAAGATAGAGAGGAAGTGCTTTCACATTAGGGGTTAGTAAAGAAGGTAGAAGGGTAGAGTGGTAATTGTGAGCAATTACATGACTGTGACTAAAAATCCCTCCAAATTCAACCACCCCAGAAATTTAGTGTGGATCTTGTAAAAATGTTTTTATATGTATACTCAATTAGTCTCATAAATAAGACTGAAGTCGTGGGAGTACTCAGGCCTACAATGGCGCAGAATTATCATAATGGAAAAGGATACTAAGGAGAGCTTTCTTCTCCCTGTGGATAAATGATGGATGGCAGTAGTGGTTGTAGGTCACCAAAGCTTTTTTTTTTTTTTTTTTTTTTGCAGTGGTTTCCTGCCACTGCACCTGCCCGGGACTCAGCAACAACATGAAGCAGCAGGAACCCTACCTGGGTGGCTGTGTTCCTTGTGTTTCAATAGCGACACCGTGTGGCAGCAACTGTAAAAAAAAAAGAGAGAGAGAATGGCCTCTGCCACTGAGGGAGCAGATTTTCTGGTTCTTTCCGCCTGGGTAAGCATCACTGGGTGTTTTGGAGTTCTCACAGGAAGAAGAATCCTTGAGACAGAAGGAAAAGAAGCATTGCATCCAGATGGACCATGGTGCTACCTGAAAGGGAGCTTTTTCTTTTCTTCTTCAAAAATGGAAAGACAGAGGAGCACTCCTGTCTGCCTTCTGGAATGATGTCACTCAACAGAGAAAATCAGGATAACCAGTTTTAGGGCTCACAAAGATCCAGTGTGAATGGCAAAGCAAACCAAACTACATGCCTACCTAATTACCACATAATTTCTTTGCAGCAAGGGCCTTAGAGTAGAAACTAAAAGTTTGGCCTTTGCTTCAGACTTACCTGGGCTTAAACCTACTTCTGCCACTTACAGTGTTTGACTTTGGAGAAGTTATGTAAACTCTGGGACACACCTTTCTTATCTGTATAATATGAAGGAAACAACACACCTCGTAGAATGATTTTAAGAATTTAATGCATGAATCTACATCAAATGCTTAGCCCAGTATTGGATTCAGTCAACTGACATTTGCTGGATGCTGTTGGTTTTTTACCTTTTTATGATGTCTTGCTGCTTACCTTGCTCTAAGCCTCCTTTACTTTCATTAATTCAGTATTATTTCCATAAGGTAGTAACCAGATCTTAATTTCTGCCTTATTTCTTCTCTTTTGACTTTACATCTATATTTCTGAAATACACTTCAGTATTAAGTTATATTTTTCTTGGGTTTGGTTTGGTTTTGTTGAATAGATAGCTATTGCTTGAGACTTTCCGGTACAACTATAATGTACAGATCACACAGCTAAACACCTATAGAGGCCAGATGGGATTATAAGTGATTAAAGCTGACAAGATGAGAAAAATAAGCAGGGCCTCATGTGAGAACACATGCTCTCTTTATAGAAAGGACTTGGTAGAGTCAGTCTTTACTGGCCGTTGGCAGGTAGAGAGGCAAGAAATACAATTTTATAACATGGAACTCTCGAATCTTAAACATAGACCAGTACTACAAATTTTTGAAAACATCTTGGGCCAATCAAAACACGTTTGTGGGTGAGAGTCAGGCCTTGTCAGTTTGCAACCTCTAAGCCATCTTCCTGGGTAAATACAACTTTGGATGAGGGCCACCTAGTGGTAAAAATGATAATTAAGAGACAGTAAGTAACTTTTACACAGTGTTTATAGTTTATTATTATAATGCTAAGTATACATGGTATTGGTGTCCTCTGATCTTTTCCTAAATAATTATCCATGGACGCTGGTGGAGTCAGTTAGTTTTAGGAATCTCTTTTATCACAAGCTGTGATATCGTAAAGGTGGCTGGCTAAACACTGCCCCAGAATTCTAAGCCAGTAAGATCACTTACGTTCCATCATATGCGTCTTGGGGATTCTAGTCTTATAAACTCTGCTGTCTGAAATCACTCTCTAAGCCTATGTCCTAATTTTTACTTTGTCTAGAACTGGTATGAGGTGGGAATGAGGGAAAAGGGAAGAAATGATGAGTTAATGATGAGTAAGAGGGTAAAAATTCAGGCTATCTACCATTTTTGTCTAGTTCCTTTTCCTCTGTTTTTACTGAATACCTATTCCAACTTCTGAGATTAATTTTTCTTATAAAACCATGATATCTTAATTTATTTCTTTGTATCTTAAGATACTCCTTCGTATATCTGTTAGGCCCATAATGATGACCTTTCAATAGACCAAAGGTCACAAATTATGGCCCATTGGCCAAATATGACCTATCACATATTTTTGTAAAAAATAAAAGTCTTACTGGAACACATGTATGCTCATTTGTTTGCGTAATGTCTGTGGCTGCTTTCTTACTACACCTGCAGAGTTCAGTAGTTGTGACATATAGCCAAAAATATTTATCTGGCCCTTTACAGAAAAATTTTGCTGACTTCTGCAATAGAATGTCTTTTGATTACTGAATGCATGGTATATATTTTATTACTTATAATATTTCTGCATATTCATATTTTAAATGTGTCTCTTTTAAATAGAATATTGCTTCATTTTATTGAATCCAACCTTAGTTTTTATTTTGCATTAAATATTTTGCATTATTTAACTGCCAAATTCAGTTAAACTGACATATTCGTCATTTATTTTTGCCATCTTATTTTGTGATTTTTGTTTATCTGTTTTTACTCTGTGGTCCATTTTCCCCTCCTTTCAAGCTTTAGTAGATTGTTTTATTTAAAAACCCAATAACACTTTTAAAGCTTTTGTTCTATTTCTCCTTGTAAATAAGCACTCTTACATTTTAAACACACACATGCAACTCTGGAAAGTTGAATGTTAATCAGTATTTTTATCCCTCTCTCAAAATACTTTAAATAAGTTGTAAATAATAATTATAATACTTTATGTATAAATTCTTATTCATATTTACCCCAATATTTGTCAGTTCCTTTATTTACCACTGATTCTTGCTTTGAAGTTCTTTTTTTAGGTTACATTTCCTTCTTCTGGAAACGTATTTCTTAACTGATGTTTCAGGGAAGGTCTATCATATTAGAAATTGGAGTTCCAGAAGGGAAAAAGACAAATGATAGGGAAAAAGTAGTATTTCAAAAGATAATCTTTCCAAAATTGCATAAATCTGACCAGAAATAAATAATATAATCAAGAAGTGTATAAAGTCCAAGCAAGGTAAATACAATGAGAGCCACACTTTGACACGTCAGAATCAAACTGCTGAAAATGAAAGAAAAAAATCATTAGAAGTATGCAAAGAGAAAGGGGATCCCTGGGTGGCTTAGCCGTTTGGTGCCTGCCTTTGGCCCAGGTTGTGATCCTGCAGTCCCAGGATTGAGTCCTGCATCAGGCTCACAGCATGGAACCTGCTTCTCCCTCTGTCTGTGTCTCTGCCTCTCTCTCTTTCTGTGTGTCTTTCATGAATAAATAAATAAAATCTTTTAAAAAAATGCATTACTTTTAAAACAGTAACAATATAGTGGACAGCTGATTCCTTAACAGAAATGATGGAAGCCAGAAGACAGTGTAATGCCACATTTAGTGATGAAAGAAAATAACTGCTTTAGAAATATCTATTATTTATAGTTGCAAAAGAAATAAAAAGTTTTCAAATGGACAAAAACAGAATTTACTATCAGCAAAAACATTACAATGAACACTACAGGGGATTCTTAAGACAGAAGTAAAATGATCCCTGACGAAAGAACAAAAATGTGAGAAGGAAAAATACCAGTGATATTGGAAAATGCATGTATAAATATAAAAAATATATAATAAAAACTAAATAGCAATATTTGGTGATTTTACCATATAGAGAATTAAATGTGTAGTAGTAACAAAATGTCAGAGGATGTTAAAAGAAGTTTAAAAAATCATAACTTTTCTCATTGTTAAATAGAGTAAAAACTATTATATGAGATGATAATAAGTCTAAGTTTCAAAGGATGCATATAGTAATTTCTGAGGTAACTATATGTATATATAAATATATATAGTATATGTGTGGATAAATAGAAATATATAGGTATACAGTGTAACTATACCTATTTATAAACATAAACTATGTATCTATATGTAAATATATTTAGATATATCAAGCTACATAAAATATATACATCTATTCCTGTATTTACATACATTACAAGTTAAGAGAGGGAAAATTAGAATAATAAGATACTTGATCAGTGAAACATAAAACAAATTGTATAAATAGAAAACAAATAGTTGGTAGATATAAAAGCAATATTATCAATAATTGCATTATGAATATACTAAATATTCAAGTTAAAAAACAAAGATTTCCAGACTGAATAAGTAAACAACACTAAACTATATGCTCCTTAAAAGATACAAGTTTTAAATGTAAGAATATAAAAAGATTGCAGCAGGATAGAAAAAGATATTCTTTGTATACTTTTAGTAATATCAGATACAGTGAACTTTAGGGCAAAAAATGTTAATAGAGTCAACAACAGACATTTGATTTTGCTAACCACATAAATCTACCAGAAAGAAAACAATCCAAAATTTGTTTGTACCTGGTAGCTAATCACTTAACAACAAAAATTGGCATAATTTAGGAGAAAAGATAAACTCAGAGGTACAGTGGTGAACTTAAATATGCCTCTCTCAGTAGCTGATAGACCAACCTTTAAAAAATAGTAAGCATATAAATATCGGAAAACATGATTGACCATATTGACTAAGTGGCATATGCAGAAAACTACACCCACCAATGACAGTATGCACATTCCTTTCAGAGCCTATGGAACAATTACCAAAATTGGTCATGTGCTGGGCCATAAAACAATTTCCAACAAATTACAAAGGTTTCAAATAATTCAGAGGATGTTCCCCTACCACACTGTAGGTACTCTAGGAATCAAAAACAAAAGGTAACAATAAAATATATAGTTACCCAAATATTTAGAAATTTAATAACATTTTTTCTGTTTATTAAAATGTTTAATTTCAAAGAAGGCAAGGCAAAAAAAAGAGAAGGCAAGACAACTTGTTTTAAAAAGAATAAAACATTACCAACAAAGCATCCAACCAGCTACCAGAGAACTTCCTTTCTAACATTGACTTTCTGAAATAATGATTCTATTTTTAATAACATATTTCTAAGCAATTTCGAGTAAAAGAAGAAATCAGAAAGAACTAGAAAAGAAGGCTGAAAATAAGTTATCTAAGTATCTATTTCAAGAATATAGAAAATGAACAAGTTAAACTCATTTTTAATTAATTAGAAAACAAATGCAAACTAGAAAATAGGAAATAAACCAAAAGTATCCTCTTTAAAAAGACTAATAAAGTTGATAAACTTTGGGGAGAGTGATCAATGAGAAAAAAAGAAGAGAAAGGCAGAACTTATTAATTTCAAGAATGGATGAGCACTGGGTGTTATGCTATATGTTGGCAAATCGAACTCCAATAAAAAAATATACAAAAAAATTTTTCAAGAATGAGAGTAAAAATGGTTTTATCACCAAACAATATTTGTGTACCTATCTATTCTTTGGCTAACATTCCACAGTCTTGTTCTAGTTTTACAAGTTTTGAATAAAAGTAGAAAATAATCATCTTAACATGTTTTTAAGATGCTTTGACTATTCTTGAATCTTTGCATTTTCATAAATTTTAGAAACAGCTTGTAAAATTTTACAAAACGACCCTGGTGTATTCATTGAGTTTGTATGAATGTATGAATTGATTTTGAGAGAAATGACAAGTTTACAAGGTATTGAACATTTCTACCCATGTGTCTTCCATTTCTTTAGGTCTTATCTGTTTTTAAATAATGTTTTTCTCTATAGAGAATTGCACATCATTTGAACTATTGATTTTTAGGTATTTGATATTTTTAATTGTATTTAAAATTGTAGATTTTGCAAAATTTTATCTTGTATTTCTTGGCGGTACAGTATGTGGAAACACTTTTTAAATGGGGATGTGACATAATCACATTTGATATTTAGAAAAAACTGTGGACAATGTGGAAAGTATATTAGAAGAAGAGCGAAGTTGGAGAGCAAGAAAATATAGTAGCTTTCTGCATGTGATGTAGTCTAAAATAAAATTGTGACAATGCAAAAAAATAGTTTAAAGGGAGATATTCATAGCTTGTGTGACTATTGGATATGAGCTGAGGGAGAGAAAGGATCCAGAATTACTCTAAAATCTGGAGGGATTATAGTATTATTCACAAAGGTGGAGGAAGAAACACTGGGGCTTGAAAGAAGAAAGCCAGACCTAAAACTGGAACTCATTGAGTTTAAAATGGAACATCTAGGTAAAGCCCTCCAGGATTTAGCTGAATTTAACACGGGTATGAAGTTTAGGAGAGAAATCTTAGCTTACATTATTATGTAAGTGGTAGGTACAGATACCTACAGAGGTTCAGAAAATTACTTAGGAAGTGTGTAGGAAGAGAAGGAAGCTGTCAGATGTAGAACCGTAGATACATCAATATTTAAGAGATAGGCAGATAAATTAGAGCTTAGGCATAGGATAAAGGCATAAGATAAAGAAGTAGGAAGAAATTAAGAAAAAAAAAAAAAGGCCAAGGTAAAGGAAAGATCAGTGTCAAACACTGCAGAAATCTAGTTACAAAAGAGTTGAAAAGTTAGAAAAAAAATCTTTTGAATTTATCACAAGAAATGTCATGATGACCTAGGAGGATATATCTAGCATCTTGGAAGTGAAAGGCAGATAATGAATCTTAGTCTACTCTGCAAGCCACCATGAACTATACTTTTAAAAGAACAAAAGGGAAAAGAAAGATCAAATAAAAATCGAGGGAGAGAAGAGCCAGTGGCTATTTTTAATGTAGTAAGCATGAAAACAAACAAACAAAAAGATAGTATATATCACTAGTTCTCAAAATTTAGCATGTGCAAATACATTGTCAAGGACACTCAGATAAAAGAGATTTCTGAGTTCTGCCTCACAGAATTGCTGATTTAGTAGGTTTGAGGTGAAGCCCTGGAATCTGTTTTTAACTAAATCTGCCAGGTGAATGTGAGGTGTGTATTGGAAAGACCACAATTTTAGAAACACTTCAGGAAAGGGAAAGTAAACAAGAATAAAACTGATAGAGGTTTAGAAATAAAGAGTTGGCTGGTCAACTTGCATATTACTGACAAGAGGTTATTGGGATTATTTTCTGATGGGACTAGCATGTCACTAAAGCAGGCCTTTAGATATATGAAAATTTTTTAAAAAGCAAAACAGAAGTTTAGATTTTAATCCTGTTGTAGGGTTTTTCTGAGTCTTCGTTTTTACAGAATCACCCGTTTGCTTTGACTGTCTCCTTCCTATCTCTGCTCTGTGAGGTCATGGGGACAGCCCTGGAGTCAGAACACTTGTCATTTTGTATCCTGGTGTCTATTCTGAGTGTAAGATGCTCCTTTCCATTGTTAAGATTCCCGAGGCGTTACTTTTTCTTTTTTTTTATAATAAATTTATTTTTTTATTGGTGTTCAATTTACCAACATAGAGAATAACACCCAGTGCTCATCCCGTCAAGTGCCCCCCTCAGTGCCCGTCACCCATTCACCCCCACCCCCCGCCCTCCTCCCCTTCCACCACCCAGAGTTAGGAGTCTTTATGTTCTGTCTCCCTTCCTGATATTTCCCACACATTTCTTCTCCCTTCCCTTATATAATAAAAAGCAAACCCCATATTCATCCCTAAAAATAAATAAATAAATAAAAAATAAAACTGATAAAACCTAGCACATGGAGATATGGGAGGGATGAGGCCTAGGGAATTAGGTGCTAGAATAAGCATTATAAAGGAAAAATACAGTTGTTCCTCCAGGACAGGAGGGAAGGAGCAAAGTTTGCAATAGATGCACCTGTTTGTTGTAAGTATATGAAGATGAGTGAGTTTTGTTCTGAAGATTTCCTTAATTCTCTTTAAAATAAGCAACAAAATCATTAGAAACCATGGACGAGGCTGAAGAGTAGAGACATGAGGAAATAATTTTTAAATGACTATTTTCAGGGAATGGAGAAGAGACGGGATGGTCGTGAGCATGACGGCATTGCTGGACACTAAGGCCCAGGTGATCCGCGGTAACGGGTCTCCCCTTCTCTCCCACCAGTCTATACTCGGTATTGAATGGCTCTGAAGTTAGAGTGTTTGCAACATGCTTGGAAGAACAAAAAGGTAGGCTGACTATGCCAGTTGTCGATTTATTGTCTTTCGTTTCCAAATCCACCCTTCTTGACCTGCTTTGTGATACTGGGGCTGCGCCCTATAAACATTTCTCCGAGCCAGTGGCCGCAATGCGAAGCCTTGTCAGGAGAGTGCTGGACGGACACTCTAAGAGGAAGGGAGCTTCTCCTTACACTGATGCTTTCCTTCTTGATCCTGAGGCACAGCTGCTGAGGATGGCTTCCTTGCCAAGGACACTTCCTGGACGTGGGCAGCTTCTTGATCGGTGGTGTGCTGGACCCCAGTGGGTGGCTTCTTGGCAAGTCTCATCCATGCTTGAGGATGGAGTGGAATGCTCCTCTCAGTTTGCTTCTTTCTTGAGCTGTTTCCCACAGCCCAAGAGCGATGAGTGTTCTTTACACTGCTTATTTTTTAGAGTTCTCTTTATCCCTTTTGTAGCTAATCCTCTGTTACTATGTTTTTATGTTAAAATTGCCCTGCTCACAGTAATCACTGGTATCATTTTACCTCCTTACTTCATCCTGAATGATTACACTGATTGAGAATGTTTCCTTTGAAAACAGCAATTTGAATAAGTTAAAAATCTATATTCACAGAAGGTTGAATAATGAGACAGATTTTTGAGGGTAAGATGAGGCAGGGAGTTCGGTCAACTTGAATCATTGCTCCCCGCGCTCAGTGACAAATACTGGTTTGTGTGAATGTAACGACGAGTGGTTCACTAAGAAGAAAAGTAAAAGGAACTATTGAATGTCCACATAAGACATCTGGAGAGCCATTATTGTGGCTAATAGTTTTTGCAAAAGTACATTTTTATGCATGATTTTCTTCCCATCTTAACAGTGACAAAGCATCTGCACAGATTTGCCTCTTTCCAACTTGCTTGAAAGTTCACAAGATATATGAGATGTTTTGACAAATTATATTTAGCCAGTTGTTTTTATATGTTAATAAAATATAGTTTTCTGCTATGCCAGCTCCAAATCTACTCCCACTTGCCCTGCTTTGTGATCCTGGGCTGGACCCTGTAAACATTTCTCCTTGCCAGCTGGACGGTATTAGGCCTTGTCAAGAGAGTGCTGGAGGGACACTGTAGAGGAAGGGGCTCCTTCTCATAGTGGTGCTTTCACCACTTAATTTTCAGGATAGTACTTATGACACATATAAAGCTCTACTTTTAATTCATGACTGCTATAGGAAAGGAATATTCTTATTTAAAGAAAAATCTCCACTTAAGTACTTATTTTCTATCTTTAGGAAAGCAAAAGTGAGAGTTCATGCTTTGTTGATATGCATTATCAGCATTTTTCTGGCCATGGGTGAACGCTTTATTCATTCACCAAACATAAATACACACATCACCGTTAGATACCAGGAATGAAGAGATGCAGAAGTCAAGATCACTGCCCTTGAGAAAACATAAAATCAAACAATTACTTTTTCTAACATATTCTAAAATTCACACTTTTCCCCACATTCTGACACTTAATGTCTAAAATTGGTAGCCCTGAGCCGTGCCAGCCATCTAGCTGATGGCATCTTACCCCTTATAGTTACTAAGGACCGGGATGCAGTTGGGAAATCATTGTCATTGCCTGCATATGGGTGAATTTGGGCTTAGCAATTCACCTAGTCATGTCAGTAATATACCACTAGTCGAAAGCCTGGTGGAGGCAGAGAGAAAAAACGGACAGAATAGAATCCCTCCCTCAAAGGCACATGAAACAAGAAAGACATTTCTCTGACCAGAAAGAGACTCCTCTAGGATTCATAGTGAGAAAGAAAATGAAGTGGGGTACCTATCAAGTATGAAATTGATGGATTAGAGATTCTCCATTACTGATCAAGCATGCTACTTTTTATTTAATTTTGTGGACAAGCACTGGGAGAGCAAAAGGAAAAGCTCAACAATAAATATAATGACTGTGTTGCTGCGTCTGATGGCATGACTAGACAGCTTCAGCTCTGAACACCTTAGTCAGCAAATATTAAATACTCATTTAAAAAGTAATGTGAGCCCTAATTATTTGAAAATATTCCATTGATTCCTTCTGGTAGACTTTTTAACGTCAGCATCAAACACTTGAAAAGCAGATGTAGTCTGGAAGAAAAGCTCGGACACAAGAGTGGACCCTCTTCTTAGCATGTGATGTAACAGCACATCTCCTGATGCCCCAAAGGTGGTATGAGGGAAAACATGGGCATCGACACCTCTAATTTGGAGGAGTTGAACTCTGAAAGGGAAGAAGTTTTAGGAATGATAAGCAACTTTTTTGGTAACATTTTCTTTTCTTTCCTTTTTTTATAATTTATTTAAATTCAATTTGCCGACATATGTATAATACCCAGTGCTCATCTCATCATGTGCCCTCCTTAGTGCCTGTCACCCAGTCACCCCATCCTCCACCCTCCTCCCTTCTGCAACCCTTTGTTTCCCAGAGTTAGGAGTGTCTCATGGTTTGTCTTCCTCTCTAATTTTTCCCCATTCCCTCCTTCTCCTTAGAGTCCCTTTCACTATTTCTTATATTCTACATATGAATGAAAGCATATGATGATTGTCTTTCTCTGATTGACTTATTTCACTCAGCATAATACCCTCCAGTTCCAACCATGCCAAAATAAATGGTAGGTATTCATCCTTTCGGATGGCTGAGTAATATTCCATCGTATATATAGAGACCACATCTTCTTTATCCATTCATCTGTCGAAGGACATTGTGGCTCCTTCCACAGTTTGTTTATTGTGGACATTGGTGCTGTGAACATTGGGGGGCAGGTGTCCTGGCATTTCACTAAATCAGTATCTTTGGGGTAAACACCCAGTAGTGCAATTGCTGGGTCGTAGAGGGTAGCTCTATTTTTAACTTCTTAAAGAACCTCCACACTATTTTCCAGAGTGACCACGCCAGTTTGCATCCCCACCAACATTGCAAGAGGGGGTTCCCCTTTCTCCACATCCTCACCAACGTGGTAGCAGTTTTCATATGATATAAGCATTAGAGTTACATATGATAAAAATCTGGGTCTGAATATGTCTCAAAGAGCTCTTTCAAAGCGTGTAAATTTAAAAACATAACATGATAGAATTGGCAACTTTTTTCTTTCTAGTGGTATATAAAACGATGTATTTTATAATTGGTAGCATCATGGTTTCAGTGAAATGTGGTTCATAAAATTGCCATATAGAGAGATGACATAAAAAATATGAAGGGTTTCTTTGCTATAGACTTGGAGCTTGTTATCACATATTACTAAACATCGATTAACTTTTAACCTCTGGAAGAGACTAGATAAATATTTTACCAAGTGCTTAGAAACAAATTTCTCTATTTCCAATCCCCCATTTCTTCAGATATATTATTTCTATATATACATTCTTAGAAGCAGAGCAACTAGATTGAAAATCTAGTATGGAAAGAGTAACAAAATTCCATAATTCACATAATTGGTATTATATTCTGGAACTTTTTTGGTAAATTCGTCACACTTCCATGCAACACTTCTAAGTCTAGCTTCTGTTAAATTCTGACCCATGCCTCATTCCTTAAATAGTGAGTATGGATAGAGAGAGAGCTTATTTTTGTAGACTCACCTGTGAATGACATTGAGCCTGTTAATTATATAGCTCTTTCCATCCAAAGAGGCAAAAAGAAAGATTTCAGTGATGCTTACAGGTTATTTATGACATAATGAATACCTGTACTTGCAGTGCACGATAGGTTGTGTAGTACACCAGTTCCTTTTGAACCAACAGTATGGCTGTCATAGAAGAAAGGCTCAGGGCACAAACCTAACCGTTTGGTTTTCTGCAGTCCCAACCTAATGTTTCTTTCTTCTGTCCTTGCTTATTTTACCCTCATTAGGTTCATACAGAGTTTAAACTTATTCCCCACCCAGAAACCCACAGGAATCAAGCAAATGTGTTTTGATGGATTTTTGTAGTTTCCTTTCAGATCCAGATGTTGGACAGTAGCCACCTTAATAAAAACACTTGCTGTGTGAGGCAGGTTAAAAAGAGAAGGAAATCTGAAGAAGAAATCAGTTGGGAAAAAACTATGTTCAGCATATCAGCAAATTAGAAATTTTATTGGTTGCTAAATAGTAACTCAAAATTTGAATTCTATAATCCCTGGAAGTGACATTGACTGCCACTCACCGAGGCTGACCTGGCTTTAGCCACTGCTGAGTGCCCAGTCGGCCAGCGGCAGGGACTACTAACATTCAGACCCCAGTATGACACGATGCTCTGGGTTGACTGTGCATTGAAAAAAGGAAACAATTAGATTTCTGTAAGATTAGTGGTCACTGCTTCCAGAACTGTTATTAATTCAAGGAGATTCGAAATGTCACAATGGTCCACCAGTGAGAGCAGGGACTTACAGAGATCAGGAGATCAATGGAGTTTCAGCTCAAGTCTTTCTCACAGTGGGTCCAGTAGGTCTTTGAACTCATCCTCTGGTTATTTCCCCAGTGCCAGAAAACGTATTCGGACTAATAGGCATAATTCGCAAGTAGCAGAATCCCAAACAATTTCAAATATTAGTGGTATTAGAATTGCCCTGAGGTCTTATTCAAACACAAATTTCTGTGTTTCTGATCCAGTAGGGCAGGAGTAGAATTCAAGAAGTTGCATTCCCAACAAGTTCCCAAGTGCTACTGCTGCTGTTGGTAATAGTGTCAGCCTTCGAGAACTACTGACTTAAGCCATGATATGATTAAATATTTTTATTTAATTTCTTACCATAAATATTAAAGACCCCCGAGATGCTATATGGGTCAAAGAAAGGTGTTGTGAGGGACTGAATGGATCAGTGTAAGCATCCAGCCAATATAAATGATGAGAAAATTTGGATATTGTATCTGTAGATACATAACCAATGAGGGAAATCTGCACAATTCAGGAATTAATTCTTAAATTTTGTTGTTAAGAGAGCTCTTATTAAGTTTGAAATAAATGAAACTTTTTTCAGTCTTTCATTCTTTCTGCAGCATGAAGATCATCTAAAATCAGATGAACTAGAAGTGGAAGCTTTAAAAATAGTATATTGCAAAATATTTTCTTTTTCTTTTTTTAAAAGATTTTATTTCTTTGAAAAAGAGACAGACATAGAAAGAGAGCATGAGTGGGGGGGAGACGGAGAAACAGGCTCTCCGCTGAGCAGAGAGCATGACACAGGGCTCAATCCCAGGACTCTGGGATCACGACCTGAACTGAAGGCATAAGCTTAACTGAGCCACTCAGGTGCCTCATAAAATATTTTCAATAAGAGTTTGATAAAGAACTATGTATTGGTTTCTTAAGGTTGCCATAACAAATTAGCACAAACTGGTTGGCTTAAAGCAATATAAATTTATTTTCTCACAGTTATGAAGGCCAAAAGTCTGAAATCAATGTGTCAGCAGGGCCACACTCCCTCTTAAGTCTTTAAGGGAGAATCTTTGCAAGCATTATTAGCTTCTGGAGGCTCTGGGTATTGTAGAAACAAAACTCGAATCTCTGCTTCTCCAGTCTCCACATGGCATTCTTCTCCCTGTGTTCCTGAGTCTTCTCCTCTTCTTACAAGCACACTTGTCATTAAATGTAGGGCCCACTCAGTTAATCCAGAATGACTTCATCCTTAATTACATTTACAAAGACCCCTTTTCCATAAAAGGTCACATACATGGGTTCTAGGGGTTAGGGCTTGGACGCAAAATTTTAGAGGCCATTAGTACTCATGAAAGAATCCTTTCTGATTTAGTGTTGACTAAAACTTCACGTATTTGGAATTCTGAGAAACAGAGTGGGATATACTTCTGTAGATAAACTGCTATGTAGCTATAGGAAGAAAAAAACAATGATGATAGTTTTCATACCATTCTTTTATTGGGAAATAATTCTTTGTTACATCTTACTGAGGAGTAAAACCTCATGTGGTAGATTGTCTGCAAAGTAGACTATCAGTGATTACTCCTGTCCCAGTAAAAGAGGAGCCTTGAATTCCCTTGAATTCAAGTTGGCTCTTTGACTTGCTTTGACCAGCTGAATGTGGCAGAAATTATTTGGTATGATCTATGGGCATAAGTCTTAAAAAGCTTTGCAGCATTCATTTTTACCTTATTGGATGCCAGCTACGATATAAAAAAAGTCAAATACACTGAAAGAAAAGAAACCACATGAACAGAGAGGTATTGGAGGAAAAGAGGTTACAAACAAAGAAAAAGAGGAATGGGATGCTCAGGTGGCTTAGTCGGTTAAGTGTCCAACTCTTAATTTTCAGCTCAGGTCATGATCTCAGGATTGTGGGATCGAGCCGTGCATCAGGCTTCATGCTGAGTGTGGAGGATTCTTAAGATTATCTCTCTCTCTCTTGGGGTACTTGGGTAGCTCAGTTTGTTAAACATCTGCCTTCCACTCAAAGTCCTGGAATTGAACCCCACAGCAGGCTCCCTGCTCAGCTTAGAGTCTTCTTCTCTCTCTCCCTCTGCCTGCCGCTCCCCCTGCTTGTGCTCTCTCGCTCTGTTAACAAAATAAATAAAATCCTTTAAAAAATAAGATTCTCTCTCTCTGTCCTCCTCTGGCCTTTCACCTAAGGGCATGAGCTCACACACTATCTCTAAAAAAAGAAAGAAGAAAGATAAAGAGAGCTGGCCAGTTGGAAACATGTGAGTTAACCCCTAGCTGAGCTGCCCTTATCCAAATTACATGGCGCCAAGAGCTGTCACTGCCAAGTTATGCTCAAGTTACAGAATTATGAGCAAATCCATAATCATAATGCAGCAATAGACAATTAAACAGTTCGTTTTAAATTTAAAAAATATATATACATATAGTACTCCCTTATTGTGAGAAAATTCATCTTACTTTTTATTGTTAAAAACTTTTTCAAAAGCATCAAATGATTGTCTTCTGATTTTCTAGTTCTTTTTTAAAATTTAATTCAATTCATTAACATTTAGTGTATTATTAGTTTCAGAATTAGAAGTCAATGATTTATCAGTCTTATATAACACCCAGTGCTCATTACATCATGTGCCCTCCTTAATGTCCATCTCCCAGTTACCCCATCCCTCCATCCACCTCCCCTCCAGCAACCCTCAGTTTGTTTCCTATGATTAAGAATCTCTTATGATTTGTCTCCCTCTCTGATTTTGTCTTGTTTTACTTTTCCCTCCCTCCCCCTGTGATCCTCTGTTTTGTTTCTTAAATGCCACATATGAGTGAGATCATATAATTGTCTTTCTCTGATTGACTTTGCTTAGCACAATATCTTCTACTTCCATCCATATCGTTGGAAATGGTAAGATTTCTTTCTTTTTTTTTTTTTTTTTTTTTTTGATGGCTGACCAGTATCAGAACAATACATTTGTATTGGGGGGGGGGGGTAAATCTTGAGTAGTGCAATTGCTGGGTCATAGGGTAGCTCTATTTTCAATTTTCTGAGGATCCTCCATACTGTATTCTAGAGCAGCTGCACCAGCTTTCATTCCCACCAACAATGTAAGAGGGTTGCCCTTTCTCCACCTCCTTGCCAACATCTATCATTTCTGACTTGTAATTTTAGCCATTCTAATCAGTGTGAGGTGGTATCTCATTGTGGTTTTGATTTTTATTTCCCTAGTGCTGAGTGATCTTGAGCATATTTTCATGTGTCTGTTGGCCATTTGTATGTTTTCTTTGGAGAAATGTCTGTTCATGTCTTCTGCCCATTTCTTATTTTTTTCTTTTAAAGATTTTATTTATTTTTTTTTGAGAGAGAGAGAGAGAGGCAGTATGAACAGAGTAAAAGAGCAGAGGGAGAGGGAGAGGCAGACTCCCCACTGAGCAGGAAGCCTGACTGAGGGCCTGATGCCAGGACCCCTAGATCATGACCTGAGTTGGAGGCAGATGCTTAACTAACTGAGCCACCTGGGCACCCCTTCTGCCCATTTTTTGTTTGGATTATTTGTTCTTTGGGTTTTGAGTTTGATAAGTTCTTTATAGATTTTGGATACTAGCCCTTTATCTGATAAGACCTTTGCAAATATCCCTAGTTATTTCTGTCAGTTATTTATTTTGCTGTGAATTGAAGTGGTAAAACTTGGGAGGGTCAGTAAATAACTTGGTAATAAGGGGCAATTGTCAGACAGAGGATGATGTTATTATTCCTTTCTACCTTTTTGCTTTTGCTAGGAATGGCTGGGTGGCTGTGAAAATGTTGGAGATAGAGAAGTACTTGAAAATAAAGTTATAAATATATTAAGCCTAGTTGAAAACATGATTTCAACTCAAAGAATTTTGACTGAGTAGTAAATAACCATTTCATGTGATGGATTTGCAAAATATATTAAGAAAGTTGAAGACTTTCACTTTCAGACTGGCATTCAGTGTCTTCCCACTGCTCAGCAATTAGTCTGTATATATTAGACTGCCTCCAATTGGTACGTTAAACTAATCAATTAAAAGACAGAGATTGCCAAAATGTATTCAAAAATTGTCTCTTGTGCTTGGAGATCAACTATGTTCCATAGAAATAGCACCCAAAAGAAAGCTGGATGGCTATGCTAATATCAGACAAAATAGACTTTAAGTCAAAAATTGTTGCAAGAGACAAATAATGATATTATCTATCAAGAAAAAGTTTAAATTATCAAGAAGTTATAATAATTATAAACATATATGCATCAAACAATAGAGCCTCAAAATATGTAAAGCAAAATAGCAGAACTAAGGCAGAAATAGTTCTACAATATTAAACATTTTTTTAAAGATTGTATTTATTTATTAGAGAGACACGGGGGGTGGGGGCAGAGGCACAGGCAGAGGGAGAAACAGGCTCCGTGCAGGGAGCCCAACATGGGACTCAATCGTGGGTCTCCAGGATCACACCCTGGGCTGAAGGCAGCGCTAAACCACTGAGCCACCAGGGCTGCCCTAGTTCTACAATATTAGTTGGATACTCCATATCCCACTTTCAATAATGGACAGGAATAATGGATAGAAATATACAATTACAAAAACTGAAAAAGAAAGAAATAGAAAATATGAACATACCAATAACTAGTAAAAAATTTGAATGAGTAATTGAACTTCCCAGAAAAAAAAAAAAAAAGCATAGTATTAGATGGCTTCACTGATGAATTCTACCAAACATTTAAAGAATTAAAACATTTAAAAAACACCCATCCTTCTCAAACTCTTCCAGAAACTAGAAGAGAAAGGAATACTTCCTAACTTGCTGTATGAGACCAACATTATTCTAATACCAAAGCCAAAGATATTAAGAAAATAGAAACTACAGACCAAAGATCCTTATGAATATAGATGCCAAAATCAAATATAATTTGCCAAATATACAGACTAATGAAGTCAGTCCAATAGCATGTTGAAAAGACCAAGTGGGACTTATCTCAAGAATGCAAACATATTTCAATATAGGAAAATCAACCAGTGTAATATATATTTCATTATTATAACAAAAGGAAAAATTATATGATCATCTCAATCAATGCAGGAAAAGTATCTGACACAATTCAACACCTTTTCATGGTAAAAAAAGAAAGAAAAACACTCAGAAGACTAGGAATAGAAGGGAAATTTCTCAATGTGATAAGGGCATTTTTGAAAAGCCTACAGTTGGCATTGTAGTAAGTGGTGAAAGAGTGAAAAATTTCCCCCAAGATCAAGAACATGATACATATGCCTGCTTTTACCACTGCTATTCCATGTTGTACTGGAAGTCCCAGCCAGAAAAAACGGGCAAGAAAAAAAAATTATTCAAATTGGAAAGAAGAAGTAAAACTATATTTGCAAATAACATGATCCTATAAAGAAAAATCCAAAGAATACACACACACACACAAAGTGCTAGAGCTAATTAAAGAATTTGATTAAATTACAGGATAAAAGGCCAATACAAAAAACAGTTGTAATTCTATAAAATAGCAATGAACAATCTGAAAAGGAAATTAAGAAAATAATTTCATTTAAAGCAGCATCCAAGAGAATAAATTCCTAGGAATAAATTTGACCAAGGAAGTGAGAGATATACACTGAAAACTATGATGAATACTATAATCTTTCAACAATATTGTTGAAAGAAATTAAGGACACAAATAAATGGAAAGACATCCCTTCTCCATGTACTAAATACTTAGTATTGTTAAGATGACAATAATACTACAAGCTATCTAAAAATTCAATACAGTGCCTATCAAAATTTCAATGGTCTTTTTTTTTTTTTTTTTGCAGAAAAGGAAAGCTGAACTTCAAATTCATATGTAATTTCAAGAGACCCTCAATAGCCAAGACAGTATTGAAAGAGAAGAATAATAATAAGGATCATACTTCACAATTTCAAAATTTGCTACAAACCTATAATAATCAAGACTGAAGTACTGGCATAAATATGGACATATAGACCCATGTAATAGAATTTAGAGTACAGAAAACAATCCAAGTAGAAGTGATAAAAACAACCTAATATGAATATGTAGTAAATATAAAACTGTAAAACTCTTAAGAGAAAACTTAAGGGTAAATCTTAATTTAAAACCTTGGATTTGGCTAGCCAAAACAATCGTGAAAAAAGAATAACAAAGCTGGAGGTATCACAATTCCAGATTTCAAATTATAACACAAAGCTGTACTAATCAAAACAGTATGGTAATGGCACAAAAATAGGCACATAGATCAATAGAATACAAAGCCCAGGAATAAACCCACATTTTTGTGGCCAATTGATCTTTGACAAAGGAGGCAAGAATATGCAAAGGGAAAAAAAAAGACAGTCTTATCAACAAAATGGTGTTGGGATAACTGGACTACTTTCTTGTACCATACACAAAGATAAATTCAAAATGGACTAAGGACCTAATGTGAGATCTGAGACTTTAAAAATCCTAGAAGAGAGCACAGATAATAATTTCTCCAACATCAGATGTAGCAACTTTTTTCTAGATATGTCTCTTGAGGCAAGGGAAATAAAAGCAAGACCAAACCATTGGGACTACATCAAAACAAACAGCTTCTGCACAGCAAAGGAAACATCAGCAAAACTAAAGACAGACTATTGAATGGGAAAAGATATTTGCAAATGACATCTCTGGGAAAGGATTAATATCCAAAATATATAAAGGACATACAACTCAAAACCCAAAAAGCAAATAATCCAATTTAAAAATGAGCAGAAGATGTAAACAGACATTTGATGGCAAGCAAACACATGAAAAGATGCTCAATATCACTCATCATCAAGAAAATGAAAATCAAAACTGCAGTGAGATATCACCTCACACCTTGTCAGAATGGCTAAACTAAAAAACACAAGACGCAACAAGTGTTTATGAGGATGTGGAGAAAAAAGAACCCTCATGCACAGTTGGTAGGAATGGAAACTTGTGCAGCCACTGTGGAAAACAGTATGGAGGTTCCTCAAAGTGTTAACGATAGAACTACCCCATGACCCAGTAATCACACTACTGGATATTTACCAAAAAAAAAAAAAAAAAAACATGAATCCAAAGGGACACATGCACCCCTATGTTTATTACATGGAAACAGCCCAAGTGTCTATCAATAGATGAATGGATAAACAAGATGTAGTAAAGATGTAGTATGTATGTGTGTGTGTGTGAGTAATGGAATATTATTCAACCATAAAAAAGAATGAAATCTTGCCATTTGCAATAACATGGATGGAGCTAGAGAGAGTATCATGCTAAGCCAAGTAAGTCATACAGAGAAAGACAAATACCATCTGAGGGACAAATACCGTATAGAGAACAAACTGATGGTTATAGGGAGGGGGAGCAGTGGCAGATAGGTGAAATAGTCAAAGGGCATTGAGAGTTACACTTGTCATGATGAGCACTGAATCACGTATGGAATTGTTGAATTACTCTTTTGTACACCTGAAACTAATATAACGCTGTATGTTAACTATGCTGGAACTAAAAACTTCGTTTTTGAAAAGATACAGAAGAACCCCAAAATAAGCACCTCGGATTTAGCACTGGATCCTTGCAGATGACACCAATAGCATAAACAACAGAAGTAAAAAGAGATAAATTGGACCTTATGAAAATTAAAAGCTTCTCTGTATCAGAGAACATCATTAAGAACATGGAAAGACAACTTACAGAATGGGAGCAAATATTTACAAATCATATATCTGATAGGGCTCTAGTATTCAGAGTATATAAAGAACTCTTTTATCTCAACAACAACAAAAAAAAAGATGAGCAACCCAGTTTTAAAATATACAGATGGAGGTTCCTCAAAGAGTTAAAAATAGACCTGCCCTACGACCCAGCAATTGCACTGTTGGGGATTTACCCCAAAGATTCAGATGCAATGAAACGTCAGGACACCTGCACCCCGATGTTTCTATCAGCAATGGCCACAATAGCCAAACTGTGGAAGGAGCCTCGGTGTCCATCGAAAGATGAATGGATAAAGAAGATGTGGTTTATGTATACAATGGAATATTACTCAGCAATTAGAAATGACAAATACCCACCATTTGCTTCAACGTGGATGGAACTGGAGGGTATTATGCTGAGTGAAATAAGTCAATCGGAGAAGGACAAACAGTGTATGTTCTCATTCATTTGGGGAATATAAATAATAGTGAAAGGGAATATAAAGGAAGGGAAAAGAAATGTTGGGAAATATCAGGAAGGGAGACAGAACATAAAGACTCCTAACTCGGGGAAACGAACTAGGGGTGGTGGAAGGGGAGGAGGGCGGGTGTTGGAGGGGAATGGGTGACGGGCACTGAGGTGGACACTTGACGGGATAAGCACTGGGTGTTTTTCTGTATGTTGGTAAATTGAACACCAATAAAAATTAATTTAAAAATAAAAAAATGCATATTGGCAAAGAAAATTCTGGCAAAAAAAATATATATATATACAGATGACTTAAAATGACATTTTTTTCAGAAAATATACACAAATGGCCAACAAGCACATGAAATGGTATTCTACATAATTAGTTATTAGGGAAATGCAAGTCCAGACCGCAATAATTAGGGAAGTGCAAGTCAAAACCACAAAGAAATACTCCTTCACATACTAATTAAGAAAAGAGAAAATGAGGGTTAGCAAGGGACTATAGAAAATAGAACACAAGGACATTGTTGGTAGGGATATAGAATGGTGCAATCACTGGAAAGCAATTTGGTTTCTGAAAAAAAAAACAAATTTGGTTACTGAAAAATCTAAACATAGAATTAATATATGATTTCATAGTTCCTCTCCTACCTATTTATCTTCCCAAATTGAAAACAAGTACTCAAACATATACTTGCACATAAATATTCATAACAGCACTATTCCCAATAGCCAAAAAGTGGAAACAAGCCAATACCCAGCAATGGATGAATGAGTAAATAAATTGTGGTATAGAGACGCCTGGGTGGCTCAGGGCATGATCCCGGGGCCGGGATGGAGTCCCATATCCCACTCCCTGCAAAGAGCCTGCTTCTCCCTCTGCCTAGTCTCTGCCTCTCCCTGTGTTTTTTATGAATAAATAAATAAATAAAATCTTTAATAAATAGATTGTCATATATAAATTGTGGCATATATGTACCATAGAAAATTATTCAGGCATAAGAAGAAATGAAGTGCAATGTATATGATCTTCAGAAAGATGCTAACTGGAAGACACCAGAAACAAAGATTACATATTGTCTGAATTCATTTATAGGAAATCTCCAGAATAGGTAAACCTGTAGAGGCAGAAAGCATATTGGCAATTGCTAAGGTCTATGGGACGGAAAACGAGGAGTAACTGCCTTGTGGGTGTGTTTTTCTTTCAGGGCGGTGGAAATGTATTGGGACTAGATGGAGGTGTGGTGGCTGCACAGCAGTGTGGCTGTACCAAATGTCATTGAACTGTACATTTTTAAATGGAAAACTGTGTGGAGGTTCCTCAAAGAGTTAAAAATAGACCTGCCCTACGACCCAGCAATTGCACTGTTGGGGATTTACCCCAAAGATACAGATGCAATGAAACGCCAGACACCTGCACCCTGATGTTTATAGCAGCAATGTCCACAATAGCCAAACTGTGGAAGGAGCCTCGGTGTCCATCGAAAGATGAATGGATAAAGAAGATGTGGTTTATGTGTACAATGGAATATTACTCAGCCATTAGAAATGACAAATACCCACCATTTGTTTCAACATGGATGGAACTGGAGGGTATTATGCTGAGTGAAATGAGTCAATTGGAGAAGGACAAACATTATATGTTCTCATTCATTTGGGGAATATAAATAATAGTGAAAGGGAATAGAAGGGAAGGGAGAAGAAATGGGTAGGAAATATCAGAAAGGGAGACAGAACTTAAAGACTCCTAACTCTGGGAAACGAACTAGGGGTGGTGGAAGGGGAGGAGGGCGGGGGGTGGGGGTGACTGGTTGGCAGGCACTGAGGGGGGCACTTGACGGGATGAGCACTGGGTGTTATTCTGTATGTTGGCAAATTGAACACCAATAAAAAATATATTTATTATTAAAAAAATAAAATGGTTAATCTTTAACACCAGATTTTACTTTGAGAGATCAAAAAATGAATTACTTTATTGATTAGAGGCAAGAAAATCAAACAGGCGCTTGCAAATATAATGAATTGAAGCAGATGGAATGACCTAATTTTAAAAATGTCTAGTAGTGATTTTCCTCTTTGCCGTCTATTCTAATAAGCTATTTGATTGCTATAATGTGCGATTAGATGCATCTACATAATGCTTGCCTTGGACTGAAGGGGAATGAGTGAATATGAGATGGAATCAGAATATCTGAGTTACTGACCTTTTCTAAAACCAGAAAGAACCCCAAAGAGCTAACTCCCTGCTCTACCAGCACAAACCCACAATTCCACAGTGCATTCTAAAGCAAGCACATCTGGTCCTACCTTGTAAATCCAGACACATTGCTTCTTGGCAACTCCAAAAGTCTCACCTCAGAATGATTTGTGATTTTCGTTATGCGTAGCTTATTCTCTAAATTACTAGTTAAATCTCTCTTCATTAATACATAAGCATATTAAGAACCTCAGCTGTCATGTGGAAAATTGCCTTAATGCAACAGTAGTCTCCAAATACACTTTATCATCAAACTACCGCAAAGAGGCTCCTAGATTAAATTAAGACACTTGGATCATTCAGTTTATTGAATTAAAACACGTAAGAAGAGGAAAAAGAAGTGGTAGGTTAACATATTAAGTATAAGTTCCAAGCAGAGCAGAAGGACCACGCTACTTAGATCCCAGCTTAAGCAATGTTTATTTGGCTTGCTCTTCCCTCGGCCGCATTAGCATTCTTTGTTGATCTTGGAGTTATGAGGACCAGAATTAAGGTTGAGCAAGGGGGATAAGCAGATGGAAGGTACCCAAAGTTAACCATACACAGTTGCTCTAGCAAAAAAATACAGGACAAATACTGGTCACAGCTGTAGTTCACCAGTGAGCCTAATGAGCAGCTACGCATTTTATGTGTATTTCTTGGGTTGGCCAGTGAGGCCAGTATGGGTGTCAACAACAGATGATAAATATAAAGCATCATGAATAAGTGAGTGCTTAATATGTCTCATTTGTTAGCATATCACACATATTAGATGCCTCTTGGTCCTTCAATCTCTACTTACTTCACCTATGGTTTAACATAACTCACAAGTTAATAACTTGATAATCTATGTTGACACATTTAAGGGCTTTGTCCATGTTGTAAAAAAAAATACAATTACTTATCCATATTTAACACATTTTATGAGTCTCTCCTATGTCTGAAAACTACTAACTTATTCATTATCTGTATGCTTAGCATGGCTTTCAAGTTTTATACATCCCATTTGTTCTTCTCGTGTTCCATAGCAGAGTTAAATACTCATAGTTAATCTATGAAACATTAATTAATGGGAAATGACATGTTAATAGCATTAGCTATGTTCAAGGTATTATGTTATATGAATTTTACATGTAGTAAAATTTACTCCAGGCTTTTAGCCAATGGGTAAAAATTAGATAAAATTAAACAGTGATAACCCACATTTCACTGACTAATATTCTTGTCTAACACAGGACCCAGTACTCCTCAAAATTCTCTGGCAGATAGGTAATTTGGAGAATCCTGAGTGCCTCTGTACACTCACAAATAGAAATAGTCTGCATCTCATCTGCACTGTACTTCACTGGTGGATACAGTGCATATAGCAGATACAGTTTGTTTTGAATTTTTCCCTCTTGAGCTCAGTGAGGCTCTTAGATATGAGTCCAGTGTGTGAGCTGGGTAAAACCATATCTTCATGATCCTAAGTGATTTTGAAAATGTAGTGTCTGAGGCTGCCTTACTGGATCATGCTTAATATTCTTGACTTTCTTTAAGAATCTTTTTTTTTAAGGTACTGTGGTCCTGTTCCAATGGATCTCTTGTGGTCCTACCCCACAGATTGATCAGGAACAACCACATATATATGTCATTGAAACTGACATGCCCACACCCTCACACATATCACATATTTATTTACTCCAAATCTTTTTAACAAGTTTAATGATAGATATTTTCACAGTTGAGGCACATGAGCTTCCCTGGACATGAAGAAAGTTGTGGAAGTATGATAGTCCCTGCTTAGGCCTGCTACACTCAAGCCCTCAGAAGCTTTGTCATACTAGGAGTGATGGCATTTATTTCTATATCATTTCAAGGGAACCAAGGATAGAAGATGCCTTGTCATCACTAAGGATAAGCTCCTAATAATGATGCTAGATGACACTTGTCAGAAAGAAATGATATCTGGGCCCTGATTGTTATTTCCAGGTGATGGGGCTTGTGCTGAGGTATAATCATGCCCTTCTTATCCCTTCCATACTGTTGGCAGCAGCACAGCTTGTCATTAAGTTGGGGAGTGAAAACTGGACAGATGATTAGTCGAGTATCGCTCTCACAGATTTCTCTTCATATCTTCTATGAGCCTCGGCAACAGAAAATGGAAATTAATCTCTACACCCAATGTGGGGCTTGAACTCACAACGCTGAGATCAAGAGATCAGATGCTCCACCGAGTGAGCCAGCCAGGCACCCCCTAGGAAACAGAAACTATTACGAGGCCTTATAAATATTATAATTTCTATCCTATCGTGCCAGATTACATTCTGGTGACTGTAGGAAGTGTTGTACCCAAAGACCAAGTCTAACAGAAATCTTAGAATTACAAAACTAACTCTCTAACAGTAGCCTTTTCATGAAGACTTAGCCACTTGAGTCTGTCATTTTGGAGGCTAAAAAATCGTCTACTTCCTTTAAGGAAAAGTTTCAACCAAGAGGCAATATTTAAGCAGATCCCCAGAACTCAAAGTCAATGGCATATTTCAGAACAATCAAATTTAATATGGTTTGAGGTTTTGCAATAAAATCTCATATGATCCTAAGCAAAGAGTGAAACTCCCTTCCCAGAGTCCAGGAAAGAACTTGAACTGACGATACTAAAAAATAGGTTAAACCAAACCAAAGGAAGCAGACAGTAGGATGAGAGGCTCTGCCAACACAGGGTGGACTGGAACAGATAGTCACATACATTATCATTTTCCAAAACATCCTCTCTCCTGGAAGCCAGTGTTACCACTTGGCCTGCCAAAGGCCATGTGACCAGGCCATTAATAACAAACTCAGGTCAACCATATCCTATGAAGATCTTAACCCATTCATCTCACAACAGTGCTGTTTTGAAGATGAACTAATATGTTTCTGTGTTGAAGGAACTTGAAGATTTGGGGTATCCCAGAAGTTGCATAAAGGGACATTTTTCTTTTGGAAGTTATATAGTTTGTTCCTCACTGAGGACTGCAGAAGATGACAGTTAAAAAATGACAGTTAGAATTATGCCTAACATTTTAAGCCAAATCACTATTTATGGAAAATTATTTTCTGTGTTTGGATATTCCTCAAGCAAAAAAAAAATTAAGTAAGCATTCTATTTAAGCACATGAAATAAAAATTTTACTAGTTACTAAAATGCTACTTTACCCTCTCTAGGCAGACACTGTATTTAGAATGTTCATTCACTTTCTAATTTAATCTTCTAAATAACTCCGTTGTGCAGAGTTTAAAGTTACAGAAACTCAGGCCTAGACGAATTAGGTAATGATACCTTAATCCCATAAAGCCAATCAGTATGGGAGATTGGCTTTTTGGGATTAAGGTCTCCTCCCCAGTCCCTCCACTACCCATATTATTCCCAGAGAAAATACAACCAAACTTTTCTTTGCAGCTTAAATATGCATTTCTTAGTGAAACTTTTTTCAATTTTTTTGTGATAAAATACTCATAACAAAATTTACCATCTTAACCATCTTAAGATGTAACGTTCATTGATATTAAGTACATTTATATTGTGCAACAGTCACCACCATCCATCTCTGGAACTCTTATCATCTTGCAAGATAGAAATTCCATGCCCAGGGGATCCCTGGGTGGCTTAGCAGTTTAGCGCCTGCCCTTGGCCCTGGGTGCGATCCCGGAGACCTGGGGTCGAGTCCCACGTCGGGCTCCCGCCATGGAGCCTGCATCTCCCTCTATGTCTCTGCCTCTCTCTCTCTCTCTCTCCTCTCTCTCTATGTCTATCATGAATAAATAAATAAATAAAAAGAAATTCCATGCCCATTAAACATTCTCTCCATTCTCTCCTCCCCTCAGCCCATGCATCCACCATTCTACTTTCAGATTCTGTGATTTTTGACACCTCTAGGATCTCACATAAGTGGAATCACACAGTATGTGTCTTTTTGTGACTGGCTTATTTCACTTAGCTTAATGTCCTCAAGGTTCACCATGTAGTAGCATGTCAAAATTTCTTTCCTTTTTTTTTTTTTTTTTAATTTCTTTCCTTTTTAAAGCTGAATAACATTCCACTGTATGCATATGTGGATTTTACTTTGCATTCATTTGTTGATGAACACTCGGGTCTCTAAAAAGTTTCACTTCCTATCTTAGCTATTGAAAATAATGCTGCTATGCACATAGGTGTACAAATAAATATGTGAGGTCCTATTTTCAATTCTTTTGGGTGTATACTCAGAATTGCAGATCATATGGTAATTTTATGTTTAATTTTTTTAAAAGATTTTATTTACTTATTAGAAAGAGAAAGGGAATACAAGCAAGGGGAGTGGCAGAGGGAGAGGGAGAAGCAGATTCCCCTGCTGAGCAGGCAGCCCAACATGGGACTGGATCCCAGGACACTGGGATCATAACTTGAACCAAAGGCAGATGCTTAGCCAACTGAGCCACCCAGGCACCTCTATGTTTAATTTTTTTGAATAAACACCATATTCTTTTCCATTTTCCATTTCTACCAACAGTGCACAAGGGTTCGTTTCTCCGCATTCTCACCAATGCTGGTTTTTGGTTTTGTTTTAGTTTTTGTTTTTATTTTGTTTGATAGTAGCCATCCTAATGAGTGTGAGATGGTGTCTCGTTGTGGTTATAATATGCATTTCCCTGATTATTAGTGATGTTGAGCATCTTTGCATGTGCTTACAATATATTCTCTCATGGTTTATAATCTCTTTAATATGCTGTTGAATTCAGATTGCTAGTATTTTGTTGAGGATGTTGGCATCAATATTCATAAGGTATATTGCTATATAGTTTCCTTTTCTGGTAGCAACTTTGGTTGGCTTTTGGAATCAGGGTAATGCTAGCCTTATGGCTAATTAATTCCTAATTTAGGAAGAGTTCCCTCCTCTACAATTTCTTAGAGAAGTTTGAGAAGGATGGTGTTAGTTCTGCTTTAAGTAGTAGAATTCACCAGTGAAGTCATCAAGGCCAGAACTTTTCTTCACTGGGAGATCTTTTTAACTACTCATTCAATCTCCTAACTAGTTATAGACAAATTTAGATATTCTATTTTTACACGACTCAGTCTTGGTAGGATTTGTGTTTCTTGAAAAACATCCATTTCATCTAAGTTATCCACTTTTTTGGTGTATGATTGTTCATAGTACCTTCTTAAAATGCTTTTTATTTACATAGTAATGTTCCCATTTTCATTTATGCTTTTAGTATGATTTTGAGTTTTCTTTTCTTTTTCTTAGTCAATCTAGCTAAAGTTTGTCAATTTTGTTGATCTTTTCAAAAAACCAACTTTTGGTTTTATTGATTTTCTTTCTATTATTTCCCTATTTTTATTTTATTTATCTCTATTCTAGTCCTTATTATTTCCTTCCTTTTGTTATACCTGGGCTTAGTTTGTTCTTTCTTTCTTTTTTTCTAATTTCTTAAGTAAATTTAGGTTCTTGAGATGAGATCTTTTTTTTTTTTAATGTAGACATTTATATCTATAAATTTCCCCCTCAGCAGTGCTTTCACTGCATTCTATAAATTTTGGTGTGTTGTACTGTTATTTTCATTTGTACTTCAGTATTTTTTTATTTCCCTTATAATTTCTTTTGTTCATTGGTTGTTTAAGAGCGTATTATATTAATTTACACAAATTTGTGGGATTCCCAGGTTTTTCTTCTGTTATTGATTCCTACCTTCATTTCATTGTGGTTGGAGAAGATGCTTTAAATGACAAATATTTCTAAATCTACTGAGGTTTAATTTGTGGCCTAATATGTTGTCTATCTGTATAATGTTCCATGTGCATTTGAGAAGAATATGCATGCTGGTATTTTGGGGTAGAGAGTTCTGTATGTGTATGTTAGATATAATTGGTTTATTGTGTTGTCAAATCCGCTGTTTCTTTATTTATCATCTCTGCCTGGTGCTACCCATTACTGAAAGTGGAATATTGAAGTTTTTCAGTTATTATTGTAGAAATACCAGTTTCTCCCTTCAATTCTGTCAAATTTTGCTTTATATGTGATGATTTGTTTATTAAGTGCATTAATGTTTATAATTGTTATATCATCCTGTGTTGAGGATTTTATTTATACATAATGTCCTTCTTTGCCTTTTATAAACTTCTTTGCTTTAAAGTCTATTTTGTCTCATATTAGTATAGCCACTTCTGCTCTCTTTTGGTTCCTATTTTCCTTAGATATCTTTTTCCATTTATTTCACTTTAGTTCAGTTTGTATCTGAAATGAGAATGTTGTAAATAACTTATAGGTGCAACTTAAGAAAATACATTTTCCAACCTCTGGCAGTTTGATGGACTAATTTACATTCATAACATCTTTATCTCGATAACAAAAACTGGGCTCATATATAATATGGGCTTCATCCTTTTCAGATACTGATATCCCCAGAATTACATATTTGTACATTGTATGTATAGTAAGAGAGATGAAGAATGTCTTCCATAGGCTCAACAACAGCCAAGGAAAGAAAACACAAAAAGACAAACAAATATAAAAGATCACAACAGAATGTGCAAGAGGGTTTGTGAAAAAAATGTAAATTGATCTAACATGTATAATTAGATTTCCAAAAAGAGACAAGAGGAAGAACAGACCAGAAGAAATATCTGGAGAGACAATCACCAATAATTTTCCAAAATTAATAACAGATACCAAAACAGACTCAAGAACCTCAGAAAACAAAAGCAGGGTGAATACCAAAAATAAGCAAACAAAAACACCTGAATATATATAATCTGCAAATTGTTGAAACTTAAAGACAGAGAAAATTGATGTTATCTATTCTGCCTTCTATCTTCTATACAAGTACAGTCGATAGGCCAAACATAAATCACATCCAAAATCCTAGATTTGGCAAGGAGATGTGAAAAAGTAGTTTTTAATTTTCCAGACTCTGCAAACCAGAATACACACTAGAAAGATAGTGGCTTGGAGCTTGAATACCAAATCAGTGTGCCCACCATACAATGTACATTTAAATGGTTTTGCTTTGCATATGGTTTTTATGTGCCTCATAAATATTCAAAAGTGCATAAATACAAACAGATGTAAATGTATAATTTATGCAGGAAATTACAATTTGAAAATTACAAATACAGTATCTATATGTATAGATACAGTATCTATATATATATAGTTGTATATATGTATATTTGACCTTTTAACAACTCAGAAGTTAATTCTACATATTACTTTTGACTTCTCTTCAGCTACAAATAGCCTACTACTGACCAAAAGCATTACCAATAACATAAAAGGTCTGTTTGGAGAAAAGTGATTTATTATTACTTTAATATGGATTTTTTATATTACTGTGCAATTTAATATTTTCACATGTTTCTTGTCACCTGAACTTCTTTAAATTGCCTATTCATATATTTTACTCTTTTCTTTACTCTTACTCTTTTCTTTTCCACTTGTTAAAGCTTATTTTTATTTATTTTTTTATGATTTTATTTATTTATTCATGAGAGACACAGAGAGGCAAAGAGAGAAGCAAGCTCCCTATGGGGAGCCTGATGCAGGACTGGATCCCAGGATCCCAGGATCATGACCTGAGCCAAAGACAGATGTTCAACCACTGAGCCACCCAGGTGCCCCTAGAGCTTATTTTTTTTAAGTTTTTTTTTTTAAGTTTTATTTATTTATGATAGTCACACAGAGAGAGAGAGAGAGAGGCAGAGACATAGGCAGAGGGAGAAGCAGGCTCCATGCACCGGGAGCCTGACGTGGGATTCGATCCCGGGTCTCCAGGATCGCGCCCTGGGCCAAAGGCAGGCGCTAAACCGCTGCGCCACCCAGGGATCCCCTTATTTTTTAATTATAGATATTAATCGCTGAAATGTCATTACATGACTTTTTTAAATCTTTGGTTTTATTGCCACAAAATTTTAATATTGAAAGCTCAAATTTACAAATATATTTACATATTTTTAATAGCTTCTGGGTTCCCAATATTAAGATCTCCCTTGCCATAGATTATATACAATGTCTTAAATTGTATTGTAAAACTATTATTCTTATTATAATTATTATGACATTTATGTGTATAATATACCCAAAAGGTTTCTTTTAATGATTAAGAGTGGGATCTAATTTCCTTCCTTTCTGAGAGCTAGTAGTGATAACACTATGTATTAAATTTCTCACCTTTTATCATTTTCTAAAATGACAACTTTAGTCAAATATTTAAGGTATCATATCTGTCTTCCTGAATAACAACTCAGTCCATAACTGTGCCAGTATCATATTTGTTTTCCTAATATCTTTGTACTGAGTTCTGATAGCTTCAGAAACAAGTCTCCCCGTGGTCTGTTATTTTTTTAATAATTGACATGGCTATTCTTGGACCTTTTTTCCATATAAAATTTAAGATAACTTAATCCAATTCCAATAAGAAACTCTATTAGAATTCTAATGAAATCTTAGTACACTTTATACTGTTTGATAAGATTAACATTTTTATGATGGCAACTCTTTCAATCCTAGAACATATGCTTAAATCTTGATATGTCTTTCACTAAAATAATATCATTTTTGTATATATACATGTATATATATATATATTGTGACTTTTATTACATTTATTTTTAATATTTTATAGTTTATTTCTGTTATCAGTGGAGTATTTCTGTTTGACTTCAGTGTTAGGTGCTTATTGCTAAAATAGAATAACTCTAGTGATAAGTATACTTATCTTTTGTTTTTAAGATTTTTTATTTATTCATTCATGAGAGACACAGAAAGAGAGTGGGAGTGGCAGAGACACAGGCAGAGGGAGAAGTAGGCTCCATGCAGGGAGGCCAATGTGGGACTCGATCCCTGACTCTAGGACCACGCCCTGGGCCAAAGGCAGGCACTAAACTGCTGAGCCATCCAGGGATCCCCCTATACTTATCTTTTATAAGCAACTTTGTCAGATACTCTTACAGATCTTTTTTTAATCTATTCTAACTAAAGTCCCCTTGAACTTTCTAGTTGTATATTATTTGCAAAATGTATAGTGTTATTTATTTCAAGTAATTGAGCCAGTTATTTAAATTTTATGTTATTACATTCACTAGAAATTTTTAGACAATGTTTAGTAATAATGGTGACAGTTGATACATCTAACTATATCTTGATTTTTAAGTAAAATGGCTATTGTTTTACTATTTAGCATAATAGTTACTACTTGATTTTGGTAAAGGATCAATCATATTTTAGTCTTTCCTTGCATTCTAATATTACTCAGAATTTCTATAAGAAATCTCTATTGAGGGGGGAGGGGAAAAAAAAAGAAATCTCTATTGAATCTTAACAACCATATTTTCACCACCAGTTGTTATATTCATATGAATGACTTTTCCCTTTTAATCTTTTTTTTTTTTAAAGATTTTATTTATTTATTCAGAGACACAGGCAGAGACATAGGCAGAGGGAGAAGCAGGCCCCATGCAGGGAGCCCGATGTGGGACTTGATCCCAGGTCTCCAGGATCACACCCTGGGCTGAAGGCGGCGCTAAACCAAGCCACCGAGGCTGCCCTCACTGTTCATCTTTTAATGTAACAAAATATATTGAAAAAAATCTGGCAATGTATCAAAATAATAGTAAACTCAAATAAGTAATATTTGTTTTAGGACTGTAGTTTTGGTTCTACATTTTAAAAACTTACTTTCTAATATTTGGTACAATTTATGCATCTATGTCTACATTAATAAATGAGACTCTCTCTCTCTCTCTCTCTCTCTCTCCTCTCTCGATACTGTCTTTAGCTTTAAAGTTATCCTCGGTTCACAAAGTTATTTGGAGAGTTTTCCAGTTTTATAGCAGCCTAAAATAACACATTTTTTAAGAATACATAACAAAGTTTGAAAGGAAGAAAGGAAAATTCTTAGGTGCCTAAAACAAAAATGGAAACACAAAGCTAGAGTGATGAATAGGAATTTGAGTCAGAACTGAGTTTCCTACATAAAGGTGGATTCATGCTGAGCCATTTATTTCAAGGGCTAAGTTTTTGTAGAATTTTACCTTACTAACTTGTGAAACTATAAGATTCTTATCATCTATCTGAGGCCTTACATGGAATAGGGAATTACCTTAAGACATTATAACAGGAAGCCTGTGCCATGCTGAGGTGTAGAGTATAAAAGATATTAACCATGTAAACCAAGGCAAAAATTAACATTAAAATACATTAAAACCATTTGACCCATAGAGGCTCCCAATAAAAGCAAAGATTGTGGAGAGTATCTCCAGAACCTATAGAACAACCTCTACCAGAGAAGTAAATAGTCAAAAATCAGAAACCACATTGGTAAACAAATCACCATGAGGATGATTCAGTAGATGCAGCAAACGGAAGAATGAACAATTCAAAACTAAAACTGAAAAATATGGTAATTGGAATTTTAAAAATTCAGTGAATAAATTAAATAGTAGATGAGACCGGCTAAAGAGAGTTGACACATTGGAAGATTGATCAATAGAAAATATGAAAAAGACATTAATAAGTACAAATAATAGGACAGGAGGAATCAATTTAGGTCTAAAAGGAGTTTCATGAAGAAAGAAGAGAAACAATGCAATACTGTATATACAAAAGGTTCATGAAGGAAAAATTTCCAGAATAAAAAAAAATGACTTTACAGACTAATAGATTATACTGAGTCCTAAATGTGATAAGTTAAAATAAATCACCACTGGATAAATCACATTAAAGCAAAACAGAAATTTAGAGATTAAAAGTGATTTTAAAAGTACTTTAGGTCCATGATGTAACTTTTCAGTATACCATGTCCTCAGCCTTTATATACACTTTTTCCATTAACCATTTCATTCCTTCCTTGCATGAACTCTCTTTTTTCTCCACAGAACTCTCTTTCATGCAATCTAGTTTCATCATACATCCCAAAGGATATGGGTGACCTAGTTTCATAAGCATACTTAGAAACTGTTGTTCTTCCAATTTTTTGTAAAAACCCACATTTTGAGATTTTGACATCTTGTTATAGCATCCTTTCTACCACTCACAATTGTTATCACTGATTCTCTTGGTTATTATTTATCATTTATAAAGGTACATGGGCAGGAATTTCAATGAAATGAAAAATTTTAGTAAGTTGAAAAGAATGGCCTCTTAGAATGTCCATATAGTGCTAGGGGCAACTGACTTAAGTCTGTTTTAGTCACAATCCAGTCCTCTGTTATTCACTGAAGTGTATCGCTCCAAATTTTGAGGTAGCATCTAATTAAGTAGTTCCAGACTTTATAACCTGTCATTATAAATTACTTTGCTAATATTTTCATTTACTTCACTTATTGACCCTTCCTTTTTCCTCCAAAAACTCAATCCGAGATCAACCCAAATGTCTATAATTGGTAATTACGTACCTAGACCACTGGCTCTCCCTGATTAAAAATAATCCATATAGATTAGTCCCCAGTTTAGGGTCTCCATGCTCATCTGGGCTCTCAGTACTGTCTTACCATTTCTTTCACATTTCTCTACTTAACTCTTTCTTCTCATACTCACAGTATTTATTTTATGCCTTCAGCACTGTCATCAAATTTCTTATTCATGACGGCCTTATACCCATCATTTACTACATAGGAAGTTGACACTCAGTTGAATTGACTATATTAAATGTTCTTCACATGGAAAAACAACACAATGAAAATGAAGATGTTCATGAAACTGAAAAAAGATCTGTAATATTCATGATAGACAAAGGTCTATTTGTACTATGAAGAAAATGGACACAAATAAGAAAAAATAAACATCTCCATTTAAAAATGGACAAAGAACTTGAACATCCATATGACTGGTTGGATGAGATAACATTTTTTCACCCATCAATCTACCCAACAGTGAGCATAGGAGGGACTTGTTTGACAACCATGTAAGGAAATTGCTACTGTCCATAGATGGTGATAATCAACAAGTTATACCAATTTAGATACATATTATCATAATTTTAAACTTTAATTTCACCTTTAGGAACACATGCAAAAAATATGGAACTGATTTTTTTCTTCTAATCTGATAAGAAAAAGTAGACATAGAATATAAAAGTAAAGACTGAAGTTTGGGTAGCAACTATTTACAAGTTCTGCAATAATTGAAATAAGCCAGTCAAGAGAGACTTTGCAGGAAATAGATGGGAAATTAGAAAGTACACTATAAAGGAAATCAGAAAATGAAATTCTAACAGTATGTCAATAGTATCCATTTCTTTTTTAAGAAAGATTTTATTTATTCATGAAAGACAGAGAGAGAGAGAGAGGCAGAGACACAGGCAGAGGGAGAAGCGGGCTCCATGCAGGGAGCCCGATGTGGGACTCGATCCCAGGACTCCAAGACCATGCCCTGGGCTGAAGGCAGATGCTTAACCACTGAGCCACCCAGGCTTCCCAACAGTATTGATTTCTATAAAGAATCATTAACTTGGGGATCTCTGGGTGACTCATCGCCCAGGGCGCAATCCTGGAGCCCTGGGATCGAGTCCCACGTCGGGCTCCCTGCATGGAGCCTGCTTTTCCCTCCGCCTGTGTCTCTGCCTCTCTCTCTTTCTCTCACTTTCTCTCTCTCTCTCTCTCTCTCTGTGTCTATCATAAATAAATAAATAAATAAATGCTCTTTTTAAAAAAAGAATCATTAACTTCAGTTTCAAATGGATGAGATGGACTGACCCATTTAAAAGCTGATACTGACTGGAATACTGCCGAGAACTTGTCTGATACTTAATAATCCTTTTTGGAAATTGTAAAATTCACCTGTTGCTCACCAATTGGTTTAAACCTCCATAGGAGTAAATGCACATATATATTCACTATCATTGCCTTTTTAAAGTCTCTTGTATTCAAATTAAAGTCGATTGAGAGAGAGAGAGAGACCTAAAATTTGAATCTCATGCTTTCCACCAGGCAACATTGCATTGTTTTTTTTGTTCTAGGCCATCAAAATAAAAACTATTCAAAAAGTCAGTTGCTGCTATAAAGGTCATCTGGAAAGTCCAGGGAAGGGCCCTGAGCTGCTGCTGGGAAAGGGAAATTGTCCTCTGGCCCGTGATCTGGCGTGTTTGTCTGCTGAGTGGCTTCAGTGGTTTCATCTATTGCTGAAAGAGCCAAGAGAAAGGAATAAAACAGGACTGTAATCCACACCACAATGAGCAGGATGAGAAGAGCAGCCAAGTGAGTGTTTTGTTTATGTGCTGCCCCTTCTGGAATACCAAATTGCTGCACAGATTTTATGGGCTTCAAATCATCATTTAAATATGAGTGATTCAACCTTGACATTTGTTAGGTTTTTTACACAGCTTGCTAATAACCTAAGGGTTATTAGAACATACAACTCCAAATTACAATTTTTCAAAGTATAGTGATGTCACGGCATAAAGGGTAAATAGCTCCCATATTCCTATATGCTGTGTACATTCACTGGATGTTCACAGAAATACTAGAAAGAATACCTAGAAACTGGTTATACTTTCAATCTCTGACTAAGCACAAATCAAATCATGAAAATAGACTGAAGTCACATCACAGTTTGGATCCCCACACTTCGGATCTTAACACAAAACTGGGCAGTTGAAAATTCTCTCTTCTAAGTGTTTTTTCCTTGATCCTAAAGTGCTGATGGAGAGAACCAGAAAACAAATTATAAGACTATTCCATTAAAGATATTGAACTGATTAGCAAAGATGAAAAAGGAACCAAGTCTTTATTGAAATGGAAATCATATAAGGAAATATGAGTAAATGGAATCTATCTCTTCAGCAAGAGAGAAAATTGTTCCAGATCTTCTAGATGAAGATAGGAACCTAAATCCTTAATTCCTAATTGACCTAGCAATTGTGCTCATTAATCCTAAGTATCTAATAAGACAAGTGCCTAAATATCCAAGTGTAAGGATAATTTTTGTAATACAGCTTATACTATAAAAATGTAAGCAATTTAAATGTTTAGCAGTGCTTGAATTATATTCCAGTCTATAGATGTCATTTTAATCAATCTTTTAAAACATTATGGAAGCATATTTGCCATGGGAACATGTCATATGTTCTTTTTCTTGCTAACATTCTAATATGAAAAAATTATGAACCTACAGGAAATTGAACAAATTGTACAAAAAGCACCCACACAACTACCACCGAAATGTGATCATTAACATTTTACTATACCTGCTTTATCACATATTTATCCATCTCTCATCATGCGTTGATCTTTTTTAAAAATGTATTTCAAAGTAAAATGCAGACATCAGTTCCCTTCTCCTAAGTACTTTAGCATACATATTATCAACTAGACTTCAATATTTTTTGTTTTTTCCTTAGGTAACAATGTTCATACAATGAAATGTACAAATCTTTTTTTTAAGATTTTATTTATTTATTCATGAGAGACACAGAGAGAGAGGCAGAGACATAGGCAGAGGGAGAAGCAGGCTCCATGCAGGGAGCCCGACTCAGGACTCGATCCCAGGATCCTGGGATCACGACCTGGGCTGAAGGCAGATGCTCAACTGCTGAGCCACCCAGGCATCCTGAGGAAGGTACTTTTATCCTCATTTTACAGATTAAAAAACTGAGTAGAGAAGTTAAATAACTTCCTAATCTCTTTCTGATAGCCAGTAGTGAAGCTGGGATTCAAATTGAGAGAGCCCAACTTTGGAGTCTAGATTTTCAATCTTTAAGTCATTAGATTATATTTAAATAGTCATCAATGCCTAGCATAGAGTGTTAGACAAGTGAATGCTTAATAAAAAAATCTGAGTTTATTATTCTAATTTTGGGGTATTAATACTGGGACCCATAGCAAGTGCTTTAACGTGGTATTTTATTTCACCCATTTTTCACCCATATTACAAAACTAAGACTTAGAAAGTTCAAGAGCCTTTGGCCCCATTGGGTAGGGCCAGGATTCAAAGTCATTGTCTGACTCTACATCCAGCACTCTGCTAAGTGATCTTTCTAGCAGGCCCATGAACTTCAGGATCCCTTGGTCCACTTGTGTGCAAGGGCTGCTTTCTGAGGCTCTCACACTGTAGATTGGCCAAAGAGCTCAGTGAACCCTTTGTGTAACGAGGGATAAATGCAGAGGAAGACCAGTGGACCATCGAGAGATGAGTGGATAAAGATGTGGTCTATGTATACAATGAAATATTACTCAGTCATTAGAAATGACAAATACCCACCATTTGCTTCAACATGGATGGAACTGGAGGGTATTATGCTGAGTGAAGTAAGTCAATCGGAGAAGGACAAACGTTATATGGTCTCATTCATTTGGGGAATATAAAAAATAGTGAAAGGGAATAAAGGGGAAAGGAGAGAAAATGAGTGGGAAATATCAGTGAGGGAGACAGAACATGAGAGACTCCTAACTCTGGGAAACAAACAAGGGGTAGTGGAAGGAGAGGTGGGCAGGGGGTTGGGGTGACTGGGTGACGGGCACCGAGGGGGACACTTGACGGGATGAGCACTGGGTGTTACACTATGTTGGCAAATCAAACTCTAATAAAAAAAAAATACAAAAAGAAGAAGAAGAAGAAGAAGAAGAAGAAGAAGAAGAAGAAGAAGAAGAAGAAGAAAGAAGAAGAAGAAGAAGAAGAAGAAGAAGAAGATGACGAAGAAGACGAAGACGAAGAAGAAGAAGGAGAAGGAGAAGGAGAAGGAGAAGAAGAAGACGAAGACGAAGAAGAAGAAGAAGAAGAAGAAGAAGAAGAAGAAGAAGAAGAAGAAGAAGAAAGACCGGTGGTACCCATGGAATTGAGGAAGCCACTGGCCCTCAAGTGGCCCTGTCTGGGCCTCATCTACTGGCTTGCTTGACTCTCAAATCAAAAGTGGGAAAGTCTGGCTTCTATTTCTGCCTCACCAATAATACTGTGCTCTTGAACCACTCCATTCTGAGTAAGAGAAGGCAGCGAGAAAAATCAGGGCTGGCTCTTCAGCCCCCAATCCTGTTTTCCAAGAACAGGGAACAGCACTCTCTGGGCCCCTCAGGAAGGCTTGAGCACAGATGGTGAGACACTCATTCCCCCTCCCAGGATCCTCCTGAAGACCATCAAGGTAAATGGTCATGTCCAATGACTGGTTGTGCCTTTTCACTTAATGACAAACGAATCTCACCAGGCCTAGGTTAAGATACATTAAAACAAAAGCACTTTAAATACAATGACACAGGTGAGCATCCTCAACAGATACAGGAGGCAGAGTTTTAGTTTCACAAAAAAGGCACAAGGGTTCTAAGCTACCACTTTCCATGATTTTTGTCAAGTGATGTCTTTTAATTATTTCCACTTTGCCAGTGGACCTACCCTGTGTACCTCATGTGGCTTTAAAGGTGATAGGAGGTGAGGTGTTTAGTTAGCATTATTGTTTTCTCCTTCCATGCAAATTCAGGTCTCCCTTGTCCTTGGCCCTCTATTCTCAGTTACCTTTGGTAATATGCTCTGTGTTCTCCTTCGCAAACAAAAGGTTAATTTGGAATTTTTGTAAAATAGAGAAAAAATAACTTTGGGGGATTTTATGAGGTGGCTTTCAAATCCAGGCACAGGACTCCGGTCTGAGTCTTTGTTTAGAGAGGAGTTTAGAGAGGAGTTTTTCACAAGCTGTTTCTCCACAGACGGCACTTTGGTCACTTTACAGTAACCGAAACTCTCTCTGTGGGGAGACGATCATGTCGCAGCTCTTCCAGCCAAGCAGTTACATGGCTGCTCTCCCCGCTGATTTCAGGGAAGGAAACTCACGTTACATCCCACTGTTTTCTTTCCAGTCTCAGCTCCCTACAGTCCCATCACATGAAGTCTAATAACAAAGAGGGGCTAACGGTTAGTTGTGGAATGTTAATTGTAGAAGAGCTAGAAAGCACACAAGCAAAAAGCTAAACACCCAAAGTCAACCACTGGGGTAATCCTCTGTTTTAGTGCTGTAGTGTTGGCGACTACACTACAGTCGCCAACTGTAGTGGTAACTAGAGTTCAAAATGTAGTTTGAGCCTCACGATCCAGAGTGTGATAGGTCTCTGTAAGATAGACAATACACACACATTTGAGTGTCTTGTGTGTTTTACAAATTGAAAAATATTACAAATATGAAGCCCATAGGACCTATCTTATTTTATAGTCTTTTTCTTTTCACGTAAGAACACATTACATTTTTCCTAGCCCAGGTGTCTGTAAAACAGGAGAATGGATAAATAAACTGGTGCATTTATACAATGGAGTAATAGATGGAGTAGTGCTCAGCAAGGAAAAGCAATAAACTACCCATATATACAACAATGTGGATGAATTTAAAAAAATAATGCAGAGTGAAACAAGCTTCACCCAAAGGTATATATTGCAGGTGTTCATTCATATAAAGTTCTAAAGCAGGGAAAGCTCACCTATGATGGGAAAAAATCAGAAAAGTGGTCACCTTGGCAGAATGGGCCAGGGAGAGAAGGCGGGCAAGAGTGAAGTTATGGGGTGGACGTGATGCTCTATGTCTTGATAGGAGTTTGGGTTACACAGTTGAATGCATGTGTCAAAACTCATCTGACTGTCCACTTAAGATCTGTACATTTCGGGATGCCTGAGTGGCTCAGCAATTGGTCGTCTGCCTTCAGCTCAGATCGTGATCCCAGGGTCCTGGGATCAAGTCCCGGGATGGAGTTCTGCATTGAGCTCCCTGCGTGGAGCCTGCTTCTCCCTCTGCCTATGTCTCTGCCTCAATCTGTGTCTCTCATGAATAAATAAATAAAATCTTTTTAAAAAAGAGTACCTTCCTCTAGGGTTCTATGAGTATTACATGAGTTAATCTATATAAAATACTTCCAGCAGCTCCTGGCCTATAGTAAGTGCTATACATTTGGCTATTGTTAGTGGTATTAGACACGATACCTGCTTAAAGACAGGAATAATTACAAAGATGAGAACAGTGTGTATCTAGGTGTTATTCTGCAGAAGTATGGACACAAAAGAAGCAGGGACCAACATGTATATGAGCTAGAAAGTTTATATTAATTTATTTGACATCAGAATTAATCAGTTAAGCTAAGAATAGCTATGTATCACCACCCAAAGAAATGTAAAGAAGCTATTAATCTGTCCAGGCTTTCCAGGTCTGGGCTGATGTAGTATCCATGATGGAAAGTGAGTTACCAGGGCCATGCAGCAACTAAATGGATCCCTTTGACTCTCTCAGTTGCCAGAAGTACCAGCTCAGGGAGGTGGACTGGAAAGAGGTCACAGAGAAAGGACTGTAGGACCTTCAGGGCCAACTCAGGGACCAGCCTCTCTGGCCTGGTTCCACCATCCTCTCTCTTCTCAGAAGCACAGCAGTCTGGGCTGACCTTTTCCATTGCACCTCCTTATTCTTTTTCCTAGATTTATTTCTCCTAAGGGAGAGATTAAGAAGAATAAAACAATTGCACAACTTTTCCCTTTTCTGCCTTTGCTAAAATTATACTAATGTACTGGCCACAAAACACCAGCAACTCAAAAGCAGGAGTCTGCCAGGAGTCAGTGCTGGGATAGAGAACACACACTAGGACTAGTTGGAGATGACTGGGCAAGATCAAGAAGACAAGCTGGAGTTGGAGACCAACTGTCTATACTGAAATTTCTAAGAGCTGAGTGGGGACGAATACCTGAAAGCAAAGAAGAAGGGAAGGGAGGGGGAGGGAAAGACAAGGAAGGGAAGGAAGAAAGGAACCAGCAGAGACAAAGTTGGCAATGAAGGAAGTATTGAATTATTTCTATAGACTCAGGCTACATTTTAGTTATCCTGTGGTGCTTCTTAAACATATCAATAATATAGGTTTGACAGAAATCATTTTTTACACTACTTACTTTTGGGAGGAGAGTTATAGACTATAGACTCCCAGGAAAGAATTTTTAAAATACTGTTTTTTTTTTTCCAAGGGAGAAACAAATTTTCAGTTTGTTTTTTTGACCTAAATGCAATTAAACATTCACGGAATAGACAATCCACATAGAGAAACCTGAGGTTTCTCAACATGAGAAAGCAGCATGGTGAGGGCAGTGGGGTGTCTGGAGGCAGGATGACAGACCCTCCATGGCATTGGGATTGAGTTTCATCTCTCCCTTGTCTAGGTGAACAGCCAGATTTTATTCTTTATAATACCACCCTTGTGCAGGTGCAGAATACTAAAGACATCAAATGTATAAACATCTTTCCCCTTCCCAATTCCATTGACTTTTTTTTTAAGACGTGTTTATTTTAGAGAGAGAGTGTGTATGTGAGCAGGGAGAGGACAGAGGGAGAGAGAGAATCTCGAGCAGACTCTGTGCTGAGTGTGGAGCCCAATGTGGGGCTCCATTCCATGACCCATGAGATCATGACCTGAGCCAAAACCAAGAGTCAGACGCTTAACCCACTGAGGCACCCAGGCGCCCTTCTGTTGCCCTTCTTGATATCAAGGATCCAGCCTCTTTTTAAAGAAGCCTTATGGCATCCTGAACCATTAAAAAGAAAGAAGTTCAAAAAAAAAAAGAGGGAGAGAGAGAGAGAAGTTCTCATTGGCGATACTTCAGACAGGACTGTGCAGTCTTGGGTCACAGACAGCTCTTCCTGCTGAATGATCAACAGGTCGTAGGTGGGTATATGTCCTACATGTTTAAATCCACTTTCCCCAGAATTGGTGGGTGATGCTTTCAAATATTGGATTTCTCTCTTATTAGTTCAGCATAGTCTACTTTAGGTCTGGGGCCCGGAACCCCATATAATATCCCAATCACTTTGATCTCTAGCTCAGTGTCCCTAAAGTCATATATTTTACTCTTCCTATTTCCAACCCCAATTCAAAGAAATTCAAGCAGTTTCCCCTACTCTCAATCTGCAAACTGCCATGGTTCTCCAGACTTCTGAGAGAGTCACATTTTAGGGCCTAGAGAACTTAAGAAATGGAGGATGAAATGACAGAGGGGACAAAGAGCCAACAAAGAAAGACAGCAAAAGGACTTGTTCCAGCCGAAATAATGAGCAAACCAACTAGAGGTGAAAACATGAACCTTCGCAGCTCCATGTTGGAGTGAGTGGGAACATCAGGAGCAGAGGAAGGACATCCAATGATTTATTCTCTCACACTGTAGTTTCTCTCTTTTCCCTCATTCTCCCTTTTGTCAGCTCAAACGTCCTCAGTGATTCCCTTCATGTAGCAATTAAAAGAGTCTTAGCAGTTCTGATTAGCATAATCAGGATGCCCCAACGCGGACACCAGACACTGGGCTTATCCCCTGAGAAACTGAGCAGAGTCAGAAGTTCTGACCCTGAGCAGGGTCAGGAGTTCAGTCCCTCACATCTGGGGCCTGTGAGAACCTCTCAAGTTCCAGCCTTATTATGTAAACTTTCACTTTTGGAAATATTTTAAAGGGCTCAAGTGCTGTAGGTAGTTCTACTTTGGATCAGTGTTGGAGAGGAAAGTTCTGGCCCAGCTCATTGCTCTGATTGCCCTGGGGTGTGGCTGGAGGCTTCAGTGAGGAAAAGCCCAGAAGCCCATATTTTCTCTTTTGTCCATTCTCCAAGGGCCATTTAGAAATTTAGTGCTCATGATTTGCTAAAGCATTCTGGGAACATTTTCTAGAAATCTTAGCTTGGGGTGAAGTGCACTACATATGGCAAATCCTAGTTTATGAGCCAAATGGAAATATGCATTTCCAAGTGGGAAAAATTCTTTCGTACATACCTCCTTTTAGTGTTGACCCAATCTGGGTGTGGTGTAACACATGTATATTTAGACTTGATTTAAGCTACTGACCATGAGTTCATTTATTAAGTTGACAGAAGAGTCCAGATTCAATGGGGCACTTGTTTCAACACAATAATTATTGCAGTAATATATATAGTGTATATAAAATAACTAATTCGAATATATGGCTTAAAGCAAACTTTTTGAAGTTTTATATTTTATAAATTAGAATGTGCTAAAAAAAAACCATAGGGAAACATATCATCATAAAAGTGTTCTCAAAATATTAGAATAGAAAGGAATCTTATGTTGGAAAAGGCAAAACTAGAGAGTGGACCATCACAGGTTGCCAGGGGTTGGCGGGTGGGAGGCTGCATAGACAGAGCACAGCTTTTTAAGGAAGTGAAAATATTCTATCAGATACCATAGTGATGGATTGAAGTCATTTTATATTTGTCCACATCTACAGAATGTAAAACTCCAAGAATGAATCATAATATAACTGTGGACTCTGGGTAATTACAATGTGTCAGTGTAGGTTCATAAGTTGTAAGAGATAGACCACTCTGGTCGGGGATGCTAATAATGGGGGAGATGAGGGAAGATTCCTTTGTGGAGATGTGAGTATATGGGAAATCCCTGTATCTTCCCCTCAATTTTATTGTGAACCTAAAACTGCTCTAAAAAATGAAATGTTAATTAAAAAATTAAGTCAAAAAAGGGGTACCTGGCTGACTCAGTGGTTGAGCATCTGCCTTTGGCTAAGGTCATAATCCCGGGGTCCTGGGATCAAGTTCTGCAGCGGGCTCCCCTCAGAGAGTCTGCTTCTCCCTCTCCCTGTCTGTCTCTCTGCCTCTCTCTGTGTGTCTTTCATGAATAAATAAAATCTATAAGAAAAAATTAAGTCAAAAAAATTAAACCTGGTCAGCAAAATTTCTGATAAAAATAGATTATATATAATAATATTATATACTGATCATATGTATAATATATATAATATCAGCATGTAATAAATCAGTATATATCAATATTATATATTATATACTGATTACATATGTATTACACTATATAATTATATGATATGATGTATAATCAGACTGTTGCTGTTGTAGTAGATGAGAAAAACAAACACCACTTGGAGCCTGTAAATGTTTTTGTATAACCTGTAAAATATTCTTGGAAGTGGCTAGTAAAGAGGGTTTTAACATTCTTTAAAAAAGTAACTGTGTCATTGTTTACATCCTTAACTTTTTCCTTTCCTGTTCTCATTAAAACATTCTGGAGAAAATGTAGGCACAGTAGCTTTCAGCTTTAGAGTAAATAAGCATTTGGATCAAACACACACACACACACACACACACATATGTATGATGATGTGTAAATTTCATCACTTTTATTTTCTGGTTTGAGCTATGAGATAAATAAGGTATGAGATCCCAAAATACAAGATTTCCAGGAAGTGAATTATACATCAACATTTAAGGGATGGAGCAGTCTACAAAGAAATTAGAAGGAACGGAGTGCAGAAGAAAAATAGAAGAATGTGGTATTATCAAAGGACATCATCAAAGTATTGGAGTAGTTAACAGTGTCCAAAATGACACTATTTTTTTTAAGATTTTATTTATTTATTCATGAGAGACACACAGAGAGATCAGAGACACAGGCAGAGGGAGAAGCAGGCTCCATGCAGGGAACCCAATGTGGGATTCGATCCCAGAACCCAGGGATCATGACCTGAGCTGAAGGCAGACGCTCAACCACTGAGCCACCCAGGTGACCCCAAGTGACACTCTTTTAAAGAATATTGAGAGCATTTTTAGAGTTTTTACGTAGGAAGGAATGAGGAGAACTGAAGAATTCATTTCACCACAAGACATGTAAGCATTCAGTCCTTTGCTCCGCCCACAGCCCCAAAGGCACACAATTAAGTTCTTTCATTTCAAGAAACTTATGTGAGAGTATCCAGAATAGAAGAATTTCAGACTTTATAATTCTTTGCATGAACGATCTCTATAAAATAGTTCAGAGTACAATTTCTTCTTGTCTATTATTTCCATCTAGAAGACTATCATTTAAAAATATTATTTATCAAAACCAAATCCTGTATACATCCTTACCCACTATATTACGTTGCTTCCTCCAAAAGAAACTTAAGAGTTTGGGTTTGGAGCCAGTTGGAATACCATCAATGGTAGGAATTAGCTATGTAACACAGGGCAAATTATTTAACCACTATGAGCTTCAGTTTCCTCTCTCTTAAATGGAAATGATAGGGTTGTTTTGAGGATATGTCAGATAATTCATGTAGTAAGTGCTTAATAGTTATAATAATACTAAGGTTCTCATAACATGTTTTAAATGCCATTGCCTTTGCTTTTTGTGATTTTTTTCCTTCTCAACAACTATACCCAGGTCTTTTGTGTTTGAAAAATACCTTGTAACCTATGCTCTAATTTATATGCACTTATTTATAACTGTTATTAGTACAAACAATATGCCATCTCCTTGACAAAACTGAGCCCTGCCTCTTGGTAGAACTTTTTAAATTTTTTACCCTTAGCATTGAGTGATTTCTGGCCCCTAGTAACAGGCCCTATTAATGAACTGAAGGACAAAATCATGATAATCTTGACAGCTGCAGAAAATGTACATGATGAAATTTAACATTCATTTATGATTTTTAAAAATACAAATACTCTTAGCAAACCAGGTTAGAGGACATTTAATAATCCAATAATGAGTTTCTACAAAAAAAAAAACTAAAGAAATAAACATAGTGATGAAATATCTACAAAAAAACGTACATAGTGATAAAATAATGAAATTAGACCTTTTGAAATTGGGAATAGGCAAGGATGTTATCACTTGTATTCAACAATTGTTCAAGTTCATGGTAGTGCAGTAAGTCAACAAAAGACACATGAAAGCTTTAAAGTTTGGAAATGAAGAAATAAAAGTAAACTTCCAATATATGAAGATAATACGCTTATATATGAAGAAAAATTTTTTTAAATTCACAGATATATCACAAGACTTAAAGAGTGCTTTGCAAGGTTGCTATAGGGGAAATAAATATTTTTAAAAATTATTTTCTATATACTAGAAAGTGTTAGGAAACAAAATTTAGTAAATGCTTTTATAATAGCATCATATACCGAGAACAAATCTAGCCAAAGTTGTGCTAGACTTCTATGCAGAAAACTGTAAACACTGAAAGAAATTGAAGAAAAACTAAATCTAAATTGTATTATAAAATATGAATAGATTGGAACACTCAATCAGTTGTAGTCTAAACTTAGGGATTTTTTTTTTTAATTTGACAAGCTGAATCTAAAGTTTATAAGGAAATGCAAAGAACTTAAGGGAACCAAGACTTTCTTAAAGAAAAACTATAAGAGGACTAATTCTCAGATGCCAAACTTGATAAAGCTACAGTTTGAAACAGACCTCCAAGGTAGAGCTCTCAGATCTGGCTAGACTCCAGTTTGCATGAGGAGTATCTTGACTAGGGAGCCCGGGAAGCTGTGTGGAGGTAACCTGCACTTCTGCTTGGTGTGGCCACCTTGTCTCCATTAATTTTTATAACCTTTGTCTAGAAACATAAATCTGTAGCTCATCTTATATATTTTTCAGAAATGTTTTTGGTATAACAAACTAGAATTGGGGACAAATGCCAAGATTTTCAAGGAGAGAAGGGAACCAGAGGATGACAGATTTAGACATGATAACTCAATGGTAAGAAGCTGGTTCTTCAGGGGCAATTTTTATGGGCAAATCGTATCAGTTGAATTTGTCTACTAAACTAAACCCCTAATTTCTTTCTTTCTTTCTTTTTTTTAAACCTCTAATTTCATTTGGTAGGGCTTTAGGTTAAATAAATCACACACTGTGGTGTGATACAAGAAATAGATAAGATCCCCAACAGTTCCCAAATCTGGTAGCCAAGTGCTGACTATAAACCAGCCAAGTTATAAGGATGAATAAAATCTTCAAAGGAAGCTGAAATCGCAGAGGGAGGAAAGTCTGTGATCCAAGTGTTGCAAGTGGAAACCCTATTACCTCCTGGAGCCTTAGATAACACTTGGGAAGAAGGAAGGTCCGAGGCTCTCTTGAGTGCCTGCTGGACTGGCAGTTAGTGACTTTAAAGTCAGAAATTAAATAAATGCTAGAATTGTGGATGTGTGAAGATGAGAGAGTGGAGCTTTAAGTTTCCCTGACCTAACTCTGTGTGGGAGGGGCTAAAAATACAGGGCTGACTACAAGGCAAATGATGTGTTTAGTGCCTATGTTATTGCTTTTAATTCAGAGAAACTTATTTTTACATGCAAGTTCATCTTTTTATTCTTACAGATGGTTCTTCTGCCTTCCAAAAAGAGCTAGAGCAGGCCCTCATTTAACTAGTTTGGATAAATGTATTCTGAGGTGTTTGAGATTTTGTTTTAAAAAGTAGAGCATTGAAGGTACATAATGGAGGCATGGATCATTTGTTATTAAAGTTTAAACATTGTTATTGACATGATTTTTTTTAAGGAAAACATTACTTTGCTGGATGAAAGCTGAAGAAAAGCAACGGTGAGGATAAATGCCAGAAAAAAATGGACTTAAAAAAGTTATCAGCTGAGTGAAAAGTACAGAGAGCTGCTTCAGGTATAGCTGGATCTAAATGCTCTCATCATTTGACCAGAAAACTGTCAATATTCATCTCTTTGAATTTTTTTCATTATCTTCATTCTCTAAAAGATTCTTCACACCTGGCAGGAAGATAGACTTGAGTAACTCAAATCTTCATTCCACCACCTTCACAACTCCAGTGAAACAAATGCACCCTCTTTCTTGTTCTTCTTCTTTTTGTTTACTTTATCTTTCAAATTTATTTGTTTCTTTGTTTCTGAGATATGATTGGTATATAGCACTGTATTAGTTTCAGGTGTACAATATAACAATTGCATGTTGGTGTACACTGCAGAATGATCACCACCGTAAGTCTAGTTAACATCCATCACCACACATAGTCATAAATGTTTTTCTTGTGATAAGAACTTTTTAACCTACTCTCTTAGCAATGCAAACAAATGCACCCCTTTTCTGATGTAACTGGTAAAAATCTTTGGATTGACTCTAGTTTTCCAAACTTGTGTTATTGGGGCTGGAGTCAGCCCCACCGTAAGCACATAGACAAAATAATAATGTGGAAGGGGGTTTCCCCAAAGTGGTGCTATGCTGATGAACACTTTCCACTGCAAAATATTTCCTAAATGGAGCTGTAATAAACAACTCTTGCTAAGGAAGTATTTGCCATGCTTCTGACATCACTGTCTTGCTTTTTACCAGGAAGACACTCAGGTTGTTGACATCTGCCTCCTTTTCAGGTATTCACACTTCTTGCTAGCCACCAGAACTTGTCGTGTAGCTTGTTCTTCCCACCCCCCTCCCGTGGAAACTTTTGTGATTTAAAACCAGTGCTATTTTTCAAATCTCTGCTTTTCCATTTAATAAAATACCTAATATATGTGAATGTTTAAAATTTGGTCCATAATTATTTAGCTGATGTTCTGGGCTACTTTTTTTTAATGTATTTATTTATTTTAGAGAGAGAGAAAGCACATGTGCATGAGCAAGGGCAGAGGCAGAGGGAGAGGGAAAGAGAAAATCTTCAAGCAGACTCCCCACTGAGTATGGAGCATGCCACAGGGCTCCATCCCTGGACCCTGAGATCACGACCGGAGCCAAAATCAAGAGTCAACAACTCAACAACTGAGCCACCCAGACCCCCCTGTTTAGGGCTACTCTTATCTCCCAAAGTATCCTTTATGAGATACCTGAACTCCAAAAGTAAAGTTCCCCGCCACCAAGTCATTTGACCTCCCTTTACCAAGTGCCTACCAGTTAAGCTCTATTTATGCACAGGGTACGTTCATTAACAAGTAACTTAGAGTCTCTGGACATTCCCCAATTTCAGATCTATTTCTTCTCTCTCCAATCTGATTTATATTTTCCCCCATGTAGGAAATTTAAATTTCATCAACAGAAAGTTCAATATTTCATGGTAACCAAAGCTACACGTGAAGGTACATACCCATAAATGCGGTCTGATGCAAGTGACACCATTCATATCAAACAGCGACAAGAAAGCAGCAGCTTTGAGTCATGTTTTAGTAAATAGAACATGCCTATGAACTCTGGAGCCCAGGAAAGGTGTCTGCCACTTAATAATTAAAACAGTGAATATGATACATTCCTTAAAACTAACCCATGTCAGAAACTCAAACCAGAGTGGCGCTGCCAGGCACTGTTCTCAAAACAACTTATAGTAAAAGAAAAATAAATGTTTTTCTTCAATCACCCCTGTTTTTTTTTTTTTTTTTTTTTTTTCTTTTCAGGAAGCAGCAAAAGGCAACTTTTTTTTTTTTTTTTTAGCAAAAGGCAACTTAATGAATTAGACAGGTAAAGGTGGTTTCTAAGGACTGAGTCCAAAGGTAAGTTGAAGTCTGTAGGAAATAGCATTAAATTCTCTCCCTCTGTTCCTGGTATCACCTGCTTAGGCTCTCAGCAGTAGCCAGTGTTCTTTATTATCTGAAAGACAAGAAAGCCTGAAGAAAAGTATGAAGAAGTAATCCAAGCCACACATCGAAAATATAGAGTTGTGATCATAAATACAAACACAGTCAAGGACTCCCCAAACCATGGCATTTCTGAAAATAGGCATATCCAGGTGCCAGGCCTGGGCCGGGCATGTGGGTGACAGCGAGACTGACCACTGTGAGGGCAGTCAGTTCTGTGAGGCTCTGCTGACAGGACTCTTGCTGCAGGGCTGAGATTTTCTTCAAGGATTCTGGGTGAGCTCTTGGAGCCATCTAACTGGCTGACCTGGGAAACCCACACCAAGCAGCAAGGGCACCAGCGGGGCATCATGTTTAAGCTTTAGTTATCGTCTCCAGTCTCCACCTCATTCCAGGAAGGAGGCAAAGAGCTCATCTGCTTTGCAAAGCTCAAAGTTATGCAAGGAAACAAAAGCCAAGGTCAGTCTAGATTCAGAAAAATCACTGCACCAGAGATTCCATAAACCTCTCCCTGCAAAAAAGAGGGAGGCAGTTCTGGGTCAAGCTAGTTCTTAACACATGTGCAAAATGGACCACCCAAGAGGTGGCTCTTCCTGAGCAAAATGACCGGCCTGCTACTGCCTTCTGCCTTCCTGCATTTGCAGCTCTGAGTCCAGGAGCAAGCTGGTGACACCACTCTAAGGGCATGGAGGCCTTCTCCTATTCATTGTTGGGCATCTAAGATAGCAGATAGCGGGAGAGAACACTTGTAATTCAGAGACTTCCCTACAGGCTCTTATATGCAAAGTACTTCTAATGGCAAAGCATAGGAGAGGATTTAACAAGTAAAAATAGTCATCTCGCCAATGCATTTTTTACTGTCTTTCTTCCACATTTGTACAATGTGATAAAATCAAGCAGAGGTGCCCTAGGGATTTCTTGGAATAATTCACAACCAGGTGATTTTGTGTTCTATCAATACTAAAGTCCCACAGCGTAAACCTCTCTTTCCATATTATACCCCTAGTGTTGTTTATTCTTCTTGACTATTGTGTGATTTGCCTCCTCCAAATGACACAAAGTTTAGCTTGAGGCTTTGACAGCTATTAAAACACCAGGTCTCCTTCAGGTAGTAATGAATTTGATGGCTGTTTTCACTTAGGATGTGAAGTTTGTTATCCTATCAGCTGAGCCCAAAACAACCCCAATCAAGTTCACCAGTTTGCAGACTACAGACTAAATCTGGCCTGCAGATATTTTATTTGGCTGGCTCAGTGATTTTTGTTTTGTTTTGTCTTGGTTTTGTTTGGTTTTGCTTTGTAATTGAATTTGAATGACTTTTGGCAGAAGAGTCTCAAATTCCGTAGACCCCACCCCTCTCTATTGCTGTGAACCTTACAGACATTGGGGTTTGTGATGATTGCCTGATACTGTAAATGGCAATAGCAGGCACCCATGTCTCATTCCCAGTCTCATGATGAAAGCTTTCCATATTTTGCCTGTAATTTGATAAGATTCTTTTTTTGGTTTGCATTTGTACTATTTGTGGGGTTTTTTTTTAGATTATCAGATAAAGAATCCTTTGTATTTGTGTATCATAAGTCATTATTTTAAATGGGTGTTGAGTTTTACCAAATGCTTTTTCTGTCTCTACAGAGATGATCATATTATTTTCCTCCCCTTTTTCTGTTCATTGCTAAATTACATTGCTTGATTATCAAATGCTAACTAATTATATTTTCAGGATAACTACCTCTTGGTTATGATACATTATCCTTGTTATACGGAATTTGATGATCCTTGTTATACAGAATTATTTTGTTTAGAATTGTTACCTACCTAAGCTCTAAGAGAGAGCTTAGTTTTTAGTTTTCCTTTTTAGAAAAGGAAAGGTCCTTGACTGGTTATGGAGGTCAAGGAAATGCTCAGCTCTTTACAGAAGTTGGAAGGAGTTCTTCTTCTCTATTCTCTGGAAGACCTTGGATAAAATATATGTTATTTTATATTGTGGGAAGGGTTTTATTTACTTTTTAAAAAAGATTTTATTTGTTTATTCATGAGAGATATAGAAAGAGAGGCAGACATAGGCAGAGGGAGAAGCAGGCTCCCTGCGAGAAACCCTATATGGGATTGGATCCCAGGACCCTGGGATCATGACCTGAGCCAAAGGCAGATCCTCAACCACTGAGCCACCCAGGCATCCCTGTGGGAAAGGTTTTAATTTCAAATTTTAGTAGATACAGAACTGTTTGTGTCTTTTTCTCCGTGACACTTTGTTAATTTGAATTACTCTACAAATTTGAGCTTTTTAAAAAAGGAAATATCAAGTTAATTGTCATAGTTCTAAATAATAGCCTCTTATTGCCTTCTTTTTTTTAAAGACTTTTATTTATTCATTCATGAGAGACACACAGAGACATAGGCAGAGGAGAAGCAGGCTCCATGCAGGGAGCCTGACATGGGACTCGATCCGGGGTCTCCAGGATCAGGTCCTGGGCTGAAGGTGGCACTAAACCACTGAGCCACCCGGCTGCCCCTCTTATTACTTTCTTAATGCCGGCACGATTTCTAATGATGTCTCCTTTTCCATTTCTGATTTAGTAACTTGAGCCTTTTCTCTGTTTTTCACCAATACTACTAGGAGCTTATTCATTTTATTTGCTTCTTCTCAGAATTAACTTTTGGCTGTGTCTATTTGTTTGCTTAATTTAATTACTTTTAATTGATAATGCCTCAGGGATGATGCCACACATAATTAAGCATCCAGACATTTGCAACCACGTGCAGAATTATCATGGATCTGGCAGCTACAGACTGGGTGTGTTGTGTAGATGGCCTCAAAATCATGCACAGCATTGCTGTCAGTGATGGGATTTTCTGAGATAGTGAACACTTTGTGGAATCATTCCAGTGAAACCAAATGCAATCTTCTATTTTCAGTTATTACTCAATGATTCAATAAATATTAATTAAAACTGCATAGAAATACTTTGTGTTAATATAAAGTAAGGTAAGCTCTCGGTAGTTGTTTCCACCAATGTAAATATCCAGCGAGACAAGGAAGTTGTGCAGGATGTGGTTTGTATCCCTGACCCCTCTCACTGAATGTCTATAGTGTTTCCCAATCAGTGACAAAAGGGGGAAAAAGCCTCCTAAAATTTCCAAAATGTCCTTGGAAATGTTAAAGTCCTTGGGTGACTCTAATATCCCACTGAGGTATAACCACTGTTATGGGGGATCCCCAGGTGGCTCAGCAGTTTAGCGCCTGCCCATTCAGCCCAGGGCATGATCCTGGAGTCCCAGGATCGAGTCCCACATCAGGCTCCCTGCATGGAGCCTGCTTCTCCCTCTGCCTGTGTCTCTGCCTCTCTCTCTCTCTGTCTCTCATGAATAAATAAATAAAATCTCTTAAAAAAAAAACCCACTGTTATGGGGGAAAGTCAGATGGCAGATTATCCTCACATTTTCATTTCCAAAGGTGGGTCTTTCTTTAACTCCTCCATCTCCGCTATAATCCAGGGTTGACTGCTGGGCTCCACTTTGCCTCTTCTGCTTGGACAAGTTGTAGCTCCCATGAGCTTGCCCTAACAGAGGCTTCCTCTGGGCTGCATTCACTCCTACACAGTAGTGCTCACTCTCCACCACCACAGCAATGCCAGTGCAAGATCTGTTCCCAACCTATGTGATAGCCTGGATTTGGGTCTCTATAAAGTACACTTCCACTCCTCTTCTTCACTTGGGTCACCTTGGTCTGACCTGCAGCGCAGCCTGAGCTCTGTATTCCAGCAGGTGGTTACCTTGGCATAAAACTCCCTCCCTGGAGGGCCCAGGGAATTTACCAGATCCATAATCGGCATCAGGGCTGAGTGGAGGCACAGTATGTCCTGATTGGGTTTGGCATACCAGTTCATTAAGTATTTTAGGAGCACTGCCTAGATTAGTTGTCAGTTGCAAAATCCTTCACCCATGCTTTTACCTGGTTGCTACTTCTGCCTCTTTGGGCCTTCAGCAACCTCTCTTGGGCCAACATGATGTTGTGTACCAATAACAAAACTGTCATTCTCTATGCAAGTAGCAAATTCTAGGATGATGTTAACCCACCAGATCACAGGGGCTGCAGCTTCCAGTTCCATAGCTAACTGGGACCTCCTCCACTGTGGGGCCCTGCCACTGATGGATTCACCATGCTCTCGATACTGAGGCCCTCCACTCAGGCACCTGTGGCCCTGCCTGTATTGAGACAGCATCCCTCCTTCAAGCACACCCACCCAGGTGATACGTCAAACCTCTTCTGACCTCTTCTTTAACACAAGTTGCTGCTTTCCTATCAAGCTAGAGTGAGGTCATCAGCAGTGACAATGTGACCAATGGCTCTCTGCTGCAAGGGCTGCTCAGGTCCTGACTTGTTGAGACTCCTTCTCCTGGTGAGTCTCCTACGGGTGGTGTTCCTGTAGACCTGGAGACCCCCATAGACAATACAAACCATGTCTCCAGCTGCTCACCAGTGCACTGCTCAATTAGGATTGAAGAGGAGCCTGACCGTTGAAGGAGTCCTGTTTTGTTTTGTTTTGTTTTGTTTTGTTTTAGTTATGCCTCCCTCTTTCCTGCAATGACCCAGCTGTAACTGTCAGAGACACATATGTAATCAATTTTAACACAACTAACAAATGGTCAGCAAATGATTGGTCAAACTTTCCCTGAGCGTACGTGTGGTATAACAAGACAGGGCAGACCTGGGGAAAGCATTTTTCAGAAAAGGATACTATTTATGTAGGCAGCTGTTCTGATCCCAGATCCGGATTGTACTTACACTGGCATCAACCTTGTTCGTGTGTGTTTCTGCATATCTTTACAGTCCTGATTTTCCGGTACCCTAACATTCTTCTTTACTCTGGGGTTCTTGCTTTACCTCCTCACTTGCCAGAGTTGGCACTACTTGTCTTCTGTCAGACACAGATGAATCCAAACCATGTGAGTGACCTGTTGAGAATTTGGCCTCATCCTAATTTTGGCCACAAGCTGACTCCTTTTACGTGTGGATTGTCCCTACATTTGGTGCCCAAGGTAGGTGGTGCCAACAATGTATTATAAAATGAGAACACACATAGAATAGATTCTGGGAGATATCAGTGTGTATAAGCTACTTAGACGTTCACTAAAACTTTTCTTTGTAAATATTTTCTTTATAGTTAGTCACTAAAAATTACAGAGCTTCAGTCACCCAAAATGTATTTCTTATGCATAATCACGGAAACCAGAAATGTAACCTGATTCTGAAATTGAAACAAGACATTTTATTCTGGTTTTCTTCATGGGAAATGACCGACTTTGGTAGGGTAGAAATAGAAAGTTAGAAGTTTATGAATAAGAACCAAAGATATATAATGCACAAAGCACCCATTACAGTGTTTGATAAATCAAATTTAATACATAGAATTTAAAACGGCTAAAGGGTTCATTGGCTTTGTAAAAACTAAGCTATATCTGAGTTGAACTTTTGGCTGCTGAAAGGTTTGCTAAAATATCTGGTCAAACAGATACATATTAAACACAGAGACGGTTTCAGATGCACCTGTAAAGCCACAGCTCCAGGCCACATGCCCCTCCTCTCAATGTCCTTGTATATTCCTTCACTTGTTCACCAATGGCCACGCCATATAGTTGAAGAAATATTTTCTCATTTAACAGAAACTTGTTCAAGAGGAATTAGGGACCAAAAAAAAAAAAAAAACCTATTTCCATCAACCTTCTGTGGCCTTTCCCATTAATATGTTACAATGCTAACAGAAAAGTAAGTTATGGAAATAAGAAAGTCTTCCATGGAAAGTGAATAAAGTACTATTCCTTGTAAGGAGCACAAGCTAGAATATTAGGAAGTGGAATTTAAAACATACTAAAATTTCACTTGTGGGAATTTTCATACATTGTATTTCCTTAGCATAAAGATATATATATGTGTGTGTGTGTATATATATATATATATACATATCTATATATTCAAGACATATTTATAAAAGAAAAAGCACAAAAACATATATGCAACAGAAAATTGGTTAAGTACAAGAGTCTTCCATATAATAGAAAATACTGCCTTATCACACTTCTTAACATAGATCTTTACTAAATGTCACAAAATATACACAAAAGAATATCAAGCAAAAAAAAAGTTATGGAACATACCTGATTGATCACATTTTTTATAAAAATATGTCTATTTATGTGTTTATACAAAATCTAGATAGAGATACATCAATATGTAATAATAATGATTATCTCTGGTAGGGCTTTAGGCAATTTTTCTTTACTACTTCTAATTTTTCTGCAATGGACTTGGATTGATTATATAATAAATTTGCTGAATACATTAGAAAGTGTAACATTTCCCAGTGTCCCAGCTTCTAGTCAAGGAAATGACTGGTAGGAATGAAAGTAAGTCCACAGTGTTATATAGTGGCTGCACAGTCTTTCTTACTCTTGCCTGAAGGACCAGCTCTCTTGCTTTGGAAACTTCTATCCTACATTAAATGCCAGATGGATTGACAGAAAATTCCTGTTGGCCTTAGCTCACCGAAAGTGAAATGGGCTCATTTTATCATATATTCAGAATGAAATTTACAATACAATACAGCTGGTTATAAGCATGACATGAGGTTATGTGCATTAAGATTACATCAAAATGGCTTTAAAATTTAAATTACTCAGTGCTGTTTTTAGCTATAAAAGACAAAGGACCCGGAAGAAAAGCCATCTTCATCTTCTAGCTCAAACTATAGATGGCTGAAGTGTAGCATTTTCAGTACTATATGTTTATTAGACCCGAGAGAGAACTGTGTTTTCTCTAGTAGCATAATCTAAACCAACTTTGCACCTGTCTTCATATTAGTTAAATTATCAGGGTATTAAAAAGAAATCAAGTTATTAGAAGATTAAAACCAGTAGTTGAATCATTCTGACACATTGTTATACAAACTTTTTTTATTTTTTATTTTTATTTATTTATTTATTTATCTATTCATGAGAGACACAGAGAGAGAGGCAGAGACACAGGAAGAGGGAGAAGCAGGCTCTCCATGGGGAACCAGATGCGGGACTTGATCCTGGGACCCCAGGATCACGTCCTGAACCGAAGGCAGACACCCAACTACTGAGCCACCCAGGCATCCCCAACCTTTAACTTTTAATAAAAAATTGTTCTACTACAAGAGAAAAATTAATCCATAATAATTATTGACCTGTTTGAGGATTTTCTTCAAAAGAGATTGAGCTGTTAGACTAGGAGAGCGCCTACAAGTAGTGTTTACATAAGGAGAAAGACGTCTCATATCAAACATGCCTTTACTCAAAAGCAAGTAGCAGAAGTTGCTGCTCATAAGAAAACTAATGTGCAAGTGGCAGTTGTTCCACATATGGAATGTATACTCTGGGAGTGGTGCCTTTGGTATTATCTTTAAACCTCATTACAGACCTGTTTTGCAAGTGAGAGAACTAAAATATACACGTGGCCTAACCCAACGAGCTAAGGAATGGCAGCGACAGGTTTTAGACTATTTTGGTTTGATTTCAAAATCCTGCTTTTCCTCAAGCTATAATGTTCCCATAATTTCACCATGCCTTTATAGGAATTCTTATGCTTTTTAAAGTACCACCACATAACAAATTCTGTAGGTGCCTTTTGGCCGATATGACAATCAAAGAAGTATCTAACACATGTATGGCTCATAGAAAAATTTGCAACAGAAAAATCCAAAAGACGGAAATTTTGTTACTATAAACGTAAAAATAAACCCTGTCTATTCTTCCCTGAAAGGTGTTGTGATACAAGACAGTTAAGCTTGCTTATTGAAAATAGAGAAGTCTTTAACTCAGTTTTGATCCAGTTCCAAACCAAAGGAACTCTTGTGCTGGGGCTTAAAACAGAGCGCTGAAATGATACATGTCCCTTGCTAGACTGGGAACCACAATCCCTCAATTCAGATGACCTCAAGGCTTGACCAGAGAGTACTCAGCTGCTTCTTCCGGTTACCTTTTCATGCTGGCTTGTCCTTAATATAGCTAATGCTCCCCAGATGTATCAGCTGCTAGTTCTCTTTAACTCTCACTGGTCTCACATGCATCGCTGACTACTTTTCACAGACACAGAGGGAAAAGAAATATCTCCTAATACAGAAAATTTCAGGTCTCTCTGGGGCCCTCAGAGCATAGCAATGCCATGCAGGCAGTGATATCAAATGCATGTTTTTATTTTAAATGTCTTATTTTTAAAAAAAATAAAATAGAATACTGCAAAAAACTCCCCGTGTGCCATTGTGCAGCTTCAACAAAATGATGTCATATGTACTGTTACCACATTCACCTTCCCAGATGATCTTGTAGCAAATTTTAAACATTTTATTTTATAAACAAACATTTCAGCATGTAACTCTAAAAGAAGAGGACTCTTTTCTTTCTGCATAACCACAGTACCATGATAGTACCTTTAAAAATTAATAATTCTGAATGTCATCAAATATTTGGTCAGTGTTTACATTTCCAATTCTTTAATGTCACAAAGTTCTCTAGTTTGAATTAGGATCCAAACAAGGTCTACATGTAATGACTGGTTAATATATTCTTTCTAAGTCTCTTTTTGGTTTCCCCTTCCACCCTTTTTTCCCTCGTTTCAATTTATTTGCTGAAGAAATGTGATCATTTGTCCTGTAGGATTGCTTGTCCTGATTACATCTCTGCAGTACAATTTAATATAATCCATTTTCCTCTGACTTTTCTACAAATTAATAACTGGATCTGGAGGACTGACCAGATTCAGGTTTGATTTTCTGAAAAAGCTCCTTCCTCTATCAGGAGACATCTAATATCTGGTTATCTTTCTCTTTTTGGTGTTTGATGCTTTGATAATTGATGCCTAATACCTAGATCCATTAGCTCATTTTGGGTTACAAACAGATGATATTCCAGGTCTGTCATTTCTTTTTCATTTATTTGCTGACATACCACAATAAAGAAAATCTTACTCTTATCTACTGTTTGACTACCCAGTGGTTCTTCGTTTACAGATTTTCAAAATAATGAGTTGGTTCACTAGCATCTTCCAATGGCTGACCAATTATTTAAGTATCATTATGAACTCACGGATTTAAACTTAGTTGATGAATTTCAATCTTTTGAAGATTTTTTTCCTCATTATCTTCATATTGCTTCATCTTTGGCTGCCTCTGTTAGCTGATTTTCAAGTCTTTGACACAGAGTTAGTAATCTTTGATAGCTTCCTCATGATCTGATGTGACAAGAGTTTCCAAGCTAATCTCATTTTTTTGTGTCCCTGATCTGGACCTAGAATTAACCATTTCTCCAAGGAGCTCTTGTTCCTTTCAGAAGGATATTAGAATTCAACACCAAAGTCTGGGTGCTAAAAGTACTTACTGCTACTCGGTTCATCAGTGTTCCCAGGACTTTTCAGCTGAAAAAATTAGAAATAGTTTCTCTAAAGCAGAAAATGTCAATTTATATATGCTTCAAATTCTGGGCTAAAAGCTCTTAATCTCTTTTTTCTGACATCAGTTTTTCCTTTCTCCCTTGCCAAGAATCTTGCTTGTGAAGGACACTGGATATATAATATTGCAGAGTTATACCTTACGCATACAACATTTCTGAACTACAAAACCATCACTACCACCTATACTATGATTACTGAAAACTTTATGATTTTTTTCTAGCTTTTTTTTTGTCCTTAAAACGTATATTATTAGGGATGTGTAATCAAAAGCTGCTTTTTAAAAGTTATTTGGGTTAGTTTCTGGGTGGTCATGACAACACTAGTTACTTATTTATATTCATTTATCTCATTTTAACTCAGTTTTTTAGAGATTTAATTTTTTATTATATAAAATGCTTACATGGTTTCAAAATTAATTCTATAAAGCAAGATATATTCAAAGAAGTCTACCTTCTATCCCTGTTCCTTCATCCTGTCCACTCTGTACCCTTAGAGGAGATGTCAGTTTTAGGATTGGTACATATACCTATTACATACTATATTTCTTCCCTTATTACCATCATTATCCATAGTGCTATAATTACCTATATGCTAATGCCCACCAAAAGTCCTTAAACTGATATATCTCCAATCATTTTAATTGTATGAAGGTTATTCTCTAATTAATACCCTAGGAATAACTCAAGAAGAGTTATATATATATATATATATACGCACAATATATATGTGTATATATATGTATACAATATATATACAATATATTATATATAGTATATATAGTATATATATTGTATATATGTATATATACTATATATTCTCAATTTTAGGAAAATATTTCTTATTATATATTTTTTAAATATCTCTCTTTTTTTTTTTTTTTTTTTTTTTTTTTTGCTTCTTTGGGGACTCATTATACATGTGTTGTTTCTTCCTTTCCTGTCTTTTATAAGGCTGGATATATCAGAGATTTCCAGAGGGCTGATACCTGAACTGTACCGATTAAAGGCCCAACTTTGAATGAGCAATAAAATGTTAAGGAACATAATCTAAGGATGGAATTGATCAACTGATGAATTGAATGCATATTCTCCTATGACTCAGACAACCAATAGGCTATATGTTTCCTAGTAAACATATATCCTCTTATTTCTTGTGACTAAAATAGGAAATTACATGAAATTTATCATTGCATTTGAGATTATACACAGTTCCCAGAGTAAAGTTCACAAAACAGTTACAGGCGAAATTATTTATAATTCATTGTTGGGCAAAGCTTTGTTTTCCCTAAGACCTATGTTTCTTTTTTCTAACAAGAGTCACCATAACCAGGTTTTCTATTTCCCCCAGCTGCTAGGAATTTGAGCCAAATTGTGGCTCAGTCTTGAAATAATAAATATAATTATGACAGGGTCCTTGGCGCATGTATGTATTCTTTAACTTGGCCTCAACTTTTACATCAAAGGTTTTTAAACTTTGGTATCAAAGGATGAACTTGCAGAGAAATTGTATAAAAATTTAGTTTGAATATACATTTTTTTGTGGGGAAGTCTGGACATTTCATCAGATTTTGATTCCAAAAGAGATCTGTGATGCAAAAAGAATGTGAAAACTATTGTTCCTCTATTAATCATTTCAATAATAAAACACAAGCTTCTGTTCTAGTTTTATTTTAAACTCCCAATGATTTACATCAAAATGAAATGGGAATGACCCTAAGCTTTTTTTTTAATCTCAACAAAATATAATAATGAGCTAATGAGTTTAAATGCAGACTCCAATCACTTAAAATGATCATGCCATTTACAAGTGTAAACTATGTAATATAGGGAGAAAAAACTAAGCTCTGTTTCTATAAATATTAAGAACCTACTGAAAATTAAACTGGATTCACTAACTTTAGAAAGAAGGCTGCATCATATATGATCATTTTAAGTGTCTGTTTCAAATACGTTGAGACACAAACTACTTTAATAAAGTAATTATTTCTAAATAAGCTAGTTTCATTTAAAACTTTTTTATTTTTAAAGATTTTTACTGATTTGAGAGAGAGAACATAAGTGGGAGGACAGGCAGAGGGAGAGGGAGAAGCAGAATCCCTGCTGAGTGGGGAGCCCAATCTCGGGCTCAATCTCAGGATCCCAGGACTCCGAGATCATGACCTAAGCCAAAGTCAGACAGTTAACCTGCTAAGCCACCCAGGAATCCCTAAGCCAGTTTCCTTTTATTTCATCTCTCTCTTCCTCCTATGCATTATGTGTTCTTGCACATGGGTAAATATCTTGAGGTCTTTTGGTGAACATTTATCAAATTGGTCATAGGCTTGTTACCATAAATCAGACACCTCTGGAGAAATGCCTCCATCCACTTAAACAAGAGCTAGGGTCTACAAATAGTTCTCTTGCTTGATGCACAAAGACAAAAGATACTGTAAGAGTGTGCTACAGAATTAAAACAAATACTAAGTTTACATTAATATATCTACCTGAGTCCAGGGAAGAGGTAGAAGGCATGCAGTACTTGTCAAATCAAAGTTGACCAAACTTTGGAGGGAAAAATTAAGCTTATGTTTGAGAATCCAAAGTATCTCCATTAAATGTGTGATTGAATGGAATCAGATACCTAGAATGTATTCATTTTGTATGTTGTCAAAGATTTACTTTTAACTGTTTGTGTTAATTCTTTAAGCCTTTTTCCAGCGTAGAGTAAGTTTGTGAATCTGTGAGCAGATTGGCATTTCAATAAAAAGAGTTTTGTTCACTTAAGAAATAAAATTAGCATTCTGATTTTGAACCTATTGGAAATATGGTTGCGATTTACATTCTCCTTGCAATGGTCTACAAAATTAGCCCTGAATAATTTCTTCCTGTTTTGCTATTTCTAGTAGAATTAAACACTTTAAAATTTAGAGAACTTAGATTTAACTTGACATTTCAAACTGTTTAGAAAGCGGCTGATGATTAAGTGTTGAATAAGGGTAATAATATACATAACTCTGCATGACATGAATAAAAACATGTAGGTGAAATTTCCCAAATCATTTGCCCTTTAAGCAAATGATTATACATTTTTGGTTTGTTGAGTTATGCAGTCAGCTAGAATTAGTAATTTACATGCAATCTGATGGACTTGAAGTAGGAGAAAAATATTTGAGGTTGGAATTTGTTTATATAAATGTTTTTGTAAATTGTGGAGTCAGCTTAAATGCCTTAAGTGGATTCTGACACTGACACTTTTCTTCTTCCCTGCTGATTCCATTCATGGGGCCAGTAGCACTTAAGTGGCCAAATAGTGAGGTTACAGCAGTCATTATTAAGGTAAGCAAAGCCTCACTTGTTGCTCATGGTCAGACATCTGATTTTAATTGTGGGAAAGGTAGATAAACATTGATGCTATGGTGAGATAGAAGCTGGTATGCCATTTCTAAGCTCATTAGAGCTTACAGCGTGCCAATTTACACACACACACACACACACACACACACAAGAGAGCTGAAGAAAAGCCTAATTTCTGTATTCTTTGTTTCTGTATTCTACTGATAATCTTCTAGACAGATAAATACAGCCTCGAATGTAACCCTAGGCTAAAAAAGCAAAAATATGAGAAATGAAAATGGACTCACTTTCAGTTCACACCCCTTCACATCCACCCTCCAGCCCCAACCTCTGGCTCTCACTGGGACCACACTACTCATTATTTATTCCTAAATCACAGTCCCCTTTCTCTACCACTTGTTTTCCCTACCTGCACTCTAACCCCTGCCAAAAACAAAAGACAAAAACACTGACATCAAAGAAAATCCCCACAGAGGTTTTAACCTCTTTTTCACCCCACCTTCCATCAAATTAATTCCTTAAAAGTCATATCATGATTTCATAATTCTAGTTTTCTGTAGAATTATTCTACTAATTTAACAAAAATCAGATTCATAAAGATAGAGGATTGAACATCATTCACACTTTCTTATTTCTTCTGCATTTTATGCAGTAGTCCTAAAACACAAAAACTGATACTTGCTAATATGTCATCTCTACATATGAAGCACATCAGAGAAAATTTAATAAACTCAACTCATTTTATGGTAGCCTCACTCAGCTTGTTATTGCTGTTATTTTTTAATAATTTTTTCTCTCAAACTCTCATTTTAAATTTACATGCTTACTAAATAGGGTTTGAGTGACATTTTCATATCTATTTTCTATTTCTTTATGTTTTCTATCATCTCGCTACCCAAAGATAAGCCAGCAAAAGCCTTCAAAAGGTTTGGTGATATTGATCACCTCCTTAAACTGAGGAGATAACCAGGAAATATGTTTCATGCCTCATTGCCTTTGAGTAACCACATGCACAACCAACCATCACTGAAGAAAGACTCAGGATCCTGGAGACACTAGGTCATGTGTGATTATAGCAGCATTTGATAGATCAAACCAGCTCTGAGTTACCATGGGCAAACAACTTAACATAAATCTGTTCTATAGATCCCACCTGCTGGATAGGGTTGTTTGTGTAGTTCTGTGTAAATATCAGTGGGAAGCAACTAAACTTCTATTACGATAAATAAAATTAAAAACAGCAACAGCAACATTTGCCAATGTGATGCACGCTTTTTCCCATCTTGGCATCTGTTTCTTGGGGGACAGGTGGGTAAATTGTACTGTATATAAACTATAGCTTAAAAAAAAGATAATGTCTGCCATATAGTGACAGCTCCATAAAATGCTGTTTTTGATAGCTCTCAGAAGCCAGACCTATCAATCCTATGCAAAAATGACAGTGAACATAACTAAATGACAATGAACATATTTTACTTTGAGAGCTTTAATTAGGTAGTTGCTTAAGAATTTCATTACTGTAGTTGAATTCACCTTAACTTTTTGACCAAAATAAGGAATTTAAGGATTTCCAATAAGGATTCAGTACATTGGTGAATTTAATGAAGTTGTAATGGCTTAAAATAAGTAAAAATTTATTCAAAAATATTTAAGAACCATTTTCCCCCAAGAATTAGGAATTTTTTCAAATATCCAGAATCTATAATCCGCATGCTTTCTTTTCAAACTGCAAAAAGTAATACTTTTGTCTTGTAATTAGTGAAACAACACAGCGCAGTTCAAAAGTGAGCAAAGCTGCTATCACCCATTCCAGCAGCCAAATCGTATTAACCCACCCCACCCCAAAACCAGCCCCTGGAGATCGTTCCACACTCTTATTTTTGTTCAGGCAAGCACATATAGCCATAGATATGTCTATATAGAATTTGGTTGGGATCCCTGGGTGGCGCAGCGGTTTGGCGCCTGCCTTTGGCCCAGGGCGCGATCCTGGAGACCCGGGATCGAATCCCACGTCGGGCTCCCGGCGCATGGAGCCTGCTTCTCCCTCTGCCTGTGTCTCTGCCTCTCTCTTTCTCTCTGTATGACTATCATAAATAAATAAAATTAAAAAAAAAAATTTTAGAATTTGGTTAATTTCCTATATCCTGAAACAGAATCAGAGGGTACGTATTCTTTCTTTTTTCTGATTAATACATAATGGACATCTTCCTAAGTCAGTAGGTAGAGATCCACCTTGTTCTTCTAATTTTTGTAAGCATATAATTTCATACGCATCATATCCTATTATGGATTCTTCATTAGTAGTCTTTTCTAGACTTTAATTTTTGGCTTACCTTACTTCCCCACCCTATCCTTTGCTCTCATGATTGCCCCTTCCACTCCCCAAGTTCTGTAACTTTTTGTAATTTACCTACACATACCATACACTTTTTTGTCACTGTTTACTTTACAAAAGTGGGATATTAAATACTCTTCCCTACAGGTCATTTTCCTCATTCAACACATTTTAGAAAACTCCCGAGTCCCACTTCAGTTCACATAGCTTAATTACTCCTTAATAATAGCTGCTGTTATTGCATAACATTCCACATATAATTTATTTAAGTGTTTGCCATTTGGTTGACATTCATCTGGCTTACATTTTATTTTTTTTGCCACTTTAAACAATGCTGCAATTATTTTTAAATATATTTTCCTTTATATATTCTGATACTCATATCCAAAGGATAGAGTTCCAAAAGTTAGACCATCAGACTGAAGTGTATACAGATTTTTTAATTGATATTTTTAGTTGTTTTCCAAGAAAGATAGTAACCATTTATATTTCCACCACATCCATGGCATCAATAGACATTGTCATTTATTTTCTATTTTTATAGGCACGTTAGAGCTATTGAGAACTGTCATAAGACAATTTCTAATTCTTTGATAACTATGCATAGCCACTGGAGATGGGAGTGAACTCTGACTTCGTCCTCCAAACCTCACAGTCATCTATTACAATGAAAACATCTTGAACTGAATTTTCCTTATGTGCATGTATTAACAGTCACCAGAAGAGTTTAGCTGGTCCTCTCGGCAGTCTAAAATTTCTACTCTCTGTCCTTACCACACTCTGAGAGCACCTTGCTTTAAAGATTTATCACAAGGGAGATGCAGGAAAAACTTTGGTGACAAGATCACTTCTTTTTTAATTAGTAAAGATGACAAAATCCTCCATTAAATGATTGTAGTGGAAGGATGGGGCTGTGGTGGGATATATAGCTATATCCTGCCTAAGGCTTTGTTTGCTGTAGAAGTGTTACTATGTTGAGCTCACCAGATTCTTAAGCCCATTTGTGAAAGGGTTGAGGGGCCCGCACTAATTTCCTTGGTGATCACACATCTTGATCATCTCTCATCTCACTAGTGAAAACTCATTTCTAACCAGCAGATGCAATAATGGAGATTTAGACTGCAATTTAAAGTATTTTATATATTCTCTTCTGGAAAGTGGACCCCTGACAGGGTCTCTCAAAGGCTAAGTAACCCACCATAAAGTGTGAACTCAGGATTAGGGAATGTCAAATGTTAACCAACTTCCCTAGACTGTAGATTGCGGATAACTTCTACGCATACATTATATTATCAAACTGCAATGTTTTCAAGCAAATACAGTATAGCAGGTATAAGGCAGCAGCTTAGCTTGCTGCTTTTCCAATAGCAAGTAACAACAAAAAGCAAGACGTATTTCTACATTTTACTAAATATGCTTCAGTAATTTCAAGGCATCAGTCATGGGACCTCCAAGAGGTAGCCAAGACTACAGGAGGAAAGGAGAAAGAAAGACAGCAGCCAGAATACAGCAATTGAGTGGAAATGTTCATAAGCTCATGAGTATGACATTAATGTTTAGGGGAAGAGGCCTCATGAAACCTACATTTGCAGGTGAGGAGCAAATGTGGACAAACTGTGCCTGCGTTGTAATGTTTGATCTGTTTATCTGCACAACTCCTCCTAATGGTCAAAGCAATTCATTTAGGGTTCAAAATACTCAAGGCTGCACTTTAAATGTTGACAAATAGATTGGGACAAATTCTTTTTCCATAGAACACATTCATGTTTCTGCAAGAGAGATTCTGAAAACATTGTAACAAAGTCAGAAATAGTTCGCCATATTCCAATGTATGGGTAAATGTTCAAAAGACTTGTTGATATAATTATGGAACTTGAATTGTAGGTCTAATATGATAAGCCTTGAGGGATACAGAGATGAAATGCTCTCCCAAAGATAATGGAATAACTTTGAGTAGCAGCCACTTGGTTGTCTTTGTTTTTGACACGGTGGTGGGAGCATGTGATGGTCACTGCAGTTTGATAAATGACCTTCCCATCATTCTCATTTTGTGGGTTTAGGTCAGACACCCATATTGTGACTTGGTTGGTGTGGAGGCTGGTGTTTCACTGTATTTTTAGAATATTTAGTCTATTTAGAAAGTTTACATAATTTTGGTTACAGTGACTAAAGTGACTAGGACTAAAATAAGACTGACTTTTACAAAAACAAACTCTTCTAGCATTCGAAGATGGCAGTGTGCGCCAGTGTTCCTCCACAGTCCTTTTGATTCCAGGTTTGGTACTTAAGATTGCAAATAAGGGTGCACACGGATGAGAGAAAAATACTTTGTTCTTTGTAGGAACAGAGTGTTTCTAAAAGACAAAGTCAAAAATGTCTATTTTTTCATGTTCCTTGGTCTAGAGTGGAGATGACAAGTTTCATTCATCTTGCCAAGTCTGAACAATTAATAGTGGCTGCCCGGAGCACTCTGTGGAAAACAATTGGGGTAGAGAGTTGGTACCCTGATAGACAAGATGCTAAATATTAGTGATAACTGCCCAGGACTGAGTGCAAGGGGAGAGGCAGGGCATATGTGACATGTATGGTATTTCTAGACTAATGGGAAGTGAGAGGGGTATGGTCAAATATTTCATATCTAGTTGATATTTCCGGGGTAGTCTATACCATACGTGAAATCTACTGAATCAGGAATTTTTTGTGGGCTGATTTTTAAAAACATATTCCAATATTTATAATGTATTAACATATAAAATGGATTTTCATAGTGATTATACATACATTCATGCACACACACGTGTGTATGATTCTAAAGCACAGTGAAAGAATTTTAATTTTTAATTGATTTTAAAGACGTTAAGTATTTTATTTAAATTAATTTTTTAAAAGATTTTATTTATTTATTCATGAGAGACACAGAGAGAGAGAGAGAGAGGCAGAGACACAGGCAAAGGGAGAATCAGGCTCCATGCAGGGAGCCTGATGTGGGACTTGATCCCGGGTCTCCAGGATCACGCCCTGGGCTGAATGCAGCGCTAAACCGCTGAGCCACCCGGGCTGCCCTAAATTAATTTGGATTAATTTTAACTTTTTAAGAATATTGCTTGAGGGGCACCTGGGTGGCTCAGTGGGTGAGCGTCTGCTTTTGGCTCAGAGCATGATCCTGAGGTCCTGGGATCAAGTCCCGCCATCAGGCCCTCCACAAGGAACCTGCTTTTCCCTCTGTCTATGCCTCTGCCTCTCTATGTGTGTCTCTCATGAATAAATAAAATCTTAAAAAAAAAAGTGGTGCTTGAAATGCAGCTAAAATGGAACCACATTTTGCTTAATAGTTAAATAATATGTTGCAGATGTTTTTTAAGACAATACTTTATTGAGTATTGAAATAATTGAAAAAGTATAAAGAAATGTACATAGATAAACAACAAAATACATGAGTAATGGTGTATATTCAGAATCTGAAAACCAACAAACACCTTTTCTGGCTAAACTTGTATGTACCTAGGTGATAAAGAGTTTTAGACAGTACTCAATTTATTGTAAATTATTTGTAAAAGATTTATATTCATGTTGTAGATGACACCTCCTCATGTCTTTTGTTCCTAAAATGAAGTTTACATTTTTCTTATTGGTCTGTATAGTTTATTTATATACATTTTTAAATGTATAAATATATATTATATATAAAATATAGATATGTCTATATTATCTCTATATACCCATATAGAGAGAGTAGAATTTATATATGTACATATATATGTAGAGTTTACATATATAAATTTATAAATATATATCTATATGTGATATATAATCTATATTATATATTATATTATAATCTACAATATATTATATTAATATAAATTATATATAAATATTATATCTATTCATATAATATATAATATTATATATTCATCATTTTATATATGTATATATATAAATGTATATATGTATACATATATGTGTGTGTATATATGTATATATATGTATATATATGTATAAAATGTATATATACATTTTGTGTGTGTGTGTGTGTGTATATATATATATATATATCCTGGATACTAATCTTTTGAGGTTGTATGAATTCAACTGTATTTTTCCAGTTTGCGAATACTTTTTCATTTTGTTTATGTGACTTTTGTAAAGAAGTCTTAATTTTCAAGAACCTATTAATTCAAACCTATTAATCTTTTCCTTATGGTTTATGCTTTTCTGTATCTTATTTAGGAAATTCTTCCCTACTCTGATTCACAGAGATATTCTCCATGTTGTCATCTAAGTTTTATAACTTTGTCTTCACATTTAAATAATTAATCCACTTGGATTTTGTTTGTAGCAAAATTAAGTGTCTTATCTCCTGTATTTTTATAGTAAGTTTTGATATATGATAGCACAGTCCCCCTTAACACCATCGCCCATTTCCCTACTTACATTTCAGAATTTCTGGATTATTCTTGGATTTTGCACCTAAATATAAATTTTAGGATCAGCTCCTCAAGTTCCACAGTAGATCTTTTTATTCTTATGTATTGTTCTATATTTTCTTCTTTTTTTTCTTTCATTCCAATATAATTAATGTAAACTGTCATATTAGTTTCAGGTACACAATAGAGTGATTTTGCAGTTCTGCACATTATGCAGTGCCCACCACAATAAGTGTACTTTTTAATCCCCATCACCTATTTCACCCACGTGTCCAACCCATCCCCCCTCTGGGAACCACCAGTTTGTTCTCTATGTTAAAAAAACATTTTTTTGGTCTCTTTTTTCTTTGTTTTGTTTTTTTAAATTCCACATCTGAATGAGATCACATGATATTTGTCTTCCCCTGGCTGATTTATTTCCCTTAGCATTATACCCTTTAGATTTATCTATGTTGATTTCATTCTTTTTTATAGCAGAGTATTATTGCAGTGTGTGTGTGTGCAAATACATACAACTCTATGTGTGTGTCCATATATATATATAAAATATACACAACATCTTCGGTATCCATCTATCGATGGATACTTGGATTCCTTTCATAATTTGGGTATTGAAAATAATGCTGTAATAAGCATAGGGGTACAGATATCTTTTAAACTAGTGTTTTCATATTCTTCAGCTAATATCCAGTAGTGGATTTACTGGGTCATATGATAATTTTATTTTTAATTTTTTGTGGGCCTTCCATACTGTTTTCCACAGCGGCTGTACCAGTTTGCATTCCCACCAACAGTGCATGACGGCTTTATTTTTTTCTCCACGTTCTCACCAACACTCGTTTCTTATGTTTTTGATTTTAGCCATTCTGACAAGTGTGAGTGATACCTTATTGTGGTTTTGATTTACACTTTCCTGATGATTAGTGATGTTGAACGTCCTTTTATGTGTCTGTTGCTGATCTGTAAGTCTTCTTTGGAGAAATGTCTGTTCATGTCTTCTGTCCATTTTTTAATTGCATTGTTTGGGTTTTTTGGTGCTGAGTTGTATAAGATCTTTACATATTTTGGATACTAACCCTTTAACTGATATATTATTTGCAAATATCTTTGATTCAGTAGATTGTCTTTTTGTTTTGCTGATTGTTTCTTCTGCTATTCAGAAACTTTTATTTTGATCTGGTCACAATAGGTTTTGTTTGTTTTTGCTTTTGTTTCCCTTGCCTCTAGATATATGTCTAGAAGACTGTTGCTATGGCCATTGTCAGAGAAATTACTACCTTGCTCTCTTCTAGGATTTTTATGGTTTCAAGACTCACATTTAGGTCTTTAATCCATTTTTAGTTTATTTTTGTGTATAAGAAAGTGGTTCAGGTTCATTCTTTTACATGTGGCTGTCCAGTTTTCCCAACACCGTTTGTTGAAGAGACTTTTTCTTATTGTATATTCTTGCCTCCATTGTCATAGATTAATTGACCATATAATTATGAGCTTATTTCTAGGCTCTCTATTCTGTTCCATTGATCTATGTGTCTGGTTTTGCGCCAGTACCATACTGTTTTGATTACTACAGCTTTGTAATATATCTTGAAATCTGGGATTGTGATACCTCCAGTTTTGTTCTAAGGTTATTTTGGCTATTCAGGGTCTTCTGTAGTCCCATACAAATTCTAGGATTATATATTCCAGTTCTGTGAAAAATGTTCTTGGTATTTTGATAGGGATTGCTTTAAGTCTATAGATTGCTTTGTGTAGTATGGACACTTTAACAATATTTGTCCTCCCAATCTATGAGCATGGAATATCTTTTCTTCACAGTAAATCTTGTCTTGGTCTGGGCTTTCTTGGGAAATAGAATGAGATGGGGATTCATGTGCAGGAGCTTATGCCTTGCAGTCAAGCAAGATAAGCAGGATAGGGCAGAAATGGAAATTTTTTTTATTATATATATATTTTTTATTGGCGTTCAATTTGCCAACATATAGAAATTAGAAATTTAACTGTGTTTCAGCTTGTTGGAGGCTTCTGTGGATATCATGGGGAGCCCTGCAGCTTACTATGCCCTTCAGAGATGTCCCAAATGAAGGTAAAGGAATCAGGCCTTTTAATGCCCACACCTACCAAATGTTGCATGTAGACTACTTATGCAAAGGGAATATAACATTGAGTAAGGCAGTTCCCTTTAGCCAAAGCCAATTCTTACAGAAAGAGCCAATTATAAACTGTCAGTTGTCAATACTCCAGGCAGCGTAGGAAATGTGTGCCTTTGTGGTTTGGGGTAGTATACTACAACATCCACTATAGCTGAGCTCTTTCTGGTTTCTGCTTGTCTTCTTTTCTGAGGAAATTCATAAAAGGAAGATTAATGAAATTGACTATAGACTGTGCTAATTATTCAAGTAACTATTTAAGTTACTTGAAGATGTAACTTACCCTTTCTTTACCACCCTTTCTAGATTCTTCTCTTCCTCTGCTAGCACCTCTGCTAATCTAGGTGACCTAGATTAGAAGACAGAAGGCATCACTCAGCCCCTTATCCATAAATATCTGAGACTGTGATTATCAAGGCCTTCTTACAACATGTTGCAGAAGATGATAGAGTGCTTTACCTAAGTGCAAACTTATTTTTTCTTGCCCATGTAACAGCAGCCCCACCTCCTGCATGTGATTAAAGTTGATTATCCTTTTTTCTTATCTACTGTACTCTTGACACAAGAAGTCTTCAGGAACTGGGGAGAAGCCATAGCTTAAAGTTGAATTGAATTTTAGATGTTTGTTTTGTAATGCAAACTCCTCCTCTGGGAAATACAAACTCTAGACCTACAGGTTGCAGATACATATTCCAGTATTCCATCGTTTCTAAGTATCAACTTTAAGTTCATGCCTCAGCTGTTCCTTCAAAAGGCCATTTAGTGGCTCCACTGAGCCAGTATATTCTAGACAGTGTATTTTGTGATAGGACTCATGGGTCCCATGGACATGTGTCTACTGCTGTAAAGTCTTTGCTGTAAAGTGGAACCCTTGGTCCAAGACAGTATTGGGTGGTGGTCTCTGTTCTGTGTTGGTCAGTCACATTGAGCCTTCAGCTGTGCTGGCCAAAGTCAAAGATGAGCTCTACCCATAACATAGATCAATTCTAGATGAGATATACTGCTGCCCTTGCCAAGGGTGAAAGTGGCACTGTGTTCGTTTTCTAGGGCTACAATAACAAATTACCATGAACTGGATGGCTTAAAACAACAGAAAATTATTCTCTCACCATTCTGCAGGCTACAAGTCTGTAATCAAGGTATTTCAGGGCCATGGCTCTCTCTCCTACCTTCTTGTGTTTGTTGGCAGTCCTTCATGCTCTTTAGTTTGTAACTACATAGCTCCCAACCTCTGTCATCAGATGACCATCTCCCCCCCTCCCCCCCACGTATCTCTGTCTTCACATGTGTTCTCTCTGTGACTGCCTCTGTGTCTCTGTCTCTTATTATAAAGATACCGGTCATATTGGATTAAGGACCCACTCGACTCCACCTCATCTTAACTTACATCTTAATTATACCCTCAAAGACCATAGTTCTAAACAGGGTCACATATACAGATACCACATGTTAGAACCTTAACATATATATATTTGGGAACCACAATTCAAGCCACAACAGATGCACTGTAATCAATTTGCCCCCAAGTGGCTGCTTGTTCTCCATGATATGATCCCCATGAATTAGGGGGTTCAGGATAGTTTTATGCTGCTGGAAGGCTGAACATCTGGTAGCAGCAGCAGCTTGCCCAGCCTTGGTGAGTAGAACACTTGGTGTTGGACTCATGCACAGTCTCCATCCCTGCCACCACAAACTGCTTCATTCTTCAGCCCATTAGCACTGAGGTGACTAATGGCAGAGGCTGACTGGGTCAGTTGCTTACACCATTCATCTGTTGCCATTTAGCATTTCTTACATTATGAATGCTCACTGAGAGGTATTATGATGTGAATTTAAAATACCATGTATGTAAGTAAGGCTGTGTTAATCTGCCCTCACAAAGATACCTCATATGACATAGCACCTGTGGCTAGGAGTAGCCCTTGGTTGAGTTTGCAGTAGACTACTATTGTCCACCAGGATCCATCTCATTTTTGTAAGGACCACAAAAGTGAATTAAATGAGTGTATGGCAGGGGTGCCTGGGTGGCTCAGTCAGTTAAGTGACCAACTCTTGATTTCAGCTCAGGTCATGATCTCAGGGTTGTGAGATTGAGCCCCATGTGGGGCTCTGAGCTCAGAAGAGAGTCTACTTGGGATTTTCTCCCTCTCTCTCTGCCCCTTCCCCCTAAAATAAATAAATAAAGCTTTTTAAAAAATAAGTGTATGGCAGAGACTAGCAACTCTGCACATTTTAGGACTTTAAGAGCAGCACTCGTGTCTGGCATCTGCCCTCAACTCTAAGACACAATATTGTTTGTAACTTGCTATTTTGGTGGGAGAAAGGAGAGAACATTCAGAGGTTTCAACTTGGCCTTCTACAAATCAAAAAATAAATGTGAAGATTATGCCAGCTACCAAGTATACTGTTTCCATTTTAAGTTCAGGACTGAGAGAAATGACCACTGACTGAAGCCATAGACTCAGTGGACACTGTGTGAACTGGACATTTTATTGCTTCACCTCTGCATGCCCTCATCCCAAAAGGAGAACCATTTACCTCTTCAGACCAACTCAGTCCCTGTGCCAAACAGTCCTCTATATATTTGGGTTTCCCCCTTTCCCCCTAGTAAATGGCATTTACATCTTTTGAGCAAGACTAGAAAAATGACCACTGAGTGCTATTGTGGTGTAGGACCCCATCTTCTAGTCACCCAACCTCTACTTAAGCCCAGTGGGTCTGAGTCAGAAAACAGTCCATCTCTTGGGCACCTAGGGAGACTGTATTCTATTAAATACCTCCGTGGCTGCTCCTGGCTGTCATTGTAACCTACCATTGTTTGTGATAACTGTGCCACCACCATTCTGATGGTTAAGCAACACATCTCTTGGCATTTAGTATTTGGGGATCATCCCCATTGTTATCTGTGAGCCTAGCTCTGTAATGACAATTCCAAGCTTAAAGAAAAAGAGCTCAGTGCTGCTGGTGTCCGTCTCATTAGCACATTCTTTATTCTAATAAATGCAGTGACCTCCAGGCCCTCCTGTAGAATAGTCAGGATTTTTGGTCTTTATACTATATCCACTTTTGAGTGTCTACTTCTGTGAATTTTTGACCCCTTCTTCCACTTCCTGCTATGGCAATTCTGACACATCTACTTCACTTAGTGGGTGCTGTTGCTTTTTCTAGGCATCCAAGAATTATCCTAGCTGTGTATTAACATTGTCTCCTAGAGTCCTTTTTAAAGGATTAAGTTGTATAAGGTAGAAATGTGCTCCCAAATCAGAAAACCCTCTCTTATCCAAATTTATGATCTGACTTAGTTGATCCAGCACCTTCAGAGTCCAGTTCCATGTGTCTACTACCACCTTCTGCTGAGACATCCTGACTAGGCCCTGTAGCCCCACAGTGCCATCCAAAACCATGTTCATGATTTTTATTGAAAGTTCACTGCATCTACAGCTATCTTATAACTATAAAAATATTTTTAAGGCATGTATGGATAATGAATATTTTTATTAAAGTGTAAGTAAGATAAAATGTTGTGTTAGTTTCAGATGGTTAACATATCAATTCAACAATTCTATACATTAAATACTCACCATAATAAGTGTAATGCTCACCACATTATTACAGTGTTATTGCCTATATTCCCAATGCTGTACTTTTCATCTGTGATATTTATTTTATGACTGTAAGTGTGTACCTCTTAATCCCCTTTATCTATTTTGCTCATCTCCCCATTCACCTCATTGCTGGAAACTGCCAGTTTATTCTCTATATTTAAGAGTCTATTTGGATTTTGTTTGATTGTTTGCTCATTTTTTTGTTTTCTGTATTCCACGTATAAGTGAAACCATACGGCATTTATCGTTCTCTGTATGACTTACTTCACTTAACATAATACCCTCTAGTTCCACCCATGTCAAAAATGGCAAAATCCCAATTTGTGTAGCTGATTGCTATTCCATTATATATATAGTATATACATACATATACTATATCTTTTTATTCATCTATCAGTGTACACCTGGGTTGCTTCTATATCTTGGCTATTGTAAATAACACTACAGTAAACACAAGGATGCGTGTATCTTTTCCAATTAGTCTTTTCATTTTGAGGAGGTAAAAACCCAGTAGTGGAATTACTGGATCATATGGGTTTTCTTTTTTTTTTTTTTTAAGATTTTATTTATTTATTCATGAGAGACACAGAGAGAGAGAGAGAGAGGCAGAGACACAGGCAGAGGGAGAAGCAGACTCCATGCAGGGAGCCCGACATGGGACTCGATCCCGGGTCTCCAGGATCACTCCCTGGGCTGAAGGTGGCGCTAAACCGCTGAGGTACCCGGGCTTCCCCTTATTTTTAATTTTTTAAGGAAATTTTATATTGTTCTCCAGAGTGGCTGCACCAATTTCCATTCGCACCAAGAGTGCACAAAGATTCCCTTTTCTTCACATCCTCACCAAAATTTATTTGTCTTTTTGATACTTGCCATTCTGAGTGATGTGAGGTGATATCTCATTATGGTTTTGATTTACATTTCCCCGATGATTAGTAATATTAAGCATCTTTTGGTCATCTGTATGTCTTCCTTGGAAAAAATGTCTGTTCAGGTCTTCTGTCCATTTTATAATTAGATTGGGTTTTTTTAGTGTTGAGCTGTGTAAGTTCTTTATATATTTTGCTATTAATTTCTTATCAGATATATCACTTTTAAATATCTTCTTCCATTCACTAGGTGTCCTTTCTGTTTCATTGATGGTTCCATTTGCTGTGCAAAAGCTTATTACTTTGGTGTAGTTCCAATTGTTTATTTTTGCTTATACTTCCTTTACCTAAGGAGCCTTATCCATAAGTCTGTTGCTAAGGGTGTCAACTAAGAGATCACTGCCTATGTGTTCTCTTAAAAGTTTTATGAATCTAGATCTCATGTTTAGGTCTTTATGGATACTGAATTTTTAAATGCTTCTTCTGTATCTATTAAGATAAAATCTTTCTCCCTTAAACAATTTGACATTAATTGATTGATTTTTTTAAGATTTTATTTATTAAAAAAAAAAAGATTTTATTTATTTATTCATGAAAGACAGAAAGAGAGAGGCAGAGAGAGGGAGAAGCAGACTCCCTGTGGGGAGCCTGATGTGGGACTCAATCCCAGGACCCCGGGATCATGACCTGAGTTGAAAGCAGACACTCAACCACTGAGCCACTCAGGCATCCCTAATTGATTTATTATTAAACCAATATTGCAACCTAAGGATAAACTTTCCTTACTCATGATGTATTAACTTCTTATATCTTACTGCATGCAGATTGCTAATATTTTATTTAATTACTAACATTTTGCATTTTTGTTCAAAAGGGTAGTTGTTATGTAATTTGTACTATTTGACTATTTTGGTCAGTTTTGAACATCAAAATGCTCATCATAAAATGAGATGGGATATATTTTCTCTTTCTCTATTTTCTTGGAAGAGTTTTGTGAAAGACTGAAATTATTTTTCCCTTTAAATGTGTGGTAGAACTATTCTCTAAGGTTGTCTGGGTCTGATGTTTTCTTTGTGGAAAAATTTTTATTGACTTTGAATCATCTTTACTCAAGGAAAATTGGTATTTTCTGAGACACTAATTCACTGGCAGGTGAATCATAATACTTTTACTTTACCGAATTATACCAACATCATCATCTCTGAGGGAGAATATACTTACTGTATTTCCACCACAGTGGTTAGAGATTAGTAAATATTTCTGCTTCTATTGCAGAATTTCTAGCACCTTATTAGAAATTTCTTCACTGGGGGCATCTGGGTGGCTCAGTCAGTTAAGCATCTGACTCTTAATCTCAGCTCAGGTCTTAATCTCAGGGTTGTGAGTTCAAGCCTTGCATTGGGCTCCATGCTAGGTATGGAGTCTACTTTAAAAAAAAAAAAAAAAAAAGGAAGGAAAGAAAGAAATCACTTGACAGAGAAAAATAAATGTAATTACTAAGAATTTCAGAGACCAGGATTCTGATAACAAATGTATAATAAAAATATAAGTAACAAATACAGAGTTCAGAGAAGATACATCTATTTTTATCAGGAGAGAGCAAAGAAAGATACATATAGTTATAGGTGTTTTAGAGCTTGGGATCCTAGAGAGGGACAACCACGGTTAGTAAGCCAACTCTGCCACTTCCAGCTACCACTTACTAGTGACCTTCAGAAACTAGCTTCCACATCTGTAAAATGCGGATAATAGTGGTTCCTGTCTCAAGCATCCTTGTGATGATAGCTACTAGAACATAGTAAGTGCTTAATATATGTTATCTATATCAATTTACCTAGAACAAATAAGGATGTGATATTATAAACTATATTCTGAAAGACAAAGAAAATGGCAGTGATGACAGGCAAGTAGTATGGTTAAGGAGAATGCTAAGTTGGGAGTAAAACATCATTTCCAAAAGTACCCAGGATCAAGTTGCAGTTGGACAATGAGCTTTAAATGGGCCAAGTTGTCTTGACTGTGTACATTTCCAGGAGCACCCAACTGGATGGATTTGGGGTGGTAAGGTGAGCAGAGTTGAGGATCTGTATAGAAAATTTCCAGGAAGGGAATAGGCAAGCAATTGTTTCATTCTTCTCATTTTATTACCCAGTAGTGCTTTTACCCAGGACATTTCAAAATTCAGCTGTGAAAAAAAGATAACTCAATCAACAGACAACTCAAAATAGGTTAGGACCCAGAGTGGTAACACTTTAGGAAGAAAAGTTAACCATTATCTAACTAGCAAAAGAAGTTACCCAGTCAGAGATCTTAGCTACATAAGGTCTTAGCTAGGTCACTCATCAGGGTCCCATATTTCCTTGACATACCATTAAATAATAGGTCTACTTTGTTTTGGGGTCCAAAACCCAATAATGCTTCTTTTTATTGGTAAATAACCTTAGTTACTTTTTAAAAATCTACCTGTTACCTCTTAGTGGATGTCTTAACCAATTATGGATGGTGGCACAAAAGTCAAGAGAGAGTCTGAGGGAACCTAGCAATTTTTGAAAACATGGTGCTAACATGATGCTACTCAAAGTCAAATGTATTGGGGGGAAAGCTTATGTTAGATTCTCTGGAGTCTTGGATGCATTGTGATATTTTAGAACATATTAATGTGACTTTCTTTTTTCCTTTACTTTTCCTTGTTCATGAATTTACCCAACCCATCTGTTATCTTGGAGAATATTAGGATGATTCTAATGAAACATTCATCAAAAAGTGTTAGCAATGACTTCTAAAACAGGCTTCTACAGCTGCCTAAAAGAGCATAACAGTTCATCATAAGCATTTGGCAGATTGTCTTAGCTGGGATAGAGAGAAAAGTGGAGGCAGATAGGATGGAAGCCTATGAGGAACCTTCAGGACTTGGAGGAGATAAGCAGAATCAGTATCTAAAATCTGCTCAGCCTTTGCTCCAACAGCACCACTTGGCATCATAGAGTGAGCTGACCTAAGTATGCCCACGCATCATCCTTCCCTCCAGGTAAGCACCCACTGCGAGGTGACTGTATTGTCCATTTATTGTCCAACAGGATAGTGCCTCCTAGGTCTTATTTTGGGCAAAATATTTGAGTGTGTGGCTTTTCTCTTATTCTTTTACATGATGAAGAAGGTCTGCTTTTGAATATGTCACTCAGGGTGTATTAGGTACATTGTACACCAAGAGATAGAAACTACAAATATATCTGTCCTATGTCCTTCGGAATCCTATAGTACAACTGGAGATTCTTAGCCAGTACTTTCCGCACATGCAGCCAGCAGTGATAAAATAGGAGACAAGGCGGTTCAAATCACTATTTGCTCCTTATTTCTCTCTGACATACATCTTAAATCCAAATTACCATTTTTAAAAAGGCTCAATCTATAAACGCTTTTTCCTCATGCCTCTTCAAGAATGTTGCAATAAAAGGTAGAGAGAAAATGTCTAAAGGAGAGTAACCAGGATGGAAGAAACAGAACTCAGGCCTGTATCTATAACTTATTCACCACGTGGTTGGTTAAAACCACAGCCTTGAGGGAAAAGGCAAAAGAGGAAGAATGCTCTTCTAATTTTACCAGAGCTAAAATCATGAAAGTGTCTCCTTCTGAGGAAAAAAAAAAAAAAGAAAGAAAGAAAGGAAGGAAGGAAGGAAGGAAGGAAAGGGGAAAGGGTGGCATTATATCTTACTTGCTATAATTTGTAAGTGCAATTAAGGTTAAAGTCATACTTCCCTTCACAAGAAAACATGACCAAAAGCATTATGAGCAAGAGAGCTTTGTTTGTAAAGAACTTTTCAAGATACTGTTTTTCTCCTGGAAAATGTGGTTTATCTAATTGATGGCTGAGGAAAACCATCTTTTTAAACTTCCCACTCAATGAGTCAGCCTGGGGTGTGTCTGCCTTGTAGCATCCTGTGAGATCCAGTAATCTAAAGTGGCATGACCGACGCAGCCCGAACCTCGTGCGTCAAGCAGAGCTACCGGCGCTGGGAAACCAGAGGGAGCCCGGTTTTCCAAACAGAGTGGTTTGCAAAATTGCATGTTATGAAATGGGGTTTCAGCCTTTAAAGAATCATTGCCTATTTTAAAAAGAACCTGTTGAATGATTCCCCTCAACACCCAAAGGTCCACAATTGGTAAAGGCCAGGTAATTACTGCAACCTAAGGGCAAGTATTATCACCCCAGGGTTTCTTTGTGTTTACCTGGAAGAGAATTTCCATGACACAACCATCTGCATGAAGCGGAGGCGAGGTGGAGAATTTGGACAAGTTCTTTTCCAAACCTAACTTGAGAGACACTGACAAAGCATTGTGAGTACCGAGGCAGCCAACCAACGAAAGTTCAAACACTGAGGGAAAAAATGTCAGTAGTTACCTGAAAGGCTGCCCTGTACCATGACTTTCTTCCCCAAAGGAGAGATGTATGTGAACAGGTGACTTAGTGGTGTTTTGGAAGAGAACACGGAAGATAAAGGGTTCGAAATCATGTGATCTTTGTTGAAAAATAGTCTATCTTCTCTAATATAGAGAGGCCCAAGTGGTCATTTACCTAGACATGATAAAAAAAAAAAAAAAAGAATATGACAGGATTGTATTTGGGATTCCTTAAATTTTCTCTCATCAAATTTGCAGAGTTAGTGTTTTGGAAGAAGATGTAGAAGCTGTAAAGTGAGTAAACAAATTGCAAGTGTTACCTCAGAATGAAGAGCCTTCACTCAGATTTGCAGAGATCAATATATGACATACATTAAGATCTTGGGAAGAATGGACAGGATGCCAGATAATGGAGGTGCCTAGGGCTTTATGGGATATTTGTTTGGGGGAAGCAACAATGTACACAGATTTACTCTAGCTTCTTAAACTTTGCTTACATGATTAACACTAAGAAAAAAAAATGTATTAGACTCTGGTAACACAAAGGTAGAGAAGGAGATGAGTTGACAATACAGCACTATTTTAGGTAAAAGAGGAATGGCAGGAAAGGATCTTAACATTGGAATGAGCTAAATAAGATTATCATGACTTTAGGTTTCCAGGAGCCGTATCAAGAAATGCGAATTATGTGCCCCTACCCACTTTTCGCAGATGTTATAGAATCTTGGGGTATTTAGAATGATCACCACATTATAGATCTAGGAGGATTCTCCAGAGGTTTGAGCCTGAGAAAACACATGTTTCTTGGTTCTCTTGTGTTTTCCTGACTGCTCATTAGCAACAGTGTAATTTTCACTGCTCTACAGCCCAGGAAACATGACAATTATATCTCTAGATCATGATGATCAGCTCTGGTCAGCTCCAGATGGGAAAAATCATGACCACCCATGAGAGACTGTGAAGTCGCTCCTCATTCATAGGAGGATCTTAGAAATGAAGACAAAGGACTGTTATACCACCCAGTTGTGGCCTCTGAAAGAATTCCTTAACAATGTTGAATATCTAATGAATCCTTTACACTAGTTTTTGGACCTCTTCCTTAATAGTTCCAAAAAAGCATTATCACTGTAGATTCTCTAATTTTCTCTTCTTTCTTTTTTAAATTTCAGCTTTATTGAGGTATAACTGATATAGAAAATTATAAAAGGGGCACCTGGGTGGCTCAGTGGCTAAGCATCTGCCTTTTGCTCAGGTCGTGATCCCAGTGTCCTGGGATTGAGTCCTGCATCAGGGTCCCTGTGGGGGCTTCTCCCTCTGCCTATGTCTCTGCCTCTTTCCCTCTGTGTCTCTCATGAATAAATAAAATCTTTATTTTTTTTTTTTTAATTTTTTTATTTATGTATTATAGTCACAGAGAGAGAGAGAGAGGCAGAGACACAGGCAGAGAGAGAAGCAGGCTCCATGCACCGGGAACCCGATGTGGGATTGGATCCCGAGTCTCCAGGATCGCGCCCTGGGCCAAAGGCAGGCGCCAAACCGCTGCGCCACCCAGGGATCCCAAATCTTTAAAAAATAAAATTAAAGTTAAAACTTAAATCATAAGTTATTTAAAGTGTGCGTTATGGTGATACATGTATACTTTATGGAAAGATTTCCTCCATCTAGTTGATTAATTAATGCATCCACCACCTCATACACTTAACCTTTTTTTTTTTTTTTTTTGAGACTCCACATATGGGACCCATTGGTGGGTCAGTCAGTTAAGTGTCTGACTCTTGATTTTGGCTCAGGTCATGATCTCAGGGTCCTGAGGTCAAGCCCTGTGTCAGGCTCGGAGGTCAGTCTGGAGTCTGCTTGAGATCTTCTCTCTCCCTCTTTTCCCCTAGCTCATGTACTCTTTTATTTTAATACTTTATTTATTTATTCATGAGAGACACAGAGAGAAGCAGAGACATAGGCGGAGGGAGGAGAAGCAGGCTTCCATGAAGGAGACCGATGGGGGACTTGATCCCAGAATTGCAGAGGCAAAGGCAGACGCTCAACTGCTGAGCCACCCAGGTGTCCCCAGCTCATGTACTGTAAATAAATAAATAAATAAATAAATAAATAAATACATACATACATACATACATAAAATCTTTTTTAAAAAATACTCCAGGGGATCCCTGGGTGGCTCAGCGGTTTAGCACCTGCCTTTGGCCCAGGGAGCGATCCTGGAGTCCCAGGATTGCGTCCCGCGTCGGGCTCCTGGCATGGAGCCTGCTTCTCCCTCCTCCTGTGTCTCTGCCTCTCTTTCTCTCTCTCTCTCTCTCTCTCTCTCTCTCTCTGTCTATCATAAATAAATAAATCTTTAAAAAAATAAATAAAAATAAAAAATGCTCCACATATAAGTGATACCATGCAATATGTCTTTTTATGTCTGGCTTATTTCACTTGGAACACCCTCAAGGTCCATCAATTATATATATCCCATATATTCCATTATATATACCACATCTTTTTTAGCCACTCATCTGTTGACAGACATTAAGATTGTTTCCACATCTTAGCTACTGTGAATAAAGCTGTAATAAATATGGCATGTATTTTCAATATATATTTTCAATAACTTCTTTTTACTTCCTTTGAAGGTATACCCAGAAGTGGGGTCACAAAATTATATGGTAGTTCCATTCTTAATTTTTTTGAGGAGCCTCCACACTGCTTTCCATAGAGGCTGTATCAATACGCATTCCCACCAGTGGTGCACAAGAGTTCCCTTTTCTCTCTATCTTTGCCAACACTTGTTACCTCTCATCCTTTTTATGTTAGCCATTCTACCAGGAGTGAGGTGTTATCTCATTGTGGTTTTGATTTGCATTTCTCTGATAATTAGTGATGTTGAGCACCTACTCATGTACCTGTTGCCATTTGTATGTCTTCACTGGAAAAATGTCTATTCAGTTCCTCTGCCCATTTGTTAATTGAATTATTTTGCTGTGTGTTATATAAGTTCTTATATATAATGGATATTAACTCCTTATCAGATATGTGGTCTGCACATATTTTCTCCTGTTTGGTACTATGCTTTTTCATCTTACTGATTTCTTTTGCTGTATAGAAGCTCTTTCGTTTGATGTAGTTTCACTTGTTTATTATTGCTTTTTTTGTTAAGTCCAAAAAATCATTGCCAAGACTGATGTCAAGGAGTTTCCTATGTTTCCTTCTAGGGGTTTTATGGTTTTAGGTCTTATATTCAAGTATTTAATCCATTTTTAGTTGATTTTTGTGTGTGGTATAAGATCATGGTCCAGGTTCACTCTTTTGCAGGTGGCAGTCCAGTTTTCACAACACCATTTGTTAAAGAGATTGTCCTTTCCTATATTCCTGGCTGCTTTGTCATAAATTAATTAATCATATATGTATACATTTATTTCTGGACTCTCTATTCTGTTTTATTCTATTCTGTTCTATTGATCTGTGTGTCTATTTTTATGCAAAAACCAGACTGTTTTGATCACTACAGTTTTATAATATAGTTTTAAATCAGGACATGTGATGCCTCGAGCTTTGTTCTTCTTTCTCAAGATAGCTTTGGCTATTTGGGGTCTTTTATGGTTCCATACAAATTTAGGATTTTTTTATTTTTATGAAAAGTACCATTGGAATTTTGATAGGAATGCACTGACTCTATAGATTGCTTTGGGTAATATGGGAATTTCCACAATATTAATTCCTCCAATCTATGAACACAGAATATCTTTCCATCTATTTGTGTCTTCTTTAATTTCTTTTTTTAAATTTTTTATTTAAATTCAGTTAGCCAACAGATAATACATCATTAGTTTCAGATGTAGTGTTCAATAATTTATCAGTTTTGTCTAACACTCAGTGCTCATCACATCACATGCCCTCCTTAATTTTTTTGTCAATGTCTTACTGTTCTTAGTGTATAAGTCTTTTGTTTTCTTGATTGAAATCATCCCTATGTGTTTTTATTCTTTTTAATGTAATTGTAAATGGGATTGTTTTCTCAATTTCTTTTTCCAGTACTTACTGGTGCATAGAAACATGACTGATTTTTGTATACTGATTTTGTATCCTGCAATTTTACTGAATTTGTTTGTTAGTTCTAACAGTTCTTTGGTGGAGTCTTTAGACTTTCTATATATAAAATCATGTCATCCTCAAATGGTGAGAGTTCTACTTCTTCCTTTCCAATTTGAATGCCTTTTATTTCTTTGTCTTGCCTAATAATTCTAGCAAGGACTTCCAGTACTATGTTGAATAAAAGTAATTAGAGTGAATATCCTTATCTTGTTCTGGATTTTAGAAGAAAAGCTTTGAGCTTTTTCCTGTTAATTATGATATTAGCTATGGGCTTATTAGAAATTACCTTTTTTGGGCAGCACGGGTGACTCAGCGATTTAGCGCCGCCTTCAGTCCAGGGCGTGATCCTGGAGACCCAGGACCAAGTCCCAAGTTGGGCTCCCTGCTTGGAGCCTGCTTCTCCCTCTGCCTATGTCTCTGCCTCTGTGTGTGTGTGTGTGTGTGTATGTGTGTGTGTGTGTCTCATGAATAGATAAATAAAATCTTTAAAAAATAATAATAAATAAATAAATGGCCTTTATTATGTTGAGGTATGTTCCCTCTATGCCCAGTTTGTTGAGAGCTTTTAGTATAAATGGATGTTGAATTTTGTCAAATGCTTTTTTTGCATCTATTGAGATGATCATATGATATTTACCCTTCATTTTGCTAATGTGATGTATCAAATTGACTTATGGATAATAAACAATCCTCTTCTATGTTTTGGAAGAGTTTGAGGAGGATTGGAATTAATTCTTCATTAAATGTTTGATAGGATTCACTAGTAATAATATTATCCAAAAAAAAAAATCTGAACAAACTAAAGTGACTTTTATTAGACTCACCAGAGAACTAAAGTCACAAAACAGACTGCCACTCTGAAATTTTAAGAGACAAGTGAATACAAAAAAATCACAGCAGAAACCAACTCTCTAGGCACAGAAGCTGCTGAAGCCGTATGCTAATAACAAGATCAAAATTTTAATTTTAACAAATTGCTAGAGACTGAGTATAGACTAGCTTGAGAGTTTAAAAAAAAATATCCTGGCAGTCCAGTCTTAAAGGCTGCCCCCACACCTTAATGGGTTTTAACTCCAGGATCTCTCCAAATTTTGCACAATGAAGATTTGACAAGAAGAATCATATAATATATTCATGGATGAAGAAAAAACATTTGACCAAATTCAACATGCATTCATTCATTTGAAAGAAAGAAAGAAGAAAAGAAAGAAGAAAGAAAGAAAGAAAGAAAGAAAGAAAGAAAGAAAGAAAGAAAGAAGAAGAAAGAAAGAAAGAAAGAAAGAAAGAAAGAAAGAAAGAAAGAAAGAAGCAAAAAAAAAAATCTCTCAGCAAACTAGGAATAAATAGGAACTTTCTCAACTTGATAAAAAACATTTACAAAAAAACCCTACAGCTAAAATCATACTTAATAGTGAGAAATTAGATACTTTCCTTCTAAACAGAAATGAGGTAAAATTATTCTCCCTCACCACTTTAGTGTAGCACTAGAAGTCCTAGGTAGCTCAGTAACACAAAAAAAGAAAGAAAACTATGCCTATTGAGGAGGAAGAAACAAAACTGTCTTTGTTGACAGAAGACATTATTATCCCTGTAGAAAATCAAAAAATAAAAATAAAAATCCAAGAACTAAGAGCTGGCTATGGCAAGTCTGCAGGAAATAAGTTAAAATGCAAAAGTCAATTGTTTTCTTATATACCAGCAATGAACATTTGGAATTTGAAATTAAAAACAATACCACTTATAATAGCACCCCAAAATTAAGCACTTAGATATAAATCTAAGAAAATATGTACAAGATCGCTATGCTGAAAATTATAAAACTCTACAGAAAGAAATCAAAGGTCTAAATAAATGTTAAGATAGTCATGGATTGGGAAACTCTATATTATTAAGATGTCAATTCTTCCCAACTCAGTCTATATATTCATTTTAATCACAATAAAAATCCCATTAAGCTATGTTGTGTATGTTGACAAACTGATTCTAAAATTTACATACAGGGATCCCTGGGTGGCGCAGGGGTTTGGCGCCTGCCTTTGGTCCAGGGCGCGATCCAGGAGACCCGGGATCGAATCCCACATCGGGCTCCCGGTTCATGGAGCCTGCTTCTCCCTCTGCCTATGTCTCTGCCTCTCTCTCTCTCTCTCTCTGTGACTATCATAAATAAATTAAAAAATTAAAATTAAAAAAAAATAAAAAATAAAATTTACTTACAAAAGTTAAAAGACCCAGAATAACCAGCATAATACTGAAGAACAAAGTCAGAGGCTGACACTACCCAATATCAAGATTTATTACAAAGCTTACTTAGGTCGGATTGTACTGATAAAAGAATAGACACATAAATAAGTGGTAGAGTGTGAAGAATCAGAGTAGACCTACATATATAGACTCAACTGATCCTTGACAATAGAACAAAGGTAATTCTATGGAGAAAGAATAATGTTCTCAACAAAATGTGCTAAAACAATTGAATGATTGATTATATGCAAAAAGAAATAGACACAGGCCTTACACCTTTCACAAAATATTAACTAAAATGTATTGTAGACTTAAATATACATCATAATACTATAAAACTTCAGGAAAAAAAACTTCAGAGACCTTGAGTTTCATGAAAAGTTTTTAGATACAATACAGAACTACAATCCATGAAATAAAATGTTGTCTTTATTAAAATTGAAAACTTCTACTCTGTGAAAGACATTTTTAAGAAAGCATCAATATATATACAATGGAATATTACTCAGCCATTAGAGATGACAAATACCCACCATTTGCTTCAACATGGATGGAACTGGAGGGTATTATGCTGAGTGAAGTCAGTCAATCAGACAAGGACAAACATCATATGGTTTCACTCATATGGGAAATATAAAAAATAGTGAAAGGGATTATAGGGGAAAGAGGGAAAAATGGATGGGAAAAAATCAGGGAGGGTGACAAACTATGAGAAACTCCTAGCTGGGACACGAACAAGGGGTAGTGGAAGGGGAGGTGGGCAGAGGGATGGGGTGACTGGGTGGCAAGCACTGAGGGGGACATTTGACGGGATGAGCACTGGGTGTTATATGTTGGCAAATCGAACTCCAATAAAAAAATATACAAAAAAAAGCATCAAAAGACAAGCTACTAACTGGGAGAAAATATTTGTAAAACATATATCTGATAAAGGACTTGTTTTCAGAATATACACAGAACACTTAAAACTCAATAATAATAAAAAAAAAACGAACAACCCAATTAAGAACTGGGCAAAGGATCTAAACCTCACCAAAGAAAATGTACAGATGGCAAATGCTTATGAAGATACTCAAAATTGTATTTGATGAGGGAATTGCAAATTAAGGCAACAATGAAATACCACTACACCCCATCAGAAGCTAAAATATAAACAGACAATAGCAGATACTGACAATACTAGTGAGAATGCAGGGCACAAAAAATTCTTATTCTTTACTGTTGGAAATGGAAAGACAGTTTGGAAGATAGTGTGGCTGTTTCATACAATGCCAAATACAGTCATACAGTCTAGTCCAACAATCACATCCCTAGATATTTACCTAGGTTTTACCCAGTTGAACTGAAAACTTATGTACACACAAAACCTTGCATGCTTATCTTTATAGCAGCCTATTCATAATTGTCCCAAACTGAAAGATGTCCTTCAGAAGGTGAGTGGATGAATAAACTGTGGCACATCTGTACAAAGGAATATTATTCAGCAATTAAAAAAAAAGTAAGCTACCAAACCACAAAAAGGGAGGCTGTATGATCCAATTATATGACATTCTGGAAAAGGCCGAAGTGTACAGACAGTAAAATAATCAGTATTTGCCACAGGTTCTAGGATAGGGGAGGCACAAGGGATTTTTAGGGCCATAGAACTGTTCTGTGTTTGTGTGATACAGTAAGGTGGACACATGACTATGCATTTGTCAAAATCCATAGACCTTTAAAGCACAAAGAGTGAACATTAATATATACAATATCTTTTTAAAAAATCACTTAGACGAGAAAAAAAAAATCACTTAGACGTTCTGGGGCTGCTAGGAATTCAGAGTGTGACAAGAACATCTAACTGTGCTAAAATATATGAAACGTCACACTGCAGGGATGGAAGGGAAAGGTGCTGATGTAAGTAACTTTGGTAACAAGAAGAGTCTGTAAGACTAAAGTCACATAACTATATTCCAGTTGATGAAATTTTTCCCACTAGGTGATGAGTTAACAATTCCAATACTGCTACCCATATTACTGGACTCACACAATTGAGCAAATGGGTGGCAAATCATGGGGGCCAGATTTTTCACTGCTGGGATGGGAGTTACAGATAAGTGACTGGAAGAGCCTGAATGATAATGTGGTAATAGAGTAGATCTGGAGATATCAGAAATGAGCTCATGTTTAACCTGCTATAAATATGGTTAGTTACATATAAAACACAGATGTGCGTAAATACACAGGTTAGTATACATACATATATTTCTTTGCTATTAGCTGAAAAGCCCAAAAATAAATGATAACCCATTAGCATCAAGCACATCTAGTGCTCAAATCTTGTTTTCTAATACCGTTCTCCAGTAAAAGGAAACGGGGCTCCTTAGAGAAATAACTGAATATTGGACTAAGACAGAAAATATACATGATGTGTCTGAAGTATTTTTAGAGGGAGAAAGTAAGGAAATGTTGAAACACACACATTGTTGGGGATATGACAAAGGCGCAGGAGAGTCAACTGAAAGAGCTCCTAGTGGCCAAAGCTACAACAATTTGAGCAACGAAGTTAATAAAGTAGTATTGTATTATAATCCAAAGTATAAAACCAATATCCATGAATCTGAACTGATACAAATACATGATCAAATAAGCTAATAAATATGGGAGATAAAACAAATATCTCATGCAGAAGAATTTCAAATGATATATGGAGGTAATCCACCTTCAAGGGGGGAGACTATATCTTCTCACTCCTTAGATCTGGGCTGTGCATTTCCTTCCAAAGAGGGCAGTGTGAAATGGGGGAATGTAGTAACTTTAGAGAAGAAACCTGTCAAATGCTACCTCAACCAGGTGATCAAGGTCAACATCAACATAAATATGCTAGTAGGGTGATAAGTACCCTTGATATGATGTGATAAAAATGGCACTCTACCTGTGATGTCTTCTTCCCAGTAACCCACTGTCTCAATCTTATCATGAGAAAAAACATCAAATTCTGACAGTGGGTATCCTATGAAATACCTGTCCAGTATGCCTCAAAGCTGCCAAAATCATCAAAAACAGGGATGCTTGGGTGGCTCAGTGGTTGAGCGTCTGCCTTTGGCTCAGGTCGTGATCCCGGGGTCCTGGGATCGAGTCCCACATCGGGCTCCCCGCAGGAAGCCTGTTTCTTTCCCTGCCTGTGTCTCTGCCTCCTCTGTGTGCCTCTCATGAATTAATAAATAAAAATTTTTTAAAAAATCATCAAAAACAAGAAAAGTCTAAGAATCTGCCAGAGCTAAAAGACATGACAACTAAATGCAGTGTGCTATCCTGGATGGGATCCTGGAACAGAAAAAGGACACGTGATATAAACTAAGGAAATATGAATAAAGTATAGACACTGCTTAATAAAAATGTATCAATATTGGTCCATTGATTATAACAAATGTACCACTTTATTAATAGGGAACACTGGACATAAGATATATGGAAATCCTCCTATTCTCTTCTCAATTTTTCTGTGAGTCTAAAACTTTTCTAACAAATAGTCTATTTGAAATTCCTCTGGGGGGATTTAACCAGAACCCAAATAGACAGCTGTTGTCCTGGGGCTTCATTCACATCCTGGAAATCCCCTCTGCCTACTTCCTTTGCTAGATTTCCAGGGTCTTGGATCGTGTCCTTTCTCTATCTTACTTTATTCCCTCATCTTGTTGGAGTTTATTGTCCATAAACATAGCTTTCTGATAAAAAAATACATAGAAGGTAAATATTTGAAAATGTGTGTACTTCAAAATATCATTAATTTACACTTGCCCTTGATTGATCATGTGGGTGGTTCTAGAATTCTAGGTTGGAGATCACTTGTATAAATTTTCAAGCGTTTATCCTTTGCCTTCTTACTTCCTGGATTGCTGTTAAGAAGTTCAAAATCGGCAGGCTCGGTCAAGATGAGGGGCAGGCCAGTTGCAGCATCAAGCCGGTGGCTGGAGGGCATTCGAAAGTGCTATTACAATGCTGCAGGGGTCAATAAACTGGGGTTAATGCGAGATGATACAATATATGAGAATGAGGATGTGAAGGAGGCCATAAGAAGGCTTCCTGAGAACCTTTATAATGACAGGATGTTTCACATTAAGAGGGCACTGGACCTGACCAGGAGCATCAGATCTTGCCTAAGGAGCAGTGGACGAAATATGAGGAAGATAAATTCCACCTTGAACCTTATCTGAAAGAAGTTATTCAAGAAAGAAAAGAGAGAGAAAATGGGCAAAGAAATAATCATGGTGTTGAAATCTGTGGTTGCAGCTGTCCTCAAATACTTCGAAGAAGTTGGGTAAACCTGAAATGTACAATTTTGGAACTATTTGAGCTGCAAATAGTTCCATTTAAATAAATGTCTACTGTGATTATTAAAAAAAAAAAAAAGAAGAAGTTCAAAATCACCCTAATTCCGGATCCTTTGAAACTGACCTCTTTTATCTCACTGAAAGATATGGGGATCTACTTGATTCATTACTAGTTGTTAGTCAGTTTTCATTTATCATATCAGGCACCTGGTGGTCCCTTTCAATCTAGAAATTCATGTCATTCAGTTATGGAAAATATTTTGTATCAGTTCTTTGATAATTTCATTTCCATCTCCTTTGCACATTTTTTCTTCTGAAACTTCCATTATTCAAATGCATTTCATGGGCTGCTTTTGTAATCTTAATTGTCTCCTATTTTACTTCTTTTTATCTTTTTGTTGGACATTTTGCAAAATTTCCTCAGCTTCATCTTCCAACTCTCTGTTTATTAAAGAATAATACCCTGGTCTGTTAGTAGAATGTGTGTGTGTGTGTGTGTGTGTGTGTGTGTGTGTGAAATTGTCTTCCTCAATCTAATCTCTCTCTGTTTCTTCCCTTAATCTGTTCCCCTTTTCCTATTTTTCCCTCCATTTTCCTTTTTTTTTTTTCCTTGCTTGTTTTCGTCCCCTCTCTGATTTCTCTTTCTTCTTTTGGTCCTTCTTACTCTGTTTTCATGCTTAATTATTTATTTATTTATTTCCTTCTTTCTTTCTTCTTTCTCTCTCTCTCTCTCTCTCTCTCTCTCAAAAAAAAAAAAAAAAAAAGAGAGAGAGAGAGAGCACACAACTGGTGGGGCAGACAGAGGATGAGAAAGATAAAGAATTTTAAGCCGGTTCCAGCCCAGTGCAGAACCCAAGGTAGGGCTCAATCTCACAACCCTGAGATCATGCCCTGAGCTGAAATCAAGATCATGACTGAGCCACCCAGGTGCCCGAGTTCTTTCTTCTTAATACTTTCTTTTTCAAACCTGTCTCTGCTTCCCACCTGTTTTGCTCTCTGTTTCTGCCCATCTTCCAGTTTTGACTTCCCTTCTTATCTTTCCCACATCTGTTCCTGCTCCTCCATCTGTCTCTCTTCCTCTACTTCTCTACCTCACTTGATTTCTCTCCTCTCTTCCCCCAGATTTATTTTTTTAAGATTTTATTTATTTTTTTATTCATGAGACACACACACAGAGAGAGAGAGAGAGGAGATTGAAGCAGAGACATAGGGAGAGGGGGAAGAAGGTTCCATGCAAGGAGCCCAATGTGGGACTTGAACCCAGATCCCTGGGTCACACCCTGAGCCAAAGGCGGACACTCAACCACTGAGCCACCCAGGCATCCCTTCCCCCTAGATTTACACTCTCATTACCTTACTGTTCCACTGTCGTACCTATATTCCCTCTTTCTCCTTTTCTCTGTTAAACCACATTTCTCTCACTCCTTCTCTTTTCCTTTCTTCCACCCAATTTCTATTTCCATCCTACTCTCTATTCATACTTCCTATATTGCTCCTTCTCTGAATGACCATTAATTTCAAAAATAATATACTTATTCTGATTATTCTCTAAAACTATATACAGCATGTCTTATTTTATGGATGCAGAATATTCTTATCTTTGAGAATATTATAATTTTATTTGGAGTTCTTTTTTTTTTCCCCTGTGGGCACCATGGGGTTTTTTAAAGATTTTTTATTTATTCATGAGAGACACAGAAAGAGAGAGGCAGAGACATAGGCAGAGGGAGAAGCAGGCTCCATGCAGAGAGCCTGATGTGGGACTTGATCCCAGTACTCCAGGCTCACGCCCTGAGCTGAAGGCAGACACGCCCAACCACTGAGCCACCCACCTGTCCTGCTGGGCACCCTGTCTTGCCCTTCCATGTTCATTTTTCCTGTTTTTCTTGTTGGGTTTAATCTCTGCTTTCACATTAGATGCTTTCTGGTGCCAATCGACAGTCTATCCCTGTCCTTTTCTACTTAGTAATTGCACTAAAAAGCTCATTGCAAGCTATATGTACAAGGATAGGACTTGTTAACTTGTGGGATTTCACTAAAGAAATGACTAAAGACTGACTAGGTAGGAGTTGCCCAGTGTCTCGTGGATAGTTTTCATGTATGCTTAAAGGAAATTCTTAGGAGAATTTTTAAGGGTAGAATAGGGAAATAAAGCCTTTTTAAAGGATTTAAATCTAAGTTGTCAGCAAAATGGAAACAAGATTTGAGAACCACTATCAGTGGTGGACAGATCATGAGATCTTTGAGTCAGGAGCTCTAGGTTCAAGAACATCCATTACTTGCTATCTAATGTCAGATAATTAAGTTGTAACCCTTTCTTGGATGAGTTGTCAGACAGGCAAACATTTGCTTCACAGAATCTCTAGAACCAAATGGGAAGAAAAGACTCCTCTAACTAAAACTTTATATGCTCGTATTCCTGAAAAATCCAGGACATTTTTCATCTGAAACATTTTCTTCTTTGTCACTACCAACGCTAACAGAGTTTTTAAACTTTTGGGAGGCCTGGGTCAGAGCTGGGACCACTGAGGCTATAAAAGTCTATAGGGTAAGGCCACAAGAGGCTCTGCCTACCTGGATGGACCAACATCTACAAATTAGGAGGAAAGTTCTTTGGGGTAGGCAATAAATAAAAGGGCATTAATGATTTTGTATAGGTGCATGCACTAACACCACAACCCATAGGTTGGGTCCATACTAGATTTTTTTCCATGAGGTCCAATAATCCTTAAAGGAATAGTGATGATTACCACCACCATTTATTGGAGTGCCATATGAGAACTTTTAGCTTCAGATCCAGTCCCTTCAATTCTGAGTTTCATGCTCTGAAGCCCTGGTAGATATTGACCATCCAATGAAGTTGAAGAATAGAGACAGAGCATAAGTCATGTGGATATGGCATGTGTAGACGTCTTCACAGGGAGAAGAAGCATGAAGCATAAAAATAGTTCCAGTTAAGTATATCCAAAAGATTCTATTTTGAATGTGAGACTATTTCTGTGAATTAACATGTTAAGTTTTGTATGCCATCTTAAAAACTCTGTCAACCTCATTTCCAAGCCATTCCTCATAACGACAGTAGCAAGATTTAGGATGCATAGGTTGAAGTCCAAAATGTGAAATATGGGACATCTGGGTGGCTCAGTGGTTGAGCGTCTGCCTTTGGCTCAAGTGGTGATCCTGGAGTTCTGGGATAGAGTCCCACATCGGGCTCCCTGCAAGGAACCTGCTTCTCTGCCTATGTCTTTGCTTCTTTATCTGTGTCTCTCAAGAACAAACAAATAAAATCTTCTTTAAAAAATGTAAAATATGACATGCTAACTTAAGAAATTTTTTATAGGTCACAGTACTATCTTGGTTGATACATAATATCCTGAAGATTTGTATTTTTTTTTTAACGTGGATAACAATTTCTGTCTAATGGTCATCAGCTCTTTGCTCAAGGTATGGTGCATCTAGACTTTTAGAAATGCAGAGTAGAAAATGATTGTTCAATACTTGCTGTAGAGTGACTAGGGCAAACAGTATGGAATGACGCCAGAAGGCAATCTTACTGTGAAGATCATGTTGAATAAACAAACTGCCAAGATCAATTAAGTTAACATATAATAGTGTCAAGCTATGTATAGTTTTGTTGAAGTTAGAGTCTAGGAAGACATTTGCACCAAAATAAAATTTTTACACGTTTGTCCATCACGTGGTTTACTTAGATCTATAGATACACAAATTGTGTTTCATGTTGCTATAATACCTTTTAAAAATCAATGTACATGTAAATTTAGTAATATGATATCCACTCTTTCTAAATGTTATTTTGTACTGTTCTAATTAAAGTGAAATTACTCCATCTTACTTTCAGCATTAACATTCTTCCAGAAGATATTTTAATTTCAAAATCCTTTACCTCCATCTGTTTTATAGATAGATAGATAGATAGATAGATAGATAGATAGATAGATCTTCCATCCCAACCAAATGTTTCAGTAATTCTCTCATATAATAGAAAATGAGGTACTATCCTACTTTAGTAGACTGAAAAAGTATTTAAATATCCATTTTGAGGCTGTTAGAATAATTTAAAAGTATTTTTAATTTATCATGATTTTAAATCATGATAGATTTTAAATGGTTAAATTCAAGTATGAAATGAGTGTACTCAAAGCCACTGGAATTTGTACATCTATAGGAATAAAATGTCCACAAGTTAAAACATTTGTCCTTTATTTTTGCTCAGATATTTAAAATTGGGGGGAAAAAGCCTTATTCACAGAAAACATATGCACATGCATCACACTTTCTTTATGGTAATTCTATAATTAGCATATTTTACTATGAATTCTGACTGCATTTTTTTCTTTAACTGATTTTTTTTAATTGAAAGATTTTATTCATTTTTTCATGAGAGACACAGAGAGAGGCAGACACATAGGCAAAGGGAGAAGCAGGATCCCTGTGGGAATCCCAGGACCCTGGGATCACAACATGAGCCAAAGGCAGATGCGCGACCACTGAGCCACCCAGGCGCCCTCTTTAATTGATTTTAAATAAAACTGTTTATCACAAAAATCCACATTATCTCAATTTATAGTCAATTTAGATGTTTCCCACTGTTTTCCAGAAATTTAATTTCATTTATAGACTTCTTGTATCTTAGGAGTTTTCTACTCTATAGTTTGTAGCAGATAGATAGATGATTTAACACCAACAGAATGTTGCATCCTGGAATTAAACATTACTAGTTTTATTAACTTCTGGCACTCAATATTCTTTATACTCTTAGTTCTCTTCTTGTATGGCCAAGGGCATACACTTCTGAGACTCCTTTGCCAACAGGGTATTGCATTCAAGATTCCGCCAATGAGAAACACTTTCATGCTATACTCTGTGACCATGTGTGAGGTGTGGATTTCCCAAGAATGAGTTTTTGTAGCAGTTTCTGCATTCCACTGCCATTCACCATTCCGATGCCATGAATGAGCTCTGACATCTGTGGCAGATTTCTGCAGATTGCTGACTAGGTGGCAGCAACTCTGCCTCTCTGTAGCACCAAACCTAAAACCACTGACTTTTTCTACTTTAAGCTTCCATTGGTTTCATAAGCACCTAATTCTTACCTAGAGTAGTTTTTTTCTTGTTAAACACTAAACACAAATGACCATGAAAAAATACTAAGTACTAACATTTAGTGCCAGAGAAGCCGACCATCTGGAATGGCACATCAAATTAAGGCAGAGAAAACCTAGCAGACATGGAGAGTTTAGAGTCTAGAAGTCTAAGGAAAAGTTGGAGTGGCAAGCAAGGTCAGTGAATTCTGATCTAGTAGAGGTAGTTAGTTTTCTATTCATCTCTAATGCCCATGATAATAGAAAATAAATGCCAGTATGTAAATTCTACTTCATTCAATGTGTGAGAAAAAGGCTTAGTTACCCTCCTACTTTTGTTAGTTCTCAGACTTCCACTCAGTAGGTCAATCACACACACACACCCCAATATATCTGGCAGCATTTTTCACTTAATAAGTCACTTAATAAGCAAGTCATTTAATTCGAAGATGATTCCCACCACCAAATCAGGGATTTATGATTATCAAGTGATTTCTGCTATGTGAAAGTGCCCAGCATAGAGCAGTTTCAAAGCAAGAAAAAACTGCTCAGAAAACCTAAGCAAGTAAATTAATTAGTTAGACTGAGTAATGAATGCTGACTTTTATAGGGAATTCTACTACCTTGAGGAACTAGGGAATCCAGATCTGGCTGTCACTACTCACCATGCAGAAGGCAAAACATTCAAATAGCGTTAGCTTCTAGAACTAAAATGTCAATTTTTTACCTGCAACTAAATCTGGCATGCAACATTATTCATTTCATTCTTGTTTTTATGTTGTGTCATGTTATTAAAAAAAAATAGTGGATTAAGACAAAGTACATTTCCACTCTATCTCTCCAACTGAATGCATCCCTGAAACTTGTACAGAATGTCTGGAGCAGCTATTTGAAGATTCTGAAAGGAGAAAATAGCAGGCATATTGGGGAAGACCAGGATTTTAAACAGCACAGAACCGGCAATGGGTTTAATATTTTTTGTTTTCTAGTACCCCTAGTCTGGACTCAAGACAGCCTGAAACTCAGTGGTGATGTTGACACAGAAAGAGTCACAGGAGAAGTCCTCCAGTTCTGGTCTAAGACATGAGAAATAGATGTCTGAGAGCTCAGAGGGAGTTGAGAAAAATCTCTTACTTTTCTTTCTTTTTGTCTTATTTTTTGGTTCTCTCACATCGCATCTCCATGACAAGCGATGGCAGTAGGAACAGCTACAGCAGCAGAGACCCGCAGATGCCTTAAATTCTGAGGGTAGAGGATGTTACTCTCCAATGAGAAGATCTATGGTTTCAAGAGAGTGGTGTGAACTCCCACTGCTCTTTTAATTCTCCATTCTCCTACGTCTTAGCTGAAATATGAGTATAGCTATGGAAAGTGTGCAGTAGAACAGGGAAGAAAAAACCCTGGATTTCTGTCTGGAGAACTAAAAACGGGAGCCACAGGAAACAAACAAGTAATAAGGAGATCATTAAGGTGAAGGAGCTTGGGTAAGTGACCCCTGTAAACTTATGACCTCCTGGGTTCACTCCCATGCTGCACATACATGTATCTGATCTAAATAACCCACCAACAGTTGTTCAGTTAAGAACTGAAGGAAGAGATAGGCCAACGCCCATGTCCCAGACTGGCCACTGGGTGGCACACATTCAAGACAGATCCAAGTAGCTTTGCAAAGGCTTTAAGAATGGAATTGACATTGAAACCACCACCCACAGGAAACTACTTGGATTTTGCAACATGAATCCAACTGATTAATAAAACAAAATATCAACATTCTTCATAGAACTTAAACAGGACTCAGAGTTTTATGATACAATTTTCAAAATGCTCATGTTGCTACAATCCAAAACATTCAGCATGTGAAGAAACAAGAAAATCTGGACTCACATGGGAAAAAACAATCAGCAGATGCCAGTGCTGCGATTACACAAGTGTTAGAACTATCTAACACTTTAATGCATATATTATAAAAATGCTCTAGAAAGTAAAGGCAAATACTCTTAGAATGAGTGGAAAGATAGAAAATGTCAGAAAATATAAAGGAAAAACCAAATGGAAATCTTAGAACTAAATATATAATAAAATTTTTGAAACTCACTGGATAAACTCAGTAGTCAAATGGAAGTCACAGAGGAAAGAGACCATGAACTTGAAGATAAAACAATGGAATTATCCAGATTGAACAACAAGAAGAAAAAAATGAAGAGAAAAATTTTGCAGAGTCTCAGGGATCTGAATGATAATACCAAAAGCTCTACCACTTATGTCACTGAAGAAACAGAACAAGAGGAGAAATATGCAGTACAAAAAAAAGTATCTGAAGATAATGTGTTTGAAGAAAAATTTCCATATTTGGCGAAAGATATAAATGTACAGATCCAAGAAGCTGAGCAAACTACAAACAGGACAGGGCAAAAAATCCATACCCAGCCACAACATAATCAAGTTTTTGTAAACTGAAGCCAAAAAAAAAAAAAAATGTCTTGAAAATAACCAGAGATAAACAGTGCATTATATCCAGAGTAACAGTAATTTTAATAATTGGGTTTCCATGGAGAAACCAACAGTCCTCAAGTGCTGAAAGAAAAGAACTGTCAATCCAAAATTCTACATGTGGCAAAAAATATCTTCCAGGAATGCAGATGAAGTAAGACATTATCTGCTAAGAGAAAACTGAAGGAATTCTTTTCTGGCAAACCTGCACTAAAAGAATTGCTAAAGAAAGTTCTTTGGATAGAAGGAAAATAGTATCAGAAGGAAACTTGGAACTACAGGAATGAAAGAAGAGCAACAGAAATGGTAAATATCTGGATAATTCTATTTATTTCTCTTCTCTTGAGTTCATTCAAATATATTTGATGGTTGAGAGCAAAAATTATAATATAGATCTCTCTCAACTTATGATGTAGTTATATCCTGATAAACCCATCAGTTGAAAATGTCATAAATCAAAAGTGCATTTAATACACCTAACCTACCAAACATCATCACTTAGCCTAGCTTACTTTACAGAAATTTAGAACACTTACATTAGCCTACAATTGGGCAAAATCATCTAACACAAAGACTATTTTATAATGAACTATTGGATATGTCATTTAATTTATTGAATATTGTACCGAAAGTGAAAAACAGAATAGTTGTACAGTTACAGAATGGCTGTAAGTGTAAGTGTATTGGTTGTTTACCCTTGTGATTACATGGCTGACTGAGAGTTGTGGCTTGCTCCCACTGGTCAGCGTTATGAGAGAGTATTGTATCACAGATCACTAGCTATGAAAATACCAAAATTCTAAGCATGGTTTCTACTGAGTACATGCTGCTTCCACACTATCATAAAGTCAAAAAGATGCATGTTGAACCATTGTGAGGGACCATCTATACCATCCGATTAAATTTTCTATATATATAGAGAGATAGATAGATAGATAGAACACATAAGACAGCTATGATATAAAGAGAGGAAGGTAAAACCTATATTATTGTATTGCTTCTACATACTTCAGTATGTAGATAAAATACTGATTTTAAGTCGACTGTGAAAAATTAAATATGTATAATTCTTAAACTAGTCAATAAAAAATTCTATACAAAGAGATGTAGTAGAATGTACAATCAGTAGAATTAAATACCAAAAAATTGGGATGCCTGGGTGGCTCAGTGGTTGAGTGTCTGTCTTCAGCTCAGGGCGTGATCCCAGGATTCGAGATCAAGTCCCACATTGGGTTCCTTGCAAGGAACCTACCTCTCCCTCCGCCTGTTTCTGCCTCTCTCTGTGTCTCTCATGAATAAATAAAAAATATTTTAAAATAAATAAATAAGTAAATACCAATAAAAATCACATAACCCTAAAGAAATAGAAAAGAGGAAATGCAATAAAAAAGTAACAAACAGAAAATAAACAATAAAATGGCAAAACAATACCATCCTTATATTAAATATCAATGGTCTAAGCACACAAATTAAAAGACTGAGATTGTCTAAGTGGATAAAAATATGTGACTCAATACTATATGCTGTCTATAAGAAACTTCAAATATATAGGTAAGTTAATAGTAAAAATATGGAAAAATGTGTATCATACAAACAATCCTAACTCCAATGGGAAAATGTTGTTTCTAGTGAACAATAACCCTCAAAAAGCCTGGAGATAAGAAGAAGGCAATGGCAGGAGCTCCAGACGTTGAATGGTTAGTGAGGACCGTGGTGGAAGCTGAGATCCCATAAAACTATGAACCATCACCTTCTGCTATAATTATGTGGCCATGTGAAGCTGGAAGCTGGCTGAAATAGATGGTTTACCCATGGTCTCCCTAGACAGTTAAACCAATTTGGACTTATTCCTACCATCTCATCTTTCCAAAACATTTCCCCCTTGAAGATAAAACAACTTTTTTTTTCCTCCCAAGATTTGAGAAACTAGTGTATTGGTGGGGGGGTGGGGGGGTGGGATGCTATTGCATGCAGTCCTCTTCATTCCTGCCACTGTGAGCCTATCATGTCTGTTTGCCTGAGGCATTTCATTTAAATATGGTTTCCCTCTGCTGAGACTGTGCTGCCTCATTCCTAAAGTGTGTTGTTGCCATGCACTGACTCCATTCCCCTCTATATTTTGGACCTCATATTTACACCTCTATCTTCTATGAAGAAAGGCTACTCTGTATTAGCAAGAGAACACAGGACTCTCTTAGGTCCTTTCCCTCTTCCTCCCCAGAATGTCTTGACCTGAATCTTGCCTGATTCAAGATGTTAGTTAGGAATGATGGGCATGTGAAATAGTTCTGGGTAGGATATCGATGTGGTAACTGGGGTAACTTCTCCTACTCTCACAAGGCAACTATTCCTGAAAACATTAGAAACAAAATGCAAAACAAGCCTCCTGGGGAGGAGGAGAGAACCCTCAGCAAGACCATTCCTAATTCTGACATTCTTCACAAGGTCCAAAAGCCTGGACACTGTTTAGGTTTAATGTGGGTAAAAGAATGAAAAGCTAGGAAAACAAAACAAAACAAACAAACAACCAAAACAAAACAAAAACCACCATCATAGTTAAGAAATGCTCTTACTAGAGATCTGACCTCTTAGGAGTTTTTAAGATTTGAGCTTGAATAAAATTTTAGGAGACATGTTGGCAGAACTCAGAGATGAAAAACTTACATCAAAACCAATTAACCATCTAACAAAGAACAGCATTAGCATGGACTAGCTTTTTCCAGTGACAGTTTTGCTGAAAGCATTGGTCCTTCAGACATGGAAAGTAAACTACCGGCCCTTTCTAGCCATTTGTACTAACATTGCCCTGATTGGAACTTCTAGGTTTCTGGTCCAGCCTTAGGATCCTGGCCTGAATTTTTACAATTGTAGAGCTGGATATTTGGAAGGAAGTGATGGGGAAGGTCATGAGCTGTGCACATAGTCTCAGAATTAATCTTCTTAAGAAGTCATTAATTCCTTGTTCAACTCCCACTGGCTTCTCACTGAACTCTGGAGAATGTCTATATTCTTTAAACTGGCTTTCCCCCAAAGCAAACTGGTTTTACTGTCTTTTGAGGAGGTCACGCTCATTTGGAACCTTGTTCTTTATTTCCCTTCTATCCCCCCCCAGCATGGAGAATCTGGTTTTCCATTGCCTTTCCCCAAATCTTATCCATTCTGCTTCTTTGAAAAGTTGATCTCCTCTACGCTGTCACAATATTTTTTCTTTCTTGTTTTTTATAGCTCGGTATATACCTGCCAAAATAAGAGGCACAGACCGTCTAAGGTTAATTACCTATTGTCTGTGTATATCTTGGGTCTGCAAGTGGATTTTAAATCCTTAGAAGCCATGAGTTCTGGCTTACATTTGTTTTCCTATTACTAAGGCAAAATAGTTGAAATTTATCTTAACAAAATTCAAAAGCAAATGTGAGCTTATTTATGAATACTTTTCTAGCCCATAAATCATAGTGTTCTTTTGCATATGCACATTGATGCTACTGGCATGCTTCTACCTTAATCAAATTGCATGCTCCATATGCAAAGTAAAAGCAATAATTTTCTTTTTATAACATGGAAAGTTGACACTATGGCAGTGTCATGGCTACTATTTGTGATTAAATGGAAAATTATAAGTATAGATAAAGAATTTTGGTAGATTTTTTATTATGAACAGATGCTAATCCTCTTGGTAATTGGCAATAAAATTTTCTATATTTTTGTAGGCATTTTAAGTGACAGATAATATGCTGAATAAATTGCTGCCTGACTTGCATCAGATTTGTATTGCTACCCTAAGATCTCTATTGGTTGCACTTAGATCCAGCTTGCTTATTTGCTTGTTTGTTTCAGGGAAACATTTGTAAGAATGAGCTTTTAATAAAAGTGGATGCTTTAAATAAAATGCTATTTATAAAACATTAAATGTTATAGAAACATGGAAGGAGTAAAAGGCATCCTTCTCCTCAACCCTTGCTCCAAAGATAGCCACTATAAAGAGTTTAGTACAAGCACTAGCCAACTACAGCCTGTCACCTCTTTTTCTAAATAAACTTTATTGGAACACAGCCATACCTATTCACTTACGTATTATCTAGGGCCACTTTTGCATTACAATGGTGAAACTAAGTAGTTGTGACAGACACTGTAAGGCAAAGCCTAAAATATTTACTATCTGGTTTTTTAAAGAAAAAGTTTGTCAACTCCGAATTTAATCTGGTTTATACAGTTCTAGACGTTCTACATACATACAAATATACATATGCTTTTTAAAAATCTTACTGATGTGTTACATGCATACTAAAAATTCCACAAATGATTGTGTGATGATTGGCGACTTTTCAGAAAGTGAATGTCCCCAATTAATCAACACTCAGTTCAAGAAATAGAATATTAGTAGCATCTCAGAAGTCTCCCTCGTGCTCCTTTCCTGTCATTATCATCCCTTAAAGGTAACCTTATCTTGATTTCTAATCCAGTAATTTAATTTTATCTGATTCTGAACTTATCCAAAGTGGAATATAGGGGCACTTGGGTGGCTAAGTTGGTTAAGCATCTGCCTTCAGCTCAGGTCATGATCCCAGGGTTCTGGGATTGAGCCCAGTCAGGCTCCCTGCACAGTGAGGAGCCTGCTTCTCCCTCCCTGCTTGTGCTCTCTCTCACTGTCTCTGTCTCCCAAATAAATAAATAAATACACACATACATACATACATACATAATCTTTTTAAAAATCTTTAAAAAAAAAATAAAGTGGAATATACGTTATGTGTTTTGTACCTGGCTTCTTTTGCTTAACATTATGTTTTAAGAATCATCCATATATTTGCATATAGTAACATTGTTCATTTCCATCACCTACCTATAGCATTTCATTAGGTAAATATACCATGTTTATCCACTCTACTGTTAGTAGACATTTGTGGCATTTTTAATACTGGGTAATTTTAAATAATGCTGAAATGAACATTTTAACATATCTTTTGGTGAACATAGGCTGACATTTCTCACACGTGTTTTTGAAACTGTTGAATAATGCAGTTCTATAACAACCTTCTGTGTCAGGCCATATATAATTGCCTTATTTTGTTATAACTGTATAGTATTTAACTGTATGATACTTTATACCATATTTCCCTCTTGTTGGTCACTCAGTCAAGTGGCAGAGATTGCTAGTTGTTTCCTAAAATCCATTCTCCTTTTTTTCCATTCTCCCCTTTTCCTCCATATTTTTAGCTAGGCACTTGACTTCTCAGAATAAAGACTAACATTGTCCAGTCTCTCTTTCAGCTAGATGTAATCATGTGACTAAGTACTGGACAATATAGTGTAAGTAGCACATCAAATAGCAGATTTTAGGACCCTTTCTAAGAGACAGAATGACTATACCTTCTACCTTTCTATCTTCCTTCTTCCATCCTGCTGCCTATAACCTCATGTTGCCATCTTGTATCTTGAGGTTGAGGCCCACATAGTGGAGTCACCAGATGTAAGGAATCTGATATTATCAAGTGTTAGACTTCCCTGGGCTGTCTACCTGGGCTTCTACAGGAAAGAGAAATGAATGCTCATCTTGTTCGAGCTACATTTGTTTTTCTGCCACTTATAACATAAGTGAATTATAACATCTGCAAGTTAGTTTCCAATTTTTGTTGTTATACACCCTGTGACAGTGAACATCTTTCCATATATCTTCATATTTTTATGTGTCTATTTTGTAGGAAAAAATTACTACAAGTGGAATTGTTAGGTTAAAGCTAAGAACATTTTAAAGTGTAGATACTACCAAATGTTCTTCCATAATGTTGTATCAACTACACTACCACTTACATAACGAGTGATATTTCCTCATTGAATGTCAACTTGCCAAACCTCTTGTATTAAAGAATCAAAACAAAGTTAAACAAAAGTGATATACTTGGATTCTTTTCTCTTTTTTCTTTTTATTTTTTGTGTACATATTACAGGTTTTTGATTTATGATTACCATTAGGTCCATATATAACATCGTATGCATATAGTTGTCTATATTAAGTTGATGGTCATTTAAGTCTGAAAGCACTCTAAAAGCACTAAATTTTTATTCCCTCACCATGTTTTATGTATATGATGTCATACTTTACATCCTTTAATTTTGTGAATCACTTAACTGATTTTTATAAATATAATTTATTTTACTTCTTTGTGCTTTAACATGTGTACTGGTTTTATAAGAGATTAATCTCCCACTTTTATTATATTAGCATTTACCTGTGAAATCTTTTCTTTCATAATTTCCTGCTCCTGATTATGGCCTTTTCTTCCCACTCAAAGAATTCTCTTTAATATTTCTCATAAGATTAGTTTAGTGGTAATGAACTCCCTTAACTTTTGTTTATCTAGAAAACTCTTTAATCCTATTCTGAATAATCATATTGCTAGATAGAGTATTTTTGGTTGCAGGATTTTTTTTTCCTTTTAGCACTTTGAATATATCATTCAACTTGCTTCTGGTCTGCAAAGTTTCTGCTGAAAAATCATCTGAGAGCCTTATAGGGTTTCCCTTTTATGTAACTGTTTTCTTTTCTCTCGATCCTTTCAAAATTCTCTTCTTATTACTACTTTTTTTTAAGATTTTATTTATTTATTCATGAGAGACACAGAGAGAGAGAGAGGCAGAGACACAGGCAGAAGGAGAAGCAGGCTCCATGCAGGGAGCCTGATGTGGGACTCAATCCCAGGTCTCCAGGATCGCACCCTGGGCTGAAGGCAGTACTAAACCGCTGAGCCACCCGAGCTGCCCTATTACTACTTTTTTGTCATTTTATTTATTACTTGTCTTAGTGTGGATCTCCTTGGGTTGACTTTGTTGGGGGCTTTCTGTCCTTCCTGGATCTAGATATCTGTTTCTGTTCCCAGGTTAGGAAAATCTTCGGCTATTATTTATTCAAATAAATTTTCTCCCCCTTCTCTCTCTCTTCTCATTCTGAGATCCCTATAAATAAAAATGTTGTTATATTTGATGATGTTGCTGAGTTCCTTTAACCTGTGCTCATTTTTCATTATTTTTTCTTTTTGCTGTTGAGCATAGTTGCTTTCCATTACTGTCTTCCAGATCACTGATCTTTTCTTCCACATCCTCTGATCTGCTGTTGATTCCCTCTATTGTATTAATTTTAGTTATTGAGTTATTGATCTGTGATTGGTTCTTTTTTATATTTTCTATCTCTTTTTTGAAGATCACACTGAGATCCTCCACTTTTTTCTCAAGTCCAGTGAATATCTTTATGACCATTATTCTGAAGTCTTTATCAGGCATATTACTTATCTTCATTTCATTTAGCTCTTTTGCTATGGTTTTGTCCTATTCTTTCCTTTGGGGGCATATCACTGTCTCTTCATTTTGTCCAATTCTCTGTGTTTATATCTATGTGTCAGGAAAGTCAGCTATGTCTCCGAATCTTGAAAACAGTGGCCTTATGAAGAAAAGGTTCTGTGGTGCCCTGTAGCATCATGCCCCCTGCTCACCATATAGGTGCTTTAGGGGTGTCTCCTATGGTAGTTGCATATGCCCTACTGTCATGGCTGAACCGCATTTGCCTTCAGTCCAATCTATTGCAATGGCTCACTTTGCCTGTGGTAGGCACACTGGGGAGGTTTGGTCCTTGTGCTATTCAGGGGCCAGTCTTGGACTGCCATGGTTTGTAGTTGTGTGGTATTAGCAATCAGACCATATGCCTGCCCTCAGGCCATCTGCCAGGACTGAAGTCACACCAAACTTCAGGGCACTCTCCCTGCATCGTCCCCTGAGAGGCTTTCATTCATGGGCAGGGCCTGCAGTCAAACTAAATGCCTACCCCCCGTCCATCTGTTGGAGCAGTATCATGAACCTGTAAGGTTCTCTCCCTGTCCTGTTCCCTAAGAGGTTTTTGTTGATTGTTAGGGCCAACAGTCAGACCAGATGCCTGCCCACTGTCTGACCACTGGGGCTGGAGTCACCCCAGACTGTAGGGCCCTCTCTCTGTACTACCTCCTGAGAGGATTTTATTGGTGGGTGGGCCTGGCTGTCAGACCAGAAGCCTGTCCCCAGTATGTCTGGTGCAGCTGCAGTTGCACTGGTGTGTGTGGAGAATTTCCTGCACTTGGGGTTGCTAAGTAAACAAAGGGCCTTTATAAAACCTGGAAGTGAGGAGACTTTCATTGGCTCCAAGTTTTAGAATGCTTGGTGAGTGACCTAATTTGGGGATGCTTTAGTTTTGAGATCTAGCAGGAAATAACTCTGGAATGTACACCCCTTGTACAATATTAATGCCTCTGTTTTAGGAGGGGTTGTTTAAATTATATTATTTGACAACAGTTTTACTATATGAAGTATATTTTTTAAGTAAATCTAAGACATGGCTAAAGCATGTTAATAATATATTCTTAATAATTATGTATTAATTATTTATAGTTTATTTCATTACTTTTAGGTCTTTTTTAGTTTAGCAAGAGACTACCCAAAACTAAATCATCTATGTTACCTAATGTATCTTATTGCTAGCCCATTTACCCAGAAGACTTAGTCAACTTTGTTTCCTTTCCTCTTCAGGCCACATTCAAAATGTCATTAAGCTCTCTTCTCTCATTATATTCTTTTCTCCATTCCTACCACCTTAGATAAAGCTTTCATTCTCAACTATGCTGCCTACAAAGACCAATAAAAATGGTGTAAATAATAGACACCAGGTCTAACCAATAAAAATGATGTAAACAATAGACACTATATCTGACCCCTGGGACAAAACCTAGTCCAGTAGGCTCAGCATAATGCTGTCAATTGGTAGAGTGTTTAGGCCATCCTGAAAGAGCCTAACCCAAGTCTTGAGGCAAAAATTGAAGGTCATTTATGCTGGGATATAATGTAGTAATCAATAGTCCAGAAAGCTCTGCAGCAGAAAGCAATGTGATTTGGAGATTGCTTTTCAGTCATAAAGAAAATATTTTGGCCATTCTGAAGGATGTTCCAAGCACTAGTTTGTATCTTACTCTTGCCGCATAACGCTTTCAGGTCAGCAAAAAGGTCAAAAAACTGGCCAGAGTGCAGAATGAACATGCTTTTGAGATTTGTGAGAAGGAGAATTCAGATCTAATGTCTGTAAGAACAGACCTTAGACATTCTGGCCACATTTCACTTGTTATTGATACCATATGATTCCAATGACATTCAATGGTGTAAGGCAATACTTGCTGCCAAAACAAAACAACAACAAAAAAAACTTGTATGGAGATTTCTGGTTTTGGCCACTCATGTAACAAAGATGTAATTTTGGTTATTTTCATTTTTTATCCCTCCAAGGGCCTTGTCATTCCTCTCTTCAATCTCCACCTATTTTATGCCCAAATGGTCAAGATAGAACTTTTAGATTTGCAGAAACTTAAAGATCATAATCCCTTAAGATTATGAGAATATGAAAAGAAACCATTTGGCCTCTAATTTATCATACAGGTAAAACCTTACTTCTTTATTTTTTCTAAACTGTACCACCAGAATATAATTTTAAAGTTCTAATGGTTAAGAGGCCTGCCCATGGAATTGGTTTGCTGCTGATGCAAGGAGGTATCCTCCTAACCCAGGCTAATCCATTTCAGAGATGGAAAAATGCTTTTGTTTTCCCCAGGAGATGGAAGAGTAAGTTATATTGATTTACTAAGGATAAACGAAGTACTTGAATCACCTAGCTCTCAAGTTGCAATGATTTACTGAATTCCATTAGTTGAAATAAGCAACTCCTGGCACATGCACTTATGCCAGCAATTGGCTTATTCCTTGATGCCAATATTTTCACTTTGGTGAGCTAGTAGTCAAATTGATCCTTACATATTATTCAAATGGATTTGTATCCTTCTAAGGGCCACAATTATCAATCTGACTTATTTGATATTTGTCACAAAGATCTTAAATCTTCATGTGTATCAATTCCACCACAAAAGCAGGAGACGAGATAGGAAAAATGAAAGGTGGTCCACAGTTGCACCGTAGAGTGGGATGTTTAGAATTCAGATGGGCCTCTCCTCTGATTAACCATTTTGCTACAAGGGATAAAGAGACTTCTACATCTTGGGAGTATTTGGTAAGAGTAAAAACATATCACATCATATTTTATTACAGTTTGGGGATTATTTCTAAAGAAGTTCTTTAACAAGAAGTAATGTCCTACCAGTGTCCTTTATATGGATGAGATAAGGGAAACAAGGAATACATAACAGCCTCTTCTTGCTAGCATCCAAGGACATGAAATCTGGGCAGCATCCCAGACCCTTCCCTTTCCCATTCACTTCTAATCAGTCATTTCATTGTGTCTCTGTTGACCACACTCATTACCCATGTACATTGTGGAAATGTTCGAAAGTGTAAATAAGAAAAAGACAAATTCACTTATCCCACCACTCAGATGATTTTGAGTGTCATACAAAGCCAAGCATTTCTGTTCCAGTTACTATTGCAAACCACCCCGAACTTAGTGGCACATAACTGTATTAAAAAAAAACAATTGTGGGATGCCCAGGTGGCTCAGTGGTTGAGCATCTGCCTTTGACTCATGTCATGATCTCAGGGTCTGGGATTGAGTCCCATATCAGGCTCCCCAAAGGGAGCCTGCTTCTCCTTCTACCTATAGGTCTGCTGCTTTCTGTGTGTCCCCATCAATAAATAAATAAATAAATAAATAAATAAATAAATAAATAAATAAATAAAATCTTTAAAAACAACAATGATTGTATTGACAGATTTTTGTTGATCAGTAATTTAGTCCAGACACAGGGAAGACTGCTTATGTTTGGTACTCCATGTCTGGGGCAATAGCTTGGAAGACTCAAAGATCAGGGTAAGTTAACAGCTAAGAGTGGGAATCATCTGGATACATCTTCACACAAATGTCTGATTGTTGATATGCTTATTGGCCGGGCTACCAGCCAAATTACCTATACATGGTTTCCTCATGTCTCACAACATACATAGCAACTGGGTTTTGAGAATAAGTATCATAAGAAGGCAAGACACAAATCCAAGGCGTTCTTATTTTCCTACCTCAAAAGGCAAGTGGCATCACTTCCATTATACTCTGTCGGCTGAGATAGTCGCAAAGGTCTGCCCAATTTGACTCTATAAGTATTTTCTTTGGGGTTTCATAATAAGAAGACAGAAAGCTTCTTCCTATTCACCTCTCATTCTCAGAAGATAGTTTATGCTATGCATAAAGGAAAATTCAGGGATATTGTCCTATTTCCCAGGAACCAAAAAGGAGACCATAAAGAAGGAGGCATTGGTATCTCACTATAGCAGTACCTAAAAGAGGGTATCCTGGAGTAAACAACTGAGGTAAAATGACTCTTCCCACACTCTGATTTGGGTGATAGCAGATAGAACATCAGGTAGGAGTGCCCCTGTTGCTATTGACTACAGAGCAACAAGTTTGAGAAGTCTAATCTGTGTTTATCACGTAAGAACTCAGCAGTCACTCTCATAGACTTGAGGGTATTAGAAGAACAAGTCTTGTGCAGAAGGCCCAAAAGCCAAAGCTCTTTCAGAACCAGCTTACTGGAGATATCACTCAAACAAGATGCCAAGAAAATCTAGGTTTAACAAAGGACCAGAGGCCTCTAATTCACTTCCTACAGAAATCATGAACCACAGCAACAAAGCAGCCTCAATTCTTTAATCTTGCAGCAGGATTCAGGAACACCTGTTATTCCTGGGGGCTTAAGAGTGATGCAAGTTCAGAATTTAAGTACAGGTGCTTAAGCCAACCAGGGAGTTGGTTATAAAGCCTTTGTCAGAGTAAAAACTACATGTAAGATTCTGTAAGGTCCTAGAGCGGCCATATGACGAATAAGGCAATAGTTATCCTGGAGGAAACTCTGGACCAGTGAATGGAAGGTAAACTAAAAACATTAAAGATAAAAAGAGAAGGCATAAAATTGTCCTAGTAATAATCAGGCCATCTTTGCTTTGCACAGTTCCAAATAAGGCAGATTTCAGTCACCAGTTTAATTAAATAATGCCAGTCTCCTAATAACACAGTTCAGATTTCAGTTAGCTTTCTGAGTACTTGCATAAAGTAGAAACTTCTCTGCTATATTGGCAATTCAAAAACCACTACATACATAATAAATGCACATCATGATCAGTGACCAATCACATCACTTCTTGCAAAGTCTATCCATGATTGGCTCCACATATTTATTATTAATATATAATTATTATTATATTCACATAGATAACAAAGCATGCAGCTGTGTTGCCTCCTTGTCTTTCAGGGATAAACCTACGTAACGTTTTTAAAAAATGGATAACCAAAAAAGGAAATTGGCTAAAAGAGGAAGTGCAACAAAGAGACAATTGATAAAACTCAAGTGAAATTCAAACTGAACGTAAATGGAGATATGGAAGAAATCACTCTCTGTGGGAATGTTGACACTGTCACCATTTGAGAGACTCGGAGATGTGCAACCAGAGGAACTTGGTAAAGGCAAACTTAGTGACACAATGAGGTTGAAGATGTCCCAGAAGAAAGCACCAATAAAAAAACAAAATACAAAAAAACCTCATACTTAAGAAACTCTCAGAGGTATTTCCTGAAGCCGAAAGTCAGAAGCCAATCTAAATTGAGAAAGGAGTTTGACAGCTCACGAAGGCTCACCGAAGATGCTCACTCCATACTGTAGGCAATCCATTTAGAACAAGAGGGTGAGCACTGCTCATACTAAGATTTCCACACAGAAAAAAAACAAAAACAAAAACAAAAAAACAAAACAAAAAAAACCCAACAACTTTACTGCTAAGCGTCTCTAATGTTTTAAATTACAGTGCACTACAATAAAACATAAATAAGTAAATTACAGTGTGCTAAATAAATATTGGTTTTACTATTTTTAAATTTCCCTTTATGTTTGTAACCTACAGCAAAAGAGTTTTTAATGTGTTGTCTAAAAAAAAAAAAAAAAGATCCCAGAACAATTGTAATCCCCACCTCTCCCTTGACTAATAAGGATGCATTGCACAGTTTTTGTTCATGCGGTCATTTTTATGGTCTCTCCTTACCATGCACAGCAAAGACCACCTGTATATCAGAGGCAGGATGGTGACAGTGAGAAGAGGAACAAAATGGTAGGCATGAAATGAAGTAAAACTCCAATGACCACGATTGAGTGATTGTGAAGAACAAATTTGGACATAATGGTGGGTGTGCTTAGCAGGGAGCAAAAACAAGCACAAAGTTATTAGAAGAAAATCAGTAAGAGAACCTTTGTGTGGAGACAGACTCCAGGGGAGATTTGATTTAGAAAGAAAAAGTTGTGACCTTTGGAAACAGTATGATTATTTAGGAAAGATTCAGTTATGTGAACTATCAGCTGTGACAACGCACCAAAATTTGATAATTTGTGATATGGTTGGGAAGCACAAGCACTTAAACTATTGTTGATACAAGTAAAGGAAATACTTCTCATTCTCATACCACTTCATGCACCAGCTATCATTTATTTTATGGGACAAATTTATTTTCTAAAGCCTCCCTTTTAAAAGGGTGGAAGAGTTTCTGCATTTTCTAAAGCTGGCTGATTTAGGCATGATTTTTTTTTTAAGACAACTTATCCTCACTGAGGATTTGCTTCTTTGATGACAAGTGTCACTTTTCTGAGATGTTATTTCAGAAATGAGGCCAAAAAAGGCAGTTAGAGGAGGAATGCATGTCAGGGTGTCCTAAGGGTCAGAAAAAAGGAAGAATTTGTTCTAGGGGAGGAGCTATGAGCAAGAGGATCCAGCCAGCTGACATAGAAGACTTCCCAGCAGGAGGGAACTGGAACTGATAGATTCCTTCCCTTCCAGAGGCTTAACTAGGAAGGCTATTGTTCTGTAGTGTGAGGAACAGACATCATTCACCATAGCTGGTGACATAATTTATTAAGTTGAATCAAGTATAGAAGAGAGAAGGTCTTTATGATAGGCCAGATTCCATGAGTGGGAATTCCTTGGAGTCAAATAGGGAGAGAATACGCCCCAGTGTTAAAGATTTTCCAGCGACTGCTTCCATTTCACTTTCCACCCCTCCCTAAAATCACTCGCCAAAGAAATACTTTGCTGGACACTGAAGTGGCCACAGCTGTGGTCATAAGAAAACATCAGGATATAAAATGAATCATGCTCTCTTTTAGTTAACTTTTTTTTTTTTTTGAGTATGCAGGCAGGGTAAAGGACAGGTGCTATTAAGATAATAAACATCATTAAAATGTTTGGAAGTGCTGCCCAGTTTCCATGAACAAAAGCTTTCCAAAGAGCCATAATTATTTGTAAGGTCAATGAACTAAAATTTTCCCTGTTATAAGTATTGAGAAAAAAGGTCATTAATGCTTTAGGGGACCGTAATGAGTCTGGAAGAAGTTGACTTGATCCTCCCCTTGTACAGTTCTCTATCAGATCACCCTGTGATCCTCCTCCACTGCCAGACTCCTGGATGACTGGAGCCAAGCCAGTGACTGACTCCCTGACCAGCCATGTAGGGCCTGCTGTTTTCCTCCACCCAGATTGGAAGAGTCTTCCATGATTTACATGGTCTCATCCTCACATGATGACCACCACCACCACCACCACCCACCAAAGAAAAAAAGAAAAGAAAGAAAGCCTGAAGTCATTCCTCTGTGCTAGCTGTGAGAAAGAAAAGGTAACTACGGTCTTTGTGTTCTAAGTGTTGGGAAAAAGTCTACAGATGTCCCAAAGCACCTAGGAATGCAAGTATGGAGAGAAGGTCCTTCAATCATAACAGAATTTCAGTCTTACCCCTGAAAAAAAGGGAGATGACAGGTCTACAGATGCTGTAGGTATTTGGATCCCCATCTGGTCCCTTGGCAGGGGACTTCTTGGGATTGTCTTCTAATTCTAAAGGGCTAGCTTTGATGAGGCTTTTGCCATAATTGGCATCTCTCAGGAACCTGGTCATAAACTCCAATGCCTTGAACTTGTTCTACATCCAGGATGTGTGTGTGTGTGTGTGTGTGTGTGTGTGTGTGATAGTTTCTTATTTAAATCCCATGAACTTGTAATGTAGGTATTATTTTCACTGAACAAATGTGATAAATGAGACTTACTCTTTCTCAAAGCTACCAATTTAAGCTCGCCCCACTGCCAATGAGGATTCAGGTTCCTCATCAACTTCCAGTTACTGATCATGCTGTTCTTTGAACCTTTCTTCACAAGATCCTAAAAATCTGCTTCTAAGAATATCCTGAGCTTTTCACCCACAGTAACTCTTACTTCCCATTTCAGCCCATCTAAGGTAGGAAGTCATAGACATTCCTTCAGGAAAAGAAATGTCTGGCTGCAAATAATTCCCTTCAACTGATTTGTAGATCTCTCCATCATATAACCCGTGTTTTAAAGTTGCATATTTCCGGGTGGCTCAGCGGTTTAGCGCCGCCTGCAGCCCAGGGCGTGATCCTAGGGACCCTGGATCGAGACCCACGTTGGGCTCCCTGCATGGAGCCTGCTTCTCCCTCTGCCTGTGTCTCTGCCTCTCTCTCTCTGTCTCTATGAATAAATAAATAAAATCTTTAAAAAAAATAAAAAATAAAGTTACATATTTCCAAAAAAATAAAAAATACAAAAAAATAAAGTTACATATTTCCAATTAGACCAAGTGCTCAGACAATGCTCTTTGTCAATTTGCCTTTGTTCTCAATAATAGTATATATAAGCTAATATTAAGTAATTGTGCTGTCCTTTTAAGCATTTACTTTCATGTGTGACTATAAATAATAGATAAATTTATTGAACAGGTTTCTTATGTAAGAAATTCATTATGAAGGAATTTAATGATAAAAGAAACTCATCAATGAGTTTGTACATTTCATGAAAGTACAGAGACACAAATGCATATTGTTATGTTAAATATTATTTCTGCCACAAGAGAAATACTTGCCCCTCTTTCCCTGATGTTAAGCTCTGGACTTGGCTTCCACCGCTGCCCTTGGCTCTGCAGTCTTCAACTCACCACCCTCAGGGTTCCAAACACACACCCTACCTCAAACCCCATGCAGAGTTACTGCCTCTGCGCCCACACAGCTGAGCTCCATGGGGTGTTTTAGCAATCACAGGATCTAATTCTCACATCTTGTTCTGAGAACTGAGATTTATGATCCCAATAAAGATTTCAACAGAAAGATGAGGGTAAATTGCTCAGAGGAACTTAGTTTAAAATGTTGCCCTGAAATTCCCCACTCACCATTCCATCTATCATGGGTCAAAATAAAAGCACATATGAGCTAATAATACAAGGTCTAATAGGGTGAAAATGTTTTGGAATTAGTAACAATCTCTTCCTAACAATGTATTCTCTCTGAAATGCCTTTTTGGAACAATGATCTCAATTTGAAATTTTAAAAAATAGCAGCCAAAGCTGTTAGCAAGACAAATGCTGAGTGAATTAGGACGCTCTGAAGGCAGACATCAAGGACCTCAACTTAGACATTTACTTTTAACCCTTTTAACAAGAAAACTTTAAAATATTCCTGGTATAAGAGATGTCTAGCTAGTCCCTGGTGGAGCCTCCCTCAGCCTCCCACTATAACACCCCTTCAGACCCAGACCCAGATGAGTGGTCCTGAAAAAGCAATGATGGCAGCCACCCTGGTGTTAAGACTTTGGGAAGATTTGGACCACTAGGCCCACCAAACTCAACTAGGAAACACAATAGGTAGGTCAGGCCTAGAAACAGAGTAGATCCTAAGGCCTGGAAAAAGGGGAAAGATATTTTGTCTGGTTCCTCATTTCTGTAGAAAATTGGACTGCTCTTCATCTGTTGCTTAGGCAGTGCTTTTCAAGAATATCTCCATCCTCTTTCTGATTCCCCGCTCACCTCTCATAAATCATAAGCACCTGTCTTGTACATTGTATGTCCTGCTTTTCACCTCTCCATACATTTTTAAAAGGCTAATTATGGAGGTAATATATGCCTATTAGGGAATCAGAAAACTGAAAAAAAAATCACAGAGATACTCAGCATCAACAGTTTAGCATACTGTACCATCAGTAAGTATTTTCACATGGCCCTTTAGTGGCCTTAGTGCTGCCCATCAGTTCCAGCCCCTTCACAAAGGATGGTTTCACACTCTCTTGTTTCCAAATCTCCATCTCCCCTCTCTGCTTTCTACTCTCAACTGAAGACTTTGAGTCTGATACTGAAGCATTCAGAATGGATTTTTGTCCAAAATGCACCAGACACAGGCATCTTTCCCATGCAGTTTGCCTTCTATCTGCTCCTAGGACAAACCTCCATTCTGCAATGGATCCCATTTCCACCTTGTCCTCAAAGACTTTGCTCCTGTAATTATTTCCACTCCTGCCTCAGCTCTTCTCTCTTTCTCTAGTGGGCCATTGCTAAGGGAAAATATATACCATATCTCCCTTTTAGAAAAGCCTTGACTTGACCCCATATCTAGGCTCCTATTCAGTTCAAAGCTTTCCCACTCACAGGGAAGGTTCTTGCCAGAGTCGTTTATGCTGTGTTTGTTCTTACTCTCTCCTCTGTGTCTTTCTACAATGCAGTCAACCTGAGCAGCAATCAAACCCAAGTTGCTAAATCTGGTGATCACTGTTCAGGCCAAAATTAACTTGGCCTTGCAGCAGCTTTTGAGACTGTTGATCATTCTGTCCATCTCCATACAACTTCTTTACTTGGATTTTATGAAACCACTAACATACTTGCTTGGTTTTCAGTCTACTTCATTGGCTTTTGACCTTGCTGAATCCTCATTTTCCCAAATAGGGCCTGCCACATAATTTTCAGGGTGCAATACAAAATGGAAATGCTGGGCCCTTGTTTAAAAATTATTAGGAATTTCAAGACAGTGAGAGAAGAGCAGTAAACCAAGCACACGGCCCTTTTAGGTATAATGTCCTGTGTGACTACACAGGTTGTATGCGCATGAAGCTGGCCCCATTCTCATCCTCATAATGTTTTAGCTACCCATGGCTCAGGGCTCATCATTTTATACTTGTTCCCTAAAATATCTTATTCAATCCGATTGGCTTTAGATGCCATATAGAGAAACAAAGTCCATCTTTTCTTCATTCCTAACCTCTGCATTTGACTCCAGATTCAAATTTTCAGCTGTGTACACTACAAGTCTATTTGATATGTTAAATGCATCTCAACTTAACATGTCCAAAATGGAACTCTCATCTCTCACCCAAATCTTTCCCACAGTCTTTCCAATTCCAGTAAATATCAACTCCATTTTTCTAGCCATTCAAACCAAAATCATAGCCATCCTTGACTTTGATTTCTCTCCAATCCACTAGTAAGTCCTATAAGCTCTACCTTTAACATATTTCCCAAACCTGACCCAGTCAGGATATCCAACCACTTGTAACCCTGGTGCAACTCTCCATCATGACTTATCTATTCTAGGAGTGACTTAGGTCTCTCGATTATCATCTCTATCTTTGACAGTGTATTTTCCACACAGATATCTATCATCCTTTTAGAATTTAAATTATAGTTTATCACTCCCAAATGGCAAATTTGAAGGTTTTGAAATGCTTCCCATCTCACCCATAATTTTTTTAAAGATTTTATCCATTTATTTATTTGGGAAAGAGAGAGAGAAAGGGTGGAGCAGAGGGAGAAAGACAAGCAGACTCTGCTCTGAGCACAGAGCTCAACACAGGGCTCAATCTCATGACCTGAGCCTAAATCAAGAATCATATATTCAACAGACTGAGCCACCAAGACACTTCCTCACCCATAGTTTTTTTTTTAAGTATCTAAAATAGCCTAAGAGGTTCTATGCAGCTTTCTTCTGGCTGTATTTCCAACCTCATCTCATGTCACTGCCCCCTCAGTCACTTCACTCAACTGCACTGTTTCTTGTTGTTCCCCAAACTTTCTTTGGCACTTAATGGTTTCCTCAGTCTGGAATACTCTTCACTCAGTTATTTGAATGACTTGCTTTCTCAGTTCAGTGAGACTTTGACTTAAATGGACTTCTGTAAGAGTCTTCTCTATTGAACATGAACCTTGTATGTCTCCTCAGATGCCCTTATTTCCTTTGCTCTGGAGATATCTCCCAGATCATGCCACACCACTGCAAATTTGTTGACTCCCTAGAGCTTACAGAATCTGTAAATGCCCCATCAGTTCCTCATCTCCACTCATTTTTGTGTTTAGATGAAGTGCCAAACTATAGAGCACGGGCTCTGCTTTCTTGGCCAGCCATACAGGGACTCAATGATATATCCCTAAAGAATAGGGGAGTTAGCTTTTCATGACCAGTAAAAAGATAGGATATGCAGGAGTCAGAGGAAAATGGAAGAGTAGATCTAGATGCATGAAGATCTAGATACAAGGGTACATAACGATTAATTAGTACACCCTCTATGCTCTTGCTATTTATCCTTTTTATTGTAGTCTGGCATTTATTATATATATGTATATATGAATGTATGTATACTCTTTATGGCAATCTTGGAAAGGGAATTATGGAAAAGGGAATCTTTTCTTTATGGCAAAGATTCCCTACTTTATGTTTGTTGTGATATCACCAGTGAGTGACAAGTGAATGGCACAATAGTAGGCACTCAACAAGTATTTTTGTGAAAGAATGAATCAAGATGCAATATTATTTTCACAATTTCTCATCTTGTTCTTTTCACTTAACACAATAGCTCTTGGTTTTCTTTTTACGTGACTGAAGTATTTTTTTTAAAAGGAAATGAATCTAATATAAATATACATGAAAGTAAAGGTACTACTGAACTAAGCTGTTTAGCAAGATAGAGAGTATTAGTGATTTTATAATAAATAGGTGCTATCATGTGGCTTAACTGGTCAATAAAAAGATAAAGTTTTTTTTAAATATAAAGGTGTTTAGTAATGACTAAAGCTATTATAAAAGACATTTGGTAGGTTAGTGACAAAGAAACATCAGAAAATTCAAACCAATCACATAAGTAAAGATATAAGGGAGAAATGAGTGGTAGGGGGAAGAAAATATCAAAGGAAGAAGACTGGCTCTGCTAAACCCCTTGAACTGAGAAATAAGCAGGGCTATTAATTACTTAGGGAAGTAAAAGACTTGATTATTTTCAGAGAACAGAAGTTAGTCCTTATTATGTGAATATATTTAAACAATAGTTTGAGAGACATTAAAGTGGCTTTTTGTTGTTGTTATTCCTATTTTTGTCAACTACAAATTGTTCATTCCTGAAAATAAAACTCAAATGAGCCATTGAACAAATTACTTCTAAAACAAACTGATGTCATCATCATTGCTAAGTTATGTTGATAATATGTATCTTTGATAAAATGTTGTAAGAATGGCAGTTTAATGTGATCTTCCCCTAAATTCCAAACCCCCAGTCTAACTAGGAGGAAAACATTAGACAATCCCAACTTCAGGGAAATTCTGTAAGACAACTATCTAATACTCCACAAAATTATCAAGGACAAGGAAACTCTGAGAAAGTACCAGCCTTGAGGAGCATAAGGAGACAGGATGACTAAATGTAATATGGCGTCCTGGATGGAATCTGGACAGAAGAAAAATATTAGGGAAAAACTAAGGAAATTTGACTGGAATATGGATTTCAATTAGTAATAATGTATCAATATTAGCTCATTAGGTGACAAATGTTCCATAGTAATGTAAGATAAGAGTAATGTAAGCTCATTAGGTGACAAATGTTCCATAGTAATGTAAGATAAGAGTAATGTAAGAAAAGAGGAAACTGGGTTCTCATTATATGAGGACTCTCTGAACTATTTTTGCCACCTTTCTGTAAATCGAAAACCATTCTAAAAGAAAAGATTTGGAGCCTAATAGGGTAGCCTGGGTGGCTCAGCAGTTTAGCGCTGCCTTCAGCCTGGGGTGTGATCCTGGAGACCCCAGATCAAGTCCCACACCGGGCTCCTTGCACGGAGCCTGCTTTTCCCTCTGCCTGTGTCTCTGTCTCTGTCTCTCTCTCTCTCTCTCTCTCTCTCTCTCTGTATCTTATGAATAAATAAATAAAATCTTTTAAAATATAAAATAAAATAAAAGGTTTGTTTAAAACAAAGTATGAGGCTACAGAACAAGGTAACGGGCACAGTTAACTTTCACTAGACCTTTTTTTTTAATAAATTAATTTTGTATTGGTGTTCAATTTACCAACATACAGAATAACACCCAGTGCTCATCCTGTCAAGTGCCCCCCTCACTGCCTGTCACCCACTCACCCCCATCCCCCGCCCTCCTCCCCTTCCACAACCCCTAGTTTGTTTCCCAGAGTTGGGAGTCTTTATGTTCTGTCTCCCTTTCTGATATTTCCCACACATTTCTTCTCCCTTCCCTTATATTCCCTTTCACTATTATTTATATTCCCCAAATGAATGAGAACATACACGGTTTGTCCTTCTCCGATTGACTTACTTCGCTCAGCATAATACCCTCCAGTTCCATCCACGTTGAAGCATATGGTGGGTATTTGTCGTTTCTAATGGCTGAGTAATATTCCATTGTATACATAAACCACATCTTCTTTATCCATTCATCTTTTTTTTTAATTTTTATTTATTTATTTATGATAGTCACAGAGAGAGAGAGAGAGAGAGAGAGAGAGAGAGGCAGAGACACAGGCAGAGGGAGAAGCAGACTCCATGCACCGGGAGCCCAACGTGGGATTCAATCCCGGGTCTCCAGGATCGCGCCCTGGGCCAAAGGCAGGCGCCAAACCACTGCGCCACCCAGGGATCCCTATCCATTCTTCTTTAATTAAGAAATCACAAGTGAAAAGTGAGACTTGATTATAATGATACTAGAGTGTTCCAAGGACTCCAAAGGCAGAACAGTGTTTGGACCTCAGGAATTTGGAACAGAGCCCTTAAAACCCAAATAGGCCTTTATATCTCCTATCCTACCTCAGTTCCCACTCCTTGAAATATTAAAGGAGAAAATGTATGCATAAAACCAGATTAATCTCCAAGACAGTAGGGTTTTTTTCTCTAAAAAACTAAGTCTGGATTTATGCATACTTTCTCTTCTAAGAAAATGTAGATAGTGGCAGAGTGACTGTAAGAACAGAAAAATCAATCTCAGAGTTTCTCCCAAAATTCTGTATATAAGAATAAAGATAGAAAGCATGAGAGAAGAGTGAATGAATGGATGAATACATAAACACATACATACATACATAAAACAAGTTGATGGAAATGCAAAAGCTTCTAAGTGATTAACATTAATCCTGTACATGTTTTATAGGAACTTAAATTCCATACACATGCAAAGCTATATGTTTAATAACTATTTTTACCTAATACATAAAATTATATTCATTACAGAAAGCTTAGAAAACAGCTATCAAAAATGTGAATCAAAATGAAAACAACCACTATGAACGTTTTGGAATATGATGTTTTTGAATCTTCTAGATAAAGCAATTAGACAAGAAAAAATAAGTAAAAGGCATCCAAATCAGAAAGGAAAAACTAAAATTGTCTTTGGTTGCAGATGGCATGATCTTATATATGGAAAATCTTAAAGACTCCCCAAAACAACTATTAGGACTAATAAACAAATTTAGTAAAGTTGCAGGATTAAAAATAAATATATAGAAATCAGTTGCATTTCTATATCAATGAAGTATCTGGTTAAGAAATAAGAAAACAATCTCATTCACAATAGTATCAAAAACAAGAAAAAACTTAGAAATAAATTTAACCAAGGAGATGAAATTTCTGTACACTGAAAACTACAAGACTTTGTGGTAGAAGTTGAAGAAAACACAAATTGAAAGATATACCATATTCATGGATCTGAAGAATTAATATTGTTAATATACACATACTATTCAAAGCCTTCTAGATTCAGTGCAATTCTTACCAAATTTCCAATGGCAGTTTTTCACAGAAATAGAAAAAAACAACCTTAAAATGTGAATGAAACTACAAAAGACCCTGAATAGCCAAAGCAATCCTGAGAAAGAACCAAGGTGAAGGCATCACCCTTTCAGATTTTAAACTGTATTACATATCATATTATTATATGCATTATAGTAATTAAAACAGTATGGTATGCACATCAAAACAAATACATAGATTGATTGACCGAAATTGATAACCCAGAAATAAACCCATGCATTTATGGCTGATTTACAACCAAGAGGCATGAATATACAGTAGGGAAAGGACAGTCTCTTCAATAAAATGTTGAGAAAACTAGATACATGCAAGAAAATGAAAGTGGACTGCTATCTTATACCACTTACATAGAATTAACTTGAACTAAATACTTAAATATAAAAATTTAAAGTATAAAGTTCCTAGAAGAAAGCATAAGGAAAAATTCTTTGACATTGGTCTTGGCAATGATTTTTTAATATGATACCAAAAGCACAGCAACAAAAGGAAAAATAAAAAGTGGGACTACATCACACTAAAAGGCTCTGCACAGCAAAGGAAACCATCAACAAAATGAAAGACAACTTACAGAATGAGTGAAAATATTTCCAAACCATATAACTGAGAAGGAATTAATATCCAAAATATATATGGAATCCATACAACTCAACAGCAATAATCATCATCATCATCACCATCATCATCATCCAATTAAAATGGGCTAAGGATCTGAATAGTTTTCCAAAGAAGACATACAAATTGCTAACAGTACATAAAAAGGTGCTCAGCATCACTCGTCATCAGGTAAATGCAAATCAAAACTATAATGAGGTATCATCTCACATCTTTAGAATAGCTGCTGTCAAAAAGACAAGAGATAGCAAATGCTGGTGAAGATGTGAAGTAAAGGACACCTTTGTCCCCTGTTGGTGAGAATGTAAATTGGTACAACCACTTTAGAAAACAGTATGGACATAAGTTGATAGTATTTCATAGGGATTGCATTGAATGTGTAGATTGCTCTAGGTAGCATAGACATTTTAACAACATTTGTTCTTCCAATCCATGAACATGGTTTTTCCATTTCTTTGTGCCTTCCTCAGTTACTCTCATGAGTGTTGTATAGTTTTCTGAGTACAGATCCTTTGCATCTTTGGTTACATTTACTCCTAGGTACCTTATGGTCTTGGGTGCAATTGTAAATGAGATTGACTCCTTAATTTCTCTTTCTTCTGTCTCAGTGTATAGAAATACAACTGATTTATGTGCAGTAATTTTATATCCTGCCACTTAGCTGAATTCCTGTATGAGTTCTACAGATTTGGGAGTCCAGTCTTGGGTTTTCCACATAGAGTATCACATCATCTGCAAAAAGTGAGAGTTTGACTTCTTTGTTGATGCGGATGCCTTTTATTTCTTTTTGTAGCCTGAATGCTGAGGCTAGGATTTCTAGTACTATATTGAACAGCAGTGGTGATAATGAATATCCCTGCTGTGTTGCTTACCTTAGGGGGAAAGCTCTCAGTTTTTCCCTATTGAGAATGATATTCATTGTGGGCTTTTCATATATGGCTTTTATGATCCTGAGTTATGTTCCCTCTATCCCTACATTATAAAGAGTTTTAATCAAGGAAGGATGCTTTTTCTGCAACAATTGAGAGGATCATATGGTTCTTTTCTTTCTTTTATTAATGCAATGTATCACAATGATTGATTTGTGGACGTTGGACCACCTTGCAGCCTAGGAATAAATCCCACTTGGTCGTAGTGAATAATCTTTTTAATGTACTATTGGATACTACTGGCTAGTGCAGATGAATGGATAAAGAAGATGTAGTATATATATATATATATATATATATATATATACAATGGACTACTACTCAGCCATCAAAAAAATGAAATCTTGTTATTTAAAACGATGTGGATGGAACTAGAGGATATTTTGCTAAGTGAAATAAATCCATCAGAAAAAGACAATTATCATATGATCTCACTTATATGTAGAATTTAAGTTAAAAAAAACAGAAGATCATAGGGAAGGAGAGGAAAATATAAAACAAGACAAAATCAGAGATGGAGACAAACCATAAGAGACTCAATCATAAGAAACAAATGGAGGGTTGTTGGAGGGGTGGGGGTTGGTGAGATGGGAAAACTGGGTGATGGACATTAAGGAGGGCATGTGATGTAATGAGCACTATGTACTATCTAAGACTAATGGGTCACTGACCTCTACCTCTGAAACCAATTAATACATTATGTGTTAATTAATTGAATTTAAATTTTAAAAATGCTTTTAAATGTTTTATTTATTTATTCATGAGAGACACAGAGAGACATAGGAAGAGGGAGAAACAGTCTCCTGGAGGGGACCTGAGCAGAAGGCAGATGCTCAATTGTTGAGCCACCCAGGTGTCCCAAGAATTTTTCTAAAAAGAAAGCAATATGGAGGTTCTTCAAAAAATTAAAAATAGAACTATCATATAATCTTGCAATCCTACTTACATGTATATATCTGAAGGAAATGATATCTGTATCTCAAAGATACATTTACTCCTATGTCTATTGCAGCATTTTTCATAGTAGCCCAGACACAGAAGCAACTTAAATGTACATGGATAAAAATGAATGGATGAAAATGGATATGAATGGATAAAAATGATATCATACATACACACACGTGCACACACACACATACACATATTGAGGAATAATATTCAGCCATAAAAAAGGAAAGAAATTCTACCATTTGTGACAAGGATGAACTTTGAGGGCATCATGCTATAGAAAATAAGTCAGATGAAGAAAAACAAGTACTATGTGATCTCACACTTGGGCTCTAAAAAAGCTAAACTCATAGAAAGAATAGTTGATCAGCAATTCCCAAGGGCTGGGGGTGGAGGAAATGGGGATATTTTGGTCAAGGGATGCAAAGTTTATAAGATGAATAAGTTCTGTGGATCTAAAATACAATATGGTGGCTATAGTTAACCATACTGTATTGTACACTTGAAAGTTACTAAGAGAGTAGATTTTACATGTTCTGACCATACACATACACAGAAAAGATAATTATGTGAAGTGATGGATGTGTTACCATAAGTTCACAATACATGTATATTAAATCATCATGTTTCAAACAATGTTATATGTCAATTATATCTCAATAAAACTGGGGAAATAGAAGAAAGGTGAACCAAAACAAAAATAGCCACTGTACACATTTTTATTTATAATGTCCCAGATGTTTTTCTACTTATTCCTATAAATATATTTAGACATATAATTATGAAAAATTGTACTCATTACTGTTTAATAAACTGCTTTGTTGATAAAATATTTTGTGTGTATTTAGGATAATTATGTTACTGTTTCTTTTAAACAATTAGTATAACAACCTATCTTGGTGAATTTGGCAATATTACACTACCTTTATAATTTGAAACATAACTAGAAAACAATGCTTTACTTGGTCATGGCATGTTAGTATTTTAATTTGAGGCTGGATTGTGTTGCTAATATTTTAGCTATAACATAATTGAGATTAATCTGTATATTTATTTTTTAAAGTTTTTCACTTCAGTTGACCCACAATGTTATGCTAGTTTTGGGTGTGCAACATAGTGATTTGACAAGTCTATGCATTTTGATATCCTCACCACAGGTGTAGCTACCAACTGTCACCATAAAATGCTATTACAGTATCATTGACTATATTTCCTATCAACCATCAGTTTGTTCTCTGTATTTGTCAGTCTGATTCTGATTTTTTGTTCTTTTCAGATTTCACATGAGTGAAATCATATGGTATTTGTCTCTCTGTCTGACTTACCTCATTTAGCCAATACCCTCTAAGTCCATCCATGTTGTTACATATGGCACAATCTCATCTGTTTTTATGGCTGCATAATATCCCACTGTATATTTTTGTGAGATATTTGTCAGGTTTTAGTATCAGGGCTATGCTAACTTTATAAAATGTTAGGATCTTTTATATGTTTTTTATACTCTAGAACAGTGTTTTTCAAATGTTTGTGGTTAAAGGCTTGTTTTCCTTAGTTTCCAATCCATCATGCACTGCTACTTTTGTCAAAACAAAATAAGAAGGAATTATTAGAAAAGTGAAATTTAAAAACAAAAGCAATCAAAAGACAAATTAAATTTATTATTAGATTCACTAGACATAAAATTACTCTGTCAAATTACTATAAAAGTATCTGAACACTGACTCTTACTTGCTATATTTATCATGAACCTGCAATACATAGTTCATGAATGCTGCCCGTCCATGGATTGCACTTTGAATAGCCCTGATTGAAGAAGAGGTCTGACATCTCTGATGATGTGCATTTATCAGCCAATAAAAAAATGATATTAAAATATAACTGCAATATATGTATTTCCATTTAACTGTAAGTTACACCCATAACTGAAATTATTAATAACATTCTTGATACTTAGATTTTTAAATGTCCTGTATCCTGATGATCTCATCCTTTCATAGTTAATATACAAAGTACCATATACACTTGGAGTTAAGATTTGTTGTTGATACTATGTGTAGGCTCCTAGTTGCCAGTAACATTTTTTTATCATTTAACATTATTTGGGCTGATGTTTTTCTTATCTGATTAGATCATCTTTGGTTTTGTCTTATGATTAATGAAGTCTTTTCTTTGAACCACAGCAGGAAAAATATTATCTTATTAGGAGTGTTCTCTTCCATCTGTGGCTTCTATTCAGGAATATAATCATGCCGCTTGTCAGTTTTGTAAGGATTCATTTACTAACAACTATATAATATAACCCAGGACAACTGCAGTGCAATATGTAAGGGTAAATGTGACATTGAGGGGACCAGGTGATATCCATATTTTTCTTCAAGGACCTTTCTCTGCTGGGCCATGTGTGTAGTTTGGCTACCTGACCTACAAACTCAGAGAGGTGCCAAGTCAATCAATAAAACAAATGCTATAAAATCTTTCTTTGATTAGGAAAAGAATATATAGAAGTGGTAATATTTCCCTCGCCCTACTGGATTTTTCATGCTTACTTCATATTAAAGACCATGGCTTTAAACAGGCTTCTCAAAGGATAGCATGGTTCTCCAACATCTGTTTAAAATTCAGATTCTTGGGTCCCAACCTGTAACTATTGCATCAAAGTTTCAAAGAGAACATGAAGATGGGAAAACAGGAGTCTATATGTTTACTTAACTCCCCAAGTAATTCTTGACCTAGATATATTGCAAACCAATGCTTCAGAGCATTGTTTTTAATTATAGGAATTATATATGATCCTTGAAGGCATCACACATAAAACTTGGCATCTTTATTTTGAGATAGGTAGTTTGACATCTTTTTCAATTTTTTTCTATGGTTATTAGCCTATTCTAATTTGTATCTCTTCTTGAGTCAATTTTGGGAAATTTCTTTTCCTAGAATATCATTTATTTTAACTAGATTTAAAAACAATTATTTTAATAAAATTATATGTTGAAAAAAATTAATATGCTTTTCTTTTCAGTACTTGCCTGATCTAGTATGTCCCTATGTAGGGACCCATACTATTAGAAACACCCTTTAGCTTAAGGGGAATAGGAAAAGGAGAATTTAAGGAGAGTTGTTTCAACATAAAGAAAAACAGTGAATTTTTTGAAGATGATAATTTAGAAAGCTCTTGATTTATAAGCACCAAGCTTTTTAGGGAATAATTTTTGAGAACCAAAACACTAAGATTTAAAAGATCAAGTTATAAAATTAGCTTATAAATAACAAGTTAGAACTGCAGTTTTCCAGGGAGTGGATAGAAAGGTTGGGAACCTGACAAAGATGAAGGTCATGGTGACCTTCTGAACAACCTGGAGGGATCACAGAGGGAAGAGCAGAGATCATATTTAGAAATAACTTAATCTCCACTGGAAGAAAGACCTTTATGGCCAATTCAGGAACAGATGAAGGAGCCAAGTCAATTCTGAGAGCTGTCTATCATCATTCAACAGAGCATTGCATGTCATCCTGCCTGGGAACAGTTAGCATGTAGGTCTTCCACTGAAAGCTGTCTGCACCTCACTCTCTGACCGTGTATATCCTAGTAGGAATGTCACCCATGTGTATCTTGAGATTTTACTCAGTCTATTTTAACTCTACTGCATTCCTTTTTAATAGTCTAGAACTTTCTAAGGCCCCTTAAAATAAAGTGGAACCCTAGACATCTGAATGAACTATGATGGTATAAGAGGAACCAGCACCTGAATTTGGGTGATATTGGGTGGGAAAAGTGACTCAAAAGTTCATTTCAAGCCAAGACGCTCCTGTTACATTAGTATGGATATTAGTAGAACATGCTTAGGACAGGCTTCAACTTTTCTTATTTGGAGAATTATAACCACTTAACTGATCTCACTGAAACTATTCTATCCTTGCATCTTTTTTTCCACATGACTTACAACAACCAACCTTCCAGAAAATCAAATGTTATGATATTGCTACTCTAGAAATTTTCATCACCCTGTTGCTATATACTTGAGAAAGGTCAAACTTTGTAGTATTGACTGCACTGTCTTTCAAAACCCAACCCCAGCCCAATTTTTCAGCATCATCATATGTCTCAGCCTATGATTAAACCTATATTTGAACTGTTCCCAATCTGAGCCTTCTCGTACTGTTGAATTTTTATGTACTGATCCTTCCTTCTGGATTGTCATGAACTGCCTTCTCTGCAAGTTCCTTCTTCCCCTCACATCTTCAAATGTCATCCCAACTTGCTTTCACTGGCCATATGAAAGTTATTTACTCTCTCTTCTGTATTCAGATTCATTTGAAAGCATCTTATCAGATCTTATCAGATTCTTTTATAATGATATACTTATGTTCTGTCTCTACTGGACTGGGGACACCTTGAGAGTGTTGATTTCTACTTGCTCATCCTTCTATCTCTGGTTCCAAACACAGAGGAGGCACTCTATCAATGTTTGCTGAATGATTTAGTCTGCAACGAGTGGCACAGCTGACTAGTAAAGCTAAAATGCCCTTTGCCCACCTAACAGTTTACATTCACTTTTTAAATTCTGATCCAGCTATTTTTTGGACTTAGAAGTCCATTTTATTTATTTATTGTACATCATTTCTTTAGATTTGGCCAGTCATTCAACTCTGAAAAGACGGCTTTCTTTTATCTTCTTTTTAAATTTTTGAGTCTGTTATCCAAGGAATACGCCGCCCCTTCCAGCTGCATCAGCAGCAGCGCTTATTATCATGCCATCAATTTCTTCATCCAAGTGATAAATCACAATTCTGGACAAAGTGTTTCACATAACATTTATCTTATCCTCCCTAGGAGTATAGTTATTTTCATCTCTTGTTTTGTTAACTGGAATGTGAACTCCTCAAGACACACATTGTGGCTCACTCACAGTTTTATATTCCCTTAACTTTCTTGAGATTAATCATACTATGAAATGTCCTAATGTCCCTTGATGGAAGTAGTAGGAAGCTGGTTCTGCAATCAGATGATGTAGAATGAGATTGCAGCTATTCACTTGGGGACAGACTTGTACAAGTTTCTGAAACCCTCCCATCATACTGATAACATTTTCTCACATACAAAATGTGGGTAATATTAGTACCTACATCATAGAATTGTCTTGAGAGAATATAACAGATAATGTATGTAGAATGCTTAATGCTGTCCTTAACACATAGTAAATACTTAATATTTATTAGGGCTTATTACTATTATTACAGGTGTTAGTTGAATAAAGAGAGGAAATATCAATGTCATTAAGTATGCTAATATGTTCATCAGTGTTTGCTGCTGATGCTATAACAAAGTACCACAGTCTGGGTTGCTTAAACAACAGAAATTTTATTTTTTACAATTCTAGAGGCTAGATGTCCAAAATCAAGGTGTCAGGAGGTTGGTTTCATCCTGAGGCCTCTCTCCTTCGTTTATAGAGGGCCACCTTCTTGCTATCTTCATATGGTCTGTCTGCCTTCCTTCCTTCCTTCTTCCTTCCTTCCTTCCTTCCTTCCTTCCTTCCTTCCTTCCTTCCTTCCTTCTCTGTGTCCTAATATCTGCTTCTTCTAAGACACCAGTCATATTATGGATTAGGGCCCACTTTAATGAACTCATTTAACCTAATCACTTCTTTAAAGTCCCTATCTTGAAATACAGTCACATTCATAGCTACCGGGAGTTAGAACTTCAACATGTGAATTTTGAGGGGACACAATTTAGTCCATCACAATTAGCAATAGACATCAAACACATTATAAGTAGTATCTAAATAGCTTTGACAGACTGTATAGCCATTAATAACTACTCACTCACCCTTCTTTGAAAAGCATATATCCCTGTCCTCTGCAATTTGACTGGAAGTTCTAGGAAGAGGAAGAAGCATTCATGTGCCACTCCCATTGACCCGGCCATGTGACCTGATTTGATCAGTGGTAGGTGAGTGTGTGGGGCATACCCCACACCCAAGCAGGAGATTGAAGAGCCACTGATTGGTTTCATCATGTTCTTGCTCCTTTCTGTCTGCCACAAGGATGGAATGTCTCAGATAAAGACTGCTCCTTCAGCCTAATATCCACAATGAAGAGGCTGACAAGCAGAGCTGCCAAGGTGATGAGCAGCTGTCAATGTGTAAATGCAGAAGACAAGTAAATGTTTTTTTTTTTATTATTCACAAATAAATGTTTTTGCTTTGTTTTGTTTTTTCTAAGTCACTGGGATTTAGGGATTGTTTATTACTGCACAGAAGGTGCCTAATATGATAACCAACAACAGTGATTTTTTTTAAAAAAAGCAAATGCATATATATACTTATTACTGTTGCCTGCAAAAAGCACAGAAATCCAGTGTGCCAGCTATATGGTCATTCTGATAAAGCTAAACTGCAAAAAGGGGAGCAGAGCATAAATAATTTCCTGAGGACCCAGGGCACGTTGGGCAAACTAACGTTGGGCAAACTAAGAAACTAACGTTTCTTCCCGTTTAGTGGAAGAACACGCTGGCTTCCCTCATGGTTCAGTCTTCTCTCTTAAATAAAAAGGAATTGACCACTGCTTCATTTGCAGCCCTGCCTCTCCCTGTCCTCTACTGTTCTTAGAGAATTACAGTGGATGTCAAAAATTAGAACTGTCTGCCCTCTCTTGGCAAACACAAAGACTCCTTAAACCAGGACAACTTCACCCAAACCAGAATCAGTTCTACCAAAACACATGCTAGGTTCACAATGTAATTCAATAACCAGACTTCAACATCCTGCCATTTCCCAGTTACTGAGCGAAGGTGACTATTGAGCTAGATCCTAAGGATTCAGCAGGATTAGAGCTGCGAGGAAAAGGAGAAGGACATTCAAGGCAGACGGCACAGCTTAAACAGCAAAAAGTATATTTCAGAAGATGTGCCACTGAGGGTGCTTGTAGTAGAGGGTGCAGGAGTGGCTGCAGATAGGAGTGGAAACATAGCCGGAGGGCCATCTCTGACAGCCAGGGTTGGGGGTTCCAAGCCTGAGCACAACTCAGAAAAACAATGGGCAAAACCTTAAATGTTATGGAACACAAGTATTTGTATTTATATCTGATTTTTAAAATATGTCTCTTTAATAAACATGTAATATCACACAGCCGTTAAAAACACAAGCTTTTGGGGCCCCTGGGTGGTTCAGTGATTGGGCATCTGTCTTTGGCCCAGGGCGTGATCCCAGGGTCCTGGGATGGAGTCTCATATCAGGCTCTCCACAGGGAGCCTGCTTCTCCCTCTGCCTGTGTCTCTGCCTCTCTCTGTTCTCTCATGAATAAATAAATAAAATATTTAAAAACACACACACACATAGAAGCTTTTTATGCAATCTGGCTTCATACTACAGCTCAGCCATGAGTATGCCCTTAAGTACTTGAGTACGTTAATTTACCTGTAGAAACCCAGATTCTTCTTCTGCATAACAGAATGTGATAATAATAGTGTTTTCCTTCTAGAATGATGGTCATCGAATATAATGATGCATGTAGACTTCTGGCAAAATATCTGAGTCAAAGTAAAAGCTCCGAAAATAGTACTTGCTGCTGAAATTATTGCTGCACCATTGTTCAGAAATGAAAATTTAGTAATTTGCTTCTGCAAGACTTGGCCATCTGTGTCCTTTGGTTTCCAACATCCGAATACTGCTTCATATCTGTCCTAAAATGTGTGTAAGGCAAAGCCACAGACACAGCCCCACACAGGACACGTGACAATCAGTGACATACGTGGCTTGAACGGAAAGGCCCAAGTTCGTGTCTCAGCTCAAACAGGGCTAAGCTCAAACTGTTCCAAAGCAGCCGTGGGCCTCACTTTGGCGATGACACCAGATACAACTCCAGGGCAGGGAACAGAAAGAACAGCCTTCAGGGAGCTACCTGGGAAACCATTCCCTTTTGATCACATTGTCAAGGCTTCAGGGCAGTTTGCAGAAAACGGATTCCGTATTAGACGGTCACATTTTCTCCTCGAGAATGTTACTTTCCTTTTCTTTACTGAATCACTGGCTTCATTATTTTGGGGCTTATGAGCTGAAATTTCTGCCTTCCTTGAATCAAACCCTGTGGTTAGATCGTGGTTCTTTTGTACTTATGCTGATCGGTAGTTTTGAAGAAGGGGAGGGGGGGAGAAGGAAAAGAAAATTATGAGGATGAAACCACCAGTCGGCTTTTTCCTCCTTAAATATTTTCTAGTTTAGTTTTAGATAAAACAGTATTTGATCAATGGGTCTTTAAAACAATATTACTGTACTGTGAGAACTTTGAGGGAGTGTTGTCATGGAAATGGGAAGTAGCGCCATCCAGAATCATTTTTCCCCTTTCCCACAAAAAGTAAAAAAACATATGTGCACAGGCCTCGAATGGACAGCAAATATTGATTTTTGTTTCTAGGCAGGCACTCCCTCATACTTTTTTTCTGAGTTTTTAACCGGAAAAGCTGTTTCTGTTATTAATCAAATGCTCTTATAAGATATCCTGAGCTGCTTTATGATACAGTATATCATCCCGAATATAATAGCCGTTTTTATTATGGATGGGTTGAGTGTTCTCCTTAAATATCACATTTTTATTTTGTAATACCGATTATTCTACATAATTTTTTAAATTTTTATTTATTTTGAGAGATAGAGAAAGAGAGAGAGCACAAGTGGGAGGAGGGGCAAGGGGAGAGAATCTCAAGCAGACTCTGCGCTGAGCGTGGAGCCCGACACAGGGCTCCCTCTCACAACCCTGGGACCGTGATCTGAGGGAAAATAGAGACTCTTAACAGACTCAGACACCCAGGTGCCCCAGGAATAATGTTTTACTATCTCAGTGAACACTATATCCAAGTGCCCCAGGAATAATGTTTTAATCAAAAGAATTACTCTAAGATCAACTCTTTCTCTCTCTCTCCTGCCTTTGTTCCCCATTTCCTTCTCTCTTTCTGCCTTTCTCACATCCATTTGTTTATTCAATCATTCAATCTACATTTATTAGCACTTAAAGGAGCTAAAGAGTTAAAGACAGGAGTAGATTTGGAAATGATCATAATTCAGAAAGCCCCTCAATCATAATGATCAAGTTTCTCCAAACACTCCAGGGAGAAAAATTTAAAGAGACTTAAACACTGAAAGGCATAAACCAGGTGAGTGGCCCCAGTCACATGTAAGTCTACTAATGCTTGAGTATCTTAATTACTTATGACGACCACAATCAAACGTCCACTGCTTTTCCTCCTTTCAGTCTCCAAGCTCATAACTCCCGACCATCAGGGTCCACTGAGTTTCCAGAAACACGATGCAGCTCAAATGTTGATGTGGAGGATTTAAAAAAAAAAAAAATTATCTTCATGACTGCCTGATTTGCTTTTGCTTGGTCAGGCAAAGGAATCCATATACGCCCTGCCCAAATTTTAGGGTCCAGGATGACCTTGAAGTGTGTGGGTCTTTCCTTTATTGGGCAGAGAAGCGGGGAAGATGCGAGCCTTCTGCGCAGAGAGCATCCCTGGGCTGGGCAGGGCCACCGGGGCTGTGTGCTGTGTCCTGGCCGCGCCCTGGGAACGAGAAACCCAGTGACTCAAACATGCTTCTTCCAAAGAGACGTGAGCGCTCACACTGGAGTATGTCTCTTGAAAAATCAAAAAAAGGCAAAAACACCTGCAGGGTAGTGTGAAAGAGCGCTGCCCTTTGGGGGTCTGCGTTTGCATCCCTGCGGTGCACGACCCCCGTGGTCACAAGAACTGCTCTGCGTTTACCTTCTGGCAAAGGCGACTCTCCTCTTGGTCGCTGGCTGTCTGGGAAGCAGCTGCCTTAATTTAGCAAACTACCTTGACAGATCCCTCGGGATGACAGCTGAGACAGTCACTGAGAGCGTTGGTGAGGGAAGACAGGAAGCAAAGGAGAGAGCCAACTGCTCTCAGTCAGAGAAGGACAGGGATCTGGAACCCAGAGAGAAAAAAAGGGAAGGAGAGACGGTAGCTGAAAGAGATGGCCAAGCAACGTGGGGCAGTTGCCAAGAGCCTCTTAAGTTGTCACGTTGGATCTTAGGCCGCGGGCCATGCTATCTGTAAACTCCCTCTATCTGCCTAAAATTGCAGCGAAGACCTTGCATCATTTGTTAGTGCAAATGATGGGGGAAGGTTGGATCCATGTGTCAATCAGCGCCAAAATCTAGATAATAACAGCAAGTGATGGGGCCGAACGTGATTTAGTAGTGTCTGGAAGTCGTGGCTGGAGGGGACTGTGATAATGGAACCCTTCCAGGAATTCGCAGTGTGCAGGTAATGGGGACAAAGTGCTGGGCATGGAGGGAGAAAAAAAAAATTAAGAACTAGAGATGCATATATTGGGATTACCCAACATGGGAACTCACTGCTGAGGAGTGATTGTTAATGGAGGTTTGCAAAAACCTTTTGGAGTTCCCAAGGACACGATGGCTGAGTAGAGTAAGAAGGAATTCATACTCAGCCATCAGAAAGGACAAATATCCACCATTTGCCTCAACGTGGATGGAACTGGAGGGTATTATGCTGAGTGAAATAAGTCCATCAGAGAATGACAATCATCATATGGTCTCACTCATAAGTGGAATATAAGAAATAGTGAAAGGGTCTATAAGGTAAGGAGGGGAACTGAGTGGGGGGAAAATTAGAGAGGGAGACAAACCATGAGAGACTCCTAACTCTGGGAAACAAAGGGTTGCAGAAGGGGAGGTGGGTGGAAGGATGGGGTGACTGGGTGACAGGCACTAAGGGGGGCACTTGATGGGATGAGCACTGGGTGTTATACTAGATGTTGGCAAATTAAATTTAATTTTAAAAAAGGGAGGAAAAAGGGAATTCATACTGGCAAATGAGCATTTGCCCAAAACATTCCATTGATGATGACTAGAGCAGATGGTTCTTGCTAGACAAACTTCCTTCCAAATTCCCTAACATTCCTGCTATGGGGCAGGTCCGATTTATTTAAGGAGGCTGCTACTGGAAGAGCCTCAAGCCCTCTTCAAAGATCTCCCCTACACGGTTCTCTGCGAGCTCTCCCCTGCCCTTAAGGGGCTCAGCACCAGAACATGTGAAGTATCAGCCAGGTAGATAAGTATGAAAATGATGCTTTCAGGCAGAGTCATGAAGCAGTTAAGGACCTAAAATAAGCCGGTATGACCAGAGTGGCCCAGGAGGCAAATCCTTAATTAGTACTAGGTCACAGCCGGTAAAAAACCAGTCCAAATATCAGAGTATGAACTGAGCCAAATCAGGAGGAAAAAATTGACTGGAAATCAGGAGGGAATGCACAAAATAGGAGAGATTTCAGAGATGGGACAGAGGTGATGGTGTCCGTTAAACCGCTGGGTCCCTGGCTTGCCGGTACTTGCCGTCAGCCATGTGGTTTGGGTTTCTGGCTGAGTTGGTTCAACTTAAATATATAGGTTCAGGACAGAGCGTCTTGAGGAAAGAGCCCAGAGAACCCAATGGTGTGGCTGGATCCTCATGGGAGTGACAGAAACCAATATGACTCAGGCCTTCTTGCTCATTCACCAAACCCAGGACCTGGGCTTTGTGGTCCAGTTGAAAGCACATCATCTTCTACAAGAGAAAGAAAACTGATTGGTTCTCAACTCATCTGACAAGTTATTAGTTTTTTCTTTCAAGAGACCCCTTTTATGGTTCTGAGCGTGTAAACATTACGATAAAAAAATACCTACCTTTCTAGACTATTTGTGAGGATCAAATAAAGTGTATCTGTGAAATGTAAGGGGATTGTGCGATGCTTAGTAAATGCTGGTTTGAATTTTCTCCTGCCTCCCTGCATCTCCCTCCTCTCTTTCTTCCCTGTTCTTCCCTTTTACCTTCCGCAGTAGATCCCCTGGGAGCATCACTCCCTGAGCATCAGACCCACCAAGACTTCCTACTCAGTGTTAGTTTCCAGCACTCACAGAGACCTCGCCACAGTGACCTTCTAGTGCGTTAATCTACTGGCTTCCTCCCACACCAGCTCGGTGAGGGTGATGCTCGATGCCCACATGGACGTAAGCAGAGGGTGACTACAACCCTGATGAGCAGAAACCTCAGCAAACTCAAAGCATGTGTTTTATATGTCAGGAGAGAGCACAAGGGAAAACCACCTATCGACAGTTTCCACGGCAGACTGGGGAGGCCTGGCTGAGAGCACCCTGCCAGTCACTGCTCCAGCCTCCCTAAAGGTAGCTCGTTCCCCCTTTGCCCTGCAGCAAATCCATGTTGCTGGTCCAAATGGTGTGGATTTGGTAACACCCCCGAAAAAGAAGTTACCTAGAGTTATCAAACAGACCGTATTGATAGTCACATGACCCAAATTGTGCACTATTTCTTTTGTAAGCAGATGGAAATGGCAACTCCCGTCCAGGGAGAAGTTTTGGAAGCATCTGCAAAAGTGCAGTAGCTGAAACCATGCAACGGGATAATATCGCTCAGGGAGAGAGTGGACAGAGAAAAATGACACTGAAAGGCTAGCCAGAGTAATAGGAATTTGCCAGAATAAACTAGTATCTCTAAAGAACCAAGGCTAAAAATAATAATAATAATAATAATTTTTTAAAAAGAACCAAGGCTAAAAATTTCAAGAAATTAAGAGTGCGGCCTAACATACAGGTTGAGTAAGATGGAGAAGCCTCTCTATGGTTTCTCCTAAGTTCCCAGATTCCTGCCCCCAAATGCCTTTCAGCCATATCTCACTCCGTTCTCTCATTTTCCTACCTCTAGCTCGCTGTTCCAGCCTTTCCTGGCTTTCTTTTAGTTCCTCTAATGTACCATGTTCCCTTGTACCACAGGGCCTTTGTACATGCTGTTCCTCTGCCTGGAGAAGTTCTCTCCCTCCAAAGTGCACTTTACTTGATCTTCACAATCTCAGATGAAGCATCGTTTCCTCCATGAAGCCTTCTGTGACCGATCCAGGCCAAGCCAAAGTCCTCAATTGTATGCTATAATAAAATCCTATTTCTTTCTATCCTAGAACTAATCTCAATATAAGCATACATTCATTTGTGTTATCTGGTTAAAAAAATATTTTACCCGCTGGATTGTAAATTTTTTGGGTGTAAGACTGAAGGTAATTCTTGAGTAGAGCCATCCAGATTTTAACCAAACACAGTTGTTCCGATCATAATCAAGTCTGGTGGGGAAAGAGACTTTACGTATTCTCTGCCCGTTTATATATGCCCAAGTAACCCCATCAAAATAACCTTGACGCCTCTCCATGATTTGGTACTCAAGATACACCCCGGCACGTGTCAAGCCTATGAACTTGGTGGTTAGGATGATATAAACTAAGCTATGAAGCAGATTTTCTAGCCACTAGTTCTTACTCTTTAGAAAGGCTACAAACTCCTTTCAGAACCCAATTAAAGGGACACTTGGGTGGCTCGGTGGTTGAGCATCTGCCTTTGGCTCAGGGCATGATCCCAGGGTCCTGGGATCAAGTCTCACATTGGGCTCCCTTCAGAGAGCCTGGTTCTCCCTCTGCCTGTGTCTCTGCCTCTGTGTGTGTCTCTTATGAACAAATAAATAAATTTTTTAAAAAAGAACCCAATTAAAGCTGCGGATATTGCTAAGAGTTGAATTGTGTCTCCTCTAAAAGATTGTATTGGAGACCAAACCACCAGTACCCGTTAATGTGATCTTATTTGGAAATAGGGCCTTTGCAGATGATCAAGTTTAAGATGAGGCCATTAGGTTGGGCCCTAATCTAACATAACCGATGTCCTTATATTAAGGGGAAATCTGGACCCAGAGACACATACAGAGGGAAACCATGTGGACACAGCAAGAGCACCATCTACATATAAATCAAGAAATACCTAAGGACACCAGAATCTGGGAGAGAGGCTCGGAACAGGTTCCCCCTCATTGGCCTTAGCAGGAATCACTGCTGACACCTTGATTTTGGATTTCTATCCCCCAGAACTGTGAGGCAATAAACTTCTATTATTTACGTCACCAAGTTGGTGGTACTCAGGAAACTGGTGCAGGTCCCCTGTATTACACAACTCTGCATGTAGTTTCAGGGTGTTCTCAGACCCACTAATGATTAGCCCAGGCGAATCATTCCTGCACAGACGCCCTAACATTCCAGCACCCAACACCCCCCACCCCAAGGGTAAGGACAAAGAAAGAAGACAGAGTGGAACATTGGCTTTGGTGACTGTTTGCTACATGTTTGGCCTTAGCCGGACACTTGGCCTTTGTTTCTCCATCGAATCCTCATAACCCCTTGGTGAAGTAGATGTTAGTATCCTCATTTCAGACAGAGGAAATCGAGACCCAGAAAGACTGAACATCTGCACAAATTCACACATCTAGAGAGTGGCTGTGCTGGGAATACAGCCTGAGTTTGTTTTACCCTGAAATCGATGCTTTTTCCATTCTTACCCAGCCTCTGAGCATGAGTGATATGTGAGATCTGAAGCACATGATGTGTGGTTTCCGGGGTTATGAGGTTACAGAGAGACCAGGGTTATACATGTGTCAGTGGCTTCGAGGGAAACAGGAGAACAGCTTTTTAAAAAAGAAGTTAAAGAGAGGCCATTCCTTTTGACTGCTTTCCTTTCATTGTTTGCCACTCTAACTCCTTTAGAACTAAGGATTTGGGTATTGAAGGATTTTTCGCTCTTGCTAGTCAAAGATAGAGATAATAAAGCTTTAATTAAGTCATACGGATGATAATTATCAGTAGGGATTTTAGGATTTTTAGGGATTGGACAGTAGCATGGGTGAGACAGCAAATCAAGTCAATCTCATTCAAAGAGCTTACTGATCACCTACTTCATATCTGGCTTCATGTTCCATGAACAAAGTCTGGCCACATGGAGCCTTAAATCTAGAAGGGGAAACCAAGGCACATCAGTCCATACAATAAAGTAAAATGTTGTGTTATAGGCAAAAAAGAGTGTACTACACAGCAAATGGGGGGGGGCGGAGGTAAAATACCCACTTCTAGTCAACCAGAAAACTAGATCTAAGTTTACCCCAAATTCTGAGCAGTGATTACCCTGGTACCAGTGGCTGAGAGAAACAGGTGGCTCCAGGCAGCAGAAACATGTGCAAATGTCCTGAGACAACAGAATATAATACATTTAAAGAACTGAACACAATTTATCACATCCTGAGTATGGAATGGGAAGGGCAAGGAGGTAGACACTGGAGGGGTGTGCAGGAGCTAGACCCTGAAGGTCCCCAACTAGCTGTGTGATGGAGCTACCAGGAGCTGTGGGAGGCCATGACAGATTGGCAATAGGGGAGAGGGCTACTGGCTGTGGAAATCCAGCAAGGCTGTTAATCGGAGTCTCATTTGCTTCATCCTAAGAGATAATAAGGCCCATTGTGGAGACGAAATGACCACTTCCATGCACTTCTCTGGGAATAGTGCCCCACGCAGCACCAGCTCCTAGGACAGGAATACAGGCACAACCGGCAGAGGCCTGTGTTACTGGCAGATGCCCTATTCCAAACCCGTGGTGCGGAGCCCACAGCCCCCCTGGATCATACACAAGTTTCCAATGGATGTGTCCTATTGGTCAGAGAGCGAGGCCTTTCCTTGTACCATCCTCACAGATAAGGTCTGGAGCTGTCGAAGGCAGGCCCTCCACAGGCAGTGCGTGGTGGAAGGGCAGCAGGAAGAGTGCGGGGGTGTAGGGGGGGAGGCATTCGATGGTGAGCTGCAGGCCGGTGGCCCAGGGAAGCCCACACCCTGCGTGGGCTTGGAGCTCCCCTAGGCTAATCTCATTCCGGGTTGTGGGGTGGTGGAGACTTGACGTCTGAAGGCTTCTGGATCTTTATGCCTTAATTCTGCTTCGTTTTGCAGCTTTTTACAAAGCTGAAAAGGTCTTTGGTTTTGCTTCACTGAGGCCTGAGGGAGGTAAAACTTAAAATTATAACCCTGCGTCGCCTGCCATAGAAAAATTCCAGAAAATTCAGTTCAGTTGAGGACTTGCCTCTTGTCTCCCTTCAGGTGAAATTTTAGAGTCATAATATGTGTGGGTGTGAGTGACAGCTCTTCCAAACGTGCAGTGCCGTGGGCCCTGGGAGTTAAGGCCACCTGTATACTGCTCTCATCTCCAGCACCAGGCTTCTGACAATGGGAAGAGAACCCAGAGATGTCCGGGAACCAGAGAAAGCAGATTCTCCTTATTCTCAGGAGTTCTTTTCCTTAAAGACAGAATCTCACATATGCTGAGCACCCGCTGTGTTCGTGGAACTATTACAGGTGTTTCCCCATACATCACCTTTTAGTCTGCCAAATCAGTCAAGTGATTATTAGGATTCTCATTTTTACAGCTATGGAAAATGTGGCCCAGAGAGGTCTATAGATTGGACCAGAATTTCACATGGGTGGTTTGACTTAAAAGCCTACTGCTTCCCCATCCCTCATTGTAGTTCGTCTCATTGCTTAAGGCCCAAAGTTCTACACGGTGATGGGGGTGAGAGCCTGACTTCTATGAATCCCAACTGTATCGCTCCCTGGCTCCGTGGCCCTGAACTAGCCACTTACTCTTGCTGTGCTTCCAGTTCCCTAACTATAAAATAGATAATAAAAATATCCATCTAATAGGACTAAGCACTAAATCCTAAAGTGAGTTAAGTAAGTTAGTACTTGTAAAAGACTTAGGACCAGGATGCCCGGTGGCTCAGTGGTTGAGCCTCTGCCTTTGGCTCAGGTGGGATCAAGTCCCACGTAGGGCTCCCCGCATGGAGCCTGCTTCTCCTTCTGCCTGTGTCTCTGCCTCTCTCTGTGTCTCACATGAATAAATAAATAAAATCTCAAAAAAAAAAAAAAGAACTTAGGACAGTGCCTAGTGTGATCAGTAAGTGTTATAAACAAGTTAGCCATTACTATTATTATAACTAGAAAGAGTAGCAAAGTCTCAGCTTCATCAGGGCAAAATAGAATATTGTCTAAGGTCTCTGGAATAAAAGTAAATACATCAGTATAAATAAATATATATATATATTTTTTAAAAGACAAAGAACATTCAATACCCAACCAACCACAAAATCTCATTCCAAGAAATCGTCTTCCCTTAAAAAAAAAAAAAAGGGTGAAAAAAGAACCCTCCAAGGCAGATACATGAGAACTGTTGGTTTTTAAAAATTGTTTTCCAGTAAAAGCTAATTCTATTATTTACATCTCTCACACCCCCCTCCCATTTCACCACAGCTTCATTAAGAACCAGGATGAACTGAATTATACCATCTCAGTCCCATGATTATCTACCATTATTATTGGCATCCTGAGGTAGAGTACATCCAGAGAATTTTAAAGGAGCTTTACAGTCATTAAAATCTTCAACCTCAAAGTTTATTCAGCTTATCCTCAGTTACAACTGGAATAATGGAAAGATGGAGATTCAGCGACATTCCTTGATGGGGCTAAGCACTAAATCCTAAATTGTAGCTGTGGTTATGGCCTAGAACTTTCTACAGTCTCTTTCTTCTCAGAATCTGTTGTTTTATGAATTTAGTTCAATTAGCAAATCTATATTGATCTTTTACTCGTGTGAATAGTTACAGAGAATTTAAGAAAAATTTAAAACAGGGATTACACTTGAGGAAAATGAAGTCTGGCACCCCTTTCCATTCTGTTTTCTTTTTTTTAAGATTTTATTTATTTATCATATGAGAGACACAGAGAGAGAGGGAGAGACACAGGCAGAGGGAGAAGCAGGCTCCATGCAGGGAGCCCGATGTGGGCCTCGATCCCGGGACCCCAGGATCACATCCTAAGCCAAAGGCAGACGCTCAACCACTGAGCCACCCAGGGATCCCTTCCATTCTGTGTTTTTTGTAGTGACTATACCAATTTACATTCCCCCTAACAATGCAAAAGTGTTCCCCTTTCTCCACATCTTCATCAACACTTTTTATTTTTTGCATGTTTAATAATAGTTATTCTGACAGGTATGAAGTGATATCAATGTGGTTTTCATTTGCATTTCTCTGGTGATTAATGATGAGTACTTTTTCATGTGCCAGTTGGCCATCTGTATCTATTTCTTGTCTACTCTGATCCTCTACCTATTTTTTAGTTAGACTATTTGTTTCTATTATTGAATCGGAGGAGCCCTTTATGTTCAGATATTAACCTCTTATCAGATAAGTGGTTTGCAAATATTTTCCCCCATTCAGTAGGTTTCCTTTTTATTTTGCTTGTGGTTTCCTTTGGTGTGCAGAAGCTTTGTAGCTTGATATAGTTCCACTTCATTGTTTTGTTTTTGTTTTTGTTCTTTTGCTTTTTGCCTTTGCTTTTGGTGTCATATCCAAAAGAAAAAAAAATCATCACTAAGGCAATAACGAGGGGCTTACCACCTATATTTTCCTCTAGGAGTTTTATGGTTTCAGGTCTTATGTTCAGGTCCTTAGTCCATTTTGAGTTAACTTTTGGGCATAGTATAAGAAAGTGGTCCAGTTTCATTCTCTTGGATGTGGCTGTCCACTTTGCCCAACACTTTTTTTTTTTAATTTTTTTTTTTATTTATTTATGATAGTCACACAGAGAGAGAGAGAGAGGCAGAGACACAGGCAGAGGGAGAAGCAGGCTCCATGCACCGGGAGCCCGACGTGGGATTCGATCCTGGGTCTCCAGGATCGCGCCCTGGGTCAAAGGCAGGCGCCAAACCGCTGCGCCACCCAGGGATCCCTGCCCAACACTTTTTGAAGAGACTGTACTTTCTGCATTGTATATACTCAGCTCTTTTGTCATGTTAATTAACCTAATATGCATGGGTGTATTTCTTGGCTATCCTGTTCCATCAATCAATGTGTCCATTTTTTTGCAAATACCATACTGTTTTGATCACCATAGCTTTGTGATATAGCTTGAAATCAGGAAGCGTGATGCCTCCAGCTTTGGTCTTCTTTCTCAGAATTGTTTTGGCTATTGGGATCTTCTATGACTTTTTCCTATTTCTATAAAAGTGCTATTGAAATTTTGATAGAAATTGCATTGTATCTACAGATTGCTTTGTGTAGTATGGACACTTAAACGATATTAATTCCTCCAGTCCATGAGCATGGAATATCTTTCCATTTATTTGTGTCTTCAATTTCTATCATCAGTGTCTTATAGTTTTCAGTGTATGGATCTTTCACCATGATCTTACTTCTTTTAACTGATCACTCTTTTTTTTGCTCACCTTAGAAATAATTCCTTGAGACCAGTAATTTTCCAGCAGCATCAGTATCACCTGGGAGCTTCAAAATGCAAATTGTCAAGCCTGATCTATTCAAATCAGAAATATGGGGACAGGAACCAGCAATCTGTTCTATTAACTCTTTCCAGCGATTTCAGTTCATGCTGCAATTTGAGAACCACTGCTCTAGGAATTCTACTTTATTCTCCCACCCCAATTTGGCCAAAGGAAAGTCTGTGGAGGACATGGGTGTTTTTGCCTGAACATATACACTTTGAAGAAAAGAGGGTCTAAAGATCTCATGGCCAGGAAAGAGAAGACTCCAAGATTTTAATAGCCCATCAGGCTGAAATAACACCCTTTAATAACAGATAGAAAACTGATGGATAGAAGATTGCCCCAGCTGTCAAAAGTAAATCAAAGGAGTGCCAAGATTTTCTTTAAAAAAAATAAATAAATAATGTGGAGTCTTCTCCAAGAAATGGCCATGTGATTCATTAAAACCTGAAACTGGGAGTTGGGGGATGGCAGCATAAGACATCTTTAGGACTGTTGATTTCATATCACCAAGATTCTTTCCAGAAACGCACGAAAGTACAGGTCAGCAGCTGCATACCAGAGTACTTATCTCATCATTAATCCTCTATATCACTGAGGAGTATAGACTTTTTAATATTTGTAAATCAAAGAAGGTGAAAATGTCATGATATTATGTTTAACTTGCCTGTCTTTGATTACTACTGAAGCTGGTCTCTACAAAATGCTTATTAGTCATTTTTCTTTCTTTGCTAATTGTGTATCTGTGTTCTTCACTTATTTTCCTAATAAACCATAAATATTTTAATTGATCTGTAAAATCTATTATATAGGAAGTACATCGTGAAATATTTTTCTCCATCAGTTACCTTTCATCTTCTTTATATTATATACATTATGTATGTGATATTATATATCTATTACATATATTATGTATATATCACATATGTGATTTTTGTATTTTTTTATACACACAACTTTCAGTTCTGTTTCTCCTGTGTGCTTTCCTTCAATACATTTTTCAATCCAAGATATGTTTTCCTACATTTTATCTTAGTAGCCTTAAGAACAATTCTGAAGTGGTTTCACACAGTTTTCACATCCATTTTTTTAATGCACTACAATTTATTTCAGTGTATGGTATGGGCAAAGCTACAAGTAGATTTTGTCTCTAAAAGAAATGCATGATTTTCCAAATAGTTTTTTGGTAAGAAAAACTTATGGTCTTACAATGTTTCATTATGAAATCTTAAATTTGTGTGTCTATTTCAAGACTATTGTACTCAATTATTTATCTGTGAATTCTAGAGTCTGTCCAACTTTTTATTTAACATCATTTTATAACATCTCATTTCCCTATGAGATGTTTTCTTCCCTTCTCTAGTCCCAATTGTTTATTTTACCAGATAAACTTTAAGATTATTTTGTCAAAATGCAAAGGAAACCCTATTGGGATTGGGATTGAATTAGAATCTCTATATTAAGTGGAACAACTTGCCTCTGTAGACTAGTAGGTAAATTCCTCCTTGCCTTCCACATCTAATCCATCAACCCGTCGCACTGACTCTATCTACTTCCAAATGCATCCTGATTGTTCTCCCTTCTCCCCAGCCCCCTGCGGCCACCCTCATGCAAGCTGCCACCATCTCTCCACCGAGGCCACTGCAATAGCTTCCACTGTGCTTTCCTTTCCACTCTCCTACAATCCATTTCCACACAGCAGACAGAGGGATCCTTTTAAAATACAGGTCAAGTTTTGTGAGTTCTCTGCTGAAAACCTCCTGTCAGCTCTCCATTGTCCTTGAAATGAAGTCTGCACTCCTCACTCTGGCCCCCCAGCATCTGGGATCTGGCCCTTGTCTGTCTCTTCAGCCTCATCTAGAAACATTCTGTTGGAAGGTCTTGCTCCCAAAGCCCCATCCACTTGGGCCTGTACATTTCCTCAAACAAGATGAACTCATTGCATACAGATGCTGGATATTTGCATGACCAGCTGCTTCTTGATGTTGAGATGTCTAGTTGAGGGCACCTTGTCGGAGAGGGCTGCCCTGACCATCTCCACCTGAAGTAACTATTAATTTGCACTCTGCTCCATCACTCTCTTTTCATTCTCTGTGTAGTTCTTGTAACTCTCTGGCTTTCTGAATGATCCATCTGTTGCCTGCCCACCCACCACCACCAGAATGAAGCTCTCTGAGGTAGGACAGTGCCTATCTTGTCCTTCACTGTATCCCAGTGCCTAGAAGGGAGAGTCTTATACACAGGACGGTCTCAGTAATGCTTAACAAATGAAGGTCTCAGAAATGCTTAATTAATGCTAATTAATGAAGGGTCTCAGAAATGTTTAATTAATGAATGCTTAATTAATTTGGACAAGTGATAGAGCTCAAGAAATAGCTCCTTCCCAGTAGGGGAGACACCTGCTGCTTTCTGACTGATCAGGCCAGATTTTAGCTGAAGTGGTAATCATGGGTGGGAACATTGTTCTACCTTATTCATGCTTGCACTATTGCTCTTCAAAACCTAAGAAATGAAATACCCATAATCCTCACTCAGCCAACCCCTCTGATGCTTAGTTAGTGATAACACTTGCACACCTTGGCAAACTCCTGTTGGATTACTTCTTGTTTCCAGTACTATTATAACTTTACATCTTTTTGTTTGTTTAAATGGACACTTGACCATAAAACTGGGGGAAAGATAAGAAGATGTCACCACAACCCAGAAGTCTACAGGCCCTGCTGGCAAAACAAAGGTGATATTGACATAGTTTTATATTCAGCCTATGTTCAGACTTGGCTGTAGAGAATTGTGTTATAATGTATTCATACTTGCCTTCTCTTCATTTAGTAAGTGTGACTCTTAAGTACCATGCTAATAGCACACACCTCGTAGATAAAATAATAGTTGAAAATAGTCACCAATTATCCTTGCAAGTCAAAGGCATTGAAAGTGAACCTCAATCCCTGGTGGGGATTTATAAGATGGGAATAATAATATTAATAGTATCTAGCTTAAAGGTTGTTGCAGAGATTAAATGGGATAATCAAAGATAATCAGCATAAAACTCTGAGTAGAGACCTTGACAAAAAGTAAGTACTGGTTAGTGTTCTCTAAGATTGAGGTTGATATTATTTTTATTTTCTATATCCTTAACACACTGTATGCAAAATGGCAAGAACCTTGGGAACCATATTTATTAAGAGAAAGTCACTGTTATTTTACAAACTAAGGTTATCTTATCCCTCCTGGTACCTGAGTGTGACTAGGGGTAGGCACACAATGCTGCCTGGAGGCATGAAAAAATGGAGAGCAGACACTATCTCAGAGAGCAGGCTAGTTAATGGGCCAATGTGAGCCCATAGAGGGCACCATCTTTATGGGTCACCATAACCCAGGTCTAATCCTTAGCAGATTTCAGGGTCACAAAAGTTTAATTCTGTTGGCCCACGGAGGATTGGTCAGACTCAGGGGAAAGACACCAAAGGTAGGAAATATCTAGTATTTTGGGTGTCTATTACTTGCAAAGCTATCTGCCACACGCTTTATAAATGGGATTTCTTTTAATCCTAACAAAACCCTTTAAAGAAGTTAAGTACAGAAAACTTAGGCTCATGGACAGGTTCTAATAATTTGTCCAAGGTAATGAATGGCCTAACCGGCATTTGAACTCAATTCTGTACAATTTCAAACTCTTGCCCTTCCCATTCCACCACACAGCCTTTCCCTGAAGCTGACCTATACTAAGCAACTTGACTTTGATAAGAGACCGGTGTATAAACGAGAACAACAATGCATTATTTTCTACAATGGTGTTTTTAGCCTTTCCAGTGAGTGGAATACTGAAATCTGCCCCTTATAAGGTCAACTGTGATGACAAATTCCTTAAGAAGTAAATTTCCAATCAGGAAGGAGTCCACCAAATCCGTAAGAATATGCCAGGCCACCAAGTTTATCAAATTCTTCCTGAACCATAGCCCTGGCCAATGGCCAAATCATTCCCCTGGTTGTGGATGTTTCCTTCAGACAGGTTGACAATGGTTCTTCCCTGCCAAGGTCTAGGGAAGGTAGCATTAGGCACTGAGGCTAACACTTTCTGCCTGGGTCCTTGCTCCTTTCCTCTGCTGCCAGTGGGTCTGCTCTGGGTGCCCTTTTGCTCAGCTGGAAATAATAAGATTTACCTGGGCTGGGATTTGTAGTAGAGTAGTCAGACCTCATAATTTTGTTTGCTCTGGGCTGCAGCTTCTTTGGCTTCTAAGTCCTCCAGTTAGTCCAGCCTAGTTCATTGGAGTTCTACAGAAGTACCTGGAGGCCAAAGTCCCCTGCTCAGTAATGGTGATGATTTGGTTGGCTCTGTCTTCTGAGCTCGCTCCCGCATGGACCCTTGACGGGAAGAGGGAAGTAAAAGGGGGGTATTTCTGGATCTTGGCCAAAGCAGCAACACATGACTTTAATCTCATATTTGTCCCCAGCATTCTCCACATATCTGTTAGATCCTGTTATTTTCTTTCCTGGACGCAGTTAGATAAACACTGCCAGATTTCTTGACTAAACTCCATGTAAACCAACTTCTTTCTGCTCACTTAGTCTTTAGACAAAAATGATGACATTCCAGTGTATCAACCCCTTTCTAACAGCACCTCTTTGGGGCTGCATTCCAGGGGCAATCTTGCTTTAATTGAACTTTATGATTTCTCCAGTTTTTCAGCCCTGAACATGGAGATCTTCTCTTTCCATGGCGTGAATCTCTGAAGAGCTCATTTATCCATTCATTATGAGTTGGTTCTATTCTTTGAGTCACAGAGCTTAACCTCACTTCCAAGTTAGGCGTCAACTAAGTTTAACCCATTTATGTCTTAGCCTTTTCCAGAGATATATGGGATTCGACTAAATGGAAAATTCATTAACAAACTTATTCTTTAACATACAGGTTATACTGAATATTATATATAGCAAGAATCTGAGAAAAACTTTATCTCCATTCCAGAAGCATCCACTGTAAATACCATAATAAACTCTATCATTCTTGTATTATCCAAGCTATGAATTATCTGAATTGTTTCCCCCTCTGCCTAACCCTTGACACAGGAAGTACAAAGTTCTCATGTCTGAACCAGGAAGATAAGGGGTTTAAGGAAGAGAAAGATAGACAAGCAAGTTGTCAAAATCACGTGGAAACCCACTGTTATCCAAAAACTATCTGCATAATAACATAGTTCCATAAAAGTTAAACTGAAAAGTGTCCCACAAGGTTCAATAATACACATTTGAACACACCAGAATACTAAACTTTAATTGTTCTTAGTAGACAAAATAAAAATCACTTTATATTTATTGAATTGAAAAGCAGTATTCCCCAAACGAGTAGGTTTCCTCCTTCAGGCTATTTTTCCTTCTTCATTAAATGGTAACATCTACTATGAGGTGCATAGATCCATAGGCATAGGAACCATTCTGAATCTCTGATAGAAAGGTCCAATGGTTCATGGTTTAAGGAAGAACAGTCACTTTGGAAATGCTCCATATTAGGGTAACTTAGAGGGGAAATGTCTGATCTGAAAATCATTCAGGTGCTACTCCAGTAGTGGCTCGAGCTGTTCCCATGTTTATTCAATACACATCAATAACTTTGGATTGAGAATTTATCATGATGAACCAAATGACATCTCCTCCTCTTCCTTCTCTTCTCCTCTTTCTCATCTTCCCTCCCCCTTTCTCCTCCTCAATCTATGCTTATTCTTCAGTTCTCATTACTGTTTGGGACATACATAGTGTGAGCTAGAATATACAGGATTTCTGTAATCATAATATCTGATGATATTATGTAGGACATACAGAGATCTTAGCAATGTCTTTCATGCCAAACTTTCAGGAATATTGGGATCCTTCTGAAGTCTTTGCAGTGCTATCAGTTGCTTTCTACATAGTGTGAGTTGTGGCGATTTGAAACTGTGTGTGGTTGCTGATTTGAGAGGAAATGATGAAAGACTAAGTGAAAGTCTGGAAGCTTGACCAGAAAGAAAGTTCTTAAAAGCATGCAGCTTTATTGGGCTTGAGACATCACTTTTAGTTATTTCATGATGCTAATGTACACCATAGGTCATTAAAGTTTCCCAAAATTGTGTAAGACAGATCAATCCATCGTGTTCACTTTATTATTATCCCCAAGCCCTCAGGGGCTGGAGCTAGTAAGGAAAGATCACTTAACACTTTGGTATCAAAAGGTTCTGCCAAAACAAAGAGCCTTGCTAAAAAAAAAAAAAAAAAAAAAAAAAAAAGGACAAAATTGTAACTGTTGATTACACATACCCATTAACCAGTGTGATCACAAAATGTTTCAGAAATAACTTTTATCTTAGTCTTTTTCTCATCAAAAGTTTTCAATTTCGTTTTTACACAACTTGGTTTTTCCTGAAATTCTGAATATTAAAACAGAATTTGATGAGATACTTGGCTTTGCTGAGATGTACTTTATACCATAAGGTAGGACAAATATGCCATGATTCCACAGCAAAGGGATCATTGCTACCACAAGGAGTGAAATAAAACCAAGACACCCTGCGTTTCTATGATATATACAACTAACCACATGTCTAGCCCACAACTGTACTGTTAATCAAATAAGTTTGTATATTTAGTTAAGTGGAAAATTTTCAAGAGTTTTCTTTTTTTTTTTTAAGAGTTTTCAATAGGTTGGTGCATCCTTTTGGTTAGGAAACTAGCACCAGTCTTTTCCCAGCCTTTCTCTAGATTGAGAAAACTAATAAATCAGACTGAGGGGTTACTAAATAAAGTACTTCAGATATGAAAAACCATCTCACATGACCCCCCTTTGATTATTTGTTTTTGATCATTTTCTTTATTGAAACTATAGAGCTCACCTGAAAATTATAATGATGGAAGTCATATTTTAGTAAAAAGAATGCTTATTTTGCTATCAAAAATTATCCTTAGAGGGACATCTGGGTATCTCAGTGAGCATCTGCCTTTGGCTCAGGTCATGATCCCGAGGTCCTGGGATAGAGTCCTGCATTGGGGTCCCTGCAGGGAGCCTGCTTCTCCCTCTGCCTGTGTCTCTGCCTATCTGTGTGTGTCTCTCATGAATAAATAAATAAAATCTTTTTTAAAAATTATCCTGAGGAAGGATAAAAATACTTAGCTATGTGATTTGAACAAATGTATGTCAAAGTAAATATAGTGTGCCATCGGGAATAAGAGAGCCACAGTGCAGCTTGGCCCACATATATATGCTCAGATAACTAAAATACTGTGTATGTTATATTCGCCCCAAATTATTCCTAAGTTATAGAATAATTATAACCTGCTTTTTGATTGCTGAGGCTATATCACATTTTCCACCTCTAAGTATGAAGTAGATAATGTAAATATGCATGAATTTTTGCTCTAATAGAAACAATGTGAATTTTTAAATTGGGATATCATAAAAGTAAGCGTCACTTCCCCTGAATAAAATATACAACAAATTATAGGCCCAATATTTTATTCTTCACATGCAGCTGAGCTAATAATTCTGCTTTAAAACAAATAAAAATTTCAGTTGTTATTATCCTAGCCTAGTTCTTAGTAGAAAAGATTATTGATGCTAGAATATCCACATATAAAGCTAAGTTTGTCTTTTAAAGAGATGTTGGTCTACAGGGCTGAGGAAGCTCCTCAGCCTTTATTCATAAGACTTTGGCTGAGGAAGCTCCTTGCCTCATCCAGCTGAAGTCCTCTTAATTCAAGGGGAACAAGAAGGACACCATTCCTACCTTTAAGGTACTTTCAACAGATGGAGGAAGACAAGATCTACATACTTCGAAAAATTGAAAACCACCCTCTGTGCTACAGGTGAATATACAGGCAAAGTGGCTTAAATCACAGAGGGAACATTGGGGGAATTCGTAAAGGATATCCAGCAAGAGGTGAGTAATGAGCTTTCAAACGGCGTGGAATTTAGCCTCGGTGGGAAATTAAGAGCACTTTGTGAGACATGTCCTCAGAGATCTAAACCCTTTGGTCTTTTAAAAACATTTAAATAGCTTTAAAATGTGTTCCAATGTTAGGAAGTGTGGCATTATCTCAAATAGCAAAACTTCCTGCAAGAAAGTCACCCTGATAAGGGAGCAACTAGGGGCGGAAAGACCAGGCCCCTTTGACCCTACATGGGCCCAGGGAGTGCGAGACATGGCTCTGACTAGGCCTGGGCCTTCAGAGTTGAGGACAAAGGGGAGAGAAGACCCCAGCACTTGTGTGGGTCCTGGTACTTTGTCTTGGGAGAGGTAGAAGTGGCTCCAGTGTGGCCTACAGGTCTGAGACGCCTGAGGAGGGGTATGCACAAAGCGGTGTTCCACCCCAGCTCGGCTCTTGGTCAGGAATGCCATGTCTGCCAATGAGTGAGACACGGGGAGCTCCTCTTTGTTCACAGAGGCAAGTCTCTGCCTAACATGAGCCGTCTTCTTTTTGACCATGATGTCCACTAGAGAATTTTTATCTAAGACTGGTGACTAAGGAAGGCCTCCTACCAATCCAGCGGTAACCCAGGCCTTACTTCTCAGGCTCCTGCAGCAGTTGGCAAAGAGAGAGCAGTGTGAGCGTGGACACTGGAAAGGATGTGGGGGGTGGGGGGGTTCTGACCTGAAGGGCCATGGGCACAGTGCTGGGGAGCCCCCCCTTCACTTAGACACAGTGAGGACCCACAGGAGCAGGACACCAGCGGAGGTGACACCAGCCTCCCACGAGATGTAAAATCTTTCTTCCTGCAAGAGGGTCATATTTATTGTTCACATCTGCTAAATGGCTCAACTACTAAAATAGGCCAACAAAGAAGTGAAAGGACACCCACCTCCTATGTCCCTGAATGAAGTAAAAGGGGCTCCTTTCCTTTCTCCTGTGAGAAGGGATGGGCACTGGGGTGGGCAAAGACCACAATCCAAGGCTGAGGGGATCTGTGCAGTTTGGAAAGGATGGGGGTGAAGGAGCCATCCTGTGGGGGAGAGAGAGGAAGCTGGCAAACAGCATCACGAAGGCTTGCTCCAGCTGGACCGCCTCGAAGGCAGCTATGAAAGTCCCCACCCATCAGTGCATTCCAGATGCCAGCCTTGCCTGGGCTCCCCTCTGCTCTGAGACTCCAAGAACGGGCACGGGCCCTAGAGGTAACGGGCTCAGTACTGGCCTGGGACTGGCCGCTCAGAGGTTGGCTTCGAGGAGAAAAGACCAGGGCAAGAGAGAAGCTATGAAGTTCTTGCAAAGGCCAGCCATGGGAAGAGCCCAGACCCGGATGGTGGCTGAGGGGACGGACAGGGGCCACTCTGCCGGACTCAGGACATTGATCGCTTATGAGGACTGATGGAGAAAAATGGACCAAGAACACCTCAGAGGCTTTCGGCCCCAGGCAACTGGACTTTGAACACAGAAGAGCAAGCCCTTAAAAAAAAAAAAAGAAGAAGAGCAAGCCCTTGAGAGAGGGATAATGAATATGGCTTAGATCACCCGAAGCACTTTATTCATCAGAGAGGAGTTGTAACGCCCGAATTACCAAGATAACTCACCTATGGGACAAAAGTGAACGTATCAAAGAACACTTAGAAATGCAATTAAACTTGTTTATTGAAATAAACTGGGAGTAATACAGATTGTTTTCAGCGTCATAGCCAGATGAAACACAGTAGGAGAAGAACCCAAAATAATACATTTTATTCCCAAGAGGTCAGCGAACCCAACCCTTGAACAGATGAGGAATCCAGTGACCAGACAGGCTGGCATTCTCCACTCTACACATGCTTAGGGCACTGACCGTGTGCCAGGCACTTACTTGGTGCTGGGCAGAGAAAAAGTAGACAGAACGTGGTGACCCGTATCAAGGAGCTCACAGCCAGGCTGGTGGGCGATGCTGCCCAGGAAGCAGGCGAGAAGCTACAGGGCGCACCCAACCCGGCCGGCAGCAGCTCTCTGAAGGTCAAGCGTGAGCTGACCCGGGAAGGATGAGCAGAAGTGGTGCAAAGAGGCTGCGGAAACAGGGCCCCCGCGAGGAACCCCACGAGGGCAAGCAGAGTGCATGTAGTTACTGGGAGGAGTTCAAGTACAAAGGCATTGCAGGCCCGGATTCTGAAGACATCAGTCCCCTGCCCCCCAGGTCAACGCTGTTTTTAGAACACTAGCTGTCTTTCCAGGTCTCCTGACAAATAGAGGAGGATTCGGCACATCCATCAATACTCTTGCGTAGACAAAAGGAAGCACACGTGGCCCACGCTTACCCAGATACACACGTGAGGATTTTCAAACCCTCTTGTGTAATCACTTTGTGTTAGAGCCTTTCATCTCCTCCCCAGATTTTTATCAATCGGGTCATGCCACAAAGCTCTTAAGTCTGGAAGGGGTTTTTAAGGGATCGCTTGGTCAGGGGTCAAGGGAGCAGGAAGCAGGGCAGGGGGAGCGGCCGCCACCCTGATGCAGGCAAGAAAGAGGCCACTGTCTGCAGAGAACTCAAAAATTTATCATAAAACGGGACCAAAATCGTCCTGCATTTTATTATCACTACGTGGCAGCAATGCAGCAATTCTCAGCAACGCGGGTAATGAAACCCTCCCCCCTGCCCCCCCAGCTCACGTGTGCCCCCGCTCCCAGATCCACCTGCCAGCACAGACAGCGCATCCCCGGGTCAGCCGTCTCTTCCAGGCGCATTCCCACCGCTGTCCATCCCCTTCGTCAACATCGCTTGAGTAGTCAGGATCATACATACAAAGAACCCCGGATCACGGTTTATCTTCCTCCCATCACGATCCTTGAGCCAAGGTGGTCACTTCTCGAAAGCCCCGAACCCCGTGGGGGCGCCCCCGGGCCTACTGCCAGGAGCAGTTCTCGCTCATCGGCTCCGGCTGGGCCGTCTGGCAGGTGCTGGGCGGGGTGAACACGGAGGGGTCTTTAATGCCCAGCTGGATGTCGAAGAACCGCGTGGAGAGCAGCACACTGTAATTTCTGGTGAAGGTTTCCTGGACGGGGTAACAATCCTTGACCGTGTAAATGCCAATCCAGGTTTCGTCTGCAAGAGGAAGGGAAGTTGACTTTTTAACATAGAAGGTGGGCAAAATACCTGTACTTTTATCCTGGGGGTAAAATATACATAAAATTCACCCTTTTCACTATTTTAAAGTATGTTTCAGGGGTACCTGGGTGGCTCAGTGGTTGAGCGTCTGCCTTCGGCCCAGGGCGCGATCCCGGAATGCCAGGATCGAGGCCCACTTCGGGCTCCCTGCATGGAGCCTGTTTCTCCCTCTGCCTGTGTTTCTGCCTCTCTCTGTGTGTCTCTCATGAATAAATAAATAAAATCTTTAAAAATAAAAAATAAAGTAAGGTTCGGCAGCATTAAGTACGTTCATGTTGTTCTGAAACCATCGCCACCATCCGTCTCCAGAACTTGGTCATCTTCCTCAGTGGAAATTCTGTGCCCTCTGACACGAACTCCCCATTCCCCTGCCTGCCCCCCCCCCCAGCCCCCATCCACTTTCTGTCTCTATGAACGGGACTACGCTAGGGACCTCAGATAAGTGGAATTACAGAGTATTTGTCCTTTAGTGACTGGCTTATTTCACTCAGCATAACATCCTCAAGGTTCATCCTATATTATCCGTGGCTGAATAATATTCCGTTGTTTGTTTACACCACATTGCGGGTATTCATTTACCAGCCGATGAACGCTTGGGCTGTTTCTAGCATCTAGCTGTTATGATTAGTGCTGTTATGAACATGGGTGCACAAATATCTTTTTGAATCCTTGCTCTAAATTCTCTTGGATATATACCTGTACGCAGAACTGCTAGGTCATATGATGATTCTATGCTAACTTTGGGGGAACAGTTTTTACACGGGTTTGCACTATTTCCCACATTCAAATATGATGCTTAGATCCTGGAGCTAAACAACTAGCCGAGTACACATGGGGACTTCCAAGTAGGTGCAGGGGATGCCAAACAATCTAATTAAGCTTATGCATTGCCCTAACTACCTTCCTTGATGGACTTAAACTCTTTTCCCATCATGCTTCCTGAGATGTAGCACTTGGCTATTTTATGAAGCCTTACATGATCTAGCTGACTTTCTGTCGGACCATTCTTGGACCGTGATCTGCTCCTGGGGCCCCCCTATGGAGTACTGGTCCTCAAACGTGGAATTCTGAGGAATGTCTAGAGGGTCCCAGGGGTCCGTCAGGGTGATCTTGGAGCACTGCTTGGTGGCTTGTTCAATCTGAAACATCACTCCATCCTTATAGAGCAAAATATATTCAAATAATCTGAAAGACAGATATAAAGAGAGTGGATCAGGACTTCAAGTTACAATCATCATGTCTTTTATCAGCATACAGCCCAAAGGCCTTCGATATAAATTACTCTTAGAATGGAACAAGCTGGAAAAAATAGTTTTGCTTGCTAGGCAATCATTTACTTATTTATGAGCACTAGACACATTGACGACCTAAACACGAAATAATTAAAAATTCAGAGTTCAAAATTGAATATTGAATAACTGAGTACCTACTATATGCCAGATCCTGTGCTTTGGCTACAAACATGAGGAAGACACGGCCCTGGGTCAATGGCTGGTGTGTGACCTTTTAGCCACAGGGACCTAGGAGGATTTGCCCCTTGGCTTGGTTGAGCTCTCCTTGCAGCACTAAATCACGAATCATTGGGGTACACTGAATGGAGCACATCAAGAAACTGCTGAGGTCAGACCACACACCTGAGCCCCACAGCTATATGAGAATGAGGGCCCCCCTCCCATTAACTGGAGGAGGCTGAGATGAGCAAACAAAAGTGAGGGGACCCCAGAGCGACTGGTTTCCCATGTAGTTTGTCCACATGCTCTTGGCCTCATGTCTCCTGAGTACATCCCATGTGTGGAGCAAGCCAAAGGTATTCCCAGGCTGGGCGGGGAGTCTGCAGACACCCTCCCCCCATGATGCTGAACACTGAGTTGTCCCCAGTCCTGTGTGGATCTCAAAGCTAAGCAATCTTGGGTGAACAAGTTGGACTTCTGTGTGTTTGACTGTCAGTCCAAACCTCAGGTCACTGCGGCTGGCCCAGCAGAGTGAAGCTGCGACCCTGACCTCACACAGTGAAATTCCCAACACCTGGGGTGGGAGGGTGCTTTTCCTGAGCAAACTAAGATAGCCAGCAGGTGAGACTCACTGCACCCCACATCCTCCACTTGCCTCCAGGGCAAATGTCTGCCATTCCAGGTTGAAGCTTAAAAAGACTTTTCTTCAGACAAACCTTCAGGGACACCTGAGTGGCTCAGTGGCTGAGCATCTGCTTTGGGCTCAGGGTGTGATCCTGGGGTCTGGGGACGGAGTCCTGCATCAGGCTCCCCACGGGAAGCCTGCTTCTCCCTCTGCCTGTGTCTCTGCCTCTCTCTCTCTCTCTCTCTGTGTCTCTCATGAATAAATAAATAACATCTTTTTTAAAAAAAAGAAAAGAAAAACTTATAAATGATCACTGCCTACATGGTCATAATAGCACCACCACTAGGGTTACAAGCCAGTGTGAAAACATAAACATGACCTCATTTTATACCTTTAGATATATCTATCCTGCTTCATTCTAGGAAATAAAAATGGCTTATGAGGGTAAAACTCTCTCCTTTTAGAAGTGGGAGCAATTGCAGGAGGAAAAGGAAGAGTTCGTTTGCTGCGATAGTGCTCACAGGAGAGTGGAGCCACCTCTTCTACTGTGAGCCCTCTGCAGGAGCCGGGGTTGGCCTGTCCCCGCGGCCCTTGCCCAGTGCAGTCCCTGGCACATCACATAGGAGTACAGACACACTACTATCGACTTCAGAGGACTGTCCATTCATCCATCAATACGGGACTCTGTACATTAATCCTGTTCCCCGATCCTTTCGGTGACAGCAGGTCCCACAAAACATCTGCACTGTGTGCCCTCAGGGTGGCTCTCTTCTCGACTCTCCTCACCATCAGCACCGGCCGCCTGCAGCCTCCCAAGTCCCAAGTGTCTGGCCTAGACGGGCATTCGTCATTCTTGCAGAACCTCCAGTGGTGTGCTTCTCCAACCGCAGGAGATATGCACCATGGGGCAGGGGGGCTTCCTTCCCGAGAACAGCCCTCAGCCCCCCGAATCCACGGGTCACAGCAGTGGGAGCTGGGCAGCCATCCTGGCCATCCAGGAGCGGGCCACCCTCGCAGGCCTTACTGGACCCGAGGTGGGCATGCGACCCAGGGTGACACAATCAGATTGATTCAGTCCCACGAGCATGTGGAGTTGCCACGCGGGGACCTCGAGGCAGTCTCCTCACGGGTCTGGACATGTCCTGTGCAAACCACAGGCTGTGGGAGGCTGTTTGCAACATGCGACCTGAGCACGAGGAAGAACGTGCTGGGAGGCCAACAGCGGGCATTTGCGGGATGCGCTTCCTTTCCGAGGCCCGGTGTCCGCAGATCCCCCTGCAGAGCCACGAGGTTGCCTTCCTTGTAATGAAGTTTCCTGTCCCGCCTGGAACTTTTTGCGTGACTCATCATCACCAGGACTGGTCTCTAACACAGCCGAGGCCGCCGCCGCCCCGCCCGGGCCCGGAGGCCAGCTGCCAGCACAGCTGTCCTGGCAGAGACACGCGGGCCCAGCGATCCGTGGCGGGGGGGGGGGGGGGGCGGCCACCAGCGGGGCACAGGGAGGGCCACCTGGCTGCTGCCCTGAGGCCGCCTCTGCCCGCACCCAGAGGGACAGTCTCATCAAGACGAGGATGCTGGCCTTGCAAGCGTCCTCACCAACGTCCCCCTTTACTCCTGCTGGGTGGCCGGAGCGCAGGTGTTCGCTGCAGCCTTCGCTGTACTTGCCCGTTTTCACGATATTTCACTCTTGAACACGAGGCCATAACCTGAAACTGGGCTTATGGTGACAGGGCCTCGGGTGCAAGAGAAAACAGTAACCTGGTGGGAAACCAAAGACGACCGGACGGTTGTTTGCTTTCCTCAAACTCCCGAATGGATCTGAAGGCGAGGACGGAGGGCTCGACTCGAAGTTTCGGAAAAGCAGCTTTCGGGCCGCTGCTGCAGCTGCATATACCCCGGGCCTGGCTGCGAGCGTCAGTCACAGCGAGGACGAAGGTCCTCCATGGCCAAGGGGACACAGGCTGGAGCCCGACGGAGCCCCGAGGTGGAAGCGCAGAGCTCAGCCAGGGTCGAAATGAATCATCTGCCTGCGATGCGGCAGGAAGGGCCGCGATGCCTCCAACAGAAACCCGATCCGGCAGCAAGATCAAGGCCTGGCGCTGCAGCCGAGGAAGCTGGGAGGACCGGAGCCACTAATCACACCCCGGGGTGCAAGGTGAGGTGCTGGGCCCGGCCTGGAGGGCAACGCAGCGGGGCAGGCCGCGGTCAGCAGGAGCCTGCGAACCCCCCGCCCCAAGCGGGTCAGCAGGCTGAGCTTCCCGCCGTGCTGCCTGCAGAAGCCTTGCCCCATCCGGCCCTCTTGCCCCCTCCCTGTGGGACCAAGGGTCCCGGTTGCTTTTGACAAAATTCTCAGGCTGCCCTGACCATGTCCGTGGTTTCCCGAAAATCCAATTTCCTTAAAATTCGGGCTCTACCAAAACACTGAAAACCTGCAGAAGTTTTATATCTTCTGGGCTATGTAAAATCAATTCATGTTCAAAGTAAAAAAAAAAAAAAAAATCCAAACAGTACAGAAATGGAAAATGAAGTAAAAATTGCCCAGAAACTCAAACATATAGAAATAACAGCTCTGTGCATCTGTGTCTAAACACAGATTGATCTTTTTGTTTAAATTTCTTTCAACTGTGGTAAAGTACACATAACGCAAGCTTTATCATCTTAACCATGTTTAAATATATAGTTCAAAAGTGCTAAGTGCATTTGTATTATTGTGCAACCAATCTCCAGAATTCTTTTCATTTTGCAAAACTGAAACTCTAGGCCCATTAACTGACTCCTCATTTCTCCCCCACCGCCAGCTCCTGGCACGCAGCATTCTACTTTCTATCCCTATGAACTTGACCGCTCCAGGTACCTCATCTAAGTGGAATCATAGAGTAGTTGTCCTCTTGGGGTTTTTTGTTTTTTGTTTTTTTAAGATTGTATTTATTTATTCATGAGAGACAGAGAGAGAGAGGCAGAGACACAGGCAGAGGGAGAAGCAGGCTCCGTGCAGGGAGCCCAAGGCAGGACTCGATCCCGGGACCCTGGGATCATGCCCTGAGCCAAAGGCAGGCGCCCAACCACTGAGCTGCCCAGGTGTCCCAGTAGTTGCCCTTTCGTGACCAGCTTATCTCACTCAGCATGACGTCCTCCAGGTTCTTCCGTGCTGCAGCACACGTCAGAATTCCCTGCCTTTGTAAGGCTAATATTCCACTGAATGTATAGACCACATTCTGCTTATCCGTTCATCTGTGTAGAGACCCTGGGTTGTTTCTACTTTCTGGCTATTATGGATAATGCTGCTGAGAACATGTTGTGCAAATACCCTACTGATTTGTCATTATGCGTACTGGACACATTCATAAAAATGAGTAAATATGATGTTTTTTACCCTATGTTTTACTTTTTTAAGATTTTGTTTGTTTATTTGAGGGAGAGACAAAACATAGGCATGGGGAAAGGCCAGAGGCAGAGGGAGAAGCAGACTCCCTGCTGAGCAGGGCTTCCCAACTCAGGGCTCAATTCCAGGAGCCTGGGATCATGACCTGAGATGAAGGCAGACACTTAACCAACTAAGCCAACCAGATGCCCTAACCTATGTTTTAAATTCAACAATTTGGGGATCCCTGGGTGGCGCAGCGGTTTGGCGCCTGCCTTTGGCCCAGGGCGCGATCCTGGAGACCCGGGATCGAATCCCACGTCGGGCTCCCGGTGCGTGGAGCCTGCTTCTCCCTCTGCCTGTGTCTCTGCCTCTCTCTCTCTCTCTCTCTCTGTATGACTATCAAAAATAAATAATTAAAAAAAAATTTAAATTCAACAATTTGTCTGTGATTTCCTTCCAGGTCAAAAAATACAGATTTATAAATCAGTTTTTCCTAATTTACAATGAAATGTTTTTAAAATGCAGAAGAGTTGGAATGATCACCTCTGTATCTACCACTTAGATTCAATAATTGTGACATTTTGCTATGTTTGCTTTATCTATATTCTATATTTACTAAAAACAACGGACTTTCTGCCTCCCCCTGCCACTACCATTATCACACCTAGGAAATTAAAATTCACTCCCTAATGCCAGCTAATATTTGGTCCATATTCAATTGTTCCCCCAAATATATATTTTAAAGTTCTTTTATAACCAGAATCCAATCATATTTCAAACATTACAGTGGGTTGTTACGTCTCTTCTGTTTTAAAAATCTGGAACACTACTCCTATCGTTTTTCATTTTTATCATGGCCTTGACTCCCCCGAAGACTCCAGGTCTGCACAAATTCCCCATTCTAGAGTTTTGTCAGTTTCCTCATTTAAATTTGTTCTTCTAGCTCCTGTCATTCCTCCAAACTAGATCTGAATTCTAAAGGCTTGACATGATTTGATTAAAGACTTTTGGAAAGAAATTCATAAAGGCATGGTGCATCACAGCAGAAGACAGACGATGTCCCGTTGCACTATTAACGCTACTAACTTTGATCACCCGGTTATGTGGTTCCTCCACATGTCTCCATCATGAAGGCGTTTCCTTTACAGTTAGCAGACAATTGGTCAGGAATACTTAGTGATGCTGGGAAGAGCCTGTTAGTAACTGTCACCTAATGGTTCTGGGTAAAACCATTTCCTGAATCAATTATTTCACTGGAGATTGGGATAATAGTACCAGTGGTATAACAAATGACATCCATCTACTTATCTATCAGTCATCACCCTCAGCTCAAGAATTTTTATATATTCGGTATATGACAATTAAAGTCATTACGCCATTTAATGCACAGATTGTCCCATGTTCCATCAGTGGGAACTCCATACTGCTGGTATTTGTGGCTTTGACATGGCCCTGTTAGTGTTTGAGATATGAGATATATATGCACATCATATATCATATATATACATACATCATATATACACCTTGTGTGTGTAAAGATACACACATACATGCATACACACACCACGTTTTGCTTCGGTGGCTACTTAGATTATTTTCACAATTTGTTAATATTAACAAAGCCGAATATAAATTGAAGATAAACCCTATTGCCTTTCTGTGTTTACAACGCTATGAAAAGTTTATAAACTGGAATTGTTGGATCAAAGGAAATTCTTCTTTTATATTTTACAAGATACTACTGTTGCCCAAAGGGAACACTAGGATATTATTTTTCAGAGAGAGGAGGAAGGGAGGGGTGAAGGAAGAGGGAGAGAGAGAATCTCAAGCCGACTCCACGCTGAGTGCAGAGCCCAACACGGGGCTCAATCCCATGACCCTGAGATCATGACCTGAATCAAAATCAAGAGTCAGATGCCTAACTGACTGAGCCACCCAGGTGCCCCAGAAACAAAAGAATTTTTAACTGGATGTAGAGCTTCATTCATTTCCTTTCTTTAGAAAGGTACTAAACGTTTACCCAACTATAGTAAGGCAGGAGAAAATCTTTCGGTCTAGTTTTCCTACTTTAGGATAAAGCTTACAGGCAGCATCAACAGCACTGTAAAAAAGCTCAGGTCAAGAAATCGAGGTTCCCAGTCTACGACTGGTGAGCTGTGTGACCATAACTTTAATCTCCTATTTCTCATATGTAAAGAGAGACCAAAATTTTGAAGCTCAAAGCATTATTACGAAGATGATTTGACACAGCAGACACATAATTGTTATACAAATGCAGGGATTGTGGCTTTGTAGGAAGCCTGCCAGTGCTTACGTTTACCATCACCAGTTAACATTTGACAAGGAAGCTGCTGGTTTCACCTGTGCACATAAGACGTGCTCGGCTGTGTGATGAAGAAGGGCTAGTGCATCCAGGCAGATTGAGGATGAAGGAGAGAACAGTCTGAGTGCTACGGTGGACCCTTCTTTAGCAGACCCGGAGCATCTCACCCTTTGTCTCTGGCCTGCCTCTCAATACAGTGGCTGAGAAAGTATTCTCATCTACTCACTTCCTCAGTGTCCCTTGGAGCTAGGGGTATAGTTGGTTCTGGCCTTGGAGATCTAAAAGGAAGTCTATTGGAGGAAGAGACACCCCCCACTTCCCGCCAGAGATTTCTCTTCTCTCCAAAAGGCAGAGTCCCTGTCCTGCTCTACGTTCCTTCATTTACTGTCTTTGGACGTAAGGGTGGGAAGAGGATAGCCACCTTGGAGCCATGGAGCAACACGTCAGCATGCCGTCTTGCAACCGTGAGCCAACTTTCTCTGAGAATGGCAGAGTAGATGGATGGAGAACCAGGAGCCTTGGAGATATTGTTGAGACAGACCTAGGAACATGCATCACCAGAATTTGGAAGCAAACTACACACAGCCTTATAGTTTTAAGCCTCTGTTAGTCAGATTTCCTGACACGTACAGTTGAAAGCACCCTAGATAAAATAAGTGAAATCCACTGCTCTATACTTATGATCTATCAAATGCTTTTAAACGGCTCTCTGAGAGCCTTTTGTTCCAGAGTGAGCAGGGCCCACGGATTTGGCTAATGCCTGAACCCACAAGGGAGCCTGGCTAGGCGCAGAGAAACTTGAACAGCTACTGCCTGGATAGCCAAGAGGCAACTGTTTTTCTGTCTTGAATCAGAGTAGTCAAGGGGAGGAAAAAAGAAAAAAGAAAAAAGAAAAAAGAAAAAAAAAAAACAGTCTAAGGCAGAGGTAACAGACTGGCAAATTCAGTTGGCTGACACTGTATTAGCTTTTTTTTTTTTTTTTTTTTCTTAACAGATGTGAAAATATGAGGCTCGGAGCATAACTAAGTAGCAAATAATGGACTCAAGGTCTGATCTCCTACCAGACTCGTTCTAAGTCACTAACACTGTTGTCCTTCCCCTCCTTCCACAGGGGTAAGATAACTGCTAGGCCATCCAAGATATCTTAAATTGCAGAAAAGGGAGTGGGCAAATATTATATTGTGATTACAAAAGGCCTTTGGCTTTTATGGGAGAAACTGGACAACCTTTGGATTTGTCTAATATGCAATATAATAGATTAGTAATGCATGCCAGCCCTCTGACTCTTAGCAGGAAGAATTGAGCGGCAGCCACTTGCCATTCTGGCGTATACCAAGATTGAGTTACACCCTACAGTAATTATGAGACATAAAAGGAGAACACTATTTCAAAATTGTTGGGTCAGACACAAACTCATTGTGTAGGCTGATACCAACCACATATAACAAAAGGGAAATTAAGCTGCTTGAGAATGCAGCCCTAGGAAAAGTGAAATCGAAGAATAATTATGTGTGCAATTTAAGGAGCTGTAAGGTGATGAGCCTCCAACCACTTGGATTAGAGTTCAAAAGAAGAAAAGGCTGGTCAAGAAACTGAAGAGATTTCTTTTTTTCCAAAAATGTTTCAGGATGACTACTGGCAACGTGTAGCCATATACTCTTTCATCTGATGGAAGATAATAAAACAAATGTCTCATGAGCAATAGTTCAGGCTGTCTCTTTCTCACCATTAGAAGGAAGAGCCTCATTAGTGCCAGGATACCCGCGTTGCCATGGTACACAGTGGTTATTAAGGAGGTTGGAAGGTTGGGATGCCTGGGTGGCTCAGTGGTTGAGCATCTGCCTTCAGCTTAGGGTGTGATCCTGGAGTCCTGGGATCGAGTCCCGCATCGGGCTCCCTGCATGGAGCCTGCTTCTCCCTCTGCCTGTGTCTCTGCCTCTCTCTGTGTCTCTAATGAGTAAATAAATAAAATCTTAAAAAAAAAAAAAAAGGAGGTTGGAAGGTACAAGGGGAGTCAGGTTCACACGGCCAATACTGCACTTCTCAGGAGAAACATCAGTTGCCACCGTGTGTAAATATAAACACAGACACCCTTGCAGCTAACCGTTAATGACTGTACAAGGTAAATCTTATTTTTTACTTTCACTGGGATTCGGCATCATACTGAATTTAAGAAACAAAGAATAATGGGTGACCACAGAGAAAGCTCTCTCGTGAAAAATATGGTCCTCAAAATAGAAAATGCAGTGGAGGTGGTACAGGATGCTGTGGGTCTTGGAAACAAGCCAACTAACCCAAAACAGAAGAGGTGAATTAAAAGGTATGATTCCAGAACCTGAGGAGGGAAACAAAAGTAGAAAGTGACAAAAGGGCTAACGGGAAGATAAGAAATCTGGGGGAGCAGAGGTAAGAGAACCCAGACATGTAAGCAGAGAGATATTCAACAAGGAACAAAGAGGGATCCCTGGGTGGCGCAGCGGTTTGGCGCCTGCCTTTGGCCCAGGGCGCGATCCTGGAGACCCAGGATCGAATCCCACATCGGGCTCCCGGTGCATGGAGCCTGCTTCTCCCTCTGCCTATGTCTCTGCCTCTCTTTCTCTCTGTGACTATCATAAATAAATTTTTAAAAAAAATTAAAAAAAAAAAACAAGGAACAAAGAGAGAAGACAGGGCATCAAGCCTCCAGAAACAGCCGATGGCATCTCTGCAAAGCCAGATGTAACCTGGAGATGTTAATAATGTTCCAGGATGCAGAAGCAACCTGCAAAAACTAGGGCAGAAAGACATTTATTAAAACTAACCCGAAATTAGTTTGGTCTCAGACTTCTCTTCTAGAGCTCTAAGTGCCATGAGCACCAAACACTAGTATTACCCAGTGACTTGTGTACACCTCAAAATTAGCTTTATGCAAAACAGCAACGGGTGGATGTTCTCCGGCATTCACAATCTCTGGAAGTTTCCTGCTGCACAGTATCCTCTCTGAAGAAAATCGATTGTTCCAGCTGGCTGAAAGATTAATCAAAATATTCAGATAGGTAAGCAAATCAGCATTAAAGCTCCTGCAGTGAATAATGAAAGGAGTAAAATAATTTATGTTTCTTTTTGCGGCAACACTACTTAGAAGTTGGTTACAAACGCTCACACAATAAAAAATCCCTCTGTGTTTAACAACTGAAGAAGTTGACCTCATGGAGGCTCAGCGCGGTGAAAGAAGGAGCACTAGAACCATCCGAACACTTGAAATTCTTTTCAACCTACCAAGTGGGACCTAAATGAATACTTGTCCTTTGCAGAAGAAGTCATGTTGCGGTGACAGAAAAGTGGATTCCCAAGCTTCATCCCCTTACTCCTTAGGATAAGTGACACATCATGAGGGAGGCTCTCGGGAGGAGAGGGGTCCCAAGGGCAAGCCACCCAATACCTGGAGCTGGTGGGGGGCAGGGGGCACTGTCCAAAATAGAGTGTGCGACAAAGGGGACAGGGAGAGCATTCGATTCAGAGCGAGAGAGGGTTCCCACAACCAGAGGAAACACATAAACCACATCAGAACACAGCACTTGACATGACATTTAGGTATTAGGTACATATTAAATCTGAAACAAATTCTCTTCCCAGCCCCTCTGCTCCCCAGAAGGCAAGCTGGTAAAATTCTCCACTGCCCTGTTCCTTCTGGAATAAGAGCTCCATCCTCTTGTGCTTTCCCTACATTTGCTGCCACTGCCTCCTCGCTTCTCCCAGGGCCCTCTGCCAAGAGTGGTCCCTGGGATTCCTAAGGAGGTACAGCTCCCTCTTGACTTCAATCAACTCAGATAGCTCCATGGTGGCCCCTGGGCGTCTTCCTCAGAGGCATGTCTGCCTTTCCCAACTTGACATCATGGATCATCAGCTTCTTGATGACACATTCTGGGAAGGAAGACTTATAGTTCTAGAGAATAGAAGACGTACCTCAGTAAGGGACTTGGTGAGTATGTGGGGTGGGGGGCACAGGGCAGGGGGTGGTGCTTCAGAGGCTCTGGAATCAGTGCAGATGATCCGGCTCACCACAGTCCTCCCTACAAGTATTTTCAAGCAACCTCAGAAGGCCTTGCATTCATCATGGCTGAAGCTGGATGCCACACCAACTAGTCTGGTGGTTCGTGGTGCCTCATACATTCCTCCTAAGCTATCGCTCAGGATGTGATAATATGATAATGCTATGTCAGCCCAAGAACTGATGTGCCCCTTGGCCCTGGGCCACCATCTTCCCATCTGACAGCATCTTCCTTGGTGATTTCTGAGATGTTTCTCCGGGTGCTACGATCTGAGGGTCAGTGTCCCTCCCCCAACCCTATCAAATTCATATGTTGAAAACTTAACGCCCAAGGTGATGGCGTTACAAGTGAGGTCTTTGGGAGGTGATTAGGTCATGAGGGTGGAGCCTTCACGAATCGGATTCGTGCCCTGATACAAGAGGCCCCAGACAGCTAGCTGGCCCCTTCCCCCATGTGAAGACACAATGAGAAGTCTATGACCAGAAGAGGGCCCTTGCACAACCATGCTGGCACCCTGATGTCAGACTTCCAGCTTCCAGAACTGAACAGTGAACTTCTGTTGCTTATCAGCTACCCAGTCTCTGGTATTTGTTACAACAGACTCAAAAGACTAAGACATTGGGGGAGCTCCGAGGGGTTACTTTGGTGCGCCTTTTAGGGCAGGCTGACAGCTCCCACTCATTGGCACAACTCACACTCTGGAACTTTCCCAGTCGATCTAACTTTAGCACAAGAAAAGCAGCCTTCCATGAAGGAGCATCACAGCCTTTTCATCCAGGGGCAGCTGCCTTCTGTTTAGGTGCCATCTGTCCATGAGTTCTCCATTCTTGGGAGGATCTGAGGGCCATGGAGGCACCCTGCTGGGGGTCTGATTCTTCACACAGGCACTGCTTCTCAAGGAAACCATTGGTACTTGGGAAATTTGCAATGCCCATATTGGAAGATATTCTCTAAAATTGGGACTGAGGATCCAGAGAAACATTGAAGATACTGTTTGATGAGGGAAGAGCAGGGGGAGTAGCGTGGGGATGAAAGGAACCTGGGGATCCATTTCTGGAGGTCGTGGTATGCCTTCTTAGGGGGGCTCCACTACAAGCCTGCCCAAAAACTTTTCAAAATTTAGGTAGGCAGTGCCATGTGATGTCAGCAATTGTTCTTGACAAAGCAGATACATGGTGTAGAATATAAATACTTAATAAACCATAAAGCCATACCTTAAATCCACGAGTTGATTGTTAAAAACATAATCATGCAGAAAAAGAAAATTGAGAAGAAAAAAAAGGATGTATGTAGTGAAGGAGTTTCAGAGTTCAGAGAAGATCACATACAAACTGATGATGATGATAATATAATCTTGATGAAATGGGAGCTTTTCTAGGAAAATATAATCAAAACTAACACAGAATGAAGCAGAAAGTTAAGTTGATCGATAACCAGAGGGAAAAAAAAATTCTTACAATGTTCCTTCTTCAAAAGGAGTTAGGTCCAAATAGCTTCAGGAATTAATTTTCTTCCAACCTCAAGGCTGGAGGAAGCTTGCCAATTCTTTTATAATTTCACAAGACTTTTTTTTTTTCACAAGACTTTTTCTACTTTAAAATATAGAAAGCAGAAAAATAAAAACTAAAGGATAAGCTCCACTGCAGCTATTGATTAAAAACAAATCTTAAAAATAAAATGTCAGTGAGCCAAACCAGACTATCAAAAGATATCATAATAAATTAGAATTTATTTTAAGAGTGCAAAGTGGTTTAACATAAAGCAATCCATTAGTATAAATCACTAGGTTGCTGAAGTTTAATATCCATCATTAGAAGAAATTCTTTTTTTTTAATAAATTAATTTTTATTGGTGTTCAATTTACCAACATACAGAATAACACCCAGTGCTCATCCCCTCAAGTGTCCAAAAATATTCACTGAACATGATGGAGTATCTTTGCTAAACCAACAGCCCATAGGGGCCTTCCCTGTGGAGTATTTTTTTTTCCCCCTGTGGAGAATTAAAGATAGTGACAACAGAGTGAGAATCACAAGGGGGTGTGACATCACTGGAGACGTGTCATTTTGCCTTTCCGTTTTCTTTATCATATTAGAAATCACCAAAAATAAATTAAAAAAAAAAAAGAAATCACCCAAAATAATCAGACTCCATATCGCCATGACGTGGGCAGCAGGAACAATCACAGTCTGCAGGCTGAAATGTCTGTCAGTTGGAGAAACCTTCCCAAAGGGCAAAGGTGTCACACCTTAAGAATGTGCAAATCCCTTTTCTATCACTTTCTTATCTAGGCATGTATACAAAATATATTTAAAAAGTGGTACACATCTAATTGCGCACAAATCCAAGGTGATGTGTGTAGGAGTCTAGACTCGTGGGAAATAGAGGAGAAAGAAACTGGACTATCCCAGAACAAGGCACCGCTCACAGAAGCTAGGTTCTACCCATTGGCTAGATTACCACACAGTCCCTAGAAATGGCTTTGCTAATGGCTACTTAGTAGCCTGAGAAAAGTGCACAATATTTTGTTAAGAAAAAAAAAAAATGCAGAGCAGTTTTCCATTTTAATTTTAAAATTACATACACAGGGGGCACCTGGGTAGTTCAGTGATTGAGGTCTGCCTTTGGCTCAGGTCGTGATCCTGGGGTCCCAGGATCGAGTCCCGCATCCCCCATCGAGTCCCCGTAGGGAGCCTGCTTCTCCCTCTGCCTATGTCTCTGCCTCCCCCTTTGTGTCTCTCATGAATAAGTAAATAAATAAAATCTTTTAAAAAAAAATAAATTAAATTACATACACTAGTACGGGAAAAAGAAATCCAGAAGCGCATACTTCAGGATTCTTAGTCCCATACAGCAGGATGATGAGAGATCCTGACCCTAAGTTGCTTTTCTGTGTCATTCAGATTTTCCACCATGAACAGGGACAATGCTAGTAGTCCAAAAGCCATGAAAATGGAATTTATTCACTCGACACACATTTACTGAGTCATATTATGTACCAAGCTCTTCTAGGTGCTGGGGTTTTGGTGATAAAACAAACTGATAACGTTCCTTCCCTCAAGGAGGAGAGACAGACAATCAACACCAGAAAAATTAACCGACCAGACAATGCCACCCAGGGATCATGTCCTAAGGAAAACAGACTGAGGTGTGTTGGGAGTGGCTGGTGGGGAGTCGCAGGAGGTCCCTCTGAGGAGACAATGAGCTGAGACATGAATGAGGAGAAGCCCTCTGAATATGGCTTTGACTTTGAAGATGATAGAAGTGGGCTAGTCAGTGTGGATGAGCTTGCAGAGTGTAGTGTTAAGGGGGGAAAAAAGCCCAACGTGAACCAGTGTGAGCTTCAGTATGCGTGCTGGGGATCTCAGGACCACCTAGGATGGGGCGCCTGGGTGGTGCAGAGGTTGAATGCCTGACTCTTGGTTTCAGCTCAGGTCGTAATCTCAGGGTTGTGGGATCAAGCCCTGCATCAGGCTCTGCACTCAGCAGGGAGTCTGCTTGTCCCTCTCCCTGCCCCTCAGCCCCTCCCCACCTCTTTCTCTCAAATAAATAAGTCTTTCAAAAAAATAATCTCGGCTATTCAGAAGACATTAAGAGTAACCAATATGGTTGAGCAATTATGGATAATTTTTACCTTCTTTCTCTTTGCACACCTGTATTTTGGGATCCTTCTACAATGAATAAGATGTCACCATTATTACTCATTCCCTCATTCAGTTATTCAAAAAATAAATCTAATTCGTGTTGCTAGAGGTAACAGCAACAACCAGATAAAAATTCCTAATGGTGGAGTCTTGCTTTGGGCAAAGGAAAGCAGAGGAGATGAGGGACCGGGTTTAAAAAGCACTAAATAGTACGTCAGATAGTGGTAAGTATGTTGACGTAAGGTGGTGAGGTGGGATGTATGAGAATGTTGGGAGGAGAGACAGCCTAATTTGGGAGGAGGCCATGCAGCTTTTTAGGGGAAAAGTGTTCTGTGCACAGGAAACAAAAACCCAAGTGCCAGCAATGGGGGAAGCTTGCTGAGCCGGAGGCTGGAGGGAGCTGGAAGTGAGGGGCCTCTGCGTGATCGGAGACAGGATATGGAGGGGGTGGGCAGCAGATCCTAAGGGATCCTAGGGTGGCCAGGCCCTTGTAAGGACCCTCCCTCTGACAGACAGAAAGGCACTGGAGGGTTTTAAGCGGATGAGCGACGTGACACAGTATTTCTAGCAAATCATTCAAGCTGCTACGTTGACAACAGACGAAAGTGAGCAGGGATAGGAGGACGACCCGTTAGGAGGCTCATGCAAAAAGCCCTGGCAAGAATGATGAGGGGTTGGGCCTCCAAGATGACAGTGAACGTGTGGTCGGACTCTGAGTCTCTATCAAAATTGGAGTTGACAGGATCCGCTTAGGGACTACTTGTGGCAAGTGGGACAACTCAAGTATGACTCTAAGAGCTGATCCTGAGCAACTGGAGCTGCTATTAGCTGAACCTCAGAAACCTGCATGATGAATAATATTTGTTGGTTTGCAGGGGAGGCATTAGTTTGGGGTAAGCGGAGTCTGAGAGGACAACCAGAGATCCAAAGGAAGAGCTCAACTCAGCGTTTGGACATAGGAGTGCAGAGTCCTCCATGCACAGATGCCATCTGGAGACATGACTGAGCTGAGGGCACCAGGACAGGGGTGTAGACAGAACAGTAAAGGGGTGGCAAGCCAAGCCCCGGCACATTCTACCATTAGCAGCATGAGGAGGAGGAGGTGGAGGAGGAGGAAGGGCAAAGGGTGCTGAGAAGGAAGGGAAATGAGGTGGAAGGACGGACATCAGAAGAATGTGGTGTCCCAAAGACCCCATGAAGACACCAAGATGGGGGAAACGAGCCCCACAGAACAAGGAGATAGAGGGTCACTGGGTCAGGAACGTGAGCAGAGTCCGCTCAGCAGAGCTGTGACGCTCAACGTTTGATTGGAGGGGGTTCGAGGGAGCATGAGGGTCAGAAACTGGACTGAGCTTGAGATTTGCTTTAAATAGAAGGGAAGAATGGCATTCCGGCTGGTGGGATCAAGAGAGGAATTTTTTTCTTTGAAGATGGGTAAAATAAAAGAAATTATGAAGGGGAAAATAGAAGATTTTTACTGGAATTGGGGAAATATAACACTATCGCATTTATTCCAGGAAAAACAAACCACTAATTGGTGGAATATTTTCAGATCTTTGGGCACCCTGCCCCTGACCGCCATCTTCGAGGACAGAATCAGGAAGAAAGAGCTCGAGGTTGACAGAGAGGAGTAAAGATGTTTTCAGAGCAGTTTGGCGACCACCTCTGGCTTTTAGTTATGAGTTAGTCTTACACCCCAGCAGTCCTGATACTCCGTGGCCTTGTCTTCCTTGGCACTGACGCTCCTCACTGCCTGCTTCTCCTCAGCATCCCAGCATCAACGCTCTGAAGTCCAGGGTCAACAGACCCACCGAATTAAGACTCAAAGCAAACTTTACAGGCTTCCAAGAAAATCTCTTTCTTGAAGAAAAACTCAATTTTGCAAATCAGCATGTTCATTTTTGAGGATCAAAAGGCCCCAAGCAGCCAGACTTCCTGAGCTAATAATAAAAGAAAATGCTGGCTCTAGCCATCAGAGAGATCAAGAGGGAGTCAAGGCAAAAAGAGTCATTCGCCTGAAATTCTGAAAGTCGTTATTTCTTAAAATGGAAGCCCGATCCACGCAAAACAGGGTTGTGATTTACTTAATTTCTGGAGGGGCACTTGGGTGGCTCAGTCCCTTAAGCATCTACCTTTTGCTCAGGTCATGAAATTGGGATCCTGGGATCAAGCCCCACTCCCCCCCACCCCATCCCCAGTGGGCTCCCTGCTCAACAGGGAATCTGCTTCTCCCTCTGCCTCTGCCCTCCCCTGCCCCCGCGCATGCTCTGTCTCTTTCTCTCTCAAATAAGTAAATAAAATCTTTAAAAATCAATCGATGGGTCGATTTGTTGAGCAATTCATACTAATTTACCTCCCCCGGCCACATAGATGCAGTCTGAGGATTTACAATGATATAACCCTGAGAAATCCAAAAGAAGACAAATACACACACACACACACACACACAAAAAAAAAAAAAAACAGAAGCTCATCTTCCCTTTCCTCTCGTTCAACAGTGTAATCTAAAATCCCTAGGTAGGGCCAAGCAAGGTAGGCATCTGCATGGCCTGGCCTAGGGTGTGGAGCCGAAGTCCAGGTGAGGGGGCCCACTCATGTAGGGAGGGGGCATCAGAGCAGTGCACAATTGGTTACCTGCTGCAACTGAATAACGAGAGCTAATTTTCTCTGAGAAGGGAACTACAAAAATGAACCATGAGGTAGAGGAATGGAATCGGAGGTTCTGGTTTAAATATATATATTGATTAGCAATGTACATACACATAAATTTGTATGTATATGTTATGAGTAAGTGACCATGTGTCTTCAAACCTATGTCATACCCTTGCTTTGTCCATTGAAAGGGTCTGGGAGCAACGCCACCTACTAGCTATGAGCACAACTAGAGCAGAGATCTTAGCTCCTAAATATTCTCCAGTAAAAGGAACCAGAGCTTCTAGTTGAGAATGGCTCATTCCAACACTCTAGCAGAGAAAGTACAGATGATTTTGGGACATTTTATTGAGGCAAAAAGCAAAGAAGTGCTCAAAGAATAAGAGATACATCTTTAAAGAACATAAAGCCAAAATAAAGAGGTTCCCACTGGCCAGATCTGGGATAATGTGAATATCAAAACAATGAGAACAAATGCAATCCAGTGAGAATCCTTGAGTCCTTGCTGATATAAATAAATGAATAAATTCAGTTTCGTGAGAAATGGGATGTGTACGTGGTTTTAAAATATCTCCCTACGGAGGTGCCTGGGTGGCTCCATCAGTTGAGCATCTGACTCTGTACATTGGCTCAGGTCATGATCTCAGGGTCATGAGATTAAGCCCTGTGTCCAGCTCCGCCCTGGGCGTGGAACCTGCTTAAGATTCTCTCTCCCCATCTCCCTCTGCTGCTCCTCTCTCTCTTTCCCTCTTTTTTTCTCTAAGGAAAAAAGAAACAAACAAAAAAAACAAAAAACAAAACCTCCCTACAAAATACTTACTGATTACAAAGTTAAAAAGTGTCACCTCACACTGGAGAAACTTGCAGCCTGCCATCCCTCCATCAGGGGATCCGCGTGAACATCACAATGCAGTAAGAACAACAGACTATGTCTGTGGTATTCCTACCACAGGTGAAAAACTAGAAGCTCATCGCAATGAGACATGAAACAAACCCAAATCAAGGAGCATTCCACTAAATAAGTGCTTTGTAATCTTCAAAAGTATCAAAATGCAAGAAAGACTGAGGGAATGTTCCAGCCAGAAAAAAAAAAAAAAAAAAAAAAAACCCTCTGGAAAAGACCGGACACCAAAATGCAATGCTTGAATATAAACTGGGTCCTTTTGCTCTAAAGAACATAAATGAACAAGTGGCAGAACTTGAATGAGACCCACATTTCAGGTGGTAGAAATGAATCCTGTTAATTTCCCAATTTTTATGGCCACACTGCAGTCACGCCGGAGCATAGCCCTGTTTGCAGGAAATGCACGCAGACGTCTCCGGGGTTGTGGGGCTATCAAGTTGGCAACTCTCTCAAATGATCTGGTCGGGGGGGCGGGGGTGGCCGTGTACTTAACTGTCTGCAAGGATGAGATAGTCTCAAAGTAAAATAAAATGCTGTGTTTGGAGGGGAAAACGGCCTTATCCTGTTGTTCAAACACAACGATTGTTGAAGTTACCTAGTGTGATAACAGCCCTTGGAATTAATCTTCCACAGCAGACACATTGGGAGAGCATGGGTAAGCAGTGCTGTTCATGCCCTGGAACACTCAGGGCCGCCACACGGTGGGGAGCCTTCTGAGCCTGCAGCCAAAGCACGTAAGGGGGGACCCTCTTATCTCTCCCCATGAGCACAAGTGTAGGTGAAAAGAAGAAGGAAGAGAAAGCATTTTGATTTCTATCAACACGAAGACACACACTGAGAAAAAAAAATGCAGAAATCCATATTACTTTCATTACATCATAGAAGAAACAGGAATCTGTCTGATATAATAAAAGCACAGTTAGTGCTTCCTTGGCATCATTTCATCTTTAAGGAAGAAGACCTATCCTAAATGCTAGTTAGTGTAAACACTGTTGGTCAGTAAAATTAAATTCAAAGATGAAAAACTGATATCCTGAGAAGTGAGGATCTTGCCGTGGCGAAGCCAGGACTAGAAGCCATGTCTGACGTCCCATGACTCTCTCAGTGGATGTCCGTGCTCTCTCCACTACACCCGGTGGCCTTCTCTAAAAATACAGAAGAGAAATGATATTCTGTTCTCCAAGAAAAAGAATGCCCAAGGAAAACAGAGACAGACATGAACTGATCAGAATTTGAAGGAGAATCCACTTGCCACGCCATTCAAGACCTATTTTCTCTTTTTACCTTCTACCTCCCAAAGATCCCCACTCATGTGGGATCAGTCTTCTAAGATATCATCCCTACCGTCCCCATGCATATTCTCCTGATGCCTCTCTGCTCACTCTGGGTCATTAGAGCCATTAATTCCAACCCCCAAGCCACCATTTTGTAAGTGGGAGCAGTAAGCCTACCGGTGGCCTAACCAAGTTCATTCGGCATCGCCTCTCCCACAAAGTTCAACATGTTCGCGGAAACATGAAAATAATCTTCTCGCTTTTCCTCGGTCTTCCAAATGTAATACTTGTGAGTTTGGTCAAAGAGTCAGGAAAGATGGTTGGAACCAGAAAACAAAATAGTATCAATTACTAATATTCCCCATTCTCTGCTAAGGCTGCCTTATCTGAAGCTTGTAAAGTTGTTTAATCTTTTCCATCATCTCAGGGAAAAGAGAGCCTGGAAAGTCCTAGTCATTCCACAGTAACTATCAGTGGGATTTTCCATAACAATCTGGATGCAAAATAAAAATCTTAAGAAGTTGATCCAATTCTAAAACTTACTTCTCAACTTACTAATAAATATGAAGAGACAACCCATCCATATTTTCTTCAAATAACATCTGGTTTCTTGGCCAGACCGTTAATACCTGAAAAAGCTTCTGAGTCTGTGCCAGCAAATCTACATTTAAAGAGCTTAAAAAATGCACTTATGCGCTAAACATTCTTTTCTACCTCTGACTTAGGGCCAGAGAGATGGGACTGGAGGCAGAACCTTGCCAAGAAACCGGGAAGGAGGGGAATAAAACTGCCTTCGAAAATCTGAGCTGTGAAATCAACACTTGATGGGTCAGAACAAAGAAATGAGAAATCACCACATGGGGACAAAAAAACCGTCTAGGCCAGCAAAATTTGGCCGTGACCCTGCTAAAGACCTAATGCACACATATAAAGACCATAGTAATTGATCGTGGACTCCTCGATGAAGAAGGGTTGCTAAGAGCCGGAACAGGACTCACCGCGCCTCCAGGCAGAGTGGAGGGAGTCTGGACCAGCAGGGCTGGGGGAGCACAGATGGGGAGCACGGAACCAGTGACAAGGCATCTGTCTGGGGAAAATGAGCGCATCGCTGCCTCTCAGCCCCATTCCCCTGGGCTGGCCTGTCTTACTCACGATGGAAAGCTCAGCACTGAGCATGCAGCCTGGCCTCGAGCAAGCAAGCATTCGAGTCAGTGATTTTGCTCCAACTCTTTGCTCACAACCTCCTGATTATAATTTGGCTCCCCACGTGGTTCTGCCGACAGGGAGAGAATGATCTAGTCTTGTGGACCTGAGAATCCGGGCCTCCGTGCCAGCCACGGGGCTCACTGAAACAGGCGTGCTCGCTGCTGAGCCTGCAGCCCCGCAGGCAGCTCCAGGGGGAAGGGCCCTCGAGTGCCCTGCTGGACCACGTTTCTGGGCCCACAGGCTGGCAGCGAGGGCCATGGGAAATGCGCCAGGATGGTGACCATGGTGGTGGCCACGGTGGCCACAGCAGCTGGGTACTGAGCACGTTCTCGGTGTCAGACACGCACCCCGTGCTGTCCGCACTCAGACTCCGCCAGTCCCCACCACAATCCAGTACATTAGATGCTATTATATACTCGTTTTGTAAACAGGGAAACTGAGGCTCAGAAAGCTGTAGCCCTTCTCCCAAAGGCCCACACTAGGATTCTGCGCTCAGACCCAGATTTGTCCAACTCTAACAGGTGATCTCTTACATTGTGAAGACCTGACCTCTGGGGGGATCGACCCTTACCTTCCTCCTGGCTACGCTCCTCTGCTTCGGCAGGGCGCTCTGGGCCATTCCAGCCCATGTGCCGCACGATTGTTCAATACGCCACGACTGCGCCAGCCTTCGCGTCGCGGCACGTAAACATTAGCAATGTGTCATCGACCGGGAGTGCACGAAGCCAGGACACCCGGGTGGCTCAGTGGGTGAGTGTCTGCCTCCGGCTCAGGGGGTGATCCCAGGGTCCCCACAGGGACCCTGCTTCTCCTTCGGCCTGTGTTTCTGCCTCTCTGTGTCTGTGTCTCTCATGAATAAATAAATAAAATCTTTTTTAAAAAATAAGTGGGGGGGACACCTTGGTGGCTCAGCGATTGAGCATCTGCCTTTGGCTCAGGAAGTGATCCCAGGGTCCTGGGATCGAGTCCCACATCGGGCTCCCTGCAGGGAGCCTGCTTCTCCCTCTGCCGGCGTCTCTGCCTCTCTCTCTGTGTTTCTCATGAATAAATAAATAAAATCTTTAAAAATAAATATATAAAAATAAATACATACATACATACATAAAAAAGAAGTGCACAAAGCCAACCCTACCTCAGTGAACAGTGTCACCATCTCTATCATGCCATCAGAAGCCAAAAATGAGGGCCTCCCCTTGACTCTTCCCTCCTCTCACCTCCACTGTCAATAAACCTCTTCAACACTTCCCTTCCAGGTCCGCTTCTCACCATCACCATGGCCACTCCCCACCCTTCCCCTAGACCTTGCTCAAGTGTCCCAGATCACGTGTTCCCTTCCCCTCTTGCTCTCCTTTATTCGCAACCGTGCACCCACTGCCCGCTCCACAGCCCAATCATGACCTTCCAACTGCAGGGAAATCCTTCAGCAGATGCCAACCTTTGCACGTACGTCTTCTGCGCTATAGCCCTAACAGTGGCTGGTCTGCAGTGCTTGGAATACACCGTACCCTGTCTGCTCCAGGATGTCCTGGAACAGACCCGCACCCCGCACCCGCCCCCCCCCCCCCCCCCCCCCCGCAGCTGGCTTCCTCCCCTGGTCACTGGTGCAAGGCTTTGGGTCTCACCTCCAGCTCCTCCAGGAAGCCTGGGTTACCTGCCCATCTGAAGTGCTCGTCACACTCAGCACACCCTTCATCTCACGGGTGAGAATTCTCCTTCCTGTGACTCCACCCACAGACCCCCTACCTCCCTGAGGCCCAGGACCCACTCTATTTATACAAAGTGCCTGCCATGAAAAAAAATGCATGATGAATGAATGCATGAGAGCATGGTAATAGCACAGGTGTCAGATGCCACCTGGCTTCCTCACGTCCGGGCTGTGTGGCCTGGAAAAAAGTGCTGAATCTCCCCGGACCTCAGATTCCCTGTCTCTAACAGAGATCCTAAAATGTCCCCTGTCACACTGTTGTGAGGCTTCCCTGTAATATGCAGAAAGCCCTCAGCACTAGGCCCAGGGTATCCTAAGTGCTCAAACATGGGTTGTTGTTTGCTATTGTTACTGTGTCCTTTGAGGCCCCGGAGATCCTCCCAGGCCCCCACGATGACTTGGCTGCTCCAGCTCCCGCTCCTCAGCACTCGAGGTTTACCTTTCCAAACGCATGAGCGTCCATCCTCTAATACACTGCATTGAAAGCTTCTGTCCCTCCAGCACTTTCCTCAAGACGCCTCACACTTCAACAAAAGCTTTAGGTGACATGACCAGGAGATCTGCCCCTGATCTTACAGCTCAGAGCCTTAAACCCTGGACATCACGGGGCACCTCCTCATCGCCCAAATGCCACACAGAGAGGCCAGCATAACCCCCAGAGGAGCACACGCAGGAATTTCCACAGGAAAGCCAGTGGAATTGACAGGTGGTGACCCCAAAATAGAAATCAGGCCTCGGAAAGAGGACTCCCCTGGTCACAGCAGCTGTGGAAAGGTCAATCATGGGACAAGCGGTCGTGAACACCGGCGGAGCTCCCCAGGCCTAAGAGGGGCGTACAGAAGAGAGGGTAACTTTTGTGATCACAGTAGGGCAGCCTGCTTGGAAGCTTTTAAGGGAGTAAACCGCGATTTCAATGGTTGTAGCGGGGTGAGGGGTTTGTGAGCGGTATTCTCCGTGGCTCCCCACCCCCCTGCGGTGCCGTCCTATTCTTGTAATTCTTAAAATATATCGGTTCTGCGTGCCTCGGTCGCGACGGCTCCTGGCCGGAGGGGCCCTGGGGGCGCGCCCAGGCTGCGGGGCTCCAGGAGCGGGGCCCTCGCCGCAGCCCCGGGCGGGCGGGGCGGGCGGACCCGGCGGAGCGGGCGGACCCGGTGTGCGACCCCGCGGCCGCCCCGCCCTGCCGCCCCCAGCGCCCCCGCCCCGCCCCGCCCCGCCCCGCCCCGGCCCGACCCCGCGGGCCCCGCCTCCCTCCCCGCCACCTCGGCCCCACCCCCGGACCTCGGGCCCCCCCGCGACCTCGCTCCCCCCCGTGACCTCGCCCCCCGGACCTCGGGCCCCCCCGCGACCTCGCCCCCCGGACCTCGGGCCCCCCCGCGACCTCGGGCTCCCCCCCGTGACCTCGCCCCCCCGCGACCTCGGCCCCCCGCGACCTCGCCCCCCGGACCTCGGGCCCCCCCGCGACCTAGGGCTCCACCCCCGCGACCTCGCCCCCGGGACCTCGGGCCCCCCCCGCGACCTAGGGCTCCACCCCCGCGACCTCGCCCCCCCGCGACCTCGCCCCCCGGACCTCGGGCCCCCCCCGCGACCTAGGGCTCCACCCCCGCGACTTCGCCCCCCCCCCCGCGACCTCGGCCGCCCGCCCCGCCGCCCCCCCCGCCACGACCTCGGCCCCCCGCGACCTGGGGCTCGCCCCCCCCCGCGACCTCGGCCCCCCGCGACCTCGGCCCCCCCCGACCTCGGCGCCCCGCGGCCCGCGCACCTCCTGCAGGGGATCAGCGCCTTCCGCTCGTCCAGCACCCGCACGCGCCGGTTGAGGCCGTCGTAGGACAGCAGGGCGCGGCTGTTGCGGCCGCTGCTCTGCCGGAACACAACCTGGCGGCCCTCCCACTGCTGCGGCGCCCGGCACGGCCGCGGGGTCCCCGGGGCGCCGAGGCCGCCCAGCGCGCACACCCAGAGGCCGCCCAGCAGCCAGGCGCGCAGGGCCCCCCGGGCCGCGCCCAGCCGAGCGCGCCCCGCCATCGCCGCGCAGCGCCCGCCGCCCCCGGGCCCCGCGACCGCGGCCGAGTGCGGTGACCCGCGGTGACCCCCCGCCGGCCGCGGTCGCCGAGGCGGTTGGGCCCCGCGCGCGCGAGGTGCGGGAAGTGCGGGAGCCTCGGCCCGGGCCTGGGAGGGCGCGGCCACCGGCGGGAGCTGCCGCTGCAGGGCCGCTGCCCGCTGCGCCTGGGTTTCGCTTGCTCTCTGCTGCCAACAGGAAATGCAGTGGCAGTGGTGCCACTAGCATCCTGAAGGGCACCGCGTCTTCAAGGGGGGCGGGGTGCGGAGCAGGATGGTGAGAAGGAACAGGGACTGACCCAAGTGTGCGGCGGGTCACCACCTACCAGGAGAGGTCGGGAAGGCAATGCTCCCGCTGGCTGGGCCCCGCAGAGCTGCCCCCCTTCCCGACACTGACACCTTCTTCCCCCAGAGTAGAAGGAAAGGGTCTTGGTCATCCACCATGGCCATGTCCAAGCCCCTGCTCTTCCAAGAGAGCCCGGAGGACCAGAGGATTAGCCCTTTTGTCCAGGGACGGAGCCCTGAGGCCACACTTGCAGTGACACTTCCACCCTCATCCATCACCTGACAACACCACAACTCCAGGCGCGTGTGAGTCTGGGAGTTTAGCATCAAGAACAAAGTTTATTGGGTTTACAGTTTATGTTTCGTAATATTAGGATGTACCATATGGAATATTTCGTAATATTAGGATGCACCATATGGAATCAAAAAAAAAAAGAAGCAACTTTTAAATTTTTTTATTTTTTTTATTTTTTTTTTAATTTATGATAGTCACAGAGAGAGAGAGAGAGAGAGAGAGGCAGAGACACAGGCGGAGGGAAAAGCAGGCTCCATGCACCGGGAGCCTGATGTGGGATTCGATCCCGGGTCTCCAGGATTGCGCCCTGGGCCAAAGGCAGGCACCAAACCGCTGCACCACCCAGGGATCCCAAGAAGCAAGTTTTAAAAAAAAACACTTGCTTTCCAAATTTATGGTATCTTTACAGTTGATCTGTGTTTCAAGAATGAAGACGTGAACAGATGAAAGCAGGAGGGAACATTCCCACATAAAGGACATGGGGACAAGGGAAAATGGGTGTAGTGCTGGGGTTTAAGGAGAGTAATTTTGAGCCTGATCAAGCGGGGTCTTGAAAACCAGGGAGGGGCACCATGAGGCAGAAGCCTTAGGAAGCTCCCTGAGGTGTGAGTGCAGAGATTGGGCAGGGAGCAGGAGGAGGAAGATGCTGTTATAATCCAGGTAACAGACACTGGAATCTGAACTGAGGTGGTGGCGGTGGGCGACGGTGGATCAGAAAGGGCGCTATGGAGCAGAACTTTCTGGTTTGGGCCACTGGGAGTTCAATCATGAATGAGCAAAGAAGACAAGTCAGTTTAGGATTGGTTGACTTTGGGGCAGCCCAGGTGGCTCCTTCAGCCCAGGGCGTGATCCTGGAGACCTGGGATCAAGTCCCACGTCAGGCTCCCTGCATAGAGCCTGCTTCTCCCTCTGCCTGTGTCTCTGCCTGTCTCACTCTCTGTGTGTGTGTCTCTCATGAATAAATAAATAAAATATTAAAAAAAAAAGACTGGTTGACTTTGGGGCTCCTGGTGGCTCAGTCGTTGAGCGTCTGCCTTTGGCTCGGGGAGTGATCCCGGGGTCCTGGGATGGAGTCCTGCATGGGGGTCCCCACAGGCAGTCTGCTTCTCCCTATGTCTCTGCCCCTCTCTGTGTCTCTCATGTAAATAAATAAAATCTTAAAAAAAAAAAAAAAAAGGATTGGTTGATTTTGACATACCTGTGGATCATGCAGGTAGGAATACCCCAGGGACAGTTGGATGAGCATTTCCACAAACCAACAGGGCTAGAGGGCTGGTTTCAGAAGCCATCGACATCTGGGTGGTAATTGAAGCCAAAGAGGAGAACGGCAGGGGAGACAGTTACTTGGAGACATTTTTGATTGTCATAACAAGGTAGGGGCAGCCTCTACCGGCATCTAGTAGGAGGAGGCCAGAGAGGCTACTAAACTTTCCAGAATGCACAGAACCCAATAAAGAATATTCTGGCCCCAGGGTCAGAAGCACTAAGGTTGAGAAACTTGGAGAGGCAGGGTGCGTGGAGAGTGAGAAGAGGACTGGCCTTGGAACCCAAGCAGAGAAGCAGGCCTCTACACAGGAACCTCCAGAGAGAAGCCCCTGACCAGAGTAACTTCCTCAGCTACGCAGGCTATTGGCAAATCAATGTCAAGTACAGGGTAATGGATTAGGGCTGAGACAGGGCCTGAAGGAGGAGGCCGTGGACAGAGATTCCCACCCCAAGTAGAACCACTACAGACAGGCAGCCAGTGGACCCCCGGGGGAGGCCAGAGAACTTTATAGAGAAGGCCTCTTACCTTCTCCGCACCTTTTCTTCAAGGAAACGCCCTGGAGAACATCGGGGTGTGACCTTGGCACTAGCTGTGAACAGATGCAGCAGGTTCCAACTGGCTGCGCCAGAGAGAGCCCTTTCCAAGTCTGCCTCTTTGACCAACTCACAGGAGCCGGAGTTCAGCTGTCTCTCAAAACTGCATTTCCTGCCCCTGTAGGAGCTGGGGCTACAAATATTTCCCCCTAAGCCAGGGGGTTTCGACTCACTGGATTTGACTGCAGGAAATGGCTAAAGATGTCCTCTGGGTTACCCCCTTGCCTGAGAGTTCACTGGCCCGGCTTGCCATCCTGGGAGCTTGAGACCTACCTGAAACTGGAACTATCGCTCCAGGTTGGCGCGGCTGTGTTTGGACTCTCTGGGCTTCCCCTGAATAGAACCCGACTCCTTGGATGAATCCTGAAATGTATTTGTGCCATTTGTCCTCTCAATTTACCATGTTTAATTCGTGTTCCCTTAAAAAAATAAAAAATAAAAAATAAATTTAAAAAAAAAAAAGGTCTTACATTTAAAGAGCTTAACACCACGCCCAGCCCATTGTAAATGCTCAATAAAACGCCAGCTGTATTTTTTTGTTGCTGGGCTATTATAATTCTTAGTCCTGGACAGAGTCAAAACTAAACTAATATTGTGGGTCTAAGCTTTGGAGACAAAAAAAACAAAAACAAAAACAAAAAACAAAAAACAGCTATCTGCCATATGTTCAGATTTTTAATTGAACTATGGTTGTTTAGTTTTTTTAAGATTTTATTTGTTTATTTGAGAGAGACAGCACAAGCAGGGGGGGGCAGCAGAGGGAGAAGCAGACCACCTCCAGAGGGGGGAGGCCCACGTGGGGCAGGATCCCAGGACCCTGAGACCCTGACTTGAGCCAAAGGCCGCCACTTCTCTGATTCAGCCACCCAGATGCCCCTGAACTATGTTTTTATTTTTATTTTTTTCCTAAGTTTTTTCTTATTTAAATTCAATTCGCCAACGTATAGTATAACACCCAGTGCTGAACCGATGGTTTTAAAGATCAACATTCAGAGACCACATTTTCATATCCTAATGCCCTAAGAGAATATCATATACCAGAAACCTTACTGCCAGAAGATTGATGCACATTTGCAACAACAAAGTCTCCCTTTTTTGTGAGACCTGAGCCAGCAGTTGGTTTTACTACCTCTTCCTAATAAAAATAAACGAAAAAGAAAAAAAAAAAAAGAAGAAGAAAACATAAAAATAAGCTGGAAGAAGAAACAAAACGTACCATGCTTTCCAGGGTACGCGGCTTCTTGCTCAATGTAAGTAGTTTCAAGCATATCAAAACCTCAAGATGTTTAGCCTCGCTGGGCTGGAAATCGCTTGGCAATGAAGCGGGGGGGGGGGGGGGGGGGTATCTTTCAGGCTTTGGTGTCGGGTCCTGTCTTCTCCTGGGTTTCCGTTCACGGTGGATTGAGGGACTCAGGGTGAGAAGAAGGAAGGGGAATGTCGGCGGACGGAAAACACGCCTAAACCAGAAGATGCTGTTATTGCACCTTGGGGCTGCTGGGCTCCCGGGGCACGTACAGACCAAATGCCTTTCTGGAAAAACCTGAGCCCAAGCTCACGGCTTGGAACAAAACCCAAGGGCGCACAACCGAAGGGGGGGGTTGTGGAGACGACGTGTCCCTCCGGGTCCCCATCCCCCCGCCCCGCGACGGGCGCGCTGCAGGCGAGCGAGCCCCGGGAGGAGGGGCCGCGGGAGGTCGCCCCGCTGCAACCCTGCGCCCCGGGCACCTCGAGGGCAGGGGCCGCAGGGCTCGGCTTTGACCCAAACTGCGCCTGCCCCGTCCCGAGGTCCTCTCCTTGCCCCCTCTTGGATCCGGTGTCCGAAACGACTGCCAGGGACTCTTTCTCCTGGTGCGAAGGACAAGGACTGGCCCGACTAAAAAGGAGGGACTTTGGGGAAACGCAGGCTCGCAGCCCTGGGCCGCGGCCCGGAGGGGATGATGTCAGCGCTCGGGGCGCGGCGCGGGCGGGGGAGGGGCGCGGGGGGGGGAGGGGGAGGGGCGCGCCCGCCGCCGCCGCGGGAGCCTCCGGGGCCCACGTCAGGGGACGCGTCGGGATAAATAGGGTCCCGCAATGGCCGAGGCCGGCTGCGCTCGGAGCTGCCGCGTCGGGGGCCGGAGCTGCCGCGTCGGGGACCCGAGCTGCCCGGGCGGCTGGGCGCCCCGCAGGCTGAGCGCCCGCGCCCTCGCGCTCCGAGACCCCCGGCCGGGCCCCGCGGGCGCACGGCCGCCCCCGGGGCAGGGAGGACGAGGACGGGCGGACGGCTAGCGGGGCGGGCGGCCGGGCCGGGGCCATGCGGCTCGCCGTGCTGGCGGCGCTGTGCTGCCTGGGGCTGCGGCTGGCGCTCGGCGTGCGCGGCGCGCCCTGCGAGGCGGTGCGCATCCCCATGTGCCGGCACATGCCCTGGAACATCACGCGGATGCCCAACCACCTGCACCACAGCACGCAGGAGAACGCCGTCCTGGCCATCGAGCAGTACGAGGAGCTGGTGGACGTGAACTGCAGCTCGGTGCTGCGCTTCTTCCTCTGCGCCATGTACGCGCCCATCTGCACGCTCGAGTTCCTGCACGACCCCATCAAGCCGTGCAAGTCGGTGTGCCAGCGCGCGCGCGACGACTGCGAGCCGCTCATGAAGATGTACAACCACAGCTGGCCCGAGAGCCTGGCCTGCGACGAGCTGCCGGTGTACGACCGCGGCGTGTGCATCTCGCCCGAGGCCATCGTCACCGACCTCCCCGACGGTGAGGGCAGCCCCGAGGGGACCTGCCTGGGGGCGGGGGGTGGGGGCTGCGCGTCCCGTGGAGCAGGCGTGCGGGGCGGGAGGCGCCGCCGGAGCCGTCGGGGGCGCGCACCTGGTCGGGGGTCGCGAGCAGCAGCAGCAGCAGCAGCAGCAGCAGCAGCGGCTGCAGGCGCGACCTGGGTGGGGCCTGGGCTGCGCCGAGCCAGCGCTGCGCACTTTGATCCCCAAAACAATCCCACCGGGAATCTCCCGTATAGTGCGAGCCCCTGAAAACTCTTGCTCCCACCCCACCCCACCCCAAAAAAAGCAGTACCTACCCGTAAGTCACCACGCCCCACAGGAGTGCAGTTTGTAAATTTAGTCGTTCTGGGAAAGGGCATCTGTGGCATCTTAGTTAACTGGATGTCCACTTTCACTTCCTTTTTTTTTTTTTTTTTTTTTTTTGGTCTTCTGGCTGCTTTTCTAGGATGAAGGAGCAAGCTTAAAACCATTTCTTGAAACGAAACCTAACAACATTTTGCATGCTTTTAGCCTGCACATTTAGAGAGATTATGGTGTTGCCTTAGTGTAGTTTCTGAGGTTGTAGGTCAGAGCACTGCCCAACACAGGAAGGAGGAGAAGTAAGGTGAAGGGAAAGTCGGAATTCCTCTCTAATTCAAAGCTTTAGGGATAAAACAAAACAAAAAGTATTTATTGCTCAGATTATATAAAAGAGGGTTATGCTCTTGGGGGGTTATAGATAGCTGTGGGCTGCTTCTGCCTTGCAAAAAGAGAGGCGGCGATTTGGAAATATTCTGCATGTTTTGATTAGTGTCAACTGTCAAGCTGCGAAAAAGCAACATTTTAAAATGGATTTGGAAGGGAAGTTAGTGTGCGTCAGCCAAGTGAAATGGATGTGCATTCGTATCAATTTGTGCTCGATGGGCAAAATTTCACTCAAAAATCTTCTTTCCTAAGCCCAGGAATGTCTGTATGAAAAAAGTAGACGACAATCACATGCCATTTTTACAATGTAGTGTCATTCTTTTGTGATACTGTGTTAGCGTCTGTCTCCAGATGGTTCCTTATTCCAGCCGGGTGAGCAGGCTGTCACTGACCACACCTACGTGGCTCTCTGTGTGTTTCAGACGTTAAGTGGGTAGACATCACGCCAGACATGATGGTACAGGAAAGGCCCCTTGATGTTGACTGTAAACGCCTAAGCCCCGGTGAGTTCTTTCTCCCTTGAGGTTCCCCCTTTGTCTCCTCCCCAGTGTGGTTTCTGAACACTTTTCCAACTTATTGTCTCTCTTTCGTCTTCTCCAGACCGTTGCAAGTGCAAAAAGGTGAAGCCGACTCTGGCGACATATCTGAGCAAAAACTACAGCTACGGTAAGTCATCTGATGAAACCATTTACTGGAGGACTTGGCACATGGCAAAGCCAGCCGCAAAGCTGATCACAAAGTGGTAACTTACGTGGGTTCCAGATGGCAAGGCGACAGCTGGAAAATGTCTTGCTTTTCTGGGGAAATTAAGCAAATACAAAATAGGTTCCCCGGGGGGAAGAGTGGTGCGGATCAGAGCAGAGTTGCCATCGAGGTCCTACTTGTCTTAGGCAGACGGGCCACTCAGCCAGGACGGCCCACCTGACATGTTCTCTTCCTGAGATCTCAGTGCTATCGGAAGAGTGGGTGAGTGATCCGTGGGTTGGATTATCTGAGGCCCAGGAATTAAGACCTCCCCCTGTTTTCCTTTTACTTATAAACTCCTACAGAGGGATCCCTGGGTGGCGCAGCGGTTTGGCTCCTGCCTTTGGCCCAGGGCGTGATCCTGGAGACCCGGGATCGAGTCCCACGTCGGGCTCCGGGTGCATGGAGCCTGCTTCTCCCTCTGCCTGTGTCTCTGCCTCTCTCTCTCTCTCTCTCTCTCTCTCTCTCTCTCTCTGTGTGTGTGACTATCATAAATAAATAAAAATTAAAAAAAAAAACTCCTACAGATATTTAACATCTTAAAGGAATTGTGGGGAAAGAGGTACAGGCATTGGCATAGTTTAAATGCCCTCCTGTCTTATTGGAAAGAGCAGTCAGCACATTCTGTAGGGGGTCAGCTATTTTTAATCTTTTAAGTAAACCGAATTCTATTATCATTTGAAAATAGATTTAATTTAAAAATGTGTCCTTTTAAAATATCCGTTCGGGTTATTTTATGTTCCTTTGCATTTCCTACGTTACTTCTGCTGAAATGACAGGAACTCTAGGCAAAATGGTCATTTTATTTATTAACTTTGTTTTCCATGATTCAAACTGAAATTTTAAATCATCAACTTTATGTGGTATGTCACATGGGAAAGTAGGAAGACCGCAGCAATATAAAAGTCTGAAAACATAACCTTTTATTTGAGTTGTAAGATTTGAGATTATATCTAGCCAACGTGGGTAACTCAACCAAAAAAAAAAAAAAAAAAAGCAAATGGTCTTTTCCAGTAGCTTCCATTGTTGTCGTTTTAAAAACGTTTCTTGTAGATAGTGTCTTAGTCTAATCTCCTTTGCCCCTCATCTGACACTCCCCAGCCCTCCTTACTAACTGGGGCTTCACTGTCTTGCTGTTCTCCATAACTACTTTAATGGTGAAACCATTTTCTATTTAAGTCCTTTGGCTTCTTCATAAACCAGCTTTCTAGGACGGAATCCAAGACAGATCTGTGCTAGGCTGATTACAATTCCATGGAAGGCAGTAATAGTAAGGGACCAAAGGGGCCAGAATTCAGAGCGTAGTCAGACGCAGTGATGGTAACAGCCATCTGTAATAACACTTACACTTCTGCTCACCGCAGACCTTGCCCTGACAGCGTGTGAGTAAAGGATTGAGAACAGTGATCTTCAGAGCCTCCTTCCAGTTCAGAAATGTCACGGTTTTCATAACTTCCTTTGGAAGAGAAAAAAAGTTCAAGCGTCAGACGGGTGGTTGGACCATCCAAACTTTAAAGTGGCTTCCGAGGGGCACCTGGGTGGCTCAGCGGGTTGAGCGTCAGACTCTTGATTTCGGCTCAGGTCATGATCTCATGATCGAGCCCTCCCCTCCGCCCCTTTGGGCTCCTGGCTCACCGGCTCATTCCGGAATCTGCCTGAGATTCTCTCTCTCCTCTCCCTCTGTCCCTTCCCCCATGGACGCACTCTCAATCTTTCTCTCTAAAATAATGTCTTTTTAGAAAAGTGGCTTCTGAACCCAAAAACATATGATTCTCACTTCAAATAATCACAAGGCAAGGGATAAACAAATACTCATTTCTGTGAAATATTTACTGACATTCCTGACTTGAATCTTCTGGTTTGTTTTTTTGGCAAACAGACCTACAAACAAACGAACCAAATTTTAGCATTTTCAGCCTGAGAACAATCCCTGAGATTCTCTATTCACATCCTAGCTGCAGCCCCATGAGGAGCCCTCACCGATCCAGAAGCAGAGCCCAGACGAAGCTTGCCTGTCATTTTGCTCATACATCTTGTGGCATGAGCCAGGACTTTAAAGACAATGCTGACAATACGATTGTGTGGGCTTCTTGCTGGCATCTGGGCAGCTCGGACATGACCATAATTACAGGAGGCATTCTTTAAGAGAGGGCTCAGGAGTTGGCGTGATTACACCAAGTCTTTGTCTCCAAAGGCTTCATCCACACTTCTATCACTTTTTACATTGCAGTCATTCATGCCAAAATCAAAGCTGTGCAGAGGAGTGGCTGTAACGAAGTAACCACTGTGGTGGACGTGAAAGAGATCTTCAAGTCCTTGTCACCCATCCCTCGAACGCAGGTCCCGCTCATTACAAATTCTTCCTGCCAGTGTCCTCACATCCTGCCGCATCAAGACGTTCTCATCATGTGTTACGAGTGGCGCTCCAGGTAGGCACCAAGGGACAGAAGAAACTGCACGCTGCTTCTAAAAACATGAATCTCATTTAGCAGTCATGGTTTATTAAAAAAAAAAAATATGGCACCAGGAGTTCTTTTTAAACAAGACAATTCAATAAAGAAAGAAAGAAACAAGACAATTTTAAATAGATGCCTCTGTTGTGATCTCACGTATCCTCAATATTGTTTAATTCCACGTGGCATTAAGGAAAAATAGAAATATGAGGATTTGAATGGAATCTTTAAAAATCAACTTCAAAATGTCAAAATGGAATCTTTAAAAAGCAATTTTCAAAATTTATTTCAAAATTTTGACTTCCAAAATTGTAGGCCAATCAGTTACTATGAGTTAAGACATTCAGACCATTCAAATCAATCTTAGGGGGACGCCTGGGTGGCTCAGTGGTTGAACATCTGCCTTCGGCTCAGGGCGTGATCCCAGGGTCCTGGGATCGAGTCCCACATCAGTCTCCCTGCATGGAACCTGCTTCTCCCTCTGCCTATGTCTCTCTCTCTCTCTCTCTCTCTCTCTCTATGTCTTATGAATAAATAAATAAAATCTTTTTTAAAAAATCAATCTTAGGGTGGCAAGTACTGAATTTTTTCAAAGAGCTCTTCAATAACCTAAAGATCAAGTTAACGACAATTCCACACTTTCCTTATATACAATCTAAATGTATACAATATTTGTTTGATAGACCATTACATACAGACACAGTCATATTCACACTCACATGCATGTATATACATGTGTCTATATATCACTAGCTGGGAGTGTGGCTTCCCCACATCTCTCTCCTTGGCCTCTTTTTATATATTGGTACCTTAAAATGTAATAATCGAACTCTTCAGACCAGGTTACTGGATGGGCCCCATAACCCACTGCAGGATACATCTCCCACAAAATAGGCCCTTTTTTATATAACAAGTCTTCCCTTTAATTCTCTGCCATTACTGCTCATGTATTTCTTTTGGATACAACTATGGGCTATTTCTCCAAAACACCTTTTGAAACTAGCCTCACTTGAATACTTTCTCGATCTGTATTCTATCAGTACTTGGGTACCCTCCTCATACCACGTATACTATCTGGTGCTCTTGGCTTTAAAGCTGTTCTTCTACTTGCAGCTTGTCTCTCTACAGAAGCAGACTGCATGAATGTTCACTGTTTCTAGGCTCATCTCTTGCATAGTGTTTGTATCTGCTGTAGGACTAGATGGTTCTGGGAACATACCGGAACATAGTCATTGAATCCTATTGGGGCAGATGAATGGATTATAAATGAATTAAATAACAGCTTCCCCGTCATCCTTTCTGTTCATTTATAGACTCAATGTAATTCTGATGAAAATGCCAGTAAAAATATTGTTGAATGACTGGGAGTTATGTCTTCACAAAGGATGCTAATGATCAGTTGGAGAAACAAACGGAGTGTATAAAGAGTGTATAAAGGAGTGTATAAAGGAGATTTTGAAAATACCATTTGAAAGGAAATCTGCCTTAGGAGAAACAGAAAACTGGTACAAAGCTGTACTTGCTAAAACCATGTGGTGCAAGAGTACACCTGTAGATAAATAAAACAGAGAAAGCAGTCTTGAAACAGATTCTAATGCATAAAATAACTTATTATGAAGGAGATATGGCAAATCAATTGGACATGAATATATTGTTTAGTAAATGTTTCAAATATTTTTATTTGGAAAATTAGCACATATGTTCACTTTTTACTATACTATAAAATAAATTTCAAATGGAGTAAAGAAATATTTTTAAAACTTCATCATAGAGGGTAAAATTAGGTGAATAGGTAGGTATGTGAAATCTGAATGACAAAATACTTTGCAAACATGAAATTAATGTAAGAAATTACAATGGAAAAATGTCAATATGCATTTTTGATGATATAATATCATGGACATAAAAATCACCCCAAAAGGACAATAAATATTGAGAAAAATACTTGAAATAGTTATGACAAAGGAATAGTAACCTTACTCTATAAAGAGTTCATGTAAGTTCATATTTGACATGTAAAGACTACAATATATAAATAATATGTACATAAACCTATACAAGTTCCAGAAGAAATACAAAGAGTAAATAAATTTACCTCTTTAATTCTCCAATCCAAATTAAAAAATAATTTGAACCAAAGTTCAACCATTCTGAAAAGACTTTGGGACTGTGCATTGAAAACTTTGAAAAAAATATATACTCTTTGACCCTATATATAATTCTACTTCCAGAAATCTATCTGGAGGCATAATAAGTCAGTACACACTAGTCTGTATGTACAAGGACATTCAACACAATGCTGGTGACAGGAGCTAAGCAAAAGAAGGGGGTTCAACAGTAGAGAAAGGCCTAAGTGTGTAATGGATATTATTGTTGAAATATTATATGGTTATTATAGCTGTATTTTTGAATTCTAATTAAATGAGAAAATGTGTATAATAGAATGACAAAAGGAAATACATGATATGACCTAAATACTCAGTGTAATTTAAATATATATATAGGTATGAGGAAGAATAAAAGGAAATGCTAGTAAGATATGAATAGTGGATATGTGGATTGTAGGGTTAGGGGTTTTAAAGAATTTGGGGTTTTTTCCAATTTTTTTGTATTTTTAAGCTTTTTCCTTTTATAATCAGAATTGCTCAAGATAAATTATTTTTTCTTTTTTTCAGGATGATGCTTCTTGAAAACTGTTTAGTTGAAAAATGGAGAGATCAACTTAGTAAAAGATCCATAGTAAGTATAGTTAGCAATATCCCAAATACAGAGTTAAGTGTGAGTGAAGAAATTCTATAGCACTAGGGGTTCAGCACATACTCCCATCTCCAGGCTCTCACTATTTATCTTTTGAATAAGCGGTTAGGAGCAGCGCTACTCTGACTTGGAAATTGTAGTTCAGATCTCTTCAATCTCAAGGTGATTTGGTTGCATTCAATCCTGATCAATTGGTTATTTTAATATAAAATATAACCTTGATTAAATTAAGGTTTAAAATTTTTTTCCTGTGGTATTTCATTTAACTATTGTAGCAAAATCAGCCACGTACTTGAGCAGAATTTACCTCCAGAGGGTTTAAAACAAACATAGACACAGGGTGTGGGAATGTGCAATCCTAAAATTCATGCTGTCTCTGTACAAAGCATAATCTTTCCCTGTGCTTGAAACGATTTTGAGACTTGTCAAAATCAATCAACTATAATCATTTTGGGGCCAAATCTATGATTTTAATGGTAACATCAGAGAAAGATTGGTAATTCAATGAAAGGAGTTAGAATAATTTTTTGCCCAGAGATATGAGTTCACACCAGAACCAAAGAAATCAGATCGTTGGTTTGAAATGTTTAAAGCATCCCCGCTCTCCTCTAAATACGTTTAGGTATCTGTAGGAGGACTTGTGTTTTCAGGTTCACAAAAGGTCTTACTACTACTGCCCGTGCCCTCTTAGTGTGTGAGGGAAAAGTCTATATTAATACTGACTTACGGAGAAGGTAGTTTGAACAAAGCCTCTCCTACTGGGTGCGTTTGGGAATAACACGACCTTTACATCTGAGCTAAAAACTGAGGAGCTACTCGGGAACCCGCTTCGCCTTCCTGAACAGAAAATTCTAGTAGGATTGGTTATGCAGTTTCCAAGACCGCAGCAGGTTGGAAGCATCAATATAGAAAGCAAGTCCACCCTAAGAACCTGAGTGAAAGCAAGCTTTCAGGAGTCATGGCCATTTAGGCAGTTCACTTCTGCAGCAAATATTCCAGTAATGCTTCCATAAGAACTTGAAGCTAGCACCGTATAAGAGCAGGCCTAATGAGTTTATTATTTCACAACAGACTACACTTGTGCCCTGGGAGGGTGGGGACAGTGTTTCTCATTTCATTGTATTTCTGTGCCTCAGACAATGCCCAGCCTGTGCTCATGCTCAGACTCTCCACTGAATGAAATAAACTCCAACAAAACAGTGTATATACTGTGATAAAAAGCAACATCTATTCAGGTGGACTCAGTTTTTTCTTACATGCTGCTATTTAAATGAGTAGTATTTCTTTATAGTAGAAGTAGTAAATCCTTTTCTATCAAGGAAACAACTATCCAGAAAGTCTCGTTTCTCATCAGTTCTGGGTAGCTGATACTTGAGTGATTACTAGAGGTGGTAGGGGCTATCTTCCTTTGGAAGTAAGAGAATTAGGTGAGCCCACCCACAAATGCCATAAGAAGGCCCCTGGACTTCCTAGTGAGGCTTCGCCTCTTAGCCGTGTCAGAACCCCTGCTTTGTAGGAAACTTGCTGTGTAGGAAACTGGCATCGCAGGGCCTATGGGCAAAAGTGCATGGGTTGGGGCCTTGGGCCCTGGAGTCAGACTGGTGAATTTGCATCCCAGCTCTGACATTTGTCAGCCACATGACTGTGCAAATAAGCTCTGTGTGCTGGTTTCCTGGCCCCTACCGTGGTGCCCACCTAGCAGGGCTGTTGGGAGTTTCAGTGAAATGAATAAATAGCCAGATTGCATCCCACCTTGAGCACTTTTCAAATCATCCAGTGTATGAGAAATGCCATAGTGCAGCGTAGCTATTTTATTCGTTGTTATCATGACTTACATGTGACAGTGGGGGGAAAAAAAGGGGCATCAATCCTGACATTAGCTTAATGGCATTACTCAGTGAAATGTACTTGATGGTCACGGTTACAAATTGCCTCCCAGCAGTGGGAAGAGAGGCTGCGGGAACAGCGGAGGACCGTTCAGGACAAGAAGCGAACAGCCGGGCGCACCAGTCGTAGCAACACCCCGAAACCAAAGGGAAAGCCTCCTGCTCCCAAACCAGCCAGCCCCAAGAAGACCATTAAAGCTAGGAGTGCCCAAAAGAGAACAAACCCAAAAAAAGTGTGAGCCAGCTGCTTTCCAGAACGGAGACTGCCTCCAAGGATGAGGCCAGCCACTGCCCAGCCAGCCTGGGGAAGGCCCTGCTCCCCTCGCCTTCACAACTGCAGTACTTCTCAGACACATCTTGCAGATTTTTCTTAATGATATGCTTCAATTTTTCTTTTTAAGCCGCCACAAACTGTAGTGGTAGGTATGTCCTTTGGTATGGAAGGTATATGAAAGCTCAAATCTTGTGGACAAATCTCCTTGCGGCAGTCAGGGTAGCCTTCAAAGGCGCCCACTCTGTGCGATCTCCAAGGGGGGGGAAGATGCTTTGGTTCTTACCATTTGACCTAATATGTGCATTGTAAAATAAATGCCATATTACAAAGAAAACACCTTTTTTTTTTTTACAATCTGTTATATTTCAGTTTGACTTGTCATGTTAGAATGTTCGTAATATTTTAAATGTGATCGGAAATACGATGATTTGAAGGAAGAAAGCAAGAGGAACGAATGTCTAAAAGATCTTTATGTGTTTACGGTTTGCGGAAGAATTTCTGTGATGAAAGGGAATTTTTGAACTATCTAGAAAAGTAGGATATGGAAAACTGTAATGATTTTTTTTTTTCACAAAGAACCCTTTCAGCTCGTTTTTAGCTAGAAACTTTAGAAACTAAAACAATAATGATGATAACTAACTAAATAAAAGGGAAAGGCAAACACACCATATCTGGATCCTTATTTCCTGGCTACCATGCTGAGGGTGGAAAGGCTCTGAATTCATGTTCATGATGCTTCTCATTAGTAATCACTACGTAGCACCAGAAACAAGGTTGGTTTCTCCTATGATCATTTATACACCAGTGACGCAGCCCCCAAGACTACACCCGTGGATGTGCTCATCTCATTTCCCAGGACATCCTAGATATCTTGATGCCAATCCTGAGAGAATGTTCTCTCTGCAGATAGCTGGCACTGACAAAGGTGCCGTGGGCCCAGTGCGAGAGGGCCAGGACTGGTCCAAAGTCCCCAGTTCTCAGCCTGCAATGACACCCCTGCCACACACCAGCTCTGGGCTCGGAAAACCAACTACTGTCACTTCTCCATTCAAGGATGGAATGGAGGAACAATCTGAAAGCTTAAGTATAAAATCTCCTTTAGATTTACCAGTGTCCCTGCTTCTCAGAGAAAGGGTTACGTGACCTGTCGCACTCACACAGGGCCGTTAGACACATCATCTCATTTCATCTCAGTGGCCATCGGGACATGGAAGTGAGATGTGTGGGTCAGCCAAGGTCAAGCAGAGAATTGGCGAAAATAAGAATGCAGGCATGGGCTCCTCTCTCCTGTGTCACCACTGCAGCACAGTAGTGGTAAAGGCGTCCAGTAGAGACACACAGAGGTACCAACAACCCACTCGTGTGTGTTTCTGCTCTATTACAGACCCAACTTCTCTGGCCCTGAAGGAAAGCCAAAGAGGTGTTTAGCATAGCACCCACACTAAAGAAACCTGTGCAAGGCCATTAAAAGGCATTGGCAGCCTAGCCTACCTCCTTAGCATTGTGGGGACTCTTTGGGGAGGGGAATCAGAAATGGAACTCTCCATGGAAATGGAGAAAAAACACATATGTAAAAGACGTAAACACTTTTTTTAAGTACAATACTGAATGTAATAAGAGTCTGGAGAGGACTAGGTATTTAAACACCGTTTAAGATAGATGATAGCTATATAGATAGATAGATGATAGGTAGGTAGATGATAGATAGATAGATAGATAGATAGATAGATAGATAGATAGATAGATGATAGATAGATAATTAAGTTCTTGACTTCTGGGGAAAGCCTATGCAATCTACTCAATTTTTTTTAATGAATCAAATTTCATAATATAACTGGTCAGCTAGAGAAACCAAAGAATTAGGGTGTAGCAGACATGCCAATAGATTTCCTCTCAGCCCAGCCTTCTTATTTAGAAACAGAATTTAGATGAATAACCTTAGTTTCTTACATTCCAGTATGAAACTAATGCAGTGTAGGGCAACTGGGTGACTCAATTGGTTAAGCATCTGCCCTTTGGCTAGATCATAATCCCAGGGTTCTGGGATCGAGCCCCGCATTGGGGAGTCTGCTTCTCCCTCTCTCCCACTCCTCCCCACTCCTGCTCACTCTCTCACACTCTCTCAAATAAATAAATAAATCTTAAAAAAGAAAGAATGAATGAAAGAAACCAATGCACTATGAAGACTTTTGGTTTCTGTCCTTGGATGCTCATAGGATTGTCTAGTGCAAACTTACAATAAAACTTATTTTCCTGAGCTAGTTCTAGGTGCTTGTTTGGTGGAAAAAGTCCCTGAATAAAAAGAGAAGGGCACTTTTTTTACTTTATTATTATTATTATTTTTTTTTACCAACAGTCTCTACCTGCTGTTATCATTGATTCAAAAAGCAAAAGTGGTTACTTGAAATTGTGGAATGCAAAAGTTAAGTGGGACCTTAGAAGTCATACTCCAGCCTACAGGGAAAAGGCTACACCAGGCTTGTCTGATGCCTCACATGCAGTCAGAAAGATTGGGGCTCCCAAAGTTACTCAATTTTAACTTAACAGACCAAAGGGCTGTGGTTTGTCAGTCACATAAAGCCAGGATGTTAGAGGGAAGCCTCATGTTATCACCACAGAAAGAGCAACAGGAGACCAAATCATTGCTTCTGGTGATAGAATGATATATGCCAATACTAATCATGGAGCCTAATGGGAAAATATTTTTTTAAAGAGCATTTTACCCTGAAAGAGATAATATGTCACGGTGGCAACCAAAAATTTTAGTTAATTGTCGACTTTGTGGCTTAAGTGATAAGCAAGCAATGATATGCTCTCCAGATCTATGGAGTATGTGGGATAGGGTATTTACTTTAACATTAAAACCCCAAAGGAGACACTGGACCCTAGGACGGTAACAAAATATCCCCCCCTTTTTTATTATTCAAGCAACAAAGATAAGCAAAGAGAAAAAACGAAAACAAAAGTACTCCAAATGCCAAAATTAGCATTTTGCTGCCAATCCTTCCAGACTTTCTCTGTTTGGGCGTACGAATGTAATGATAATGCAGCACGAACATCTTTTCATATAAAGAAATAAAATCGTATTTTATTTTCTATTTTATTTTATTTCATCTTCCACAACTGCATCATGTAGATGTATCCGAGTTTATTTTGCCAGTTACTTGTGAGAATGGACTTTTAAATGTGGTTCGTGAGGCCTACCAGATTTTTGTGACACAAATAATTTTCTACTCTGCTTGAATTTCCAGGACCAGGAAAAAAAATAAATGAGCACGAGGGTACAAAGCACAAATGCTTTTGTGTATTTTGTCTAGTGAACACATGTTACCTTCAGGAGATACTACAGAAATATCACGAGACAGAAAAAGGGGGAGAGAACGAAACGGAATGTGGTATGGTTTTAAGCCATGTAGACACGCAAACAGGAAAACTGTTGCATTGATTACATGCACATTTGTCTGAGTCCTCAAGGAAGCCAACACAAAAAGGAGTTAAACGTGGAAGGATTCCATTGGAGGAAATGCCTGTGAGAGAGAATGGAGGGGAGATGAGCAGGAATGGCAGGGGGGACAATGTGAGGGAAGGAAGGCAGGGTGGATGCACTTGGGACTCCCTCCATGTCTTTTTTTTTTTTTTTTTAATTTATTTTTGATTGGTGTTCATCCCTCCATGTCTTAAGGAGAATTTGGCAAGGCTGTAGGGGAAGCGTGGAGACAACCCAGACATCACCAAGTCCCTCATCTCCCAGGAAACAGCTCTGCCTTCGTGTCCTGCTGTTACTCAGTCACGGATGGGGAGCAGCCCATGGCAGCCTGGCCTTGGGGCAACGCTAGCAATGCCTGTCAGACCATGGTGTCTGGACACCTGTTAGTTATGGTCTCTGTGGTTGGTGTCAAGCAACAAACATCTCTGTCGACTCCTGTAGTTATCATCTCTAAACCATTTGAATCAGTAAAACCCCAAAGCTTATGTTTTCATGTCTTTTTTCCTGTCTTTTTTGTTTAATTTCAAACTTATTGAAGAGAAAATGAGTCAATCACAGCTAGAGTCTTATGGTATTTGCCCTCCTACCTGAGAGAGGTCTCTTTGTACTAGAATGTAAGGAATGGCAATGATGAGGTAATTAATGAGTCCGTGCAGGGCAGGAAGAAAGTCCATGGTGTGTAATTTGGCCTTTACAGGTCCACACAGTGAAAGCACGAGCATAGAAGCATAGGCATATCTTGCTCAATATTTGTAGGAAATCAATTTTAAGACTGGATAATCCTAAAATACGTAGCTGCAATATCTAGATGAGAACCACTTTAGAATGGTGAATTTGGATCACATTAGTGGTGCACTTTGAAAGGGAGAAAAAAGTACCCTTTATTAGCAATTCAACTTGGCTAACGGGGAAGACTCAGAACCGGAGGGCTGATTCCAAGTGTCACACAGTTGGAATAACATGAATAACATGATGAGGCCTGGGATTAAGGAAAAAGTGGTATTATGAATAAAATTCCATCATGGTATCAAGGGATATCTAAAATGCTGTTGTTGAATCAAACAGATGCATTTTTAACGTTCATTAACGTTTGTCGTCTTCTAATCACGTCAACTATTCATTATGTCATTGGAATATTTCAGCAGCTGGAAATCACAGGGACCATTGCTTTTAGTCAACTTTCTCCCTTTATTAAAAGCATTTTAAAAACTGACTTTGGAGGTCATCCAAAGTAGTTCCAAGGGATGAGCAAGTTCAAACACAGTTCAGGCAAGAATCAGCACCAGGGCGTCCAGTCCAGTGAGCAGAAAGGGCACCAAGAGAGCGCAGGAAGAGGGTCATAGAAGAGGGCACAGCATATTTTAGGAAATCTGTCTGCTTTCTGCAGGGCATCTATTTACCAAGAACAGGATCCAGGGAGGGGATGCTGGAAGGCATTAGGCTCCAACCAAGAATGCTTCAGGTCTCCTGTCTCGGAAGCTGGCTACAGGGATTGGTGGGGCCATCAAAAAAACCTGTGGCTTCTGGGTCCAGGTGCACGAGGGTGCCACCCTAAAGGAAAGAAGTTGTTTCCTGTAGTGGAATTCATAATCCAATTTTGTAGTTCTCAATTGCTTCAGCCACAGTGGCTCATTTTCTGCCTCAAGTCCAGCTGAGATTCAAAATCAGCCCACTTCACTGGGGCCCTGACCGCTTTCTAGCCAATTCCTTGACCTTTCTCCCCCAGGAGCAAGAGGATATTCACAGGCCTTGCCAATCCAGGCTCCCATGTGCCTGCCTTGTACTTCTGCATTCCACTCACTAACTTCAATCTCAAGAGCAACGCCAACAGAAATAAAGGTTTAATTGAATATATCTCTTTGGACATTATTAGATTTCTAACTGTTTAGTTCAAAATTAATTCTATAATCCCAAAGAAGTAGCCTTTCCCTAAGTCTTGCTTATAAAATCTTTATACAGATAGGTACAAATATATAGACAACTGAGCGAAACATGCCATCTGCTGGTGAAATGTGTTATTAATTTTAAGGGAGTTTGTTGTTTTAATGCTTTTGAAGTTCTGCGCCATTCCTGAGTGGTCCTGTGTGCCACCTGACATAACAGTATGCCATTTAACACAATCATATTTCAAACACCCAAATGCTATCAGGCATACAGAGGGGCAGATAATAGTATTTGATCTAAAAGAGTGGAGAATGTGAAGAAAGTAAGGTGAAGATTTTTATTATACTTATTCTTCCACACAATCCAAAAGAAAAAAGAAAAAAAAAAAAAAAGCCAGTAATCACAGTAATTGATTTACCCTAGTTTTTTTTTTCTTTTAATGCATTCTGAAGAAAATTTGAGAAATATCCCTGCTGATAATTCACATGTGCTTCTCAAATGTTGGAACACTATAGAGTTTTGAAGTGAGCAGTGTATTACTAATAATAAATAGTCAAGAGGTAATGTCAGCAAGGTGGTGAGTAGGAAGCCCTGGACCATCTCTCCCTCTGCAAACTCATCAACTCAACAAGAGTTCATGGACAATCTCCTCTGCACAAAATCCAGAAGCTAAGTGAAAAGCTCCTACACTCTAGGTGACCACGAAGCCAGACTCAGCAAAGCCAGTAGGGAGATTTGGGACACCCTGTGACCCAAGTCCCTGCCTCCAGTGCAGCAGCACACAATTAGAAAGAAACCCCCTAATGCTTGGCTTCTCCCAGGAGTTAGTTTGCATGTCCAATGCCCCAACTTTCCTGAAAAGGATCCCAGAGGACAAACCTAGGTCTCAGAGCTTGGATGCATCAACCAGAGCCTAGCAACCAGGCGAGTACAGAGATGGCAGCTGGAGATGGAAGACACCATAGCTTCCCCTTCTTCCCAGTGCAGAAAGAGCTGATGAGAAAGTCCTAGTCTGGAGAGAGGCACCTGGTAGAAGCAGCAGGGCTACATGGGGCTTGGCTCTAGCAATCTACCCAGCCTCTATATCAAGGGTATGGCAGGGTGGGGACGACTTGCCCCAGGCAGATAGCCAGGTGGGGGGGGTGGAAGGGCATGCATGGACACCTGAGAACAGGTGTAGGGAAGCAAACTGCACAGCACACACCATGTGAGTCTCAGCATCCAGCGAGGCCAGGTCCCTGTCCCACGTCCACACTATGGAGACAAAATTGGGGGCACCAGTGAGGGTGCCTGCAGGCCACACCCTGCCCAGGTCCAGGCTGCCCTAAAACAAAGTTTTGAACATAAGACCCAAACATGTAAAACTCTCAGAAAAAAAAGAAAAAAAAGGAAAAACTTCATGACAATAGTCTTGGCGGTGATTTCATAAATAGGATGCTAAAGACAGGGCAACAGAAACAAAAATACACCAGCAGGACTAAATCAAACTAAGCAATCTAACAAGTAATCAACAGAGTGTAAAGCCAAGCTGTAGGGGCACCTGGGCGGTGCAGTCCGTGAAGCGACGGATTCTTGGTGTCAGCTCAGATTATGATCTCAGGTCCTACAGTCAAGCGCCACGTCAGGCTCTGTACTTAGTGGGGAGTTTGCTTGAGGACTCTCTCTCTTTCCCTCTCTCTCCCTCAGCCCCTTCCCAAGCTCCTGTGCTCACTCACTTGATCACTCTCTCTCTAAAATAATAAATAAATCTTTAAAAAAAATTTTAATAAAGTCAAGCTGTACAATAGGAGAAAATATTTGCCATACATCTCATGGTGAGCTGATCTCCAAATTACATAAGGAGCTTGTACAACTCAATAACAAAGAAAACCCAGTAACTCCCTTAAAAAATAGGCTAAGGACTTGAATTAATAACTCTTCTCCAAAGAAGACGGAGAAGACTCTTTGGAAGACTCTTCTCCAAACGGCCAATGGGAGTATGAGGGAATGTTTGTCATCACTTGCCATCAGGGAAATACAGATCAAAACCACAATGAGATGCCCCCCCACACCTGTTAGGATGGTATATATGTATGTGTTTGTAGGATGCAGAGAAACTGGAGCCCTTGTTCTCTGTTGGTGGGACAGCAAAGTGGTGCAGCTGCTATGGAAAACTGCATGAAGTTTCCTCAAAAAATTAAAAATAAAACTACCAAAAAATATAGAACCACCACATTATCCAGGAATCCTACTTCTAGGTATATATCCAAAATAATCAAAAACATGATCTTAATATTGACATTCACATGTTCATTGCAGCACTAATTACCATAACTAATATATGAGAATAATCTAAATGTCTATTGACAGATGGATGAAGAAAATGTGCTATATACATATAATAGAATATGATTTAGCCTTTAAAAAGAAGGAAATTCTAGGGCACCTGGGTGGCTCAGTGGTTGAGTATCTGCCTTTGGCTTAGGCCCTATCCCCAAGGATCCTGGGATCGAGTCTTGCATCAGGTTTCCCACAGGGAGGCTGCTTCTCCCTCTGCCTGTGTCTCTGCCTCTCTCTCTCTCTCTCTCTCTCTGTGTGTGTGTCTCTCATGAAGAAATAAAATTAAAAAAAAAAAAAAAAGAAGGAAATTCTATAAAATGTGACAACATGGATGGACCTTGAGGAGATTATGTTAAGTGAAATAAGCCAAACACAGAAAAGAAGAACTGCATGATCCCACTTTCATGATGTATCTAAAATAGTCATATTCATAAAATCAAAGATGGGAATAGTGGTTACCAGGGGCTGGGGAAGGGGGGAAACCATAAGTATTCATCAATAGACAAAGTCTCGGTTAAGCAAGATGAATATGCTCTAGAGATCTGCTATTCGACATTGTACCTACAGTCAACAATCAAGTATTATACCCTTAAAAATTGTTAGGAGGATAGAGCGCAGTGTTCAGGGTTCTTATCACACTAAAGGAAAAGAATACTAAATAATCAAAGTTTGCGAGTATCTTCTAAGGAAGATTAGAAATTAGAGTTTAGAAATTAGGATGGAAAGTTAATCGTACAAGAACATCATTCCCCTTTTTTTTAAGATTTTATTTGTTCATTTGAGAGAGAGAACAAGCAGAGGAGCAGAAGGAGAGGGAGAAGCAGACTCCCCGCTAAGCAAGGAGCCAAACTCAGGACTCGATCCCAGGACCCGGGGATCACGACCTGAGCCGAAGGCAGGTGTTCAACTGACTGAGCCACCCAGGTGCCCCACAGAACATCGTTCTCGTTCATTCCAGTATGCTCTCTGGAGTGGAATGGAAAGGAGAGAGTGCATCACTGTAGCAAACACGGTCCGATTACATGCCGAGAGGGGAATGCCAAAACCAGTGAAAACTTGGGTTTATTATCAATTTCATCCCTGGAGAGATCTACATTGTCTTAGCATCAAGAAACAAGGTACATGGCCTGCACTTGTCCTGCGGTTGGATTGCAAAATGTATATGTTGACATGACACCTTTTCAGAGTTTATTCCCAAAATACTTAGAGTCGAGTTTTCGGCCGTCTAGATATACATTAGGGCCGTGTATGCATTTTGTATGTAATTCCATTCCTGGACCCTACACCCTCTTTCCCCATATCCACGTTCCTCCCCAGTTACGTTGTTCAGTCTGGTATGCGTTTATATAAGCCACCCTAAATTCTCTCTGAAAGGCAGGATAAAAACAAACACTAAGATTTGTTTGAAGGTTACGATTTTTATTGTTATTGTGCATAACCATACGTTTTTCACCTTGAGGTGAGTGTTTAACTTGAGATAACTGGAACTGAGTTTTCCTCCAAGGAGTATCTTCCTTTTTATTCCTCCCAGAAAGCTGTGCCACATGGTTCTATGTCAGTGTGAACTTACACGCATTATCTTCTCAAAGTTCTAAGAAAAGAAAGGACATACTCGATAAGATACATTACAAAGTTAATTTTAAAGCAGTTATGAGTTTCCATTTTGCATACAAATCCCCCGAGATGTGGTAGGATTGCCAAGCTTAGGGGGGATGGTCTCTTTTCTTTACAGATAACACTGCCTGATTCAGCAAGTAAGCAATCAGCAAGGATTTATGGCTCAATAAGTTAATGAACAAATTCTTTTGACGGAGTTAAAAATATTAACTGTGAGTAACTGCAGCTTTCTACCCAATCCTTTCAAGGATTTGGAATTGCTAGTCGAGCCAAAGTTGGGGAATAAAACTGGAAGGAACTGAGAAAGACAACAGGACTGAGTGTGCAGCTCATTATGGAACATGATGGAGAGACTAGAGTGGGAGGGCAGGGGGGATGATGGGAATGACGGGGGAGGGGGCTGCAGAGCCCTGGGGGACTCTGAGGACAGAGGTGCCCAACAAAGAGTTTTAGGAACTTCTTGGTGCTGTGTTATATTTTGTTTGAAAAAAATTCCTTTATCCAGTAGCTCTTCAAGAAACTTTAGGAAAACCCCTACTTACATTTATTTTTTTTTTTTTTTTTTTTTTTTTTTTTTTTTTATTTTTTTTTTTCCTACTTACATTTAATAAGGATTTTGATGTTGGCATTGCGTGCATTTTCTTTGAAATGTGTTGTAAAAAAGCCAAATTATGGCAAGAGCCCAAATATCCATCAACTGATGAATGGACAAAGAAGTAGTATGTATACACAATGGAAAATACTCGACCATAAAAAAGAATGAAATCTTGCCATTTGCGATGACATGGATGGAACTAGAGAGCACTATGCTAAGCAAAATAAGTCAAAGAATGACAAATACCATATGACGTCACTCATTTGTGGAATTTAGTAAACAAAACAGGGACGCCTGGGTGGCTCAGGAGTTGAACACCTGCCTTCAGCCCAGGGCATGATCCCGGTGTCCCTGGATCGAGTCCCACATCGGGCTCCCTGCATGGAGCCTGCTTCTCCCTCTGCCTATGTTTCTGCCTCTCTCTCTCTCTTCGTCTCTCATGAAAAAAAAAAAAACAGATGAACATGGGGGGGTGGAGAGAGAGAGAGGCAAACCACAAAACAGACTCAACCATAGAGAACAAACCAAGAGTTGCTGGTGGGGAGGTAGGCCAGAGGATGGGTTAGATGAGTGATGGGGATTAAGTGGGCACTTGTGATGACCACTGGGTATTATACATAAGTGATGAATCCCTAAACTCTACTCCTGAAGCCATTATCACATGTATGTTAACTAACTGGAATTTAAATAAAAACCTGAAGAAAAAAATATATATATATACATATGCTCTCTACCCAATCCCTAAAAAAATAAACAAAAATAAGTGTGTTGTAAGACAAGCTTTATTTTGCATCGTTTTAGGAGGGGTTTTGGAGAACTCTATTGTGAAAGATCTTTGTGCTTTCCTGAGGAACAATTTTTCTTTATTTTTTTTTCTTTATTTTTTTTTCTTTATTTTTTTTTAAATATTTTTATTGTGGTAAAATATCTATAACATAAAATTTACCACTTGAGCTATTTTCAAGGGCACAAATCAGTGGCCTTAGTTATGTTCACACTGTTTGTACCACCACAGTCTATTTCCAAACATTTTCATAACCCTAAAAGGAAACTATACTTATTAAGTTCTAGTCAACTTTGTGTCCCTTTGAATGTACCTATCTAAGGTGTCTCTTAAAAGTGAAATCATACAACATTTGTCCTTTTCTGTCTGGCTTATTTCACTTAACATGAAGTTTTTGAGGTTCATCTATGTTGTAGCATACTATCAATAACTTCATTCCCTTTTACATCTAAATAATATTCCACTACAGGTGTATACCACTATGTGCTTATCCATCCTTCTGTTGATGGACATTTGGGTTGTTTCCACCCTTTGGCTATTGTGAATAATGCTGCTGTCGAAAATTGGTGTACAAGTGTACAAGTGAAAACAAGTGTTTTCAATTTTCAATTGGACAGCCCCTCTGTGACCATAGAGCAGGTGGCCGCCATTGAGAAGAGCGTCAATGAAAAAATCAGGGACCGGCTGCCTGTGAACGTGCGGGAGCTGAGCCTGGATGACCCTGAGGTGGCGCAGACAGCCAGCCCTTCTCCCTCCACCATGTTCCAGGTGAGGGGCCGAGGTTTGCCAGATGATCATGCGGGGCCCATTCGAGTTGTTACCATTGAGAATGTTGATGCCAACATGTGCTGTGGGACCCATGTGAGCAATCTCAGTGACCTTCAGGTTATTAAAATTCTGGGCATTGAAAAGGGGAAAAAGAACAAAACCAACCTGGCATTTCTGGCTGGGAACCGGGTGCTGAAGTGGATGGAGAGAAGCCATGGAACTGAAAAAGCACTCACTGCACTACTTAAATGTGGAGTGGAGGATCACGTAGAAGCAGTGAAGAAGCTACAGAACTCTACCAAGCTCTTGCAGAAGAACAACCTGAATCTACTCAGAGACCTGGCCGTACACGTTGCCCACAGCCTTCGGAACAGCCCGGACTGGGGAGGTGTGGTCACGTTACATAGGAAGGAGGGTGATTCTGAGTTCATGAATATCATCGCCAATGAGATCGGGTCAGAGGAGACTCTCCTGTTCTTAACTGTGGGCGATGAGAAAGGTGCTGGGCTCTTCCTACTGGCAGGGCCAGCTGAGGCCGTGGAGACCCTGGGCCCCAGGGTGGCTGAGGTCCTGGAGGGCAAAGGAGCTGGGAAGAAAGGCCGCTTCCAGGGCAAGGCCACCAAGATGAGCGGGCGGGCAGAGGCACAGGCACTCCTGCAGGACTACATCAGCACTTAGAGCGCTGAGGAGTGAGGACTCTGCCACCCCCCGGGGGCTCCTGCCATTGAGAATGGGCCTCCCAGGACCACTGAGAGAGTCTCTTGGACAATAAAATAGTTTGACTTGAAAAAAAAAAAAAAAAAAAAAATATATATATATATATATATATATATATATATATATATACCTAAGAGGGGGAATTCCTGGGTCTGGTGTAATTCTGTTTAACTTTTTGAGGAACTGCCATACTGTCACCTGCACCAGCTCCCCGATTTTATATTCCCACCATAATTCTATCCCATCGGTCTATCCTTATGCCACAACCACACTGTTTTGACTACTGTCACTTTGTAATAAGCTTTGAATTCAGGAAGCGGGAGTGCTCCAACTTTGTTGTTTTTCAAGATTGTCGAGCTCTTTCGAATCCTTCGAAATTTCATATGAATTTTAGGATGGTCTTTCCATCTCTGTAAAAAACACTGATGGAATTTTTTAGGTCTTTCAATGAATCTGTAGATCACTTTGGGTAGCATTATAATCTTCCCAATATTAAGTTTTCCAAGTCAGGAACACGGGGTGTCTTTCCACTTATTTATGTCTTCTTTAGTTCCTTTCAGCATTGTTTCATATCTTTCAGCATAAAAATCTTGCACTTGTACACTGACTAAATTTATCCCTAAGGCTTTAATTACTTTTGATGCTGTGGTAAATTGAATTGCTTCTTTAATTTCCTTTTGGGATTTTTTCATTGTTAGTACACAGAAACATAAAATTTTTTTCCATTCTTTTTTTTTTTTTTATGATAGTCAAACAGAGAGAGAAAGAGAGAGAGGCAGAGACACAGGCAGAGGGAGAAGCAGGCTCCATGCACCGGGAGCCCGATGTGGGGCTCGATCCCGGGTCTCCAGGATCGCGCCCTGGGCCAAAGGCAGGCGCCAAACCGCTGTGCCACCCAGGGATCCCCATTCTTTTTTTTTTTAATTGGAGTTCAATTTGCCAACATATAGCTCTCCCGAGCATTAAGTGGTCTATTGTAAGTGTCAGTCACAATCTTTGGCCTCAGACAGCTATGGGGCTTTTGATCATCATATAATGTTTTTAATCAACATCTAACACTTTTCTTCCCTGAGTGGTTCCCAGGTTTGGTGAAACAGAGATGAGTGCCTTGTGTCATGCTTCAGGTAGCCTCTAGATAGAACAGAAAAACATAGTAATTTGTAAATAATATCTGCTCTCTTCTCTCTGGAGCCAGGAACATGGGTCACACACTGGAAACAGGCTGTGATCTTCAAGACTATCACCATGCTGGGGAAGTGGTAGGGTAAGTAAAAATGTCACAAAACTTTCATATCATTTTTAAGTTGCCTTTTTTGTTAATTCAGCACACACTTGGTTGATGTAAACTTTTGATTATTTTCCAGAGTTCTGACAGTTTCTGTTGTTTTTTCAAGGTTCCTTTGGAATGTTGGGAGCTTGGATCTGCCTATGTCACCACTTTGCTGACATTCACCATTACTCCAATGGAACCCTCTTGACTTCCCTGCTCTCAGGGTGAAACTTAACTCTCAATTAGATGCCTCCTTCCCAACACGACCAGAACAGAACTCATAGTATTTCCTTCCAACCTACTTCTTCCTTCTGGATTCCTTGTCTGGAAATCGTTGGGTCGTTTCCTTAGTTACTCAAGCCAGGAAGCTTTATCTTTTCCCACTTATTTGGTAGAGTGGCAGTTAGTCCTGTGGATGTGAGGTAGCTTTCTAAGAATTCTCTCATCATTCCACTTCTCACTAACTCACCATTTCTGTATTAGTTAAGGTTCCTGTAGTCTTTCATTTTTATTTCAATGTCTCCAGGCTGGAGAGTTTGCAACTCATTTTCCTTCTCCATCTCCTATATGCATCTGCTCAAAGCACTTTGTGCTTACCCCTAGGAACCTAAAACACATGTTAATTCTCTACCTCCTGCCTTTAGAGTTCTAGAGTTTTAGGACAAGAAACAGTCTTGCAAAAATGGTCAGCATATAGCAAGAGCTGAATAAATGATTCTTAAATGTCTGAAACAGACCAACAATGCCTTAAAGTGATATGACAAAGTATAGTAGATATAGCATAGTAGTCTTAGTAGGAAACCAGCAATGTGGGCAACTCGGGTGGCTCAGCGGTTTAGCGCCGCCTTCAGCCCTGGGTGTGATCCTGGAGACCCGGGATTGAGTCCCACGTCAGGCTTCCTGCATGGGATTGAGTCCCACGTCAGGCTTCCTGCATGGGGCCTGCTTCTCCCTCTGCCTGTGTCTCTGCCTCTCTTTCTCTCTCTCTCTCTCTCATGAATAAATAAATAAAATCTTAAAAAAAAAGAAACCAGCAATGTGTCCTTATATAAAAGCATCAAGCATATATGTATATGATCATTTAGAAACTTTTAAAAGGACTTCTCTTTCTTGCTTCCTTATCCCTGATTTTGAAAATCCTATTTTTCCCCATTGATTTCATTCCTTACCTTTTCCAGCTCCTAACCATCAAACATACACCTATCAGTTCAGCACTTAATTATACACTAATTTGAAATCCCCTAGATTATTCATAATGCTCCCCATCAAAGAAAGGAAGGATACACAGATGCTAGCATAGATCTACTCCATATTGCTAACTGATGGTATAAACAGAATGTAGTTCCACTCACTTGCCCTCCCCACTAGTCATGCATCACTGACATGATTAATAATGTACTGTCTCATACTGATTATAATTACATCTTGCCTCTTTAAGTTTTGTCTTCCCCTTTGATTTGCACTTTTCTGAAGGTAACAACCACCATTCGGCCATTTTTGTATTCATCAAAAACCTACAGTTCAAGCAGACACAAAATACATATTTTCCCAACATAAATATGTATTGGTTTTACACTCATGCTTTGGTCTATAATTGAGTGAGACTTATGAAATGAGCTGCACTATGCCCACATTTATCTTTATTTTATGCACCTAATATTTTGGCACAATGTTCTTATACCTGGAGAAATCATAGCCTAAGTGACAATATTAAGGGAACAAGGTACTCTTCTCTCCTCCGAGAACGTGGTTGGATGTAGAGTGGTTTCCCCATTTAATATTGCTTTCTCATTATGCTCTGGATACTGATTCTCAGTTTGGTTCATCCAAGTGGGGACAACACTCCACATGTGAAGAGGCTCTATTCCAGTCAGCCATATACCATACAGGTGCACATTTGTGAGCCTGCTCTTTGAAATAAGGAAGGAAGGTAGGTGTGATGGGAAAAGTCATCTAGCTTATGCTCTGTCTCCCACATTGCCCAGGACAGAAAAGTTTCCAAACTTTCGATCAACAGTTAAGTAAACTCAATCCATATACATATTATGTAGCTTCAAGGCTGCTATGGAATAGCACAGAGTGTCTGGCAGGAAATAAAGTTTGATTCACAGATATAGATATGGGGAAAGTTCTGGCCTTTCTGGGACAGTCTTGTCCTGGGCTCGGGCTTAGCCACAGTAATAAGCAAAGAAAAGAAAACAACAATTAAACAGGTACTATACTTTAGTTTCCCTCATGATTCTCAGGAATGAAGTCTTCAAACATTCTACTAATGGTCTCTGTTGCTTCATAGACAGTAGATGATCCATGGACAGCATTTTTCAAAGTACTGCTTCCAAAATGGGCTCGGATAGAGTCTGGGGACAGTAGTTTTGCCTCATCTGGGTCTGTGGGACCCATCAATCGTCTCCAGTCCGAAACAGCATTCCACTTAGTCAGAACCATGACCAAAGATGGACCCCTGCAAATAATAATAATTTCAGAAGATTTGGGCTATTTACACCAATAGAGATTACATATCCAGCTAAAGACAGAATGCCATGCTTTGTCTTTATTCTTTGTCCTTATCAATGTGATTTTGTGCTTTCATTTTGTTTTTCCACTTCTCCCCCTTCCAGCAGGTTGTTGTGCTAGAAGAGTGCTGTAGTTTAATTCTAAAGATATATGCCAATCACTATTCCAAGTATTTTCAACGTATCAGTTATGTTACCCTCACAACAAACCAAGAGATAGATACTATTATTATCTCCACTTTACAGATAAGGCTACTGAGGCACATATTAAATATGCTGACAGAGCAGGGACCTAAAAGCAGAGATTTGAAACCAGATCATCTCTATATCAATGTGAAGACCTAAAGAAATGAAGGGAGGAAGAAAGGAAGGAAGGAGAAGAAGAGAGAAGATAGGGAAGGAAGGAAATAGAAAAGAAATTAACCCCAAATATTAATTGGATGTCTTTCAATGAATGAAGTTAGATGGAATGTTTCAATTACACTTTTTTTTTAGTTTCATAGTGAATATTTCCTACTTTTATAATGTAGAGAACTATATATCAGAAACTTACTCAGACAACACTTGCAATACATCCTGATAAAAGTCTCTTCCTTTTATTTTTGAATAAATTTTTTCTGCTTCTTCTTCATTTAGGACTACTTCCTTCATCTGTGTAATTTCAAATCCAGTCTCTCTAATAAGTTTCAAGATCTCCTCTAGGGAAAACAGATATGGTAATCTTGTAGCAGGTCTTCACTCTTGTTTCAGATTCAAGTAGATTGAAATAACTAAGGAAAATAATCATCTTACTTGCCTACTGTGGCTTGAAAAGCTAGAACTGGGCAGCCGGGGTGGCTCAGCAGTTTAGTGCCTAGGGTGTGATCCTGGAAACCCGAGATCAAATCCCACGTCAGGCTCCTTGCATGGAGCCTGCTTCTCCCTCTGCCTGTGTCTCTGCCTCTCTCTCTCTGTCTCTCATGAATAAATAAATAAAATCTTAAAAAAAAAAAAAAGCTAAAACTATGCTAAGTGAAATTGAAATGAAAAGCACCAGATTGACATTCAGAACAATGTTAATATGTGGATGCAGATGTTCAGTCTCTGAGACACAACTTTCTAGAGCCCACCAGAAGCATCTCATAAACCATAAGGAAGGTGGGAGGGGTGTGCTTCTGGGCTAAAAGTGAAGGCATGTTTTCATCTCCATGCTGCAAATGTCAAGAAGTCCTTGCTAGATATGGATTGAAGGGGAGAGCCAATCTGGACGCTTCTCCCTTAAGTAGCAAGGCAATATTTGAGGGGATTAAATAAAGTACATCTTGTAAAATCTCACCAACAGCCTACACTTTAAAGGCTATATTCAGTGAACCAAATGAGGGATTAGGAGCTTTCTGGTAAAACAGTCTTTTCTCTGGTCCAGATCAATAGTGCTTAGAAGTGTTGTGCTGCCATCCTAGTCCGAAAAGGTGGAGCATAAGCATAACCCATAGAAAGCCTGAAGAAGGCTGGACTTCTCTTCCTATAAAGGGGGCAGCCCAGGCTCTGTCCTACAAGAGGTGCTGTGAGAACAAATGTGCATGGAACATTAAATGCTTCTTCCAGATCTTGTCTGCTCAGGGGGCCTGGCCTAGAAACATAGCTTGAAAAGGTGGTCATTATTATAAAGAGCAATGTAAAAGGTTCCCAGAACCACAGGCAAGTAAACTATTAACTCTCTGGGAAGTTTAGAGATGACTTCCAGAAAAAGGCCAACCTCTGCGTTTGGTACAGAAAAAATAAGATATGATCACCAAGCAGAAAAGTAGAGAAAGACCATTGCAGGCACAGTACAAAATTTCTAAGAACAACAATAATAATATTAATGAAAACACTATGCATTAAAATCTATGGGGTAATCAGAAGAAATTAAAGCAGGAATTGAGGAAAATACACAACTTCAAAAATTTATATTGACAAAAATAAAAGAATGAAATAAATGAATTAAATGTCCAATTTAAAAAGCTGGAAGAACATTTTAAAAACCTACTAGAGGGGCACCTGGGTGGCTCAGTGGCTAAGCATCTGTCTTTGGCTCAGGTCGTGATCTCGGGGTCCTGGGATCAAATCTCGCATCAGGCTCCCCATGGGGAGCCTGCTTCTCCCTCTGCCTATGCCTCTGCCTCTCTCTCTCTCTCTGTGTCTCTCAGGAATAAATAAATAAAATCTTTTTTAAAAATTAAATAAATAAATAAACTACTAGAGAATTGAAGGCAAAAATTTTAAAAATACAGAAAGTAATGAGTTTGAAAACAGAAAATAAAACATAAATAAATCAAACATGTTTTTTTGAAAAACAACAAATGAAGAAATGTCAGGGTGGAAATAACCATTGAAAATGAGCAAATTAAACATGATAATAAGAGACCATGAACTCTATGTAGATGAAATGGATAATATCCTAAGAATATACAACTTAGCAAGATTAACTCTAATTTACTATAGTGGAGGTAAAAAGTTTAAATAGATCAATTTTCATAGAAGAAGCAGAGAAAGTAGTCAAAGAATTGTCCTACCAAAAAATAAAAATAGAAAAGCAACAGGCCCAGATGTTTTCACAGGAAAGCTCTACCAAATCTTCAAATACCAATCCCACTTCTGCTTAAACTCCTCCGAGCACCACAAATGAAGACATGTGCATTCTTTATGAAGTATTACTTTGTTATCTAAACCTTGTACCAAAAATGAAAAGGACAGACCAATTTCATTATCTTAATTTTTAAAAATCCCAAATAAAATACAAGCAAATAGAATCCAAAAGCACATTTTAAAAAATACCTCATGACTAAGTGAAGTTTATACAAGAACAGGAGAATTGCTGAATATTAAACATATCATTAGCACGATCTTTCCTATTAATATATCTATGGAAATATTTCTTTTGATTTTTTGAATTTTTAGTGTCAAGAGTTTTATAAAATGTGAAGTGAGTCATTATTTTATTTATGTCTTTACTACTATGGACAAATATTTCATTTATGTGAAAATCCAGAATGCAGTGGAAGAAATTTTGTAACACTGAGAACTTTCAGAGTCAATATTCATTTTTCATTTACTGGTGCATTATATCCATTCAAATATATAACACAAACTTGTTTTAATCAACATTAGATCTTTATTTGTACAGCTGGATATCATTGAAATAAAGATATGAAATACTTTTGACTGAGTTCTTTTTAAATAAATAAATAAATAAATAAATAAATAAATAAATAACATATCTATGGAGAAAAACATTGTCACCTCCATCAACTCTGAAAAGAAGTTCAACAAAACTCAATTTCATTTTGATTATAAGAGAGACAGAGAGAAGGAAGAAGGGAAGGAGGGTGAGAGAACAATAATGACAAAAGTTCATTGTTAAATCTATATTGAGCCATGTGGGCGTTCATTGCCTTATTCTTCTAACTTTTCCATAGTTTAAAAATTTTCACAAAACCTGAAGGAAATGTACACAACAATTTTTATTTCTAAATATTTACCTCTTTGTTCATGTGTTATGTGAGGCTTAATCAGTGCTAAAGTATCTTGAGAAGGAAAGAAATACTGTATTTCCTTTTCGGCTTCTTCTAATGAGTCACTTCCATACAACTGGTTGATAGGCAAATCTTCCATTGCAAATTGCACGCATAAACTTTGAAAAAAAAGTCAAGAGCTGTTAGAGCATAACATACTGTAGTATACACTACTGCAACAGAACACTATATAAATTGTCCAAAAGTCATCAAGCTACTCATTCTTGATTGAGCCATTATGCAAAAGGCAGTAACTATAGAGCAGCTTGGAGCACACTACTTCCTTACTAGGAGGGAATGGTCGTTAGGAAGAAAGAACCATGAAATAATCATGATGTGACCACTGACAGATAACTCTGAAAGAAGGAAAGGTGCCTTGGTGCAGGCAACAAGCAGCCTGTAGAACCCTGGTCACACTGCTTGCTAGCTATGTGTCACCGGGCAATTACTTCATTTCTCTATGCTTTTAATCATCTCAAATATCAATAAGATAATGAAACTGCTCTGGAAGGAGATTTTGAGAATCAGATGATATATTTGAAACATATGGTGCATATTAAGCTCTCAATAAATATTCCTTTCCCGCCCTTCATCACTAAATGTTATTAAGCAGTAGAGGTGGCATTGGACTCTATGCCAAAGCCTCCAAATTACACTGAATCCAGGAGGCACTGCTATGGAATCCTCCAGCAGAGCAAGTGCTGTGATAAAAGAGGAATATGCAGGATGGCTTCATGTAAAGAAGCAGGAATGAGGTTGATGGTACTACACATGTTCAGTTAGGCAGGTTTCTTTTTAGAAATTTTATTTATTTATTTATTTGTTTGTTTGCTTGTTTAGAGTGTGTGTGTATTCGTGTGTGTGTGTGTGTGTGTGTGTGAGAGAGAGAGAGAGAGAGAGAGAGAGAGTAGGGGGAGGGACAGAGGGAAAGGGAGAGATAATCCCAAGCACACTCCATGTTGAGTGCAGAGCCCCACACAAGGCTCAAAACCAGGACCCTGAGATCATGACCTGAGCCAAACACACAAGAGTTGGACACTCAACTGGCTGCACCACCCAGTGCCCCTGGGTCAGGCAGTTTATCCTGGTTCTGCTTCCTCTGCAATAGATGAATGCATATACCTAAATAATTGCTGTTCCTTGATGTTTTTTTTTCAGTTGCCCTTTTTCCTGTCTCGTTATCTACATATATTTCAGTAGAGGATACTCTCTGCTCATTTCATTTTCTACCTTTAACACATAGTCCTGAACTGCCAACCCACAAAATTCAGTCATAGTGAATAACATCCTTTCCTATTAATAAACTGACTTCACTTGGCTTTCTGTCCTTACACCGTCTTCTTACCTCTTTACTTTTGGCGATGCATTTAGATTTCCTTTTTTTGCCTTATCCAATTTGACCTTCCCACTTGACCTTTGGCAGTTTTGAAGTCCCTGATTTGAAGTCCCTTGGAGCCCAAGACCCTTGGAGCCTGTGATTACCAGGGGTGGAGGATTTGCACAATGAATGATGAAAAGAGCCTATGGTATCACTAAGGAGCCCCTCTGTGGCGCTATCGGACATAATTATTGGGGAAAGTATGTGTGTGAGGTGAAGGATGGGATAGAGGGAGTAGGTGATGAATGAGGGGTTGCTGTGCTTCTCCCTTCTGCAAGGTGACCATATTTCGGATTAAGCAATGCAGTGCAGAATCTGATACCCGAGTGCAGGGAAGGGCAGAGTTCTGCTGAGGTATTTCAAAAGCAACCCTAAAGAACTGAGTAGAGCCAAGGAAACTAGAAAGGGAGGAACCAATAAAAAAAAAAAAACAGTCAAGACTAGCTGTGAACTTGTACTAACATAGGGATCATAAAGGCTCTGGTTGGAATCTTCACTGTAATAGTGAGGTAGAGAGGGGCAGTCACTGAGTGCCTTCACCTGGAGAAAATGTGTCTGTACTGCTATCTTCACGTTTGAAACCATAATTCTAGAACAGTATGGCTATAAGCATAGGCCTTGTGTCAACAGGAATTCCCATCTCTCAGATGGCATGCCTTGCATTCTACGCTACACTTCATTAAGAGGTTCCATGGCATGCGGCTCATAACTACTCACAGACTGTCCAACCTCTCTTATCCTTTATAATAATTATAGGGCTAAGTAAAGGGCAAAATATGTCCATGCAGAACAAGTCAGATTCCAGATTATTCTACCCCAAAGAAAACATTTCAGTGTTTCTATGTGATACTTCATTAGTACTGCTATTTATTATACCCACATATATGTCAAGCTTGCTGTATCCAATAGAGCATCTCTGTTTTTGCCCATTTGAAGGGAGGGCTTTTCTTCTCCTGAATCAATTCCTACCAAGGCCAAGAGATGGCCTTGTGGCTGGGGACCCATCAGTAACTTCCCAGCCCCACACCAAGCATCCCACAACCTTCTTCTGCAAAGCCTTGGCCTTACTCAGCTGCCACTGGGCTGGACCTCTGGTCATAATTAGGAAAAGTAGTTTTCCTAAGAGACTCCCTTAGACTAGAGCTGTGGTTCCTATATCTGCATCCAAAAAGAAATTAAAGAAGATGTGGTTTATGTATACAATGGAATATTACTCAGCCATTAGAAATGACAAATACCCACATTTGCTTCAACATGGATGGAACTGGAGGGTATTATGCTGAGTGAAGTAAGTCAATCGGAGAAGGACAAACATTATATGTTCTCATTCATTTGGGGAATATAAATAATAGTGAAAGGGAATATAAGGGAAGGGAGAAGAAATGTGTGGGAAATATCAGAAAGGGAGACAGAACATAAAGACTCCTAACTCTGGGAAACGAACTAGGGGTGATGGAAGGGGAAGAGGGCGGGGGGTGAATGGGTGATGGGCACTGAGGGGGGGCACTTGATGGGATGAGCACTGGGTGTTATTCTGTATGTTGGCAAATTGAACACCAATAAAAAAATAAATTTATTATTAAAAAAAAGAAATTAAAATGTCTCCTGTGAAAAAAGTTTGGGACCTGTGATATGAATCCTACCTCTCTGGCAGATGTTCCTTGGCTTTTTCAACACTACTTGGCCCAATTAAGTTTTTCCAGTGTTGTAAACCACAGTCTCTTAATAAAACAAGGGCTAGAGATGGACCACTGTTAGAACAACAACAACAAAAAAACGTTATGACTCAATAGCTAAATCCATATATATAATACAAGTAGATCATCCTTTTATCAAGATGAGGGATGCCTGGGTGGCTCAGCAGTTGAACATCTGCCTTCCGCCCAGGGTGTGATCCTGGAGACCTGGGATCAAGTCCCACATCAGGCTCCCTGCATGGAGCCCACTCCTCCCTCTGCCTCTGTCTCTGCCTCTTTCTCTCTGTGTCTCTCATGAATAAATAGATAAAATCTTAAAAAAAAAAAAAAAGAGTCCAAGGTGAATTTCCACTGGTGTTCTCTCAAGAGTACACTGAACACCTTACAAAAGGATGATCCCAGATTCCAGCTAACTTATATACCCTTGGTGTCACGGCTATTTCACTTATTCTTCTAGAAATAACTTCTGACAGAGTTCTAGTATCTCATTCTTTTCCTAGGACTAGTGATCTTCAGGATTACCAAAACCCCTGAGAGTCAGTATGTTCTCTGCTTGGATTTAATGCTATACACCTTCGATTTCTGGCATTAGACTTGATGGACTCCAGTAACTTGACCGGGGCCTTGCTATTGCTCCAGTAACATTCCAGGAGGATGAGAGAAGATGGGCAGTTGAGCAAAGAATTGAGATAGGAGTGAGATTGGCGAAGAAGTAGATTCAGCATATGTTTACAGAACTGAGAGGTACGGCAACACGACCAGGGCAGGGTCAAAAGAAGATTTAAATGATTCAAGACTAAATCAGACTGTGTCTTCAAAGTCCGAAATCAACTTTACCTGGTCATTTGTTCTATAACATTTTCAAAATAATCCTCATTTTCATATTCCCTGCACAGTGTTTGTGCTTCTTCTTCTGATAATACAATTTCTCTTTGCATCAGTATTTTAAAGCCTTCATCTTCAATAATCTTCAAAACATGCTCTAAATAAAAAGTCACATAAAAAGTGTTAAATCAATAGGTTATTGGCTATACATACCATAGAGAATGTTTTATTATGAAGGCATATAATAGCACTTCATCTCATTTGAAATTCAGACGTTTGCAAAAATAGCTTACTAGATTTTAAGGTGAGTAATATTCTTAACATACAAATTATGATTTATAATTCTCTTTCCAATTTTCCATTACACAAGAATCATACACATGCAAGGTGTATAAAACTGGAAAACATTACAACTGAAATAAAATATTCACTGGATGGGCTGAATGTCAACAAGGAAATCACAGAATTCCGTTTTACAGCTAACACAATTGAAATGATCCAATTGAACTGCATACAGCCCAGGTGGTTCAGCGGTTTAGCGCTGCCTTCAGCCCAGGGTCTGATCCTGGAGACCCGGGATCGAGTCCCACGTAGGGCTCCCTGCATGGAGCCTGCTTCTCCCTCTGCCTGTGTCTCTGCCTCTGTGTGTGTGTGTCTCTCATGAATAAATAAATAAAATCTTTATAATAAATAAATAAATAAATAAATAAATAAATAAATAAATAATAAAATAAATAAAAGTGGCCAAAGCCTTGGGAATCTGGGGAACTATGTCAAAATATCTAACACTTATATTTTTGGAATCCCAGACAGAGTGGAGAAAGAGTTGGCACAGAAGGAATAAAGAAATAATGGTAGGAAATTCCTCAAATTTGGTGAAGGATATTAATTTATGGATTCAAGAAATTCAAGGAATCGCAAACCCAAAGATAAGCTTAAAGAAAAGTATACTCAGGGTGCCTGGGTAGCACAGTTGATTGAGCGTCTGACTCTTGTTTTCCAGCTCAGGTGGTGATCTCCATCCTGGGATAAAGCCCTGCATCAGGCTCCACGCACAAGGTAGAGTCTGCTTGAGATTCTCTCTCTCTCCGCCTCTGCCCCTCCCACTCATTCTCTCTCTCTCTCTCTCTCTGTCTCTCTCTCTCCAATAAATACAATAAATCTTTAAAAAAAAAAATAAGGATACTGAGGCACCTGGGTGGCTCAATCAGATAAGCATCTCCCTTTGGCTCAGGACATGATCCTAGGGTCCTGGGATGGAGCCCCACACTGGGCTCCCTGCTCATCAAGGTGTCTGCTTCTCTCTCTCCCTCTGCCCCTCCCCCTGCTCGTGTTCTCTATATCTCTCTCTCAAATAAAATCTTTAAAAAAAAAAAAAAGATATTCATAGAAACAAAATTGCACAAAACCAAAGGTAAGAAAAAAACCTTGAAAGCAACCTCCTCAAATAAATAAACAAATAGGAAAGTACATGACATACAAGGGGAAAAAGGCTTTAAATGACTCTGGATTTTTAATGAGATACTAATAAATCCAGAAGGCAGTGGCACAACATTTTTAGAGTATTAAAGGAAAAAAGTGGCAAACCAGAATTCTCTATCAGTACAATATCCTTCACGAATGAAAATAAAGACATTGATTTTTTCTTAAAGATTTTATTTATTTATTCATGAGAGACACAGAGAGAGAGGCAGAGACACAGGCAGAGGGAGAAGCAGGCTCCCTGCGGGGAGCCCGATGTGGGACTCGATCCTGGGACCCCGGGATCATGCCCTGGGCTGAAGACAGGTGCTCAACCGCTGAGCCACCCAGGAGCCCCTAAAGACATTATTTGATGAAAAGAAAATAACTGAGTTTGTTGCCAGCAGATCTGCTCTTTAAAAAAGTACAAAAGGGGACGCCTCTTAAGTTTTTAAAAAATTCATCACTGTTGAAAAGCAAAAAATTACAATATGGTTTGGTGGAGCACTTGATACATGTATCTGTATTAGACATGGTGACTACAATAGGTAGGGAAAAGGGGAAAGGATGTGTGGGGCTATAAGGTGAAGTGGTAAAATATTAACCTGAAAGAGTTTTAAGTTAGGCATATAGGGCAGCCCCGGTGGCTCAGCAGTTTAGCGCCACCTTCAGCCCAGGGTGTGATCCTGGAGTCCCAGGATCAAGTCCCCCTCAGGCTCCCCTGCATGGAGTCTGCTTCTCCCTCTGTCTGTGTCTCCGCCTCTCTCTGTGTGTCTCTCATGAATAAATAAATAAAATCTTAAAAAAACCACAAAAAGTTAGGCACATATATTTTAACCCATAGCACACCACTAAAAGAAATGGACAAAATACATATAATTAGGAAGTCAACAGAGGGGCACCTGGATGGCTTGGTGGTTGAGTGTCTGCCTTCAGCCCAGGTGGTAATCCTGGGGTCCTGGGATCGAGCCCCACAACAGGCTCCCTGCAGGGAGCCTGCTTCTCCCTCTGCCTATGTCTCTGCCTCTCTCTGTGTCTCTCACAAATAAATAAATAAAACCTTAAAAAAATTTCTTAGAAGAAAACTTCAGGCCCAGGTAGTTTCACTGGTAAATTCTAATAAATATTTCAGAAAGATGTAATATGAATTTTACACTACCTCTTCAGGGAAATAAGAGTGACTACTTCTCATCTCATTTTATAAGGCCTACATGGCCCTGACACCAAAACCAAGAAGGACATTACAACGAAAAGAATACAACAAATATTTCTGATGACTATAGACACGAAAGGCAACAAAATATTAAAAAATCAAACCCAGCTATATGTAAATATACAACCAAATGTAGCTTATCTGAAGGATGGTCCAATACTCAAAAATCAAAGAAATTGCCATATTATCAAACTCAAGCCTATGAAACATAATAGTATCAGTAGATACAGAAAAAAAAAGATGAGAAAATACAATATCTATTCATGATTTTTAAAAAACTTAAAAAACACCTCCCCAAACTAGAAATAGGTGGACATTTTTAAAAGTAGGTAAAGGTTGGGACGCCTGAGTGGCTCAGCGGTTGAGAGTTTATCTTTGTCTGAGGTCGTGATCCCAGGTCTGGGGATCAAGTCCCCTATTGGGCTCCCTGCAAGGAGCCTGCTTCTCCCTCTGCCTGTGTCTCTGCCTCTCTGTGTCTCTCATGAATAAATAAACAAAATCTTTTAAAAAATAAAAATTAAAAAAATAAAAGTAGATAAAGGTCTATAGAGCTAATATTGTACTTACTGGTAAAAGACTTTTACCACTTTTGCTGTGAGGTCAAGGACAAAGTAACCATGTCACCTCTCCTAATCAGCATCATACAGGAAGTTCTAACTAGTTCAGTAAGGCAAGCAGAAGAAATAAAATCCATACTGATTTGAAAGAAAGAGGTAAAACTGTCTCAATTTGCAGATGATATTATTATCTTATCACTAGCTCTCATCCTGACATTTTGTCCTGCAAGGGTGCATCAGACAATGTCTGGAGATATTTTTGGTGTCACACTGAGGGTGGGGAGGATGCTACTGGCATAGTGGGTAGAGGCCAAGGATGTTATGAACATTTTGCAATGCGCATGATACTGCCTCTTTTTTGAGGGGGAGGGGGCACAAGGGAAATGGAGAGAAAGAATTGTAAGCACACAGCCCATCACGGAGCTCTATCTCAAAACCCTGAGATCATGCTCTAAGTCGAAATCAAGAGTCAGTTGCTTAACTGACTGCGCCACCCAAGCACCCCAGATACAGCCTCTTTCAACACAGAATTACCTAGTCCCAAATGTAAGTAGGTCTGAAGTTGAGAAACTCCGGTCTGCATAAAAATCCCAAGGAAACTACACCAAACCTTCTAGAACAAAGTGCGTTCAGCATGTCAAAGAATATAAGGTCAATATACAAATATCGATTGCATTTCCATATACTAACTATAAAAAAGAATCAATAATATAAATTTAAGGTCTGTATTCTTGTTCCGTTACTGTCTGCCATGTGAATATGGGAAAAGGTTAAGAATAACTAGCACCCTCTAGGTGCCAGGCACTTTATTTATGTTTTTTCTCATTTTTTTTTTTTAAGTAAGCTCTATTTCCTAACATAGGGCTCAAACTCACCACCCCAAGATCAAGAGTCACACACTCCACCACAGCCTGAGCCAGCCAGGTGCCCTTCATTTTAATCTTCTGAATTCTACACACGAAGAAATAGGTGTTTTTTTCCTCTAATGTTAAATTTTAAAATAACATATTTTAATGTAATTATAGTAGAGTTTATTTATATTTATTCCTTACCTCTCTTTTCTTGAAAGAGCCTCGGTCGAAGTAATGCCAGGGTCTTCTCTAATTTGAGGTTTTTCATATTTTTAAAATCAGGAAATAAGATATCAATGAAATGATTAACATCAGTTAGATTCTCCTCAATATCACAAAACTGAGATACATGTTGTATTTCCAGATATTCCTGTAAACTGTAGAAATCCAATATATAATTTAAGATCATCATACACTGGAACTTAATAACCATGTCCGAAAATTGAAAGCGGTAACAAGTTCACAAATATTTTGTGGTTTAATAAAACAAATAACAACTGAATGTTATGTAAAGATAAGTTGTATCTTTCTATCAAATCAAAGAGTTATGTTTTAATTCAACTTTTTGTTGAACCAATCCAAAGATCAACTACGTGAAAGCATGTGTGTTTGACTTCATGAGAGGATAATGAAGATCAACATAAAATATGGCTAAAAATGTTTTCTTAATAAAATGTTTAATTAAAAAAATAAATAATAAAATGTTTAATTAATTAATTAATTAATTTTTTAAAGTGTTTTTCTTGGGATGCCTGGGTGACTCAGTCGGCTAAGCGTCTGACTCTTGATTCCTGCTCAGGTCATGATCCCAGAGTTCGGAGATCAAGCCCCATGTCAGGCTCCTGGCTGGGTGTGGAGCCTGCTTAAGATTCTCTCTCCTTCTCCCTTTGTCCCTTCCCCTACCTCCCTCTCTCTCTTAAAAAAAAAAAATTTCCTAGATCATAATCATCAAATGCACATGATGATATCTTAATTTTTAAAAATGCATTAAGGTTTTCTTTGCAAAATAATGTATTGTGGGATTTAAGGCTATGTATATCTATACTGTACATATAATTATACCAGGGCACTTTTAGACTACTGTACCTTCTTCATAAATGTTGCTTTCGACATCATGTCCTCCTTTATTAAATTTAGCACTTTTAAAAGATTTATTTAGTCTGCCTTTGGCTCAGGGTCATGATCCCGGGGTCCTGGGATCGAGTCCCACATCGGGCTCCATGCAGGGAGCCTGCTCCTCCCTCTGCCTGTGTCTCTGCCTCTCTCCCTATGTCTCTCATGAATAAATAAATAAAACCTTTTTTAAAAAAATTTAGGACAGTTTACACTGATATAAAACTATTGTCTCATAAATAGTTCGTATTCAAATTTTACCAATCTTACAATACTGTCCCATTAATATTAAATTCTTAAATCCTGGACCTTACATTGCCTGTAACTGTCCTATCTCTCTGGTCAACTTTAATCTCTAACAATGCCTCAGCCTTTTCATCTTTCACGATACTGACATTTTAAAGAGTCCAAGTTAGCTGTTTTGTAGACTGTTCTTCATTTAGGATGGTTTTTTTTTTAAGATTTTATTTATTTATTCATGATAGAGACAGAGAGACAGACAGAGACACAGGCAGAGGGAGAAGTAGGCTCCATGCAGGGAGCCCCATGCAGGACTCGATCCCAGGACCCTAGCATCACGCCCTGGGCCGAAGGCAAGCACTAAACCACTGAGCCACCCAGGGATCCCCCATTTAAGATGGTTTCAAACTATTGGGTGGACCAATAGTTTCCTATTACTTATAGGATTTGGATCTTTGGCAGGAATATTATATAAGTGATGCTGTGTCCTTCATACCCCACAATATGATGTACACGATGTAAGTTTCTCCCATTGTCGATGGTATTAATGTGGTTAACGTGGTATCTTCCTGGGGCACCCGGGTGGCTCAGTGGTTGAGTGTCTCTGCCTTTGGCTCAGGGCGTGATCCCGGGGTCCTGGGATGGAGTCCTGCATGGGTCTCCCCACAGGGAGCCTGCTTCTCCCTCTGCCCGTGTCTCTGCCTCTCTCTGTGTGTCTCTTATGAGTAAATAGATAAAATCTTTAAAAACTAAGAGTAAAAAAACAATAAAGTGGTATCTTCTTGTATTCTCCACTGAAGACTGACAATTTCCACTGTGTAAATAATAATAAATCTGAGGACACTATTTATTTTTCCATGAAATGGTTGTAGTACCCATTGATGATTCTTGTCTGCATTGATTATTACTATAATGGTTTCTAATGTAGCTTTTTTTTTAACCTTAACCTTGTAATCTCTGTATTTAATGAGATGACCTTTTCATATTTAGTATAATAGCCATAAACTTAACTACCTTCCTTCCATCTTACTTTATATATACTATTTACTCTAAATTGTACTTTCTTGGGTGCCTGAGGGGCTCAGTCTGTTAAGTGTCTGCCTTCAGCTCAGGTCATGATCCCAGGGCCCTGGGATTGAGCCTCACATCTGGCTCCCTGCTCAGCGGGGAGCCTGCTTCTCCCTCTGTCCCTCCCTCCTGCTCATGATTTCTCTCTCTCTCTTTCATGCTTTCTTTCTCTCAAATAAACAAATCTTTAAAAAATAAATTACAGTTTCTTCTTTTTTTCTTTCCCTTATTTGGCTGGTCTGAGCCAGTTGCTATCCGTTCTGAGTTTTTCCCTTGTGAATATAGAGGTTCCCTTTTACTTATCCACTACACTGATGTCCATCCTTTTACCTGCTTCCGTAAGCAAACATATATGTTCCAAATTTTTCATACATTCCGACACACTATTTCTCTAACATCCATCCCCACTTCTGTAAACTTGAAAAAGAACCTGAAAAATACTGTGTTCCTTCTTCATGTCAGCTTCCCTCTCTCCTCTCTGAGGAGAACATTTTCTCCCTTATATCAAAGTGCTCTTTCCATTTTTTGTTTAAGTCTTCCCTCAAACATTTTTCAAGTGATATATCCCAAAGCATGCCCTGAGCATCTCCCTTTGCTTCTCCAGGTAAAGGATATCCTGGCTTCATTAAGATGAGGGTGTGGGGTGCTGTTTCTCTCAGTGGTCTGATGACAAGTCCCATGCCGCTCAGAGATTTTTCCCTTTTAACGAACTTGGTCTCCAGTTGCTGCCAAATATGCAGTTGGTGGAAGGGGACCACCTAAAGTGCAAGTCACTGGGGGAAGCACTGTCTCTAACAAATTTTAAACCAATTTTAAGCTAAAGGTTGGGCTGTTTTTCTTAGCATCACCATGCACCAGCGATTCTAAACGATGTTCGTGGTAAATCACTCCTCCCTGAAAAAAAATCTTTTGTCTACATTCTAAATAATTCCTGTGGCGAGTGTTAAATTTTAACAATATACGTGTAGGCTTCAGGTTCGCTTATTTTTATTACTTATCTTTAATAAACAGTGTACTCTAGCTGGTACTCTGCATGTAAGAATCAATTCTAAAATAACAAAGATATTGGCGAGAACGCAATTTCTGGAATTTTCTGTGAAACAGGAATTTTATGTATCTCCATTTAACATACAGTAAAGATCCTTTTTTTTTTCATGTTACAAAAACAACAAGCTTTAAGATTTATTTTTGTAATTTTTTTTTACAGAGAAAAACGACACACCCCTTGGGGGGAAGGTGAGGGATTAAGACAGGCCCTGGGTAAAAATGATCACGACAGGGCAGCCCCAGTGGTGCAGCGGTTTAGTGCCACCTGCAGCCTGGGGTGTGATCCTGGAGACCTGGGATCGAGTCCCACATCGGGCTCCCTGCATGGGGCCTGCTTCTCCCTCTGCCTGTGTCTCTGCCTCTCTCTTGCTCTCTCTGAATGAATAAATAAATAAATCTTTTTAAAAAAAATGATCATGACCGCACCTGGAGTTGCTAGGCCTGCCTAGGAGAGACACGGGCACTTCCACACCAGCACAGGGGACAGCAACCGTCTGAGGCTCAGCAGACCAGTTCACACGCCACGCAAAGATCCAAGTCATAAAAATCTTCCAGCTCATCATGAAATAGGTCCCACTGGCCTTCAGAGTCTGTCAGGTTGTCGTCCCCACCTGCAGCCAAAAGCATAAGCAACATCTCGCCCAGCTCAAAGGTGACAACCTCCTCTCCTTCGTTGTCAGAGGGGTTGCTGTTCTCTCCTTCTTCAATGAGCTCCCAGAAGTGGTTCTTTCGTTGGGCCCGGTGCCTGCTTGATGTTCCCACTTAGTCTCTGCGGCTCCTCTCTACGGCCATCAGGGTACACATGCTTGTAAAAATAGTTGCCTCCAAACAGGCAGCTCCCACGATTTCATCAAAATACCTGCACGCCTTTATGCTCATTGCCTCCTTGTATCTCTGAATGAGTTTCTGCTTCTCTTCTTTCTCCTCCACCCAGTACTCACTTGGAATGACACAGTTAGATGGGATCCAGCATTGGGGGCAGGACTTTATGATCTCGCTCTCCAATTGCTTAGCACTCCTCCACTTGCGAATATACTTGAGACAGTAAGTGGGGTTGCAGTTGGAGACAATCCCAAAGCGACACTCACTGGGGTTGGCTTTCTCATAGACCACCTCCATGCAGATCCCACACACCACGTCCTTGCTGCGCTGGACAGCAAATGAGAGCTCTACGTCCTTCCCGTGGGCCTCAATGCAAGATCTTCTATGTTGTGATCTCTGGGCAGCATCCATCAGATGGAGGACCCGCAGCCCACACAGGTCACATGAGTCTCCGTGGAGATACACACGGTCCTCCCTGTACGGGCGCTCTCCCCCTGCAGCAGAGGGTCAAAGCTGCTTCTTTGTTCCTGTTGCTGTCTGCTCTTTCTCTGATTCTTCCTTGGTCGCTGAGCCCTGTGGGGGTGCTCCTGTCCAGGAAGGGGCAGGATGGCCACAGTAAGGCTGCCGGGCACAAGCTCAATGGCATTCACCCAGTCTTCTGAGCCTGCGCCGACAGTTGCAAAGTTTGAATTTCTGGACTTGGCTTCGCCCGTATTCATTTCAACAACTGGTCCAGCTCCCGATGGAAGACTTGAGGAAGGAGCAAGGGATGATTTTGCAGTCAGATCCGCAGCAGGCACTTCTTCCTGTTTCACTGGCTTGCCGTGTTCATCTCTGCAGCGGTCTCCGTAAATACAGCATCCTTGCTGAAAACGCCTGCACGCTACCCCATAAGGACAGTCAGGGAGGTCATGCGAATAGCGACAGTTATCTCCTTCCTACAAACCCCGGGCATGAAATACCTTAGCTCCTAGCTTTTCTTCCTGCTTTTGGTATGGGTTGAACTGATGGACTCAGAGTGGATGGCCAAGAAAGAATTCTTGAGATGGCTTCGGTTCAAAAAAAGGTGGTTTTTATCAGAACAAAGGGCCTGGGTTCCTGGGCTGAAAGGGCTGCCAGTAAAGACCAATTTTCAGGATGTCATTGAGAAATCTTCAAATCTTAAGGCTTACAAACAAAATTTGCTCTTTATTCCTGTGGTAGACTAATATATACATATTAGCATATACTAATACATACTATATGAATATATACTAATACATGCTATATGAACATGTACTATTCATATATTTATGGAGTTTTTTCCTTTCTAAGAAAACACATTAATATGATTGAGCAGTATTAACCTGTTGCTTGTTTCTTTTTTGGTATTACAATACTCTATTTTTTTTTTTTTTTTTGCTTATATGTTCATATAGACACAAAATTTCCTAAAGGATAATTTTCACTATTTATGTTTTTTATTTATTTATTTTATGTTTTTTTCTGGCCATTATTATTTGTCTTGCTCAATAATTAGTACTAAACATAATATTATCATATAGAGGAGAGGGGTGCTAAGAAAATTATCTACTTGGGGTTTCAAATATACTGAGCACATCATTGTCTGTTCTTTCTTTTTTCAATGGCATATGGTGTTGTTGTTTTTTTTCCCCCAGGATATTCTGTATCTGTATTTTTCTGCATTGGTTGAGGCTGGGCCACTAAGCCCTTTCAACTAGATGTATTTCTTCATTTCAGGGAATCTTGTTCTCTATTCTTTGTTGAATTCTAGCTTGTTCATCTGAATGGATGTATGTAATTTCTTCTCTGTATGTAATTTCTCTTACTAGCACGATGGTTTCCTCAGTATATTCTCGACATTGCTTAGTCTTGCTTTCATAACGTCTGTCTCATTTTATTTCTGTACTTTGAGCTATTTCTTTCATCTGATTTGCCAAGTTATTAATTCGAGTCTCAAATGACTATCACACTCTCCAATTCTCCTCTGAATTTACAGTTCAGATCACAATTTATTTTATAGTTCAAATTTGAAAATCTCTTTTTATGTAGCACTTGAATCTCAAGCATTATTATTAGTAGTAGTAGTACTACTACTACTACTATTTAAAGATTTTTCCAGCCCTAATAGTTCTTTTTCACTAGATTTATGTTTTGATTTTTGTGTAGATCTTCCTTTCTCTGACCACTAGGCTCCCTTAGTTGTTCAGTCATTTTTCTTGGTTGATCTACTGGGGCTTGCATCTGGGTTTTAGAACGTTAGGTGTTAGAAACCCTAGAACTGGAAGGCAAAAATGGCCTCTAGGCTACAAGGAGGCAGGCTATCATTCCCCTGTGGGAACAAATGATAAGAGCCCTTATAGATCTGGTCCTCAAAGGCAGGCAATTTTGGTAATCCTGCTCAACTCCATGTTGGGCTTTTGTGGGGATCAGGAAGGCCCAGTGAAGGCCAGTATGAACCTGGCCCTGGGGAGTCACAAGTCTATGTTTGTTCTTCCCAAGACTGACGGCCGTCCCCAGGTTCTTGTCTCCTGTGACTGCGCTCAGGCACTCCCCAACGTGTCGGTGGAGAAAGCACCACACCACCTTCCCCTTGTCTCTAGTTCTGGACCACCAGAACTCCGGGTCTCACCTATGTCCAGATGCTTATTAGCACAGGTTTCCTTTGATTCTAGAGAGGCAGAAAAGGTCTGGAGATGAGAGTAGACAGTAAAGGTATAGAATTCAGACTGCTCTGATCCCAGAAATCTTTTTAAGGATTATTTTAGGAATTGTACCTATTATCTTCATTTAAATGAGAGTTTTACAAAAGAAAAACTTACTCTCTATAGCTATGACGTGTAGAGATAAAGAGGTTACCAAGAATAGAAGAGACACTTTGTATGGACAGAGAAATACACGAGATTATAGGAGGTAGGAACTAACATCTTCACTTAGTCATAAAGATTTGGAACAGAAAAGGACTTTAGAGATCATTTCATTTCCTGCCATCTTTGTATTCCCAGGGTTTGGCACATAGTAGAACTTTAATAAATACTAGATAAATGGAAGGATACATAACAGAGTGAATGAATGAGTGAGTAACTAATTAGTTACTGCCAGTAACTAATTCTATGACTCTGGATAACGTAGCTAATAGAACCACACCTTCCTCTTCTATAGAATGACTGGAAAGCAAAGGTAAACATCTCTGACCTTTGAGTTCTTAACACACAGGCTGATTAAGGAGATAGACATGCAAACAGATAACATGGTATGGGCTGAGCAGGGAACCTGTCTCTCCCTCTCCCTCTGCCCTTCCCCCCACTTGTGATCTGTATCTCTCAAATAAGTAAAGTCTTTTTTTAAATGTGTACTCTTAGATTTTGAGATATTTGGATATTACACTTCATTACCTACTATACAACATATAATTGTAAGTTTCCTGGTTTCGAGCTACCTGTCGTGCTTCTTTTTCACTGGAGTCCTGACCTCCTCATGGTAATCCTCATCTGCTTCTTTAGCTTCCATCTCAGGATCGGGTTCAGTTTCCTTCAGGTCAGGCTGTTCTTCATCTCCTTGAGATATAACTAGAATATGGCTTAATCCACTTGTCATAAAAAGGACAAAATCTTCAAAGTCAGGCTACAAAATAAGATAATAAACTGCTTACTTCTGAAATGGATAGACGAAAAAGACAGCCACTCCCCAACTCAAGCAACGTCACTCCCTTCCCAATCACTAGGTAAGGGGTGCTTCCAAATCATCAGATGGGCTTGCTAAAACACGATTTGGAGGGCAGCCCGGGTGGCTCAGCGGTTTAGTGTCACCTTCAGCCCAGGGCATGATTCTGGAGACCTGGTTTGGAGTCTCACATTGGGCTCCCTGCATGGAGCCTGCTTCTCCCTCTACCTGTGTCTCTGCCTCTCTCTCTCTCTCTCTCTCTCTCTCTCTCTCTCTGTGTGTGTGTGTGTGTGTGTATGTGTCTCATGAATAAATAAATAAAACCTTTAAAAAAAACAAACACGATTTGGAAAGCCCAATCTGAGTTCATAACTCAGTCAGTTGAGGATGGGTCTTTGGAATCGGATTGTCTCAAAAGTTCCCACGTGATGCTGAGGCAGCTGGTCCAACCTTTCCCTGAGGCCAGGAGAGGTGGTTTAGAGTGTCACAGCCAGGTGACAAAGTGCTATTCACTAGAACCTTCCCTGATTACAAACATGTTCTGTGCTCTCCAATATGTGTAGCCACATGCAGCTACTGAGCACTTGAAATGTGGCCAGTGCAACCTGAGACTCTGAATTTCTTAATTGATTCGATTTTTATGAATTTAAATTCAAATGGCCACATGTGGCTGATGGCCAACAGGCTGAACAGCACATTTCCAGAAATGATGTCCTCTAACCCCCAAGCCACTACACTTTCCAATACACAGCACTGCCTTTATTTCTTTTTTTTTTAAAGATTTATTTATTTATTTGTGATAGACATAGAGAGAGAGAGAGGCAGAGACATAGGCAGAGGGAGAAGCAGGTTCCATGCACCAGGAGCCCGACGTGGGATTCGATCCTGGGTCTCCAGGATTGCGCCCTGGGCCAAAGGCAGGCGCTAAACTGCTGCGCCACCCAGGGATCCCCCAGCACTGCCTTTCTTAAACTCCCCTGGGGCAAAAGAGAAAATAGCCTGAGACTTAGGCCTTTAGGCAGTGAAAGGATTAAAGCTTCCCTGTGAGGTTTATGACAAGGAGCCTTCAACCTGGGATTAAAATCTCTAGGAAAGGCCTGGATGCTCATTTCAAACAGGTCTTCACTCCAACAAAGTATAATCGGACCATCTGCTGTTGCTCAGCTGCCACTGTTTCTACCAAAGACTTCTTCGTCATTGGCTTCCTTGGCCTTACCATAATATGGACGCCAACGGGGACAATGGGATGTCATTTGGATGGTCAGACTTATTCAGTTGCTTTACTAAAATGAGAGGTCAAAACTTAGAGGAATCCACGGTATCTGAAAACACAGTGGCTTTTTTTGTTTGTTTGCTTTTGACTTTCTTACCTCCTCCGCTTTGCGACTATAGAACTCCCTTGCTTGTTGTTCTGTGAGCACTCTCTTGTCCTCAATTTCCAAGACGAACCCTGCCTCGATAATCTTCACGTAGAGAGTAAGGTCAGATCCAGATGCACCACGGGACAACATGTAAAACAAGTCAAGGACATTTGTTTCTTGTGTCTAAAAAACCACCTGGATTTGAACACATTTCAGCTGAAGACCTCAAAAAAGGATCCATAGGGCAGTAGGTTTGAAGAGGCTCAAAAATACATAAACAAAGAAGGCCCTTTGCATGCCTCCTGGTATGTAAGTTTGCAAGGCTTGAACCACAGAATTTCTGTTATTTAAATGACTTGCCCCAAAATGTGGGGCAAGTCATTTAAATAATAACTAAATTAATAATTTAAACTAAATAATTACCTAAATTCCAAGGGAAGAATCGTGGCTTTCTTGAATTATTCGTAAAAACACAAATCTATAAGCACTTTTAACCATCTACTTCAAAATTGGTTTGACATTATTTTTTAAAAGGCTTTCTAATCAATTGAATTTAAATTAAAAATTAATTACATTTAAGTGTAAAAATTAAATTAAAAAAATAAAAAATAGGGACACCTGAGTGGCTCAGTGGTCGGGTGTCTGCCTTCGGCTCAGGGAGCCCACATCAGGCTCCCTGCATGGAACCTGCTTCTCCCTCTGTCTGTGTCTCTGCCTCTCTCTGTGTCTCTCATGAATAAATAAATAAAATCTTTTAAAAAATAATAAAATGAAATAAAAGAAAAAATAGAAGTCTTTCCTTTGTTAAGGCTATAACTCATAATCTAGTATATTTTACACTTTACAGGAAAATCAAAAACAAAACAAAACTATCCAAATTACGGGGAAGTATAGAATTTGAGATTTTGCCAAGCTTTGTCTTAAAAAAAAAAAAAACTTCAATGACAAATCCAGTTTGCATGTCACTCAAGTATAGTAAAATGTAAGAGTTTTGAAGCAAATATGACAAGTCTAATGAGGTACTAAACGATGAAATAGAAGTATAATCTGGGTTCAAAGCAACCCAGTAATTACATTGTTTGGTGGGAGTATCTAGCACCAGGTACCTTCTGCTTCTATTATGAAAGTGAATACCTTACTGGTTCCCTTGGTCTTTCGATATGGAAAAGCACTACTTAAATCTCTCTGAACCCTCACCTAACCGATAGTCCAATTTGAATAATTTCTAAATACTCAGATCATGTCTTTGTTACCTTGCTTAGGGCCTGACAGCAGAAAGTAAAATCCAAGCAATATTTAAACTTGGTAACTTTTCCATTACTATAATTGAAAAATGCAGTGTGTCCTTTTTTTTCCCATTCAAAACATTCTCTAGTATTTTTGTCCTGCTTTTTTTTTATGTAGCCCTTTACCATATTCCAGAGAGATGAAGTATTTAGGAATATTCATAATTTACATCTCTGACATGTTATTTACTATATCAAAACAAAACCAAAAAAAAAAAAAATGGTGATGAACTCATAATTCAAAGTAATGCCACAACTAAAAGAACTTAAAAAACCATATAATTTTGAACATCTTTAATGTCCTAGTCATTTAAACCTACTTGAATAAGGAACAGTAAAACCATGTAAATATGTGATATTACTTATGTACGGAGGATGGGGGTACAGTTTGATGCCCCCCCACCTTTCATACACATCAAAATCTGGAAGAAAAGTGCTATCTTTAGAGAGTAATATTATTAAATCAGTGAATAAATGAAAGAGACCATACAACCCAAGATCACGGATCTTTGACTTTCAGTGATAATGCTGCAGTAGCTAAAGAAAGAGGGCATGATGGGAAGTTCATCAAGAGAAGGCCAACCCCTTGAGGTAGCTCCTCCTTGGTGACCTCCTCTATTCCCCAAACAAAATTCTTTCGAATTTCAATTTACTGTTGCTGTGTTAACACAAAGTCATTGTTATGGAGCTAGCAAAGTACAGCCTGCAGTCAACATCAGGCCCACCACTTGTGTTTGAAAATAAAGCTTTACTGGGGCACGGCCACATCCATTTGTTTACCTACTACCAATGGGTGCTTTCTCAAAGTGATGCCAGAGGTAAGCAGTGGTGTTAGAGATCATCTGCCCCACAAACATGAAAATAGTTACTCTCTGGCCCTTTATATGAAAAGTGCGCTGACCTATGAATTAGAACTCAGTTTTCCTCTTAAAAAAAACTTATTTGGGGGCAGTCTGGGTGGCTCTAGTGCCACCTTCAGCTAGGGCATGATCCTGGAGACCTAGGATTGAGTCCCGCATCGGGTTCCCAGCATGGAGCTTCCTTCTCCCTCTGCCTCTCTCTGTGTGTCTCTCATGAATAAATAAATAGTATCTTAAAAAAAAAAAAAAGTAAAAATAAAAAAACTTATTTTAGCTCTAAGGCAAAACAATAAATGCTTCCTTATTCTATTTTGCATCTAAGAAAGACCGTACATTTATGACAACATCAAGAAAATAAAACAAGCCAATGTGAGCTTATAACAAGTCTATGTTGATAAAAACTAAACAGGAAGAACATTTGTTATCATCCAATATAAGAAATGTAATTTTTATCACTATTTATATTGGATGCTGGTAGAGCAAAGTTCTTTAAATAAAGATGTTTGAGGGATGCCTGGGTGGTTCAACGGTTAAGCATCTGCCTTTGGCCCAGAACGTGATCCTGGGGTCCTGGGATCAAATCCCGCATCGGGCTCCCTGCATGGAGCCTGCTTCTCCTCCCTCTTCCTGTGTCTCTGCCTCTCTGTGTCTCTCATGAATAAATGCATAAAATCTTTAAAATAAAATAAAGATGCTTGAGGGATGCCTGAGTGCCACAGTGGTTGAGCATCTGCCTTTGGCTTAGATGTGATCCCAGAGTCCCAAGATCAAGTCCCACATCGGGCTCCCTGCATGAGCCTGCTTCTCCCTCTACCTATGTCTCTGCCTCTCTCTCCGTGTGTTTCTCATGAATAAATAAATAAAATATTAAAAAAAAAAAAAAAGATGCTTGAGTAGATCTAACCTTTGTTAAGACAAAACATTCAAAGCCTTCGGAGGTACCTAGCACCAGAAATTTGTTATGTTCTATTTCACTCTAAATGATAAGCTTGTCTCCAAATTGACAGTTTAGAAGTTGTTACGTTGCAATTAGTTTAAAGTATTTTTGGGAAATATCACTTACTTTTTTTTTAATCTCTAGAGATTTTCTAGTCATCACAGCATCAGGTTTGATAATAACAATAATGTATAGTTGTTCTAGGAAAAAAATAGGAGAATTTCATTTTCCTGGTACAAAGTCTAGATAATGAAGGATTTGCCAATAATAAATGTAAATTATTAATGTTTAGTGAATTTTTGTCCATTGAAAGCTTTGTTCTTATTATGACATTCCAACTACCAAGGAGTTTCTACTTAGAATCAAAGTGCAGTTCCTATATGTGCTTGTAGGAGAAATATTCACAAGAATTGGTGGTCCACAGACAAAAATAAATAAATAAATAAAAATGAGAAAACCTGTTAGGTGGCACTAGTTATTTTAATATAATTCACATGCATTAAAATCACATCCTTGATCAGTATCACTGATCAGTGGAGTTTCGATGCAAGCAAACATTACAGACTGATGAATTTTATCATCTAGAGATTTATCCACATTTATCCACACATTCTCATGATGAGCTTTTAGTGCACAATAGCTCACTGAGCACACTGTTGGTCTCTGCTCCCTCCAAAGCGTGAATGCACACTCACACACCTGTACAGACAATCCAGGAGGGAAACTGTTAACTGTAAAGTAAACTGGCCCGTGGGTCATGGAAGAAGAAATTACTTTCACAAGGTTCTGGAAGATGATAAAGGATAAAATAAGAGGAGGCTGCTGTCTAGGGAGTCATAGGGGATAGGAGCCTCTGGGCCCGAGTAACCTCTAAGGGTTGTGCCCACAGAGACCAAAGGAAAGGCAAGGGGAGCAAAAAAGTTTTCTTGTTAACAACTAAGTCTAATATTATCCTACTGGGCCCTTACCAGTAACGTTGAGGTCACCACTGCCTTTTTGCTCTTACATGTAGGTGCTATAATTAACATCCATGTACACAAATTCCTTGCCATTACTCTGAAGGAAATTTACTCACCAGCACTTTCATATTGTACTTCCCCAGCATCTTCCACATCTGAGTCTACAAACACAATTTCACGATACTGTGTAAGAGAAATGCAAATCGAAGTTATGTCTTAATATGACAGGAAAGGTTTTTAGAAATGTTTCTAATAAATACTTACAATCCAAAGGATAGAGGGTAAAGTGGGAATCTGCCTACATTTATCTAATACTCCTTTTTCCTGTCTTCCTACTGAAATAAAAAGAGGAATCTTTAGAATGATTGAGGTGGGAAGAATATCAGAAATAATACATATGGGAAATGGTTAAAAACCTTAAAACTTAAGAAGGGTACAAGGAATAAAATAAGAAAGAAGCAGAAATTAATAAGTAAGAAAGCAATAAATTAGGGACACCTCAGTGGCTCAGTGAGTTGAGCATCCAACTCTCGGTTTGGGCTCAGGTCATGATCTCAGGGTCAACAGCATAGAGACCTGCATCAGGCTCCATGCTCAGTGAGAGTCTGCTTGAGATTCTCTCTCTCCCTCTCCTTTGCTCTTCCCCTGCTTGCTCTCTCTCTCTCTCAAATAAATAGATAGAAAGAAAGAAAGAAAGAAAGAAAGAAAGAAAGAAAGAAAAAGTGAGCAAGAGATACATAATTATGTTAAAGATCAAAAGGACATTTGATGAGTTTCAAGATCTTAGTAAACTAAAAACAGAAAAATACCTTCTTAACTTCTAAAAAATCATCTTGCTCAAAACAATAACCAATTTTCTACTTTAGAGTAAAATACTAGGAAGGATGGGGATGAGGGTTCCTTAATTTTTTGAGAAGCCCTTAAAAAGCTTCTTTTTTTAACTATCTGAAAGGTTTATATATTTGCATATATACATTTTCTTGGCAAGAGAATGCATAATTTCAGAGTCTCAAAGAAAAGATCCCAGAATGTATGGAAATGACTATCCAGGAAGCTCTCATTCTTATTATAATCAAGAATAAGATAATTATACCAGCTATAACTTCAAATTGATCTGACTTTATATTTGCTGGACATGTGCCAGCCAATAGGGCAGCCACTAACCACATAAGGCCATTTCCAGCTCTTGAAAATGAAGTTAGTCCAAATGAAGATGTGCTGTGATAGCTACATAGCACATTCTAAAGATTTAGTATGAAAAAATGATGGGGAATACCTTATTTTTTATATTGAGCACATATTTAAATGAGAATCTTTTTAACATATAGGATTTAATTTTTTTCACTTTTTTCTAAAAAAGAGGAAAAGAAACCATAAAAGACTCTTAACAATAGAGAACAACTGAGGGATGATGGAGGGTGATGGGTGAGGGATGCGCTAGATGGGGTGTGGGCATTAAGGAGGGTACTTGTGATGAGCACTGGGTGTTGTATGTAAGTGATGAATCACTGAATTCTACTCTTGAAACCAATATTACACTATATGCTAGCTAACTAGAATTTAAATAAAAATTTGAAAAGAGGGGATATCCCTGGGTGGCTCAGCAGTTTAGTGCCTGCCTTTGGCTCAGGGCATGATTCTGGAGTCCCCGGATCGAGTCCCATATTAGGTTTCCTGCATGGAGCCTGCTTCTCCTTCTGCCTGTGTCTCTGCCTCTCTCAGTCTGTGTCTCTCGTGAATAAATAAATAAAATCTTTTTAAATTTTTTTGAAAAGACAAAAATAATAATTTCACCTTTTTCCTCTTTGTTGTTTTTTGATGTGACTGGTAGAATATTTTAAATTATGTATGTGACTCACAACATAACCTTTTTTTTTTAATCATAATACAGGACTGTGCTAGACCAGGCAAATAGATAAGAAAGCTAAATAATAGAAGCATTCAACAAAATGGTAGACTATAAACATATTAACACATTTTGTACATTCACACTTTTATTAATTAAAACAGGATATCATTCTGTAAGAACAATCAGACCGACAACAATATAACCACAGAATAGAGCACACATAGAGAAAGGCACATAGAATATAGCAATTAAGACTATGTGTTAATGGGCAGCCCAGGTGCTCAGTGGTCTAGCGCCGCCTTCGGCCCAGGGTATGATCCTGGAGACCCAGGATCGAGTCCCGCATCGGGCTCCATGCATGGAGCCTGCTTCTCCCTCTGCCTGTGTCTCTGCCCCTCTCTCTCTCTGTGTGTCTCTCATGAATGAATAAATAAATAAATAAAATCTTAAAAAAAAAAAAAGACTGTGTTTAGACGTCATTCTGTCTGACATCAAACAATTCTGGTTTCAACACTGGCTAGCTAGCTGCTTCTGCAGAAACGACTTCATGCTTTTAAGTGCTGTCTTACCATTTGTAACTATCTCATAAGATTTCTTGAGGCTCCCATTCAAGATGGCAACATAAAAGGCTCCTGAACTTACCTCCTCCCGTAAACACATCAAATCTACAGCTCTATACAAAAAAGTTTTCTCTGAAAGAAATCCAGAGAAAGGCATGTCAGGCATGCCTTTCAACTACATGTCAGGCAAATGAGGAAAAAAAAAAAAAACACCTATATTGAAATGCGTAGGAGAGTAGGAGGGTTTTAAGATACAACTTGACCATAAACTTCACCCCCACCATCAGAACACACAATTGGGAGGGAACAGCTAGCATGTCCTTGAGGACTCGTGCCAAAAAAAACATATAATATGCCAAATTTTAAGACTTCCAATTGAGAGAAAGATCCCCCAAGTCCCTAGCTCTGAAAGCCAGCAGGTCCCCCAAATCCCTAGCTCTGAAAGCCAGCAGAGGCTAGAGGAAACCAACAGTTCCTACCAGGCTGGTAAGGACTGGCTGTGGCTATCCTATCAGTGCTCAGAGCACAGGCAGCTCATGGACATGCCCAGTTTTTCTCTGGAAGAAGCCTACTTGAAACTCTTAAAAGTGGCAGCCTGTGAGTCAAGCTCCCAAATTAACACGGATCTAGGGGTTGACTGCAGTGCTCTCCAGAGACCAGGGAGGTTGGCAGGTGCCATCTCTGCACTTTCCTACTCCAGGTGGTGGATGTCCACGTGAAGATGGCTTGAGCACATCTCATACCCCACCCTGGATTTTGTGGCTGCTCCCAAAGGACACATCCCTGGATGGCCTGACTATGGCGGCCAGGAGAGACAGTGTTGGTGGGTTCAGTGCAACCATCTATGTTTGAATAAACCATCCATACAGAAAATCAGTATGAAAACACGACTTAAACTATATGTTAGGCCAGATGGACTTAACATTTACAAAACATTCTATCTAAAAGCAGTAGAATACACATTCTTCCCAAGTGCATGTGGAACATGCTCCAGGAAAGATCATATGTTAGGCCATATCAAGCATCTTTTCCCACAACAATAGCATGAAACCAAGAAATCCACTACAAGAAGAAAACTGAAAAATTCACAAATCTGTGAAGATTAAACATGCTACCAAACAACCAGTGGGTCAAAGAAGAAATCAAAAGAGAAATCTTAAAATACCTGAGACAAATGAAAATGGAAATACAATATACCAAAACTAAAAGGGAAGTTTATAATGATAAATGCCTACATCAAGAAAAAAAGGTCACAAATTATATCCTAACTTTTCACTTTAATAAGCTAGTAAAAGAGAACCAATGAAGCCAAAATTAGTAGATGAAGGCAATAACAGAGATCAGAGGAGAAATAAATAAAATAGATACTACCTAGGCAATAGAAAAATCAATGAAACTGAAAGCTAGTTTCATTAAAAAAATAAAATGACAATTATTTAGCTAGACTCTCAAGAAAAATGACAGAGGACTCAATAAAATTAGAAATGCAAGAGGGAACATTATTAAAAATACTACATGAATACAAAGAATCTTAGGAGACTATTATGACCAACTATGAAATCATTATCTCAGAAAGTTACACGCAAGGGCACCTGGGTGCTCAACTGGTTGAGCATCTGGCTCTTGATTTCAGGTCAGCTCATGATCTCAGGGTCATGGGATAGAGACCCGTGTTGGGCTCTAGGCTGCAGAGCATGGAGACTGCCTGGGACTCACTCTCTCTCTCTCTCTCTCTTTCTCTCTCTCTCCCCCTCTGCTCCCTCTCTCTCTCTCAAAAAAAAAAAAAAGTTTTGTCCATGACCATGTTAACTGCACTATTCACAATAGCCAAGACATGCAGACAACCTAAATGTCTATCAATGGAAGAAAGGATAAAGACAATGTGATTGATACACACACACACCATGGAATATTATTCACACACAAAAAAAGAAATCCTACCATTTAGGACAACATAGATGGACATTGAGGGCAATATAATTAAATGAAATCAGTCAGACAGAGAAAGACAAATACTATATGATCTCACTTATACATTGAATCTAAAGAAACTAAACTTATAAACACAGAGAACAGAATGGTGGTTACCAGAGGTGGAGGGTGGGAAGTGGGGAAATTGGATAAAGGTGCCCAAAAGGCACAAACTACCAGTTATAAGATAAATAAGTTCCGAGGGTACAATATACAGCATGGTGACTCTACGTGACACTACTGTATGGTATACTTGAAAGTTGCCAAGAGAGTAGACCTTGAAAGTCCTCATCACAACAAAAAAATTGTAACTACAGGAGGTGACAGATGTTAAACTTAGTGAGGTGATCATTTCATGATATGTACAGATATCAAATCGTTGTTATACACTTTCACTTCATACAATGTTAATTTGTCAGTTATATATCAATAAAACTAGGAAGGAAAAAGATTTTTATCAAAATTAAATGCAGATATCTGCTGGAAAGTCTTAACAAAGAGCAATTCCTCAATAATTCCTGGTTATTACAGTTTTCACCAACAAGTAGGGGGGTGGTGTGAGAGACACAGATAGAAAGAAGGGAAAGGGGATCCCTGGGTGGCGCAGCGGTTTGGCGCCTGCCTTTGGCCCAGGGTGCAATCCTGGAGACCCAGGATCAAGTCCCACATCAGGCTCCCGGTGCATGGAGCCTGCTTCTCCCTCTGCCTGTGTCTCTGCCTCTCTCTCTCTCTCTGTGACTATCATAAATAAATAAAAATTTAAAAAAATTAAAAAAAAAAAAAGAAAGAAGGGAAAGGGGAGGATTCCCTGACAAATAAGTAAACTTGAAAAGTAAAGAAAAACATCTTTGGATGAGAAAAATCACTATTATAAACGTAAATTCCCTATATCTGTCATTTGTCCATCTTCCATCAAAATGTCCATTTTTTTCTTAATGCTCATAAAGTACTTTGTGTGTGCTGTGGATATTAGCACGTTGACACAGAGTATAAGCATTTTTCCCAGATTGCAGCTTTCCTTTTACGTTTTAGGATGCACTTCATACTTTTAAATAAATCTATCAATTTTTCCTTTTTTGATATCTCTGTTTCGTGTTATGTTTACAATGCCTTCCCCAACTCATGACAATACAGACGTTTGCCAGTATTTTCTTCTAATACGTTTATGCTTTGTTTCTTTGTATTCGGCTCTTTAATTCACCTGAAATTTATATATAAAATATGAGAAGAGGATACAAATTTCTTATACAAATAGTTAACCCAATATTCCTAGGCCTGTTTATCAAAGTTTTTATCCTTTCCTGATTTAAACTGATATTTTTTTATTAGCAAATGCTCAATACAAGCTTGAACTTCCCTTTATTTATATTTTTCAATATTTCTCGGCTGGCCTCTACATACCGTTTTAAAATTCATGCTTGTTGTTCTTGTTGTTGGTTTAATGCGCATGGATGTATTGTGTGTCGATGTATTGCGTGTGCTCATGTGCACCTGTGCATATGCTTGTGTGGGAGGTCTTGCGTGTGCATTTCAATGAACACCGGTAGCTCTTCTTTATCTGCCTGTATTTCTGATCACTTTCCTCTGTGGCTTCCTTTCTTATGCTATTATGTTCATACCTCCACATGCTTTGTAGTTTATTTCTCAATTTTTAAATAGTTCATCTAACATTACACAGATGATACATTTCACACGCAGGCTCTTATTCTAAGTACTCCACCAAAGTGTACTCTTGTTTCCTTTTGTCAGCCAGTCTTGGTCTCCTTTCCATATCAGTTAAGTACAGAGCTAGAACATACTAAATAATATCCTGCTGTATGGATTTGTATAATTTATGACCAAAATTACAGACATTTTATGGAACCTGTTCGGCATTGCTCGACATTTAAATGGATTCCAAATTTTTAATAACAGACAACCCTGCTATAAATGCCCTTTTCTGTATTTGTCTTATTATCTTTGTAGGGAAAATTATTGCAGTGTAATTGCTAAGTCAAAGGATACATGCATTTTTTTAAGGCTTTTGATTCCTCTTGCCAAAACACTTCCCGGAAAGTCTGTACCACTTATACACCAAGATGCTTGGGGAAATTCCTTAGGAAAGCAACAGAAAAGATGTAATGCATTTTTTTAAGAATAAAATAATAAAGTATTACCTGAGGGCGAACCATTTCACCTGCTGCAATTTTCTTCTCCTCATTTATCAAGTTAGTAATTTTTTTATTAACAAGTGGTGCATTTGCACCATTGATCCTTGCGATAATTTTGCCATTCTATAAAGGAAAGGAAACCATGAAGGAAACTTCCATTTTCAGGATAAGTCCGAAATTCAACTTAACAAAGTCACCCCCACTCTGTCCCACCCTCTCCCAATCCTTTTTTAGCTATTGTAATTAGCTATTTTAAAATAAAGTATTAATGATGTGAAAGTATGCCTTGATTCGAAAAACCCAGCTCTTGGAGTTTTATCTCCACATTGTCTGTCCTACAACCAAAGGCAAGGCATTCCTGCATTACGTTCAGTGATTCTTTACAGGCCTCCCAACACTACCTTCCCTAATTATTCTTCATACTATGCCTCCTTTCGCTCATCTTTCAACATAGATTTTCAAAAAACCTGTTTATTGGCACAGTACCAGGCATGATGGTACGGAACAACAGTCCCAGTATGTGGTCTAATTAAATTATAAAAAAGGAGGGGAAAAAAAAAAGCCCACAGGCAAACATATGTAATATAACAACCATGACAAGTACCACCAAGTACAAAGCACTGGGAGCATCTACAAGAATCTGTCCTGGTCAAAGAGATCAACAAAGTTGTTTATCAATATCAGCAAGGGATTCTTGGGTTAAAATATGTATAATGGGGGACCCCTGGGTGGCTCAGCATTTGAGTGTCTGCCTTCAGCTCAGGGAGTGATCCCAGAGTCCCAGGATCGGATCCCACATTGGGCTCTCTGCATGGAGCCTGCTTCTCCTCCCTCTTCCCATGTCTCTGCCTCTCTCTGTGTGTCTCTCATGAATAAATAAATGAAATCTTGAAAAAATACTTATGTATGACGGGTAAGAGATAACTAGGCAAAATGGAGAAGAAAGAGCATTCTAGGCAAAAGGAGTAGAGATGCAAAGGTCCTGAAGCCAGAAGGTGATGTGGCAAATAAGAAGACCAGCCAAGAAAGTGAGGGGATGCTTAGTATGAGATGAAGCCTAACAGTGAGGAGCCAGACATTGCGGAGCCTTGTGGATCATGGAACAACACAACCTTCCTTTAACCTAAGTGCAGTGGGAGGCCTTAGGCATGTTTAAGCAGAGTCAGTGACCACAATTTGAACTGTTATTTGTAAAGATCATTTCACCTACCATGTTTAGAAAGAGTTAGAAGGGAGCAGAAGATGTTTGTATACATATTAGGGGCTATTCTAGAGGTGATGGTGAGAGAGATGGTTGCTCAGTCAGGCACTGGTGATGGACATGGAAAGAATGGAAAGACACAGATGAGTGTGAGGAGACTTGAATGGTGAAATTGACAGGTCCAAGGAATGGATTGGGTGTGATGTCACTAAGCTGAGTTTTCTGTTTCTGTCAACAAAGTAGATAAATTAAGATGTCAATCACCCAATGAGGTGACACTTAGAAGACCACATTTCCTTGGGATTGGGAGTCTGCTATTCGAACAGCCCCTTGTGAGATGTCCTTCAGACAACATGGAGGGGAAGTCAAAGCACTGTTTGGATACACAAATATGGAGCTCAAAGTATAGAAAATGGCTGAACTTGAGTTCTTGATATATGAGTGGTAACAACTCAAACTGTATATGGAGGAAATTTTCCAAGGAGGGTATACAGCATGATAAGATCAATATTTAATGGCTGGATAAAGAAATGTAAACCTGCAAAGGAGAGAGGGGAGTAGTATCTACATAGGCAAAAGGAAACCCAAGTAACAAAGCCAAAAGAAGCCCATGTTTCAAAAAAGGAGAGCATGGCTACCACATTCAATACATTTGAGAGGTACAGCATGATGAGCCTAAAAGTGGCCAGATAGTTAACAATCGGATACACTAACAACAGCAAATCTGCTTGAATAATCAGACAGAAGGTAGATTGAATGGGTTGAGAAATTAATGGAGTGTGAAAAAAAATTGAATAAAAATAAATATGCAAACTCTTCTGAGAAATTTAGTGGTAAGTTAAAGAAGAGAGATGGGTGATAGCTGGAGAGGGGTGTGGCATCAAATAAAGTATTATTTTTTCATTGGAAAAATTTAATTATCTTCAAAGGGCAATGAGAAGGATCCAGTTGAGAAAGGTTTAAATAAATACTGACACTCTGGTTCCCATTTCCTGCTAAAAGGGACCTTACAACTATTCTGGGGACTTTCAAGGGACTGTCTTTGAAAAAGCTCTTCCTGCTGAAACTTGCTAGAATGAACTTATCAGTTAACCGTGCTAAGCAATACAAAAAGCCCCTGTGGGAATATCTGTATAAACAAGTGATGACTTGGTGAGGGTTTTGTGGGCACAGACTGAGATTCTTAGAGGAATGAGTATGGCTATGGAGGAATGAGTGATAACAAACACTGAGGCATGACCGCACCAGCAACTGGCTGAGGTGCACTGGAGAAAAGGTCATTAGCAGCAGAGGTCAGGAATTGAGAGGCCAGGATGTGGGTGGATGGCCAATGTGGATACCGAAGTCCCAAGAGGGATGGCAGGACAGGGGTTTGAAACAGGTTTGAGGGATCCCTGGGTGGCGCAGTGGTTTGGCGCTTGCCTTTGGCCCAGGGCGCGATCCTGGAGACCCGGGATCGAATCCCACATCAGGCTCCCGGTGCATGGAGCCTGCTTCTCCCTCTGCCTGTGTCTCTGCCTCTCTCTCTCTCTGTGTGACTATCATAAATAAATAAAAATTAAAAAAAAATAAAATAAAATAGAAACAGGTTTGAGCTGCAGGCTCAAAGTTCTCAGTCATGGAGAAGAACTGATTTGAAGATCAGTAAATGACAGGAGTGAGGTGGGGGGAGAGAAGGAGGTTTTAGCCAATTACCTAAGTTGGCATGGAAAAGACCTCTAATTAGTAAGGGAAAGAAAGTCATTGAAGTAAGAAGTAAAGGGAATATCAACTCTATTCCTGGGCTCAAGACAGGTAATCTGATAAAACGGTCACACTCTGGGCTGCAAAGAAGTGTGTCCTAAGTAAGGAGACAGATTTACGGAAAGTCAAGGAAATAGAGTGGAGGTTCAGAGCCATGATGAAAAATCTTAGAAAGTATGCTGATTGCTTATCTCAATTCCAGATGTCACACAGTGAAAGTGTTTGCAAGATGTCGGGAAACTGGAGACCTGGGTTAGGAAAAGAATATTCTGAACATTATAGGGAACCTGGGTGGCTCAGTTGGTTAAGCATCTAACTCTTTTGACTTTGGCTCAGGTCAACATCTCAGGATCCTGGGATGGAGCCCAGCATTGAGCTCCACACTCAGTGAGGAGTCCTCTTGTCCCTCTGCCCTTCTCCCAGTTCGTGCTCACTCTCTCTCAAATAAATAAATAAAATCTTATTTAAAAACACAAAGGAATATTGTGAGCATTGAAGGATGAACTATGCAGGGCTGGGAGGAAACTACCAAGAAAAAAAATTAAATATTGCATCCTTCTCCCAGACATAAAAAGCTACTACTGACAAGTTGGTGAATGTGCTTCCTGTCTTCTTTCTACACATTTGTACATACAGAGATAAGAGAACATATTTATTACATAATAGTGGTCAGACAGATGTATCCTCATAGTAGTACACGTGAATCCTTGGAACCAATTCTCTGCTACTGGATATCTAAGAAATTTCAATATTTCACTCCTGTAAATAACAATTCCCCAAACAAATCTCTGGTTATTTCCTCTGGAAAGGTAAATGCCATCTTATTTGTGTTTCCCACCCCACACCCCATTAACTCAGCTTGTGGTAGTCTAACCTCCCCAACTCACTACATGCTCCTAGAGGTCAGGTTATAAAATATTAATAGACAAGCAAAGATTAGGCAACTATAATCAGAAAATAGTTCCATTGTAATTTTACAATGCTACTTGCTATTTAACTGTAAATTGGAATCTGATCATATATTTGAGTTGATAAATCTTATACTTACAACACTAAAGAGAAAAACAGGTTCGCATTTATCTCTAAATGGCTGTAAAGTCACAATGTTGTCAGCTTCTGCCTGAAAAAAAATATAAACATTTCATATAATAATAAAGGAAACTGTATCCAAGTCATGAGATACACAATGCTAAAAAAACACAGACATACAAAATTTTTATTATGTTTACTACAGCATTTTCTGAATATGTTATAGTTGTCCTAAGGATCAAATTGCATCATTTGGCCGCAGTCTGACTTCTCATCGCTCACCTTTGTGGTACCTAACCTGCAGCTAACCTCGCCTACATCCAGTTTGCACGTCACTCCCTCCTTACCTGCTCTTGCTCTTCCTTTCCAAGCCAGGTCAAGTATCCCTCCTCCAAGAATCCTGTCTTGCTCCCTCCTGCTGCAAATCCTCTCCCACTCCACACGAAACTTTACTGCCCTTCCCTCACAGGCTCCATTGTCCCTTTCAGTATCGTACCACCATCCTATGGGCCTATCTCACTTCTTCTTCTTCTTCTTTTTTTTTTTTTTTTTTTTAAGTAGGTTCCACACCCAGCATGGAGCCCAACACGGGGCTTAAACTCACAACCCTGAAATCAAGACCTGATCTGAGATCAAGAGTCAGACATTTAACCAACTGAGACACCCAGGAACCCCCCATTTCACTTCTTTTGATCAGAATTATGATGTTTCATATACCCCTTTGCATGTCACTTTCCTCTGCATCCATCATGGGGCCATACTTAAAAAGGAGCTTACTTTCTCCAAATTTTTATTTAAGAGAAAGTAAGCTCTTAGGCAGCCCGGGTGGCTCAGCAGTTTGGCGCCGCCTTCAGCCCAGGGCCTGATCCTGGAGATCCGGGATCGAGTCCCACATCAGGCTCCCTGCATGGACCCTGCTTCTCCACTCTGCCTGTGTCTCTGCCTATGTGTGTGTGTGTGTGTGTGTGTGTGTGTGTGTGTGTCTCATTAATAAAGAAGTAAAATCTTTAAAAAGACAGAGAGAGGGATCCCTGGGTGGCGCAGCGGTTTGGCGCCTGCCTTTGGCCCAGGGCGCGATCCTGGAGACCTGGGATCGAATCCCACGTCAGGCTCCCGGTGCATGGAGCCTGCTTCTCCCTCTGCCTGTGTCTCTGCCTCTCTCTCTCTCTCTCTCTCTGTGACTATAATAAATAAATTTTAAAAATTAAAAAAAAAAAAAAAGACAGAGAGAGAGAAAGTAAGCTCTTTAAGAAAAAATGGTGGTATTGCCTCTCCCAGAACATACACACAGAAGAGCCAGCAGACACTATTTCCGTCCCCCACCCATCAGCATAGGTACAGAGACATTTGCTGAGGGCAGCTAACATGGACCCTGGCTCTTCTCTGGGCTTTGCCCCAAACCCTCAGCTCCTGCACCCTGGTGCACCTTTCCTTCAGTGTCAGACTTGTATCAATTCCAGTGTGGCCAAGACCCTCACCCAAAGCAATTTCCCATCACAACAGGTCCCTAAGGTTTGGAGTTTGTTTTTTTTTTTTTTTAAGATTTTATTTATTTATTCATGACAGACAGAGGGAGAGAGAGAAAGAGAGAGAGAGGGAGAGAGAGAGAGACAGGCAGAGGAAGAAGCAGGCTCCATGCAGGGAGTCCGACGTGGGACTTGATCCCAGGACTCCAGGACCACGCCCTGGGCCAAAGGCAGATGGCTCAACCACTGAGCCACCCAGGGATCCCCAGGTATGGAGTTTTAAAATTCAGCCAGCCTGGATGGGATAGAGCCCAAAGTGCACTGTGCTGGTCCAGGCAGGCAAGCAACCGGATGGACCCAGACTGTGTAAGCAATGATCTGAAAAATACCTAGGATGCCTGAGGAGGGGAAATTATTCGCTCTTCTGGGAAGGCTTCCCTGACAGCAGTGAGCATGAACTCCCCTCCGCAGGGATAAAGGAGCTGGCTGGCTCCCCTATCCTCAGCATAACCTGACATCAGTAAACAGCACAGTGCCAGCACTGGCTGCCTAGATTGCAGTAATCGATGGTAGCCACTTTAACACCCCACTTACATCAATGGACAGATAATCTAAGCAGAAAATCAACAAGGAAACAATGGCTTTGAATGACACACTGGACCAGATGGACTTCACTGATGTAGTCAGAACATTTCATCCTAAAGCAGCAGAACGCACATTCCTTTCAAGTGCATATGGGACATTCTCCAGAATAGATCACATACTAGGTCACAAATCAGCCCTCAACAAGTACAGAACGATAGAGATCATAGCATGCATATTTTCTGACCACCACGATGAAACTTGAAGTTACAAGAAAAAATTTGGAAAGACCACAAGTAAATGGATGTTAAAGTACATGGGTTAACCAGGAAATTCAGGAAGAAATTTAAAAAACACATGGAAGCAAATGAAAACACAATGGTCCAAAACCTTTGGGATGCAGCAAAAGAGGTCATAAGAGGAAATATATAGGACTATAGACTACCTCAAGAAGCAAGAAAAATCTCAAATCACAGTCTAACCTTATACCTGAAGGAGCTAGAAAAAGAACAGCAGGGATCCCTGCGTGGCTCAGCGGTTTAGCACCTGCCTTTGGCCCAGGGCATGGTCCTGGAGTCCTGGGAGTCCCACATTGGGCTCCCTGCATGGAGCCTGCTTCTCTCTCTGCCTGTGTCTCTGTCTCTCTTTCTCTCTCTCTCTCTCTCTCTCTCTCTCATTCTCTCTTTCATGAATGAATAAATAAAATCTTCAAAAAAAAAAAAAGAACAGCAAATGAAGCCTGAAGTCAGCAGAAGAAGGAAAATAATAAAGATTAGAGCAGAAATAAACAATATAGAAACAAAAAACCAGTAGAACAGATCAACAAAACCAGGAGCTGGTTCTTTGAAAAAATTAATAAAGTTGATAATCCCCTAGCCAAATTCATCAAAAAGAAAAAATAAAGGACTCAAATAAATAAAATCATGAATGAGAGAGGAGAAATCAGAACCTACACTATAGAAATACAAACAATCATAAAAGAATATCATGAAAAAGTATATGCCAACAAATTGGGCAATCTAGAAGAAAAGGATAAATTCCTAGAAACATATAAACTAACAAAACTGAAATAGGAAGAAATAGAAAATTTGAACAGATCCATAACTAGCAAAGAAATTGAATCAATAATCAAAAATCTCCTAACAAACAAAAAAGTCCAGATGTCTTCACAGGGGAGTTCTACCAAACATTTAAAGAGTTCATACCAAAAAAATAAAAATAAAAATAAAAATAAAGAGTTCATACCTATTCTTCTCAAACCATTCCAAAAAACAGAAATGAAAACTTCCAAACTCATTCTCTGAAGCCAGCATTACCCTGATTCCAAAACCAGACAAAGACTCCACTAAAAAAAGATTTTGGGACGTCTGCATGGCTCAGTGGTTGAGCGTCCACCTTCGGCTCAGGGCGTGACCCCGGGGGTCCTGGGATGGAGTCCCGCATCTGGTTCCCCACAGGGAGCCTGCTTCTCCCTCTGCCTGTGGCTTTGCCTCTCTCTGTGTGTCTCTCATGGATAAATAAATAAAATCTTTTAAAAGGCAAGGGGGATTAGAGGCCAATATCCCTGATGAACATGTATGCGGATATTCTCAACAAAATACTAGCAAACTGAATCTAACAGCACATTAAAAGAATCATTTACCACAATCAAGGGGTTGATTGAACCCTTGAATAAAGGGATTTATTCCTGGGTTGCAGGCCTGGTTCAATATTCACAAATCAATCAATGTGATATATTAATATTAATAAAAGAAAGGATAAGAACCATATGATCCTCTCAACAGATGCAGAAAAAGCATTTGACAAAGTACAGCATCCATTCTTGATAAAAATGCTCAATAAAGTAGGGATAAAGACCTATCAAAATCATAAAAGCCATAAACAAAAAATTAAAATGTCTATACTACACACTACACTTTTAAAGCAATCTCTATCAAAATACCACCAGCATTTTTCATGGATCTAGAACAATTCTAAAAATTGTATGGAATCACAATAGAAGACCCCAAATAGCCAAAACAATCTTGAAAAAAGAAAAGCAAAGCTGAAGACATTAAGACAGTGTGGTACTGGCACAAAACAGACACGTGGGTCAATGGAACAGAATAGAGAACCCAGAAATGGATTCACAACTATATGGGCAACGAATCTTCAACAAAACAGGAAAGAATATCTGATGGAAAAAAGACAATCTCTTCAACAAATGGTGTTGGGAAAACTGGCCAGCAACATGCCGAAGAATGAAACTGGACCACTTTCTTACACCACACACAAAAATAAATTCAGAATGGATGAAAGATTTAAATGTGAGACAGGAAACCATCAAAATCCTAGAGGAAAACACAGGCAGCAACTTCATTGTCATTGGCTGTAGCAACTTCCTATGAGATACATCTCCAGAGGCAAGAGAAATGAAAGCAAAAATGATTATGACTTCATCAAGATAAAAAGCTTCTGCATAGTGAAGGAAATAATCAACAAAACTAAAAGGCAACCTACGGAATGGGAGAAGATATTTGCAAATCACATATCTGATAAAGGGTTAGTATCCAAAATCTACAAAGAATTTATCAAATTCAACGCCCAAAAAACATATAATCTTGTTAAGAAACGGACAGAAGACGTGAATAGACATTTTTCCAAAGAAGACATGCAGATAAATGACACATGAAAAGATGTTCAACATCACTCATCATCAGGGAAGTACACATTAAAACTACAATGAGATATCACCTCATACTTGTCAGAACAGCTGGGACTAGGAAGCGACAGATGTTGGCGAGGATGTTGAGAAAGGGGAACCCTCCGTACGGAGGTTCCTGAAAAATTAAAACTAGAACTACCCTACAATCCAGCAATTTCACTACTAGGCATTTACCCAAAGGATACAAAAATACTGATCTGAAGGTATACATACACCCTGAGGTTTACAGCAGTAGTATCAACAGTAGCTAAATTCTGGAAAGAATCAAATGTCCATCATCTGATTAATAGATAAAGAAGTTATCTCTGTGGGAGATGGGCAAGATGGGTGACAGGTATTGAGGAGGGCACTCGTGAGGAGCAGTGCATGTTGTATGTACATGAGGACTCACTAAACCCTACACCTGAAACTACTATTACACTGTATGTTAGCTAACTAGAATTTAAATAAAAACTTGGGAGGAAAAAACAAATTCAAGTTGTCCTACATTGATTATAAACAATTATATATTTAATACTAGTGTGTTCCTCTATATTAACCTCGCACCCCTTGGGCCTGCTGTCAGGAGACCATCTGGTAGGGTCTTCTCTCCAAGATGGGTTTTGCAACCTAAGGCGATTGTTTACAAACTGGGATTTCTGGAGGTTCTTCAATTACTGTGAAGAAGCCCAGAGAGGGTCCCTCAGCCCTGTCAGCCAGAGGAGCTGTGTTGTAATCTACACATGAAAACATGCAATGAGTTGGGGTTTCATGTTTGCTTCGGGGGACTATGCATTTTAGGTGTAAAGAGTAAAGATATGAAATCAGTTATGTGCTTCTGCACCTTAGGTCTAGGGTGGTTTGGACTTATTTCTGTCCAGTAGAAATAGAATGTGGCCACACATATATTTTTAAATTCTCTAGTAACCACACTTAAAGACGAAAGAAAAACAAGGAAGAATAATGTAAAAATGTATTTTACTTAATCCAAATTACGATCACTTCAACATGTACTCAGTGCAGAAATATTAATATTTCATTTTCCTTTTTCCATACTAAGTCTCCAAAATCTTGTGTGTATTTTCCATGTAGAGTACATCGCAATTTGCATGCTAAATTTGTAATTCGATTTCATAAAATGTATAGTCATTGATTTGTAATTCGATTTCATAAAATGTATAGTCAAAAAAAGTCAATGTGCATGCCGAAGTTGTCCCACACAACTTAAAAAGTTCTATAATTTCTGAATTGATCATCAGTTTTTTAATTTAAATTCAAATTAATTGACGGGCACTGAGGGGGGCACTTGACGGGATGAGCACTGGGTGTTATTCTGTATGTTGGCAAATTGAACACCAATAAAAAATAAATTTATTATTAAAAATAAATAAATAAATAATAAATTCAAATTAAATAAAATTAAACATTCAGTTCCTCAGTCACACTAGCCACATTTTCAAGTACTCAAAAGCCACTTGTGTCGACTGGCCATCATATTAGACAACAAAACTCTATGCAGCTGATAAGCCGATATGGGGCAAATTGAATAATCAATACAGTAAGTTTAGTTATAATATTTTAATCCCTCAGCACATCTGGGTGATAAGTGAGGGGAAAATCACTACTTCTGGAAAATCAGTAACTGGGTTAAGTGCCCAGAGACCTTCCCAACGCAAACCAGAACAGCACCTGCAGCCCTTATTCTAAAAGACACACACTGAACACACAATCAGATGAAAAGAAACAGGTCAATAGACACACATCCTTTCTGGTGTTCGCAACCATGGTAAACAACCTCAACACTACAGGAACTGGGATAAAAATCATCATTCTCAGATCCACTAGAACTAAATTATACAGTAAAACTGCCAAGTAAATATGGTCTTTTTCTGAAGAGTTGGCAGGCTGTTTAAGACCATCCTTAAAGGGGATCCCTGGGTGGCTCAGCAGTTTGGCCCCTGCCTTCAGCCCAAGTGTGGTCCTGGGGTCCCGGGATTGAGTCCCACGTTGGGCTCCCTGCCTGGAGCCTGCTTCTCCCTCTGCCTGTGTCTTTGCCTCTCTCTCTCTGTCTCTCATGAACGAATAAATTTTTTAAAATCTTAAAAAAAAAAAAAAAAAAAGACCATCCTTAAAAACAATACTTAAACATTTGGAAGTATCAAGAAAATAACTGTTTAATGGAAACGAAATCCTTACTACAACAAAATGCAGAAGTTCATCTTCGTTCAGCTCATTTTTCAACTTCCTGAATAAAGGTTGCATTGCTTTGCAAGGTCCACACCAGGCTTGGTAAACATCGATCACTAGAAGATGATAATGTTTAGGAAAAAACACAGTCAAAAGAATTAAATGAATGAATGAATGAATGAATGAATGAATGAATGAATGAATCGAATAGCAGCTTATCCCGATACTAGGGCGGGGACACTGATGCAGCGGGTTTTTAGTTAGTGGGGAGATGCGCTCTGTGTTGGGGTGCCCCGGGGTGCCCTGGGCCCAACTCCGAACTGCTGGACGACCAGGTGAGCCTCAGTACCTGTTAGGCCTTTGTTCTGCAACATCTCATCCCACAGGCTCTGACTATTCACGACTGCCTGCAAAAAGGCCCGCACTGTACAGGGGTGTTTAAGGACCAACGCCCCCAAGTAAAGACTGTTGATAGGTCATGCTCACCTGTAGCTGGATCTCTCGCTTTTTGCCTGCCATTTAGCCACTAGGACATGAAAAAGAGAAGAAAAGCAGAAAACGTTTGCGAGAAAATGTAAATGATGTTAATCCCTAGGCCTTAAAGCAGTATCTTCAAGTCCTGTAGAAATTTTCCCTGGGGGCTCCATGCAGGGACCCGGAGGTGGGACTCGATTCCAGGACTCTGGGATCACGGCCTGAGTTGAAGGCAGGTACTAAACCGCTGAGCTACCAGGGCATCCCGAATTAATGCATTTTTTTTAATTTTTATTTATTTATTCACGCGAGACTGAGAGAGAGAGAGAGGCAGAGACACAAGCAGAGGGAGAAGCAGGCTCCACGTAGGGAGCCCGACGTGGGACTCGATCCCGGGTCTCCAGGGTCACGCCGTGGGCTGAAGGCGGCGCTAAACCGCTGAGCCCCCCGGGCTGCCCCGGGGTTTCTATTTTCTTTGTTCGGGACGTGCTAACCGCCTATGGCCACGCTCCCGGGCGCCCGAGGTCCCATTCTTAGGAGACCCTAGTGCGGCCCTGGGCACAGCATGCAGCACGCGCAGCGCGAAATCCGCTGAACCCCAGACCGCCCGCCCCGCGGGGACAGGGGCGCTCGGCGTGGGTGCGCCCGCGCGTGACGGCGGACCCAGCGCAAGACCGAGGAGCGGTTCGCGACCCGGCAGCCACATGCAGCGGGGGTGCCGAGGCTCCAGCAAGCCCGGGACAGCAGGTGAGGACCTGCTTAGCTACCCGGGACCAGAAGGCACAGCCCCGAGCATCCAAACCAGCCCCCTGGACCAGGCCCGTGGCCTTGCTGCGCTCGATGCAACCGCGGCGACTACCTGGGCGCCCAGCAGGTGCCTGCCCAGCGGTGGAGGCGGGACCGCGACGCGGGACCCGCGGGCCGCAGGAGGGGGAGGGGCCAACGTCTGCGGCCGCCCCTCCGGCGCCGCGGGGGCGGGGCCTCGAGGCTCCCCGGCCCCAGTGCGCAGGCCCAGAAGCGCGAGGAGCCCCGGGCCTGGGAACCGACAGTACCGGCGCCTGCGCAGTGCGGCCGGCGCCCGCGGGCTTGCTCGCCGCTCCCCGGCCCCAGTGCGCAGGCCCAGAAGCGCGAGGAGCCCCGGGCCGGGGAACCCACAGTCCCGGCGCCTGCGCAGTGCGGCCGGCGGGGCTTGCTCGCCGCTCCCCCGGGCTCCGCGCCCGCACCGCCCGCCCGCCTAGAGCCGCAGGTGGATGCGCCTCGGGCTGCGGGGGCTCGCGGAAGCCCGGCGCAGCCTGCCCGCGGCCTCTGCCCCGACCCTCCTCCTCCTCCTCCTCCTCTTTGCCTTCTCCTCCTTCTGTTATTTAGAAATAATAATTCTAAGAGCTCGCGCACGCCCTTCCCTGAGCTTCCGCCCCGGTCGGCATCGTTCAGGACCACAGTCCGGGGATCCTTGGAGCCGGGACACTAAGGTTACGGAGCTACTCTGGGGGCCTCGTCCCAGCTTCCTTTGCCCCTGAACGGCCTTTTTCTGGCCGAGGAGCCGAGGACCCAACGCAGAGTCCCTGCCCTATTACGCTCAGCTGTCAGGTCTCGGTCTCCTCCAACCTGCGAGTTTCTTCGGACCGTCTTTCCTGGTCTTTTATAACGTCGGCGTGCAAGTCTTTTTAATTTCATGATGTAGAATTTCATTCGTAGAATTTATATCAGGAATATTTTTTTAGGGCAGCCCCGCGTGGCTCAGCGGTTTAGCATCTGCCTTGCCCCAGGTCGTGACCCCGGGGTCCCGGGATCAAGTCCTGCGTCGGGCTCCCTGCCTGGAGCCTGCTTCTCCCTCTGCCCGTGTCTCTGCCTCTGTGTGTGTGTGTGTGTGTGTCTCTTATGAATAAATAAATAATTTTTTAAAAAATGCATTAATTTGGGCTGCCCGGGTGGCTCAGCGGTTTAGCGCCTGTCTTCGGCTCAGGGCGTGACCAGGGGGTCTCGGGATCGAGTCCCGCGTCAGGCACCTTGCATGGAGCCTGCTTCTCCCTCTGCCTGTCTCTCCCTCTCTCTCTTTCTTTCTTTCTCTCTCTTGGATAAATAAATCTTAAAAAAAAAAAAAAAAAGGAATATTTTTTAGGGCAGCCTGGGTGGCTCAGCGGTTGAGCGTCTACTTTGGGCTCAGGTGGTAATACTGGGGTCCTGGGACTAGGTCCTGCATGGGGATCCCCACAGGAGCCTGCTTCTCCCTCTCTCTGTGTCTCTGCCTCTCTCTGTGTGACCCTCATGTATAAATAAAGAAAATCTTTAAATATATATATATACATATATATATATATACATATAAAGTAACTTTTTCCAAAAAAAAAAAGATTTTATTTGAGAGAGAGACCTGGGGGGTGGGCCAAGGAGAAAGAGGCTCTCCCCTGAGCAGGGAGCCCACCTCCAGCTCCACTCCAGGACCTGGGGATCATTACATCAGCCCAAGGCAAACAGACAGACTCATGTTTGTTTGTTTGTTTTTCTTAGATTTTTATTTATTCATGAGAGACACAGAGAGAGAGAGAGAGAGAGAGGCAGAGACACGGGCAGAGGGAGAAGCAGGCTCCTGGCAGGGAGCCCTACGCGGCACTCGATCCCGGGACTCGATCCCGAGACCCCAGGGTCACGCACAGGACCGAAGCAGATGCTAAACCGCTGAGCCAGCCAGAGATGCAACTCTTAACAGACTGAGCCACCAAGGCTCAGTAACTTTTTCTTAAAGCATATACTTTTTTTTTGGCATACGAATTCTGTCCTTTGCACATAACATCTTTTTCAACTTGCTCTATTTTCTCTTAGTCTTAGGCTACAATTTGCTGGGTCAGCTGGCTATCCTTGGTGATCTTTTTTCTTTTCCTGTTGTCACTTTTGACTATGAGCTCATGTTTTGGAGGGATCACTTTTCCTGTGAGCCTCTGTGCCAGCGCTGTAGAAGCATACCTGCTTCCCATATGCCTTTGCTTGGCCCAACAGTATTTAGGGTACCAGATACGTTGAATATTCATTAATTTCTTAGTTTGTATTTCCTATCTTACTTAGCTGAAAATCTAAATCCACATCTAAGGATAGCACAATTCTTGAACCTGAATTTCTTATCAGTGTTTTTTTTTTTTTTTTTTTTTTTTTTATTTAAATAGAACTCCTAAGGGTCGGTTTGCCTAGGTGGTTCAGTTGGTTCAGTGCCTGCCTTCTGCTCAGGTCAGGATCCTGGGATCCAGCCCCATATCAGTCTCCCTGCTGGGGGGGGGGCGGGGGGGAGGTCTGCTTCTCTCTCTTCCTTTGCCCCCTTCCCTACCGCTCACTCTCTCTCTCTATCATGTGCACTCTCTCTCTCAAATAAATACATAAAATCTTTTTTAAAAACTAAAATAAAGAATTCCCATGGATGGCCAGCATCCTTGCTCCTGCCACTAAGCCCATGGAGGGGGGAGGTGGATATAATCCCATTTCAGAAATGAGCCAGTCCATCTTTATTTCCAGCAGCATACAGGTAGTTGCAGCTAACTTTGAATATGGAAGTTGAAACCTGGACACTGAGGCCCTAGTGTGTGGACACCTATTAAGGCTTGTTCTACATTCTTTTTTTTTTTTTTTAAGATTTTATTTATTTATTCATGAGAGAGAGAGAGAGGCAAAGATATAGGCAGAGGGAAAAGCAGGCTCTGTGCAGGGAGCCTGATGTGGGACTGGATCCCAGGACCCCGGGATCACACCCTGAGCAAAGGCAGATACCCAACCACTGAACCACCCAGACATCGCTTGTTCTCCATTCTAACACTCCAAAATGAATCCTCGTTTCAAGTGTGCTCACCTCTACGAATTCAGATTTGCCTTTTGTCTTTTCTTTCCTGTATATTTCTTTCTCTTAGTTTTCAACTAAATTAAAAATTGTTGTATTTTTAATTGCATTATTTTATTCAGTATTTCTACATGTTTAGACCTACACCAGACAACTTTCTGCACTAGCTTGCTCAATCATGTTGGCTGGAAATTAATCTGCTGACTTTTCATCTCATGCCTCCCCTGTGAATTTATGATTTTTAACTTCACTTAAAAATCAAACTTTGCTCAAGTTTTCTTACTTTCTGCAGTAAATAATTATCAGAGATGATGCTTGTGAGCCATCCTTAGCCACTGCCACTCCAGTGGCCTTACTTATTTTTCCCACTGCCCCCATAATGAGGTTCTCTCTTTTTTTAAATATTTTATTTATTTATTTATTTATTTATTTATTTATTTATTTATTCATGAGAGACACACAGATAGAGAGAGGGGCAGAGACACAGGCAGAGGGAGAAGCAGGCTCCATGCAGGGAGCCCGATGTGGAACTCAATCCCAGGTCCCCAGGATCACACCCTGGGCTGAAGGCAGTGCTAAACTAACTGCTGAGCCACCCAAGCTGCCCACAGATTTCATTTAAACGAACTATTACTTTCTTTTTTATTGGGGGGGGGGGGGTCACATTGGCAGCCTTTTTTTTAATATAAATTTATTTTTATTGGTGTTCAATTTGTCAACATATAGAATAACACCCAGTGCTCATCCCGTCAAGTGCCCACCTCAGTGCCTAAATGGAACTATTTCTTTCTTTTTTTTTTTTTTTTTTTAATGGAACTATTTCTGTCCGGAAATAAAGCTGCTCCGTTTGGGATTAGCCTCTGAAAATCTGAGTGGTGCCTCGGGCCCCACCCCCCGACGGGGTTTCCAGCTCGGATTGGGGGCCCAGTTCAAGGATATGGACCCTTCTTGAAATGCTGTTCATTTTGCAATAAGCTTGTTTGGTCTTCTTGTTGAGGAGAATCAGGAAGGCACTTCTAGAATCAAAACGTCCTGAGCCCAGGGGGGCTGGAAGCCTGTGCTCAAGCCAGCGAGGACTCAGTCAACCCCAACCTGGTTTTAGTCCTAACTACATTATTGTTTTAAGTTTCATGTTGAAAACCAAATGTTTGTTTTTGTTTTTGTTTTGTTTTGTTTTTTTCCCCCTGGATGGGTGGTTTTAAGGTAAGTGCCAAGACTATCACTGTTAAGGACTGGTGATAATGTATTACTCAGAATACCATTCTTACCCCTGGAAAGAGGAAAATTGATGGCATGGCAAACTATCACCAAAGGAGATAAAACCTTTTGAAAATTGTCAGTAACCTTATAATTCTTTTGATTTTAAAGGAGGTTGAGAAGTAAAAATTCCTAGAGAAATCTGTGATGTTTGTTTGGTATTTAAACTATATGCTTTTGTGGAATAATGGGAACAGAGAGAAACTCTTATTCTATCTTTACTGGTTTCATTAGTTGGCGGATGTAATCAGTACGTGGCAGAGAAAATTCACATATGAGATATAGTATTTACTTCCTGTACTTAAGTGGAGTCTAAACACTGCAATGACTGTAAGTCTACTTCAGTTCTGAACTACTGGAAAGTTACCATTTACACTTAAAACAATCCCAAAGGTGTTTGGAGTGAAATCCTACAGCAAAGAAAACAAGTTAAAATGACTTTTAAAAATTTATTTTTCGGGACGCCTGGGTGGCTCAGGGTGTGATCCCGGAGTTCTGGCATCAAGTCCCTCATCAGGCTCCCCGTGGGGAGCCTGCTTCTCCCTCTGCCTTTGTTTGTGTCTCTCAAAAAAAATTATTTTTCAATCATGTAACATAAAACCTGGGAGGGGCCTAGTCGCTTACAGAGTCACAGTGTGATTCACCTGTTTTTATTTATTGTCCTATAAGTACAGTTGTTGCTGTTTGTACTTGCTGTTCTGCATTTTTTCACTGCACCATTGGTACATAATGTTAAAAAGAATTTCATTGAATGTTTATAAGTATTACAAAAGGCAGCTTTTTAATCTATGCATCCTTGGGATTTCAGAAATTTTATTCTTTGATGTAAAAGGGGACTGCTGTACAAGTTGGAAACTCTGCACCTGTGTGTGTGTGTGTGTGTGTGTGTGTGTGTGTGTGTGTGTGTATTGGCAATAAAGCAGCATGGGCTGAGAATGCACTGAAAAAAAAAAAAGAAAACCAAATGGTGTGGTTTTTTTTTAAATCAGATTTCATTTTATCTATTTTTTTAAAGATTTTATTTATTCATGGCGGGGGGCGGGAGAGAGAGAGGCAGAGACACAGGCAGAGGGAGAAGCAGGCTACATGCAGGGAGCCCGAAGTGGGACTCATCCAGGGTCACAGGATCACACCCTGTTCCCCTGTGGGAATCCCCCCAATGCGGGAGTAGATCCCAGGACCCTTGGATCTCAACCCAACCCAAGGCAGATGCTCAACCACTGAGCCACCTAGGTGTTTCCCCCCCCCCCCGCCCCCCCCCCCCCATAATGAAGTTCTTTCTGTTAACCTTGGAGTGAGACTGGCTCTATTTTTATAGACAGGGTGAGTGGCTGGCTTAATCTGGGAAATTTTTTTGTGTTCACTTTTACTGGGGAAGAACTCTCTAATAACATACAAAACTCTTATTTTTTTTAATTCAAGCAATCTGGTCCAGGTAGACTATAAAGTAGTCTGTAATTAGGTAGACTGTAAAGAAAATAGTTTAAGGACTTACTTTAATTCATCACTTTAGCTAGTGATAGAGTCAAACTAGTCTATCTAGGATAAATTTATGCAACTTTTAATTTATTTATCCTGTCTTTTTTTAGATAAAAAAATTCCAGATTCTGAATTCCAATTTTAAATGTCATCTAGTAATAGTGAAGCGTACATTCTCTTTTCCCATGACAAAATTAAGAATCTGAGAATAATGAAAACTCAGTATTAAAAACTCAGATTGAAAGAACCTATTATTACTATAACCGACTGGGAACTGCAAGATTGGTAGGTGTGGATTGGGAAACTCATTCTGTGCAGCCTTTAAATCCGAACTAATCTGCTTTCTTAAAATTAATCAGGATGAGTCTTTGAATATCCCTTCTTCCACCTGGCTCAAAGACTCAGAGAGTCTCAATAAACCACAATGCTTACTATTCCTCTGCAGTTCAGGCACTGATTTTTAAGGCAATTGCAATTTTATTTTCCACACATCATATTTCTTGCTATATTCACTTAAAGTTATGTTTCTTAAGTAAGACGAGGAAGGAAAGGCAGGTTGGGAGAGTGGAAGAACTAGCTAGTGGCATCTGAGTCATAATGAGTGGTGGTGTGCTGGTAAATGTTAACAAGCTCTCTTGGAAATGATCACAAATTATTATACAAAAAAAATTATTATACATTTTACGCCATAAATAAAAATAATGTGTAGTGACAAGTAACAAATAATTACAAAGTATACAATACTCTATTGAAAATTCCACATAGCCAATAGATTTTTACAAAATGTTTTCACTGATTTTTGCCAGACTCACATTCATGGCCAATTTATAGTTGCAATTCATTCACAACTTGCCAGACTCCAAATATGAGTGAATGCTTGGCCACTTTCACCATTAAAATCATGTTAAATAGGGTTGCCTGGATGGCTCAGTGGTTGAGCATCTGCCTTTGGCTCAGGGCGTGATCTTGGGGTCCGGGATCAAGTCCGGATTGGAGTCCCACATTGGGCTCCCTGCATGGAGCCTGCTTCTCCCTCTGCTTATGTCTCTGCCTCTCTCTGTGTCTCTCATGAATAAATATAATCTTTTTTAAAAAAAATCATGTTAAATAAAGAAGCATGCCAAAATACCAGTTGTTTTTTTCTTTTAAAGATTTTAATTTTTACTCATGAGAGATATATAGAGAGAGGCAGAGACATAGGCAGAGGCAGAAGCAGGCTCCATGCAGGGGCCTGATGCAGGACTCCATCCTGGATTCCGGGGTCACCTCCTGAACCGAAGGCAGATGCTCAACCACTGAGCCACCCAGGCGTCCCTAAATACCAGTTTTCATGCACTTTTATCTCCGTATCATAAAGTGTTTTGAGAAGTAGTAGTCTTCCCACTGCTCTAAACTATCACACTATTCTTGAACAGATAATGTTGGTTATGTTTTAAAATATATCTGTTAGATAGCAAAATACTGATGAGCACGTGTTTTCAAATTTGAAACACTTTCCTTTTGCAAAATGAAAAAAAGCTTTCCCATGAGATAACCAGTGAAAGTCTATATGGAAAAAAATATTTTCATAGGTACCCTCTATGCTACAAAAGGCACTGCAAAGATTGTACCCTTTTATGATCATCATTCTTTTGTTATTTTTCAATGAAATTAATAGCTTGGGTAATAATGTGACAGGTATAGAATGGCCTGATCTCAGTTGGTCTGGATTGACAACACACTTGTGTCCCAAGCCACTTGGAGCACCGTGGTAACTCTTGGCCAACACTATAGAATATATTAAGTAAAGATAAATGATATTCTGCAACTATACGTCCATGAGTTGTTTTAAAGATTTTATTTATTTATTCATGAGAGACACAGAGAGAGGCAGAGACACAGGCAGAGGGAAAAGCAGGCTCCCCGCGGGGTGCCTGGTGCAGGACACAATCTCAAGACCCCAGGATCACGACCTAAGCCAGAGACAGATCCTCAAACCCTGAGCCACACAGGCGTCCCCGTGAGTTGTTTTAGAGTGGACATATGAGCCTGCCACCGTCATTCAGGAATAATAATCGGATTTAGGATTTGTTGAAGCTCAGGAGTGAAGGGTGAAAGGTGAGAGGGGAATCAGGGGCCACACATAGCTGGGATGTGCCCATGTGTGACCATCTCTCTATAAGAAATACTCAGCAGAGGGATCCCTGGGTGGCGCAGCGGTTTGGCGCCTGCCTTTGGCCCAGGGCGCGATCCTGGAGACCCGGGATCGAATCCCACATCGGGTTCCCGGTGCATGGAGTCTGCTTCTCCCTCTGCCTGTGTCTCTGCCTCTCTCTCTCTCTCTGTGACTATCATAAATAAATAAAAAATTTAAAAAAAAAAAAGAAATACTCAGCAGAACTTGAGCTTCCCTATGCCTTTGCATCTATGTGGGTGGTTGGAACCTAGAGATAAAGCATGTACTTTGCAACACAGAAATGAGAAGACAAAGAAGCCACTGAGGACACTGCTGATAACGAATATATAAATATTAACAAAGCATAATATCTTTATTTTTCAGATGAGAAAATAAATGCAATTAGCAATACCTAACTTCTTCTCCTGGAACTATATACATTTTTTTGCATACCTCAAGGAAGGTGTGCATAACACATTAGAGACTACTGGATAGAAAATCAAGATATCCACAAAATATCTGGGCAGGAGCTAGAGATGTGCAGACAAATAGCATATTGAGAATATTGGAAGGACGCCTGGGTGGCTCAGCGGTTTGAGTGTCTGCCTTTGGCTCAGGACATGATCCTGGGGTCCTGGGATCAAGTCCCGCATCAGACTCCTTGCAGGGAGGCTAGGCTGCTTCTCCCTCTGCCTGTGTCTCTGCCTCTCTCTGTGTGTCTCTCGTAAATAAATAAATTAAATATTTAAAAAAAAGAAAAAGAAAAAGGACATTGGACGTTGGAGTAGAATTAATGGTCCAGGAAAGTATGGCATTTGAGAAAGTGAAGCCCCAAAGGGGTACACTAGGACCATTAACATATAGGAAAAGAAAAGGGAAGCTAAAGAAGGAAATTGAGAAAGCATAGCTAAAATGATAGAAAAACCAAAGGCAGGTGCTATCATAGAAATCAAAGGATGAGACAAGGTAAAGCCAACATTTGTCTATATTGCCAAATGCTATAAAGTGGTCAAACAAAACAAAACAAAATGGTCAAATTAAATGCTGCTCACTATGAACAGCATTGAACAACAAAGAAGTCAAGGTGGATGACAGTGTTTTCAGTGGAGTGGTCTGGGGAAAATCACTTGAAGAGAGAATGTCAAGTCAGAAAGTGGAGGCCAAGAGAACCAACATCTCTTTGCAGAAACTTAAGGATGAAGTGAAGGGACAGTCGCCAAAGGAATGTGGGTGGTGGAGGGCTGGTTTCTTTTCAATAAAATGGAAGTTTACTACACTGTATTTGAATGGTGATTTTTAAACATCAGGACAGCAGGGGGCACCTGGGTGGCTCAGTCAGGTAAGCACCTGCCTTTGGCTCAGGTCGTGATCCTGGGATCCAGGGATCCAGTCCCGCATCTGGCTCCCTATTCAGCAGGGAGTCTGCATCTCCCTCTCCCCCTGCCCCTACTGTGGCTCATGTGCGCACACTCTCTTGTCAGATAAATAAAATCTTTGAAAATGAATTTTAAAAATAAGTAAAATTAAGAAGAGCCATGGTCGAAGAAGTAATAGCCCTTGAAGAGGTGAGAGGGCACAGAGAAAGGGAACAAGCCTCAGATGGGAGGAGCTGAAGAGCTGCATTCCTTCCAGCGTGGCCTAAAGAAATATTACAATATTTCTATATCCTGTTCTTCTCTAGTTTATAAATTTATTCAATATCTTATGTTTTTAGTGACTTTTCTGGTGTGTTTTCACAACTTATTTCTCTCTCTCTCTCTCTCTTTTTTAAAGATTTTATTTACTTATTTGAGAGAGAGAGAAAAATAATGAGCAGGGGGAGGAGCAGAGGGAGAGGGAGAAGCAGGCTCCCCTCGGGTTAGGGAGCCCAAGGTGGGCCTCAATCCCAGGACTCTGGGATCATGACCCGAGTTGAAGGTCGACGCTTAAGCCACTGAGCCACCCAGGTACCCCCGAAAATTATTTCTATTTCAAGTATCTTGAAGTTTCCCTGGTTCTAAAACCAACATTCAAAAGTCTCTATCTGTAACCTATAGTTTTACCCAATCTGTCCCCTACCCCCAAGATGGACCTTTCCTGCTCATCTGCTTGTACTCACTGACCTTTGTCACACATTGTTCCTTAGGATCTTCTTTCCAGCTTAGCTCTTAACTCAAGGCACAGGGAAAGCAAAATCCCCTCGAGCAAAACCAACTGCTCTGACAAGACATCTGGCCCGTCCAGCCTGTCCACCCTTTCAGACCAGTCAGAGCTGAACTCCTGACTCAGGCCTGCGTAGAAGGACGGGAGAGTGACCTCTGGAAAGCCCCACAACTACCTTTACCTCATTATAATGCTAAAATATCCCCCGGAGCAGGAGCAGGAGCCTCATTTACATAACATGCGGGAGATCCCACAGCTCAGTAATGCCTGTGGCTTTATGGGAAAACTGTGAAACTTCCCCACATTGAAAATGGGAAGATTTACAACAGATGATGACTTAAAAAGGTTTCAATTCTAAAACAAAAAAACAAACAGAAAACTCAGAAAACCAGTGTGACAATTGGAGTAAATGTGGTTGGGGAAGTGAAGCCAGAGATAAGGATGCAGTTTTGGAACATAGGTGAGGTTTGGTGGGGTGAGATCTGGAGCCAAGGACCAAAAAAGAATTGTTTGTTTTTTTTTTAATTTTATTTATTCATGGGAGACAGAGAGGCAGAAACACAAGCAGGCTCCATGCAAGGAGCCTGACGTGGGACTCGATCCCGGTCTCCAGGATCACGCCCTGGGACGAAGGGAGGCGCTGAACCGCTCAGCCACCCAGGGATCCCTCCAAGAAAGAGTTCTTGAGGCATCTTTGGTGCAAAGTAGTGGTTTGATTAAGCACAGGGGGAGGCCCGGAGGTCAGGAAGAGCTGCGGCCCTGGGGATTGTGAGGAGTGACGGATTACCTACTCGGGAGTTGGGGGAGAAGGAAGGCAGAGGTTTTCAGAAGAACTTTCTTATGCTAAAGACCTTTGAGATACTACAGGCCTTGTCATTGTCAAGTTAAGGGTGTTTTCCCTTTTAGCAAGGTATTTACTTTAACAGAGTTGGGAGGCACCTGGGTGGTTCAGTGGTTGAACATCTGCCTTTGCTTCAGTGATCCCAGGGTCCTGAGGTCGAGTCCCACGTCTGGCTCTCCACAGGGATCCTGCTTCTCCCTCTGCCTGTGTCTCGGCCTCTCTCCGTGTGTCTCTCATGAATAAATAAATAAAATCTTAAATATATATATATATATAGTTGGGAGCTTCCTGGAGGGAGGAACATTACATTCTGTCCACTTCAAGTATCTACCAATGGGCTGCAAGTTATAATTGTATCTACATTTCCTTTTGGAAGCTAAATTACTGATAAAAATTGCTTTTTTTCTTGTAGATTACCAAGACATTTGTAAATTGAGGGAGACTATGTCTTGCAGGACTGTGATTTCTATAAGTTAACTATTTGTTTTTCCTTCCCTTACCTTCAGGGCAGCCAGGAGTGCATGAGGAATGTCACACATATCCCACCTTGGGGGGGCGGGGGTTGTGGGGTGTCAACTTCTCCTTTTTCCCTCAGCTAGCTTTCTGTTTCCTCATCAATAATAAGACAGAAATCTGTCGTAGCAATCCAGGAGCCCTAGGCTACGGGCCCAAGTGAAGGCAGAGACCACAGGCAAGGGGCAAAAAAAGACTCATGAAATATTTGAGGGGGAGTATCAATAGGACTTTGGGACGTAGCCCTTTCCAGGGGTGAGCGAGGAGGAGAAGCCGCTGAAAGCTCTAAAATTTCAGATTTGGCTGAGTGAATGATGCCTTTCACATGAGGGGTGGAAAAGAAGTATCAGAACTGGAGGGAAGACCATGAATTCAGGGATTTGAGGATGACAAAGTAGAAGGAGAAGACTAATCAGTGCCACCGAGGGCTAGCTGAGGACAAAGCACAAGCTGATAGCCCACAAATGACCCCCCCCTCCCCCAGGATGGGATATGGGTGACATGCCTCAGGAAGTTTCCAACTGTCTTTTTTTTTTTTTTTTTTTTAAGATTTTGTTTATTTATTTATAGAGACATAGAGAGAGAGGCAGAGACACAGGCAGAGGGAGAAGCAGGCTCCATGCACTGGGAGCCTGACGTGGGATTCGATCCCGGGTTTCCAGGATCGCGCCCTGGGCCAAAGGCAGGCGCCAAACCGCTGTGCCACCCAGGGATCCCAAATCTTTTCTTTCATGAGAAGGGGAGGAGGACGTCTTGAAGAGCCTCCATGAGGCTCTTGTCTCATGGAGTTGAAGAATGAATCTCACAGACAAAGGCGAGTAAGTAAAGGGAGAGAAGTTTATTAAGCGGGGATCCAGAGAAGACTCTCGGGTGAGAGGGTCCCGACAGGTTGCCACTGGGGGCTGGGAGTGGCAGTCTTCTACTGGGAGCTGACTGGGAAGCTCGTGGCCCTGAGATTCTGGTGTTGTCTTGGTTTGAGCAAGGACTATTGATAACAGCCTTAATGACTGACTTCTTTGTGGTCTGGTTATTTTCCGTGATTACATTGTAGCCACCAAAGAAAAATATTCCCTAACATCAGGGACCAGGTGGTCTGCTCTACTCCCTTATCTCTGGTTTCCTTACATCTCAGCATTTTGGGGATTTCTCTGAGCCTGAGCACAGAGCCCCCTGTCTATCTCTCCCTACCTATCCTTGCCTATCCCTTAGTCAGTTGGAGTCAGGGTAGCCCAAGAAAATGAGAAGGGAAGGTTACCCTCCCACTCTGCCCTAAAGAATGGATTCAAGTTCTTATGGACTATTAATCAGCTTCCTTTTTTTTTTTTTTAAGATTATTTACGTATTTATTTATTCATGAGAGACACAGAGAAAGACATAGGCAGAGGGAGAAGCAGGCTCCCCATGTGGCCCAACATGGGACTTGATCCCAGGACCCCGGGATCATGACCTGAGCTCAATCACTGAGCCACCCAGATGTCCCATCTTCCAGCTTCTTTGCAGGAAAGAGAATGCAACTTAGATGGAGAAACTGAAGAGGCATTAATGAAAGGACACCTTCCAGAGCTGTGAGCAGATATGAGGAAGCCAACAAGGGATACTGATAGAAGTAGACACTAGTAGCACCGAGCCCAGCCCTGAAGGGACTAAGGGAAGAAAAGACCTTGGAACTCCCCATCGAAGGCAGGGAGAGCAGGGCCATGCAGCTGGAGCCTAGAAGGGCTGTAGGCCATGCTGGAACTGTGATGACCAAGTAGGGAAGGGGCAGAGAATGAATGCTTCATCCTCACACCTCCCTCTGGATGGATCTTCTGCTGGTAACTCCCAGTGGTCAAATCCAACCAGGAGCCCAATAAAAAGAAAACCCAAATCACGGCACATCAGGGCCCATTTCCTGGTGCTCAGAGCAGGGCAAGGTAGAGAAGAACAACAAATGCAACAACATACAGGGTTAGACAAAAAGATCAGAAACATATAGGGAAGTTTATCCAGAGACTTAAAAGATTCTAGACATGGAATGAAAGCCGGAGCTAACAGAAGTCTGAAAGACAGTTTTAGACACTCTGGGCCTAGGCAGAAATGCTCTGCAGGTCAGCCAAGGACATGTGGCTGGATTTGGAGAGGGGACCATTCATTCTGTCCAGCCCTGGCCCTGGAGCCCAGCAGAGCTCTCATGTTTCAATGGCTGTAAACCCTGGAAGAATCAGAGGATCTGGGGCATGGACACTGGAAGTCTTGTGCCACTTTGTGGGGAGACGACTTTGCCACAACCAGGAGCATGAGCAAGAGAGGAAGGACAGGGCAGATCCATGTGGTGGTGCAGCTGGTGGTCCTGTGTGTGGATTTGCAAGAGGAAGGCTTCCTGGCCCTCAGGTCTGTGGGCTGGAGCAATAATAAGTTGCTTAATAAAAATATGACGTGACATTTTTCTATAACCAAACGCTGATGGTATCTGGGGTATCTTGCGTCACACATATATTAGTCAGGGTTCTCCATAGACATGGAACCAATATGTATGGAGAGAGAGAGAGATACTGTACTTGCTGTGCACTGCTATTTGCAACTTCTACAATACCAATTAATTTTATATCGGCTCTCTGAAGTAGGTTCTATTATTCCCATTTTACATATGAGGAAAGTGAATTTCAGAGAGATACAAGGCCAGTCTCATAAAAAAAGGGTCCTCAGGTACATGTCTAGATAATCTCTGAATGACGCCCATCTGTGCTAATATATTAGTTAATATATTAACCATGAGCCACGCGTGGCTACTGAAATGTGGCCACTCAGAATTAGGATGTGCTACAAACAAATACCAGATTTTGAAGACCTCAATATGAATAAAAGAATGCAAAGAATCTCATAATTTTTTTTTTTTTAAGATTTTATTCATCTGTTTGACAGACACAGTGAACACAAGCAGGGAGAGCAGTAGGCAGAGGCAGAAGGAGAAGCAGGCTTCCCACTGAGCAGGGAGCCCAACTCTGGGCCCTATCCCAGGACCCCAGAACCATGACCTGAGCCGAAGGCAGACGCTCAACTGACTGAGCCAGCTAGGCACCCCTCATTAATAATTTTTTTCATTAATAATTTTTGTATATTTCTTTAAACGATAATATTTTGGATACAATGGGTTACATAAAGCTTGTTATTAAATTCAATTTCGCCTTTTTATTTTTATTTTTTTAATATGACAACTAGAAAAAATTTTTTTTTTTTTTTTTTGACAACTAGAAAATTTTAAATGACATGTAGCTCACGTTTGTGACTTGTGTGTTATATTTCTATTAGGCAGCACTGATCTGCCCAAATTTCATTTGTGGTGAGTCACTAATTGTTCCAAGTTGCATAACAAGTTGCCCCCCAAATCCAGTGGTTTAACACAATCATTTCACTATATCTCTCAGTTGTATGGATCAAGAATTCAGGCAGGATTGGGTGGGCAATTTCTCTGCACCAGGTGATGTAGACTGGGATCACTTGGTGGTATCTACATGGCAACTGGATGGTCTGATGAACCCAAGCAGCTTCCTTCACATGCACGGTGCTAGGCTGGAAATCTGTGCTTCTCTGGGCTCATCTTCCCCCTCATCTCCAGTTGTTCATTGCAGACATCTCCAGGTGTTCTCCCCAGCAAGGAAGTCAAACTTCTTCCATGACAGTACAGGCTCCAAGAGCAAGTGTTCCAAGGGACAGGAAATGGAGGTTTCCAGTCTCATAAGGCCCACTCCTGGACATTAGTAGTGTCATTTCTCCTGTGTTCTGTTGGTTGGAGCAGTTACAGATTCCACTCACAGTGAAGCGTAAGGGTATAGATGCCATCTCACGTCAAAGAATTTGTGTCCATTTTTAATCTATCAAATTAATCTGGAGCACTGATTCTTATACTTTAGCCCACATCAGCAGCACAACTGGAGGGCTTGTTGAAACAAGGCTTATCATTAGGTTCCACATCCAGAATTTCTGAATCAATAGGTCTCAGGTAGAGTTCAAGAATTTGCATTTTAATAAGATCCCAGATGCTGCTCCTGCTGGTGGTGGTCTAGGAACCACACTCGGAGCACCAGTAATCCATACATCAATATGACTAACAAAGAGTAATTCTATGTTTTTTTTGTTTGTTTGTTTTTTTACAAAGAGTAATTCTTACCCACTCCCCACTTTGCAATCTTTTTTTGTTAAGATTTTTATTTATTTATTCATGAGAGACACAGAGAGAGGCAGAGACACAGGCAGGGGGAGAAGCAGGCTCCCTACGAGGAGCCCAATGAGGGTAATGGGAATCAATCCCAGGACACCAGGCTCACACACTGAGCTGAAGGCAGACTCTCAACCACTGAACTACCCAGGTGCTCCTCCCCTTTGCAATCGTCACTGTAAACCACCCCAGGGCATTTCCATGTAATATCAGGTATTCCTACTCCTGTTCTTCAGGGATAGAAGCAAAGTTTATACAATACCATACGCAATTCTTATTGACTCAGAGAACTGGCAAGGATGTGCTTCTTACCATGAACAGCTGGCGCAGGCAGGAACTAGCAAGTGGATTATAAATCTCAGACACAAGTGCTTTTTGTGGCATCATTCCCCTGGTGTAAATAACCCCCTTACTGGGTTTGTCATCTCCTGCTGCATAACACTCTGAAACTTAGTAGGTTAAGACAATAGACATTTATTATCTCATAGTTTCATATCAGGAATCTAGGACCAGATTAGCAGAACGGTCTGGCTAATGGTCTCTCAGTGAGGCCCATTCAATGTTAGCCAGGGCTGCAATCACCTAACACTCAAATAGGAGAGGATTGGCTTCTGAGCTTGCTCCATGTCTACTGGCAGGTCTCAGAAGTTCCGCTTCCAAGCTCACTCACATAGGTTTAGAAGGCCTTGTTTCTTTGCCACTTGTTCTGTTCCACGTCATGGCAAATGGTTTCCTCCAGAGTGAAGCAATCCAAGAGACAGCAAGAAAGAAAGAGCATCCAACAAGGAAGCCACAATCTTTTTATAACCTGACCCTGGAGGTGATATCTCATTGCTCTGCCATATTTCATTTATAAGAAGTCAATAGTCAGTGAAAGGGGAGTTACACAGGGGCAGGAATATTAGCAGGGCTCATTGGAGGCCTTCTTAGCTCTGCTACCTGTGATATTCTTAGCTCTGCGGCCCATGGCCCCCAACAAAGTGGTAAGTTGATTACTGACTATATCCTAAAGTTACACAATCAATCACAATTTTTTTTAATTTTATTTATTTATTCATGAGAGACACACAGAGAGAGGCAGAGACACAGGCAGAGAGAGAAACAGGCTCCATGCAGGGAGCCTGTTTTGGGACTCGATCCTGGGACTCCAGGATCATGCCCCAGGCCGAAGGCAGGTGCTAAACCGCTGAGCCACCCAGGGATCTCCCAATCAATCACAGTCTTAAAGTTATATAGGACATACCATATCCCTTTAAAAGGTGATTATATTAAAAAAAAAAAAAAAAGGTGATTACATGTAATTTAAGTGCACTGCTATTTATCCTGTTCAGTGACAGCAGGCTTATAAAATGGTTCTTCTATAGTATTTTAAAGTATTATGAATAATTATAGAATTATTATGACAAGTTCATTTTTTAGGATTTTATTTATTTATTCATGAGAGACAGAGAGAGAGAGAGAGAGAGAGAGAGAGAGGCAGAGACACAGGCAGAGGGAGAAGCAGGTTCCATGCAGGGAGCCTGATATGAGACTCCATCCCAGGACCCCAGGATCACGCCCTGGGCCAAAGGCAGGAACTAAACCACTGAGCCACCCAGGGATCCCCTATGACAAGTTCTTATAGGCAAAAATAGAAATAAGCATCCGTTTAGTTACTGACTTAATAATTACATAAAGCGTGAGCTTAACATTGACCATCTTAACATCTTAACATTGAGCATCTAAGCCTTTAAAATATATTTTTTGGATGCCTGGGTGGCTCAGCGGTCCAGCCTCTACCTTTGGCTCAGGTCATGATCCCAGGGTCCTGGGATCGAGTCCCACAGTGGGCTCCCTTCATGGAGCCTGCTTCTCCTTCTTCCTATGTCTCTGCCTTTCTCTATGTCTCTTATGAATGAATAAATAAAATATTTTTTTAAAAACCACCTTATTTGTATATGAATCAACACTTTGAATCTATTTTAAAAGTCTTTGCAAAAAAACATCACTGGATTAGGAAAACAAGTAATGTTATCCTGAGGATCACATGCTGGACACTATGACCCTATCTGACACATGTTGCTGTCTTATTTCAGGTATACTAAAACCCTCTAACACAGGACACTGGGGCCCAGAGATTGTAAATACTTATCCATGATTCTATAGTTACTAAAAGTTACTAAAAACCTTTGAATCCACATGTCTAGATGATTCCCAACCTCTTCAGTACTAACTATGCTGCCTTGTTAACCAGTAAGGGTTTGGTTATTTGATTCATTACATTTAATATTAAAGGTAGCATTATTATCCCTGGGTGGCTCAGCGGTTTAGCGCCTGCCTTTGGCCCAGGGCGTGATCCTGGAGTCCCGGGATCGAGTCCCGCGTCGGGCTCCCTGCATGGAGCCTGTTTCTCCCTCCTCCTGTGTCTCTGCCTCTCTCTCTCTCTCTGTGTCTATCATAAATAAATAAATAAATCTTTAAAAAAAATAAAGGTAGCATTATTATAAGCAAAGCATAAGGGCATGTCAATTCCTATGTCAGGTAAGCATCAGTTAACACAATAAAAATAACCAAGACAACCAACTTAGATTCTACTTATCTCAATCCAAGTTGGTTGCCTTGGTTATTTTATTTTATTTTATTTTATTTTATTTTATTTTATTTTATTTTATTTTATTTTATTTTATTTTATTTTATTTTTTTAGTCTAACTGATACCAGAGTTGATTGTAATCATGTAACACTACTTGGTCATAGAGGGTGCCTTGAATAAGCTTAAGAACAGTCCCACACTCTGAAAAGTCTGGGTTCTAATATAGCCTGCCAGCATGTTTCAAATGTTTCCAATTTCTTTTCCTGTGTAATGGATCCATGTCTCGAAACATCAGTCTATGAGGCATTCTCTATTTCCTGCATACCTACTAAGCCTTAGAATCAAACCATATTAATGTTCCATTAATCGTGAAAGGGTTTCCTCCCAAGAGTCAAGTCTATTGACCTTCTAAGCTAGTTCTCTTCTCCAAATACCACAGCCAGCAGCCCTACCTTCCCTGGCTCTCATTTCAAGAGACATGTATCTCAGTTTGAGCATAAGTTGAATAAGTTAAGGCTTCTAGAGTCCATATCTTCAGATTCTCTGGACCTTGAAGAATAGATACTTTGGAGGTAGAGGGAAGAACACTCTAAGATCAAAGCTTAGCAAGAACAAATGCAAAAAGAACAGCCTGGATTGTTGTATGAAAGACAGTAGCTGTGCTTAGCAGAAGTAAGTATTGCATGAAAAAGAGGTAGGGGTTGAGTTTGGAAACGATTTTGGGATCAACTTGCATAGAGCTATGGAAATCAAACATATTCTATACTTAATGGAACAGATCATCCAAGAATAAGTCTTTATTAGCTTTTCATGGAAAAATAATTCCAGGAACAATTAAGAGCAGAGACTTTGAACCATTATGAAATCATGGTAGCAGCCATTCACTTGAAACTATTTGTCACAATGGTAAAGAACTGATTACAAAGTGAGTGGCAAGGAGTATTTAATGGATAACCCCACCTATGAAACACACCATATCCAGGCAACAGACAGCAGTCAAAGCAACAAAAATTTCATTATAAAGAACTAACTCAGAATTGTCTATCTCTGAGTAATGTTGAATAAAGTGTACCCGGAATACATGGTGGGGTATAAAACAGACCACTATTACGAGGAGGAAGAAGAAGCTCTTGATTTGAGCTCTATATTCTTGATGGGCCCACATGTCAGGCCAGAGAGCTTTTATCAGTTGAATGATGACACCCACCTGTATGAGAAAGAGTATCACAACCGTTGAGATCATAATGACAATCATAGAGTAGTTCAAGATAATGAAGTCTCCACGGTTGAGATCTTTGTAGAACTCAAAGCATCGTTGTTCTGAGTAACTTGGATGTATGCCATATTGTAAAAATAATATTGGCAAAAAAATGACGCCACCCACGGTCCAAATAACAATGCTTAAAACTATCACATGGTACTTTTGCAACTGTTGCATTTGAAGTTTCTTAAAATAGATGAGCAATCGGAGGATGACAATGGCCACATAGAAAACAAAGGTGAAGTACATATGACCATATATTATGCTGCTGACCAATCGGCAGAGGAAGGACCCGAACTCCCAGACCTCTAAGAAATAATAGCTGAGGCGGAATGGGAGGCTTACCAGGAGGATTGAGTGTAGGACTATGATATTGAGAACAATCATGGCAATCATTGATTGGCTTTTCCTTTTGAACATCATCCATGACATCAGTATGGTCCCAGTAGTGCCTCCAAGCAAAACCATGCTGTAGAGTGTTATCAGAATCATCCTGCAGTGCCCCTTGCAGTGGCCTTGTTCTGTGTTTGAGGCATTTGGCAGGGCAGTCGTATTGATGGGCTCCATGTTTCGCCACAAAATTCTTAGAAGACCATAAACTCCTAGATCAAAAGTTTTACAAAATTATGATGGATATATTGAAACTACCCAGCAACTACGCGTTAATAATAATTGAGTTTTGCAATCCCAGACAACTGTTTACAATCCTCAAGCTATATACCCAATAAAGATGGTCAGGTACTCCATGTAATTACCCCAACATATTGAAGAGACAGAGTGAAGCAAAATCACAAAAATAAGTTTGTTTAAATATGGAATTCATAAATAAATAAATAAATAAATAAATAAATAAATAAAGAATTCATAACTGTGCACCCAGACCTTCTATTAACAGATATGTCTAAGCTCACATACCAGGGATGGAATTACCATGAGAGATGTTAGCCTATAGTATGAAATTTAAGGAAGATCTAAAAACTCAGTAATCAATATAAACAATATTTTAATGCAATTATTAAAAAAAAATCAAAACTTTTGATGGCAAAAATGCCAAAAATTCATGATGAAAAAAATAACAAAATTTTAAATAAAGGCACACACACACACACATATCAGATCTACAAAGGTCACTCCTCCTATTGTCAGAATCCAATCTGGGATAACAACAATATCATATAAATTGTCTGCAATTATTGTGAGAAGATGCATCAGGCAATATTTTAACACATTTTCTATTAGAGGCACCTGGCTGGCTCAGTCGATAGAGCATGTGACTGGTCCTCAGCATTTTAGAGCCATGTTGGGCATAGAGCCTACTTTAAATTAATTAATTAATTAATATAATATTTTTCTGAATAGCTTTTGAGCTCTCTTTTCCTCTTGCTAACACTGAATCTTTCCTAAGACTAGTGTGCTACATTTTGGTGAAAAGTTGGGGTTGATGGGCAAGTTCCTTTTAGTTTTTATTTTAGTTTTCCAGGTATGGATGTGTAAGGAGCAGTGCCAGCGTAGCAATCTGCCATCCTGCAAATAAGCTCCAAATCTGTCGCTGAGTCGCTGTGGGAATGAGCATGAGTCACCTGGCTCCAAGGAGCTCTGGCTGTGACACGGGAAAGGTCGTACTGACTATGTGAAGGGGTTATTGGAAAATTAAATGAGCTAGTGCACTTGATCGAGACTGCTTTATAACAACAGCAAAAAAGCCACATTAAAAAGTTATGATTCTTAACGTGAAACAGAAACAAAAAGACATTTACCCCATTCTCTTTTCTCTATACCTCGGCAGATATACAGTTATGTCACATAAAATTGTTATGGCATCAGTAAGTATTTAACGAATACCTAGCAATGAAAAATAAAACACTTTTTCATACCTTTGACTGGACAGTAAGGGACTCAGACATCAACAGGTCAGAATTCCCCATCCAGAAGGATCTGTGTCCATTTTCCTCATGTATCTCCTGCCCACCTGGCCAGAAGCAAAGTTTGAGCATTTGCACCTGAGGGTAAAGTTATTCACAGTGAATGTCTAAAATATCTTCGAATTTTTCATCTGCTACTCCAGAATCTCATTAGAGGGAATAACTAATTTTTTTATTTGTGAAACATTACATTGGATGTGGCGTATTTAAAGCTGTTAAATAAGATTTTATTCTAGCTCAGAAACATAATTATAACTTGCATAACAATCTAAATTTTGTGTGCTGGAGTATGCATTTTAACAAAGTACGTATATTTAAAATATATAATGCTTATGTGATTTTTGTGTGAAACAGAGTAGCTTTATATAACTTATGAACAAATATGATACCAATTCAGTTTTAAAATTTTGGCAATCCTCAAGTCTTAAGAAGGCAAGATTCAAGTTTGAGATTATTTTAAAGCAATGAAAATCCATATTATTGGGGATCCCTGAGTGGCTCAGAGGTTTAGCTCCTGCCTTCCACCCAGCGTGTGATCCTGGAGTCTTAGGATGGAGTCCCACATCGGGCTCCCTGCAGGGAGACTGCTTCTCCCTCTGCCTGTGTCTCTACTTCTCTGTGTGTGTGTGTGTCTCTCTCTCATGAATAAATAAATAAAATCTTAAAAAAAAAGAAAAGAAAATCCACATTATCTATCAGTTCCACAATTTAAATGGACACACCTCTCAAGGCAGTCTGACATTTGGAAATAGGGTACCCTGCCAGTTACTAGCTGCCTAATCATGGGACAAATGTTTAATTCTAAAGTTGTCTCTTCAGCTGTAAATATGGGAATGAGATCTCATATGGGAATGAGAAGGAAATTAGACTACGCCTATAAAAAACCTAATAGAGTCCCTGACATAAGTCATGAAAGTGCCAATGCCACTTCTCCCTCCATAATGTACACAAAGATGTTTCATAAACACAAGATCCCATTCTTCTGTAGTTACTTATTTCTCAGCATGGTCCTAAAAATATTTAAATTTAGGACCATGTGTGGGGACTATGTTCCACTTTTTTTCCCTTCAGGACTTAATGACACTGCCCTCTCCCCACAGACATGATCCCTCAACATCCTGTAATTTCTAGATATTTCTTTGCTTGTTTTCTATGCAAAAAAAAAAAAAAAAAGGACTAACCCATAACACTTACTCATTCTTTCCCTCTTACAATTTGCTTCTGGTGGAAGACTCAGGGCACGCTGCTCATTTGTTGGTGATCTACATCAAGGCAGACGATAAGAACAGGTGGCTAGAATCGAGACTCCACTAACGACAAGTCAAGAGAAATCTTGGGATGGATTATAAATGATGGATGCACTTTAGACTGAAGGCTTCTGGAGCTGAGAGGTCAAGATGGAGGAACCAGATAGACCTCCCCACCACAAACGGATGTCTGTCTCTACAGCTCATGGTTAAACAGATATAAAAGCATTCCTCTAAGTAAAGACTTTCATTTTTACTATCAGTGATTTATTTGTAGAAATGTTTCTTCTTAGCTCAAAAACCTTACAGAGTTTGCTTTTTTTTCAAAAGATGCCTGTTATCATCCTTGCATGTTTTACCCCAAATCTTTGACTTTCAAAGTGTAAGAATGACTGAGAGGGATACTTTGTCTGAGACTTCCATATTCTCAACAGCGTGCTCAAAATATAGCTCTGTATTTCGATTGTCAAAGACTCCCTTCCCTCATTAACTATATTTGGAGATAAGGGTCTTTTGAAGTCAAAACTCTGGTGCTATGACTTCCACAAGAAGGCTCGTTTCAGTTTTCTCAAAAGTCTTTCCTTTTCTTACATCAACTTCATTTTCCACCTTCATAGTCATCTTCAGCTGTGCTGAGACCTCAAAGCATATTTTGGAGGAAGCACTGGGTTTAGGGCTTATAAAGATGCAAGAGACCAACATGCCTTCCAGTGGCAAGGCAAACCCAGTCCCAAATCCTATTACTGTTCAGTTATAGGAATTCAAGAGGATAACAACTCTATCACCTATATCGCAAGTTCGTGTCAGCCTACATTTAGGAAACTGATAAATTCTCATTTACTTTGGAAAAATGAGTATTGTCCTCACTTGGCGCTGTCTGCTACTCGATCATCAAACAGTGCTTATGGCCACAGATACAGGACAACAGAATCTAAAGGTAATGGAGCCATAGGCTTAATTATTTCCAACAAAACAAAACCCTCTCAGTAGAAGATGAGATCTCTAACTCTCATTGTCAAAAGCAGTTTATACCAACTCAACTCAGCTGGGAAAATTTCACATGGAACCATTTCAATCGGTTTAAAATGTCTCTCTTTAATCAGATTAATTTGAAAATACAAATTCTAGTTTATAGGTTTGGATTGATCTGGCAAACCTTATTTTTCAGATAAAACCTGTTCCTAGAATCCACGGGATAAAGCATGTTCCCATAGAAACCATGCTATTTTTAGGGGTTGCTTGTCTGCGGAAGGACTAACAGGGAAATGAGTTAGGCGTGACCAAGAGTTGCACACAAAAATAAATTCAGTTATGATTTGGGACTATGGCCAGCACACAAATTAATTGTTCTCACAGATTAAAAAAAAATTCTTCTCACTGATGATGTAAGGATTTCAAGGTACTAAAATGCGTATATATTGTATTTACAGCACAGTGCTGTAAATACAATACATATTTTTTCCCACTATGCCTAGGATTCAGCTCTTTTTTCCTTGGACAGTGCCCAGATTTAAAAAAAAAAAAAAAAAAAAAAAAAAAAAAAAAAACCTTAACATGAGAGCTTAGAAATCACCAAGTCCAGAAGAAAACAAACAATTGTGTTCATTAACAGATGAAGCCACCACAATTCAGAGAGTTTAGAAAGTTATGACAGGCTGTAGGGCCGGTTAAGGAGTAGATAATGTTGACAGCCACAAACTTGTTTCAAGCCGTAATGTCCACTACACCACAACGTACAATGGTGAACTTGAGATAATTTCTGGGAGGCCCATTAACAAATCAGGGCTTCAATTTCCACCTTTTCTGTGATATCTGGAATTTTATTTTTGGAATGAACCTTACTGCTTAAATAAAAGTACATTTTAAAATCCTAGAAAGCTAACACTCTTCTTCAAATGTAGTTCTTTGCCTCCAAAGAAACTGTTAGAGGAAGACACTAACCTTGGTGATTATCCTAAATTAGTTTTCAAAAGATGAAGTCAGTCTGTCCTGTGCAAGAGCAGGTCTGAAGCAGATGCTGCTAGAGGTGCCACCATCTTACCCACTCTTGCCCCTTCGCGGAAGATGTCATCTGAAAAGGCCATTGGGGGGTAGTCCCTGTCCCTGGAATGACGTGGTGGCGATCTCTTACCATTCTGCAGTGGTTATGTGGCCACTAGGGAACATCCTTGAGAGAGTGGGAACAAAATCTGCAACTGCTGGGATGCCTGGGTGGCTCAGTGGTTGAGCACTGTGGGAGCCTTTGGCTCCCACATTGGGCTCCTTTTGGGGAGCCTGTGTCTCCCTCGGCTTGTGTCTCTGCCTCTCTCTCTCTGTGCATCTCTCATGAATAAATAAATAAAATCTTACCAAAAAACATTCTGCAACTGCTAATTCCCAAACCTATGTCTACTCATAAGTCATTAGCCAGCCCTTGATGTGCCAGCCATGATGCCCTGTTTGACCCAAGGCACCCCGAGGCCAAGCCCACCCAGACACTGGATGCAGCACCTGGGATGGGAACCCCTCCCAACTCTGAGTATCTGTGTTCTTGGTCCCTCTCTTCCTCCTCCTCTGTGTGTTCCTGTGGGTAGCTCAGTCTGCCTCGCTCTCTCCCAGGTGCACCATAACTTTCCTCCATGGAGACGGGGATTTGAAACCAGAAGGGTCCAGACAGACCTTTCCCCATCCCTCCCTTGCATTTCACAGATAGGAGTGGAGGCCCAGGGAGGCCACTCTGTCCCTCTCACTTTTCTCCCTGAGGATGGTGACTCAGGGCAGCATTTCTTTCTTTCTTTTTCTTTTCTTTTTTTTTTTTTTTAAGATTTTATTTATTTACGAGAGAGAGAGAGAGAGAGAGAGAGAGAGAGGCAGCGCCACAGACAGAGGGAGAAGCAGGCTCCACGCAGGGAATCCAATGTGGGACTCGATCCCAGGACTCCAGGATCACGCCCTGGGCCGAAGGCAGCGCTAAACCGCTGAGCCACCTGGGCTCAGAGCAGCACTTCTGAGCATCTTTAGGTGCCAAGCAAACTGAAGAACAACAAACAAGCATGTTGCAAGAAACTCATTTTCTTTTCCAAATGTTATAAAATTTGGAAATTCCAGTCTTGAGCCACAAAGGCCTGGCCATAGAGATTTATTGGTTTTAGATTTTCAAGTCAAAATGGGTCCCGTGGTGACCTGGTTCACACTTTGTTCAAAGAACTCAAATAAATATCATCAGCCATCGAAGATTTCAGAGTCTCCATGTCTGAGGAGCACATCTGACGCCTTCATATAAACCTGACATTTCCTTCTAGCTAAGTAAAAAAAATACTGATTCTGTCTCTTTTGCCAGTGACTACAGAACACCTCGCTCTTCACTCTTTTGCGGGCTCTCATTAGAATGAAGAGCAATTTCACTAATCACTTTTTACTCAAAATTTCACCAGACCCCTTAACAATAAACTCTCTTCAAGGAGAGGCCCCAAGCCCTAAGGGATTTTCCTGATCAAAATCGGACACCTTGTTCGGAGTGTGAAAAGCAGTTTTAATTAGGTGCATGAGCCAGCCAGTTTTTCAAGGAAGGAAAACTTCGTGATATTACAGTGATTGCCCTGTTATTAGTAAATTTTCAAAAGAATACAAAAGCTTATAGAAGTTGGTGATGGGCACAGCTGATTACATTTTGCCAATGCTACGGCAGAAAAGCCCACTCAAGAAGACTGGATTGTTATCACACCAGAGCGCAGACGAGGCTTAATTTCCCTGCGGCGGTGTAACACTTCCAATATTGCCTTCTGGATGGTTCCGAATTGCTAACAGACTGTTGTGTCACTGCATTATGTGGAGGCAAAGGGGATCTGGCACAGTCCTTGAATTGGGCACCTGGGACAAGCTAGACAACTGGAGTTTAGACGCAGATTGGCTTCATGTGATTTTGGGCAAGCAATAGAATTTTTTAATCCCTTTATTTTTCAAATAGGCATCATATAATCTTTTCCCTATCATAGGAGGGGTTTTTCTGCTTTTTTGTTTTGTTTTGTTTTGTTTTTTAAAGAGGAACACAATGTAAAAGTGACACCTCCATCAAAAGCACCTTGCTTTCTCAAAATATTTGTGAATGCTCCAAGCATTCTCTAAGTCTATGGTTAGAATTTTTCTTTTAAGGAATTAAGAAATGTCAGAGTTTCTTATGATTAACTAATGGCTTTAAGTCATGTGGATACTGGCTCAATGGGGACTTGGGGACGTCATAATTAATTTTGGCTTAATTATGGGCACTGGGGAGAAAGATTGAGTCAGGAAAGATGAAGCTGAGGGAATGGACTCCACCCAAGGGGAGTCCCAAGGGGAGTCCCAAGGGGAGCAAATGAGGGTGGCTGGGCAGTCCAGTGGCAAATGGGGGTGGCTGGGCAGTCCAATGGCATGCTCCATTCTGGCAGGCTCAACCTGCTGTGAAGGATAGAGAGGTAAGAGGAATTCCAGATGGTGGATGTGACCCAAGTCCAGGCAGGTAGAGGCAATGAAACCAGTATTATGCTCATTCATGAATGTGCCCAGTGAGAAGGAACCAGAGAGTAAGCCAGAGCTTTCAGCTTCAAACGACATCGGGGTCGGTGGGGCAGCTTATTAACAGGGCACTTCCTGATACTGTGTGCGTGGGACCAAGCATCCACACTTTCAGCAAGCTCCTGGGTTATCCTGATGCAATCCTTCAGCGGACCACCCCTAAGGATGGTGAAAGCAGGCCTATCTTTTCAGGTGTTAGTAGCACACAAAAGGGCTAGAGAATACCTCAGGGTCGTATCCCTAGAAAGTAAGCTGATATTCTAAAGAAACTATAGTAGGATCAAATTCTTATGGAGCGACAGCAGACTAGTAGGTAGGAAATGTCCAACCCAGGGGGTAGTCAAGTGTGTTCACTGCATACACGTAGATGAAACATCCTGCTCTACTTCCTGCCCTGATTATGGTCTGAGAGATATGATCTTAAGGCAGGGCTTATAGGCATATCCAAGTCCAGGATGTGGGGATATGTCATATCTAGCCTGGCTTCACTATGTGTTTATAGCCCTGGCCCCCATGTCCAGGTGCTGGGTACAAATGTCTGATTACAGTGCTGGGTCATTTGCCTGAGCCCTGGCCACCAGCATGCTGGAGGGAGAGGTTCTGGCAATTTCTCTATCATAGTGGGAGACTGGTCCAGCTTCCCATCAAAGGTCTATTACCAGGACATTCCATTCCATCTGAGTAATTTAAGTTAAATACAATTCATAGAACACAAAGTTAAACAACCATGATGTAGGAATTAATTGCTTCTCCTTCAGAAGCAGCGTGGTGTTGTAGGAAGAGCATGAACTTAGATGTCAGGCGTCAGACACACACACACGCACACACGCACGCATACACTCGCTGGTGAACCAGAGTTGTTCAGCTACATCTGGTCTTCCCTGATCGGATGAAATCTCAAAAGTCAGAGGTAGAGAAAAGAAATTTAAAAATCAATTAGATTTTCAAGATCTGAAATAAAGTAGAAGACGCAGTGTTTTTCGAGATACTGAAATGGTATTTTCCTTTTCTCTGTCAAGGAATTTCTCTGGCCCCTAAAATCTGTCCTCGCCAGGAAATAATTAGCTATGTAGTTTCCCTTTCTTATCCTCAATTTCTACCCCAAAGTGGAACTGTGGCAAGCTCAAAAGTTTTATACACAAAATCAGATCCCCGTGCTTCTCTGGTTCCCATTCCCACCCTTCCCAGGTCCAGACACAGATGGGGGCTGAGACTTACCTCCAACACAGAGGTGAGGATCAGCATCCTCAGGCTCTCCTTGCTCATGAAGAAAAGAAGCCGTACTAAATCTGCATTGCCTGGCCTAAATCACACTGCAGACTGGTAAGATGCCAACATTCTCTGTAGCCCTACTGTACCCTGAGCTTCAGAAGAAGGGTGGATGTTAACAACCAACTCCAGGAGATGGAGCAGATGTGGGTGGGGGCCTTACTGCTAGCTGATGAGTACATATGGCCTGTTCAGGAAATGACGTAAAACAAGACTCTCTTTAGGCAGAGTGACCTATTTTAATCCCCAGAGAGATTGAAAAGTAGCTATACACCTTCCTTAATTCTCCCCAAGAGGGGAAAGTACCTTTGTCTTCAATTGTTGGGATGGCACCATGGCTGCCTCTCTCCTGGTGGACCGCCTCAAGCCATTGTCTTCCCATTTATCCCACCCTGCCTCACAAAGCCTTTCTCTCTTGGATTTCTCCTTCTAATTCCCTTGCTCATTGTCCTCTGCCGTCAGACATGGGAGGTCTATCCGATTCTCCGTGCGGTGGAACTGGGTAGCTGCAGCAGTGGCTGGGAGAAAGCAGGCCTCACTTCTCAATTCAGGGTCAAGCATCTCCAAGGCAATCAGACCATTTCACATCTAAGAGCAAACACCTCTGAGCACAGCCTCTGTCTCTGCTCTGCACCTGGATGTGTGTCTCTCTCTACAGCCCTACTTCTCTCATCCTGGCTCCAGATCCTCCAAATCCTATCTGCCCTGCCCTATTCTTTCCATGTACCCACAGTGCAAGGGAGAGGAAAACCTGGAGAGGCCCAGGTAGGAGGGGACCAGGCAGGGAGACAACTCAAGGCAATAAAACTGTGCCTTGTCACATGTCCCAGTGCTCAGGGGTAAAGCAGACTAGAGCAGCAGGTTGGCATCAGTGGCATGGGGTCCACTCAGGCTAAAATTGGCTTAAAACTATATAAGAAGTAATTTCTTAATTATGGTAGATAAAGTACTGTAGATTGCAAGGACTTGCCTTTTTTTTTTTTTTTTTTTTTTTTTTTTTTAATGTCTAACCAATAGATCCCACTTCACAACTGAGGAATAAAAGCCATCATCATTTTGTTTTCAGTGTTCAAACTCTGATGACAAAGCCCCCGATACTTGCATTTTTGGAAATAGAGATTTTATTCTGAAGTCCCACCCCAGGTCATTTAAAGAATCTCGAGAGTAGCTTATACTCCTATATTAAGTCAGTCTTCCTTGGCGCTTGCCTGCTGCTGCCACCTGTCCAGAGAGCACAGAACCAGCTGTCCCCATCACTGCTAATCTCTACATCCGCTGATTTCTGGATGCATGTACAGGTGCTACGCTCTGCAGGTATGCTGTGCTGGCTGAGATCCAGCCTGTGATAGACCTCCGGGATCCAACAGCTCCAAGGCAGGCCTTTGCCAAGCTGAGGAATCACCATGGTACCTGAGAATCAACCTTCCTTGGAACCTGGGCGCTCCAGCGGTCCTAACCTGCTTGGTGTGCTGTTGACAGCAGCTGATCCTGCAATGTTTCCCTTCATTCTAGAATATATGCCCCATCAGGGTGTCACACAGCAATAATCACTGGAGACAAACACAATTGCTTCAGGCTTTTAGACACCAGCTCTTTGAGTTTGTACGCATGTGTCATCTTCCCATGAAAAGAAATACTAAAAGAAATAGTAAAAGAAATGGGATCTGCATTAGGAGGGGGTGCAGTACCAGCCTTAAGTCATGCCTTGATTCAGTCCTCCTCAGAGACTATCTAGGCTCTGGTATGACAGCAAGATCACCCATTTAATCCTTCCTGGACCATGAGATTTCTCTTCCAGGTCCCCATTGGCCCTTTTGGATAGCTGGTTTCACTTGCGACCACTCAAACCATCAAATGTATTTTATTTAACTGGTTTAAACCTCAAGGAGATATTTGTGTTCCACTTACCTTCCTCCCCGTAAGGTCTTTGGCTGCTACAAAAAATTCTGCAGATCTGAATACATATACCAGCAATGCCTTTTATTTATCTTCACAGATCAGGATTTCTAAATTCTAGGCCTTTGCTGAGCCACAGAATTGTGACACATTTCTTCTTTTGCAACAGTAAGTACTTGACCTACATCACTGAGAGGGGTCATGGAGGACACAAGTGTCTATATCAGTAGGAGCAGACAACTACAGTCCTCCATTTCACAAAAATAAAAAAACTGGTGCTCCCAAGCCCTAGGAGGAATGCCACTTTGGAAATTTGAGGGGTTTGGCATGTGTTTAGGTTCTACCTAGCATGACGCCCTTTCTGAGCATTCCTGCATGCTCTCTCTCTCTTTTTTTTTTTAAATTTATTTTTTAAAGACTCTATTTATTTATTCATGAGAGACACACAGAGAGAGAGAGGCAGAGACATAGGCAGAGGGAGAAGCAGGCTCCATGCAAGGAGCCCGATGTGGGACTCGATCCCAGGGCCACATCAGGACCTGAGCCAAAGGCAGACTCTCTTGAATAGGAGAGAAAGTACAGAGTTCTAACCAGAGCAGAGGAAATGTATCCCCACCTCCAGCCTCCCTGAGCTTTACCAACACATATCCCTGGCTCTCAGCTATCTAAGATTTTTGTATGCCAACTTTGGTTTCATTATATGAGACTACAGCCATACTAGAAAATAAATGCCAGAGAATATTTAATTATATATATACATATATATATGTATACACACACACACACACACACGTGAGTTTCTTGCAACATGCTTGTTTGATGCTCTTCAGTTTGCTTGGCACCTAAAGATGCTCAGAAGTGCTGCCCTCAGTCACCTTCCTCAGGGGGAAAAGTGAGGGACAGAGTGGCCTCCCTGGGCCTCCACTCCTGTCTGTGAAATGCAGGGGAGGGATGGGGAATGGTCTGTCTGGACCCTTCTGGTTTCAAATCCCCATCTCCATGGAGGAAAGTTATGGTGCACCTGGGAGAGAGCGAGGCAGACTGAGCTACCCACAGGAACATACAGAGGAGGAGGAAGAGAGGGACCAAGAACACAGATACTCAGAGTTGGGAGGGGTTCCCATCCCAGGTGCTGCATCCAGTGTCTGGGTGGGCTTAGCCTCGGGGTGCCTTGGGTCAAACAGGGCATCATGGCTGGCACATCAAGGGCTGGCTAATGACTTATGAGTAGACATAGGTTTGGGAATTAGCAGTTGCAGAATGTTTTTTGGTAAGATTTTATTTATTTATTCATGAGAGACACACAGAGACACAGGCAGAGACACAGGCAGAGGGAGAAGCAGGCTCCCCAAAAGGAGCCCAATGTGGGAGTTGATCCTGGATCCCAGGATCACCTCCTGAGCCAAAGGCAGATGCTCAACCCTTGAGCCACCCAGGCGTCCCAGCAGTTGCAAATTTTGTTCCCACTCTCTCAAGGATGTTCCCTAGTGGCCACGTAACCACTGCAGAATGGTAAGCGATCGCCACCACGTCATTCCAGGGGCAGGGACTGCCTACTAACGGCCTTTTCAGATGACATCTTCCGCGAAGGGGCAAGAGTGGGTAAGATGGTGGCACCTCTAGCAGCATCTGCTTCAGACCTGCTCTTGCACAGGACAGACTGACTTCATCTTTTGAAAACTAACTTAGGGTAATCACCAAGGTTAGTGTCTTCCTCTAACAGTTTCTTTGGAGGCAAAGAACTACATTTGAAGAAGAGTGTTAGCTTTCTAGGATTTTAAAATGTACTTTTATTTAAGCAGTAAGGTTCATTCCAAAAATAAAATTCCAGATATCACAGAAAAGATGGAAGTTGAAGCCCTGATTTGTTAATGGGCCTCCCCAAAATTATCTCAATATTTAAAGAATTGTAATCCTCTAGGACTTTATTTTTTATTTCTATTTTTTTAAGATTTTATTTATATATTCATGAGAGAGAGAGAGAAAGAGAGAGAGAGAGAGGCCGAGAAGCAGACTCCATGCAGGGAGCCTGATGTGGGAATTGCGGAACTCGATCCCAGGACCCCAGGTCACGCCTTGGGCCAAAGGCAGATGCTCAACTGAGCCACCCAGGCATCCCAATAGTTATATTTTTAATTTTGGGAGAACTTCCACACGGTTTTCCATAGTAACTGTACCTATTTACATTCCCACCAACCATTCACAAATGTTCCTTTTTCTCCAAACCCTCTCTAACACGTCATTTCTTGTCTTTTTGATAATAGTCATTCTAACAGATATGAAGTCATATCTTAAAATCCATCATAGTTTTGATTCAAATTTCCCTGATGATTAGTGATGTTGAGTACTTTTTCATGTGTCTGCTATCTGTATGCCTTCTTTGGAAAAAAATGTCTGTTCAAGTCCTGTCTGATTTTCTAATTAGATTTTGTGGCATTTTGCTGTTGAATTATATGAGTAGTTTATATATTTTGCATATTAATCTCTCATCAGATATATGATTTGCAAATATTTTCTCCCATTCCATACGTTGCTTTCTCGTTTTGTTGATGATTTCCTTTACTGTGCAGAAGCTTTTTAGTTTGATCTAGTCTCACTCATTTAGTTTTGTTTTTGTGCTTTTGTTTTTAGTGTCAAGTCCAAAAATTCATCACCAACACCCCACATCAAGGAGCTTACTGCTTGTGTTTTCTTCCAGGAGTTTAACAGTTTCAAATTTTATGTTCATATCTTAATTCATTCTGTTAATTTTTGTGTATGTTTTTTTTAAAAGATGTTATTTATTTATTCATGAGAGACACAGAGAGAGGCAGAGACACAGGCAGAGGGAGAAGCAGGCTCCAGGCAGGGAACCCGATGCGGGACTCGATCCCAGGACTCCAGGATCATACCCTGGGTTGAAGGCAGGCGCTAAACCGCTGAGCCACCCAGGGATCCCCCAATTTTTGTGTATGTTGTAACACAGTGGTCCAGTTTCATTTTTTTGCATGTGACTGCCTGGTTTCCTTAACACCGTTTATTGGAGATTGTTCTTTCTGCCTTGAATATTCTTAACTCTTTTCTCATAAATTAGTTCATTTCTGGGCTCTCTATTTTATTCTATTGATGTATGTGTCTGTTTTTATGCCAATAGCATGCTGTTTTGATTACTATAGTTTTATAATATAGTTTGAAATCAAGGAGAATGATGCCTCCAGCTTTGCAAGATCACTTTGCCTATCTGGTTCTTTAATAGTTCTATACAAATTTTAGGATTTTTTTCATTTGTGTGAAAAATGATATTGTAATTTTGATAACAATGGCATGGAATCTATGAACTTTTTTTTTTTTTAACTGAATCTATGAACATTTTAACATTAATTCTTCCAATTCCATGAGCACAGAATATCTTTCCATTTATTTGTATCTTCTTCAAATTATTGCATCAATGACTTATAGTTTTTGGTATACAAGTCTTTCACTTCCTTGATTAAATTTATTCCTCGGAGGGGGATTGATGCAATTGTAAACGGGATTGTTTTCTTAATTTCTTTTCCTGATAGCTTGTTATTGATATATAGAAATGCAACACATTTTTGTATGTTATTTTGTATCCTCTAAATTTACTAAAATTGTTTATTAGTTCATACTTGAAAAATCATAAAAGATATATATATATATATATATATATATATATATATATATATTTGAGGATTATATATAACAACCACAGGAAGCCCACCTTGAAACAATTTATCAGTTTATGCATCACAATACTATCAGCTGAAAGACATGTGTGCAGGCAACCAAGCTTTATACCTAGTTGTACAACGGATTGTTTTGCAATTAGTGGGTATTAAATTTATACAGAATCCGAGTCCCCCAAACCTTTTGTTTTTAACTCAGATATTAGAACTCTACCAAGGAATTCTAAAGTCTAATTGGATGGCCTTTGAGAAATGATTCCATCTTTACCATATTTATTTGTCAGTAATGAATGCTATTTATTTATTATGCTTGAAAAGATTTGTTAAGATACCTATACAAAAATCACAAGGCTTACTAAATCATTCTAGTCAAAGTATCTTGAGTTCTCTAAATTTAAGGTGTATTATATGGAATATGTACATCTCAATTTTCTCCTGAGCACAAAGCCGAGCCAAGAAATTTTGGTACACATTAAAAGAGGTCTATGAATGTAATAATCTATATGATATGATGCTTGTAGTCTTTTTTATTGCTATTATTTGGAGGAGCAGCTTTTTCAAACACAGAAAATGGTATAAAATGTGCCTTTAAAAAAATAAAATGTGCCTTTAAAAAAAGATTTATTTATTTATTTGAGAGAGAGAAAGCAAAAGAGAGCACAAGCAGTGAGGAGAGGGAGAAGCAGGCTCCCCACTGAGCAAAGAACCCCACTTGTGGCTCCATCCCAGATCTTGAGGATAATGACTTGACCGGAAGGCTGACACTTAGCCAACTAAGCCACCCAGGTGCCCCAAAATGTGGCTTTTCAATTTTTAAAATTATTGTTTAAGAAGTTCAAAAATATTTGAAATAGAACTTCTCAACGAAGTTGGAGTCAGGTTTTACTTATCTTTATTTCTCCTTGTATTTATTTGGCAAATCATCATGAAGTTAAAATTACTTATATAATGCCTAAAGAGAAAGAAGAGGAAAATAACACCAATATCCTTATATGGTTTCCATCAAGTAACTAGTGTTATAGAACATTGTTAGGATAACATGCTCGCCCCCCATCCCATCTCTTTCCATATTACATTTCATATTTGGGGGATTATTTTACTTCAGTTTAAGAATATTTTTTTCTGGGACACCTGGGTGGCTCAGCAGTTGAGTGTCTGCCTTCAGCTCGGGGTGTGATCCTGGAGTCCCAGAATCGAGTACTGCATTGGGCTCCTTGCATGGAGCCTGCTTCTCCCTCTGCCTCTCTCTCTCTCTCTCTCTCTCTCTGTGTCTCTCATGAATAGATAAATAAAATCTTTTTTTAAAAAAATAATATTTTTTTGTACAGTATAATTAACTTAAAATCATTAATTTGAATCATGGTGGTTGGCACATTAGCTAGCAAGGTACCTCCTTCTCCCATGCTGTCAAATTCCCTGCCTGTACATGTTTGGCTGAAAAAATAAGGAAGCTTTTGCCTTTGGGCTTCTTTGCTGAGATAAGATACTCTCTTGAGGGATACTTGGGTGGCTCAGCGGTTGAGCACCTGCCTTAGGCCCAGGGTGTGATCCTGGAGTCCCAGGAGATGGAGTCCCACATCTGGCTCCCTGCATGGAGCCTGTTTCTCTCTCTGCCTATGTCTCTGCCTCTCTCTCTTTCTCTCTGTGTCTCTCATGAATAAATAAATTAAAAAAAAAAAAAAAAAAGATGCTCTCTTGACTCACACATTGTGATTTCCTTGAATTGTTTCACTTCCTGACCCTTGGGGATTTGGAAGATGCATCATAGTTTCTGAATATTTCAATTGCACGCAGGCTTGCTTCACCTACTCTGAAGACCATGACTCATCAAGAAGAAGATTTTCAGGGACGTCTGGGTGGCTCACCGGTTGGGCAGCTGCCTTCCGCTCAGGTTGTGATCCTGGGATCTGGGATCAAGTCCTGCATTGGGCTCCTGTGAAGAGCTTGCTTCTCCCTCTGTGTTTCTGCCTCTCTCTCTGTGTCTCTCATGAATAAATAAATATATCTTTTTAAAAAAAGTAGATTTTCATTGATTATTTAATCTGAATTTACAGCTTTATCTCCCTTCCCATCACCTACACCTCTGGCCTAATTCTCTGAAATAACAAAATTCCTCATTGAATTTGAGTTTCAAGATAGACAACAAATATTTTTTTTTTGATATAAGTAGGTCCCATGCAGTATTTATTTCGCTAACCTTGGCAGCCCTATTCCTGATCCCATTTTTGGAATCAGTCATCACTTTGTCAGGTCTTTTGTTATATATTTCTTCTTCCTTATTTAATGGCAAATTCAGAAATCTGTCTCTTGTATAATTTCACAAAAACATGGAAGGCAAGAATTGCACCTAGCTGCCTTTTTTGCAAATAATCAGTATTCGTAAATGTCATTCTTTAAACAAATACTTTTTTGAGAGAGAGGGCAAGTGAGGGCAGAGGGAGAGAGAGAGAGAGAGAGACAGAGTTAAGATTCTTAAGAAAAAATCTTAAGGAGGGTCCACCCTCAAGGTGGAACTCAAGCAAGGCTCAATCTCAGGACCCTGAGATCATGCCATGAGCTGAAATCAAGAGTTGGATGCCTTTAAGGAGGGCACACAATGAGATGAGCACTGGGTGTTATACTATGTTGGCAAATTGAAACATTTTTAAAGATTTTATTTATTCATAAGACAGAGAGAAAGAGGCAGAGACATAGGCAGAGGGAGAAGCAGGCTCCCCAGGGGGAGCCTGATGCAGGACTGGATTCTGGGACCCCAGGATCATGACCTGAGCCAAAGGCAGGCGCTAAACCACTGAGCTACCCAGGTGTCCTGGCAAATTGCATTTAAATAAAAAAAAAAAAAAGAGAGAGAGAGAGAGAGAGAGTTGGACGCGAGGCCAAAACTCAGCGACCCATGTGCCCCTCCTAAATGTCATTTTTATTGAATGGAATTAGGCAATTTACAACATTTACTCAGGCAGCCGCTTCAGATAATATCTCTAGAATCCTATGCACTTCTTTTCAGCCCTATTACTTTGGTATTGATATGCTAGTAATACTATCAACAAAATTTACTGAGTGCATTTCCCATGTGCATAGTCCTGAATTGCTCAGTTCACAAGGGCTGGAACCACATCTCTTTTATTGACCAACATATATTCAAAGACTACCACAATGATCAGATCATAAAAAGTATACAATAAATATTTTTTTAATATTAGGCATTTCACATGTAGTATATCATTTATTCATCTGTAAAACCTTATAAGATCAGTATTATTGTACCTACTTTTTATTTGGGATGAGAAAAGTAAGGTGTAGAAAGGTCATAAGAGGGACACCTGGGTGGCTCAGTGGGTGAAGTGTCTGACTTCAACTCAGGTCATGATCTTTGGGTCCTGGGATCAAGCCCTGCATTGGGCTCCTTGTCTGCAGGGAATCTGCTTGTCTTCCTGCTTGTGCTCTCATCTCTCTCTCAAATAAATAAAGAAAATCTTAAAAAAAAAAAAAAGAGGTCATGAAATAAAAATAGTAACTCTAAAGTCCAACTTTTAAAGATTTTATGATACAATACAAGCAAGTATTCATGCCTTTTAAAAATTGACATTCTGGGGATCCCTGGGTGGCTCAGTGGTTTAGCACCTGCCTTTGGCCCAGGGCTCATCCTGGAGTCCTGGGATCAAGTCCCACGTCGGGCTCTCTGCACGGAGCCTGCTGTTCCCTCTGCCTGTGTCTCTGCCTCTCTCTCTCTTTGTGTCTCTCATGAATAAATAAATAATAGAAATTGACATTCTATCTTAAACTGGACTCAAGCACTTGTGAAAATGTCCTTGTAGATAGAAGAATGTATTTTTCATATGTTGAAACTGATACTTAAAGGTAGGTAATTTGAGGTACCTCGGTGTCTCAGTCGGTTGAGTGTCCAGCTCTTGGTTTCGGCTCAGGTCATGATCTCCAGGTCACGAGATCAAGCTCAGTGTGGAGTCTACTTAAGGGTCTCTCTCTCTCTCCTTGCTCCTCCCCCACCCCCTCAAAAATAAATAAATAATTTTTTTAAAAAAATTAGCTGATTTGCTCAGGTAAGTGGCAAAGTTAGAACTGGAATAAGAAAGAAAGAAAAAAAAAAGAACTAGAATAAGCTAAGGCTACATGACATCAGAGTCCTTGCTTGCCACAAGCACTGCACTTCCTAGACAGTGTTAGTCCCTGACCGACCTCTAAACTCTCCAAGACTATAAAAAATATTGAGGGAAAAGAGCTACTTGCTCTCTTGCATCTGGGCTCAGACTCATTCATCTTTCCAACCAGTGTTCCTTTGCCTGCTGTGTGGCCTCACCTGTTTTTACTTCTCTTCCCTTCATTCCTCTGCTTCTGGGGAACACTTCTCCATGACAAATTCTGTAGTTCCGTGGGAGCTGCTGCTGTCTGGAAAGATCCTACACCCTATGGCACTGTTGAGGAGTTTGAGGGAGGCTGACCATGCTGTCCAAAGTACCTCAACCCCTGGCCACAGGTCATAAGGCCTTTAGATGACTGCATTGAGATCCTAAGAACCTCTACTGATCAGAAAAGGGAGGCTTGCACAGGTCATTTACCCAAAGTTTCACAACCAGTCAATGGTAAGGCTAGCACTCCAATCCTGTATTAACTCTGAAGTTGCACAACACAAATACTGATACTTGGCTACAAAAAAAACTGGCAGTAAAACCCATTATCCTATAATTAAGTATTAAGACAAGGAATAATCTACAAAAATATTAGGTAAAAGGTAAAACATAACTTATGCTCAAAAGCAAGTTAAAAAGTACAATTATGGGGACATGTGGATAGCTCAGTCTGTTAAGTATTCAACTCTTTTTTTTTAGGATTTTAAAAAATATTTTATTTATTTATTCATGAAAGACACGGAGGGGGGGAGACATAGGCAGAAGGAGAAGGAGGCTCCATGCAGGGAGCCCTACGTGGGACTCGATCCCAGGACTCCAGGATCACACCCTGGGCTGAAGGCGGGTGTCAAACCACTGAGCCACCCAGGGATCCCCAAGTAATCAACTCTTGATTTTGGCTCAGGTCATGATCTCAGACCGTGAGATCAAGCCCCACATCAGGCTCTGTGCTCACTTGGGAATCTGCTTAAGAATCTCTATCTTTCCCTTTGCTCCTTCCACTCATCTCTCTCTCTCTCTAAAACAAATATGTACATCTTTTTAAAAATGTAATTATGTGTGTCCTTAAGATTTTAATTTTGTGTTATTACTTTCATGCTAAAATCTGGGATACAACTTGTTTCTGAGTAATAACATTTTTTCTTCACTCAGAAAATTACAGCTGATTTAGTTACTCTGGGGATGTCCCTGCAGGAAGTTGGATAAACCACAAGCTCATGCTTACTAAAGAAGTCTGGACTGCACATATAGATAGGCAAACTCTTTAAGGCAGTTTGCAGTGGCAGGGTGAAGAAAGAATTGTTTTATTAATAGATTAAACAGGAAAAGCAACACAACATAACAGGCTCCTCATCTTCTTCACATCTTGCCTTCTCACGATGCCAAAAGAACTCTACCTCAAACTTCAACTTGACCGGGGGCACCTGGGTGGCTCAGCCAGTTGAGCATGCATCTTGATTTTGGCTCAAGTGGTGATCTCAAGGTCATAAGATTAAGCCTGAGAGTCTGCTTGAGATTCTCTCCCTCTCTCTCACCCCCTACTTACCCCCTCAAAACATACACACACACACACACTTAAATTTGACCATATTACTCTTTTGCCTAAAATCTGACAATGATTCTGACTACCTAGAAGATCAAGTCCAAGCTCAGTCTCAGCCTTCACCTAATGCTGACATCTAATTTCCAGCACGAGCAACAGGGAACAAATGACAGCTTCTTTCATGAATCCCGGCAAGCACTCAATGACTGTGTTGATTCTTATTTCATCACCTTTGACCACGATGTCTATTCTCTCTGTAAACTGTCCCCTTGTCTCTGCAACTTTATCATGTCCACTACTATTGTCTGCCTTGCTAACAACTTCGTCTTTTTTTGTTTTTTAAGGATTTTATTTATTTATTCATGCGAGGCACACAGAGAGAGGCAGAGACACAGGCAGAGGGAGAAGCAAACCCCCTGCAGGGAGCCCGATGTGGGACTTGATTCCAGATCCTACGATCACACTTTGAGCGGAGCGCAGATGCTCAACCGCTGAGCCACCCAGGTATCCCAACAACTTCATCTTTTAAGACTCAGCTCAGAAGTCTTCTCCCCAGTACACCTGGGTGGCTCAATGGTTGAGCATCTGCCTTCAGCTCAGGGTGTGATCCTGGAATCCGGGGATCAAGTCCTGCATGGGGTTCCCTGCGAGGAGTCTGCTTCTCCCTCTGCCTATGTTTCTGCCTCTCTCTCTCTCTCTGTGTCTCGTGAATAAATAAATAAAATCTTAAAAAGAAAAAAAATAAGTCTTCTCCCCAAGTGAGCCTTTCCTAACCCCACAGGCTGGGTTGGGTATCTCTGCTCTGAGCTATTATAATACTTGGTGCATATCTCTATTAGAGTTTTTCACATTAGTAGTGTAATTACCTAGACTTACTCCATGAATTCTTCAACTTTTTACCAAATAGTTTGGCACCAGGCATAGTAACCACTCAGCAAATAATTGTTGAAGCAGTGAACCTAATTCATTCGAGATGCACACATCAAGTATTAGAGTACCTACTAAATGCCAGGACTAGATACTAAGGATCAAACAGATAAAGTCCTTGCTTTCGTGTCTTCAAACTATATAAAGGTAGTTCTATTGATTTCTTTTTGCTGCTAAAGCAAAATACCAAACATTTAGTGACTTAAAACAACTCAAATTTATTATGTCACCAGTTATAGGTCATAAGTCTAGGTGGGGTTGGCTGTTTCCTCTGCTACAGGTCTCATATGGGGAAAACCAGGATGTCAGCTTGTATCTGGTGGCTCTGGGGGAGAACATGCTTTTAAAGCTTTTACAGGGTGCCTGGGTGGCTCGGTCAATTGAGCTATTAAATGTCTGACTCTTAGTTTCCACTCAGGTCATGGTCTTGGGGGCCTGGGATTGCCCCCATGGGGCTCTTTCCTCAGCAGGGAATCTGCTTATCCCTCTCCCTTCCCCTCTGCTCCTCCCCTCACTCACACTTGCTCTCTGGCCCTCAAATAAATAAATAAATAAATAAATAAATAAATAAATAAATAAATAAAATCTTAAAAAAGAAGAAGTAATTTAGCTTGTGGCCGAATTCAGTTCCTTGCAGCTACAGGACTGAGGTCCCCGTTTCCTTGTCGACTGCCAGCCAGGAACATCTCTTAGCTCTTTAAGGCCTTCTGTGTTCCTTGTTAAATTGTTTCACACTTCGTCCTGTCACTCCACCACCCATGAAACTGCAATTTTTTTCCTGCCAAATCTCTACTGCTTCCAGTCTGAGAAAAGTTCTCCGCTTTTAGGGCACATGCGATTAGACTGGGCCCACCTGGGCAATCTAGGATAATTTACCTTTCTTAAAATCTGTATCCTAATTACCTCTGTGAAGTCCCTTTTGCCACATAACATAATATATTCACAGGTTGAGGGGCATGAGCATTTTTTAAGAGGCCATTATTCTGCCTACCAAAGTAACTATTCTTCTAGAATTATTTCCTGGCATATTCCTCACCAAGGTGATTTCAAGAAATACCTCACAGTAATATGTCTAAATTTATTTTGGCTACAGCACTAAGTTTGTTTGAACAATAAAGAGACTAGAGGTTCTTTGAACAGGTATTATGTGCTAGACCTTATTAGTTAATAGAAAATAGGGTTGACTATGGATTTACAGAAGGGAAAAACATAAGATAGGCAATTAGCAAATCTTGTAAATGGAATGAAAACAGGCTGTAATAACACAGGAGCCATGTGGATGTCTATTTGATCTTGCAGCACAAGAAACAGGTTGAACAATTTCTGTATTTCATGTTATTCCAAGCACAAGGTTTTCCCGAAGGCTATGAAATATTATTAGTCTCCTATTAAAAACACAAGATGAGGGACGCCTGGGTGGCTCAGTGGTTGGGCATCTGCCTTCGGCTCAGGGCATGATCTCGGAATCGAGTCCCACAGCCTGCTTCTCCGTCTGCCTATGTCTCTGCCTCCCTCTCTCTCTCTGTGCGTCTCTGAATAAATAAATAAAATCTTTAAAAAACAAAAAACAAAACACAAGATGGGGCACCTGGGTGTCTCAGTTGGTTAGGTATCTGCCTTTGGCTTAAGTCATGACCCTGGGGTCTTGGGATCGAGCCCCTCATCAGGCTCCCTGTTTGATAAAATACAGAATTTTAAGGGGTCTACTATATGCTAGGTATCTATAGTAGATCCAGATGATACAGGTAGAAATATGTTTGTTCTACTTCCTGTCTGCAGGAAACTCATAGGTGTGGAAGAGAGTGAATTATAATAGCATGCAGACAGGCTACTAGGAGAAGCAAGCACAAATGGAAGGAATCATTTACTCTACGACGTGGTAAGATAAGCCTTTTCTGGTTTTTCTTCAAAAATTTTTAAAGATAATTTTTTTTAGAGAAGTTTTAGCTTCACAGATAAATTGAGAGGAGGGTACCGAGATTTCCCATATACCCTCTGGCCCTATATATGCATGGCCTTCCTCACTATCAACATCCTCCAGAGTGGTACATATAGGTTACAAACAATGAACCTACACTGACACATTATAATAACCCCAAGTCATAGTTTAAGGTTCACTGTTGGTGTTGGACGTTCCACAGGTTTGGACAAATGCATAATAGCATGTAGTCATCATCTTAGCATCATATGGAGAATGTTCACAGCTCTAAAAACCGTCTGGGCTCTATCTGTTCATCCTTCCATCCCTCCAGTCCTAATCCTTAGGTCTTTTTTATTGTCTCCATGGTTTTGCCTTTTCCAGAATGTCATATGGTTGTAATCATATAGTATATAGCCTTTTCACATGGGCTTCTTTCACTTAGTAATAAGCATTTAAGATTCTTCTACATCTTTCCATGGCTTGAAGATCACTTCTTTTCATCGCTAATACTCCATTGTTTGGGTGTATCACAGTTTGTTCATTCACCTACTGAAGGACATCTTCGCTGTTTCTAAGTTTTGACAATTGTGGATAAAACTCTATAAACCTGTGTGTAGGTTTTTGTGTGGACATAAATTTTTAATTCCTCTGGATAAACACCAAGGAGTGGGATTGCTGGATTTTATGGTAATAGTATGTTTAGGTTTTGCAGGCTTTTCTGGGTTTGAAGGAGACATAAACAAAGGCACTGAAATACAAAAAGGCACAAGGTATTTGGGGGAACTATATTATTTTGGGGGTACATAAAATATTCATGGGTTGAAAGGTATGAGCATTTTTTAAGAGGTCATTATTTTGTCTACCACAGTAACTATTCCTCTAGAATTATTTCCTGGCATATCCCTCACTGAGGTGATTTGGAGAAGTATAGCACAGCAGTAAGTCTAAATTTATTTTGGCTACAGCATTTTGTCTGAATAATAAAGAGACTAGACATTCTTTGGACAGGTATTATGAGCCAGACCTTACTAATTAATAGAAAAAAGGGTAAAGAAGCAAGGGGCCTGTGGTGAAAATAAGGCTGGAAGGTTGGCAGGGTCAGAGCCTACCATGCTATGTGTTTTATTCTATGGAGATGAAATGCCGACAAAAACTTTTTAATCAGGGAAAACACAGGTTTTGGCTGGCACTTTAGAAAGATTACTTTGGTTGCACAGAAGAGAGTAACTCTGGGATGGAGGTCAGTTACAACCTGGAAAACCAGTTTAGGTAAGATTGTGTCTCAAAGATGAAAGCCTAAATTAGTGCAGTGGAAATGACAATGCAGAGCTGTGGAAAGATTAGAGAGATTTGGGCAGCAGAAGTCATCAGACGTCATGACTCTAGTTAAAGATATGGGGGTAGATATGGAAGGCCAAAGAAGGAAGACTTGAGAATTATTTGAAAATTTCTCACACAGGAGGAAAATCTAGGTATTTGATGAAGTGTCACTGAATTAAGGAATAAAGAAAAACAAGGAGAGAATAGATGGTGACAAAGACTTTCTGTTTGGCTAAACTTTTGGTATTTGTGAGTCTCCCTCTCAGGGCCCTGTCTTTGGCCTGCCCAGTCCAGTTTTACTAAGAATCCTATCAAGTCAGTTTGGAGAGAATCTCCCACCCTTTATGTCTGATCACCCTTGACATCTGATTAAATTCCTCATTCCTCACCTTTGACATATGACCTTACTGGCCTGTCTTCAGCAGGAATTCTGTGAAATGGGCTTAGCAAGAATCGCTCCTACCTTTGATGTCTGTCTCCTCTTAGTAATTTTTCTTTTTTTTAAGATTTTATTTATTTACTCATGAGAGACACAGAGAGAGGGGCAGAGACATAGACAGAGGGAGAAGCAGGCTCCCCGCAGGGAGCCTGATGCGGGACTTGATCCTAGGACCCCAGGATCATGATCTGAGCCAAAGGTAGATCCTCAACCACTGAGCCACCCAGTGCCCCCCCCACCCTTCTTAGTAGTTTTCTCTCTACTGACGCATCTCACTCTGCTCATCGGCCGTACCTCCAGCTATCTTTGTTGTACTCGTAGATGATCCCAATCTCTCTCCTCTACTGTAAGAGTCTTGACACCTAGAGCAATAGCCCTCAATAAGGTCTTCCTTACAGTTTTAACAAGTGTAAGAATAATTTGTTTTAACAACGAGGAGAAGCATTGCTCCAGAACTAAAGTTACTTCCAAATACCTCTAAAATTTAATTTGTTGCATGATGAAGTTTTGGAATATAGGTGAGGTCTGGAGCTGACGACCAAGAAAGATTTTTTTTTTTAAGAGTTATTTATTTATGAGAGACACAGACTGAGAGAGAGAGGCAGAGACACAGGCAGAGGGAGAAGCAGGCTCCATGCAGAGAGCCCGATGCGGGACTCGATCCCGGATCCCGGGATCATGCCTTGAGCCAAAGGCAGGCGCCCAACCACTGAACCACCCAGGTGTCCTGAATTCTTGAGACGTCTTTGGTGCAAAATGGTGGTTTCATTAAAGCACAGGGACAAGACCCATGGGCAGGAAGAGTGAGGCAAAGCTGATTATATACCCAGGAGTTGGCGGAAGTAAGAGAAAGGGAGATTTCAAAAGGATGTTCATATGCTAAGGAGGACCTACAAGATACTGGAGGCCTCGCCATTGTCAAGTTAAAGACTGCTTGTCCCTCTAGCAAGGCATTAACATTAAGACAATTGGAAACTTTCTGAGGAATGTCACACATATCCCACTCTGGGTGGGGATTGTTGGTGGGATATGACCTTGAGCTTTGTCCTCAGCTCGCCCTGTTGCCCCATCATCCCATACATCTTGTATAACTAAGTAACAAGTCTGGATTATGTGCTTCAGGCATTGTGATGTACCCAATCCAGCCATCTGTGCCCCAAGAGCCTAACAAGATAACAAGACGGTTTCCATTCCATAATTAAGAATTAAAAAATTTTTATATAAGCATATTTACATAAATACAGGTACATATACATATATAAATAAATATATATATATAAATATCAGTCTAATACCCTCTATGACAGCTCATGCAATTCCTTCCTTAATGATTTTACAATAATCTTACATGGTGAGCTTTTAGGGGAAAACAGTAGAGGTCTTGATAACATTGTGAGGTTGCAATCTAGTACAGGCTACTTTTCTATGTTTCCTAACTTCAATTTAATTACAAGGTCAGTTCAAAGGAACCAAGGAGGGCACCTGGGTTAGCCCAGTGGTTGAGCATCTGCCTTCAGCTCAGGTCCTGATCCCAGGGTTCTGGGATCCAGACCACATCAGGCTCCCTGTGGGAAATCCTGCTTCTCCCTCTAGTCTCTGACTCTCTTTCCTTGTCGCTCATAAAACAAAACAAAACAAAAAAGTATTAAAAAAAAAAAAAAGGGATAGAATCAAGGAAGCTGTTCTAACTACCCACATGCATTGCTGTAGCATGGAAAGCTGCTTGACATAAAGGGACATGGCTGTGTTGTAAAACACTTTTAAAAAAATTCATGAAAAAAAATTTATGGACGCTGAAATTTGAATTCCATGTTTTTGCTTGTTTTATTTATTTATTTTAACCACTGAAACATGTAAAAGGAATTCTTGGCTCACGGATGTAGGCGTCTGCCCTAAGGCTGTAGGTTGCTCGTCTCAGACGCACTCAATGTCAGAATTCGGAGAATGTCAGGTGTGCAGCGTGGGCCCTTCGTGGGGCTGAGGCGGTGTCACGGGCTGACCTCCCCAGGATGATGCATGCGGATACCGTAAGCGCTCCCCGTCGGTGTGGCGCGGCCCGGGGATGGCGACAGCAGGGGGGTCGGAGCCCCGCACCGTGGCGCTCCCCGCCCCCCCGCGGTGTAACGCAGTCCGCAGCGCGGCCGACCGGACGGCACGCTCACAGCCCCCGCCCCGGGGACCCGGCGGTGCAGCCCCGCCCCCTGCCCCGCGCACTCAGCGCGCACGCGCACGCGCACGCGCGTCTCCGGCCCTCGCACGCGCATGCTCTGTGGCGCACGTCTCGGCCAGGAGGCGGTGACTGACAGGGAGGCCCAGCCCCGGGGCGGGGCGGGTAGGCGCGGCCCGCGCGTGCGTCACTTCCGCCGGGGCGGGCCCGAGCGGAGGGGGTGGCGCCGCGGCCGCCGCTCTCCTGTTTGTGTCGGCGGCTCAGCTGATGCGGCCGGGCCGGGCCGGACATCGGGGTCGCGGGGGGGCGCGTCGCCGCTGCCGCCGCAGTAGCCGCGGCCTCATCCCGGTGAGTGGCGGCGGGGGGCGGGGGGCCGCGAGGTCCCGGGGCCCGTCCGGCCTCGTCCCGGCGGTCGGGGGCGCGCGGCTCGGAGGAGGCCCGGCCTCGTCGCCCCGAGCGTGTGCGGCCGCCGCGGGGCCGGGGTAGGCGCGTCCTGCGGTCCCGGGGCGCGCTCACGCGGCGGCACCGTGGGCATCTCGCGGTCGCCGGGCTCGGGAGCCGGTTGGCCCGAGCCGCGAAGGGAGCCCGCCTGGCCTCGGGCCTCCGGCCTCCGGGTGCGCTCCCGGGCCGTGCGGTTATGTCGAGGAGACGCGCGGCTGACTCGTGCCTGTTAGAGAACGTTGCACTGCTGTCGTGGTGCCTGCGGATCGAACTTTTTCTCAACGTGGATCTTGCTTTTTAGCTCTGTATGAAGATCCCGGGAGAGGGGCTCCCCCGGGGGCGCAGCGGCGGGGCGCCCGGCTTCGGCCCAGGGCGTGACCCCGGGTCCGGGACCAGCCCCGCGTCGGGCTCCCTGCGCGGAGCGTGCCGCGCCCTCTGCCTGGGTCTCTCTCTCTCTCTCTCTCTACCCCCCCTCCCCCCGGTGTGTGTCTCTCATGAGTAAATATTTTTTTAAAAAAATGCATTAATTTGGGATGCCCGGGTGGCCTAGCGGTTTAGCACCTGCCTTCGCCCCAGGTCGTGACCCGGGTCCCGGGATCGAGTCCCGCGTCGGGCTCCCTGCGCGGAGCCTGCTGCTCCCTCTGCCTGTGTCTCTGCCTCTCTGTGTCTCTCATGAATAAATAAATACAATCTTTAAGTAGATAAATAAAATCTCGGAGCACATGTTTATAGTGAAGTTGAGGGAAAAGCTCAGTTGACTGGTTTCTGTATTTATTTGCATCCCTTGCAGAGTCGATGAAAGTACAGCCTGTACCGAGCTGTTCTTTTGCTCGGTAATGACACAGGCCTTGTGCTGAAGGGTACATATTGCCTCACTCGTGGAACACGTATTTGTGAAAAGGTCACTTAGAGCTCAGCCCCGGACACCTTCCTGCCACTCCGTGTCTTGGTTCTCATCTTTCTTTCCCTTGTTACAGATTTTATTTTGTTCGTTATCTACTTCTTCTTAGAACTTGCTGTTGTGTTGGTTTCCATTACCTTGATTTTTACCTTTTTACCTGTGCCTTTTTTTTTTTTTTTTCTTGTTTCCTGGGAAGACTTCCTCTTCCTAATCCTGGACATCAGTCAAGGTTCTATCCTTGTTCTTCTTTCTAAAGAAACCAGTTTTAAAATTTCTAATCCAAAGAATATTTTATTAGGCTCATAAATATTCTGAAAGTTGATGGAAAATACCGTGTATATATGCAAATAACCATTTTTCAAGGAAGAGGAGCTGTGATATCCCCTAATTTCAAGAATTATTACTATAAAGGTTTTTTTTTTTTTTAAGATTTTATTTATTCATGAGAGAGAGACACACACACACACACACAGAGGCAGAGACAGGCAGAGGCACAGGCAGGGGCAGAAGCAGGCTCCATGCAGGGAGCTTGAGGTGTGATTCAACATGGGTCTTCAGGATCAGGCCCTGGACTGAAGGCAGCGCTAAACCACTGAGCCACCCGGGCTGCCCCAGGGGTTTGGTTTTTGTTTTGTTTTGTTTTGTTTTGTTTTGTTTTGTTTTGTTTGTAAATCCAGTCTTAGGTTTTTAGCTGCCGCTTTGCTGGTAACTCCAGACAAAAACCACAGGCTGTGGTCCTTCAGTACATCTCCACTTGAATGTCCCATGTTACTTCATCCAAGAGATTTTATTATTTATTCTCCCTGTTGTCTTGACATCTCCTTATCTCATTCTTTCCTGTTACCAACTCCTGTTTTTTATTGTTTCCCCACTTTGAAAGTGTGGCTCGAAGTAACCCTTTCTCCAGTACAGTACCATTACCTTAATTCAAACCCTTGTCCGTTTATGCCTGCGTTTTTGCAGTAATCAAGGGAAGTCCCCTGTAGATTCATTCTGTCCTTAGCTGAGCCTCCAGCCAGCGATTCCTTTATTTCCTCCAGTTAAAGCACAGTTGCATTCCCTAGAGGTTGATCTAAGCCTTGATTGTATTTATTCTTCCCACTGTATTTATACTACCCTGTAAATAGGTACTCGAGTCTTCCCAGCTCTTTTCCCAGTAGGTGATGGCACCTCCCACCTGACATTCTTCTCTTACTTTTTTCAGTCTAACTTTTGTTCCAGCTGAATTTACTCTCAAAACTTTTATCTGCATTTACTAGTGTTGTGATTTGGGAGCAGTTAAATTAAGCCTGTTGATTTTACTGACAGTTCTCTCTGTTTATTAATTTTTGCTTGATAATTGTAATTTCTAAGAGAGGTGTATTAAAACATCATGAAATTGTCTAGTCTTCTTGTAATTGTTCCTTTTTTTTCTTTATCTACTGTATTTCAGTGCCTTGGTGTTAGGTATATTCGTAATTGGTCATGTGAGTTATGTCATTGGAAAGATACAATGCAGACCCCTTATAATCTAGGCTTGTATAGCTGTCTTCTGCTTGACTCTGGACCCATTTTTCCACCATTTCCCCTGTTTTTTACTTACTGTCAACCAAACCTGGTTGTCCTTATTAGTCTTGAGGAGACAGAGCTCACTGGTGTCTCCAAAGCCTTGGATGCTTTTTCCTTTGCCTTGAATGCTTTTTTCCCCAGATTTTAATAATTTGCTTTACTCAGTTCAGGTCTCTAGTAAAATGTCAACTCCATTCTTCTCTTGATCATGTCAAGTAAAATAGCCCATTTGCCCTGAGTTTTGGAAATGTTCTTCTGTGGTAGTTTTGTTTAAAGATTTATTTGAGAGAGAGTGCATGAGAGCGAGGGAGGGGTAGAGAGAGGGGGATGGAGAACCTCAAGCCGACTCCCAGCTCAGTTTGGAGCAGGGGAGGGGCTCAGTCCCAGGACCCCTGAGATCACCACCTGAGCTGAAACCAAGAGTCAGAAGCTCAATGGACTGAGCTACTTAGGCACCCCCTTTCGTGGTACTTTCAGTTGGTTCTGCTGAGGCCCCTTGGGGTTCACCAGCCCTGACTAGTTTTCATTTGCTTAGGGTCTTTGCACCCTTCACTGCATTGTGACTGAAGAAAATCCAAACTTGCGATTTCTCAACTATGGATTTACCACTGTTGGGATTTGTTTCATTGTAATAAAAACATGTATTTTGAAATTTACCATTTTAACCCTGTTTAAGTTTGTGGTTTAGTGGCATTTGAGACACTCTCAGTGTTGTAGAACCAGTCTCCGGTACTTTTTCATCTGGCGAACTGAAACTCTGTCCTTTTACCCCATTCCCCCCATCTCTAGTAACCCCCACTCTGCTTTCTATAGCTGCGACTTTGAATCCTCTAGATACTTGGTGTTAGTGGAATCATACAGTAGTTGTCCTTTTGTGACTGGCTTATTTTACTTAAAATAATGTCCTTACAGTTCATCCCTGTTGTAACATGTGACAGGATTGCCATCCTTATAAAGGCTGAATAATATTCTATTGTATGTAAATACCAAATTTTATCTCTTTATCTCTCCATGGACATTGGAGCTGTTCCCACCTCTGCTGTTCTATGCTGCTATGAACACAGATGTGCAAGTACCTCTTTGAGACGCTGCTTTCAGTTCCTTTGGATGTATACCCAGAAGTAGGGTTGCTGGATCATCTGGTACTTCTATTTTTAATATTTTGAGGAATCACAGTACTATTTTCCTTAGCAGCTGCTCCATTTTATAGCCCCACCAACAGTGCTCAAGGGTTCTAACTTCTCCACATTTCTGCCAACTCCTGTTCTTTTCTGTTTGTTTGTAATCATAGCCATGCTAATGAGTCTGAAGTGATCTCTCATTTGATTTTGATTTGCATTTCTCCCACGAATCAGTGATGCTGAGTATCTTTTCATATGCTTGCTGGCCATTTGTATATCCTCTTTGGAGAAATACCTATTCCGGTTCTTTGGGCATTTTTTTAATTGGGTTATTTGATTTTTTTGTTGAGTTGTAGGAGTCCATTATTGGTTTTGAGCATGGCTTTTGACTCACAGGTACTTTATAATTGTATTTTGTCAAGTATTTCTGTGTTGTTGATTGTGAGACTTTTATGTTAATTCAGCTTATTCTTTGATTGTAAGTCCTGAGGAATTCAGAAGAGCCAGGAAAGCAGAGAGGTAGGTTTCTTTCCTGTCTGCCTCTGTAAAATTGGGTATTTTGAAATAAGACGTTGACATGTGATTGGAAAGATTTTCGTTCAGACTGTAATCTGAACAGTCAGGGTAGGTTCTGGGTTTCTATCTTTCTCAGCCTTGTCTGTTCCATTCTGTCAGAGATCTGCTAGAATCCTCTTCCTCGTGTCATTCCTTTACTTAAATACTTTACGGACAGTTTGATCTTTAATATCCTTGGCAAGATTTGTAAGAGCCTTCATAATCTGGTCCAAAATCGTTTTTGCCATACCGTCTTCTACCTTTCCGTCATTATTCTCATTACTCTCTCTAGGTGAAACTTCTTGCCATTTTTTTTTTCTTCTTGCCATTTTTGCTCATATGGCGTATGCTTTCCTATATGCTTTTTTGTCTTTTTAACTTTTTCACATTACCTAAAATTCTCTCCTTTTCCCAACTTTCCACTTGATGTATTCCTTTTTAACTTTGTCCAGTTTTTAGTCGTTTTTGGGGGGTGGGAGGGACTTACCTGGATATCTACTTTGACCATTTACATGGCACCATCTGTTAAAGTGTTCTAAACTGCTTTTTCTTCTCTTTTCTTCTGCTTTTTTCTAATTACAAAAGTAATACCTGCTCATTGTAAAAAAATATAGACTAGTACAAAAGGAAAATGGAAAAGCCTCTATCCTTGTTCTCTTTTGATTCCACTCCTGGGTTCATGAGAATGAAAAAGACTACTGCTTATCCTTTCAGAATCTGTGTGGGTGCACGCATGCACATTTAAATTGCACGTATTGGTTTGCTTTTTTTCATTACCTAACATATTATTTACCTCTTTGTATCTCCACATGGTATAGTGCAGGAAGTCTTTTTCTCTGTAGTGTACATGAAGGATATGTAGATCATCTGGTTTCCTTTAACTGCTACATAATGTTATATGGTAACTCATTCTGTTGGGTTATTAATAATAATAATAATTTATTGAGCCATCCCTTGCTAGAAGACTTTTAAAATTGTTTTTCATTGTTTTATTATTTATTTCAAGCAGTGCATTAGGGAATGTGTATATATACTTTTGCCCTCTTATACAAGTATTTCTCTAGGGTCCTTAATAGAGTTTTAGTGAAATTACTGATCAAAAAATAGATGATAGAGGGACCCCTGGATGGCTCAGTGGTTGAGCATCTGCCTTTGGCTCAGGACATGATCCCGGAGTCCCCAGATGAAGTCCCACATCGGGCTTCCTGCATGGAGCCTGCTTCTCTCTCTGCCTATGTCTCTGCCTCTCTCTCTGTCTCTCTGTCTCTCATGAATAAATAAAATCTTTAAAATATATATATATATATATTAGTATTTAAGATTTCATTAGATACTGTCAAATAACTCTGTGTGTCCCATTTCTCCAGCCCATTATCAATACTGGATATTATCAGTCATTTATATTTTTACCTATTGAAAGAACAAAATATCTTTTAATTGGTATTTTTCTTTTTGGTGAAGGATGTTTTTATAATTTTACTGTTTGTATTTATTCTAATGTGACTGGCCTGTTTTTGTCCTTTGCCTATTTTTCTTTTAGATTAATCTTTACGTTTTTTTTTTTTTTAAGATTTTATTTATTTATTCATGAGAGACACACACAGAGAAAGAGACAGAGAGAGGCAGAGACACAGGCAGAGGGAGAAGTAGGCTGCACGCAGGGGGGCCCACCCAACACGGGACTTGATCCCGGGACCCCAGGATCATGCATCCTGGGCCGAAGGCAGGCACTAAACCGCTGAGTCACCCAGGGATCCCAATTTTTTTTTTTTCTTATTTGCATTCTTTTTATATTGTGATTATGACCCCTTGTCTGGTATATGTGGCACATAGCTTCTTAGTGCATAGTCAGACTTCTTTGATTTAATAAACACAACTAGGTAGTGAAACGTTTTTTTACATGGCTATCTGTAGCTCAAGACTGAAAGTTCCTTCATCTCCTGTTTGTGGTGTCAGCATCTAGCGCCAAGTCGGCCATAGACAAAATATTCTATAAATGGTTTACAGTGAACAAGGTAGTTTGAAACTTGACTCTTTCAGAAAACTCAAAGTCCAGCGTCACATAAACTGTCCAGACTTTAACAATAAGGATGAAAAATAGCTTAGTATCTAAATTATATATTCAATTATGTGTTGTATGAAAATTTATCTGTTGGGTAGCTTCTGTAAATTAGTTCTCATAAAACATCCTACTAATTATTCACTGAATTCTGTACTAAAAAATGAATGGTTTTCTGTGAGCTTAAAAGCCAAATGCATTATCCCTAATGGAAACACATTATTCTGTCTCCTTTTGAGACAAGATGCTGAGTTTAGTTCAAGTAGAAATGTATTTTATCTTATACCCAGCTTCAATTTTACTTTAAATCCTAATTATTTTTTTTTTTTGCCGTTTCAGGTAAGACCATGAATTATGGCATTTCTTAAATGAAGCATTCAGGAATGAAGTGAAAATCATAACATATAGAAAATAAATGATTTTTAAGTTATGTCTATTAATTTGACTATAGATATATATTATATTTACCTCCTTAGTAATGCAAGAAGTCTTTGTGGGAAGCAGAGAAGCAAGCAGCTGCATTTCTTGTGCTCACCTAAACATTACTGGAGGATAAGCCACCTCAGTCTACAAAGAGGTTTTCATGGAAGCAAAACAAGATGTAAATTGACTAAAAGTGAAGCCCATTCTTGCAGCAATCACTGTCACTCTCCAAGCAACCATGGTTTACATATTGGAATTTTGAAACTTAGCACTTCTACTCCCAAGGGACTTACAAAAGTGAGCATTCGTATGTCCCGTATTAAAAGTACTTTGAACTCTGTTTCAAAGGCTGTTTTTGGTACGCAGAATGAAATGATCTCACGTTTAGCTCAATTTAAGCCAAGTTCTCGAATATTAAGAAAAGTATCAGATAGTGGCTGGTTAAAACAAAAGAGTATTAAACAAGCCATCAAATCTCTGAAAAAATACAGTGACAAATCAGTGGAAAATAATTCTTTTTCAGAGAAGCAAAGTTATATTCTAGGTAAAGATGAAGATATAGGTAAACAAAGCCTTTTTCGTTACACAAGTAGTATAACCACAAGATTTGGAGAGTCATTCTATTTTTTATCAAATCATATTAACTCATACTTCAAACGTGAAGCAAGAATGTCTAAAAACAAGGAAAATAAACATTTCCAGGAAAAATCAGAACTTGAAGATAAAAAGGTTGAAGAAGAGAAAGCAAGCTCTCCAGATCCTGGCATCCTGATTGATAAGCTAGATTCAGAATCTTCTGTATATTCTGTGGACAAGCCTGCAAGTACCAGTGGGACACCAGAGGCTCTTCCAGTTTCTACTAAACAAAGTATTGCTAACTTTCTTTCTCGTCCTACTGAAGGTGTCCAGGCTTTAGTAGGTGGTTATATTGGTGGACTTGTCCCCAAATTAAAGTATGATTCAAAGAGTCAGCCAGAAGAACAGGAAGAGGTTATTAAAGCTGAGCAATCTGTCAGCAAAGACAAGAATGTGGAGGAGAAAAAGCGGTTATCTCTTCAGCGAGAAAAGGCAAGTTTTTCATCACTATGGCTTAAAGTTTTACATTTTTGTCAAATGCATAAGCTTCATTTCCGTATGGGAACCTAAGAAACTTTAATCATTTGTTGGTATTACTAGAGCAGTTTTGTATTCTAATCATGTATGTTTTAATATGTCTTTGTAGATTATTGCAAGAGTGAGTATTGATAATAGAACCCGGGCATTAGTTCAAGCATTGAGAAGAACAACTGACCCAAAGCTCTGCATTAACAGGGTTGAAGAACTGACTTTTCATCTTCTAGAATTTCCTGAAGGAAAAGGAGTGGCTGTCAAGGTAATTCTAATTTATTTAATCTGGTTTCGTCTTGGAATAAAAATACCAATATACTTTCTAAAATGGAGAAGGCAATACCTTTTGTTTTTTTAATTTAAACATTTTTGTGGTTTTTATCATACACATGATGTTTATAGATTCAGTAATTGACACATTCTGTGATATATATTATCCTAAATACTCATATTCTATGATGATAAATTTATGCTTTTGGTGCTACTATCTATACTTAGAGATTAAACATTTTAGAATAAAAGATAAATCTCTGTGGGCTCATTGAATTGGCTGATAGTTGCCAAATTTTTCTTGAATTTGTTTATACTATGTAACTACTCCTTTAAGACAAGAGATGTAATTTATAAGTAAAACCATTGCTAATTTTTATTTTATGATCTTTTTGTATTTGCAAGTCCCATTTTATTTATTTATTTATTAAACATTTTATTTATTCATTCATGAGAGACACAGAGAGAGGCAGAGGCAGAGGGAGAAGCAGGCTCCATGTAGGGAGCCCGATGTGGGACTCAACCCGGGATTGCGAGATCACGCCCTGAGCCAAGGGCAGTCGCCCAACCACTGAACCACCCAGGGGCCCCCATGCGAGTCACATTTTAATGATCTGAGGGATAATTAGATTGGTAATTATATTAATAAAATAGCTTTTCTTGGCCTCAGATTTTTCAAACATAAAATACTGAAGGTAATTTAAACCCATTTAAACAGACTTTTCAGAGAAATACTATGAAGTATGAATAATGTGGGTGAGTCTCTTCTGCACTGCTAGTTAGTAAGATTATTTGTAATATTTAATGAACAATTTACAAATATGTAATGAACAGATAATGTTAACATTTGATTAGAGATCTTTTAATGCTTATTTTTAACTTGCCATTCAGAAAATTTTAAGTTAGGGACGCCTAGGTGGCTTAGTGGTTGAGCGATTGCCTTAGGCTCCCGGGCATGATCCCAGAGTCCCATGAGTTCCCTGGATGGAGTCCCGCATTGGGCTCACCACAGGGAGCCTACTTCTCCCTTTTAAAAAAAAAAAAAAAGAAAATTTTAAGTCAACTTAGTTCATATATATTCCATTTTTTGACAACCATCTTGCTGAAGAGTTCTCTAAGTCTTTAAATAAGGTAGCTTTCTGTAGTTTCATATTATATAATTTATACATTATAAAGCTAAACTTTAGAGTTTCATGTTCATTAAGTTGGGGATTATCTTTCATGGATACTTAATTTCTTACTACAAGACAATTTTCCAAAGGTAGATATGCTTTTAAGTCCATTTAACATTGCAGGCATATGCTGAAAGCAGAAATCTAAAATACGCATACTCTAAAGAACTTTTTAAAAAGTGGTTTTTTGAAGTATAATACATATGCAGTTATTGGAATCAAGTTCAATGAATTTTTCACAAACGAAATGTGGCTATTTAACTGGCGCCCAGATGAAAACAGAGTTTACCAGCACTTTCAGAAGATGCCTTTGTGCTCCCTTCAGTTACAATCTCCTAGAATTAGTTTCGATTAGATTATAATTTTGCTTGTTTTTGTACATTTCATAAATTACTGTGATTGGGTTTTTTTAATTCATGTCAGTGGTAATCATTCTCATTGTTGGGGTTAGTTGTAGAACATTTTTTTTTGTTGCTTTCATATTCCATAGTATGAATGTATCCGTTTATTTATTGTATTACTGATGAATTGCTGGGAATTTTTCAGTTTTAGTCTGTTATGAATAGTCATGCTAATAGAAACTTTGAGGGCTCTTGCATTACTGATCCTACATCTAAGGACCCTTCATATACCAAGGAGTCATGTGTTTTGGAATGTATATTCAGATCAACTATGAATGAAAGTCTGGATAGTCTGTAAAAAGTTCTTATTTCCCTAAATAAGAAGCATCTCAAAAACAATGAATCTTATAAATTAAGACATATTAACATGTACACTCTCAAGGTGAATTTTCCCAGCGAACTTTTTCATTATTAGAAAAAAATTGAGCTTTTGAAAATTGCTAGAATTGTTTGTTCTAAAACATTTATATTAATATTTTCACTTTTGTGTATTATATTTATGATGGCCAAATTGAGGGAATTGTCTTTGATAAACCAATCTCTTTTGTGTATTTGTATTTGGTGTGCTACATTTTTGGCAGCCACATCTAGGAAACTGCCTTTGATGATTTTTTTCATGTTGGTGAAGGTAGTCTCCTTTCACAATTTTAATAAAAAAAGCCTTTTATAATTTTTTTTTTCAAAAAAGTACCATAAGCTTTGTAAAAAAAAAATTAGAAAAAAGGGAACAAGAATAAGAAAATAAGAATAACATATTTCTGCTACCCAGAGATTACCATTGTGTAAATGTATTAGTGTCTATTTGTATTAGTTAGATTAAGCCAACTTAAACTCTAATATATCAAAACCTAGGTGGCTTAACACAACAGAAGCTTATTAGTCCCTTGTACAAAGTCACCTGGGAGTTTAGGTGACTCTCCAGGACAATGAACCTCTGTGTGGGGGCTACTTTGATCTTGTTCTCCTATGTTTCCATACGAGGCCTCTGTGATTACTGTAGCAGGAAAAGAGTATTTCAGCAGAAAGTGCCACTGGTTTTTTCTGCTCATAACTTACTATCTTGCCCAATTGCATGGGCCTGAGATGACTGCCTTCATATGCCTGAAAGGAGGAGCATCTGGATATTGGTGAACATTAGTAATGTCTACTACAATATTTCTCTAGAAAGTTTTCTACACATATGTATATATGATATGCCAAAATAAAGTCATTCTGTGTGTACTGCTATTTTGTCATTTGTTTTTTTGGTTTTGCAGTTTGTAATGTATACCTTTCGTGTATCAAATTTTCATCAGTAAATTTTCAGTATATAAAATGTTGTTTTTATAACTGATTGGATCCAAATGAGGGTGTAGTCTAGACCATACATGTCATCTGGTTTTTCCCCCTAAGTCACTTACAGTCCTGTTCTTTCTTACCCACGTCTTCAAAACTAAGAGACCAGGCTGGTTATCTTATAGAATGGCTCACTTTCTGAGTTTACCTGGCTTCTTTCTCATTGGTGTTATTTAATGTAGTCCTCATTCTCTTTTATTTGCTGAACACTGGAATATAAACATAAAGACTTGGTTGAGTTAAACGTGTGTTAGACAATATTGTATATGATGTCATGTGCTTCATCTTGCATCCTATCAGAACTCGAATAATTGGTTGAAAAATGATTAGTAATGCTAACGTTGACCACGGGATTAGGGAGATGACTGTGATCCTCTCATTGGTGTTTAGGATAGGACCATAATCCCATCACCCATTAACCTGATTGTTCCCAGAACTAGTTCCCAGAACTAATCATTTCATTAGGGTTGTAGAAGGATAAATTTCTAATTCTGTCACTTAAGCATTGTAATTGACATTCTTCAGTAAAAGTAGAGCTTTTCTTTATCAGCTAAAGCTATTTTGTTATTCTCCAAGATCAATTTTACAGGATATGGAAGAGAAATGCTTAATTTCCTTTACTTAGTCACGAATTTTCACAGTAAAGAGATGCCTTAAAAGCTGCTTCATTGGTGTCATGATTTTTTTTGGCTTTTTTTAACTATGAGTATGAACTCCTAGTTTTTCATAAATTGTGTTTCAGTAATTTTTTTCTCCCCCCCTTTTTTTTTGAATGCTAAATTCGTCTCAACTTTGAGTGGTAGAGGCTCCAAGCTCATTCATGTGATTTTTTTTTTAACTCTTTATAAAAGTGTCATGGGCAGAAAAGGATATGCACGCATACAGCTCTATGAATTTTCAAAATTGAAAATAACTACATAACCCCCACCCAGTATACGAAACAGAATGATAGTAGCTGCATACCCAAAAAGCCCCTTTTATGTCCCTTCGAATCACTATCTCCAAAAAGATTGACCAATTTTCCTGATATTTAGCAGGATAGATTGTTCCTTTTTCTGCATATTATACAAATGGAGAGTGCCTCAGTCAGTTAAGTGTCTGCCTTCAGCTCCAGTCATGATCTTGGAGTCCTGGGATTGAGCCCTCGATTGGGCTCCCTGCTCAATGGGGAGTCTGCTTCTCCCTCTCCCTCTGCCTTGCCCCCTGCTTTTGCTCTTTGCCAAATCTCTTAAAAAACAAACAAATGGAATGATACAGCTTGTGCTCTTTTATGTATGTTTTTTTTCACTTGGCATTGTGAGAACCTTTGTTGGGTATGGTTATGAAACATACTCATTGTGTATTCTGTGGTATGAATATAGGGCAGTGTATTCATCCATTTTACTACTGATGGGACATTTGGATAGTTGCCAGTTTGGGAATATTTAGGAATAGTGCTTCTGGGATATCTTTCAGAAAACACAGATCTTCATTTCTTAGGGAGTGTATAACCAAGAGTAGTATTCCTGGTCATGAAGTATACCTGTTTTCATCTTTAGTAAGATACTGCCAAATGGTTTTACAAAGTGTTTATTACCAATTTATACTTCTGGTGGTTCTTCCTTTCTAACACTTTCTTTTTTACTTTAGCCATTTTGTTGAATGTTTAGTGATACTAAATTGTGGCTTTAGTTTGCATTTCTCTGGTAACAGTGAAGGTTAGCACCTTTTCCAGTGTTTATTGGCCATTTGTGTATTTCCTTTGTGAAGTGCCTATTCCAGCTCTTACACATTTTTTAATTGGGTTCAGCAGCCTTTTCTACTGATTTGGAGAATTTCTTTATATATTATGGGTAGAAGTTTTTTTTAATAATATGGTGTTATTATATACAATAATCTACATATGACATATACTCTATATAATAGTAATGTATATGTTTTTTGTAAATGTATTTTCTCTTTGAGTTACCCTATTTTTCTTTTTAAAGATTTATTTTAGAAAGAGAGAACGCAATTGGGAAGAGGACAGAGAGAGAGAGAGAATCTTCAAGCAGACTCCCTGCTAAGCACAGAGCCCAGTGCAAGGCTGGATCCCAGGACCCTGAGCTCACCACTTGAGCCAAAACCAGGAGAGAACCCTTAACTGACAGAGCTTCCCAGGCACCCATTTGAGTTACCTTTTAACTCATCTGGTTTCTCTGTCCTCCATTTCTGGGTGCTGTTTGAACCATCACAGTTTTCAGTGTTTTGTTTCTTCCTCAAATCAGCAAATGGAAAAGTTTTGCGAGCTCACTTTTTAGCACTTACCCGCATTTCACGTTTTAGCCCCTCCTGTCCTCTTTGCTTCAGCAGCCTTCTGATGCTGCTAAACAGATGGCACTTTTTTGGTCTTCTATTAAACTTTTCTAGTTGTTCGTGGAAAGAGACTGTTCAGTCCTAACCAGAAATGGAAATTTACATTCCCATGCTGTACCATTGTTCAGGTTCTCCTTGTGGGGCCTCAGAGCTCAACATTAGCCAGGGCCAAAAAACGACTGAAAAAGAATTTAGAACAATAGTATTTTAGATTTGATTTATCATAAAGAAACAAAATGAATGATACATTGGGAATTCTTTTTTTTTTATTTACTAAAGGTTACATAGCACAAGTGTAGCTGCTACTCAGCTGTATTCCCTTAACCTTGGGTACTGACCGGATAAGATACTTCTGAGTACAGAACCTAGAGAATCTCTGGTAAACTCAGTATAGAACCCTAGGATTTAAGCACTTGCTTCTGATCAACGATATGAAGTTGAACACTTAGAATCTCAAAGTCCTAGTTTTGTTTAAATGAGTTATTGTAATGAACTTGGATTTTTTTTAAAAAATATTTTACTTTTTTTTTTTTTTTTTTTTTTATGATAGTCACACAGAGAGAGAGAGAGAGAGAGAGAGAGAGGCAGAGACACAGGCAGAGGGAGAAGCAGGCTCCATGCACCGGGAGCCCGATGTGGGATTCGATCCCGGGTCTTCAGGATCGCGCCCTGGGCCAAAGACAGGCGCTAAACCGCTGCACCACCCAGGGATCCCTAAACTTGAATTATTTATTGAAATGATCAGCTCTTGCCTTCTACCTTAGTTTTATTTATTGACATTGGCTTATATTTCAGTAAGAGCTACCCTTCTATCTCATGTACACAGGATGGTTTATGTTTTTCCTTTGATGACAAGTTTAATTCCCAGTACTACTATGAAGCAGTTTCATCTTTAGGATTTAGAGAAAATATTTTATAAAGTTGTAAAAGCCGTTTGTTATAATGTTTGTTAATATTTACAAATTTGTGTAAGCAAATTATATTTTTTCTGATTATTATGCAGTGAATCTTTTTTTTAAAGATTTATTTATTTTGAAGAGTGAGAGAGAGCACCAGCACAGAGGGGAGAGGCAAAGGGAGAGAGAGAGAGAGAGAATCTCAGACAGACTCTTCTGGCATGGAGCCCTCCTATTGGGTTTGACCCCAAAACTCTGAGACCATGACCGCAGCTGAAATCAAGAGTCAGACCCCAACTGATTGGGGTCTGACTGTCTAAGTGAGCCACTTAGACAACCCAAGCATTGTGTCTTTAAGAAAATATTTGGACTGAGGTTAATTTTTAACCTAGATAGAAGAAGAAATATTTTAAATGTTAATTGACATTAATATTTGGAAAGTAATCTATCATTTTAAGATTACTGAGAAAGTAATATAAACACTGGCCCTGTGATTATATGTGAAGATCTACAGGTGTTGGTTAAAATAAACATTTTCACTCTTGGGATGCCTGGATGGCTCAGCAGTTGAGCGTCTGCCTTTGGCGCAGGACGTGATCCTGGATCCTGGAGTCTCGCGTTGGGCTCCCCACAGGGAACCTACTTCTTCCTCTGCCTATGTCTCTGCCTCTCTGTATCTCATGAACCAATTCACTCTTGATTTGACAAAAGCAATAAAATGTCTTTTCTTTCAACACAGGAAAAGATTATCCCATATTTATTAAGATTGAGACAAATTAAGGATGAAACTCTTCAGGCTGCAGTTAGAGAAGCTTTGGCTTTAATTGGTTATGTTGATCCAGTGAAAGGAAGAGGAATCCGAATTCTTACAATTGATGGTGGAGGAACGAGGTAAGGCTAGAAAAATGATTTTTTTTTTTTTAAACCATAGATCCAGTTCAGTCTTAGGAATTTTTTTTTAACTGATTCCATATAATTATAGTTACTATATCATTATAAAAACAAATTTTAAAAATAAATAGTTTTTCCTAAGTTCTTACTTTATCAATCTAAGAGCTTCTTTAAAAGTATACTTCAATTTGCTCTTTTTTTTTTTTTAAAGATTTTATTTATTTATTCATGAGAATACATATATAGAGAGAGAGCGCGCGAGAGAGTCAGGGAGAAGCAGGCTCCATGCAGGGAACCCAACGTGGGACTCAATCCTGGGTCTCCAGGATCACGCCCTGGGCTGAAGGCAGCGCTAAACCACTGACCCACCCAGGCTGCCCTCAATTTGCTTTCATTTTAATTTGACCCAGTATTTATTTGTTTGGTCTTTTCAGACCTTCTTGGTAGTTTAGGGCGATATATGAACCATGACTCTCTTCAAATCTTAGCAATGTTTTATAATAATAGCTTTTTTCTGTATTTATCATAACCCATGTTTACCAGTCAGCTAGTCAGTTAATAAAGTGATGGTTATAAAAGGAGTCTATATCAGTAACTTTCTGACTCCCCACGTCGTCACTTGCAGATGCCAATTCTCATACTACCGAAGAGATATTTAATGCATTCTTAGCTCAGAAGGAGGTAATTTCACCATCAAACTTTTCTTAGTACTGGCAGTTCATCCATGCTTCTTATTAGTTTGTCTAGTTTCTTACTACTTGTTGGTTAGATTCCTTGGTATTAGTCTTTGCCCCCAAAGTGTCTAGCTTGGGTTCTAGTTTCCTGCCATCTCTACTCTTACCTCTTGAATTGATAGTACATGGCCTGCCTGTTCTTAGCCTACTTTACCTCTCTGATTTTGTTCTCTGATATACCTGCCTTGTCCGTTACTATTTTGTCTGTCCAAGTACTATCCTTATCTTGTTAAATTCAAAAGTCCCGTATGTCAGCCAGATTCTCGTGACACCAATGTGAATTGCGGTGTGAGTGATAAGGAAAGAAGGCTGTTTAATAACCTGGGCGAAGGACAATAAAATAACTTCAGATGGTGGCAGTGGGAAGAAGGAGAAAGGGAAAATATGCAAGAAGGCTTTGGAAAGGGGGATTGGATATAGTAGAAGGAGGTCAAGAGCAGTCCTAAATGCAGACCCTATGGATGATGGGACAGTTGCAGGGAAATGTGAGGAGGCTATTGGTATTGAGAAGGACAGTTGTGATGTGAACATGTTGAATATAAGACTTCACACAGCAGTGTAGAGGTGCGTATTTGGCAAATGAAGAGGGAGATGCTCAAGAAGAGAAAAGTCTTAAAAGATCTTTTGGATGTTTCTTACAGAAGTGAACTAATTCAAGAAGGTGAACGTCTTCATATGATAGGTGAAGTGGTCATGAATTGGAGAGAATCATTCTGGTTCATAGAATTGGTTCCAAGTAATGAGAAGTAAGGAGGGTGGCAATTAAATGAGTAAGGAATTTCACTAAGTAGGAATAAGCCAGTTCTCTCTGCCATTAGGTTCAGGGCAGTGGGAAAGGATGTCATTGAGTCAGCTAACAGGTAATGAGTGCATACCACGTTCCAGACATTGATTGGGATCCTGGAATCATTTAGCAAGGAAAACAAACAAAAAGTCTTCATGATACTTGCATTTCAGAGGAGGAAAGAAAATAAATAACCAAAAATGTATTATTGAGTGGTAATGGGTGCTACGAAGAAAAATAAACCAAAGTGGTAAAGAGTAACAGTGCTATTTTAGAGAATGATCAAGACTAACTTTTTTTTTCAATTTTAAAAACTATTGAGATCTTGACTTATATTAGTTCCACGTGTACAACACAATGATTTTTTTTTTTTAAGACTTTGTTTATTCATGAGAGACACAGAGAGAGAGGCAGAGACATAGGCAGAGGGAGAAGCAGGCTCCAGGCAGGGAGCCTGATGTGGGACTCGATCCTGGCACTCCAGGATCATGCCCTGAGCCAAAGGCAGATGCCCAACATCTGAACCACCCAGGTGTCACTGCAACACAATGATTTTATAACTGCATATTTTGCAAAATGGTCACATAAGTCTAGCTAACAGTTAAAAATTCTTTATTCTTGTGATGAGAACATTTAAGATTAACTTTCTCAGTAACTTCCAAATATGCAATACAGTATTTTAACTGTGTTACCATGTTGTACCATACATCCTTATTTATTATATTATTTACTGGGTAACTGGATGTTTGTAACTTCTGATCTCTTCACCCACTTTGTCAACCCCACTCACATACCACCTTCGGCAAGCATCAATGTGACTATGACTTCTTTTTATTTATTTATTTTTATTTTTATTTTTATTTTTTTAAATTTTTTTTTATGATAGTCACAGAGAGAGAGAGAGGCAGAGACATAGGCAGAGGGAGAAGCAGGCTCCATGCACCAGGAGCCCGACATGGGATTCGATCCCGGGTCTCCAGGATCGCGCCCTGGACCAAAGGCAGGCGCCAAACTGCTGTGCCACCCAGGGATCCCTATGACTTCTTTTTAAGAAGTAACATTTGAGTAGAGATTTGAAGGAACAATCAAGACCATTCAACTTTAATTTGAAGTGAGGGAGGTATGTTGAAAAGAGATTTGACACCAATAAGTACTTGATTTTATAGGATAGGAGTTTTGTTAGTCGTTCAGGGTGGAAATCAGAGTAAAGACATTTGGGAAAATCTAGAAGTGAGTTAGGAGGAAGGTAGGTTTAGATCAGCAGTTCTCCACTGGAGGTTATTTTGTCTCCTAGAGGACATTTGTCAGCATCGGGAGACATTCTTCATTGTTGCAGCTGGGGGACTGCCCCTTGCATTTGGTGAGAAGAGGGCTGTTGGTGCTTACACCTTACAATGCACAGAATAGCCCTACAGCAAAGAGTTGTCCAGCCCGAAATGTCACTCGCGCTGCTGTTGAAAAGCCTTGTTTTAGGGGAACATGAGAAAGCAGCCAGAATGGGAAGTTTGTGTTGAAAGGAGTAAGGGGAAGGCTTGGGAGAAAAAGAACCCATATCTTTTATTTCTTTGCATATGAGGGCCTGGTACAATGTTAGGCTTAATCAACCTGGCAAGTGTGTTTATTTTTAATTTGACCTGAATTAATTTATAAATATAGAATTTTAAAATAGTTTTCTTCCTGATTATACAAGTAAAACTCGGAGGGGAAGAAAGAAAAGTATTTAAAAAAGCAAACAAAAAATATAGTACAGATTCTTTTTAATGTTTTGATTTATGTCTTCAAATATTTTTTTCTTGCGTGAGTATACATGTGTATGTTTTCTTTCTTTTGTTAAGTATATTTATCCAGCATTATCTCAAATTCTTCATGTCTCACTTTGAATTTACTTAAAATTTCAAAAACAAATCAGCCTTTGGTTTTCTACTTTAATCCTATTTTCTAGTGATTTCCTATTAGTATCAAAGCAGTTTGGCACTGTAAATTTTATTTAGTGGTGCTTGACTACCACAAGGACCTCTTTGCCCCATATCTTGTATTTGGTTTAGACCATTTCATTGTTTCTATATATTCTCCCAGTGTTCAGAATTGTTCACATGATACATCCATCCTAAATTGGCCTACATCTCCTAGCCTCTTTCATTATCCACATTCATCATCAAGCTTTTTTTTCTTTTAAAGATTTTTATTTATTTCAGAGAGAGCATGTGCACAAGCTTGAGCAGGGGGCAGAGGCAGAGGGAGAAGCAGACTCTGCTGAGCAGAGCCCGACACAGGGCTTGATCCTAGGACCCTGGGATCATGACCTGAGCCAAAGGCACATGCTTAACCTACTGAGTCATCCAAGCACACCCATCATCAAGCTGTTTGTTTCCTTTGGCAAGGATCCACAAATTAGCAAAATCAGCAGCATAAATTAATACATTCCTCATATGGGGCATTGTCCTGAAGTTGTTGAAAGATGTAGAAAAAGAATAAATAGAAGAAAGCTTGAAAGTATGAGTAGTGAAATACAGAAGACAAACTGTATAGAAGCATTGGTAGCCAACTTAACACTGTAGAGAGAAGAAACTAATACATGTCTTTCCAGAACTGGTGAGTGCAGGCTTTAAATAATTTCCACAGTTGGGGTGTTTAAAAAAAATAGTATGTTGGCATATCTTTGTATTATTATTCAAAGAGACACTAATATAAATTTAAAAACCTGCTTTTATAACAGGTTTTATATCATTATTTAAATTTTGGAGTTTTGTAAGTGATCTTAAAAACAGGCAATTTTTTTTTTGATAATTTATATGATCAGTTTCCATGTTAACATATAAGTATAGAAAAGCAACTTGCAGGCTAATTTCCTTAAAACAGGAATTTCCATTTTTCCTTTTTGTTGTAGGGGTGTGGTTGCTCTTCAGACACTGCGAAAATTGGTTGAACTTACTCAGAAGCCAGTTCATCAGCTCTTTGATTACATCTGTGGTGTGAGCACAGGTAATTGTTATATGAGAGCCATGCATCTCAGCAGTATGCGCTTGATTAAAATCTGTCATTCTCTGACGTGGTGGGTGTTGGTTTTATGTTTTAATGACAGTAGTCCTTTGATTGGCTTAATGGATTTTATAAAATGTTTATTGGGAATAAGTGGGTTTTTTTGTTTTTTGAGAGAGAGAGAGAAAGAGAGTGTGTGTCCCCGTGCAAGGGCCAGGTGGGGAGTAGATGGGGAGCAAAGGGAGAGAATCTCTAGCAGACTCCCTGCTGAGCATGGAGCCTGACGCAGGGCTTGATCTCAAGACCCTAAGATCATGACCTGAGCTGGAAATCAAGACTGAGCCACCCATGTGCCCCTGAGAAGTGGTTTTTAATGTTATTTTAATATGTTTTTAATAAACCACGGTGACAAGCACAAATTACAAATTACTGCTTTATAGTATAGTCACCTCAAGGAAAGTGAAGAACTGGAAGAAGGTCGGTCCTTAAATTATACTTGAACCAACAGAATGTTGGAGATGGATGAGATTTTACTTTTTTGTCAGACGTGTCCCTCAGTGAAGAAATTGCTTCTTCTTTTTTTTTTTTTAAAGATTTTATTTATTTATTCAGGAGAGACACAGAAAGAGAGGGACAGGCTCCATTCAGGGAGCCCAATGTGGGACTTGATCCTGGGACTCCAGGATCAGGCACCTGAAGGCAGGTGCTAAACTGCTGAGCCACCCAGGAATCCCCAAGAAATTGCTTCTTATATCATTTTTTATCTGAGTAGTTGAAGCCAGAATTTAAATTGATAAATGTGAGAGTCCATGTGTCTTAAAGCCTACTTCTTAATACTGCTGGGTACATTTAAAATTGTAGTTCCATGTTTGCATAGAAGAAATTGGCAACTTAGAATACAGTTGTTACTGAAAAATTTCTTAGTTTTCATTGGGACACCATCAGAGGAGTATTTGTTTTTTTATTTCTGTAGGTCAGCTCTGTCACCCACCCATCTGCCCACACCCACCCCAAGTATGCATTAAGCCCTTCAGGACACCCATTGCTGTTGCTACCACCTCAGTCACATTCTAGGACTACTAGGATTGTGGATCCTTGCTGGATATTTTACTGTTTGACCTGATAATTTCTCACTTCATCTTAGTTTATCTTCACAGCCTTTCATTTCTATTTTTTTCTCATTCTTCTGAATTAAAATAGTAATTCTAAAGACCACTAGCAACAAAATCAAATGATTTATCTACAGTATTTGTGTGAAGTATGACAGTTATGCCTAAAGGGCATGTTAATCAGATGTTCAGTTCTGGAAATTTAAGAAGAGCAATTAAAGGAATGATGCAAAAGCCTAAGGAATCAGTGATTCTTATGAAGTTCTATGGAACACTAACTCCTCAAGGTCTTAGGTTACAGGAAGTCATTGGGTTAAAGGAAGTTATGCAGATTTCTTTACAGAGGTACTTCTGAGAATTTTTATTTAAGATTTTATTTATTTATTTTTTTGAAAAAGAAAGTGAGTCCAAGCAGGGGGAGGGACAGAGGGAGAGAATCTCAAGGAGACCCCACACTGAGCATGGAGCCCCACGCAGGGCTTGATCTCATGACCCCAAGGTTACAACCTGAGACCAAAACCAAGTCATATGCTCAACTGACTGAGCCACCCAGGCACCCCTGAGATATTTTAATATGTTAAAAATGCAAATGCATTGTGACTCAAAATAATATTTACTTCCCAATTTGATATAATTAGAGAAACCCTTCTTAAAGAGACTTTTCCTAGGGCTAATGAATTTTGGTAGTTTTTTTGAAGATTTTACCCTGACCATTCCTGTTAAATTTAGTATTGGTTCTTAGCAATTCAAACAGTTAAACAAGCTAACTTCTTGATTGGTGGATGCTCAATAAAGAGAATTTTAAATCCAATTCATCCATGTAGTAGAATATTAGTTTATGTAAAACGCACTTTCTATGTTTATCAGGTATTTTTTCCATGTATCTTTTGGCTTATGTTAACCTTAACTTCTGATACAGTGCCTGTAATTTTCCTTTCTTTTTTCCATTTGTAGAATGGAAAATATATTGTTTTTTTTTTCTTTTTTCTTTTTTTTTTAGATTTTATTTATTTATTTATTCATGAGAGACACAGAGAGAGAGAGAAGCAGAGACACAGGCAGACACGCAGGCAGAGGGAGAAGCAGGCTCCATGTAGGGAGCCCAATGTGGGACTCGATCCCCAGATCCCAAGATCACGCCCTGGGCTGAAGGCATGCACCAAACTGCTGAGCCACCCAGGCATCCCAGGAAAATGTATTCTAATGTAGAAATTTTGTTTGCACTTAGAATTTTTGTAAAGTTAATATATTTAAGGATAAGTGATATCCTTAACCAGTACAATAAAATTTAGTTTTAAAATATCTGCTCATCTTTATAGTAGCTCTACTTGAAAGGCACTTAATTTTTTGGCAAGTTATTTCTTGTGTTAATTAGAGATTTTCTGCAAATTGAAAACAGTAAATTCTATCATATAGTTATGCCATTCTTTTTTTTTTTTTTTTCATTTTTTTAAGATTTATTTATTCATGAGAAACCCAGAGAGAGAAGCAGAAACCTAGGCAGAGGGAGAAGCAGGCTCCCCTTAGGGAGCCCGATTTGGGACTTGATCCTGAATCCTAGGATCACGTCCCTGGGCTGAAGGCAGACGTTCAACTGCTGAGCCACCCTGGTGTGCCTAGTTTTGCCATTCAGTTTCTTTTAGAACATAAGCTATTTTATCTTTTACTAGACTAAGACCAAGAATAATAAAATACATAAAATATTTAAAATATATTATGATAATGAGTTCCTGGTTTTCCTTTGTTCCCAATCTCAGAGTAAGCTCTGATGCTGTGTAGGTCATCCCCCCAAGGCTTTCTCCCCTACTTTTCTCCTTAGTTCAGGGTTAGGCCAGTTAGATACACTAGGTGGCAGTGTGTCCCACCAAGTGCAGCTAGGATGTGAACTCAGCTGTTTAAAAAGGATATTCCAGAGCCCTAATTTCTTTCATTATTTTAGTTCCCCAGACCAACTTAAAGGAGTAATTATTTTACTGAATTGTTAAGTTGTCAATATACTGTATTCTGTGACTAAAACTTAAGGAATTCATTAAGGTTAGAAAGAATGTCATTGACCATGATATCTTAATTATGTATTATTTAATTTGGTGTAAATCATGTATTTTAAAATTAATCCTCATCATCATTGGTTAACCTTTATTTAGTCCTGATTGAGGCCAGGTAAAGCCCTTTACGTGTGTTATCCTTGTAAAAGAACATTATAAATTTTAGTTATTATCTTTGTGTTATAGTTGTATAAATTGAGGCTCTGAGAGGTTAAGTAGTTGGTTTCAGGTGGCACAGAAAGTATCAGAGCTACAATTTTAACTAGGTCTGTGACTTGGGAAGTCTTATAAGTACTGTAATGTCGATGCTGATAAAAACTAAGCATTCTTCCTTTCAGGTGCCATATTAGCATTCATGTTGGGATTGTTTCATATGCCCTTGGATGAATGTGAGGAACTTTATCGAAAATTAGGATCTGATGTGTTTTCACAAAATGTCATTGTTGGAACAGTCAAAATGAGTTGGAGCCATGCATTTTATGACAGTCAAACGTGGGAAAATATTCTTAAGTAAGTTAGTTATTTTTTTTAAATGTTTGATTCCATAAATAATATGTGCATATTATTTGAAAATTGAAAAAAATTTTAAAAGAATATTAAATTACTGATCCCAGTAATTTGAGATCATCACTGTTAATATTTTGGTGTATAACTCCAGTCACTATTTTATTTTAGTTCATGTGTGAGATTTGTGTGTAGAAGTTGCAATTGCCTTTTCAAAAAGTGAGACCATATCATAGAAAGACGTGTCTGGTTTTTAGATTACTCTGTAGCTAGTCTACATACCTCAGTTTATCTCAACACAGCTCCTTTATCCTCTGGAGGACCCTGAAAACAAAGTTTCTTCTGCTTCAGCATCTTTACCCCTCAGATGCCCTGGGTTTTAATATGTTACTTCACCACCTTTTGGTGTCCTTCTCAAACTCCGCCTCAACCATACATTGTTGTCTTTTTTAAAGATTTTATTTATCTATTCATGAGAGACACAAAGAGAGGGAGAGAGAGAGAGAGGCAGGCTTCATGTAGGGAACCCGACGCTGGACTCGATCCCGGGTCTCCAGGATCATGCCCTGGGCTGAAGGCGGCGCTAAACCACTCAGCCACCTGGGCTGGCCCCATACATTGTTTTAAGTGCATTAATTGTACTATAAGACACCTAGAGGAGGTATTTATATCTCTTTTTTGTTGTGCATAGTACTTTGAACAAAGCCCTGAGCAAATGGTATTTGCATATCATGTGTTCCCTAATGTTAGGAGGTACAGTCACTTTGATATAATTTAATTTTCCTCCTTCAATAAAGGGACAGAATGGGATCCTCACTAATGATTGAAACAGCAAGAAACCCTTCATGTCCTAAGGTAAGTTTGGAGTCTTTAAGTATAATACCAACTTGTGATTGAAGGGCAGGTGAAAGCACATATCCTGAAGGCCCTTTATTAAGAGAAACATTTCTTAACAATTTCTTTTAATAGATTATATTGATTTACTTACATCTAGGGTAATTTAAGAAGATACAGGATATGATCATTAGACCTCTTTGTATATCCAGTAAAGTTAGTATAACCAAAGTTTAAGCGTATATACCAGTAGGACTAAAAATAATGAAGAATTATTTAATCATAAGGTTAATCAGATCCAGTGATTTAAAGAAAACTGTAAAAAGACAAACAAAAAAAAAAAAACAAAAAACTAGCATTTCCTCCACTAGACTTTTTAAAAGAAATTTTTTGTGCCTGTGGAAATACGTTAGATTAACATACAAATGGAATTCCAATTTTAGAAACGTCAATGCCACTAGGATATGTCTCATGTGGCTTCTCTATTTATTTTGTTTGAAACCCAATAATCTGAGTATTGCTTGAGTTCTATGTTCTTTAATAATACTTATTTGATTAAGGAATAGGATTTATGTATTTCAGAATCCCTTGCAGCTTATATTTATTCTTGGATAATAAGCTGTAACCATGAAAAATCAAATACAGTTCCCTTTATTTTTCTTTCACCCTTGCTTGTTCAAATTTCATTCATTCTTTAGCTATTAATCTTGAGCCTAATGTGTTAGCACTGTGCCAGGCACTCTGGAGGCCTTAGCAAGTAAATGCAGAAAACATGGGGTTTATAGTCCAGTAGGGCAAAGTAGACGTTAATCAGGTAATCACACAAAACAGATAGAGTTTCCCTGAAACAAATGCTATGGAGCTCAGAAACAGTTCTCTGAAAAGCATATAGTTACAGGGACAGGAGGAAAGGCTATTCTAAGGAAATGAGGTTTGAGATCCTAGTGTGCAGGCCAATGAGTAGGAGTAGGAGTAGGAGCAGTGCTGGCAAAGGGCAGGGCGTGTGCGGGAGGAGGCATGGAAAAGTGCAGAAACTGAGAGTTCCTGGAGACTAAGTCTACGGACTCAAGGGCGTTGGGCAAAAGGGGCCTGCCGTGGCAGGTGAATCAGATATGTGGGGCCTTGGCGAAGGGGGGTGTCGATGAGATGCACACAGCTCTTTTGGAGAAGATCCTAGGGTATACTCTATGCCTCTTGTTTGCTCCCCTGGATCTTCAGAGCTGTTTGCTTGTTTTTAAAGTCATGGGAGTTGCCAACTTTAAATAAAAGCATAGAGTAGGTGTAAGGGAACTTTAGCCACTTCAAAACATAATTCACTCGTGATAAATGGATTTATCGTGTTTCCTATGTGATTCTTAAGTCAGCCCGTCTATAGACCGATCAAATAGGAAGACCTCCTGGATTTTGGTGTATGACCAACTCTTACCCACAGTGGCTTAGGGACCCTCAGATCACTCACAGGATCTGGGAATATTTCCTTTGGTTTATAAAATAGCGAAGCAGATAGGCCTCTGGCAGGACTTAGAACCCTAATAACTCTGGTCTCCTCAGTACCTTTCAGCTTCTTCAGTTCATACTGCCGGTCATTAACAAATACAACACATTTTGCATTAATGCAACTGACATCGATAAAAATCTGAGACCCAAGGTAGTCAATGTTAGTTATTTTAATACAAAATTACCCACTTTCCAGTTATTAACAATGCTAAGAAAGCCTCAAGAGTTTGTATAGTGTTAGTTTCAGTTACTAATGCTTCCAAAGAGAACGGAGGCAAAGACTAATTTGTTAAATGATACTATGAAAATAGTGTATTTTTTTTCTTTGAGTAGTTTATATTCATTGCCACTACTGCTGCATTGATTATTATATATAAATTTTCAAATTTATGTCTTTCTGATGGCTTTATTTTTTCCTGATGGTTTTTAAAAATGGCTAATCAAATCATGTAGTCAACAATATCTTTAATTATTGTTTTCTTATAATACATTTCTCAAAATTGTCTCAGTCCTGTATCTAATTTCCCATGAAGTAACACCTAGTTAGACCTGGTTCCCTTTCCTTAACATCATATTTATGTTATACACTTATCTTGATAGGTAGAGTTGTAGATTGTTTATTCACAGTACTAAATAACGTTTACTTTTTTACAGATCCCAAATACTGCTGTTTACAATAGGTATCATTCACTTTTTAATTTACTAGGTAGCTGCAGTAAGTACCATCGTAAACAGAGGGATAACGCCAAAAGCTTTTGTGTTCAGAAACTATGGTCATTTTCCTGGAATCAACTCACACTATTTAGGAGGCTGTCAGTATAAAATGTGGCAGGCTATTAGAGCCTCATCTGCTGCTCCCGGCTACTTTGCAGAGTATGCATTGGGAAATGATCTTCACCAGGTAAGTTGACTGTGGCCTACCTTTTAAAAATTTATGTGATTAAAGAAACAGCACTCATTAAATGTCACAGAGGGATCAACCAAGACTTTCCTTTTAATGTTTACACGTGGCAAAAGAGGTGCCATACAAAATGTTTTTATTTGTTGTTTGTTTTTCTTAAATTAACAAGCCTTCTGGCTTGAGCACATTTTAGGAAAGATTTTTTTTTTTGTATTTTATATAATATGATTCATAAGTAATTATGATTTTATTTATGGAAAAATATATGTAAGATTGGCTTTCCAAATGTAATAAAAATTAAGACACGATCCCTGAAAACACAGAACCCAATCTGTTTGACAGTTTTGGTGGACATATTTTGAAGGAGATGATATAATAAAATAATAGTAGACACTCATTAAGTTAGCTGTGTACTGGATACTTATATAGTCCTTTGCATTCATTGTCCATTTAATCTTCACTGCTTATGAAGTGGATAGTTATTCCCACTCCTACAAATGAGATACTGGAGTCTTGAGAAATGTTAAGTAACTAGAGTAGGATCACAGCTATCAAGTGACAGGATTGGGATGCTATCTATAATTATACTGTTTCTAAGTTTATGGCTAAATAATGATAAAGTTGAATATTATTTCTGGCAATTTATTCCTTTTCTGATACATAGACTTATTTATCATAAATTTTTCCTCTGTCTAGTTTTTCCATCATGAAATGTTAACTCCTAGCTCAACACTAAATGATGAAAAAGTCACTAAAGCATTTGAGCTGATACTTCCAAAATATGTCTTATAGAAGCTTAATTTTTATAATGATATCCCACTTAAAATCAATCTCATTCGATAGAGCTATTAACCTTACCTTTCCTCTCTAGTCAGTAAAGTATTTGTGCTCTGTTTCTTTGGTATTTAAACATGTGTTGAGAAGAAAACTATTTGACATAGATTTTCAGATGTCATTCAAGAACTCATACATAGGTCTTCAATGTGAAGTACATATCAACTGTATAATTTTAATTTACAACGTGTCAGTATTATAACTAAAACACCAGTTTTATTTTCTCGTATGCTTTTATAGTATGTTAGACATAATTAAAAATATTATGGGCAGCTATCCCATTTTTTTCTATACTTCTAGAAGTAATGTCATAATCTTTGTAGTTAACAAGATTAACATAGGACTCCCTTTGTCTTTGGAGTCAGTTCAGACCATTTCTTACTTTGTAAAATTAGTCATTGTTGAATTATGCAAGGCACTTCCCCTTCTCGCCTTTCTCTTCTTTCTTCCACCTACTCAAGACAAAGTGCTAGCTGTAGAGTTTTTCTGACATTGACTTCTAGACTTATTGGTCAAATTAAAATATTTATTTTAAAATGCACCTTCCTGTTTTTCACAATTTCTTCATATTCTTCCTCTTACCAGGTTGTAAGTGGAGAAATAATTTAGACAGTGTATTCAAGATAGTAAAGATTTCTAACATATCTTTAACATGGTAGTCATGCTACAAAATTGCAGTGATGTCAAATACTAATAAAAGTCTCAAAAGATAAGTTACTGCATTTCAGGGCCATATGTTCCCAGACTTCAAAAAAAGTTACTCATTTGCTTTTTATTCTTAATCTGAGTGGTAATAGTTCTAAAGTTTAATTCAGTACATAATAACAAACCAAAGTAATTCAGTGGTTCTTTATCCATATCATTTAGACTAGTGATGTTTCTTTTTATGCTTAGCCATTTTTATGTTGATCAGCATAATCTTTGGATTTAGGTTGAGCTACAGATTAAAATAACTTATCATATAAAATTTATATAAAGCATATAACTATGTCAGAGAATATACTTTTATGTAAATCAGTGACTTGACTCTAGGAAGATTTGCACATCTAATTAATAGTCATATGAAATCTGAATTCTAAGCAAACCCTATTTTTGAGAATATTTTTCTTACTGCATATTCTCTGCCAGACTTGAGAAAGAGGGGATCCCTGGGTGGCTCAGCAGTTTAGTGCCTGCCTTTGGCCCAGGACGTGATCCTGGAGTCCCAGGATCGATTCCCACATGGGGCTCCCTGCATGGAGCCTGCTTTTCCCTCTGTGCCCGTGTCTGCCCCTCTCTCTCTCTCTCTCTCTCTCTCTCTCTCATGAATAATAAATAAAAATCTTTAAAAAAAATTTTTTTTAAACTTGGAGGAAAAAATGGGGTATTTTTTTATTTAAAAGATGCTATGAAAGATTGATTAGGATATTCTAACATGTGAAGGATCTTGATTGCTTAAACAAAAAAACATTCAAGTGAAGTTCCTTTCCAGCCTTTCAGAAATTGTTAAGAAGTTTAAAGCTAAAATATGGTCCTTACTATTACAATCCTCTTACTCTAAGCTCTTTGAATAATTATATTGAGGCATTTCCAGACTCATTTTTCAAATCTCTTTTCACTGTCATGTCTGACATACGTTTTAATGTGAGTTACTTCTATCCTTTTGGAACCATGTGGAGTATAAATTATAGACTAATACTCTGAACAGTTATTGAAAGTGCCATAATTAAGAGGTGTGAGTAGGTAGATGGGTAGATTTCATTTCCCTTTGCCTATAAAGAGAACAATGTTATTACAGTATTTACTGGGATTATTAAATGTCCTAGAAAATTACAAAGTGAGAATTCTTTTTGAGTAGCTTTCCAATGTATTACTTCTCTTCCCCTGCCCAAGTAGCATCATATTTATCTTGAAATAGTGTCCATTTTACACAAAATTAACCCTTGTCTCTCTAAGTTTTATTGATATATAATTGATACGCAAAAAGCTGAACACATTTGATGTATACAGTTTGATGAGTTTGAACATATGCTTAAACCGTTCTCTCTGATCTTTTTCCATCTCCACTTCCAAAATTAAATCATTCATTCTCGCCTTTGGAGAAAGAGCCTGATAAATTCATTTACACTAAAGGTTTTGATGACAGATTCTCATGTATTATTTCTCTTAGGCCTAATATACATTTTGAAAGGTTGTGTCCAGAACTCAGAATACTTTAACCTGAAAGGAATTCCAATATTCCATATAAATATTCCAGATAAATAGTTTTTTCAGTAGAAAGAACCTGCCTAGCACCTGGCAGATTATAAGCCTTTGCCAGGCTACCACTAATTTTCAGTATAACTGATCAAAAGTATAGTGACTGCTTGCTCAGTGCCAGGCACTGTATTAACCATGAGAAACATAAAGGTTATAAGTGCCAGCTTACTGTTTTTGTTTCCTGGGTCCTACCTTCAAATAGCTCAAACTAAAAGACTATAAACACAGTTATATAAGATGATAAATTCAGTAATATGGAGGTTCCTCAAAAAGTTAAAAATAGAGCTATTGTATGACCCAGCAATTGCATTACTAGGTATTTATCCAAAGGATACAAACATACTGATTCGAAGGGATACATGTACTCCAGTGTTTTTGTTTTTGTTTTTAAATATTTTATTTATTTATTCATGAGAGACAGAGAGGAAGAAGCAGGCTCCATGCAGGGAGCCCAATGTGGGACTTGATCCCGGAACTCCGGGATCATGCCCTGAGCCAAAAGCAGGCACTTAACTGCTGAGCCACCCAGGTGTCCTTCACTCCAGTGTTTATATCAGGACTATCAATAATACCCAACTTATGGGAAGAGCCCAAATGTCCATCAACTGAAGAGTGGATAAAGATGTGGTGTATATATACTCTGGAATATTACTCAGCCATCAAAAAGAATGAAATCTTGCCATTTGCAATAACATGGATGGAGCAAGAGTGTATGTATTGTGCTCAGCAAAATAAGTCAGTCAGAGAAAGACAAATACCATATGATTTCACTCATGTGAAATTTAAGAAACAAAACAGATGAACATAGGAGAAGGGAAGGAAAAATAAGGTAAAGACAGGCAAACCATAAGAGACTCGTAGTTATAGGAAACAAATTGAGGGTTGCCAGAGGAGGGGGGGTGGGCATTAAGGAGGGCGCTTGTTGTGATGAGCACTGGGTGTTATATGCAAATTGTACCCCTGAAACTAATACTATATACTATATGTGAATTAACATGAATTTAAATAAAATCTAGAAAGTACAAATTCAATAATGAAAATACACCCAGGGTTAGGAAGTAGTTCAGAAAATATGGCTTATTCTTGAGGATTGCCTTTACAAAGACATTTCCACTCCAGCTGAGATCTAAAGGATGAATAGTTGGGTAGGATAGAAATGGGTTTGGGGGGGAAAAGAAGAAAAATGGGTTTGGGAGGGGAAAACAGGGAAAGATTGCTTAATGGTTTTAGTGATAAAAACATTGGAAATTGACAGTGGTGATGGTTGTAAAATACTCTGAATGTAATTAATGCCACTGAATTGTAACCTTGAAAATGTTTAAAAGAACCAATTTATGTTGTATATTTTACCATAATAAAAAATTTTTTTTAAAATTCTAGAAAAATAAACTGAGATGAGATGATTAAGAGAAGTTCACATTGCACAGTGGTTATTTTCTGGTCGGTACTCTATGATTTGAAATGATTAAATGCACATTAAAAGTCATCAAAAGGGCAGCCCAGGTGGCTCAGTGGTTTAGTGCTGCCTTCAGCCTAGGGGGTGACCCTGGAGTGCCAGGATCGAAATCGGGCTCCCTGCGTGGAGCCTGCTTCTTCCTCTGCCTGTGTCTGCCACGCCGCCCCCCTCTGTGTGTGTCTCTCTCGTGAAAAAATAAATAAAATCTTAAAAAAATATCTAAATTTTAGGCTATTAAATACATATATGACGTGCTGCTGTTAAAACACAATCCTGTGTGTACCTCTGAGAGATAAAGAACAAATTATTCAGTCAATTAATTTTTTAAGTCTATTTTGCCACAGTATCTAGCAGTGGACCCGGCAAAACCAAATACACAATGAATCGATAACTGTGAATATGAATACCTAAGTGAAGGAAATGCCATAGTCGTACCATTAGCCTGATGACTTCCTGATAGGAGAGGCATGGACAGGCATGGGCTAAGTTATAAGGGAACTCGGGATGCTGTGCCTCTCCTTAGACAGGAGTGAACACCAAAAATCTTAACTTACTTGATGGAAAGCCAGTAAAGTTTAAGGAACAGGAATTTACTTTAAAGCATGGCTATTAAAACCATTGGCAACCTGGCAACTTTTTAATTTGGGAGTAATTTTACTATTATCAATTCTTGCTAAACTTTGCCCTTTCTTTTCTTCCCTGTTTGTCTCTTCTGAGCCTTTTTGATAGGTTTTTATATAAAATCGTGAAGAAGTGTTCCATCTAAAATACCGAGTTGGTTAGAAGCTATACAGAGTATAACTATAGAATTTAAGATAAAAGTAGTTTTGGGCACCTGGCTGGCTCAGTTGGTGGAACATCTTAGGGTTGTGAGTTCAAGCCTCATGTTGGGTGTGGAGATTAATTAAAAGTAAAATCTTGAAAAAAAAAATTAAGATAAAAGTAGTTTTAAAACAGGTAACTTTCTTGCTGAATTAGAAATGAAATGTGATGGGTATTGTTCTAATGTCCTATTAATTGAAAATAAAGGATAAAGTTGAAAGGATTAAATTAAAATTAAAATCAGAAGCCTTTAGAAAATAATTATTACTACCTGCGTCGAAGGAATCCATGGTTTTACAAAGTTAAACAGTACAAATAGTCAATGTAAGACTATCAACAGATATATAAAGACAGCTAAATTTATAACTAGTTCCTTTCAGCTGGTGAATGATAAACAGTGATAGATCCGAGTAATTAAGTATTAGACAGAATAAAAAGGAATGAATTACTGGCGTGTACTGACATAGATGGATTTCAGACGTATTAGTCTAGGTGAAAGAAACCTAGGCTCAAAAGACTACATACTGTGTGATTCCGTGTATCTTGATAACAAGAGCTAATATGTGACCTTGGAGAGTAGAGGGAAGAGTTTTTGAAAACAAGAGGGTTGGGGAACTGAGAGTCTAGGGTGTTATAAAGATGAGAAGTCGAGTGGGGTATGATAAAGAATTTCTACCCTTTCTATGTGGGATAGTAAGGAAGCCATGAGCCCATAATTTGTTGAATGAGTAATTGATAGATGACAGCAGTGATGGCGGCCTGGGTGAATCATGGAGCCTTTTGTTTGTTTGTTTAATTTATTTTAGAGAAAGAGCACAAGCGAGAGAGAAAGAATCTCATGCAGACTCTGCACTGAGCATGGAAAGGAGCCTGACTCGGGGCTCAACCTCAGCACCCTAAGATTAGAACCCAAGCCCAAACCAAGAGTCACTCTTTTTTTTTTTTTTTTTAATATTTTATTTATTCATGAGAGACACACACACAGAGAAGCAGAGACACAGGCAGAGGGAGAAGTAGGCTCCACACAGGAGGCCTGATGTGGGACTCTATCCTGGGATTCCAGGAGCACGCCCTGAGTCTAAGGCAGATGCTCAACCCCAGAGCCATCCAGGTTCCCCAAGAGTCAGACTCTTAACCAACCGTGCCACCCAGGTGCCCCCATAGCAGAACCTGAAAAGCACATGTGGTTTGGGGCTAATAATGGTCTAGAAGGAACCACTAAGATATTGGAGATATGAGAGAATCAGCAACTTCCTGGAAAACGGTGTTAGGGAAAGAGCCACATTTCTGTTGTAGCACTCAGAAGAAGGTGACGTTACCTTGTAAGTTTTAACTGTGGAACAGTTTCCATATGGCCCAGTGGAAGGGCTTACGATGTCAGGGAGGAGTGGAAGACTGTCCGTGGCGAGGAGGCTCAGAGAACTGAATGGAGCAGGGGCACAGCGGGGTTTAGAGTGACATGTGAAGTTAGCCCCGACTGGTTCTCTGAGGAAAGTGAACCTACTGCCTCTAAAAAGCTAAAAACCCTCCCACCCCATGTAGTGATCCTTTCCAGCAGATCACTGGATCTGCTTCATCTGCTTCAGGCTCAGCACACACAAGGATAGCAGTCCCCAAAACTAGTCACTGCACACCTTTTGGCCTGGCACAGAGTAGGTGGACATCTTAGGTTTTAACGAACTGAAGCAGTCTACTTGGCGTCAGAGAAGGTTTACTTCTTTCGGTCTTAACTTGCACTTTGATGTGTTAAGGATTCTGATCTTTTGTGTGTATCTCTGCTATGCTACTTGGAATTTAGGAATGACAGTATTTAACTGTTTTACCAAGATGTACACTGAAAATTGAGTCTCTTGAATCTGTAATAAAGGAAGTGTAATGCTGGCACATGGGCTGCTGTGTCCTCATTCTGCTTCTGATACCCATTTCCCTTTTCCTGAGCCTAGACCAAGCTTTACTTTCCTTAGGACACCTACTGCCACTCAGGTGGCAGATGACAGGAACCCAGCCACCACCCCACCCCAGACCGTTTCCTGTACCTCTAGCCCTGGGGCCAGTCACAGGCCAGCTTTCTGCAGTCTTTAGGTCTCAGAGCATCCTGACTTAGGCCTGTCTCAGCTACAATGGGACTTTATGAAAAGAACAGAAGACCTGAAATACGGTGGGCTGTTGAATAAATGGGCCCCTGTTGACAAGGGTTGTCTTCTGAAAGAATAGCCTTTTCTCATGAAAGTCACAAACATGGAAACATGAACCACATTCTTTTGAAGAGATGTAGTTAGAGAGCTATGGAGATCACACCTCAGGGGGAGGTAGAGATTAGATCGGAAATGGCAGCAGACAACCCACCCCCAAATGGAGAATAGAGCAAGCAATGAAAACGCATGATGAAACACTTTTCTCCCCCCTGAGAATCCACACAGCCGTGAGTGTCCCTGTTATCCCAGAGGCATCATAAAGCTACACGTTGGGCATGAATGCTGTATGCCATAATAAAGGACCGTTAGCCTCAGGTTGGCGATTCCATAATGAAAGGTTGACTTTGTCTGAGACCCATGGTTAGTATTTAGAGCATTTCTTTGCTGCTGCCTTCTAGTGTATTCTCACTGGTAGCCAGAGTGGGTTATTTGAGATACGTGCTTTTTTAAAAGTTCTTTCGGGAATGAATAAAATGAAGAGTTGCGGTTATCTGTGATTTACAAATAAATGCCACCCCCATCCCGTAGGCTAACTGAACATAAATTCACAAAAAGGTAAGGGATGTTTGTTTCTTCTTTGTGTTCCACAAGAAATTTTAGTAACATCCATATACTTCATTACTAGGGTAAAATCCTGCATATTTATAATAGGGCCTTGAAGCCAGAGAACACGAATATTGGCAGTGGTGGAAAAGTAGGATAGATAATTTTCCACAAGGAAAGAAACCACTTAGGAGAAGTCTCTGATCCTTTGATTCACGAATTTTGTGAAAAGACAGTCCTATTATCAACTCACTGGAGATTGGGTTGCTGCATGTCATTTTTACTTTTTATCAGAAACTTGCAAATTAATAGGAAAAAAGCTGTCAACACTTTTTATTTCTTTTAAAGATTTTATTTATGTATTCATGGGAGACACAGAGAGAGAGGCAGAGGCAGAGGGAGAAGCAGGCTCCATGCAGGAACCCCAATGTGGGGCTTGATCCTGGGGTTCCAGGATCATGCCCTGAGCTGAAGACACACCAACCGCTGAGCCACCCAGGCATCCCTGTCACACTTTTTAAAATTTAGGGCCAGTACTAAAATAAGTTGACATTGAGCCCATTTAAAATCCTGTATAATCTACACTCAATGTGATACCTAATCCTAACATTATGGAATTGTAAGGAACTTTAGGAATCAAGTCAGACCTTGTTTTTAAATGTCATGATGCCTCTAGCAAAGAGCTAGGAAGTAGAAGAGCTGAGATTAGAATTAAAAGTATCAATATTCCTGATCTGTGTTTTCTCCCACAGTTCTGAATCCCTGAGAAAAAATGGAAACACCATTCTTATAATCCTTTTTGAAAAGTATATGACTTCTTGCAAAAGAGTTTTATTAAATACACACACATATACACACACTCTGCTCTAAGGAAAACTCAGTGATGCAAAATGGCTCACTTGCTATAGATCCTGGTTGGCCATAATTTTACTGTAGTACATTAAAAAAGAATTTTGAAAATACAAGTTTTCCACAAGAAAAGAATGTGGTTCATTATATATATTTACTCCAAAATATTTGTATTTTTTTTTAAGATTTATTTATTTATGAGAGAGAAAGAGAGAGAGGCAGAGACGCAGGAGGAGGGAGAAGCAGGCTCCATGCCGGGAGCCCGACGTGGGACTCAATCCCGGGACTACAGGATCGCGCTCTGGGCCAAAGGCAGGCGCTAAACTGCTGAGGCACCCAGGGATCCCCCAAAATATTTGTATTATTACAATAATGATGCTCTATTTAAAATGCACTGCATTGATACACACCAATTTAAAGTTGCAATTTCTCTTCCTATTCTTATGGAAGACATTTTTTCAAAATTCTTTTTCATTGTGCTACTACAGAATTCAGCAGTGTCTTTATCCTCCAGTAGAAATAGACTTCTACTAAACATGTTACAATTGGAGTGCCTGGGTGGCTCAGTGGTGGAGCATCTGCCTTTGGCTTGGGTTGTGATCCCAGGGTCTGGGATCGAGTCCCACATCAGGCTCCCCACATGGAGCCTGCTTCTCCCTCTGCCTATATCTCTGCCTCTCTCTGTGTCTCTCATGAATGAATATAAAATCTTAAAAAAATTAGGATTATTTCACTTAGTTTCTTGCTAGATAAGTTACTCTTATTTTGAAGAATAAATGGCAAGTAGTTGAGCAAAGAAGAGGACTGGGAAAGAGTGTTTTGAGTGAGATAGCATGTTCAAAGGCACAAAAGTGAGGGGATGGGGCTTATCAGAAAACTGCAAGTAATTTTTGAATAGGCTATGCTGTAGGCTTAGAAGATGACCAAATCTGTGTAGCTTTGGAATGTACTACCTGGAATTAATGGGTGAAAGTTGGAAGGAGGGGAATTTAGGCTTTTTAGAAGGAGTAACTTTCCAGCAGTTTGTAGCTTTTCAGAATTGAATGGCTACACCAATACCAAGTTTATCCCAGCTATGCAAGGCTTTTGATACTTTTTTTTTCTGCTACAGTTTAACATACTCCGTGCACCTTTTACCCTTCTTTCCTTCTGAATCCTTCTAAATAATAGTTATTATTTATGATAAATAGAAATACAAAGTTTACCTACTTTTTTTAACCTATTTTGTTTAGATTATATCTGTATTATAATGAATGTGATACTTTAAAAAATTGTATTGCTGCTAAAGTTTCAGTTAAATTAGTTCAGTCAATTTGGTTATATTTGACTTTTGGATGAAGAACTACTACTGTTTGGTAGAGGGGTGCCTGGGTGGCTCAGTGGTTAAGTGTCTGCCTTCCATGCAGGTCATGATCCCTGGGCCCCGGGATTGAATCCCCACAGGGAGCCTGCGTCTCCCTCTGCCCATGTCTCTGCCTTCCTCTGTGTCTCTCACGAATAAATAAATAAAATCTTTAAAATTAAAAAAAATAACTGGTAGAACCACAGTTGTTTTGTTAGTTTTTTTTTGTTTTTTAAGATTTTATTTATTCATGAGAGACACAGAGAGAGAGAGGCAGAGACATGGGCAGAGGGAGAAGCAGGCTTCATGCAGGGAGCCGGACGTGGGACTCCATCCCGGGTCTCTAGGATCACACTCCGGGCTGAAGGCAGCGCTAAACCACTGGGCCACCAGGGCTGCCCTGTTTTGTTAGGTTATGTATAGAATCTATAGTAAGTACTAAACAGATAATTTCTTTAAAAGAGAATTCTGTTCATTTTAGTAGTTTTGGGAAAAATATGCAAAGCAATCAAAGAAGTTAAAATAACTCGTAATAGGAAAGCTTAATGAGGCCAGTGAGTTTCCACATTCCCCTATTTTGAAGCTGTAGTATATTAAATGAAATCACTTCAAAGGAACGTCCTGTTCTTTTTTTTTTACATTCTGTTTTCAAATCATTTCTTGTTCAGTGTATTACATGGTTAAGCTCTCCTTGTGAGTACATGTCACACTGTTTAAAATGCAATTTTCATTTTCACATTTGTAAAATAGAATTTCACTTTTAAGAATTCTGCCTTGTATTTTCTTGACTTATATTTTGCAGGATGGAGGTTTGCTTCTGAATAATCCTTCAGCGCTAGCAATGCACGAGTGCAAATGTCTTTGGCCTGACGTCCCATTAGAGTGCATTGTGTCCCTGGGCACCGGGCGTTATGAGAGTGATGTGAGAAACTCTGTGACATCTACAAGCTTGAAAACCAAACTGTCTAATGTCATTAACAGTGCTACAGATACAGAAGGTGAGAATGTCTGCCGCCTTCAAGCACGTGAATCTCAGTTTTTGGTAGCATATGCTGATGCTTATCTAGGCGTGAGTATGTTATGACTGTATGGGAGGTTCGAGAAGCAGAGGGGAACAAATCTTTTGTTTCCATTTCTCCTCGCTCATTTCTTTTAAGCGACTCTAGAACAGAGACTATTCTTCATCCATACACTAGAACTACCCTTGCCTCTGTCAAGTTGGAGAAGTAGCTATAGCAGGATTAGCACAAAGGTTCAGTTGGAGACTTTTTTTTTTTAAAGATTTGATTTATTTATTTGAGAGGGCACAAGCCTGGGGAGAGGCAGAGGGAGAAGCAGACTCCCCGCTGAGCAGGGAGCCCCATGCAGGACTCGATGCAGGACTCGATCCCAGGATCCTGGGATCACAACCTGAGCCAAAGACAGATGCTTAACCAACTGAGCCACCCAGACCCCCTCAGTTGAAGACTCTTAAAATGTAAATTGAATCATCTTTATCCCAGCTCGGAGCCCTCTGGGCTTCCTGTCACACGTAAGGACAGAATCTAAAACACACTTAAGAACAGAATCCAAAAGCGTCAGTCACTGAAATTTACCAGGTCCTTTAAGACCTAGCCTTTGAATGCGTCTCCTCCCCCAAGCCTCACAGGTCACCCTTCTGTCAGGTTGTCCAACTACATATTAGTGCTTGCTGTCCTCTGGCTCAGAAGTCTCTTGCCTCGAGACCTCTGCGGTTGCTGTGCCCTCTCCGTGTGAGGTCTTCCCCCCATCTCTGCTTGATTCACTTCTCTGATTCTTTAGATATTTGCTCAGATGTCACTTCCTCTGAGAGACCGTTCCCGACTACTTTCTGGCCCCTGCCCATGTCCTTCCACCCTCTTACCCTGCTTTTTTCCTTCTCTCTTTTTTTTTTCCAACTTAGAGCATTTGTCTCATCACATGGATGTATATTACATATTTGCTTGTTGCTTATTATCTTTCTGTCACACAAGAATGTTAGGTGGAGGGCTGTCCTTGATGTGATGCCCGACACATAGTAGACAGTCAGTGAGTATTTGTTGAAATTTTAGTTTTGGCCCTATGGTGTCGATCTCCTTATTTTATTCTATTTTTAAGTCTTCTGAGTCTGTTGTTTTTTTTTTTTTTTTTAAGATTTTATTTATGTATTCATGAGAGACACGGAGAGAGGCAGAAAGACACAGGCAGAGGGAGAAGCAGACTCCATGCAAGGAGCCCGATGTGGGACTCGATCCCAGGACCCTGACACCATGCCTTGAGCTGGAGGCAGGCACTCAACCCCTGAGCCACCCAGGTGTCCCATGAAATCTGTTATTCAGTTCTTAAAAAAAGAATGGTTAATGTGTACCAGCCCCTTGCTTCTGAATCTCATTCTTTGCATATCATCATATTTACTGGCTGAGTCATTAGCCCATATGAGGATCTTAAACTCCCCACTAAGGACTTTTATCCTGTAAATGATAATCCGAAAGAAGCTTATATACTGGATTTTACACTATCTGAAATTTTGTTGTCAAATCAATAAAATACTCTTTTCTTTTTTTCAATCATATTTTTATTAGATCACAGCACAAATGCATTTGATTTACATGCGGAATACTAAACTTCTGAATGTCAACAGTAAAATAAATGTGCGTGGCATCATAAAACAATTTTCTTAAAGAAAAAAATCTTTCTTAAAATGTGCGTGGCATCATGAAACAATTTTCTTAAAGAAAAAAATCTTTCTTAAAGATGATGTGACATTATTTCTATGATACATATGGCATATTTGTATGTGCATGTAGGTGAACAGTTAAAATTGAATAATGCTTGATCTATGACTTAAAAATAGTAAAAGAGGGGCACCTGGGTGGTTCAGTCAAGTGTCTGACTCTTGATTTTGGCTCAGGTCATGGTCTCAGGGTCATCAGATCAAGTCCTGTATCTGAACATGGAGTCTGCTCAAGATTCTGTCTCCCTTTCCCTGACTCGTGCATGTACTCTTTCTCCTTCACCATCATTATCAAGAAGCATGTATCTAGGTCTGTGCAATATTCTTATCGTAACCAATTTGCTGAGACAAAGAAAGCTTTAATCAGCCAGTCTCAAAATACTTTTATGTATATCTGATGCACACCATGTGATGGGCTAATTTGAAATTTTCAGAAAACAAGTAGTGCTATTTCTGCATACTTAACACCCTTATTAATAAAGAACTTGAGTGAAATATACATAATTGCTGACACTAGATGGTTATTGACCTATAAAAACTGCAGTTTCATTTAACTCAGTCTAATGCATTATCAATGACCAAATGTAAATAGTTGTAGATGATTAATAAGACTATGGATGAAAAGGAGAAATAAGAAAACGAAACTACAAAAAATTTTTAAAAAATTTAAAAATAATAAAAAAATAAAAGAAAATGAAACGAAACTAGATTAGTATAGACTGTTTACAAGAAGCAAATTAGACTTGATACAGGTCTTACAGGATAATAGGGTTTAGAGATTTTAAAAGAGGGTTAAGACTGCCACTTCTGGCCAGAAGTGATCAAATAAAACAGGCCATATATTTCATTTTCTCCCCCCTTAAGCCATTAGCAAACTGAACTGAACAGTGGTTTTCAGATGTTAGATGACAAGTGGTATGGGTCAGTGATCTCTGAGAGAAGGGAAATAAGTGAAGTAAGTCCTGCAATTGCCTAACTTGCTACATGAAGAGAGTTTCTAGGTCATAGAACAAGAGAGGTAAACCCAAAAGAGCAGTACAGGATACAGAGTTAAAGTGTATGGAGGCCCAGGAAACTATAGTTTGTGGGCAAAGTACAACAGGGGAGGCAACTTCACAGAGAGAGTGCTCTAGAGACATGCAAAGGAGTGCCCTTGTATACTGATCTGTGTGTGCAAGTGAGGAAACTACCAAGGCAGGGCAAAGCACCACCAGGAAGGATTAGCCAGAGCTAGCTGTTTTGGGGCTCACATAGGAGTAGCTCAGATTTTGGTTAAGTAGATTAGAAGGACCTTGTAATACATGAGATACGCAGTGGAGTTTTCAAAACAAATACTGTCTCAGCAGCGGCATCAGATTAGTTCTAGACTGAGGGCTGTTCTGGATCCACCCTAACACTTAACAGCCCTCAGAAAAGTTCAAATTGAATCCAATTAACAGCATCCATTATTAGAATAAAGTCAAACAATGTTAAAGGAATACAACAAATTCCAACACACAAAAATATAAAAATTCACAGTGTTTGGTGTCTGATAAAAAATTACCAGACATACAAATATGCAAGAAAACACACCCTTCACCAAGAGAAAACCCAGTCAATGAGAACAGACCTCTCTATGAAACAGCTGATACCTAGGTAATTAGCAAAGACATTACAGTAGCTATGAAGAACATACGTCATGTTCAGTGAGCTGGAGGAAGACTTGAGTATGATGAGAAGACAAATATTAAAGGGGTCCAAATCAAACTTCTGGAGGTAAAAGATACTCTATGTGAAATGAAAAATACAGCTGATAGTGCTACATAAACACTTGCAGAAAATAGAAGGATAAATACTTCCCAGATCATTCTATAAGGCCAGCATTACCCTGACACCAAAACCAGAGGAAAAAATTATAAAATACATAAAAATACCAATTATCTATTAGTTTCCCATGCTGAAATCCTTACAATGTACTAATAAATTGAATTCAGCAATGTATAAAAAGAAGAATACAGTATAACCAAGTAGGATTCATCTCAAGAATACAGGATTGGTTTAACATAAAATACCAATGAAATTTACCCTGTTGATTTAAGACTAGGAAATGAACAACAACAACAAAAAAATCGTGGTAGCTTCAGTAGATGCAGAAAAGGCATCTGACAGAATTTGACAACCATTCCTGATAAACAGTCACAGTAAGTTAAGGAACAGAAAGGATCTTCTTCAGCCTGACAAAAGGCATCTATAAAAAATCAACAACAACGAAACACAAAAAAACCTAGAACTGGCATCATATTTAATGATAAAAGACTGAATACTTTCTATTTTAAGATCAGAAACAGAGTAAGATGTCTCATCACTTCCAGTCAGCACTCTACTGGAGGTCTTTTCCGGTACAGCAAGGCAATGAAAGGAAATAAAAGGCAGACAGATTAGAAATGAAGTAAATATTTATAGATAACACCATTGTTTATGTTGAGAATCCTAAGGAGTCTATTCAAAAGCTCCTAGAACTAACGAGTTTAGCAAAGTTGGAGAATACAAAGTAAAACTGAGTTGTATTTTGGCATACTAGTAACTGGAAATTGAAATTAAATATATACAAAGATAGACATCATTTTTAGTAGCATGAGACTATTAAACACTGAAGGAATAGGTGCAAAATCTGAACAGTAAAAACTACAAAACTTTACTAGAAGAAATTAAAGAAGTTCTGAATAAATCAGTAGATACACCATGCTCATGAATTGGAAATCTCAGTGTGGTTTTAGTGGCACACCACAAACTGATCTGTAGACCCCATGCAATTGCTCAAAGAATCCAGACAGCCTTTTTCTGGGGTAGAGATTTAACACGATGACTATGAAATTTACATGGATATGCAAAGGACCTAGAAGTGCCAAAACAGTTTTGAAAAAGAACAATGTTAGAGGACTTACCCCCTCTCATCTCAAGACTAAAACTCCAGTAAGCAAGGTACTGTGGTATTTGCAAATAGACAGTATAGATCAGTGGTACATAATAGAGTACAGAAATTGATCCACACATGTAAGCTCAAAAGATTTTTGACAGGGTAATTCAATGGGGAAGGGATGGTCTTTCCAAACAATAGTACAGGGATAATTAGATAACTATATTTTAAAAAGTGAACCTTGACCCTTCATACCATATACAAAAATTAACCTGAAATGGATCATTGACCTAAATAAAAGAATTAAAACTGTATGACTGCTAGAAGAATACCCTGGAGAAAATCCTAATGACTTTGGGTTAGGTAGGTAACGATTTTTTAGATAGGATACAAAAACCATGAACCCAAAAAGAAAAAAAAAATAGATAAATTAGACTTTATCAAAGTACATATTTTGCTCTTCAGAAGACACTTTTAGTAAAATGAAAAACTAGCTGTAGACTGAAATAAAATACTAGCCAAACATGTATCTGATCCATTATGAGAACCAAATATATAAACAGATCCAAACTATTTAGAGAATTCTCACATACATTTATATAAAAGGCATTAAAAAGCAAATTAACTAAAAAGAATGGGCAAAATAAGTGAACAGACACTTCATTGAAGAAGATATGCAGATGACTAAAAAGCACATAAAAGACTTCACACCATGGTCGAGGAATAAAAAGTAAAACCACAAGGTACCACTACACATCCTCTAGAATGGCTAAAATGAAGGCTAAGAATACCAGGTTTTGACAAAGATGTGGAACAGTGGGAACTCTGATATATTAATGATTGGAATGTAAAATGGGGTGGCCATCTGGAAAATGGTGTTGCAGTTCTTAAAAAGATAAACGTGTACCACTGTGTCAACGAAGGTAAACATGCTTTTACCATATGACCCAGCAATTTCATCCCAGAGTATCCCTCAAGAGAAATGGAATCATATTCACGAAAAGACTTAATGTGTAAATTCTTACAGCAGGATTATTTCTGATAGTTAAAAACTGGAGAGAACCAGAACCCAGAAGAACTAATTGTGGTTTATCTGTGCAATAAAATTCTACCCACCAATAAAAAGGAAGGAGCTGTTAATACATTTCTGTTACGGGGTGAATTTCAAAAGCATGTTGTTAAGTAAAAGAAGCTAGGCGTAAAAGAGCTAGCTATATATTTCTGCTTCTGTTTTTATGAAATTCTGGAAAAGGCAAAGAGTAAGGAGAGGAGGAACTATTAAAAGGCATGAAGAAGGGGCGATTGGGTGGCTCAGTTAGCTGTCTGCCTTCGCTCAGGTCATAGTCCCAGATTGAGCCTCGCATCAGGCTCCCTGCTCATTGGGAAGCTTGCTTCTCCCACTCTCTCTATCTGCTGCTCCCCCTTCTTGTGCTTTCTCTGTGTCAAATAAATAAAGAAAATCTTAAAAAAAAAAAAAAAAAAAAGAAGAAGAAGGCATGAAGGAACTTTTTGGAGTGATAGAAACATTCCACATCATGACTGGTGTGATTACACAAAGATCTACATTTGTCAAAACTTCTCAAATTATAATTGGTGAATTTTGTGTATATATTATATCTTGATAAAGATGCTACCAAAAATTATAAAACAAAAGAAGGAAAGTTGGAAAAGCATTTCAGCAGTGGCTAAGAGTATAACCAAACACAGAACAGAGAGGAGAGAAGCAAGGATTCTAATTAGAATTATATGAATTATCTTGGGAGATGAATTTCATTTCATAGTTATAGTCATTAGTATGGATTCCTTAGACCTACTGTTAATTGACTGGATTGATGAAATAAGGCTTTGTAATTTGCCCTAAAAGAAGATAATTTTAAATAAGGATAAAATTAGATCATTGCAGAGTAAGTCAATTTTCTTATCTACTCTGTTCTCTCTTTGTTTAACAGAAGTCCACATAATGCTTGATGGTCTTTTACCTCCTGACACCTATTTTAGATTTAATCCTGTAATGTGTGAAAACATACCTCTGGATGAAAGCCGAAATGAAAAGCTCAATCAGCTGCAGCTGGAGGGGTTAAAGTACATAGAAAGAAATGAAGAAAAAATGAAAAAACTTGCAAAAATATTAAGTCAAGAGAAGACAACTCTGCAGAAAATTAATGATTGGATAAAACTCAAAACTGACATGTATGAAGGCCTTCCATTCTTTTCAAAATTATGATAAGGGTATGTGTATATTTTCATAAGTGAGGGCCTGATCAGAAGATCCAGGGGATTCAGTAAGGAATTGTGGGGTTCAGCATGAGTTTCACTTCGAAATACTGGAGAATCCTGGAGAAGTATATGCTTGGACCAGCTTGCACAACAGAGAGGGTATGCTTGGTTACAGAACTTATATGGGGATTAGGTTTTTATGATGTGAATAATTAACAGTGCTTTAGGAGTCTTATTATTGTACTAGTTGGTTTTAGTAGATGTTGCTGTTATATTGTTTGATATTTGAAAATGTATTAATATATGTGCCAAACAAGAACTATTATCATCCTATACTTGGTATTTTTGCTTTAGTCACCATAATCATGTTGAATGTATTTGATACTGATTTTCTGTCACGGGGATAAGCTAATATCTTCTTAAATTTCCATCATTCATGTTCTCACTAGCTGTGTTTTAGGATCCAAATTGCCCCTTACTGGAATATCCCCTAAAGAGGTGCAGAAAAATGGAATTCTCTGTCAGGGGGCTTTTACTTTCAAATATAAAAGAATCAGATACAGTTGTATTCCAAATTTGTTTCTTTCAGTCAACGTCGTTTGACCCAAAAAGATAGTGAGGTTGCAGTCAACCACTTTTCCCCCTGAAATTTCAAGATAATGCTGGATGTTAATTTTTGTAGCTCTGGCTTATCATTCACTGTTCTAAAATTAATTATTTGAATTTACTGAGAAGATAATCTCTATCATTAAGGAAATAAACTACTGAAATAATGTATTGTTAAAAGGCCAATGTCATTTTTAAGTTTTTTTTTTATTGTCCATAATGTGGCTTCCCCTCTCTTGTGAGCATTTGAATATGCCTGCCAACAAACAGTGTACTTAAAAAAATAAGTTTTGTTTTACCTGATTAACTCCTTTAACCAGCTGGGTTTCAGAGTGGTTGTATATATACCAACCCGAATCATTGTTTATGCCAACCAAATTCCTCTTTGCTTTGTCATCTCTCTGCCATGTAAATCCTTACATCATGTGTAGATTTGTCAAGGAAAATGAAAAAAGGTAAATGCCTTTTGCTTTGTACATATCAACTAAAGCTAAACCCCACTGCCCAGATTGTTCTATTACTTCTTTGTAACGTGAATTCATAGAGGCAGTGAGACAAGGTTTAGAGCCCTGAGGAGAGCTGAGGGTCTGGATGCTGATCCGGCCTCTGATGCAAAGTCCTGAATATGAGCTGGACAAGGGGGGGACAGCCTTTCTGGGTTTGGGATATTTCGTTGATGAAAAGAAAAAGCTAAGTTGAAAATTTTACTTTTTTATGGGAACCCAAGTTCGGCCAATGTACAAGCAAAAGACAGGAAGAGATGGAAAAATGAGTTTTCAGTCTTAACACTAGTAAGTATCTGCTCTTTTCAAAGAAGCAAAGAAGAAAAACCGTCTATTTTAAATATAAAATGTCAATTCTCCAACTTACCAGTTATATAAAAAATAGAATAAAAATTGTTTTGATGCTCATGCCCTTTTGAGTGTCTCCAAATTCTTATTTCTGTAGTAAAGGGTATGCCGGTTATGTTTCAGTTCCGTTCTCGACACGGGTATTGTTGTTTATTAAAAATAGTACCTCGGATAGAGTTGTCCCTAGAGGCATAAGGGCTGCCTGGGATCTCCCCCAGAGGGTGGAGAGAGCCCGGCCTGGGTTAAAATTACACCGTGAGCCTTTTCTCCTCCTCACCACATGTTATCCGGGAGACAGTAGATGTCAAAGGGATCTTCTCAGAGGCAAGGAAGTCCCAACAAGAACCTGGCAGTCTGAGGAGATGGAGGGGAGACTTTCAGCTTTGTTTCGGTGATACAATAGCTGGGCTCCCTTTGACTGAAGGAGCTAGGACCCCGAAAGTTCCAAAGTTCACTGGAAGCTCAAAATTTTACATAACCTGCTGTGCTCTAGATATAATTCTAGTCACAGTGATGAATATTTCACAAGTACCAATGCTAGTAAGGTGACTAAAAATACAGGTCCGCAAGACCCAGATGACAGGGTTTTTTTAGATACAGTGTAAATAACTATGAAAATACCGATGGTTTCTAAAGGTACTGTAAAACAGTCTTTTCAGACCACAAATACTGCATATTTTTATGCTACTAGAACCACTTGTAAGAGAAATACAAATAATTGGCAGTCAAAATGAATACACAGAAATAATTTTGCTTGTAATAAAACATTTCAAGCACAATAAAGTAATATTTCCTGTGCAGTTTGCATAATTTGCCCCTTATCATAAGATCACTCTTACCCTGACCTGATGCGGCTCATCTGTTTTACAGCTGAAGCTAACCCTCTGTCCTTGTGTTTGCTTGGCTGATCATTTCCCTCTTGAACAGTACAAAATATATAAGTGTACTCTGGCTACAGCTTCTTTCTTAAACTACATGGCATGGCACCTAAGTATGTCCCCACGTCCCCGTCCTTGTTTCTTTAGCTCTTTTCATTATCCAACAAAAGGTGAACCCAGAACACCCAGGTATGTGCTGTACCAATTTTCCATCATTCTTGTCCTCATTTGTACTTGAACCTGGTTATCTGAAGACCTGTGTAATTCACCTGAGATAACCCTCATTTTATAATGAAACCAGCGCTTTCCACTCTCCAAAAGCAAAGTGGATTTCTTTTCAGGAAAGAACAGAAGTAAAGAACACTCTTCTGAAAAATGAGCGCTTGCTACCAAGTAGGTTATGGATTCTTCATTGCACTGTTTTGAAAGTAGGGTAAGTTCTTTATGAGAGAAATCCTTAAAAGTAGATAAATGGGCAGTTAGGTTCCTTCAAACCCTACAATTTGTGACTATTTATAAAAATAAACAGAGGTCAGATAGGTTGCAAGAAACAAGAAGTTAGGATATTTTTTCTTATTTGTTCATTGTATAAGATTTAACTGATACCTTTAGCAGTTTATGCTTCTTGATAAACTTACTGTATTTAAATCAACTAATTTTCATTCATACCAATGGATATATCTCATTTTGTTAACCACTTTTGTATTTTTAAAATATCTCAATGTATGCCTTGAAAATGGATTTATTTTTAAAAATCTGATTGAAAAAAACCACAATTTATCCAGTATCAATAATTTTATTACAACTGACTTTGACAATGTTTATTTAATTGTTCTGTTTTTACATTTAGGGAAATTTCATAGTTGTGGAATTAGAAAAACATATATATGTTTTGTTCAGTATGTTCACATATATAGAGGAAACCTGAGTATTTTTTTGATTGCTAATAGGTAATACTTAGCACTTCTCTGCCGAGCATTATACTGAAAGCTCTCCGTCCATCATCTCATTAGGCTTCATTCTATCCCTAGGAATCCTTGTACTATCCATGTACTATTATTATTCCCATTTTCCAGCTAAGTAAACCAAGGTGGTTAGAAAGTTAAATAATAATGATATTTTAAAAAATTTATAAATATTTTTAAGTTTTTTTTTTTTCTCTCCCAATTAGCCAGGGTTAAAAGTTCACTATTCGTTGTACAAACATATATTGACTGCCATCTTTATTTCAGGATGGACTTCACCCTTTACATCACCCGTATTTGATCCAATTTCACTTGAAGTGTCTTTTTTTTCCTTTATTTTTGACAGTGTATTGAAGTCTAATTTTCATACCAAAAAGTCATCCATTGTAACTATACAACTCAATAATTTTTAGGAGATTTTTATAGTTATGTAACCATCACCATAATCCAACTTTAGGGCAATTCCTTCATCCCCCAAAAGTTCCCTCATGTTTGTAATCATTCCTGCTCCCATCCCCAGCCCCAGCCAACCACTGATCTTTCTGTCAGTATAGATTTACCATTTCTGGATATTACATATACATGGAAGCATGCAGTATGTCATCTTTTGTATCTGGCTTCTTTCACATACATGTTTTTGATACTCATCCAGGTTGTGGCATGTATCAGTAGTTGGCTCGTTTTCATTGTTGAGTAGTAAGTAGTGCATTGTATGGATAGACCACATTTCGTTAATCCATTCACAACTTGATGATCGTTGAAATTGTCCGTCACTCTTTACCTGTGATGGGTAATGCTGCTCTGAAGGTCACGTGCAAGCCTCCTTGAGGACATGTGTTGTCATTTTCCTTGAATAGATATCTGGAGGTGGAATTGCTCCAGCTATATGGTAAGTGTATGTTTAACTTTTCAGGAAACAGCCAAGCAGTTTTCCAAGGTGTCTGGACCATTTTACATCCCCCATCAGCAGTGAGCAAGCATTCCAGTTTCTCCATATCTTTACCAGACGTAGGTATTGTTTGTTTGTTTTTTTTATTATAGCCATCCCAGGGGATATGTAGTGGTATTCCACTGTGGTTTAATTAATTAATTAATTAATTAATTTCACTGTGGTTGGTTGGTTTGTTTGATTGATTGATTGATTTACGACCCAAGCCGAAGGCAGATGCTCAACCACTGAGCCACCCAGGCGTCCCTCCACTGTGGATTTAATTTGTAGGATTCTAGTATATGTGCTGCCGAAGTGAGCACTAGTTTGCAATCTTCTTCTTTTTTTTTTTTTTAAATTTTTTTAAAATTTATGATAGTCACAGAGAGAGAGAGAGAGAGAGAGGCAGAGACACAGGCAGAGGGAGAAGCAGGCTCCATGCACCGGGAGTCCGACGTGGGATTCGATCCCGGGTCTCCAGGATCGCGCCCTGGGCCAAAGGCAGGCGCCAAACCGCTGCGCCACCCAGGGATCCCAATTTGCAATCTTCTAATAACCGTTGATGTTGAGCATCTTTTTAGGTGTCAGCTATTTGTGCATCCTCTCTGGTTAAAATGTTCAAACCTTTTGCCCATTTTTCCTTTGATGTTATTTTATGGAGTCGTAAGAGTTCTTTATATTCTGGGTACAAGTCTTTTGCCAGATACACAATTTGCAACTCTCTTCTTTTTCTCAACGGTGTCTTTTATTTTATTTTATTTTATTTTTTTTAAATTTTTATTTATTTATGATAGTCACAGAGAAAGAGAGAGAGGCAGAGACATAGGCAGAGGGAGAAGCAGGCTCCATGCACCAGGAGCCTGATGTGGGATTCGATCCCGGGTCTCCAGGATCGTGCCCTGGGCCAAAGGCAGGCGCCAAACCGCTGCGCCACCCAGGGATCCCTCAATGGTGTCTTTTAAAGCCAGGATACAAGTTTTTTATTTTGGTGAGCATCAATTTATCACTTGGTCCTTTTGAGTTAATTCTGTTTATGGTGTGAATAGTGGTCATTTAAAACATTTAAAATTGTTTTTTTGTATAGTGATATCCAGTTGTCCCAAAATCATTTGTTGAAAAAAAAAATATCCTCCCACCACTGAATTGCATCTGTATTTTTGTCAAAAAAATCTGTTGTCTTTATATTCATGAGTCTCTATCTGGACTCTACTCCGTTCCATCTATCTATATGCTATCCCTGTACCAGTACCTCACTGTTATGGTTACTACAGCCATATAAAAAGTTTTGAAAGAAGATTATAATTCTAACAATTTGTTCTTTTTGAAAATTATGTTAGCATTTTTGGTTTCTTTGCATTTCCATATAAATTTCAGAATCAGGGACGCCTGGGTGGCTCAGTGGTTGAGCATCTGCCTTTGGCTCAGGGTGTGACCCCCGGGTTCTGGGATCAAGTCCCGCATCGGGCTCCCTGCAAGGAGCCTGCTTCTCCCTCTGCCTGTGTCTCTCATGAATAAACATAATCTTGAAAAAAAAGTTTTAGTATCAGCTTGTTGATAGACAACACCTGCTAGAATGAGATAGGAATTACATTGAATATATAGGTTAAAGTTGGGAGAACTGACATTTTGATATTGAGGTTTTCTGCGATATCTGTCCTTTGGGGTTTTGTTTTGTTTAAATTCAATTTAACAACATAGAGTATAACACCCAGTATTCATCACCTCACGTGCCCTCCTTAATGCCCATCACCCAGTTATGCTGTAGTTTCTGTCCCTTGAAGCATACAATGAACATGGACTATCTGTCCATTTTTAAAAAATTTCTCAGCAATGTTTTGTAGTTTTCAGTACCAATCTTGTACTCCTTTTGTAAAAATTTTTTTCTAAGTATTTTATTCATTTTGATGCAATTGTGAGTGGAATTTTTTAAATTTTTTATAAAGATTTATTTATTTATTATGAGAGACACAGAGAGAGAGACAGAGAGGCAGACACAGGCAGAGGGAGAAGCAGGCTCTTTGCAGGAGCCCGATGTGGGACTCAATCCCGGATCCTGGGATCACGACCTGAGCCGAAGGCAGCTGCCCAACTGCCAAACCACCCAGGTGTAACTGGAATTTTTTTTAAATTTCACTTTCTAATTAGTGCTAGTATGTAGAAATACATACATATAATGATTGGTACTCTGGTGATAGCGTAGTTTTCTGTTTTGTGAATTATCAAACTAGTAATGTCACAGTGACCTGGCCCATGAAATAGAGACAGGGCACTACCGAGTGTGAAAAATAATTGCAGTAATCATAATGGCCTTCCTGGTAGCTTGTGACTGTGATAGTTCTGGGTTACTGTTATCTTTGGGCAGTGAGCATCTATTTTAAAGTGCCCAATACTAATTATGCAGTAACGTGTATGTATTAAATATCACATTTACATTACTGTACTATTTTGGCATAAAGGTATTTAAATCTCTAGTGTTTTATTCATTTAGAAAAAGTCAGGTCCTAGATTCTGGATCAGGTGATATTCTATTATTGCAGGCACTGAGTACATATTACCAGTGTCATTTTAGTATTTTATGTTATTCTTACCTAAAATTTATATAAATATGAATATATATCTGATTAAATGTGTTAGATTGAAGTTCTGTCTCAATTAGTGAAAACATGAATTACAGGCTATCTTAGAGAAGAGCATATTAGGTACTCATATTTATTTGTTAGATTAAGAATTTAAGAATAAGAATGCACGGCTTCCTTGTCTTTATATGTATTCATAAGTGGATTCCTGCACTAAATTCATAATTAATGAAACAAAACATTTTGACATAGGCTGAGCAGTTGTGAATCATCAAGTGTAGACTTCCTGAATTGTACAAATTTATTTATTTATTTTTAAGATTTTATTTATTCATTCATGAGAGACAGAGAGGTAGAGGCACAGGCAGAGGGAGAAGCAGACTCCATACAGGAAGCCGGATGCCGGACTCGATCCCAGGACCCCGGGATAACACCCTGAGCCAAAGGCAGATGCTCACCGCTGAGCCCCCCAGGCATCCCCGAATTGTACAAATTTAAACATTCTATGATGAATTTAAAATATGGCACGAGGGGGGAGGGAAAAAAAATATGGCACGAAATGGGGGTACCTGGGTGGCTCAGTCAGTTAAGCATCCAACTCTTGATTTCAGCTCAGGTCATGATCTCAGGGTGGTGAGATCGAGTCCTGTGTCGGGCTCTGCACTGGGTGTGGAGCCTGCTTAAGATTCTTTCTCTACCCCTCCCTCTGCCTCTCCCCCCTCCCTGTCTAAGAAAATAAATAAAATAAAATATGGCACAAAATAATAAACATGAAAGCTTATCTCCTGCCTTACGAATTTATGAAAATACACTTTAATTTTTTCTTTACCAGTTAACAGGACAGCAAATAAGACATGTTTCTCTTGGTAGAGAATTACCATTTGCCTTATTTTTGTAGTTTTTTCCGAGGCTGCCCTAATTTACCTTGGTTTCTTCTGGTGGACGTTATTCTGACAAATTCTTGGTCCTTGTGAATGACCTCCATTAAATGCATAAACTCCCACCTTGCTAGCTTTATGCCTCACAGCCCGTAACATCTGAGTGCTTGCTGTGTACCAGGAATTGAGCTGAGTTAGTGACCCATGTTACCACACTTAATCTTCCCAGGATTAAGCAAGCCTGGGAGGCAAAGATCATCATTATCCCTTCCTTAGTAAGAAGTTGTGCAACACGTCACACCTAGGAAGTGGAAGAGCTAAGATGAATCCATTCTCTTAACCACAACTCTGTGCATTCGTCTTTCCTAGAATGTCCTTTCCTGAAATGTTGCCAAGTGACTTTGTCCCCCCATCTACTAAACCAAATCTAATCTCTTGGGTTTAGTCAGTGAAGACGTGTCATCCCAGTATGAAATTGTGTGCCTAGTTCTAATGTCCTTGTCTACCACAGTGGTTCTCTGCTAGGCGTGGGGTTACCCATACCCCCGAAATGTAAGGGAGTAAGGAGAGATTTGGTATTGGCATTTGGTACTCTTGGAGCCAGAGGCAGTGACTTATGCTATGGAGCAGACACACAGGAAAGTCCTCATAATGAAGAACTCTCACCCAAAATACCCACATTGCTCCCTGTTGGAAACTATGAGCTGCTTCTCCTCAAAATGCAGATCACGAATTTCTTCCACAAGAAATCAAGGATCTGCTGACACTGGAGTTAGGGTGCATACACCATTTGCAAAATTCCATTTCTAGTTCATCCCAATAGGAATTCTTGTTGCATTCATTGCTCCCTGTTTCTTTGTTTTGTTTTGTTTTGCCTAGTTTAATTATGACTGAATTGTTCACTTACTCTCACTTTTTTGGACCAGATCTGTGGCAGTTGCTCTTTTCATTACTAGGAAATAAGAAGGAGGGAGGTGACATTAAAAAAGCTGGTTCTGTTTCTGGCAGGAGCTATCTACCATCCAAAGAGATTCATGGAGTACAGATGTCCCTGGACTAAACGGTTTGCATGTACTGGTCCAAGGGTTTGGTAAATGTGTCCCTCTCAGAAGTCACACTGATTGCCTTGTTCATTACAACCTTTACTCAACGATGTAAGTGGGTTGGAATTCATCACACCCCATAGATAGTAGGTATTATTACTTTGGGTAACTTCTTTGTTGAAAATAAGGTATTGACTGGAATGTTGACTTATCTTCATGATAAAAATCTTTTTTTTATTTTTATTTTTTTTAAATTTTTTTTTAAATTTTTATTTATTTATGATAGTCACAGAGAGAGAGAGAGAGAGAGAGGCAGAGACATAGGCAGAGGGAGAAGCAGGCTCCATGCACCGGGAGCCTGATGTGGGATTCAATCCCGGGTCTCCAGGATCGCGCCCTGGGCCAAAGGCAAGCGCCAAACCACTGCGCCACCCAGGGATCCCCCATGATAAAAATCTTAATACAAATTCATTCCTTGCCTCTAGACAACATATAGTTGAGCTATGTTTGAAAGATTTCAGTCTGATTGATATGAACAGGTTACATAGTCCAAAATGGTTGAGAGTTCCAGTAATAACTGTAGCTGACATTTACGGCCATTCAACCGTCACCATGAGCCTGAGAGGTCAGTGCTGTCATTATCCCTGTTTTACACACACTAGCATGAGATGACGATAATAGTGAGAAAAGTCTTCTATTTCTTGATTGCCACTGAGTTCAGATTGTCTATCCCTTCCCCAGAGAAAGCAAGTAACCTCACTACCAATGAGAAATTAAAGATCATAGTGTGAACATGGGTGATACCAGTCTTTCCAAATTATAGATCTAAAATACTGTAATATCCTTTTGCATATTTTACTCTAAGATACATCACATTTAAAGGCCTGATATATATATGTATACATATGTATATATATATATATATATATAAAGATTTTACTTATTTATTCATGAGAGACACACAGAGAGAGGCAGAGAGAAAAGCAGGCTCCATGCAGGGAGCCTGATGTGGGACTCGATCCCGGTAATCCAGGATCACACCCCAGGCAGAAGGCAGATGCTCAACCACTGAGCCACCCAGTGTCCCCTGATTTATATTATTAGGCAATATTCAAGGATCAAACCGAGACAGATACGCTATCTTAAACAAGAATAAAATCGTGTAGCAATTACTACGTGGTAGCACTCTTTCTTGTATCATATACTACTACTGACTGTTTGTAAAAGACAAAGTGATTAACAGTGATCCCAAAGTCCATCCAATTATCTGAGAAGAAAGGAAAGCTATGTCATCTTATTTTATGTTAATTACATTACATTGTATTCCCAACGTACCTTGCTCCAAAACCGTATTTAATGTAGCATTTTAATTAAATTACTTAGGAAAATAATTTAGAATTGTGAATGCAATTAAAAATCACCCATACGTTGACCAAATAGAACAGAACAAAACAAAAATCACCAAATGTGCAATGCCAAGATACACAATCCTTGGAATTCATATAGGAATCTTGCAAAAGCAAGTGTCTTATCACTCACTCTTATGTTTTGTACAGTTGGACCACATTTTTTAAAACTTAAAATATTCTAGGGTAGCAAACATAGTCATGGTGCTTTTGTGTTTGTGGTAACACGCATGAACAATCTAAGGAATTCTTAAAAGACTCAAATTGAAAACGTTCAGTAAAACAAGTGTAACTCCATACCTCTACCTGGCTTTCAATTTGTTCGTAAAAACACGTTTTAAAAATAATACTGGAATTAAGAACCATTTAAAAATCACAGTTTTTTTTTATTTTTTTTCTGTGCCTCGATCATTAAAGCCACGTTCTTGTAATCACAGGTGCTTTTGCTCATTTCAAATGCACCTTTGGTATCAGGATACAAATAATCCACACATATCCAGACATGCCCTTGGGCATCCATTTCCTATGTTGAATTATGTGAAACGCGCCCAGTGCTGAGCCTCAAACACTGTAGAAGATTGGACTTTAGACCATGTTTACTTAGTATATAATGTAAATATTTGTTGACATATGCATACCGAGGAAGGAAATACATGTCTCAAAGGTTTTCATGAAGTTAAACTGGATAGGATTTCGTGATATGGGCTTAACCAGTCTTAGTTTGTGAGCCTGGGCAAGTGGCTGTGTCTTGATCGTCAGACACAAAGTCCTGAACGTTGGCAATAGTGTGTGGAAAAATCCCGCCCCATCCAGCTCATCGCAAACATGATCATCAGCTCAACTCCAGCTCTCTTTAGAATAATTTTCACAGCCAGAGTTATTTTTTAAAAATCAAGTATCTTGTATGCCCTGCAATCATCTGAGAAGGTCTGCAGAAATCATGATTACAGTCTTAAAACGTGTAAATAAAACTTTGACATGTGCTTCTGTGTCAAGCACGAAAGGAAAAGGAAGGAAAATGCTCACGGGGTTACAATTGAAATACTGTGGCTTTCTTTCTTTTTAATTAATTATATTATGTGTTCTCAACTCATCAGGTGCTTCTCTTTACAAATACCTCACAGCTTCCGGCACCCTGCTTGGTCCCTTATAGGTCCTGAATATTTTTCTTATGTTCGGCTTCACTGATCTGCCTTAAACCATTGTGGGGAGTTGGGAAAAATGAAAATGCTTCTAAAAGTACTTTTCTGAGACGGTTTACTTTTAAGATCAGAAAATGGGGCTTTTCCCTGTTGCCGGTGGGTCGATTCATGGCTGGCGTCATGCTCCTCAAGGTGAGTGGGACCCTTTCCGGACGATAGAAATTGCACAGGTTACAAAGCTTGTCATTTCCTCTCACCTACAGCCCGAGGTGAACATTGCTTGTGAGTCTGTGAGTCTCTTATCTTGATGGGGACTCAAATACAACCCTTCTGGGCACAGAAGAAAGGGGGTTTTGTTTGTTTGTTTGAAATGTGAGCTTTTATCTACCCCTTTCTGATGTGTGTCTGCTCATTCTAAAACCCCACTTCTCTGTTCCTCCTCGCTGCCCCCTAACTTGGGGTCTTTGTCACTTTCTCCACTGAGTCTTCTTAGTGGGCTGCCTATATCCTTAAAGACACATCTTACTTTAGTCTATTTACGGATGAGGAGCTCTGTGCCTTCAATGAATGATGATACAGTAATACGTTGGTACACATTTATTTATAGTTGCATACAGCATTTATAACCTTTCTCAAACACCTTTAAATATACTTCATTTTATCCTAACAACTGCCTTGGTTGGGGGTTTGGCAAGGCCTCCATTGTTACGCCACAAGGAACATCTGAAAAGCATACCACCAACAAATCCAAAAGCTTGCATGACCTCACCCTGTTAAATATGATGGTTTAAGCCAGTGGATTCCCAGCGCAAGACTCTTTCCACTGCTTTGCAAATAATAGCTGAGGGTGGGGAGATTGGATGCAATTAATAGGTTTTGGTTGTGGTGGTGGCTTGTATCCTTTTCCCAGTAGCACACAAGAGTTGTATTTCTCTGAGATTTGCTTTTATTTTTCTAAAATGGGAATGAATACTTCATCACCTACATGACATTCGTTAAGGGTCCTTTTGCATCATTAGCTTTTTAAATTTTAAAGATTTATTTATTTATTTTAGAGAGAATGAGAGCACAGGGGTGGGAGGTGGGGGCAGAAGGAGAGAGAATCCTCAAGCAAACTCCCTGCTGAGAGGGGAGCTGGATGCAGGGCTCAATCTCACAACCCTGAGATCACGACCTGAGCTGAAATCCTGAATTGGATGCTTAACTGACTGAGCCATCCAGGTGTCCCTTTAACTCTTGATGAGATTTCAGTATATTAAGGAATTTGTCCTAGAAGATTCTAGGAAGATCTGGATGCCAGAAAAATAATATAGTGAGTGATATCCTACACACTTTGGAGGTACACCAACGGAACAGGATTGGTACAGCGTTGTCAAGATTTCCATCTAGTTTCTCCAAAGTTCCTGGTCTTAGCCCATGGGAGGTAATAGATTTAGTGTTAAGATGAAGGTATTGTGGGGATCCCTGGGTGGCTCAGCGGTTTAGCGCCTGCCTTTGGCCCAGGGCGCGATCCTGGAGACCCGGGATCGAATCCCACGTCGGGATCCCGGGGCATGGAGCCTGCTTCTCCCTCTGCCTGTGTCTCTGCCTCTCTCTCTCTCTCTCTCTGTGTGTGTGTGACTATCATTAAAAAAAAAAAAGATGAAGGTATTGTATTTATGTGTGTGTATATGTTTGTATGAGGATTCACATACAATATGGGGCTGAACTCACGACCCTGAGATCAAGTCTGAGCCAGGATCAAGAATTCGAAGCTTAACCAACTGAGCCACACGGGGTCCCAAGATGAAGGTCTTTATTGAAACTTGAATAGGTTCCAAGTGAGGCCTTAGCCAAGCTCCTTAACCTCCCTGACAGGTTCTTCACCTAAAAAATGAGGAACGTTGTGCACTAAGAGTAATCTAAGTCAAAGTGGCTGCAATATAGCAGATGCCTAATTGGTAATTGCTATTATATTTGTGTTCTGGGAAATTAAGGTACTGAGCGAAATTTCATTAAATTGATTTTTTTTCTTGAAATATATACCACTAACATCAAAGTGTGTGTTTCTCAAACAATGTCTTATCTAAGTTGTGCAACACTCTTCTCCTCCAACGCTTGGAAGAATAGTGGAATCACTGGATAGGACCTCTTTTTATTATTCTGTTAAGTTGTAGCATATGTTGCATGCCTAAACACATTAATGCTCTTATACTTGGTATCATACTTGGGAGATAAAAATCAAGGACATAAATGCTCTTATTGCTCATGAATTAATACATTCCCTATTATTTGCTTCCAAATGATTTTAAACATTTTCCTGAAATTGATTTTATTTTTTCAAAGATTTTATTTATTTATTCATAGAGACACAGAGAGAGGGGGGCAGAGGCACAGGCAGAGGGAGAAGCAGGCTCCATGCAGGGAGCCCCACGCGGGACTCAATCCAGGGTCCCCAGGATCACACCCCAGGCTGCAGGCGGCGCCAAACTGCTGCGCCACCGGGGCTGCCCCTGAAATTGATTTTAAAATAAAACCACAACACGGACACCTGGGTAGCACAGTTGGGTCAGCATCCAGTTCTGGGTTTCAGCTCAAGTTATGATCTTAACGGTCATGAGATCAAGCCATCCGTTGGGCTCCATGCCCAGCGTGGACTCTGCTTGAGATTCTCTCTCTCCTCCCTTTGCCCCTCCCACTCATGCACACTCTCTCAAATAAATAAATAAATCTTTAAAAAAATAAAATAACACGCATGAAAACTATGGATACTACATGTTTTATTTATGCCTAAAAAGATACTTTAAGATACTTAGCAAATTATATTTCATAGTTACTGTGAAATGAACCTGGGGAGCTGTGAAGAAATGCAGCATTTCCCATTGGGACCTCTCTTTTGGAACTGGATTCCTGAGCTAGTATATGCTTGTGTGTGTGTGTGTGTGTGTGTGTGTGTGTGTGTGTGTGTAATTTCTGTTTTTATATAGGTAATGCATATGTTCTGTTACGCATTTTATCTGTATAAAATGTGTAATTTCTATTATATGGAAAATAGTTAATTTCTGATATATATGTATATTTAATTTTATATAATTAATATCTTTATTAATACTGTGGTAGAAATAACTGAGACTTTGGCACAATGTAAGCAAGTTCAAATACATGATCCTTCAGGAAGTTATTAACTCTTCCAAGACTCAGTGTCGTCACCTGTTAAGATGAGAATAACAATGGAAAATCACCTGGTTATTGAGGATTTATTTATTTAATTCATCCAAAATGGCATCCGTGACATTGAACGCTTGTCTTACTTGACAAAAAACTATCTGGACATTTAAAACAAGCCTCAATCATACTACTTTTTAATCAGAAATACCTTCTGTATCACATAGAATTTTCACCAGTTTACACAGAAGCATGCAATGATGAGCAAAAGTATATCAAAGTATGCAGCATTTGTGGGTTTTTTTGTTTCTGCCTTTAGGTTTTTGAATTTCAAAACACCGTGCATTTCCAAAGATAATCACTAAAGGGCTGAATGTCCAGGAGTTCTTTAGGCAAGCACATAGTCTGTTGCGCTGATGTATGCCTCCCGGGGTGTAGGGTCAGATGGCTCTGGTGCATTCTATTTCTGGAGCATCTTTCAAAGTTTGCCAGAATGCAGAGACACCTCTAACCTCCGCACACATTCATGGGTCACGCTATCCCTGGGCTTTGGAATAAGAACATTAGCTGCCTTAGCTCCAAGATTCAGTGCAAAGGCCAAGCCAGGCCCACCGGGTACCATTGCCTGATCTAGGGCATGACAGTAGAGAAGGAAGGAGAAGAAAAATGAGAAAAGAGTCCAAGGTTGTTTTTTTTTTTTTTCATTGACTCACATTTTTAAAAATTTTAATTCCAGAGTAGTTAACATATAGTGTTATATTAGTTTCACATGTGCAATATAACGATTCAGTTCCACATATTAGTGCTCCGCAAGGTAAGTTTAATTAATAATTTTAATTAATCCCCTTCCCTATTTCACCCATCACCCCACCCAACTCCCCTCTGGTAACCATGTGTTTTATTCTCTATAGTTAAGAGCTGGTTGTTTGGTTTGTCTTTCTCTATTTTTCCCCTTTGCTCACTTGTTTAGTTTCTTAAATTCCACATATGAGTGAAATCATATGGCATTTGTCTTTCTCTGACTTATTTTGCTTTGTATTATAGTCTAGCTCCAACCATGTTGTTGCAAATGGTAAGATTTCATTCTTTTTTGTGGATGAGTAATATTCCATTGTCACATCCATATACCACATTCCACATACCACGTCTTCTTTATTGGTTCCTCAGCCGATAGGCCCTGGGTCTGCTTCCATATCCTGGCTATTGTACATACTGCAGCTGTAAACATAGGGGTACATGTATCCCTTTGAATTCGTGTTTTTCTATTCTTTGGGTAAATACCCAGTAAGGGGATTACTGGATAGTTTGATTTTTAGCTTCTTGAGGAACCCCCCCGACTGTTTTCCACAGTGGTTGCACCAGTTTGCCTTCCCAACAGTGCAAGAGCATTCCCCTTTCTCCCCACCCTTTTGAACACCTGTTGTTTCTTGTGTTTTCATTTTAGCCATCCTGACAGGTGTGAGGTCATATCTCATTGTAGTTTTGATTTGCATTTCCCTGATGGTTAAGTAATATGTCTGTTGGCCATCTGTATGTCTTCTTTGGAGAAATGTCTCATGGTAAATGCAGACAGCTCAAATAAAACAACAAGAATAAAACAACAACGAAAAGAAACCAACAGTCCTGGACAATGAACCAACTGAATAAGCAAAGCATTGAAAGGCAAAAACACATTTATATGTAGGTTTTGCATGAAAACCCAGTATGTTTTTCAAGCTCAGGAAGAACAGTAGGAAGGATCTTTTTGTACCCATGTCAAATTAGTCAATTCGAGAAAATTTTATTGTACCAACAATCCCGCCTCTCTTCTTTCCCCAACCAAGAAAAAAAATTATGATTAGATCCTTTTATTTATTTTTTTTAAGATTTTATTTATTCATGAGAGATAGAGAGAGGCAGAGACACAGGCAGAGGGAGAAGCAGGCTCCATGCAAGGAGCCTGATGTGGGACTCGATCCCGGGACACCAGGATCACACCCTGGGCTGCAGGTGGCGCTAAACCGCTGAGCCACCCGGGCTGCCCTGATTAGATCCTTTTAAGTATGAACTATTACTAAACCAAAATCACTTAAATCCAGAAGTAACCTTATTACTCTAACAATATGTTTTAACGCATCGGTGAATCCATTACAGCAGCAATCAGTTCTTTTAGGATCTTCCCTAATAAATGGGAGAGGGGTGTTTGGGGAAAGAATACAGTTGCAGATCCACATAACACATGTGTAAATATTTAAGAGTTTTAAGGTATGTTTATCTTCCTGTCTTGACAAAGATACCTTCACAGAGATCTTGCTTGACATCCACATCTGAACTTAGAGTTCTCGTAGTTCTGTGTCAGGATGTGGTGGTGAGAACAGCCCCAGGCCCCAGGCCATGGTCCATCCCTAGCTTAGTCATAGAGGGCCTCAAGCCGACCTAGCTGAACACCCCAATCCGTGTGACCCTGTTCTATTCACATCACTGCATCAGCCACTTGTCAGACTTCCAGTTCTTTTGTTTCTGTTCCTGTTTTCCAGCTTTATGAAGATATATGGGCATATAACATTGTGTCTGTTTACGGTGTACAATGAGATGTTTTGCTACATGTTCCCTATTGTGAAATCATTGCCACAATAAGGTTAACACATCTGTCCCTTCATGGTTACTTTTTTCCATTGAGACATAATTGACATATACTAGTTTCAGGTGTACAATATAATGACTCAATATCTCTATGTATTGTGAAATGGTCACCACACGAGGCCTAGTGAACATCTGTCACCACACAGTTACAGGTTTTTTTTCCATGTGATGAGAGCTTTTAAGATGCACGCTCTTCAGGCCTGCAGTTTTGCTCACCAGGGGGGCAGTCCTCTGTTAGGAGCATGAGGAGGAGACCCTCGCAGGTCCTGATGAGACTGAGGGATCCCGGGCACCCAGATATGGTCAGGGAGTAGGAGGGGGTGACGGAGGCTCTGGTGGCCGGAGCAGGGCCTTCCAAAGCACGAGGACCAGGGCAGGGTGGTACTGAACAAGCTTGTGTCCTATGGATACCCAGCATTTAAAAAGATTGGAAGACCGTAAGGTAAAATTTAAATCAAGGCTTAAAAGACAATATAAATGGACATACGACGTGTCCATTCACCCAACACCTTTATTCCTTCTTGAAAAAGATTCAGTGAAACACCAAATAAGAATACCTTTGCCTCAACCATTTATTTAGACCCCAGAGGATCGTTTCTGAAGACATTTCCTTTCCTTTCTCTGCAGTGAATTCATCTCGAGGGTCCCTGTCATCTGTCCCCTCTTAAGCCAGCAATGAAGTGCACATACCAAGAGTGTTTCTCAGCATCTACATTTTCCAGAGCAACAAGTGCTGTCCCCAGTGACCCCATCTGCAATGGCTGATCGCACAGTGACCTTGGCTAGTCTGACATCCACTCAGACTCCGAACCTATGTACATTCTTATAGATAGAAATGGTGTGAACAGATGGAGAAGTTGGCTCCGAGGAACACACTTATTATCACTGAAAATGTTCCTCCTCTTTCCAAGTTGGTTCTCCAACCATGGGGGCGGGTTGAGCCAAGCAGAAGGTCCTAGTGACTCACAAGCTTCCAGAGAAGGAATCCACATATGGCAACCAGTAAGGTCACATTTTCCTCCAATTGCTAGAGCCCTACGTTCTTTAGATAGGTATAGGGGACTGTGTTGCTAAGTACCGGGCAACGACTGGGTGGCAAGTCTCTGGTTTCTGTTCGGCACGTGCCCAAGTGGCACCAGGCAGGCACACAGAATTCTGTGGTTGTGTGGCAGATGGTGAGGGATGGCGTGAGAGCCATTGGTGCTTTGCATCAGTGGAGACTTTCTCCAGCTTACTGGGTGGGCGATGCGTGAAACTGCACATCCTGTTATTAGTTATGTATCATATAATTATTGCGCGTCCTATTATTGTCCCTGGGGGGTAATAATCACCCCTTATGGGGCTGCACGAGGTGTGGCCCAGCTGGGGCTGGGGCTGGCCTCCAAGAAGAGGAAGGGGCAGCTCCAGGTGGGCACAGTGGAGGGCTACCCCCCCCCCCCCCCTTGGTGGTAGGAGCTAAGAGAGCCTCTGGGATGCCGGACCGTGGGGGTTAACCCTGAACAGGCTTCACCGTCATCTCGTGTTTTCCACACTGGCTTCTTTGCCCAGACCACACGGGCATCTACAACAACTAACATCTGATCCACTTGCTCCTCTGCATCCAGAAAATAGACATGATTTGTGCAGGCGGATGCGACTTGAGTCCTGAAATGCACTTAAACCAGCTTATCAGTGATGGGGGCGCCTGGGGGCTCAGCGGTTGAGCCTCTGCCTAGGGCCCAGGGCGTGACCCCGGGGTTCCGGGATCGGGTCCGCGTGGGGACCCCCACAGGGGGCCTGCTTCTCCCTCTGCCTGTGGCTCTCCTCTCTGCCTCTCACGGATCAATACATCCTCCTTCTTAAAGATTGTGTGTGTGTTTTAATTTACTCATGAGAGACGTAGAGGGAGGCAGAGCCACGGCAGAGGGGCGGCCGGCCGGGCGCGGGGAGCCTTCAGCGCGGTCCCCGAGGGCCGCCCACCGCGGGGTGCGACGGGGCCCTGGGACCGGAGCGCGCGGCTGCGCCCCAGCCCGCCACCGGCCCCGCGGCCCCCTCGGCTCAGGAGGGGACGGGAGGGCCGCGGGGGGCCTGGGATCCGCGAGCCGATGCTCGGATGCTGCTTTGGGTAGGGTCGGGCAGCGGGGGGAGGCCGGGGGGGCAGGGGTGCCGGGGGAGGTCGGGGGGGCCGGAGGGAGGTCGGGGGGAGCCGAGGATGCTGGGGGGGCGGGGGGCTGGGGGTGCCGGAGGGGGTTGCGGATGTGCCGGGGGGTGCCGAGGAGGCTGGGGGCGGGGGCCGGGGAGGCCAGGGAGGCCGGGAGGTCGGGAGGTCAGGGGGAGGCCGCGGGGCGGGGGGGTGCGAGGAGGTCGGGGAGGGCGCTGGGGAGGCCGGGGCGGGCAGGGGTGCGGGGGTAGGCTGGGGGTGGGGGCCGGGGGGCAGGGGTGCTGGGGGCTGGGGGGCCGGGGGTGCGCCGTGCACGCCCCGGAACGCGGCGTCCGGGCAGCTGCGGGGGGCGGGGGGCGCGTCCCGAGGCCTCGCGCACAGCAGCCTCCTGCCCTCCTGCCCTCCTGCCGCCCGCCGCCCGCCCCTCGCCTCCCCACCGGAGCCCGGTGCCGGCGCTGGAAGGCCGCAGAGCTGCGAATCCGCTGCCCCCCAAAACTGTGCACCAATCTGGGGGCCTGGGTGGCTCTGCTCAGTGGGTCACGCGGCCGACTCTAGATTTCGGCTCCGGTCAGGGTGTCAGGGTGCTGAGATCGAGCCCCGGGTCAGGCTCTGCATGAGCGTGGAGCCTGCTTGAGATCCCCCCTCTCCCTGCGCACCCCCCACATGCTCTCGCTCTCGCTCTCAAAAAGAATAAAACAAACCCTCAACTATACAGTAATTTTGCGTATCTAATTTTTGCTGTTGTGTCCCTGTTCCCATTTCCCCCAGGCCTGTTCTCTTCTTCGTTGATCTTTTTATTACTAGGATGTGCTCCTTTGCAGACTGATCCAACCGCTGCTTTTCAGGCTACGATCTGCTGCGGACCCGGAGGCGCCAGACGCTGCGGTGCTTTAAACCGACCCTTATAGGGGATCCCCGGGTGGCGCAGCGGTTTGGCGCCTGCCTTTGGCCCAGGGCGCGATCCTGGAGACCCGGGATCGAGTCCCACGTCGAGTCCCACGTCGGGCTCCCGGTGCATGGAGCCTGCTTCTCCCTCTGCCTGCTTGTGTCTCTGCTTCTCTCTCTCTCTCTCTCTGTGTGTGTGTGTGTGACTATCATAAATAATAATAATAAAAAAAATTTAAACCGACCCATATAGTCACTGTGTCTTTGGTGCTGCTCCTCCACCTGTAGAGAGAAGGGACAGCACAGCTGGAGAGGTCATCACTTGCTAGAGACTCCTCCTTGTCGCATTCCTTCAAGAACCCCTGAGCACCCCCGCCTTCCAGGCCATTCCAGGCCGTTCCAGGCCGTGTGGAAGGCCCCAGGGCCCACCGGCCCCTCACGGGCACTGCCCTGTGCCTGTCCCAGCCTGCTGTGGGCACAGGGCCTCCGCAGAAGGAAAGGAATGACTCCACGGTTGTTGCTTCCCGATAGGGGACACGGACAGTCCCGCTTCAGTGGCCACGGGACAAACGGCTACCCAAAACCAGGGCAAGAACCGGAGAGGGCAGGGCACCATTCCCCCGCCTGATGTCACCTTGGAAAGGAACGTGAGCAGGAAGGCGGTCCCAGAGTGGCCCTGGTGAAGGGGCACCCTTGGGGCATGAGGGCACATGGCAGAGGGACACGCAGGAAACCCCAGGGCTCTCAGCGTAAAATTACTGAGGTCGGAGGGGGCTTGAGGGGCGTGGAAGTCCTGTGCACGGGTGGGAATGAGGAGGCAGTGAGAGTTGGCTTACGATGATTCCCTGTGGCTCCATTTGTGTTGGTAGGAATCAGGGTCACACAATGATAAATGGCAAATTGTCCTCAAGTGAAATTTCGTGCAGTCCCACGTGCAAGCAGAACAATGTGACAGGTACTATTACGGGAAAACAGGAGAAGCTTCAGAGGAAGTAACAGCTGAGCAAAGGCTTGGAAGGATGAACAAGAGTTTTCCAGTTGAAGATAGAAGAATATTCTAGATAGGAGGAATCTCATGTGCAGAGGCTAAGTGTTTTGGCAATTCTCTCTCTCTCTCTCTCTCTCAAAAGATTTTATTTATTCATGAGAGACACCCAGAGGCAAAGACGGAGCCTGATGTGGGACTCAATCTTGGGACTCCAGGATCACTGCCCTGAGCTGAAGGCAGATGCTTAACCTGAGCCACCCAGGTGTCCCTTGACAATTCTCATTGCGGGATGGAGATGTAAGGGAGGGGCAGGTGGTGAAGGAGCTTGCCAGATCTTGAATTCATTTTATAGGCAACAGAGAACCAGGCCAAACTTTTTAAGTGAGAGTATCATAAAGTCACATTTTTTTTTTTTTTAAAAAAGGTCATTCCTAAGGAAATTTGGACAATTCACTGGTAAGTGAGAAGTACCCAGGTGGTGGGATTAGGACCAGGGTCAGACGAGGGATGGGACTGAGCAAAGACACAGTGGCCAGAGCTGAGAATACCGTTGCAGGAAAGGAGGTTCTGGGTGGCGGAGCACACCTGGTGACCAGCACACCTGGTGACGGGAGGAGCAGAGGGTGGCAGCGGGAGAAAGAAAAGAAGGCTGCTCACCTGGGGGGCGAAGTGGCAAGTGCAAACTGAAGTTTGAGCCCCGCGGAGGAGGGGGCAGGGCCTGGAAGGCCGCCCCCGTGCCTGGAGCCCGGGGTGCGGGAGGGGGCGGGGCTCCTGGGCGTGGGGGAGGAGGGGACCGGCGGGCTCCGCGACTGCTCTCTTGAGCGACACGCGGAGCCGAGGCCGGGCGGGGGGTGGGGGGGGCCGCGGGGAGGGGACCGCGGCGGGCGGCTGGGAGGGAGCAGCTCTGGGAGGGAGGCCGCGCGCCCACCTCGGTCCCGCGGGGGGGGGGGGGGGGTGGCGCGTGCGCCGAGATGCTCCGCGCGTGCCAAGCCCAAGTCCCTTTCCGCCTTGCGAGTACTTCTCCGGGATGCTCCCAGCCCTGAAAGGCAGCAGATTCGAACTGGTCCCGTTCTGGGACCGGAGCCCCCAGCCCCCGCCCCCCCCCCCCGCCGCGCGGAGGGTGCGCACCCGCCTGAGTGCCTGGGGCTGCACAATTAATAAATACGGAGGGAACAAGAGCACCGCGCGGCCCCCAGCCCTGCACTAGTCTCACCCATCCAACCGCGAGTTGCGAAGAAATTAGATGCTTTAAAAGAAAAAAAACAACAACGGAAAGGCCAGAGACCTCGGCCAGAAACCTAAACGCACGAGAGCCGCCCCGATAGCCTCCCGAGCGCTGGCGCATCTTTTGCAGCCGGGCCCGCAGCCCCCGCCCCGGCCCCCGCCCCGGCCCCCGCCCCGGCCCCCGCCCCGGCCCCCGCCCCGACCCCGGCCCCGCCCGCGCGCACCTCCCCGCCGCTCCAGGGTCCGGGCCACCCCGGGTCCAGGCGCCCGCGGCCCGAGCCCATTCGCCGCCGCCGCCGCCGCCGCAGGGCCGGGAGGGGCCGGGCCAGCCCGGGAAGGGCGGGGGGACGCCGGGCGGAGAGCGGGGCGGGGAGGCGGCCGCGGCGAGCGGAGCGGGAGCGGGGCGGGCGCGGGGCGGGCGCGGGGCGGGCGCGGGGCGGGCGCGGGGCGGGGGCTGCGGGGGCTGCGGGGGCGCGCGCCGCAGCCGGAGCCTCAGACGCAGGGGACCGCGGCCGGCGGGAGGCGCGGCTCGCTCGGGGACGGGCGCGGCGGCGAGGACGTGAGTAGCCCGGGGCGCGCCGGCGGGGGCGCGGGGGGCGCGGGGTCTCGGGGAGCTCGGGGAGCTCGGGGCGCGGGGCGCTCGGGGTCTCGGGGTCTCGGGGTCCCGGGGTCTGTCCCCACCCCCCCCGGCTGGCAGCTCCGCGCCGCCGTCCCTGCCGCAGGGCGAGCCCCGGCGCCCGCTGCCTTCCCCGCCCAGGCCTGGACGCGCTCGCGGAGCTGCGGCGGCCCCGGTCCCGGGGGCCTGCGGCCAACTTCCGTGCCGCGCTCCCGGGGGGAGCCGTGGGGGTCCGGGCTCCCGGGCGCGCGCAGGGCCGCGGGGTCACGCCCGGCTCGGGCCGGCGGGAGCGCAGGTGCGGGCGGGCGCGGCGGGGTCCCGGGCGCGGCTTTGTTCGGCGGCGCTCACACCTGCGGCGGCCGCGGACGCTCGGGGCCGGGGCGACCTGCGCCGCCGCCGGGGAGAGCTCGGGGCGGGGGCGGCGGAGCGGCCGGAGGGCAGCCGGGGGGGCGCTCCCGGGGCCGCGCGGGCCCCACAGGTGCGGTCCCCGGGTCCCGCCGCCCCCGGCCCGCGCAGGCCCCCGGAGCATCCGCGTCGCCCCGAGCGCCGCCTCCCGCCTCCCGCCTCCCGCCTCCCGGCCAAGGGGGCGCCGCCAGGGCCGTCCCCGGGCGCTCGCGACCCCCCGCGGGGACCCGCGGACCCGGCCGGGCCGTGCCCTCCGCGTGGCCGCCGCCCCGCACGCCCGGGCCGCCCCGCGCAGCAGCCCCGCGGCCCCCCCCCCGCCTCCTGCCCGGCCGGGGTAGCGCGGGGCTGGGCGCCTCCTCTCGGGGCCCCGGTCCTTGGGAGCCGCGGGTGTCCCCCCCCAGGCCGGGGCGCGCGGTGGAAATGCGGCTGCAGTAGCCCAGGAGCGGGGAGACTTGGGGAGGCGCCGAGAGGGAGCAGGAGGCCGCCCGAGACCCAAGGGCCTGGCCCTCCGCCCCGCGCGCACCTGCCCTCCGTGATTGCAGGACGCGTGGCCCCGGGCTCAGCATCAGGAGACGGAGACCCCAGGGTCCCGCAACTGTCCCAAGGCCGCAGGGCCAGGGCGTGGCGGAGCGAGGGTCGGATTCTGCGTCCCCCCCCCCCCCCCGCCCCAGCTTTACTGTCCAGGACCAGGACCGTGGAAATGGGGCCTTCTGGTGGCTTATCCCATTAGTTTAGGGGAAGCCTAAAACCACCAAGCGACGAGGGGCCTTATAAGCCCGTTGGACTGTGGCCCCTGCAGACCTCCCGGGAGCAGGCAGCGCGTACATCAGTGGGTTGTACTGTGGAAGGGCCTTTCCTCGCCCTGTTTGCCTCTCCAGTCCCCTTGCGCGTCCTTTTATTCCCGCTGGCTTGAGCGTGGCCCCGCCGTGAGCCCACTCGCAGGCACCGGCCTGTTCTTAGTGACCGGTCTCCCCTGTGATTGCAGAGACTGAGAGGTTCCTGGCACATCACGATTTTTGAGAAGACTTTTTTTTCTTTTTCTTTTTAAAGAAAAGGCCAACGTTTCCATTTGGCAGGCGTTTCTAGTAGGCTCCCCAGTCCTGAATCTCCTTTGTAGACTATTTTGACTGCAGAAGATTTACTCCTCAAATTGGATACTGAATTTGAACGGGATCCTAGTATAAAATAATAGGGAAGCATTCCATATCCTGCATATAGGACTGCGTGGCGCGTTTACAGAGATTCTCCTTATTAACTAGTAGAAACAAGAGTTTGACCTAAAGTGCAATCAGCAGTTCCTGGAATAGCTTTTAGAATGATGGTAATTGGCCAACTGCAAAAGTGAATTCATTGTGCGCGCTTAATCCTCCTGACTCATGGTCACTTCTTTCAACCTGCTTTGTACTTTATTACAGGAAAGTTGCAAAACATTTCACATCATCCAGGAATTTTAGAGCCGTAAGGGAGCACTGTATCCAAATGCTTCAGGTTCAAAATGAGTACCGTGGGGCTCAGCGAGGTCACCCAGCTGCCGAATGCAGGGCACTGATGCAGGCCAGTACCCCGACATGACATCATTTTGTTACTGCAGCAGTGACGGTAAATGAGAAGCAAGTCGTCTTTGGAAATGGCACGTCCTGTGAGGCTGATGTGACCATGACAGGGATAGCCGGGGGTATAAGCGCTTCAGAAGCGTGAGGGTACTGAGAAGGTGTATGCCTGGGCTGCAGAAAACTTCCTTAAGAATCATTTCAGGGGCTCCCCAGGCATCTGCGTGGCTCAGTCAGTTGAGCATCAGACTCTTGGTGTCTGCTCAGGTTATGATCTCAGGGTTGTGAGATCAAGCCCTGCATCAGGCTCTGCTCCTGCTCAGGGGGGAGTCTGCTTGAGATTCTCTCTCTCCCTCTGCCCCGCCACCTGCTTGCTCTCTCTTTCCAAAACAAAAACAAAACCAAAACCAAAACAAATAATGTTCTCATGTACATGTAATTTTCCTTGTGTAATCGGCTTAATATAAATAGAATACGCAGACATTATATTGTGTATCTACGAAGGAGCTTTTAGGGGAACCCCATGGGAAGCTTTTCTGGTAGAGAGAGAGATTCATAAATATTTACTGAATGTGTAACCTACTGTTCTAGGCAGTGGAGATGGAGGGTGAGCAAATGGAGTTCCTGCCTTCAGGAAGATTAACTCTAACTTGATCATCTGTGCCGCGTACTTGTGCACACAGACTCTTTTTTTCACATGTCATTAATGTACAGCTTGATGAACTTGCTCACACCCAACGCGCTGATCTAACTAGTGCCCGAATCAGGGAACAGAACATTCCGAACATCTGTGAAAGCCCTCTTGTGGCTCCTACCAGTCATTACTCCCTCCCTTAAGGGTAAGCGCTGAGACACCCCGGCTGTTTTCCTGAGATTCTCACCAGGAGATCACAAGGATTTTGTTTTAGTCAGCTTGGGCTGCCATAAGAAGATGCCATAGACTGGGTGGCTTTACTTTCTTTAAGTTCTGGAGTCTGGAATTCTGAGATCAGGGTGTCAGTGGGGTTAGACCCTAGCAAGGCTGGTCTTCCTGGCTTGCAGATGGCCACCTTGTCACCGTGTGCTCATACATGCTTTTCCTGGCAGGTGTGAACCGAGATCTCTCGCTTCCTCTTCTTGGAAGGCCACTGATCCTGTTGGATAAGGACCCCATCCTTATTACCTCGTTGAACCTTAATTACCACCTCCCCCAAAGCCTTATCTCCAAATATAGTCACATTGGGGGTTAGGTCCATGATGTATGAATTTTGGGGTTCGCAGTTCAATCCATACCAGCCCTGATTTGCTGCCTTTATCAGCAGCCTTCAGAGTCGCACCCCCATTTCCAAAGAACGGTTTCCATCTGAGAAGTATGGTGACAGAAAACAAATTTCTAGACTATAGAGCTCCATAGTATTCTTCTCTAGAAAGTTTTGTGTGTTTGCTTCCAAAGACTGCATTAGGTCAGCCTTCAGGTGCTGGGGTGATTGGTGAAGAGGAAGTGATTTGAAAATGATTAAAAACTGCTGGATACATTTAGATGTATTTTCCCTTTTATGTTTCATGCTTCTCCACCTGAAGGAACCCTGAACCTCTTGGCCAGGTCAGGACAGAGGACATCTAAGGATGCTAGGGCCCAGAATCCAGTGGCTTATTTTACTCACCCCTTCATCCACCAGGCAAATGAGAAGCCCCGTTAGTTTTAAAATCTTTCTTGTCATCAAGTCTGAAGTTTCTAAGTATAGGAAAATGTGCCAGAATGAAATGGTGAATGTTTGTTTTTCCTCTCAAAATGTGAAGGACAGGGCCCTATGAGGAAAATATTGGAATGGCCCTGCCTCTGGTTGTAGCAACCATCAATTTTTCAATATTTTCCAAGTTGTCTTTAAATGGGGGAGCAAATGCCATATTTATAGAAAATGTGATCTTTTCGGGGGCACCTGGGTGGTTTAGTTGGTTAAGCATCTGCCTTTGGCTCAGGTCATGATCTCAGGGTCCCAGGACTGAGCCCTGTGTCAGGCTCCCTGCTCTGTGGGGCGTCTGCTTCTCCCTCCCCCTCTACTGCTCCCCCTGCTTGTGCTCTCTCTCCAAACAAATAAAATCCTAAAAAAAAAAAAAAAAAAAAAGAAAAGAAAATGTCCTGTTTTGGTTAAGTTACTTTTTTATTGTGATAACGTATATACCATAAAATTTATCCTTCTAGCCATTTTTAACTATACGGTGGCATTAAATGCTTCAAAATATTATGCAACCATCACCACTGCCCATCTCCAGAACTTTTCTCATCTTCCCAAACTGAAACTCTATACCCATTAAACAATAACTCCCCATTCCTTCTCCTCCCAACCCCTGGCAAGGATCATTCTCTTTTCTTCTCTGTGAATTTGACCACCCTCAGGAGCTCCTATGAGTGGGATCATCACACGGTAGCTGTCCTTTTTTTGTGACTGGGTTATTTCACTTAGCATAATGTTTTCAAGGCTTGTCCATGTGTCAGAACTTCCTTTTTAAAGCTGAATAATATTGCATCGCATGTAATACGACATTTAAAAAAAATTCATCTGTTGGGCGGTTTCCAGTTTTCGGCTACTGTAAATAATGCTGCTATGAACATGGGTATACAAGCAGCCTTTTGAGTTACTGCTTCCAACCCTCTTGGGTACATACCCAGAAGTGGGATTTCTGGACCGGAAGGTAATGGTTGTAATTTTCTGAGGCAGCACCATCCTTTTTTCCATAGCAGGTGTGCCGGTTACATTCCCAAGAGTGTCCAGGGCTCCAGTCTCTCCACATCTTCACCGGCACTTATTTTATGTTCCCTTGACACTAGCCGTCCCAATGGGTATAAAGACTGACAGCTGTCACTCTTTAAAGTCACAAATTCACATACTCTGTATTATGAACAAGTAATCACAAAAATTTCTAACTTACTGGTTTAATTTTCATTAACAAGGAGATGTGTGGTTTTTAATAAGGACTCATTGATCTCAAACTGTGCAGAGCATGATATGGATGCTACAGAGCAGGCGTGTCATAGGCCAGGATGAGCCAGCACTGGTGACAGACATTCATGTTGGTTTTCTTTTCTTGAAATAGAGCATATATGTCTATAGTGCAGTTGTGTGAAGTGATTTTGCTCTGAGGATAGATTAAATATTAGTATGATTTTATTTTACTGAAAAAGATAACCTGAGCATCTTAACCCAGCTCAGGAGCAGATTTACCTCCTATCTGGAGACAGACAGGCATATCCTATTTAGGAAGGCGCTGGGGTTGTAGAGGGCAGGTCTGCATCGAGCGTTTCTCCCTACCATTGAAGCTTCAGAGATGACAGTATAAACCCCCACTACCCAATTATAATTGCTTAGCTGAGCTAATAAAAAAGACGTGGTGTCAACTTAATTGACCTATTTTACTGGCCTACAGGATTAGAATTTCAAATTAGAAAAAGGTAGTTTTTAGGAGTCTGATAGAGAGTTTCCCCCAAGTGACTAAAAAACTTGTGACCATGAGAAATGACAGTGGTAGAGGGAACAAATCTACAAATACCAATGCTCAACCGCTGCACATACCGTCCAAGTGGCTTATGTGGTTTTAAAACAGGAATGACAAATAAATCTAGTCTTGTGTGGTCTCTGATTTGCTTTGCGGTGTATTCAAGCATTGTGTAGCTCACACCAGAATGAAAATGGTAGAATGAAAGGCTCCTTTCTAAAATTCTTTTTTTAGTTGACCTATAATTGACGTACAACATTTTATTAGTTTTTCGTATTAGAAACTAATATTATTAGTTTCATGTGACATTTGTAGATATCTGAAGTCCTTTGAAATGGTGCCAGGGCTGGAAAGAATAATTTCTCTCTCTATATATACACATAATGATAAATATATATATATATATTTACTTATATATATAAATATTTTTATATATATATAAATATTTATGTTTATATATATATATATATATATATATATATATACTCGTAGGTATATGTAAATTTTCATGATGTGCATGTGTGTTGGTTCCAAACCCACTGTAACCAGAAAAGCATATTCCCAAGGCAATGCGAGGGAATCCTGTAGGAGGTCTTCCACTGTGTAATATGCAATGAATTCGATTTATCTTTCTCAAGTGGGCTGAGAGCATTCAAAAAATTCAGTATATGTGTTCAGTGTGTAGTGATCTTTTTTCTCCAAATTTCAACTTTAAAGCAATTTCATGCCACTCTCCGGTGACCTTGACCTTTAAGTGGCGGAGATGTGCGGCACACAGACTTGGCCCACACCGCGGGCTCCGGCTCCACGCAGTTGGCCCGCCCTCTGCAAGGCAAGGTGCACGGAGAAAACCCCCCTCTCCGTCCCTTAGGTCCCTTAGGCCGGAAGGTGAAAGTGGACGACAGTGCAGAGAGTTTCGTCCCAGAGTTTTTGTGGTCTCTGAGCAAGGATGGCTTGCAGGCGAGCGCGGCTGCCTTCCAAAGCCTGTGCGGCCTTTCACTCCCTCACCTCAATAGAGAGCTAAGAGGACAAAAGTGAACAAAGGAGGCCTGTTTTGCCTGCCCCACTTGCTGGGCTGTTGTCTTGGCCCTTTTCAGGGGAGGAGGGTGGGGAGAAGCTGGGTCAGAGTTGAAGAGCAGTGAAAAGGAATTCAAGCTTCATGGCAAAATTTGAATTATAGCTTCAGCTCGAGTGCCGAGTGGCGGAGTTGGAATTGAGATTTTTGAGTCTGGGGAGGCTGCGGCGACAGATGGTGCTGCAGCAGCGCAGGGCTGGGGGCGCATCCGCGGAGCCCGGCCCACGCGGGCCAAAGTTTGCAAACCGGAGGCCATGCGGCCGCCCCACGAAGATGCAGGCCCGTGTGAATCCATGCCCCCCGTCCCGGGTCTGGAGTAGTAGGCTCACGTGCACCTGGGGCCCCCCTCATTGCATTGCCAATGGTCTCTTCTGGCTGCTTCCCCCCATCCAGGATCTCCTGGGATAAGGCAGGAGTGCTCAGCCTGCTTCCCGCATAGAACCTCATCGCGGGTGCGGGTGTTGACCACAGGGTGTTGGGGTCTGTGACAGCATCAGGCCGCCCAAGGCACAGACTCATCAGTGGTCCCCCACTGATGAATGGAGAAAGCAGTGGCCCATCGGAGTGGATCTGCGAAGCTGAGGGCAGCTTCCTGGGCAGGGGGCCCCTAGGTTTGCCACTGGAGTTTTTCGTGGGGCGCGTGTTTTCCCCATTCAGTTGGGGAGGCAGCGGCCGATGTACAATGTTCCAGAAAGAGGAGTTGGCTGTGTGTATGACCGGAGTGATAAAACAGCTATGGGGTGGCCCTACCGGAGAGGGCAGTGAAATAGAAAATAATTTGGGGTACTTTCAAATGCCTCCCGGTGTTCCCTGAAAGCGTAACTGGAAAAATCGTGCTTTGGTGGGTTTGACCATTTGAATGACTCGATGCCATGGTTTTTTGCTCTCATGTTGGTAGCATGATGGCTCAAAGCCATGTTGTAGACGCATTTAATACATTCACATATTTCTACTTGGAGAGAAATGACATTGACCTGGCAACAATATAAACAGTAGGAGATATTTAGAGGTAATTAACACTGTGATATAAGCAAAAGCAAATTTGCTTCAGAATTGATTATAATAATTTATTTTGTATTACATTTTGTGTTTCATGTAAATCGTGATAATGCTTCATATGTCTCACAAATTTTAAGGTAACTTGCCTTTTAATAGTCGGAAGAGGGTTTAAAAAACTCCATGGCTGTATGTTTCTAGTAATAGTTATCTTGATGTCCAATTAGAGTGGAAGGTAAAATATATCAAGGGTTGATTGCTGTCCCAGGAGCAGGAGGGGACCCATTAGGCAGCAGGGAGTCAGTGAGGTCAGGGTCGGATTTGTTTACTGGGACTGGGGCTGAAAGAGCAGAGATCAGGAAGGGTGAGGGATTCAGATGGTGGCAAGGCTCAGGTGGGTAATGAGGACTGTGACATCCAGGAGAAGTGTCCTATGGCCCAAGGAGCCAGGGAGACTTTAAAGGATGAGGTGACAGCAAAGACCACCACTGTAAAGGTAATAACTTCAAATCTGCAAGAAAGAGAAAGGGACGAGGATAAATATGTTGACGATGACTTCTTGGCCAATGGAGAATAGTCTCCATGTCGTAGCATCCAATATGAAATACTTTACTTTTTTTTTAAAGATTGTATTTATTTATCTGAGGGGGGAGGGGCAGAAGGAGAGGAAGAAAGCAGACGCCCTGCTGAGCAGGGGGCCTGACAGTGGACAACGCGAGGCTGGAGCCCAGGACCCTGAGATCATGACCTGAGCTGAAGGCAGGCGCTTAACCGACTGAGCCACCCAGGTGCCCCCAATATGAAGTACTTTAAAGAGACTTTAAAAATTTTTTTTTTTTTAAAGAGACTTTCTTGTGGTACTTCAGGTCCTTGAAGTCACTTGACATCATGAAATAGAAATAACTTATAAATCACTCTGCAAAAATGAAATATGATCATACATATACGCTGAAAAGAATTGACCCAGAGTCAAAACTAGCATCCCAGTAAAATTCTTAGATCGTCTCATGGCTCCGGCAACTTTGTTCCCCTATATACAGATGGCCCCAGCTTGAGAAGCCTAGGTCTATGAAAATGTGAAGTTGCCCAACACATTTGGAACGGTTATGCGTGTTAAACAGGATCCTTCCCTTGGCACAAGGTTTATATGATGCATGTAACGTAGCAAAGTTCAGGACAGCTCGTCGGGGCTATCAGAGTAGGCGGGTTGTTCTGTCCACCGGCAGAGCACAGCGTCATTGACACCAAGCGAAACCCCATCAAATAAGGCTAAATAAAAATCTGCAAAGAGGTGGACAGGTGGTAGATGGAAGAGAAGAACCTCAATTGTACGAAAGTACCTGATAGTCGCTGCAGATAGCATTGAGAGGCCAAGTCTCTCACCAGAAAGCAAAACAGAACAGAATAGTCATCCAGGTGAGAAAGGCAGTTTCGGCCTTGCTCTCGGTAGAATCTGGCAGCTTTGCCCAGCTTCCCAGCGTGGAAACCCATGCCCGTGTGTTCCACGAGGAGCCCGCGCTGCATCTCTGGGTGTGCGTGGTGGTACACACGCGAGCCGGCCCGGGTACGACAGTGACTGGATGCGGGAACGACCGACCGGGGACGTGGATACTGCAGAATGTCAAGTGGATCTCCCGTGGGAGAACATCGGGAGTTTTGTCTGCACTGTGGGTTGAGGATACAGACCAAGTCTAGACCGTGGGAAATGAAACCTTCATAATTCCGTGCCTGGGTCCCGTATGACTGTCATCGGCTTCCTGGTTCTAAATCGGGCCTTCGAGCGGGCAGGTGCAATCACTCAATCCAGAAGGTACCATTTTTTAAAATTGCTGCTGTAAAGCCCGAGATGACATCCCCGTGACCCCGAGGAGTTGCTCTGTAATTTTCTACCTTTGCTCGCGCTGCAGAGGATTCCAGATTTGCACGGGCCCTCTCCTTTCTTTTCTTTCTTTTTTTTTTTTTTTTAAGATTTTTATTTATTCATTCAGAGAGAGAGAGGGAGAGAGGGAGAGACACAGGCAGAGGAGAAGCAGGCTCCATGCAGGAAACCCGATGTGGGACTCGATCCTGGGTCCCCAGGATTATGCCCTGGGCTGAAGGCAGGCACCAAACCACTGAGCCACCCAGGGATCCCTCTCCTTTCCCTTCGGGTCTGAAGCCGGCGCTTTGTCACCTCCCTCCGGAGGCCTCTGGGCGGCCTCGCTGATTGACTTAGGCACTTCCCAAGGTTGCTGCCTGGGGCCCGGATTTGAAGAAATCAGAAGTGAGGTGCACGGGCCCCGGGGGGCTGGTGAGAAGGCTGGTGGGCGGAGTGGATCCGGAGCACTAGGGGCAGCTGCGTAGACGGCAGCCGCCCTCTCCTCGCTGCCCGCCCGGAGGGCCCCGGCCGCGGCCTCCCTCCTAACTCCGGGCCACGGGTGCGAGGAAGGGGCCGGCGGGCTCTGCGTAGGTGGGGTCAGGGCGGCCCAGCGGGCTGCAGAGAACCGCAGAGGAACATTCCATGTGACACGCATTGCTCATTTCAAACGGAGAAGTAGCCGCTGCTCTGCCCGCACTGAGGAGCCTCAGCCTGGGAAAACTTGTTTGCACACTTTTTACCCTTTAGGAAATGCAGCCCAAACCACAAACTTTTTCACCACCCAGCGCTACCTCACAAGAGGTGAAAGATCCAGATAAATATGAACATCCTGGGGCATCTGGGTGGCCCGGTCAGTTCAGCATCTGCCTTTGGCTCAGGTCGTGATCCCGGGTCCTGGGATCAAGTCCCGCCTCGGGCTCCCAGCTCAGCGGGGGGGCCTACTTCTCCCTCTGCCTCTGCTGCTCCTCCTGCTTGTGCTCCCTCCCTGTCGCTGTCTGTCAAACAAATACATAGAATCTTTTAAAAAAATGAAAGTACTGAGAGAAGGATGGCATCGGTGTCCGTTCTTTAGGGAGAATGCAGCTGCCGTGATATTCCATGACATTCTCTCAGATTTGCTTCAAAAAGCAGGACGTATCAGGCATCCTTATCAATAACTGCATCTGCTTGATTCTGAAGAGATCAGAGTCTCACCGTGCAATCTGAGAGATTAATACCCTTTTCAATGCTGCACGGTGGGACCATGTTCCAGAAACACAAACCCCGTGCCTAACCTTCAACGACGGGTGTATATGCATAAGTCAGATTGAGCCAATGTGATTAAAAAAAAAAAAAAAAAAGAAAGAAAAAGAAAAAGGATGTAAATCCGGTAACACTTTTTTTCCAGTCGTATTTCAGTGTCATTAATAGTCTTTTGAAATCTAATTGTGTTTTATTTGAAGCCATAGCCTATTCATAATTTTCAAGAGGACAGTCAGTAATCTTCTGTGTCAGCCATGACTAACTAGCAGCCCCACGAGCCAATAAAGCATGAAACCATTTTAATATATTAAACTCATCCAGCTCACACAGGGCATATGCTCAGAGGTCGGATACAGAGAAACACGTGCCACGAAGCTTGTGAGCAGGTCCGTGTGTGGATCACTGTTTTAATTCTGTTCCTTCGTGCATCAGAGGAGAGGTAGGTACTTCAAGATAGTAGCTACGCAGCCCTGTGGAACACAGTATGCAAGTTGCTGAAAACATTAGAAATAGAACTGCCCTATGAGCCAGCAGCCCCCTCTTTTTGGTCACAAAGATGTCATTTAATGCTCTGTGGCTGAAGTTTTACAAAAGGTACTTTTTCTGGATTGGATGATTTCACCTGCCCGCTCAAGTGCCTAATTTAAAACCAGGAAGCAGATGATCACCGTACAGAATCCAGGCATGAAATTATGAAAACAGCATCTCGAAGATATATCTGCACTCCTGTGTTCACTGCAGCATTAGTCACAGTAGCCATGGTATGGAAGCCACCTAAGTGGATGAGTGGATAAGGAAGATGTGTGTGTGGGGGCGGCCCAGGTGACTCAGTGGTTTAGTGCCGCCTTCAGCCCAGGCCTGGTCCTGGAGACCCGGGATCGAGTCCCATGTCGGGCTCCCTACATGGAGCCTGCTTCTCCCTCTGCCTGTGTCTCTGCCTCTGTCTCTCTCTCTCTGTGTCTCTCATGAATAAATAAAATTTTTAAAAAAGAATGCAATAGTAAGGTCTACACTGTAAGATTTTATTTATTTATTCATGAGAGAGAAAGGCAGAGACACAGGCAGAGGGAGAAGCAGGCTCCCTGCGGGGAGCCCGACGTGGGACTCGATTCCAGGACCCTGGGATCACGCCCTGGGCCGAAGGCAGACACTCAACCATCTGGGCGTCCCAACTCTTTAGATGTTTTATTATTATTATTTTTTTATTTTTTTAGATGTTTTATTTTTTTAAAAATACTTTATTTATTTGTTAATGAGAGACACAGAGAAAGAGGCAGAGACATAGGCAGAGGGAGAGGGAGAAGCAGGCTCCTTGCAGGGAGCCCAATTCAGGACTCGATCTCGGGACTCCAGGATCACGCCCTGGGCCGAAGGGAGGCACTCAACCGCTGAGCCACCCAGGTGTCCCTCTTCAGATGTTTTAAATATTTGCCTTAAAAGACAGCTTTGTGAAGGTTGTTTGAAAGGTTTGAGGGACCCACTGTAGCAGGAGGCGTTGAGCAGAGTCGATTTGCAGACGTGCTGCTCAGTGAGCTCGCAGCGCCAGGCCCAGGACAAAGGACCGGCTTTAGATGCGTTTCATTATTTGGCACACGGAGCCCCGATCAGTACAGCCGCCTCACGCTGAACAGTTTCCGGCTCCAGACCGCGGCAGACAACGGAAAGGGGCTCGGGTCCCCGTCCCACCCGCCCGTCCTCTCGTGTCCCCCACGCGGTTAGGAGCGGGGCCGGTGATGAATCTGCACGTGTCACACACCTGTGACCAAGAGATCGTGCATCAAGGACGGGCGGGGGGAGGATCAGTTACTTGAGATGGATGAGTCGTGGCAGCTGCTGCCTGTGGCCCGGCAGGCCCCCTGCCCCGCTCTGACAGCTGCACAGCACGGCCTGTCCCTGCACCGCCTCAGCCACCCCCGGCCCCGCAAGGGGCCGAGCCCACCGACCCTGAGCCCCCACTTCCTGGGCAGGCTCGTGCTGAGGTGGTAACATAGGAAGAGGCCTCCCGGAATTTTGGGAAATGAGATCACGATGAGCTTACGGCTTTCCTAAGTGAATAATTCACAGCATTTACTGGTTGGTTGACTGCATGGAGCACCTTCCGTGAATTACCTCATTTGATCTTCACCGCCACCCTTTATGTCAGAGGCTAGCACTTCTTCTTCTTTTTTTTTTTGGGGGGGGGGTAAAGGACCAGGGAATAAATATTTGAAACTTTGTGCTTGTAAACATTGTTGCTTGTATTTGTGGGTCACTTCATCCCTCCTCAGTCATAGGCAATATAAATGAATGGACATTTCCATGTCTTCATAAAACTTTCTTTACAAAATAGATAGTGCCCAGATTTGGCCTGTGGGTCATATTTGCCAAACCCCTACTTTATGTTATTATGCCCATTTTGTAGGCAAGGAAACCGAGGCTGATGGAGTTTAAGGAATGGGTCAAAATAGAGCCGCTGTTGGGTTGCACAACTGGGATTCTAACCCAAGGTCTGGCCCCTACCCCTTAGTCTTGACCCCCATGAGCTGCTATGTTATCCTTCTGCGAGAAATGACAAGAAATGGAACTTTAGTTTCCATACGCTGTGAGTGTCAGATTATGACCCAGACTTCTAAGAGAGATTTTTGTTTCTCTTAGAAATGATACGTAGGCAAGAGCATTGGTCCCGTCTTGAAGATGCTGTTTAGTGTAAGGTAGATAGATCTATAGCACATTCCAGCATCCTGAATAATTGAATGAAGTTTTGAAGATTCTCCAAGTGACCCGACACTGTGGCCATTTTCATCAATAGGATTCCCAAAGAAAAAGTACTCTAACTAAAAAATATATATGTAAATTATTACTTTTAAAAATTTGCTTACACATGTGTTGTATAGAATGATAACTGGCATATTCCCAAGAAAGATTTTTATTTTAGCAAATACAGATTATGAGTTTCTTCCACTCTTTTTTTTTTTTAAAGATTATTTGAGAGGGGGCATGCACGTGTGTACGCATGTGCGAGTGAGGGAGAGGGCCAAAGGAAGAGAATCTGCAAGCAGACTTCCTGCTGACTGTTGAGCCCAACATGGGGTTTGATCTCATGACCCAGGAGATCATGACCTGAGCCGAAATCAAAAGTTGGACCCTTAACCGACTGAGCCCCCCGGGCGCCCCTAGTTTCTTCCACATTTGATATAAAACTTTTGAAAGAGAGTTCTAAGCAGTTTTTATTTTCCAGTATGGACAGCTCCTTTTGTGTTTTATTTCCATGGTAACAGTTAAGTTTCTACTTGAGAACAACAAACCTGCAAGATAACCATCCAGTTGACATGGTTGGGCATCCCCTTAGGGAGTTTGCAATGCATCATGGTGGCAAGATAGCACCCGAAGTAGAATTACACAGGCTTGCTGTGTTTTTTACACAGCAAGGCTTTATGTAAAGGCAAAAGGTTCTCGGAATAGACCAAAGTTAGGAAACATTTAGTTTTAGGCAGCAGTTCACACACGAAATTCCATGAGTGGCCAGACTTCAAAGTTGTTCCCAGGACACCATAAAGAGCTCCAGAACTCACAGTTCCTGGCCTTTGGGTGAATGAAATTTTAGGAAGTATGAAGCTGGCAAAATGGAAGCTTCATGTGACTAAACATTGTTGCTTGTATTTTTTTTGAGGGAAACTGAAAATGGAGCCACTCCCTGGTGGAGAAATCAGAGAGTGGAAACTCTTGTGGGGAGGTAACCCTACTCTCTCTTTGGAAATCCGAAGTCTTTGAATTTAAGTGAGCCTCTATTCATCGCTAACAAAGCTGACAGAGGAATAAAACCCAACTAGGGAAAAGTTGACTGTGTGTTTGTGCGAAGTGGTTGCTGTGAGTTAATTGGTGTAACAAATTACAAAGAGCCTGGTCAATACATTAGGAAAAATTTTTCTGTTGAATCATTTCCTAGAAAAGAGAGGCTTAGGTCACTTAATTAAAAAAAAAATGTAGCCCAAATGAAAAATGGAATTGTGGTACTATGTACAACTTTTTGTTTTCCGTGACATTTTATTTTTATATCTGTATTGAGGTGGAACACACATCGTAAAGTCTGCCCGTGGAAAGTATATAATTCAGTGATTTTTTTTAAGATTTTATTTTTTATTTATTTATGGAAGACACAGAGAGAGAGGCAGAGACACAGAAAGAGGGAGAAGCAGGCTCCTCGCAGGGAGCCCGATGGGGGACTCGATCCCAGAACCCCGGGATCATGCCCTAAGCCAAAGGTAGACGCTCAACCGCTGAGCCACCCATTGGCCTCCCTAATTCAGTGATTTAAAAAAAAATAAATTTGTAAATTGCACATTTTTGAAAAGCAGATCTCTAAGATTGCCTCTAAGATTCTTTCTCCTGGATACATATCCTGTGTAATACCCTCCCTTAAATGTGAGTGGGACCTGTGACTATGATGGAATGGTATCCCTGTCATCAGGTACATCATATGGTGAAGGTGAAGGTCCCAAGCCAGTCGATTCTGAGTTTCTGGAGGGGGAGATCATGCTGGCTCGCCTGACCTAATCAGGCATAAGCCATTCAAAAGCGACAGTTAGGAGATGCTCCCCCATTGTCCTTGAGTAAACTTCCTTCCATGTTGTGAATGACTTACGGAAAAGGGTAGCGGGAGTCCTTCAAGCACAAGGACCTGGTTCTGCCAAAACCTGAAGGCGCCTGGAAAGGACCCCAGGCTCCAGATGAGAAAGCAGGCTGACCCGTGCTTTGATAAACTCAGTCCAGCCATACTCGACTGCTGACCTGGGAGAAACTGTGAGATCATCAGCAAGTGGGTAGTAAGCCTCTGGGTTCATGGTAACTTGTTGCGTAGCATAGGAAGCTCATACGGCAACTGTTACCACAGTCTCGTTTTGAACGTTTTCATCTTTCCCTCAAAATGTCCTTTGAGGCCTTCTGTGAGACCATTCTTCTACTCCAAGCCAACCAGTGATCTGCCTTCTTTCTCCATGAATTTGCCTTTTCCGGACATTACATATTTTTTAAAAAAGATTTTATTTATTTATTCATGAGAGACACACAGAGTGGGGCACAGACACAGGCCAAGGGAGAAGCAGGCTTCCTGCAGGGAGCCCGATGTGGGACTCGATCCCAGGGCCCTGGGATCACGCCCTGGGCCAAAGGCAGACACTCAACCACTGAGCCACCCAGGTGCCCCTGGACATTTCACATTAATGGAATCATACAATATGGGACCTTTTGTGTGTGGCTTATTTTATTTAGTATAATGTTTTTGAGGTTAGTCCTTGTGGTAGCATGTTTGGTGGTATTCCGTTGGATGGAGATAGCACATTGTGTTTATGGCTTCAGCAGTGATGGACATTTGGATCATTTCTAATTTAGGATGATTACAAATGATGCTACTGTGGGCATTAGCATGTAGTCTTAATTATGTTTTCATCTCTTTTGAGTACATACTTAGGAGTGAATGCTGGGTTGTAAGGTATATTTATGTTTAGCTTGTTAAGATCCTGCTGAATTCTTTTCCAGAATGGCTATATCATTTTACTTTCTCATTAGCGATGTATGAGAGTTCCAGTTTCTTGATGTCCTTGCCTGTCTTTTTTTGGTTATGGCCATTCTAGAGGGTGTGTAGAGGTATTTCACTGTCTTTTTACTTGCATTTCCCTAATAATTAATAATATTGAACATCCCCTCATATGCTTATTAGCTATTGATACGTCTTTAGTGAAATGTATAAGTGTCTTGCTATTTTTTTTCAGTTGAGTCATTTATCTTCTTATTGATTTGTTGAAGAGTTTTTAAAGAATTATTTATTTATTTATTTATTTATTTATTTATTTATTTATTTATTGAAGGGAAGGGGCAGAGGGTGAGGGAAAGAGAATCTCAAGCAGACTCTGTGCTGAATGCAGAGCCCATCTTGGGGCTTGATTTCACAACCTTGAGATATGACCTGAGCCGAAGTCAAGAGTCAGATCCTTAACTGACTGAGCCACTAGGCACCCCTAAAGAGTTTTTTTTTTTTTTAAATATGTGCTGGTTACAAGTTCTTTATCAGATTTCTGATTTGTAAATATTTTCTCCTATTTTGTGCACTGTCTTTTCACTTTGTTGATACCATCCTTGGAAGCACAAAAAATTTTAATTTCGAAGAAGTCTGATGCATTGGCTTTTTCATTTGTTGCTTATGCTCATGGTGTTGTATCTAAGGATTCACCTCATAACCGAAGGTCACAAGACTTATTACTGTGTTTTCTTCTAAGAGTTTTACTGTTATAGCTTTTACATTTGGCTTTATGGTCCATTGTGAGTTAGTTTTTAAAGAAAGATTTATTTATTTATTTATTTATTTATTTATTTATTTATTTATTTATTTATGAGAGATGCAGAGAGAGAGGCAGAGACACAGGCAGAGGGAGAAACAGGCTCCCCATGGTGAGCCCAATGTGGGACATGATCGCAGAACCCTGGGTTCATGCCCTGAGCTGAAGGCAGATCGTAGAACCCTGGGTTCATGCCACTGAGCATCTCCCAGGTGTCCCATTGTGAGTTAATTTTTGTACATCGTATAACATATGGGTCTGAGATCTTTATTTTGTTTTGTTTGCATATGGCTATCCAGTTCTAGCATCATTTGTTGATTGTGTACATTAGTGTTTCATCAAAGTTGGGAAGTTTTTGGCTATTATTTCTTCAGATTTTTTTTCTGCTTCTTTTTTCCCCTCCTGTCTCCTTTTGGGATCATGGATGTATGTAAGTTGGTGTGCTTGATGTTATCCTGCAAGCCTCTGAGACTCTGCTTGTTTTTCTTCATCCTTCTTAATGTTCTTCAGATTGAATCCTTTTTATTGAGCTGGTTTAAAGTTCACTCCTTTTCTTCTGCCTCTATGAGTGCCTCTAGGGAAATTGTCAGTTCAGATCTTGAACTTTTCAAATGCCCAATTTCCCATTCAATTCTTTTTTATAATTCCAGTTATTTGATTAAGGTTCTCTGTTCATTGATTGTCATCATGGTTTCCTTTAATTTTTATTTTGTTTTTTATGTTTTAAAGATTTTATTTATTTATTCATGAGAGATACAGAGAGAGAGGCAGAGACACAGGCAGAGGGAGAAGCAGGGTCCCCTTGAGGAGCCTGATGTAGGACTCGATCCCAACACCCCAGGATCATGACCTGAGCTGAAGGCTGATGCTCGACCACAGAGCCACCCAGGTGCCCCCTCCTTTAATTTTTAAAATATGGTTTTCTTTAGTTTTTGAACCAATCTATAATATGCTTTGAAGTCTTTGTCTGCTAACTCCAACTTACAGACCACGTAGTGACATTATCTGTCGATAGTTCACCCCACCCCATGTATGGGTCATACTTTCTTTTTTTTTTATTATTTATTTATGATAGTCATACAGAGAGAGAGAGAGAGAGAGAGAGGCAGAGACATAGGCAGAGGGAGAAGCAGGCTCCATGCACCGGGAGCCCGACGTGGGATTCGATCCCGGGTCTCCAGGATCGCGCCCTGGGCCAAAGGCAGGCGCCAAACTGCTGCACCACCCAGGGATCCCTGGGTCATACTTTCTTTTTCTTTTTTTGTCTCGTGTGTTTTTGTTGAATACGGACATTTCAGATACGTGGTAGCAACCGTAGGTTCTACCTTTTTCCTGATGTGGGATCTGTAGTTGTTGTTTACTTGTTCAGTAACTTATTTGTCCTGAATCTGTGGAACGTATCCCCTGCAGTGTGCCATTGCTCATGTTTCCGCTCAGGTTTGTTTCATTTATTTTTATTTATTTACTTATTTTTAAAGATTTATTTATTTATTCATGAGAGAACAGAGAGAGAGAGAGAGAGAGAGAGGGGCAGAGATGCAGGCAGAGGGAGAAGCAGGCTCCATGCAGGGAGCCCTACGTGGGACTTGATCCCAGGTCTCCAGGATCATGCCCTGGGCCGAAGGCAGGCACTTTAACTGCTGAGCCACCCAGGTGTCCCTATTTTTTTTTAATTTATTCATTTGAGAGAGATAGCAAGTGCACACGCATGAGCAGCGGGGAGGGGCAGAGGGAGAGGGAGAAGCAGACTCTCCGCTGAGCAGGGAGCCCCATGCGGGGCTTGATCCCAGGACCCCAGGATAATGACCTCAACCAAAGGCAGTTGCTTAACTGAATGAGCCACCCAAGAGCCTGGAGTTTTGTTTTATTTTTAAATTTAGCCTGGTTTCTTGGGGTTTGCTCACATGTCTTCATAGCTTAGTAGTCAGCCCACGATTGATCCGAAGTTATGCTTATTAACACCTGCAGTTAATACAGAGCTGCTGCTGCTGGATTTCCGGGTGCCTGGGGAATCCATCAAACTTCATACCATTTTCAAGTCTTCCCCCAGCTTTTACGTTCTGCTGGACTCTCGTATGTCTACTGTGTGGGTGTGCAAGCTGCACTGGCCATAGTTGTGTGGGTGGCTTGGGCCCCTCTGGCCTCTGCTATGCATTGGCGCAGCTCTCATCAACCCGATAAATGTGACGACCTTTCTCTAGCTCCCCTGGGTCTGGCTAACTCCCTGTTAAATCCCTGATTAGTCCACCAGGTCTTTAACCTAGATGGAGCTTCAACTTGAGCTGTCCGTACTGCTAGTGTGCCTGTCTGGGCTCTAGCAAGAACTTGCCCTTTCCTTGTGATGCTCCCGCCAAGGAGCCCCTCTGGCAGGTGCATGGAAGCTGCTGATTTTCTGCCCTGCTCGAGCGCATACCACAGTGACAGAGCCAGGGTGGGGAGGGGCCCCGTGGGATGGCCCAGATCTAACCACAGACTCACTGTTCTGACACCAACTTTACTAAGCTGTCAGGAATAAGTGCTCAGAGTATTGTGTGCCTTTGGTCAATTTCCAGCACACTAAGTGGTGGTGGTTTTTGGAAAGTTCTGTCCAGTTTGATAGTTGCTTTTTGGGGAGAGAATCCGTCAACCTCCTCACTGTCCTCATCATAATTGCTTGTTTATTTGTTTGTTTGTAGAAGGCTCATTCATCAGAATGTATGGATCCAAGACTACATTTGAGCCACTTACACAGTCTCGTTATTTAACAGATTTGTTTCTAAAATGCACTTTTATAGGCACAGTATATGTAGAATGGAGATAAAAGGACTTTCAGTGTAGATAGACATGGGTTCAAGCCCATCTCTACTGCCTGCTACAACTTTATATCACCTCAGACTAGTTGTTTAACCTCTACAAGCCTCAGTTGCTCCATCAGGAAAATAGAGATTATAATACCTACTCGATCATGAGGTTGTGCTGGTTAATCGAGATAATTAAAAATACTTAGGACAGGGCTTAGTACACAGGTAAAAGCCTAATATATACTAGTTCCCCTTGCATAGGGTTGACAAGTGATTGACTTTTATAGAACATGTTTTTTTTTTTTTCTTTTAGAGACTGATACTCGGGCACCAATTTTTTAACCATTGGAAAATTAGACTACTAAAGAAAGGTTAAAGGAATTGGAACCGAGTCAGCAGAAGAACAGGAAGCAGAGAGAGACTTACTATTGAAGGGCATTGAATTAAGAAATATAGAAATGTACAGAGAAGAAAGACCAACAGGCCATTAGGTCCCCCTAGCCTGGAGGGACTCTGCTAACAAGGACTGTCTCACATCCTTGTGTCCTCAGAACTCCTTGTCCGCTGCTGCGCTCATGGCAGGTGCTCTGACGTGACCACCCCAGGAGGCAGCTCCTGCCCTGTGCCTGCCTTCCTCATGCCTCAGGCACTTTCCCCATCCAGAATGGATCTGTGGGTGTCGGCTCTCAATAAAGTTCTCCCCCATGTTGACTTCCGTGTGAGCCCCCAAGGATCAAGAGTGACGCTCTTATGTGCATGTTGGCCGTGTCTGTGTCTTCCTCTGTGAGATTTCTCTTCATGTCTTTTGCCCATTTCATGATTGGATTGTTTGTTTCTTTGGTGTTGAGTTTAAGAAGTTCTTCATAGATCTTGGAAACTAACCCTTTATCTGATAGGTCATTTGCAAATATCTTCTCCCATTCTGTAGGTTGTCTTTTAGTTTTGTTGACTGTATCCTTTGCTGTGCAGAAGCTTCTTATCTTGATGAAGTCCCAATAGTTCATTTTTGCTTTTGTTTCTTTTGCCTTCGTGGATGTATCTTGCAAGAAGTTACTGTGGCCAAGTTCAAAAAGGGTGTTGCCTGTTCTCCTCTAGGATTTTGATGGATTCTAGTCTCACATTTAGATCTTTCATCCATTTTGAGTGTATCTTTGTGTATGGTGAAAGAGAGTGGTCCAGTTTCATTCTTCTGCATGTGGATGTCCAATTTTCCCAGCACCATTTATTGAAGAGACTGTCTTTCTTCCAATGGATAGTCTTTCCTCCTTTATCGAATATTAGTTGACCATAAAGTTCAGGGTCCACTTCTGGGTTCTCTATTCTGTTCCATTGATCTATGTGTCTGTTTTTGTGCCAGTACCACACTGTCTTGATGACCACAGCTTTGTAGTACAACCTGAAATCTGGCATTGTGATGCCCCCAGCTATGGTTTTCTTTTTTAAAATTCCCCTGGCTATTCGGGGTCTTTTCTGATTCCACACAAATCTTAAAATGATTTGTTCTAACTCTCTGAAGAAAGTCCATGGTATTTTGATAGGGATTGCATTAAACATGTAAATTGCCCTGGGTAACATTGACATTTTCACAATATTAATTCTGCCAATCCATGAGCATGGAATATTTTTCCATCTCTTTGTGTCTTCCTCAATTTCTTTCAGAAGTGTTGTTTTTAGGGTATAGATCCTTTACCTCTTTGGTTAGGTTTATTCCTAGGTATCTTATGCTTTTGGGTGAGATTGTAAATGGGATTGACTCCTTAATTTCTCTTTCTTCAGTCTCATTGTTAGTGTATAGAAATGCCATTGAGAAAATGCTCTGCATCACTTGCCATCAGGGAAATACAAATCAAAACCACAATGAGATACCACCTCACACCAGTGAGAATGGGGAAAATTAACAAGGCAGGAAGCCACAAATGTTGGAGAGGATGCGGAGAAAAGGGGAACCCTCTTACACTGTTGGTGGGAATGTGAAATGGTGCAGCCACTCTGGAAAACTGTGTGGAGGTTCCTCAGAGTTAAAAATAGACCTGCCCTACAACCCAGCAATTGCACTGTTGGGGATTTACCCCAAAGATTCAGATGCAATGAAACGCTGGGACACCTGCACCCCGATGTTTATAGCAGCAATGTCCACAATAGCCAAACTATGGAAGGAGCCTCGGTGTCCATCAAAAGATGAATGGATAAAGAAGATGTGGCTTATGTATACAATGGAATATTACTCAGCCATTAGAAATGACAAATACCCACCATTTGCTTCAACGTGGATGGAACTGGAGGGTATTATGCTGAGTGAAATGAGTCAATCGGAAAAGGACAAACATTATATGGTCTCATTCATTTGGGGAATATAAATAATAGTGAAAGGGAATATAAGGGAAGGGAGAAGAAATGTGTGGGAAATATCAGGAAGGGAGACAACATAAAGACTCTTAACTCTGGGAAACGAACTAGGGGTGGTGGAAGGGGAGGAGGGCGGGGGGTGGGGGTGAATGGGTGACGGGCACTGAGGGGGGCACTTGACGGGATGAGCACTGGGTGTTATTCTGTATGTTGGCAAATTGAACACCAATAAAAAAGAAATTTATTTAAAAAAAAAAAAAAAGAGTGACACTCTTTTCTGAAGCCAGTCCTGTCACATTCTTAGCTTCTTTCCCCACAGAGGAAAGAGTCATTGGCCAACTCTGGCTTTACTGGGGACGTGCTGATGCTGAGACACAGGAAAGATGTCCAGTGAACCACCTCGCTTTAGGGGTTAGAACTAAGGCCCAGAGAGGTACCACTCATGCTCACAGAGCCATTAAGTGGCAGAGGCCGTCACCTGCCTTTGGGTCAGCCTAACTGCTGGGGCAGTATTCTCACAGTATTATCAGCAGGTCCAAACACGGATGCTGGGTACATAGAATGACGACTTCAAGGCTCTGGATGATCTTTCCTCTCCAGCAAAGAGCACATTCAGGGCAGGATGCCTGTTTTTTTTTTTTTTTTTTTTTTTTTCAGGAAAGTGGGCGAATGGATTTTAGAAGGATTTTTAACAAGGATTGGGACTGTCTAGTTCCCTGGATCATCTAATTTAGAAAAGAATTATGGTCGTCTCTGACACACTGACTAGACAGTCAATAAACGCTACTGAGTGAGGTTGCTCAGATGCTAATGCAATAAAACCTCCCAGCAATTGAATGCGGATTAGAACAGCAGGTCAGGGATCAAGTGCCAGCATGTAACGACACATCTGTCCTCCCCCTCGTTCTAAATAACCTTGAATTTCACAGTTATCCCTTTTCCTGAGCAGTCTATTGTATTTCTAGAGCCTAAGAACTGGCACGTATGGACTACCAGTGTATATCCTAAGAAAATCCTGCCTGGGCATTAGGGCTCTTAGGCTCAGGCCGCCACCACTCCTGTCCTGGGCTTGTGGCTAGTGAGCTCTGCTCTGCTTCTAGGGTGGGTCTGGCTATTGTGCAAGGGATGGGGGATCCACAGGCCGAGTGGATATGCACTTTGCTTCTCAGACTTTCCCCTGAATCACTTGGGGAATCTTAAGAAAATCCTTCTGATTTCAGTAGGCCTAGTGTGGGGTCTAAGATTCTTCATTTCTAATAAGTTCCCAGAGGCCAGTAAGGCTGCTGACACCCAGGCCACACTTTGGGAAGCAAGGTTTGAGACCTGGCTCTTAGCTCCAGAGACTCCAGAATTCCCTGTCTAAAGAGCTCTAGCCTATCTCCAAGACCTGTCTGGGTCTCCAAGGATGGCCTGCTGCAGGCATGCACACCCCCATAGGCCCAAGGGGTAGCTGGGAGGTAGCGGTGTGTGGGCATATGAGCGTGGCAAGGTGGGGTGGATTTGGAAGACAAAGCTTGGATATCCAGGCTGGAATTCTATATGTAGAGGCATAAAGCCCTTCATGGTGCAAGACTCAGATGGGGCAAGAAAGGGAACCTCCATTTGTTCTCTTGCTCTGGCTCAGGAATGGCCTGTGGGGACTTCAGGAAAGATTTGGTTAAAATTCCTTGGTCAGTCATTTTATTTTTAATATTTTATCTCTGGACCTAAACACAAAATGAGCAGATTCCAGTTTTTCTCTTTCTTTATTTTCTTATGCCACTATTGAAGTCTGAGAGAACACTCATTTCCTCTTCGCTGTGTGCACTGCATACTTGAAGTATGCCAACGAATTTGCAACAGGTTTGTTCATTGTATTTTGATAACTTTGAGAATCTTCTGTTTTTCTAAGTAGCCGGTGTGAAGGTATGACACCTGCTCACTGTTGGGTGGAAGTTGATAGTCTTGGTATTTCAGTTCTTTGAACAAGAAGAAGCACATAATTGTGCATTACTTAAAGGATGCTAATGTTGTCTCTGAAGATTTGGTGGAAACAGCCAGTAATTGCATTTAGTTGCACTTTTAAATAGCCCATATCGAGAGGATCAATACCATTGATCTTTCCTTCATTCTGTATTTTTTTTTTTTACAGTATTAGATTTAGAACAAAACTGAGAGGAAAGTACAGAGATTTTCCAGATACCCCCCACCTCACACGTGCATAAACTCCCCCACAATCAACATCACTTAGAGTGGTACATTTGTTACCGAGGATGAACCTACTTGGACGCATCCTAAGGTTTGATCACCTTAGGGTTCACTATGGGTGTTGTACATTATGTGGGTTTGGATAAATGTGTAATGACATATCTACCTATCCTTATAATGTCATACAGAGTATTTTCACTGCCCTAAAAATCCCCTGTGCTCTGCCTATGCATCCCAGGCCCTGGCAATCACAGATCTTTTTACTGTCTCCATAGTTTTGTCTTTTCCAGAATGTCATATAATTGGAATCACGTAGTTTATAGCTTTTTCAGATTGGTTTCTGTCACTTAGTATCATGCGCTTTAGTCTCCCACATGTCTTCTGATGGTTGAAGCGCTTTCTTTTTAGGGCTAAGTAATATTCCATTGTCTGGATGGACCACAGTTATTTATCCACTCACTACTGAAGGACATCTTGGTTGCTTTCCAAGATTTGCAAACTATGAATAAAACTGCCATAAGCATGCATGTATAGGTTTTGGTGTGGACTTAAGTTTTCAGTTCCTTTGAATAAATACCAAGGAGTGAGATTGCCGGATTGTATGTTAAGAGTATGTTTCCAAAGCTCGTGGAAAAGCTGCCAGTAGACACGGGATGAAGACTAGTGGTTGCGATGGTGAACATCCTATAAAGACAAAACATGCAAAACAATGTTCCAAACGAATCTGGCAGCTGAGGCCAGTGGCTTACCCTAGAATTCCGAATATCTTTTTGAGCAGGACCTCCTCTTGCCTGTCTCCTACTCCTTGCTAATCATCTGGCCAAACTTGCAGCCAGCAGCTAACTCCCAGATTCCCAGTTTGGCCAAAGAGATGCCAGGTACATAGGTAGCTCGACTCACTAAAGCTAATTCCTTTACCTCAACCTTGATTTGGCTAGTATGGCCCTGAATAGCTCTCTTAATCTTAAAACTAACATTCTGCATATAAACTTGCCCAGATTTTGTTTATGCATCTTTAAAAAAAAAGATTTTATGTATTTATTCATGAGAGAGAGGCAGAGACACAGGCAGAGGGAGAAGCAGGCTCCCTGTGGGGAGCCTGATGCGGGACTCGATCCCAGGACCCTAGGATCACGCCCTGGCCCGAAGGCAGACGCTCAACCACTGAGCCACCCAGGTGGCCCTGGTTATGCATCTTTGAAAAATCCTGTGAATTTGATGCTTCTCTTGTTATACTGTTCTTCTGACAGGGATTATGAGTCATGGTCAAAACTAAAGACAGTAGGCAATTGTTGAGGAGTGGCTGCCGCCTTTGGCCCTAGTGACAGGCAGGGTCTGAATTTGCCCAACACAATGTGTACGCAACAAAGGGGGTGCTTATGTTGGCAGCCCGATTGGACCCTGTGGCAGTGGAAGTAGCCCAAGCTGGTGGAAAGAGCACTGGGCGAAGAGTCAGGAGGCTTTGGCTCGAGTCCGGTCTTCCATGAATAACATGACCTTGGGCGAGTCAAGCATTTTCTCCACTGACAGAAACAAGGCTACCCTCTCTTCTCAGGGATTATTACTGAGATAAAATGAGATAATAAGTCAAAGTGACCTGAAAAGGTGAAAAACGCTGGCAAACATTCACACTGCTTGTCTATTCATTTAGCAAACACGTGCATGCTGGGCACATGTTATCCCCAGTAGCACATACACTGGGAGACACCTACGTGACCAGTGAGCTGGATCTGGTGGGTTCTCAGTGTGGGGGAGAGATGGGCCAACAAGCACATCCTTAGGGTGCAACATGATTGGGTGTTAGAGCTTCAGCGGCTCTGAAATGCTGTTGGAAAATAGAGGTGGCCCTGGGGAGTTGTTGAATTCATTACAGAGAGTGGGTTTAGATCTGGCTTGTGCCAGAAGTTCGCGCGCCTGGAAGGGGTTGAGGGCATTCTAGACATAAGGACCATCATGTTTAAAGAGGGTACGAGTGTGTGTAACATTATCATCAAATGAAAATGGACCCAACAGATATTCCCTGAGTACCCTACTCACTCTAGGCACTGCCAAGAACTGGGGAAACAGTAATGGATAAAATGACCTCAGTCCCTACACACTTTGGGATTTATTTGTTCATTATATTAGTTTCTTATGGCTGCTCTAACACATTATTACAGCTTGACAGCTTAAAACAACACAAACACAAACGTATTATCTTATGTATAATATCTTAATATATGTACATATACGTGGAGGTCAGAAATCCTAAAATAAAGGCATCAGCAGGGCTGCCTCCTTCTGGAGGCTTTAGAAGAGAATCATTTTCCTTGCCTTTTCCAACATCTAGAGGCTGCCTGCATTCCTTGGCCCATGGCCCTTCATCTTCAAAGCTACTGGTGTAGCATTTTCAAATTGATTCTCCTGCCTTGTGATGACATTGGGTCCACCAGCCCATCTCTCCACCTCAGGATCTTTAACTTAATCATATCTGCAAAATTCTTTTTGGCGTACAAGGCAACATAGTCGCACATTCCAGGGATTGGGCCATAGATGTAGTTTGGGGGCTGTTACTCAGAAAATATGTTTTTTTCTTCTTTCTTTCTTTTTCTTTTCTTTCTTTCTTTCTTTCTTTCTTTCTTTCTTTCTTTCTTTCTTTCTTTCTTTTCTTTTCTTTTCTTTCTTTCCTTTCTGATTTTATTTATTTATTCATGAGAGACACACACACACAGAGGCAGAGGGAGAAGCAGGCTCCCTGCAGGGAGCCCGATGCGGGACTCGATCCCAGGACCCTGCAGTCACACCCTGAGCTGAAGGCCAGTGCTCCACCACTGAGCCACCCAGGTGCCTTATGTTTTAGTTTCTGTTTGGCTCTAGAGAATTGATGAGCTTCTTGCTCTCATGGACCTCCATACAAGTATTGTAGGTAATCAAACAGTTGTGCTCATTTGTGTCCTAGGCACCAAATAGATTTCAGAAGCCGTTTCCTACCCAGCACATCCCACACTGGTCTCCTGCTCTCCTCCCCACCCCAGACTTGCTTTCTCTCAGTCAGTCATTCATGGCTTAAACCAAATCCTTGAAGTGATGCTTGAGCTCTTGCTTTCTTCCATACCCCACGCCGCCTAATCTGTCGGGAAATCCTGTTCTACCTTCTAAATAGATCCAGAATCCACCCACTTCTGAGCACTACCACTGGCCCTACCTGGGACTAAGCCACCGGCTGCCTTTCCGCAGGAGCCTCTTCCTGTTCTCTTTCCATCTTGCCTGTAACACTTCACTTTCCACACAGCAAACATGAGCATCTTCCTCAAAATAAAAGCCGGATGGGGTGCCTGGGTGGCCTAGCCAGCTAAGTGCCCGACTCTTGGTTTCAGCTCAGGTCATGCTCTCAGGGTTGTGAGGTGGAGCCGGTGATGGGCTCTGCACACAGCAGGGAGTCTGCTTGGGATTCTCTCTCTCTCTCTCTGTCTCTGCCCCTCTCCCCACTTCCCTCCCTCTTTCAAATAAATAAATAAATCTTTAAAAAAATATAATAAAATAATAGTCAGATCTTGTCCCCCCTAACAGCAGCCCATTCCCCTCAGAGTCCAGGCAGGATGCTCCAGGCCTTGCCCTTGCCCCGTGTTCTGCATTGCTTGGTCTTCGGCCTGAACCTCCCTTCCCCGGGCTCACACGTCCACTCCCTCACCCCTGTCTTGTCTTTGTGCAAATGTCCCCTTTTCACGAGGCTAACCTGGCCAGATTATTTAAATTGCAACTCCCCCCCAAAAAATAAAATAAAATAAAATAAATTGCAACTCCCCACCCCTCGCTTCTGGTTCCCCTTAAATTGCTGTAGGTCTTTCTTTTTCCGTAGTACTTACTACCCCTTAAATACTATGTCATTTGCATGCGGAATGTCCCTTAAATGGAAATTTAAGTTTCCCGACACTAGAGATTCTTCACCCCAAGTGCTTAGTATCCTCAGTTCCTCGGAAATGTCTGTTGAATGAGTAGATGAAAAAAGTCACTGTGTATGCTATCGGGGGAGTCACCCATGGGAGGAAATGTGATGGTGCCTCTGAAACAATCCTGCACCATCCTGGATTGCTTGCTGTTTACGTGTTGTACCATCTCTAGGTGGGAGAGTCGTGAAAGGTCTGCAATGAGGGGAAGTAAAAATGTATATTTGAAACATAAACATCGGGTTAAAGAGGAGCCTCCTTGGGGTACCAGAGTGGCTCAGCCAGTTGAGCATCTGCCTTCAGCTCAGGTCGTGATCCCAGGATCCTGGCATTGAGCCCTGAGTCTCGATTCTCTCTCCCCCTCCGCCTGCCGCTCCCCCTGCTTGTGCTCTCTCTCTTTTTCTGTCAAATAAATAAATAAAATATGTTTTAAAAAAGAAGAACCTTCTTCACATTGACAACCTGGTCTTGTTTTGCAATTGTAAATTTTAAAAAAATGAAATGTCATTAACTGGGCACCTGTAACCTAATGCAGATGTCACTAGGCCCTCTCAACAACAACAAAAGCTTGCACGAAGCCACCAAGTTTCCCTGTCTATGGCCTGAGCTGCTTGATAATCCTTACAACCCACTTTCAAAAGCAGAAGAAAAGAAAATTTTAGGTCAGAATGGCACATCGAAATTCCTATTTTCCTTCTTACTCTGGGTCTTTGCCAAGAGTTTTTAGAAGAGAGAGAAAAACCAACGGTGGCAGGTATCCCGCCAGCCTGTGCGGAAATGTCTGTCCTCTTCTGCCAAGCCAGAGAGACGCTGGAAAGGAGGCGTAGACGGAGTGAGGTGGGTGAGAGGGAGCAGGAGATGCTTCAAAGTCTGAGAGGAGAGCAGCGCTCCTCTCTTTTCCACATGCTTATTGAAGACCACGTAAGGTTATTTCCATTGGTATCGAGCAAGGTTTCTGTAGACGCTGTTTGTCGTCGGTGTGTTGCCCATTTGGCCCCAGAGGAGTGAGCCCTCTCTGAGCCTGTCATACTGTGTCACCATCATGCTGCGTGCTTCTGTGTCTGTTCCCCTCTCTTTTGCCCTCTCCTCCTCTGCCTCCCTCCTGCCCAAGGATCTCAGCATCTTTTGATGGGCGGCCTTTGTGAGTTTGTTGGCAAGAATACGTGGGGCCTTTCGCAAGCCAGAATGTCACGTGTGCACCCCTGAGGACAGCAGGTCAGTCCACATGCTTTCCCTCCTCGTTAGGACAGTAAACTGTGTGTCATGGGGAAAACTAAGAGTGCAAAAGTGCCCACATTTGTATACTTAAAAAAAACCTTTTTAATTGTTTTTGTTTTTTTTTAAAGATTTTATTTATTCATGAGACACACACACACACACACACACACACACACGGGCAGAGACACAGGCAGAGGGAGAAGCAGGTTCCATGCACGGAGCCGGACATGAGACTCGATCCCGGGCCTCCAGGATCACACTCCGGGTTGCCGGCGGTGCTAAACCGCTGTGCCACTGTGGCTGCCCTAAAAAAAATATTTTTATTTATTTATTCATGAGAGACACAGAGAGAGAGAGAGAGAAAGAAAGAATGAGAGAGAGAGAGAGGCAGAAACACAGGCAGAGGGAGAAGCAGGCTCCATGAAGGGAGCCCGATGCAGAGCTCGATCCCGGGACCCTGGGATCATGCCCTGGGCCAAAGGCAGGCATCAAACCGCTGAGCCACCCAGGGATCCCCTGTATATCCCCTTTTATTAATATATTCAGGCAGGGCTTATGCAGGCTCTTTAACCAACTCATTGTTACAGTTCCTGGAATTTTTACTTTTTATTTAAAGGCCACTTTTCCTTTTCTCCACTGTGTGTAGAAAGGCTGTGGATGTTTTTTGACATGTGCCATAGATGGAACTGTCACTAATGTCAGCAAGATACCTATAGCTTTTCTACCCTTTCTTTCCATTTCTATGAAATTTGAGAATGTTTTTCTTCACATCCTTCCTCTGGTTATAGCCATTCATCACGACCCCCATTTGTCACTAATGACCCATGACCCCTTTTTATTGCATATATACTTACGGAGTCATGGATTTTAATTCAGTGGTAAAGGAGACATATTATTATCCTAATTTGCAGGTTGTGAGACCACAGGGGAACCTTAAAATTTTACCAAAGATTAATCACTCCAATAAAATGAGATGCGGTAGTAAAATAGCTAAGAACAGTAAATCTAGAGTTAAGATCAGATTGTGCTTGGTAGGGTTTCTCAGGCTTCTTGCTAATTTTTAAAATAATAACTGTCATTGTCAGCTACTGATTTCTATCTGGACAAAGAACTGGCAGGCTTTTTGTATTAGTGGTATCTCTTGCCGTTGGGTAAAGGATTCTAAGGTTCTGATCTCTTTTTTTGGAGAGAAGAGGGTAGAGTTCAGATACTTTGAATGAACTGAGCACAGTAATTATAAATTTCTCTTTTTCTCTCTAAAGCTAAAATTGGTGGTATGCATAAGGAGCAATTCTCATACCCCCCCCCCCCGCTGCTGAGATCGCACCGAGTCAGTCCCTACCTCAAGGAACTTGATTGAGAATCGAAATGTCAGACCAAACAGTACTTACATGCAACACGTTTTTGCCAAATGCCTGTTACGTCCCGGGTGCATTTGTAACGTAACTTACTTTACAACTTGGCTCTCAACAGTTACCTGCTCCTCATTATTCTCCACTGATCATATTTGATCCTCGTGACAGGTTCAAGCAGTGGGCTGACCAGCATTACCCCAGCCTGACAGATGGGAGAGGAAACTAAAACCACCGACTTGCCAAGGCCAGATAGTGGCTAGGAACTGAAGCAGCCAGGAAGCCAGTTCTGGCTTGGGGTCCTGTGCTGGGAAGCCCAGTATTTAATTCCTCCTCCTGCCAAGGAGCGAGCAAAGCAGAGCAGCCCTTCTCAAAGTGTGGTCACAGGACTAGAGCCATCAGCACCATCTGGGGACTTGTTAGACATGCACATTCTCGGGTCCCACTTCAAATTTAGGGACTCGGAACCCGGTGTGTGTGTATGGGGGTGAGGGGGGCAGCCATCCGCGCTCAACAAACTCCCCAGGTGATTGATGTACACTCAAGTTTGAGAACCGCTGACCTCAACGATGCATTTCTTTGCCAGTGAAAACATGGGCGAGGCACTTTATCTGTTATTTATTCATTAGGCTGCCCTGTGGGAGGCACAGGGAGTGTTTGCATTCTAGGAACTCATGTAGTTGGGGACAGGGGGGGAGCCTCTCCTGAAACAATTAGCCGTGCCTGTGCTGCTCATTAATTAAGTGCTGGCCATCGGGTAGTGCTCTCCAGGCTGTCGTCTTCAGGGACGGGGGGGTAATCCCTGGGGGGTGGCAATGATCAGAGAAGCCTTCTTGGAAGAAAAAGAAATGGAGATGGGCCCTAAGTTGCCCTCGGATTTGGAGTGAGGGGACCAGAGGGTGGGCGTTCTAGAAGAAAGAAATGTTCACAATGTTGTGAACATAGGCTTGAGTTGAGCTCTTCTGCAACCAGGAATAGAGAGAAGTAGATAGGATGAGGATAGTGGGCCACATTGTGATAAACCTCTTTAGTCAAAAGGTGGTAACCTGGACAGTGGGGATCAGTAATAGATTTTGACAAAATAACTGAGACAGTAAAGACTGTTGAAGGAATAGTAAGCTGCCATTGGTAAGCAGGATCCGTGTGGACTGTGAACCATCCCCCAGTATTTTGCTTGTTGTCTGTCCGTCCCCACCATAAATATTTGTGGGTTCTGAATGCAGTCTGGTTTTACAGATATTTTTAAAATGACAAATCATACAAAAGTATTTATTTGAGGTGTGGCGATAATCACGTATTTTGATTCTTAAGCTTGTGCACCTTTCGTTCCCGTGAAATGACAGGTGGTTGTTCTCTGCTGATGAGGAAAAGAAGCCAGGGCCTCCTCTGATCCGTACAGCTGCTGCTGTGCTTGCTTCATGGACCTTCTTGCTTTGTAGGTAGAGGGCCTTCGGTCCTACCCCTGAATGAGGCTTCTGCTCAAAGAAAGGAACATGGTGCCTACTTCACCCCATTAGAGTATAATGGCCTTCCCATATGGGCATCATGCAGGCGAAAGCTTTATCAACTAGAAAAGCATTTGGTTAAAAAAATTATTTTATACAATTAAAATAAAGAAGAAAAAGTATCAAGTGCTCACTGTTTAAGTCTTGTGTCTTGTGCCTCGAGTGTAGCAATGACTAAGCTATTGTTCACGAGTGGCATCTGCAGTCTTGAGGGAGGCAAGTGTACAGATCTTCACAAGAGAACATAAAATGGGAAATAGCTACGTGGCTTCAGCTCCTGAGTGAACATAAAATTGGAAATGTAATCACATTCTGCTTAATATCTTGTTCTGATGACAGAAATGTACCTATCTTGGTGCACATGGGTAGCTTGGTTGGTTAAGCGTCCAACTCTTGATTTCGGCTCAGGTCATGATCTTGGAGTCATGAGATTGAGCCCCATATTGGGCTCTGTGCTGGGCTGGGTGTGGAGCCTGCTTAAGATTTTCCCTTTTGGGGACCCCTGGGTGGCCCAGTGGTTGAGCGCCTGCCTTCGGCCCAGGGTGTGATCCTGGAGTCCCGGGATCGAGTCCCACGTCAGGTTCCCTTCAGCGAGCCTGCTTCTCCCTCTGCCTATGTCTCTGCCTCTCTCTCTGTGTCTCTCATGAATAAATAAATAAATAAAAATCTTTAAAAAAAGAGATTTTCCCTTTCGAAACACAAATCAAAACCACAAGATCCCACCTCACACCAGTGAGAATGGTGAAAATTAACAATACAGGAAACAACAAATGTTGGGGAGGATGTGGAGAAAGGGAAACCCTCTTGCACTGTTGGTGGGAATGTGAAGTGGTGCAGCCACTCTGGAAAACTGTGTGGAGGTTCCTCAAAGAGGTAAAAATAGACCTGCCCTACGACCCAGCAATTACACTGCTGGGGATTTATCCCAAAGATGCAGATGCAGTGAAATGCAGGGACACCTGCACCCCAAAGTTTACAGCAGCAATGTCCACAATAGCCAAATTGTGGAAGGAGCCTCGGTGTCCATCCACAGATGAATGGATGAGGAAGATGTGGTCTATGTATACAATGGAATATTCCTCAGCCATCAGGAAGGATGAATACCCACCATTTGCTTCAATGTGGATGGACCTGGAGGGTATTATGCTGAATGAAGTAAGTCAGTCGGAGAAGGACAAACTTCATATGGTCTCACTCATACGGGGAATATAAAAAATAGTGAAAGGTATTATAAGGGAAGGAGGGGAACTGAGTGGGAAATATCAGAGAGGGAGGGAGACAAAACATGAGAGACTCCTAACTCTGGGAAACAAACAAGGGGTAGTGGAAAGGGAGGTAGGTGGGGGGATGGGGTGACTGGATGGCGGGCACTGAGCGGGGGCACTTGACGGGATGAGCACTGGGTGTTATGCTATATGTCGGCAAATCGAACTCCAATAAAAAAATATACAAAAAAAAAAAGATTTTCCCTTTCCCTCTGCCCCTCCCCACTGCTTGCACTCTCTCTCTCTCTTAAAAAAAATAATAAAGTACCTATATTTTATGATTAGCTAGACAGACATAGTCAGCCTTGCTTCAGAGGCACCTGGAGTCACCCACCATATCCTCTTGAAGATTTGAAGTCACCTTTTAAAATAATTACTGCATTAGTGCCATCCTTGTGTGGTAGACAACTTAAAACATACATCATAAGGAAGACAATTCAGGCCACCGGATCTGGATCCGAAAGAAAACTAGAGCATCAGTGACGCTGCCAGAATATGGGGCCTGGCTTTCCTCAGTCCCGAGGGGATGTTGAGGCTTTGGGTAGTAATCACATTGCTTCCTGAAGTCTGGTCCACTCTCCACACATTTCTGGGCACAGTTGTTTCACCTGCCGTGGTGATGAGAACGGCCCAGGATTTGCTAATATGGGTCAGCGGAGCCAGACGGGCTGATGTGACGATTCTGTGCATCTGGGTGACTACGAGTGTCTGTTTTATTTTATAACCTCAAATTGTGATCTCGTTATTAGGGGCGGGTACGGGCTTTAAATATCTCTAAGAACTATAAAATCTGGGGCAAGTACGTGAGGCAGTGGAATTGCTGCCATATGTTTCATGTCTTGACAGGCTCACTTAGTAGATTGTGGGTACAATCAGTCCACTATAAATTTAAACCCCAAAAGCTTCCTGAACCACCACCAGTAGAACCTGCTGGTTTAAAACATCGTATGTGTGTCACCTCTTCCAGGGTTAGAGTCCCACCTCGCAGAGCCATAGGAGAGTAATTTCGGGGTTTGGAGTTATGCAGGAGTCTCAGTCCCCAGGTCTAGAGAGAGAAGCTAATGAGATATGGATTTGGAAAGATATATAAAATAAACATTGGGAAAATAAAACTTTATCTTTTAATGTTTCATTTCTCTGAGCTATTTTCTATCATAAACATCATATTTCCTTGCAGTCTTCACTACTATTCTAGTATAGTGGTTTCTCACCTTTCGGGTCATGATCATTTTTGGAAACTAGTGAAGGCTATGACCCTTCACCCCAGAGAATTGCTCATGTGCACATCCTTACAAAAAATTTCCATGACATTTGCAGGTGGTTCATGGGCTTCATCAAACCCTAATGTCTTAAGGCTTTCATGGGATATAATGTACTAGCTATGTACCATCCTGAGAGAATTGAGAAAATAATCTTGTAAGTCATTTTCTATACAGCGTGATTCTCTCAGAATTAAATTAGGTGGAACCCTGATTCCGAAAGGCTGTGGGTGAAACCAGACAACATCCTAATACACTGTCTGTGCTAAATTTGTGGTCATCCTATTGCTCAAATATAACACAAGTTTGAGGCTTAATAATTATACATTTCTTATATGCAACTGATGAAACACTAAGTTCTACTGCAAGATTAATGATACACTATATGCTAACTAACTTGAATTTAGATAAAACAAAAAAAAATCCTACATTTCAGAGAAGGTTCAATTTCCCATATGTCCTTTCTCCCCCTGATATTTTCATGTTAGATTAAATTATGTTCAGTTTCACTCTAATGACTATTTGCTTTGCACTTGTTGAGAACCTACCCTACATTCGATTTTAGAATCTGGAATAATGGCCTAAACCCTACTGACAAAAGGTAAGAAGGTTGAAAATGATGTGTTCCAAGTACTACGTGAAGGATCCCTTTCTGCTTCCCCATATCCTTATTTTCTTGCCCCACACACTGCACACCCCTTTATGCCAACTGAGTGGTAGACACGGTGTAATTGTTACTTTGAGATGCCAACCACGCATTTGACCGACCTTATTCTCTCCAGAGCTTCTAGGAATCCACAGCACAGGCAGTTTCCCCAACACTTCATTTTCCTCGGTGGACAGAATGGCTATCATTTTAGGGATTTCGTGGGGAGGCCCCCGTGGGCCGAAGCGGTGATTTCCAGCTCATTCCCTTCTCACTGCCTGGTTGAAGCAAACCCCATATGCCTTTACCCCAGTCACCCAACACTGGGCTAAGCTGGGGTCCTAAGATTTGTAGCTTGGAAGGGGGTGAGGCTTCTTTTCTTTCCCACGAGTGTGTGAATCTCGGAGGGTGGGGGGCTTACTGGATTACACTGGATTTCTGATCACAGCAACTGCCGGGGGGCACCCTTGAGGTTTGTGGGGTGGCTGCTTCTCTAGGATAGGAGGGATAGGCATGCGGAGAAGAGGTGGTGACAGTGGCAGATCAGGTGTGAGATGTGTCACTCTGTTTAACGGAGGACAATTTGAAGGTCACCTGCCAGGGAGGGGGTTTCTACACCCCCGTGTCGATGTGCATCGATTATTTGGCTTCACCGCAGCCAGCGTGTGCATCCTCGGGGGTTGGCCACCCTCGCCCACTTAGAGGAGGGGACTCGAGGGCCTCTGCACGTACCCCCTGTGTTCCTGGTGGTGGCCGTGATGATGGCCGTAGAGGGAGACGGAAGGCTGGCTTCTATTGAAGGCTGCGGAGTGTGGTGTGTTTTAGCAGAGATCTCCACCAAAAATAAGGTTCAGAGCTTAAAGTGATGACTCTGGTACCAGAAACACTGACTCTTCCCCAGTGGCTGAGGTGCCACTCGGTTTTGTGTGGAGCCTCATCTATCAAAGTGTTCAGTTTTGCACTTTTGAGGTTCCCTTTTGCAGCGAGCCTGAAGCATAGAATCCCATTTGAAGTTTTCGTTTTTACCCCATGTTAATTAATTAATTAATTTTTTTACTTTTAAGTCCATGTTAATTTATTTTTATTTTCAGCCCATCATTTGCTCATAACTTCCTCACCTTTATGTCTTTACATCTTTCTTTCCTCTCTGACCTTGGTGAGATTTTTTTGTTTCTCCTACTTTTGCCTGTAGTCCTGCCTCAGCCTCCTTCTCTACCCTCTCCACTGTGATTTTTTATTCTCATTTTCCCTCCCTTCTTACCACATTATCTTTCTCTCTCTTTTCTTTTCTTTTTTTTTAAAGACTTAATTTATCTATTTATGAGAGACACAGAGAGAGAGAGAGGCAGAGACACAGGCAGAGGGAGAAGCAAGCTCCATGCAGGGAGCCCGATGCGGGACTTGATCCCAGGACCCTGGGATCACACCCTGAGCCAAAGGCAGATGCTCAACCACTGAGCCCCCCAGGCACCCCCATTTTTTATCTTTCTTATGCTGTCTTGCCACCCTCTCTGACCCACTATAAATGCCTTTCTCCCCTTAGTTATGTATTACGTCTCTATGTCATTAGATCCTACGCAGAACATATAAGGAATGATACAAGGAGCATCACTGTCCTCTTTGCCCAGCTGTGAAACAACATCACCAATTTAATCGAACTCCTGTCCCCAGCTATATTCCCCCATTTCTAGCCAGAGGTAACTACTGCCTTGTCTCCTGTTTCATATGCCATTGTGATTGCCTGGGCAGGAGGAAGGTGCCGCCCCTATGTCCCTATCACTCAGCCTCTCCGCTGGCAGCTTCTCTTGGCTGCGGGAGCCTAAGCCCAGGGGGTGGGGCACGAGGGGGCTGGGATGACCCCCACCAAAGCCAGGGAAGCGGGTGAGGCGGGGCAGATGGAAACCGTAGCTGTTTCACTGCAGAATGTGGCTGAGGTCCTCTCCCTTTGAGAGTCATGTTTATACTCAGGCGATCTGTCCTGATCTCACTGCATGTTTGAATAAGAAAATGCTAGATGTTCAATGAACTTTCGATAAGCACCTTCTCAATGATCGGCCCTTTGCGTAATAGGACTTTATTTATGGGGCTGTGGATTCGCTTCTCTTCTCCCCTCCCCTTTGCTCTTTTCTTTTGGATAGAGAAACCCCATTCTAGCTCAAAATGTAATTTTATGTCAAGGACTCTCTGTATCTTTCAATTTGTGTGTGTTCGTGTTAAAGCTGGGTAATGTGTATTATGCACCCTGCGTCTCAGTAGGCTTGAAATATTTCACAAACACAAAAGAGCTTGGGCCAGAGGCACGTACGTGTGACCTAGAACCCAGGCTCAGCCACTTCCTGGTCCGATGATCTGAAGTGAATGACTTAGTTTCCCTTAACCTTGGTTTTTTAATATGTAAACCTGGGTGTAACGATAATATCACTTCTCAAAGCTGTTTATGAAATGAAATAATGCATGAGAAGTGCTTCCTGCAGAGCCTGGCCTGTAGCACTGAATCAGTGTTAGCCACAGTACTGTAGGGTTTTGAGCTTAGAACATTAAGTTGAGATATAGTCTATTTGAAGCACTTATTTTAGGATCGAGCATAGAGTTTGAAGGCTGTGTGGTTGCCATGGCAGCTCAGAAAAGAGGGGCTTAGGAGAAAGGAGAGACATTCTCTGAACCTGCAGGCATAGAAACAACATTTTTCTGACCTAAGAACTCGTGAAGTGTGTCCCCCGGAGAAGGCTTCATCTATGAAATGTCATGTTGCTGCCGAGAAGGTTGGAATCCCCACTTCCCATACACCTGTTCTTTTTTTTTTTTTTGATTGTATTTATTTATTCACGAGAGACAGAGAGAGGTAGAGACATAGGCAGAGGGTGAAGCAGGCTCCCTGTGGGGAGCCCGATGCAGGATTTGATCCCAGGACCCCAGGATCACGCCCTGAGCCGAAGGGAGACATTTAACCACTGAGCCACCCAGGTGCCCCCCCACCTGTCCTTATTGCTGGTCCACTCTGTGTGACATGCCACACACAGACCTCGTTCTCTATGGAGGTTGGCTGCCATCTGACAGATCTTCCTCCTCCTGTTAGGAAGAATGTGATTGATTATGTGTGTCATTAATCTCCACGGGGCAGGTCAGAAGGCTTTGAAGACTCTTGAGATCCCAGCAGTAGCTAACACCATGGAGTTCTCAAAATAAGCTGTGCAGGTTGATCAGAAAGCGAGCTGACTGAAGAGCAAAATGATTTATTCTATCAGTGGTTCCTGCCCCATTGATTTTCCTCGAGTTGGGGACTGAATAGCTTCAGTCCCCAATCTGGAATGAAGAGGGAATGAAACCTAACCCTTATTTAAAAATACACCCTAGGGCCACCTGGGCGGCTCAGTGGTTGAGCGGCTGCCTTTGGCTCAGGGAGTGATCACGGGGTCCTGGGATCGAATCCCACATGGAGCTCCCCACAGGGAGCCTGCTTCTCCCTCGGCCTGTGTCTCTCATGAATAAATAAATAAAATCTCTAAAAAAATTCTAAAAAACCCACAACACAACAGAATTGGGTTAGGGTATATTGACTTTGTGTTCTGCGTTTTTTCAAGCAACTATATACCTGAAATGATAATGATGATTCTAACGCCTTCATTATAATGATTTTCCAGTTACAAACTGCGTTCGTAATCTTTCTCAGTTCATCTTCAGAAATCTGGTGTCTATAGGCTTTAGTTACATTTTTCATTGAGAGAGATTTAGTTTTGAGCCCTGGGTGTTATACGCAACTGATGAATCACAAAACTCTACCTATGAAACTAAGAATACACTCTACGTTAATTCCATTGAATTGAAATTAAGAAGATTTAGTTTTTCTAGGAAATTGCATAAGTGTGTACTTCCTTTCTAGAGTCATTATGCAGAATCATGAAGGATTATGGTGGATAATGGTGAAATTGTTGTTTTTACATATTTCCTTGCTTTTCAGTGCTGTTACCATGATGCAAACAACTCACCAGAAAGTATTAACATGTTTTGCTGTTGATGGATAAATACTTGCTCACATTTGGAAACTCGATTAAACGTTTACTGTGTTTATTTTCGAACCCTTTAAAAGTTACCATTTGTGTATTATAAATATAATTGCAGTGGTGTAATATGGAATACATTCAAATATTTGAATATATGATCCTGAGACACATGAACGTTAATAAATGGCATAAGACCTTAGTTTGACATGTCAAGGATGGGTTTGTTACTTGAACCAGAGCTAGGTATTAACTCACAGTAATTTCTCTCATAATGTTGCGGTCATTCTACTCCATCTAACACAAGGTTATGATTCTTTTATGTTGTTTAATACACACACACACACACACACACACACACACAGTCTTGTTTTCCTAGCACCTACCGTGACGTTGAATTCATAGCACTATTGTCATGAATAGCTTTTAAAAAATATTTTATTTACTTGAGAGTGAGCATGCATGAGTGGAGGGGAGAGCAGAGGGAGAGAGAGAAGCAGGTTCCCCGCTGAGCAGGGAGCCCGATGGCTGTGGGATGGTTGTGGGACGCAATCCCAGGACTGAGATCATGACCTGACCCGAAGGCAGTTGCTTAACCAACTGAGCCACCCAGGTGCCCCTATTGTAATGAATCCTTCTTCACTGTCTGTGTAGGGATGCTTTCCTGTATGTGCTATTTTAGCGAGTGTTGGGGGAATGGAGTTAGAGCTTCCCTTTCAAACAGTTGTGGTTTGCATTAACCCTTTATTAACAGGTGCTTTTCTTTTACCAAAATGCTCTTAGTAAATTAAGGAGGTATTTACCATGAATAGTTTATTCCCATTCTGTTCTCCTCAAATGCTGCCCCCTACCCCATTTCTTAGAGAGCTGTACGGCAGTGTCATGTAGTGGAAAGGATATAAGGACAAGGGTACAGAGACTTGCAGGTTATCCAGGAGACTAAAGAAAAGAGGTCAGTGGACTCATTGGGGAGAGGGACCCCGGATACCTTAAAAAGTCAAATCACAATATAAATTCACACAGAATAAGTGCCAAACAAGTAGTTGGATGTGGGTACTATTGGAGGTAGGAAGCATTTTGTGAATTGGAGAATTGTTCTCATCTATCTATCTAAGAAACTCCTCCAATGTGAGACTTCAGGATTTCCTTCAAATATGTGGCCCCAAGAAAGGTGGATTTATTTGTATATTTTTGTACTTTAAAAAGAGACAAAGCCGGGACACCTGGGTGGCTCAGTGGTTGAGCGTCTGCCTGTGGCTCAGGTCGTGATCCCGGGGTCTCAGGATCGAGTCCCACATCGGGCTCCCCACAGGGAGCCTGCTTCTCCCTCTACCTATGTATCTGCCTCTCTGTCTGTGTCTCTCATGAATAAAGAAAATCTTTTTTAAAAAAGAGAAAGACAAGCCATGTATTGCTGAGAGGTTTGAATTCATTTGAAACACACAGATTATTTCTTCTTTTAGCAAAGGCTTGCTCGCTATGGGGGAATATAGAAATGCATAAAAGGAAGTGAGAATGTGTACAGGAGAGGCTCACCAGTCATGAAGTGTCTGCAAAGATTTATTTTGTGTGTGTTCAGGAAGCACAATCTCTGCAGCAGTATCTACTGAAAGAGGTATTTTCAATGATTGATGGAGAGAGTAAATATTGACTAAAGCCAAAGAAAGATAAGATCAATACATATCAGGCCACTCTGTTCCCCCCCCACCCCGCCCCTGATTCCTCAGTCTTGCACAGATGTTATAAAAGGACATACCTTTGTAGATGCAAGTGCCTGCAAATTTAAATATATATAATATATATGAAATGGCAGCATGGTATAAATACGTCAGTACCTCATTTGTTACTGAATAACTGGAAAATGATCGTGATACATAAAAATGGAAAATGAAGTGAAGTTTGTTCACAGGCCCCAACTTCCCTTTCTTTCGCTCTTCTCTCTTCCTCTGTGGGGCCACTGGGGGGACTTGATACCACCCCCCAGGATCCCCCAGGATCACAACCCATTCTCAAGAAAGGATCCAACAACAATCCACTAGCACAAAGCTAAACCATTATCTGCCTGCCCTGGCTTTTTGTTGTTGTTTTTTTGTTTTGTTCTGTTTTTACCTGCCCTGTTTTAAATTGTATCTCTAGTTTGGACATAAAAATTTTTTTGTGTTATCCTGGGACATTTTCGGTGTTGACCCAGCAGTGGGTACATGTAACTTTCTTGGGAGGAAGAGGTGTCTTTGAAGTGGGAGCACCTGGTGAGCTCTCACTTCTCTGTCCTTGGCATGTCTTATTTTTTTATCTTATTATTTTTTTAAGATTTTATTTATTTAGTCATGAGAGATAGAGCAAGAGAGAGAGGCAGAGACACAGGCAGAGGGAGAAGCAGGCTCCATGCAGGGAGCCCGACGTGGGACTTGATCCCAGAACTCTGGGATCACAACTTGAGCCAAAAGTAGATGCCAACCGCTGAGCCACCCAGGTGTCCCAAGGATCATATTTAATATAGATCTCAGGAATATCCTTTCAAATTCGTAAAAAGAAGGATTGAATGCAGCGTGAGCTTAGCTGGGAGGAGCAGCATTTGATAGACCTGATGTTTTATTTTATTTGATTCGGATCTTGGGCATTAAAATCTAGTATCTCTTGATGTAGATGAGCGAGCAAATAGGTAAAGTAGAGTTATAAACAGTGTAAATCACATGTCTTCCTTGAAGTATGTTAAGAGGAGGAAGATGTACAGGAGAAAATTGTGAATGTGGGCTGAGCAGGATTATAGAGAAAAGAAGCTAATTGGAGATTATCTGAAAATAAAACATCGCAGCACTCCCTGGGGAAATTAACTGCCAGATGAGAAGCATATTGTGAGAATACAATGACTAACGTTATCTTGTAAGAACAGTTATGGGATGACAGCAGTTCTTTTACTTAAAAAAAAAAAGTGAACCAATGAATCAGAGAGAAGGATAAAAGAAAAATCCATATGATAAGCACTAACCAGGATAGACACACTGCAGTTTTTTGGTGGAACTAATTAAGTATCCATCTATCCTATTAGTGCCTCTCATTATCAGAAGGGCTGGGAGATATTTTTAGAGGTTATGGGTGGGGAAAGATCACTTCTGCAAAACTCTCAAAGTAATTTTCAAAAGTCAGAGCAGGATTTTTAAGATGTTTGTTTGCTACCGAGTTGCTGGAAAGGATCTGTGTCACCATCCCAGGCCGCTCTACGGATGGCCAAATAAATATTCATACCGGAAAATAAGAAAAAAACCCTACATGGTTATATACAAAGGTTATGATTATATTAAATGTTTTCAATCAATCAAATTAAATAAATATTGGCCTTGATCGTAGCTTGAAAATGAGGCTGGTAGTGTACGAAGTGCATAGGTGTTTAGTGAGTGTTTGCACACACACCAGGTACGTGCGAGATGCAGATCTGCCCTCATCCTAAAATTGCACCAGCCTTTGGTGTCCCGGGAGAAGCTCATCTACAGGTGTTCTGTGAGTTCGCTTATCTTTCTTCTCGAAATATGCTTTGGGAGTGTGTGCTTCACGGAAACCCAGAAATCTTTTGTATGGTGAGAAAATCTCTAGCTCAGAAACATAAGCCAGCAAGTCCTCTTTCACTGGCCTTGAACTTTAGGGAAGACCAAGGAAGTGCAGTGCAGATCTGTGGGCGCCACGGCTGCCAAGGAGGTGAGGGCCCACCTCTCCAATCACTTGGAGGTTGTTTCTTGTTGTGTGTCCCTGGCGAAGCTTCTGTGGATGTGGCTTCCAGAGGGCCATGCTTTTGTTTCTCTGCTGATATCAGTGTGAAGCCCACTGGCCCTGTGTGAATGAGAGTAGCTTTGGGCCTTGGCGTGGTTGCAGTCCGGTGTGAGATACTGAGAACTGCCGCTCACTTTGTGTACACATGGTGGGAAAGTGGGTCTGGCTCCAGGGCTGCCATAATATCAGGAAGATGAACAATGAGTAGCTGTCACCAGGTGTTTAATCAGGTGCATACTGAACTGTCACCTCTGCAAGCTGTAAAGGAAGTAAAGAAAACAACAACAACAACAAAAATAGACAAGAAAAGGAGGTGCCCAGAGATCTTGAGGTTGAGGTCTGTGTGTCTGAGTAAAAAGGAAAAAAAAAAAAAAGTTCTGTAAGCGATTGTGACGTGAACTCCCAATTAATTGCATTGCTAGAATGTTTACTGCACTTGCCAGAAAATTCTTTTCTCCAGAGCAATTATAATAGGCTACTGTTGGCTGTTATGTTAAAAGATCCCTAGAAGCACCAGTGTTGTTTGATCAAATTGTGAGAAGCACGTTGTGTGGCAAAGAAATTGGGAGGCATTCAGTCAGTTCCTCTTTTGTTTTGTTTTGTTTTAGAGAAAGAGAGAGCGCACAAGTTGAGGGGCAGGGGGATGCAAAGGGAGAAGGAAAGAGGGAATCTTAAGCAGGCTCCGCGATCAGCCTGGAGCCCAGTGCGGGGCTCGATCTCATGACCCTGAGATCATGACCTGAGCTGAAACCAAGAGTCGGATGCGTATGCAACTGAGCCACCCAGGCGCCCCTCGGTCAGTCACTCTTAAGGGGAGATGGGAAACTGAAATAAATGGCCAGTAGAAACCATAGCAACGCCTGAAATTGGGTGTCCCCAAACTAGGAGACTTCCTTGGAGGATGCGTGTTTGTAGTGTTGTTACTTGATTGAGCAGAGGGGTGAACAGCGTGGAGCTGAAATGGGAGGCGACTGTCCGAAAGCACCACCTTTCCCAAGAGTTCATAAAAGCAGGTGCTGTTGGACAGTGAGACCCGTGGGGACCTCCCTTAGTCACGAGTGGCGGTGTCTGGAGTGCTGTGCGGTGCCTGCCGGGGCATGCAAGTTCCCTTCCCCTTTTCCTGGTTCCATGACTGTCGTGTTGGAGGAGGTCCCAGGCCTTCAATCCACTACGTGGACATGAAATTCAAATTTTGAAAAGCATGTTACAAAAGCCCAAGGTTTTCCTCGGGGTGTCACTGTCTCTAGTTAAGAAAAGCTTTATTATTATTATTATTATTATTATTATTATTATTATTATTAGTTTCTTTCCCAGAGACATAGACAGTTGGGTATAAAACGAAAGGAAAAAGATCCCTCCGTGATTGCCTTGTGGCCAGAACGTGGGACCTGCTGCCATAGAAACATCTCTCTGATCAGAGAAATGGTGACAAAGCAGGCCTCTTCGCCACCTGCCCAAGGGTTAACCTTTCCCGTTGTCCCCCACAGGCAGTTCCATCTAGTGTTGTCAACCGTGTCACTTTTGCCGGAGTGTCTCCAAACATCTGTAGGGTACGATTCAAACAGCCACCGTGCTACTCTCACAGGAACGTGTTGTCTTTTCGGTGTCTCTTACTTCTAGGATGGCATTGGCTGTTTTATTTAGAGCAAATATTGTCATTTACCTCTCCGGTGGTGACCCTTGCTGGATCCGGAGAGCAGTGTCTTGGGGGTGCTGGTGTGGCCGGGATGGGCTCCCATGAGCTGCCTGGGAAGAGTCGGTCACTCGTTTGGGGTGCAGGAAACCGGGGGCACGTTTCCGAAGGGCTTGTGGGGTCTCCCGGAGGAAGAAGAGACTGCAGGGCAGAAGCCAGAGAAGGGCGCTGTAGGATCCCCGGTGGCCAACAAGAACCCACGGGAGAAACCACAGGGAAGCCGTGGAGCCCACTCATTTCCTTTCGGGGGGCAGAGGGTAGGATGTGGGGCCACCACGTCGTTAAGAAGCGTTCAGTGTCTCTCTTACCACATCTCCCATCGCATCCTGCTCCAAAGGCCTAAGTCATCTGGGGGGCCGTTAAATAAATAATAGGGCCGTTCCCTGCCCCCCCAGTTTGCACCAGTTGTTCCCTGCCTCCCCCAGTTTGCACCAGTTGTTCCCTGCCTCCCCCAGTTTGCACCAGTTGCACCAGTTGTTCCTTGCCCCCCCCCCCCAGTTTGCACCAGTTGCACCAGTTGTTCCCTACCCCCCAGTTTGCATCAGTTGCACCAGTTCCCTGCCCCCCCCCAGTTTGCACCAGTTGCACCAGTTGTCCACCCCCCCCACCAGTTTGCACCATTTGAGAAACACAGCACAGAACCAGGTGCAGAAGGAAGCGCTGGCTGGTTAGGGCCGAGCTGGTGGGGGAGGCGCCGTGGATGGGCAGCAGCCCCGGGCCGGGCTCCCCGCCTCTGGACTCGCCCTCCCTCCCGGCCCCGCACCCTCTCCGCCAGCTGGGAGAGCCGCAGGAGAGGCGGCGAGACTCAGTTTACCTGCCAATGACTCAGGCGTGAGGTGGGGAGGGGGGAGACTCAGGCGTGAGGTGGGGAGGGGGGAGGCCACGCTCGGACTTCCCTGAGCTGCCGGACGGATGCAGGCTTCGCCGCTCCTAGGGGACCAGGCCGACCGGGAGGTGTCCCTCACCCCCGAGCCGGGGCTTGTCCTGCTGCTGCCCAGTCCTTGCCGTCCTGGCCCCGCTGCCCCGCGCATCGTCTGCATCGCCCCCTTCCTACGATGGGAGTATTAAAAAGTCCGAATATAATAACGTAACTCATTGTGCAGGGAGCGATTTTTAATAAGTAGATTAATACTGAAAACACAGCATTTTGATTTTATTGCGCAGATTAACAAGTTTTATGTGGGCAAGGTGAGAGGTTTAGGAAAACTGTTTTGTTGCAAGTAGGACATTGCACGAGACCTTTTTCTTTTCTTATTCTAACTTCCATACTGACCCTAGGTGGAACGAGTATGTAGAAGTTTTGGGGCGCCTGGGTGGCTCAGCAGTTGAGCGTCTGCCTTCGGCTCAGGGTGTGACCTCAGGGTCCCGGGATCGAGTCCCACGTCGGACTCTCTGCAGGGAGCCTGCTCCTCCCTCTGCCTGTGTCTCTGCCTCTGTCTCTCTCTGTGTCTCTCATGAATAAATAAATCAATACCCCTGTGGTTATTGCCTGCCCTCTGCAGAGAGTCCCGTGAAGGAGTCCTCATCTTCTAAACCACTGTGCGATTTGTCCCTTGATTCCATTCACTCCGGTTTCTCCCAACCCACATCGTGTCTTTTTCCCTGTTTACGGCGACAGGTGTCGGTGCCTCGCGTCCCCGCCTGGGTGGTAAGGATGCCGGGGACAGAACTGGTTCCTTCTGTCTGTCTCTTGTACCCCCTTCCTGGGGCTGATGACAAGGAGAGGGCAGTGTGTCTGTAGGTGGCAGGTGTGTCTTGGCTGGAGCTCTCTAGCAAACAGACTCGGGGGCAGAGCTGGCCTGGGCAGGTTTTATGAGGAGCTGCCATTCCAGAAGAGCAGGGCGGGGAGAAGGGGAAGCAGGATGGATCCATGGTCGTGAGCCACCACGCTGCTCAGAGCTGCTCACGCAGACACAGCTAGGCCAGCTGTGTGACACACGTGTCTTGCAGACAGGTCATTGGAACCCGTGCCCCTCCCCATAGTCTGTCACAGGGAGGAAAGGCAAGGAATTGGTCTTTTTTTTTTTTTTCTTTAAGATTTTATTTGTTTATTCATGAGAGACACAGAGAGAGGGGCAGAGACACAGGCAGAGGGAGAAGCAGGCTCCATGCAGGGAGCCGGATGCGGGACTTGATCCCAGGCCCCCAGGATCACGTCCTGGGCCGAAGGGAGATGCTCAACTGCTGAGCCCTCCCAGGAGTCCCAGAATTGGTCTTTTGGCTCCTTCTTGTCTCTCCTGTCTCTCGTTGGCCAAGGTTACCCCATTGGGCTTTAAGTCCCTGCTTCTAGGTTGCGGTACCCAGCCCCTGTGGTCAGCCCGGGGTGGGGGGCCGGCAGCCCGATCCTCTGCCCCACAGCATGGTGCTCTGTGGGAGTCCCAAAGTGGTGGGGGAGCCAGGGTGTCCACGGTACCTGTGAAGGTGGATCAGATGCCCAAGCGCTGCAGCTCATCATGACAGAGACTGAGCCAGGGCCGTCACCCCCAGGGAGACTGAGACATCAGGCTGTGTTAGCAGACAAGAGGGCAGAGCAAGCAGCCGGAGAACAGTGTGGGGACAGGCAGACAAATGTGGCAAAGCACATAAAGTGGGTCTAATATGCACCTAATAAATAGATATTCGCTCAATAACTAAATATCATAAATGTTTAAAAATCTTTCTTCATTTCTCTTGGCCTCACATGTTTCTACCTTACTCGTGTTATTGATGGGCAAAGGGGGATTTAAAAGTTAACATAAAATAAATAAGTGTTGAGGGATCAGAGTAGAGGAGGGATAAAAAAAAGTGTGACATCAAGGGAATTAATCAAAGAAGGCTTTGAGCAGGAGGCGAGTTTTGAGTTGCCTTTTAAGGGCTGCAATTTTGAGGAATCGTAGAGGAGAGAGTTAGCTGTAAAGGTCAGAATCTTAGAATCTAAGCAGAATGATAGGTTTCAGGGTAGATTGTAGACATCTGCTATGATAGTGTAGCTTCATAATTTTTTAAATAAATGCAATAACAATCCAGAAAATTGCTATTTATACTTTGGCTCATAAACCAAATTCTGGCAAAACCTAAAGGCGCCTTTTGCCTTTGAGAGTAAAATAATTAAAGTCGATGGTATCTAGTGTTGGCAAAGAAGTGGAGAAACAATTTCCTTATACATTCTTGTAAGTGTTTAAATAATCACAGCCCTCTTGGAAGTCAGTTTGATATTTTATTAAAATTTGAAATGCAAATTATTGACCTAGAAATTTCATTTGGGAGGAATTTATATATAGATAATATATATAATATATATTATCTATATATATATACATAATGTATTTGTAAGTTTTTCATTGCAATTTTGCTTCTAGTAGTTAAAGCGAGTTGAAATGAAGTATCTGTCAGCGGATAATGGGTGTGTCGGGCAGATGATTTTCTATGTCTGTTAAAAGAAATGGACCTGTACTTTCTGGTACGGAAGGATCTCAAGACATATTAAAAATGCAAGTTGTAAAAGAGCATACATAGTATTAGCCCAGTGATATAAGAAACAATACAGAGCAAGACAAAAAAATAAGATAAAATAAAAATCCCAACCTAAGGATTGGGACATTTATTCTTTTTTTTTTTAAGATTTATTTATTTATTTATTCATGAGAGAGAGAGAGAGAGAGAGAGAGAGAGGCAGAGGGAGAAGCAGGCTCCATGCTGGGAGCCCAACGCGGGACTTGATCCCGGGACTCCGGGATCGCGCCCTGGGCCAAAGGCTGGCGCTAAACCACTGAGCCACCCAGGGATCCCCCTGGAACATTTTTCTATTTGCTTCTGCATCTATTCCATTGCCTAATTTTGGGGGCAAAAACCCTGCAAAAGGCATCATCCTTTATTTTTTTTATTTTATTTTTATTTTATTTATTTATTTTAAGGCATCATCCTTTAAATAAGAACCAAAGTTCATCTTCCAGAAAGGGTCAGAGGAAATGTTGTGTCAATGCTTAAGAATAAGGAAGAAGAAAACAGTAGGATAATTGGGAAGGAAGCCATAGGGAGTTCTGTACCAATGACATTTCACAGAACATTTAGGACGAGGAATTCTTTTTTTATGAACTGAAGAAAGACAAATACCAACTGATTTTAAAAGGCCTTTATAGGTGGAAGTGGTAGAAAGACATAAGAGTATTAAAAAGTCAGAATATTATTATGTAACTCATTGTACAAGGAGAGATTTTTTGAAAGTAGATTAATACTGAAAACACAATAACATTTTGATTTTATTGCACAAAACATTAACAAGTTTTATGTGGGCAAGATGAAAGGTTTTAGGAAAACTGTTTTGTTGCAAGTAGGACATTGCACATGAGACCTGTTTCTTTTCTTGTTCTAACTTACATACTGACCCTAGGTGGAATGAGTATGTGGAAGAAGTTTCAGGGCGCCTGGGTGGCTCAGCAGTTGAGCGTCTGCCTTCGCTCAGGGCGTGACCCCAGGGTCCCGGGATCGAGTCCCACGTCGGGCTCCCTGCCTGTGTCTCTGCACCCCTCTCTCTCTGTGTCTCTCATGAATAAATAAATACAATCTTTAAAAAGTCTTAAAAAGAAAGAAAAAATCAGTTTCAAAGACGTGAGGACCCCTTCTTGCCCTGTCCCCCATAAGGGCTCAAACATGTAGCCCCTCCTTCCACACTTGCTATGACCGGACTCACCTCCCCCCACCCATGGGGTGACTTGTTCTTTCCCTGGGCAGCTCTGCTTATTACAGAGTTCTTAGTACTCGATTGAAGTACACTCCACCTCGGGGTGGAGCGGGGGAGGTTTGCCTCTAATACCCATTAGAATGAGCTTTAAAAATTGATCAAGGCCCAGTCCCCACCCTGGGCCACTTAAGTCCCTGGAAACGGGGCCCAAGCATCAGCTCGTCTCTACAAGTACCCGAGGGAGTTGCCTGTGCAGGGCGGCTGCCAACCACCGTACTCCTGGAAACCCACATCAGATTTTTAAAGAGCATACTCTCGTGTTTCACCTTCATCTCTTCTCCAAGAAAATTATCTGCCAGCCTTCATGTGAATTGGCTTGTAATGTTTTAAAGCTCTGCCTGGGGCAGCCCCCGTGGCCCAGCAGTTTAGGGCCGCCTTTGGCCCAGGGCATGATCCTGGAGACCCGGGATTGAGTCCCACGTCGGGCTCCCTGCATGGAGCCTGCTTCTCCCTCTGCCTCTCTCTCTCTCTCTCTCTCTCTATCATGAATAAATAAAAAATCTTAAAAAAAAATAAAGGTCCATCTGATGAGAATCAGCTTAGGTTGAAGTCACTCTAAGAGGGCTTTTCTTCCTAAGAAAAGTTGGGGGCATAGGGTTGTAGTGACATGATCATATTACAAGAACACGCACCAAGATTTGATCATGGACTGTTTAGTGTGTACCAATGGGCTTGCATTTTGTATCTATACTTTAAGCTTGTTAACTTGAAATGTAGGGTCTACTTGGCTGTGGCAGGTGGACTAGAATGTAGGCTAGGACTACAGATTTGGGAGTTTTCCTGAGTTAGAAATCTATGTGATGAGCAGGTTCATGTGAGTCTGCCTATATTTTTTAATGTTTGTTGTTGTTGTTTTAAAGCATTCTGCTTTTTGTAATGATTTAAGAACCAACCCAGGGCAGTGGCAGAAATAAGCCAAAGGTGGGACACATACCTGGCTTGGTTTAGTGGAAACTCAATCAACCAAATATATATATATATATATATATATATTTTTTTTAAAAAGAACAATGTAATGGAATATAACTTTTTTTTTGGTTGTTTGGTGGCTAGAACTAGGAATTGTGATATGGATAGCGTAGAATCTTGAAATCTACGCATATTATTTTATCTGGCAAGTATCCACAGTTTCTGGGATTGGCGAGGATTGGTTTTGCTTGGGGAAACTGTTAAAGTTGAAGTTCTCACCATCACAGGCGTCTCATAAGGGAGCACCTAGAACAATGTGTGTATGTCTTGGGGACTACGGGCTAAGGCACTGTGCCCCCTCCAGAAAACACTGTGTTCCTGGACCCCTGGCTGGGCACTGGGATGAAGATGGGGTGATCTGGTCCTCAGGCACGATGCCTGGAGACTGGGGTGACCAGACAGATGGTGTCAGGGATGAAACGGAATTGAAGAGTGACCCAGGCATTGGATTCTGAAGAGGCCAACAGTGGGTGTCAGACAGATGGGGGAAATTTGGGGGGGAAGTGTTGAGGGGAGCCCCAGGTTATTTGGGGGGGAAGCCCCAGTTTTAGTATGAGTATGTAGGTGTCACAGCTGTTAGTAGGAGGGAGCTATGAGAGGCTGATTATTGAGAGTGAGTTGGAAGTTGATCTTACTTTTTCCTGCCAGGGATGTAACATTTCACCCGGGTCTACGGAGGAAAAAACATTTTTAATATTGCTTCATTTTAGCTGAAGTGGTGATAGTGGTCAGCGGCCTGGAAATCCCAGCTGTGCTCTTGAATTCCTGCCTGGTGTTCACTCCCGCTTCTCGGATGAGAGGGGTCAGGTCCCTCCAGGGCGGTCCGAGGCTCTTCTGCATTTTCACCTGGCCAGGTGCTCCCATCCGGCCTCACCAAGAGCTGCTCCCCGGCATCCCCTGAGCCAGAGGCTTCGGTGACCTCATTCCATTTTGTGCTGCATTAAGGAGGCCGGAGGTGACAGGCACCTGAGGAGGGCCATGCCCCTGATCGCCACAGCTCTGTCTCCTTCTGCCACCCACCGTCATCCCAGTTAACTCCCGGAGACCATTTCTTCCTGGACGATTCCATTTCTTTTTCTTCTAATCCCTTTGAGTGTTCAGCCTCGGAGGGGGTGAGACTCCGCTCCGTGGCTCCTTTCCAGCTGGGCGCAGTTCTTAACTGCACTCAAAGCCAATACTAATTATGTTCAAAGTTTCTTATTAATAACAGAGTAAAGACATATGTGAGTGAATATTGAATATTAATTTTCCCTAATGAAAGGGCTTGGCTGTTTTGTTCTGGAGTGAAGCTGTCTTGGTATCTATGGGCAGCGCACTGGCATCGAGCCTCAGATGTCGGGAGGGGATGATGGTGCCCTCTGGCAGGAAGCTTCCAGTTTTCTGGGACAGCTTTTCCCACATTCTTGCTAAAAGCCTGCGGGTAGCTCAACGGCTTGGCAAATAGAGCAAAACCTCCTGGATTTGAACCTCTCTCGTGGAGAATCCGTGGTTGCGCTACGGGGCCACAGCAGGTTCATTTTCCCACTCCCTGTGTTTAGCTTTCCTTAGATAAATAAATGTTTAAACTACTTTGTGAATTCAATTTAGTTTAAATGCACTTAAGAGGGTGTTGGGCTCATAAAACGTTACCAGTTTCACGCGTACACAGGATTGATGCTCTGCCTAGAATAGTACCTGGCACACAATAGGCTCTTAAAGGTTTGGTTAAGGAATTCTTGCAAATTGTTAAAGCAAGCCTCTGGGTTTCTTTGCCAGGTAACACTCTTCTAAAAAGCAAGTTTGTTATTGTTTGCACTTGAACATGGCAAAATCACTTCAAGAAAGGTCCTTACCAATTTCGTATGAATTGGATCAATTTATCCATTCTTGTGCAGTTTTAAAGTATCAGTTGAATCTCTTTTTTTCCCCTTTTTTATTGAAGTATATGACCTGCAGTGTTCCATTAGTTTCAGGTGTACAATATAACGATTCAGCAATTCTATACAGTTCTCCGTGCTCATCAGGCTAAGTGCACTCACTCTTCATCCCCAATATATGTTAAATCAACGGTTCTCGACTTCACATTAGGAGACTCACTTAAGACCAATTAACTCTGAACCTCAGGTGTGGGTTTGGGGCACTTGGGAGGAGGTCTTAATTTTTTTTAAACAATTTTATTGATGGGTAATTAACATACAACAAACTGCACATGTTTAAAACGGACAGTCTGAGGAGTTTTGACTTACGTATTCCCCTGCCCAACCGTCACCATAATCAAGGCAATGGCCACACTGTCTGTGGATTTCTGAGTGCCAGCAGGGCTGGAGCACAGCAGAGGCTCAAAATCATGAACTGCTTAAAGCGCATCCCTTGTACTGTCTTCTCATCTAGTATTTAATAACAACAGTAATGAAAATAGTTACAATTTTCCAGTCTGGCCCATTGTCTCTTTTGAGGCATAATATGACCCATTAAGACGATGAGAAACATCATTGCCTTTTATGTCAGGCTACTAGTGTTTCCCTCAGACTCTCTTTCTGCCCCAGGAAGGACTGTGTCCACACATTAGCTGGGGTTGGGGACCGTTTATCCATGGGTTCTGCTCTGATATGTTCATTGGAAAATGCAAGCTTTTCACAGGAATCTGGGCTAATGTGGTGGAGGAGGCTACTCATTGCCAAGCTACAGAGGTACAGCAAGGGGTGGGGGCAGGGCTGTGAAGGACCCACTGGGAACCTGGTGGCAAACGTGTGCTGGAGCTGCTCTGCACAGCCAACCAGCCTGAAGTCATCTGATCACAAATCCCAAGGAAGGAAGTGGAACTTTGTAATTAAATAATGTTGCATGTATCCGCTGTGTGAGAACTTTACTGGTTGTGGGGGCCTGGGTGGCTCCATCTGTTCAGGATCTGGTTCTTGATTTCTGCTCAGGTCATATCTGAGGGTCATGACATCGAGCCCTGCATCAGGCTCTGCTGTCACCTTGGAGTCTGCTTGGGATTCTCTTCCTCTCCGTCTGCCCCTCACTCACTCATGCATGCATGCTCTCTCTCTTTTTCTCCCTAAAATAAATAAGTAAATACAATCTTAAAAAAAAAAAAAACAAAAAAACCTTTACTGGTTGTTTTTCAGCCAGTGCTAGTAAAATAGCATATCTCAGAAAATGTTGTAAAAAAGCCAAATGGAATAGCACTAATGGCCAATAATAGGAAATTGGTTAAATGAATATGATTTATTTCTATGCTAGAGTATTACCCAGACACCAAAATTGATTTTATAGGATATTTAACGACTTGGGGAAATGTTCATTTTGTGTTGTTAGAGGAACAGAGCAGGTTAGTAAATCAGTGCATAATTTATCACACCACTTCTGTTTTGAAAAATGTGCGTACACAGTCAACGCACATACAGAAAGAAAAAAAAACACTCAGAACATGTAAGGGCCCCAACGTTGACAATTTTTATTTCCGGTGGTGGAAGAGAACACTGTCTTCATTTTTTTTTTTCTTTTACTTTTCCTGCACTTCTCCATTTTGAAAAATGAAAACACTTTTTTTTTTTAAATCAGAAAAAAACCAATGCCACTAAACGTCCGCTGCAGAAGTTTCCCCAGGTAAATCGAAGCCTGTCTAAAACCGTCCGGTCAGAAGGAAGGACAAAGATAAAGGTCGTTAGCACTGCAGCTCCCAGCTCGTGGGTTACCGGTGGGCGCTCACGAGGTGCTTCTTGACCGAGTGAATGACGGTGCAGCTCTGCACAATAGGTAAAGCCCCGCAAGTCGGGAGGGGCTCCGTCGCTGTTGGGGTCGTCGAAGCACGTTTGTTTTGTGCGTTCTATTACAGGCAAGTTGGGGGCGGCAAGGCACTCGTGTTGGCTGGTGAAGGGTGTTGGCATTTCATTTCATTTTGCCAGACTCCAGCTGTGCTTTAGCGAGAGGCCAGCGTGGGCCGCAAATCTGCAGGTTTCTGCGTCGGGGCTGTCGCGTGGTTCTTGGAAGCTCATTTCTGGGGACTGTCCCGTCCAAGGTGGGGCAAGGCCTCAGTGGGACCAGCAGCCCCGCCTGTTAAGGTGAAGCGGCTGAGATACTGCGGGGGGGCCCCCTGAGTCGGCCTCTGTGTCCCCGCCCCAGCCCTGTGCTCCCCACCTGCCACCTGCAGCTCCGCCCCCCTCACCTCTTGTGCACCGCCCTGCTTGGCCTCTCCTGGTTCCTGGGTCTTCATGTCCTAGGACTGTGCTCTGTGCTCACCTGCCCCGGCCTAACTGCTCCCCCATCTCTGCTGACCCCCAGCGTTACAGCTCAGCTTCGCTCCTTCTTTTCACTGCCAGCGGCTCCGGAGGGAAGTGGGGGGCAGCATCTACCACCGATCTCCCCCCAGGTGCCTTCTCCCCGCCTCGGGGCCCCGCTGCACTTTATCGGCACTTCACAGCCTTCGTGTCAGGCACCTGCTTCTGGCTGCTAGGCCGGACTCTTCCTGCCTTTGACACATTTCTCCCTCTCCCTCTGCATTCCCAGCAGGCCCAAGAGGGAGGTTTCTAAGACTTCAGGGCATCTCTCAATTCAAGACTATGGAAAGGTTTGTTGGGTGCTTGGCTTTTCCCATGGGAGTGTTTCCACTAAGTTTCCTGTGGTTGGCTTTCTTTCTTTTTCTTTCTTTCTTTCTTTCTTTCTTTCTTTCTTTCTTTCTTTCTTTCTTTCTTTCCTTCCTTCCTTCCTTCCTTCCTTCCTTCCTTCCTTTCTTTTTTAAGATTTTATTTATTTATTCATGAAAGACACACATTGAGAGGCAGAAACACAGGCAGAGGGAGAAGCAGGCTCACTGTGGGGAGCCCGATGTGGGACTCAATCCCAGGACCCCAGGATCATGACCTGAGCCAAAGGCAGATGCTCAACCACTGAGCAACCCAGGTGTCCCTCTTTCTCTTTTTCTGTTTTTTTTTTTTAAAGACTTTATTTATTTATTCGTGGGAAACAGGGGGAGAGAGAGAGAGGCAGAGATACAGGCCGAGGGAGAAGCAGGCTCCATGCAGAGAGCCCGACGTGGGACTCGATCCCAGGTCTCCAGGATCACACCCCAAGCTGAAGGCAGCGCTAAACCACTGAGCCACTGTGGCTTCCCTCTTTTTCTTTTCTTTTCTTTTCTTTTCTTTTCTTTTCTTTTCTTTTCTTTTCTTTTCTTTTCTTTCTTTTCTTTTTTCTTTTCTTTTCTTTTCTTTTCTTTTCTTTTCTTTTCTTTTCTTTTCTTTTCTTTTCTTTTCTTTTCTTTTCTTTTCTTTTCTTTTCTTTTCTTTCTTCTTTCTTTTTTCAAACACGAGTGTTACGTCCTGATTAACAATGTATTGTAAGTTGAAAGTATCCTAAGTCTAAAATGCATTTAATACACCTAATCTACCAAACAGCGCGGTCTAGCCTCTGGCCTAGTTTGCCTGTGCTCAGAACGCTTATATCAGCTGGCAGTTGGGCACAATCATCGAACCCGCAGCCGACCTAATAATCAAGTGTTGAGTAGCTCATGTAATTTATTGGATATTATACCGAAAGTGGCAGAGTGGTCACGTGGGTGCAGGATGGCTACAAGTGTATGGCTTGTTGACCTTGGGGCCCACGTGGTTGACAGAGCTGCGGCTCGCTGCCCAGCATTGGGGGAGGATTGTCCTGGACATAGCGTCCGGGAAAAGATCCAAATTCAAAACTTGAAGTTCAGTTTCTATTGGGTGCATATCGCTTTCGTACCATCATAAAGTCAAAAAGTCGTAAGTTGAACCATCGCTGTAAGTCAGAGACTATACACAAGTCAGGCCTAAGTTCAACTGGCTTTCCACCAGTAACTGAAGTTACGGGGTCTTCCCAGGCTCTTGTGAGAAGGGTCTCAGGGTCTTCCCCCTCCTCTCAGAGCTTTTGTTTGTTTGCTTGCCCAGTGACATCAACAGAAATATAAGAGATGCCATAGCACCGAGTCAGGGAGACCCCATTCAAATCCCATCTCTGACATGGACAAGCTCTCTGACTTTGGGATGCATATTGTGCCTCAATATGACCGTGCAGAAAATCAGTATAATAATGACTGCTTTGTGGAATTATTGTAGGATTAACAGAAGCTTTGTGTAGGAACCTCTTAGCCCCTCCTCTGGGCCGAGGGAGTCACTCACTGAATGCTGGAGCACACCTCCTCTCTTCCTGGCCCCCTCCTTTCAGACCTGAAATCAGCTTCAGAACAAGGAAACTGCATTCAGGTGTGAGCACCCAGCAGCCAGCGAGGTTGCGTGTTTCCACTTGGTTGTCCTGGCACACTGCTGTGTCACGCTTTGTGAGCCTCCCGGGCAGTCACTGTGAAATCACCAACCACAAGAGTGAGGCCATGAATGCCAAGGGTCTCTTCTCTCTGCTTTGCTTACCAGCTTGATCTGTGCAAAGAATTTGAAATATTAGAAAATATACATTGCAAGCTTTAAAGCAGCAGATGGTATTCATGTGTTGGCAGCTCTGTGCCATCAAGTGACTCACACGCCCATAGCCATGGTGGAGGGAGAGGCAAGCGCCACGTTGCCTTCTTTTCTTGGAACTGCCATGTTTTTTTCTAGTCCCCGATGCCAGTGTCTTCTCACAGGATTTGCAAGAGAAGAAAAGTCTCACTGTTCTGGAAATGCTAGAAAACGTTCCCAAACTTTCTTAGCGTCCTTCCTAGCAACAGATCCAGTGATTTCCACCACAGTTCTTCCGGGTGGCACTGCTCTCATGGTGTTTGTCACTCTTGGCCACCTACTAGCCATGCAGCGCTGGGCCATTACTTTTCTTTCTGTGCCTTGTTCTCGTTTTTCTCTCCTATAGGATGGGATGATAAAATCTCCCACCTCGTAAAGTTGTTATCAAATATAAGGATCAGATAAATGCCAAAAGTATCCAGTGTGCTTTCAATATATGTTGTTCTGTAGTCACCCTATCTGCATGAACAACGTGTGCATTGTTTGATGGGGAATCACAAAGCTCACCTTTGGAGTCCTGGCTTTGCCGCTTACTAGCTGCAATGAATTACTGATAACTTACCTAACCTTAAAAAAAACAAAAAACAAAAAACAAAAAAAAAAAATAAAAAAAACAAAAAAACTTACCTAACCTTACTGGAGCTTGGTTTTGATCCATAAGAAGGCAAGAAAAACACTTATTTTTCAGTGTCAAGTTAGATTACTTCTGTGCAAAATAAATCACAAAGCTCCGTACAACACAAGACGGTATTATTAGCTCTCATCTCTGTCTTTGAGCAGAAGCTGCTGAGATTTAGTTGTCTCTGTGTTTCTTGGGGCTTCCAGGGCCGAGTCACTCGTGACATCAGCGGATCAAAGAGTAACTGTTGAATGAACAGTTTAATGGCTCGACACAGCTGAGAAAAAAAGAAGTAAGCCAAGAAGGCCTCTGCGTGTTCAACAGAGATGGCGGGAAACCTACACGCACACTCGTGCTTTTTTTTGGTAGATGGGCCCATCGGGCCGGGCCCTCTGTCTCAAGATTTCCAGTCAGTCCTGGGAGGACCAGAGGTATCCAGTTGGAGCAGTGGGGATGGGTTGGGTTGCTCTGGGCAGGCACCCTGGCCACCACTAGAAACTGCAGCTTGATAGTCTGACAGCAGTGGTGCAGATTGAAAAACCAAGAAAAGCAGACACAAGAACTTAAAAAGCTCTTCAGTGTGGGGCTCTTTACTCTAAAGAGAGATCCCGTGAGGCTTACCAAAAGCTAAATTAGACAAAGCAGTTGAGATCTTTGGGGAACAATTTCACTTTGGCATGGGCAAACCAGATGACCTAAAATGACAGATTCTGCTCATTTCCATGATTGCCTCCGGGAAGGATGACGCTAACTCGGCTCTGTTTTTGCAATATGTTTCTCCAACATAACTTCTTGGTCTGCTGCACAGGTAATTATTCCAACTACAAAGTTCACGTTGCCAATTATCTCAACGATGACCTAATTTTCTCTAATGATGCTAAAATCTAATTCTGGGTTTTGCCGTTTCTACCAAGTAAATGTTACAACCTTTATCCTGCAGATGAATTGCTGGGTCATGTCAGTTTATGCAGCTATTTATATCTTCAGGGGGGTTCGCCGTCAAGTTGGAGAATTGGTAATTATTAATTTTTAAGTAATGACCTTGTCACGAAGATAAATTCAGTTTTATTCATCAGCAGTTTGGTTTTTTGCTATTTTGATTACCACTCTTTGCTCTGTGAAATAGTGCCTTATTTAAGAGTTTTTTTTTTCGGTCATGGCATGAACATCATTCTAGGTGGCATGCTTGTCTCATTTGTCGATGGCACGAAGGTGAAAGGCATAACAGCTATTTTGAAAGGGCAGAGTGAAAAGTCGAGAACTTTTGGCAAGTTGGAATCATGAACTCCATTTTAAAAAGGTGAAATATTAATGGGGTGAAAATAAAGCCTTTACTTGGCCCTAACAGCAATATCTATAGAAAGATAAGGGAGATCTTCACTGTCAATCTGACACAAAGCTCTAAGAACGGCTGGTAAATGAGGGGCTATAATCTGAGTCCATATGGGCTGTGCATTTGGAGCTGTAGAGAATGGAGGTGCAGGGCACCCTAAAGATGAGGGACTTCCATGCAGCTTCCTTATCTGAGTCTGGGAAGTGGGACATTATCAGAGTCGGGCCAGGAAACGTCAGGGATGCGTCTTCTCTCTCATCATCTCTCTTTCAGCCTATCTGCTTACCTCTGCGTACTCAGGAGGTTCTCCTCTGACCCCCGATGTCCTCTCCAAATCCTGGAGATGGCTGGTTTGACTTGGCTGATTATCATCTCTCTTCTGGGGCAGGACCCTGGCACAAAGCTATCTCATGGATCATCCACCAGCTTCTGTGGGACACCCCAGCATCAGATACTCACCCCTGGTCCTGTCACTGGCCACTCTGTTCCAAGCACAGCTTACTCCTGCTTTTCAGAACAGCAGGCTGTGGCTGGGAAGTTTACATTAGAATGTGAGTCTGGATAAGTCTCCAGAGGCCAGAATTGGGACCAATGAGTGGAAGCTGCAGGAAGAGAGGTTCAACCTCATGCGGAGTCCCTTGAAATGGAAAAAGCCATAGGCAGATAGGTGGTTGGATGCCATGACCTTCGAGGCGCCCTCCAGTTCCCCAAATTGTGTGTTTTTATCTTTATTACCACTCTTTTATTTCTTCCCAGAAGGGTCTAATGAAAGCCATCTCTTTGCATTATTACTGGTGCGAGCCATGAAGATAATCCTGCCGCCGTATAATTAGGATTTGCCTCAGGTGTCAAAAGCAGTAGTGTTTTGCCTTAGCCTCTTAAGGAAAATATATTTCATGTGTGGAATATTTGTAAATTGGATTCGATTAGAGTTAATAACAATGCCATTTAAAGAAAGGAGATAATTTACATAATGTAAATGTAACGGAGCAGCGAACTACGGCAGGGTTACTTCTCGGAGATGACTGAAGAAGAGCGTAGGGACGTTCAGTAATTTTTTTCCCAATGAGTGCTGAGTGGTGTACCAGATAGCTACGCTTTTAAACTCATATTCTTGGTGGCCTGAGTCAGTTAGGGCAGGTTCCAGTGCTGACTCTTCAGATAGCTGCCCAAGCAGAAGTCTCTAAAATCTCATCATTCACACTCTATTAATTTGCAAGTGTGTGTGTGTGCATGTGCATGTATGGTAAAGTGTGTGTTGTGTATATGTGCGGTATGTGTGTTTGTGTGTGGTGTGTGTGTGTGTGTTATGTGTGGAAGTGCATGTGTATGTGTGTGGTGTGACTGTGTATGTGGTGTATATGTAGTGTAGGTGTGTATGTGTGCTGCGGCATGTATATATGTAGTATGTCTGTGGGGTATGTGTGTATGTGTGATGTATGTGTGTGGAATGGATGGTGTGGTTGGTACTCTGTGTGGCATGGTGGTTGTGTGATTGTGTGTGGTGTGTGTATATGTGTGGCATGTATGTAGTATAGGTGTGTGTTTGTGGCGTGGTATGTGTGTGGTGTATTTGTGTGTATGTGTGGTGTATGTTTGTGGTGTGTGTGGCATGGTGGCTGTGCTTGTGTGTCTGTGGTGTGGTAGTACGTGTGGCCTGCTAGGTGTGGTTGTGTGTGCGTGTATGTGGTATGTATATGGTGTGGTTGTGTGTGTGTGTTGTGAAGGGAGAATAAAAATCATTCCATAAAAATGTTAATCCTCTCTCAAAGAACAGAAATTAGTATTTAATCAGAAAATCTGAAAGCAGCAGGAGGACTCCCGGATGCCTCTGGTTCCACTTTCCAATGTGACAGTGCGTGGTGACAAAAAAAAAAAAAAGACAAAGCAGACACAGAGCGGAGTAGCCTTGCCTCCAGCTTTCTGTTAACTATATTCCCACTGGGAAATACATGGGTAGGGATCCCTGGGTGGCACAACAGTTTGGCACCTGCCTTTGGCCCAGGGTGTGATCCTGGGGACCCAGGATCGAATCCCATGTCGGGCTCCCAGTGCATGGAGCCTGCTTCTCCCTCTGCCTATGTCTCTGCCTCTCTCTCTCACTGTGTGCCTATCATAAATAAAAAATTTTAAAAAATTAAAAAAAAAATAAAGGAAATACATGGGTAGGAGAGAAATGAGCTCTGTTAAAATTCTGGTTCCCCCTTTCTGGAGACAAGACTAGTAAGTTCACTTGGCTTCAATTTCCTCATTTATAAATTATAAGCAAACTATTATAATACTAGTAGTCAGATCTGAGAATTTTGTGCGGACGGAAGCGCTTCTTAGTGCAAAGTCTAGCTCACATGAAGTGCTGTAACTTAGCTTCTAGGATTCTTTTTTATCCTTATTATTCTGTAAAGGGTGGGAGCCCAGAGAGCCGATGGCACTTGTCCCTAGTCAAGGGCGTGGCTCCTGTCTGCCTGTCTGGCCCAGCCTGAGAGAAACTTGTGTCCAGCCCCCACTCAGGACCCAACTTCATCTCCTCCCCGAGACTTGATTCCATCCCAGGGGTGTTCTTTTGCTTGGACTTTGCCTGTGTGCCCGTACTTCTCAGAGCCTCGGGCTCCTCTTCTTGAAAATTGGGGCGCTATTCAATAGGGCTTTAAACTTTGGATACTATTAATTAAATTAAATTTATTTATTCATGGACACACACAGAAGCAGAGACACAGGCAGAGGGAGAAGCAGGCTCCATGGGGGGAGCCCCATGTGGGACTTGATCCCAGGACCTGGGGTCACGACCTAAGCCAAAGGCAGGTGCTCAACCGCTGAGCCACCCAGGTGCCCCCAAATAGTCTTTGCTGTGATTTTTTACCCCTTTTCTTAAAAGTGAGATATTAAACACACATAATATTCGGCACTTCTGATGGTTGGTTTCCACCTAATGAAGGCTCCATTCTGTGTAGTTGTACCTTCACCCCGTGCTTGTTGCCTTATGGTGGTGTGCTTAGCAACCCCCTTCATTCCCAGATGCCTTCTTTTCTCACCACCTTCAAAGCCACCTCGAAAATGTAATTGCATTGCTGAGTTCCTCTCTGACGTTGTCAACCTTGATCAAGTACTTTGTTCTTCACTGTTTGTTCTTTTCGGGGGATGTGAGATCTTCCCTGCCGCAGCCTGCGTGCCCCTGTGATTGTAAAGAGCACCGTATTCCCATGAAGTATTAGGGGAGCGCAGGATCAAGTGCCTTTTCTCTCTCTTTAATTTGTGCACACACTTGTTACCTGCTATTTAGGGGTCATTCCGACTTCTATCCTACGCTAAAATGTGATTGGAGTCATGTTACCTGTTTTCATTACCTGTGGCCATTAAATTGCTTAAAGTCTTAAGATGCTGCTGTTCTTAGGTACAGAGAAGTGTGGTTAAAATGAACCCTGGAATTTAATATGAATTAAGTTCCCCTTGTCCAATTTAGTTGGATGCGTAGAATGAAATAGCTTAACAGAATTAACCGACCCAAAACAATTTACACTGTTCTGTGTTTTTTTGTTTGTTTGTTTGTTTTCCTATTTAGGAATCCTTGTGATATTTTTCCTCAGTACCCGCTACCCCTGTGTGTTGAAGACTTTGGCCAAAGCTGCTCTCAACTGTTGGCCTCATCCTAAGAAAAGGACGGCTTGCAACAATCAGGGAAACTTTCGAGAGACTCTTGGCCCTGGGGGATCTTCTAAAGGTGAGAGTGAACCAGTTGTCTTTTGGTTGTTAGAAATCTAAATTAGCTGTTCTGTCTTCCCAGATCTACTTCTTGGAAAAGAGTGAATAAGGGAATACATTATTGAAAATTCTCTACAAAAAATTGAGAGTTTTTCTTTTTCAGGATGATTTTATAGTAGTTATGGAGGAAATCAAGTGGCTATTTTGACATAACAGGACCTTATTTGAAGTTGTACCTCGGATCTAAGGAGACTTATTTAAACACGTGCATGCGCGCACACACACCTTGAAAAGTCAATGACATTTCTCTTTTCAGAAGAATTTCTTATGTATTTAGGGTTTCCTAGAGCCTTCATATTTGCCTTACCCTGCCTTTTAGAATTGTTTTAAGGATAAACCAAAACAATATATATGAAAGCACTTTGTAAACCATGAGGTACTATCTGCACAAGTAAGAAAAACAATTGCTATTTCCGAATATCCATAATCCTCCAAAATATTCTTATACCCTCCAATCTGTTTCTCTTTATTTTTGGATTCATTTTTATTTTGATTCTGTAAAGTTTGCTAGGATCTCAAGAAGCAAAGGTGGTAAGTCCTTACCTTTAAGGAGTACCTGTCGAGTGCAAGAGACAGACACATAAATAGATATGACCAACTCCAATATGATAAAAGTGTATTGAGAGTACATCAAGGAATGAAAGAGGTGTTGAATGCAGCCTGGGGCTACAGATTGTGTGTGTAAAAGTAGGCTTCTTGGAGGAGATGACTGACCACTGATGTGGCCCTTGAAGGATGACTAGGAATTGGCCTAGTGGAGTGGAGAGAGTATTGCTGGCAGGAGCAATGGGAGAGGGGTGTGAAACCTGCATGCAGGAGTAATAAGTTGTTCATGGTTGTTGAACCATAGTATGAAGGATGTGTGTGTGTATGTGTAAGCACTGAGGGGTTTTAAGATGGCAGTCATTGATATTTTAGGTACGTTACCTCGGAGAGAGTGTAGAGAAACGGCTGAAGGTGAGTCTGGTTAAAGGAAGATTTGTTTTGCACTGATCTGGTGAAGAGATGAGAGGGATGACAGTAGAGAAGCTGTGAGGGATAGAGGAAGAGAGCTTTGAAAGAGCTAGAATGTGCTGGATTTGATGATGCTTTGGACGTTGGAAGTGCGAAAATGTTAGGACCTGGGATTCTCAGATTTCTGACTCTGGTGACATAAAGGGACATTTGGGAGGAAGTAGACCTGGTCATGGTGAGGAAAGGACTTATTTTTTTTTTTTAGATTTTTTATTGTATTTATTTATTCATGAGAGACACACAGAGAAAGGCAGAGACACAGGCAGAGGGAGAAGCAGGCTCCATGCGGGGAGCCCGACGTGGGACTCGATCCTGGGACCAAGATCACGCCCCCAGCCAAAGGCAGATGCCCAACCGCTGAGCCACCCAGGCGTCCCGGGAGGGAAGGACTTTTAAACATACCTGGGATATCTAAGTAGAAATGTCTGCTGGGCAGCTGGGGGTGTAAATATGGAGGTTAGGGGAGGATTGGATTCCAGGCTAGACATATTGATCTGGGAGGTATAGACAATAATTAAAAATATTTTTTGAAATATAAGTTTGATTTTGTACTTAAGCTTTCAAAATGAGCTAGACAGAAACAGCCAAAAGTCATATGATTTCACTTTTATGTGGAATCTAAAACAGAACAAATGAATAAATAAGCACACACACAAAAACCCAGAAAGAGACTCATAGATACAGAGAAGAAATTGGTGGTTGCCAGATTGGGGGTGGGGTGTGGGGAGATGGTGAAATAGGGGAAGGGGATTAAGAGGTACAGACCTCCAATTATAAAGTAAATAGGAGTGTCTGGGTGGCTCAGTTGGCTGAGCATCCAACTCTTGGTTTTGACTCAGGTCATGATTTCGGGGTCCAGGGATCAAACCCTGCATTGCGCTCTATGCTCAGCAGGTAGTCTTGCTTGAGGATTCTCTCTCTCTCTCTCAGTAAATAAATAAGTAAGGATCTTTTCCTAGGGACAAATGTGGGGACTTTCGGTATGATGAAAGGAAATTTAAGCCAGTACTTAAAAAATAGCGAAAATCCTAAAATTTAGGAGTTCCAGGCCCGTGCCATTCTTCATTTTAACTCACGGTATTTACAGAAATTATGTAAGGAACATACTTTGTCTTTCAAAGGATGATTGTTTTTCTCTTTTGCTCCTAGTTTCCTGTCTATTCCTCACTTTCATTGCTCTGCCCAAGATTTGAGCATTGCCTCTGGGAGACTGAGCAGGATCTTTCCTGCATTCTCCAGGGTCCATCAGGGTTCCTTCCTTTGGGTTTTCCCAGCATCCTCCAGCACGTCATGAAGGCAGCCTGTTATAACAGAGGCTGCACTGTTTCAGAGCAGTCTACCCCAGTGAGACATTACTCAGAGCCTTCTTTGAGGGAATGTCATGGGTAAAAATTTTAAATTCAAATATTACGGACAATCGTACTATTTTGAGTGCATTTTATTTGATTACTATGGCCTTAATTAGCTTACTGACTTTTTTCCTTAAGACCTGTTGGAAAAATCACAAAATGCTCCCTTTCTACGATTTCTAGTCAGTCCATTTCTCTACCATCTTTCCAGAAACTTTACAGATTGGCTAATCTATCACTTTAGCTTCTATACAAAAGAAAATTAATTTGAAGCGAAATTAAGTAACTGACCTAATGCTGACAGCCAAAGTCAGAGCCCCAGTCTGCCGAAGCTCAGGCTGCCCTTTCCACCTATTCATTTTCTTATATGCCACATCTTTAGTGCCCTGTAAGCTTACCTAGATGTCTGAAAATAATAAGAAATTGAATTGAGTGAATCCGTTCCCACTGGTGGCATTTGCCTTGGCCAGTCAGTCACTCTTCTGCTTTCTTATTTTAGGCCCTGATGAACGTTTTATTTTTAATTTTGGTTAATCTAAAACTTTTGTTCTCACATGGCTTTTGTTTTGGTTTTCTCTAAGCTGGTTCCACTACTGAAATGGAGGCTCAGTAGAGAATCAACACCACCCATGTTGGAAGTCTAGTTAAAAAAGGATAATCATCTCAACATCCCATATCCAGCCAATTTTTCCCTGCTAAATATGTTCAGTAACAGCATGTTAGGCACATTCTCACACAGCATAAGTACTTGCTGCACAGCCCAGTTTCTAGTTGTTTTTTTTAAGGGTTTTATTTATTTATTTGCGAGAGAGAGAGAGAGATTCAGAGAGAGCGCACACACAAGCTGAGGGGAGCAGCGGAGGGAGAGGGAGAAGCAGGCTTCCGGCTGAGCAGGGAGCCAGGTGCAGGCTCGATCCCAGGACCCTGGGATCATGACCCAAGCCAAAGGCAGCCACTTAACCGACTGAAGCCACCCAGGTGCCCCCCACTGTTTCCAGTTTTATTTTTCCTTTTTAAATAAAATACAACTCTCATACAGGAAAAAAAAAGGGGGACACCCATGAATTATTTTAAAACCAACTCTTTTAAGCTCCAGGTATTTCTGATTTGGTCCAACCTATCATAACAGCTGATGGATTTTATGTATAGAAAATGAATTTATGGAAATGCCGAGTTGGTGTAGCTTAGCCTGATGGCACATGCACGTGAGGTGTAGGTGGTCTCAGACAGTGAATTGTTCTCTGAGAGTCACAGAACGGGCAGTCATTGCTGTGAAAGCAGTGGGCCGTAAGGCGTCAGAGAGCATGCACAGAACATGATTCATTCATCCTGAAAGCTGCCCAGTAACAAAAGGAGTTTACGCTCGTTTTATGGGCAGGGCCCGAGAAACAGGTCTTCCTGTTTGGCCTCTCTCTTTGTCTGCCTCTTTCGATCTATTGCTGTCTCTGCATCTCCTTCTCTGCCTCACTCATCTGTGTGTGAAAGACGCAAATGGGCATGATGTTTTCCAAAACATGCAGCCCTGGGCAGTTTGTGTCTATGGAGCTGGCAGTGGAAAGGGGATATCGTGGGTATGGCAAGCAGGTGAAACACCCTTCGTTTGGTAAGTGGGGCCAGTACGGGGAGACGTTGGTAGGGTCGCCCTCCGCAGAGCGTGGGCATGCTGGCGGAACGACAGCCTGGATGAGGATGGACAGACATGGGAGCCACTGAAGACAGAGGACAAGACGGTGTGATGGCCAGCAAAGGGCATGTCAGCCTTTGACCAGACAGCCTTGACCTGTCTGGCTTGGTAGTAGGATCTTCTTGGGAGGAGTTCTTCCAATCGCCACCAGTGCGGCAATTTTGCAAGCCCCGCAGCGTCCTCCCAGCCCTCGTGATGGCTCATGAAGCAGTGGAATATAACCTTCATGTGCAGGTGGAGCATCACGTTGCAGGACAGCCTGTTCCTGCTGAAGTGGTTGGCAGCCAAGGGGGACCACCCCTGCTTCAGCCTGCTCCTGACGGAGGGGCCAGCAGCCAGGTGGGGCTGCACCTGCTCCAGCCTGCTCCACACGTGTCTGTTGGCCTGACAGAGGAAGGGGAGCTGGTGGGAGAAGATCGTGTGGAGAGCATTAATCCAGGAGCTTCGGAGGAGCATAGGCAGCGATCTCGTGTTAACCACCCTGTCTCAGTGTCTTCACTAGATTCAGTGAACAGCTTCATCAGTGGGCTGCACAGACTTCATGGCATGCTGGAATTCCCGAGACCTCCATCAGACCACAACGTGGGACCAGGGAGAACCAGGAGGATGAGAGGCTCTGCTTCACGCAGGTCAAGAACTACAGGGTCGCAGAGGACAGACAGTACCAGGTCCAGAGCACCATTGGCTGCCTGCTTTCAAGTGAGCCGGGCCCAGCCTCATTTGCCAACCACCTCCCGTGATTCAGAGACCAGAAGTCCTGTCTCTAAAGACTTGCAGGTCTCAAGTAGTTCCAATTCTGACAGCGATAGCTCCACAGAGTTTGAAGAAGTTGTTGCCCAGGCAGAGGAAACTAGAGCTGCTGTTCTAGAAGAGCAAGTAGGAGGGACCTCAGCACAGCAAGAGGTTACATGTATCAGTGGAGGAGAGACCCTCCCCAAACAGTCTCCCCAGAAGGATCTTCGTGTGAACTAGCTTACTGTGGGCAGGGTACAGAGTGCAACCGTATTGGGTGGCCGCTTTCTGCTCAGGTTCCAGAGTGAATATTGCAAGTACTGTCCTGCAGACAAAGCACTGGATAGAGTGTATGGTAGCTTTGGAGTTGCCACTTGAAAGCATTTAGAGTTTGGGGGCAGTCGGTTAAGCGTCCAACTCTTGATTTGGGCTCAGGTCATGATCTTGGGGTCATGAGATCGAGCCCTGCCTGCATGGAGCTCCGTGCTGGGCCTCGAGCCTGCTTAAGATTCTCTTTCTCCCTCTCTCTCTTCCCCTCGCTGTGCACCCCCTGCCCCCCACCTCATGCGCACACATTCTCTCATAAATAAATAAATGAATGAATAAATAAATAAATAAATAGAATGTGTCTAGAGTTTGAATTAGTATTCAATTTTTTTAATTAATTAATTTACTTTTTAGTATTCAAATATTGAAACCCTCCTTCTACTCTGTGGTTAGAGCACATAGTTCTGCTGGATGAGGATTGTTGGGAACAATTCCTGTCCAAAAGTAGAAGCTGTAGGTGAGTTGCCAGGGTGACACTTTTGAACGGGTCATCTTCCTACAGGCTCACATCAAATGTAACGGTAAAATGTGTTACCCTCCACCCTTCTGTAGTGTGGGATTTTTAAAAAGAAAGGGGAGAGGAAATGCTGAACCACCAACTTTTGCTACAAACTCAATCCCGCTAGAGAGGTCAGAGACCACATCAGCAGTTTGCGGGGCCGTTTTGGTGAAGGACAATGACAACGGGTTTCTAATCAGATAATGTTGCTGCATTTGAATTTTCACTCTTCACTGCCTTTTGTTGCTGGCGTACTTTCGAAATTATTCTCGATTCAGGTTTATTATTAACTTTTTGAACTCTGGCTTCTGCACTGCTATCTTGCCGTTCGTGTTACAATTGAGCACGGTGACTGGAGAATTTATTTTTTGCAGTCGTTAATAGAATAGCAAGGCAGCATAATATGAATTAATGACTCTTCACATTTTCTCATAATATAAGCTGGATTCGTTATCCCCTGGGGATCTATTTCAGACTCATGTCCTGATAAATGAACGATTCTTGCTCGTTGTTGGCTTTCTAGCTTTTTAAAAGCTTCTGCACAATGGATACATAGATAGCAGTAAGTGATAAATAATTTTGGTTTTAAACTTTAGAAACATTTCTGATCTCATTATAAAGTGGGAAATGAAACAGAACCTCCACAATCAATAGCTGAAGTATTTGGGCTGGTTTTTTTTTGTTTGTTTGTTTGTTTGTTTTTTAAGCAAGAACCATCCTGAGGCAATTATATCTTTTTAATACCATTTAGAAAATAAAACCTGGGGGTGCCAGGGTGGTTGAGGGTCTGCCTTCGGCCCAGGGTGTGATCCCCGGGGTCCTGGGATCAAGTCCCACGTTGGGCTCTCTGCATGGAGCCTGCTTCTCCCTCTGCCTGTGTCTCTGCCTCTCTCTCTGTGTGTGTCTCTCATGAATAAATAAATCAGATCTAAAAAAAAAAAAGAAAGATAAGAAAGAACAGAAAATCTGTGAGGGAAGATGGAGGATAAAAAAAATTATTGAGGGTGCAGAACTATGAACAGAGTTTTTTCCATCCCTTATATCATCTTTCATTTGGAGGACATGTATATTATCATCAACCAAGACTGTTCAAAGATGCCATCCACTTGGGTAATAATTATGTTACCAGTATTTTCAAATTATTGTCTGTCCTTTCTGTTTCCCCTCTTTGCTATCAGAGTTTTCATGGTTTGTTTAGCCTCACCATTTTAGTGTGTGCATATGATATGGAGAAGGTGTCACAGCAAAAGGATAAGAGTCACAGAAATAGAGATAGACTCTCCATTCAATACACATTACTAAAGCAGTATTTGTGGTTCTTTATCCACCCCCCCCCCCCATCTTACTTATTTCTTCGGCATTAAAGCTATGTGTTTTCTATTACTTATAAACCTATAAATAGGTACACAGGCCTGTATCCTAAGTTGGGGATCCGAAAATACGGTTGTTGATCTGTGATGTGCCACCCAGGTGCCCTGCCCCCTTGGGGCTGAGACACTCCTTCCCCAGCTTCTTCCCCAGCTGAAGCTCAAGGCTGCAGAGAGAAAGTTGCCTCCTTCAAGGCAGCCCAGGGCAGCAGTGTACATTCAATGACTGGTCAGCTGGGAGACACAGAGACCCTTGCCCCCAATTCAGGATGACTCTGTAGGACAGGCAGGGTCGGCTGGAGCTTTGGTTGTGACTATCCCACAGCCCAGCTTCTCCCACTGCCTTGTCCTGCTTTGTCCAGTCTCCCCTACATGTTGACCCCAGGAGCTCTCCCCGATAAAATCCCTGCGTGGCAGTCCCCATCTCAGAGTCCAGCTCTAGGGAAGCCTGGCCTACAGCAGCCGTCCGTGGTCCGTGCCTTGCCTGTGTATGCGGGAGTCTGGGCTTGTGTATCCTTATGGAACCGTGAGGAGGTCGTAGCTCTGGAATCAGAATCAAGACAATCTGACAATCTGGCCTAGTCCTTTCCTATGAGAAATGGGGATGACAACATCTACCTCTTAAGAGCCATTGCCAGGATTTGGCAGCAGAGAATTCAGTGCCTAGATACAGGAAACGTTCATTAAATTATACCTTCCTTGTAATTGCCAGCAATTTCTGACCAATTGTTTATAATACAGAAGGCGTTTTTATGGCACTTTTATTACAACATTTGCTTTGGTAGAGCGTGGAGCTTAATAAAAGCTGCGTCACCTGCGAATTGAAATAATGTTTCACGTTGTTAGTCTCCTTTTATAAAGCATGTGGAGAAATTGGGCCGGGTTCCAAAGGGAACCTGAAATGATTAAAGTAATGGAAAGGAAAGTCTGTGAGTAAAAGTGAAAGATCTGGAATCATTTCAGATTGGGGGATTCAGGCGTGTGTAACTCCCTTCTATCTTCAAGTAAGTGGAGATCTTTCAAGGGAGATGTTGATTATGTTTTGTTCATGTTCACAGAGGACAGAACAAGAGCAAGTTAACATAAATTGAGGAAGATTGTTGTTTTTTTTTTTAAATTTTATTTATTTATTCATGAGAGACACAGAGAGAAAGAGGCAGAGACAGGCAGAGGGAGAAGCAGGCTCCATGCAGGGAGCCCAATGTGGGACTCGATCCCAGGACCCCAGGGTCACGCCCTGAGCCGAAGGCAGACTCTCACCAGCTGAGCCACCCAGGGGTCCCGATAGTTGCGTTTTTGTATCAAGGGAATTCTCCTGCTCTTGGACAATAAGACACGGGAAGGAACTTCTAGAATACATACTAAAAAAATCTTCAAAGAAAGGAAAAACAGAATTCAGTCTCGAATTGCTGAGCTGCTTCCCAGAGCATTTATGGAGAACTCTGAACTCTGGTTCTGGGATTTCAGCTTTCAGAAATGATGCTTTCCAGAAACTCGAACACATATGCTCTGTTCTGCAAATGGAAGAAGATCACAACTATTTATCCACCTCTGTTTTTCTTTTTAACTAAAATCTCTTATAGTATCTTTGAAAATGTCCATATGTATCTCATATGTGGCTTTGTGAAAAATCTTTTTCATCAAATGGGAGTCTTTCCATACATTTTAAAGTCTTATAGATATTATCATCATTGTCAGTCTTATCGTATGCCATCTCTTTATGTTCTCTATAAAATTAAAATAAAGCCTCCCATCCTGAGCTATTTGTACCCAGTGTAAGTTCTTTTGAGACTCAGATCTCGGGGAGGACGTTGTTAAAATACTCCTGAGTGTTAAGTCTCCGTGAAGGGCTTTAGAGCAACAGCAGGAAGTCTGGAGCTTTGGAGAACAACTTTTCCATCAATTTCAAAAAGTTGGAGAACAACTTTTTCAATCAATTAATTGCCTAGAGAAGAGATTAAAGAGTGGATATGGGACTAGGTTTTTAAACTAAATGCTCTTTTAAGACCTCAGTGTCAGAAGATAAGGGGAAGCCGCTAAGAAGTTTCTAAATTACTACTAAGTATATTGGATTTTGTATTTTCCCCTTGGCAAATCTTGTCAATACGAACGAACAGGCCGAGACGGGATAATGGAAATGGAAGAGCACTTTGGACTGGCTGGCGGCCAGAAGGTCTGGTCTGATTCTGCGCCGCCACCAGATGAGCTGTTCTCCTCTCATGGGGCTCTGTCTACCTGAGTCTCCTTTGGGTTTCTAGTTCCAGCATCCTATCCCAGGTGCTTATCACACTACAGTACCTTCTTTGGAGAAGACGACCAGGCCAGAGACCTTGCCCCCAGGGCCCCATCACCTCCTGACCTAAAGCAGCTCTGCTTTAATTTTTTTTAAAAAAGATTTTATTTATTCATGAGAGACACAGGCAGAGGGAGAAGTAGGCTCCCTGCAGGGAGCCTGATGCAGGACTCGATCCCAGGACCCTGGGATCACGACCTGAGCCAAAGGCAGATGCTCAACCACCGAGCCACCCAAGTGCTCCTCATTTTTTAATTTTTAAAAAACATATATAGATAGAAATTTTATTTCAGTTTTCACTTGGTTAAATAGATCCACTGCTAGAAAACTAAGTTTTAAATGTGTTCTTGCTGATGCCCATGTCTTCAATCTTCTCCAGGATAGAGCTCGTTAAAATACCTAATTTCATGCCTTCTCTTACTGCCAAGGAAAACTCTTCAGATGTCTCTTGAGGAGAATGTGCACAGCCTTCCCCTTGGTCTCCCAGGCCCCCCTCCCTCCCACGTCTGTTGAGGGGGCCCCAGTGTTCCAACGTAGGGGAGTCTGTACAGCACCTGGGGCCGCCCACCTCCATGACTGCTCCGTGAGTTCCCTCTCTGACCCGGTTCGGCATCGACCCTGCCCTGCCCCTCAGCTCCCTTGAGCCATTCTCATCCTTTTAAGCCTACCTCAAGACACATGCCCCTTCTCCACAAAGCCTTTCTTGATTGTTCTGCCCCCATCAATCAGTCCCATCCCTGGACTTCTCTCATGCATTTGGACACTTATACTGGTCTGCGTTACATTTTCCCCGGTTGACCCTGGTGTCCTGCAGGCTGCGAGCGCATCATGCCCGGGCCTCGGGCAGTACCACTGTGCTCACAGTGACCAGCACCCACCTGGGGAAGAGGGATGTCTGAATCTTTCTAAACTGTTTGCACTTTGGGTCCTTGGGTCATTTATCCTTTATGATCTTCTTTTCCCTGATGGCCATACCGCTGCCAGTCTTTGTTCTTTGCAATTTTCAAAGCACCTTTGCATGTTCTTAATTCTAGCCTCACGATGACCCATGAGGTTACTAGGGCAAGCCAGTGTCTGTCAAACAAGAAGACTGTGCTTGGGGGCACCTGGGTGGCTCAGTCGGTCAAGCATCTGAGTCTTGATTCTGGCTCAGGTCATTATCTCAGGGTCCTGGGATTGAGCCCTGCATCATTGAGCTCCCTGCTGGGTGGGGGGTCTCCTTAAGGATTCTCTCTCCCTCTGCCCCTCCCCCTGCTCTCACACACACACACTCTTTCTCTCTGTCTCTCAAATAAATAAATCTTAAAAAGGAAGAAAAGAGAACTGTGCTTGAGGATCTGCCTCCAAATCCTTAACATGAAACCGACAGCAGGCGCTAAAACTCAGATTTTCTGGCTTCTATTTTAGCGTTGTACACACATGTTCCTAAAAGCATGGGCTGCAGACCCGCGCCAAGGGCATCACCTGGGAGCTTGTTAAAAATGCAGAAGTTCAGGCCCCATCCCAGACCTGCTTAATCAGAATCTGCATTTTAACAAGATGCCTGGGGATTCATATGTACTTTAAAGTCGAAGTATTGTAATTTAAGGACAGTTTAAGCCCCCGAGGTAATAACATGAAAGGGTTTTATTTCTATTCCTATTGTTGCTGTCAAATCTCCTCTGTCAAATCTCCCTTCCCTTTGAAGAGGTCTCTAGCAGATCTGATAGATTTTTAGTGACTTTCGGGTTTTTAAAGGTTTCGTACACACCAGTCTGCTTTTGAAACTTCAGACTCATCTGGAAACGAAAGCTTTCTTTCCCCCCGGCCCAGCTGTGCCTTTCAGCAAATTTTTTTTTTCCTGTTCATCAACCTGCTTGTAGGCCAAGTGTACGCACCGCATCGAAGCTCTGACTCTTCCTGGCCTGTCATAGGATGAGAACTTCGATTGCCCCACGTAGTTGTCACTGAAACTGGGAAGTGAAAAGCAAGCGCACGTACCCAACATAAAATAACTAGGACATCCCAGCCCTTACTCATCATCATCATCCTATCTCACCAGGTCCCTGACTCCAAGAAGGATGTACAGTTGACTTGGGCAAAAATGGGAGTTGATGAAGTAGACTGTATGGACTTCATTAAAAAGGAGCATTTTTCAACCTCTTGTTCTTAATTTTTATTGAAATTTCCCAGCCTTCTTTAGCTAGAAAGCCAAGAGTTAGATCTATTCACCATGAGCCAAATGACTGCCCTTGCTGGAGATGGAACGTCATCCCTGTCCCCTGATCGTGTTCATTAGAATTCTCGGGGTGGTGCCTCCCCCGGTCCCGGCTCTGTGTCCTCCCAGACTTCCACTCCTCGCTCCGTCCCTGCAGTCACAGTTTCATTTGGGCTCTCCTGCTGCCTCCTCCAGGTCTTGTTTGTTTTCACTTTAACGTGACAAGAAAAGGCGGCTTTTGTCTTTATTTCTGGTTAGCAGACTTCATAAATATTCATCAGCAGCTTCTCTTTCCAGTGACTATTTTGTAATTTGTTATTTTTAAATGAGATCCAAAGTGAAAAATAACTCCCGGTTCTCATTTTAATACATTTGGGTTGTTAATCTTGATTTGGGAGGTTGTGAGCCAGACAGGAGTGACCTTTGAAGGCTGTTTTCCTGGGCTACATCGTTCTGAGAAGACACTGTGCGTGTGTGGTGTGTGCGTGGTGTAGGGTGGTGCTGTGTGGGGGGTGTGGTAGGTAGGTGTGGTATGTGTGTACCTGTGTGTGGCGTGTATGGTGTAGGGTGGTGCTGTGTGGGGGGTGTGGTAGGTAGGTGTGGTATGTGTGTACCTGTGTGTGGCGTGTATGGTGTGTGCGTGGTGTAGGGTGGTGCTGTGTGGGGGGTGTGGTAGGTAGGTGTGGTATGTGTGTACCTGTGTGTGGCGTGTATGGTGTAGGGTGGTGCTGTGTGGGGGGTGTGGTATAGGGTGGTGGGATGTGGTGTGTGTGGTGTGTGTTGGGGGGATGTGGTGTATAGTGTGGTGTATATGTGGGTTGTGTTATAGTGTGGTGTGTCTTGTGTGGTGTGATGCAGAGTGGTGTGGTGTGGCTCGGGGAGGAGTTAATGAGACCAAAGTAGAAGGAATATTTCCAGAGCATCTGCAGGTGTTATCACATCCATCTCCCAAGCCAGGAACCGAGCTTCGGAAAAGTTAGGGATCCGCTGCAGTTCACAAAGCCGCTCAGTGAGGTTGCCGTCCTGAGAGATGCTGTTGACAAGTGGATGTTCCTCATGCTCTTCCGGTCGGTCGTTCAGGAGACATGATGCTGGGTAGGTTTGGAGCAATTACCTTTAGAAAAGCCGATGCAGGGATCCCTGGGTGGTGCAGCGGTTTAGCGCCTGCCTTTGGCCCAGGGCGCGATCCTGGAGACCCGGGATCGAATCCCACATCGGGCTCCCGGTGCACGGAGCCTGCTTCTCCCTCTGCCTGTGTCTCTGCCTCTCTCTCTCTCTCTCTCTCTCTCTGTGTGTGACTATCATAAATAAATAAAAATTAAAAAAAAAAGCCGATGCAGTTTTTATGTTGGTTTATTAAGTTGTAAAAAGCAGTTAGGAACCTGACTGTGCGTGTGAGGCCTGGCGTCTGCAGGAACCTGAGGCCCGGTGCTAGCACCTCACATGCCGGGGGGGGGGGGGGGGGGGGGGGGGGGTGACTCAGTCCTCCTTCCCTGGCGGACACTAACAGACTCGACAGCTCTCTGTCTGTAAAGAGTTTTCTTGCACCTTCTGGAAAGTGGGAGCCACAGAGGCTTCATGGAACAAAGAAGTGCTGGGAATAGAAGGCAGGGCACAGGGAACGCAGGCGATGACACTGTGATAGGGATGTAGCAGGATGGGCCAGTATAAGCGTGGTATGCTCGGCCCAGGTCTCGATCCCGGGGTCCTGGGATCGAGTCCCCCAGCAGGCTCCCCGCAGGGAGCCTGCTTCTGGGTCTCTGCCTCTCTCTGTGTCTCTCATGAATAAATACACAAAATCTTTAAAAAAAAAAAAAAGCGCACTACAGATTCAAAAGACAAAAACTGCTTTGCAGAAATGCATCCTTCCCCCCTCCCTCCTCTGGAAAATAAAACAGATGCAGCCCCTAAAGCGACCCCATGGGTTCCGCACCGCACAATTAGCGGCTTCCACACCCCAGCCCCCTCCAGCCTCCCTTGCTTTCCTGAATGTCAGCGGGAAACTGGCTCTGCTGTTGCAGGACTGTTTTTCTCAACTCGCTAGCCGGGCAGCTAATCTCTTTGTATTGTGAGTCTGTTTCTTGATTGTGGCATAAAATTCCCTCTGTGTCTCTCCTTATTCAGCTTGGTGGCCCTGCACAGAGGACCCCCCCCCTGCCCCCCGCACCCCGCCTCCTCGGGAACTGCTGGGATTGCCCTGAAGCCACGTAAATTGGCTGAATTTGGTCAAGACCAGCCCCAAGCAACTCCGCACCAGCCCCTTGAAATTTTTGCTGAGATTTAAAACACTCTTTGCCTTTGGATCCAAAGTGAAGACCTGTTTTTGGAACCCGTAATACTCACGGTTTTCTGCTATCAGCCAGGCAAGATGTAATTAGGCTTACTATGCAATTTACCATGTGATTTAGGATATGTGTGTTTTTTTAAAAAGCCAAGGGCAGGAGTCCTTTTATTCTTTTTTAAAATTTTTTTAATTTAAAAAAAAATTTTTTTTTTGCAGGAGTCCTTTTAAACCGTGTTGATTTTTTTTCCCCATTTAGGAAAAAGGATAAGTAATCATCGCAGATAATTTTAAAAACATGAAGAAAAAATTTACAGAGGTACAATGATTAGTAACTTATGGTACGTGCTTCTTGTTACACTCACACATGTATACACACAAGATATTAGGTTTTTGCTCAATTTTTAATGGCATTAGGTTTTGGAGCATTAATGCCAAGTTTTTCTCCTTTTCAATTCTTTTTTCTTTTTAATTTTTATAAATATTATATTTATTAATGAGAGACACACAGACAGAGACAGAGACTCAGGCAGAGGGAGAAGCAGGCTCCCTGGGGGGAGCCTGATGGAGGACTCAATCCCAGGACCCGGGGATCACGCCCTGAGCCAAAGGCAGATGCTCAGCCACTGAGACACCCAGGTGACCCCTCTTTTTTATTTTAAGAGTGGAATATTACATAGATACAAAAAAGAGAGAGAATACGGAAACAGGTGGCCTAGATTCTGCTCTTGGCTCCACCATTTGCTAGCCTGGAACCTTAGGAAAGTTAATACTTCTATGCCTCAGTTTCCCCATATGTACAATGGGGGTAAAACAGTATTTCTGTCATTCACAGAATTATTCTTAGAATTAAGTAGTAAATTGCTAGCTAATATTATTTTTAAAAATGAATATAACATATATGTAAGGTGAAAAGAGTAAAAATGAACACAACCAACATAGGAAGTCCAACATTATTATTTGCTTGTGTTGTATTCCCTGATGGCCCCTCCCCTCTCTGCCAAGAAGTAAACATGACCTGAAATCATTGCTTAGTTTTGCATTTTTTGACTCGCATATAATTAATATAATACTAATTTTTAATATTATGTTGGTGAGATTTCTTCAAGGTAATTTTTTCCAGTGCCAGTAGTATAGGTCACAATTGTTTATCCCTTTGGGCTGTTTTTAAGTTTTTGTGCGATTACAAGCAATGCTGCTCTGAACCTTCTTGTGTGTGTCTCTTGATACACACCTACGGTGTTTGTTGCTGTTGTTTTCTTTGGCTGTTTGGTTTTTTTTGAGGAGTCTAATTGCTGGGTAGCACTGAGTCTTCGATTGCATCTTCGATGTTACCAAATAATGAAGGATTATTTTCCAAAACGGTTGTACTGGTGGATGTATACTTAAGCCAGGATGAGTAAGAGATAAAGAGTTTACAGGCAATTTAACTTTTGCTCCCGGCAGATGAGATGGCTTTTCTCTTTGATTGTTTTTGAGATATTCTCTTGTCATTGGAAATCCATGGTTTTATTATAATATATCTAGGTTGGTTTTTTTTTTTTTTTTGTCATTCATCCCTCTTGGCATATGCTGTGGTTCCTATGGCAATGAATTGGTATCTTCCATCAAATCTGGAAAAAGCCCAGCCATTACTTCTTTGAACAGGGCCTCACTTCCATTCTTCCTCTTTGAAGCTCTGTGTTTACTTAGACATTTGATTTTCTATGATTTAACCTCTCATATCTATCTATCTATCTATCTATCTATCTATCTATCTATCTATCATCTCTCTCTCTCTCTATATATATATATATCTTCTGCTTGTGCTATAATATGGATGGATCATTTGTTTAGCTCTATTGTCTTTTTTTTGGCTCTATTTTCTTTAGCTGTGGCTGATAATAATGTTTATCATAAAATGAGTGTTTTAAACATTTTCTAGTGATTTTATTTTTCACTTTATAAAGATTCATTTGCTACTTTGTGCATCTACCTGGTCACTTTTAGAATCTATTTTTTCATGATTAAAAATGGGTTTTAATTGTAGTAAAATACAGATAATAAAAATGTACCATTTCAACCATCTTTGAGTGTCCAGTTAAGTAGATTCACATTATGGGATGGCCAATTTCCAGAATGCCTTTCATCTTGCAAATCAGAAACTCTATCCCCATTAAACAGCTCCATATCCCCCTACCCCCACCCCCGGCCTCTGGCAACCACCATCCTATTTTCTGTCTCCATGAACTTGACTGCTCCAGGGACCTCAGATAAGTGCAATCAAACAGTATGTGTGACTGGCTTGTTTCACTCAGTGTAATGTCCTCCAGGCTCTTCTGTGTTGTAGCAGGTGTCAGCATTCCCTTCTTTTTTAAGGTGGACTACTGTTCCATTATATGTTCCTCTGTGATTTTTATTACCATACTTTTAAAATTCCATTTCAGATATAATAATTGTCATTAGTATCTGATAATGATAGCATTTGAAGTCCTTGAGCCTTTAGATCTGTTCTGATTTTCCTTCGTGGTAGCCTGTTCCCCTAAGTGCTTGGTGGTACTATTTATGAGGCTAGAATGAACTTCATATCTGGGAATCCTGAGACCCATCTCAAGAAGGATTTTAATTTGTTTCCGTCAGGTGTCCAGGTCCTACTGATCTGAAACCACACAACATCTTTCTGGCTTGTTGTCAGAATTTCAGGAGAGTGTTTTCTGGAAAGCCTGCCTTTCATGCTTGTCAATCAGCACCATTCTGGTTTCAGCCACGCCTCCCCCACCCCATTTCTTCCCCTCTCCTCTGTTCTTTTTCTGTTTCTCCGTCCTTCTGTTTCCTATTTCCTCTTCCTCTTTCCCCACTCCTTTTCCATTTTGCCTTCTTGTTATTCATTGTACGGACTTGTCTGGATCTTCCTGAGATTTTCTACTTCCCTTTGGAATTCTGAAGTTTCACTGTATTGTAGGTCCAGGAGTCTTTTTTTTTTTTTTTTCTGATTTTCAGTTTTTTTTTTTTTTTTTAAATCCTGCTTGTGTAATTTATTCTGCTTCCTGAATCTAGGAATTTGAATATTACATCCATTATGAAAACTCATAGGCATTATTTATTCACATCTTGTTTCTCCCTCATCCTCACTATTATCTCTGTCTGGAATTCTTATTATATATGTTATTCTGTTATTTTTCTCCTTTATTGTCTTTTAACCTTTTTTTAAAAACTATTTTTCCTTTTTTTAAAATTTATTTTTGATCTCTGTTGCAGTCTGGTTACTTCCCCAGCTTTGGGTTTCAGTTCTCGAATTCCTTTTTTTACCTGCGTCTTATTAACTAGTTGACTCATCCAATAAATTTTTCCACTTTAAACCATTATTTATTTTTTAAAGATTTTATTTATTTATTTATTTATTTATTTATTTATTTATTTATTTGAGAGAGAGAGACCAAGTGAGCAGTGGGGAGGAGCAAAAGGGAGAGGGACAAGTGGACTCCATGCTGAGCCCAACAGGAGGCTTCATCCCAGGGCCCTGAGATCATGACATGAGCCCAAATCAAGAGCCAGATGCTCAACCAGCTGAGGCACTCAGGCATCCCAAATCATAATTATATTTTTTATTTCAGGAAGTCTACATGGTTCTTTTCAAATCAGCTTCAGTTTTTCATAGTCTTCTATTCTTTGTTTATGTATTCAATTCCTTCTTTGATTCTAATAGCAGATGGTTTGTTTTTTGATTCCAATAATTCCAACATATGGGGTCTTAGCAGGCTGTGCAGTGTATTCTTGTATTCTTCTTCCTGACTCTCCCTCATGGTGTCTTGCTTTTTTATGCAATCTAATTTTTTAAATTACAAAACCATATTTGTTGGGATTTTAAAGGAATTCTATAAGGTCTGGTTTGAGGGTGCATTCCTCTATAGAGGACTTAGGCTTGTTCCAGAGAGAAGCAGGACTGGTTTAAGCTAATCTGTTGCCTTTGGATTTGGGTGATCATACAAAGTGTATGAATCAGGACCTAAAATCCAGAAGTTGGGAGTGTGTATGATGGCTTCTGATTATAGGTTGTCAAGGAGACTTACCATTCACTCAGTATCAAAGTCAAGGAGAAGAGTTTCTTGGGCATCTCTCTTTGTAGGGTGAACTTTTTTTTTTCTTTTTTTATTTTACTGAGAGCATAGCCCATAGGCATCCAGGCTTCATGCAGTTGCCTCTATTCAGACCTCTCCTGATGCAGGCCCACGAGCTTTACCCTTGACACTTTATTCCCCACCTCCCTTCCCAGAAATTGGCAATGGAAAAATCCCCTTACAGTAATTACTGATTGCAGTTCTGGCTTAGCCTTTTACGATTACTGTTTTCACTTAGTAAAGTTATCCTCTGATATTTCCCTTTTTATTGCTTATAATTCCTCTTTCACAAACATGTCTCTTATACTTTATTCAGAATATCTTGGTGTTTACTTGAGTTCCAGAATATGTATTCTGCTATACCGCTGGGAATGGAAATTCTGAGCATTAAAAATGCTACCAATTCTCAACAGTATTGGGAACAGTATCGCCCTGCTGTTGGTAAGTAAGGTCAGAAAGGATGGCACTCTTGCTCTGGGGTGGCTGGAAGGGTGGCAATTTTCTCATCCATCTGAAAGCCTTTCCGACTTATTTCATGTCTAGAAACAGTGGTGAGCCACAGTTCTCTCATGAGACTCCTAGGATTGCTTTAGTTTCTGCAGTATTTTCTTCATTTTGATCTTTCCCATTCTTAACTGATACTATCCACTCTCAGTTTAGTAATTTACTGAAGGAAATTCAACATTCCCATTCAGGATATTTATAACCAGGTTTGTTGACACTTGTCTCCACTGTCTTTTAATTATTCTTTTCATTTGTCTTTCTCTTCATATGTCTTTACACAGGACTGTAAACTAGGTTCCCAAGTGTGAAAGTGCTACAGCTGCTCTTCAATTTGTTTTGTTTACTAAGTAGTTTTTTTTTTTTTTTTTGGTCCTAACTAGAAGCTTCCTGATGCTCAGAGTTTCTGTTTTGAGATTATGATATGCAGATATGTTTACAGTCTGTATGGCCCATTCACTTTCCAATCATGTTGTTGTATTAGCTGTCTGCTTCTAGTGCCCTGAGAGTGCTAGTGAGATAGTCTGCAAACTCTCGCTTGTGAAATTCCTTAGTCATGATATTTTGGAAATAAATGCTCAACAGTAGCTTTTATGTCACTATCGATTTTTGCTAGGATTTGAGACAGATCTTAGGAAGAAATTAGGACTGTTCTCTCGCTGGCTTTCCCATGTGAATTTTGCTTACTATTCCTCTTTAACTAGACGTTATGAGGGAGAGAGATAGACAAAGAAAGTAGGCGGGGCAAATGGGGCAGGAGTCCCCAGCACGGCTGGCATATACCCCTTGGTGGACTTAGGCTCCCAGAAGATTTTAAAATAACAAGAACAGGGACACCTGGATGGCTTAGCGGTTTAGTGCCTGCCTTCAGTGCAGGGCTTGATCCTGGAGTCCTGGGATCGAGTCCTGCATCGGGCTCCCTACATGGAGCCTGCTTCTCCCTCTGCCTGTGTCTCTGCCTCTCTCTCTGTGTCTCTCACGAATAAATAGAATCTTAAAAAAAAAAAATAAAGTAACAAGAACAAGTATTCTGGGGCTCCTGGGTAGTTCAGTTGGTTAAACATCTGCCTTCAGCTCAGGTCATGATCCTGGGGTCCTGGGATCGAGCCTTGCATCAGGTTCCCTGCTCATCAGGAAGCTTGCTTCTCCCTCTGCCCATCCTTCCCCCAACTCGGTGTGCATTCTTTCCCCCTCTCCGTCTCCCACTCCTCAAGCAAGTAAATAAAATCTTTAAAAAAAGAGAGACAACAAATCTCCCGCCTCTCCAGCAGTAGCACCTTGCACGCACCCTCTCTCAGGAGGGCATAAGTAGCAGCCCACACTAATCTTACACATAGCAAAACCCAGCCTGGACTAACCCAAAGGAAAGGCAGTTTATTGCAGGGCCACTGGGACAGCACAGAATTCACTGGATGGCTCACGGAGCAGACTTGCAGGTGGGCAGGAATCAGGTCACCTCCAGAGAGCAAGAAGCAGGACCCATAGATACTACCTTATTGTGGGAACAACGTGGTCAGGACGATAGCGGCCACACAGAGGAACCTGTCCTTTCGTCTCATAGGCACTCTGAGCAGGATTTGAATTCTGGGCGCATAGATACCTGGTTGATGGAGCTGTGGTTACATAGCTGCCCCCCACCCCAGGGCCAGGCAGCAGCTGGGGGTCGGGAAACTGCATCCAGAGCCCGTCCAGATTATATCCAGAGTTGCAGTCACTCCCGGAAAGAAACTTGTGGTGTCCTTAGAAACAAAGTACGGGTACCGGGCAACCAAGCACCAACAGATGTCCATCTCAGGTTAACTGCGAGTCACTAGAATGTTTGGTGCAATGGCAGTTTAGGATCAAAATCAGACTAGCCACACATAGCACGTCTGAGTAATGTCAGTTTTGTCTGTTCCTGGGGTTTATTAGTAATTTCTCAGATGCTCTCAGGTATCTTTTCTCCTCTTCCTCCCCCTCCCCCGCCTTTGGCCACTTCAGTTCACATTATTCCTCTGCAAGAGATTGGACACATGACATTTTTTAAATTTCACATGTTTGTGCCTATCAAATGAGATAGAAAATTTTTTTGAAGTCCAGTGGAATGGAGGATCTATTCAGTGTAATGATATTTATGGAGCTAACTAATTTTGATATTCAGATCAACATAGGACTCAGGGTAGGCCACAGTTTAATTATGGAGTTTGAAAAGTCTCCAGAGAGACAGCTGTCCCTTTATTTATCTCCTGTTTCTTTTTTTTCCCCCATAGGAATTGCAGATCTTAGGAGAGAGAAAAGTGGTGTCTTAATGAGTGTCTGCAGGACTATGATTCTTCTATTTCCAAGTTCATTCTGAGTAGTTTTAAACCCTTAGAGATCAGATAATGAGGAAATGTTCTAGTAATCTTTCAGCTAGATGCATCAAGAAGTTGTGCCACATTCTCTCCCAGAAAGATTTTAAAAATGGTATTAATTATTTTGCGGGGGCAGAGAATGATGCTTTGGGTAGAGAGGGATTCATTCATTCAACTCAGATATTGAGCACCTCCTCTATGTCATGTAGTGTGTCACTGGTCCACCAGGAGGAAGTAGGTACGTAAGCAATTCTATGTACTGTCATTGGGGCCTCTGTAGAAAAAAAAAATTTTTTTTAATTTAAAAAGAGGCCTTGTTTTATCATTACTGAAAATGAGCTACACCTACCAACACAGGGAACCTGGGCTGTGTGGCCACGTTCCTTGTCTTCTTGCTTTCTGGTATTTGGGGCTACAGAGAATATATTTCATTCTTGACATCCACACCAGCCCATGCACTGACTGTTGATAGATATTTAATCTTTAAAGCTGCATAATTGTCATTCCTGGTAATCAGTAAGGAACAAAACAAGAAGATACCTCTTGCTTAAATGTGCTACTTAGCAGAAAACCCCTTATTTGTGCTCTCTTTGAAGCTCACACACACCTTCTCTAACCTCTCCCTACTCATTGACCATGAGCTTAGACACACTGTGCTGTGACTTTAGCTTCTGTTATGGCATCTACCATCTCATGATACCTTTTTGCTTAGGGCTGCCCTTGCATTTGGAGCAAGGGCACTTATGTCATCTGTGGGACCCCAGAGTTTGGGTAAAAACAGCATACACATAATGCAATAAATGTTTGTTGGCCTGAAATCACACTTGATAGTTTGGACACATCATTTCTATATATCCGCTTAATATTTGCTCTAATTTGAGCAGACCCAGATAGACACTACTCATTAAGGAGGGCGTACCATCATATATTCAGATGTCCTGCTGCTGTTCACTTTGGGAACAGGGCATTGATTACAATATTCAGGTGCTGTCTTCCTTCTGCTCCATGGATCCGTACGTTAAACACTGAGGTTCTTTGCTTGGAGTGTCGGGAGACGATGATTTGGTAATGGAGTGATACACTCTGCCTGAAGATTTGTGACACCCCCTGAGTATACATGTTAGATTTTGATCAGTCATCAGTTCCTTATGAAGCTCTGTAATAACCTTTAGGGATTATAACTGAGGTCCTGTTCAGACCAGATTCTCCTCCTAGTCCTACATGCTCCACGTTGACTGGTCTACTGGGATGCTTGCTTCTTGATTCTGGGTCCTCATTACTAATCGTTGAGTAACTCAAGAGTCATAGGTTGCTCTTAACCTGTGCACTTTCCAAGCCTATCATGTACATGTAAGTATTGGATTATGTCAACAGGAGGCTTTCGTTTTCCCTCACATGTATGCCAAAATACTGGCTTCCTGCTTTTGAAGATGGCCCTGTGAAGCAATTCTCTAACTCTCTGCTCTGGATGTACTGCTTCTTAATTGTTTGGTGGCTGTGTACTCTGCTGGCCTCACTGACCTTTTGCAGCTTTTACTAATGGGAAGGACATTGTGAAACATGCTTGGTAAAAAGAATTGCCCTCTTAAAGTCTGCTTCAGTGTGTTCCCTGTTTGGAATAGAGGTGGTTGCCATGACATTTCCCATATAATGTCATTAACCATCCCCCATCCCGAGGTAACTTAGGAAGTTTCCATTCAGTTACCTCAAGTCAAGCCTATGTGGCCTCCCCACTTATATCCCAGTAGTGACCATTGGCTCTGTGGTTCGCAGTCTTGTCCTCACAGCATTACCTGGAACAACCTGCCATGCTCAAGGATAGGGCGGTTGCATGCTCGATGGCTCGTTGCCTGTCTATTGCAGGATTTGCTGGAACAGCATCAGTGTACTGGCAACCACAAATGCTTTGTCATTCTCTACCATACTGGCCCCACGCTTTCACATCAACCTGTTGTGGGAGGAGCAGCCACTTCCTGTGGGAGATTCTGGTTCACAATTCAAAGTAAGGCAGCAGCAGCTCCTGTGTCCTTTGGACAGGTCTGGGGCCTAGCACAGGTTCTTTTCACAACAGCGTCCTTATGCCTCTTTTTGAAGAGGCTGTTTCACATTTTACCAGAAGATTCATTAATAAGTTCTTTTAAAGAGTGAGACTACTTGGTGCATTTAAGCTGTGATTTTAAATTTTATTTACTTATTTGAGAGAGAGAGAGCATGAGCAAAGGGAGAGGGAGAAGTAGGCTCTCCACTGAGCAGGGAGCCTGATGGGGGGATCATGACCTGAGCCTAAGGCAGATGCCTCCCTGACTGAGACACCCTGGTGCCCCTAAACTGTGATTTTAAATAGTTTTGTTTATGTGGTTGTTTCTTTGGCCCTAAAAGCTTTTGCTTTTGTCCTAAATATGTACTTGTATTAATGGAGCTCCTGATCCAGCTGGATAAGCTTCTGGAACGAGGGGTGGTGTCTTACTCATCTGTGTATCCCTAGTGTCGTTCTAGTGCCTTACACCTAAGGGTGTCCAATAAGCAGTTATCAATAATTTACAAAAATCTGCTTACTTATCTAGACTTTTAAGAATGCTTTTATAGCATCAAGTTCCCTTTAAACCTACAAAGGAAACATATCATTTCCTCCCGGGGAGCCCTGGAGACACTTCTGTGCATTAGCTGATCAAGAACTGAAAGGACAATGTTCCTCTTCCCACTTTCTCAAGAAACGTCCAAGGAAATAAATTTTAGCTCAATTTCCCCTTTCTTCATTGCTTTCTTACTCTATTTCACAAAGGCATTTTTATGACTAATAGGTCTAGCAGCTAACATCTACTAGGAACAATTAATTATCATCTTACAACTTATGGTTGCTTAAGGCCTCAGAGTCTCTGCAGAAAGAAGTAAATCTGAATTATCCTTGGTTTTACTTTTGTTCCTAATCTGAAAAAACACATTTTTTTTTTTGTCTTTATAGGAGGCAGTAAGGCATTTCTATAATTCTATCTCATGTAAGTCTGTAGTCTGTGACAGATTTCTTAGTTTTTCAAGGAGGAAATCCAATTCTGTTGGATACTATCAGTGCATGAAAACCAAGCAAATCTTGGGAGGCTGATGTAAGCCAAAGCAGTTTGGAGAAGTATCATTAGTATGGTTGCAAGCATATATGAATTCTGCAAGGTACGAAGTAGTTATGAAAGATGTTGTATTTTAAGCCTGGAAACGTGGGTGTGCTGCCATCTTGACTCGGTTTAAAATTAACTACAGTCTTGAAGCTCTGACTTGTATGTATAATGTGGGAGATGTGTTACAGAAATAGATACAGCAAATGCTGGCCTTCTACCCATTCTAATGCTTTTGCTGCTACTTTGGAGTACAAAGAAAGAGCTCTTTATCAAAGAAAGGCGGAGCCAATAGATGAAATATTTGGCTCTCTGAAATATGTTATGATTTTGTGAATATTTGTGCCAGTGGCATGATGATTGCTAATTTATTGTTCTAGAAAGTTCTGACAAGATGTTCTTCTTGTTTACTTCATCACTCTTGTCTGAATAATTTTTGTCATCCATGGCTATTATCTTTGGAAATGATACTTTTACAGCAGGACTGGAAAGAAACAGGAGTCTTTAAGCCATGCAGGAAAACATTCTCTGCTGCCTGACTCTCTGATTTTATTTCCAAGGTCTGAGACCTTTGATATAGCAAGTGAGATGAAAAGCACGCCCTCCAAGTATACAGTAATATACTCCCAGCTCAGATTGTCCAGAATGGCTTTAACTTGGAACTTTGGAAAACATTGGCTCAAGGTTGGCTTTTCCTAAGATTATACTACTACATTGAATTCCTGGTCAGTAATTATTTGCCTCAATTCCATCCTATCTTTGGGGCACTTTCAGGTAATTCTATGTTAGAAAAATAATAGTAGGGTGGAGAGAAATATGATCAATCTCTCACCAAGTCTAAAGAATAAGTCAGCAGTACCACCAGAGTGAATGATTCCATTTCTAAATATTTTCAGGTAGCTGGAATAAATTTTTAAATCTTCACAGTCTGTTAAGAAATCTTAAGGAAAAACACGCTTAGTTTTCATTACTATAAAGTTATCAAGTGAGAGACCCAGGATCGAGTCCCACGTTAGGCTCCCCGGGTGGAGCCTGCTTCTCCCTCTGCCTGTGTCGCTGCCTCTCTCTCTCTCTCTCTCTCTGTCTCTCATGAATAAATAAAATCTTAAAAAAAAATAAAGTTATCAAGTGAGACTGATTATTTTATCAGATAGCATTTTCTCCAGTCAAGTTCAACACTTGGAAAATTATCTACTCTCTGTTCAAATTTTGGCTTCCCTTGAATTCAGAGGGGAGATTTAGTATATGTTAAAGCTAATCAGCACACAGATATTTTATTATAAGAAAACAAGTCTGTACATGATGTAGTAGAATCCAAATATGGATAATTCATATTATTATTATTATTATTATTTTGGATAATTCATTTTAACACACATTTTAGATAAAGCACAATAATGTTTTGCTCTCAGGTCTTCTTAGTCTACCTGGGGAAGGAAAACTTGCCGTAAGTAAAACTGCCTGCAATTCAGGAGAGGAAATGAATGCTATAAACATGGTATGAACTAAGTAACTATTTGGTAGCAAAAAATAACTGAAGAGGAGAAAAATACTGAGCTAGTAGCCTCTATTGATTTCTCCTTTGGAATAGAATTTAATCAAATCAGTTTAAAATATTGTTAATTAAAAAAAAATTTTATTACTACTTTTTAAAAAATCTTGTTAATTTTTTTGGAAGAAAACACTTTTCAAAGACTTCAGTGCACTATATATACTTCATAAAATACTGTACAATTTTTCAAGATAATGTTATCGATAATTCATTCTATATGATACTTTGATGAATTCATAAACTTACTACTATAATCAATTGCAAATTGGTGTCATAAAATGTGTTTGTGGGCAGATAAATTTAGTAATCATAGTCCTATGAATATAAAGTCATGTAGATAATAAAGAATTAATTGGAATAGGTTTATAGCCTTCAAAAATCTCAGTACTTTTAACCGAGATTAATCTCGGTACTTTTCATAATAGTAATGAAAACTAAGTGTGTTTTTCCTTAAGATTTCTTAACAGATTGTTAAGATTTAAAAATTCATTCCAACTACCTGAAAATATTTAGAAATGGAATCATTCACTCTGGTGGTACTGCTGACTTATTCTTTTAGACTTGGTGAATTATATTATAAATATGTGATGAGTTAAACAATTAAAATAAAGCTAAAATTATATTGTCTGTATCACAATGTCCTGTTTTATTATAGTGTCTTTAATTTAGCTTGGGTGAAAACATATGGGATAAATTTAGTAGTTTTAAAATATGGTTTGTTATCTTTTTGGTACTTTAAACATACAGCCCAGATCAGGACCCAGTTGTCTGTTCAATGCTCCTTCTTTAATTTACCACAGGATGATTTAATATTTGGAACTGTAGCATTTCTTAAACCGGTTGTACTTACTGTACTGCTGAGAAGTTTATATCATAGGTTGCCTGTGTGAGAGTGTCTCCCTAAGTAAAGTTCCACCAGTTTTCTCAACACTGGTGTGCCTTTTGAAGAGTGAATCTTTCGAATTATGTGATTTCTCATGGTATTTGCTCTACTTCACACTTTTTTTTTTTCCTGGTTTGAGGAATCTGTTCAGTGGCATGTTTGTTAGATCAGCTGCCCCTCGGTGCTGCAGTGAATACAAAGTCATGCAAACAGATGGAGAAATTTAATTTTCAGTTAGGAAAGGGTTCCATAGCAACATCTGAGGAAAATATATGTCTGGTCACATTTACTGGGCTACTGTTGTTACAAACCAAACATACGCATAAGTGTGATCTGAAAAGGGACATTTAAAATATATCCTGCTCATCTATTCCTGTAAAATCTTCTCTTTTTCAGGGAGAATATTTTTTACTTTAATTTCAGAGATACTGTGTGTGTATGTGTTTACTTGCACGCATGCACACACGTGCATGTGTGTGTGTATCAAGTCAGATGGCTTTTGACAAGTTTTAATAAACTTCATTTGAGAAGGCAAGTCATGTTAAAAAATGTTTTCCCCATATTTCCATGTGCAGAAATTAATCTCTCAGAAACCATGTTTCAGGGTTTAGATTAGGCATCCAGCAAGAGGGAGGGGGTGTGAAAGCGTGCATCCATGGGTGAGGCTGCTGCAGCAAGGTTGCTAAATATACCACAGTAGGATCTAGGCAGGACATCAAAAACCTGGTGAGGATCATGATACAAATAACGATCCTGTTAAGCCCCCTCTATCTGGAAGAGAGTCAACCTCAAAGCTCCAATAAAAAGTGTGTTTTCACAAAACTGTACATACTGATGAATAAAAAGCGCAATAGTGGTATTGAGGCAGGTGAAGATCTCAGACTACTAACCCAAGCATGAAAACAAAATATATGAAAGTTCACGGTATGTGAGTGCTTGGACCTTTTTTATATCATTGCTTGACATTGATAGATACGCAATATGTGGTTCATGTAGTAACTTTCAGAGGCAAAAATATCTGATTTAATTGGATTTCCTCACTTCCCAACCATTTTGGATAAATGGATATTTATAGAACACCTTACATTTGTATAAGAACTTGGTTTTTATCCCTCAAAAATCCTCACTTATAAAGTATGATCTTACTTTTGTGTGGTTCATTGTTAAGAATCTTCTTGGGCAGCCCGGGTGGCTCAGTGGTTGAGCGTCTGCCTTCAGCTCAGGTCGTGATCCCGCAGACCCAGGATCGAGTCCCATATCGGGCTCCCTGCATGGAGCCTGCTTCTCCTCTGCCTGTGTCTCTGCCTCTCTGTGTGTGTGTCTCTCATAAATAAATAAATAAAATCTTAAAAAAAAAGAAACTTCTTTAGGGATGCCTGGGTGGTTCAGTGGTTGAGTGTCTGCCTTTGGCTCAGGCTGTGATCCTGGGGTCCTGGGATCAAGTTCTGCATCAGGCTCCCCTTGCAGAGCCTGCTTCTCCATCTGCCTATGTCTCTGGCTCTCTCTCTGTGTCTCTCATGAATAAATACATAAAATCTTTTTTTTTTAAAAAAAAAAGAATCTTCTTTAGATATATAAGAAAAGAAAATTGAGTTTAGAGATGAGATCACACTTTGAAAAAATATTAAATGTGAAAAAGCCCCCAAATCTAACCAAACTCCACTTATGAAATTTCTGTCTAAAATTCCCCTGAGGTTCCAGTAGAGATAATTCTATTACTGAGCAAATGATGGATTTATTATCTTTTTTAATCTTAATGGGTGCAGTAAGAACCTCACAGGTAGAACCTTAGTATTATTTTTGGAATTAATCAGTCTCAAATACTCAGATGTTTTGTAAGATGCCACATAATAAACCAAATTCAAGCTTAAATCAGGTACCAATTCAAGCTGAAAGTGCTATGTATATAAGTCCTACCTAATGTGATTATTGCATTTTATGTGTTAAAAGTATGAACCTCAAGTTTTAGCGGGAAACTATTTCAAGGCAATTGCTTTTGGGTATAATAAATTATTTGATTGGAGCTAAGCGGGCACTTTTCTATGCTTACTGTGGGTTGAGAAAGCTACCTTCACCTTCTTCTTCTTTTTTTTTTAAAGATGTATTTATTTATTCATGATAGACACAGAGAGAGAGAGAGAGAGAGAGAGAGAGAGAGAGGCAGAGACACAGGCAGAGGAAGAAGCAGGCTCCATGCCAGGAACCCGACGCAGGACTCGATCCTGGGTCTCCAGGATCGCGCCCTGGGCCAAAGGCAGGCGCTAAACCGATGAGCCACCCAGGGATCCCCCATACCTTCACCTTCTTATTTCCCATCCTTGTTAAAGAAGCTGACTGCCACAGAGCTGACGTAGTGTTATATGAACATTTGTGATCAGGTGTGTGACATCTCTCCCGACAATCACTTCAACAGTTCTTCTCACTCATGCTTGGATACAGCTGCTCCAGGGCACAAAAATAATTTGGAAGATAATGCATTTGGATCTAGGATTGTAAAATCTTGAACCTTTTGCATCATGTTACTTTAACGATTTCTTAGGCTTCATTCTGGGACAATACAGGGTGGTAATGGTATATAGAGTGTGATTTAATCTGTGAGCTAGAGCCACACAGATCTGGTTCAATTCCAGCTGTGTAACTGTTCAGTTAAATCCAACTATTTAGTTTTAGGAAACTTGAATTTGGGGAGATTGAGTAACTTGAACAAAAATGCAGAGGTAAGATTTAGATTCAAGCTATCTGACTGGAGCTGGCCTCTGCATTACACTGGCATACATTCATGTGTGAATTTTAAAAACAAGCAGATATTCGGAATATGTAATCTCACAGGATTACATATTTTATCTTAGTGACTCAATGGCAGGCTTATAAAACTTATGTGTAATTGTGTCCATATAACTTATATGTAATTGTAATTCAAATGACCAAAGAAAGTGTGCTTTCACAAAAGAAAATTAAATCACCTCTGAGTTGGCGATATTTTTTATAAAATAAGATATTCAATTTGAAGCAGTTCTGAATGTTCATAGCACTTTTATTCACAGTGTCTGTATTCAAACTTTTTGTATCTGTGACCAAGAGGGTATGTTGTTTCTATGATATAGCTATATGATTTCATTCTGAGTATGTATTTATCTGAATACCAAAAGGAAGAAATTGATAATTCATATGCTACAAATCATGTTTATGTTATCTCATTTGATCCTAAAGACAATTCCATGAGGTAAGTAAGTCACTGATGAGAAACCTAATATTTGAGAGGTTGAGAGACAGTGAAAGGCAGTGGTTCAGAGCTGATCTTGGAATGATTCAGCCTAGTTTTAAATCCATCTCTGCTTCAGTTTCTTAAAAATGCAATCTTTAAATCTTTCAAATGCAGATAATAACACCCACCTGTTGGCTTGACTATGAGGATTAAATGAAATAATATATGGGTGGTGTGTTGGTGTCTTCATAGATTTCCCATCTCTAGCACCACAGGCACTGAGGTACATATTCCTGCTTTTTTAGCTCCAGGTTAGTGAGGGACTGGCTAGCATTAGTAATATATATTTTTAACTACAGCTTTATTGAAATAAAATTCACAAACGCCCTTTGAAAGCACATAGTTCACTGGTGCAGCCATCATCATTATCTAATTTCAAAATATTTTAATCATCCCCCAGAGAAACTCCATACCCATTACACTCACTTCCCATTCACCCTGCCCCCCAGCGCCTGGCCACCACTGATCTACCTTCTGTTTTTATGGCTTTGCCTATTTGTGGACATTTTTGAAAAAAGATCTTATTTATTTGAGAGAGAGAGAGAGAGGATGTGAGAGAGAGGGAGCATGAGCAGGGAGAGGGGCAGAGGGAGAGGGAGAAGCAGACTCTGCAGAGCCTGATGCAGGGCTCCGTCCTAGAACCCTGAGATCATGACCTGAGCCAAAGGTAGGCAATTAACTGACTGAGCCACCTGAGCACCCCTATTTGTAGACATTCCATATGAATGGAGTGGCCTTTTTGACTACCTTCTTTCATTTAGCCTAATGTTTTCAAAGTTCGTCCATGTTGTGATATGTATTAGCTGCATGACCACGTAATATGCCATTGTATGGACCCCCACATGTTATTTATTCATTCATCAGTTGATGGGTATTTAGGTTGTTTTCATATATTAGCTATGATGAATCATGTTCCTAGGAACATTTGTGGAAAGGTTTCTGTATGGACATCCATCTCTTGGATCTGTACCCAGGAGTGGAATTGCTGGGTCATATGGTTATTCTATTTAACATTTTGAGGAACCACAGAACTTTTTCATAGTGGCCTATCATTTTACAGTCCCACCAGCAATGTGGGAGGGTTCAGATTTCTCCACATTCTCAGCAACACTTGTTATTTTCTTCTTCTTTATTATAGCTGTCCTAAGTAGACGTGAAGTGTGGTTTTGATTTGTATTTCCTTAATGACTGATGATGCTGAGCATCTTTTCATGTGCTTATTGACATTGGTGTAACTTTGTTGAAAACTTTCCTATTCAAATCCTTTGCCCATTTAAAAAAATAAACTTTATTTTACTTTTTTAAAGATTTTATTTTATTTATTTGAGAGTGAAAGAGAGAGAGAGAGAGAGAGAGTGAGAGACAAGGCTCAATCCCAGGACCCTGAGATCATGACCAGAGCTAAATTCAGACAATCAACTGAGCCACTCAGACACCACAATAAATTTTATTTTTGGGGAACAGTTTTAGATTAACAGAAAATTCCCTAAGTAGTACAGAGAATTCCCTTAAACACCACCCTAAGTAGTACAGAGAATTCCCTTAAACACCACCTGCTTCCCTTGTTGTTAACATCTCACAGTTGTATGGTGCATTTGTTACAATTAACAAACCAATCTTGATATGCTGTTATTAACTCTATACTCATTTTGATTTCCCTGGATTTTAATTTTTCTGTTCAAGGATGTGTTTGGGGTAACACACTGCCTTTGGTTGTCATGGCTTCCTAGGCTTCTCTTGGCTGTAATGTGTTTTTTTTTAGACTTTCCTTGTTTTTGAGGCCTCTGCCAGTTTTGAGGAGTACTGGTCAGATATTTTATAAAATGTCCTTCTATTGAGATTTGTGGGATGTTCTTCCGTGATGAGACTGGGGTTGTGGGTTTTGGGGAGGAGGACCACGTGATAGAGCACTATTTTCACACATATCAAGGGTATAAACCATCAATACAACATCACCATTGCTGTTGACCAAGGTCAAGAGAGTGTTTGTTAGGTTTCTCTGCTGTTAAAATTCGTCAGGATTCTATTTTTCTCCTCCTTTCCATATTGTATCTTTTGGAAGGAAGTCACTATGAGCAGCTCTTATTTAAGAAGTAGGGAATTAGACTTTTACCTTGAGGGTGGAATATCCACATAAAATATTTGGAATTCTTCAACATAAGAGATCTGTCCCTTTCTACTCATTTTCTCATTTATTCAAGTATTTCTTTATATTGATGTGTACTCATGGATATTTATTTCACACTTTAGGTTATAAGCCAATGCTACTTTATCTTATTTCTCCAGTTGTTCCAGTTTTGCCCTATGAGGAACTCTTTCAGTTGGTTCCTCTGTCCCTTTCATAAAGCTCCACCATGATGGATGGTTTGAAATAGGGACTTCCTTACTATCTGGCACCACTAAGTCCTCCAGGCTCATCTTTTCTATTTCCTGCCCCAATCCTGGAATTAGCCATTTCCTCAGGAGTTCTGGTTCCTTTAATAAGAAAATGGTCTTAGGAACAAGATCTGAAAAAAAAAAAAAAAAAAAAAAAGGAACAAGATCTGGTCACTAGGTGTGCTCATTGCCACTAGGGGTGGCACTGCTTCTAGGTCTCAGCTGACAGAGCAAGAAAACATATAGGTGCCTAATAACCCGTGTTGTATATGCACCTGTAAATATTCCTGCATGGAACCGTCTGTATCGATAGTAAGCTAAACCTGAGTTCATACTAGTGTCCTTTACCCTAATCCAGTACCACGTGGCCTGTTCTTGTCTCTTCCCCTGCTCATCTGTAAACTTAGACCAACAGTGAGAAATCTGGCTTCTTTATCCACCATCCATTTAATTAATTGTCCAATTTCAGGATGCATACGTGTATCAGAATGCTAACCCCAGTCCCATGGGATACATCTATGGACCATCTAGTACTTACATTCACTTTCCTTTGCTTTTAGGTTTACAAACTCTACTCACTTCAAAGTGACCTCTGGTCAGCACCTTTTCCTCCTGCTTGTTTGACACATTTGTGATACAGTTGGATTGTCCTACCATATTTTGCCTTTCATCAAAGGATTCCCCTGGCTGCCTAAATGATTTTTAAAAAATTTTGTACAGGGGCCCTGAATTGGTCAGTGGTTGAGCGTCTGCCTTTGGTTCAGGTCGTGATCCCAGGGTCCTGGGATCAAGTCCTGCATCAGGCTTCCCCCAGGGAGACCGCTTCTCCCTCTGTCTATGTCTCTGCCTCTTTCTCTGTGTCTGTCATAAGTAAATAAATAAAATCTTTAAAAAAAATTTTTTGTACATTAGGATTCACTCTTTGTAAAGTTCAGTGGGTTTTGATAAATGCCTAATATCCTGTATCCCATCCCCAGTATCACACAGATAAGATAAAATTTCCTGTACTTTACTTATTTAACACTTTTTCTCTTCTTCCCAAACCGCCTGTCATTCACTGATTTTTTTTTTTTGTCATTTCTCTAGTTTTGCCTTTATAGAGAATGTCATGTAATTAGAATTTGATACATAGCTTCTTTAGACTGGCTTCTTTTGTTTGGTAATATGCATTTAATATTCATCTGTATCTTTTTGTGGCTTCCTTGTTTCTTTTTATCATTGAATAATATTCCCTTACATGGAATTTGCTTATCCATTCGTACTGGTTGTTTCTAGTTTTTAGTGATTATGAGTAAAGCTGCTATAAGCCTTTGTATGCAGATTTTTCTGTTGACATAAGTTTTCAACTCAATTGGGTAAATACCTAGGAGCACCGTTTCTGAATTGCAGGGTAAGATTGTGTTTAATTTTGTAAAAATCTGTCAAACTGTCTCTTAGAGTAGCTTTACGGTGTTGCATTCCCACTAGCAATGAATGAAAGTGTTGTTGTTTTGCATCACTTTTTGAATTTTAGCCCTTTTAATAGGTGTACATGGCATCTCATTGTAGTTTTAATTTGCATTTCTCTAATAACAAGTGATGTTGAGCATCTTTTCACATGTCTACTTCCTGTCTGTATATTTTCTTTGGTGTGGTGTCTGGTCGGATCTTTTGCTCATTTTAAAATTGGTCTGTTTGTCTCTTTATTGTTCAGTTTGAAGAGTTATTTATATATTCTGGATATAAGGCCCTTATCAGATATATGATGAACAAATAATTTCTCCTACTCTGTGAGTTGTCTTTTCAGTTTCTTGACTGTATCCCTTGAAATGCAAATGTTTTTACTCGAATTCCAGTTAAAAATTTTTTGTATCGTGTGTGGTTTTGGTGTTGTGTCTAAAAAACTACTTCCTAACCCAAATCTTCTTCTAACAGTTTTATAGTTTTAGCTCTTACATTTAGGTCTATCATCCATTTTGAGTTAATTTTTGAATATGGTTTGAAAAAAGGATTCAGATTCATCCTTTTGCAGTATATATATCCACTTATCCCAGCACCATTTGTTTGAATTCCCCCATTGAATTGTTCTGGCATGACTATCAAAAATCAATTAACCATAAGGGTAAGGGTTTATTTCCTAACTCTCAATTCTGTTTCATTGATCTACATATCTATCTTCATGCCAGTATCACACTGTCTTGATTATTGTAGTTTGGTAGTAAGTTTTGAGATCAGAGTGTGAGTCCTTCAATTTTGTTCTGCTTTTTCGTTTTTTTGTTGTTGTTGTTTTGTTTTGTTTTGTTTTGTTTTGTTTTGTTTTGTTTTGGCTGGGTCCCTTGTATTTCCATGTGAATTTTAGCCTTAGAAATATTTTAATCTTTATAACTTACCGTTTATTTCTTTTCTTCCTTTTTATCCTCCTATGTAGTGTTATTTGTATTTGCTCCTATCCCTCCTAACAGTTACCTACCTGGGCTCATTTCTTATTACCAGTGAGCTGTTATTTAATCCTGTTGGAAATATCAGTTACTTGAACTCAGACCTTGCAGAGAGTTCAGCTGGGGAGGATATGTTTAGGTGATCTTTGGCTTTTTCCCTTCCTACCTCTCCTCCAGTTAATTGACAAGTTCTTAGCGCTCTACCTATGCCAATACCATTTGAATCCAATCCCTTTGTATATTTCTACAGATCCCACTTATCTGAAATATGCTGCTGAAAGTATTTCCCCATCTTCGGAAACTCCCATACATTAGGGACAGGTTAATTTTCCCGAATAGTTATCGTATGATTTTTCCTGCCTCAAAACATTTTGGAACATGGATGAATCTCAAAAAGATTATATCAAGTGAAAGAAGCCAGACATAAACAGATACCTATCATGTGGCTGTATTTTCTAAAGTCCAAGAACACACAACACTATTCTATAGGAATAAAATTCAGAACATTGTTCGCCACAGCATATTTGCCACTGGATTCATACTTGAATGAGACAAGAGGAAATTTTCTAGGGTAATGGAAGCGCTCTCTATCTTGATTGGATCATTTGTTAACATGGATGCAGATTTTTGTCACAGCTCATTACACTGGATGTTGAAGATCTGAGCATTTCCTCTATAGCATTATACTTCATTTTTTATAAGAAAAAAATAACTTTTGGTGACTCCCCATTGCCTTCACCTCAAACTCCTTAACTTGTCATTTGGAGATTGAAAATCTGACATCTATATAACTTACCGAGTTTCTCTTGTTATTTCCCTTCCACGCCCTGTGATCCTGCAAAAATAGAATTCTCTCTCTTCTATTTGCTTCATTGTTTATCATGCCAGGACCTAGATAAGCATTTATTACATGGATGGATGTATAGATAGATGTATTAGATGGACAGATGGATGGATGGATGGAATAACTGGAGGGTATGGGACAGTGGAGAATATTGGGGAGGGGTAACCATCTCAGCATCTTTACAAATCCCTAACATACCCCACGTCCTACTTGTAAGGTATAATGAATGAGGCAGAATGTGACAGGAGATAAAATTTTGGTGGCTGTCAGCCAAGTCCTGAGCTTATAAACGTATCTGTACAAATCTGAAAAACATGACAGCCCCTGGAATGATTTTTAAAGGGTTTTGTGCAGTCTATTAAGTCATTTCCTCCATTATAATCCCCCAGCTCCTGTGGATTTCATGATGTCCTCATCCTGGCAATGCCTTCAGAGTTTGTCCTCAGGCAGTAATTCTCAACCAAGGCGTCTGGCACATTGATGTGCCCAGAGGCAGTACTCAGTTGGTTTTGCTAATAGGGTAGACAAACTCCCCTTCACAGGAGGGAGTGACTTACAATATTCAGGGACTATACCGAAGCTGAATCAGACAGAGATCTGACGGTTATGCAGTCATTGGACATGAAAGCCTGGCTCAAGCTCAAGAGATGCAAGCTTTCAGGAGATGCTGGTGCATCATGGGTCATGAGAATCTACGTGAATGCTAATTTGATGTCACCTGACATTGGCAAAGCCACCATATGAAACTTACCAACTAAGCCAACATCTCCCTCCATACCCTTATTTTTAAAAACTAGAATAGAAGAATATAGGGAAGGCTTTTAAACCCTTAAAAAGAAAGTATAGCCAAAAAAACATCTGGTGAGGGGGAAAAGGAATATTTGTGATTTTCACTACTGGCTTATTAAGATTCCATTCATAAAGTTCTTTCCTGAGATTTTATTCACTATCAGGATAAGCCACTTCTTATGGACGAGAGGGCTTCCCCAGTCTTCTTTGCCATACATACTTTTTTCAAGGGATGGAGACCTTAATAACCAAAAGAATACTCTTTTAGCTTCATTCATACACACACACACACACACACACACACACACACAAACACACATATTCATATACCATATTCACATAGACCTATGAACTTCTAAGTCCAATGAAGAGATAAAAGGGCTTGATTTTGCTAAAATGAGGGCTCCACTTAATGAAAGAAACCTTTAAAATTCTATTCTGTTGTGAAAGGGCCTAAGAACAGAGAAAATCTTGGAAGGGCTTTTAAAAAAAGGCAAAAAACTCAAAGCCCAGGAAGTATTCATATTGTGCTTATAATGTTGTTTGCAAAGTGAAGCTTCCAACTGAGACTTTTTTACCCCATTTTTTTCTGCCATCCTTGCCTGGCTGGAGTGATGACTCAGTAAAGTAGTAATGCCTTTATTACAGCTCCGACTGCTGCTGGAGCTCCACACAGACTTTGTGCTTTCCTCACTGGGAACCATTGGCCTCCATGGTCAGCCTCCATGGACCTTGTGGTGGTGTGCATGTGATTTATAAATTAATATGAGTCAAGCCCTCTGGCTCCTCCTTGGTCTGTATCATTATATTTTAGCAGGCTGTAAGATTCATTTTTAAAAAAATATTTAATCTTTTTGCAGTTGCTGGTGAAGCAAATTTTCGGACCACAGCCACATAACATTTTGCTGCTGGGCCATTTGCAAAAAGGAAGTATATGCATCATTTTTCCTCTCCACATTTGGGCTTCTAGCTGATTACTTTATAAATCACACATGCATTTTTCATCACCCTTTATTTTATGTATTACTCAGGCGATGTGTAAATGTGTTATGTTATTTTAGAAAATTTAATCCATAATTATACAGAAGAGATATGAAAGTTCTTCACCTCCATCGCCCTCACCCTCTTAAACTTCTCTTCCCCGGTGCTAACGACTGTTATCAATCTTATATCTGTTCTTCTGGATCTTATCTTTGCCTTCCCATGTATTTGTACATTTAGAAATGCGTTGTTCCTTTGCTCTTCAAATTTGCATTTAGAATCAGCTTCTCAGATTTCATGGATAAGTTACATGAGATATTATTTGGCATTTTGCTGAATTTATAGGTTTGGAAGTCATTGATATCTATGCCAATGAAGCTTTCTTTTACTGAGCAGAGCTCTTTAAAATTCTTAAATGAGTTTTTATAATTTTCTACCCAACAACTTTGTACATCTTTTATTATATTTATTCCTAGGTTTCTTGGATACAGTGTTATATTATTTTAATTTACACTTTTTAACTATTGGTTGCCAGCGTATGGAAATGAAATTGCTTTTTAAAAATGTGCTGATACCCACCAAAATTGCTGAAACTTTTATGAACTTTGTTATGTTTGTAGATTCTCATGAGATTTCTTTGCTAACAAATCATAATATCTGTAAATTGCTGGCTTTGTACCTTAAATTCCATCATTTCTACCTATAAATCTTTTCCCTTTCTTGACTCCTCTGACTAGGGTTCTCGTACACTGTTGAGTAGAAGTGGTGGGAGTGGCCATCCTTGTCCTATTCTTGATTTTTAAAGCCAGTGCTTCTAACTTCTCACTGTGAACTGTGTGGTCTTTACTACAAGTTTTCGATAAATTTCTCTTATCAGGATAAAGAAATTTCCTTCCGTTTCTAGTTTCTAAGAGCTTTATCTTGAGTGGGTCTCAATTTTATTGAAACTTTTTTGTTTTGCAGTTAATGAAATGAGCATATGGTTTTTTTCCTTTAATCTTTTGATATAATGAGTTTTTAAATATATTTTCTAATGTCAAACCATTTATATATTCCTGGGAAAACCTATTATATATAGATATGCATGTATTTAAAAAATTTTTATTTAAATTAAATTTAGTTAACACATAGTGTATTAGTTCCAGGCGTTGAATTCAGTGATTCATTAGTTGCATGTAACACCTAGTGCTCATCACATCAAGTGCCTTTGTTAATGCCCATCACCCAGTTACCCCATCCCCCCACCCACCTCCCCTCGAGCAACCCTCAGTTTGTTTTCTACAGTTAAGGGTTACTTATGGTTTGTCTCCCTCTCTGTTTTCATCTTATTTTTTTTCCTTTCCTTCCTCTGTGATCATCTGTTTTATTTCTTAATTTCTGCATATGAGTACAATCATATAGTATTTGTCTTTCTCTGATTCATTTATTTCACTTAGCAGAATACCCTCTACTTCCATCTATGTCGTTTCAAATGGCTGGATTTCATTCTTTTTTGATGGCTATATAAAATTTTGGGAGGACATGTACATAATATTTTTCCCTCAGGAAACTGAAACCTAAAAACACTAAATGAGCAATCTAACATGACCATTGGTAATGGTGTTATGTGAAGTATTTGCACTTACTGGATTTTTACAGCTCTGCCACTTACTAGTTTATGAACCCTGTGTTCCTCTGTTCAATGGAGATCGTAACAGCCCCTATCTTATGTAGTTGTTCATGATGAAAAGCAACTGTGCATGTAAAATGCTTTGCACAGCCTAGCATATGGTAAAGAACTCGCTCATTCATTCATTCAGCAAATAATTGTTGCACACCTGCCATGTGTCCCAGGAGCTGAGGGCATAGTGGAATATAAGACAGAAGAGGTGCTTGCTTTCAAGAAGTTTGTATTCTAATAGTGAGGGGACAGATAATAAATCATACAAAAGAAAATGGAAAATCAGTGAAGGATTTCCAGAATGGGAGTGGCATAATGTGATTTACATTTTAAAGAGATTACTCTTGTGGAGAATAGACTGTAGGAGGATCAACTGGAGGCTGTTATAGTCCTCAAAGCATAAGTGTAAAATGCATAAAAATGGATAATTCTTAAGATGTACGAATATAGGGACACCTGGGTGGCTCAGTGGTTGAGCATCTGCCTTGGGCTCAGGGCCTGATCCCAAGTCCAGAATCGAGTCCCACATCAGGCTTCCCTCAGGGAGCCTGCTTCTTCCTCTGCCTGTGTCTCTACCTCTCTCTGTGTGTCTCTCATGAATAAATAAATAAAATCTTTTTAAAAATGTATAAATATAATTCTCAAGGCCTGACTGTTACAGTCAGTCTTCCAGGCACAGTCAAGGACTGAGGTGGTAAGAGCAGACTGCGGAGAAGTGGGTGAGTCTGAGATATACTTTAGAAGCATAATCAGTGGGGTTTGCTGATGGATTAGATGCAGGGTGAGTGTTACTTTTCTTTTGTTTTTTCTTTTTAAGCTTACATTGTGTACCTGTTTGCAGCTACTAGAGAGAAATAGGTGTGGAAAAAGAGAACAATCCAAGATGACTCCTAGTCTTTTTACTTGAACAACTGGGTCTTTACTGAAATCCAAATGTTTAGAGGAGGAACAGATATTTTGCCCTAAGGGGGAACATGAGTTGATTGTCAATAAAAATCAGCCACCATTATTTTCTATTTTTGGAATGCATTCTGAGCCTTACTGTTTTCTTCTCTTTTGATGAGTCAAAATATTTATAAATTTGCATGAAGAGAACAAAAATAACATTTTTGTTAAAAATAAGTATAAAATGTAATTGGAGCTATATGGCTGACAAATCAATTTTCTTTTTATTTTCAATTATACTTTATTATTATAAAAAATGGAATATTTTAAAATACGGGGGCCATTGCAAAGTGTGCAAAGTACAGTGTTTACTAAAAGAAAGGGTATGTGTGTAAACACTTATTAATTACCACTGTCCTGAGCATTGTTCCTAAATTTATTTTTCATACCTGTCAAATAAAATATCCTCAATAAAAATTTTACAAAATAATATAGAATTATTTATAAATGTGGCTTTTTTTTATACCAAGTCCCAAATGTCACATGAAAGATCTGTTTTCCTCCATAGGACCATATATATGGAAACATATAGCACAGCCAGGGAAGCCTCTCTAATAGGCAGACACAGCTGACAGTTTACATTTATACTTTCTTCAGTGTTTCTGATGTTGGCCGGCCAAGTGTCACCTTTGAAGGAAAATTCTCTTTGACTTTAACACAGAGCACTGTTCAGTAGCTCTTTGATTGGATTATGCATAAAATTTATATGTGTGCCACTCACTGGAGATTAAGTAATTAAGATGCTCTTAATATTGCAGGGGAAACATTACAATTCTCATTATTTTAATGGACTGGCGGGCCCCAGGGATTTGATAATAGGATGCAACATCTTGCATTCCAAGTAAGCAAAATTCATAGTTTTGACTCTTTGACAACCTAACTTTGCAATCTTTTAAGGACTTGGGTAGAAAATAAGTAGTCTCAAATCAATTCTTAGAAGACAAACCATTCTCACAAATAATAACAATTATTATTAATAATAATAATCCGTGTAATGGTGGCCTTATTATTAGTGCCACTCAAGCACTAACGGCTCCAAGCCAAAGGGAGTGGTCTTTTAATCTCTGTTCTGAGAGGGGTCCCTGAGGCCCCGAGGCACTCTCAGGATGATGGCACAGCTGTCTCTGCTTTATGTGACATTGTCTTTTAGGGGCCTCACTATGGATGACTAATGAGTTTCTACAATTCACATAATTGCACTGCAGTGTTTGGACTGGAAATACACAAAGACAAATGTTTTCTTTTGTTAAAGTTATATTCCATCTCGTTCCAAAAAGAGCCTTAACTAGCATATTGAAAACAAAGCGTGGCCTGCTTTACAATCTTGAGGTACAGTTTATTGCGTCTCTGCAAATCTTTAATTGATTGTTTAAGCCTGTCATATTAGCAGTAAGTCCATTATTCCAGTCTTCTGCCTTCACAGATTCATCTCTCCTTTTGAGTTGTCACAAACTTCAGTTTGTTTGCGAAACAAACATGAGGTCTTAGGTACTACAATCCTAAAGTCTGTTCAAAATTCTGTGCTTGGTAGAGAGAAAGCTCCAGTTAATCCAATAGTGCTGCTGCTCCTCGAATCTCCCAGTGTTGCCTTTGGGTCCCTCTCTGTCCAATGATGGAGCTAGTCTATTCTAGAAGAGACCTCGGTGTCTCATCTCCCTGAGTCGTCAGTTGTGGCTCTTGAAGAGAAGTGATGCTTCCCCCTCCAACACCGTGTAATACAGCATCTGCTCTGAGCTAGGCACTGTTCAGTATGCCAGGAATGTAGTAGAGGATAAAAAACAAAACAGACAGGCTTCTACAGGTAGCATCTATTCGATTGGGGGATCGCAGTCAACAAGTAAGTGACAAGGAATCAATTTTATGTGACACCAGCTAAACTATGACAAACCATCTACTGAAAGGTGGTTCTATTTTGAAAGATTTTAAATTGTAAAAGAGAGAGCGAGAGGAGAGGAAAAGAAAAAGAAATGAAAGAAGGTAAGCTGGGTTAGCCCAAGGGAGACTCTGAGATGAGCATTTGGGTGCAAGTAGTTTATTTGGGAGGTGGTCCCAGGAAGCACGCTCAGGGGAATAGCTGTGTGAGAGAGGGAAGGAAGCAAGCCAGTCAGGGTGTAATAATGAAAAAGTAACCTCCGTGGGCAACTGGGACTCATTCCCACCATGACTTTGGGAGATTGTTTAGAAGATCTCTCAGTGTTGTCCCACTCAAGTGGTAAGGAGGCTGGGACGTTTATCTATCAACTCCTATTGTTGGCTGAGGCGTCAACTCCCAATGTGTCCACTGGCCGTTCTTCAGGCCAGCACCTCACGTGGCAGCACACAGTGGCCAAGCACTCCAGGGCAAGGCTTCAGGGGTGGGTCCAATCATGTGCAACCTTGTAGCCATGACAAGAAATTTGGATTTTATTTTGAAATAATGAAAAGCTCTTAGAGGGTTTTGAGCAGGTTGTATGATCTGGTTTTGTTTTAAATGATCACTGTGACCTCTGTCTGGGAATAAGAATAGAAGTAGGCCTGGGTTAGGAGGCTGTTGTAACAATCCAGGTGAGAGACTATTTTGACTTCGAGCAGAGAAATAGATATATTGTTATAAGAAATGTTCTTAAGATATGGGCAAGTGCTTACTGTTCAGGCAAAAGTGCTGTCTAACCGTTCATAATTAAAGGATGAAATACATAGCAAACAGGATCCAAAAATAGCTTCGGTCATTGACTAGGAACAAGATTTAAGAGTTAATAACTACGTACACACTTACAGAGCAGTAAAAAGGATAGTGACTTAAATATGCAAAAAATCAAAAGAGCTGGGACTCAGAGCAGTAATAAAAATAAAATGCAACCAATCTGAAACCTGGTGGACCAGTGCTCTCCTTGGCCAGTCTCTAGACCATGGATAACACTGAATTATTATTCGCTGGCCCAATTGCGAAGACATTTGTGAGAAATAATGTTCTTGGGTTTTTGTGCATAGGGATTTTTGCCCATTGCATACCAAATTTTCCCAAATGCTCTTTTGCCAGTACATCCATCATATGAGATAGCTCACTCACGTCTTGACTGCGCCTTCCCAATGCTAAACTTCAATAAACCCTGCCCAAAAAACCAAGCTCAAAATGCTTTTCCCCCTCACTTACTAATTATCCTGGTAGCTTCTTAATTGCTGGCTTTCCCTTTGATCCTCTCTCCCACAGCACACTGTTCCCTAAAATGCTCCTTTTATCCTATCGTTTCCCTAAATAAAATCTTTCAGAGGCTCTTATTGCTTGCCTAAGGATAACAGTCTCCTTAGTTGGTAGTAAGGCTTACGTCCTTCTCTCCTCACCCCCACGTCACAACCCTCAACCTCAGCTTGTCATGCTATACCACCCCTCTGCTGACTCTTTGCTCTTTCTCTTCCTCTCCCCTGGAATTTCCGATTGTATCTCCTACATACACACACACACCCCTCTGCCTACCTCCCCCAATTACACCTTCCATCTTATTTTTTTAAAGATTTTATTTATTTATTAATGAGAGAGAGAGAGAGAGAGGGAGAGAGAGGGGCAGAGACATAGACAGAGGAAGAAGCAGGCTCCCTGCAGGGAGCCCGATGTGGGACTTGATTCTGGGACTCTGGGATCATACCCTGAACCAAAGGCAGATGCTCAACCGCTGAGCCACCCAGGGATCCCACACCTTCAATCTTTTTCTTAAAGCCTAGCCTACACCTGGTGCAGCCCAGCAGAGGAGATATAGCAGATCGTTAAGGTACCACAATTACAAGTTAGGTAGGCATTTAATTCATTTATCGAATGCCTACTTCATACCAAGTTATGTACCTAGTGTATGAAGATGGATATGGAACATTGTTGCTGGCCTCAAGGAGCTCTGTTTGGTGATGGAGATGAATGCATAAATAAACATCCCTCATAGAACATGGTGAGTGCAAGGACTGAGATATGAACAGGGTATGGAGTTGGGCGTGTTCAGGCAGAGCAAATAGGGCCAAGGTAGAGGAGTTCAGTTTGTAGGCACAGAGCCAAGATTGAAATCAACAGAAAAAAGGAAAGAGAAAGAAAGAAAGAAAGAAAGAAAGAAAGAAAGAAAGAAAGAAAGAAAGAAAGAAAGAAAGAAAGAAAGAAAGAAAAGAAAGAAAACCAGAGGTCTCAGTACCAAGGAGAGCTCCTCGTGCATTGAGCCTCTAAGGCATTCTTCACATATTTGGAAGCAGCTCAAAATTTTCTATGAGGCTGTATCCTTAGGAGCAGGAGTTTCTGGCTTAAAAGAACCCTGAGTAGACATATGCTGGATCTCTTTGTGTTAGAAAAGTAATACTTCAACGTATGAACTTGCAGAGCTTGAAAATTGAAGGTTAGTTGAGCAATTTCTATCCTTAGAGGATCCTCTTGGATCAAATCCTCAAGGAATGGTTTTCATTCTAGATTTGAGATGAACCAAATATTTTATTGGGATTTTTTTCCTTGGCTTTCGTGGGGTTGGAGCCTGACTCCTGACCAGTCTGGATAGAACTCATCTCCCCAGCCTCTTCTACTGTGCCCCTGGCAGCTGTGATGTTATTTATGAATGTCTTGCTGCCTCCACCTATCTTGCAAATGTCTAGAGTACCACAGCCCAGTAGAGAAATATAATATGAGCCACATGGTTAACTTTCAATTTTCTAGCAGCCACATTAAAAAAGTGAAAGGAAACAGGTAAAATTAATGTAATGTGTTTAACTTAGTAAATCTAAAATATTAATTCAACAGGTCTTGACTATTAAGTTGTTAGCAAGCTATCTCACATTCTGTTTTTTCCTACTAAATATTCAAAAGGACTAGCCACCTTTTGAGTTGCCATGTGTGGCTAGTGGCTGCTGGATTGGGCGGCACAGGTCTGGATGTTAACCAGCCTGTCCATACTCCCTCCCCAGCCTTTCTGGCTCTTGAGCTTTCCAGATATTGTGTAATCTGGCCAGAAAGACTGTAAGAGGGGGTACGGAGCCAAGTAGTTTGTGTACTCTACTTACAAATGAGTAGGTGGTAGGTTGAAAGAATGTTCTCAAGTCTCAAAATAAATTCGTGTATCATTTTTTTACATTTCATTATTTTTTTTAATATTCAAAGAAATAGATTGTCACCCTAAGACACATTTCTTAAAAGATTCTTACACAATTGAGAAATCAGATTTTGTATTAAGGGGTTGAACCAATTCGTTTTTAACAGTGAATTTCAATTATGGATGGTAGTGTTGACTTTCTCTTATGAAAGATTGAACAACAACCACTTCCTTTTTGTTAGTTACACTCCAGTTCTGTAAACTGTGTATTTTTTTTTAATCGACCTAATGGAATTAACCAGCCAGTTGCCCATGTAATATGTAGAAAAATGGATTAATGAAGGATGACAAAATACTTAGTCTGTGCAGGTATGTTTTATAATGAGGAAAACTAATCCCTCCTTTCCCTGAAAACATTTTAAAGTATGAAAAAGTCTCCTGTGTTCAGGGGGGAGGGAGTGCTGGAGATCAGGAGACTTAAATTTTAGTTGTCATTCTGCTACTACTTAAACTGTGATTCTTTTTCTTAAGATTTTATTTATTTATTCATGAAATACAGAGAGAGAGAGAGAGAGAGAGAGGCAGAGACATAGGCAGAGGGAGAAGCAGGCTCCCTGCAGGGAGCCGGATGTGGGACTCGATCCCAGGACCCCAGGATCATGCCCTGAGCTGAAGGCAGATGCTCAACCGCTGAGCCACCCAGGCATCCCTTAAATTTTGATTCTTAAACAAGTAACTCAATCTGTCTACTCCTCATCCATTAAGTAAAGGGGTTGGATATCTCTGCATTCCTTCTACTGTTCCTAAGTCACGTTGACTCTGCCTCTCAAATAAATTCTGCAGCTGTTGCCTCCTCTCCACCTCACTGCGGAGTTCCTTACCTGAACCACCACAGCTTGTTGTCTTGCAATTTCTCAAGTCTTTTCTGTGCTCCATGTTGCTGTCGAAGGAACCTTTCTTTTTTAAGATTTTATTTATTTATTCATGGAAGACACAGAAAGAGAGAGAGGCAGAGACGCAGGCAGAGGGAAAAGCAGGCTCCATGCAGGGAGCCCGATGTGGGACTCGATCCCGGGTCTCCAGGATCACGCCGTGGGGTGAAGGCAGTGCTAAACCGCTGAGCTACCCAGGCTGCCCCGAAGGAACCTTTCTAATAAAAACCTCATTGTCTCATGCCTGATGTCCATTGGCCTGGCCTGCCCTTTTATCGGCTCCCTGGTTTCGGCTCCTGGGCTTCCCCCAACACACACCCCCTGTTTTAGCTTTACTGAGCTGCTGCAGCTGCCAGGGTATGACACAGCTGTGGGGACTGTACCTACCAGCTCCAGCTGCTTTAACAAAACACCACGGACTGGATGGCTCAAACCAGAGAAGTTTATTTCTCACTATTCTAGAGGCAGAGAAGTCCAAATCAAGGTGCTCACCAGTTTGGTGTCCAGTGAGAATCTCTTCCTGGTTCAGAGAGCTGCTTTCTTGCTGCGTCCTCTCCCACACAGCCAGGAGACAGATGATCTCTTTTGTGTCTCTTCTTAGAAGGGCACTAATCCTCTCTGTAAAGCCTCCACCCTCATGACCTAATCTCCTGCCTAAGGCACCACCTGCAAATACCATCACATTGAGGATTCCAGTTTCAACATCAAATTTGGGGTGGGGGTGGGGCAGGAATCAGTATTCAGTCCTGAATAGGGAGCTCGTGGATAGACATTCGAGGAGATTTGGAGGAATAATTAGTTACTATTATAAATATGTTTAATATTATAAATTAATATTTATAATATATAACATATTATAACATATAATCATTATAAATTAATAATTTTTATAATAAAGAATTATAAAAATTTATATAGAATAAACTCAAATATGCAATCCCCTATTTTATAATGATGTGCGTGTCATTTTTAAACAGCTTTAATAAGACAGGTTTTCCCTATTTGGGGACAAAAGTCTTTCCATGGAATTCTGGGAGTTCTGTACCAAATTTAATCTTTGTAAGTCAAACACCTTTGACCAAGTCAAACACCTCACTGAATCCTTGAGGAAATCACAACCCAGAAGGTAGAGTAGCTTGCTAGCAACGCAAAGCTCACTAGGTTCATCGATGAACCAGGAATCCAGACATTTCAGTTCGCTTTTATATCCATTTTTCTTTCTTTCTTTCTTTCTTTCTTTCTTTCTTTCTTTCTTTCTTTCTTTCTTTCTTTCTTCCTTCCTTCCTTCCTTCCTTCCTTCCTTCCTTCCTTCCTTCCTTTCTTTCTTTCTTTTTTCTTTCTTTCTCTTTCTTTCTCTTTTTCTTTTTCTTTCTTTTGCTTTCTTCCTTTTGCTTCCTTCCTTCCTTCCTTCCTTCCTTCCTTCCTTCCTTCTTCCTTTCTTTCAAAGATTTTATTTATTTATTCATGAGAGACACACAGAGAGAGGCAGAGACACAGGCAGAGGGAGAAGCAGGCTCCCTGACTGAAGCATGATGTGGGACTCAATCTCAGGTCCCCGGGGTCATGATCCGAGCTGAATGCAGATGCTCAACCCCTGAGCCACCCAGGTGTCCCTAGCTTGGGTTTCTTATATAAAATCCTTGAGAACATTTTTGAGCTTCTAGAGAACTTTAGAAGGATCTGGAAAACTGTGATTGGATAGCACAATGTTGAATGTAGGGAAAACAGATCAGAAAAATGTTGTAATGTTCCATATATTTGCAATCAGTCCCTAGGATTTTTTAAAAAATCAACATATGTCATTTGAAAGGCAAAGAGTTTTAGCTGTGAATTCCTGCAGATGATTTCAAATCAGCTCATTTCCTAGTTCCTACCTTCTTATACCTTCTAAGCTTTTTGTTATTATACTTTTGTAAACATTGCATCCTTTCTTCCGAGGATGTACAGATGGATATAAACATACCACATGACAGACGCCGTACTGCAAAAAAAGCTTCAAATTGGATTAGACAGCTGGGAAGGGGAACTTGGACGGTTGGAAGAGGCTTAAGGTCCCGTCATGGATTGCCTGCCTCAGTTATGTAAATGAGTTGGGTGGTATCAGACAACCTTTTAAATATGAGTAATTAACTCTGGAAAATGAGGTCAGCAAACCCTTGAATGAGAAGAGCGATCATTTCGGTCATTTCGGTGAAGCGGGGGTCATGGACTGCAAGCATCGTGTGGACCACAACAGAATCGGTCTCTGAGTCGCATCTGTGTGCGAGGTCACTTCAAATCAGCTCGATGGAAGAAAGGCAGTGCAGAATTAGTGCTTTGATTTCAAGATAGGTAATTGAAAATATGCTTTTGTTCCTGATACTAATCCCCATCCATGGTAGCCCCTTCTGCTGCCTGTGAAAAACGGGAAGAGCACGGGCGCTAACAAGAGAGGGCCAGACCACTAAGACAGGTGTTGAGTCGTGCATCACCCTGTGTGTGAGCTGTGATCTTTCCTGGGTATGTAATTGGAGGTGGAGGGGGACACCGTGCAGTCATTTTCATAGCAATACTAAGATTTCTGTGTTCTAGCTGAAGGAAAAAATAAATTTGGAAACCACTGAAGAACATTTTTTCCCACCACCACTGGGGAAATAGCTCTAAGAGGACAAAACCTTGCCCGTGTCCATGGAGACTTCCGTGTGAGCTAAGCAGCGGAGCACTCTCCACATCTGAAGGATAGAGTAGAAATCAAAACAGTTAAATCTGAGATCTCCTGGGCATTCTCGAACTTACTTCCCCTTGTTTGGTGGCGACCAGCCCCCTGTCTTGGCCAGGAAAACAAAACGAATCAAAACAAAAAGGGCTAGTGGAACAGGTTCAAGGGACGTGAGCCAGCCAGGTGAGGTCTCGAAAGGGGAAGTTGCGACTCTCTTGTCTTCGGGTTTCTTTATGCTATGAGGGGAGAAAAAAATAGAGAATCCTCTCTGTCCTGTGAAGGGAATAGGGCAGTGATGGAAGAAGCATTTATTGCTTTATAGAGCCAGTGGTGAGTTTGAATGGTGTGGTCAGTGTGAGGCTGAACTCAGTTTCTGATGGGATGATCCTCATGGGCTGAAGGGTGCACGCTACCCACTAGCACAAGGGTTTGCACAACAGGGTCCAGCTTCACGGTTTCCTTGCTGTGTGACCTTAGGTGAGTTACTAACCTCTTTGACTTTCTGCATCCTCTTCTGTGTAGTGGCAGAAATAATAGGAAATGCATCATTGTGCAGTCGTGAGGATTAAATTAGTAGACGCACATGTGCCTAAGACGGTGGTAGAAGGATTTGATAAATGCCACCTCTGATTACGTCATCATGTCCTAATGTATAAATAGCAAAATGGTGAGATTTCCCCATTTCCTAGTTGGTTTCATTTCTCCTACCTCATCTTATAGAAAGTATTAAATATATCAGGGGTATCCCCTTTTATGATCCCTTGCTTACTAGATACTGCTTTATTTTTATTTTAAAATAATGGACAGAGATCCAGTGGGGAGGGTGCCGTTTGGTAGCAAGCCTCCTTTCGGGTGTGTGAGCCACTCACAGGCACAGCTGTCCAGTGGGTCATGCCTCCGGGTCAGCTTTCTCATCTCAGCAGGACTGTGATCCGGTCATGCCTGTCACCTTCCACACTGATCACGGATGACAGAGCCCAGTACCAGTAAGCTCTCTTCCCTGCTCAGGCCAGGTTCTGTCCCTCCCTCACCTCTGCTTATCCTGGCCTTTTCATCAGGGAGGATCTCCCGTAGTCTTTCCCAGCCATGGGCAAATGTCTCATGAGTTTACTATTTCCTCTATGGATATTTTACGACTCAACAAAGGTTGGCTTTGTACGGTCATTGGCTTTAGAAATGCCAACGAGGATGGACATTATATTTGGGAATATGGTTGTGAATAAAAGGAGTCAAGGCACACCTTTTTTAAAAATTATTATTTTTGTTTTTAAGATTTATTTCTTTCTTTTAGAAGAGAGAAAAAGTGTGAGCAGCGACAGAGGGAGAGAGAAACAGACTCCCCACCGAGCAGTGAGCCTGATGCAGGGCATGATCCCAGGACTCTGAGATCATGATCTGAGCTGAGATCAAGAGTCAGTCACTTAACTGAGGGAGCCACCCAGGCGCCCCATTCACAACCATATGTAGAGATATAGATACATTTATGGGCACACATACATATAAAATAGAAGATATGCAATGAACTTGGAAAGAATAAAGCTAATAGAGAGCCTTGGATAAAGGAGCTACAGGTTAACAAAATTGCTTCCAGTTTTTCCTATTTTAATTATTTCATTGCACTGTTTTTTTTTTGTTTTGTTTTGTTTTGTTTTACTAATTAAACTTTTTCTATTTTCTTTTTCGATTATTAAATAATGAAGAAAGGAAAGACACGGTGGAGAGGATTTGTATGGTAAATAGTAGTAGGACAATAAGAGTGAGAGAAGTGACAAAATTTTAAGATGAAGAATTTATAAAATGGGCAGGTGAGGCAGAAAGTGATCATTAAAAGTTAACATTGTGAAGCATTTGCCAGTAAATAAGAGAATGCTTGGCGTGTGTCACCATATTTTTCCCTGGGGACCCTCTGGGGTAGATGGCAAATGGAGAAGATGTAACTTGAAGAAGGCAAAAGGATGAAAGGTCACAAGCCAGTGAGGGGACAGGGATAGAGTTTGAGCCCAGGACGGGCTGGCCCCAGAGTCTTCACCACAGGGCCCCTTTGTAAAGAGACAGAGTAAATGAGCTGAAGAGGATGTATGACAGAATAATTGAGGAAGAGGAAGGATCTAGAGAAAAAGAAACCTAGTGGCAGATGCCTTGGTGGAAGTGCTGGGATGACTGCAGGAGCACCACAGGGAGGACAGGAGGTGAGGAGGGACGTGGGGCGCCGGCAGGGGAAGCAGGGCACGGAGCCAAGAACTAATTATTCGCACTAATCAGTATGTGTGGGGAGGCGAAGACACTTCCATTGGAATTTAATGAATATTTTTCTCCACTTGTATATGAGCTCACAGACAGAAGCAATACGCAGGAAATCAGCTACATTCAGACATTCACTGGCTGGTCTAAATAACCGTTAATAGGTGCCTGCTCTGTGCAAAGCTCGGTGTTTGGTGTTAGAGTTCACAAAAATGGCTTATGATTCCAGATGGGAAGAAGAGAAAACGACCTCTCTCAAAAGCTACGGTTAAGGTAGTAAAAGTAGGAGAAATGCTAGACGATAAGGTCTAAGTGCAGAGAGGCAGTCCTCTGATGCCTGTGCCCCTTTAGTGCAGTCGTCGTGGGGGCAAGTGGGCTTGATCTTGGCTTTGATGGAAGAGGGAGAGTTCAACAAATGGCTAGAAGTGAGGGGTACATTCCAAGAGTGGTGTCTGGAAACAGAGTCAACAGAGGTGCAAAGCTGGACGGGCCTGGTGCAGTGGGGGCTGGGATCGTAGGCTTGTTTAGCCAGAAGGGCCTGTGGGTATTTAGGATTAATGGAGTCACAGAGAGGGACTGGACTGTCCAGGATGTTGACTTTCAGACTAAGGATTTTACTCTACAGGTAGTGGAAGTCTCTTAGCATTGGGTAATACATTAGTGTTTTGGAAGATGAACATGTCTTATGTCTATGGAAACCAGCCAAAATATCCTAAGAGAATTTCCAGTAGCAACATGTAAAGGTGGCCCATACACCTCTGGTTGAGCTGAACATAACAGTGTTTCCATTAAAAAAAAATAATCTGGGGGCACCTGGGTTGCTCAGTAGGTTAAGCATCTGCCTTTAGCTCAGGTCATGATCCCAGGGTTCTGGGATCAAGCCCTGTGTTGGGCTCCCTGCTCAGTGGGGGAGTCTGCTTCTTCCTCTCCCTGCCACTCCCCCTGTTTGTACTCTCTCTGTCAAATAAATAAAATCTTTAAAAAATAAAATAAGGAAAAAATAATGTGGGGTGGCACATCCATGAAAATGTTTCCACTTCTGTTTCCTTTCTGAAAAAGTTTTCAGAGACTCTTGGCATCTGATGATAACAATAACGGTGTAGCATTGCAGTGGAATGTTTTGTGTTCACTTGAAATTATAACTCTGAATACTGTTAGCAATATGAAAGATATTCGTGACATAATGTCAACTTCAAAAATCGAAAGTTTCAGGATTGCAACTTGGTTGAACTTACACAGTTCAGACAAGAACTCTAAGGAAACCCTGATATATTGGAGATGGGGAATTGTGGAGGAATTCTATTGTTTCCTATACTGTTTAGAAAAAGACAGACGAGTGATGAAAAGGATGAGTTGTGGCAATTAAGAGTTTCATTGATCTTTAGGACTCTTGGGCTCTTGAGCTTCCTATTGCATGAATAACCCCTAGTTATTTAGGGGTTTCTGAATTTTCTTGGGTTAGGGTTCCATAGCTTTCAACAGATTCATAAACTCCTTCATGACTCATCCAACGCTTGGACTACTAAAATAAACCTAAAGGAACCTGAATGTGAATGCACCCAACATTATTGTAACAGCAGTAATTGGAGGATTTAAGAATTTTTCTAAGAGGTGGTAGGTTTTACAGTTCAGAAAAGATTTGGAAATAATGTGATTAAAAATATCTCTTTGAGCTAGAGTCATTTGGGTAAATTTTTTTGAATAGAATTATCAAACCTCTTTCTGTCTTTTTTTTTTTTTTTTAGAGATTTTGTTTATTTATTCATGAGAGACACACACACACAGAGGCAGAGACACAGGCAGAGGGAAAAGCAGGCTACCCCGCAGGGAGCCTGATGCAGGACTCAATCCTAGGACCCCGAGAGCACGGCCTGAGCCAAAGGCAGCTGCTCAACCGCTGAGCCACCCAGGTGCCCCTCTTTCTATCTTATTTTTTATGAATATATTACTTCTGCATTATTCAAATGAGGTTTTAGATGTCAGAAGGAACGCCTTTTTGAAAAATGACCTCACATATGGTATATTCTTATATAAAAATATATTCAGGTTGTCTGTGTGTGTCTAAATATGTAATTAAGAAGACGTAGGAAAAATTGCTTTGACACTCTAAAGCCCTTCAGCAATGTGTGGCTATTTGCGAGGGAGGAAGTCATTGCTTATAGCTACTGAAACTTCCAGAAAATGGTGATGAGTCTTGTTTTACAATTGGTCATATAAATGGAAATCATTTACACTGGGAACCCTGACTATATTTCTGTTAAATAATTTGAGTATTACTGGAGCTGGGAAGTCCCGGTAAGTGGTTAGGGTCCATCATGTGAAATTACTGATATTTGGCCTAATGACCCACAGAGGCCATTTTATATAGTTTGAACCTAGTATGTTTCCTACTCCTTACAACCCCCTTTTTTTCCCCTTCTCATTTCTATCCCCGTTGATATATTCTTCTAAATTTCAGTTCCGTTGCTATTCTTTGAATTGTCCGATAAATTTCTATGTATGCAAATGCAATTCTAAGAAGACTTTAAATGCAATGCAATTAGACATATGTTTGAAATGAAATGCATATCTTGACACGCATATGAGTAGCCATAGAAGAACTCTGTATGAGAAATTCTGGCTGTTTTGGTACTCCTGTTAAAGTATGAGAGTTTGGACCACTTTCGTTGGCAAAAACTCTTTTCTTACAGAATCATTCTTAGTTGTAACAATACCAGAGTTCCTTTTCAAAAACAGTGGCTTATAAAATCTGTCTATACATAAAACAAGGTGGGGCAGGAGAGGGGGCGGGGGAGATGGGGACTCAGAGAAAGAGAGAGTGAGCTGAGAATTAGTGCATGTTTTGTTGGTTTTGATGGTGCACGGATTCAAAAAGAGAACCATCTCTGCTGTTCTCTTGAAATATTGAAAAGTATACCAATTCGCCTCAAAAACATTTTCTCTCAATCTCCTTCCTTAATTCAGCATCACGAAGCCTTTCTAGAAGCTTGGCACTTTGCCTATCAGTAAATTATCAAAAAGCAATAGGATGCCAGTCTGCTGTGCCATCAAATTATCTGTTGGGTTCCTGGGTACTGTATTTACAGAAACAGATGGCTCCTGTGACACTTTCACCAAATGACATGGCACTTAACTTGTCTCCGCTATTGCAGATCCACATCTCTGAGAAACATGCCCAGGGATGCCTGTGACCATGTGGGTATAGCATGGCATTTTAGGGTGGAGGAGAGAATCACTCAGTGAATTCATTTTTTCCCAGTTTATAGACTACCTCAGTAAAATTCTTTATCTCACATTCAACTGGTTAATTGACATCCTTTTTTAGTTCCAGTAAAGGAGTTTTCAAAGGAAAACATCCATCATTTCTGCTCTGGGAGAGAACTTTCAGAATATTGCAGAAAACTGGCAATGAATGTGAACTTGGTCAAATATAAAAACCTGCTAAATAATCTCAAAAATAAAGATCATGAAGGTAAACTAATACTTCATGGTAGAACTCTTGTATTCTGGAAGAATGTCTGAAAAAGTTATACATTTTCTCATTCATAGATAATATCTGATTTATTGCTGTTTAATATAAACACTTGCATGCATCAACTATGTACCAGGCATTGTTCTAAGTAAATTAAAAATAGTAGCTCATCGGGGTGCCAGGGTGGCTCAGTGGTTGAGCATCTGCCTTTGGCTCAGGTGTGATCCTGGGGTCCTGGGATCGAGTCCCGCATTGGGCTCCCCATGGGGAGCCTGCTTTTCCCTCTGCCTGTGTCTCTGCCTCTCTCTCTCTCTCTCTCTGCCTGTCTCTCATGAATAAATAAATAAAATCTTTAAAAATCTTCTTAAAAATCTTTATGAAGAAGGTGCTATATTATCTTCATGTTACAGATGAGAAATCTGAAGCACAGGGGTTGACTATGCGTCATGAATATTCATAATGTGTATACACATGCATGATGATATGTAGAAATATAAAATTTGGATAGAAAGACTGAACATTTCTGATTGCATCTGTTCTAATCAAAATTTCGATACACAATTTAGGTTTAAATGAAGACGTGTGTCTGTAAAAAAGCACATCTAAACATTTGTAGGTACTTAAAATGGGTGTCAAGGTGTAGCATGTAGAAAATCAGGTCCATGCCAGCAATGGATACACCTGGACAACATGGGAGATTGAATTAGAGGAACAGAAAGCAAAACGTGCCACTCTGACGCCATGAGTTGCCTCACCTGGTCCCCCAGATGCAACTGTGTCTTTGAGAATCATGTGTCAGGCAGGACGCTAGGAGTTAATAACCTGGTGAGTTTAAAAACGAGATGTCCAAAATTTGATTTTTGAAGACAGAGCCGGTCTTGCGGAAGGAGTAATAGCTGTCGACTTCCAACTTTTCCCAACGAAAACACATCACCAGGTGAAAGAACGACCTCGGAAGGCCCCCTTCTGCGTGGCAGTCTGGGGGATGCTGTTTTCAGGTGGGACAAGATCCATTCTTGCCATAGAATGACAGGTTTGCTGATGGGCTTGGAGGAGCCTGCTAGGCCCGGTGCCTCCGTTTACCGCAAAATGTTTTGAGTAGCCCACTGAGGAACCAGTGTTGAAAAGTAAGAGGTCACAGTGGGAGTCGGAGCGAGGAGTGGGAAGGCAGAAGCATTTAGCATCTAATGGGGCTGCGGCTGTAGGGAAGCAGTGTGCTGAAATAATTCTGATTAGGCTCGGTCAGTCGAGCTGCATAATCAGACTCGGCGCTCTTCCATTCAGCCCTCGCTGCGAGGAACACAATCACGGTTTAAAGCACCATTTTAAGTGGTCCTCACACTGTTCTTTAAAATACAACCTTCTTTCAGGTTGCTGCTTGAACCTTCTTCGTCTTCTTCTTTTTTTTTTTTTTTTTTTTTTTTACACCTGTGGGAATAGCGAACTGGGGAAAGAAGAAAAGGTTATGTTAACATATTAATAGGAAAACATAGGCACGTTTTACTTTCCAATGGGGAAGCTTAGATTTTTAAAATTCACTCCAGAGACATGGCTGGAAAATACCAAAAGGTGTAACAAGTATAAATCACACCCTGCAGCCTGCTTTCTGCTGCCAGCAGCAGGTGCGGTGGAGGTGGCTCGAGCAGCCAATTAGCTGGGACCGCTAATGACACACACTGAGCCGCAGATAGGTAGCTGGGAGCACGTCACTCTAAAAGCTTCCCTCCTCTGCATGTTTTAGGTTTTAAAAGAGGAAAAAAATAAATAAATCAGAAAATTATTTTATGCTTTGCAAGTTTCAATTATGTTAAGCAGAAACAGATGTGCAGAGGTAGGACCCAGGCAGGATTCTCTGGTGTCTCTACTTGGCTGGGTTTTAAAGGTCATGTGGCTGTGGTCATTGTTGATCTCCTGACAATATGCTTTGAAGGAGATTGTGTTACATGTTGGTTGTGCTTTTGTGAGGAAAAGCGTTACTCCGACCAGGTCTCAAGAAGTGCTGAAAAGAGCTCCAAAGAAATATGTCCCCCCCCCCCCCCCCATTGTTCGTGCCGGTCATTGTAATAAGCAGGGAACGGATTTTTAGGTTTGGTCTTAGGAAGTGAGTAACTTTAATTGAAAATTTTCTAAATGGGCACTTTCTGAACTTGTATCACAGCCAGTGAAGGACTTAGAAGCCTACTCCTCTGGAAGTTTTCCCGGAGAGCCTTAATGCTTGAAAAATCATCATTAGAAATTCAAGCAAAAACAGATTGGCTTAAAGATTCGTGGCAACCCCCACCACGAGGTCCTACCAGACATCCTACATTTTATTTTATTTTATTTATTTTTTCATCCTACATTTTAGAACACCTTCCACGACTTTCTTTGGGTCTTCTGAACATGCTATGTGACTCTGATGTATTTACCCCTGTCATGAAAATACTTGTTTATTATTGGTTATTCTCATGTATCCATAGTATCTGGTTTATAAAAATCATCACAGACAACGTTTACAAGTTTTTACAGTTTGAAGAAGTGAAATACTATTTTGCCAAAGAGTTGTGAGCCACTGAACAGATTTTTCTTGCTGCTGAGTGGATCCGAGGCAATGTTTAACCTCCATTGTATTGCCACAAAGCCAGGCTGATCGCCCTGGGAGGCCCTGAGGTCTGAGCCGCTTCGGATTGGCTGTGCAGAGGACTCTAACTTTTTACTGCACATGGTCCAGCCGCACCAATGTTCAATCTGCAGAAACGTGCCAGGAAACGTAAGGTTTTCCTTTTGCTACTGGGAGGAGCCGGGAAGCAGGAAGAGAGCTCGGTTTGTGAGGTAGCGTCTGTGTCTGCTTCTGGGCAAGGGGACGTGATGTGGGCTTACTGGGACCGGTTGATTTCTGTTCTGCCTCTCGGGTATCATTTTAACGATTTGTTGAAAAACAGAAGCCAGGATTAGAATTGTAGTCCAGCCATAAAGGAGCTCTACGTTCCCTGTTCATCGATTTGGATTTATGTAGTGGGCTCATCTGGTTAGTGGAGTTCGTATCCGAAGTCAGGACCTTTCACGTGGCTTGCTGTGAAACACTTAGAAGAGGGACTTGGGTGGCCCGATGCCCATCAGATTTAGTTCAAGTATTTTTAGGCCAAATGTGGACACATTTACTAGAAGAAATGCTAGTAGGTTTATGTTTGCTGGAAGGGTACCGCAGGCAGGAGGGTGTGTTGCCTTGTAATCTCGATATGATTCATCATCCCTTGTATAGATACCTGTTCCATTTTCATATTACCTGACAACAGCTTTCCAGAAAGGGCTTCTTCACCCTTATCTGCTGCATTCCTGTTGTTGTTGTTGTTGTTTTTTATATTGTAATGCAATACTGCCTATGCACGAAGTGTGGCGTAAGCTTCACCAATTTGCCTTTTGGATTAAAAAGAAGATTCTGCTGTCATTCTTTCTGTGCTAGCTTGAGAATTTTCCCCAAGTTTTCTGTGTTAATTCTGTATTCCAGAGAGTTGAGTGGTCAAGAGGATGAGAAAAGGTGGATTAAGGGCACTTTTTTTTTTTTTAAACGCCAAAATGCCATAATTGGATTTGTTAGCTTTAGCTCATGAAATATCTTCAAAGACCACCTGTGAGATTATATTTAGCGTCAGCCCGTTTTTTTGAACCTCATGAAATTAAACACAGCGTGATTATACTCACGCAACAGAACTTTGCATCCTTGAAAACACCCCTCTAAATCCCCGGTATCTGACTTTTATTGCAGCTGGACCCAGAGCAAATGTACTGAAAGACATTCCTCTGTTTTCCTAGGCCAGCTTTCTCTTTTCTGTTCATATTTTCCATCAGCGGTTGTAAAAGAGCATGAAAGTCACCATAAAAATAACTTGTGTGTTTTTATACAGTGCTTTTCAGTTTTGCATGATCTAGTTTGATCCTCTTAACCATCTTCTGTAGAAAGGACAAATCTTATTATCTGTTTTAAGGATGAGAAAAGTGAGATTCAGCAGCATGCCCCAGGCTATGAAGCTAGGACTGTGCAGAGCTGGGGTCTGACACTGGCATTCGGACCAGTGCTCTTTCCAAAACCCTGTGTCGGCTCCGTGTGCTTGGTGTTTGCTTTAATGATCAGACTGAACTAAGCCTTTAATAGGAAGGCTCTGGCAACAGCTGGTGTTAGGTAGATTAAAATCAAAGCCCTAGGTTGGAAAGTGGAGTAATCAAGAGAGGGTGAGAAAAGAGAGAAAAGATCCCAAATAATGGAATGATCTTAAAAGAATTGTGGGTTTGGGGACATGATTCATGGGGCTCATGCTTCCTTCCTTTTTCTCTGTCAAAACAAGCCTCTATCCCTTTTTTGCTTCTTTCCCTTATCCCTGGTTCCTTTTGAGGAATTTGCTATGCTTGTCACCACAGGCCACTGGTCATTACCATAGGACTGTAGGGCACCTTTCCCAAACTTGATATTTACATCTCATTTCCAGAAAATGAACTATCAAATCTGTAAATCTTCCCTTTATATCACAAGTGGCCTCGTTCTCATGCTTACCTGAGTTGGAGAATAACATGGATTTCTGCTGCTAACAAGTCACGTTCACTGGCCATGACTGCCTTCTTTCTGTTCTGGATTTTCTTACTCTATAAATAACTGTGCTCTTGTAGTTTAATTCTGCTGCTTTGTCAACCTACTTCTCTCTGACGTTTCTGACTCTACTCTGGTCTTCATGGTTTCTTTCATTTTTCTCGGGAACTCTCATTAGGGAGACTGTAATGTATAACAATAGTTTGGCCCTGAAATTCAAAGGAAAACTGAAATGCTTTTCAAACCTTGGACCCGACTGGAATCCTTGCTACCATATCTTTGGTGTAAATAAAGTTGTAAGGATATATTCTTCTCTGCTTCCTCCTTTAGCCCTCAGAGTGTCCTGCTTGCTTGCTGGAAACTCTTTGTTAGCTACAGGTGTCTTTGGTACCCCACATACCACTCAAGCCAGATCTGTTCATCCTGTTGGATAGGAGACCTTTGAGCACTCAAAAAGTAGAAGTTATTAGATGTATTATCTTTTTGTGTTAATTTTGCAAGTTTCATCCAACACATCGCATATGTTTGTGTAGCTTTTTGCACCTGTATGTGCTTACCTGTTTTTAAATGGACATTTATTAGTTGTGTGTGGGGGGGTTACTATTAAAAATTATAAAAAGCATTTATTATGGCTCATAATTCACATTGCTCAGACATCTCTGAGTGATAAAAAAAGACTCTAATGATGATCTAAAGATATGAGTAACACACACAGCTATCAAATCGCATAGAAATTTCTCCCCCTCAAGGTTAATGCTGTTACCAGTCTTATGTATACTTCCAGAAATACTTTCCATGCATGTGCTAGCCAAAATTGATCTTTGAATATAACATCTCAAGTTAATATTATAATGTGATCGCTATGGAATTCATTTATTTAATAGATATTTAGTGATGTCCTCCGTGTTAGGCATTGTTCTAGGCACAGTGTGTCTAGCATGAACAAAGCAGACAAGACTTCTGTCCTCATGAAGCCTAGGTTCTAGTGCATGAGACAACACATAAAGTAAATTAATAAAATATGTAATATGTTGAATGATGATTAGTGCTCCAGGGGAAAATAAAACTGCGAAAGGAGATGGGAGTTGGTGTATGTTGCCATTTAGACAGGGCACAGAAGGTGGCCCCAGCTATCGAGAAGATGACATGTGAATAAAGCCCTGAAGGAGATTAGACAGTGAGCAGTGCAAGTATTCAGAGGAATTGGAGCCCCATGGTAGGACCTCAAGCTCAGAAAAAAAATTTTTTTGAATGTCAAGATGTATTTTTTTCCTGTCGCCCAAAATGAAGAAGAGAGAGATAATTTATTTAAAGTAATAATCCATGAATAAAAGTCACGTATCACTTCATTTATAGAATAAACGAATTTATTCTTATTTGTTCTGCAAACAGTGGGAGACAGATAAAGAAGTGAGAGTACTCCCATGCACCTAGAGAAGATGCCATGGTCCCAGAACGCCATAATCCAAGATCTGTCTGGTTACACATGCCTCCTTTACCTCTGGTCCTGAGGTTGCCAGAAACTTTCCTAGGGTGGATGAAAAAACTAATATAACTTCCTCCTTTTCCCACTAGGGCCGTTTCCAGAACGTCCTCTTTGAGTCGTGGTGGGTACCACCACCTTTCTAGAGACATGGACTTGGGCTTGAATGTAGCCACCTCCTTTCTGTTTGGTGAAGTCAAGTCTGTTTTTATTTATTGGCAATCAGCACTCACGGGTTAGGCTTGCCTAGTATGTGGTATATGATTACAGTAGCCCAGTTAAAGGTAAAAAATAAACTACTAAATTTTATATACACACAGGAGTTAAAAAAAAGAAAACAATGAGCATTGCTTTGGTGCATGTGGACTTATGAAAACAGGATAATAATTTACTTCAAAGATGTTGTGTGCAGCCCTAGAGGCACTTCATTAACTCAAAATGCAAGCAGGTTTGTAGAGGTTACTGAAAACCAAAGATGTTGGCCTCATCCCAGACTTCTGTACCTAACCCAACCCGTCCTACCCCCAGCCCCATTCAGAGGGAGGCTTTCACTCCAGTCATCTGGACTGTAATGTAGTGCCTTGAAGAGTAGCAGGTGTCTTTACTGAGAACTTCAATAGAACCCATCAAGTCATTGTACTTTGGGAGAGTAGTGTTAAAACAAAGACACCAGATCCAAAATGGAGTCACTTATGCTATGTCTCTTTTTGCCATACCACGGCTTCATGATAGTTTTGACTCTCAGAAATGGAATCTTAAGCCAGTCAATCAGGAATCACCTGATCAGCACAAGTGAGGAAATCTGCCTGTTAGACCCCTGCCATCTCCTAAAGGAAAGGGACCTTGCAATAACCAAACTGCGGTCGGCCTAGTATAACTTCTTTGTTTCAACCTTTCATTTTATATGGCTCCTTGGAGCTCCATTCTGTCTGCTAGATTGGATGCTGGCTGATTCAAATCGATTTTTCTTCAAATAAATTCTTTAAAAACTTTTAAATATGCCTCAGTTTATCTTGCAACAGTAGTGTACTTACTGATCTAACCTCAACCAAATGCGGTGTGTTTGACCTTTTCTGAAGATGGTCTGATGGGAGGGAACGTATTAGTATTGACAGGAGAAGGATAGAAGGGAAGACTTAAAAGTAAAAAGATACTTTTTTAGAGTGGGAAGTAGCTCAGATAGGGGACTACAGTTAGATGAAGAAGAAGGACGTGATTAATAATTGAGAGCGGCGAAACTCTACCCAGGTACCACCTTTGGATCAAGCCACTAATGTCTGCTCTGAACCATTGCAGTAGCCTCTTATGTGGCCTTCCTGTCTCAACTTTGCTCCTCTTCAGCCTGTTCTCATACAGCCAGATCCAGCCTTTGAAATGGGACTCATATCATGTTACTCCTCTGCTCAGAATCTGTCAGGGTGGAAGTCCAAGGCCTTGACCCCATCCACCAGCCCTAGGTCATCTGGTCCCCCATTCCAACTCTGCCATTCCTCCTCTGAAGCTCTTCTCCTCCTGCTTACTCCCTTCAGCCACCCTGATGCCTCCTTGCTGTTCTCAAGCATGAAATTTTCTACCCCAGGGCCTTTGCATTTGCCTAGAACCCTCACTTTGCCCATAGAGCCCTTCCCCAGTGGCTCCCACATTCACATCCTGAAATCACACCATCTCAAGGAGGTTTTTCTCTGACCATCATATTTAAAATTGCAGCCCTCCCCATTTCTGTAGTTCCATACTCTTACCACACTTCATCTTTTCATTCTAACATATTATATTTATTTCCTTATTTATTTTGCTTACTATTTGTCTTCATCCCTAGGATATAAGCTACATAGGAGCCAGGATTTCTGCCTTTTTAAATTCACTGCTACCTCTGCCACCTAGGACAGTGCCTGGTATCTACATACTAGTGCCTAGGACAGTGCCTGGTAATCAGTGACTATTTGTCGAACAAATGAATGAATTGGGGAAGTTAAACTGGGGAGAGAGAACTTGCTTCCTTTAAACATAAGGAATGTCTGGGGATCGATCACCCAATAATAAAAACAAACAAAGTGAAGAGAGTTTGTTGTCTACACAGTCCGTGCCTCCTGACAGGCATGTTTCCTGGGTGTGCCAGAGAGTTGATTGAGAAAGAAAGGCCTTGGATGCCTCCAATGTCATGCTTTAATGCAAATGGTGCTGGGAATAGCAATGAGAATAATGAAAACAAAAAGGAGGTGGAAATTGAAAATGGTTGTTTTGCTTACAAAGTAATGATTTTCAAAGCAAAGGAACTGAATAGGAAATAAATTAACAAAAACTCTGTGTCTCTGAAAATGCAAACTTCATTTCCATTTTGATCTGTGCGATTTTTTCAAGCTCAGTGATCCAAGGTCAGAGGGCACTTGTATTAGCATAGACCTTGCTTTGTTAATTCACCTCTGACTAAACCTCTCAATTCCTTTTTATGATGGTGGCGTTCCGATGACAATAAAACCAAGCTCTTATAACACCAGAAACATTTATACAGCACTTAGACAATTCCTAAATGAATTGTCCCCCCGAGACCTTAAGAGATAGGTCAGGATTATTAACCCCATTTTGTACACAGACAGGAAGTAATTTGCCTAATGTCACCTGGTAAGCTATTGAGTTCATAACTTGATTGCTTTATTTAGAAATAATGGTTCATTTAATACAGGTCATGTTGCATTAAAGATGACCTCTTTTTAAATGGACAGCTTCGTATTTGGACTTCCCTTTAGTTAGTGACCTGGAACTAATAGTATTCTATATTTCCATAAGACCACTGTCTCCAATTCTCAAGTTGGGAGACTGATCTGGACAACTGAAAGATCTGACACTCCCAAACCCATTTTTGGATTGACCAGGACTGGACCACTCTGCTCAGATACCACTATAGAGAAATCTATCATGGAAGGCTTATCATTTAAATCCTATTTGACTTCTTTGCTTTTTTCTTTTCCCTTCCCTTCCCTTCCCTGCCCTGCCCTGCCCTGCCCTGCCCTTCCCTTCCCTTCCCTTCCCTTCCCTTCCCTTCCCTTCCCTTCCCTTCCCTTCCCTTCCCTACCCTTCCCTTCCCTTCCCTTCCCTTCCCTTCCCTTCCCTTCCTTTCCCTTCTCTTCTCTTCTCTTTTTTTATGTTCATAAAGTTCCTTTTGGTTCAAAAGACCAGTACAAGTGAAATTGAAAATCAGTGCTTGCATAGATAACTAAGAAATGGTGAAGACAGAATCTTCTTAGGATGCCCCGGGTGCCAGTCAGTAAATATTATGGGAACCATAGGATGAACATCACCAAAGCTAGATCAGAGTTGTATTCAGAACCCATTTTATTTTTATTCAGTTGTGGTTCATTCCTTTTGCCTTCCAGAGCACTATTATGAAAAGGCGTCCAATTGAGTTCAATGAGCATGGCAGCTATTCAAGAAGCTGCGAGGAGAAATAAAAGTGTGGGGGCTCCTTGTGCGTTCATGTCTGTATCAAGAAGAGACTGAAAAACTGGAGTATCTAAAGAGGATTTTGAAAGAATGACTTACCAACTTTGAAAGATGATAGTAAAAAAAGAAAAAAGAAAAAAGAAAGAATGCCTAGTCTTTATCCAAATGTTTGAAAGTTTTTCAGACTTCTCATATCATCTTTGTAGTAAGATTTATTTAGTGCCAACAATAAAAATGCAAATTATTACTTCTAATTTTTTTAAAAAAGATTTTCCCCTCCTTTTTATGGTAAATGTATTCATTCTTTTTTTACTGTTGCTAACTCTGACTTACTGCATTTTTATCCCTTTCTCTACAATCCAACATATTATTTGTGGCACCTGTGAGGAAGATGAACTATAGTTTTGATATTAAGGGAAGTTTCATTGGGCGATTATAACACTGCTTTAAATATCAGAAGAATTTGGCAGATGAAATTTATGAACGCTTTTGTACCTAAATCTGTTCAGGCCAAAGTGTATATCAATAGAGCAATAACTATTAGGTTTTGAACCAAGTCAGATTAAACATTAGAATGAAGATCTTTGTAAGGCTAAATCTCAAAAAGCAAAGGTGGTAGAGACCTCTGCAAATCAGCCTGGATTCCCAGGACCTATAAAACCCAAGGGACTTTGGTAGTTTGTAATAAAATATAGCTAAAGCAGGCTTGAGGGCCTTCTTCTGGCTCTCTACATTGCATTCTTAAGGTAATTTAAGTAGAACAACAAATTGAGAGAGGTGAATTGTATAAATGACAACCTGGTGAAAAGGTGAATTGTGCAAACTATATGGATCAAGTCCATACAACTTCTCTGAACTTTGAGAGAGAGTCTGGAATGTGCTGTGTTGTTCAGAGGTCAATTTAACTCACTACACAAAAGCTTGATCTGTTTTACTCCTATTTTTATCCAGAATTTAAAATCCAGAAATGCCTGTCACCTACTTATTGAATATTAAATCTGCATAAATTAAAATAGCCCTTTGGCAAACTTGATATTCAAAAGGTGTTCCTGTTATTACTTTATGGATCCTCTATATATCTGCTCTTGGCACATGGCATTGTGCACATCTGAATTTTTTTCCTCATTCAACAGTATATATGATCATCAATAACCATATTTTAAAGGAAGTAGTGGTATGTATTTGATTCTTTGTTCAAGTTCTTAAATATTAATCAAATTAGTGCACCATTTAGTTACATGTCCGACTGTCACCTTTTTGTTAATGAAAGATGCCTAAATAATCATATTTTGTGAAGTCTTATATACTTCTTCCTTTGATAAATAATTCAGCTGTTTTTCCTCCAAAGTATCTGCTTTAAATAGTATTGATAAAGTGTAGACAATTTAATTTGCTAGCCTTGCAATCTGGTGACTCTCTTTTAATCATATTCAGCTTCATTAGTAGATTTTCATAATAGAACCTTAAGAGACTATGTTTTGATTAACACTAAAAAATTAAAATTTGGCAAGCTCTTTATAATTTCTTATCTGATCATGATAATTCTTTGATATGTTAAATACTACCTTTCATCTGAGAGCTTCAAAGACTTTCACCAATTTTTAAAAAGTTTTTCAAAAAGATTTTATTTATTTGAGATAGAGAGAGGGAGTATGTACAAGGGAGAGGGTCAGAAGAAGAGGGAACAGCAGACTCCTCACTGAGCAAGGAGCCTGACTAGGGGCTCAATCCCAGGACCCCAGGATCATGATGACCTCACAAAGTGGTGTATTTCATGGTTTAACCATCATTATCCTAGAGACATTCTTTTATTTTATTTTTTTAAAGATTTTATTCATTTATTTGAGAGAGAGAGCAAGTGCGAGCACAGGTGGTGTGGGAGCAAGGGGCAGAGGGAGAAGCTGCCTCCCCACTTAGCAGGGAGCCCAAAGTGGGGCTTGATCCCAGGACCCCAAGATCATGACGTAAGCCAAGGGCAGATGCTCGACTAACTGAGCCACCCAGGTGCCCCCCTAGAGACCTTCTTCACCAAGTTGCTGCTACTGTGGTCCAAGCCCACCTGCACTAGAACCTTCAGGGATGCTTTGTTAGAAAAGTGGATTTCTAGGCCCCACCTACACTTACTGAATCAGATTCTCTCAGAAACTATTTTCAACCTTCCCCATGTTCTAGGTACAGTGTTATTTTATATGCCATCAAGTAAATCCTCTATATTGGTTTGGTTTGTATCTAGTCAACTTTTCTCAACCATCTTCCTTTATTCATTGACAGTTTTACTAGTCTCCTTTAAGCTTTTTCTTCCCTGAGCAAAATAAACACTATTTTAATTGTGTCTAATAGGACTTATTTAATAGCCTCTGAATACACTAATAATTTATTTTTTTTTTTAAGTAGGCTCCATGCCTAGCATGCCTAGTATGCCTGCATGGAGCCTAACGCGGGACTTGAACTCTTGACCCTGAGATCAAGACCTGAACTGAATCAAGAGTTAGACATCAACCGACTCAGCCAACCAGGCACCCCTGAATACACTGATATTTTAAGACTAAATAGATTAAATTAGATTGTAGATACAGAAAAAGAATGGATGAAGAAGAGATTTAATATAAGGTTTCTTTTATATTCACGACATGCTGACTCCATTAGATAGGACAGAACTAGCTGTTGTAACAAAACCCCAAATTGTAGAAACTTCACTGAGTTAGAATTCCTTTCCAATTCAGGTATCAGTCCCCTGCTGGCCATGTAGACCATTTGTATGAATGGAAGGATCTCTATTTGTCACCTTTCAGGGACCTGTGTTGATAAGGCCAGGCCATATTACTTTCAGAGTCACACTGGGCATCGGCATTCAGCCAGCAGTAGAGGGATGAGGAGTGGGAAACACACATGCTTCTTAAACATCTGGGCGAGGAAGCTCCCTTACATCCCCGGTCTCACCTAAGTAGAAGGGGAGCTGGACAGTAGAGTCTGGGCGGGGACCTCTTCCCCCTGGCCACTCTGCACAACAGAGGGGGCATGGCTTTTTGGTAGACAGCTACCCATTACTGCACACTGGAATTCTAAATTCTATTTATAGTTAGAGTATTGTTCCTAGTAGACCACGAAATATACCATGTATGTACTATAAACTGTTACAACAGTGCATGTGCCAGCTTGATTGCCATTGCCCTGACGCATAGTAAGATGACATATGTCCAGCATGCTGTAGACGAGTGTAGTTTGCTCACTATTAGATGTTCACACCAGTCTGCAAGGTAGCAAATGATGATGTGACTTGAAACAGTCTTGAGCTCCTGTGGGTGGTCAGTCTTCAATCTGTTTAATTTGATTTATCAAGGGATCAGTGGTTTCACTTCTCTGAAGGGTCAAGCATGACACATAGGTTTACCTGCAAGTTTCCGATCAGAGAGGATCCCTGCCCTGCTCTCACCCTGACATGACCAACTCCTGGAGTTGGTCCCAAGCCCCAGCAAGATTCATAGTCTTGCAAGAGTAAGCTGCACTTGGTGCTAAACTTGGGGCTGGAAGTTAGGACCCAGTGTTCCTGGAACCCCAGCCAGCCAGGCTGTGGGAGACGTGGCTTTCTGGGTGCCATCCCACTGAGGTACTAGATGAACCTGCTCTATTCCAGACCATACTCTTTGCTTTTTGGAGTGCATTTTGTTTCATAGGCTGCTGAAATGAAGAGAACTGGGTTTCAAGATGATTTTGGCTTTTTGCCCTGCCAAACTGAATTAGGATTGCTGGATGACAAGCATGCCCAGAGAAACCAAAGATAAATGCCAATTTTAATAGGCTTGTTTGTTTATCCTTTTCTCTCCAGTTAATAAGTATGAATGGACCCCAAATTCAGTCCAAGGATCATGTCAAAGGCAGGAAGTTAAGAAAAAAAGAAGAGTTTGGGGGTTGGTCTATGATTTTGATACTACTGAAGTTTTGTTAAGACCAAAGATTAAAAATAAGTTTGTAAACTGTCATTAGTCTGTAACAATAAAAGCACACTTTTGCATGCTACCTAAACACATCAGAGTGCTGCTGTGTAAATCTATTGTTATATGTAATTTTTTCAAAATTGATGTTCTAAAAACTATTTCTCAGCTGTATTGCTTTTTTTTAAGAGTGCAAACAGGAAATAAAATGGTCACAGTTGAAAACGGAATTGGCTTGAGGGGTCAAATGCTTGATATTTTAATGTGATCTGCCCTTTGCCAGATCACCAGTAAAGCCAGTTTTTAGAAATCTACCTCACAGAAACCAAAGAGTAATATTGGCATTTGTAATGTCCACACGGTTGTGCAGGACAGTATAAGCCAAATGAGATTTGGAGTGTTTTTGTGTGCTATTCCTTTTTACCTGGTAGTATTTGCAATAAGAGATTTCCAATTGCATTGAATGCTATAGGTTCTCATTTTAAACCAAACCAGACCAAACCAAAACCAAAAAATCCTGCAAAAAATTCATGCCAGTCAGTAGTTGGATTTCCTTTGGATCAATTAGGAAATTCATTGTTTTATTTTTCCATGAGTGGCTAAGACAAGTATTCACTTTCTTGGATTATTGAATTTTTTTAGTGTTAGACTTAAGCACCACTGAATCACTTTTATTGTAATTGGTTTATCGTCTGTACCTTGGCCTTTGGGTTTCTTCTATTTTTTTTTTTTTTTTAACCTGGATGTTATTTATCTTTTCTGAAGGCTACTTTTAAATTACATCAGATCTCATCTTGACCTTTTGACTTAGGCCTGGTTTTGTTTAATAGGATAAGTTGATTGTATTTTGGTTAAAAAGAAATTGAATTGTTACTTTGTTATTGGATAAATAATCCTTAGCAATGATGTATTACCCCATTCTGTCAACCTAAACGTGTTTCAGAGTGATGAAAACCCATTGACACAGTTGTCAAAGCAAGAGTAATGAATGTAACAAAAATACATTCCCTAGAAATGTTTGGCGTAATTGCTGACATGGCAATACAGTGAATAGGGAGGCTTTTGGTGGTCTTTGCAAAGGCTTGGGGGTTTGAGTCATCACAAGGAAGTTAAAAAGGGGGCTGTGCACTATCGGTGATACACACAGCAGAGATGAAATGGTTTTCCCACATAATGTCTACCAGAAACCACACCTATGCAAAATTACACGTGTGTTCTTGGCATTTTGCCCAGAATTGAACTATATACTAGAAATGTTTCAAGCTTATCAAAAGAACCACATTCCTTTGACATCTCTTTAAATTTATGTTCAAAAAACACCTTCTTCCATACCGTACCCAGTCGTTTTTTCAGACCTGCCTCTTCCTTTATTGATGAAGGGTCTGCTTGGCAGAAGGGCTTGGGGATGACAATTCAGGGAGTGTCGCTGACCATTGGAAACTGTGGTCCGCGGAGGAGGGTGGCACCGCTGGGGCTGTGGGGGCTTCCCCCTGAGAACTGAGAAGTGCCCCCTCCATTTGTGTGCATCCCTTCTGCAGGTTTCAGCCCTGTGGTCCACGCTCCTGCCTCCCAGACCCTACTACTCTTGGCTTCCTCCATGCTTCCCATCCATCAGACCTGGACCACTCTTTCCAACAGCTTCCTGCCCCACTGCCCTCCTCGTAAATCTCAGTAGCCACCGCTCCCCCCTCTGCCCCCAGGGTCATCCTGGCCTTTCTCAGAAGCCATGGGAGGAGGTAGGAAAGGCGCAAATTTTGGATTCAGACAGAAGCAGAATTGTATCACAGATACAATACTTGGGAGTCCTGTGAGCGGGGTCATTTACTAAACCTCTCCATGCTTCAGTTTCTGCCTCTGTCAAAGTGATCACGATACTTAGAGAGTTGGTGTGTCCCCTGCGATCGGTATATCACCAGGTCTGGGACCTGGTAGTAGCGCATAACATGTGAGTTCCCTTTCTCTTACAGGTAAAAATTATGGCAAAATTAATTCTTTTGGACTGTGTCTTTAGTTGATTCTCTTCCCAATATTTAGCTGTTGCCTCCAGTTACCGTGATAGAGATTTTCAGCGTAGCCAATAGCCAATGTGGCATAGATGCCGCAAACATGAGGAGGGGTACCAAAATAATTGGAGGTGAAGGTTCCCTTAGGGCTTGGCCCAGCGAACTGAACCACTTTCTGAATGTCTGTGGATTTTGCCATGTGCAAAAATTTGCTTTAGAAGACACTTTAAGAAGGAAGGAGCAGGCTACCCTTTTGAGTTGCAAATTTGCTTTCCCTTGATTATTTGAAGGTGAAGCAAGGTGGTTGTTTTGGCCAGCAACCCAGGAATGCTACAGTCTGCTCTGCCTTTGAGGTTCCCAAAGGGGATACTTGTAGTAGGGACACTGACAAAGCAAGACAAAGTTACAACTTATTATTAGCCGAGGCTTTGGTCTTGAGTCCCAGTGCAGTGCTCCATCACTATGGGCTAGAAGAAGTGACAGTCTCCTTTCCCCGAGTGAAGTTGGTTTGAATGACCTGGAAGCAAAGTACTCCACGAGACAGGATCTGAGTCCTTAGGGCCCAAACCAATGTCAGACATTAACCCTGTTATGGGAAAGAGAAAGACTGAGCCAAGGTCCACATCCAGTAACAGAAAAGGGGAAGGGTTTCTCTCTTGCCACCTATGGCACAGGGCTAGGCCATCTGCCTCAGGTGCTGGGCAGAGCTAGAAGCAGAACCAAGCCTCCTTGGGGGAGAGAGATGCTGGAAAGATGGAGAGATGAGTAGGTGGAGGGGGGAAAGGAGACAGCATCCACATGCTGACCTAATCAATATTCACCTGGAAAGGTGCACTCATATACTACTCCTTCGTCCTCATTTATATTTATTCAGTGTATTGACAGATATATAGTAAGTGTTCAATGTTTGTTGGATTATTATTGTAGACATGACTTAAGAGTCTTGCAAACTCTTTCTTACACACCTCTAAAGAGTTTTTCAAACGTGGGAACTAAATAACAAGGAAAGAAAAACCTTGATTACTCCAAAATTGGTTTTAATTCCAAGGAGGAATCATTAACCTCAACAACATTTTTTTTTGTCCTGATGAAATAGCATTGCATCAGATTCAATGAAAATCTATTGAGTGGTTTTACATGTCATTAAGATAAAGCTTTTGCAACACAGAAAATATTTTATAACGCATGCATAAACAAGGACATCTGAGATGATTACACATCTTTTTATTTTATTAATGGAATCACTTTGCAATTCATAGTTGTCTTAATATTTCGGTGCAGTCGAGGGTTCCTGAATTGACACTTGTTTCTCTTCTCTGAAAGGTTTTTCAGAGGTCTGATAGTATGGCTTCTGTTTCTAAAAATCCAAAGTCCAAAAAGCCACAAATCCTCCCTTAGAAAACCCTGGGTGTCATTGAATTGGTTGTCTAAAAGAAGAGAAACCTAATGTGCTCAGCTGCAATTGTCCTATGCCGTCTCCATGCTGTCCTTTTCTGGCTGGTTCTCAGCTGGAATATTTGCAAAGGAGACATTCAGGCTGAGGATTGAGGAGCTGGAGCTGGTTAGGCTCCGGAGCTGTCCATAGCTGAGCCTTTGTCACCGTCCAGGTGGGGCTCCTCCCCTCTTGGCTGCTCCTGCCATCGCTCTATGACCCTCATTGAGAACTTGGGGCCTTTCTACCAAATGAAAAATTTTAAGAATAACAACAGTAATAATGAGGCCACAGCAAGGAAGTATTTTAGCCATGTCATATACATGCATTGCAAAAAACCTTCCATTCCCTAAACTGGAAAGAGGGAACAGACAAGTTGCTTCCGGCTGGGTTGCATGAAGGGAATGGCCACCAGAGTTTCAGCCAACTCTCTGCTGTCACCTTTGATTGAAACCAGCAGAGATGTGTTTTGGCAAATCTATTCATAATTTGTCTTTCCTTACAGGGCTCCCCAACTTGGCAAATTGAGTTTCCCATCAGGGAGTCTGTTGGAGTTAATGTATTGACAATCTGCTGTGATTGACGATGAATGTCTCATTAACATTTCCCCCACTCTTTGACCCCCAGGGCAATGCTAAGAAGACACCTGGTTTAAAGAATTAAAAGGACGACTTCTTCAGACAGGAAGAACTTCTCCAAAGGTAAGGGTTTGCCTTCTGAAAAGGTTTAAATTAGTAAAGAAGGGAATCGTACTGTAAAATATGATTATGTAATATTATTGCCATCATTAATACTTTTCAATCCAAAAAGTATGATGAAAGACGGGGAGCAGGAATTAGAGATGCAAAAACATTAATCATACTGCTTGTCAAAGGGGACGGATCGAATACATAGGAAAGATAAGCCAGCCCTTCGCGTCCTTCCATAGTAATGAGATTTCTGTCTCACTAAGTCATGAATCACAAAGTTCAGAAAATAGGCAGAGTGAAGGCACTGCTAGTAAACAATATGTTTCTGAAGGAGTTGAAGATTTAAAATGATAAGGAATCATTTACGAGAAAAGAGTTTTCTTTTTGATTCAATCGGGTATCAGAACATCTCCCGAGAATATACTTATCTGTACATAATGTTTGTTGTCTCACAATGAAGCCAAATAATATAAAAGTCTGTTTGGAAAGTTTAAATACTACTTTGATATGTGCTTTCTGCTTTGTAAATCAATTGCCCCGAGCCCCCACTGCCTACCCCCTTTCCCGCTTATGTCACTTAGAATTATCAGCTCTAGAACAGACTTTGCCAGGCCTGTGATGCCTTCTGAAAAGCCAGCTATTATAGTATTGAACTTGATGAAGAATATCTTACTTGGAGATCTGGAACATAGTTCAGAGACCTCTGTCTCATAAGCAATTTATGAGAGCGTGATTGTTCAGACATTTAGTCCTCTACTCTCATAGGTTTTATTTAACAAATAAACTCTCATGGGCTTTAATTATGAAAAGAAGATTGTCTGCAAGATTTAGAGGTAGGAAAATCTTGCAAGCATGTTGTCTCTTGCCCTTGAGAAATGCTAACATTAATCCATTCAGATGTTGTTTTCTGCTTAAGAGGAAGTGATTCACGCCTCAGTTGAATTTGCTCCTGTTGTGTTGTATAAAAACTGATCTCATGTAACTAATTCTTCTGGTGCTTCAAAATACCCCCAGAAACCCCCAAGTCAGTAGCCTGAAAACCAAGAACATTGCTTTGTAAATCAAGTCACACACGTTTTGTTCTGCTTTGAGGAGTTCTTGAAAAGTGAAAATTAGTAAACACTAGCAAAATTGCTGTCAAATAGTTGCAACCAATACCAAAGAGCCTTCATTTTGTATAAATGGCTCTTCCACTAGAAACTCCCTTAGTTAATGTAAAATAACTTACTTTTAATGTTTTAATGATATATATATATACCTCTACAAGCCTCCTCCAACTGGTGTCCTTAATTCATAAAACAACACCTGCAAGGTCAAGCTAAGCAAGAGTAAGACCCATCCATTCTGATGGGGACACGGAAGTCTGGATCTACCAAATCACAGTTGTTGGGAATTAGGAATTAGTAGTAATGATGTTAAATAAAGGTGGCCTACGGTAAATCACTAGTATCTCAGTGGTATATCATGGCAAGTCCTTCTGGAGATTATATATCATGTGACACCGAGGAGAGGTAGGAAGACAGCAAGGCCAGGAGCTTATTTGTAAGTGGTGGTTTCTAGTGAAAGGGGGAAGATACATGAAGACCAGGCAAGTGGAGGAGTGTGTGGTGTCCTTGGAAGGTGGCAGGGGTGAAGCTCAGTAAGGACTCCAACACTTTCCAGGGCACTCTCAGGTGGTTGCTATGGAAGTTTGCCTGGCTAGTGGCGCTGTTGCTCTTTCATGCATTGTGTGAGAGTCAGTTGACTTAACATCTCTGGTCTTCTAGAAGCACAGGTGAACAGTTTCAGTCCTCCCCTTCACGGTACATTCTTCTCCTTGATCTTTTTGGTTATTAGTCTTTTGTTAAATGATGAAAGTGAGCTTTTAGTTGACGGGCTCTGAGAGCCACCAAAATACCTCATTTTGTCTTGGTGAATGATTTAATCTGGTCGAAAACGAAGTACCGAGTGTCTTCCCCCATTTCTTTCCCTTGCCTCCAAGAAACAAAGACACCCTGAAACTTCCCCAAATTGTGAAGCACTCTTGTATTCAAAATGTCCCCAGGCTATTCAAGAATTCAACCTCCAACATTAGAAAAAGAAAGTCTGTTTGTAGCTACTTAGAGTTTTCAGTGTCTTTCCCATGTTCACTAGTGTGCTACGGTATCCTCAAGACATAACTGACCATAATTGTGGTGTCTGAATCCCCACTCCCACACCCACTTCCTTCCCTCCAGAAGGTGTTACCCCAACTGATTGATAATCCAGCCATGTATAAAAATCATGTTCCCCTTCATCATTAACACTAATGTGTAAATTCTCTAGAAGGAAAAGAATTCTCCGCATTTCTGCTACTTGGCTTGAAAACCTTGGGGTAACTTGCAGGATGGCTAATGATGGAATTTCTAGAAGCCACCAGACTGGGAGGTCAGGTAGGGAGTAGTGCCCCCCAAATCACTTTATAACTGGTTTCCTGCTCTGGCTGCATTTGTATAAGTTTGGTCCTGATGGTAACCATAAGAAGTCTGTAGAAGAATCATGCCCTGCTATACCTTAGGGTGTGTCCCCATTTGGCAAGCAATATAAAAAAGGAAAACCTGACAAGGTATTGGAGCTATTTGATGACAGTTTTTGGTTGGTGATTCATTTTTTTTTTAATTTTTATTTATTTATGATAGAGAGAGAGAGAGAGAGAGAGAGGCAGAGACACAGGCAGAGGGAGAAGCCGGCTCCATGCACCAGGAGCCCGATGTGGGATTCGATCCTGGGTCTCCAGGATCGCGCCCTGGGCCAAAGGCAGGCGCCAAACCGCTGCGCCACCCAGGGATCCCTGGTTGGTGATTCAAAAGCCATTCTTTCCCTTGGACTCACAGCACTATGTTTTATTTTTTACAAATATTTTATTTATTTATTCAAGAGAGACACACAGAGAGAGGCAGAGACACAGGCAGAGGGAGAAGCAGGCTCCCTGCACGGAGCCCGATGTGGGACTCGATCCCAGGACCCCGGGATCATGACCTGAGCCAAAGGCAGATGCTCAACCACTGAGCCACCCAGGTGCCCCTCACAGCACTACCTTTTAAAAAATTATGTATACATAAGAGGAGAATGTTATTGATATTTTGAGTAGATAATAAGAGAACTGATAACAGGAAAAAGATTTTTATATTATAGTTAAATTCATTTGTCATTTAGTTATAATTTATAATATAGTTAAGTGATTTGTCATGTGACTCAGTATTTAATTACAAAGCACAAGGGGACAACTGTTTTTAATACTGTTTAACAATAAGGGGATCTATCAGAATTTGTCCTACGGGATCATTGTAAAGCTGAGAAGTTTTTTTTTTAATATTTTATTTAAATTCAATTTGCCATCATATAATACCCAGCACTCATCTCATCATGTGCCCTCCTTAGTGCCTGTCAGTCACCCAGTCACCCCCCTTTCCCCGACCCACCTACCCTTCTGCAACTCTTTGTTTCCCGGAGTTAGGAGTCTCTCATGGTTTATCTCCCTCTCTAATTTTTCCCCACTCAGTTTCCCTCCTTCCCCTTAGAGTCCCTTTCACTATTTCTTATATTCCACATATGAGTGAAGCCATATGATGATTGTTTCTCTGACTTACTTATTTCACTAAACATAATTCACTAAACATAATACCCTCCACTGCCATCCACGTGGAAGCAAACGGTAGGTACTCATCCTTTCTGATGGCTGGGTAATATTCCATTGTGTATGTAGACCACATCTTTAAAGCTGAGAAGTTGTATCTCATATTATTGGACACCAGACAAATCTAGGAGACACATCATCCACAAGAGGAATATGCACCTCATGAAATGAGGGGTGAAAAGCACATGAATGACAGTTTTGGAGACTGACAAAAGCCAAGACAGGGATCTCAACCTAAGCAGAGGATATTCACCTCTTCTTTGTTTTCTACCCATTTGTTGGGATTGATTGCATAGTCATCTAGAGAACCAGGCGCTCTCTTCTTGGAATTATTGCCTTCCTCCCTCTTCACCCTGAAGTATGATGTAGGCAAGCTCTAGATTTCAGCTCCTTGCCCACAGCTCTTGAGCTGTTGGCCCACTTGGGAGCACCCTCCGTCATGATGGTGACCTACTTCCATCATGATGGCGCCATGGAATCAGGGCTCTGCCCGGAAGCCGAGGGAGAGAGAACCTTCTGTTCTTCCATCACAGCTTTCCATTAACTCTGTGGAGCCTGAGTCACGCCCTGTGACCTGTGGTCACGTATTAAATCTCACAGTGCGAGTCGGGATGTTTATCTCTGAGTTATTCTGGCCTCTGTGACTGAGAGGCCTTTATTGATTAAGTCTGTCTGCCCCTTGCATCCTGTCCTCATAACTCTTATGAGGCACAACCATTTTTCTCTGGAAACTCACCCTGTCCCCCTCCCACTACTCTGGCTTTTCTGCCTGAGAGCTTCTCTGAAGGCCCCGAAAGATGCCTGAGGAAGGGCACCGGCTTTCTGTGCTGGGAGGCAGCAGGAGGATGGAGATTGAGCAAGGGTGGCAGAGGGCTGAGAAGGGTCACAGCATTTTTCCGTGGCAGTGACAGTGCTGGTAGTCAGTAGAAGGAACCCTGCAGGGGTTGTGCGTTCCTCTCCTATCCTCCCTCTGTGGTCTGATGGGGAGAAGGATCTACTTCAGAACTGGAAGGAGGAAATTGCCTAAGTCAGTCTTGTCACAAGGAAACATGTAGCGACTTAGCCTTTAGATGTCAGAGGGTTGGTGCAGTGACCTTTGCAAAGACTTACTGGATCAGATTTGTTCTCCCCCAAGCTCTTTGTGCTTAGTCTTGCAGGTTTAAAACACTGTTTTAAATGTTTAGAGCTGGAGCTGGTGGTGAGTGGGCCACAGACTGTAGCTTGGAAGCTCACTGAAATGACTAGAACTTTACCACTCTGGAGGGGGGCACTCCCCTGTCACCCTCACTCCCAGCCAGTGCAACCTCTTTTGAGATAACTCCACCCCTAAGAGGAAGCATCTTCAAAAGGATCCTTAGAAAGGGCATCCCTTACTCATTAGGACTTAGCACCTTTACGCTCAGCAATCTCATGACCAAAATTCATGTGCGTTGAAGATTATAGGCCACAGCCTACTGGGTCAGATTACACTGGACAGCCTTAAGTATTTAGGTCTACAGTCCCTGCACAGACAGATGTAGGGATGGGTGCCTAGGTGCTGTGGGTGCTGTGAGCAGACTCCTTCCTTCCAGCATGTGGACATTTCATCCCTGGCTGCTTTTGGAGGGAGTCAAATCCTGACAGGAGGGTTATCTAGGGAACTACCCGGGAGGAAAATGAAGCCCCGTATGGAGCAGGAGGCCAGGCCCAGGCCCCTGCTGGTGACGCAGTATGTTGCTGTCACATCTGAATGCATACACAAATAGATGCTTGGACTTCTTCTCCTTCTTCTTTTTTTTTTTTTTTTTTTGCTTTGTTTTGTTTTGTTTTATTTTGCCTTTCACGACAGCATCTGTTTTGCGAGGCAAAGAAAAAAAAGTCTCTTGGAAGGCTTCACGTTTTCCTATCTGCAGAAGGCATTTCTACAGCTTTTGTCAAACTTAGCTGGTCTGTAAAGCGTCTTTGTTTCTGGTTGACTGTTGCAGAAAGCAAGTCCATAAACTAGCACGAATACAGGAGAGAATGATTTCTATTGAAAGAGTCGAGTAGGATATGGTGCATGGGGCCAGTGGTGAAAAGGGTTTTGTTTCTTGCAGGGCGGTGGAAATCCACATTCATATTGGCGCTTTTGCATTCGTTAGCATGCACGGTTAAACAATGGGCATGCCAGCCGACGTGGCGGTGTTGATTAATGCATTCCCTGAACGTGTTGATTAATGTGTTCCTGCAGTGCCTCCACAGCCCAGACTGCACCTGAGATGAGACTGCACCTGAGATGCGCAGGATGGGCCTCGAGGCTGGCTGCCGCAGCACTCACGGGACCCCACTTGGGCATGGGCCTTCCCTGTGTATGTGTAACACCAGGGCCATTATGCACAAACCCACAGATCCCACAGACTTTTTACAGAAATCCGGACAGGATTTCTTGCAAAAGCGTCTGCACCATGATCTAGCCAGAGACTCTAGATTATGTAAACTATGAAGTGCATACAAGGAGCGCTCTTTCTAGCTGAACAGATGTTTGGTGCCCTCCATCCCATGGGTGATTCCACACCGATTTTCATTTTTGTCGTTCTCAAAGGTTTTGTAAAGAAAAAGAGCAGAAAATACTTCCAGCGTGCAGTTTTTCACTTGGATAGCCTGGGAAGGGATATGCCAGTGGACTGTCCATTAGACACTTGGCGAACGTGGCATCTCGGTTGGAAACCCAGTCTTCCCAGAGACAGGGATTCCCATCGGCCCAGCAAAGGTGATTCCCTTCCCAGGTGGCTTCTTTCAAGGTTGTGACTTCTTTTGCTGTATTATGGATTCCCATCCAACCACTTTTTTTTTTTTCCTGTAGAAATTGTTTCTGGAAAGGCTCATCTTGATGTGGTTCTCCCTGGCTAATTGTTTGAAAAAGATGAGCTTGCGTAATTTTGTATTTGTTTACTATCTTACTGGTTATTTGAGACGTAAGAATTCTACTGCTACAGTTCTCAGCAAGATGACAACAATGATGAGAAACAATGATGAGAAAGCCATGTTCTCAAACGACGAGAGATTGTCTGAATGTAGAAGAAATGGTTCAGCGGTGTTGCCCACTGTGCTTGGAGGCCTCCAGCTGTGAGGCATTTTCATAGAGGAAACCATCAGTGTTTCTAAGAAAAACTATTTTCGGCTTCGGAAAAAGCAAAGTGAACAAGTTCATCCCGAGCAAGTGGGAAATTTTATGTATTAGAGAATTACTGTAGGAAATTATTATGCACAGAGGTGGTGAAGTCACTAGTACTTATCCCATTTAATTATTGGCATGAATTTAATGGCAAAGGATGGTATTCTGATATATTCAGGGCTTGAGTGAAGAGTCTTTATTCCATTTAGATTTAGCCTAAGTGACAAGACTACAGGAAAGGTCTACTTTGGCAATTCATGGAATACATAACTTCTATTACTTGCTTAACGCCATCTAACCCCAAATTACTGTTTTAAAAATACTTAGTTATATGTCTGTCTCACGGGAATTATTTGTTGAAAATAAACAAGTAAAACATGGAACCACTTCCTTGGCATTGGTATACATAAAGTTCTCTTCTGGAACTCGGGGTACGCAGGATATGTGTTTAAATCCTTACCAGTGATGTGGAAGATGTATTTGGGAAAACCAATCTACTTGATTTTTCAGACAACCTGTAATTATATAATATGTTTAAATGAGAAATGCACCAAAATAACCGACAGGGACTTCACATTTGTGATTAGACATGCATTTTCATAGTGAGCTTGAAATCCACAAGAACTGAAGGGGTAAACAAAGAGACGCAGTGAACATGATTAATCCGTTTTTCTGCAAAGCTTTTGATACTGTACTGAATAAAAGCTTTGCTGACAGAAGCTGTTAGCCTGGTGAAGGAGAGGCCATAGGAATAGGTTATGAAAGGAGAGAATGGAAAGCAGACAACAATCCACATGGAAAAGGAGGGCAGGGGAAATGGTTTCTGCAAGTTTGTATTTATTTTGTTGTCAGCAAGCACAGAGAGCCTGTAGTTAATGTAGTTTAAATGACTTTGTTCCTGGGGGGAAAATACCTACAAAAGAATTTGACGAATGTAACTAGACAAAACTACTGTATTTAAATTATTCAAATGACCTGGAAAATACATCTAAGTTCCAAGTGTCCTGTAAAATATTTCTCTGTTATGTAACAGTTCCCTGTTTTAGAGAATCCAACCACAGATAAGCTTTAATATCAAAAAAAAAAGGTCTTCAAATTGATTTGTTGTACAAAACAATAAATCATTTGACTGGTATATATATTTGAAGGGTCTTAAAAACTTTCTTGCCGTAGAGGGGTAGGAATAAAAGAAATACATTTTAGACAGCCTCTTGCACCATCTTGGGCCCTTAGTTCATGCTCTGTAAATATTTGCTGAATGAAAATGAATATTTGTCATGCACCAAACCCAGAAATCATCCCTAGGGAAAACTTTCTCCTTAATTTTCTCTCTGCATCTTCAAAGCTGTTGCTGATGGTTATTGGTTACACAGAGCAGCTTTATGTTAACTTGATAGGCATTTTCATTTTCCTGAAAACACAGCTTTGAACACCAGGATTTTTCTTCTGTAGAACAGTCCACAAGTTCAGTGAGAAAGTAGATGTCAAACATCTACATTATAGTGGACTTGCTGATTCTGTCCAAATTAGTTTTATTACTGAAATGTAGCCATCTTGATCTAGTAAGTGCTCTGGTGGACATGGGAGGGCATGGAAAGATCTTTGTTATGAAGAGTGAACAATTGAAGGCCTTTCTTTTATAAAACACATTCCCCTCAGCTGAGAGTCAAACATAGTTCTTCGCACTTAGAATGTTCAATAACCACTGAATGACCTATGGGGCCATGGCCAATACCTGAACCCGGAATCTCACCACTTTATTGATAATAAATCAGACTTTATTCTGGAGTTATTTGGATTTCATTAGTACAAATACTACTACTGATAGTACTGACTGTCTTCATTAACAAACATTATTGATTGCTTTTTATATATAGGGAACCATGAGAGGCTCTGCTAAAGCAGCTTGCATTATAAAATATGGCTTTTGCCCTTCAGTAAACTCATACTCTTTAGTTACATACAAATCAATCAACTGTTCACAAGCACATGTATGTAGTAGATATGAAAATAAAGGGAAAGCACAGAGTAGCATTATTGACTTAAATGTGCTCTGGGTGTTCAGAGGAACAGTGACCACTAGATAGAGATTGACAAAGATTAATGGCTGGTTTGAACTTGAACTAATGATTGAAGGGGAAATGGTTTTGAAACTAGTTCAGGAAGATTTTAAATAAAAAAGTGCAGAAATTCCAGAGATGGAGGGAAAGGCACGTGGGTGGCCCATTTCATTGAGCATCGGACTCTTGGTTTCGGCTCAGGTCATGATTCAGGGTTGGCTCAGGTTGTGACCTCAGGGTCCTGAGACTGAGCCCCATGTCAGGCTCCACGCTCAGTGGAGTCTCAAGCTCCCAATGAGTGTGGAGTCTGCTTGAGATTCTCTCTCTTTCTCCCTGCCCGCCCCCGCTTAAATAAATAAATAAATAAATCTAAAAAAGAAAAAGAAATTCCAGAGGGGAACAGCCAAGTCTTGAACAGGGGAGGAAGAGAAGTGCTATGTATTTGCATGGCAAAAGGGAAAAAACATGAAGAAATTTAGAGCAGGAAGTAGACCTAAGTAAGAAGTGGTTGAAAGTGACCTTTGGAGAGGTGTTTGTTCTTTCTTTAATGGATGAATAAACATTTGTTCATTCATTTATGAGCTACTCTGTTTCAGACATTATCAAAGGGTAGCAAGCAAGCTATACATAAAATGTGTAGAGCACAATAATAGCGGTATGGTGCCATCAGCCCCCTCCCCCCCCGCCAAACTAAAAGTATTGACAACGTATGTATTTATGTTTGCGTATATAATAGTGATACAGAAGCAAATGTGACAGCTCTGCATGGGGGCAGCAGGAAAATCCTGGAGAAGTATCACTGAGGATGAATAGGCATCTTGCAGGCAGACATGGAGAAGGACGTCCCAGCTGTGGGCAGAGTCACAGTGGATGCCACTGGAAGCCTTAGGATTGATGCACTGTGAGTGCCCTGGTGTGATTGAAGGTGAAGAAGTTAGAGGTGCTGTGAAGGCACGTTGGAGAGTATCATCTGGGCCAAGAGTTTGGTTTAGGGTGCCGGATTCCACGTAAGGATTTTGAGTAAAGGAGTCACGTGATCAGATCTAGTCTGATCATTAGAACAAATAACCCTGATAGTTTAGCACACATGGGTGAAAATTGGAAGCCGGACACCTGCAGGAGGCGAGAACTCCTGAGCTGGAGAGCCTGACACAAAGAGGACAGTTTACAGCATATTGAATGGCCCCAAATGCCAGTTTGGAATGAGAAATGAGGAAAAGCAAGGCCTGACCTCTGGCTTGAGACAAGGGTGGTTGGTGGTGCTACTGAGCAGAATAGAAAAGGCAGAAGGGCTGCTTTTGAGAAGAAGATGGACTTTTGTTGTGAATATGCCCAGTCTGAAATACACCTGATTATGACCATGCTGTACAGAGTTTGAATTATGTTCAGGAACGAACCTATTATGACCTTGAGTGAGAAGGGATGTCTGCCCAACCGGTGTTTTGAGAAAGTTCATTTGGCATCAGTATTTTAGGGAAGTTTCATGAAAGCCCATTAAAGATGAAAAAAACAGGTAGGATACTAGTGCCATGGTGAGTGCATAGGGATCGAGAACCCAAAATTGGGAGAGAGGCCTTGAGAATGGCAAGCAGACATCCAAAGAGTCAACCACGCTGTAGCTGGGGAACAGCTAGAGAACTTGCCTTTCTGTTGTCTGGTTTAAGTCCAGCAGATCTTTTGTCACCTTCTTCTCTGAACGCGATCTCAGTGGAGACGCTCTGCCTTAGTTGAGTTTCATCTCTGGAGCTCAGAGAACTGGGTTGGCGACAGTGACAGCCGGCCATCCCAGGCTGTCCTCAGAAGGTGGGGGTGGTTTCCCACGGACCACATGCGAGAAGAATTAATGTCATCAATCATGTCCAGGAGAAGAACTGGCTCCAGAAACCAAAAGGTCAAAAACTCTTATTAACCAAAAGACCTAGAATGTACACAATTCAGACCAAAATGACTTTCTCAGAGAGCAAGCTGAACAAAGAAAATTTTGCCAAGGGCAAAACTGAAGGAAAACAGTACATAGCATTCCCAAGGGTCACTGGAAACATTTTTTTGAAGCAATAATATGGGACAGTGTGTCATTATTACTAAGCAGACGCATTTGAGTCCAGCGTAAGGAGGAAAGAGCTCCATTGTTTCTGTCCTTGTTATGTTCGTGGCGGTGGATTTGTTTGTCCCATGGTCACTGTTTGGAAAGGGAGATCACTTAGCCACATGCCAGATGACTGAGGTGGTATTTCCACAAACCATTTCCATTTTAATCATTCTTTCATATTTGTAGATGAAAAACGGCTTCACCCTAGGGCATGTGCTAAGATGAATCACAAGGCTCAGAAATTTTGTCCTGAAGTGATGAGTTGGCTGCAGAGGGAATTCATGTGTACTTATGGACAAATTCTGGCATCATTAAAGCCTCAAATCATAATTTTAAATGCCCAAATCATAATTGATATTCATAAATTTTTTATCTTGGGCTCCTGGGTAATCAAAACTCACACCACTGGCCATTCGTCTTCTCTTCAATCAATCACATGGAGAAGAACTGTAGTTTTTAAAAAATAGATTACCTAATTTTCCTTTTTATTTCTCAGGTACCTAGGATAAGCAGAGAAAGCCCCCAAGGGTGACGTGGCACTCCTTTCATTTAATCCAGAATCGTGGCATGAGAGAGTAAGCAGTTCTGTGGTTCATGCGGGGGTGGGGAGGCGGGGTGGGGGGCAGCGTGCTTCCTGCTGTAGCTCTACCTGTCAAGTCTTGTTGCCGGTGACCCTCAGGTGCCTGGTACCAATTCCTCATTAGTTCCTCTTCTGGAAGTCAGATTGGTGATCCACGTGGGCCTTGGAACCTATTATCTGGAAAACTGATACTTTTCAATGCTTCTGTAAATTTTATGGAAAAACCCTTCCAATTTGTTTCCCACATTTCACTTGCATTATTTTCAATCTGCCTGGGTCTGGAACACACTCTGGCATCTGTAATGAAATTACATTTATCATCCGTCAGTAATCGGCTTCCTGATAAAAGGAATGGGAAATGTTTGTTAGGATATACAATAGCACTGCTTTTAAATCGTTCGCATTATATAGAATTCTTTGCAAGTGATGTTAGAGAGTTCATTATAGTTTAAATTCATTTTTTAAATCGAAATTATGCTTTCTCTTCTCGGCATGATATAGCTGTGCCCGTATACTTCTCCATTGTAATTAATGTTTTACCTCTATAGAATATAGACAATCTTCTACAGTTTCCTTTTTTTGTTGTTGTAAAGAATTCTTTTTAATGAGAATAAGTGAGTCACTGAAATCTAGTTCCATAGAAATATATATTCAATAGAAGTGAAATTTATTCCCTTGGTAAAATGTGAAGTAAAATTGAATTTTTTTTTTTTTAATAAAAAAGGGTTTCTGTTACTGAGTTGACAGTATTATATTTTGGCCAAAAGTATTTGGATGTAAAGATATTCTTTTTCACGATTGAGTTTCTGTTGATTGTGCCCAAATATCAGCGCCATAGTTTCAATTTTACAATAAATGAAAAAAGAAAATGAAAAAAACTCTTAAGTTGTAAAGCCATATCTGGTGCAAATTTTATTCCCGCTTGGCCTATGTGCCTCAACCAGGGTAGACCTTTGCTATTCTTCTCTGAAACTACTTATTTGACCTGTTCTTGTTTCAGTGTTGCCCCAAGGTGAGCGCAACATGAAGCAAGTTATTTTCATGAAAGGTCTTAGCTTACCCAGGGACGCATTTGTCTGATGCTTCTCCGTTACATATGATGCGATGGCCTTTTATAGAAAATGGATATTTATTATAAAAATAGCATCTGGGATCCTCTAAGGCCATAGTCCATAAAGACAAATTAGTTTAATTTCACATATTTTAATGTCTTCCCAATAGTGATGGCCCCTCTTCAATATTTAATAGAGTAAAATTAACATGATGTTATAACAACAGTTGAGAATAATCAAAATATGTCCAAAGCAATATATATATTTTTTAATATATCAGGTTTGGCGGTTTTTTTCGAGCCTGTGCCTGTATAAAATGTCAACAGAATTTTATGGAAGTATTAAATTTGTATGCAGACAGTAATCTATGCATAGTGGAACTGCTATTCCCAGTAAGATTTATTCTGAAAACAGGCACCATTTATGTGGCTTATGAAGTGCCAGACATGTTCTAAGCCCTTGACGTGTTTTATCCCGTGTCATCCTCTTGGCAACTGTCCTCATCTTATAGATGAAGCAACTGAGGTCCCCGTTGCCCACGCACACACGGCTGGTGAATGGTAGAGCAGGGATTCAAACCCAGTTAGTCTAATAATCCCAGAGCCGTGTGCTTCACCACCACACCTCTGCCTGAGCGGGAGACGTGCTCACCACAATACTTAACCAGCTCATAAGGGAAGCCCTTGGCCTTGGGAGCTCTGGTCAATGTGCTGTGGGTACGTGACAAATAAGGTCTCCTATGGAAGTCAAAGCTGTTACCCTGCTGCCCATTGTCATCAAATAATAAATCTAAAGGCTGTCAAGGCTGTTAATACTGCACCTGTGTTTCTAAATATCCATTCCATGTTCAGGCTCCTTGTGTAGAATAAATGACTGTGACAGAAAGAGAAGACGAATCCTCTAGGCCCAATGATGCGGTGTGGTTGGAAATGCCTCCCTGCAGCAAGATGGTTTAATTGTAGTGCTGGGCACCCTTCTTCCTAGTGTGACTCATCACATCTGGAAAGAAAACCTAAGGTTTTGGAATTTTGGCATCAGTGCAGTTTGCTCACAGGTAGGGCGAGTATGACATTTGTCCACATTAATAGAACTTGCTTTGTACGTTGCCATCCCCCGACCTCCAGCCGTCCTCTCCTTTCCTAGAGCTCTTCCGCAGGAAGCTCTGTGTGTGCTCTTCACACAGGATTTCAAGCAGCTCACTGTCCACTGCTTTGCAAGAGAAATTACCTGATCCCTGCTCTAGATGTGACTTCCTACTCTTTTCCTGGCCCTTTCCCATCCTGACCCAGAGTTTGTGTTTTGATAGAAGAATCTAGGAAAGAAATGGCCCTGAAGACCTAAATCCTCTCCTTCGATCTAAGTGGTATAATGCCACACTGAGCTTTTATCTATGTGGGACAGGGGGAGCCCTGACCCACAAATCTCTTAAATCACCACACAGTAAAACCGTCTACTCATAAATCTCCCATCTACTTAGATGATAATAATTTCAGTGATGCCTTTTAGACAATGATCATGATAAATATGTAGTTTTTTCTTGAAATACAATCACCAGTAGTACTAAAGTATGGCTTTGCAACATGCGTTCTATTTAAATTTGTGTTTCATTTTATTGACTGTCTCTTTATTTCCATGTGTTTCATTCTGGATATTACTTACCTTTCTCTGTATCCTAATGAAGTTTGTGTAAAGCTGAAGCCCTTACCCTGGCCTCACTCTTACTCCTCTCCCCCTGATTCTGCTCTTGGTACATTGACTCTTCAATGGCCCTTGAACAAGCTTGGCACACTCCTGCCGCAGGACCTTTGCACTGTGGTTCCCTCTGTCTGGAACAGTCTTCCTGCATATGTCCCCATAGCTTGCTGCCTCTTCTTCAGGTCTTTGCTCAAATACCACTTTCTGGTGAGCTGATTTCTTGTGGTGAGCAAGTGTACCTATGCGTGTGCTCACATGCACACACAGACATACAAACTTTGAAACCCCCATCTCCCTCTCTAGTTTTATTTTTTTTCTTTGTAGGACTTACCACCTAGCAAACTATTTAATTTACGGTTTTTGTTACTACGTATCTCCCTCCACTGGACCATGAAGTCCATGAGGGCAGGAACTTTTGCCTGCTGTGTCCGTTAATGCATCCCAGTACCAGGAATACTGCTTGGCTTGTGGTGGATGCGTAATTTGCTCAATGAATGAATGAATGAATGAATGAAGACTTACGGAAATTCAAAGTGTCGGCCCTTTGTCAGATAATGTCCCTAGCTGAACAAACCCTGCCTCACTTTTGTGTAACAGCGACTTCTCAGAAATGTCATACTGTAGACCTCAGCTTACTCACAGATTCTTCTAGCTGGAGGAAAGGGTAGTGTGGCTTTCCATTGTTGACTGCGGAGGTGGAGTTGGAAAACAATCAAAAGAAATGCTCCTCTCATTTTTGGAGCAAATGAACAAATCTAGCATTTGTTTTGGGGAGAACAAATGCTCTCCGCAAAGAAGAGAAACTGTTCCCAAAATCTTTGAAGTATGTCACTGATCCTTTAACCAGTAGCTAGAGAAGCAAGTATCCTAGTGACAAACACGGGCTTTGTTGGGATGAAAGCTAATCATAAGTTTACAAAAACTGATTGGGCATTTGGCTTGTGACTAATTCTTGGCAGTGACACAGAGGAGGCTCTTCACGGGCCCAGACACACATATTTTGAGTAAAGACCGTTGTCCTCAAAGACATTCAATTTTTTTTTGCCTAGTGCTCTCTTTTAGATTAAAATAATGCATTGCTCAAGATATAAATAACATTAAGGGTTCTGCCAAAGACATAGTAGTTTCTATAGTGGTAGAGGGAATAGATTACTTGGGGGGAGGGAGTATCATTTTTTGCTTTTTAAGAGTTTTTTTTTTCTATAATTCACTGAATTTGCTAGTTGTAAAAGCACAGGACACCATATGAATTGGAACAGTATTTCTAACAGTCTCCCAAAGCTGGGTCTGTGTTTTGTGGTGTGAACAGTGAAGCCAGCACGTGTCCTTTCAATACAGTAAAAATCTTTGTCAGCCCCCAAGGCCTGCCCTGGTGCTGCATCCGTGTAGTGATTGCAGGATGCTAGGAGGCCCCCTGTAACTTCCCTGTCTCTTAAAAACACCCCACAGCCTACTAGCTAGTACCTAAACTTCTCCTGCCAGAGCATGTTTCCCTGATTCCGATCTGTATCTATTGTGTGGCTACTGCTTCAAGCACACATCAGACATGGGGGCAGGGGGAGCAATTGGAGTTGCCTATATAATCTCCCATGTGCACGCATCTGTAAGCTTTGATCCCTCTGGAAATGAGGCCTCTGAGGTCTCATCTGTTCGTAATGCCTTAGAGGCTCCCTATTTCGTCTCCTTCCTGGGAGAGCTGCCGGGATCCCCAGGACCTGAGGGGAGAGAGAGAAGCCAGCACCTTGTAAGAAAAATGCACGTCTGGAAAGTGCAATAGAGGAATATATCCCATTTCATAATTTTGTGGAAATCCAGTCTTGTCCACTAGTTGTTAGGGATAGAAGGATGCCAGGTGCTTGAAAACTTCTGGTTCTCTAATTGCCTGGGTTTTGGTCCTTCTGGAGACTTGGAAATGTGTGTGAAAGTGCATCAGTCAGAAGTGCAGATTCCCGTCAGTACCTGTGAAACCAAAGGGTCAGCCTTTGCTTCTGGTGGACCTCCTCTGGGAGGTGTGCGAGCTCCGGGCACTCCCTCACCAGGGGTGGGGGAGCCCTTCTCAAAGAAAGTCACCTTATAAACCAGAGAGGAGCTAGGGTGATCCAGAGCCCCTTTTCTTTTTCTCCCCCCCCCCCTTTTTAAAAAAGATTTTATTTATTTATTCATGAGAGACACAGAGAGAGAGAGGCAGAGATATAGGCAGAGGGAGAAGCAGGCTCCATGCAGGGAGCCGGATGCGGGACTCGATCCCAGGACCCTGGGATCACAATCTGAGCCAAAGGCAGATGCTCAACCACTGAGCCTCCCAGGTGCCCCTGGAGCCCCTTTTCTTAATCTCCTCAGCACCCTGAGGAGGCTCCCCCCGTGATGCTATCCCCAGATCCAGGACACCGACCACAGTGGGGCACACTGACCAGAGGTGCCGTGGTGGTTGCCACAGATGCTGTTCTCCGTCTATGGAAACAAGGGCGTTTTAGCTTGTTTTCAAGTGCACGGACTCGAGAGTCAGACAACCTAAGCAGTCAGCATGAGGCCTGGTTTTGCCAGTAGCAAGAACGAGTAAGCTCATCATTGTAGGCCTCACTTTCCTCGTCTGTACAATGGGAAGACATCGATGGCTTGGGAGAGGTGGAAGAGGCCTAACATAGGCAAGGGACCCAGGAGAGAGCAAGCCCTCAGTAAGGAGGAGTTGTGTTAAACATAAATAACACTCAATCCCACGTGATGGAGAATTCTCCGATTTTAGAGGAGAATAAAGGAAAGCCAGGAGATCTAATGAGGGCTGAGAAATTCGGACGGCCTCACAGTCATCTAATCACTTTTTCTCCTACTCTTAACCCTGTTGCAATGAATAGTTCTGTCCCAAATTATAGATGTGTCGTAATCGTGGCCCTTTTTGCCACGGACAAAAAGTTTCTTATGCATGGTGATGCAAATGTGGGCGAAGGGATGCTAATGGTATAATGAGCCAGAAGTTAATGAACAGGAAACCGAACAAGAATAGGGCAGACAACTTGGCACCAGCGCTGGCTGCGGGGCAGGAAGTATAAACCCGGCGTGTCCAGAAAAGGGGAAGTGATTCGGAAGACGGGGGGCGGACTGGCCGAGGGGCTGCTTCTGGACTGTTGAGCACAGCCGTGCCTGCCGGGGGAGAGCACACGTGCAGGCCCCACGCTGTGCACCGAGCAAGCAGAGTTTGTGATGAAGTCCTCGGCCATCGCACATGGAGCCACCGTCTACCCCATGGGCCCTTGAATCTATGTCCCCCTGTTTACTCGTGGTTCACATATGTGAGTCCTGTTACCTGGAGAGATTGCAGATGTTGTCAGGGGAGGGACAGTGTCCTCTGCTTTCTATCCTGCTCCCAGAAGGTTGGCCCAGAGCAGGTGTATGCATAGAAGACAAGGGACGGAGACAAATGGAATCCACTCTAGGTATTTTAAGCAAGGGAATGGTTTGGAAAGGCTGGAGCTGCAAAAATGAGAGGGAGGGATGTTGGAAGTGCAAAAGGAACGGAGGGGTGATGGCTAGACTAGAAGCAGCCGACATTCCTGGGCTGGAGCCCATGAACTCGCTCCTGGTTTTTGTGCATGGGTTGCATGCATGTGCATCTGATTTTGCATCTACTCAAGAAGTGCTCTCCCCACTAGGGTCCTAACGGATAAGGAGGTGCCATTGCTTTGTGAGCTGCTGGAGTCCAGGATCACGCCTGCCCCACTTCCACCACAGAAACTGCCACCCGCCGCCTCATCCTGAGTCCAAGCCAGGGCTCTCCTGTCTGCATCACGCTTTCGTGTGTGTTGCTCCCCTGTACCTCCAGTTAGCAGAGCCAATAGGGAAGAGGATTGGGAAAGGCGTATGGAAACTTAGTCTGCAGACTCCAGGCCTCAGTAGTACAAAGCAGAGCGTAGGGCTGAAAGACAACAGGTAGCTACCTGGCCCACGTGCTATCCGGGGAAAAGCACCCGATCTGAAATCATGAGGCCAGAACCATGCCTTGCCTAACGCTCGGTAGTCATGTGATCTTGTACACATCACTTGACCTCCTGAGCCTCAGCTGTCTTCCTTGTGAGATGAGACTAACAGTGGTATGACGTGGCAGAGGTGTCAGGAGGGCTGAATGAGACAATGCATGTGAAAACCATGTAGAAACGAGGAGCTGTGTAAATATTAATTACTTTGCATGAACTCATTGGCAATCATTGAATTCACTGCTTATGAGACAGTCGTAGGGGTTTTTTTTATTTTTAATAAACTAGAAAAGACTTCTGCTAGTCTCTCAATTTACTGCACGCACTTAGACTTCCTTTATGATATAGGAAAACCTCACTAAATTGGGGGAGATGTGAGATCAGTGGTACTTGTCAATTTAGCAGATTAAAAAAAAATTTTAACAATTCTCTTTTGATGGGTCATATCCAAAGATAAGCAGCTGAGCCCTCTTAGCAGCAGGAAGGAAGGGCAGCTAGCCTTGGGTTACACAAATGAACTTATTAAGGGGATTTATAAAGCCATCTAGTTAATCAGAAAGGAGGAGAGTGAAAAGAGCTTTTCTTAGCCAAGCCGTGATCACCCGCTGGACAATTAGAAGCACAGTTTTCATTATACTGTTGTAGTCCTCACTTGGGGTCAGGCATATGAGCTAGGATACAGCTGGTGGGTGGATGCAGTAAGGCTGTTAATTAATCACAAGGGGGTGGAAACGGAGGATGAGGCATTCACACCCTTTGATTCCGAATGGCCCCTGTTCCACCGCATTGACCCGCGTTTCCTAAGTTGACCTCTGTTAGATTTCTATGAACTGTGGCATGTTAGGTCCTCATTTACAAGTTGCCAGTGGAGTGGTAGAGGCAAACCATTGACTGTGGTCTTGATTGGATAAAGATTGGGTTTAATTTCTTTTAGATATTTTATTTATTTATTTTTAACGATTTTATATATTCATTCATGAGAGATACACAGAGAGAGGCAGAGACTTGGGAAGGAGAGAAGCAGGCTCCCCATGGGGAGCCTGATGGGGAACTCGATCCCAGGACCCCAAGATCATGCCCTGAGCCAAAGACAGATGCTCAACCACTGAGCTACCCAGGCATCCCTTTTTTTTCATGTTTTAGTTTAAGAGTATAGCCAGGTTTCAGCTCCTCTTGTGGGGTAATACAGTTGTGTCTCTTCATCTCCTCATCCCTTCTTTCCCTCTCTACTCCAGGAATTGTGGCGATGTATTAGTTTTAGGCAAAGTCAAAAGAAACATTGATCACTCTCCTCATTGACATGCAATAAAAATAGATATGTAACAAGTATAGTTAATAACTGGCTGTACATCAAAGAATATATGTATATGGCAAGTAAGCATATGAGAAGATGCTCCATGTGATATGTCATCAGGGAAATGTAAATTAAAACAATAGTGATTCTGTAGAACCGCAAAAGACCCCAAATAGCCAAAGCAATTTTGAGAATGTAGAGCAAAGTTGGAGGCATCACACTCCCTGATTTCAAATCATATTAGTAAGCTATGGGTGTCAAGAATGATATGGTATTAGCATAAAAAACAGACATAGAGATCCATGGAACAGAATCAAGAGCCCAGAAATAAACCCACACATATATGGTCAATTCATTTATGACAAAGGAGGCAAGAATATACAATGCGGGAGAAACAGTGTGTCTGCAATAAATGGTGCTGGAACACTGGACAGCTATGCATCTGCAAAAGAAACTGCGGGACCCTAGTCCTGCACTATACAAAAAAATCAACTGAGAATGGATTAAAGACTTCAATATAAGACCTGAAACCCTAAAACTCCTAGAAGAAAACAGGTGGTAATCTCCTTGATAGCAATCTTGGTGATGATTTTTTAAATTTGACACCAAAAGTAAAACCGACCAAAGCAAAATCAACAGCTTGGGACCATACAACTAAAAAGCTTCTGCACAGCAAAGGAAACCATCGACAAAGTGAAAAGATAACCTACTTCATGGGAGAAAATATGTGCAAATCATATGTATGATAAGGGATTAATATACAAAATACATAAAGAACTTCTACCAGTCAGAAAAAAAATCTGATTAAAAAATGGGCAGAGAACCTGAATAAGCAATTTTTCCAAAGAAGACATGCACATGAGCAACAGGTACATGAAAAGATGTTCAATATTATTGATCGTCAGGAAAATGCAAATTGGAACCACAATGAGATATTACCTCACACCTTTTAGAATAAAAAAGACAAGTAATAACAAATGTTGGTGAGAATGTGGAGAAAAAGGAACCCTCGTGCACTGTGTACACCTTGTGCTGAGATTGTAAATTGGTGTGGCCACTAAGGAAAACAGTATGGAAGTTCCTCCAGAAATGAAAAATAGAACTATCATACAATGAAGCAGTTCCACTTCTGGGTATTTAATCTGAAAAAAATGAAAACACTAACTCAAAAAGACACATGTACCCCTATGTTCAGTGCAGCAGTATTGATTATAGTCAAGACATGGAGACAACCTGAGTGTCCATTCATCGGTGAATAGGTAAAGAAAATGTAAGATACGCACATCCCCTACCCCACCACCCCACCCCGCCACTCCACCCCCACTGGAATATTATTCAGCCATAAAAGAGAATGAAATTTTACCATTTGTAACAATCATGAGGGCATTATGATAAGTGAAATAGACCCGAGAAAGAAAGACAAGTACCTTGTATCCTCACTTATATGTAGAATTTAAAACAGAACAAAACAAAAAGCAAAAACGTCTAAGCTCATAGATACAAAGAACAGGTTGGTAGTTGTCATAATCAGGGGAGAGGGTGGACAAAATGGGGGAAGGGAGTCAAAAGGTACATACTTCCAGGTCTAAAATAAATAAATCGTGAAGACATAATGTACAGCATGGCAACTGTAGTTAGTAAATACTGTATTGCTTATCTGAAAGTCACTAAGAGAGCAGATCCTACAAGTTCTCATTACAAGAAAAAATTCTGTAAATGTATGGTCTCAGGTGTTAACCAGCTTCATTGTAGTCATTTCATAATATATACAAAGATTGAATCAATACGCTCTACATCTGAAAGTTGTACATCTTATAATGCTGTATGCCACCTTATAATGCTATATGCTCAGTTAAAAAAAGAAGAAACCAAAAAGAAAAACCACTCACCAATGTGATGCCGCTCCACGCCTGTCAGAATGGCCAAACTCCAGAACATCGACAACGTCAAATGCAGATGAGCGTGTGGAGCAGTAAGGATGCTCATACGTTGCTGGTGGGAATGCAAAATGGTACAGCCACACTGAAAGACACTTTGGAGGTTTTTTATAAAACTAAGTGTACTGTTCACATATGATCCAGCAGTTGTGCTCTGTGGTGTTTGCTCAAATAAGTTGAAAACTTATGTCCACACTAAAACCTTTACACGGATGTTTATGGCAGCTTTGTTCATAATTGCCAAAACTTGGAAGCAACGGAGATGTCCTTCAGTAGGTGAAAGGATAAAGAAACTCTGGCCCATCCTGCAATGGAGTATTATTCAGGACCAAAAAGAAATGAGCTACCAAGTCATGAAAAGACATGAAGAAACCTTAAAGGCATATTATTAAGTGAAAGAAGCCAATGTGAAAAGGCTACTTAGTGTATGATTCCAAACATTCTGGAAAAGGCAAAAGTACGGAGCAAGTAAAAAGATCTGTGGTTGCCAGATGACAGTATTGGGGCCGGAGGGGAGCGGGGGAGTGTGATAAACAGAGCACAGAGATTTTTAGGGCAGTGAAAATACTCTATATCATAATAACAGGTATACCTTATTATACATGTGTCCAGACCTCTAGATTGTACAACACCAAGAGTGAATCCTAAGATGAACTATGGGCTTTGCATGATTGTGATGTGTCATTGTAGGTTCATCAGTGATAACAAATGAACTCTTAAAACAAAACAAAACAAAACAAAACAAATGAACCCTTCTAATGGGGCATGTTGATAATGGGGGAGTCTATACATATGTGGGGGCAGGTAGTACATGGAAAATCTCGGTGCCTTCCTCTGAATTTTGTTTTGAACCTGAGCCACCCAGGTGCCCCTGAATGCTGTGTTTTTTTTTAGATTAGTTTTAGGTTCAAAACTAATCTAAAAAACTAATCTAAAAAAAATACAGCATTCAGGGGCACCTGGGTGGCTCAATCAGTTAAACATCTGCCTTCAGCTCAGGTCATGATCTCAGGGTCCTGGGGTTGAGCCCCCCATCAGGCTTCCTGCTTAGCCAGAAACCTGCTTCTCCCTCTCAGTCTGCTCCTAGCCCTGCTCGTGCTCCTCCTATGCGTGCGCGCTCTCTCTCAAATAAATAAAATTTTTCAAAAATCTTTATAAAAACAGTGTTCAAAATTCAAAAAAAAAATCAAAACACCGGTGATACTGTCATTAGCTAGTCCCTATAACCTATACTTAACTGTCAAGGAAGACACATTTGAGAAAGAACAAACTCTTTGGAATCTACTTGTCTTTCTCTAGGTTGTTATGCCCATCATTAGATTGTATTAATTTCTGGTTTTCTAATTATATATCATCAGGCTTCTGACCTCTAAGCATTTGCTTGGTATCTGGCTGTTTTTAATTCAAAAATAAATTGCATAATGAAACTAATTCTATTTTCCATTGAGATAATGCATTTTTAATTACTCAGAAGGGAGTGAAATTAAGTAGTATTTATCCAAAGTAAATGCAGGCGATAATAAAATATTTCCATGGGCATGTTTAATTCCAAACATTCATGTATACAAATTAACTTGGTGTTGGATTAAAGGTATTTGGAGAAAGGGGTTTGCCCAGAAACACGGCTCTTTTCTTTTGATCTTGTATATTTCCTCGGCCAATAGCAAAGTGACTAGACTCTGGATTTGCCAGTTTTCTCTGTGGAACCATTGGAAATGTGACTAATCCTGGGCAGTTTTGTTCATGCTCATGTACAGATTGCTCTCTGAAAGTGCCCAGATGTGAGCACTGTTCACTCCAGCTTTGTAATGCCGTTTATCTGGCAACAGAAGCCCCATTTGCAGTAGTTAACTATCTTTTCTACATTTGCCATGGTCCAGCGGTGTTGCAGAGCTTTGTGGCTTCCGTAGCTAGTTGATGACAATCAGCAGATTTTAAAGCCTTTTCAGAACCCGGAAAGAATAGATAATGATAGCGCACAATGCTGAAATGACGAAAGGAATAATGGATATTCAGATGTTGATGCCATTTAGCTTCCAAAGAAACGATTACAGTTCATTTTCTTTGATTAGCTTTTTCAAGTTTGGAGTTTCATTCTTTATTGTTTAACTTCTGTAAGATGACATTCAGAAAAACATTACCGCATGAAATCTGTCAGAAATGTTTAGACAGTTGTAATCACAAAGAGTAGAAATGCCTGCTTTGTTCTGTACCATTGACCCTGCTCTGTCCTGCGCTGATTGTTGCTGATTCAACTTTTTAAGGATATAAATGATTGCTTTCTAAATGTTTGAGGGAAATGGGTTTTAGCTTTTGTCTCAGATAAGGAATGATGTTCAGCTGGTAGAAACTTGGAAAAGAGTGAATTAAATGAAGTGATATGATTTTTTACTCAGGACGAAGAAGTCTGACGGTTCGCACTCCATAGATCATGTCCAAGATACAAGATACAACATCCTTCCTGCTTTCTGCTCTTCCCTTCTTAGATTGTTCCCCTAATCCTTACTCTTTCAGGGCAGTCTGGGTGGTTTAGTGTTTTAGTGCCGCCGTCAGCCCAGGGCATGATCCTGGAGACCCGGGATCGAGTCCCACATCAGGCTCCCTGCATGGAGTCTGCTTCTCCCTTTGCCTGTGTCTCTGCCTCTCTCTCTCTCTGTGTCTCATGAATAAATAAATAAAATCTTAAAAAAAATCCTTACTCTTTCAGATTGACTGCTGGTGATGCCCATGTTTTATGCAGCAAGATGGGGAAGAGCAAAAAGGATACATGCCTCCTAGTAGTAGTGTTTTTCCATCTGACCAATCTATTGGGTTTAGCACTGAATGTTGACCTTTGAGACTGAGACAAAATAGAGCCCTTAAAATTTGGTGAGATTAATGGACAAGCATACCAATTATCTAAGGTCTTCCACATGTATGTTTAGGGAGAGGCAGAGGGAGAAGCAGGCTCCCTGGCGGGGAGCCTGTTGTAGGACTTGATCCCAGGACCCTCGGTATCCCAACCTGAGCTAAAGACAGATGTTCAACCACTGAGCCACCCAGGAGTCCCAGATTATTCTGCATTTTTATTTGCAACAGGGAATAATGTCCTGTAACCATCCTGAGTTCTAGATAACTTCTGTTTGGAGGAAGTCCCAGCCCAACTCACCACACATGCTTTCCCAAGCAGGCTGATCTTCACCATTGCAGACCCATCATGCCCCACAAAAAAAACCAGAATTGGAGACAAGCCATTGCAAGCAACAAGAGAGACCCAAGATCTGAATCATGACCTCTGGTTGAAGAAATAACTCCTGTCTTCTCCCACAGAAGGCAAATTACACCCACATCAAAGATAAAAATAAGCAAACTCAGTAGTGATGGCCCTTATGAGTAGTTATGTGGCATCCTTTGGGTGAGGGAAACACTTTCCCTACTGCTACTGGCAAGACTGATGGAGAACTCTCCCTGGCTCCTGCTGATTGCTAAGTTATCCTGAGAAGCATTTAGAGGATGAGGTAAGGGTAGGGGACAGGTTCTAGTGTAATTCCAGCTGCCTATCAACCTGAGAAAGAATTCACATCTCTGATAAAATATGCTCTTGGGCAGAGATTGGAGAATACACGAAATGTGTGAATCTGTGTCAGGTGAGCTAAATGCACAAGTTTCTTACTGAATCTAAACTAATTGGCATATAGAGACTCATTGACATTAGCTTACTTACATCTCAGTTACTATGCTGATGTATATTTTCCATGTGTCATTGAGCTCCCACTGCTAATAAATGAATTTCAATATCAGAAAACATATTTAGCAAAGATTTTGAATAAACCAGCCTTTTTTCCTGTGGCTACAAAGATTTCCTATATAGGATTTCTTATGACTTAAAAAACTCAGTGTCCTGAAACTTCACTGTATAAGATGTGCATAAACGTAATAAAAATGACATATCTGGGGGCACCTGCGTGGCTCAGTGATTGAGCATTTGCCTTCAGCTCAGGGTGTGATCCTGCATGGAGCCTGCCTCTCCCTCTGCCTGTGTCTCTGCCTCTCTCTCTCTGTATCTCTCATGAATAAAAATAAATAAATTCTTTTTTAAAAAATGACATATTTGATTGTTTAGACATCCCAGCAAATGGAGGTGTGGGCCATGGAGTAACATAGACCTGGCTTTGAAGCATCCTGGCATCCTGCCATTTAATAGCTTGTAAAATGGGAGGAATAATGCCCACTTCATAGGCTTCAGAAGGATTAAATAAAAGAAGGGATATAGAAGGTAAAGGTTTGATACATACTAATCACTCGATACTTTCTCTCCTACCTCTGATGTTTCTTTTTTTCCTCTTCCATCTCCTCCTTCTCCTCCTCCTCCTCTTCCATCTTCCTTCTGTCCTTTTTCCTCCTCTTTCCTCCTCTGTTTCTCCCCACTCTCCCCACTCTTCTTCTTTCTTCCGCCTGCATTGCCTTGTTTGTCTCAGTGACTATTGTCCTGCTCAGAGGAATCATCTCCTGGACCTCTGGCATCATTTTCACCAGTTCACCATTTGTACTTGATTTCTGAAATGGTCAGTGTCCTTCACGACCAACACTGTGCCTGTGGGTAAGGCTGGCGAGTGCTGCTCTGAAGCAGTGGTCTGTAAACTGTTGCTGCGAATCCAGTCCTGTTTGTATGACCTGTGAGTCAAAATGGTTTTTACATTTTTATTACTATTTTTTTTTAAGATTTTATTTATTTATTGGCGAGAGGGAGAGGGAGAGAAAAAAGCAGACTCCGCCCGAGTAGAGATCCTTGCATGAGGCTCGATCCCAGGACCCTGGGATCATGACTTGAGCTGAAGGCAGACACTTCACCGACTGAACCACCCAGGAGGCCCTGGTTTTTACATCTTTAAGTGGTTGAAAACAATCAAAAGAAGAAGAGTTATTTTGTGACATGTGAAAATTACATGAAACTCAAATTTTAGTGCCCATAAATAAAGGTTTATTGGAGCCCAGCCATGTTTGTTTGTTTAGCACTGTTTACGGCTGCTTTTACACAATAATGCCAGAATTGTGTTGTTGCGACAGAGAAGGTATGGCTGCAAAGCCTAAAATATTAATTACCTGGCTCTTTACAGAAAAGCTTTGCTGGGAATGCCTGGTGGCTTAATGGTTGAGCGTCTGCCTTCAGCTTGGGTCATGATTCTGGGGTCCTGGGATTGAGTCCCCCCTGGGGATCCCCACAGGGAGCCTGCTTCTCCCTCTGCCTGTATCTCTCTCTCTCTCTCTCTCTCTCATGAATAAATAAATAAAATCTTGAAAAAAAAAAAAGAAAAGGTTTGCTGACCTTTGTTCTAAAGGAATGGAACATACATGAATTTAATGGCTGTGAAGCTGGCTATGAAGGGGGAGCCCTGCTGGGGGGCAGCCTCCCCGTGATTGGGGTGAGTGTTGAGCTTCCCTTAGGTGACTGTGCAGTAGGGAGCATTCGAGGACATGGATGATGGAGTTTCTGAAGATTGCCTGCACCAGCAGGACAGAGCCATCTCTCTGCTCTTCTCATCATGCCATTCACTCCCGACAAAATTTGGCGAATGAGAACTATATACAAAAGGAGTTTTGTTCCTGGCACCCGATGCCTTCAGACAGGTTTATCTATGAGGCAGTCGGGACACTGGCCTGGGAGAGATCAGTACAGTCAGGCTTCACTGAAACAGCCCCCATGAACAGTTTGGAGCTGCATTTCAGAAGATATCTAATAACAATGCAAATTCCTTCCCTTCTCCCAACTAGTCCGTTATCCTTGGGAACTCCATTGTCTTCTCTGAGCGAGCTGGGAATTTTATTGTATCTCTTTAGGTGAAGAACTGACCAGATCATGTATCCAGCTTGAAACCCATTGTAAAGTTTTTTTTTTTTTTTTTGGTTTTTGGTTTTTTTTTTTTAAGAATCAGATTGAAAATGATCACACATTCCTTGATAAGTGCCCCTTCATGGAGCCAGTACTGGCATTTGGGAACAAATGCACATTGTTTTTTTCAATTAAATGCAAACAGCTATTCCTAGGAGGATTCATGGTATAGGGTTTTCCTCTAAAGGAATGGAACTGGGTGAATAGGAAAGGGGTGGGAGGTCAGGGTTTCTCTGCAGCCATGTGGGAGACACGATGTGATCAGATATCCAATGATGGAGACTCAGAGAAAGGACAGGACTGAAGCCATTGGGTGGACCTAAGCTCAGAGGGTCCAGCTAGGCAAACCAGTCCATTTAATAAGTTAATGAAACCATCACCCAGTGTATCAGTGCTCCTGACTCTAAAGAGAAGCAACTGTTCTGTCTCTGATTGTCCCCAGCCGACTGCTCTCATGGCTGCTTCAGCCACTCAACACGTAGATTGAGTAAGCCCTTCCGCCACCCAACTCTGATTAGTCAGCCACTCATCCCGTTGAGTGTTAATTATGTGCCAGGCGCCACGCTAACTGCCAGAGACACAAAGCAGAACAGGGAAGTGTTCCCTGCCCTCCCCAGTGAGGCTCTTCCAGGCTCCCAGCAGAGACAGACTTGTAAACAAGAGCAGTGATGTATGGAGGGCTCCCAGTAGATGACTGCCTGTGCGAGTCAAAAATCTCATCCTGGGGGTGGACAAGTAAACCAGCAGGTGCTGTTCAGTGTGAACCATGAGTGGAGCACCAAGGAAGCACGTCTGGACCCAGCAGGGAGTCTCCAGAGGCCTCCAGGGAGGAATGGCAAGGGTAGAGAGTGAGCCAGGCCAGAGAAACAATGAGTGGGTAGGTCGTTAGGAAGACTTGAAACAGCAGGTGGCTGCAATGGCAAGTTACCAGAACGTGTGCGGGAGGGGAGCACTTGGGGAGTGAGCCAGTGTCAAACCAGAAGGGACCAGGTGTGCTCAGTAGAGAGTATGGATGTTAACCTGGGACCCAGCCGGGGACCTGAGCAGCAGAGGCACATGAGCAGGATATCGCAGCAAAGCACTGGAAACCACATGGAAAACAGAGAGGAAGATACTTATGGTGGAGGCAGGTAGGCTAGGTGGAGGCATCAGGGTGTCCAGGTGTATAGGACCACCTGGAGAAGGTGAACATTCGGGGGAGGGTGGGGAGACGGAGAAAGGACAGAGGGTGGCATGGGGATTACAGCTTGGAGTCCAAGCACATGAAAGTAGTTCCAAACCGCACCGTTGTCCCGTGAGAAAGGACAGGGTAGAGTGGCTCTCTGGGACAAGAGATGTTTTAAGAATGTGATAGAAGTTTGGGAATGAGGGACATGCAGGATGAATGGAAGAAGAGAGGCCTAAGGGTGCTGCAAGGGGTATCTGAGAGCGGGACAGTGCAGGTCATTGTCGGTCCTGAGGGAGGACAGGGCGGCGAGTGGGCAGCAGGGCCACACGATGTAGAAAGGTCGACTAAGACGCGACAGAAACTGTCATTCCACATCCCGAACCACAGACCGAGACCCTCCCAGGAGCAGCTCCAAACTCCTTTTCCTGCTGCATCACCCGTTATTGCTTTCTGCTCCGGCCACACTGAACTGTCCTGTTTGCTGTGTGCCTCCCTCAGTTTCTGTCTCCTGCTCCTTTTCCTTTCCTTCAATGAATGCTTCAAAGACCACATGGATGCCATGACCTTCAGCTTGGACTGAACTGGCTTCAGGTTGTCCCTTCTCCCAGCAGTCACGGCACTGGATCTGTACATCTCTGTGTCACGCGTCCCCTTTTGCCTACTGCTGGAACTGCTCATGTAGTTGTCCTCTCTTGCTCAGTTGCAGAGCACGCAAATCAGAGTTGCAGGACACCTTGGGATGCACGTACTAGGTCCTACTACAGATATGTAACCATCTTTCACCCATGACTTAGAGTCCTAAAATCCTGACTCCCTCTGCCACAATTTAGCTCTTACCAGAAATTTGATCGTTTGTGCTATAAACTCAGTAAAGCAGACTTTCTTACAGTGTTCTTGTGTTGCTTGTTCACCCTCATGGACAATTTTACATTTGACTACAAAAGCCAACATACTTAGAGAGTAGGGTGCAGAGAAGCGTTCTTAAAACACTGTTCCTCAATCTTGGCTGCACACTGGAATCACCGGGGGAGTTCTTAAACCACTGATGCTGAAGCGTGGTTTCCACCCCCAGAGCTTCTGACACAATGGGTGTGAGCAGTGTGTTCTGGGGGCGGGGGAAGTGCAGGGGTAGGAGGTGTCTTCAAACCACCTTGGTGGCTCTAGTGAGCAGTAGAGTTTGAGAACCAGTTTTTCAAACCAATTTTCATTTGAAGAGCACAGCTTTTGCTGGTGATACCTGAAATTGTTCCCACTGTTGAGTCACATGTAGTTACAGAGCAGAAATTTGTTTTTAACTGTAAAATACTGTCTCCCTCATCCTCTTTTCTCCTCCCTTCTGCCTCCAACCCATAAGAGAAGAGTCTCCTCAAAGCATGATTGATGGAGCTCCTATCTCTGCCAGCAGCAAGAATACCAATCTCTTCTACAGAATGTGTTGCCTTGGCCAGTTGACAACAAACAGCAAAACCTTGGGTGTATAAAAATGTCCATGTCTAACTTGATAGAAAATATGGTTGGTTTTATATGGAAATTTTGAGGTGCATTAAATGTCTTTGGTAGTAGTACCAAGGCCCCATATTAGCTATATTCTTAACAAGTTCCAGCTACACAGAAATTCCTAATAAAACAGGTAGGTGAACGCCACCGTCCAAGTGCTATATATTTCTGTATATAACATATAATTGTGCCTCCAGGGGAAAAATGTATGAAAATATTCCTTTCTTTAAAGACAAATGAAAGAACACAGGAGAGAAGCGCTCAGGTATTGATCAGTTCACCTCAGGCATTAGCAAAGTATTCCAGCTTCTTTTTCATGGTAGAAATGATTTCCTGCTAATTTTCTCTGTTAACAAATCTCAATTTTGGTCATTTCATTAGGAACGGTATGTAGGGCACCAGGGTGGTTCAATGGTTGAGCATCTGCCTTTGGCTCAGGCTCAGGTGGTGATCCCGGAATCTGGGATCAAGTTCCTTGTCAGCCTCCCTGCAGGGAGCCTGCCTCTCCCTCTGCCTATGTTTCTGCCTCTCTCTGTCTCTCATGAATAAATAAATAAACTCTAAAAAAGAAAAAGAAAAAGAAAAAAAAAGGAATGGCATAGTAACATCTTCTGTTCCTTGTGCTATACCTTTTTGTAGTGTTAACTTTGAATATATATCTACTCTGTGAAGAGCTAGGTGTATTTAGAAGTACTACGTAAGTCATCATGCACGGCCGCTTATTGATTAAGGTATTTCCATAGTTACATGACAGTTATGTCGAAGACGCATGATTACAGCGATGTGACAACTTTAATTTTTCCTGTGGTTGCTCCTGTGCTCCTGCCTCTGTGGGGCCTGTTCTCCTCCTGCAAGAACTCTCCAGATTTACCCACACACTTGTGTTTCATCAGAAGTCTTCCAGACAGGGGGATCCCTGGGTGGCTCAGCAGTTTAGCGCCTGCCTTCATGCCCAGGACGTGATCCTGAAGACATGGGATGGAGTCCCATGTTGGGCTCCCTGCAGGGAGCCTGCTTCTCCCTCTGCCTGTGTCTCTGCCTCTCTCTCTCTCTCTCTCTGTGTCTCTCATGAATAAATAAATAAATAAAATCTTTAAAAAAAAAAAAAAAAAAGAAGAAGAAGAGGTCTTCCAGACACTTGAATCCCTGAAACACTCTCAGTTCTGTCATTATTATGTTCAGTTTAGTTTATTTGTCAAAACTGCCAACTTTAGTGAAAGAGCCAAAGCTCTGCCCCTTACCCAAGCTCCAGGCTGCTAGTGGGGGCAGAGTGGCCCCTGGGATGGGCAGCCTCATCATGCTGAACACCCCTGAGTGCCCTGGACATGCCCCTCCGTCCTCCCAGCTGCCACTGGGCTCTATTACCTGCATTTTCTGGTGGGAGGATTATTTACCCCATTCCTCACTGCCACCCCACCACTGCCAAGGGCAGCCAGCAGACGACACCTCCAGCATCCTTTCAAATCCTTGCCAATGTCCAATTCAGATACTTCCTACCCCATGAAAACTTTTAATTCCTAATCCCCTAATACTGCCTTTGTCAGAACTCCCCTGGCAGGTCGTGCCGTTCCTGGACCACATACACTCTCTTCATTGTGTTACATTTGTGCCTTGTGGTACAGCCTCTTGTCTTGGCTCCCCTGCTAGACTCAGAGCTTCTCAAGAACACCCACCGTTCATTTTTTTTTATTGCCCACCATGTACAGGATGGAAAAATAAAATCTTAAATATTTTTTTGGTTTGTTTTAAATCTTAAAATTTTTAAAACACATTTATGAAATGTGAGGACAGGTCATTGTCATATATAGAGTTAGTGCTCCGTCTGTAAGCAAGGGTATAAGCAAAGACAGGAGGAAATTGTTAATGGGTTCCTTCCGTATTGTTCCTTCCATCGGGTTAAGGGGAAAAAGAATATTTCTGTTTTTTCTAGTTTTTCATATATTTGAAAGTGGAAACATATACAACCATTTAAGCAATTTATCTAAAAGAATTGAAGTTGGATCATGAAGTAATTATCATATTTATTGTGTTACAACCAAAGAGGCAGCAAATCACTTCTTTTTGTTAACAAGAAACCCATTACTAAGACTTTTGGGATTTTAGAAGGACAGGTTTTTCATCATTTAATTTTTAAGTATATTTAATGCCTCATTTTTAAGAGCTTTTAGCATAATAGGCCCATTGCTTTCCTGTCTCCTGTCCCTGTCTTGCTGCAGAAGATAATTTATTATTTCGTTATCTTTTTTTGACCTGGTGTTAGCACACAGACCAGACTGAAATGCAGCTTATTAAATATTTAAGAAATCATATTAAGGTGGCATTTGTGTCTTCTTTATAACAGCTGCTAGCTTGATCGCCAGACCCTTTATTTCATTATGTAAAATATGGCATTGTTCTTCCCATCAATCTAGTTATGAATGGACAGGGGTCCAACTATTTCCAGTAGCACCAAAGAGACTAAATGTAGGAGTTCCAGATCAACCTCCTCATGATTTTTGAGACAGTTCCATGAAAAATAGTGAGATACAGAGCTGTGTGCATTCATTATTGTTCTGTGGGAAGGCTCCATTTCAACTCTTAATCTTCTGTGTTTTCAATACTTCTTTTTAAAAGGAGGTTGTAGCACAGCTAAATAAGATGGGCTGACAGCATGCCACTGGCTCTGGGCAGCCACTACTTCTCCATGGCAAAAATAAAATAAAATAATAAAATAAATAAAATAAAATAAAATAAAATAAATAAAATAAAATAATAAAATAAATAAAATAGGAGGCTTTTACACTTCTTACTAAATATCTCATTTACTTCTCATCTGTGAAGCTGTGGCCTCCTCCTGCCTTTTGCAGATTGCCCTTCATCCTGGTGAAAGGAGCCAGGCTTGCTGGAGCTTCAAGGCTTATTAGCCAAGTGGGAGGAATAATTGTTATTTTGAGCCACCAAAGGAGAATCTTTGGAATTGAATCTACTGGAATAGAGAGAAGGCCAGCCCTTCGACCAGAGGGTTCCATGGGTGTGCTTTCATTCTGGTCTTTTTATTATATTATGATATTTACTGTGAAGTTGTTTGAATATCAGAGTTACCTGGACAGACCTAAGACTTTTGTTTTTGAGAGTAAATGTTGGCGTTATTGCTGCTGAGGCTAACTGGACGTGTGGCTAAAGATGCGAGACGCCAGCCTTCCATCCTACATTAGTGCTCAGAAAGCCTCTTTTAAAATGCTCTCTGCCCAGCTATCCTGCTGCTAAATTACAAATAAAATTCCTCTCCTTTAGGAGGCGGTGTATATGGCTCCCTGTGAAGGAGGACAGAAGTCTCTCCCACCCCTAAATTCCCAGGCAGAGAAAATGGAAATGTTTTTATACATTTACATATAAATACATCTATTTTAAAATGTAAAAATAGGTGTAAAATGTAAACATAGATGTATTATAAGCATATGAAACAAAACACACTGCAGTGATTGTGAAACAGACGTCAGGGCTCTGATTTGTGAGTGCAGAAAATTTACATAATTTTAATGAAGATTGGACAGGAAAACAATGAAAATAAAATTGATAATAAAAAAAAGCTATGATTGAACTCAAGGAAAATCCCAGCACTATCACACTCAAGTAACCTGTGTCTGTCCATCTTTTTAGTCATGCTACATTACACCAGGAAGCCCACCCAGATTAACACTAAATATCTAATCTCTTACCTTCCATTCCTTAGTAAAATGGTAATTCCCCTGTTGTCTGGGGTAAAGAGCCCTCTTTCTTGTATTAAGCCAAGGCAAGACACTGCCGGTTTATGAACGTCAGTTTCTTCATCTGTAAAATGGGAATGCAAGTCCTCGATTCATTTCCTGGAATCTTGGGGCCAGATGAGTTTTAGAAATCTGGGCTCTTTTACAATTTTTATTTTAGAACAATAACATAATGCATATGCCCATGTTATCAAACATATTCTGTAGTAAAATTCTGTAGGAATTCTGTAGTAAAACGTGCGTAGTGAGATCAAGCATATAAACTTGCATTTTTCAGGACTTTTAGTAATGAAATAAAATGAAATGAACCCATGGTTAACCCCTCCTGTGAAGATGTACTTAACAAATAGCAGCGGCTCCCCCCATGGTAGATGTTATTTATTTGAATTCATGGCAGATAATGTGGGTCTCATATCTCACACAAAATGGTGTGAATAAGGGAGTTATACTCCAACTACCCTTCTGATCCCCATTGAATTTTGTAAAAGGCCATTACAGTATTTTTAAAAAATGGTGGTGAACTTCACTCCAGAGAATGTTCATAGGACGGCGTGAAAGCCTCCTGGGGTAAATTTAGGTCCAGATATGATACTCTGCTCAGAGGTTGATTGATAAGATCAGAATTATAGATATAGAACAGGAAATGAGATTTCTATTATATACAGTTAAAATTAGCACCAGGACATTTTTAGCTTTTTCTCTCTTTTTTTTGTCATAACTCTTATTTGAGGGGATAAAATCAATCACTTCACCAGTTCGGCTCATGTCTGCACACTCAAAAGTGATTTATGTTTATCTGTGCTAAATTTTGCTTGCCAACCTATCTGTTCCTGATGTGACTTGAGCCCAGCAGTTTTTAGCTTACGGGTGTGCTGGAATCAGTGTGTGAGGTGGCTCACAAAAAGTTTTAGGTGCCACAGTTTGTAAGTCATTTAATTAAAAAATATTGTGATAGGGATCCCTGGGTGGCGCAGCGGTTTGGCGCCTGCCTTTGGCCCAGGGCGCGATCCTGGAGACCCAGGATCGAATCCCACATCAGGCTCCCGGTGCATGGAGCCTGCTTCTCCCTCTGCCTGTCTCTGCCTCTCTCTCGCTCTCTGTGTGACTATCATAAATAAATAAAAATTAAAAAAAAATATTGTGATTATTTCAGATTGCCCTATGATAATCTCCATCTCATTTTCTTAGGCTCTGATACACTTTCAGAAATGGGAGATGAGCAGAGGACACTGCAAAGAGTGTGTCTTGGATGAATGTATCCATCACGTCCTGGCAGGAGAATTTTATTTTTCTTTTGAGAACCTCTTTTCGAGTGTATCTGCCTATTAATGAAAGCATATAGATTTTCATCTTTTGAATTTTTTAATCTTATTTATTTATTTATTTATTTATTTATTTATTTAATCTTATTTATTTTTATTATTTTTCTTTTTGAGAGAGAGTGTGAGCAAGAGCACAGGCAGGGGCAGAGGGAGAGGGAGAATGTTAAGTGGAGCTCAATGTGGGGCTCGATCCCATGACCCTGAGATTATGATCTGAGCCACCACCAAGAGTCGGAAGCTCAACTGACTGAACCACCCAGGTGACCCTCGATCTTCATCTTATTTAAGTATGTGTTTTATGTTACATGTGGAAAGAGTAATTTTTCAAAATTCTTACTGGGAACTGCTTGCTTTTTTTTTTATTGTGATAAAGCATACATAACAAAATTTATCATTTTCACCATTTTTGGGTGTATAGTTCTGGGGCATTCAGTGCATTCACGGTGTGGTGAAGCCATCACTGCTACCCATCACCAGAATGTTTACATCTTCCCCAACTGAAACTGTGTACCCTTTTTTGAAAAGATTTTATGTATTGAGAGAGAGAGAGAGAGAGAGAGAGAGAAAGAGAGAGAGCAACTGAGTAAGCAGAGGGAGAGGGAGAGGGACAAGCAGACTCACACTGAGCGTGGAGCCCAATGCTGGGCTCCATCTCACAACCCAGAGATCATGACCTGGGTTGAGATCAAGAGTTGGTTGCTCCACTGACTGAGACACCCAGGTACCCCGAAACTGCATACCCCTTAAATGCTAACTCCCTATTCCTCCCCCAGCCCCACCACCATTTGACTTTGTGTGTCTAAGAATTTGACTACTCTAGGTGCTACTTTGTCCTTTAGCAACTGGTTTATTCACTAAGCCTAATTAGTGTCTTCAAGATGCATCCACGTTGTAGCATCTGTCAGGATGTCCTTCCATTTAAGAATGAATGATGTTCCACTGTATGTAAATATCCCCATTTTGTTTATCTATTCATTCATTAATGGACACGTGCATTTCTTCCACTCTTCGGCTGCTGTGCACAGCGTTGCTAATGGGTGTAGATAATGGCATGATCTTGAATTAGTATAGTTCATACTTGTGTGTTTGGAGATGCTCATATTATCTTAAAAATAAATCTGTTAATATGCTAACTTGTCTGTTTAGAATCTTGATAGCAGAAATTCAGCATAAATAGCAGTTTTAAGATTTAATGGTGAAACCCTGATATTTAACCTGTTGTCTGTCTGTGAATTATTAAGATGCCAACCTTTAGGTGAAAAAGACCCTTGCAAAGGGGGTGCTTGGTGTTTCTTAACTAAAGGACTGTGCAAGAGCATCACCACATAGTTTTCTTATGGCCCTGGAGGCCACTTCTAACCTCAGAATCCTAGACCTACTGGGAGGAAAGTTGTTGATTTTTCTTCTGCATTACTTTTGAGTCTCAAACTATTGCTCTTTTTATCTTTCTGTCTTTTTCCCTGTGACAGTCCTACAAGTAACTAACCAAACAGTCTTCTTGTAAAATAGGAATAATAAAGATTTACAAAATGGGGAAAACTGTTTTTTTCCAAGCTCATGATAGGTTGCAGAGATAAGAGAAACTGAAACATTTTCAACTCTAACAAATGCAGAGTAAAGAACCAATGCCTTGTTCAGATGTAAAATCAAGTAACACAGTAAGTAAGTAGACTGTGGTTCCTATGTCTGGAAACCTTGCTAAGATTTCCAGCATGCTCAGAACACTTTATATGCCTACAAATGTTTATTATTCCTTCCTGCTCCGGCAAGGGGGATACTGATCCTGTAGGATCCTATATATATACAGGATCCTAAAGGCTGCTGTAGGATCAAATAGCATCTGGTTCATATTTTAAATTTGAGGAAAAGTGATCATTTGCTTTTCATCCACTTTATTTTATTTTCAGCTCAATTTTTTTTAAATGATTTGGGCACATAGGTCTTTGCTTGTTACCTAATTAATGGAATGTATTATTAGTCATTCCAGTATTGTCTAGCTTTGTATTCATTATGTTTTAATGGGTTCTTCCTGTCAGATAACGTGATTGTGTCATGTTTGAGTGTGTGAACTGTAGGAGGCAGGTTCCTTCCTTCATGTGACATCCAGACAGCCTCCCCAACACACACGTAAAAAGAAGAAGATTTTATTTATTTATTTGAGAGAGAGAGAGAGATCACAAGCAGGGGGGAAGAAGGGCAGAGGGAGAAGCAGGATCCCCGCTGAGCAGGGAGCCCAACATGGGACTTGACCCCAGGACCCTAGGATCATGGCCTGAGCCAAAGGCAGACGCCCAACCAACAGAGCCACCCAGGCACCCCCCATGACACACTTGTACTACCCCCTGCCCCCCGTGAGACCCTTCTTTCAGCCTGTCTGGGATAAAACAGTGACCCAAGACAGATGGGCCCCTGGTCTCACATTTAGAATTACCATCTTCTAAAGAGCAGAGGGACAAACAAACACACTACATTTGTGCAATTTACAAGCTGAAATAAGAGCCCTGAAGACAAAGGAAGTGTTGCAAAAGGAGGTTGTAGACCAAAGAGTGTCAACAGACCCTAAAGCAAAGCCATGCCGTGCCATGTTGGAGGCCGAGGCAAAGGAGAAAATCTGTCTTCATTTAGAATTCTGATATTTAGTTTGTTTTCTCAAATCCTGCATGAAGGTGTTATGTATCTGGATGACTGAGTGTTGGTGCCCCTTCAACTTTGCCCTATAGCTGCTGCCTCGCTCTAGTCCCTGCCCTGCTACCTGAGCTCAAGCCCCGGTTTTCCCACCCACGAGTTGTGTGACTTTGGGCAAGTTGCTTACGTGGTGTGTCTCGGTTTCTTCATCTGAAAAGTGGGGAGAATAGCAGTACTCTGTAAGGTTGTTACAAGGAGTAAAATAAATTCATATTTGTGAAACAGGAGACCAGTGCCTGGTACAAAGTGCTGTATGTACTTAAGACGTAATAAAGGAAGATGCCTCCAGACTCCTTCAGGGACTGAATGAGTCCTTATGATCTGGGTCCCAGATGGCGTCAGCAGGCTGTCATCAGCGAGCTTTCCCCTCTACCATTTTGGCTAAACTTACACATGCACTCACAGAACAGTCCTATAGCTAATGTGGTTATAGACTTTAAAGAACCGGGGAATGGTGGCCGGTTCAACCTCAGGCAAGTCCACCCTTTAGTCACTGTCAGGAACGTGGAACACCTCACGGGGTTGTGTTTCTCTCCCATCAAGGCCATGGCAGTCATCTTTGCATGGTTGCTGCTGAAGCAAGCACAACCTTCAGATACTCACCCTCCCTTACCCACAAATTTCTGTCTGGCTTCTCGGAGCCCTGCACACGAATAAACAGGACAGCCCATTGCCAGGATCCCCGCTTGTCAAATCCACTGCTTCTGTTCCTGTCTGTGGGGAAATGCATAGCTTTCTGCCAGCATTTATTTCTAGTGTCATTTTAAATGCTGCTCAAATCTAATCTGCTTCTTTTTAATTGATGTAAAATCACTTTTTGAAAAAAGATTTTATTTATTTACTTGAGAGAGAAATTGCAGAGGGAGAGGGAGAAGCAGGCTCCCTGCCGAGCAAGGGGCCTGGTGTGGGGCTCAATCCCAGGACCCCAAGGTATGACCTGAGCTGAAGGCAGATGCTTAACCTACTGAGCCACCCAGGTGTCCCTAAAAGCACTTTTTTAAAGAAAATATTGTACCCTTATTTCTTATGGCAAGGGTGTTGTGTTTACACTTTAATAGTAGGAGTAAACAGAAAAATAATTCCTAATTTAAAAAGTGAAGAAATGCAGTGTGGGTGAATTTTACTTATTCAAGATATTAAAGTGAAAATGGCTAAATACAAGATTTAATTTAAAAAAAAACTCTGATGTGCACTAATTTATTCCATAAGACTGGGGGCAACTGTGTGCGATAAGCAGGAATTTAATTATCTGTACAGATTTCTGGTTAAACAGGTAATATTTTTTCTCAAGTAGATTCTATGTGTGAATATAATAACTGCCCTAGGGAAAATAATGTTATACCATGGAAGAAACGAGCTTTATCTCAGAGTGAGTAAATGGGTTCTTTCTTATTTTACCCTCAAGCTTTGAATTAACAATTTATAGAAAGAGGGCCACTGGATTGGAATTAGTATTCTCCTTTGATGAGCTTTTTTCTATATTCTTTCTGACAGTTTATGTAAATGTAAGTATCTTTCTGTCTCCTGTAAAGAACTCAAATAAGCTAAACTTTAAGTACAGTGTGCCAATTCAAATAATAAAGCATTATGAAATGAAAATGTTTCCCCTTAAGGATGTATGTTTTGTGGTCACACTTACTAAAATTTGGTTAAATTTAGAGCATTTGTAGTGAAAGCCTGTATTACTTTTTAAAGTAGAATACTTTTATATGGACAAATGTAACCAATAGTCATAATTTACATTTAACATTCTCTTTGGAAGCCATGGGATTCTCAGGGCCCGAAGCCAAGGACCTTGACCGAAAGCATGCAGTTCAATATTGCATGGCCACACAATGAGCCTTTCTGTCACATGAACCAGCAGCAAATTTAAGGGATTGCTGGGAGAAAATTGGGCATCAGTCCCTTGTACATCTTGCAGGCAGAGGCTCTAGTTATCCTTTGTTCTAGTCTCTTTTTGATGATTTTTGTACAGTGAACAGCCCCAGAAGGCAGAGAAAGTGCTTGCCTCTAGAGCAAAAAGCAATCATGCTTACTGCCCGTTAGAAAAGATTTGGGTTGCTAAGCTCAGAATTCCTCTCAGATAGTGCAATCTGCTGTGTGCACAAGTGTCACCTGGCCTTCTTCATATCACCTTGTAGGAACTGGGATCTTGCGAACCAGGGTAAGAAAATGCTGATACTCTGGCTCTTGCCATTGCCGTATGTAATAAAGTCTTTGTCTTTGACCCAGGAGTTTCATGTCCTCTGCTGGCATCTGTAAAACTGTAGCAAGCTAACTTGTTAGCTTGTGAATGAGGTAAAATCTCAGAACCTTCACGCTTATTGACAGAAATGTCTGTTAAAGGACAGATAAAAATGATAGTAGCCTTTTTCTTTTTCTGTATATGATCCCAAGTGGATGGTGGTAGGTTTAGGGGTAACATGGTCTAACGTGTAATGTGTGGATAGTGCACTGTATGGGATGGCAGGACAGCCAATTCTAAATATATAAGGTGGTGTGAGTCACATAGAATTATTGGTATTGGGGCACCTGGGTGGCTCAGTGGTTGAGTGTCTGCCTTTGGCTCAGGTCATGATCCTGGGGTCCTGGGATCGAGTCCTCCCCATGGAGAGCCTGCTTCTCCCTTCCTGTGTTTCTGCCTCTCCCTGTGTATCTCTCATGAATAAATAAAATCTTAAATAAAAACCACCTGGTATTTCTCAAAGAGTGTAGGAGATTGTCTTTTTGTGAAGACTTGGTGCACCTGGGAATGAAAAGGATACTGGATCTGATTTGGACTTTGTGTCTTTTGGCTCAGATTCTCAAGAGAAACATTATCTGTGTTTACCTAGAGAACATGCCATGTGCAGTGACTCTTGGAGACAGCAGATAACCGTAAGCCTCATCTTGTAATGACCGCTCATTCTAGCCCCCCACCCCCACCCCACCTGCCATGCCAGGATGCCAAACGCAACACTGATATAAGTGATAAGGTGGCAGCCTTTCTTCATATACATTTTCCTAGGGTGGACATGCTTTTGAGAAGTGGTCCCCCTGGACTAGACCTAAATTCTTGTTCTTTACCAAAAATGGTTAAGCGGAGGCCATGCTCTATGCATAGAGGAGTTCCATGTAGCCTTTACATGTAGCCTGGTGTTGTCTCCCAGAAGGATTTTTACATGCCATTCAGGTAAAGGCCCAAATTGTCCATTTCTATGTGTTTTGCCCTAACAAATCCTGGTAGAGATAAAAGGACTTCACCTAGAAGACATACTAATAGAGAACATACCAGAGTCTTCATGATTTTGTTCTTGGCAAGCAGCCAGAGAGGCTTCCCCTTGTTACACATTGAGTCTGGCCGGCCTTTGACATTGGTGCTGCCACTGCCCAGCGCACACCGCTGGTGGCCACGGCTGATCCATCCTGGTCTGCAGCCTCGGGCTCCTCTGCCCTGCCCTCCACGAAGCCGCTGCCAAGTGATTCATGATGACCTGGGAGTTGAAACCTATGTGCTCCCTCTCTGTAAATGCTTCTGAAGATTCATTAGGTTTGAGAATCCCACAGCCCTTTCAGAAACAGTGATGTGGGGACACCCTACAGAGAACACCGTGGAATGGTACTTCTCATCTGCAAGAGAAAATATTTGAAAACACAAACATGGTGTTAAGAATTAAAAAATGGAAGGGTGCCTGGGTGGTTCAGTTGGTTAAGCATCTGCTATTGGCTGAGGTCATGATCCCAGGGTCCTGGGATCGAGCTCCATGTCAGGCGTGGTTGTGGGACCGAGGGTGGGGGGGTGGGCAGGTGTGTGTGGGGAGGTCCCTGTTCAGCAGGGAGTCTGCTTCTCCCTCTCCCTTTGCTGCTACCCCTGCTTGTGCTCGCTCTCTGCCAAATAAATAAATAAAATATTTTAAGAAAAATGAGTTAAAAATGGAAAATTTGAAGAAAATCAATAAAGAATGGATGAGATGTATGAGGAAGGGATATTTCAAATGATTTAAACATTTGAAATGCTGAATATTATTCTAGCCCTTTTACGACCACTGTTTTTCTCACTCACCAATTTCCTTCTCTAGTAGATGTGCTCTCGTTGGCTCAGCAAATCATGTAGTGTCATGTCAGAGATCCTGCAAATAAGAAAGGCATGGCTCAAAGAGAACTGCTCTGATGTGGGTATGAATGTGCCAGCTAATTCTTGAAAAACATTGTAGTTTTCTGGTTATTCTTGCTAAACCCCTGTGGAATCGTATATTTATGGGCTTTTGTCTGTTAGTGATAATACCTAACTTGGGGAAGTGCTGTGAAGATCAAACAGGTAGTATATACGAATTTCTTCGTACAGATGGAGCCTGGCACATAGTAAATGCTCAGCAAATGTTGACCATTATTATAGGGAAAGAGCAGTGTGAAACATGAACATTTTGGACATGAGGAGTTTCCAGAAAGAAGCTGAATTTTGCTGTATAATTTGGAAAGTATAAAGCAGAGATTTGGTGTGAACCAGTTTTTTAGGAGGTATTAGGGAGAATTAGAGGGACTCCCCCATTTGCTAAACTGGGTCAAATTGGGATAGGTCTCAAAAAAGCTGTACTGTGAAATCATCTATGTCTCACAGAAGGTCATTGGGATCCTTCTACAAGGTGACCTGCCATCAACTCTGAATCAAGGGTGGGGGCACTGGAAAGACTTCCCGCCAGGGGTAGGTAGGGACATTCCATTAGCCTATATCCCCAAACTCGAGGGTTTATTGCAGGATCCAGGAGAGCCTTGCAAAGGAACAGTGATCTATAGCTGACAGAGAAAGAGACAGTCGGGAGTGTGCCATGGGTACTGTCTTCACAGTCGGTTTAGTTTCCAGATGCAGCTATGTCCCCTTTGTGAGCCTTGGCTAATCTATGTTTAGCTCTGAACTTCTTTCAGAAGGTGGGCCTGGAGTGAATCATCAGCTGTTGGAGGTTACACAGGTGCCACCATTGCTCCCAGGACCACCTGATGGATCTTCAGGCCCAGGTGTCTTGGCTCCTCTTGAGCAAATGTAAGGTCAACATTCATTATGTATCTGGTGGGAGACCCTTGCCATTTGTCTGCTGTTGGAAGGAAGAGGAGATGCTGAGATCATTGCTTTTTTATTATACCATGCCTGGTGAGTGAGAATAACTTTTCTTCCCCTGAAAACCCATAGAATTAGAAACCTAGAAACTGAATATGGGGTTGGTCCAATTAGTTAGACTGAGAACAGACTCTGATTTCTGATTAGGAGAAGACAACCCAGGGAAAGAGAGAGTTATATGTGTTTGTTACGGGAACAGAGATATGGCCTCTGTTCTTCATCCTCACTCTGGATAAGACCATAAGCAGCAATGGGTTGCCATCAGGATGCTAAAAGGTAGCCACTGTATAAGCCATTTATGCAAGTTATGGTTAAATGTTGTATCGTTCAGTATGAAGCATAAATATGTCTCTGAAATATCAACTTATTACAGCCTTTGAGCCATTTTTAGAGTGATCATCTCCAATAAAGGTAGAAGAGTAATCCTGATTCTGTGATACTTAAAGACCTTAAGATCTTGGGGCATCTGGGTGGCTCAGTCATTTGGTCGGCCAACTCTTGATTTCAGCTCAGGTCATAATCTCGGGTTCCTGGGATTGAGCCCATCATCAGGCTCCAGTCTCAACCGGGAATCTGCTTGAGAATTCACTCTCCCTCTTCCTCTGCCCCTCCCCCACTCGTGTGCTCTCTCTGTCTCTCTCTCCCTCAAATAAGTCTTTAAAAGAAAAAAAAAAAAAAGACCTTAAGGTCCTGGTGATTTTCCCAACAGTCCCAGTTGTGTGTTATCTTTCTAAATGAAACCAAAAAAAAAACCCCATGTAAGTCAGTTTGTACAGAATATAGGCATAATTAGAAATGAAATAATGCAGCATTAAATATGTCTTCCTAGATAAATAGAAAGAGAGCTTTACACAGGCAGTAGAAAAGATGCTAAGCCACATTATGTTTTCACATACATAGCATTCAATGTAGTAGTAATATTATGATATGTTTGAGGAACAACAGGCAATGCAATGTGGAAAGACCACATAAGGCCACGTGTCTTATAAGGCAAATAAAGTTCAGGAACTCTTCAAACTGCTAGGCTGAGATGAGGTCTGGCCCAGGTCACTTTCAGCTGTCTAACATGTGTTCCTCCCTGATGGCACCCACCCAACATGAAAATGAGCTTTTCTGATTAAGTCATCCCATAAGCCTGCAAACCGGGTTCTGTGGAGTGGGTCATTCGTGGAGATGAATGACTTCTAGCTTCCTAAGAGATTTCTGTGCGACAGTTGTGCTCGTGGCAGGGGTAAGGACTTCAGAGAAACACCCCATGATTTGAGGCAATTACACAGCCTGGTTCATGGCTGGGAAACGCTGGCACCTGCCAGATGGTGCTGGCAGGAAGTGGGCAGCAGGCAGGCCCCGTTTCAGTGCTGCCTGAGGAGGAGGCTCAGAGTCAGGGCAATGAGCTGCAGTTGGCTCCTCTGCCACTTTGCACCTGTCAGTGAAGAGGCCAGACTCTTGTGTCACTCATGCACAGAGGATTTCTCTTTTTCTAACCTTTGGAGCTAGTGTTATTGTCTCCCCACTTGCGGAGAAAGAACATCAGTTCTCATTTCCACCAGAAAATTAAAAGAAAAAGGCAAAGAAAATACTGAAAACCTCTTCTGTGAAGAAGTTGAGTGAACAGATAAAATAATATGATTTGGTTATTCTTCCTGGAGTCTGGAGTCTGAGAAGAAATTTGGGGTTTGCTGCCACAGGGCATCTAGGTAGTTCCTGAGGGGACCCTGAGAGAAGAGGTGCTTGCTCTAACTTAGCATCTCAGAAGATGAGAGCTCTTTCTGTGGTTCCATGGGCCGTGTCATGTCCACCTTCCTTCCAGCACACCCTCAAGTCATCTGGTAGCCAAGCTTGAGGGCAAGTGGAAGTTGGCTGAGAAATGGCCTCTCCAAGCTGTGACTCATGCACCAGGGGAGTCTCCATAGTTGTGGTTCCAATGAGACAAAGGAGAGTAAGAAGCTAAGCCAGGAGGCTTCACGGTGAAAGAATGTAACCCAAAGAAAGAAGAAAAGGAGAAAAAATTGTAGACAGTGAAGCAGAAAGACTTTTTTTATACTTCAAGAGTCAACAGATAGAACTGATGAGGCATCTCGTGCTCCCTGATGTGGTGGAAAGCCAAACATAGCATCCCGAGAAGAAGTGAGGCAGAGTCAGAGTGAAACTGCACATCTAGATCCATACACATCTTGTCTTCTCGATTTTCAGGGAGTACCTGTGGAAGGCAAAGGTGTTCAAGGCCAGTAGTAATAAGAACTTGGTCCTCTTAGCATGCAATAGAAAGATGATGGGCTTTGAACCCACTGGACTAGGTTCAAATCCTAATTTGAGATCTCACTGTGAGATCTTGGATGAGTCATCTCGTCTCTCTGAGCCTGTTCCCTCCTTTTAGAAAGAGGATAAATAAGAAAACCCAAACAAAGCTGGGGACACAGGGGCCAGGGAATAGCTATGTCTGGTCCCCCTGTTGGCTTTGGGAAGAAGACACAAATCACTGGACTTGAGGAGTCCTGGTATGGGATGATGGGTGCACCAAGGGGCCAGTCATGGGCATTGTGCTCCTGGAGCATGAATCCAGCATGTGAGGCTTTGCAAATCCAATCTAAGGCAGCCACCCAGTTGTCCTAATGTAGTGTCCCCCATAAGCCGAGCCAGAGACCAAAACTTGTGCAGAGGTAGTTTGTTCAGAAACGTCATCCCGGGGAGCAGGAAGGCAGGATGAAGGAGTGACATGGAGAAAGAGGAATAGTCAACACAAGAATGCACGATGGCCTTGTCTCTTTAAACTCCCTGGAACCTTTGAGGAAGTTTATGAAAGGCATCTCGGAACTGTCTGCCCCGGATGAAATGGGAATCCATTGATTCACTGGCTCCAGATTCCCATTGGTCAAGAGTGACCCCATAGCACTAACTCCCCAACCCTGCTGGGTTGTGCAAGCCTGAGTGCAAAGTGGATTCCTGGGATGATTGAGCCAGAGGTTCGAGATGGCCCAGGGCAGGAAGCAAGGGATCCCTTTAGAAGGACAAGCTGAGGCCTATCTTGGTGCATCTGTGCAGAGTTGCTCACAGTCTCCAGGGGCACAGGACCCTAACAGCTGTGACTGAAATCTGAGAAGCAGCTGAGAGGGCTTTGGAGTGGGGCAGAAGAGGGGGGAATATACCAGCTCTCACAGGAATGCCCTTTTGTGTCCTTCTGCCTAGAAAGGCGTTGCAATAATGTGTTGGAGTGTCTTTGACCTTTCAAGTCCATGATTCTTGAAGAGGAAACAAAAACTTGCTGAAAATGTCTTGATTAATAAAATTTGCTGTGAATGGACACAGCAAGTCACAATAATAGTATTTGTTCTCCAAAAGACCTTCACCGGCTGTGGACAAGGTATAGAGCGAAACAGAGCTATTCCCTATGTCTACTTCGAGCAAAACAGACCTAATGTAGGTGGTTGCGCTATACACCGCAAGCAAGGGAAATTGATGCTTGGGCTCTGAGGAAAGTCTGGTGAGAAGTCAAGTTTATTGATTCTTAGTGCCAAGACCATTATCTGGGCCTTTAGTAGTTGTGACAATGATTTGGGAGACCTTATTAAAGATGAAACTTTGGGAGGGATGCCAGGGTTGCTCTATTAGCTTGAGATTCAGAACAAAGGAGAAGATGTGAGGAATCTTCCAAAGGAGACTTGGCTTCAGACAGAATTATGAAGTGGATCAGCTTTTCTCTGCCCACAGTCCCTGCTAACACCCCCACACTCACTTCCCTTGCATCCTGTTCATTCTTGGGGGACCCAGTACCCCACTGGACTGCTCACGTGCCTCTAGGCTGTCAACCAGCCAGTTTTTATTGATGCTTACCATGTTCCTAGATCCCAAGCAGGAATCAAGTGTGGGAGCATCCCACATTGTAAGTCTTCCCCTCCTGCCATCCTCTGGTCTAAGTCCCACCCATGATGGCTGGATGACTTGTGCCAGATACCTATTATGCTCCTCTTCAGAGCCTGTCAGCTTCCCGGTATCTTGGTCTAGGTCCCAATGGGCTCTGACCAGCTTTACACAGCACCTCTCGTCTCCCACCCAGGCTCCTGTGTTGCACCACGGCAGGACCCACAAGGTGCCCATGCTTTGGAATGCACAAATTAGAGATGCACGGGGTGAGCCTTTGACCCAGGGGAGCCTGGGATAAATTCTTCCTCCTCTTCCCACTCTGTCCTATGGCTGGTTCTAAGCTGGTTTGCTTCTTGGAGGTGTGGCCTGTCAATTGAATGGTCATGCTCAGAAGCAAAATATTCTTGTCCATATTGGCTCTCCTCCTTCTCAGCCTCATTCTCCCGGTACCTCATCCCTTCCTATGATTGTAGTTCATGATAAAATAATGGTTCACTCATTCTTTCAACAAATATTTGTCAGGTAAATACTGTGTGCCAGGACCTGCCAGGGGCACTGCACACACTGAGGTATTTTATATTCAGTGACTTAGCTGGCATCCGATACTTTTCCAGAAGCCCTATGGTTTAAGACCCAGTCTTGGAGGCCAAGAAATCCTGGCCCACATGGTCTAGACCTGGGCTTGCCTGAACGGGTGAGGGACCCAGAGGGGCTAGAAACAAATGCAGTCCCACAAAAGAGCACAGCGAGAGGCAGGGGAGGGAAGCCAGGGACGGAGCCCCACGAGCAGGAGATGCAGCCAATGTGGGAAGATGGCACATCTGAGAAGAGGAAACAACGAATCAGGAAGGTTGGCAGCTGAATTCAGGAGGATTAGAGTGGACTGAGAAATGGAACAGGAGGCAAAACAAGCCCAAACCACTCAGGACCAACTCCTGAAAGCAAATATCAGGAGTTTCCTTACTTATGGGCCTGGGGCCCCCAGAAAATTAAAAGATATTTTTTAAAAGCTTTGTAATCACTCAGTAATCCATTTAGCATACCATTGCGGATGGGGGAGGTACTTCAGAAAACTCACAGCTCATAGAGAAAAACAAAGTCTCAACAACCAAAACATGGTGTGATGAGTGCTTTTACACGTGGGTTAGCAAAGATGTTTTCCCCCTAGAGCTGCTGCGTCCAACCGAACTTCCTGTGGTGATGCAAACAGTCTGCTCTGCGCCACCCAACCAGCGGCCACGGCCAGCCTCAGTGCCTAGTGGGCACTTGACATGTGGTTAGCGTGACTGAGGAACTGGACTTCTCACTGTAGTTCATTCTACTTAATTCCAATCTAGAGAGCTGCATGGGGTTAGTGGTGACTGTTTCAGACCACACAGTCCTAGAGGAGGCCACGTGAGCCCAGTCTCCAGAAACCAGGAGGCGTCATCCAGGCCATGAGGATGGTGGGGAAGGGTCCAGAGTGAACGGCAGGAGGGCATGGAGATTAGTGTGTCTGTTCGTGAGGCTCGTGCTAGAGCAAGGGACACAAAAGGAGGCTAGAAAGGTATGTAGAGGCCTTGTGACGTGTACTTGTCACCATCTAGTAAGGGTGCACTAAGCCCCTAGCATGTTGCTGTGCACATCACCCACTTATCTCACTGATCCTCTCTAAGGCCCTGGAGCCAGGTAAATTAGCCCCCTTTTACAGGTGAGGTGACTGAGGCACAGAGTTTATTTAACCTAACCAATGCAACACAGCTTCTAAGTGGCAAAGCCAGGATTTGAACTAGGGGCTGACTCCACCTTCCATCTTTCTACTTTTGCACTTTACCCCACTTATGTGAGCCACACGGGGAATCTGGGCTTTATGTCTTTGTAGGCAAGACTGTGCTGCATCGGGTTGCTCCTAGGAAAAAGGAGTTAGGAGGCAGACCAGAAAAGTAAAGAGAAGCCAGCCCATGGGACCTAGGCCGGAAAGAGGGAAGTAAAGATAAGAGAATTCTTGGAGAGTGGGAGAAGTAGAGTAGGAATAATTAAGATAGTGAGGGGGGCACCTGGGTGGCTCAGTGGTTGAGCATCTGCCTTCAGTTCAGGTCATGACCCCAGGGTCCTGGGATCGAGTCCTGCAGCGGGCTCCCTGCATGGAGCCTGCTTCTCCCTCTGCCTCTCTCTCTCTCTCTCTCTCTCTCTCTCTCTCTCTGTGTGTATCTCTCTCATGAATAAATAAATAAATCCTAGAAAAAAGAAATTAAGATAGAGAGCTGCAGGCATGGAGGTCATGGTGATCAGAAGGGATTGAGGCTATTTTAGCCGGCTGTGGGCCAGAGGACCACCACAAGCATTTTCAGCCCTGGAGCTGAGGGTGTTAATTGGTGGAGAGAACCTCTTGGAGGAGTTCCCATCCAGCACACAGACAACCTCCTGCTTCTCCCGCAGCCAGAGGCCCCGGCTCCTCCTTTGTGTGAGAAAACGGATTTCTCAGACACTTGAGTCTGCATTTGAAAAGTTTTATATTTTTAACTTCTGCTTTGGGTGCCTTATTTTTGCCCAGTGAGATAGACATAAAAGCCACTGGGATTTATAAGTGTTGGTAATGCTCAGCACGCTGAGCCACAAGGAAACTAGGAGGAGGGGAGGAGGCTTGGCGGCCTGCAAAGCAGGGGGGGCCATGCCCTCACCCGAGACTCCTGATGGGACATCATTTCTGCCTCCCTCGAGATGGAAGTGTGGGGGAGGCCAAAGTAATTCTGATTTGAACTCAAAGTTATGTACAAGTGAGTCTTATATCGTAAGCACCATTCTAAGAAATGCTGAAAGTTGTCCCAACTGCTTGTTAAGAAAACTGATTTTCAGATGGTGATAGGAATACTATTTTCATGAAAATAACCAGTGTAGCTTCTTTTCTCTGGCCTTGTCTACTTTGCTCAGAATAGTGCCCTCTACATTTCTCTCTACATTTCTTCACTTGCCATCACCCCTTCAGTAATCCGGTTAGCCTCATAAACTAATATATTGTTTGCCATTTCTCTCAGTCTTGCTTAGTTTTGTTTATTTGATAGTAGATGTATTTAACTCGGACTAGGACTAGCCGGAGTATTATCCATGAGAGCACAAGCCAAGGGAGAAGAGACCTCTGGAAAAGTCTTTATTTGGAAAACACAGGTGTTCGAGTTATTTTTCTTTTTTTTATAGCTTTATGGAGATACCACAATATTTGCTCATTTTACATACCACAAAATTTACTCATTTTAAGTGTAGTTTGATGAGTTGTAGTAAGTTGATACAGTTGTGCATACTGCATTTCAATCTAGTTTAGAGCACTACCATCACCTCCCGAAATACTCCTTCCTACCCAATCTCACCTCTAACCCCACAGCCTCAGGCAGTCACTGATCGGTTCTATAGCTTTCTCTTTCTAGAAAGTTTATAGAAATGGAATCATATATAGATTTTTTGGGGGGTCTGGCTTCTTTCACTTAGCATAATTTTCAGGTTTTGCCCATGTTGATGCATCTATCAGCTGTTCATTTTTTGTTATTATTGAATTTTCTGCTACATAAATATACCTTATTGTGTTTATCTTTTCACCAGTTGGTGGACATTTGGGTTGTTTCCAGTTATTGATTATTATAGGAAAGACTGCTGTGCATATAAATCTTTTTATAGGCTTATGTTTCATCGGTCTAAAGTAAATACCTTGGAGTGGAATTCCTGGGTTGGATATTAAGTGTTCATTCAACTTTTAAGAAATTGCCAAACTTTTGCCCCAAGTGGCAGTACCTTTTTACATTCCCATAGCAATGTACAAAAATTCCAATTATTCCCCATCTTCACTGATATTTCATATAATGTCTTTTTAATTTTTTAAAAGATTTTATTTCCTTATTCATGAGAGACAGAGAGAGAGAGGCAGAGACACAGGCAGAGGCAGAAGCAGGCTCCATGCAGGAAGCCTGACGTGGGACTCGATCCCCAGACCTGAGATCATGCCCTGAGCCAAAGGCAGACGCTCAACCACTGAGCCACCCAGGTGTCCCATAGTCAGTCTTTTTTAATATAGCTTTTCAGGTGGGTGTGTAGTGGTATTTCATTTGGTTGAAATTTGCATTTCCATAGTGATACATGTATCAAAAATTTCTTCATATGTTTATCAGCCATGTGTGTATCTTTGCAAAGGTGTCTATCCATATATTTTGCCCATTTTAAAAAATTGAATTGTTTCTCTTATTTTTGAGTTATAAGAGTTTTCTATATGTCGTGGATACAAGTCCTTTATTAGATGTGTGATTGTAAATATTTTTCTCCTAGTCCGTGGTCTGTCTTTGCATTTTCTCATTGCTGTCTTTTGAAGAACAAATGTTTTTAACTGAGGATGTTCAATTTATTATTTTTTTTCTCTTCTGGATCAAACTTTGAGTATTATATTTAGGAAATCTCCTTAATTAAGGTCAAAAAACTATTCACCTACATCTTACATCAAGGATAGAAAACTATTGACTTTTATTTCTTTGCAAATGACCAAGAATCATCTGGATGCTGCAAGAAGGGCTTTGGCAGTCCGTTAGTTTTCTGGTTTAGTGGTTGTGGTAATGATAGGGGTCAGGAGGCCAGGTGTATTATTGTGCATAATTATAACTTGGCTTCCGACACCTTATATCATCCATTCTGCTGAGCACTGTGCTCAAAATAGCCCTCCTGCTGTTTGCCACCTATCCTCTCTGACCACCCCCACCCCCAGGCAGCCATTGATCTGTACGTAATTGATTCTCAGATTATTGAGTTAAATTTAATTGAATCCTCTAAAATTCCTTGCACATTTTTTACTCTTTGCATGAGAAGATGGCAGTTTTTAAAAATTGAGGTATAACTGACACACACACTACATTAGTTTCAGGTGTACAGCATCATGATTTGGTATTTGTATATATTGTGAAATGATGACCACAGTAAGTCTAAATAACATGCGTCACCATCCATTGTTATGTTTCTGGTGATGAAAACTTTAAAAATTTACTTTCTTAGCAACTTCAAATAGGCAATACAGTATTAGTTATTATAGTCATCATGTTGTACATTATATCTTGGGACTTACTTATTTTATAACTGGAAGTATGTACCTTTTAACTCCCTTCACCCATTTTGCCCCGCCCACCCCTCCCCCCACCCCCCTGCCTCTGATAACCACCAGTCTATGTTTTGTTTTGCTTTGTTTAGATTCCACATATAATGAACTTGTTTTTTTGTTTTGTTTTGCTTTGTTTAGATTCCACATATAATGAGATCACATGGTATTTGTCTCTGTCTGACTTATTTCACTTAGCATAATGCCCTGAGGTTCCATCCATGTTTTCACAAATGGCAAGGTTTCGTTTTTGAGTGGCTGAGTTGTATTCCATTGCGTGTGTACGTCTGTGTGTGTATGTAAAATACCACATCTTGGCTGCATGCATTTCTATATGTGTGTATTTAAGTATGTATTTTTTTAAAGTAATCCCTACTCCCACCGTGGGGCTTGAACTTGTGACCCTGAGATCAAGAGTAGCATGCTTACTGACTGAGCCAGCCAGGTGCCTCCCCAACGTTTTTTAAGTAAATGGTTGCACCAATTTACATTCCCACCAACAGTGTATAAGGATTCCCTTTTCTCCACTTCCTCACCAACACTTACTTCTTGTCTTTTTGATAATATCCATTCTAACAGGTGTGAGTTGATGTCTTATTATGGTTTTGTTTACATTTCCCTGATGATTAGTGACATTGAGCATCTCCTCATGTATTGGTTGGCCATCTGTAGGTCTTCTGTAGAAAAATGTTTATTCAGATCCTCTGTCCATTTTTAAAAATCAGATTCTTTATTTGCTCTTAAGTTGTATGAGCTCTTTATATATTTTGGATATTAATCCCTTTTAAAATATATGATATACAAATGTTTTCTCCCTTTCGGTGGGTTGCCTTTTTATTTTGTTGATGGTTTCCTTTGCTGTGCAAGAGCTTTTTATTTTTTAATTTAAAAAAATATTTTATTATTTATTTATTTGACAGAGAAAGAGTGCACAAGCAGGGGGAGAGGCAGACAGGGGGAGAGGAGAAGCAGGCTTCCTACTGAGCAGGGAGCCAGAGGTGAGGCTCCATGTGGGGCTCCATGCAAGGCTTGATCCCAGGACCCTGGATCATGACCTCAGCCAAAGGCAGACCCTTTACCCACCCAGGTGCCCCAGTGTGCAAACGTTTAGTTTGACATAGATCCACTCGTTTATTTTGGCTTTGTTGCCTTTACTTTAGGTGTAAAATCCCCAATGTTTACTGAGGACTTTTAATGGTTCCTTCACACCCATGACTGAGAAAATCCTGCACTCACACCAAATACCCTATAGAATCCATATGCAGTTGTTTTTTTCAGCTCTAAGAATGTGTTTGGGTTCTGTCTCGCATACATCGCTTGATCTCAAACATTATTCTTAGTGGTTTGTCTTGGAATCCTTCTGCTGCCTCTTACTTTTCTGCTGGCGTTGTTCTTCACCCAGCCCTTTCACTCCTAGATTCTGTTGGCTGCTCTTCCAGGCTTTTTGAATCCCCTTCTTTCATATTCCCCAAGTGGTGTTGGCTGGACACAGACATGCAGTAAGTGGTGCCGGGACCCAGAAACCACAGCTCGGCCTCAGCTGAGAGCCCCACGCCCCCTCCTGTCTGAGAAGGGACTGGGCCCAGTCTTGCCTCTCCTGCCCACATTATTCTGCCCATTGTTGACATAGTAACGTGTGCCTGATACTCACGTCTCCATCTCTACCCTGCCGAGCTTCATCAGATTTAATAACCAGTGGCCTCACAGAATCTGATGCTTAGCTTTCTTTTTTCCAATTTCTGGTCTTGATTTTACTTTTCTGCTGTGACAGCTCAATGACTGTCCTCTTGGTGGCTGCTTTCTTTGGCTCCATTTACATTAAAGCAGGTGCAGCACTCATACTCCAAAGCACCGAGCTGGAGGAGACCTTACAGATGTAAGCATGAGCCCTTCTGGAAGTTCTCCTGGAAATCTTGTGACTCCTTTCATAGGCTTAAAAAAGTTATTTTTTCACAGGTATTTTTCTGCCCAGTTTCTTGGTGAATTGCCATAATTTCAAAACAAAAGAAAGTGATAATAATAATGTAACTCAGAAATTTCTGACATCTATGGCATTTCTTCTTTCATTGCCATGCCTGTTTCCTCCTGTCTCGCCTTTTCTTCTTGCTTTCCAAGTCTCTTTCCAGAAAGACACAGGTGTTTCTTTTTAAGAAATAAATCCTCAATTTACCTGCAAAATTTTTTCCATGAAAATCCAACTGAAGAGACCCAAAGAGGCAGTAATTCTAGGTGTAATGATCTTACCAACTGACTTGGATAAAAAACAGAGGCTTTTCTGTCCTGATTCTTCCAGGAAGCAGGAGGACACTTGGACCAAAAATCCTTTCTTTTTTTTTTTTTTTTCCTTTTTTTAAAGATTTTATTTATTTATTCATGAGAAACAGAGAGAGAGAGGCAGAGACACAGGCAGAGGGAGAACCAGGCTCCCTGCAGGGAGCCCATGAGGTACTTGATCCCAGTGTCTTGAGCCAAAGGCAGGTGCTCAACCACTGAGCCACCCGGGGGTTCCCCAAAATCCTTTCTTCTTGCTGGCATTTCTAATCAGCATTTTGAGGTCCATTTCTCTCACCCCATCCCAGCAGAATATATTCTTTCCGGAGAGCCCATTTAAATAGTAAACAAATAAATAATAGTAGAGATAGAATGTGATCTTCTCACAGCAGATGTGGTTCCGGAGGAGTCAGTGTCTTTTAGCACACACAGCAGGGTATTCTAAAGCTTCAGCCGATGGGTTGATTAAATCTCATGGCACAGAGAAAGTTGTCTCTGACATTCATGCTTTTGGGTACTTCGCTTTTATACAGAATATGAACTCCTGAGAAGCTAATATTTAACTTCCTGGAAACTGTATTATATTCTAAATGTTAAGGAGGAGGATGCTCTTTGGAGTAAATCTGACAAATTCGTTTGGAAGCAAATGATCACTTATTGATTTATTATTTTTTTTTATAAATGCAGATTTCTACGTGGCCTGTTTGCAGAAAATTAGATGCCCCAGCAGTTAAATATTTCATGAATGACTCCCCTGTTTTGCTGGTAAATCCTTTGTAGTGCAGAATGCATATCAGCAAGTAACTGAGATTTGTTCTTTACATGAAATCGCCTCCAGCTGGAATGAAGGATTTCCAGCTATTTAGTTTATGATAATATACCTTTCCCAGCACTGATAACAAGGCGAGAACACAATTCTTCATGTCATGTCGGTCTCCATTTCTCATTTTCATGGTCCTGTTGTGATTACACAGAGCCCGAATACCTTAGCAAAATATATTTTGAAATGTTACTGTGAAGATTATTGTAATCTGTGACATGGCAGGAATGACGTCCCTTGGATTTGATAAATCTGGGCCTTTTCCCTCTTCACCCCCTCTGTACCCAGGCTCCTGTCTAGGGGAAGCTCAAATTATAGGAAAGAGTGACTCAGAAATGCAGCTAGGAGGAAGGCAGAGGCGGTGGCTGCAGGTTGCAGCGCCCATAAGGCCCTTGCTCATCACCGTCGTTCTGCACCCTGGGCTCATCCCCAAGATGAAACAGTAAGATGGCCTTCCCATAGAATGTTGCTTTTGAAAGGCTTCCCAGAAAAAAACCGCTTTCAGATCTGCTGTGACTCGCACGCTGTGTGTGGCAAGGCTAGTAGTGCCCACGAGACTTCCTAGGAGTCATTAACTACTTTTGGTTAATGGGTTGTGAGCATCTAAATTCCTCTGAATGGAAGCAGTTTCCAGCAGGAGAATACAGGGGCTCTGGAAGTCACATGTTGAGGTGGTGACATCACAAAACGCCAGAGAGCAGAACCCCGTGCCTGCCCACCCTGGGCATTAGCATGGTGAAGTATAAGCTGTGTTGTGCTAAATCCTGAGACCTCTGGGGTAATTCTCCCTGCAGTCATAGGCTAATTCTCTCTCTCAGTCTTCTCCCCAAACCTGCCTCCAGGCTGATGAGGAGAGAGCACACACTGAGATTTTGAACCATGATTGCGTCTCTGCTCTGAGTGGTTCATACCATTTAGCAAGAATATCGGTTTGTAAATCCTGGCTTCTTGTCTTTGAAATGTGACTTTTTTTTTTTTTTCCCTGAGTGGCCAGCCTGCCAAGCATCCAAAATGCTATTATCTAGTATTAAATGGCTGCCATTTTGCCATGTGTTGTTTACTTGACAAATGGATAAGACGCAGCCCATTTAGAATACTAATATCCTGTAAGGCCTTTCATGCTGAAGGTTTTAATAAACTGTTTCTGATCCTGACATCAGAATACTTGTGATACTTGTTGAAATCTCAGTTTACAAGAAGATAAATAGAGCCAGAGCTTGTTTCAGCAGCTCGATCAATGTTGCCAAATATATTACTACCAAGACCTGTATTCAGAGTTAAATATTAAGCTCTTTCTGGTTACAAGAAACAGGCTGTCTCAATTTGTCTATCTTATTGATTGTTCCAGGTATCTGTGGCTATGTAACAAATTGCCCCTGAATTTGGTGGCTTGAAATAACAATTTATTGGTTTCCTTAATTCTGAGGGCTTGTTCGCCTCAGATGGTCAACATCTGGTTCTCTGTTCTCAGATGGTTCTTCTGCTACATGTGGTTTAACAAGTTACTGGCTCTGTGGCTTTTCTCTGGGAGCTCAGTTGGGCCCAGAACGGCCAAGATGGTTTTTCATCTCCCTAGGGTCTCTTTCCACTGGCTTCTCCTCATTTAGGAGCGTAGCTCGGACTTCCCAGAGAGAAATTGCAAGAGGCTAAGCCCCAATGAGCAAATGCTCACCACACCTCTGCTTCTGTCATTCTTGCTAGAATCCCACATGCCTGACGACCTCACGTAGCCAAACCCAGAGCCATTGTGAGAGGGGGACTACAGGGTATAGATGCTACGAGGAGTGCTTGCCCATGGGTCACCCATGTAACAGTCTACCTAGCACACTCACGAAGACTTGTTTCAGTTCACAAGATGGGAGAAAGATAGGAAGACCTTTCACCCACACCCACTCTTCTGGTAAACTTCATAGCAAATTGGAGCATTGTCTGGAAATCAAGAGTTTGAGAGGCCTGGTGATCACAGTACAATAGTGTTCTGTGATGCTGCAGTCACTTGACAACAATCTGTTCTACTCATCCTCTTGCTACCCCCTGCTTCCTTCTGCTCTTGACACCCCATAACCTCTGCTTACTCATGGTTGCTCATGCTGCCTTGGTTCTGTGTGCCCTCTGGCCTTTGTTCCCACTCCAAACTATCGACTCACTCTCCCTCACTGCCTCATATTTACCCTCCCCCTGAGGAAGGAATTTGTTGCCACTTTGTTGGTCATTTAAAACAGCCTAGTCATCTCAACAGGCTCAACATGGCTGCTATCTGGGTCCCACTCCCGGCCCCTGACTCTGCCAGCCTTGGTCAGGGTGGTGGGGTCAATGCAGAAGGACATGCTGACCATAGCAAGCATTCAGAGTGGAATAGTCTTCCCTTCATTCATGGTCAACTGTGATTGGATTTGGAGATGGGAGGAGTAAGGCTTCCTTTGAGAAGCACTGTTCCCTTTCTCTCTTACTACCCCTGTCCTTCCTTCTGCAGTCAGCTCTGACGCCCCTGAGGCTGATCCGGCCGGCTGTTGTCAGATAACCGCTGCACAAGTGTAGAACAGGTGTCTTCCTTGGTCAGGGTCACTAGTAGTCTCACCCGTATGGACTTTGCATTAAACATGCTTTACCCTTTGTCTTAGATCTTTCAATTATGTCATTGTCTACTACTTTTTTCCTGTAATTGGCCATGCTAAACAAAGGAAGTGTGGGAAAAGCCAGTATCCAAATAATTGCATGAGATGCAGAAAGCTAGATCTTGCTGAAAGGCATTGGTATTTTCAATGATCTAACTTCAATGACAAAAAGGCTGATAAAATTTTTTCTAAATTCAAGAGATCCTTAAAATCTTGGTTTATATATGTTTACACTTCTGATGCATGGAATGTGTCTAGAACAGTTTGCAAAACTCCAAGAGAAATGGGGTTGCTAGGGTTGCTTCCTTTGAATTTATGTTCCTCTGTACCTTATGGATGTTGTGCCATGGGCATATAGTATCTACTTTTAAAAATGACTTTTTAAAGCATGTCTTGTCTGCATTGTCCTAACTAGCAACTCCTTTAAAAGGCCAGGGTCTGCATGTGGTGCAATTCCAGCTGAACTATTCATGTGGAATGCCTCATGAAAAGACCCCAAAGTCATGCTATGAACAACACTGAGAAGATATTCTGTGGATATTCAGAAACCATTGGTACTTTTTTTTTTTCCAACATCAGTGACCAAACTTGGTAATTCTATTTGTTTGTTAGTGAAATGCCAAGTAAGAAACTATGAGAGGGAAGGGAAATGCTAGAGGCTCCTCAGGGTGAGGCAATGTGAGAGGGCTGGAAGCTCCAGAACTTTTCAGAACTGGAACTCTGGGTCTGGCACTTCACACACTGGTGTATGCCCTTCAGCAGGTGACTTTGCCATTCTGCATCTCGGATTCCGTATCAGTCAATTGGGAAGTGTAATAGAGCTTGCCTTTTGGGGTTATTGGCCAGATAAGGTGAGTGAATGCATGTCAGTGTCATTCCGGGCACATGGAAGGTGTTCAGTGAATAATAGCCACTGTGACTGGCCTTTTTTTTTCCCTTCTCATCTATTAAATGGGTACAGTACCTGCTTTCCTATATTCTGAGTTTTTTACAAATATCAAATAAGATAACCATTTATGGTGCCCTGAAGAATGAAGATTATCAAGATGTGTTCTATCATCTATTATTTGGGTAAAAACATCTGTCAATTGTCCACCTATCCTTGCGTACTATTCTAGGTTCTAGCTACCAGATTCCTTGTTAAAACTCTATTGTGGGATCCTTTTGGGCTAGGAGGAAATTAGAAACATGTTCCTTGGTGCTTCTCAAAGTTTACCTTGTTATTTGAAGAGACCATTACAATCTCTGTCCTCACCTAATCCCAGACTGCTTTTCCTAGGGTGTTTTCATGGTAATGTAGTTGTGTAGATTTAAGTGTGACTTTGTAGATGTGTTAATGATGCAGTCATTGTCCATTTCTCATTGACCTTCCTTCCCTAGTCTTAGACTCAGCATCTGTGATGGAAGACTACAAGCATGGGCTAGAATGGACATTAATGTGCTCATTCTAATGGTAAATATTAAAAAAAATATAAAAAGTAGCAATCCCCAAGTTGACTGCAGAAAAACACCCTTCCCAGTCAAGATAGTGTCACATCCAGTGAGAGAGGCTAGACACTGATGGTCACACATAATCAGTGTGCCCAAGGGCATCCAGTCACATAAGAATATTTGTTTATTGGCTTAGAGAATAGATAATGTTATGTTGTTCAAACAACATTGACCCACCCATGTTGGGATGCAGAAAATGAAATGGTGAGTAGTGCATGGCCTTCCGGCTCTGGTAAAGAGCTGATATATTTTCTTCATTAAAATAATCTCATCTTTCACTTGAGAGAAAAAAACAAGGATTTTATTTTCTTTCAAATGACAAGACTTCTTAAGTGAGCAACAGAGAAGAAACAGGAGTTTCTTGGGCTTCATATGAATCCTTTGTCAAAACTTAAGGATTTTCTTTTTAAACATATGGTAAATAATGCAGGGGAACATTTGCTCTGTGATCAATACACATTTTGGGCAAAAAGAAATAAGGGAACCTTGACTTGTGTTTCTTTTCTGATGATGAAATATTTACTGAGGAAGGGAGAGGTTTCTCTCCTTTCTGTTTCAGAAGTTCTGTGGGTAATATGTGAAGAGTTGCTTTGAATTAGCTAAATGAAGGGAATTATTAAAAGGCTTTTCTGTTTATCAATACTCTGGGGTGATTTTAACAATATATGTGGTTTTAAGTATCAAGGTGAATTATATTCTGAACTTGGACCTACTAGTTGTCTGACCCTTGGTTTCGGCTCAGGTCACAATCTCAGGATCCTGGGATTAAGCCCTGGGTTAGGCTCTCTGCTTAGGCTGGAGTCTGCTTGAGATTCTCTCTCTCTCCCTCTGCCCCTCTCATATATGCTGTCTGCCCCCTCTCTTTCTCAAATAAATACATAAAAATCTTTAAAAATTAAAAAAAAGTGCATTTTTTAAAAAAAATTCAACCTGTGTTGTACTGACATACTCTTTGGCCCTGACTAAATATGATGCTGCTATTTCAAACTGGGGTTTCATTCATTTAATGTAATTGCATAAACAGTTTAGTTTTAACTCATGGTTCTCAGGTAAGAGAGAATGACCAACAATTTGCAAGGTAAACCATAAGACAGATGGGTTCCTAGCAGGGCTGGGCGTTGACATCAATATTGGGAGTGTGGAAGTGGTGGTTTTTCTTTGTAAGACATGCAGAGCACATCACTCTTACAGAAAGAAAGCTCAATTTTCTGTAGCTATATTTGATTTTCACTTTGACTGAGAGCTGGGGACCTAATGTTGTCCTTAGGCACTGAGTTCTTCACCTATGATGGCATACGTAGGAGGAGTGGGTGATTTTCCATGGGCAGGAGTCAGAGGATGGGCAGGGCAGTTGCTCTGTCCTCCCCAAAGAGAACCTACGCTGGAGACAATTTTGTGGTTATTGGTGCCATTAGCTTACTACTTCTGCAGAAAGACCACATCTAGCTCATGACCTCCTCTCATTGCAAGGATTTATTCATGTCTCTTTAAGTAAGTACTTTCTCAGTTTTTCTTAAAATTTGAATTTTTTCTTTATGCGACACTGTGATTTAACGGCAATACCTTATTCCCTATAGAGTCTGAAAAGGTAAAGCAGATTGAATGATGCTTCCTTTTACAAGAAACTGCCTAGCAGTTTTCTCTATTTGGGAGGATGAATGATTAAGGCAGGCAGGCAAAGGAAATAATAAATTAAGAACTTAGAAATTGTATGTAGCTGCTTAAGATCTTATGGGCGTTGCAATTGATCGGTACATGTTTTAGAAAGTGCTTTAGTTCTCCTGTACCTCTTCGGAGAGCTAGGCACGTAAATGGGATACAGCCGATTAGCCTGCCACAGAAATCAGGCAGGTGTGCTATTTCTTCTCTCAGCTTTTGATTCTGGAGTTCTCTCTCCATATGTGTGCTATGTAACATTAAGTTGTTTTGGTGCCATTTATTTGTATTTTCCCTAAAGCTCGTGTATAAATTCCAAATTTTGATTTCAACAGAAAAATCACAAGAGACCTAAATAAATCTGATTAAATGATGGAGATATGTTTTGCACACAAAAAATGACTGATGTATGTTTTGGCTAGAAATAGTTGGATGAGCTTCTGTATCAGCCTCTTGAAGTTTAATGGGCATGATTGTTTATATATTATAATATGGAGAGATAAATTTCTTGGATTGTAAACGAAACCACAGAATATGAGTGTTTCATTCAGAAAACAATATTTATGTACATATAGTGTCTACATTTAGCATAGCAAGTCCCCCTTTTTAAAAAATTTTTTTTATTATTATTTATTTATGATAGTTACAGAGAGAGAGAGAGAGAGAGGCAGAGACACAGGCAGAGGGAGAAGCAGGCTCCATGCACCGGGAGCCCGATGTGGGACTCGATCCCAGGTCTCCAGGATCGCGCCCTGGGCCAAAGGCAGGCGCCGAACCGCTGCACCACCCAGGGATCCCCCCCTTTTTTTTTGTATTTGTTTTTACCAAGAAATGTCCGAACTGCAATTGTCATCAGGTTCAAATCAGAATTCAGTTGCTAGCAAAACACATTATCAGCCTTGTTTCATGTCCCTTTTATACATGTAAGCTCTCTTCCACAAACAGACATGATATAACTAATTTGACCAAATAGACGAAGGTTTGGTTTTCAAAGCCAGTAGTATAAATAAACACAGCTTTAGGTAGACTGCTGTCAGACTGCCTATCTGAATAGAAACCTCATCTTCAATGATCTTAAATCTCTATTTCTTTTCCCTTCCCCCCTTCCTTTTTTTTCCCTATAAATATTTATATACACCCCACGATGTGCCAGGCACTGTGTTGGGTTCTGGGGACATAATAGGAAACAGTAAAGATGTAGTCTCTAACCCTTAAGAGGCTTTCAGTTTAAGTAGAAAAGATGGATGTTATCAAAATACACCATTAGCCAAATAATAAAAATCACACAAATCACTCAGTAATTAAGCTTTGGGAGCTGCCCTCATCTGTAATAATAACACCCCTCTCTCTTCTGAGAGAGCCATTGGTCACTCCCACCTGTCCTCATTAATGAGAAGACATGATTAAACGCTTCATGCTCTTCTGTGTAGGACAAACACTTTGTTGTGCCAGGCACACTATGGGGGGTTGGCAGGAGAGGGATACAAAAGTGGGAGAGACACCACCTTTGCCTGAAGCCTGCATACCAAAAAATAGATCTGTTTATTTCTGTATCTGTATGATATACATCATGAGTGAAACTAGGAATTTTAGGAATTCTTAGGAGAGGGGTGCAGTGACTTCTAGTTTGGTTGATCAACTAATATTTCCATTTCAACTTATCTATAAAGAAATGAATTGGACTTTGATAAGGAAATACGGTGGAGAGAGCATTGCAGGTAAAAAGAACAGACAAAGGCAAGAGGGTGGGAAAATTCAGAACATTTTGAAGGAGTGACACGAGAAAGAGAAACAGAAATAGACCATGAAAAAAAGAAAAAAAAAAAAAAGCATTTTACAAACAGGAGGGGATAAGGTTGGTAGGATATATTGAGGCCAGATCACTGAGGTTTTTTTATTATCTGTTTAAGGAGATACTGAACTTTATTTGGTGGATCCCACGGTTTAGGAGGGTGACTGATGAAAAAAGCTTGAAACTGGGAACCCGGGGCACTATGTGAGAGATGGGGATGCCCTAACCCTCGGTGGTTCAGCTAGTAAATAAATCAGTATTTGGGATTTGAAGCGAAATTGCAGCAGAGCCCTGGACTTTCCCAAATATAATCTCTAGAACAGAGAAGCCATTAAGCATTCCCTCTAAACTCACTTTCTAGTCCATTTATATGTCCAGGTTTTTCCTTTTTTTTTTTTTTTTTTTTTCTTTTTTTTTTTTTAGGAATGCCATGATAGCCTCTGATATAAATACAGATATTTACAATGGGAAAACCATAAGGATGGCAGCGTGGACAGATTTTGCTTGACATCACTACAAATATTTCTGACCTGATTTTAGCTGATTTATGAATAAATGATTATGCCCGTCCTGAGAGTTAAATATTTAAAAGTTAGCTCCGTTTCAGAGTTCATGTATAATACAGAACTGATTTTCTGGGCCGCGGACTTCGTCTCATTTCCTTCTTTCTAACACGCCATAATTCTCATTCTCTCCTTTTTCAGTTCCCTGCATGAAAATTATTTAAACGTCGCACGCGAATCTTTTGTGAAAGAAGAAAAGGAGATTCAGTTTGTGGGTCTCAGCAGGAGTTAAGCTAATGCAGCTTAAAATAATGCCGAAAAAGAAGCGCTTATCTGCAGGCGGAGCGCCCCTGATTCTCTTCCTGTGCCAGATGATTAGTGCACTGGAAGTACCTCTTGATCGTAAGTATTAATGTTTTAAAGCTGTTACACCCGGGAGTCAACGCCTCCCCACCATTTCCCATCCCTGTGAGCTGTGTGAATGCAGAAGGTGTCTGTGTGATACTGAAAAGCTAATCAAAATTAATTTGGCTTTTACCTACAGCACCTGGTGTTCATAAAGAGTCTCACCACAGAAATGGCCATTGAACCAGTCAGACCATTGTCCCCTCCTGGTCATTATCTTTCTTCCTCCTCAGATGTCTTTTGTGTACCATGGGGGGGTGGGTAGGGGGATGAAGAAGGAGCGAATGGTGGGCTGCCCTGATCCTCCCAATGGGCGACTCTTGATGGGAGCAGTCCTGCAAGGAAACTCTGTGAATCACTTTGAAATGGCCATGGAGACTTCCCCCACTTGTCTCCTCCCCACTACTCCACCCCACCCTTCCCCACCCCGCCCCCTCATGTGCTCACAGTGCTCTAGGAAGACTGGGGATGGTTTCTCAGCCAACCACACACCCCTCAACACCCCCCGAGACTACCCATAATTCATTTCTTTCCATCCCAACCGGTCGAAATTCACAGTACAAAGGAGTCTGGATCTAGGACATGGATCTTACTTAAAGCCTAGAGAAAGATCTTTGGTTTTAAAAATGTGACCAGAGACCACAGTTTAAATTTCGTGGAGAAAACAAGTCATGTGCAAAAACACTATTTGAAATGGACCAGCAGCAGCTACTGTGTGAGCCCACCCCGTTTCCTAACAGGAAAGTCACATGCTGTGCTCTCCCTGCTTTGGGTGGCCTGGTGTGGAAAATAAAGATAACACTGGGTTCCAACTGGTCACAGCTCTTGCAGCAGAAACCAGAATTTCAAATTTGGGCAGTGACTGTACTTCAGATTTGGCCTTTATTCTTGATCTGCCTGACTTCTTTAAATCCATTAGTTTCCTGAATAGAACATCTGTTTGGCAAGCTTTCCAAGGTGCAAGGAAGATAGCACTTTTCCTGGGGGCTCTTCAATTGTCAGGATGTCATTTTTTTGCCAAAGAAGGTTGCAAGTCCCAGTGGGAAGACATTAAGAAGAGATGTGGTTCGCCCCACACTTCGTTGACTTCCTTTGCTGTGCATCTAGAGTCTAAAGGGCAATAAAATGCAACATTTTACTTCCTTTCAAAAAATCTTTCATTCATGGACCTTAATTTCAATTAAAAAAAAAATGTATGATTGTTTAAGCCCATTGGAGTTGGATTGCCCAGGTAAGCATTTGCCCTAGCAGGTACACACGGGAGAGACAAAAGCACTTGAGAGAAATGGGCCTTTGTTCTCTCTTGTGTTAAATATATTCTCCCTTAATCTGACTGCTCAATCTAACAATCGGGGGGGAAACAGTCACCTATGGCTAACTCAATTATCGCTGCTAATGGAGAAGAGGCATAACCATGATGAAAAGAAAGTCACGGACAACCCAGGCGCTCCTGCATTAACCTTTGCAAGCAGCAATGACAGGCAGCACTGCAGAATCATTTAAATTGCATGCTAATGTTAATTTCTTCCCCACCCCTGCTCCTGACACCCCAACTATCTGAGCTGCTCCTTGGTGCCGGTACTAGCAACCCCTGGGTGAGGAAGGATTCTGAAGCAGAAATATGCTAACACCGCTGAAAAGTTCAATTACGGACTTGAAGATGAACCATAGAAATAGAAAAACCTAAAGCCCGTGTTGTATTTGGCTCGGATGGAGCACCATCATTGTAGCGACGTCCCATTGTTAGGTATGATTACCATGTGCATAGTGATGTCTGGGATAATAGGATCAGACACGACACAGTATGTGACAACTCAGATTAATTGTAGATTTCAGCTATTTTTCAAATTGAACATAATTGCTTGTCCAGCACAACATGCATGGAATGGAATTAGCCACCTATTCCTAGAAGAATCCTCTTTTTTTTTTTTTTGCTTACAGCATTCCTTTTGTTCTTCCCTATGTTTATGCGGGATGGCTGCTGCAGGAGTAAACAAAACCATCAATGGGAGTGTCTTTCTTTGACCACTTCACGGCTTCCACCATCACCGTACTGGTTTTTTAGGTCAAACCACATAGACAAGATGCCCCTTAATATCTCCAGGGTCCTAACGTTCTTATTACTAACATCTGGTTTTCTTTAATCCTGTGTGCCCACTCACCTGCTGATATTGATGGGGAAAAAGCAAAACTTCTTGAAGACTGTAAGTGTCTTTCTGTAATTTCTAGGCAGTGTGAAAATTTGGCCATGTCTTTTGTTTTCGAATTAACACTGTGAATTGAACGCACACGTTTATGATTTGTGACTAACGTCTTTTTAAGCATGTGCATTTCTTATGGCTAAACATTGATTTAAACAACCACGGAGCGAGTTTAACATATTCCCTGCATGAATTCTGAAGACTCAGGTATCACTCTTTCCTTTACCGATACTCTGCTCTACTAACTTCCAAGCTTTATTCACATCTGATGTAACCTCAATGAGAAAATTCACGAAACTTAAAGAAAATGCCTGTCCGGTTCTAAATGCCATTAAATGCTTGCTGGCATAGAGGCATGTCTTTTGGTATCTTTCAGAAGGTGAATGCACGCGGATGCTTCACCAGGTCAGCAGGGCCATCTGTGCCTTGTCCTGCTTCTTCAGGACTGCATAGTGTTCCAGCAGCATAATGGCTCAGCGACTTTGACTATTGTTCTGAAGCGTGCAGAAGACAAATAAGCAGCCCCCACTTACATCGTTTCTGAGTGGCTAGCTCTAAGCAAAGACCTCTGCTGTCTCTGGCAGTTGGGCAGCACCTGGTATCTACCTAAAATTTAGTTTTCGGGCATTTGAAAAATAATTCCTTTGAGATTGGATTAACTAGAAAAATCATGTAAAATCATCTTTCCACTTATAACCTCCGAGCATTTGTTAGTTGCTAGGTGACCTAAGCACTTTTCAAACAGGTGCCCGTAGACAGTAAACTCCTGGCAGCTAGAGGAGTGGCATCTGCAGCAGACCTGTGAACGGAAGTTCTGGGTTTGAAACCACCAGACTCGCATCTCTGTTACTTGCAGAAAAATAGAAGGAATTGGACTGAGGTACTTCTGACAGTCCCCACCACCACTCCCCTGAGCCACCACCTGGGTATCCACCGTTAGAGTGTGGAATTCCGGGCTTCTTTCCATCATCCCAAACTCTAGACTCCAAAAGCCTAAAGCATCACTCAAAGATGAAGCTGGTCCAAATGAAAATGATTATGACAATAATTCACACGGAGCTAACGCTGAACTATTATGGTATTGACATGTACCAAGAATCTTACACAGGTTCTTTTATTGACTCCTCCCAGTGACCCTAGGAGGTAGATACCACTTTTAAATCCCATTTTCCGTCTAAGGAAAGTGAGGCTTACAGAAGGTAAGAAACTTGCTTGAAGTCACAGCTGGTAAGAAACAGGGTGGTTCTTAACCCCCAGACCGGCGTGCTGACCAGAGTGGGAACTGACAGGGCTTCAACAGTGAGGGTTCCTTGTAGGGTAGTGGAACCTGGGAAGAGCAGCGGGCCGAGTGAGAGCATGAGATGGGGGTGGCTTCTGCTAACGGGAGGGGAAAATTTACTAGGAGCATAATAAATGGAGAGGAATGAGCTCTGCTTTTCATCTGGGCTTTCGGTATCATTTGGATAGTCAGAGACAGCATTTTAGTGTCCGTTGTGGTGGACAGCAGCAACAGGACAGAAGACCAGACAGATGAATAGAACCACGTTTGCAGCTCATCAGACAGGGAAATGATAAATTTAGCCTTGGCAGTAATTAACCACAGTAGAGAAAGACAAGAGCAGAGGGCAACTAGTAAGCTTTGGAAACACTTGGTTGGCAGGTGGGAGAGGTTTCAGGAAGCACAGAGCATGGGCAGAGAGGAAAGGGAAGAGCCCGGATATGAAAAGCTTAAAGGATCTAGATAAGTCTCTGTTGGGGGAGGGGGGGCAGACGGTGTGCAGGGCTGTCCTGTAAGATGTTTAGCAGCATCTCTGGCCTCTCCCCGACAGATGCCACTACCACCTCCCACCCCCATGGTGACAACCAAAATTGCCTCCAGAAATGGCCACATGTCCCCCAAGGGGACCCTGGGTTAAGAACCACTGGTCTGTGTAAATGGCTCTTCCTGGGGTTGTACAGGCAGTGGCTTGCACCAGGAGAGTTTGGTCCTCTTCTCTGCTTTGTGCCTTCCTAGTCAAGCCATTTTCCTGCTCTGAAAGACAAACGAAGTCGAAAGAGATTGTTTTTCTCCAATTCCTGTTCTAACATTCTGTGATTCTGGTTTCACAACAAGGACATGGGGATCTTAAGCGTGGCTTGAGCCCTGGACATCCAGATACCAGCTTCCTTCAGATTCAGTTGTTCTGGGTCAGAACAATTTCCCCATCCAATTTGAAAATAAATGAGCAGATAACACTTTGAAGAGCAAAATGGAAATGTCTCTCATAACCAAGCACTTCGCAGTTCCACTGATCTCCTAAACGAGACTTTTCTGTCTTTGCTGCTAGTAGCCACCTACCTCCTGGCTCTCATAAGACATGCCAAGCCCCTAATTTACCCATCATTTTAACGTTAACTTCTTAAATTGATTTGTTCCCGACAAATATTAATTCACATTAGTATACTAATGAACTATAGGCCAGTTACTCTTTCCTAAGAAACTCTCATTTACCTCATAACTTCATAAATTTTATTGAAAAACATCATTTGAACCAAAAAAAAAATCACAAGAATTTCTCATTGTTACATCAGAAAAGAAATAGTCTTAACATTAAGCTTGTTTTGGTGATTATTTTCCCAAACTTTTAGGGGGGGTAAATGGGCTCTGTGAATCCCTATAAAGTTACCAAAAGGAAGCTGTGCCTTGACTTCAAAGTTTTAGGAGACTTTTAGTTAAAAATCTAGCGAAGTATGTGCTGCCAGTATAGGAATTGCTAAAAATATTCGGAACATATTTAGTCCAGGGTAAGTGATTTTGATATAGAAAGAGTGATTTTTGTTTATGATCTTAAATGATTTCTTTACATTGTTCTTCTTTCTACGATTAAGTGGTACAACCTCCAACCATTACTCAACAGTCTCCAAAAGATTACATTATCGACCCTCGAGAGAACATCGTAATCCAGTGTGAGGCCAAAGGGAAACCTCCTCCAAGGTGGGTGGCTTTCTGCTCTGTTACACATCTGAAAACAAACTTTGGTGTTAATGTTGAAGGTAATTTCAGGTTCTTCGTATCTCTGAAGTACCACATGTAGGTTCATCCGTTTTGTCTTTCTGATGAATTAAAGTCAGATTTGTTCTTTCTTTTTTTAAAAGATTATATTTATTTATTCATGAGACATAACGGAGAGAGGCAGACATAGGCAGAGGGAGAAACAGGCTCCATGCAGGGAGCCCGATCGGAACTGGATCCCAGGATGCAGGGATCATGACTTTAGTGCAAGACAGACGCTCAACCACTGAGCCACCCAGGTGCCCCAGCTTTCTACTTTTCCAACTCAGGCGTCCTCAGATTTCTTCTTCTTGAACAACAGACCATTGCATTTCTGTCCTCACAGCCTTCTGCACAGGGCTCACAAATTGTAGGGAGATGCAGAGGAAAGCCTTCTAAAGGCTCTGCTGTCCTTATGGGCAAACCTGTTTTCTTCTCTGGCCCTCAGTTGCTTCCTCTGTAAAATAAATAAGTTGAATTGGATGGCTTCAAAGATCCGCCCTTGCTCTGTAGAGGTCTCTAAAACAGTCCTATGTGGGGTTTTCAGACGTGGCAGGGCTCAGTCCTCAGGATTCTCCAGTTGGATCTTGGCATGAGCACTGCACAGCATTTTAGAGGTGAGAGAGACATGATAGTTTATCTGGCCCAACCAATAGATTTTATAGACGAGAAACTGATGCCTGGTCATGCTCTTCAACGTAGCCAGCATCCCGAGGCTAATCAGCCGATGCTCTGACAGTCTCGCAGTAATCACGGGAGCTTTGGAGAGTTGGATTATTATTATTAAAATGTAATGTGGGTTTTTAAATATCAAAGAGGTGACAGTTTCTAAATCTTTCATTTCTGAGTCTGTTGCCAGCCTTACTAGCTATCGCAGATGGGCACCTGAGAAAAAAAATTCACTGGTGCTAAACACTTAAGTATATCAAAAACATTCACAGGGGTTTGCTTCAAAACAGTATGTTCTTGCCATATTATTAGAAACTTCTAGCACCCAAGTCCAAAGGTGATGTCATTTCGTGGAGTCTTCTTCAGTTTCACACTGACTTAAGGCTCCCTGCTGCTCTCTGTAAGGCGGGATTGTTCCACTCTGCACTACTATTTTTGGGCCAGATAGTTTTTTTGTTGTGAGAACAGGGGGCTGTCATGTGCATTGTCAGGTATTTAGCAGCATCCTTGTTCTTCACCTCCTCTCTGCCAGTAGCACCCACCTCCTGCCACCTCCCACCCTGAGATGTTGGGATAACCACTGCAGTAGGGTAAGCAGTGGGAAAGGAAATCCCAGTGGCCTGGGGAAAACATAGTGAGGTTTAGAGATTCATGCCTTTGTATGAGCGTGGCCTCTGTGGATTTATGACTAGTTATAAAGCATTTAATTACCTGAGCACCATGCCTTCTATCTAAGGCAATCTTTTACATAAATGAAACTGAAAAAGAAGAATTTCATTTCAGTTGACAATTTCATATACTTCCCGAGGAATTTACAAAATCAATCTCTAGAACTGAAAATTCTCAAAATGTATTTTATGTAGAATTACCGCTTTAAATAACCAACTTTTAAGACACCACTGAATCCCTCCTCCCTTTGCATTTTGGTACCTTGAAACTGGCCTGATCACTTTTAACCGCACACATGTACTAGTACCCGCGAAGGCCTTTCTTGTCACATTTCAGCCCAGAGCAAAATTTTATAGACAGGTTATCAACTCCGTGAACAATGGAGTTTACAATAAAAATGCTAATAAAGCTCTAAGAGAGAGTGCCTTGGAGACCTACTTTCTGTATTTTCTTTGAAAAATGACAGGCAATTTATGTGCATGATTTCCTCGGGACAGATTTCGGCTAGTTCCAATGAAGATATGTACCTTACAATGTATGGCCAGCACTTTTTTCTAAGTCAGGACCCAATGAAACCTTTTAGGTAGGGAGCCTATTGCTCTTTGGCCGAATATGAAAATGTAATCATTATTTCTAGAAACCTACAAATCGGCTAGGAATTTGTGAAAGAGGAAGTAATCCTATTTTTCTGGAATGTTAACAAGCTTAATCCTTGATGTGTTGGGCAGCTTCTCCTGGACCCGAAATGGGACTCATTTTGACATAGATAAGGACCCTCTCGTCACCATGAAGCCTGGCTCAGGAACCCTCACAATCAACATCATGAGTGAAGGGAAAGCCGAGACTTACGAAGGGGTCTATCAGTGCACAGCCAGGAACGAACGCGGAGCAGCAGTTTCTAATAACATTGTTGTCCGTCCATCCAGTAAGTGGGACTTGTCCACCAAACGGGACCCTATTTCAAGGCTGGCTCTGAGACTCAGCATCTGTTACCTCCAGATACCATCCAGATACTCTTACAAGAAAGCAATGCCGTTGATTCAACTACTCTCGCTTTGTTTTGCCTGAAAATTATCCTTTCCACTGCCCCCTGAGTTCCTCCGTCCAATGCTTTGCCAACCCAGTGTCTTTTATGCAAACCGAGAATAAAACACCAGTAGTAAGAAAAGTGTTTCTTCCCCCGAATTGATCAAATTATTAATTTCTCACATATCTTATGTATGAAGCAAACTTCCAAATGACTGTCAGAAATAAATTCGGTGTAGGAAATGGACCACGGATAATTAACGTTTTTGTTTCAGAGTTTTACTGGAAGCAGAGTGGCCTCATTACCTTGATATTATTGTGGCTCCTTTTGGCAGCAGTTGCTACTCATGACCTCTCAACAAACTTGTGTTTAAAGAACACGTATTTAAAGAACAGTAACCATTTGGAGTTCTGGTCGTTTTGAAACTTGTTATTACCTGTGTTCATTATTAGGGAAAAAAATTACAAACAACAAAAACGCAACCGAAAAATTTACTCATGAACCTTTCCACTCAAGCAAGTAACCGCCGTTCTTTCCGTGTTTCCTAGGCAGGTAATGCATGGATGTGTTCCAGTAAAGCTCATTCTGAAGTACTATTTATAACCTTTTCTGAATTATCTACATATCATGTATATTCTCATATCAATCTTATACATGAGTATACTTACTTAATAGCTAATAGCGTAGAGGTGCACAGTTATTTGTTTAAACAAATCTTTTGACACTCAGTGTTTTCCATTCTTCCGTGAAAAACACACTTGTAGTGAAATTATGTATCTTCTTTTTTAAAAAATATTTTTTAATTTATTTATGAGAGACACAGAGAGAGAGGCAGACACATAGGCAGAGGGAGAAGCAGGCTCCCTGTGAGGAGCCTGATGTGGGACTCGATCCCAGGACCCTGGGATCACAACCTGGAGTCAAAGGCAGAGGCTCAACCACTGAGCCAACCCGAAAATTATCTATCTTTTTAATGATTTATCTAATAATCATTAGGTGCCCCGAAATTATGTATCTTTTTAATGATTTATCTAATAATACAGATTTTTAGACCTGGCATTGCCAAGTCAGCATTTATATACTATTGATGGCAGTGAATGAAAATTACAATTTTTTTACTTTGGATTTAAGAATTATTTTCTCCCACGAGAAAAAAGATTATTTTCTCGTTATCTTAATGTACATGAATTCTGAGTTACTGTTACCCCAAAAGTTTATTTGGTCCTTTTAGTGCTCTTTCTACTTTTCAATGCAGAAGTAACTTAGAAGTTCTTATTTTATATCATAGGGTCACCATTGTGGACCAAAGAGAAACTTGAGCCAATAACACTTCGAAATGGCCAGTCTCTGATCCTTCCCTGTAGACCCCCACTCGGATTACCACCACCTATAATATTCTGGATGGATAATTGTAAGTTTTAAAAATACAAACTTTCTTTCTTCAAGATTCTTAGGATGATTTGCTGTCACAATGAACTGTTAACTCTTGTGATTCCTAAAATGCTTATAAAATGTTTCAGAGATGCTCAAAGAAAATAAAAGCTCGTTGAAATAAATGACATATCAGGAAATAAGCAACATGATTTTCTTGAGCACCTACTGTGTACCAGGCACCGCTCAAAATAAGCCAGATTTCCTATTTCCACCAAGCTCATATTCTATGCAGTGGGAATAGTTAGAGGTGGAGATGGAAGCAGAAATAAATGCACTTATAATGTAGGTGTCAGTTGGCAATATATGCCATGAAGAAAAATAAGCAGTTTTGAGCAGAGACTTAAAGGAATGAGAGAGCAAGACAGGCCCCTAAATGTCCAGGTGGACGGAAACAGGCAGGCCCCAGGCAGGAGCATCCTGGTGCCTGTAAAAGCCCCAGAGGGCACTGTGGCCAGACCAAGGTAGCCCAGAGGGAGGGAGACAGATACGGTCAGAGAAGTCCAGGGCTCAGTACAAAGTGCTTTGGCTTTTGCTCTGAATTAAGTAGGGAGACACCAAAAGAGTGACTGCACCTGAACCTAAAGGCATAGCAGTAGCATCCCTTCATTTCCTGTGTGGCTTCCAGAGGGGACAACAGCAGGGTAGGGATGCCTGCCAGGAGGCCACAGCTGAAATCCAGGCAGGAGCTAACGGAGACAGGGACTCGGGTCAGGGCCATCAAGTGAAGAACAAATGGTCCGCTTCTGGATATATTTTGGATGTAGAGCCTCCAGGATATATTAGGATCAGGCTGGGGGCACGAGAGGAAACGACCAAAGATGAAGATAGAGTTGAACACTGAGCAGCTGGCAACAAGGAATCACCATCTCCTCGAACAGCAGAAGCCCATGAGTGGGGGTGGGGCAGGGAATCAAGCTATTTGGGATGTGTTATATTTTTTCATTTAGGTTTTTTTTTTTTAATCTCCAACAACAGCTAATATTTATTGGGTGTTTATTAAGTGTCAGTTCCTTTGCTGAGAACTTTACATGGGTTATTGCATCAATATTTTTTATGACAACTCTATGGGGCATGTCTGATTATTCATCTCCTTTTTATTTTTTTACATAATTTTTTATTAAAGTATAATAATGTCCTGTTAGTTGCAGGTATATATCATAGTGATTTCATATTTTTGCACATTACAAAATGATCCCTGCAATAAGTCTCATTACTATCTGTCACTATACAGAGTTATTACAATATGATTTCTTCCCTACGCTGTACATTACGTCCCATGACTTACTCATTTTATTACTGGAAGTTGGTGTTCGTTAATCACATTTGCTTATTTCTTTTTTTTTTTTTTTTTTTTTTTTTTACATTTGCCTATTTCGCCTCCCCCTCCCCAGCCCCTCCTCAGTTCTGGTAACCAAGAGTTTCTTTCCCACATCTGTGAGTGTCTTTTGTTTTGTTTTTTAGATACTACATATAAGTGAAATCATATGGTATTTGTCTTTCACTGTCTAACTTGTTTCGCTTAGTGTAATACTCTCTAGGTCCATCCATATAATCACAAGTGGCAAGATTTCATTCTTTTTAATGTTGAGTGGTATTCCATTGTATATATGCCACTTCTTTATCCATTCATCTGTGGATGGACACGGGTTGCTTCCATATTTAGCTATCGTGAATAGTGCTGCAGTAATGTGTCTCTTCAAACTGGTATTTTCATTTTCTTTGGATAAGTACATAGAAGGTAGAATTGCTGGATTGTAGGGTAGCTCTATTTTTAACTTTCTGAGGAACTGCTGTACTGTTTTCCAGAGTGGCCACACTAGCTAGCCTTCCCACCAGCCGTGCACAAGCATCCCTTTGCTCCACATCCTCACCAACACTTGTTATTATGTTTTTTATGATAATAGCTATTCTGACAGATGTGAGGTAATTCTGCTTTTTAGATGAGGAAACTGAGGCACAAATGAGGTCATCCATTAGGTTATTTCACATCTGTTTACCGCAACCTTATTCTTAAGGGTCCTCTTGATTGCTGCCTCACCTCCCCGCCCAAACCTCCTGTGCTAATAGCCTAGCATGTTACCTTAGAGGTAGCACGTGTTCCACTTGGAGACCAAGAAAGCAGGGGTTTGGAGGTGCGAGGCCCATAGGACAGCCATGAGGAGGTGCCTAGCAGGAGTTGGAAGGCAGATACAGGGCTCTGGTAAGCAATGCTGGAAAAGTAGTGCAGAGCGGCTCCTAGAGCTAGGGGCTGGGTGAGAGAACTGGAGGAGAAGGGGTACAGAGACCAGGAGCCCCCCAGGGGAACTTAGGGAGAAACCAGCAAAGCAGATGAGAAGGGACAATCACAGAGGAAGAAAAGAACAGAGAGAGCAGTGTCCTTGGGATAAGGTGAAGCAAAGTGTCAAGAAGACAGAACAATCAACGGTTTCAAAAGATCAGATAACTTGTTATCTGACTGAAAAACAACTATTCAATGTGGCAACATGGAGATCACTGTTGACCTTGAGAAGAATCCTTTAGGTGGAACGGTGGGAATGAATGCAAAATATTTGTAGGGAATACAGTCTATTTTCAGGGCCATGATTTCCTCTGAATTCACACTGTTCACATTTCTAAAGAGAAAATAAGCTAAATTCTAAATTTAGAATATTTGATTTCCAATTGTGACTCTTCCATGAAAATACTCAGGGAAAGTATCCCAAAGAAGTGAAAAATAAATACATAAGTGAAGAAATGAGCAAACGTATTTTCCTGTTACTGCATCACAGCTTTGGAACAGATTTTGAAAGAATACATAACAAATCAGATTCAAACGAGAGGTGTATGGGGTCGAGAATAACAGTATCCAAATGTCACCGCTCAAATGAGGCCCAGTGTTCGGTCCTTGGTTCTAATTCAGAAACGATAGCCTTTTTTCACTTAATAAATAGAAGAATACATGTAAAGATTTAGGTTTATCTAAATATGTAGCTTTGTTTTCCATGTGGTACTCCGTAGCTGTGTCATTTACCTACATTTTAGGCTGTTGGCAAAGGATCTGGACCTTTCCAAGGAAATTGCATCTGGAATACGAGAAAGAATTCAGATTTGTGTAGCATTCTGTCTTGCAAGATGACATTGCCAAGTTTTTCCTATCTGCCTCCTTTTTTTTTCCTAAGTGTAAGGCAAAGGAACTTTGGGAAAGTCGTAGGAAAGTCCTACCATCCTCTTGAAGTCCCATTCCCTTTCATTTGACCTACCAACACCCATCAAAAATAAAATACCAAGAATCAGAAGAGAATAAATGTATGCTTATCTTTAACTCTTTGTGTGCATTAAATAAGTGTACATTATTTTCCTGAGTTGGTTTTTCTTTTTCTTTTCCTTTTTTTTTTTTTTTTTTGAGGGAAAGCACAAGCAGGGGTGTGGAGGGGCAAAGGAAGATGGAGCAAGAATCCTAAGCAGGTTCCACACCCAGCATGGAGCCCCACACGGGGCTTGGTCTCACAACCCCAAAATCATGACCGGAGCTGAAATTGAAAGTCAGACACTTAACTGCTTAGCCACCCTGGTGCCCCTCCTGAGTTATTTTTAAAACAACTCTTTCCCTAGGCATTCATGGCTTATAATCATGAATTTACAACCACCAGCTAAATCTCCGTCTTGACTGAGAACTTGGCTAACAGGGCCTACCTGCATTCTTTCTAGCTCCGGATGCACATTTTCCTGCCCCCAAGGAGCTGCGGGCTTTCTCTCCCAATTTTGCATGTCATGTAATGTTAGATAGGGCACCTTTTGTAGGAGGAGCACACTGCATGGCTCAGACCAGAGAATCCTCCAGAAGACAGAACACCTAGCCCCAAGGCTACTGGAATGTGCAGGTTTCCTGGTTCTCTCACTTCAGAGGCACAGAACTCTCAGTTAGGGCTCCGGGAACTGAGCCAGAAGCTTCAACACACACATTAGCCCTCCAAGTGTAAGTTCATGCGTAGATCAGCGGCCCCACCTGCCCGCGTCCTTCATCCTTCAGTACCTGAGGCTGGACAGTTCCCTAACTGGACCTGAGGGGAGGTAGCTGTGAAGCTGGAAGGTCAGAGTGCCGACTTGATTTCAGTCAATCACGGAGCCCCTTGCAGGGGCCTGGTGCCATTAAGGGCTACAGCAGACCATCTCTGTCCTCCCAGAACCAAAATTCTAGTGTATAAAGACAGGCAACAAAGCACACGTGGGACAAGTAAAAATACGTCGTAGGTTAGAAAGAAAGAAAAAAAGTCTTGGAGAGGAGGAGACTAGGCTGGGCGGGCCTCTGAAGGGCTCATCTGCAGCATTACATCATTGCCACATGCTCTTGTGGATTGTCCTGTGTGCTATCTGATGCCTCCAAGGGCTTGTGGGGGAGGGAGCCTGGGGAGCCTGGGGTGCCTCGCATGGGCCTTACCTCACATTTAGGTGCTCTCACAGTTTTTGGTGTCTGACCAAGCATGTAGAGGCTACCCAAGTTAACTTTCTTACAAGCTTTTTATTTTTTTTAATTTTTTTATTTTTTTAAAGATGTTATTTATTTATTCATGAGAAACTCAGAGACAGAGAGAGAGAGAGAGAGGCAGAGACACAGGCGGAGGGAGAATCAGGCTCCATGCAGGGTCTCCAGGATCACGCCCTAGGCTGAAGGCAGCACTAAACTGCTGAGCCACCTGGGCTACCCTCTTACAAGCTTTTTAAATGCGTTTTCTAGGATACGAGTGTCTATGGGTTTGACAGCTCTATACATAACTGTTAAATATTGGGAAAAGTCACGGACACTGTTTCATAAAGCGTTTTTTTGGTTCACACTTGCTTAATACAGCACTTGACTGCAACTCTAATCTCATCTCTGCCCCCACTCCAGAGAAATGAGGGTCTGGCAGGCACAGTTGGAGTTTGCATGTGTCATGCTGTTGTTTCAACAGTTACTTGCGTTTACTGGAAGAGCTTTGGGGGGTTGGGGGGGAGATTCCAGTGAAGTTCACAAAACTATTAGTAGATACATTTATCTTGGTCATTGGGAAAGTGGCCACTTTGTGATGGAATCATCTGGATGTCTCTCTGCCTTTCTCCAGCCTTTCAGAGACTTCCACAAAGTGAGAGGGTTTCTCAGGGTCTGAACGGAGACCTTTACTTCTCCAACGTTCTTCCGGAGGACACCCGTGAAGACTATATCTGTTACGCCAGATTTAATCACACTCAGACCATACAGCAGAAGCAACCTATCTCTGTGAAGGTGATTTCAGGTAAGATCTCAGCCTCCTGACTCTCGCCCTTTCAGTGATGTTTACAAGCTTGCGTAAAATATATTAACTAGTAAGCACTATGACTTTGAGGCAAACAGGTTCATTGATCAGGAAACTACGTGTGAGTAGTTATTGGCGTGTTGGCAGGTAAAGAGCACACATACCCTGAATGCTGTATTTGACATTCTTTGCTGACGTGATATTACCATTGCTGTTTAAATGATAACTTTCTGAGTCTCCTTGGTGTCCAGAGCATTTACTTATGCTTTACGCCCCGCCATGCCTGTAACTGCAGGCCTGAAGCTTCAGCTCTGTTTCCATATTACCAGCTGGGGTGGCTGAGTGAAGTAATCAGTCACATACAAAGTTAAAGTCTGTGTTTCTTGGTAGGGGTGGCACTAGGTCAGCATAGCTGTATATATGTTTGCTTTTGTTGCCCGATACTTTTTTTGTAGTACCTTCTCCCCTGCTTTTTTGCATTCTTCATAATATTCTGTTTATTTCAGTGGATGAATTGAATGACACTATAGCTGCTAATTTGAGTGACACTGAGTTTTATAGTGGTGAGTTTCGGTGACTGCAACCGCTACTTCTCTCCTTCATCATAGAGTTTAGTTCACTAACTTCACCTCCATAGCTATTAAACCTAATTTCTTCATGAAAGTCCTGGTTCCATGTTTAATACCACTAGAACAACTGCGTGTTTCCTACGAAATTTAGCTCTAAGCTTACATCATGTCACTAAAACATTTTCCACGTTGTATGTATAATAATGAAAATTATTATCACTGTTTTTGTGTAAAGCACCATTTCACGTGATTTGGGGGAAAAACTCTTTTGTGTATGTTCAGAATTATATTTTTCTTTCTTTTTTCGTCTTGTTCACAAACTTTTCCCATTAACCAAATAAGGGTGCATTAGCCTGCTGGAATACTAACTTGTCAGTCTGTTAGTAACCTTTAGCAACTAACAATAAGTGGCTTTTGATAGTAGATCATCACATTTCCCATCTGTTCTCACATGACATCGTCAATGTCATATAACCAGCAGTAGTGTTTCTCTTAGTTTTGTTTAAAACCAAGCCACTATCTTCAGTGGAAATAATCTTTTTTAAAATAGAGCATTTAAAAATGCTTTATTCTTAAAAAAAAAAAAAAGAATTTGATTTCCTTAAGGGAAGTGTGACTCTCAAGTATAGAGTCTATCGATGAAGATTGTGGTTTCTGGATATGGGGGTCCTCTTAATGATCTCTAAGGCAGAATTTCTGCTATATTTATTTTTTACCTTTGAGATATAAAGCAAAAAACATTAAAGTGCTATCAATGACCAGAGTAGGCATGCCACAACTCCTGCCTTACTATTTTATTTTATTTTGTTGTTTTGTTTTGTTTTGTTTTAATATACTCCTGAAAAAGATGGGCCTCAAAACCATTCCCAAAGTGATTTCAGAGAGATAAGATTTGTTCCACAATTTCTAAAGTCTTAGGAAAATCTCATTTCTCTCAAGTAATACCTTCCCTGGTATACAGTTTTCTCTTCTGAGAAATGAGAACAATTCATATATTACCTCTTCACTCAGTTTCCGTGAACATCAAATAGGTAATGCATTTAAGTGTTGAAACTGTAAAGAGCTGTGGAACCTTAAGATGGTATAATTCCTATGTTACGTTTTTTCTGAAAGGCTATCAGAAGATAAGGCCACATTTAAGCAAGGTTTCCATAAAATGGAAGATGGCCAATGTAGGGGCTCCCTGAGATCTCTGACTTGAGGCCTTTTTTATTTTTTCATTGAGGAAACCAAGTTAAATTTATTTAACATTCATTATTCTTATTCATATTCATTATCTAACATTCCTAATTCTTATTCAAATTCTTAAATCTATGGCACATAATTTGCCAGACCTCTGTCAGTAACTTTCTGGTTTGGTTTTCCATAAATCTTGCACTTTGAGGATCTTGATATTTAGACATCCACCATTCATGCTTAATCAGTGGAAGTGACCATAATGTTGTCCCTCATGTAAACCAAACTACCTCTCCCATAGTCACAGCTTTTAGAAAAACCTAACATCTTCCACAATATAGTTAATTTTCTCTTTGACCCCAGCACTAATTTTAAGGGCTGGAGGGTCTGATAACGTGACTTTCGATGTCCACATTTGGAAAATTTGCCAACCCGCCAAAAATTCATAAAAATGTAACCCAAATTAAAGGAATGCAGAAGAATAAAATGGTCCTTTGTATTAGTGCTTACAGAACCCACATCGTTTCTGTTCCCAGCTGAGTGAGCAATGTTTGTAAGGCAGAGAGTGTGGACGTGTAATTTAACAAATTTCACAGCGCTAAGTGGTTTGGAAAAGGGATTAGATTTTTAGGCAGTGAACTGTGTTTCTAGAAATACATATTCATAACTTTTAATCCATTTGATTTTATTATTTGCAGCTAAATCAAATAGAGAGAGGCCACCAACCTTTTTAACTCCAGAAGGCAATGCCAGTCACAAGGAGGAATTGAGAGGGAATGTCCTTTCGCTAGAATGCATTGCAGAGGGGCTGTGAGTTCATGCTTTCTTTTCTTTTTTTTTTAAGATTGTATTTATTTATTTGAGCGAGAGCAAGAGGGAGCATAAGCATGGTCGGGGTGGGGGTGGGCCAAGGGGGAAGGGGCAAAGGGAAAAGCAGACTCCTCACTGAGCAGGGAGCCTGACTCAGAGCTCTCCATCCCAGGAACCTGGGATTTATGACCTGAGCCAAAGGCAGACTCTTAACCCATTGAGCTACCCACGTGCCCCTGTGCTTTCTATCTTGATGTACATTTCTTATAAAAACCTAGTGGGGATCCCTGGGTGGCGCAGCGGTTTGGCGCCTGCCTTTGGCCCAGGGCGTGATCCTGGAGACCCAGGATCGAATCCCACATCGGGCTCCCGGTGCATGGAGCCTGCTTCTCCCTCTGCCTGTGTCTCTGCCTCTCTCTCTCTCTGTGTGTGACTATCATAAATTTAAAAAAAAAAAAAAAAAAAAAAAAATTAAAAAAAAAAATAAACCTAGTGGATTGGTAGAGAGGCCTTGATATCAAAGCAAGAATCACTGCCTTAATACTAATTCCCTCAAGCATCAAGAAAAATTTGATACTTGTTTTCAGAATAAGCCGCATGAATCTCCTATTATTGAAATATTCTCTTAATGTAATAGCGTTCCTTTTGAAATAAGTATCAGTAATCACCGCATGGTTGCTCTGATTGTAATTAGGGTGTATTATTTCGCTACTATCAGGTAGCAACCTCAAAACTTAGCAGCTTAAAAACAATAGCTATTCATCATTAATCATTTGTCCACAAATCTCGGGGCAATTGCCACCGTGGGCTACCTCGGGATGTTTCACGTTGAGCCTGCTCGTGCACCTGCTAGGCAGCTCAGCTCTGGACTCACAATTCTGGGGGTCTGCTGGCTGCAAGCAGGGCAGCTCTTGGCCTTGAGTTTCTCTTGTCCCTCTAGCAGTCTAGCCCTGGCTTATTCTAACAACAAGCACACACGCCCTCCTCGGGCCTAGCCTCAGAACGGGCACACTGTCCCTCCCACTACTTCCTGTTGGCAAGTCACAAGCCTGGCTTCTCTGCAGATCCCTCATCTGTGCACACCTCAAAGCTGACGCCGCCCTCAGAGGCTATGTGCCCTTGACAGGGGCTACAAGGAGGCCTCAGCTCCGATACAAGAACAACTGTTATGTTAGTGTGCATCAGAGGCAAGTTTCTGCATAGCTCCCTCTTAAGCCTGGCACAGAGCAAGTACTGTTGATATGGGCACATTTGCTGGACACACTGAATGGAATCTCAGAAATATTGTGATCCCATGTTCCGATCTGTGCTGTCCTTGACTTGGTAACGCAGCGGGATGGCTTCACTGCAGGAGACGACACATGGAGGCCTCTGCTGGTCATGTCAGGAAATCACAATACACACCACTCAGTTCCTCAAGTAACTGAAAACTAGCAACACCCCCTCCTTAAAGATATATTAGATTATATATCTTTCCCACCAGAATTTAAAAACAAAACAAAATACCCCAAACCCTTGCAATTTTCATCATTATGGTGTTAGAAAGTGGTCTAATCTACCAACCTCCAACCTTTTGGGAGTAGAGATACCCATTCTTAGATTTTGTGATTCTTCTTCCCACGGAGGGTCTATTATAATAGTAAAAATGAAAATATGGTAGATATTTGGAAATTGCATAAAACTTCCAAAAGAATTTTTAAAATCTTGGGATGTTATAAAATAAGATTGGGGCTCTGTCATTTATAAACCGATAACTGTAGGACTCACAGAATCAAAATATTTCTAATTCTTAACAACTGCTTAGGAGAGTAGTAAGCAGGCCTTGAGAATAATCCATGACTTAGTTTGACCTCATGCTTCTATCCCTGTTATACATTCACCTTCAGATCACGTGAGGTGGAGATTATCAATTAATTAATCCCACTTGCATTTCTAAGGACAAATATCGTGATCTTCTTGAGGGCCTAGACCTTTTTTTTTTTTTTTTTTGTCTTTATCTTCCCAACACACAACTCAGTGCATGGTCTGTAGTTTGGTGCTTAGTTAAATGTTCGTGTCCAATAGATTTTTATTTTATCCTCGTGAAGATCTGCTAAAGTCCCTAGATCAAATTTCTTATATTTGATAGGGAAGTGTATTTGTGTCATGGGCACAAATAATGTGTATCAGGTCTTTCTCTGCATTTTTAACTCTAGCTGATAAAAAAAAACCCTCAGTATCATTAATTCCTAGTAATCCTTTAAAAAAATTTTTTTAAAGATTTTATTTATTTATTTCAGAGAGAGAGAGAGCACAAGCATGGGTGAGGGGAGGAAGAGAGGAAGAAGTAGGTTTTCCTGCTGAGCAGGAAGCCTGATGTGAGGCTTGATCCCAGGACCTTGGGATCAGGACCTGAGCTAAAGGCAGACACTTAACCAACTGAGCCACCCAGGCATCCCTGTAGTAATCCTTTTGATTGATATACTCCTTCATGTAAAATTTTCCAAGAGTGTCTCACCCAGAAACTTTGAAGAACATAATGAGGTCCCTTCAGTAAAGTCACTTATGCCAGCATGCTCATTGCTCAGCAAAGTCAAAGTTCACGGTGTGCCGTGTATTAGCATGGTGCCACTTATGTGACAGTGTTAGCTTACAGACTTAAATATGGGTTTTTGAGCATTATTTATAAAAGTGCGATGCTAGTTACAATGTCTTTATATTTCTCTTCATCTTTGTACAAAGAATTTGTTACCAACTTGCTTGAAAATTCACCCTCAAAAGCAGTTAGGTGAGCTTCTTTGTTACACTATCATTTATTTATCTTATCAGGCCTACCCCAATTATTTACTGGATAAAAGAAGATGGAACACTGCCCATCAACCGGACATTTTATAGGAACTTCAAGAAAACTCTGCAGATCATTCAGGTTTCAGAAGCAGACTCTGGAAACTACCAGTGTATAGCTAAAAACGCCTTGGGAGCTATCCATCATACCATCACTGTCACAGTTAAAGGTATACAGTTGTTTCAAATGCATGGCTCTTGCCTTCATGAGAAGTCGTGAATCTTCAATTAAATATGCCTTTGATTATATTCTTCAAAAATAATAAGTGTAAATTTTTATCAACATTCTTGATGCTTGATCCCTTCTCATTACTATTTAGAGTGCATCTAAATTCAGGTTAAAATTCAATTCCTCAAATCTTTCTCATAGAAGAATTCCAATTAATAGCTGTAGAAAGAATGAGGGAAATCGAAAATCACTATTAAAATCCTGCAGTTATACCTGCTGCAGGCGAAAGCCAGTGATGAAAGATGGATGAAACTTTAAGGAAAAACAGGGTATCCCCTTAGCCTCAAAATATTTCTTTTCACACACACACTCCAAAAATTAATTATGGAAGCAGGTTTAACATAAGGCCCACAAATTCTTTACCATTCCTCTGGGAGGGAGATGGCGCTGAATTTCCCTACCCTTGAGTATGGCCAGGACTTAGTGACTCATTTCTAATGAACAGATTATGGAAAGCAGGTAAATAGCAACTTTGCAAAGGAGAAACCTGACAGATGTTACCTTAACCAAGTGTTCAAGGTTAGCGTAAGCAGTAATAAGTCATGTTGGTATCGTGTACTCCCTGAAATGATGCAGTAAGAAGGACCCATCACTCAAAACCTCAGTGTAATCATGAGATAACATCAGACAAACCCAAGTTGAAAGACGTTCTACAGAATGACCAATGGGCACTCTTTAAAAGTGTCAAGGTCATGAAAGGCAAGGAAAGATCACAAAATTGTCCAGTTAGAAGAAATCAGAAAGGAGATGGGATAAGTAAACAGGAGGTGGTATCCAGGACAGGGTCCTGGGACAGAAAGAAGGCATTGGATAAAGAGCTGGGGAAATCCTAGTAGGATGCAGCTTAGCAAATGGTATTGAACCATTTCTAATAATTTCTTGTTTTGATAACTGTACCATCGCTATATAAGGTGACATTAGAGACAAAAGGATTCATGGGAATTCTCTATACTAATTTTGCAATTTCTCAAACATGCAAACTTTTTAAACTTGTTTCCTAGTTTTATAATTATGTGTATCCTGCAGGGCTCAGAATTTAAATTTGTGTTTCTTAGCCCTATCTGTTCCTGTAAACTGCTCTACAACCTTAGTGAAATCTGTTACCTTTTTAACATCTGATTAATTTAATGCAAAACAAGATAGTATTTGTATCAAAGGGGCCTAGAAATAATACATAGTGGTATTAATATTATTATTTAAACAATTCTTTTAAAAATCTGAAGTGTTCTTTGAGACATCACTCATAAATGTATTCACTCCTAAAAAAATGAAGCCAACAGATGTTTTGCAAAGTACTTACCTTTATTATTAAAATAGTTCAATATCTTGAATTTTCTAAAAACACTTGTATGATTCAAATGTTTGTGGTTTTTTTCCTTTCTTTAATAAAGCGGCTCCATACTGGATCATGGCACCTCAAAATCTTGTGCTGTCCCCAGGAGAAGATGGGACATTGATCTGCAGAGCTAATGGCAATCCCAAACCCAGAATTAGCTGGTTATCGAATGGAGTCCCAATAGAAAGTAAGTTTCCTTGACGGGGCTCCGTCTATATTTTCAGAGCATAGCTACATTTTAGCAGGGGACAAATGGGTATGAAATAACTGGTAATGAGTGAGGAAGCCGTGTGTAAGTTAAAAATAGGCACCAGATTACCTTTGGATGTTTATTTTATTACCTCTAGGTATTCCTTAGGACTGAATAGTTGGTGTTCTGAACATGATGGTATGTGTTAATAGGATTTGGCCATGTTTCCCGTTTTTCACATGGGTCCCAGAAAGGATGACAGGGTCAGAAATAGACATTACTGGAGAGTTCAGATTATCTTCTCTGTTCAAAACATCAACAAGTGTGTTGTGGAAACCTCACAGGAGTTGGAGGAGACGCATGTTGGGGAGGCTAAGGGTAGAGCTAGTGGCTGTTATTATTTAAAGAGGTTTCATCCCTTTCTCTTTTTTTTTTTAAGACTTTATTTATTTATTTGACAGAGAGAGAGCACAGGCAGGGGGAGGAGCAGAGGGAGAGGGAGAAGTAGGCTCTCCTCTGAGCAGGGAGCCTGACGTGGGTCAGGCTCTCCTCTGAGCCCAGGACCCTGGGATCATGACCTGAGCGAAGGCAGATGCTTCAGCGACGGAGCCACTCAGGCTCCCCAAGAGGTTCCAACCCTAAGCACAGCAGAGTGATTCCCAAATTCTCAGGTCTTCAGGGGTCACCGCCCCATTTAATGCCCAGAGAAGAACACATCCTCTGATGATGCTGGTACGCAGGACCCTCAGTCCTTGATTAGTTATCCCTCCCCAGGTATCCCGAGATCACCTTGAGCCACCTCTTCGGCCACCATCCCCGGACCACTGTCCCTCTCAGCCAGTTTCTCTAGCCTGCCCCACACTGCCCAGAACAGTCCCCCAAAATGTGGCCACAGGCCTGTCCATTTATCTTCTAAATCACAGCAAAGACCAGTTTTACAAAACCTAGCTAAAGGCTTGAGGGTAGTAGTAGAACATTTGAGGATTAGGACAAAACAAAACAAGACAAAAGATATAGCCTGTCCCTGCTTCCAGACCAGATGCCAAGGGGACAGAGCCCCGCTAGCTCTGCTTTTGTCTTGGCCTCACCCACGGCCAGCTGCTGTTGGCAGGAGCATCTCTGCACATGTTCCCCTCCTTGGGATTCATACCTTCTCTTAGACAGACAGAGAGAAAGAGAGAGAAAATCAGCTTTTGTTTAAAACCCAGACTCAGGACCACCTCTAGCCAATAACCTAATAATTGGCCGAGATAGTGTCAACTCACAATAAAGACAACCGTCAGGCTTCTGAAGTAGAGCAGCTTCACTCCTTGTGGCCTCCAAGCCAGAATCAAAAAGGGGCTCTAATTTTCCATAACAGAAAGGTCTGTTAGGCTGACTTTGCTGAAATAGTCTTCACCTTAGGACGGGATCGGAGAACTGCTGGCAGGATTTAAGTGGCTCGGTCCATGAGTCTCACCCCTCACCCTCACCCCCCGGGGTCTAGACCAAGTTAGGGCTCCCAGCTCTGTGATTTTTATCAGGAATGTGTTTGTGTTGTGCTACAAAATAGTTGTCAGATACTCTAGAACAGGCAGTCTGTGTTTACTGTAACAGGAAATATGTTTCTGGGAGAATACAGACCCTAAAGAGGCCCGCAATTGGGGCTTGGGTACTTCCACTCCCAGTTTTGACCACGATGGGGACCAGGAAGAAGCACAGAGAGGACTTTGTGGTTGTGCATTGGGAAGCTGTTGCTGTGAGAGGAAACTGAGAAAAGAGGAATATGGCCCAGACCGTAAAGAAGTTTTATGGTGCAATATCTGATTTTCCCAGGAACGCATACAGGATGGCAGTAAAGGGCAAAGCATGCTCAGCACTGCAGCAGCACGTTTCACAGCTTGGAGGTTCTGTGCCCTTTATTGATTGATTGATTGATTGATTTATGAGAGACAGAGAGAGAGAGAGGGAGAGAGAGAGAGAGGCAGGCTCCATGCAGGGAACCCGACGTGGGACTCGACCCAGGGTCTCCAGGATCACACCCTGGGCTGAAGGCGGCGCTAAACTGCTGAGCCACCCGGGCTGCCCAGTTCTGTGCCCTTTAGAGAAGGTTAATGCACACCTGAGATCTGGCCTCAGGGGGAGAGATGGTAGGAGGGGCTGCCCATCTCGCCCCCCATTCCCCAGCCCCCACCTCTACCCCTCTACCCCGACTCTGCCCCAGAATGCAGTCGAAAGCAGAGGAAATTGAGATAGAGGGTCGGCGACACAAGAACATGCACAGGTTAGATAATGAAGCTGATCTTCCATCGTGACTCACTCGGCTCATGGTCCATCCAAACCCGGCACGGGCAGTGCCTGTCAGGGAGCCTTGTCGCTCTGGTAGTATTAAGGGCTTTGATATGGAGTCATAAACACTCCCCTTTAAATGAAATATCTGCAAGGAGGATCGACTGGGAAGGGCCTGCCTGCAGAGAGGGGAGGTGCAGGCCAGCGGTCCTGGATACAAGTTAGGGCCTCTCTCCTCTATCCCCAAATCATCTGATTAGGTCCCGAGCAGAAAGCATGACCATACTCTCCCAAACCAGGTTCTAAATTAGTTCGTTTCTTCCAGCCCAAAAGTATGCATCAGGGGTCCCCTGGAGGGACAGCAAGAAGCTGAGCAAAGGGTGGCTCAGAATGCTAGAGTGCCCACGCACCCCAGGGCCCTGGACCTCTGGCGTGCCCCCGAGCAAGGAGAGGAATGCCACGCAGCATGGCAGCAAAGCCAGGGCCCAGGCCTGCCAGCCTGCCACGTGGTGTCGCGAGCAGGCGCCGCACGTTTATGCCAAGGTGACATGAAATGTCATGAATGGTGGCTTCCTCCACATCTGGTGGCTGGGCTGAAAGGTCATGGGTCATTGTGTGGGATCTCATTACTAACAGATGATGAACTTGAGGCACCTGGTGGGGACCCTCGTAGCTCTCTGCGCGGTGATACCGCAGGGCCACCCCACTCCACACCCCCGTGACCCCCAGCAGCTGATCCACCTACAGACTCTGCTGAGCCTTGACTAGCTAAGTTCAAAGGGAACCCTACCTGCCTCCACCTCGTTGACCCCCCCTGATCCAACAGGAGTAAATGAGGAAGACATATGTCAAAAAGTCGCTAGAAGTTGGAAGAGTTTTGTGCCTCTCCTCCTTTCCATCCTGTTGATAATTAGCCTGTGAATCTGGAGACCCCTAAACAGAATTACGGCTGAGGTTTGGGGGCCACTCTAGACACGGGATGGGCTTGTTTCTCATCTGCAGCTTGCCGAGCTGTGCACCCCACAGATGTGTCCAGCGGCGATGGAGCGGTGGGGACGGCGGAGAAGCAGGGTGGCCAGGGATGGCAAGGAGAGGGAGGGATTAAGCCAACGCTTTGGTAACAGAGTCCAGCATGACTCATTTGTGACAGCATCTCAGACCTGGAATCGACTGTCCTACAAAACTGGAAGAGTTAGCTCAAGTGTTTGGGGTCCAACCGCAGACTCTTCCAAAGCTCTGTTCCACAGTACCCCCCACCCCTGCCCCAAGACGTAGCCAGGTGACTAAATTTTCCTTGAAGCAAAACACAGTGATTAAATATGGAACTTGCCTAAAATTACCAAAAACATTTTTAAAATAACCTCTGGGAGTCGGGAAAAAGAACACAGCTGCAGAGACCTTTGACTTTACTCTGAGACCCGCAGTGTCTGGGAGGGTGTGGAAGTAGAACCAAGGACCAGGAAGAAGATGTGCAAGGCCAAGGCCATGGACACCAAATCCTGTCCCTATGCTAAGAGGTGACAGAGAGCCTAAAATTCTTAGGTTTTTTTTTTTTTTAATTTTTATTTATTTATGAGAGAGAGAGAGAGAGAGACAGAGGGAGAAGCAGGCTCCATGCACCGGGAGCCCGATGTGGGATTCGATCCCGGGTCTCCAGGATCACGCCCTGGGCCAAAGGCAGGCGCTAAACCGCTGTGCCACCCAGGGATCCCAAATTCTTTGATCTTTAATTAAGGTCCCCTATTGGAGTGGTGGTAGATGTCAGATTCTTCTACCTGGAGCGGATGTAAGATCGCACCATGGTTAGGTTGAAAGATACCTTTTTCCCTAAGGGATGAGGAGGGAAGGAACAAAGGGCCCGAGGATAGACAGATCTCCTGCTGCCACAATTACATATTTGGCTGACATCAGAGAGAGAGCTTGAAAGCCAGGAACACGTGATAAGCAGCCAGGAGGTTGGAGGCATTGTCTGGGATATCCCCAAGACTCACCAGTCCTCTCCCCTCTGCCCTTTCTCCAAAGTAAAGAGCTCCATTGGCATCCCTTTATGGGGGGTGGAATAAGTGGTGAAGGAAAATTCGTCTCTGCACCCAGAGATGTGTTCTACATCGTGGCCAAATGTTCAGATTTCTTTTTTTTTTTTTTTAGATTTTATTTATTTATTCATGAGAGACACAGAAAGAGAGGCAGAGGGAGATGCAGGCTCTATGCAGGGAGCCTGATGTGGGACTCGATCCTGGGACCCCAGGATCACGCCCTGAGCCGAAGGCAGGCGCTCCACCACTGAGCCACCCAGGCGTCCATCAGATTTCAAGGAGATGTTTATAAAGTAGCCTGCCTCGGAAAATCAGAGCATTCATCTCATGTTAAACCGCTGGGTGCTGCAGTCTCTACCTTTCCTTTACAGCACACACACTTCCCAGTTAACCCATTGCACAAAGTTCTTTCTGGAATAAAAGTATTATCCCATAGATATAAACATGTTTTTTTTTAAATTGATAGCCCTCTAGACATACAAGGTGGCACTAATTATTCTTATTATCTGAATGTTGGAAGCATTTCTCAGTTTGGCCAGCTGTGTCCAGACAGTTAGAATAGAAGAATGTATTGTTAGAAGGCTATCACCCCAGTTCTGAACCTTACCTTTGGAGCTTTAAATCGTTAGTGAGGACTCCACGCTCAGATTTCTTTCCCCGTTGTTCATTTATAGCAAACAGAGTTGCTTATTCCCAGCGGCAATCATTATTCCTTTGAATAACTGGGGTTTGGTGGCTGGACAGTTACTCCTACTCAGAAACCAGCACACAGAATCCAAGCGCTTCCAATAGCTCTACACCAGTGATTTTTTTTTTTTCTTTGTCCAATCCCAACTGAGCTTCCATATGTCACTGTGACAGTTCCTGGGTTTGTTTGTTTCTTTAGTTAAAGCGCATAAGGAAAATGTAGCCCAGGCCCCCATGGAGAGAAATTAGCTTATTCACCACACTTACCTGAAGGGTTTATTTTATTCCTAAACACCCTGCCAAAAGATAAATATTTGAAGACTGCTCCATTAAGCAGCAATAAGGCAGATTCAATCCAATGCCTTTCAGGTAAAGAATAACATCAAAAGGAATTGGTAGCAAGAAAAAAATGCAAGAGTGGGATATCTAAAAGCTTCTTAAAATGGTTTGTATTGTGATTCATGAGTCCCTACTGAGGGAAGATTGTTCTACTGGCTTCATTAGTGGAGCTGGTCATCCAGGTGGTGGATTTTTATTGTAGTTCAAAAATAAAGAACGCGTAACATAAAATTTACCATCTCGCTCATTTTTAAGTGTATGATTCAGCAGGGTTACGTATATTCATATCAATGTTTAATAGATCTCTGGAACTTTCTCATCTTGTAAACCTGGTGCTCTATACCCATTAGACCTCATGTGGTGGTATAACTCTTAAGAGCTCTGTATACTCAAGGAACGTGAGGAGCCGTCCTCACACAGCTACAGAGATTCAGCCCGGCGTCCTCCCAGAGCATTGCACTCCTCGCCTCCACCGCCTGGCATGTCTGCAGAGGTACCATCAGAATGCTGGGCGCCAAGAGTCCCCCAGAGTGGCCCAACACCGACCTGGGTTCAAAGCTACTGATAATAATTTGACAGAGAAGGAGATGCTAGAATGCTCTGTTCCATGAGCCTTGCTTGGATGGGCATCACCGAGAGTGAGTGAGTCAGAAAGGCCCCAGGGATACTAGACTTGGGGTCTGGGACAAGGAACGTGGGTGGCCCCGGGGTACACTGCAGTCTCAGGGTAACTGGCAGTTGGTCACACCTGTGCTCTGCTTCCAGGTCAGTATGGCATTTCTGTCCTCTGCTGTCATGTATTTTTAAAAATATTTTATTTATTTATTCATGAGAGACACAGAGAGAAAGGCAGAGACATAGGCAGAGGGAGATGCAGGAACCTGATGCAGGACTCTATCCCAGGACCCCGGGGTCACACCCGGAGCCATCCAGGTGCACCCCTCTTACCCACTCCCCCCACCTGCTGTCATGAATTGAAGAAATCTGTATCCTATTAAAGGAATCAGAACTTGTATTTATCTTCCAGTTGGAAGAACGTGTCTTAAAGCATTTTGTAATGTTTAGAGTCGTAAACAGCAGATAGGAGCTAAGAAGCCAACTCAAAGGATCCTATCACCGGACGAACTGACTGGAGTATCTAAGGTGATGTTATAAGGCAGCTATTACTGATTGCGATCGGAGTGTCGAGCCACCACACACAGAACTCTCAGTCGGCAGATGTAGGTGGTTTTAAGCCACTAATTCTGTAACTTGTTACTGCAGCCGCAGGAAGGGAATACAGCGCGAGTGAGGGGCAGCTCTGGATCCGTGCACCAAAACAAGGCTGAATGACTGGAGTTCGGTGTACTCGTATGAAAGTGAGCTAATACACTGCAGATGAACCAAATATTTGAGATTTGCAAGGGATCAAGGCATCTACATGCCGTGATAAATTCGCCTTCGATGTACAATCCTTTGCCTGTCATCAAAGACAAAAGTACCGCATTTGGAATGGAAGCAAAGCCTTCTTAAGTGGGTCAAGTTGCAAGAGGAGATTTGGGAGAAAGGGTGCTGTTAAGCAGTGTTGATTTTGATCGGCGTGCTGAGGCAGACACCTCAGCCCTTGGAGTGCTCTTAAAGCACCGTAGGAAAAAAAAAAAAAAAAGGCACCGTAGGGTTACAGCCTGGGGTGTAGCACTCACAGATGGGAATGTATCTCCAGGAGCACAGCGCTTCCATGCACTGGTAGGCATGACCTGGACTGTTCTCGAATAGTATGTTACTCCCCCTGTTCCATTCCATTCCACTTTGGTGAGGAACAGTCCTGGCCCTGCCTTTTTTTTTTTTTTTTAATAAATTCTTGAGAGATTTTGCTGAAAAATACATAATTTCACATGATTTGTTTCTGTCTCCACCTCAGAAATTTCTGACAGGGGAAAATAAATGTTTTCACATTCCATGATGGGCCCCATATATTTCTTTATGTTATTGATTTATCTGATTCATTCAACAAGAGGCTTGTTAAGGGCACAGGTTTGGCTGCACCAGAGGGTTTCTAGATTTTTGGCATTTGCTGTCTCCTCTCGATAGTGAACTTTCCTCCTTGTGAAGAACCAGTTTCTTTGTGAGCAAGGCAATGCTTTCCCAAATCTGTATTCCTGTTTCACCTAACCTGTGCTTTTACCCCACCACCCCGGATCTCACAAAAGAACATTCATTTTTACAGAGCAATCCACGTAGGACCGAATGAGCATCGAGCATAACGTGCTGATAAGTGATAACTGAAGTCAGAGGAGGGAAAACTATGCTTTCTGCCTGGGTTCTCGGTTTCCTTCTAACTGTCTGCACCTCAATTAGCGTGTACTTTCATTCTACTTACTACAGTGTAGACCTCACACTTTACCTCTTTTAAGCAAAGAGAAATAAATATATGTTTTGTATTTTTACACCCAAACAGTTGCTCCTGATGACCCCAGCAGAAAAATAGATGGCGATACCATCATTTTTTCAAACGTTCAAGAAAGATCAAGTGCAGTGTATCAGTGCAATGCCTCTAACGAATATGGATATTTACTGGCAAATGCATTTGTAAATGTGCTAGGTAAGCTCTCCCCTTATTAAATAAAGACGTGGCAAGTTCAATTAATGACTGCTGTTCTCAGCAAAAATACAGCGAGCATCTGCTATGTGCGACGCACAGAGGACTTGGAGCTGCAGGCATATATGAAGATGGGTGAGATACAAACCTCGCCCTAAAGGGTATGGTACTCTGGCCGTCATGTTCTTGCATAACGTAGTTTTATGGTGGCAAATTGTTCATTGTAGAAGTAATCAGAGTCAGACTCCACCCACAGATGGTTTTTTTTTTAATAAATTAATTTTTTATTGGTGTTCAACAGATGGTTAAGGGCAAGTGTCAAACCCTCAAAGGGAAAGACCATTAATCTGCTATTAGGAACTGGATGTTACTGCCATTCCATCTCTAGAAACCTCGAAGGTCAACAACAATTCCATGACTTTGATTTTTAAAAAAGAAATCATCAGTCATGATGTATGGCCTTTATCCTCGTCACAGATGTAGAGTTATTTATTCTTAATAATTTGCTTAGAAAACTGTGGTACTCTCAACATCTTCTGAAATGTTGGTGTTTTGGTCTTGGTTTTTGAATATAGTTGACACACGATGTTACACTAGTTTCAGGTGTACAAATTAGTGATCTGACAAGTGTGTACGTTATGCCGTGCTCACAAGTGAAGCTGCCAACTGTCCTAGTGCAATGGTGATACAACACAATTGCAGTATCATTGACGCATTCCTTATGCTCTGCTTTCTACTCCCAGGACTTAGCCATTCCATAACTGGAGGCCTGTCTTTCCCGCTCCCTTTCAGCCATTTTGCTCAACTCCTTATCCTCCTCACCTCTGGCAGCCATCATTATGTATAGCCCTGATCCTGCTTTTGGCTTGTTTGTTTGTTTGTTTATTTATTTACTTATTTAGATTCCACTTAAACTACTAACTCTGGGAAACGAACTAGGGGTGGTGGAAAGGGGGGAGGGCAGGGGGTGGGGGTGAATGTGTGACGGGCACTGAGGGGGGCACTTGACGGGATGAGCACTGGGTGTTATTCTGTATGTTGGTAAATTGAACACCAATAAAAAATAAATTTATTATTAAAAAAAATAGATTCCACTTAAGGGCTAGGAGTGGGATCATATGGTTTTTGTCTTTCTCGGTCTAATTTCACTTATCATAACACTATCTAGGTTCATCCATGTTGTCTGAAATGGCACAGTCTCATCCTTTTTATGGCTGTGTAATATCCCATGCACACACTCGTGCGCATCCACACACACACATCATATTTTCCTTATTCATTTGTCTATTGACGACCTCTTAGGTTGCTTCCATCTCTTGGCTATTGTAAACAATGCTGCAGCAAACACAGGAGTGTATGTATCTCTTTGAGTTAGTGTTTTTGCTTTCCTTGGGTCAATTCCCAATAGTGGAGTTATGGGATCATACAATATTTCTATTTTTAATGTTCTGAGTCACCTCCAGATGGTTTTCCACAGTGGCTGCACTAGTTTACATTCCCACCAGCATGCACAAGGGTTCCTTTTTCTCTACATCCCTGCCAACACCTATTGTTTCTTATCTTCCTGATTTTAGCCATTCCAACAGGCATGAAGTAATATCTCATTGTGGTCTTGATTTACATTTCCCTGATGACGAGTGACATTGAGCATCTTTTCATGTGTCTGTTGGCCGTCTGTATGTCTTCTTTGGAAAAATCTTTATTCAGGTCCTCTGCATGAGATGGGTGATTTATGTGAACGTTCTGTTCCTCATACTGGACCAAACCACCAGAACATCAGATTTATTAAAATTTTATGTGAGAACTGTTTTCGTGGTGCCAGAGAATTGCATTTCAACTCTTTAAGTGTAGTAGGCTCCCTCTCAAATGAAATTAAAGTCAGGAAGCCAACCAGTACTTGGTATTTTTTCCCTCATATTTGAAATAGAGGTCAGTAAATCACATGCAGAGCTGAGCACACTTACAGTGTTGCTGGATGTTTAGGAGGCGGTTTTGATTTCTTGTTCTGTGTTTCGGTCATCCACACTCTGCTCCTTTCTGCCAGTTTGTGTGCTTGCTTGCCACCCACTCCTACCCACCCACCCCTATCATAACCCCAGGGTTAGGATGGACCAATCACTTAACAAAGAGGTACTCGGCCATTATTTTCATGCCAGATACTGACCTAGTTTCTGGGAAGAAAACAATAAAAGCCCCATTCCCTGCCTGCAAGGGACTCACAGTATATTGTAGGACATATAGATAAATAAGTCACTAAAATACTGGGCCTGAGAAAGATGTGGGATATGAAGCAGAAGGAGAAAACTTGTTGAGGGCTGATGGTGTCCTACCTGCTAGAGAATGTAAGGAGAGGACATATTGGTCATGCTTTACTATGAACCTAAATGGCCTTCAAATACAGAAAAATATATGCTGAGCCTAAATGTTGATTTTATTTTAATATGTACTTTACCTTTCTAAACTTCTTAGCTGAGCCACCACGAATCCTTACATCTGCAAATACACTCTACCAAGTCATTGCAGACAGGCCAGCTTTGCTAGATTGTGCCTTCTTTGGGTCTCCTCTGCCTACCATCGAGTGGTGAGTAATGGCTCTATTCATTTTTAATATTTACATTTGCTAAAGCCTTCACATTTCTCTGTGTGTTAAGTTTTTATTTAGTCAGAGAGCCAACCGTATAGACTCCACCATACTATTAATACTAATTTCCTTCATAAATGTGTAGTAACCGCTTGCTCTGTGCTAAATACTCCTCCATGTGCAGTCTGTTCAGCAGCACCCTTTGTCCAGCACAGAGGTGTATGGACGTATATTTTTTAGAAATTTAAGGTTGCCGTATATTACAATGCTGTGGGCATCAGCTGGGACTTCACAAAGAATGGTGGCTGGGACATTCCTCGATCATAAAGTATCCTTTGGGGTCAAGGAGAGGTTCTAGAAGTTCAAAACCAGAATTTTTCCCCCCACGTTCATTGTTGGTAACTCTCCCACCTGAGCTTTCCAGCTTGGATCCAGCCAAGCTCGCTCATGTCCTTTCAATTTTTTTTTTTTTTTTTTATTTATGATAGTCACACACAGAGAGAGAAAGAGAGAGAGGCAGAGACATAGGCAGAGGGAGAAGCAGGCTCCATGCACCGGGAGCCCGACATGGGATTCGATCCCGGGCCTCCAGGATCACGCCCTGGGCCAAAGGCAGGCGCCAAACCACTGCGCCACCCAGGAATCCCCTCATGTGCTTTCACTCTTCACATTAAACCATCCCTGGTTGAATGCCACTCCTGGTAGAGGTACTGGTTATCCCCTTTGCTTGCTTTCTTTAGCGTGAGCTAGGGGGCGCAAGGCAAGGATAGGCAGCAGCTTAGAGTGAAAGAAAACTAGAACATTCTGTTACTGATGGTCAGCCAGTCAGTCAGGGACCAAGCAGACACTAAGCTGGGCTCCCCCAACCAGCTTGAGAACGAAGCCAGGTGTAGGATTAAGCACGGTCTCCCCAGGTCTCCACCTTAGCCAGAGAGAGGAGAAACACCAAGCCTGGGCAGATGGCATCCTAATCGAGGTCTCCAAGTTAACATTTAGCCTAGGTTGACTTTGAGTCGCTGGTTTTATCTGTCCCCACTTGTATCTGACAGCAAGCAGGAAGCTGTATGAACACATACTTTACATACATGCTTTATCATTCTTCTTCCCTGGATATTTTCCTATGTGTATGAATAAAAAAACTCTTTAGAATTCAAATCAAATATCTTCTCATCAAGATGGCTTTGGGACTATAGCCTGCAGATGTCCTTACAGATATGTCCCAGGAGGAAGAAAAGGTCAAAAAAGCTCCATCTTCATTTCTCCTGTTTTGTCACCTATGGGGAGATAGACTGGGTAATAACCAGTTATTGAGCTTCTAGAACCTCTGTAATAACCAGTGTGTATTAAATATGAATCTGATACAGAACGTTACTGTTCAAGTATTTCATATTGTCACCCTAATGCTTCAAGCACCATTTCTCATTAAATTTTCCAGTTTTAAACATCCTGCCTTACACTGACCCCACTGATTTACGTGCACGTAATTCCAAATGTCTTGTGCAGATTCCAAATGTCTCCATCTATACTATGATGTAGAATCATCATGTGTTGACCTCACATGTGGCATTTTTTGAAATCAGTTTCAAATTATGATTTTTTTTATTCCCACGGTGATCATTTCTGCAATGAAGGTTCAAAGGAGCCAAAGGCAGTGCTCTTCATGAAGATATTTATGTTTTACATGAAAATGGGACTTTGGAAATTCCCGTGGCCCAAAAGGACAGTACAGGAACTTACACGTGTGTTGCAAGGAATAAATTAGGTGTGGCAAAGAACGAAGTTCACTTGGAAGTCAAAGGTAAGCCAGAGGTGATGACGTTTTTTTCCAAGTATGACGTGACTTTGAACAAATTCTTCAGCTTTGGCAATGGGTAACAATAGCTGATTTTTAGATGCCACGAGGATCATTAAACAGCCTGAGTATGCAGTGGTGCAAAGAGGGAGCACGGTGTCCTTCGAATGCAAAGTGAAACACGATCACACTTTGATCCCCACCATCACGTGGCTGAAGGACAACGGTGAGCTGCCCAATGACGGAAGGTATTTGAAGACCATTTCTTGCCTTTCTCTTCCCTGCCTCTTTGAGCTGCTGTGAACTAAAGGTTTACTGTGGAGTGACTTAGCGGAGATGTTTTCAAAGTTTCTGAGATCCGCTCTCTCCAAAAAAAAAAAAGTGCATTTTCTCCCTGCTGCAAAATGTGCAGACCTAAAAAAAGGTATTGAGTTGTTGAAATCAGACCCTGAGAATGTCTGTCTATCTTTGTGTGTTGGTCTCCTGTGTAATTCAGGATGGGAGAAACCTTTCAGGGCTCGGATGCCTTCCATTGTTCGCTACCTTGTACAGTGAAGTCTCGACAGATGTTTTCGTTACCATTCTGCAAATGAGCAGAAATGCGATCACTTTAATCAGTAGAGTGTGCTTAAATCCTTGTCGGTATTTTAAAGGACACCAGCTTTTATTTGGATGGGGTATTTTCTTTTGATTTCTCTTAAAGCCAGTAGAAAGAGAAGGGAGAAGAAAAAACAGGTAAAGTATTTAAAAGAGCCTAAACGTGTTGTGGTCCTTGAGCTTGGAATGAAAGAAAAGTCATACCGATTTTCCATGTGAAGCCTCAATTTGAAGGAATTGATATGGAGCTGACCCACATGAATCTTAGCTGTCACGGAGGCCCCTGGTGGAAGAAATGCCGTGTGCTGGTGGAAATGCTCTGTGTGGCTTGCTTCCAAGTGTGCCTAAGCAGCGCCTGTTGCTGGACGGCTCCTTAAAAAAAAAAAAAAAAGTGGCTTTCTCTTCTATACCCTGGGTTTCCATCTAATTCTATAACTCCAGCTGGCCAGGTTTTTTTTTTATAAAAGATTTTATTTATTTATTTGAGAGAGAGAGAGTGAGTGAGAGAGCACAAGCAGGGGGAGGGGTAGCGGGAGAGGGAGAAGCAGGCTCTGGGCTGAGCAGGGAGCCCGATGTGGGGCTCCATCCCGGGACCCCGGGATGATGAGCTGAAAGCAGATGTTTAACCGACTGAGCCACGCAGGTGCCGCCCAGCTGGCTGGTTTTATTTGTGGAATCTGAGTTGGTAAAAATGAGAGAAGGAAGTAGGAAGAAATGCCCGTTGAGTTAAGGTGGCTAAAGCTTGAGCTTGGAAATTCCCTGAAAAGACAGTGAATGATTTATGCATCCTTGTTAAAATCATGCATGAATCCAATTTACATGGATTTTTGACCTACTGAGTAATTTCTCATGCCAGCCAGTAACCTCTAGAGAACTCTTGGTGGTGCTTGTTGATCGAAGTCATCTTGTCTCCTCTGATAAAGTCAATACTATTCTTTGCACTTACTTACCCCTTGAGAGTTTATGCATGAGGGAAAAGTGGCACAAGATTTTCACAGTCAATAATAAATTTTTTAGGGGCACCTGGTGGCTCAGTGGTTGAGCGTCTACCTTCGGCTCAGGGTTTGATCGCGGGGTCCTGGGATAAAGTCCCACATCGGGCTCCCTGCAGGGAGCCTGCTTCTCCCACTGCCTATGTCTCAAATAAATAAATAAATAAATAAATAAATAAATAAATATTTTAAAAAATAATAATAATAAATAAAATATACACTAGGTTAGAAATGGAGCCGGCTGAGTGGCGTCCAAATGTTTCTTAGCAGAGAAGCCACAGGAGAGCCTGCTAGTAAGGGTGACACAGCTACCCCCACCTCTCCTCTGCGTGCCCCTGGTCTTCAGGGAAGCCCCGAAAACTCCAGAGGCATGCTCGAAAGCCACTGGGCCAGGTGACTTGACATCCATCCCTTCTTACCCAAGGTTCTGATCCATTCTAATAATTTTTCAGCTTTAATCATGATCAAAGTGATACATATTTTTTGGATTTTTGCTCTAAAGAGCTGCAAATGTTTGCCATCTCCCTCTTGTTTTCAAATTCACAGAGTTTCTTTCATGCCAACAAAGCAGCCATCCATCATGTGTGGCTGGATGTCCATTTCACCTGCTCTGAACCTGTTTTCTTCACAGATTCACTGTTGACAAGGACCATTTGGTGGTGGCTGATGTAAGGGACAACGACGGTGGCACCTACACATGTGTGGCCAACACAACTCTGGACAATGTTTCGGCCAGTGCTGTGCTGAGCGTCGTTGGTAAGATCTAGAACTCACACTGCACAGTGTTGCTAGGCCACCCTTGCTAGGTCGAAAGGAAAAGTGTCCGTAGTATATGTCTGCTTGTTAGAGCTTTACAATTTTGTAGGTGAGTTAAATACCTACATTTGTCTTCTTTGAAAGATGCCTTTGAGGCAGTAATTTCAGTATAAATATACTATGGTAGCAGCACTGGAATACAATGATGCTTGTGCATGTTAGTGATTATTTATAAGGAAATCAGGAGGAATCACATACTTTTATTTAAAATTGAAGGATCTCCCCCTCTACCCACCTGCTAAATTGTTACTGCATGTTTCTCAGTGCCATCTCCCACAGCTAAGCTTAGTTTTAGAATCTTAATCACAGTCAATGTCTTCTTGTGCTATCTTAGATCTTTCCATTACTAATTTTGATTAAAATCCTTTGTATTAATGTCCTTTCTAGCTCCTACTCCAACTCCAGCTCCTATTTACGGTAAACTAATGAGTCTTCTTTCTCTGTGTTCTGTTGAACGAGTTCACATTTGCAAAAATAATAATAATTGTTCTCTCTTTTTTTGCTCTCTTTTTTCTACCATATCATTGTGATTTTTAAGGACGAGAGCTCTATCCAATGTTCTGTTCTGTTGCCCATTTACTACTACATGTCATTTCTTCATTATAGCTCTGGAATGTTCCACTGGGTGTGTTACCACTGTGCCTAAATGTTTCATGTATTATTATAAAGTCATTTAATTTAATAAAGGTCCCTCTTTGGTATAATTTCCCCGTAAAATAGCCTAGTGCTTTATCAAACGCTGTCCCCCACAGTTTGTAGAACAAAAAAGGATGATCTCAAATATCATCCCACAAATTAGGTTTTTATTTCAGTCTATTAAATGTCGTTCTGGAAGCATACACGTTTGGAGATTCCATTTTCAAGAAATTCATGTGGGAAACAATAGATGTTTAAAACATTTGACCTTGGTCGTAGAGAAAAAAAACTCATCATGTTAGAAAACATAAGTCACTAAAGAAGGATCAAAAGGAGGCGTTTCCAGGTTGAGTGATTTTTCTAGGTCTGGGAAATAAATCAGAAATTATTTCCAGAATTCTCATGTTTATATGAGCCTATAAGCATGAAAATAATTTTATGGCATAAACTCACCTGGATTTTACATAGTATCATTAGTTATGCCATAGAACAACTGCCCTTCGTAGACATTTACTATTTCTTTACTGATAGGAGAGAAGTGCCCCTATTTTTATATGGCCCCTGGTTCCCCCAGAGCCACAATCACTCCCAAGAGCAAGGTCAGAAAAAAGCCCAGAGGGAAACGTTAACTCTCTGGATCTCAGACGTACCATTAGAAGAGGCAGACATCCTTCTGGGACACTTTCGTCCAAACAGGTGTCTGTATCCTAGTGTCCTCCAAGGGTAAACACACCGTGTCCCTATGTGTCCCCCTGACTATGATACTGGGCATCTGCATGAGGTATGCATGCTGAGGGCCTTCTTATATAGCATCAATCCTATAATTCCCCTAAAAATGGAAATATCCTCTAGGAGCTCCAAAATCTATAATTTCACACATTTCAGAAAGAACATTGATGTCTTCGTAAGCAGCACATTATATTTGCCTGTATTGATCATTTAGCATTTGCCATTCTCTGTTTCCCATTCATTAAAAATTAAGCTTCAATATTATTTTTTCTGTCTGTGCTCCTTCCTGTCTATGAGAAGACACATTGAGAGTGCTGGTGAACCACGTGTGCCCATCTCACTGGTTTTGGTCACAGACGATTTGGTTTCATTTGAAAAGGAACAAGCAGAACTCATTGATGGGCTGTCATGGGTGTGCTTGTGTGTTCCCAGCAACCTCAGTGGCTCCCATTTCATTTCAGATGCATGCTCATTGACCATTAAGTGTGCTGTGTCTTTAAGATGCACCCCCTGTGAAAAGTATCACGAGTGAAGGAGAACCCCAGAAGAATGGATGGTTAACGGTGGTGTATGTGTTTGGCCTACAGATGTCCCAAATCCTCCGTTTGATTTAGAATTGACGGATCAACTCGACAAAAGTGTTCAGTTGTCGTGGACTCCGGGCGATGACAACAACAGCCCTATTACAAGTATGTGTTAGCCTTGTCTTTGTCACTGATAAATTTCACGACCATTTCCGGAGCACTTTATCACGTGCAGCTGAAATGCCTACAGAGATATTTGCTGGCATTCTCTGCTTCATTACTAATAGAGCAAAACCATTGACCTATATGCAGCTCTCCTCTCTTCAGAGCCTGAGGTATTCCTGGTGACAGCCTCTGGGATGGGGTGCCACTTAGTTGAAGAGCTTAATGAAATTAGACTCTAGGGGTGCTTAGAAGTTTTAAAACTGAAAAGGTACTTGAGAGAGTATCACAAACCTGGAATATATTATGACCTTCAGGCATATGCTGCAGGAAAGTTAAATTCCTTTCTGATGCATACCTTGGATTACTCTGAAGGGACATGCATGCTGATTTATTGCACCCACTGGTAAAGCAGAGTATTTCCAATGAAATTCAACAGAAGCCTCCTCTCCATCTTGTGATATTAGTGGTGTTCCTTTCTCAACTGAGTTTTCAGTCCTTGATCAGAACCCTCATTCATTTGTGCTGAGTCTTCCAGTTAATTCAACACAATAGCCAGATTTGGCTGGTTTGGATGCATGGAGACTCTTTGTACCTATATTAAAAGGATACCATTAGATTCCAGAGCATTTCTACTCTTTCATTTATTCAGTCATTCATTCATTTATTGAGTGCCTATTACGTACCAGACATTTTTCTGAAATAAAACAGTCAAAAATCTCTGCTCCTATGGAGCTTATATTTTAGCTGAGGAAACAAATAAAATAAAATGAATAATAATATATTATGCTGTTGTATATAATATCATGTATATGTGTATAATATGTAAAATGCAATACACTGTATTTGTGCATATATGTATAGAACACACACACACACACACACACACACACAGAACTCAGATCTCCCTCAGAAGAGAACCCACCAAAAGGAGTGTTGATGGCAGGCTCCTTCAGCTACACTTCCCCCAGGGATCTGCTGCAGTGCGCCCATGAGGCCACGCTCTCCCTGTAGCAACTAAAGGGTGGAATGTGAACTGGGCAGGTCTTGTAGGCCATAGTAAGGGTTGGAAGTCATTGGAGGGATTTAGGTAGAGGAGTGACTAAAAGATCGTTCTGGCTATTCTATTGAAAATGGTCTAGTGGTACAGTCGGTTGAACATTGGACTCTTGGTTTCAGCTCAGACCATGATCTCAGGGTCATGAGATCAAGCCCCATGTTGGGCTCCACACTCAGTGCAGAGTCTGCTTGAGATTCTCTCTCCATTTCCCTCTGTCCCTCCCACTCATGTGCTAGCTCTCTCTCTCTCTCTCTCTCAAATATATAAGTAAATCTTTTTTTAAAAAAAAGTGAAAATGGTCTATAGAAGAACAAGAGGGGAAGCAGGGAGACCAGGTAGGACCACAGCTGTCTATGAAATACACCCAGAGAACCTCAGCAAACTTACAAGGATGCCTTGAGATATGCTTTAAGTTTTTGATTTTTAAATTTTGATGTTAAAAAATGCAGTCACATCTGTCTGACACCACATGAAATATGAGCTTCAGGTGGTTTATAGTTCCCATGTGATATTTCAGTACCATATTGTGATGATGCCCTGTCCCCAAAGCCTTTGCTGTGGCAAAAAGCAAGTACCCCATGAAAATGAGTGAGTAACAGGGAATGAGGAAGGTGATATCTAATCTCTTCACAAGGCTTGAAGAGCTATGCAATGCCGAGTAGGTTTTAAGTCATGAAGATGTGAATATTTATTGAGTTGTATGGACCTAACTACTTACATGGAAATGTTAGATATTTCTTTTGGCTGAAGGAAACCATGAAGAAAATTACTGAGACACTACATGTACCACGAGCTGAGGAAATCTGGAGTATTCGTGCATTGGGGAGGTCATGCAGTGATTCACACGAGAGAGAATGGTGGCTTGGAATAGAGCTGAGAGGGACAGAGGTGTGGAGAGTGGTCAGATTTTGCATGTTTTCAAGGTACAGCCAACAAAACATTGGAGAGTATGAAAGAAGTTGGGGATACAAGATGAGTTTCAAGGTTTTGAGCTGGGGAGGAAGATCGGGATCACTCTTGGCCATAACTGGTCTGCCGTGCTGTGCTAGAAAAGCAGGGGGAGGTGTCGAGTCAGTGAAGTTCGAGTTCAAGTGTGCAGTTCAAGGGAGAGGCAGGGGCTGCCGATATAAATGTGCAAGTCACCAGTTTATGAGACTGGAGGTCACCAGTCCGTGAAAGCAAACTTGAGGAGGGCGCATGGGTGGCTCAGTCAGTTAAGTGTCTGTTTTTGGCTTGGGTCGTGATTTCAGGGTCCTGGGATCAAGCCCTGTGTCAGGCTCCCTCCCTGTTCAGTGGGGAGCCTGCTTCACCCTCTCTCTCTGTGCATTCTCTCTCTCTCAATCTCTCTCACTCTAGCTCTCTCTCAAGTAAATTAATAAAATCTTTTTAAAAATAAGGCAGACTCGAGCTACTTAGCTTCAGAGCTCTGCAACACAGAGCATTTCTACTTCATCTTTGTATCTGTGACTCATATGATGGTACATGGCACATTAGTAGGCAATTCATATATAGCTAAATACCCATTTTTTTTCAGCAGGGTAAAACATGTACATGCCACAAAGTTTTAGTAGACGCAGAAGAGTATGCACTGAAAAGCAGGTCTTCCTCCCACCTCTAATTCCCACTTCCCCCATGACAACCAGTGTTATTAGTGTGTATACTCTGGGAGGTAGTCTGTGTATATTCAAGCATTGACGTGCGTGTGTATGTTACAGTACATCTTTGTGCTCTTACCCAAGTGTTCCACACTGTTCTATACCCTACTTGATTGTACTTAACAATGTATTTCAGAAATCATTCCATTTCAGTGGCATATGGAGAAGCCCTCCTCAGCTTTTACAGCTGCAGAATATTCTACCATGTGGCCATACCATAATTTAGCTGATCAGTGTCCTGGTGATGAACGGTTAGGTTGTTTGCAGTTAGCTTGGTTCAGCTGCAAACAATGCTGTAATGTGGACTTTTTTCATGTGCCCTTGAGCATATGCATGAGCACATTTATTCAAAATAAAATTGTTTGTTTAAACAAACAAAAAACAATGTCTTTATTAAAATCCCATTTTATCAACTTTATGGAAAAATATATATTATATATCCTTATTTAAGAGACATTATTGTGTATCCATCAAAGGGTATCTGAGCTGAATATTGTGAGATGTTCTAAATTGTCCTCTATAGAAGTTGTGCCGATTTATACTTCCCCGAAAGTAGGAGAATGCTTGTTTCCCTGAGTAAAAGTCAACAAAGTACGTTACACTTTTTGATTGCTGTCCATCTGTTGGGTGGAGAGTGGTATCTCACATTTATTTTAATTTTTCCTAAGGCTAGAGACCCCTTCTACACAGTTTTAAGTAACTAAACTCAGCATGCTAGAGAAAGAATACCAAATATTATTGGGCATGCTTAAGTATTGAGGATAATGATAGAAGTCTTAAATCAAGATATTCCTATGGAATTTTTCTTGAAAGTGAAATAATTCATGTTGGGCTACTCTTGTTAGAGTGTGCTGTTCATTATCCCAGCAGCCTACCCTCAGGTGGCTGACGTCACTGTCTTGGGTTCTGTGTGTGTGTATGTCACGGCCAGAATTCATCATCGAATATGAAGATGCAATGCACGAAGCAGGGCTATGGCACCACCAAACCGAGGTTTCTGGAATGCAGACCACAGCCCAGCTGAAGCTGTCGCCTTATGTGAACTACTCCTTCAGAGTGATGGCCGTCAACAATCTTGGGAGGAGCTTGCCCAGCGAGGCTTCTGAACAGTATTTGACTAAAGCTGCAGGTAAAACGGGGCTTCTGTGACAGGAAATAAAACAGAAAGGTTTTCCACTGGTTAAAAAAAAGACCAAAGCTTACACACATGTGGCTGCTTAACTTCCAGAACCTGATACCAATCCCACGGCTGTGGAAGGACTAGGATCAGAGCCTGATAATTTGGTGATTACCTGGAAGGTGAGCTCAGCATGAAGCCTTCAACTTTCCTCAGTGTATCTCAGAGGGAAAAAAAAGAAAAAAGATGTTTTAAAAATATGTTGGTGTTGGGGGTGCCTGAGTGGCTCGGTCAGTGAAGTGTCTGACTCTTGATTTCGGCTCAGGTCGTGGTTTCCAGATTGTGAATTCGAGCCCCGCCTCGAGGGCTGCTTGAGATTCTCTCTCTCCCTCTCCCTGAGCTACCCCTTCCCTGCGCTTGGACACACTCTCTCCGCACACTCTCTTTTTAAACAAACAAGAAACAATGTCTTTATTAAAATCCCATTTTATCCACTTTGTGGAAAAATATATATTATATATCCTTATTTAAGAGACATTATTATGTAGCAGTTAAAAGCTTGATTTTTGGAGCCAGAATGAATGGGTGCAGATCCCAGTTTTGCCACTTACTGTGTGACTTTAAACCAGTTGCTTAACATCACCATTATGTATCTGTATGATGGGAACTAGTAATAGAACTAACCTCACACAATGAAAGGAGTTAATAAATCTAAGGCCCCTAGGACAGTGCCTAACACATCCATGTGCTCAATGAATGCTAGCTGGTATTATCATCATCTTAGAGAACCATCTAGAAGATATGCACCAAGTTGTTCCAAGTAGTCAACTTCTTATGTTTCTGGTTTTCTAACTCTGTCTCTCTGTCTCTCTCTCTCTCTCTCTCTCTTTTTTCTGGTTTATCTGTATTTTCTGTACTTGGAAAATTACCGTATATTCATTTGTGTGATTTTAAAACTTATTTTAATAGATCTGTGCATGCACACTTATATGCATACCTACTTATACATACTTATATACTTACAGACGTGTAAAGCAGGATAGACTGACAAGCCAACTTTCTTTTTTTTTTAAGATTTTATTTTTAAGTAATCTCTATACCCACCATAGGGCTCGAACCCACAACCCTGAGATCAAGAGTTACATGCTCCCTTGCTTGTCTGCCAGGCATCCTGACAAGCCAACTGTCTTTTTTAATAAGGAAATAAGCTGTTTATAAGTTTCTGGCTCTAAGTAAACTAGACAATGATGTAACTGAAATGCTTTAAGTCGCCCACCCTTGACCATGGATGCAGAGCTGGAGAGCCTTATGTGGTAATTACTACTTCAAGATAGAAATTAGTAACCTTTGAAATGTTGATCCCAAACAAACTTTGAATATCATCACAAATGAAAAAAAAAAAAAGATAAAACGTCCCTGAAGGACATTGTTAATAGTTCACATTTTAGTATTTCAGTACTCACTTTCTGTAAGTCTGGGAATTGAATTTGGTGTTCCGGGAAAAGGGTGCTCAGCCTATATGCTTTAGAAGCTCTGATTATTTGGCTTTTCTTACAGCCCTTGAATGGTTTTGAATCTAATGGGCCAGGCCTTCAGTACAAAGTGAGCTGGCGCCAGAAAGATGGTGATGACGAATGGACGTCTGTGGTGGTGGCGAATGTATCCAAATATATTGTCTCGGGCACACCCACCTTTGTCCCATACCTGATAAAAGTGCAGGCCCTGAATGACGTGGGGTTTGCTCCAGAGCCAGCCGTGGTCATGGGTCATTCTGGAGAAGACCGTAAGTGTTTGATGCTGTCTCATTGATACTTTTGTTTATACCAGCAAAAACGACTTACCAAGCCAAGGCCATTTCCCGAAGCTGCTTAGCTTGGGAGGGACAGAGGTGGCAATTATTTTGCTCAACATTGCTGAATATATAAACAGCCTGCAATGTAAAAAATAGATTCAGAATGCTAAGGGCTGTTGCTTTTTAAAAAGAGACATTATTACTCTCACCAAGTCAAGTGAACAGATACCAAAAAATCCACTCTCAATCCTTGATAATCCATAGAATAAAGGCTGGGTCCTACTTCTAGCCAAAATTGTTAGTGGCATTTTTGCATGAAATTCAAAATAACATTGATACTTCTGCCCCCTTTCCTGTTTTTCCCCAGTCCCGATGGTGGCTCCCGGAAACGTGCGTGTGAACGTGGTGAACAGTACCTTAGCTGAGGTACACTGGGACCCCGTACCTCTGAAAAGTATCCGAGGACACCTACAAGGCTACCGGGCAAGTGAAAGGAGAAAAAAAAAAATTTTTTTTTTTTTTAGTTCTTTCCTTAGGAGCAGATGCACTTCTCTTGGTCAGAGGCCTGGAGAGTTCATCTGGTTTCTCACTTCAGACAGGCCATAGCTAAAGATTCCCAGCTAGGACAGAAGCAAAATCTCACTGCATCCAAAGTGAAAAAAAAAAAAAATAAAAAATAAAGGGCATCCCGGGTGGCTTAGCGGTTTAGCCCTACCTTCAGCCCAGGGCGTGATCCTGGAGACCTGGGATCAAGTCCCACATCAGGCTCCCCGCATGGAGTCTGCTTCTCTCTCTCTCTCTCTCTCTCTCTCTCTCTGTCTCTAATAAATAAATAAAACCTTAAAAAAAATCTTAAAAAAAAAAAGACAAAATAAAACAAACCTGTTTTCTCCGTTTTTCCCTCAGGTGATCTAAAATTCTTCCAACTAAAAAATGAACAGGCACAAAATGCAGAAAACTAGTGTTTAAGGAGCTAAAATAAAACCGAATGCACCTAGCTTTAGAGCAATGCTGACCATGTCTGTTAAACACACAGATTGTCCTGAAAATAATGTAGGCACTTTTTAAAAATGATTTTATCTTTTTACTTATGAGAGAAACAGAGACAGAGGCAGAGGGAGAAGCAGGCTCCCTCCCCTGCAGGGAGCCCAATGTGGGACTCGATCCTGGGACCCTGGGATCACGACCTGAGTCAAAGGCGGACAACTCAACCGCTGAGCCACCCAGGTGCCCTTGTAGGCACTTTCTAAAACATCATTCAGATTATACTTCAGAATCATTTAGTACCAAAAGGGTCATTATTCTGACCATTGTTTATCTGTGTTCTTGGAGAGCACAGAAAGCCTGAGGCATAGAGACTTGTGATTGGATGGACCAAGCACTGGTTTTGCACCCATGAAGAAAGTCACAGCTGTGAGTCATTAGCACTGACCCCTAGAGGTCAGGTTTTGCACTGCATAATATTCTGTTTTGGGGTTTTTTTCTCTAACGTTTCCAGATGCTGTGTATATATTGACTACTCTTGAAAATGCCTTTAAAGTTCTAAGAATTTTTTTTTAAGTTCTAAGAATTTAAGAGGACTTAAGAAACAGCAATTCTGGGTTTCTAGCCAAAATTAATCAACCCTTCACTTCTCCCTCTTTCCAAAACCTGTGCCTGCCGTTTAATATGAAAAAAAAAAAGATATTTTTAATGAAGCAATGCAGTTTGGTTTAGTGAGAAAGCCCTAGACTTGGGGTGGAGGTTGCATTGTGGCCTTTGATGGCCTAGTGGCTGGGGTCAAGCCAATCTGCGGTCAGGGGTTCATCTGTGCTAGAGGAATAATAATAAAAGCTTTACCACGACTTATAGGATTGAATTAAATGATATATTGCACATGATGTTGTATTAGCTCTGGAAAAGTATGTAAATACTGGGCAGTAATTTTTATTTTTAGGATGTTCTATACAAGTAAGACACTTCAATCGTCCTGTCATCTTCCATTCCCTTATGTTCCAGAGAGATCTATATGGGAGTCATGCTGTTCCATTTATTTCGCTCACGCTCCCCAACCCAATAGTATTCTATAGCCCAGCTGCATCACCTATTCTCAATTCAATTTCTCTCCTTGTGTCTGGGCTTCTACTGTCTTGCCTCATGATTAATATTTCTCAGTTTTGCCAGAAATCTTCTTCTAAAACACACCAAGAAAATGTTCTAGGACACAAGTATCAAACTTGAATTTTGTGAGCAAGAGGAATCTTGTTTGCTCCCTGTTGTAGGTCCCTGACTTTTGTTCTTTGTCTTTCAGATTTACTACTGGAAGGCACAGGGTTCATCGAAGAGAAACAGACGCCACATTGAGAAAAAGATCCTCACTTTCCAGGGCAACAAGACTCACGGCATGTTGCCTGGGCTGGAGCCCTACAGCCACTACACACTGAACGTCCGAGTGGTCAACGGGAAAGGGGAAGGCCCGGCCAGCCCGGACAGAGTCTTTAACACTCCAGAAGGAGGTATGGGGGTGACGTGTCTCTGAGATCCTAGAACATATGGTGCATCCTGAGACGCTTTGCATGACAGAAGGGCCCCCAACAGAGCTGGCATAGTGTCAGCTCATATGTGGCCCGAGGGCACATGGGAAGCTTCACTTTAAAATGCTGCTCCCCCCAACTCCCTCTCCTGACTTAAATTTTTCTCCCCACTGACTCACACTGTCAGAAACCTTGCTAATTTGATGCTTACTTGAGTCATTGACTTTCTGACCTGAAGTGACTTCTGTTAACTTCTCGAAGCCTCCCTTACTTCATCTGTGGATTCCCTAAGTCTTTTTGATAAAAATAGTTCACAGACAAGCCCAGTCTCGGCTCCTTTAGAGGGCTCCTGATGGGGGATGCCCACCTAGCATCCTCAGAAGGTCATCCTGTGTCCCCCACTCCCATCCTATTTCAATTGCTTGTCCTCAATCCATTGCTCCTTCAGAGGTTCAAAGCTCCTTCCTCTTGGGGCCTTCACCAGTGAGACCTCACACTGCTCCTTGAGACAGGTCAGGGAGAGTGTCATAGTAGAGATGAACCTGTGAATTAAAGGGTGAAGAAGAGCGGAAGTAATATATCAACAGACATGAGGGTATGAGACAGCATGGCTCCCTCAAGGAACTGCAAGTTGTGTAGCCAGGAATGGTAAGAAAAGAGGAAGGTCAGCAAGGGAGGACCCCTACTGTGGATGGTCCTAAATGCTACGGATGTTAACCTGTAAACCAGAGGCTCTTAACCTGAAGGCTAATCTGTTAGGGGGTCAATGAATGGGTTTAAGGCGTTCCATGAATCCCCCCATCTTGAGAGGCCGTGGAGCTCCTTAAACCATCAACAGAATCTGAACGGAGTGGCTTGGGGAAGCTAGAAGTAGGCCCAAGCCTAGGCCACCGAGAGCCTGAAGGGGGGCAGCCATAGAGAGGAGACTAGGGCATGGATATGGTTGAGATGTATGAGGTAGACCTGACAGGAGGTAGTAGCCAAAGAGACGGAGGAAACGAGGCAGGGGGAAAAAGTTCAGGTTGACCCCTTGGTGTCTGGCAAGAGTGATGGGAGAGACCATGGTGCCATTAATGGGCCTCAGTAATATGGTGAGTGTGCAGAGGGCCTCAGCGCCGGAGAGGGTGAGCTGCTGCCAGCCATCATCCTCCTGAGGAAGTGAATAAGAGAAGACCAGGCATGTTTCCTCTGGTAATTTGCCAGCCTCTGCCAGAGAGAACCTGCCACCCTGCAGGCCTTCCCCGGACTGGAGGCGGGTCTGCAGCACCAGGGCTTTTGTCCATGGCCCCAGGGTCCTGGGCGGCTGTCAGCTCTCCGGATAAGAACCTCTCTGCACCTGGGCAGGCTGGCTCACGCCCAGAGCCCAGCAGGCAGGGTGTGCTGGCTGTTTGGACACCCCTGGTTTGTAGGAGAAAACAGTTCTTAATGGTCCAGAACACAGCTGCATCTGCTCAAAGGTTTGGTTAGAGTAGTTCCACTTAGTCACCAGTCTGCTTTTGTTGAGCCACCATTTACGAAATGAGGACTGTCTCCTTTAGCAATATTGGTCTGGATCCGTAGAAAGGCAAAGTCTCAGTGTATTTTGGAGGATGGCTTTTTAATGAATCTAGATGGAAATGATGAGAAAGAAGAGAAGGAAAATAGCCAAACAAGTTCCTGTCACAGGTTTCTGCTAGTGGGTTTTTGGCTGAATCGGGAGCCAGAGTGAGACTACAGAAGACCTTGGGGGATGGTGTGAACATGGTGCAGTGTGTCACTCGAATACATTTGGAAACATCCCGAACCCTTTTGTTGACTCTGTGTTCTCATTATAAGTTCCCAGTGCTCCTTCCTCTTTGAAGATTGTTAACCCGACACTAGACTCGCTCACTTTGGAATGGGACCCACCGAGCCGCCCGAACGGCATTTTGACTGAGTACACCTTAAAATATCAGCCAAGTGAGTTCTTGGGAAAATGGAAGGGGGAAGTATGGTTTAGGAAAGAGAAAAAAGTTAGCCATGTTCTTAAAATACAAACTGGTTATTTCTTTAGAGCTGTAGGTTAGAAACATATACCTTCAAGTGGTATTCCAGAAGGAACTTCACATCCCATTTTCTAAAGACATATATGCTGTTGAAAATTAAGCAATCAGTTATAATATGCATAAAAATATCCAACCATTTGCCTAAAAGGAATTTATTCTGATTTTTAAAATCATTGAATTAAAATTGAAGTGGTTGCATTAGAATTTTTGATTTGTGTGAGATTTTAAAAATTATTGGAGGAGTAAATTAACCCTGAAAATGACCTTTTCTTTTTCTTTTCTTTCTTTCTTTTTTTTTTTTTTTTTTTGAAAATTACCTTTTTGAAAGCTCTTTCATGTTTTAGAAAATTCTGATTTTAAGCCTTTAAGTACTTGGACACATGATGAGAACATTTTGTTTGAGCAAAGTTGTGTCAAGGAAAATGGCTGAGATAAAATAGCATCACCGAAATGGAGGATATAAAGGGAAGACTACATTGTCCTGTCCTCATTTCTCTGTATTTGCAGCTTTTAAATAAAATATATTTTATTGGAAAAAAAAAGAAAATTAAGCAATCAGTAGAATCACATAGACCTTTGAGTGTGGGGTGGATGCTATTGTTGGATTAGGCAGGTGTTATCTATAACTAGAAATGATAAAACAAAAAACATGAAAAGAAAAAGGGGGGGTTCCTTTGGCACAAGGCCTCTGAGGATGAGGTTTGGGGTTATCAATATGTGACACCACCTGCAAAAACACAGAGAAAAGAAATGCGATTGGAATTCAGCTGTGAAATTCCCCTAGTTTATAAGCTGATGGGGAATATATTTCCCCCTGCTTTGCCATAGGATAGGAGCTGTCAACGGCTACCGACAGTCATGTCAGGCAAGGAGTGAATAGGATTACAAAGCGAGGGGATCCCTGGGTGGCGCAGCGGTTTAGCGCCTGCCTTTGGCCCAGGGCGCGATCCTGGAGACCCGGGATCGAATCCCACGTCGGGCTCCCAGTGCATGGAGCCTGCTTCTCCTTCTGCCTGTGTCTCTGCCTCTCTCTTTCTCTCTGTGTGACTAAAATAAATAAATAAATAAATAAATAAATAAATGGATTACAAAGTGAATGTAATCCAAGTTTGGCATTTTTGGATGACACATTTATTTATAATGGTTAAATTGCCTATGGCAATTAATGGGGAATGCACTTCTCTGTTATTTCTTATTGCCAGTTAACAGCACGCATGAATTAGGCCCACTGGTGGATCTGAAAATTCCTGCCAACAAGACGCGCTGGACTTTAAAAAATTTAAATTTCAGCACGCGGTATAAGTTTTATTTCTATGCACAAACAGCGGCCGGATCAGGAAGTCAAATAACAGAGGAGGCAGTGACAACTGTGGATGAAGGTAAGATGGGTATGTATAAAATTCCCATAACTCTAAGTGTTGTAGGCAAAAGTCTGTAACCTGAGTGTGTGCCTTCTCTTTGCTTCTTCCCACGGAGTAGCCGTCTTACCCAACTAATGCAAACGCTTTGTTGTAATTTCTCATCCTGACATCTACAGAATCAATTATTTAATTCATGTTAGAATAACTATTGGATATTTGTTTTCCGAGTCTGTGTGAAATTTTGGAGCTTACGTTAAAATGCTGAAGTGAGAGTGGGAAATCACAGCATTTTGCCACGCATGAACTCAAAGTTCACGGCAACGTTTTCTCCTGTCTACAACTTTGCGTACATACGCGCACACACGCACATACACATCATGCACATAAGTGTGCACACCGCCACACACATCTATGTAACAAATAAATAAATGTAATCCTAGTTCTGGCCTTGAGTCACTCGCCAGGAGTGACACATCCTGGTTGAGGTTTTCTAGCAAGGAATGTGAAATGGTTATTAAATAGCTCATTTATTTTGTGTTTGAGCACGGGGCGTTGTATCTTGGAATGCCATCTGGTAGAGAGGAAGCAAAATAGTCCCACTGGAGTGTCAAGAAAAGGAATTAATACTTCCTTTCCTACTTTAAAAAAATTATTTTGAAAAAATTTAAATTCATTGAGGATGTCCAAAAAATTTATGAAAGATTTTCTGATTTTGCATGTCTCTAAATTGTAAAATTACTTCAGGGTTATGATTATCTTCCCTAGCATAAAGAATTGACATTTCTACCCAAAAACTGGCTTGAAATACCCTAAGCCTTGTTACGTAATAGGAAAATGGAGTAATGTGTGGGTTTGATTGCTGGGTAAGTCTGGGGACACCAACGTATCTTTGTCCCCCGTACCTGATGTGGGACACGTCATTCTTCTTGCATGCTTTGGCCTTTTAATAAGTGTTTTTATATCGCTTTACATGCTCATGGGTGTGTTGCATCTAACTATATAGTGTCCTATTTCTGTTTCCCTTCATTAAAGCCGGTAATCTTCCACGTGATGTAGGTGCAGGCAAAGGTAAAATAATTCATCTGCATGACTTTATACATGTGTGAAATTTGCAATGTTCAACATGGCGAAGTGCAGCATGGGTTAAAAAAAAAAAAAGATATAAAATGAGCTTTGAAACACCAAATGGAAGAGAAAGATCTTGGAAGATCTTGGCTTTAAAATTAATGTCTGGTCTTTTCTACAAGTAGAAACAGCCACACACTGAATTCTACTCACACTTTTTCCACAAGGCCTGTCCCTGGTCCAAACCCTCATCTTAGCCTTTATGGGATGAGGATTGTGGCTGGCTCAGACAGGACCCAAACTGCAGATTGTCGCAAATCCTCTCTGTGGCCACACCACGGATTCAGGGTTCAGAAATATTCGTCCTGTGATGAAAATACCCTGTAAGAGCTCAGATCGGCTGAGCTTTTTCCGTCCTGATCTGATTTAGCCAGACTCCTTGTAGACACAGTGTATACTTTGCTGACATCATCCATTCGGGGTCTCAGCTTAGAGATGCCCTCTAGCTGGCCTGGGACCCACAGTCTGCCCACCAGGATCCCTCCGAGCAAGTCTTCCCATCAACCTGCATGCTCTACTCTATTGTGTTATTCCATCCTGTCTTCACCAAACTGCACACGTCTCTTCCCCCCGGGGTATAGTGGGGTACATCTGTGCTCTTTTGTTTCTCTCAGCTCTCTGGGTGAGAAAGGTGTGTTGGGAGGGCAGTGCTCGAACACACTGTGATAGGTCTAACCCTTGAGGCAGCCCCAGAGAACTCAGCCATTGGCCCTTGGCTATGGGTTGATCTCTTAGCTTTTTAAAAGAGCTGGGAGTCTTCCCAAAATTACTCAGATCTGGTGAGTGTAGGCCTGATTCAGATCTTGTATTTTTTTTTTAAAGAAATCTTCTATTCATAGCTTTGGTAAATGATAAAATGTAGACCAGATAGATTTTGAAGGGACTGAATAGGAACTATGGCCACGTTTAGTAATCTTAATAATGTTATCAGTGTGATTTTAGACTTGCAAGAACGAGGTCGTAAAAATTCAAAATTTCCTCTGTAGTGTAGAAAGATATAAACCTCCCTTTTACGTGTCCACGCCTTGCCGGGCTTAATTAGATATCAATTAAAGTCCTTGGTTGTGTTACAATAATTCCCTGCTCTGTTCCCCTGGAAACCTTTCACTGAAGCATTCCAGAAAAAGCCTGGCCTCTTTCCCGACGCAGTGGACGCGTCCCTGTGGCTCTGCCTGGAGTCTGTAGCCACGTTAATTGTGCTGTAGCAGGGCTGTCTGTGAGCGAGCCGGAGGCTCCCACTGATTTGCCATGTTAGGGGAGGGCAGGCATTCACTGGAATAAAATTACCCACCGATGATCATGAATTAAAACCAATTAAGAGAAATCTTCATTAAAATAGTTTAGAGTCTACCATTGAATGTTACTAAACTGAGTTGTGAGTTACTTATGATGATAGAGACAAGCCAAAATGGACTGTCAGAAGGTTTATGAAACCCCTAATGTTGAAATTGGATAGATCTCAGATTAAGAGGAGAAATAGTGTGTTTTTTGTTTGTTTTTTAAAAAAGATTTTCTTTATTTATTCACAAGAGACACAGATAAAAGCAGAGAGAGATGCAGGCTCCCTGCAAGGAGCTCCATACGGGACTCGATCCCAGGACCCAGGGATCACGACCTGAGCCAAAGGCAGACGCTCAACCACTGAGCCACCCAGGTGCCCCAAAGAGAAATAGTGTTTAAATGTTTTTTAAAAACCTAAGCCTTATTTTGTACCTTGCTTCTATTAACAGTGCGCTAGTCATTAAACATAACTTGCATAAAGTGATGGCATCTGCCTTAAGACTTAGCTGCTCAGGAAATAATTCATTCTCCTGGGTTTTCTTTCTTTAAAAATCTCTGTTTCTTTATTTAACCATGAATTCTATTCTCTTTATTTTTCTTCTCCATTCAGTTTAGATGCTCTCTGAGAGAGGAGAAAAAGGGAAGTTCTCTATGATCCTGCTAAATTTTACTATGTTTGTGGTTTAGCTTTTACTTTCAAAAAAGATAATAAGAGATGCTGAGAGAAAACCTGCATGTGATGTCCTCTGCTCTGGATGCATCGGCCTCTAGAGGCTTCATGTCACCTCTGATCAGAGGAGAAAAGAGACGCATCTGAGCTTACATTTTTAAAATTTTTCTTACAGATATTAAGAGATGTTAATGAAACCCAATCTTACAAATATATAATTACAAAAGGAGCATTTAAACCTCAAAGTAGGGGCACCTGGCTGGCTCAATCAGTTAAGCGTCTGCCTTCAGCTCAAGTTGTGATCTTAGGGTCCTGGGATCAAGACCTGCATCGGACTCCCTGCTCAGCAAGGAACCTGCTTTTCCCTCTCCCCATGCCCCACCCCCCACTTGTGCTCTCTCTTGCTATTTCTCTCTCAAATAAATAAAATCTTTAAAATAAATAAAATAAACCACTAAGTAGAATCCAGGACAATCCGGTCAGCTGTCCTGCACCATACCCGCCCCTTCCCTTACCACTCCTCAGTTTGAACGTGGACACCCTCCTGAGATCTTTAGGAGTCACTTATTTGGATCCATGTCCTCATTTGCGTAAGCCTTCACTGTCTGTGTACTAGTCATAGTTGTTTAGCTGCATCTGTTCAATTTCTGTGTCCTTTTTAATAGTTTCAGGGTCTGGATCCTAGGAAATAAACCTGTGAAGGCATCTATAGAAATGATCTGAAAACATGTAGCTAACAAATCTGAGTTCTGGGCCAGTGTTGCTGATGGATGGACACTGCTTTACCTGTAGCCTTTCATTTTCTTATCTTTGGGACCAGTCATCAGAACACAATTGTGAGGTGACAAGTTGGGGTACAGGAATAGGGAGAGACTAGCAGGTCAGGAGCTGAACATCATTCTTGACGTAACTAGCAGTGGACTCTGGTCAGCCAGTTAGGACAGAGCAGAGTCAGGCACCAAGGAGCCGATGACAAATCTTCTCTGTGGTCAGACTCTCACCAGAACTGTTCCCACCATTACCAGTGAGGACAAGAAACAAGGAAAAGCTAAAGAATATATGTAAACAAAAATCAAGTTTAAAGTTTGGCCTGGAGCACCTGGGTGGCTCAGTGGTTGAGAATCTGCCTTAGGCTCAGATCTTGATCCCAGAGTCCTCGGATCGAGTCCTGCATTGGGCTTCCCCACAAGGAGCCTGCTTCTCCCTCTGCCTGTGTCTCTGCCTCTCTCCGTGTTTCTCATGAATAAATAAATAAAAATCTTTTTTTTAAAAGATTTTTATTTATTCATGAGAGACCGAGAGAGAGAGAGAGAAAGAGAGAGAGGCAGAGACACAGGCAGAGGGAGAAGCAGGCTCCATGCAGGGAGCCTGACATGGAACTCGATCCCGGGTCTCCAGGATCACACCCTGGGCTGAAGGCGACGCTAAACCACTGAGCCACCTGGGCTGCCCAATAAAATCTTAAAAAAAAAAAAAAAGCCCAATGTGGGACTCGATCCTGGGACTCCAGGATCATGCCTGAGCCAAAGGCAGACACCCAACTGCTGAGCCACTCAGGTGTCCCTGTACTAGCCTTTTTTAAGGCACTGTGTATCAGGATAGTAAGACAGACCTTGCCTTTGATATGCTAAAAATCTGGCAGGTGAGACTGACACATTAAAAAAAGAGAAAAAATAGGGGCTCACGGGTGGCTCAGCTGATTGAGTGACTGAGTTTTGACTTCAGCTCAGCTTGTGATCTCATGGGTCATGGGATCAAGCTCCAAGTCAGGCCCCATTTCAGGCTCTGCACTTGGCGGGGAGTCACTTGGAGATTGTCCCCTCACTCACGCTGTCTTGCTCTCTCTCAAATAAATGGATAAATCTTAAAAAAAAAAAAAAAAAAAGTAAAAATGGATGCTAAACTCGTAATTTGAACATTTGAACAATATTTTATCTGAGCATAGAGGAGTGAACGATTTATTTTGCCCAAAGGATCAAGAAGACTTTCATTATAATAGTAATATTGAATCAGGCCTTGAAAGACAAATAGAATTTGGACACATAAATCAGGGGCATGGGGTGCATAAATGCTTGGTAGGAGGCATAAGCAAAGGACTGAGCTTTGAAAATCCACAGGATATTTCAGTTGTACCCAGAGACGGGACTGAAAAGGTAGATGAGGTCAGATGTGAATGATCCTTAATGACCACAAATGTCTCGCGAAGGAAAGAGTGTTTACCGGTGGGCAGAAATGAGCCATCGACTAAACAGGGAGTGACAGGATCACATATGCAGTTCAGGAAGCTAACATGTAGGTAGCTACGCTGGTGGGATCTACAAAGAAAGACTTAGGGTAGGGAGAGAGACTAGAGGCAGGCTTTGCAGAAAGCCCCAGTGAGAAATGACACTCAGTCCTTTGGCTGGCACGTCAAGAAAGTGGGTGAGTGGAGGGTAAAAGCAAGGGACATTGGAATCCTCTGTGATAGAAGTATGATATCTTCTCTGGCTAAGAATAAGCTAAATGCTTTTTTTTTTTTTTTTTTTTGGTTGGTTGGTTTTTGGTTTTTCGGTTTTTTGGGGGTTTTTTGGCTAAATGCCCTTCTGTTGGAAGTATTTTCACTGTGTCTTGACATCTCTCATAAATACGCCAAGACTAAATTCCTCAGTGATTCCAAAATTTCATGAAGAAAATTAATGTTTTGCCTGAGACCTTTACCACTGATGTTTTACATACATGTTCATATTTACTGTCTCTGTTGATTGATCATAGTCCTATCATTATGTACTCCTTTAAGAGGAAAATCTTAGACAATGAAATTAATTAGGTCTGTAGAAGGACCCCACATAATTCCATAATCAGTTTTGCTCTCTGCTGTTTCCCAGCCTTAGCACAGAGGGGGACTGTGCTAAGGACTATATCTCAGAGGTCAAGTGCATTATTTAATCTCTTTAACATGGAGAACTTACTCAATTTATGGTGGGATTACATCCCCATAAACCCATCATAAGTCAAAAATATTCTAAGTCGTAAATGCATTCAGTACATCCAACTTACCAAAAATAGCTTGGCCTAGCCTGTCTGACATGGGCTCAGAACACTTACATTAGCCTACCGTTGGGCAAAATCATCTAACAAAAAGCATATTTGATAGTAAAGTGTTAGTTATCTCATGTAATTTATTGACTACTGTACTGAAAGTGCGAACAGAATGGTCGTGTGGGTACAGAATGGTGGTAAGTGCATTGGTTGTTCACTCTCACAATTGCATGGCTGAGGGGGAGCTGTGGTTGGCTGCCGTGCCCGGCCTCATGAGTGTATCGTTCCACAAACCACTTGCCCCAGAAAAGATCAGAATTCAGAGTATGGTTTCTGCTGAACATGTACTACTTCTGCACCATTGTCAAGTCAAAAAATGTGAAGCCAAGCCATCATTAAGTCGGGGACTGTCTGTACCTCTCTTTCTGATCCTAAGAAATGCTATTCCATTAAGTTAATTTCAGTAGAGGCCTTTAGCTTCCAAATTCCATAATTTGGAATTTGATTTTAGAGGCTAAGTCAACCCTTTGACAGTTTCTGATTTACTATCCTAGGGCATTTTCTCTGGGATAATACATTGATCTTATTTTTGTGACTACTCAAATTAAGATATCTGTAAATATGTCATTTTTAGTTTAGGCCGCTGTGAGAAGGCCCAGAGAATGGTCAGCCTCATATAGCCAAATCATACCTTTTAATGGCTGCAGATGTCACCTTTACTCAGTAGTAGGCATATAGTGTCACATCATGTCCATAATTAGGTGTTTTAAGAAGCCATTTAGATTGTACCACAATTTTCCAGAACGTGACATGTAGTGAACACTTGGGTAAGATTGTCTTACTTTCTAGGGTATGTCAAGTAAAACACTTATTACTTTGATTCCTTCTTTTCAAATTTCTGATAAAGTATATTTGACAACTCTTTTTTTTTTTAAGATTTTTATTTTATTTATTCGAGAGAGAGCAAGCACAAGCAGGGGGGAAGGGCGAAAGACAGGGAGAAGCAGGCACTCTGCTAACCAGGGAGCCGAGTGCAGGGCCCAATCCCAGGACCCCGAGACCACAACCTGAGCCAAAGGCAGATGCCTGACTGACTGAGACACCCAAGTGGCCCATATTTGACAGTTCTCTTGGCAGCTTCTCTTCCAGTGTGCTCTAACCATCCAACAGTCTCTAAAGCTGGTATTTCTTACCTGAGATCTCAGAACTCCCCACCGGCAGATTCTTAGAGAAGATTGTGACTCAAAACAGATCAGAAGCCCCAGGTCTAAGAAGCATACTTCCTCAGCACAACACAAAGTCTTTAAGACTTGCACTGAGGGGCTTCTGGGTGGCTCAGAGGGTTAAGTGTCTGCCTTTGGCTCAAGTCATGATCCTGGAGTCCCAGGATAGAGTCCTGCATCGGGCTTCCCATTCAGCAGGAAGTCTGCTTCTCCCTCCACCCCTCCCCCTTTTCATGCTCTCTCTCTCTCTCTCTCTCTCTCGTAAATAAAATCTTAAAAAAAAAATACCACTCACAGTGAGATGATAAGTAGAATTGAGAAACAGCCACCTAGTATTCGGGTTGACCTTGCAGTAAGATTCTGTTACCTTTACCTCCAGCATTGCTCAGCTAACCCCCCTGCCCCCACATGTGTCAGTAGATGAGGGCTGATTTTTCCTGAGACTGTATCTAATGGACAACAGTTCACATCGTTCAAGACCCATGTAACAGAACTCATCAATTTAAATATTGTACATCATTAGTCCTGATTACTAATTTATGCCCTATTGCTGTTGAGTAAGCCCTAAATTTCAGCGATAAATCTAATTCTATTCGCACAATTTCAGGGTACTTCATCTTATTTTTTATTTGTGTCTCTGATGCTGCAGATCGATTCCTTGTTTGTTTTATTCTTCTATTGTATATTTATCTTAAGCAGTAAATCCCAGGATCAGCACACTTAGTGCCACAGCTGCTGAAACCAGTGCCAGTATCAGTTGAGAGTCTGAGGGGCCAGAGCCCGTGAACTTTTATGTTGAATACTATGTTGCTGGCAGTAAGAAGCAATTTTATTACCTGGTTATTTTTAATTTAGGGGATGCCTTTTAAGAGGACAAGAACCATTTTAAGAATTACCTATGGATCATTCTGAAAAATAACTCGATCCAATTAACTGAATCGTATTTATCTAAAAAACTTCTAGTGAACTGAACCATCAAACTATATATTTTACACATAGCCAGGAGTCTCTTTCGTTCATGTTATTAAAATAAAAACGACATAATATGTTCCATTGCATATGTTCTCTTCATACCTAGTCTATGCCCACAACTTGTAAACAAGAGTAAGATAGTGAAACTTATATTTGTAAGTACAAGCAGGAAAGAAGAAAAGTTCATTCACATTGGACCTTGAAGTGGCAAAGATCAGACTGACTAGTCATATTGCTCATACTACCCAATGGAATTTTATCAGAAATTGCAGCAAACTAACACCTTGAAGGGAGCATCCATTAGGTTTCAATGCTCAATGCATTCCCAAATTAGGCACCAGTGTATGCCCCATGCACATCCACAAGGAGGCAGGGCAATTTTAATTTTTAGCCATTGATGAAAACCCATGCCCGCCCCTCAGGACAGCGTGCTCTGCACATGATAAACTGGGCGGCCAAAGAATGTTATTAATAACAGCTTGAATGTTGTCCAACTTTCTGGTCAGGTCTTTATAAATAAATATATTTAGAAATAAATAAATATTAATTTTATTTTTAGAAATAACTATTCCTTTAGGAAAATGATTACTCGGGAAAAGTTTAATCTATAACTTGGACAAATTTGAAAGCATTTAAGTTGACCAAAGATTCATCTTGTGAGCCTCAATAAACAATTCTTTCCATAGTTCACTTAAACTATTTAATATACAATTCTTTTCATAAACATCGTTAGAGAAACTCAATAATTTCATAAGGCGAGATGCAGATAAAGAAGTTTCCTTTGCATTAAAAAGAAGATTTAATACAATGGGAATGTATGCAATTAATATGCGACCTGGATATCCAGTCCATTTTTCTTTGAGAACATTTTCTTGTAGTTTTTCATTTCAGTTGATTTATCTGGTATGACTAGATTTATAATCACCTAAAGCCTACACAGCCTAGATTTTGTTTTTGGCTTGAAGAGAATTTTCCTGAACCATTAATTCACTTCCAGTTCCTTAAAATATTCAAGATTGTTGTTTTCACAAAATTCCCGTAGACAAAGAAGAATGGAGGAAAGAAATTGTAAATGGTTCTTGGAGCTTCTTTAAGTTAAGGTGTGTGATGCCAGGAACATATAAAGTTTGAGTTGGTACTGAAGGGATTCTGGTTTTGTGAGTTCAGAGGATGTGTTTAGAGACAGGCCCAGGTGAGGTGCACACAAGTTCTGGCTCATACTCAGAGGTGAAACCACTGAGCGTTCCAGTTGGAGATAAGGACTTAGTGGAGTTGTGTTATGGGGAGAGTCATGAGTGTCTTTCTTTGGGGCCCAGTTGGGTTGGGACTTTGCATTTTTAATTGTCATTGGCTCTTCATAGCAAATGAATTACAGAATTGAGCAGATCATCTTCTAATCACGGCACAGACAAAAACCATTAGAGATAAAAAAAAAAAGCAGAGATAAAAATGATTCCTAACTTACATTATTTAGGTAATCCAATGTCTCCCATCCTTTACACGTGTCAGCTTTCTCTTGGAGTTAGGATGGAATTTTTGAAATGCTTTTGAAGCTAAAATAACACATTGACAAAGTCACAATGTTTTGTGGCAGAAGGACTGTAATCCAGCAGAACCCTGCAGTCTGGTTAGACAACTGATGTCAAGATTATCATACTTGAATGAGAAATTGTTCTAGTCGTGTATCTCATTGGGACCACACCAGATTGGACCGCCTGCATCATTTTCGTTATTTGAACGGTATCATGATAGACGAGAAGTGATTGAGGTTTCTAAAATAAAGAAAGTGCTCATGGAAGATGCAAGAACATTCACACTAACTCACAAGATGGAGAATAATTCCCTGCTTACTTAAAGACGGTCTGTGTGGCACAGTCTCACTTTGTGATTCATCCGTCCGTGTTACTTCTGTTCTGGTGCCTCATGAATTCTTGAGCAGATGCTGCCTTTGCTGTAGAACCTGTGGGCAAAATGCATTTTGTGTGTGTCTTTCATTACACAAGCTTGATGATTTTCAAAGTCATTTAAAGTCATGTATCATTTATAAGATCTACAATCAGGAGGGATTTAAGAAATCAAAGGTAATACTCGGTTACTTATTAAACCACATTTTAAACTATTCATGAGCGAAAATCATAATGTTTAAAGGGAAAATCACTTTTCTGTAATTTTGTTCCTTGCGCTTTCACAACCGCCTGTGTGCAGAGCCCTAGGAAAGCATTGCATTAGACTTCAAAGAGGGGTATCAACTCACAGTTGTTATTACAGGGTGTGTTTTGTTAGCGGTGGCTTTTCATTTCAAAATACTGAAAGCTCAGGGAGACATTTCATCCATTGATAGCTGGAATGCTAACAATAGTCACGGTGCCAGCATTTACTCAGCTCGAATCTCTACTGGGCAACTGGTCTTCATGGTTTCATTCATTCATTCCGTCCAGCAATCCTATGGCATGGGCGGTGTTAGTTCTCACTTACATGTCAGGTCAGTGGCATGTCACCTGGCTGGAAGGTGAGAGAGCCAGAGTTCGAGGCCCAGCTTTCCAACGCTGGAGGAGAGGCTCTCACAACGTCCCCCATCCCTGGGGTCCCAGAGCCCATGCCCCAAGGGAAACAGGTTGGAATGACCACTTGGTTTGGCACTTGGTGAGTCTGTTCAGCTATGCTGGACCCCTGAAAGCTCCAGTCTACCTAGCTTGCAGCTCTAGCTCGAATTGGATTCTATCAACGACATCAAATGTGGCATTTTTTTTGGTCCTTTTATAGGACAGAAGGCAAACCCTTTAGGAAAAAAATTTTTCTCCAGTGTTGCTATACCTATAATTCCATCTACAAGTGGAAGCTATTTCAAGGTGAGCAGCTGTAATGGGTGGGCCATCCTTATGTGCCAGCAACGGAGAGATAGGACAAGGCCACAGCCAGTTATCATCACCTTTTACATGCAGCTGTAACTCTGAGGAAGAGAAGTCTTGCTTTAACCCTAGTGACCTTGGATAACATATTACCTCCGGGAGCAAATACCATGAATTTGGTCTGAACCAGATGGTTTGAACTGCCTCCAAACTTTGGCCAAGGAAATGTTTTGCTCTTTCTATACATTTCTAACTATTTTAGTTCAACAGGACATTTTTATGCTTAACGGATTCTTCATATATAGCCATGTATTCACCCTGTATCCTCCACGTGATTTCGTTACTCTAAGCATCCAAGAGCATTTCCTCAGAGACCTGCTGCCACAGAGCACAGGTCAGACAGCAAGCAGTGTGCCAGCAGAACACTTGTTAAAACTGACTTCTAGGAAACAAAGCAAATTTCATTCTTCTGGCTTTTTTTTTCTTTTTTCATATTCTTTATATTTGTCTATTTGTTTAATTTATTGCTTTATGGATTACTCAAGAAATACAGGATCAGAATTTTATTGTATTTTTCACTTTATTTAAATAAAGTGAAAATTCTCTTTAACTCTCGTACTCAATCCTACGAGTACCTGCCCACTGATACCTGGGTTTGAGAAGAAAAGCCCCACAGGTGTATGTGTGTGTGTGTGTGTGTGTGTGATGAACAATGGTGGCCATGACTTGGGTTTTGTGTGTGCATCTGCGGTTAAGATGATTTTAGAGCGTCCTAGAGAGTTGAAGCCTCATAGTCATTCTGGGCTTTAGATCCCTTCTTCTATGGATGAGAAGTTGATAGAAGTTATTTTTCACTTCCATAATTTTTGTTTTATACCAACTTCTAGTGCACTAGTGTGTGTATCTGTGAGCGTGCACAAACAAGCACCTCTTAGCATACTAAGTTGCCTCATCTTTAGTGGGTTAGGAAAATATTTTATGCTCTTTTTCTTTAGACTGGAGGTAGAAATTCAAAATCAGTTTGGACGCTCCTTTATCGACTGTCAAAGAAACATTTCCACTTCTTGCATAGTTGCACATAGCAAGCTGCCAGCAGGCAGTTCAGCTTTGGCAATCACCATCTTTATAAGTCAATGTGTATGCTAGCACTTGAGTATCTTAGTGTGTTTTGCCTTTATTGGTTGCTTTTAGTTGGGTGGAAAATGTATATGCAGAAACTTTTACAACAAGGCTACCGATGATTAAGCATACTAAAAGCAAGGACTGCTTAACTTCAATCAAATGCTCAATAGACTTACACCAGTTGGTTTCGGGCTCAGTTTTGGTAAAAAGCACACAATCAAAGATCATGTGCAAATTTGAAAAAAAAAATGTATTGCCAAGGAGTATGGAATGCTGGACTTTTAAAATCTTGTTGCCCGTCTCGGAATGTAGAAGTACTTATAGCTTTTTATTTTTCATAAAGACTTCCGCAGATTTGATGTCTAGACATGTTTTCTGGAATACATTAGCGCAGTAGAGCATAATGGCTAGTATCTCTGGAGTTGGACAGACTCCATCAAACTCCAGCTGTTGGGCAAGTTCTTTCAGTTCCCCAGGCACAGGTTCGTTCTTCCTGCCCACCCCAAAGTATAGTTGTGCTTAAATCAGCATAAATCAGAGTTGCCCTCAGCACTGTAGCTGGCACATAGTAGGAGTTTCAGGATGTTAGCTCTCTTTATCCCTGTCTTCATCACCATCGTCATCATGGTTATGGTATATGTATGCAGGAGAGCACTCTCTACACTCCTGCCTCAGTTGTATCTAGATTCTGATACAATTCGAAACCCCTTGAACCAATGAGGCACCAGTGACAATTGAGAAAGGCTACTGGCATGTGGTTTATATTCCAGAAGTATTTCTACTTCTCATTTTATTTCTTAAGCACACATACACATGTTCTTCCTATCCTTCTTCCTACTTGATCTTAAGCATTTCATTTTTCTCCCTCTGCTTTGTGTGGAGAAAAATAAGGCAACGAGATGCTCATTTGGCAGCGTAGAGCAGAACCTGGGATCTACGTAGCTATGTTTGGTTCTGCATCCAGAGATCACATATACCCAACCCAACCATGTTAAATGCATTCGCAAGAAAATCAAATTAAAAGCATGATCTAGGCATGCTTATGAATTAAAATAAGAAAACCTTTTACTTTGATTACGGTCGAAAGAAAAAAAATAAAGGCTTTTTGAAAAAAAAAGTTTCATTCTAATTTATTTAAACAAATCCTCATGGGCATATCTGAATAGCCATTGATGCTGCACTTTGTCCCATTTGATTGACACTTTTGAATAATACCAGAAATGCTAATTATTCTGTGTTTTTCTTAGGAGATTTGCATACTGTGACTAGTTGAATAGGGGCTTCACGTTTATTGACTCAAACAGAATAGATAAAGACAAAGAATATGTATACATATGAATGAGTATTTTCTCTTTAAGCTGGCGATTTATTCCAATAATGATTCCACTGATCAAGATAGCTTTCAACGTTTCTTAAATGGATCCAAAGCAATATTGAATATTGAATATTGATCCTTTGAGGGTAAATTGGATTTTTCAGAAATTTCCAAAAAATTTTTAGAACTAACTCTTATAAGTGAGATGAACAACATATATAAGTAATGTTTTAGGTGCAAATTGAGATGTTATATAAACTAACAAGGCTGGCTATCTTATGTGGACAGGTTTCTTGTGTGGAAAGTCTTTTTTAAAAGAAGATTTCCAAAACTTTTTGAAAAATGGCAACATCGTTGCAATAACATGTTAGCCTCCAAAAGTGGTTGCTTTGAAGGAAAAATACTCCGTTAGATGTATACATTCTGTTCTGTTTAAAATTTGGTCTTACCTTCTTATCATAGTACTTAATGTACAGTTTATCTGTGGACAGTATTTTTAAAAACTGGGGACTATGTTTCTACTGAGAATATATAGTTAAAATAACTGTGAACAGTGCTTAGCAGGATTTGTTAGCATTTGATAGGCATTAGCATTCAGATTTCGCTCTTTGAATTTTTTTAATTAATGATTTTTCAAAATTTTTATATAACTCCTGATTGATAGCTGACAGATTGCAATTTGGGGCCACATGTAAAACGTATAAAAACTCATATACTATGGTAGCTTTTTACTATAAGAGACTACAAAAGTACTCATCTCCCCCGTAACCTGTGCCCCCTTGACACCACTGATTTGTTTTCCAGCAATGGCAAGCCGGCAGGTGGATATTGCGACTCAGGGCTGGTTCATTGGTCTCATGTGTGCTGTCGCTCTCCTTATCCTAATTTTGCTGATTGTTTGCTTCATCAGAAGAAACAAGGGTGGTAAATACCCAGGTAAGAAAGAAAGATTAAAATTGCCCTATAATGCTGCATAATTATCCTCAACTATACAGAAATAATGAGGGGCGCCAGGGTGGCTCAGTCAATTAAGCATCTGCCTTCAGCTCAGGTCATGATCTGGGATCCTAGGATCAAGCCCCAAATGAGGAACCTGCTTCTCCCTCTCCCTCTGCCCCCCACTCGTGCTTGCTCTGTCTCTAGTGCTCTCGCTCTCTCTCAAATAAATAAATAAAATACTAAAAAAAAAATAAAAGAAAATAAAAGAAAGTATGAGAATAATCATATAGATTGCAATAAGTGTATTTTCCCAGAGCCATAAATTTGGACTTTCTGTCTAAAAGGTTTTTGATCCCCCCTCCCTTTTTTTTTACGTAATGGGAGCCTAAACATTGTGAAGGATAGGAAGGTATTTCGGGGAGTAAATTAATCTGTTCTCTGAAGACATTGGTGACTCTGCTTCCTTAGGCTCTACATAAGTCATGGGTGCTACAGTGGCATCTAAAACCAACAGGCAGAGGGGGAAGGTTCAGGACATCTTCTGGAGGAGCTATTGTGTGAAATGAGTCTTGATATAATGATGTATAACATCGCTTTTCCTCTATGGTTAATGTTTTGTTCGGGTTAGTGGACCTGGTGAATTTCTATTTTCTTTACCTGCCATTTCCCCTTCAGTGACAAGAAAAACAATCCGAGAAAGAAGAGATTTGCTAAAACCATTTGTAGCCTTGAATAGAGTTAAATAAATAGACGGGTCAAAGAGGAGCATGATCTTAGAAATATAAAACTTGCTCCTTCAGGAGCATCTGGGTGGCTCAGTGGTTGAGCATCTCCTTTGGCTCAGATCGTGACCCCGGGGTCCTGGGATTGAGTCCTACAATGGGCTCCCTGCAGGGAGCCTGCTTCTCCCTCCGCCTAGGTTTCTGCCTTTCCCTGTGTGTCTCTCATGAATAAATAGATAAAATATTTTTAAAAAATCAACTTACTCTTTCATCAGTCAGATGCTCATAGGAAGTCAATTTTATATGTTAACAAAGAGACTAAAACAGCGAAGCATATACAGGGGCACGTAATCCATCTGTTGTTGTATAGAATCATTTTCCACTGCTGTACATGTCAGAGTGCGCTCTTTACAACTTTGAATAAGGAAACATAGAATCATTAGGTAATATTATCACCTTGAAATTTTTTAGTCAAAGAAAAGGAAGATGCTCATGCTGATCCTGAAATCCAGCCTATGAAAGAAGACGATGGCACTTTTGGAGAATACAGGTGAGCCTCTGCTTCTCATCCTCTCCTCACCTTCCTCGCCCTACACACACACATTGCACTCATACAGACTCCCACCCGCAGGATGAGGCTGGGAACAAACTCTGTGGCATTTCATATTTTCCTCAAATATTAGTTTAGGGACACTTCCATGTCTAAATGGTTACACATCCCCTACAATGAAAATATTCTCACTTTTCATTATAAAATTAATTTCCATTCCAGTCATAGGCTTGGAGACAAAGTGTCTTCCACTCTACCGTATTTTTCCAGGGGCATTGCTGTATCGCTCAAGCTAGGGAAAGTTAATATGTTATAATAAACTTAGAACGACAATAGTGACCCTGCAAAAACTGTATTATAAAGGAAACTACACCTGTTATTTCCTAAGAAGTGTGTTTATAAAACTGATATTATTCTTTTTAATCCTGTATTTGATGCTTGTTTTTCCAAAGTAAATACCTATAGCCTGTCCATTAGTCATGAAAGGATGATGAGGTTCTTTTAGAAGCTATAAATTATTAAGAATATCATAGCCTTCCAGGCAGTGTATCAACTCACAGAAGTTTGGCTTGACTCCCTCATTAAGGATAAAGTTTAACATAACCTACATGCTAAGTAATGAAAAGGGAGAGCGGGAGATAGAGTGAGACAGACTCTTTAAATAAAGATATTCTTGCCTAGGATTTATATATCTTTTTAAATAGAGATAGGTGATTATTTTGGATATGTTTGAAATCAGAAACAAGCTCTATATTTATTCCTTTAAAAAGTTGGGATTTGGGTGTTCCAGAGGATTATTTCTATCTATAAAATGCCTTTATACCTTGTTTTTTTCTTTCTATAAGCCTCTTGATTATAAAAATATGGTCTTTTAAATATGTCCTGAGCCCAGATTGAGTCTTTTTTGGCAGAAGAAAGACTTTTAGGTGAAATAAAATAGTTCCCTATTATGATTGCCAGATGATATTTATAGATATTTGTGCTAATTTTTACCCATCTCTAGAGCTCATTTTGGTATTTCCATGTCAATATCATGAGCTTAAGAAGGCCAAGGATAAGAAATATGATAGCCGATTGAGCAAAACCATATATTTTGGATACATTTGGTTCCACTACCAGTTTCTCTGCAGATACAAGTGTTTGTATCTTCCTGTGAGTGCTTCATGCCCCAGCACCTCTGCCTTCACATACTCTGATCTTCTCAGCAACAAAGATGATCAGATGATCAAGGATTTGTAAAACTTCTCAGAATTTCTGTACCTCATGATACAGAAAGAAGTCTAGTGAGGGTTGTCTTGATGTTGTCACATGTTGACTCTGAGACTCAAAGTCTGTGGAAGCTTCCTGGGCCACCCCCATGCTCTCCACAGTTACATGGTAGGGCAGCCTGCAGATGTCTGTAGCCTAGGGAAGCCACATCTGACACTTGGGTGAGTTGCAGTCTTCTACATATTTTTCTTGTAAAGCAGGTGAGGTGATGCTTTCTAAGTAACCTCTTCTTAGAGTTCTTGTGGCTAGAATGCTACACGAGATAGGCACACTACTCCCTTCTTTATTGTGATGAAGCTACATCTTCGACGTAGCCTGAAACACCTCTGTATTTGCATGAGTTGGATATAAAGCATGGCACCTCCTGCGTTCTGCACGTGGCCATGGGTTCCTGTTGTACGTTATCATGCTGAAGTGAATCTGGCAATGTACTGCTCGCCTCGTGGGTCTCAACTGTCAGCTTACTTCTACAGTGCTGTGAATCCAGGGTCTGATGTAATGTGACGTTCTCGGGGCAACCATGCTGCCCACTCCATTGAAGTGGGATTGAAATCAAGGTTGAATGGGAAGTAGCTCAGAATCAAGAAACTCTTCATTTTACTGTCAACCCAGCCATACGTACCCTTGATTCCTTTTAGATATGGCAATTTGTCTGGGTCTCAATTTTTTTCATTTGTAAAACAATACCATTGTTCAAATATCAGATGATCACTGAAGGTTTCTTGTTTGTATGATTTCTAACCTCCTCCATGAGATGTCTACTAACAACCTTTAATATGATTTTGGGTTCCAGAGCAGTACATGGCAAGTATTTGGTGACTGGCCTCATTATCACTGTGTTGACCTTTATTTGGCCATATTTGTTTGTCTTGGTGTTCGTTCATCTGTGACACGTTTGTGAAGCATTTTCACATGGCTGTCTTTAACTCATGCCTTGAGTTTCTCAGAAGAGAAAGACTTTTCTTTGGGCCTATTGAGTGCAGACCCATTGGTTCATGTGTGAAGACAAAAGTTATTTGTCACACATGCAATCACATTTATGTGGGAGGTGCCGAGGGAAGGTTCTGATGGGTGTCTAAAACTTAAAACACAACCCGGTAATTCTTTTTTTTTTTTTTTTTACCAAAACTAAAAGTCCATAAAGACAATCAGTCCCGCAAATGAAATCATTTTCCCAAATATCCAACCACCCTTTGCTACAAATATGGCTTTCTCCTGTGACTTACTGACACTACCTCAGAATTTTTTCCCTGTGGATTGTTTTGTACTTAAAAAGAAAAAAAAAGAGACTTTTAGTTTCTTACATGTTACAATGAATGAGAACAGTTCCTACTGTTGACTCCAACAGATTTTTTTTTCAGATATTACATCTAAATGTCATTCTCCTTCCTAAATCACCAGGGTCCCTTCTCTGCTTTGCACCTTTTGGAAGTTTTGAGCTCTGTATTATTTATTGATGCTTACTCTTTTTCATTCTGAAAATAAATTAATCTGTGGGCCACATACCATAGACAAAATTAGGGCTGTCACTAAGTGTGAATTAATTCTGTTTATGATTTTGCTCATTCTCCAGCTTGAGGATGAAACAGTTTCTACGTGGTTGGCCCTGAGCCAGAGGATATTCATAGTGCAAAGAGGGATGGAACTTCAGTGGCCAAATTTGATTTTTTTTTTCCCATAAGCTGTAACCTTGTGCCCTCACTCCAACCCCCACCCCCAAGCAGTTACCCTCTGGTGGAAGCCTGCAGCTTTGTTTGTTTGTTTCTTTAATTATACAGACAGTAGGATCTGCATCCTTACTAGCATATAGAAAAATCAGAGAAACAATGCAACCAACCGTGTAAGTATTTTTTTTTTTTATTATTTAGATCCATTCCTTTAAAAACCAGAATGAACCGAGGTCCTAAAGCCTGTGACCATGGTACTTGAACTTATAGTATACAGGGAGGCTATCGGCACGGGAATCTTGTCATTCAAGTGAGCATGGTCCTGTTGCAGACATGCTCATAAGGCTTGAAGGATGTGAAGATGTGTCATATTTGCTATCTACCTTAGATTTATTCTGCTCACAAACATAAACTATGTTTATGTGAACAGTGTGTGTGAACAGTATAATGATGGACATTTAGAGAGAGTGTTTGGGTCATGAAGGTCAAACAAACTGCAGCATGGTTTGGCAGTGGTAGGATGGTGATCACAATAGTGTTAGGCCAAAGGATCACAGATGTATCTGTTGTTGCTGAATTTTAGTCAGTTGACATTCAATGGGTCCCTCCTGAATGAAGTGCTACTAAAAAAAATGGTGAACTCCTTAAAATTTATTCTGAGGGTAAGAGAAAGGGGGGGGGGAACATGCTCCAATGCCTTGTGTGACATCATGAAATTCATTCGGAATGAAAATGTTCTGAAGTTAGAATTCTGAAAAATTTCTAAAAAGGCCCACCATCTCTTCCATTGTTATTTTACAATGAATTCATTCATTCAGCCAGTATTTATTGAGTGCCTACTGTATGCCAGACTGTAAGGATATTATAAACGATAGAATGTTTTCTCACGAGTTTATAGTCTAGTGAGGGACACAGGGAAGTAAAAGAACAATCAGCATGGTGTGAAAAGTGCTATGAAAGAGATATAACTGAGGTGCCAAGGGAGCAAGGGCAGGAAGCCAAAGCCAACTGGGTGTTCTGGAAGAAGGGTGATGTCGGAAGTCTTCCCAGAAGGCGCAGTGCAGGCACTGAGTTTTGGGACTGCGATGTGAACATTTCTTTACACTGCAAAACCATCTTCACTCATGGGTATGAGTAACAAAGATGTATTTTGGAGCTACATGTACTATTTTATGACTTATTTTGAAATTCGTTTAACCTTTGTCCTTAACAGTTCTCATTAAATGTGGCTGGATATGTTTAAGCTTTGAATACTATGTAGCGAAATAAGCATATGACTTTTAAGTCATCCTCTGTATCTTCTAAATTCTTCTCATTTGGGAAACAACTCTTTCACACTTAAACTTGACAAAGCAACTTCCCTTGGCACAATGTCAAGACAGTTTACTGTTTCATGATAAAATTCATTTTTGAGTTGAAAAAAGGCAAGTGCATTAAAGAGGACTTCAACACAGACTCGGAACCAGCCATCACCTCAGGAAATGTCTAAGTATGTATGTTACATGGGGTATTTCTGAGAAAAAGTATCTCTCTGAGGTGGGAGCTTGGGGTGGAGAGAAGAGGTGTGATGGTAGATAGAGAAGAGCTTCTATATTTTGGGCACAAATCATGTGTCAGATACTGTGCCGGTGCCTTGTATGATTTTTTTCCCCATTTAACCAGATACTAACTGAAGTATGACATCACATTGCATCCTTTTAAAAAAAAAAAATCAGTCGTAGAAAGATCTTGAGCTGCATTTGAACAGATTTTCCTGGAAAGATTCTAGGTGTGGATAGAACACCCCTCTTCCTTCCCTCTCTTCTTTCAAGCACAGCCTACATTGCCATAGATTCTCTCTCATCCATTATGACCATTAAGCTGGAATGGATGTGGGGTGCATGGGTGCCTCAATAGATTAAGCATCCAACTCTTGGTTGCTTAGGTCTCAGCTTACGTCTTGATCTCAGATTGGTGAGTTCAGGCCCCACACTGGGCTTCATGCTAGGCATGGAGACTACTTAAAAAAAAAAAAAAAAAGCTGGAATAGATGCTTCTAGGGAGCCCCTTGTTGGCTGGTCATCATTCATAACTGATAGGATTGTGTGTGTAAAAATCTAAATGAATCAGGAAAATATTAGAATTCATAAAAATTTGGTGATGTTGCTTGACACAAAATTAACACAAAGTCAATGATAGGTACCAACAAGGAGTTGGAAAATAGGACTATAAGAATAATCCCAGCTGTGATAGCATAAAATATGATGTAAGAATAAGATCTCCCAAATACTTCAGAGCCCTTTGTTTGATTTGTCTACCTTTACACCAAAACTACACTATCTTAATACTGTGGCTTTTAATAAGTCTTGATATCTGATAAGTCAAATCCCCCAATTTTGTTATTCTTCTTCAAGAATCTTTTAGATATTCCTAGTCCTTTCTAGGAATATGTGGCTGAGAATCAGCTTGCCAAGATCCACGTCAAAACCAGCTGGGTTTTTATTGGAAATAAATTGAATCTAAAGACCAATATGAAGAAGATTAACATACTTACAATATTTGAGTCTGCCCATCCACAGTTATGATGTGTTTCTCCATTTATTTAGCTCTTCTTTAATAACCAAATAGAACTTTCATTTTCTTCATAGAGAACTTAAAATATTTTTATGGTTTTTTGTTCCTATATACTTCAAATTTGTATGATATAATTGGAATCATTTTTTAAGTTTCATTTTCCAATTATTTGCAAGTACAGGAATAAAATGGACTTTTGTGTTAATATAGTATTAAGCAACATTACCCAACTCTCTTCTTATTCTAATGTTTGCCTATTCTTTTGGATGCTTTATAAATGTATAACCATATTAGTTATGAATAAAGACATCTGCTTTCTATTTCTTTTTGCACATGGCTTAGTATGTTCAATGCAGTTTTGGTTAGAAGTGATGATAGTAGGCATCCCTACTGTGATTTCTGATATGAAACAGAAATCTGTCAACATTCACCATCAGAGATGATGTTTATACTGGAAGTTTCTTATGAATACCCTTAACCAGGTCAATCAAGATATTTCATATCCCTAGAATATTAAAGATTTTGTTATAAATGGATGTTTAATTTTACCATATATCTTTTTCTAAATCAACTAAAATAATCATAACATTTTTTCTTCTGCTAAAGTGAAAAATATGAATTAATGTTTGAATGCTGAAACAAACTTGCATTCCCTGGAATAAACTCAGTGGTCATGATATGGTATGGTATCCTTTTTGTCAGTTGCTAAATTCCCTTTGCTTGTGATGTCCTTGGGATTTTTGCATCTAGGTTCATGAATGAGATTCTCCTGTAATCACACTTTCTCAAAGGGTCCCTGTTGGTTTTAGGTATCAGTGTTATACTATATTCGTAAAAGGGTTAAAGGAGGGGTTCCTCTGACATATCAAATTTAGCATGTCCAAATCCGTACTGCTGATCTTCTACCCCAAACACACTGCCCTCCACAGTAAGGGTAATTCTATCCTTCCTGTTGCTCAAACCAAAAGCTTGGGGTTGTCGCCTTCTCTATTATTCCGTGGCCAATCCATCAGAAAAGCCTTCTAGGGCTACTTTCAAAATGTTCATAATCTAACCACTTCGTGTCACCCCAACATTTCACTCTTGTCCTGGGGTCACAGTCATCTGAGTCCTGTGTTTCTGCACTAGACCCACTGACTCCCCTCCCTCCCCCAGAACAAGGGTCAGCAAACTTTGTCTATAAAGACTCTACTAGTAACTATTTTAGACTTTGCAGGCCATACAATCTCCACTGCAATGCTGCTGTCCTGCTGTTGTAGTGCAGTAGCAGCCACAGACACTGCATAGGGAATGAGCATGGCCCAGTTTTGCTGTAGGTTACCAACTCCTGCCCTCTAGGCTAGACTGTTCTCAACCATGATGACAATAATCCTTTCAAAGTGTAAGTCTGTTCCTGTCAGGCATCTGTTGAAAACCTTCCACTGGCTTTCTACCTCACTCAGGGCTAAAGACAGAAACCCTGCAGTGTCTCCTGTGGGGCCCTGATCTAGCCCTGCCACCTTCTACTTTAACTCTTTTCTCTCTCCTTCAGTTCCAGCCACACAAGCTCCTCCTCATTCCTAGAACCCACCAGGCTTGCCACCACCACAGGGCATTTGCACTGCTTTGCTTCGCCGCAGAATGGCTCTCCCTCCAACTATCCACTTGGCTAAGTCAACTCTTTTAAGTCTTTGCTCAGATGTCCTTTCAAATGAGGCCTTCCCTGGATACCCTGTATCAGTGTCAACCTCTACACGCTCCCCTGGCACCTTCCACCCTCTTTACCAAGTTCCATGTTTTCCATGTTTTCCTTGGCATTTATCACCTTCTGACACACTGTGTAACTATTGTTTTAATATGTTGGTTGTTTGTTTTCTGTATTTTCCCCCTATTAGAAGTAAGCTTAATGAATTTGGGGTTTCGGCCTGTTTTGCTTGTTGCTATATCCCCAATGACTAGAATGTTATCAGTGTAGGCACTCAATAAACATTTATTAGGTATATGAATGGTTGAATGGATGGATGGATGGTGGGATCAAAGAATTGCCACAGACTAGACTTCCCTGGAGTGTATTCCTTGGAACACTAGTCCTATAAAATAAAATTAGTAAGTGGAATCCAGGTGACGAAAATGTGCTCATTATTGAACACTTCAGTGGAATTAAGGGCCCCACCAAGTCATGAGCAATGTTTCGCAGGAAGTATTCAAGCAAAGCCTAGAGGTTAATGATTAAAGATGTGCTCTTTATCCTCCCAGCAGGTTGGAGATTAGATGCCCCATCCCCTGAAGGGCCCCAAACATAGGTGGCTCCAGGGTCCTGTGATCCCTCCCCAGTTGTTGATTAGCAGTGCTGATCATATTGTGTATTCGGCCTGTGACCGAGAACTTGGGTCTTGTTGCAACTGGTAATTTCCAAAAGCAGATACCCGTGTCCTGTGAAGCAAGTATTATTTTGCAGTCTGGAGATTTTCTTCCTGGAGAAAAATTGAAAACCCTAGTAGGAATTATTGGCCAGCGAGCCAGACTATTTGTGAATCTTGACACGTTTGTTCCTTGTCTCGAAAAAAATCACTGTCAGAGACAGAGGGAGCAGGAGAAGCCCGGCACAAACTGCCAGGAGAAATACGGCAGCTGACGCAAGCTCTTTTTGACATTAAGCCTTTCCACTTTTCACTAACACTGCTTATAGTCCTGTTCTGCCTTGCATTTTTGTCCTTTGAAAGGAAATAGAATGCCTTTTTTTTCTTTATTTTTTTAAACCAAATATTACCTTTGAAAGAGTCGGTCAACCGTGCATCCTAGTGACACAACCACAGTGTAGGCAGATGTTCTAACACATACTCTCCTACGCCCTGATGGCGTGCTTCAGGATTTCATGGAGAAATAAGGGGGGGAAAAGCTGAGTTCTATAATGTTTTGAAAATTATGCTCCCCAGATTCCCATCCGACACACAGAGAGGCTACATCCCACACTGGGAGAAGAGAGCACAGAGATAAAATTTGCTCTGACATTTTTTGAATCACTCACGCTCTTTAGAATATATAGACATGCCCCTCATAGTACTAATGCAGTGCTTTGAAGTTCAGTTGTGTCTCTTTCCAAATTAATCAGTCCTTACCCATTAACTAAAATTTTGACAGAAAAAAAAAAACAACATACTGTTTACTATCAGTATAAGGATTTTGCTTTTCTTCTTAGGCTGTTTTCATTTGTTTCTTCTGCATCCTTTTAATGGAATTTCTAGGTCTCTTGAAAGGTAAGGTTAAAGTTTACAAGTCTGGCCTGCACTCCGTAACAAAATTATTTGAAAAGCAGGATTTTTGCTTCCTCTTGCTCAGGAAAGAAAACCCCTCATATTTCACACTTAACCAAAATCATTCTCCATTCATATCCAGGGAATCCACGATCTCACACAGTTTAACATACTAATTTCTCTACTTGCCATAAGCTTTTCCCCTCTTTTGAATTCAAAGTAGAGATGATTTCCCACTTTCCGCAGTTCTTCCTTTTTTAATGCCTGTGACTATTTTTGAATTGCTTCCAAATCGGGAGTGAGAATCTGTCATTGATACTGACATGCGCAGTGAGAAGCCATCCACCTCCTGAAGACTTCATGATTAAACCATTCCTGCACCTGACTTTCATCCCAACCACATCCTAGTCTTTGGAGTCCACCTGACGATTAGGTTTGGCTAGCAAGGCTCCCCACTTGCTTTATCGTAACCTGCATGCATGATCGTTAAGAACAAAAAACATTTCCCCTAAATGCCGATCACGACAAAAACGTTTTCTCTCTCTTCCAGTGATGCAGAAGACCACAAGCCTTTGAAAAAAGGCAGTCGAACACCTTCAGACAGGACAGTGAAGAAGGAAGATAGTGATGACAGCCTAGTTGACTATGGAGAGGGGGTGAATGGCCAGTTCAATGAAGACGGCTCCTTTATCGGACAATACAGTGGTAAGAAGGAGAAAGAACCAGCTGAAGGAAACGAAAGCTCGGAGGCACCTTCTCCTGTCAATGCCATGAATTCCTTTGTTTGATCTGTAAGCTCTTGGCCGATATCCCAGCTCTCTAGAACGTTCATCTTCAGCACTTGTTTGTCTGCCTTCTCATACTAGGCACACAGAGACAGAAAGTATGGGTTCTGCTGTATGTTAATATTATGAGAGCAGTTTCAAACAAGGACGTGACTCGGTCCAATGATTTGTTAATGTGAACTGCAGTGCAAAGTACATCCTTTTTCATCCAAAATAGGTATTCTTGTTCAGAACTGATAAAAAAAAAATTACAGCATCCTCAACTGATCACCTTATTTGCTCTTCAGGATACAGTTCAATGTGATGCATGAAAAATGCTACACACATAAAGGAATACCTGTGTACCTTATTAAAACCTGGTTTGATAACTTTGTTTATACTGTCCTCAGCTGAACCCCTGAAATGCGAATTCCGTTTTCATTGTCAAGAGTGTTACCGTAGTATTCTCTAGAACTCCAATGTCTTTGTGGACATTGTTGTGAAATTGGTGACTCTATGTCTAGCTGTCATTAGTCTTTTTGGGAGACTGTTAGCAACAGTATGTACAGGATATCCTTGCTATATGAGTTCACGATGACCATCGCATTTGCTGATGCTTACTGAGACTCTGTGACCGGCCCCTGCCCCTGTTACTCCGTAGCCTTCTTAATCCTCCGGGTATTACCGCAGTACAGTGTTCTACTTCTTACATCATCTCTATGTTCAGTTGTTTTTAGGCATAAACAGTGTGTGTTGCAATGCATTTGGGCACGTGTGCCAGACCGAAAGAATCGAAAACCAATCACTCCACTTCAGTTTCAGATATTATTCCAGAAAGCACAGGGCAAGACACATGCAGTGCCTTCAGACAATAAGCATTCCATAACACGCTGCCTTCCATATCCGTCGGCACGGTCGACTCGGAATCCCAGCTTACTGTCATTGTCCAAAAGTAACTCTTAAAAAGCAGAGATCACAGAAATGGCCAATGCTGAAAGAAAGGAAGCATGAAAATAAAATTAATCAGACAGTTTATTGTAAGGAGCATTGCCCCTATAAAAAGAAAAAGCCTTAGCGCCACCTGGAGCGCATGCTGGTTTTGTGGTCTTCTGTGGTTTCTATTAAAACAAGCCAATCAGGTCAGAAGGCTGTCGATTTGGTAGGGAATTTTTGGGAAAAAAAACTAAAAAGCAGTAGTTCCCAAACCAGAAGCATACAACAGCATGCCGACAGGAATGCTTTTCTCCAGGCCTTTTGCTAGGTGGCAGCTTTTGAAACTCTCTGCAGCGTTAAACAGTGTGTATGCAAATAGCTAGGGACACATTTCTGAAAATCAGAAATCTGACGAGTGCTAACAAGGCCAACAGTCAAAGGGATTACACCTGCAGTTTCAAAAATAAAAATACATATCTTACCGTATTCAGCAACGATCTCTATAAATGGCTTACCTCCAAATATGAAATCCTCTAACAACCTATGGTTGAAGGAATGCTCAGTTTCATTTGCCAATAAATTGGTTTCTCATAACTTGCATCAAGTTTAATTTTAAGTAAAGCTTTTTATATGTAGATATTTTGTTGAATTTGTAAATACACTGAAAGTGTAGATGCTATATGCTTAGAGGTGGTCGATACCAATAAACATGCAACCAATGTTGACGTGTGCTGTATAAGGAGTCAGCTGAAGTCGTACAGTGCATGGGATTGGAAAGCATTTACTTAAATACCTTTTGGGTTTTTATTTTCCCTTTTTTTGCTGTGAAACTGAAATAGTGAACTCTTCTACATATCGACAGCAGGTTTCTAGATGAAATCTTCAGAGCTTTGCCCATGGGGCTCAGTAGGCATCTTGGCTACATGTCGGTAAAGCACAGTGTGAAGTCCTCCCAGGTAAAGATTGGCCTCGCCATTTCCACCGCTCCATATTCCCTTCTCACAGACCAACCGTTCTAGTGGAAATACAGAAAGACAAAACAGGTTTGCCTTGACAGCACAAAGATAAAAGTGACTCTAAGTTTGCCGATGTTTGGGGGAGGGGGGTTTGGGGAAACAATAGTTTTTGTTCTTCCATAACGGTAGACGCTAAAGTTATCTGTGCATGAAGGGGTCACTTCTGTAATAGTGCAACAGATTTTGTATTAAAAATTAAATGTGGTTTTAAAAGTCCCTCTCTCTTTTGTAAGAAGTCATGTTCCCAGTGGAGTGTGAATGTTTAAGTAACGGTGTATTGTAAGAGTACAGGCAGAGATGACTGGATTTCCATCCAAAAAAAAAAAAAATCGCTATTAAACAGTCTCGATCTCTTTGTGATCTTGAACTTTCTCAAGCATCTATTTCCTAACGTTTTCAAATAGTGCAAACTTTTGGGGGGTTTTTTGCCTTTGGAAGGCTGTTACGTGCAGAGAAAACTCCACACAAAACCGAACATGGAAGACTACAGAGCTGTTCAAATAGGAGCAGGCCAAGAAACTTCTAGTGCAGAGCAGGTGGCGATATAGCCAGCCTTCAGAGAAACAGTTGGAGAAACTGGGTGCTGCTTCCTCTGCTGAAGGCCGACCTCTCCGCCGGCCTGAATCCCCCGTGCCTGCTGTCGGCCTGTCGTCCTCTTGCCTGGACCCTCCACCCTCCTTGGCCTGTCGTCCTCTTGCCTGGACCCTCCACCCTCCTCGGCCACAGGCAACTTGGGTTCCATCACCTCTCCTGCCTGGAGAGGTGGTTTGGGCATTTGCAGGTAGTGTGGGTGTGTACACACTCCCTCCTCTCCAGCCCTGTTCTGTCTTACACCTGTCCAGCTCCGCAAATAGCCAAGGCCTGGTTTGTTCCTCTGTTTTACCACCTGCTCTCATTCACTTGTCCCCCAGGGCCCAGCTTTCTACCCAGGAGACCTGCTGGCACAGAGCTGCCCCTCCCTGTAGTCATTTGGACAACAGCATGTTGCACAAGTCAACTGTAAAATGCTGTAGAGATCTTAGCATTTCCATCCCAGAGAGCGCTCGCTCTGAACACCGAGTCAGGACCTCCACTCCACACTGCGTACCAGATTCACAGCCCTTACCCGCAGGCCACACCACTAGTCACAGCTGTGTAGCAAGGAGGGGCTGGCACCCTGGAGCCTGACCACAAAAGGCATTGGTCCACTGGGGCCTTCCTGTCTGGACAGGTTATTATAATGGCCCTGATCCCCTCTGAGTGTCTGATTTTGGGAATGGCTTGGGGAGGCAAGGGAGAGAAATACAAAGAATTCTCCCGCAGGCTAAGCAAATCTCTCCCTCTCATGGGATTTTTCGACAAACTACCACCAGAGGGCCCCCGTGCCTTATTCTGTACAAAAGGAATTGCTGGAAAATGAAGGCCCTGGAGAAATAGCACAACCCCCTTTTAATAATAGCAAACCCCCTTTAATAATCAGACCGTGGTCTGGTGGTGCAGAAAATGATTGCCTGCTGTGGCAGGAGAAAATGGGATTCGCAACTTTCTGTGACCAGTTCCCACCTCCCCGGGAGTTAGCATGTGTCACTGGCCTGGTTCATCTTCCTCTTACTGATGACAGCGGATGGCTGGTGGTGGGTCAGCTGGGGGAGGAGGAGGAGCGTGCCCCCGCCCCGGGTTCCCACAGGGGACCCCATCACGGCCACAGGCTGCTGGGGGGAGGATGGGGGTGTGTCCTGAAAATGGTTTTCCCCTCTCCCTCCAGAGTGTGTCATTTTGTCTGCCTCCAGTGGTTCGATGTTTTTGAGTGGATAGCACCAAAAAGAGCACAGTTTAAGGACAGCTTTGATTTTTCATTAAAACAAACAAACAAACAAAAAAAAACAGTAGAGGGAGAGAATACAACCAGAGTATTGATGGTAAATAAAGAGTTCTCAGGTTGAGCTAGAAAGAGACCAGGACTGACAGTCCAACTCTGCCATCAACTGTGAGTGTGTATAAGTGAAACCACCCCCCAAACAATCTCCCACCTCTCCAGATCTCTGTTTCTCCGATTTTAAAATGACAGAAAGCAGATGATTCCTAGTATCCTTTTATGCTTAAATCCTATGGTTCCAAATTAACCCCCACCCCCAAAAAAGAATTTTCTAGCACTCATTATAGCCAGGTATTTTGCTAAGTGGGGAGGGTACAAGATGAACAAAACCAGATGTGGTTCCTGCTCTCATGGCACCTGGAGCCTGACGTGAGAAGACACATTTAACCAAATACCACCCAAATGAGTGTAATTCCAAGCCAAGAGGAGCGCCATGAAAAGAAGGCCCGTGTTGCATGACGGCGAGCGGTGGGGAGGGCTGACGGGTGCGGAGTGGTCAGGAAGTCCCCCTAAGGAGGTGGGAACCGGGTGCTGGGCACAGGAGGGTTGGAAGAGAAGCAGCCAGGACACATGGCTGCACAGCAAAGACCAGCGTACCTGGAGCAGATGCGGGCCCAGGCCAAGCTGCATCCCAAGGACCACAGACAGGTTTTCACATTTATTCCAAGAGAGGTGTAAAGTGGAGCTAATTGACGAGGTTGAGGTAAAGGGTTGTATGATTAGATTTGTATTGGGGTTGGAGGCAGAATGGGATGGGCTGGAGGAGGAGAGCCCTAGAGACTGACAAGCCACTGAGAAGCTTCGAGGTAGTTGAGACAACAGGTGATGGGGGTTGGATCTGGATTATCCTGCTGGGGATGGGGAGAAGTGGGTGGGTCCCAAAGCTATTTAGGAAGAAAATAGATGGAATGTGGGAGGTTGAGGAAGAGGGAGGTGTCACAGAGGGCTCTTCGGGGTCTGACTTGTCTCAAGAGACGTGAAGTTCATTGAGGTGGGAACATCAGGAATGAACCAGATTTGGAGGTCAGGCATGAGTTCAAGTTAATAAATGAGTTTGAGGAGCCTCTGGGACATCCAGGTGGAAATGACTAGTAGAAATTGGATATGTGGGCTTAGTGCTCAAAAGAAATTTCTAAGATGAGGAGTAGTGACCACAGCCATGAGGCAGGGACGAGATTGCGTCGGGAGGAGATACAACGAGGCTAAGGATTTCACCCTATTCAGAAACCCCCATGTACAAGGGGCAGGAAGAGGCAGACTGAGAAGCAGGAGCCAGAGAAGTGGGGAAGGATAAGGAGAGTGCGCTGTCTTGGAACCTGGTGGGAGAGACCATTTCAAGAACACTGTCACATAATTCAGAAAAATCAGACAAAATGAAGATTGGGAAACCCTTCTTGGATGGGTGGGCATGGGACATCTGAAGCATTAGTAAAAGGTGTCGTGTGGATGCATCATGAGGTGAGTGAGTAGGAAGGAGGGAGATACACACGTGGACAGCCACTCGTCCCTGGGCTCGGTTCCTAGGCATCTCCACCTGCATGATCATATAACCTAAGCATCCCACAACCTCCCCCACAGCCCAGGGTCCCTCTACTTTCTCTCAATCCTTCCGCTTATTCTTTTTCCATCTCTTTTCCAGCTTGGATTTTAAGGCCCATTCTTTTCGAAACACCCCTACTTTACCCCCAAAGCCCTTTACCCCTTCTGTCTTTTCTAAATACCAGTGGAGCTATCTACTGTGTTACTCAGGACACAGTCCTCCATCTGCTCTCTCCTGCCTGTCCCCAGGGGCTGAGAAATAGAGGTCAGTGTCCCTGTAGAAACAGAAGGACCTTCGGTGGCTCCACTCTCCACCCTGCCCAGTGGACCTGCTTATTTTGCTCAGGTGAACATAGACTTTCACACTCAGTGAGGACTGTTTCAAATCCTCTCCCCACTCCTCTCCCCAGCCTCACACATCACTCTCTAGGGAATGACCTTACATCACACTAAGAAAAAGAAAAAACAGAGATGGGAATTCCCTCATCTTCCTGCTAGCAAGCCAAATGCCCAACTGCCTGCCTCAGTGTGCTGCTCTCCCTTCTGTTAAAACAGAGGAGCCTTCCCCCTACCTCCACCTGGGAACCTCCCTCCTCCCTGCTGGATTCTCACCCAGCAGCTCTCCCTTCTCATACACAGACTTTCGAACCCTTGGTTCATCACCCATACGCTACCTTCAATTACCCTTTACTCTCCTCCATGGTCAAAAAGGCTGAAAAAGTTGAAATAACACCAGGAGGATGATCACAGCAGCTACCATTTGCCACAGAGTGCATTCTTTGTTCTTCTAGAGCCGTAAAACTTCCTCAATCACTTTGCCCTATGTCACTTTGCCCTATGGACAGTCTTTCTTCAGCTATAGCTTTTCCACCTTTAGTGAATGTCTCAATCTTTTTTTTAAAATTAATTAATTAATTACTTTGAGAGAGAATGAGAGAGAGTGGGGAGGGAATTTCAAGCAGACTCCCCGCTGAGCACAAGGCCTAAGGCGGGGCTCCATCCGGGGACCCTGAGATCATGATCTGAGCTGAAACCAAGAATTGGACACCTAACCGACTGAGCCACCCATTTGCTCCTTTTCTTTTTTTTTCTCTTTTCTTTTCTTCTTTCTTCTTTTCTCTTTTCTTTTTTCTTTCCTTTCCTTTCCTTTTCTTCTTTTCTTTCCTTTTCTTCTTTTTAATCTGAGAGGCTTAGCCTGCACTTTGAAATCACCAGGGAGATTTACAGTCCCACTGCCTGCTCACCCACCCACTCTGCTCTACTGTTGTTCTTGTCTGAGATGTAGCCTGGCAGCTGTATTTTTTTTTTTTTAAGGCTCCACAGATGATTCTAATGTGCAGCCAAGGCTGAAACCAGTATAGAGAAACATGTCGCCACCCTCTTGTGTGTGCACTTAAAGTATTTAATAAACAGTATTTTGAATGCTTTTCTTCACAAAAGTTCATCTCAAATTCTCTTTTAGTCTTCTCATTAAAAAAAAATAAATAAATAAAACCAAAAAACCAAAAAAACAAAAAAACAGAGGCACCTGGGTGGCTCAGTTGGCTAAGCGTCTGCCTTCAGCTCAGGTCATGATCTTGTGGTCATGGGATCGAGCCCAGAGTTGGGCTTACACTCCTGCTTCTCCCTTTCCCTCTGCAGCTCCCCTGCTTGTGCTCAAGCTCCCTCTCTCTGCCTCTCTCTTTCTCTGTCAAATGCATAAATAAAATCTTTAGGAAATAATAATAATGAAATAAAATAAAAATTTAAGAAAACAAACATATCTAAGGAAAATGGACCCATTTCCTATTGCTAGTGGGAATATAAAATGGTACAGCCACTTTGGAAAACAGTTTGGCAGTTTCTTAAAATGTTAAATGTAAATTTACCATATGACCCAGAAATCCCATTCATAGGTATATACTCCGAAGAAATGAAAAAATATGTCCCCATGGAGACTTGCACACGAACGTTCATAGAAGGATTAATCATAATGGCCAATAATGAATGAATGTGTATGAACTGATGAATAAACAAAACGTGGTCTATCCATATAATTAAACAGTATATCCATATAATTAAATAGAATACTATTTGGTAATTTTTTAAAGTACTAATAATACATGCCACAATGTAGAGAACCCTCAATAATGTTATGCTAAATTAAAGAAGCCAGACACAAAGTTGCACATTGCACGATTCCATTTACTGGAAATGTCCAGAAAAGCAAACCTATCAAGACAGAGAACAGATTAATGCCTGTCTGGTGCTGGAATGGGAGCAACGATTAATTGTAGATTGGAAGGAAGGATCTTACTGGAGTGATGGAAATGTTCTCAAACTGGATTGTGTTGATGATTGTCCAACTTGGTAAATTTACTAAAACGCATCAAATTGTATACTTAAGTGAATTTGTGGTATGTAAGTTATACCTCCATAAAGCTGTGAAGAGAAACCATCGTAGGCTTATACATACCTGAGAAGTGATCAGGACTGTGTATAAATAAGGTATGTATGTATGTATGTATTTATTTATTAATTACAGAGACACAGGCAGAGGGAGAAGCAGGGTCCATGCAGGGAGCCCGACATGGGACTCAATCCCAGGACCCCAGGATCACGTCCTGGGCCGAAGGCAGCGCCAAACCGCTGAGCCACCAGGGCTGCCCTAAATAAAGCTTCGATAAGTACAGCACCACCTGACAGGCCACTTCCTGGTTCATCAAGCCCAGTGGTTCTCCAAGGGTGTTTCCTGGAGCAGCAGCAACAGCACATCTTATTAGAAATGCATATTTGGGGCACCTGGGTGGCTCAGTGGTTGAGCATCTGCCTTTGGCTCAGGTCATGACTCTGGGGTCCTGAGATCGAGTCCAACATCGGGCTCCCTACATGGAGCCTGCTTCTCCCTCTGCCTGTGTCTCTGCCTCTCTCTTGTGTCTCTCATGAATAAATAAAATCTTTAAAAAAATGCAAATTCTTGGCCCATCCTAGATCCACTGAATCAGAAACTCTGGGGGGTAGAGACCAGCTGCTGTGCCTCATTTAGCAAGTGCTCTTAACTTAGATCATTTAATAAGATTCTTATGAACTAATGTGTGAGAAATGCTGCACTCTGAACACCGACCTCTCTCCTCTCCCACCTGTAGGCAAGGAAGTGATTATCGGTTGAGATGAAGAGAAAAAAATAAGGCTCTTTTCATAATAGCAAAAAAAAACTTGAAATAACCCAAATATCTGTCCGTCAACAGGTAAATGAATAAACAAACTTTGGCATATATACTAACATTCTAATGAAATATTAATCCATAATAAAAAGGAATAAACTACCGATATAAGTATCTCCCTCCACTGAGTGAAAGAAGCCAAACAAACATTGGAACAGGCAAAACTAATCTATAAGGATGGAAAGAAAGCCCTATCGGCAATTGCCTGGGGCTGGGGCCAGGGTGGGGATTTACTACAAAGGGGCTGAGGGAAATTTTAGGGGTGAAGTAAATGGTCTAGATTTTGGTTGTGGTGCTTACCACAGGGGTGTGTTATTTGTGGACTCAAAACTATATACTTAAGATGGATATGTTTTATTGTTATATCTCAATAAAATTGGTTTTAAACAAAAAAAATATACAAAAGGCACTCAAGTGAGTCCTTTTATGGCTCGCTCTCTCTCTGGACATCTTGCCCAAAGGAGAGTTGGGCATGCAGGGGGCATTTGGCTCTGCACCTGTCTGCATGTGACAAATTCAGGAGGTCAGCACCTCCCTCCTTACCCCCCCCCACCCCCTGGCTGCTTTCTGGAGAAGGTCTGCTGGACCCTATCTGTCTCCCACCCCACCGGCTGTGGGTTAAAGGTTGCCTGTCAGGCCTCTGAGTATGTATTTGGCTCTAGAACATGCCCAGACCTCCCTGCAAGTGGGGTTCCCCAAGATCTGGGAGACAGTCCTCCTACCTTCCGTCTCTGGGTGATAAGGCCAGCTTTGGGGTTTTTCAGAAACCTTGGCTTGTTGGCATCACCAGCTTGGCACTTGCTATCATCCCTCTTCTAATTTTTCTCTCTGGGGCTTTTCATCTTCCTTACTCTCTCCTGGTTTCTCTCTTTCCTCTCCTGGGCTTAAGCAGCATCCTGTCTTCTAACTTCTCCATTCAAATGAGGCCTAATTGGCATCTGAGAATTAACCTGTGAATTGAAATCCAGCGCTGTTTTCCGTCCTCTAACTTTCCCTCCCCCAGTGTTCCCAGTCTGGTCAAGGCTACCATGCTGGCTCCAGGCAGACCTCCTCGGAGCCATTGTTTTTCCTCCCCAACCCCCACAAAACCAACGGCCAGTTCTCTGAGTTTTGTTCCAAATATATTGTAAATGCATCCACATCTATTTATCTGCGGTTTCCCAACCATATGGCCTGTCCCCTGTTAGAAAATGATCAAAGAAGACAAATTAGGTGACAGAAACTTTAACACCTCCCGAAGTGGATGGTCTTCTTTTGGAGGACCGCCAAATGGGGTGGCAGACAGAAGCTTCTGTAGGATAAAGAACAACGAAGAGACAAAGAGAAAGTGTCTGACGGGCTCGGGTCACGTCGTCAACTTGCTGGGGGTGAGTAGGCCCAGAGTGGGACGGGCTGGCCGGATATACTGTTCCCTGGTCAAGCACAACATTTATGGGGACACGGAATTTGTGTAGTTTCTGGTTTGCTGACGTGGTGGAGGAGTGCCACCTTGGGTGTAGAAGTGTATTTCAACACCCTCTTGCCCTCCTGCAAGCTGAACTCCACGTCGTAGAGCGGGGTTGGTAAACTTTTTCTTTACAGGACCAGAGAGCAAATCGTTGGGGCTTTGCAGGCCATGTGGTCTCTCTCACTAGTCAGCTCTGCGGCTGTAAAGGAAAGCAGCCACCACCCTAGGCTCTAAGCTGTGTAAGGTACTTAAATAAATGGGTGTGGCTGGTGCTTCAATAAAACTGTATTTACAGGTCTCTTCCTGCGGACTCCGTCCAGGGTACAGCAATGGCACCTTCGTGATGAAGACCCTGCACGGGTCGCACGGCTCAGGAGCCAGCAGGAAGTATTCTCACTCCAAGAACTGGCTCCTTGTCCACACTCAACGGTACTGGTGTAGGTTTAAGCACTTTCTGAAGCCATCCGTGCTTCATGTGGATGCCCGCCTGCCGGAGAAGGCTTTCGGACCAAGCAGAGCCCTCGTCCCGGGGTTCGAACGGGAGTTCAAGGTCCTGCTCCAGATGAGAGAGCCCAACTCCGAGGGTGAGGTTGAGATCCTCATCATGGGGAGGCGCCGGTACCCGAAGCGTGCCCAAAGGCTGATTCGCATTTTGGCGGCGAAGCCCCGAGGGAGACGCAGTGGAGGCACAATGATGTTCAGCCTGGAAACCATGAAGTCTTTTGAAAGAGAGAATGTTCATTCTGGTGATTTCCTCTCCACCGCAGTGATGAGCAGCCTGGATGAAGCCCTGCAGTCCCTGGAAGTAGGTCAGGAGACTGTCCAGGAACCTGTTACCAAAACTGTAATTTTTGTGATTGGGACCTCAGTGCAGGGGGGTCAGTTTGGGTCAGGAGCCTCACCCCCAGAGGCCCGGTCTGAACTCTGCCTTTGTTCCTGTGGCTAAGGAGAAACAAGTATCGTCAGTGGTCTATCCACCTTTCTCCTTCATAGATAGTTTTTAAAGATTCAAATGTGAGTTACAATAAAAAAATAAACTTTAAAAACATAGATATATACATAGATATAGATTAGTAGTGTCAAGGAAGGCACTCTTGCTTTTGCATGCTCCAAGATGGGAAAATGCTAAGAATTAACAAATGGTTGGTTCTGCTTTTTCATAGTGTTTTGTGTGAGGTGGGTATGGCTGGGATCTTTAATGTTCCAGGGAGCTTTTGTCCATAAGGAAGAACTTTACTACTGTTTATTCTTTCACTAATACTAATTTTGAAAAAAAAAATGTTTGATATTAAACAAGCTTTAAAAAAAATAAAAAAATAAACAAGTTTTATAAACCCCCCCAAAAAAATAAAACTTTATTTACAAAACACACAAAACAGGTGTGTTTTGTGCCGATCTCAGCATTACCAAGCCGATGCTCTCAGCTAGAAGTGCCTGGGGCAAGAGATCAACCCATCCTGGGCATTGAAATGAATCACCTGAAAATAACTTAAGGAGTGTCTCCTCAAGAAGAAAGTAATTGCCTGAAAGTCATTTAAGGAGCTCATGGGTGGTGGGGGGTGCAGCTGCCAGGGGTCTGTAACCCAGATGGAAATTCCAAAGAGTATGATGTCGGAGGGCCCACTACTGTTGAGTCTCCGAGAGGCAGAATGGGTGCCTTGGTCAAAGCCAATAATGCCTGGTGATCCAAGGGAACAAGAGGTGACTTAGCAGGGAAAGCGATAACCTGTTTTGAAGAGGAAGTGCAGGTCGGGGTGGCCAAGAGGAGGCCCGTGTAAGGATGGGTGGGACGTGCATCTGGAAGCCCAGCAGAAGGGGGCAGTGCACCAATGGAATCAATCTGCCTATAGGTTGCGGCCGTCTCCCTGGGGGAGAAGCCTGTCCCCATCCGGATCGCCTCCGCTGTTGGGGAGCAGAAGGAAATCTGTGAACATGTGACGCTGTGAAAGAGCCCCTTTGATGGCCTCTTGGGGGCTGGCGAGGAGCTACAAGGTCCACCGGCTGGGCTGAGCTGGGAGTGCCCCCTGCCCTGGAGAGGAGCCCAAGGCCCTCCACCCAGCTGCCGGTGTATGATGATGGTGCCATTGGTGAAGAACCCCGACTCCCTCTCCCACCTCAGACAGCTGGTCCCAAGGGGCTTCCCAAGTAGCCAGAGGAGGAGGTAGCTGGGGGCACTGCTATCACTTCCTCAACCTCTTGTGCGAGGGGCTGACTGTGGGGGAAGCCACATCTTCCTGTGATGTGGAAATGCCTTTGACATCAGAGTTAGCCCCCTCCTAAAGGTACCATTTCCATTCCACCAAGGAGGTGTCTCTAACCCTAGGCGTTATAGGAACGTGGGTACAGAATAGTGCCTGGGTGGGTGCCGCTTAGGGCCTAGGGCCTTGAGAGCCCAGTAAGGTGTTGCTTGAGGAGAATGTCTTAGACACTTGGTCCAAAACCCCACAGGAAGCCATGTAGACTCCTGTTTGCTCGGGAGACTCTAGGAGGCATAGTCCAATGTGGCCAAGGACCCCAGTCAGAATGTGGGGTAGTGGGGACTAAGGTGAGGTTTGTGAGACCACTCGCTGGGCAGCTACCAAAGTGCCCTATTGGGCTTCACCCCAGTGGAAAGCAGCAGACTTGGGTGGGCTTACAGATATAGGGCAAAGAATTAGCAAGACCCGGAGGATGTGTTGTGTCCAGAACACAAGAAGACCTAGTATGGGTTGTACCTGTCTGAGGCAGTGAGTAGTGTAACGGTAAGTGATAGATGTTTGAGTGTTGGGGGCACTTCTCAGCCCTCAGGACCAGATGATGGGCAGAGGCTTGGCCGATGAGGCTGGACCTTGGACCCCGTGAGTGGTGGTTATCCAGCCGTGCTGGTGTAGGTGGTCTGTGAAGGTGTGCAAGTCTGCTCGGACCACTTCTTCAGAGGGACCCCTCAGCGTCATGTCCTCAGTGCGATGCCAAAAGCCACACTTTCCGATCTTAAGGTATTTAAATCTGGTGGCAGAGGTTGTGTGCAATCAGAGGGCTCTCTGAATATCCCACGGGGAGCTGCGCAAAGGTACAGTGAGCCCCTTCCCAAGTGGGCCTGGGATCCCTCCCAGGAAGAGCAGAGCGGAACATGTGAGCTAGGTCATCATCAAAGGACTCTCCTTGGGTCTGTCGTACGTCCTCAATCAATTCTGTAATATTAGGGATCAGAGCCTTTATCAGGGAAGCCTGAGCCTCGAAGTCTCAATAGTCAATAGTGAGGCTCCACCTTTAGTGGCTAAAGTACTGGCCAAATGGGGCGTTGCAAGGAGAGGTGGTGGGTTTAATGACTCCTGTCTCAAGCACTATCATCGATGACAGGGTACAGGCGTTCGTTGGAGTGTTGCAGTGAGTTGGGGACGGCTTACCACCCTGACCTGCAGAGGAAGAGTTGGCGGTGTCCACCTGGTGAGTCCACTGGGAAGGCCAAGAACCTGGCATCATGTCCATGCATCCATGCCTAGGGCAGGAACCGTCACCAGGGGGAGCTGCTTGAGGTGAATGGTCTTGGTGGCTACATCCAAATGGGTTACGCACATTTGATTGATTTACTGGTGACGCCTTTTGGGAATTTTGAGAGATTGCCCCAAATGCAGTGACTTGGGCCCTGGTGTCTAAAAGGGCCCAAAAGAATGGAGTGTTTTCATGGTCCCGATGGGGCACCAGAGTGGTATAGGGGGGATTGTCCCGGGAGATGAGACAAGCCTGAGGGGCTGCCACCTTCCTGGGGGAGGGCTTAGGTAGGAGGTTGGGGGCAGAGGGAGCGGCTGAGACAGTTAGGGGGTGGAGTCCAGAGTGCTAGAGGGTGGCTGCGGAGCAAGAGGATGGAAGGGGGCCTTGGCTGGGAGAAGCCTGGTTTTAGGACCTGGGGTTTAGAGACTGGCTGTGCCGAGATGAAGGGGCCGGGATCCCTGGGTTGTCATAACTCCAGTAGGGGCTCACTTGTGCATTCGCATAAGGGGCAAAACTAGGTTGCGAAGAAGCAGGGAACCCTCTCCACTGAGGGAAGTTTGTTTGAGGAAGACCCCCCCCCCCCCCCCCGCCCCTGGGCAGTGGAAGTGTCCGGGCATGGATGGGAACCTCTTGTGTATCTAGCAACCATGTCAACACCCTCGGATGCCTTTTGGATGGTTTCAGCAGTCCCAATAAAATGTAGCAGCCTTGCCCTATAACTGGGGGTGGGGGGAGGATGGTTATAGACACCATTCTCTGGACTCAGGACTCAGGGTTGAATGGGGCCTCCTTGGGGTTGAAAATAGAGAGGAGGTCATTTGATTTGGGTCACTATGGTCATGGAAGCCATAGACCCATCGGGCCACGCCAATTCTGCACAACGGGAGGTGGACCTCATCTCATGTATTCCACTCACTGTGAGTGGATCCCTCGGTGATCACCAAGATGGTAGGATGGGCACAGCTCCAGGTCACAAATAAATACCCAAATAAGGAGAGGGAGCACCCTGGTGTGAATGTCAGAGTCTTCAGCAGCCTACGCCTTCCCTTCAGCCTCCTTCTCACTCGGATCCTCCATAACCCTGTCCACTTTTCCCTTGGCGGCAGGGACCTCCTCCTGAGGTGGGTTCCTGGGTTCTGCCCCAATCAGGGGAAAGGCAAGGGGGCCAGGATCTATGGTATCTTGGAGGTTTTACTAGGGTCAAGGTGGGGGAGCCCAGGGTTCCCAGGGTTCACTCTTTATTAGTAAATTTGAAACCCAAGAATAGGAATTAAAACCCAAGAAAGGGAAAACAAGCGGTCAAATGTCAGTTACGGAAATCAGTGGGAGCTTTTTTAGAAAAAAGGGGGGACCTCATGGGTACAGGGGTCTGGCTCTTCGTCTGGCACTGGGTTTACTTGAGGTGAGTGTCTTTGGAGTGGATACCTCAGCAGTCGAAAACTTAATGTCAGCCATTTACATTATAATCAAAAAAGCCAATTGTCCAATTGTCAGGAGCTCACACTACAAAGCAACTGGCCAGATGTGGCCCACTGGCTACGGTTTGTTCATCTCTGCAGCCCATTTAGAAGATAATCCAAATTTCCTGCCACAGACCCTCCGTCCTTCCCTTCCACTGTGCTCCAGCCACACTGGCCCCCTTGGCTTTCCCTCCACCTACCTTTTCTCTGGGCCTTCCTGCCCCAGGGCCTTTGTATGTGCTGTTTCCCTTGCCTGGAAGCGCTGCCTCCAGGTCTCGGGCTGGTGTGCTGGCTCATTCTCCAGGCTGCCGCAGAAATCAAGCTTTCTGTCCGCTCTACAAGGAGCCCTGTCCCTCTGTTCTCTGTCTCATGCACAAACCACCATTTGTTTTCTTTACAGTCCCCCCCCTTCACAGTCACTTGTGTATTGATTTAGTGACTCGCTGAGTGTCTACATTCCCCAGCTGGAGTCCTAGGAGGGCCGGGGTGGGGCTCTCACCCTCAGGCCCCGGATAAAATGCCAAAGACTGGCATGTTCTCGTACTCATTCACAAATACTTATGCAGGGCCCAGGATGTGCCAGATGCTGTTCCAGGCTCAAAGTGGACACTCATCACCTGTTGCTTGAGTCCACTAAGGAAAGAATGAGCCAATGTCACCATTTCCAGATTTTCTCCAGGCCTCGCTGGGTAAGCATGCAACCACCTAGCCACAAACTTCAGCATTTTTATAGCAGCTCCTTTACACCCACCCCCACGCCCCCTGTGATGGGCTGTGAGTTCTCTGCTCATGTTAGAACATATGCCTGCCTCGGACTACCCGAGCCCCTTTGCAAAGATGCGAATCCACCCTGCAGGGTAGGACCTCCCCACGTCTCCACTTGGCCTCTAGAAGCCTCAGGAAGCCGTGAGCGCGGCAGCATGAGGATCAGAAAGTCTCTGGGTGCGGGAAGACAGGTCCTCGGGAAACCCCAGAAGGTCTCTCTTTCAGGATTACTGTTTTCCTTTCTTCTTCTGCCAGACAGCAGAGCTACAGCCTCAGGGACTGCTTTGCACTCAATGGTGTCACTGATGAAGGTGACACACCTGCTTCCCCAGATCACCCCGACGGGCAAACCTGGATGCAGCCCCAGTGGCCTCACCTACTGTTCACCATTCCTGTTTGTGGCTTTCCCCTCGGCCCTATTCTTCTCTGTGTTCTCTGGCTAAAAGAGAAAAAAAAAATAGATTATAATCCTCTAAAAAGGAAAGATACAATTTTATGTAATACTGCTGGATGCTGTGTGCGGAAACGGGCACGGAGCCACTTTTCTCGGGAACACAGTGATCGAGCGTATTTTCAGGACAAAGCACTGCAGCCCCGAGTGAAGATACAGAGTGATCAAAATAATCGGTGCACATCAAAGCTGCAGCAACTGGCATCTTTCAGGGGACACCTGCCCAGGGAGGAGGAACGGGGCGGAGGGGGGGCGCAGGCGTGAAATGAGCAGAGAGGGGCCGGGATGCGGGTTCGAGGCCTGTTGTGTCTCTCGCTGCTCCCTCCTCTGCACGTGTCTCCAAGTGCTCGAGGGCTGAACCCTGTCACGGAGGGGACCCGAGAAGCCCCACTTCATTTGCAGTGAGCCACGGGGCTCACGGGGCAGGTGCATCCAGGGACCCGTGAGAGGACCCCAGGCATCTCCAGAGCTGCGGGGAAACGCCAAAGCATGAGCTGGGCTGCCGTGGCCTCCGCTTTCCTTTCTGGCCACGTCCAGAAACAGAGACATGGGGGAGGAAGCAGTTTTGCGGGTCTTGACACAGTTTGAAATGTCCGGTGCCAAATCTGAAGCAAAAGGAAATGCCAAGCACAAGCCTGCCTGTGTGCTCTCTTATGGGCTCAGGTGTCTGCAAATTCTTAAGCCGCAGCCCAGCCCCCAGTGTAACTGTATTTGGGGACAGACCTTTAAGGAGGCAGTGAAGGTTAAATGACATCATGAGGGTGGAGCCCTGATCCGCCAGGACTAGTGTCCTTACTAGGAGAGACAGGAGAGCTTGCTGGTAGCTCAGGGAGGACACGGGGACAAGGTGGCCAGGAAGCAGGGTCTCACCAGGAACCAACATGTCTGGAGCCTGGCTCTGGACCCCCCCCCCCCCCCCCCCCCGGAGCCAGGAGAAACTAGCCACCTGCAATCAAGCCACCCAGCCTGCGGCATTGGCTCCGGCAGCAGTGGCAGCGGAAGCCAAGAGCTGATCCTTTGCAAATTATTTTATATTCTTTCACATTGTCACCAAACGCAAACGATCTCAGTGGGGTTTTTCCTACCTTATAGGTGTTTTCAGCATTTAATCCTCTTGAGTTAGAAAGAACTTGTTGTATTAAAATGCGGATGGAGAAGACAAGCCCCCCCCCACCCCCCGGGGCCTGTTACTCACTGGGGACTCTACAAAGCGCTGCACATGCCTCATTCCCACGTACTGTCCTCATCAGTCCTGTGAGTGGCACCGCTCTTCTTTCCAGAGATCTCTCAGCTGTAAGAGAGACGTAGTGCGTGAACTCAAGTATATGGCCAGCTCCAAGACACAAGCTCCCCTTTCCTTTCAATTATTTTTCCTTGGACCTAAACTACATAAGATAAAACTCCAGGGTTCAAAATGAGAGGAGAGTAGTGTTGGAGATAGGAGGTGCATGCAGTTGTGAAGGACCATTTCAACAAGAAAAGAAATCCTGTTTCCAAAGGTCAATCCAAAGGCTAAGGGAGGGAGAGCCCCAGCTGCCTTGGGTACCCCGGTGTGGGGCTGTCCCCCCAGGCTCAGACCCGCATCCCAGTCCTTTCAGATCTGCTGCGCATAGTGTGCATGGCTTCAGGATGGCAGGTTCTGGAGAAGCATCCAGCTCTCTCGGTTGTGAGGCTGCTGGATGCTCTGGAAGGCAGAACTGCAGCTTCCTTGACTTTGCTCATGCTTACAAGGGCTTCATAAAGTCCCTTAAACATTGTTGGGACTCGCTTGAGGCTGTCTGTGGTGTCTCATGATTATTACTTGCCATGGAGTTTGGAAGGGCACAGTATGAAATGAATAGGAGTGTCATGCCTAACCGCTTCCCAGCTCCACTCTGGGGACCAAGTTCATGGGCAGACAATGGCTTTGGGATCTCAGGCCTCTACTTTGCTCAGCCAAGCTCAATCTTACTTCTATCTTAAGTGAACAAAGGGAGGAAGATGGGAGGGCACATTGGAAGGTCTGGGTTTGTTGCTCTGCATCTGGTTGCTCCACCTAAGAATGGATCTTGCCTTCAACCAGTTTTTACAGTTTTGAGAGCATGACCAATGTCCAGTATTTCAGGAGAGCCAGAGGAGTGTAAACAATAGCCTCCGTACTCAAGTCACTTTCAAAGAAATTAGAGAAAGAGGGGTGATCTCATGTCCAACAATTAGGGATCCAGGATGGGGCGCTGTGGTAGTGGATAGAGAGACAGAGATAGAAATAGATTTCGCTATGGGCTGAAGAGGAGGAGTCCCAGAAGAGGACCTGGAAAGATGAATGGAATTTGGAAAGGATGAGGATGGAAAGAGGCATGATAGTCGGAATACCGGCCTCCAGAGAGGCCCATGTCCTATTCCGTGAAACTATGTCCTGTTGCATGGTCAAGATGACTTTGTAAATGTGATTAATTGAGGATCTGGAGCTGGGGAGATAATCTGGGATTATCCAGTGGGCCAAATATAATCACAGCCTCATTTTAAGAAAGAGGCAGGATGGTCAGATGAGGAGTAGATGTGACAACAGAAGCAATAGACTTGAGAGAAGCAAACAGGGGGCCACGGAATGGGTGCAGCCTCTCGATGCTGAAAACACTGGGGTCGTGGATTCTCTCCTCAGAGTGTCTGGAAGGAGCCAGGCCTGCTAACGCCCAGACATTAGCCTGACCACCCTGACTCTGCACTTCCAAACTCCTAACTGTACGGTGATCCATTTGTTCTGTTTTCAGCCACCAAATTTCTGGTCATTTGTTATGGCAGCAACAGGAGAATATAGGGGTCATTCAAACAGGGAAAAAGCAAGCTTGACAAACCCAGAAGGGAGTGACTTGTGATGATAAACCCCCAGTCCCAATACCGGGGTTACAGAGGAGGATGAAAGTACGATGCCAAGATGTGTTTGCCAAGGCACAGAGCACCACCAACTGAGCGGCTTAAACAAGAGAAATGTATTGTCTCACAGTCCTGGGAACCAGAAGTACAAGGTCAAGATGTTGGCAGGGCCATGCTTCTCGAAAAGAATGTGTTCCAGGCCTCTCTCCCGGCTTCTCATGGGCCCCTGGCTTGGAGCAAAATAACTCCAGCCTTCACATGGAGTTCCCTCTGGGTGCACCCCCTCTGTATATCCCAATCCCTCCTTTTTGTAAGGACACTAGTCATATTATGTCCACCACCCCCAACACACACACCCTAGTATGACCTTATCTTACCTGATGACATCTGTAGTGACCCCAATCCCAATTACAGTCACATTCTGAAGTATGGTGGGGCTAGGGCTTCAGGTGAATTCAGGGAGTGGGGAGGCAACACTTCAACCCATAATACATGGAAAATAGGAACTTAGTCCTGCCAAGCTAACACCTCCTGTAGGTCGCACAATATGCTAGAGGTATGACAGTCACTAAAGGGATGAAAGAAAGTGTATGCCTTCAGGGACCTGACATTCGTGCCTTGGCTTGTAGGAGTGGAAGTGGCATCAAACTCCACGTGGTCTCAGGCTGCAGACTAAAGAATCCCTGGGTCACCCAAGCAATGACAAGGTGACCAGGACAAGGTGAACAACTCAGGCCAGAAGATGGAGGAAGGGAATCCACAGATACGGGGAAGAATGGCTGCCAGTGTTGGGGGCGCTTGTGGCAGTGCAATGCTTGGCTGCCTAGAAGGGTCTAGACTTTTCTGCAGATTGTGTTCCTAACCATATCAACAATCCCTATGCTGTTTAATGACTTCACTCCAAGCAAATTATTGAACATGACCCCTTGGCTCTTATCACCAATATGGCGCCTTCTGAAAGCGGAAATTCAGAACATTGGAAAGAACTGCCAGAAGGACACCAGAATATTGGCCGCCAGGGAGTGGTTAGCTCAAACACACTGAGTGGCACAGGGTGCCATAGGCGTGAGGGAGAAGTTTCTTGACATGCCAAGGACAACGCAGAAAAAACCCAAAGAATTAATAGAGATGGGAAGACTGGTAGGAGAGGCTTTGAAGCCCATGGACAAGCAGAGAAGCGGAAAATGAGAAAGGTGCTTCGAGCGGCTGTGCCACCTGCCTTGCCCTCCCCGACTTGGGATGGGAGTCAAAGCTGCCTACCGCCCCCCAAAGCTGCTTCAACCTGTGTTCTCAGGGGGGACATCCCACCTTCCACAGAGCACAGTCCCCCACATGAGGCCATAACAAGCTCACCTTCATTACTTCTACTTCCACTGCCTCCTTGCTCTATCATTTCTTTTCAGGGGAATTAAAAGAAGTGATGATTTCTGTCATTTTATTTTAAAAATAGGTTAGTTCTTTTCTCATTGCACTAACCCCCCAAAATAAAAAATAAAAATAGATGGGTAGCCACTTGTTTCAGACTCACTCAGAATGCCGTGATGTTGAGATGTGCCTGCTCAGAGGATAAGAGACGCGGTCATCCAACAAACGCTGAGTGCCGTCGGTGTGCTGGGTGCTATTTTGGGTGCTGGGCATGCAAAGGCCAACAAGCTACAGTCGGTGTCCTCAAGCAATTTGCAGGCTGTGTGAGGGTGTAGGGGGAGTGCGTAATCACAACGCGGATGGTGATGGCTGCATAGACACAGGTGCAGTGTGTGCTGTGCACCCCGTGGGGAAAGCCAGCCCAGAACAGAGTGCGGGAGAGTCCTGGAGGACATGCTGAGACCTTAGGGGCATTGAATAGATCGCGGGTGTCTCAGTCCACTCGCACTGCTCTAACAAAATACTAGAGACCGGACGACTTATAAACAAATTCGTTTTCACAATTCTGCAGGCTGCAAGTCTGAGATCAGGGCACCCGCATAGTCGGCTTCTGGGGAAAACCCTCTTCCCAGGCTCTGTGTCTTCATGTGGTGGAAGGGGCCACTCATCTCTGGGGCCTCTTTACTATGGTCATTAGTCGCACTGGTGAAGGTTCTAGCTTTATGACCTAAGCACCTCCCTGAAGCCCCACCTCCTAATATTTTCATTTTGGGGGTTAAGATTTCAGCATATGAATCTGGGGGGGAGAGGGACTCAAAAGATTCATTGTTAACCATAACAATAGGTTAACAAATGTTTTCTGGAAAGGGCCAGAGAGTAACTAGTTTTGGTTTTGTGCGTGGTGTGTTTTCTTGCACCACTGCTGAAATCTTCATAGTGAGGCATCGCAGCTGCAGACACTGGGCAAGCAAATCAATATGGTTCTTTCCATCAGGCTTTATTTATGGACGTGAAAATGTGTATTCTGTCTCATTGTCTTGTTCCACAAATAGTTCTTTATTATTCTTCTTTTGAGATATTGTTTTTCCTTTGAGGTTTTTAATCTTAAAAATATAAAAGGTCATTTAAACTAAGGCCAGGGGGCGCCCTGGGTGGCTCAGTCGGTTAAGTGACAGCCTTCTGCTCATACAAATATAAAACAAACATGTGCCAGAGCTTTATTTACTTCATTAATTAGGGAACTAATACAAAGTTACAACCAGTTCAAAGGAAAATTTCATTTAAAAAACATATATATAAGCCATCAGAAGTGCTGAAATCGGGGTGTCTGGGTGGCTTAGTCGGTCAAGCATCTGACTTGCTTTGGGCTCAGGTTGTGGCCTCTGGGTCGTGAGATGGAGCCCTGTGCTGGGCTCTGCGCTCAGGAGAGCATCTGCTTGAGATTCTCTCTCTCTATCCCTCCCCCAACTCGTGCGTGCTCACTCGTAAAAAAAAAAAGGAAGTGCTGAAATCAGTTGGTCAATATTTATAAGCAATATCAATTACATCTCTATGGACAAAAAAAAAAAATCACTCGCATTACTACCAGTTCTCAAAGACTTACAGAATTATAAAATAGCTCAAAGACCCTAAAAGACAAAGGTAACCCAGAAGAATGCACTACCAGGGACACCAGTAATTTTTTTCCCCTCATTTCAAAGATTTTCATGATTTTTTTTGGCACAGTTCAGTGTGATTGGAGGCAAATGCTCTGGGAGGATTGGTTCTTTTTTTTTTTTTTTTTGTCCAGAATGTTCCACTGACTTTAATTGGCTGACTTTAATTTAGAGCGTGTTGATTATTGACATTCAGGTTTAAGGCACAGGATGGCCCGGATATTTACCCGTGATAGGCTTCAACAACCTGGTCTTCATTGCTTCTACTTCCTCTTGCTTCCTTGTTATATCAGTTCATTTCATAGGAACGAAAGGCAACACTGCCATACGTGTACCCATGGGCAAGTTACTTCTTTATGCCTCAGTTTCCCCATCTGCAAAATGAGAATAATTTAATACGTCACAGGGTTGACGTATGAATTGTGGAAATTAAATGATTCAGTGTGCCTCGTTCTCCTACAAAACCCCCCCATTTCTCTGGACTCACTGAAACCTTAAAGCGTGTGAGTGTGACACTGTGCCACAAAGCCACCACACTGAAGGATGAAATGAAAGAAACATGGCATCCACCATGAGTGTTGGGGCAAGAAGGATGGAGGATGGCTGTGGACTGGGGTGTGGCACTGGCTGAGTCATTTAACTCTCTAGATTTAGTTTCCCTATCTTGAGAGCAAAGCGTTAGAACTATAATCATCCACGACTCTGTGTCAACACTTTTTTCTGAGCAGAAGCCACGCAGCTTGTACACAGATTACCAATCACTGAAAATTTGGTACATTTCAACATTTTCCTATACGTATGGGAATACATTTGAAATCTCCAGTAGGAATTACAAAAACTCTTCAATGGATCCGAGCCTCCCAGGTCACCCTTAAATGCCCTGTGAGCTCCGTCTACCTCAGTCTGGCAACTGGAGCATTTCAGGGCAGATTCTGAGGTGGGGGTCACCAGGAGGGTGACCCAGGCCAACTCCAAACTTAAGGATCCAGGCCACTCCAAGCTTAAGACCCAGGCCACTCCAAGCTTAAGGATCTTCTCCTCTTCTCTGTAAGGAAGGGAACCTGGAATGTTGGTATAAAAGAAACCAAAGGGTACATCTATCTTCTCTCCGGGGGCCCATGGCTCTCTGCCTGAGGTCACTCTGAGGTAACACAGGGTGGCTGACATCAATCCTGTCAGGGACGGTTTTGCGGTTTCCTCACTGCCTGCAGACTTTGCAGGCAGGCCCACACCCATCTGCCCTTTCAGGGTTTTGGCAGCATGTGTCAGCTCCACTAAGCACTGGGACCTGAGCTGCATTCAGATCCACCACGTCTTATTAAAGGCTGATTAGCTGTCTGATGTCTCCTGAGATCTGCTAATCCTCCCCACATCCCGTCAGGGCTTGCAGGCCAGTGAGGACTTCTGAGCCCCTGTGAAATCTTGAGTCAGGGCAAATCCGTGTAGGTGCTCAGCTCCGCAGTTTGGTGGGCCACCACCCAACAAGGCCCGTCCAGCAATTCTGGTTGAGTTAAGGCTGCACCCAGGAATTTCTTCCCAGGCTGCCTTCCAAGGGAAATACCCTGTCCTAGAGCTATGAAATGTCTGCTTGTCTCAAATTTTTAAATATTGTATGATTCCATTTATCATATAAAGTTCAGGATAGGTAAATTTCTGGAGAAGACTATTTCTGGTCAGAAAGGTCCAGAATAAGCAATATTGATGGAGATAGGAGTGGAGGGAAGGGTGGCTGAATCACAGTGATAGCCATGGGGCTGATGGCTATGGGAATGGAGTACTCTTTGTGGTGAGGACAAAATATTCTCTCTCTCTCTCTTTTTTAAGATTTTATTTATTTATTCATGAGAGACAGGGGGAGAGAGAGAGAGAGAGAGAGAAAGAGGCAGAGGGAGAAGCAGGCTCTGTGCAGGGAGCCTGACGTGGGACTCAATCCTGGGTCTCCAGGATCAGGCCCTGGGCTGAAGGCTAAACCCCTAAACCGCTGAGCCACCCGGGCTGCCCGGACAAAATATTCTAAAATTAGATTGTGGTGATGGTTGTACAACCTTGTGACATATTTTAAAACAATGAGTTGTACATGTTAAATGGGCAAATTGTAATGCATGAATAAGTTATCTTTGCTTTGCTTTTCCCTTTATATTATTTAATTTTTCCAATTTTTTAAAGTTTTTATTTTAATTCCCCTTAGTTAACATAGAGTTATATTAGTTCCAGGTGTATGTACAATATAATGGTTTGACACTTCAACACCACCTGGTGCTCATCATGACAAGTGCACTCCTTAGTCCCTATCGCCTATTTCTCCTGTTCCCCCACCCATCTCCTTTCTGGTAACCATCCGTTGTTTCTCTATAGTTAACACTCTGCGTCTTTATCTCTCTCTCTCTCTCTCTCTCTCTCTCTCTTTCTTTTTCTCCTTGCTCATTTGTTTTGTTTCTTAAATTCCACATATGAGTGAAAGCATATGTCTTTCTCTGACTGATTTAGCTTACCATTATACTTTCTAGAACCATCTATGCCCTTGCAAATGGCAAGATTTCATTCTTTTTATGGCTAAATAATATTTTATTGTAGATATATACCACCTCTTCTTTATCCATTCATCAATTGATGGACACTTGGGCTGCTTCCATATCTTGGCTATTGTAAATAATGCTGCCGTAAACATAGGGGTGCATGTATCCCTTTGAATTAGTGTTTTTGGTATTCTTTGGATAAATACCCTGTAGTGCAGTGGCTGTAATCATAGGGTGGCTCTATTTTTAACTTCTTGAGGTAAATCCATACTGTTTTCCGCGGTGGCTGCATCAGTTTCCATTCCCAACATTCCATTCCCAACGAAGCATGAACAAGGGCTCCCCTTTCTCCGCGTCCTCACCATCACCTGTTGCTTCTCGTATTGTTCTTCTCGCCATTCTGACCGGTGTGCAGTGATGTCTCATTGTAGTTTTCATTTCCATTTCCCTGATGGTAAGTGATGATGAACATCTCTTCATGCGTCTCTTGACCTTCTAGATGTCTTCTTTGAAGAAATGTCTGTGTCTTCTCATTTTTTTTCTTTTTTTTTTCTTGGGGGGAATGATGCATGTGCATGTCAGTGGGGGAAGGAAAGAGGGAGAGAGGGACTCTTAAGGACTGTACATCCAGGGGGGGAGTCCTGCACTGGGCTCCATCTCATCACCCTGAGATCATGACCTGGGTCAAAAATCAAGAGTTGGATGTCTAACTGACTGAGCTATCTGGATGCCACTTCTGCCCATTTTTTAATTGAATCATTTGGTTTCTGGTGTTGAGTTATATAAGTTCTTTATATATTTTTGGATACTAACCCTTCATCAGATATGCCATTACGGATACCCTCTTCTTTTCTGCACATTGCCTTTTAGTTTTGTTGATTGTTTCCTTTCTTGTGCAGAAGCTTTCTATTTGTTGGGGGGGGGGGCAGGCACCTGGGTGGCTCAATTAATTAAGCATCCAAGTCTTGATTTCTGCTCAGGTCATGATCTCGGGGTCTGGAACCTGCTTAGGATTCTTTCTCCTCCTCTCCCTCTGCCCACCCCCACCACCTCCACTCACATGTGCTCTCCCTCTCTCTTTGAAAAAAAAAAAAAAAAGAAAAGGAAGCATTTTACTTTGATGCAGTCCCAGTAGTTTATTTTTGCCTTTGTTTCCTTTGCCTCAGGAAACCTATCTAGAAAAAAAGTTGCTACCATCAATGTCAAAAACATTACCGTCTATTACCAACTTGGATGTCTCTTATTTCTTTTTGGTGTTGATTGCTATGGGTAGGACTTCCAATACTATGTTGAATAGAAGTAGTGAGAGTTAGACATCCCTGTCTTGTTCCTGACCTTAGGGAAAAGCTCTCAGTTTTTCCTCATTGGGCATGATGTTTCCTGTGGGTTTTTCAAATATGGCCTTTATTATGTTGAGCTATGTCTCCTCCAAACCTACTGTGTTGAGGGTTTTTTTTTTTTAATCACGAATGGATGTTGTACTCTGTCAAATGCTTTTTCTGCATCTATTGAGATAATCATATGGTTCTTACCCTTTCTCTCACTGATGTGATATATCATGATGATTGATTTGCAAATATTGAACCACCTTGCAACCCAGGAATAAATGCCACTTGATTGTGGTGAATGATTTTTTAAATATTTTTTATTGGAGTTTGATTTGCCAACATATAACACCCAGTGCTCATCCCGTCAAGTGCCCCCCTCAGTGCCAGTCACCCAGTCACCCCATCCCCTTCCATTACCCCTTGTTTGTTTCCCAGAGTTAGGAGTCTCTCATGTTTTGTCACCCTCTCTGATTTTTCCCACTCATTTTCTCTCCTTTTCCTTTAATCCCTTTCACTATTTTGTGTATTCCCCATATGAGTGAAACCACATGATAATTGTCTTTCTCTGATTGATTTATTTCACTCAGCATGATACCCTCCAGTTCCATCCATGTCAAAGCAAATGGTGGGTATTCGTCTTTTCTGATGGCTGAGTAATATTCCATTGTATACATAGACCACAGCTTCTTTATCCATTCATCTTTCAATGGATACCGAGGTTCCTTCCATAGTTCAGCTATTGTGGACATTGCTGCTATAAACATTGGGGTGCAGGTGTCTTGGCTTTTCACTGCATCTGTATCTTTGGGGTAAATCCCCAGTGAATGATTTTTTAATGTATCATTGAATTCAGTTCCCTAGCATTTTATTGAGGATTTTTGCATCTGATGTTCATAAGGGATATTGGCCTGTAGTTTGCCTTTTTTAGTGGAATCTTTGGTTTTGTGATCAGCACAATACTGGTCTCATAGAAGAAATTTGAAAGTTTTCCTTCCTTTTTTTTTCTCTTTTTTTGGAATAGTTTGAGAAGAGTAGGTATTCTTCTTTAAATGTTCGGTAGACTATGCCTGTGAAACCATCTGATCATAGACTTTTGCTTGTTTGGGAGTTCTTTGATTACTCAATTTCTTTGCTGGTTATCAGTCTGCTCAAATTTTCTATTTCTTCCTGTTTCAGTTATGGTAGCTTATATGGTGCTAGGAATTTATCCATTTCTTCTAAGTTGTCCAGTTTGCTGGCATGGAGTTTTCCATAATATTCTCTTATAATTTGTTTTGTATTTCTGTGGCCTTGGTTGTTATTTCTCCTCTTATTTGTGACTTTGTTTGGGTCCCTTCTCGTTTTTTCTTGAGGTGTGTGGTGGCCAGAGATTGATAAATTTTATAGATTTTTTTTCAAAGAACCAATTTCTGGTTTCATTAATCTGTTCTATTGTGGGGTTTTTTGGGTTTTGGGGGGGGTTGTTTTGTTTTATTTTTAGTTTCTATATCTAATTTTTACTATTTCTTTCCTTCTGCTAGTTTTAGATTTTGTCTGTTGTTCTTTTCCTAACTCCTTTAGGGGTAAAGTTGGGTTGTTTATTTGAGATTTTTCTTGCTTCTTGAGATAGGCTTTGCTATAAATTTCCCTCTTAGAACTGCTTTTGCTGAATCTCAAAGGTTTTGGATCATTGTGTTCACTTTTTATGTGTTTCTATGTACTTTTAAATTTCTTCTTTTACTTCATGGTTGACCCATTCATTGTTTAGTAGCATGTTATTTAGCCTCCATATATTTGTAGTCTTTCCAGATTTTTTCCTGTGGCCGTAGCATTGTGCTCAGAAAAGATGCATGCTATGCCTTTGATCTTCTTGAATTTATTGAGGCTGGTTTTGTGGGCTAATATGTGATCTGTCCTGGACAGTGTTCTGTGTGCACTTGAAAAGAACATGTATTCTGCTGTTTTAAGATGGAACATTTGAATATATCTGTTAAATCCATCTGTTCCACTGTGTCATTGAAAGCCATTGTTTCCTTCTTGATTTTCCATTTAGATGATTTGTTCATTAATGTAAATGGGATGTTAAGGTCACCCACTATTATTGTATTGAATATTCACTTCTTCAACATTTAACTTATGCGTTGAATTGCACACTTAAAACTTTATGGCATGTAAATTATACCTAATGGAACTTCCCAATTTTGAAGGCTTTGTAAATAAATAAATCAGGCTAAGATTCCATATTGTTGAATTTGGGGCTTTCTCCTGCCCTTCAGTCTGCCCTACATCTATTTCTGAGAGATGACAGGGCAAGTTAGAACAGGAGAATGAGAGAGAGCTATCTGGAAAGATATTCACAAAAAAATTTTAGGCTTTCACCATAATCAAGCGGGATTTATTCCAGGGATGCCAGGGGCTCAATATTTACAAATTAATCAACATGATACATAATGCTAACAAAATAAAGGATAACGACTATAGATCATCTCAATAGATGCAGAAAAGGCATTTGACAAAGTACAACATCTTTTCATCATAAAAGATCTCAACAAAGTGGGTTCAGAGGAGACGTAGCTCAGGATAATAAAGGCCATATATAAAAAACCTACAGCTAACATTATACCCCACAGGAAATACTGACACCTTTCCCTCTAAGGTCAGGAATAAGACAAAGCAGGAAAGAATATACAATGGAGAAAAGGACAGTCTCTCCAACAAACAGTGCTGGGAAAACTGGACAGCTACATGCAAAAGAAAGAAACAGGACCACTTTCTTACACCATACCCAAAAATAGACTCAAAATGGATTGAAGACCTAAATATGAGACTTGAAACCATGAAGATCCTTGAAGAGGACATAGATCTTTGACATCAGATATAGAAACATTTTTCTAGATCTGCCTCCTGCTCAGTCAAGAGTAACAAAAGCAATAACATAGATGAATCTAAAGGGTATAATGCTAAGTGAAATAAGTCAGAGGGAGATAAATGCCATATGATTTCAATCCTATGTGAAACTCAAGAAACAAACAAACAAAAAAGACACAGACTCTTGAGAACAAACTGATGGACACCAGATGGGAGGTAGGTAGGGGATTGGGGAAGTGGGTGATGGGAATGAAGAGTACACTTATGATGAGCACTGAGTACTGTATAGAATTGTTGGGTCACTCTATTGTACAACTGAAACTAATATAACACTGCATGTTAATTATACTTCAAAAAGTTAATTTAAAAATGAAGTGAATAATGTGATGATTTGTAGAACACTTAGGCTTTCTGGTGATTTTTTTGTTTTCTTTTTCATAATTCTTTATATTGTCTGATATGGGGTAAATGAGCATATATTATTTTTTGGGAAAAGCAACCAAGCTGTTTTCTTTTTGGAACCAAAGGCAAGATCTTTGTTTAAGAGCTACACTATGAGACTGTTTCCAATTAACAAATTGATAAAGCTTTTGGTTCAGCGGGCAAATTAGTTTTCTTGAAAATCCCTCCTGGCTGATAATGCTCTAACCCTGGCCTCAATCCTAAGAGGTAAATAATTAAGGCCTTCTGAGATGAAGGCAGATATCCTAAGAATGTGGCATAAATTTATCAGGAGAATAGCCATGGTCACCTGTACATGGTTATTTGAAAGCAAGTTTCTGAAATCTGAATGATATTGTCATTTCAATTTTCATTATAAAACTAGAGATACATAATATCCACGGAAAAACCTTTAAGATACAATAAAAATCACCTAAGAATGCAGCTAGCCTTTTCAATTTATGTATTTCAAAAAGAAAAGAATTATTTTTTTAAAAAATTTTTATTTACTTGTTTGATAGAGAAACTGAGCAGCAGGCAGAGGCAGAGGGAGAAGCAGGCTCCCCACAAAGCAAGGAGCCCGATGCAGCCTCTATCCCAGGACCCTGAGATCACGACCTGAGCCAACAGCAGACGCTTAACCAACTGAGCCACCCAGGTGCCCCTTATGGAATTTGAAAGTTTACAGTAAGGTTAAACTATGCATATACATTTAGCATCTAGCACTTTATGTTTTTATTTTAATTTTTTTTGAGAGAGAGAACAAGAGGGGGGTGGGGAGGGGCAGAGAGGGAATCTTAAGCAGGCTCCATGCCCAGTGCAGGGCCCATTGCGGAGCTGAATCCCAGGACCCTGACGTCATGACCTGAGCCAAAGGACACCTGTTATTTAATTCTGTGTTTTTATTCGTTGCAGTGTTTTAAAATGGTGCCACTTATTTTTAATGTGTAACAGATATGAAGCTTTGGTAACAACACTCCCAAAAGCCCTTTAAAGGCCTATAAAATTAATGTTTGAAGAATGTTTGTTGAGTCTATTCTCTCACTAGTCAATATTGTATAAAAATTGAATACTAAGTGTTGCTCAGTTCACAGTCCTCTCCTTCCATGAGCTTGTAGGAATCCCAAATGTGTCTTGGCAAGCAACCAGCAAACTTACCCAGACACTGCAGAGATTTGTCATGGAGACTTTAATATACTGGCAGCTGAGGGAGATTTAAAACTCCTCTTTAGTTTCATTTTTGCCCTATAGATCTTTGTAGGAGAACGGAATAACCACGGCGTCCCCAGCCACTTAAATCTGCAATTCCTGTGATGTAGGAGTTGCATCCAGTCTCCTAGAAGTAGATTGGGGTGGGGTTGGCTCCCCCCTTTGTAAGAAACAAGGCCCTCTAGTTCATCACGTTCTATAGCTGGCAAGTACCAAGCTGCCTGAAAATGACTCCAGAAGCATGAACCAGAAAAAAATGAGTAAACAGGGAACAAAATATTCCTGCCTTTTTTCCTGGCAAGTCAAATTGGCTTAAGAGAATAGGAGAAACTCTAAGAGAGGAAAGAAAACAAAGGGAGTCTAAAAGATGAAAGAGAAAAAAAAAGGAAATGAGAGAATTACGTTTTGTGGAAAAGGCAGATCGTGATTGATAAGAGAAGTAACAGTTGATTTAAATTACCCCGGGGCCTTATTAGGGCAGGAAGAAGAATTTTCCTCCTGTTCTAAGTTACTAGACACTAGGGGAAATTGTCTCTCTCTTGCCTTGAACGTCTTACTGCCGCAGATTCTCTTGGATGACTTTCCTGTGCCATCCACTCTGCGAATGTATCACGCCTGTTGAAACGCCAACCGAAAGCAGTTCAAATCCCATTTTAGAATAGAAGTTCTAGACCTAAATCCAGGGATTTAGATTTTTCTGAAATCAAGATTTCTCTATATAATTTTGTTCGCAATTTCTGCAATTTAGTGGCAACACGTTGAAAAAGCAAGCACCTACTGTATGCCCTGCACTCAGCTTGGCATTTGGAGCTAGAGTGCGATATAGTTTAAATCCTTAGCCAAAACACTTGTGGGATGGAAGATTATGCCCAAGTGAATTCATCACAGTAGGGTAGGTGACAGGCTCTTTGCTACAAAAACTGGCCATGAGAGCAGTTTCTTTTCTTTTTTGAGTTTTAATTTAAAGTCTCTTAGTTAACATACAGTGTAATACTAGTTTCAAGTGTACAATTTAGTGACTCAACCCTTACACAGGACAACCAGTGATCATCACAAATCCTTAATCCCCATCATGCATTTAACCCATACCCCACCCACCGACCCACCTCCCCTCCAGTAGCCATCAGTTTGTTTTCTAGAGTTAACAGTAAGAAAACAGCTTCTTTTTTTTCTTTTTAAATATTTATTTATTTATTTATTTATTTATTTATTTATTTATTTGAGAGAGAGCGCATGCATGGCTGAATGGAGGAGGGGCACAGGGAGAGGAAGAGAATCTCCAGCTGACTCGCCGCTGAGTGCACAGCCTAACTCGGGGCTTGATCTCATGACCCTGAGATCATGACCGGAGCTGAAATCAAGAATGCTTGATGCTTAACCAACTGAGCCACCCAGATGCCCCGAAGAGAGTGGCTTCTTATAGAGAATCAGCCCATATTCCAAGACTAGATTAGAGGGCAGACGAATAGGCCAGATTCCTCCAAATTCTGGTAATGGTCATCCTCTGTGGAGATGAGGCAAGGCCCAGCAGCGGAGATTCCAGGAGACTTCCTATACTGAGGATCTGTCCCCTGTGGCAGAGCCATAGGTGGAGGCTGATGTGAAGGGGGACCCGCCCCAAGGAAATAGCAGAAGTGCCAGTTTCCCAGTGAAAAAATATGGCTCAGGGTGGACATAGTAAAGGCAACCTTCTGATACTGAGCCAGACTACCCGCTGGAAAGAAAAGGACCCTAGACAGAAGCCCAGTCCTGCACAATGGGCCCACCAGGTAGAAGGGAAGTCTGCAGGACAAGTCAGAAGTGCTGCCCCTGGTGGGGACTAGAACCCAGAGCAAGGCCCTTAAGCATTGGATCTTGGGTCTGGTGATAATGAAGATCACTCTATTATTGTTGTACTTTTTTTTCTTTTTAAAATTTTATTTATTTATTCATGAGAGACAGAGAGGCAGAGACACAGGCAGAGGAGAAGCAGGCTCCATGTAGGGAGCCTGATGCAGAACTCGATCCTGGGACCCTGGGATCATGACTTGAGCCAAAGGCAGACCCTCAACCACTGAGCCACCCACGTGCCCCCATCACTGTACTTCTAAAGAAGAGCCAGCTCTCCCTGGAGGAATCTAGGAAAGCTTTACAAAAGGTGACAGTGAAAGGAAAAGTGGAAAGAGGAGAATTGTGTCACATAGGAAGGAACAGCCTGTGCAAAGACCTGAGTCATAAGCGTGAATGACGTGTCCAGGGACAGAATGAAGAGGGCCTAGCTCCCAAGCACGCAGCACAGAAAGCGGTGTCAGGGCCAGGCTGTAAACCTGTTTGGTTCTGCTACACTGAGAAATGTGGATCCTGTAAGTGAAAGGGAGCCAGTGAAGGTTTGCAAGCAAAGAAACACCAAGTCTAAATCTCTGTTCTCTGGTGTCAATGAAGATGATGGCTCAGAAGAAGCAAGGATAAAACTTAGGCAACAATAGGGTGCCTGGGTGGCTCAGTTATTTAAGCGCCTGACTCTTGATTCAGCGTCCTGAAATCGAGACCTCCAGGGTGAGTGCCACACTCAGCAAGGAGTTGCTTGGCATTCTCTCCCTGTGCCCCTCCTCTGCTTGTATGCTATACTAAGTACATAAAATTTATTTATTTTTAAAATATTTTATTTATTCATGAGAGACACAGAGAGTCAGAGACACAGGCAGAGGGAGAAGCAGGCTCCCTGTGGGGACCCCAAGGTGGGACTCAATCCTAGGACCCTGGGATCACGCCCCAAGCCAAAGGCAGATGCTCAACCACTGAGCCACCCAGGCGCCCCAATAAATAAAATTTAAAAAAGAAATAAAATTTGGACAACGGAGGCTGTCTGAAATGATGACAACCCCAACTAATACATTGATGTCAGGCTATAGGAGAAAGAATAAGTGGAGCAAAACAGCTGATTTACCAGCATTTGGGAGATTTCCTTCATTATATTATTTGATTACTCTCATCTCAGAAAGAGCTAATTTAAGAGTCAAATCAAAAATGTAATGTTTTAAAATGTGCTGCTCCGAGTAATTGAGATGGGCATAACTTTGTTTTGCCCATGAAGACCCGGCCTCAAGATGTTAAATTTGGTCTTTATAAGCAAAATGAGACAGCTCGGTCAGTAATATTTAGCCTTCTTTTCACCCCAATACCTGCACCTTCCTGCACCATACTTGACAGGATCTTAGGAGTAAAACCAGTGAAAGGTAGATTGACAATCCAGCAAACAATGGGAAGCGGGGACAGGAACCGGAAGGAAGCTATGCTGTGAGGACAAAGCCTCCAAGTCTTCCCGCTGGAGATGCTTTGAGATCAGTGTGAGCCCTAGAGTTGCCCTCTGGAAGGATAGGATGGTGTCCCAGTGCCAGAAATCCAAGGCCCAAGGAAAGTCCCTGATAGTGGGACTGCCCACCAGCCACGTCTGTGCTGAGGGGAAAACCATAGGAACTTTGGGGGAAGCAGCAGAAAACCATTCCCTCTCCATCACTGGACCCCATGAAGTGTTTAGGGCAGCCAGGCTCAGAGATGGTGATTTAGTGTCTCAAGGCCATGGAAGGGGAGGCGGGGGGATTGAAATTAATCCCAGCTGAGGCTTCTGATGTAGACAAATGATTGGGTAAAGACGCCATTGCTGAGAAGGTAGGAAGGTGAGGAGGGCGGAGAGGTTGGGACAACTGAAGAGTTCAACTGTGAACTTCTCATGTTTGAGGTGCTGATGAGTCATCCAGAGAGAGGTGTCAGTAGGCAGTTGGAAGCAAGGAGCCAGAGCTCAGAGAGTAGGTGGGGCTGGAGATTAAAAAAGTGGTTTAAGCCCTGAAACTATCTGAATGAGGTTACCTGAGGAATACACGCAGAGATTGCTCAGGTGATAAAGCCCAGAGGAAACACCAGTGTTCCAGGGGAAGGTAGAAGGCAACAATGGGTTCTGTTTTATCTCTTTGGTGTATGACAATATAAACATTGTTTGCTTAATACTTACTGACATAGTCAAATCCAATTGAATAATGGAGCAATAAAGCCTGTCACTCCCAACCCGGGAGGTACGGGATAGTATTTCCAGAACTTCCACAGTAGAGCCTGTGCTACCAAAGTATCTGGGTAAAGGTGAAAAACAGAGAGTTTCAAAGCTGAGTGAATGCTGAAAGACTGATCTTTTCTGCTACGTCTTCTCGTTGACAGATGTCAATACAGGTCAGGGAAACGGGCTAGTTAATTTTGTCTCAATGCTGCATTCGTAGAGGACAAGTTTTATCACTCAAATTCTAGGAGCCGAAGTATTCCATGGAGCGTCTCGCTCTTTCTCTCTGAGTTTCATCAGGCACTTTCTTGTCTCCATACCACCAGAGGCCTGGAATCTGAAGGCAAAGTCGGATGTGCAAGCAAAAGACTACACAAGTCAGTGAATAATAAAACCACCCGTGTTTATCAACCACTCTTCTCCAGGGGGAGTAAAGTATGCAAGTAGTAAGTGTGCGTATGGCAAGTGTTTGAATGTACCTGCGGCTTTGGTCCAAAGGAACTTGGAGCTGCTCCCACAGACAAGTCGCCCAAGAGAGCAGGGCACCCTGGTTGCTTTGGGGAGCCCAGTGTGAGCCTCTGATTCTTTGAGTCCAGCCTTCTTAATTTCACACTGTTGGAGCGGCTAAGGGGCAGCTGGCACTTAGTCACAAATTTGGTAGGAATCTTGCAGTTTGTTGCTGTAACCCTGATCTCAACCCCTCCCAGCCACTGCTTTCAGAAGTCTGGTGCATAGATGAAGAACAGTTGCTGTAAAATAGAGCTCTTTCCCTCTGTATACAAGGTGTGTGTGTGTGTGTGTGCGTGTGTGCGCACGCGCACGATGCATGTCTAAGTCTAAACCTAAGGCAATTAATTTCACGAATCGCCTTTTATGGCAGGTTCTGGAATACCTCTCATCTTTTTTTTTTTTTTTCTCCTTCCCCGCAGGTGCCTCGGGGGAGAGGTTTTCTACTTAAATTGACTCTCACTTTAGGTGTGCCTTTACACACCCTGTTTGCTGCCTGCACCTCTCGACACAGCCTGGCAAATCCCGGTAAGTCCCATCTTCTGTCTCCCCGACAAGTTGGCATTTTTTGGATCAAGAGAAACTGTCAGCAAACTCAGAATTTGTTGTGTATGAGGGGAGCCAGCGTGGAGTATAAGGTACCAGAGCATGGAGGATACTCATTACTTTCACAGACTGGTCATCAGGTAACATGTACAACAGTACAATATCCGATGGGAAAAAGGGGTGCTTAGTGTTCAGTGGGGTGCAGCCGGTGACTCGAGTTTTCTGTTCCTTAAAGGAAGTTTCAAACGATGTCATGTTCCACTGCACAATCTAAATTGTGTATTATGTGAATACTTATTTTACCACGGTGATACAACTTGTGACAGTTGGGGAAATGTTCCAATTCTGTAGACCTGTCTTCAAAATATATTGTTCGTGTCTTAGGTCTATATAAGCAGTGAGTTTTAAGGAGAGCAAGGTGTCTACTCTAGTTTAAGGGAAGTGAGCTTTATAGCTTCATGTTCTGCATTCCTCACTGCGATGCAATTGAAAGCAACACTGTTGGAATCTAATGATTCCTGGTGTAAGGGGAGTGGAAAAAACATGTGTTACACAGATAAGGGAAAGTCAATCATAAGATTTCTATGAGAACTGTCATTTTAAAATGTCTAATATCACCCATTTGAAGTGTGCCAGAAAAAGAAGTAAGGGCTAATGTAAATATGTGGATTATAATTATCCTCTGTGTTGGAGACTACTGCGCAATTCGCGGAAGGAAAGCTGTAGAGAGGCTGTTTCCCATGCACTGTTTGCCCCCATGGGTCTACTTAGGACAGTGTTTGGACACTGCTGGCCAGCTTGGCATTAAGTCCCCCACACGTCTCCATCTGTTGCCTTCGCATCATTTTGACCAAAAGAAGAAACTCTTTGACAAGATTGTCGCCCTGAGCACAGCCTTCCAGTGAGGGCAGATGTGGTAATGTTGGTGGTCAGTAAATTAAAATCGATTAGCAATGCTGGGAAATGAGTTATTGTCAGCTTCACATATTTTACTGTCTATTGTGACATTGACTGTAGTTTAGGACCAGTGTCCTCCAGCGGCATTTGCTAAACAGTCACCAAAATGCATCCAGCGCCTTTGTAAATATATTTACATGCTCTTTTTTTTTTTTTTTTACAAATAATTTTCTTTTTTTCCATGAGAGTTTTTTTTTTTTTTTTAGATTTTATTTGAGAGAGAGAGAGAATATGTGCACAGAGGCAGATTGAGAGGGAGAAGCAGACTCCCCACTGAGCAGAGAGCCTCATGCGGGCCTTGATGCCCAGGACCCTGAGATCATGACCTGAGCCAAAGGCAGACGCTTAACCAACTGAGCCACCCAGGTGACTCTATTTACATGCTCTTTGTCCAGATCAGGGGTGATAGTATGTTTATTCATCCCAGTTACTTTTATGAATATCATTTAAACTCACCAATGAATTTAGCAAGAAAAATATTGTATGTGGCCGCTGTGAAGGTTCGCAAAGGTCAGGTCTGGTACACCAACCAGAAAAGCAACACCGGTGAAATGGAAAGCCTGATGAAGGAAGGTATGGGGGAGATGACCACCACCCCTAAAATGGGTAGTATGTGCAGCCGTGCATTTTCTGGTGCCGGGGTTATTTCAGAAAACAGGATTTGTAAAAGTTGCCAGACTGAATTACCTTGGGACTTAGATCATCTCAAATGAGAAACAGAAAACGGGGAACAGGACCAGAGCTGAGGAACTTGTGGATATAAAGGGTGGGGTGAAAGGGCCCTGACTAGGGGCACTCTTGATATTTGGGGCCAGATAATTCTTCCTGGGGGAGGATGGAGTGCCCTGTGCATCCTGGGAGACTCTATAGCCAAATGCCTGGCCTCTGCCCACTAGATGTCAGTAGATCCCCCTGCCCAGTGTGACAGCCACAAATGTCCGCAGAACTTGTGCTCTCCACCAGGCAAACCAACCTTGTGAGGACCCTCGGCACATGTGAGAAGCAGGGATGCTGATGTGGGCCTCAGCCTTTCCAGTGTAATCAGCCATAACCCACCTGCACTGAGAAGGAAGCAAGTTCTATTTCAGGAAGTAAAATTGAGTGAGTGGAGATAGAAGTAATGAACAGGGAACATCTTAACAATCTTTAAAAAATAAAATAAAAGATCTTCAAGTCAGGACAGATGAGGTGAAGTTCATGGAAGAGGCAGTAATAAAAATCAAGCTAGACTGTTATGCATGCAATTGGCATCAAGGTTGGATGCTGACATATTTTAACACAAATGCAACCTGCAATGACTTTAAGTTGGCAAATGTTTTTATATGTTTTAAAGATTTATTTATTGTTTATTTATTTATTCATGAGAGACACAGAGAGAGAGGCAGAGACACAGGCAAGGGAGAAGCAGGCTCCTTGCGGGGAGCCCAACGAAAAACACGATCCCAGATCTCAGGATCACACCCTGAGCAGAAGGCAGACGCTTAACTGCTGAGTCACCCAGGTGTCCCTGTTTTTTAAAATTTTTCTATGTACTTCTTGGGGACAAGAAGATGAATGTTTGCCTTCAGTTACTTACAATCTATGAGGAAGGTTTAGACGAGGTCATAAAATTTAAGAAACAGTGTTTTTTCTATGGTTATGCATTTCCCCCAGAGAAATGAAAATACCTACACCCAAACCAAAACTTGTAGATAAACGGTCATAGCAGCATTATTCATAATAGCCAATAAGTAGAGAAAAATGTCCATGAACTGTTGGTGAATGGCTAACCAAAGTGGTATATCCATATAATGGAGTATTATTCAGCAATAAAAAGGAATTGCCATTCTGGTAACAGCTATAATGTAGATGAACCTTGAAAATATTATGCTGATTGAAGAAGCTAGTCACCAAAGACCACACATGGCATGATTTCATTTCCCTAAAGTATCCAGAACAGGCAAATCCACAGAGAGAGAAAATAGATGGATAGTTCCCAGGAGCTTCAGGAAGAGACAGATGGGGGGTAAGGGTGCCTGCCCACAAGTATGGGATCTCCTGCTGGGCTGAGGAAAATGTTCAAAAGTTAGCTAGGGTGATGGCTACACGACTCTGTGAAAAACTAAAAGCTACTTTAAGGATGAATTTTATGATATGTGAATGATCTGAGCAAAGATGTCACCAAAAAATAAAGAGGAGGTTTTACTTTATGCCTTAAAAGAGGTCATAAGAGCCGTGGAGATTAGAATACCTCCAGTCAGAGAGATGAGAACTTTCTTTTTTTCTTTTTTTTTTTTTAAGATTTTATTTGGTTATTCATGAGAGACACAGAGAGAGGCAGAGAGAGAAGATCTCAGGACCCCAGGATCACACCCTGAGCTGAAGGCAGATGCTCAACTGCTGAGCCACCCCAGTGCCCTGAGATGAGACCTTTCATAGGAGAGACCTCATATATTAAAGAAAGTAAGAAAACTAAAAAAAAAAAAAAAAAAGAAGAAGAAAGAAAGAAAACTAACCCTCTTTTTTTTCCTGTTTCCTCCCTGGAAGCTCATTAACAATGTAAAAAGCTTCTATTCTACTGGGAAAATCATTTTGGATATTGAGAACCAGAAAAAGAAGGCCTTGACCAAGCAAGCTCTAAGAAGAGCGTGCACATTCAGCCAGGGACCATCAGCTGAGGCAGAGCTCAGTGACGGGTGCCCTCACCCTCCCTCTCTGTCCCTCCAGTACCACTGCCTGGACCTGCAGTGCCTTACATGGGGGGCCACCCAGACAGCTAGGAATGCACGTGCCACAGGGTAGGTTCTTGTGGGGTGTTACTGCCGTCCCTAAGAGCAACAGCAGCTCTGATCTTCAGAGTGTGGACCTGGGGAGTTACTGAGGGCAGTGGTTCTCCAACTTGGGCTCACATCAGACACATCTGGAGAGCTTTGTAAATGCACAGAGTGCTGGGCCCCAGCCCTAGACTTTCTGAATCAATGGGTTCTGTGCTGGGCCAGTTCCCAGGTGACACTGATGCTGCCGATCCAGTAGGGTAGCCAACATTTGGATTTGCCCAGACGAAAGGGCATTCCAAGGACCTGGGAGCCTCTGGTGCTGAAACCAGAAAACTCCCAGGCAAACTAGGATGATCTGGTCTGTGTTAAGTCCACGGGCCACATTTTGAGAACTATTGTTTAAGGAGATGAGATCAAATTCATATTTGGAAGTGTGCCAGGAATCAAGGACAACCCTCTAGGTTCTGGCCTAAGCGAGTCGGGCCATGGTAATGCCAGTGGCTCCCAAACTTTGTTGTATATTGGAATCACCTACAATCTTAAAAAAAAAAAACTACAGCTGGCACCTCCCCCTGCCGCCCCCCCACCCCCCGATATTCTGATTTGATTGGTATAAAATGTTCCCTGGCTTCAGGATGTGTAAAGCTCACCAGGTGATTCTAATGAGCAGCAAAGTATGGGAACCATTGATTTTTTTAAAAAAATATTTTATTTATTCATGAGAGACACACAGAACACAGGCAGAGGGAGAAGTAGGCTCCTCGCAGGGAGCCCGATGCGGGACTCGATCCCGAGACCAGGATCACACCCTGAGCTGAAGGCAGACACTCAACGGCTGAGCCACCCAGGTGTCCTGGGAACCACTGATGGACTAGAATGGAATCTCGGAGGAGAGTAGGTGTGTTGGCAAGTTAATGAGTTTTAGGTGTTCATCGGCCATGGGCAGTTCTCCCCCCACCCCCACCCCGCTATATATTAGAATCTTCTGGGGAGCATCCTAAACACACGTGAACGTGTGTCACTGTGCACTTCAAAATGGTCAAGATGGCAAATTTTATGTTATGTGTGTTATGTCATAAAATAAATAAGTATTTTAAAAAAGAAGTCACGAGAAAAATAATCTGCCCAGGGGTTTCTGAGGTGCAGCCAGGGCCATGGAGGTGCTCAGCCAGCAGGGGGATTAGCGATGAGCTTGGCGATGTGTCATTCGTGTCCTCACTGGAAAACTGGTGATAGTTGTTGAGCAATTATCATAAGAGAATGGAATCTATTCCAGCCTCGCTTAGGGTCCCCTCTGGTGCTCCTCCTCTCTTCTTTGGGGCAGGTCAGGCTGGCACCTGGCTGATGCATGCAGGGTTGGGGGTTCCCCTCCTCATACTATATTGGCTGTCACTTGAAGATACTTCTCAGACTGAGAAGATTCCCAGCAGTTTTTTTTTTTTTAAGGATTTTATTTATTTATTCATGAGATACAGGCAGAGGAAGAAGCAGGCTCCATGCAGGGAGCCTGACGTGGGGCTCGATCCCCACTGGGCCAAAGGCAGGCGCTCAACCTTTGAGCCACCCAGGCGCTCCACCTAGCAGTTTTTTTTTTTTTTAAGATTTATTTAAGACCCTGGGATCATAACCTGAGCCAAAGGTAGACGCTCAACCGCTGAGCCACCCAGGTGCCCCTCAGCTATACTTTTGATGAAACTCCCCCATCCTGATCTTGTCCTGGATGCAGAACTCGCGCCTGCATGCTTCGTTTTGTCAAAAGCAGGACGATGAATAACGTGGTTATACTTTTTAATAAGAATGGGCAATATGAGCAAAGTCTGAAAATATTATGCTCTATAACCAGAGAAGCTGAATTTGGCGAGATCACGGTATACACGCATGGCCTGCAATTCAGGCCTTGAAAGTAGTCGTCTCTGGGCTGCTGAAGGCCAGCAGGACTATGCAGCCAATATCACCAGCACCCCTGTTCCTCTCCAGGGGGACATCCATCCATTCACAGGGCAGATTCCAAGCTGGAAGACGGCTTCCCGTCACCCACCAGGGGCTAACGTCTCCCTCCTTTGGGAAGGTGGGAGGGCTGCAGATGGCACAATTCTAAGGACCCGGGGTTAGACAGAAAGAAGGAGGACTGCTGTGCTGACCACAGGAGCAAACAGTCATGTGAACCCAATGCCTTTTGCAGAGCGCTTGGGGGGACAAGGCTTCCTTAGTATCACACGGTTCATTACATTGCTGGGATGAAAACTGCTTGGAGGAGCACCTGGGCGGCTCAGCGGTTGAGCATCTGCCTTTGGCTCAGGTGGTGATCCCGGGGTCCTGGGATCGAGCCCCGCATGGGGCTCCCCGCAGGGAGCCTGCTTCTCCCTCTGCCTGTGTCTCTGTCTCTCTCTCTGTGTGTCTCTCATGAATAAATAACATTTTTAAAAAGACAAAAACCAGAAATGTAGCTGGATGAGTGACCCAAGCCACATGCCCCGACTGAGGAAAAGGCAACAAGAAAGCACCACCTAGAAAAAGTGCTCAGGTGACCCATACAGATGCCCTCAAATGAAGCCCAGGCTGGGGGAAGAATGTAGATCACAGAAGGAAATTCACCTAAAATCAGGCATTTAAACAAAAGACTTCCTAAGGACGCTGGTGTTTGAGTTTAGGTGGGTGGCATCCAAGGGGGAGCAAACCGCATGAGAAGAGGGTCTGGGGCAGCCCGGGTGGCTCAGTGGTTTAGCGCCGCCTTCGGCCCAAGGCCCGATCCTGGAGACCCGGGATCGAGTCCCACATCGGGCTCCTTGCACGGAGCCTGCTTCTCCCTCTGCCTGTGTCTCTGCCTCTCTCTCTGTGTCTCTCATGCATAAATAAAATCTTTAAAAGGAAAAAAAAAAAAAGAAAAAAGAAAACCTCTCAGCATAAAAAAAAAGAGAGAGAGAGAGAGAAGAGAAGAGGGTCTGGGGCAGAAGCAGGTGCCAGCGCAGAGCCAGGCACGTTGGCTTAGACCGACTCAACGTGGGGCCGGGGGAAAGCAGAGAGTTGGCTAGGAAAGGCCTCGAAGGTTGAAAGGCAGAAATAATTGTCACCTGTAAATACATGGAAAAGCATTTTTACGCTCACTGCTATCCAAATAGAAACATTAAAATAATAACAACGAGGTATAATTTGTTGCTCTTTAAATTGATAAAGCTTTAAAAATTCGTAATAACACTCCGTGTTGGGAAGGGCACAAGTGAGCAGGTGAGTGAGTGAGCGTGTGCACTGGGGCGAGATGTCCGCATGCAGGTTGACAGTAACATTTTGTTTTTAAAGATTTTATTTATTTATTCATGAAAGACACACAGAGAGAGGCAGAGACACAGGCAGAGGGAGCAGCAGGCTCCCTGCGGCCCGATGTGGGACTCGATCCCAGGTCTCCAGGATCATGACCTGAGCCAAAGGCAGATACTCAACCACTGAGCCACCCTGGCATCCCAGGTTGACAGTAACACTGACAGCTTCACACACACACACACACACACACACACGTTTACATACACGTAGACACCCAAACACACACATGCTCTTTGATCTGTTATTTCTACTCCATTTAGTATATCCTGGGGGGAAATTAAAGCAATATGAAGAAAGATTTAGCAAAAATGTCTATAACAGGAACATATGAGACACACAGTCCATATCAGCCAGTAGGGGATTCATTAAATAAATTCTGGCTCCTGCCTTCAGAGCAATACTATCTGGTAATTCAAAAACCTGATGCAGGAGAGTATTTTACCTTCTCTCCTCCCACCCCCTGCAGGCATGTGTACGCTCCCACCTGTATCAGGCTTCCCCACACAGTGAGGGGCGGGGGGCTCTATCTAGAGGGACTCAGCAGAACCTACGAATGGAGACACAGGTGATCCTAATGTCCCTCCCTCACTGGGTTGAAAATGACCGACATAGAATTATATTTGCTGGTACAAAGGGATGCCTGAGAGGTATTGCTTGAAACATACAGTATCATCGTTTTTGGAAAACACTTATGTGCAAGGGAAGCAGGATGGGAGAGCGTGTGGCAAGATACCAACCCCCTTCCTCTGGGAGGTAGCCCTACCGCTAACAATTCCTTCACTCCGCCTGTCTGAACTTCTCTATGTTTTCAATAATGGGTGCATATTGATTGCTGTAACTGAACTTTTTTCCTAGATTAATAAGAGGACAAAAAAAAGGTTAAAACAAAAATAAGCAAAGGAAAGTATATTTGGTTTGTATTAGTGCCTACAAACGATTGCATTCTCTAATTTCGAAAAAATAGAAAACAAATACTGGTGAAAAATTTTATACGCTCTTATTTTTTGAGAAATTGGGCACTGTAGATATTTTGTGTCCCTAAAGAATAATCAGATTTTCGAATCATTGAAAATTGGTGGCAATTATTGATTCTATCAGTGACTGAAACTTAACCTCCCTTTTTTTTTTTTAACCTAGCAAAATTGAATTTAATCATTTCCTGACGAAAGAATGCAATTTCAACTGGCCCTCTTTTGGCACCTTGGTGAGTATTCGTTGTCAAAATCCATTTTCTGCTTTTATTGAAAATAAAATTTTAGATATTGAATATCTAAAATATTTAGTGAATATGTTTTTTTAAACATATCCATCTCTTTTTTCCCCCATTCTACTGTGTATTTTCATGGTTCTTCTGTTGCATGATTGTGTCAAGCAACTAGAAACTTCTACCCCAACATATTTACTATCCACACATAGCTATTTCAATCATCTTTAATGGAATATTACTATCAGCAGTAAGTAAAGTAAGATACCAAAGGAAAAAATACTTTCAGATTCTTAATTTACAAATAGAATGCATTTTCATTTTTAAAGAGAGGCGTGTTGTGAATGTAGCACTGGTCCCAGTAATGAAGTCTTGTGAAGAATTTACAGGCAAAATTCCCTGTTGTGAGTAAGCAGCAGCAGCTCTTGCTAAACAGCCAAATCCTCCACGCCTCTGCCATCTTTAATAGGCTGAGAATAATTTACATTAGTCATAGAGAGGATGTTCCCAGCAATTACCCTCTTTGATCCTAACTTTTCTATAATAGCCCTGCTTCTGGTTACTCAGTAGTAACTACACTGCTTAGGATCTTCTCTTCAAAGATTCATGCTGAATTTCTTCATGGTAGCAAACTTGAAGAAGCTCATTTTAAAATTTTGCGATTCCCAGACCCTGAGGCAATCTCCCAGTTAGATTTGCTGGGGGTGTGGAGGGAAGCGGAACAGCTCAAAATAGCAAATGCTCATTTGTCCTCTGTTGAAAATTGTCTGCCTTGGAGAGGTGAGCTGCAGGCCGGTGGGAGCAGAGATCCTTACGCTGCCTCCTCCCGGACAATGTAACTTAGATCTGGCCTCAGATGGTCAGAGAAGTGCTGTTTCAATCTACATCTGCCTCGGACGCTCTCTTTGGGACTGAACTCGTGTTCAATATCAGAAGCAACCATTGAGGATCACTGAACCTCCATAGAGGATAACTTCCCCACACCTTGCAAAGATTCAAAACCACAACACAGTTGCTCAGAGACCCCTCCTCAATCAGGAGACCTTTGTCTCAGGATGAAAGATCTTCAAAACCAAATTAGCTGGAGTGGAAAAAGACCTCGGGGCACCCGGCTGGCTCAGTGGGTGGAGCACACAGCTAGCTCTTGATCTTGGGGTTTTGAGTTTGAGCCCCATGTTGGGTGTAGAGATTACTTTAAAAAAAATCTCAGGAATGCCTGGGTGGCTGAATGGTTGAGCATCTACCTTTGGCTCAGGTCATGATCCTGGGATCCTGGGATCGAGTCTCACATCAGGCTCCCTGTAGGAGCCTGCTTCTCCCTCTGCCTGTGTCTCTGTCTCTGTCTCTCTCTGTGTGTGTCTTTCATGAATAAATAAATTAAATATTTTAAAAAAAAAATCCAAGAAAAGAAAACAAAAAGACCTCACTGCAGTAGATCCTGGGTTTCTAAATGTAAGCTTACCCTGATCTAACCAAAGTCTCTAGGATTTCCTATGGTCAAACTACCAACCAGGTTAATCCCACATCATTGGCTTCGGCATTTTCTGGTTTGTAGTTCAACCACAGGCATTTATCTAAAAACTGGTGCCTAAGCACTTTGTCTTACATCCTAACTAAGAAATATTGGGGAATTGCATTGGCCCCAGGTTTTAGGAACTGGATATAAAGTATAAACCTTGTCGAACATGCATTCTTTTTAAGTTTTCTTGCCCATAATAAATAATGTGTGTGTGTGTATTTTCAGCCTCTGGAACTCTGAAGTGAACTCTAAAGTATATGAAAATGCCTCGTGTTTTAAAAAATGAGAATATACAAAATGAGAGATTACCTAATAAAGGTTATTTCTACAAAACGATTCTTCACTTTACAGAACATTTGCTGTGCATTTTCTTTAAATGACCAGATCTAAGTTTATGTTTAATCAGATCCTATCTTCAAGTTACATGTTGTTTTTGAGGAATGCATTGACTCTCTCAAGACATAAGCATCTGGATTCTCTGAATCCATTCCAACCTGTTGCTAATGTGATCATCTGACAGTTGAAAACTTCCACCCAGGAAGAGTATTGCTAAGGTTATCTGTGTTCAGGCATGAAGCTTTAACTGCTTATGTTGCTAGCCACTTTTTGCCAAGTATTTGAGGCCGGAAATTCATATTTGCATTTGGAATATTACATGCATAATAGTTCAGTCTCCCTAAGTCCTAAGATACTTTTATTTCTGAAAAGTACACATCTGATCAAACAAGTTAGGCCAAGTCAGGTTATAAAAACATGTTAAATCTCTAAGGCAGCAATTCCAATAAAAAAATTTCAGGATGGAACTTGTCTAGAATAAATCCCTGGAAGGGAAGTCTTAGCTAATCCACGAATAGCATTAGCAGAGATTTTTATACCTGACCTTGTCTTTAAAAGTCTCTGTTACGGGAGTCCAAATTTCTGATTGGTTATATATCTTAGAGGTCGAGTCTAGCAAATAAAAGGAGATCCAGGTTTGGATTGCTAGGTGAATAAAAGGAAAAATCCATGTTAACCAACCTAGGACCATTTATTATATAATAAAATGAAAATATGAGATGGTGCTAACTTTCTTCATGTATCTATCTTTAAGAAGGAGAAAGCATTTTGTGCCTTTGTTTTGGAGTAATAGTAATCTTTTCAATGAGAATGAAGACGGAAAATTCCTTGTCAAACCTGATATTTGGTATCTGGAAGGAGACATTATGTACCATATTCTTTAGCTATAAAACTATGATCTAGGTATTAATTCCTGAAAATAACCACAAAATGACCAGATGAATAGAATAGGTCATGTGGGGAATGCAGACATAAGAGAAAAAAAAAAACTACTTTTCAATAGCTTCTGTTTTGGGGAGGACAAGTTGAAGGAAATAAATCCATTAAATGCAAAACAAGACCATAAAAAAAATTCTTATAGTTTCACAGTTGAGAAAACTGGAGAGAAACCAACCCTATTTCACAGTATAGGAATAATTTTCCATTTTATGCCCATCCCTCTCACTCCCTGTCTGCTGGAATCAGGGCTTGGCATAAATCTTTATGTTTCAAGGGAAAAGTATCTAAGAGCAGCTGGAGCAGGCCATAGATGTGCATATTATCTTAGGGTGTTGGGTTTACTTGATTCACCATCCAGAGGCTGATGGGATGATTTTGAAGGGACAGAGGATTCCTTGGGTTTTTTTCACTTCTTATTTTGAGATTATTGCAGGTTCTCGTGAGATTATTGCAGCTATAAGAAAGAATACAGAGAGATCCCAGGTACCTTTCACTCAGTTTCCCCCAATGGTAATGTCTCACATGAAGATAGTGCAGTATCACAACCAGGGAATGGACATTGTTATAGCCCTTGACCTTCAGATTGTACCAGTTGTACATGTGCTCATGTGGGTGTATTTAATTCTATGCAATTGTATTCATCACCATAGATACGAAGCAGCTCCATGACCCTCAAGGAGCCCTACTACTACCCTTTGATATCCACACCTTCCACGCTACCTCCCTAATCCCTGACAACCACAAATCTGTTCTCCATCTCTATAATTTTGTTATTGAAGAAATGGAGCCATGCGGTGTATATAACCTTTTAATTGGCTTTTTTCACTCCATGTAATTAGCAAAGTTTTAATTTTGGTGGGGTCCAATTTACTCATTTTTCCTTTGGTGGATCATGTTCTTGTTGTCCTAAAAATTCTTCATCTAGTCCTAAGCCTCAAAGACATTTTCCCATGTGTTATGGGAGTTGTATAGCTTTACAGTTTTATATATTACTCTGTCCATGACCCATTTTGTGTTCATATTTGTAGAAGGTGTAAGGTTTTGGTTATAGTTCTTTTTTAAATATTTTTGCCTATGGCTCTCCAATTCTTCCAGCACTATATGTTGAAAAGAATACCCTTCCTCCAGTGAACTGCCTTTGTGCCTCAAAAATCAGTTTGGGCATATTTGTGTGGGTCTGGGACTCCAGCTCTCACTATATCCCAAAGCAGCACGATTTGTTCCATGGTGAGTCTGAACCCAACAATTTAGGTTATAAAGGCGACCAATTGAATTTACATGTTTTAGGAGAAAGTTAGTTCCCAAGGATTTCTTAAATTCTCCAGATGATTTTGTACCAGTTGGAACAATAGGAATAAAAGGTGGATTAAGATTTTTCCTTCCCTGTGTCTGTGTATTAGTTTCTATTGTTTGCCCTAAAATGATACACAGAGAATTTCTAGTACATATGGGCTGTCTTGGGTGAAGTTTCCTAGATGCAGAGCTTGAGACAGGGATTCATATGTCAGTGATTTATTGAGAGAGGGCTCTGAGAAATAAGAGAATGAGGAGAGGGGAGACAGGATGTGGTCCCAGCTGGAGTGGGGCTTCCACCTCCTCCTGTGAAAGGTTCTGAGCACAAATTGCACCAGAGTTGCTCCCAGCCCGAGGCATTGGTGCCAGCCTTTTGACCTGTGTATCCATTCGTCACCAGCTACAGGCTGGCCCAGATAGGGACATGAAGGCAGATGGTAGAACCTGGCAGGCTAAGAGATTTCCATTAGGTGGAGGACACCAACAGCATCCACAACTAGGGTCTTAATGACCAAGAGAACTGGCTTTAAAAATAAATGGACTGGGATGCCTGGGTGGTTCAGAGGTTGAGGTCTCTCTTTGGCTTAGGGCATGATCCCAGGACCCTAGGATCAAGTCCCAAGTCAGGCTCCCTGAGATGAGCCTGCTTCTCCTTCTGTCTGTGTCTCTGCGTGTGTGTGTGTGTGTGTGTGTGTGTGTGTGTGCGTCTCATGAATAAATAAATAAAATCTTTTCAAAATTAAAAAATGAATGGATTACTAACCTTGCAACTTAACCAGTTGCTTCTTTAAGCCTTCTGCTGCTACACTTAGACTGCCTTCTATGCAGCTGTGTCTGTTGTGTTCAAGGGTTGCTCAGTTACGTGAAGGCCCAGGATGACTGCAAAAGGGGCACCTGTCATCCTACCACTGGCGATCTCCTGGTGGGTCGTGGTGCACAGCTCACAGCTTCTTCTACCTGCGGGCTGGACAGAGCCCAGAAATACTGCATCCTCGGCTACCTTGAGGTGGGTTAGGTCTTGGGTTATTTGTTGGGACATTATTGAGTCAATTACTTAGATTTTTCCGAGTACATCGGGGGCCAGCCAGGCAACACAAAAGGAGGACACATCACTCTCCTGAACATCAGAGGCACAGGTGATATAATTCCAAGTCCAGGAACCTTGATGGATCAGAAAATAGGGAAGATCTGCTTCATCTATTTCTTTTTACTTTTAGAATTAGACAGAAAAGGCTCCTCGGTTCAGTCTTTGAAGGGAATTTCTACACAACGTACTGTTCTACTTAATTGTATTAGTGATTCCCAGAATGTAGATTTAATTGACCCACCAGTGAGAACTGAAGATCCCTCAGGGTCTCAAGGCCATTACGTCAAATGTGAGTTCTCCTTGTCCTCTCTGGGGTAGAGAGGGGGCAGAGGTTGTAGAACGTTGGATCCCAATGTTACTTGGAAATTGTCTTGCTATTAAGGCCATAAGATCTCAACATGAACATATTTCGGTGCCTTTTTTTCCCCTTAAAGATCAATTTTATGTAAGGACAAGCTACTTAATAGTTTCTTCCTTCTTGGTACTCTGGGAGCAGAATAAGCATCCAAGGTCATGTAAGTATCATACCTGCCCAGAAGCCCAGGGCAATCACGTCAACCCCTTCTGAAAGAGGATGTGCAGGAAGGAAGTTGGACATAAGCCCAATATTACTGGCCCAGGCTTTTCCATGTATTGTTCATTGAAAGAACTCCTAGAGGTCTCTGGGAAATGCTTTGTATTCTAATTGGTTTCTAGTAAAAGAGGATGATTATAAATAAGTAGACAATACCTGAGCACTTAGCACTGTTCTAAGTTTGGGAAGTACTTGTGTCAGAAAGCAAATTCTCTACATGTGCAAGGAAATGACACTGTAGAAGTTTTGTTGAATTCTAGGCCAGGTGGGATGGATGGCCCCTCAAGTGAGTTTACTAATTCTAGGCTCTCTGGAAAAAGAAATAGTTCTTGTAACTAATAGTAGAAACTCTCCAATGTTGGCATTACCCATTTTATTCTTCAGCCACTGGCATTTGCTTGCTGTTGCCATAGCCGACTCATGACATAGCCTGACAATAATTAGGAGTTGATACTCCTATCTTTCAAAGTCACACCTCCAAAGATAGAAGTAAATCAAACTTCAAGGTTTGTTTTGTCTTGAGAATCCCACAGATTTTAAAATCTTAGAGCTGGAAAAAAATTCTCAAAAGATCTGGGCTACCAGTTCTAATCTACTTAAACATTTGTGCGCCGTGGAGGATAATTTTCTCCCCCATCTATCATCTAACAAATTGCTACCAAGCCAATTGAACATTCTTCTCGGAAGCTTCAAGTCAACATCAACCCACAGTGTTACCCAAGTTAGGACTCCCATATCCAACAACTAAGCATCCTTTGTAGCCAGGTCCATCAAAGACTATGCTTCTTAAAATGTTTACAGACTAAACCCCAAAGTTATATATTTTCCCCAACAATTTCCATAGTATTAGTGGAAATCTTTTGAAGTCTTGACATCTTTTGATGGAATCATAGGGCTTCTGCTGCTCTTTTAGGACAGGTCTGGGGCAAGCCTCTCCATATGCAGAATAGATCTCACTTTCATTGCTCCTTAATTTCCAAGTGTTTTTCTTTTCAAGTATAAGGCTTACGGTGGCCAGTGATTCTAAGACGATTATATGGGCCTCTTGAAAGGCTGGTTTACTTTGACAGATGTTAGCTGAAATAGCCATTAAAATCACCACACATTCGTTCAACAAATTTTATTGAGTATCTACTAAGTGCCAGACACTGTTCTAGGCAAGGAGGATACAACCTTATATAAAACAAAGTTCTCACCCTCATTAGGCTAAAACTCTAATGATAGAGACAGACAATAATATAACAACAGTATATTATAGTCTCAAGTGGTGATAAAGGCTTAGAAAAATATTACAAAGCAGAGTAAAGGATAGAGAGTGGCAGAGGCATGAGGGTGGGGAGGTGATAGTATTTTAGGTAGAGACCTCTCTGAGATGATAGCAGTTAAACAGAGACCTGAAGAAGGGAAAGAAAGGAGAGGGGACCAGAGAAGAGCTTGTGTCCACAGAGTTCCTGGTGAACTCAAGGAAGAACAAGAAGTGAGTGTAGCTCCAGTCGAGTGAATCAAGGGAAGACTCCATAGAGGGAAAGGCAAAGAGGTGGCCCTGGTCAGATTGTGTAGCCCTTGTAAGCCATGGTCAAGGCATAAAGTCAGAGTTTGCTGAATACCTACCAGCGCATATGCTGTTGCAGGCAACTTCCGATGTAGGGTTATCATAAACAGCCCCTGCCTGCTTCCTGGAAGCTTTGCAAAAAGGCTCCTCCAGAGTCCTGCAAGTATGAGCTAGGACCAGCTGTGCAGGCCATTGGCAGTCCTTTGGAGGTCCTGGGGAATTTCCTTAGGAGTGTTAAGTAAGTATAGCTACAAGTAGGCACATTAAATTAGGCAAACCCAAAGGCCAGTCTTGGCAGTTGCAACCTTTGCAGGTCCGTTCCAAGTAAGGTAGCTCCAATTCACTAATAAGACCTTCTAGTCTGCAAGAAAAGCAGGGCAGGCCTCTGTGTTACGAGTTGGATGAGAATCTTCTATGAAAACCACATATGTTGACGTAGGGGTTTTGATCCTGGAAGTTCTTCTGCCAGAAACTATGTCTGAGAGAAAAAGGAGGATGGTTGCAGATAACCTGGTGGCCAAGTGTTTTGTTAATTTGGTGGCCAATTTTGTTAATTTCTTGCCAAATACTCAACTTCTGACTAAAGAAAGTAATTCCTACTCAAAGACCACATCCTGATGATTTCTCTACAGTTTAACATAATCTCCAGATCATCTGCCTCTTGTAGAAGAAAAAAATGAGCTCCACATAAATTTGCATTTTTTATCCCGAATGTATCAATTTATAAAATTTCTGGGTCACATTTCTATTGCGTTTGTCATTGTAGTTAAGTACCTATTGATGGAAAAATTGATGTCTTGTTATTTCCTCTGCTTTTTATTTTTAGCCAGATTGAAAGACAAATATAGTAAGTACAGCTTGTTTTCAAATTCAGATCAACAATAAGTAATTATGACCCTTTATTTTTTATTTAAATGATGGTCTTTTCCAGGGGGAGCAAAAATGTTTCGTCTGTGACTCGAGATTTCCATATGACCCGTACACCCAATCCCGCAGCCACACCATCGAGAATGTAATTACAAGTTTTGAACCAGAGAGAGAAAAGAAATGGTGGCAATCAGAAAATGGTATGATTAAGTTCCTTCCCAGGATTTCATTTTTTTGCACTTTTAATAAGATGTCTTTCTCTCTGTATGATCTCAACGAATTCACAGCAAGGCGTCCCGTTGGAATGCAACAGCATCCATGGAGAATGTAAAGAACAGACTTTATTTTTATTCCAGGAAAGGTGACTTTCCTCCAGAGAACTCAAAGTGTATTTTAAGCACATAACTCAGAGGGCTCCACTCTTTCCATGTGCAGGAAGACAATATCTGTGCATCCTTTTGTTCTTTGTTAAAAAAAAAAAAAAGAAAGAAAAAAAATGGGATACTTAAAAGGTGCTGGTAATTGAAGCCTAAAATAAAACACACTGGTGTAAATGGAACCAACAGCCCCCCGGGGGATATCTGAGAGTTATTACCTTGTACTTTTTTTCCTTCTGCAGCACAGGCAGGGAGAGAGAAAAAGAACATTTCATTTCTTGCTGCAAGCCAAATATTTTCATATAAAAATCGAATTGAAAGGGTAGTTGGGTACTGGCTGAAGTTCTTCCCTTCTTGGATTTATGCCCTTCTCTGTTCACGAACAATTATGGTATTGAAGCTCATACTGGCCCTGAGTATCTCTATTTCTGAGGTGCCCCGATCAGGACCCCACAGGGATTCCTCACATCCCACCCCAGCCTTGGGTCTTCTGTGCTTGAATGAATGGAGGCTGGCTCACTCATGATGGCTCTTCTTCAACACCAATCTGGAACCCTCAGCCCATGAAATGATTCCATTCACCACATCTCTATATGTGGTACTTGGGCTACAATCCCATAAATATATTTCCCACAGGGGATCTTAGACTGTTAGGGAAACATGGGAATGAATTATCATAACGTAGGAGCATAATGCAAAGGGCAAGCATTATATGAGGCTGTTTTTCTCTGCCATCCATTGGACAAGCATGTGATTGGTGTCTACTAGAAGGCCAGCTCACTTTGGATTCTAGTTAATAATATCTAGTTGGGCTTACCTTAGTACGTGTGGGGTGGCCTTTCAACAGCCACCTGCCTTCCTGGATGCCATGTTTGCTTAACACCTGTTTTAAACCACCTGTCCTGCCTAGGTTCCCCATCTCCTCACAGAAAGAATGCCCCTCTGTCAAAGCTGATTGCATAGAATAAGGGTTCTCAGCCAAGAACTTTTGAGAGGGGGGGAAAGGAGATGTCCATTCTAGAAAGGGTGAGGAGCCCTTGACCCGGAGCCAGGAATGGGGCTGCTCTCTCAGACCAAACCTTCCCAAGGAATTTACTCTCCAATTAAAAAACTGCCTCCCATTCATTGCAGCCCAGGTACTGCTCTCGGAGTTGTACTCTCTGGTACTGGAGCGCCTCGCCACATGCGCTCCTGGGCACTCACCACGTGGCTGATCCAAATTGAGATGTGCCAGCAGCATAAAACCATTCCAGATTTCTAAGACTTAGTTTGGGGGTGGGGGTGGGGAATGAAGCATTATCAATAGTAAAATAAAGCATTTTTATTGTTTTTCAAATGTTGACTACATGTTATATATTTTGCATTGATATATTGGATTAAATACATTAAAATGAGTTTTGAGATATTGGATTAAATACATTAAAATTAGTTTCACCTGTTTATTTATACTTTTTTACATGTAGCCTCTAGAAAATCTTAAATGACACATGTGACTCCCATTCCTACTGGACTGTGTCACCTTACAGTGATAGGGTTTCCATCATGTCCAGACTGGGGCCGACCCTCCCCATCCCGGCTGGGTGAATGGCAGCTGACCATATCCATGCAAAGCCCTGGCCAGGATACTTCTTTCTTCTCCATGGTCACAGAGGAGCTACAGATCCTCACTCCAAGGGGAATGAATAGTCCAGGCTGTGGTTTAGGCTAAGTGGCAATAAAACTAGTCCAAGTGACCGTTAAGCAGCTGCTAGACGAAAAGGGTGTGTCAATTTTTGCCAGGCTCTGGGTTGCTAGCATCACATTTCCATGCAGTCAAGAGGTGAGTCCAGAAAAACGAGCCCCTGCCTTCCATCTATGGGGAGCGGCCCGGAGTTCCCTTGGTGGTAATACTGCCACACAGTGGCCATGCGCACGGCCACCGCAACCTGGATGTGGGCACAGTCGGTCCGGGGAAACCTAGCTTGCTCCCAAACAGCCCTTCTCCTGGGCATGCAGTGTCATGGGGAACGACTGGGAAAGACTAGGAAAGAGTGTTGATCCCCAGCTGTGTGATTTCAAGCGGGCTTATTATAGACAAGCCACAGGGAGGGATTAACATGGTCAATAGGGGCCTCTCAAAATCACTGATTTTCTTCTTTCTGGATTTTTCCATAGGTGTTGATCATGTCAGCATCAGATTGGACCTAGAGGCATTATTTCAGTTCAGCCACCTTATTCTGACCTTTAAGGTACAGATCTGAGGGCTCGCCTGGGATTTCACTTCCTTGCTCCTGGCAAGTAGCAGAGCACAGGAGGCTTTGGAAATCTCTATTCATGCTGTGTCATTTGGGTTTTGGTCCCTGAGTGGAAAACAAAACCAACAAAATTAAGCAAAAACAAAAACCCCAATGCTCATTAATGAATCACTTAGGTGGTTAACAAAAAAAGAAAAAGGAAAGAAAAAAGAGAAAGAAGGAAGGAAAGAAAGAAAGAAAGAAAGAAAGAAAGAAAGAAAGAAAGAAAGAAAAGGAAAGGAAAGAAGGAAAGGGAAAGGAAAGGGAAAGGAAAGGGAAAGGGAAAGGAAAGGGAAAGGAAAGGGAAAGGAAAGGAAAGGAAGGAAAGAAGAGTTACAAGATAGAGCAGAAAGGAAACCGCCTAGCAGTGGAGTGATAGGGGCTGCAAGAACTAGAAAAATACTTTCCAGGAGAAAAAGGCAGAAAGTGGAAATTATTTAGGGAATTATGGAAAGGTTGTGTTTGGAAAAGGTAGAAAAATGAAAGGATCTTTACTAAGCATAGTTAGAAGCCAGAGAAACCCTTTGCTGTACTCATTCCCAAATCATTCATCAAAATTCTAATTTGTCATCAGGCTGGAAGCTGAGTTATGGTTATAAAAAAAATGACAATAAAATTTTTAAAAGGTGTGGGGAAAAGCCCCACAAGTGCTTGCCCTCAAAGAGCGCACAGTCTGGCCAAGGATACAAACATACAAAGAGATTTTAAATCATAGTGTAAAATGATAAGTGCAGGAACTGACATGTGAGCCGAATGCTGGCAGGTTCCGTAATGGGGCGAACTCTGCTCTAAGGAGTCAGAATAAACTTCTCGGCAGATTTTGGAGGAATTTGCCAGAGAAAAGTGTTCTGGTCAAAGAAAACCACATACAAATTGCTGTAAAATATCAATTACAGTGGCTTTTAAAAAACTGGTATCCTCTCCTCCTTCGATGAATAATTCACAGAGCCCACACACATCTTTTAAACAGAACCGAATTCTAGGCGAAGTAGACGCTCATCAAAGTTTGCCCCCCGATTGGAAAGAGATTTCCAGTCTCTTTGTGCTCATTGTGTGATAGGTTTTAAAAGACAAAGTTTGGAAAATGGAGATTGGGAAATATAAATATTCAGTCTGAAACGGATAATGAAACAAACCTGCCTTTGTGAAGCATTACAAGTTTACCTCATGTTTCCCTAGACTTTTCGGCCTGCTGCAATGTTAGTTGAACGCTCCGCAGACTATGGACACACCTGGAAAGTGCTCAAATATTTTGCAAAAGACTGTGCTGCTTCCTTTCCCAATATCACATCGGGCCAGGCCCAGGGAGTGGGAGACCTTGTTTGTGACTCCAAATACTCGGATATCGAACCCTCAACTGGTGGCGAGGTAGCATTTCCATTCTTGGATTTCCCTGATAGAAATGATACCTTTTTGGCTAATGTGGTTCATTTAAATGAAAATTTAGGTAGCATTTACTGAACTATAACTTGAGTTGTTGTTGTTGTTTTAAAATGAACGTGTCTAAATTGAAATGAGCCCTGTATTCATTTCAAACTCAGGAAGATAGTAAATGCCTCATAGGAAATAACTCTACGGGGGGGCACCTGGCTGGCTCAGTCGGTTGAGCATCGGACTCTTGATCTCAGCTCAGGTCTTGATCTCAGGGTCGTGAGTTCAAGCCCCATGGTGGGCTCCACGCTGGATGTGGAGCCTACTTACGAAAGCAAAGAAGAATGATTCTGCACAAGGGTGCTCAGCTAAGAGTGAGTGGAGACCGAGACCCAGGCTGGGCACCAGGGCACGAGCACCCAGAGGAGGGAGCATCTGTTGCTAACCCTTGGGATGGGCTACCAGCACCCCTGGTGCTAAACCACCACCCAGACGGAATCTGCCAGGAGCTTCCCCTGAGCAAAGCTGGCGACTGGCAGAGGGTCAGAGGATGAGTGGGCCTGGGAGGTATTATTTTATTGGGTAGAATGAAAGAATTGGTGGCCGAAGGCAGCTCTAGAATTTGCTGCCAGACCCAGACTGATGACAACCTGCTGAACTGTGATCCCATCCCTCGACCCCAACCCCGGGCAGGAGCTGTCAGTACTTCTGTCTTTACGAACCACTTGGCCATGAAGAGCCAAAATGACTATTTAAGATCTTTCACTCATTTTCATCCCTGGAACTCAGAGTCACTCAAATAATAATCTGTATCCCACGTGGGGGGAGGCAGTGGCTCGGCCAACACGCTTCCGTGCGTGCATCTTTAACCCTGCTGTTGGCGTGCGATGCTTATACCTTCACCTATGTCTGTTTTCCAGGTCGTTTTAAAGGTTCTGGATCCCAGCTTTGACATCGAAAACCCTTACAGCCCCGACATCCAGGGTATGAATCATGCTCTCTGTTTTGGCACCGACGCCTTCCTAAAACTTTCGTGTTGGGAGCCCTCCTCGTCCCTGCGTGTCCACAGTGCACTGGGGACGTCGGGCGGGGAGAGATGCCTTGACCCGATGCCACCTAAGTGTGCCTTGCTTGGCTGTGTCGCTTTCTCTAGAGCTTGTGACGTTAACAAACCTGCGGATAAACTTTACCAAACTCCACACCCTGGGGGATACTTTGCTTGGAAGGAGGGAAGAGGATGCCCTTGAAAATTACTACTATGCTGTGCATGCGATGGTGGTGCGGGGCAGCTGCTTTTGCAACGGCCACGCCAGCGAGTGCGACCCGGTGCAGGAGGCCCGCGGAGACGTCTTCAGCCCGCCCGGCATGGTGAGCTGCCCCGCGACCCCAGGAGCAGCGGCCTGGCGCACCTGCTGCCCTGTGCTGTCGGACCCCTACGTGGGCATCCACGGCCCAAGCGACAGCTTTGCATTGGGGCAGGTGTCATTCCAGCAGCTGGGGGCGGGGGCCTTGGGGTCTCCTGTGGATCCTGCTACAGAGGAGGTCATGAGCGGCGTGTATAGTTCTGATTTCTGGGGAGCTCCCTTTTTTTGTGTACTTGGTTTGTTTTTTTTTTAGGGAATGGAGCTTTGGTGCCAAGGACCTGTCATCCCACAAACATTTCTTGAAGGTACAGAGCCCGTACTCTGTGCCAGGAGGCCTGAGTGTCACCCACCACTGTAAAAACGGCCTCTTCATTCTTGCCCTGGGCATGATGAGTCCTAATCCTGACCTCTTCCCGGCTTGGGACGAGTCTTCAAAGAGTGATGTAGTAGAAGGATTGTGTTTTCTCGCAGAGTCCCGAGAGTGCGTCTACGAAATTTATTTTATTTTATTTTATTTTATTTTATTTATTTTATTATTTTTTACGAGATAATTTTAAAGTATTAGCCACGATCAGATAAGGCTGGAGGCCGAAGTTCTCGCACCTTCCCTGTCAGCTGCCTCATATTTCCCTAGAAATAGAGCTTCTCTCTTTGAACTTGGACATACAGGGTGTTTTTCAGAAAAACCCAGAGAATCACGCATTTTTCTCCAGTTTCTTTGTTTTCTAATTCCCTCTTTTCCCTTTTGCTCCTCAACCACCCCCTAAACATACACACTCTCTCTCTCTCTCTCCCCATCCTGTTTGTCCCTGTGCCATGGGCTGCAATCTGTTGCCCTGAAACTAGAATTCAGAAAGGCCAAGAAATGTACTGTAAGTGTTTCCCAAACATCCTGCTTTTTTTTTCACAAGTTAAAAGCTGGGTAAGCAAATAATAAAAGATAGTCAAGATTGGTGTTGTCACTACCAAGGAAAACTGAGACCTGGAGAGGTGCCCGGCCTGCTACTTCATTTTTCACTTAAAGAACCCAACGTCCTCCTTTCACACACGCAGGTGCACGGTCGGTGCGTCTGCCAGCACAATACAGACGGCCCGAACTGCGAGCGCTGCAAGGACTTCTTCCAGGACGCCCCGTGGAGGCCGGGAGCGGGTCCCCAGGACAGCATCTGCAGAGGTATGCGGAGAAGGTTCTCGGCCTGCACCCAGGGCGTCTGCACTTCCTTCTCTTGAAGAACGTGAGCTCGTTTCAGTGGGGCTGCAGGCAGCAGGGGTGATGACCCGGGGCTCCGAGCTCCAGCTCTGGGATAGCTTCACGTCTCCGGTGACCTCCCATAGAAGAATACTGACTTCCCAAACCTTTGCACCAAAAATGAACGTTAATTTACAAAATTAGACACTATGCATGTCATGTGGTCCCTTTCTAGAGGACAGGCAGAGCCACGTAATGGTGGCATCCGTGGGGACAGTGCCGCTCCAGCATCGGGCGAACCCCAGGTCTGGTACAGAGATCCCTACTGTGTTCCTGAGTAATCATACATCCCATGAACTGGGTCCTTTTTTTTCTTTTTTTTTTAAAGACTTTTTAAAATTTTATTAATGAGAGAAACAGAGGCAGAGACTTAGGCAGAGGGAGAAGCAGACTCCCTGCAGGGAGCCTGACGCAGGACTCAATCCCAGGACTCCCAGGATCACGCCCTGAGGCAAAAGCAGATGCTCAACCACTGAGCCACTCAGGCATCCCCATTAGATGCATTTTATTTATTTATTTTTCTCTCTTTCATTTTTGTTTTTATTTTTTTAAGGTGGGTATTTGTTGTTTCTTTTTTTAGAATTTTTTTATTGGAGTTCAATTTGCCAACATACAGCATAACACCCAGTGCTCATCCCGCCAAGTGCCTCCCCCAGTGCCCATCACCCAGTCACCCCAACCCCCCGCCCACCTCCCCTTCCACTCCCCCTCGTTCATTTCCCAGAGTTAGGTGTCTCTCATGTTTTGTCACCCTCACTGATATTTCCACTCATTTTCTCTCCTTTCCCTTTATTCCCTTTCAGTAATTTTCACATTCCCCAAATGAATGAGACCATATGATGTTTGTCCTTCTCCGATTGACTTACTTCACTCAGCATAATACCCTCCAGGTCCCTCCACGTCGAAGCATATGGTGGTCTTAAATACAAGGGACAGACTAGAACCACGTCTAACAGGCTCTCTGTGTTTTTGGTCAAATTTTTAGGCCAATAGGGGAGAAGGTTTCCTTGTAATGTGTCCGCTGCCTCTGAATTTTGATGGACTTCCCTACAAACTGGTTGCTCAGCTTCTTCTCCCAGGCTAGGGTGGTGGGGAGGTGGGGAAGTAGGCTGTGAGGGAGTGAGAGGTGCCCGGAAGAGCTCTCATGAAAACATCCCATCCATGAGAGTCACAGCTGGCAAGACCTAGCCCAGCAGAGCCTGAGATCTTGCTGTCTACACGGAAAACCCAACAAGGCGCAGCGCCAACAGACTTCACCACCAGGACAGGCCAGGTCCCTTGCCCTGTTGCTCTGGCTGAGCCCAGCTGGGCTGCGAGTGACCTGTAGCCACTCTTCTCGCTCTCCTGCCCGTAGAGACGGAGAAGCAGGCTGGCGCCAGCTGACAACTTGTCTGAAAATCCCGGGCCCCGCAGAACGGATGATATAAGAAGTCAAGTTTACAAAGCCTAAGCCAGAGAAAGTCTTCCTTAGTGGAAAACAACAAAATCACACTCCAGGCCTTCTGGAGCCTCCAAATGATTTACTTTTTTTTTTTTTTTTTTAAGATTTTATTTATTCATGAGAGACAGAGAGAGAGAGAGAGAGAGAGAGACACAGGCTCCATGCAGGGAGCCCGATGTGGGACTCGATCCCGGGACCCCAGGATCACACCCTGGCCTGAAGGCAGGTACTAAACCACTGAGCCACCCAGGGATCCCCATGATTTACTTTTTTCATTTGATATGTATTTTTTTTCATTTAATATGTATTTTTAAAAAAAGCAAACACTAAACTCAAGGAACACATATAACAGACAGTGTATGGGTGGAATCAGAGCACCAGAAAGATCCTGTGAAAGCACCTGTCCTCATCTGTGTGTACTTGGGGGAGCTCTAACAAGCGATGAGGGCTGTGGTGACTGGCGCTGGGAGGGCCGCGCGGTGTCCCCCAGGGCCTGGCCCATCTCTCACTGCCCCCTCCTTCCTCAGCCTGTCGCTGCAACAGCCACTCTGACCGCTGTCACTTCGACATGACGGCCTACCTGAGCAGCGGCGGCCGCAGCGGAGGGGTGTGCGAAGCCTGTCGCCACAACACCGAGGGCCAGCACTGTGACCGCTGCAGGCCCCTCTTCTACAGGGACCCTCTCAAGGCCATGTCCGACCCTTACGCGTGCATCCGTGAGTCCCCGGCCTCGGCCCGTCTCTTCTCCGCGTGGGGGAGAGGCCGCCCTTGGGCTGCCAGCCCCCCCTTCCCCCGCTCGGGTTAGCAGCATCCCCAAAGCGCCCAATTTAGGGACCTGGGGGGCTTGCAAAGCGTCCAGCTCTAAGAGCTTTCATTGTCACCACCAGTTGGGCCAGATGATCTGGATCCACCCCGGTAGCCCCACGCCAGGGGCCGACAGCGGTGAATCTGGACACTACTAGGATTGAGCCGGGAGGGGGCAGGTGGTTTCAGAAGGTGCCGCAGACACCTGCGTGTCCCGGAGGTCCCCGGGGGAGTGGCTGACCACAGATGACCTGACTCACCTTGGCTGCTGGCTGGCTCCACTGAGGATGTCCCAACTTCTCCACATGCCAGAGCAATAGGCGTTCATTCAGCAGAAACTTTGGATTCTTTTTTTTTTTTTTAAGATTTTATTTATTTATTCATGAGAGGCAGAGAGAGAGAGAGAGAGAGAGAGAGGCAGAGACACAGGCAGAAGGAGAAGCAGGCTCCATGCAGGGAGCCCAATGTGGGACTCGATCCTGGGACCCCAGGATCATGCCCTGGGCCGAAGGCAGGCGCTAAACCCCTGAGCCCCCCAGGGATTCCCTGAAACTTTGGGTTCTGTACTGGATCTTTCCCCAGGTTAGCCTGTAAGGGGAAGATCCTCTCTTCCAATGTTGGGCGGGGCAGCTGGGGGCAGCCCCAGTCAGTGCCCAGTAAGTCACATGACACATTCAACACTTCATGGTACAACAGGCCGTGTGGCGGATGACTTTGCCCAACGTCAGCCAGTGTAAGTGTTGTCAGCACCGCAAAGGCAGGCTAGACGTTGGGTAGGCTAGATGTATTAAATGTATTTTCTATTTATGAAATTTTCAGCTTATGATGGGTTTATCAGCCCCACCTTAAGTCAAGGAAGATCCGTAGTGAAACTGGCTGCAACATCTGTCTGGCGGTAGACAATTCAGTTTTGCTGATAAGATGCATATACAGATATGACCTTCCTTTTTTTTAAAAAGATTTATTTATTTACTTGAGAGAGAAAAAGAGAGCATGAGCAGGAGGGGTAGAGGGAAGGGTAGAGAGAGTCTTAAGCAGACTCCATGCTGAGCCCAGAGCCTGGTGCTTGGCTCCATCCCATGACCCTGAGACCAGGACCTGAGCCGAAACCCAGAGTCAGTGGCTTCATTTACTGCACCTCCCCTCCCCTCCCCTCCCCTCTCCTCTCCTCCCTTCCCCTCTCCTCTCCTCTTGTTTTCTTTCAAGAGAGACAGCCCCCCACCCGTGCTTCTTTTGTTGAATCTTTAAAAAACCTTTCATTTTGCCTTTAATCTCAGCTTTTAAAAATGGAATATCTTGTACATATAAAAATAATAGAGAATAATATAATAAGCACCCTTACGCCCACCAGCAGCCGTGGCAAGAAAACATGGTATCTTACACCATCAACTTCAGGACCTTAATGAAACATGACAAATACTGCTGGTGCCCCAGGCACACACCTGCTCCATCCGTTACCCTCCTTCCTGGGGATAAACTCACACATTTAGCAATAATTATCGTTACAATGCAGGCATACATACAATATATGTTGGCTTGTTTTCAAACTTCAGATAAATAATAGCACGTGGTACATATCTTTGATTATTTGGTTCAACATTACATTTTGGAGATTTGTCCATATTAGGTAGCCCTCATTCTCCAATGTTATTTTTTTTTTCTCTCTCTCTCTCTTCAGGTGGTATTTATTTATTTATTTATTTACTTATTTATTTATTTATTGTTGAAGTTCGATCTGCAACACATTCTCCAATGTTAATATCCACATGTAATATCTGTATGGAACTCTTTCTTCCCGTAAATATGACATCTATTTGGCCATTTTGCTTTGGATGCTTCAAAAAACATTCTTGTATACGCACATGCACAAAACCTGGCCCCAAGAGTCCTACCAAGGAATGGAATTGCTGAAACATAGGGTATGAACTTCTGCAAACTGACTACCTGATACCACATGGTTCCCCAAGTGGAGGTACCAACGAACACCCACACCCACAGTGTGAGTAACCCTGCTGCTCTGCGTCCTGGCCAACACGTAGCTTTGTCACACTTCCGTTTCTGCTAACAAGAGGTCATCTCATCATTACTGTAATTGGAATTTCCCCGCAGGAATGAGACCAGAGTGAGACAGGCAAAGCACCCAGGTCCCAGCACTTCGGGAAGGGTGATGTAAGTGATGTAAGCACAGGTTGACACCTGCTATGGGCACTAAACTGACAGCAAACACTTTCTTACGTTCTGCGCCCCAGGCACCTTGCTCGTCTCACCCTGGCCCCAGCATTGCTGTCGACTCCTGGAGTAGATAAATACTCCAACTGGACTTCCAATACCAAGGGCCAGTTCCTGGGCTTGAGATCTTACTCGACTTGCAGACTGACAAGTAGCTTGTTGTTGTTCCATGGATGTGAGCAGAAGACCTGAAAGTCCCAGGTTAAAGACAAGGGACATCATTCCTCGTGACACCGCAGGCAGCACAATGTTTGTACTGATGTGTGTTCCCATGTCCCTAAGTCCTGAGTTCCATGGGGCAATTCCAAGGATGCCGGGTGGATCCTGCACACCTGATGAGTTTATGTCACAGCCAAGGAACACTGGGCTTGAAAGAGTCATTGCTTTTATTGCAAGAGGAAGATGTTATCTCCTCCTTCGAGGTAGCTTGCTGAAAACACAGGCTTGAGAAATAGCTGGCACACTCGGCAAAAAAAAGTTTGGATGAAAAAAAAAAAAAAAAAAAAAAGTTTGGATGCCCGGGACCCATGGAAGGTTGTCTCTCCCGAGACACAGAAATCCTGTCTCTCGGGCTATATCATCAATATATTGTTATTTAGTGGGGAGGTGTTTGCTTTAAAACTACTTCAAACTTCATATAATCATAATACATAAAATGAAGTCATGCGCAGAGCTAATTCATAGCCACCTGAATATGCACAGCCTCCTAGATTTCACATTTTAAATCCTCACAGTGTAGAAAAAGCATAAATGAAGTTTTGGTTCGGATTACTTAGTAGGTTCAGATTACTTAGTAGGTGCATAACATTTTATCTTACATGACCTGTTTAAAATTGATAACAGAGAACTGAATTCTTTTTTTTTTTAACATTTTATTTACTTATTCGTAGACACAGAGAGAGAGAGAGGCAGAGACACAGGAGAGGGAGAAGCAGGCTCCATGCAGGGAGCCCGATGTGGGACTCGATCCCGGGTCTCCAGGATCACACCCCAGGCTGCAGGCAGCGCCAAACTGCTGCACCACCAGGGCTGCCCAGAACTGAATTCTTAAAACAAATATTTCTTTAAATCAGTGTCCTAAATGTCCTACATTTTTTTTTACCAGAACCTATAATCCATGCTCTACCGCCATACACACACACACACACACACGTGTGCACCCACATATTTTATGAATGCTTTAAACCCTATGCTTTTATACAAGAAGAAATTGCTCTCTTAAGTGGAATCAGGGGAAAATATAATGTTTTGAGACAGATAATCTAGGAATCTGGAAAGAGACTGGAAGTGACTAAGCCAGATTTTCACATTAACCAAAGTCTTGTTCCTTAAAAACCACTTAGTATTGGGGCGCCTGGGTGGCTCCGTCATTTAAGCGTCTGCCTTGGGCTCAGGTCATGATCCCAGGGTCCTGGGATGGAGCCCCATGTCAGGCTCCTAGGTGAGCGGGGAGTCTGCTTCCCCTGCTCCCCCTGCTTGTGCTCTCTCCTTTGCTTGCTCTTGCTCTCTCTGTCTCTCATATAAATAAAATCCTTAAAATAAATCACTTAGTATTAACTTGATGATGCTTCTGAAGGGAACTAAGAAAACTAGTACTTAGATATGAAATCAAGAGGTTGTTCTTTATAAACAGAGAGGTTTTTTTTTTTTTTTTTTTTTTTTTTTTTTTTTTTTTTTTTAGGAAGGGCAAATAAGGAGCTTGTAAAAACAACTTTCCTGAGCTTACCCAGTTTCCCTAAACACACATTTATGTGTGTGGGACTATGTGTGTACAAATGGCATTTATTAAGACTGACTAGTCTCCTATTAAAAAAAAAAAAAACCTCTAAATTGTCTGTGTTTGAGCCTAAATATTTACATAATCAGATTCCAGGCAAAAGAGTTGACTGATTTTAAGTCTTCTGTGATTAAAACACGGTCAAATGTGATACAGAAAAAACACAAAGGTTTGGGAGATTCAACCGCCGGTAATGGGAGTTTGCTGGAGCTGTGTGACGCCAAGAAATTGTGTTGGACTTCTAGCCTCTCGGGGCCATAGCGCAGGGTTATCCCTGCGTAAAGTTACCAGCTATTCACCCACAGCCCTTCCCCAAAGGATACTTCTGTCCAATATAATTGCATTAGATCCTGGAGCTCGGTGCTGACCCTCTGGAGTGTCTCCTGAACAAAGCTGACCTTTTTCCTTTTGGCTCCTTCTGAAATGAATTCAGTTTGTTCCTTCCTTTCTAGAAGCAAATGCATTTAATTAAAAGAAAATTCTGGCTTTCCCTAACTAAGCAGAACCGAATGCTATTTTTCCATAATAAGATTTTTTTTATTTTTATTTTTTAAAGATTTTATTTATTTATTCATGAGAGACACAGAGAGAGAGGCAGAGACACAGGCCCTGCAGGGAGCCTGACGTGGGTCTCGATCCTGAGGTCTCCAGGATCACGCCCTGGACTGAAGGCAGCAGGAAACCGCTGAGCCACCTGGGCTGCCCCATAATAAGATTTTATTACCAGTCACGCTCCAACAACAATTGAAAATTGAAAGGTTCTGTCAAACAACCACACATTTGCTTCAATACGCCGAACAGCTAGGTTTTTCCCACCAAACTCACTAACCTAAATGGTTGTAATATAAACATACACAACATGGCTTTAGATGGGAGGGGTTTGTTTTTATTCATCCAAAGTAATCATGTGTAAATGTGAACATTATTATTTCTGAGAATCAGGATATCCATTTTTAAAATCTTTATTGAGTTCCTTAGCAGTGGCATCCCTTGGAAACACAAGGATACGAGAGACCTTGGTACCAACAGACTTGTCCTCTCTACCCAAGCCACATGGACTGCTGGCCTGGCCCCTCCTGGACACGACCCCTCAAAAATGAGGGGGTCACTGCCGCACTGGGCAGCTCTCACCGTCCGAGGGCTCTTCCTTATACTCACATCAAGCTCTGCCTATTATGATTTCTCCCCTCTGAATTATTCATGCCGTCAGCACCCTCTTCCATCTCCTATCCTATCCTTCCTTTAGTTTGTACTGAACAAAGGGGGTCGGGGGGGGCACTTTTGTTGCTCTTTTGCTACAGGAGACCGTTCGTCTCATTTTGCAGGATCTCTTCACCCAAGCTTTGGCCCTGCCAGCAGATTTCCAAAAACAAAATGGGGATATAAATTTTTCTTGCTAGTCTCCCCCTATCTTTCTTGTAAACACTTCGTCCAAGATAAATTAAAGAGAACAATAGCATTTATCCTTACTTTTCTGTGATGGGAAAGGGCAAACTTACTTTCTTAACCAGACTTTAGAGATTTAGTAGACATATTATGTAATATTTTTTCTCTCATTCTCTCATGACCCTTGATGATATATATATATCTATATATAATATACATTTATATATTTTATATATAAAAGATAAAAATATTTTTATATTTATACATATAATATGTAATATATATTTTTATATATAATATATTTTTTATTTTTATATATTATATATTATATGAAATACATTTATATATTGCTTCTTTATATATTTATATATAAATATATATAATTATATATTGCTTCTTTATATATGTATATATAAATATAATTATATATATTGCTTTATATATTGCTTTCTTCTATACTATATATATTTTATATAATATATAAAATTATATATAATATATATTTTATATTTTATGTATAAAATATAAAATATATAATATATTTATATAGAGAATATATATTTAAAATATAAAATATATAATATTTTATAATATATAATATTTTAATATATAATATAAAATCTGTGTTTGATGTTTTTGTGTATTTCAGTACAGCATCCCACACTTGCCTCCAGACCTCATTCTCACCTTTGGAGTCTTGTTTCCTTTTTTTCAGTCTCTCTTTTATTGAGGTGAAGATGACATAACATAAAATTAACCATTTGACAATGAACAGCAATTTATTAGCCCAAAGTTGTGGGGTCAGCATCTCTATATAACTCTGAAACGTTTTCATCACCGCCTAACTTAATCAGTGTATTCTTCACATCCAGTTTTCAAAAACAATCTATATATAATGAAATTGTTCAACATTTTCCAAAGGCCAGGATCTGGGAGACATTTCTGAACAGCCCTAGCCCACTGGTCTAGCTGTTTAAACATTTAGTTTATTTAAACGTATTTAGTTATTTAAACAAAATAAAATAGTTACAGCATGAGTAAAATGCTTGTTTATATCTCTGGTTTCCCCCAATTTGGAATTAACTAATGCATGTCTGTGTCCCCAGCTTGTGAATGTGACCCGGACGGGACCTTATCAGGTGGCATGTGTGTGAGCCACTCTGATCCTGCTTTGGGGGCTGTGGCCGGCCAGTGCTTGTGCAAGGAGAACGTGGAAGGAGCCAAGTGTGACCAGTGCAAGCCCAACCACCACACACTGAGCGCCACTGACCCCATGGGTTGTCAGCGTAAGTCAGCGTGGCGGTGGGCCAGCCCGGATGAGGTTTAAGGCTTGAGGCTGTCTCTGTTGGCCCTAAAATTCGGTCGTATGGGAAATACCCAAAAGTATTGCCAGCCTCTGGGTTTTGATGCAAAAAAGAAAACCCCCTCCCTCTGACCAGCACTGAGGAGGGTACTTGATGGGATGAGCACTGGGTGTTATACTATATGTTGGCGAATTGAATCTAAATTTAAAAATGTAAAAAAAAAGACCAATAAAAACAAATAAGAAGAGTTTAAAAGGTAAGAACAAACAAAACAAAACAAAACAAAACAAAAAAACTTACTGCAAATTTTAGTACTTTAGTGGAGATTTTTCTCCTGGAGGGCAGCCGAGACTATCATATGGTACCAGCAGGGGGCGCTCACATTTCCCTGCTGGAGCAAACCTGGGGAAAGGCCAAGAAATTAAATGCTAAGTTGCAAAACCTTTAGAAAAATGGTCTCTGACTTGGACTTTCTCACACAAATTCGTTAAATTTGCATTATGCATTTATGCATAGATTGATGACTTCATAAGCAGTCTTCAAGTAGTCGTTTCTTTTCCCTTTTTTAAAAACTATTTTTCCCCTTTCTTCCCATACCCCTCTTGGAATTGGTCCTACAATCCCTGGCAAAGAGAAGACAAAAGAACACAAAACACTAAAGAGCCAAGGGAGAGATTGTGGGGAAATAGAAAGAGTCTAGGAGTTTTCTGGGGCCAAATGGGAAGACCCTTGGCTCCAGGATCACAGAAATTTAGAGCTGCCTGGGGTCTCAGAGAGCTGCAGATTCCTCAAGGAATCCTGAGTAAATAATTTCCCTTTGGTCACAGCATCATGCTCTATATTTTTGCCCAGACAAGGAACTGTACGTTATTTGCATGCTTAGAGAACAGCATGCAGAATCCTACCTTCTTCTGGAGTTTAACGGCAACATTAAATTCCAGGCTAATAAATTATATAGTCAAGCCAATTCCCATCACACTTTTCATCACACCCAGGTGCTGCCCCTGGTTCAGTCCTAACCTGATGCCCTCCAAGAATAGGCCAAATAATTGTTTTTTGGAGTTTTTTTCTTTTGTAACAGCTTCAGGGAGATATAGTTCACATGCCATATAATTTGCCCTTTGAAATTCGACTCATTGATGTCTATATTCAGAGTTGTGTAACCATCACTATAATCAATTTTAGAATATTTCTATTATCCCAAAAAAGAAACCCTGCACCCTATTTCTGTCTATATACCCAAAAGATTGAAAACAGTGTTGAAGACAGATCTGTACTCTCATGTTCATAACAGCATTATTCACAGTAGCCAAAAAGTAGAAGCGATCCAAGTGTCCATCATGGATGAATGGGCACACAAAATGTGGCACATACACACCCGAGAATACTATTCAGCCTCAAGAAGGAAGTTGTGATACGGGCAACACCATGGATGAGCTTTGAAGAGGGTGGCTCAGTGAAATAAGTCAGTCACACAAGGACAACCGCTGTAGGAGTCCACTTACATGAGGTTCTAGAGCAGTTAGGTCTATGGAAACAGAAAGTCGTGGTTGCCAAGGGCTTGGGAGAGGGAGGAAGGGGTAGAGACGGTGTTTGGTGGGCACAGAGTTTCGGTTTTGCAAGACGAAGAGTCCTGGAGGTTGGTTGCACAATAGTGTAGCTGTATGTAAAATGGTAAATTTTATGTCAAATGTATTTTACCATGAAAAGAAAAGGAGCCCCATTGCCTTTAGCTACCACCTCCCTACGTGCCCTTTTCTCCACCCTGGCCTGGGCAAGCCCGACTCTCCTGTCTGTCCCTCTAGACTTTGCCCGTTGTGGACATTTCATGCAAATGAAATCATCTAATATGTGATGCTTTGTGACTGGCTCCTTTCACGTAGCGACATGTTCTCAGGGGTCACCCATGTCATAGAGTGTGTCAGTCCCTGATTCCTTTTTATGGCTTAACAATAGTCCATTGTGTGGATACTCCACATATTATTTATCTGTGTATCGTTTGATGGACATTGGGGTGGGTTCCATGAACAGTGGGGTTTTTTCCTGCAGGGGAAATGTATAGCTTGCTCTGGTAGCCAATTCCTTAGCCTCACAACACAGGCAGGACTCAGAGATGCCTATGGGTGGCAGAGGAAGAGGAGGGAGAAAATGGGAAAAAGGAACAAGGCGGTAAGAAGAGAGAGGGGAGGATAGCTGCATCTGCCCCAAAAGGAGCCAGCAATGACGACTGCGACACTCAGAAACCCTTGCCCTGCGTCCAACCGGCTGACCCCCCACCCCCGGGCATCACTCAGGATGACCGTGCCAGCCACCCCAGCTTGCACACCTTCTAAGTCATCTCCTCCCAGTTGCCATCCAGCAGAACCACAGGGGCTCTGGAAGCATCTGGGCCTGTCTGTCCTGTGCGGGGTTGTGCACACCGCAGTAACCGTGTGCCAGGCCCGGCTGCTCTGTGTCCTTGTGGCCACATGTTTGGCTCAGTGTGAGCCATTAGGGACAAGAGGGGGGTAAAGAAAAATGGGAATAATTGCATTTGCTGTGTTTTCAGCCTGCAACTGCCACCCCTCCGGGAGTGCGCCGCTCCCGGCCTGCGACGTGGATACAGGCCAGTGCTTGTGCCAGCCCTTTGCCACCGGACCACGCTGTGAAGAATGTGCTGTATGTATGTGCTGAGGAGTTCCCTTTGGTGAGGTTGCTCGGGGTCCTCCTGCCACTGCTCAGGGGGGACTCGGTCTCTTGGATGGCTCTCCTTGTCCCTGGGTATTTCCGTCCTCCCCGCTAGAGATCGTTTCCACACCAGAAATCAGCAAAAGCCACTCACCAGCCCCCACCCTTCGGCAGAGAGCCGGTTGTTGACGTTTACCAGCACACCAGCTTTTTTGTACCAACTTGGACTGAACTGACTCGGGCACTGATGTCAGAGGTTTCATGCACTGTCCTCCCGAAATGCCAGGCAGTAGACTTGGAAGGTCTATCTGCTCCCCTTTCTCAGCCCGCCAGATCATGGAGCCTTTTCTTCTGTCCTTGGCCTGCAGTCCCTTTATCGCCCCTGCGACTTCTTGCCGAAAATTACCTTGGACAGGCTCATTCAAAACCCCCCCCCCAAACCAAGCCGCAGGTTTAAATGTGTTGTTGATTCCCGTGGGAAATAAACGCCTGGATTTTTCACACACCCCGCTCAACACAGGAGCGTGGATGTCTAAAATTAGTCAAATACAAGCTTTTTTACACCATAAGAAATGTGTCATGCAGTGAGGGAGTTCAAATCCAGCTCTTCCCTTTGTTCTTCAATCTTGGCAGCCCACCCTGACATTTTAGACACACACACACACACAAAAAAAATAAAAATAAAAAGCTTAACCTAATAAAAGAACAGTGACCTTGATGTGTTGGAAGAAATGTAGCCGATAAATAAGAAACATATGCCTGTTACAACATAGCTTTTGTGCTAATATTTTAAGTCATTTTACTGAAAACATATGAGGATGGGGCCCAGGAGGTGGGGGAAGAAAGGCAGGAAGTACATACAGAGGGGGAGGCCTCTGAGGCAGGGCAGGGGACCTAGAAGTGTTGGGGGGAAGCCAGGCCCAGCTCCGTGGCCCTGGGGGAGCAGGGGCTGCGGGGCTGGTTCACGGGGTCAAACGCAGACTCCACAGCAGATGGTGTCGGACATGCCCTAGACTCAGGCTGACTTTGTTCATTGGCTCTTTTCTGGCCACTGTGCTGTTAACTCGACTGTGTTTGCAAGAGGAAAATAACTGAGCAGGGGCCACCCTGTGGGGGCTTGTCCCTTGTGGCCGATCCCACGTTCCCGCCAGGTGCCCCGCTTGGCCCTGTGTCAGGGGCACCCGGGGCCTGCACAGAGCCCCCCCACGCCACAGGGAGTTTTCACAACCACATCCTGAGCGAGGCCCTTCGTGGCACATCGTTTGGACCCAGACTGCAGTTTAGTTTTGGGAAAAATATCAGAAATCCTTTGCCGCGTTTTGTGACAAGTTATGTCAACTTCGAATGTTTAAAATACATCTTTTTGGGTAAAATCAGGCATCAACTTTTACCCAGATAACAACGACAACAGAAAGATAAATGGATTCTTCACAAACTCGTTTCAAATGAGAGCGTCATGCCTCTTGTGACGTTAATTTTGTCTGAACATGTTAACTTGAGATCTGAGGAGGACGGATTTTTTTTTTTTTTTTTTTAGCATTTTATAGTAAATGTTATCACATTTAAGAACTAGTTGTTTGGATCTCACCAGCTGCTTATATTGAATGAAGGTCAAGATGTTGCAATGATGAAAAAGTCTCGAACAAAGTTGACTCTCTCACGCAGAGTTTGTTATAGCAAAACAACTTGTTTATAAACAAGCGAGCCAACTAAATTGTGATATTCAACTAAGATCTCAAATGCCACTTGATTGATTTTTTTTGTTACCCCAAAACATTTTAGGGTTGTGAAAGAAAAAAATCCCTAGGGATTTTGTGGGAGGGGAACCTATTGGTTTTTACAAAAGCAGTTGCAAATCAGCTGGTTGAAGACCGTCTCCCCAGACTGGCCCTAAGTAACCTAATGGGAGGCGAAATTGGTGCTGTCAGGGGACCGAGTCGTCTCTACTGCATCTGAGCTTGGGATCATCTGCAGACAACCTGCCTGTCCCCCTCATTTCAAGTGCCCGGAGTGGGAGATATGTGTCCTCAAAGATCATTACCAAGTGCACAGGCAAGAAAGGCTGGTCAGTGATTGTCCAGGCAGTGTGGCTGCTGGACATGAGTCAGTTGAACTGTACTGGTTTTTAATATTTCCCTTCAGAGGAGCAAATCTCTTCACAGCTGGAATCGGCTGAGCATTTTCTCTTTGTAGGTTGGGTACTGGAGAATGGAAGATCACCTCCACGGCTGTTCCCCCTGTGACTGTGACATTGGAGGTGCTTATTCCAACGTGTAAGTCAGTAAAAGGAATGACAAAGTTCTGTGACTATAGTCTTGACTCACTTTTCCTAAGCAAAGCACATTTTTATTCTGATAGGCTCATAGTCATTGGTGATGGACCTTATTCCATGACAAGCAAAGAATGCTAAAAAGAGATGTCTTGAGACATTAACTACAGCCCAAATTTTATTTGGCTGAGATATTCCCAAGGAGGAGAGAAACAGTTCTACTGCCTGGGTATCCAATGGGGGGCAGGGAGGGGTGCCTCCTGTGACTTGACCTACCTAAAACACCAACTTTTTGCCACCCTCTCAAAGGAGGTTCCCCACTCCTTTTTGCAGTTTTTAGAACAGAGAGAAGAGAAGTGGCTCCTCGGGTTTTATAGATCTGGAATTGCTTTTCAAGACCAGATACATAGAGCCCATGGCCTCCCAACATCCTCCTCAAGACAATGACTGATGGATTCAAAGAGTGTGTCCAAACTCAGAAGGCATTTCACACAGCACCCCCATGCCTCCATTTGATACTTGCCCCTCACCCCTGTGTTGGTGGATGATGGATTTGTGTCTCCCCAGGTGCTCACCCAAGGATGGGCAATGTGAATGCCGCCCACACATCACTGGCCGCAGTTGCACCGAACCAGCCCCGGGCTACTTCTTTGCTCCTTTGAATTTCTATCTCTATGAGGCAGAGGAAGCCACCCCACTGCAAGGACTTGCACCTTTGGTTCGTATTTCATTTAGTGTCCTCACAGATTTGATTCGATGGAGTGTCAGTACATACATATAACACACCCTTGAGATCATGGGTAAGGTACCCAAAAAGGATGGTCTTGCCCACATATGCAGATCAGAGTAGAGTTTATCACAGAACTGAAGATTATAGAAATTCTTGAGGGCAGAGGCTGCATCTTCTTTAACCTTTGTATTCCAATTCTAGCACAGAGCCCCGCACATGAGTGTGAATTGGATTAAACTGTGATTTCCTTTTTGCTCTTTCAATGTGCCTATCAGATACGATGGGTTTATTGAGCATCTACTTGTCTGCCTTCCCCATGACTCTATAAAGAGTCATGAGACGTTCCATGAGACGGAAGGATAAATGTGTACCCCATGCACCATTGTCACCCCAGTACCTACCACAGTTCCTGACCCATAGTACGTACGAACTTCACAGACTTCTGCTAATGAATGAATAAAGAAGGTACATAACAGAAGCCTACACTGTGTTCTCTGGCCTCCTGATGTCAGATTAGCAGTTCTCACTGAAGGCAGTGACATTCGCTGGAGTGTGTGATTGCAAATGTCACTTGGCTCGCTACTTCATTTCCTACAAGTCACAGTCCTGTGGGATCTTTTCCCTAAAAATATTTTTCTAGAAGTCTTGCTAAAGGAGCAGACACACACATGTGGAATGATTAGAGAAAATACAAGTTAGACTCCTGTGACATTCTCAGGCACGTGACTCCAGCCACAGGCAGGCATGTGATGGGGGGAAAGGTGATGTGAGGTGAGAGGCTTCAAGGAGAGAACACATGTAAAAGTTGGTTCTGAAGATAAGATTTGGATAGAAAACAAGGGAACTCATCCACGTTCCAGCAACTAAGTCATTTCCTGATATCTCTTCTTTATCTGGACACTGTTGGTGGGAGGGATGAAAATCCCCCTTAGGAGGCTTGGAATGTTCTCTTCTACTCACTAGAATTAGGGCGGGGGCAGGAGGTTTTCACTCTCCCTACTTAGATTTACAACCGTGGTGGGTGGAATCACAATGAAAAAGTCTATGTCTGCTTTCTTCATGGTTTTTAATTTTGTCTTTATGATGTTGACTGAAAAAAAAAGCTTTGGGAAAGTAATATTGGTATTTACAGTTAGGCTATAACTACTGTAAAATAATAGAAAATATATATGGGTTCCTACCCCCCTGGTTCCTGGTACAGAGCTCCTGAAACCTGTGTAATTTTCTAGGTGATAAGAACACTTGGAACATCTTTTGTTCTAATATTTGGTCTTTGACCCTGGCTCCTGACACAGAGCTCCTAAACCCTTTGGAATTTCCTGGGTGATAGGGATGTCTTTTGTTCTAACCAAGTGACTCTCAGTGGGCTTTTGGATGGGGGCTGGTCACCAGAAAGACCCAGCCATAATTAGAAGCTTAGAATTTTCAGACCTACCCCCTCCCCCATTGTTTGGGAAGGGGAGAGGGACTAGAGATTGAGTTAATGATTGATCATGTCTATGTGATAAAGCCTCCAGAAAAATCTCCAAAGTGTGGTGTTCAGAGAGCATCCAGGTTGGTGAGCACATCCATGAGCCAGGAGGGAAGTACACCCCAACTCCAGAGGCCAGAAGCTCCTGCATCCAGGACCCTTCTAGTCCAGTCCTTGCCCTAAGTATCTCTTCCTCTGGCTGTTTATGTGTATCCTTTATAGGATCCTTTATTGTATAAACCACCAAGCATGAGTGTTTCCCTAAGTTCTGTCAGTGACTCTAGAAAATCTCAAGCCCAAGGAGGGGGTCATGGGAATCCTAGTTTATAGCTGTTTGGTCAGAAGTACTGGTAACAGCCTGGACTTTCTCCTGGCATCTGAAGTGGGGGGCAGGTAGGCTGGTGGGACTGAGCTCTTTACCTGTGACATCTGACGCTAAGTCCAGGGAGATGGCATCAGACTGAACTAAATTATAAGACATCCCATCCAGCTGATGTCAGAGATTTGATGGGTGTGGAAATAAACACACACATTGGTGCCAGAAGTGCTGTCGGCATAGGGGGACAGGAGAGAGGACACACAGTGGTGTCTTTCCTATATAACTGTCCCCTTTCCTATATAACTATATAACTGCCATAGTTCCCATCGCTTTATGTAAGAAAACACAAAACAGATGTAATTATCTAGAGTAGATGGGCCGATACTTAGCATTTATTCCCTGTACACCACAGGATGGGTGCTGACAAGCAATTAAGTAGGATCATATCATGTGCTGATACAGCTCCAAAGAGTAGTGTCTGTCCATGGCTTTAAGAAAAAAAATCAAGGCTGTCGAATGGGCTTAGAGGGCCCCGAAAATTGCCTAAAGAATGAAAAAGTAGTATGTATAACAAAGGAAAGCAAATTCAAGGTGGGATTGATGTTAAGTGTTTAAAAAATGAATAACTTCCTCTCCACTGGAAACCCAGGCCTTAGTTGTAGTAGAAAGGATTTAAATTAGAGACTGTTTAATTATTTGTACATTCATTTAACAAACATGTATTGTGTGCTTCCTATGCTGTTGCTGTTGGTATCAGTAAAACTTCCAGAGGCGCCTGGCTGGCTCAGTCAGTAGAGCACGTGACTCTTGATCTTGGGGTTGAGAGTAGAGTTTACTTAAAAACAATTTTTTAAAAACCCTGCAAACTTCCACTTAGTGAGTGCCTTGTGGCTTTGCACTTTACGTACATTATTATCTCATTTAACTTTCCAAACAACCTAAATATTATCATCTTTAATTTCCAGATGAGGGAAACGTTAAAGAGGTTACGCAACTTGCCCAAAGTCACCCAGCTAGTGGGCAATGGGCCCTGGCTTGAAACCTGGGGTTCCTTTCATAAGGGCACTACCCCATTCATGAGAATGTGTCCTCACAACCCAATCACCTTGCAAAGACCTCACCTTTAAATACCATCACCTTGGGAATTAGGCTTTATGGATTTTGCAGGGACACAAACATTCAGTCTACGGCAGCATCCTTACTACTCAAAATGTCATCTATCAGCCAACAAGATTGGCATCGCCGGTGAGTTCACCGGACTTGGAGAATCTTAGGCCCCATCCCAGACCTATTAAATCATGTCTGCATGTTAACAAGATCCCTAGGTGATTTGTAGGCAGTCTGGAAAGCACTGGTTTATTTTCTCATTGAAATGATCTGTGGTCATAAATGTGAATATTGATTGAATTTAACATAGTATAGAATTTAATACAGTATAGTATAAAGCTAATTCCATTATATACTCTCTGTATAAAATTAATAAAATCGTCTCTAATTTTGTGTTACACAATGAACTCCATTGGTGAGAGGGAGAAAAAAAAGAGGAGGAAAAATAGGCATAATCCAGCGTAGCCCGTCCCGAGAGCCCTCATCACAGAGGTCAGGCAGCTGGTCAGAGTGTGGCTGAGAATCTGAGCAGTAAACACTAGAACAAGAGTTTCTGAAGCAGGCGACAGCTGACCCTAAGGCTGCGCACTGGTGACGAACAACCAGGGGACCTGTGAAATTAAAAATCACATTTATAGTACCCACAATGAAAAATCAGCCAGGGAAACACCCATGTCCAGAGAACAGCAACAATCTAGAAACCAGCAATTGGAGACTCTGACTGGGTCACCACCAAAGAGATGATACAAAAGAGAAGCCTGAGAGACCAGGATTTTAAGGAAACTGGAGCTGCATGAATGTAATTCCTCTGCTTCAGTTTGGCTGCTGGGATTTGGCTCTCCTGGTCTAACCTCTCATGGGAACCCAAAAGGCCAAGTCCCACAAACTGTGAGGACTGCCAGGAATTGGTCTAGGGAGTAGCCCGAGTGACCATCAGCTAATAAATCTGAGTCTCGACACTATGCCTGTTGTTGACTTTCTACAACTTTCTTCTTGATATTTCACAGTAAAGCATGGCATGTGTGCTTTTTTTGTATATATAACACCATGAAACTAGTAGATAAGACTAAATGTTTCCCCAGTTTGGAATTTCACCACTACATAGCCTACATAGCATCCTTTAAAAGAAAACCCAACACGTGCTCGTAGGACTACCAACATTTCCCACTTTCAAAGAGGAATAAAAAATTATAAGCTGCCTCATGACTCGTTCCTGAGGTTATGAAATGAGAATCATGATTGCCATTAAGTTATTGGATAATCTGAAACTCCTGTACTGAGGTATAATTGGAACTGTTGAGTGACTTACACTGCCATTGCTTTTTCTTGTTAAGATATCAGCCGCAGCTTTGCCTACATGTGATGTGTATTTCCAGCAGCAAGGGGGTGATTTCGCAGTTGACAAAGGCAATATAATACTGAAGAGAAATCAGAAGCAGAGTGGACGTGCTGACGAGTGGAGTGAGGTAAACCATTTCTCCATGGCCATTGCCTATCCTGCCATAAATGAACCCAGTAATGTGCTCGGAACCATGTAGGACCCGTGTAAGTCCTCAGTCCATGTAAACCCCCAGTACCTCAAGGATGGGATGGATGGAAGGAGGACACAAGCTCAAAGTAATGCTAGAGCCTCTGAGCAAAACTTCAGTAGCTCTAGTTCTTTCAAGATGGAAGTTTCTGGAAAGCTGGATTCTAGAGTTGGAGAGTGTTGTGAATTCACGATTTTTTGTCATTTTGGTAAGGAAAGGTATAGTGCTGAGGAAAGGATGTGCTGATATACCTGGGGCGGTGCACGGCTGTGCCCTGAAGTCTGAGGCAGTGGGAGTTGGCTAATGCTGGCGTGAGTGCAGGATGATGCCTCCTCCACAGGATCCTGCCTCTAATGGCTTCAGAAGGCCCAGGGAGACCTGAGGGCCTTGTAGCCATCCAACTATATTAGCCCAATATGAGGGTGCTTCATGCCCATTCATTCATTCATTCACACATATGCTGGGATCTTTACTGAGTGTTCCCAGGTGCATATGCGTGAACGGGCATGTTGGAAGGCGTATGACATGACACTAGCTGTCTTGTTCACGAACCTAGCACATGAGTCAGTTCCTTACATATGAGACCTCCTTGAGTGAAGGAAATGGTTGAATGAATCAATGATAACAAACATACGTAGGCCTGAAGCCTGCCCTTGAGATTGTTGTTACGGAAATGAGCCATGTACACAACTGATGGTGGCGGGGTGGGGGAAGTATCAGGAAAGAGGTGCACATAATATGATATGGACTTCAGATTAGGGGGAACTACCTCCAGCTGAGAGGATCAGGCTTCCTGGCCAGTGTTCCTCCTCCTGGGATGACGGCCTTGCTCTTTCTCCTTGTCTGGTTCCCGTCCCGCATGCCCGTGAGGCCTCCTCTGACTCTCTGGGCATCTCCTCCTGAGTCCATCAAAGAGAAGAGTGGGAAACGAGTTGGCACTCCCCTCCCCTGGCTCCCTGCGGCCCAGATCAGTGAACCTCAAATGTTACTGTGCCTAAGTATTGCCTGGGGAGTTCATTCAGAAAGCAGATTCCAGGGCCTTGCCCTCAAGATGCTGAATCTGGGGATCTGGAACTGGTCAAGAAATCCACACGTTTGCCAAGCACCCCCAGGGGATTCAGACACAGGTGGTCCATGACCGCACTTTGAGAGACACGGCTCTGAGCATCCACACACTACTCTCCTGCCTCTTCCCTGAAATGACCACCTCTGTATTATTGACTTTAAAACTTGTTCTCATCCCTGAAGACCCAATGCAGATTTATCTTCCTCTGACATTCCCTACCCCAACATCTGGACAGAGTTCATTATTTCCATCTCCAGGGCTACACAAATCAGTAATTTTCAGACTGCGGCTCCTGCCTGTTAGTGGGTTATGAAATCAGTTGGCCAGGCCAGCCTTTATGCAACAGAATACAAAACAAGGGCATATATTTTTTTTTCATGAAAATTTCATTTCAGTGCTCTGTAAATGTGCATGTGTGTGCTGTGTCACTATCTCGGGTTGGGCTCCCCGGAAACAGACATTACAGCAGAGATTCGGGTGCCCGTGCTTTACTGGGGGAGTGCTCACCAGAAGTCTGTAGGGGGCAAGTGTGGGAGGCGGGGTGAGGGGCCCCCAGGGGCAGTCATGGGTGTGGGCTGCCAGGGCAGATGCAGGCGACCTCCCCGGTAAGTGGCTCCCCTCCAGGGGCAGTTCTCAAGAGAAGGGAGCAGCGTGAGACAGCAGCTGGTGGCTGGAGACAGTGGCCCAGCAGAGGGGACCCAGCAGCACAGTGACAGCATCAGCTGATGTCTGCTTCTTGTGTGCTCAAGACCCACAAGCAGGGTCCTCTGTTCAGAAATTAGGGAAAAAGATCCTTGAAGGTAGTGAAATATATAGCTTCTTCCTTTTTTTTTTTTTTAAATTTTTAAAAAGATTTTATTATTTATTTATTTGAGAGAGAGAGAGAAAGAGAGAGAAAGAGAGAGAGCATGAACAGGGAGGAAGGATGGAGGGAGAAGCAGATTCCCCGCTGAGAAAGGAGCCCAACTCGGGGCTCCATCCCAGGACCCGAATGCAGACGCTTAACCGGCTGAGCCACCCAGGCACCCTATAGCTTCTTACTTTCTTCCATAGTCTCTCTCTTGACTTGTTAGTGGGTTTTTATTTGCCAATTAGTGCCATTTGAAGGAAAGAAATATTAGAAAGTTATTAGCATGAATTGTACCACTCGTCTTTGTATCATGCAATGCCAATTTTCACTGCAAACATAAGAGCATTTGGCTCACGTGTAATCATGTGTAATGACTGAAATTACACCGTTTGTCTATGGAGTCTTATATGCATGTGCATCTTGTTCTTCCCGAACAGTGGGATTGCTGCACAAAACGACCTCAACCTGGTTTTCATTTCACTTCTTGGTATGCGTCCTACCAATACTGCCTGCCCTCAGCGTACCAATGAGTAAGGGAGCGCTGCAAGAAAGGCAACCAGAGTCACCTTAGCTTTTCTTCCTTCTAGTCATCCCTTGGTGCAAGCAGCTGGCCGGTACAGGGAAGCAACATGAATAATGTCTTTCTTAGAACGCCTTTGCCTTCTTTCTGCTTTCAGAGCAAGTTCTGGTTGGAATGGGAAGCCTGGCTCCTTGGAGCTGTCAGCACCCTGCTTACTCAGTCACAAATGTAGCACATTTACCTTATTTGCACGCTTGGTCTCACTGAACATTTGGATGCTATGCTCACTGGCATCGTGCATGTGGTTTGTGAACATTGGGGGTGAGTGAACAGGCACGTGGTGGGCATATCTCTTCTGCTCACATGTGCGCTACATTGTCCCAAGAGACTTCACTTATAAAACAATTTCAAAGATAAAATCATCATTTCAAGGTAGTGACAGCAGAGCATTAAGCCGAACTCTGGGCCCTTCTGAACGCGAGATCCTCTGCAAGTACACAGACTGCACGCCCATGAGGCTGACCCTGCCCATTTGCCTCTTACGTTAAGTTCATTCCATGCAAGCACGGGTTCTCCAGGATTCCAATCGGTCACAATTCCTGGGGAGCTTTACAAAAGGAGATCTGGGGACAAACTGCAGCCTCCAGCTGGTTTGGTCCCAAGGTTGAAACTGAAACTCACTCTCTTCCTCCCTCCTTGCCACCCATTCTAGATTCCCCTCATCCTCACCTAGCACTTCTGCTGGAGAGGATGCCCTAGACCCTCATCCCTCCAGGGCCTGAGCCCCTGGTTTCCATGGTCTTCTCAAGCTATCTGTAAGGTATAGACACCAAAGGTGTCTTAGTGGGCCACCTCCATGCCATGCGTATTCCTCATGTCCTGATTATACAGCATCAGCCCTTCCAGTTATGGTCATTTCTTCCCAGGCCTCCTGCTCTATTGTCATGAGGAGCCCAGGTGCCCATGCAGCAGCCATGGCATTAAGGTTAGAGGAATCTTTCATTCCTGCCCAAAAATCAAGACATCTAGACCCACAGAGCCTAAAGTTGCAAGCACAAGAAGCCCAAATTCCCATGATCACCATCAGTGCCAGTGAGCTTGACTACCCCTACCTGATTTCCACACCCATGTTTTCTCCCTGTTGGGGACACAGCATCCCATAAAGGCCTTCACTCTAAGGAGTAAAAAAACCCCAGAAGAACCCTGTCCTATCTCACCAGGTGTCATTTCCAAGCTAGTGAGGCTGATGCATCTAGAAGGCCCCATTCCACCGCCATCTGAGGTTAGCATCTTCTGAATGGCTTGGTTTGTGTAGGAGCAGTGGATCTCAAAGTCACACAACCACTGCTATACTTCTTTTGCTGTGAGGTGAGTCCAATGACCTGAGGAGGTGTTCTACTTTCCCTCACTGGTGAATCAGACACCCTGTGAGCCCTCTTTGACCAAGGCCATAGAGTGTCTGATTATCTCTAGGGGAGATCACATAATGTCACCTTGTACCATGGGACCCACTTCACTATCCTTTAATATAGGAAATCAGTGTGATATGTTGTGGAATGGCTGGATGGTTCAAACCCTTTTGGGCTACCCTGTTACAGAGAGTGGGAGAATGAACAGCTTTCAGGCAAGGCTGAAAATACACTGCTGCCCACTCGAGGTCAATACAAATTGCTTCTGTTCCTTCTTCTGTATGGGGATGGAAAAGGACACATACTGCATTCAATAGCCATGTGTCATGTATGAAGGTGGTGTTCATCTGCTCTGGTAAAGATAAGCCATCAAGCACAATGGCTGCAAGTGAGACCAGAAACTGGTTAGGTTTGTACTAAGTTTGTAGTGAGGATATGATGGGAACTGCCACCACGTCCTGAGAGTAGCACTTTGAGGATACTGCCGACTTGCAATATGGTTTTTTATTTACTGCATTGGCTCGGTGGGGAGTAAGGAGAGGAGGCTGGACATTTCACAAGCTTTTACTTGGCATTTCCTACTATAAGAGCTCTTATGTTACCTTACAGGTCAAAGACTCAATGTCCACTGCTAAGCAGGTCCGTTCCAGTTACATATTCAGGAATTGGAGGAAATACTCAATGGGTGGTTCAGTAAATGCAGTGAACCTATTGTAAGAAGAACTTAGGCCAGGACTCCATACATAACACTTCTATGCCCCTCTTCTAACAAGGGGACTGTGATGGCACTTTGGGTACCTGGTTTCCACTTGCCATGATGTTGAAGAGTCTTTCTCTGTGGGGATCTGGCCCCTTTTCCATCACCGGGTTCTGGATCCGAGAAGTGGCTCAGATCTAGGAACTTGACAAAGCATCATGCCTTTCCGTGGTGGCAGCTGACCTCAGCCTTTTGCTAATTCACTGGATCACTTTTGATTATATATATGAAGCAATATCTTTGTTGTCTGCTCACCTATCTCATTCCTAGGAATACCATGTTCTATTAATCATCTCCACAGAAGATTCCTATGGGTCAGGCCCCCTTGTCTCTTACTCCAATCTTGCTGTCCATTATAAGAATTAGACTCATCTTGCTTTTGAGAGTTAAGTGTTACCCAGTCTTTGATAGTCTGCGATCCTGTCCTCTGCAGGGATGCTAAGGAGCTCAATTTTATAATGATGTAAGCTACCAGCCTACAGAGGATACCCCAAACTCAGCTTTTCAGTGATGCTAGAGCCCTTCTCCCCCTTCATTGCTTACTGTCCTGATATATAGTGTGTCCTCTAGGCCTTTAAGGAATATAATCAGTTGGTGTGTTTTCTGGTCTTGCATCTTAGATCCATTCTAGTGTGCTTACTACCCTGATCCTTGTATCCCTTCCTCTACAGCCTGCTACGGCTATTCTGGAGCCTCTACTTCCTTTCCTCAGGGCCACAGCTTTTGCCAAGCTTCCAAGAGCTACTCCAGCAATATATTGGATCCATCTCCCAAGGCTCCAGGGCTCTTGCCAGGCTATTGAATCCTATATTACTCGTGATCCCAAATCAACAAACTCTCTTCATCCAGTTTCATATTCTGGCTCCTTGGTCTAGCAAGCTCAGGACCCATAAGCAACCATTCCCTCCCAGTTGTTACTGGTGTATGTTGGCCAGAACCCTCCCAGGGATCCAGCACTTTCCTAGTCAGATTATGCTGAAATTTGATCCTAATTATCAGGCAAGTGGTCAAGAGGGGGTAGTGTAGACAGATCCTGAGGAAGGCACACATTTTCTTCCAAGGCACCTGCATCATTTGAGGTTTCTGCATTGTCCTCAAATATGGGAGAGGTGGAGTGAAGAGGCTTTATTTTCCAATAAGAGTGAGTGGATTACCTCTGTAGTCTGAAAATGCTCAGGAGAACCTCACTCTTCTTCCCTGTGAAAGGCCTGACTCTGGCATTGGTGACTTACCTAGGCTAAGAGTTCAGGCTTCTCTGAGCTTCTGCAAGTCTTACAACTATGTCCCATGTCTGATCTTCAGCTCTTCCTGCCATCTAGCTAAAGGAGAGGAGTCCTTAAATACCTCCAGGGAGGCCCTCTGATTCTTACACTCGGCTTTGGATTGGTGATAAATTGCCCTGAACCTGTCATCTTGTCTCATCAAGCATCAGTGATTCAACAACTGTCACCTATATCCACAATCCTTATAATTACTGCTCCCCCATATCTCCCAGTGCCAGATATATCACTCCAGTTGGCACCCACCCCCTTATCCTGTCCCAGTTCTCCACAGGTGACAGGTTTGGCAATTGCTCTGCTGCCACATTCCAGGGATCATCAATACCATGTTACACACTGAGGTCCTCACTGCTTGCTGAACCGAAAACCATCCCCCCCCCCCTAATTGCATCTTGGAGTCTGCTTCTAGGTAAACAGTCTGGCACCGAAGGTCTCAGATCAAGTGTCCTAGAAACAGAGCCCAAGACTGGGTTCAGGTGCATGTGATCTCTTCAGGAAGTCTTGTTCAGGAAAACTCTGTAATAGGATGATGGAAACAAGACAGGAGGAAAGAATAAGATGTAGTCTCAGGTAAAGCAAACCTTGATCCATGAAGGAGTTTGGAAGCATAAACTGCAGACCAAGTAGTCCTGTCTGCTGAGAAGGCAAAGTTAGCTTTCCCTACCCTTGTACTGAGAAGCCATTGGCTGCAGCTACCCTGGGGGGCAGGACTGGAGGTGGGATTGGGGAGGAGGTATGGGGTGGGGCAATTCTCCAGAGAGAGAGGCAACTGTGAGCTCTTAGAAGCCACATACACAGCAAGTCAGGGGTGGGTGCACCAACCAGGTAGAGGGGATGGGGGGGGCACCTGCTGTGTCTACTGCCATCGTGAGGGTATATAGGCATGTTTGCATGTATCTGTGGAAACCTAATCTGGTTGCTATAGTTTCTTATTGACATTTCGGTTCCCGATGCGAGACTCCAAACTCGTAGCAAGGACTCTATCCTATTCATCTTCGCGTCCCTGATGCAGGGACCGGCATTGAACTGTTACTGAATAAACAATTATCAAACGAAGAGCAATTTGGGCTAGATCACTGAGCAACTTGAACTCCAGGCTAAGTAATCTGGGCGTGATTCTGTTGGCAGTTGGAAAGAGTGTGAAACACTTACTGGCAGTGGTGGACAATGTGCATGGACCAGGGAGAGGATGGAGAGAGAGGCCAAGGCGCCGTTGCAGTGATACAGGCAAGAAGCCACAAGAAGCAGAGTTGGGGGGAGGCTGGGAGCACGGGGAGGCAGATGCAAAAGTCATTAAAGTATTATCTGCAGGATCCAGACGGCCCCCCCGGCTGAGAGCCAGCATAGAGACCATCAGGGATGCTAATCAATCAAGTGTGTAACAAATTTTATACTTCCACGCCTCCAAGCAGATAGAAGAGCGTTTCTCACATGTGTGTGGAAGAAATATCCCCACCAAAAAAATAAATCTGGGTGGGTTTTTCTCAGTGTCGTGCATAATTAGGCAAAGTCCGTGAAGTAAGCATGGGAATATTTTTCTTTCCCTCCATATTTTGGCCAGGATCCCACAGTCCTGTCCGAGAAAACCCAAGGTCACCAGTGTGGAATTTGTTCAATTCATTAGCACGTGGGGTACTTAAGTTTAAAGTGGTTTCCGGTGACATGGCTTTCAAATCAATCATTCCACACAGTCACATATGTCCCAAAGCTGCAGATTCAGCACATTATTTCTCAGCTGCATTCTGGACCCTATGCTGGTTGAAATAATTTATCTGTGACTCAGATAGATCCTATACACATCAGGAAATGCATACTTTCTCTCTCTCTCTCTCTCTCTCTCTCTCTGAGCTCTTCCAGGACTCGACTGTAGGCAAAGCTGTGTGCATTCCTCTCTAATTATAGGGCTCAGTGACTTCTGGCCAGGCGCCTGTCGTTCACGTTGTTTTCCGAGAACCAGTGCCCGGGACCCCTGCTGCGTGGACTGGACCTGGATTTGCCAGGGTTCTCTCTGGGGCTGGCTTGAGATTTGCTGTCGCCAACATCTCCTTTCCCATGGACTTCACCGTTGCCCTTCGCTATGAAACTCAGGTATCCAACGACTTCTTCAGGGGTAAAAAGCCACCCAGAGAACATTCTCGAACTACAAGCTTCCTCTCCAGTCTTGCTAGATAGGGTCATCAGAAAGTGATTTGCAAAAAAAAAAAAAAAAAAAAAAAATAGCACATCTGGAGAGCATTATAAATCAAAGAGTTTCCTAACAATATTAAAACAACACAGTAAGCCAGAGGCAGACATGCTTTATTCCATGGAGAGAAGCTCAAGTTGAAGTTCTATATCTAAGGCACAAGGTCTGAGGAAGTGGTGATGGAATGTTTGTAGAAGAATGATTAAAAAAAAAAAAAAACTGAACACAAATTCTGCCCTCCTGGGACTTTTTTCTAAAAATTTAATAAGCGAACCTGTGCACAGAGATGCAGATTCATGCAGAAGAGGTGTTGATTTTGCACTTGGAATTTACTCTGGAACGAAAAAAAACTATGAGCAGGCTGCTCCTCTTGCCTCCTCCCCCTGCCTTTGGAGAAATATCTAAGGCAGAGTAGAAACCAAATCAGAAAAATACTTGATCTAGAGCAGTGGTTCCTAATGTTTTCTTTGTATAAGTTTTTCTCTGATAATCTGAAACCCCACAGACCATTTCCCTAGAAGAATATTATATCCGCTGGGGGAGGTCTCAGAGCCCCCAGACTTCCTCCAGCGACCACATTCTGGAAGCACGCATGGTGCATTGTATGACTAGAGCGTCTGACCCACTTTGAAACTCTTATATGACATAATTCTCTACTTCTCACTTATAAATGAAAGCCAAGGGACTTCAATGAACTTGGACCTGATGAGTATATGAGTCATTAAAAATATAATATAAATATACATATATAATATATATATCTTTTAATTTTTCCAGAGAGAGGACACATCTGTGACATCTTTAAAAAGCATTTCCAAATTGCATGGCTTTCAGAGTAGAGCTAATTAGCATATGCTATAAATATGTCTATGCGTATCTAGACACCTACAAATAGATTTAGTAATATGATAATCAGATATTATATAACAAAATCTACGTCATGATATATTTATATAATAATATTTATGCAAAATAACATGGGGGGGAAGTAAATATCCTTTCGTGAAGGATTCTAAATTTTCATTTTTGTTCTATGATCCAGGGACAGGATGAGTTAATTGACTCTTTGGGAGACAGAGGTTAAAGACGAGGCCTGTCAGGAGCACCAGGGCTTTTCCAGCCCATGAACTATTGCTACAGCCAGAGACAATGTTCCATCTGCCTGGGTCTCAATTCAGACCCCAGTGACTTAGAGCTGAGAGTGAGCCTCTCAGACTTCTCTCAGCTCCAAAATCCTCTCTTGCCAGAGGCCTGTGGGTTGCAAATTTGAGTCCAAGTGTGTCCATGAGTCATGCGTTGTGTGTGCACTCTCACCAAGGATATGCTTTTTATGTCATGCCTGTCTAGCCCGCAGCCGACTGGGCCGTCCAGGTCCTGGTTAACCCCCTTGGAGGGAGCAAGCACTGTACGCACGAGACTCCATGGCCACGGCCACCACCTTTCCCTCTACCGGCGGCTTCCAGGTATGCTTGGGACCTGTTCTCAAACATAGAAGACTTCTTTAATTTTCTTCATCTACCTATGTAGATGTGTCAAAGAACCAAGCCGGAAGAGAGGTGTATTAAAGGACATTGTGACACCTATTGTTTGCTGTGTGCTACACTAAGCTGCACAAGTTTAAGATCATATTTTAGCTTGCTAACAACTCACCGAGGTAGACTTCCTCTTCAACAGGCAAGGAGGGGTTGAGAATGAGAATGCTTAGAGACCTGCCCCCCAGTCTCATAGCTAATGTACTGCAGAACCAGGATTCTAGCCCCAATCTCCTGATTCTCAGTCTCGAAAGTTCCTTTCCCATTCCCCAGATGGCCTTGAGAGGTGACACAGTGAAATGCTACAAGAGTAAGAGTAAGCTGGCATGATCGCAACAGCTGGGAGTCTATAAGGTAAAAAAGCTACTAATTTTGAGGCCACTAATTTTGCATCAGAGATTTGTGGCAAAATAAATCAGAGCCCCTGTTGAGATGAGTATGACAGGCAGGATGAAGGACATGCGTTCCATCCTTTTCCCAGATTAGTCGTGACAGCTCATGACTATTAGTTCCTAAGGCTTTGCTATTTGGCACAGTCCTGTGCAAGAGCCACAGAGAGGATCTGACAGTGAATTTGCTGTCCTCCCAACCCACCCGAGCTGGTGTAGACCTGGCCTCTGCCCCACAGTCGAACCCACTTCAGCACAGGTAGAGAGCACCAGCAAATGCTCTGGCTGCTTAGGTTACATAATCGTACATTTGTCACTGAATTTTTGCTTTATTTCTCTTAATACAGAATCGTGCTGCTTCCCACACCCATCTGTTTAGAACCAGATGTACAATATTCCATAGACGCCTATTTTTCCCAGCCTTTGGAAGGAGGGTCCCACGCTCATTCACACATCTTGGTGGATTCAGTAAGTATCACGCAGCACCGGGGGTGCTTCCGTCTAAACTGAGCCCCATTATCGTTCTACTTTTAGACTCCATGGTGAAATGTTTCTTTAGAAGTATAAATGAGTTTTTTCATGATAAAAAAAAAATCACTTATTCTCTATCAACGTCACCTAACACCGATCACAGACCTTACGGAACAGCCTGTGCCAACAACGGTTGAAAGTGATTTACATACTATTTAGTCTTCACGGCAAGCCTATGAGGTAGGCCCTGTCATTGTGCCCATTTTATAGATGACAGAACTGAAACTCAGGCTCACAGAGCCAATGAGCGAGGAGTCAGCGATCAGAGCCAGACTCCCTGATGGCCGAGCCCCCGCTCGGAGCCACCAAGGTGTCCTGGCACCCAGAAAGTTCAGGAAGAAATTCCATCACTGAAAGTGTCATCGTCTTGTAAGTTCCACTTTTTATATACTGTGTCTTTATATCACCGTGATCCGAACGCTCATACAAGTACGTAGACAGGTATTTTTCAGTTCCCCTTATAAGTGTTTTCTTATGGTGCTTATGTAATCTTCTTATCATTTTTAGGAATGATGGGTAATATTTCCTCAAATGACTTCTCCCGACATCTTTCCCCCATAGATTTGGGCCATAGAGTTGGCTTCCAGTTGATTTTATAATAATAATAATATAAATATAACATATAAATTATTATATAACAATAATAGTTATGAAACTCAAATTTAGGAGAGCTAAGACACTCCCCATCTTACATCCATACCCTGAATATTTCTAATTTTGTAAATTTCAAAGATTATGACTTGATGCTCTATTTCACGCATCCATGCAAATTATCCATGCATCGCGCACTCACCGAGCAGACACGGGCTGATAGTGTGCTGGTTCCTGGGGTATAAGGCCCCTGCCCTCCAAGAATTCTCAGCCTGTTACAGAAGACAGGAGTGTACTAAAATCACTGCAGCGATATTTGATAGACACATAATATAAACGGGTAACTTGAAATTAACTGAAAAATATTTCCATTGGTCGGTTCTCAAGCGATCGTTCTGTTACGCGTAGCTACCAAAACAGTAAAGCCTGGATGAAAATTGGGAGAAGAGCCTGATCTTGGCAAACTGTCAGAGCTTCCAAGGAGAGGCTAGATCCCTCTCTCAGGTCAGATTCCCCAGAAGCCCAAGCTGAGACAGGGACCCGGGTACCCCTGCTTTGTTGAGGGTGTGCTGGTGGGGGAAGAGGCGCGAGGGACAGGGGTGGGAACCGAGCAAGGATGTGATCCCCACTTCAGTGTAGCCAACTCCACTGGGAGCTTGGCAGCATAACTGTGCCACAGAGCCGGTTCCTCCCGGAGGCAGTGGTGGGCCTGCGTGCGCCCGGTCATCCACCCCGCCCACCCCTAGTGAGCGCATCGACTTCTAGACCAGTCGGCTGAGTCCAAGTTTCTGGAGAAAGGGACAGCTGTGCGCCTTCAGCAGCCAATGGCACAGCAGCTGGCGAACGGGAGGATGTGGGCAGGGCACCTACAATGTCCCTGCGAGACCCCGACCCCAGATGTCCAGGAGGAGAAAGTCAATGCACGTTTTTGATTACAGACTGATGCACTTATTTCCATCCCACCAATTTTGCTGCTCTGGCAAGATGCTTGACTGGGCCCTGGCCCTTCCAAGTTCATTCTTCTCTGCAGCCTGATGAACATTTATATCTAGGACTAGGATGTATTACCAAGAAGCCCAAGCGAAAGCTTTGTTCAACCCTGGATGCTCCTTCTGCAGAAATAGCTTTTATTTGGCAAATATGGAGAAACAGTTACAAATTTTCCTTCAGTCACCCTGATCCCATGATCTATGCTTCCCTGAAATGTGTTTGGAGTTGAAAGTATATTAGCCATGCTCGAATGTAAAGCTGCCATTCTTTTAAACCATGGATGGACTACACTTGGTAAACAACGTCTTTAGAAGTTTCTAGAAGAAGGGAGTCATGACATTACAAGATCCTGTAGCTTGACAGGGACTCTTATCATCTGGCCTATCTGCTGGGTGCCAGGACGGGCTTCCCCTAAACTGCCTCAGACCAGTGACTTTAGATAATGAATCCCTGGTTGGCAGCCCTCATCTCCAACCCTAGCCAATCCGGCTTCTTTCTGCCTCTCCCTTCACTCTCAGTTCGTGTTTGGAGAGCACAGTCCTTTTAGTGTCAACTTGAAGAGACGACTCTAGACGGGTATATATACTTCTTTATTGAGCAAATATTTATGAAGTCGTTACTGTAAATTAGACATTGCGGTAGGCCGCGGGTGTAAACAAGACAAGCGCCTTGCCCGACGTGCCGGGGCTTACTGTCTATAGGGAGGAATGCAGACATTACACAGGAGATGGCAACGTGGCCCGAGAGTTACTGGAAGCTATGACAGCTCACTGAACGGAAAAGCTCGGTGTGGCTCGAGCGGTGATTCGCAGCATCGCCTGACCCGACCTCCTCTCTTTATTGCGAATATCTTGTAACACTCTTTACCAGCTCAAAGTGCAGTTCATTGGCATTATAGCCCACCTGCACACGTAACCCCAGACAACGTCTGGGTAATATGCACCTATGAAGAGACATCAAAAGAAAGTAGCCCATAGAGAAACACTGTGTACTTCAGTATATGTCTACACTAAATGTCTACACTCTGGCATAAATACACAGAAGGCAGGGACACGCTCATATGTGTAGGATCACTCAGTGTGACACAGCCATGAAAGCAGGTGTGCTGCAAACATGTGTAACATGCTTTTAAAACATAGGGTAAGTCCTTCAACACATAATTATAAACAAAGATTTGTCTCTCTGGGCAGCCCGGGTGGCTCAAGCAGTTTGGCGCCGCCTTCGGCCCGGGGCCTGATCCTGGAGACCCGGGATTGAGTCCCACGTCAGGCTCCATGCATGGTGCCTGCTTCTCCCTCTGCCTGTGTCTCTGCTTTTCTCTCTCTCCTCTTTGTGTATTCTCAGAAATAAATAAATAAAATCTCTTAAAACAAAAACAAAAACAAAAACAAAGATTTGTCTCTCACGCGGGAGGATTTTCCTTTTGGTCAAAATGTCTGGGATTTCTGATCCCCCCACACACACTAAAAGCCAGCAACACACCTCATCTGATGGCCATGACAACCAAAACCACCCCTTGGAATTTGCAAAATGCCCCTTAGGGGATGGCACCTGCCATATTGAGAATCACTGAGCCAGAAGGTCAAACTGCTGAGCCACCCAGGAGTCCCTCAAAAAGATTTTATTTATTTTTTTTAAAAGATTTTTTATTTATTCATTTATGATAGAGAGAGAGAGAGAGAGAGACAAGTAGAGGGAGAAGCAGGCTCCATGCCAGGAGCCCAACGCAGGACCCGACCCTGGGACTCCAGGATCGCGCCCTGGGCCAAAGGCAGGCGCCAAACCGCTGAGCCATCCAGGGATCCCCCCCCTCAAAAAGATTTTAAATGGTTTTCGGTTATAACTTCGGTAAAATCTCCTCAAGAAATATAACTGTATGGCTTTTCTTCACATAGGTATCAGATGTGATACAGATGATCCTTCTTTGAGAATAAACTTAAGAACAATGCGTTTGTCCCTCTAATAGCTGGATGGCCTAACCCAGCAATTCACAAAATGCATCTGTGAAATATTGAGTTTATGGGATGTTAGTAAGTGTTACTTGAATATGGGACCAAGTGGTTAACCAAGCATGGAAGCGCTGAGTTTAAAAGTATTTTTGTTGCAGGACTTCTCAGAGCTTTAGTAAGTTCATCTACACTGACTCTCCAAGAGGCAGAGAGTTTGTTGTAGGACACCACTGTTCATATGTAATTGCAAAGAACAAAACTTTTAAAAGGAGGGTTTTTTGGAATTAGAGTTCCACAGTTAATACTATGGAATGCACTAAGCTGTACTTTCTAAATTTGTCACAGTAGCCTAGTTAAAAGTCTTTGAAATCTAAGACAAATTCACAAGCAAGCTAAAAATATAGTAAGAATGATTTTTAAAAGTCTTATTTTTTTGTCCCAAGTCAATAAATGTAAATATTTAAAGATTTCTTAAATAGGGCAGCCTGGGTGGTTCAGCGCCTGCCTTCGGCCCAGGACATGATCCTGGAGACCCGGGATCGAGTCCCACGTCGGGCTCCCTGCATGGAGCTTGCTTTTCCCTCTGCCTGTGTCTCTGCCTCTCTCTCTTTCTGTGTGTCTCTCATGAATAAATAAAATCTTTTAAAAATATATTAAATTTTTTTAAAGATTTCTTAAGTAAAATGAAAATCTTAAAATCTTCTCATAGATCTACTTGTTTATGTAACTAGAATCTTGAACAGGAGACAGTTATGAACCTAAGTCTTCTTTTTGTATTATTTTAAAAGCTTGGTCTGATTCCCCAAATCAATTCATTGGAGAATTTCTGCAGCAAGCAGGATTTAGAGGAGTATCAGCTGCACAACTGTGTTGAGATCGCCTCAAAGATGGGACCTCAGGTGTCCCCCGGTGTGTGTGAAAGGCTTATAGTCAGCATGTCTGCCAAGCTGCACAACGGGGCTATAGGTGAGTACTGGCCTCATGGGCTCCATTGACACACAGCTTTTTGGAATGTGAGTGAGTCGATCGCATTTATTGTAGCAGCTACTCCAAACAACTAATGTCAATACCAATTGCCCAGTGATTGGACACTCAGTCCATCTGAGGTGTTGGAATCCCAATGCACAGTACAGTAGGTGCATAAAGAAGGAGCCTTCCGGTACATTGGGCCACTAGAGCCCTAGAACAATGGCCCTAAAACACTAATTTGGAATCCTGGACATTGAGGGCCGGAATGAACTCCAAACAACTTCTTTCATCCTCAAACCTTCATTCAATAAGCGAGCCTCTTGGAGTCCAAACACATTAGGTGATTTGTCCATGTCACTAAGCCACAGGGTGGTGTTTCTCACCCTTAGCACTTCTGAAATTTGGAGCTGGATAATGCTTTGTTGTGGAGGGGTCGGCATGGGGGGCTGCCCTGTGCATTATAGGAAGCTTAGCAGCCTCCCTTCCCCTCTGCCCACCTGATACCGGTAGCACGTTCCCGCCAGTTGTGACATTCAAAAATGTCTTCAAATTTTGTTATATGTTCCCAGTGGTGCCAGGTAGAGGGGTAGTTTGCAAAATCTCCCTCCAGCTGTAGAGTGACAGCTACAGTGAGAGCCCAGGCTTCCTGAGTTCTGGGCAAGCGCGTTTCCCGTTATACTGCAGGACGCTGGCTTCAGAATGCCCACAACGTCATGAATGTGATGGAAGAAGGGAAATCAAACAGATAGTCCAGCACCAAGGTAGATCATCAGGAATTGAAGGAGTAACGTCAATAATAATGATTATACTGGAACAGCTGATTATTCAAACAGTTTAAGCCTTTCATTAACTTGTTAAGTAACATTAACATTTATTGTTAAGGTATGCTTAGTCAGTAATGTTTATTGAGCACCTACTACATGCCACACAGTTCTAGGTACTTCAGAGGCCTTATTGTCTTTAATCCTTATAATTCCCTGGGGTAGATCCTATATTTTTCCCATTTAATGCATGAAGGAATCAAGGATGACAGAAATAGCGAGTGAAAGAGAAGTGAACTAAAGCTCCCAACAGGACCAGGGACTTCTCTGTCACTTCCTTCGCCTCTAACTGCCCTCTTCGGCTCCCCGCAGCCTGCAAGTGTCACCCTCAGGGCTCGGTGGGGCCCAGCTGCAGCCGACTTGGGGGCCAGTGCCAATGTAAGCCTCACGTGGCCGGGCGCTGCTGTGACAGGTGCTCACCTGGAAGCTACGGTCTGGGACATCATGGCTGTCACCGTACGTAGCAAAAGATAGATGGGGGAAGACACGCATGGTCTTGGAGTTTTGGAGTTTTGAAGACAGGGAAATCATTGTGGGAGTTTGAAAGAGGAGGGGCCAGGGAATTGGACTACATTACTCGGGCTGTCTGTCTCTATAGATAAAGTGTGCAAAAAAAATTCCCATCATATTTCATTCATCCGTTCAGTGGGCACCAACTGTATACAGAGCTCCATTAGGAATCATGAGTGATGGCGCCCACTTCAACAGCGTATATACTAAAATTGGAATGGCACACAGAAGATCAGCGTGGCCCCTACACAAGGATGACACACAAATTTGTGAAGGAAGCATGAGTGATGGTAAAGACATGGCCCAGGCTTCTGGGGGTTTGTGGTCTGTATCAAAGAGATGGCAAGTCCAGGGAGGATGTGGGAGGGACACCGGGAAAGGTGTCGGCTGTGCCAACCCAGCTTTGTGACCTGGCAGCGAAGCCCAGGGGCTGGCCAGGCTAAAAGAACAGCGAGATTGAGAATTCGAGGAAGGGGACCACGCTGTCACCCCTCTGATGCTGGGGTCGCCAAGAGCCGTGGAACTGATCTTCTAAGCTGCCTGTTGATAAGGGCTTAGATGGGTCTTTGTCTACATGTGGAAATCCAGGCTCGTGTCATGTTCAGGGTATGCAGTTCTGTGTTCACGCTGTGTACCAGTAGTGCAAACAGCCTTCTCCACCGAAACCTGTCTTGGGTGGTCTCTCCAGGTAGGTTAATTCTTTCAGGTGAAGGAATGTATGTTTTAAGTCAGAGTTCAGAGAGACGACACACCTTGCTGGTCACTCTCTACCCAGCACACATCTCTTTTTATCACTTTTGTTTCCCTCTCTTTAAAGAAGAGAAAGAAAAGAAAGAGAAAGAAAGAAGAAAGAAAGAAAGAAAGAAAGAAAGAAAGAAAGAAAGAAAGAAAGAAAGAAAGGAAGGAAGAAAGAAAGAAAGAAAGAAGGAAGGAAGGAAGGAAGGAAGGAAGGAAAGAAAGAAAGAAAAAAAGAAAGGAAGGAAGGAAGGAAGAAAGAAAGAAAGGAAAATGAGGTGCTAGAGATTCACAAAGGGGCAAACATGTCATTGGCCTCGGGCCTTTGCATAGGGAAGACTGGCTCAAAGAGTTGAACAGTTCCCTAGAAAAGGAAGGAGTGAGCCTCTGTGATCTCACCTAGGAAAAAGAAAAGTCCACCCATCTTGAAAAGGGGCTTTATATTTTTTAATAAAGATTATAATTTTATACCTTGAAGTCTGACTTAATAAATGGGAGTTCAAGGCACTAAAAACATGACAATTGCTCAGGTCCTCTGTATAAACAACGCTTTTAAGACCCGATTGCTCACCGCACCCTGTTTATTGGGTGAATCAGTTGAACAAATGTTGACCTGGTGCTCGGCGCCGGCCAGATTCTCAGACTCCCCTGACTTACCTGATGGGGATGCCACAGGGAGCTCAGGACTCCAAAAGCAGGACTGTAACTTGTTTCCCCAGCACACCACCTGTCCCTCCTCCCCACATGGTCTCTTTCTTTATCTAGCATGTCACTGCCACCCTCAAGGCTCAAAGACCACTGTATGCGACCAAATAACGGGACAGTGCTCCTGCCAGGGGGAGGTGGCCGGCCGCCGTTGTGACCGGTGCCTGCAAGGCTACTTCGGATTTCCCAGCTGCCACCCTTGCCTTTGTAATGGGTTCGCCGAACTTTGTGACCCAGAGACAGGGTCATGCTTCAATTGCGGGGGTTTTACAACTGGAAGAAACTGTGAAAGGTATGGAATCCCTGTGCACTTGAATTTTATTTCTTTTGTTCCAATGTCCCAACACTCCCTGAAGGACCACTGAGTAGAGACTCAGCTGTATTTAAGTGTAGAAGCCTTGCTATGGGCGATGGGAGGGCGGGGGGGCGCGGGGAGATAGAACCTCGCTCCTGGTGTCCTTCAAGATCTTGTGATGAGCCAGACCATGTCTGATTAAATAAAAAAACAGGCATTTATTTGCCTGGCACGTTGCTTTTTACGTCCCTGAAATAGGACATGTAAATGAACTGCCACTACATTGAGTTTAATGACTCTACCTTGGGACGTTCAAGGTAAGGCAAAGAAGAACTTCACAGAGCAAGCGAGCACCTTCTAAAATACTGAGTTTTGAGAGTTGTGCTGTCCTCAAGCACAGCAAATCCACACCGGCTACTGTGAGCTTTTCCCGGGGACGTTTGGTACAAAGAAATTGTCTTGACAGATGCATCGATGGTTACTATGGGAATCCTGCTGCGGGACAGTCCTGTCGCCCTTGCCCATGTCCAGATGTTCCCTCGAGCAGCCAATATTTTGCCCACTCCTGTTATCAGCATCCTTGGAGCTCAGATGTGATCTGCAATTGTCTTCAAGGTTATACAGGTACACAGTCTAGTTTCTTCTCTCCCATACTGCTCTCCAAAAAATGATCCCATGTTCATAATTTATCTGCTTTGAACAACTGAGCGGTACTGAATCTAAGTTAGTGGCAAGAAGGCACAATCTGGTGCATTGCCGCTTTACTGAACAAGGGATTTGAATGATTCAGAAACCAAGGACAACGAAAAGCTTATTCCTCTGAACTATACTTGTTAGATAATGTTCTGGAAAACTGACTGACCAAATGAGTTCAAACCAAATTGACTTATTTAAAATAAAATCATCACATTTTAAGTAAGACACTTAGGTGATTAAGCGATATATATGTCTTATAACATAGAACATAAGCAATTAAAAAGTAAAAGCTTTTAATCACATGCCTCCTTTATATAATTTCAACCAATCGATTGGATATTTCAATATCAAATCAACCAACTGATTTGATGTTTCACCAGTATAACTTATTTTTTCAGATATCTTGAAACACTGATTTGGGCATCCTACAGACACCGCATAAGTCAACTCAATATTTATGTCTGTTGCTCTACCAAAAATTTTATTTTGAAGAGTTTAAGCATGAGTCTGAATATATAACGCAACAAGGAAAAAACATAAAATCTACTTGATTTAATCATATTTTGAAGATATGCTGCTACTATTTTCTTCAGTGATAATTACCATCATGATAATAAAGGACATGGCTAATTTTTTATTTGCCAACTATGTCTCTACATCATTCTGACCTCTTCTCATGTCTTTTGTGTCCATGTCCCCCCTGGCTTAGTTGGTCAGTGTTTAAGAACTGAGACCATGGGGGGGAATCCCTGGGTGACTCAGGGGTTTAGTGCCTGCCTTCTGCCAGGGTGGGATCCTGGAGACCCGGGATCAGGTCCCGCATTGGGCTCTTCGCATGGAGCCTGCTTCTCCCTCTGCCTGTGTCACTGCCTCTCTCTCTCTCTGTCTTTCATGAATAAATAAATAAAATCTTAAAAAAAAAAAAAAAACAAGAACTGAGACCATGATTGGCTGACAAGAACATTCCTAAAAAGATGAACCAAGATGTGGGGAATAGACTTACAGTTTGGGCACCCAATTGACCACAGGTCCCCGTGGTTGGCAGGGTAGCAGGTGGAGGAGCGAAGGGTTGGTTTCTCCATACAGTGCTTGATAAGAACTCCCTCCAAGGTTCGTTCATCAAGAAAACCACTGTCACCATCTTCACTGCTAGACCTACATCTCAGGGTGCTGCTAGATCACCTCCAGGACCAGGTGAGGGTGGAGGGACCCCAGAGAGAGCAGGAACTGAGATTGGCGTTAGATCCTGGGGCACACTTGGGTGACCCAGTTGGATAAAGATCCGGGAATCCTGTGCCTACCACTCTGTAGTTCTTTCGAGAAGAACTAGAATGGCTTCCTCACCACGGACTTCCTAGTTCTGAATCATCGCTGTGTTCTCTGACTGGAGAATACATCAAAGTGAAGGTTTTAATTCAGAACATTTTTCCTTCTTCATCCCCAACGTGTGACATCTCATTATCCCTAGATGAGCCTAATTATTCTCGGTAGCAGTCTCCATCCCTGCCCCCCGACACACGTGTACACACGCATATACACACATACACACGTTCACACACACACACACTTCTCATCTCATTCCCTTTGCCTCTCCCCTTCTTTCAGGTAAGCAGTGTGGAGAATGCTCTGCGGGTTTCTATGGAAATCCCAGAGTTTCGGGAGCCCCTTGCCAGCCGTGTGTGTGCAACAACAACACCGATGTGACGGATCCGGAGTCCTGCAGCCCGCTAACCGGGGAGTGCCTTAAGTGTTTGCACAACACTCAGGGGCCCAACTGCCAGTTCTGCAAACCAGGTCACTTTGGATCTGCCCTCAATCAGACCTGCAGGAGTAAGTCTGTCAAGCTCTGGGGGGAAACGTGGCAGCAGAGTGTGGCCCTCGGGGCACGGTGCCACCTGGGGACAGGGCTGGGACAGTAATAGGCCGATGCCCAGACTATGCCTCTGACCCACTGAGTGTAATCTCCAGGGCTCTGCATTGGAACCAGTTCACCCGGTGTCTTTAACGTATACATTGGGGGAGTGCTGATGTAGCAGAGGGCAAGGGTTGGAGTCTATGGTTTAAAATAATAAAAAAAAAGAGGAGGAGTAAGCTGCTCGTTTATCGGGAATATTTAACTATTTCAGTTGATTCAAGTCAACGTAGTAAACCATTTGTTTTCAGATCATGACTAGCATGTGGAAAGAGCCAGGTTTTTGGTCACCCCAATTGTGAGCCCTTGGAATGTAGCCAGCAGAACCGCAGGATATTGCTAGGTGGGGAGGTCAAAAAGAGTTGAATGCGTTCAGCCCACTTAGATTCCGTGATAAGTCTGCAATATCGTAAGGTGTTTCTGCCTTGAGCCCTTTGGAGAAACATCCAGATCCGAATGGCTGTTCGTGTGGTTTGTTGAATGCCAGCGTTGTCCCTGAATTTACCTCTAGCAGTGGCTCTATGATCCCAGGGTGCTCCTGCCATCCTCCTGGTGTGAATCCAGCTGAGTGTCCCCCTGGCCTGGGAGCTTGCCTCTGTGACCCTGACACTGGCATGTGCCCTTGTCTGCCCAACGTCACGGGCCGGACCTGTGACCGCTGTGCAGACGGATACTGGAATCTGGTCCCTGGCAGGGGGTGTCAGCCATGTGATTGTGACCCCCGGACCTCTCACGGTGGCCACTGTGACCAGGTAAGATATTTGAACTTACCAGGGCACTAGAGTGGGAAGGAAGGGGGAGACATGGTTGCCAAATTTGTAAATAATGTTTTCTTTATGTACTGTTGCCAATTAGTGTTTGGGGACAGGATTAGCCTTATATGGGGATGGAATCTGCATTTACCAAGCAATGAAAAGCACTAAAAAAGACCATGAGGGTCTCAAGGTCTAGTCTGGCCTTCTTTGGTTTTCTCCAAACTTCTCTGCAATTGGGGAAGACAGGATTTATATATGTGAAACAGATAACTTCCCTTTCCTGTTTCGGATGTATAATCACAGGGAAGCTCCAAGAAATTGATCATTAATCAGAATTGATGGTCAATCAGAATGAAAATCAATGGATACTTTCAGAACCCACAGTTCCATTTTCCAAAATTGACCTGTCATTCCTGATAGCTCACCAATTGCTTTGGGTGCAGGTAAAATAAGAGGTGCTCTTTACTTATCAGACCAGCATCAATTGTCTCTACCAACTACTCAAAATAACGAGAAGCATGATTCACCTCCAATTTCAGCTCCACTGAGTAAGAATAAGAATGCGGGGTAGAGCAGTAGGAGCACGTATGCAGCGTACAATATACAATTAATGCTACTTAAATGCACATGTGATTTTTAGTCAATAAAATCAGCATTGAATTTTTAAAACAAATATAACAATATCTATATGGAAAAAAACTATTCATGTCACGATCAGGGTATTGTACCTACTAAATATATTCTTTTTTAAAAAAGACATATTCTTTGAAACACTTTTGACATTAATAGAGATTGGAAGGAAGGGTAAAACAATGCTGAGAGATTTTAGAATCAGTCCACCCTACAGGGACCAGGGTTTAATTGGAATCAAAATGCTAATTTAAGAAGCTGGACTTTCCCCAACTACTACTAATAATGATAAGCATGGCTCACCTCCAATTTCGGCTCCACCGTTCAACTTATTTAAAGGTCAAATCTTATGCAAGTCAACTTGTGAAGGTAGTTCTCATATACAGAATGTGTTTTCCTTTCTCTTTTTTTCTTTTTCTCCAACCCTCCTGCTCCAACCCGCATTCATATACACACATACACACACATACACACACACACACACACACTCAGCATGCCCTTTTTCCTTTAATAAATTGTTTTTAAAGAAAATTTTCTTTTTCTTAAAAATTTTATTTATTAGAGAGAGAAAGAGCACAAGCAGGAGAGGAGCAGAGGGGGAGGGAAAAGCAGACTCTCTACAGAGCAGGGAGCTTGACATGGGGCTCGACACCAGGACTCCAGGATCATGACCTGAGCCAAACGCAACTGCTTAACCAACTGAGCCCCCCGGTGCCCCCTTATTACATTTTTTATTTTAGAATAGATTTAAAGAGAGTTGTGAAGATAGTACAGAGAAGATATACACCATACCCAGCTTCCTCAGCTTCTAACATCTTCCATTAATATGGCAGATTTGTCACAATTAATGAACCAATATCGATATATTATCATTAACCAATGTCCATAATTTATTCAGATTTCCTTAGTTGTTTACCTATTGTCCCCTTGCCATTCCATGACCCCATCCAGGTCACTACATTACATTTAGTCATCTTGTCTCCTCAGATTCTTTTTCGTTGTAACATTTCTCAGACTTTCCTTATTTTTGATGACCTACACAATTTTGAGGAGGATTTTGTGAAATATCCCTCTGTTCAAATTTATCTGAGGTTTTCTCATGGTTGGACTTGGATTATGAGTTTGAGGAAGAAGACCACAGAGGGAAAGTGCTGTTCCCATATCACGCTATGTGCTATTTACACGTCTTATCACTGTTGACACGAATCTCAACCACCTAGTGGTTGTCATGGTTCTGTACTGTGAAGTTACTCTTTTTCCTCCTTTCCATACTGTGCTCTTTGGAAGAAAGTCATTATGCACAGTCTATACTTGAGGAGTTTCACTCGCCTTCCTTGAGAGCAGAGTATCTCCATAAATTATTTAGAATTCTTCTGCACTGGAGATTTATCTGTTGTCCCCCACATCTTCATTTATTAATCACTTTTTAATATCCATACAGCGTCATGGATATTTATATTATACTTCAACTTACAATCTAATACTACTTTATTTTGTTCAAGTTATTTTAGCTTTGGTCATTGGGAGCTATTTCAGGGGATTTCTGTGTCCCTTTGACATACCTCTATTATTTTTTTAAGCACTTTTTTGCATGAGAAGATACTCTAAGCTCATCTGGTATATTTCCTGCCCCCATCCTAGGAAAAGCCCCTCCCTCCCTTCCTCCCTCCCTCTTTCTTTCTTTCTTTCTTTCTTTCTTTCTTTCTTTCTTTCTTTCTTTCTTTCTTTCTTTCTTCTTTCTTCCAAGAGAGAGAAAAAGAGAGCAGGGAGGAGGGTCAGAGGGAAAGGGAAAGAGAATATTAAGCAGGCTCCACATGTAGAGCCTGACACAGGGCTCAATCTCATGACCCTAAGATCATGACCTGAGTCTGAATCAAACGTCAGATGCTTAACCAACTGAGCCATCCAGATGCCCCAAACCAGCCATTTTTTTAAAGGAGCTCTGGTTTCTTTTACTGGAGAATGATATTTGAACACTAGATGACCACACTTCTATTCCTCACACTTGCAACCACCAACCATGAAACAAAATGGTAGATCTCCACATGACTGCTTGGCTTCCTAACTCAAGAGGAATGCCTGAATGCTTCTTTAACCTTTTAGCAGCTCCTCCTCCTCCTCCTTCTTCATCTTCGTCTTCATCTTCGCCTTCGTCTTCATCTTCTTCTTCGTCTTCTTCGTCTTCTTCTAAGTAAGCTCCATACCCAGTGTGGAGCCAAACATGAGGCTTGAACTCACAACCCTGAGATCAAGACCTGAGCTGAGATCAAGAGTTAGACGCTTAACTGAGTCACCTAGATGCCTTGAGGACCTTGTAGGAAGCATATTTGTAGCAGGACTCAACAAAGACCACAGTCCACTAATGGAGACTAAGGGAAGACTATGAAGCTAAAAGTCAGATGACATTGGTTTAACCAAAGAGCCCTCTTGTGACAAGGGTTGTCTGGTTCATTGGGGATTACTTGGGGAAGGTTGCTTTTTAAAATCAGGGAACACTTTCATTGGGGTATTGAAGAGACAGGTGGATATTTAGATTCCAGGCTATTTAAATAACCACTGGTAAATATCTCTATGTCGGCCAGTAGGACATCCCTAGTGCATTATTACAGAGAGATCCAAATGTGCCATCCAATATTTTCATCAACAGTTTAGATGGAGTTGGAGAAACATGCTTATCAAATATTACAAATTTGCAGATGTTGCAAAATTGTGAGCTAATGTGATAAAGGCAGAACAAGAGACAAGATATCCTAACAAGCTGAACTGTGGGCTGGAAAGAAGAATGTAAAATGTTACTGGGATAAAAGTAAAGTTTTGCAATTGGGTTTTTAAAATCCATTGCATAAATACAGGGTAAGAGTAATAACCTGGCACCAGCTCCTGTGAAAAATATCTGAGGATTTTCACTATGTGCTTCAACTGAGCCAACAGTGGGGGCCGGGCTGCCAAAGACATAGTGCTCATGTATGACAGAGTAGTAGAAATGCCATGCTCATTTCAGGACAGTCATCATCCCATTGTCCTCTGGCTCAGACAGCCGTGGGAGCATTGTTGTTTTTTTCTGAGTACCACATTTGAAACATTATATTGACAAACTAGTATGTGTCCAAAGGAAGATAGGATGGCAGGTAGAACAATTGCTATTCTGCAGTGAAGGCTTGAGTAAATTAGGGGTGGCAGGCCTGAAGAAAAGAAGAAACTGCAAATTGAGAACAGTCATCTCTCGTCGGGAGGAGGACTGTCAGAGATTGAGAACAGTCATCTCTCGTTGGGAGGAGGACTGTCAGAGGGAAGGGACAGGCTGCCTGGTGTTGTGCAATTCCGTAAGACAGGGCTCAGAACAGTGGGTACAAGTCACAAAGGAGCAGATTCTGCATCCATGTAAGAAAACATTGCCCAACAGTTAAGGATGACCAGCAGTATGCAAGGCCACAGGGACAGCCCACTCACCATCACTCCTTCCATTTGCATAGATGCTAGTGGGAACTCCAAAGATGGGTAGCAGCTGTGTAGATCCAGTCATTCTATAAATCAAGCAACTTATGGAGTTGTTGTTTAAGCCGTTTTGGCCAAGTATAACCTCGGACTGCAACAATAATGATTTGCTTCTTTATTTTTCTCCTGTTAATTTTTGAACCTCCCGCATTTTCAGAAAAGCTGGTCAAGGATCCAGTTGGCATGATGCACAAAGGATCAGCCCTCTCCCCAAAACCTAGTTAAATAACTATCATTAAATGACCAAGCCTCAATTGCAAAAAAAAGAAAAAAAAAAAAGAAAAAAAAAGTTTTCTTGAGCAAAAACACTAGCCCAATTGGGAGAAAGTCCATTGTGCATTCCATAATGGAAACACTATTTGCCAAATTAGTTGATGAATGTTAGTCTGGGTCTTTGGCCTCTCTGTGTTATGCACGAACTCCCATAACTGTAGAGGAAAAGAATGTGGCCCGTTTCCCATTATGTGTCTTGTTTTCATTTACATCTGCGTATATTTCCCAGTTTGGGGCCACCTGTCCTCGAACAGCTGGAAGCAGGCGGTATATTCAGAGGCCCTGAGACAAAACACATTAGCTCCTGAGCCTTGGTATTGCCAAGGGTGGTTGCTGGCCGTGGGAATCATCCTTCCTCTGCCCTTGCACAGCTGTATGTTCTAAACCACTGGAGGGAAAACTGTTTTATATAAAGATGCATTATTTGTTTTAGATCATAAAGCTTGTCGATTCTTCACCCATGACTGTTCTCATAGCTTACAGGCCAATGTCGGTGTAAATTAGGCTATGATGGGAAACACTGCAGTGGATGCAAGGAAAATTATTATGGTGATCCACTGGAGCAATGCATTCGTAAGTATTACTAATTCTAAAATCATGAGGGCTGTCTACGGGCAAGCTATGAACCGTAGCATGAATTTTAAATTTTAAATTCTTTTATTTGATTAAAAAAATCACAATGGCTAATCTTAGTTTCGAAAATAATATTTTTATAGCCTTATAAAAAGATTTTAGTCTAAACTTTAGGCTACGTTAAATGTTAGTCTTTTAAAAGTTGAAGCCTGGATTACAATTCCTCAAAGTCATTAAGATGGAACAGACCTCTGAGGTCATGACTTGCAGCCAGTTTTCTGCCATTTAGAAGCTTGTTGACGAAAATAGCTTCTTGATGGAAGAACAGACTGGGAGATGGATCATTGGAAGGCAGCAGAGGGGATGTTTCCTCAACCTGGATCTTATAACTCTGGGTCTTTTACATACTCACTGATTCATTTATTTTACAATATTCATAATGTGCCTATTGGATCCACTAGGTTGTGAGCAAATAGGGCAAGGCCCCTAATCTCGTGGAGTTTGTGTGCTAGTGCCTTTCACCCCATGTCTTAACATTGATTATGGGATTTAGAGCAGCACCAGCCAACAGAATGTTCCGCAGAGATGGAAATGGTCCAATCGGCACCTTTGGGATGCAGGGCCTGTGAGCTGGTGAGCACGTGCAATGTGGCTAGTGCAAATGAGGCAAAGAACTGTGTGTTCAATTCATTAAATCTCAGGAGCCCCATGTGGTTAGTGGCTACCATATTGGACAGCACAGATTTAGAATCTGGGTTAGTTCTAGAAGGAGGGATTTTTGAATCTCAAAAGTCTGCTGCCAAAAGAGGTCAATCCAAAGAAATATCAGATGTGCGGGCTTAGCATGGTCATCTCTACCTAGCCACACATGGTAACCCTTTCCTCCTTTGTATTCCTCTATAAATGGGCTTCGGTGGCTAAAACAAATTGCCTTCGTTTCCTTGCCCCATTCAAATCTATACCCTCAATGATTTTCCCCGGGGCCCACCTAGTTTTCTAAGTGGAATTGCTACATTAAAAACCAGGGAGGAATTCTGGCTCCTGGAAAATCTGAGTCTCTTTCCTCTGTGCCCCTCTGATATTTCGATAATCTCACTTTCCGAAATGCTTTCATCTTTGATAGAGAAAACTTTGCAAATGAGTTCTGGCTGAGGCCCCCAGGCCACAGAGGATGTGCTGGACAGATGGTATCTAGTTGACGAGCCTAGCGTGTTAACCAGTTTTTGTTTGCAGTCGGAATTTTTACTCAAGTTATAAAATCCATTCTTCAATCGCTTGTTCCTTGCAGTTAGTCCACTGACATAGGCTAATGATTCCCTGACCTTTTGGAAATTGCTGTCCCTGCCACACCTCTGTCCACCCTACTCAAAATCCCTAATCAAAAACCTACTTGACTGAATTACATGGAGTGTCGTTTTGCTTCGTTTTGTTTTTCTAACTAAGACAAAATTAATTTAACGTTCTCCTTTTTAAAGGACTTGATTTAGGACACTTGAGTGGCTCAGCGGTTGAGCACCTACCTTCCACTCAGGGCATGATCCCAGGTCCTGGGATCGAGTCCCACATCGGGCCCCCTGTGAGGAGCCTGCTTCTCCCTCTGCCTCTGTCTCTGCCGCACCCCCCCGCCTCTGTCTCTCATGAATAAATAAATATTTTTTTAAAAAAGACTTGATTTTTTTTTCTTTTTAGAGTAGTTTTAGGTTCACAGCAAAATTGAGAGGAAGGTATAGAGATTTCCCATATGTCCATACCCCCCCAGCCCCATCCCCACACCCCCAAGAGAGTGGCACATTTCTTACAACCAACGAACCTACATGGACACACTATGACCACTAAAGTCCGCAGTTCGAATTATGGTTCACTCTTCGTATTTTCCATTCTGTGGGTTTGGACAAATGTATAAGGACACGTGTCCACCGTGATGGCATCATGTGGAATATTTTCACTGCCTTAAAGATCCTCTGTGCGGCTCCTGCTCCCCTCTCACCACCTCTCTCCCCCAAGCCCGTGCCAACCACTCATCTTTTTACTGTCTCCATAGTTTTGCCTTTTCCAGAATGTCTGGTGGTTGGACTCTTACAGTTCGCAGCCTCTTCAGATTGATTTATTTCACTAGGTGATATTAAGGTTCCTTTGTGTCTTTTCATGGCTTGATAGCTCATTTCTTCTTGGCCCTGGAAAAGATCCCTTGTACCACAGTTTATCTATTCACCTGCTGCAGGACATCTTGGTTTTTTTCCAAGTCTGGGCAATGATATCTGCAGGCTTTTGGGTAGATGGTCAACTCCTTTGGGTAAATAGGATAGAGTGATTTCCCCCTCTTTTTTGAGGATGGACTGGTTCTTCTTATATAACGGAAAACAGCATCGGTGGGCACACCCCTGCTGGGTTTTACTGAGAGAGTGTGGTCGAGAGAATTCTCAGGGGGTCACCAACATGCCTGAGTCACCTACTGCAGTAGCAGTAGATACTAGCATGTCGTCCACCGTTACCTCCAGGTTGGTCACCCAAATAGGTAAAGGAGCCCACGCATGACCACTCACACTGTAAAGACAACACCTAGTATTTTCCACCCGGAGACCATAAACTGATTTGTTAGTGGAATGAAAAGAGGAGTGCTGTATGTAATTGCCCAGGTCTCTGTAATTTTTTTAAAGATTTTATTTATTTATTCATGGGAGACACACACACACACACACACACACAGGCAGAGACACAGGCAGAGGGAGAAGCAGGCTCCATGCAAGGGTCCCAATGTGGGACTCGATCCCAGGACCCCGGGGTCACGCCCTGAGCCAAAGGCAGATGCTCAACCACTGAGCCCCCCAGGTGTCCCCCAGGTCTATGTAGTTATACCAGTTTTATTTTTTTGTTTTGTTTTTTGTTTTTTGTTTTTTGTTGTTATACCAGTTTTAGTTGGTTTTTTTGTTTGTTTGTTTGTTTTTGTTATACCAGTTTTAAATGTCCACCTTAGAAATGAGTGTCAGGGACATCCTTGGGATGGGGAGCAATGCACTTTATTCTTGAGCTAGTCACGAGCAAAAGGCCAAGTGACTGACCTCCTCTGCTTCCTCTCTCTCCCACTTTAGCATGTGACTGCAGCGGAGAAGGTGCCCAGAAGCCCACCTGTGACCAGGACACGGGCATGTGCCGCTGTCGGGAGGGAGTCGGCGGCCCACGATGCGATCGCTGTGCCCGGGGTCACGGCCGGGAGTTCCCTGCCTGTCCGCGGTGTCACCAGTGCTTTGATCACTGGGACCGCACCGTCTCTGCCCTCTCCGAAGCGGTGCAAGGGTTAATGAGGCTGGCTGCTAACGTGGAAGATAAAAGAGAGACCGTGCTGGTCTGCGAGGCCAACTTCAAAGGCCTCCAAGAGAACTTGTCAGAAATAGAAAGGATTCTGAAACATCCTGTTTTCTCATCTGGGGAATTCTTAATAGTCAAGGATTATCAGGACTCCGCTCGGTAAGATTTGTGCACAAGCCACAGATAGCAAGTTCCTTGATTTACCTTAAATCCTTTGGGCTTTAAAAAGCAGCCTTCAATTTCAAAATGTACCTATGTGGACGTTAGGGAAATAATTTTTCAGTTAACGACCAGGCTGGCGATCACATTTGTCTGTCTCTTTCCTACCTACTTAGGATTACATGGGATCTTTCCAGATGCCATTGATTATAACAAAAAGGCAGTCATTAAGAGCTTGGTTGTGGACAGTCCAAACCCAGCAGAGCTGAAAGAGGCAAAATTGGAAAAAGCGTCGTTTATAATACAATTTTTGTTTCAATCAGTCAGGGAAATTTCTTCTAAATCTTCCCAAATTCTTCAGTTGTTTGGAAACCCGTACATTGATATGAAGCCATATAGCAAGTATGAGAGTTTCCTCAAAATGCATTGTTGTTTTCATTATATGTTATATGCATCTATATGTTTATGTAGCATTCATCAAACATTTCTAGAAATTATGTTGGTTGTTCTGGGCCAGGGCTCAGCACACCCCAGGCAAAATCCAACATGCCACCTATTTTTGTAAATGAAGCTTCGCTGGCACACAGCCACGCGCACTTGTGTACCTGTCCTCTGTGGCTGCTTTCCTAGGACAACGGCAGAGTGGAGTAGCTGTGACAGAGGCTATGGCCCCCAAGGCCTAAAATATTTACTATCTGACCCTTTACAGAAAAGGTTTGCCAACCGCTCTGGGCAAAGCCAGGATGCACTGGGTACAGTTCCCGCCCTTCCAGGAGCACATAGTCTACTGAGAAACCAAAGAGATTGTGATTATGTAGCAAAATATCCCTTGTCCCCATAAAAGCTCCAGGACTAAGGAATAATGAAAGCCACAGAGTTTTGTGTTACACAAAACACAAGTGTCAACATAAGGCCGTTCATTTTCATCCCAGAAGTACATGGTAATAGCTTAAAAGTTACATGAGAGGGGCCCCTGGGTGGCTCAGTGGCTGAGCGCCCACCTTCAGCCCAGGGCATGATCCTGGGGTCCCGGGATCGAGTCCCACGTCGGGCTCCCCACATGGAGCCTGCTTCTCCCTCTGCCTGTGTCTCTGCCTCTCTCACCTGTGTCTTTCATGAATAGATAAATAAAATCTTTAAAAAATAAAAAAAATAAATAATAAAAGTTACATGAGGAAGAAGACCTGGCCCACCCGGAGAGTTCAGAGGAAGGACCACGCACCTTCAGGCCCCCAGGAGTCTCGTGGCCAGGCCAGGATGCGGGCCAAACACAGGCCCAGCCGTAGCCTTGTAAAGACCGTTGCCCTGCAGGATGGGGCCCTATATCCCCAGACCTTCCCACTTGTGCTGAGATGTCAGACATCCAGATTTTTATGGAAATGTCCCCACCTTAAAACAGAGCCGGTTAATCCAACAGCGCTTTTAAAAAGCACCGTCCAGGCCAAGTAAATATGCCTGAGAATGAGCTTTGGTCCAGACACCACTGGTCTGTGGTTCTAGAACACGGTGAACAAAGTGGACCTGTCAGAAAGAAGCCAGAATGAGCCAATCCGCAGCGGGCCTTCTACACAGAGAGACCACGAGACTCGGGGTAGAGTAGAAGGAGAGCGAGAGAAGCAGGAGTCCCAGGGCCAGGCCTGAAGTGATGAGGAAAGCAGTGAGTACTTCTTTCTTCTGCCAGAAACCAGCACGCCTGGCCCGTCCTGCTCCACCTGCTGGGCCCCCGTTCCTCCTTGGCAACCACCAAAGCACCACCTCCTCCCTGACGCCTTCCATGACCTCCTCAGCAAAAAGATATGTGCTTCCCGGGGGTCCCCTGAGGGCAGAGGCAGCCTTCCCCTGCTTGTACTCCCCAGGCCTGGTCCAGTTACACAGCTCGTGTTCTCTGGGTACACTACAAATGAAAGGGGGAGCAGAGGACAGGGAAGCCAGGACGTCACGGGTAGATATTCCATGAAGGGAAGCCACCTATTGCTGTGTGGCCTTGGGCAAGTGACTTAACTTCTCTGAGCTTCTGTTTCTTCATCAGAAAGGGGGATCAGGTCTCTTATTTCATCGGTTTCTTGTGAGAATGACTCAGACAAGTCTGGCACATTGTAAGAGCTTCGAGGGTACCAATTATAATAACACTAATCACCATCATTGTTATTATTATTAACCTGATGAATTACAGTCCTGACAGTTGGCGCCAGAAGGAAAAGTCTGTAGATTAGAAAGGGAGGGTAAGAGCAGAAAACGCTGGGAAGCGTCAGTTAATGCTCTGCACTTCTGCCAAAATAAATTAGTCCCAGAGATTCACACTGCAATTTGCCCCAACCGTACGCTTCACGATTTGCACCCAATTTCCTCATCACGAGGGATACACTAATTATTTACTTGAACCCACCATGGGTGCTGAACCCAGCAAATCGAAGAGGGACAGAGATCCTGGTGCAGACCATCTGGGAGAAGGTCGGGAGCATGAACATACCCCAGGGTACTCTCACCAACAAGGAGACCCCCTTGCCAGTCCTGGGAGTTAACAGTTAAGACCCTGGATGCAAGTGGCACTAGAAGGAGCCTTGCTGCAAGTGGATTTATTCTCAATAAGGAGCTCGGTTTTTACTCCAGGCTGGGTGAGGACTTCTGCGTTGAAAGCCTGAATAGGGCAGCCTGGGTGGCTGTGGTTTAGCGCCGCCTTCGGCCCAGGGCCTAATCCTGGAGACCCGGGATCAAGTCCCATGTCGGGCTCCCTGCATGGAGCCTGCTGCTCCCTCTGCCTGTGTCTCTGCGTCTCTCTCTCTCTCTCTCTCTCTCTCTCTCTCATGAATGAATAAATAAAATCTGGAAAAAAAAAAAAAAGAAGCCTGAACATAGTTTGGAGCTCATCGATTTAAATGAACCATGTCTGAATACATGTCTTTGGAAACCCAAAGCAGAGGAGGACAGAAAGAGTCCATGTAGTTGAGACTGGAAGACCCAAGGCCTTTCTTCCACGAGACCCTGTATGCGGATTGTATTTTAAGTGAGCGCTAAAATCTTCCAGAAATCTGGGTTAAGGAGAAAGAGCGAAACCCCAAACAGAGCCATAATCTGCCAAGCACCCGCTGGGGAAGGAGGGCCTGATGAGGAGGGCGCTGGTCACCAGGGCCGCGCTGATGCGGTTTTTCACTGATCTGTCAAAAGTAACACAAACTCAGCTACGCTTGCTCTCGTTTCCCCTCCAGGGAACACGCCGCGCAGCTAAGTGTGCAACTGAAAGCCGTGCATGAGTTTCCAGATCTGAAAGGAAGGCTGGGAAGCATGAGGGATGAAGCAGACCTCTTACTGGAAGGTCTTCAGAAAGAAATCCACCTGCGCGCCCGAGCCCGTGACACGAGCATCGTGGGTAAGAGAAAATGCGCTTGGACTGTCCCTCGATGCCAAAGGCTGTGAGTGCAATCCACTCGTGAGTCGCCCCCCGCCCAGTGCACGGTGCCCAAGGCTTCAGGACGTGCAAACACACCCACTAAAGGGACTATGTGTATGTGACTATGTCAACTTCTCAAGTGTCACGGAGTTTGGATGCTGAGCCAGCAGTGACACTCCAAGAAAAGACACAACTCTTGCTGGCCAGGTTGCCACTTGAAAATTGTGCAGGGCGTGGAAGGTTTGCACTGCCGTCTAAGAATCCACGCGGCAGGTGGAGAGGGAGTGAGGAGTAGGATGAGGACAGTGTCCATGTGGGTGGCAGCTGATGACTGCTCAGCCCCTCCCAGGGTCCCCTGGAGTCAGGCTCCCCTCCAAGCCCCCTGCTCTCCTGTCCAGGACCCGACTTGTGGAACATGCCAGATAAAGGCAGTCTCTACCTTTTTTTCTGCTGGGGACTCCTGGCACTTTTGTGAGGCTTATGGACCCCTCCTAGAATGTTTTTAATTGTACTAAAATCACATTAGGGGCGCCCGGGGGGCTCAGTTGGTTAAGCACCCGACTCTTGATCCTCAGCTTGGGTCTTGATCTCAGGGTTGTGAGTTCCAGCTCCTCATTGGACTCCATTCTGGGTGTGGAGCCTACTTTAAAGAAAATAAGTAAAAATTTTAAAAATAAATAAATGCCACAAAATCACATTATACTCTATAGCAGTATAGCTCAAAAAAAAAAAAAGAAAGAAAGAAAGAAAGAAAGAAAGAAAGAAAGAAAGAAAGAAAGAAAAAGAAAATGCATCAGGGGTCACCCAAGCCAGGTAGGAGAAAGGAACACTGCCCCCAGGCTAATCCTTCCACACCCACCGCCCAACAGCAATTACTGAGCTTCCCCTGGATGCCTGACTGTGCAGGGCAGGGGAGATGGGGGGGTGGATGGCAAGTCCTTGCCCTGGATTACTCTAGGCTACTGGGGAGCATGGGCATGTAAACAGCCCCAAACAACGAAAAGACTTTATTGCAGAGTCTTCAAGCCACTTGGGGAACAGAGCACAGGGAACAGAATTCTTCCTGGGTTCACCGGGAAAGGCTCCAGGAAGTAGGTGACATTTGACTTGGACTTCACCAAATGAAGATACAATTTGCCAGATAAATAATGGCAGAAACTCATCCCGAGCAATTGGAAGGTGTGGTGGTCTCATCCCTGACTTTAGGTTGTACAGAGAATAAAGATCAGGACCCTGGGCCTCTGGTTCCTCAAACACGGAGTTACAGTTGAAAGTCCTGCTACACTATCATTTGCAGTAAAACGTGCCGTGTTACTTTCATGAATTTGTATTTTACTATAAATACGGAAAATATAGAGAAGTGCTTAAGAACATAGTTTCTAGGGGCCCCTGGGTGGCTCCATGGTTGAGCGTCTACCTTTGGCTCAGGTTGTGATCCCGGGGTCCCAGGATCGAGTCCCACATCGGGCTCCCTGCATGGAGCCTGCTTCTCCCTCTGCCTGTGTCTCTGCCTCTCTGTGTGTCTCTCATGAATAAATACATAAAATCTTTAAAAAATAAAAAAAGAACATAGTTTTTAGAATCAAACCACCTGGTTTCAAATCTTGACTTTATCCTACTGTCAGCAAGATCTCAGGCAAATAACTTACCTCATGAGAGCCTCATTTTCTCACGTGTAAAATGGGGGTGATCACGCTAACGCTAACTCAATGTTTTGTGAAGATTTGGAAAGAAAACTGACAGGAAGTACAGGCACATAGAAAGCACTCCACAAATGTGACCTATCGTCATGAGCCTCAATGTCACAGGTCAGCAAACTACAGTCCACTGGTAACTTTTACCCAGAGCCTGTTTTTATAAACGGCGTTTCATTAGGAGACACCCTCACCTCTTTGTTGACATCGCCTGTGGCTGCTCTCACTGTACAGGTTCAGACTTGAGAAGTTGTGACAGACATGCTGTGGCCGGCAAGCCTAGCACATTTATTCTCTGGCCCTTTCCAGAGCCAATGTGTTAACTCCTGCTCCATATAATTAGGTAACCTTGGTTGGTTTGTCATCTTAGGGTTCATATAGGTAGTCATTAATACCAATCAATACCCAATTAATACATTTGTGGAACACTTTACAGTATATTTTTTTTTAAAGGATTTTATTTATTTATTCATGAGAGACACAGAGAGAGAGAGAGAGAGAGAGGCAGAGACACAGGCAGAGGGAGAAGCAGGCTCCCTATGGGGGAGCCTGACATGGGACTTGATCCCAGGACCCCAGGATCACGACCTGAGCCAAAGGCAGACACTCAACCCCTGAGCCACCCAGGTGCCCCTACAATGTATTCTCATCTTATTTCACTTAGTCTTCACATGTTACAGATAAGCAAGAACAATCTAAGAGATTTAACCAGTTTGCTCAAGGACACAGCCAGACTCAAGGGTAAAGCCAACACTCAAACCCATGTCTGCAGACTTAAATCTCAATGCTCCGCATCCATTACATAGATCTCTGTTTCTCTCTATCCGATCCTTCCCCATTAAGTGTAAATGCAAGGAAGAGGAGGGTGAAATTTTGTATTGGTCGTTGAGACCAAGACATTAGTCAAACTGGGAAATGATTGTCTTGATAACCAACGTATAATTTCATTGGTTCTCACAAAAGTTAATCTTACCTCAATTTGCATTCATGTAGATTCCTCAGAGAACATCAAGAAGCATTATCAGAGGTCATTATCTGCTGAAAAGAAAATTAATGAAACCACTTCCATCATAAAAAACTCTGAAAAAATCAGGAATGACTTACTTACCATCTTTGATAGGCTAAGCTCAAAAGAAAACTCATCATTGGAAAAATTACAGCAGATTACGGTACCAGATATCCAAATATTGAACAAAAAGGTAAATATTCACGATGGTGTAGTAGAAGTGTTTGTGCTTTCTGCTTTCCATACAAACACCTTCAATTGTATTTCCTGCCTTGCATTTTATTTTTTATTTATACTTTATAAATGTGTAAATATATAACATATGTAGAGATATGCTCTGTTATATAAGATATAAATAATATAAATAAATGTATTCATATATGCATTTTTTATTTTCTAAGTCAAAGTTTAAGAAAATCCAAGGTAAGACTGTGGCTTGATTTTATTATCTTATATTTATTCCTATTATTCGCTATTTCCACGATGGTACAGATTATGGACAATCACTCCTACTGCTTCATTATAAATAAAAGGTAATTTTTATTTTAAAAACATGAAGTTAACATGCAAGAAATGCTAGGCATTTGACTGTTTTCTCCAGAAACTCTAAGCATAAAAATGGCAATGACACAACGCTGCCAACAAAAAATTCAGATATTTAATTATCTAGACACATTTACTGGGTTGCATCTGTGCACTAAGCATGAACCACTGGTGAAGAAACACATATGCATAGAGCAGTGCTTTGCCTCAGAGAAGCGGGATGGTGTTAGCCAAAACTCTGCCAACGTGTTGCTTTTCAACATAAATCATTTCTCCTGTGAGGTGTGTGGAGAATCAGGGGACATGCCGTGTGTGCTCTCATCCTGTGAAGGCCCCAGCTGTCACGACTTCCTGACCCTCTCAAGCAATGCCCTCCAGCAAGCTCAGGAAGCAGAGTCTGTGATTCAAAATTTGAGTGACCAGGTCCAGGGTTGGAAGAACCGGGTAAGTAAGTATATTTCTCTTGCTTATTTGTAAATCTATAGCACTAAGAAGAAAAAAAAGCAAACTGAAAATTTTAAACCACCATTTAGCTTCTAGGCGAAAGGAGAGATTCTAGACATTAGGTTTTCTTATGTTGGGAAACATAGGATTAAAAATACAGATGTGGATTTATTTATTTTTTTAAAGATTTTTTATCTATTTATTCATGAGAGACATAGAGAGAGAGAGAGAGAGGCAGAGACACAGGCAGAGGGAGAAGCAAGCTCCATGCAGGGAGCCCCGACGTAGAACTCAATCCTGGGTCTCCAGGATCACGCCCGGGCTGAGCCACCTGGGCTGCCCCAGTTGTGGATTTAAATGTACATTTAGAAGTACATGTGAATATTGACATTTTCTACTAATACATATTACATACGTGTGTAAATATATAATTTTATATGTGTGTGTGTGGTGTGTGCATGTGTGTATTGAGAGAAGAGAAAGAACTCAAAATATATGTTTGTAGGACATAGACTCATGTGGATGTTTCTTTCACAGCAAACCCTACATAGAAATGTGAGATTCCTAGGCTCAAAGGTTTGAAAACTTTAGATTTCTCAAAGTAAACAATAACTTTTATAAATTCAAGGGTATATTTGAAATTCTATGCAATATACAAATTCTAATGTTAAAATTTAATTTAATGTATGCAAAAAGCGAATTAGTCAAAACAATTTTGAAAAAGAACAAAGTTGGGAGTTGTATACTACATGACTTTAAGACATTGCAAAGCTACAATAATGAGAGCTGTGTGGCATTAGCATCAAAAGAGACAAAGACATTAAGAAACAGATTGGAGATTTTAAAAATAAATTTAAAAATATATAATCAATTGATCTTTAACACACGTATACGAAAGAGGACTGATTTTTCTTGTCTTTTCAACAAATGGTACTTGAACAATTTGTTATCTACACGCAAAAAAAAAAAAATGAACTCCAGTTCCTACTTCTTAACTCATATCATAAAAATAGAATTAATTCAAGATAGAATATAGATGTGAATGAAAAACCCAAAACTTTTAAAGCAAGATCACAAAGATCTTTCTCCTTTTCTCTTCTGGTGACTTTCAAGTTCCAAGAACAAAAACGCATCCATATAAAGACTCAGAGACAAATGCTCCTAACAGCTTTACTGGTAAAAGCTCAAAATTGAAATTAACCCAGAGCTCTATGAACAGGTGAAAAGATAAATTATGCTATATCCATGCAATAGGTGAATCTCAAAATAATTACATTGAGTGAGAGAAGCCAAACAAAGGACAACACATTATAAGGTTCCATTTACATAAATGCTGAGAAAATGCAAACTAATCTATAGTGACAGAAAGTAGATCAGTAAGTGCCTGGAAATGGAGAGGGAGAGATGAGGGGAAGGGATTACCAGGGGGCAAGAGGATACTTCTGAGAGTGATGGATATGTTCATTATCTTGACTGGGCTAGTAGTTTTATAGATGTATGACTGTCTGGATATCTCAAATTGCATATTTAAATATGTGTAGTTTACTGTATTTCAATGATACCTCAATAAAGCTGTTAAATTTAAAATTGTTTAAAATTTAATGTTAGAAAATATTTTAACAGGGAGACACCCTTATGCCTTGTACTCCTTCCTATGTTGTTAGACATGATACAGCCGTTTTAATATTTAAGTACCTGATAACTGAGTCTCTAATAACTTTAAGCATTTTCACTTTTTTTTCCAGTCACATTGATAAATGAGAATAGGTTTTAACTGCCTAATTTTCTTTAGTTCTTTTTTGTGCGTGTATGTGTGAATACCTTATATATTCACCTTGAAATGATGAATACAATATTAGGTATTCTGTGAATACACTGGATTACTCTGGATTACAAGGTGACGATGTGCCCTAGCTGGCTCCATTTTTGACAATACACATGGAGTCTTTGATGAAGAAAAGAAGAAAAATCTCTTAAAGAGCTGAATTTCTTTACCAATAATAAGTTAGATATTACAGCAGTCAGCATTCCTGTTCGTAAGCACCCAAAACCAACTCCTGAAAAAAACGGTCTCCGAATCAACAGGAGGATAGAGGGCCAAGCTTGGGAATGGGCTGAAAACCACAGCAAAGATATGTGTGCATATCTCCTGCACACACGCTCACACACATGCTTGCATGCACATGCACACGTAGTTTTCACTTATATATTATTCTTCTTTCTTTTGACAAATATTCATTGAGTGCCCACTATGTGCAAGACAGTTATCTCGATGTGGGGAACACAAGTGTTAACACAACAAAAACAAATCCTGGTCCTGCATCCTGGTGTTTAAAACAATCCTGGATTGTTTACATAATTTTTAACTATCACACCTTACTGTCCCGTCTCAAAAAACCAGAAACCTCACACCATTTAAATAAGCCCGTGTTAAGCTTTTACTTTTAGAAGATAGCCCCTGACGCAGGTTCTAGCAAAATCCGGCTTAATCAGCAATGATGAAGAACTGGGAAGGATGGGGGCGGGGGTTTTCATGTAGATAAAATGGTGTGCTGTTTCCCTCTTGATTAGAAGGGGGAAGAGTGCCAGAAAAGATTGTGAGAGAATTCTCAGGAGTCAGTTGTGACAGAAGATGGATTGCAGAGAGATGTTTTAAGAGTGAAGTAATTTAGCAATCTCTCTTTCTGAATACAGCATCGACCAATTGACACAGATTTCATCTCTATGTTTGCCTGTCCAGAGTATTTATTTCCAGAATTCTTGTTTTATTTCTATGTGTTCTTACCCACTAACCATTTTAGTGACTTTTTAAATCGAGATAGATATAATTAACATAGAACACTGCACTAGTTTTAGGGGCACATAGTTGGATAGCTGTCTATATCGCCAAATGGTAAGCACAATAAGTTTGGTTAACATCCATCACCTCACATAGCTACATTATTTTCTTGGGACGGGAACTTTTCAGATCCCTCTTAGCTACTGCTAACCACTTTTAGGTCTTCCAAGTTCTAGAAAATTAAAGAAGAACTCTCAAAAAACTGAAGATACATATTTTTAATCATGTAAATATTTCTTTTTTGTTTCATCGTTTGCCAATGACTGCAATTAAATCCTTTTCTACAAAATCTGTAGGGCTCAAATTAAGCTGGTTCCTTTTGCGGAAAAATAAAGGGAGATTTTTTTCTTTTCCTAATTGTGTTTGATCCTAATTAGCCCTACTTCTGTCACAATTAATTTGTTCCATGCAGCTCAACTTGTTGGTGATATCGTCCTATTGCTTTCTGGTTTGGTTTTTTTCTCTTTCTCTAATTTGTTGGAATCTCAAGAAAAGCCCACGAATTTTCTCAAATCGCATAATTAAGAATTTGCACTTCTAGAGGGCAAGGCTTTAGATCTATCATTCCTCCACCAAGTGTACAAAGCATCTGGAATTTATCTTTGTAGGCTGCTCCAAGTTCAAACTCGTTATTAAAAGGAGGAATGCTTTCTTTTTAGCTTTCAAAGAAAGTACATTACTTGAATTTGAGGGATGTCAAGAAGAGTAATTATGTTAACTTACATAAAAGGAAATGCCCTTAACTCGTTAAACGTAATGACCACTGTAAGTAGTCCTAAGTGATTTGCTGATGCTGTAGAAGGCTAAAGTCTCATTAAAACAGAATTTGTATTTTACATTTGTATCAGGAAAAGTCATTAGCACTAGGTCAATATTGTATTCAAATAATAATTTTGATCGTGAATAATGTTTGAAAAGATAAATGCACATTCTTTTTTAAAGGTTTTATATTTTAAGTTATCTCTACACCCACCCAATGTGGGGCTCGAACTCACAACCCCAGGATCAAGAGTCACATGCTCCACTGACTGAGCCAGCCAGGCGCCACAAGATAAACTCACGTTAAGAAAGCATGATAATGAAGACAAATAATATCATCACCTTTTAAAGGAATCCCTTAAAATGAATCTTTTGTTTAATTATCTGTACTCCTATTTTGTTTTTAGTGAGTTTCATTTGGTCCAGCTAAGTAATTAAACATCACACGATGTGCCTACTTGTGTGTTTTTCCTCATTGTTATTTTTTTTCTTATTCCAGCTCAAAAATGTAAGTAAACTGGCAGAGGTCTCCAAAAACAATGCCTTACAACTAAGCGAGAAACTGAGGAATATGAAAAACCAAAGTGAATCTGAGAAAGAGAAAATGAGTCTTTTAATCAAAAAGCTGAAAAAGTTTTTGTCAGGTAATTAGAAAACTATATTAGGACTAGTTTTGGTTTCTTTTTCTTTGCTTTTTTCTTTTTTACAATGTATAGTCCAACAGCACAACCAATCCCAAATTACATTAAGTGGAAACAAAATGCCTAAATCAGAAATGTGATATACCACTTGATTTAAAATTTTTTAATGAAAATAATCCCCAAATATTAACTCCGTATCTTTCTATTATCTATCTATCTACATCTTTGTATGAGATGAATTTAGTAAAAAAAATGCTAGAATTTAGTTAAAATTTCAAACAAATGAACTTCGTGTTTAAAGTTATGTGTGTTTTAAAAAAAAAAAACTTAACATGATGATTCTATCAGATGCTCTAATGTTAGGATTCCATGGTTTCCTCTGCTGACAAGGTATATCTGAGATCAAGGCATGCCAGATTTTGATTACTATATCAAATACTATAGTGAGTTGATATCTAAAATATCGATTATTGCTATTATTATGGACTGTTTTCCAAGTTACATATTGGTTCTCTGTGACTGACTAAAAGGAGCAATTTGATGATGATGATGATGATGATTATTATTATTATTAATGTAATTATGACATTATTATCCTTCATTGTACTCTATTTTGGGAGAAGTTCATTTTATTTTATTTTTTAAGAGGTTTATTTTAAACTATAGAGAATTATTAGTTGGAGATTAAAAAAAATCAAATAGTACTTCTGGAAATTGACCTGAAACCTCACTCTCTGCAATAATGCATCCTGGGTATAACACTATACAGAATTAATCTTGAGAGGCTTTCTTCTCCATCACCATCTTCCAGATTCAGTAACTTAACGCTTCGCACATGAATCAGCTGACAATTGGGATGTCTGTTACCATCTTTGCAACCACTTTGTGAATCTGTTTAATATTTGTAAGAGACCCCTGTGGCCAACTGTTTTTTCCATAACCATGTTTCTAGATATTGTTTCAGCAGCACTAGTCCTGATTTTTTAAATAACAAAATGAGAAAAAAAAAAAAAGAACAAAATGAGGCAGTACAAATAATCAATAAAAATGACCAAAATAATCAGTAAAAATGAATGGGGTGGGATCAGCCTACTGGATGTTTTATGTATTCAAAAGCAAATTTTCAGTGAGTTAGCTGGATGGATTGGTATCGGCTAGACACAGATGCAGGAACTGGTTGGATTGAGGAACACATTAGCTGCAGGTACGGGTCGATTCAGGCACCAAAGCCAAACCAAAGCCAAACTGCCAGACCAGTAGCACAAAATGGCACGATACACTTCTGGGGCCCAGGGATGGTTCAGAAGGCAAAGTCCACTGCTTCCATCTCATTCACTGGGTCTTGGAGCCAATTCCCTTATCAGTCTAATTTCTCATTGCTGCTGTATACATCTCTAATAAAAAAAAAAAGTTTACTTAATTGTCCAAAGGAATCTATAAAAAAGAGCAAACCTGTGTCTAGATTATTACAACAAATATTAGACTAGGCATAGGGAAAAATCCTATTCCATAAAACAAACGTCTCTGGTCTGGATCCCAAGACCCTTGGTCACCAGGAAAGCAGTACCCTTCGCTCACAATTTCTTTTCCTCTATCCTTCCCATAAAGCCCAAATAAAGGTATTATTAAATTGTATGGTGGCTAGACCATTCAGCTCTTCTGAATATTTTCTAATATTCTAATATTTTCTTTGTGGCCTGAATTCCCATGAACAAAGTAATGTGTCACTTCTCCTGAAAGTCCCGTATAAGGGATGCCTGGGTGGCTCAGGTCATGATCCCAGGGTCCTGGGATCGAGGCCAGCATTAGGCTCCCCATGGGAAGCTTGTTTCTCCCTCTGCCTATGTCTCTGCCTCTCTCTGTGTGTCTCTAATGAATAAATAAATAAAATTTTTAAAAACAAAAAGAAAGTCCCATATAAAATTTTTGAATTTGTGATCTCATAACAAATGCCAATAAATGTTTGGTGACAAATCTGTGGTTCCATTAAATTCACTTTTTATTAGGACTTTTTTATAAAATTAAATACTATTTGTTTCAAGAGTCAACTTCCAAGTAGAGTACGTTCTGTGTAAAGCATGCTTCTAATTTACTCACAAAAAAAAAACTTGTTTCCTTCTTTTTTTCAAAAACATGACAGGAAATAAAATGTTCTTTTTATATTAAACAAAACAGCTAAAGTGAAGATGATTACCAAAAGGATATATACTCACAGCGTGTCAACCAAATGCTAAAAGCCATCTGTGGTGACCACTGCCTCCTAGGAACTCTGAGTTCCTAGGCCTCACAGTTAGAGGCCCCTGAGCTTCAGGAGCTGAGCTCTCCGCCCTTTGGGACTTCGCACCCCCCCTCCCACTATTTAAACTCCACTCTCCTGCCAACAGTGATCTGGGTGCTGCTTCTTGCTGCACCCAACCTTTGGCTCCTGGGTTCACTCAGTTTGGAATGCCTTTCCCCCTCCTTCACCCCACATTTCCACAGGTTTAATTTCTGCTGACCGCCAGGCTCAATTTGTGTGCCTTTCTGAGGTTCTTCCTGAAATATTTTCTTCTCCCTGTGGATCCCCTATCATTTGGTTTTCTATTTAACATTTTCTATTCTTGTATGATCAGTATTCCTAAGGAATGGCTTATATTCCCTCCTGGATGGTCAACTCCTTGAGGATTAGATCTCCAACTCCCTGCCCAGGATTTAGTGTTACACCTCCTTAGGGAGCCAGAGAGTCGCCAAGTGTCATCACCCCAAACCCTAATGATCTTCTTCAATTCTTCTTCAACGATCCTGCCTCAATTCTCAGGGAAGACCAATTTTATTTTCCTGGAAAGCAGGGCAAGGGGTGTATTTAACAGTTTCCTTGTGACACATTGTCCATCCGGCCCTTTACTCTGGGTGGTCGCCTTCCCTTCTCAAAACAGGACTTGGAGTGGCAGCATCAGATAGAGTTGCCCGTTTAGACAGATGAGCAACAGCTGTGAGCCTTTTTTGATGTCCCGCAGGATCAGAATCAAGTTTTGTCGAGTCCCAACCTGGTGCTTCCCCACGGTCTCGTTCATCATATTGGAATCTTCATGACAGGTGTCTAACCGCCTTAATTGCATTTGAATTCATATGTAAGGACTTAGGAGGACGTTTCGCAGAGTATAGACAATGTCCCACGTCTGTAGGTTTTCAGCTCTCCAACAAGTGTTTGTGCAGCGTGTAGTCAGCACTACACGAATGGTGGTTCTTCAGAGAAGGGAACACTGAGGGTGAAGAGGACCCTACGGGACGTAGACAATCGAACCCTGGTGTTCTAGGGACACAGAATCAGGTGCACGTACCTTTGGCCTAGACTTTGCAGTGGTTGTGTTTACAAGATACGGTGTTTAACCAGGAGGCACGATGACCTAAAACCACCTTCCAATTTCAGAGGAAAACGTGCCTCCAGAGGACATAGAGAAGGTTGCAGATCACGTGCTTGACGTCCACCTACCAACGACATCGCGAAACCTAACCGGTGAACTTGACAAAATACAGAAGGTGATGCAGCTCTGTGAGGACTACAGGACAGATGAGGACAGGCTGCGCAAAGCGGTCGATGGAGCCCCAAAGCTTTTGTTAAAGGCAAAGGGAGCAGAGTAAGTACAGTGTGAATATTCTCATCTTGCTCTCCCAGGCCATCTGCGAACAGGCCATTTGAAAAATAGTTGCGTGACAAGCTATTTAATGTTCAAATGAAATTACCCCCCAGTAGCTCAGTCCCAAAGGGGGGGGGCAAGCTGTCTGCAGGGGTCTCAGGAAGCCGGGGATTGGGAGGCAAGGGGTAGGGATGCTTATTTCCCACCTGCTATAGACTTGGAACGCCTTTCAAGTGGCCTGTTCCCTCTTTAGACCAATCGGTGCCATATACCAGCATAGACTTAACAAGTGGTAGGAATACGGGTGTGTTTTCCCTTTCTTGTTTACCCATATCTGGTACTTTCGAAATTTACCATAATAGTACTTTAAGGACCTGAATTTTTTCTTAAAAAGACTACATTAAAAAGATATGATGGTGAGGAATAGAAGAAATGAATAGGAATGACACAGGAGTGAAATTATAGATACGGTACATAGAGTTCAGGAACTCTTGCTTCCTTCTGGCCTTGTGGACTTAGCCAAGCAAACCAGAAGAAGCATCTTGGTTGGTGTTTTTAGGAGCACGGGGGTGCTGTGGGTCAGAGTTGTGGGATCAGTTGGATGGTGGTGACATCACCATGTCAGGGCGCCCAGCAGCTGAGACCTTAGCTGCCAGCACTGTGTCCTGACGTACCTGTGTACATGCAACGTTCCAGACTCCTCTGTAGGCCCACTCCCTTCCCGTTGTACTACTTACAACCCGGAAGAGTAAGTAAGTGCAGGACAATCACGCAGCTATTAAAAAATGATGCTGGGGGCAGCCCAGGTGGCTCAGCGGTTGAGCACCTGCCTTTGGCCCAGGGCGCAATCCTGGAGAACTCGGGATCGAGTCCCGCGTCGGGCTCCCTGCATGGAGCCTGCTTCTCCCTCTGCCTGTGTCTCTGCCTCTCTCTCTCTCTCTCTCTTTCTCTCTCTGTCTCTCATGAATGAATAAATAAAATATTTTTAAAAATTCTATTGGAAAAAATGATGCTGGGGAAGGATTCCTAATAACACACAGAGATTCTTCAAGGGTAATGTTACTGCTAATCTGTTAAGGTGACAGATTATACATAGAAGAGGATCTCCGTCACGGAAAGAAAAAAAGTTGTAGGACAAAAATGCTAGAATGTGCTGAAATCTTAAGAGGTGGTAGGATTAGTGGTAGGTTTTTCCCTTCCTGATACATTTCTTTTGTGTGTGTGTGTTGCTGCCTCTTCCTCCTCCTCCCCAGCCCTCCTTCTCTTCCTCCCCTTTTTCTTCTTCTCCTTCTTCTATGTTCTGGTATTCTCCCAATTTACTCTAAAAGCAGCTACATTGAAAATCTAAAGGAAAAAGAATACAGTACAAAGATATGGTGGGGGGTGTTATGAGAAGGGAAATTTCCTGAACCCTGAACCCCTCCCATAACTGTAGAGAAAGAAGCGTAGAAAGAGAAGCTCACATATGATATGGTTCAGCCATAGGATATTCGAGAAAAGCCGTAACTGTGGAGACGGTAAAAAGGGTCAGTAGTGGGGGCACCTGGGTGGCTCAGCGGTTGAGCATCTGCCTTCGGCCCAGGGCATGATCCCGGGGTCCTGGGATTGAGTCCTGCATCGGGCTCCCTGCATGGAGCCTGCTTCTCCCTCTGCCTGTGCCTCTGCCTCTCTATGTCTCTCATGAATAAATAAATTAAATTTTAAAAAAATCAGTAGTGGCCAGGGCTTGAGTGGAGGGATGAGTGAATAGGTGAAGCAGAGAGAAATTTTAGGACCGTCAAAATACTTTGTGTGATACTAGAATGATGGGCATGTCATTAGACATTTGTCCAAACTCACATAACGAACACCACCAAGAGTGAACCCTAACGTACACTCTGGACTTCGGTGTTTATGATGGGTCGATGTAGGCTCATCAACACTAACAAACGATCCCATCTGGCAGGGGTGTTGATAACTGGGGAGGCCGTGCGTTGCAGGGGCATGGGGGGGCGGGGGGCAGGGAGTATAAGGGAATTCTACATCTTCTCCTTTTTGCTGTGAACCTAAAACAGCTCTTTAAAAAAGAAAGACAGGGATCCCTGGGTGGCGCAGTGGTTTGGCGCTTGCCTTTGGCCCAGGGCGCGATCCTGGAGACCCGGGATCGAATCCCACATCAGGCTCCCGGTGCATGGAGCCTGCTTCTCCCTCTGCCTATGTCTCTGCCTTTCTCTCTGTCTCTCTGTGACTATCATAAAAATAAATAAAATTAAAAAATAAAAAAGAAAGACAAAACAAAACCCCAGCCTTTTTCATTTAAAGATGTTATTTATTTATTCATGAGAGACACAGAGAGAGAGAGGCAGAGACACAGGTGGAGGGAGAAGCAGGCTCCCTGCAGGGAGCCCGATGTGGGACTCGCTGGATCCCAGGGCCCCAGGATCACGCCCTGGGCCAAAGGCAGGCGCTAAACCGCTGAGCCACCCAGGGATTTTTTTCTTAAAAAGCCAAAGAGAGATGCCACCAGGAGGAGAGGTAGGGTTGCATGGGAAAGGGGATGTTTTGCAACATAGCAGGTTTTGCTCCTCCACACGCACTTCTGATTACGCCCCTGCAAAGGCCTATCTGATAGTTCACTCACTGGGTACATTCTTCCAAAAGTGGTTTTGAGCCCGCAGATCTGAGGATCTGGTGAATGTTGACTTGAGGTGAGCTAATTTCTGTAAAATAGACGATCCCTTGGAATGCTTGTGATTTTAACCTCGGCCTGGGCCCCTGGCAGCTAGAATGTCAGCGGAGCTTACATAAACCTGAATAAACACAGCCTGGAAACGCAGGGCTTTGGGTTCTCTTTGCTCTCTGCGGAGCCTCTTAACTATCCCACCCCCACTCCGGTAAGGATTTGGAGAGTGTTGCTTAAGTGTGAGAAATGAGGGAACTGGAATTGGCTGAGGATGGTTATTTTGTTCAGAGCTTGCCAGTGACGGTCCTGAGGCCTCTCTGGTTATGACAAATTAAGAATAAATAAGACCTGTATTATTGATTTCCATATCTGGCGAAATCTGTATCTACTTGATATGCATATATATGCGTTGTTGTTGGGATTTAAACATACCTCTTCCTCAAAATAAAGATTTCAGCACTTTGCCTTGCTTAAGAGTAATTTACATTTACTTTATAAATAATTCAGCCAAGTTTTCTCGTGGAGCCGAATGAACTCCCAAGGTGAAACAAATGAATAATTGTATATTTATCTGATCTGACATGTTAATATCCTACCTTAGAGAAGCAGCAAATGTTCTATTAAATCTTGACAAAACGTTGAATAAATTGCAACAAGTTCAAGTCACCCAAGGACGGATAAATACCACCATCACGCAGCTGACTGCGGAGATAACAAAAATTAAAAAGAACGTACTGCAGGTATTTATCTTCTTTGAAACTAATCTGAAAAAGATTTTGAATGTGGAGACAGCCTGGTTTTTCTGTGTGCCAATGTCATGCTTGCCTGACCTGTCTAATGGGATGATTATAGGATAAAATGACACAGCGGTGGTATTGTGCATTTAATTGATGTTCCCAGAGCTCTCAGGGCCTCACTTCATCATTGTTGACCCCCTCCTGGGGGACGAAGCAGGTGCTACTATCTGCCTGTACAGGAGGAAACTGAGCCTGGGGGAGGTTAAGTGACTTGCCTAAGGTCACACAGCTAATTAAAGGTAGAGTTGAGGAGGGAGTTTAACCCTTCCAACTCCAGGGAAATTAATAGACTTGTTACAGCTCACAAGGCAAAGAAACTAAGTTCATTGTTGCCAGGTTTCTGTAACTGCCAGGTTTTGTGTGAAATCTCATCAGAGTTTCTTAAGACTGAAAGGATCTCTTACCCAAAAGAAAGCATTCCACCCAGAGCTCGGTGGGAGCCAGGCCATGGTTTAACCCACATAAGGGATCCCAGAGAGGAAGTCTGGCAGTTGGAGGATGGGTAGGGACCTAGTCCCAAGCTGTGTGAAGAGGCTTCCTCCAAGGCTGCATCCTCCAGTCCATCCCCTTCCCCAGAGAATGCCAGTGCCTCAGTCTCTGTTCTTCAGCCAGGTTTTCTGGATCTAAATATATGCATTTTGAAAAGAAAAGGAGAAAGTGATAGAACATGAAGCAGTGCACCAGGAAATAAAAGGGCCATATGTGAACAGGTTGCAAATATAGGGCAGCAAAGGAAACAAAAAACAAAGAAGGCCTCTAGGTTTTCCCCTTCGACGCATAGATGCTAGAACAGGGCAGGGCAAAATATAGCCCAGAGGCCAAATGGGTGCAGTAACTTCTTTTAATCCACAATCATAAAAGTTTTATTGGAATATAGCCACATGTTGTCTGTGGCTGCTTTTGCACTACGGTGGCGCAGAGCTGAGTAGTTGCAATAGAGACTTCATGGGCCACAGAGTATAAAACCTTTACTATCTGGTCCTTTGCAGAGAAAGTTTATAGATTTGTGCTCTAGAAAAGACTTCAACATATGTCCAAGGGCACAAGAAGGTTTTCAATTTTTTAAAATTTCTAAAATATGGTATACGTAGGGCTCCCAAGGAACCCTCCTAGTAGAAAAAAGCCCAAAAATGTTGGCTAGGATATTTTTTAAAAAATTTAATACATAGCAAAATTAGTAAGAAATGGAAGAAATTTTCAGAGGCCAACAATTGTGGGGAGGTATGAATCTGGAGAGGCATTAAAACAGGAACCTGACAGCAGGCAAAGGGTATCCACCAATCCCTGGTGTGTGAGAGCTGTTGGTTTTAATGCTCGCCATGCATAAGAGACAGAAAACAAAGCCCACAAATGGAGAGATTAAGATCCCTGCCTGGAAAGGCAAAATCCTCAATGAAATGTTCAACAACTCCTCCTCCTCCTACACACACACACACACACACACACACAAGGGGAGGTGCAGGTGCACCTCACTTGTGAGATTCTTCACTAAGCATCGCTAACCACAAGCTGGCTTACTTGAGTTCGAGGATAGAAATCACACCACCTGTGTGGCCCCAACAACCCAAGCCAAAAATGTCACTTAAAGAGGTCCTGGCAGATAGATGCCTGCCAGAGGCAAACAGAAATCCCCTCCAAAGGAATGCACCTCAAAACCAAGCCTCTAAGATGCCTCCCCAAACCCATAAAAGAACAAATTGCCTCAAGCAAGAGTCATCAGAAACAGTAAAACGACAGAATCAGAATGCAAGAGGCTACGGATCTGTTACTGGACGTAGAGTACAAATTCAGAACGTTCATTATGCTCAGAAAAATCAAAGAAGGGACGAAGGTATGGCCAAAGAACAAGATACAAGAGCTAACGGCTGACCAGACAGATCTGACTTCTAGATGCGACAAACAGAATCTTGGAAATACGAAACAAGCATAAGGCATTCATTGTTGTTCTGTGGATGCAGGAGCCACCTGCATGAGCTGGAGAATAGAAATGTAAACTATGTTCAAACAATGGAATGCTTTAAGTTGCTAAAAGTGAATAAACAAGCCATGCAAATTAGTCAAGAACTGTAGGAGCATAATTTTGAATTACGATTCAAGTTGCAGAAATACACAGTAGCATATATTTGTGCTAAGTTGGAAAAAACACCGAAAAAAAAAAAAGAAAAGAAAAAAACACCGCATGTGTTAGAAATACTGTGGAGTATAGCAAAAAAGCATGTAGAAGCACATGGAATGACAAATCTTCGATTCAGGGTAGTGGTTTTACCTTCACAGGGTGAGGGCGTGTGAGGGGAGCCTTAGCTCACTGGCCCAGCGCATGGGTACGTGTCATATTTGCTTTTGCATCCTCGTGTGGGTCTGAAATATTTTATTACAATGTGGTTTTTAATGGAAGAGGGAAAAAAAAGGAAGCAATGATTTACTTTCTGCTCGCACCTAGCTTATTTCCCCAGGGGTAATTATATCATTTGTCTTCTTGTTGTTTGTTACATGAAGACACTTTCTCCTCTCTGCTCTTTAAATCAACAACAGGCTGAAAAGGAAGCCAAGGACTCGAAGAATGTGCTGGACTTAGCAAAGCAGCCGTCAGAGCTGGAGGATGGGCTTTCCCGGCTGCGGACCACGTTGCAAAGGACTGGAGAGCGAGCCACCCGGGTGACAGCTCAGGCTGCATGGGCCCGACGCCAGGCCGGGGGCCTGGAGCAGGTCACTAAGCGCCACCCCCACGCCCCCAGCCCCGGTCCCTCCAAGAGCAGACACACGGAGCTGCTTTGAGGCTAATGCTCTCATCTCAGCTCATCGTGCCATTTACCAGCAGTCCCGTTCGTGCTGGAGCGTGCTCATGGCCTGTGTTACTAGGGATCCCCAAGGGCACGACGTCTCTTCTGGAGCAGAGGGGCTGTCTCCAGGGAAGACAGAAGGCCTTTGACCAAGTTGGGACGGGGTGCTTCCTCCCCGACCGGAGTAGATCCCGCTGGGGAACTACGGAGTGGTATCCTCGGCAAACCTTCCTTCTAGACGTTCCCAGTTTGTGCCATTGGTCTATCTTGGGCGTGGTTACCCTTGACACTAGTTGGGGCACATCCCCTATAATGAAAACGAGGAGCGAAAGTCACCTGCCAAAGAGAATAGGTCAAGTTACAGAAGTCCGGGTGAGTTCATGAAACTGTTGCGGGAAAATACCCGGTTCATCCGGATTGCTGAAAGAAGCTATCAACTCATTTTCCTAGCAGGCATCTCTGCTTGGTTGCGTTCATATAGTAGCAAAAGAAAAAGGGTTGAGTGTTTTTACAATGGGTCCGTTCTCTTGCTTTTCATTCCTAAAACGCGCTGGTTCATCTCCATGGACTTGGGAGTTGAGCACATTCTCTATGGAACGGGGGTTGGGAGGTTGGGATGGGTACTCCCCGCCCACCCTCTCCCCATTTCCCTTCCTGGGCTTCACTCAGCTGTTCCACATCCTAGACTGTCCCAGGCTGACCCCTGAGATTTGCATTCTCAGGCAGAGGGAGCTCTTCAGACTAACACTTGTACTCCCCCACCCCCATCCTTGTGCTCCTTGCGCCTAAAGCTTCAGCGTCCACTCTGCCCTTCATCCTGCCCTGGTAGCTGTCCCTCCCGGCTGAGCCCAAGACTTGTCAAGGGCAGGATGGCCTCAGTTGTCCTCTGCATCTCTCACCTTAAGTAGTTTGGGACACGCGACTGGTGCCCCGTGACTAACTGCCTTCACACGGAATCACGACTGCTAGGGCTATTTTACAACAAAGCGATTTTATTTTTAATCAAAGCTGAGATTCTTTCCAGAAAAAAGAAATGCAAATAAAAGTCCTGTTGGAAGGACCAGGGTTAACCCAAGCATATTGACTGGATCACGGTGTCCTCTTGCTCCTTTGATGAACAGTATCGGGCAACTATCGTGCATGGCCACATGCTTTATAAATATTTTCTGGTGATGGGAGCGTTGCTGTCTTACAGGAGTTTGTAGAGCTGAAAAACCAATATGCTGTTCTTCAACGTAAGGCCAGCGCTATGGGACTAACCAAGGCGACGTTGGAAAGAGTGGAACGGCTAAAAGACGTGGCAGGGAAGCTGGCCGAGGATACAGAGGACAAGATAAGAAGAATAGCAGGTAATCTCTTCTTTTCTTCCCGCTTTATGGAGGTAGAGGTGACAGGGGAAAGTGTGTACACTTAAAGTATACAATGTAAAAAAAAAAAAAAACATAAAAAAAGAAAAAAAATAAAGTGTACAAGGTGAAAATTCGATGGACATCGGCATTGTGAAATGATCACCACGATTAAGATCATCACCTGGTGGGAATGCTGAAGATCTACTCACGTACACCATAACGAGTCAGGACCACACTGACCATTTGATCCCCAGAACTTTCTCCTCTTTTTTGTTTTTTTGAACTTTCTCCTCTTAAACCTGGAAGTCTGTAACTTTTCCCAACCTTTCCCCCTTCCTCCCACCTGCCGGCCTCCACTCTACTCTTCTACTTTCTGCTTCGATGAGGTTTTTTTTGTTGTTGTTTTGTTTTGTTTTTTTTTAAGATTCCACGTACAAGTGAGATCATATATATGGTATTTGTCTTTCTCTTGCTTATTGTCACTTAGCATAGTGTCCTCCAGGTTCATCTATGTTTTTGCAAATGGGAGGATTTCCTTCTCTTTTTTGTGGTTGAATTTTATACGCACACAGCCACACACGCCCCACATTTTCTTTATCCACTTATCCATCGACGGGCACTCAGGTTATTTTCATCTCCTGTCCGTTGTGAACAATGCTGCCGTGAACACGGGAACACAGATTCTCTTCGAGATCTGGATTTCATTTCCTTCCACTATATACCCAGTAAGGGGATTGCTGGATCCTATGGGAGCTCTATCTATCCTATTACACGCTCCACCAAGTGGACGATAACCTAATCCTCCACCTTCCTGGTAGCATTTATACCCACTTATCATTGGCACAGTCCAACCACTTTGGAGTCCACTGAGTCGAGGAAGTAGGAATTGGGTCAGTGCCTTGGAGACTGCAATATAACTAGCCACTTGCATGGTTCTACTTCAGAGGGTCTCAGGGAGCCTCCGCTCTGCGTGCATCACAACAAACTTCATTCAACCAGAGATGCCCTTTACCTAACCCACTGGTTCTCAACCAGGGATGACTTTATCTCCTTCCCTGGAGACATAAGTGTCTGAAGCCATTTCTGCTTGTCGCCAACTAGGGGGGTACAACCAGCATCAAGTGGATGGGGGCCAGGGATGCTAGTAAACATTCTACACGGCGCAGGACAGTCCCACTCGAGTCCCACAGTGAGCAAATATTTTGCCCAGAATATTAATGGCGTGGACGTTGAGAAGCTTGAGGAACCCTGTCCTTACCTATGCTTCTTATTTTCTCCTTCCGTGCGAATAACCGTTTTAGAGTCAGTATGATCTTGACTCCAAGGCACTGGTCATCTCATATAGATCCCTAGGCAGTATTCCAGAAGGAACCATAGTCTGGACAATGATTTTTTTTAAAGATTTTTGTTTATTTATTCATGAGAGACACAGAGAGAGAAGCAGAGACATAGGCAGAGGGAGAAGCAGGCTCCCCGTGGGGAGCCCCATGTGGGACTCGATCCTAGGACCCCAGGATCACGACCTGAGCCACCCAGGCATCCCTGGACAAGGATTCTGATCAAAGATAGAAATTTCGATGCACGCCAAGTATAGTAAACATAGAATACACAATTAGAAAATTAATTAGAATCTTCTTTCCCACAATGGGTACTCATGATTTTTCTGGGCAGTTCATGCCCTTATTAACTACCTTTAAATCATCAAGAAGTATCAGATGATGAGTGGTCCAGTTTTACCTCTGGTTGCATTTATTGCCTCTAAAACTTTAAAGTTAGTCATACTCATTTGGAACATAAGTAACTCTCAGGATATTAAAACAACCAAGACTCCTCACGTATAATGTTTCTTTGTTATAAAAGGAGTCTTTGGCCTTAGTAGAACCATTCATATCATCCCCACGACATAAAAAAAAAATGAAAATGCAACACTGGTGTGAGCCAAAGTTAGGAAAAATACATACCAAACTGTTAACATTCGTTATCTCTGGGGTGGGGGGAGAGTGAAGAAGCAAACACTGCTTTTTACATGTATATCCCTGTTTATATAATTTATATCTTTTACATTTATATAATTTACATAATTGTTATTTTCAGTATTTTCCTAACAGTTTTAAAAGGGAATTACTAGGAAAAGTTCAAAAAGACAGATTTTTTTTAACCCTCCATAGGCCATATCATGAAAGTCTGTTGGTCCTAACTGTAAGAGCAAAGCCCGGGGAGACTATTTCTGTTTTGTGCTTTATGTCGAGACCCAAATTGTTTTCACTTAGTCCCTTAGACTAGAACATTCACAGTTTTTGAAATTAGGTTGGAAGAGAAGTTAGGGGCCTTCTCAGAGAGGTCTAAAATAACGCACTCCACTTTTTGAGTTCTTCTTAAAGCTGTCTTCACAGTTCAACAATGTAGGAAAATAAGACCTTGGTTTGAGGGGCACCCGGGTGGCTCAGTGGTCAGAGCATCTGCCTTCAGCTCCGGGAGTGATCCCAGGGTCCTGGATCGAGTCCTGCATCGGGCTCCCCGCAGGGAGCCTGCTTCTCCCTCTACCTATGTCTCTGCGTCTCTCTGTGTCTCTCATGAATAAGTAAATAAAAAAAGGCCTTGGTTTGGCCACCTTCCTGACTCTGCCACTCGAGAAAGGTCTGAGCCACAGGGACTATGCTCTAGTTCCACCTGTTAGGAAGAAGTGCCCAGGGAGTCCCAGAGAGGAGCCCTTGCTTCCATTGGCAGGGTCAAGGTAGAGAGAGTAGAGAATGGGCCCCAGCCCATAGTCAGGGTCCCCCCATAGAACTTCATGCCCGTCAGGGTCCCAGCAAGAAACAGGAAGCACACTTGGATCTAATTGTGGATCACATATTTGTAAGGAGAGTTGGCTGGGTTACCTATTCCCTGCATGACCAAGCACTCCCCAACTTCAAGGGCTTAAAACAACCATGTGTTGTTTTTCTGGGGGTTGCCTGGGTGGTTCTGCAAGGTCTGGGCTCTCAGCTGAGGGCTCAGCTGGCTGGTCTGCCTGGGGCCGGGCTTGCCTGAGATTACGGACTCCTTTCCACAGGACAGGGCCTTTCATCCCAGCCGCTTGACAGCATGCTTGTGTCAGGGTTCCACGACAACGAGCACAGAAGCTGTAAGGCCCTTGAGGTCCTGTGCCTTGATTTCTTCTACTTTCTGTTGGTCAAAACCACCTGCAAAGCTGGACCTGGTTTGAGGGGAAAGGGAGATACCCTCTGCTCCTGAGTGGGAGGACCTCTTCAAAAGGCCCAGGAATTCAGAGAATCCGCTAAGGGTGTGGAGGGCCTGTGTGATCCGCAGCAGTGAGGAGCCATCAGCACCCATGGGCCCCAAGGAACAGGGGGAGCGGGAGGGCCAGTGCTCTGAAGTCGCTCTCTGAATGCTGGAGCCAAAGGCAGGGGCCCATCTTGCAGGCTGAGAGGAGAGGTGGAGAGGTAAACTGCAGAGCCCTGTGATCCACAGGGACAGCTGTGCACCCTCCGCCCCGCCCATCGCTTCTCAGAACTGTCCGGTGGCCAAGTGTGGATGGGCTGCGGAGATCCAGGGAGCCAGATGATGTCATCCACTGAGGCTGGCTTTCCAGGACAGAGCGGGATGGAGAGTGGATGCGGTCAGGCCAAGGACGAGTAACCAGCACAGTCTCATTAACTTCGGTGGTAGAAACGCAGGGGTCTTTTCATCCTTTTAGTACAAATACGCTGCCAGTGCTGAATCTCCCTTTGAATCCCAAATGGACCTATATTTAAGTTCCTAGAGACAGAATGCTCACCACCTCCCATAGCAGCTCTCTCTTTGAACAGCTGTGACTGCTAGAAAGTTCTTTATCTCCAGACAAAGTCTTCCTTCATGGAGCTTGCTCCTGCTGGTTTCATTCTATTTCCTCAGGATGACAAAAAACACATGTCCTCTGCTTTCATAGCCCTCAAATGCTTGAAAATAACTACAGGACATGCCCTGAATCTTCTTTCTCTATATAAAACATCATCAGTTAATTCGTCTTTTGTTCATGGGACAGTTTCACATTTCTTCAGCAATCTGGCTCCTTCCTCTAAACATATGCTACAGGGTAGTTTGACAATTCCCTCGGATTGTCCAGGTGCGACCCGTCCAGGTGACGTGGGACATTTACCTCCTTTCTTTAAGAAGTTCCACTTCTGCCTAAGGGCAGTTTCTTTTTCTAAGGCGACTTCACACCATTAACTGTCACCCTCTCTACCTCTTCCACCCACGACTTTATGGGCTCCTTGCTAGGGTTTACTCTAATTCCCAGGTATTTGTTGTATGAAGAATGGATATGGATGGATGGATGGCTAACAGTGAAAGGCATCATGTTGCTTTTACTCTTCGGGGCTTGAATATCAGCAGAGCAGAATGAAGTCTTTTTTTTTTAATTGAAAGACTGAGAACTCCTAAGTGATGAGCACATGTTAAAAAGCAAAGTTAAAACAGCACAAGCAAACCTGTGGAAATATTCACCAAGTCCAATCAAGGCTCGTCACCCATCTTTTCATTTCTAACAAATTCTAACTAACTTTAGACTAATGCTGATAAATGCCATTAGATATACAATTTTTTTTTAGGCAAAAACATCACATTGCCCAGATTTGTGTGAAAACCTTGAGGAGTCTGGTGAAAATTAATCTTTTGTCTGTTGAATCAAAATGCAAAACTAAATATGCCTTTAAGAGGCACAGAAATCCCTGTGTTTCACGTAAGGTGGGTATCCAGGATGAATCCACCAAAACCGAGTCTATCCTTTACTTCATTTTCTTATTTCAGATTTAGAAAAGAAGATCCAAGATCTGCAGCTGAGTAGACAAGAAAAAGCTGATCAACTGAAACAGTTGGAAGATCAAGTTGTTGCCATTAAAAATGAGATCGCTGAGCAGGGAAATAAATATGCTACTTGCTATAGTTAGGCAGAGGTGACATGCAAAGTCACCTGTGCCTTTTTTTCTGGCATCTGACAAGGAAGCTTCAGGAGCTGAGCTGAACTGGGAAAAGGGCAATGGTCAGCCCCGCCTCCTCTGCCTCCGGGAGTCCCCGCTCCTTGCCCTGGATCTGAGCTGGGCCAAGCAAATGCTGTTCCACGTGGAATAGAAAGGAGGAAGTAGAGACACGGTCTCTGGCTTCAGAAACCTTTCTTCTTGCCTTCCTTTCCCTCTCAACACATAAAAATAATTTATTACGTGTGACAAGTACAAAATAAATAAGGATTCTATTCATTAATCATCACTTCAGTCAAGTGAGCCTCAGTGTGAAATAAGTTGCCAGGGGAGGGGTGCAGGGGGGCAATGGGTTACTAATCAATGGGCATAAAATTCTGGTGAAGTAAAATAAATTCCAGGGTTCTGCTATACATTGTGTAAGGTCAACAATCTATTGCATACTTAAGAGTGTGTTTGGAAGGTAGATCTATATTCAATGTTCTTACCACAATAAAACGAAATAAAAATAAATGCAAGCAAATTAAGCCAAAAATACATCAATGTTTCTAACACTAGAATGGAATAAATCTGGACCGTGTCCTGTGGGCGAGATTGTCCCGTGTTTTCTTTTTATTTGGATATGCTTTATCTATAAAATGATTATTCTGAATAAAATGCATACAATTCAAAATGTAACTTGTTTTTACACCCACTTCCCTCTCTATTCATTCTCCCAATCAAAATTCTGTTTGCCCCAAGTGGCACTGGAACAATATTCAAAGAGAGAAATGTTGAGCTACTTTTCATAATTTGTCTGTAAGCAGTTTTGCTGTAAAATCTGCTACTGATTTTTGAAAGACCAGCAATCCTTTCGTTATTGTTTAGTGTGAAATTGTCTCATTTTGAAATAAGTCTATGATTTCACATTAACTTTTTTTGGATGTATTAACTGAGCACACTGCTTATGTTTGTGAAAGCAATACTTCAGAGGGATTATTTTAAGGGATTTGGCCCCACGTGTTTGAATAAGAAATAATAGATGCCAACATTGATATATAAAAGAGAAAAGCAGCTGGAGCCATTTCCCGTAAGGACTAACTCATTAAAAAAAATGGGTTTAGGGTCGTCTGGGTGGCTCAGTGGGTGGTTGAGCATCTGCCTTTGGCTCAGATCATGATCCCGGGGTCCTGGGATCGAGTCCCACATCAGGCTCCCATCCCTGCATGGAGCCTGCTTCTCCCTCTGCCTATGTCTCTGCCTCTCTCTGTGTGTCTCTCATGAATAAATAAATAAAATCTTTTTTTAATGGGTTTAAAAATTCAATGAAGGGGCTTTAGGATTATACATAAATACAAAATTTCTTAAAACATACATTATTTAGGAAAATTGCCGTTTCCCTGGAGATCCTGAAGAATGAAATGAAATTTTTTCTACTGGAAAGCCCACCAGAAATTTCTTTTGAAATGTATGATTGCAATGCTCTATCTACCCAGCACTTTGATGTCTGGAAACTTCTACCAACAAATATCACACAAACTGAACCATAGTTGGAAAATAGGCGGTCATAAAATCTAAGTTGTGTTCTCCCGTGTAGAGGGTGGAAGATACTCCAGGCTTCCCACCAGGATACTGACTTCCATGCTTGGACAGACGATAGACTTAACTTGACAAGCATGGTTATCTGTTTGCAATAGGAACCCTCAACTGTTCTTCCTTTTCAGTGGTTGGAGACTATACAAGTAACAGACAGAGAGTGTGCAAAGGGTTAAAGAAGGAGGAGATTCTGTCCTCCTACTGACAAGGGTGGGGCAGAAAAATGCCCCAGCCCTAAGGAAAGCACAGTAACCAAGGGAATCAAGGCCAAGGACGAGATCAACCCGTCATCTCCTCCCGGCCACCTGGGATTGCAGTGTGAGGAGGTCAGGAAGGATGTGATGCACTTTGGAAAGACTGTCATTAAAAAGTGGTAAGCCTTCTAAACTTTGGTGTTTAAAATGATAAGCTTCGGTTATTTTTTAAAAAATGTACATACATGAAAAATCTTCTTCCTCAGATAAATCATTGCTAACTTCTATTACTTGCTGCATCTGTTGTTCAGGATGTGACCAAGGCAAAGATTTGGTGAAACAGTATCCATTATATATTGCAAAAGCATCTGAAAATGTGTCACGAGATCTAACCTAAGACCCAGCTGAACCTGTATATTAAGAAAATAATCTTAAATATGGGGGGAGAAAAGCTTCGTGAATAATTCGTTGTGGCGCTTCTGATATTAAAAATGCAAAGAATGCAAATAACAATAAAAAACCAATGAAATATTATGATTTTACCAGTCTGATTCTTGGATGCAAATGTGGAAAACTAACAACAGCTTATTATGCAAGAAAGGAATTTCTTTTTTTTTTTATGGATTTTATTTATTTATTCATGAGATACACAGGCAGAGAGGCAGAGACACAGGCAGAGGGAGAATCAGGCTCCCCTGTAAGGAGCCTGATGTGGGACTCCATCCCAGGACCCCCGGGATCACAACCTGAGCCAAAAGCAAACACTCACCTGCTGAGCCACCGGGCATCCTGAGAGGAATTTATTTAAAGGTAATCTAATAGCACGTAACTTTGAATAAATGACAGGGAAAAATGTAACCAAGGGCAATTATACGTCTGGGAATATATTCAAGATCACACCTCAGGGGCACTCAGGTGAGAGGCTAACACTGGCCTTACTGGTCACTCTGTACCATCTGATTAACTCTCAATGGTCTTGCAGCTTGCCCATGACTCAAAATCCCTGGGAAAGATATCCAACTGCCTGAGCGTCTTCATGTGCGCTGGCTGCCAGAGAGAAACAGAACATCTGCCCCCTTGAGCTTTGGTCGTGGGAGGGGAGTTTTGCCTCCATCTATCTTTGGACTCTTCCAAGGTGGGAAGTATTTTGATGTGAAGCATCAAAAAATTACAAATGCCCATTATAGTCCACCTTTTCCTCATAACATGATACATTCCTCATCCCACGTTTGATCCTAAAACAAAAACAATGTTGCATCCACGCAGCCCTCTGAGAGCACATCCACCCTGTCTTCAAGGGAACCAACCCAAAGTCCCATCACTCGCTGAGTGCATCCAGCTGGGCTCGCTTCCTTTTCTGTTAAAATTTGGTCTCCGATGTACTGCAACTTATGATCAAGATGATAAAGTTTACCACGAACACACATCAAGTGTAGAGCAGTGAGGTAAAGAAGGGAACTGAAAAGGGAATAAAATGTATTTTTATATTTTATAATAAAAACTGCGAGTACACACAAAGCATCACACGAGAAACACAGACTGAGATTGCAGACTTCATTTCTGTGAACTCCTCAAGAGGTTGCCTTGGGATTGATTCCATCATCCCACCTTCCCTTTACTCATTCCATCTCCCCTCTGCCTTCAGCAAGCATCTCTTTATCAAGGAAATGGACCCAGATCTTCTTTCCTGAGGATGCTGTCTTGGAAGGTCCTGCGAGTATAGGGGCAGAGTGCCCTTGTATTACATTTTGCCCTCGGACTTGGCAGGACAGGACTGTCTGGACTGCAGTCATCACCCTCCCTGCTGCCACTGTGTGACAAAAGCTCTATTTCTCATTAAGAGTTGAGATCAGTTACCCCAATCAGAATGATAATTCCCACCCTCCCTCTCTGTAAGCCTGAGGAGTCTGAAGCAGCTGGGTATTCATATGTACTCCAACTCAACGGGGCAACTGTCAGGTCATCTCGTAAAAACGTACTTCCTTAGAGATCGGAGCCCAAAGTCAGGTACAGGGAGTAAAGTCTTGCCCATGAGGCATTTGGATAGAATTATGAACAGTGTCAGACAGGTTTTCACTCTCTCTTGGTTATAGATCCACGTACTCTGCATCGAGAAGGCTCCATCAGTTTTCACGGAAGAACGCATGGCTCTGCCTTGCATCAACAGGAATACATTTTCTTTGCTTCTGTTACAACTATTCAGATAGTTTCCTAAACTTGAGTTGAGTGAACATGACATCTACCCAAGCACTGGGAAGTCTCTTGAGGCGTGTCAGGGGCCAGCATAGAGCAGTCTAGACTGAGTCTAGACTCCATGCGTCAGAGCAGGAGCGGGGTGAAGGGGAGGAGGTAGAGAGCCAAGGTTGAGACGGAGGAGAGCAGGGGCTAGACTTACAGAGACGGAGACAGCAAGACTCAATAATAGGGATCCATGACTCTGAAGGTGGGAGAGCAAGATGGCAGACAGCGCACTGGGTCGGTCACACACACTGGGGTGGCCAGGAAACGTGGGGCAGCCCTGTGACCAGAGGTCAGGCAGAAACATTTGCAAACCAGCTAGTCTCATCAGCAAATCATTAATGAAGATCAGGAAACATCACCATGAGGCAGCTGGTGTGGTCTGTTAAGGAAGCCATTCCATCTCCTCCTAAATTAGAAACCAATCTCAGGTGACGGGCAGCTCGGGCCCAGCAGTTAAGGGCCCAAAGCACCAAGGTGGAAAATGAGGGGAAACCAAAAGAACTGCTGTCTGGTGTCCTTCTTCCTTCTGGGACTAGAACTCCTCCACCTTCTAAATGGGCATACGGCTGCCCAGGGAGAGAGACTGTATTGCTCAATGTCCCTTGCGGTCCACTGGGACCGAGTGACTGAATCTGGCCGCAGGGATGTCAGTGAGAGTGTTGTGTGCAGCTTCAAGGACACAACCATAAAAGGAAGCTGTTCAACCTCCATGGTGGGCAGGCAGGCTAATGGCCTTCAAAAGGCCTAATCTCCATAGTCTGGGACTGCATCATGTTACATGATGAAGGGAACTTAAGGCTGCAGATGGAATTAGGGTTGAAATCAGCTGACCTGGAAATGGGGCAATTAGCCTGAATTATCTGGGTGGGTCCAATGTAATCGGAAGAGTCCTTAAAGGTGGAAGAGAAGGCACGAGAGAGAGAGGGTCGGAGAGATATGGGCATGAGAAGGACGTGGCCTGATGTTCCTGGCTTTCAAGATGGATCCAGAAGCTGGGAAAAGCAAGGAAAGGGATTCTTTTTTACTGCTTCCAGAAAAGAGCACAGCTGTGGAACACCTTGATTTTGGCCGAGACCCGCGTGGGACCTCTAACCTACAGAACTATAAGATGTGTCCTTTTAACCTACGGTGTTTATAGCAATTGGTTGTAGCAGCAAGAGAGCTCTAATACACTCCCCATTTGTCTTTTTCCCCTTCAAGTGGGCCAGGATGTGGCAGGTCAGGTATCACCACGTAGAGGAGGGTAATCCTGTGAAACAAGGCAAAAGAAACCTAGATCCCTACTCGACTACCAGTCAGGGTCCCCACAGGACGCGGAGGGTACAAGCTGGAACCCTGTAATAAGGGGATGGTTGACAAGGATGCGGTGAGGGTGCAGGAAATCTTGTAAGGGGTAAGGCAGCACGAGACAGGGGGTCCTCACCTTGGCCACAGGTGAGGAGAGCAGGTGACAGCTGGGCACCCGAAGAGAGTGTGTAGGAAGGCCACTTCATAGGACCTATGGTCACTGTTAAGGAATGCGGCGAGCTGTAACCACTCTGCAAAGGATCTGGGGGCGTGACCACCCCCAGGCTGCTGTCCCCGGTCCCAGGCAACCTCTTGTTAGCTTTTTCCACTCCCTAAACCAAGAGGCCAGACTGATACTGCCACGTAAACCAGCATCCTGGGCTTCGAGGGGGCACGATGACGCTGGGCATCAAGGCCGTCTATGCTTGGCTCCCCGGGACTACTTGCCAGCTCGAACCTGTATGAGGTCGCAAAGCAAACCTCTCTGGTGATGTCACTGTGACCTTGGTTTCTGGTAAAACCACTGAGCCAACATCCCCTTCAGTATCTCTGAGGTGGCATCCAGACTGCCAGGACAGTCCCCTCTCTGTCCTGCGTCATGGGGACAGCAGACCAAGGGTCAGGTGCTAAGTGCAAATCCGGGCTTGTCCCCTACATGACCTCACGTGATTTACAGCCTCTGAATTCCCAGCCCTCGGTGTTTCCTGCCGCTGTGAAATGCTAATAACTACACCTGGTCTGGCGCCAGGGTCCCGCCCAGGTGAGAGGGCTGTAAGGTGTGTAAGAGATTCCTGAAGTCCTTAGAGACCCGATTCCTAGCAATCACCCTGCGGGTGGCAGGTGCACTCCCCTCCTGCGGTGCTGCCTTCCTGGGAAGCCCCATTGCTGTCTCTTCACCAAACTGGACTTTTCCTTAAAAAGAGCCTCCCTCCACCCGAAGGCTTCTCTCCCTGGCTCAGCTGAAAACACTCTCTGGAGTCTTCTCTTAGGTCGCCAGATGCTGATGAGCCTTACCTAACCAGAGAGTAGGTGAGGATGTAGAACACGTGTTCAGCCACGTGTCTATTCCTTTATAGAACTCGGGGTGCAGAGCATTCTCTTTTAAAAAAAAAAAAAACATTTGTTTTAAAGATTTTATTTATTCATGAGAGAGAGAGAGAGAGAAGCAGGCTCCATGCAGGGAGCCAGACGCGGGACTCGATCCCGGGACTCGATCCCGGGACTCGATCCCGGGACTCGATCCCGGGACTCGATCCCGGGACTCCAGGATCACACCCTGGGCCAAAGGCAGGAGCTAAACTGCTGAGCCACCCAGGGATTCCCAGGGTGCAGAACATTCTACAAGTCTTCCCCGACATCTTCGTTCCATACATTGACTCCACATTGTTGCAGCTCGGACAGTCCTGGCACGATCCCGGAATGACAAATCTTTGCACTGTAACACGAAACCAGCTCACCATATGGGTTGGCCTCTCTAAAAATGTAGTTGAGAACAATGCAAGTCTTTAAGTCCATATTTAGAGGAAACCCTGTCAACTGGGAATCAAATCCATGCATAGGACAAAAGAAATCCTTCTTTCCCGTCCCTCCCCGCTCTCCGTAACTGACACCCTATAGCACTGAAAATTCCTTCTCTGGAAACTTCTCTGCTGTCAAAACTCCCCCCCCCCCCTCCCGCCAATCAGGCTCTGGCTCTTGCCTCTCAGATCCCCTTCTTCCCTTGGCACTTGGTCCCTCTCCCTTTTCCTCTGCCACGGATGTTGGTTTACATGACTGTTGATATTTTCCAAGCCACGGGGCCATAAATTAGAGTGAGCCACTCCCAGAGGAAGGTCATGGTCTCACAGACAGGCCAGGGCTACACCCCCCAGGCAGAGCTCACTGAGCCACAGTGAGGGAGAGCCTTGCTTTGCAGTTAATTAGGCTTTGTGTAGAAAAAGCAATTGTGGGCCCCCTGGGGGGCTCAGTGGTTGAGCGGCTGCCTTTGGCTCAGGGTGTGATCCGGGTCCTGGGATCGAGTCCCCATCAGGTTCTCTGCGGGGAGCCTGCTTAGGTCTCTGCCTTTCTCTCTCTCCCGAATAAATAAGAAATATTTTTTAAAAAGAAGAAAAGCGATTGCATGAAGTGGCTATGCAAAAAGCCTTAAGGAGTACATTTGTATAGATAAATACAAAGGTTTACATATTTATATATAAGATTTATGCAAATTTTATGTAAATACAGCTATAAGTTTTGGGTTCCTCGCTAATCCTCCTCCACTCAGCAAACTACCTTAATCAATCCCTCCTGTGTGCAAACCCCCACACATACATACCCCTTCTTGTCTTCCTTTGTCAACAATCCGCCCCCCCCAACAAGCCCAAGGAGAAATGTTTTTCACTCACTTTATGCTTCTGACTAAAAGCTTTGTCAGCCCTGATTCTCCTGCTTCAGGAAAGTGACAAACTTTGGTGACTAAAGTTTTCACAGGCTTTTCCCACTATAAGCTTTAAGGCTTTAGGAACAGAGATGCCTGCTTATACTTCACTAGAAGACAGTCCCCCGTTTGTTCTCTCATGTTTCCTGCTCTCAAACCCTTGAGAGACAGAGATCTTTTCCACCCCCCCACCCCTCCTTCCAACATAAAGCAGACCAAGCATGACTTCTAACCTGCTCATCCATCAGCATCTAGCTTTTCTCTTCTGGGCAGTAGCTTCAAACTACATATGATTTTTTTAAAAAAGATTTTATTTATTTATTCACGGGAGACACACACAGGAGGCAGAGACACGGGCCGAGGGAGAAGCAGGCTCCATGCAGGGAGCCCAACGTGGGACTCGATCCCCAGACCCGGGACCACGCCCTGAGCCGAAGGCAGACGCTCAACCACTGAGCCACCCAGGTGTCCCAAAACTACATATGATCTTTAGCTTTATTCATTAAATGCTTTGGATCATTCTAGAAGGCTGCTTGTGCTAGACCAACCTGCCTCAGACCCAGCCTGCTGACTGAACAAACTTTGTTAGACAAAGCAAACTTACCACAATCTAAATTAAACATATTAATCAGCATGTACAGGATTTTTGAGTATTTTCCTCATGTTCATATGAATTATGTGGTTTTCTTAAAGGTTGTGTTTGATTCATAGCCATGCCTGACCTCATTCCATGCACAACCATGGTTCTTTGACAAACACCAAGGTCTAGGAAATAGGGGGCTGGCTTAATTTTATCTTACATTCTCCAGGTGATAATGAAGTTTACTACATTCAAAGCCCTCTGGTCCTCCCTACCTGGCACGGAGAATTAAAATCTAATCTTTAGTACTGGTACTTGCTTGCAGGGAGGACTTTGAAATAGCCCACAAAACGTTCATAGTAAAAAAAAAAAAATTAAAATCTATTGGTAGATGATAGTTCCTCTAATGGGAAAAGATATAAAATAGAAAGTATTAGATAGAACTGGGCAAACCCTTAGAGACACTGGCTTCAGGCATTTCTTTGGAGCTTTTGCACATGATCATCTCCCCCATTTGCCCCTCCTTCAGGAAAGAGGTTTAAGAAATCCAACCTGCAGGAGATTTAAAGAATTCCCTCACCCCCTCCCCTCATTTTCAGAAGAGCACTGAGGTGACCTTAGCCAAGGGTCACACGCCTAGTGGGCAGAAATGCCAAGGCGGGGGTGATAGAAAACCCATCTTACGACAATGCTCATTCTATTGGACCCTCTCTTTCAAGACCGTTTGCTCTTTTAACTGATCTTAGGCTCTATTAAAATAACCATCAAATACAGGAAAACATTTTCTTAAAATCGACCAACCTATTTTTTATATAAATGGTCTTAGAAACGATTTCACAGAAAGGAATTCTGCTTGACAGAAAACAAAGGCCAAATGGCTTACCGAATAGACCTACTCCATCCTTAATATTAGTGAACAAACAGGTAGACTCTTGTAGGACTATGTCTTTTTTAAAAAAGATTTTATTTACTTATTCATGAGAGACACAGAGAGAGAGGCAGAGACACAGGCAGAGGGAGAAGCAGGCTCACAGAGGGGAGCCCGATGCAGGACTCGATCCCAGGACCCCAGGATCACGACCTGAGCCAAAGGCAGATGCTCAACCACTGAGCTGCCCAGATGCCCCTACTATGTCTTTTAAGAATAGCCAACTAAGTGACCATATAATTGTCATCAAACAATCAACAGAATTATTTTCAGTCCTCAAAACTTTCCATGTAGTGTTTTGTTTTATTTTTGAGAAATTTTGTTTTATTTTGTTTAGATTTTTGAGAGAGAGCAGGAGGGGAGGGGCAGAGGCAGAAGCAAACTCCCCATTGAGCAATAAGCCCCACGCAAGGCTCAATCCCAGGGCCTTGACTGAGATCATGACTCAAGCCAAAAGCAGACACTTAACAGACTGAGTCACCCAGGCACCCCTTTCCATGTAGTTCTTAAAAACAAAGCAACAGGGATCCCTGGGTGGCGCAGCGGTTTGGCACCTGCCTTTGGCCCAGGGCGTGATCCTGGAGACCCGGGATCAAATCCCACGTCGGGCTCCCGGTGCATGGAGCCTGCTTCTCCCTCTGCCTGTGTCTCTGCCTCTCTCTCTCTCTCTCTCTCTCACTGACTATCATAAATAAATAAAATTAAAAAAAAAAAAAGCAACAATGTAACAGATAACAAGGTAGGCCAAATTTAAAATATTAAGTTCTATTATATATAAAACTTGTTACAATATGTGTGTCTTCAGCAAAATTCACTTGACCTAGTAACTGTTAGTTCTTTAGGTAGGAAAACAAAAACCTCCTTGGTTGGGTGCAGTGGTTCTTATAGGATATGAAACCATTTTCTAGGGCTCTGTAATAACCAAACTGCTATTTAGATTATTAGCTCTGTTAAAATGAATATTTACATTAATCCAAGTTGGTTTTTCTTCTTGATTCTCAACTGAGCTTATTAAAAGCATCACTATACTGTGAACTTTCTAGAAAGGAGTAGGAATGGAAGTTAAATGGAGCCTGAAAATCTAACAGGCAAACTAGTGTTTGAGGATTGCAGAGATTCGTACCATGGGAAGAAGCTCAAAGCTTGGAAAGGCTGTATAAACATCCCATATCTAAAGATAAACACTTGGGGATCTTTATGACATTCAGGTTCAGCTTTGTGTTAGCCATACTGCATTATGATTCATCTAGGGAAGCAAAATACTAACGGAAAAGATCAAATATTCAGGATTAAAGGAACAATTGCCTTCATTTGGAAAGAGGTCTAAACTTTCTTACAAACCAATGCAAAAAAGTTCATCTGTTTAGATAGGATATGTTTCAAGTTGCAATTTTCTTTTAAAAATCTCTGCTCTGTTCGACTCCTCAGACTACCACCATCCATTCCATTCAGCAGATCTCTAGAGATGTGTATACTAAAATTTCTCCTTAAACTCCATGTTTTTTGCTTCCATCAACTTTGGGGAGGAGGTAGCTCTAATATATAGACAACATGAAAGATTTAAATATTTATAAACACCTTTCTTTGTAAGGAAAAGATCAACTTTCAACTGTGAACACAGTTGACTATATTTTGACTGGAACATAAAAGCAAAGGAAGTGGTTAAGAAAAATTAATCATGGCTACTCTACATTGCATTCAAACCCAAATAGACCGTAACAGTTCCTACTCTACTAAAACTCAAGTTTCTGTGAAATGCCTGCATATTTTAAAGTACATCAGGAAGTTTGATTTGTTTTCTTCCATTTTTGACTGGACAGAAAGCATTCTTTGCTCAGGGATGTGAAGACTGCATGACTCCCAACCTAGAGTTTATTAAAGTGAACGTCCCTTTTGAACATAAAAGGTCACATTTGAGCATGCAATCACAGGAAACTATCTTAATTTTGAAATAATCTTTATTTTTAAAAAATTTTTAAAGATTTTATTTATTCATGAGATACACAGACAGAGAGGCAGAGACACAGGCAGAGGGAGAAGCAGGCTCCATACAGGGAGGACTCGATCCCAGAACCCTGGGATCACAACCTGAGCCAAAGGCAGATGCTCAACCACTAAGCCACCCGGGCATCCCTGAAATACTTTTTAGAACAATGGCTATACATGTTCATTGTGGAAAAAAATCCTCAAATAAGGGAAAACCATCATTTAATATTTTGGGTTGTATATAGGCAATTCTTGGGTGGTCTCCCTTTTTAATCCTTTAAGAAATATGTATACATGTAATACATATATTACATTATTTCCCCATAACTGGAGCCTACTTTCCCCCAGCTATATCCTAAAAATTGGCCTCCATCTTTTTAGGCAACTGTCTAGTATTCCATTACAGGGGTCTAGCATAATTACTTTCCCTAAGGGATCATCAATAGAGGACCAGCCACTTTCCAGTTTTTCTCTTGTTTAAAAGCAACAGCATACACCTCTTTATCTGCCTGATTTGGCATATTTTTCCAGAGTCAGTTATGTATAATTTAAATTTTAATATTTCAGATTGCCCTCCAGAAAGGCACACTTTTACTTTCCTGGCAATTAGTTATGTTGCTGCCCTTGGGAATCTCATTACAGATGACACCATAAGACTTAGGGACATTGACTTACCATTATATCCTCACCACCCTGCAGCTTCTCACACAACGGTGAAAGTGTGGTTGCTTCTTGGTACTCCTCGCGTGGATTCACACTCCCACAGCATGGGATAGAAAAGTGGCTGAGCAAGTTTATGCTGAGTTAACATTATGTATTCTCATTAATACTTCACAGAAAACTCCTCACTTGTATTTCCCACGGAATAAAATAAAATGTGCTGTATATACACAGTACTAATGTATATTGGGCATGACTCATTCTGGCTGAAGAATTACCTGTGAATTATTTCTCCCCAGAAAGCACAATGGGCATAGTTCCAGGCATTTATTGAATGAACACATTCAACAACTATCTGATGAGCCCTGTGCTCAGTGCTGGGGAAATTAGGATGCTCTCAAAGCACTTGAGATTGAGCAAACCCAGAAAATACACTCCTACGCTAACAATCTGTTTGGTGGACATTCATTATATACCAAGGATGTATTCTGTGCCGGTGTTAGGGATATAGCAGTGAGTGCAAGAGATGAGGTGTATAGCACAGCTGGTTTAGAACAATCTAGAAAGATCTTTTCTAATAGGTGTATGCCCAATATTATGCCTGGGCAGTGGAATCGAGAAGATTCCGCGTGTGAAGTACCATCAGAGGAGAGGCTGTCTTGGCAGAGAAGAGTGAGCAGGCATTTCAGGCAGAAGGAACTGGATGAGCCAAACACCAAGGTTTAGGGTTTGAGAACAGTGAGTAGAGTTTGGGAGTGGAGACTGATAGCTGAGAATGCAGAGGTGAGCGTAATTTCATAGGGGCCAGATTTCAAAGAGCCTGTAGCGTGTGCTAAGGTACCTGGTCTTTGTATTTGTCTCACAGATGAGATTGAGGAGTTCTGTCCCGTCACTTTCAGTAAATTCATTAGTGACTAGAAATAATGAATTTTAATTTCCTGGCTCTCTGAATTTGTATTTTAAGATAAAAACCCAGACTTAGCCAACACGTATCATATGCTTTACTCAAAATATAACATACACTTATACCTAAAAAACTCCCGTGGGTTACAATTTTTTGCTGTTGTTTAATTATACCAGTAGATTGTCATTAAAAAAAATAGTTGAAACATCCCTTAACCTCATCCCAAACATAGTCCCAGTCCCTTCCCTGAAAGTACCACCATCATCTGTTTGCTGTGCCTCTTTCTAGGACCATATCCTTGTCTATTCCTGTATGTATGTGTATATGTTTATAGAAATAGAACATTGTAATGTTCTTCCTCCATTTTTAACCCCTGTTGATCTTCTTACCAATAGTATATACATGTAGAGACAACCCTGGCCTTCTCTCAGTGTAAAAGACCTATCACTAGTACATAGCAGTGATTGGCACCTAGAAAACACTAAAAAGTTAAAGAGAGAGGTTGCTGCTAAGGCTTAAGGTACTAATTAGGTAGATATGTGGAGCTGTCAAAGTCCACCAACTAGTGGTGATGATCAGCACTTGGATTAAAAAGTCCTGGGCAGGTGCACTTGGATGGCTCAGTGATTGAACGTCTGGCCATTGGCTCAGATTGTGATCCTGGGTCCTGGGATGGAGTCCTGCATGGGTTCCCTGCAGGGAGCCTGCTTCTGTCTCTACTTCTCTCTCTCTCTCTCTCTCTCTCTCTCTCTCTCTCTCTCTCTCTCCGTATATGTGTGCTTCGGGAATAAATAAATCAATAAATCTTTAGATTAAAAAAGCCCTGGGCAGATGACTGAATCCTCAGCTCCATATTCCATGCTTTCCAGATAGGATCACCGAGACCTCACTTAGTTAGGTTAATGGCAACATTCCATTAGCCATCTTGGAAAAGGCAAACACATCCTACGACTTGTCTGGCAAATGGCCCAATATGTGAAATAGCATCTACTCCAGAAGTGAAGCCTAGTGATGACTTGTTGGTGATGTGATAAAAATGCAACCACCTGGCTCTGGGTGGGCCGGCCTTCCCAAATCTGATTACCAGCCGTGGCAGCAACAGGCGCGACGGCCTTGATAAAATAAATGCTTTTTCCAGAAGGAACAGATTTATATTCTCCTAGAGGAACTGCAACTGTAGAGTTAATTCTTCTAGAAGACCCCTGGCATTGTGGTTGGGGATGAGGAGGCTGGACTGTGGCTATGAGAGACGAGGTGCCCTTTTACTAGCATTTCCATCACTTGTGAAAGGTATTCAGATCAAAGGCTGTGTCTTCCTGGGGCAAAAGTCCTGGACTGGGAATTAGGATCCACTCGAGTATAAGCCATAAGTGGTAGTGGAGCGTTTAACTTGCTAATTAAACCTAGTTTCCTGGATCACCCTAGGTAATAATTAATAACCCAGAACTATGAGCTAGGTTTGCAGCTCATAGGTTTGCAGACAGGAGTTGAGGCTATCACTTCAAGCCTCTGGTACAAAGATATGGCCAGAACCTTACTGTACTCAAAATAGAGGTTAAATAAATGCTTTGTCCTTTTTTTATTTTAGAGAGAGAGAGAGAGCAAGCAGGCAGGTGAGAGCCAGAGGGTGGAAGGGCAGAGGCAGAGGCGGAGAGAGAGAATCTTAAGAAAGCTCCCTGCCTAGCACCAAGCCGGACATGGGGCTCCATCTCCTAACCCTGAGATCATGACCTGAGCCAAAATCAAGAGTCTCTTTTTTTTTTTTTTTAAGGATTTTATTTATTTATTCATGAGAAACACACAGAGAGAGGCAGAGACACAGGTAGAGGGAGAAGCAGGCTACCTGTGGGAAGCCTGATATGGGACTTGACCCCAGGACCCCGGGATCATGACCTGAGCCACAGACAGATGCTCAACCACTGGGCCACCCAGGCATCCCAACAGCCTGACTCTTAACCAAATGAGCCACCCAGGCACTGCAATAAATGCTTTTTCATTCAATAAGCATTTCCTAAGGACCTACCATGTGCCAGAACATGGGACTGGAAACTCCTGGGGAAATGTGAGGAGGACTTTAGGGGCTCATTGGGAACTGAACTTGACATTTCAAATGGAGAAAGACAGAATCTGGATTTACAAAGAGTAAAGGAAGAGTTAAAATATTGGAACACAGAAAGTCCTTTTCTCCACCTCTGGCTATTACTGAATTTCAGCATCCTTACAAAGCCAAGGAAAGTGACACCATCCACCAAAATAAAATTTTCAAAATCTTTCAAATACAATGCTAGGTAGATTGTTATAAGAGGTGAACTGAGTTTAAAAGTTTTTCTAAACTTTCAGAGTGTTAGCTAGCTGCTTACTCAATCGGATGTTCGTGATTTTCAAGCAACAGTTTTAAAACAAAAAGCAGGCCTCAAATTTTCGATGCCAATGAATTCTGTCCAAGCACAAGGCTCATATTAAAACAAAAAAACTTTTAAAATATTTCTAAAGTAAGTAGTTGCAATAATTTCTTAAACTTCCAGTCATACAGATGTTTGTGAATGAATCAAAGTTGACAAAAGCTGGCCAGAGAAACAAAAACCCTTACTTCTAAAGGCCTTAAACTTTATTATATGTGAACTGGCAAGTATTCGTGTTTTTTCCATTCTTACTGCCCCCCCCCCCCACCCCTTCTTTCGGTAGGGCACTCGCGCACGAAGGTAAAGATGGGATATGCCAGAAAAGTGAAACTAGTTCGTGACTAATAATCAAGTCTTAATATGTTTAATGGACTACATTTAGGTTAATCCTGCTATGAATCTAATTAAGTTTTCTAAAAAACTTAAGAGTTTTGCTAAGGTTCTTTAGCCTTACCTCAACCATTAATCTCTCTCCTACTCATTTTTAAAATGTCAGGTTAGCAACCAGATGCTAAAATCCATAAACAAAGAATAAACAGTGAGCCGAAAAGGTGTCCCATTTAGACCGTTTCTATGGCATTCCTGTTAAATATAGATAAGAAATTTTTAAAGAGGCTTGGAATTCACGGGCATAGGCGGGTACAAAGTGTTACCCTACCTCCAGTGGGATCTAAAGTATCCTCTTGCCACCTTTGTGGGAGGTGAAATTTGGTGGATATGCAGCCTTGCAGAAAGCCTCTAAAGAGCATGGATGTGACTTTCTTATACCTATTTTCGTGACTATCTTAAAACATTCAAACTCAGACCTCGGTACTCATTTGTGACCTTTCCATTGGCGTTTTAAGAATAAACAGATGACTGTTCTTAAGACACTAATGATAAAGACCTGCTTGAATCACGGTAAACGAGGCCATGCTGCAGTTTCAAACAAAAACCTCCTGGATCTCAGGCTATAAACAACAAAGGTTTAAACTCTCTTGTGCTACATATCCAGGAAAATGTCTTGGCTTGTGTAATGTCTGCTGGCTTCAGGCATAGCAGGATCAGGGTATTCCAAGATGGTCCTTAAGGGGCTGCCTTCCTCTGTGGTTAGCCCTGGTCTCAAGGGGCTTCCACTAGTTCCATCCAGATAACTCCATGTCCAGGGGGAAAGAGATTTTGTCTCCCAGAAAAATCCCAGCAATCACTTAATTGGAAAAGATGAGTTGTATACCCATCCTGAACCAAATACTGGAGCCCATGGTGGGATTGGCCCCATCCAGATTATGTGGGCTGACAATGTCAGAGGATTAAGTCCTTCAAAAACCTCTGGCTGGTGTTACCAGACAAGGGGATATTACGACAAGCCCAAATAACAGTTTCTATTGTATGGTCCAAGACAAAATGCCACGATGCACTGCTTGATTCAGGTCTTCCATCTTCTAGAAGGTGATAGCACCCTTATGTGCTCCATTAATGGTCATAAGGAAAGGTTCGATTTTTGTTATTTATCCAGCAAGCAGATTTTGAGTGTATTTGGTACACCAAAAACTGCTACCGGATGGGAATACAAATTCCAATAAAACACGGCACCTGCCCTCAAAGAGCTCCTAAGGACAAGGGCGTTTAACACAAAATTACAAATTCCTGTCCCACACATTCTAAAAGGGATATGTAGAAAGTGCTATGTGACATTTGTTCTGAATTTTCCTGGTCATTGAACTTTTTCTTAGCTCCCTTCTGAATCTCGCAAAGCACACTTAAATCTAATTTTCAAAACAGCACAAATCTAGTATTTTTCATGGGAACAATGTTACGTCAACAGCCAGGTTTTAGAACCAAAAGGTCAAAGTCTAGAACGTGACATCCTGGTTTGTTTCACGTCATTCCAGGATTTGAAATGAGACACATAAGTGGCATTCTAAGACTATGAAGGTGACCTTGAAAGCAGTTCTTGTTTTTCCTTCAAATAATGCCTCAGAGAAACAACTCTTACATATTCTGAGTCAAAGGAGCCAACAATTTGCAGTCCCATCTGCCATTCAGAATGCTGCAGAACTTTCCAGTAAAGACTGCCTTATGATGCAGCAGGTAGCGCGCCAGGTGAGTACACGTATGGAATGGAAAAGAAGGGTAAGGGTCGTGTCAGCGGGAGGAAAGCCTCAAGGAGCTCCACTAACAAAAGTGATTCATTCCTTCTAAATTTGTAACCTCTTCAGAAACCAGAGGAAGCTGTAGGAAATAGAACAGAGAGGAAGAATTTGTGCCTGAGTGAAATGTGGAAGTATTCCTAAAACGAACTCCAGTTTGGTGATATTTCTCGTTCTGCTTGACTCTAAACGCATGCGAGGTAGAAAGTGAACATTTAAGATTTAAAGACGTTTCATGAACATGGAGACTAGTCTTTATTTACTTGCATTCAAGAAACATTTATTGAGCACCTACGATGTGCCCCCGTCACATTAGGCGGTGTTTATGCACAAATCAATGTTGCACAATAGCTGGCCTCATCTCCCTGTCTATTGGAGATAAGAGCATAAACAAATAGTTACAGCATTAGGTCATTTACGCCGGAACAGGCTTTTATAAGGTGCTGGTGGACAGAGTTGGGGGTGGAGAGAGGGAAGAGAGGAACTCTGTAAGCAGAGGCTTTTAAGATGCACGGTCTAGTTCACCAAGCTGATGAGGTCACCGAGGGTCCATGGAGCAGAGAGCCAAAGTATAAAGTCTGTCCTGAACAGGCAACTTTAAGCAGCTCATATGGGCAGAGGGAAGCTATTGAAGGCTTTCGAACAAGAGAATGATGTAATCAAAACGTGCCTCAGAAATCCTAGTGATGTCAGGGAGGATTGGACAAGAAGGGGAGACTTTGGAATAGTCACAGCAGCCAGAGGGGCTCTGGCAGGGGTTCAGACCGACGTGAGGACAGATGATGTTGGGCAGGGTGATGATGTTAGAGCAATGGAATATGGTGGCTAGCTGCTAGCAAAATAGAAAGGACAGGAACCTCGTGCTAGGGAAAGGTAAGGAGAGGGGAATGTCCAACAGGAGTCCTAGGCCGGGCTGGGTTTAAAGACGTGGGAATCTTTAGGGTCTCGGGCTTGGCTTAATGCTCTGTCAACATCTTGAAACCACTAATTTTTAAACAAAGGGCCCACATGCTCATTTTCATCATGCACTGGGCCCTACAAATCCTATAGCTAGTCCTGTTCCCAGGCTCACCCTGAGCGCAGAGGTGGAGCACAGTGCCAATAACAGACATTAGAAATAGCACACATTTTGTTCTAGAGAGGATGGGTGGGGAGACAAGTTCAGTTTTGCAAGGCAGGTACTTATGGGCTATCAAAGTGGAGCTACTCAATAGGCTGTTAGAAATTGGACGTAAATTGCACGCAAGGTATGAGCTAGAGTTACAGATGTAGGAAGTACTAAGGCTAAGGTGTGGGGAGGTGGCGCATGAATGAGACTGTTTAGAGGAAAAAGAAGCTCCTTTGGGAGCATCTATGTTTAAGGGAAAGAGAAGTGGGATAGGGGGGAGTCAGAGTCCTATGGGGAAAATTTTGGAATTGTGTCCTGGAAGTCAAGGGAAAAAGTCTCAAGAAGGGAGTGATCACGTGAGATAAGCCACAAAGAGACCAGTAGGGAAAAGACCGCTGTGCTTGGCGGTTAGAGGGTCCGTGGGCATCACTGGGACCACAGGTGGAGATGGAGGTCCTATTAGGATGGAATGCGCAACCAAGAGGAAACAGAAGAGCAGACTATCCATTCGAGCTCATGGGTTAAGAAGTCAAGAGGAGGAAAGAATTGTAGAGAATAGAGACCGGTTCTGGTTTTTTCCCTTAAGATGCATAAATCGAGCAGTTTGCATGTGAGAGCAGTGCCCTTAAGAGGGCAGAGGAGGGCACACACTTCCAGAACAGAAGTACATTCCGGGATGGGAAATGGAGACAAACTCAGAGGGAATGGCTGGACGGTGCACGTGTATGATACGCATTATCCCCTGCACATACGTGTTAGGAAACCCTCGACAAGCCTCCTAACTTTCTTGGTAACGTTACGTTTGCCCCTGAGAGTGAGGTGGTCAGAGCCCTGGGCTTTAGAACAGTGCTGAAGGGTTAACTCCTTACGATCTACGAGAAGACACTGCCCAGGGACAAAAATCACTGCTGAGTAGCAGGGAGGGCGGGAGGGCTCAGCCGAGGTCAAAGCAGAAGCCAGGCTCCTGCGAGAGGCAGAACTGAACGACGCTTGCCATGTGTACGGATGAAAAACTAATAAGCAACTTTGGCCCAGGGTATTAAGAGCTCAACAAGGAGGGAGAAGCAGTTGCCTCCGAATATTTTTTTTAATTAAGCTCTGCAGACCCTCCATTGCGATGTTAAAGGCTCATGACGGCACCTGCTTTCTCTGTGTGGTCGGGGCCCGCCAGCCAGCACCTGGGAGCCTGGACATTGTTGCTTGGAGGCAAACCTCTCCTGGGGCTGCAACAGGGCAAGTGCTGATTTAGTGAATAATTAATATATCACCAAGACCTGAGGCTACTGCCTCCCGCCGCACAGAGGAGGTTTAGAAACCCATAAAGCAGCTTTACTCTGCGGTCTAATGATTAAACCTTCCCTGGGCCCTACTTCATTGCAGTGAAGTTAAACGCTGACCAACTAGCCACTTAAACCCTTCTCCCCTCCCCGGGGGGGACTAAAAGCAGGCAGATTCCCAGCTGGACTGGCAGCTAACGATGCTCCCCACACGCAGGGCACTTTTGCCACAAACCCAGCTTTGACTCCATCCTCTGCTAGGGCAGCAGAATCGGGCTGTCACTGGAAGGGTGGCCCTACGCCAGCCTCTCTTCCCGCCCCAACCCCCGGGAGCTGGGTGAGCTTCTGCATTAACCAGATGCAGTGCTCGCCCCCCCCCCCACTTGTCTACCGTGGAGTTAGCTCCTCTCTAGAGCTGCCGAGGTGGCGCTTCGTGGCGGTTGTGTCTCGTGCGTGCGTGAATCAACCCTGTCACGGTGAGATGGGGAAAAGCCTCACCAACAGTAGTGTCATTGGAGAAATTCCCTGAATGACAGCAAGAAGGAGATCAAAAAAAAAAAAAAAAAAAAAGGAATTAAGTGGGTAACCCAGTGCGGCGGCCACCTGGGCGGCAGGGGCCACAGGCGGGTCCCGAACAGATGCGCGCGCAGGGAGCCCGGGGAAGGGCAGATCCCCCGCCGCCGCCGGGACACTGGGAGACGTCGGGTCCCGCCGAGCCCGGGGACACCGGTGCCCTTCCCTCTCCGCAGCAAGCCTGACAGGTCGACCCTCCGTTTCCAAAGGGTTAAGCCGCCTTCCCCGGTGCCCTTCCGTGACTCACTCCTTGCAAGTGTGAACGCCCCAGCGCGCGGTAGGTCCCGCGGCCCCCTCCCCTCCCCTCCCCTCCCCCGCGCGCGCCCCGCACCTACCTCGGCCACCCGCCCCGACGCCGCCGCCCCCGCGCCCCCCGGGCCCCTCGCCGCGCGCCCCCGGGGGCGGCCCCGCAGCCGGCGCCACGCACCCCGCCCCCCCTCGGCCGCGCGCCCCCAGACCGGCCGCCCCCCGCGCGCACCCCCGGCCCCTCGCCGCGTGCCCCCGGGGGCGGCCCCGCCCCCCACACGTGCCTCGACCCCCCGCCCCGACGCCCGCCCCCTGCGCCGGCGCCCCGCACCCCGCGCCCCGCACCTACATCGGCCACCCGCCCCGACGCCGCCGCCCCCCCGCGGGCGGCCCCGCAGCCCTCCCCCTCCCCCACCCCTACCCCCACCCCGGCCCCCGGGACAGCGCGCAGCCCGCGGCCACCGCGGCGCGGCCCTAAGACAAAAGCGGCGCCCCGGGAGGGTGGGAGGGTAGGAGGGTGGCCCGGCCTCACCCCCTCCCCGGCCGCCGCCGCCGCCGCCGCCGCCCGCCCCCTCGGCCCCTGCTCCGTGTGCGCATGAGCGGAGGCGCCTCCCCCGGTTCCTCCCGAGGCGAAACTTTCTAATTCCCTTCTTTGGGCTCGGGCTGCCGGCGGCGGGGACGGCGCTCGCACGGCGGAGAGGACCCGGCGGCCGCGCGACCCCCCGCCCCCCCCGCGGGAGCGGCAGGACCTGGAGGGGCCTCTCCTCCCCCTGACGTCCGCTCTTCTTTCGGGTTCTCCCCCCTCCGTCTCCTCCACCTCCAGCGAGGGCGAGCGGGGGCCCGGGGCGGCGGCGCGTGCTCCCCTCGCTCCGCGCGGCCGCGGCTGCGGGCGCTGCCATGGGGCCGCTCCAGGTGCTCGCTTTCAGCTTCGCAGGTAACCCCGCGGGCGGGCGGGCGGGCGGGGCGCGGGGGCGCGGACGGAGGGCGACCCCGAGGCCGCCTGCCCGGCTCCCGGCGGGCCTGGGGGGTCGGAGAGGGCTGGTGGCGGCGGAGGTCGGCGCGCGACGATCGCCGCGGAGCCGCCTCCTGGGCACTGCGCGCCCCGGAGAGACCCGGGACCCCGGCGCGGCCCTCGCTGCGGGGCGCAGGCTTCCCGGGGCGGGGGTGGGGGCTGCCGCCGAGGGCTCCCCGGAGCCGCGTTCCCAGCGAGGTGTTCGGGCTGAGCCTGCGCTCGGCCCCGGGAACAGATTGGGGCCATGTGGCTTCAATTAACCGTCGCCGTTGGCCCCCGGATGGCGCCAGAAACAGCTGGACCGGGCGCTTCCCGGGAATGACGAAGCGTTGAAGCGGCTCCAAAGCCGCAGGGACTGGTCCACGCGCCCCTTGCCGGGGAAGCGGCGCCCCCTGCGAGTCCCGCTGCCTCGCCCCCCGCGGAGCGCCCGGGACCCCCGAGCGTGCACGCGCGCGCACCCGCGCGCGCACCCGCACCCGCGCGCACCCGGCTTCGCACCGAAGATGCGCGGGCTGCCGCGGGCACCGAGGCTCGTGCGCTCACCGCCGACCGCGCGCGCGTGGGTTTTTGGGCTCTCGCCTCCCTGCGCGCAGGTCCAGGCACAGGCGCATCGAGGCGGCTGGTCCGCACATCTGCCCTTTGCGGCTGGAGCTGCCTCCCCTCCCCCCGGGGGGCAGATCTGGGCGGGCTTGGGTGTCCGTGGGTCACCCGGGAATGCGGTCCAGGGCTGCTGGACAAGCGTGACATCGTGTCTGTCCCCGAACCCTCTCCACGTCCCGGCCCCTCCCTCGCTCATCTTCCCCGTGTGCCTCTTTCCGGCGCGTTCTGCTCTCCAACGACCCTGCTCTGTTCCCACCCCTGCTTGTTCCTTTTGCTCGGGCTCGCTCCCTTCCTGTGCCCTCGCCCCCACCTGCCCCGTCGCCTGCCCTTTCCACAGCCCTGTGCGGAGCCCAGGTGCGCGCTCAAGAACCCGAATTCAGCTACGGCTGCGCGGAGGGCAGCTGCTACCCCGCCACCGGCGACCTTCTCATCGGCCGGGCGCAGAGGCTCTCGGTGACCTCGACGTGCGGGCTGCACAAGCCTGAGCCCTACTGTATCGTCAGCCACCTCCAGGTGAGGGCGGAGACCAGCTCCAGGCTCTGCGCGCCGCCTCCTGCCGCGCGCGACCTAGGGGCCGGGCCCTGGGGACTCCACATCCTGCCCGCTAGCCAGAGAGGAAGCGCAGCCAGTCGGGGAGTCCCGGGATTAGACTGGTTGCTCACCCCCCTCTTTTTTTTTTTTTTTTTTCACCATCTCAGTTTGCACAGTTGTATCCGCCAAACATTTCCTGCCGCCTCCACCAAGGGTATAGTCAGTATGGAAAGGCCGGGCTGCAGGCAGACCTGGCCCCTGCCCGGAATCCTGACCCAGAGACTTCAAAAGTCCTGAGCGTTCTTGGTTTTGTCTTTATTTTAAATCTGACCTTCTTGGAAATGTGCATAAAAGATAGTTTATCCTCTTCTTTCTTACGCTGAGTGGTGATCTTGGGTGTTTCCTGTTTCCTTTGGATAAAGGGTATGGCCGCGCAGAGACACCTTGCAAGGTCACTCCAATCACTGAACCTGATTTTCTCTCATGTGGTGCTGTTCCCCACCTGCCTCTATTAGATACTTTTTCAAAAATGCCCTGGTTGCCATGGTACCCTGATAGAGGAGAACCAAAATGAAATTTCAGGGTGCCTCGATCATAGATTTCAAAGGTCACGTTCTTGCAAAGTCAAAACTAATTTTAAAAACAACAACAAAACAAAGGACCCAAAACAAACTGCTTCGAATCAGAAGCTTTTTCCATGAAAATTTGTTTTTGTTTTTTTGTTTTGTTTTGTTTTGTTAAAGTAGACCGGTATTTCTGGTCTCTAAAGCAAGCAAAAGGCAGCTAGTCTAACATGCAGGGCAAGCGCCAGAGCTGATCCCTCCAATTTTGGTCTCTCTACCTAGCTGTGTCCCTGCCCTTTGGGAGTAGGTCAGTGTTGTGTGGTTTGTACCACGGATGCCTTAAAATGGAGTCACTTTTACAAAGCAGAGACTGGAGACCTGATAAATTAAACCAAAGGAATGCGGTAAAGTGGATTCTGCTCATTTGCTTCCAGGTTTATACGGAGATGTCTAGACTGCTTCCTCCTGATTAGAAGGGTGGCTATAATTAAACTTTTTTTAAGTTCTGGTAATTGTTCTGGTATTAGTTTCCTTGACTACAAGTTAATGAAGGCAGTCGACATTACCTTGTCTAATATTAGCATGTACATTTTACCTAAAATATTATGTTAACATTTACCTCAGAGGCGAGGATATCCTGTAAATGAATCACCAGATTCTGAAACCGGCTTTGACCAGAATGAGAATTTGCAGCGTTTGTCTTAAAAGCCAAGTAGAGGCAGACTCTCCGGTTGATGTGATTAGCCATGAAAGTGTGGAGTGCTCTTTACAGATATCAGAGCCTAAAGAAAGGGACTGGGTGTGCACTTCTCTCAAACATTTAATGGGTCTGAAAATCGAAGCAGGAATCTTAAGTATTTTGTCCAGGGTCTCATTGCATTCCTGACTTCTTTTTCTCTCTTTTTTCTTAGTACATCTTGCTAGTCCCTAAATCCTTTTGGAAGGAAGAGGATAACCAGTAGCTAAATAAATACAGACCTAGAAGTACAATCTGTTGTTAGCGTCCTTATCAGAATATCACTCCTACTCAAATGTGAGATACCTGTGGCTCTCTGTAGATGCCATTCTGAGCTTTATTGAGGTCCGTGTTGACGCTCTTTGAATTGGTCTCAGTGCTTCCAATACAGCAAGACAGCCTGGTACCCACTTCTAAATATTCTGAGCAGTTTGTAGGTTTGCCTACAACAAGCTGCAGCCACAGATTCAGTGCTGGGGCAGAGCAGAAGCTGAGAAAACTGGTTCTGTATTTCCCAAAGCTTCTTAAATACATCTGCCTAATACTTGGCCTCTGCCTTATGTAGGTTTTAGATAATCAGGCCAAGGGAATTGTTCTTTTTTTCTTTCCTTTTCATTTTTCAGTTTGCTTTATGTCAGCAAAAACTCTCTAATACCTCTTCTGCATTTAACTTGAAGAGTAAGCTTCTCTAGCTTTTCATGGAGAGGAAGGCTTATGCCTTGAAAGTTCATTTCGATTAAATTAATAGCTTGTGGAAACAATGCCTGCTTTTACTTTTGACCTTGAATTTACAAGAGTGGAGGAGATTTTCAAAAGTCATTCATACTCCATAAGTTAAAAAGCTAAAGGCCTATTATATGTCACATAAGTAATTTTGGCACGTGGATTTTTCTTGAAGCAAGTACGTGTGATTCTTGCACTGTGGACTTAATTTTGGGTGTGTGTGTGTGTAAGAATGATTGCTTCTTAGACTCATGAAACACACTTTTCTTCCAGGAGGACAAAAAATGCTTCATCTGCAATTCACAAGATCCTTATCACGAGACCCTCAATCCTGACAGTCATCTCATTGAAAATGTGGTCACTACATTTGCTCCAAACCGCCTTAAGATTTGGTGGCAATCTGAAAATGGTATGTGGTTGGTGTGGAAACAAGTTCCATGGAGTGTGATTGGTCACCTGGAAGGGGTTTACAGGTCCTGGGTATTGGTCATCTTGATTGGTTTCTCTGCCCTGTAATTATGGCCTTTGGCAGATTTACTGCCTGAAGCACTAACTTTTCGGGGGAAAATCTGATCTTTCTTCCTGCAACATTCACTCTCTATGAGAAAGCAGTCTTTCATGCTAGACCAGAGGGGTATTTCGTAGTCCTCATCCCAGGGGAATCTGTGTGGGGGCAGGATATATCTGTTGGTTGTGTGAGAAGGCCTTGCATGGCCCTTAATCTTCCACAAAATAGAGCATCTTCCATTTTGATCGAACCCCTGAGGAAAGGACAGAACCAGCCCCTAGCTTACCATCACCACCTTCTCCATCTAGAGAAAATCCAGTAATAGTACAATGAATCAGCACTAGATGTAATATTTCAAAGACTCTGTCAACCTGGATATGACCCCAACTCAATTTTTCTAGTGAGTATGTGAATCCAACCCCTTTTCCCCTTTTTTGCTTTTGGGTTTGGGTTTAGGAGACTCTTCGAATGGGATGTTACTTCGCTGGGAAACTAAGCCCCAGGTAGTTTTGCATTTGCTTCAAACTTGAATGCTGAACTTTGGGACATAAAGGTAGAGTTATTATGTCTCTTAAGTAGCAATGGTACCATTAGACCCTCCAGAAAGTTATGAGAATTCTGGCCCTCCAAGAAGCATACCTAGGATTGGCCATCGAGAGCATGGACTCTGCTGGATCTCTCTACTCTGTGCCCTACCCCTGGGAAGCTTTCGGATGCTTGCTGTCGGTTAACGTTCTGTAAAGAGGAACTCCCTTAATAGGCTTCCTTGTCATTGACTACGAGGTTACACTTACTTTCTAGAAGACTGTTGGTTTCCGGGAAGGGTTGATTATTCATTGGTCAGCCTTGGCACTGCATTGGTTACCAGACTGAGACAGACTGCTCTTCAGAGCACATGTGCCGATTAGAGTGTTATCCATTCTTAGAGGAGGTTATCTGGGTTGATCGTTCAGTGTGAAAGAGAAGTTTCTGTAACTCTGCACTTAAATCACAGAAGACTTCTGCAATAGCATAGAGCTTATTCCAAACAGCAAGAGCATGTCCTGACTGCCCGCGTTCTTCCAGTGACGGGAAAAGACAATTAGAAGGACGCCTCAACCTTAGCATCAAGTTGATAGGAAAACTGTTCATCACGTGCTGTACTTCCAGGGGAGGGTTTTTCTTGGTCACATCAGGAGTTCATCAATTTCTGCAACTTTGAATTTGTGGAGCAAGAGAGGCCAAATGCCAGAAAGACGGATTTTCGAGTAGAGGGGCTTGTATTCTCTGTCACAGGAGATTAGAGGAGGTTCAGCTGAAGCCTGGTCTTCGGAAAATCAGACTGATTGTTCCTACCCTGTTCTTTATGGATGTGATTTTATCCATTTTCTGTGGATTTTGTCCAAGTTGAGATTTAGGTGGCGGCATTAAATTATCGGTGTTCAGTCAAAGAACCAGGCTTGGGGTGTAAATCTAGTTTTCACCTCCCCTTCCTGATGATCTCTCCCTAGGTCTGACACAAATCAAATACCCCGTGAAAGAATCCTCTTGTTTCTTTTCCCTGTGGACTTTTCTTCCCGTATTAAAAAAACTGTAATGCGTTATCAGGTTATAAATCTAAAATGGAATGTGCTTTTGGGGCGCGCATTGCAGCGTATGTTCTTATGTTACAGAAAGGGTACTGGTCTTGTTTGTACTTTACATTATTCTGTTATCTTCATTTTGAACAAATATGGCAGGTTTTTTGAAAGCCTGGGAGAGAAGAGGACACATAGTGGCTGAGCTAACATTTCACTCCGAAATGTCCAGAGTCAGGTTTTAATATGGCTCTTTTTAATAAGTTAGATAAGGTTAGTTAGTGTGATTATAATGTTTTTCTTTAACATTCCAACTAACTCATATCCGTTTCGGTGACCACCCCTCACCCCCTACAATTGGCTTGGCAGTTTTCCAGTGGGAGAGTTTATTTCAGAAGTCCTACTGGTTTCCTGAAAATACACCAGCCCCTGACATGATTCATTCTGACACATTCCTGTCATCCCGGCTTTAAGACTTCTTTTGCTCTAGAAGGTGGACCCCAAAAGCTCTCTCAAGCACAGGAAACATGCAAGAGGTCTCCATTAGCAAACTGGCAGGCTGGAGGGCCTGAGGTATTAGAGAGGAGGAGGTACTTTCAGTCTCTGGAATTCCAGTGGCCTTTTTAGTGTGTTAACGTGGGACTGACCCACCCTCGGGGCATGGTGCAAAGGCTCATTTGTTTGTTCAGGCTTCCCCCTGAAAGGGAAGATGTTAGTATTTGTTCTGGGCCAGTTTATTTATTTGGCCGATTCTTTGTCTCTGGCATTGTCTCTCCGTTGTGGTGATGCATCCAAAGGCATCCCCATCAGGGATAGGTCTTTCTAAATGGGAGCATAACTAATATCTTATTTATTTTCTTTGCGGCTGCATTTAAAAAAAGGAATATTTGTGTTTTTCCTGGAGGAGGATCAGGTCCCCTGCTTTAGGTTGCAAGCTGAACCCCTACTGTGCACAGGAAGTGACCCCCCCCCCCCTTCTCCTTGGAGAGTCGCTTGGCTTGGAGGATTGGGAAGATGTTTTACTTTTTTCCTCAGCAAAAGCTGTCTTACTTGATAGTAACTAGAGGCATCCTGTGAGATGTCTTGTTCTGGTGAGTAGATTCAATATGGCGATCTCTGGAATGACTTGGGGAAAACCGGAGAATCCTTCTGATTTTGTGCCTTACCACCCAAACCAAGTCTTCAGCTTCATATCCAGAGAGAATGCAAGGAGGATTTTAGGGAGGGGCATGAGGAGAATTTAAGAAAATCGTCCCAACTGTTCACAGATGGCCCTGTTTACCTTACCATTTCCTTTTTTATTTCTAAAAAATGTCCTGTAGGTGTGGAAAATGTAACTATCCAACTGGATTTGGAAGCAGAATTCCATTTTACTCATCTCATCATGACTTTCAAGGTAAGGAGTTCATAGCTTTCTCTCAAATGACACGTTAGGAGCACGGCGTAATTCCCTTTTCGGTATGGAGGTCTGTTGTGAGTCGGCCTAAATGGGAACTTAAATATTATTGTTGCCATAAATTGGGATAATTGAGCAGCTTTTTAAGATGGGCATGAATAACTATGTTTAACAAATACTCTATCTTCATGGCAAGAAGGAGAGAGAGCGCCTCTATTCTAAGGTAATTCAACTGTAAACTTTTAATTAGATCTCTTTTTATTTCCCCACGGAGAGAGGCAGCTTTGACTCTCTCCCAAACCACAATAAAACATCTGGAGAGTAAATCCCTGATCCCTTGTGTTGATGTTTTAATGCTGAGCTTGGTAACTGAAAAGGAAGTGTATTATCTTTCATTTGCAAGGGTTTGCAAAATTTGTGGGAACAGTTTTACCATTCCTTAAGAAATGTGTATGCCTTCTTAAATGTGGATTTTCTCATCCTTTTTCTTTTAGAGATGTAAAATGACTCCAGGGCTAGGGAATTTCTCTGTACAAAGTCCCTTTGTTTCTTCATAAGCAGCTGCCTGGAAATGACAGACTTCACATGGCTTAAAGTACATGTTGATGCACATAAAACCCATAATTTACCTATTGCTTCTCAGATTAAAATCACTTTGAGTAGTTTTTGGTTGGAGTAGGGGGCCTTATCTGTACCCTCTCAGATTAGGAAAAGGTGCCAGGGGTAGCTTTACCATGTGTGTGGGTAGCCATGGAAGTCCTACCATGTCTTCTACCAAAGCCTGGAGGCCAGGGAGCATGGATGGGCACGGAAGTTGGAACATGACTAGGAGGGATGGCGGACTGCTGGTTTCCAGGCCTGAACCAGTCATCCCCTGCCCATCCCCCCAGAGGTCCTGTTGCTGATGGAGAGGAAAGTTTACAAGGTGACACCTGATACTGGGGAAGGCGGGAAGGGGGTGGGTGCAGGAGTGGGGGGTGCTTTCAGGAAGCAACTCAACACTGTGCCTCCTCCCTTCATTAACCCCTGAGCTTGGCCGTTAGAAGTAAAACTCAGCCATGCAGGAGGATGTTACCTTCATGTTATGTGACGCCTAAAAATACACAAAATTTATTGTCACTCATGTTGATGGTCCTATCTTTTACTTCAGAAGGGGCATCTGTTGTTTGCCTATGTGGGTAGTTCTGAGTTTCTGTATATCCAGAGGTCCTTTGGGTACATAGTCTGTAGTTAAATAGTCATTCAAATGAGTACAATGGGCCAAAGATGAAACTGCACACACAAGTGCAAAAGGTCAAACAGGAGGCGGTGAGACATGAGGAAATGGGTACGAGTTGCCAGACTGGAGCTGGTGAGAGAAAACTCATCCTTTGGATTCTAGCTCACGTGTGAAAAGTGACATCCAGGAGGTTGGACAGGCTTGGGTATGAGTCCCCATTCTGCCCATTACTGGCCCGTGTGGCCAGAGCTTCCTCTTTGGAAGGAAGAATGGAAGAATAAGAACACCTCTACTCTAGGGTTGGGTGACCTGGGCCTCTGCTCCGGGAATAGGCGTAATCTTGCTACCTGGCATATGATGGGCATGCGATCATTTTTACATATGCTGATGCTTAGCAGATAGTGCTTACTCTACAAATATTTACTGAATGAGTAAGTGGATAAAGGAATTCAGCCGTCTTCTGTTTGTAAGAAACTGCCCTAGGTCCTATGGGAGATTTTAAAGATACCACCATTGCTTTTCTCCAAGACCTTCCTATCTACTAAAAGGGGGGAACGTAGACTTGCAAATAATTTCTATCATGGAGTGTGCTAAGTGCCCTAGCAGAAGTTCAGACAGTGTCCATTCTGGGCACGGAGGAGGGGGGAGATAAATCCTTGCCTGGGATAAAGGAGAAAGCTTCATAAGGAGAGGTCTGGGGCTGTATGTGACCCAGGCCAGGAGGGCCAAGCAGGATCTCAGTGGGAGGGCGTGGAAGAAAAACCATTCTGCCAAGAGACATTGTCTTGAGAGCAAAGCCCTGGTGGTGGACAGTTCACACAGGGTTTCTTAGGTGTAGATGTGCGGGAGGTGGGAGGGGGGGTTGGGGGGGAAGGAGAGTCAGATGACAGAAGGACTGGGCCTACTGGCTAAGGGGTGTGAACTGTATAGGAAACAGGGAGCCACTGACAAGGAAATGAGACTGGATTTCAGGAAGGTGGCTGAGAGGAAACAGAGGAGGGCCTGGGACCATGAGAACCGAGGCTCATGGGGAGGCCCCTGTTGACGTCTGTGTTGATGGGGGGCTCACCTAGGAGAGCACCTGCTGTTCACGCGCAGCCGGGCCTGGCTGTCATGTAGGAAGGAGCCACCCCTGAAGCCAGTTCTTCCCAGAAGTATCACCAGAAATGCTTTTTCAAGTCCCACACGATCCCCTTGCTACCATACTGTTTACCCTCCACTTCACGACTGCCTTGGAGATTCCTCACCCACTTTCCTGGGAGTCCTCAGTTGGGCCATTTGGAATCAAAGGTTCAGCCACAAATCCGAGAAGGATAAGAAGCAGAACAATAGAAGGGAGGGCAAGGAATGGGATGAAGCAAAGGTCTCTTGGAAGTCCAAGCTGTGGAAGCAGGAGCGTGGTGATAGAGTGACAGGAGCCAGGGCAGGAGCAGGTGGTGGTGAAGAACACACGTTGGCCATGGAGGTAGCTGCTGGCTTAGGTGGATTGGGTTTTCGTGCACCAGTGAAACCTATGAAATATATACACGCTGTTTCCAAAATCGTGGCTCTTTTTATTGAGTATAAATTCAGAGGTAGCAGGTTGATGCGTAAGTGAAGAGGGTGAAGGGCCTCCACTCTGAACAGACCAGTGTTGTCCTGGGTTCCAGCAGCTTGCTAACTCCACAAGAAATTGGATAACTCGTCAGTGGCCCTTTGGGACTCAGAAGTTTCCAGAAGGGAGGGAGAAGGAGGCACAGCGAGCACTTGCTGTAAGGCTTTTCCTCTGCTCACTTCTGATACAGAGACATCAGGCTGGGCTGTCCCCAGATGTCACCACCCAGGAGGCAGGTCTGATGGCTGAGTTAATTATTCGGGTTTTTTTTTTTTCCCCCTTACTTAAAAACCCTTCATCTCATACTCTCGAGTTTAATCAACTATCATTTTCTTATATTCTGGAATAGATAAAAATGAAAAAACCCAAGCAAGTAGTAAGTCAAAGAATCTGAAAATGTGACGTTCTGTTTTCTTACCCTTGTCTCCTTTTATCCATGAAAAAGGCCATCAAGATTATTAAGGAAGGCAGAAGGAGGCCTGGGAATGTACCAGTCTCACCATTAACAGTCAAATTTAGAGTATTTCTTCCAAGCATTGGTTTTAATTCAGAAGCAAGGGTCTGTTGGGGTTCTGTTTGCTGGGCCGGCCCAACCGCCCTCTGTACCCCCTGCATTGGAACATGCCTTCCACTGCCCACACTCTCCTTGGCTTGGAGATGGCAGTCTTTCTTTTCTCTTCTCTTGGTCTTCCCTGGGACATGTCCATATCCTAATTGCTGCTGCTTATAAGGATGCCAGTGACAAGGGATTAGGGCCCACTGTAAGACGTCATTCTGCTTTAATTACCTATTTAAAGACCCTGTCTCCAAATACAGTCACATTCTGAGGGGCTGGGGATTAGGTCTTCAACATAAGAATTTGGGGAGGACACCATTCGGCCCGTAACAGGAGGTTAAGAGATGATGTAATGAAGGTTCCTGGCTCTACTCTCTTCTTTGGCTAGCCCCGTGTTGATGCATTTTCTGGAGCGATGACTTTGACTCTTTAATCTTGCCCTTTACTTTTTGGTGGAGGGGAGAGTGGGGAATCATATCTTTGGGGGTTTCAAATATTGCACGCCAGCAGTGATTCCCAAATCCGTGGTTCAAGCTCTGTTCATGCAGCTGGATGCCAGACCAGCTTCCAGTTGTCCAGTAGGCGTCCCCTTGTGGATGTCTCACTTGTAACCAGTCCAAAACCAGATGGCTTCCTTCTCTTCTGTGGCTTTGCTGTTAGCAGTACAGTCGCCCCCCACCACTGTCCAAGCTCAGGTGCCCATGTTTCTCTCCTTCTCTCCCTTTCCACTGAAACCTGATTGATCAGCAGGTACAACTCAATATATTTTACTAAGCCCCCTAAATTTTCAGAGCATCCTATTGCATCCCTTTCTCTCTGTCCATGCTGTAATGCTGGAGTTAAGACCTTCCTCTTTTTTCTTCTCACTTGGTTTCCTTGTCTCTTGGGGGGTTTTTTTGTTTGTTTGTTTTGTTTTTCTTTTTTTTTTTTTTTGTCTCTTTGGTTTTTTGTTTATTGTTTTTCCATGTCCCAGAACCATGCTGAAATTACAGTCTGATCATTTCATTCTGTCCATTTAATCTTTCAGTGTTTCCCTTTCGTGGCAGAAAAATAAAGGAAACCACTTCGTATGGCCAACCAATTCCTTCCTCCCCTCGCCAACCTCTTCTGCCACCTGTAGCCACCTCTACCCACTGCCCGGAAAACACCTACCCTTTTAGGGTCCACTTTGATGCCTGGAATGCTCTGGAGCATTCCCTAGCTTTTGTGTGTGTGTATGTGGTAAAATAGCCATAATACAAAATTTGCCATTTTAACCATTTTCAAGTATACAGTGCAGTAGCATTAGGTGTCTTTGCAATGTTATACAACCATCACTACTATGTATTTCTAGAACTTTTTCATCACCCCAAATCCAAACTCTACCCATTAAGCAATAACTCCCCATGGCCCCCTCCCCCTCAGCCCCTGGAAACCCCTCATTTACTTTCTGTCTCTGTTCACTTGCCTATTCGAGACGTTTCCTTTATAAGTGGAATCACACCATATCTGCCCTTTTGTGTCTACCTTCTTTCACTTAGTAGAATGGTTTCAGGGTTTATCCATGATGTAGGAAGTATCGACTTTTTTTTTTTTTTTTATGGCTGAAGAATACTCTTTTGGATGTATATACCGTGTTTGGTTTATCCATTCATCTCTGATGGGTACTTGGGTTGTTTCTGCCTCTTGGCCATTGTGAACTCCGCTTTGAACATTCATGTACGAGCATCTGTCTAAGTCTCTGTTTCAGTTCTTTGGGGAGTGGAATAGCGAGTTTGTTACTCCTTCCTCAAAGCACGCTGCAGGAGACCCTACTATGGGGTTTTGTATCATAAATGATTTATACCTAGGTGCTTCATTGGGCCATCTGTGGCCTGCAGACCACTGCCCGATACTGAGCAACAGTCATTGCACATCTGTTGAATGATTACATGAAGAACAAGCCCGCAGCCTAACAGGTGCCAACTGCCTATACCAAAGAGTTTTTGCTATTCAGTCCCACTTATAATCAGCTCCTAAAGAGAAACAGCTTACTCATCTCTGTTAGGGTGGGAGAAAGTGCAACATTTCGAGGCTAAACACTTGCCTGCAAGAGGAGGCTCCATGGAACAGCCTGAAGTATTTGAAATCTAGCCACAACCCAAAATACCAACCACATGCAGTCAGGGTTTGTGGCGCACAGTTGAGTGATATGTTCATCTGACATTAAAAACAAAAACAAAAACAAAAGCAGATTACCAATAAAAAAAAACATGAAATGAGCCTTTTCTAACCCACCTTTAGACATTCCGGCCTGCCGCTATGCTGATAGAACGATCGTCTGACTTTGGGAAAACCTGGGGCGTGTACAGATACTTTGCCTATGACTGCGAGAGCTCATTTCCAGGCATTTCCACTGGCCCCATGAAGAAAGTGGATGATATAATCTGTGATTCTCGCTATTCCGACATTGAACCCTCAACGGAGGGAGAGGTTTGTTTGCTTTTTTTGTTTTACATTCTACTTACAAATCCTTTTTGATCATTGCAAAAATACCCATTACTCTTATATCTATTTTTAGGTGATATTTCGTGCTTTAGATCCTGCTTTCAGAATAGAAGATCCTTATAGTCCAAGGATACAGAGTAAGCTTGTTTTCGAATAAAAGCTTTGATGGAAAACAGCAATCATGGAAGAACTCTTACCCAGAGCACTGTTACCCTGAATCTAAATATTCAGTGCTAAATCCACCCTCTTTATTTCTTTTTATCTTCACAATACCCAATCCTAAAATTGGCAGGAATCAAAGTCCTTGCTGATGGGGAACATGTTTTGATTAGAGTAAAAGATTTATGTCATAAGTATTCAAACAATTATGCTGGTCATAATACCATATTTATTTTATTTTTCAGTATAATATATATAAAATATATGTTAAATAATGTAATATATGTAAGTTATATAAACATTTTATATTTCAAATTATATATATTTCTTAAAAATACATTATATATATTTATATATGTAAATTAGGGTATAGATTAAGCTGTTGTAACAAAATGTCCCCCAAAATACGGTGGCTCAAATAAAATAGGAGTTTATCTCTCTCTTATGAAATCATCAAGAGGGCTTTCCAGAGAAGAAGTGTAGCTCAATTGCTACAAGTAAGCTTACTGGATAAAATAAAGGATGATGCCCAGTTAAATTTGAATTGAAGATAAACAGCAAGTTATTTTTTTTTTAGTATGACTGGATCCCATGTAATATTTGTGACTAGTACAAGGATATCCCATGCAACATTTGTGGTTGGTGTGACTATGCCCCGTGTAATGTTTGAGACAGGCTTCACTGAAAAAATATTGTTTACCTGAAATTCAAATTTAACTGAGCAGCTTATATTTTTACTGCTATATCTGGCAACCCTAGCAGTTAGGCCACCCAGGTCCCTTCTGTCTTGTAGTCTTTGTCATCTACATGGTTGGAGCTGGATCGGCACTACCATGCTGTTGTCTTAACCTATGGGAATGGGAGGAAGAAGAGGGCAAATGACATAGAAGCCGTACATCACCTCTGTTCATATCCTGTTGATCAAAATTAGTTCATGGCCGACCTCAGGACACACAGGGAAACCTCTCTAGCTAGGTGGCCACGTGCCTTCTCACACTCTTGCCTAGGACTCTTCTTGTCAAAGGAAGAAAAGAAGAAAGAGTACGGGGGGAGGGGGGGTAGGCAGGAATCAGAAGTGTCAGCCATGCTCAATATGCTCAGTAAGGTGAGGGTAGTATTTCCATTTAACAGATGAGTAAACTGAGGCTCAGAGAGTTGGAATAGTGTACGTAAGGTGACAGATTCTGAACCCATGTTATGATTCTGAATTTAGGGCTCTTTCCAACATGTGACAACCATGCTTCTATTATTAGAAAATTAGTTTGATCATCTTGGGAGGCAAATTATGCACTAATTGAAAGAATAGGATTTAGAGTCCGACAGACCTGGGTTTAAATCCCAGTTCCAACAGATCATAACTCTGTGACCTTGAGCAAGGAAGCTGCTTAAACCTGTTTTTTTTTTTTTAGGCTCTTTTTTCTCATCCATACATAGAGACCGTAATATTGACTTGAGCATTGCTATGGAGGGAAAATGAGTTCTAGAAATGACCTCCAGACATGCCTGCCATACAGAAAGTGTTCAGCAAGTTGAAGCAGCTGCTGGTCTTGTTGTTGCCACCAGTGTGGCCTGGGCCTGTACCTCAGAGGGGAGGGGATGAGAGTAGCTCTTCTGCTACTAAGGTGTGGTCAGCTGAGCAGAGGCAGGCCTGATTCTTGCTGATAGTTCCAGCTGAGGATGACCCTGTTTGGAACCAGGGCCCCATAGAACCACCCAGCGTGAAACTTGGAAGAGTAAATTGGAAAACATCCAGGAAATATTGCCAGAAAAGTGCTTTTTCCCCACTTAAATTAATTTTACATGTAGCCCAGACCATCTCTGGTCTGTGATTTACTCATTCATTGTATTATAAAGCAAATATTTATGGCACCTCCAGCCCCGTGCCTTTTCTGGGCGAGCTGTGAGGCCCGCGCCCCCTGCTATCGAAATCCAGTTGTGGGGAATGTCCACATGGGCTCCATGACAGATTGCTCATGGAGTCCTAAGAGGACTCATGGTTGGCTCCTTTGTAGGTGAAATCTGTGGGACTTGGGGAACGCCCCGCCATGACAATTCCCTTGTCTTTCGTTGCTAAACGGCATCAGAAAATCTATTTCTGTATTCGAGAGGCATCCGTTTTGACTGATGATGCTTGTGATTGACTTTGTGTTCAAGGGAACAACTGAAGTCTCTTTAGTTGTCCCTATTGTTGGGACCTTGGGGCCTTACTTCAAAAGGGATTTTTGCCTCACACCAAAAGTCCATCATACAGGGCTCGGTTGTTTTTAACTGTGCTAGGAGAGAGTGGAGGGCACACATTTGCTCTTCTGAGGGCTTCCACAAAGATCGGTTCAAGGGCTTCTAAATACTCCAGCTGTTCTTCGGCTTTTGTCATCTGGCCTCTCGTCAATAGGCGCTTGTGCTCGTTCTGTGCAGGAGCATTTGTGCAGGAGGAAATGTTGGCATTCATAAATTCCATTCAGCTAAGTAGTACCACGGGTTTCTCTGTTTAGTTTTTGATTTTACAAAGAGCCTAAGTTTAATGCATGGACTCACGGACTTTCCCTTTCAACCCACAGCCATTTCTATAGTCTTCATTGTAAGCGATGCATGTATTGTAAGTAGTGAAGATTGTATTTGGGCTTTGAAAGTCTCTGATACATGGGGCCAACACCCTGTAGTCCTGGGTTGGAAATGAGAATGCATCAGCACAAATCAAAGTAAAGCTCAGGAGTAATTTTAGGCTACATAGGACAGGGGAGGACTGATGGACAAGTGAGTCTTTTGGGGTCCACTTCAACAAGAGCAACTTAGTCACTGATGGAAACACTGGTGGAGAAGGATGAACAGTTATCCCTTGAGTTATCCCGTGACTATAGAAGCTAAATGGTAGCCCAGTTTCTATGATAAGCATACATCTATAGACCCAGGAGGGAGAAGAAAAGATAAGAGAAATTGATCTACAAGTGACTTAATATTTAGGAAAAAAACCAACTTGCCCCAACCTCCTAATACCGGGCTCCTTCGGCCATCAAAATAGAACAAAAAAGTCGGGGGACTCTGATATCATGTAAAAATGTGGTGGAGATCTGTCCCTAGGTAGGGGTTATTCCATAGTGTTATTATTTTTTTAAAAGATTTTATTTATTCATGAGAGACACAGAGAGAGAGAGAGGCAGAGACACAGGCAGAGAGACAAGTAGGGTTCCATGCAGGGAGCCCGATGTGGGACTCGATCCCAGGACCCCAGGATCATGCCCTGAGCCAAAGGCAGATGCTCAACCACTGAGCCACCCAGGTGCCCCCCATAGTGTTAAATCTGTTTTAGCAACGTGGATTTCATCTATGTGGTGGGAAATTTCAGATAGTATTTTTCTCTCCAAAAATTAACACAAAAATGTTTGATCCTAACTATCTTATAATAATGAAGAGAATTGGAGTGTGTTGATAAACCCTCTCCCACCTGAATGGAATCCTCTGCTTTTGGGGCCGACACTGGTTGCTGTGGGCACCTGATGGCATTGCAATAGTTCAGATCACTGTGGGCCGATGGGTTTTGGCAGTCATGCAGCTGCGTTCTTCATTTTCTGTGCTTTCACGCTTTTTCCTGAAACAGCCCCAATGTTCTTTTTACACTGGTGAGGAGATCGTAACCCTCCTTTCTTCCAGAGGCTGTCACGTTATGTTAAGCATTACTGGTATGGTCGTCTAGATCATGCAAGGGGGTAACATCTAACTTACGTTTTTATTTGTTGTGCCTTTCTATAAAGAGAAGAGAGGCTGTATAATTGCAAAAGAAGCCCTGCTCGTTTGCTCAGACTTTTCATCTTCTTGGTGACCTTCGTAGATCTCTTAAAAATCACCAACTTGAGAATCAAGTTTGTGAAGCTGCACACTTTGGGAGATAACCTTCTGGATTCCAGGATGGAAATCAGAGAGAAGTATTACTACGCTGTTTATGACATGGTGGTTCGAGGAAATTGCTTCTGCTACGGACATGCCAGCGAATGCGCCCCAGTGGAGGGATTCAGTGAGGAAGTAGAAGGAATGGTAAGCAAGCACTCGGGGGGCTTTCTCCTTTAGATGAATGATTCCAAAAAGCAATCTGAAGCTAGTTTTACCTTAAACCTTCCACAGTTTCTAGGGTTTTATTTTTCCAGACTGACTTTAAGCTCTTTGCATCATACTGGTGGTTGATGGTTGGTTTTCTCTTTGCTAACTTCCTTGGACTATGAGAAGAAATATAAGGGCTACTCGTGTCAGAGACAATTAATTAATTTTTGGAAATTGTTGCAGCCAGTCGCTGCTACCATAGATTTTTTTTTTTTTTTTTTTTTTTTGGTCAATAAGGATTAAAAAGTTTTCTAAATAGCCATCATGTCTTCCTTTCTATTAGGGGAGATTAGACATCACAAGCATTCCCTTCTTTATGCTACGAGGCATAAAGTGACCAGCCCAGCCCGGAGAACCAGGACATTTGAACCTGGAACCATGGGATATGATTTAGGAATCCAATGGGCTTTGTTTCTTTTTGTGTTTTTTCTAGTTTCATTCTTTTCCCACTTTTAGGCTGTGTTGTCAATTCATGTACTTCTAAAAATTGGGGATTGGGGTGATTTGCCAAATGGATAAAGTTAGGGTATTTAGCCAACTTTCTAAGTGAACTGGTAGTTCTTATAGATCTGTAGGATTTTAGAGCCGAACGGGATTTACTCAACCAACTGTCCTTGTGAGAAGGGCCCGAAGTGGCTGATGGAAATTCAAATGGAGCTCTCTGGACTCTGCTCGTGGGTTCTTTCCATTATCAGCCACTAGGCCTCCCTTGATGAAGAGCGTGTCTTCATTCCTTGCTATTTGCTCTTTCAAAGATTGTTACTCCTCATCTAAGAGGGTCCAAGACTGAGTGCATTCAACTGTCTGAACTTCTGCTTTCCATTTGCTCCAATTAGAACACTTGCCATGGATAAAGTTGTGTTTTTAGCAGAGCCTAAAGGGAGGACGTGTCCTTGTAATCTTGTTGCTACATCTTTCAGAGACTGTTAGGTAGATAATGTTTATTTTTCAGCAGAACAAATCTGGCGTGTAGCTAATGTCCTGTAGCCCTGTCGCTGTCACAGCTCTCATAGAACATTATGTTGTTGATTCAGACCCTGTGGAGTCCTATGGTGTGTGCTTTGCAAGTGTCTCTTTATTCTCTGTAAAACTAGCTTGCAAGGAGATGATCTTACTCCTTTGCTCACTGCACTCCTGTCAAGGTGAGTCCAGGGCAGACCTGTCTGTCCTGTTCCTGAATTCCATTCTATAGAAACTAGTGTTAAGGTGAGGTGCCCAGGTACACGCATATTTGGGAGACTGAAGAATTTATCTTTTACCTGCCTCTGGGGCTTAGGTGTATCTTGCCTGAGACGCAATGCAGAAGAGCACCTCCTGGGCCCTTCATAAAGCAAAATAATTTTTTTTTCCCTGAGATTTTATATTTCCTTTCTTAAAGAAAAAAAAAGTAAATGCGAACATAGTAAATGATTAATATTTTGAATCTCGCTTTGGTTGGAGAAACAATGGAGTGCTATGCCTGGAGACAAAAAACAAAAGAAGCAAACAACCCATTCTTTTAGGTGGCGTGGTGGTAAAACTTGCAGTGATGGGAGTTGGTTTCCAGGTGGTGTGTGTATATTTAATTCTGCATTAGAGCTTTTGTTGATTTCTCTTAAAATAGGTTTCTTTGGGGCATAAAGTTTTTTGGGTTTTTTTTTTTTGTTTGTTTTGTTTTTTTTTTAGCTCTTAAGTAACTGGTTCTTTTGGTTTTTAATTCTTAACTGGCTGATTTTGTTCATCTGGGTTTCTTTTCATTGATACTTAGATAAAATATGTATTGAGCAGCTGTCCTATAATAGGAACCATTCCCAGGGATGGGAGTTGGAGCCATCAAAAAGGCAGAGCTCACTGCTGAGAGGGACAAAATAAAGACAAATCCTCATTGTGGTGAGCTGGAGATGAGGATCCACAGGCAAAGGGGTTTGCATCTCCCACTGATTATGGAGAAAGTCTGGCCAGCAGCATCTCTCTCACTTTGCTCCCTCCTCTTTTTCTGACTTTCAAGGTTCACGGACACTGCATGTGTAGGCATAATACCAAGGGCTTAAACTGTGAGCAGTGCATGGATTTCTACCACGATTTACCTTGGAGACCCGCCGAGGGTCGAAACAGCAACGCCTGTAAAAGTAAGTCTCCAACAGAGGGACGTTTTGAATCCGTTCAGATTCCGGTATCCATTTGCTGATTGCAAACATGAGTCTGCAAAAGGAAGAAAAGTTACTACCCTGCTGCCAGCTTCGCCCGGGTACTCTTAGGAAACCAATATCCACTCGGTTTAACGAGAGCGTTAGTATGCAGAACAGCAGCCATGTGTTCGGCACATTTAGTAGAAGGCGGAAATGTGTCCCTGACATCGTACCTGTCTTGAAGGCAACATGATGGTGAGAGAAAAATGAAAGAAAACTGTGGCATGATAGACCATTAAGGCCTAAGAAATATGGAGCAAGAGTTTTTGGCCTTGTTTCTGCCCAGCCTGGCTAAAGCCCTTGGCATGCTTCCAGCCAGCCAGCCCCAGGGTATTCTCTGGGCAGAGGTGCAGTTTGAAACTGTCCCCTGCCATCCCCACCCCCCCTCTCCCCACAGTGATTCTGATTTACCCTCCTCCCCTCTGGGCAGCAGCATGCCTGCCCCTTCCCCCACTGAGGACTGTTCTAAAAGTTCAGAAACCAGTGAGGGCTGGTGTGATCAAGGATTGTTTGTAAGTACCACCCAGCAGCCTTTGATGATAGCTAAGATTGCTTAGGTAAGAAGAAAGGGGTGGGAGGAGGCGGGAGGGAAAGAGGGTGGGTAAAGGGGAAGGAGTTCAGATAAGAACTGCACAGAGCATAAGGCCCCAAGGATGGTCTCATGACCAACACAGAGTCTACAGTGGGAAATGATTCCAAGGTTTATTTATTTAATTTTGTAAAAGATTTTATTCATCCATGAGAGACACAGAAAGAGAGGCAGAGACACAGGCCGAGGGAAAAGCACTCCCTAAGGGGAGCCCGATGCAGGACTCAATTCCAGGACCCCCCAGGGTCATGCCCTGAGTCAAAGGCAGACGCTCAGCCACTGGGCCACCCAGGCATCCCTGATTCCAAGGTTTAATTCAACCAGAGTGTCAAGGACAGTTCTCTGCTAGGCACCAAGGATGCGTCAATGGATACGACCCAGCCCCATTCTATGGGAGGTTGTGTTGCAGGTAGAGACAGAGGAGGCCAGATTGCGGAGCCCCCGGGGAGGGCTGAGCCATTTTGAGAAGACAAGAGCCCACATGTGTCGCTGAGCAGAGAGCGAGATGATATTAAAGCCAAGTTGACCACGGGGACTGCCTGGTGGTCAGAGCGCGCCCAGAAAGCTGCCAGGTGGCTGTTCAGCAGACCTTAATTCTCACTCAAGAGCCCGGTCGAGTGTGCTGGTGGCAATGGAGAGGAAGAGGATCAGGCCTTCACACCATGTTCCTTTAAGCTGGCAGCCCAAACAGGCTTTCCTAGGAGATTTTCTGGAGCGACATGTTCTGGTCCTACCCCAAGGAACCCAGAGGCATCTTCCACATGGTGGCAGCCTTCTGTTGATAAGCTACCAAGGGGGCTTTCCCCAGAGGTTTCCTACTTTTTACTCTTTAGCCCATTCTCTTCCAAAGAGGGCAGATTAGTGGTTCATAAAGCTCACGCTTTGAAGGTCTCCAACATGATGTCAGGCGGATGTGTCCTTTTTCATGGGCGCCTAATTGTTAGTTGCTATTTTGCCTGAACTTCATCCCTAGTTTCCAGAATGAACTTCTTCCTGCAACCCCATCCTCCATTAGTAAGTAGATTTCAAAGGCTCTTTTTGACGTTGGTCTTGTCACGCAGAGTGTAACTGCAATGAACATTCAAGCTCGTGCCACTTCGACATGGCGGTGTACTTGGCCACTGGAAACGTCACTGGAGGAGTGTGTGATGACTGTCAGCATAACACGATGGGACGCAACTGTGAGCAGTGCAAGCCGTTTTACTTCCAGCATCCAGAGAGAGACGTCCGAGACCCTAACCTCTGTGAACGTACGTGGGGAGATGTCATGACGTAGGGCCTATTTGAGTAGTCAGATGGTCACCATCTTTCTCTTGGGACTCCCGAGCATCAGCTTTATTTATTTTTTAAAAATATTTTATTTATTTATTTATTTGAGAGAGAGTGAGAGAGAAAGAAAGAGCACACAAGTAGGGAGGAGGGGCAGAGGGAGAGGGAGAAGCAGACCCCCGCTGAGCAGGGAGCTCAATGTGGGTCTCGATCCCAGGACCCTGGGATCATGACCTGAGCCGAAGGCAGACACTTAACCGACTGAGCCACCCAGGTGCCCTACTCAGCTTTATTTTAAGTGCTGTGTAGGATGCTGGAAGAAGAAGCGGGACCTGGCAGTCCTGTCTTCTTTCGTCTATTTCTGGGACAGGTGGGTGAAGGGGACATACGTGTTTATACAAACACACACATTGTTACCTGGTGCTTTTTTTTTTTTTTTTTTTTTTGGTTCTTCTTAGGGTGTACCTGTGACCCAGCTGGATCTCAGAACGAGGGAGTCTGTGACGGTCACACTGATTTTTCCACCGGCCTCATTGCTGGTCAGTGCCGGTGTAAATTACACGTGGAAGGGGAACACTGTGAAATTTGCAAAGAAGGTTTCTACGGTTTAAGTGCTGAGGATCCATTCGGTTGTCGATGTGAGTACATCCGTGAAAGTGTTGGGGAGTTCTCGTGTTCGCAGTTCCCAGTGTAGCCTGCACTTCTAAATCCGGACTCCCCCTTGCGCTCACTTGTCTTGTGTTTCTTTACTTCATTTTATCTTTAATGAAGCTTGTGCTTGCAATCCTCTGGGAACCATCCCTGGTGGGAATCCTTGTGATTCTGAGACCGGTTACTGCTACTGTAAGCGTCTGGTGACAGGACAGCATTGTGACCAGTGTCTGGTAAGTGGATCCTAATTACCCAGGAAGGGTGGTTTGTGAATGGGACGCGTTGAGTATTGTAGAGTCTACGGTCACCCTTACGTGTAAATGTTAAAAGACGCAAACGACTCACAAAAGAATTACTAATGAATACTTGCGGCAAGATGTTCGCCATCGCTGTTAGAATTGTAAAATAAAACCACAGCAAAATACCATTTTTATAGACAAAATCAACACATTTTTAAAAATGGGGCTGGCTGTTAGGACATAAAGAGGGACTGGTCTTCTAAGCTGCCAATGGAAATGCACATTGGCTCATACTTGGCAAAAAAAAGCATTTTGGAAGTATGTTATCAGTAGCCTGTAGAAATGCGCATACCCTTTGACCCAGTAATCCCACTTCTGGGAATCTTTCCTAATGAAATAAGCAGAAAATTGGACAAAGATGTATTCAGCAGAAGATTCATTGCATCTCATACTAATCATAGCCAAAAAACTTGGAAGCAACGGTGGGGAAAATAGTTAAGTAAATTTGGGGGCATGGTGTGGTATTTGGTTGCCGTTGAAAACAACTATAACATGAGGAAATGCTTATGCCGGTATAAAAAAAATAAAACCATAGGATGTGAGTAGTGTCTTGATTGTGTAGGAAAAAATTTCATCAAGAAGAACAAAATCTGGAAGGAAATACACCAAAAAGTTCACTGTAGTGATCCTGGGTAGAGTAATCACAAGAGTAATTTTTAAAATTACCCTGTATCTTTTATAACATTCTTGTGATTTCCTTTATAATTTGTGAGAGGGGGATCCACTGACCCCAAATTGTGTTTCTATTATGACCTGTAAATATGAATATTTGCATATATCCAGAGAGAGTCCTAACATAAATTTCTGGAAGTCTGATTTAAATCAGCACGCCTTGGGATACCTGCGTGGCTCAGCGGCTGAGCGCCTGCCTTCGGCTCAAGGCGTGATCCTGGAGTCCTGGGTTCGAGTCCCACATTGGGCTCCCTGCAGGGAGCCTGCTTCTCCCTTTGCCTGTGTCTCTGCCTCTCTCTCTCTCTCTCTCTCTCTTTCTGTGTCTCTCATGAATAAATAAAATCTTAAAAAATCAATCAGCACCCCTCATTTTATCTGCTCCTGAGTAAATACAAGTTTGTCGAAGTACAGAGCCCTCCTCTCCCCTATATAGCTTCTGTCCTATTTCTTTTTATTTCCACCTCCAGTGCTGTCATGATTCAGTGATCTGCTCGCCTTTCACTTGTGAAAATGCTTGCTTTATGCTGTTTAGACATAAATAAATCCTTTGAAGTGCTTTGCTTATGGAGTGTCTGACAGGCTGAACTCAGGGAACATTTAAAGGCCTGCCAAATATTTGCCAAAACTCTCTTACTGCCACAGTACTTCTAATGAAGAAAATTGCCATCTTAGCTGCTGGCTCCTATTAACTTTTGGACAAAGGCTATTTGCTTGGAAGAGAAGCTCCTCTGATCTGGCCTTGGATGATTAGGACCCCCCATGACCTGCCGCCTGGGTTTTCGTTCAGAATACTCGTACTTGTTCCCCTTGTTAGCTTTCTGCTTACACAGTACATAAGCAAGTTCCTTCGGTGGAACAAGCAAGACATGCCGTAACTTGTTTCTTGTTGAGACTATTGTGTCATGACAGGAACCCACCTTTAGATGTGAAATCTTTTGTTCTGCAGCCAGAGCACTGGGGCTTAAGCAATGATTTGGATGGATGTCGGCCTTGTGACTGTGACCTTGGAGGAGCCTTGAACAACAGGTGAGTGAAGCCACACTTACACTCTTGTGCTCAGTCCCCAAGGAGAGCCCTCCTGACCTCCAGGAGAAACACGACACCCAGTGCCTCTGAAGAAGAGGCGCTGAGTATATTCATCTTTAGCTCACCTGTGGTCTTAATGTTTTCAAAGACTGAGTCATTCCAAGAGTTCGCTTTGAAGACTCCAACTGTGTTTATGTTTTTTGGTCTTGGTTTTTAAAAGTGCTGTTGTTGTTTTGTACTTTATGGTATTTTTTAGATTATGGAAACAGTGTATGCCCATTAAAAAAAAAAAATCCAACAGTTAAGACAGGTTCCCTGCCCTTTCTCCCACCCAGAATCCACTGCTAACAAGTACCACCATTAGCAATTTCTCATATTCTAGGAATTAATAATAACACTCAGAATACCTATCAAAACTTATAATTTCTTTCTTCTCCTTTTTACTTTTTTTAAAGATTTTTATTTATTCATTCATGAGAGACACAGAGAGGGAGGCAGAGACACAGGCAGAGGGAGAAGCAGGCTCCCAGCGGGAAGCCTGATGCAGGGCTCAATCCCAAGACCCTGGGGTCACAGCCTGAGCTGAAGGCAGATGCTCAACCACTGAGCCACCCAGGTGTCCCATCCTCTCATTTCTTTTTAAGTAACAGGTTTAAAATAAAAAAAAAAAAGAAGCCTAACGAGTACACACATGAAAAAGCCTATGATTTCCCATTTAGCTTTATTGACAGTTTTTGAAAATCAGAGTAATCCATGTATGCACCCTGTTCTGCAAGCTTGCTTATTATCTGGAACTCTTTCTTCATTTCAACATGTATTCATGTGTTTCTTTCTTTTATACAGCACATATACATCTACCTCTTTTTTGCGGGGTGGGGGGGAGGGTAAGATTTCATCATATAGAAGTGCCACCATTTATTTCTAGTTTTTTGGGTAGATGAGGCTCCCAAGATGGAACTGCTAAGTCAAAGCACATATGCACTTTTTTTTTTTAATAGAGATCGCCAGATTATTCTCCAGACAGATTAATGCTAGTTTATTTTCCTACCACTTGGTTACAAAAGCACCTTTCTCTCTCTCCCACCAGCACTTAGTATCCTCATTTTATCTTTTACCAATCTAAAAGATGAAAAATGAGGGGCACCTGGCTCACTCAGTCAGTAGAGCGTGTGACTCTTGACTTCGGGGTCATGAGTTTGAGCCCCACCTTGGGTGTGGGGTCTACTTATAAAAATAATAAATTACTTTCAAAAATGAAATAAAAGATGGAAAACGAACTCCCATTTCTATTTGTGTTAAGAATCTTTTCATTTTCTTCCCTTTTTTTTCAACTTCCAAGTTTATTTAATGAAATTGCACAAAATCGTATTTAATTATTGAAACCGGTTGGCATTCCCTGAATAGATGTGAGGCTGTACCACAGATCGATCCCGGTACACGTTTGGCAAGAGGTTAGATTAGTGGGAGTTAAATTAGCCACCTTGGAGTCCAAGAGAATTTCACTCTCTGTTTGTAACCGGGTCAGACTGAGAACATCTGGTAGAGACCGTCTAAGTGGTTGCTGAGGCAATTGGCAGATGTTTCCTTGTGGCCTGACTCTCCCCTGAGACAGCAAGCTGAATCCATCAAGCAAGCTCCATGTACTAAAAAAGAGCTGACTCTCACAAGGTTCTTTCCCAACACCACAGTAGTCTGCTGGGAAGGAACGGGATTGGAGGCAGCAAGAACATGTTCTCTTTGGCCTCCGGATTGGGGTTTTTATTCCAGATGTCACAGTATCTCAGTACAGCGTGTAGCCTCTGGAACTCCAGGGTGAATTTCTGTTCTTAGAAAACCCCTCCAGAGGGGAGGAAGCAAGGACAGTTCCATAAAAGCAGGGAAGACAGGCTGCTAGTCAGCTTCTGGAATCACTTCTCCAACTTTCCTTTGTGAATCCCAGAACACCTACTGCTTCCTTTGGTAATCGCTTGCTCAAGGCAGAGCCATCCTCCTTCCTAAAATCCTTGATTAGGTGAGAGTGCATACACGGTTCTCCAAATGACATCATAAACTCAGGAGTGTCCTATGGGCCTCTACCCTAAATGGTTTCTGCCACTCACCTTCCCTTTGTCCGTTTCCCTATCCCACACATGCTTCCTGTCTTTATCCGCCCACACAGAGCCCCTGACCTATCCCTCATTTCTCCTGCAGGAATCTATAGAAGTCAGGGTGTGCTAAGCAAGTTTGGGAAGTAAAAAGTTGTAGTGAAGATTTTAAAGCAGATAATTTGATCTTCCTAGCAAGATTGAGGAGATACCCTATCTCTTGGCATCATTGGTGGGGGGAAAAAAAGAACCTTTACAGATTTCTCTACTCCTGTGACTCTGCAGTGTTTGGTAATGATCATTTTCAGTTTTCCTCCATGAGAACCTTCTCTAGGAGTCCCATAGGGTGACAGAGGCTCTAACGAAGGCTTCCAAAGCACCGATTCTACTAGAAGAATGCTTGGTGCATAGAGGGCACTTGGGAGATACTTGCTGAATGATTGATTTGTTGCTACCATGCATAAATATCTTCTATCTGATGCTATTCCTTTGCTCTGCGTTGGGTACATATGATCAGGTAAAAGAATTTGAGAAATAGAAATATTTACGATGTAAAAAAAAAACAAAAAACAAAACCCAAACCTGTGCTCCTTCGGACAGGCAAACTCTAGATGTGATCTGAGACATTCCTGAGGTACTTTGGGCCAGGGACAGAATCAAGTGTAAAAAGCGTGCAAAGTGGAAGAAGTTTTAAAGCGTTTTGTGTAATGAGCCGAACGGATTCTTGTAGAATAAAAGCTTAGTAATCCATGTCTATTATGTTGACAGGTAATCTGAATTTTGGAGTATTTTAGAGAAGTAAGCCCTAATTTACATAATGTGGCTTAAGCCAGGCTAATGAAGCTTTGCCTCGTCAGGAACCTGCTTTAATAAATAAATCAGAATGGTTGCTAGGGAAATGTACTTGTAAATGCTTGAAAACACTGAAAAACGCGAACAACTTTATAGCATCCTTCAAAATTATTGCATCAATTAAATTTAGAACTTGGGTGTCTGGCTTGAAGCCTACCACCCTTTTGAAGATTTCTGCTTTAGGGACTGAAGTCCCCAGCTTTCCCTGGACATTTCAGCAACACATTCTTTCTGGATCTCTTTTACTACTCATTTAATTCTGCTCTGTATTATCGCTGTTGGTATTTTAAAAGGTCCCTGGACGGGGATTGAGTCTTATTTGTTTTTGTGTCTCTCTTCATACTCAGCTTTGTGGGCCTTCTAGGTGTTCCATTTATTCTTTGGAAATTTATTAAACTTGGGAACCAGAGCAGAAGTTAATCTGTATTTCTTTTTTTTTTTTTTTTTAAGATTTTATTTATTTATTTATGAGAGACACACGGGGGGGGGGGGGGGGGCAGAGACATAGGCAGAGGGAGGCTCCATGCAGGGAGCCCCATGTGGGACTCGATCCTGGGTCTCCAGGTTGCGCCCTGGGCTGAAGGCAGACACCCAACTGCTGAGCCACCCAGGCGTCCCTAATCTGTATTTCTATCACTGTAGTGAATGATAATAGTATCCAACCCGTTGCTAGTTACTATGATGGATGGATTTGTAAAGATTATAGGAGTCATTTAAGAAAGTATCCTAATTGGCTAGAGGCTTGGGAGGGAAGCTACCCTGGACGAAATCAGTGGCGTTGATCAGCGTAGAACCAATTTTTGTTTGTAATCAGAAGTATGGAAGAGATACCAGTGTTGAACAGGGTCGTAGCTCTCATGATCTTTTTTCCCCCTTTTTTGGGTGCTAATTTCCTAGTGATAGAGAAAAGTTGAAACTATAGGGTATTTTTTCTGCTTATCACTACTTAAAATTTCCCTTCTGATAGAATATTTGTTAAATAAATGGCTAATGTCTGCATTTATGGGAAACCTGTGTATTTAAAAATCTTGACCTTTACTCGTTGAAAAAAAAAACAAATAGAGCTTGTATTAGTTTTCTATTGCAGGCATAGTAAGTTACTGCAATTTAGTGACCTAAAGCGACGCAAGGTTATTATCTTAGAGTCCTATGTGTCAGACACAGCCCGGGTCACTGGAATAAAATCAAGATGTTGGTAGGCCTGTGTTTCTATCTGAAGGCCCTCGGGGAGAATCTGTTTCCTGCCCATTTGTGTCGTCGGCACAATCTGCAGAATGTAGTTGCTTTCGGTTGTAGGACAAGGTTCTTGATATCTCCCTGGCTGTCAGCGAGGGGCCATTCTCAGCTTCCATAGGCTGCCTGCATCCCTTGACTCATAGCTTCCATCATCAAAGCCAACAATGTGAGTCAGACCCTCCTCAAGTCACATCTCTCTGACCCACTTCTCTGTCTGCCTTTTCTACTTTTAAGAAACCATGCGGTTTGATTGAGCAACCGCATCTCAAGATCCTAAATCTAATCATGTCGGCAAACCCCCTGGTGCCATATGAACATATCCACAGATTTGGGGTTGAGGGTGGGGACATCGTTGGGGGCCATTTTTCTGCCTGTCCCAGGCCCTGACTTACTTTGTCTTATGTCACTAACGTACCTTATTGATCCAGCAAATGGAATCTGTATCTAACTACACGGAAATTTGGTGGTATGGGGGCGGGGGGACATATAAACTTGTCGAATGTACCATTTCTGTGTGATAGGATTTTTACTTGAACACAGGGAGGATAATTACATGTCATCTTTTGTCTCACTATGGAGGAGGTAGGATTTAGCTGAGACAGAGGTGTGAGAGGTGTGACGAGGGGCAGGAGGGCCTTCTACAAGGGAGAAGGAAGATGGGCAAAGCCCCAGAGATGGAGTGAGTGCAGCACATGGTCAAGACCTAGTCAGACCGTGACCGGCTCCACTCACATTCCTCCATGACCCTTCTTTGCACCTGTCATTGCTGTCGTCTCTCTGCCTGTCACGATCCTGTCACCTTCAGAGCATGGCTTTCTATGATCCCCTCCTTAGTCTCCCAACCAAGTGAACAAGTGGCTTCCTCTGTAGCTTGAATACCTCGCTCGTAGCTCTGTTTCACCACTCGCTGCATTTTTGCTTTGTTGGAGTGGTCAGTTGCTCTACTGTTTATCTCCCCGGGTAGGTGGTAAGCTCTTTAGGGCAGGGACTATTTCCCCACTCATTCTTTCTCCATATCATTTCAGAATAATGGACTAACCAAGGAAGTAAAGATTGGTTCAGAGGAAAACTGACAATGGACTAACATGTGAGAGTACTGACAGCAGGACGCACAACGTCCAGGGCTAGTATTTGTTCAATCAATATTTGCGAAAGAGGGGGAGCAGTGTGGCTCATCAGAAAGCAGAGGGCAGGCACTAGAAAGAGCAGCAGTGGTTTTCAGAGGATGGGGCATAGAGGCTTCTGGCAACCAGGCAGGGGCATCACAACTCGATAAAATCAGAGAGGAAATGGTTGTGGGTTTTGATGAAATGCTAAAGGCAGTGCTGGGGGAAGACTGGGTTGGTGATGGCTGGCAGGATGGATGGGGCAGCTGGGAGAGCCCGGGAGGTCAGTGTGGGAGGCCGTTAGAGTGACAGGCGTGGCGTGACGACACGCTGGACTGTGGCAGTGGCAGTCACCATGAGAGGACACTGCTGAGTGAAGAGACATCTTGAATTAAGACTTGGGTATTGAGGATGAAATGAAGGACAGGAAAGGTCATGTCTCACCCCAAATCAGAAGAATTTTAGATGTGACTGAAATAGTAGAGCTGAAGGAATGTCATTGTGAGAAGCAACAAGCAGTTTGGGACAAAGGTGAGACAGAGATGACAAGCGGGCCAGCCAGGGGAATGTCGCCTTCATGGCTGGAAACGCACAGGTAGGGCACAGTGGAGTCAGGGCCAGAGCTTCGGTGTGCAGGGTTGGGGTGGGGGGAGCCCCGAGAATGCATCAAAGGAGTAAGTTCCAAGTGGAGCCAGCCTGCCAGAGACAGCACCTGGCGACTGTGGACACAAAGAGGCCTGTGTCGCCAGGGCTGATGTTATAGGGACTCCTTTTCACATAATCAGCTTCTCGTGAGTTGTTTCATCCTCAGAATTACGAATCAGGTGTCTTTATCCTCACCTTCATTTGCTTGCTTTCTAGTCATGGCATGTTTTCTTCTTTGATGGCTCGTGTTTTACTCATGCATTCCCTCAGTAAACGTTGGCTGGGGAGCAAGGAAGGATTTTTCTCTTGTCCATATGATGTGATGTCTGATGCCTGGGTTTCTAAAAATGGCTTTTGTTGGTGGACTGGGCCCAAAGAGGGCCAGATCCCACCTGCAACAAGCATTCCTCCTCTGGAGGTGGCTACAGGATATGAAACGCTCGTATCCCTGTGTGGTGGGAACCATTCGTGTGATCTGCAGGAAGAAGATTCCAGGGGATCGTGGCAGGGCTGTGGGGGGCAGTGGTAAGAAACCCCCAGGGCGTTGGGCGTTCCATCTTCCTAGGATTATAACTTACCCCGGGTACTTGGTTCACAGTGAACTTTGGGATGAGGAAAAATTTGACCTCTGGGAGTGGGTTTTTTTTTTCTTAATATTTTATTTATTTACTCATGAGAGGCAGAGACATAGGCAGAGGGAGAAGCAGGCTCCCTGTGGGGAGCCTGATAACGGAACTTGATCCCAGCACCCTGGAGTCACACCCTGAGCCAAAGGCAGATGCTCAACTACTGAGCCACCCCGGTGTCCCCCAGTCCAAGCTTTTAAGCAATTTGCCACCTCGTAGGGGGTCAGATGAGTCTGCCAGGAGTTACACTACAAGAGAGAAAGCAATAAATGTCTTAACAGTACAAGTAAAGAACAGCAGAGGCCTCGGAAAGCACCACTTGAGAAGAGCAGGAATCAAACGAGACTCCATGAGAGGGATGAACGTTGGGTGGGGCTCTGAATGACCAGTAGGGTTTCAGCTTTTGTGAGCACCTACTATGTGACACACTTGGTTGTACATGTTGTGACCACGTCGTTTCTCCTGCGGAGAGGTGGAGGCATGAAGGGGAAGGTGGTTCATTCTGCGAGGGTGGTGAGGGATGGTCAGGACATGTCACGGCAGGAGTCCCTTGGGAGCCAAATCTTGAAAGAATAGGTGGCCCTTTGCTGGGTGAATAAGGGACTGGGGTGTTCCAGGCTGCAGAACAACATAAGCCAAGGGAAGGCATCATGAATCACCCTGCCCCTGGGAGAAATTTTAACAGTCCCGTATGGTTGGAGAAGTGAAGGGGGAGATGGAGCTGGAAAGGTAGAGAAGGAGCGAGACTGTGGAAAGCCTGGTGCATCTGCCCAAGGCCGGGAAGTGATATGGTCAGTGCATCTCGGAGAGGTCCTTCGGGCAGCTGTGTGGCCAGTGGCGGTTTAGGTTGGGAAATGGGAAGACCTGCAACAAGGGCACGGATGAGAAGGGTGGAATTGATTTTGCTGGGAATGTGCAAAGAAAGGCGTAGCATCGCCAGCAGAAAGGAGGAGGACGAGGACACTCTTGTCCTTCTAGGCAGTGAAATTACAGAACTGGGTTCCTGATTAGATGCGAAAGACTCAAGAAGGAATCTAGCTTTCTGACTTGGTCGACTTAGTGGCTGCCAGGGTCCTCTTCCCAGCAGAGAACATGAGAAGGATTGAGTGTTGCCTGTTGGGATCTGTCCTTAACCTTGGGGACAGCTAGGTCACAGCCATCCTTCTGGGAGCTGGATCTTTGGGTCTGAGGCCCAGGAAAAAAAGGGGTCACAGTTGGAAATCAGGCAAAAGATCTAAGACATTGAAGCAAGAACACTGGTGGTATCCAAAACCTCAGAAAAGGTTTTGGTGAAAACCTCAGTCTGGTGTGGATGGAGCATAGGGAAGAAAGACAAGCCAGATGATATCAAAAGGACCAGGTCATGGGGGAGCTTTCAACTCCAGAGTGGGTGATTAATTCATAGGCAGGATTTTTTTCCCACATACTTATTTTCTGAAGGAAATACGAAAGCTCTACCGATTTCACCCATTTGATGTATGGTGGAAAATGTAGAACTGTGTCAAGGGGGCTCATTTACAAATGTGGGGGCCCAGCTGACCTGGCTTTGTGCGCCCCCTCCCCCGCAGCTGCTCAGCGGAGTCAGGCCAGTGTGTGTGCCGACCCCACGTGATCGGGCGTCAGTGCAACGAAGTGGAACCTGGTTACTACTTCACCACCTTGGATCACTACATCTATGAAGCAGAAGAAGCCAACTTTGGGCCTGTAAGTCGGGGGTTGCCGGGCAGATGGGCAAAGCCGTGTTTGGGGGACAGTCATGGCATATACCCGTTTTGTAAAGAGTTGGTTTAAAAAGCATTTTTCCAGCTCTTGTCAGTGACAGGATCGGAGCATGCCTTCCTGAGAACAGTCCTATTTAGACCTAAGTCAATAATATAACTCACAAAGAGACTTTGGAACATTCACTAGTGAGGCTTTGGGGGCGTGGGATGGGGGAGTATTTGTTTTTCGTACTTCCATTCCTCTACTTCTACTCCAAAGCTGTTGTTGATCTAGGATGGTAAATGCTCAGAGGGGACATTGTTTCAGTTGTCTGTTGCTGTGAAATCAGCCATCCCAAAATGTAGTGGCTTTAGAGGGACGCCTGGCACAGCTGGGGTGGCTGAAACAGCTGGGCAGTTCCCGCCACATACCTGCAACCCCAAGCAGCTGCTTGAGCTTCCCAACAGCATGGTGGAGTCAGGACACTGAGACTTCTTACACGGTGTCTGGCTTCCAAGAAGGAGGAAAGAGAAACCACCAGGTCTCTTCAAGCCTGGGCTCAGAAGTTTCAGAAGCTCATTTTTTCACATTTTGTGGTTCTGAAGTCTCAAGGCCAGACCAGGTCTGAGGGCAGGGTAATGTGGATTCCAGCTCTTGAAGGGCTGAGCCGAATGCCCATACATATGGAGAATGAAAGACTTGGTCTTCGGAAGTGGCTGACCACAGTGGTTTCACATGATCCTGTGAACAAACCCAAAGGTGTGCTTGAGTTGACCAAAACTGATCGATCTTCAGCCTCAGTGACCATCAGAATGAACCCCTCAGTGAGCACTCCTGATGGTGGGGTTCCTTCACTCGTACTTGGGGTTTGGAATGAATGCCAGAGAGAAAGGCAAACACATCCACTAGATACTGGACTAGGCTTGTAGAAGATCTGGGAAATAGCTCGTCACTTCTCGGCTTGCTTCCAAAGCATTTGAGATGTTCTCTCTCCTTCCTTTATGCTCATTCCTGGTTATATCATAGAGGGCATCGCCCATGGCTTTGGGTCCCATCTCCAGTGTCTCAAGACTACCCCAACCACAAAACCAAAAAAAAAAAAACCAGTTTCCTCTTCATACATCAAAAACTTGTACACTCTACAGAGAAAATGTGACTGCAGAAAATAGGTATTCATGCCTGTAGTTTGGACCTTAGGGTGATGTCAGATTTCTGTAACTGCTACATTTCCTTGAATTCCATTCCAAGTAAAGCATAGCCACTGTCCGCCTTGTCCTCAGGGGGTGAGCATCGTGGAGCGGCAGTACATCCAGGACCGCATTCCTTCCTGGACCGGACCGGGCTTCGTCCGAGTGCCCGAAGGGGCTTATCTGGAGTTTTTCATTGACAACATACCATATTCCATGGAGTATGACATCTTAATTCGCTACGAACCACAGGTAAACCTTCCATGGGCTACTGGGGGTGGTAGAAATTCTTCCTCTCAAGGACACCATTTTTTGAAATTTGCGTGAGAACAGAGGAACCTTTCTGACTTTGTATCCCCCGTGGAAGCGAAACTGTACATTTTTCCCAAGTTCAGTTTTGCGAACCTTGAGTGATCCCTCATTAGGCTCTGGGCCTTGCTGAGATGAGAATGTGTCAGACCCTCGGCTTGATCTCACGGCCCACACGACCCAGGCTTAGATGCGCCCCAAAAGCCGAAGGTGGCCAGGGCAAGAGCAGGGATGTAGAGTCCTGGAAGACGGAAAGGTTCACATCAGCCCAGCAGTGCCTGACGCTGCCACAATGTCCTGAAAAGAATGAGTTCTAGGCCTTCAAACAGATGGAATTTCACTGCAAAAGGAACCAAGGAATGACTTGAGCAGAGAAGGGAGAGTGTGTTGAGAGTGCTTCCTTGGAGCTAGCTAAGGACACTGTTGGAGACACCGATGGGCAGAATGCTGGGGTCGAACCATGAGCCTGGCCATGGGCATTAGTAGGGTTTTGAGTAGGGGATTGTCCTGATTGGAGCTGTGTTTCCTGACTGCCCGGGAGGGGATTGGGAGAGGCACGGACAGCAGGAAAGGCTGTCCAGTGTCCAGGTGAGAGGGGACTAGGGCTGGGGCTAGGGCAAGAGCAGAGGAAGTCGGAAAGAGCGAAGGGAAATGCAAGCGAGTGTTTTTCATTTAAACTTGGCAAGTGACCGATCGGGAGAGGTCTTTATAAACAGTTGGGCAGCAGCGGGCCAGCGCCGATGGTCCTCTGATGGTTTGTTGCTTACTCCAGCTACCCGACCGCTGGGAAAAAGCTGTCATCATAGTGCAGCGACCTGGAAAGATCCCAACCAGCAGCCGATGTGGTAACACAATTCCCGATGATGACAACCAGGTGGTGTCCTTATCGCCTGGCTCAAGGTCAGTGTGATGCTGGGTTGCAGCTCATAAAACGAATATGCAAATTATTATCTTTTTTTTTTTTCTGGTACCTTGCCTTGTGAGTCGTCCAGTTACCGTTTCGGAGCCCGAACCAAACATGGACCATTGCCTTTTTTGCATTGGTCTGCGTAGAGCTTTGATGGAGGGAGGGAGGGAGGGAGGGATTTTTTTTTTTTTTTTTTTTTATGATAGTCACACAGAGAGAGAGAGAGAGGCAGAGACACAGGCAGAGGGAGAAGCAGGCTCCATGCACCGGGAGCCCGACGTGGGATTCGATCCCAGGTCTCCAGGATCGCGCCCTGGGCCAAAGGCAGGCGCCAAACCACTGCGCCACCCAGGGATCCCAGGGAGGGAGGGATTGATTGGATACCTACAAGTTGACTTTGTGTTGGTATTTTTCCCTCTTATTTGGGGACAGGTATGTGGTGCTTCCACGCCCCGTGTGCTTTGAGAAGGGTGTGAACTACACAGTGAGGTTGGAGCTGCCCCAGTACACCTCCTCGGATAGCGACGTGGAGAGTCCCTACACGCTCATCGATTCTGTAAGTGGAAGGTCATTGCTGCAGGTCGTGGGGGGAAGGCTGGGCAGAGAGTATTCATTTTCCCTAGAGGGTTTTATGGAGGGGTGATGTGGAGAGGATAGGCACAATCATCTTCTCTTGCCTACAGAGCCACTTGGCTTATTTATTTTAACAAAAACTACCCTCTGCAAAGGATGTACTCAAGCTGATCGTTGATGAAAATAAAAAGTATCGGGACGCCTGGGGTGGCTCAGTGGTTGAGCGTATACCTTTGGCTCAGGTCATGATCCCGGAGTCCCAGGATCGAGTCCCGCATCGGGCTCCTCTCAGGGAGCCTGCTTCTCCCTCTGCCTGTGTCTCTGCCTCTCTCTGTGTGTCTCTCATGAATAAATAAAATCTTTTAAAAAAGAAAAGAAAAAGTATCTTTAGAAATGGCATTTCAAAAGCCACCAGACTATGTAAGCTATATCTAAACATTTTCTGGCAAGAATATTTAAGAATGAAAATGTTTTCACTATATTGAATGAGTCGGATTTTTTTCTGTTCCAGAGTCAAAGTAGGATTGAGGGCTTTGATGTGTTTGCTTGGCTCTGGTTGAGGACACAGGCCCCACCGTAAGAGCGCTTCGCTGTTCTTGATTCTTCACAGCTAGTTCTCATGCCGTTCTGTAAGTCACTGGACATCTTCACTGTAGGAGGATCAGGGGACGGGTTGGTCACCAACAGTGCCTGGGAAACCTTTCAGAGATACAGATGTCTGGAGAATAGCAGAAGCGTTGTGAAAACACCAATGACGGACGTATGCAGAAACATAATCTTCAGTATTTCTACCCTGTTACACCAGACAGGCCTGGGTAAGTGTCCCTGGCCCTCCTTTCTTGGGGCCGAGAGTAGTAAGGCCACAAGGTACATTGGAAGGCATGCCCTGTAGTTCTGCTTGGGCAGGCAGCAAGAGGTTTGTCTTTTTCATCTGTAAAGAATATTTTAGTGATGGGGAAATTGCATTGAAAATGCAACCACATAAGGGAAGGGAAGGAAAAATAAGATGAAAACATAGAGGGAGACAAACCATAAGAGATTCTTGACCATAGGGAACAAACTGAGGGTTGCTGGAAGGGAGGTGGATGGGGGGCATGGGGTGACTGAGTGATGGGCATTGATGTGAGTACTGGGCCTTATATACAACTGATGAATAATACCCCAGGCACTAATGTACTATATGTTAACTAAATTGAATTTAAATAAAACTTTTTTTTAATGCAATCACAAGAGTGCCTGGGGGCAAAGCCATGAGGATATGCATCCTGTAGGCAGGTGGGGAGTTGGGACGGCACCAGGGAGCAGCAGCAGACTTTCGCCTTGAGAGGTCAGACCACTCCCAAGGTCGCCGGACTTTTGTCTAAGGTCCCGTGCCACTTGAGCTTTGAAGGCAAGGGAAGAAAGCACTGATGACCTCCTTCCGAGGAAAACGGCTTTTATCCGGCAGCTCCGTCCCCTGTCGCTTCCCTCCCACTCATCAGAGCGATGACATTGTTTTCACTGGGAATTCTGAATAAGCCCAGCTAGTCAAGGGGGGAGGATGAGGGCGAGTTGGCGTGTGGCAGCTTCTGACCTCTCTCCCTCCCTGCAGCTTGTGAGTGTGACCCCCAGGGCTCCCTAAGTTCTGTCTGTGACCCCAACGGAGGCCAGTGCCGCTGCCGGCCCAACGTGGCTGGGAGAACCTGCGACAGATGTGCTCCTGGCACTTTTGGCTTCGGCCCCAATGGATGCAAACGTAGGTCTATGGGGATTGTACCCACGGAGATCAATCTGAGACCCGCCAGTGTGGGTCCCACGGCTTTGGGACGTGGGGCTTTGCCTCCTGAGCTGAGCCTCCAGCGAACATTCTGCGTGGGGCCCAGTGGGGGTTGGGGGGTGGGGGTGCTTCTGTCTGGGGCGTGTTTGCGTTTAATGAGTCTCTCAAGGCGGCTCCACCGCTGCCTGTCTCTCCAGCATGTGAGTGCCACCTGCAAGGGTCCGTCAGCGCCTCCTGCCACCCTGTCACCGGCCAGTGCCACTGCTTCCAGGGCGTGTACGCTCGGCAGTGCGACCGCTGCCTGCCCGGCTACTGGGGCTTCCCCAGCTGCCAGCCCTGCCAGTGTAACGGCCACGCCGAGGACTGCGACCCAGGGACGGGGGCGTGCTTGAGCTGCCAGGACTACAGCACCGGGCACAACTGTGAGAGGTACGCGCTCGCTGCCGCCCTCGCCCGTAGAGGGCAAACCAGCTCGGCGTTGGCTCAGCCAACAGCATCTTAGACAAACCCGAGGCGGCAGCTCCATCAGACTCTCGAAGGCTCATTCATTTCTGACCGCCCCAGGATTTCCTGGGAACTCATTACTTTATCCAGCATTTATTTTTTTAAAGATTTTTTTAAATTTTATTTATTTGAGAGAGAGAGAGAGAGAGAACGAGCAGCAGGCAGAGGGAGAAGCAGGCCCCCCCGCTGAACAGGGAGCCCCATCCGGGAGCCCAGGACCCCGGGATCATCACCTGAGCCAAAGGCAGAGGCTTAACTGAGCCACCCAGGTGCCCCTATCCAGCAGGTATTTAGTTTGTATCTTTTTTTTTTTTAAGATTTTATTTATTTATTCACAAGAGACACAGAGAGAGAGAGAGAGAGAGACAGAGGCAGAGACACAGGCAGAGGGAGAAGCAAGCTCCATGCAGGGAGCCCGACACGGGACTCGATCCTGGGTCTCCAGGATCACACCCTGGGCTGACGGCAGTGCTAAATTGCTGAGCCACCGAGGGATCCCCTAGTTTGTATCTTCTGTGTGCCAGGCACGGTGTTGGTGCTGGGGATATAGCAGAGGACAAAGCCAACATGAGCTTTTCTCTTGGAGCAGCATCCTGGAGGTCAGCGTAGACCTACACAGAAATCCTCTGTCTCAGCAGATTCTCGCCAAGGATGAGCATTCTGAAATGTGAACGCCTAATTGGGGTCAAAGTAGAAACCAGATCCAAACAGAATTAGTCATTTCAGACAGCTTTGTTTTTTGAAACACTTTTTGCAGCTCCAGCTGCCAGGAGGCTGCATAAAATGTGCGAAAGTAGACCTCTTCTCCACTTAGCAAATTAATTGAGTAATTATTATGGTTATAAGGCACACCGCACTAGCTGTAGCTAAATGAGGAACCTAGAATGTGCCCCTAATAACATTACAGTCAAGTTCAGTAGAGAGTAAGCCATGTGATAAAATTACATGCTGACTTACACCGCTCATTACAGATGAAAGCTAGACCTGCTATGAGAATTGGGTGTTTTTGGAGTAATAGTCTACACCTTTCACCTCAATAATTTTCTGTCTTTTAATATCCGTCCACTCTATCTGGGACTTTTGTTTTTAAAATGTCAGCAAATGCTTCAGTCAGTACAAAAATTGCTCATCAGATGAAAGAGAGATTGCCAGTGAAAATTGAATAAGTGATTAACTTATGGTGGAAAGATGTTCATAGAAGCAGATAACTGCTAGAGTGGTGTTCAAGAATTTGGAGGTTCCAGGGGCGCCTGGGTGGTTCAGTCAGTGAAAGGTCTGCCTTTGGCTCCGGTCATAATCCGGGAGTCCTGGGATCGAGCCCCACGTCGGGCTCCCTGCTCAGTGCAGAGCCTGCTTTTCTCTCTCTCCCTCTCACCTCCTGCTCATGATCTGTCTCTCTCTTGCTCACTCTCTCTCAAATAAATAAATAAATTCTTTAAATAAAAAAAAAAAAGAATTTGGAGGTTCCAGTAACTACTCCTTTGAATAAAAGTTATTCCTTCCAGCCACAAAATTGCCTTGTAAGAGGGTAATAAGGAAACAGTTATACAAGACTGGAAGAAATTAATATATTGATGTTGACTCCTGTTTTCTGCATTAAGATTTTCATTAGTGTTCTTTGAGAGCTGGAGAATAGGTTCGAGAGACATATAGAGGAAAAAATCAGATTAAAAAGAATGAGAAAAAGAGAGAGAGAGAGAGAGAGGGAACACAGGTGGCTGTCCACCACGTGGGTGTGAAATCTGGCACACGGGGCGACGTGGCGGGACCAGCATCCCGTGAGAAGAGCTAGCTCGATGTTTGTGACTGTTTTTGGATTTTATTTGCAAAGCGTTTTGTTTCTTGTAGGAGAATGTGAAAGGGTGTGGGAAGGGAAAAAAATTTTAGCCCTACATATGGATGACAAAGTTTTTAAAAATATCTGGGATCCTGTGAGCCAACTTACCATTCTTTTCTTCATTCCAGGATGATCAGAGTTTCACTCCTGTGAATTTAAGAAGCAGCTCTAGGCTCAGCTCATTCCCAAGGGGGGAAGTGGAGGGAGAGGCAGGAAATGAACACTCATTTTCTATCATGAAATTTGGATTTATTTCACCTAGAAAAAGGCCTCCTAGAAAACTTTCTCAGAACCCGTTGTACCAAATTGCTTCATCTCGGCTGACTTTCCCAGCACAAATTTGGGGAGAACATGTTCTTGTTATCTGTGTCTGTATCTAATTAAATAGAAGGTTAGTTTCCTTTGAACAGCGTTCCCTCCTATTTCTTCATCTCCCTTCCCCCACCCATTAAAAAAATACTACCTCTGCTTTAAAATAAAAAATTAAAAAAATAAAACCATGAAAAACAAAATGAGTTGGAAATCCTTAGACCTCAGGTTCAGTTCTGCTTCTAACTTGTTCCAGAGCCCGGGGTAAGTTAGCTCACCTCTCCGAGTGTCCAGCTGTCTGCTGATAGAATAACTGGGCTGGAATAGATGATCTCCAAAGTCCTTTTATGTTACGGGAAGTAAAAAAAAAAGTACCTGAATTAGGGCAGCCCGGGTGGCTCAGTGGTTTAGCGCCGCCTTTGGCCTAGGGCCCGATCCTGGAGACCCGGGATAGAGTCCCACGTTGGGCTTCCTGCGTGGAGCCTGTTGTTCCCTCTGCCTGCGTCTCTGCCTCTCTCTCTCTCTCTGTGTCTCTCATGAATAAATAAATAAATAAAATCTTAAAAAAAGAAAAAAGTACCCGAATTCATCACTCACGTTGAGAAGCAGCATCACATAGTAAAAGAATTCCTTTCTGCAAGTCGGGATGCTGAATTCACATCTTGATCTTGGTTCATTACTGACGGGCTGTGTAAGCCTTGCAAGTCATTTAACCTCCACGGATTCCTCGTAAGGAGAGGAGTTGGGAGTTGATAAATGACATCCCTCGTGCCTCTCCTACTTTGAAACCACCTGACAGACAGACATAAGAGTCCTGCAGCTGGAGAGCTTGCTTATCAGCTTTGTTATTGGTAAAGGCTGGAATGTGGAGCGTGTCGCCATGGGCTTGCTAACTCCTCACCGTGCCCCCCGGGTGGGCACACGGACAATCACACGCTGCCTTCCTGCACCCCCCGCTGCACCCCAACTCTTTAATGCTCAGGGCAGGCAGGCAGCTGATGGGACAGTCGGATGCACAGGAGGAGGTGTATCTCTTCTGCTGCTGACCCTGCGTGTGTGACCCGCAGACTAGCAGCATCAGCGTCCCACGGGACCCTCTAGGTCAGACACGAAGGTCTGAGCTCGGCAAGCTGTCGTAACAAGCCCTCCAAGGGATCCCGACTGGAGCTCACATTGGAGAACCGCTGCCCTCATGGGAAGTCCTCCAAGTGGAAGCATGAGGCGCGGGGAGTGAAATGGTCCCGAGCGGAGAGCACGGTTTGTAAGACTCTTTCTTGTAACAGGTTCCTCGCAGTTGGGGTTCACGGCCCGCTCTCCTCTGCCACCCATGCAGGTGCCTGGCCGGTTACTACGGTGATCCCATCATCGGGTCAGGGGACCACTGCCGCCCTTGTCCTTGCCCGGACGGTCCCGACAGCGGACGCCAGTTCGCCGGTAGCTGCTATCAAGACCCTGTGACGCTGCAGCTGGCGTGTGTCTGTGACCCTGGATACGTCGGTAGGCAAGGGCCCGGCCTGCAGTGGGAGAGACGACGTCCTGAGCCTAGTGGCTAACGGAGGGAAGGGAGGGAACACGGGGACGGTTCGGTGTCATGTTTATCATCGTAATGAAAACCGAGGGGGGGGACACCCGGAGCACTCTCCTCCTGTGGGGCCCATGGAGCGCAGCGGGTGCCCGAGTCTCGGGGAGGCTCTGCTGCTCCCCGGCACGAGCGCGGCCGCACCCGAGTGTCCTCGCGTGTCCCCTTCCCGCCTCCGGGCCCAGGAGTCCCAAAGCGGGGGAAGGCCAGAACATCACCCCCAGATCGTTGACTCGTCGTCTGGTTTGTCATATGCCTCTCAACCCCCCGGGGCTCCCCCTAATGTGCGGTCATCCAGGGCTGGGCGAGGCGCACGGTCCCCCCACTCACCCACCCCCACCCCCGGCCAGGGGCGTGGAGGGGGGGACGCGGCGCTTCCCTCCCACCAGCAAGCTGGATGGGCTCTGCTTGGTCCCCAGGCTCCAGGTGTGACAGCTGCGCCCCCGGCTTCTTCGGCAACCCCTCGGACGTCGGGGGCTCCTGTCGGCCTTGCCAGTGTCACCACAACATCGACACGACGGACCCGGAAGCCTGCGACAGGGAGACGGGGAGGTGCCTCAAGTGCCTGTACCACACGGAAGGGGAGCGGTGCCAGCTGTGCCGCGTGGGGTACTACGGGGACGCCCTCCGGCAGGACTGCCGCAGTAAGCCGCCCCGCTTCGGCCCCTGGGGGCGTCCGCCTCCCTTGCCACCGGGGGTCTTCCTCGGCTCTTTGGGGCTTGTTGGTTTCTGTGGGGTTTTCTAAAGATTTTTTTTATTTATTCATGAGACACACAGAGAGAGGCAGAGACACAGGCAGAGGGAGAAGCAGGCTCCCTGCGGGGACGTGGGACTCGGGACTCGATCCCGGATCCCCGGGGTCACGCCCTGGGCCGAAGGCAGACACTCAGCCGCTGAGCCACCCGGGCGCCCCTTTGGGTGTTTGTTCCATGTGGGAAACCACTTAGGAAGTTTTCTTTCTTTGACCAAAGAGGAGATAGACCTTTTCTTTCCTTTTCCTTTGTGCCCTACATCCTCATTTTGGGGCAGGCCTGAAGTCTCAAGAAGTGGCTCAGTGCCTGAGGGAGGCGACCCAAAGAGAGCCGGTGTAGCTGTGTCACCGTGATAAACACCACCCCAGAGAGCGGATGGGTTTTCTGTTCTGCCTGCGAACTTGCCCACCTCCCCCCACACCCGGGCCAGGACTCCGAGGTCCTACAATACCCACCTTGCCTCTGTCCACCTGTCCGTGCCTTGCAGCCTAAAGAGGGAGGAACATCTCTGAAGACTCTTCCAGAACTCACTCTTGCTCTCTTATCAAGAGATCAGCCAGCTGAGCTGCACGCCCCAGGTTGTCACAAACCTGCTGGAATGCTGAGGCCCCGCGGCCTGGAGGGCTTCTTCCTGCTTTGCCTCAGCTCCTGGCTGCTCCCTGCCAAGAGTTTGAAGTCATTTGAGATCTCCAGTCCCATGGCATAGTTATTGTTGTTGTTGTTGTTATTCCCAGTCCAGTCCTCGATTTGAAAACGATGCACCGCAGCTTATTAACTGAGTATTTCAGAAATGCTGGGAGGCTGGGGGCCTGGGCGGCTCAGCAGTTGGGCGTCCGCCTTCAGCTCAGGGCGCGATCCCAGGGTCCGGCCCATGTCGGGCTCCCCGCAGGGAGCCTGCTTCTCCCTCTGCCTGTGTGTGTCTCTCTCTCTCTGTGTCTCTCATGAATAAATAAATAAAATATTTAAAAAAGAAAAAGAAATGCTGGTAGGCAAAATGTGTCCCCGTGCCCGTCTGCCTGGGAAATGCCAAAACCGTCTATGTCGTAAGACGTTCTGAAGAATGGCAGTTTTAGTGGGATGGTATTTTTTCCCCCTTTTTTGTGTGTGTTTAGGGTTTTATTTATTCATTCATTCATTTGTTCGTTCATTCCCTCCCTTCATTTCCTTCTCCCTTGTTTGCATCTCTAGGCCAAAATCTGGGGAGGGAAAGTCTTAGCCAGTAGAACTAGCTGATTTTTGTACCGTCTACGTAGTTCGCTAATTCTGCAAACTTTCTGAACGTAGGTTAACATGATCACACTGTTCTTTCCCAGAGTGCGTCTGCAACTCCCTGGGCACCGAGCAGGACCACTGCGATGGCTCTGACTGCCAGTGTGACAAAGCCACCGGCCAGTGCTCGTGTCTCCCCAACGTGGTTGGGCTGAACTGTGACCGCTGTGCGCCCAATACCTGGCAGCTGGCCAGCGGGACGGGCTGCGACCCGTGCGACTGCGACCCCGCGCATTCCTTCGGGCCGTCTTGCAACGAGGTGAGGCTCCGGGCCGAGGCCGCTCCATGGGGAGACGACTCTCCTTTGGGCGTCGGGGTGGCGGCTGGCCCAGCCGGTGGCTTTGCCCCAGGTAGAGAAGGGCACCCCTCCCGGTGGTGGCGGATGTGCATGGACTGGGAGACGGGCCCTTGCTTGGTGGCTCAGCTGGGGAGAACCCTGCTGCAGCGCGGGCGCCCCCCGAATGGGCCGGCCTGTGCTCTTCCCCGTCCGCGCCCGCTGCTGAATCAGACCTTAACCCCCCAGCCAGAAAGGAAGCAAACAGCCCTCGCCGGCCCTGTAAAAGGTGCTGCTGTTTCCTGACGCACCCTGACGGTGCAGTGGTCTCCACGGCAGGGCTGTCGCGGGTGGCCCAGGAGGTTAGCGGCGTGTGAAGCACACACAGTGCAACGTGCTCTGGGCCTTTGCAACCCTGCTGGCTGAAGAGCAGTTAGGACATGCCGCCAGGGGACCCTTGGCACGCAGGAGGGAGGTCAGAGTGGCTGGCTCAAGACGTAGGGGGCTTCTCAGGCAAGCGGTTGGGTGTCCCTTGTCCCCGGGGGGCGGCCGAGGAAGCGAACCACCCGACCGACTGTGTCTTCTGACCGCAGTTCACGGGGCAGTGCCAGTGCATGCCTGGCTTCGGGGGGCGCACCTGCAGCGAGTGCCAGGAGCTGTTCTGGGGAGACCCCAACGTGGAGTGCCGAGGTGAGGCCACGGGCATTCTTGGTGGGTGCTGATGGGGCCGGAGGGATCAGACGGGTGCCAGAGCCTTTTGCAAACTCAAAACATCAGGACAAATGAATTTATTCCTAGTTTTCGTTACACAAGAAATTCGTGCTCATTGTTCCGAAAGCGACCTAACAACAGACCTTAGCCCTGTGGGGGGGCAGGTGCTACAAGGGGACCTGCTGACTTCCTGCTCCATGCCCCGGAGGCCCCCCTCATCTCTGCACGGAGGCATGTACACACCACGAAGAGACACTCAATGGCTTTTTTAAAAAAATGCTCTTAACCAAGATGGGTTCACATTAACTACATATTTCTGCAAACTGATATTTTCCGCTCCCCGTGAGCAGTATTTGGTAGCCGTGGCTGGCCTCCTTGTCAGCACTTGCAGAGCTGAATGATTGTTCTGGTCAGCTCGTTTGACTCCAGCATGTCAGGTAGACTCTGCTGACAGTTAAGGCCCTCGGGGCATGTGCATTAGTGTGATGTCCCCACGGAAGGGAACCAGAGGGCACTGTCCTAGCATCACTATGCACCGCAAAGGAATAGGTGACAGGAGCTCCGGGTCTGTTAAATGGGAATAAAAGCCAGATTTTCCTTTAGACTTAGGATAAAACGGAAGGATGAGGGAAAACTTGACATTTCCTTCAGAACAAAAACTTGTTAAAATCATGTGAATCATAAAGATTGCTTAATTTTCACGCTGTTGCAATTTTGGTTTGGATCTGCCAGATATTTTTGCGGCTCTTAAAGCAAAAGCCTTTGTGGGAAGGATTTTAACAGACTGCTTCTATTCTTTTGTCCTATTCTTTCCTATTTGAGTTTTTCTTCCCTACGTTTTAGGCTTATAAGTATGGATAAATATCTGTGTAGATTTTTCAACGAATACATCAGCTGTTTGACGTATTTTCCTTGCAACACGTCTGAAATTCTAGATCCTTATTGGACGCTAAATAAGAAAACGGCCTTTTTCTTGGTGGCACGAAATCATAGGGATCTTCAAGTTAGCAGGTCACTGAGTATCTCCTACCAAAGATCAGAAACAGACATACTATATGTTCCTTCAGGGTCTGTTCTTTACCAGTGGGGGGGAAATTCAGTGGACAAACCTGCATAAATGGTATACAGTCTGTTGTTTTTTTTTTTAATTGAGGCTTAACCAGAAGGGTTCGTACCAACATTTTAAGTTAAGGTTTGTTGCACAGAAATGATGATTACAGTGTGGATGAGCAAGTGCTTCTCCACTCATCCATCATTAGTGCAGATCTTGGTTCTTTATATTTTTTTTTTAAGATTTTACTTATTCATGAGACACACACACACACACACACAGAGAGGTAGGGACATAGGCAGAGAGAAGCAGGCTCCACGCAGGGAGCCTAATGTGGGACCCGATCCTGGGACTCCAGGATCACGCCCTGGGCCAGAGGCAGACGCTCAACCCAGGCATCCCTTTTTTTTTTTTTTTTTTTTTTTTTTTTTAGATGTTGGTTCTTAATGGGGTCTGATTTTCTCACTTCCATGAGAAGCTCTGTGATACTCAGTGGGCCACTTGCTCTAGACTGTCTTTCACCAGTAAAATCCTGTTGAAAATAGGGTTTCTCCAGGGCTCTCAATCACTATTCTCGCAGATTCTTCAATCTCGTAGTGCCCCAAGGGGCTTGATTTTCTCCAGATAATGGTTCTGTCATTGCTTGTACCCTGATATCGCCAGCATGTGTCATTAGCAAAACAGCCTTGGCCACCAAAGCTTGCTGACCTTTTACTCCATCTAAGCTTTGTGAGCATGAAAAGCCTGTTACCCAGAATTAGAGTCAATCAGAGAATTGTTCATTTAGTGCGTAGAACTTTATCCCTCACTCTTATCTTCAGACTTGTAGCTCAGAATCTGTAAAAGGAATTGAGGCTTATAGGAACAATATCAACTTGTTTGGGTCAAAAGTTAGATCGTGCTTTAGAAACTTTGCAAAGAGTGAAATCCGTGGTGTCCATGTTCACCAACTGCTTTGTTTTATCCAGACAAAAGTCCACCCTGTTACATAAGAAACTCTTGGAACCCAAGTGTTTTTGGCAACCTGCATGGAGTAGAGAAAGCTCCTAACCTGCAAAGCTTCCAGAGAGAGAGACGGGACTTAACAATGGGGAGGTCGTGGCTGCCACCGGACCCTGAGCGTTACAGGATGGCAGTGGGATGGTGTTGTATGATCAGATGAGGCAGGGGTGAAAAAGCAGCACGTGGAGGTCAGAGCTCTGGATGGGCTGGAGTGTCGTCACAAAGGGAAATGGGGGGACAAGGTCTAGAAGGGACAGGAGCCAACAATAAGGACGAGAACAGGTGTCATCTGAAATTAGATGCAACCGTGGGGAAAGCAGGTGACTCCTTTTCTCAAAATAGGTAATTAGTTGCCGAACCGTCTTCAATTTCAAATCTTTGAAGGGCACAAATACAGACTTTCTGGTGCCACTTCGTAAACAGCATGCTTCTAGGAAGACAGGTCATAGCAAAGGTTTCTCCTTATGGAAAAAAAATGCAGTTGTGTGAAAGACAAATGAGTTGAGCCTCCAGCTTATAACTTGATGAATGTTCCTATTGTCCACCCGGGTTGGGGCTCTCGGCCAGTCGCCCAAGTTTGAACAAGCCCACCACTGTGCTGGGGATGGAGAGAATCTCATCCACCCACCAGCGAACGTGCTGGAGAAACCCTTAGCTCGGAGCCCTGCATTGTGCCCCCCGGGAGTCAAAGGGTCACACGAGGAATCTTTCTGTTGATTCATAGATAGCAAAGGGAGGGCCTCTGGCTGTTGGAAAAGCCTAGTGTCTCTTAAACCAGCACAAATTGGAAATGTGAGGCATAATAGATGAGAGGCTCTGGGTAATGGCCATTTCCCCGTCATGCTTGTTTCTCATTTCAAATTTGTTTTTAATAGAAAAATTATATGCATTCCTTTGCTCACACATGAATTTTTAGAATGCTTGTATTTTCTCAGGCTGAGATTCATTTACAACTACCCACCTTATTTGCAGCGTGACTTGGGAAATCAGGTTTAATTTGATTCTTTAGAAGGCCACGGATACTCTTGTTAGGAGAGGGAAGGCTTATATGATCCTAGTCATGGCATGTGTGTGTGTGTCCCCTGCAGGGCGGGCCAGGCCAGGGACCCCCAAACTACAGCCGATGTGGCAAATGCAGCTCATGGCCTGTGCCCGTTTATATCTTGTCTGGGGCTGTCTTCGAGCTACAGCGCCAGAGTTGAGTAGTCGTGACTGAGACCTGTGGCCTGCAAAGCCCAACTGTTTCCTATCCAGGCTTTTATAGAAAAAGTTTGGGGCTCCTGGGTGGCTCAGTTGGTTAAGCGTTTGCCTTTGGCTCGGGCCGTGATCCCGGGGTCCTGGGTTCAAGCCCGGTGTCAGGCTCCTTGCTCTGCAGGGAGTCTGCTTTTCCCTCTCCTGTGCCTGTCCCCGCTGCCTGTGCATGCACGCTCTCTCTTTCTCTCTCTCTCAAATAAATAAATAAAATCTTTAAAAAACGAAACAAAAAAAAAAAACAAAAAACAAAAAAAACAGGAATTAGAAAAAAATCTGCCGACCTCTTGACGAGCCAGCCAGCTCGTTTCTGCAGGTGAAATCATTACTTCCCACCTTTCATTCCCAAACCAGTTAGATTAGCAAGGCCTGCCCCCCCCCCCAAAAAAATGGTGGGGCTGAGGGGGTAGAGAATTTAAAGCAAAATCACATTTAAGAGACTAAACTATTTAAATTTCCCTTGCAGTGAAATTGAAATGCCCAGGTAGAGAATCAGTGAACCTTTGGGCAGTGTAGCAAATCTCGGAGTAACATGGGCCTCCGAGATTTTCGGACCTAGCACTTTCCCTGTCCCAAGGCAGGTCAAGTCTCAGAAGGAAGGCAGGCTACCGGCACCACGCGGGGTGTGCGCTCCGCCTCGTGGGCCTGGACCCAGCAGAGAAGCACGGCCACCTGGACGCGTGGGCCCTGCAGGCCCTGTGAGGACAGGGCACACGGAGGCACCTGATGGCCAGAGGCAGGACGAGAGCGATGCAGACCTTTCCCTCTGCCAGGGGAGGCCGGACCCACAGGCCCCGGAGTCGGTCAGCAAGGTTCCATGGAAAATCTTAGCTGTAGGGGCCGCGCGCAGAGGACCGCTGTGTGCTGAGCGCTTGTAGGGATAGTCTGTGCATACTCTTGCTTTTATCCTTCCCACTAGTCATCTCTGAGGATGAAGCGAATCTCCACTGCGCAGCTGAGAAATCGGAGGCTCAGAGAAGTTAAGTGATTTGCCCAAAGACAGAACACAGGTGAGGGCAGAGCTGGGCTCTGAAGCCAGGCCTGGGTGGCCCAGGGTCTCTGTTCCTGGCAGGTCCTCGCTGACAGGTTTTAGAGAGAAAGTGCTGTCCTGGCTAAAGGACGCAAGGACAGGGTGCAGCAGCAAGGCTGTGGGGGGCAGAGGTGCCCTCAGGAAACCATGCCCTGGGGACCCATGGCGAGATTTGGTTTCACTGACTGTGAAAGCCTTGAATGCCAGGCCATGGAGGATGCGCTTCGTTCAGGTGTTGGAGGGGCTGGAAGAGGAGAGGGAAGGATGCGAAGGAAGCAGGAAGTTCAACCTACTGATAAAGAGGCACATAGGCCAAGTTTCCTGTTCGAGCATCGACCACTAGGGCTTCCTTCTAGGCCTCATGATCTATAAAACGGGCGCATTATTCTTCACGTATCTAGCTCTTAGAGATCACATTTTTAAATGCTGAGAAAACTTCGTGAAAACAAAGGAAGCCTAGTGACCACATAACCGAGAACATATTTACAGCTGGTGGAATTCTTACTGGCTCATTAAAATGATTACGGTCTTGTATTGAAAATGCTAGTCTTCATCTTCATGACTTGTTCGTCTTAAAGATCAGGCCGCAGTTTTACTAAATACTTTCCTTTTCTTTCCAAGAGAACGGCTTCGATCCTCTGGTAAAGAATCCCATTTCTTAAAGCAGTGCTGAGCTGTAGGTCCACTTAGACCCCTAGCCCTTCCTCTGAAGCAAAGAGGACAGCCATTGGCCCTCATGGTCAGAGACCACGGACATATTTCGAGTGTTTTATTTTTTTATTTTTATTTTTAAAATATTTTATTTATTTATTCATGAGAGACACAGAGAGAGCAGAGATACAGAAGGAGAAGCAGGCTCCATGTGGGGAGCCCGAGGTGGGACTCGATCCCAGGATCACGATCTGAGCCAAAGGCAGATGCTCAACCACTGAGCCACCCAGGCGCCCCTAATTAGTGTGTTTAAGATCCCATTGAATGTGAGATGGGGTTAGAGGGTCCCCTTCATAATTCCGGCATCCATGAAGCTTTCAGTTGTCAGGTGAGAACCAACCTTTACTGCGGGAAGTACCGTTGGGTGAGAGGGTCTTTTTATGATTGTGGTCGTCCTTGTGGGCCTCCCGGTGCTCATCTCCCGGGCATCCCCAGGAGGGAGGCAGTTCTGGAAGTGCAGCAGTCAGAGAAGGGAGCACGTGTCTACACAGGAGCTTAGCGGTGTCCTCACTTCAGTTTGAAAACCTGATACTGCATAGCCCTTTGGTGCCTTCCAGAGAAAGTTCAGGGTGGAAGTTCTCAGGGATGAAACTGCGGTCCGGCCATCTGTGAAATAGGACACTGCAGTCAGGGGACAGGATGCTGGTCTGTTCAGCTGACCTGGTCCTGTCTTCTGGAGAGGGCCAAAGTCCTGCCGGCCCTTGGGGTGCTGCCTGGACTGCAGCCCTGTCCCCAGAGAAGGAGGAAAGCCTTCACGGGGGTGCACTTGCCTTTCAGATCCTACAGTTTAGGGCCAGTGTTTGTCCTCGCAAAGGTGCCCGTGACAGGATGAGAGCAAGAAGGGCCTTTACCGGTAAAGTCAATGAAAAATTAGTAGACAAATTAAAAAATAAATTATATGCACCCATCCCTCGCCCTAAGTATGAACCCTCTAGGGGTTCTCTAGGACTGAATTAACACGTGTACCTTTGCATTGTCTAGGGGAAAGAATTTTCTCGGCAAACTCAAAGCATATGCACCATCTGCCTCAGTTGTCCCAAGCCTAGGAGAGATGATAAAGTAGGCGCAGGTCTACTGGGCCACCTAAAAGCCCCACCTGGGGCTGCTCACTGGGAGCAGCGGGGCAGGAGCAGACTGAGCAATCTAATTTTCATTTTTTTTTAATTGTCATTTATTCATGAGACACACACACACACACACAAAGGCAGAGACACAGGCAGAGGGAGAAGCAGGCTCCCTGTGGGGGCCCGATGCGGGACTCGATCCAGGACCCCAGAATCAGGGCCTGAGCCAAAGGCAGAGGCTCAACCACTGAGCCACCCAGGCGCCCCCTCCAATTTTCTTACAAATGGCGTCATGCATTCCTCTTGTTACATAGGCCATTAGGTTTGTGCATGAGCCTACGTTGGTCAGCTTCCAAAGTCATGACTCTGCTCCACCTCCAACCTTTGAAGGGTGCACACACACATTCCCTCACCTCCTCCCTCCCTGCCGCCTCCTCTCTCTCACCCCCACAAGCACACAGTAACATACAAAAGGAAGGCCAGAAGAGGTGAAGAACTGACAGGTCAGTTAACTAGATCAGAATGGGGTCTAGGGACCCTCCACGTCAGCAGCACCTGGCAATGTTAGAAATACAGATTCTCAGGTCCCACCCCAGACCTTCGGATTCAGATTTGCAGGAAGGGGGACGGGGAAGCAGCCTGTGTTTCATGAACCCTCCCGGTGATTCTGATGTACGCCCGAGTTTGACAGGCTAGGACCTAGGACCTGGATGACTTCGTAACTTCTAGCTTTCTAAACGATGACCAAATTTTACCAAATGACATGGAAATCCATTTCTAAAATTTAAAGAACGTGAGCTCTTCACACGTGTTCTTCTGATCCTCAGAAACTGAGGAAGACCATGGTTTCCAGCACCTTCCCCATTATTTCTCTGGGGATGTCTCCCACTAGAAAAAGATTCCATGGTCAAATGAGTTTAAGGTACAGTTGGGTAAAAACGATGTGAAACAAGATTTCCCCTGCAGAACTCCCTGAGTCTTCAATATGCTGATGTTTGTTTGGAATCTTCGAGAGGAGAATGTATTTCCTGAACTTACTGCTCATGGAGCCCTTCTCTCCAGGAACATCTAGAAACAATGGTGTAGGGAACACACTTGAAGTTATTCACAGCTCACTCCAGCTGCTCCCTGACTCGAGAATGCCCCCAAAATGTAGGGAAAATGAAACATGCCTGAAATTCCTGGAAAGAAACAATATGCTTAAGGAGGAGGGAAAAAAAAGTTTAGTTTTGAAAACCCAAGGCACTAAGGGAATGCTCTGTTTTAAACCCAGAGGTTGAAGACCAGAATGTTCCATAGTTTAAATCTTTGGGAAAAAATCGTGATGTTATTGGCAAATATACAAAGATAAACATAAGGCAATGACAGCTTTTTTTTCCCCAGTGGAAATGTGGTCAAGCAAGACTGGACAGGAAACTACCAGACACTTCCATGGGACACAGAAAGTGATGATAATAAAAAGTGTAAATGCTCACTATGAGCTAGCCGTTCCTCTAAGCACTTTGGAATTCAGCTATTTCATATCCTGGAAGTGATCCTATGCGGTAGCTGTAATTATTGCCTCATTTTACAGATATGGAGGCCGTGACTCAGTTTCCTCATTTGCATAGGTCGGGTGCGGGGAAGGCAGGATTCACAGCCAGGCAGCCTTGAGCGATCGAGCCCCACTGCTGACTTCTCAAACTTGCTGCTCAAGACCGTCGAGTGGCCTTGGCCAACACAGGCAATAAGAGAGAAACTAGTAATAAAAGGCGGGAAGTGGCACAGGTCCCATGAGTGGGCATCAGACACATCTCTCTGGGCTTGGAGGTTAGTGAGCAAATCTCAGGGCCATCAGTGAGACTGGTTCTGGCAGATATTTCATTAGAGACGAGGAGCAGCTGTCGACCCAAGAAGGTCTAACACGATCTGAGAGTATGAGTCTGTTGTGTTTTGCCACAGTCGAAATTGCATTTTTAGGAGGATTATTTTGTTTTATAGGGTTGTGTAAATGTGCCTTGCATGCCTGTACGGAAAATGGAGTTAGAACCTCAGGTGGCAAAGACAGTCGAGCGCCAGTTGCATGTTAACCCTGTGCTTGTTGCGGAGGATGGAAAAAATGGTTGCAGATGTACTCCTGCCCTCGGAGTCCTCAGGCTATTTAGGGAAATATTATATTTGTTTTTTTGGGGGGGGGGTAGGTTTTTTGTATATTTTTGTATCCCCTCCCCACCTTTTCCTAGAAAGGATTTAAGCCCAGAGATGTTTGTATAGGCCTTTTGTTTTTCAGACACTATATAAATACTGTGAAATAATCAAGTGTTGGTATAAAAACAAGTTAATCCTGGGGCACCTGTGTGGCTCAGTCGAGTGTCTGACTCTTGAATTTGGCTCAGGTCAGGATCCCAGGGTCGTGACATCAAGCCCCATGATGGGCTCTGCGCTCAATCTGCTTGAGATATTCTCTCTCTCTCTCTCTCCCTCTCTCCCTCCCTCCCTCCCTCCCTCCTCCCCTCCCCCCCCAAAATAAATAAATAAATATTTTAAAAAATACATTAATCCCCTGAGGTTTGGGGCTCTAAGCCAGGATTCAATAGCACAGACATTGTGGTAAGTAATGTCAGCCAAGGTCCATTGGCCAAGAACGGGGAGTTTGCCCAGAACTGGTTGGTTCTAAGATGCCTGTTGGGCCAGTGAGAATTTGGGGCTGACTGGCTCCCAGGTCCCTTCTCTCACTTCTGACCTTTCATGAGCCTGTGTTCTTACGGACCCTGCGGGGGCCGGTTATCACAGTGGTAGGTACCCTCCAGTGATACTTTGTTGAAAGCCTTTAAACTAGGTCCTTAGAGGGCCTGTGACTTGTTTCTCATTGAATTTCCTTCTTACCAAGTTCACCGCATTCCATCAAGTATGCAGCGTTCTGTTGGGTCACCAGGTCGGGTGAAGTATGGTAGGAGCTGTTCGTTGGTGTCATCAGGATATCACTGGAATTATCTGTGGGGAAGTCAGAGTGAAGGGAGGTAGAGGCAGGCCAGACCTTAGAAGAACACAGACTGGGGTTGCAACAGGCTGGAGTAGAACCCTGGCCTGGCCGGTTCCTTGCTGTAAGACTTGGGGCACATCACCCATCCCATGGGGTTCAGTGACACGACGCATGTAAACCATTTACGCGGTGCCAGGCACAATAAGTGTCACCTGAAAAGAAAGAAAGATTATTACTTTTATTAAGGGGCTAGTGGGTGTGGAGGTGATGCATGTGCTGGGGGAGGCTGCCCTAGCCTCTACGAGAGCCTTCGGTATGTTGCCGGCCTGGCTGGCACCTTCCCACTGGAGCGAGACCGAGGATTCTGAGTGCCTAGTTGCTGAGGTTTGTGGTCTAGTGGATCATCAGCAGTGCTGTTTCCCTTCCAGCCTGTGACTGTGACCCCAGGGGCATTGAGACGCCGCAGTGTGACCAGTCCACTGGCCAGTGCGTCTGCGTCGAGGGTGTCGAGGGTCCTCGCTGTGACAAGTGCACTCGCGGGTACTCGGGGGTCTTCCCCGACTGCGCTCCCTGCCACCAGTGCTTTGCCCTCTGGGACGTGATCGTCGCCGAGCTGACCAATCGGACCCGCAAATTCCTGGAGAAAGCCAAGGCCTTGAAGATCAGTGGTGTGATCGGGCCTTACCGGGAGACTGTGGACTCGGTGGAGAAAAAGGTCAACGAGATCAGAGACATCCTGGCCCAGAGCCCAGCCGCGGAGCCGCTGAAAAACATTGGGGATCTCTTTGAGGAAGCGGAGTAAGTAGTCCCTGAGCCCAGGGAAAGCCCTCGCCGTGTTGTTTCAAGCTGATGGGAGATGCCCAGGCTTGCTGCGTCCATCAGGCGCGGCTAGGCCCGTGAGTGGAAACAGATGCTGGGTCATCGGCTTCCCAGCAGCCTCTACCCTGGTGCCTGTGGCTGAGTGAACACTGACAAAACTGTCGAGGCTGCAGAATGGAGTGTGTGCAGTTCCACGGAGCGCTCCTCTTTGCAAGTAGTGCTCCGGGGAGAAGATAGGCAGGAACCATTCGGACACCCGAGGATCCCGAGTTGTGGTGGGTTAGGTGCTGGGCTTGAGAATTTGAATGACTCACTCATGCCTGCGTCTCTTTTCTCCCCTCTGGAGGAGGCGGAGGCAGTGCTTATCTTTACTTACAGGGTAGCCGAAGGGTTGATCGATGGAATGATCAATGTAATTGCCAAAAACATGACGACTGTAAATCATCGTTACTGTATTTTGCTCCTAGGGAGGAAATACATTATCACAGCAAGACCCCTATTTCCAAGTTTTTTTCTGCTGCTCTGCTGCTGGTTCACTAGAGCAGGGCTCCATTCTCTAACTGTAAGAAATTCTCTACAGGGAAAAACTCTCCTCGTGGCCCTTCTCTGGGCCATCCTCTCTCTGCATAGTGTCGGTTTCGCGGGTGAAAGCAGAGAGAACTGAGCTCTGAGTGATGCTGAAGTTCTCTGGGATCAGTTTTCTACCATTTCTCCTGCTCCCAGACGTTCCAAGTCCTTTTTTCCACATTTTCTGTGTGATGGGACCTGAATCAGCCTCTCTAGGAAGCCAGATGGACTTTTCATCTCAGTGCTGTAAGCAGCAGCAGGGGAACAGCTGACCTGCACTCAGGCATCTTGTGGGAGATCCTTCCTAGACCTTCGAGATTTCAAGTAACCGGTCCCTTGATTTCCAGCCGGAGGTTTTGTGTCCAAGACCCTGTGGGTGACCAGAGTGTTAGGAAATGTCCAAAGTGGGGCAATAATGCATTTAATGAGGAATTTTAGCTCATTAAAAAGATGGTGTGCAGCTCAGTCTCCTAACACATAATGATAAGTTCTGGAAGGCTGTGGTCTGAGCACAAGCCCATTTAGAGCCTGATTCTCAGCCTTGGTCTCCTGCACCCAAGGAAGAACCAAACGAGCTGGGTGTCCTTGGAGGACCTGCCAGGGGAGAGATTACATTCCTGAAATGTCTCTGTTGCTCTACCCTCACTAGTTATCTCACCGGAGAGATTGTAATCAACTCAGGGAAACTGGTTTCATTCATCTTTTTTCAACACGACATCCAAGGATACGTATCTTAGGACCCAAAGTGGCATTATTAAAAAAATACACAATGTTGTATGTGATTTCTTTAAAAAAGAAATCAAATGTGTAGGAGAGCTGAGAAGAAACGAAAGCCTTATGTGAATCAGCAGGTGAACAGAAGAATTCACTGCAAAAAAAAACCAAAACTATATTATAATTGTCTCAGGAAAAAGTGGTTGAGCTTATAAAATGTAATTTAACCTACAAATCCATTTAAGGACTTTTTCTTTGAGTTGGGTCTTTGTTTTATCTCGGCCTTAAATGGCATTTTTTGACTGGCCCCCAGCCTTTCAGCCCCCCTACATTTTCCCAGTGTTTTACCCCGACTAGTATTTCCCTGAGGAGACAATTACATCTAATTAGGTGACCCAGTAAAGCCCAGAGCTACAGTCTTCGCAAATACTACTTTCTTTGTGGATACACACACACACACACACACACACACGCTGTATTTATCAGTATATCTACAAATAGATGCCTAAAATAAAGCTTTGGGGATGGGAAATACAGAAGAAAATGCAGCTGGGTTTAGATTCCAAATGAAATGCTGTGAAAGCTAAAGGTGTATTGAAGTCCGCCCTTGTATATAGTACCTTCTTTTTTTCTTTCTTTCTTTTTTTTTTTTTTAAAGATTTTATTTATTTATTCATGAGAGGCAGAGAGAGAGGCAGAGACTTAGGCAGAGGGAGAAGCAGGTTCCATGCAGAGAGCCCGATGCAGGACTCGATCCCAGGACCCTGGGATCGCGACCTGAGCCAAAGGCAGATGCTCAACCGCTGAGCCACCCAGGTGCCCCAATACTACCTTCTTTCTTATCAAAAATAAAAGGGTTGCTTGTTGGTGGAAGCAGGAGGGTCCTTGCATGGGACCTTGCCGACAGGGCAAGTATATGGAGAGCTCCTATGGGTAGCTCCCATGGTTCCTGGTGGCTGTGGGATTTCCTTTCTGTGTGTCCCATCTTTTTTTTTTTTTTTTTTTTTTTTTTTTATTCATGAGAGTCAGAGAGAGAGAGAGAGAGAGAGAGAGAAGCAGAAACATAGGCAGAGGGAGAAGCAGGCTCTCTGCAGGGAGCCCAATCCGGGATCACACCCTGAGCCAAAGGCAGACACTCAACCACTGAGCCACCCAGGCATCCTGACTGTGTGTCCCATGTTGAAGATGATCCCTGAGGTCCAGATAAGAGCATTTTTTTGGCAGGAGGCTGGGAGACATAGTTCTACCCTGGAGTCACTTACGTCTTTTGAGTTGTGGGGCTGCATGGGCTTGATGCTGGTCACATTCAGAGCAGGAGCTCCATGCCCTGGACCTTTGCTCGGATGGCAGCAAGTGCTCAGAATCCCTTATGTGCCACATCCACCACAGTGCAGCTGATTGGCACTTCTGTGTCTTTCTTCAAAGTCCTTGAAGAAAGAAAAGTTGATAGAGTTGACATAGTCTCTTAATGATGAAGAGAATAGAACCAGGACTTGGATATGGTTACAAAGTACAGAATTGGTTTGAAATTACAGAGTCATGGGTACTGTATTTGTAGAAAATGTAAAAATAAGACTTCAGAACTCCCCTTTGGTTTATTTTACTTAGGCAAACTTCTCCTCTTTACAGGAAATTAACCAAAGATGTTTCGGAAAAGATGGCTCAAGTCGAAGTGAAATTGTCTGACACAGCTTCACTAAGCAACAGCACAGCCAGAGAACTAGATTCTCTACAGACAGAAGCAGAAAGCCTAGACAACACAGTGAAAGAGCTTGCTGAGCAATTGGAATTTATCAAAAACTCAGATATTCGGGGTGAGCATCTTTTGTGCAAATATGCAGTCCTGGACAATGGATTTAACCCGCCGTCTAGCCCTTTAGGACAGCACTTTTAGAATAAAATCTAGTGCTTTCTAATAATCTTAAAGCCTTTTCTCACCCAGTCTCTGGCACAAATAAGGATTAAAGTCCCCACTTAGAAATGTGGGACCTGGGACACAGCCTAAGAGACACAGCAGAGGTTCGTTCCATGGAGCCAGCAGCAAAGTGGCATCATTTCCTGATTTGTTTTTTTTTTTTCAGTGAATGGTTTAACCTTGGTGTTTCTTGGAAATGGGCTCTTTCGAAGAGTTAAGAAATTAAACTGATACTTCAGCAAATTCTTTTATATTCAAGAATGTTGCCTGGTCGGGAGAGAATTTTTGCAGCATCAGATCACACTAACCATCCTATTTTACACATGATCGTTTATTTTTCGGGCTGGGTCCTTAAAGCCAAAACATGCCATGCTGTTTTATACATACCATTTGAGTGGATCTGAATAGCTAAATAGGAAAAGAGAAAAAATATCTGGATGTGTAATCTGCAGGCTGCCTGACACTACTAGCCATTGAGAAAGGACTGGAAGAGGGCCTATATGCAGAAACATCTGCATGATTGACTTAATTTTTCATCCAGATGTTTGGCATCCTCCAGAGCCAGAATAGCTACTAATAGGACAAAGTGTAGCCATTGATCATGAGGGGAAAGTTGTCTTTCTTCATAAAGATTTTAGTCCTTGAATTTTAGAGCAAAACCATGCAGTTCTTCCCTAAGGCTGGAAGACACCAAATACGGGCATCACGTACTGAGAGTGAGTACGAGAGGTTTAACTCTGGGCAATTTCACTTCGTGCCCTAGGTGCCTTGGATAGCATTACCAAGTATTTCCAGATGTCTCTCGAGGCAGAGGAGAGGGTGAATGCCTCCACCACGGATTCCAACAGCACCGTGGAGCAGTCGGCTCTCACTCGGGACAGAGTAGAAGACCTGATGATGGACCGAGAGGCCCAGTTTAGGGAAAAACAAGAGGAACAGGCCCGCCTTCTGGATGAACTGGCAGGCAAACTACAAAGTCTAGACCTTTCTGCTGCTGCCGAAATGGTAAGGTTTGAGGGTTTGGCCCCAAGGCTGTGATGCAATAAGAAAATCCACCCTGTTTTGTCTGTAGTACTATTCACTTTGCAAATGAACCAGCAGGAGTGAAACTGGCCTTAGGTTTCTGGACCACCTCTGGGTATCCCCTGTCAAGCCAGATAAAAACAACAGCGTGTGCCTCTCCAGCCCACCCCCAACCCCCCAAGGTTCCAGAGGTTTCTCTGTGATGCAAAGAATCAGAACTACTTTCCAAGACTGTTAAATTGAATCGGTGTGACTTCTTATGCAAATTGGAACCCTCCAGACTGTGGGCTTTTCCTCCGGCCCCCACCCCCCCAGCTGCGATTTGAAGTGCAAACTCCTCCGTGGAGCAATTCAAGAATCATTCTGGGAGGGACTTTAAAAAATTAAAGGAGCGAAAGAGGTTTTTTTTCCCCTGGGTGTAAATTAAAATGTTCCTTTGTTCCCGTAACTTTACCTGGTGAAGATTAACTCTGAGACCAACCCGAGAAAGTAGATTCATTTCCCAGAAGCTTTTAAAGAGTAATTCTGGATGGAGCCAAATGAAATTGAGTAGTGAGTTTAGTGAAAATCAGGCAGAAAGCCAAAAAACAAAAACAAAAAAACAAAACCCCCCCAAAAAGCCAACTCTTGCCTGTTTCGTCCTCTCCTTTCCTTATTGTTTCTCCCGGAAGGACCCCTACCGAGAGAATTTGGAGGGTATTGTTTACAGACTAAGGCTTGTGCGCTCCTAGCTTAGGAACCCCCAGAGGATCAGTGAAAGTAGGAGGCAGGTGGATGCCAAGAAGCCAGGGAGCAAATGGTTCAGGATTTTTGTAACCATCAAAGCCCCCTCCCTCCCTGCCCACCCGCCTTCCCCATCTCGCTTTCTCTGCTGTTGGCAAAAACCCACTGTCAATACCATATTGTGCCAAACTTAATTGATGCCTGCAAGGTTATATATTATCTTATGAACCTTTAAGGTCTCCTGTCATGGTTTAATGGAAAACCATTAAACCCAGAGTGGTGTGTCCGCTGCACTTCATAAGGCGACGAAATCACTATGCACAGGCAGGAAATGCCAGTTGTCGCGTCTTCCTTCCTTTCGGGGTAGATGCCTTCCTGAGAAGTTCTCATAAAAACCGGTCATCACCAGCAAAACCCACACACTGAAATGAAAGCCGCCGAGCGTGCTGAAGGATGTTTGCTTTGCAGCAGAAGGTAGCAGGCGAGCAGGGGCCTTGAGGGTCCCTTCCCTGCTACCGAGCATTGGCCAGCTCCTGGTCGCCCACTGGGTGTGTGTGCCTCCTCCGAGATCCCCCTGGTCAGGTTCCATACTGGCATTTCTTGGGGAGAGAGGTTCCTGTCCCTTTGTGGTTTTCGAGTACCTTCAGTTCTTTGTCATGTTGTGTGTATGTAGCTAGACCCGTGCTGGTTTTCTTCATGCCTGTCAGTTGAAATAAAACAGATCTCCTTGTGTGTTGTCAGATTGTTTTTAGAAAGCATCCCTGGGGCCTTATGCTTCTCTTAAGACTTAACCATGTTCTTCCTTTTATTTATTTTTTTTAAGATTTTATTTATTTATTCATGAGAAACACAGAGAGAGAGGCAGAGACATAGGCAGAGGGAGAAGCAGGCTCCATGCAGGGAGCCCAGGACTCCATCCCAGGACCCCGGCATCACACCCTGAGCCACCCACCCAGGCGTCCCTAACCATGTTCTTCTACAGCACGCAGAATAAACTTTATTTTCTGAAGCTTTTTATGACCTGTAAACCAGATACATGAAAGATTATTAAATTGAGATGTAATGGGATTATAATTATCATAAAATGATTAGTCTAAGGAGTCGACTGTTTATGCAGAAACTACTTTGGTTCTTAAAAAGAGCACCTTCCTTGTGGGGCGCATGACCTGCTCCTCACTGCCTCTGCTCAGTGTGAGAGGACAGCTCCACAGTTTCCTTCCTGCTCCGCCTTTTCCAACATAGAGCAAGCTTATAATTTATCCACGTGCAAGTGTATATCACGGCCAGGCTCTGATCTTTGGAAGTTTCTGGTAGGTAAGGAAAGAGGAGTCTAGGGACGGAGAATTGTGGAGGGTTGCTTACTCGTAAAAGTCAAATCTACCTTTGTTCCTACTGTTTTTCTGTTTCCCTCTCACATCTGGAACGTTTCTATTTCCCCTGCTCAGATCCCACCAACCAGCACATCCTTCCCCGACGACAGCGCCAACCCTCAGTAGTGTCTCTTCCCTTTGCCTTCTTTCTGACTTACAGCACCTGACCGCTTCTTGGCTGTCTTACGGAGAGCGAGCCTGTCTTCCAAATTGTCTTCCAGATGATGAGCCTTCTAAGGCTACCCTGTTGACCAGAACCGGAAGAGTTGACCATGATGTTGGATCGGTCTAAAAAATTTCTCAGTGCCTTTTTGTTTCTTCTTCTTTTTTTAATCCAACGGTTTAGGCTAGAGGGGAAGCATTCTTTGGCTCTCATATTGGCAGATTTCAGCTTAACAGCAGGTAATGTCTGCACCCCACGCAGCGCCCATATGATATTCTGGGTCATCAGGGCAGGAGGTATTGGAGAAGAGTTGCAAATTTTCAGCTTCCTTGGCAGTAAGTAGGGTAAGCTTCTCCCTAAGCTCCGTGCTCCTCCCTCCTCCTTGAACGCTGTGTTCCCAGGCACCCTTGCTGAGGACCACCTACACGCTCTCTGGGGCCACCCAGGCCCTGCACAGCTGTTCTGAGCAGCAGACGCCCTCTCTGAACACTCGTGCCTGCCCTTGGCTTGTTGCAGACCTGCGGGACGCCCCCGGGGGCCTCTTGTTCTGAGACGGACTGTGGCGGCCCCAACTGCAGGACGGACGAAGGCGAGAAGAAGTGTGGGGGGCCTGGCTGCGGGGGCCTGGTCACGGTTGCACACAGTGCCTGGCAGAAAGCCATGGACTTCGACCGAGATGTCCTGAGCGCGCTGGCTGAGGTGGAGCAGCTCTCCAAGATGGTAAATCAGATGTTCGCTGTCGGTGACGGATGGGGAGATCTGGGAGGAATCCGTTCTCAGTGGTAAAATGAAAGGGGCATGTCAAGGACATGTCAAGTCTGAAAGTGCAAGTTTTTGTGAGGTCAGGGAAATCAGTGCACAGGGAGGTTATAGTCATAGAAAATTTAAGAATTTGCTCTCTTCTGATGGAGATTTGCAATAATGATGTTACTTAGCACGTGGGTCCAGGGTTATGAATACATTGAGCTGTACTGTAAAAATTCCATGCTGAGCAATTGAGCGTGTATTTTTCTAAAGTGACCGTGTGAACGGCAGTATTTACGTTGGTACCTGAGAAAACATACGGGCCACCAGATGCTTTGGGGGAGTTAGAAACAATTAGAAAAAATGTTGACACGCTAGCCTTATCTGTATGAGAATATGGTGCAGCAGTCCGTAGACCGAGTGATTTCGCTCTGTATAGGGACAGAATACAGTTGAAAGAGAGACGTTTGTTTCTAAAATCCATGATTCCAAATATATAGTGTTCCGTCGTCATTTTCCGGACCATTTGTAGTATTCTGGTCGGCTGTAGGAAGAGTCACGTTGTTCCCTGGGTAACTTGTTCCTCGTATTTAGGTCTCCGAAGCAAAACTGAGAGCAGATGAGGCAAAACAGAACGCTCAGGATGTCCTGCAGAAAACCAATGCCACCAAAGAGAAAGTGGACAAGAGTAATGAGGACCTGAGAAATCTGATCAAGCAAATCAGAAACTTTCTGACCCGTAAGGAATTGTTTTCATTTGACTTTTAGACATTTCTTCCTCTCTTGGAATATAAAAATCGTTTTTGTAAGAGTTGTCTGAGAGACCAGAATTCAAGTCCGCATTTTAGATAAAATCAGTTTCTAGCTGGGAATAAAGTAGCGTTCCCCACCCCAGCCCCAAAAGCCCATGTGAAGAAATGGTGGCATTTCTTAAACTTACGTGTATGTAAGTAATCTTCTCTGATGTCATGCAGACACAGACGGGATACCCAAGTAGGAAATCAAGTCAGACACACCCTGTGAGAACTGAATTTGGGATCTGTTACCGATGACATATAGTGTCATTAGGTCCTTAAAGTAGTAGCTTATTTTGGCGTTGCCTGCGGAGCTTTGTAATCCTGTTATTTACAGAATAGTATGCTTACTGTTAGCTCTCCCTTCGTGCTCTGTAGAGGAAGAGAAAATCTCTAGAGTTTGTGGTCCAGCTCATAACTGCTTCTGGTCACAGTCTGGGCGTTATCAGGAAACGATGGTTTTAGCTTCAAATTACACAAAACTTTCAGCTGAAATGGACTTAATAAAAAAAAGATGCTTATTGTATCACAAGAGGTTCTGGGACTCATGTAGTAAGGATATCTGCTTTGTTCTCAGGCCAGCTCCTCCTGGTTGCAAGGTGGCTGCCAAAGTTACAGACTTCACACAAAGTCTCAGTAATACCTAATGAAAGAAAAGACCACCTGTTCCTCTGTTGTATCTTTTTTAAAGGAAGAAAAAAAAAGTTTTTCGATTTTATTTACTTATTCATGAAGAGACACAGAGAGAGAGGCAGAGACATAGGCAGAGGGAGAAGCAGGCTCCCTGCAGGGGAGCCCGATGCGGGACTGGATCCCAGGACCTCAGTATCACAACCTGAGCCAAAGGTAGACTCTCAACCACTGAGCCACCCAGTTGCCCCTAAAGGAAGGAAATCTTCCCCAGAAGCCTTGAGCAGTCATCTCCATAAATCTCACTGGCCAGAAAAGCATCCCATGCCCATGCATAAATGTCCAGTGGAATGGGGTAGACTAATCAACATTTAACTCTGAGTTGCTAAGTTGACCTTACCCTAGAGTAGGAGCCTGAACAAAATAGTGTTCTGTTAGCAAGGAAAATGGGGAATAAGGAAGGAGCCAGTGGTATTCCTAGGGATAGCTTATGAACTATCCTGTGGAAGCCATCGCTTGATCAAAATATTTTCCTGTGCTTAAAACCTTAGGGGTCCGTTTTTATGTTAATAGTTAAAAACAAAAAGTCTTAAATCAGTGACATATTTGAAGCTTAACCTCTTGGGCATTTTTCTGACCACCTTTCACATTACACATTTGAAATTCCTTGGCTTCTTTGATTATACACTATCAGATTCCCTTGCCTCTCTGACTGGAATTCCTCCCTTTCTGTAATTTCCAGAATCCAGATAATTTACATAAGGAATATCACCTCTTTACATCTGCATTTACAGTCCTCTCCTAGCTATTTTTTTTAACCTCGATTAAAAGTTGGCACTACTCGGGCACCCAGGTGGCACACCCAGTCAGTTAGGTGTAAGTGTCCAACTCTTGGTTTTGGCTCCGATCATGATCTCAGGGTCGTGAGATGGAGCCCCATGTCAGGCTTGGCGCTCAACACAGAGTCTGCTTGAGATTCCCTGTCTCCCTTTCCCCCTACCCCTCCCTCCATTTGCATGTGCTTGCTCGCTCTTTCTAAAATAATAATTTAAAAAAATTAGCACTGTTCTGTAATCAATTTGCTGTGTTTGACTTTCACATGACTTGCTCTCCCCATAGTCTCTCCATCCGGAGATGTCCCTCTTTCCTCGCTCAAATCCTACTTTCCTTCAAAACCTGATCAGTTCCTCATCTTGTATGAAGGCTTCCCTGACCTTCCCAGCCTACAGCAAATTCCAGTAGTTTCTTGTTCCACATGCAACTTACTCGATTAGACTATGAATTCTTAAAACAGGAAGTGCATATGTCTTGGTGTGATCCCCAAATGCTGTTCACCTGGAGGGTGACCGGAAGTGATGGAGTGAAACCGTCTGTGACTTTCACCTCTTCGTGGGGACGTCTTTGCTTTTCACAGAGGACAGTGCCGATTTGGACAGCATTGAAGCGGTTGCTAACGAAGTGCTGAAGATGGAAATGCCCAGCACCCCACAGCAGTTACAGAACTTGACAGAGGATATTCGCGAACGAGTCGAAAGCCTTTCTCAAGTGGAGGTGATTCTACAGCAGAGCGCTGCTGATGTCGCCAGAGCTGAGGCATTGCTGGAAGAAGCTAAAAGAGCCAGGTATCTGCGGAGGTTGTGGCATGTTGGGGGCTTGTGTCAAGCAGGGGATTATTAAGTATTTCTTTAACCAGTGAAATGTCTAATAAGAGTGACCTCTGTGAGTCTCTCTGGGTCATTCCAAGAAGGCTGTTCTTTAAAAGAAATGTGTTGCTGGTTTTTTTTGTTTTTTAATGTTCCGAGGGGAAGTAACTTTGTCATATTCACATAGATGATCTCATTCTTTTTCACTCAGCAAAAGTGCAACTGATGTTAAAGTCACCGCAGACATGGTAAAGGAGGCGCTGGAGGAAGCAGAGAAGGCCCAGATTGCAGCCGAGAAGGCAATCAAGCAGGCAGACGAAGACATCCAAGGAACCCAGCACCTGCTGACCTCGGTAAGAGACTCGATTCCTTACCGGTGGGGGAGAGAACAGAAACTCTATCAGGAAACTCCGTGTACTTGAGTTACATGAAAACTCTCAGAGCTGAACATGAAAAGGTTGCTCTAATGTCAGTAAATCCGATCGATTCCCTTAGCACGGATGCTACACGTGCTGTTTTCAGGGATAAAAGGACCCTGAAGACACTGGAATGTTAAGCCCCCTTCACTTTTATCCTATACGTGTTTTTATCTCCTCTTCCTTCAAGGACTCACATAGACTCTGTTCAGTAGTATGAAGGATAGGATTAATTTCAAAAGTTAGTTTTAGGAAACTCCTGCTGTTATCGAGCAGCCCTAAAGCAACCTAATAGTGGAGACCATTATCTCAAAATTCATGAGGTGAGTGCTCACAAGAATTTTACTGTCGAGTTTTGAAAACCACTGGAGAGCAGTGAAGGTCAAATGCTTCCAGCCCCCACTTCTAGATGAATCTAATGGGGATCTTCTAATGGAATGATCTGTTTTGTTCAGAATGCATGGAAAGCTTAAACTCTATGTCCAGTGTGGGGTTCAAATTCGCAACCCCGAGATCAAGGGTCACGTGATCTATTGACTGAGCCAGCCAAGCATCCCAGAAACTTCTCAAAGCAGAATACTCTTGACTCAGTGACTACAAGATATTAAAAGCACACACTAAGAACCTTTCACAGGGATTTAGTGCTTAATTGTAAAAATCCTACATAATCCAAATATAATTTTCATTTTTCAATAAGCAGTCCTATGAGCGAATCTTCCCATCCAATTTTAGGAAAGTTCATTTGTTTTATAAAAATGGGGGGAAAAGGGATCCCTGGGTGGCGCAGCGGTTTGGCGCCTGCCTTTGGCCCGGGGCGCGATCCTGGAGACCCGGGATCGAATCCCACGTCGGGCTCCCGGTGCATGGAGCCCGCTTCTCCCTCTGCCTATGTCTCTGCTTCTCTCTCTCTCACTGTGTGCCTATCATAAATAAATAAAATTTTTTAAAAAAAAAAAATTTAAAAAAAAAAAATGGGGGGAAAATGGACTCCTGCGATCCCTTACCCATCTTCTCAGAATATACTTTGAGATTAGATGTCCTTAGAATTTTGCACTGTCATCCTTCCCAAGCCAATAACCCCTAATGTTGAAAACCTGGCAGGTAGTTTTTCAGCCTGCTTTTCCTGCCACTGGTTGATACAAGCCTGTCTTCCCTTATTCTACTGTGCTCAGTAAAATGAGACTCAGCAGTTCCTCAGCCACTTTTCCTTCTTAAATCTCGAGTATATACAAGGCCCCTTCAGGCTACTTGTTCAAGTGTAGAAAAATTACATTTTATCACCAGACTATGTTCTAACCCTTTGATTATTCCGATTTTTCTGTCTCTATAGTTTAGCAAATTTCTCAGTGTGCTGTCAACATTTTAATGAACTTTATCTATTTAGATTACTTTAAAAAAAAAATTAAAAAAAAAAATTACTCAGTTCTAGGGCAACTGAGTGGCACAGGTGGTTAAGCCTCCGGCTCTTGGTTTCAGCTCAGGTTGTGTTCTGTGTTGTGAGATCGAGCCGTGCTCAGCTCAAGGTCTGCTTGAGATTCTCTCTGCCTCTGCCCCTCCCTGTGCACTTGTGCATACTATCACTAAAATAAACTTTTTTAAAAAATTACTAAGTTTTGAAAAGCAGAGTGGCAAATATAGGATTTAATCAAATTACAAGTGGGATATTTGGCTTAACGATCCAAGTGGATAATGAGTTTTTTTCAGGGACCCTGGGGGACAGGAAGCATTTTAGGTAAAGGATAAGAAGCAAAAAGAACTTTGCTATTAGTGAAAGCTTGTCAAAACCTATTCCCTCATTTATAAATAAAACTATAAAGCTCATCTTCTAAGAAGTGTAACTGCTCTCAAAGATTATTTTTCTATGTTAATTCTATGTTAATTAATGGCTGAACTTCTAGGTTAACAATCATTTGGTTTGAAATACAAATTTTACCATGTCTGTATTAATTAGTTTCACTATGACATTATTGTTATTCAGACTTAATGCTATGGAATAGACCCATCCTGGAAGATAATTTTTGAGAAAAACTAGGTGCTCAGGGAAACTGGTTCTTCTGTTGTGGGTCAGACTGCTTACTTGGGCTAGCTCTTAAAAATCAATGTTTACTGATTATTCTTAGAAAAGAGGTATGTGGAACCTCACCAGTTACTCAGATACTTTTTCCCTAAATGACTTTTTAGTATATATGGGTTCCAGCTATCACTTCTGCAGATGACAGTCCATCTCCTAGTCCTAGAGTGACTTTACAGAGTTTTCAACATTCCTGGTCAGCCTTTAGTAATTAGCTAAGAACACTCAACTTTCCCAACAGTTTCTGAAGACCCACAACCTCCACTAGAGTTGAACATCTAGAGTTGACAGGAAAAACTAAAGGTGACTTGGGAGTTATCATTTTCCCCACCCACGTTAATTTGGAAACCAATGTGGAAATCCTTCTCACATCTGCTTATTTGTGACCAGTGTTTAGCCAAGGCCTGCAGGTGTCCTTAAAATGCTTTCTCAACACATCAGGCTGTCTGGGGGTGGTTCGGTTAAGAATTTTACATGATTTCCAGATCATGAGAATTGCGAAAAAAGCTGGGCACTTGATATAAGCTTTTCCTTTTTGCAATTCTTTTCTTTGGATCTGGAGCAAAAGAGCATAGTGGTCTTTTAGTCTTCCTCTAGATTTGTATTCCTAGCACGCCCTACCACTTGTGACATTGTACTTGTAGATTGAATCTGAAACTGCTGCTTCTGAGGAGACCCTGCTCAACGCCTCCCAGCGCATCAGCGAGCTGGAGAGAAATGTGGAAGAGCTGAAGCGGAAGGCTGCCCAGAACTCGGGGGAGGCAGAGTACATCGAGAAAGTAGTGTACACTGTGAAACAAAGCGCAGATGATGTGAAAAAGGTAAGTCCAGCTTTGTAACTTCACAGCTGTGTTCATAAAGGAGCGACGAGCCTCCTCGTTCCCTTCCTTGGAATCGGTTAAGGGACGTGGACCTAAGTGACCTGTTTTGAAATAGCAGCCTTTAGAGACACAGATGGAAAAGAGTGGGAGTGGATTTGCAAGTGTCCAAGAAGCGTGACCTTAGCCCTCCCATCCAAACTTGGATAAGGAGGCAGGAAGATGAAATTAACTGAGGGGTGGAGGTCTTGGAGCAAGCCTACTGAGCTTGTACCTCGGTAATTCAATTAGGAAGGCTGGGGTGGCCTACGGTGATTACCTGGCCATTTGAGAAATCTTTAAAGCGGGGTAGCTAAAAGCTAAAAGAAAAAGCTAAAGCTTTTTAGCTTTTAGCTAAAGCTAAAGGAGCCACCACAGAACAGCTAGTGGGGAACTAAATCTCACGTCTTCCACTCACTAACCACCTCTTGCTGCTCACTTGGAAGGTACTGTGTTGTGCAGAGAAAATCTCCTACAACCCAAATTTTTTCATCAGAAGCCAAGTAATCCTTAAAACACATGTTCAGGGGGCAAATGTTTATCTCCAGAGAAACCTTTTGACACTTTTAAGGGGAGTGTTCCAACCGTTAAATGAATAGTTAGGGAGTTACAAACTGAAATATAGTCAAGATTTTTCCTCAACTTAATGTAGCCTTTAGCCATTACAGAAGGGGGACTTCCTTCTACCTCTGCTTGGGGAAGAGAACAGTAAGAAAACTGGACTACCCTACCCTGTTTTTTCTATCATGGTTTGTACTTTCGTGCGGTTCTGAGAGCATAAATCAGAGCATTTTTCACAAGTATCCTTTGTACAGAGCATTTTTTGTAAAAATATAGCATTTGATTATAATTAGATGAACGACTCCCCAACATTGAAATCCTTATTATCAATGGCTATGGTTTGAACAGCGTTTCTCAAAAGCAGCACCTGCTGCAACCACCTTGTCAAACCCACACAAACTTCTCATCTCCTCACCCATCCCTGTGTATGCTACATCTCCCCTTTCCTTTCCTTCCCTTAAATCTCTACACACCCTACACTGGTCCTCCTATCAGCTCTTAAAAATGGGCCTTTTTTGATTCCCAAGTGTTTGGATCACAGTGGATCTACTTTACAGAGAAAATCTACTACTCTGCGTCCATATAACTGTCCTATGACACAGCCAGAGAAAAGTGCCGACAGGAGAAAGGTCCCTTAGCCCTGGAGACCCACTACAACTCCAAAGTATCTTTCAGATCTTTCATTAAGAAAATTCATGTCAGTGTTGTTATTTAATTCCACTGTTTCAAAATAATTACTTACACCTAATAGCTTAACGCCTGAGTACCCTTCCAAGCTTGCCACAATGACACTCTTAATGTCCGAGATTACATTTATCACCTCTCTGTGTCTAAATGGAACTGCAGGCTCTGGACAATGAAGTTGATGAAAAGTATAAGAAGGTAGAAAAATTAATTGCCCAAAAAACCGAAGAATCAGCAGATGCCAGGAGGAAAGCGGAGATGCTACAAAATGAAGCAAAAACACTTTTGGCTCAAGCAAACAGCAAGCTGCAGCTCCTGAAAGGTAGGTCTTAGGCTCGTGCTTTCACAACGTAAAGAGAAAACATGCACTGAGTTATTTAAAAGGTTGAAAAATTATTCAGTCTTAGGCTTTATAGGCAAAAACGATCAGTAGGAGGTTGAGATTATAGTGTAATTTACTCATTTTTTATCTCCCACAGATTTAGAAAGAAAATATGAGGACAATCAAAAATATTTAGAAGATAAAGCTCAAGAATTAGTAAGATTGGAAGGAGAAGTCCGCTCGCTCCTAAAGGATATAAGCCAGAAGGTTGCTGTTTATAGCACCTGCCTATAACAGAGCAGGAGGCGGCTTGAAGGTGACTGAGGTGACCAAAGTAAAAGAGCTACATTTTAAGATCTTCAAAATAAAACTCATTACCTATTTAATGTTTTTAATCACATTTTGTATGAAGTTCAATAAAGTACAGTCCTTTTGTATAAATATATATTTAGTATAATTCTTAAATTTTACGGATTTAGCGTTCATGAATCCCTTTTAAGCAAGGGTACTGTCAATGTAAAGATGGTTTTATAAACAGATGGCCTCCACAGGCCCCTGCTTTCTGTTTTGTCTGTGAACAGGCTGTTTGCTAGGTCAGTATCCTCCACAAATCTGCCCCCTAAATCACCTCCCAGTGGGATGCCCAGGTGGAGGGTAAGGATACAGCCTGAGCCCCACCTTCACCATTTCAATGGTTGCTCCAATCTCCAAGACTCCTCTAAGTATTCCTTGCTCTGAGAAAGAGAAAAAGCAATTTTTAGAAAATTAACATTGTGGCTTTGAAGTGTTAGCAATCCTGGCCCTGTTCTAGTGGTGAGGTGGGAAGGTTTAAATTAAATCCAGCCAGAGTTCATGAACATTGCTCCTGCCAACTGAGCTGTGCCAATCAAAGTACAAAACGATGCTGTAAGTTCTGTGTTTTTATTTTGTGAAATCTAATGAAGTTCAACATAGATTCTCTGCTACCATCAGTGAGGCCAAAACAATAAAGAAAACAATTGTATTCCAACTGCCAAACCTATGTCAGCTTCATAGCTGAGCTAGCTGGGTAACAGGCCAAGCCCTATGTGGTTTTTTTCACCAATTCTTCTTAGAGCAAGACAATTCCTGTGTACTACTTAACAGCCACCCACACATACGATGCAGCTGCATTTGAAGCCCCGCCTGAACAAAAAGTATGTAAACAGATGTAATTTAAACAATAAGGCAACCTCCCCCTCCCTCAAGGCAATTATTTGTCACTTTCATTTAGGTAGAGATCCTAATACCTAGCAAAGTGGTTTTACCTCATTATCTACTACAGCAACTAGTTCCCCCCCCCCCCCTTAAAATTAAGTATTTTGGGAGCACTTGGGGTGGCTCAGTGGTTGAGCATCTGCCTTTGGCTCAGGTCGTGATCCCGGGGTCCTGGGATCGAGTCCTGCTTCGGGCTCCCTGCAAGGAGCCTGCTTCTCCCTCTGCCTAGGTCTCTGCCTCTGTGTCGTGTCTCTCATGAATAAAATATTTTAAAAAAGAAATCTTTATATTCCTTTTTTAGCTAAACAATGAAAGATGTCACTTTGAAATCACTCATTTTAATCAGCTCAGGGAATGGACAATTGCCATCCTTACAAGCCAAGAAAATATTGAGAACTTAGTCAATAATAAGTGAATATTTGAAAATTTTATATCCACAAATTCATTCTCACCTACAGATTTAACTATTTTGTTTCTATAGCTAGCACTTCATATTAAATTATATTTCTATTTTTTCTCTAGAGTAGGGGACATGTTTGATTTTTTTTTAAGAGTTTTATTTATTTATTCATGAGACACACAGAGAGGCAGAGGGAGAAGCACGCTCCATGTAGGGAGCCCAATGTGGGACTAGATCCTGGGACTGCAAGATCACACCCTGGGCTAAAGGCAGGTGCTCAACCGCTAAGCCACCCAGGAATCCCCATGTTTGAAGTTTAAATAAACTAGCACTTCACATAGTATTGGGATTTCAGATTTTAAAATACAAAGGTCATTTCTAATCATGGCAAAGTAGCACATATCAGACCAGCTCTCTTGCTAATAACAACTGCCAACTCTGAACGGAAATACACATTTTTAAAAGTAAAGGTCCCGGAGACCAACCAGCAGCAGGCAGAAGGTAGAGGGAAGCTAAGACAGCAGTGGGTGAAACCAATTCCCATTTTTAGGGGCTTTCACCTGACAGTGGGTCCCAGAAGTATCATACTGGGCAGAAGCCAAGCTTTACTGGTTATAGAATCAGAAGACAGAGTTGGAGGCAACTAGAACAAACTATGAAAGGAGAGCCCCACAAGAGAGAGGCATGGTGGGGAGGGCCTCCCAACTCTGCATATCGTTTGCCCAGTCTCCGGTTGACCTCTGAACTACACATGTAGGGCCAGACGTAATCCAGCCGAGGTATAGCTGAAATAACTGGGTAGATCCTTTAGCTGCTGCCCTCCAGCAAAGACAATGGAATTGGGAGCTGGGGTTCAGCCAGGTTAACTGCCTACTGAAACAGAAATTGCCTATTTTTCAGAGGTAGGTAACAGAATCCAGAGTCTTTACAATGAATAATTCACAATGACCATAATACAATCTCAGACTAGTGGACACAGAAGGAAAAAGGGAAATGTGACCTACTAACGATGCAATTAAAACCTGAAGATGACTCAACATTTTCCTTCTGTGAGCGACTGATAGTATCCTAGCCCACACTTTTTTTTTTCCTTAAATTGTTATTTATTCATGAGAAACACACAGAGAGGCGCAGAGACATAGGCAGAGGGAGAAGCAGGCTCCATGCAGAGATAGGAGCCTGATGTGGGACTTGATCCCGGGACCCCATCCCAGGACCCCAGGATCACACCCTGAGGCAAAGGCAGATGCTCAACCGCTGAGCCACCCAGTCCCCCTGCCCGCACAGCTTTTCTGCTGATACATTCTCTAAACTTTCCTTAAGCTGCAATCATGTTGAGCATCTATGGTTTGCATATTTCTAGTACTTTAATTTTTCCTTTTTCGAATATGCTATCCTAAATGTGAGAACTACTTAAATTTAGTTAAAATATGCAGAAGCCTATTTTAACATTTAAGACTTTGATACTGATAGGTTTCAAGGGCTGGCTATTTTAAACATTAATGAACAGATACGATTTTATAGCACTCTTTAAAGAAACAGTCATTTACCCAACCATGGATACACTGGAAATCGACAGAAGACAGATTAAATTTTCCCATATGAAAAATAAAAATAAATTTTCCCATATACTGTGTCTCCAAAAGTGAACGCTCCACAGTTAGTTGGTATCGCTAAAACAGATGAAAGGGTAATGACCTTTCAAATACCTAAATGTTGTCCTCCAGTGTGGTAGAAAGAGACACCCAGGCCAGAAGAGGAGTAATAAAGAAAAGTAAGAAGATACACTACAGGTAGTCATAAAAGAACTAGGACCATCTGGACATCCACTCAAAACAACCAGTAAATGAATATTTAAGACTGTTTATTTCTGTATTTTCATTCCCCGCTGTAATACATTTGTGTCTTCATTTAATATATGAATTTCACAGATCTACCTCCTTAATTTGATTAACTGCCTACAGACTAGACCTTAATGGGTGCTTAAAAATTTAAACATAAATTCTACCTCTAAACTGCAAGAATTTGGAGATTAAATAAAGAAGTGAGAGACCATCATTTATTTACATCATTTTGGTTTATACATATTTTAATCTTACTCTAATGATTAACTATTTCCAATATGAAAACCAAGTTTAAAATAACTTGGTCACCTTGCTTCAAACACAGCTGGTTCACATATTCTATGCCAGCTCCATCACGTAAATCCAACTTTACAATAGCAGAGATAAAAGCTACGTAACATAAATTCAGTGAAGTTGAATCTTTCAGAAACTGCATGAAAATAAGGGTTGAAGAAAATTTTCCAGGATGCTACGATAAGTAGCTTTCTTCTGCAATATTAATGCACTGAAACAAAATATTAAATTTATTTAAAATAGATGAGATTATTCCATTCTGTCCAAACCTATTAAAGCCTTCCAAAAGTTTCATAATTCAGTCCTAAAAATTCTTGGAGACGTGAGCATTTCCTGTACAGGAATGTGACCTCCACAAAGCTCCCAGGAAATTTCAGAAAAATATAATCTTCTAATTTAAAAGTTGATCGATTTGCCAAATGATGCAGCCAGGTTTGCTTCTCTAAAAGCTTCTGATAAGGTCTGCAAGGGAAGAAATTTAAAATTAAATACCAAATATCTGGGTGAGAAGAAACTTGTAGCCATTAATTCTGTATATTGTCAATAATTACCGGATGCGCATGGCAGACTCTGGCTATATCTTCACAGGATGCTCCATACTCCAGTGCAAGAGCAGCTTCATTCACCATTTCACCAGCACCCTTTAAAATAACAGACCAAGTAATTTTCTTCCCATGGCAAAAACTACAAGCTAACAGGATTCACGGTTCGAGCAGTTAACTGTCTCCAGTCAGGAAAAGCTTAATAGAAAAGGTGGCACAGAACTGAAGAGTCTGGGCTCCGGAGCCAGCTGGCCTGGATTCAAATCCTACCACTTCCTCAAGTGTAACACTCTGTGTTTCCCTCCATTTATTCACTTCAAAAATGGAAGAGCAACTCCTGCCTCCCAGAATGGTAAAAATTAAAATGGTTATTGCATGTATACAGAGAAGAATGTATTAGAGAGTAAGTAATGTTTTATCATCATCATGTCAGATCCCTAGGGCAGGTGCATACTGCAGGTTCGGTGGTAGGAAGGGCTTCCCTTAGGAGGTAACATTTGAGCCCAAACCTCACAGGAGCCAGATGTACAAAGACCTGGAGGCACAGCATTCCAGGCAACAGGTCGTACAAGAACAAAAGCTCTAGCACAGCCTGGGTGGCTCAGCGGTTTAGCACCGCCTTTGGTTCTGATCCTGGAGACCCAGGATCGAGTCCCATATTGGGCTCCCTGCATGGAGCCTGCTTCTCCCTCTGCCTGTGTCCCTGCCTCTTTCCCTCTCATGAATAGATTTTTTTTTAAAAAAATCTTAAAAAAAAAAAGCTCTAAAATGGGAACATTTGCCTGTTAGGAAACTGAGCGAAGGGGCATGAGGCAGGGAATTAATGAGGTCAGGAAGGCAGACGGTACCAGTTATCTGTAACAGCTTACAGTGGAAAAGGGCCACTGGAGAGTCTTCAGCGGGCACAGGACCTGTTTCAAGAGTTAGATGAATGTCAGTTGCAGGATGGAAAGCAGATGATGTGATGGGCCAGCCTCTGAGCACGCTGCTGGTCACCTTATCAGAAACAAACTTCTGCTGGTAAATACTAACCCCAGCATGTAAAGAGCAGGTGGCCTAAAAGTAAATAGCAATGCTTTCCAGAAATAGTAATGGGATTTGGGGTTGTATGATACTCACTGGTCCCAGAATGTGTGCTCCCAACACCCTGTCCGTTGATTTCTGCCCCAGAATCTTCACCATGCCATCTGTGTCCGCATTTGTCTTAGCTCTGCTGTTAGCAGCAAAGGGGAATTTCCCAACCTTGTACTCAATGCCCTGTGAGAGACAGAAGAGGAGAACCTAGATAAATGGAAAAAACACATTCCTGCTGGTGAACTCATCTACCATTTATTGAGAACATAAATCCTAAGAAGGCAATTCTTCAGAGTACATGGAGGGCAAGACCAAAACTGCTTACTAATGAAATACATTTTGTGTGCAAACAACAAACAAATGCAAATGTCAGTCTATCTGGGTGTATTTCAAAGGAAAATATAAAAGCTCAGGAATTAACTAGTTTGCAGGCAAGTGAACGATTTCCTCTGCATTACTGAAAAGGAGAAAAATATAAAATGTTCTACAGGATTTCAAAATGCATTAATGCAATAATAAAATGAGTCACAGGGCAGCCTGGTGGCGCAGAGGTTTAGCGCCACCTGCAGCCCAGAGTGTGATCCTGGAGACCCAGGATCGAGTCCCACGTCAGGCTCTCTGTATGGAGCCTGCTTCTCCCGCTGCCTGTGTCTCTGCCTCTCTCTCTGTGTGTCTCTCATGAATAAATAAATAAAATCTTTAAAATAATAAAAAATAAATAAAAAATAAATAAAATGAGTCACAGCCTCCAGTGTCATTAACCCAACTCATGCACTGGAGTTACAGCTACCCCTGCATTCAGAATTACCTCTTCTTTCAACTGCTCTTCTGATTTGCCAACCCAAGCAACTTCAGGGTGGGTGTAAATCACTGATGGTACACAGTTGTAGTCAATGTGCACAGCCCCGCCAGCCATTCCTTCAACACAGATAATGCCTTCATCCTCTGCTTTGTGAGCCAGCATTGGACCAGCAACCACATCACCAATAGCATAGATACTACCACAGAGATGAAAAGAAACACAGTGAACCACTGCCATCACAGATATTCATCTTCATTATGCCATAGTAACAAAAGTTTCTAGTTACTAAGTAGCCAAAAAAATATATAATATACAGCTCCTCAAACATCTCTGAGTTCAGGTTCTCATCCTGGGTAATGAAAAAAAATGCAATTATTTTTGTTCCCACATACGTGTCTACTGTTCTTCCCCAAAGCCAGTGCATTTAAACATAGTAAAAGTCTTATTTTTAAGACAGTGTTTAAAATAAATGTTTAAATTTTTGAAAATGCAAATAAATTATCCAACTTACTTTGGAATTTTAGTTTGGAATCTGGTATTGACTGGAATTCTACCTCTAGGATCTAGTTCAATTCCAAGCTCTTCTAGTCCCAAGTTCTGAGTAAAGGGTCGTCGGCCAATGCAAACCAAGAGTACGTCACATGTGATAACCTCGGCTTTGCCACCAGAAGCACCTTCAATACTAGATGACAAACAGTATGTCACCGTTAAATGTGCATGGACATAAACAGCTGACAGAATGAGACCTGTAAGACCTGATGTTTCCCAAGTGTTGCTGACACTTCTAACAAACAGGAGTCAGGCAATATTAAAACTACAAATCCTCTAGAGGTCTATCATTAAAACCTCACAATTATAGGTAGAAAAGCACCTGTTAATAACCCAGGTCTTGAGTCAGAAAGATCAAGCGATGGCTCTGCCCCTCGCTTGCTATGTGACCTTAACTAAATAATTTCATCATGTTATATGAGTAATAAAGAGAGCCAGGCATATAGTAAACAATCCAGTATTACTGATCTCCCCATGTATCTTTTTTTTTTTTTTAAAGACACATTTATTCAGCGTCATGATCAGACTATTACATTTAGCAATCAACAGCATGGGTGCAAAAAAAAAATCTACATTAAAACCCTTTGTTGGAATGCTTTACACTTTCCACAGAACAGAAACTAAAATAACCTGTTATACAATTAGTCACAAATACAGTCCTCGAGTTTTTTGCCCATACACATGAGTATTGTCTAAAACATGTCTTCTTTGTAGCAGCTAGGCCCTGCCACCACTGTGCTTGGCTGAGTTCACAAATCTGTTGTAACCTGTAGCTTCCCTGTCACTTCTCTGGCTCTCCTCTCCTGCTAAGCTTTGTTTCCTGGCAGTAATTAAAACCTTCTGCCACTGCCATAGCTGCTGCTGCTGGAACCGCCATAGCCACCTTGGTTTCGTGGTTTGGCAAAGTATTGGCCTCCACCACCATAGGGGCCAGAGCTTCTGCCTCCAAAATTTCCTCCTTTCATGGGTCCAAAATTTGAGGATTGATTGTTGTAATTGCCAAAATCGTTATAGCTTCTGCCACCTCCAAAGTTGCTTCTGTCATTACCAAATCCGTTATAGGCATCCCCACTGCCACCGTATCCACCACCACCTCGACTGCCACCGAAGCCACCTCGACCACTGAAGTTCCCTCCACGACCAAAGCTGTCATTCCCACCAAAACCACCTCCACGACCACCACCAAAGTTTCCAGAACCACTTCAGCCTCTTTGGCTGGACGAAGCACTAGCCATCTCTTGCTTCGATAGGGCTTTCCTTACTTCACAGTTGTGGCCATTCACAGGATGGTATTTTTGAATGACAATCTTGTCTACAGAGTCGTGGTCGTCAAAGGTCACAAAAGCAAAACCTCTCTTTTTGCCACTGCCTCGGTCAGTCATGATCTCTATCACTTCAATTTTCCCATACTGTTCAAAATAATCTCTAAGATGATGTTCTTCAGTGTCTTCTTTAATGCCACCGACAAAAATCTTTTTCACAGTTAAGTGGGCACCTGGTCTTTGAGAATCCTCTCGGGAGACAGCCCTCTTTGGTTCCACGACTCTTCCGTCCACCTTGTGCGGCCGGGCGTTCATGGCTGCGTCCACCTCCTCCACAGTGGCGTACGTGATGAACCCAAAGCCTCTGGAGCGCTTGGTGTTGGGGTCTCTCATTACCACACAGTCCGTAAAGCGTCCCCCATTGCTCAAAATGGCTCCTCAGACTCTCATCGGTCATTTCGAAGCTCAAACCTCCGATGAAGAGCTTCCGCAGCTGCTTGGGCTCTTTGGGAGACTCTGACTTAGACATGACGGCGGTGGGAGGGGAGACTTTAACGATGCTTACTCGGCGGCGTCCAGGGGCAGAAGCTCTCCCCATGTATCTAATAATACTGAGTTTTGTGAAACGTTGAGAGTTTAAATATTTCTGATTGTATACTATGAGAAAGTAAGAACACTAGATTAATTTTCCTAGCATCAACTTAATCATGAATTTCAATGGACTGATTTAATAAGCAATATGGAGTTATACTAAGCAATAAAATGGCCCTAGGTTGTAACAAACTTTGATTCTGAAAAAAAGGAGTATTTTTCTTAAGCACACAGATAAAGATATTGTATCAAAAGCATATGCAGCATACTTACGAAACATCAATTTTTCCATCTGACTTCTTGGTAGCACCAGTAACTTTTGTATTCAATTTAAATTTAAATCCTTGTTTTTGGAGGATGCGTTGAAAGTTTTTAGATATCTCCATATCAATTCCGACTCCACCAACATGACCTAAAAACTCAACTGCTGTCACATCTGCACCAAGTCTCTGCCAAACTGAACCCTGTAAGTAATAATTTTTAAAACTCATAAAAATAAAGGTTTCTATAGCAAATATTTACTGACTGAAGCATCATAAAGAATTTGTCAGATGTTTTTCTTTAATATGTCCCTGTCAGAAGCTCTGAGGTTTAAAATGAACAGTGCCACATAAATATGCTTCATATATTTCATGTATTCATTTGTTCATTCCTGCAACATTTATTTATTGAGCACCTACTATATACTAGGCACACATCGATGAATGAAATGCTGCCCCCAGGGGGCTTATACTCTGGTAGATGAGGCAGATAAGTAGAATTCATGGAGAGGTTAGTAGAGCGCTCTGAGAAAATATAAATCAGGAAGCGGAACCAGGACTGCTGGGAGGAGGAAGGCTGTAGTTTTAAAGAGCATGGTCATTGGGGAAAGCTTTGCTGTGAGTGACGTGTGTGCAAAGACTTGAAAAAGAGAGAGAATGAACTACACAGGAACTGCTGGAGGAAGAGGGGAACAAGTGGGAAGGAAGGTCTTGAGGAGAAAAAGCCTCTTCCTCCTACTAACCACTGGTATTTATAAAATGTTAAACTGGCTTCAGATTTTATTTTCTCAACAGAAATGTGCTTATTTTTTTTCATTCAAATTATAACTTAAAATGTTAAAAACCAGCATGCAGTTTAACAATTATAACTTCAGGATGCCTATCTGTGAAATCAGCAAGATGAACATAATTTTATAGCATTATATAAAATATGAAAAACTATGAACCTATCCTTTCCAAGAATTTGTACTAAAATCAAATTTTAATACAACTGTATTAAAATCATCCAGTAATTTAAAATAAGAGGTTGACCTTTCCAAGTAGGCTTATGCATTGTTCTGAGTTTTGGGAATGAGAGCTGAGTCAACTAAAGGCAGTACGGTGGCACTTAAAATCCAATCACAAACAAATACAAAAATTAACTCAAAATAAATCATGAACCTTATTGTGAAACCCAACACTATCAAACTTATTGATGAAAATGTAGGAAAGAATCTTAGTGACCCTCACTTAGGGTCACGCAACATCGTAAGAAGAAAGAAAAAGAGAAAAGAGAAAAGAGAAAAGAGAAAAGAGAAGAGAAGAGAAGAGACCACATCAAAATCGAAAAATTCTCCTCTTCTAAAGCTAATATTAAGAATACAGAGAAGCCACAGACTGAGAAAAAAAATACTTGCAAAATCTCTGATAAAAGACTTATATCCTTTGCACAAAGATCTCTCAAAATAAACAAAAGAAACCCTATTTAAAAAAAAAAAAAGACAAGATAAACAGGTACAGCACAAAAGACAATGCAGAGATAGAAAATAAGTCCATAAAAAGATCCTCCATATTATGAGCCAGTAGAGAAATGCAAATTAAAACCCCTAGGAGATACTACTACACACATCACAATGGTTCAAATTTCTAAAAAGGCACTACTACTTCTGCTGGTCAGGAAATACAACAGCAACTTACAGGGCCTGTGGCACTGTACACTTGGCAAAGCAGAGCTCCTCGAAAGGCTAAACACAGAACTCCCATTCCATGCCTAGGTATCCACGCAAGAGAAATGAAAACAGATGTCCAGACAAAACGTTCACAGCAGTATTAGTCATAAACAGTCCTGCAGTGGAAATGAGCCAAATGTCCATCAACCAATGAAAGGATAAACAAAATGGGCTACAGCCACAGAACGGAGTATCTGGCTCTCAAGAGCTAGGAAGTATATACGTGAACCCTGAGAGCATCATGCTAAGCAAAGAAGCTAGAGACATGTAAGTCCCACATATTGTATGAATCTCATTTAAAGAGAAGTCCAAAACAGGTAATTCCACAAAGAAAGAGGGTTAGTGGTTTCCAAGGCCTGCAAAAAGGGAGGAATGTGGAGTCAATGCCAGTGGACATGGTGTTTGTTTCTGAGGGGACAAAAATGCTCTGGAATTAAGACTGTGGTGACAACTACACAACTTTGTGAACATACTTAAAAAAAAAAAATCATTGGGGACGCCTGGGTGGCTCAGTGGTTGAGTGTCTGCCTTCAGCTCAGGGCATGATCTCAGGGTCCTGGGATCAAGTCCCATACAGGATTCCCTGCAAGGAGCCTGCTTCTCCTTCTGCCTATGTTTCTGCTTCTCTCTGTCTCTCATGAATGAATGAATAAAATCTTAAAAAAAAAAAAAAAAAAATCACTGAACTGTACAACACTTTAAATGGGTGAAGGATATATGAACTATATCTCAATGAAGGTGGCAAAGACACACTCCTCTGAATCTAAACTACAAAGTAAGAAATAGTAAGAGTATGCTGAATCAACACTGTACACGTGAAACTAATAATATATTCCATTACAACTCAACAAAAACAAGAGGGGGAGAAAAAAAGAACATGTGGTATATATACACAAGAATACTATTCAGCCATAAAAGAGAACAAAAATCGTTTTTGACATTCCAACAACAAAAAGAAATAATAAGAAAATGGGAAATGATAAGCAGCAGCATCTTGAACTCAAAGTCAGGAACAAGGGATCCCTGGGTAGCTCAGCGGTTTAGCGCTGCCTCCAGCCCAGGGTGTGATCCTGGAGATCTGAGATTGAGTCCCATGTCAGGCTCCCTGCATGGAGCCTGCTTCTCCCTCTACCTGTGTTCTCTGCCTCTCTCTTTCTCTGTGTCTCTTATGAATGAATAAATAAGATCTTAGAAAAAAAAAAAAAGAAAAGTCGGGAACAATGAGCAGAGAGAGCTAGACAAATGCCTTCCTCTTTAGGAAAATGGATTTCAAAATCCTTAGAAATAGGAAAATTCCAGTAGTAACTACCAGATATTATGTCAGGCTTTGCGTTAAAGCTTATTAGATATCAGAAACTGGGTTAAGTGTTTTATATCTATTACCTTACTAAATCCCAACAATAACCCTACGAGGCAGTTACTCTTACTAGAATGGGGATTTTTATGCTGAATCAACTAGTTCAGAGCAGCTCACTCATTTAACAAGGGCACAGTGTCATTAAAAGGCAGAGCCAAAAATTCAAATTTAATTATTTTTTTTAAAGATTTATTTATTTATGATAGACAGAGAGAGAGAGAGAGGCAGAGACACAGGAGGAGGGAGAAGCAGGCTCCATGCCGGGAGCCCGATGTGGGACTCGATCCCGGGACTCCAGGATCGCGCCCTGGGCCAAAGGCAGGCGCTAAACCGCTGAGCCACCCAGGGATCCCCCAAAAATTCAAATTTAAATCTGATTCAAAACCTACATTGGTTTTTTTTTTAAGATTATTTTTATTTATTTATTCATGAGAGACACTGAAAGAGAGGCAGAGACACAGGCAGAGGGAGAAGCAGGCTCCATGCAGGGAACCCGACGTGGGACTCGATCCCGGGTCTCCAGGATCACATCCTGGGCTGAAGGCGGCGCTAAACCGCTGAGCCACCCGGGCTGCCCCAAAACCTACATTCTTAAGCACTACATTAAAGTGGTACGGAAAAAGGTTAACTATGAAAAAATAAAAAGATGGTCACATGACTAATCTTTATGAGAAAGTAAATAAGTACAGTGTGTTTTCTTCATTAAGCGGTTAAGCTTAAGCGTCTGCCTTTGGCTCAGGTCATGATCCTGGGGGGTGGGGGGCAAGGGGGAAGCCCTGCTTCTCCCTCTGCCTGCCACTCCCTCTGCTTATGTGCCCACTCTCTCGAGAGGTCAAATATATATTTATAAGCAAAATTTTAATAGAATAAAAAATCTTTATAAAAATATCCAAAAGCAAAAATGCTAAAATGAAAGAGAATTATGGCTTCAGGATATTATTATACTTACCAAGAAAAGTAAAACTATGTTATTCCTTTTTCTTGCTCATTTTATCCACCCAGGAGTATGATTTTCAAAGTGGAATTAACAGGGTATGAAATACTAAGCAAGGTAAGAAAACTAGTCATTTTTGATAAGTTAACTCTCCAAACAAATCAGATCATAATTTGATGACAGACACACAGTGAACTTTGCCAACTTAATTAGTATAAGGAACTGTCAAATGGAGCCAGACTGGCAATAAACTGCCTAACATTTTCAAAAGGGAAAAGAATAGACTCTGGAAAATAGACTCTGAAATGTGGAACAGAGGTCAACCCCTGCTAAATACTAGAAGAGATGATTAAATAGCTGGTTTGATAATCATTAGATACTACCTCAAGTCTTCCAAAGAGGTCATACAAACTATTTTCTGAAGGCTTTTCTGAACTGGATAATAATATAGGGTATTTTTATCACCAAAGTCTTCAATAAAAAAAAAAGAAAGAAAGAAAATCTCATATCCCTTAGATGAGATGGATCAATGGAGATTTAAATATACTTATAAACAGGTTAAAAACTGTAGAGTCAGATGGCTTTCAATACTTCATACTGACATGAAAGACACCAGAGACGGTTTCATTAGCCAACTTATATAAGATCAGATGATAGGCCAACATGCTTTTAGTTAACATGCTTCCCACATTTATGAATTACACACAAGAAAAGGCAGTTAAGTGTAAGGACGACCGAATCAAGACAAAGACTGGAATAATGGGTACAAGTGAGCCTTAGGTTTAAACAAGGATAAAAAGGTTCAAAATCCTTTATTTGGGTTTATTTACTTATTTAGGTTTAAAAACTAAGAATTCCTCAAGCAAAAGATGTGAAGTTCTCAACTAACTATAAGCTCAATTAATGCTTTAAAAAGGAAAAAATAATTAAACTGATCCTGAAGGATTACATTAAACAAAGTAGATTACATATCAAAAACAAGTTCTCGGAAAAAAAAAAAAAAAAAACAAGTTCTCGGGACACCTGGGTGGCTCAGCAGTTGGGCCTCTGCCTTCCGCTCAGAGTGTGATCCCAGAGTTTTGGGTTAAGTCCCATATCAGGCCCCTCATGGGGAGCCTGCTTCTCCCTCTGCCTGTGTCTCTGACTCTCTCTGGTGTCTTTCATGAATACATAAAATCCTTAAAAACAAAAAAATAAGTTCTCTCCATTATCCAGAATATTATGCTTAGTTTTCAACACTATTTCCAAGTGACCCTGACTGACTAGACTGGATCAGAAGGATGACAACAACATAATGGATGCTATGCTAATCTACAAGATCTGGGTAAGCAACATTAAGGAAAGCAACAACAACAACAACAAAAAAAAAAAAAAAAAAAAAAAAAATTAAGGAAAGCAACAGAGATTGAAATATGAATGACACTAAGTCCCTGCCTTCAAGGAACTTATGGTCCTGTAGGAAAGGCAGACATAAACAAATAAATGGAATACACTGTTTATTAATTAGGAGCTGATACAAAGATGCAGACATATAGTAAAGACTCAAAGACAGAAAGACTTGCGCTTTCTCCAAAAAAAAACGAAGTCTGGGCTAAAAAGGTAACACCCAAGCTGACTTCTGAAAGGTATTTATTAACAAATGTTTACTCAGCAATAATAATAGCTAACGTGTGACTATTTAGTATGTATCAGCCACTGTGCTACAGGCTGAAGATGCAGTCAGTGAAACAGCCATGATCTCTGCCCTCAGGCAGTTGGTGATTTAATGAAGGAGAGAAAAATGAACAAGTACTATCAGTTAAGTGAGATAAATACTGTAGCAAATACAGGTGCAATGGGACGCTCAGCAAGAGTTACTACCTAAGGGCATGTGGGGTAGTCCAGGAAGGTTCTGAGAACACAGAGACTGGGAGAGGAAATCATTTTCCAAATTAGAAGGCCTACAGATAAAAGAGAGGGTGGCAGCTAGTTCAGAAACTGGTATTTCACTATATCTAGAACATAGTTTGAGAGGGAGAGGAGCTAAAAACAAGGCTGGACTGAGCCAGTGCCACATCACACTGGCCTTTCAACAACATTAAAGATTTTGGATTTATCCTAATGACTATCATTAGTTATTGAAGGATTTTTAGCAAGAGAGACAGGCTTATGTTCGTGTTACAGGAGAGGACTTCAGCCACTCTGGGGAGATTAGAAAAGGATGAAAGAAGTCAGAGAGTTAGAGTAAGAAATGACACTGGCCCAAAATGGGATCAAGTAGATGTGTCAAAAGAAGCAGCTATATTCATGAAATACGGGTCTTGAAGCATCATGTTAGGACCCGCTGACTGGCTTCATATGAGGCACGATGACATGACACAAATCATGTGTAATTCCCAAACTTCCAGCTTATGCTTCTAGATGAATGGCAGTATGACTCACTGAGATGAGAAATATTAAGAAATAGTTTTTGTTTATTTGGGGTTGAAAGAATGAAGAGGAAGGAAAGGTTAAGTTATAAATTTACTGAACCCAGCGTCTGTGAGACCTGTAAGTAGAGATGCTGATTGGCGCTTAGATATAAAAGTCCAGAAGTGTCCAAGATGGCAGCACAGAAGACTGAATTCACCTGCCACAGACAGATGGGGTTTACATCTACATTACAGCAGTTCCTCCTGAAGAACTGAGGAATGACTGAACAGCTTCTGTACAACAAAGGACAGAGGGACCATGCAGAGAACAGGGGGAGAGCCTGAGATGTGGTAACGATGGGAACTCGACTCCCCACATCACCAACTGCAGTAGAGAGGGACAGCACTGGGCAGCCCGGGTGGTTCAGTGGTTTAGCGCCGCCTTTGGCCCAGTGTATGATTCTGGAGACCCGGGATTGAGTCCCATGTCGGGCTCCCTGCAGGGAGCCTGCTTCTCCCTCTGCCTGTGTCTCTGCCTCTCTCTCTGCGTCTCTCATGAATAAATAAATATTTTTTAAAAAGGGAGCGGGGGAGAGGGACAGCACTCAGGAGCCATGTGCAGAATTGCCCACGCAGCAAAATGAAAACACAACTTTTTAAAGGGTCAAAGGACTATATAAGCGAAAAAAACCTCATTTACTAACCTTATAGCATGGGCTAAATGGACAAGGAATTGCTGGAAATCTCTCCAGAGTTGGAGATGCTGCCAAGTGCCACTGTTTACGTTCCCCCTCCACCTTCCTAGTGCAGGTAGCAGCAGGGGCCAGAAACTCTATATGGCCTTCTGCCTCAGTGAGCCCTGGGCCTATAGCCCACACCAACTCCAGCCATCCCCCACAAGGCCAAGGCACTCCCAGCTCCAGCCCACTTCAATGAGCACAATTATAAATTAGAAAAAAAAAATTAGTTAAGGGGACCCAATTACAGAATGTAAAATCTAACATATACATAAAACATGGAAGGTAGGGGAATAAACATGAAGTCCTTTCAGAAGACGTTCAAACTTACATGACCATCAACTTAATACAGACTGTTATATAGTTAAGATGTTATATACGAACCTCATGATAACCACAAACTAAAAACCTGTAACAGATACACACATACACAAAAAAAAAGAGAAAAGGCCAAGCATAACACTAAAGAAAGTCATTAATCATAAAGAAAAAGAACAAGGGAAGGTACAGAGAAAAACTACAAAACAATGAGGAAACAATCAACAAAATGGCAATAAGTACATACCTATCAATAATTACTTTAAATGTAAATAGTTTAAATACTCCAAAAAAGATATAGGCTGACAGAATATATAAAAAAACTAGATCCATCTATATGCTGAGAGATTCATTTCAAACCTACAGAAACATACAGACTAAAAGGGAAAGGATGGAAAAAGATATTCCTTGCAAATGGTAGAATGGTAGCCCCCCCCCCCCCGCCAAAAAAAAACTTACGTTAGATGAAATAGATTTGAAAATAAAGACTCTAACGAGACAACGGCATTGCATAATGATAAAAGGATCAATCCAACAACAGGGTGTAACAGTTTCAAATATCCATGTACTCAATATTGGAGCACCTGAATACATAAAGCAAGTATTAACACATAAAGGGAGAAATCGACAGTAATACAGTAACAGTAGGGGATAGCCAACTTGCATCAGCGGAGAAAATCAGTAAGGAAATCATGTCTTTTTTTTTTTTTTAAGATTTTATTTATTTATTCAGGAGACACACACAGAGAGAGAGGCAGAGACACAAGCAGAGGGAGAAGCAGGCTCCATGCAAAGACCCCGAGGCGGGACTCGATCCTGGGTCTCCAGGATCACGCCCCGGGCCAAAGGCAAACACTCAACCACTGAGCCACCCAGGCGTCCCGGAAATCATGTCTTTGAATAAGACATTAGACTAGATGAACATAACAGATACATACAGAACATTCCATCCAAAACCAACAAAATACATTCGTTTCAAGTGCATATGGAACATTTTCCAGGAGAGATCACATGTTAGGTCACAAAAAAAGTCTCCCCAAATTTAAGATTAAAATCATTTCAAGCATCTTTTCTGACAACTATAAGTCAATTATAAGAAAAAAAAACACCATGTAGAAGCTAAAGAACATGCTACTATACAACAAAGAAAGGAAAAAAAATAAAAACACACATGGAGACAAATGTAAACTAAAACATAATGGTCCAAAATCACTGGCACACAGGGAAAGCAGTTCTAAGATGGAAATTGATAGCGACATAGCCAAGAAACAAGAAAAATCTCAATTAAGCCTTACAAAAGAAACTGGAAAAAGAGCAAAGCCCAACATGGGTAAAAGGAAGGAAAAATCAGTTAAGCCATGACCTCCTGAGTGGCTCAGTTAAGCCATGACCTCCGGCTCAGGTCATGATCCCAGCTCCACACAGGCTCCCTGCTCTGCAGGGGGCCTGCTTCTCTCTCTCTCTCTCTCTCTCTCTGTCTGTCTGTCTCCCTCTGTCTGATAGTCCCTTGCTTGTGCTGTCAAATAAATAAATAAAACCTTTTAAAAAGAAACAGCTCTCAGTTTGATTTTTGTCTGTTTCTAAAAATAAAATAGATAAACCTTTAGCCAGGCTCCTCGAGAAAAAAAAGAGAGGGCCCAAATAAATGAAGTAAGAAAGAGAAGTGAAAACCGATAGCACAGAATTACAAAGGATTGTAAAAGACTACAACGAAAAATCACATGCCAACAAACTGGACAACACAGAAGAAACCATTAAATTTCTAGAAACATACAGTCACCCAAAACTAAATCAGGAAGAAATAAAAAACGAACAGATCAATTACTAGCAACAAAATTGAATCAGTAATCAAAAGCCTCCCAACAAACAAAGTCCAGGACCAGATGGAGTAACAGGTAAATTCTACCAAACATTTAAAAAAGAGTTAAAACCTATCTTCCTCCAACTATTCCAAAAACAGAATAGGAAGAAAGCTTCAAATTTATTCTATGAGACCAGCATTACTCTGATACCAAAACCAGACAAAGACACTTAAAAAAAAGAAAACTACAGAATAACATCCCTATGAATAGATGCAAAAATCCAAAACAAATTCTTGGCAACTAATTTCAAAATACCGATTAAAAGGGTAATTCACCATGAAGAAATTAGATTTATTCTGGAGATGGTTCAATATCCTCATATCAAAGACACCTGGCTGGCTCAATGGTTGAGCAGCTGCCTTCAGCTCAGGGTGTGAACCCAGGATTCGGGGATCGAGTCCCACATTGGGCTCCCTGCGAGGAGCCTGCTTCTCCCTCTGCCTATGTCTCTGTCTCTCCTCCCTCTCTCTCTCTCTCTGAATAAATAAATCTTTTTTAAAAATCCTCAAATCAATAGGACACACCATATTAATAAAATGAAGAATAAAAATCATATGATCATCTCAATAAATGCAGAAAAAAACACCTGACAAAATTCAACATTTGTTCATGATAAAAACTCTCAAAGTTTAGAGGGAACATACCTCAACATAAAAAAGGTCATATATGACAAACCCACAAATAAGAGCATACTCAATGGTAAAAAAAACTGATTCCACTAAGATCGGAACAAGACAAGGATGTCTACTCTCACAAATTTCATTCAACATACCATTGGAAATCCTAGGCACAGCAATCAGACAAGAAATAAAAGGCATCCAAATTGGTAAGTAAAACTGTCACTATTTGCAGATGACATGACACTCTACAAAAAAAACCCTAAAAACTCCACCAAAAAACTATCAGAATAAATGGATTCAGTGAAGTTGCAGAATACAAAAATCAATATACATAAATTGGTTCCATTTCTATACACTGATAACAAAGTGGCAGAAAGAAAAATTAAGGAAACAATTCCATTTACAATTGCAACCAAAAAAATAATATACCTCAAGTAAACTTAACCAAGGAGGTAAAAGACCTACACGCTGAAAATTTCAAAACATTAATGAAAGATCTACCATGCTCATGGACTAGAAGAATGTATTGTTATAATGTCCGCATTCCCCACAGCTATCCACAGACGGAATGCAATATCTATTAAAATACCAACAGTAATTTTCACAGAACTAAAACAAATAATTCTAAAATGCCAGATTTCAAGATCTACTACAAAACAATAATAATAATAAAAAAAAAAACTATTAATGGCAAAGAGAGACACAGATCAATAGGACAAACTAGAAAGCCCAGAAATAAACCTATGTTTATATGGTCAATGAGTCTATGATAAAGGAAACAAGAATATACAATGGGGAAAAGACTGTCTCTTCAATAAATGGTGTTGGGAAAATCGGACAGCCATACACCAAAGAATGAAACTGGATCACTTTCTTACATCACACAAAAAAATAAACTCAAAGTGGATTAAAGAACTAATTTAAGACCTGAAACCATAAGATTTCTAGCAGAGAACATACCTAGTAATTTCTCTGACATAAGTCTTAGCAATATTTTCCTAGATCGATCTCCTCAGACAGGGAAACAAAAGCAAAAATAAACTGAGACTACACCGAGATAAAAAGCTTTTGTACAGCAAAGGAAATCATGAACAAAACAAAAAGGCAATCTAACTGAATGGAAGAAGAAATTCACAAATAATATATCCTATAAAGAATATCAAAAATAAAGAACTTATACAACTCAACACCAAAAATACAAATAATGCAATTAAAAAACAGGCAGAAGATCTGAATACTGTTCCAAAGACATACAAATGGCCAAAAGACACATAAAAAGATGCTCAACATTACTAACCATTACATCAATATGCACATCAAAGCCACAATGAGATATCACCTTATACCTGTCAGAATGGCCAGCACTGAAAAGTGAGAAATAATAAGCGTTAGCAAAGACCTGGAGAAAAACAAACCCTCATGCACTATTGATGGGAATGTAAATTGGTGCAGCCACTGTGGAAGACAGTATGGAGGTTCCTCAAAAAAATTAAAAATAAAAATACCATACGATCCAGTAATCTGATGAATATTCACCCAAAAACAATGAAAACACTAATTCAAAAAGATATATGCACCTCTTGTTTAATGCAGCATATTTACAACAGCCTAGATATGGAAGCAACCCAAGTGTCCATTGATAGATAAATGGATAAAGATGTACCTATATATACAGCAGAATACTATTCAGCCATAAAAAGAATGGATTCTTCCCATCTGTGACAACATGAATGGACATGGAGGGTATTATGCTAAGTGAAATTAAGTCAGACAAAGACAAATACCATATGATTTCACTTATATGTGGAATCTCAAAACAAACAACTGAACGAAAAAAGCAGAAACAGACCTGTAAATACACAGAACTAGTGGTTGCCGGAGGTGAGAAGGGAGGAGGGGCGGGGGAGAACTGGCAAAATAGGTCAAAGGGAGTGGGCAGTACAGGCTTCCAGTTACAAAATCAGTGTCACAGGGATAAACGGTACAGCACAGGAAATAATATAGTCAGTAGTATTTTAATAGTGTTATATAGAGACAGATGACAGCTACATTTGTGGTGAGCACAGCAAAATATATAGTCATGGGATCGCTATGCTGTATACCTAAAACTAATATAACATTGTATGTCAACTATACTTCAATTTAAAAAAAAAAAGCAGACAGCTGAATTTATTCAGGACTACAGTTGTGCCAAGCAGGTGTGATGATGCAACAAAGAGGTAAGGGACTCAAGAAGAGCAGCTATAGTGATGGACTATGGAGTCTAAGCACATCAGGAAAGCAGTCAAGACAGGAAATGAGAGCAAAAACACAGAGGGACCTAAGGACTAGAGCACCTGATAAAGTTAAACTGCCTATATGTTGAGAATAACTGAGTAAGGGAGGAAAGAATGTTATGGTTAGAGAATAAAATGTCTGGATTTGTGACTGCAGAAGTAGGAGTTCTTTGTGATACCAAGGTAAAACAGCTCTGACAAAGGATACCTTAAAATGGACAGAAGGGGGGCTCCTAGGTGGCTCAGTTGGTTAAGTGCCTGCCTTTGGCTCAGGACCCTGGGATCGAGCCTTGTGTGTGTGTACGTGTGTGAGGGGTGGGTGGGGGATGGGGTGTGTGTGTGTGTGGGGGGGGTGATGGTCTCTGTTCAGCAGGAAGCGTGCTTCTCACTCTCCCTCTGCCCACCTCCCCACCCCGCCAACTCCTGTGCTCGCTCTCAAATAAATAAAATCATTTTTAAAAATCGAGAGGTCACTGGTAATACAGGAAAGTCACCAGATGGACAGGAAGGGAGAAAGCAACAGGCAGAAAGCATGAAATGGCAAGGTAGTCAGAGAATTGCAATAGTTTGACAGAACTTAAGAGGGATCAAGATGAGGATGGAGGGGAAGGGAAGAGCCAGGTAAGTCATATCTAAAATGCAATTTGCTCAGAATGAGAACAATCTTCTGAATAACTGAAGGGCCATGAGATGTATCTGAAAGACCATCAGACTTTTAAAAAAATCAATTCAGTTCTAGGGAACAGGAAGGGTGGCAGATACAGGGAAGCAGATTTCAAAATAAAAGAATATTCTAATAACTACAATGCTTACATAAATAAGTTATCTTGCAAAGCCTAATGACTAAAAGTATATATGCAAAACTCAATGCTGATCTGCTTGCAATGCTGTGCAAAGAATCAAATAGACCATTAAGTCCCTTCCAACTCCATGAAAGCAGTAAGAAAATAAAAAGCATTACTTACCAATTCTACACCTATTACTCCTGCACCAATGACAACCATCTTTTCTGGAACTTTTTTTAAAGATAAAGCACCTGTAGATGACACTATTGTATCTTCATCAATCTATAATAAAACATATACAATCAAAATTATTTGGAAAAACCTACTGATTTATCAGCTGACCTCACAAAAAATACTAAGACATTTATTTATTTTGAGGTATCTATGACTTCAATCCATACATTCAATTTTACCAAATCCCACTAAAAACACTCAAAATTTCATCATTTGGTATTTTGAAACAAAATGGTCAGTTTTAACTTCATAACAGATTCAAATTCATCTTAATAGAAAGTGTTCTATTTCCAATCAAAATTACCACAGAATAAAGACAGCTTGCCAAAGCTGAATGACTGTCAACACATAGTATTTCAGTCAGAAACTTTTCACAGTTCACAAATAGCATGAATAAAGGGAGGTTGTAACACTTGTAAAAAGCATACCGTAATTCCAGGAAAAGGAGTAACTTCTGAACCTGTAGCTATAAGAATGTTCTTTGTATCAATAACTTGAGTGCTGCCATCAGCTTTCTTTGCAGTGACCTGATTTTTGCCAGTTATCTTTCCATATCCATTTACGTGAACAACCTTTATAAGATAATGTTTATAGATTTACAAAGTTTAAAATGATTTCTGTGATAAAAAAAAACATGATTAATAGGGGAAAAAGTACTCTATTAAATAATACATCCAATACAAAATGCTTCCTTACTTATTAGTAAGGCCACTCATGGAGCCGCAAATATTTGTTCTATATGTCAGGGAAATCCATCTCAGGTTAACATACAGTTTTAAATTAAATAAATCCCTCCAGCAAAAACAAAACAAAACAACAAAACCACCAAAACAAAAACAAAAACAAAACCACCAAAAAAAAAAGAAAAACAAACCCCAGAAGCCAAGTTCTAACAGCATCACTCTATCAGCATAATGTTTAATGTGTACGTAAAATAAACCAGACGTCTGCACGATAAAACACTGACCTTATTCTGTTTGAATAAGTGGGCAATTCCACCAGTTAAAGCTTTTACTGCTGTACTCTTCTGCTCCATCATCTTGTCCAAATTCAAGCGAACTTCAGACACTGTAGTTTGTTAAACAAATGTTTAGTCCTTTGCTAAATACCTGAAGCAATATATTTTTCACTAATCAAGATGTGGAAAATTTCAGCCTATGCTTACAGAACCGTAAAAAAAAAGGCAGTATTTAAACTCTTTTAAGTGTAAGGAGACCTGGGTGGCTCAGCAGTTGAGCATCTGCCTTCAGCTCAGGGCGTGATCCTGAGGCCCAGGATTGAGTCCCACATCAGGCTCCCCAGAGGGAGCCTGCCCTCTCCGTCTCCTTAGATCTCTGACTAAAAATCTTTAAAAATAAATAAAACTTCTAAGTGTAATAACTGATACAAAAATTGTAGTGGGCAAAAAGGCCAACAGCATCATATTCCAATAAATAGAACCTATCATTGTAAAAAGTCCACCTTTGGGAAAAATGCAGTCTAAAATAAACATTATATCCCACTGTGGCAACATGTTCTCCAGACACCTTTTGATGTTAAGTCTAGATGTGATTTAAATAGAAACGGCAAAGTAAAACATCACCTGAATTGTAAATAAAAAGAAACAATTTTATGAAACAAAAATGCTCATCTGAAAACTTTAAATACAGAAACTTAATATAAAAGTTTACTAAACTGGATTTAATCACTCATATTATTCACAAATCTGAATCAACAATATAAGAATATAAAGCTGCTCAACACTTTGGAAGTGGGATATCGTAGCAATTGGCCCATGGAACCAACATGTTATCTCAGAGATGAGGAAACGGAGGCCCTGAGAGATTGGATTGACCTGAGGTCACAGAGCTACAACAGGAAGATGTGCCTACCATGCAGGTCCTCTTGACTAAGCCTGTCTCTTCTTTCCTAAGGAAAGTGGGCTTTGACTCTACCCTACATCCACTTTGATCTATTTGCTTTTGTGTATATGAATCACCTCTATACCCAGTGGATTGCCTACTATAGCCCATTCTCTCAGAAACCTACTGCTACAAACAAATGAAGGAAAAATACTCCCCCGACCCCTGTATCTTTAAGTTCTTCCTGGAACCTCTCTTTCTGGATATACCTGTAACAACTGGTGAGAAAGAATGAAATGAAAACAGCCCAAAAAGAATGGTAGAAGATATACCAAATTAAACTGAAATGTCATCCTTTTACACTGTGCTAGTACCCCCACCCCTCGTTCTTGTCACTACCAATTAAGGTAGACCAACCTACCTACATTCCTTCATCCTTATCTGCCCAAAGCACTCAGGAATCCAGCACCAACTCCCCACCCCGAGATCTCCAGATTTCAAGAAAATTAAAACTCTTCACACATACATATATATACACACACACAGCAGACCTCACACCAAAATTCTCAAAGGAACAGAAGATATCATAGTAAAAATCTGGATTTAAAGCATTAAGTAAATCTCTCTCTACACTTTAAAAATCATTTTTTTTACCCTTTCCTCAATAAAACATAAATTACACACTCATCACACATATATAAAGCTTCAGCCAGAAAAGCCAAGTATGGCTGGTAATACTGCTAAATATGAAATGTATACTTACTTTCAATTCCCCTAGATGCAAAATCTTTCCCATGGGCCATATGGTAATAATGAGAGTTATTTAATAAAGCCTAAATAGACAAAATGATCAAATGTTGATAATAAGACAATATACAATCAAAAAACACAAGAAATGACATTCTCTACATGGAATAGTACAAGGAACTACAATTCAGTTTCTGTTCTTATGTAATTAATTTAAGCCAAAGAATAATGACATAAAAAATGTTCAACAAGCAGGAATGAAAAACAAACCCTCTTTACTTTAAAAGCAAGGAATAAATACATTCTTCAGGGTGGCAATTGAAAAAGGCAGTCATATCTACACACATAAAACACCTAAAGGAAAAATTTACTACCGATTATCTGTTTCACTGGTAAAGGAAAGCTGAAAAGAAAAAACGGAACATGAGAGCCTATTTGAATGGAAAGGCTGGGTATTCTAAGACAAAAAAGCAATTTCAGGAACGTAAGGCAGACTGGTGACAGCACTGTTTAAGCTTTACCAAGGAAAACATGTTTTTCATCAACCACAGTTGTTTATTTTTAGTAACTGTATTAGCCTAATAATGTTCTAGTCCTAATACATCCCTCTAATTGACAGCTAATGAAGAACACCTCTGCACTGTACAAAACATATGCTCACCTTTGAAGGAATACAACCAACATTCAAGCATGTTCCACCCAATGTTTCATTTTTCTCAACGCAGACTGTCTACAACCAAAGAAAACATTATTTAACTGCACATAACCTGCAGTGTCTCAGTTCACTAAAATTCCCACACATCTGTCTTAATTCTTATACAGAATAAGTGACGTGTTTGTGAGAATGAAATACAGTCCTTTAAAATTCATCATTTCAAAAGTAACGCTAAATGCAGGCTAACCCAAAAGTGAATTATGCTCAAAGACATTTTAGTTTAACATTATGAAACACATGCTTTATTTCTATTACCATAGCTTCCAAAGTGGAATTAGAAGCCAAATGTACAAAGTATAGTGGGGAGGGGGGAATAATGGACTTCACTATTTCATGAGAGCAACGCAACAGGATAACCCTCTTCATTTGTCTCAGGCCTAAATATAACTTATAGAATAAAGAAATTATTTACCATTACTATTTATGTGCAGAGCACTTTGTGAATATGATGAAGTCTTCCCAAATAAAAATGAATCACCACCTCATTTAGTCTAAACCTTACCTTGAAGCCCAACTGGGCAGCTTTAATAGCAGCGACATATCCTCCAGGACCAGAACCTATCACCGTTACATCAGCATCGACTACAATAAAAACAAATTGATATAAACAGTAAATTAATACTGACCAAAAACAGTGCATTAAAAAAACAAAGTACAAAATAACCAGCATTTTCTACACAGTTTTATTACTAGGCACTTGACATTCTTTGATGTCCCTGAATATGGTACATATTTTTAAATTTCATTTTCTATTTGTTCATTATGACATATGGAAATAACTGAGGTTTGTTTTTTTTTTTAAGACTTCTTTTAGAGAGACCGCATGCACACACGCATTGAGTAGGGGGAAGGATGGAGGGAGAGGGAGGGAGAATCTCTAATAGAACTGCCACTGAGTGCAGAGTCTGACTCAGGGATCAATCCCACAATCATGACCTGAGCCAAAACCAGGGAGTCAGACCCTCAACTGACTGAGCCATCCGGGAACCTCCACATCTGAGTTTTATATCCACTGTATCCACTGACCTTCCTAAATTCCATGGCGTTTTAATTAAAAATAACAAGACAAGCTATTAGTGACACTGAAAGATCTATCTATATGAGGGAAAAAGCCTAGGAATTAGACTTCAAATCTCAGCTCTGCCATTTATTAGTTGCATGACTTAATTTTTCTGTTATAAAGGAACAATAACATTGCCTTAAATGATTAATGTTAGGATTAAAGAAGACAATTATTTGTATAATGCCTTAGTATTCTCAATAAATTTAGGACTGATTACACCGTTTTCAGGTACTTTACTTCTGAGATATATAGAGAAAAAAATCAGGTTCCCTGTAATGGATGGCAAACATGTTTTGAACTTTACGTAAATTTTGTTTAGTGTATGGTAACACGCTAACCAGAACAATAAATGAACTATTCTGGGTATTTACTGTATGAAGGTACGAAACTGAAAATGAACTTTGTTATCAGCAGCCTTAGGAATGTAATAATTATAATACAAATGGAAAAGTCCAATTATTCCCATTGTTCTCAAGCCATCTTCAAACAAAGCTATAATCAATTTTAAGAGTTAGGAGACAGTCTCCCTTCTTCTCCTCCTCTACTGTCTTTACAACCCCAAGCATTTAGCAGTTTATAATACATTTTCAGACCTACTATCCTGTTTGATTTTCAGAGAGGAGGGGAAGAATGCCATATAACTGACATTTCAGAGAAGAAACACTAGGTTCAGAGAGGTCAATTAACTTGCCCAAAGTCACTTAGAAAGTGAATGGCAGAGACAAAAATAAGCTTTTTGTCTTTTTGACTACTTCCAGTGGTCATTCCAATATTCAACAGTATTCTATTCTTAAATTTAAACTATCATAAACTAAAAAATAAAATTAAATTAAAAAATGAACTCATAAACTGGGATGCCTGGGTGGCTCAGTAGTTGAGCATCTGCCTTTGGATCAGGTCATGACACAGGGATTCTGGGATCAAGTTCCGCATCAGGCTTCCCACAGGGAGCCTGCTTCTCCCTCTGCCTAGGTCTCTACCAGACTCTGTCTCTCATAAATAAATAAGCAAATCTTTAAAAAAAAAAAAAAAAGTACCATCAACTAAAATCCTAAAAGCAATAATCAAGCATTGTAATTACTAGCTTTCTGACCGGAAGGGAGTAGTTTAACCTCCTTTACCTTCAACTGCCCTATCTGCAAAATAAAGAATACAAAAAACCTCTTTCGTAGGGTTATAATACAGAATAAAATAATATACATAAATAGCTTAGCCTAGTATCTGGAACATACATAATAAGTACTTGCTATATGAGAACCATATTCTGACCTACGAAGACAGCAATTTAATTTCTGATCACCCCCTCCTCAACAAAATACCCACCCATCCCCCCCAGGGGATGAGAGTGCTACTTTGATCAAAAAAAACTTTTGCTCTCCTGAAGAACCACAGAACTAAAGTTATCCAAGTGAAAAAAAAAAAATCCAAGAACCCTTCCTACTGAATAAGTAAAAGGACTGATTCTCCTTGGTTATATCAGATAATAATTAGGATTATTCAGTACATAAAAAGATATACAGCTACTCCAATACATGAAATAAGTATTCCATCAATTTTCACTGATCTATTTGTGCTCTTTGGCTACACTACTTGGTTCCTTGATGCATGTTCAGAATTAAGTATATAATAAAATGTGTATGTGGGACCCAGGGAATTTAACAAAAATCCCCTACCCCTGGACAAGCAGAGCAGGACTAACTCCATTTTGTGCTACACCCGCCATCTCCTGTATGACCCCCACATGACCTGCTTATTGCTTAAGGCGCTTCCCCACCCTAGTCAAGCCGCTGAGCACAACCTTACCGGAAATTGGCTCATAAAAATGTAACCCTGCCTTGTGCCCAACAAAACTGCCGCCAATTCCGACCAGAGTGATAGGCCAGTTCAAATGGTCACTATAGGGTAAACTGTGATTCAATTGGCCACCTGCGTGTGGACTGACATGACTGTGCAACTTCCTATGTGTGTTACAATCCCATTGGCCACTGGCCCCTATAAAGCTGCTACGCCTCTTAGCCTCGTGGTCCAAGTCCCTGCTCCGCTGTGTCGGGTATACTTGGACCCAAGCTCAAGCTTGTTAAACCCTCATGTGTTTGCATCGGTGTCGGCTCCTTGGTGGTTTCTCAGATTCGCAATCTTGGGCACAACATGTATTTTCAAGTTTTGAACCAAATGATGTCCTAAACAGTATCCCTTAAATTTGGGTTCTAATTTTTAATACACAGTAATGAAACACAAGCTACAAAAACAGGTTTCTTTGCTGAATTTTCAGCACCTTTTATGATTAAAATATATGTTTATGGAGTAAATTTAAATACAGAAAGGCCAAAACAGTTTAGTTTCATTTCCCAATGTGATCTTAGATAATTTTTTTCAACTATACCAGAAATTCAAAACTATTCACCTCTCACTGAAGATACTAGATGTACCATTCCACCAGAATACCACTAACGTGCTAGGGAGCACAGAAAAAGAAGGGAAAAAAGTAAAGTCTTTATGTAAAGATCGGTCAGCTGAGAATATAGGAAGGGGTGATTCAGTGACAAACATTCAGAAACAAGCCAGTATTTACAGGATCTCTGCAATATACTTTGAAACGTATAAAAAAAAATAAAATGGACTAATAGATAAATGGACGAACAGATATGCAGTATTTTAAGAACAGTCAAATGTTAGTGGAAGAATCTAAGAGTGTTCACTGTAAAATTCTTACAACTTTTCCAAACGTCTGCAATTTTTCACAATAAAATGTTGGAAAAACCAACCAGCTGGCTCTCACAAGTGAAAGTTTACAACACATTTTTCTGACTCACCATCCCCTTGTCAAAGAGCATTTCTCAGTTTGGTTTTCACATACAATTTTAAAAAACAGGATATAGGGGGATCCCCTGGGTGGCTCAACGTTTGGCGCCTGCATTCAGCCTAGGGCGTAATCCTGGAGTCCCGGGATCAAGTCCCACATCAGGTTCCCTGCATGGAGCCTGCTTCTCCCTCTGCCTGTGTGTGTCTCTTTCCCTCTCTCTCTGCCTGTGTCTCTGCCTCTCTCTCTGTCTCTTATGAATAAATAAAATCTTTAAAAAAAAAAAAAAAAAAACCAAACAGATATAGACAAATAGTACAATGAAACAGACCAAGGACTACCTGATGGAAAATTTTACAAAATTAGCATTAGACTTTTAAGAATGAAAAAGAAAAACTGAACAGGATATACATACTGATATCATGAGAGGAAGAGGACTATGTTAGAAATAATGGCAGAAGTTGAATAGCAATGTGGATTTTAGGCGGTGGTAAAAGATCCTGAGAAAGCTACCAGGTCAATTCTTTAGAAAATACTGGGGTACAATTAGGGGTGTTTAACTTCAACAGAAATAGCAGTTAATGCCATGAAATGAACTGAAGGAGAAAAGATAGGAGGAGGGGGGAATATTCTACAAATGTTATGTATTATATCCCTGTGAGGTAAGTAAGCACACCATGTTATCAAGGCTACCACTGAAGTCAAGGTGTCAAGTTACAAATCAATTACAGAATAAATTAGTTGCAAGATGTACACTAAGAAGTCAGTCTGAGATAATATTTACCAATTTGATACTACACTCTGTATCAGGCAGTGAGCTAAATGTTTCATGTTGTCTTATTTAAGCCTCCTCTTGTCTTTATGACACAACTATTATACCTCCATTTCACAGGGAGAAAATAAGGCTAAGAGTAACTAACCTGCTAAGGCTGTCCAACTAGAAAGTGATGTAGCCAGGTTTCAAAGCAAGTTCCTTCTATTCTGAAGCCTTTGCTCCTACACCTTTCAGTTCTAATGTCACCCAAAACACTCAGATGATTCCATAATCTCCAGAGCAATCAGGAACTACAACTAAAATGACAAGAAGCTCCTTCATTATCATAATGAAAGCAACAAATATTTATGAATACCTACCCTATATGGAAGCCACTGCCTTCAATAGCCTGACCTTAGAGTAAGGGAAAACAGGCACATATTGATAAAGCAAGCTTATTCTTAAAATTAAAAAAAAAAAAAAAGAAAAAAGGAATAAGAGTTATCATAAAGCAGTAATCATTAATTACCAAATTCATTACATGAGTCTAAGAGTTACTTGGTAAGGTTTAATTGTTGTTGGGGGTGAGGGGGCTGTTTTAAATTTTCAATGGTCTTAATCTCCTGTCTATTGTAGTGACTCTTCCATAGTCACACCCCATATTTGTCATCACCCCAAACCACTCAGCTTTTAAAATCTTGAATTCTAATACTTTACTTTCTGATGGTAACCCTACATCCCCCCTAATCCATAAGGGAGAAATATAATAATACCTACATCCCAGGGTTGTGAAGTCAGAGATAATGTATGCCAAGACAGGTACATATGAGACAGTCAAATGTTTCTTTCCTTCTCAGATCCACCTCTCACTCTCACGGCCTCCAATCTCATTTCCACCCTATACACGGCTATGCCAGTGTTTTCACTAAAGTCCGACTCAGACATTACGGTCTCCTCCTACACTGGTTCCCTCACCCCCCCCCCTTTTTTTTTCCATTCAACAAACATTTATTAAGTAACAACAACAGTGCCAGGTGCTAAGGAAGGTTTCCCTATCTCTTGTTGGATAAAATCCAAGCTCCTAAATACAGCATCCAAATCTCTTCTCCACCCTCATCACCCACCACATTCTGCTCATGCAGCATCAATACTAAGCAGTTTACGCTTCAGAAACAGTGAATTACTGTTAGCTTACACTCACAGAATTACACTGGTCTACCCATGTATATTCTGTTCCAATCACCTAGAAACAAATGCTGACGGCATGCATTTCACTTTAGACGCTACTCTAAGGTCAAGGGATACCTATAAATAACACAGCCTTGGTTCTTATAATCTAGTAAGAAACAGCAAAAGCATTATAATAAAAACCCCCATCTGCAACCAGAATAAGCTTTAAAAACAAATCATAGGGATCCCTGGGTGGCGCAGCGGTTTGGCGCCTGCCTTTGGCTCAGGGCGCGATCCTGGAGACTTGGGATCGAATCCCACGTCAGGCTCCCGGTGCATGGAGCCTGCTTCTCCCTCTTGCCTGTGTCTCTGCCTCTCTCTCTCTCTCTCTGTGACTATCATAAATAAATAAAAATTTTAAAAAAAATTAAAAAAAAAAAACAAAAACAAATCATATCTGCTTAAACCATTTCAATGACTTCCAACTGCCCTTAAAGAGTTAGGGTCTTTCATGATCTGCAGAGATGGTCAACTCCATCTTCAACACACATCAGCCACACTAGACCCTTCTCAGGCTCCTCAAAGGCACTACGCTCCTCCTCACATCAAAATACTCCCACGTGAAAAAAAAAAAAAAATACTCCCACACGGTGTTCCTTCTACCAGGAACACCTCCTCCCAGACCACTTGCACCCCAACCCTTTTCAGGTATAACATTTCCTTAGGAGAGAACTATCCATATACACATTTCATAGCTCCATCTGCTTAGCCTGTGGAGTCTCTATCACAATTACTTATTGGGTGTTTGTCTTCCCAAAATGGACGACAAAGTCTACAAAAGCTGCATCTTGTTTGACTTGTTCACTGCTATATCCCAGCAACCAGCCCAGTAACTAGCACAAAGTACATACTCCATATCTGCCGAACTAATAAATGAATGAAGGTAGCAAATGTGAGCGATTAAGTGCTGAGTCCATTCCTGTCATGAAATGGAAGGTCCTATCAACAAAAACACACATTACTCTTCGAATTTTGATGAACTTCACTCATTTACATATTCAAACATCTTCCAGATGTTTTAATAGGGACTGTTTATATATAATAAACTTTGAACTCCTCTCAAGGTGGTCTGATCAATCAGTACTCAGTGGAAGCAGGCCGAACAGAACAGAAATTAAAGGTATCGGTTCTCGGGTCAGAAGAATTTTCCCAGTTCTGTCATTTCCTAGTTGGACTTCTCTTGACTCAGCTCCTCCACTTATAAAATGTGGAAATGAGCCATATGTGTCGTTTAAGATGGCAACAAGGATTAAAGACTACTGGAGACAGAGTAAGCTCTCAGGGATCAGTTAGTACTATCACTGTTGTTGCTGGATACTTTATACCAGGCACCATACTGGATGCTTGTGGTAAAGCAGTAACTAAACCAAACATGGTTCCGGGGTTTATCTAGTCAACAAATATGTACTGAGGACCTACTGTACTTCTGTGGGCACTAAACAATCACAGTCCCTGCCCTAGTGAAATGTAAATACCTGAGGAAAAGACAGCCATTAAATAAATACCTCAGGGGTACCTGAGTGGCTCAGTTGGTTAAGTGTCTACTTCTCGAGGGATCCCTGGGTGGCTCAGCGGTTTAGTGTCTGCCTTGGCTCAGGGCATGATCCTAGAATCCCGGGATCGAGTCCCACATCAGGCTCCCCGCATGGAGCCTGCTTCTTCCTCTGCCAGTGTCTCTGCCTCTCCCTCTGTCTCTCTCATGAGTAAATAAATAAAATCTTAAAAAAAAAAAAAAAAAGTGTCTACCTCTTGATTTCAGCTCAGGTCGTCTCAGGGCTGTGAGTTTTAAGCCTGGTGTCCCACTCCACATGGAGTTCAGAGTCTACTTGATCGGCTCCGCCCCCCTCCCCCCTTCTTGCACGCTTGCACACACTCTCCAAAATAAATAAAATCCTTAAAAAAATAAATACTTCAGATAAGTATATAAATATGAACACACAATGCTTGTTACTTCACCCAATCAAAGCCTTTGCATACTGTATTAACGTGGCTACTAAGGGATTTATAATTTATTCAATATCAAGGATTCACTAAACCATTTGACTCATGAGCCCTTAGTTACCATCATTCCATTAAAATCTAAGATCCTGCTCAAAGACTACCCAGCAATAGAAGACACTGCATAAATCTTTGTCAATCAATCCAATCCCAAAGGTGAAGAATTAGCCACAACATCTTTAACTGCATGTTTTGGAAATGAAAATCTAACATTTCTCCTGTTGCTTGAGTTAACAAGTGCTCTTCCCATTTAACAAACTGTATGCCGAGTATATCCCAATAAAACTGAAAAAGAAAAAAAAAAAAGAATATAATGTATAATGGTGGGGGGCACCCTGGGTGACTCAGTTAGGCCTCAGACTCTTGGTTTCAACTCAGGTCATGATCTCGAGGTCATGAGATCGAGCTCCATGTCAGGCTCTGCACTCAGTGCAGAGTCTGCTTCGGAATCTCTCTCTCTCTTCCTCTCTCAAATAAATTTAAAAAAAAAATTTCCTTTGTAAACAAATATGAAACATTAAAAAAAAAGGGGGGGTATAATGGATCCAATTTTTTACCCCACCATCACATTAGTATTTTTCAAAGGATTTCTTGCCCTTTTCAAAGCTTGGTAATCATTCACTGTTGGTCACTGGTGACAGTAATCCTCCTACTACTCTTTCTTCCGGAAATAAAATATCCCAAATGATACTAGTTTGACAGCCATTAAGGTACAAGATAAAATTATTTCAGAAAATGCAGGGAGACTACTGGTCACAGTTTCTCCTAGCTGATGGTTTCTACAAAGAAGTTTTGAGATACCACATGCTACTTTAGTTATAATCATACGGGTGATTCCAGTAAATTTCAAAACAGATGATTTCAAATAATTAATCCTCTTGGTACTGGGAGGTCAAAATACCTTACTACAAGTTAATTTCCTGTTTTAAAAAACAAAATATATATCCTTTATAGAAACTTCAAAATTATTTTCAAAGAAGCAGAATAAAATACCCACATTTCACAGCTTCCATTCAGGGTACATCCTCCTAGTCTTCAAAACCTGTTTTTCACAAGCCCATCAAAATTTTCAATAAGGATGTCTAAAGAGTCATCTCAGATTCTAAACAGCGTCAAACAACCAACACGCTCAATCTTACCCAGTGGACAGGATTAACTTTTTTTTTTTTTTTAAGATTTTATTTATTTATTCATGAGACACAGAGAGAGGCAGAGACAGGCAGAGGGAGAAGCAGGTTCCCTGCAGGGAGCCCGATGCAGGACTTGATCCCAGGACTGGGACACACCCTAGCCGAAGGCAGATGCTCAATCCTGAGCCACCCAGGGTCCCCAGAATTAACTTTTTTAATGTAAACATTAAAATTACTCCCTGCTCAAAACCCTTCAGTGGTTTTCCATCACTCTTGGGAGTAAAATCCAAACTCCTTCACCTGACTTCCACAGCCCGCCATGATGTGATCCCTGCCTACCTCTCTGATCTCACATCCATGGGTGTCCTCTCCAGCCACACCAGCTTTCTTGCGATGCCTTAAACCTGATAAGCTAATTCTCACCTCAGACCCTTAACACTGTTTTCCTCTGCCTGAAATAACTTCAATCCCTCTCTTCACCCAGACATCACCTCCTTAGAAAAGCCCTGATACCCTACCTACAATACTTTTTTCCTCCCAATTACCTGCTTTTTAATTTTCAATCACTACACAAAATACTTACCTGTTACTTGAGGATTGTTTGGGGGTTTGTTTTTTTATTGTTGTTGTTTTTAACCACTGGACTGTCAGTTCCGAGAGCAGGGCTTTGCCCAGTTCACCACCTAGACACACTAGGTGCTCAATAAACACGTTAAGTGAATAATAGATATAAGAACAAATGAATTCTATGACAAATTATTATTACTCTAATAGTCACTTGCTTTTACATGTAAACACAAAGGAACTATGAACTAATCTAAGGAAAAACTATTTGAGTAAGTACTCACTTGGTTGATCTGCGTAAGTTCTCAGAGGCACTGCAGAAACTGCCTGTAAGCCATGAGATATTCGACTGAAATGGCCTCTCTGTAAAAAAGAAAATGTCATGTAAAATACGAATTCAAAACAGGACTACTGAAGGTCAATGAAAACGTAATGACTTGGAGCAAATGTGTCAAGCACTTATTTATATATCACCCATTGCTACACAGAGGTTATGTATCAATTTCTCCTCTTTCGTAACAGTAATTATTTAGATTTTCAACCTCCGCTCACCACAGCTGTTCGTTATGAATATTCAATGAACCATCTCATATAAATATAGGCTAAAGGCCAATAAAAAAGTGTTATTCAGTGGTGTTACGGTTTCTTACATTTTCAGAAAGCATGGCTAATTTTTGGTGCCAGGGATCATTTTAATGTCACAACGAATGCTCTTTAGGTTCCAACTTAAGTCCTCGATAATCTTTACTATTGCAATCCTCCGCTTCTAATTCTTGTTTCCGACCTCAAACTACCAGGTACAAATTCTCTGAAGATGCTCCTGAACGGTTTAATTAGGAACAGAAAACCAGAGAAGGTAACTTAGGAAAATGCACTGTTACGGACGCTCGAGAGCTACTATGGTTTCACAAAGTGCATCATAATCCCAACCGTCCACTCTTTCCTAAGAACCGTAAAGCAGGAAGAAACAAAGCAAAACAGCTCTTATCACAGTAGGAATATGGGAAGCAGTGACGAAACCCACGCTCAGGTAGCAACCTTCTCTACTCCAAGGCAACTCGAGGCACCTGAGATCAGGACAGCGGGCAAAGAGGAGCGGACACAACGTCAGTCCTACCTTCTAGCCCCCCAGCTCTGCCTCTGCCTAGAAGGAAGCCTCCTCCCGGGGTTACACTAACTCTCAGGTACACGGATTACCCGTCTCAGGGACAAAGACGAGTTTGATCACTCACGGTCACCTTTAAGGTCTCCATCACTGGAGTGAGGACCCAGCCACGATCCCACCTACGTACAACCGGGCTGTATTCGGCACGTAGGCGAAAAGCGAAAGCTTGGGGATCCCTGGCGGGAGGGGGGCGGGGGAGCTCAGCGGTTTAGCGCCTGCCTTCGGCCCAGGGCGTGATCCTGGAGACCCGGGATCGAGTCCCACGTCGGGCTCCCTGCATGGAGCCTGCTTCTCCCTCTGCCTGTGTCTCTGCCCATGTCTATCATGAAAAAGCTGGCCCTAACGAGGTGTTGCAACGAAAAAAGGAGGAGGCGGCGGCAACAGTGGCTTGCAGCTGCAAACAATGAAGAGGCCTCTGGGGAGTTCCTAGGGCCACCTGTCGGGGCTGACCGCGTCCGGTGCGACCAGGGGCGGCCCCCAGGTGACCTGCCCGCTGCCGCCACTCTGGGGCTTGGGACCAGGATCGGGAGGAGGGATGGGAAGACCCAGAGCGGGCGGCTGCGGGGCTGGACTTCCTCGGCCAACCGGGAGGCCCGTGCGTGACCCGCAGGCCCCCGCGCGCAGGCCGCCGGCGGCTCCCACCCCGCGGGGCGCCTCCGCTCCCGCCGCCGCCCGGGCCCGAGTCCCGCAGGGGCGGGGCGGGGCCGCGCGCGGGTGGTCCCGGCCGGACGGCCCGCGTCCCGGACGCCGCCAGCGGGCCCCCGGGCTGCGCACGACGCCACCCGGTCGGGCCTCACCTTGGCCAGGGAGCAGTACACGCGACTCCAGCTCTGCATCTCGCCGCTCCGCTTCCCCCTCCGCCAACGCCTCCCCGTCCGCTAAGCGCCTCCGCCGTCTCGCCAAGGTCTCCCCGCCCTGCGCATGCACGAGCGCCGCTGACGTCACGGGCCGGGGAGCAGCGCGATTGGCCCGCGCGCTCGGGGCGCACGCGACGGGGGGCGTTCCCGGCAGGCGCGGAGTCGTGCACTGTCGTAAGGGGCGTGGTGCTTTCCGGCAGCGGGGGCTGGCGGTGCCGTTCTCCCGGTGGCACGGAGCCGTGCGGGCTTGTAACGTGATCTCGGCGTGCTTGGAGGGCGAGGCGGGGCGGCCGGGCGTTCGCGGCGTGCCCGCTGCGGAAAGTGAGCTCGGCGGGCGCTTCGCGGGCGTCCTCCCGCTTCGCGGCAAGCCCGTGAGCCGTTACGAGCGGCGCCAGCTCCCGGGTGAGGCCCTGAGGCGGACTCCGCCGAGGAAGCACGACGGCTTGGTCACCGTCCCCCAAAGCAAATGCTGCGTGAGGGACGGGCCCGCAGGCGCGGCGTCACCAGCGTCCGCCTCTAAGTAGGAGAACCGGCCGGTTAGAGCGAAGTGGAGTGCGTGGGGCGACGGGCGGGGTGGAAGGCCTCCCCCAGAGACCCGGGGAGAGCCCTCGTCGTCGACACGGAGCACCGAGGTCTAAGGTCCGACCGCGCTCGCTTTGCGGGAACCGGACACTGCGGATAAAACTTCTTCATTCCACGTTTCTTGATGTTTCCCCGCGGGGCAGTGTGCTGGGCTCTGTGGGTTACACGCTAGTGAGAAGGGAGCCCGTAGCCACCTGTGCTCAGTCTGCGGGGAGAAGACACGGATGATGCCTCGTGTTTGTTGAAGAAGCTGCAACTTGTCAACCCAGCGTCGTCCTTTTTTCTCTACGTAGCGTTTTGGCCATTTGCGTGGCTTTGGCACCTGCCTTCATACACTGGTAGCCCCCAGATCCCTAGGTCCAGTCTGTACTTTTTTCCCCGACTCTAATTCCATATGTTCTTTGAATTTTATTTATTTATTTATTCATGAGAGACACAACAGAGGGCAGAGGGAGAAGCAGGCTCCACGCAGGGAGCCCGATGCAGGACTCCATCCTCGGTCCCCAGGATCAGGCCCTGGGCTGAAGGCAGGTGCTAAACCAGCTGAGCCACAGGGGCTGCCCTAATTCCATATTTTTTTAAAGATTTTTAAAATTTATTTATTCATTCATAAGAGACACAGGCAGAGGGAGAAGCAGGCTCCATGCAGGGAGCTCCATGTGGGACTCAATCCCGGGACTCCAGGGTCACAGCCTGGGCTGGAGGCAGGTGCTAAACCAGCTGAGCCACCCGAGCTGCCCTAATTCCATATTTTTAATTGTCTACTGAGCACATCCAGCTGGGTGACCCTGCCAGCACCTCCGTTTCACCTATCCAATATTTTATTTAAAAAAAAAAAAAATACGTATTTTTCTCCTTCATATCTGTGACTTGACGATACCTCCAAATAGCCAGTCATCCCTAGTAAAAATTGTGTAGCCATTCTCAAATCCTGCCTGTAGCCCATTACCTAATGGGTCGCCGGTTCAATTGACCGCCCCTAGAAGCAGGCCCAGAGACAAGCATTTGAGTGCAATCAGTTTGTCTGAGAGGTGATCCTAGCAAGTATCAGTAGGGAATGAAAAAGGGTAAGTATTTCAGATACATTGAGTATCAGATTACCACTGTGAAAAAGTGGTGCTCAGACTCGCTGGAAACCTGGGAGATAACGTAGAACGTGCTTCAGAGTCATCCTACTCAAAATACACCCAGCAGGCTTCCATCAGTCGTTAGCTGAGGACGGCAGCTGGGACGTTTAATTCCCTGGCCCTTCTGGCTGGTCCCATACGTGAGCTGAATGAGCCACAGCCGCCAGAGAAGTCTTGGGCAAAGTCACTGGTGCCTGCATTAAGAAGGCTTATAGATGAGCTTGCAGAGGGAAGGTGAGTACTAAAAAGATACAGGTGAGGCGCCAATAAGATCAGCTATATTCCCCAAATTCCATCAACTCTGAATATGAGAGTGAGAGAAACATGGAGGACGGCTCCCCAGATTTCCAGCTTGGATGACTGGGTAGCAAGCGAAACCAATACAGAAACAAGCAACACAGAAAAAAGAATGGCTTTGGGGAGAAGATAACGAGTCAAGTTCTTTGAATTTGAGATGCCGGCTAGAGATCCCATTTGAGATCTTCAATAGTTACTGGAAACACAAGTCTGGAACTTAGAAACTCTAGGCATGGATATGAAAGTTTGCTGGCCTGTGGATGGTGATGGACACTTAGATGCATTCTCAAAGGTAACCCTTTAGAGGGAGCTTCTGAGGGTTAGTGAGAAGGAGCTGTCACAGAGATGATTTACACTAAATACGGTGCCCAGCACAAGGCAAGTCCCAATTACTATTTGTTGAATTACTCTTCTTTGAGCATTGCGGTCATCTAGAAGGCTGTTGCACAAGTAGAATCCCATGAATAATGCCTCTCTCCTCTAAACTGCCTCAAAGGCAGAACTGGTGATTACTACACAGTGGGATTTAAGGGATCCTTAACTGGCCCTTGTCCTAAAATAGTTCTGCTCCACCCAACCGCTACCCTAATTCCTGGCCTGAAAGTTTAACATTAAGGGATTCATTCCTATTGTTCCTTTTCCAAACATTCTCTGTTAGAATAAGCTCTTGGTTGCTGGCTACAATTCTCCCCTTAGGGAAAAGAGAGTAAGGGAATCAACATCTGTTGAGCAGATGTCCTAAACCCTGCGCTAGAGGCTTTCCATCATTTCTCCACTTAATTTTCCCCCCCAGACCTTCAGACAGGTTTATCAGTGGACCTTCCAAATGGTTGGCAAAAGAAATAGGATCCTCAAGTGGTTGGAGGGATTATTCTGGAACCTTCCCCTACTGAGCAGACCTGGGATGAAGTGGGGGAGGTATATAGCAGAGTGGATGACAAGTGAACATCCGGTGAAGGGCATAGGCAGAAAAAGAGGAGCCCAAATGGATGAGAAGTCCAAGACTTCCACCTGCCGTTGACCTTGAGTAGCAACCAATGCAATAAGTAGTAACAACTCTAATAAATAACCTGAAATGTCCTTATGGTCCACAGGCTCTCTTTATGCATCCTCTTCTTCACTGATTTAATAATCACTGAGGGTCCACTCTGTGCTGGGTGGTTGTACTAAACGTTGGGGAAGCAACCCAGAACAAAACCCAGAACCAGTTTACCTCCTAATGGGGATATAGCATCCTCTACATACCATTGTTATAAAACAGAGGAGTGTAATTATGAGAAGTGCTACAGTAATCTAAGGATTTGAACTAGTTGGACAAGTTGGAGACAGATGTCAACCCTGATAAAGTGATGCTTGAGCTAAGATCCAAACAACGAGAAGCATTCCTGGCAGCCTTACCGTCACGCTCGTTTGACTGATAAAGAATGTTGTGAAAGGAACTGGACTGACAATGAGGGGACCTAAGTTCTGGACGTAACTGCTCTTCTCTTCACTTTCTGTATTACTTAGTGTATATTGTCTCTTGGGACCTTGGTTTCCCAAACTTTAAAATGGGGGCTACAGGATCCCTTCTAGCTATAAAGCTGTTCCACTGAGTTGCTAAGAATTGGCTTATAGGGAAACACAGAATAGTCACAGAAGCTATCTGTAGTAGAGGTTTCTTACTTTGGTGTTATTTATTGGAATCACCTTTTTAAGTTTGAAGGACCACAGTGTGAGACCAGACTCCACTAGGAAGCCCAAGTGGCCACCCCTGTCTCTCCTCGGCACCTAGCAGGTACAGCAGGCACAGGAAACTAAGCCAGTCCAATGCTCCCACCAGGACTTGGGTCAAAAGTCATGGCACAAAGACACTGACAATTTGGGATTCACTCTGCTGGCAGCTGCCGTGACTCCAGTGTCGGTGGTCGGTAGTGGCAATGGCAGCGTCCCGTTCAGAGCCTTCCTGTGGAAAATCTCATTTGGAGCCATCTAGCTCCCTGGCTTCTTCTCAAAACTCTACACTGGTTCTGTGGCTCTCAGCCTGCCCATAAATTCCTCTTTGCAAAAATGAACCAGAGATTATTTCTGAGATTACTTACAACCCAGACTCAAGATTGGGACACTACCACATATTGAAAAACTACTGTGTGCCACACACTTTAAATGAACCTTTTTTTTTTTTTTGAATCTCATAGCACTGCAAAACAAGTAGTATTAACCTCAGTTTTTAGGGAAGGTAACAGAAGCTCAGAGCTTTTAAATAATGAAGCTAACGTCCTGCAATCAATAAATGACAAACTCCAGTGTGCTCTTGCTCACCCAGTTCTATGCTACATCCATTCATGCCAGACACCATACTAATTGGTAAGGAACAGAGTTCCTTAGTGCTTTCTTTCCCCATTTGTTGTGAGACTAACCAACTCAAATTGTCTCAGTCACTGCCACACAGCCCTCTCCTTTGGAGATTTTGTGATTTTATTGAGGATATAACTGTGTTTCATTTAGTAATCTCCTTTTCCTCCTAATTTTATTTACTTAGATGATGCTTAAACAGCAACAACAAAATTGTATCAGACTGCTACTCTAAGCCCTCATGGTTGATTGAGTAGGAAATAATGAGTTGCAGGGTAGTTAGCAGGGGGGAGGTAGGTACCGGTAAAATAATGGAGTCTAAAGCTGCTATACCACCTGTCCAGAAGGGGGCAGTGTTCTCATTATGTCCTTCACTCGGTCCTTGTTCTGAAAAAGCAGGGAACTCCAAAAACAGAAGATGTACGTGGTGGGATAGGACTGGAGGGGTTGACTATTAATGCTTCAAAATGATCCTAAACAGGAAGATACTAGGGCACTGGTGTGCGGAATCAGTAAAGCAACAAGCACCAAGTGTTGTGTGCACCTAACAAGGTACAGAATTTTGTGCAGGACACTGAAAGGAAGGCAGGCACATTATCACAATCTCCCCAATCTCGGGAAGCTCACAGTCTGGTTGAGGAGATCAGGCAATGTCCTTACTCAAAAGTCACTTTCTCGGCAAGGTCTGTCCTGACTCCCTAATAAGTAACCAGCTCTGCCTTTCACCCTCTTTTCTCCTCCCTGCTCTCACTTCATTTTTTTTCCATGGCACTGACCATCTTCCAGCACACCGTGGAATTATTTTCTGTTCATTTTGTAAAGCTTTCTGCTGCCACAAGGATCTAAGCTCCCTGAGGGCTAAGATTTCTGTCTGTTTCGTTCACTGATAGATCCACAAAGCCTAGTATGGTGACTTGCACATAATAGGCACTCCAAAAGCGTTACTGAGTACATGAAAGGAAGCAGAAGAAAAAAGAGCTACAGGGATTTGGAGGTAGAAAGATCACAACGGGCTGAGGACCCGAGGGAGGTCTTCATGCAAGATATTACTTCAACTGGTCTTTGAAGGTGGGTGGGATATTGACAGAGTGGAGAGGAAAAGCAAGTAGAATGTGATTTCGTAGGCATGGAGATATCCAGGCAAATAGGAAAAAACGGTAGGAAAGTATAGTAATTTACGGTGTGGTGGAGAGCACACACGCTTTCAGGTCATGAATCCTATAATTCATTTTGCTTGTGCCCTTGGACAAATTTGCTAATCTCTCTGTTTCCTTGACTGTGAAATAGAATTGAAGATAGTTAAAAGGATTTTAAAAAAACCTTCAATAATGCACCTGGCACATAGTAGGTCCTTAGAATGGGAAATTACTATCACGCTGGTGTCACATGCTGGGGTACTTACCAAGCTAGTCGAATTCACATTCAAAATACATTTGGAGTCAATTGACTTGAGTGTCTGCAGGTCCATTTTCCATGAAAGGGATTAGGGTGGTGGTTATGAAGCATGAATCTTGAAGGATCTCTAAGAGTGGCTGTGTGACGCATTTTACAGTGTATGAGATTCCGAAACACACACACTAGCACCGGTCTACATAAGCAAGCCTGACATCGTAGCATTAGTGTCATTATTTCAGACAATAAAGAAAAGGTCCCTGCTTTTGAGAGATGAAGGAGTTGTCTAAGCCCAAAGATCTGCAAAGTAATTTAGGCAGGATTCCTATCCAGGGTTCCTGGTCCCAAGCCCATTACTGTTTTCATTAAGGGATTTTCTACTTGTAACCATGGTTTTGGATTTGAACCACACAATTATATTGTTGACCTGTTCAACCAGTTGAAAAATTTCTGATGCTTCTCCACTCTGTAGCTACCTAGACATCATCCTTTCTCCCTCTCCTGCTCTTCCTCTTTCTGTGGCTCTCTCTGTTTCTGTCCCTGTTTCTCTCTCGCTGAGAGTAAGATAACAGTAATTGGAGAATTGGAGTGTATCTCTCAAAGCCACTTTCTGCCAGCTTACGGAGTATTTCCTCTTCACAGTCTTCGTTCTCACAGAATTTAAACCCCTTCAAGTGGAAATGGCACTTGAAGAGAGATGAGTTGGAAATACCCTTTGCTTTATTTTATGTGACATATTTGATTTAACTTTTCCAATTGAGTTCATCCTAGCCATTAAGAAATTGAAAGAAAGGAACACCTGAGTGGCTCAGTGGTTGGGCATCTGCCTTCGGCTCTTGTTGTGATCCCATCACAGTTGGGCTTCCCCAGGGGATCCTGCTTCTCCCTCTGCCTGTGTCTCTGCCTCTCTCTGTGTGTCTCTCATAAATGAATGAATGAGTGAATTCTTTAAAAAACATTGAAAGAAAAAGAATCCAAAGAACCAAACACTCAAATAAATACCTGTTGAGGTGAGGTTTTGCTATATGCGAGGATTAACAGAGCTAGAAATAATGGAGGAGAAAATTGTGGTGGCATGTTAGAAAATTTATTAAGCAGGGAGGAACTAGCCCTTGTTCTTGACATGACAGAGTGCGAGGAGGGACAGAGGAACGGGTTAGTGAATGAAGTTGATGTAATGGGATTAGATGAGCTGTGTCTGTGGGAGATGTAACTACTGTGGAAATATTGCCATCCCTGTGATTAAGCAGGTTTTCTGATACACGAAAGAATGTAATCATCATCTGTACAAATTAGGCATTTTTTGGATTACTGTCCACAGGCCAAATAGGTATTTTCTTCATTTGTTTACTAGACCCAAGGTGAAAGATGCTCAGAGTCACATCCCAGCCATTCATTCTTTCTGCATCTCTTAAAGAATTGCAAATTTTCCTTGTGCTGATGGCGTTCACTTTATCATTTTTTTGACAAAATGAATCTTAGTTGTTAAGCCAAAACATGCTCCCATGTAACATTTTTCTGGAAACATGTGCAGCCAATTATTTAAGTTCATCTTTAAAAAAAAAAAAGACAATAACTTTCTCCTAAAAATGCCAAAGTTCTATCCCATGGCACCAAATTAATCAACAAATCAAGCAGTAGCCATGGTATGTCTGACACTATATACAATGCCATGAGAAACAGAAAACCTTGTTACTCTTTTTAATTTCCATGAGAAATTTTCAGCACATATAAAATAAACATTGCATAATGAATCCCATTTATCCATCACCAGCTTCAACAATTATCAGCTCATCACCAATATTTTTTCATGTAGATCACCAACCACTTTTCTTCTCCTGTTTTATTTATTTATTCATCCATCCATTTATTTATCTATCTATGAGAGGGGGTAGCACACATGCACAGGAGCACAGGGAAGGGGCAGAGGGAGAAAAAGAATCTCAAGCAGGCTCCACTCTCAGCTCAGAGTTGGACATGGGGCTGGATCTCATGACCCTGAGATCATGACCTGAGCCAAAATCAAGATTCAAATACTTAACCAACTAAGCCACCCAGGGACCCCTCCCCTGTTTCACTTTTAAAGTAAAATCCAGTGATAACATTATTTCATTCTGCAACAATTTCCATATGTATCTCTAAAAGATAAAGATTTTCCATATGGATAACACAGGTTTTAAGAGGGTAGAAATCTGTGTGCTGCAATTAGGAAAAAAAGTCATCCAGGTAAATGTAAGTATGAGAATCCATAATACAAACTATTAAGGCTTCCTGTGCTTTGGCATGAATGAGAATTCCAAAGGAAAGTTATCTCAAGGTACGGTTGAAGGGATGTGTTGCTGGAAATGTCAAGTGCTCACAAACGACCCAAACCTGTCCTGTTGTTTATGTGGCTACTATACATGTTATAACCAACAGGTGGCAGCAACATGCAAGCAGAGTTAAATATCAAGTCTAACCTTGATCTAACAAGAAACAACATTGACTTCCATTATTAATTGCTAAAATATATTTCAGAAAATCACTCAGTACTCTCACCACTGCAAATATGATTTGGGGAACACAGAAGAAAGAAAAGAGCCAAAAAGAAAAAAAAGAGCCTGTAGGACAGTGTCTCTCAAAGTTCATTTCAGAGATACTCCCCTCACCCCCCCCCCCCACATCATCATCACTTGGAAGCCTTGCTAAAATGCTAATTTTAGAAACCTAGTGTAAAGTATGTGAAAACATTTCATTATTAATATTTTATATTGATTAAATAATAGTTTGGATATGCTGGGTTAAATAAAATACATTAAGTTTCATTTCTTCCGTTTCTTTTGACTATTAAAAGTGTGGATACTAACATTTAAATTTTCATATGTGAAAAAAATAAAATTTCATATGTGGCTTACATCCGTGTTTTACATTTGTGACTCCCATTATATATTTTTGGGACATCTCTGCCCCCAAAGGCTAGAAATGCAGCATGTGACTCAAGCCTGGTATTCAGCATGACATACTGCCGTGGAATATGTCACACTAATTAGAACCACAGTGATTGGTTCAGGGATTTAGAACACACTTAGAAAGTAAAACACACACTTGTTCCTTCTAAATGTCCAGTTAGGTAGATACAGGAACCAGAGATATTCCAACTATCTTGCTTCCATGCAAGTCCTACTAGGGACTTACAGCCAATAAAAGGAAAAAAAATATATATATATTTTTTTTTTTGTCTTGGATGAAGCTATGCCTGTACTTAGTTCGAGGGACTTCTCAGTTACAGAAGTGAATACATTCCCTTTTTTGCTTACACCAGTTTGGGTTGGAAGTTCTATCACTTGAAACAGAAAAATTCCTAATTGTTACACCTCTGTATTTGACATTGATAATCTTTAACAGCAAATTTCAGCCAAAAAGAGGTAGAAACCATAACTCAAAAATTGAAAACTGAGTGATAAGGAAATCTAAGGGAAAATGTAAACAGGACATTTTGTGGCAAAAAGAAAGGTCAGGGTCTACTCAAAAGGAGCAACGGGTGAAGAAGAATAGGTTTTCTGTTTGCTTGGGGTCTATTTTATTTGTTTTGGTTTGAGAACTGGGATATCCTCATGTTTCTTTGTTTCCCTGGCTTTCAGGTCAACAAGAACAAGGAGACTTCTCCCATCCCTCTCTTAAGAGTGTCACCTTAAGGAATGCCTGTGGCTCAGTGGTTGGGCATCTCTCTTTGGCTCAGGTCATCATCCCGGAGTTCTGGGATAGAGTCGCATGTTGGGCTCCCCACAGGAAGCCTACTTCTCCTTCTGCCTGTGTCTGTGCCTCTCTGTGTGTCTCTCATGAATAAATAAATAAAATCCTTTAAAAAAAAAAGTGTCACCTTAAAATCTGGGCTTTCCTCGCTCTAGAAGACCTCTTGGCATAACCCAAGCAACAATTGGTGCATGCTTGAGGTGGAGAAAAAAGGGAGATTGAGGAAATTGTGAAAATACACAACCAAATGGCTAATGGTTGACTAGAGGTAAAGGGTAAAAGAGAGGAAGATGACAATAATCTTCAGTTTCCTGACTTGGAACAGTTGGTGGTTTGTGGTGATGGTTTTCCTCTACTAGGAAGCATGGGAGGAAGAGCAGATATGATGGAAGGATGAGAGGCTAGACATGCTCATTTGTCTCCAAGAACCACAGAAAATAGGGGTGGAGACTGCCATCCAACTTTTTTCTTCCCCCAGTCACACTATACCACAGTCCTTTCTGGCCCTGCCCAAGGGCCCTGCATTTGGAGATCTCTAGACAAGAATTAGACACCAATCTCCATGACACAGAAAATCCCTTACCCTCCAAGGACACTCACCAAGCTCTCCTTAGATTGCTCAGCTGACTCTCCACCTATTGCAGGACCAGAGTAGACTGTATGTGTGTCTGGCTGCCCAGCTAGTATCCAGCCAGAGATCGAGAGGCGGCTCTCCCTTTCTCTGAAACAGTCTCTGTGAGTGATTCTCTTGGAGACCCATAGCACGTTGCTTGGGGGTGAGGTGGGGAAGCATCTATCGAATAGAAGGATACACTCACCACCATAAGGCTAAGAACTCTTGACTCCTTTCCCTCCATGAATTTCCTTCTCCAGCCCTTTCCTTATTTAGAGGGCAAGCAGTATAGGGGTTGTAGTTGATGCCAATAAGGCTGTTTACTTTGTCTCTGATCACACATAAAATTATATGCATATGTCTATAAGTATGTAATAAAAAATATTTACCAAAATGCTAAAATTGATAATACCCATGTATCACTTTTTTCTTTTTTTTTTTTTCTTTTCTTTTTTTTTTTGAGGGACAGAAAGAGATAGTGCTAGCAGGGAGGGGCAAAGGGAGAGAAAGGATCTTAAGCAGGCTCCATGCCCAGTGCCAAGAGCCCAATGCGCAGAGCCCAACTCGGGGCTCAATCTCACAACCCTGAGATCATGACTGGAGCTGGAATGAAGAGTCAGATGCTTAACTAACTAAGCTACTCAGGTGACCCCTTATATCACTCTTTAAAAAAAAAATCCATTAGGACAAAGATTTAGATATGAAAATATAAAAAGTATTAGAAGAAATTAGAAGAAATATACGTATATGAAAGTATTCTTATGCCTTGTATGATTAAGAAATGAAAAAAGTACAAGAATAGATTAAATACATGAACTTTTGAAATTTCTAAATGGGACAAATGCCATAGACACCATCGAAAGGCAAATGAAAAGCTAAGAAAACATTTGCAATGCCTGTGACAAAGTTGTGATATTCATAAAATTCAAAGGGAAGTCAGAAAACAATTAAAAAACAGAACTTTCCAGTGGAAAAATAAGTGAATAACTACAGTAACAAAAAGGCAATTCATAAAGAACACCAAAAGTCAGAAGACATGAACTTCCTACCCAGCTATAAACATTATGAAACATGCCATATATTCAAAGTTATGGATTGGGACTTTTTGAGCTCATTTCAAAATGAACTCATTTAATCCGAAACAAGCTGATTGTTTTGTATTATTATTATTTATATTCATAATCATTATTTGTATTGTTATTTTTCCCATTTTATACGCAAGAAGACAGAGGCTCAGAGAGGTTGATTCATTTACCTGAGGTTCCATGCATAGTAAGTGATAGGTCAAGGATTTTTTTTATTTTTTTTATTTATTTATTTTTTTAGGTCAAGGATTTGAATCCAGATAGTCTTGCTCCAGATTTCATCCATTAATGTCATAGTTTATTTCAATACAGGTCACCAAGCAACATCTAATAATGCTGCTACCTCTCCGTGCTCCTCTCAATCCACTATTCCCCAGCTCCATTCTCCAGCCACACTGGCTTTCTTTCTGATCTGATCCACAGCATTCTAAGACCTTCCTCACTGTGGGATCTTTGCGTTGTTGGGCCTTCTATCTGGAATACTCTTTTCCTAGGTCTACTTAGGTTGCTTGCATTATTCATTGATTCATTCTTACATTCATTCATAATTACATTTAAACCTTCTGCCAGGCACTGTTCTAGGGGTAGGGAATACACACCAAACAAATCAGAAGAAAATCCTGGTTCTTTCTCATTGTTTAAGTCTCAGTCCAAATGCTGTCATTTACAGAAGCCTTCCTTGATCACCGCTCTAGAGAGGCACTATGGATCAGGTTGTGAGGACAGAGACCTCATGATGGAATCAGTGCCCTAATAAGAAGATACACCAAGAGAGCGCACTCTGGAAAGTGGCCATCTACAAGTCAGAAAGAGAGCTCTCACCAGGACCCAACTGCACTGGAAACTTGATCTTGGACTTCTAGCCATCAGAACTATGAGAAAATAAATATCTGCCGTGTGAGCCACCCAGTCTGTGGTATTTTGTCACAGCAGTCCAAGCTGGCCCACACAGATTTTGTTACCAAGAGTAGGGTGCTATTGTAACAAATACTGAAATATATGGAAGCAGGTTTGGAATTGGGCAATGGGTAGAGAAGCTGGAAGAGTTTGGAGATGCGTGCTACACATGGGCATTAACATTTCTGGAGAGGCCTCAGAAAGAAATGAGGAAGATGTCATTGGAAACTGGAGGAAAGGCAGTCTTTGTTACCAGATGGCAAAGAACTTGGCTGAAACGTGTTCTAGTGTTTTGTGGAGGGGGACATTTGTGAGTGATGAAATTGCATAGTTAGCTGAGAAGATTTCAAAGCAAAGTGTTGAAGGAGCAACTTGGTTCCTCCTGATTGCTCATAGTGAGATGCAAAAGGAGAAAGATGAATTGAAGAAGGATATTGTGACTTTGTTTAATTAACGTTTGTGAAGTTGAGCCCTTGGCTGTCAGAAGGTGAGCCACAATTCAACTAAATACTACAAGGGAAAGCAAAAGATGGAAACTTGCTCACAGGTCCTGAAGGAGGTACATGGAGCATCTTGAGGAGCCACATGGGGAAATCAAAGAAGGGTACAGGTAGAGAGAACACAGCAGGACCTGGGACACATGCCTTTGTTAGGGGCCTCAGGTAGAGTGCTTTGAAGTTCCTGGACTAAGACCAGATTGATTCATTCATACCAAAAACAGCTAGGTCCTAGATAACAGGTCTTGTGACTCTGCAGGCTGTTATCTAGGACATGTGCTTCAGGGAGAGGCTCATGTCAGTAAAAGCTCTGCAGGTGGCTTGGCCACACAGAATGGATGCCAAGGAGCAATATTACAAGGTAGTTTAACTAAATTCTGAACAATGCAATTGTTAAGCATAAAGGAACCAGAACTTGAAGGTCTGGAAGATTCTCAGCCTATCCATGTTGCAAAAAATGACAAAGCTGGTTCTTAAAAAAAATGCTAGGGGTGTGGCTGAACAATCATTTGATAAGAAGATTAGCGTGAACGTGAACCATAAATCTAATTATCATTTTAGGCAGAAGCTAGTATTAGAGGTGGGATTGTTCCAGCAGAAACTCTCCCAGGTGAGACTAAAGGACACAGAGAAAACAGGTTGGAGCAAAGGAGGGCTGGAAACTTGTGTCATTTTTCAAGAAAAGGGAGGAATAAAACCAAAGGTGATTCAGAGATCACCTGAGCTGCCGCTCTCACCACGGGCCCAGGGATAAGGGTGCTTCCTCCTTTCAAAGGGTGAGGCCTTGGAATAGAGCCCAGGATAGGGCAGCTCTAAAGGGACAGGGCAGCCCTACAGAGCTGTGGGGGTGATGGTGCCACCCCAGAGGGACTGGAGAGGGCAAAGCATTGAACCAAAGAGTATTGTTCTCGAGCCTTAAGTTCTAAGGAATTTGCCCTGTTCAGTTCTGGACTTGTTTGGAACCCACTGCTCCTTCCTTCTTTCCTATTTCTCCCTTTGGGAATGGAATGTCTGCCCTAGACCTGTCCTACCATTGCATTTTGGAAGCACATAACTTGTCTGGTTTCACAGGTTCACAGCTGGAGAGGAATTTTACCTCGGGATGAATCGTACCTGGAGTCTCACCCATACCTAATTTAGATGCTATTAAGATGAGACTTTGAACTTTAGACTTTCAAATTAATACTGGAACAGGTTAAGACTCTAGGGCCTGTGTGGATGGAATGAATGTATTTTGCATGTGAGAAGGACGCGAATTTTGGGAAGTCAGAGGTGGAATACTGTATATTGAATTGTGTCTCCACCTCTACCCCCTCCCCCATAATCACATGTTGTAGCTTAAATCCCAATATGATGGTTTTTGGAGATGGGGCCTTTGGGAGATAATTAGGTTTGGGTGAGGTCATGAGGGTGGAGCCCTCATGATGGGACTGGTGCTCTTATAAGAAGAGATCCTAGAGCGTACTCTCTCATTATCTTTCTACCATGTGTGGACACAGGGCCATCTTCAAGACAGGAAGAGAGCTCTCGCCAGAACCCAACCATGTTGGCACCCTGATATTGGACCTCCAGCCTCCACGACTGTGAGGAAATTTAAAAATTTCTGTTAAGCCACCCAGTCTATGGTATTTTGTTATGATAGCCTGAGCTGACAAAGACAAAGGGCCTCCTCACTTTCTCTTTGACTCATCGCCCCTGTTTCAAGTCATTAATTGCTTTCTGCGATCATGTCACTTATTTTTATTTTGTCATTATCGACTCCACTAGGATGGAAGCTGTGAGAGCAGAGCCTAGAACAGTGCCTGGTATATGATAAATACTTGATAGAATAGATACTCAACAAATAAGTAAGCAATGAAAGTCAACATCTTGCATCTTTAGCTTTTCACAAATGCCTTTTTAGTTTTCATTAGGTTGTAGACTCCTCATACCTTCACTGCCTCCACTTATTTTCCTTCTTTCTCCCATGCCTTCCTCTTCTGCTTTCAAGAAAAAAATTTAAATCAGACTACTTGGAGTGGTTCCAACTGGGAGGCAAAAGGAAACAGAGGTGACATCCAGAATCACTTCTACACCTTTACATTTATGTTTGATTTTACTTATTAGGGGGAAAAATCCAGTTCCGCAAAAAAGAGAACAAAAGCCAAGAGTCAAGAAAAGGCTGAAGATTATAAGTTACATAAAGTGTAACACAATGCAGTTTTATGTTTACTATAAAGTTCATGTTTCCTTAAAATAGGATCAATAAACATTTCACCCAGCAGTGTAATTCTCCTATGAGTCTCCTCATATACACCCAAATACACAAAAGCTTATTATAGAAAATACAATGACGTTCTTCAAAGAAGCAAGAGTCCTAAACTTTTCTTTCTTCTGAGTCAATCTTGGCCAAAGGGTATTCAAAACAAATGAGAAACTTCTGTACTTGTTCCAGTGAGAGCATAAGAATGGGCGTAGAACACAGATGAGCAAGCAAATCGGCAGCCCTTGGTCCATATTCAGCCCATAATTCCCAAGTCCAAATTTTGAGATTCTTTTCAAGTCTGCATTCCTAATGGCAACAATTGGCTGGAGCTAGTAGTTACTGTCCTCTGGGGGTGACTGCTGAGCTTTAAAGTCTGACCAGAGCTCATCAGTTTGTTTTTGTCTTACAGTCAGCCCCCTTCCCATGTACCCATCATTTGCTTGGTTCTTATAAGTTCTCAAGTTTGAAATTCCTGCCTTAAAATAGAAATCAACAGGTTCTATTTAACACTATGATAAAGTCAGGCCAGCATTCAGCCAGGACACAGTGGCATGGTTGTATCCATTGCATATGCCCAGTGACCTTCCCGATTGGTTAGGATCCACGTAGTACTGATAGTTAAATATTTTGAAGATAAATATTTTGCCAGAGAAAACATTTTTAAAGTTGGAAATATTTTGCCAGAGAAAACATTTTTAAGTTGGAAATAAAGATTTTTTTAAGTTTACAGTTGCTCAAGATGGTAGTATGAATTTTCAAGTTAATGAAATAGTTTATCATATACTGGAAGCAAATAAATTAGGTATAGGAAAGAGGTTAAGCCTTGTTATATTTGGCCTAAAGAAAAAAAACCAAACTGTGGATGAGTAAAAAATATTAAGTGGAAGAAAATCTCATAATATACTTAAGTAATTCTTTAGGTTAATCCTGTTCATGCTTATCAGAGTAATAAAAACATTACCATTTAAGTGCAACTGATAACTCAAAATTGAAGTTAAATCTCATAATCACAAGATATTTGCAGGGATACACAGTAGTTACACCTACTTGGCTGGGTTTCATTATTGTGACGAATCCTTAATAATCAATAAACTTGTGCATAAGGAAATTTTACAATGAGAAATAGACTTTCAGAAAAGGTCTATATTTCACTCAAAGATTTCATGCCACTTCCCTGCCAATTAATTTGAAGGCATTTCCTTCATTAATACCATGCTCTGCTTTAACTTTGAGAGTGAAGACTTTTGGGGAGATTGGGGAGAAATCTCATCATATGTACACTGTAGTATGTGTAGTATGATAGGAGGAGAAAAATGAGGTGGTTGGCCGTGGTCAGCATGAACTATGCAGAGGTGCAGCTGACAAACCATTTTTTCCCTCCTCTTGAATTCTTCACGTCTGACCTCATCCATTATCTAGAATTCTTGCCCTGGCCTCTCTCCCAATCTCCAGATTCAGGTCCTTTAACATCTTCTGGACATTTCTACTTGCACAAGCATACTAAGAGACCAAAGTGCCCAACAGTTCTCAAAGCATGATCTACTATTGACCCTTCAAAGTATATCCTACTCATTTAACACATCCAGTGGGATGTCCCCAAAATACGTCATAAGGAACTTCCACTTCTACTCCCTGTCCACCCTCACCTCCACCTCGGCTCTGCTTTTCCTCCTCTAAATCTCGTCTGTTTCAGTGAATGGCAATACCAGCCCTCTGATTTCTTGAGCCCCACACCGGAAATAATCTTGATCCCTTATTTCCCCTCCTACTTTCATTCCTTCAGAAAGCCTTGATGAATCTAACTTCAAGTCTAACTCTAATTCACCCACTAATTAGCCCCACCATAAGCCATGACACCTCGCCTCTTACCTGGAATACTGTAAAGGCTTTCTAAGGGTTTTTCTCTCCTTCTATTCTTGCCCCTTCTTCAATTTATTCACAAAGCAGTACCAAAAGTGACTTTCTTGAAACACAAATTACATCAGGTTATTCCTTGGCCTAAAATCCTGCCCTGGCTTCTGATTGTGCTTAGAATAAAATCAGGGTTACGTCATTTACTGTGGCCCTGAATGTCATCACCACAAACTCCCCAAACTTCATTCAAGCCTCTCTCCCATTCACTCACCACTCCCTGACTCTGGCTTCCTTTCATTTATTTCTTCAACATGCCAGGTTCATTCCTGCCCAGGGCCTTTGCATAGGCCTTTGCAGTTCCTCTTCTAGGAACTCTCTTTGCTTTCACTATTCCCAGGGCTGGCTCTTCTTCATCTTCAAGCCTTGGCTGAAATGACACTTTCTCAAAGGAGCCTTCTCTGATCCCCTCTTTTTATAAAATATGACCCTCTGTTGCCCTCTGTCTTAATACCTGGTTTTCTTTATAGAATTTGTGACAACTCATAATTTCTTGTTTATGGGGTTTGTTTTCTGTCTTACCTCACTGAAATATAAGTTCCAAGGAGTCTAGGACCTTGACCATCTTATTCATCTTCTTATCTCTACCTCCGCAGCATGGTTCCTGGCCCATAGGAATCACTTATTAAGTACATATTAAATAGATGAATGAATGAAAGCTTATTTACGTCTCTGCATACCCTCCCTTCCCAGGAGGTTGTTAAATCTACGAAGGTGGCAATTCTATCTGGTTATCAACACTTCTTTGCTTAGAGCTTAGGGTTGTGTCTGGCACACAGGGAATACCCAGTAGATATTTGTTGGGTTAAAATGAAATGTAGCAGATAATGGAAAGCATATGCACTGAAGACCCTGGAGAATGTATTAGAAAATTGGAAGGGGAAGTGGAAGGCCACAACGTATCACTAGGAAGACACTTCTATTGGCTTTGTCTTTCCTAGGCACTAATAGGTACTACTTGTAAGCATTCCTAGAGCCGCACAAAACTAGCAGGGTAACAAAACTCATGGGAGGCTCCATGGACATTTGTTACAGGTAACCTATTCTCTCTCTCTCTCTCTCTCTCTCTCTTAAAGGGGTAGAAAAGGGCAGAGGAAGAGAGAGAATCTTAAGCAGGCTCCACACACAGCACAGAGACTGACTCAGGCTTGATCTCACGACCCTGAAATCATGACCTGAGCCAAAACCAAGAGTGGGATGCTTAACAAACTAAGCCACCCAGGCGCCCCTGCAAGTAACCTATTCTAGAATTTTCTTTCTTTCTTTCTTTCTTTCTTTCTTTCTTTCTTCCTTTCTTCCTTTCTTCCTTTCTTCCTTTCTTCTTTCTTTCTTTTTCTTTTTTTTTAACAAAGATCTCAGTAAAACTATTCTCCTGCAGAGCTAAAACTGGTGCTGATTCCAGAACACAGATACCTACAGCACCGTATTGAATCAAATAGTGGAAGCACAAATTTCTCTTGGTAACTATGACAATTACTTCTTTCAACTTCTGGCCCTGTGATGTTTGCCTTGTTTTGTAGACCTAGGAACTCCCCCTAGGCAGGAACAAGTTATAATGTCCCATTCCTCCCACCCCCATGTAATTGATCTCTTTAGGCTGGGAGAGGTGCCTGGATATCTTTACCTGTTTCAACTCTTTAATATCTAGTTCAATGTATTTCCACAAGTGCACAAAGATGAATGTTCAAGGCTATTCTCTGCAGTGTTGAATATAATAGCAGCCCTCCGAAGGTCTACACCGGGGCTGGTGCATCCATACCACACGATGCTAAGCCAATGTGGTAAATCTTTGTTGAAGACGTTTGCTGATTTGGAGGCTGCCAGGACCTGCTAGTAATTAAAAACAGCAAGATGAAGAATCATATTCTTTCTGTAGAAATAGGGTTTGTTCCTAGTTCTACAATTTAAAGTATATGTCTGGGCAGCCTGGGTGGCTCAGCGGTTTAGCGCCGCCTTCGACCCAAGGCATGGACCTGGAGTCCCGGGATGGAGTCCCACCCACATCGGGCTCCCTGAATGGAGCCTGCTTCTCCCTCTGCCTGTGTCTCTGCCTCTCTCTGTCTCTCTCTCTCTGCGTGTGTCTCTCATGAATAAATAAACAAAATCTTAAAAATATATATATATAAAAACAAAAAATAAAGTATATGTCTATCTACACATATGTATAGAAAATTTCAGGATACTCAAAATGCTGTTAATTTCCTCTAGAGAAGAAGACAGGAATTGAAAGAAGTAAAGGAAGATAGATCGACATTTTAATAGACACTCTCATATTATTCAAGGCGTTTTTATACCATCTGCCATGTATTACTGTTTTTTTTTTTTTTTAGCAAAATCCAGTAGTTACTATTTTTTAACTGACAAATATTGTCTTATGAATTGTAGAGGGCAATTCTTGATGAAGCTAGAGTAATCGACTCATCAGAGACTATTCCTTCATGATTAATTATAATAATGTTGTGCTACTTTTCAGTTTCCAGAGCACCTTCACATACATATCACATAACAACTTACTAAAGGACACACTAGCAGTAGTGGTATTAATCACATTTTATAAATGAAAAAACACATTCAAAGTAAGCAGTAAGTTGTGGATTCAGGGCATGAGTGAGGCCTTTGAACATCAAATATTGTGATCTTTTCTCTTAACCACTTCTGTTCACTAACTCATTTCCAAAAGAACAACTTTTTACCTCAACTTCAAATTACAACAGGTTATAACATAACTATTAGAGGGTTTGACTATCTCTTTAAAATGTTATTAATAACTTCAGGTTTCTTGTTATCCATCGAACACCCTGAGTATGAATTATCCTATTGCTGATTGGTGCTGTCCTTTGTTTTATGTGAGAAAAATATATGAGTAATTTCAGATTTTTGTTTACCCTCTAGTATGTATCAATCTCTTATCAATATTTTATTTCATAGGCAGGAATTAAGTGCCCAATGCATGATCCTGACATTGATCACAGAAAATTGCTACTTTTTATGAGCCTTTGTCATAGCCATGCCAGGACCAGAGTAGCAAGAATGGACATTTGAAGTCCTGGTACTGAGCCCCGAGTTGGGCTCTACGCTCAGCCCTGAGTCAGCTTCAGGATTCTGTCTCTCAGGATCCTTGGGTGGCTCAGCAGTTTAGCACCGCCTTCAGCCCAGGGCATGATCCTGGAGTCCTGGGATTGAGTCTCACATTGGGCTCCCTGCATGGAGCCTGCTTCTCCCTCTGCCTGTGTCTCTGCCCACCCCCCCTCCCATGTCTCTCATGAATAAATAAGTAAAATCTTAAAAAAAAAAAAAAAAGATTCAGTCTCTCCCTCTGCCCCTCCCCCCACTTACTCATTTTCTCTCTCTCTAATAAATAAATATATTAAAAAGAACCCTGTATTATAAAGCACTCCTCATGACCCCAGCACTTTTTAAGTACTTATGTAGACTGATTTAATTTCTATGACAACTTTTTGAGGTAGGAACTATTATCATCCCCAATTTACACATGAGGAAACAGGCACGCAAAGATTATACAACTCAATTGAGGCTGTATGACTAGTAAGGAACAAAGCCAAGATTTAGACCCAGACAGTTTGGCTCCAGAGTCCATGTATGGTACCATCATGCTAGACTGCCTCAGGGAGAGAGGGGAGGGAGGCATGTGGACCAGCCATAAGGCTGGTGTAATAATCCGGAGGAAGTGGATGGCCTGTATTTAGAAGGTGAAACCAATAGAAAAACAGACTCCCTGATTTCAAGCTTGGGGACCTAGGTAAATTATTAAACTTTCTAACTGAGGTTAGGAATGCTAGAGTTACAAGTTGCAGGTATATAGGCCAAAAGGAAGAAGAAAATTTATAAAACAACACTTACGTTGTAGAGCACTCTAAAATTTTGTTAGATGAGCTCTTTTGTTTAATTCTTGTGACTCTGAGAGGTAAGTATTAAATAGGAAACAAAGGTTCAGAGGGGTTTAGTAAAGTGACACAAGATACTGGACATTCCTCTGTGCTGCCTGGAATGCTCAGAGCATCCTGGTTCTCTTGGGGGAATCACATCTCTCCCTCTCTCCCTCCCACTCTGCAGGGAGTCTTGGTGGGAGCATAATTCCAGGCACCTGCCTCTCAACAAGGGCTGTGAAGCTATGTCATTCCTCTTTCTGGCTGTTGGTGTAGTCAGCGGTGGACAGTTTGGGTTATTTGCAACTAAGAAATCCTAACCGAAACACACAGTAATTATTGTGAGGTTTTGGCAAAGCCAAAACTCAAAATGAAGCCCATCTAATGCATAGCTCACGTCCATTTAATGCTTTTCTATTACACTCTCCTGCTCCCAAGGGTTTTGTAGGCAAGATGCATCTACGTGAGATTGTTCACCACATGTTCAATATGAGAGCCTTTCTGCAAACCATTAAATGCTTATTCCATGCAAACTGGCACAGCCATTATGGAAAACAATATGAAGAAGCCTCAAAAAATTAAAAACAGGTACAAAAATTAAAAACAGCCTCAAAAAATTAAAAATTAAATGACTGAGTGGCTCAGTCATTTAAGCTCCTGGCTCTTGGCTTCAGCTCTGGTCATGATCTCAAGGTTCTGTGGCCAAGCCCTACATGGGCTGCCATGCTCAGTGTGGAGTTGGCTTATCTCTATCTGCTTCTCTACTCCCCACAAAAATAAATAAATGATAAATAGATAGGTAATCTTTTTTTTTTTTTTAAGATTTGGAATAGAACTGTCATAGGATCTAGGAATTCCACTTTTGGAAACCAAAGAAAATGAAAATGTTAATTGGAAGAGATATCTGTACTTCCATGTTCATTACAGCATTATTAACACTAGCCAAGATATGGAAACAACCTAAGTGTCCATCAGTGGAGTAATGGATAAAGAAGATGTAGTGTGTACACACACACAGACACACACTGGAATTATTCAGCCATAAAAGACTGAAATCTTGCTATTTGCAATGACATAGATGGACCTCAAAGGCATTATGCAAAATGAAATAAGTCAAACAGAGAAAAGACAAATACCGTATGATCTCATTTATATACAGAATCCAAAAATGAAAAACAAGGTAATAGAAGACACAGAGCATGACTGGTGGTTGCCAGAGCGTGGTGGTGAGCAAAACGGATGAAGGAAGGGAAAGGTACAAACTTACAGTTGTAGGATAAATAAGTCATGTACATGTAGGGTACACGTATGTAATTACAGCATGGTGACTGTAATTCATACTGTATTGCATATTTGAAAGCTGCTAAGAGAGTAAATCTTTAAAGTTCTCATCACTAGAGAAAGAATTTTTGTACCTATGTGTGGTGACAATGTTAACTACACTTACTGTGCTGATCCTTTTGCAATGCATACAGATATTGAAAAATCATGCTGTATACCTGAAACTAATATAATGGGATATGGCCATTATAGCTCAATCAAAAAGTAATAAAAAAACCTAAAAATAAAGGGTGCTTATTTGAGGTGAGTGAAGAATTTTGCCAGGCAATTACATGAAATCAAACTTACTGAGGTATAATTTACATACACAAAAATTAATCCTATTTAGTGATTTTAATAACATGCAGCTGTGTAACTGCCATCAAAATCAAGGTACGGAGCTCCCTCGTGTCCCTTTGTAGCCAACCCCTGCCACCCCAACCCCAACCCCTAGAAAGCGCTGATCTTTTCCTTTTTATTTATTTTTTTTAATCCCTATCATTTTCCCCTGTTCCAGAATGCCATGTAAGTGGAATTTTAAAGTACTTAGGCATTGGAGCCTGGCTTGTTTCACTCAGCGTGACGCATATGAGAGTCATCAGTGCTGTTCCATGATCATTAGTTCACTTATCAGATAAATTTCATTAAATGCTAAATTTGTTGTTGAACAGTTAATAAATATTGATTTGCGAGGCGCTGTTCCAGGTGCTGAGAGTACAGCAATGACTAAGGGAATCTGAGTCCCTGCCTCCCGTGAGCTGATGCTCTAGTATTGCCCACGGAGGCAGATCAGTAATAAACACGTCAACTGTACTTTTGAAATAATTTAACCTCAAGTACCTGTAACTGCTGCAGTAGGACACGGAATAGAGCAGCAAAGGCAGGCAGGGGGTGCGGATTCATCTAGAGTGGCCTTTTAAAATCTCTCAGAGAAGTGAACTGAGGTCCTCATGATGAGATGGGGCAGCCCTGTGAAGATCTGGGGATGAAGGAAGAGCAGTGAGTGCAAAGGCCCAGAGAGGGATGGAGCTTGGTGTGCTGGGGGAGGGGGGCCAGAAAGAAGGCCACAGGGACTGGAGAGTGGGGAGCTGGGAAAGAGCTAGGTGGAAACCCAGTCAGATGGATCTTGCAGGCCCACTGGAGCGTGGATTTAGTTTCAGTTGTAAGGGGAAGTGTTGGGAGAGTTTTAAACCAGAGAAGGATACGATTGACACTTTTTAAACATACCTCTCACTGCCAGGTGGGGGTGGGGGGGCCACGTAAGAATAGAGGCGGAGAGCTGTACCTGTGGCCTTTCTCTGTATTTTAGAAATAGCTGGCAGTGACTTGAACCAGGATCGGAGTAGGGAAGATAGTGAGAAGTACTGGAATCTTCTTCTACCCTGGGGGCCTGGAAAGAAAAAGAACAATTCTCAAAGCTCTTAAATTTTAATGTTTATTTTAAGGGCTTTGACCTTAAAATCTTTCGTGCATATCTGGAAAAACACAAGTTGAAAACACTCCATAACATAAAATAGATCAATGACTGATTTCTACTGTGCAGGTAAACTAGTCTCAATAATTATCCTAGACTGGGGGGATTCATTTAGATTCACTGCAGGCACTGACCGGATTAAGCCAGTTGGTCCTGGTGCTCCACTGTGCTTGTGATGTGAGAATGGCAGGCGATGGGCTCCCGAGCACCATCATCTATGTGCGCGCCCATGACCCCCGCTTCAAAGGGCTCTTTACGTGGATTGGGTCCCAAAGTAAAGAGTAGGCAGAGACTCATTGCTGAGGCTGTACCTGGTCAGGTCTCACCACAGCCACGCTTGTGAAGCTTTTGGCTCAGAGACAGGGAACAGAAAGTGGAGTCAGAAACATAGTGAGCCACTCACCACAGTAAACTGTTTAAGAAATTCATGAGCACTGGGTGTTATTCTGTATGTTGGCAAATTGAACACCAATAAAAAATAAATTTATTATTAAAAAAAAAAAAGAAATTCATGCTTCCCTGTGGCCTCAGGACATGAAGGCCCACGCAGGAGACACTTGGTGCGGTGATCAATATCTGAGCACCATTTTGCCCACCAACACCAGCCTCCCTTGTAAATGAGGATCTCAGTTCAGAGGACAGAAGAGAACACATCTTCGTGGAGTGTTCTGCTCCTTTAGCTGTTCAGAGGATTTGAAGACCTTGTTTGTTTTGCAACAAGTAACCAGCCTCCTCCAACCACACGTCTTCTTAACCTCACAGGACAGCCTGGCAGGAAGTTGACTGAGGAACAGTCAACCATGGTGACTCTGTCACTGGCCTGCCCCATCTGAGTCCTGCTTTCTGTTTGCTTGTTTGTTTTTTTTGCAGAGAGGAGGGTTGACCTGAGGGCCCTCTGCTCACCTGACTTTCTGTTAAGGTAAAACATACTAAGAGTGTTGGACAGAGAAGAGGTCCAGAACTTTCTGAGATGACTTGTCAATCTATGTTCACTCAGCCAGGAGGTGGGAAGGTGGGGGATGGGAACAGAAGAGCCAACAGGCCTGTCTACAGGTCCCTCTGCTCCTCCTCAGCGTGAGCCTGCCCCAAGGGAGATGGTGTGGTCAAGGCACTGGCAAAATCTCTGCGGGGCTTATAAAGATTCCAGAAGGGGACTTCCTGAGAAGAGGAAAAATGGAGGGCAGTGTTAACCTAAAATAAAGAGGTAAACTGAGGCAAGCTCTAAGAGAGGAATTCATTCAGGAATAGCAGAAGAATTGCAGCTCAGGACACACAAACCGTAGGGAGCTGCAGGCAGGTCTGCTGGGGTTCGAGGTGGGCTCTATTTATGGGCAGAAAATGTAGAGACGGGGGAATTCAGTTAGAGTCTGTTAAAGTCAAAACACACGAACGCCAGCTCTGAAATTCCCCTGGGCAGATAGAACCGGTCCAGTCATACAAACAAAACTCAATTTAGCTCCTTTTTGTGAGACCAGCCCAGCCTGGGTCATTTCTTGTTCATGTCTCTGGAAACCATAAGCAAAATCTTTCCAAGGTCAATGTGAGGCGATCCCTGACTAACGCCCTATCATTTAAGAGAAGCTCCAATATTTTCAATTTCCTATAAACCAGGCATCTACAGAAAACCGGTCTCTCAGTCCTCAGGTTTTGTTTTTCTGAGGTCTCATGGGTGAGCCTTCCCATTTTCTGTCCTCTGGTTCCATTGCAGATGGAAATTCTCTGCCAGGATGGGAGCAGCTCCCCGCCGCCCGCCTCCCACTCCTTCACACGGGGCCGTGTTCTCTCTCGTATTCTCTCCCTCCCTCCTCAGCTCCTATGCCCACGCCCTGCAAACAAGTCCGACCTGCTCTAAGGCATTGCAAATAAAGACTTTATTTCTCCTAAAACCTTTTCACAATAGAAGAAGCTTCTCTAAAGGACAAAGGCACTCGCAACTGGCACCATAACCACAGCTAATTACTTTTCTAGGTATTAAATAACATCTAGCTGAGGACAAGAGTGGACCACAGGGGATATATCCAGAGAAGAGAGCAAAGAGGGGGTGCTCGCTGAGGGAACAGAGCCAGTGTTCCCTTGGGGTTGCTGAGCCACACTATTCGAACATACCTTGTGGGCATCTCTTGGTGTATGTTCTTGCATTAAAATCTTTGTCTTGAAAAAAAAAATTAAAAAAAAAATCTTTGTCTTGGACCTGACAAGAGTGTGTATCTCTTAGCACATAGCAGAGGCTCAAGAAATGTTAGTTATGCCTGTTGTTATTACTGTTACTTTTAACAATAGCACAGCTGCTACTACTGCATGTTCTATTAGACACAGTGCTGCGTTCTGGGGACCGAGGGAAGCAAAACCTCTTCTCTGTCCTCAAGGAATGATTGCCTGGAATAGGGGGCACAGGGGTGAGTGGCAGGTCATGACACAGAGTTACCAATGCTGAGCTCCCCTAGGCCGGACTTCTAGGGGAGCCCAGTGGAGAAGCCTGGCTAGGGGTGGGAAGGGATGGGGGCTATTTCTAGACAAAGTTGTAACCAAGAGGGGTCTCAAAGGACAAATAGAAGCTGGTCAGGTGGACCAGTCAGATATTGATTGCAAGTAGCAGAAACAGGCCCTAGCAGGAAGCTATGGAGACAGCCGGCCACATAGTTTCTAGGAAAGCTACGGAACCACATGGGGAAGCAGTACCCGTGTGATATGATGCTGTCGGTGGTGTGGCATGGTGGGCAGCCCCAGGAAAGTGCACGCCTGCCCTCGCCCCCACCGTGGCAGGAGGGAGCCTTCCCAGCCCTGCTTCTTGGTGCATCACTTCCAGAGTCCACATTCCAGATAGGGGCAGCGGATGCGCTAAGACCTGGCTCCCTGCCCACGTCTTCCATGCCAGGGTAGTTCGCACATTGAGCATTGGGTCTTTCCAGATTCTATAGAAGAAGGCGGGTGCTATTTCTCAACAGGATTTATAAGGTAAAGGAATGGCCTCACACACGGGAAAAAGGTTCAGAGGCTGCGAGTCAAAACACGCTGAATGTTTCCTACACCAGGTGAAGCAGGGAGGAGAGGGCACTGGGGCCCGGAAGCCAACATGTGCAGAATCCTGACCTGGGTGAGGGACAGCGGGCTGCTTTCAGGGGAGTAAGAATTTCAACTGTGCCTGGAGCATGGGGCCGGGGAGGGAGATAGCGAGCCCTGGAGCTGGGAAGGGAGACAGAGTCGAGACCAAGGCAAAGCCTGCTAAGGAGCTGGGTCTTTGCGAATGAGACCATGATAAGGTTTTATGTTCAGGGGTGGAGGGCAGGGATATAGAGGTGAGAAGGGGACTGGTGGGGAAGATGAGATTTTTGAAGTCTCAGCTGTGTACTCAAGAGTCTTGCCAGAAATTGAATTTAAATAAAATATATTTTTTTAAAAAGAGTCTTGCCAGAGAATATCTTCTTTATAGTGTTGGGTCAGCGATGCCTACTGAGCTTTTTTTTTTTTTTAATTTTTTATTTTTATTTATTTATTTATTTATTTATTTATTTTTTGCCCACTGAGCTTTTGTGGTCATCGTGCTAACCACAGCCTTCCATTCTGTATCATCAGGTGAGATGCACCTGCCCCAGGTGGCAACTGTCACAGAGGCTGTTCCTGGGCTGTACCTCCCTCCTACATTTGAGGGAAACATAGACATGCAGGCAGAAACTGAGCAGGGTTGCAAGGAATTGATTAGTTTAGACGCCACACAGTTAAACTCGATTGCAACTCATTTTCCCAATGGTATAAACACCACGGAGGCAAACCACTAAAAATAGACATTCTTCAGATCTCCTTGTCCATACGCATCTACAGTTTTCCCAGCGTAAACCCGAGGTGTGCTGACAATCTGGTTAATTCAGGGCTGGTTGGTGTTCTGCTGGCATTTTAGAAACCCCAAGAGGGAATAGTGTCCGGTGGAGGGAATGCTCTGGGTGAGGCGCCAGAGGTTACTGCTGCCACAAATACCGGTATCTGCAGCACTAGTGAGCCAAGGCGAAGGGAAAAACCCATTTCCAATCTTATGGGGGAAAACAAAGAAAGAAACGGTAATTCAAACTTAGTGCACTTGTCATTACAGGTCGCCACCTCTTTCCTACATTCCCCATCGAACTTGCTCGTAGAACGAATGGCAGCAATCTTTGCAAGATGATACCTTTGTAGTGAGCACACACCCCCCCTTTGGCCCCCCTAGCAGGTCATTCACCATTGAGGACAGTCCTACTTGTTAATGTCTGGAAATTCTTGATAGTGTGGAGAATAGGATCACAGTTGCTGAGGGTGATGCTAACACAGTCCTAAACACCAAAGGACATCAGGGGTACGGTGATTTTGGATCTAGAAAACCCTGCGATTTTGGGACCCGGGTGGCTCAGTGGTTGAGCATCTACCTTTGGCTCAGCTCATGATCCCGGGGTCCTGGGATCAAGTCCCACGTCGGGCTCCCCACAGGGACCCTGCTTCTCCTTCTGCCTGTGTCTCTGCCTCTCTGTGTGTCTCTCATGAATAGATAAATAAAATCTTAAAAAAAAAAAAGAAAGAAAGAAAGAAGAAAGAAAGAAAGAAAGAAAGAAAGAAAGAAGAAAGAAAGAAAGAAAGAAAGAAAAAGAAAGAAAGAAAGAAAGAAAGAAAGAAAGAAAGAAGAAAGAAAGAAAAAGAAAGAAAGAAAGAAAGAAAGAAAGAAAGAAAGAGAAAGAAAGAAAGAAAGAAAGAAAGAAAGAAAGAAAGAAAGAAAGAAAGAAAGAAAGAAAGAAAAAACACTGTGATTCATTTGTGCAGCCTCAAAAGCTCAGAGTGAAAATACTTAGGGTATCTACAAGGCTAAGACTTTCTGTATGATGGAGAGTGTATGAATTTTAAAGGAAGTGTGAAAAACTAAACCAAGATTTTAAAATAGTGAGATGTTTCCCTGGATGAGTGTCTTCAGCTCTAACAGAATTATCTGGCTCATTAATGAATCCAGCTAAGATTTCAAAATGTATTTTGGGGGAGGTAGGCAGTGAATCACTCGGTTCCTTATTAAACCACATTGACTAGATAAATGTCAGATGTGCACTTACATTTATTTGTTGGGAAGCACCTCGAAAAATCACCATCAATGTGCAGTGGAAAAAGGCGTCAGAATCGCTGCTCCCCATTATTGTGGGTAGAGTGGGGCTTATGGGGATTTCAGTGCCACTATCTGAAAACATTACAGTGACCTTGAGGGAAACGTGTCTGAGGGCACATTTACTCCCTCACAGTTTTGGAGGTAGGCACAGCCACATGCACAGCTGCTCCTTTTGTTGTTGTTCCATCAGAAAAGAGGCATCCTCTCTTCTGGAACATTCTGGCTGAGTTTGGGGGCAATTTGGAGACCAAGCCATCTCTGCATGCTCTCTCGCATTATGTAACTTAAAAAATTTGTTTTAATAAAGACTCCTAATTCTGGGAAACGAACTAGGGGTGGTGGAAGGGGAGGAGGGCGGGTGTTGGAGGGGAATGGGTGACGGGCACTGAGGTGGACGCTTGACGGAATGAGCACTGGGTGTTTTTCTGTATGTTGGTAAATTGAACACCAATAAAAATTAATTTAAAAAAAAGAAAAAAATTTGTTTTATTATATACCTTACATGGAACATTTCAGGAAAGAAAATAAATACAATGATTTCAAAATGCAGGCCCTTTGTAAGTGCAAATTACGCTTCATAATTACTCCCAGTCAATATCTAGAAATGTATAACACTCAGTTAATAAATAAAATTAGGAAAATAACTATGTAAATATAAACCTTAGGGATGGGGAACATATACTATCATTTAAGATACTTTGCTGCTTTTTTTTTTTAACATGGTTCAAATGTGTTTCAGTCACATATCCACCCATCACAAGAGTTAAATTAGACAATTGATGCTTCACCTTAGAGTTGAGTCTTGGGGTTCCTGGGTGACTCAGTGGGTTACACATCTGCCTTCAGCTCAGTTCATGATCCCAGGGGTCCTGGGATTGAGCCTGCTTCTCCCTCTGCCTCTGCCCCTTCCCCTGCTTATACTCTCACTCCCTCAAATAAATAAATAAAATATTTTTTTAAAAAAAGAAAAAGCTGTAAAAAAAAAAAGAAAGAAAGAAAAAGAAAAAGCTGTGTCTCAATACCAGGATCCACAGCATTATTCACTACAGCCAGAAGGTAGAAGCAATCCAAATGTCCACCAGTAGATGAATGGTCAGACAAAATGTGTTATATCTACGTATGGAATATTAGTCTGCAATACTACAGCCTTAAAAAGGAAATGGTGACCCATACTACAAGATGAATAAACTCTGAAAACATTGTGCCAACTGAAATAGGCCAGACACAAAAGGGAAAATGTGTATAATTCCACTTATGTGAGGTACCTAGAGAAGTTAAATCCATAGAGACAGAGAGAAGAACAGTGGTTACAGGGGGCTGGAAGATAGGGGAATGGGAGTTACTGTTATTTTTTTAAAAAAAGATTTAAAAAGATTTTATTTATTCATGAGAGACACAGAGAGGCAGAGACATAGGCAGAGAGACAAGCAGGCTCCCTGCCAGGAGCCAGATGCTGGACTCGACTCGATCCCAGGATCCCAGGATCACGCCCTGAGCCAAAAGGAGACACTCAACCACTGAGCCACCCAGGTGCCCCCGGGAGTTAGTGTTTAATGGGTAGTTTCCAGTTGGAGTGATGAGAGAATGCTGGAGATGGGGGTGAAGACGGCCATGTAATGATGGGAACACACCTGATGCCATTAAACTGTACACTTAAAAGAGGGGGGAGCGTCTGGCTCAGTCAGTAGCTTCATCTCAGGATTGTGAGTTCGAGCCCCATGTTGGGTGCAGAGATTACTTCAAATATAAATAAACAAAATATTTTTTTAAATTGGTTAAAGTGCTAAATCTTGTTACATATATTTGACCATACTTTTAAAAATAAAACAAAATAAACTGAATCTCAGGAGAAAAGATTCCCAGCCAATGGCTCTTTATCTGTGGCTTATGGCCAGCTGGGTTTTTCTTTTATTTTATTTAAGACTTTATTTATTTATTTCAGAGAGAGAGAGAGAGAGAGAGAGAGAGAAATATCGGGAGCAGGGGCAGAGGGAGAGACTCTCAAGCAGACTCTGTGCTGAGCATGGAGCCTGATTCGGGGCTCAATCTCATGACCCTGTGATGACAACCTGAGCCAAAATCAAGACTTGGACATTCAACCAACTGAGCCACCTGGGCGCCCCAATACCATCTGGATTTTTCTTAATCCAGGGTCTTTGTACCCACTCTTCTCTCTTCCCAGACGGTCTTTACCAGCATTTTGCATCATGGGTTCCTTGCCAACGACATTAAGATGTCAGCCCATTTCTCCTTCTCCAGTCTATCGCTTGACCCTGTTATTTATTTACTTATTTGTGATCTGTCTCCCTTCACTAGAATATAAGCTTCCTCCCAAATCCCACCAGTTTTGTTCTCTAGTACATAGAACAGAGTCCATCTCTAAGTTGGTGCTCAATAAATACTTGTCGAGTGACTGAACGGGTGACTCTGGCCCTTAAAGCATCAGTGTGTGCTCCCTATAAACAGGACTCACTTGAAGTCAAGTGCAGACTCAGGGCTGTGCCTCTGTTTTCTGGAGTCTGAATTCTTCTCCTTTCCCTCCCCTCCCATCCTCCCCTCTCCATTTTCCAAACCCTAATTCCAGTTTAATATCATTTAGGTGAGTAATACCGAACCTCTGGACGTGGACCTCACCCATGTTAAAGTCCATTTGGTCCACACCCGCCAGGCTGCCCTGCCCACACTGGAGAGGCTGGAGCTTTGGAGCAGCTTTTTTTTTTTTTTTTTTTTTCAAGTGATTTGAAAGTTGGCAAAATCAAACATTCTGGTACCTGGGTCCTTATGGCATGATTCTGAGGTGAAACGAAGGATCAGCAAGCCTTGCTCTCATGGCCACATTTTATTACTGTCATCAGTTGGTGCAAGGCTCTCTGCTGGCTCTGACAGGCCTACCAAGCCATGAGGTAAGAGAGCCCGGGAGCCGCCGGAACTGGCCTCCATTCCATCTTCTGTTCTCGCACAGTGATGCCCTCTTCGACACTGCCATTCTCGAATCTCTGGAGCAGGGCATTACCAAGCATGGCCTGAGAGCTGGGGGCTGGCTACAGCTTCAAAGAGCTCTGTGTTATTGGCAAATATTTTTGTCTAGTGAGCTCACTTTAACTCTTCGAGTTTTACTGGCAGGAATTGCTTGTATGCACAACAGCTATTAATCTAAGTGATCACAATCCCCAGGGATCCTAGGCAAGGTCAAAGAGAGAGATCTCATCCACCACCAGTGATCAGTGGTAGGCAAAGTGAGGGGGGAAAAAGACATTTATTTCTCATAGTAAACCTTTTCGAAAATAGGGCTTTTACTCGCCCTTATTTAGTGTGCCTATGGTCTTTCCTTAGTTCTTTAGGCACAGGCTACAAACCGCCTCTCGCAGGCCATGCCGCAAATATAGGTTCCTTGTCACAGGGAGTATTGGGAAAAATATGAATTCAAACACATCACTCTTGGAAAAACAAAGTACAGATCGGCGGAAGGAAGGGACATAACATCATATCTTTCTCTTACAGTCGTAAAGAATGCCACATGAGGAAAATAATATGTGTTTCCAGATGATTTTGCCCTTAAATATGAGATTACTAATTAATGAGTTTCCTCACAGAGGCTTCTCATAACTGCCACCAGATCTCCCTGCCTCCTCTTTGTTTTTTCTGTGATTCGGGTTGCTGCCAAAAGAAGTAGGAACTTCTCCAAAGTTTTGCTAAAGCAGTTGAAAAAGGAAAAACAACCTAATATGCTGGAAAGAAAAGCAAATGTTACTCATACTTCATCAGCTACTCCAACTGAGTCTTCTCCGTGTCTGTCAGTGGGGGTGGAGGGGGTCAGGTTCTCCTACTGTGGTCCAGTCCATTGCACTCAACTGCAATGCCAAAGGGAATAGCTCACTGCTCCTTTCTTGGTTTTAAAAAATAACACAAGCGGGACGCCTGGGTGGCTCCGTGGTTGAGCGTCTTCCTTTGGTTCAGGGCATGATCCCACGTCCGGGGATCTAGTCCTACATTGCACTCCCTGCATGGAGCCTGCTTCTCCCTCTGCCTGTGTCTCTGCCTCTCTCTCTCTCTCTCTCTCTCTCTCTCTCTCAGTCTCTCATGAATAAATAAATAACATCTTTGAAAAAAATAACACAAGCATGTGTGGAGGGGATGTATGTGTGCAGAAATTATACAACTGAGTAGTTATGTCTACACATCTATGATGTTGGGATATTGTATGATGAGTGTTTCCATCTTCCTCTGGGGAGAGACATATTGAAAATGAGACAACAAATCTTCCAGTCTGGCATGGTTTGACTTGAGTGGCCGATGAGTGTGTCTTTGAAGCATTAATTCAAGTGGATACATTTTAACTATTTCAATGATCGGGTTATTTGAATAGGAAATATAACAAAATTACTCTTGTTGGAAGTTATTCAAGTAAGAGCTATTGAGTTAAAAATAATTAGTTAATTATGGGTACTTGGGTATTATTCTGATTTGGGGGTTAATACATAGGCTATAGATACATCATATATATATATATCTCCTCTTGTCTCATATATAGTTTTCCATCTGGATGTATTTTGGGGTTTCTTATTTTAAAGTTTTATTTATTTATTCATGAGAGACACACAGAGAGGCAGAGACACAGGCAGAGGGAGAAGCAGGCACACCATAGGGAGCCCAATGTGGGACTTGATCCCGGGACTCCAGGATCACGCCCTGAGCTGAAGGCAGACTCTCAACCACTGAGTCACCCAGGTGTCCCCATCTGGATGTATTTTGAATTGAATTTGCTGGTATGGTAGGCATAATAATACCCCCCTCCAAAGATGTTTACATCTTAATTCCTAGAACCTGTAAATGTGTGACCTTACATGACAGAGGGACGTTACCAATGTGATTAAGGTCAAGGAGCTTGAGAGGAGATGATCCTGGATTACCCAAGTGGGCCCAATTTAATTTCATGACTCCTTAAAAGTGGACAACGAAGGCAGAAAAGTGGGTCAGAGAGACATGACATGAGAAGGACTCAACTCACCATTGCTGGCTTTCAAGATGGAGCAGGGAGCTGTGAGTCAAGGAATGTGGCCAGCCCGAGAAGCTAGAAAAGGCAAGAAAACAGTTTTTCAATTAGAACCCCATAAAAGGGGGCACCTGGGTGACTTAGTCAGGTAAGCATCTCATTGGATCTCAGCTCAGGTCTTGATTTCAGAGTTGTGAGTTCAAGCCCTGCTGCATTGGGCTCCATGTGGAGCCCACTTAAGAAAAAAAACAGAAAACAAAACAAAACAAAACAAAAAAAACTCCTGACAAAAACAGCCCTGTCAACACCTTGATTTCTCCCCAGTGAGACCCAAATATCTACAGAACTGTAAGATAATAAATTTATGTTGTTTTAAGCCACCAAATTGGGGATAATTTACACAGCAAAAATAGAAAGGTAATATAGTTATCAACTTCCAGACATCTTTAGCTGTTGAATTAGGGAAACAAATAGAAAATATGGAAGCTGTCATAGTACAAAAGAATTCCTCTGCACCACAATGTTCATAATAGCCAAACTATGGAAAGAGCCCAGATGTCCATCGACAAATGAATGGATAAAGGTGTGGTGTATATATACAATGGACTCTTACTCAGCCGTCAGAAATAGGAAATCTTGCCATTTGCACCAGTGTGGATGGAACTAGAAGGTATTATGTTAAGCAAAATAAGTCAATCAGAGAAAGATAATTATCATATTTCATTCATGTGTGGAATGGAATTTAATAAACAAAACAAAGGAGCATAGGGAAGTAGGGGGAATAAAGCAAGATGAAATCGGAGAGGGAGACAAACCACAAGAGACTTAGGAAACAAATTGAGGGTTGGGGGTGGTGGTGGGGAGGGTTGGGGTAACTGGGTGATGGACATTAAGGAGGGCACAGGAGGTGATGAGCACTGCCTGTTATATACAACTGATGAATCACTGAACTCTCTCTCTGAAACTGATAACACACTATATATATGTTAATTAATTGAATTGAAATACAATTTAATTTAATTTTTAAAAAAAATAGGGGATCCCTGGGTGACTCAGTCGTTGAGCATCTGCCTTTGGCTCAGGGCGTCATCCCGGGGTCCTGAGATCAAGTCCCACATCAGGCTCCGCAAAGAGCCTGCTCCTCCCTCTGCCTGTGTCTCTGCCTCTCTCTGTGTCTCTCATGAATAAATAAATAAATAGTTTTTAGAAGTCAGCCAGTCTTAAATTTTGCTTTCTCTTTCTACAAAAGGAAGAAAATCATAATCATCACTATCATTAACTGAGGTCTTACTTGTATCACATACTGCACTAAGCACTAACACACTGTCTCACTTAATGACCACATCAACCCCTATGAAGAAACATAGGCTTTAAAAGGTGAAGAAATGTGCCTAATATAACCCCTTTAGAGGAGACAGAACCAGATTGGGACCCAAGCTCCTTTGATTCCAAGTCTGTAATAACATGACTATAACTCTGAAGCTCTGTTTCCTGCAGCCCCAACTTTGTTATGAAGGTAGCAGGACAAGTGGCTCTAACCCTGGTCTGCAGGGCAAGCTTGCATCATGGATTTTCCAGGGCTGTCCTGTTAATTTTAAATATTCTGTTTCACTGTCCTCAAAAGTTACCAAAGTATCCCCCCAAATTCCAACTTTTCTTCAAATAGTAAATATTACAAGAAAATACACAAGAGCCCCCTAAAACCATTTCTCGAATCATCTTTCCTTATTCGTTACTCAGGAAACGTGGCCCAGATACCACCATGTCACTTAGTCCCTTGGTTATGGTGATTTGATATCTATCGCATCCATCAAATTCCTCGCTGCTCAACCTGCTCTATGCAGCACTAAGTGATATAGGTAAGTTGGGCTATAATCTTGGTCACTTGATATTTAGGGTGCCTCAAGCTGGATGGCATCTCCAGACACACAATTTAGGACCTAGGGAGGGACATTCCGATGCACAGCATCTCAGACGTGTGATGTCATTCTAGACTCCTGAACAACACAGTTGAGCTCTGAAGCTGCCAGGATCTGCTCCCCAATTTCAGGGATTTCTCGGGATCCCTGCTGTCACTTCCAGTCTCCTGGGGCTGTGCTGTGAGTCTGAGTTGTTCTGACCCTGAGTCCTGCTGGTGGAGCACCCTGGGGTGTCACCTGTCAGGCTTGCACCCACACCTGCGTACACACCAGGCCAGGATTTGAGGACGACCCAAGGCAGGAGCAGGAGACCATCGGCTCCTATCGTTTGCTCTCAGTTTGTGATCCACTTACAATTTCTTCTACTGTTCTTCACAAAACATGTGACATTCTCCAATGTCACATCCAAACAACATAGAATCCAATCTAGAAGTGAACACGACAAAATCAGTAAGACAGCTAGAAAAGAGGGGGAGTCTTGACTACCTTTAAGACCAAACCAATGGAAAAGATCTGTGCTAACTGGACTTGCACCAGTACTAACTGGAACTTTTGGACACTGGTCTTGAGAATGGAAATGATACAGCCACTTTGGAAAACGGCTTGACACTTTCTTATAAAGCTAATCCAGTACTGTCATATGACCCAGAGATCCCACTCCTAAGTATTTAGCCTAGAGAAAAAACGGTAAAAAAAAAAAAAAAAAAAAAAAAAAGCAAAAACCTGTATATAAATATCGATACTGGCTTTATTTGTCACTGCAAAGTGCAGAAACAGCCCAACCTGTTCGAGAATGGTACAAACTGGGGTACATCCACGCTAAGGAGTATTAGTAAGGTACAGGAGCCGTCTCCGGAAACACACAGCGCCATAGATAACTCTCAAGCGAATTGTGTTAAATAAAGAAGCCAGACTCGGAAAGTACTATGTGATGTGTGATTTCATTTAGACAAAAACTATAGGGACAGAAAACAGATCAGCGGTTGCCAGGAACTGGCAGGTAGAGGAGGGAACAACTACAAAGGGAAATTTTCTGGATGATGGGACCATTCCGTATTGTGAGTGCGGTGGTGGCTGCACGACTGGAGGGGCTTGTCAAAGCTCATAAAAATGAATATTAAAACACACGAATTTTATTGCATGTAAATTACATCCCAATTAGCCTGGCCTTTTTTTATTATTATTTTTTTTAAAGATTTTATTTATTTATTCATGAGAGAGGAGAGAGAGAGAGAGAGAGCTGGTGTCCCATGAAAGAGTTGACTGGCGGCCAGTCGTGTTGCTCCTGGGAGACTTGCCCCACACGTGCTGGCCCCGCACGACCCTGGACCCTGTGGCCTTCCCACCACCGCCCCTCTGCGGGCACACTTCCCTGGGCTGGGGATGATCTCTCCCAGCTTCCCTGAGTGGCTCCTTCCAATGCTACAGATCTCTGCTGAAACGTCACCTCCTCGGAGAGGCTCTCCTTGATTCTCCGGAGCCAGACTGAGCGCCAGCTGTCACGCTGTCACCATGCCCTGTTGGTTTGCTTCATTGATCTTTCATGTTTGATTTTTTGTTTCTTTTTTTTAATTTTTGTTTATTTTTGATAGAGAGAGAGAGAGAGGCAGAGACACAGGCAGAGGGAGAAGCAGGCTCCACGTACCAGGAGCCCGATGTGGGACTCGATCCTGGGTCTCCAGGATCGTGCCCTGGGCCAAAGGCAGGCGCCAAACCGCTGCGCCACCCAGGGATCCCTGATTTTTGTTTCTTGATTGTCTTGTCTATCACCTATATTTCCCTGGAGGTGGAAACCACATGAAAGCCGGCTTCATTTGTGCTTTGTTTCCTGTTGTATCCCCAACACGCAGTTCCTAGCCAGAGTGAGCACCCCTAAAGTTCATATGTTGAAATCTCAACCCCAGCCTAATGGTAATTGGAAGTGGGGCCTTTGGGGGGTGATTAGATCACAAGGGTGGAAAGTCTCTTAGAAAAGGGACCTCAGGGATCCCTGGGTGGCTCAGTGGTTGAGCATCTGCCTTCGGCCCAGGGTGTGATCCTGAAGTCCCGGGATCAAGTCCCATGTTGGGCTCCCTGCATGGAGCCAGCGTCTCCCTCTGCCTGTGTCTCTGCCTCTGTGTCCTCATGAATAAATAAAATAAAATATTTTTTAAAATTAAAAAAAAAAGGGACCTCAGAAGGCTCCCAGGCCCCTCGGCCATGCGAGAACACATGGTGAACTACACTGAAACCCCAGCTGTGTGAATCAGGGTCCTTGCAAGCACATTTCTTCTCTGTGTGGAAGACTTCTGGGGCGGGTTCCATGGAGTCTGGGTGGGATCCAGTCACGTCTATCGTGACCAGAACACGGTGGTGCTCGGTGTGTACCCCAATACCTTCGCCCCGCGCAATCCGAAGTGTGAACACGGACACCTCTGCAATACAATGGGATCAGATTTGATCAATACATTAGGCAAGGCCTTCTCACAATCAGTAAATTATTAATTAATAAGTTAAAGCTTTTCCTAGCAAGGAGGTGATTTTAAAAGGTAATTTCCTACTGAAACCGTAGTCCAAGATTCAAATATTGATTTCTGCTCTGGTAATTACGGGCCAAATGTTTAAATTGTAGGCTTATATATTAATTAACTAAATATTTATCCCCATTAATCAAGCACCATGTCTACAGGAACCACTAAACAATATTTCTCACTCAGGGTTTTCTGAACCCATGTGAGTCAGTGTCTCCCCGCTATTCCCTCTCTGCCTGGGATGCTCCTCGCCGGTGGCCTCGCAGCCTACTCCTGCTGGAGTCCTACTCCCTGGACACTGGGCTTAAAGTTCACCATATCAATGGGGTCATCCCCGACCACCCAACTTAGCCACACATGCATCATCCTCCCCACCCTGGACCCTGCGTTCCCCTTCCCTCCTTGGCACTTGTCTTCACCGGCCGTACTGACTGTGTGACTTCTGTGTGTCGTTCATGGCATGGCTCTCCTCCCTGGGATTTGAGCTCAAGGGGAGTAGAGATGTGTTTTTTTACTCTTTTACTTACTGTTATTCCCCCAGGATCTAGAACAGTGCCTGGAACATAGTAGATCATCAATAAATTCGTGTTGGATGCGTATTGGAGAGCTTGATGTAACTTACCGCTTCCCGTTTCCGCTCTGCACAGAACATGTTTGTTTTCTCAGCTGGTGTCACTAGCATGCGACAGGTCGAGAGGTTGGGGCTCAGGAGTCAGCTGCATGGTATGAGAGGGGACGAATGAATATCTCTTAGGTACTTGCAGCTCCTGAACTTCCACCCACCTGGAATTTCTCTGAAGTTCTCAGCCACCAACCCAGCAAGTCTCAGGTGGAGGCAACTTGATGGAAGGACCATTGTCCTGGGCTCCAGGACTCGCTCAGGCTATGGTGTCAGGCAAATCACTCAACTCCCTGAACCTCAACCACCTCAACTGTTGAATGGACACAGCACTGCCCTGCCTCCCTCATCGAGCTGCAGTGTGGGTGCATCCCTCCACCCCCACTTCTCCTTACCCTCTGGGTCCTACTCAGGTGCAGAAAAATAATAAACTAACCAGAACTAATGGGTATTAACGGAGTAAAAAAAAAAAACAAAAACCTTTTTAATGACAACTTTAGAAAGCCCTTTGCCTCCATCAGGAAGAACAATTTCAGATTAAACCAAGACAGGAAACATTTCAGCGAGGCCGAGGCGTGGGCGTGGTGGTTAATGGCTTCGGGGCCAACGTTCTCTTTGGCAGGCCCTAAATCGGACTTCAAAATGATCCAGGGAGCAATAGCTGTAGGCTGTGGAGACTTCTTTATTGGCTTCTGTGATATGGTAACATGTCCTGAACATGTGAGCGACATGTGTACCGGTACTCCGCGAGCGCCTCACCCACACGAGGTATACGATTTAGCTATATACACACGCTGCTGATGGGTCATGTCCTCAGGTTTGCAATTCAGGATTTTCCTGCTGCACAGTAGCAAATCGCAGGACACCTAGCGAGAGGAAACCCTCTGCTGCCCCCTCAATAAACGCTGCTTGTCATCGCTAGATCAATAGGTGTGCTGCCTCCAGCCCTACTGTCCTCATAGGCTGGAAGGTACAGTGGTTAACACTTATTTACTCGCTTCTCCATCCCTGTCCTTTGCATCATGTCAGCATTCTCCTCTCCTGGACGTGTGTTCCTTCCACTCCTAAGGTTGAGTCTCGGTTGGTGGTTGATTTATGCTGGAAGGACTCTGTGGTGATGGCTCTTGGTGGTGGAGGAGGCGCTTAAAATCACAGACTGCCTCACTGCCTATCTCTTACGATCTCAGAGTCTCTGTGCTGTTGGCTCAGGGCGGGGCTTGCTGCATTCTTGGCCAGTTCGGTCTGTGCTTCCCAAGGAATGTACCTGATGTGAGGCTGTGATATGTAGCTTTGCCCTTTATTAATCCTCTGCAGGTTAGTTAGAGCCAAATCTCCCAAGACTTCCCTGAGAGAAAGGTTTAGGAAAACTAAAAAAGTGCAAGGGCATCTGGGTGGCTCAGTCGGTTAAGCGTCTGACTCTTGATTCTGGCTCAGGTCAGATCTCAGGGTCGTGAGATCCAGCTCTGCATTGGCCTCCATGCTTAGCACAGAGTCTACTTGAGATTCTCTCTCCCTCTGTCTGCCCCTTCCTCTGCCCCTCCTGCTTGTGCTCTCTCTCTTAAAAATAAAAAGGAAATAAAGAAAAAAAATGCATTACTTCTCTGATCCTCAAAGACTTTACTTATGAGGACGGCGGGAGAGGGGGGTGTCATATATTTTTAGTGGTAAGCCTTACTCTATCTAGGCCTTCTGGCTAGCGTGCACACACACACACACACACACACACACACACATACACACAATGTAATTTTAATATAGAGAGCCTCAAAACCCAAGTCCTTTCATTCATTCAACAAAAATTAATTGAGGTCTTTCTATGCCCCTGTGAATAAGGGAGACTGAAGGCAGGAGGGTAGGGGGCAGGCAAGTAGACAGATTGTCACCGCAGGGGGCAGAGAAGGGGCAGGCGATCCTCCCCAAAGCACCCCCTTCCCAAGTCTCCATCACAACCAGCTTCCTCCCAGGGCCCTTAGGAGAGAGTCCGTCACCTTCAATTTTTAAGGCAACATCGATCCCTTCGATAAGCTTCCCATGCTGACTCATGAAGCTGATGAGAACAAAAAGGAGTACAGGGTACGGACATATGGGAGATAAGCAAGGGGTGTGTTTGATGTCGAATCCTTAGTTCAATTCCAACGTAACCCCGTTCAAACCAAAAATGCACTGCTGGCTTCAGGTAAGTAGCGATCTATACCCGGTGCCACTCTACCTGCACCTGGATTTCCCCTCTCTGCTTCCCCCACACCTCCAGCAAATCTTTTTTCTTTTATTTTCCCTCTGATTGTGTCTTATCTCTCGATGTGGTATCAGGAGTACATACACCTAGAAGCCAGTGTGCCCTGCTGAGGTCAAACCCTAAAGACGAGACAATCCTTGCCCACCCTCCCCTGGCCCACCTTCCTTGGGTGACCTCACGATATCACCGGGGGAGAAGCAGAGGCAACTTGAAGAGAGAAGAGAGACGCTCCCCTGGCTAACGTCTCCACAAGACCAGCTGGATGGTAAAAATATAGGAGTGACTGCATAACACCCCACCACCTCCCACACCCGAGTTGGGACTTGGCAAGGGTTAGCAGTCCTCCTCTCTGGATTATCTCTGGAAAATGTTCGTCAGGAGCCTTCACACCCCTTCACACCCCTTTGGGCAGCTCTGGCTTCCACCTATAAGGTGGAAGAGGTAGATATTTAGTGATAACGTTTAATCAGTAATTCCAAGCCAACTGACATGTGACCTTGACAGCAATTCAAGGATAACCTAGTACAGCAAACACTTAAAAAAAGACAGCCATATTCTGATGAAGGCAATGTGATTAACGCAGTGCTGCATTATGACAAGTTTGATTTCTCCTGTGCACTGGAAAAAGTGTCCATCCACATCAGGGTGAACAACAAATTTTCTCCTGAACCTTGAGCTATTGGAAACAATAGCAACTATGTAGGTATTGACTGCTGAGCTTGGGTCAGAGCCTGGGCTAACCACTTGATCTCATTTAATCATCTCCTTTCATCCCCACGGCAGCCCCGTGCAGCAGGGGTTCTATCACCATCAATATTTTAGAGATAAGAAAAATGAGGCAAGGAGGAGGTACGAAGTTTGTGCAACTTTTTTTTCTTTAAGATTTTATTTGTTTATTCATGATAGACACACAGAGAGAGAGGCAGAGACAGGGAAGAACAGGCTCCATGCAGGGAGTCTGACGTGGGACTCGACCCTGGGACTCCAGGATCACGCCCTGGGTGGAAGACAGGCACTTAAACCGCTGAGCCACCCAGACTGCCCAAGTTTGTGCAACTTATACCCCTACTAAGCTTGAATGTGGCCACCCCAGGTAGCTGGATGCCAGCTCCGAGTGCTCATCCCCCTGCTTACCTATCTACAGAGCCCATCTACATTGGCTGGAACCACAGGGGCTCGGTCTTGGCTTCTTATAGTCCCCTGAACAGGGCAAGAGAGGCAAGAGGGAAATCACAGGAAGGTACAGGTGATCCAGGGGCTGCAAGAAGTGGAAGGGGCATCTTTTGCAGGAACGTCACTGCAGGAAGGAAATCACCAAGCAGAGCACTCCACAAGCATTCGCGGATGCTTCCCCCACTCAGGATTCACGCCTGCCCACTGTTTGACTTTGGGGTTGCAAGAGTTGTGCTAAAATGGAAAGGACGGCTTTTTTGTTTTTTTGACCATGAGGTTTGGTTTCATGCAGCTAATGAATTGTGTGAAATGGAAGAGTGTGCGTGTGTGTGTGTGTGTGTGTGTGCGTGTCGTATACCCCCCATTACTTAGGAGGAACGGGGCAAAAATACTTGCTTTGATCTTTGCACTTCATGTTCTGCACTCAAATCACACTCAAAAGTGTGAACACTGCAGTGACCTTCCAGGCATTGGGCTTTACCAGGATTGACTTTGAGTCCCGTCCTCTGAGACCTCTCTCCTGGGTGATTGTTCCCTTCAGCACACCATGCACAGACCGCCTCTAAATTCCAAACATCTCAAGCTTTAGAAGCTGTTGCAAAGTTAACTATGAAGATATTAGACCATTTGTAACTACTCTTTGGATTGCTTTGGGGAAAAAAAACGACCCATTAAAGCCCTCCTTCCACCAGTGCTCCGTCTGTTTGGTCCAGGGCCAGGTGAGACCAGGCTATATGGACAGGGGATCCAAAGAACCTGGTCTGAGTGGGTGTGGATGTGCCCTGATGGAGAAAGAGAATTTGAGCCACCACCATTCTTCCCCCATCTGGGACATCGGAGGAATTGAAACAGAAGATAAGATGATTGTGGTTTCTGAGTGCCTCCGTAGAGCTTTTACTAATACTTCACAATCTAACTGATACGACTTTATAGCTAATGGCTAACATTATCATGCACACTCTTCTGCATTCTGCGTGCTTTACAAGTATTAACTCATTTAAGCGTCACAACAACTAGATAAATCAGATTCTGTTATTATCCTCACTTTAGAACATGAGGACACTGAGTCATTAAGAGATTAGGTAACTTGCCCAAGGTCATGCAGCTGGTACAGTGCAGAATCAGAAGTTAAACCCAGCTCGAGGGATGCCTGGGTGGCTCAGCGGTTGAGAGTCTGCCTGCAGCCCAGGGTGTGACCCTGGGGTCCTGGGATCGAGTCCCGCATCGGGCTCCCTGCGTGGAGCCTGCTTCTCCCTCTGCCTGTGTCTCTGCCTCTCTCTCTCTCTCTCTCTCTGTCTCTCATGAACAAATAAAAAATCTTTTAAAAAATAATAAAAAAAAAAATAAACCCGGCTCGAGAAATGCACTTTTCACTCTGTGCCACACCATCTTTTAGGATGAAGGAAACAAAGCTCAGAGAGGTGACCTGGCTCAAGGTCACACAACGCGGATGGCAGAGCCAGGGCTCAGAGCCCAGGTTTGTCTGGCATTAAACTGTGTGCTTCCTGCTACACCTCACTGCTGCCTTGATCCTGTAATCACTAGAAATAGTTCTTCCTAGAACTTCCTAGAACTAAATAGTTCTTCCCTAGGTCCCTAGGGGCACCTGGGTGACTCTGTTGGTTAAGTCTCTTGGTTTCAGCTTGGGTCATGATCTCAGGGTCATGGGGTCGAGCCCCTGTTGGGCTCCATGCTCAGTGGGGAGTCAACTTGAGATTCTCTCTCTTTCTCTCTTTTTATCTTTCAAATAAGTCAATGTTGGGGAGCCTGGGTGGCTCAGGTGTTGAGCGTCTGCCTTTGGCTCAGGGCATGACCCTAGGGTTCTGGGATCCTACATCAGGCTCCTCGCAGGGATCCTGGTTCTCCCTCTGCCTGTGTCTCTGCCTCTCTCTGTGTGTCGCATGAATAAATAAATAAAATCCTTTTTTAAAATAAATAAAAATAAAGTAAGTAAATCTTAAAATAAGAAATGTTTCATCCTAATCTTTATGAGCAAATTCAGATAAATGTCTTCCTTTATAGTTTCTCTGTTCTCCTTGCTTTCCTCTCTGCTTTTCTCTTTCTCTCCAGCCTCTTTCCTTGACTCATTTTCCCTCCTTCTCTGACCCTCCCTTGCTCATGCTTCAGGTCTGCCAGTAACACTCAGAAAAGGCAATGAAGGTGCAAGAGGTTACTGAGCCCTGACCTCATTAATTTAAACATGACTTATATAGCTTAAGAGCAATTGCCAATATGCCCGGAAGTTTGTTAATAACTGAAAAATTAAATGCTTATCTCAAGAAATGTCTACATGATGAATTGGTCCAATTGTGCGACAGAATTTTGATTTTCATTATGGTCAGCCTATTGACCAATTAGGATCAGATCATTAAGTGCTCACTGGATTAATTGTTTAATGATTTGGTCAAAAGTCTGGTTATTGGGACACCTGGGTGGTTCAGAGGTTAGGTGCGTCTGCCTTTGGCTCGGGGCGTGATCCTGGGGTACTGGGATCGAGTCCCACATCGGGCTCCCTGCAGGGAGCCTGCTTCTCCCTCTGCCTGTGTCTCTGCCTCTCTCTCTCTGTCTCTCATGAATAAATAAATAAAATATTTTTTAAAAATGTCTGGTTATTGTAATGGGTGTTCGGGTTAACCAAATTACACAGCCTTATCCCTAGGCTAGATCCTAGGAAGCCAGCAGGCATAGACATATGGGCTGCCAATCAAGTTCCCAGTTTGTTAGCCTGGGGACAACTGGAGTTTCTAAGACACCCAAAAGTCCTTCAAAAAAAGGCATTTATAGAAGTCATCAACACCTCCAAAACTCCAAAATATTCATTTTTGTTTACAACCCTTCTCGTATATCACACAATTTGTATTTCTTCTCCCATTCAAGTGCTAGTACTGTACAGGGCTCTGACTTCGATCCTATTCCCTTGTCTCTGCCTGTTCATTCCCTTTCATGCCTTCAAGTCCCACCCCTTGTTGATGACCTCCAGATCTGTGTCTAGATTCAACCTACGTTTCTAACCATCCCCTCGAAGTCTTTACTTGGCTGTCCCTCAGGCATCTTCAATTCAACCAGACCTAAATTCCTAGCTTTTTCCCCATTCAATTCTGTGAATGATGTTTCTCTGCTGCACAAGTTAAAATCCCCCATACACTCCTCTCTCTCCTACATTCACAGTCAGTGGTATCTCTGGGGTCTGTTAGCTTAGAAACCAAGGAGCTATCTCCCAAATATCCCCATTTTTCTATCCCTATTTTTCCTGCCTTAGTGTCTCATCTCTCACAGGATATTGCCACAGCCTTACGAGTATCTGGGATAGAGGATGTATTTACTCACCTGCTTGTTTTCCCTTGTAGACCCTGAGCTGCTCGAGGGCAAGAACTATGTCTTATTCATCTTTAGATAGAGTTGCCAGCAGGACTGAGCTAGTCTCACCTTGCTGTAGTCCACTGTTCATGTTGCCATGGAATCTCATTTGCCACAAATCAGTCATCTCCATATTTTCATTAGTTTCCTGTCAGTTACAGAATAAAGGTTAAGCATGTTAACATGACATGGAAGGCAGTTCAAAGTCTGATCACAGTTTGGTTCTCTATCTTGCCAATTCCCACCATTCTTCTCCATCTACGTGACACTCAAGCTCAACGCAGATGTTCTGGTTCCCGGAATATGCCGTGCTCCGTGTGGCCTCATGCCTTTACACACACCACTGCTTCCACCAATATGACCTCCTCATGCACCGGCTCTAGCACTTCCTTGAAAACAGTTGCTTATCTTTTAAATCCTAGCTCAACATCTCTGTCTCTGCCACACCTTCCCAGACACTTCCCAGACAGCCCTTTCCTCTGCAAGCATACACCACCTTGGTTCTCACCTCCATGTGCGATGTTTCCCAAGGATTTGTTTTATTTGTATCATCGTTTGTATTAGTGTCCTGTGGCCACTGCAACAAATTACTGCAGCCTGGTCAGAACAACAGAAATGTGTCGTCTCCCAGCTCTGGGGGCTAGAACTCCAAAGTCAGTATCATTGGGTAAAAACTCAGGGTGTCAGCAGGACCACACTCCTGCCAGAGGTTCTAGAGGAGGATGTGTTCCTTGCATCTTCCAGCTTCTGGTGGCTGCTGGCATATCTTGGTTTGCAGCCGCATCACTCCAATCTCTGCCCCCACCTTCACATCACCTTCCCCTCCTTGTGTACGCTACAATCCCCCTCTGCCTCCCTCTTATAAGGATACATGTAATGGCAATTAGGGCCCTCTTGGATAATCCATGATAGTCTCCCCAACTCAAGATCCTTAGTCATACCTGCCAAGACCCTTTTCCCAAAAATGGTAATATTTACAGGCTCCAGGGACTTTGGTGTGATATTCAGGGAGCCAATATTTAGCCTACTACACTGTCCCAATAGACTGGACCTCCAAAATGGCAGGGGATGTGACTAGGGGATGACTCCTCTAGTCATTTCTTATTCCCAGCGCTTAGCACTAATAGGCATTCAACAAATGTTTAATGAAAGGTTGGGGAATAAATGGAATTGAAGACTCTCATCTTGCAGATGTTGGCTATTTATTTACCCAACAAAGCATTTATTGATCATTATGCACCACATGCCACACTACAGACAAAAAGTAGAGTAACAACACGAAATAAATGTGACTCTGCCTTCATGGAGTATACATACTGGGAAGGAGTCAAGCATAACAAAAGGGCACATATAAATAAATATATAATGACACAGTGTTATAAGGGTTAGGAAGGATAAGAACAAAGATCCATGAGAAAGAATGAAGGTGTGGAGATGTGCAAAAGCCTTTCATGGAGGCAACATTGTGAGCTGAGATTGGAAAGATGAATAACTGGTAAGTGAAGAGTTGTGGGGACAGTTCTTCCAGGCAGATGGGACAATGTAGGCACAGGCCTTAAGGCAGCAGAAAGCTTGGTGAGTTCAAGGAACAGAAAGAAGTTCAAGAGACTCGAGTGTAAGATGGGGCTAGGGCCACAGGGCAGAGCTGGGTTTTACAGTAAGCAGAAGGACCTTCTTCAAACGTTTTGTTTTGTAGACCCCAGATTTCCAGTTATGCAGAGAACCAATGACAGCAGAAAATGACATGTGAGTGATCCTAGAAGAAAATAAAAGGATTGAATCTGGAGGCTGGTGCATATAAATACTTGTTGACTGGCCAGAGGCTTGAGACCCTAATACTCCAAATTGCCAGGAGATGGAGTGACAGGAGACTGCAGTATGGCTGGCTTTGTTAACAAATACACCCAGGTTGTATTGCTTAAGGGGTTGAAGGAGCCATAGGAATGGGTGGATTTGCAATAGAGAGGTGTTGGACATGGAAGATGATCCTTGCTTGTTTCTAATTCCATAATTTTACCAATTGCTCAAAGTCAGATCTGCTTCAGAAAAGTTAAAGAATAATTCTTTGGCGGGGGAGGAGGGGGTTAAAGATTTCATTTATTTATTTATTTAGAGAGTGGGTGGGGAGGGGCGGAAGGAGAGGGAGAAAGGATCCAAAGCAGACTCCCCACTGAGTGCGGAGTCAACCGCAGGGCTCAATCCCACAACCCTGAGATCATCACCTGAGCCGAAATCAAGAGTTGGATGCTTAACTGACTGAGCCACCCAGGTGTCCCTAAAGAATAATTCTTAGGACAAATTCTGACTTTGGTATTTACTGAGTATGTAAAGAAGAAAACAAAACGTAAGATGTGGGACCAATCAAAGGTATGATTTCCAGTAATCTCTTAATTCACTATTTCTGTTCAGTCTTGACAAATGGGGTTAATCTTGCCTTCAGCTATTTATTCTTAACGCACACTAACATTTGCTGAGCATTTACTATATACCCGGGTACTACACTAAACATTCTACATATTATCTTGTTTTACCTCCTCTTAGGTAGATATTGCTTGCATCCTTATTTTATAATGAGGAAGGCAAAGCAGAGAGAGTACATACCTGGCCAGTGTGATTCCAGAAGCCTTGCTCTTAAAACCACTTCACTAGACTGTGTACTCCTTATTTAACATTTCTGAGATTTAGATTTTACCTTGGCTTCTTTCAAGAAATTTAAGGTATGTAATAACATATGAGGGAGATCAAAGTATTTTCTTGAAGATTTATTAAAATCCTCCATTTCAAAATTGTAGCAGAGTTGTTTTAAAAAAAAAAAAAACAGCATATAACCCAAAGAATCATGTGAATCTATGCTGATATAAATATACAAGTGGATAAATAAATAAACGAAGGAGAAAAACCAACTCTTCCTTATAGAATATTCTACTTAGTAATGTGGAAGGAATGAGGGAGAAAAGAAAATCATCATTTGAACATCGGAGTAATAACTGTTGTAGGTAAGATCCACCAGTAGATGCTAAAATCAGTGGGTGAAAGATTAAAAAGAAAATCAAGATATTCACATCCCCTCAAATTACCTTCTCCCTAGCAACAGAAATTATTGACTGAAAAAGGCACAGTCACTGTGCAGTGGAGAAACCTAGCAGACACCATCTGAACCAAGAGATTAAGGGGAGCATCGCCATTAACAAGACAGAGCTGTATCCTTAGCCTGATAGGATACACTAAGAACAAACATCACTTCCATGGTTATTGTTTCCAATAATACATGATCTCAGTCTAAGGATAATATCCCAGAAATATCAGGAAGTATCAGATAAGCCAAACTAAGGAACATTCTACAAAATAATCAACCAGTACTCTTCCAAAGTCTCAAGGTCATGAAAGACAAGGAAAGATCAAGAAGCTGCCACAGATGAAATAAAATTGAGGAGATATGATAATGAAAGGTGTGTCATCCTAACTGGATCATGCAACAGTAAAAGGACAATAGTGGAAAAGCTGGTAAAATCTGAATCACGTTTATGGTTTAGTTAATAGTATGGTACAAATGTCAGTTTCTTAGTTGGGATGGTTGTACTATGGCCTGTACAATGTTAACGTAGAGGAAGCTGGGTAAAGGGTCTACAGGAATTCCTGTACTATGCTAATAATAGGGGTTTTCTAAGTTTAAATAATGATAATAGTCAGAAGATCAAATTGAACATTCCCCCAGAATACAAACAGTAGGCCACAGCAGGAATACATTATATATTCCAGAGCCTGGCCCAAGATTCTATTCCTAAGAAACCTATTTCCAAACAATCCAGCCAGTTACCCCTTAGTCCATTGATCCATAAAATCTAGTTCACCCAAACATACATAAAAACAATACATGTTTTGAAAAAACATCAATCAAATCCCAACTGAGAAGTATTGTACAAAATATCTGACACCCCGTAACTGCTAAGGTCATTGCGATGCTAAGTGTTATGTGTCGGTTTGGCTAATACGGTACCCAGTTATTTAATCAAACAGTAATATGGGTGTTGCTGTATCTAGATGTGATGAACATCTATAATCAGTTGACCCTTCTTAAATAAAGAGCTTATAAGGTGAGCAGGGCCTCATCCAGTCAGTTGAGGGCCCTACGAGATTTCCTGGAAAAGAAGAAATTCTACCTCAAGACTGCACCACTAACTCCTGTCTGAGTATTTAGCTTGCCAGCCAGCTGTACAGATTTTGGACTTTGGACTTGCTGGCCTCCATGATCACATCAGCCAATTCCTTAAAATAAATGTATGTATTTGTGTGTGTGTGTGTGTGTGTGTGTGTAGTATGTATGGTCTATTGGTCAGTTTGCCTAGAGTACCCTAACTCACACAGTCACCAATATAACATTGTATGTTAATTATAGTTCAATTTAAAAAGACAGAGAGAGGGGTTCAGTTGGTGGGTCAGTTGGTGAAGTGTGCAACTCTAGATCTCAGGGTTGTGAGTTTGAGCTCCACGTTGAGGTAGAGAGAAAACTTAAAAATAAAATATTTTTTAAAATAATAAAAACAAAATAAAATAAAAAGAGAGAGAACTCCAAACATTCAATAAGTAAACAAATAAATAAATGGAAAGCCTGAGAAATCACCACATCCAAGAGAAGAACCTAAGGAGACATGAGAACTAAACGTAATGTGGCATCCTGGATGACATGCTAGAACAGAAGAAGGACATGATGTAACTTAGGTAAAACTAAAGAAATCTGAAGAGAGGGACAGCTGGGTGGTTCAGTGGTTGAGCATCTGCCTTTGGCTCAGGGCATGATCCCAGGGTCCTGGGATCAAGTCCTATATCGGGCTCCATGCAGGGAGCCTGCTTCTCCCTCTGCCTTGGTCTCTGTCTGTGTGTGTCTCATGAATAAATAAACAAAATTTATTTTTAATTTAAAAAATGTTTTAAAAATCTGAAGAGAGTATAGACTTTAACTAATAATGGCCTAATACTGGTTATTAGCTGAAAGAAACGTATCATACTAATTTAAGACGTTAATCTTAGGGGAAACCAGGTGTCAGGTATATGGGAACTCTCTGTACTACCTTTGCAATTTTTCTGTAAATCTGAAACCATTTGAAAATAAAAAAACTAAAAAGAAAAAAAGAAAATAAAAAAACCTACTTTGAATAATACATATGAAGTCCACTCTTTCCAAGGAAACAAAAGAAAGTTTGGATTCAGACGCACTTTCATTGGGCTATAGCTACCATGCCTCCAACAAAAATGAATAAGTAGAAAAATATGTAATACAAGGATAAATAGGAATATTAACATAATAGACAAAAATAATGAGTTACAGTTAGAGGCCTATTTAGGAGATCATTGAATCAGAGTAACAAGAAAACCTGTTTTGGAGTTTAGGACCCAAAGAATCTCTTCATGAACTGTTTCTGGTTCTGACCCTAGGGAAGGATCTCTCCTCTTTACCTCTAGTTCTTCAAAGACTCCTAGTTCTGACACCAGGTGTGTGATCCACTGCATCCAGAGAATGTTGGGATTTCCACCCAGGTGAAAGAAAAGCAGAGAAGATTTCAAACCAGTGGTAGCAGGGAGATCTGGAACTTGCTAGAAGCTATTGCTGGATAAAGCTAGGGCAATGAAGCTGACACTAACCTCCCAGCCAGCTCTCTGCCTGTTGGAGGAGCCAGCAGACAGGAGAGGTGACAGGATGAGCCGGAGCAAGGTCCAGAGAGCCTCAGGCGAACTTATTATGGTTACACTGACACCTTAATTATCAAACAGCATATTCTTGCCTTTTCTTTGGAATGGTAAGTGATGCGTTTTATAACTGCATTGGAAATAAGTATAGGAAGAATGTTAGCTTCTCACTATCTGAAATAATACAAATAATATATATAATAAAGAAATAATAAGACAACCTGTAGCCCTTGGGATCCCTGGGTGGCTCAGTAGGTTGAGCGTCTGACTCTTGATCTCAGGGTTGTGAGTTCAAGCCCCGGGTTGGGCTCCAATGTTGGGCGTGGAACCTACTTAGGGGGAAAAAAAAACAAAAAAACAAAAGAATACTCTTAGCCTGAAGAATTTTTTGTTTTTCCATCTGGATGAAGCCTTAGAGATCATCTACTTCATGCTCAGGTTTTAGAGATTAAAAAAGATGACTTACCCTAAGTCCTAGAATGAGTAACAGAGGTGAAAGTAAGACCCAGGCCTCCAACTGTCCGTCCAAGACTTTTTCATGGCACTGGACTGTCAGCTCAAAGTCGGCTTCAGCACTGTCCAACAGAAACACAATGCAAGCCACATGTGTGATCTTTTCTTTTTTTTTTTTTTAAGATTTATTTATTTATTTATTTATGATAGACATAGAGAGAGAGGCAGAGACACAGGAGGAGGGAGAAGCAGGCTCCATGCAGGGAGCCTGACGCGGGACTCGATCCCGGGGCTCCAGGATCGCGCCCTGGGCCAAAGGCAGGCGCCAAACCACTCAGCCACCCAGGGATCCCCGATCTTTTATTTTCTAATCACCATATTTTAGAAAGTAAAAAGAAACAGGTGTGAAATTGATTTTCACACATTTTATTCAACCCAATGTATCTAGAATTACTTCAACACAAAAATTCATATTTTACAATTATCAGTGAGATCTTGCACATATGTTTTATATTCAGTCTTTAAAATCCAGGGTATCTTTTCTACTTGACAGCACTTACCCATTTAGACAAGCCACATGTTAAGCACCCAATAGGCTCCCATGGCTAGCAGGTCCCGCGCTGGACGTGGGAGTAAGCTCTTGAGACAACTGAGTCTGGGTGCAAGCCCTTCATCTGACCAACTGAAGAAGATAACACTTACCTTTTACACCCGTGGCTTCTTAAATGGAGTTTTCTTGTATCAAAATACAATGTCCACATAGTGAAAGTCAGGTGGGAAGTCAGCGTTGGCAGGTGTTTCTGATGTCTTTAGACTGACTTCCTCAAAGCCCTCGAGGAAGGTGATGCTTATAGCCTAGATTTTCTCTTTGAATGATCATTATTGACATCACCTTCAGAGCATCCACACTCAATCAGTACCTTTTCAAGCTCCATGACACTAGGCCAAATTTTAGCTTTCATGCCAGTAGAAATATTCCATTTATCCCACTTTTTCTCTTATCCACACTCCTAGAGCTTCTCTCCTCCCTCTCGGCCTCAGCTGAACATTTACTGTCTTCCTGTTTTCTGCCTGTCAAATCCACAGAAAAGCAGAACTTGTTAAAACATACTGTAAAGGCTGATAAAAAGTGGAAGTATTGCCTCCCCGAAGGGAATGTGTATCTACTTAAAATAAAAACAAAACCAAAAAAACCCAAAGCTAAAGGACTCAAATATCCACTGTGGAATGATAGGTTTTTGGCAGAAGCAAGTAAAAAGATCCCTTGGTATTTCTGAAACGCGTGGTATAGCTCAGAGGTCAGCAAACTATGGCCCTAGGGGCTAAATTCTGGCCCACTGCCTTTTTGTTCAGTCCACATTTTTAAATAGTTGCCAAAAAGAAAATCAGAAGAATCGTATTTCATGACAAGTGAAAATCATATGAAATTCAAATGTTGGTATTCATAAATAGTTTTCTGGGGACACAGCCATGCTCATTCGTTTGCATATGATCTACGGCTGCTTTCAGCTACAACAGCAGGGCTGAGCATTTGCAGTAGAGACAGTATCGCCCACAAAGCCGAAAATATTTACCATCCATCTCTTTACAGAACAGGTGTGCCAAACCCCGGTTCAGGTGCTTACCTATATCGCCTCCTTATAGGTATATGTTGTGCATCTAGAACACTTTTCTTAGGGCTACGAAACAGGTCTATATTAGTCACAGAATTTCATGCCTGTTTTATAGAAGCTTAGGAAATCTGCTCATTGAAAAAATTATGTAGAAATCCGAATTGTCCATTAAAGACTCCCACAATGACCAGACTGCCTTCCAATTGTGCGTAGAAGGATGGTTCTACCTAAGGATGACACCTTTATTATACTGGTCAGGTAAAGCATGGAAGATTATCAGGGTGGAGCCGTTTGGGACTCCCTCTTCTGCATCCTTTGTTTCTACTCCCCTTCTGAACCTCCCTCCCTTTCTCCTTCCTTCCTTCCTTCCTTCCTTTCTTCCTTCCTTCCTTCCTTCCTTCCTTCCTTCCTTCCTTCCTTCCTTCCTTCCTTCCTTTCCAGTCTAGCTTCCCCACAGCGCAAAAAGGGCAGTGACCCCTTGCACCTGGTAAAGATGTCCCTGTAGATTCAGAGATCTCTGTTTGCGCCAAGTGCCAAGAAAGCGGTTCGGCAAGTCACTGAGTAATGTTTTCTCACAGTATCAACTTGCATCAACTTAATCCTGAGCACAGACGACACGGTTAATTCAAGGACAATACGTAGGGATCCTCGAATATGCACGTTCACAGGGCGGGTGCTGCACCAGGTGGGTATGTAAATGGGATTGGCAGGCCTGGAGAAGACAGGTGCTCATCACGTAGTTAACATCTACGCAGCACCTACTATGCGGCAGGAACTCTGCTAAGTGCTTTATGTCTTTTACCTCATTTCACCTTCGCAAGGAATCTACAGGGCAGATACTACTGCTTTTTCTGCATAACAGATGGAAAAGCCCAGACTTAAGAGGTGTTCACCTGCCCAGGGGCACACAACTGGTGGGTAGGGAGCCAAGCTAGGATCCACATTGGGTTTGTCCACGTCATGGGGTATATTATTAAGCATATGGTAGTGCCTTTGTATTCCCCACATACATATTATTTTTTTTAAGATTTAATTTATTTGAGATAGAGAGAACCGAAGGAGAGGGAAAGGGAGAAGCAGGCTCCCTGCTGAGCAGAGAGCCCGATGCAGGACTCGATCCAAGGACCCTGAGACCACGACCTGAGCTGAAGGCAGATGCTTCGCCCACTGAGCCACCCAGGCGCCCACCATGACATATTTTCATATTGTATACTTTTCTCTCGCACGTGTGCAACCTTCCACCTGGGGTGCCTAAGGCATTTCGGGGAGCAGTAAGAGTAGGAGTTCTGGATTATATAACAGGAACACGGAAGGAGAGGGAGAGTATTCAGCTTCCAACATCCAAAATCAGATTTTCAATTCCTTAGCAAGACAACAGGCTTGAAAGTCAGGCTTTGTCAGTAGAGAAAAGGGTTTTTTTTTGTGCTTTCTTCCTTTTTAAAAATATATATATATTTTATTTATTTATTCACGAGAGACACACAAAGGGAGGCAGAGACACAGGCAGAGGGAGAAGCAGGCTCCCTGCAGGGACCCCGATGCAGGACTTGATCCCAGGACCCCAGGATCATGCCCTGAGCTGAAGGCAAACGCTCAACCACAGAGCCACCCAGGCGTCCCAAGAAAAGCGTTTTTCTGAATTCTCTTCTGTCCTCCTTTACCACATCAAGGAATGTGTCTGGAGGACTGGATCACGGACGTTCACGGAGGAGAGGTCTAAGCCTGCTCTTTCTCCTTTCAGTGGCCTATGGAGAGAAGGACAGAGTCAGAGAGGCAGGGAGAGATATGTGTCATGATCCTTCTCTGTCCCAGTGTCCTTGAGAAAAGAGTAGTGGTAGATAAGGCGGAGGGAAAAACCTAAATTTGAGGGGCTTCTGCTCTTCTTTCTGCTGAAGATTGGGAAGGAACCACCTCTCAAAGTGGAAACCACCGGTTGCATCAACGTGGAGAAAGCCATGTTGAAGGAAGCTCAGAATGCAACATGATTAGGCAGGAGGAGGGCCTCACTGCAGGCCCCCTGAGGACATCGGCTGCCAAATGGATACGTGGGGTGGGAGGACTGGGGCTGTGTGATCTGGACGTGAGCTCAGAGTTTGGTTGAGGGATTTGCCAACAGCATACATGTCCGTGGTGTCGTCAGGCCCAGGGAAGACCAAGGCAGGGTTGAGGTGTTAGTGAAGAGAAGGGTGACTTAACCGAACCAAGAGAGAAGACCACCCTCCTACTTCAGCCACAGACACCCACAGAAACCCTGGGGGCTGGTCCAGCCACCCTCAGGCATGGCCAGTCCAGAATGTGGCCTGAGGATCTCACAATCCTCTACCACAGAGGCTCCCGTCACACTCCTCCCACCCATTCTCCAAAACACTTAGCACCTTCTGGTAGAGGGGGCCAGAAATCTGACAAATGTGAGCAATTGTCCCCAAAGAAACAGAATATTTTAAGTCCAAAAAAAACTATTTAAATTGTTGGTTTGAGGGAGCCTGGGTGGCTCAGTGGTTGAGCATCTACCTTCGGCTCAGGTCATGACCCCAGGGTCCCTGGATCGAGCCCCACATCGAGCTCCCTGCGTGGAGCCTGCTTCTCCCTCTGGCTGTGTCCCTGCCTCTCTCTGTGTGTGTCTCTCATGAATGAATAAATAAAATCTTTAAAAAAGATTGTTGGTTTGAATCACACTATTTAATGAGACTAAATATAACCTTCCCTCACTAACAAATACCATGGGGGTGGGGGTTGTAAAGACTATCATAGAGGTTATAGAAAAAAAAATCACTTTATTTGTCTCAGTCAAAATCTGAGCATGGTGTGAGCACATCTGTCCCATCGCAAAGCCCATGCTGTAAACCCTTGCATTCCACTGCTAGCATTATGCTAACGGTAAAGCTTCGATCAAAATCCTAGGAAAGTGAACCATTTGAACATTCCCCAAGCATCTTTCTTAGCTGAAGTGGTGGCAGAGGGTATATCGCCTATCATAATAAATAATAATACCTTTCTTATTGAGTGCTGTGAGAATTAACTGAAGATTTAGGATGAGCCCGACTAGAAATGTTGTGTGTTTTTATTTTATCATCGTTTTTATTTTCTACAGTAACTATTGTTGGCTGACTCCCCAGCATCCATCTGTCCTTTCCCCCAGGAAGTACCAGCCGCACAGCTTAAATGGGATTGAGCCCATTCCCAGCTCCCGGCGTGGGCCCTGATTACTGAATCCATCAAAGGAATCCCTCCCCTTGTCACAGTGGTTGGTACAGCAGTGGGCAGAGATCCTAAATTGGTTCCACCAGAGGGAAAGCTGGCATTTCTATTTGATGTTTGGGGAGGAAAGTTCTCTCTCTCTCTCCTTTGTATAGTACAGCGAGTGAACTTGGGATCTAAAATCGCAGCAGCCAATTTTGGTCCTACATTCTTTAGGATGTTCTCAGATTTTCTGATGTGAGGATCATTTTACATCCTTAAAGATTAGTGAGCAACCACAAAGAGCTTTCATTTATGTGGATTACATTTATCAATATTTACTGTATTAGAAATTAAAAGTGAGAATTTAAAAACTGTTAACTCGTTTAAAATACTACTGCCGCTTATAGGTTAATATAAATAATGTTTTTTTAATGAAAAAAGTAACCAAATTTCCCAAAACAAAACAAAAACCAGTGAGAGAAGTGGCGTTGTTTTTTATATTTTTGCAAACCTCTTTAATATCCAGCTTAATAAAAGACAGCAGGAATTCTCGTGTCTGAGGTGTTCGATCTGTTGTGAAAACACATCATCTAACCTCTGGAAAACTCCACTGTATGCTCAGGACAGAATGGAAGTGAAGAAGGCAAATAATGTCCAGGTGTTTGTATTAGTTTTCTATTGCTGCTATAACAAATTAACTCAAATTTAGTGGCTTAGAACAACACAAATTTTACCTTACGCTTCTCAGATCAGAAGTCCAAGATCGGTCTCACTGGGCTGAAATCAAGGGTCTGCAGGGATGATTCCTTCTCGAGGCTCTAGTAGATTCCATTTCCCTGGCCTTGCCAGCCTCCTTACATTCCTTAGCTCAAAGCTGCTCCTCTATCGTCAAAACCAGCAATGTGGAATCACCGGGGCTGCTTCTCTGATTCTGCTGCCCTGTCTCCTCCTCATAAAGCCCCTGTGAGGACACTGGGCCACCCATATAACCCAAAGTAAACACCCATCTCAGGATCCTTATTCACATTTGTAAAACCCCTTTTGCTTTTAAAGTAACATATTCATTGGTTTAAAGAATTAGAATGTGGACAACTTTGAGGGACCATTACTCAGCTTAGAATAGTATTATTATAAAAATACACTTGTGGGATCCCTGGGTGGCGCAGCGGTTTGGCGCCTGCCTTTGGCCCAGGGCGCGATCCTGGAGACCCGGGATCGAATCCCACGTCGGGCTCCCGGTGCATGGAGCCTGCTTCTCCCTCTGCCTGTGTCTCTGCTTCTCTCTCTATCTCTCTGTGACTATCATAAATAAATAAAAATTTAAAAAAAAAAATACACTTGCCCTCAGGGATCCACTAAAAGGATGTCGGGACCCCAAGGGTCCTTTTTGGCTGCTCTGCAGATCCAAAGTAATACTGGTTTAAACAAAATAGGAGTATTTTCTTCCCATTTTACAATTGAGGCATAAGCAGTTCAAGGCTGGCATGGTGGTTCCACAGGGTCAAGAAGGATTCAGAATCCTTTCTTCTTATTCCACCTTAATCTGTAAGGATTCAAGATGGTTTGTCTTGAAAAGTGTTGCCTTAAAAAATAAAAATAAAAAGTGTTGCCCTCATCTGTATGATTCAAGATGACTCAATGCCACATCTAAAACCTATCCAAGGGGAAGGAAAAAAGAGTGGAACAAGGTTCAAAAACTGTTTCCATCCCTTCTGCTCTTACCTGGCCAGCCAGATCTGGTCATGTGGCCACACTAGCTGCAAGGATGCTTGGAAAGATAGCTGGACCATCATGGATCCAGCTACAAACTCCACTGGAATTGGGTATTCTCTACATCCATTCTCATGAAGAAAATCCAAGCTGATGATAGAAATTACCAAGGACAGCAGAGCCAAGAAATTCTCAGAGATGACACTAGACCAAACCTTACCTACAGCCTACCTCTGAGCTTTTCAGTAGCATGAGCCAATACTTTTTCTTTACGTTAAAATCTATTTGATTTGGGGTTTCAGCTGTCTGCAGCCAAAAGCTATCTATTTCAGTGACTATATAGTATTTTCCCAACTAAAAAGTGAGAATATAGGGTTTTACAAGTTTATATTGCACTAACGGGACAGTGAAACAGATTGTTTAAAATTGAAACTGTTGCAAAGAAAATGGGGAATAACCACTAGTTTTAACACTAATAGTGACATAATCTCCTTGTTAGCTGAAAATCCAACAATAGAAAGCTTTTTCTGAGAAGCCTTGAGAACTATGGATTCATGAATCTAACTTCTTTACCTAGACAAGCTATAAGACTGTAACAGAAGATGGTATCACTCAACACAAAGGCAATCTCCTGGGGGCTTGGCACAGAGTCTTTATGGTATCAGAACCCTTGGCTCCTCCCACCTCATTTTACTTTCCTAGAGTGGATGCCTGTATCTACATGGTCTAAAATAACTCACCACCACATCTGAAGTATCTCAGCAAGAAAAACAAAAACAAGATCATTCCCCAGCCCTGAAAGGGCTATGAATTCATTGAGGAAATTTATCTATCACTAACCCTTTAGATTTTCCCAGAGGAAAGAAGAAGGAGATGAAGAAGAAAGAGGAGAAGGAGAAGAGGAGGGAGAGAAAGAGGAGGGGAGGAGGCAAAGGGCAATCATTTATACAATTTAATTTGGATTGTAAACAATGTTTTTTCTCCCAAAGCCATAAAATAAAGCAAAACACTGAATTATAGGATTTGGAAATGTTGAGGTAAAGGCACATTCTAGGTCATCAATCACTTGGATGGATGGATGGATGGATGGATGGATGGATGGATGGATGGAGATGCTGATCTATGTTATCATGAACCAGGGATTTCATAATTCGTACCCCCTGCAACTCACAATAGACATAGGAATGTCCCATTCACACTCTTGGATGTCAAACTTTTTTCCCTTTATAGACATAGAGGGGGAAATGTCTAAGAAATTGAACATAAGAAAATGAATTATCTCAAATTAACAGGAGAGAACTGAATATCTGCAGATAGGAAAGGGTTAGCCAAGAAGTCTTAGCCTTAATTGCTGAATCTGGTCTCACTTAATATCTTAATATTAAGAAGAAGAACTACATAGTCAAAACTTTATTTATGACAACATTGTTTGGAGAGTGCAAAGACAAGCCAATGGGACCAGACACTATTTGAAGATTTTTCAAGGCTCTATAAATGTTTAAAGCAGAAGATAACATTTGGGGGTTGATAACTCATTTAAATTAAAGATAAGGTAATGAATTTTTGAGCTAATAATTATGTTGCTAAGGTATGTAGAATTCACAATAGCCTGTCCTCTGATCTTGGCTGCCTTTCCTCTGCTGGGTTAGCTGTGATCACAAAAGTGTTACAGTGAAATATTTTTTAATGTTTACTGGAACAAAAGAGAAAAGCCAGTGGGAATCCTCTTTTTTTTTTTAAGATAGAACAAAGCAGCACTCACCATAAAAGTCAATTATTAATTAACATTAATTAATTTGGTCAAGAAAACTCCTCCCTTTTCAATAAAGGGAGTCAATTTTTCTTCCCTTTCATACCCAAGTGCCCATGATTAATATGTTCTTTCCCTCTCTCTTTCTACGATTCTGATTACAAGGTAAAGAATACATTTAAGCTGGCACTACTCACCTATTCAATCTCTTCATAATGAATTTAACAAATATCCAATGACTATGAATAGTAATAATACTAGGGCATGCAGTTCTTAAAATTACAATGGGTTACATTCCTTTAAAAGGTATAATAAATCAAAAGATAGTGAATCAAATCTGATTTTCTTATAGGAACAATGTTACAACAGCAGGGTTATGTTTGTAACCCATTGCCTGATGCTATCTGTCTGTACACATATTTTTAGAAATGACCACAGCATTCACATCTAACCCATTCTAAACGATATGCCCGTGTACTATACAATAATATGCTTTTTAACATGTAATAAATGAGTGGCCAAAGCAGTCCCCAAACCAAAGTACAAGGATTATATTTATTTGAGAGGGCCTATGGATGGCAAGATGTCAAGCCCTCAGTGAGGCTCCGAGGGCACTGCTGAACACTCCTAGACGTGATTGTGTGCAGAGATCAGGAGACAGTGGTTCCTGGGAAATGATCTACGCCAAGTGAGGAGAGGTAAGCCCACTGCTTCACCTCATACCTGAGACTGGGGGTAGGAGTAGGATGAGGAAAGAAGAGAGAAGCTGAGGACATAAGCACCTGGTTACACCAGACGGTGTCTCCTTCTACCCAAGCTTTCGCTGGATCTGGGAGCCTCCTTTACAAGGCTTATATGCTTTGCTTATTTTAGCTGCTTATTTGCTTATTTCCTCTGTGCAGCAGTAGAAGTAGCAATGTCTGCCTGTCCTATGAGCATATCCAGAGGAAAAATTGAATTTTTGCCTTGTGCCCACCAAACCCTTTATAAATCTTCATAGGGGATGCCTGGGTGCCTTGCAGTTGAGCATCTACCTTTGGCTCAGGGGGTGATCCCAGAGTTCTGAGATCAAGTCCCACATCAGACTCCTTGCAGGGAGCCTGTTTCTCCCTCTGCTTGTGTCTCTGCCTCTCTCTGTGTGTCTCTCATGAGTAAATAAATAGAATAAATCTTTAAAAAAGAATAATAATAAATAAAAGTAAAAATCTTCATATGTTAGGGCTATTTAAACAGATACAAAAGGTAAAAGATTATTATAATTTCTCTTTTTATCTAAATCTATTGATATAACCCAAAATTCTATCTTAAATATCTTGATTAGCTTTGTTGACAAGTACTATTGGAATGGTGGAATGGAACTTTAATTTTTATTCTGTATATTTCCATACAATGTAACACACACTCTCTCTTTTACAATGAGCATGTGTAACTTATAAAAAGTAGAAAGTGAACATGGGAAGGACAGAATAGAAATGGATTTATTTGAGCCAAATTAAGGGAAAGTGGAAAATAAAATGAAATAGATATGATAGAGTGAGATCTTGATGTGAGATCTCGATACAAGATCTTGAGTATTGGGTGGTGAATTTGGGGCTTCATCTACTTACCCACTGGTTTTTACTCAGATCAATGAGAATTTACAGTAAGGTCTCAGGGATGGGAAGGAAAGGAGTTTGCCTATGGGAACAGTTTGTTCCAGGACTACCCCCAATTCTGCAAGTATAGACCCATAGCTGACAGTAATAGCAACCCCTTTTCCTTCCAGAAGAAATTCTCCAAAAGCCTCAATGGTCACTAGCTGTAATAATGTTGACTACTTGCCCCATCTGTGATTCCAGGGTAAGGTCATAGCATACTAGAAAGTTAACAAAGGGATAAAGTGTTGAAAGTACTATTTTCAGACAATTAACTTGGCGCTGTATATAATATGAATCAGAGGCTACAGTAGTAATAGGCAAAATCTCTAGAGAGAACATGGAAAATGGCATTTACTGAGCACATACTATGTGCCAAGGACTTACATTTCTTACCTATTTTAATTGTAAAATATCCTCTTCCTTCCAAGATAAGAACTATTATTCCCATTCCACATTTTTAGAAAGAGTGATTAACTGGCTTGCCCAGATTCTCAAGGAAATAGGTTTGAAGAATCAGGACCAGGGCAGAATTAGCTTTCTGGGAAGGAAAGGATGTAGCTGAGGGACACTGAAGACGGGAAGGGGATTTGGTGACTCTAGAAGAATGTTAAAATGAACGGGGAGGGCTGCCTGACTGGCTCAGTCAATAGAACATACAATGCTTGATCTCGAGGTCATGAGTTCAAGCCCCACATTGAGCTCAAACTTAATAAAGAAAGAAAAAAAATGAAAGAGGAATTGAGACTGAGTTCAAATCCCCAAGCCAGGCTGCTAAGTGACTGATGTGGACAAAGCTAGGGAAACCAGAAGATGAATTTGTAAGAAAGAAGTAGCATTTTTCAAAATTATCAATAAAATTGTATTTTCAGAAATCAAGCAACCCAATATGGTATACATTGAAAAGCAGGCCTCTTCCTCCACTTTCCAATCTTACTCTTAAAACACAGTGACTATTAACTGCTTCTTATGTGTTCGTCCTTGAAATTTTATTGTACGTAAATATGATCAAACACTACCAGCTCTTATTTACATGGCCTTTAGTAGCATATTTTTAAGATAGAGTTTTCCAGATATGCCTTATTTTTCTTAAAAGCTATATCGTATTTCAGGGTATGAATGTTGCTACACATACTTAATCACAGAGAACAAACTGATGGTTACCAGAGGGGAGGCAGGTGGGAGGATGAGTGAAATAGATGAAAAGAATTAAGAGTACATTCAGGGTAATGAACACTGAATAATGTATGGAATTGGTGAATCACTATATTATACACCTGAAACTAATGTAACACCGTACATTAATTATACCAGAATTTTTTAAAAGATTTAATTTATTTATTCATGAGAGACACACACACAGAGAGGCAGAGACACAGGCAGAGGGAGAAGCAGGCTCCATGCAGAGAGCCTGATGTGGGACTCGATCCCGGGACCCCAGGATCACGCCCTGAGCCAAAAGCACACATTTAACCACTGAGCCACCCAGGCGTCCCTATACCAGAATTTTTTTAAATGTACGTATATCTTTATTTGCTTAAATGTGCATAAAGAAACTAGAGGGATATGGAATAAACAAATACCAGAAGTTATCCAGAAAAAAACTAGAGAGATAAGATCAAGGGTGGGAGAGAGAGTTTTCACTATCAACCTTCTTACATAATTCTTAAGTTTCTGAACCATGTTAACATATTTATATTTTCAAATATTTAAATAAAAACAATTTGGAAAAATAGGGGAAAAAAGAATACTGCTACATTTAAGCAGTCTGCTCTGATTAGTACTTTGGCTCTATTTAGCAGAATTGTTTTTGTAGGGTATTGTCTCTGCTATCATTGTTTGCAACTTACAAAACATTGCCACAATGCAAATTCTTATATTTGATTTTTTTTTACATATTTATGAACATGTATCTCTAAGACCAATTCTTAGAAGTGGAAGAGTTAGGTCAAATAATATGTATTTTTAAAATTCTAATAAATGTCTTTTAACTGTTGATAAATATTACCCAAAAAATAGTATTACTAATAAACACCTATACTCACAGAACACAAAGGGCCCCAATATTCCACATTCTCATTAGAATGAATAATTTCTGACTTTTTTATCTTGCCAGCCTGACCCATGAATAATGTGACTATGTGTTTTGGTTTTAAGTTGCTGTCTGATTTTAGACATTCTTAGTTTGGGAAGTTGCAGTGTAGCTTCAACGGGAGCATTCTTATAGGCAACTGGGAGTATAGGATCTGCACTGGAATGAGTGGAGAGAAAGATGCTGATTTTGGAATCATGACTGTAAAGAGAATAAAGTTTTCTAGAAGAGTAAACGTAGAGTCAGGAAAGCAGAGGAACAGTATGAAGCCCTGGGGACCAGAGGTGATGGCAGAAAGAAGAGCAAGCTATAAGGAGATTGATACAAGGCACAGAAGAATCTAGAGAACTCAAGATTATAGACCGCAAAGGAGGAGAGTTCCAGAAAAGAAGTAAGAAGTGTAACATGTGGCATCAGGAACTAAGAGAATGGCCAAAAACGAGCCCTTTGTTTTGGAAGAGAGATAAAAATGGATTCACTGAGTCTTAGGAGTGTCCAGATGTTGGGACTCTTGTGGACTCTTAAGGTGTCTTGTTAGAAAGCGTGACTGTTTACAAGAAAATTTTACCATGACGAAGCTGGTATGAAACCCAGCCAGCCCTTTAAAATCCTCCAAAGATGAAGTTGGCTTAATTCCCAAGTGTTTAAAAATGTTGGCAATGAAGTGGAAGGGAGTTTAACATGACCAGTTTGCCCTTTTCATCCCAATGGACTCGGCACACTCATTATTTTACTGGGAGTCCCACCTCCAAAATGAGGATGGGGCTGGGAGGGAGGCCTGCAGGGCTGAGGGCAAAAGGTTATGATGTTATCTTCATCACATAAAATGTAATCCTCCTTTCCAGTATTGCTATAAGAAGTCTTATCACATGACACATACAATAAAGCAAATTGAAATAACAATAAACAGTAAAGGAAATGTGACTTGGGCCTGGAATAAGAGTCGTGAGCCACAGGTGACTGTCCTCAGGTTTGTACAAAATGTACTTCCTGCAAACGTCTCCGCGACGCCTCCCCATCCCTCCAGCTGCCCCGCCCACCTCCCTGTTCCTCTGAGGATGCGTTTGCCCCCGGGAGGGTCTCTCTCATCCAAACTCTTCCAAAGGAAGAGCTTCCACCGGAGTGTGTGCTACAGGATGGTTTCTTCTTTTCCCTGTGTGCGCCCTCCTGAGTCAAGTCTCCAGTGGGACCAGAATAAAAGTCACCAGAAGGTTTAATTTGCTTCTGATTGGTGATTATCAGTTTGTGGGAATCTTTTTTTATCCATTTGGAAATTTGAGTTTCCGTCTAGTGTCTCGTCTCAACACTAAGAGGGATTACTAGAGATTCATATTAAACTGGGAACTGTTTTCTTTGGTGGATTGGAATCCTTGTGTGTGTGTGTGGGGGGGGGGGGTCAGTCTTTATGAATACACAAAGGAATAACTGTCTTATTTCCCAAATCCTGAAGGAAGCAGAGGAAGATGCTCTGTATGGGCAAGTTAAACCTGTAAAAAGACAGCCTGGGGTCTATTTAAAAAGTCAGTGTGACGGATGCCTTGGGTGGCTCAATGGTTGAACATTTGCCTTTGTCTCAGGTCGTGATCCTGGGGTCCTGGGATCGAGTCCTGAATCGGGCTCCCTGCATGGAGCCTGCTTCTCCCTCTGCCTGTGTCTCTGCTTCTTTCTGTGTCTCTCATGAATAAATAAAAAAATTTTTTAAAAATCAATGTGAAGTGCACCTGGGTGGCTCAGTCGGTTAAGCATCTGCCTTATGCTCAGTTCACAATCTCAAGGTCCTGGGGTGAAGCTTCTCCCTCTCCCTTTGCTCATCGCCCTCCCCCCAACATTCATGCTCTCTCTCGTTCTCTCTCTCTGTCAAATAGATAAATAAAATCTTGGGAGGAATAAAAGAAAAATCAGTGCAATTTGAAGTCAAGACCTAACAGTTAATCTAGGGGAGGCAAAGTTTTCTTGTTCTCTTCCTGACCGAGACGTTTGTCTCCTGGTGTAATTTCTGCCCGTTTTGCCAATGGCTCTGGGATGCACCTGCATTCTGCCAGGAAATTTGTTCTCCTCTGCTCAGCCACACACTTGAATGGTCAACTCAGAAGAAGAAAAATCAGGTTAGCTATTTAAATGAGTCCGCTACGTGCTCTGCCCAAGCTGACATAACTAATAAGTCAATGTAGCCACAATATTAAATCTGTTCGCTCTGCTCTATAGCTGTTTGCATTTCTTGGCTTTTGAGAATCTGATGAAAACTTGCGACATTGAAAAATCCACCCTTGCACGCTCACACATGTTTTTACAGAGCTTTCACAGCATTTCTGAATTCTAACCGCAGATCCCTGAAAGTACCCAGATAGGCACTTCTGTTACATTCAAATTGGGTCTGATTTGTGGAAATTTAATCCAGAGCCTCTTTTAACAGAACCCAGTATAGTTGGTAGGCCATGCCATGTTGTGGGGTAGAGTGATACCAGACTTCTAAAATAAAAACACCCATCTCAAAAGTGTCATGAGTCATGTGATACCACATCTGAAACAACCCTATGGATGGAAACTTTGTGGTTTAGAACAGGAACATCAAAAGTCTTTGATTTTCCTTTTTTATAAGTGCTCATTTTATTCCTTTTTTAAAAGATTTTATTTTAAAGATTTTATTTATTTACTCATGAGAGACACAGAGAGAGAGGCAGAGACACAGGCAGAGGGAGAAGCAGACTCCCTGCAGGGAACCCAACATGGGACTCGATCCCAGGACCCCAGGATCACACCCTGGGCCAAAGGCAGACGCTCAACCACTGAGTCACCCAGGTGTCCCTCATTTTCTTCTTAAATTAAATTTTTTTTCCACCATCAATGAAAAATTGAATAAAAAAACCTATATCTCACCCCAAACTTGTGGCTGATGTCAAATTATGATTTTAGTGCAAATTTGAATCTCTGTTTTCTATTAAAAGATAGATAGTAACTCTAGTCTCTCATATCCATGCTTTAAATCAATACCCTTATTTATTTGTATTATTCACACAACAGCCTTTTTAAGCACTGGTCATATTTCCAGCACTGTGCCAGGGAGAGAAAGATAAATAAATAAAACACAGCCCATGTTCAGGAAGTGGGAGAATGTTGGAAATCTAAGAGAAGTATTTAATTCAAGGCATCATGTCCAATAAGAGGACAAAATTTAACAAGAGAGGAAAAGATTTGTTTCCCAGACTATATATGTAAATCAATACACTTGATATATTAAAGTTCAAGAGCTGTTAATTTTTTAAAGAGTGCTTCAAAGTTACAATTATACAATGGCATTACAATAATTATTATAATAATAATTATACAATGGCATTAAAAATAATTAGCTAATATATTCCACCAAAGCTTTATTCCTCCCATGAAACAAGCTAACCTTTTAAAGAAGATTTCCTATTTTGTTGTTTGAGGAAAAACATTTTGCTTCTCTTTTTTGTTTTGTTTTAAAGGAATAAAACAAACACTCATCTAAAGGCTAAAACTGCAAAGGTCAATAATACTAAATGTCGGCAAAGACGAGGAGCAACTAGAATTCTCATACATTGATGGTGGGAAGCTAAATTGGTAAAATCACTTTGGGAAGACAATTTGGCAGTTCCATATAAAGTTACTATATTTCTATCCCATGACCCAGCAATGCTTCTAAGTTTTTATTCTATAGAAAATAAAACACGTGTCCAAACAAGATTTGTACAAGAAAGTTAATGATCACCCCAGACTGGAAACAACCCACATGTTTATCAACAATATAAATATATATATATATTATATATATATATATATATATATATATATATATATATATATACACCCTCTGGGGGTGGAGGGGCTAAGATTGAGAAGAGGCAAGAGGAAACTTTGGAGTTTGCTGAAAATATTCTACACCTTGATGAGGTGGGTGTTACATGAGTGGCAAGAAGAATAACAGCCCCTAAAGACATCCGTGCCCTAATGCTCCACGCCTGTGAACACACTACCTTAAATGGCGAAACAGACTTTGGGGATGTGGCCAAAGGGCCTTTGGGACGGGGACAACCCAACCACGGGAGTAAAGAACCTTTCCTGGCTGTGGTCAGAAAGAAAAGAATGGCCCAAAGAAGAAAGGGCAGAGAAATATAACATTGCTGGCTGTGGAGTTGCAGGAAGGGGTTAGGATCCAAGGAAATATGGGTGGTTTCTAGAAACTAGAAAAAGCAAGTGAACAGGTTCTCCTCTAGAGCGCCCAGAAGGGAACCTGGTCCCATCAACACATTGATTTTAGTCTAGTGAGACCCACGTCAGACTTCCGACCTACAGGACTGTAACATAATACGTTTATGTTGTTTGAAGCTACTAAGTTTGTGGTAATTTGTTATGGGATCAATAGAAAATGGACACAAATATGCATTTGTCCAAACTCACAAAATATACATTTTTAAGATTTGTATATTTCACTGCATGTAAATCACACCTTGCGGTGGATTGAATGGTGCCTCCCTCAAAGATATGTGAAAATCCTACTTCAGAATGACCTTATTTGCCAATGGGGTCATTGTCATTAGTGAAGATGACGTCATCCTGGAGGACAACAGGCCCTTAATCCAAAATGCCTAGCCTGCTTATAAAAAGAGGGCAAGACACCCAGTGGACATGCCAAGTGACACTGGGGCAGAGGTCAGAGAGGTGCGGCTGCAAGCCAAGGAACCCAGGCCGGCGGTCACCACCAGGAGGGAGGAAGAGGCAGGGAAGAATTCCACCGCTGTCTCCCAGGGGACAGAGCCCTGTGACACCTTGCTTTGGGATTTCCGGCCTCAAAACTGTGCGAGAATCAATGTCTGTGGTTTTAAGCCACTTAGTTTATGATAGCCCTAGAAAACTAATACATGCCTCAAATTTTCAAAACAAAAGAAATCTGCCTCCCCAGTAAACCCCCTCCCTCTTTCCACAAAAGTAACCATGCCCCTTAATTGCTTGTTTTTGTTTGTTTGTTTTGTTTTTAAAGATTTTATTTATTTATTGGGGAGAGAGAGAGCACAAGCAGGGGGAGGAGCAGAGGGAGAGGGAGAAGCAGGCTCCCCACTGAGCAGGAAGCCTGATGAGGGACTCAAATCCAGGACCCTGAGATCATGACCTGCCGAAGGCAGACGCTTAACCAACTGAGCCACCCAGACGGCCCTCCATTGCTTGTTTTTTTTTTACATTTGCTCTTTGTCTATGAATCATATGTATTTTGCATGTTTTTAAACTTTATACAAACAGAATCATAATATACTTATTTCATAATTTTTTTTGCTCGATTTTGTGCTTATCATCAGATGAGTTCATGTTGTGTGCAGCTCTAATACATTTTCTTCATTGTATGGAATTCCCTTTTATGAACTAAGAGTAATTTCTTTATCCATCCTCTTGTAAATGGACATTTAGGATATCCCCCCACACACACACCACCACCACCACCACCATTACAAACATTGCTGCTATGAACATTTTTGAACACATGTCAACATTTCTTAAGGATATATATTTAAGAAAATTGCTCACTTCCTTATGTCCTTGGCACTTCAGGGAAAAGAGATTTACCACAAAACAAAAGAAGCTTAAATTTCAGAACCCTTCATTGGTTTGGGACCCTTCAAATCCCCATAGTAATTTCATATTCTTTTTCTTTCTTTTAATTTTTTTGTTGGGGAGTTGCAGAGGGACAGGGAGAGAATCTTAAGCAAGTTCCATGCACAGCGCAGAGCCCAACAAGGTGCTCTATCCCATGACCCTGAGATCGTGACCTGAGCTGAAATCAAGAGTTGGATGCTTAACTAAGACATCCAGGCACCCCTCATACTCTTTTTCTTAAAATGAGCTCCACAAATTACATAAGCTTCAGGCTCCTCCAAATCTAATTTGACCCCTCCTAATGAAAGGTGTGAAATGGATCTCATTGTGGTTTTAATTTACTTTTCCCTGACTACTGGTGAAACTGAACATCTTTTCATATATTAATTGTCCTTTCAAATCCCTCAAAACTGACAGTTAATACTGAGTTTTTGCCTTTTGTCTTATTGACTTGTAGGAGCTCTTTATATATTCTGGACATTAATCCTTCTTAAGACTTAATTGGGGCACATATCTTGTCCAGGGTGGAGCCTGTCTTCACTCTTGTTCAAGTGAATTTTACATTTTAATTTGAACAAAATAGGATTTATGGGTACCAAATTCCTTTATGACTTGTTTAAGAAAACATGCTATCCCAAGGTTTGATGGTATTCTTTTTTCTTCTGAAAGTTTAAAACCTTTGCTTCTTACATTTAAGTCTTTAGAATCAAATTAAAACATTTTTTGTGTGTTTAGTGTGAAATTGATGCCTAAATTCGTTTTCTTCCATGGGGATAGCTGGTTGTCCAACCTTGAAGAGTTCATCCTCTATTGCAATTCAACCTCAACCCTATATTAAGCTTCACTATATGCTTCTGGCCCTCTGTTCTGTTCCATTGATATATTTGTTTCCTGTAGCACAAATAGAACACTGATTACTAAAGCTTTGTAGTAGTAGTAGTAGTAGTAGTAGTAGTAGTAACAGCAGTAATAATAATAATAATAATAATAATAATAATAATAATAATATATCTGGCAGAGGGAGTCTCCCCGCATTTTCTTCAGAATGGTTTCTGAATCAGAATTGTTTCGACTTTCTTGGTCCTTTGCTCCTTTGCGCTTTCATAAAAGTTTTAGGACAAGTGTTTCTAGTTCAGTGGGAGGAAAAAAACCTTTTAGAGTTTTATAGCAGCAGCACTTAATGTTATATATTAATTCGTAATAGATTAATTTATCTTTATGATATTGAGTGCTCACGTTCATGTAGATGAATGGCTGTAAACTTTTCTCACTTTTTCCTTTGATCCCTAGTGATATCTTGCAATTTTCTCCATAAAGTTCTTACACGTCTTTAGATAAAACTTATTCCTACTTGTCCTAACAGCTTTTATTGCTATTACCAATACCTTTCTTTCTTTACATTCTTTATCTGGTTATTGTTAGGATATAGAAATGCTTTTGATTCATCTTTATTCAACTTGTATCCTGTCACCCTTGCAAAACTCTTATTTATTCCAAAATAAATCATTTTTAATCTGATCAGTGGTTCTGAGAGTCTATCTTTCCATGCACTGTTTTCCAATTCTTTCAGCAACTAGACCTGAGAACACAATTTGATCAATGCGAAATAGTTTTGAATAAATGCTGCACGTTTGTTAAAACAATCAAAAGCAGGATTATACGCTCTAAATGATTCCACATATAATTTGATTGCACAGTTAGTACCTGTCTGAGCCAAGTTAAAAAATACAAGTTAGATTAAATTAGAACAAACTCTAGTGAGTTGCCAAATTCTTCCAGAATTGTGTTGTATCAAATACAATTCACTCACTTAAGTGTCGTTTAACCAGTTCTGTGATAGATTCATCCTAGCTACTGGGCATACACTAGTCATTGAGACAGTCCAAGGTTCCTGCTTATATGGAGCTTTCATTCTAATGAGAGAGGCAAGCATTACAAGTAGTGACAAAAGTATTGTTAATCTTAAAATTATGATGCTGTGCTAGAAAAGTACAGGAAACTAGGAGAGAATACCACAAGAAGAGCTCGTTTAGATTAGGGAATCAAATGGGTTCTGTGTGAGAAAGTGACACTGAAACTAAGTGACAGAGAGCGGGAAGGAGAAGAGCTTTTAAGCAGAGGAAACAAAGTCTAGAAGGAGCTGGAAAGTTCTGGGGACTGAAAGACACCACTGTGCCTGGAGTGGAGAAAACAATGGGGAGAGCAGGGCCAGATGACATCAGGGAGGTGGGCAAGGGGGTTTCATGCAAGACTTTGGAGGTCTTTTATTTTAAGGATAATTATTAACTCCATGATGAGTCCACCAGGAAAAGACCACAACCACAGGTGACAAAGAGACTGGGGAGGACTGAGAGGAAGCAAGAAGTGCTGCATGAGACTCTGGCTCATGGTGGTGGTTTAGGCGAGGGAGACAAGGAGAGGTGGAAAACAATGGCTTTGTGATATATTTTGGAGGTCGACTCAACAGGCCTTGATGCTGGTGGATTGGCTGGAGGTGAGGAGAGTATGCGCAAGAGAAGAGTGTTTGCAACAGGTTTCCGACATGAGTACGCTGTACTCATGTGCTTTTTATTGGAATGGGGAAGAGTAGAGATGAAGCCAATTGAGGAGGAAAGATCAAGAATTCAGGTTTGGATGTGTCCAGTTTGGCTTTTTTAAAAGATTTTATTTATTTATTCATTCATGAGAGACACACAGAGAGAGGTAGAGACATAGGCAGAGGGAGAAACAGGATTTCTGAGGGAAGCCCAATGTGGGACTCGATCCTGGAACCCCAGGATCACAACCTGAGCCAAAGGCAGACGCTCAACCATTGAGCCACCCAGGTGCCCCTGGATGTGTCCAGTTTGAGATGCCTACGGGGCATCCAAGCAGAGAGGATGGACAGGCAGTCAAATGTGCAGGTCTAAGAGGTTTGGGGCTAGAAATATGAAGGACACTGGGAGCTCCCATCTAAATTGGCAGGTAAAACGTCAAGAAGGTAACACTTGCAGAGATTTTTTTTTAACCTCCATAAGCACCTCTCTGTGTAAATCTCTGCAAACCAATGAAACATGCACACACACACACACACACACACACAAGTGCAATGAGTGGTATAATCTCAAAGAACTTGAGGAAGCTGTCGTCACCATCCCTTCTGCTGATTGGAGTCTCAAAGGTCAAGACCACATTGGAGTCTTTCCATTGTTGTAAAAGTTAATGAAAGTTAATTATTAAAGCTGACAGGTAATTTCCCCACTGCCTTACATAACCTACATATAGACATCCCCATACATATGGATGCAATCAGAGCCTATAGAACTCAGTGGATGGACACTTCTGGAAACAGGACTACTTTGTCTCAGAAATTTCCTGCTGCTGCGGAAGTGCCTCACTGAGTGCATACCAGGTAGGAAATAAATTTACACTCATTTGACTCAAACTGGTCTTCTATTTCTTGAAAATGGTATACTTTTCTGATCAAAACCCAGTTAGAAGTTACAGTTGCATGGGAAGGAATGAATGATTCCATTAACAATAGGTTTAAAATGTCTGCCCAGAGCCCTAGCAATTTGAAGCAAATATTTGAGTAGACTTTGATTTGACCAAATAAATTGTGTGCATTGTTAAGCTGTAAATGGCTTTTTTCAACAATAGTAGAGGTTTTTGCCTTAATTATTCACGTAATTCCTTTAATTCCAGACCCAAATCTGAGTTTATAGGTAGACCATCTGTTCTGAAGGTTGGCAAATAAAGCAAGCTTTTAGGAAAGTTTTTTTCTAGGAGATGGGATCATCTGTCAGAAGGTGTTGAGAAAGGTCTTTTGGTCCAGAGGCGAGGGATTTATCTGCCAGACATCCCAGAAAATCCAAGAAGGGATGGGTGCGGTTGAGGGGGAAGAGAAGAGGGAATAGAAGCAAGTAGGATAGAGAGTGGAAAAGGAAGAGAGAGAGAGAGAAGAAAATTGTCAATGGAAAGTAGCAAAGTGCCATATGCCACGAGTAATGTACCATGCAGGGGTACTGATCTTATGGATTACCAGTCCTAACAAGATAAAATTTATTTCATTCATTAAAATGTCAGGAAGAAGGTCACACAGCAGTCTTTAAATATGCCAGTGAGAAACAATGTATTCAATTCATTTGACTAAAATAATTCTCTTTTCCCAAGTAAAATTGTCATTCAGAGAAACAGTATAGTGAGAGCCACATAAAGATCATTCCTATTGAGAACTTAGGAGGCAACTATTCGATTTCAGAAACAAGCCATTTACAGTGGGTTACTACATACCGTGCCTCCTCCATCTGGATAAATGAATGAGTATATGAATAAATTAGCCAATGCATCAGTGTCTACTAAATGGCTCGTATTCAACCTTGAAATGAAACAGTTCACTAAATGAGAATGGATATTATTTACTAGAATACATAAGTAAGAACTTGGTCCCATTTGTCTCCATGAAGAGCATCTTTGGTTCTCCCAACAGAAAAAAAGAAGAGCCTCCTCCAGCCTCTGTTTCACTTTGTCAGGGAACAAAGTAGAGAATAAACCAATTCATTTCAAGGAGATTAAATTCCAGCTACCCAGGCTCTGTAGTTTGTGTCTGTGATGCTGAAAGTGGGGACACAGAGGGAGGGGCTCCATGCCCAAAGGCAGGAGCATGACACGCCTCAGCTGGAGCTCTTTGTTCCCCAGCTTTGACTCTCTTGGGGGTCAGGGCTAACGGCCCCCCTCGTACATCAACATGGCAGTAAAGAGTGTGTTTCAGAGAGAACCACTCACAAGACCTGGCTTTGTTTCCTGGCTTTGTCATTTGCTAGCTGGAAAGTCCTGTATCTTCCCAGATCTCAATTTCTGCATCTGGCAATTGGTGATAATAAGGTCTACCTTCTCCGCCTATCTCCTAAGACGAAAAGTGAAAGTACTTACAAACCTACAAAGCCTTTATAGAAATCCCAGGGATCCTCTCTATTCTTCTGTAGCCTCCTGGGTCTGAAACTCCTTGCTAGGGCATATTTGCTCATTTCTCTAGCAATGTTGCTGTTTGGCCAACAAAGTCTTCTTTTCCAGTTTTTGGATCATACTCCTTTGAACGTGATTTTCTTGTTCCCTGCTGCTTTCCCATCATCTCTCCCAAATGTTTCTGTTCTTTCAGATCTGACTCAAGACCCCCAGTTCCTTCATGAAAGCTTTCTCAACTCTAACCTACATTCATGGCCCTTCTTCCAATCTGTTATCTGTGCCAATCACTTTGGGCATTTCCCCTGCATTTATATATACATAAACTTTGGAGTTTGGAGTTTGGAGTACATCATTTGCCATTTATATCTTTGTTCACAGTCCAGTTTATTTAAACAAACCTTTTTGGGCAACTACTCTATGTTGTATCCTATGCAAAGGAAAAAAATTGATTAAAATTTAGGACTTGCCCTTGGGAAACTTACTGGTTCTCTCTGGGGTAAGAAATTTGTAAACAAATAATGACAGAGCAGCACACTATGGTATAGAAAGACATAGAGGGATGCCTCAGCGGTTTAGCCCCTGCCTTCAGCCCAGGGCGTGATCCCATAGTCCTGGGATCGAGTCCCATGTCGGGCTCCCTGCATGGAGCCTGCTTCTCCCTCTGCCTGTGTCTCTGCCTCTCTCTCTCTCTCTCTCTCTGTGTGTGTCTCTCATGAATAAATAAAATATTTTTTTAAAAAGACATAAAAGTATGTATAAGAAGGAAATGATTAACTCTTTCTCGAGAATTCCATGAAGGCTTTACCACATCCTCTTATCTTATACAACTATGTTAGAGACAGAGTTCCTGACAAACAAGAGGCTGATAAATGCTCGTTGAAGGAAAGAAGGAATGAGTCAATGATCAGGGACAGCTGAGTATTTTTAAGGGTGAATTGGAATTCGCCTGGTGTTGGAAGAGAAGAGCACGGATAAAAGAAACAAGCGTGAAGATATGAAGATGTTACGCATGGTGGGAGAGAAGTTGAGAAGCTTAGGAGGTGGCCAGAGCCAGTCTGTGAAGGGCCTCGCCTGCCATGCTATGAAGCTTAGATGGGTACATGCTTTCAAATTATGTCAAAATAAACCAGTGAGAGTGGGAACCTGGTAATTCTGGGTAAATGCAGGGGAGACATGAAGTCATAGAAGAGTTGGTGGCACTAACGTTTTCAGACAGGTTCCAGTAGACTTTTGTCAAACACAGTTGTAAGTTGTCAATATACACAGTCAATATAAACTCAGTCCTGAGGCCATTACCTCTGCAATTAGAGCTAAAGATTCTCTTGACAACAGCCCTACTTGCAGTCTTGACAACAGCCCTACGGGGAAGGTAATGGTGTCCCCCTCTACCACTAGGTAAACAAAAGCTTGGAGGGCTCGCCCATAGCAACAGTTAGGCAGGGGCGAAGCCAGGTCTACTTAGCTGCCAGACCTCACTCTTTCCTGTTCCACCTCCTAACTACGTTAGGTTTGACTTAGTTTTTCAGCATTGTGTCCAATGATAGTAATTGTGAATTAAAAATTGTCAATAACAGCAACAACAATAATAATAATGTTTAGTGCCTGAACTAAAATTAAGCTAAAGTTAAGTTCCTAGAAGATATTAAAAGACTGCTATAGGGGCACCTGGCTGGCTAAGTCAGTGGAACATGCCACTCTTGATCTCGGGGTCGTGAGTTTGAGCCCCACATTGGGTGTAGAGATTACTTAATTAAGTAAATTAAAAATAAATAAATAAAATGCCAGTATGAATTAATATAAGTCTCGTAAACAAACTTCTTGAGTAAGAAATGCAAGACACCTGTTATGTTCTTGCTCACTATGGACACTGAACTAGAATTGTATGAATTATCAATATTATTTTGGCAAAAAAAAATTCCAAAACCTTTTCCTTTGGGCATCTTGCCTTGGCACCATCTGGGGGGCCTGCTTGCTCCATGTCCTTGGGATCCTCACCCTGGTCCCATCATCCTTAGTTGCTTTCTATGTCACTTTATCTCCTCTCTCCAAGGAAAGACTCTGGCTTCGCAGACTATCTGGAAGCGTTTGTGAGATGCTGATAGCTTTCAAAAGATCATCACTAAAATACAGGGGAGAAACAGGAGTGTTTTTCATGTTCTCAAAGTTAATGGACCCCATTGTTCCCTCCCAAAGAAATAGTCCAGGATCAGATTTACTATATAGCTTATTCATTACCCTGCTGTTTCAAAAGTGGCTGAAGCACACAGCAATCACAGCATTTAACCAGAAATCCTTGCCTGACCCAGCCTCTGACCCCCTCTGACCTCTCTTTATCAATATCAGCGTGGATCCCCCTCCCTCCCACCCACCCCAGCCCAGTTACACCTAATCACCATCCTGACCTTCTCCAGTTCTGATGCCACCACCTCCTTGCCTTCAGCCAGTTTGACACCAACCAGAACGTGGGCCTTTATACGCCCTTAATTTCTGGCTCATCTTTGGCTATTGACTGGGGTCCCTCTTAAGGTGCTCACTGGAGCAGTTACTCTGCTCTCCCTCCTCCTAGAAGTATAGCTATCAAGACACAGCTGTATTCCCCCCATCGCCCAAGGAGCAATTCTTCATGTTGACTTCTTCTGGTTCTCCAGTGACTGGCACAGGGGTATTTGGAGAGCCAGCTGAAGGATGGGGTCTCTGAGCACCCACCCTGTGCAGCGGTGGTAGAAGTATCACCTGGGACCGGGGAGGAGCTGGGAAATGCTCTGAATGCCTTCTTGCCTCCCCGTTTCAAATTAGCACTTATTAAAGAAAGCTACCAGCATGGCTTAGGAGCATCTGGGTTCAAATGAACTGTTTCCTAGCAGAAAGGGCTGCCGTCTGAGAGACTAGAACAGATAAATGCCAAGGAGTGGAAAAGTCAAAGCCATTAGACCTTGATTCAGTGGAGGGGGCAGGCACCATGGAGGTGCCCAGGGAACTGGAAGTCAGGCAGTAACACTCAGTGCTTGGCAGTGGGTTGGAGATGGGTGGAACTGGGTGTGGGGTGGGGTTGGGGGGTAATACCTATGACCATCCCTAATCACTAGAAACATCAAAAAGTCATTCATAAACCAGAATACTTAAATAAATAAAAAAAAACCCTGAACTTCAGAAATCAATCCCAGGATTAAATTTCTACTCAAAAAAAAAAAAAAAAAAAAGACAAAGAAAGACAAGTGTGTATGACTAAGCCTCAGAACCAAAGTATGCAGGTATATGTGCGCATATGTGAGTATGTTTGTGTATATTTTATATATATATATATGAAAAGAATTTTTAAAAACACATTACAGAAGTGCAAATGTGTACAAACAAGATTTGGAGTTCCAAAATTATTGGAGGAAAGATGCCTGAGACTAAATTTCGATCCCCTAAGAGCCACTGACACGGTAAGACACCCAGAGGGCAATTTGAGGCACGAAGATAAATCAGAACATGAAAAGGTATAGCTTAGGATGGCTGTAATACCTGAGACTGGAATTGCAATTCTAGGAACCAAGAAAAAATGTTTTCAAGAATTTCTGGGAGAAGATAATCTGTTCAGGTTAAAAAAAAAAAAAAAGTTAAAAGCAAGTTGCTTTTGAATTCCTAACTAACATAGATCATGCTGAAGAATCCCAGAGAGGATGAAATGGAGAATGAGGTTAATTTATGAGTGTCTGGAGCTTCTCCAGGCAGAGGCACAATCACAGTGGCGGATTCAGTGGCTCAACAAATTGTGTGCTACATGTGGACGAGGAGGCAGCAGCTTCGGGAGCGAGGATAGCAATAAGAGAACAAACCACAAGACTGGAATGTGGCCGCAAGGTCTCTTTCTCTAAATTCTGGAAAGTTCTTAGGTTTGTTTGTTTGTTTTTCTAAATTCTGGACAGTTCTGCTTTTTTTTTTTTTTTAAGAGAGAGAATGCGTGTGTGAGCCAGGACTAGGACAGAGGGGGTGGCTGGCAGGCAGGCTCAGAGGGAGAGAGAGAGAGATTCTTAAGCAGTCTCCATGCCCAGCAAGCAGCCTGACGCCAGGCTCAGTCCCACAACCCTTGAGATGATGACCTGAGCCTAAAGCAAGAGTCAGACACTTAACCAGCTGAGTCACCCTGGCACCCCCTGAGAAGATTTTTAAGCTGCCCTGATTCCTGACCTTGAGCACATTCCCCTTGCAGTGAGTGCTCGGGTGAGAGGAGGAAGCATTTTCCAATCTGGGGCAGGATGGCGGGGGCCCAGCCCCTAGATCCAGCTGGAGGCATAATGGAACCCACTAAGAGCCAGCTAAGGTCATCCTCAGGCAAGGAAGCAAAGTAAAACAAGGTTATTCCTACCATCACTGTCACTGGCAAGACAAACAAAAAAACAAAAAAAAAACAAAAAAAAACAGAAAACCATGTCTTAGCAGAGAAGAAACATCCAACAGCAAAAGGAAGAAAAGAAGTACTTTCTCGAGAAAGAGCTAATGAGTTTTTCTGAACAACTTGGTGGAAATATGAGTAAAGCAACAAAATAGTGGAATCTATTTTTTTTTCTTCTGTCCATGGCAGCATCTGACAGAAAAAATGCACAGTGCTGGAGTCTTCCAACCTAAGGTTGGCTAGGTTGGCTACCTCACAGGATGAAAGCCGTTCCTGAAAGATGCCCCAGACAGCCTTCGCAGGAGATCCAAGGTGTCAAGAGTCATTGACAGGGATTAGGTCTTAAGTGTTAATGCCCCAGCTGTACTGTTGGTAACTGGCAAAGAAGGACAAAACTCCGTGCTCTGCGTAGCAATGAGTAGCAATGCTGCTTCGCGACCATTCTTCTGACAATGAGAACCGTGTGGTTGGTGAGATTGGGCACTTGGAACCTGGGGTGGAGGGATGATGGAGGGGATAGAGAAGAAGCAGGGAAAGCAAGCAGCTTGTTAGGGTGGAGGAGATTCAGAACGAACGGAAGGGGTCTCACTGTCCTAACAAAGCTCCAGGACAGCCCAAATTCTGGAGGTCAAGCCAGAGGGTGAGGCAAAAGCATTCCACGGTGGTCAGACATGACTGGTAGAGAGGATTTTAGAGGGGAGAGAAATGGGTGGTCAAAGACAGGACAGGTGGGACAGAAGTTGGGGCCAGCATCTGACTTCTGGTTGTAACTTGAGCTCTGCCAACAGGCTGGAAATCCCTCGAGCTGTGAGAGGGCCTCATAACAAGGTACAATCTAGTTGGAGATCATTCAATTAATAACTGTGATTGAGGTCAGGGAACAAAACTCTGGGTATTATGAGTAGTAATACAGCAACAAGGTTAGAGGGGGAATGCTAACACTTAGCTGGAACGGTCTTCACTTACGTTCACGTTGGACAACAGAGAAGCTGCGTGTCATAGAAGAAACAGCAAAGAAATGTGAAAGCAGAGGTTGCGCGTTTGACACCCTATGAGCTCCTGAGGAAAAGGACTCAGAGTTTTGTGGGGAAGGGTCTGCTATTATTTTGTCATTTGTAAGAAGAGGATGGTAATAAGAATTGTAAGTGCCCTTGAGAGCTGTGAGGGCTGACCAGGTAATGTGCATTAAAAGATTTTGCAAAATTGATCTCTTAAGCATAACAGAAACAGGATTGAGATAAGGACAAAAAATGTAAACATCTGACACAGGAAATGCAAATAGTTAGGATATAAACTATCACTTAGCGAAAGTCTACAGTGCGCCAGGCCCAACACTAGGTGCCTTGAAAACACTTTCATTTACTCTTCATACAACTTGGAAACTTGGGGCGCCTGGGTGGCTCAGTGGTTGAGCGTCTGCCTTTGGCCCAGGCCGTGATCCCGGGGTCCTGGGATCGAGTCCCACTTCGGGCTCCCCATGGGGAGGCTGCTTCTCCCTCTGCCTGTGTCTCTGCCTCTCTCTCTGTGTCTCTCATGAATAAATAAACGAAATCTTTAATAATAATAATAATAATAATACCCTGAAACTTGATTCTTACCAGCTCAATTATATAGACAAGGCTCGGGGAGGTTAAGCAAATTGCCCGAGATCTTCTCTTAAGAAGTGAAGTAAGTAACCAAGTAATACTTCGCCCAATAGTTTCCTCAACTATACATTAAAAAACTCTCCTAGAAACAATAGAAAAATAAATGGGCAAGATCCTTGAGGATCACAGATTTCAAGCATTTCCTAGGTCTTCACAAAAATTCAGCTGGGGAAATGGAACAGTCTTGACTGCTGTGAAGAGGCAATGAGTAGATTTTAAATTTAATCTGTCCCAGGACTCCAATGCCATCACCTTGGAAACGTATCTAAGAAAAAAATTAAATTCTTTTCTTAATAAGATCTCACCTTACAAGTTTAAAAAAAAATGCACTCCCTGATTAATAAGCTGAGTCCATCTCTATTGCTTTTTGGTGATCTTTTAGGAATAAATAATAAAAGCCCTTGTTTACTTACCCAAAGGAGCTGTGTCCAGCTCCTTGGAGTCAAAAGTGATATCACTGTCTCAAAACACAATCTAGGTCCCTTAATCCTGCCTCTTTTGATCTCAAAAGGTGGTAACATTCAGTTCGGAGATCACTCATCTGTAAATTGCATCACATTATCTCCGAGTTATTTAAGAAGCAAGCTCTGTTTGGTTTCAGGCATTTGAACCTGCTAAAGGCAAGAAGAAGGTTTGCCACATAGTTCCAAAGGTCTTCCTCTCAACGCAGCCGTCTGAGAAAGCAAAATGATCGAACCCATTGGGAATCAGTACGTGGTAGCCAGGCCGGTGTACTCTGCAAATGCTTTCGGGGAAGAGCACAAGAAGAAACAGAGACATCACAAGACCTTTCTGGATCATCTCAAAGTGTGTTGTAGGTAAGCTATTTTTTAAGGTACGAGGGTATGAGGAGTAAGTAAAGCACTTGCTTCTAACTTTCCAAGCTCTCCTTTTGGCGTTAGCCCACAGCTTTCAGGGTCTTCTTATCTTTGGTTTCCAAATCTCCTACGGCCTGCCAGAGCTGGAAAGGAAACCTCTAAAATGAACACCGTTTCAGCTCTCAGCACCATCTTTCCATATGCAAGCACTAATAAATGAGGGCAGAGGAAAACTCTCAACTGAAATGTTATAAAATCCAAGCTGAGGATGACAGATAAGCTCTACTATGGCTGAAGACAATCAGCATTTTTCTTTAAAAGAAAGAAAAGAAAGAAAGAAAGAAAGAAAGAAAGAAAGAAAGAAAGAAAGAAAGAAGGAAAAAAGGAAAAGAAAAGAAAGAAAAGGTAGAGAAAAGAAAATCCTTTGGCAGTGACCAGGGGGAGTCAATATGGGTAAGGAGGCAAGGGTTAGTGGGAAGGGTATGGAAAGTGGTGATTCGTTCTTTTTTTTTTTTTTTTAATTCAATTTGCCAGCATATAGTATAACACCCAGTGCTCATCTCATCATGTGCCCTCTTAATGCCCATCACCCAGTTACCTCATCCCCCCATTCATTCTTGAATATGGTATGATCTTTACTGATTTTCCACTAGAATTAGGTGCCAAAGTTAAAATTTGGTATGATTTAACTGAGTGTGGCTTTCAATGTTTTCAGCTGTTCCACACAGAAGGCCAAGAAAATTGCCCTGTCTTTGTTTCCCATAGCATCTTGGTTACCAGCCTACCAGATAAAAGAATGGCTACTCAGTGACATTGTTTCTGGAATCAGCACAGGGCTGGTAGCTGTCCTGCAAGGTAACTTTTGTTTTTTTTTTTTTACTGATAGATAGTTCCTATATCAATAGAATCCATTCTTTAAATGTGTAAAATTCAGTGTTCTCTGACATATTCACAAGGTTTGCAACCATCACCATGTATCCAGTTCCAGGATATTTTTACCACCAGCACCATCCCTACACCCTCTTGTCCATTAGCAGTCACTTTTCCATTACATCCATCCATCTCCCCGGCGACAACTTCCTGTCTCTATTGATTTGCCTATTTCGGGCATTTTGTATAAAACAGAATTACAGACCATGCGGTGCTTTGTGTCTGGCTTCTTCCCCTTATCATCATGTTTGCAAGGTGCATCCATGTTGTAGCAGGTGGGTAGTTCACCTCTTTCCATGATGACTGCTACCATTCTACAGTGTGGATAGACCATGCTTTGTTTATCCGTTCATCAGCTGATGGACATTTGGGTTGTTTTCACTTTGTAGCTATTAGGAATACTGTTGTTATGAACCCTTGGGTACAAGTTCTCATATGAACCTGTATTTCAGTTCTCCTGAGTATATACCTAGTGTAATTGCGGTCACATGGTACCCCACTAGCAACATATAAGGGCTCAAATTTCTCCACCACCTTGTGAACACTTGCTATTATCTGCCTTCCTTATGGTAGTCGTCCTAGTGAGTCCGAAATGGATCTCATTGTGGTCTTGATTTTTATTTCCCTGATATCTAATGATGTCCCACATCTTTTCAAGTGCTTACTGGCAATTTATATATCCCTGGAGAAATGAATCTTTCGCACATTTTAAAATTAGGTTGTTTTCTTTTTATTGTTGTTCTTTGTCCAAGATACAACTTGCAAAAAATTTCTCCTCTTCTGTGGGTTGTCATTTCACTTCTTGATAGTAATCTTTGAGGGACATATTTTAAAATTTTGGTGGAGCTCGATTTATATTTTTAATTTTATGTTTTTATGTTTTAATTTAAATTATGTTTTAAATTTTTAATTTTTTTATTTATTTATGATAGTCACAGAGAGAGAGAGAGAGAGAGAGGCAGAGACACAGGCAGAGGGAGAAGCAGGCTCCATGCACCGGGAGCCCAATGTGGGATTCAATCCCGGGTCTCCAGGATCGCGCCCTGGGCCAAAGGCAGGCGCCAAACTGCTGCGCCACCCAGGGATCCCCTGTTTCAAATTTTTAAATTTTAATTATGTCGGTATCATTCTAAGAAACCATTGCCTAATCCAAGGTCATGAAGACTTACACCTATGTTTTCTTCCAAGAGTTTTATGATTTTAGCTCCTATATTTACATCTTTGATCTATTTGAATTAATAAAGTAACTTATTTTTAAGGTACAATCTGAAACACTTGAAGAACTCAATGAGGACTTTTATGATTCCCCTTACATGAAATAAGGACCCTGATGCTGTGTATTTACAGGTTTAGCATTTGCTCTGTTGGTTACCGTCCCCCCAAGCTATGGATTATATGCGGCCTTTTTCCCAGTTATAGTCTACTTTTTCTTGGGCACTTCTAGACACATCTCTGTGGGTAAGTGAATTTATTACTTCCATTACCCACACACTACCAATTCTAAGTTGTGTATAATCCAGGACAGCAGATACAGTTTATTGTAAGAATTGGGACTAGGTAAAATTAAAAAAAAAAAAAAAAAAAAAAAAGAATTGGGACTAGGACATGAGCAAGGGAAGGAGGGTGGAGCTACAGGTGACAGTCTTTTTATCCTCTACATTATGGTTAAAAGACAATTGTGCTTCAGGAAGACATATATTGACTACAATGCATCCTCTGTTAATTAGGTCCATTTCCAGTTCTGAGTATGATGGTGGGAGCAGTAGTTGTGAGATTAACCCCAACGGCCAGTACAGCTGCTCTGGAAATCTCTAATAGTTCAATGAGTAATGATTCCTCAACCAATGAGTATAAAGTGATGGTAGCTGCAACGGTCACAATCCTTTCTGGAATCATTCAGGTGAGCGCTTTCTCGTGTCATTGGCCCTCCCCTTGCTGCTTGTCCTCCCTGGTACACATCTTTCTGTCCTGTCTACTTCCTGCCACCCCTCCCCACTCTTCCCTTGGCTTGCCTTCCTCTCTCAGGGGCCCACAGGACATTAGAAAGGCCACTCACCACAACGAGAAGTGAAGGAGCAGACCCACATTGCATAGATGAGCACACGTGGAACTAGAGAGAAGGAGAAATGGGAAAAGGGAGGCACCAGGGGTGAGGAACGAAATGCTGAAGTCAATAAAATACTTAGAATTAATAGAGTCATTAAACATAATTGTCTGCAAGTAATAGTGACACTGGTATCTTTGTAGCTTTTTTTTTTCTGATAGCTCGGGGCCTGTAATCTAGTTGGAAGTATCTGGGGTTTAGCACCTTGAACTGTCCATATCAAAGTTTTCAGGAAAGCTGAAGAGGATTATGGAGGGGCAAAAGCCTCCCTCCCAAGCCACACCCCTGACACCATTGATCGTGAATAGTGAATAGTGAACAGTGAAAACGTCATGGATTCCTCAAGATGTTGGCTAAGTTTTTGATGAGTGGTATTATTGGTTAAGACCATTCCTTAAAAAAAAAAAAAAAAAAGTCCATTCCTTAAAGAAAGAGGAAGTCAATTTAAACAGGGACATTGAGGATCCCTGGGTGGCTCAGCGGTTTAGCTCTTGCCTTGGGCCCAGGGTGTGATCCTGGAGTCCCAGGATGGGATCCCGCATCAGGCTCCCTGCATGGAGCCTGTTTCTCCCTCTCTCTCTCTCATAAATAAATAAAATCTTTAAAGAAAAAAATAAACAAGGACATTAATGTGTGTCCAACTGACAGAAGATATGACCGGTGCTTCTCTGAATCCAGTGACTTAGCACATCCACGGCTCTGGCTGCATTCCAGAGACACTATGGAAAGGCAATCCAGGGATTCAAGGGAAGGAAAGTCTGTCCATGCACTTTACCGCTAAATCCTGATGATGCTTTGGGGGGATTAATCACTTTGGCCCCCAGTTAAAACCAAGCACTTCTGAGGTTCAAGTAACTCATTTGAGAGAATATGAATGGATGCTCACCCATGAATGCCGTAGTAGCCAGAAAGTCACTTAAAATAACATGGGACAATTTATGAGGGCTGATCCTAGGTAAGATATATGGGAGAGTCTTCCAAAGATACAGCACCTTAGAGGGCAGGAGGGGAGGAATAATCTTGGTATTTCTTGGGGTGTATTAGGCTTATATGCTATGTGAACACTGTGACATTCCACCTTGGGGGCAGGATGGGGGAGGGAAGGAGAAGGAGCAACCCAGACCCCAAAGTATTCTGGGAGGCAAGGACACCTGCCCCTTTGAGACATTTACATAGAGGCTGAACCTTTACATTTGACTCATTTCAATTGCTGGTCCTCTAGTTGCTGGAGTGCACCTGTAACACTACCAACGGCCTTCGCCCTTCTCTTTCCAGCTGCTCATGGGTGTCCTGCGGATCGGGTTCGTGGTCATCTATCTATCCGAATCCCTCATTAGTGGCTTCACCACAGCTGCGGCTGTGCATGTTCTGGTTTCCCAGCTCAAATTCATGCTTCAGCTGACAGTTCCAGCACACACGGATCCATTTTCAATTTTCAAAGTAAGTAGTCCTTTTGCCTAGAAAATTTCGAAATACATGAAAGATACCAACCTCATTTTGGAAGAGCTTTCTTCTAATGCTTTCAACGTGGGGCTTCCCAACTATTTCCCAGAAATCAACAGGTTGTGAAATTTAGTCACATTAACAAAAAAATCAGTGACCCAAAGAAGTACACTGAATATCAACCACACCTACCATCCAGCTAATTCGAACAATGCAAATTAAGCATCACGTCTCTGAGATTTGACTCTTAAGCATTATTTAAAAGAAAAAAAATCAAAGTTCACTATTAAAGGCTTTACTATCCTGTCCCATTATTCAAAAATCTCCTCAAAATCTTATTGTGAAAGAAATGTGCCAACTGAGTGATAGTTTCCCAATTTCTAAAAAGCAGGCCTTGTTCTTTTAAAAGTGAGGTTCTTCTGACTCGTTTATGGTTCCCTGTTTATAAAGCAAAAGGAAATTGGCCAAAATGTAAATAGGACAGTGGTTCTTCCCTCTTCCAGAGGATGTGCTGCAGAACGACAGTGTTCGTAGTGCTTCTGACTTTGAGTTCCCTCTTTTTGTCTTGCTGAGTCTAGCTAAAGGTTAGCCTGTTTTATTTTTCTTTTTCAAAAATCAGTTCTTAGTTTCATTGATCTTCTCTATTGTCCTTTTAGTCTCTATATCATTAATTTCCACTCTGATCTTTGTTATCTCCTTCCTTTTATCAATTTCGAACTTATTGGTGCTTCTATCAAGACAGTCTTTGAGAATTGAGACAGCGTTTGCTCCATATCAGAACCAACACTCTCTCACTCCCATCCAGAGCTAGTCTAGAAGTGGAGTGTTCAAGGAACAATCTGAGATCCAGTTTGGGCCTACTGGAGCTATCAGATCCCATGGATATGGAATCCAACTAGCTTCAAAAATTAAGATCATAAACAGTGTACCATTAGCCAGGAAACAAATTTCCGAAAGTGGCACAGAGAATAAACTAAGAACTGTGAAAGGTATTAACCTAAAAAATAAAAATAAAGGCCAGGAATTAAGGAGATACATGCTAAGAAAATTATCAGGGAACAGAGGTTATTCTCTGGATATAGCAATGATGCTGACTGTAAAATAATGGCCCACGAGACTTAAGAGCAGGAGACACCAGTTGTAAATATGTGAAAAGTATCCAGGGAATTTTGACACCAGCCAAGGAGATTCCCAGTAAAAATGCCAAAAGCAACTCTAAACGAACGTGGTGCCAGTCCTGTGCTCACTTACCCTTCTCATCTCTCCATGTTAGCGTCTACAATTACTCATTCATGGTTAACATGCACAGAATAATCACTCTTCCATCTATGTCAGTCCTTCTTGTCTCAATGTTTCTTTTAATCTGTTTGGAAATGATCAAGTATTGCATCCAAATTATACATTGATAGAGCACTTGGGGAAAAAAAACACAAATGAATAAACGAACAAACAAAACGTAGAATCGGACCTATAAATACAAAGAACAAACTGATGGTTGCCAGAGGGGTGAGGGGGTGGAGGGTTTGGGCAAAGCGGGTACAGGGGAGTGGGAGATACAGTCCAGTTATAGAATAAACATGTCACAGTAATAAAGGCACAGCATAGGGGGTATAGTCAATGACATGGTGATAGACTTGCATGGTGCCATATGGTAGCTACACTTGTGATGAGCACAGCATAACGTCTAGAGATGTCGAATCACTATATTGTACGCCTGAAACTAATATTGTGTGTCAACTATACTCAAATGAGGGAGGGGGGGAGGTCATAAAAAGTAAAAACAAAAGAGCTTCTTAAAAAGAAAGAAAAAAAAATATAGCACTTGGCTGTTTTCCGCTTTTATAATTTTAGGTACTGAATTCCGTATTCACACAAATAGAGAAGACTAATATTGCAGACCTTGTGACATCCTTGATTATCCTCCTGGTTGTTTTTGTGGTTAAAGAAATAAATCAGCGCTACAAAGCCAAACTTCCAGTGCCCATCCCCATTGAACTCATCATGGTAACTGATCATCTTAAGACTTTCTTTCATAATTCACTAGTCTCCTGTTTCTATGTCACAAACCCTTCACCACTTGCAAATCAGGAAGTTTTAGTGGGGCAGATGCCATCTCTGCAGTTTCTGGGTGTGAGATTTAGCATGGCTTTCTCTTTGTACTGAATTAATGACTTCCCCTGGTGACTTGAGGTTCATCCTCTCCACTTGCAATGAGGATGGCGCAGAGAACAAGGCCTCAGGGAGATTGGCAGACCCCTCAGGGCTGCGGTCCCTAACTCTGGGCTGCGGTCCTTAACTCTGGTGGCACAGGAGAATGGCCTCAGGACTTTTTTCAAGAGTAGCAAAGCCTGGGCTTGAGATTCTGATCTAAGAAGACTGCGAGTTATATCTCAAATTTCTAACTTGGGCAATTTGCAACTTTGCAGACTGTGATCGCAACAGGTGTGTCCTATGGCTTTGACTTCGAAAACAGGTTTAAGGTGGCTGTGGTTGGGGAGATGAACAGAGGGTAAGTGTGTCTTTCTGATGGCGTCTCCAAGCACTGACTAGACAGGGAGCAGTAGCTGGGGAGGACCGCAAGCCGAAATGCATCCATCCAACCCAGATCCCTCCCTGCCTCTTGGGAGGACCAGGAAGGCGCTACTCCCTTTCTAGAAAGGAGCCACAAAGGCTCTGCAGTTCTTACTATCAGAAAGTCTGTCCTTGTAGAAGAATACACCAACCAGATGAGCAGGGATTCACAGGCAAGTAAAAGCAAAGCAAAGTTAAAAAAAAAAAAAAGTCAAACCTGCTTCTCTTCATAAAAAAGTAAAAAAGGAACCAAATGAAACCAGATTTCCTTGTCCATAAATTACTATAAACAATATGTAGTGTTTTGTTTGAGGTGATCCGAGCCAAGTTCTGACAGTTCAAAAGAGACGCAGAAGGAATACCCGTAGCCCACTGCTTGAACAATCCGGATAGGCACGCTCTGTCCTTCCTCGTGACCAAATTCAAAACAAGGCCAGAGCGACATTGAACACTGCAGAAGGATGGGACGTCCGGTTCATGCAAGGACTTTGAAAATGCATTGATTGCACTGCATTTATGGGATTGAGGAGAGATACCCAGTTTTGTGCTTTCTTCTCTCTGTCCTCAGAGCAGAGCATCAATTTCTTCCAATTTGCTTACCAAGGACAGGTTGTGTTCCTGTTTTTTTTTCTTCAAGATTTTATTTATTTATTCATGAGAGACACAGAGAGAGAGAGAGAGAGAGAGAGAGAGAGTGTGAGTGAGAGAGGCAGAGACACAGGCAGAGGGAGAGGCAGGCTCCATGCAGGGAGCCCCACATGGGACTCGATCCCCAGTCTCCAGGATCAGGCCCTGGGCTGAAGGCGGCGCTAAACTGCTGAGCCACTGGGCTGCCCTGTGTTCCTGTTTAAAACAAACAAACAAAAGACCTCCCTCCCTCCCTCCCCCCGCTTAAGGAGTATTTGAGAATTCCAGGAACCAGCATTTAAATGCATCATTGACTTTAACCAATTCTTTTAAAAAGCGAATATATGTCTTTTGAAAGCAAAAATACTTTGATCAGCAGATATTCATTTGTTACACTTAATGAATCTCAAGCACCACTTTTCATTTAAAAGGTTTTTAAATAGGAATTAGTCTGAAAAAAAAAAAAAGGAATTGGTCTGAAACTGAAACACTATTTCTGGGATTTCTCTCCACCCTGCAACCTGCAAATGATTACACTTTATTTAAAAAGTCTTTGGAGACATAAACTACATAGATAGACACAGATAGGTAGATATAAAATTAAAGAGGATCTTCCTCGAAGGATTTTGTAAATAAAACATAAACATAAGATCACTGGGTTACAATCTTAGAGACTTTACTTACTTTTTTGGGGTTAAATAAATCTTGAATGTCAAGGGACCTCTCTTTACAGTGTTTGCGGGGTGGGGAAGGAGTAACTCACATTTATCAATCATTACACTCCCAGAGGGAGTGTAGCCTGGTAGGCAAGCTCACCTGTTCTGGAGGCAGAGTGCCCGGGACTTAATTCTGAGTTACTTCTTGATCTTGGGCAAATAACTAAACTCTATGCCTCCGTGTCCTTGGCTATAAAAAGGGGGCTAAACATAGTAGCTATCACATTGGATTCTTGTAAGGATCGAGTGTGTCCAGACAAGCGACATGCATACTTAAGCACCTGCCCCTGCAATAACCGTTCACACGGCCTTATTACTAAGTTAGCATCTAAATTAGATACTAGGCTCTTTAGATGCTTTTTCCACTCCAGTTTTGTCTGGGTGATTATTGAGCGGGCATTTTAAATCTCTGGTGAACACCAATAGAATATAACTGGAATTCTTGCTAATCTGCTAAGATATGACACCTTGGAAGTGATTTTGTGAAGTCACACACAGGCCTGAAGGAAAGTGATCATTGAAACAGTAAAGGAGACATGAGGACACATTCAGATTCCAGAAGGATCCTGCTATAATAATAGCTATAGGCACTTCATACTCTTACAATGTGTATAGAATATTCATGTTCATAATTTTATTTGACACACACACAATTTATGAAGAAAAGAAAATGAGTGTTATTATCTTCCCTTTACAAATGAGAACACTGGCTCGGGGAGGGCAAGTAGCAGAGCCAGGAAATGAATCCTAATCTTCAGATGGTAAATCTCCATCACACTTCTCTGTCCATGGTATTTAGAGGTTAGAAATAAAGAATAACAGCAGGTTTCTAGTTAATGTGGTATCAAAAGCAAATTTGAATTGTATCATCAGTTTTGGATTTAGTTTTTTAGAAAACAAGATTCCAAGCTACCCTTCTGGTTTGTGGTACTGCTTCAAACGCTATAAATATATTGACACATATTCATAAAAACATGAACAGCGATTAAGAAAGAGTTGAACGGATCCAATAAACTCACTCTCAATAAAACTTAGGTCAGAAACACATGTCTACAGGAAGGAACTGAACATTTCAGTAAATTGATGTTGACTCAGAGATACTTGTACCTTTTATAACACAGTAAATATCATTTAACTGTCCTAGCTTTGTGGGGCATAAACACAGAATGATCTTCTGAGTTGAATGTTTCCCTGACACTGTGTCACTGTAAATGCCCTTCTCCATCAGGGCCTCAGTTGTCTCCAGCAGTACTATGGAACCCAGGGCAGAGTCCAAGGCCTGTCTGTTTGCTAAGGGTTTTTCATGGAAGGTATTGCTATCAATGGAGGGAAGACTTTCTCGCTTCCCTTGTCTTTAATTGTGTTTGCTCAAAGACCTTCATCCATGGCTAACTATTGGAGGGATTGCGGGTGATGCTTTTCAGCCCAGTGTAACAATACAAGTGGGATCTAGGACATTTTGCTTGAAGCTTATAGGGATATACGTGTACATTATAACGTGGCTATACTAGCAAAATATCAGATGCACCGCTATCATGGGATTGGACTTACATTCTTGTATTAAATTCAGGCAGCATTGCTTTTCAACAATAAGATAACAGATTCCAAAGTTTGCAGTGGTGCTAAATTCTTGCTAGTCATGCTTCAAAGTGAGACAAAACTCAGCCTAGACTGCGTTCACTCATTGATTTGCCCAACAATTATTGACCACTTGATGTACGCCATGAAGGACGCTCAGTCCTGCTCATAGAACAATGAAGTAGTCACAGTCCCTGCTTTATGTCTGGGTGGAGTTTGGGGGGGGGGGTGGAGTGCGGGAGGAATCCCAAAGGGAGCCATGCAGAGCTGGAGAAGCACAGAGAATACACCTAACTGACTCTGGTGGTGAGGGAAGACTTTCTGGAAGGAGGGCTGAGGATGAGGAGAATGGTTCAGGCAGAAGGAACAGCAAATAAGCTTCCAAGGTGAGAGTACAGATGATGCCCTTGAGAAACAAACAAACAAACAAAAGCTTGGTGTGGCTGAAGCACAAATTCTAGGAAATTATAGTGATTGAACAGGAGTGGGGGTGGGAAGGGATAGATCAGGGACCTTGCCAAGGAATTGGGGTTTTCCTGAGGGTAAGTGAATGCCAACTGAAGGTTTATTAGCAGGTTGGTGATGTTCAAACTTGCTCCATTTCCTTTTCAGATTTAAGTCTCCCATCACACCTGACACGCAGATTTTGCAAGAGACCATTGGGGACAGCTTCGGCATTGCGATCGTTGGCTTTGCGGTGGCCTTCTCGGTGGCCAGTGTCTATTCCCTCAAATACGATTATCCGATAGATGGCAATCAGGTAAGTTTACAGCCCATGCTGGGTCTCATCAGGCACCTTTATTATTTTGTGTGCATCATACCAACAATGCCACTTCTAAAAAAAATTCCTCTCTGTTCTCCTGCCAGGAGTTAATAGCCTTGGGATTGAGTAACATACTCGGTGGATCATTCAAAGGCTTCGCTTCGAGTACTGCCCTCTCCAGATCAGGGGTTCAGGAGAGCACTGGAGGCAAAACACAGGTAGGTCAGCCTCGTTGTGGCAGCGAGGGCCAAGGGTCATCCTGGTGTTGGGATGGGTGACTCTGAGCCCGGGTGGAAAGTCGATTTTGTGATGAGAATCTTTTCATCTCTACAGATTGCTGGGATTCTCTCTGCGGTCATCGTGCTGATTGTCATCTTAGCCCTTGGATTTCTTCTGGAACCTCTCCAAAAGGTAGGGCCCATCTCTCTTTGGGTATTCTCTCTCTCTCTCTCTCTCTCTCTCTCTGCTTCTGGCGATGAATCAAGGACCCTGGTTCTTAAGCTCTGGAAACACAAACTAAACAGGAAAGGAGGGAACTGCAAATTATCCAGTACTCTTCCTAGCCAATAGTCCTGGGCCAAAAAAAGTTTTTTCCCCTGACAGCATTTTATGAATGCCCCAACTCCCTTATCTATTCTACTCTCCACCTGTTTGTAACCCCCCAAAATAATTAATGTTTAGGCAGAAAGACACCCCAGCACTGTAGCTTCAAAGTGAATTGAGGGAAGTGGAAATCTCCTAAAGGTTGAAGTAATGAGAGCCTCTATCAAGTTCAGAGAGTGGTGCCACCAGCCTCACAACCCGTCCTTAGGAATCCACCCTGCAGCTCCCAGAGTTTGGTTGGACTCCTAGACCGACGCTGTCAGATTGCAGGATGCACCAAACGCCACACACAGACCTCACACCGTCACCCTCTTGCTCCTTTGTCCAGGTCTCCTGAACCATGATTTTAGAGGTTTTGGGTTCATGCTTTGTAAACTACTACAGCACCCAGATTAAAGAAATAAATCAAATTTATTTAATTATAATTAAAATTAAATAAATAAAGCAGACCCTGGAAAACAAAGGATCTTTAGGAAACATGGTAAATACCTTGTTCTGGTGCTACATGGGGCACTGGCTTCAAGTCCTATAGACCTACTTCTGATCCGGGCTGTGTCACATTTTCTCTGTGTGCTCTTAGGCAAATTACTTAACCTCTGAACCTCAAGTTCTCCATTTGTTAAATAGGCAGGGAAACAGTGCCCACCTCACAGAGTCACTGCAAGAACTAAATGAAATACTGCACACAAAAGACTTAGTCCAGGGCCCAGGACAAGCACCTTGATAAAGGTAGCCGTTATTATTAATATTATTATTATATTGTTATTATTCTACAAATATTATATCACACTTCTCACTACAAAGGACACAGAGATAGGACATGAGCCCACAGTGTTTCTTGGTTGATATCTAGGCCTTTTTCCTGGATGGTTGGTAGCTGGAAAGTGAATCTAGTCCCAGGTTTCTGGACTAACAGTGAGGTCATCCCAGAGAGCCTCAGTGACCAAATCTGTCTTGAAGCAATGAAGAGTACCTTTTGCCGAGAATATGCATTCTCCACAGGGTAACCTACTGATTTCCAAAAGAATGGCATAGGAGGAATCAAGGAATCACCACCAAAGAAATAGAATACTGTCTATCTCAGTAAAAATAAGTGCACACACAACCCGCCATTACAGAACTCTGCCCTATGGTGCTTCTTCCCAGTGTGCACTTGGGCTCTCCCTTGCCCGTGTTGAGTTGGAGAACCTCAAGAAGTAATTGCCGGTTAAAATCCTCTCTCTCTCATGAATAAAGCACACCCAGGGACATTGTCCATGATGTGAATCAAAGCCCTTTGACAAAGGATCCATGTGATGAGTTCTTAGAGCATTGTATCTGCAATACCTGTTTGACCGGGATAGCTGGTTTGCTTCTCTTTATCATGTGAACTATGCAAAATAACCCACAATAATAGCTAATGATAAATGTCTCCTGGGTGCTGATTAAGCATCAGCAGTTCTCAGCACTTTTTTTTAAAAGATTTTATTTATTTGAGAGAGGGTGCCAGTGGGAGGGGCAGAGGGAAAGGGGGAGAGGGAATCTCAAGCAGACTCCCCGCTGAGCATGGAGCCCAAGTTGGGGCTCTATCCCAGGACCCTGAGATCACAATCTGAGCTGAAACCAAGAGTCAGATGCTTCACTCACTGTGCCACCGAGGTGCCCCAGTTCTTAGCATTTTATATGTATTTAATCCTTTCCATCAAATTCAGTTTGGAGACCTGGTTCCTGATAAAATGATCTCCCTTTTCCTTTCTATGGCTTCTCAGTGCTCTGTAATCTGTACTCTTAATGGGCTCTGTTGTGTCTGTATTTGAAAGACAAATTTTCAAAATTGCTGTCCCTGTGGAACACTGACCAGGTGAGAAAAAAAATGCCTAATGAAAAGAGAAATGGTATGCCTCTTCTGCAGGTGGCACCTGACGTATTTTGTACCCAAGTCCCCCAACGGAGGAGACATAGTGTACAGATTCCTGTGAACGCCTCGCCCAGCCACCACAGCAGGGACATCTTCTGATAGCAGTAGTACGTTATCAAAACCAGTACAGTGACACTGGTACCGTACTGTCAACTAGATTACAGACTCCACCCAGTTTTCAGCATTTTGTAACTGGCGTTCATTTGTTAACCATTGTTTAACCAGTTAACCATTGCTAAACTGGCGATTTCCTTTTCAATGTCATGGAGACCGAATATAGTCTTCTAAACAATGGCCTCTCTTCTTGCAGTAGGTAAGATTAATTGGTGAGATATTAAATTATAAATGTCACTTGTGAAAACCCCAAGTGCCCAGATCAGTTAAACTATCTTTGAGATATGAAAAGAAAAACTGTGTTGGGCTTTTCCTGGTACACCACGCACGAAAGTAGTCAGTATACGGATTCCACAGTCTGTTCACAATGAACAACAGCTTGAACCGAGGGTAGGTGTTGGGAGCATGTTCCGACCATGATGTTAAAATCCAAATAAGAAAAAGAGCATACTTGGCAATTCAGCACTTTTCACCAGGACTATCATATTCCTGCAAGACAAATGATCTCAGTCTGGCACGTGAAGAAGCAAGCCCGAAGTGTTGCTGGGGCAGAGCTGAGATTATCACCCAGATTATTCGTAGTGATTCTACTAAGCAGTTGTAACAACAGCAGGGCTTCTTTAAAAAGGTTGTGGTGCCGGGTGGTTAGGACTGGCTGGAGATACTCATTAGCACATCCACTCATTCACTGAATGGGTAGTAAACCCACCCTATGTGCATTCACCATGCTAGGTCTGGGGAGGTGGCAGGAAACGAGACAGATACGGTGCGTGCTGCGTCACAGAGCCTGCCTCAAATCTTTGCTGACTTTCCTGCGCTCTTCAGCTTCCTCTTTAAAGATGGTTGGATGTTGGGTGCCCGGGTGGCTCAGCTGGTTGGTGACTTGATTTCGGCTCAGAACCCCATCTCAGGGTCGTGAGATCGAGCCAAGTGTGGAGCTCCACACTCAGCCCTGAGTCTGCTTGAGATTCTCTCCGTCTCCCTTCACTCCTCCTCCCCACTGGCACACTTGCATTCTCTCTCTTTCTCAAAGAAAGAAAGAAAGAAAACCTTTTTGGAAAAAATGGTTGAGTGCTGATCATCCTCAAAGATTTGAACTATGAGTACCCCAAGCTCCCCAAGTTTTTTTTTTTTTTTAACAAAGAGCAATCCCTTCTCCCCACCTCCAATAGATAGACACACATTGAACTATCTGTGATTGGGAAACTTTTATTTCAGGCATAGATTTTAAGATCTGACTGTCTCTGTCCCCAGGTACAGGCTGGTAAGTGCTTTCCTCTATCCATAGCATGTCACTGTCACCGTAGTGGAGACGAGGTCATGGTGGGAATGGGTCAGAGTCCCAGTTCTGGGTGTCTTTTGCAGCCCTGTACACTAGAAAAGGGTGTGTTCTGGGATAGGCTTTGAGGCCCTCTAAAGGACACACTTATCTCCAACCTTCACCTTTGCGTCTATAGAGCTTATTTGGTTATCTTTAAGTACATCTGCTGTTTATGTCTTCTGCAGTCTGTCCTGGCAGCTCTAGCGCTTGGGAACTTGAAGGGAATGCTGATGCAGTTCACAGAGATAGGAAGGCTCTGGCGGAAGGATAAGTATGATTGTGTGAGTAAAGGCATTGATATTGAGAGATGGGGAAATCAGAACAATGTCCTGATGCTGAAGTGAAATGCATATTCATATTGTAAACCAAGTGAAATTTCGTTTCTATATTTTCTATTCAAACAATCTGAGTTTATTTCATTTGCAATTTTTAAAAAGATTTATTTACTTGAGAGAGAGAGAGCACGTGTGCTCATGCATGCATGGAGGGGGGCCGAAGGACAGGGGAACCTTAAGAAGACCCCCCCACTGCGGGCACCTGGGTGGCTCAGTGCTTACCATCTGCCTTTGGCTTAGGGAGTGATCCCGGATTCCTGGGATCAAGTCCCACATCGGGCTCCCCACAAGGAGCCTGCTTCTCCCTCTGCCTATGTCTCTGCCTCTCTCTGTGTCTCTCTTGAGTAAATAAATTTAAGAAGACCCCACGCTGAGCACAGAGCCTGACTCAGGGCTCCATCTCATCACCATGAGCTCCCCTTTCAGAGTGGGATCAAGAATCCAAGATTTGCCAACTGCGCCACCCAGGTGCCCCTTTATTTGCTATTTTTAAACTGCAAACTTAATGATTGTTCTCTGGGATTTTAACATGAAAGAATGAGCCACTTGCAAGTAGGAGATGCTCCATGAAACACTAGTAGGATACAGTTGCTTCTGTTCTTCATTGCATCAGATGTTAGTTTCTAGAGAATCTGGGCAGCATTTATATTCTGAACATTCCTTTTGGAAATAGTCTGTGAAGGCTCCCCTTCTCTTGACATGCCTTGCTATGAGATCCAGAGTCCATAATTTTATCAGGACCAAAGTCTGGGGCATAAAAGTATTGTTAACATAGGCTACGGTACTTAACAAGCATGAAGTAAATCAGCTATACTCGGTTTATTTTTGTTCCCAATAGATAATTGTTGGGGATTTTAACACCCTTCTGACATGCTAAAATTTGCATACAGATAGTAGCCATTTACTATATCAGACTATAAGGAAGAAATTAATATAAGCCCTGCTGATTAATTTGCTGATGTTAACCAACAGTTGGTTCTGCAGTTGTAGCTGTGCCAGATGGACTCAATCATTTCCTTAATTGGGTCAGGGATGGGATTGAAACGGACACACTCTCTCTTTGGACTTTTACAAATATTTGCTTGTCTTTCTGTGGCTCTGAAACGACCTCTTGAGGCAGGTCCCTTGTCCCGTACACTTCCAACCTCTGTTTTGGTTATAGACGTTCATGTTTTCTCAAAGCCCTGAACCTAAGACACTGTAGTTGAGTCAGAGTAAATTGTAGCGCATGTGTCGTCTTCTTTTTACAGCTAGTTTGGATCATGACCTTCATCTTTGCCATCGTCCTGGGACTTGGTTTAGGCCTGGCAGCTAGCGTGGCTTTTCAGCTCCTCACCATTGTATTCAGGACCCAATTGTGAGTGTTCATCGTGCTTGCATCCTTGTGGACGCAGACCTGCCTCTGGAAGGGGATAAAATGTGTCACTGATTGAGGAGAAAGTAGTGTGGTTGACAGGCATGCACATCTGGCCAGTGTGGTCCTCACGTTGCTCACCTCAAGGCCCGAAGGGCAATAGGATGCCCTGACCTCAGAGCATCAGCCCAGGTCCCACCAGCTGCTGGTCTGTTCCCTGCTTTGCCATCAATTCAGAGAAATCATATAAATTGTGGGGTCTGTTTGCCCAGCTGTAAACTGGAAGTCATTACCCTCTGAGCAGGCTTGATGTCTTTGCCTTAGACTCACCAGAGGTGGAAATGTGTTACAGAGAAGATGGTGGGATTCTCCATGTCTAGTGGAGGGCTGTTTCTCTTTATGGGTTGCTAGAGTGCCCTCCCATCTAAGAACAGGGGACTGGACTAGAGAATTTTTCAAAGGCCCCTGTCATCTGAAAAGTCCACGAAACCCAATGAGCATTCTTGATGCTTAACATCCAGCCCAAACACCTTCCTGATTCTTAAATATCTGCCATTTAATGTCACCACCATGTAGTCACTCAGCCTGTGTTGGATGACATGGTGTGACAGAGAAGTAGGCTTCTTGGCTGTTCAGGAGTTCTAGAACAGAAGGCGGGATAGTTAAAGTTAATCCCTGGCTGATGGAATACAATTATGTTGAAATGTTCCTGCTCTCTCCGATTCATTTGTTTTCATTCATCTCTTGGGGACCCAGCAATCAGAGACAAACCTTGTGGTCATAGGCACTTCTCCATCCCCCCGTCTGTACAGCTGGGTAACCATATCTGTCTAGTTCACTGGATAACTGTGATATTTGAAACCCAAACAGCAAGAGCATATGGAAGCACTTTGTGAACTGGAAGGTGGTGAATGGGAGGCGCTGTTCTGGGGGCGGTGGTGGGGAGGAAAAGTGAAACAAGGTGTTTGCCCTCCATGGTGTCTAATGGCATGATGATTCCCCAGCCTTTAGATTTTGAAAATGAGCCTGCCTTGATATGCTAGGGAAAGTCCGTGTGAGCCTTGGGGGCCTAACAAACATGCTTGAGTGACTCACTTGGTGTCAATTTTCCCTACAGTCCAAAATGCACCACACTGGCTAACGTCGGAAGGAGCAACATCTATAAGAATAAGAAAGATTACCCTGATGTAAGGAAGATCCATTGTTTTTTGGTTTTTTGGTTTTTTGGTTTTTTGGTTTTGTTTTGTTTTGTTTTGTTTTACTTTGACTTGCTGAAAGATATTAATATGAGTCCAATGGGCTTGTCTCAAATTACTTCTCTGCCCTACAGATGTATGAGCCTGAAGGGGTGAAGATCTTCAGGTGTCCATCCCCCATCTACTTTGCAAACATTCATTTCTTCAAACAGAAACTTATCAATGCTGTAAGGTTTGAAGTTACTTTTTTTTTTTTTTTGTAATTCCAAGGAATATATAGGAATGAAATGTTTGCTCTGTAACCAGAGGGTCATTGATGTCACATGTAATGAAGCCATATTGTGTTAGTGCTTTTCTGTCTCAAGTTTTAGAGCAGGTGAAACTACCTTATAAGGGGTCTCTTAGTATGTTGGGAAATAAGGCCGTTTGGATGAGGTCCAATACAGAGTTACCATTTATCAAATTCTGCTGTAGAGTGAAAGGACTTACCACAGGATTTGGGGTTGCTGGGTTTTTTAGTAGATAGTACAGATAGTACCCTACAGATTTTCTTTGGGCATCGACTTCAGAAACAACAAGCGAGTACTTACTATTTGGCTGTCATTGAATATATTCAGGATAGTAAATGAATATTTGGGATATGATTGACAATGAATAAACATAACATAAATGAAATTTAACATCAAAGAAGAGCTGAGTGTCCCTGATGGGCTGAAGGGAGGATGACAAAGAAACAGTTTTTAAGGTCAAGAAACAAAAGTTCAGCACTTACTCTCGAACATGCCTTTTGGTCTGCTCTGCCTTTTGCATACAGCTCCTGCCTTCAGCCCTATTATTCTTACTTTCTACCCAGCTTTCTTTTTTTTTTTTTTTAATGGTATTATAGGGACGCCTGGGTAGCTCAGCAGTTTAGCGTCTGCCTTTGGCTCAGGGCGTGATACTGGATTCCTGGGATCTGAGTCCCACGTCGGGTTCCCTGCAGGGAGCCTGCTTCTCCCTCTGCCTGTGTCTCTGTCTCTGTCTCTCTCTCTCTCTGCGCGCGCGTGTGTGTGTGTGTGTGTGTGTGTGTGTCTCATGAATAAATAAAATCTTAAAAAATAAAATGGTATTATATTGCATATATGGCTTTATATACTGTTTTTCATTTAAACTAGTATCTTCCATCTAACAACATTTTTCTTTTTTGGTTAAAGATTTCTTTTTTCTTACATAATGTGATTCTCCTTATTTATGTCTTTGGAGTTAAATATTGCATCAGTAAGACCACATTTGTTTTGAAAAGGAGAAAATGCAGGCTGTCCTCAGATCAAATACTAAAATTAAAAAACAAAATCATACAATAGATACCATAAAATGCAATTATATAAAGTTTAATAGGATGAAAATTAAATAGAAGCAGAATACTAATTAAATGCCACCATATCCAATAAATAGAAAGTAAATAGAGTCCCCTAAGAATTTCATAGGCCTGGGGAATCCCTGGGTGGCTTAGCAGTTTAGTGCCTGCCTTCAGCCCAGGGCGTGATCCTGGAGTCCTACGATCGAGTCCCACGTCGGGCTCCCTGCAGGGAGCCTGCTTCTCCCTCTGCCTGTGTCTCTGCCTCTCTCTGTGTCTCTCATGAATAAATAAATTAAAAATCTTAAAAAAAAAAAAGAATTTCATAGGCCAAAAACACACACAGATTTAAGGAAACTTTAGACCTATTGACGGATGATTTATAGACAAACCCTGGGTGGCACAGAGGTTTTGCGATGTTGGTAATGGCACACAGGCTGAGCAGACCAAAGTCGTTGGCACAATGTCATCACTGTCATTGTTTGAACCACATTTTAAATCTTATTACAAATATCTTTATTATGTGCCCCAGTCCCAACTCATCCCACATAGTTATTAGAATTCTGCTGTAGAATATTCAAGGAACATCATGTTCCGCACTCTTGTAATACAGCAATGGATTTTTCAGGTTGGCTTCAATCCACTACGAATTCTACGCAAGCGCAACAAGGCTTTGAAAAAAATCCGGAAGCTGCAGAAGAAAGGCCTGCTGCAAATGACACCAGTAAGTTTCTTTTTAAAAAAAAAAAAAAAAAAAAAAAAACAGGAAAAAGTATATTTTTATATTTAACCACAAGTGAGTTATTTCAACTATGCACTGATTCATGGAACGGGCTGTGTATACGTCTGACAGTTTATATGACCAAAATAGCACTTTGGCAAAAAATCTTCTAGGCCTCCTTAGTTTTTCCTAAGCACCTCTTTAGTCCTGTGAGACTCGGATGGTTTCCTGGGGATGAAACCAGTAAGTTTCATGACCACATTTATGGGTATTACATTATACATTTTATATTATATTATATTATATTATATTATATTATATTATATTATATCATATTATATTAATTATAAGATATCGGTTCCATTTCTTTAAGTGAAAAGCCAGATGAACAAGGTATGCCATGTGCCAATTAATGTTGTATTTTTAAATAGTGTCTTTGAGGGTCTCCTCAAAATTCTTGTTTTCCTGGCAAAATGTTGAATCTCCAAAGGAAAAGTCCTTGCTTGACCTAACATTGAATCTGTGCTTCAGAAACTCACTGGTTATTTTTGACATATGCAATGTTCTTTTCTTGGCCAGAGTTAGCATGCATATTTATTGTCCTCTCTTGCAGAAAGGACTCATATGTACCCATGATGGCTTTAAAGATTCTGATGATGAGCTGGACAACAACGAGATAGAAGAACTGGATCAGCCCATCAACACCACCGACCTGCCCTTCCAGATAGACTGGAATGCCGATCTTCCTCTCAATATTATGGTCCCTAAAGTCAGCCTGCATAGCCTTATTCTCGACTTTTCAGCAGTGTCATTTCTTGACGTTTCTTCAATGAGGGGTCTCAAAACGGTAATTTCTTTTTTTCTTAATGAAAACAACCTATCAGTGGCCAAAGGTAAAAAGTTATGTTTGCAGGAAGATGCTCCTTTAGATACTATATACTTAAGTAGAAGTAAATCCGAATCTGGGGCTATTCCATGCAGAGAGTGGGAGTGAGGTGGTGAGTGTGTTCAGGGAGCTCTTTAAAAGAGCATGTCCCGGGATTGGCATATAATTTTGAAAACAACTGCACCCATATTTCCAATGTATGATGAACCTGCCACACTACACAACTATACCCACACCCCTACCAAATTCCAGTTCTGCAGGCCCTTTAGATCCTTGTGGGCACTGTATCTACTACATTGTCCTGAAAGGCAGAATATTTGGGAAGGTCCTGGACAAAAATGGAATAGTGGATTCTTTTGTTCTGTCCTTATCCATTATAGACTGATGACATTTCAGTGGGATGTATAAAATATGTTTCCCACCTCTCCCCATCACCCCTACCCCCACCAAAAGAGTAGCTATGGGAAAGAATCAACGTGCCATGTGATTTAAAAACAGGACTAAAACTTTCAGGTTGGATTCTGTTTCCTTTCCATGGTTCTGTCAGCATTGTCTAAAATAAATTTGTTTCCAAGAGATGCAGAAACACATGTAGAGAAAATTTTAATTATTCCACACTTACCCCTCTTTTTCTTGGTGGTTCACAGAAATCTGCCTAAGAGTTGAGCTAAGATAAGATCTATTAAACATGGGTAAACTGGATACAAAATTAGAAAATTGAATCAATTTCATTTCCTTCAGACTTAAAAAAAAATCTTAATATCACAGAACTCTCAAAACTGCTTGCTTTTCCTTTTCTTTCTCCATTTTCGTGTTCATTTTAGCTCTGTGCACACATACACAGAAAATCTGTTTTTTGATCCCAACAAAATAGCACAAAGGACAGGGACTCTGTTTCCTTAAAGCCCTTATTCTTAGTTCAGTGCCTACTAGAGGTTCAGTGTTTGTTGATGATGACAATGATTCTAATGATCAGCTGAAATGATTAATAGCATTAGCTACTTCTCTTACCCTATATGACCTCACTCACATCACTACTGGTATTTACTCCTAGCCTAGGACCTGGAAAACACATAAAGATTCATTGGCATTAGCTCCACATCCGGTCACTGTGGACAGGAATAATGAACAATTTATAAGCCGTAGGGTTTGGGTTTTTTCTTCTTCTGTGTAGCTAGAAAGTTTTGGCCAGGGTCATTCCATAAAGGATTCCTTCATGTTTCTGACAAATATAACTGTTCCCTAAGGAAGATCTATTTTCTTTTTAACAGATTTTGCAAGAATTTATCAGGATCAACGTAGATGTGTATATTGTTGGAAGTGATGGTAAGTTGTTTTTATGTTCTGACAATTACTTCAGGCTTATGGCCAACTCTCAGTGTAGACAGCCTCTCCAAAGGGTGGGTCTTATGATCACCAAAAAGGTAGCCAAGCAGATAGAAATCCCTAAGGATAGCATCTTTATATTTTAGTTGTATTGATATGTAATTAAATTAACTTTATGGGGCACCTGGGTTGCTCAGTGGTTGAGCATCTACCTTTTGCTCAGATCCTGGTCCCGGGGACCTGGGATCAAATCCTGCATCGGGCTCCCCACGGGGAGCCTGCTTCTCCCTCTCCCGATGTCTCTGCTTTTCTCTGTGTGTCTTTCATGAACAAATAATTTCTTTAAAAAAAATTAACTTTACAATTTGAAACCTTTTAATAGGCAGCCAAAGAGTGAATATGTAATCATTTTTAACACTAATCTTCCTGATAAGATATCCTGGCCACTATTTTAAGAACTAAGAAAGCGTTAAAGGGATGCTCGGGTAGCTCAGCAGTTGGACGTCTTCCTTCGGCTTAGGGGGTGATCCTGAAGACCCGGGCTCCAATCCATCCCACACTGGGCTCCCTGCATGGAGCCTGCTTCTCCCTCTGCCTGTGTCTCTGCCTCTCTCTGTGTCTCTCATGAATAAATAAATAAAATCTTAAAAAAAAAAAAAAAGAAGAAGAAGAAAACGTTAAAGAAAAAAGATCAAATTGCTTCCTGCCTTTTCCTTTCGTTACTATAGGAATATATACATGTTCTATTTTCCTTGAGGGCAAGTTTCATCCACCTAATTTATCTCTTGAACCTTCATATTACTCAGCCAGGGCTCTGCACAGAGCACCCATGAGGTAATATTTGGTTGAGTGATCTGTACAAACAAGTGCTGGTTAGTTCCTACAAGAAGGGGGTTCCTCAATGCAGGGTGCCAAGGAAGGTGATTTCTGAAGGAACATGGCAGCTTTGGGAGAAAATGCACTACAGTAAGTGACTGGCAAATAATAGGTCCAACAATCCGGAGCCAGAGCATGTCACTGGCCTATGAGCATATGTCCCAATTTTGAATTAGCCACATTTTGCTGCTTTAATCATTAGCCAGGGAGACTAACTCACTAGGCTCTTGCCTAAAGGAAAATGGATTTTCTTCTGAGAAGTACTAAAAGTTTTCCTCATTTGAATCTTTTTCCTTCTTTCTTTTTACATGAGGGGAGTAAATGTATAGTTTTTATTAGAAAGGTATCCTTTTATTCCAGAAAACACCATAGTAATGGCACACCGGAATTGTGCCATTGCAATCCCCAAACACCCCACCAAATGTCAATGAACTGCACGGTTGCAAATAGAAATTCAAATCTCCAGTGTCAAGAAAAAAACTGTGGCCAGTTACTTCTTCCTGTTATCCTTTCTTTCCCTCTCTTCAGACGATTTCATTGAGAAGCTTGCACGGTGTGAATTTTTTGACGATGAAGTCAAGGACTCAATCTTTTTCTTAACAATCCATGATGCTGTTTTGCACATTTGGATGAAGAAGGACTACGGCGTTTCAAAGTTTAATTCCAGCCAGGTACCAGCTCTTTGGTGACTTTCACATTTATATAAAAACCATCTGTGCTTAAAATTCCCTTTCTTCTTCAACATTAAAAAAAAAAAAATTCCTAATCCGTCATTCCATTCTGGTTTTCTCAGGAAAAAGAAATGAAATTTGATTTCACCATAAACACAAATGGAGGATTACGTAATCGGGAATGTCAGGTAAGATTCTTCAACAGGTTTAGCTTTATCTAGACATCACAACAAGAAACTGAAAGGCAGTGAAGCCTCTGCAGGACGCTGCAGAAAGCCCAGGATCTGTTTGAGCCTCTGTGCTTCTTCCTTAGAAATGGAAGCGAGGCCAGTTTTCCCAGGGACTTTGGGGGAAAATAAACTCAGATTGGTACAAAAAAGAATAGAAAATAGTGATATACAAGGTCTCTATTGATGCAATGTTGAGCAGAGAGAGATCGATCTCTTTATGTTTTCAAAGTCCTTACAGCCAAGATCTTAAACTACTCTTGTAATAATCCTTGAGGCAGAGAAAGTATTGCTATTTGCACTTACAGATGAATTAACACTGATGCTGAGAAGCTAATACGGGCTCCGGCTTCCCCAGCACAGGGCCTAGCCCAAGCATGAAAGTGAAGTTCCTCTCTTCCCTTACTAGGAAGATTTGCCATGTTCATTTAACTGGATAGTTCTATTTCATTTTAGAACACTCATTTCTAGACTATTAAGCCCTTTAAGGGAATGCCTCCAGTTTGGGAAAAGCAGAGTCACAAATCAAATTTGGCAGCTGCTATAGGTCAGGTACATGGTAGATGCAATACATTCATTATCTCATCCTTACAACAATATGCAAAGAAGATGTCTTCATTTCATAAATGAAATTAGGAAGGGCTCAGAGAACTTAATTAATTTGCTTAAGATCATGCACCAAAGAGACATCAACAGGGTTTGAAGCGAGATCTGGGCTCTATTCTCTATGCTACACTGGCTCGATCCTTTGGTGAAAGACTAAAGGAATCGGGGATCCTGAGAAAGAACCTAATGATCGTCTTCAAGTACAGGAGGTGGCTGATGGTATTTCTCTTATTTGAAGAGAGGTTTGAGAAGAAAAGAAAACAGGAATTTAGATTAGAAATGAAGCAGTATATGGCCTAAGATAACCCTGGACCATTATTAAAAGTTATGCCAAACAGGAAAAGTTCAATGAGAAAGCCATTCCAGAAGTTAGAGAGGCCCGAGCAAGAGCTCATTCTCAAAAAGCGCTGGTCATGTTTCTAACCAGCCGTGTTTCCAGGGCTGGATTCTAGAGAAGCCCACAAGTGGCACCTCGCCTGAGCCCCCTAGAAGGAGCGCCTTACTAGAAAGCCTCTCCCCAGTACTTGGATTCGGAACTGTCACCAGGTTGTAAAGGATAAAATGTAAAGGGATCCCTGGGTGGCGCAGCGGTTTAGCGCCTGCCTTTGGCCCAGGGGGTGATCCTGGAGACCCGAGATCTAATACCACGTCGGGCTCCCTGCATGGAGCCTGCTTCTCCCTCTGCCTGTGTCTCTAGGCCTCTCTCTCTCTCTCACTGTGTGCCTATCATAAGTAAATAAAAATTTTTTAAAAAAAAGGATAAAGTGTAAAAACAGAACTTACACCTACTGGGTCTGATCAAAGCTTCAGAAGCAACCGTCTCACAGGGTGTAGTCAGGACCATCCTGTACCTGTTGCCCCATGTTAAAACAAGAAAATGAACCACAAAAATCTAACACCAACTCCTTACTACATGAGTTAGAGGTAAGATAAATGAGGCCACCAGTGGTGATTCACATAAAAGCTGAACGTGCCTGGCCGCGTACAGAGCCCCCTGGAGTTCCTGTGGCCCCTAAAACAGGTGAAGGAGTGGATTGCTGCAACCACCGAATTGTTCTTTCGATGAAGCTAACTCAGGCCTCTGAAGGAGACACTTCCCTCACACCACGGTATCACATGGGTCTATGTTAGGCAAGTAGCAATGGAAGGTCTGTGATCATTAAAATTCAAGATGAAAATTTTGTGGATGACTCTGGTAAGTTCTAGGTCTTGATTTTAATAAGATGGACCACATTTGCTCTTTTGGAGTACAAGATATGGTTATTGAAAGGGACAGAACATAATGAGTCTTTTAAGACCAGAACTTTCTATCTTCTTCCAGATACCAGTTGAAACGAAATTCTAGGCAAAATCCATGCAGACGGATCCTCACCTGTCATCCAAAGAACAACTTTATACCCAGGAAGTTATTGATAAGTTCATACGTTGTATGAAGAATACTTTTACTTGACAAAATTATGTTTCAAACTTTGGAACGAGATTGTTCTAGCATGGTATATTTTTCACATGTCTAGTATAAAATTATGTAAATACCCTTAATTTTATATCTTGTAGATTTATCAAGGGAAGAAAATTTTTTGTTTATATGTATTTTTATAGCACCGACAGATTCCCATCCAAGTCATGACCTTCACGCACAGGTTTCGCCGTGTATTTACACCACTGTTTTGAATCTTGTAATTTATACAGTTCATACTGATACATTTTCATTTTTAAAAATTCCATTGCGGGGCGCTTGGGTGGCTCAGTGGTTGAGCATCTGCCTTCAGCTCAGGGCGTGACCCCGGGGTCCCGGGATCGAGTCCCGCACCGGGCCCTCCGCAGGGAGCCTGCTTCTCCCTCTGCCTGTGTCTCTGCCTCTCTGTGTCTCTCATGAATAAATACATAAAATCTAAAAAAAAAAAAAATCCATTGTACAGTGGATATGTCTTGTTTTGTTAAATTTCTTGTTAGCTTTCTGAAATACACCTGCCCGTGGGTACCTTTGAGGTGGTCTGGCTGGAAACCTGCCACCTGAGAATCCTCTGAAACCTGGAACCCCTGCAATGACACTTAACTTTGCCCAGTTTGTGATCATCACTGTAACCTTCTAGTGCATCCAACGACCTCTTATCCAGATCTGGGCACCATCTTTCTAATGCCATATCTGTAACCATAACTAGCTTTTGAGGCAAGCCCTTTCTTCAGGGTAGGATGAAAATTGTATAAGGTAATGAAGATATAAAATGGAAAAGCAAGAAGGTGAAAAGCAAAGAGAAAACATGATGTGTAACCAGTTCTTCCTGGTTGTAGAGGAAAGAAAAGACAGCAGGACAAAGCAGGACTCTTTTCTTCACAGCTGGGGATTATTTGTAACTCACAGCTCAAGAGCTCAGTTTAGCTGGAGCATGCGTCTTGGCACACATGCTTCTCTTTTTTTTGCTGGCATTGTTCTCAGTGCAAATTGTATTTATTTTATGTAATAGAGAATATTGTGACTTTGTAAAAAATAATTTTGTCAATGGGAAAAGTCCCAGTGGTTTTAGATCTCATCTCTAAGGGTTTCCTTCTATCCTTTATTTAGCGTCTTGACTGAATCCATTAGACTTAAAATCAATTACAGGAAGGTGAAACAAAGGTACTGACACAGCTACTCTTAAAAACCAGAAGATAAGCACTCTTTGAAGAAACTGTTGTTAAATTTTTGAGTTAGATATTCCTTGTAGAGAGCCTCATGCACCCTACAGACTTTAGGGAAAACACACACACGCACACATTTTATACTTGATTTATACATGATGCACTTATATAGGCCATTCCATGAATGTCAGGTTAAGAGCTCTTTCTCTGTAAAGGTCAGGGAGGAGAAATTGAAAACATAAGCCCATTTCATTGATCACTTGGCTTGGAAGTGGAGCAAAAGCCTTATGTAGGATTATGGCAGGTGTCTACATCTTCCCAAATAAAGGAGCTCTTTATACCTTTCTTGCTCATCTGAGTGACTGGGAGCACTCCAACCATTGTGTCCCCACTTCAATCTATTCAACCGTAACATCTTAGAGGTTCACTTAACCTCACCCTTAAATGTTTTTTCTCTTGGGCCTCTCAGGTGGGTATGCTTTGGGTAGTGGGAGTACATGGGGCTGGGCCTCTACTCGCCTGCCTCAGAGCAAATATTGGAAATTGGTACAAAAATCTGATCCCTGCTTTAGGAAAAGGCCAAGAGATCATGTTGGAAGATAAAAATAAAATTTCTGTAAGTCAAGTCAGAGCAAGACTGAAAGCAAGAGGATATCCAGTGATTCAACTGGATGAAAGAACAACTTGTGAAGAGAGATACATGACTGAAATTAAGAAAGGTTGAAGCTAGTACATGCTGAGTTTATCCTTCAAATTTTTCTAATAATTATTTTAAGTATTTCACATACATTCTTGTCTAAACACAGTAGCTTACCACTTAGAAATGCAAATTAAATGTTCTAAATGCAAGTTTGACCATATATTGCATAAACAAGAACAGACCATAGGACTCAATTCATTTTTCTGTCATTTTCATCTGGACATCAATCTACTGACCTCCTTGACCCTCAGTCCCCTCTGCCAGCACCTTTTCCACCCCAGCTAATGCCAACTCCAGTCTTCCAGCTGCTCAGGTTGAAAAATTTGTTGGGAAATTCCCTATTGAGTCTACCTTTAAGATATGTACCTTAGATCTATATATCTTGAATCAAGTCATTTAATTCTCAAAGTAGACCACCTAAGGAAGATACTGTTTGTCCTCATTTTTTAGAAAAGCAAAATAAACCAAGGCTCAAAGAGGTAAGTAAGAAACTAGTCTGCTACCTAGTTGCAGGGTGGAGAGTCAGAATTCAGCCTAGGGCAGCCCGGGTGGCTCAGCGGTTTAGCGCCTGCCTTCAGCCCAGGGCATGATCCCGGAGACCTGGGATCGAGTCCCACATCGGGCTCCCTGCATGGAGCCTGCTTCTCTCTCTGCCTCTCTTCCTGTGTGTCTTTTATGAATAAATAAATAAAATCTTAAAAAAAAAAAAAAAAAGAATTCAGCCTAGACAGCCAAACTCCAGAGCCAGGCTCTTAATCATTAGGAAATATTACCTCACAAAAGAAATTAACACCTGTCTAAAAACTGATCTAGCAAAGGCAGGACTAAAGTCCGCAAAAATAGAGGTACATTGTACAGATTTGTTCCAAAGTCGCTAATTTAACATTGTACAATGAAAATGTACCCAGAAGAGCTATTAGGAAATGTAATATAAATGTCCAGAGTCTAATAAACTTAGTATTTCTCTCTCATTATGGCTGTGTGTATATTTTCATGATACATTTTTTAAGATAATTTTTTTTTCCTAGCTACTATCCTTTGAAAAAGAATATAAGAGATTTTTTGAGGAAAATTTAGGAATGACTACCAAGAATAATCTCTAGATGAGTTAGAATGTAAGCTCCGAAAGGGCAGTGACTATATCTAACTTAGTTCACCATTATATACCCATTGTCTCACATATAGTGATTAATTTATGTACATATATTTATTACATTTTTACACATATGAATTATTTTATATATTTATCCTTCCACAAGTACCACCATCATCTCTTGTGTAAATTACTAAAACCTTCTGACTGGTCTCTCTTTACCTTCCTCAACTTTCCCAAACACACAGCCAGAAAAATCCTTCTAAAAAGGACCAGATCATTCCATTCCTTTGCTCAGAATCCCACAGTGGCTTCCCAAGTCAGAGCAAGGTCAAAGTTTATGATGGCCCAGAAAGCTTGTGATCTCCCCATTCCCTGTTATTAGCTCTCTGACCTCCTCTTCTTGCTCATCTCTCATTCCAATCCAGTCTCCTTGCTGTTCTCCGTATCTGCCAGGTGACCTTTATACACTATTTCTGCTTAGAAAAGTTCTGCCCATACCATAGTATCTATGTGGCTCTCACCTATTTCAAAGATTTTCATTTTTTGTTTTTAAGTAATCTCTACACCCAACGTGGACCTTGAATATACAACCCCAAGATCAAGAGTTGCATGCTCTGCCAACTGGGCCAGCCAGGCACCTCATTGTGAATATTTTAAAAAAATTTTTAAGTAACCTCACCTACTGCAAATCATTCTCAAATGTCATCTTTGGTGAATTCTACCCAAACCACACTACTTAAAGAGGCAAAGCTCCCACTCTATTATCTTAATTTTTCTTTTATCCCATAGAATTTTATCACACTAACCTGTTAGGTAATTTAATGAAATTTGTTGATCTATCTCTAAAGACGTGTGTACCCCAAGTGCTTGTTGAGTACATACCTGAATGAATGAGTGAATGATTCATAGCCCACATGGTAAGTGCTCAGTCTATGTTTACTGAATATTGGTCATGAAATACTACATTTACCATGGATTCAGATGCTCACCCAGAGCATGGAACCTATTTAGCTGTTGGCTCTGCAACTAAAATGATTATGGATAATATGCACCAAAATTTTAACAGCTGTTATCTCTGGGAGGGCAATGTTCACTGACTGCAAGGGGATCTATACCTTTTTTTCTTGCAGCATTAATGTGTTACATTTTTCCCAAGAGATTTATTACTTATGTGAGTGAAGTACCAATTTTAAAACAAAAAGTTAGAGGCTTGAAAGGAACACTTAGGAAGAAAACTAAAAAGGAGAACTTTTCAATCTGAAGGCAGGCAAAAGGAGAGCAATTTTATAGGTAGATGAACAGGAATGGGCCTAATGGTATATGAAAACTGGTGTCTACAACTACTTAGAATAGAAATGGAATATCCTGAGTCATAGAATAACATTTCAAAATACTAGATTTTTAACAAGATATAGTCCTGCCCATGTGTGAGAGTTAAACCTATGGCCTATTCAATTCTGGGATTGTGGAGTGCCTAAAAATTCATAATTCTTAAAGATAGGGAGATGGGAAAATTAAACTTTAACACTAAAATACTGCTTGAAGAATTGTTTTAAAAAAATTGTCTTAACACTTTTCCCCTCAAGAACAGAAAATTAAAGGGGCATGAATCAAAACAAAAATTGTTTGAAAATGCAAATGTTTTTATTAATATCAAGTATTTTCACTGGCTTACCTCTCTGTCCCCATTAGGCGAAGTATATCCAATATTGCTTTATTAGATTGTGCATATATTGTCATAAGTAAATTCTACTTAGTTTCTAGACCAAAATTTAACAGATTACAGTTACAAACCAGTGAAGAAAAATAAATCCACTTTGGTCAAAATATAGTATGTTTGTCAAACCTCAATTAACATCAATATTTGATGGCTAATCTAATAACTAGAAAAGTATATTTTTATTCTAGGTACTTGTGATTTCTTCCATGTACAGCTGACCCTTGAACAACAGGGGTCTGAATTGCACAGGTCCACACTTAACTTATACACGGATTTTTTCTATATGGTACTGTACTGTATTTTCTCCTTGTAACTTTCTAACAACTTTTTTCTAGCTTCATTGTAAGAATACAGCATATAATACATATAATATACTAAATATGTATTAACCAACCGTGTATGTTATCAGGCTATTACCAAAGTTTTAGGGAAATCAGAAGTCGTATGTGGATTTGACTGTGCAGGGGGATCGGCACCCCTAATTCCCACGTTGTTCAGGTCAACTGTACTTATAATACAGGACTTTTTCAAAATTTTCAGAAGATTGGAGCATAGTACTCTTCCAGAAAGAGGTAGGACACTCTTCCAGTATGTTAGAACAAAGTCTACAGCAGCTCTGTATATCTCATTTAGTAAAGTTACTTAGAGTTTAAAAATTACGTTCAAATGATCTTTTCCACTTGTATTTCACTGGTATTTCATATTTACACAATAATTTTGAGCAAATGGTTTTTACAGGGCAAAATGGATATAGTTTCTCATGGTTTTTCAACTGATAGCTCCCCCAAATACTATATTATAATGTGAACAAGCATGCCACTGAAGAAATTTGAACATTCGACTTGGTTTTCATCTCAAGAAAAGTGAATCTAATTTTACTGTAAAAGTTGTATCAACACATAAACACAAAAAAAATTTAATTCTCCCAAATATGTCATCATTAGGTAAAAATTCATCTAGGCAAAATAGTATTTATGCTTCCATTTTATTGTTTTTAAGAATTAAACTGCCACCTCAGTAGTCTTAAGAGCAATATAATGAAACATACATACATTTAATTTAGACTTATGTCCATCATAGCTTCAAAGGCTTCCCTGAAATAAGGCTGGGATTCACATCTTTTTCCTTAAGGAAAGAAACACTAACAGTAATTTTGTTATCCTTCTACCCACCCACCCTCATTCAAACAATAACTGGATGAATTCAAGTCTAACACCATTTAAAAATTTTGTCTGCTACAACACATTCATCTGATCTGCCTCCCTGCATAACACATATTTTTTAAGCCTAACTGAAAAGAAATCATTTTTTTTAACTCTACGAGAATTCTCTTTAACATGTGGAAGTTTATCATGATACTAATTATTTTGTCCAATACATAGGCTAAGTGGCTTCATACCACTTTCAACTCTAGTGAATTTCAGTAAAAAAAGGAGAGCTCCTCATAAATAGATGAAAAGCTCTAAAGTGAATTTGGCTATTTTCTTATTACAAGAAATGAAGAATGATATTGGATTTTCAACAGTAACATTTTAACAGCTCCTAAACAGGGGCATGAAAAGGAATCAAGTTCGCACCAGTCCAAGTACCTACAGTAAAATGACAGAAACACTCACCACCACCATCTCACACTAGTTCATACTTCACTCCCACGCTTCTAATAACAAGAATTTCTCACTAGATATATTGCATTACACTGGACTCTCAAATTGCTAGATGTGAAAAATCACTCAATTAACTTAAAAAAAAAGTGTATTAGTTATTTTCGGCTAGTCAAGGTTGAAATGATAATCGATATCATCTCTAACATCAGCTCTAAGTTCATAGATGCCTCTGCATCTGATGATCCAAGGGGAGACACTGTTTTGCCTTTATCTGACAGAATTAAATGGTAAATTAGCCATCAGTTCACCCTTTGTCAAAAAGAAATGTTCTAGATTTATGCACTACAAACTAGTTAATAAATGATATCTGCACACTACACTTTTCATGTTTATATTATGCACCATTTTAGGGGGGAGGAAATACTTCACAGGGGTTTATTCAAAGGATATATAGTAATATCCTAAGACTGTTGATTTATACATATGAGTTCTGTATAAAACGTAAGTGGTCATCGTAGCTGGACTGTAACAAGCCCCTATAATGCAAAAGCTGACTCAAAAGGCACCTTATAAAGCTCTGAAATTCACAATTTAGTAATTACTTTTCTCTAATACAAAATCATCTGGAAGTCTGCACTGTTGACTCCATTTTAAAACGTTCCAAATTTTATACTGCTTAACCAATAAAAGGAATAGGAGATAATAGTTTTAAAATTTCAAGTTAGAGAAAAAAAAAAACAAAACCTTATCACACAGTAATGAAACCTGAGCAACGCAAGTTTGTGATTACAAGAACATCCTTCATTAACACAGTATTCCTCGATGGCATTCAAATTGTACTTTAAAACCCAATAGACAAGAATCCACTTCAAAGCACAGGATCAAACTCTACCAGGATATGAGGAATTATACAAAGCCTATTCAGCCCTAAATATTTAGTTTAAGACAATGAGCAGAGTAGAACACACTTCATCTAAATAACACAATTTAAACAGTTCTATAAAATAATGTTACTTAAGATTAGTAAATGTGGTGCATCATGTGATTCCAACCATTCAGTAAAAAGCATTAATGAGTAACAGTATCCCCCAACAGCTTGGAGCCTGTAGAGTCAATTACTTTGGCCATATCTTTCCAAATAATTACTAATGCCTTTTAATATTGCGAACATAAATATGGAATTCCAATGTATTTTGGTGCTCCTGAGGCTGCCTAAAAATGAAAAGGCATCCAAGTGAAGTGCATTATATACTTAATATACCTCAAAATTTCAGTGCCTAAAATGTGAAATAATTCTTTACCATTTAACAGTCTGCCTTACAGTAAATTCTAGTAGATTTTTACTTTTAGGATTTTATTGTAACTTTGGGAAATTAGTGGTAAAACATATGGTTTTAAAAAACAGTATGTGGCTGCACTTAAATTCACATAAAAATAGCATTTTTACAACCATTTTGAAATTTAATCCTTTTACACAGGTTAACAAAATGTATCACAAGAAAAACTAAACATTGGATTTAACAAAAGCAATATTTTTGAAAGTGGACAATGAAAAATTCTCAAATTTTTTTTACAAATGGTCACCTCTGGGTCAATTTACCACGCTAGGGGAACAAAGTTGTTAAAATATAGCTGTGCTCAACTGAGCCACTTATCTGCGCTACAGTATAGTACTTGAAATCAATCCTAAGGTCAAGATTTAAAACCATATTAAGAGACAAGACCCTAAGTGTTTTACGGTCACCTCACTAAGAGGTGCTTTTCCTTCCCCAAAACAGTCAAAAGCTTAATTAAAAGATTGACTATACATAAGTTTTTTTTTTTCCTCAACATATCTTCAGTTCAAAGCACTATTAATCATTGGTAATACGGTCTATATCTTGTCTGATCTGGATGATGTGGTCCAGGAAGTGGGGTTTGAGAAGGCGGACCCTGCATTCGTGGAGGAGGAGGTGGCCCTCTCGGTGCAGGCCAGATACCAGGACTCATTCCCCCTGGTTGTGTAAATGGAGGGCTCAGAGTTCCTTGATCTTCAGTGAACTGGGGTAAAGAGTTGGGATTATAATGGTGAGGAGGGGGTGCAGTTACAGGTGGACCACCATGTTGAGGTGGGGGAGGTCCTGGAGGAGGATGATTCATATAAGGTGGCATCTGGGCAATAATATGTCCAGGGGGAGGGGTTATTGGTGGTGGAGCAGAGGTCATTGGTGGAGGTGGAGCTTGGCTATAAACCAAGTGAGGAGTACCTGCAGCCTGGGGAGGATGTGGCATTGGATGGCTTATTGGTGGTGGAGGAGGTGGGGGTGGTGCATAATGTTGCTGTGGAGGCATAATATGATGAGGGTGCGATACCACTGGTTGACCCTGATATTCAGGATGGTGGTGAGCAGGTGCTGGGGCAGGAGGTGGTGGTTCTCTAGCACCTGAATTTGAGTCATCCTGAATAGGGACAGTTATTAAATTGCTGTGTTTTCTTGTTGAAATACGAAAGGTTTCCTGACTGACCGAACGAGGTGGAGGAGGAGCCATGGACAATTCTGCAGGAGGAGCACGAATATCCTCATGTGGCTGATTATAGTGCTCGTGTGGCACATGTTGCAAAGGAGGTGGCGGCATCATGATGTGCTGCTTTGGCGGGATATGGCTCATGTGGTGCTTATCTGGCGGCATCAGAAAACGATCGGGGATCTCAGTTGGTGGTGGAGCAATAGGAGGATGAACGTTTTCAAGTGAAGCACGGGTAACAGGTTTTCCAGCTCTCATATGGCGGTGGTTGATATGAGCCTGTAAGTCTCGCTGAGACAAGTATGTTCTCTTGCACCCTTGAACAATGCTACACATGAAGAGAGAACCTCGTGTACACTGCTCGATTCGCTGCACAGGATCACTACAGCTAAATTAGAAGGGGAAAAAACTGATTTACTAAAAGCAGACTACAAAGACAATGCACATAATTTCACACATAGGCCTGTTTTTAAAAACCAGTTGTGGAAAATATTGCAGAAGTTCACAATTAAAAGTTATAGTTACAGAAAGTGAACCCTTAACTTCTCTCCCATTCTGTGGTCTGTTCCCTATTAAGCATCAGCATTTCTACCAACCTCAGAACTCTGAAGTGAAGAAAAAATGAGAAGTGCTCATCTAACAGATTAGGTTTTAAAAAGAGACCCATCCTTCCTAAGGCCTAGAATGATCTCGTTGTCTCAAAGAACTCTACGCTTTACATCCATTTGCAAAAATATCCAGAAAGGTTAAACCAAAGATCTGTCATAGTCCTAGAATTCAAACCTGTATGATATTTATTGAGCAATCGGTATGTGCTGAGCAAACAATACTAAGTAAAAGATACCACAAGGACTACAGAAATTAGTACGATCATCCCAATCATCAGGGTTCCTAACATTAAACAATGTGAACAATTTAAATTCAAACTGACTATCAAGAGTCCCTTAAGGAAGAGTTACCAATTTCACTACTAAAAAATACTAAACACTCCCTTCTAAACTGTAGGCACTAAATTTAACTCAGTATTTTCTTAAAGACTCAGGGTCAAAATTACAACTCTTTTTCATTCACTGTATTTAATCCACACTTGCCTTTGTAGTCTGTTGGAAATAGTGGAAAGAGGACTGAACTAGGTATCAGAAGAAATGGGGTCAAGCATTGGCTCTGTAATCTTGGAGAAGTCACTTAATCTCTTTGCTTATTTCTTCATCTGCAATATGGGGTTAAAACATGCATTCTACCTAACTCACAGTGTTTTTCTATTTTGCCCTACCTTAAAGAATATCCTTAGGATAAAGGAAACAATGAAAGTGACAGAACTGAATCAATAGTTAAGCACTACATATGCAGAGACACAAGCTATGATCACTGAATATGTGTGTCAGGTCATTTGAAATTATATTAAATGGCTCTATATTTTTTATTTTGAGTTGTGTCCATATTTCCATCCTTGCTGTAAGACTGGCACTCCTTGATCCTAGCAGGCTTCCCTTTAGTGGTCATTTGGCACAGTTCCCATTTCTTGTTCCTAATTTGCTATAAACTCAGAAATATCTCTACAGTAACAGGATAAGGTACTTTGTTTTGGGTGATGCTTAAAAGCAACAGTGTATGATATTTATGTAACTTGGGTTGCCATTTCTTCATTTCCTGATCTGAGTCTGTTAAGCCAGATAGGCTTATGTTCTCAAATAGCTAAGGGCCAACTAGTGAGGTACTTACTGAGGAGTTACACTTAGTATCTTGAAACCTAAATTCCTTTTTAAATATTAATATTAGAATACTTATTGAATCATCTCTTCTCTCTCAGTGATGCCAATCTTCCTACACCAAAAAAGAAATCATCCTAGAACTATCTGTAATTCTGTTATCAACCAATATTACTGATCTTGGGATAGCTTCTGACCCAGGTTATAAAATCTCAGCAGCTTACAATTGTCCCAAGGAAGTTTGTCTCAAAGCCTTCTTAAGCCTTCTATCAGGGATTCTAAACTGATATAAAAATTCCTTATTCTGGATCTCTCAAGATCATCCCAAATCACATCAGTAGCAACCAATACCTCTAGATCTTCTTCATAACTTGTCTGAGCTGATGCCACGATCATGTTCTAAGATATAATACTCCAGACATAAATAATAAGATTTCGAGGTAATAAATAATAACTTATACTTAACACAGTACTTATCACATGTAAGGTACTATATATATATACTAGTTTAGCTCTAACAACAACACAGGGAGGTAGATATTATTATTAGCTCCACTTTACAGATGAAGAAACAACCAGGGATATGGCTAATAAATGTCAGAAAAGGGATTTGAAGCCAAGAATTCTAATTCCAAAGTCCCTGTTCTCAATCACTGCCTGATACTATCTCTCATGTATCCCATCAGAAAACAAAACAAAATAAAACAAAACTGTTCTCATTTATAATAGTAATTTTGTGATGACAAATGTTGTTTGTTTTGGCCAATCTGAATTGACAGATAATAGCTATCTAGCCCTATCCTAAGGAAAAGGCTATGGCCAACTCTGGGCTCACAAAGAAAGATCAGCCATGTCTGCATATTTGATATCCTGCTGCTGACTTATACCCGGGCCTTTAACCTAGATTACAATTCATCTCATCACAAACTTTATTATTTAAAAATGTAATGAGGGGATCCCTGGGTGGCTCAGAGGTTTAGCCCCTGCCTTTGGCCCAGGGCGTGATCCTGGAGTCCCGGGATCAAGTCCCACATCAGGCTCCCTGCATGGAGCTGCTTCTCCCTCTGCCTGTGTCTCTGCCTCTCTCTCACATATCTCTGTGTTTCTCATGAATAAATAAATAAATCTTTAAAAAAAAAAAATAAATAAATAAAAATAAAAATAAAAATGTAATGATAATCTTACCCTGGACACATCTTATCTCCTTTTTTTTCATGTAAAATAGCACAGTCATAGCAAAAAACATGCTTGCATGGAATCTGTGAACAGAGACATATTAGTTAAGCATACAAGAATGTAAAATATTTCCATAAAAAATAACCATAAGCACAATAACCTAGACATAGAAGGCACTTGAGAATTATTCATCAAAATAAACATTAAGTACTAGTTACAGAAAAGCAACAGTTAACCTTTTTCAGTAACAAAACACTTTGAGAATATAATGAAACCTTTGGCTCTTTCCTCAATAAATGTATACATGTCCATCTGCTTACACTTTATGGAAATATAAATGCTACGAGTTTCATCCTGTGGTTCCTAGGATGTAAAGCACGTGAAGAAGCCCAGATTATCCAAAGCAATCTACAGATTCGATGTAATTTTTCACAGAACTAGAACAAAAAATCCTAAAGTTTGTATGGAACCACAAAAGGCCCCAAACAGCCAAAGCAATCTTGAGAAAGAACAAAGTTGGAGGTATCACAAGCCCAGGTTTCAAACTATACTACAAAGCTGTAGTGAACAAAACTATGGTACTGGCAAAAACAGACACAGATGAATGAAACAGAGTTGGGACCCCAGAAGTAAACCCATGCTCATATGATCAATGAATCTATGACAAAGGAAACAAAAATATACAATGGGGAAAAGCCAATCTCTTTAATAAATGGTATTGGGACACTGGACAGCTACATAGAAAAAGAATGAAACTGGACCACTTTTTAATACCATACACAAAAATAAACTCAAAATGGATTAAAGACCTACATGTATGACCTGAAACAATAAAAGTCCTAAAAGAAAATATAGGCAGCAATCTCTTGGGACAGCAATCTTAGCAATATTTTCCTAGATATCTCCTTAAGCAAAGAAAACAAAAGCAAAGTAAGTAACTGGGACTATAACAAACTGAAAAGCTTTTGCACAGCAAAGAAATCATCAACAAGACAAAAAGACAACCTACTGAATGAGAGAAGAAATATGCAAATAGTCTACTCAATTAGGGGTTAATACCTAAAACACATAAAGAACTTATACAACTCAATACCAAAACAAACAAACAAACAAACACACACACACACACACACACACACACACCATCCAATAATCTGATTAAAATTGGAGAGAGGGGGCAGCCTGGGTGGCTCAGCAGTTTAGCGCTGCCTTCAGCCCAGGTCGTGATCCTTGAGTCCTGGGATCGAGACGCGGGACCCGGCATGGAACCCCGGGTTCCATGCTCCCGGGCATGGAACTTGCTTCTCCCTCTGCCTGTGTCTCTCTGCCTCTCTATCTCTCATGAATAAATAAATAAATAAAATCTTAAAAAAAAAAAAATGGACAGAGAACCTGAATAAACAATTTTCCAAAAATGACATACAGATGGCCAGTAGGCACCAATCATCAGAGAAATGCAAATCAAAACCACAAGGAGGTATCACCTTACATCTGTCTGAATGGCTAGTATCAAAAAGACAAGAAATAACATGTTGGTGAGGATGTGGAGAAAAACAAACTCCCATGCACTGCCGGCAGGAATGTAAACTGGTGCAGCCACTATGGAAAACGGTATGGAAGTTCCTCAAAAAATCTAAAACTTGAAGTACCATACACTCCAGTAATTCCACTTCTGGGAATTTACCTGAGGAAAACAAAAACACTAATTCGAAAAGGTATATGCACCCTTATGTTTATTGCAACATTATTTATAATAGCCAAGATATGGAAGCAATCCAAATGTCCAATGATAGATAAGTGGATAAAGAAGATGCGGTACATACACATAATGGAATATTAAAAAATTATAATACAAAAAATAATAATACAATGAAAACAACAATAACACACATGATAAAAATAAAAATTAAAAAAATACTTAATAATTAAATCTTGCCATTTGTGACAATGTGGATGAACCCAGAGGGTATTACACTGAGTAAAGTCAACCATAGAAAGACAAGGACGCCTGCGTGGTTCCATCAGTTAAATACTCCATCGGTTAAATAATAAATAAAAATATTAAATAAATAAAAATATTGATTTCAGCTCAGGTTACAATTTCAGGGTCGTGTTATCGAGCCCCAAGTTGGACTCTACACTCAGCAGGGAGTTTGCTTGAGATTCTCTCCCTCTCCCCCTTCCCCTACTTATGAGCTCTCTCTCTAAATAAATAAATATTTAAAAAGACAACAGAGAAAGACAAATACCGTATGATTTCACTAACATGTGGAATGTAAAAAGCAAAACAAACACAAGAAGAGAAACAGTCATAAATACAAAAAAAAAAAAAGCGCTAGTAGTTGTGTGCGGGGGATAGGCAAAAATAGGTAAAGGTGATTAAGAGGTACAAACTTCCAATTATAAAACAAACAAGTCACAGGGATGAAAAGTACAGCATAGTCAATATTGAAATACACAATACTGAAACAGAGATAATAATAATAATAATAATAGTAATAACTGTGTGTGATAAAAGATGGTTACCACACTTACCATGGTGAGCACAGTGTAATGTATGTAATTATCAAACCACTGTGTTTACACCTGAATGTCAACTATCCTTCAATTAAAAATTTTTTTAAAAATTTAATTTAAAAAAATAACTTCAAAAAATATCTCCCAAAGAATACCAAAACCATGTTTTATCTTATCCTGCCCCTCTTGAAACTATTCCAAAGTAAAAAAATAACAAATATCTCCTACACTTAATGTAAGTAGCGTTCTTCTCTGGTAGTTAATAAACTTTTAAAAATCTAAAAATAAATCAGAAAGACACAGTAAAATGATGTTAGACCATTTTAAAACTCACAATCCATTGCTGTTCTTTAGTTATGTTACACAGCAAAGACTCCATAATCTACATTCTCTACCAGCAGATATGTTACTGAATTCAATTTTTCTCAAACACAAATGTGAAACCATCTTTTTTTGAGGGAGCATGTGTCAAAATTACTGTAAAATTACAGCTGGGGTTGTAATTGTTTTAAGGATCAGAATTCAATTCTCAGAAATTATAATTATTAGTTTTACATTTAAAATTATAGCCTTCAGAAACGAGTAACTGATCTTATTCTTTACACAAGAAAAAAATTTTTCCTTAATAAACTATAATAAATGTATACTAACAAGTACCAAACAGTCCAAAGAAATAAGTTTTCAGAAGTTAGTTTCCTTAGTATTTTTCAAGTAATTCAAGAATTTGTCATAATTTTCCATAATAAATGATGTTATCCCAAAATTGCCCTTACCTATTTCATACTCACTAAAATGTCACAAACTTAGTCATTAAACAGTGATAAACCTAACTACTTAAATTTCAAAATCCCAACTCTATGCAAATGTTTACAAATGCAAATGTGATTTAATATAGTAATACTTACCATTCGCCCATAGATTTTAATAGGCAATCCACATTTGTCACAGAAATGAACTGGCGTATCATCCTTTTCACCTAAGATGTTTATCTGTTGAAATGATAGAATTAAAATTTCCTTTTTAAGCATTTCTAAAAGTTGTATTTATAAATTAGGCAATCAATTGGTTAGTATTTATAAAAGTTGTTAAAACAATTAGAAATAAAAGTTTCTTGGTATAATTCCCATATATTCCATATCATTAGCGGTGTGTGTTTTTTTTTTTTTTTTTTTGGTCCTCTTAGTGCTATGGTCACTGATTTTACTTGACTTTACAGAAAATTACTTCAAATTATTTTTTAAATTAGTGGATATATGGCATTAACAAATGATTTGAGTGTTCTAAAAAGTTTAATAGCTGTAATAAAAGTTCATACCATTCTTTAAGTATTCTGATTATAATAAAATATTTAAGATATTTTATTGTTTTAATAAAATGTTTTATTTTTAGTTATACCTGGAAGTCCCAAAAAAGGTGTCCAGGAAATCTTCGCTGATTTCCAAACAGTTCTCCCCCTTTACAGTCATACCGTTCTTCTTCATTATAATCAAATCCTTCTGAAAAAAGAAAGTGTTAAGGATGAACTTTTAAAATCCTAAATTTCATTTTGGAAGTACATGTACTCACCACAGACCTGTACAATGAGAGACCCATCTGATGCCTTTCAAAGCCCTTCTAAAGACAAGATAATCAAGATTAGTTAAATTGAGTTTAAAATATCAGCTAGAAATGATCTTGGTGACCATCTAGTCCAACTCTCTCATGTTCTAATTGAGAATATTGTAGTATGGAGACCCACAATAACTCAACACATGGATTAGTGGTAGGGCCAGGAACATACCTCAGAACTCTTCACTCCCATTCAAGTGCTCTTATTAACTCATCAGACTATCTCTAGTATAAAACTTTACTATTTACCATCAGCACATTTGTTGCACCAACTTCTAAGATACTGATCACCATTTACTCTAATCTACCTACCAAAGTGGTGTCAGGCTGCAAGAGGCTGATTTTATTGCCAAAAGCATATAATGGAAACAAAGAATTCTGCAGGTTTTCTTCTTAGACTTAGTAAATTAGGTATCCTCTTCTTCAGTCTTACAACTGAGCCTGTTTTTAGAAATAACAACATATTCATACTTCATCCATTCAATTAAAACCTCTCCCTGGTTTATCATCCAAAAGGCAGAAGGCATATCATACCTATTCACAAGTATCCTCCTCTACACTACATATACCAATAACGTTACGAAGATCAAATGGGTTCAGTTTCTCTGACCCTGATCATCATCCTCTCATTTCATACAAAAGAACAGAAAACCAATGGACACTCTGATAGTAATTCTAGGTATAATCCAATTACCTAAAGTAAAGTTGAGAAGACACATTATCCCTCCAAAATGCCAAGCTTCTCGTGTCTCTTTTGGCCCTAGAACTGGTAAACAGAGTAGCCCAAGCACACAAGTTTTAACTTTACTCAAACATGTTTAAATTACAGCACCTGTGTATGGGTGGACACATGGACATACGCACAAAGACAATGATGTAAGAATTTTTTGAAGATGGTATGGACACTTCAGTGCACTGCTAATTATCTCCAATACAAAAGAGAGTTCAAAGAGTGTTCTTACAAGTTACAAACAAGTGGCTGTAGGCTCTTAATATGACCCATTTATACCTTACAAAAGATGCTGTCATCTAAAACTCAAAATAAGAAAAATCAATTTATTTTATTTATCTAAAATACAGAAAATTATTGTGCAAAACAGAAAAGGAAATGAGGAGCATATAATCATTTTTCAGAGTAGTCTGATCTGTGGTCCTATCCTTAAACTGTGTGTGTGTGTGTGTGTGTGTGTGTGTGTGTGTATACACCAAACCATACACCAAACCCCGTATCAGCACCCAAAACTCCCTATTCTGATCAATGCCTAGAAAAAACACCACTTATTTTTTATCCCAAATAAGTTAAACTAAAATATTCAAAAATTATCTTCAGTCTCAGTTTGTGCTATTAGGAGAAAGAATGGTAAGAGTAGTTCCCCTTAGAAAGGGGTATGGGGGGCAGCCCGGGTGGCTCAGCAGTTTAGCGCCACCTTCAACCCAGGGTCTGATCCTGGAGACCCTGGATCGAGTCCCACGTCAGGCTCCTTGCATGGAGCCTGCTTCTCCCTCTGCCTGTGTCTCTGCCCCCCACCCCTCTCTCTCTCATTAATAAATAATCTTTAAAAACAACAAAAGAAGGGTATGGGGCTTGAGGAGTGAGAGAAGAGGGAATGAGAGGATATCTGAGAGGAAAAGGATAGAAGGGGTTTCTTTTTTAGCTTTTTTTTGCCTCGTTTGGATTATTCCAATAAGAATTTATGTGCAGATTACTGTGCAGTTTTTAGAAATTATTAAAAGAAACAAAAAGACCAAAGACAGGAGACCCTAGGTTATGGATAGTGAGAGGCAGCCCTAAATTGCTACCACTCCAATTTGTAACATTTGACTTCAAATGAACTTGTTTAGATGGGTAGAGATACCCTACAATAAAAGGAGTCATAATATGAGGTATAATTAAAACATTTGGTTCCAAAAAGAAATACAGACAGATTGCTGGAATAGAACAGGAAATCCAGAAATAGACATAAATACTTTTAGACCTTTAATGTAGGATAATGATCGGATTCCTATTCTCAGCAGAGAAAAGACAGATCATTCAATAGTTGAGACAAACAGCTGTTTTAGAGGGAAAAATAGAGCCGCCAAACTCCACTTTATTTTTCTAATAACCAAATATATGTCCATAAATGTCCCAGTGCCAGCTAACTTTTTCTGTAAAAAGCTAGGTAAGTAAATATTTTAGGCTGCGTTGGTCTCTTGCAATTACTCAACCATGCCATTATAGTGTGAAAGCAACCATAAACATTACTTAAATGAATGGGCATGGCTATGTTCCAATAAGACTTTACAAAGACTGAGCTGGATTTGGTCCACAGGCCATAGTTTGCTGACCCTGTGCTAAAGGGCAAGACAGACAAATTATTTTGTGCTCATGAAATAGGGGAAAGGCCTTTCTAAGAATTTTATAAGACCCAGAAGTCGGGATGCCTGGGTGGCTCAGCAGTTGAGTGTCTGCCTTTGGCTCAGGACGTGATCCTGGGGTCCCGGGAACAAGTCCCACGTCGGGCTCCCTGCATGGAGCCTGCTTCTCCTTCTGCCTGTGTGTCTGACTCTCCCTGTGTGTCTCTTATGAATAAATAAATAAAATCTTAAAAATAAAATAAAACGGAGAAGTCCTAACAGAAATGACTGGATTGGTACCTGACAACACAGAATCTTCAAACTTCTCTACAATAAAAATTATATATAGAAAATGCAAAAGACAAATGGTGAATCTATACAATATATGACAAAGAGTCAATTTAATAATATGTAAAGAACTAACAAAAGTCAAGAGAAAGAAAACAGTAAAAAAATGGTTAGAGGATATGAACAGGTAGATCCTAGGCAGAAGAAATGCCCAATACTATGAAAAGATATAGACACAACCTCACTCATAATTAAAGAAATGTATATCAAAACAAAAATTTTAGGAGGCTAGTAGTCACAATATTGGTGTGTGGGAATATAAACTGATATACTTTTTATAGAGCCATTTGACAATATCCATTAAATTCTAAAATGCACCGTATCCATCAACTTATAAAATACCCAAATTCATGCAGTTCTACCTCAAGTATACATGTTAAGCTATACGTACAATATTTACTGCAATACTGTTTTTAACAGCAAAGAAGTTATAAAAACTATTAAAATACGGCATATCCATAAAAAAGAAATATCCAAACCTATTTTCTTAAATGAGTACATCTGTATATACTGATATGTGGAAAAATTTCAAATGCATCTTACATGAAAAAAGGGCAGTTATGGGATCCCTGGGTGGCGCAGCGGTTTGGCGCCTGCCTTTGGCCCAGGGCGCGATCCTGGAGACCCGGGATCAAATCCCATATCAGGCTCCCGGTGCATGGAGCCTGCTTCTCCCTCCACCTGTGTCTCTGCCTCTCTCTCTCTCCCTCTGTGACTATCATAAAAAATAATAATAATAAAATAAAAAAATAAAAAAAAAATAAGAAAAAAGGGCAGTTATACATTAAAAAGTTACTATACTATAAAAAAGTTGTAACAGAAATCATTTTGGTGGAGTATTGTCGAAGTAGAGGAACAAATTTTACTTTTCATATTATGCTTTCTGCCGTATTATTTAGGTTTTTTTATTTTCAAACAACAGGCAGTGTTGCAATAACAAAAGAAAAAACCAAAAATACTATACAGGAAAGTACATGCCAAAATGAGAAGTCAAACAGAGAGACTGAAAAAAGTGAAGACAGTAAGATAAAAAAAAAAAGGCATTATTAGTAAATTAATAAATAAGACCACATGGATTATTTGGTGGAATTAGATACAAAAGAAAGACTTTTGGACTTGTCCGTTTAAACAAATTACCTTCATCACCAGGTGGAGCCTTTGCAGGCATCCTGTTTATAGTCCTTGGAGTTCGAGGCGCAGTTTTGGTTTTGTTCCCTTGTTTGGAGATGAGCTTTATAGGAATTCGTCTTCGAACATCAAGACCACCCAATGATCCAGAACTATTAGTGCCTTGTAACTCATTGTCTATATCAGAAGAAAAAAGTTGTCATTTCTTTTAGTTTTCCTCTTTTGAAGATTATTCTGCCACAAGTATTAAAGTAACATACCCAACATTATCAAGGGCTAAATATGAAGGTTCTGATTTTAAATATTATGCTATATAAGTTTAAACACTAATTTTCTCTACATTAGATAAAATCTTAAAGCAATGCTTTTTGAGACAAAGAACCCTTTAAAAAGTTGACAAAAGTTATAGAACCTCTCCCTAAAAGTAGACAATAAAAATTTATGTGATTCCAGAAGAGTTTGCAGAAAACATAAGACCCTTCATAAGCCACTTCTGTCTTTAACTATGAGATAAGAACTTCTGTCTTTAACTATAAGAGATTTTTTTTAATTAAAAAAAAAAAAGTAAAGGAAGTATAAGAGGAAAAGAAAGAAAATCATCCCTATCTCCACCAAGCACACAAAACACTTGTTACAGTTAATGAAATGAATCTACATTAGGACAATCAATAAAACAAAACACAAAACTAACACTGACAATGGCAAAATTAAATAAATAATACATTTGAAAATGAAGTTAGTTTTAAGGAAAGTGACTATTTCCTTAAGTGTAAAATAGTTTTTCTAAAAAGTATTCAAGGATAGCAAAACTTCTCACACCATTTAATAGCAGAAACATGCAATCACGTATTTGTGCTATAACCTTTCTAGATATATAATGTGAGTGTGCTATTGTAAGCAGTACAGCATCATAACAGAAAATTAGAGTTTAAGGGTATGCAAAATTTCTGCAATTAAACTAAATGTAAACAAGAGACACTTTCTAAGTCTCTGCTTGTTACTAGCTATGAAATAAATGAACTCATTTCTCATGAGTAATAGGAGCATTATTTCATAGAACTGACTCCATCGAAGGTTAATAGTCTCCCTTGTTTCAAGTCTATGACAAAATATTACAATACAGTAAATATTCACCTTTACTACTAAAGACACAAAGGGAAATGCCCTAAAGTAGGAAATGCAAATAAAATAATTTTTTAAAATAGAAATGTTTTAAATGTGATAAATTATTGAACTTGCCATGCAGGAGATAGTACAATCAAGATTGATAGGCACCCTGTCCACATTACATTCAGTAAAGCCAAATTAGGAAGTAGTAACCTAGTACTAATGACCTCCAAGGGTACTAGGATTTTAGACACGTGTTAAATTCACATCAATTTGCACTCTTTCTGAACAATACTTATTTTAAGTTTTATTTATCTAAGTAATCTCTATATCCTACATGTGGCTTGAACTCATGACCTCAAGATCAAGAGTCACATACTCTTCTGACCCAGCCAACCAGATGCCCCTCTTTCTGGACAATATTTAGAACAAAATTCAAAATAGGTCATTAATAATTAATTCCAATCTCTTTCAGTCTGCTTTCTGCTATTACTTTTACAAAACCTAATCCTCAAAGAAAAAATTCATGGAAAGGAATTACATGGCTAGCTAAAATCTCCAGTTAGGATAAACTCAACTTGGTCAACCTTCAAACTTCACTACATGTATTAACAAGTTGAATAATGTATTTCATCTGCTTCCATTCCAGTTATTTATGTAAAAGTATCTACAAGCCAAAAAACATGAATCATTTTTTTTCTTTCTCAAAAGGTATTCCTGATTTTCCAATAAAGTAGAAAAGCAAGTTAATGTAGACAGATATTTAACAGTTCAATGTTGTCCTTCAGATACTAGATACTGATATCCTTCAGATACTAGAAAGACTCAATGGTTTTATCTAGTGGAATGACCAAATCCCAACCCTTCATTACTGCAAATCCTTTTCCCACCACCCTGAACACCTGTCACAATTGCTTGCTTGGTCCACCACAACTTCTAGGGAGTCTACTGCCCCTTAACACCTTGCCACCTACTCACAAATTGCAAGCCCATAAACAAAGTACAGCATTTAACAGTGACATCATTCTGGGCTTGCCTTTTTTTTTTTTTTTTTAATTAAAAATCAGAAAATAGAGCAATTTCTTCTTGAACATGCCAACTAAAAATATAAATCCTGTAACCACAGAAGTCCTTGGATTTTACACAGAAAATGAGAACTAAAGATATAACTGACCATTTATTTTTACTTTTTAAAGATTTTAAGTGATCTCTACATCCAGTGTGGGGCTTGAACTTACAACCCCAAGACTGAGTCAAACGCTCTACCAACAAAGCCAGCCAGGCACCTCTGTAATTGGTCATTTAAGGTGAATCCACTTTAAAAAGGAGTAACACGGGGATCCCTGGGTGGCGCAGCGGTTTGGCGCCTGCCTTTGGCCCGGGGCGCGATCCTGGAGACCCGGGATCGAGTCCCACGTCGGGCTCCCGGTGCATGGAGCCTGCTTCTCCCTCCGCCTGTGTCTCTGCCTCTCTCTCTCTCTCTGTGACTATCATAAATAAATAAATAATTAAAAAAAATTTTAAAAAGGAGTAACACTCTTACATGATAGTATTTTTTAAAATATGTGTTTAGAATTTTATCCTGAATTAAAGGAAACCAAGAAATATCTTACAAAATTTAGATTTCTGTTATAACTAAGTGCTGATTCTTAGAACAACCAAAGAATGAATCAAGTATTAATTGGAGTTTCTTGGAGTAGTTTTTCCTGGCAAAATGCTATTAGAAGATAGACTTCATTATATGTTTGACTTTTCAGCATGATCATAAAAATCAGTCATTTTTGCGTAATATTCAAGGGTTTCATCAATTTCCCCAAGGGCCTCTCTTAAACCCTCCACATTAAAATATTTCCGTTAAGATGCCTACCTGATCATAATGTCTTCAATCAACTGGCACTTCCTCACTTGCCAATGATTTTTTTTTTTTAATTTTATTTATTTACTCATGAGAGACAGAGAAAGAGGCAGAGGCAGAAGCACAGGCAAACTCCCTGGTAGGGAGCCCAATGCAGGACTCGATCCCAGGACTCCAGGATCATGCCCTGAGCCAAAGGCAGATGCTCAACCGCTGAGCCACCCAGACATCCCAGTTGCCCATTTTAGTTGTGCTTCAGTTATCAAATTCATGTTTATGAATTCCATGAAAACCTGAATCTTTTGCGAGTTTTATAATCAGTCAATATACAGCATGTGATACCATTTCCTGATGTGATACCATTTCCTGATAGAAAGCAAGGACAATGGCTTACAACAAAATTAAAAGAATTGAAAAAGGAACGCCTGGCTGGCTCAGTCAGTAGACCATGTGACTCTTGATCTAGGGGTTGTAAGTTCCAGCTCCACGTTGGGTACAGAGCTTACTTTAAAAATAAAATCTTTTAAAAACAGAAAAGGAGCAGCAGGGATATCTGAGTAGGAACTAATTTTTTAAGCGGTCAGATCATTTGTGAATATTTTCATGCCAGGATGACTCTTACTTTCTAGTCAACATTTTAACTTGGAGAACTAGGATAATACTCAGAGACACACCCAGCCACACTACAACTTCCTAACATAATATCCTCTAAACTGTGGAAGGTGCTTCACTCTCAATTCTAGTAAGGGGCTGTAATGAGAAGTGTTTTGCTGAAGTTGCATGTTTACTACTCTAACACCAAGGTCCCAGATCTCAATTCTACAAAATTTCCAAAACTAGAGTTCCTTACAGCCCGGTTCTTGGCCCTCTTCTTCTCTGTGTTCTTGTTCTTTGAGTGATCTCATCCATCCTCATTCCTTAAAACAACAGCTACCTGCTCATAAGTCTCAAATACGTATTTTTCAACCCAGATCTTTCCTCTGATCTCCACTTGACATCTCCCCCTTGTATATCCTCGTACACAGCTCATCCTTTGCAGCCCAAAATCTCATTCTCAAGTTCCCAAGTCTCCCTTTACCACTTAAAAAAAAAAAGACGTCTGTTTTCCTCCCAAGTTTTCCCCAACTTAGTAACGGGCACTGCCGAGCTGCTCAAACCAGAAAGGTAGTCGTCTCTCCTTTCTCTCACAAAGCTCCTATTTGAATTCCACCACAACATTCGATATGCCCACTCCCCTTTTCTCTAACCCGAACCAACTTCATTACCGAGCCTCTCATAGTGTTCTACTGCAATCACCATCTAAACTATTTTCTATCAGTCTTGTCTCTCACACCATTCTCCACAAACAAGTTATTGTGTTTTTAAAAGAAATTATGTTCCTCCTGTACTCCTGCTCAATGGCTTCAGGGATCCCCAAGTGGCTCAGCAGTTTGGCACCTGCCTTCAGCCCAGGGCGTGATCCTGGAGTCCCGGGATCGAGTCCCACATCGGCTCCCTGCATGAAGCCTGCTTCTCCCTCAGCCTGTGCCTCTGCCTCTCTGTCTCTCATGAATAAATAAATAAAATCTTAAAAAAAAAAAAAATAGAATCAAATCTTTACCACGGCCTTCAAAGTCCTGTACCATCTGACTCCCACCGTCCCTTCCAATCTCTTAGGGCTCGTTGCTTCTTGCTAAACTGTAGCTGACCGACCTCTACGTTTTCCTTCCTCAGAGTCTTCATATTTGCTAGACACGCTTTACTCCTGATTAATTCCATGCAGGGATTCTTCTCACCTATCAGATCTCAGCTTAGAAATCCAGAAAGACCCTCCCTAACCACTCTCTCTGAAGCCTCCTCCTATTAGTCTTTACCACAGACGCTGTTAATTTTTTTTCCAAGCGCTCATCATGATCTGTAATGTTTAGGTTTAAAAAAACAAAAAAACAAAAAACAAACAAACAAACAAAAAACTTCTCTATCGTGTCTTTCCCAACAGAATGTAATCTCCATGAGGCCAGGAACGCAGTTGGCCTGGTTTCCATCATTCCCTCTCTAGGCATACTGGGGTCTGGCATAGGTTTTGCTGACTAGCACTCACCAAATTTTATAGACAGATATAATTTTACGCCTATATGTACAAAATTAAGTAGGCATTTGATGACTGAGAACGCCTTACCCAATACTTAATACAAGGAGTATCCTTTTATCCCACTTAGGATATGGCTGATGGAACCACACGGAACAGTAGCCCCAGGTTCACTCACTCACTATCCAAAAGCCACGAAGAAGAAAAAAAGCCAAACAACACGCAACGAAGAGCGGAGTCCTTCTTACTTGGAGAAAGAGATGCGGGTATCTTGAATTTAAGCTCTCCTTTGTAAACGCCCCCGAAAGATGAGTAAGGACCACAGCCGAAGCGCGGAGCAGGCTTTGGGTTCAGACAGAAAAGCCGCTCCGAGCAGGATTCCGAAAACTCTCACCTGGCTCCCCCCTCCGCCTCGCGTCCACGAAGGACCGGCAGCGCCCCCCGCAGCGCGCGCCCGCAGCCCCCTCCCGCGCCCCGCCCCGACCCAGAGCCTGGAGTCTGCCCGCCGGCACCCGAAACGCAGAGCGGGGCGCCAAGGTTTAAAAAAAAAAAAAAGGAGGCAGCGCGCCCCGGTCCCCACGAGGCCGCGCCGCCCACCGTGCGGGCGGGGAGCTCCGCAGCACCAGAGCGGCGGCTGCTGCCGGCACCGAGGCTGTAGGTACCACACCGGAGGGTAGGCCGGGAAACGGCAGGCCCTTGCCGGGCACCGGGAGGGGTCTGTGGGATTTCTCTCTCACCGCCACCCCCCAGCGCTGCAGGGCGAGCGCATCCCCGCTCCGCCCGCCGGGCAGCCAGTCCCAGGCCGGCCGAGGGGGCATGGACCCGGGACCCCCGCTGCCTCCGCCTCCTTACCAGTGTGATCCATGATTCGGCTCGCGGGGCACAGTGGGAGCGGAAGTCAACCGCGCCGGAGTCGCAGGGCGCGCGTGCGCGCTCCCTTCCGGAGCCCGCGAGGCGGAAGTGCGACCGAGCTGCCTCGGCTTGGGCCTCCCCAGGTTCCCCTCTCTGTCGGGTGGGTGCACTACCCAACTCCGGTGAGGGCGTCTGGCATAGTTCGAGGGAGGCAAAGGGGGTACGCCAAGGGCTTTCAGGTCGAAGGTGCTAAGACTAGACTACAGAAATGAGACCCGCGGGCACGGGGGAACGGGGAGAGCACCGGCAGCCGGTGGAACGAGCTCGCGGCAGGTAAGGCGGCTGCTCGCCCCCGCGGAGCGTTGCCTTCTGGGACTTGTAGTGCGCGGCGGCCTCGGAGCCGGCCGGGCGCAACTGCGCAGACTCGGCCGTTGGGCTTGGCCCCACCCCGGCGGGCGGAGTAACGGTTTGGAATGGCCCGCAGTGCGCGCGCGCCGGCGTCCTCCGCGCGGGGGGGGGGGGGGGAGCGTGGGGGGGGGGGGCGTAGACGCGCGCGCCCCGGAAGGCGTCCTCCGGCGGGAGGTTGCCCGGGGGACGGCCGCGCCGTGGGAGCGGGGAGGGCTCTCGGCGTGCGGTCTCCATCCCGCCCGGTCCTGGCGGGCCCCGCGGAGCGCACGTGGTACCGGCCCGTGCTCCCACCGAGGAGGTGTGGTAGCGGTGGGGACGCAGCACGGCGCCCCCGCGCGCCCCGTCCTCGGGGTGGGGGTGGGGGTGGGGTGGGGGCGGGGGAGCGCGGGCCCGGGGGGAGGGGCGGCGGGGCGGTACCTAGCTCCAGCTCCTGGTCGCCGGGGGTCGCGGCCGCGGCTGCCTTCATCGTCCCCGGCCTGCGCCGCGGAGTGGGTCCGGGGGCCCTTGAGCGAGGCGGCGGCGGCCTCGCCGACCGGGCTCCGGGTGTGCGCTCCCTTCTCCGACCCTTCGCACCTGGTGCTCTCGGAGGAGTAGGAAGGAGCGCACGATTAAGGAGAAAACACGAGCCTGGGAGCCCAGGGATTTGGGTTCTATTCCTGTCGTCCCTTGGTGACGACATCGTTACCTTGGGTGGTTCACGCTTTCCGTGCCAGAGTTCCTGGATCGATAGAAGAAGAAGATGATGATGATGATGATGATGATGATGACTCTCCCGCCCTCCTCCCAGGAGCGCTCTCCGGCCCCGAATCCTGGAGGGAGCGCGTGCGGCGGTGCGCTGGGCCGGTGGTTCTGCAGCGAGGTCGGCGTGGAGTCCTGGGGAGCGGAACCTTGAGTGCTCCGCGCTCGCCGGTGGATGGAGGTTCTCCTGGGGCCTTTAACGATTGTATTTGTCCATGAGACACAGAGAGAGAGACCTAGGCAGAGGGAGATGCAGGCTCCCTGCAGGGGACCCCCCCACACCCCCTAAGGTCACGACCTGAGCCAAAGCAAAGGCAGAGATGCTCAACCACCGAACCGGCCAGGTGCCCCTTCCTGGGGTCTTGAAATACACTTCCCCGCGGCACCTGAAGCTTCCTATACAAGTTTTTCGGTACAGTTACAGCCAAGGGGAATTGTGAATCAGCCTTAACCCTTGCTTTTGTTGAAAGGTAAATTTCTGTATCACTAAGTGATCTCCAAGACGCTTTCAATTGCTGAGCTTGTTTTGTTTGGGAGGTTGGAGGAGGCTTAACCGTACCTTTGCCCTTTCTCTAAATACAGTGCTAGATAGGATCGTGCGTTTTTCACCCATTTGAGGTACAGAAAAAGGTAGTTTTCAGCTAGGAAGTCCTCTTTGTATTTTTTCTTTTTCTTTTTCTTTTTTTTTTTTTTTTTAAGATTTCATCTATTTATTCATGAGAGACACAGAGAGAGAAGCAGGCTCCATGCAGGGAGCCCGATGTGGGACTGGATCCCGGGTCTCCAGGGTCAGGCCCTGGGCGGAAGGCGGCGCTAAACCGCACACACCCCACACCCCACCCCCCACCCCCCACCCCCACCCCACCCCACCCCACCCCCCGCGCCGGGCTGCCCTTTTTTCCCTCCTCACATTTAGCCTGTCAGCTGTACTTCAGATTAATGCAAATACAGGTTCATAACGGTATTATCAGTGTCTGCTGATGCTCGTATGTAAAGAATTGAAATAAAGAGACTTCAAACTATACTATACATAATTTAGTCTGTAAATCAGAAGCTGTGTCAGCATTTTATGATGCATCAAGTTACGAAATTTTAGGGAGGGAACACTCACTTATTTTAGATTTCCTGTTGATAAAATGTTAGACAAACATTTGTTGAATTATTCGTTTGACATCTGTTGCTTTTTTCATGCGCTGCTTGTAGCATCTGTGCTCTATATTCATTTCCCTCCTTAGCTGTAGTTGCTTCACTTTATCAGGGCGATAGCAGTGTGACAAGTTAATCCCTAAACTGATAAGTGAGACTGTACATAAGACTTTTATTTTATTGCTGCCCTCTGGTATCCCTTGTTGGTGACCTCTTTGCTGTAATCAGTCACAATTTATTAAAAGTTGACATTCTTAGTATGCTCTACATGCTTTCTATTTAATAATCTTTATTACTGATAGTATATTTAAGCAAGTTTTATGAAATGGAAAAAAGTAAAATTAGCACGATTTAAAACAACAATAGAAACTTGATATTCATATTTATTTTATAGCTTGGTGCTGTCCTAGGATTTATAAGAACAAAATATTGTAGTAATGGGCAGTCTGAAACACTGAGGTGCATATTTCCATCTTACTGGCAGACCATCTGCTGACCCATGAATTTATAAGCTAATGTTCTTTTTTTTTTTTTTAAGATTTTATTTATTCATGAGAGACACAGAGAAAGAGAGGCAGAGACACAGGCAGAGGGAGAAGCAGGCTCCATGCAGGGAGCCTGATGCAGGACTCAATCCCAGGACTCCACGATCACGCCCTGGGCGGAAGGCAGACGCTCAGCCGCTGAGCCACCCGGGCATCCTTAAGCTAATGTTCTTGAAGATGCTTTAATAACCTTCCATTTATATAGCACTGTTTACACTAAGAGAAAAAAAGGGTGGGTATCAGAGAGCATGTTTGACTTGTTTTGTTGGTCTGTGTTTGGGAGTGCTGAAACATAAGGTATGATTGTACAGAACGTTGAAGAGTAAAATTCTAGAGTAACAGTAAAGAAAGAGCCCATAGGGGTGCCTGGCTGGGTCCATTGGTGGAGCGTGTGACTCTTGATCTCAGGGTCATAAGTTCAAGTCCCACATGTGGCATGGAACTTACTTTAAAATTGTTTTTTGATTACAAAAAAAGTATGTAAAACTTAGCATGGTAAGTTATTCATATAAACAACATAGTTCAGTAAGATACAAATTTTTTTAAGTGGACAGAACTTCAATTTGGATGGGGAAAAGTGAACCAATAGTATTACCTATAAGAGAAGAACAGTTGACTGGGGTGCCTGACGGGCTCAGTTGGTGGAGTGTGCAACTCTTAATCTCGGGGTTATAAATTTGAGACTCAGGTGTAGAGATTACTTAAAAATTCTTTTAAAGAGAGAATAGTTGACCAAGAAGCCAGAGACTGCTATGATATCCAAAATGCTAGTAAGTATGAATGAACTGTTAATAACTGATCAGGATAGTGTCCACTAGACTTTAGAAAGTTTGGTAAGTAGGGGCACCAGGGTGGCTCTGTCGGTTAAGCATCCAACTCTTGGTTTTAGCTCAAGTCGTGAGATTGAGCTCTCGGTCGTGCTCTGTGCTTAGTGTGGAGTCTGCTTGAAATCTTCTCTCTCAAATCTTTTTTAAAAAGCTTGATAAATAGAAGTAGATGGGAAAGGCAGTAGAATATGGTGATTAGGTAGATGAACTTGAGAGTTAAAGACTGGGGGTTCCAAGCCCAGTGCTGTCATTTCCCAGTTGCAAGACTTTAGGCAGATGACCTAATCTTTGTGGCTGACTTGCTTCCTTTGTAGAATAGGGTTAATAATAGTACCTGTCTTTAGGGTTGTGAGAATTAAATGTTTTTATTCATCTGAAGTACTTAGTACTGTCTGGCAGCCAGTAAGCCCTCATTAAATGGCAGTTCTTATTATCAAGATAATTACTCTAATCGTTGCTTCTTAAGGTGGTAGTTAAGATTAAATGAGATAATGAACATTACATGATAGCTACAACGTTATTATTACCTGTAAAAATGAATTGGAGATAGGTTTTGAAGAGAGGTCAGTTGGGCTGATTTAAACCCATTAGCACACTGATCCACAAAGCAAAACTATGTTGAGCTAAGACTCTGACTTCTTTGTATTGGAAGCAGTTGTGTGATCTGCCCTCAAACTGAGTCGGTAGCCATAACTGCAGCTGCACATAGTCCCAGCTTCCTCCCCTCCCTCCCAGGTCTTGAAACTGAGCTCTAACATAATACCACAGCCAAGCCTTATCAAGTATGGCAGCTGGCTTTCCAAACACCATAAAAAACTGGGCAAGAGACAAATACAGGGAATAAGAAGGTTAAACCACAAGGAGTATTGCTGATTGAAGGCATTTCCCCAGTCATCCTTTGAGTCCCAGAAATACACATAACCCAACTGGATAGGAGTACTTTAATCTAGAGAGGTCCTGCAGCCTCTCTCCCCTTCTGAGAAGGCATATTTTGCACTGGGTAACCTTTGAGCTGGATGGGCCTACTTCTCCCTCCAGAGCCTCTGCTAAGAGATAATTGCCTTTTTTTTTTTTTTTTCTAATAAGCTTACTCTTGAAAGACTGCTTAGAATATTACACTGCTTGATAGCTGTGCCATGTTTGTAAGCAAGCAGTCTGTGAGATTGTTTCCTAGACCTGAGAAAGCTTTCATCCAAAGTCCAGCTGCCACTCCATGCCAGTTAGAAAGGGCTTTCAGGCTTCCCTGGCATACATGGCTTGTAAATAGGCCCTGTTACTGTTTAAGTAAAGGTCCGTTGCTATCAAATATATTTTACATCATAGCCCAGTACATAAACACAAACACATATGTATCACACATGAAAGTGTCATAAAGCTATGTTTACCCTTGCTATATCCAATTCCCTCTTGCTGTTTCTATTTTCTTCTGTCCCTTTGAAAAAGCTTGCTGGTTATGACTCACTAAAATGTCAAAGTGCACTAATGACTTGGAATTTAAGTTTGAAAGCCACTGCTTTATATCTCCATGGTATTTTGAAGAATTTAAAAAAAAAATTTATTCTATTCTAGAAATGTCAGAGAAGAAGGATAAATCTTGGCACCAGGAAGACTTCATTCTTGTGTGGTTGTGCAAAGGGATGATAAGGAAGATATCCAAGACCGAAGAATGCCAGGAACCTCAAGAACAGGGCTACTTGGAGTCTCTTTCCTGTAATTGGTAATAGCTACCTCCCCAGAACTGGGTCTCCAAATGAACAAAAGCAGTTTCTTGGCACTAAAGTAACACCCACCTATACCTCAATTGAGGAAATGCTGGGCGGAGATTTGGAATTCTTACTCCTACCTTAAAGCCTACCTACCCGTCAGGCGATTGCTCATATGCCACTTTCTCCATCAAGCCTTCTCTGATTCATTCCTGCGACAGGTAATTAGAGAAACTATGAGCTTTGGAACCAGCCGGAATTGGGCTCAAATCTCAACCCTCCCTGAGAGACAGTTGTTAAATTGGACATTCACGTAAGCTCAATATCTGTATCCATGAAATGGGGATACTGATCATTCTTCTTACAGAATTGTTCTGGAGATGAAAGGAGATGACATCTACAAAGGCTCTTTATTACTTGCCATATAACAGGCCTTCTGTAAGTGTCATTTCCTTCATTCATCTTGATAATTACTGTTTCTTCAAAATGTCCAGGCATGGGACGTCTGGGTGGCTCAGTGGCTGAGCACCCACCTTTGGCCCAGGACGTGATCCTGGAGTCCCAGGATCGAGTCCTGCGTTGGGCTCCCTGCATGGGAGCCTGCTTCTCCCTCTGCCTGTGTGTCTCTCTCTCTGCTGTATCATGAATAAATATAAAATCTTTTTAAAAACTTGTTAAAAAAAAAAAAAAGTCCAGGCACTGTTTCTCCTAAGACCTGACTCTGTACTTGATATTGTATCAGCAGGCGTATTTTGTCTACCCTACACTCCAGCTCCTGAGGATAGAGCCCATTGGCCATCTGTATTTGTATAACACGCAGTATGTAGCAGAAAGTACTCACAAAGTATTTGTTGACTTATTGAAGAATGTCGAAAATAATATGGCCTTGTCGAAATAAGACTTGTATAAAACTTTTGCACATAAATGTGGCAAACAACTGGATGAAAGCTTACAATATAAATATTATAGGAAGGCACTGACCACTAGGCTTGTAAAGAATCAGTGACAGTTGGAAGCCTGGGTGGCTCAGCGGTTGAGCACCTGCCTTCAGCCCAGGTCATGATCCTGGAGTACCGGGATCGAGTCCCACATCGGGCTCCCTGCATGGAGCCTGCTTCTCCTTCTGCCTGTGTCTCTGCCTCTCTCTCTCTGTGTCTCTCATGAATAAATAAATAAAATCTTAAAAAAAAAAAAGAATCAGTGACAGTTTATCACACCAGTATTCAGAGTTCATTCGATAAAATGAGCAGAGAACACGTAATGCCAGAAGGTAGTCGGCCAGGTCTTCAAACATAAAGAAACTCAGAAGCCCAAGCTCCTCTTGAGTGAGAAAACTGTAAGTGTGTGTTTATACATATCTACATATACAACGATGAAGTCTAACCAACTAGGAGGGAAATTACAGTTTAAAACTAAGAAAGTGAATCATTTTGGTAAATAATTTATTCCACCAGTATTGATTTGTGCCAGACACTCATCTAGTTGCTTTAAATAGATCAGTGAACAAAACAAGTAACCAGTCTTGGCTGTGTGAAACTTAACTTTCTAGTGAAATAGAGCTGGTTTAGATATGTAAGTTGACTAATACTATGGAAATTATGCCTGAGAATAGAATGTAAATGTTATGAACCTGAACAAAATAAATATAACTGAACAATCGTGAACAGGTCACAGAAAGCACATGGGTACTAGTTTTTTGGGAATCATCAACTTTTACTTTTTTTTTTTTTTTAAAGATTTATTTATTTATTCATGAGATGGGACTCGATCCCAGGACCCTGGGATCACAACTTTAGCAAAAGGCAGATGCTCAACCACTGAGTCATCCAGGTATCCCTTTTATTGTCTAAAGTTGAAAAGCAGTTAAAAATATTAAGCATAACAACTCCAACTTCTGAGAGGTTTTCATAATTTCTTAACCTACAAAGAGCTTTTAGAACGTAGCACCCCTACATTAAAGAAAAAAGTTTTCTACTTCATATTCTTTTGTTGCATCAAATTCAAGTAAAAGTCATTAAAATTAGAATATTTTAATTAAAAATAGCATCTATCATAGGGCAGTCAGGGTCTAACCAGAAACTGCTTCAAATATTTTCAGTGAGGGAATTTAGTGCGAGGAATTGATGATACAGCTAATAGAAAAGCTGAGAAGCCAAATATAACCAATGAGATAACCTGGTGATTGGTTTAAGAGCCAGTAGCCACTGAGGCTGAAGGGACAAAGGGAGAAAGTGTTCCCCGAGTCACAGGAGAGCCGGGGGTGGGTAGAGAAAACACGGCTGGCTGCCCCTCAAGAATAAGCACTTGCTTCTCCCTTTCCTGTACCTTCTCGTTTCCCAGTAGTCTTCCATTAGTTGACCCCAGCCAGATGCCAGCCTGTTAGGATCAAAACCCGAGCAGTACCGATGGAGTAGAGGTAGGGCAATGAATGGGCATACAGGCCTTGGTCACATGTAGAGTACCCGGTTATTCTTCTAAAAGTATTGCTACCTATCTCCCCATATAGACATACATATAGCTGCACTTACTGTGTACCTAGTATTACTAATAGTTTACCCGGGGCAGCCTGGGTGGTTCAGCAGTTTAGGGCCACCTTCAGCCCAGGGCCTGATCCTGGAGACCTAGGATCAAGTCCCACGTTGGGCTCTCTGCATGGAGCCTGCTTCTCTCTCTGCTTGTGTCTCTGCTTCTCTCTCTCTCTCTCTCTCTCTCTCTCTCTCTCTCTCTCGTCTCTCATGAATAAATAAATAAAATATTTTTAAAAAATAGTTCTATGTAGACTGATTTTGAGTGATTCTTGCAACTTTATATTTTTCTGCACTGTTTGAGGATTTTCTTTTAAGTTGGAATTTAAAAATTTTCATCCACATATTTTGATGAGACCAACAATGAACGTAAGTTTAAAACTATGGTAAATTTAGGCAGAGTTCTAAGATTATAAACATACAGTGTTTTCCAGTATTGCTACCGTGTAATAATATGGTAATTTCTTTTTTTTTAATATGGTAATTTCTGCAACTGATCAGCTTTCTGATTCTACTCAGGTAAGAAGTTTGAATTAAATCTGAGGCCATTGGGACGCCTGGGTGGCTCAGCCGGTTGGCCCCTGCCTTGGGCCCAGGGTGTGATCCCAGGGTCCGGGATCAAGCCCACATCGGGCTTTCTGCATGGAGCCTGCTTCTCTCTCTCTCTCTCTGTCATAAATAAATAAAATCTTAAAAAAAAAATAAATCTGAGGCCATTAATTATGCCTTATAATTTTGTAATAGCATTTCTCCCATTTCACTGGTAAATATCTTTGTAGATCTTAAGAGTTAATAGGGACACAATGTCATTATCATGTTGTCTCTTCAAAAAGTCAGTGTCCTGAGGGAAAATGTGTAGGAGGACTTTTCTAGATGAATAAGACCAAAAAGCTATACCAACTAAATGCAGTGCCTAAAGCTTCATTTGATCCAAATTCAGAGGGAAACAGCTATAGAAGATATTGGGGAAATTTCAATATGAATTGGCTAAAAGATGATATAAGGGATTTATTTTCATAATAATGATATTTTGGGGGGATCCCTGGGTGGCGCAGCGGTTTGGCGCCTGCCTTTGGCCCAGGGCGTGATCCTGGAGACCTGGGATCGAATCCCACATCGGGCTCCCTGCATGGAGCCTGCTTCTCCCTCTGCCTGTGTCTCTGCCTCTCTCTCTCTCTCTCTCTGTGACTATCATAAATAAATAAAAAATAATTTTAAAAAATAATAATGATATTTTGGTTAGATGCATGCTGGTGGGTAGAAAATCATGATGTCCACGAGATACTTTGAACAAAAAATATATAGCTAGGTAGGCATATAAACGTGTAGATAAGGCAAATGTGGCAATTAATCCAGGCAGTGGTGTTCTGTTTTCTTCTTTCAACTTTTCTGGTGTTTAAAATACTATATAATAAAAAGGGAAAAAAAACTCCAGACAAACCCATTTGCAACAAAAATACATGTAAGCCAAAGAAAACAATATCTGGTGTTATGGACTGAATCTTTGAGTCCCCCCCCCCAAAAAAAAATTCAAAGGATGAAGCCTTGACACCCCCAGTGTGTTGGTGTTTGGAGGTGAAGCCTTTGGGAGGTAATTAAGAGTAGACAAGGTCATGCGGGTGGTCATCCCTCATGATGGGATTAGTATCCCCTATAGGAAGTGTCACCAGAGAACAGGTCCCTTCTCTCTTTGCACATTCGGCAATGAAGGGCCATGTGAGCATGCGGTGAGAAGGAAGCCAGGAGAGCGCTTTCATCAGAGCCTGACCGTGCTGGCACCCTGTTCTCGGACTCCTAGCTTCCAGAAGAGTGAGGAAATATATTTCTGTTGTTTAAGCCCCCAGGCCCCAGTATTTTGTTATGGCAACCAGAGCTGATTAATACATTTTGGTATCAGGAAGTGGGTGCTGCTATATCAAATACCTAAATATGTGGAAGTGGCTCTGGAAACCTTGGAAGATCTTTGAGGTGCGTGCTAGGCATGTGGACATTAAGGGTGATTCTGGTAAGGTTGCAGAGAAATGAGCATGTAATCGGGGGAATGTTTACTGGAGGAAAAGCAAGCCTTTATTGTAAAGTGACAATTTGGCGAGACTTGTGTTTTGGTGTTTTGTGGAAGGTAGAACTTGTGATGAAATTGGATACTTAGGTTTCCAGCAATGAACAGAGGAGCAGCTTAGTTCCTCCTGACTGCTCATAGTGAAATGCAAAATGGGAGGGATGAAGGAGTGAAGCGAAGAGGAACCAGAATTTGATTTGGGAAATTCTCAGCCTATCCATATTGCATAAAATGAGAAAGCTTTTTTTGGAAAGGACACTAAAGGTGAGGCTCAGCGGTCATCTGACCCTGATCATGGGTGCCGTAATTTGTGGACTTCATCAGCCGTCCCAACAGAAGCCTGACATAGAAATAGGATTGTACCAGCAGAGACACTGCCAGTGTGAACTGAAGGCAATAGAAAAGACAAGGTGGAGTGAAGGATGGCTATTGGACGCCTTGGACTTTACAGGATGAGACTCTGGGGCTATTTGGCCCTGGTTGTGTATGCTGTCCTTCAAGAACAGAGAAAAAGGGTAGCCCTGGTGGCGCAGCGGTTTAGCGCCGCCTGCAGCCCGGGGTGTGATCCTGGAGACCCGGGATCGAGTCCCACATCAGGCTTCCTGCATGGAGCCTGCTTCTCCCTCTGCCTGTGTCTCTGCCTCTCTCTCACTCTCTCTGAATGAATAAATTAATAAATCTTAAAAAAAAAAAAAAAAAAAAAAAACAGAGAAAAAGGACCTGACTGGTGATTTCAGAGATCAGCAAGGCTGCCTCCACCTCGGTTTCAAAGACAAGACTGCTCAGCAAAGCTGCATGGACAGCACCCCCACCGAGAGCCATATGGGGGCGGCGCTGTCCACCCCACCCGGGGCGGCGGGGAATGGGGGGTGGGGGGTGCTCTAGTGGGCCCTGGAGGGCAGAGTATTGAACCAAAGTGGATTATTCTCCAGCCTTAAGAGCTAATGGAATTTGCCTTGCTAAGTTCTGGACTTGCTTGGAACCCATCACCTCTTCCTTCTTTTCTATTTCTCCCTTTGGAAATGGAATGTCTATCCTACACCTGTCCTACCATTGTGTTAGGGAAGTGCATAACTTGTCTGGTTTCACAGGTTCACAGCCAGAGAGGAATTTCACCTCAGGATGATTCCTATCTAGAGCCTCACCCATACCTAATCTAGATGATACTTAGATGTGACTTTGGGCTTTAGACTTCAGAGTTGATGGAATGAGGGAAGACACAGAGTCATTGGGGTGGAATGAATGTGCTTTGCATATGATAAGGAAGTGAATTTTAGTGGTCTAGGGGCAGAATATTCCAGGCTGAATATCTATGCCCTCCCCAAATTCGTATTTTGAAGTCCTGTCCTTCAACGGGATGGTGTTTGGAAGTGGAGCCATTAAAAGGCAATTAGGAGTAGATTGACATGAGGGTTAGGGCCCTTGTGATAGGATTAGTACTCTTAGAAACAGAGACAGCCAAAGAACTGGCTCTTGTACATGCATCCAGGAAAGGCTCCGTGAGCCAGAGAATTCTCACCAGAACCCAACCACCAGATCTCCAACTTCAAGCTTCCAGAAATGTGAGGAAATAAATTTCTGCTGTGTAAGCCACTCTGTCTGTGGTACTTTGTTATGGGAGCCCCAGGTGACTAAGACATCTGGGAATGACTCGATTTTCCCAAGTTAACGTAGAAAAACCCTGACAGCACCAAGAGATCTACTCCACAGAAGAAAGGCACTCCTGTGAACTGAACTTCTCGTTGAGATGGTAGAGAGTGATACCGTCCTCCTTTGTCAGGAATAAAGGCTCCTGATGCTTAGAGTGGAGTCTGAGCTTTCTTACTTTGATGTGTGGGGCAGGAGAGCATCAGCCCTCACCCCACTTAAGTTATCCCACATACTGTGAATATTTGCTTGTCTCGCAACAAAAGACGAAATGCAGGCCTGGCCCACCTGCATTGTGGACACCAGAGGAATTTAGGACACCAGAGGAATGAACCTTGTCTGCCCAGTGTCCAAGTGCGGAACATTTCTTTGGCCCTTCCTAATGCCTCCAGGGACAACTGAGCCACTTCCTTGGATCCTGTTAGGAGCTAAGTCCTCCTAGCCACCTCCCAGGTGCTAAACCACACCATCAACAGCAGTATATAAACGCGTTGCGCTGAATTCTTCATTAACAGAGTGTACTCAGTATTTCAGCTCAATAGGTAAGGGCTTGGACTCCAAATGTCGCTCTGCCATTTACCTCCTGAGAGGCAACTCTTAAGGCTTCCTTGTCTCAGTTTCCATATTTTGCAAAATGGGGGTAGTGGTTCCCACCTCTTAGTATTGTTTTGGAGATTAAATTAGTCAGTGGATTTAAGTAAATTAGCATCACATCCAACACACTGCCTAACCAGAATAACCGTTAGCCAGCTTCATTTTCATCACTACCTTTGGCAGGTAGATAAAAATTCTAGACTCGAAGCTGTTTTGGAGACGATGTCCGCTAGGTGGCACCAGCCACAGGTAAATAAAATCTCCCACATCCACAGTATTTCTTTCATGAGTTTGGAAGTTACGGAGGAGACAGAGATTAATTCTGCAATGGTGATAAGGCAATATGCACACACGATACAGTTGGCCCCAAAACTAAGGGTTTGATTCATAGTAATTTCCTAAAGCGATCATCTAAAACAATTACAAGTCAAACATGTTCTGGTTTGATTCCCAGACCCTAGGAGATTCTGATGCTGGGGATCCACAGAGAAATTTTGGACAAACGTTCCTAATTCTGTTTCCAGGTGTGGTGTGATGCTGGGTCAGGTCTGGGTAACAACTGGGGCTTTTTTGCAGAGGTCAGTTCCTCCAGCTTTGGTTCTGCTGAGCTGGGTATGATTAGAGAATGAGCCTGCTGGAAGCCAGAGATCTCTGTGTGCTGTGGAAGGAAACTTCTGGAAGGACAGAGAAGGGAACAGATTGCCAACGTAGGGGCAGAAACTTGGTTGGAAGTGCAGAAGAGTTCAAATAGGGCTTTTCGAAAGTTTTCCTGTGTGATAAGGAATATCAACAGGGCTTTGCAATTACATGAGCTTTTCTGACATCTGAGAAGATGATCTCAAGGTAGATAGAGCAAGAACAAAATAGGCTGGGCGTTTGAGTTACAACACTCTATTACTTTTCTTTCTTGTCATTCCCTTCTGTTTATCCCTAAGCTTTCAAATAAAATCTTACTTCAGATATCTTAGTTATATTTTAGGGAATTAAGGGAGACGTTTGTGTCCATCTCTGGGCTGAATTATTGCACTTCCAGAAGTAGGGTGATAGGGTTTGTGCAATGTGAACATACTCCATGGAAATCCTCACTAATACTTAGAGAAATCAGATAAAAAGTCTGGAATTCCTACAATTTCATAAGATAGATTTTGTCATATGAATATCAAAGAGCAGGACAATCCACGACAATTGGCCGTGATCACACCCTGAGCCAGCTGAAGACCTAGGAGCTACAGGCGGATCCAGAGCTGGGAGGCGTTGACAAAGCTTAACAGTGCAGAAGTGAAGAGGATCTGGAAAGAAATGCGGAAGAGTTGGCTAAGAGGAGAAGTTGAGAAGAGTAGTTTGGGAAGTGATGTTTCTGCACTTCATGCTCAGAAAGAAAGGCCCACCCCCTTGGACTTCCTGACCTCTACCCCCACCTGTCCTTACTTCCTTTGTGTGTGTGTTGGGGGGCAGGTCAACACTCCTGGTTCTGTAAATAACCAAATCTACTCTAGTCCACGCCCCACCCGCTACCCTTTCTCTTGCATCTTCACTTCTCTCTTTGCTGGCTCTGTTCTCACATACAAAAAATGTTGAAGTCTCTACCTTTTAAAAACCGAAACTGTTCATTTTGCATCTTATAGTTCACTACCTTGTTCTTTCTTCCCTTTGCCACAGCTTCTGGAAGGAGCCATCTCGGCCGCCTCTCTTCCCTTGCTCCTCCCTCCCTGCAATCTGGCCATTTAGCCAACACCTGACTGCAAACGCTCCTCCTGAGGTTACCAGTGAAGTTCACATCTGTGTCGTTGGGTGGGTCTCAGCCCAGGTCTCACTAAGCTATCAGCAGCATTTGCAACTTTATTTATTTATTGTATCAATAATGAAGTAATGTATGTTATATAATTATATAGATAAAATAATTTATATAAGATTATGTAAATACAATTATTCAGTAACTATTGAGTACCTACTATTGACTGACACTGTTCTAGGTCCTGTGGTGTAGAGGTAGATGAGGTCCTGTCTCAAGGGTGTAGCCAGGTTGTAACATAAGAGTTATCTGTCCCGGGCCACGTCAAGAGGCATGGTGAGCCCCACGACTTTGGTTGATGGGACAGCATGTCCTCATACAGGTGCCAACCTTTGACTAACTACTCTGCTTGCTTTGCAATGGGAATTTTAGACTGCTTGCTCCAATGTTATTTTCATCATATTAACTCTTTTATCAACAACACTCTCTTAAAGTTGCTGAAAATGTGATACTTTGAGAGGAAATAACCACCGCTTATGCTTCTCAATCCTTATCCCCTCCCCTACCTAAGCTTTCCTTGTATCTTCTTGCAACTTGCTTTGTATTGGAGTGGGGAGACACTCACAGTGTACAGGTAAACATTAATTAGAATTGTAAATGCCCTATCACTTCTTAGTCTTTTGGCTAAGATCAAGTGTAGATAATTGGTTTTTTTGTGGGTTTCTTTTTTTAAGATTTTATTTATTTAGTCATGAGAAACAGAGAGGCAGAGACCTTGGTAGAGGGAGAGGCTCTCCTGTGGGGAGCCCAATGTGGGACTCAATCCCTGGACTCCAGGATCACTCCCTGAGCCAAAGGCAGATGCTCAACCACTGAGCCACCTAGGCTTCCCTCAAGTGTATAGAATTGCAAATGATGTGAAGGAAACTGGGCAGGGCAATGTGATAGAAGGCACTACTATGATCTGAATGTCAGTGTCCACCCCCACCCCCTATTCATATTTGGAATCCTAACCCCCAAGGTAATGGTATTAGGAGATGGGGCCTTTGCAAGGTGATCAGGTCTGAGGACCAAGCCCTCATGAATAGTAAGATTAGTGCTTTTGTAAAAGAGACCCCACAGAGATCCCTTGCCCTCTTGCTCCATGTAAAGGACACAGTGAAAAGTCACTAGAGCAAGTTAAGCACTGATAGATCTGACTCAGTGGAGAGACAGGAATTGAGAGTCAGAATGGTTCTGCCACACAGGTGGAGGAGTTCGCTTTGACAAGAGCAGAAATACACATATCTTTTAAGGCTCTTCCCCTTAGTCATAACAGTGTCACTTCACTTTCCCCTTCTTCTGCGACTGTTACTTCTTACTCTCCTTTTCAGACCCCTCTTTAAATTTGGTTGTCATCATGGTTCTGATCACAATTGTCTTTGAATTATCATCTACATTTCCCTTAGACCATCTTATCCCTAACCATACTGGCCTAGACCCCTCTCTTGGACTTCACACTCTCGTGCCCAAATGTAGATATATATTTTTTAATCTCCCAAATTCTACCTCTAGCCCAGACCTACCCTTTGACCTCCTGTTTTATGTTTTAGTGGCTTATTTGACACTTCCATTTAGATAGAAGAATCTTGAATTTAATGTGTCCAAAATTGGGATTCTTGGGTCCCTCGTACACACACACACACACACACACACACCCCACACAAAACTAACGATGGGGAGGGCGTTCATTGATGGGCCATATTTCAACTCTTTTTTATAACCTGTACCCTATTCTTAAGTAATCTCTATGCTCTGTGGGGCTCAGACTCCACACCCTATGTCACATGCTCCATCCACAGAACCAGCCAGGTGCCTCTTTATTTTAATGTACCCCATTCTTTGATACTAACCTTGGAAGTTTTTTCATTCTTATGGAACTATCATAGTGATGTCACTAGAGCTTTATCAATACTTCCAGCCCCCTTCCTTTCCTAGACATTTGGGAGATTTATATTTATCCACCTCCTTGCAGTTGGTGAGGGCAGTTACTGTGACCACTGAAATGTGGGGGGAAACTACACATATTGCATCTGGGTGGAAATATTTAGGAACAGGTGCACAATTCTCCTTGCTGTTTCCCCCCGCCCCCTTTCTTTGTTGCAAAGTTATCATGTGTTGAGATACAGATGCCTAAGATCAAAACAGCCTGGAATGCTAAACCATCACGTGTAGGAAAATTGCCCAGAGTGTCATTTAGACCTGTAGCAAACTTTGAGCAAGAAAAAAAGAAAGAAAAACTCTATTGTATAAGTCACTGACGTTTTTGCTGTGTTTTAGTTCTGAAGTGTGTGCATGTTGTGTGTATATTTTAGGTGACTGCAGTATAATCGAACCTATCCTGATGCTAGAAGTGCTATGCAAATGCACAAAAGCCCCCACTTCCAACTAGCTGACCACTGCTAGCCTCTCCTAAGTAGAAATTCTGGAACTGCCCCCTAAGCGTCCCTCTTTACCCCTCCCCAATTTCAGTTATCATCACCATCCACTTAATTGCTCAATTCTGAATCCAAAAACAGGGATTATCTGAATGCCTCCCCCTTCCTCACTCGAGTAAAACTCACCGTTTCCTGAAGTGTGTCTTAGATCTGTCCTGGACAGCTGCAGTTGCCTTCTTCCTGTTCCTGTTTCCAGTCTTGGGATCTATATATATATCATATATATATATGATACCTTCAAGTTCAGAAGTTAATAAAGGGTCCGTAGTAAAACTTGTGCCTCCCACCTCTGTCCCTGGCCACCTGGTTCCTCAGCCCACAGGCAACCACAGTGACCAGATCCTTCGGGATCCCTTCAGAGCTACCTGCACACAGAAACCAACAAGTCTGTGTTGCGTGTCTATTGGAGTAATCTTCCAGAAACACAAACTGACCACCCCCCCAACTTAAAGCTTTTCACTGACTTTCCATTACAGATTCTTGAGTGTTTAGGACCCTGCACTGGCAGTCTCCTCAGTCTTGCTGATCTCTCCATTCCAGATAACCCCTGCTGTGTTGAAATCATCCCCACCTCAGGGCTCTTCCCTAGGCCGGTCCTTCTGCTTGGACAGTTTTCCAGCAGATCTCTGCACGCTAATTCCTTCCTTAAGGATTACCTCCTCGGGGAGAGTGCACAGCCTTCGCACCCCTGTCCTTCCCTGTCACGGGAGGCCCTCTATTTGTTGCCTTCAAGCCTCTACGAGTAGTTGTCATATACGATGTTTACCTGATTATTGATGGTCTCTCTCCCACATGAGACTATAAGTTCCACGAGAATAGAGGTTGTGTCCTGTTCGGTTTACCACTCACTGTATACGCAGCTTCTAGCTCTGCGCCTATCACAACATAGGTGCACAGTCAACACTTGAATGAATGAATAAGGAACTAATGGAAAAAGTAGTGTCTGAAAAAAGAAAAAAAAAGAAATTTTAAAGAGGAACTAGCTTCAACAGTGTAAGCAGGCAAATTTGGCCTCCATACTGTTTCTCCCCTGAGTATAGATCTTAGACTTTTACCCTGAGCTTCCTCACTGTGTGGTTGGCTATGTCTCTGGGTGGGCCAGCCACCCAACACGAGAAGGGAAGAGAAGGAAGAGAAGAGCAAAACACCACCCCAAAAGGTTCAAAGCCTTGAGTTCTTTGGGAGGAGGTGGCAGCAAGCAGAGAGTGCTTGTTTCCCAGACCTTGGATTTTGTCATAGACATTTAATAACTAGTGGAAACAGAAATATTAAGCAGTCACATCTTCCTTGGTTTTAGGGACCAAAAGTCCTCTTTTTGGTGGATTTGTTTGTTTTTAAGCAAGTAACACCAGAAAAGACAGTGACTCCCACATTGAAACAGCAGCATGTCTGTAAGGAATGTTAACTCCGCAATCGAAAATCAGGGTCTACTTCTGCCTTAAATGTTTTAATATAGCACATGCTTTCCTCATTACTTTTATGATTACATTTAATCATTATAGATAATAGGATACTAAAATTGCCTTAAGGATAAACTGGAGAAATAAAAATCGCATCCCTTAAACAAGCTCTTTAAGTCACAAAAGCTAATTAATATGTCCACTTTCACCTGTCACTCGCTCCTTGGAAAATAAACAATAAAGCTTCATTCATCTCTACTTTAATTTCACCTTCGGAATTTGTCGCTAGGTGTCCAGGTCAGCTGATTGGATTAGGGAGGTAATGTGACCCAGCCACTTGGCCTTTATCTCTCACCAGAGCAGAGGATAAAATCCAAGTTCTTTAATGTGCTCTACAAGGCCCCTTATAACCTGGCCCAGTTCCCCACCCCCACCCCAGCCTCACTGCTCACCACTTCTTTCCTTACTCAAGTGGAGAAAGGTCATGGGCTCACAGGTGTGTTTTAATGGTGCAGATCTCTCCTGTTTTCCTGAACACTGCTGTGCTGGGGTAGAGAAGGATGCCTAGGCCTCCTTTTGTATATGTATAGACTTGGAGGAATGGGTTCAAAACGATCCTCTTTGCTAGATTGGCCACAAACTGATGAGCAAGGAAGTGAATTCACCTGGAAGGGGTAGGGTTGACTGCTTTGATCAACATGCAAGGATCAGAACCCATCCTCAGCTGCATGGCAGGACCACCTAGTTTACAGGTGCTTTGAAGGGAGCTGCAATGAACTGCATGTGTCTCCCTCAAATTTATGCATTGAATCCATAATCCCAATGTAATGGTATTTGGATGAGGTACGTTTAAGAAGTAATTAGGTCAAGAGAGTGAAGCCCTCACGATGGGATTAGTGCCCTTATAAGAAGAGGCCAGTGAGCTAACTGGGTGAGGATGAAATAAGACAACTCTCTGTAAATGAAGAAGAAGGCTCTAGCCAAGAACCTGACCAACTGGCACACCAATCTCAGACTTCTAGTTTCCAGAACTGTGAGAAATAAACAGTCTGTTTCTTAAGCCATCCAGTGTATGATAATTTGTTACGGCATACTGAACTAAGACAAGAGCCATACCTGGTCTCCCTCCTGAGGAGCCCCCACCAACTTATAGCACTGGTTGGTCAAGGATTTGTGCCATTCTTTTACATCTAAACGGTGACCTTTTCAGATCCTCCTGCTGTGAGGTTTGGAGTTCCTCCATGACTGGGATGAAAAATGAAAAAAAAAATGCCAACAAATTCTGAAATAGAACATTAGGTTGTCAACTTACCTAGGCTGTAGGAAGTATATCAGAGGAGCTCCTGTAAACAAGGACTCAGGATATCCTTGTTTGGCCTTAAGTCTGGGAGTAGGGTCATGTGAAGAGGTATATCTGTGCTTGGAGTGCTTTTTTTTTTTTTTTTAAGATTTTATTTATTTATTTGAGAGAGAGAGAGCGGGAGCAGGAGGGGCAGTGGGAAAGGGAGAAGCAGACTCCCCTCTGAGCAGGGAGCCTGATGTGGGGCTTGATCTCAGGACCCTGGGATCACGACCTGAGTCAAAGGCAAACGCTTGACTGAGCCCCCCCCGAAGGCGTCCCTCGAATGCTTTTTAAAATGGGCCCTCAGAAGGAGCCTTGTGCTGAAGGTGCAGTTAACCATCTTGATGTGGTGGGGTTTATATGAAGCTGTACATGGGATAAAACTGTATAGAGCTACACAAATGAGTGTATATGTAACGGGCGAAATGTGAATAAACTCTTTGGTTTGTACCAGTGCCACTGTCAAGAGTTTTATATTGTACTTATTATAGTTATGCAAGATGTTAACACTGGGGGAGGCTGGGTGAAAGGTACATGGGAACCTCGCTGTACATTCTTTGCAAATTCTTGTGAATCTGTAATTATTTTAAAAAGTTGTTTTGCTTTGCTTTGTTTCAGTTGCGCAGGGGATACTCAGAATACTGGAGCACTTGGTCTAAAACAGTGCTTTGGGGATGACCTTTAAGCTAGATCTCATGACCTCTCCATGACCAGGCCCAAAGATGTCCCCAAAGAAAAGAATGAAGTGGGCTACCTTTGTGAGCAGATTCAAAATGAGCATAGAGTCTAGGAGAGCCTTCTGCTCCCTGAAGCTCTGCGTGCATCCAAGTGAATCCCCAGCCCCTTTTCTGGAAAGCTGTAGGGTGAGCAGGCAAATAGGGCAGGTGAGCTGTGGTAGGCCCCAGGAATAGGCCTGCAAGCCCAGGAAACTCTAAACAACTGCACACTAATCTGATTGCCATTCCCAAGCCTATTGGCCTTGTTCAGCATCACTGCAGCTTAATTCAGTCTTCCAACTATTTATTAAACACCTACTGTGCATGTGGCACTTTCACTCCTTGCCTCACACCGTATATAAAAATCGACTCCAGATATGTATCTAAATGTGAAAAGTAAAACAAAGTTTTTGTTAGAAAACATAGGAAAATATCTTCATTATCTTAGACAAAGATTTATTAAACTATATACCAAAAAGGAAAAAAAAAAAAAAGCTAAACATTAAGGAGAAAAATGGTAAATTGAACTACATTAAATTTGTTTAAAAATGCATGATTTTTATGCATTTTCAAATATGAAAAGCCAATCTACAGAATATGATGTGGGACCATAAGCAAACGGTCAAGAAAGAAATCTTGAGGTATTTTCAGTGCAAAAAAGTGCTTTTAATATAGCACAGGGACAGGGCCCATGAATAGAGCTGCCCTGGGATTGTGAGAAATGACTGATTATACACTTTTTTATTACTGGGGGTTAGGAATAGCGTTAAGTCTCTAGGGAACTTGGAAACAAAGCTTCTAGGACTTCGAGGGACTAGCTACTGTTAAGGTTATTTACTACTGTGTACTAAGCCACTGGTCATGAGACCCTTCAGATATATATCAGTGGGTCATATGTTTGCAGGATGATTGCTAACATATCCCGGGGTGAGGGATGTTTACGATTATCAGAGGAAAGTAACACCAGAGCAAAACTAAGGCGGTAAAACATTAAAGGGAGTCCTTGAGGGAGCTCTAAGAGTGTTACAGCGTGTATGCTTCAGGAATTCTGCATGGGGACCGGGAACTGCAGCAAAGTCCAACCTCTGTTCCTTTTTCTCCCATCAAATAGAATAAGGTATTTGTAATATATATTTCTACCTGCTGGGAAGAACGAATTTCCTCTGCCCTTCAAGAGCCTTCTAGCCGGACAAAGAATCAAATTGATGTAAGACAGCTTAACAGGAGAATATTAAATTTAATTTCGTATATACAAGGAATCCACACAGACATGGAGATTCCAAAGACAGGCAAAAAGAGATACATATGTCATTCTGCACTAAGGAGAAGGAGGTAGGGGTCTGATGCTTCATTGGGATGGAATGCAATTCACAGGAAGATGAAAAAGAGTAAATCTTTGTTAAATGTTTGCAGGGCCACTCAGAAACTACAGGACACAGAAAACTTTGATCAAACAGGCCTTGCTAGGCCTCTCCCTGTCTATCCTACCTAGTTCATATCAAAATATAGTTATGGTGATAGGTCTCTTCCTGGAGTACATCTTCTGTCTAAATTCTTCTAAGCAGTTGTGGGGGAGGTAAAGAGCTTTTCCAGAATCTGTTGGGTTTTGATTGCTTTTACCTCAAAAATAATCTTCATGCCAAAGTGGCCCATTTTGGGGCAGCCTGTCCTTGGCCCTTACATAACATATTAGTGAGGACTATATAGTATCCTCACTGTACAATCTTACAAGGCCATTAGAAAAAGGCAGATGACTGAAAAAAACAAACTGGTGAATGGTTTGGGCAGATGATTCACAAAAAGGGATATTTAAATAATAATAAACATCTGAGAAGGCACTCAAATTCTTTAGTCCTTAGCAAAAGGCAAATTAAAACCACAGTAGGATACTACTACACACCTAGAAGAATGGCTCAAATGGAGGGACATTGCAATGGCTCAGTTGCTTAAGCATCCTCTTGATTTTCAGCTCAGGTCATGATCTCAGGGTCCTGAGATTGAGCAGGAGTCTGCTTAAGGATTCTCTCTCCCTGTCCCTCTGCCCCTGCCCCATCTGTTCAGACGGCACCACATTTAGACATCATTCAGGTGTTTGTAGTTAGCCCTTTGGGCAGTTACTGGGAGGGAGCTTGAGAGGGCTTCTGGGCTGCTGCATATATTCTGGGTATTGACCTGGGTGCTGGCTCTACTAGTGTCCTTGTTTTGTGAAAATTCCTATACTTTGTACACTATACTTTTTATCCTTTTGATACATGCGTTGTAACAGTGTGAAAAGTTTGCTTAAAATAATGAAAATAATTGCACAAGACAAACTGGAAATACTTGGGTAAGAATTATAAGAATTAACTGAGCTCTTTTGCAACGTTTATTGCATGAAAAGTCTTTACAAAAAGACATTTGTGTACAAACAAATAGAAGTGGAGCTATAAAGAATACATCAAAATCATGGCTGTTGAGAGTAATGGCAAACTTAAAATGTAGCATTTTTAGTACATTTAATAATTTTGTTCAGGAAGGACACATCCAAGTAGTATGAAAGGCAACTTTACATTTAATAAAAATATGTGCAAATATTTCCGATGTACATGATTTGATTTTATTGTTACTGAAATTCATATACAACACTGAATCTTATCCTATAGGTTAAAAACATAACAAAAGACAACCTCACTTCAATTTCAAGTAAAATTTTCATTGACAATACAGATTTAAAAGTATGGTTACTATTCACAAAATGCACAGAGAAGACCGTATTCCTAGAGTGAGCTTGGGATCAAGTCAGATAGACTCTGGTCTTATAATAGTCACAAGTGGACCCAAGATTTTACAAAACTCTAGCCTTATTGTAAAATGGAACTTTGGTATTTCCTTTAACTAATAAAAGGGCAGTGCATATTTCCTCTATTAAACAGAGGTATTCATCCATTTTCTGCAAGACTGTTATGTTCACCCTTAGAAGCTTTGTTGCTATTAGAGGCAGGTATTGATGTGGAAATGGGATATTATAATCCTGGTTAGGCTGTTCCCAACAGGGGTCACATCTGTTCTATATCAGCGAAGGACAGTACAACCCATAAATGAAAGAATATTGTAACGTTGCAATCCATTGCAGCTCATTCAAATTTCAATATGCAGAAAGACTTGGGTGATACTTTTAGTTAACCAGTTTGATATGACCACTGATAGTAATCCTTCAGAAGCAGATAACTTACTTCTGATTGTATTTAAGAAGAAACACAAGGATAAGACATGCTGCCTTTAGATAGCCAAACACATCTGGGAATTTCACACATTTGTGCCAAAGGTACAAAATAAATCTCAAGCGGGCAAAACAGTGTCTTACTTGGGGACCTGAGTATTTTTTTCCCTAGAAATTAAGTACAATTTCATTCACTCTGGTGTGAATTATGTGGGAATAGTCCTCGGGACTAAAAGTCTATATTTATATATAATACCTAGAAAATCATTGGCACTCAAAAAAGATTAAGTAAAAATAAAAAATACAAAAGGTTCTGGTTTAAAATATGGATTTTTAAAAACCTATGTATTTTCAATGTATATATTCCAAACCCACTTTTTTGAAGTTCATTTAGAATGATCTGTCTAAAAAAGCTCATTTTAAATATAGATTTATATACAGGACATCCATTTTTTTTTTTGGAAAGGTGGTCAGAATTCTGTTAAAGATCATATATTTCATACACTGCTAAAGTTTTAGAGAAAAATATAGACTAAGTCTTATATCAAAATTGGTTTTTTGTTCAAAATAACACAATTTTTGCATTAGATTTTAAATAGACCATACGTCTATAGACCTGTACATGATGATCATTTCTATAAGCTAAGATAAATAAAAGCTGCATCTTTAATCTAGAGTCTGTCATATATTTTATTTGATCTTAATTGTGATCCATGACAATCATCATCAAAAAAGGATTTCTGCACACCACGATAATCTTATTGCTTCGCTTCTCTGAATCAGTGTTTCTAAAATAGATCAGTCTGGTTCTGTAGTTTTTAAGTGAACCCCCCCCCCTTTTTTTTAAACTCTGGCTACATATCTGGTCACATATAATAACATTGACTATTAACTACTAAGTTTGCATTTTAAAAACTTCATTGATGTATTTACTAAACGTGATAAGACTTTTATGGATAAATGCATTAATAATTAAATTTCTGCATTTATTCAGTGTGACCCTACACCATGGCCAGTGCAGCTAATGGCGATGAAAGTCAGTTAGAAATGGATTTTTCTTTATGATAGTCCTTCCTGGTCCACCTGCCCACAGAGACCGTTTGGGGCACATTTACCCAACTAAACAGAGGTACAGCAGTACCCACGAGAACACTGTTAGCAAACCTGTTGTGGAGGAACAGCAGCTTAACATCAGCAGATCCTGGACATTGCTAAATCACCTGGATAATTCTCCTCACCACTTTGCACATTTTAGAGGTAAGCTATTTATTTTATAAATAAAGCCTTAAAAAAAAATCTTACTGGTTCTCTTTCATTGGCTAAGAGGTTAAAAAAAATCAAAGATTTTAAAAAATCAAATGGAAAGAGAATGAGTGTTTCAAGTCCAAAGAAATAGTCAATGCAGAAAATGTTTGCATAGAAGTCTACCGGTGGGTAAATCTTGCCTTTCAGTCCTTGCTTAGAGTAACCTCCTGAGCCCACTTTCAGGAAGCAAGACTACGCATAGCCTGGGGAAACAAAAGGGAAACAAAGTGTTCATACAAATAAATTGTCCTTTAGTTCACATGATCTTGTTTTTTACAAATATGATTTGACCGTTAGGGTTACTCACATTTACTCATGTGTATGGTAAAAACTTAAATTTGTACCTCATCATTCTTGGATTTATTTAAAAGCAGCGAGTACTATTTATCAAGTACTTACTATGTACAAGAGACTATTATTCTTTTACATGTATCCTTTAATATTTACAGCTCTATAAAGTATTACTATTTCCATTTCACATGAAGAAAATGAAATGAAGACCTGGTGAGTAATTTTCCCTGGGCTACACAGCCAGGAAGTAGTAGATGTGAGGCTGGCATACAAATCTGAATGGTTCTAAAGCTCATACCCTCAAAACCTCTCCACTCTACCCCTTCGCCGTCTCCCGGAACCCAGAACCCCACCTGAATGATCCTCTTATCCATTACCTGAATAATGATACTGTTAGTTTATGAGTCAATCAAAAAATACTTCTGTAATGTGCCAACTTCTTAAGTTCCAATTTGATGAGTTTTTACTCAACTAAGTCAGTCTTATAACCATACTCGTAAACCAGTAAAGCTGGAAGTACTTCTAAGCTCAAGAATGACATTCCCAGACTCACTAAGCTGGTAGGCTAAGGATTCAGGACCTCTGACTTTCACCCTAGCAATGTACTTTCTCCACAAAAATCTCTGCCTGTCATCCTTACTGCCTGAAGGTTGCTCTTCTCAACGTTTTTATCAAGATCTGGAATAAGGCATGCTAGTCAGATTTACATATGGCATCAGCAGGATGGTTAGTTAATATGTTGGGTGATGCATTCAGAATTTGAAAGTATTTCAAAATAAAATCAACAAGATATAATCTAGCAAAAATATGCATAATTCTGCATTAGGGTCAAAAACCAATTACACAAATATGAACGGGGAGCCTAGCTAGACCATCATTCGTGTAAAATGCCCAAGTGTTTAGCTGGCCCCTGCTCAATAGAAGCCAAGATTCCGATGTGGTTGCAATGAAAATAAACACATTTTGAAGTCGCAGTAATAAACATATCTTGGCAAGATCAAGGTAGGTTGTGGTTGCATAATCTTCATGCTGACCTGACTCTACTTGGGAGTGGACAGTGACAAATTTTGTGCCCATGAGGAATAAAGGGAACTAGAGGAATCTAGCCTGGAGTAGAGTCTGGTGGACACATGAGAGCTACTCTCAAATATGTAAGGGCTGTTCAGGAAGAGGGTTTGTGTTGCTAAAGAGGGCAGATCTCCGTCCACTGGGTACTTATTAAAGAAAGGCTGCATCTAGTATTGGAAGCAGAACTAACACTTGGAGACATCCAACCTCGTGACAAAGGCCCTTGAAAAGCTACCACTTGCCCTTATCTTGAGATGTTCACACAAAAGCTAAGTGGACATCCTTAGGGACGGAGTAGGAGAGAAGGAGAGATTTCTGCTGGGCTAGGATGCAGATGTCTTGATATCCCAAGACATCTTTCAACTTTAAAATTCCTATGATCTTCCTTTGTTAGTCCCATTTTACTCTTACTCAGTGGTGGAGCCAAAAAGTTCAGTCAGATAATACATTTAGGTCAAGGTTCCTAGGAAGAGTCTGATGTCCCAAGAGCATTGGCAATACATGGGATCAGCCTCAAATGGAAAGAGTGTCTTGTGTGCTATCATCAGTCAGATGAAGAAAGTTCCATGAGGTTCCTGTCCCTCACATTCTTCTTCTGAAGCTTATGAAACTCCCAGGTTAGAAATCCCCTCTGTCTACCTTACTCCTAATCCCACTGCCCTTAGGTGGGGAAGGAAGGGGACACATGGAGAGGCTTAGGTAAAAAGTCAGTGCCACTATGTTGGCGGCTCCCAGTCACTGATCATGCCTATATGTCTGGGGCAAAAGGTCCCTAAGTACCTAATGTCTTCCAGGGACAATTTTTGTTTTCCATTTTCCCTTTTGTATGAAGCCATCCTTTTGGTATTTCTTAAAAATCATTTTCCCTGAATGGTTTAGTCAGACATCATCACTATTTGTATTATTCTATTCGTCCAAGGTTCAATACAAATTATTTTCTTTGAAAGGAAATAATGATCATACCTCATCCTGGACATCTAGTTCTTCTTCAATCAGCTCTGCTTCCATTAATTCAAGAGGATCTTTACAGTCTTGGATGAGAGTAATCTTGACCAAGAGAACAGAGAATATTTATTGGAAAGATAATGACATCAGCCCCACCCTGATACTCCTCTGAAAATTATTTGAAGCTTTGCTGTAATCTCCATACAGCAAAATCCTGTTCAGCTTTTTTGTTCTTTTACACTTTCCACCTTAGAATGTTTCCTCATACCAATTTTTCACATTCAAGTATGACCTCCCATGGCTCTCCATTGTCTCCCCTCCTTTTCAGCTCTCTTCCCCAGCCCCTGAAGTGCGTACCTCTTAATGGATCACCCTGTCTGCCTAAATGACTCAGCAGTCAATTGTGTTTTTTCCCTTCAGTAGCTGAGCTGAGAGCACTTAGTACACCATTGAGTGTGCAGTGAAGGGCTTGTGACTGATGACAATAAGCAGTCCTCAGTTGAATTGGATGGAAATTAATTTTATTGGAATTGGAAGCCAGAGTGTATGAACCACATTGGTTCAGAAAAGTTCTGCTTTTTAGCAGTAGTATGCAATTTACGCTTCCACACAAAGGGAACCGATAACAATTTGGGCTTTGTTTTAAATATGAAGGATACTTCCTTTTTTCCTTTTTTTTTTTTTTTTTTTTTGATTTTTTAAAATTTATTCATGAGAGACAGAGAGAGAGAGAAGCAGAGACATAGGCAGGGGGAGAAGCAGGCTCCATGCAGGGAACCTGATGCAGGACTCTATCCTAGAACCCTGGGATCACGACCTGGGCCAAAGGCAGATGTTCAACTACTGAGCCACCCAGGTGCCCCCTAAAGTAACTCCAGATGTGTATCAAGGCAAGAGTGATGTTTTGAAGTGCTTTTGAGCTACTTTTCATCTCAGATAACCCAGTTCTCTTTGCTCCTGTGGAAATGCATCAGAGATTAAGTCCCTGTGCAGATGGTCATAACATAAAAGTTAGGGGATAGGTCTAACCACAAGTCGAGGCTATCCTGGAATAATTCTTGTGATGGTCAAATAAAGTGACAGGAAGAGGGTAATATCACTGCATCCACATATCCAAACACCACAAGTTATGTTTCCTGGAGGAAAGGAAAGTACCACAGGCATGATTTATCACCATTTTCTATACATCTACCATGTATGAGGCTTTGTGCTAGACAGGGCACATAAAAGTATAAGGTTCCTGGTGTGAGGGAGGCCAGTAGTGCTCAATCATCTACCCAGTGAACCAAGAAGTGTATGATATAGAAGTACTCAGTTAAACTCAGTCTAATATTTGTTCAGGGTAAAAAAAAAAAAAAAAAAAAAATCCATCCCAGCCAGTCACAATGCCTCCCTGATGGCAGACAAGATTGAGTCTAACGCTGGAAGGGGCACTCTTGGTGGTTTCTATAGCATTCATGGCCTGAGAGCTTGAATCAGAAATAGAGTATAAACAAATAACAAAATAACCATTTCCATGTTGAGAAAGAATTTGACACCTCTTGACACCTCAGTTCTAAATACTTTTAATGCGAGGGTTTTTTTAGATGCTTTATATGATCCTGCTTTATTGCTGTTAACCTATGGGTTAGAGAATTTTAAGTTAGACAGAAAATAGAAAAAGGTTTATGAACTTTCAGAGATCAGCACCTTGCATGTAGCTTGTTGATTTCTCCTTTTTTTTGATTTATGTTTTACTGCTTTTTTTCTTTTATGTATTTAAGATCCACACCTTGGTATTTAGTGCTAATATTTTCCCCAGCAGCATTAAGTGGTCTCTCCACTAACAAGAGCTGAAAACAATAAGGCACTATTGTTTTCTAAATTAATTTTACTTCAGATATCAACTTCCAATCTACAATAAAAATCTACTTATCCTGTTTTTTTAAAAGGAAGCAATTAAAAATATAGCACACCCATGTCACTGGAATAATTACTACTGTTGTTATTTTATAAGTATTTGTTTTATTTGCCCAAATTCACTGAGGGTCCATGAGAGAAGAGGTTCTTGGACCAGGCCCAATAACCCAGCCCAATGACCAGCCCAATGACCCAGTCTGGAATGCTCAGCATTCCAGGGGATGTGTCAGGAGAGTTGACAAACTAGGGAGGCTCATGGGAAACCAGAGTCTATTCTATTTTGTAGGAAATAATTAACTCTAGGATGACTTGTGATTTTTCTTTTTTTCCTTTTTCAAAGATCACTTGTGACCTAATGGATCCTATTTAAAGACATTTATCATCAGGATTTTCCAGATGGCTGAAAATTTAAATTATATACACAATTGTGCATTTGTATACCCAAATCCCAGAAAATCCAAGACTCACCACCTATATTCTAAAAAGGCATTATTACGGCTAATGCCATTTTTTATCAGTAAACCCACACATCATAAAATTGATATGTATGTACTAACAGGTGCTTTCCCATAAATTATCACATTTAGTCGTCATATCAACCCAGTGAGGTAAATGTTTTTATTTCCATTTTAATGATGAGAAAAGTGAGGCTCTGAGAAGTTAAGCAGGTGGCCCCAAATCTTACTAGGCAGATATTCAAACCTAGATTTGTGGAATTTTTGCTCTTTACAGAAATCATGGTAGTTCAGGAAAAATAACCTATGTAGAAAGGTTAAAGGTTTACCGTTTCTAAAATGGAATCTTGAACTTCTCGAGATTTAACCTGGTTCTGTAGATGGAGGACAGCATCATGGACGGTCAGAAAGAATATGTCCTTTCTAATGTTATCATTAAAGAAACCACATTTCTCCAGTTTTTCTATCACATGATCTTCAAAAGAAAGAAATAATGTTTAGTCTCTAGGAAAACACATTTTTGTGACACCAGCTGATATTAAATTTTGTCAGCTCCTCAATTTTCAAAATGTGATCCTGCTCTAAACCGAGTTTCTTTTCTAGAAGCACAAGGAATGGTCATACCATAACTGGTTGTAGTAGACAGTCTTGGCTCCTGACCACATTGTTTTTGCCAGTGTATTCACCCTCATGCTGCTAGGAGCCTGGCAGCTAATGGCCCACAGCTGTGCCCTTCTCTGAAGAATTTTCCTTGGCCACCAGTTTATACCCTAACCTTGGGTGGCCTACGGCCCTTCACTGACTGATATGGGAGTAAAAAGGCTGGCCTCGGGAAGGAGAACCACGTGATGCTCTTCCTGCTGTATGCCCCCCATGGAATCAGGCTAAGGTAGACTTCTAAACCTATGTCTTCTCCCAGCCTCTTCCCCTGCCCTATCCGGCTTCCATCAGCCCCTCATGAATTTCTCATATCTAATATCAACAAATCACTTGTGCAAGAATCCTTATTTCAGGGCCTGCTTCTAGACAACTCAGCCTAAGGACTAGAATTTTCTTACATACATACACTTGTGCATAAACAGACACAGACTCAGACCCTGGAGGATCCTCTACTTCTAAGAGATCTAAGTCATCCCCATGGTAAATTGTCCCCATTGACTCTGCACTGTCATCAAGACATACATTTCTATGGCTTACCAGCTCTACTAAACAAATTGGAAGTAATAATCTTTCCAGATTCAAAAAGGTCCGCAGAATGGGTAGTTTCTATTTGTGATGCTGAAAAATTTTGGAAACTGATGGTTGAAATGGTTGCACACCACTGTGACTGTACTAAATGCCACTGACTTAATTGTACACATCAGCATGACTAAAATGGCAACTTTTCTATTTTACATCTTTTGCCACAATAAAACATAGTTTTAAAAAAGGCTCTTTGAACATCATGTACCCATATTCCAAGGTAGAAGAAAGGGCATGGGAGAAAGTCTTAGGGGTAGATAGATTTATATATGCACTTACCTTGAAGTGATGCAAAGTACACATTTACATCAATTCTCTGAAATTCTTTGACAATCTAAAAATTTAAAAAAGAATTTGTAACAATGAGTGACTTTATCTGCCCATAATTCAGTAACATTCAGTTAGTTGCTCAGGAGAAACTAACATTTTCATGCTTATTCAGGTTTTTGAGGAGAGTTGATTATTGGAGAAAAGTTCATTATTGGAAAACCATAGAGGTGTTCAACCTACAATGATGGTATGATTAGGGATGAAAAGACCTTATTTCCAGAGGTGGCAACATCTAGGGCACAATAATAACACAGTGTTTGACAGCACAGAGCTGCTTAAAAAATATTTTTGGAAGAAAGGAGTACAGGAGGCTTCTTAACATAGCCCCTACTGATTGGAGACAAGAGTATACATTTGTATCTTTGAGTGGAAGATATGGAAGTATGGATATGCGGCCGCTGGATGCCAAATGTAAAAACTGACCTAAAAACTCCACTGTATTTTGACTGTATCATTGTAAATATCCTGATTGTGATTTCTGTACTATAGTATTACAAGTTGTTACCATGGGGAGAAACTGGATAAGGGGTACATAAGATCTCTCTGAATTATTTCTTACAACTCCATGTGAATCTATAATTATCTCAAAATTTAAAATTTAGCTAAAAAAAATTCTAGATACAGCCAAAGCAATCTTGAGAAATAAGAGCAAACAAAGCTGGAGGTATCACAAATCCCAGATTTCAAGATATACTATAAAACTCTAGTAATCAAAACAGTGTGGTACTGGCACAAAAATAGACATATAGGTCAATGGAACAGGATAGATAGCCCAGAAATAAACCCAAACTTATATGGTCAATTAACCTATGACAAAAGAGGCAAGAATATACAATGGGGGAAAAGACAGTCCCTTCAACAAATTATGCTGGGAAAACCGAACAGCCACATGCAAAAGAATGCAACTAGACCACTTTTTACACCATACACAGAAATAAGACCTAAGTATGAGACCTGAAACCATAAAAATCCTAGAAGAAAACATAGGCAATAATTTCTTTGACATCAGCCACAGAAATATTTTTCTAAAAAATGTCTCCTCAGTCAACAGAAACAAAAGCAAAATATAACTATTGAGACTACATTAAAATAAAAGGCTTTTGCACATCAAAGGAAACCATCAACAAAACAAAAAGCCTTTAAAAAAAAAAAAAAAAGAAAAACGAAGCCCAGCAACCTACTGAATGGGAGAAGATATTCACAAATGATATATCCACTAAGGGGTTAATATCCAAAATATATAGAGTTTATATAACTCAGCACCTCAAAACCCCCAATAATCTGATTTAATATGGGCAGAGGACCTGAATAGACATCTTTCCAAAGAAGACCTATAAATGGCCAACAGACAGATGAAAAGATGCTCAGCGTCATCATGGAAAATGCAAATCAAAACCACAACAAGATATCACCTTTCACCTATCAGATTGGCCAGTATCAAAAAGACAAGAAATAACAAGCATTGGCAAGAACGAAGAACGTGAAGAAAAGGGAACTCTTGTGTACTGTTGATGGGAATGTAAATTGGTGAAGAGCCATGTGGAAAAAGAATGGAGGTTCCTAAAAAAATTAAAAACAGAAATAACATATGATCCAGTAATCCCACTACTGGATATTTATTCATCCAAAGAAAATGAAAGCACTAATTTAAAAAGATACATGCAGCCTTTTGTTTATTGTAGCATTATTTACAATAGCCAAAATACGGAAGCAACCCAAGTGTGTGTCAATAGATGAATGCTTAAGGAAGTGGTGTGTACACACACACACACACACACACACACACACACACACACAGAGGAATATTACTCAGCCATAAAAAAGAGAACATCTTGCCATTTGCAACAACACGATGGACCAACAGACACATGAAAAGATGCTCAACATTACTCAAAATGCTAAGTAAAATTAGTCAGCCAGAGAAAAACAAATACCATATCATTTCACTCATGGGAATTTAAGAAATAAAACAAGTGAAAAAGAGACAAAAAACCCCAATGTCTTTTTTTTTTTTTTAACCTGAGTCTTACAAAAAACAAAATGATGGTTACCTGAGGGAGGTGGGGAGTGATGGGGGAAATAGGTGAAGAGAATTAAGAGTAGTACCCTTAAAAATAAAAAAAGAGTAGTACCCTTATCATCATGAGCACTGAGTAATGATGTATAGAATTGTTGAATTATATTGTTTATCTGAAATTAATATAACACTATGTTAGTTATACTTCAATAAAAATGTAAAAATTAAAAACAAAAAAAAAGACACAAGAACTATGGGCAATAATAAACTAGAACTTGAGGGATGCCTGGGTGGCTCAGCGGTTGAGCATCTGCCTTCGGCCCAGGGCATGATCCCAGGGTCCTGGGATCGAGTCCCATGTCGGACTCCCTACATGGAGCCTGCTTCTCCCTCTGCCTGTGTCTCTGCCTCTCTCTCTGGGTCTCTCATGAATAAATAAATAAAATCTTAAAAAAAAAATAAACTAGAACTTGACATTTCTAGGGGGAAAAAAAATCAAGACCTCTACACAAGTATAATGTTTGGAGGAATCATAACTGCCCTTATGGCATTTGAAAGAACTGTTAGGTGTGGGAAACATTCTGGCATTAAATAAGTTACAACTCTCCCCAAAAGTAATTCATTAAACCCTTGAACCAAATACAATCTACAATGGATCTGAGCCTCAGACTAGAGTGAAATACGCAACAAAGAACAAGATTTATGTTTTCATTTCTGTTGTCAGATGAGTTTCATAATAGCCAGGTTTTCTAAAAGAACTGGGATAGAACCTGCCAGCATATTCTTGAACTCTTTGTCAAGTATCATCACTTTTCTACTTTAACCTGCCTAGTATCCCGGCTCTAAAATCATTGCCTGCCCTTGCAGAGGCAGCCAGGAAGCCCCAAGTAAGCTAAACCCCAGTTAGGAGACATTGCCATACCTTTTTAATAGACTTAAATTTTTTTTTTTTGAATTTTAATTCCAGTGTAGTTAACATGCAGTGTTATATTAGCTTCAGACGGACAATAGAGGGATTCAGCAGTTCCATGTATTATTACGCAGCGCTCATCATAGCAAGTGTACTCAATCCTCTTTACTTATTGGGGTCATTTCCATTTGTTACAGCTAATTGCCGGTGCCTTGAACCTGCTTTTCTCCCTGACCCTCTTAATACCCACCTGAAGCTTCACCTAAATTTGACACTTCTAGTCAAGTTGACACCCTGCTTAGTCTGTTTGGGAGCACTTCATGCAGTTGGTCTAAAAGGTTGCTTAAAGTTTGCCTTCCCCTCTAGACTACTTAGTCGCCTCAGGGCAGGGACTATGGTGGCTTTATCATGTCTCTTGTTTGCCTGACGAGTGCTTGGCATATATTAGGCCCTTCACAGTTATTTGCTGAGAGAATTAATGAACTTGAGCCTGCATAACTGGTTTTGATCTCATGAATGTTTCTGTCTGCATGCTCCTCAGCTTTTGCTTTGATTTCCTAGATACCTGACCTGCTAATGCCTGGCTTTTCCAGGCCTACCATGTTCCCCGATGGTCTTTATCCTGTTCCTGTTATGTTACAAATAAAAACATAACACTTGACACAAACCATTGTCCATTTTTCCTTCTTCTAATATTCCATTTTCTATATACTCTTAGAAAAATAAAACCTAATGTTAATATTTGCTAACTCTTCTGAACATTCTCTTTATATATACATAAAACCTATATAACATATGTTATATAGGGAGCTAATAAAGTAAGCTATTTTATATATTTAGGTCTATTTAATCCTCATAACAAACCCTGTGAAGTAGGTACCATCATTACTCCCACATTGCAGATGAAGAAATCGAGGTACAGGCAGATGACGTAACTTGTCCATGGTGACACTGCCAGTAAGTTGTAGAGCCAGGATTCAAAGCCCTGTCTGGCCTCACAGTCCATGCTTTAAAATATTACACTCTATTGCGAAAGCATTCCTCTAGAAAACGTACAGACCCAACAATCGTCCCTTTGCAAGACCAGGCGACCCATATCACGTGTTTACTGCCAAAGCTCCAAATCTATAATCCAAAGCACCAAAACCATACCATTCGCAGTGATCTCACTCCAACGACATCCAGGAAAGACACAGCTCCGCAATCAAGCACGAGGCTATGGATCGGCACTTTGGGGACATTCATTTTGACTGGAAGCTCAGAGTTCCAATCCACTCGAATCTCTATTTCCTTGGTTGGGACATCAGGGTCTTCTGGATCTTCAGTATCTTCATCAGGTTCAAAGGCATCGTTGGATGAACCAGCATCCCTTATAATGCCATTCTAAACAAAGAAAACACTGCCAACTTGATCGCCAATGACTGAGGGACATCTTTTTAATGATTCATCTCAAATCACTTCAAAGTCCTATACACTGTTCCTTGGCAAGCAAGACATTAAAGGGATGAACTCTTAAGGAATGAGATTTACCTCAGTCCAAACTGTGATGTTCCCTAGGAAGAAAAATGGAAGAGCAGAGGAGCCAGGAAACTCTTGATTTCTGGAAGATTGTGGAACTTGGCCAAGAGATACATAGGCAGGAGAGTCTGAATAAAAGGTAATAGATCTAAAAGTTTATGAACTTAACTGCCTTCGATTGTGAGTAATTTTTTGGCATCAAATTAGCACTTATTTTGTTCCCTTTCGTAAAAATAAGGTTTAGTTCTCAATTGAAAAAAAAAAAATCACACCCTGTGTTTCCAGGGAGTTCTGCTGATTTTTTAATTATCTGCCATTCCCTCTTGCCTACAAGAGCAACTCCACTGTTGTCCAACATACATTGTCATCTGCTTGTACACATCAGGATACCAAAGGGAATAAATCTAATTTTTGACTATTTAACTGCTTTAATTTTCCTCCGAGAAGGGAAAAAATTTAACAGGGAAAAAGAAAGATGTCACCTCACCTTTGTTGCTCTTAACTGTCCTTTTTTGATGAGTTTCTGTATTTTCCTCAGTGCTTTCAGCCTCTTATTATACACTCTAATGGCATCAAATCCAACCTTTGGAAAGAAATACCAAATTACTTACAATGTCCAGTTCCTAATGCTCATTAATGGCAATTGTTATCAGGAAAGTTTATTTCTCAAGTGGTATTATTTCCTGAGACATCCTGTCAAAAAAGAAATTCTAAGGTCTGGGGGAGATCTCCCCTATGAGCCCTACCCCACCTACTCAGAGACTCAGGAAACATAGTCTCATAGGAAAAGCTCAAAGCCAATAAAAAACAAAAACAAAACAACACAAACAAAAAACAGCAAAGAAAAAACTCTCTAGCTTTAAGTCTATGTTAACAAATTCCCTTGACATCACAGAGCCCTTTTGTTAACATAAAATAACATGACCATTCCTATGAACCAGTTTTCTCTGGAACTCACTTAAGAAAACACCGATGTAGAGACTTAGCATCAGAGCTGGGGATGGCATTTAAGACCACAATGTCTTGCTTACATGTTCCACTTACACTTTCTACCCTTTACTCCAACTGGGCAAACACCCACTCTGCCCAAAGACATGTATCTACCCTTGACACTCAGTTCACACAGTTCCCAAACACCCAACATAATCGTGCCTCTGCCCAACTGCCACACCTAGCCAGGTCAGTCCAACGCCCAGGGATGGCTCCCTTTTGGGAAGTCTTTGCATTTACTGTCTCTATTATTTATGTGGAACTCAAGTTGGACCTGGAGACATCTCTACTATTTTTGTCTTCCATAGTGATTGCCACCTGGATTTTAACATATATGACATTGTCGGTCTTTTCCTATCCCCAAATAGATTGTAAGTTACTTGGATGTTATAATTCTTAATGCACCATACGAATGGACTGGGGTGTAGGGCCTTAGCTCAGTTTGAGCCGATAAACACCTGTAGAACGAATGAAGTCTCAAAGGAGGTTAGAAACCAAATTTCTAGGGATAAAATACTCACTGTGGACTTGATACATTTTTTAAAACCATCAACGTTGCCATAAAAAATAGGACTAGAAAATCTAAGAATCTTCACTCCTTCAAGTTCTTCAATCTAGCATTAAAAAAAAAAAAAATGTGTGTGAGGTTAAATAATCTTAGGCTTCAAGTATTTTATTAAATTTCTGGCTTTGGGGGGCACCTGGGTGGCTTAGTTGGTGAAGCACCCAACTTTTGGTTTCAGATCTGGCCATGATCACAGGGGTCCTGGGATAGAGTCCCTGTTGAGCTCTGCACTCAGCACAAAGTCTGCTTGTCCGTCTGCCTTCCCCTCTGCACCACCACCCCCATTACCCCCTCTCACTCTCTCTCTCTCAAATAAATAAAATCTTTTAAAAATAATTTCTGGCTTTTCTACTAGGAGCCAAGAGCACTCATCTCTCCCTGAATAGGTGCTCCCCCAGTTAGGAGGCCACAGGTTATTCAAGCTGGAACTTTACAGTCTTTTAGAAGGTCAAGCTAGGAAGGGCCTTCATAAGCAATTAATGCAACCCTCTGATTTCCAGATGGAGAAACTGAGGCTGAGAACAGTGACGTGATTAATGCCTCAAGTTCATACCACTGCCCTCCACTTTGTTCTTTGGCCATAATTCTTTAAAAATAGAAGATAAATTTTAAAAGGTAGCAAACCAAGGGGATTTGCAAGTACTGAGGCCTGTGATGGTATTTGCTTATTCTTACTGTGACACACAATGGCCAGACCGAAAGTGGAACTTACAGAATCCTAGACTTTTCTAGGCTTTAGGAATTACAGCAGTTTCAGTCCAAACCCCTGAGATGAGCAAGCAGGTGCTGGGAGGCTGAGCAACATGGGCAGAGTCTCCCCAAGGTGGAGCCTAGAACTCTGAACTCTCAAACTCAGCCCGTGGTTCCCTGAGCCAAAAGATTCTCTACTGTCATGTTTAGCTCTGGGCCACACTTGGCTCAGCATAACTGAGAAAGATTGTGGAAATAATTTAAGTAGCAGCTAATGGAATTCCACATTCAGGGTCCAACGATTAGTTTTTTTTCTGTGTTTTCTTTCTCTGCTTTTTCATCATCATTTCCCCTGGTGACCACTAAGCTACTTTATTTGCAGGGAACAAAAGCCCATCAGTGGGATGTGTCTTGTCTTTGTGTTTTCCATTTCCGGTATTATATATTATTTCTTCTGAGATTAGAGCAAAATGTCAAATAAGCTTCCTTGTTGACAGAGAACTTGGAAGTCTCATGTTAGAAGTTAATGAAGATAACCTTACGGGGATTTCAGATCATTTCATAGAGGATAAGGATTGCATAGCAGAGAATAGAATTGTGAGGCAACTTCTGGAAATAATTAAACCGACTGTTTTTAAAAATTCCTCTTAGGATTGTTTTACATTAAAAGGACATTCGAAAAAAAAAAAAAAAAGGACATTCGAACTAGCATGGATACAATTCATACAAACCACGGGTAGGAGAAGGCACATTGGGTCAAAGTTTTCATGACACAGCCCAGCAGACTTCTAGACCTTCCTGGAGAAGCCTTGCCCGTTGGCTGCCTCGTTCCTGATACGCTGAAGGAGAAACACGCTGCCCCGAAAATCCAAGCTAGCAAGCCCAAGTCCAGCAGTGGTCTCCCAAAGGCACTTACATTTTTGTAATTTGTGGTACTTTTGTAAATGTCTGTGCTGGGAATGCTTCCAAGGCCGTTCCATGAAGGACTGAAAGAAGAAAAGATTAGGTCAGGATTCTTGGAAACAGGCCTACTTTGGAATAAAACATTAGAAGAAATCACAGATTAGGAAAGAGGCCACCGTCCTGGCGTTTTTGGACGCGACTTCAGTACAGATGACATCTCCCTGCAGCTAACTCTGAAGCGAACAGCTGGTGTTCGCGTGGGCCCGGGAGGAGGAGGCCTTTCCTGAGGGCTGAGAGAGCTCACGAGCATCCCACTTCCATGGGCATGACACTTCAGGGGACAGGCAAAGAGCTTTCACACAAATTCTACCTCAGGGCCACCCTACTTCTGGAAGGTCAGCAGTGCTATCTTCATTTTTACGGGTCAGCGGGCTGGGGTTCAGGTCTGAAGGGCCCCAGAGGAAGGGGCAGGGCAGCCTCTACATTTGACCCAGAGCTCCTCACCGCCTGCACAGCGCCTGGCTCTGGCTCGTGAGGTGTAGCAACTTTCTGAGCAAGTATGACGAGTCCTCGGGGATCAAATGAGTCTCCGTGTATGGAATTGGGAGCCTGGGGAGGGGGCGACCAGGAGGAAGTTCTTCCCACCAACCAGACTACCGACTTCCTGCTCCTGATGCAATCAGATCAATCCCATGAGTCTACAGGTGTGAGCAGGCCCAGGTGCTAAGCACGACCCCTGAAGGAAGAATATCTCTTTGGGGTACACTCAGCAACGCGCTCCCTGGAGCAGCCACGTAACTACTGGAAATGGAACACTGTGGAGGACACGGCTTTGGCTTGGCTAAAAGCCTAGTCACCAGATCAGCAGCTAAAACGTGCCACTGCCTTATCCTCAGCTTGTTGGGCGAGGCTGAATTTCCACGTAAAGCTCACAGGCTACATCGTCTCCCTCCACAAACCCTCTCTCCCAACCACAGCCCCCCAAGGCCTAGTAGACACTGAGGCAAGTAGAGCAGGAGAAGCAGCATCTTCCAAGGACGGGTTCGGAGTTCTGTCCCAGCAGCACACTGGGCACGTTGGGAGCTTATGAACTCTCTGGACTCTTGGGCACCCAGGTAAGGTGCCGAGGGAGTGAACACAAGCTTTTAGGGAGACTCCAGCATGCCAGGGTAGGGAAGAAGTAGGAGCAGGGGAGCTAGCTGCTAAGAATAAGAAGGGTGGGCCTATGCTAAGTAGAAGACTGATGCTTTTCCAGGTTTCTTATTCCTCTGTGGCCCAAGCACAGGCAGAGAAGAGGCCAGAAGCCTGGAAAGGTCACAGACGTTTTGAGGAGAGAGACAGGCTCTGTTCGCCTCTCTATTGGGACAACTTCACAGACCCAGGAGGGCACCTACTAAAAGCCTTTCAAGAGTCAAAACAAACCCAACAAAGAAACAGATACTCTCCCTGACGTCAAGCCACATCATTGCTGCTTTCCCTCTGCATACGACCCAATGACGTCTACTTCATATCATGTAGCTGATTGGGTGCCTGCTTCCTTTTCTGAATGAACTCTGGCTACAACTGATGCTTTCCAAGTCTCCTGTTCTGCATTACTGGCTTCCGGAGAACATGAGCTGTGCTATATTTAGCAGCTACCTGTCCCAGGCCCCAGGCCTGTGCCCTACACACTGCGTCTCATTTGCAGAGGGGACCACAGAGCCACCTCGGTCCTTTGCTGAGTCACAAATCTTTTAGTCTTCCCACCACCTAAAGGAGAGCGCAGCAGGAGAGCACATGATTAAGTGCACAGATCTGGGAGTGAGATGCATCCCGGTTCAAATCCTGACTCTGCCGCTTACTAGCTGTGTGATCGTGGGGATGGTTCTTAACCTTTCTAAGCTTCAATTTGCTCACCCATAGAATGAGAATAATAAAACCTATTCATGGGATTCTTTTCCGAAGACTAAAATGACAACATGTGCCAAGCACTATTGGCTTAATTTGTAGAAGCCCTCAATATACAGTAACTACTATGAAAGGGGGGTTCCCTATATTTTATCAAAATGGTATAAGAAATCTCAGGGTGTGTGGTTCTGTTTATGGGAAATCTGGCTCTTACATTACTCACAATTGAACTCTCAGGACCACAGTGAGCAATCCAAACATGAGACCAGCTAATAAACCGAGGTCCAGCCCCAGAATGATGGATGCTATGCACGTAAACACCCAGATAACCTAGGACAAAATGGAAATGGGAAGGATTGCATTAATCCATCAGGTACCATCAAATGAGACTACCTATAAAAACAAGAAGATCAATTGTCCATGAACGAATTACAGCTTTTTAAAATATTCTGACTTCATTTAATGTTTAAGTGGGAGTGGAAATTGACCTTTCCGATAAAGACCATTTGTCCCATTTCAATGTGTGTGTGTGTGTTTTTTTTAAGATTTATTTATTTATTTATTTATGATAGACATAGAGAGAGAGAGAGGCAGAGACACAGGAGGAGGGTTCCATGCAGGGAGCCCAACGCGGGACTCGATCCCGGGACCCCAGGATCGTGCCCTGGGCCAAAGGCAGACGCCAAACTGCTGAGCCACCCAGGAATCCCCCATTTCAATGTGTTTTAATTTAATTTTTGAATAGGGAAAATATGGACATAGGTCAAAATGGAATTAATATTGAAAAGGTGGGACATTTGGCTTCCAACCCTCTCCATGTGCACACTTTTCACCAGCACTTTTTTATTTTTTTACAAATATAAGCAAATACGACTGAGCAGTATTTTATTTTCCCATATTTTAATGTATCGTACACACTATGCCATTCCGCACTGGTCTCTCTTTCACTTAACAATGTGTCTTGGAGAATTCTCCATGTCAAAAAAATAGAGAGTTTTCACATTTTTTTTGTCTGTCCTGGTGTAAATGAGAGCAGAATTCTAAAGGACTTAGCTTCTGGTTTTTAGAGTTCCTTAGAACTGTTGCAAAGGTCAGTTGTACTCAGCAAGGATTTTGTAGTTTGGTTTTGCTTTGTTTTGTATTTTGTTTATTCTCATATACTACAGCGGATTTTTTTTTTTATTGTTTGTTTTGTTTTTTTAATTGGTTTGGTTGGTTTAGTTGGCTTGTTTGGTGTTTAACTTGGGTGTATGGGATCCTTCCTAGATGGAAATCCCCGGAGATATGGAGCCTTCACACAACTTGTGGCAGGCTTCACAGCATTGTCTAATCCACACAATTCTAATTTCTGCTCCAGGAATCCCAAAACACAAGTGAGATTGAGGAGATAAGGGGAACATGATGATGTGGCAGGAAGCATATAAGAACCAAATCTTACTTCAGATAAAAATGGGCAGCAAATGACTTACAGCATCGATCTTATTCTGTCTCCACAGACGAGGAATGTCACACACCTGCATAAACATCCCTTTCAGGTTGGCGATGACAACAGCGGCCAAGACTGACTGCCAAGAGAGACAGGGAAGGCCGTGTTATTTAGGGGAATGGCTTTTCATGGGATGATTTTTAAATCTCCTGTTATTTCTCCGGTGGCAGAGCAGTGAAGAGAGATTATGCAATCAGGGTTGTACCTTCTGCAAAGGTTCCAGCAGCTTCCCCAGGGCGACAATGGCGATCATCACAATCCCCGCCGAGATGATGCCAGCAATCTGAAAGACACACGCCTCCCGTGAACAAGGCTCACCCTCCTCCCTCACACCTTCCAGCTTGCTGGATGTGCCCAGGAGGGCCTGTTCATGGGTGCACCTCCCCTCTTCTGCCCAATACTGTTGAGAGAAATGAGGATTATTTCCTAAAGTTCTATACAACTAAAGAAAAAAATGGGAAATATATAGAGGGCATCTATGGCAGAGAAATTAAAGAAAACGTGGAGACCGAGCCTGTTGGGGGAAAGCCGAAGGGACCTGGATTTCCTCTGGATGTACGACAGACCTAGTGCCCCAGTGTCCATTTGGGAGGCCGACTTGTAATCATCTGCTGTGGCAGGAAACCTGGACCTCACCCTTCCCCAACCACAGGTCACCCTATGTTCTTGGGGAAAAAAAATCCTCGCAGCACACATCGGATTCTTCGATTTATGGAAGCAGCAGCCATAACAGCAAGTCTGCAAACACTTTGTACTTAATAGCGTGTGATTCCCACAGAGCTCTCAGAGGGAATAAGTGGACCAGTCCCAGTGCAGATTCAAAATGCGACATGAGCGTAACGGCACATGGGACCGCGTCCCCGGACGCAGGCTCAGAGCTTTGCCCCAGTGATGATGGGGCAAGAGCAGAGGTTAAAGGACCTGTAGACACTTTACCTTCGCTGGCCAAAAAGCTCTCCTAAGATCCATAAATAGTTAGGAGAGAGGCCGAGGGGGTGGGGCTATGCTCTGTGTGGTTAGCTGAGCAGGGACCTCTCCACTAGACAGCTGGAAGGTGGCCCAGGTAAGACCAGAAGCTCTGAAACAGAGGAGCAAAGGAGACAGGGCGCCAGAAGCAAAGTGACAGGAGGAGCAACGGGGAAGACTGTCCTGGGCACAGGTGCTGCCGGCTATGAGAGATTGGAGTTGAAAGAGACGGGTAAAGCCAACATAAATGGAAAATCCAGAAACTTCAGGAAACTTTAAAGTCACAGTCTTTCCACCTGGCAAATTGATCATTCACGTTTCAATTATGGTTGGATCAGCCCGAGGCAACATTATAAGTCCAACAGACTAAAAACTTGGTACTTCCAGGCTCTGTGTTGCCTGTTAGCGCCGCATCTCCAGGTTACCTGTACCTCAGTGGCTTCCCCTCTCCTATCTGAGCAGAGAAACTTATATCCTCCCTCCCTCTTCCCTTCCTTCCCTCCCTCCCTCCCTCCCTCCCTCCCTTTCTCCCTTCCTTCCTCCCTTCCTTCCTTCCTTCCTTCCTCCCTTCCCTTCCTCCCTTCCTCCCTTTCCTTCCTCCCTTCCTTCCTTCCTTCCTTCCTTCCTTCCTTCCTTCCTTCCTTCCTTCCCTTCCTTCCTCCCTTCCTCCCTTTCCTTCCTCCCTTCCTTCCTCCCTTCCTCCCTCCCTTCCTTCCTTCCTTCCTTCCTTCCTTCCCTTCCTTCCTCCCTTCCTCCCTTCCCTTCCTCCCTTCCTCCCCTTCCTTCCTTCCTTCCTTCCTTCCTTCCTTCCTTCCTTCCTCACAATTGCTTAACAACACTGGTTGCCTATCATGAGCCACTTGCATCTCACTGTGGAGGTAGGGCTCTGTGGATGCTGAAAGAAATGGAGATCTGGGGACAGAGACCATAGCCAGCTGTCTGGCTCATGCCAGGAGAGTAGCCACGTCCTTGCCAAGTACGTGTATCAGTAAGCTGCCAGTTAGGGGGACCAAGATGAACTTTGGTCACTTTTAAAAATCTGTGAGGGATGCATTACTTGTACTTACTTTATAAGGCTGGTTTGTGGGAATTGCTGTAGTTTCTATATGGGAGCACATTCAATCACTAGATAATGATTCTGTTATAAGCGAGAAGGTAATCAGAGCTGAGAGTAGCTTGTGAGTCAGTAGGAGTCAGATGGGGATGAGAGAAAGAACAGGTTGTAATGTTAAGCCTGTGCTGCAGGCAGTTAACAGAGCCCTAACCCTCATCACTCCATTCATTCGTTCAGGAAATATTTGCTGGGTGTCTCTTACGTGTCGGGTACAACACATGTATCACTGCTATTACGATGCTCCTCCCGTCAGGAGGAGTGCCTGACTGGAACAGTCAGCATTTACAAGCATGTGCCAGGGCTTTACGGACATTTTTATTCAGTCCTCACAACATCCCTATGAGGTGGATACAATTACTATTCCCATTTTATAGATGCTGAGCCTGAGGCCCAACATAAGAGGAAACATGAGAAGCCACACAACAAGGGAAGACCTGCCAGTGTATGTGGTCATGATGAGTCCCTGGATCTCAGTCCGGGCACTTAGACTTTTAACCCCAGAACTTAGTATACATTTCAGTAATTAAATATCAAGCCACTTCTGTGCTTGCTTCATTCTTCACTCCTGAAATCCTGGCATCCTTCATTCCTAAATATAATACATGCCAGTGTGCGGCGGCGGGTGTCAGCTTACCAGAATGCCATTATCCCCTCGCCCTCTGCCAAGGAATCACTTTACACGGACATTCTTCCTGGGACGGCTGGCCTGTGCCTCCCCGGAGCCTGGAGGCAACAGCAGGAGAGTGGACATCACCAGCTGGGGACCCGCCTGCGCCCGCCGACAACCACATGCCTTCGAGCGACTCCGATGAAAACCACAGAAACGCTGCCAGCTGCCGCCCGAAGGCGAGTGCAGCTCTGGAAGTCACCTGTGACCTCTTCCCCTGCACCACAGGCCCCTGGCTCTGCCTCCTGGTATGGGCCCTAGTGTCTTACCTGCTCCCTCAGAGCTGGAAAGGTCTGCCCCCGCCCCCATCAAAAAAGGAAGTTCCATTTTAAAAAGAAAGATTCTGTAAATTGAAATTTGTTCAATAGGAACCAAGAAATTGGAAGAGGCCCCTTCTTCCAATCCCCCCACCCCCCACATACACTCACAGAGAGCCATTATAAATGGGAAAGGAGCTTCACCCTTTCCAGGGTGTCCTAGCACCCTGGGGACAATTCGGGCCCCCGGGGGCAAGCCACTGCAGGGAGTCACTGGTTTTCTCCATTAGTCTCTTTTACTTATGTGTGTCTCTGCCTTAATAAAACCCTATCTGAAGACTGGGTGTGAGGGATGGTGTTTCCTCCGGAATCGGTGTCCACCTTTATAGCCTCAGTGCACTTTTTACTCTGAAACAATAGCTCTGTGCAGAGGGAAAACGGCCCCCTGCCCCAGGCAGGGCAGGAGCCGGGTTCGGAGCCTGCCCCCGGCCCCATCCACTGGCTCCGGCCCACCTGAGCCCTCGCCCTGCTGGAAAGGAAGGCCTCTGACAACCGCTCCCATGCTTTTTGGCCAATCGAAGGTGGGCTCTTTGGAGATGAACAGGGATGCTGGACTTGGGGTCCCTCTGTGAAGGCTACAACTTGAAGCCACATTTAAAAGGCAAGATTAAACCCACATTCAGAGCTTGAGGAATAAAAATCGTCCTCAAGAGGAAATGCCTAACTGCTATGGCCAAAATATTCTTGGCTGGCAAGCTTGTTCTGTGGGACGAAGGCGTCTGGAGGAAGTTCCTGATCCTAGTGGAGGAAACGTAGACAGACAGTTGGTATTTTCCTGAAAATACAAAGCCTCACTCCAGCCTCGAAGTGCTGGAAACTAGGCTGGCAACTAGGGAAACTAGGCCTTCTCTATCCCCAGATCACAAACTGATAAAAATCAGCATTCTACACCACTGATTCCTTATCAGTTGTTATCAGCCCTGGAAAGGCAGGTGGAGCGGAGCTACCTGCCAGCTGCGCACAAACATACAGATTCCTTGGAGAATCTGTGCATTAGGAAACCACCAGCGTCGCTTAGGAGGTTTTTGGTGGGGAGAGGGATGGAGGAGTTGGCTGAGCCCTGGGGAGGGTCGCCCAGGAAGCACAAGCCTAGGGTCAAAGGCTAACTGCCTTGCTGGGTGCTTGTGGAAGCCTTCCTGAGGGCCACCCCCGGCTCATCCTGCAGTCAAGCTGCTGTTCCGTACCTGAGTCTTCCCCCCAGTACTCTCCTGGACGGCAGTGCGGGACAGGGCAGTGGTGGCCACGAAACACGAGAAGAATCCAGAGAAGATGTTGCTGATCCCAAAGGCAATGAACTCCTAAGGCAAAGACCGGGTGACACAGGGATGCTACGAATCTTGGCAGGTCCCTCTCCCGGGATTTAAGGAAGAGTAAGAAAGCAGACTCCCAAGCCCACCCTAACCTGTCTGGTGGCCCCAGTTTAATCCTGTACCATTAAAGTTCTTGGGGGTCTTGAGAGGCCCCAGGGCCTGCGGTTCCTCGGGGTCTAAGAGAGGCCTCGCTGTCGCCAGCTGTCTCTAAGCTCGGTAAGGAATAGTGACCCAGGCCAGTCCGGCTGACACGCTTCCTGGGGAGGGCTCTGCTCACATAAAGCGCCTCTCCTGCGGCCGCACGTTTGCTCGAGGAATGTTCTGACTCGGACCCCTCACATTCGGCTTGACCCCTAAGCATTTGGCTGCCCTAAGGGCTGGGCTGGGCTTTCAAAACCAAACCACACTGGCCGATTTGTGAGCAATTGAAAATCGGCTCATCTGCCAATGCCCCATATGTCCACAAAGACGGGCCTGAGCGCGTTAGGGACCTCAATTCAAAGTGGTCACAACCATCGTCGATGGTGTTTGGTGCGTCATCTCGCCCTATGACAGCCACCACTGCAGAAAATCAATCAGGGGACCCTGGCCTGCATGGAAAATGCTTTTTTCTTTTCTTTTTTTTTTTTTTTTTTTTTTTTTTTAATTGGAGTTCGATTTGCCAACATATAGCATAGCACCCGGTGCTCATCCCGCCAAGCGCCCCCCTCATCTTATGCTGATCTACTACGTGAGCTTCGAATGTTATTTATGACCCGACTGAATTAACTCTTAAAATTTGGGTTACTTCAACTTCTTTCTTTTTTTAAAAAAAATATTTTATTTGTTTATTCATGAGAGACACACACAGAGAGAGAGAGGCAGAGACACAGGCAGAGGGAGAAGCAGGCTCCATGCAGGGAGCCCAACGTGGGACTCAATCCCGGGTCTCCAGGATCACACCCTGGACCAAAGGTGGCACTAAACCGCTGAGCCACCGGGGCTGCCTTTTTTTTTTTTTTAAAGACTTCAACTTAGGGACGCCTGGGTGGCTCAGTGGGCATCTGCCTTCGGCTCAGGTCATGATCCTGGGATCCAGGATCGAATCCCACATCAGGCTCCCCGTGAGGAGCCTGCTTCTCCCTCTGCCTATGTCTCTGCCTCTCTCTCAGTCTGTGTTTCTCATGAATAAATAAATAAATCTTTAAAAAAAAGAAGACTTCAACTTATTTCTTAAAAGGGAAAGAGATGCAGCCTGAATATTTCAGAATAATTTCACAGAGGGGGGCACTTGATGGGATGAGTACTGGGTGTTATGCTACATGTTGGCAAATCGAACTCCAATAAAAAAAATACAAAAATAAATAAATAAAGTTTATAAAGTCTTTAAAAATAGTAATAATTTCAAATGAGTGTGCATAAGAGGGAAACCAGCTCGATAAGGGCCAGTGGAAGACACCGATCCCTTCTTCAGCAGACAACAAAATCTACCCTGTGGGCTCCGTTTTTTCTTTTTTTTTTCTTTTTTTTGGGGGGGGGGCTCCGTTTTCTTCTTCGCATCCCTACAAAAGTGCTCCAGCACATGGTGAGCATACCTGGTTCCCATCGATGGCGTAATCATACTTGATGGCGTAAACTTTTCCGACAGACACTGCAATAGCATAAGCCACCACGGCGATGGAAAACGAGGCAGCCAGCATCTCAGAAAACAGGCTCACAGGTGGAAGTACAGGAGGCAAAAACCTAGTGAGTTTTTAAATGAAAAACACGCAGTGACGATTTGACCACAATTCTGTTCCTACCTCACCACAGGCTATATCCACCCGACCCCAGGCCAGACATGAAAGTGCTTGGCCACAAGGGGAGAAAGCACACTGAGACAAGTAAGTGGTAGCATCGTTTTTACAATCTTTAACTAGAAGTTGGTGCTAGCTCGCCAGCTGACTTTCTGACCCCTGTCCAGAGCCTACGAACACTCCCTTATCTCCACCTCTGACATGAATAAACCTGTCCTAATGGATTCTCTAATATTATGCCATTTCACACGTTAGTGTCTCTTCCTGCACAATTTTATCTTAAAGGCCTTTGAGTTTAAAAGATAGTCTGGCCATTAAATGAGGTTTGCCTTGCATGAAGAAATGTCGGGTTGATTAAAGAAACAAACAATAATAAGATTTTAAAAGAGCTAAATAGAAAAATCCATGTCTAAGAGCCCTGATATTTAAAATCTTGAATGTAGAAAAGATTAAATTTACGTAATTATCAGAATGCTCCAGAATCACAATGACTAAGACCTCCCAGTGACTGTGGGGTAGAAGGACTACTGTTTGACATATCAGAACTATTCTATAAACCATGTAAAGAGATAAACCTAGGGGTGTCTGGCTGGCTCAGTCGGGAGAGCATGTGATGCCTGATCTCAAGGTTGTGAGTTCAAGCCCCATGTTGGAGGTAAAAGCCGGAAAGGGAAAGGGAAAGGGAAAGGGAAAGGGAAAGGGAAAGGGAAAGGGAAAGGAAAGGAAAGGAAAAGGGGAAGGAAAGGAAAGGTAAAAGGGAAGGAAAGGAAAGGAAAAAGAGAAGGAAAGGGAAAGTTTATACTCATGCCGTCGTCCCCAAATATGAAAACTGGGCGAATGACTGTCATGTACCTCTATCTTGATGACTATCCACCGGGTGTATATCCAGAGGTCCCTAGCCAAAAAATGTCCCAAACAAATTAAAAAAAAAAACCCCACCAAATAATCTCCCTCACTTACCTCACTTATGTCTGAATTTCCTTCAATAGGAAACTACACTTTCCCCCTCTAATTAGAGGGAGGTACTAAAGCAGAAATAAGAGCTTACAGAAAACCATAGAAATTTAGAGATAGCTAATAACCTGATATTATCCAAATTAATATGCTGTCCTGATAGCCTGGAAATGGTTGAATCTACCTCTCTCCTTTTGCTGAGGTCCAGACAAGTGAAGTGATGTGCTCGACGTCAGTTAGTAGAGCCCAGGGAGGACTGTTGATTTCCTACGTAACAAGATCTGCCCGGTTCTCTACCCCTGGATCCTTCTTCTCCCCACAGGTGAGGTTACTTCCCAAACTCCTTTTCATCTACGTCACATCCTGACCCACACGTAGGCTCAGGAGTGGATCTTCTATGTAGACGGACAGGATGTTAGAAACCCTGATCGAGCCCTTGAGTGACTCTGGATCACACCTCCACTTTCTGGACATGAGCTTGGACCTCACTCTTAAAACCAGGCTTGTGACTCTTTCCTGAGACCCGATCAGCTCTACTTCAGGTAATTTGGTCTGTCCGGAGGACTTGCCAGTCCTGCAGAGTTCACCTTTGATTGTGACCTGATGCCCACTGCCTGCCTGTCCGCCTACTTCTCCAATTCCAGATCCTTTTACCAGGTCCTTGATTCCCCAGGGTCACAGTATAAAGTACAGAGACTTGAAATCCAAGGACCCGGAAGCTGGCTCCATCGCTCTGTAAGTAACTGATTTGGGGCATGTTGTTTGAACTTATTTGAAGTCCCAGTTTCTTCAGCTGTCAAATGGAGACCATATACTCTTCTCTAGGGTGTTGGAAGGAGTAAAGGAAGTATGGTAGGTGTAAGTAATTAGTACCTACACACGTAGTAGGTACTCAGGAAATGTAGGGAGCCCCTACATCTGCCACACACCTGCGTCTGTTTGTACTACCTTGCTGGATCTTAGCAGTGCCAATTTTTTTACCCCAAGCCACTCACTTGGGGCCCTGGCTGGACATCTTCTAATGACCTTTGAGTAGTCCCCTATCTCCTGCGCCCCCTTCAGTGGCCCTGTGTGCTACAGCCAACCCTCCCATGTCTGGCCTGATCATGAGATAATACCACGAAGGGGAGTGACTAGGAAGGACACTTTTTTTTGAAAAGATAAGGGTAGGGAATGGTGGGTCCCAGTAGGGCCAGAGGACCCCTAACAGAGAGTCAGGCATGATAAACATGATGCCAAGGGCATATCTTGACTTCAGGTTGGCCCCAAATGTTTGGCAAATGCACCAGCACCTGACTATAAGGGCAAAGTGGCCCTCGGAAGGCAGCTGGGAGAAAACCTCTGTGATTTTGCTGGCCTCCCCGCTCCTGTTCCCCCTGTGCCACACTTTCAAGTACAAGTACAAAGCACAAGTCACTTCAAAAGCAACGGTCACGAACATGATGACAAGACCCCTGGCACAGTGTGCTCAGAGAGGAGGCAGGAGAAAGAATGGAGACTACAACTTAGATGAGAAAGCAGTCCATCTTGTTGGTTTATGTTAAAAGAAAGAAAGAGAGAGAGAGAGAGAGACGGACTAAGCGATCCTAACATACAGACTCTCAGTGGGGGAAAAGGAGCTGCCAACAGCGACCTTACTTTACCCCTCATCGGACGATTGAAGCCAGGAGGAGATAAAGAGGTGGCCTGCACCATCTTTCTCTTTGTACCCCTTCCTGTCATGGAACTCACCTCAACACTCTACTTTCCCTTCTCTTTTCTGGTCTCTCCCCCACCTTTCTTTTAGAAGGTTGTTGATGTCATGACACTGGTTTCCGAGATCAGACAAAAATGGCTTACTTGTAACAGCAGAGGCTTGGCTATTCTTCCCTCAGTGCATATTTCTGGGGACTCCTATGGGACAGGTGCCATGCTACGAAGATGGCGTCAAACAAGACAACAGGCCTCAAGCCCTCCTGGAGGAGCTCACAGGCATTTCAGAACAAGCCCAAATTAAGAATTTGCCAGTTATCATTACCCTAGTTCTATAGGAGACCCTCCGCCCCCTGCCCTCAGTCATCGATCTAGGTGGTGACAGAAGGGGACAAAGGAACTCAACTCTTTACTCTTCTAATTCCCCGAACTACCAAACATCTATAAAACCTCCCTTGAAGATAATGCATTTTATTCATAGGAACAAATGACATAATTATTATTTAAGATGGACAAACTAATGGGTGGAGAACTTAGGTCAGATGTCCCTTATTCCTTAAGGAGATTGTCCTCATTCTGATAAATGCTACAAACCGTGATTCTATTTGTATCATATTGTAATTACACACATGAGTTTAAGTCAGGAGTCTGGTGGTAACTGTACATGTCCTGCCACATTTTCAGAAAATGAAAAAACAGAGCCTCTGGGAGCTGCTTTTCAACAAATGGCTTGAACTTTATCTACATGTGCATACCATCTATCTGATCCTTTGCACAAATGGGTGTTTCTTGAAGATCTCACACAGAGAAGACTATTGAAGGAGCACCAATGAAATGCAGCTTATAATAAAAGGTTTCCTTTAAATAGAAAGTACTGATTTAATATATTAGTCTTGCCTAAGAGGAACTCCACACTCACCCCCTCGGGATGGATTTAACAATGCCAGCATTGTAGTTTTTTTCCAGGTTGGCTGCATATGAAATGGCAGTAGCAATTATTGTCTGAAATAAAACAAAAGAGGTTAAAAAAAAACTCCATGTTTTAATAACTCCTTTTTTTTTCTTGTCTCCTCATTGGGCAGTCTGCCCTGTAGGTCTCTTCTTCTTTTTTTTTTTAATCCAAGGATAATTAACATTTAGTATATTAGTTTCAGGTGTAGAGTGTAATGATTCAACTTTTCTAGACACTACTCAGTGCTCATCAAGATAAGAGGACTCTTAAAAAGAAAAAAAAGATAAGAGGACCCTTAATCCTCTTCATGTTTCCCCATCCGCCACCCATTTCTCCTCTAGCAACCACTAGTTTGTTCTCTGTATTTAAGAATCTAGGGGTGGGGAGTGTTTGTCTTTTTCTCTTTGTTCATTTGTTTTGTTTCTTAAATGCCATATGTGAGTGAATCACTTCATATCTTTCTCTGACTTATTCCACTAAGCATGTTACTCTCTAGCTGCATCCATGTTACTGCAAATGGCAAGATTTCATTCTTTTTTATGGCTGAGTAATATTCTCTATATATAGTACAACTTCTTGGGCCACCTGGGTGGCTCAGTGGTTGAGCATCTGCCTTCAGGTCAGGTCCTGGGATGGAGTCCCACATCAGGCTCCCTCTGCCGTGTCTCTTCCTCTCTCTCTGCGTCTCTCATGAATGAATGAATGAATTAATTAATTAGTCTTTATTTTAACTTCTTTCTTGTCGAACTAATGAATGCAAATTTTCTAATTACATGTTTTACTTACCACAATTACTTCTATAGGAATAGGGACTGGAATTTTGTGCTTAAATCGATCATTCACTTCTTTAACTGCCATACAGATGATAATGGTGAGTAATCCAGCAATGAAATCAGCAAGATTGGTGTTGCCAACATTTTGAAAAATCTCAATCAGAGTCTGTAAAAAGAAAATAATTGTATATTCTTCTCTTGTGAAAAATCATATCATCATCAAACAGCATTTAAAAATCTAATGACAGTAGCAATTCTTGTGTTAGCTAAAACAGAGACCATTAAAAATATGCAGTTTTTGCAAGTTATGATATATTATATATACCAAGTTATTAATGATGGTTAATTGGAGTGGTAAAACCATGGGTGATTTCTACTTTTTTATTTTTGTTTATCTGCATTTTTTACAATAAAAATGAGATGTTTGAAAAGAAAAAATATTGCATGTTGAATTTTGGAGAAAAGCTTTATATCTTAAAGTGGTTTTACAGGGGCTATTAAGGGAGCTAATTTCATAGTGTTGATGTGGTATTATTGGGACTAAAAACCAATAAACCAAAAAGTCCCAATCAGCCATTATTTTAGGTAAAACTCTTCCCCAACCTGAATGATATAGGTGGTCATAAAAATACCTAAAGACTTCATATGTAGATCCATAGGGATCAATCCAGTCTTCATGCTAAAGCAAAGCTACTGAGTTGATATATAGCTCAATTCCTAAATTTTAGGAAATTAATTTGGCACTTAGTTCAAACTTAACTGAGACGACTTAAATAAAAACAATTCTTTCTAAGTGGACAGACAAGCCAACTCAAGAATTAATTCGTCCTGTTTTGTAAATAGGAGGTTTCTGGGAATCAAGGCAGATTAGCAACAAAGAAACAGAGAATCCCAGGGAAGAACACTAATACCTTTGTTCCAGCAGCTTCAGTCCTGTGGAAGGCAGGATTTAAGAAGGCATTCTTTAATTCTTTGAGACAATCTCTTGGTGAATGTTTTTTTTTTTTTAATGAGTCGTTTTATAGATATATTTTTATATGAAAATAAAGGATAGAGCATCTTATATCCCTTATAACATATATCTTACTTAATTTCACAGACAAGCTGTATTTAAAGTAATTTTAATGACAACCCAATAATAGTTATGTATAAAGAACATTAAGTGATCTAGCAGTCATTTTGCCAACAACTCCAATTCTCTAGAAAACATTCAAGGGTAGGGGAATGAAGGGAGAAGTTTTCACGCTAGCAAAAGACAGCCACCAAGTTCTTGAACTAGATAGAGTTCAAATTTTCGGCTTGCAGGAAGCCTCTTAGACTTTCACTCAGAAGGTATATTTGCGCTTGCTTTAAACCCAATACCAACAAATTTACTTTGCCTTCCCGAGTCAGTCAAAATTGCCAGAGGCAGATACAGTGATAGCAAAAGATGAAGCAAGTGATAGCTGTGTGAAAAAGAGGAAATGAGAGCCTCTGGGTGGCTCAGTCAGTTAAGGGTCCAACTTTTGATTTCGGCTCAGGTCATGATCTCAAGTTCACAGGATGGAGCCCAGCATCCAGCTCCAAGCTCAGTGGGGAGTCTGCTTGGGATTCTCTCCCCATCTCCCTCTGCTCCCCCGACCCCAGAGAGCACGTGCTCTCTCTCTCTCTCTCTTTAAAATAAATAAAATCCTTAAAAAGAGAGAGAGAAAATGTAGAAGTACCACAAATGGTCACCCTAACTCAAGAATTTAGGGCATCTGCCATAGGAGCCAACAGTCCTACATGCCTCAGAGTCGTGATGGTATTGCTGTCTGGCCCTTTCAATCATCAATTTTCTGATGATGAGCCTCATTAATTCATAAGCAGGACACCATATTTCACTTAACTGTCTATACAGTAAAGGTTTACTTTCAACTCAAGAGGGAAAAACTCAAACTTGAAAACAAGCAGATAACTATCCCAATCATAAAAACATTTCACCTTACTAAAATGATTGCTCCAGGATTCCCATTTAATCTGGGAGATCTTGGAATAAAAAAAGCACCTTCGGTATATTAAAAATGTGACATGAGTTGCAATAAAACCCAAAATCAGTTTATATTACACAACTGCATTAAACAAGCATATAAATATATTTGTTGCTTATATACTGAGGCATCTCCTATGAAAATTTCTACAATAAAAAGTCTAGTCTATGTGAAAATAAAACCTACATAAACTGAAGGAGTCAGATTATACTCAAAGATCATAGAGATGAGTTTCGAAGAAAGCACTGAAAAGTAATTCTAATTTAGTTTACCATGCAAATACTTACTAAAATATATTTAAAATGTGGATACACATATGAATCCATATTTCAACCGAGTATTCTGAATAGTTCAAATCCTAATAATGACCATTTCAACAATGGGAAATATTTTACTATATTTCCTACCGTGCTTGGAGAATTCTAGGACCATTTGGATCATTTCTTCCTTCTTTGCCTAGCGTTACGTGGGCATATGAAGCCAGCAGAAAAAAATACACACCTGATGTTACATATGAGGAAATTTATCAGTTAACTTTTGGTGCCAAATTTAAGTCTTCTTTATCAATGTGACAAACCCTTTCTAATCACCCCTTGCAGTCAGGCATTTCCTCCTACCAGAAAGAATTTCTGCCCATACGGAGATCAACCCTTTAAGTGTTCTTTTCTTTACTAGAGTGACTTGGTATTTACGTACTGAAGCAGATTTGGTGGCTTTCAAGACTCTCATTATCTGGGCAGAACTTTTCCGTGTTTTCCTCTTCATTAGAGGAAGAAATGAGGGGGTGGTATCAGTTCAGTAAGGAAGCAGAAAGCCTCCCTTTGTCTATTGAGACAAGGCATTTAAAGTAACGGTAGGAAAACACAATCATTCTTCCATGTGCTATGGGATTTACTTACATAACTGAGTAGCTACACGGTGCATGAGGAGTATTACCAATTCCGAATCCTGCCAACATCCTGTCATTCCCCCTTCTACAACCTATACTCAGTGGCTCTGGCATTTGTGAATTAGAGCTTTAGTTTTTCTTACTGTCCCAACATTTCCTCCTCTAATTCTTCGTATTGTTTTCCTTTTGGGGAGGAGTTGGGGGAGGGAAACAATCCAAGGTACAACCTTCTAACAAAAGGCATGTTAAGTTGCTACATGCCATGGAAAGTATCTTACAACAATCTTCCTATTTTTCCTGGAGGAGTCCACTACTGCTCTGCATTTGTTGAAGGATTCTTTCATTAATGATTGCATCGGGTCATGTCATAAGAAAAATTCTCTGTTCAAGTACTGAGTGGTTTGTTCAACCCTTTGCAATCCTTTCCCAACCTGCTGATCCCTCATTTTCTGAAAAGCAAGCTCAGAGGCATTATCACACGGGGAAGATTGAGACATCTTCATCCAACCTGACTGCTCTGGAGGAATTTCTCACAAAATTCCATGATACATTCTAATCTAAGATTGCAAGAATAATGTTCGAGAGGACATAAGTCGCAGAAAAATTGTGCTTGGTTTGGGGCGCCTGGGTGGCTCAGCAGTTGAGCGTCTGCCTTTGGCTCAGGGTGTAACCCCAGGCTCCTGGGATCAAGTCCCACATCCGGCTCCCTACATAGAGCCTGCTTCTCCCTCTGCCTGTGTCTCTGCCTCTCTCATGAATGAATAAACAAAATTTTTAAAAAATATTGTGTTTGGTTTAAAACTATTTTTGACCTTGTCCTAGTATTTCTTGATCTCTTTTGTCCCTGTTTCAAAGTGGGATCATTTGCAGCAAGCTTTGTCTTAAATAGTCCTAGGAAAGACACAAAGGAATGGAAAGATTGTGGATTGGAAGAACAAATACTGCTAAAATGTCTGTACTACCCAAAGCAATCCACACATTTAATGTAATCCTTATCAAAATACCAATAGCATTTTTCACAAAACTGGGACAAACAATCCTAAAATTTGTTGGGAACCACAAAAGACCCCAAAGAGCCAAAGCAATCTTGAAAAAGGAAAACAAAACTGGAAGTCCCACAGTTCCAGATTTCAACTGGTACAGCCACTCTGGAAAACAGGTGTGAAGTTTCCTCAAAAAGCTAAAAATAGAACTACCCTAAAATCCAGCAATTGTATTACTAGGTATTTATCCAAACGATTCAAACATAGTGATTCAAAGGGACACATGGACCCCAATGTTCATGGTGGCAATGTCCACAACAGCCGAAATACAGAAAAAGCCCAGATGTCCATCATCAGATGAATTGGTAAAGAAGATGTGGTGTACACACACACACACACACACACACACACACACACACACACACACACAGGAATATCACTCAACCATCCAAAAAAAATGCAATCTTGCCATTTGTAATGACATAGATGGAGCTAGAGGGTATTATGCAAAGCAATATAAGTCAGAAAAAGACAAATACCATATGATTTCACTCATATGTAGAATTTTAAAAACAAAAGAGCAAAAGAAAAAAAGAGAGAGACAGGGCACCTGGGTGGCTCAGTTAACTGTCTGCCTTTGGCTCAGGTCATGATCCCAGGGTTCTGGGGCCAAGCCCCCACATTGGGGCTCCCCATTCAGCAGGGGTCTGCTTCTCCCTCTCCCCCTGGCTTGTGCTCTCTCTCACTCACTCTCCCTCTCTCAAATAAATAAATAAAATCTTAAAAAAGGAAAGACAGAAAGAGGCAAACAAAGAAACAGACTCTTAACTATAGAGAACAAACTGCTGGTTACCAGAGGGAGGGGGGGTGGGAGGATGTGTAAACAGGTGATGGGGATTAAGGAGGGCACTTGTGATGAGCACCAGGTGTTGTATGGAAGTGTCTGAATCACGATATTGTCCACCCGAAATGAATAACACTATATATTAACTATACCGGAATTAAAATAAAAGCTTAAAAGAAGAAAACCAGTCCTAAGAGACCAGAAGAACTATTCTTATCTGCAGAGGTCCCCGAATGGCCAGGGCCTAAGCCCCCTGTGATCTGTGTGGATGCAGGCCAAGCAATGTTTACGAAGAGGTGAATATACTCAGTAAGGGGTATCTTGGTGGATTCAGGGGTCAGTGGATTTGTATAGGGAGAAAATAGCTCCTAGCACATTGGAGGTAGTCTAAATACCTATTTAGATGAATTGTATGAATGGCAATGAAGGAATAAATGAACGAACAGTTGACAGGGAAGGTATGAAAGCCAAAAAAAAAAAAAAAAAAAAAAAGCAAGACGTGCCACGGACTGCAAAGGTGAGAGAGTCTGTCAGAGAAAGGCAGTCAGAAGGTTTCAAAATGAACCAAGCATCTGGTAGGAAAAAAAAGCAACAACAACAAAAATAATACTGAATCAAGAAACAGCCTACATTCATAGGCTGGCTCCTTGGGAAGTGAACTGCAAGTTCCATGAGGTCTATTCACCTTAGTCACGAAAATAATAATAGTAGTTATTATTATTATTATGAATTAAATGACTAAGCTCTTACTATGAGCCAGGTAGTGTACTAAGTGCTTTACACAGATTATCCTTTTTAATCCTGGCAATTCTAAGAGGTGGCTACTGTGATTACTCCCATTTTACAACTGAGGACACTGAACTGTAGAAAAGTTACATATCACATGCCCCAAATCATGCGGGCAGTAGGTAGTGGAACTGAGATTCCAATTCAGGTCTACTGAAATTCAAAGCCCCGGACTAATCCCTGCGTGAGACTACCTCCTTTACCTATTCCCAGGGCTCAGGCGGTACATGGCCTGTGACAGGCACTGGGCAGTATTTGTTGAAGGGCTAGAGCAATGTGGGGTAACGGCTAGAGTAATGTGGGGTAACGGCATTGTCGTGGAACTGAACAAATTCCTGACCACCTGGCTAATGTTTACGTATGATACACGGCCTTACACTGTTTCCAAAGCTAATCCATTGGGTCGTTAAAGGACTTAAACTCCATTCTTAAGGCCTAGCACGTTATTTTTGCAGAGTATCATTCTCCCCAAGCTAGGATGACATCATGTTACTATCATTATCATTTTCAAGCATCAATAAGCATGTTTTATATAGAACGTATATTTAGGCCCAAGAACTTTTTCAAATCTAATTAGTGTGATCTACATCCTTCTTTTGCATCTCTTTTGCATGTTGAATCATCTCTGAATCTAATGTTCCTTTTCATCTATAATTGCTGAGACATTTACATTATGCATTTTACGGACTGTCGCAGTTAGAGAGGGCTTTAGAGCTACATCTCCAGTCGTTTCATTTAACAAATAAAAAAAGAAGCCTTGGCATATGAAATAATAATTTTAACCTAACCACTTTTTTTCAAGTACTTGTCATGTGCCAGCCTCTGGGCCAAGTGTTTCTCTGACACCCTCATTTAACTTAACTACGACTATAGATAATTATTACCAAGTCTATTTGGCAGAGAAGGAAACCGAGGCATGGTGATTTGGTCATATCACTAGTAGAGTCAGGACATGACTTCCAGGTCACCCAGCTCCAATCGTGAGCTTTCAGCCACTATCCCCCCAGGTGTGTCTACAGTCACTAGAACTTATCAGAAGCCAAGCTGACACTGGAGTCCACGGCATCCCGGATCAGACTTCACTTCACTATACTGCTTTGTTTTCATTAATATTTTTGAGTTCAGTGACACTTTCGAAACCACTCTGACCAGTTGAGAACGATGATTTGTAAAATGTGCCGTCTTCAATGTTACTCCTGATTCTATTGCTTGCTTTTTGGAGAAGGTTTTCCATGGCATCCCAAAGTATGGCATGGGGGCAACTTACGCTCTCCAGATGCAGGTTAAAGGGGAAAGAAGAGATTTTTCTCAGTGAGCCATCCCCAGAGTAAGAAGCCACACTTACATAGATGATGGAGAGAACTCCATTATAGTTTTTGGTTGAAACGTTGAGAACGATTTTCAGCTGTGAGACCAGCACTTGGAAGGCAGCAGCTGTTGTGAATCCGCCAACCAAAGGATCTGCCAAGTACCTCACTATGAATCCAATCTGCAAACCTCCAAATATCAACTAGTATAAGAAGGAAAGAAAAAGTTAATGTTTGTCTGGGAGAAGGACCGACTCTTTTAACGAATTAAACTAAACATCAGTTCAAACTCTGGTAGCCTGCTAATAATACAAAAATACTCGTAGGCATGCCCCTCCACCACTCTAAAATTTGAAAACTCCGGTAATATGAACCTTGAAGTATTTCTAGATACGTAATAAGAAAAGCAAAAATCATGTGGCTTATTTCTGTGACTTTCAGATCCCATGGCTCTGCTCACCAGGACACTTTTTCTCCTTTGTTGGTTCTGCACACTTCCCTTCCCTCATCCTCATTTGAATCACACATGTTATTCTGATTTTTTTTTTCTGTCTCTGACTTGGATGGTACTCGAGCCTTCATAAGTGGGGTCTTGCTGACTATTTCAGCATCTGACCTAAAACAATATAATTTAGAAAATAACTTTGGGGGGGGGGTCCAATAAATTGCTCTGTTTCGCTTTTAAAATGAATCTCGAAGTCCACATGCTTCACGCTCAGTTATTTCAAATAAAAATCATGCCAATCCATCTTGTACTTGCAATCCCATTACCTGGATGATTCCAACCAAAAGAGTAAGGGTGCTCGCAATCAAAACTCTTGCTGCATCTCTAGCCGCGTAGTCTATCACGGTGGCATTGAATGCAGTGCCGTTACCGCTGGATATGTGGAAGTGTTCATCCGGGGCCATGCTCAGTACGACAGATCCCACCATTAAACTGACCACTGGGAATGGCCCTGGGGGAAAGAAGCCTCTATCAATTAATAATTATTCATCACCAATGTTTAGGTTCAACATGTCTACATAGGATTAGACGTGTGAAATTCTTAGCTATGATTGAGAAAATATTTTTTGTTCACTAAGGAAGCTACAAAGCAGACATTTCAAGCAAAGCACTTGTGACCCAGAAATGAGCAAGAGAGACATGCAGGTAGGCAGTTCTAATACGGCATTCCGGATGCTTGGTGATTACACAGGAAGGTTATCTAACATGTCTTTGCGTGGTCTTCATGCATGTTGGGGCGGGGGTGGGGGAAGTTGCCAGGAAACCTTTCCTGGTGGCAAACAAGCTGAATCCTTACTTGTTCTATCCCATTTCTTTCATACAAGCTCATTTCCTAGGACATCCTATGCCCTGATCTCGATGGATCTGAGTACCTGGTCTCAGCTCGTCTTCGAAGAGAAACCTACACAGCTAATTAGGAAACTGATGCTTAAAATAAATACAATGGCACAAGGTCCAGATTGGGATATAGGGACAGCAAAGAGAGTATATAGTTTATCTTCTCTTTTCAAGACAAATCTTTTTTTTTTCATATCAAATGCCAGTCTATAAGATGCTGTGTTTTGAAAGGATTCCTTCTCTCCCATTCACTCCTGATATTTTTATCCGTGATGGTGATCCTATCCTTTCGTCATGGAAGGCTCTGACAGTTGGAAGGGCTCGGTACCAAAATCCAGGAACCTGGAGTGTCTACACGTATAGGATACCAAAGAGAAAAAAAATCAGCTCCTATGTTCCTCATGTTGTCGAGCCTCTGATACTGATCGATTCTCCCAGGCGAGGAAGTGCTTCCAATCAATAACCTTTTCCTGATCTCCTTCCATAGACAAGGCAATACGCCAGGTACTGGGGACTATACAGCTAAGGACAGGGCTATGGGTTGAGATACAGTTGATGATTGTGTTTGTCTCAAGCGGATTGTCCAGGTAGACATGTCTAGCCAGCAGATGGATGTAGGCGCAAAATTATCTCAAGTATAAATGTCAAAGTCACAAAATAGCATTAAAACATTCACTTACTAGAACATTCCAGCAAAAGAGAATTCAGATTTTAGGAACAGCAGAAAATAAGCCTATTTTGAGCCATACCAAGAAGGAAAGCCAAACTTAGTTTCTAAATAGTTTTGGCACACTTTTGCCAGCCTTCCAATATTAGTGACTTAAAAGGAGTACAGTTTTTAATGAAATGATGAATATGTATTTGATGAACATAATTTAGTAAATGATAAGTTGGTCTAGTAAAACAGGAGGTTTGAAGACCCCTTGAAGATATTTTTCCCATTTTGCATTTTGGAAGTGACCACTTTCTAAATACGGAGTCAAATTCATTACATTTCTTAAAATGAAAATATGCTAGAACTTGAAGGTAGACTGTTATTTTGACAATCTTTCAATTCTATCCTCTTTAAAAAAAAAAAAAAGAGTTACGTATAAACTTAAGACCAAAGAGATGGTATTTTGAAAGCTAAGAAGAACCACTACATCGTCACATGGGAGAAGCCTGTGAAGCATTGAAGGCCTATTTTTCTGGAAAACATTAACAAAGGTATGGAAGCCTCGTACCCATCCTGTAGCCAAAGCACGTTAAACAGGAATAAATGCAATTGTAGTGTTGCTTCTAATTACCAACTGAGATGTGTCTTGATGTTCCGAAGATAAAATATGTCAGGATGGGGAAGAAAGCAGAGTAGAGACCATATCCAACAGGAACCGCGGCTAGCAGAGCGTACGCCATGCCTGAAAGTACATCCAAAACGAGTAAATTCACACACAAAAGTTACAGCATCATTTCTCCTGTTCAAAGAAAGGCCTTTTCATCCATACTCCAAATTTGCAGCTCGCCCTGGCTGGTCTTGCTTGGTTTGCGTACAGTCCTGCTGGGGGCCACAGCAGGTTGCCCAACGTGAACTGGATCAGCTGAGAGAGCGATTCATCCTCGAGCACCACCTGCTTAAATAAATTGATCCAATCGATCAGTCATCCCATTATCCACTGATTAGACGAGTGGAAAAGCGAAGGCAAGTCAGTTGGTTAAAGACTCCGTGGATTCAGTCCGCGGGCTCAGAGCAGTTTTGCCAACAGATGTTGGAGGGAAGGCAGTGTTGGTCTCCGTGTCCACAAGGGCACAGTCATTCCCCCCTGTCTTGCTGGGGAACGAACTGGATCCAAACCCAGGAAACCATGACAACCGCGCACAGGTGCAGGCAGGAGCCCGGCGCCTCCACCCAGCTCGGAGTCCTGGCTCCCCGCGGGGCGGAGTCTGTGCTTGCCCTTGGCTAAGTACTTCTTGGGGAGTCATCACCTCCTCACATTTCACTCCCAGTGAGAAGAAACTCAAGCCCATTGATCACTGGCCCCTTAACAAAGGACTACATGGAGGGCAGTTTCAAAAAGGCAGAAAACAACCTAAATATCCTGGCTCGCAGTGTCCCCATGATTTACTAAATACACGTCTCGGTGCATTTAGGTGACCCCCTGTACTCGCAGGGCGGCAAAGTGCTTACCAAGTTATACCTGACGCACCGTAATCCTGTAAAAGGAAATTGATGTGATGTATAGGAATACACCTACTGACGTGGAGCTAGGTAAAGATAAAGCAGTGAGGACAAGCAGGATTCAAAATCACGGTACAGGGGCGCCTGGGCGGCTCAGTCAGTTGAGTGTCAGTTGAGTGTCTGCCTTCGGCTCAGGTCATGATCCCGGGGTCCTGGGATCGAGCCCCAGGTTAAGCTCCCTGCTCAGCAGAGAGCCTGCTTCTCCGTCTCCCTCTGCCCCTCTTCCCTCCATTTGTGCTCTCTCTTTCAAATAAATAAATCTTTTTAAAAAAATCATGGTAAGTATGCACACTCTCACTTCTATAAAAAGTAAACATGGATGTTGCATGCACAAAAGAATCTCGAAAGATTTTCAGTATTATACTAAGTCACTTCCATGTACAAAAAGACTAATATACTGAACACCCATGTGTTCACCTTCCAGCTTAAGAAATAAATTGCCAGTAAAGTTGCAACTCCATATACTTCTCCTCCGTCACATGGTCCTTCCTCCCTCCCCCGCCAGAAGGCAACCGCTCTCCTGAATTTAGTGCTTTTATCATTCTGACATTTTCTTCTTTTACAGAATTTATGTGTCTAGTAGGATATTTACTAAAATATTAGTGGGTTGTCTGCATGGTAGGATCAAAGGAGGCTTCTAGATTGCAGAGGAGGTATTTTTCAGCTTCCTCGTGTGTATTTTCTCGCTTTCCTACAATAAGCATTCATGCATTCCACTTGACGACTATTGATCATAGACCTCCCGTGTGCCCGCACATGGTTTGGGAGGATGTGGGAATGGACAAGAGAGTCTGCCCTTACAGAATCTGCATTCTAGAATAATCTGTATTCCTGATGCAAGCGTCTTAATACATAACTTACAAGAAATGGCGATAACCCCTCATGCCAAGAGCTTGCAGCCAAAAGGTGACTCCACAGTGGGAAGATAAGAGGAGCAGGAAATAAAAGCAACCTCTTCTCTATGTACTTTTCTCAAGTGTTTCTCAAACTTCACTTCCCTGAACTGGGCTCTGCTGTGTTTACAGGCCCCAGGAAACAGGGACTTTGTCTGTTTCCATATAGTGTCCTACTTAGGGACAAGTGCTGCTCGAGGATACTGTAAGCATCTTTTTTTTATAGAGGAATGTGGTGCATAAAGAAATCTGAGCCATTGATTGAAGCCCAGAACCTCTGCTGGTGGCCTTCACGTGTAGGTGGCGGCACACGCTGGTAAAGGTGGTGCTGGCGAACGTTGGCAAGGGGCACCTGGGTGGCTCGGCGGTTGAGCCACTGCTTCAGCTCAGGGCGTGATCCCTGGGTCCTGGGATCATGTCCCCGCATCGGGCTTCCTTCCAGGAAGCCTGCTTCTCCCTCTGCCTGTGTCTCTGCCTCTCTCTGTGTCTCCCATGAATAAATAAGTAAAATCCCTTTTAAAAAGGTTGGCAAGCATCTAGAAGGCAAGAGTAGAAACTGGAGGGCGGTCTCCCCCGTAGTTGGGAATGAAGATACCCCTAAAAGGCTTGCGTTGATATTTTGCTGCTTGGTGGTAACTTCTTTCTTTATATATAACAGAAGTCAAAAAGATCCCATTACCCTTAGCAACAAATGGCTTCTGGGGAGTTGAGCCTGCCCTCTCCCATGAGTTACTGGCCCACCCATCAGGCGCCAGGCCAGCCGGGGGTGTGGTGTGGCCCCCCGCTTGCCACCACTAGGGACTCTGGTCCTGCCCTGCAATCTCCTCCCTCTCTCAAACCATTGCCTCCTAGCCTTTCAGTTGACCTACTGGGCAATCCTTGCTGCTACATTTCTTTGTTCCCATGAGGCTTCCAAACCATTGACTGATTGGCTCCCTCCCTGTTCTTGGTGCCTCCCCTGTCTTCTCTTGCCTCCTGCCGGTGGACTTTCTCACCTACTCGGAACCCCCTTGCCTCACTCTCTCCCCCCTTCCCTTTGCTTGTCTGGTGAAACCCTGCCTGGCTGAACCCGAACACCCACCTCGTGGGGTGACAAGCGCTTGAGCAGCTGGAGAAGCTGGCCTGGACCAGGTAGTGTGCACTGGGGCCTGCCGGCCTTGCGGGAGAGTCAGGCCCCAGGTGGGCCCTGGGGAGCCCTGGTGGCTCAGACCTCCCCTCCCGGACTTTCTCAGGCTGCCCCTCCCCCTTCTGCACACCCACCCGGTTCCAAGATGAGTCTTAGGCTCCACCTCAAGAGTCCCTAAGAGATGTTCCCAATTTGCTTTCCACCATAATTTCAAACCCCTCTATCCTTGCACCATTTGTTCTTTTTGCTTTTAAAAATGGGGGAAATATCCCTCCTGTCTTTAAGGAGCAACCCCCCTACTTCTGTCCTCGAGCCCCATCTGCAATCCCCCCTTCACACCACGTTTTAGTTTGTCCTCCACCTCTTGGGCCAGAGACGCCTCTCTCTCTACAAGGACGCCCCCACCAGTCCCCACACGTGTTCTGGTTCTCTCTTCTATGAAAAGAAAACGAAATCCTCCCTCATTCTACCTCCATCCCCTACCTCTCTCTCTGCTTACAGCCATTTTTCTATTCTGCTTCACAGTAAACCTTTTTTTAAAAAAAATTTTTTTTTAATTGATTTGAGAGAGAGAGAGAGAGTATGTGTGCAAGCAGGGGGAGGGGCCGAGGGATGGAGAGACTGTCCAGCAGACTCCGCACTGGGCACAGAGCCTGATGTGGGGCTCGATCTCAGGACCTGCGCCTAAACCAAGAGTCAGATGCTTCACCGACTGAGCCACCAGGTGCCCCACACGCAAACCTTCTTAAAAGCCTGCTCTGTGTTGTGTCTTCAGACTCTCCCCTCAAGAGTAGGACACTACGGGGCCTGTATCCTTTTAAAGCAACCTTGTCTCTTGGCTTCTGACCCCACATCCCTCCAGTTGCTCTTCCTCTGCAACCTCCTGAGCCACCTCATGTTTCTCCTCCGCCTCTTATCTTCCTGACCTCTGAATGGTCCAGCCATCTTCTCTTCCATCTGCCCTTTCTCCCGGGATAAAGGAGAAAATAAAGGGAATTCCTCAGGCATTCCCACTCCTTTAGAGATCACCTCGACAAAGGGATGCTTTCCTGATTTTTCTGCCTAGCCCAGACCTCTCCCCTTCCCTTGTGATAGCTCAAGAGAAGCTCTATATTTGGCATTTCCACTTAGCGGTCTCACGCACGTGTCCAAAAGGAAACTCTTCACTTTCCATCCCAAACCTGCTCCTCAGCCAGCCGTTGCCATTTTAATAAGGGACATAACCATCTACCCGGTTGCTCAAGCCAATAACTTTGGAGCCATCTGGGATTTTTCATCTACATGCAAAATCCATCAGGAGACATCAGTGATTGTTGCTCCAGAATATATGTCAGATCTCTGCGGATCTCTCCACCTCCTGCTGGAGCTGGTTTAAGCTGACACACTTGTCCTCGGGGCTGGGAGTGGGGTGAGGCAAGCCAGGGGCCCCAGGCACAATATTTAAGGAAGCCTTCTGAGAGCAAGTGCCTCACTGCCTCATCCTAGCCCCAAGCCCTGCCCAGCCTTATCTCCTGTTCACCCTCCCCCCACCCACTGCACCCACCCGCACTAGAATTCTTACAACTCACTTGAAAATACTGAACTCCTTTTGGCCTTGGGCCTCTCCCTGGTAACACTCTCCCTTCTGCTCTTTCTATGGCGTCTCTTTATCCTCTGGACCTCTGACTACATTTTGTTTCCTCAGTAAGGCCTTCCTTGACCATTCTATCTAAAATAAATACTCCCTCCTCAAAATAATCCCTAGTACAGAGTATATAATCCGACACAATGGATTACATCTATTACAGTCAGTAATTATTTTTTCACTTTATACTTAATTATTAATTTAATTAAATTAATGCCCACCATTCAAAAGGAACTCCATGAGGTCAGTACCTGTGCTTGTCAATAAACCACTGAATCTTCACCGCTGAACGCCTGGCGTACAGAATTGGTTTACAAATAGTACTAAGTGAATGAAGGGTGAATGAATGCAGGAATGAACCAGGTTCACCTCCCAGAAATTCGCCTTACAAAGATGACTTTACTGAGATAGAAAAAGGCTTAATGGATTTCTCATCTATCTAACTAAGGGGTTAATAAATGTTTTCGTGAAGATTAAATGAGATAATTGGCCAAAGCCTCAGCATAGTGTCTGGTACTTAATAAACCAAATTAAAAGTAGGATTAATTCTTAGGCGGCCTATGAAAATTTGGGAGATAGAGCTTGAAATATCATTTTTCACATATAAAGGTGATTCATCATCAATCCTCTTCACTAAATGTTTAGGAGGCCATCTATTTTTGTACCAGTCTATGTGCTGGGCGCTAGCAAAGCAAACAGGAGTTTGATGGTTCCTGTCCCCCAGGAGTCACATGATGTTGCTACGTCACAGCTTTTAAGAGTCCACTGTGCACGTGGGCACGTGGCATCATGGAACCTATGTGCTGCACAGTCCACCTCTGTGATTGAAAACACGGTTGGTCAGGCTGGAGCTGCACACTGGGGGCCACAGAACATCCTCCTCTGTGGAAATCTACCGGGCTTGCTCTGAGTAACCCTGAGAGCTCTATGGGCAAAGGTTGGCTCATGACATTGCTCATCGACTGTTGCTACTAAGTTTTGAAATGGTCCATTTTCAAGCCATCTTTCTACCCACATCCCCACCCAACTCTACTTCCCAACGTTTGACAATCTCAGACTTAACCTTCCTGGAAACTCCACTGTGGCAACTTGGCCTCCAGGAAGTCATTCCCAGTCCCCTAAGGCTGGGTGGTGAGCCTCTAAGCTGGCTCACCTCCTAGGCCTTGAACCCCTGTCCCTGCCTGTGTTGAACTGTCATTACCCACTTTCCCACGGGACCACGAGCTCCTTGAGAGCAGGTGGTACATCTTATTCATGTCAGCATACCTAGTGCCTGGAGCATATCAGATGCCCCCTAAAATTACAATAAATAAATGAGACTTCTGCTTTCATGGTCCAGGGGCTTTGTAGAGTTGGAGGGATAGCAGAAGGAAGACAAGGGGGATGGGAGACAGAGGAGAATGCTCATACTGCTCTTCACCAACCATGCAAACAGATTTCTAAGATGTTCATGGAAATATAAAGCCTGTTTAAAACAAAACACCTCTGTTAAGACATTTTGCCAGAGATTAAAATAAGAGGATGGATTAAAAAAAGGAAGGAGGACAGAAAAAAATGCTATGTACAACACTCTAGGCTAAAATACCTCCTTCACTTCCCCTTAAGCCACCTTCAAATTACAGGTCAAGACCCAAGTGTGGGATGCAAAATAATTTAATGGACGGCAATCATCATTTAAAAAATATAAGCAGAATAGAATAGGACAGAACGGAAACTATCAGAGTATATCGCTCGTAGTGAGGGTAAATATTATCTCACAAAACTTGAGGTAAGTGTGTGCAGATCTATTTCTTACTGTGAGTTGTGGTCAATAAAGGTTGGGAAGCCGCTGCTCAGGTGCTAGGGCTCTGGCTGAAGCCATGAAGGGTTTCCCAGGAGGAGAACTCTAAGGAAGAGGAAAGAAGAGGCAGATCTGTCCACTAAGGGGCTCTAGAGGAAAGATGAAGATCTCGAACGGTAAGCAAACATTTGGTACAGCCTCCTGGGAGTCAGGAGCTGCTGGAGATTGTGACTCTCAGTCACCTGGAAGCCAATCCCCCAACACGTACCTTGCAGCGTGCCCACTAGCCCAGTACTAACTCCCGAGATGATGTCACTAAGCAGCCATTCCTTGATTCGGTATTTGGGGAGCCAGTCCAAGATGGGCAGGAGAGTCTTCAGCACACCAAGGCCTCTCTTCCTTGAACAACTGTCAAAAGGCAAGAAAAGTGGGTTTCCAATACCATCTCGGGCACGACCAATTGCAAAGCACAAAGTTTTGAGCAGGACTGGGCTGATCTTTATGACCGTTTGGAGAAAGAATAAGAATTGCATGGCAAATACCAATGCTGAAGTGCTTGCCATGCTTTTGCCAAGAACCCTATCTACCCTTATAAATGCCCTGTACTAGAAAACACAGGATTAAGTGTGGCCTCCCCCTCTCCCACCTTTGTAATCCTCTGAGAAAATATCCCCACACAAGGACCCATTTTCTAGACCAGCCACAGAACGATCAATGTGGAGTCTCTAAATGGAGATTAATTTTCAGACTTCTAACCCAGGCGCCTTCTCCTACTCCTTTTTTTTTTTTTCTTTAAAGAAAAATAAACACACTCTCTTTATTTTGGCAACACAAGCTTGGAGCCAGTTTATACAAAAATCTTAACATGATAAATGTACACTTTGTTGCGCCTTGCTATTTAGTATTTTCTAAATTCAGCACCCTATAGATAAAAGGGGAAAAAATGTTAAGAGTGGGTGGGCATTATCCTCATTCAACTGAATTATTTAAATTATGACACAATTGGAAATTTTGACTTTTTCATATTAAGGAATTATTTTTTAGGTGTGATAAGGTAACTGCTTTTTTTTTTTTTTAAGAGTCCCTAGACACATATACCGAAATATATACAGACAAAAAGATATGCTATAGGGGATGCCTGGGTGGCTCAGTGGTTTAGCTCCAGCCTTCAGCTCAGGGTGATCCTGGGGTCCCAGGATCGAGTCCCGAATCAGGCTCCTGGCTTGGAGCCTTCTTCTCCCTCTGCCTGTGTCTCTGCCTCTCTCTCCCTCTCTGTGTCTCTCATGAATAAATAAAATAAAATTAAAAAAAAAAAAAGATACGGCATATAGGATTTGCTTTAAAAAAAAAAAAAGTAGGGATGCCTGGGTGGCTCAGCGTCTGAGCATCTGCCTTCAGCTCAGGGTGTGATCTGGGGTCCAGGGATGGAGTCCTGCGTCCGCCTCCCTGCAGGGAACCTGCTTCTCCCTCTGCCTGTGTCTCTGCCTCTCTCTCTCTCTGTGTGTGTGTGTGTGTGTCTCATAAATAAATAAAATCTTTTTTAAAAAATAGAATGAGGACAAGTGGGTGGAGAGAGAGAGACCTGGTCATTGAAGCGGAGTGATGGGTAAAAACATGGAGAGGGCTTCATTATACTACGTCTACTTGTGTATATACTTATGTCCTATAATAAACGATTCTTTGGGCCCCCGGTGGCTCAGCGGTTGAGCGCCGGCCTGCAGCCCAGGGCGTGATCCTGGAGTCCCGGGATCGAGTCCCACGTCGGGCTCCCTGCATGGAGCCTGCTTCTCCCTCTGCCTGTGCCTGTGCCTCTCTCTCCCTGCGTCTCTCATAAATAATAAATGAAATCATAAAAAAAAAAAAAAGATTCTTAAAACCAAAGAAAATCTGGCAGCAGGTGACAGTTGTCTAGCTCCTGTCGTGGTAGCCGTTGGCGGCTCGGGAGGGTGCAGGGCTCCCTGGGGGTCCCGCTGCCCCAGGAGGCCCGAGCCTGGGCGTACCCTGGGCGCCGCCGGGGCCCAGCCTGCAGCCCGCGCCTCCCGGGGCGCCTCCCGGGGCGGAGAACGGTGGAGCCACCGGCGAGCGGGCAGCCCGGCGGCCCCGCAGGCTGGCGACGCCCCCCGCGCCCGGCCCGCGCTACCTGCAGCCGCGGGCCAGGCTCTCCCGCAGCGTCTTGCGCTCCTGCAGGCGCCGCTCGTGCTGCTGCTGGAAGGCGAGCTCGCTGAACACCGGCCGCGACACCACGTAGCTGCAGCTGTACTCGGGGAGCGGGGGCGGCTCCAGCCGGCGGCCCGGCGCTTCCATGACCTGCGGAGGCGGGCGCCGCGGGGCCGGGAAGGAGCGGGCCCGGCGGGAGGAGGGGACCGCGCGTCAGCCGCCGCCCAGCCCGGGGCCCGGGGGTCCGCGCCCGCACCTGCTGCCCCGCGGTCCCGTGGTCCCGCCGCCCGCACCTGCCTCCCTGCTCGGGGTCCCGCCGCCCGCACCTGCTGCCCCGCCGCCCGCACCTGCCTCCCTGCCCGGGGTCCCGCCGCCCGCACCTGCTGCCCCGGGGTCCCGGGGTCCCGCCGCCCGCACCTGCCTCCCTGCCCGGGGTCCCGGGGTCCCGGGGTCCCGCCGCCCGCACCTGCTGCCCCGCCGCCCGCACCTGCCTCCCTGCCCGGGGTCCCGCCGCCCGCACCTGCTGCCCCGGGGTCCCGGGGTCCCGCCGCCCGCACCTGCCTCCCTGCCCGGGGTCCCGGGGTCCCGGGGTCCCGCCGCCCGCACCTGCTGCCCCGCCGCCCGCACCTGCCTCCCTGCCCGGGGTCCCGCCGCCCGCACCTGCTGCCCCGGGGTCCCGCGGTCCCGCCGCCCGCACCTGCTGCCCCGGGGTCCCGCGGTCCCGCCGCCCGCACCTGCCTCCCTGCCCGGGGTCCCGCCGCCCGCACCTGCTGCCCCGCCGCCCGCACCTGTCGCCCTGCCCGGGGTCCCGGGGTCCCGCCGCCCGCACCTGCCGCCCTGCCCGGGGTCCCGGGCTCCGGGGCTCCACCCAGCCCCCGCCCGCCGGCCGCCGGGGCGCTGTCCGCGTCCTGAAATCTCCCCCAAAGCCCGGCGGGAGCCCGCGCTCCTCCCGCGCGGCGCCGACCCAGGGCGCAGCTCCGGCCCCCGGGCTGGGCGTGGAGACGTCAGGCCCCGGCCCCGGCCCCGGCCCCGGTCCCCAGGCAAATTCCAGCGGCGGTGGCCGTCCGGCCGGGGGCCGCGTCTGGGCAGGTGCAGGGCCTGGCGCCGGCCCCCGCCCCGCCCCGCCCCGCCCCGCCCGCAGACCAGGCCGACCCCGCGCCGGGCCGGGCGCCGGCGGAGCTCCCGGGGGAGCGGGCGGGGCGGCGGCCGCTCACCTGCTCCGGCTGCGGGCCCGCCGGGAGTGCCCCGGGCCGCCGCGCCGCCGCCTTTATAGCGTCGCACGAGGCCGGACACGTTGTATTTATGGAGCAACAGAGACACCTGAGTCGGAAAGAGGGACGCGGAGGCAGCCGCCCTCCCCCCCCCCCCCGGAGCGCGGAGGCCGGGGGCTCGGGCCTCGCCACCTCCCCCAGCCGCGCGGGCCGCCAGGTCGGGGGGGGGGCTGCGGGGACTCGAGGGTCTGCTCCTGGGCTCTGGGCTCCTTGTGGCCGCGCTCCTGCGGGCCCGTGTGCTGCCTCTCACGGCCGAAACCACGCGGCGCGGGATGCTCAGCGCTGCAGCACCTGCCCCCGGCCCAGGGCGCGACCCCGGGCCCCGGGATCCAGGCCCGCGTCGGGCTCCCTGCGCGGGGCCCGCTGCTCCCTCGGCCTGTGTCTCGCCTCCCTCTCTCTCTCTCTCTCTCTCTCTCTCTCTCTCTGTCTCTCTCTGTCTCTCATGAATAAATAAAATCTTAAAAAAATAAAAATAAAACCCAAGGGCCTCCCTTTCCTACCCCTGCTGACTCTCTGGTTCTACCTTCCTTCTCAGTCATCTGGGCAACTAAGGAAGGGATCGCGGGACTGGACAGGGATGGAGACTGGCAGGCAGTGGGGGGAGTGGGGTCTGTCCTACCGCAGCAGGGTTCAGATCCTGCTGGGATGGATTCGCTAAAACCGACTGTCGCAGGTGAAGATGAGGGATGGGGAAGATGAAGGATGGGAGAGCTTGGTAGCTTGGTAAACGGGAAGACTCTATCCTGATTGTCTGCGCTCCCAAGTAAATACCCAAGCGACTGCAAAAGAGACTGCGGACCTTCTGGGCACAGCCTGCAGTTGCTTAGCTGGAAAATGCAGACCAAGACAATTCTTTAAACTCCAGGAAACAGAACTCCTCTGGGGAGAACCCTAGTGTAAATTCCCTGTAATTGTATTCCACACGGTGTGACCATGTGCATTTTCCTGATAAATGACTGAGTCAACAGCTTTCAACAGATGCGCAAAAAACTTACTTGATTCTTAAATAGGGTTAAGGAGTGCCTGGCTGACTCAGTTGACAGAGCATGCGACTCTTATTTAATCTCGGGGTCCTGAATTCAAGCCCTAAGCTGTTGAGTGTAGAGATAACTTCAAATAAGTAAAACGAATACACTTTAAATGAAGAACCATTGAAGGGACCCAAAAAATAAAAATCAAGATCATGAACTTGAGAATTCTTATCCACTCACAGGGGAGGATTTGCTTGTACAGTTGACCCTTGAACAACACGGCTTTGAACTACACAGGACCACCCACCTATATGTGGAAATTTTCTCACGAGTACAGTACAATACTGTAAATGTGTTGTCTCTTGTGATTTTCTTAACGTTTTCCTTTATCTACCTTCATGTAAGAATACGGTGTATAATACGTAAGTCACAGATAATATGTGTCAATTGACTGATGGTGTTCCGATGGCTAAGGCTTCCAATCAAGAGTAGGCTGTTTGGGGAACCCCGGGGTGGCTCAGCGGTTTAGCACCACCTTTGGCCCTGGGCATGATCCTGGGGACCCAGGATGGAGTCCCATGTTGGGCTCCCTGCATTGGAGCCTGCTTTTCCCTCTGCCTGTGTCTCTGCCTCTCTCTCTGTGTCTCTCATGAATAAAGAAATAAAATCTTAAAAAAAAAAAAAAAAAGAGTAGGCTGTTCATAGCCAAGTTTCTGAAGAATCCTCCAGCTTACTGGAGGATTTTCAACTCCACAGGGTTTGGAACCTATAACACCCATGTTGTTCCAGAGTCAACTATGTATACCATTGGTTCTTAACGAAGGGCTATCTTGCCCCTCAGGGCATTTGGTAATGTCTAGGACATTTTTGTTGTCACGCCTGATGGTATGCTACTGAAAACTAGTGGAGGAAGGCCAGGGATGCTATTAAACATCCTATGATGGGGTTCGAAGGCCCTCTAAGGTTCTGTAGTTATTTAAAATATACTTCTTGGGGCACCTGGGTGGCTCAGTGGTTGAGCGGCTGCCTTTGGCTCAGGGTGTGATCCCGGGGGGTTCTAGGATTGAGTCTCACATGGGGCTCCCTGCAGGGAGCCTGCTTCTCCCTCTGCCTGTGTCTCTGCCTCCCTCTCTGTGTTTTTTCTTATGAATAAATAAAATCTTTAAAAATAAAATATACTTATATTACTAAATTGCTAAATGTACTAAACATACGCATCTCTCTCCAAACATATATATTCATATATGTATGGTGTATAGGCATCGTATAGTACATGTGTATACAGTGCACGGGCATTTTCTATAAGTGACACATTGTTGGACGTGTAACTCAACTACACTGAAATAGAGGCAAATATTTGTCTTAAAATAAATTCAGAATGTTTCTATTCTATACACCCTCACACTTAGCTTCAAGCTCCTTAAAACTCTCTCTCCTCCATGAACATTCCTTGATGCTCTCAGGCAGCATTAATCCAGTCCCTTTTCTGAATTCTCTTGGCCCCTTATCTGATTCTCTTTTAAGATGCCTTTTGCTATCTACCTTGGTATCCTGATTCTGTTTTCATACAAGTCTTATCTCCCTCTCTAGACCAAAACTTCTTCTTTTGGGAGAGCAAAACTTTTTGAAGGCAAGTACTATGCTTCCCTCAACCATCATTACCTTCTATGTTTTCTAAGCAGATATACTCATACCCCAAACATATTTCTTTAAAAAATGAAAACTTAAATTATATATTGGTCTACAACTTTAAAAAAAAAATTAAGTCTATGTCACTCATATCTTCCAGGGGAGTATATGGGGATTCTTCCTTTTGCCAATGGCTGCCTGGGACTTCATATCATCAGTTCATATAATTGGTTCCACGGTCGCTCATCTAGGTGACTCACAATTCTTAGTTTACTTGGACGCTCTATGCAAATACAGATGTAACCCACATCCCATTCTGAAACTTCTGCTCCCTGTTACGTGCTCTTTTGAACACTTGCAGTCTGGGCCAGTCAGCTCTGCGGACCACTCGTATCGAAACTTAGTGGTGGTTTGGTGGTGGTGGTAGTGATCAAACAAATAAGGAGTGGGGTAGAGATGTCAGAAGGACACAGGAGAGAATAGACTATCAACTTACACTAGAAGGCAAAGTAGCTTCCGTTGGAGAATAGAATTATTCTTTGAACCTCATCTTTCTATATAAGAATTTGGTTTAATAATCATCACACTGTAGTAAGTGCTGCCTGTACCTGGTTAAAGATACTGTTTTCTTCTTCTTCTTCTTTTTTTTTTTTTTTTTTTTTTGATACTGTTTTCTTCTGTTAAATGCCTTTTCCTTTTTTTTTTAAGATTTTTTTTCATTTTTTTCTTACCTTTTTCTTTTCTTTCTTTCTTTTTTTTTTTTACAAACGCATGTGTTGAGAGATGACTTTTTTATTTATTTATTTATTTATTTATTTATTTATTTATTTATTTATTTATTTATTTATGATAGTCACAGAGAGAGAGAGAGAGGCAGAGTCACAAGCGGAGGGAGAAGCAGGCTCCATGCACCGGGAGCCCCACGTGGGATTCGATCCCGGGTCTCCAGAATCGCGCCCTGGGCCAAAGGCAGGCGCCAAACCGCTGCGCCACCCAGGGATCCCGAGATGACTTTTAATAGATCGCAGCAAGGGAATCTGCTCTGCTACCTGTGAAACCCCAAAACAGAAGCAGGTTGTGTACAAAGGGATGTATTCATTTATTTGAGAGATAGAGCGAGAGAGCAAGAGCAGTGTGGTGGGGGAGAGAGGCAGAGGGAGACTCCTTAAGTAGACTCCCCACTGAGCACAGAGTGGGGGTGAAGGAGACTTGATTCCAGGACCCCAAGATCATGACCTGAGCCAAAATCAAGAGCCCGTGGCTCCATCAAGTGAGCCACCCAGGTGCCTTTTAAATGCCTTTTCTAAGAAAGAAAGAAATGGTGCATGGACAGAATGGCATCTCCCTTACAGGTTTCTATAAAAGTAGAGGATTGCTTTTCTCATAGGTCTGAATTTGGTTGTCTTTTAAAACAGTGAGGAGTAGGATGTGATAACAGCTTGCTCTCCCTGTCGATTTACTTGTTATATTAAACACCTCAAATTACTCATTTAGGCTTTACCAACCAAGCTTCACCTGGTTCACACAGAGGTGGGTGGTTCTTATTTATCAGAATTTAATCATTTCCAGGACTTCTTTCCAAAGAGATAATGCGTCACCTCAAAATAAATGTTAGACAATGTTATTGCTACTTTCCAGCACTTATTCAGTAGTTAATGCTGATTTAAAATGCATTTCTTGGGCAGCCCGGGTGGCTCAGTGGTTTAGCGCCGCCCTCAGCCCAGGGCCTCATCCTGGAGACCTGGGATTGAGTCCCATGTCGGGCTCCCCACAGGGAGCCTGCTTCTCCCTCTGCCTGTGTCTCTGCCTCTCTATGTGTCTCTCATGAATAGATAAATAAAATATTTAAAAATAAAATAAAATGCATTTCTTATTTACCATTTAGGTATTTGAAGTGTAAGACAAACTATTAGAGCTACATACTCACTATTAGAGCTACATACCTGTTCATTCATTCATTCATTTGTTCATTCAAGGATTTATTAAGAATTGATTAGTGCTGTCCATGGATATAATAATGAACAAAAAAAGAAGCATAGAAACTGGTCTCATAACTGGGTACAGCAGACATTCATCAAATAGTCACAAAATGTATACATTATTTTACATTACTGATTCTTAAATGCACATTTTTCACATTTTATTAGGACTCATCTTATAATTGATTGTATCCTGTAGTTCAAAGAGTAGAACTTTTTTTGCCTTTTTTTTTTTTTGCAGTTTTTTACTTTTTCTGGTCCAGAGGGCAAATTTATGATGTAAATTCTTACTTTCTTCTCTTCAATTTTTTAATTCTCTAATCAGAATAAGTGCAAACTACTGGAAATGTGCAAATAATGTCCCAAATCTGGTTTCAGAAGAAACCTCAATTTTGATGTTTATCATCTTCTACTTTTGAATTGTAACGTGTGTAGCTCATTTATTATTTTTTTCTGTAAAATTGAATTGAGTCAATTCTGTTTGGAGGCAGCGTTTGGAACTCACTGTTGTTCACATTGCAAAGAGAAACATTGTTCACATCTCAGGCTGGTGGTGTTGGTGATCAGTAGAAAGTCTGAAAAATCAGCTGCCTGGGAAAGTGGCCATTTTCGCTGGGAAAATCAAGTCTAATCCTGAGCATTTATTTTCATTTTGCTTGTTGACTTTCTCGACAATAGATGCTAAATTTCTGCCATATTTATATGCAAAGAGAACTTTCACTCACCTTTCTGATCTCTCCTCAACAACTGATTGAGCTTCCTTTCAATAACCATACAATTTCATATTCAATAATTCTACATTTGTTCCCTGAATGTTACTTTTTTCTCCCCTCTCCAGATACAAGATATGCTGCTTGATGACAGAAATCATATGGATATGTCTTTTATACAACTAAAAAATGAGACATGCCTATAAGTGGACAAATTAAAAATATATTAAAATAGAAAACAGCAATCACTTCCTTTCCCATTATTACACTTAGGATGTAATACCTGTTAAAGATATTCACTGTTAAACTTTGATTATTTCCTGCTTGTCTTTTTTTTGTTTTCCTATCTGTAGTCTTCTTTTGTATCTCTACACAATACCTTGGCTTGGCAAATCATGATGATGTAATAGGAAATGAAGAAATACTTGTGACATTATTGATTGGTTGATCTTTAATGAGGTAATCTTGAGAAATTGTTAGGTAGGAATGAAACTAAAAAACTGAGAATCCACGCTTTAAAAAAAAAAAAAGAATTCTTTCTAAGACTGTGTGGCCATGCATTCCAATTTAAAACAACTTTCAGGGACACCTGGGTGGCTCAGCAGTTGGGTGGCTGCCTTCTGGTGCAGTCGTGATCCTGGGATCCAGGATCCAGTCCCACATCAGGCTCCCTGCGAGGAGCCTGCTTCTCCCTCTGCCTATGTCTCTGCCTCTCTCTCTCTCTCTTTCTTTCTGTATCTCTCATGAATAAATAACCAAATATTTAAAAAAATAATAAAACAACTTTCAGTGTCACTAAAAATGTTTTTTTATATAATTCTGTAATGTCTCAGATAGTAGAGGAAGAACCACATTCTTTAATATGAGTCCAAATTTGACATGTTGGAAATTTGTCCCTCAATAGCATGAAATTTTAAAGTTATCTTTGCACATTTTGTCCTGTGGTTTCTCAGTAGAGAGAGAAAAGAGAAAATTAAGGAATGTGGTGTGTTGTCAAGTAGGATGTTTAGGTATTCCATTCATTCATCTACCCATCCATTTATTCATTCATTTGGTGAGTATTTATTGAACCCCCCTATATGTGTCGGACCCCATCCTAAGTGTTAGGGATACAGTGAGCAGGTCTAATAAAGTTCCTGGCACCAAAGAACTTCTATCCCATGGGGGGACAGTGACTATAAGCAAATACATAAATCAGATAATATTCTAATTGTGATGAAATCTATGGGAGAAATAAACAGAATGATGTCACGTGGAATTGCTGATGGGGAAAATGCACAGCGCAGAGAGTGGGGGAGGACTGCTTTAAACGAGGTGATGTCATTGGAAGAGAGATCTGAAAGATGAGGAGACAGCCTTCCTGGAAAAGGAACAGCAGATGCAAAACCCTGAGTCAGGAAAGAGCAGGCTATGCTTGGGAAATGAAAATGAAGGCAGTGTGGCTGTAACCCAGGAAAGTCAGATCTAGAGATAGCAAACTGGGAGCCCTCCGCAGTAGTATGCAGCAATTACACACAGGCATTTCGGGAGGGGAGGAACGGACAAGGCCAGATAAAAGGGCCAGCGCCAAGCCCTTGAGAGGTCATAAAGGAGAATGAAAGACCTCTTTTCTTCCGTAAGATGCAGATGATCCTTGGATTCAGGTGGCTAGGAAAAAAAAAATCTCGAATACTTTGACCTCTTGGGGGGATGAGGGTAACAGGGTGACAGGCATTAAGGAGGGTACCTGATGGGATGAGCACCGGGTGTTATTACGTAACTGATGAGTCACTAAACTCCACCTCTGAAACTAATAATACAGTATATGTTAATTAGTTGAATTTAAATAAAATAAAATAAAATACCTTGAACTCTTTGGAGATCTATTTTCTGAATAAAGTTGTGCTGGTAGCTGTGTTTTTAAATGACACGTATAAAAGGGGAAAAAATTTAGTATTTAGAATTTATTCAATTGTTTCTAATTCCTGCATGTATGACTAATAACTTTACTTTTGGGGGGCTGATGGTGCCTTACACTCAGTAAGTTCTCCTCAGTAGTTAAGATAACTCGTGTTAGATCTGAGCAGACATTGATCCAGCCAATGACTCTAACTGCTTTTGGTAGAAAACAACAGCATATTATCTGGGACAGTTTACCTTTCTTTTTTTCTGGCTGGCTGATCGCTACTTTGCTTTATTAAAAAAATGGTTTTTAAAATTATTTATACTCCCTCTATTGAACTACAAATTAGTAAGAACACAATTAATCATAGAATCTGCGAATTCTTCATTAAAAAGCAAGCCTTAAATATCGAGAGAGAAAGCCTATCATACAGAAAGGGACAGATTGGTACTATGAGCAGAGAAGGAAGACGAGGGAGGTTGAAGACAAAGAATCAAAGGACTGGGAACGGGGATCCCTGGGTGGCTTAGCGGTTCAGTGCCTGCCTTTGGCCCAGGGCGTGATCCTGGAGTCCTGGGATCCAAGTACCACATCGGGCTCCCTGCATGGAGCCTGCTTCTCCCTCTGCCTGTGTCTCTGCCTCTCTCTCTCTCTCTCTCTCTCTCTCTCTCTCTCTCTATATATATATATATATATATATATATATATAAATATATATATAATAAATAAAATCTTTTTTTTTTTTAAAAAAAGGACTGAGAACAGTGTGGAAATTTATGGCATTATTTCCACTGAATGTGCCATATTATCCAGTGTGGTATGACTTGAAAACTGAACTGCTTTTGAGCAGAAGAATTTCCTTGAGGTGGATATTGTTATTCCCATTTTACAGATGAGGAAGTACACATAGAAAGGTTAAGTAATTTGCCCAAGATCACACAGGTTGGCTGACCTGGAATATGAACCCAAGCAGTTTGACTCCAAAGCTGACCTTTTTTAAATTCCACCTTCTTCTGGAGAAAGAGCTTACCTCTGGAGAGCTTTGGCCTTGTCGGTTCCTCTCACCACTATATCTTGAATTTCTAGTCCTATCTTCTCCATTCATCCCAGGCTTCATTCATGGTCCCTCTGCTAGGTTTCAGTGTTTAACTCCTCTCTTTGGATATAATATTTTAAAGTGTGATATGCACGGACAATAGATAGTAGGGGGTACTAATAAAGTTGATAGACATGAACATGGAAGGGAACCCGAAATGATTAATAGATGAAAAAAAAAGGCAAGGTGAAGGAAGTGTGTATAGCATGCTCCTAGTCATATCAAGGAAAGGAATATACATTTGTGTATATTAGTCAGAGTCCAAGCAACAAAGCATAAGACCTGAAAGACAGTTAATAAAGGGACTGTTTATAGAAGTGTGGGCAGGTCATGGAAAATCAACAAGGCAGTGGTGAAGCACCTAAGGGCTAGCTGACGGGAGCTGTCAGCTGTCTCCTGAGAAGACAGCTGCCAGCATTTCTAGCCTGAGGGAAGAGGAGGTGGGAGCTCTTACCACAACCCTGAGGGTAGGAGAGGGCCAGCTGCCCAGCAGGAACTGTGGCCCTTAATAAAGGAATGGAAGCAGGCCAACAAGGAAGAAGCTTGGGGAATAAATATCCAGACTTCTCCGCTTCCTTACCTCTCATCTTTTGCTGGTTGGATCTTCCCCACCCCTTCTTTCTCCATTGCCCAAAATCTACTGGAAGAAGCCAGACAGCTAAGGAGCCAGACAGTTTGTTCATTTGCTCATACGGTCAGTCGTCAGGGCACAGAGCAGAGTAGAGAAAGAATAGTGAGGGGTGAATTGACAGTATCTCTGCATATAAACAGAGTATTTCAAAAAAATAAAAAAATAGAGTATTTCTAGAAAGACTCATCAGAAACAAGGTTCTGATGGAAGCAAGGGACTTTTTAAACAATACATTTTATTTTTAGAACAGTTTTTGACTCACAGAAAAACTGAGAGGATAGTATGGAAGAGTGATCATATATATATATATGTATATATATAGCCTGTTTTTCCTATTGGCACCTAAAATTTCTATGGTATACTTGCCACATTAAAAACAAAAAAACAAAAAAACAATATTGAGGTGAGCCTCAGTGGCTTAGCGCGGTTTAGTGCCGCCTTCAGCCTAGGGCGTGATCCTGGAGACCCAGGATCAAGTCCTGCGCTGGGCTCCCTGCATGGAGCCTGCATCTCCCTCTGCCTGTGTCTCTGCCTCTCTCTCTCTCTTTCTCATGAATAAATAAATAAAATCTTTAAAAAATATATTGATATGTTATTATTACCTAAAATCAACGGTTTGTTCAGATTTCCTTAGTTTTTGCCAAATGTTAGTTTTCTGTTCCAGGATACCACATTACATTTCTTGTTTCCTTAGGCTCTTCTTGGCTGTGACAGTTTCTCAGACTTCTTTTGTTTTTGATGACCTTGACATTTTTGAGGGAATCCTGGTTAAGTATTTTGTAGGATGCCTCTGAATTGGAATTTATCTGATTTTCCTCAGACTAGTGTTATGCTTTTTGGGGGGAGGAAAACCATACAGGTCAAGAGCTATTTTTATCATATCAAGGATACACAGTATCAGTATGATTTATCATTGTTGATACAGTATTGACCTTGGTCACCTGGATAAAGTAGTGTTTGTTAGGTTCTCCACTGTAAAGTGACTCTCTCTCCCCCTACGCCCTTTCTATAATCTCTTTGAAAAGAAGTCACTATAAACTGGCCACACTTAAAGAGTGGGGAGTTAACCTCCATCTCCTTGAGGGTGGAGTTATTTATATAGATAACTTAGAATTCTTCTGTAAGAGAGATTTGTGTCACCCCCCCTTTATTAATTTATTCAATTATTTATGTCAGTATGGAATCATGACTTTTTTTACTTTGTATTAGAATCTAATACTACTTTATTTTGTTGATCAAATTATTCCAGCTTTGGCTTTGAAAGCTCTTTCATTTGGCTTCCAATTGTCCTTATCAATGTAGGGTAGTTTTTGTTTTTGGAGTACTTCCTTACTTTCTGTCATTGCAAGGTGCTCTAGGTTTACCTTCTTCTTCTTCTTCTTCTTCTTCTTCTTCTTCTTCTTCTTCTTCTTCTTCTTCTTCTTCTCCTCCTCCTCCTCCTCCTCCTCCTCCTCCTTCTCCTTCTCCTTCTTCTCCTTCTCATTCTTCTTCTTCTTCTTCTTCTTCTTCTTCTTCTTCTTCTTCTTCTTCTTCTTCTAGTAATCTCTGCACCCAGCATGGGACTCAAACTCACTCGAGTCACACACTCTATTGACTGAGCCAGCCAGGAACCCCTCCAGGCTAATCTTGTATATTTTCTATACCAGTCTTTGGATCTGCCAGTTCTCTAAGGAAACCCACACAATTCCTTTTATTGGGAAACAGTATTAGAAACCAAGATGTGGGCTGTACATGTGCTCATTGCTGCTGGGATGTCATTGCTGATAGAGCAAAGAAATACATGTGTGGGGATGCCTGGGTGGCTCAGTGGTTTAGCACCTGCCTTTGGCCCAGGGTGCAATCCTGGAGTCCCAGGATCGAGTCCCACATCAGGCTTCCTGCATGGAGCCTGCTTCTCCCTCTGCCTCTCTCTCTGTCTCTCTCCCTCTGTCTCTCTCATGAATAAATAAATAAAATATTAAAAAAAGAGAAATACATGTGTGTATTATGAAATACTATGATATAACATTTTCTATATTATGTATATAAACATATCTATAGTACTTCTATACGTAACCATCTGTATCTCTCTTAAGCTTAACATAAGTTCATACTAATGAAGAAATTTATTTTTGTTGTACACTATATATTGTACTGTTTGAGGTTTTTCTTTTCTTTAAAAAAAATTTTTTTTTTTTTATTTATTCATGAGAGACACAGAAAGAGAGGCAGAGACACAGGCAGAGGGAGCCCGACGTGGGACTCGATCCTGGGTCTCCAGGATCAGGCCCCGGGCTAAAGGCAGGTGCTAAACCACTGAGCCACCCAGGGATCCCAAGGTTTTTCAAAATTATATCCATATGGTAGTCTGTCAATCATTTAAAAAGAATTAATATGATGTTTGAAATGCCCTATTAATGTCTTTTTTTTTTTTCTTTTTCTTTTTATTCATGAGAGAGAGAGGCAGAGACACAGGCAGAGGGAGAAGCAGGCTCCATGCAGAGAGCCTGATGTGGGACTTGATCCCAGGTCTCCAGGATCACACTCTGGGCTGAAGGCGGCGCTAAACTGCCACCCCTGAAATGCCCTATTAATATCTTAATAGTTGCGGATTACTAGATGAAAAAGTTCTATTGAAAAGGTGCATACATATAAAAACCTTGTGAATCAAAGGAGGGGGTGCCTGGGTAGCTCAGTCAGTTGGGTGTCTACCTTCCCCTCAGGTCATGATCCAGAAGCCTGAGATTTAGCCTTACATCAGGCTCCCTGCTTGCTTTTCCCTCTCTGTCACTCCCCCTGCTTGTGCTTTCTCTCTCTCAAATAAATAAATAAAATATTTTTAAAAAACAAAAAAGAAAAGTCCATAAAAGCTTGCTTCCTGCTGAGAAGGTACACTCTGAAGCAGAAGAAAACTCATTTACTAAAAATAAAATAAAACATATTAGGGGAAAAATATATTAGGGCAACTGGGTGATTAGAATAACTCATGTGAATTATTCTTCCATAATGATCCTCCTATAGATTTGTATGTTGCATGAGGACCTCAACATAGTCAAAATGGAATTAATTATCTTCTTTCGGACCCATTCTTGAATCTGCTGCTTTTCCTGAATTTCCCATCTTCGTGAATGGCATCCCATCCATTCAGTTGCCCAAGGCAGAAACTTGGGACAACTCTTGATTCTGTCTTCTTTGTTGCCTTTGATGTCATTCTACTTGTCAAGTCCACTTTTTTAAGTAATTCTCCAGTTCCTCCAGTTTTTTCCATCTTCACTGCTATGGCCTGGGTTTAGGCCAGGGGTGCCCCCAAGGCAATAGTCCCCTCCTAGTTCTCCCTGCTTCTATTCTTGTGCTACTCACAAGTTATTCATCAAAGCAGCCAACAACAGTTTTAAAAATGGGTATCTGGTCAGATTTGTCCTTAGCTTAAAATTTCTCAAAATGGCTCTTCATCATCCTCTTTTTCTATCCACCCATGGTTTTGAGTGAGCGCTTTCTGCCTTGCTTCTTCCTTTGCTTGGGACTCTTTTCCCCTTTCCCCATCCTTAGCTTCAGTCTCGGCTTAGTTGCCCTTTTCATGGAGCCTTGCCTAATAGCCAAAGGCCAGGGTCTTTGTTCTTCCTACATAGGTCATAGTTCTCTCTCTCTCTCTCTCTCTCTCTCTCTCTCTTAAGTAGGCTCCATGCCCAATGTGGGGCTTGAACTCATGACTCTGAGATCATGAGTGGCTTGATCTACTGAGCCAGCCAGGTTCCCCTTGGCACTCTTCTTATGCATGCACTTACCACACTGAAGGGTACTTGTCTGAATCCATTATTAGGCTCTAACCTCCTCAAAGGCAAAGACTTTATCAGGAGTGCAGTGGAGTCAGACTATCTGAAGCTTCAGTTGTCCAGACGCTGGCTCTGTCATTTTCTACCTGTGGGCAGTTACTTCTCTTCCCTTTGGTTCCATGTCTTCACCTTTAAAATAAGATTGTATGAGAAGAGTACCTACCTAACTCATGATGTTGATGTGGGAATTAAGTGCAACGCCTGGCACATAGTAAGCCCTTGATAAACGTTAGCTATTATAATTGAGTTTTGGAACCTGGGAAGTAGTTCGAGTTAGATCCTGGTGTATTTTGAGCTTCATTTCAAAAAAAGGTACGTGAGTGTATGTATATATGTTATTTGATGTTGCCAGGAATAGCTAATTTTATCTGTCAAAAATTTCTTCCTAGCACGCTCTTTTGAGTCACGGATTTTGGCTTTTAAGTAAGCTAAAGGTTGTTCATTGGGAGAACGGCCAGAAAAACTTATCCACGGCTTTTGAATCACATGTTGAACAAATCTGGCATCACAAGCATCAAGCTGCCTTCTGTTTCTAATCATTTTTCTTTCTAATTTAGTTTCTCCCACCAAAAGGGATTATAATTGATTTTCATTGCAGAGTCCATGGAAGATGTCACAAGATGTAAAGGCAATTATTTTCAAGTAGATGGAACCCATATTTGCTGAGCGTCACCACTGGCTCTGTCCCAAATGCTAAGCAGTAGCAATACTTCTCTGGCTTGCGACGATGTGACACTCATCTGAGGGAACTGGCATAGGTCTTGGCTAAGAGACTTCTTTCTTCTCACCTACACCTCTGACATTCTTAAAAACAACAACAACAACAACAACAACAAAAAACAAAACAAAAAAAAAGCAAAACCAAAAACAGAAACAAAAAAACGCAAGTGGTAGCATCTTATTTATGAAAGCCTCTCCAAGAACATACTGGTCAGTGGTCTGGCCCCGGAAGGCTTGAGTCCAGGTCCTATCTCAAAATAGACCTGCCTCAGGGAAAATCACTCTCCTAAACTACACTTCCCTTCCTTTCATCTCTTTACTTCTCAATAGCTCCCCTCCTCCCCTTTCTCTAACCTGCAGAGAACCTCCCTCTTTTTGAGTTCCCATCTTCTGCTCTTTCACTCATTCTTACCATTTCCTAAACCTAGGCATTTTTCCTGCTTTGAAACTCCTATAGAAAGAGGGGAATCTGGAAATGATTTTTGTCAACATGCAAGCCAATATATTGTAAAATAATAAACATTTAAAAAAAAAGAGGAAAATTGCAAACACAGCAAAGAACACATTTGACATCATCTTTAGATGTGCCAATTCCTTTTGGATTTGTGTGTTTAACCCCCAGTAGAAGTAAATTTCTTGAGGGTGGAAGCTTATCTCTGTGATTCTGGGTGTGTTTCCTGGTCAATCTCACAAAAAGAAGGAAGTAATAATCATTCTTCACATTGTTGTGATAATTAAGTATAGTGAGAGAATTTTCTACACCACAGTAAAGTGCTCCTGTCTTTCTTTGGTTTTGAGGGTCTACTCCACTGGGAAAGGACACGCAGCATGGATTGGGAGTGTGGATCCTGGGTTTGAGTCCCTGCTCAGCCGTTCCCTAAGGAATTCAGGAAACATACTTCATCTCTTCATGTCTCATTTTCCTTGCCTGCAAATTGGGAATGATAATGGTCTTTACTTCATAGGGTTCTTGCAGTAATTAAATGATGCGGAGTAGGTAAAGCAATTAGAACCTAGCACGTGGGGAGGACTCGACAAATGTTGGCCGCTCTTATTAGCATAATGCTCAGTGTAGAGTAGGTGCCTAAAAAATACTTAGGATGAATTGGAAAAAAATTCACAGTGTGGTCCTTTTAATAAACAGATCAGCTGGGGTAACCTTGATTGCTACCCAATGGTTGTCTTCTTTTTTATTTAGTTTGCCAATTTATCTTACACCTGGGCCTCGTAAACCATTTGCTGGACCAGTTCAAATTGCATTCGGGTCATAAAAATCAAAAATTGTTTGGAAGACAAAAGCCAGAAGGAATTAGTAAGTGGAATTATAATCAAATAGGAAAGGTGTTTAACGTGGGTGAAGGAGAGATTCCCACCGGTATACATCTTATTTAAAATCTTAATTAGAGTTCTGGAAAAGGCAAAGTCATATGCTAATGTAATGTTAATATAATTACTTTGGGGACAAATGGAAATGCTAATACGGGCTGAGGACCGATATAAAGAAATCTAAATAAGGCTTTTTTTTTCTTCTGAAAAGCTCGTAATATATTATAAACAATCTCATCAATCTGGATCTAAGCATTTCCAGAAAAGTGGAATACAATTGTTCACTCAGTAATATCGCTTTCCTTTCAAAATTTTTTTTTAAATTTTGATTTAATTTTGTTACAGTAGGAAGAATAAGATAAATAGCAATCCTCAGCCCCTTCCCCCAGGTTCCCTCTCCTAAAGGGAACCACTTTTCAAATCCTGTAGCTGATTCTTTCATGTGTATGTCCACATCTCTAAATCATATTCATGCATTTTTAGGTTTTTTGTTTTTTCGGTTCTTTGTTTTTTTCCATTTTTCTCACCAGGTGAGATGAGGATTTAGCTCTCTTTCCTGTGTTCCCACTAATGCCAAAGCCCTGTAGACCACGTTTCTCCACCTCCTGAGACAGGGTCATAATTTTGGCTAGATTTATAGTGACTATTCACATTATTATAATTCTATTTTCTATTCACAAGGGAGCTATGTGGTAAGCTGCTATTATTTTTTATGCTCTGGACTTATTTTTCTGGTGAGCCTTAATTTCAGTTGTCTTGGTTTTTTTGTTTATCTTGTGTTACTTGCTTAGCTTTCTATGACCGCTAACACACATCACTACTGTAACCCCAAACCCTCCTCCAGTGAAACTGATGTTTCCTTTCAGTATGTTCATTACGTTCCATATGTTCATTTGCATCAAGCATTTAATTAACCTCATCTTGAAAAAAGCCTCTCACAGGGTCACCTGAAATGCTTCACAGCTAGAAATCTGCCTTTCCCATCATCCTGTGCTTTCCCCATCTGTGCTCTGAGCACATATCCTTTTCCTGGTTCCCATCTTCCTCTTCCTTGGTTTACTCATCCTTTAGGTGGAACACATCCTCTATCCACCTGCTTCCCGGTGAAAGGATGGGTGGGAGGTTAAATTTTTGAGAACTTGCAAGCCTGGAGATGTCTTTATTCTATACTCATACTTGATCTATAACATGACTGGGTACAGGATTCTGAGTTGGAAATAATTTCCCGTCAGTATTTTGAAAGCACTGCTCCACTGTCTTTATCATGTTCTAGCATCCCTTTGGAGATCTGAACTCATTCAGATCCCTTTGAACTGGTGAAACAACAAAAACTGAACAGAGTAAGTTTTAAGATTGAATGGGTTTTATTAATCCATTCGTAAATTGGGTGGCATCCCATCTAGCAAGTAGAGGGAGCTCCAAGAGGCTGCAGGAAGGGAAAAGGTTTTGAAGGTAGAGAGGGAGCAGATGAAAGGAAATTATGAGCAAATGATCGATCCATTGTTTTAGGCAAGGTCACTCTCCAAAGGGGAGTGGGGGTCTATCAGTAAACTACCCAGTTCTGACCAGGAGATTTCCATGTGGACTGGTTAAAGGTTACATTTCTGGGGACTTGAAACTGCAGTTAGGCTAGGTATCAAGTGCTTACAGATTTGGGGCTTTAGCCCAAGTGACGCCATTTTGGACCTAGTTTTCTTTTAAACAGCTTTCTCCCCAGAAACTTGTAGAATCTTCTCTTTGGACTTGGTTCAGTGGTGTGGCTCTATTTTCAGGTGCTGTGCGGGGGATTTGGTGGGCTCTTTTCCTATTTTTTCCTAAGGGCTCTTTTTTACTTTCTTAAAAAAATCTGTTTGGGGCACCTGGGTGGCTCAGTGGTTGAGCATCTGTCTTTGGCTCAGGTTGTGATCTCGGGGTCTTGAAATGGAGTCCTGAATCAGACTCCCCACAGGGAGCCTGCTTCTCCCCCTCTGCCTATCTCTGCCTCTCACTGTGTCTATGAATAAACAAAATCTTTAAAAAAACTTAGAGCTTCTAATTCTGATTTTGTAGATGGGCTGAAATAAGAATTCATGGCTTCTCTGAAGACAGTAAAGGTTTAGTTTATTTTTTAATGTACATTTCTTCTTCCTGTATGCTTTCTATTTTCACCACATTTTTTTTTTCTTCTGTTTGTTTTTTGGTTTCTATGTTTTCCTATTAGGGGCTTTTCTCAGATCTCCTCATGCTTCAGTGCCTGCTCTTACTTCAAATCGGGGCCTCTGAGCTGCCTGGGAGCTCTAAGTGGGTGTGATATCCCATAGGGTGAGCTGGCTGTTTTGTGGGAAACCCCTGATGTCATCATCCTTGTCAACATCATTAGGTCTTTATCTTGGGTCTAATAGATTCCCATCTGGAGAAACATTTGTTTGGTCTTCTACTTGGAAGGAAGAGACTGGCTGCTATCATTCTGGGTTGAGCAAGTTCTGTAGTGTAGTATGCAGATGTCATCTACTTAACTCTTCTGCTTTCTGTTTATTAGACACTCCACTCTCCTTTCCCCTCTTTAAAGATGAAAACTGTTGTGTACTGGGATGAGGGAGGCCCATCACCCAGGAGTCTGCAGGGAGAGAGGGGCATCTAGAGACCTGTCCTCTTTTGTCATAAGGGGCCGGCCAATTCTCAAGCCCTGATGATTTGGTGGCTTCAATGGACAGCTTTTCCCTCTGAGGAAACAGAATTCCTTCTTCATCAGTTATAGTAAGTCAGTACCACATGTTCATTGGCTCTGCAGCTTTTACAAAGTTTCTTGTCATGCTCACTTTATCCCTGTAGTTTCATGCCTTAAAAAACTGCCCTTCCTTTAGTTTCTATGCAGTTTAGGAGAGAGTAAAAGCCTGTGTTCAATCGGCTATTTTTTGCAATTCTGCTTTCTTTAGGGTGAAAATCCTACATCTGATATTTTCTAGCATTTGGAGGAGTTTTGTAGTTAGTTGCCTTCAACTGGAGAAAAACCAAAGACGGCATACTTCTGGGCATGCTAAGCTCAGAGTACCAACTCCCTTTCAATTCTGAAATGTACAATTGTGCTTTGGCTTCCCTCACAAATCATCTGATTAAAAATAAAAATTCTCCAAATGGAGAACCAATAAAGAGTTACAGGAATCTGATTGCAAAAAACTTTTTCCAAAGTACTTGGCACTTACGGGGCACCTGGTTGGCTTGTATGGAGGAGCGTGGGACTCTTGATCTTGGGGTTTTGAGTCTGAACCCCATGGTGGGCCTTGAGATTACTTAAAAAAAAAAAAAAAAGTAACTGGCACACAATTTCTTCACTGTGGTAGACATCATAACGGCCTCCTGAAGAGGATTGACTATATTCTAATCCCCAGGAAACTGGAAGTATGTAAAGTTATAAGGCAAAGAGGAATTAAGGTAGCAGATGGAATTGACAAATCAATTGACTTTATGATAAAAGGATTACCCTGGACCATCTGGGTGGACACAATATAATCACAAAAGGTTTGTTTTGTTTTTTAAGTATTTTCCATACCCAATGTGGGGCTTGAAATTATCACCCAGAGAGCCCAGAGATCAAGACTCATATATTCTACTGACTGAGGATGCAGACACGCCTAATCACAAGGGTTCTTAAATGAGAACAAAGGCAGCAGAAGGTCAATGTCAGAGTAATGTGGTATAAGACTGGCCACTGCTAGCTTTGAAGGTAAAGGAAAGGGCTGTGACCAAAGAAATGGGAAGCTGGAGAAAGCAAGGCAACAGATTCTTCTTTAAAGGCCCCAGAAGGAACCAGCCCTGACTATGCTGATTTGAGGCCTGTAACACTCACTGCAGACTTCTAACCTCCAGAACTGTAGAGAATAAATTTGTGTTGTTGTACATCACCAAATTTTCAGTAATGTGTTACAGCAATGACAGGAAACTAGTATACCTACTATAAAATAAGTGGCTGTCATTTAGAGCCCTTTAAATTTTGAAGGTTTCAGCAAGCTGATTACATCATTTTGCCTTCTCATTTCTTTCCCAGAAGTAGATTTATGCCTAGATTTAGAGTTAATGAAGTTTAAGCTTTGGGTCTTTCACAGCATATCGGAATCCTCAGGACACTGAAGTTATAGAGTGTTTTAGACAGAAAGGAGGAGCTGGTGTGCATCCAGGAAGCATTCCTAATCACCTTGGAAGAAGTGGATCTGGATTTCCAAGGTCAAGCAATTTGTTGTGATTTCCGTTCTCATTCTGAATAAATTGTCATGTTCCATCTAATTTTGCTCAGGTAATTCTATATTATTTTCTTACAGAGAACTCTCCATATTGTATCCGCTCCAGGACCCCCAAAACCCTAGATCCACCTGTGTCTCTTGTCTTTTTCTTTATGAAGAGTTAAAAACATCACACACACACACACACTTTAATCAGTGGGAAAAACAAAGAGTGGTTGAGCACCTGGGTGGCTCAGTGCTTGAGCGTCTGCCTTGGCTCAGGTCCTGATCCTGGGGTCCTGGGATCAGTCCCACATTGGGCTCCTTGTGAGGAGCCAGCTTCTCCCTCTACCTATGTCTCTGCCTCGTCTCTGTGTCTCTCTTGAATAATAAATAAAATCTTAAAAAAAAAAAAAAGAAAAAAGGGTGATAGTTGAGTTTCAAGAGGCTGATGAACCCTTTACACCAGGGCCTTTAACAACATCAACTCTGCCAATGAGATCTGAAGGGAAATGTGTCTGTGCCCAGGAATTGGGACTTACTAATTAATATTTTAAGAAAGTTGGTCAAAACTGTAGCTGATTCTGTCATGATCTTAAGATAACAGGACACACTCTAAAGAGAAGGAATGGGAAGTCATGTGAAGAGAATCTGACACATTAGAATTGAAACACAAGTGCAATCCAAATAAGCAAACATTTATTGCATTCCTCAGCAGATGGGGCAACATGTTTTGTCTGGGGTGGTAGGGGAATGGCTGCTCATAGCTGTTAGGACAAGGCGTCCTAAATTGCCCCATGGTACTCTGTCATACGTAGAACAAGGGTGTCCACTTTTAAAATGTAGTTACAGGGACGCCTGGGTGGCTCAGCGGTTGAGTGTCTGCCTTTGGCTCAGGGTGTGACCCCAGGGCCCTGGGATCGAGTCCCACATTGGACTCCCTGCACGAAGCCTGCTTCTCCCTCTGCCTGTGTCTCTGCCTCTCTCTGTGTCTCTCATGAATGAATAAATAAAATCTTAAAAAAAAAATAAAATGTAGTTATAATAAATTCTTCTTTCACATACTTTTTTTTTTTTTTTTAAATGGGAGCAATTTACCACTGGGTAACCAGGTTTTTTTTTTTTTTAAGTTTTTATTTATTTATTCATGAGAGACACACACAGAGAGAGAGAGAGAGAGAGAGAGAGAGAGAGAGAGAGGCAGAGGGAGAAGCAGGCTCCCTGTGGGAAGCCTGATGCGGGACTCAATCCTAGGACCCCAGGATCATGACCTGAGCCAAAGGCAGACAGTCAACTGCTGAGCCACCCAGATGCTCCTGGGTAACCGTTTTTTGTATGATGTTCAGAGTAGTTTATTGCCAGAAAAAGTTCTTTATGTTTTTCGCCTCACTTAATTCTGTCCAGGAGGTTGAGTCTTGTTGTCACTTTACAGGTGGAGATTCTGAAAGTCAAAGTGGGTAATAAAGGAGAGGGGATTTGATCCCAGGTAGTCTATGTGTGTAGTCACTTCTGCCAATAAAGATTCTCGAGCATCTTCTAGAGCATCTTCTGCCAATAAAGATTCCCTTGAAATTGCCAACAGTGAAGTTAAATGCTCTATGTCATAGGACAGCGGGCCTCATTCCCATTTTGAGGACTCACACACTGGGTGCTCACTGCACAGTCCCACCACTGACACTCGTTGTCTGGGTCAGCAGTTCTTTCTCTGTCCCTCTCTTTTTTTTAAAGTAATCTCTATTCCCAATGTGGGGCTTGAACTCTGAGATCAAGAGTCACGTGCTCTACTGCCTGAGCCAGCCAGATGCCCCGAGTCAGCGAGTCTTGGTGGTAGGAGGGATGGACTGGGCATATGACTATGACTTTATGTAGTTTGAAAAACCCTGACCCCTCAGGTGATGTTTCTACAACCTATTGTAGGTCCTGCAGGAGAATCCTGTTGTAGAAGAATACTTACTGATGTTGGGAAGGGGGCAGACTAAAGCAGGTCACAAAGCAGTATGTATGGTATAATCTCATTTTGGTAAACATGTGTATTGTGTGTGTCTAACAGCATTAACCAAACTGCTAACTGTAATCCTTTTGCTTCCCATATTTGCCATCTATCTTGTTTCAAGAGAAAACAAGCAAACTTGAATCAAAACACATTTTCAGGAAGTGAACCCTTGTGGAGGTTTCCTTCAGGGAGCCATGGGCTGAGGACTGAAGGTCCTGAGGTTAAATGTGTTCCAGGAAATTGGCAGTCTTGGAAGAACAATGAGATTCTTTACCATGGGTGGTGCTTCAGGGAGAAGAGATTTCTGGAGAAGTGTACACTTTCTGGAGAAACCTGGCTAACTAGGAAGGCATCTGGTTTGGGGGGGGGGGGGAGCAAAGCCAAAACTTCACATCTGCAATTTGCTCAAATTTAGGACAAAGGCTGCTCACTGAGAACTAAACTCTGTAGGAACTTCATTTTTCCTGATATCCATAATTATACTTCTAGCCCTCCAGCACTACATGTGTATATACGATGTAACAGCTCTTGGTTATGTGGTGTTTGCTCACCTTGTGGCAAGAGTCACAATAGAGACAAGAGACGTGGGCAGCCCGGGTGGTTCAGTGGTTTGGCGCCGCCTTCAGCCCAGGGCGTGATCCTGAAGACCCGGGATGGAGTCCCACATCAGGCTCCCTGCATGGAGCCTGCTTCTCCCTCTGCCTGTGTCTCTGCCTTTCTATCTCTGTCTCTGTGTGTCTCTCATGAATAAATAAAATCTTTAAAAAAAAAGAGAGAGACAAGAGGCGTGAATAGACCAGAGATCTACTTTTCTATTGAACTGTTTGGGAGTGAAATTCAGCATAGATGTAGTGGGGGCACACTGCAAGTTACTGGTGTGCTAATGATTAAGTTAAACATAAAAAGCTGGGGATCCCTGGGTGGCTCAGTGGTTTAGTGCCTGCCTTTGGCCCAGGGCATGATCCTGGAGTCCCAGGATCGAGTCCCGCGTCAGGCTCCCTGCATGGAGCCTGCTTCTCCCTCTGCCTGTGTCTTTGCCTCTCTGTGTCTCTCATGAATAAATAAAATCTTTAAAAAAAAAAAAACAAATAAACATAAAAAGCTGAACACGCAGACAAAACAGAGGATGTAATTTAAAATCATCACCACATAAAAGTCAGGGGTGACAAGACTCTACAAGTAGGAAAGACAAAGAAAAAATTTGATGGTTTTGTGCTATATCTGACAAACGAATTTTGGCTTTTCATTCACATCTAGGCCTTTAAGAGAGACAATGCATTAAAAATAGCTGATGTTGGGGAGCCGGTTGACTGTCTGCCTTTGGTTCAGGTCCTGATCCCAGGGTCCTGGGATGGAGTCCTGTTGTATGGACTTACAGCTCAGCAGGAGTGCCTGCTTCTCCCTCTTCCTATGTCATTCTTCCTGCATATGCATGCTCTGTCTTAAATAAATAAATAAAAACGTGAAATAAGTGAAGTCATGCAGTTATTCAGCTATTTACTGAACAGCTATTCCCGGGAGGTATGGTGCTCAGGGACACATGTCAGGGGCACAACATCCTTCTACCTTGTTGCTTTAGCTTGTATGACCTCAAGCTCATGGTCTAAGATGGTGATATCTGTGTTTCATGCAGCAGGGTGGAAGAAGAAAAACAAAGAAATTGTTAAAATGTGACGTTCCTTTTTATAGCTGCCTACAAGGAGAACAGAAAATATCATCTTTAAGCTTGGTAGTTGTGTGTATAAATATCGGGGGATCTATTACCATAGATGAATGAAAGAATGGATATTGGGGTATAAGTAGTATTCCCAGGCACAAGCATCTATTGCAGGGTATCTCAATCTTGGCAATCCTGACATTTTGGGCCAGATAACTTGTTTTGTGTGTGTACTGGCTATCCTGTGCATTGTAGAGTAGGCTTAGCAGTGTCTCTGGCCTCTACCCACCAGGACCATTCCCCCAGTTATGACAACCAAAAACATCCTGAAACATTGCTAAATGTCCCTGGCTATATTTTCCTCTCTATTGAGAAACACTGTTCTATTGTGCCCAGGAACTGTTTGTCACTGTGCAGGAGACAAAACCAAACCAAAATAATTTCAGACAGTGATAAGAGCTATGATGAAAATAAAATAAGGTCAAGACAGATTGGGTTGGAATGTACTGTGCATGCAAAAGCCCTGAAAGAAAAGAACTTGGCTCCTAGTAAGAAGAATCAGAGTGCAGGTGGGGTTCGAAGTAAATGAGGAGCCTGATGAGGTCTTGTTAATAGGGTCTTCAAGCAGGAAATGGTATGATTTATGAAAGCACGAACTAGAAGAGGAGTAAGAGAATATAGGGAGACCAGTTGTTCAGGTGAGAATGGAGGATGGCTGGGTTTGGCAGTGTAAACAGTGCAAAATAAAATCGTGGAGAAAAAGAACGAAGATCGTAGATGGCTATGGCAATCTCTGATTTACCCAGCTATTGGGAAGGCCAAGTGGTGTTAACAGGTGTCTATTTCCCACAAATTGTGAAATTCCCATGATAGATTTGTGCCGTCTGTACCTGTATTAGTTTCTTCCTGTGGCTGCTATAAACACATTACCACAAACTTGGTGGCTGAACACAAATTTTGTCTCATAGATTTGGAGGCCAGGATCCAAAATCAGTCTCACCGGTGTCTGCAGGGTCACATTCCCTCAGGAGGCTCCAGGGAGAATCTACTTCTTGCCTCATCTAGCTCTGGTGGCTATAGCACTCCAGTCTCTGCCTCTGTGGTCCCAGTGGCTTCTCCTCCTTGGTGTGATGACATCTTCCTTGCCCCTTTTTAAGCATGTTTGTGACAGTATTTAGGGTCCACCCAGATTATTCAGGACAACCTTTCCACCTCATGATCCTTTTTTTTTAAAAAGACTTTATTTATTTATTCATGAGAGACATACAGAGAGAGATGCAGAGGCACACACGGAGGGAGAAGCAGGCTCCATGCAGGGAGCCTGATGTGGGGACTCAATCCCGGGTCTTCAGGATCATACCCCGGGCTGAAGGTGGCGCTAAACCGCTGAGCTACCTGGGCTGCCCCACCTCACAATCCTTAATCACACAGTTTGCCATATAAAGTAGTACTCACTTTTGCATGGAGGAGAATATTTCTAGCTTCCAGGGGATTAGGACATGGATGATTTCTGGGGAGCTTTTAGTGCTGCAGTGCTAGAAATCACTTTGGCTACAGTAAGGAAGACATGTTTGTTTAGCAATTAAGGTGGAAGGCACCACTGTGGAATAATAAAATGCCACTTAGTAAAAGAAAACAAAAGAAAATTTTTGTAAGTGGAGTTTTCAAGAATTCTAGGAAGGGTGGGCTGAAGGATAAAAAGAAAAGTTCAGAAGAGCTTCATGGACTTTAGACAAACCCACTCTAGATATGAAGTCAGTGTTTCTGAGGACTGCCATATTTACACAGTATCAAGTGGGTGTTTGAATGCAAGATGTATCCCATGGGTACACCTTGTTGGTAGTGCTGGGCATGGGCCCTGCTGCTGTGGTGGGGCATAGGAGGGAGGGATAGCGAGAAGGCAGTGGACAATGGAATGGGAAGGTGGAACCAGACCAAGTCACAGAGGCTGAGCAAGACAACAGAAGCAGGTGCACGCAAGCAGCTATAGAGGAGAGGTCCAAGGAGGAAGCAGAGTGTCAGTTCAGGCTAGCAGAGACCAGCACTGGAACCATAAACATGGGTATTCAGAGATCCAGGCAGGCTGGTGGCATCAGGATAGCAGAGAAAGCAGTTAAACTCCAGGCTCTAGACTGGGGGTCAGGGTAACTCAGTTATTAATACTGGGCCCAACACAGAGCCAGGGAAGCAACCAGGATGACTCATGCCAAATTCTAGAGTGCTTACTTAAGACTTCTTAGGTACTATTTTCTGTAGTCCAGAACCTTAAGTTAGACTTACAAGTAGAGAATCTGGCAAACCTCTGTGTAACTCTGATGGAAAAGGGCAAGACTAACACTCCTGTGTTGGGATCTATGACCCAGCCTCTAAGACACAGCGAAGTCATTACTGACAATATGAAAGAACATGACTTAATATGCAGTATAACTAAGTCCACGGGATACATGTTTGTTTATAACAATAGGACGTGGTAAGCACCATCGGGGGTAAGGAGAGTAATAAGAACAAAGAGGCATAGCTTGAGAGGCAGCTCAGTATGGAGACTCTGGAGCCAAACTCCCTCGGGTTCAAATGCTGGCTAATACATGACAGTATTTCATTTAGCAAATTATCATTAATCTGTGTATAAACACCAGCATAATGTCTGGGGAACTGGAATACACTCAGATCCTGGCCCTGAATCTAACCGTCCACACTGCTTTGGGGGAAATTGTTCAAACTTTTAAGGCCTCAGGGTGTCTCCAAAACTGAAAGGGTTGAGGTCTGAGGTTACTTAAACATATGCTTTAAATTAAGCGCTTTCTGCCAACCTCTCAATCTTCCAAGGGTGCCCAGGCTTTCCCCTTGCTGCACAGTCTGAAAAACTATGAGGATCATTGTGGCATCTTAGTTTACATCATAATCCTGACCTAAGTGTTATTATTCCCATTTTGGAGATGAGGAAATAGAAGTCTAGCAAGTTGGAATAATTTGTTCAAAATCACACAGTTAAATTAGTGGTAAGGTTAGGATTCGATTTTAGTTCTGGCAGTTCTAAAGCTGCGCATCTTCTACTTGTCTCTCTCTTATTTTGTCATTAGACTTGATTTCTGTGCTCAGGAGGCCAGGATCACAAATGTCGGTTACCTTCATATTTGCCCACTCTGCTATTTCCTAGGAGATACCCAAGCTGTGCCTGCTCAGCTCCCTCCTACTCGAGACTCCCCCTCCTTGTTATTCAGGGTGTTGTCAGCCCATATGGTTTAACTCCAGCGCTCACTCCTGTTAAATGTCTTTTGCATGTGTGTTTTCTAGCAGTAGCTCCTGACTTGTATCTGAAATAAAATTCTTACGTTTTTGCTCATTTCATCTATGTTACAATGACAAAAATCAGATAGGCATGAAGTCGGTGCTAAAATGAAAATAAACACCAAAGGATGAAACAGATATTGGGAAAGTAAAAACTCTGGTCATTATTTTACACTTTCATTTATATTTAGGTCTTGATGAGACAAAGAAGGTGACTTTCATGTCTAAACACTGTAACAACCTAAATCATTAATACTACTGAGTCACTATCATGTTCTACAGAAGATTCTAAAGGAATATGAATGGAAAAATAGTGTTTAAGATTTACTTTCAAAATACTGATACATCTCAGAGAAGCTGTGACCCCAGTGTATATATAGTTGAGGTAATACTTGTATAATTAGTAAAAGTTACTAATTGTATAATGGGAAACATTGCTCTTTAGATATGTACACATTAGCTTTCTGAGTCAAGAATTCCACATTGATGTAAAATAATTTTAAGTTCAGTGTATGGCAGTTATGCATATAGGTGTAAACTTCATTACCAAATGAGCTTTAAAAAAGGTGTAATGCCTACTAATTATGTGTTATTAACACCAACGTCAACAAAAACAGTCCAACAGATATAGAAGCACAGTAACAAAAATATAATTATCAATATAAGAGTTAACTATCCTTATAAAAAACAACTAAGGTCATTGTTTTTATTTTTTGCTCTTTATAACTCTTCCTTATAAATACAGTGGCTAATTCTGATCATTTATCCTTATTTAATCTCCCTATGAACAAATTTGCTGATACTGAATATTATCTTCAAATATATCAGCATTATCATCATCTCATTAAATGAATTATTATTATTACTATTATTATTATTACTGAAAACTCATCAAAGCTTTTAAGGCTATTAATTGTTTCATCAACTTAAAAATCTAGTTTTGGAAGTAACTGGTTACAAATTTGTCCTTTTATTGGCAAACAGCAACCATATACTAGTATTACTCTCAACATCTCAATAGGGTGCTTATCATGCTTACATTTCATGTGAGAGCTGGAATACAGACTTTACAATATATCCCAAACAACATTAAATATTGTCACAATGCCGTTATGATAATAACCTATATGTGGCATTAAAAAAATTATTGGCTGGTTGTAATAGTACCTTTTTCCAAAATAAATTTTAAATATTCTAGAGGCTAATGTGATAACAAATTGATTATCTTCACATGACATAGCACAATCTTCTTTCAAAGTTCACAGGCCTTTCTTATTGTCTCTCTCTGAACGATTCTGTGGGAAAAAAAGAGGTAAGTAATGAAAAACAGATTCATAGATATGACACGTTTTAAAAAAATTCTCTTTTCTATGTACAGTTATTAATTATGAGAATAATCAAATGTGAAAATATGGATTGGAAAAGTCTCAAACTTAAAAAAAAACTATAAAGTTTGTGGGTTTTATTTGAAAAAAAAAAAAGTCTCAAGGGGAAAAATAACACTCTTGATAAGTTCATTTATTTCCCTGCCTTAATCTATTTTGCTTTTGTTTCACAGGTTATACCAGGAAAACAAAATTTCTCAAATTCCCCTCTTATTCCCTTCTTACAAACCCAATTAAAATTTTTGGCAAGGAAATAATGAAGGGAACCAAAAACCCCAGATGGGATGGCCTTTTTTTGTGTGTTTGTTCTTCAGATATTTGCCAATAGTACTGACTTCTCAAATTATATTCTTTGCTGATCACAAGAAGACTATAATGTATCATTTAAAACTGGAGGAAAATGGGATATAAATGAATAACCTTAAGAAATCATTTGCATTTAAGAAAGCAAAAGTTGGGATGCCTGGTGGCTCAGTGGCTGAGCATCTGCCTTTGGCTCAGGTCATGTTCCTGGAGTCCTGTATTAGGCTCCCTGCTGGGAGCCTGTTTCTCCCTTTGCCTGTGTTTCTGCCTCTCTCTTCGTGTCTCATATGAATAAATAAATAGAATCTTAAAAAAAAAAAAAAGCAAAAGTCTATGGTGAGAAAAAAGAACTCAAAATGGAGTTGAAGTATTACTGCTTGCACGTGAGAGGCTCATCAAGCTTCTGTTTAGGTTGAGCCCTAATGCTTTCAGAACAACTTTAGAATAACATTAACCAACCAAATTAGAAGACAGGATTAGGTATTTTGCATGATAAGGTACCACACCACTTTCACATGTTTGTATAGATCTTACTACTTCAGATAAAAATCACAGCTTTCCCTACTGAATGGGAGAAGATATTTGCAAATTATGTATCTGACAAGGGGTCAATACCCAAAATATATAAAGAACTTATGCAACTCAACACCCAAACCCCCACATAATTTGATTTAAAATGGGCAGAGGACCTGAATAGGCATTTTTCCAAAGGTGACCTATGAATGGCCAACATGAAAAGACGCTTAACATCACATTGTTGGAAATGCAAATCAAAACCAAGACAAGGTATCATACCTGTCAGAATGACTAAAATAAAAAACACAAGAAATAACAAGTTTTGGCAAGGAAGTGGAGAAAAAAAAAAAACTCATGTACTTTTGGTAGGAATGTAAACTGGAACAGCTTCTGTAAAAAAAGTATCGAGGCTCCTCAAAAAATTAAAAATAATAGTACCATATGATCCAGTGATTCCACTATTGGGTATTTACTTAAAAAATACAAAAAACACTAATTCAAAAAGATATATGCACCCCTCTGTTAATTGCAGCATTATGTACGGTAGCCAGGATACATAAGCAACACAAATGTTCATCCATAGACAAATAGATAAAGAAGATGTGGTGTGTGTGTGTATATATATATGTATGTATTTACAGGAATATTACCCTGCCATAAAAAATGAAATCTTGTCACTTGCAATATCACGGATGGATCTAGAGAGTACAATGCTAAGCAGAATAAGTTATATAGGGAAAGACAAATACTGTATTTCACTCATATGTGGAATTTGAGAAACAAAACAAATGCAAAAAGTAAAAACGAGACAAAAATACAGACTCTTAAATACAGAGAACAAACCAGTGGTTGTCAGAGGGGAGATGAGTGGGGGGATGGGAGAAATAGGTGATGGGGATGAAGAGTACACTTGTGATAAGCACTGAGAAATGTACAGAATTGTTGAATCATTTTATGTCTGAGACTAATGTAACACTGCACATCAATTATAGTTCAGTTTAAAAAAAGGAAATAATCTTGTACTTATCCAAAATACAAGTGGACATGAAGATTAAAAAAAAAATTACAGCTTTAATGGAGCTGTTATTCTGGATAAGTACTTTAAGTGAAGGGTGATTTTCCAAAATGATATTTGAAAACTGGCAAGTGCTGATGGGTTTGTACTGCCCATAACCCTCAGTTAGTTTTGCTTTTTCTTTTCTAGAAGACAGCTAGGGCAAACAAGGAAAGGCAAAGACTCTGTATCTTGAAGGGATTATTTTCTAATATTTATTTAGTGCTTATAACAGGAAGGGGACCAGATGGGGAAATCCAGACAGGTTTAAAAAATGCAAAGTGGGATTCGTTTATGGTAAGGAAATCAGCTTTCTCCTCTTCCACCTTTATTTTTTTAATATTTTATTTTTTAAAGATTATTTATTTATTTATTCATGAGAGACAGAGAGAGAGAGAGAGAGGGAGAGAGAGAGAGGGGCAGAGACACAGGCAGAGGGAGAAGCAGGCTCCATGCAGGGAGCTCGATGTGGGACTTGGTCCCGGGACTCCAGGATCAGGTCCTGGGCTGAAGGCGGTGCTAAACTGCTGAGCCACCCGGGCTGCCCTATTTCCTTAATATTTTATTTTGTTTATTTATTATTTTTTTTAAAGATTTTATTTATTCATGAGAGACACAGAAAGAGAAAGAGGCAGAGACACAGGCAGAGGGAGAAGCAGGCTCCATGCAGGGAGCCCAACGTGGGACCCAATCCCAGGACTCCAGGATCACACCCTCAGCTGAAGGCAGTGCCAAACCACTGAGCCATCCGGGCCACCCCTATTTCCTTAATATTTTAAAGGTCATTTTATGATTATTTTATTTAAAGCAAACCAACTATGTAAAATTGGGAAAGCTAAGTTTCCCAAGGAAGGAACTTTAAAGATAAAATTCAATTATTAAGGTTGGTTTCACAACAGAAGTAAAATTCATGAAAGGCAAGTTGATACAGCTGTTTACTACAGATGGTCTACAGCAATTTTTTGCTTCTCAAGTAGAGTTCATAAGGTGAATATCAAAGTGTACGAGTCACTTTTAAGAAAATGGTAGTCATGTAATGACACTTAAATCTCAGAATCTTCTACAAGTTCTCACACTGGACAATGGAGGGCAAATGGGGAAAAATGTGTACAATCAAGAAATAACTACTAGCACCTTACAGGGATATAGAGCTTTTCTTGTTTAAAAATATTAAAAATGCCTCTTGTACAGGATCTGGTTTAATGTTCATAAGGTATTATAACCACCATTTAAGTAATGGAGAAGCCAAGGTGCCTGAATGTCAAATCATCCACCCGAGGTTTACAGAACTGGCAAACTAATGGAGCTGAGAGAGGTTTTGTTTTTCCCCTTCAAACAGATATTTATTATGGGAAATTGGTATTACAGGTGATGGAAGAGGAGACAGAGGCGACAGTGTGGTAAGACACCTCAGAGATTAGTACAGAACCACTACCATTCCTTGGACTGGAGGTACAAGGGAGGAGATAGTGTTAAGGACCTCAGGAGCAAGGGCCACCATGTGGAAGTTGCCCAGTAGGTATTGGGACCATGGAAAGAGATAGGGCTGCTGTAGCAGAGACCACCCAAAACAGAGAGAGTGGGAAAAAAATCCCTGGCTTTGTCCTTCCTGCCTTCAGTCTCCTTCTGGTGCCTCCCTTTGCTAAACCTGCCCAGAAGAGAGCAGAGGAGCTTGGGAAGTGTTGCTCTCTGAGACTGAATAGAGGAGAAGTAGGAAGGCCAAGGATCCGAGAACACAGTCCAATAACCAGAACAGGCCGAACAGCAGAGTTCTTAAGGACTGGGGGATCAGAGAAAAAATTCCTGATTGTGAATCCAACTTGGATTCCTACTGATTTCTAATTCAGTGATGTTAGGTATGTTATATAACATAATTTCTGGGTCTTGTTCTCCTCATCCACAAAATAGGGTATTAAAATATTTTAATTTAGTGGGCTGTGACAAGAGTGAACAAAATCACACACGTGAAGCCATTAACTAAGTGCTTGGTCCAGAGCACATCTTCAATAAATATTATCCATTACATATTTCAAAAATAACAGAAGAAAGTAGATCGAGGCCTTAAATGCACTAGTGAACAAGGCCCAACTCTCAGCGTGGCACCTGGCATATCTGGGATGGGCCATTTTTCAAAGAAATAGGTGTGACAACTTCTTTCTGGGGAAGGAATTACTCAGAAAAACTTCTTAGCATCTGCAAATCAAGACTGCATAAGCTCCAAACATAAGGGGTTTTGGGGAGAGGAAAGAAAATGGGTTGAAGGAATCTCACTGTCACATATACTTTTCAGGGATTAAGAGATCATTAGCTGTTACCACAAGGGGACATTCAGTGATGGTCAGTGGCCGTAAGAAAATGAGAGAATATTGTTTCTTTTTTCTCCATCCAGGGATCTAAACGTTTCTGACCTGGCAAAGTCCACTGGTATGGATACTCATCCTTTTGAGTATACCCTAACCTCACAAATAGGAGGGAAAAGAGTTCTATTTCTAGGCAGAAGGCTTCTTCACTTTCCATGGCGGATCCTGAAGGATGCCCTGGAGTAATTCTCATCTGGCCACGGTGATGTAGCAATTTTAGGACCTGTGTTTTAGAGATGAGGAAAGGGTGGTCTTGCTGAAAATCTGACCACCTACTCTAGAACATGGGAACTGAGCTCTTGGTATCCCAGGTTTGAAGCACACATGGTTTCTACCCTTTTCTGGATTGCCCTATTGTCAAAGTAGGTTAGTTAAACTAAACATGCAACTCAGCTAGGGATACCAGATTACCAATGCGTTTTGCATTACTTCTTGACTGGCTCTAAATCAGGTCTAAAGTGGCTGGTTGGGAAGAAGTCATTCTTCCAGCAGGACTTCTACAGAGGAGGGCAGCCCTGGTGGCTCAGCGGTTTAGCGCTGCCTTCAGCCCAGAGCCTGATCCTGGAGATCCAGGATTGAGTCCCATGTCAGGCTCCCTGCATGGAGCCTGCTTCTCCCTCTGTCTGTGTCTCTGCCTCTCTCTCTCTCTGTGTCTCTCATGAATAAATAAATAAAATCTTTTTTTTTTTTTAAAAAAAAAAAAAAACTTCTACAGAGAAATGTATGCTGCTGCTGATAATGATAATCCTTTTTTTTAAAGATTGATTGTTAATGACAGAGAGAGAGAGAGACAGAGAGAGAGAGGGGCAGAGACACAGGAGGAGGGAGAAGCAGGCTCTATGCCGGGAGCCCGACCTGGGACTTGATCTCGGGACTCCAGGATTGCGCCCTGGGCCAAAGGCAGGCACTAAACCTCTGAGCCATCCAGAGATCCCGATAATGATAATTCTAGTAGGTATCATTTCTTGAGGGTTTCCTATCAGCCAGGCACAACGCTACACATTCTATTTAATTCTACTAAAAAATTTAATTCTACTAAAAACCCAGCAGGCCAGGTGGTATTATTATTCTGATTTTACAGATGAAGAAAAGTGAGCTGTAGAGGGGTAATATAACCTGCTTGGGATCATAAAGTTAGTATGAGAATCAGAGTTATTCTAGGTCTGACTTTGAGTTCTATCAGTATAGTACCTGGTATAGTACCTGCTTGCCTTTTGCCAGGCACAGTCCTGGACCCTTGTGATACCATGACCATTAATATGCAGAAAAATGAGTCCTGGGACTAGGGCTTCTCCTACAGTGAAGCAACTGTAGAGCTGTAATTGCTAAAAAGCTCTGATTGAAGGCCACAAAAGCTGCCAAATTCTCAGCACAAGCCCCCCTCCCCCAACCCCCACCCGCCCCATCGCAGGAGGAACTGGGAGGGCCAGCGCTGCCTCTGGAATGATCTTTTCCCCCAAATCTCCCCACATGTGGTCAAAATGTGGCTGGGAAATCAATTCAGATTAGGGGCTGCCAAGTCAACAGGGAAGGGACAGTCAAATTTATCATGGGTGAATGCAGGGCACGGACTCTTGCTGGGTTGGAGGGGAAGAGAAGGAAAAGCTATAGCCCTTGACTCTGTGACTTTAATAACAAAAGGGTTTTTCTACTCTGTCTTTAAATCCATGTATCTTGAATGCCATAGGTTTTGACCTAAGATGTCTAAAACATTAGGATAGGAGGAATTGTGTGAGGTGGGACTTCAAATTTTGACCTTATTTTTGGCATGAATAGAGCAAACACTGCCAATGGCAAAACGAAATGTTTACAGAAACAGCCCATTTTTCAATGCTGCCATTTTTGTGGCTCAATTCTTTTGCTTAGAATTTCACTAGAACTAGCTAGAACTAGAACGCAGTAAGTTAGCATGTCAGTAAATCTCTATGCTATGACTGTCTTGCATTTTCATGTAATGGCCTCATCCTCACCCTCCAGGTAAAAGTCTGATTTCCTTAACCATTTTTAAGAAGGCAGGACTGAGTACATCCTCTTGATTTGGGAAAGGCAGACAACCCAAATAGTTGACTTAGTAATCACTATTTCATAAAATTTAGGTTCATAAAGTGGAGGTCACCCACCTGAAGTTCCGAGTGTTCTTTCAGGAGCCGGTCATATTCTTTTGAAAGTCGCTCCGATTGCATTCTCATTGTCATCACATCCTTCTGTGCCTTAGAAAGAGCTAGAAAACATGGGATGGAATTTTTCAATTTTCATTTTGAAATAATTTTAAATTTACAGAAAAGTTGCAAGACTTAAATAGAAAACTCTTTTGTAGCTCATGCTCAAATTCACCAACTGTTAAGAGGTGGTACATTTGTTACTGTATTTTCTCTCACACGCAATTATTTCCTTGAACCACCTGAGAACAAGTTACAGACATCATGCCCCTTTGCTTCTTAATACTTCACTGTGTATTTCCTAAGAACAAAGGTATTCTCTAACCATAGCACTGTTGGTAAATGTAGGGAATTTAACATCAATACAATATTTTTTAAAAATCTCATCTATCGCTTATATTCCAATCTTGGCTACTGTCCCAATTATGTCCTATCATTTTTTTCTACTCCAGATCCAGCCCTAGGTCAAAGATTAGCATTAAGCTGTCATGTTTCTTTGGTTTCCTTTAATCTGGAATAGTTCTTCTGCCTTCCCCCTGCGTTCCTCTCCCCTTTCATAACACTGATATTTTAAAGAATACAGGTCATTTTTTTTCTTAAGTGGAATGTTTTTCATTTGGGTTTTGTCTGATGTTTTCTCATGATTAAATTCAGATTATGCATCCCACTTACATACAAATATGACAGAAGTGACGCTGAATGTCTCTCAAGGTATCACATTCAGAGGCCCATCTGCCTCTCACTGGTTTTTCCATTTTACACTTATTTTCTTCCTTGGAACTAAGATGCAGTATGTGGGGGGGAAGACAAGACTTTCTTTTCTTACTGCACTAGTGGGCCTTCCAACATGATGTTGAATAGGAGTAATAAGAAAGAATGTCCTTGACTGATCCCTCACATTAGGAGGAAAATGTTCAGGTTTTCATTAGGTAGGTATGATGTTAGTTGAAGTGTTTTTTTCCAAAGTTTTCTTATCAAGTTTAGAAAATTTCCATCTATTCTTAATTTGCTGAGGTTTTTGTTATTACGAATGTTAGATGTTGTCAAATACTTTGCCTCCATCAATTGATGTGATCATCTGATTCTTCTTCTACAGCCTGTTGATATAATGTTGACTAGTTTTGAATATTGAACCAGCCTTGCATCCTTGGAATAAATCCCATTTGGTTGAGGTGTATGAATTTTTTTTGTAGATCATACATTAAAACATTCCATTTGATTGTAAAAAAAAAAAAAAAAGTATGCATCTTGCTCCTTGTCAAAACTTTTCCCTTATAGTTAGCATCCACTGATAATTCCTGACTAAACCAATCTCTAATGTCATGGTTACGCAATGGTGATTTTCTAGCTCCACCATTCTATCCACATTTATCAGTCAGCATTCTACTACAAACGAGGGCCTTCCTTTCTTCTCCATCCAACCATCCAACTATCTATTAATCAATATATCATCAGTAGGAACTCACAGGTTCTTATTTTTTTTTAACAATTTATAATTCATTATTATACTTAATTTCTCCCAGATACGGCTAGTAGGAACTCTGTCAACCTGGCTCTTAAGTTTTCTGACTACGTCCCTATCATTTTTTTTGAGTATTCTACTTTCTGGCATAAGATGTTCCAGGCTCATCCTAACCTTTCTTTTCCTTAATTCATCCTGGACTCAAGCATTATAGTACAAAATTTATTACAAGGGTCTGCTTTTGAAAAAACTGAGGGAGAAAAATATATTTTATAATTCTTACCAAGGGCTGAGCAGTCATGTTTCTTATACAAAGTTGAAATATACTGTATTTTTCAACTTTGTGTAAGAGGGTGTATGACACTTAAAGGGCTTATCTCAATATGATACACAAAAATGGCTATTAGACTGTCTACAAAGGAGCTGCAGTCTAAGACAGCAAATTAGACAGAAGTTTTAAAAATATGTGTATATATCATAAACATTTAAGTCAGCACATTGTGGAAAAGCTAGTGAGCAAATGTGTAGAAAGGAAGATTAGCACAAGATGGATTAGATAAATTCTGGAAATCCTGAACTAACTCTATACACAATTTTGCAGTTGTAAATCTTTTAGGATAGAAGTGTTAGGAAAAGAACGTGGGATTAATAAATATAAGAGTCACTTTTTTGGCACAATGGAATGAAATTACAGGCTCTATTTTTTAAATAAATAATCTGGTTATTTTTCCTCTTGAAAAGCCATCATATGGGCATTTTTATATATAAGTATATAAGTCATTTTCAACTAAAGTGGCTTTGTATCAGTACTTTCTAGACAATGTTGTCAAATTTAACTTCCTGTATTGTAGAACATTTATTAGAAAATGAAGATGTGGAACATCTGTGCTGTCTAATATGACAGCGATTAGCCATAAGCGGCTATTAGGCACTTAATGTAACTGAAGAACAGAATTTTAAATTATACTTAATTTCATTTTTTAAAAGGTTTTATTTATTTGGAGAGTGTGAGGGGGGCAGAAGGAGAGGGAGAAAGAGAATCATAAGCAGATTTCATGCCGAATGCAGAGCCTGTTGGGGCTCGATCTCAGGGCCCTGAGATTATGACCTGAGCAGAAATCAAGAGTTGGATGCTTAACCAACTGAGTCACCCAGATGTCCCAATTATACTTAATTATAATTAAATTTTGATTTAAATAGCCAAGTGTAGCTAGTGGGTAGCCATACTGGATAGCTCTACATTATGATTTCCTCCATGTTAGTTTACAGATCCATAACTCTTAAGTTAGGTATTAAAGGCTAAATTTAACAAATTTAATGTCACTTGGTAAAAGTACAGATTAGGTATGGAAGAGAGATTTTTTTTTTAAATTTATGATAGTCACACAGAGAGAGAGAGAGAGAGAGAGAGAGAGGCAGAGACACAGGCAGAAGGAGAAGCAGGCTCCATGCACTGGGAACCTGACGTGGGACTCGATCCCGGGTCTCCAGGATCGCGCCCTGGGCCAAAGGCAGGCGCCAAACCGCTGCGCCACCCAGGGATCCCCCGGAAGAGAGATTTTTGATAGTGGTTAGATTTCATTGGAACCACAGCTACAACATGAAAATTTACATATTAGTTTTCAATTTGGATTATCTAGAAGGCATCTCCTAGAGCCTACATGAAAATATGAAAGACACTGTTAACTTAAGACCTTACCAAAAATGTGCAAGAGCCTGGATTTCTGGTTTTTATTTTATTTATTTTATTTTTATTTTTAAAATTAATTAATTAATTAATTAATTTATTTATTTATTTATGATAGAGAGAGAGAGAGAGAGAGAGAGAGGGGCAGAGACACAGGCAGAGGGAGAAGCAGGCTCCATGCGCCCGATGTGGGATTCAATCCTGGGTCTCCAGGATCGCGTCCTGGGCCAAAGGAAAGGCAGGCGCTAAACCGCTGCGCCACCCAGGGATCCCGGATTTCTGGTTTTTAAAAAGCAAAAAAGATTCTACAGCTTAAAATGTCTGACTAGCCTACAATGGTTGTCCGGGGTGGGTCTAAGAGAGTCCAGGATGGCAGGAAAGGAAGATCCTGAGCTTAGCTCCTCTCATGGACAACATATCTATAACCACATGTGGAATAATTCCCTCTGAACAGGAACTAGAAACTGGATGACAAGAACCTCTATAACAAGGGCAGTGAGATGGGTAGAAGTGGCAGAGATATAATCTCACTAAGGAAAAAACCCTACATTCTAGGAGTGGCATTCTATGATACAAAGTGATCTCAAAGGTAATGAACTTTTTCCTGAGGAGTAAGAGATTTGAGTTCCACATTAGGTACCCAAACCTTCAGATTCTGCACAGAAGAGGCAAGTCTCAAAATACGTGGCTTTGAAAACAGGGAACACGTCCAGGAAAACTAGAATTGCAGGGAAGACCTACTCTTAAAGAGCTCACATGCAGACTTACTTGACTGAGAAATAAGTGCAAAAACACAGATCAAAATTGTATGGACTATCGAGACCTACTTACTAATCTTGGAGTGCCTGCTGGAGGGACAGGAGGTAACTGGTCCTCTCCTTGGGACTTAGACACTAGTAACAGTCATTTTTGCTATCTTGTTCTGCTGTGCTGATTGTGGCACTGGTGGACACCATTTTGGAATCCTCCATGTAGACTGCTAATGCCAGGTGGTGCCTACCACTGATGTCTTTTTTTTTTTTTTTTAGTAGAAGACCTATTTTTTTTTTCATTTTTATTTATGATAGTCGCACACAGAGAGAGAGAGAGGCAGAGACATAGGCAGAGGGAGAAGCAGGCTCCATGCACTGGGAGCCCGACGTGGGATTCGATCCCGGGTCTCCAGGATCGTGCCCTGGGCCAAAGGCAAAGACGCCAAACCTCTGTGCCACCCAGGGATCCCTACCACTGATGTCTTGATCAGTTCTGCTCACTAGGTACATCCAAAGTAGTCAAGGTCAGATATGCAGCTAGCTAGCGTGAGAGCCAGACCTACCTACCAGTGCGCCCATGGCAGTACTGCCCCATCATCTCAGAGGATACATGCAACCTACATGGGGAACACCCCAGGAGCACCTGGTTCTGGTGAATGGAGGAGATTGTACTTCTGGGCCTGACAGGATATTTACATAAGGTCACTCCTTCAAGACTGGGAAATGTATGTTGTGATAGACACCAGGCATTGTATGTAAGTGTTGAATTACTGCATTCTAAATCTGAAATTAATATTGTATTGTATGTTAATTAACTGGAATTTAAACAAAAACTTTAAAAAGAAAAAAAAAAAGACTGAGAAATGAAGCTGAACTACCTAATACTTAAAAACAAATACAGAGTTAGGCCAAATGAGAAGACAGAGAAATGTGTTCCAGACAAAAGAACAAGACATAACCTCAGAAAAAGAACTAAATGAGAGGGAATTAAGCAATCAACCTGATAAAGAGTTCAAAGTAAGGTCATAAAAATGCTTATCAAACTCTGGAGAAGACTAGATGAACACATAAGGAGAACTTCAACAAAGAGAAAATATAAGAAAGTACCAATCAGAGCTGAAGAATGCAGTAACAAAAATAAAGTAATATACTAGAGGGTATAAATGGAAGAGTTGATAATACAGAAGAACAGATCAGTGATCTAGGTAATGAAAGTCACCCAACTGGGGCACCTGGGTGGCTTAGTCGGTTAAGCATCTGATTCTCAATTTCAGCTCAGGTCATGATCTCAGGGTTGTGAGATTGAGCCCTGCATTGGGCTCTGCAATGGGAGTGGAGCCTGTATGAAATTTTCTCTCTCCCTCTGCCCCTAACCACCCTCTCACCCCCACTTGTATGCTTTCTCTCTCTCAAAAAGTCACTCAAACTGAACAAAGAGGGAGGGAGGAAGGAGGGAGGGAGGAAGAGAGGGGAGGGGAAGAGAGAGAGAAAGAGAGAGAGAGAGAGAGAAAATGAAAGAAAGAAGAAAGAGACAACAAAAGAAAATTAGAAAAAGGAAACAAAAAAGGAATTTAAAAATGAGGATAGTTTAAGGGATCACTGGGACAACACAGAGTACTACCGTTCACATTATAGAGAGGTCCCAGAAGGAGAAGAGAAAGAGAAGCAGGCATAAAACTTAAAGAAATCATAGCTGAAAAATTCCCTAAGCTGAGAACCTTCCCAGGTCTTTTAAAAAAAGCACAGCTCCCAAACAAGATGAACTCAAGAGATCTACACCATGATACATTATTAAAATGTCAAACACTAAAGATAAAGAATGTTAGAAATAGCATGAGAAAAGCAATTAATTGCATATAATGGGAATCCCCATAAGGCAAAGAGCTGATTTTTCAGCAGAAACTTTGCAATCTAGCAGAGAGTGGCATAATATACTCACAGTGCTGAAAGGAAAAAACATAATCAAGAATACTCTAACTGGCAATGTTACCATTCAGAATTGGAGGGGAGATAAAGTTTCCCAGCTTGGGCAGCCCAGGTGGCTCAGCAGTTTAGCACCGCCTTCCACCCAGGGCGTGATCCTGGAGACCCTGGATAGAGTCCCACGTCAGGCTTCCTGCATGGAGCCTGCTTCTCCCTCTGCCTGTGTCTTGCCTCTCTCTCCATGTCTCTCATGAATAAATAAAATCTTTAAAAAAAAAGTTTCCCATCCAAATAAAAGTTAAAGGAGTTCACCACCACTAAACCAGATTTACAAAAAATATTAAAAGGATTTCTTTAAGAGGAAAAGGCCATAACTAGAACTAAGAAAATATGTGAAAGAAAAAAAATCTAACTTAGATTAGAGGCAAACATATAGTGAAGGTAGTAGATCAACTACTTATAAAGTTGGTATGAGGGTCAAATGACAAAAGTAGCAAATAAACTATAACTCTAATAATTAGTTTAAGGGGGTACTTGGGTTGCTCAGTGGTTGAGTATCTGCCTTTGGCTCAGGTCATGATCCCGGGGGTCCTGGGATTGAGTGTCACATCAGGCTCTTCTCCCTCTATGTCTCTCTCTCGATCTGTGTTCTGTGTCTCTCATGAATAAATAAAATCTTTAAAAAAATTAATTAAGGATATATAAAATAAAAGAATGTAAAACCTGAGGTCAAAAACATAAAACACTGGTGGTGGGGAGAGTAAAAATGTAGTGTTTTTAGGATTTGTTCAAGTTTAAGTGATCATCAAATTTTTTAAGGTTTTTTTTTTTTTTAAGATTTTATTTATTCATGAGAGACACAGAGAGAGGCAGAGACACAGGTAGAGGAAGAAGTAGGCTCCATGCAGGGAGCCTGATGTGGGACTCGATCCTGGGTCTCCAGGATCACACCTTGGGCTGAAGGCGGCGCTAAACCGCTGAGCCACCTGGGCTGCCCAGTGATCATCAATTTAAAGTAAACTAAACTGCTATACATACAGGTTCTTATTTATGAATCTCATGCTAACCACAAACCAAAAACTTGTACTAGATACACAAAAAGAGAAAGAAATCTTTTTTTTTATTATTTTTTTTAAATTTATTTATGATAGTCACAGAGAGAGAGAGAGAGGCAGAGACACAGGCGGAGGGAGAAGCAGGCTCCATGCACCGGGAGCCTGATGTGGGATTCGATCCCGGGTCTCCAGGATCGCGCCCTGGGCCAAAGGCAGGCGCCAAACCGCTGCGCCACCCAGGGATCCCAAGAGAAAGAAATCTAAACATAACACTAAAAAAAGTTGTCATGTCACAAAAGAAAAGAATAGGAATAAAGGAACAGAGAACTATAAAAAATACCATTAAATAATTTAAAAAATGGTGGTAAATACATGCCCATCAAAAATTACTTTAAATATAAATGAACTAAATGCTCCAATTAAGACACAGGGTGGCTGAATGGATTAAAAAATAAGACCCATCTATATGTTGTTTATTAGAGATGCACTTCACATCTAAACACATAGAGACTGAAAGACAGGATGGGAAAATATATTCCATCAAAAGGAAATGAAAAGAAAGCTAGGGTAGCAATACTTCTATCAGACAAAATACTCTATTACTCTATTTTTTATTTTATCTTACCTAAAACCTTTAGGTAGACTCTGCTTTGAGCACAGAGCCTGATGTGGGGCTCCATCTCATGACCCCAAGATCATGACCTGAGCCAATATTGAGAGTCAGATGCTTAACCAACTGAGCTACCCAGGTTCCCCTAAACAAAATGGACTTTAAAACAAAGGCTGTAAAAAGAGAACCCCCCAAAAAGGTTATCAAATATAGGGATCAATTGAATAAGAAGTTCTAACACTTCTAAATATTTATGCACCTAACATAGGAGCTCCTAAGCAAATACTGACAGATGCACTAAGGGAGAATGACAATAATATACTAATAGAAGGGGACTTTAACATTCACTTACAGCAATGGATAGACTACCCAAACAGAAAATAAGGAAATATTGGTCTTAAACAACACATTAGACCAGATCAACCTAATATATACAGGGCATTCCATCCAAAGCCAGCAGAATACACATTCTTTTCAAGTATACATGGAACATTCTCCAGGACAGATCACATGTTAGGCCACAAAAGAAGTCTCAATAATTTTCTTTTTATTGTTTCTTTTTATTTTTAAAATGTATTTATTCATGAGAGACAAAGCAAGAGAGGCAGAGGCACAGGCAGGGGGAGAAGTAGGCTCCTTGCTGGGAGCACAATGAGGAACTTGATCCCTGAACCCCGGGATCATGTGCTGAGCCCAAAGGCAGACACTCAACTGCTGAGCCACTCAGGTGTCCCAATAAATTTTTTTTTTTTAAAGATTTTATTTATTTGAGAGAGAAAGTACAAGCTGGGAATGGGGAACAGAGAGGGAGAAGCAGACTCCCTGCTAAGCAGGGAGCCTGATACAGGTCTGGGTCCCAGGACTCCAAGACCATGACCTGAGCTGAAAGTAGATGTTTAACCAACTGACCCACCCAGGCACCCAAGAAGTCTCAATAAATTTAAGAAGGTTGAAATCATATCAAGAATCTTTTCTGACCACAATAGTATAAAAATAATAATACATTATAAAAAAAACTGGAAAAAGCCTAAGTATATGGAAACTAAATAACATGCTACTGACCAACCAACAGGTCAATGAAGAAATCAAAGAGGAAATAAGAAAGTACTTGAGACAAATGAAAAGGGAAATATAGCATTCCAAAACCTACAGGATGCAGCAAAAGCAATGCTAGGAGGGAAGTTTATAGTGATAGCCTCTCTCTCAAAAAAAAAAAAAAAAAAAAAAAAAAGGAAAGAAAAGAAAAGAAAGGGAACTAGAAAAAAAAAAAAAAAAAAAAAAGAAAGAACACAGCCCCAAGTTAGTAAAAGAATGCAAATAATATAGATCAGAGTGTAATTAGTGAAAGAAAGACTAAATAAACAATAGAAAAGATCCATGGAACTAAGAGCTGGTTCTTTGAACAGATAAACAGAATTGATAAACCTTTACTCAGACTCATCAAGAAAAAGAGAAGACTCAAAACCAGAAGTGAAAGAGGAGAAACTACACTAAACAAAACACTAAAGAAATACAAAGGATTAAAAAAGACCACTATGAAAAATTATTATGTAACATACTGGCCAAACTAGAAGTAGATAAATTCCTGTAAGCATACAATCTTCTATGACTGAATCAGAAAGAAACAGAAAATCTGAATAGACCAATTATGAGTAATATAGTTATAGTAATAAAATTCCCAACAAACTAAGATACAGGACCAGACAGCGTCATATGTGAATTCTATTTAAAGAAGAGTTAGTATCTATCCTTCTCAAATTATTTCCCCCACACTGAAGAGGATAAAAACTTCCAAATTCTTCTTACGGGATTAGCACTACCCTATAATCAAAACCAAAAAAAAAAAAAAAAAGAAAATTAGAGGTCAATATTCTTAATAAGTATAATGGAAAAATCTTCATCAAAATATCAGCAAACTGAATTCAACAATACTTTAAATGATCATACACCATGATGAAGTAGGATTTATTCTAGGGATGCAGGGATGGTTCAATACCTAAAATCAATCAATGTGATACACAACATTAACAAAATGAAGGATAAAAATCATATAATCAACTCAATAGATGGATAAAAAGCATTGGACAAAATTCAACATCCATTTAGGATAAAACTTTCAACAAAGTGGATACAAAGAGAATGCACCTCAACATAATGAAGGTCATATATGACAAACTCAGAGCTAGCATCACACTCAACAGTGAAAAGTCAAGATCTTTTCTTCTAAGATTAGGAATATGACAAGGATGCCCATTCTCACCACTTTTATTCAGTGAAGTATTGGAAATCTTAGTCATAGCAATTAAGCAAGAAAAAAAAGACATTCAAATTGGAGAGGAAAAAGTAAACTCTCATTATCTGTAGGTGACATGCAGAAAACACTAAAGCCTCTATGAAAAAACTATATTATACATAGAACTACCATATGATCCAGTAATCTACTTCTAGTCATTTATCCAAAGAAAATGAAAACACTATTTTGAAAAGACATATGCACCCCTATGTTTGTTGCATAACAGCCCAAATTTACAAGCAACCTAATCAATAGATAATTGGATTAAAAATGTGGTATATATATTTACAATGGATTATACAATTATACAGCCATAAGAACGGAATGTTGCCATCTGCAACACACACAGATCAGAGGGTACTATGCTAAGTAAAATAAGTTAAAGAGAGGGAAATACCATATAGTTTCATTCATAGGTGGAATCTAAAATAAAAAAAAAAAACCAATACAAATGAACAAAGAGAACAAAACAAAAGAGATACAAAGAACAAACTAGGGGATCTCTGGGTGGCTCAGCGGTTTAGTGCCTGCCTTCGGCCCAGGGTGTGATCCTGGAGTCCTGGGATCAAGTCCCACATCAGGATCCCTGCGTGGAGCCTGCTTCTCCCTCTGCCTGTGTCTCTGCCTCTCTCTCTCTCTGTCTCTCGTGAATAAATGAATAAAATCTTTGAAAAAAAAAAAAAGATTGGGGGGTTTCAAAAAAAAAAAAAAAAGAACAAACTGATAGTTGTCAGAGGGGAGGGGGTGTGGGGGTGGGGGAGGTGGATGGATGAAATCGTTGAAGGGGATTAAGAGGTACAATCTTCCAGTTATAAAATAAAGAAGATGTGGCAATATTATGTACAGCATACGCAATATAGTTAACAATACTACAACAACTTTGTATGGTGGTAGATAGTAACTAGATTTACTATAGTGACCATTTTATAAAGTATACAAATATCAATTCAGTATGTTATGCATCTGAAACTAATACAACATCGTATGTCAAGTATTCTTAAAAATAAAGAATGTTGGCTAGGAGCCTATACCGAATAGGAGTTGGTCTTAATGTTAAAAATGATTCATATTTAAATTTCTGACATGAATAAATTACTCATGAAATTTAATAAATCCTAGACATCAACCCATTAGTTCCTTATTTAAAGATACGTATTGTTAGGAGACAGAATGGGTCAGGACGTCCTACATATCTGTAAAAGAAGCTAGAAAACCACTTTGCAGCCTATCCAGGAGTTTCCCCTGATTACTACTGGTAGTAAGGTATGGCAAAACAAATGCAGGCAAATCCTATTTTTCTGGCACTTATCAAGCCAAGGTATGAACTGTGTTTCCTATTTTGTTTTCTATCTCAGTAGATATTAATAAACCTAATGATTACTATCTTATTTAATTCATTCCAATTAAGAGAGGCTGTTATTGTCTAGGAGCCTTTTGGACTATTTCCCGGTCCTTTTTCTCTTATTTTATAAAAATTACAATATTCTGTTTTGGATGCCTTCTACCTCCCTTCTGGAACTGCCTTCATGACTAAGGGATTATATAAACTTGTTATCTGACATTTGCATATGCTTATTTCATCTTGAACCATTTTATTTTGGAAGCAGCATTTATAGGAAAGACATTATTAAACAAGGAGGCTTGAGGTGATACATCTAAGTCACTATTTCAATTTTCTCATCTGTAAAAATGAATTGCTATCACTTTCTGGTGGCTTCATGGAAATGCTGAAATATTTCATGAGGATACTGGCCAGATCTAATTAGAAGCCTGGTTGTGTCCAAGTCAGTAGGAACTTTCTGAGGCACATATATCATTTATTAATACAGAGAATAACCCCAACTGATATTACAGTGAGATGTAGTAAGCAAAAATGTTTGTGTAAAATATTTGTGTAAAATGACATGTAAGCAGGCCAGCAATGTTTGTAGTTTTGCAAACATCAAACTTACATTTCATGGAGTTGTTTGTACAGTGCAAGAAGCTGTGAGACTTATGCAGTGTGTAGATGTATCACTATGATTTCTACCTGAGATAACAGGAACTACCAGCCAAGCTCTGCCAGGGAATGGAAGAGAACATTCTAGAAGCATTAGCAAGACAGCTAAAGTTGGCTGTTGTACAATAGGTATAAGGACTGCAACAGAGGAAGCCATTTTTAATTTGAAAATTTTCCATACATCTAGTGTTGGTTTCTTTTCTGTTTATTGGGTTCTTTCTATTTTTGAGACCTTGAGAATGAGATATATTGGAGCTCTTTAATACTTAATCCTCACATGTACCATTCTTTTACTAGTGACCAATGACTGGACTGTTAATCTACAGTAATGCTTCCAAGACACTTGGAGAGTAGACACACAAACTTTAGTCCAGTAAGGATCATAAATTGTGGTTTTAATTATATTATATAGTTACTTTTTTTTGTACATGCTTATATTGTCAGGTACATGTAGGTCAGGTCCACTTTATTCATCATTTTAATTATCACTGACTCTCTTTTTTAACCTTATATCCATCTGTTGATAAGCTCTGTTGATTCTACTTCCTTCCTCTATCTCATCAGTCCATCCATGCTACTGTTACCAATGTTCCTCATCTCTAGTTTAGATTACTGCAATGGATTCCTTACCTAGTTTCCTGGCTATTCTAATTCACTGTCCACAGTATTGTTAAAGTGATTGCTCCTCTGCCTAAAAACCCTCCAATACTACCCCCCCAGGAATGTGGACATATAAACATGAGGCCCTCCATGATGGATCTTATGCCTTCTATTCCCCTCTTGCCACTGCAGCTGTCTTATTTTATGCTCTAGTCACAGTAAGTTTCTTATTGTATTTAAAAAATGCTATATTCTTTTAGTTATATGCTGCTCATTTTGTTAGAACTTCTTTGCCCATCTCCCTTCACCTCCCTACCTCATTTGCTCCCCTTTCTTCTAGCTAATTAATATCTCTCCTTCAAAATATCAAGAAATTATCCTTGATCTCTACTGTTGGCTTCTATTTCATCTTTAGCTCACCTAAATTATAGCACCACCGTGCTGAAGTATAGCTATGTCCCCACTAGACTGTGGACTACTTAAGAAACAGAACTGTAATTTGTCTCTCTGTTCTGAGAATGGAGCACTGTGCTCAGCACACAGAAGGTACTTAAAATATGTTCTCTGAAGGAAGGAAAAAAAATGGATAAATGAAAAGCCCAAGCTTTAAGCATCTGAAAAATTTACTTGTGTGTAACCAGTTCATTTCCTGAGATTGTGATAAATGTCAGGTCAACAATGAAGTATCACTCTATTCACCTGATAGGAATCTTGGTTGCAACTAAAAACAATTATATCTTTAATCAAAAAACAAAACGTTCATTTCAGTAATGGAATGAATAAGTAATGGGGATAAAAGGTACAATATAGGAAATATAGTCACTGGTGTTATAATAGCACTACCACTGATGAACAGATGGTAGCTATTCTCGTGGTGACATAGCATAAGGTATACAGTTGTCAAATCACTATGTTGTACACTTGAAACTGATGTAATACTGTGTGTCAACCATACTTCAATTAGAAAAATACTCTGGATAGCTGGAGAGTCACAAAGCAAACAGGCCGTTTTAAAATATTTTGATAAAAATAGAATGCTACAAATATCTCATGCTAATTCAAAATTAAAAACAAAAACCAAACAGTATTACAGAATCCAGTTCAATTAAAAAAAAAACAAAAACCTAAAACACTGACCCTAGGAATGGGGCTGGATATAGGCAAGATAAGCCTGGAGCAGCTTATAGTGTCAGATAAGAAAGTACTCAAAAAACAAAAATTAGGGGATCCCTGAGTGGCTCAGTGGCTTAGCGCCTGCCTTCAGCCCAGGGCGTGATCCTGGAGTCCAGGGATCGAGTCCCACATCAGGTTCCCTCCATGGAGTCTGCTCCTCCCTCCTCCTGTGTCTCTGCCTCTCTCTCTCTCTGTGTCTCTCATGAATAAATAAATAAAATATTAAGCAAAACAAAACAAAAAAACAAAAATAAATCCACAATAATGGGGATATGTCAAAGGGACACAGAAGCCAAATGAAAGAGCTCTCAATGGACAGCTGAAACAACAAAAATAAACAATAAAAGTGTTAAATTGCAATCCAAAGTAGAAGATGAATACCCATAAGTCATAAATAAATGAATAAAGAAATAAATAGGGGTAAAGCAGACAAATCCCCGCAGAAGAGTTTCAAATAATTTAAATAGACACTCTATCCTCAAGGAGAAAAAAATTTTTTTTTAAGATTTATTTATTTACTTGAGAAAGAGAGAGAGAGAGAGAGAGAGAGAGTATGTATGTGCGTGCCAAGTGGGGAGAGGAGCAGATGGAGAGAGAGAGAATCACAATCAGTCTCCCTGATGAGCATGGAGCCTCACTTGGGGCTTGATCCCACAACCCCAAGATCACAACCTGAGCCAAAACCAAGAGCCAAGAGGCTCAACCAACTAAGCCACCCAGGCACCATTTAACCAACAGTTACAGAGTAACCATTTCTTAAGTGTGAGCTGTGACTTCTTTCCAAAGAGTACACTATGGAAAGGGGGAAGAAAAAGGGTAACTTTACAGAAGAGAATCCTGACAAACATTACCAAAGACAGGTGATCAAGTTCAACAGCAACAGTGATAAATCATGTTGGGAATGTACTCTTGATGTAATGTGACTGACGAAAGTGGCACTTTATCTCTGTGGCTTTCCTCTCAAATTCCACAACCCTAGTCTAACCACGAGAAAAACATCAGATAAATGCCAATAAAGAAACATCCTACAAAATACCTGACCACTACTTCCCCAAACTGTCAAGGTCATCAAAAATAAGGCAAGTCTGAGAAATCATTATAGCCAAGAGGAGCCTAAGGGGACATGACTACCAAGTGTACTGTGGTATCCTGAATGAGATCCTGGGAAAGAAAAAAAGCATTAGGGGAAAACTAAGAAAATCTAAAGCAAATAAGGAATTTAGTCAATAATAATGTATCAGTACTGGCTCCTTAATTACATAAATGTACCACACTGATGCAAGAAATCAATAATAGGGGAAATGGAGTGTGGGCTACATGGAAATTCTCTGTACTCTCTAACCAATTTTTCTGTAAATCTATGCTGTTTTTTATTTTATCTTATTAAGATTTATTTATTTATTTATTTATTTATTAAAGATTTTATTTATTTATTCATGAGAATACACAGAGAGGAGAGAGAGAGGCAGAGACACAGGCAGAGGGAGAAGCAAGCTCCATGCAGGGAGCCCGATGTGAGACTTGATCCCGGGTCTCCAGAATCACGCCTTGGCCTGAAGGCGGCGCTAAACCGCTGGGCCACCCAGGCGCCCAATCTACACTGTTTTAATATAAAAAGTTCATTTAAAAAGTGACGGGATGAGCACTGGGTGTTACTCTGTATGTTGGTAAATTGAACACCAATAAAACATAAATTTATTATAAAAACAATAATAAAAAAATAAAAAGTTACAAGAGGAACATAACAAAACAAAACACTGCGTACAGGATCAGATATAACAACATTCATTAGTTTATAAGTATCATCCAAGTAAGAACCTATCAAATAGGATATGCCTAATTCCTTTGTTCTAAGGAAAGAAAAATTTAAATATTCTCGTGTAGAAAATCTTTGTTTTTCAGTTATATATTATAGTATGTATTAAAAAACAAACAAGGACCAAGTGGTAATATTTTAAAAAGTCAGTGAGTGAGCAGTGAGAAGGTGAATAAAGGAAAAGCATATATTCTAGTAAAGAAGCATGAGTTTAATATGTTAAACATTTAAAATCAGAGTTCATAAGAACTGTAATCATGTATTATGGTCAATATGTACAATAACTATAGAAGGATGGTGAGAAATAAGCTCCTTAACAGCAATGGCAAATTTTTCCTGTTTCATCAAGAATATGAGGAAAGGGGTACTTGGGTGGCTCAGTCATTAAGCTCAGTCAATTAAATCAACTCTTGATTTCAGCTTAGTTCATGGTCTCAGGGTCATGAGACTGAGCCCCGTGTCACGCTCTGCACTCAGTATGGAGTCTGCCTGAGATTCTTTCTCCCTCTGCCTCTGCCCCTGCCCCTCCCCATGCAGTCTCTCTCAAAATAAATAAAATCTTAAAAAAAAAAAAGAGAGACTATGAGGAAGATTTTTCTTCTTGTCTCTAACTGCTGACATAAAAGATGAAGTTGTTATATAGATGAAACTGTCCAAAGACTAGGAAGTTATCTACTCATCTATCCATTCAAGAAACTTACGAGGTATCAGGCTATTTTTTCTGAGTGCTAAGTGAAAAGACAGCTAGGGTCTCTGTTCTCATAAAACCCATTTTAATCTGGGAGGAAGACACACAATACAGAGACCAACCAAGTGCTAAGTATCATGCAGAAGTTAAGACAGATGCTTGCAGAGTGAATGACTGTATGGGGGATCCCTGGGTGGCGCAGCGGTTTGGTGCCTGCCTTTGGCACAGGGTGCGATCCTGGAGTCCCGGATCGAGTCCCACATCGGGCTCCCGGTGCATGGAGCCTGCTTCTCCCTCTGCCTATGTCTCTGCCTCTCTCTCTCTCTCTCTCTGTGACTATCATAAAAAAAAAAAAAAATGACTGTATGGCTACCATTGATGGGGCAGTCAGGAAGAATTTCTTGAGAGAGGTGGAATTTAAGCTACCATCAGTTTTGTCTGCTGAGAGAGTCTATAAATAATGACATCCGGTAGGAATGGGCACATCCAGGATCCAGATTCTATCTTCTAAATACCATTTTCTGCTTAAAAGAACCAAGGCTCATTGGAGAAATGGTTGATTCAAGGGCTGGAGGAGGAAAAGTATAAGGTGAACTTGGAATGTCTCATTATACCAGAAAAGTAAGTGCTTACAGAATGGGGAAATGACAAAATGATATGAGATCCAGCATGCAAAGACTTCCACTGCCAATTCTGAGACAATCTGAACAAAAAGCATAATGCTCATAATGGATTCTAATCCACCGAATGAATTAAAGAAATAAATAACTAGGGGATAAAGGAAGACTCCTCCATATAACAGAATGGCATCTAACAAATGCACAAGGAATAAGGGAATTAGAAAATCAACATTTGGAAAATATCCAAATAAGTGAGAGAATAATACAAAGAGAGTGAGAGAAAAAGATGAAAGGCAAATGTCAAGTGTTATTTTTGGGTAACTGAGTGAAGAGTACAGGGGAATTTCTTGATATTATTCTTGCATCTTTCCTGTGAGTGTGAAGTTATGCCTGAATAAAAGGTTAAAAGGAAAAAAGGAAATTCGGTTATGAAGTAGAGCAGTAACTGGAGGAATATGAGATGAAGTTTCTGTTCTGTTGGGGAGGAGATCCCAGAGGATGCTTGCAGGATGACAGGAAGTACAGCAGTAACTGCAGAAACCAAATCCTGGAGACTGGGATCCACAGCACTAGATGTGGGATGGAAACTACATTCATGGGAACCCATGGGCCCAGCTGCAAGATGACAGTAGTTTGGTGGTGAGAAGATGAAGTTTTTGTCTAATTAATTCTTTGTATCCATGGAGAGAGGGTAAACCTAGAATTTCAATAGGACTGTCATGCAGTGTTGTGGTCCCATAGAATTTAGTGACCATTTATTTAAAGCAAAAAGTTGGTCCCCTCAGCAATGCTGACGTGTTTGGGTACAGGGGCCAAGTAGTGAAGCTGTGACTACTACCAGAGTTTGGTCCTAGAGTGAGCCAGGGAGTAGAGGAGGGATGGAGAAGTGACGAAGTGAGGAGACTAGGAGTTAGCAAAAACATAATTAAGGATAAACCGTGAAATGAGAACTGGGTAAGGAGGGAAAAGAGGGCACCGAAGTCAGTTTTTGGAACCCTAGAAGCATGCTGGGGACACAGAGTTTGACTTAGACATGGCCCTTGCCTTCAGAGCACTTATAATCTAGTAAGAAAGGTGAACGAATAAAAAGGTAATTCCTGTAGAGTGCACTGATCAAATAAGCAAGCACGCAGCAATATGGAGGCCCGCATGGGGCCACTCAGTCTAGCTGGAAGCAAGTTTCAGGGAGGCTTCTGGGACATGGCAATGTCGGAGCTGAAGGATGAGCATAAGCCATCAACAAGAGTGAGGAATTAAGGAAGGAGACCTGCAGTCCTGGGCACAGGTGACATAGCAGGGCAACACCCACCTTAAGGGGAACTACCAATTGTGCTATTTAATGGAGTCGGAGTCTCACATTTTGATTAGACAAGGCTGGGGGACAAAGCTGGAGATGATGGTGGGTGGAGATCACAGAAGATTATGTGTGCTATCCTGGAGAGCTGTAGACGTGACAGGAACCAAGAAAGAGTTTTAAATAGTGCAGGGGCATAATCAGATCTTTGGTGCTGAGTAACTCCTCCAGTGGCAATATGAAGAAGCCAAACTAAAAGCAGAATGACAAAATGGGGACATGCTTTAGAAGACTGCATGCTCTGCAAGAGGAGGGTTAAAACATTTCTGGAATGGAAACAAAGCTGCACAACTAATGATATCACAGAGCAAATATTAATAAATAAAACCAAATATAGATCTATTTTTCTCCAGCAAAGAACAAAGGGGGAAATGAATGATTACTTTGAATATATGAGTGCCTACCCATACATTCTGGGCTACTGGGAATATGAGGTTGATGGGTAAAGCATTTTTGGTTTTGGGTTTTAGAAAAGACACGGACTTAAGGCACGTAGATACTTATTGAGATTTCTGGTTCTATGGGCCAGGGAACTTGATAAACAGGCTTTCTAATTTAATAAATAAAATAGCCCCACTGCATGTGCTGTTGGCAAAAGGAATATCAAATGCATAAAGACTTCCTCAATTAATCTTAGTTAGGTTGCTTCAATGTTTAAGAAAACAATTTTGGATCTGTTAAAAAATTTTTTTGGATCTGTTATTAGCAAAGAATAATTATAAACTATATTAATACACTGGCTTTCCACTTAAAAATCAGGATGTACATTTTAGGCAAAGCACGGTGTAAGTACAGATTATACAAACTGCTTTGAAAAAGGGTACACTTTTTATGTAAAGTGTACTTCATATGTAAGCAGAAGCAATACAGGACATCTAGAAGAACTGTCAGCCCATCATATAGAAGGATTGGGAGTTAACCTGCAGGGACTATAAACAAAGAACTACCTTTCCTATACATGGTATATATAATTTCTTAAATTATTTGGTCGATATTCAACAAGCAATTGGTGCACGCCAAATTCTGTAACAATACTGATGGCGGAAACAATTTTTTTCAGCATCACCTCATATATACTGAAAAGGTATTTTTTCTTTCTTTCTTTTTTTTTTTTGAAAAGGTATTTTTTTCTTTTATTTATTTTCTTTTAGTTTTTTAAAAGATTTTATTTATTTATTCATGAGAGACGCACAGAGAGGCAGAGACACAGGCAGAGAGAGAAGCAGGTTCCACGCAGGGAGCCCAATGTGGGACTCGATCCAGGGCCCCAGGATCACGCTCTAGGCCGAAGGCAGATGCTAAACCTGAGTCACCCGGGCACCACAGGAAGGTGTTCTTCATTATTTGGAGTACTTTTTTTTTTTTTTTTTTGGAGTACTTTAAATACGGTTGCCAAAATGTTTCTAAAGGGTCAGACAGTAAATATTTCTTGTGTGCCCTGCAGATTGTCTACTCAACTCTGTAGTCATAGGAAATAAGTGAATGAATAAGTGAGGCTTTGTTCTAGTAAATCTAATCCATAGAAACAAGGCAGCAGGCAGGATTGGCCCATCCTTTGCTGGCCCTTGTCCTATAACAACACTTGTGTTATCAGTTTCTCTTAGATTATAAATCTACTCAGAACTGTAGGGTCCAAGTCATACTGAAAATTTTAAGAACGCTCCTAAGACATTTCCCATTCTGAGTCTATCAGTTTTCCTTAGAGAAACAACAAAGGCTATCCAGACGGGGTTGGCAATGAGATTTAATTTTAGAAAGTAAAGGCTTTTTCCTCCTTTAATTTTCTAGTGATGTAGCTGTCTTGCTTTGAATCCAGGAACCCAAAGAGGGAATAATTTGGAGAGGATGACAAAATTATTTTTGGATGGGTTGATCTGAGGCTCTGGGTGGAGTTTCACATGGAAATGCCCCCACTGGGCAACTTCTAAAGCAAAAACTCCTCTTTTTGCTAAAGATTTTATGTTTAAGTAATCTCTATACCTAATGTGGGGCTAGAACTCACAACACTGAGATCAAGAGTCACATGCTCTACCGAGTCAGCCAGGCACCCCTAAAGCAAAAACTCTAGCTCCAGCTTTGAAAGCAAAACCAAATCCATCTCATGGTGTTCATCACCCGGAAACACTGGGCATTTAAAACACACTGGGCCCAACTAATATCTTTCCAAGACACCCATAGGAAAGAACAGAGCTATTATTTTACTTTGGTTTTGTAAACCAACCCCAGATTTAATTAGCAAATGAACAACTCAAACATCTAACACTGCATGTTGTATGACTCATGAGACTCTGAAAGGTCTTCTTCTCTTTTTCAACTTAGAAGCCCATGAAAGACTTTACCTTACACTTGGCTGCCTTTTCATTATGATATACACAAAAGGCAATAGTACATGAATTTGGAAAGTAAGATACTGTCAGAAAAATTATCCCTCAACTTGAGGAAAATGTTTTAAGTTGGTTTTGACAAAATTTTTTTTAGGTTGAAAATTGATGTATAAACTTTTCTTTTTTGCTTCAGTCATTCCTTAACTTGGAAACCTTTCTGATAGAAATAATAATAACAGCAATAATGGGAAAATCTAGTGGTTTATTAAATTTGAACACAGACCAGGCAGTGGGCTGTGTGCTTTATATGCAATGACTCCATGAAGAACTACAGCTGAGAATAAGTACCTTCCCCCAAGGTCACAGAGAGGCTGTTACACAAAAGCTGGTCTCAAATATGGGCTGAGTAACTTTAAACTCTGCATTTCCAAATAGCAGTAAACAAGCCGTGAAAGAGAATTCTTAAATAAAGACACCTGCACACTTGAAAGTTATTTATCTTTCTTCTCTATCTAAATCTCTGCCCACAATTATTTGGTAAAAGACTGTTTCTGGCTATTTTCTCGCTAAAAACCTGCTGCTACCTCTGGACTTACTTTAGAATAGGGGACTTGGAAGCATGGTACTCATGGCCCCCAGATCTTGACTCAGATTGTCTGCTCACCTCATCATGCCCACTCCATAAACCCAGCCATCAACCATCCACTTAGGTATAATGGCCTTTCTCCTTGGATCATGTGCGTTCTGGAGACTAGGGGAAGATATGGCCATCTCTGCTTCTGAAATCTCTCTCAACCTTGAGACCAAGATCCAATGATACCTCCCCCATGAAATGTTCCTCAGCCCTTCCAGTAAGAATCAATCACTTTCTCCTCTGTTCTACCACAGTCCTTTGTGTTCTACCTTAAGTTATCATCCCTTGCGCCTCACATTCTTATTATTAGTGAATCTATTTTTCTCACTAGAGATTCTTGAAGACTGGGATGACAGTGTATTCACCTTGGTACCTCTCCCAGCATACAGCACGATACTTTGTATATGGCAGGTACACGTAAAAGTTCCTAAATGGGAAGTTTTCAATTAGCAATAATTGTGCCTTGGATAAACCTCATTGGCTCTGATACTGCTACTGCGCAAAGCTGAAAGTTCGTAATTGGAAGGGAGCAAGGTCTCCATGCTGATAAAATCCCTTTAATATGTAACCCTGCAGGAACATGTGGCCATCTGCAGAATCCCAAACTCCAGCACCTGAGCCTATAGAAACTGTTGAGGGGTTATTTGCTTCTTGAAGGTTGTGGGGACTTCTATAAAGCAGAAGAACATGCTATTAATCTAACATAGAGGACAAAGCAAGTTCCAAGAAAATCACTGATGATTTCTTGAAATGAAATCCAAACCTTCAGAAGTCTTGGGTAAATAAAAATTGACCTCAATAGAAATCTCCTGCCAATAATTGAGAAGAAGTTGAAATTATTAGATGGGGGAGAAAGAAGTGAAGGAAAATACTATTGGTTTTCAAGCTTGGAAGAAAAGATCAAATTGCAGCAATCTGTGAGGTAGTTCAGGGAGAGAGGAAGGAGCATGGCTGAGCAATCGTCTTTGCTTCCCAAGGTTTAGATTCCTCATATACCCTAACTTCCTCCAACTCATGTTGGCCACACACTTTTCACTCTGTTCCTTCTTGCAATTTAAGAAAAATGCCTTTCAAAGATTTTTTTTAGGGATCCCTGGGTGGTGCAGGGGTTTAGCACCTGCCTTTGGCCCAGGGCGCGATCCTGGAGACCCAGGATCGAATCCCACGTCGGGCTCCCGGTGCATGGAGCCTGCTTCTCCCCCTGCCTATGTCTCTGCCTCTCTCTCTCTCTGTGTGTGACTATCATAAATAAATAAAAATTAAAAAAAAAAAGATTTTTTTTAAAGATTTATTTAGGGGATCCCTGGGTGGCTCAGCAGTTTAGTGCCTGCCTTTGGCCCAGGGTGTGATACTAGAGACCAGGGATCGAGTCCCACATCGGTCTCCCTGGCCTGCTTCTCCCTCTGCCTGTGTCTCTGCTTCTCTCTCCCTGTGTGTCTCTGGTGAATAAATAAATAAAATCTTTTAAAAAAATATTTATTTAAGAGAGAGAGAAGACACACACACAGTGCATGCATGTACAAAGAGGAAAAGGGGGAGAGAGAAAAGAGGGAGAGGAAAAGAGGAAAAGGGGGAGAGAGAATCCTCAAGCAGACTCCTCACTGAGTGTGGAGCCTGATGCGGGGCTTGATCTCATGAGCCAGAGATAATAACCCAAGCTGAAACGAAGAGTCAGATGTTCAACTGACTGAGCCACCCAAGTGCCCCGCAAACATATTTTAAAATTTCAGAAGAAAATTTTATAATTACACTTAGCATTTTGAATTATAAATACCTTCTTGGTCATTAGCAGGCTTCATATTATTAATAGACATTGGAAAGCTGAGGTGTTTGCCTGGAATCCAGGGGATCTCTACTACTAGCTGAATGACCGAGAATTAGAGGCCAGAGGTGAATTGTTATCAGGTAGAAAGAACCTCTGATGATTCTTCTCAGCCAAAGCCTCAAATGTTGGTAAGTGCCAGCATTCTGTGTTCAGAGCTCTCCCTCCTCTCTCAACAGTCTTCCTTGACATTCCCATTAACTCCTTGATTTAATTGCCAGAGTTATCCATATGTATGATGGCTTAGACTCCAAGCTTGAGATGACCTTTCTTCTAAGCTTTGAGTTTGTATTTCCACCTGTTCTTTGGGCATTTTCACTAGGATATCCTGATGGCCCCTCAAACTCAGCATATTTATAACCACAGTTATTTTATTTGCTTTCCCTTTCCCAATAAAAGGAGACACCCCATATCTCCTTTGGTCTTAATCTAGGTTAAAAGCACAACCTACCTAGTCAATCAAATTAGAACCCTGGAGTCGTCTTAAAATTCTACTTTCCTCATTCCCCTAATCTTGTTGGGGCTGCCTGCCTCCTAAAAATCTCTCTCATGATAAAATTTTATGACTCTGAGGACAGAAAGAAGGTTCCACAGTTTCCAGAAGGCAAAACAAAACAAAACAAGACACATACAAAAAGAATCTGGGGCTGGAATGACTCTGGCCATGTTAACATACACAACACAAGCAAGAAGATAATGGAGCACTGCATTCAAATTTCTGAGGTTAAACATTTTTCAATGAAGGGTGAGGCTAAAATAATGACAGTTGTTTTCAGAAAATATAGATTTCCAAACATTCACGGCTTCAGATTGTTTACCTTTCATGTACTCTGCTCCTCAGGAAGCTATTAGATTGTATGTTCCACCAAATGGAGAGAGTAAATAAAAAGTGGAAAACATGGAATTCAGGAAAGAAGGTATCGGCACAGGAAAGAGGCAAGGGGGTTTGTGTAATGATGAATAGCAGATACATAGTCATAATAATGTGCGGTAAGAAAAAATAGGATATGCTTATATTGGGAGTGATGGAGGATGGGAAATGTGTCTGAGGGGCTTGGCAAGACAAGAGAGCTAAGTTCTTCTCTTCTATGTAAGGAAGTCAAAGATAAAATCCCACATACTGAAAGATCAAAAAAACAGCTACCCAAACATTACACTTGGAAATCTGGAGATGAACATCAGAAGAAACAGCTAAATGAATTGCAAGTAGCTGTTTTTGGGGATGGGTCTCAGGGAACTGTGGTTTTTCACTTAAGTCTTGTAGTACTTTTGACTTTTAGTATTCATGTACATGAAAACTCTGGTACAATAAAAAAAATTAGGTACCGTTTAAGCATGATGACTACTTTGTGTTCTAATTCCATAAGGAAAGATTCTTGAAGAGAAATGCTCTAAAGATCTCGTCTTACTTTTTATTTCCCCAATATTTATAATGAAAAGAACATGCTGATTTCTTTGCTTAAATTATTACTTCTCTCCTACAGTTTTATTATTGCATATCAGTATTCCAATAGATATTCTAAACAAACAACTACACTATAACCTAGCGAGAAATGGTTATGTCTCACCCAAGAGAGTTAAGATTTGTAGACCCATTCCATATAACACACTTGGGCTATGAGCTAATAGGAGGATAAAACATGCCAGGCCCTGTCCTAATGATTCTAAGCCTACATGAAACATTTCTCTCCTGTGAGGAATATGGCTTCATTAACCACCTGCTGAAGTTCAGTTTGGAAGAAAGGTAACTTACGGTGGAAAATTTTCTCTCATGAAAAATAAACAATTTTAAGGGTCAAAAAGCCACAGTGAAAATAGTTCATGATGATCACTTTGCTTAATTATATTATTTGGAGATACACAGACATTAAAGGTTAACTAATCTATTCCCTCATTTTACAGAAAACTGTGGCCTAAAAAAGTTTAGTGACTTGACTAAAATGACCCAGTCTATCTTCAGATTTTGCAAGGTCATCTATGTCACTTAGCAAAGGTCAAACAAGTAATATGCAGTATTTACTCTCAAAGTAAAGTTGGGAATAGAGTCAATCACTTGTAATTCAAGAAAAAAAAATAAGAATGCTATAAGATTACCTTGATTTTTGGAAGAGAGCTTTTTTGTGTGTGTGTGTGATCCTTTTCACTGTACACATAAAAGAAATTCATTACAGAAAATAATTTCGACTATAGAAAAAAAACTGCTATTAAGAGTTTGGTGCAATTTTTTTGCTTGATTAATATACTATAAATTATATATTGCTTATTGTCACATTCATCAAACTCTATTATTTTTTAATATAGACTTTTCTTCAGTTATTAAGAGAAGGGAAGGAGATGGCAAAAACCTAGAAACTGGGGGATCCCTGAGTGGCTCAGTGGTTTAGCACCTGCCTTCAACCCGGGGCATGATCCTGGAGTCCTGCGATCAAGTCCCGGGATCGAGTTCCGGGATAGAGTTCCAGGATCGAGTCCTGCATCGGGCTCCCCGCATGGAGCCTGATTCTCCCTCTGCCTGTGTCTCTGTCTCTCTCTGTGTCTCTCATGAATAAATAAATAAAATCTTTAAAAAAAAAAAAAAACTAGAAACTTCCAGATGTATAAAGAGCAGGAGCAATTTGAATTTCTTTTTTTTTTTTTGCAATTTGAATTTCTTATTCAAATTACAAAAGCTCATTAAAAGGCAATAAAGCAAAAATATGACCAAAAAAATATATATATATTTTAAGTATTAACAATTTTAAAATAAGGCTATGACTTTGATATAGCTACAAATTAAAGCTAGTTCATACCCACAACTTTCAACTATAAAACATGCTTAGGTTAGACTTTGGCAATTTATTTTTATATAAATAGATAGTTCAAATAATTAATTGGTAAGGAATTAGAAAGCCCTCAGTTTTATTTATTTACTTTTATTTTCATTTTTTTTTTAAGTAGGCTCCATGCCCAGGATGGAGCCCAGTGTGGGGCCTGAACTCATGACCCTGAGATCAAGAATCGCATGCTTACTGACTGAGCCAGCAGGTACCCTGAAACTCAATTACTTTTTTTAAAAAAATTTTTTATTAACATTTTTTGTTTCGTTTCATTTTATTTAAGTAATCTCTATACTCCACATCAGGCTTGAGCTCATGACCCTGAGATCAAGAGTCACATATTCTTCCAACAGTGCCAAGGTGGTCCCCACTCTTAAAATCATACCTACTTTACTTTATTCTTCCAACAGTGGCAAGCTGGTCCCCACTCTTAAAATCATACCATGCATAGCCTGCATGCAGGCAATGACTAAATGGTATGTGTTTCCTCTAGTTGATATATATTGAGAAGGTATTTATTTATTTATAAGCAGAGATGCCAAGAAGATATTTATTTGTAAGAATAAAAACCAGTAGCTATCCTGGGGGACTCCTCCTCTGAAGTCAATCTTCTTGTACATCATAAGGTTTTCCACCACATACAAGATTTGTTATTATGAGAGCTTCTAAGTTTATTATTATAAGAGCTTTGTAAATTCTTCAAAGCTTATGCTCTTATTTTTCATGGCAGTGCCCTTTCCCAATTACTCCACATATGGGGATATCAGAGTTATTGTTAAATAGATCATTAAAGATGACAGACCAGGTCCTTATACCTGACTAAGTTAGCCCTGAGTATAAATTAGGTGCTTTGGGACATGGATGCTCTCTTTGGATCACTAGGGTCATATTACTGCACTGAAGCACAGACAATTTACTAACTCTGGTCCAAATCTGAACTGGTGATTAAAAACTGATGGTGTTTGACACTAATAGAGTATTCTTAATACCTGTGTTCAGAACACTGCTTTTCCAATTTGAGGCTAACCAGTTTAAATAAACATTTGTATTTATGCTTTATCTCCACTATTATACTTTGGAGAAAATGTTTCACTTAGATTAAACGAACACCAAGGATAAGAAAATTCATAATGAAATACTCTATTTGCCTCCATTAAGAGACAAATGATACTGCTTTTCTACTCAATTTTCAAATATAAAAGAAGTTTCTGAAACATTTTTAAAGTGCTGTCAGCCTTAATATCCTCAATGTTGAGAAATCAATGACTATTTTTGAATGGTAATAGGCACAAAGAATTGTGCTACTGAATTCATCTGAATATCTTGCACTATTAATTTATGTAATTTCTTAGTTTTTGCCTTAATAAACTTGACTGGAATAAATCAAGAGAACATAGCCAAAGATATACCTCCTTTAGAAATGGAACTCTGATCTTTTCAAGGTCGTTAATACTGTTATGTGAAATAATAATTTTGGGTACATAAAATGTGTTCATAAAATATTGCACATCTTGCAGAAACCTATCAGGACATACTCAAACAGGTAAAATCTGCTTTTACCTCAACACTGATTCACTCCAAAAGTAGGTTTGCAGTCTACACTTTAAACACAGAAGCTGGTATCTCTTGCTATCAGATTATAAACACAATGTCTATATTATCAAAGAGTTCATCTACTGCAAACATCTGAATTGTCCGTTACAGAAATATTGAGTTTCTTTATATTACTCTAAAATAATATTAGGTTTAGAGTTATATTTCAGACTTATAAAGTCAAAGCTCAAAATATCTCAGCATTGGATTTTTGAAAGGCAAAAGGAAAAAGAAATTAAACTGCTCAAAGTTAAGACAGGTATAGTGTGGCAAACAAACCTATTGTCTGTTTATTATTTTTGTACCACTCTTCTCACATTAAAAGAGGGATCCATGCCATGGCAGGCATGAAAAAAAGCAAGATTTTGAAACAATTTTTTTTACACTAATTAAAGGCGTTTTGGAAATAGTCCCTTGCGTTCTTCAAAAAAGTTAGCAGCAATACTTTATGTTGGGTAAAAAAAAGAACACTGCTTCTCTTCTTAAATGTCCAATGTAGAGGGTGGTGATTACTAAATTTATTTTCATATAAATGTTAAAACTTCTTGATCATGTTCCAAATCTTTTGTAAAAGAAGCAACTGTACCAACAATGAATTTGGGGCTATACTACACCAACCACATAATACACTATCTTGTCTAGAAGAGTAACTTATTTTTTAACTTACTGCCTCTAAACTAATCTTTTTTTAACTCTAAGAAGCAGGAAGTTAAAGAATTTTATATCATATGAAATATCCTACGGATTTTCGTTTTGTTTTTACAGAATCATCTTTTATCTTTGGGCTTTCCATATCAAATTCAAATTCATCTTGATGAAGTAAACTCTATCCAAGTATTGTAAATAGATAATCAATAAAGCAAGTTATACTATAAAAAACTTTTATTAAGCTGAGATCTATTTAAAAAAAAAATAAACTTAGAAATGGTCTAAAGTAGTTCCTTGATTTATTCACTGAACATTCACCAATTTACCTCCAACATAAAGTAGTGGAAGAAATTTGAAATTGGGTCCATCTTAACTCTGGCTGGCTGAGAGATCTCCCATTGTCTGGACAACATCAAGGAATATCTGTTACATGCAGGGATATTGCCCAGAGGTCAAGCCCAAATTTTTACTCCGAGTTTCCTGAGATGATGCTGGACTTGGGGTACCTACTTTTCTGTGTTATGTGGCTATAAGTAATAAGAATTTTTTCTTCAATGACGAAGAAAATACTATCAGAATTATTTCTTAAAAAAAAAAAAGAAGAAGAAGAAGAAATAGCTGCCTTCCCAAGTCCTGACTGCAATGTATTTTAGAATAAGCCATTCAAATTGTCAGCTGGCATCCCAGATTGTTGCTTACTCTAAACTATCCACCTCTTTTCAGGGAATGCTTTCCTTATATCTGGCAGGTAGGAAATATTAGAGCTTGAGATAAACAATATATTTTCCTGTAACCAAAATTGTCCCCCTGCGGTTGCTTCTTTCAAAAAAGCGATATACTATGATGGAAAAATGTGATTCATTTTCCAAAAATGTGTTTACAAGCAACTTTTTAGGAACATAGCTCTTTTGCTAAGGCAGGAACATCTGTATTTACAACACAGATCTGAAACACCTACTTGTTTTTCTGTATAACAGAGCATGTTTCTCTTGGCCAAAACCATGTTTTATCTTCATATTTGAGCAGGAATTTATAAATAGGTCACTCTTGGTATTTTAGCCAGAAGAACACTGAGCCATTAGTTTTGTTTTAGGGAAAACAATGAAGTGTAACCGCAAAAAATATCATGCTACTCTTTCTACTTCCGCACATGCACATGAAATTACCTTCTGAAGTCTTCTTTAATTCAGTTTTCAGTTTTTCCTGGTCTTCTACTAGTTTTTTATTTTCTGTTTCCAAAATGTGTTCCTCTTCCTTGACATAGCTTTTCAAGAGCTGTCAGAAAAGAATTACAGAAAGAAGTAAGCTTAGGCTGAAATGACCACATATTATTTCAGGAAACAGGCTGAATAACATATTTAAAATTATTGGTCTTTATTTGAATCTTTGTCCTTTTAGCATTTTATAATTTTCTATAATATACTTTTGCTGATAGAAAGGTGAATATTTGGCAAACAAAAAAGATTTCTTCTCACTAAGGTTGAAATCTCTAAAATGAAAGTAAGAGTTCTTGGTTGGGCTATAATTAAAATTATGTTTTGAGGGGCACCTAGGTGGCTGAGCTGGTTAAGCTTCTGCCTTTGGCTCAGGTCAAGATCCCGGGATCTGGGATTGAGCCCTAAGTTAGACTCTTGATGAGCAGAGAGCCTGCTTCTCCGTTTCCCACTCCTCCTGCTTGTGTTTGTTCTATGTCAAATAAATAAAATCTTTTAAAAAAATTGTGTTTTCAGAAAGTATTTATGTAAGTAATATGAATGTCTTTTTCTCCATTAAGTATGTGATATAAATCTAAGGAAGAAAACAGTTCTGAGGATGATATTAATTGGTAAACCATTATGTATGTTCCAATTACAGAGCTGTCTACTTAGACTATTTTTATGCAGACCAATCTGTAATATATATATATATATTTATTTACATATATATATATTATATATATAATGTCAGGGTGGAGATGGGCAAGTGTAAAATGACAGGGCCATCTCTATGCTCAGAAAATTGTACTTATTTTTGAATAGTCATTGAATAGTTTCCAAATTACTTTTATTCAGTTAATCTTTTACAATGTTTTTTATATTTTGAAATCTACGTGGGCTTTTACAGCAATGTTTTTTATATGTTTATAGATCATCTTTTCTAGGTAAGAAAAATTGACCGCAATAATAAAATATTTGACTGAAATTAAAATATTATGGGGTAAAAATTTCATACTCTGTATGTCTAGAAGGACATCATCATAGTTAATAGAATTAAGAGGCTTACTTATGTTAGAGAAATTTTAAGGTATTTAAGTTACCAAGAAAGACAAATTAATGTCTGAAAAACAGGACATGTAGACACTGGCACGGGTTATTTGAGCAAATAAAGTGGCAGCAACTTGATATTGACAACTTCCACAGGTGAAAAAAAGCAGCTCAGGATAATTTTAAACAAAGTGACGGAAAAGAATTTCTGCTGCAGGGTAATTCCTTTTCTTTCTTTCTTTTTTTTTTAAATATTTGTTTTATTTAAATTCAATTAATTAACAGCGTATTATTAGTTTCAGGTGTAATTCTTTTTTCTGATGTAAGCTGATACATCCAACAAACAAAACTCACAAAGTTCTACTAAGCATGGGCTACATACAAATACATTACAATTTTTAAAATTAGGTGATAATAAGGGATAAAAATGCAAGAGAAACATGGTCTCTGCTCTCATGTGACTTCAATCTAGTGGAAAGGATGAGACAAAAGCATAAAAACTGTAGCCTAAGATCAAATACAGTACTATTATGTTAGAACAGAGATTAGGCAGCTCAGAAGGAGGAATTAAAGCTCTAATGATATATTATATGACTGCAAAGAATTTTTTTAGGAGACAAAAAACCAAACTACATACTTTAGTTGAAGGAGCCTCCTATCTTTAAAATTAAAAAAGAAAAAATCCTAAAGAGTAGAAATAAGAATTTTTTCCAAATCTATATAAATTTGTTGCCTATTTTATGTTCAAAATAATCCAAGCTGTTACTTCACTGAATTCGGTTCACACAGTCTCCAGTGATTACCCAAATTGGAAGAGAACCACTGAGTTGCAGGAATGTTTATACTGACTGCTTGAATTATTATGCCATTGAGTTGGAAAAGTTGGATTTGTGTTGGTCTTGTAAATAAGCTTTCATTATTGCACCTGCAAACTTGTCCAAATTTATTATGTATGACTTGATGCTGGAGAAAGACCAAGAGCCCTGGGACTGAAATTCAATAGCTACTAGCTGCAATAATGTATGTGTTTACTAGCCCACCCATCTTATACCACCCTGGTAATTGGCTGGAAAAAAAAAAAAACTAGTAAGAAGTAAAGTTCTGTCACTGTTGTTATTTTAAAGCAGTTAAATTAAAAGTTAATTGGTCTTTCCTAATTATTTCATCACCTGAATATCAGAACAGAAAGGGGTACCAGGTACCACCTATACATCATCTTATAAGACAGCATACACAGGGCATGAAACAATGTGGTTAAGAGTGTGGATACTAGAGCCAGGCTGCTGGGATTCAAATTTTAGTTCTGTCATTAATTGAATGGTTCTGTGCAAGTCACTTAACCTTTTGCGCTTCCATTCCCCCGTATATAAAATAAGATAATAGCAGTACCAATCTCATCGTGTTGTCACAAGAATTAAAAGTTAATACTTTACTGTGACGGATCTGAAGCAGTACCTAGCATAGTGTTAGCTAGCTATTATTTATAACAGTTGAGAACATGTGAGGTGACTTGCCCCAGGTCACAATGCTAATTACTGATAGAGTTAGGACTAGCACCTAAGTCTCTTGGATCTCAGGATAAAACTGCTTAGATATGGTATCTCTCGTACAGAATAGAGTTGTTTCAGCAATTTTATCTTTCCTTAGATAATATTTCAAAATCTACATGGAATGTCTAAAACAGAAGTCATATTTGATATTCTGACCTTTGGCTTTTGCCAATTAGGTCCACTTTGGGCACTGACAGTATTTGTATGCAGCTCATAAACTTTCTCCTTACAGCATACTGGTTTTAGCTCAGTGTATCTACGTGTCTCTCAAGATCTGGGGCCAATGAGGTCACAGATAGGAAGCAGGGAATGAGGACAGGATGGAATCAAAGGGGAGGAAAACAAAAACAAAAATGATAAAAAGGGGAGAAATTGCTGGGGAATCAAAGAATCAGTGGTCATGAAATAAATTTCCCTGCAATGGTAACTTGTGGAAACAATTGTAAAAGAAAAGCTCTAAAAATATTTTGAGGAAGGTGCTTTTTTTGAAGGACAAGACTAATTTAAGTATGCTAAATATAGTGTATATGAAAAAAATAATAGTTCCAAAATTTGATAAGAACACTTTCCATTTTCTTAAAGCTGATGAGTAAAAGGAAAACAACTAAAAAATAAAGAAAAAAGCAGTGCTCTCTTAGTACTTAGAACTCATTACTCTAACGCAATAGGCATAATTTTATTTATTTTTTATTCATTTAAATTCAATTTGCCAACATATAGTATGTTGCTCATCTCAGTGCTCATCTCATCATGGATGGGCATAATTTTAAATCAAGATAGGTACACAGTAAGTTTACAAATATGAGGCTCTGTGCTTTTGAGTTCAGCCGTTATATATTAATCAAAGCTTTGAGGGTTTTGTTTTTTTTTTACTTTTACCATTTTGATGTAAGATTAAAGGATAGAAAATGAAGCAAGTAATATTGAGGTACAAAATAAGGCTGATTTCATTACTAAGACATTCCAAAAAAGCAAAGATGACTTATTGCCTATTTTTGAATATGGAAATATCAAGAGCTTGATTTTCCAGACCTATATTTACTACAAAGGGAAATTTATATGACATCTATGGATCAGTGCCTTTTCAAAGTAGAACAAAAAAAAAGTAAAAAACAAAGTGGTGCTGATTCTCTAAAAGTTTCCTTAAAAGTTGGTGTTTACAATCCCTTCAAAGAAATGTTTGAGTGCTTTTTTATATGGAGAAAAGTCCTTTCTTTACCTTTTCGCTGTAGTGGAAAATAAGGCAGACATCATTAGAAATAAAACATAGGTTCTGAGTAGGTGACCATTATACTAAACCACTGAACACATTTTTTTGTATGTGTTGAGTTTTGCCTTATTTGAAAGGTTCTGGAAAGCCTTCTATTATGTACTGGCTAATTCATTTAGAACAGATATAAGGTAGTGCTTAGAGTTCTTTCAATAAGAGGCTAGGCTCTAGGTCTAGGATAAATTTTTTCATCTCTACTGTTAAACCTGATACTTTTTACATAAATATAATTTGATATAATACTCAATTGATTATTTGTGTTTCAGGAATTTATAATAGGGAAATCATTTTGTTGTATTATTTTAGGAATGCTCTTTTAAGAAAATTTGTTTCACTTCTGAATGGTTCCACTGACATTTTCTTCTAGGAGGTAGAATTAGCAAAACTTAAGAGGCTTAATATGAACTGCAAACATCCAAGCTCTGACATCTAATTCCTAAATTTTACACTGAAGAAAAAAAATACCCCAAATCATTTTGTAGCTATCATTTTCTCATCTGTTCTTTTTATTTTATAGGGAAAATACCAGTTCTTAACATACACTTTGCCTGAATGGCAGGGGAATTATAGCAGAGGGTTCTTAAAGGAGAATCAGCAGCATGGCAAAATTAAAGATTTAAAATTTTTTGTGTAGTCATCAATCTAGCATTAACTACTTTCCTCTGCTTCCTACAGAATGAATATTTAAAAGAAAAAATAATTTAAAATCCAGGCTTAATAAATTATTATAAGAAATAATTTAACTGAAAAGAAAATGGAAACATAGAAACTTCTAAAGATTTTCTTTAGGTTATAAAGTAAAATTAATGGTAATGAAGAAATTAAAATCCATATTCCCAGAATACTGTTTTTTTCTCTTAATCTTAGTAAATAGGTTCAATGGCATTAATATACTATGGAGGGAAACGGAGAACAAACAAATCTAAAGGAGAACAAGATACTTTTGAAACAATCATTTCATAGAACACTACTGTTACTTATGGTCATTTTTTGCTTACATATCAGAAAAAAATGTTTTTGATACTCAAAAATAATATACCTTGGGAAAACTGACAACATTTACACACACTTTTAAAAAACAAATTTAAATACCTGTTTTAGTCTTTCATTCTCTTCCATGAATTTTTTCGCAGCCTCATTAGTATTTTCTGCTTGAGTTTTGAGGACTCCTTTGTTTGACAGTTCTTTAGCCAATTGAGTAATAAGGGTAACCAGACGTCTCAACACTCTAAACAACAACAGTAACAACAAATCAAAGTATTTATTGTATAACTAATCATTAGAAACTGTGATTGAAAATAAACAGTCACTGTCAAATGATTTCCCTTTAGGTACAGGTATGGTGGAGGGAGATAATGTTTAGAAAGGACATCCGTTTGTTTGTTTCTATTTTTTTAAATCTAAGCCTTCCTGTCAAAATCTAAGCCTATGTCTCGTTCCTTTGGAATCTTTGTTATAAGACTAGCATTTGGAGAATAAGTTCAGCAGTACTTGTTAATTAATTATCCTCTCTTTTTAGAGGCCTTTGGCCAGAAGGAAGAGAAACATAATTTTAGAGAGTGTGGTAGGGACAGTAAGAAGTCATTTTTGTTTTTTTGGTCCACCACTACCCCTTTCTCAGCATCTGCTATTTAAAGAGCATTGTGCGAGGCTGGCCAAGCTTAAAAACTGCTCATTCACATCGGTTTATGGGTAACTTCCATTGTTAGAAATAGAAATTCGTATCTTCAAATATTCATTCAATGGGTATTTCCTTGGCTAAGTGTTAGGAATTGCTAAGTGTTGAACACTGTGCTGGGTACTGGGGACACAGAAGGAAATGAGATTAAAGTCTTTCAGGAGTTTAGTTTCTGGTTGGAGAGACAAAGAATTAAATCAGTATTTAATTGCAACCTTGAATGATACTAAAATACACACACACACACACACACACACACACACACAGATACATTTGGTGGAAACATACAACGGAGATCCCTACTTTGGGAGGGGGGAAGTGATGGTCACAAAAGGATTCTCTGTGAAAAGGGCTGAAGGATAAGTACAAAGTTATCCAGGAAAAGAGGGGAATGTTTTGGCAGATGTTAAAGCAAGTGTGAAGACCCTGAAGTAGGAAGGAGTTAGCTACACAAAAGGAACTCAATAAAGATTCCTTGCAAGAATGAAGGTGTGAGCAGTGAAGCTCAGTGTGGGTAGACTGTGGTGTAAATGTCAGAGAACAGTATGAGAACAGGCTCCAGAGAGAAGCAGGGGCCACAGCATGCAAGACCTTGTGGACCTATCAAACCTAGAAGGCATAATGACAATTATGTTATTTGGGTATATCATCTGCATTCTTTTATGAAGATGTCAGTATACCAAACAATATAGAAAAAAAACTATAGGATAGGTAGGAAAAACAAGGAATGGAAACGTAACTCATGTTGTAAAATTGTGCTTTTTAAAAAACTTACAGCCAAAAAAATAATGAAAATCCAGAAATGTAAAGATTTCTTTGAGACCTAAAAAGTTTCATCTGTGCATGTTCATAGGCTCCAGGTCTGGTGGTTAAGCCTTTTTCAATGGCAGGTATAGAGGAGTATTTCCTTACTTCTCTCACGGCATCTATTACAGAAGAAAACATTGATTTTGGCTTTTAATAACATAAAATTATTATTAAAGTGGAAAGCAGTTTTAGAACTGAACTTTTAAAAAATGGACTTCTGATATGAGCTCTCTTTTTGTCTTTTCCTCTACTATCTCTGGGAAGGCACCATACTCAAAAATGAGGCTCTGTAAGTGGATGCTAGTGGGCAACTTTGACTGAAACTGGAATCTTTTTTTTTTTTTTACTCTTTATCTAGGACTTATTGTCTCTTATCTCTAGCTACATTGTAAACGATTATACTTCACTTTCTACCCCTAATACACTGAGTAAAAACCAACCTACTGACAGTAGCATATAGGTCATCTCCCATTCCAATCAATTCCAAGAGACTATTCTATTTTCCTTACTGTATAAGCATTTTATTGTATCTATCATTCCTTTAATATCATCAAATTATTATAGTAATTATTAAATACTGTTAAAGTAATATTAATACATTATTATTAAAATATAATTATTAATACTAATATTAATATGACTTTACTGAGATTTCAGAAATATTTGGTTACACTGAGATTTCCACTGGCGAAGGTTAAATGAGACTTGACCCACAGGGGCATATGTTCCCCCAATGGGCACGTGGATGGCATCTGCTACTGGAAACCTCCAATGAGCTGCACTTTTGATGAATTTAATTCTGTTAAGTCTCAGGATCTATTTCTTTCCAGTGAAAAATAGAATTCAGCTTATTCATATCTATATTTAGTGCACTCTTAAGTCACTGGATTCTTTTAGGTCCTAGATAAGTTATTTGCCTTAGGTGTCTCAAAGACCAATGGGGCAAACAAGTCAGACTGCTTCTTTTACGTAGCCATCAGCATTCTTAGCAAAGAGTTACTGCCATAGCAAAGAAGATTCCAGTTAGAAAACTGAGGTCACTTAAACTATTTTATTTTTATTTTATTTAAAAAAATATTTGAGAGAGAGCATGTGCCTGAGAGCTTGTGAAAGTGAGCATAAATGGGTTGGTGGGGAGGGGCAGAGTGGGATGGGAAAGCAGACTCCCCACTGAGCAGGGAGCCCAATACTGGAGGCTTGATCCCAGGACCCATGAGATCATGACCTGAGCTGAAGGCATATACCCAACCAACTGAGCCATCCAGGTGACTCTATTTTATTTCTAATAGATGCTTCATTTGTTTGTAACTTACCCTAAAATTTACCCCTTTCGAAATGAATAATTCAGAAGCTTTTGAGTATATTCACAAAGTTGTGCAACCAACCACCAATTTCTGAATATTTTCATTAACCCCTTGGAAAGCCCCATAACCATTCCACCCTTCTTCCCCCATCTCCCAACAACCACCAATGTACTTTCTCTGTCCATGGATTTGCCTATTCTGGACATTCTACACAAAAGCAATCATTTGCTACGTGTTTTTTTGTGTGTCTGGTTTCCTTTACTTAGCATAATGTTTTCCAGGTTCATCTGTGTTGTACTTCATAGCAGTATGCCAGTTTTTTATGGCTGAATAATATTCCATTGTACAGATCTACCACATTTGCAAAACAAGAACAAACAAAAAAGTAGCACATTTGGTTTCTGAGGACGTTTGGACTGTTTTTATCTTTTGGCTATCATGACTAATGCTGCTATGAACGTTTTTTTCTCTTTGTTGTATGTTGCCAGTCTTATATAGTATTTGGTTTAATATGTTTTGGTTTCTTCTTTTTTTTTTTTAAGGATTTTATTTATTTATTCATGAGATACAAAAAGAGAGGGAGAGAGAGAGAGGCAGAGACACAGGCAGAGGGAGAAGCAGGCTCCATGCAGGGATCCCGATGCGGAACTCGATCCTGGGTCTCCAGGATCACGCCCTGGGCTAAAGGCAGGTGCTGAACCGCTGAGCCATCCAGGGATCCCCTGTTTTGGTTTAGTTTCAATTAGAGAGTTTACTTTTCTAGGTTCTTAAAATTTAAAGTCTTCTTTCATTAAATTCCAGAACAGTTTAAGCAGCATTAGTAATCTCTATTTTTTGAGAGGGGTAGAATTTCTTGAAAACCTACTTGGGAGCAGCCTGGGTGGCTCAGCGGTTTGGTGCCGCCTTCAGCCTGGAGTATGATCCTGGAGACCTGGGATCGAGTCCCACGTCGGGCTCCCTGCATAGAGCCTGCTTGTCCCTCTGCCTGTATCTCTGCCTATCTCTCTCTCTCTCTCTGTCATAAATAAATAAATAAAATCTTAAAAAAAAAAAAAAGAAAAACTATTTGGTTTTATTCTTTCTGAAGGGGATACCTTTAAAAAAACTTTCTGTAATTCTTCAATGGAAAACTGGTATGCTTAAATTTTCTATATTTACTAGAATTCATCTGATAAGTTATAGTTCTCTACAAAATTATCCATTTCATCTAGGTATTCAAATTTATTTGTATAGAGGTATATAAAAGTCTTTTTTTAAAAGATTTTATTTATTTATTCATAGAGTCAGAGAGAGAGAGAGAGAGAGAGAGAGAGAGAGAGGCAGAGACACAGGCAGAGGGAGAAGCAGGCATCATACAGAGAGCCTGATGTGGGACTCGATCCAGGGTCTCCAGGATCACGCCCCGGGCCAAAGGCAGCACTAAACTGCTGCGCCACCGGGGCTGCCCTATTAAAGTCTTTTTTATTAAAAAAAAAAGATTTTATTGGGATGCCTGGGTGGCTCAGCAGTTGAGCATCTGCCTTTGGCTCAGGACGTGATCCCGGAGTTCTGGGATTGAGTCCCTCATTGGGGTTCTGCATGCAGCCTGTTTCTCCTCCCTCTGCCTGTGTCTCTGCCTCTCTATGTCTCTCATTAATTAATAAATAAAATCTTAAAAAAAATAAAAATGAAAAAAGATTTTATTTGAGACAAGAGCAAGCACAAGCAGGGGGAGTGACAGGGGGTGTGCAAAACCTGACACAGAGCTCTATCCCAGGACCCTGAGATTATGACCTGGGCCTAAGTCAGATGCTTAACAGACTGAGCCACACAGGTGCTCTGGTCTTTTAAATTATCTTTAAAACGTTTTCTTGATCTTAATGGCTATTTCCTCTTTGACATTTCTCAGAATGCCACAATAATGTAGTAAGAGCATACCAACCTCTAGAGAACAACTAAAAAAATCTCACACAAAATAGTACTTATAGGCCAGAGAAACCACATAGTAGTATGAAGGATCATTATGCTTGCTATTTAGCTTCTTTGGCTTTTTTTTTTTTTTTAATTTTTATTTATTTATGATAGTCATACAGAGAGAGAGAAACAGGCAGAGACACAGCCAGAGGGAGAAGCAGGCTCCATGCACCGGGAGCCCGATGTGGGATTCGATCCCAGGTCTCCAGGATCGCGCCCTGGGCCAAAGGCAGGCGCCAAACCGCTGCGCCACCCAGGGATCCCATTCTTTGGCTTTTAAATGAAAATAGTATTTCTGGATTCATTATGCAGAAATGCAGAAGATTAATCAGTAATATGAAAGAAGTTTATAAATGTAAATGATCATACAAACCTACCTGGAGAATAAAATCACCTGTCTAAAAGCAGGAAAACTATGTCTGAAAAATGAAACCAGGGCGACCATATGGGCAGGGTGTGATGTATAGTCAATTTTCTAGAAACCATCTGAAGACAGCCTATTTTTTGGATCACTTGTGTAACCTTGCAAGTTCCTAAGATGCATTTCTGCTGACACTAAACACATTTCTGGGTTTCCTGCTTCCTTTCTGCCTATTCCCACCCCTTAAAACACACACATGCACACACACACATTCTGTTAGTAATGGCTCTAGGAACATTAGCACCGTGTCATGATTACCTTATTAGAGAAACAACCATCAAGAAAAATGAAATAAATTTAAAAGGAAAATACAAATGGAACTTGAGAAATCTACTAGTTTTCCATAATTTCCACCATCATCATTCTGGTGGACAAGAACACTAGACTGTGTACATTCAGTACTACATTTAAATCTTCCAACACCTGGGCAGTGTGGGTGGCTCAGCGGTTTAGTGCCACCTTCAGCCCAGGGTGTGATCCTGGAGACCCAGGATCAAGTCCTGGGTCGGGCTCTCTGCATGGAGCCTGCTTCTCCCTCTGCCTGTGTCTCTGCCTGTCTGTGTCTCTCACGAATAAATAAATAAAACTTAAAAAAAAAATCTTTCAATACCTCAGTGAAGTAGGTGTGATTACCCTATTCTGAGATGGAAACACTGAAGCTTAAAGAGTTGGTCCCTACTTGCCTTCCTTTACCATTCAAGGTCAAAGCTCCCTGCATTAACATCCATGATGTCCCTCATCTCTGAAAATTACCCACTTGGCCTAGCCAGTGGTCATGGTTCTGCTTTGTGACTCCTACCCCTGGCCATAGCTTACCAACGATTGTGTACCTGGCACTAGCTGGCTCACTTATCATTGGAACTGGGATTCAGAAATGGCTAATTGACCGTTGCATATATGTGGCTGTAGTAATGATATTTGGCAGTTATTTGGCGCCCACTTTCTGCCTTGAGAAAAGAGTATCAGGTTCCAGAGGGATAAGGAAGAATGAAGTAGACCTATGGAGTAATTCAAGGATGAGAAAACAACACTTCAGTTCCTAGGAATAGTCCCTCCCTGGAATTTGGCTTCCTTCCTTCCCTGAGCTGCTCTAAAACAATTCTGTATTTTATTATAAGTTCCCCTTTCTTGCTCAAGTGAACTTCAGTTGGTTTCTGATATATGTAACCAAAAAAACTTTGGACTACTGTTTTCCTTCTTTCTTTGGATTTGTGTCAGTTTTTCAGTAGAAAGTCTTGTGATAATTTTAGAGTTAAAAGATCACAATATTACAGGGGTGCCTGGCTGGCTCAGTCAGTAGTAGTAGTAGTGACTCTTCATCTTGGGGTCACGAGTCTGAGCCCCACGTTGGGTGTAGTACAGATTACTTAAATAAAGAAAAAAAAAGAGATCACCATAGTTTAGCCAGTAGGAGCTACAGAAATGTTTGCCTTTCCTTTTTCCAGTCTAGTTTTCTCCCTTTGTTTTGCAAATGGGTAAACCAAACTCAAAAGGCATTTAGTTTAGCTGGTGGCAGAGTTGGGACTCATTTTTCTTATTGTGATTAACTTGGTTAGTGTTACTTCTTATGGCTGGAGATATACTTGATAACAATAGCATACCACAAGACAAATACTGACATTTTGATATGAGGCATGAACACATTCACATCCTGACACAATCATACCTTCCTCATACCTTCTTGCACCAGCTGTTCCCAGTTTTATAAAAAGAAATTCATTTCAGAGGCTGGTGGTATGGAACATGGGAAACATTTTCTCATAAAACAGTGGCATATATGGTACTTATCCCAGGATGGCATCAACTTAGTTAATTAAAAACCCAGTGAATTCATTAATAAAAACACCATAGAGTTAAGCCTAATGAAAAGGGAAATCCAGTACTTACCTAGAAATAGAACAATCAATAGGATTATAATAGTAAGGAAAGCCTTGTTCCAGAAAGTTGCAATTTTACCCCAGACATTAAATGAAAAAATCTTCTGCCATCTGTAAAATAATACAATTACATTAGCTGTAAAAAAATCAAAAGATTTTGAAATGCATTGCAAATATCCAATTACCATTCTGGTTAAGTGAATGAAAAAAAATTACAGAAATTTAATTTTTATGTCGTATCAGAGAAATGGTAATTTTCTGATATGACATAATATCTCATGAAATCCAGAACAACTCTTCCAAGTTTAGTGATAATTCTGATATTATCTTCTGTCTGTTGGCTTAAACATTCTATAGCAAAAATCACTTTTAAAGTAAATATGTGTGAATTCTTATAATATGTTATATTGCTGATAGAAGTTCTCACTTTATATCTTTTTGCTAATCAGTGTAATAACACAGAAATAACAAAGACTTCTACTGGCCTAATAATCAGCAACATTTCAGGTGTAGGGGGTCTAACTGTGTACTATTTATTTTTATATAACACACCTCTAACATTTACCCCAAGTAAAATAATTTTTCCATTTTTACCGCAGATAAATATCATTGGGACATTACAAACATAAAGTACAAAGATCTTAAATAGATTGATGAATTTTTATGTATGTATATACTCATGTAATTGCCACCCATATCAAAGTGTGAACATAGAGGAAACAAAATGGGGAAAAAGACAGTTTAGACAAATTAAGGAGTATAAAGATACAGAGGTAAGAAAGCATGGATTATAAATGACAAAGAATGACAAAGCAATCCACCATACAATTGGAAAGGTAACAAACTTTGTACAATGGCATTTCATTTTATTTTACTTGTTTTTTTAGAGAGCATGTGCATGTGAGCAGGAGGGGCAGATGGAGGAGACAATCTCAAGTAGGATCCATGCCCAGGCTCAATCTAAAGACCCGGAGATCCTGGCCTGAGCCGAAATGAAGGGGTGGACTGAGCCACCAGGCGCCCCAGTACAAGGGCATTTTAAATGAATAACAGATTTATGGAGTCCAAAGCACCTAAATTAACTTCAAACACAACTTCAAAAGAAAAGTTTTACTTTAAGATTGTGGCAAATTATTAAGTTTGGAAAACAACCCCAAGTAATAACTTGAAGTTGGTGAGGAGAGGGAGATTGATGTAGATGAATGAGGTTCTTTTGCCTCTATGCTTCCAATTCCAGAGATGCTATTCAATTTTTTCATTACAAAAATTTTGTGTTTTTAGATAGAAAACGTAAGTGGTAATACCCTCATCTAAGTCCCAATGCAAATTCACATGTCAAGGGTCAGTGTAAAAGGGAACACAAAAGAGACTTCCTACAGGGAACAACTAGCAGTTTCTAGTAATACTCAGTTCAAAGGAAGAAATGATAATAGTTGTTATATTGAGTCATTTCTATACTACAGTTCTAAGCACTTTTACATATTTTAGTTCATTTAATTACCACAACCACTGTATGAGGTGGGTACTAGTATTACCTCTATTGTACAAATGGGGAAAACGGCCAGAGTTGGTAAATAATTTGCCCAAGGTCATGCAGAGTTAGGACATACATCCAGGCAGCCTGACTTCTAACTATGCATCTTTACATTATTGGGTTATATGAGTAAATAATGGCCAAATTAAATAAAGAGTGAAGCCTTTTCTTTGACGAGTATGGTAATACATAGTATAAAAGATAAAAAGATGTGGATATAAACATAAGGACATATTTTAAATGAACTGTGTGCATATATCCCATATTTTCTTATGTGTATTCGTACATGAGCATGTATATAATCAGGGTACTTATATATACATCTATTAAAGAGCTTCGTGAATTGTATAGTGAAAAATTCTATTTGGCAGGAAGAAAAAGATCCAAAATCTACAAAATATATATACGTATTTGCAAATTCTTAAGCCTTATTTATAAATCAGATGTTTATAAATAACATCTTTCCTTCTCTTGAATATAGGAGTCTCTTGTTGCAACTACTATCAGAAAGCAAACAGGGTATTATACAAATTTGAAATAAATGAACAGGATGCTCATTAGAGTAGAAAAAGCACTGGGCTCAAAGCCAGTTACCTATCTAGAGTCTGCCATGGATGAGCTAGATGACCTTAGACTATTTTCCCTATTGAATGAGTGGGTTGGATAAAATGATCTCTAATGCTCCTTGTAGTATGATTCAAAATTTTTTTTTTTCAGTAAGGAAGAAAAAAGTGATGGCATAGCTGTCAGACAAGGACAGAAATGAGTAGAATCTAGGCAGGTTAAGAAGCAAGTTCAGAGATTAAAGATCACCTGGACCCTGAGCCAGAGTAAAAACTTTCATTGAGTCTCTTCCAGTCATGGGATCTCATTTATGAGAAATTTTTTCTTACGCCATGAGCATAATAAACAAAGGTGTTGCAAAAGTTTTATTATAAGCCTATTTCACCATTCCTACTATCAACTTTCTAGATCTAAAACTGAACTCCCCAGAAATGGCAGCTACACTTGTGGTGAGCAGAGCATAACTACAGAGAAAGTGAATGAGGTACTTATACATCTGAAACTCATGCAACATCATGTGTCCACTATACTAACCACCCGCCCCACCCCGCACGGCCCCCCAATTGAGCCATAGGAGGATAGTACAGGGGGAAAGTGAGCCAATGCTTCAATGTAAATACTGAGGACTGTACTTAAAGACCTTTGAAGGGGCAGCCCGGGTGGCTCAGAGGATTGGTGCTGCCTTCAGCTCAGGGCCTGACCCAGGAGACCCGGAATCGAGTCCCACGTCGGGCTCCCTGCATGGAGCCTGCCTCTCTATGTCTATCATAAATAAATAAAATTTTAAAAAAACAAAACAAAACCCAAAAACCTTTGAAGGCCTTTACTAAGGAATTAATGGTAATGTATGGTTGTGGTGCTGAGCACTTTCCATACTCAGCGTTTTCAGCATATATTCACTGTGTGTGGGGGAGGGGGGGAGGGGCATTAATCAGTTAAATTATTAGTAAAATTAAAATTAATTAATTAGTAAAATTGGCATTAGACATTAATGCAACCATCTCTGGGTTACATAAGAACAACACTGAGAATAATTTACTGGCTTCACTTTCTACATTGTTGTTCCACTGCCTCAGTGAAACATTTCTGCACCGGGGCGTGCGGTTAACGTCCTTTATCCATTTCCCCTTTTTCTAGTTTCCTTTTCCAATTCCGGGTAATCAACACGTCTGATGACAACAGATAGTAAAAGCAGAACCAAAAAGAAAGAAAAAAAGAAAAAAAAAAGGGGGGGGGGAACCACTGCTTTACCGTCTCTGTAATCAACAGAACCCAGAAGACCTGGGGCCTCCTTCCAGGAGGGAGGGAAAGCACGTTAACGCGTCTGTACGTATACTAGGAAGGTTTGCACCCAGGGATACTTCAGTAGTGGTGGACAGTCCCTGCAACCTGTGAGTTTCCAGGGCACCTTCACACGCAGCGTCCGGAACTCCGTAGCGTCGGGGCCGTCCCCACGCCGCGGGGGGGGCGGGGCAGCCGGGGGGGGCGGGGGGGGCAGCGGGGGGCGGCCGGGGGGGGCGGCGCTCGCGGGCACGCACACCACCGAGCCACGCGGGGTTGCCTACCTCTGAGGAGGAATAAAAGGCAGACAGAAGATTAAAATAAGTCCTATTTCAGCATAAAGAAAGGTTGCGACTGCCACCCACTGCAGTGTCATTTCTTTCTCTTCACACCTAAATAAAGAAACACTCAGTTCACTTTGCCGCCGCGTGAGAACCGGGGCTGGGCGGGGGCCCGGGGGACGAGCCCGCCCGCGGCCGCCGGCCCCTCCCCTCCCCTCCCCTCCCCTCCCCTCCGCGGGGACCCGGCCGAGCCGACCCGGCGGCCTGCGCGTCGCGGCCCGCGAGCTCCCGCCGCCCTGGCGCCGCCGGCCCCTAACGCCCCCCCGCGGCCGCCCGCGCCCAGGGCCCCCGCTCCGCGAACGCGCCGCGGCTCCGGCCGGCGCCCGAGGCCCAACGGCGCAGGGAGCGGCGCGACCCCGCGACCCCGCGCGGCCCGGGCCCTCCCCGCCGCCAGGCCGTGGCTCCCGGCGCCCCGCCGGCCTTACCCCGCCTGCCGCCCGCCTGGCTCCCGGCGCAGCTCCGCGCGGCCGACGCGCGGGACGTCAGACGCCGCGGCGGGGGGGTGCGGGGGGCAAGGATGCAGCGGGGAGGGGCGCGGGGGGTGCAGGGGGAGGCGGGCAGGTGCGGCAAGGGCGCGGGGGGGCGGGCCGGGGTGCGCCCCGCCCCCGCCGGCCCCGCTCCCAGCCCGGAAGCGCGCGGCCCGCGCCCGCCGAGGTGGCCTGCGGCGCGGGGACCGGCCGCGGCTGTTTCCCAGCTGTGGACCTGGAGGGCGGCTCGGACTTCCCGGGTCTGGGGGCTCCGCGGCCGACTGCCCCGGGCCGCCGACCTTAACTTCTGATCGCGCGTGCTGCGGGTGGGAGGGGCGCGGGGCCTGCCCGGCCCTGCCCGGCCGTCGGGGGGAGCGGCTCCCGGCCCGAGCCGCGCTAGACTTCAACGGCGGGGCCCGCAGGGCCACGCGGCAGGGCGCAGCGTTCTGTCCCGCGGACGCGGAAGCTTTTGCAGCTTCAAAACCATTTTCCTGCTCTTGTCCGCAGGCTGGGAAGAGAGAGTCCTCCCTTCTCCCTAGGGAGACGTTTAGGGACGGAGAGGGAGCAAACCATGGGTGGGCGCATTCCTTCAGTCACTATTGTCCAGGTGGTCGAATTGCGTGAATATACTTAATTATTGTTTCATTATTGACAAGGTCTCAGAAATACAAATGACAGTATTTTATCCTCCTGGGCAGAATTATTTTGGGAATATTAAATGATGTAAGTAAAGATATGATTATAGAATAATAAAAATACATTTAACTGGGTGCTTTTTCTTATCATCACAGATATACTTGATCACACAGAAAAGAGAGGAAAAAGACTATGAATTAACTATGAAGGTTTTTTTTTTTTTTTTAAGATTTTATTTATTTGAGAGAGCAAGCCCCAGAGAGAGCATGAGTGGGGGCAGGGGAGAGGAAGAAGCAGGCTCTCCGCTGAGCAGGGAGCTGGATATGGGGCTCCATCCTAGGACTCTGGGATCAGGACCTGAGCGGAAGGCAGATATTTAACCCACTGAGCTACCCAGGCTTGAATTAAGCAGTTTTAGACAACCGTTTCCTTATAAAGTTTTCATGTTGGTAATATAAGCCAGTATCTTAATTATGTAACTGTTTTAATAACTGAGATACTGAATTCTTGCAGTGGCACATTCACCAACAACAAAATTCTCTTAGTAACACTCCCAGACCATGGAACTATAAAATTAAAATTATCAAAAAAATTATTATCAATTGCTGGGAAGTGTAAAAATAACATCATAAATAAATAAATCACGGGGATCCCTGGGTGGCTCAGCAGTTTAGCGCTTGCCTTTGGCTCAGGGCGTGATCCTGGAGTCCCGGGATCCAGTCCCACGCCCGGCTCCTTGCATGGAGCCTGCTTCTCCCTCTGCCTGTGTCTCTGCCTCTCTCTCTCTCTCTCATGAATAAATAAATAAAATCTTCAAAAAAATCACTAAAAACAGCATATGAAAATTAGGTTTTTAAATTAAAATTCTCTAAGAAATATTTCAAATATATAATCAGCTCCAGATTGGCTACCAAATTTTTATATATAAAACGTGGGAGACTAAAATTAATTTTTGTCATTTTAGGTACAAGTGTATTTACCAAGCAAGATCTCAATCTTCTAAGGATCTAGAAGACTTGAAATGTAACAAAGTTAACATCATTTAGAGTTTCATGGATCTTATTAATTTTAAATCATAGAAAACATCACAGATATTTAAACTCATACAATTTAAAACAATTTAAATAAGTTACATAGAATTTAAAACATACCTGGAAGTGTCATTCATGAATTAGGAAGTACCAGTTTGATTTTCCAATTTGAATTTTTAATCTAAGCCCTGAAAGTAACTTTATACAAAATTCTTGTTCCTTTTCATTTTATGTAGAAGTTGGCATTTGTTCTGTCACTTTGCACTTATTTTCATTCAAACATGCTTCATGTTGACTTATAAATACTATTAGACTTATACTTTTAGTATTAAAATAAAAAATTTATTTAAAAATGTTAAAAACACAATTCCTTTAGGAAGTTTTTTTTTGAAATCCATAATAGGATTCAGAACAATATTTTGTCAATGTTTGGAAGAGTGACCGGGATGTGTGCTCTACCTGGGGTCTTCTTCACAACTAAATTTTGTTTCCATCCTACAGATGTACTGAATCAGAATCTCTGAGGATGGGGTCTAGGACTAACTTTTTAAAATGTTCTCTGGGCACTGTTTTTATGCTTATGGGGGAGAGACACTGACTTAAAGTAAAAACCAAAATGTGACCTTGGGTGGTTTCACTGTAGATATAAAGTGAAGTAAATATTAAAATACTTTAGGAAGTCCAGTCAAATCCCATAATGGTCTGTAAGGTAATCTAAAACTGCTGATGTGCTTGACAAAGCATTAAACACTCTTTTTTCCTGCCTTGAAGTTATTTTTTCCATCATGTACATTAAATGTTGATGGAAACACATATAAGGAGTTCCAAGTTCAAGAGCAATGTCAATCCAGTCCCAGATGCACTGCAGCGGGGTTTCGTCATATCCAGCAAACATGGCAGGGTTTGCTAAGAGTCCTCTTGCAACCATCACACCTATAAAATAAAGCATATCACATTTATTCACACATTAAGAACTCACAGGTTATGAGGTCACACTTGAAACAAACTGACAATATTGAAAAATAAGTAGTATTATAAGGTTTCACAATACCCACATATTAGTATAACTCAATTACAAAACAATTTGCTACATTTGTAAACTAAGAATATTTAAATGTACTTACAAGAATTAAAAAATTGTTTTTAAGATTTCTACATTAAACAATTAGTCTCTGGGGATTTTTTTAACGGTTAATCCAGGCTGTCATAAATTGGGTTTGCTTAAAGTTAAGTTTATCCACATTGTCCCATCTAGCAATAGTTATCACAGATTTTGGTACACCAATAATCCAAGGGAGTAATAAAACCACAGGAGTACGTAGCTCCTTTGACTTCTAGGACCACTTTGTGTTCACTAATTCTCATCTCTATTTCACAAATAGGCTATCTGGAAGATAGCCTTCTTAACTGGTCATTCACTGGATATGATGGTGGCAGAAAGTAACTGACTTAATTTATCCCAATTAAAACAATATACTGCCTATATGTAAAAGAGTTAACATAATTTTAATGAACTGTTTAGCTTAAATCAGTACAACAGAAAAATATGGCTCCATTTTAGAGATAAATAATGAAAAATCACTTTAACATCACTCTCCTATTCCCTTTTTTTTTTTTTTTTTGGCTAATTAAAAGACAAACTCAAGTACTTATTTCTTACCATCTGTCCCAGTAATATGCCAAACATTTTCTGCTTCTTTTAAGCTTCTGATGTCTCCGTTAGCAATTACAGGTATAGACATGTTTTCCTTAATTATTTTAATGGCCTCATAGTGAACTGGCTGATGTCTTTCTTCAACAGTTCTTCCATGGACTGTAATCCAAGAAACTCCTGTTGCCTCAGCCTTTCGACAAAGATCTATAGTTCTTGTAAGGTCATCATGGATCCTGTCATTTCAAAATTACATCAGTCTATTCACCACATGCAACTTTTAATGCTAAAATTAATAGATAAATAAAATAATATTTCATCTGATACATTATTCAGTTAGCTTTGCTATATTATCACTACATGCCACTATAAGAAAGGTTTTGTTGAGATCAGTTCCCATTTAAGACTTTAAATTTAGCTATTTCACTAATGGCAAAAATAGGATGACAATTTTTACCTTACCTAATGCTTCACCCTTTTGGCTTTGATAACTGAAAAACTCATCAGTACTGTCATAGAGGGATGGAAAAATGGTATCCTAATACCTGCAATGTATCCCCCAATCCATGAGTACGATAATATATTATGAAATGTGTTTTTAACCTGTCACCCAAAAACCTATTCCAGGTTTATTTTCTTTTCATTGTGAAATTTTATTGCAAATATTACTCTACTCTTGGTACCAGGAATGTTTCTTCTTCTTCTTCTTATTATTATTTTAAAGTAGACTCCAGACCCAGCATGGAGCCCAATGTGAGGGCTCATTTCACTCATGATTCTGAGATCAAGACCTGAGCTGCAATCAAGAGTTACAAGCTTAAATGACTGAGCCACCCAGGTGCCCCTCGCAGCATTATTAATTAAGCAGTCCATGAAAAAAACTGAGGGTTTCTTTTGAGGGAAAGTTTTTAATAATAAAGGGATGTTTTAATTTCTATTAAAAAATACAAAAATGAAGTTGTTCTGTTATTTTTATAAATAAAAATTATATGGTACACAGTCATTTACTAAATGTCTTGTTTCAACATTTCTATATACTAGCTACCAATTTATTAAAGATGGATACTTCCACACTCTTAGACAAAAGGAATATTATTTTATTTCCTAAGTAATGGAAAATTGTGTCAGTAGATTAAAATATTTTCTTTCTTTTTTTTTTTTAATAAATTTTTATTTATTTATGATAGTCACACACACAGAGAGAGAGAGGCAGAGACACAGGCAGAGGGAGAAGCAGGCTCCATGCACCGGGAGCCCGACGTGGGATTCGATCCGGAGTCTTCAGGATCGCGCCCTGGGCCAAAGGCAGGCGCCAAACCGCTGCGCCACCCAGGGATCCCTAAAATATTTTCTTTACCTTATTTTAATAGATATTGAAAATCTGGGATTTTCCACTTGATTTCTTACTTGTTTCACCATATCTCGAACAAGCTCTGGCTTGTTTATTAAGCAAGCTCCATAACCTTCTGCCATTGCCCACCTTTATAAAGCAGACACAACAACAAATGAATTGTAATTAGTCAGAATAGAAGATACAATTTTAAAAGCTCTGTAAGTGCATCTATTTCTCTATCTTAGCAACCTGGAATGGAATCAGACTTTTATAATTCACAGATCCAACATTTTAATGTGGATCAATATGAAATAAGGAAAATATGTTCCCAGATCAAAAAGTACTTAGGAGAAATGGTTTTCATTGGCAAGTGAGAAAATTAAATTAAAATTCATTCAACCAAAACAGACTTAGGTATTTGTAGTTAATTGCAATTACTTCAGATTTTTAAAATTCCAAATTTGATGTTTATTGTACATAACAAGACGTTTTATTAATCTTAATAGTAGAAAGATATTTTTGGCTTACAGCATTCCAAGACCACTAAACAGCTTATTTAACTCTCCTAATGAGTATACAAATATGTCTAATCTGTTTGGATTATGATGTACTTAAAACCTTGATTTTATTCTTTGGACACATTTTGTATTATTGACAGATAATCTAACACAATGCTAGGAAGGTAGGGATATTATTATCAAATTAAGCATCCTATCAATACCCAGTTACTTATTATTTTTTTAATACCCATTTACTTAGACTCAACCAAGTAACTGTGGTACAAACAAAGGGTAACTATAAGGAGGTATTCTTACAGAGAAAATTAGGAGAAAACAAGTGTCAATTTCTCAAATCATAGAATCACAGTTTCTTATCTGACATGGCAGTAAAAATTCATTTTAGGGACTGCTATAAATGTTTAAGTCTTCCATAACCACTTTTGGATGAGGATCAAGGCAGATCCACATATAAAAAAATGTGGTAAAGTGAGACAAAACACTTATCAAGTGATCTATGGATTGTTTTAGCCATCAGAAAATACCTTTGCATATATTTCCCTACATAATATTTCCTTATTTTTTCCTGCGTCTTATTTGGAGCCCAAGTGCTTTAACTCTATTTTCTTTACTTTTTAATTCTTGGAAAACTGGAGATATAGTTTACCATGTTCACATAGTTTTTTCTAATTTTTCTGAAAATTCTTCCAACTTCTTTGAGCTTTACCTCTGAGGGCAACCGCAGTTAATGTCTATTCCATTCGCATAAGGACAGACAATACGAGCAGCATCAGATAAAAGTATCGCATCATTAGCAGCAAACTGAACAATCAATGGGCAATCACCTGATAAAATGAATAGCTCAACATTAAAATTCATAGAAACACACACACACACCATGAAACTCTTCATGTTTGTACAGGATAATGATTACTTTCAGCCTAAGAAGTATCTATTTAAACAAGATAGCATTAAACTAATCTTAAATATTTAAAATTAAAAGTAATTTACATTTAGTACAAACAGTATGAAATTTGATAAAATGAAAACTATAACACTCTTGAAGAACAGATCTCGTTTTCAAAGATGAGAATTAGTTTATTGTATTCCAGAACAATTTTATGTATACCTGTAAAATTTAAATAAACATGAACATTTTATGTACATTTCTATGCCTACTGCTTTTTCCCCCTTGATATATCTGGGAGCTGTACTCCAATGTATTTTCTTTTTAGTAGTGTATTCTTTTGAATGGATGGACCATGCAGTGTACTTTTAGACTTTTTTTTGGGTGGCTTTTGCAAACAATGCTGCGATGAGAATACTATTACACACATGCTCCTCTGAGTATATTCACAGGGTAAATTCCCAGGAATGTAACTGCTGGATGGGCATCTAACTAACATTTTGATAGACATCACAGTTTTCTTTCAAAAGAAAGAAAGATGACAGTTTTTGTTTCCTCACAACTTTTTCAACATTGTATATCCAATAGAGTGTATTTTTATTTGTGGGTTTGCTTTCCATATTCTCTGTCCACTTTTCTATTGTTACTCTTCTTTTAATTGTTCTTTATGTTCTTATTATTTTTAAAATTTTTCTTATAAAAGAGCTTCATAAAAATTAGCTCTGCTATCTATTGTAAATATACACATACACACACATATATATTTTATATATTTTATTTATTTGAAAGAGATAGAGAAAGGGAGAGCACTAGTGGGAAGAGGAGCAGAGGGACAAGCAGACTCCCCACTGAGCTGGGAGCCCCACTCAGGGCTCAATCCCAGGAGCCTGGGATCATGACCTGAGCCCAAGTCAGGCGCTTAACGGACTGAGCCACCCAGGTGCTCCTCTATTGTAAATTATAAATATTTTATAACTATAAATATTTTCTCCAGGTTTTGGTTTGTCTTTGAGTACATGTGTGCTCATTTCTTACACATAAATTTAAGTTTTAATATAGCAAATGTGTCAGATATTTCTTAAGTTTTAACGGACATATTTTTCTCATCTTTCTTTGGGTTAGTGTTATAAATTCTGGACAGATGTATTTTAATTTTCCTAAAGTTCTTTTGAGGACCATCTATATGAGATACACTGGGTGTTTGCCAAAATGCAGATTTCTGAGCATCGTTCTACTTCCACTGATTCAGAATTTTTTTATTTTTTTCTTTTTAATTTATTTTTACTTATTTTTTTGATTCAAAAATTCTATGGCAATTCACTGATTTATGACTAACATGAGATATGAGAATATGCTTTTCCCTGAGGGTGTAAAATGTTTTTTCCCATTATAACTCAGGGAGTTACAGAATTTCAATTTAATAACCATTTATTGGTCTAATATATTTTCAACACAGGGCTAGAAGCTAAGGGTACGAATCGGTAAGAGGTTAATTCCAGACTTCAAGGAGCCCATAGTCTAGCAGACAGGCATACAAAGAAGAAATTATAATACAGCAGGATTAAGCCCAGTGAAAACCTTGTGAGCGAGGACAATAGTGGAGGGCAATCAGGCAAAGTCCCCGGCCACAAACTTTGAGAGCTGGATTAAGAAGCATGTGGTATCATTTGCCAGAGAGACATGGATCTGGGGTATAGGCATGGCTGAGGAAAGGACATTCCAGGTAGAGAAGTATGAGAGGACGGGGCATGTTCAGGGACTTAAACAAATTAGTATTGCTACAGAATAAAGTTGCTGGGGCAGAGATGCCTGGGTAGCTCAGTTGATGAGGCCTCTGACTCTTGGTTTTAGCTCAGGTCATCTCACGGGTCATAGGATGGAGCCTCGTGACAGGCTCTATGCCCAGCAGGAAGTCTGCTTGAAAGATTCTTTCCCTCTGCCCCCTCACCCACTCATATGTGCGAGTACACTTTCTCTCTCAAAATAAATAAATAAATCTTAAAAAAAAGGAATAAAGCTGGTTGGCTATGGAGAGAAACTAATGGAAGATAAAGCCGCAAAAGATATATTCAGAGGCTGGATCATGAGGAATGTCATATATTATTCACAGGTACTGGGATTTTTTTTTTTTTTTAAAGTAATCTCTTCACCTAACCTGGGGTTCGAACTTTCCACCCTGAGGTCAAGTATCACATGGTTTACTGACTGAGCCAGCCATGCACAGTGACAGGTACTGGAATTTTACTCTTTAGGCCACTGGTTCTCAATCTTTAGCAAGCTCAGAATCACCTGGAGGGCTTTTAAAAACAGATTGCTGGACCATATACCCAGAGTTTTTGATTCAGTGGGCCTGCGGCAGAGCTGGAAAATTGCCATTTAGAACAAGTTTCTAGATGATGCTGATGCTGCTGGTCTGGCGTATCACCCCTTGAGAACCACTGCTTTAGGGCATGAGCTGTCCAAGAAGGATTTGAGGCAGTGAAGAGATGTGATCAAATTTACATTTAGAAAGGTTCCTTTGGGCTATTTGTAGGATGGGTTGGAATGGGGCAAGACTGGAAGCAGTGAGATAAGAACCTAATAGCTCAGGTGAGAGGATGGGGCCCCAAGGAAGGCTGACCTCACACTTAGATATATCATCCAGAGTTTACATGGTACTCAATAAAAACATATGTTAAAAACTTATTACAAACATAAAGAACTATAATATTTAAAAATAAAATGTCTGAATTATGTTGTTTCTGATTAGACAGTTTTTTGTTTTTTGTTTTTAAGTTTTACAAAGTCAGCAAACTGGGTTTCACATACCTTGGTTTGTAGTAAATTCACTGTCTCGGGCTTTTATTGATCTGACAAAATCAGCAGCAACTATCATTGGTGTATAGCACAGATCACAACCATATTTTCTTACTAATGTTCTAAAAGCCAACCTGTGAGCATATAAAACTTTAATTAGGCATTTAGAAAACATCACAATCATATGTACTTCCAAGTTTAATTGTTAAATATTTATTAGAGGAAAGTCCTGCCTTTGAGAGGATAGAGTAGACATACTTTTCCCTATTCTGGCTGTTAAAAAAAGAAAAAAACAAGCCCAAATTGGAGTCATTTGCCACCTCCATGACTGCAAACCAAGACTTAATTACAGTTTCCCAGGAATGTGACCTTTTAAAGTCAATCTGAAATTTCTTGAACAGCAATAATAAGGTAACCTGCAGGATAAAAAAATTCCTGTTGTCCCTGTCCCCACCAAAAGATGTCCTGGCCTGAACCAATCTTCCTTTTCTTTTGCTAATAACTTCTTGCTCTACCTTCCTTCCTATAAAAACCTCCCATTTTGTACAAATCCATGGAACATCTCTTTACTTGCTAGGTGGGATGCTGATTCTGAATTGCTTAATGAGGCCAGTGAGATCTTCAAATTTACTCAGTTGAAATTTTTTTTTTTTTTAACATTGGTGACTATACTATATATAAAACAAACACAAGAAAACTCTGAAAGGTGGAGACAAGAAAACAGAAAGGCTAGTGACCTTGGGATATGAGGAACAACAGTGGTGAGTTTTTGCCTGGATTTCCTTTTTGCCTCAAATATCCCAGATTTGGCCCTAAAGAAGCTGGCAACCCACAAATACCAATAAGTGAGACAGAAAGAGCCCCAACAAAAGTCAGCTCTCTCTGAGCAAGTATTAGGAAAGGGGAAGTCTAGTAAGACAGAACAATTACAAACCAAACACCAGAGACAAACCTGTGGCCCCACCTCCAGAAGCATGTGTTGAGTGGGGAGCTTAGACTTCCACCTTTCCAAGGCTGTAACAAACTTTTCTAACACACCTTTATAGTGGCGTCAGAGAAGGCCAGGTAGGGAACTGGGACTTTAATAACTTGCTGGCCAGTAACTTTAATACTTTCTCCCTTCCCATTGTTAAATAGTATCAGAGGATGCTTGGTGAAAGGCTAGGACTTTCAATATAGTCCAGCAGGTACCAGGTCATCCCCTTCATGGCTTGCCCCCAGGTTAGCAGTAATGAGGAGCCATTCCCCCTGCACCCAGAGTGTCAAAGGAGACCAAATAAGAAATCAGGACTTTTACTTTCACCTCCTAGTAGTGGGGTAGTGCTTTCTCATTTCTCTCCTGCTATAGTGATGGCAGAAAAAAAAAAGTTAAAACAGAAGTTTCAAAATTCAGAATCAATCAATAGAATCTACTCTATTAAAAAGCTAAAAGAAACATCATGTAATTGTATCAATCAATATAGAAAAAGCATTTGACAAAATAATACTCATTCATGATTAAAAAAACCAAAAACTCAAGAAAATAGGAAGAGGGAAAACTTTCTCCACTTGATAAATAGCATCTGCAAAAAAGTTCTATAGCTAATATATGTAAAGATGAAAAACAGAACATATTTCTTTTAGATCAAGGACAAAGCAAAGATGCTTGCTCTCATCATTCTTATTTAACATAGTGCTGGAACTTCTAGCCAGTGTATGAAAAAGAAATAAAAGGCATATGATGGAAAGGAAGAAATAAAACTGTCCCTATATGTAGATGAGATGATCACATAAATAATTCCAAGGAATTTATTTTAAAAATCCTTCAATAAGGAAGTTCAGTAAGTTTACAGGATACAAAATTAACATAAAAAATCAATTTTATTTCTGCATATAACTGTGAATACATGGACACTGAAATTAATAGTATAATATCATTTACAATCGCTCCAAAAAAAGAGAAAAATACTCAGGTGTAAGTCTTCAAAACATGTATAGCACTTAATATGCTGAAAGCTATACACAATGATGATGAAAAAAATCAAAGATCTAAATAAATGGAAAAACATACTATCTATGTTCATGAGTTGGGAGACTCAACATAGAAAGGAATTAAATTCTCCCCAAATTGATATACATATTTAATACAATTCTTCTGGAAATTCCAGCAAGATATTTTGTAGATAAAGACAAAATCATATTATAAATTATTTAGAAGGGCAAAGGAACTAGAATAGCTAAAACAATATTGAGAAAGAAAGATAAAGAAAAAAAAGAAAGATAAAGCTTGAGGAATTAGTCTACCTAATTTAATTAAATACTTATTATATAGCTATCAGGATTGTGTAGTAATCAGGATTGTGTAGTATTGGTTGGGAGATAGACGTATAGCTCAACAGAACAGGAAAGGGAATGCAGATAAAGAGCTACATAAACATGTCCAAATGATTTTTGAGAATGATGCAAAAGAAATTCCACACTGGAAAGAGAGTCTTCAACAAATGGTGCTGGAGTAATTAGATATCCACAGGCAGAACCAAACCAAACCAAAATAAAACACCCCTCAACTCTAAACCTCACATTTATACAAAGATGAACTCAAAATTGATTATGGACTTAGATGTAAAACAAAAAAATAAGACTTTTTGGGAAAAAAAAGGAGAAAAACTTCAGTATTACGAGCTACACAAAGTTTTCTTAAACTTGACATCAAAAGCACAATTTACAAAAGGAAAACTTGGTAAATTAGACTTTATAATTAAATAAAAAGGTTTTGCTCTGCAAAGACCCTGTTAAGAAGATGAAAAAATATGCTACATACTGGGAGAATATATTTGCAAATCACATATCTGACAAAGGAATAGTATCTAGAATATATAGAGAACTTTCAAAATTCAGTAGTAAAGAAAAACTCAACAACAACAAAAACCTGATTCAAAAATGGGCAAAGGGTTTGAGTAGACATTTCCTCAAAGATATAAACACAGCTAATAAGCACAATGAGATACCACTTTACATTCACTAGGATGACTATGGAAAAAACAAACAATACAGTAAGTATTGGTGAGGGTGGTGAGGAATTGGAACTCTTGTTGGTGGGAATATAAAAATGGAAAACAATATGGACATTCCTCAAAAAAATTAAAAATAGAATTGTCATATGATCTAACACTTGCTGCTGGGCATATATCCCAAAGAACTGAAAGACATTTATATATCCATATTCATAGCAGTATTAGTTGAAATAGCCAAAATGTAGAAGCAACCCAAGCATCCATAAATCAATAAATAAAATGGAGTACATACATACAAACGGAATATCATTCAGCCTTTAAAATAAAGGAAATTCTGATACATGCTATGACATGGATGAACCCTGAGGCTATAATGCTAAGTGAAATAAGTCAGTCTCAAAAAAGCAACTATTATATAATTTCACTTATATGAATACCTAGAGTAGTCAAGTTCAAAGAGTGAGAAAGTAGAATGATGGTTGACAGGAATGGGGGTGGTGATGGTGGAATGGGGAGCTATTGTTTAATAGGTGTAGAGTTTCAGTTTTGTAAAACAAAGAGTTTTAGAGATTGGCTGTATAACAATGTGAATGTACTTAACATTATTGAACTGTACACTGCAAATGCTTAAAATGTCTAAGCTATATTTTACCACAACTGAAAAAAATTTAAAAACCAACTCAATAGTAAAAAAGCAAATAATTTAATTAGAATATTGGCAACAGACATAAAGAAATATTTTTCCAACAATATACAGGGGACAAATAAACATATGAAAACATTTCCAACATTGCTAGCTATAAAGGAAATGGATATTAAAATCATGAGATATCTCTCCACACCTATCAGATGGCTAAAACTAAAAAATGACATTACTACACATTGATGAAGATGAAGAGAAACTAGATCCCTCCTATTCTGTTGGTAGAAATGTGAAACAGTACAGACACTCTGGAAAATTTGGCAGTTTCTTAAAAAAACTAAACATATAGTTATCACATGATCTAGCAATTGCAGTCGTAGGGATTTGATCCAGACATGTGAAGACTTATGTTCAAACAAAAACCTGTGCATGAATGTTTAGATTTACTTAATATCCTTTTATTTAATATCCACTATATCTTTATAGGTGGGAGTTATAAACAGACATCTTTTTTTTTATAGATATAAAAAGTGAAGTTTGAAGGGGTGAATTGTTTACTCAAGACCATGCACATAACAGGCATACACCAGCATGCCAGCCTAGACATAATCCCAAAACTAGGTGTTTGATGATCCCATATGGTGGTCAGAGCACAAAAAGAAAATCACATCTTGGCTCATTAACCATTTATTAATACTTACTTTGAATATCGAACCATTGGGGCACAGACTTTTACCAGCTGCCCAGAATGAAGCATTTCTATTGGATCTTTTTTTCTTTCTTGACATATTGTGGTTGGTATGCAGTCACTCTTCATGAATACAGATTTGTTTCAAATCTGAAAAAGACAGTTTGCATAGAGAAAAATTACTTTCATTAGATGAATTCTCATCATTCTAACAATTTCAACTGCCAAGAATATATATTTTTTTGTCAGGCTTGTGGGCTCAGGAATCTTTTTAGCTTTTTTTCACAGTATCAAATAGGATACTACAGAATCCTATCTCTATAAGTCACTGACAGTTTTTAGTACACTGTGAAATCATCACGTTTATATATTCAGTACAAATTATGCATGTTCGTGTCAAACACTAACAGATTCAAATTCTATACTTAACTCACTAAAGTAACATTTTCTGCTCAAATTAATAAATGCTCAAGATGTGGAAAGCTACAAGTTTTTTTCTTAGCATAGCACGGCTTTTCAAATTATGTTTAATATTTCCCATGTTACTTTGTTTGGTATTGATAAACCAGAGAATCTGATTTGAATAATTTAATGTATAAGACTGTGTATGTCTGGCACTTGAAATACCTTGTTTTATACAGGAAAGCTAAATGGGGTTAATTGAACAACTTGAAGTAGTTAGCATTTCCAAGATTTACTGGTCTATTTAATGTTTATTGTTATTCACAATTTCTATTCTTTGTATCTGGATCAGAAGGCAAACTTTTATTTAAAAATTTAAATGTGCTATCAACTAGCAAAAATTCCAATTATGATCATGTAATTGAATACATCACTTTTTTATAAAGATGATTTTTATTTATTTATGCATGAGAGACACAGAGAGGCAGGGGCATAGGCAGATGGAGAAGCAGGCTGCCAGTGATGAGCCTGATGCGGGACTCCATCCCAGGACCTCAGGATCACACCCTGAGCTGAAGGCAGATGCTCAACCACTGAGCCACCTAGGTGTCCCTGAATAAATCAATTTTATATCCAGATACAAGTGATTAAGTAGTTCCTAAATGTTTTTAAATTTGCTATACTTAAAATGCTGTCATTTCATAGTGTTGGCCACTTTCCATATTCCAATGTTTGGCCTCAGTAACTTAGCAACAGATATGGGCAAACTTTAGGAAGGTCTAATTGCTCAACATGCAATTTTTTGTTTAGCTCAGAACTAGAAAGTAGTTATAATCTAAATATAAGCCAAGAATTTCGACTTCTTTAGGTAGTGTACAGTTGAAACAAGCTAGCTTTATTGACCAATGTTCAGTCTTTTATCTCTTTATAATTTTTATTTACTTACTTTAAAGAGTTTGAGAGAGAGTGTGAGTGAGCATGGGAGAAGAGAAGAGGGAGAGGGATGAGCAGACTCCATGCTGAGCACAAAGGCCAATACGGGGCTCGATCTCATGACTCTGAGATCAGGACCTGAGTGAAATCAAGAGTAGGATGCTTAACTAAGACACCCTTACCTCCTTTTTTAAAGTAAAAATTTATGATTAGACCAATGTAAGCCCACATAAGTAAAACATAAGCAACAGAAAGGTAGTTCCTTTTCATGAATTAAGCCTGTTTCTTCCCTCTGGCATTTCATATCCTAACTATGCCATCCCTACACACTCAAGTCAGAAACCTGGAGCTTGCCCTCCACTTCTCCATGTCCCACAAGTGTGTCAACCGAGCAGTACCTTTCATCAAATCTCGAGCATTGCCCTAGTGTGTGCACTCAATCATCCCCCATCTTGATTCTGTCTTCTCTGAATCCCAGATAGATGATCTTACTTACTCACTACACCCTAGGTTCTCCTGTCGCCATGTGCACTTTTCATTATTATAGAGTATAATAACACATCCACTTGAGTTTTTGAGGGCATGGACATGTATTTAATCATACAACAAATATTAAGTTCCTGCTATGTGTTGGGAATACAGATGGAGATACATTTCTTGTCTTTAAAAATGTATTAGAGTTAGGGATCCCTGGGTGGCGCAGCGGTTTGGCGCCTGCCTTTGGCCCAGGGCGCAATCCTGGAGACCCGGGATCGAATCCCACATCGGGCTCCCGGTGCATGGAGCCTGCTTCTCCCTCTGCCTGTGTCTCTGCCTCTCTCTCTCTGTGTGACTATCATAAATAAATAAATAAAAATTAAAAAAAAAAAAAAAGATCTAAAAATGTATTAGAGTTACACATACTTACACAAAATGGTAGTTCTAATACATGCACTTAGACACAATTTAACTGTTGTGGAAATAAGTGTCTAGAGAAATGAGGGAATACATCAACTGCAGAGGAGGGAAAGCTTTAGCTAACATATGTGGGAGATGGGGGGCTGTCCTACTGTCCTGTTTCAGGGAGCAACATATAAAACCAGAGGCTTGAAAATGATGAAATAAACCTGAAGAATGCACCATTAGTAGTCCTGTGTTATTTGAGCATACTAGAAGAGGGAGAAGGCCTGTAGAACCATGGACCTTTATTCTAACCTGGAATAAAATCTAAATAATTTTATACTATAGGGCCTTGGTTAACCATTTTTCCAACTCCGTGGGTGATGTTTCATATGTGCCCAACATGCATGTGCATATAACATACTTTCATACATAGCAGGTAGTTTTGGATTGGCTGTATGTCTCTCCTTGTATATGTGTAAATGAAACATTTTAGTGGGAAAATGACATGATTGGATTTCTGATTTAGAAAAATTTTACTGAAAGGGGGAAGGACTTTTGGCAAAATATCAAAGGAGGCTATTGTAGTAAGCCAGTCCGATGCATAATGAGTGTCTGACCTGGGTCGCTAGGAATAAGAAATGAGAACCCACTTAGGAGCTATTTAGAAATAAAAATAAGCTGGCAAGATATTTAGTTGGTGGAAATCAGCTAAATTTCAGGAAGTGCATGTTGTATAGTATGAGAGAATTCTAGGATGATGTGCACGCTTTGGCTTTTGAGGCTGGGTGGGTGTAAGTCCAATCTATGAGACAGAAAATAAAGAGGAATAGGTTTTACCAGGGAAACAGGAGTTCATATTTGGGCACATTAGAGGTGCTCATGAGATTTCCAGATGGTGATGTCTCACAACTGCTTATACAGATATGATGCTCAGGAAAAAACTAGACATACAGACTGATGGTCTTTACCTTTTAGGTAATAAGTTGAAATGAAAAAAAATCAAGAACATGGACAAAGCACTTAAAGATGCCGTATCTGGCAAGAAATCCTTAGAAGCATCAACATTCAACTAAAAGAAAAAGAATGCAGAGGAGACAGTGATATGAATTCTGGAGCTGAGAAGAATAAACCTGAAGAGTGATATTCAAAGACTGAAGACGGGAGAGTGTCAAAGAAAGAGGGGATAAGCATCTTAAACATCACAGAAGAGTTAAGTAAGGAAAAGACTAATAAAAAGCATCTAATAGCAACTAGGTCATTAGGAACTTCAGCAAGAACAATTTCATTCCCACTCATTCTTGTAGTTCCAGTACGTGGTACAAAGGCCTCCCTCAATATGTATTTGCTTAATGAATAAATCAGTAGTTTTCAATCTTGGTTCTACCTTAGAATAATCCGGGGAGCTTTTAAGACTCAGGATGCTCAAACCATACCCTAGACCAATTAAGTGTGAATCTCTGGGCTTACCATGCAGGTATCAGTGTTTTTTTGTTTTTTGTTTTTTTTTTTTAAGCTTTCTAGGTGATTTCAATGTGTAGTTAAGCTTAATAAACAAATCCAAACTACCAAGCACCTGGTACCATTGTTTGTCTACATGGGTTTCTACCTTATGAGCTCTTCTGGGACATGACAGGAATGGAGTCTCATTTGTAAACTCATGCTGGTGTGTACGGTTGGGGCTCAAAACTCTTCACTAAATGAACGAGTTTTACGCAACTTTTCTAGAACCTTCCCAAAGTAAGAGCCAAGGACAGAAAAAAGAACCCATAATTCAAAGATATTATTCAGGGCAGCCCTGGTGGCTCAGCGGTTTAGCGCCGCCTGCAACCCACGGCAGGATCCTGGAGACCCAGGATCAAGTCCCACGTGGGGCTCCCTGCATGGAGCCTGCTTCTCCCTCTGCCTGTGTCTCTGCTTCTACGTCTCTCGTGAATAAAAATCTTAAAAAAACAAAACAAAGATATTATTCATCAACATTAAAGAATTCTTAAAAATTGTATTATGGATAATGAATTCTAGTGTGAGTCTGAGCACATTGCCCTGAGCAATTCACGTGATTCATTCAGAACCAACAATTCTAGCCAGACTGATTGAGACCAAAAACACTAGGGAAAAACCTGAGACAAAGTCGAGGGAAAGCATAAGACACACCACCTGAGTGGTTATGAGCATTACATGCACAAAGTACTATTACAGCACCTTGTTGAAATACTATTAGCAGAATCGAGGGAACCATGTGGCTTCGGAATTGGGAAAAACTGGTTCTCTGTGTATAGGGCAAGTTATATTACAGACTTTTTTTTTTTTTTTTTTTCAGACTTTTTAAAAAAGAGATTTTATTTATTTATTCATGATAGACACAGAGAGGAAGAGAGAGGCAGAGACCCGGGCAGAGGGAGAAGCAGGCTCCATGCAGGAAGCCTGATGCGGGACTCGATCCCGGGACTCCTGGATTACGCTCTGGGCCAAAGGCAGGCGTGAACCGCTGAGCCACCCAGGGATCCCCTATATTACAGATCCTTGTGCTGGGATGCTTAACCTTCTCGTACCAGGGTGGCTGACCCGTTAACTTATCAGGGTGCATCTCGGGGGCGGGGACCTCAGTGAATAATGCAGATGCATTAGCGGGAAGATAATGGGAACTAACTTGATTCGGCAGCTTCAATACTGTTAGTTGGAGATCATGGAAAATCCGTCCGTTTGAAAGAGGAAAAAAAAAAAAAAAGTTTGGCATCACTCCTAGCACGCGGCTGAAAGAGAGAGGAAGAGGCGGAAAAAGCTCAAGGTCAAGGGAGGGCAGAGGCTGAGTCCGCTGGGCTTTCCCGGGCCGGTCCTCCTTGTCCACCAGCCTTCGGCTCCCCCCAACTCTGTCCTCCGCGCTCATCCTTCCCCAGCTCTCCCGCCAGCGTCCACCCCAGGGCGGCCAGCCAAGGCGCGCGGCGCCCGAGGCCCCGGCTGTGCCCGCGGAGCTCCCAGAAACCTCCGCTCTCGCGTCCGGCCTCCGCCGGGAGGCCCCGGTTCCGGGTTGAATACTTGCACGGCCAGGTTCCCGCGCCCGCCGTCTCTTGGGCCGGGGGCACGACGGCACACGGCGCCAAGCCCGCCGCCTCGGCTCCCCGCGCGCGCCGGCTCCGGGCCCCGCGCCGCTGCTCCCAGCCCGAGATTCGCGCGGCTGCGGCGCCCGCGGAGCCGACTCCCCAGGCCGTGGGCGGGGCGGGGCGGGGCCGGCGGCGCGGGCATTGTGCGTCAGCACCTGGGCGGGGCGGGGCGGGGCGGGGCGTCCGCTGACGTCATCAGCCCGGCACCTGCCAACATGGAAGGTGGTGACGGCGGCGTCGCTGTGGCTGGCCACGGGGCTCTGGGCTGTGGGACGGCGGCAGCGACAGTCCGGGAGCTCCTGCAGGACGGTAAGGAGTCTGGCTCTGTCCGGGGGGCGGGCCTGCGGGACGGTCCTGCTCCGCAGCTGGGCCCGGGCGGTGGACCCAACCCGTCGCTTTGCAGAAAGTTTTCCGGTCTCGACGTGACCACTCCCCCCGCCCGGCCCCCTGGCGCCCGGGTGCGGGCCGCACCAACCTGCTTCTGCAGAGGCTGGTTGTGCCCTTCCGTCCGGGGTGTCCAGCGGGAGCCTCATTCCTGGTTGCCCCCCATTTCGCTTCCACCCTCCCCGCGCCCTGAGGTCCTGGGACCGCCGTGCCCCGGTGGCCCGGGTTGACCGCCGCTGCCGCCGCCGCAGTTTGATGCGAGGAGGCGGCGTCGGATCCCGTGAAAAGTGACGGACCCAGAACCGATAGGCGACAGCTCGTAATGTCAGAGGGCTTCATCCTTGGGCAGAGTTGGACGCCTCCTCCCTCTGTGAACAGATTCTTGGGTGGCACAGGTGTTTCACACGGCGTTTATCCACAGCCAGACTTGGAGGCGACTTCGGAGCACTAGTTCAGGCAGGGATGAACCATATGTGTTGAATATAGCAGCTTATTGATAGTTTTGGAGAGAAGAAAACCCCAGGAAATAAGTTAAACGTAGCATATTTGAGGAGCACATTAAATTGTGTTAATTGTGTTAATCCACAAATCTCCTTCAGGATAAAGTTCAAGTTTCTTTTCATCTGTTCTTAATTTTCTTATTTTCTTTCCTAATCGCCATCACCTTCTACCTGGTAGTGACATAGTTTGTGTACTTTTTCTGCTGCATTATAGAACTGCTTTTTGTATTTTTTTTTTAAAGATTTTTATTTATTCATGAGAGACACACAGAGAGAGGCAGAGACACAGGCAGAGGGAGAAGCAGGCTCCATGCAGGGAGCCCGACGTGGGACTCGATCCTGGGACCCCAGGATCACGCCCTGGGCTGAAGGCCCCGCTAAACCGCTGAGCACCCCAGGCTGCCCCGCTTTTTGTATTCCACAGTTCATAAGGGTACCTTTCATATGCTAGGTGCAGGATATATATACTATTTTAATTGAACAGCACAAGAAGCATATGCACACATTTGTAAGCCAAAGTAGGTCATAAATGAAATAACATTCTAAATGACTTGTTTTCCCTTGAGTTGTGTATTTTATTATTGCCCTTAATTCCTTGCCTTCTCCTGATGATGTATATACTTTTGTCAAAACTTACTAATGCGGTGGTTTTCTGAACAAAGTTGTGTTAGATTCTCTCGGTTAGGATCTCTGTCCAATGCATCTTTGCATCTTAGTTTAAATTCCATTTCGCCAAGTTTTGAACTCCTGATACGTGTGCATTTCCCACCCTCAAACAGCTTGCCATTTTACTAAGGGGAAATAGCTATAAAGGTAAGCATTATAATATAGTGTTGCTGGGTAGCAGAATTGTGTACAAAGTCAGTACAGAGGAGGATGATAGCTGGGAGTGATTAGGGGAGTGTCAGGGAAGGCTTTCCAAATGGAATTGGTTTTGAAGTGTAAATAGAACTTCCCTAGATGAGGAAGTGGAAGAAACAACACATGCCAGGCATAGGTGTATATTTTATTTTAGTAGGATGCATTGTGGAATTGTAATCAGTTTTTGAAGGGCTAATAGTCCTTAATTCTGCCTTCTGTATTTTCCTATTTAGTTTCCCATCTTCCTCGGTGATTATTTAAATCCTTACTCTTGCAGACCTCTCCTTTCAAGCTTAACAAATGACTTTAAACTTCCATGAAAAGAGATGTGAACTTCCTCCATTTCTTGCCATCAAACCTATAAACTAAGCCTAGATCTGTAACTGTCTTTTTTTTTTTTTTTAAACCACCTTGTATTTTCCATTATAATAGAAGTGGCATCTCTGCTTCTAAAGACAGTCTTCCTCCCGTGCTCTGGATTTTTTTTTTCCTGTCTCAAGGACCAAGTCACTTTCATTCTACACCATTGAAATCTCTTTGCCAAGGTCTCTGCTGATCTCCTTGTAGATAAATCAAATAGATACTTTTTGGTCCTTATCTTACTTGAACTTGTAAAGAGGGTTTGACTCTTCTTAATACCTCTCGTGTGACTTCTGAGTTCTGTGCTTAAAAAAACAATTTCCTAATTTTCTAAGTGCTTTCTTCTAGGTTCCTTTATTTTTATTTTTATTTTTAAAAGTTTTGTTTATTCATGAGACACAGAGAGAGGCAGAGACATAGGCTGAGGGAGAAGCAGGCTCCCTGCAGGGAGCCTGATACGGGACTCGATCCCAGGACTCCGGGGTCATGGCCTAAGTTGAAGGCAGATGCTCAACCACTGAGCCACCCAGGTGTCCCTTTTTGGTTCCTTTAATTGCTTGTCTTCAGTTTGCCCGTAATTCATTGGTTCACTACAACATTCCTAAAAAAAAACAATCTGTGTGTAACAGTGATTCACTATGTAAAGGATTTGCCAGGGTAGAGGATAGGATTGATAGGGTTTTGAGCAGATGCATAGTTGAAATAATTTGTGGGGTGCTTCTGATTTTCCTTCTATATGAATGAGACAACTGTAAAGGAGAAGCATTATATGATTCTTCTGATGGACAATCAAATCCTGAAATGCCAAGTCCAGTTTCCAGTATTCAGCCTTCATTGTGTTTGATCTTTGACACTACTACCCACTTACTTTCTCTAAACCATCCCTTGCCATTTTTCCTTGTCTTCTTTTTTTTCCCTCTGAATGCTCTTTAGTCTCCTTGATTGCTTTCATTTTCTCCATCTCCTTCGAAATTTTTGTTTTCCTGGCTTCTGAACTTCTTCTCCATTTCCCTCTTTTTGTACATAGAGACAGAGAGAGAGAGAGGCAGAGACACAGGCAGAGGGAGAAGCAGGCTCCATGCAGGGAGCCCGACGTGGGACTCAATCCCGGGTCTCCAGGATCACACCCCATGCTGAAGGTGGCGCTAAACTGCTGAGCCACTGGGGCTGCCCTGTGGTCAGTTTTTTAAGATACCTACTTGTTATGTCCCCTGGTTTACACAGTTCCTGGAAATTTAACTGTTGACTCTCAGGAGTCAGCAGGAGCCAGTTCCAGCACACCACCGTGTGACTAATTCCTTTTCAGTCATCCTCCATGATGCTGCCAGAAACTAAAACACAAATGACAGTGCTGTTTCCTGTCTTTAACCTCAATGGGATATAGTCTAAACATTTGAGAAGTCATACCAGTCGCTTTTTAAACTGCCCTCAGTCTTCCTTTGGAACTTCAATTTTCTATCATTCTTGTCCCTTCTGCCCAGCATACACACAGTGTGATCTAGACACATTGACGTCGGCGGTGCCCTTATTTCTCAAAATATGCTATGGCATTTGCTGCCTCTAAACCTTCTTGGAGTGGCCTTCTTCACTTGGCTGCCTTGAAGAATCTTTAATCCTGAAAACTCCTTGGCAAACTGGAAGGAAATGAGGTTCCCAGAATTAAGGCCAAAGTAGCAGCTTTTCTTTCACTTTAAGAGTCATCAAGAATGAGTCTTTGCCCTTTGCAGAATGCTACTTCCAGCAGGTATATAGATGAATTCATCCATTCAACCTGTATGGAACACCTACCATGTGTCAGACGTTGTTCAGGCTCTAGGGTCATGGGAGTAAAGAAAACAAAGCCCTTGCTCTCATGGAGTGTACTTTTTTTTTTTTTTTTAAATTTTTATTTTATTTTATTTATTTATGATAGTCATACAGAGAGAAAGAGAGAGAGGCAGAGACACAGGCAGAGGGAGAAGCAGGCTCCATGCACCGGGAGCCCGATGTGGGATTCGATCCCGGGTCTCCAGGATCGTGCCCTGGGCCAAAGGCAGGCGCCAAACCGCTGCGCCACCCAGGGATCCCTCATGGAGTGTACTTTTTAGGGATAGAGACACTAGAAGTTTTCTTGTAAGGACTCTATTTTGCTGGTTAGTTTTATAATTTCTTCAGGGTGATCTTACCTGTATCTATCACATGGGTCAAAGATAGTGGTTTTATACCTACAGTGAGCTCACTTCTACGTAACTTTTTAACTCTTAACTCTATTTATCTTTTACCTACAGATTTTTGGGTTTCTGTATGGAAAGATGCCTTAGCATCTAGCATCACTTCTTCTTTGTGTTTATTAAGGCTGTGTTTTGAACATAGTCTCCCTTTCTACTTACTTATTTCGCCCATATATCCCTAATTTCAGTAATATCTATAAGTTTGTATTTGCCTACTTCTGTTATAATTCCAGAATCACTTTATTGTGACAGCATTTGTGCATTGGAGATACAAGAGATCATAAATATCAAATATAGTAAATTGGTTTGTTGTCATTGTCAGTGACCTTGTTTTCTTGCATTAAAGCCTGCAGTTAGTAGTTAATTTTTAACCTTCTATTTAATATGTTCCTTTTGACTCCCTGGTAAAAGTTAACTTTTCGTAGTATAATATAGGGGTTTATAGTGTGGGCTCTGCAGCTAGGGTGCCTGAATTAAAATCTCAGACAGGTTGGACAGGTTGCATGCCCTGTCTTCACCTGTCTCTTCATCTGTGAAATGGGGGAAACAATAGTTGATAGTTCGAACAGAGTTGTGTGAGGATTGAATGAGTTAATATGTTTAAAGTGTGTAGGTCAATGACTGGCCCACAGTAAGCTCTCTGTGAATGTTACCATTCCTTCTCATTTACAACAGTTCTCCATGTATAAAAAGATTCAGAGTATGTTATCTATGATTATACTTGTTCTGTTGTGTGCTGTGGTTTATTGCAGTGCAATTAGTATTTAAAGAGTTTGCTTATTTTTTTCTAGAGTGTTACAGTGATTTTTTAAATGAAGACTTTGATGTCAAGACTTATACTTCCCAGTCTATCCATCAAGCTGTAATTGCTGAACAACTAGCAAAACTTGCCCAAGGAATCAGTCAGTTGGATAAAGAGCTACACCTACAGGTATTTCCAATCTTTTGGATCATCTGGCTTCTTCAGCCTACAGTGATAATTTATCACTTTGTAATCCTTTTATTATTTAATCTAAACATGTATTTAAATGAGGAAATGTGCAACTTATGAGTGTGGCTTATTTCTCAAGGTATGTTTTTGCAAAGTTTTCCATAAACTGCTTTTTGTTAGTTGAAAAAGGAACATACCCCTCTCTTCAAAAGTATTTGGTCATCCCTTGTTTGCCCCACCTAATTGATGTGCAGTGACTATAGGTGGGTGAAAAATAGGAAGTCTTTGGTAAAAATAATAGCAAATGAAATTTTGGAAGTAGAACAGTGTAAGGGACGCCTGGGTGGATCAGTGGTTAAGTGTGTTTGCCTTCAGCTCAGGGTGTGATCCCGGAGTCCTGGGAATGAATTAAAAAAAAAAAAAAAAAAAAGAACAGTGAAAGACATATTGGGAAGTTCACATTGGCGCTTCCCACTTTATGAACACAAAGTGTAACATTTGCTGAAATTCTAGAAAGTTGATAAATTTGTGGTAGCTAGAACACAGTATGGAGAATTAGGAGGTGGCTCTTTTTTTTTTTTTTTTTTTAAGATTTTATTTATTTATTCATGAGAGACACACACAGAGAGAGAAGGAGACATAGGCAGAGGGAGAAGCCGGCTCCATGTAGGGAGCCTGATGTGGGACTTGATCCTGGGACTCCAGGATCATGCCCTGGGCCAAAGGCAGGCGCTCAACCACCAAGCCACCCAGGCATCCAGGAGATGGGTCTTAATCTCAGCTGTGCTATTACCTTTCCTATCAGTTAATGTCTTTGAGTTTTGCTTTTAACAAAGGAAATCTATTAAATGAGTTGGAGTGAATAAGGAGGAACAGACGACAGTGGAAGATCTTAAGAGTTCCTTCCTCTTCTAAAATTCTGTAATTTTATGGGGAGTTTTATAGTATACTTCCTGGTGTTGGCTTTTGTCTGTTGAGTAGGCACTTGACAAATATTTAAATGAGTGAAAAAATGCATGAATATATGGAGTTTACCAGGAAACTTGGATCTGTTATAACATGAGACATGTTCACTTAAATATTTTGTGCTGTACTTTATCAATCAAAAGAGTAGCTTAGGACTAGGATGACTTCTAGGATTCCTTTAACTTTATATATTATATATTATATATTTTAACTATACATTTAATTATATATTTTAATTGTCAGGATTTGCATTAGGCTATGGGGATAGAAGAATGAAAATATTTTCCAGCTCTCCAAGGACTCCCCGACCAATGGCAGATACAGAAATAATGACAGGCAAGTGATGCCTGTTTTATTTAGACTAGTACAAAGTGTTCATAAAAGCAGGAGAGAATGCACTTTGCCTAGGGTTCTCAGGGGTGGCTTTTTCTAAGAGCCACCTGAAATTCTTTTTTATGGTTGGTATTTTCTTTCTTTTGCAGGTTTTTATTTAAATTCCAGTCTGTTAACTATGATGTATTATTAGTTTCAAGTGTAGAATTTAGTGATTCATCAGTTAGATACAACATCTAGTGTTCATCACAAGTGCCCTCCTTAATCTCCATCACCCATCCTCCCCCTACTTCCCCTCCAGCAAGCCACAGTTTGTTCCCTATAGTTAAGAATCTGTTTCCTGGATTGCTTCTCTGTTTTTTTCCCCTATGCTCATCTGTTTTGTTTCTTAAATTCCACATATGAGTGAAATCATATGGTATTTGTCTTTCTCTGACTTAATTTGCTTAGCATAATACTCTAGGTCCATCTACGTCGTTGCAAATGGCAAGATTTCATTCTTTTTTATGGCTGAGTAATATGATTAGTATTTTCTTTTTCCTTGCATGCAGTACCTTCTTTGCAGAAATCAATAAAGATGAAAAATTTATTTAACATCTCTTACAGGGGACAAATTACACTTATAATAGTTTGGAATATAAAGTAGAGGCCTAGAATAAGATCTGAACCTGCTATAATTGTTTTTCTGCAGAAGCAAAATTGGGATAATGATAATCAAACCCATAAAAAATCTTTTTAAATATCATCGAGGTGATTAAATAACAAAAGATGTGTTGAGGTATGTATTAGTTGGAGCATAGGACAAGAAATAGAAACCACTCTAGGCATTTAAAGCAGGAAGATGTTTAATACTGAGGACTGGATGCTTCTGAAGTCAGTGGACTGAGTTGAAAGATCTATGAAGAAAGATCTTCATAGATGCAGTGTGGAGGCCTAGAAACTCCAGCCATTACCTCCTATGCCACTGCTGCAATTCTGCCTTGGGGTATCTAGTAACTAAATTCTAGAATGATTGATATGGCTATTCCAACCATCTCTAAATTCTCAGGTCTCAGGACCTTGCTCATTACTAGCTGAAACAGTAACAGGAAGATAGCTTTCCTTTCCTTTCTGTCTTCCAGATCTCTTGAAAATTCATCCAGCTGGCTGAAGGGGAGTTTATGAAAGTGTATGTAGCTTTAGGATTTTCAACATTTCCAAAGTATTCTTCACACAGGAGAAAGGATAGAGAATTAAAATTAGTCTTGTTAGGATGCATAGATAAATTGATGACCATATCAGTGGACTGGGGAGAATTCAGACATGCTCTGGCAATCTTAACAGACATAGGAGACCAAAAAGTAACACTTATTTTAGATGGATGTGAGAGAGAGGGACTTGATAAAATAAGTGATACCTGATATAGGACAATGTGGAGGTTCCAGTGAATGAATCCTTGCTGACTAGGAGTTTCAGTTTACAGCCTGGATAGGAAACTCCCTATTCATTGGAATAAAAAAAAGTACAAAATGATAAGGACTCTTGCATTACTCTAAAGATTTGCATGATTTCTTGATGTATCTAGGAATTTCTTACATGTGGTCTTTAACTCTTAAACTTTTTGGGTTTTTGATGTGGTCATTCACATTGCCCTAATTTTCATAAAAAAAAAAAAATCAGTCTTGCATGGGGATTTTTCGCCATGGGAAACTGAAAGCAGAGAGATACTCAGGAATAGTTGGGTACTGACTCTGCTTTATCTTTTCAGATTAGAATGTGGTCTTGATGATGCTGAATTAAGTTCAAAAACTAAGAGAACCTAATGTTTGAAAATATTCTTTATGGGAAAAGCATACAACAGCATGGCAAGAATTAGCCTGGGTTTTTTTTTTTGTTGTTGTTTTTGTTTTCTTTTAGTTTCAATTTTGGCACAACTCCCCATGCTCCTTCCATTAGGAAAGCAAGGGGATAGTGAAAAGGCTGTGTCTTTTTTGGCTCTATGTCGAACTATAAGCATGTTTGTGTTTCTGCTAATAACTCATCTCAAGTATACCTTTATCACCTGTATACTTTTCTTTTGTGTTAGTGTTTGCGCCTTCCCGTATGGAGGGAGACCTTTAGTTCTAGCTTGTGGCTATAAAGAAAAATACCTAGTACTTACAGCAAATTCTTGATTTTCAGGTTGTTGCAAGACATGAAGATTTGCTAGCACAAGCAACTGGGATTGAGTCTTTGGAAGGTATGTTTCCATTAAGTAACTGTAAGTTAGATGGAGCTAGAGCAGGGATTGGCAAACTTTTACTGTTAAGGGTCAGATAGTAAATACTTTAGACTTCGCAGGCCATACCATTTCTGTTGCAATTACTAAACTCTGTGGTTGCAGAGTGAAAGCAGCCAGGTAATATGTAAATGATTGTGGCTGTGTCCCAACAAAACTTGAATAAAATTTTGTTGACCTCTGAGCTAAACTATCTGCATTCAAATCCTTGCTTTGTCACTTAATAGATATGTGACTGTGAACAAGTTATTTAACCTTTGTGTGCCTCCCTTTTATATATAAAGGAGGAGTATTAAAATATTCCTGTATGGTGCTATTTTGAGGACTAAGTGAATTAGAAAAATGGTTAGGATAATCCTGGTGCATAGTTAGTGCCTCTATAAAATTAACAGAAAATTGTTAATTAGCAAAAACATCAATACCACCAGAGTGAGGAATAGTGGAAGTAGGCTTGAATACTTTTCTTATTTTTGGCTTTCTTTGAAACTTTTTCAATGAGAATATAATAGAATAATGATGCATTGGAGACTCCTGTAGCTCAGTCAGTTAAACTTCTGACTCTTGATTTTGGCTTAGATCATGATCCCAGGGGATTAAGCCCCGAGTTGGGCTCCGTGCTCAGTTTGGAGTCTGCTTGAGATTCTTGCTCTTCCTCTCCACCTCACTCAACTTGCCTGTGCGCGCATACTCTTTCTCTCTAAAACTTAAAAAAAAAAATAATAGGGGATCCCTGGGTGGCTCAGTGGTTTAGCGCTGCCTTCAGCCTAGGGTGTGATCCTGGAGACCTGGGATCCCTTGTTGGGCTCCCTGCATGGAGCCTGCTTCTCCCTCTGCCTCTCTCTCTCTCTCTCTCTCTCTCTCTCTGTCTCTCATTGATAAATAAATAAAATCTTTAAAAAAATAATAATAATTGGGATTTTTTAATGAGACTTACTATTTTTGATTGGCTAAATCCTTTTTTTTTTTTATATTTATTTATTTATTCGTGAGAGACAGAGAGAGAGCGAGAGAGAGGCAGAGACAGGCAGAGGAAGTAGCAGGCTTCCTGCAGGGAGCCCAGTGCGGGACTCTATCCCAGATCCTGGGATCACACCCTGAGCCAAAGATAGACGCTCAAGTGCTGAGCCACCCAGACATCCTGATTGGATAAATATTTTATGAATTTTTCATCCTATCTTGATTTAAATTCAATTACATGTTATAAATACGGAATGTTTAAGTGATTTTCCCTATGTTGATCAAATTCTTGAGGAAGAGGGATATTACTTTCTGTGATGCAATATTCTTTAATGCTTCCCCTAGTATTTCTTTTTTTTTTTTTTTAAATATTTATTTATGACAGAGAGAGAGAGAGAGAGAGAGAGAGAGAGAGAGAGGGGCAGAGACACAGGAGGAGGGAGAAGCAGGCTCCATGCAGGGAGCCCAACGCGGGACTCGATCCCGGGACTACAGGATCACACCCTGGGCCAAGGGCAGGCGCTAAACCGCTGAGCCATGCAGGGATCCCCTCCCCTACTATTTCTTACACACTCAAAGGTATTAGCTTATTCTCAGCATGTATGCTGTTTCTCAGACATCCTAATGAAGAACTTAGTATTTGGGAGAATGATAGTTCGTTACTTGAGTATTTAGGATGATTAGCAGACTGTTTTCTTGGGAAAACTCAGAAGCTCTAAGTACTGACCACTTGCAATTGGAAATTATTTATTTTTAATCTCATAATATTTTATGTGTTTCTGGAAGCAAAGTAAATATCTGTTTTATTGTTGAAATTTTTTTAAACAAATGGTAAGTGATTTTTTCATTTGTCAAACCCATAAGGATGGCTGGTAGTACATTGATTCTGAGTGTATTTAGGAGTAGATGCATCATTGCAACAGAAATAGTTCTCATTGTGGTTTTCTTAAATGCAATTAGGTCTGTATTGTGCTTATTTTTCCAAAATGCTTTTCAGTGATTATAATATTTAAAATAAATGGTTAGACTGAATTAGAAAGACTATCCATTGGATAAGTATATGAGGTACAAAGGCTGTCTTCTCTGAGTTCTTGTGATAATCTGAGCATCTTCTCTGGATTATTTGAACATAAAACATCAAAGTATGATTTAGTATTCATTTTGGCATGGTGTGGATTTCTAAGCACTTAATGTTGAAATGGCCGAAGAATAAGTGTGATCTGTATTTGGAAACGAATATTATGCCAACTTCTGCTTCGTCTGCTTTTTTCCCCAAATATTTAAATTTTTTGCCACATAGTTTGGAATTACTTTTATTGAACCTATTTTGTTAAAAATTAACCCCTATTTGTTTTCATTCATTTATTCATTTAAATGTTAGTTGAGAATTTGCTAGGTTCCCAACAGCTATAACAAAGATAGAGTCCCTGTTCTTATGGCATTTAGAGATATATTTAATTAACCCTATTGTATTGAAAAGAGATGTCCTCATTCCTTCCTTCATTTGTTCACTCAAACAGTAACTGAGAGCTTTTTAAGTCCTGTGGACCTGGAACTATAGAAGTCACTGTTCTTATGGAATTAATGTTCTTCTAATGTGGGGAAGCAGACGAAATTCCCACATATGGGAAAATTCAAATATTTTTAAGTCCCATAAAGAAAATAAAATGGATGATTGGGTTAAGGAAAGGGAGCAAGGATAGTCAGGGGAGGCCTTTTTGAGAAGATGACATTTGAGCTGAGAACTCAAATGGTAAGGTAGGAATTAGCTTGGGATGTACAAGGGCAGAACGAAGGCCGGTATGAGGGGAATTTAATGAATGAAGGAAAGAATTATAGATGAGGTTCTTGGAAAAGAAGTTTGATTTTCATTCTAAATGCACTGGTAAACCATTGGAAGGTTTTTTTTTTTTATTAGGGGTATGTTGTGTAAGATTTATGCTGTAAAAGCTTTTTCTGATGGCTCTGTAGGAAGTAGGAGTAGAATCAGGGGTATCAATTTAGAAGATACTAGAAGATTAGAGTTGAGTTGATGGTGCTCTGGATTAGAATGGTAGATGTGAAGAGAGGGAAATGGGTGGGATAAAATGGGGGCATAACTGATAGGGTTTGGTGATGGAGATGAAAGGGTAGAGGGGACAAAAGTCACCAAGTGTGATTCCCAAGATTTTAGTCTGAAAAATGGGATAAATAATGGTATAGGAAACTGAGATGGGTCAGAATGGAGAGGATTATAATTTTGATGAGGAAGGGTGGAACAGAAGTTATCTTGGGCATCTTAAATTTGATATGAGAAAGTTCAAGTCCATAGGTGTGTGTGTGTGTGTGTGTGTGTGTGTATGTGTGAGTGTGTGTGTGTGTGTGTGTGTGTGTATACATAGGCAGGCAGGCATAGGTCAAATCTGTCTATGTAGATGTGCGTACATATGTGTGTATGTGTATGTATAAGATTGGTATTTTATTGAACAGATAGTATTTAAAACACCAGAATTGGGTGAAATTCTTAAGAGAGATTGTAGATGGAGAAGTGAAACTGGCTGAGCATCAGATCTTAGAGGACTCTAGCAGAGGAGGAACTGCTAATGTAATAGGAAGAAGTGGGGGATCCTTGGGTGGCTCAGCAGTTTAGAGCCTGCCTTTAGCCCAGGGTGTGATCCTGGAGTCCTGGGATCGAGTCCCACTTGGGCTCCCTGCATGGAGCCTGCTTCTCCCTCTGCCTGTGTCTCTGCCTCTCTCTCTGTCTCTCAAAAATAAATAAAATCTTAAAAAAAAAAAAAAAGTAATAGGAAGAAGCCCAGGGAGTGTGACAACTTGGCACCCTAGAGAAAAAGAATATTGTTGGGAGGGAGTGGTGTGACTATGTTTTGAATTTCAGAGGATTTGAGCAAGGTAAAGACAGAACTGACAGTAGAATTTGGCACCTTGGGGATTTCTGGTGACCTCTATAAGATCTGTTTTGGTGGAGTGTGTATGAAAGTCTATTTGAGAGTGCCTTGTGGAGAGAATAAGATGTAAGGACATGATGATAACAAGCGAGAACAGTTCATTCCTGGAGGTCTAAGATCAACGAGCCATAAAACTAGCAGAAAAATGGGAATCTTCCGGTTGGATTCTATTGGACTAAGCCATACTAAAGCCTATTTGTACCTGATAATGTTTATTAGTTCTAGTATTACTTCATCTAATATATGACAGAGTTATAGAACTAAGTAAATAAACCTAAGTTTATTTAGAATACTATGTTTTTAAACTATGGCTATGCCTGTTAAATGTAAGAACTGAGTTTTAAAGAATGGAGTTCAAAATCATTACAACTGTAATATTGAAAAGCTTGTTATCAGGTATGTAAAATAGGAAAATTAAGATCTATCTTCCTGAAAATACTCTTATAGTTTTGTAAAAAGTTAACCATCATGTTGTGTATGTGGAGAGTAAAGGTGATACTATCCTTGCTATCCATGTGTATGATTTATCTAGCATATAATGAAGTTAACAAACATTCATTGCCATTGGAAGTAGTCTGATTTAGGCTCAGGTCATACAGTAGTGAATGAGAAATATACTTTCCCTAATCTCCAGGAATTTATAGTCAGTGAAAGAGTAAAACATTAAACAGATATAAAAGCGGATATGTAATTACCTAATGGGATTAGTGCCATGAAAGAAATGTATGCTAAGGAAGGAAATAACAAGAAAATCTAAATTAGTTGGGGGATCTTTTAGTGATTGTTTCTGTTAAACTGAGGCTTTAGGAACAGTGGGTGTTTATCTAGTAGGAGCTTGGGGGTGCGGTGAGGTGTTGGAGAGAAAGTACACCATTTCCAGGTGGCGCAGGGCCCTGAAGACCAAGCTGTGGACTTTAGTTTTGACATGGAAGCAAAGGGGAGACCATGGAAGGGTTTTAGGGAATATTGTGCTACAGTTTACCCCTTTAAAGTGCCCTCAGGCTCCTCCTTTTGTGACTAGTACAATACATGAACATGAAACTTAGCCATTGTAAAGTATGTAATGTAGTAGCATTAATTACATTACAGTGTTGTGTAGCCATTACTGTGTGGTTCCAGAACTTTTTAATCACCCAAAGTGGAACACCCTATGCTCCTTATGCAGTCACTCTCTATTTGTCAGACTTCTTTACTGGAACAAGGATTGGAGGAGGGGACTAGTTAGAGGCTTTAACAATAGTGCAGGTGAAAGATACCGGTTGCTTAGGTTATGATGGTGGCAGAAAAAAAATGGAAATTTTTCTGTGGGTATGGATATATATATATGATTTTTTTCTTTTAATATATATATATTTTTTGCCCGATTGGAGCCCTTGTAAATTTGTAAAGTAACGAAAGCTGTTATGTTTTCCTAGGTGTTCTTCAGATGATGCAGACAAGAATTGGGGCTTTACAGGGAGCTGTTGATAGGTACTGTTGTTCATTTTGTAAATAAGTGGAGTAGAAAGAAATTTAACCATTGATATTTTGAAGATGTTTTTATCATTACTCTTCTCTTTTTTATTCTTTAGGATGAAAGCAAAAATTGTGGAACCATACAATAAAATAGTAGCCCGGACTGCACAACTAGCAAGACTTCAGGTGGATTCTCACTTTTCATTTCTTTATACTTTATTATTCATTTTTTTAAATAAGTGGACAAATTTCAAGAGAATGAATTCTGAGGAAATAAGGGTATATGAAAGCAAAGGGGGAAATACTAAAGAACTTTAAGATACCCAGGTTGTGGTATGTTTGTTTGTTTGTTTTTGAGAGGGTGGGAGAGAGAGAGAGACTCTTAAGCAGGTTCCATGCCCAGCGCGGAACCCAACATAGTAGGGGGAGCTTGATCTCTTGACCCTGAGATGGTGACTTGGGCTGAAATCAAGAGTCGTTTGATTAACTGAGCCACCCAGGCACTCCAAAATACACAGTTTAAAAGATGCAAATCTAAACTATTGAAGTGAATTATTTTCATTCTTAATATGACAGTGGATAATCATTTACTAACTTATCTAGATTCAAATTATTTGTTCGATAGGAACAGGAAGAAACCTAACATTTATGCTGTGCTCAAATGTAAGGAACCCAAACTTCTAACTTGTTCTAATAGGAGTATTTGTGCATTTTGGGGGAAATTTGATTTTTGACCAGCATTTAGTGATTTTTATGGCTGTTATTTTTCCAGATATTTTTCTGTTCCTCCCCTTTCTTTTTGGGACTATAATTACACATGCACTAGGCATCTTAAGACTGTCTCATAGATCACTGGATTCTCTGTTCATTTTTTTCCATAGTCTTCTTTTCCATGTGTGTTTTGTTTTGGATAATTTTTATTGCTTTGTTTCCAAGTTCACTAATTATTTCTTCTGTACTGTTTAATCTGCCCCTAATCTTGTTCAGTGTATTTTTCATTTCAGACAGTTTTGTTTCATCTGTAGAAGTTTGATTTAGGCATTTTCTGTACTTTTCATTAATCTACTTAACCTTTTGGACATATGGAATGTTATTAAGATAACTATTTTAATGTCTTTGCTAACTTATAGAGTGTGCCAGTCATACCATAGTCTAGGTTCAGAACATTTCCCATCACCACCAAAAAGATGCCCCCAGGTCTCTTGGCCGTTTTCTTATTTCATTTGGGCTGCTAGAACAGAATATTATAGACTGGAGAGCTTATAAACTACAGAAATTTCTTTCTCACAATTCTGGAGGCTGGAATTCTGAGTCCCTGCCTGCTCATGTTCTAGTATAGGCCCTCTTTTGGGTTGCAGATAATCATTTTCTCTTTTAATTTTTTAAATTAAGTTTTTAATTTTAATTCCAATATACCTAACATAAAGCGTTCTATTAGTGTCAAGTCTACAATATAGTGATTCAACAATTGTATATATTACTCAATGCTCATCATGATTAGATAGTCATTGTTGTATTCTCAAGTGGCAGACAGGACAAAGAGAGATCTCTGGAGTCTCTTTTACAAGGCACTGATCCCATTCATGAGTTGTTCGCTTTCATGACCTAGTCACCTCCCAAAGGCCCCACTTCCTAATATCATCACATTGGGGGTTAGGATTTTAGCACATGATTTTTTTTAATCGTTTCATTTTTCTTTTTTCATCATGTTAAGTGTACTCTTTAATCCCTATCACCGATTTCCCCCTTCTGCCCACCTCCCTTCCCTCTGGTGACCATCAGTTTTATATAATTAAGAGTCTGTTTCTTGGTTTCTTTCTCTTTTTTTTCCCTTTGCTTGTCTATTTTGTTTCTTAAATTCCACATACGAGTGAGATTATATGGTATTTGTCTTTTTCTGACTGACTCATTTCATTTAACATTATAGCTCCATCCATGTTGTTGCAAAAGGCAAGATTGTAACCTTCAGTCTGTTCCAGTTGTCTCTACCTATTCCAGTTCTAGGCAGTCGCTCATCTGTTTTCTGTCACTATTGATTTGCTTTTTCTGGTCGTCATTTCATACAAATGGAATTGTACAAGATAGAGTCTTTTGTGTCTGGCTTTGTTCACTTTGCCTAATGCCTTTGAGGTACATCCATGTTGTAGAATGTCTTCAGTAGTTTATTCTCTTTTTTTATTGCTAAATTGTGTTCAGTTTTATGGATATAACACATTTTGTTTCACCAGTGAATGGATATTTGGATTATTTCTAGTTACTTGCTTTTATGAATAATGCTGCCATGAACATTTGCTTACATGTATTTGTGTGGACCTGTGCTTTCATTTCTCTTAGGTAGTTTTCTAAAAATGGAATTGGTAGGTTGTATGGTAAGCTTAATTTTTTAAGGAGCTGCCATATTGTTTTCCAAAGTGCCTATACTATTTTATATTCCCATCAGCAGTGTAGGAGAATTCTAGTGTCTACACATACTTACCAACACTTTTTCTCTCTTTTTTGATTATGGGCCTTCTAATGGGTGTACAGTGGTATCTCATAATTTTAGTTTACATTTTTTACATGACTAATGATGTTGAGTGTCATTTCATATGCTCATTAGTATTTCTTCTTTAATTAGTCTATTCATATCTTTTAGACATTTTAAAGTCAGGTTATCTTATTGAGTTATAGTATTTTTATTGAATAATAATTGACACACAATGTTACATTGGTTTCAGGTGTACAGCATAGTGATTCATCACTCTGTATATTATACTGTGTTCACCACAAGTGTAGCTAACATCTATCACTGTATAACACTATTACAGTACCATTGACTGTATTCTCTATGCTATACCTTTCATCCCAGTGATTTAACTCATTCCATAACTGGAAGGCCATACCTCCCACTCCTCTTCACTAATTTTGCCCATCCCCTCACCTCCCTCCTGTCTGCTGACCATTGCTGTGTTTCTGTATTTATAGATCTGTTTCTGATTTTTCTGTTTATTTGCTCTTTTTTTTTTTTAGATTCCACATATAATTGAAATCATATGATATTTGTCTTTCTCTGTTTGACTTATTTTACTTAGCATAACACACTCTAGGTCTACCCAAATTGTTGCAGATGTCAGGATTTCATTCCTTTTTATGGCTACATAAATATTCGTGTATGTGTATGTATACATACCACATCTGCTTTATTCATCTATCAGTGGATGCTTAGGTTGCTTCCATATCTTGGCTGTTTCAAATAATGCTACAGTGAAAATGGGGTGCATATATCTTTCTGAATTAGTGTTTTTGTTTTCTTTGAATAAATACCCAGTTAGGAGTTGGGTTGTTTTTGGGTTTTGTTTTGTTTTGTTTTTACATATTATGCTACAATATATGATTTGCAAATATTTTCTCCCAGTAAACAATATGTTTCCAGTCTGTGGCTTGATTTTTCATTTTTAGTGGTATCTTTTGAAACAGAAAAATTGTAAATTTTGATGCAGTCCAAATTATCAAATTTTCTTTTATGGATTGCTAGCACCATTACTTAAGAACAACTTTTCCTGTTGAATTTTTTTGTTGCCTTCATAATAATTAACTTTATATGTGTGGGATTATTTCTGGACTCCTTACTCTTGTCAGTTGATCTAATTTTTTGCCTTTATAGTAATATACTAGTCACTCTCTTGATTGGAAAAGGATACTATTTTAGTATCTTTGCAATTACATATGAATTTTAGAATCAGCCTATCAATTTCTATTAAAAAGCTGATTAGGATTTTGATTGGAAATGTACTATATCCATAGTATAGCTTGGGGAGAATTGACAACAATATTGAATCTTCCAACTCATGAATGTGGTGTCTTTACATGTATGTAGGTCTTCCTTTATTTCAGCCATATTTTGATTTCAGTTTTGCTAAATTTACCTTTAAATGTTTGGTTTTGTTACTGTACTAAATGGTATTTTTAAAAAAACTCTATTTTCTTATTGTTCATTGCTGTTTTATATAGAATTGGTTTTTGGAAATTGACTCTATAAAGGAAATAATGAAGGGTTTTAAGAATGAGTTTTCTTCTCATAAAGTTAGTAGACATTGTATGACTTAATGCCAATATTGTTTGAAGATAAAGAATATAGATAAGATAATGAGGGATTGATAATTGAGCAGCTCTAATTTTTGGTAAGCCATCGGAACATCTCCTGTGAGAAAGATTGTGTTAGTGTTGGCAGAGAATACAAAGATGGGTGGTTTGGTACTTGTTTTCAAAAAGTTTTCATCATGGTTAAAGGAAATCTGAAAGCTATAGTAACTTTAATGTCAAAATAATAAGTATTCAGAGGAGAGAGAAAGTATATGCAGTTGGATTATTTTATGAAGTGTTTAATGCTTAAAAAATAGTATTTGAGATGGGCTTAAAGAACTAAGCTGTTGGGATCCCAGGTGGCTCAGTGGTTTAGCACCTGCCTTCCACCAGGGCGTGATCTTGGAGTCCTGGGATTGAGTCCCACATCAGGCTCCCTGCATGGGGCCTGCTTCTCCCTCTGCCTGTGTCTCTGCCTCTCTCTCTCTCTCTCTGTGTCTCTAATGAATAAGTAAATAAAATCTTAAAAAAAAAAAAAAAGTAAGCTGTTGACAGCTTTGAAGTACATCTTTAAAAATAAATGCAGTTAATAAGGGTTTTAAAGGATAGGTAGGATTTGGGTATGCTAAAATGAACGTAGGCAATTAGAAGAATATAACAGAGGCATGATCTCTCTCTCTCTCTGTGTGACTATCATAAAAAAAAAAAAATAACAGAGGCATGAGGTGGAGGCTTGAGGGCATATCCAGAGAATGACAATGAAAGTGTACATTCAAAGGATTAACTCCAGCCATTTCCTCTTGTCCATCCTTCTTATTACTTCTATCTATCAGCCTCCTCCTTCACTAAAGACAGATCTGGTTCAGTTATCTTTTTAGTGAGAGTCTTTACATCATGCTTTCTGGCTTTAGTGCCCATAGTAATCCACCCACTCATCCATCCATTGTTCTGTCCTCACTCTTGGAGTTTCTTTTCTTTTCTTTTCTTTTCTTTTTTTTTTTTTTTTTTTAAGATTTTATTTATTTAATCATAAGAAACACAGAGAAAGAGGCAGAGACACAGGCTGAGGGAGAAGCAGGGTCTCTGCCAGGAGGCTGATGCGAGACTTGATCCCAGGACTCTAGGAACATGCCCTGAGCTGAAGGCAGACGCTCAACCACTGAGCCACCCAGGCGTCCTTCTCTTTGACTTTCTTAACTCCGTTTATGATCTTCATCTGAACTGTACCTGAGCCATCTACACTCATGATTACACAATTCACCTCTGAAATCCAAAACTCTTATGGTCCATTTTTTTTTATACCTCCCCTGATTTTCCAATTTACCCCAGATCTGTTTGGGGTTTTTTTTGGAATAGCTTTATTGAACTATAATTCACGTAAGTATACAACTAAATTTTCTCCACATACTGCTCCCTCTGACTCTCCGAATTTGGTCTGTAACTATACGTTTCTTTATCTTTCCCACCTAAATTTTATTCAAGCTTTTTATTAGGTAATATATAAATTATAATTAATTTTTTTAGTCTGAAATTACATCTTTAACTTTTATAGGTATAAGTTAGAGCTGCTGTTCAGAAAAAAATGTTTTTATATTCGTTTATATCATATTTGCCATCTTTAGCTAGAGTTATCATTACTATCTTCTGATTCTTGTGTATTTGCTTGTAATACTGTGACTTTTCAGTTGTTATAAGACCTTTAATGTTTAGATACAAGCACAAAATCTATTAAGAACCTAACAGGAAGTGTTTAATGGGTTAGGCTTCTGTGAGTTGGACAGTGTTGGTTTGGTCTGTAACACAGGTTTGTTATGCATTGCACTTACATTTTGACTTCAATATAAATACTTCTGATAGAATTTTAATATCTGGGGGTTCTCTTGAATGAAGAATTTACATCACCTATATTTTATTTTAGTTTTTTAAAAGATTTTAAGTAATCTCTACTCCTAACATGGGATTCGAACTTAGAAACTTGAGATCGAGTTGCATGCTCTACTGACCCAAGCCAGCCAGGCATCCCTCATCACTTATATTTTAGAAATTTCTAGTTTGTCTTTTAGGTTTATTAAATAGTAATTCATTAACATTAAGTAATCTTATCGCTTTAAATGTTTAGGGATTATTTATGTAAATAAGTTAAAACTTAAAATTTACAAATTCAAGAAATTCTATTGCCCCAGACATTTAAACACTAATTACAAACTTCCTTAATGAAATTCTTTTTTTAAATCAATTATTTATTTATTTTAAATCAATTAATTAACATATGGTATATAATTAGTTTCAGAGGTAGAATTTAGTGATTTATCAGTTGCACGTAACAGTCAGTGCCTGGGGCACCTGAGTGGCTGAGCCGATTAAGTGTCTGGCTTCACCTCAGGTCATGATCTCAGGGTCCTTGACCTAACAGGGAGTCTGCTCTGCCTCTTTCCACTCATGCTCTCTCTCTCTCTCTCTCTCTCAAATAAATGAAATCTTAAAAAACAAAACAAAACACCACCACCCAGTGCTTATTATATCAGGTACTCTCCTTAATGCATAGCACCCAGTTACCCCATTCCCCCACCTCGTCCCCCCAAATTCTTTCAAACATTAAAAAAATAATAAATTTGGGGACACTTGGGTGGCTCAGTGGTTGAGTGTGTCTGCCTTCAGCTTAGGGTGTGATCTGGGATCCGGGATCAAGTTCTGCATCCAGCTTCCTGCGAGGAGCCTGGTTCTCCCTCTGCTGTGTCTCTGCCTCTTTCCCTCTGTGTCTTTCATGAATAAATAAATCTTAAAAAAAATTAAAAATAAAAATAAAAAATTTGATATATTTTCTTTTTAAAAAATAAATAAAATAAAATAAAATTAAAATTTTAGTTAACATACAGTGCAATATTGATTTCTGGAGTAGAATTCAGTGGTTCATCACTTACATACAAGACTCAGTGCTCATGATAAGTGCCCTCTTTAATACCCATCACCATCTAGCCCATCCCCCACTACCTTCTTCCATCAACCCTCCGTTTGTTCTCTGTCATTAAGAATCTCTTAGGGCTTGTTTCCCTCTCCTTTTTTTCTTTTCCCTCTTCCCGTATGTTCATTTGTTTTCTTTCTTAAATTCCACATATGAGTGAGATCATATAGCATTTGTCTTTCTCTGGCTGACTTATTTCACTTAGCATAATACACTCTAGCTCCATCCATGTCATTGCAAATGGCAAAATTTCATTCTTTTTGATGGCTGAGTAATATTCCAGTGTTTGTGCAGGTGTGTTCGTGTATGTGTGTGTGTTTATCTACCACATCTTCTTTATTCATTCATCAGTTGATGGACATTTAGGCTCTGTCCATAGTTTGGCTATTCTTCTTCTTCTTCTTTTTTTTTTTTTTTGAAGATTTTATTTATTCATGAGAGACACAGAGAGAGGCAGAGACACAGGCAGAGGGAGAAGCAGGCTCCCCACAGGGAGCCTGATGCGGGACTCGATCCCAGGACCCTGGGACCACTCACTGAGCTGAAGACAGATGCTCAACCACTGAGCCACCCTGGCATCCTTTGGCTATTGTTGATAATGCTGCTGTAAACATCAGTGTCCATGTATCCCTTCAAATCTGTATTTTTGTATTTTTTTTAGATATCTACTGGTGTAATTGCTGTAGTTCTATTTTTACATTTTGAGGAACCTCCATACTGCTCTCCAGAGTGGCTGTGTCCATTTGCATTCCCACCAACAGTGCAAGAAGGTTCCCTTTTCTCCATATCCTTGCCAACACTTGTTGTTCTTGTGTTAATTTTAGCCGTCCTGACAGGTGTAGGATAGTATCTCATCATGGTTTTGATTTGTATTTCCCCGATAAGGGATGTTGAGCATCTTTTCATGTGTCTGTTAGCCATCTGGATGTCTTTTTTGGAAAAATGTCTGTTCATGTCTTCTGCCCATTTCTTAATTGGGTTATTTGTTTTCGGGTATCAAGCTTGATAAGTTCTTTGCAGATTCTGGATATTAGTCTTTTATTAGATATATTGTTTGCAAATATCTTTTCCCATCCTTTTAGTTTTGTTGATTGTTTCCTTTGCTGTGCAGAAGCTTTTTATACTGATGAAGTCCCAATTTTTCATTGCTTTTATTTCCCTTGCCTGTGGTGGTGTGTCTAGTAAGAAGTTGCTACGGCTGAGGTCAGAGATTTCTGCCAGTGTTTTTCTCTAGGACTTTGATGGATTCCTGTCTCACATTAAGGTCTTTCATCCATTTTAAATTTATTTTTGTGTATGGTGTAAAAAAGTGGTCCAATTCCAGTCTTCTGCATGTTGTCCAGTTTTCCCAACATCATTTGTTGAAGATACTGTCATTTTTCCATTGGGTATTCTTTCCTGTTTTGTTGATTCGTTGACCCTATAGTTGTGGGCCCACTTCTGGATTCTTTATTCTGTTTCATTAACCTTTGTGTCTGGTTTTGTGTTATGAAAGAAATTGAAGAGGACACAAAGAAATGGAAAAGCATTCCATGCTCATGGACTGGAAGAACAAACATTGTTAAAATGTCTATCCTGCCCAAAGGAATCTACACATTTAATGGCAATCCCCATCAAAATACCACCAACATTTTTCACAGAGCTAGAACAAACAGTCCTGAAATTTATATGGAACCACAAAGGACCCTGAATAGCTAAAGCCATTCTGAAAAAAGAAAAAACTGGAGGCATCACAATTCTGGATTTCAAGTTATGTTACAAAGCTGTAGTCGAAAAAAAAAAAAAACAAAAAACAAAAAAACAAAGCTGTAGTCGTCAAAATAGTTAATACATTTTATTTAATGCTTTAAACATCTTCAAGAGCATATTGCAAAACATATACTGTAGTGATTACATTCAGACCAAGACTGCTAACAGAAGCGCAAATACTATCGATTAGTTTTTTGGAATAATTATCTTCTTAATCTTATTCCATTTTTTTTCTTCTTTAGTACTGGTTTTTTCCTTTAGGATTGTAAGAATCTTACAGTATCTAAACAAACAAAAAATTCTATCTCAGATCAGCAGTGTTCTTCAGTTAATTTATTTATGGTTATGGCATGGCACCTGGTTTAATAGTCTAAGGTGATATAGCCTCATTAGCCTGAGGCCCTTAATTAAGTTTCACTTATTACATCGTATGATTTTTATTCTTTGCATTTTGTTTAGATTGTGCATTTTAAAAACTTGATGTATTCAGAAGTATTTTTAGTTTTGCCTATCAATTGTATCATTGCTTGTATCATTGTTATGTAGATTGACTTTGTTGAAAAAAACAAAAAATGTATCTTAGCGTATGTCATTATAATTAACAGATTCATCTAAAAGAGTTGTCATCTAGACAGGAATTGGCAAACTTTTTTTGTAAGTGGCCATGTATTAAATATTTTAGGCTCTTGGGGTACTATATCTCTGTTGCAACTATTCAGCCAAGCTGTAGTGGAATTGGTTGTATTTCGATATAATTTTATTTACAAGATGAGGTGGAAATTTTATTTTTGGCTCTTGGTTGCTAATTTTTGTTCTGTACAGTGTAGACCTGTTTTCTTTGAGACATTCAGTTAATTAATCAGTTTTAAATGGGATCATGACCTAAGCTGAAATCAGGAGTCAGCCACTTAACCCACTGAGCCACCAAGGTGCCCTATCTTCTAATTAGTTTTAGTTGCTGTACTCCTGTTGATGCTCAAGCTATCAGTTTGATTAGTTGGAATCTTTTCAAACTGGCTCTGTTTTTTCAGGGAGCCATTGTGATTTTTTGGAAGTATCTTTGTTCTTCGGGGATTACAGAATGTTCTAGACCTATGCTGATGCTTTTTTCTGGAAGAAACAGGATTAACTAACTGCTGTTTTTTTTTTTTTTAAGTAAATAATATTATAAACCAGAATTTAAATGTAGGGGAATTGATGTGAATTGATGTTGTTAGCAACTTTTTGTGATGTGCCTAGGAGAAGTTATTTTTTAATGCTCATTAACTCACATTGATTTTTTTTTGTATTAACATTGAAAAGTTTGCCATCTTAATCATTTTTAAGTGTACTGCTAACTATATATGCACATTGTTGTATAACAGATCTCCAGAACTTTTTCCTCTTGTAAAACTGAAACTCTGAAAGCCTTAAATAAAAATTTCTCTTTCTCCCTCCTGTCTTCCCTCTTGGTACCTACCTTTCTACTTTCTGTTTCTGTAATTTTGACTAGTTTAGTTATTTATATGAACAGAACATTCAGTATTTATCCTTTTGGTTTATTTCATTTAGCATATTGTTCTTGGGGCTCATCTGTGTTTTAGCACATGGCAGGGTTTCCTTTTTCTTTAAGAATGCATAGTATTCCAGGACACCTGGGTGGCTCAGTGGTTGAGGGGCTGCCTTGGGCTCAGGAAGGATCCTGGGACTGAGTCCAGAGGCCCATATAGAGTTCTCCATGGGAACCTGTTTCTCCCTCTGCCTAGGTCTCTGCCTCTCTCTATGTCTCTCATGAATAAATAAATAAAATATTTAAAAGAGAAAGAATGCATAGTATTCCATTTGTGTATATGGACCACATTTTCTTTGTTAATCCATTGATGGACATCAGGGTTGCTTCCACCTCTTGACTTTTATGAAGAATGCTGCAGTGAACAAATATCTCTTGATATTTGTGCATGGATGTGCAAATATCTCTTGAAATCCATCCTTCTTTGAATTGCTTTGGAGATATCCCCAGACCACATGGTAATTTTATTTTTAATTTTTGTGGATCCTCTATCCTGTTTTCAGTAGTGGCTGCACCAGTTTGCATCCCCACCAGTAGTACCCAAGGTTTCCAGGTTTTCTGCATCTTCATCAGTACTTTTTATTTTCTGTTCTTTTGGTATTGGCCATGCTAATGGATGGGAGGTGGTATCCCATAGTGGTTTTGACTTGTATTTCTACTATGTTGAGTGATATGGAGCATCTTTTCATATGCTTGTTGGCCTAAGTATATCCTAGGAATGCCATTGCTAAGGTTATGTGATTTTTGATCTTTAGCTTTATTATGTAATGCCGAACTATTTTCCCAAATAGGTATACTCATGCATACCAGCAGTATATGAGTTGGCATTAGTTTGTATCATTTCCAACATTTAGTGTTGCCAAACTTTAATTTTTGTCAATATTTTGAGTGTGTGATGGTTTCTGTTTCGATTTTCAGGAATTACCAAAGAGACTGAATACCTGAGATAAGTTCTTGCTTGTGTGTTTCACATATCCCTTTGTGCTTGTTTTTCTCTTTCTTTATAATATCTAGAGGGATAGAAATGAAATTTACCATTTTTTCTTTTAGTGTTGGTGTTTAGTTTTGTTTTGTCTTCTTTAAGAGAACTTTCTCTACCCTGAGCTCATGAAGATATTCTGTACTGTTCTTTGTCATATGTTTTGGTCTGTAATATACCTGAAATTGTTTCTAAGTTTACTGATCTATTTTTTTTAATTTATTTTTTTAAATTTTATTTATTTATGATAGTCACAGAGAGAGAGAGAGAGAGAGAGAGAGAGGCAGAGACATAGGCAGAGGGAGAAGCAGGCTCCATGCACTGGGAGCCCGACGTGGGATTCGATCCCGGGTCTCCAGGATCGTGCCCTGGGCCAAAGGCAGGCGCTAAACGCTGCGCCACCCAGGGTTCCCTACTGATCTATTTTTTAAAAGTGTCTAATCTGCTGTTATTTCCATCCTTTGTATTTTTGATTTTATATAATGTGTTTTTTATTTCTAGTATTTTTTTTAATCTTTCTTTTCTATAATTTACTTCTTGAACACATAGAGTATACTTAAAATAGATATTTTAGTATTTCAGTCTTCATTATTTCTGGGTCCATTTTTTGTTGACCTTTTTTCTCATTATGGGTATTATTTTTTTACTTATTCATAAGCCTGGTAAGTGATTCTTTGTTAGTGCAGAGCCAGAGAAGCCTTTGGTCTAGGGCTAATTTATAGTTTAGTCCTAAATGTTTATTGCTAGGTCTTTATACTGTGAGCTCTGTGAATTGTTTTAATAATTCCTTCCCTGTGTTTCCTCTTATACATGTATAGATTGGTACTTGTGGCCATCCTTGCAGATAGCCACAACCTCTCCTTCCTGTCCAGTTCTCTGTCCATAAATTCTAGCTTTTTTGGTTCTTCTGAAGTGTGATCTGTGTTTCCTCACTGTGAAGAGATGGTCATGTTCTGTTTCTCTTCCCTTTCCCTTTGCTGGGCCCTAAAAATTGTCTCCCAGCAGTAAACTAGGATAGTTAATTTCTCTTTCTTTCTTTCTCTTTCTTTCTTTCTTTCTTTCTTTCTTTCTTTCTTTCTTTCTTTCTTTCTTTTCTTTCTTTCTTTCTTTTCTTTTCTTTTCTTTTCTTTTTCTTTCTCTCTTTCTCTCTTTCTTTCCTTTTCCTTTTCTTTCCTTTTCCTTTTTTCTTTTCTTTTCTTTTCTTTCTCTCTTTCTTTTCTTTCTCTCTTTTCTTTTCTTTTCTTTTCTTTTCTTTTCTTTTCTTTTTTTTTCTTTTCTTTTCTTTTCTTTCTTTTCTTTTCTTTTCTTTTCTTTCAATTTTCTAGTTTTAAGTAATCTCTACATCCAACATGGGGCTTGAACTCACAGCCCCAAGATCAAAAGTCACATGCTCTACCAACAGAGCCAGCCAGGCGCTCCCAAGTTCATTTTCTTTCTTCCAGAGATCACAGTTCTGTGCTATCTGTTGTTCAGTGTCTGAAAATAATTTCATATATTTTGCTCAATTTTCTAGTTGCTTAAGATGGGAGTGTAAATCCAGTCTATCATTCCATCATGTTAGAAGTTGCTTTCAGTTTTAAAGCATGTAAGTCACGTGCAGGTGACTTACATGCTTTAAAATTCACCACTTTAGGGGATCCCTGGGTGGCTTAGCAGTTTAGTGCCTGCCTTTGGCCCAGGGCATGATCCTGGGGTCCTAGGATCGAGTCCTACATCGGGCTCCCTGCGTGGAGCCTGCTTCTCCCGCTGCCTGTGTCTGCTTCTCTCTCTCTCTGTATCTCTCATGAATAAATAAATAAAATCTTTAAAAATAAATTCACCACTTTAAAGTATTTTTAAATGTAAAGTGAGTGGTTTTTACTGTTTGCACAAGATTATGTAACTAGCATGTCTAATGTCAAAACATTTTCATTATCCCGAAAAGAAACTCTATACCCATTAGTAAACACTCCCCTTTACCTATTCCCCACCGACTCTCCAATCTGCTGTTTGTCTCCATGGAATTGCCTGTGCTGGACATTTCATTTCACACATCACACATTTTGTGGCATTATTTGTCTGGCTTCTTTCACTTAACATAAATGCTTTCAAGGTTCATCTTTGTTGTAGTATGTTTCAATACTTCATTCCTTTTTAAGATCAAATAATGTTACATTTTATGGATATACAACATTTTTGTGTATCTATTCAATTTGTTTTCCCATTACTTGATAGATATTTGGGTTGTTTCCACGTTTTGACTATGATGAGGAAGAACTGTTATGAATATTTTTGTATAAGCTTTTCTTTTTTAAGATTATTTATTTATTCATGAGAGACACACAGAGAGAGAGGCAGAGACACAGGCAGAGGGAGAAGCAGGCTCCATGCAGGGAGCCTGATGTGGGACTCAATCCCGGGACACCAGGATCATGCCCTGGGCCAAAGGCAGGAGCTCAACCGCTGAGCCACCTAGGAGTCCCTATTTTTGTATAAGTTTTTATGTAGACATACTATTTTTGATTATCTTGGCTGTTTACTTGGGAATATTTATTCATAAGGTCACATGCTTCCTCTTGTTTAATGTATCAAATTAATATGTGTACAACCTTAAACTTATATGATGCTATATGTCAATCATTTCTCAATCTCTGGAAAAAGAAACCTCTGGAGGAATGCCAAACTATTTTCCAAAGAAGCTGTACATTTTCCATTCCTACCAGTAAGGTGTGAAAATTTTAATCTCTTTATTTCTTACCATCACCTTTTTCTTTTTAATATAGCCATCTATGGGTATGAAGTTGTACCTCATGGTTGTTTTCTTTTCTAGTTACTTTTTAAAGAATATTTTAATTTATTCATTTGAGAGAAAGAGAGTGACCACAAGCAGGGTGGGGAACCTGAGGCGGGGCTCGATTCCAGGACCCTGAGACCGTGACCTGAGCTGAAGTCACGTGCTTAACCAACTGAGACACCTAGGCTCCCCCCTTCATGGTTGTTGTATTTGAATTTCTCTAATGCCTAAAGATACTGAACATCTTTTATTGTGCCTATTGTCCTTTTTTAAAAAATCATTTTATTTTTTTACAGTGTGTTACCAGTTTCAGGTATGCAGTACAGTGATTCAACAATTCCATGCATTACCCTGTGCTCATCACAATAAGTGCACTTCTTAATCCCCATCACCTATTTAACCTATACCCCTACCCACCTCCCCTCTAGTAACCATCAGTGTTGATGGGAATGCAAACTGGTACAGCCACTGTGGAAAATATTATGGAGGTTCCTCAAGAAGTTAAAAATAGAATTAACCTTATCATCCAACAATCGCACTAATGGATATTTACCCGAAGAATAGAAAAACACTAATTCAAAGGAGATGTGCACCCCTATGTTTACAACAGCATTATTTACTCTAGCCAGAATATGGAATCAACCCAAGTGTCCTTCAGTCAATGATGGATAAAGAAGATGTGGGGGGATCCCTGGGTGGCTCAGTGGTTTAGTGCCTGCCTTCGGCCCAGGGCCTGATCCTGGAGACCCAGGATTAAGTCCCACGTCAGGCTCCCTGCATGGAGCCTGCTTCTCCCTCTGCCTGTCTCTCTGCCTGTCTCTCTCTGTGTCTCTCATGAATAAATAAAATCTTAAAAAAAAAAAAGATGTGGTATATATACACATGAAATATTAGCCATAAAAGGAATGAAATCTTACCATTTGCAATGACATAGATGGAGCTAGAAAATATAATGCTAAATGAAATAAGTCAGAGAAAGACAAATACCATATGCTTTCATTCATATGTGGAATTTAAGAAACCAGACAAGCAAAGGGAAAAGGAGAGACAAACCAAGATACAGACTGTTAATTATAGTGCCTATTAGTCATTTGTATATCTTCTCTGGAGAAATGTTTATACAAATGTTTTGCTCATTTGAAAAGTTGGTTAACTATTTCCTTCTTCTTCCTTTTTTTATTCTTTATTATTTTCTGCACTGTGAAGGTATCACTCCATTATGTTCTGGCTTCTATTTTAGTTGAAAAGCTTTCATTCTGACCTGGACTTTTGAAGGTAATGAATAGTTTTCCTCTGGCTTAGTTTTCCTCTGGCTTATTTTAGGATTTTCTCTTGTTTTTGATTCCCTTCAGTTTCAGAATGTGGTTCCTTTTTATTTGTCTCAAGTGTAATTAGTTTTTCTTCTTCCATCTGTTTATCTCTTTCATCATTTCTAAGCCATGATTTCTTCAAATATATATCATTCTTTCTCTCCTTTGTCTGTAGAATCTGATGAAATGTATGCTCAACTTTCCTTGTCATCCATGCCATTTACTCTCTTTTCCTTATTTATGTGTTTTTATTTTTTCTGGACTTTTTTTTGATTATATTTTCATTTCACTAATTCTTTAGCCAATGATAGCCTGGGTTAAACTAATCTCTTATTTTGCTAAATTTTGGTGTAATTTATTTTTTGAAAGTTCTATTTTTATTTTCCTGAAATGCTGTATGACTTGTCCTGTTTCTTGTGTTCTGACTTTTACTTCTTTGAGTATATTCTGCTGAGGTGTTCTGTTACCTGACTCTGGGAGGTATAGTATTCATAGTGTTTGTAGATATGTTTATTTTTGTAGTATGTTTGCTTGTTTTGTCTAATGGAGTTGAATTTCCATAGGTACCTGGTTATCTTTTGCTGTGTGCTTGACCTTTTTTTTAAAGTTATTTTTTATAATATTCGAGTCCTTCAGAGAAGATTGGTTTTGTTTCTCTATAGCATCAGAAATCACTGTCAGTCCAAAAACAACATCAAATTTAATCAGTTTTAACTGTCTACTCCACTTGGCCTCAGAGGCTGTCAAGCTGGAGTTTTCCAAGATTAGCAAGTGTTCTCAGATTACAAGTGGATTTGCTTCTTTTCTCTCTGGTTTCTCTTGTGCTTCACTTTTAGCTTGGTATTCCTATTCTGTCACTTCTTTGATGCTTTTCAGACTTTTTAAAAAAAGATTTTATTCATGAGAGACAGAGAGAGAGAGAGAGAGAGGCAGAGACATAGGCAGAGGGAGAAGCAGGCTCCATGCAGGGAGCCTGATGTGGGACTTGATCCTGGGACCCTGGGATTACACCCTGAGCCGAAGGCAGACGTTCAACCACTGAACCACCCAGGCGTCCCCTTTTCAGACATTTTTACATGTTGTACAACATTTTTGGTTGTTTTCAATGGTAAGCTAACAACCTAGTCTGCCATACGGAAAATAGAAACATGTCTCATCTTTTCTATAAAACAACATCAGATTGTTTTATTCTGATAAAATTATTCATTAGTTTCTTAACAAGAAATAGAATCAAGTGTCAAGTCCTTAATCTGACACATAAGCCAATTCATGATATGGCCTATGCTTGCCTTTATCAACTTTTCTCTTTGCTAGAAATTCTCACATTCACTTCTTTGCACATTTTCTTTCGTCTCTAACTCAGAATGTTATTGTCATTCAACAGATTCTAATTGATGTGTCAATTCTTTTGTGAGGGCTCCTCCTGCCCTTTCTTCTGGCAAAGCAGAATATTTCTTTTTAATTTTTTGGTTCCTTTAATATTCTTTTTAAAATTTTTATTTATTTATATTTTTTGGTTCCTTTAATATTCTATAGATAATTCTATTTTATTACTTTCTACATAGCTTTTTCCTTTTTTATATTCTAAGACTGAGCTCCTTGAGGGCTGTAATCATATATTGTTAATATTTAAATCTGTAGTCTTAGCATAGTGTTGTTATATACCAGACAGTTAAATGTTTAAGAAATGAGTAAAATGATCTTTACCTTACTCTGTGCCCCAGTTTTAATATTTTTTCTAAATATGTAGCATATGTTACTGAACAAAACATGCGTGGTACTAAAATTTTTTTTAACGTCCTTATACATCTCTCCTCTAACAGCTTGAGAAGTATAGCATGTGAGAAGAGTTTGGATGTCTCAGTCTATTTCAGATAGAGAAGAGATATTTTTGGGTTTTTTCAGGGATAGCTACTTAAGAGTATGTGGGGCAGTGAGGATGCATGGGAATCTGTCCTAACAGCCAAAGAGGAATCCTGAAACAGTGGGACATGTGTGCAGTGAGACATTGCTTGGCCTGTAATGGCAGACACACGTTCACGCTTTTCTGTGACTCAGGCTCTATGTGTTTGCATCTCTCTCTGTCTGTTACTTTTTCTTGCTCCCACTACGGATTAACTCTCATTCTCTCATTGTTTCTTCTCACTCTTGGTGCTTTTGTCTCAAGGTTTCTGCTTACTGAGAGAGAACTTCCCTAAAGAGAAGAGTGATTACCAGTAATAAATTTGGGCAGTTCTTGTGCAAGACAATGTCATAGGCCACTGGTGACAGACTTCTGTGGTTTCTGTTTTCCCGTTCTAATCATTTGTGACTGAGGTCTCAAGGTCATATATGACCTGAAGTTTGGTGAACCATGTATAGGGACCTGAGCAAGCTACTTTCCTGAGGAGTATGGACGGACACTGTAAGTGCCCAGAACATTGAAAGAGTTCTCTCCTGTGAGTTAATATTTTAGTTTTATGTTGAAATATATGTTAAAACAATACCTTCTTATAGTTAAGTTGGGATGTAAATATTGCTTTTTAGGGTAACTTTCTCATTTTATACCTAAAATCATGACATTATGTTCAGGGGAATTCTTTTCCTTATGAAAGAACAGACTAACATATAAGGATGGTAGATGTATGTTTAATTTTAGGAAATGATTTAAAATTTGATTTTTTAAAAAAGATTTTATCTATTTATTCATGAGAGACAGAGAGAGAGAGAGAGAGAGAGAGAGGCAGAGACACAGGCAGAGGGAGAAGCAGGCTCCATTCAGGGACCCCAATGTGGGACTCGATCTGGGGTCTCCAGGATCACGCCCTGGGCTGAAGGCGGTGCTAAACCACTGGAACACCTGGGCTGCCCCAAAATTTGATTTTTCAATTAAAATTTTAATTTTAGTTAATTCCTCGCTTTTAGCTCCAGATCTTAAACCTGTCAGAAATCATGCATTTCTTTTTTTCCCCCTTTGTTCAATACACTCTTTGACAGTAAGTTTTAAGAATCTATTTTTGCCTCTTAGCTAGCTGTTAGCAATAAAAGAAATTTTCATGTTTATGCAGGATTTTATAATGAATGAAAAATTTCAAGTATTCTGAATCATTTTACCGTTATAATAATTATGTTTAGAATTATGTATCTCATCATTTTATGTATAAATAAACTGAGGTTCTGAAAGGCACATATTGGAATTCATAAAGCCTGTGTGCAGCAGTGTTAAGACTGCGAAATGAGATTTCGTTTTCTAAATTTAGTATTCTTTGCTTTTGATTCTGTGGAATACATAAAAGTAGACAATATTGTTTCTGTTCTCCAGAAGCTTGCTGTAGGTAAAAAAAAAAAAAAAAAAAATTAAGAACGAGTACAGCTTTATAAGTACTGATGAAGTGCATACACTATTCTAAGACTTAGGAGGCCTGACTGCTATTCTTCATTACTCTGTGGTAGTGAGTGAACTTGAGTATCTTTTTCTCAGCTTTATTGAGATATAATTGGCTTATTGTTTAAGTTTAAAGTATATAACATGATAATTTGATACATATATGTACTGTGAGGTGATTACCACAATAAGGTTAGTTAACATATCCTTCACCACTTATAATTACCATTTTTGTTGTGGTGGTGGTGGTAGTGGGGTGATGGTGTAATTTTTTACACTGAAAGTTTGAAGTGAATCTGTGAATTCCCTTCCAGCTCTAAAATGCTATGATTCTGTGAACTTGTGATTCTTTTTTTTAATGAATATTTTTATTTTTTATGGCTACACAAGCATGAGAGGTCGGGATTGTTTGTGTTTCAGATAAATGCTTTATTTTTATTATTATTAAATATTTGGCCTAATTTTCTACACCCTTATACTAGAGGGACAACTAAGTTAAATAATTTTGGTCAAATTATTATAAAGGAAGAAAGAGAGGAAGGGAAAGTAAAGAGGAAGAAATATGCCTATGTACATTTTGATATCTTTATTTCCAGTATTTTTCCTGGATTGACTTCTAGGCAGGCTTACCTTAGGAAGAAAATTCATCTTAGAAATTTGCCTCTTTTAAAAGTATTCTGAAGGGATCCCTGGGTGGCGCAGCGGTTTAGCCCCTGCCTTTGGCCCAGGGTGCGATCCTGGAGACCCGGGATCGAATCCCACATCGGGATCCCGGTGCATGGAGCCTGCTTCTCCCTCTGCCTATGTCTCTGCCTCTCTCTCTCTCTCTGTGTGACTATCATAAATAAATAAATAATTAAAAAAAAATAAAAGAATAAAGATATAAATTATAAAATAAATAAATAAATAAATAAAAGTATTCTGAAGTCTAGGGGCTCTTTGGAAGCTTATGTTTTAACCATTTTTATTCTGTTCACTTTGTCTAGTTATTTATGTTTTGAACATTGGGGAAACTTTAATGTCCCTGTTTAATCTTTTTATTCTTTGAGCTTCTAATTTATTTAAATACATGTGGTATAGGTGAGCAAGAAAGAAAGAGCTATGAAGTTGTTTTTGCCTTGAACATAAAATCACTATGATTGTTCTCTCAATTATTTGAAGAAAGTACTTTTACATTTAATTCTTTTTGCTTTTTATCCCCATTTCTCTTTCCAGAAGCCTTTTCTTTCTCCAAGTAGAGGCTTCTGACTTCATCTATATACATGAATACATGAGTTGAATTTAATTATCACCCCAAGAATCATCTATCTTAGCTCATTTTAGTAACATTGTTTGCTTATGAACTGCTTCAGAATTTTCAGAAAGAAATTTGAAGAGCTTATTATCTCTTATATAGAGTATTTAAATTTTTTAACTTCAAAATTATATAAGAAATCAATTTTTAAATTTTCAGTATAGCAGCTTTGTTGAGATGTAATCCACATACTTATTATATAACATTTTTATCTTCTCAATTTATTTTTTAACTTTTTATCATTTTGCTTTTTAAGCCATACACATATTAGCTTTTTAGTGGAAAGTTTTTATTTTTTTTTAATTTTTTTTTTAATTTTAAATTTTTACTTATTTATGATAGTCACACACACACACACACACACAGAGAGAGAGAGAGAGAGAGGCAGAGACATAGGCAGAGGGAGAAGCAGGCTCCATGCACCGGGAGCCCCACGTGGGATTCTATCCCGGGTCTCCAGGATCGCGCCCTGGGCCAAAGGCAGGTGCCAAACTGCTGCGCCACCCAGGGATCCCAGAAAGTTTTTAATTTAATTTTTTAACTTTGAAATTATATAGGCAAGAAAATTTGAGAAAATATTTGAATAAAGAAAGAAGAAATCATCCTTAAAACATTTTCTCTTTTCTCTGTTTTTATGTTTTATAGATTAGTTGCTTTCATCATATACTTTAATAGGTTCCTTTTTAGTTTTCAGTTAACGTGGTTTTAAATGATTTTATCTACTTTATTGTAGATAAGATTGGAATGATGCCTTATTTTACTGGCTGTGTAATTATCCACTAAAGAAGTGAATGTGCCAGGAAGGAAGGAAGAGGGAAAATAACAGCAACATAAAATGCTGGTGTCCCCAAATACTGTAAAAAGAGAGAAAGCAACTACTGTAGCAAAACCAAAGAATCTGTGCTGTGAGAGTGATTTTGTGCTAGTTCTGGACTGTGCCTCCAGGGGGCATAATTGCTTTTGTTCTGCTCTGGGAAAGCCACTGTCTGTCCAAACTGTCCAATCACCTTGAAACTGCCATGCTGTGAGGAAGCCCCTGCTTATCATGTGGAGATGATAGGTGCAGAAGCACCGAGGCACGAGGTGTTGGAGGGAAGCCTTTGGGTATTGTCCAGACCAGCCTCCCTGTTATCAGGGTGCCACAGAGTTAGTAATCCTAGGTGATAGCACATGGAGTTTTTGAACCCTACCTAAATTACTGACCCACAGAATAGTGAGGCATAGCAAATAATTTTAAACCACTGAGTTATGGGTTGATATTTTTTTTCCTGCAGCAATAGAGTAATTGGTAGACCTGCCAAACTGATTTTCAAGGATAGAGACAGCCATCCCTAACAAGAATGCAGGGAAGATTGTCTCTGCAAATCTTTCCTTTAGAATCTGATTGTGTACTTGGGAATGACTAGAGAAACACTGAAGTAAGACTGGTGATGAGCATTAGAACTGAGATTAAATGAAGGAGTATAGTAGGTAGTGGCTGTATATTTTGACAAACAACACTCAACTGTAAAAAAATGGTAGGAAAGCATGTGCAAAACAATTTTTTAAAAACTATCTTCAGCTATCATATTTGTATTTGTAGTGTGGGTTTTGTATTGAGATGTTTTCTTTGTGTTGTGCAGCAGAGCAAATGGATAATTTTAAATTATTCTAATTCTGTTATTTCTTGTGTCTTTGAGAGCCAGAAGTCTCTGTGGAAGAAATAATGTAGAGATGTAAGTTAGAGGAATAAGTAAACATCCTGTGCTCCTAATTTTTAATTTGGAAATATCAGTATGAATTCATGAGGTATTTCAATTTTATCTTGACATATATATCACATATGTATATATATTTTTACATATGTATATGTATAATATTAATCTGAGAATGTTTTATCTATATTATGGAATAAAGCAAATGAATATTTATGTGATGATTTGATTCTGACATTTCCTAGCTATGTCTGCTGAAAAGTCACAGAAATGAGCAAACCTAGTTCCCAGAACGTGTTCTTGAAATGCTGTTGACTTCTAAAAGAAATCAGGACTTCTTTGATAAATCTTTGATTCCACGTGTGGGGCATGAAATATATAAAGTGATCCTAGAATATTTTTATACTGTGTATCAAGGAAGCCATCAAACACTACTAACTAGAGTTACTTAGGACAGAGGATTGAGCCTCTGGGGGTGACCAACAATCTTAATTTTAGCACTGCAAGTCCTGGATCCTGGGAAACCTTCTAAGACAGATCGGTATAACTGATCCCCCTCAGAGGCTCCCACTGACCACAAAGAGACAGGGTGAGCATCTACAAGGGTAAGAGCCACAGTGACTTGGCATCTTTTTTTATTTAAATCTCTGAGTTCATACTGACAACCAGAACAAAACCCTACTAATTGTTCATTTTTGGTGGATATCAGGAAAGCAGTCTTTAATCTTGAAATCTGATAAAGCAAGGGAAAGAGGCAAATATTTATTTTTACTTTTCTGTATGAACAGTACCACCAGGTAAACAAATCGTAGGTGAGGTAAAGTTTCTTTTTATAGAGAAATTTTATATGCTAGCAAATAAACACAGAATGATAGAATTGCAGTAAACTGTATTTTACTGGATTTAGCATTGAGTATCTGTGTGACAACACAGAAAGAGAGAAAATCACATGTGTGCAATACATGTACCACTACTTAAGGGAAATGCCCAAAATATTAACCCTGAGTCTGATAAAGGTGCCTACATCCAACTGATGATTCTGATGTACAGGAAACATGGAAGACAGAGGAACATGTTCAACTGCACTGTGGGAATGCACTAAGTGAAACCTAGTCTGTGGGAAATTGTATAGAACAGATGGTGGAATATATTTAGCAGATTGCAAAGAAAAAGTAAGAGATGGATGAAGGAACCTATATAGATTTTTAAAAAGGCAAATTTAAACCATAGCAGTTATATATGGACACTTCAGTAATGGAACCATAAATAAAAGTAAGGGAATAGCTACCACAAAAACCAGAGTAGTGGTGTTTCTTGGTTGGGATGGGAGAGCTAGAGGAGAATGAATGGAAGGCATCATGACTGGGATAGGATCCATACATAGAAGGCTTCTATAGTCATTGACATGGTGGTTCTGATCTGCATAGTAGTTCTAGGTTCATTTAGCTGTAATTTCTATTTATTTATTTATTTATTATTTATTTATTTATTTATTCATTCATTCATTCATTCATTCATTCATGAGAGACACAGAAAGAGAGAAAGAGAGAGAGAGGCAGAGACACAGGCAGAGGGAGAAGTAAGCTCCATGCAGGGAGCCAGACGCAGGACTCGATCCCAGGTCTCTGGGATCGCGCCCTGGGCTGAAGGCAGTGCAACCGCTGAGCCACTGGACTGCCCTGGCTGTAATTTCTGTGTGTGGTTTTCTGTGTTTGTAATATCTGTATCTATTTTATTTATTTATTTTTAAATTATTTATTTATTTATTTGAGAGAGAGAGAGAGAGAGAGCACACAAGCAGAGGGAGAGGGAGAAGCTGACTCCCCAAGGAGCAGGGAGCATGACATGAGGCTTGATCCCAGGACCACAAAACCATGACCTGAGCCAAAAAGCAGATGCTCAACCAACTGAGCCACTCAGGTACCCCTCATTATCTATTTTAAAGACTATTTTTTAGAGCAGTTTTAGGTTCACAGCAAAAGTAAGAGGAAGAAGAAGGTGTCCCCTATATCTCCTATCCCCACACATACATGGCCACCCCCTTAATCACCTATATCCCATCCCCCCATCCCAGAGTGGTACCTTTGTTACAATTGATGAACCTACATTGACAGATCGTTATCTCCCAAAGCCGATAGGTTATGTCAGGGTTCACTCTTGATGTACATTCAGTGGATTTGGACAAGTGATGGTGATATATATATCCATCATTATAGTGTCATGCAGAGTATTTTCAGCGCCCTAAAAATCCTCTGGACTGTGCCTATTCATTCCTCCAAACTTTGGCAGCTGCTGATCTTTTTCCTTTCTCCATAGTTTTGCCTTTTCCAGAATGTTAGATAGTTGGAATCATACAATATACACCCTTTTTAGATTAACTTCTTTCACTTAGTGACGTATATTTAAAGTTTCCCTCTGTGCTTTTTCATGGCTTGATACCTCATTTCTTATTAGTACTGAATAATATGTTTGTATTATATTTGGTTATAAAAGTCCCAAATAGGGACTTTTATAGCACCTGGGTGGCTCAGTTGGTTAAGTGTCTGCCTTTGGCTTAGATCACAATCCCAGAGTCCTGGGATGGAGTCCCATGTTGGGCTCCCTGCTCAGCAGGGGGTCTGCTCCCTCTCCTTCTGCTGTTCCTTCTGCTTGTGCTCTCTCTCTCTCTGACAAATAAAAAAATAAAACCTTTAAAAAAATAAAAGTTCCAAATAAAAAATAAGGAAGGGAAATTGGAGTGGAGGCCACTATATTAGAAAATGGTGGCAAGTGCTACCTCATAGATTATCTAAGACTTCTTGACTGAGGATTTTATTAAATGCCTTTGTGAGAAGATTTAACGTAATCTGTCAGTAGAGAGCCTCTGAAGTTTATTAAAGAGGGGGGCTGGAGTGCTGAAAACTGTATTTCTAAGAAGATAAATATAGCAGGGCGGATTTCAGTAAGAGATTGGAAAACTAGCTAGTAGACCACATTGGGAAGGTGAAGGTAGTAAAGATTTGGATTAGGTGATGTTTGTAGAAACAGAGGTAATGTGACTCTTGTGTGTTATGTGACAGAAGAAGAGTCAATAAGACTTGATAACTGATTAAATGTGGTTAAAAATAAAAGCATTAGAAATAAGCTCAAAGATTCCACGTTTGAGGGCATATCCTTTATTGCGTTAGATACTAGGGAATTCTGGAAGGACAAATTCTAGGTGATTAGATCTAAGGTAAGATTTGGTATTTCTCCTCATGATGATTTTAGAATCCCAGGGGAATGATTACTAGGGATTCTGCATTTGAAACTGTTCATTTAAAAACGCTGTTCTGACAAGCAAGAAACTGGTAACAGTGATTGTTTTTGGTAAGTGCATATTTGGGACATAGAGATAGATATAAGGATGACTTTTTTATTTAAATTTTTTTTTTAAGATTTATTTATTTATTCATGAGAGCCACACAGAGAGAGGCAGAGAGACATAGGCAGAGGGAGAAGCAGGCTCCCTGTGGGGAGTCTGATGTGGGACTCGATCCCTGGACCCTGGGATCACGACCTGAGCCACAGGCAGACGCTCAACTGCTGAGCCACCCAGGCATTCTGACTTTTTTTCTTTTGAATCTTGAATTATGTGCTTATATTACTTACTCAGAAAATAATTTTAAATAAAAGATAAATGCCCAAATCTTCCAATTTTCAGAGATAGTTGGCATTCTTTTATCATCATAAGTGCTTTAGACTGTAGTTACTCAGAAGAGCATTCAGGTAAGCATGTTTAATGATTGGTCGTCTTTGACTTACATGTTTGTAAACTTTGTATTTTTGAATAAACGTGTGTCTCTGTATGTTGTGTGGGTGCCTGTGTGGTTCTGAGTGTGTGTGTGTTTCATTCAGAAGAAAATGTTCATAGCTGGAGCCTCAGCGGTTTTCCTAGTGCTTTTAATTCTTACTGCCTCCAGTTATGATTTTCCTCAGACAGGAAGATGTTCTTCTTAACCAGCTTCAGGACCATAAAGATGGTGGTAATGCAGCAGCATAGACTCTCTCTCTTCATTATCATTATGATGCTGAGGGTCACTCCATATCTATTATTCCATCAGTCTCCCCTCTCCTGTCTCTCCTTCAGGCAAATCCTCTGGATCCAGCTTCTATAATAAAGTGTCCTGAAATACATGAGTCTTCATTTTGTGTCTTAGTCTTTTGGCTAGGTAAAGATTCAGTATTAGATCTGGTGATGAAACGGGAAGAGGAGATGACGTGTGCGTATATGATAGTTTTTTTGTTTTAATCATTCTCTTTCATAATTTGTTATTAGTGATAAAAGAACCATTAGGAAAATTCAAGTAGGGCATACTTATTCCTTAAGGTTTAGTGTAATTGGGAGAAGTTTTAAGTCTGTTCCCTTATGGACCTAGAGAAGAGAAACCAGGTTTGGAAACAACTATATTGTTAAACAATAACAATAGTAGGAAGCAGATGGCCCTAGCATGTGGCTCTCAACCTTGGTTGCACATTGGTACCACTGAGGATATTTAAAAAAACAAATACTGATGCTTAGTTCCCACCTCTAGAGATTCTGATTTCGTTAGTCAGGACCACAATGTGGGCTTTGGAACTTTTGGAATACCTGTTTGAATTTAGTGTGAAGTCTGAGAACCACTTGCCTAGAGAAGAAAACTGATCTAGGATGAAGGAGAGGAGTTCCCAGGTTTTACAGCACCTCAGTCCCCAAATCTCTTCTTTGGAGATACAGTGGAGTTTATTGTAAAATGTTGCTTTTGAAGCTTTGTGATTTTTTTAGGTTTCTGATGGGTAGAAAACAAAAAGAGACATGAATGATTCTTTAGCATCTGAAAAGAATGGAGGGGTTCACATCATAATAGTAATAAAACCTCATGGGTTGATTATACTTAACATTGTGATATTTGTACAGGTTGCCTGTGATTTGCTTCGGAGAATAATTCGCATCTTGTATCTCACTAAGAGACTCCAAGGACAACTGCAAGGGGGAAGTAGAGAGATAACAAAGGCTGCTCAGAGTCTTAATGAACTTGGTAAGTTCTTTTTTGATTAAAAAGTTAGTAGAGTTTTATAGATTTTTCAGTCACTTGATTTGTTGACTTTTATTATCACTAGTAACAAATATTGGACAAATTTATTTAATAATTGGCTGTATAAAAAACATTGTCACTCTTTTCAAAATAGCTGAGTAAAATTAGTTGATTTTTTAGAAATACTATTTTTTTTTAAATTCTCATATGATAAGATTGGCCTTTTGGGAGGAAGTATACATGCTTGTGAATTTTAACACATTTAGATGCATGTAATTGCCAGCACAGTCATGATATAGAATAAGTTCCATCACCCCCAAAAGTCCCTCCTGCTATCCCTTTACAGTTATACCCTCCCAACACACAACTTTGGCAACCATTGGTTAGTTCTCCATCAGTTTAGTTTTATTTTTTGGAGGATGTCATATAAATGGGATTATAAAGTATGTAACCTTTTGAGGCTACTTTCCGTATTCAGCATAATACCTTTGAGATTTATCCAAGTTTTTGTATATACCGAAACTTTTGTTCCTTGGTGTTTGTTGGAATATCATTGTGTGGTTGTACCATGGTTGATTGATTCAGGGTTTGAAGGAAATTTATATTATTTCTAGTTTTTGGTGATTATGAATAGAGCTATTATAAACATTCATGTACAGGTTTTCATGGTAACTTAATTTTCATGTCTGTAGAAGAAATGTTGTTTTTAGGTGACAAATCTTATGTTGACATTATGCCTGGGAGATTTATTGAATTTATTTCTTCATGTGCTTATTCATCTTTCAAGTATTTTGAACTGACTCTTGACATTCAAGGGTTTAACATTCACGGTTTTGACTATTATCAAGCTACAAGGTCCATGATGATATAGTTCATAATACTTCAGGCAAAATTTTGAATAGCTACTGAGTGTATGCAGAACTAACACACTTGCATTTTATGAGGCTTTGTGGTTCTTTTCTTGGGTACCCTATAATTTTTCTGAAGTGGTTGTGCTTAGTGATTTTGTACCTTTGTAGATTCAGAGATGTTTGATATTATCCAATTCAAGTAGTAAGAGGCTACTTATTCTTCGTGGTATGCTTTGAAAATAATACCAGAGAGATATGCATTACACGTTATTTTTTAATTTTTATATCTTTGATATATATATTTTAAAAGATTTTATTTATTTATTCATGAGAGACATAGACAGAGGCAGAGACATAAACAAAGGGAAAGCAGCCTCCTCACAGGGAGCCCGATGTGGGACTCCATTCCTAGACCTGGGATCATGCCCTGAGCTGAAGGCAGATGCTCAACTGCTGAGCCATTCAGGCATCTCTCTATCTTTGATATTTCAATTACATAGTCAGGTTGTAATGCTTATTCCATATATTTTACTAAGAAAATAGCATCCTTCATAAATACTTCAACATCAATTTTTAAGGCTCAAATACATTGCTTAGGCACATCATTGGGAATATATCTAACTTGTGATTTAATATGCTTGGAATATATTGTATAAAGTATAAAAAGTTTATATTAAAATTTTTTTAAATTAAGTTTTTAAATTCTAGTCAGTCAACATCAAGTGTTATATTAGTTTTAGATATATAATATAGTGATTCAACAATTCCATACTTCACCTGGTGCTCATCACAGCAAGTGCCCTCCTTAATCCCCATAATTTATTTAACCCATCCGCCTGCTCACCTCTCCTCTGGTAACCATCAGTTTGTTCTCTCTAGTTAAGAGTCTGTTAAAAAGTTAATTTTTAAGCAGTGAGTAACACTTGAGTGTTTTTTTTTCACAGTGTGTGCTAAATGTAGGAGTGTAAAAATTCTAGTATCAGCTTTTATTTTTTGCTTTATCACATTTAATTTCTTTGCTCCAAAAATAATCTGTAGGATAATAGAATCATTAAAAACAAGCACAAATTATTCTGAGGTTTATTGTGTATATTTGTCATCACTGACACTGTTCCATAATAAAAAAATTACTAGATTTTGATTGTGATTATCACTTTTTCTAGAAACAACAGATGCTGTAATGCAAATGGTGATGTCTTTTTTTTTTTTTTTTTTAAAGATACAAGCGTCAATCATAATCTGAGTTGGTTCAGTGTGGAGTAGAGGATAGGCCCATTATCCTTCCAATGAGGCCTTGACTTTACCCAAAGTTTCATAAATATTAAATGATGAGCAGTGAAGAAAGTATAGTTCATGGTGGGATTATCTCAAAATGGATTGTATTAATTAAAATTTTTAAAGCTTTTCAGATTACCATTCAGAATTTGCAAAGGCACTATCTCATCATTTATCACTATGGTTTATTCTTGACCAACAATGGCATTGATAATAAAGAGAAGCCAAGAGGAAGATAAAGTTTCTACATTTGGAATAAATATTTAATAAAAGTACTAACATTATAGTCACTATTAAAGTTATGCAAATATTCAAAAGGGTATTTGATAATTGGAACATCTCTGAAATTATCAGTGTCTCTATCCGTATGGTTCTGATTCTCATTAGAAAGAATAAAATTATCAAGAATAGTAGCAGTGTTTTCACAGGCCCTTGAAATTAACTTAAAACTAGTCTCTTCAACTTTAAAGACCTTGAGGGTTGAATTACAGATACCAGATGAAATACATTGTCTTGTATTTAATGTATTTAGTGTATTTAGTGTATTTTGAGAGACTGGAGGGAATGTAGGGTACCTGCTAACGGCTACAGATTTCTCTTTGGGTTAATGGAGTTAAATAGTGGTGATTGTTGCACAACCTCATCAATATACAGAAAAGCTGCTGAATTGTGCACTTGAAAAGGTTGAATTTTACATATCAATATAAAATGTATATTCTGGTACCTGGTGACAATTATTTTATACTGGTTACTTTTTAAAAAAAATTGAGATGTAAGTGACATACAGTATACTGCCCTTATTGAAAATGTACAATTTGGTAAGTTTTGACATGAAACATCACCATTATCAAGGCAATGAACATAACTGTGACTCCCAAGTTTCCTCATGCACCTTGGTAGTCCTTTCTCAGGCACCTGCTGATCTTTTTCTGTCACTATAGATTTAATTAACACTTTAGAGAATTTTATATAAAGGAAATCACACAGTTTGTGTTTTTGTGACTTCTTCCAGTCAGTTCATTTTGAGATTTATCCATGTCGTTGTATCGGCAGCTCATTCCTTTTTATTTTTGAGTAGTATTCCATTGTATGAATATACCACAGTTGGTTTATCCAATTACCTGTTGATAGATATTTGGGTTGTTTCTAGTTTTTGGCCATAACAAAGCTGCCATGAACATTCATATACAAGTCTTTGGACATACAAGAATGGACATATGCTTTCATTTCTCTTTGATAAATATGTAAGAATGGAATGGCTAGATCATATGGTAGATATATGTTTAACTTTTGAAGAAATTGCCAAGGTGTTTTTTAAAGTAGTTCTAAAATTTTAGATTCTTAACAGTAGCATATGAAAATTCTACTTCCTCCACATGCCAACACTTGGTTTAGTCAATCTTGTTAATTTTAGCCATTCTAATAGGGATATAGTGGTACTTTGTTTTGAGTTTACAAAAAAAAAAAAGTGAGCTAATAAAGGAGTTTAGCAAGGTTTCAGGATACCAGATTAATATACAAAAATTAGTTTTATTTCCATATACTCTACTGTTAACCAATTGGAAATTGAAATTCAAAAGTACCACTTGTAATATAAAAAATATGAAATACTTAGGTTGACAAAAGATTTGTAAGACCTATAGACTGAGAACTAGAAAGCATTATGAACAAAGAAAGAAGACCTAAATTAATAAATAAACCTTGTCTGTGAAATGGAAGACTTAATACTATTCTTAAGATGTCTATTCTCCCTAAATTGGTCTATATGAATTCAGTATGGTTATAATCTAAATCCCAGCTGGCTTTCACTTATAAATTGACAAACTGATTTGAAAATTGATATGGAAATGCAAAGGATCTAGATAGACAAAGCCTTTAAAAGAGAATAGAGGGCAGCCTGGGTGGCTCAGTGATTTAGCGCTGCCTTCAGCCCAGGGTGTGATCCTGGAGACCTGGGATCGAGTCCCACATCGGGCTCCCTGCATGGAGCCTGCTTCTCCCTCTGCCTGTGTCTCTGCCTCTCTCTCTCTCTGTCTCTAATAAATAAATAAAATATTTTTTAAAAAATAAAAGAGAATAGAAATGGAGGATTAACCCTACCTGGTACGAAGACTTATTACAAAACTTACGGTAAACAAGACAAAAAAATAGATAAACCGATCAATGAACAGAATAGTGAGTCTAGAATTAGACCCACACTTAAATGAACAACTGATTTTTGACAGATTTAGCAAGGAAAAGGTAGTCTTTTCAACAGATGGGGTACTGGCATGATGGGTATCCATATGTGAAACAATGAACTTGTAGTCCTACCTTAGTTCACATAAAAAAAAATTAACTGAAAATGGATCATAGCCCTAAATGCAAAACCTAAGTTATAGAAAATCTAGAAAGAAATACAAGAGAACTTTTTTGTGACTTTGAATTAGAAAATGATTTCTTAAATATATCAAAGCATAATAACACACAAACTGATAAATTACATTTTATAGAAATTTAAAAACTTCTGTTCTTTGAATAATACTGTTAGAAGAATGTAAAGGCAAGCCATCAACAAGGAGAAAATACGGGCAAAGTATATATTTGCTAAAGGACTAGTGCTCAAAATATATAGTACTCTCCAACCTTGGTAAGAACCAAACAATGCAATTAAAAAATAGGCAAAAGATTTGTACAAACACTTCATCCAAAGAAGATACATGGAGGCAGCTATGCATATAAGGTGCTCAACATCATTAGGGATTAGGGAACTTAAAATTATACTAGTGTCTTACAGAAAATTAGCAGAATTAGTGTAGACATACTTGTAATTTTTCATGCAGAGTATTATGTAATGATTTTTAAAACTACATGGTTTAGGTTTCAGGATTAAATTGTATCATATTGATTTATGGCTTTTCTTCATGAATAGTCTTGGGACTAAATGAAAATTTAGATGAGCCTTGCTACAAATTGAGAACATTTTTTTGAGCATTAGTAAGATAATGTATTTTAAAATGTATTTTTAGGTACTGTTACCATCTACCTTTTAAAATTGTTGTTAGCCCATTGAAGCAGAGTCTCTACATAATTCACGAGCTTGATATCTTTTCAGAATTTTTAGAACAGCTTCATAAACTGTCATTGTGAACCAAAGGAAGATTCCTCCTTCTCCTCCTAGATCTTATTTATTCATGAGAGATACACAGAGAGAGGCAGAGACACAGGCAGAGGGAGAAGCAGGCTCCCTGTGAGGAGCCCGATGTGGGACTTGATCCCAGGACCCTGGGGTCATGCCCTGAGCTAAAGGCAGACACTCAACTACTGAGCTACCCAGGTGCCCCAGAAAGGTACCTTCTTACAAATAAAATTAATGTCTGAAATCATGTAAGACTAGAACTATTAAAAAGGTTTTTGTAAAAAGAAAAAAAAAGGTTTTTGTAATATCAGTATGTCTAGATTAGGTTGAATAACAGGTGTCCTTACTCCACGGAGTGCTTTTGTATTTTTCCTGTGTTGATTGACGCTGTATAGTGAAACCAGAAAGTACTATATTTCCACAATTCACATTAGCACTTTGTTTCTCCTTTGGAATGTTATGACATAGACCCCTTCATCTATCCATCATACACTCATTGGTGAAGTCTCTACTGTGCTCTTTGCTTTAGTGTTATCAAGAGTTAAAATTCTGCTGGATACTATTGGATTAGAATATCTAAATGTAGAGAGAACATGGAAGATGTAAATCTGTACCATTTTGAATTTAGGTGGATAATTCTTATATACTAGCTGCCTTGGACTTGGTGAGAAACGATTTTCCTCTTTACTGTGGTTTCATTTAAATTCCTTCCATTTTATTTCTCCTTATTTGTATCAGACCCTAACTTTTCAAAGTTTATTTTTTTAAACCATGAATCTCTTAATTATCTTAAAATTTACTAAATGTTTTTGAGAGTCATGACTACCATGAGCCAGTGTTTACCTTGTGAAGTTACCATAATTCAGAATTTATTTCTCTCTCTCACTTTTTCTGGCTTAGAAACTTTATTTTTCCAACAGTGAGAACTGATTTCATAATTGTTTATGGATATTTAACTATTTAAATTTATTTAAATTTAAATTTATTTAAATTTATTTAAATTTAAATTTGATTATTTATTATTATATTAATAATATTTAATTGACTTGTAAAGAAGGTATTAATTTGACTTATTATGTATTTTTTTCTTACTATGTATTTTTATAAGAACGAACAACAGATCAAAGGCCAGCAGTAAGATTAAAAGGGTGATCCATAGAGAGTTCCTCTAGTAGCCCAACTTTTTGTGAGTCTTCAGTTGAGGCAGAGATGATTCATGATTCTTCCTCCTTCCATTGAGAGGCATTCTTTTCACAGCTTTTGGGAGAAATGAAATAGGGGATTCATCCATGGGTACAGTTTCACAAACTGTAATGACAACTCATCCTTCTGAAGTTTTCTTGATTCTGCAAATCCACAATAATGCTTCATCTTTCTCTTTATATTAACTAAGTTCATAAGGTACTGGTTTATAATCCAGGACACTGTTCATTAATTTGCAATGAGATATGTGCTGTTCGTTGGGCTGAACACATTTAATTTTCTCTTTGGATGGATTAAATGGAAAAACAAATTTGTAATCAGAGACTTGTTGATAGAATTTGAGTTAGATCAAGGGAAACTGGTTATATGATTCAGATATTTGGCACACACTGTGATAAGCCTGATGCTTATTACATCTTCACATTAATACTCAGCCTACTTTTACCTGGAGTTCTGAATAAGTCTTGGGTCATGGGGAGCCCTCTATTTGGTCTCTGCCAGTCTCTTGATCTTAACTCTTTATTTCTCCTTTTATGCTTCATATTGTTGGCTATCCTTATTTAGTTTACACATTATTTTATCCAAGTAGGATGCAATAACATTGATTAGCTTTCTGCTTCCACTAAAATTATATCTCAATGCTAAGTACAGTTATATTCCAGATATGAATTGGGAGTTTGAGTGTTCCCTAGTCAAGCATTTGGTCTCTTGAATTTTAGAATGATTTTCTATTACTCCCACTTGCTGAAAAGAACTTGTTAGTACTTATATACTTCAGATTTATAGGTTAATTTGATGAGCTTTTTATCTTTTTATGGTATTGATGCTTTCTAAACAAATGTCTCCTCATTCGTTCCAGTCTATTTTTATATTTTCAAAGATTTTTAGCTTTAAAATAATATATGTACATCATATATATTGTGTCTTATGATAACTTTATTTCTGGGTATTTTTTTACTACCCAATTATTTTGTACTCATCCTACAAATAGGGATTGAAGGAGAAAAAGTTTTCCATAAAAAAATAAGCAGACCATACTTTCATGGATACTCTCTAATCTTTTTATGAAAATCATGATTTATAAATCATGTAGTTTAATTTAGCATACAGGTTTCAGTACACATAAGCCCTGTAGCTTGTTAGGAACCTGGTATAAAATGAGTAAATGTAGATTTTGTGTTTGGGAAGTTTAAGATAAGTCCTTATCTGAAACTAAGCATAAAACTGATAATGATGATGATGATGATATTATTATTGTTATTCTCATCATCCATGGGAGAAACCAGTCTCCTCTCTTTCTAGCTTTCTTATGTCAGTTCATCTGCATTTTCCATGGGGTAATAAAAAAGGTCCAGTCAGGTTTTCTCCATAAGACTTAGATAAATTCATTCATTCAGCCAGTATTTATTGAATGCCTACTACATGTGCTACGTGCTGTTCTTAATATTGCAGATGCATCAGTGGACAAAACATAAGAAGAGTTCTCTGCCTATAAGAGCTTATATTCTAGTGGGTCCCAAGGTATATGTGTAAACATCTGTTTGCAGAGCCTGAACTCTTAACCACTAGTGCTATACTTTTTTCATTAACCTCTATAGCAGCATTCAGTTACTTCACAAAGGGCATTGCTGCAATTAGCAGATCTCTCAGGGTCCTTTAAAAAAAAAAGGATGAAAAAAATGACATTTAAGATACACTGTGTTTATATAATGTATTTTATGTTGTGATTATTGGTTGTTGTTAGAGACTTCTGTATTAAAGCTTTATTGAGTTTTCATTTAAAGGTCATTTTAAAAAATGTATAACCAAGCATTAAGTTACAATTAAGCAGTTGGATATAATAGAAATTAATTTTTATTGCTTATGGCTTGTTTTCTGAGTTTTATTATTTTGTTGCTAAGCTGCCATACATTACTACCATGTATCATGAGAAAATATTCTGTAAACCAGATTTATCAGAGAAGCATTTTGGGAAATATTTAAGGTAGAAGGAAAGGATTATATATATGTTTGTTCCATCCACTACTGTTCTTTTTCTAACTTCTTTTCTCAATCTAGTGAAACAGTACTTATAGGGAAACATTCCTGACTTATGCACATATGAGAGATGTATGATTTATATAATCTTTGCCACATAGTAGGTGACCGATAATTGACTACACTGATGAATGTTCTTTGAGATGTCTACAAGATGATGTCGTTGGTGACAATTTCAGAAACTTTTGTAATTTCAAGCTTAGTAAAATTTTCTTCTGATAGGAGAATTTGTAAATATACTATGTAACTATTTCCAGTATTAAATTAGGCCCCAGGTGACTTCGTAAATGTAAAACACATAGGTTTTTTTGTGACAACTTCAACATGCAGAGTTCAATATGCATTTTTCAACCTGCATTGTAATCACCTTGTGATGATAAACATTTTCTGATGTTTGTTTTAGATGGTCTCTAAATTATGTACATATGTGACTGGATTCAACTACCACCAGGTGGGGGTGATGCTGTGCTCAAATCCAAATGTTCAGAATAATTGAATTATGCTTAGGTATGGGTTTGCCTGTTATAGAGATAAGCATTTTGAAATTATACACAACCCCTCTTTTAACTAATGGATTTTTTTTTTAAAGATTTTATTTATTTATCGAGAAACAGAGAGAGGCAGAGACAAAGGCAGAGGGAGAAGCAGGTAGAGGGAGAAGCAGGCTCCATGCCGGAAGCCTGATGCGGGACTCGATCCCAGCTCTCCAGGATCACGCCCTGGGCTGAAGGTGGCGCTAAACCGCTAAGCCACCCGGGCTGCCCTAACTAATGGAATTTAATGTTACTAAAGTTTATATTTAACAGATGATACCCACACAGCATTTATGGTCCTATTTTATTGGTTTTATCTTTTATCACACAGTATCAAAAAAGCAGGATAACATCCAGACAAAACAAGCAGTTTACGTTTTTGTAAACTTCAGAATATTTTCATACATTTCAAAGTTACAGTAGCATTTCTACTACAACAACAACAACAACTACTACTACTACTACTACATTTCTACCATATGTTCATTTAATACTTGTGGAGGCTCTGTATTACAGCTATTTGTCATCCCTTGCCAGAACTTTATAAGTATTTGTGAATGGTTTGTATAGTGTAAGGTTCTTCAGACTAGTAATGTATCAGAGTTTTTTATTTCTTGGTTCTAAGAGTTCTTTTCCATTTGGATGCTTAGCCCAGTAGTTCTCAACCTCTTTTCTGTTCTAGTATTTATCATTAATAATGGTAAGTTTTAAAAATTAACATACATTTTAAATGGTTATGAAAAGAAGCCTCAAAATATAGGCTTATTATTTTATTAACTTTTTAAAACTGATTAGTTTATTGACTTCCTTAAGAATGGTGTTAGCCTGCTTCTTAGTGAATTACATTTGGATCTCTAAGTCTGATATTTTGTAGGAAGCTTAGGTGGGATGTTCTACTTTTCATTACTGTTATGTTTCATTACTTTATAAAAAACTCTATATGAAAGGTTTTTTTTAATCAGTCTTTGGTAAATTAAATTTAGCTATAGGCCAAGTTAAAAAGGGTTTGATGTAAATTTATGATTGTAGGTATATTTATGGAATTTAGCCTTTTATTTATTTAATTTTATTTTTTAAGATTTAATTGTTTGAGAGGGAGTGAGCATGAGTGGGGCGGAGGGGAGAGGGACAGAGGGAGAGGGAGAAGCAGACTCCAGGCAGAGCAGGGAGCCAGGTGTGGGATGGGGTGCTGGAAAGGCTGAAACTTTTGCTCGAACTTAACAGACTGAGCTACCCAGGCATCCCTGGAGTTTACCACTTGAATGCCATGTAAACAACGAGGCAGGTGGGCAGGAATGATACTCTGAGAGACGTGTTCAGTTTTATTCATTTAAGTTTCTATGTTGTTGGCTTGAAATCTGTGTCAGTGAATCAGAAATATGCTTTTCTACCATATCTGAATGGAAGATAATGCTGATAATACAGTTTTATTATCACAACTAGGAATATATATTCAGTGGTTAGTGGTGGTGATCTATATTATTTACAAGTTTTTTTTTTTTTTTTAAAGATTTTATTAATCATGAGAGACACAGAGAGAGAGGCAGAGACACAGGCAGAGGGAGAAGCAGGCTCCATGCAGGGAGCCCGATGTGGGACTCGATCCCAGGACCCCAAGGATCACACCCTGAGCCAAAGGTTCAGATGCTCAACCACTTGAGCCACCCAGGCATCCCTATTATTAACATGTTAACACTAAAATTAATGTATCAGTATATTAAAATAATTCCATTTTGGGGAAGAAATCCTGATATCATTCTGTCTGGCAAACCATTTTCTAAAATCCAGTTGATTAATACCATACAACTCAAAATGGCCAGGTTTGTTAGGTAGGACTATATCTTATGGTTAATATATTTTGGCGGGTAAATTGAAAAGGCATGATGATGCTCAGAATGAGATGATACATGGAAATTAATAAAGATTTTCCTTTTTAATTTTTTAAAAGATTTTATTTATTTGGGAGAGAGAGAGAGAGAGCACAAACAGGGGGAAAGGGAGATACTGAGCAGGGAGCCCGACGTGGGGCTTGATCCCAGGATCCTGGGATCATGACCTGAGCCGAAGGCAGACGCTTAAGTGACTGAGCCACCAGGCACCCAATAAAGATTCTTTTGCAGCATTTATAGGAATTGGTAACATCTGTTTTGAAAAATCTCCATATCTAAATTATATGGTCTGTGTCTCTGGAGATTCAGTTTTTTAACTTCTCAAGTTTATCCAGAGCTGCTACTTGAGAAAAATGCTGAATTTGTCAGCAACTATTCCTGAACACCTCCTTCATCTGTTTCAGGAAAGAAGGATTGGATAGGATCTTTATTTTTCAAAACAGGATGCCAACTCTTACATTTTAATTTGATTCCCAAAACATACAGATTTATATTCTATCCTTTATTGATTGTCTTCCCAAATCCTGTCTCCCCCTCTTCTTCCTTTCCGGCAGAGTCCAAGATTTGTTGAGTTTTCATCTTCGTAACCCTGGGCTTAGGGAAGGGGCTCTGCCCTTACTCCAGGGCTTAGAACATGATTGGTCTTGGTAGTTTCTTCCTTTCCTGTAATTGTTTAGACATGTGATCTCATCTGGACTAAGGAGATTTGAGTGAAGTGAGCTGGGAAGTTCCACATTTTTTGTAAAGGCTTTGTTTGCAAATAGATGTGACTAAAAAGGAGAAACTAGAGATAGTAACTAGATATTATTCTTATTTCTAGACTTTGAAATTGAGAATTGAGACTTACTACTCTATTTGCAACAAATAAATGGATACCAGATCTCATTACCATTTCATTCAGTGCTCTCATTTTCCTGATTTCACACACTTTTTTTTTTCCTTTGTTTTTCCACACACTTTAAAAAAATTTTTTTCTGGATATTAATACTAATACTTTATATTGGTATGGTCTTAATAACCTATATGTTTACACTTAGAATCTTATCAGATTATCTCCCTTTCAGTTCTCTTCTTCTCTCATTATTTTTCTCTTCATGTCCCCCCCCCTTTTTCCCATTTTATCCTCATCTTCTTTCTAATTTCTCTCACCCACTTCTTTGTCTTCCTCCCCTCTCCCTTAAGTACATTTCTGTTGTGCTTTAAGCATAGTCCCTTATTTCCCAAATGGAGTTGGACTAATGATGGATTTGAATTGAAGAGCTAGAAGAAAAATGTGACACCAGAGTTAGATTGAGACTGGTTTGGGTATTCCTTATTTGAGAAATATCAAGAAAATCACCTTTTTTCAGATTTGACTTATATGCAGTAAAATGCACCCATTTGAACTGTACACTATGATAGGATAGGATATGTGTATACATTGGTATAATTACGACCACAGTCAAGATACAGAACATTTTCATTACCCCAAAAAGTTGTTGGTGCCTCTTTGAGTCAGCGTCCCCACTTCCACCACAAACTTTGGGTTATAGGGATTCCATTTTGCCCTTTCTTGAATTTCATATACTTGGAGTCATATGGTATATACGTCTTTGATGAATAATATTCCCCTGCATGTATATGCTACGATGTGTTTATCCATTCAGCTTTTGATGCATATTTGGTTGTTTTTCATCTTTTGACTATTGTGAATAAAGCTCTTATGAACATTTATTTTCAGTGTTTCTTGGATAAATCCTTGAGTGGAATTCCTGAGTTATCTATTAAGTGTTGTGATTAACTTCTTCAGATTTGCTACACTATTTTCCAAACTAGTCATTCTTTGTACATTTTCACTAGCAGTACATAAGAGTCCCATTTGCTTCTTACATCCTTCAGTGTGTGGCATTGTGAGTCATTATCATTTTAGGCAGTCTAATAGATGTATAGTGGTATTTTTGTGATTTCAGTTTGCATTTACATGCATACTAATGATTTTGAGCCTTTTTTTGTGTTTATTTCTTATTTTGTTTACCTTATTTTTGAAGTGTCTTTCTAGATCTCTTGCCCTTGTTTTGAGTGGGTGTCTGTCTTCTTCTTCCTTTTTTTTTTTTTTTTTTTAAGATTTTGTTTATTTGTTCATGAGAGACACACAGAGAAACAGGGAGAAGCAGGCTCCCTGTGGAGAGCCTGATGTGGGACTCGATCCTAGTACCCTGGGATCATGCCCTGAGCCAAAGGCAGATGCTCAACCACTGGGCCACCCAGGTGCCCCAGGGTGTGTCTTCTTAATGAGGTATAAGAAGTTTTTATATATTCTGGATACAAGTCTTCTGTCAGATAGGTATATTATTTGTGTTTTTTTTCCCAATATATGGTTTGCCTTTAATATTCCTAGTTGTGGTATTTGAGCAGAAAAATTTAATTTTGATGAAGCCCAGTGTATCTTGTTTTGTTTTGTAGTTTGTGCTTTTGGAGCTCTGAGACAATCTTTTCTTATCCTGTGATTACAAAGAATTTCGCCTGCATTTTCTTCTAGAAGTTTAACAGTTTTAGTTTCTGCATTAAGGTCCATTATCCATGTCAAGATAATTTTGATATAATGTGAAGGAAAGGTTGAAGCTTATTTTTTCCCCCAAAGATATCCAGCTGATCTAGTACCATTTGTTGAAAAGACCTTGTTGTTGCCATAAAATTACCTTGGGATTTTTCTAGAAAATCAGTTGAAAAAAAAACATATAAATAATATATACACTATGTATACCATACTATATATGCCATATATATATATATATATATATATATATATATATATATAACACACACACACACACATATATATATAGGTGTATTTTGGATTCTATTCTCCATTCATCTCTGTGTCTATCTTTATGCCACATATTGTTATATTTTGTTACTGTGACTATTTTTTAATTTCTATTTGAATTAAAGTGTATTTCATGTAAAAGAATATTGTTGGGTTTTGGTTTTTTATTCATCTCATAATTTCAGTCTCCTTTTGTTTGGAGTGTCCATTTGTATTTTTACTAATTGTTGATACGGTCGAAGTAAGTTTGCCATTTTGCTGTTGTATTCTATTTTTGTCATTTTTAAAAAGATTTTATTTATTTATTCATGAGTGACACAGAGAGAGAGGCAGATAAATAAGCAGAGGGAGAAGCAGGCTCCAGGCAGGGAGCCTGACGTGGAACTCGATCCCAGGACTCCAGGACCACACCCCAGGCCAAAGGCAGGAGCTAAACTGCTGAGCCATCCAGGTTTCCTGTCATTTTTCTTTTGTTCTTGTCTTTCTTTCATACTTTTTTTTTTTAAGCCATTTTTGGGATGCCTGGGTGGCTCAGCGGTTTAGCACCTGCCTTTGGCCCAGGGCGTGATCCTGGAGTCATGGGATGGAGTCCCACGTTGGGCTCCCTGCATGGAGCCTGCTTCTCCCTCTGCCTGTGTCTCTGCCTCTCTTTTTCTCTCTGTGTGTCTCTGATGAATAAATAGATAAAATCTTTTTTAAAAAAGCCATTTTCAAGTGAACAATTTAGTGTTGTTAAGTACATTCACAATGTTATATCACCTTCAACACTATTTTCAGAACCTTTTCATCATCCCAAATGGAAACTCTACAGTTCACAAGGAGTAACGCCCCACTTTCCTTTTCTCAAACTCCTTGGTAACCTCTCTTCTACTTTCTGTCCCTATGAGTTCACATTTTCTAGATATTTCATATAAGTAGAACAAATATCTGTACTTTTGTGTCTGGTTTTACTTAATGTAATGTTTTAAGGTTCTTCTATGTTCCAGTGTTTATCAGAACTTCTTTTTTATGACTGAATAATGTTGCATTGCATGTATATGGGATATTTTATTTATCTATTGATGGATACTTGGGTTGTTTCCACCTTTTGGCTATTGTAAATAATGCTGCTGTGGCAGCACCTGCGTAGCCTAGTCAGTTAAGCCTCTAACTCTTGGTTTTGGCTCAGGTCTTCTGATCTCAGCGTCCTGAGATTGAGCCCTGTGTCCGGCTCCATGCTCAGTGGGGAGTCTGCTTGAGTTTCTCTCTCTCTCTCTCTCTCTCACTCTTTGTGCACTTTCTCTCTCTCTCTCAAATAAATAAATAAATAAATCTTTAAAAAATGCTACTATGAACATTGGTATACCAGTATCTATTTGAGTCCCTGTTTCTAGTTCCTTTGGGTGTATATCTAGGTGTGAATTGCTGGATTATATGCTGATTCTGTGTTTAACATTTTGAGAATCTGCCAAACTAGGCTTCCAGTTTCTTCACATCTTCATCATTACCTGTTATTTCCTTCTTCCTCATTCCTTTCTCCTTCTCTCCCTCTGTCCTTCCTCCTTCCCTCCGTTCTTCCTTCCTTCCTTGTAATTGTCATCCTAGTGGATTTGAAGTAGTGTCTCATGGTTTTGATTTGCATTTCTCTAATGACCAAGATATTGAGCATGTTTTTATGTGCTTATTGGCCATTTGTATATCTTATTTGGAGAAATATCTTTTCAAGTCCTTTGCTCAGTTTTTAGGTTGGGTGGTTTTTTGTTGTTTTTGAATTCTAAATATATTCTGGATACTAGTCTTTTATCAGATACATGATTAGCAAATATTTTGTCCTCATATATGAGCTGTCTTTTCACTTTGTTGTTAGTATCATTTGATACTAAGAGGCTTTTGTTTTGATGAAATATAACCTACCTTTTTTCCTTTTGTTCCTTGTGCTTCTAGTGTAACACTTGACAAACCATTGCTGTAGTATGATTTCACTTACATGTGGAATCTAAGAAACAAAACCGACCAACCAGCAACAAAGAGAGAAACAGACTCATATATAGAGAACATACTAGTGGTTGCGAGAAGGGAGGAAGATAAAGGGAGAGGTAAAATTAGTGAAGAGGCTTGAGAGGTACAAATTCCAGTTATAAGTAATTCACAGGGATGAAAAGTACAGCATAGGAAATATAGCCAACAATATTATGATAATTGCATTTGTTATTATGAGTATTTTGTTTTTTTTTCAATTTTTAAATTTATTTTTATTTTTATTTATTTTTTATTTATTTATGCTAGTCACACAGAGAGAGAGAGAGAGGCAGAGACATAGGCAGAGGGAGAAGTAGGCTCCATGCACCAGGAGCCCGACGTGGGACTCGATCCTGGGTCTCCAGGATCACGCCCTGGGCCAAAGGCAGGCGCCAAACCGCTGCACCACCCAGGGATCCCCTGTTATGAGTATTTTGTAATGTATATGATTGTTGAATCACTATGTGAAACTAATGTAGTATGTCAACTATACTTCAATTAAAAAAAAAAAACTATTGCCAATTCTAGGACATGATATCCCCCCCAAAATTTCTAAGAGTTTTATATAGTTCTAGCTCTTCAATTTAGATCTTTGATTCACGTTGAGTTAATTTTTGTATGTTGTGCAAGGTAGGATTTAGTTTCATGCTTTCATATGTGGATATGCAGTTTTCCTGCACCCTTTGTTCAAAACGCTATCCTTTCCCCATTGCATGGATCTGTCACTCCTGTTGAAATTTAATCTACTGTTTATGTGAGAGTTTATTTCTGAGGCTGTCTTTTCTATTCCATTGGTGTATGTCTATCATTTTACTAGTATCATAGTATTTTGATTACTTTCTAGTACTCACTAGTACTACACTTACTAGTTACTAGTTTTGAAATTAGGAAGATTGAGTTCTCTTTATTCTTTTCCAAAATTGTTCTGGCTATTCAGGATCCCTTGAAAGTCCATGTGAATTTTAGGATGGGCTTTTTTATTTCTGTATAAAGGTACTTTTGGGATTTTGATGGAGATGGCGTTGGATCATCAGATTACTTTGGGTGGTGTTGTCATTTTAAAATACTCAGTTTTCCAATTTATAATGACAGAAGTTTTTCCATTTATTTAGGTCCTTAATTTCTTTTGGAAGTCTTTTGTAGTTTTCTGTGTATGAGGCTTTTGACCTTCTTAGTTAAATTTGTTCCTAGGTATTTTGTTCATCTTGATACAATATAAGTGGAATTATTTTCTGATTTTCCTTTTGAATTGTTCATTGCTAATATATAGAAATATAACTGCTTTTTTGTGTTGATTTTGTGTCCTGCAACTTTGCTGAATTCATTTTTTTAGCTCTGTGTGTGTGTCTTCTTTAGGATTTTCTGTATATAAGATCTTGTCATCTTTCAATAGAAATATTATTACATCTTCCTTCCCAATTTGAATTCCTTTAATTTTTTTTTCTTGTCTAACCGCACAAGCCAGAACTTTCTGTACAATTCTGACTAGAAGTAGAGAAAGTGGGCATCCTTTTTTCCTGATCTTAGGGGAAAACATAGATTTCATTATTGAGTATGGTGTTGGCTGTGGGTTTTTTTTTTTTTTTTGTGGGGCCTTTAATATGTGGAGGAAGTTATTTTCTACTTTATTGTGTTTTTATCACAAAAGTGTTGAATTTTCTCAAATACTTTTTCTGCAGACTGAGATAATGTGATTTTTCCTTCCGTTCTGTTAATATAGTGTATTATATTCACTGATTTTTGTATGTTGAACTATTTTTGCTTACAAAGATAAATTCCACTTGGTCATGGTATATAATCCTTTTAATGTACTGCTGAATTCAGTTTTCTAGTATGTTGTTGAGGATTTTTGCATCCATTTTTATAAGGGATGTTGACCTATAGTATTCTTGTATTGTCTATATCTAGCTTTGATATCAGGTAATGCTGATATAGAATGAGTTAGGCAGTGTTCCTATCTCTCTTTTTTTTTTTTTTTTTTTTTTTGAGTTTGAGAAGTATTGGTATTCTTTAATAGTTGCTAGAATTCACCAGTGAAGCCATTTCATCCTGGGCTTTTCTTTGTTGTAATTTCCTACTTTCTCTTGTATTAATCAAATATTTGTGGACTTTTTGGCTATATGTTTGTATTATTTTTGTAAGAGTTCCACTAGGAATTATAACAGCATCTTTAATTTAGCACAATCTACTTAATATTTGTGTTAAATTATTTCAGGTGAAATAGTATCTCCTTTGGAGTTGTTGTTTACTAAATCCCACCTATGAGTTCACTCATAGAGTCCATTTCTATTGACTGCTTTCTTTTCTCCCATGAGTATGGGTCACACACTCTTATTTCTTTGCATGTGAAGTAATTTTTGATTGAAAAGTGGACATTGTAGATAAAATACCTTAGTCATTCTAGATTTTGTACTTTCTCTCAGGATTACTTTTTCCTTGATATGTTAGCTGGCCCAAAACTTGTCTGGTCACAAGCAACATATTCTTCCCCTGGTACTGTGTTGCCTTTGTCTCTACTTAGTCTCTTCAGTTTATAGCTTGTGTGTTTGTATGATGGTACCTAATGTACCTCTGTAGTTAGCTGTCACTAATAATTTTGTCAGAGTTGATGATACTAAGAATATAGGCCTCACCTCTCTGTGCATTTTTTTCTTCTTCTGTGTTTCCTCCCTAAATTTACAGCTGCTCCCTAAGCTGTAAGCTCTGTCCTCTGACAACTCAACTTAATAAGGCCCCAGCTTTCTGCTGCTTGAGCTGTGTATTGTTTGGGGATTGCCCTCAGTCGAAAAAGCACAGTAAAGGTAAATATCTTACCAGTCTTTTAAGGGCGAACTCCCCACTGATTTTTGCTTTGCTTTATTCTGCATCCCCTTGGATCTTGCCTCTGCATATATATTTCAGTGGTAAGCCAGGGATTTGGGTCTTGCTCCTTTTGTGACTGTTACTTTTAGAATTTCTTCCTTAACTTTGTGGCTAATCTCTCTGCCCCTGCAATCTCTCAACTGTAAACCTGCATTTTTCTGCTGTAAGAGCTGGGGATATTGGGATTAGAGGTGTTGGTGTGGGTGTAGTGATGGTGAGTGCCCTGAGGCAAAAAAAAAAAAAAGCCCAAATTTGCAATTCTCACCCATTGCAGTTTCTGTATTTCAAATATAAACCCTCTCTAGTCTGATCCTGCCTTTAGTCACTTTCCAGTGCCCTCAAATAGTGTGTTTTGAAAAATGATTTATCTAGATTTAAAAATTATCTGCAGGAAACTATGCCTGACCCACTCATTTTGCCATTAATGGAAGCTGGACTAAATTAATTTGTATTTGCCTGTTTCTCATATACACTCAAAGTCCATAAAATTGAACAAGCATTTTAAATTTGAATCACTCTGAAAAAAATATGTATAGGTTAAGAATTCACACATTGTTTTTAGTTTTTAAATATAGTTACAGGTGATGAAAAATGCCAGCCTTAAATATTATGTATATGAAATCTCAGTATTCCAAAGAATGAATGGATACAAGAATGTTTAAAAGATTCTAAGTAACATACAAACCTAGAACAGTAAATTTGCCATGTCACATTCTATCATTGCTTTGCCTTTTGGAGTAGTATAAAAAGTTATCATTTTGTTTTGAAAAGGTAATATGTATTGTGGAAATTTTCACTGAAAGTTTCATGGACTCATTATTCCATTTAACAATCTGTTTTCTAAGATAAATCTTTTTCTTTGCATAAACTAGTTTAAAGTAGCAATACCATTTCTTTCTCTTTCTTTTTTAAAGATTATTTTATTTTATTTTTATGATTATGTTTAATTTATTTATTCATGAGAGAGAGAGAGGCAGGGACACAGGCAGAGGGAGAAGCAGGGTCTCTGTGGGGAGCCTGATGTGGGACTCCATCCCAGGACTCCAGGATCACGCCCTGAGCCAAAGGCAGACTGTCAACCAGAGCCAAAAATCAAGAGTTGGATGCTCAACTGACTGAACAACCCAGGTCCCCCAAACACCCAAGGGCCCTGAAAGTAGCAATACCATTTCTTTATTTAGTCTTTAAAAATATTTAACATGGGGATTCTAAGATTCTGAATGTTGTACCTTGCACTCATGGATCTTATTACCATTTGACAAATTTACGTTTCTATGATATAAAAAGCATCATGCTTTCTAGAAAAATCTCATCTAAGTCCTGTGTCTTCCATTGTAGCTTTAGCCTTATGAGAGGCTTACTTTTAGATAAGGAATTGTGAGACGTTGAGGAAGTGAACAAAGAGAGCAGCCTAAAGGTAGAAACCAGTGCTATTTTACAGTGAGAAATTTAGTTTACTCAGCCTTAAGTAAATTCTGTTCAGGTATTTAGATATTCATCCATTTAAAAAGTAAGGATTTAGTGATAAAAACTATTTAAATTGATGGGTTTTCACCTATTAAATGGAGGTTGTTCAGCATTTTGAACTCTAATGTGTTTGGGCCTAATAACTTTTATAGTTTAGTCAAAGGATAGTGACATATTCTGTGATTTTATTCCTGACTTAAAGTCACAATAGCTCAATAAATATTGTGTGGTAGCTACAGATTTAATGGGCCCCCAAGGATGTTCACATCCTAATCCCTGGAATTTATGAAGATGTTATTTTACATGGCAAAAGGATCTTTGCAAATGTGCTTAAGGTTATGGATCTTGAGATGGGGAGATTTTTCTGGATTATCCAGGTAGGTCCATTCTAAATATGTGAGTTCTTAAAAGTTGTACAAGAAGGCTGAAGAATAGTCTGAGAGATGCAATAATGGAAGAAGAGGCAGTGGAGAGCTGAAGTATCCAAGTATTTAACCAGATTTGATGGCTTTGAAGATGAAGGAAGTGGACCATCTGCCAAGACATGGCAGATATCTTCTAGAAGCTGGGAATTGTCCTCAGCTGACAGCCAAAAAGGAAGTGGGGATGACCTCAGTCCTTTAACCACCAGGAACTAAATTCTGCCAACAACCTGAATGAGCAAAGAAACACATTCTCTAGAACTTCAAAGGAATGCAACCATGGCAATATCTTGGTTTTAACCCACTGGGACCCACTTTGGATTTCTAACTTCCAGAACTGTAAGATAATAAATTGGTAGTTTTCAAGCCTCTAACTTTGTGGTAATTTGCTATGTAGCAAATAAGAAATTAATATGTATAGCATCTGTACCAAATCAGTTATCTGAAAGGAAGAGTATTTGTTTTTGTAGGAAAGAGAATGACTGATCTTTAAAAGTCTGCCCAGGAAGAGAGAGTCAAAATAAAATATACTCTACCCACCCATAGTGTTTTAATGTGTCTTGTTTCTCCTCATGAAAGAAGAAAGTTCCAGAGTTATATGAGGGAACAGACACCATTTTTATACACAGATATAAAATCTTAACTGGTGGTTTTATTTATTTTTCTTCTTTTTAAAAAGATTTTATTTACTCGTGAGAGACACAGAGAGTCAAAGACACAGGCAGAGGGAGAAGCAGGCTCCCTGCGGGGGAGCCTGATGCAGGGCTCAATCCCAGGATCCTGGGCTCATGACCTGAGCTAAAGGCAGATGCTCAACCACTGAGCCACCCAGGTGCCCCTAACTGATGGCTTAAAAGTAAACAGCTGTAATGGGATCCTCCTTATATGCTCCTCTGGTATCATGGCTAATGACACATTTTCCCCCTCTATTGCTCTTAAGAAATAAATAGTGGCATCAAGTCATATTAAAGATTCTTATAGACAGATAATTTGGAATTAAAGAAAACTTTTTATTCTAACCAGACTTGCATATGCTTTCTATGCTGTTAGATATGTTTTAAACTATTCTTTGTGCTCACCTGTAAGACAGTTTTAGAGTTACACAGATTGATAAAAACCATTCTTGGTCTTTTGAACATCTGTAGCATGTTTTCCCATCAGATTACAGACGTGGTATGGTCTGGTTGTGAATGATAGGTGTACTTAATTTCTAACAGGTATAAGAATAATATTTAGTCAGAATCTCAAAGCAATGAGCAGAATATTTCCTATAGAGTGTCCTATGAAAGTTAGTAACTCAAAATCATGTTTATTTTACAGAGTTCTGAGGAGTCTGAGGTATTTGGATGAAGGGAATGTTGAGTTTCTTGACTCTGAACCCTTAATTTTATTTCATTGAGAGTAATCTGCTTTTATCTTGTTTATAAATTTGGGTTTGGTTAAATAATTTGAAAGAATAAGTTATATTGCTCAAAGAAGTTTAAAAATTGGTCATATTGGAGATCCCTGTGTGGCTCAGCAGTTTAGCGCCACCTTCAGCCCGGGGTGTGATCCTGGAGTCCTGGGATCGAGTTCCGCATCAGGCTCCCTGCATGGAGCCTGCTTCTTCTCCCTCTGCCTGTGTCTCTGCCATTCTCTCTCTCTCTCTCTCTCTGTGTCCCTCATGAATAAATAAATAAAATCTTTTTTAAAAAATGAAAAAATATTGGTCATATTATTTCTTGGGAGATGTATTAGATCATTGATTGAGTGATCTACAGAATCAAACCCTTGCTTGGAAGAGACTTGAGGAAGAATTTTATCTTGAGTAGATTACTTTTTAGCTAGAGTAGAGAACATGAATGGTAAAAATATCTATCTACAGTTTAAAGAGTAAGAGTGTTAGTAGGATAAGATGGTAATTTATTGAAATGTGCTGTATAGTGGCCTGCATCCACCAGCTTGATCCAGTTATGTTTTGGGGGTGGAAGACTAATCCAAGATAGTGATCTCCTCTTTGGAAAATAAAGGAGAGAAGTAACCTCTGCCTGGTTTTCTCCAGCTATGGTAATTGCTTGACAGATGGTAAAGGATAGAGAGAATGTATTTTGTTTGTTGTTTCTTTATAAGGTTTGGGGATACTTAAGAGTGGTTAACTAATAGAGACTTTCTATCTAAAGCTACATAACAAAATTGACATTTTTGTGTGAGCTAACTGTTGAGCAAAAATAAAAACTGAAGTTTTGGGGAAGATTTCTACTGAGGGTTAATGAGTTATGAATAAATCTTGTTGAATGAGTATATAGAGGCTACTTATTTTAATGTAATAACCAGAGCAACACAGTATTCCTAAACTTTTCTTTCATCAAAGTAATATTCACTTTACTAACACTTTAGAGACTTCAAAACATCATAAGATTATGCCATAAAATATCATAATTGTTCCTGCTATGTAATTAAGACACAGGAGAACATAGGCTTTGAAACCATCTAGACATTGGTTTAAATTCCATTTCCATCTCTGTGGTAACTGTGAATTTCAACAAAGTTAACTTCTCTCCTAGGCTTTGAAGGACTGTGGAGTAGATTTAATGAGACAGAGTTTATAGATTGCCTTTCACCTTGCTTAACATATAGTAGATCCCCCTAATACTGCTTTCTTCTTTTTCTTAGAAGTAAAGAACAAATTTGTATGATATTTTGAAGATCACATTGGGTATACATTGTCTGTGGTTGTGTTCTACTGTTGTAACATGCAAAAATGCTATCTTTTTTTTCTCCCCAAAATCACATCATATGATGTACATTTATTGTGCATTTTTTTCTGGTAACAAGATATTGAGGTATTACTATAAAGATTTTCAAGTTAGAGATGGCTACTGGAGGAGAATAAAAAACATTTGAGAAAAGTAAATATCAAGACTCAAATTCCTACTGAAGCTAGAAGGAGTTGTTTTTTTTTTTTTTAAGATTTTATTTAAGATAGCACAAGCGTGAAAGGGGTAGAGGTAGTGGCAGAGGGAAAGAGAAGCAGGGCACCCAAAGCAGGGCTTGATCCCAGGACCCTGGGATCATGACCAGAGTAGAAGGCAGGTTGTTAACCAATTGAGCCACCCAGGCACCAGGAATTGTGCTTTTTTTGAGGAGCTAGAGTAATTAATCAATAGTGATTCCTTTTTTACAACTACATCACATAATTGAATTGAAAGTACAATTGTTAATTTTTTTAAAAATAAAATTTCAGAAAAGTGATAAGGCCTGCCATTTGATTGCTGTTGGCAAGTACTGTGTTAAGTATTGTATATACTTTATCTCTTTGAAGCTTCACAACAGTCCCCTGAGTAGATACTACAATTTTACAGCTGAGGGAACAGTCCTGATGAGATTAAGTAACATTCCCAGGAGTATGTAGCTAGTACCAAGAGGACCTCTAGTTGAACTTAGTACTTATTTCTTCTGCTTGTACTCTGGTGGATGGGAACCAAAGTCCTGTGAGACAAGTGTTGTGTGAATTTAGGACTTTCATAAATTTGGGTAGGGGCTATAGCAATATTATTTGTCAGTGGAAGTTGATTTATATAACTTAAAAAAGCCCCCCCTTTTTTTTTAGAGACACACAGAGACACAGGCAGAGACACAGGCAGAGGGAGAAGCAGGCTCCATGTGGGGAGCCCAGTGTGGGACTTGATCCTGGGACTCCAGGATCACACCCTGAGCTGAAGGCAGATGCTCAACTGCTGAGCCACCCAGGCCTCCCCCCCAAAAAAGCCCCCCAGACATTACATTTTTAAAAAATGTAATGATGCCTCCTCTCCTCCATGATGCTACCTGTACTTTTCTTTTGAACAAATGTTTGTCCCAGCTAAGATAGGAGTTTGGTTTGAGATTTCAGTGTGTTCCTTTTGAGTATTACAAGATAAAAATACATCGTAGTCAAGTGTTTGCATCTTGCTTTTAACACATAAACATGGTACAATCATAACCGCCTCACATCACAACTCTAGGCAGTATCATTCGTTGTCATGTGAAATATTACATGAACTGTGCTTCCTGGAGTTATGCAACTCACTGACCCTGGGAATAGGCAAGTATTTCACTGTATTTTTCCAACATTTTGTTTTTTCCCCCATTATCGTTTAACAAATCATCCCTCACTTTGCCACACAGTGGAAATACCCCACTATTTTATAATGCATTCTTTTATTTGTTTGATTCTTCACTGGGTTTTCTGTTACATGTCTGTTGTCTGTCTATTCTCAGTTTCCTTTTTTAAATGTTGGGGTTGGGATCCCTGGGTGGCACAGTGGTTTAGCGCCTGCCTTTGGCCCAGGGCGCGATCCTGGAGACCCGGGATCAAATCCCACATCGGGCTCCCGGTGCATGGAGCCTGCTTCTCCCTCTGCCTGTGTCTCTGCCTCTCTCTCTCTCTCTCTCTCTCTCTCTCTCTCTCTGACTATCATAAATAATAAATAAAAAAAATTAAAAAAAAAAAAGAACATTAAATGTTGGGGTTAACTGGGTTTTTTTGGTTTCATTTAGTTATTTTGTGGTCACTTTTTAATTACTATTTTCTCAGTGTTTCTTTTTTTTAGAGTACTTTTTAATAGGAAAATAGAATTGGACATATTGCATTTTCCACTGACATTTTTTCAAGGCTGTATGCTTGTATAATTTTGTGGGATATCTCTAATTCTATATTTGAGTGATACTAAGTTGCTACTCTTTGAATTTTAGTTATTTTCCTTTTTTTAATTAAAAATAAATTTTTATTTTTTTTATTTTATTTTTATTTTTATTTTTATTTATTTATGATAGTCACACAGAGAGAGAGAGAGGCAGAGACACAGGCAGAGGGAGAAGCAGGCTCCATGCACCGGGAGCCCGATGTGGGATTCGATCCCGGGTCTCCAGGATTGCGCCCTGGGCCAAAGGCAGGCGCCAAACCGCTGCGCCACCCAGGGATCCCTAAAAATAAATTTTTAATCCCAGTTAATACAGTGTTATCTTAGTTTCAGATGCACAAAATAATGATTCAGCACTTCCATAGATCACCCTGTGCTCATCATGACAATCATACTCCTTAATCCCCATCACCTGTTTCTCTCATCTCCCCACCATGCTCTCCTCTGGATTTTAATTACTCTCTATTAAATATCATGTTGTATTTTAAATCTCATGGCATGGTATCTGATGGAAGGTCTTCTGTGACAGGGGTTAAAAATGAGCGGAATTGTATTTTATGAAGTGGAAATTGTGAGAGCTTGAGGTAGAGAGACTAGGTCAGTCTGACACAGTGGTCTGGGTGTTGAGGGCCTAAACTATGATGATAGAAAGTGTAAGTATATGTATTTAGGTGCTATCACACACTGTCCAATCTGGAAAGACAGTCACTGGGCTTTGGGTTTAAATTAATTTTTTTTTTTTTTTTGCCTGATAAAACATGAATATAGCCTATTTTCCAGCTTTATATCTCCCTGCTTACGTATTCATAGTCTGTGCACCGGCTAAATTGAATTGTTCCCTGGCCTGGAGAATTTTTCTTGTTTCTCTGTAATTGCTCATGCTTGTGTCTCTGCCTGATATGCTGTTGTTGCCCAGATGCTGTCAAAGTTCGTTTCAATTGCTGTTTCCTTTCTGCAGCTTTCCCAGGTATGGTAGTCCCCTTCCTCACTTCATCTGCAGGGGGTACATTCCAAGATCCCCAGTGGATGTCTGAAACCACAGATAGCAACGAACCATAGATGCATTATGCTTTTCCATATGTGTGTGTGTGTGTGTGTGTGTGTGTGTGTGTGTATACACACATATGATAAAATTTAATTTATAAATCAGGCACAGTAGGAGATTAACAGCAAGAATTATAAAAGGGAACAATTATAACAGTATATAAATATACTGTACTAAAAATTATGTGAATGTGGTCTCTCTCAAAATACTTGGTTGTCTTCTGTTGATGATAATGATGATGATGAGAGATACTGAGATGCCTACGTGATGAGGTGAAGTGAGGTGAATGACGTGGGCATTGTGGTGTAGTGTTTGGCTGCTACTGGCCTTCAGATAAGTCAAAGGGGGGAACACTTGCTTGTGAACTGTAGTTGACTGGGGTGACTGAAATCGTGGAAAGCAAAAGTGTAGATAAGGGGGTGCTGCTGCAAATGTGCTCCCTTTGCGCCCCATTGCTCTTTGTTTATACTCTTACTGTAGTTATATTTTGCCTTGTGATATTGATGTTGACATACTTGTCTTATCACCACCACTTTTGTAAGTGCATACAACTCAAACCTTTTATGAAATGTTCAAATATGGTCAGATGAGGGTTAAGTGCTATTATAATGGGCCATTTAAAGTGCTTTAATGATTTTTTTAAATGTTTCCAAGATAACAGACTTGCTTATGATAGTAATTAGGATTTTACAGTTATTGATGCTTGGCAAATTCATCTGGGCACTTTGTGAATCTGCCTACTAGGTCCTGTGACATATGTTATAAAGTTTTTAGAAAGATTTATGTAATTTGAGAAGTTAGTTGTATTTAATCTAAATGGTACTGATAGAAAAATACTATATTTAAATGTAAAAACTACTTGTATCTTATTTCTTGTATTTAACAACAGTGATGAAGCATTTATGTGTTATCTTTTATTCTGTAGTTGAAGGCTCAGTTCTTTTAGCTCCTGTATCTGTTTGTCTTTGAATCATTGGTAGGAAGAAGATGTTTTAACGAGGATGAGATATTTCAGGCAAAGTAGATTTATCTTCAAATTAGTTGATGAAAATTCAGTTCTTTAACTTGTCATTTCAGAATTTGCTAATAGCCACCTCTGTCCAAGAGTAGAGTGTTGTGATATTAGTCTTTCCATCAGCTCAAATGGTTATTCATGTTTATGGTTTTGCACTTAACTATTTTATTTCCAATTATTTTTCATAGAATTTTGTTGAGTGAGAATAAGGACAGTATCAATCCTCTCCTCTCCTCTCCTCTCCTCTCCTCTCCTCTCCTCTCCTCTCCTCTCCTCTCCTCTCCTCTCCTCTCCTCTTCTCTCCCCTTCCCTCCCCTCCCCTCTCCTCTCCTCTCCTCTCCCCTTTTCTTTCAAGAGAGACAGCACATGCACAGAGCAGGGTAGGGGGAGGAGCAGAGGGAGAGGGCTCTAGAGAATCCTAAGCAGACTCTGCACTGAGTGCAGAACTTGACGCAAGACTGGATCTCATGACCCTGAGATCATGACCCAAGCTGAAGTCAAGAGCCGAATGCTTAACTGACTGAGCACCCAGGCACCCCAAGGACAGTTTTTCTGAAGCTAATCAGTCTACCTATTTCTCTTGATTAGAGAATCTCAGAAGGTTGGGGAGTGGAGGGAGGGAAGGATTAAGCACATCAGAGTGAAATTGAAGACCTTTTTTTTTTTTCATTTTTAAAAAGACCTGTCTTATTTTCATTTGGAAGTGCCACATCTTTCTTCTAGCCAGTCTGATTTGACTCCTTAGATGGTGTATGAAATGGTTGAGATCCACCGCTTTAATTTTCTAGAATCCATCCTTGGATTAAACCAGAATTATATCGTATTACTATATTGTATTATTCTTTACTATATAATTCTTTTTACTGAATTTCCCTTTAGTTTAGTACCATTATTTCATGTTCTTTGAAGAAAATTATAATCAGCCTTATGTGACTTTTTGCCTTTTCTGTAAGATTGTTGTGGCCATTGTTATATATTGGAAGACATCAGTAACTGCTTGAGACTTTGATTGTCTTTAAAGTTGTTGTAAAGGGCATCTGTCTGGCTCTTTTGGAAGAGCTTATAACTTGATCTCAGGGTTGTGAGTTCAAGCCCCAAGTTGGGTGTGGAGATTACTAAAAAATATATAAACTTAAAAAAAAAGACTAAGTCAATGGGGTGCTTGGTGACTCAGCTGTTGAACATCCAACTATTGATTTCAGCTTGGATCATGATCTCAGGGTCCATGCTCAGCGGGAAGTCTGTTCTTCCAAAAGTTGTTCTTAACATAAAGCAGGATATAAATAATGTGTAGCATTTACCAATTTTGCTTTCTTAAATAGTTTTTGTTTTAATTTTGGGTTGCATTCTCTCTTGAGGATCTTAATGAATTTGTAGCTATTTGCTCCAGGGAAAAAACACATTTTCACATACCCATGAATTTTGCACCCAATTTCATTGGACTTTTGTGACTCCAGGAAACCCTAAACCCAAGTTATTTATCTGGAATATATTTTTTGGAAATGTTTTTCTGTAAGGTGGTTATATCCAATTACCTGTATTGTTTTTGTATATTTAAATTGTATTCAGTAGCAGTCCATTTTCATCAATAACTTGTTATGGATTGGTTCTTTCTGTCTTTCAATGGAAATGCTATAAAGCAACAATGATAACAGAAGATTATATCAATGTTTTTGGAAAGAATTCTTGGTGAAACGGTTAATAAGAAATGTTCCCAGGGTGGTGTTTCTGCAATACCATTTGAAGTATTTATTGACTATCAGTGTCACTTCACTGTTATAAAACAGAATAGGAAGTTAAAGTTGTCATAAATTATCAAAGAGGAACTGAATGTTCCCTAAATTGTGTTGATGGCACAAAGGAAATTACAATAACAAAGGAAAATATTTGACTTGACCCATCTACTTAACTTGAGTGATATCTGTTCAAAAGTTGCACAAAATAGAGTTTTTAGTATTTCCACTGCAAGTATTTTAAAAGTAATTCTTATCCTTTATGGATAGCATTACATTTTAATAGAAGTTTTGTCTTGAAATGTTAATAATGTACAAGTATAGTACTTAACTTTTGGACAGAATAGAGTAACATTATAATAAACGATAGCTGTGCAGTTTTATAATTAACAGTATTTCGTTTGAATAAAGTAAAAGTAAATAGCACTTTATAGTGTCATGTTTCATGTTTGGTACCATTTTCTTTTCTGAGTGTATAGTTTTTAAAGGAAACTTTTTGCCTAGGTAACTTCTTTTAGGGGCATAAAACTTTAGGAAGACAGCCTCGGCTCCAACCCAGTCTTAACTTCCTAGCTGTGTAAAGCCAAGCAGGTCACCTAACTTCTTGGGGCATGTTTTCTCATCCAGAGAAAAAGTATTAGGAAGACTTTTGTAAGAGGATAATCTAAAGAATTAAAACAGCAACTCATTTCTCACGGACAAGACTGAACACTGCAGATTGGGATAGTGTGTGGAATTCTAGAGGGACAATCAAAATTCAGTCTTATTTCAGGTTTTTATTTTATTTTTAATTTTTAAATTTTTATTTTATTTTTTTATTTCAGGTTTTTAATGCTATTGGTCAACAAGCCTTGCAATATACCTACTATATGCCAAGTATTGTGCTATGTGCTGGATATTGTTCTAAGTCATTAATATTCATATTTCCATATTTAATTTCCTCCTAACATGAAAATAGTGTTGGGATGATTAACAACTAAATATGTTAAAAGGGAAACGCCTAGGAAAGAGGGCACCAGTTGAGTATAGGTCATCAACTCTTGAAAGACCAACTAACTGAATAAACTGTGTACGGCTGTGCTCATTCACTTAAGCAACAGCATTTATTGAGCACCAACAATGCACTTTCTTGACAATGCTGCACATATAGACCCTCACCTCTCTCTCCCTTACTGTGTTTTACTTTATTATTTTAGTATATGTGCTGCTGAAGCAAGCACTGTGCTCTACTTTCTCTTAGCACTTACCATCATCTATAAGTTCAGTGAAAGCCAAGCTTCATTGGTTCTTATCCCTACATGTGGCACATAATAAATGCTCAATAAATATTTCCTGGATGAATAAGTGAATAGATGAGTGAATACATAAATAAAATTTTCGTTCTTAGGAAGCAAATGTCCTGCTGGATTATAGTATATATAATTCAGCTAAAATTTTTTTGGTTAAAATAATGTAAGCTTAAACATTTTTTTCTTCAGGAAGGCATTATGACCTGAACTGAGTCCAGAGCTATTTCTGTATCTTTTCGTTTATCAGTACTTGACTGTCACTTTTTTTTTTAAGACTTTATTTATTTATTTATGAGACTCACAGAGAGAGAGAGACAGAGACAGAGAGGCAGAGACACAGGCAGAGGGAGAAGCAGGATCCATGCAGGGAGCCTGATGTGGGACTCAATCCTGGGTCCCCAGGATCACGCCCTGGGCTGTAGGTGGTGCTAAACCGCTGAGCCACTGGGGCTGCCCTTGACTGTCACTTTGATACATAGTGTATCTTCTAGTATAGAAAGTAGTGGTTCTTAAGCTTTAGCCACAAATCACCTGAGAGTACTTATTAAAACTTACAAGAACTGCAACCACAGGTATTTTGATTCATTAAGTCTGGGGTTGGGGGCAGAAATTGTACCACAGAATATTCTGATATAGGTGAGTTACATTTTCAAAAATACTCTCCTAAACAAGATACATGGTCAGAAGTTTAAAAATGGTTCCTTTCAATTTCACTAATATTTACTTATCAGTTAGGATGTATCAGGCACTTTTTGGAGAAGTATTACTACAGTAGTATTATAGGCTATTGTATTGTGTGGATTCAAGACCGTTTTATAAAGTTAGGTAGCTACAGTTTGGTAGCATTTTGTTGCTTTTAAGAAGAGATAGTTGGAAAAAATTTAACAACAAAATAGTCTACAGTTATTAAGAATTGGGGAAAAATTTAAAATATAGACTAAATTTCGTTTGTTACATTTTAACCTATTTTAAGATATTAACAATATTAGAGTGAAATACATATCTTTGGGTGACGATCAATATACAATATGTGAAATATACAATATGTGACCTGGGATTGTATGTAATATTAATGGCTGTGCTATATAGATACAGCACATATATATTTATGTTACATATATAGTGTCAATCTCATGTATTTCTCACTCTTATAGTCCGTATCTAATATGGTCAGAACTCTCATTTGTTAGCATTAACATTTAAAAAATTGTATGTTAAAAATTTTCATTTTGCATCTACTATTATTTGTCCATACGTGTCTGAGTGGAAAGCAATTGTCTATGATCTTAGTAATTAGACTAAAAGATTCTCTTGCTCCTTTTACTTTCTGCCTTCAAAAATTGGTGAATGTACTTTGGTAGACTGCCTTGCTTAATGTCTCTCAGAAATATATGACATATTGCTTTCATGGAAGCAGGGTGAGAAAAATGACCTCAATCCTAGATAGACTCAGCTCTCCTCCTTTATCTTACTTGATGCTTCAGGGTTTGATAGTGGTAGGAGTTGATATTGGTGGCAGTGACAGGAATGACAGCACTTTTTACCACTTGCTGGTGGAAGTACAAAGCTGTCATGCTTGAAAGCCATGGATACAGCTTATAGAGGTCTGTTTAAAAAATGTGTGAATAGAAGGGCAGAGATACTTAGAATTATTTTCACACGTTATTTTATCATGACCAAGGGGAGAAATATTGTGTTTAAGTTTTGCTCAGCTCTTTCTCTTCTACAAAAAAGTAAAAGCTTTCATATTAAGATGAGACTAGTTTTCCATTTACTTTTCCATCTCAGTACCTACCTGTCTGTTTCAAAAGTTTGAGTTGTTGTAACATCCTAATTTTTATTCTACTTTGTGTCATACAATGTGTTATTATATTACTAATCTGCCCAGTCTGTTAACTGGGATTTCTTTTAAAAAAAATTGCTTTCATTGTTTTGAATGCTAAATTGTTAATTCATCTTCAAATGGATTTTCTTCTGTGAACTCTAACCCACAATTCTATAAACACTTTATTTCTCTAAGCGCTGAATCTCTCTGGGTATTTTAGATCTTTTCCCTGCCTTGTCTAGGTTTAATTATCTCCTCTCCCCTCGTCCCCCGCCTTTTATAATATGGTCTGAGGTCTACTTTCCCTGAACATATTATTAGTCATCTCATGTTTAGCTTTCTTGACTTCATTGCTGTCCTTTAGGGAGCTTGCTTACATTCATAAGGAGAATATACAAGTGTACTTTTCTGAGAAGTAAAAAAAAAATAAGCTCCAAAAGTTTGCTTTAGTTTTTTTCTTTCTCATCTTATTTAGTGAAAAGGAAGAAAAAAATAGATTATTTTATGTCTTTTTTCCTTGCTTCCTCTATTTAGAAAAATAACCTGTCTCACAATTTGACAAGTTACTTTTCTTACCTTTTTCAAGATGACCTTGAAGTTAGCGCAAAATTATTTAATGATAATTGAAAAGGGTTTAAGTATTTGATATTTTATTATTGTCATTTTTTAGAAATACTGCTCTGTGTTTTTTAGTTTTTAAAAATTATTTTTAAGCAACCATTAACAAAGAATGAAGGAGACATGTATATAATGAGTTGGATAGATTCTCATAATTATTAGGAGCAAAGGATAAGATTTATATTTTTTACTTTATATACCTTTGTGTTTTCACATTGTATATAACTTTGTAATTAAAAAATTACTAAGAAAGTATGTGGTTAGTGGAAAAACTGAATAAGCCAGTATGCAAAATATAAAGTAGATATTTTAAAACATCAATTTGAAATTTTCATTTTGAATAGTTTATAATAACTAAAACATTCTTGAATAATGTTATTTTACTTCATTGAATTTTTTGCTTTGCCAGAAATTCTTTTTGTTTTTGTCCTCATTTTCTGTGTACTTTATGAGAACATAATTTAAAAGTTCTTAGATTATTGAGGATAATCTAGTTTCATATGGTTTTTTTTTAGCCATCATTTTAAATTCTTCAATTTCTTATACCAGTTATCTTTTTAGTCGGTTGACATACCCCATTGATTCTGCCTTCATATGGCCTGTCACACATGTGTGCTCCTTTGCACAGCTACTGCCAGCACTTTTTGCCACGCCTTTCATTACCTGTCAGGGTGATCACCGATGCCTCCCATCTTCTGTGTCTTACCCAACCAACAATTCGGTTTTTCAGCTTTCTGTTTTGAGACTTACCCAATGAAACCTTTCTACATATTGCTGATTGATTGATTGATTGATTGATTTGTAGCCCATTTATCATTGTATTTTTCCCCTGCTCATATAGCTTTGCTGGTAGTACTTAAAACCTTCTTTCTGTCTTTGGCCCCAGTTTAACTTATCAGATCAACTTTTCACTACTGTATTACTTTTCAAAGATAGCAATTTACCATTTCAAGATTTGCTTCATTAGCTTTCCTCAACAATGCTTTTATGTATATTGTTCTTAAATCCAACATAATTTCTTTCTTTTTAAGTCTATTAAGAACTTTGCTTTTTCTAAAAAAGGCATTCTGCCTTTTTGTCAGTATTGCCAGACTTTTAGCTAACTTGATTCTAGGTCTAGGGTAATGACTTTATTCCATATGAATGTGCATATCTGCCATAGCGCCTTCTACATTGTAAGGATTCAAATATTATATGAATTACAGAGCTTACTTAAGTGTATAATCAAGATTTAATGAAACTAAAAGTTTTATTGACTTTGGAAAGTAATCTTCAAATTACTGTGTTGACTAAAGCCTAAGTATCTGTTTTCTTATCTTTTAGGTTTTTACCTTTCAGTCTAATCTCAGTTCAATGAGAAGTTTGACTTTAAATGCCCAGAGAACTTAGATTTTACTGTTAATTTATTTGGGGGATTAAAAAATAGACCACACACCTAAAAATTGACCTACCATGGTGAGAAGTGCAGAAATATTATGAATGGCATTTTTTAAAGCACAATTATAAATTTTTAAATTTTTATAATAGGTTTGGGGCTGATTGGTAGAATAGCAAGCAAAAGAGTTCCATACCTTATTGAGCTCTTGTTTGGTTAGTTTTTAAAATAATAGTTTTTACTTCTATGGTTTTGAAGAATTAACTCAATTAGCCGTATATAAATTGATGCCCGTGTCTGTGTTTTATGGCATATGGGTGGAAAAATATCATTTTAAGAAGGATCCCATATTGAGTTTGCTATTACCTCTAATTCTTTTGCACTTACAATTTTCATTCTAACATGAAAAATTGGCATTAGTATTTTTTCCCATAAAATTATTAGAAATACAGTGAAAGACATACACATTTTGGTGAAGCCCATCATGAGAAAAATAAAACTACTTCGCCTTTTCATAGAACAAACACTTTTTTTTTTTTTCATAGAACAAACACTTAATAAAAAAAGTTGTCCAAGCTTCTCATTCTCTCATTTAAGCTGAGGTCAGTAATTTTAAGCCTATTTGTGACCTGTTTTTAAAAGCTGAAATTTTAACATAAATATTATTTTGGTTTACATATTTTATACTATTTAACATTAAAAAGCTATTAGAAGTTATTTGGCAGGTATGAATTTTCTTTGTTGTAAATTACTGAGTGTACTTTTGTATACCTGAAAGTTCATTATTGGAGGGCAAAAATGCTTATTAATTGTCTGTTCCAGTGTCAAATGTAGAAATAATAACAGTTTAGAAGGCAACATTATAATATTTGCCATTTATTACTTATTTTGTTAGATTTCTTATTACAGAGAACAAGAGGGCATGAAAGCAATTTAGGCAAATATATTTAAAAATGTTTTTTAACCAAGTTCTTTGGCATGCTTATAGACTTGAAGATGAAAAATATTTAAAACACAAAGGGTTTCTCTTAATATGAAAATTCTAAAAATAGTCTAATTTTTATGAAGATTATAAAACTAAATACAATTATATTTTTTGCTTGGAAGTTTAAGTATAAAATTAGTTTTAAAAATTTTAAAGGTTGTATTAGGAGAAATTCTGTGCCAGAGATGTTTATTGAATGAAAAAGATTTTAATATCATTAACTCTGAAGTCTTAATTACAGGGTTCCGAAAAATGTCTTACTTTCTTATGCTACATTTTGTCAAATTGAAGCATTTCTTTAATTCCATAAAAGTAGAAAACAAGACAGAAGGATACTGTTCTTTTGCCAATATTTGACATTTTAACATTATCAGAAATAAATCACTATTACAATTCCCATGTAACCTCAGTGAATTCAAGGTATTGCATGGTGCTCATTTCCCCCAAGGATTAATGTATTCAGTAAACTACACTGGGTCAACCTCAAGTTCCCTTATTTACATAAAAATGATGTATTATTGGTTTGACAAAATTTTATGCAAAAATGAGTTGCTACTTGATTTAATGGATACAGTGTTTAAAAATAGGACAAAAAGTTGTCCAGTTAATCAGCTATACGGTAGTAAATACTGTATTTGCCTATTTTAAGTAACGTAACTTATTGCTATTTTTCTGATACAGAGACCAATTAGCACTCATTGCTAGATTTTGGATTATAACAGTTGGAAAATATTTCTTATGAGATTCCCAAACCTGTTATCTGTAGTTAGGATTAATAATTTGATAGTTTTCCAACATGAATTGAAAATGTGAGACACAAAGATTAAAGTTAAATTGAGTGATATAGAATAAAAACTTGACAAGAATTTATTGCCATTTAAATGATTTTAAGAGTGGAAATAGAACTGTTGTATTTTGAAACATTTGGAAGCTATGATGGCACAGTAGCCTTGTGTAAATTATATTACTCTAAAGTTGCTGTATATCTAAAATTAGAATTTGTTGGCTTTGTGAAGCTTCTCTACAATGATAGTCTTTTTTTCTCTTTTATTCATATTATAATAATTGACTTCTGTTATACAAAATGACTGACTGACTTGAATAAAGTTAGGAAGTTAGTTTATTTTAATGCACTGGTTTTTACCAGTATACTATATTAATCCAGAGCATTTGGCTTAGACTCAAGCAAAGTGAGGAAGGAAGAAAGGCTGGTGCTTTAGTTTTCTTCCTTCCTTATTGTCAGTTTATTTGTATATTTATAGGCATAGTACCCTTAATCTTAGAAATTCAAACTCTTTTTCATAATAAACTTAAATTTCAAAGTTTCCCTATCTTAGAGTGTATATATACAGGGTTGTTTCTTGGTTCTTAAATTTTAAAATCCTGATAAATCTTACAATTTTCTGCATTCAAAAAATTACCATTTTACCCGTAGTTCATTGTTTTGATGCATCAAATATTATAGCAAGTAGACTATACCAGAAAACATAATAGAGTGACATAGAAAATCCTGAATTATTTTGATTTTTTGGAGCCCATAATTTTTGTTCTTCTTAAAGTGCTGTTCCACTGGTCATTATATAAATATATCTATAGTTTGTGGCTTAGAAACAAATACACCTCATTAAAAAAAGCAAGGATATCTGTGTCAGTTACATTTTAAAGTTATACACTGTTTTAAGGCTATGTATTTATTATTTAGAAAATATGACTTACATGAATATCTTCTGATGGACATGATATTGACAAAATATACACAATATTACTTTAACAAACTGCCATGCAACAAATACATTGTAATGAAGAAATTGAATATATATGACCTAATCTAATCTTGACATTTACATTGAAAATTTACAACATAACCAATACTTAAAATGTTTTTTCTTCTGTTTGGCAGTAATTTCATTTTTTTACAGTTTAAATGTAAAACTTCTGCATGTGGGCTTAGTGAAACTTAGGTGTTTCCCTAGTCTGTGACAACCTGAGGTACTAAACATTTTTCTCTTATTTCACTATCTTCAAAGGTAATTTTTTTGTTCCTTTTAGGATCTATCCAGGAATTGTGTATTACAGCATTATTAGGCATAGGATCAGCTTCCACTATGGAAACAACTCGCTTTTTCATTTTGCTTTTCAAGACCTTCTGAAATTTTTGTCTGGTGAATGCATATAATAAAGGGTGAAATACAGTTGTTCCATAAGCCATGACTAGAAAACACAACCTTAGTTTTACTAAAAGGTCACTTGGGCCTACGCATAAAATGGTGGTATTCAAAACAGAAATTGGTGTCCAGCAGAGAAGAAATGTAGAAATAATCAATAAAGACATCCTGAAGACTCTTTTTTGCCTTTCTCGTCGTTCACGGTGTCGTTTCACAGCTCGCCGGAGGGCAATTATTACAGAGACTGAAGTTCTCACACCAAAGACCACATTTCTCCCACCACTGCTTTGTGACATGTCTGTGGTCTCATGTTGTGTGGTTAGAGAGATTGTCTTTTTCTTTCTTGCTTTCTTCTTCTGCCCTGTTGAAAATCTTGTGCCTATTCGAATATTAAGAGCCTGAAGGATTTTGGTGTATGTGATTAACATGACTATGACAGTGAAAAAGAATATCGGGATCTGTACTAGCAGGTGATAATACATTCCCAGTTCAGTGTAGTATTCATTTGTACTGACACACAAAAGCGTCTTGTTTTCCCACGTATTTCCACTTTGAAGACTGAAAAAATTTACCTCAATAAAGGGTATCAGGAAAGAGAAAAATGAAAAAATCCAAATGGATATCATTAGCATTACAGCTCTGCCCATTGTCAGAATTCGGTTTGCAGGTTTTACAGAGATGTCGTATCTGTCCAAAGTGATAGCAAAAACGTTGATTGCTGTTGAGACACTTGCAAAAGATACACAGGCCTCATGGAAACAGCAGATGAGAGCAGTGTTACTCTCCAGTGAAAGCAGAAGGATAACTATAGTTAGAGGAATACATCCCACACAAATTATTACATCAAGTACATGAAGATTCATTGTAATAATGTTACTGACAGAGTTGATTAAGTTGGATTTCATGCAGTAAAGTACCAATACGGTGAGGTTGCTGCCAAGTCCCAACACAATTTCTAACATAAGAAATCCGGTGAGAGACACTTGAAAGCTTAATGGATATGACAGTGGTTGGTACATATTGGTGTCGATGTCATCAATGTCATCTCGCACTGTAATGTTAGATTCAGACTGCATGTTGATTTCCAGAATGGGAGAAAAACACATTCTTTTGGAGCAGTTGGTGTTTTCCCTAGAAAGTGAAATAGAATAAACTCTTTGATATTTGGCAATTTAAATGACGTATAAAACATGTGTTCCTTGAAAAAAAAATCTTTTTATTGTGTACTTGGCTTAATTTTTAAGTTTCTAAATTATGGCAGAGGTAAAATTAGGAGACAACAAAATTGCATTGTTTTGACGTAACAGAAAATTGGATTCTCCCTTTGAAGATAACTGTATGGGGAATACTATATAGTTCAAAATTAATGTCCTAAAAAGATTTTCCTCATTTGAGTTTTTCAAGCTTATTGAGATAGAGTATATTTTTGTACAATTAAACTACCCAGTATGCAAAACTAATTTTAGCCCAGTGTTTTAAGATTTCATTTTAAAGTGTTGTGAGTAGGTGGGTAATAAACGCTATTTTAATATGTTCTAGCATAATTAGTGTAGGTGTAATTATTCTCGTGAGGTTTCAAATGAACAGGACAAGTGTTCATTTAAAATGATAAATGGCACAGAGCACTAGTTTGAAACCATTTTGTCCCTATTCTTGGTTGAAATTCGTATTCAAGAGTCTACAGTGTGCTTGAGGATATTTAGAGCTATTTCCCACAGAAGTAGGCAAGTGGTAAATATTACATATTTTGTAGTGAAAATGCTCACTGAACTTTATAATGGACAAACCTGTGTTATAAAAATTCGACGAAAAAGGACATTATCTTACCACCACAAAACTTGGTAAAAGAGTACTAATCACTCCAATGAATGATTTATTTTGTGACCACACCCTCTCATTTATTGTGGGAGGGGGAAATTGAAATTAAAAATATCATCTTAAGAAATGATCATTTTTGGAGTGGTTTAAAAGAATATGTCAGTTGATTTTATTTGTTTAAACAGGATTTTAAGGTAAAACATGAAATTTTGGAAAAGGGGTATCTGAAGCTCATTTTCTGAGGAATCTTTTAGAGTTACACATTCCCTGTAAAATCTTTTGTACAAATCACCCAGTGTGTATAATTTTGAGGAAAATTAAAAAAAGAACTCTTTTGCTAATTCATGTAAATCTATATTTTAATGTATAGAGATTTAGAATAATTTATAAAAATAATGTCTGATTTTGTGGGCTAATATGTCAGTAATAAGTATATTCAGTTAAAATATAAAATCATACAACCAACTATATTTCACATTTCAAGCACAGCATTTTGACTACAAAATCATAATCAAACATAAACTATAAAGGCTATAATAATTTCCAAAATTCATGTTAATCTTTCACTTGATGTAACCTTTGACAGACTTTAGAATACAATTTTATTTATGCATGTAACTTTAGGGGCGATATTTCAGAAACACAGATGATAACATTATCAATTCCTTTTTAAGCTTGGTATAAAGTATCACTAGAGGTATATACTCAAGTAAGTGAAAGTCTTAGCTAACATGAAATCCTATGAAAATGAAAAAATTTAAGTGTGCCAAATTTTCGGAACTGACAGATTAAACATCAGGTCTCTGTCACATCAGTTAGATTTATAATTAAATAAATTTAGCATGCCAACTTAGTAACTAAGTAAAATGCATCTCCTCTAGAGCAGAATTTTTTTCTTTTGTAAATGTTAAACAGTGTGGTGGGGTGCATGCATCTTCTGACCTACCTGTTTGCTGTTGCCTTATGGGCCTTTTGGCTCACTATAGCAGTTTTTCACAAATTGATACATGATGTCATTGACAAATTTTGACATGAATTTTTACCTGACAACAGTGAAGGAGCTGTGTTTTATTTCATGTCTTGTAGAAATTCTTTCATTTTCTCTCCAGTACTTCAAACTGTATGAATTGTGAGATTTAGTTGGCTGATGGATTTCTAAAGACCAGTACAAAATACTTGTGTTTGTTTTGCCTTAAAAAGTCACGACCAAGAGAAACTTCCTCAATGATAGGAATTATATTTCCCTCTGAGGGAATATATGATAGTGTCTCTTTATTTTCCAGAACATGTGAAAACAAAAAAGGAAACATACGATTTCTAGCTTCTAAAATGTATTTAGACATCCTTTTGTTACAAATGTAAATCTGTTCCTATAGCAGTCCTCATTAGTTTGAAATGATTTCTTGATCACATAACTTGCTTTATATTATAAATCCAGTCCATGTTCTTTTGATAAAAACCATCTGCTATTTAATTTGATTTGTTTTCATTAGAAGAGGATACATAGTCATAAAACTTAGATGAAAAAATCCTTTAGCAATATCAACTGCTACGAATATCTGAATATTTAGTGTAGAAAATACTTGATACAGCTTTATTTAGCTTGCTCCTAATGCATGGCATTTTCATTTTGGCAATCCGTGCCTCATTGTTTCTTCAGAAATCAGCTCCACAATCCTGGTATGTTAAAGTATAAACTCCCCCTTTAAAAATGCTCACCATTTTGTTTTCAGGCTTTTCCAGTTAAATTGTTTTTCTTTTTGTGTCTCTTTTATACAGAATCTTCTTATGATGATGACTGTCCATGTGTTATATCCCAGCAGTAATGTGGCCCTGTATTTTCTGGGTTTAACTCCTTAGTGTCTTAAATTCATGTGTTAGAAGAATAAAATCCTGCAGTTTATGGTTGAGACATCTAGGGAGATGCTTGATCAGATGCATTCTTCATATTGTCAGTTGTAAATACTGAATTAGCTGCTGTGGGCCCTTGTGAAAAAGAAAAAAAATAGTTAAAAAATAGGGTTCCTAATAATGTCCAATTAACTCAAAGTTACTTTAGTTTTGTTGACTTCAACACCATACACAGTATTCGTTATCAAAGTAAGCCAGCTGTATTATATTAGAGCCACAACTTCTACATAAATTTAAGGATTCCTTTATTTTCTTTTCTGAACAGAGATTGCAAATGTTATGTTATTTAATAACAGAGGTAACATTATAAATATAACTGTGAAGGAAAAGCTGCAGTTTTAAAACAAATTTCTGCTCATTTAAGAAGCTAACCTGTGTTTTCAGAGATTATGAGCAATTAGTATACACTAAACATACCGTCGTTCTCTCTTGTCTTTATAATAAATTTAACACTATTTCCTACTGGAAAATATTGTAGCTTGCTTAATTATTAGCACATAGTTTGAATGTTAACTGATTAAAACAGATTCCACGGTAAGATGCTATAAATTTCCACTGATGAAGTTGTTCATGTAATTGAAATGTAAAAGGCAATGCAAAATGTAACTGCAAATTAAATAATTTTCAACGAACATGCCCAATAATGAACTTAACCTAAAACTGAGTAATAATAACTAAATAGTAAACCTGGTTCTTTTAAGAAATATAAACATTTTTTGAGCACTTGAGAAAAACTGTGCAGATGACATTAAGAATATTTAGTAGGTCTGAAGTGACTTAAAAGCTGGTATCTTCGTAGTGAATCAACAAAGAAAAAATCTTGGTATTTAACATTGCATCCTAAAAAAATTACATTTAAAATGTTATGTCTTAAAAGAAATAGATCTAAAAAAATACATGTTTAGCAATGAATAGAATTAAGCAAATAAACTGTTAAAATTTAGGTTGAAATTTTTCAAAGTAATTTTACCCCACTATGCCAGTTCAAAAGCAGCTGTATACTGTAATAAGGGAACACATCTTACCTCCGCTAAAGATTTGATACATTCCTGATGTAGTTGAAGCGTTTCCAGTTTTGATTGATTCATTTTGTTCACTTGTTAGCAGAGGACTGGGGGAAGAGGGTCATAAACATCTCTTCAGAAAAGACCTTAATGAAAATATGTGTCTGTACTGTGCCATTGTCTCAGCAGTACTGCTAATGTATGGAACGTGTGGTGCTGCTTAGAGGCTGCTGCAGTCTCACTCTTCCTACTGTGGAATCAATAAGCATCTGAAAAACGTAATGAAGTAATTGAACATACTGAAGGCTTCTTGTCTCCAGAGACAACATTTAGATTCAGTCTCTCTAAAAAGGAATGGCACTGCTTTTCAGAGGAAAGCCTGTTCTGGGCAGCTTTTGCAGAATGACAGCCTACCTTGTCGCTTCTCTCCACTGCAGAGAGATGCAGTGCATTCACTAATTTTGATTGGTCAGTTGTATTGGGCTTAAACTGTGCTTCATATGTATAGCAGGGATTCCTCTCCCCCCCACTGTTTTATATAAGGGTGTTTTTTTAAAAGGCTATATTTATAAGTGGTTGTATGCTGCTCTTAAATAGAATATGAGTAAATTAGTCTTTTAAAAATGTGTATTCTATTTTGGGTTTGTTGTTCACTTATGCCAAACATTAAAAGATGCAGGGAGGTGGAGGGGGGCAAGAAAGAATTACACGGTAAAAAGTATATATTCTTTTTGAAGCCTTAGATGATTGCACTCCAGAATATTTTTGTCGTATATATGTTTTTGGTTGAGATTCTTTGTTCTACAAATAGAAAGCCACTGCATCTTTACTGTGAACCACATTGAATTTCAACTAGTTTGTTTGTATTCAAGTCATCTTCTCTGTGTATTTCAAATTGGTGTTAGCATCTCAAGGTGTTAAACATTGTTATGATTATCGTATTCATTCAGGTATTCATTCATTCCATTCATTCATTCAAAATATTAATGAGATTGATCCAAGGTGTTTTACCCTAAAATATTTTTTAAAAATTCTATTGCTATTAGCATAGTCTCAATGTATAAAGATTTAAACATGTGCTTTCCTTTCAAATTACTTTTATCTTCACCTTTGGTAACCCTTTTATTTAGTGGGTATATACTGATCATTTGCCATAATATTTTATTTCAATTGGGTGTTTCTGTTTTTAACCTTTTAATGGATTGCTATGCCTTAAATATGATATGTAGCTGTTTGCTGATGTTATCGGGTAAACATACCAGTAAAGGAAAAACGAAGTTAGTTATGTGTCTTAATAGGTTAAAAGGCTAAATTATTTTAAGATAGGTTGTCAAATGAATAAAAGCAAGTATAAGTAATTAACTTAAAATATTACTTTAAAATTAAATTTCTATTAACTTTGCTTACCTGTTCTAAGTATTGAGGAAATTGCTTTTTTAGATTTGAGTATATAAAGTGGCTGGATTCTATATCAGTTGACAAAATAGAAGACCTTGCAAATGACTGAATTATTAGAATGTTGATCATAACTTATTTTTATTATTTTAGGACTATTAACATTCATTTTTAAAATGTATGCTAAATTTTCAGTTTGTAACTGGAATTCTTTTATAATTTTAGAAAGCAGTATACATTTTTGTAATCTTCTGGTAGTATTTAAGCTTCACAGGTAGGGAAGCTGAGTAGTATATGAATTTTGAATTGTATTTGTATAGAAGTTGAGAGTAATGTGGTAGAAAATTTTGTTGTGAATTCCTGAAGTTTTATGCACAGCTTTGGGAGGCAAGGCTTTAGTAGTGCTAAAAATTAAAATACTGTTGTGCTACTTTCTATGCATTTTGAAGGTTGCAGAAAAAGATGTTGTTAGAATGCCAACCATGTTGAAAGATAGTGTGCAAGCACATGCACACACAATGTTATTTTAAGCTTCAGACTGACACCAGAGCTTCAAACTAAAATTGGAGAAAACATATTAGCATCAATTGAAACTTGTGGTGGGGGCAAGAAATCATTAACATAGTAAAATACACAGTGATTTTCTTCCAAAGAGTTAAAATATGCTTATGTTTATCCTCAAAATATCCCTGTGGAGTAGAGGCAACCAAGGCACAAAGTTTAATGACTTGAAAAAGTCTAGGTAAGTTTAGTAGCAGAGCAGTGTTAGAATTCGGTAACCTCCTTGCCCCTCCCTCCCCCACATCTCTCCGTAGTTGGCCCCTTCTCTGGAAAATTCTGAAGATACTTGGGACTTAGAATTGGATGATCTGGGTTCAGTCACTGCTTATTAGTTATATGACTTTTGGCAAGTCAGGCATTCTTTGGGACACAATATAGCTTTGGTTCTTTTTGTTGAAGTTTATTTCTGTTTCTGTTTCTTTATTTCTGTTTTCTTTAGCTCTCTGTAATACAGTGTTTCCAAGTTATACTCAGACTATTTTGAATAAAACAAATTCTACTATCTCTGTAAGAAATAATGGCAGCAAAAAAGCTCAGCTTTGGACATTGCTCTTTATTCCCCGTGCAAGTGCCTTGTGATTAAAGATATACAAGATATCACAAACAACAATTATTTTTATTGCACCACACATGCTTAGTATAGTTTTCCTTTTAAAACCACAAATTGGTTTGGTAATTAAAAGGTTTTCTGATTTGTTAGCAGGATAATCCTAACTTCTTTTGTTTTTAACAAAGATGAAAATATCTAGACCACTGGATTCAAAGTCAGATTATATTATTTTCACAAAAAAATTAGTGTCAAATTACATGTCAGAATTTACAAAGATTATTATTTCCATAGGAACAAATTTTTACACTTGTGCATTTAATACATTTTGTATTTATATAGGATACTCATTTTGGACAATTGGGGATTTAAGACCAGATTTTATTGTTATAAAATAATTTCATAGATTTGCTATTAATTGGCTAATTAATAACCTAAAACAACAGTTTTACCTTGCAAATAACTAAGCAGTAGATAGGAATCTAAGACCCCAAATATCTCCATTAAAATCTTTTCCCCAAGTTCTGTTTTTCTTTTTTGTTACAAATATTTTGATTGAATAGAAATTTTAATTTGTAGCATTTTTAATATGGAGCCTTTGATTTTTAATTGTATGCATGTGTTCCCTTAAGTTGGGACAGCCGTGAATGTGAGAGAGTAATTTGTTGTTCACATTTACATCACACTATTGATGTCAAGTCATTCTTACCCAGCTTGTATCTGGTTCTGATGCTACATTTTTGATGATTTTGAGTTTGTAAGTGAAAAAAATTCAACTTTGGGAAATACTGAAATTAACCACAACTAAAAAGTGCTTTGAAACTGATGGCAAAATATATGCAAAAGCAGTTTCTAATTGCTGAAAAATCTGCTTTTTAAATTGTATTGCTTCAACGGTGCTCTTTCAGTGAGTACTTAACATAGCTAACTCAATTCTCTGATACTAAAGTCCAATGAAGAAAGAATTATTTCAGTTTAAAGACAATTCAGAAATTTCATTTGGCTTCTCAACTTTAAATTTCTTTCACAACAAATGTTTTACCAGAAAAATAGAAATGGACCATCTGCTGAAACCTTTATCAAGTGGGGAGTAGCCAAAGTAGTAGAGAATCAACAATGTTGGTGATTCATTATTGGTATGAGAATAATTGAAAACTGATTATAATTCCATGAAGTACATGCATAAGAATTATATATTCTTAACAGAAAACTCCACAAAATGTTATTATTCCCCAACCTTCCTACTTCACCTAAATTGGATATTTAAATTCTTTCATTTTTATTTTTACACTGTGTATTTGTAAATCAGTTGCCAGCGTCACATATATTATAAAAATAAATACATGGCTTTCCTTTCCATTTTCTCATCCAAACTTAGATTTTGGACTCTGTGACTATTACTACTTTTTGATCTCTGTTTGTCATCCTAATGTTAGTCCAGCTTAATACCACTCCTCTCAATTTTTTGGCTTTCTATTTTCACTGACTTACATTCCTCTTTACATTCTCAAATATTATGGATGCTTTCTGTTGGTGTTTTTCTCTTATATTTACATCAAAGAATTATGCAGTCATGTTTGTGCTTTTTTTTCCTCATTGGCTTCTCTTCTTGCTTTTTTGCTTCATTTTCTTTGTATAATTCTCCTTTGTAGTTTATTTTGCAGAACCACATTCATTTCTGTGTCCTGAAACCAAGTCATTTGATGAACTAGATTATACATTTAACAGAGCTATGGCAAATCCCCTTGTCTGTGCTGTTAATGAGTCCCATGATCTAGTGGGAGATGTGGAATGATCATCTATGAACTGGTGGTCTGTTATTGAAATTGGTTAGACACATAATGCTTTTTTTTTTTTTTTTTTTTTTTAATGTGTAAAGCCATAGAATGGTAAAGTTCCAATCTAGACTCATTCATTTCCATGGTACTACTTAGGGCACCCGTTTGGGAAAATGGATGCGTTTTCATAGTTTACTAATAATAGCTAAAGACTGCTCACTGGTGACTTTGTGCTATTAAAATACAGCAATATATCTTCAGTTACTGCTACTTCTAGTCCCCATTTAGGGATATACTATCTACAAAAAGTTCTGTGATTTTGATTGATAATGCAAAGGATTTATGGATCAATTTAAATAGGGGAGAATCAACTGCTTAAACAATATTGAGTCTTTCAATTTATGATCATGGTATCTTTTTGATTTATCAGTGTTTTATGGTATTTGGTTTATAGATCCTGCACATATTCTGTTAGATTTGTACCTAATTATTTCACTTCCTTAGTCCTATTAAAGTAGCACCTACCTTTTTGAAACACAATTCCAATTTTTAACTTTTGGTACATAGAAATACAGGTTTTGTTTTGTTTTGTTTTGTTTTTTTCTTGACCTTATATCCTGCAACTTCACTAAACTCATATATTAGTGTTGGGGACGTTTTTTAAAAAATGAAGTCCATGGCATTTTCTGTACAGGCAATTGATATCATCTGCAAATAGAGACCAGTGACTTTTTCTTGAACCATATGTGACTTTTCTTTCTTGCATTATTGTACTGCTTAGGACTTTTAGTATTAGATTTGATAGGAATGTGTTGGGAGAAGTACTCTGCCAAGAGCCCTGAGCACTCCTGAATGTCCTTGGGTATGCTGGGTATTGCTAGATACACCAAGATTGCAAAGACCTGACTGTTCTTTATCTGGTCCAGTTCTCAGAGTTGTGTTTGAAGCTAGCAACCTTGAGGCATGCAGTAATGACTCCCCAGATGAAGAGCAGACTTGCTTCTGCTTGTACAAAAATGGTAAATTTTCTAAGCTCAGTGTTGTTTGGCTGTAATGCAAACCCACTGTATACATAGTGTTTACCTGGGCCCCTCTGCCAAGGGGCCTTAGATGGGAAGTGAGCTGTCGCTGACGTGATCCTCTTACCACTTGCTGTGTCATGGGTCATAAAATCCTTTGCCGATGACCCAGGCATCTTATGTCTTCTGCCAGTATCCTTTACAAGAACAGACTAGCTTCATAGCTTGAAGGTAGAATAAAATCCTTGACCCTTCATGATTTTTGACAGTTTTGGAAATAAGGTCATGATGTTGACAGAAACATGGCTTCCTGCAAGAAAAAAGACGAGTGGCCTTATGGGCCATTTTAGGGGATATGAGATCCAGTAGCAAATGCTCTTGTTGAAGTGGGAAGCTAGTAGATCCCCTGCTGATGTACCTGTTAATGAATATTTAGAGGCTAAGCCTAAGCCGAGAGAGGTAGAACAGAGCTGCCTGAATGATACTTTGGTTTATTTATATTCACTCTCGTGGCTGGAGGAGGAAAGAGGCTATTATATCAATAAGACAGTAAGCCTCTAGACCTTAGGCAAAAGCTGAATCAAGGGGTCCCCAGAACTAAACTAAAAGGAGTCAACAAGGAGGATGGGTAGACTGAATACGTTAGAACTTTATTTGCTCAGTCCAAGCAGGCAGTTTGGACATAGATGTGAATCTTGCCTATTGGTGTAGAACTACTGTTTGCTCTGTGCCCTCTGATTCATCTCTCTCCCTTTAATCTCAGCTGCCTCAGGTCAAGCCTTATGTGGTAGGGAACCTCAAGGAGGTGTGGGAGTTCCAACTTTTATGGTTCTGTTGGATAGGGTGGCCAGGCACCATCCTACATGGTCCTTTGGGGAGAAAACATGCTAGGCAGCAAGGAGGCTGAAGCCTCTGAGGACTGCAGGGTGGACCTCTGGCAGTGTGCACAGGGCAAATTAAAGACGCCCTGGCTCTTGCAGGAGCTGGGAGACTTGAGGGAGTAAGTCGCACGGACCCTGGCGTGAGGAGCCAAGCAGAAGAAAAGCCTCCCATCACCTCATTGCTCCTCTGCAGGCTAGCCTCCCCCACACCCCCTACTCCCATGTACTCCCCATGCTCCTGGTCAAAAAAGAATGTCTTCCCCTGGCAGCTGTGGCTATAGTTCCTTTTGTGTGTGTGTTAAATTCCTTGGTCTATGTTCCTGCAGGGGAGAAAACAGTCAAATTCAAGAAAAGCCAGAGTGTGGGTGGAGTCTTGGGGCCTGTTCAATATACTGTTGTTCTGGCTTCCTCCTCCAAATGTATATTTGGTATTGCCATTTTTACTTATATGTGCTTACACTGTGAATGCTTATAAGTTCACGGGAGATTCTCCCATTTGTGGGCTGCTGCTGGTCCCCTCCCTGAGTGATCCAGCACAAACAATGGATTATCCTTAGAGAAAAGAGAAGAAAATCACAGCTTTAGTTAGACAGTCGGCTTCTAAGGTACTCAGGCCATTTCTTAGTACAGCAGTGCCACCTGCCTGACCCAGCTACCAAGTGCACCTCTGTTTTTTCAGGCCTACTGCTAAGATCTTGTTAAAACCACTCACCTGACCCATAGCCTCCTTGCAACTCTCTGGCATGATGTTGCCGTTTTGAGGGTAGGTTAACTCAGACTGGACATTAACAAGAAAAGGACCCAAGAAATTGCATTAATCAAATGAAAATTGTTTGTTCAGCCAGCCTGGCCTTAGCATCATCTTGGTTTTGCATGAAGGGGTGGAAGTGAACTCTTTTGGGAAAAACCATACCTCTTACATCTGAAAGAGCATCTCTCATTTCTTGAAGCAGAGCTCCTGGCTTAGTGGGAACCTTGACTCACAGAGGCTCCTATAAATACTTTGGCCTGGTTCACTTATGTTTCAGCCCAGATAAAAGCTGATGGTATCCATTGTGCTGCTGTAGCTTTTCAACCAGTGCCAGCTAGAGAAACCTGAGAATGGAGGTGATCGCTCAATTCTGTTCTCATAGCTCTGACCAATATGCCCCTTGATGAACGTTGTAGTGTTTATGGACTTTTGGACTTCTTGGGCTATTACCTTTAGCTGTGCCACTGGGAAGATCAAGAGATCAAAAACCTCTCTCTTTGGGGCTGCACACCATGGAAACAAATTGTGACTGTCAGGCTTACTCGAGCCTGTACTTCCCAGATTGCTGCCATTTCTACCCAGATCCATTCCTGTTTTGGATATAGCATTATATCCATCATAATAGACTGGGCAACCACTGTGCCTTGGATTTTGGGAAAGGGGATTTCTCAGTGTCCCTTCCTTACTTCCACTTGTGTAGGACTAATTCTTTTTTTCCTCCCCCAGGGATATAGGTTTATTTTGGTTTTGTTTTTTGCCGTTTCCTACCCCTAGCTCTAATGGGTTTTCAGCAGTGTCCAGAGAGTGATAGGCTTTGTTGTACACCCTTTCAGGCCCTTCCCGCCCCCCTTGTATTAGACATGGTGGAAAGGATCCAGGCTGGACTTTATCCCTTGCTCTCAGTGGCTGCTGCTGTCACCACTCCCCCGCCAACAGGGGCACTTTCCGGGTCTCTTACTATGCACCTAATCCTTTTGTCTGTGTGTTTTGTACCTGGTGAGGTTTTTGAGGAACCTTGGGATATGTATGCCGGCCTGCCTTTGTTTGTGGCCTCCATAGGTTCTATATTTCTTGCTAGCACACATTCAGGCTCTAGCAATCCATTAGCAGTTTTAGCTGAACTATTTTTACTGGTATCCAGTAGTGTTTTCCTGGAGGGTACTCATGTCCCATATGCCCTTCAAGGTACCTGTTTTTCCTCAGAGTTTGAGTTGGTTGGTGGCCCTTTAACCTAAGCTCTCCAAGCAGCTATTTACCATAATAAAAGCTTGATTTCACGACCCCAGTTGGTCTGGGTAGAATTATAAGAGACTGCAAGATTGTATTCCCAAAAATTTTGGTAAAGTCTTTTGTTTGTATATTCATGAGAGATATTGACCTGCCACTATCTTTTATTGTAATGTTTTTGTCTGGTTTTAGAATCAGGACAGTGTTGGATTTGTAAAGTGAATTGAAAAATGTTTTCTTTCTTTCTTTCTTTCTTTCTTTCTTTCTTTCTTTCTTTCTTTCTTTCTTTCTTCTTTCTTTTTTTAGTTTAAAAAAATTATATAAGATCAAAACTACTCTCTCATTAAATGTTCAGTGAATTCAAAAGAGAAAATATTTGAGCCTAGGAGGTTTTATGTTACTTAAAACCTTTTAGTTATAAATTCAAATAATTTAATAGATTCAGATTTTCTATTTTCTCGTGTCTGTTTTGATTAGTTTGAGTAATTTGTTTATATCATTTAATTTGCAAAATTTATTAGCATCCATTTGTTTTTAAGTTTCTCATTGTATTTTAGGATCCTGTAGTATTGGTGTTGCATCTTCCTTTCTTTACTGATATTGGATATTAGTATCGTCTTTTTTTTCAGTTTGCCTGGAGGTATATTAATTTTACTAATCTTTTCAAATAGCAAGCATTTGGTTTCGTTGTTCTTAGTGAACAATGTTATTATTATTATTATTTCTATTTTTATTGATTCCTGCTCTTACCTTTAGTGTCTCCTTCCATCTACTATTTTGGTGAAAGTATCTTTAATAGATTTTAATTTCTTTTTATCTGGTATGTGCTTCATACAGTTTTACCTACATCCCATAAATTTGATTTTGTATTGTATTCCTTGGTTTAGTATGTTCTTTAATTTCTAATTTCTAAATAACCTGGGTTATTTAAGTTCTTTTTCCAAATTCCAAATATTTGGTAATTTCTCTAATTTATTTGTTACTTATTTCACATTTAATTTCATTAAGGAAACATACTTTGTAGAATTATAGTTTTACAAACTTTAGATTTGTGTAAGGGCCCAAAATGCAATCTGTCTTGATGAATTTTCCATGTTTGAAAATCATGTATTTTCTCCCATGGAGTTTCTTAAGTGTTAGATAGGTCAGGTTGATTGATAATATTGATGACATCTTTTCTAGCTTTTCTGGTTTTATGTTTCTTTGTGTTACTAGTCTTTAACTGAAAATAACTTTTTATTGAAAGAGGCATTGTAAAGTTCCCAGCTTTAATTCTGGATTGGTATATTTCTCCTTTGACTTTTTCCAGTGTTTACATCATATATTTTATTGGATATGTGCACATTTAAGAATATGATGAAACATATCTTTAACCCTAATATGTATTCTTATTCTGATGTCTGCTTTGTCAGATTTCAGCATAGCTACTGCAGGTTTGTTTTGTGGTTTACATCATACATGTTTTCTCAATCTTTTATTTTTAACACTTTTGTATCTTTGTTTTAAAGGTATGTTTTTTTGTAGATTGTAATAATTTGTTTTGACTTTTTTCCTATCTGATTTATATCTTTATTGAAGCATAGAGCATTTACATTCAGTATAATTTTCAATATCATTAGGTTTAAGCCCTCCACTTGGCATTTGTTTTGTTTGCTCCATGTATTATTTACTCATTTTTTTCTTCCTTTTTAAATGTCTTTTGGATTGAGTAACTTTTTACTATTCCATTTTGTTTGGATTTTTAGTAATTTTTAATAATTAATGAATAAAAAAATGGAATAATAGTAAATAAAATGGAGTAATCAGTATACTACTGACTTATTAATATTATTTAGTTTCCTTATTTTAGTGGTTGTTTTAGGTTTTCTGATATACATGTTTAACTTATCATAGTCTATTTATAAATTATAGATCATATCATATATAATGTTAGATCCTTATTATATCACTTCCTTTGTCCCTCTTCCATCTTTTGTGCTTGTTTTTGTGCTTATTTTTTAAAAAGAGTTTACTCCTGCTTTATAAACTTCATAATAGATGGTTACTTTTTGTTTTAAACACCTAATTATCTTTTAAATAAGTTTTTAAGAAAAAATTTTTATATTCATGCATATGTACTTGACCTGTGAATAGTGTGGGGGTTGGGATGCTATTGGCATCCAGAATTGGGCAACAAATTCTGCTGTTGTTCAAGATGTGTTCCTTGTGTCTTTGTTTTTGACTTATTTTCACTTGATGTAGAGAACTATTTTTTTTTTTTCTTTGATCATTTAGAAGCTATTTTGTTGTTTTCTGGCATGTGTAGTTTGTGATGAGAAATCTGGTCATTCATATTTTTGTTCCTTGTTATGCAATATGTTGTTTTTCCTCTTTTCCAGATTTTCTTTTTATTTTACTTTGTACATAATTTCCCTATGATGTGCCTTGATGTGATTTCTCTGTTTCCATTCCTCTTTAGCTTGGGGCTCACATATATTCGTGGCTCTGGGCTGCCGCTGCTGCTGCTGCTGCTATTTGTTCTTGGGTTTTGGCTTTCTTGTCAAATTTGAAAAAAAATTCATTCGTTCTTCAAATACTTTTTGTCACATCTTTCCTTTCCTCTGGGGCTCTGATAACATGTATTTTAGACCCCTGGTATTGCCACTGATGCTGTGTTCTATTATTTTTTTTTGTAGTTTGGGTAGTTTTGGTTTGCTCTCATTTCAGGTTCTTTGAGCTTTTCTTTTGTAGTGTCTGATCTACCCTAAGCCCTTCCAGTGGATTTTTCAGTTCATTTACTCTGTTTTTCAGCTCTAGAGATTTTATGTGATCGATTGTTATAGTTTCCTTTTCTTTTTTCATTGTGTTCATGTTCTCTTTAACTCCATGTTCATAGTTGTAATAGATATTTTAAGGTCTTTGTTAATTCCATCATCTTTTTGCATCTTGATAGTTCTACTAATTTTTTTTTTTTTTAGATTTTTTTTTTAAGTAATCTCTACAACCAACATGGGGCTTGAATTTAAGACTAAGACCCCAGCATTGAGAGTTGAACTTCCTCCCACTGAACCAGCCAGGCACCCCTGTAATAATTTTTGATTGGATACTGGCCATTATGTTTGAATCCTGTAAATTTCATTTTGTTGTCTCCCAGGAAAGAATGTTGAACTTTTCTTTGTCAGGCAGTCAAGTTGTGGATCAACTTGATACTTTTGAGGGTTTCTTTTTCTAAACTATATGGGGGCAGCTTCAGAGGATACTTTACTGTGAGACTAGATTAGCCCTACCACTAAGGCATGACCATTCGTAGATATATACTGAATTCCCCTGTACTCAATGGTGTGTCTTTATTTTGGCCTTTGAGCTAGAATAGCTTGAAGTGCTCTTGTTGTGAACTCTGAGAATTGATCAGTTTTCAGGCTTTCTGGTTGTTCTTTGCCTGGCCTCTTGGAGTCTCACCATATGTTTTCATAATAATATTTTTTTGAAGATTCAAGAAACCAGAATACAAATTTCTGGAACTGTTTTTCTGCTTAGCTTGCTTTTTTCTATTATTTTGACCTGCTTCCCCTTCCAGTAACTAAGGCTTCCTTAACTCAGATTTGTCTCTTCAACTCATCTAGACCACTGGTTTTACTTTGCAGGGATTTTCCCTTATGTCGTAGGGGAGTATGTATTTAGGCAGAAAGCCTCGATAATTCTGGGCTTACTTCATTTGTTTCCTACAGGTCACAGTCTTGCTCTTCTGTTGTCCAGGATCTGAAAATAGTTTCATAAAGTTTGTCCAGTTTTCCAGTTGCTAGGATAAGTGCTATACCAATTACTCCATTAGGTTGGAAGGAGAAGTTCCAAATTTGCTTTAAAAACTAATTATCCTATGATTTCTTTTAGTAATTAATTATGAACTATCTTGGGACAATCTTTTTACTGCTGTCTTAAAGTGATTAAACTTTGTTTTCCTTTTTATGTCTTCTTATGTTACAGTCTAATAATAGGCTGGTGATATTTTGTGTCCTGTAATTCAGATTCTTTGCATTTAAAATATCTACTCTGGACAATTTTCTTTCGTAAGTGCCTCTGTTTACTTTTTTCCCCCTCTGTCAGAGAAAAATATAACAGTGCTGAAGAAAAGATCACATAACTATGCAGATTAATGCCTTTGCAAATTTATGTCTTCTGTCACTCCCCTTCTGTCACAGGTGTTCTATTGACCAGGGATTGGGAATCTTTTTTTTTTTATTAGGGGTCAGAGAGTAAATATTCTAGGTTTTGTGGGCCACATACAATCTGTATTGCATGTTTTTCCTTTTTTTTTTCTTTTCTGTCTCTTTAAAAACGTAAAAACCAGTCTTAGTTTTAACGTTTGGCCTATAGGCCTTAGTTTGACCACCCTTGACATAGACCACTGCAGTTTAGTCCAGGTAACCTTTCCTTCTCTCTCATTTATCCCAGAAGACCTTACTTCTTAACTTCATTGATAAAATAGAGGTTTGAACTTTGTCAACTTCTTGCTTCCTGTGTATCCCATCTAAAAGCTATCTAGGTCTTCAGTTACTTGTCTACCTTTCACTGTGTCCAGAGAAGATGTATATATATCCTGTCATTTAAGCCTATGCCTACTGTGTGGATTCCAGCCTTTATCCTCTTCTAAGTTCATTACTAGTTTATTGTTCCATTTTGCGGTCATAGGTATTATCTTCCTTTATTTTTCCAACTGTACCGTATCAACGTGTGCTTATTTGCTGTTCTGCCATTTAAAATTTTGCATATATGACCTCTCACAATGTCGAGTTTTTTGTTTTTTTGGTTTTTTTGGAAAAAATATCCAAACTACCACAATGGTTTATCTTAAGCACTTTCAGTTGAGTTCAAATTGGAAATGGAAGAAAATTACTTTTAAGCTGTAATAAAAATATATAGGTACAAGGTATGAGTTAGTTGATCTTGGCCATGTTTTCCTTTATTTTCCCCCAGTGACAACATAATAAGACGGATGAATTAGAACGTTTCAAGCAAAAATGTTCTGTGTTGAGGGATATAGTTCTCTAAAAGGCAAAACATTAAGAGTTATTTTATTTTTTTTTTAAATTCAGGAATCAGACTAAATCTAGGCACATTGTGTCGCAGGCATCACCTCACAAATCTGCCAACGCATGTCCTTTCTGAGCTTCAACACAGCTGCTATCTCAACAGTCTTTCTTCTTTCCTCTCCTTGATAGTGGTTTGCATTAGTGTTTGGTTTATGATGGAGAAGGAAAAAAATATAGAAGAATCCTTCCCTCATTTTTCCTATGATATTATGAGTTTTAAAAACAAATGGTAATCTAAGCCAAGTAGCAGTGACTTCTGGATCATTCTAATAACTAAGAAACATGAGGCCATTAGGTATTTTAAATATAGATGAATTCATTTATACAAAAAATAGACTTTAAGGAATAAGGTTACTTGTAAAGAATAAAGGCACATTAAAAACTACATGTTCTTACAACAATTTGTTCTATTCTTTTTTTTTTTTTTTTTTTTTTGTAGCATAGTTATTCCTCCCCCGCTCCCCACACAACAGATTTGTAATGTAAGAATAGAACTATGGTGCAGCCTGCAATTCCCAGAGGTAAAACACACAGTACTAGACTTCCATCTGTAAATTTTACTTTTCAGATTTTATGTATTTTTTTGAGTTCAGTTCAAATTTGAAATCATTTTAAGCTTTCAAGGACTGTATTTATGTTAGGATCTCTTAAGTGGCTACATCATAAAACAGTTATTTATGCTCTCTGTTAAGTATTTATTTTGTTAGGTGCAGTTATCCTTTGATTACTCTTTTGCAATCATATATACTACAGCTTGGCAATGCTTTGTGTCTTAAATTTTAATTGCTTGCTTTTGTCTTATTTGATTAGTTTTGTAATTGTCTTTTACTCTTGAATTTTCTCCTCCTTCCCTCTCTTTGTTGGACATACAATGGCATCATTAATGAGTGTTTTTATCTATTTGAGTAAATTTCTAAAATTAGTTTTGAATTGGATGTTTTAGATATGTAAATATAACTCAAAATTATTCAAAATTGAAGAAAGATCCTCTGAATGACCTGGAAGGTTTAATAATACAATAGTTTAATATTCTTAAATGCATGTTTGACATTATGCTTAAATTTGAGAGTATCTGAGTCTAGAATAAAAGGACTTTATTGGTATCATAATAGCTTTGTCAAATATTTAAATCCGTTGAATCATGGATGAACTCTTACAGTAGTAGAATCAAAACTGTGCCATGCTCTTTTTTTGAACATGTGATGTAATGAAGATATTTCAGTTAAGTTATAAATATATTTGTTTTCACTAGCTTTAGAAAGGAGACCAATAAAAGTGTTATCACAGTGACTTGTGTTACCTTGGGAAATTGCTCTATGAAAATATTAGATGAGTTAACATGTTAGGTTTTGACTGTTTTTTGCTTGTCTTGGAAGATAACTTGATTTTTAGTGATATGTTCATTTGCAGAGACAAAAATGTGTAACTCATTTTGGTGTTGCTGATGTTCAGGGAGTCATTTAGGTAATATGTGAGCCTAGGCCTGCCCATTTTCCCAGACTTCTCCTGATTGGTTCTCTGTATTTTTCAGATTTGCTTTAATGGTAATGTGGAATAATCCTCATAAGAGTCCTATTTGAAACTCAGAGAATTCTTAATTCCTATCACTTGTCTCTTTTGAATGTACTATATTAATATGGGAGGTTTGACTCTTGTACTTCCAGCTATAATTCTTATTTTTGTGTTGTGGAGACATGACTATTTTTAGGACATTAAGTAAAATTGAAATCACCATAAAGAAAGTCTGATCACAGGGGATCCCTGGGTGGCGCAGCGGTTTGGCGCCTGCCTTTGGCCCAGGGCACGATCCTGGAGACCCGGGATCGAATCCCACATCGGGCTCCCGGTGCATGGAGCCTGCTTCTCCCTCTGCCTGTGTCTCTGCCTCTCTCTCTCTCTCTCTCTGTGTGACTATCATAAAAAAAAAAAAAAAAAAAAAAAAAGTCTGATCACTTGGTTAGCCATTTAACAAATATTTACTTAGTACATTCTATGTGTCAGATGATACATAAGTACTAGGGGAACAGTGATAAATAATGAGTTTGTAGTTTAGTAAGGGAGACAGAAAAATAAATATACCATGATGGTACAGAGTTGGTAGAGTACTAAGGGTCAAGTATGAGGGACTAAGAAATCATAAGAGGGTCACTAATCTGGAGGGAGATGATCAGGGAATGCTTTTTGGAGGAAGTAAATATGCTGAGATATGAATGATATTTAGATATTAGCCAGATCAAGGGAAGGGTACTTGTTCATATCAGTGAAAGAATACCAGATGAAAGAGACAGCCTTTCCTAGAAGAAGTTTGAGGTAGGAAGTCAAGGAAAGAAGACAGAAGTGTTGGGTGATGGGGCCAGATGGTACATGGTCATGCAAGCCATGTTAGAGTATTTGAACTTTTACAAGAGGACAATGATGACTCCAATAAGGCCTGTAAGTAATATGATCAAACTTGCATATTTTAGAAGGATCATGCTGACAGCAATGTCATTAAATGGGTTGGAAAGTTGGGAGCATAATTAGATACTTGGAAACTTAGGCAAGAGTTCATGGTGGTAAGAATTATTGGGGTATCGAGAATTGGAACAAAGTAATATGATCCATTTTAAGGGGATTTAGAAACAGTGAAATTTGGTGAGAGGAGCAGGGCTATCTTGACAAGTTGAGTAGATAATAGGGCTACTCCCTAAGTTATAGCTCTTAGGAGGAATGGTTTTGTGAGAGATGATTGTTTAAGCGTGTGTGGGGACATGTCTATTTGAGGTGCTTATTGGACCCAAGTGTAGGTATGTAATAGGGACTGTTGATGTGTGTCTGAAATACAGGAGATAAAGAAGATGCAGATCTGAAAGTTACAATGTATACAGGACAATTGAATATGCAGAGCTGTAGAGTTAGTTGGGTCCCCCAAAGGGAGTGGAAAGAGTGCTTTAAGGCTGGAGTCATCAGCATTGTTAGAAGTTGCTGAGACTCCAATTAAGATGAGATTGAAAAGTGGTCTTGGATGGGCACAACTACCCCCCTCCCCACCGGCCAAGTAGTTGGTGACCTCAGTAAGCACAGGCACTGAGATGACGTGAACACTTGTGGAAGCACATTTTTCAGGTTACTCTTTCAGTGAAGAAATAATTTCAGGTGTCAAGTGCAGTTATTAAAGCATCTCCTGTTTTGTGGAGGAGGGGAGGCAGTAAGAATAAAGCTAATTGTGAAAAGTTATTTTTAAAGACTATGATTAGAATAAAAATCTGATATTTAAAATTTTATGACTTGAAACTTTAGATTATAAAAGAGAAAGAAAAATAGGTTTTGTAAGTATAGCCTGGATTTGAAATAACTGGGATTTAATCTAAACTCTACCAATTACTAGAAGTTATATTTTATAGATAATGATAAGTGGTTATTGACAGAATATAATGAGATAATTAGGAAAAAAATGTTTAGCATAATGCTTGAGGTGTGCATGTGTATGTATAAATATTGAACACCTTATATATAACTATATACACTGCTTAATAATTTCAGAGTGCTTTTTCTTTTGGTATATTTGTTGGTTATCTGTTGTGTAATCAATTACACCTGGAAGTTAAAAGTTTAAAACAACATTTATAAATCACACTGTTTCTGAGGGTATGGTCGGCAAAATAATAGGCCCTAGAGTTGTTTATATTCTATTTCCCAAAATCTGTCAATATGTTACATTATCTAGCAAAAGAAACTTTGCAAATATGATGAAGATTATAGACCACTGAGAGATGATTCAGGATTGTCTGGATAGGCTCAATCTAGACATGCGCCCTTAAAAATGGAGAAGAGATGAGGTCAGAAGAGATGAGTCAGTGATCAGGTGAAAGGAGGTTCACAGACTCAAAGTGTGAGATAGAGGTTGGGGCTAGGAGCCAAGGAATGTGGGCAGCCTCTAGAGTTTGATAGCCAGTAAGGAAACAGGCACCTCAGTCCTACGATGGCTTGGAACTGAGTTTTGCCAAAGACCTGAATGACCCTGGAAACAGTGTCTTTCCCAGAGCCTTCAAAGTAATGCAGGTAGTCAACATCTTAATTTTTAAGCTTGTGACCCCCCAGAGCAGAGAATACCAGCTGAACCCAATGTACTTTTGATCTATAGGATTGTGAGAGTAAATTTTACTGTCTCAAGCCACCATTTTGTAATTTTATGGTAGCAATAGCAAACTCTTAAAAAGAAATTTAGAGCTAGAAGCAGCTTAGCTGGGGTGACTCTGGCTCAAGGTCTCTCATGAGGTTACAGAGAAGCTGTCTAGAAGCTATAGTCCTCTGGAGACATGACTGGAGCTGGCGGATACTTCAGAGCTCACTTACATGGTTGGCCTCAGTTCCTCACCATGAAGCCTCTTTATAGGGCTCCTAACCACATGGCAGCTGACTTCTCCCAGAGTAAGTGGGAGAGGGATGTAGAGAGAACGAATGAGTATGAGGAGCATTGTGACATGCAAGATAGAAGCCACAGTGTCTTTTAAAATTGTATCTCAGATGTGTCATATCATCATGTCTGCCACGTTCTGACATTCACATAGACAAATCCTGATATAATAAGTTACACCATAGAAGAGTGTGGCTATCAGTTGGCAGAGCTTATCAGGGGAGGCTGGCTATCGTAGTGTATGTATGTGCCCAACATGACAAACTACCAGTTCTAGATGACCTCATTCGTCATGCATAGTTCCAGGTCTGCAGTGTAATTTTATGCAAGCTGTTTAGCCTCTCTAAAACTGAGGTTATTCATTCAGAATTGAAATTAGTTGAAATTGATTTTGTATGTTAGTACTAGAAATCACTTAAGCTAGCTTAAGCAAACAAAGTCTTTCTTAAAAGTCCTGGCACTTGATATTTTTGAATGTACTGTTTTAAGATTAAGGATGCTGAGGTATTTTTTAAGGAATTCAAGAAAATAGAAGATGATGACTGATATACCTTGGTTTAGATAATTCCGGAACCAGTAAAAATTTGGCTACATCATAGGAACATGACTTTTTGCTCTATAATTAAATGGATGTGGGAAGGTTCCTAGAAGGGTTGGTGAGTGGTGGTGCCACAGCTTCCAGGGGCACTATTCTCAGGCTAGTTTATATAAATGGCAATTGTTACAAAGTGGATGGTGTTGCTCTACACAGTGGCTCTGTTTTTATGTATTCTTGACAGTTTTAGGACTTGTTTCCACAGGTGTTTCTCTTTTTTTGTTTACTGATGTATCTTGTAGCTTGGTGTCTACCACATAATTACTCAGTAAATATTTGTTGAATGGATGAATGAGTCAGTGATTGATGTGACATTATGACTGTTACTCAAATATTTAAATACTTTCAACTATATATCATTGTCTTTAGTCTTCATAAGTAATGTTGACTTACTACTTATATTGTGGTACCGAGAGGCTTCTATTTACACTGAAGAGTAAACTAGAACAATTTTAAAATGATGGAATAAGTGAAGGTATAATTACATGCTGGCCAGTCACTGATTTATTAAGGCAGTTTTTCAACTCATCATTGAACAGCTGAAAACCAACATGGAATTAATGGTAAACCCATTTGCAAATAGCAGTTGCTGTACACTGGGAAGTTGCCTGCAATTTATGTAATCTCACCATAAATGTAAAAAGTTAAGAAATTCCAGGTATATTATGGTTAGCATGCAAAGCTGTCTTGAGGAATCATGCTGTTGTCTCCGTTAAAGTTTTGGAATATACTATAGATGGTTTTGAATGCAAAGATAACAATTACAGGCCACTAGCTGTTTATTTTTCATTCACAACCATTTATTAGCTGTATTTCTACTTGTTAGTGCAAGACTTGCAAGTGATTTTTAGGGTATGAATGTCATAGCTGAAAAGAAGTACTCTTGCTGATTTTTATTTTTTTAAATTTGCATTCAGTTGTCCAGAAGAGTCATTGTGTTCAATTCTATTCGGTTTTATTAAATGTTTGCTTTGTGGAAGTTGCTAATTCCATTATTACAGAGGAGGCATGGTCCTTGCTCTCAGAGAGTTTACAGTGTGGTATTTGAATATTTGGGGTGAGTGAATCTAAGAAAAGTACAAAAATAACTTTAATATGCTGAGTATTCTAAAAAAGTTATTAATAATGTGCCATGAAGGTTCAAAGGAGACTCTCTGGTTTGAAGAATCTAAACAGGTTTTCACTTTCATGAAAAGTAGAGTTGGAATGAGTGGTGAAAATACAGGTAGGTATCTAACAGATTTAACCTTTGAGCTTGGAGCTTAAAAATCTTGAACTATTTGTCCCGTGCTACTTTACATGCTGACTTTTTACTTGAATTATTATTGCTGAAAGTGATGATGAGATGGACTTAAATAATTTAAACTCTATTAAAAATAAACCTGAATAATTTAGACTGTTTTAAATACAAATTTTGACTTACTGTGCTAGCATACAACCAGCCGATTTACTGAGAATAGGAAAGTTGTGGTAGCATTGGCTAGACTACAGGTGGTACAGAATTTACAGACTTACAGAACTGGAAGGGACAATGGAGATCAGATAATTTGTCGTCCTCATTTTTAAAATAAGGACCAAGACCAGAGAGATAAATGAGTTGCCTATTTACAGAGATGGAGTTGGTGCTCTTATAGGGCTACATCTTATTAACAATTAGTTGGTTAGGACTATTTGAAGCAGTCTCCTAATACATTTTTGTTACGGTTATTAAATCTGAGATATTTAATTTATATGTAATCTGTAGACTCTTATAGACATATCAGTCCAGTATTTCCCCTGCTTCCCACCTCTCTGAGACACCTCATTTATATCTCATGGCAGAAAATGATAAAGAATATATGAGATATATGATGTCAGATGGTGAATGGGATGAATAGGAACGTAATTATGCCAATTGGCATAAGTTCTTCAAGTCTCATAGACACGAGGGGAAATACTAAATCATCTTGAATCAACCACAAAATAAGATTAGGATTCTTAACAAAAAAATTATTTTTAAACTATCAGCAAAGTCGGTCATATTTTTAGTTTTTACTAGCAAGATACATTTTAGGTCTCACCTTTAGGATAGCACTTTATTTTATTAGAGATATCATTTTGGCCAGAGGTAAATTTTAAATAGCTTTTTAAAGCTGTAATTAACATACCATGTAATTTGCCTGTTTAAAGGGCATGATTCAGTGCTTTTCAGTGTATTCAAAGAATTGTGCAATTGTAGCCACAATTTTAGTACGTGTTTTCTACCTGCCAGAGAGTTCTGTACCCATTAGCAGTCAATTCCCACTGCCCCACCCCAGCCATGCCACCCTATTCAACCACTGTTTTACTGTTTTCATAATTAGTAGAATATTAACAAAATGTGATCTTTTGTGACCGGTTCTTTACTTAGTATATGTTTTCAAGATTCATGAATATGGGAGCATGTATCAGTATTTCATTCTTTTTTATTGCCCAATAATATTTCATGTGTGAATATAAAATTTCCTTTATTCATCATCTGATTGACATTAGAATTATTTGGGCAAGTATTTTATTGTATTGGTGGTTTTTTCTGAGCTTTTTGTTTTCATTTTGTTTTGTTTTTTTTTAAGATTTTATTTATTTATTCATGATAGAGAGAAAGAGAGAGGCAGAGACACAGGCAGAGAGAGAAGCAGGCTCCATGTAGGGAGCCCGATGTGGGACTCGATCCTGGGATTCCAGGATCATGCCCTGGGCTGAAGGCAGACACTTAACTGCTGATCCACCCAGGTGTCCCTCATTTTGTTTTTAATATAAAGGTAATACAGGGGATCCCTGGGTGGCTCAGCAGTTTGGCACCTGCCTTTGGCCCAGGGCGCAATCCTGGAGCCCCGGGATCCAGTCCCATGTCAGGCTCCCGGCATGGAGCCTGCTTCTTCCTCCCTCTGCCTCTCTCTCTCTCTATCATAAATAAATAAATCTTTAAAAAATATTAAAAAAATAAAGGTAATACAATATGAAAAATCTAACTTATCCCCTTTTCATGGACCTGCAGCAAAGGAAAACTCTTGATACGTCATCTTTTTTTTTTTTTTTTTAAAGATTTTATTTATTCATGACAGACGCACAGGGAGAGAGAGAGGCAGAGACACAGGCAGAGGGGGAAGCAGGCCCCATGCAGGAAGCCTGATGTGGGACTCAATCCCGGGACTCCAGGATCACTCCCTGGGCTGAAGGCAGGCGCCAAACCGCTGAGCCACCCAGGGATCCCGATACTTCATCTTTTAAAGATTTTTTAAAAAGATTTTATTTATTTATTCATGAGAGACAGAGAGAGAGAGAGAGAGAGAGAGAGGCAGAGACACAGGCAGAGGGAGAAGCAGGCTCCATGTAGGGAGCCCGACATGGGATTCAATCCCAGGACTCCAGAATCACGCCCTGAGCCGAAGACAGGCGCTAAACTGCTGAGCCACCCGAGCTGCCCTCTTTTAAAGATCTTAAACTCCTCTCAAAATTGGAAAGAGATTAGGCAGTACAAATTAAGGTACTGACGAGGTATAAGTACAAGGTCAACAATTTTATTGTTAAATATAATGTGAGTCCTGTTCTCTATTTCTGGTGTTTCTTTCTCTGGCTTTCAGAGTCTCACTACACTCGTATTCCCTGAAACGCCTGTGTTAAAGCATATTATTAGGCCTACAATCTACCAAAATGGTCTGTAATTCTAAATCATTTCTTTCTAAATCAAATCTCTCTTGATGACGGATTATGTGCTATAATTTTCACATTTCTTATTGCCATTTGCTGGGGGAAGGGGAAGATAGTGTGGATTTGGTTTAAACAACAGGTGGGGCCAAGAAGGTGACATGTAGCCTAAGACGTATACCTGAAAGTAAGGGGAGAGCACCTTTGACATGCTTTTGGCCTGATGTTTACTGTGAGTGCATGTATAAAAGTATTAGAAGTTTGGGGGGGGGGGGGAACACCTGCATGTTATTCATAGCACTTCAATCTATATCCTGCTTACTCCTTTTTTAGAGGCCAGATGCCTAGTCATCAAAATTGCGCAAGATTCACTTTCCTTATTTATCAGATGCCACATTTATGCAGTTCATGGGTCACAGTTTGGTATAGCAGGAAAGATGTTATTTAACAGGTAATGTGGGCTTATTTTGAGGAGTATCTTAAATTTTAAAAGTTCGATTAGTTTACTCAATAAATCCCTGATTGATGGAATTTAAAGTGTTTTGGTTAAGTGAATAACTTTGGGCAGTGGGGGAGATTTTTGAGCATTAGTCATTAAAATTTAGCACATATGGTCTAAGTAAATGCCAGAAGGAATACAAGTAATATGTTGTGAAAATTCACAAGACAGATAAATTATTTACAGTTTAGGGAGAGTAGATAAGATATTATGTGTAGTTAACACTAGAGATAAGATTTATTTGAGATGTTTGGAAATTGAGAAGGTGCAAAAGTTTAGGGTTAGAGGGGAGTACTTAGTACTCTAGTTTGATCAAAATGCAAGCTATGTATTATTGGCTAAATATGTATTGGTTGAATGCATGCCTTTATTTATGCTTCTTCCTTAAAATTCACTAAAATGACAGTAAAGGACTAAAAAGGTATAAATAAATCCAGAAGAATAAATAATAAAAAGAGATACAGCGATGAGAGAAAGTACAGAGTTTTGGAATATGGAAAGCAGATGGATAGGGGGTAACTGATTTATTCAGGTGTAGAAAGTGGAAACATAAATGCCTGTGGAGCAAGAGGCCAGGAAGAAGCATGTCACCCCCCAGAATTCTGGAAGACCTAAGAATTAGAGGCATCATAGGCCCCTGAAAATGGGGTAACGGGTAGAACTAAAAAGGAAGGAGATATGTTGAATTTCTTATTTCACTTAGATCTCTGAGGAAAACAGTTTGGTGTTGGAAAATAGGTGTTGACTGGTAAAGTTGTGTTTATTAACTACTAAACACTCACTAAGATCCATTCAGTTGGTCAGTTGAAGGTTAAAAGGACAGACCAGGAAAAATTGTGAAATAGGTGGTTGCTTTAAGTCTGGGGAAGATAGATGAGAACAAGGTAGCATTTTTGTATTCCTCTCCTCCTGTGGATAAGTCTGTTCTCCTCCCTAATGACAGAGCCTTCTCATTTTTAGCTCTGGGTTTTCTCTTCTGCTTATCAAAATCTGTTTGAAAGAAGTGTTTGCATGGTGAGTCTCCTAATTTTTGTAAGACAGTAATCTTGTTATGGTAGTTCTAGGCTCATCAATCATGATAATGGCCACAAATATATTTTGCTCACTTTTTTTTTGCATGTGTAATTTTGTGTGTGTGTGTGTGTGTGTGTGTGTGTGTAGCTAATTAATAAGGGAAACTACTATTCTCTTTTTCTACCATTTCCTCTCTTCTCCATACTAGCACATGCAAGTGCATATTCCTCTTTGCTTCTTTTACCAGGAAGAACTAAAACTAGATTATCCTGTAGCTACTAGAAGTTTTAATGATCTCATTTGGAACTCATATTAATCGAGAGAAGTCATTTCAATAAATGAGCAAACTAAAGCTAGAAAGTTTCTCATCCAGTTTCATGGCCTGTGAATGTTGAAATTGAGATTAGATGTTGGATTCCTGATTTGTACTCTAGTTTTGGGGTGTTAACAATGCTGTTTGACCATAAATTCTGTCTTTGGGATGTCTTCTTTTAATTAATTTGGGTATTACTATAAGAGGATGTTCACTTTTTTGAAAAGATAATACTAAGTAGTATTTGCCTTATAAATATATTATGTTATTTTCTTTAATTATTAAATAGTAAACTTTTTATTATGTTTAAACAGGACACACCGAGTCTTGATATTTGCTGAGCACCCATAATTCATCTCTGCTTTAATACTCAGTTGCTTTGAGTTTCTCATTACATGAGCCAGAGAATTCCTTTTTTCCCCTTTTGCTTGAGTCAGATTTAGTTTTCTTCCTATCATTTGCAAGCAAAACTAAACAGGATTTTGAAAACTTGACCAATGCCAGTTTCATAGTAATATTTAAAATAAAAGTGTGTATGTGTGTGTATGTAGTAAGATACATATAACAAAATTTGGTGTTTTAACCATTTTTAAATGTATAGTTCTATAATGTTAAATATATTTACATAGTTGTTCAACCACCACAACCATCTGTCTCCAGAATTTTCTCATCTTCCAAACCAAAGCTTTGTATACATTCACTACTGAATCCATTCTCCTTGTACTCCAGTCACTAGTGACTACCATTCTTCTTTTGTCTCTGTGAATTTGACTATTCCAGGCATCACATGTGTGTGGAATTAAAGAATATCTGTCCTTTTGTAACTGGCTTATTTCACTTAGTATAATATCTTCTAAGGTTCGTCCATATTGCTGCATGTGTCAGAATTTCCTTTTTAAGGCTGTATAATAATAGTCCATTATACATACATACCACATTTTCTTCATTTATCTCTTGATGGATGCTTGAATTGCTTCTACTATTTAAATATTGTGAATAATGTCATAATGGACATGAGTAAAGAAATACCTGTTCAAATTCTTGCTTTCACATCTTTTGGTATATGCTAGAATTGGTGAATCACATGGTAACTTTGTTTATTTTCTGAGGTAATAGTGTTTTCTAAAGAGGCTGGCCCATTTTTTATTTCCACCAGCAATGAGCAGAGGTTCTAGTTTGTCCATATGCTCTGTAACATTTATTTTCTGTTTTTTTTTTAATTGTGGTAAAAAAACACATAACATAAAACTTACTATCTTAACCATTTTTAAATTTATGTAGTAGTATTAACTATATTCATAGTGTTAATTCAAAGCTAGAATTCTTTACCCATTGAACAATTCCCTTTCTCCCTGGAGTGTGACAACCATTCTATTTCTGTGAGTTTGACTACTTTAGGTACCTCTGTAAGTGGCATCATACAGTATTTGTCTTTTTGTAACTGGCTTATTCTACTTAGCAAAATGTCTTCAAGTCACATCAGTGTTGTGGCACAAGAGAGGATTTCCTTTTTTAAAGACTGAATAATATTCTATTCGGTGTACATACCACATTTCCCCTTTTTTTAAATTATAATTTTTTGAGTATAGTTAGTTATATTAGTTTCAGGTGTATAACATAGTGACTCAACTTCCCTGTACATCATGCTGTGCTCATCACAGGTGTAGCTACCATCTGTCACCATAGGTGCTTACAGTATCTTTGACTATATTCCCTGTGCTGTGCCTTTTATTCCCACTTATCACATTTTTTAAAATCCATTCCTTTGTCAAAGGACATATGGATTACTTCTATCTCTTGGCAATTATGAATAATGTTGCAGGAAACATGGGTTTGCAAATATCTTTTTAAGATCCTGATTTCTTTGGGATGGATAAATATATATATATATATTTTTTTTTACATAAATATATATAATGTGATATATATATATATATATATATATATATTTCCAAGAACAGAAATGAGATGGCCAGATCATATAGTAATTCTTTAAAAAATTTTTCGTGGAGCAACCATAATGTTTTTCATAGCAGCAGTATCATTTTATAGAAGTAAACAGTGCACAAGGGTTCCAGTTTCTCCACATCCTCTTTAGCACTTGTTACTTTGTTTTTTTTATCATGAACATCCTAACAGATATGAGATGATAATCTCATTGTGATTTTGATATGCATTTCTCTAATGATTAATAACGTTGAACATTGTTTCATATGGTACTTGGACGTTTGTATATCGTCTTTGGAGAAATGTATACTCACGTCCTTTGCCTGTTTTTTTTTTTTTTTTTTTTTTTTTGTAGATTTTATTTATTCATGAGAGAGAGAGAGAGAGAGAGGCAGAGACATAGGCAGAAGGAGAAGCAGGCTCCTTGCGGAGAGCCTGATGTGGGACTCGATCCCTGACCCTGGGATCATGCCCTATTGCCAAAGGCAGACACTCAATCATTGAGCCACCCAGATGTCCTGAGTTATAGGAGTTCTTTATAGATTTTGAACAGTAACCTCTTTTCAGCTATATGATTTACAAATATTTTCTCCCATTCTGTAAACTGCCTTTTCACTTTGTTGACTCTGTCCTTTGATGCAGTTTTTAATTTTGATGTAGTCTGGTTTTATCTATTTTTAGTTTTGGTCCCATACCCAAGAAATCATTGCCAAATCCAGTGTCATGATACTGTGTCCTATGTTTTCTTCTAAGAGTTTTTATAGTTTTAGCCCTTACACTTAGGTTTTTAATTCATTTTGAGAAAACATTTTTGCATATGGTATGAGATAAGGGTTCAACTTCTTTATTCTGTATATAGATACCCTGTGTTTCCAGTTCCATTTACTGAAAAGACTATTTTTTCCTTATTAAATGCTCTTGACACTCCACTCCTGTCAGCAATCATCTGACCATACATGTGAAGGTTTATTTTGGGCTCTGTGTTGTATTCCACTGGTCTGTGTCTTTATGCCAGTACTTTGTAATAAGTTTTGCAATGAGGAAGTGTGAGACCTCCAACTTTGTTCTTTTTCAAGATGCTTTGGCTATTCAGGGTCCCTTGAGATTCCATTTGAATTTTAGGATGACTTTTTCTATTTCTCCAAATGTAACATTGGGATTTTGAAAGGGATTGCATTAAATCTGTAAATTACTATGGGGTAATATTTATATCTTAACAATATTAATTGTTCCAATGAACACTGGATATCGTTCCATTTATTTATCTCATCTTTTTTTTTTTTTAATTTTTATTTATTTATGATAGTCACACACACAGAGAGAAGGAGAGAGAGAGGCAGAGACACAGGCAGAGGGAGAAGCAGGCTCCATGCACCGGGAGCCTGACGTGGGATTCGATCCCGGGTCTCCAGGATCGCGCCCTGGGCCAAAGGCAGGCGCCAAACCGCTGCGCCACTCAGGGATCCCTATTTATCTCATCTTTAATTTCCATCAGTGTTTTATTGTTTTCAGAATATGTCTTTCATGTCTTTGGTTAAACCAATTTCTATGTATTTTTTTCTTTTAATGCTATTATAACTGGAATTTTAAAAAATTTTAGTTTCAGATTACTCATTGTTAATATATAGAAATGCAGAGATTTTTGTTAATTTTGTATCCTGCAATTTTGCTGAATTAGTTTATTCCAACTGGGTGTTTGTGTGTGTGTGTGTAATCTTTAGGTTTTTACATATAAGATCATGTTTGTCAGAGATAATTTTACTTCTTTCTTTCTAATTTAGATGCCTTTTAATCCTTTTTCTTGCCTAATAGTCCTGGCTAGAACTGCCAGTACTATGTTGAATAGAAAAAATAGACGTTTTTGCAGAATTTTTTTACTGCAAAAAATGATGGATCCTTATATTTTTTTATAGTACAGGACAGAGTATATGTGATGTAAATATAATATGTCTTTACAAATCCCCATTTTTCTAGTTTGAATTATTATTTAAGGAGAAAAGGCTTATTTTCAAATGAAGAGGCTTTCTTACAAGAGTATTTTGATACCTTTTTTTGAAGGTAATCCTTGGTTAAATGAGATAATTACACTGAAACTATTGCCTTTAGTAAATGTATTATAGTACTTGCCTTCTGGGTTCTACTCATGTTACATTATTTTTGTCAGTGTCCTAAGATTATACCCCCCGTAGATTAGATGCTTCCAATTTGTTAATTCCGTGTGTGTGTGTGTGTGTGTGTGTGTGTGTGTGTATGTTACATCAGTTACTTTTGAATTGCCAAAATGTTTTTCAGCTTGGCATATTTTATCAGTTTGAATTTTATTTTTTCCTAGCAGTACTTTGTCTAATCTCCTTGTGCTTAATTTTTCAACCTCAGTTAACTAAAAAGCAGTTATTTTTATAGCACATTTTGGTCTTTTTCACTCGATATATTTCCTTGATTTTTCTGTATTTAAGATTTAATGGTTATGTTGAAGTATATATGGGAGAACTTGATTTCTGAGACTTGCTTTAAAGTGCTTCAGCAAAACAAGCAAATGGTGGAGTGGGGGGGTAGACAAGATAAGATTAGTAACATGAAGAGAGTTGTTGAAACTCAGTAATAGGGTGCCAGGGGCCCATTATACCGTTTTCTTTTTTAATGAGCTTTTTATAATAAAATGTCAAAGAAAATACATAAAACTACTGTCCAAAATAATAATTCTTCAGGTTTGATGTTTGGAGGCTGACCTTTATTAAAACCGGTTTGGCAAATGAGAGGACTTTTCTAGTAATTAACAATACCTTGATGCTAAGATTGCCAAATTTGATAATGCCCCCAATTAAAAATACTTTCATATATTATATACTTTGTACTTCAGTGAATTTTTCCATTTTATTATTTCAAAAATTTTCAAACTAGAGGAAACTCGAAAGAATAGTGATGTGAATACCCCTTTACCTATAACCTAGATTTACCATTTGCAAAAATTTGGCTATGTTTCTCCTATCTGTATAGAAGCCATTGTTTGGTCTAACTATAACTGTAGACTTTTCCTATTTATTTCATTTTTAATAGTTTTTGCTACCCATGTATTGAACTCTGATATTATGTGCAAAACTCATTAGGATGTATTAGGTGTATTGGTTTACCATGGCTGCTATAACAAATTACCACAAATTTGATGACCTAACACCAATTTATTCTCTTATATTTTGGAGTTAGAAGTTTGAAATACGTGTTATGAGACTAAAATCAAAGTGTTAGTAGGACTAGTTCCTTCTGCAGGCCATAAGAGAGAGTCCATTACCTTGCCTTTTCCAGTTTCTAGAGACTCTTCTTATCTCTTGGGTCATGGCTGTACCTTCCATCACCTTTTCCTCTTCTTGGTACCATTCTCACATTGCCCCTTCTATAGTCACATCTCCCTCTGCCTCACTCTTATGAGGACATTTGTGATTACATTGGGCCCACCCAGATAATCCAGGATAATCTTATGTTAAGAGCTGTAATTTAGGCTGGTTTAGCGTTTAGCGCCACCTTCAGCCCAGGGTGTGATCCTGGAGACCCGGGATCTAGTCCCATGTCAGGCTCCCTGCATGGAGCCTGCTTCTCCCTCTGCCTCTCTCTCTCTCTCTATATATGTGTATATATATATGTATATATATGTATGTATATATATGTATATGTATGTATGTATATATATCATTATATATAATGAATAAATAAAATCTTTAAAAATATGTGTAATTTATCACATTTGTACAGACCCTTTTATCATGTAAGGTAGTGTATTTACAAATTGTGAAAATCAGGATATGGATATACTTGGGACATTGTTGATGGCAAAACTCCCTAAATTAATCTACAGATTGAGTGCAGTCCTTCTCAAAATCCCAACTGGTGTTTTTGCAGAAATTGACAAAATTATCCTAAAATTCATATTGAAAAGCAAGCAATCCAGAATAGCTAAAACAAGTTTGAAAAAGAATAGTCCAAATAAACTTGAAAAAGAACAAAGTTGGGGAAACTTCCTGATTTCAAAACCCACTATAAGGCTACCGTAATTAAGATAGTCTGGTACTAACATAAGAATAGACATACAAATCAATGGAATACAATTTAGAGTCCAGAAATAAACTCCCACCTCATAGCGAGTTGACTTTTTACAAAGATGTGAAGACAATTCAATGGGGAATGGATAGTCTTTTCAACAAATGGTGCTGAGACAAGTGGGTATCCATATGCAAACAAATGAATTTGCATCTTTTTTTTACACCATGGAACTCAAAATGTATCCTAGACCTAAATATAAGAACTAACCCAAAAACTCCTAGAAGAAAACATAGGAGTAAAATTTTGTAACTTTGATTTATTAGATATGATACCAAGAGGATAAGTGACAAAAGAAAAAAATAGATAAATTGTACTTCATGAAAATTAAAAACTTTTGTCCTCAAAGGGCATCTTTAAGAAAATGAGAAGACACCATTAAGAAAGTGAATAGGCAGTCCATAGAATGGGAGGTAATATTTGTAAGTCATGTATTTGACATGTATGCAGAATATATAAAGAATGCTTACTACTCAAAAATAAGACAAGCCAACTAAAAAATGGACAAAGGACTTGAATGGATGTTTTTCAAAGGAGGGTACACAAAGGAAAAGCACATGCAGACGCTCAACATAATTAGTCACTAGGGAAATGCAAATCAAAGCCACAACAAAATACCACTTCCCAGCCACTAGAATGGCTAAAATAAAAAAGACAATAACAAATGTTGGTGAGAATGGGTAGAAATTGGAACTCTCATATCCTGCTGATAGGAATGCAGCCACTTTGGAAAATAGTTTGCCAGTTCCTCCAAATGTTAAACCAAATTATCATACAACTCATCAATTCCACTCTTAGTACCTAAGGGTAATGAAAACAGTTTACACAAAAACTTATGCATGAATATTCATAGCAGCATTATTATAGCTTCAAGTTTGAAACAACCTAAATGTACATCAACTGATGAGTAGATAAATAAATATGGCACATCTATACATGGAATATTATTTGGCAATAAAACGGAATGAAGTATTGATACATGATGTGTCAGAGGGTAACTTTGAAAACATAATGCTAAGTGAAAAAAGCCAATCACAAAAGACCAAATTGTGTTGGTCTGTTTATATTAAGTATCCAGAATAGCTAAATTCATAAAGACAGAAAGTGCATGATTGGTTGCCTGAGGCTGGGGCAGAGTGGATTGGTCAGGGGGAAGCAGAAATGGGAAGTTAATAGGAATAGTTTCTTTTTCAAGTGGTAGAGATGTTCTAAAATTAGATTGAAGTGATGGTTGTACAGCTCCATGAATACTTATGTGTGTGTGGATATGTACACACACTTTCAGTGAGTAAACTTGATGGCATATGAAATATATCTCAATAAAGTATTAAAATAATACCGCAGAGATTATTTCATAAAAACATCTGAAAAGTGCACTGTAAGTGCATTGTAAGTGTATCTTTCTTATACTTAGAAGAAACATTAGGATATTTTGGCCTTTGAATTTTCTTTGCCTTTTATAATAAGTAACAGCATGCATACATAGTATATATGGTGTGCTTCATGTATCATCTAGTTACTCAAAATTTCCTAAAAATATTGGATTGCTAATTCAGGACTTGGAATTAGAAACATCCCATTCATTCCACTCTACATAAACATATCAGGTTCATATGCTTGCCAGAGTTATACCAAGATCATAGTTTATTTAATCTCTGAAAATTTAACTAAAATATGATTGTTTCATAAAGATCCTGTATAGTTTGTATTTATGTTTCTATATGTACAGCCCCATTTTTAGGTTAAAATTTTGAATAGTACCTTTAGGAGTATTCTAGTACTTAGTGTATTTCATTGTACAATTGTTTGGTTATGTAAAATTCTTGCATTTTCTTTTATAATATTGAGCAGACAAATGCTAATGATGGAATTGGCATCATGATCTTATTTTATTAGCAAAATATCTGATTCCTGTGCTTTAAGCTCAAATAGTTTGTTGTTGTTCTTCCACTTTCCTACTCCTCTTTACAAGCCTAATTCATTCATTGTGAAAATCGTGTTCAGTAGCTCAAGAGCTCTTAAGCTAAGAGTATACCGAACTCGCTGGTAATGGACCAGCGAATGTTGTATAGATTAAATGGCTCATCCTGCAGCTGCTGTGCATGTGGAACCTTCATTGACTTTAATTCTCAATTAACTCATTTGGTCTGTAGCTTCAGGCCTAAATTGGGGGTTGATTGAAGATGGGGGAAAAATGACTATATCAGAGAGAGGATGTATGAGTTTCCTCAGGCTGTTCTAACAAATTAGCACAAACCGGTGGTTTAAAACAACAAAAACTTCTCTCATAGTTCTTGGGGCTAATAGTCTGAAATCAAGGTATTGGCAGGGCTACGCTATCTCTGAAGGCTCTAGGGGAAGAAACTTTCCTTGCCTCATTGAGCTTTTTGGTGGTTGCTGGAAATGCTTGTTTCTTGGTTTATAAATGCATCATTCCTACCTCTGCCTCTCTCTTCACATGGCCTTCTTCCCTGTGCGTCACTGTATCATTACATGACGTTTGCCATTCTGTGTGTCCAGATTTCTCTTGTTTTATAAGAACTCCAGTCATTGGAGCAAGGCCCACCTTAATCCAGTATGACCTCATTTTAACTTGGTTACATCTGCAAAGAACCTTTTTCCAAATAAGGTCACATTTATAGTTACTAGGGGTTAAGGCCTTAGTCTGTCATTTTATGGGACACAATTCAATCTGTTGTAGAAGAGTATGCTTTGTTTGTAAAAATATTTAACTATCAAATTGTGAAATAAGTTGTGAGTGCAGTATTTTCACAGAGAGTTAACATGAAGTGAATTAGGAGCTATGAAAGAGAAGAAATTATCGAACTTGGGCCATTGTCAACTTTGATGTATATTCTCCTCTCTTGAATTCCCTGTTAGCTTGGGCCCTTCCACTATTCTCCTTACCTCCTTACCCTTGGCCCCTCAGTTGGACTCCCGTGTGGTTTATGTACACATAACCTTGCTTATGGAGAGAGGTTTTAAAGTGTTGATGGTCAGACTGGATAAAGTTACTTTAAGATGAGAGGAATTACCTTTGTGGCCAGGTTTGTCAGGTAGGCCCTTCACTACCTCAGTACAAAACAAAGACCCAGGAAGCAAGTAGTAGTTAGAGATCACTGGGATAGTTTTCTGAGTCTCTGACCATTGTCAGATTCTATAAGTACTTCAGCTTTACCCAGCACTCCAGTTCCTAACTGACCTCTCCTTGTCTGTCAGCCGGGGTTCCTAGTTGAGGCCAAGTGAATCTACTTCAGCTAGTTTAAGAAGAAAGGAATAACGAAATTTTAGAGAGTGTATGAGAAGAACAAAGCTTTAGGAGGCCAAAGAATCAAACTTTGATGTTGAACTTCCAGACAGTTGAAATATTCAGCCATACTTAGGGAACTGTTGTGTTAATCCTGTTTGGGTCACTTCCCAAATCCTATCTTTATAGTTTATTAGTTGTGAAATAGGGAAGATAATTAACTGCTCTGTGTATTAGTTTTGTTGTCTTTAAAGTGGAATAGATAACTAAAGGGCTGTTGTATTAAATGATGAATATACAGGTTCTTATAACACTGTCTGGACACATAGTATATTAATTTCCTAGGATTGCTGTAACAGAGTACCCTAACCTGGATGGTTTAAACAGCAGGAATTTATTCTGACGGTTCTGGGGGGTGGAAGTCCAAAATCAAGATATCAGTAAGGTTGGTTTCTTCTTAGGCCTATGAAGGAAGAATCTGTCCCATGTGTGTCCTCTCCTGATGGTTTGCTGGCAGTCTTTGGAGTTCCTTGGCCTGGAGAAGCATCATCCCAGTTTTTCCCTTCATCCTCTTGTGGTATTCTTCTTGTGTGGGTGACTTGTCCAATTTTCCCCTTTGTATAAGGACACCAATCAAATTGGGTTAGGGGCCTCATTTTAAATAATTACATATGAAACTACCCTAGTTCTCAATAAGGTGACATTCTGAGGTCCTGGGAGTTAGGACTTCAGCATAATATTTGGGGTGGGGTGGGGCATATCTCAACCCATAATAAACACGTAGTAAGTGCTATGTGAATGTGAATTATTATTGTTATTCTGATAAAGAGTTGTGTTATGACTGTAATCTTTTTTTCTTTAATGTGCTGCATCTGTGTGGATTAGAGAGTAAATATTCTTAGATGAGGATTAACTTTAATTTTGTAAAACTTAGTTTACAGCCTTCATGTTGTTTCTTCACAGTAAGGACTCTAGTCATAGTGTGGGTATATGATTTTCCTATAGCTATGTGATACTTCTTGTGTTTCAGAAATAGAACAAAAATTAATATGGTGAGAAGTTGTTACATCTTATAGATAGAAGGAGAGAGAGATTGATTATATGATCATAGATGTTTACCTAATAGGTACTATTCTTACAAGAGTAAGATATATGACTCTGTATCTTCCTTATTATTTTTTTTTATATTCTTGCTTCTTAGTGCTTTACACTATATAAACAAGATCCTTTAGTGACCAGATCTTTAGAGGGGGGAAACAAAGGATTTATATGGATTTTATATCTTTTAAGCATTGCATCTAAACCAGTATGATATCATTACTGTATTTTCTTTTTTAAAATTTTTTTTAAAATTTTTTATTTATTTATGATAGTCACACACACACACACACACACACACACACACACACAGAGAGAGAGAGAGAGGCAGAGACATAGGCAGAGGGAGAAGCAGGCTCCATGCACCGGGAGCCCGATGTGGGATTCGATCCCAGGTCTCCAGGATCGCGCCCTGGGCCAAAGGCAGGCGCCAAACCGCTGCGCCACCCAGGGATCCCAATTACTATATTTTCTTAAGTGTGTTCCTTGAGTGCTGATTCTGCTAGATTTTCTGCAATTTGAGGAACAAAAACGGGATAAGGAGATTTGGGGAATATATATTATATGCCTCTTTTGGATGTTTCTGCTGAGTTATGGTTTTGAGGAGTATTATATAGCTAAGAAACCTGCTTTACTTTGTATTTAACCAACAGTTCCTAAATTTGTGTATCACAGCACAGAGTCATTGTTTACTAAATATTTAATCTTTTTGAGTGCCAGGACCTTCGAGAAAAGCAGTCTCACTGGTATCCTTAATTAGGAATTATATAATTGTTTTTAGGTATCTGAGAACAAAATCTCTTAATGTATAAGCAAATTGGTAAAATTTTTGGTTAGGGAGACTGCCTGGATTGTAGTTGTGTTTTCTAGTTTGCCAACAAAGCTGTATTGTAAATGTTTCTGAAGGTAGAATTGGTGTCTGTTCTCTCTATATAGACAGTACCTACCACAGAGAAGGCATTTAAATGGCTGAAAGAGAAAATCAAAGTCGTACAGGTCCTTCTTACCATCATCTTTCATAATTAAGATGAAGAGGGAAAATGATTTTTTTGTTGAATAAGCTCTGTAGTTCTGTTTGATGTATTTCTGTTGCAGTCTTTCTTCATTTAAGAAAAACCAGCTTTATCAAAGTATAATTGATACACAATAACCTGCACATGTTAAATAGTACAATTAAAAAAACAAAATTACAATTTGATAAATTCTGACGTGTTTATATGCTGAGAAACCAAAGCACAATCAAGGTGTAACAGACATATTCCGCACCTCCAAAGTTTCCATGTCAGGACTCCCTCCTGCCCTCCCTGAAAATTCCCTCTCATCCCCAGGGAACCACTGACCTCCATTCTAGCTTGCACTTTCTAAAATGGTATAAATAGAATGCTACAACATGTGCTCCTTTTTTTATCTGACTTCTTTCACAAAGCATGAATATTTGAGAGTCATCTATATTGTTTTGGTGTAAAGTCATTCATCAGATTCCTTTTGTAACCTTTTAATATCTTTAGTTATTTTAGTGATGTCATCTCTCTCAGTCCTGATACTTGGTAACTTGTGTGTTCCTTTTTTTTTAGTCAGTTTAGCTAGAGGTTTTCGGTCTTATTTATCTTCTAAAGAATTTGCTTTTGGTTTCCTTGATATTCTTTATAGTTTTAGATTTCTACTTTGTTCTTCATTATTTCATTTATTCTGTTTGGGGTTTTGTTTGTTCTTTTTTTTTTTTCCTAGCATAAGTCTTCAGTGCTCTAAATTTCCATCTTAGTATTGCTTCGACTATATCCTGGAAACTTTGCTTTATTAGTGTGTATATGTATGTATGTATTTATTTTTAAAGATTTATTCATTCATGAGAGACACAGAGAGAGGCAGAGACACAGGCAGAGGGAGAAGCAGACTCCATGCAGGGAACCCAATGTGGGACTTGATCCTGGGACCCCAGGATCACGCCCTGGGCCAAAGGCAGACGCTTTAACCACTGAGCCACCTAGGCGTCCCTTCATTTTCATTTAGTGTAAAATGTTTTCTCTTTTTAATTTCCTCTTTCATCATGGGTATTTTTTAACAGACATCACTTTGTCTTGAATACTTAAAATTTTTTAAAGAAGTTATTTTTTTGAATATTTAGAATTTGAACTTTTAGAATTTTCTAGGGGTCTTTGTTGACTTCCGATCCATTTTGTTCAAAAAACATATGTTGTATGAACTGAGTCCTTTTAAATTTATTGAAACTTGATTTAGGCCCGGAGTGTTGTCTTATCTGCTAAATAATCCTTTTATACTTGAAAAGAATGTGTCTTCTGATGTCATGTGGAATGTTCTATAAATTTCAATTGGGTCAGTTTGGTACATCTTGTTCAGGCCTTTCAGTGCTTAGATTTATCTATCTTCTTGTTCTATCAGTTATTGAATGAAAAATGTTATAGTCTCTCACTGTATTTTCCAACTTGATCATTTCTCCTTGCAATTCTTCAGGGTATTTTGAATTTCTTTTATTACATGCAGAAATGTTTAGGAATATGATGATTTCGATGACTTGACCCTTTTATTACCATAAAATGATATCTCCTTCTTATTATTCTTTGCCTTGAAATCTACTTTTAAAAATATTAATGTAATCAATGTAGGTGTTTTTAATTAGTATTAGTTTTGTGTATCTTTTTCTGTCATTTTACTTTGAATTTTTTTTTTTTACTTTGAATTTATTTGTGTCTTCATATCTTCAGTGGGTTTTTGTAGGCTGTGTATACTTTGCACCTTTTTCTTAGATGCAGTTTTATAATCTCTGCATTGTAATTGGGGTGTTTACACAACTTAGATTTCATTTCATTATTGGTGTGATTGAGTTTAATGCTACCATCTTGCTTATAGTTTTCTGTTTGTATCATTTTTATGTATTATCTGTTCATTGCATCCCTTTTTTTCTACCTTCTTTTGGAGTATTTTTATGAGACATTTTATCTCATTTGTTGGCTTATTAGCTATAATCTCTGTGTTATTTTTTAGTAAACATCATTAAATTATCAAAGTTCCTTTCCTTGTCTCCTAAGAAACTCCCCTTGATTATGATGTATTATTATTTTTTATATATTCCTAGATCCTATTTGCTAATGTTTTGTGGAGGAGTTTTGCATCTAGCTTTTGAGGCAGATTGTTCTAGTTTTATTATTATTTTAAAAATGTCTTTGGCTTTTGTATCAGGGTAATGAGATTTGCTAATATTTTGAGAATTTTTGTGTCTATGCTTTTAAGGGAAAGGTACTTTTTGTAGTGTTCTTTGTCTAATTTTGGGAAATGTTCTTTTGTGTAGAGTTAGGTTATTTCTTTTTTCAATGGCACTGAAACCACCAGGGCTTATAGATTTCTTATTTAGAATGTTTTGAGCTACAAATTCAATTTTTAAAATAGTTTCAAATCTTTTTAGATCATCTTGTATGAGTTCCAGTAGTTGCATCTAAGTTAAAAACCTATTCATAGTATTCCATTATCCTTTGAATGCTGTGAAGTCTGTAGTGGGTGGATCTTCTTTTTCACTCCTGTTATTGGTAATTTGTTCTGCTTTCTTCTTTGTTGGTCTTACTAGGGCTTTAATTTTTATTGATCCTTGCAAAGAATTAACTTTTGATTTGATTGATTTTGTTATTCTTGTTTTCAGTTTCATTGATTTCCTCTTGTTTATTCTGTTCTTGTTTATTTTGCTTTTTTTCCTAGTTTCTTGTGGCAGTAGATTTGATTATTGATTTGAGACTTCTTTTTTTCCTAATTACACATTAAAAACCCCCACACATTTAGTGTTACTAAATTCCTTCTAACTGCTGGCTTAGTTGAATCCCCAAAGTTTTGTTGTTGTGTTTTCATTATCATTCAGTTTAGTAATTTTTGAAAAAAAATTTCCTCAGAGATCCTTTGTGACCCATTGATCATTTAGAAATGTGTTGTTTAGGAGCGTCTGGCTGGCTCAGTTGGTAGGGCATGTGACACTTGTAAGTTTGAGCCCCACGATGGGTATGGAGATTACTTAAACAAAACAAAACAAAACAAAAAAAACCTTTGGAAATGTGTTTAATTTCCAAATAGTTGGAAAATTTAGTTATTTTTCTGTTTTTCTTAGTTTGTTACCATTGTGATCAAAGAACATATTTTGTACGATTTCAGTAATTTTAAATTTTAAATGTTTGTACTTTTGGTACAAAAGTACCAAATTTTGGTACAAAAGTACCTAAATTTTAAATGGTTTGTACACCAAGGGACATGCTCTGTCTTGGTTAATGTTCTATGTGTAGTTGAATAGAATATGTATATGTTTTTGTTGGTTGGAGTGCTCTGTAGATGTCAATCAGATCCCTTTGGATTTTGGTGGTGGTCATTTTTTGTAATATCCTTGCTGATTTTATCTAGTGCTTATCTACTTATTGAGGGAGGGATATTGACACTTCTACTCAGGTACTGAGTGGAAGGTAGGCCCTGACTAAACCACTTGCCATATCTTCCTGGAGGACAACAAAGGAGGTTTGTATAAATCTATGTTTTAGATAGGGGAAGAAAACCAAACCACAATGCCCAGAGGAAAATAGAAAATACACTGTCTTTATTGGCCCTGGGAAGTTTTTTTGTGCTAGCTGAAACAGAGTAAGATTTAGGAAAGAAAAAAGAAATCTTTTTTTCAATTGTAAGGTTTTTTTCCCATCTTGCAGTGAGAGCCAGGGGGGAAAAAAAAAGAATAAATCTTTCGATGCTAAATTTTCGTGAAGCTTTGAAGAACAAGAAAGATCAGCATACCCTGAGAACTGTTTTGGACTTGAAATAGAAGGATTCAACCACAAGAGTTCACTTAAGCCTGAAGATATGCTGTGCATAGTACAAGCAGTAAGATCAATTAAGCCTTGGTTAGAAAAGTACAGATTTTACCCTTATTATTTTTTTGTAATACTGAACTCTTTAAGAGTGTTTTTTAGGGCTTTTCTCCCCGCCCCCATGAAGAAAGAAAGGGAGCAATTAACATCCTGTTTATAAAAAAAATCACTTAGTTACATGTAATTCTTGATATTTTATAAAACATTCTTCATGCATATTATCTCATTTGATCCATACCAGCCTGTGAAATGTGTAACACAGCATTTTTCATCTTAGGACTCTTAAAAAGGTTAAGTGATCTTTCTCAGGTCATAGAATTGAGTAGAATAAAGTTCAGGTGTTTTCGTTCCTAGTTGATTCTTCACATCATACTCTGCCTTTGAAAGGATATACCTCTTTTCTCTGAAACATGTGGAATTGACTTTAGTTAAAAGGTTCCTATTGATTTTATAAGTGTTCTAATAATCATGCATTACTTCATTTTACATAAAGATAAATGTAATATATTATAAAAAGAAAAAGTTTTATTTTATTTTTTTCAAAAATTTTACTTATTTATTCATGAGAGACACACAGAGAGAGAGAGAGGCAGAGACACAGGCAGAGGAAGAAGCAGGCTCCATGTAGGGAGCCAACGTGGGACTCGATCCCCGGTCTCCAGGATCACACCCTGGGCTGAAGGCAGGCGCTAAACCACTGAGCCACCCGGGCAGCCCAAGAAAAAGTTTTAATAGAGTGCAGCCCGGGTGGCTCAGAGGTTTAGCGCCTGCCTTCAGCCCAGGGTGTGATCTTAGAGACCCCGGATCGAGTCCCGTGTCCGGCTCCCGGCATGGAGCCTGCTTCTCCCTCTGCCTGTGTCTCTGCCTCTCTCTGTCTCTCATGAATAAATAAATAAAATCTGCAGAAAAATTTTTTTAGATTTTCAAACATTCACTTAATTATTAACCTCCTCTTACATAAACTTGTTTTTAATATCCTTTGATAATTTTTTAAATTGAGAACTATAATTCTTTATATGTTTTTTTTAAAGATTTATTTACTTATTTATGATAGACCTAGAGAGAGAGAGAAAGTGCTCCATGCTGGGAGCACGACGGGGGACTCGATCCCGGGACTCCAGGATTGTGCCCTGGGCCAAAGGCAGGTGCCAAACCACTGAACCACCCAGGGATCCCTCTTTATATGTTTTTAATGGTAACTTTTATGTATTTGATTTCAAATTTTTTCTTCATTATTTTATTTTTTCATTGGAAAATTTTAAAATTTTATATATTAATAGTTGTGAAATTTCTCTTGTGATTCATTTGGCTATTTTCCCCATAGTTGGAATAAATATTCCATATTGTTTTTAAAAAATTTTCTGTGATGGGTTTATAATACTGTGAGAAGATTTTATTACTTTTTCCTATTTGTTTAGTTATATTTTGGTTGTCATACAGTAAAATCTTATACACTTATTTATTTTAATGATTATTTATTTATTTATTTATTTGAGAGAGAGAGCAAGAACAGGGGTGGGTTGGGGATGTAGATAGGGTGGGACAGAGGGAGAGAGAGAATCCGAAGCATGCTCCAAACTCAGCATAGAGTCTAATGTGGGGCTTAATCTCACAACGGTGAGATCATGACCTGAGCTGAAATCAAGAGTTGAAGGCTTAACCAACAGAGCCATCTAGGCACCTCTCTTATAAACTTTAAACCTATGTTATTTTATTCTTTATTTCTGAGTCATCGGTTCTACTTTTGTACAAATACACATTACTATTTTATAATTTTGCTTTATAATTTCATTATGTTTTCATTTATATTATACATTATCAAAATTAAACTATAATTGCACATAAACATTTTTTTAAAAAATATTTTTCCTAAAGGTGTTTTTTTGCCATCAGACTCAAGATATCTACTTAAATATGATTAAAATATGTCAACCAGAAAAATAAAACACTCTTTACATGTAGAATAAGGAAATGAAAACCAAAATTTGTGTGTAGTTGTCTTTGTTGGTGTTTTGTTAGAATTTTTAACTTATAATTTCTAACTTTATATGTTTTCTTTTTTTTTTTTTTTTTAAGATTTATTTATTTGCACATGCATGAGCAGGGGATGAGCAGAAGGAGAGGGAGTCAAGCAGTGTCCCTGCTCAGCCAGGTTTTTACCCAGGACTCTGAGATCATGACCTGAGCAGAAACCAAGAGTTGGACAGCCAACTGACTGAGCCACCCAGGCAACCCAAATTTATTTAAAATTTAAAGAAACACCCTTAATGTTTCTTTAGTGAAAAAAAAAATTTTTTTTTAATGATCAAACAGGGTGCCTGCATGACTGAGTCTGTAGAGCATGGGGCTCTTGATCTCTAAGTTATGAGTTCAAGTTCCATGTTCAACATAGAGCTTACTTAGAAAAAACCCCCAACCAAACAAAATGAATAGAAAGAGGGGGAGAGATAGTGTGTGTGTTTCTTTAAAACAATTTTCAAAACTACGTTGGACTATCTTAGATTTGTTTCAAATAGCAAATAAGGATTCTGGTATAATATTACTAGTATTATTATCATTGTCATTATTGACTTGAGTACCTTCAATAAGTGGAAGCCCAGATCTCATTGTTGATTGCACAATTAATTCTATCAGTACTGTAACCTTGCAGCATCCATGTTGTTTGGTGGTGTTTTATAGTTATTATTTGCCTGGTAGTAGTTTAAATTTGTTACTTATTCTCTAGTAATTATGTTTTTTTATAACCTAAAATATGGCAGCAAAGAAGATTGATATCCACAGTGAATTAAAATGAATCATTGTGGTAAGCCCTGATCTTAAAGTATGACTTAATCTTGATTTAAAGATAAAATATTTGTAGAATGACTGGGTATTATAGTATATGTTGGCAAATTGAATTTAAATAAAATATTTTTAAAATTTTGTAGAATGGATTTTAAAATGACGTTTTCCTTTTTAGATTATTATTCACCAGTTTGCTAGATAATCCTTCATATATCACTGCCTTGCTTTTGTAAAAGTCTGAAGTTTATAATCAGGGCTATGTAGAAAAAATAAAGGTAGAGTTTTTTAGTTAATAATTATGTGATTCTGAAAATGGCCTCAAGGAGTAAGGCCATAAATAACTAAAAATTAAATAATTAGCAAACTGGGAAATATTCATAGCAAATATGATATGTAAACATTGAATATTAATATGTAATTAATATAAACAATATAAGAAAAAGATAAGGGAGTAAAAATTATTTAGAGATTCTCCAAAGGAAATACAGGTAGTATAAAATAGTTATTTAGCTTCATCATTTAAAAATTATAGCAAACCATGAATAAGAACATACTACTTCTGGCAGCACATAAAATATTCAAAACAGTGATTATATCCAGTGCCATTTATGGTAAAGTGACTCATAGGTTATTGGAAAAAAATGTATAATGTGATATAGGCATTTTGAAAACTAGTTTGATAATTTGTATCAAAAAACTTAAAAGTGTGACTGACTCAGTAATTCTGTCTTTGATTATTTCCCAAGGGAATAACTCTAGATATTTAGAATTTTTATATGTAAAGATAAAATAGTTATTTATGATAATTATTCCATTCTAGGTGAATGAATAATTTTTGGTTCATTTATTTGATGAAATGTTGGGCAGCTATTAAAAATTGGTATTTATAAGGACTATAATAGTATGGGTGAATACTTTTAACATCAAATTAATAAGACATTGTAAATAAGCAATTACAAACAAAAACAGGAACAGAAGAACTTATGAGTAGATTAAAAAGGAGAATAAGACTTTAAAGGAATATAGTAGACCTTTATTTTCGATTTTAAGCACCACCAAGATTTTAAGTATTTTAGGAACATCTGAAGGTTGCTTGAAATTTCTCGGAGGCACATATCTGAATTGTGCTCTTTGCAAAGTTGGTGTGTAGGAGGGAGTCACTTTCATTGGTAAGTGACTATAGCCAGCTGCCCAGTTCCTTTATGTCAGTTTTTGCTTTTTCTGCTCTTTCTCAGATAAACATCCAGGAGGAGGATATAGTCTATTTTGGTGCTACTTGAGAATTTGAAGATTCATAAATTTCTCAGACATAATCATGTATTTTCCAGTGATCCAGTTGACTTTTGTGACCTCTATGTTGTGAGGTTATATAATTACCCCTCTTTTGAAATATTTTTTTCCTTCCTTCCTTCCTTCCTTCCTTCCTTCCTTCCTTCCTTCCCTCCCTCCCTCCCCCCACTTCTTCCTTCCTTGAGAGAGAGAATTTATGAGCGGGGTAGGGGCGGTGGGGAGGAGCAGAGGAAAGGGAGAGAAGCTTAAGCAGACCCCATGCTGAGTGCAGAGGGGCTCAATCTCCCCACCCTGAGATCATGACCTGAGCTGAAATCAAGAATTGGATGCTTGAGGGGCGCCTGGGTGGCTCTGCAGTTGAGCATCTGCCTTTGGCTTAGGGCGCAATCCCGGAGTCCTGGGATCAAGTTCTACATCAGGATCCTTGTATTGAGCCTGTTTCTCCCTTTGCCTGTGTCTCTGCCTCTCTCTCTCTCTCTGTCTCTCATGAATAAATAAATAAAATCTTAAAAAAAAAAAAAAAAGAATCGGATGCTTGACTGATTGAGCCACCTAGGAACCCTGGAAGTTTTTCAATTTCTAAAAATTCCTTAATGAGCATATTTTTAAAAGGAAAAGACATGACTTTTTTTTTTCTTTTTAAGATTTTATTAATGCATGAGAGAGAGTTAGAGACATAGGCCTAGGGAGAAGCAGGCTCCTTGCAGGGAGACTGATGTGGGACCGAGTCCCTGGACCTGGATCACGACCTGAGCTGAAGGCAGATGCTCACCACTGAGCCACCCAGGTGTCCCAAAACAAGACTTTTTCCAGTTACCAGTTAATAATTCTAGCATTAAACTTTTAATGGACAGTATCTTTTTAACATGTGTAAGCTACAAATACTACCTACGAAGTTTAAGAATTAGAATATTATAAACCTGTTGTATCACCTATCTCTACTAGCTTTTCTAATTGTTGTTAATGTTTGTATGTGTCCCTAAATAATATATTATTTAATTTTGCATGTCTTCATATAAATCACCTCTTGCTGTGTATATTCTTCTAAAACTTGCCCTTCTTCCATAATACTATTTTACTAAGAGATATTGATATTGATGTTATACCTTTCATTTTTTATTTTTACTCCTGTGAAGTAGTATTTTGAATGAATGTTACATTTTATTCATCTCTTCTCCAATTGATGGTCGTTTTGGTGGTTTTCATCTTTTTTTTTTTTTTAAACAATGCTGTTGTGAACATTGTACATGTCTTCCAATATGCGTGTTTAAGAACTTCTCTGGATTATGTGCCTTGTAACTTTATATTTTGGTCATAGAGAAATTCGTATAAAATCTTATTAGATTATCCCAAATTGATTTTCAAAGTGGTTTTTAGTAAGTTACAATGTTTCTCTTTATACACACATGTATATACATGTACATACATGTCAGCATGCAGATATACATATGTATGTATATATTTATTACAGTTAACATGGTGATAAATGTCTTCTACCCAAATATATTAAGATTTAATTGTTAAAGTATAATTAATGTTGACATATTTCAAAATTTGGCATTTTAGGACATTTTATATATTTTAAAAGTTTTCCTTTTTAAATTTTTATTAAGCACAAAATAGGAGTTTTTAAATGCTGTCTTTGTTCCGCCCTGTCTTAATCTAATTCCCTGAACAGTTAATTCTGATATAATTTTTACATCTTTATCCTTTCACTGAGCAAATTGGAATACTACAGAAGGAATACAATCTATTCTTTGAATATAAAGTTATCTTCTCTCTGAGGCTTGTGGGATTGGCCTGGGGTGATCTAGTGAAAAGACTGAAGTCAGACCTGGATTTAAATTCTTCTTTGCTGCTTACTAGCCAGCTGAATTTGTTAATAATTTAATAATATTTCTAGTAAGGTTGTTTAGAATATTACAAATATTGGATGCATACATTAAAATAATAAAAAGACATTTTGTATCCAGTTTAATGCCCTCAACATGTTAGGTGTTCAAAAATTATATTATTGGAATCATCATCATTTGTTTGTCCTTGGCTTCAGCCCCTAGATGTGTTTCACAAAGAGCAATGTGAAAAGACTTAAAACACTAATAGCAATTGTATGGAACAGTTAAACAGGAGGGGAGAATTTAGTGCAATCCTTCCATTCTCCTGGCTAAGTGGGTGGGAGGTGGCGGTACTTTGTTTTTTTTATTGTTTTTTTACTCTCCTCTTTCTACATTTAACCTGTCCTTTTTTTTTTTTTTTAAGATTTTATTTATTTATTCATGAGAGACACAGAGAGAGGCAGAGACATACGCAGAGGGAGAAACAGGCTCCATGCAGAGAGCCCATGTGGGACTCCATCCTGGGATGGGACCCCAGGATCATGCCCTGAGCCAAAGGCAGATGCTCAACCACTGAGCCACTCAGGCTTCCCTACTCTTTTATTGAAAAGCTAATTTGTGGAGTAATCAGTAAGGAAAATAATAGGGCTCTCTCCCCCTCCCAGCCATAGGATTTTTGTATTCCAAATATAGTATGTATTTTGGTTATTTTTTAAAAGTGAATAGCTGTATTTTTTTTTAAGTGAGTATACAGTGGATAAGCAGGGGATGGAGCAGTGGGATAGGGAGTTGATTAGATAATGTGATGGGGGCCATTGTTTACCTTAAAAAAAGTATTGCAATTAATCATTTATATTCCTCTCACCCCTGCTAGATGGTAGACTTTGTGAAAGCATAAAAAGTATTTACTTTTTATTCCCACAACACTTGCATAATACATTTTATCTTTATCCTTCAGTGGTTGCAACTTTGTGCTTTGTTTTCCTTTCTTAGACAATGCTACTTAGGATGAGAATTTAGGTCTGATTCTTTTCTATGGTTGTCTGTGACTTTGATACTCAATAAATGGTTGGAATGAGTGATTTGAATTGTCTTCAGAGTGACAGATCAGCATTTGTAAGAATAAAGCAACTTTTGGTTTTGTTTATCTCCAGAAATTTATAACTGGAGGGAAACTTAAGGTTTATATACTGTAGTTTTTCATTTTTCAAATAAAGTAACTGATATCAAAGATGGCAAGATTTATATTATAAAACATAAATGGCAGAAATAGAATCCAGGTATCTTTACTCATGATGTCTTTTCTCTTTTTTTCTTAATTGTGATATTTTTCCTTCTTAGATTACAAAAAAAAAAAAAAACACGTTGATAGCCTGCTTGAAAAGAAAATAATACTTATTTTCTATCGTGTGCATGTCTGTAGTTTGATTCTATATTGTCTACTAAATGTTTTAGGGTAAACAAAGCATTTCCTCATTGACCATTACCATGGCTGGGGTCAAATATAATTTTCAAAAAAATTCTCTGAAAAATAAAATTTAAAATAAAAAAAATCAGATTAAAAACTTTTTTGTGGGTTATAATCCACCCTACATTTACATAATAGATTGATGTATAAATAATTTTGGCATTCATTAACTTGTTTTGATTCTAATGATCGTTTTAAGAGTTATAAGCATGACTTATATGTTGTTGGCATTTTACAACTGAAAAAATTGGGGCTCGTTGAGGCTATATCTTATGACTGATCAACTAGTGATCAGTTAATTATGAGGCAGAATCGCAAGCCCATATGATTTAAAGGGTTTTGAAACTTTTTCCACTGTGGTAGGCCAAGGTCCCTGTAGATACACACATTTAACAAAAATGCTTGTGGTTGATATGCGATTAGCAATAACCTCTGTTGAGCTGCCCTCTGTTTCCTTTTGTCATTTTTTATAGCGCTATATATGGTGTTCATTCAGTAGATATTGGAGTGGTTAGTTAGCACTATAGTAGGTAACTTGCTGTGACTTTGTTTAAGTAAAAAATGATAACATGGGAGGCGGGGCAAGATGGGGAAAGAGTAGGGTCCCCAAGTCACCTGTCCCCACCAATTTACCTAGATAACTTTCAAATCATCCTGAAAACCTACGAATTTGGTCTGAGATTTAAAGAGAGAACAGCTGAAATGCTACAGTGAGAAGAGTTTGCACTTCTATCAAGTACAACTTGTTTTTGGCCACTCTGCATTGAGCAAAATGACTAGAAGGAAAAACTCACCTCAAAAGAAAGAATCAGAAACAGTCCTCTCTCCCACAGTTACAAAATTTGGATTACAATTAAATGTCAGAAACACAATTAAAAAGCTACTGGTGGCTCTAGAAAAAAGCATAAAGGATTCAAGAGACTTCATGACTGCAGAATTTAGATCTAATCAGGCTGAAATTAAAAATCAATTAAATGAGCTGCAGTCCAAACTGGAGGTCCTAATGACGAGGGTTGAGGTAGAAAAATGGTAACATTTAAGTGCTAGGAATATGTTTTAATAAGACTTAAAAATCAGTTCCAATGAAGAGAATATAGTGAAAAAGAGATTTGATATTCTTGAGTAAGTGGAAAACAAACTAATCTATGTAAAGCAATTATGTTTTTTCAGAAATAATTTATCTTGTTAAAATAGAAAATAGTTTTAGAACTGTGAATAAGCTGCTTAATCTTGAAATCTTGACCTTTAGTTTTAGCATTTTAGTTATCTTAGATATGTCTAAGGTAAGTCAAAAAATAAAAACATAAAAAAATAACTTTCTCAAATTCTAACTATGCACAGTTATTAACATCTTTGTAGAGATCTTTTCATGCTTCTTACTCTGTATGATTCTGTAAATAGAATATGTTAATTCTATAACTAGTTAATTATTATGTAAATTTTTTTATCCAGTGATATGAAAATCCTTCAATGTAAGTTGCTATTAGGCTACATAATCATACAAACTGGCAGTATGAAAAGTGCCTAATTATTTTTATGACTTATTATTCAAATGGTGGACACTTGTTTCAAATACAGAATAACTTTTAAAACTGTCTTGCAGCTTGAGAAATATATAAGATTATCAAGATATTTCTTTACATTAAAATAAATTTGACACTATTTTTTATGTAATCGTTGACATTACTTAGGATTTACTATAATAATAATTTCTATTCTTGTTTTATCATCTCAATCTTCTTTAGAATATTTTGCTTCAGAGTAAAGTTGTTTATTAAATAGAAAATGTTTGGGTAACTGTAGTTTTTAAAATACAGATTTTGAAAGGGAATAAATAGTATTCAACAGCAAATCTATAGTATTTTGAAGAAGTAAGACATGATATTTCAGTACTTTGATATATATTCAATAGTGAAATACTTAAATGTGGTTTTTTTTTAATAGATTATCTTTCTCAAGGAATAGATCTTTCTGGAATAGAAGTAATAGAAAATGACCTACTTTTTATTGCAAGAGCTCGACTTGAAGTGGAAAATCAAGCTAAGCGCCTACTGGAACAGGGGGTAGAGACTCAGGTAATAAAAGTAATAATACTTTTTTAACGTGACAAATATAAGACAGACCTGTCTTTAACTTGGAGGTTAAAAGCTAATATATGCCTTCATCACTGAGGAACTATGCTTACAGTTGAATTGGAAAGTAGATTATAAAGTAAGTACAGGGAAAAGTTCATTTAATATGTATTTATCTAATTTAAAAAATAGATTCTAAGATTTTGGTATGTAATGTACATAACATGAGATATAGTTTATGTGATGTGTCTGTGTAGATAGACAGTACCTGTTGAGTATGCTTATTTTGTCTGAGGCACTCTTACTTATTTAAGCCTTTGAACAACCTAGTGAGGTCAGTATTATTATTTTTTCTGCTTTACAAATGAAGAAACTGAGAATTAATCTGTCAAAGGTCACATAGCTATCACCTGGTATAGTTTGGTTTTAGACACTAAGTACTTAAACCCAGAACCTTGCACCATTAATAATCACTGTGCCATAATTTAAAAAAAAAATTTTATTTTGACTTGAGATTTCTCTTAAGGTGTCATTTTCCTGATGCTTAATGTTCTGAAGTGGAAAAAACCCAAAGGCATTGATGTAGTTGAATCAGCAAATTCAATGTAAATCTGTTATTCTGCGTTACTGTTGTACCCAGATATTTTCTTCGTCTGTATTGGACCCAAATACAATTATTAGTGTCTATTTTTTATTCAGGTCTTTTCAACCAAGAATTGCATTTTGGGCATTTGTATTGGATAAAAATAATTTTACAAATATTCTATTCTTTAAGTAGTCTCTAAATCAGGAAGGTAACTATTTGACTTCTGATTCTTCATTGTTAAAATTTAAAAAGCAATACTGAATGTCACTGTTTTAAGTAACCTTTGAAATTGGTTATTATATACATAATGAAAAGCAAACAAATGATGTGTGCATACAGAATGAAATGCCACATACACACATGCATATAGAGCAGAATACCACAGTGTGAACACATCTGTGAAATCAAGACCCAGGTCAAGAAATGGAAAACTCCCAGCACTCCCGGATTCCCTTTACTCCCTCTCACAGTCACTGCTGTCCTTTCCCTGAAGGTAACTCGAATCCCAACTTATAATACTGAAGATGAACTCTACAGTTCTTCTAGCTTTAGGTCTCATTATGAAGATAAACCCCTTATACTGTTAAAAAAAAAATAAGATACTTGCCTACATCAAATTAGAGAAGATACATGATAGCCTGGGTGGCTCAGCGGTTTAGCACCTGCCTTCGGCCCAGAGCGTGATCCTGGAGTCCTGGATTGAGTCCCACATCAGGCTCCCTGCATGGAGCCTGCTTCCCCTCTGCCTGTGTCTCTGCCTCTCTCTCTCTCCCCCTCCCCCTCTGTCTCTCATGAACAAATAAATAAAATATTTTTTTAAAAAAATAGAGGGGATCCCTGGGTGGCGCAGCGGTTTGGCGCCTGCCTTTGGCCCAGGGCGCGATCCTGGAGACCCGGGATCGAATCCCACATCAGGCTCCCGGCGCGTGGAGCCTGCTTCTCCCTCTGCCTGTGTCTCTGCCTCTCTCTTTCTCTCTGTATGACTATCATAAATAAAAAAAAAAAAAAAAAAAAAATAGAGGAGATACCTTCTCAAAGAAATATTCAAGGAATTCCAAGTCAACTTTGAATTAAGATGAATATTTCTATAGAAAATTGATATCAGCCCAGCTCATTTCGTTGTGAGAGGTAGCAGTTACATTTCAGAAAGTGAAGGATCACAAGCCTTTTGTATTCATCTAATAACTATATTATCATTACCTCAGAGATTTCAAACTTCATCTATATATACTATTTAAAATTTTTCCTGTGAAGGATTTATTGCTATGTATGTATGTATATGTATGCTTATATCTTTAATTTATGTACTTCTTAGTATTTTATTATGTTTCAGAGTCATGGGACTGAAACCAAAAATGGTAGAAAAGAGACATTACTAAAATTTGTTCAACTAAAATATCATTTTTCAGTATGGGTGGGTGATTTTAGCATGTTGCAAAGGAATGGGTACTTTTAATGGCTTATTTTTTTTTACTGTATTCTTATATATATTTAAATTGGGAAAATATTTTCTAGGATAATTGTTCCCAATTAAACTCAATTTTAGATATGTTATTGTTTTGGGTACTTTTTAACAGTTGTCAAATTTGACTTTTCTTCAGTTTTTAAATCATTTTAAAATTATTATTATTTTTTTATAATAAATTTATTTTTTATTGGTGTTCAATTTACCAACATACAGAATAACACCCAGTGCTCATCCTGTCATGTGCCCCCCTCAGTGCCCGTCACCCATTCACCCCCACCCCCCGCCCTCCTCCCCTTCTACCACCCCTAGTTCGTTTCCCAGAGTTAGGAGTCTTTATGTTCTGTCTCCCTTTCTGATATTTCCCACACATTTCTTCTCCCTTCCCTTATATTCCCTTTCACTATTATTTATATTCCCCAAATGAATGAGAACATATAATGTTTGTCCTTCTCCGATTGACTTAATACCCACCATTTGCTTCAACATGGATGGAACTGGAGGGTATTATGCTGAGTGAAGTAAGTCATTTTAAAATTAAAAGAGAACTGATAAGCTTGTAGGAAATTAATACCCTTTAATATTAATAGTGTTGTTATATATTCAGATTGTATAATCAAAAGATTAGTAAAGTAGATAAGTTGTCAGTTAGCTAATGGCCCATGTCTGATCAGTGAGATTAAGTTAGATAAAGAAGAAAAAAATATAAAAATATTGTGTGTCTACATGGGTAGATGCGGAATGGTCTGTATAGATCTTAGAAGAACGAGTACTGGGGAGCTATAATTTTGTATGTCTCAGTGTTGTTTGAAGGAGGATAGATTCTGCTTACTAGATGGGAATCTTATCTCTCTGTTAGGCTATACAGATTATATTAGCATAGTTTGTTGTTAATCAATATTATCCAATTCATTTGTCTCATTTAGATTCTGTAAGTATAAAGTAACCAACCTGAGTATAATTGGGCTTCCTACATTAATTTTCCTAAAGAAAGAAAATGTACCGATCTGCCAATATTAACTTTCTTGTTCATTTTACAATTTTACAATGTGTAAATTGATATTTGTGTTCATAATATTTATTTCTGAATTTAGTCCTGTGTGTGTCTCTCTCTCAGACCTGAGTCCTCTGATTTATTTTCATAGTGTCAGGTTTCTGGCCTTGCAGAACTGAGAAGAATAAACCTTCATCAATAGTGAGCTATTGTGAGAATGCTTCTTGGGAAGCAGGGTGTCTTAGTGGAAGGAGTCTGTTTTGGAGACTCCTTTCCTCTTAGAAAGCAACAAGACAGAAGTGTCATCCAGATGTGTCACCAGCAGTTCAGGAATCAAGAAAGAAACTAACCTTTATCGAATACATGCTCTTGGCCAGGATTTGTGGTTAGTCACTTTACATTTGTTATCTCAGTCGCAGTAACAGATATGTGAGGAAGATATAATTATCCACTTTTTATGGTTAAGGAAACAATGCCCTGGAAAGGTTAAGAAATTAGCTGAAGATTACACAGCTAGCAAGCAGTAGAGTCATGGTCTAGAAATGCCTGCTTTCTACCTTTCTTAAGTAAGACCAAGGAGTTTATTCTAATTTTGTTAAATAATTGCATTTTAAATTATTTGACAGTCTGCAAAGCAATTTATGTTGAAAAAGGAACTTTTATAGCATAAAAATTTCTTTGGGAAGTCTCCATATGATGACTAATCTCAACCCGTTCTTCAGTATTCTTATGTTTCTGCGGCCAACTTTTTTTCCCCCTATTCTCTGAAGTTAGTATTTCAGACTTTCTCTACTTTCCATCAGCCTCCCCCACTCCACCCTTGTCCCACACTTCAGTTCACCCTGAGCAGAAGATGCCCTTACTTTCTACTTCGCATTAGCACCACTTGTACCCCCTGTGCTCTGGGTCCCAGTTTCTTAGGAACCTTATCTCATTGTAGTTCCAGCTCTCCTTTCTGTTTTGATCCTTTCTCTCTCTCTCTCTCTCTCTCTTTTTTTAAAGATTTTATTTATTCATGAGAGACACACAGAGAGAGACAGAGACAGAGACACAGGCAGAGGGAGAAGCAGGCTCCATGCAGGAAGCCCGATGTGGGACTTGATCCCAGGTCTCCAGGATCATGACCTGGGCTGAAGGCAGTGCTAAACCGCTGAGCTACCTGGGCTGCCCTGATCCTTTCTCTTGTGCTCTTTTTCTTCTCATCATCATTTAAACATGTGCATTTGATGCCAGTTTCCCCTGTGTTCTCTGCTTTTCAGGCTCACAAGCTTGCTTTTAGTTTCTCACGTGCCTGCTTTCCTTCCTTCTTTAGGGCTTTCATGTTCCTTTGATGCCTGGAATACTCCTTCCAATTTCCATTAAACAGATGCTACAACTTGTACCTATTTTATTCTCAAGTCATACTTTCCCATTTATCAGACATCAGTGATGTAGCTAAACATGTTATTAATATTTATTGTAAATATAGACCAAAAGAATGATAGCATTTTAATTTGAAGTACTATTACTTCATGAAATATTGCATACTAAATAGTTCATAGGCTCATAACAGGAACAGAGATTTTCAATAAATAACTTTCGAAAAATTATGTATCATCAGTTGCATTCGATAATAAACTTCTGACATTAATTTGGCTTCTCAAAAATGTTAGGAGGTACCTAGTTGGCTCAGTCAGTTAAGTGTTTGCCTTCGGCTCAGGCCATGATCCCAGGGTTCTGGGATGGAGCCTTGCATCTGGCTCCCTGTGTACTGGGAGCTGGCTTCTCCCTTCCCCTCTGCTGTCCACCCTCAGTACCCCTGCTTGTATTCTGGGTCTCTCTCTCTCTCTCTATCAAATAAGTAAATAACATCTTTTTTAAAATGTTAGTGATTTTTTTCAAAGATTGATTGATTTATGAGAGAGGGGGAGAGAGAGAGAGAGAGAAAGAGAGAAAGGGAGAGAGGGGTGAAGACACAGGCAGAGGGAGAAGCAAGCTCCTTGCAGGGAGCCTGATGTGGGACTCGATCCTGGATCCTGGGATCTTGTCCTGCGCCAAAGGCAGAAGCTCAACTGCTGAGCCACCCAGGCATCCTGTGTTTTTGTTTTTTCTTTGTTTTTTTGTTTTTTGTTTTTTGAGTGTGTAGTTGATTGCCATAATTTTCGGTGTCAGTTAATTGTAAAACTTAATTTTTTTGATTATTTATTTATTCATGACAGACACATGCACACACACAGAGGCAGAGACACAGGCAGATGGAGAAGCAGGCTCCCTGCAGGGAGCCGGATGCAGGATTCGATCCTGGGACCCCCAGATCACGCCCTGGGCTGAAGGCGGTGCTAAACCGCCGAGCCACCTGGGCTGTCCGTGTAAAACTTAATTTTATTAAAAGAAAGTTAGTGCATTTTCTTTTCTTGGCATTCTTTTACTAAAAGTAAAATTTTAGTAAATATAATTTCTTTTTGATCATTACTGTTTTTTCCCAATTAATTGCTTAAATGTGCTGTTTTCATTTGTAGGTTTTAAATAGCTTTGTAGTATCACAAAGTCTCTAGTGTTTCAAAATTTATTTGGAAGTTGTAAACCAAATTACTACTTAGATACTGAGGAACTGTTGTTTCTTCCTACATAAAAAATACAGAAGTAAACTAACACAAAGGCTGTATTATTTCTATATGGAAAAGATTCATAGTGGTATCACTAGTATCACTACCATTTTCTTTACTAAAAGTTTGGAAGGATTGATGACTTGGAGTGCATCTTTTGGTGAAGCATACTGTATCACCATAATAGAAAAAAACATTCTTTTCCAGCTGGGCGTGCATGCTAAAAATTGTATTTTCATGGTTTTCAAACAATATGAATAGTCAGAAGACTAAAGATCATGTATTATGGTAACATAAGGATAACTTTCGCAGTTAAAGGAAATTGATTTGGGGCATTTCAGTGCTGTGATGGTTTTATTTACCGCAAGTAGTTTTTGGGTTACTATGGTAGATGCCCAACGCATGAAGAAAATACCTTCTATTGGAAATGGCAAATTCAGTACTTTTTTATTAAGTCTATACAATTGGAGATTTCTTTCTTCTAGCAAAGAGAGATCAATTTTAAACTATTTTAGGTTAAACCCAAATAAAATAACTTTATTGGAGGAAAAAAAAATTCACTTGGCTGTCTTTGTCACAGACATGGGACTAGAGATATGGCTTCTATCCATAGCTCTTCCGTGACTCCTATTTCTCTCTCTCTCTTTCTCCCTTTCGTACTGATCCACAGAATCTTTCACTGACAGAGCCAGACAAAGAGAGACCCTTATAATATTTTCAGGATTGCAACATATTCATTACCTCGAGCTCTAACTAGCTTTCAAAAATAGGTGACAGAGATTTTGATCTGGATGAGTTCCTGCATCACCATAGATACCAGGCCTCCACAGTGAAATGATGACATTTTAATTAGAATGATGGCTTTAACGTGTGAATTATAAGCTTTCTCGGTAAACAAGTGCAGGACTTTCTGGAGGTTCCAGGATGGGGGAAGATGATGTACTCATTTGTCTTTAAAAGTCATCAGGAAGAGGGTCTATATGATCTATTCTTTGAGAGCTCAGGACTCAGCTATGATCTCCCTCATGGTAATTGTTGCCAGTGCTAGGAAGTGAATATCCATGAACCTGTCTTTTCTCGAAGGCAGAAAACCTCCTTAGTCAAGCAAGCCCAGGGTTCTGGTGCTTATTAGTTGACAGCTAAAAGTATTGTGACAGTGTGATCTAGACAGAGTCCTTTTAAGAGATGACATTATAGACTTGAAAGTCAATACATAAATGTCTGCATAGCACACAATAAGTGATGAGGATATCATGAACCCCTTTTTACTTTTATAGTTAAAATTTCTCAGTTCCTTCTAGCATAGAGAGGGTACCAATTTAAATGCATTCTGTAGAAGATCTATGGAAGTTAAGCATTTCCTTAGCTTCCTGGCAGAGTTGAACAATCAAAAAAACTAGTCCTTATGTAGCTAATTATGTCAGTTCAGCATGCAACACTTCTTTTGTGATCTCTTTCTTTTCTGTTGGCCCAACAAACACTAATAAGAGACTCTGTCAGTTTATCTGTCAAGCTGGATATCTGCTTTGAAAGGTCTAGCTTTTCTGTCTTTAGATGCTGCAAGTTTTCCTGGCTGGTCTCGTCAGTTCTAGAACAGATCTCATCATTTGAGTCTATAGAAACTCTTTTTGTATGTTTGGTCCCAACTTACTTTATGTTTCTTGGTTTTTGTTTTTGTTTTTGTTTTTGTTTTCCCATTTACTAAGCATAGAGTTTCAATAATTTTTCAACTCTTGTTGAAGTATTTTTAGTTTTGCTTATTTTAAAAACGGAAGTAATTGACCTATAATACCCTCTTAGTTTCAGGAGTATATCCTCTTAGTTTCAGGTGTACATCATAGTGGTTAGATATTTTTAAATGTGAAATGATCACATTTAAAGTCTAAGTCTAAAGTACCTAAGTCTAGGTACTGTCACCATACAAAGTTATTACAATGTTATTGACTGTATTTCTTCTGCTCTACATTACATCCTCATAACCTAATTATTTAATAACTGGTAGTTAGTACTTCTTAATCTCCTTCATCTATTTTGCCTGCCCCCTCAGTCCCTCTCTCATCTGGTAACCAGCAGTTTGTTTCCTGCATTTGTGAGTCTGTTTTGTTTTGTTTTTTAGGTTCCACATTGAAGTAAAATTATATGGTATTTGTTTTTCTGTGTCTGACATTTCACTAAACTTAATACCCTCAAGATCCATTCATGTTGTCATAAATGGCAAGATTTCATTTTTTTTTAGCTTTCTATTTTATTTTATTTTTTTTTATTTTTTTTTTAGGAAGTTCCATGCCCAACTTGGGGCTTGAATTCATGATCTCAAAACTGAGAATTGGGTGCTCTACTGACTGAGCCAGCCAGGCACCCCAAGGTTTCATTCTTTTTTATGGTTATTCCTTAGTATACATACACCCTCCCCTCTTTATCCATTCATCTATCAGTGGACACTTATGTTGTTTCCATAGCTTAGCTACTGTAAGTGCTGCAATAAACATAGGGGTACATATATCTTTTTGAATTAGTGTTCTCATTTTCTTTTGGTAAATACCCAGTAGTGAAATTGCTGGATCATATGGTAATTCTCTTTTTAACTTTTTTAGTTTTCCTGAAGCATTTTTTTTTTTTGACACAGAATGAACAACTTCAGGAGGAGCAGGTGATACAGATGAAGAAGATTAGAATTACAAATTTCCACATTTAAAATAAATGTCTTGGGGATGTAATATACAGCGTGGTGACTATAGTTAATAACACTGTCCTGCTGAGAAAGTAGACCTTAAAGGTGCTTATCACAGGAAAAAACAAAATTCTGTTACTATGGTAACGATGTTACCTAGACTTCATGGTGATCATTTTGCAATATACACAAATATCAAATCATTATGTTGTACACCTGGAACGAATATGTGGCATGACAATTATACTTCAATTTAAAAACAAACAATTTGAAAGGATGATTATAGTAAGAGCTCTTCAAGTTACACAAAGCTATAGGTTTCATTTATTTCCTTTACCAAATTCAGTGGATGATTTGCCATCCCCTCCACCAAGTATTTGTCTGTTTGTTCCTATCATTGTTAACTTTCCTTGGATTTAGTAGAGATCTGGCATGGCTACATTTACATTGAGTTAAATAAGCTTTATGACATGTAGATAATTTTAAAAGTTAACTCTTCTATAGTTAATATATTGTGATAGGTTGTTATCAATAATAGTAATATTCTTAATTTGCACTGAACAATTGTTTTAGAACTTAAAAAAATATTTTAAACTGATCTTTAAATTTTTTCCCTGAAAAAATTCCCTTAAAAAATCTTACTTATTTAGCTTGTTCTTGCTATTTTACCTTAAATTTGAGTGGAATTTAATTTGAACTCTTATTTAAACACTCTGAATCAAGGGATGGTACTATGGATTGTTTTCATATGGCCCAGGTACTAAGAATCGTTTTTACATTTTTTAAGTGGTTAAAAAAAAAAAGAACATACATATCTGTCCTGGAAAGCCTAAAATACTTACTTTTGGGCCCTTTGAAGAAAAAGTATGCTGATCCCTGCTTTAAATAGTTGTATTTTCTTCACGGTATATGCTTTGATATTTTTTCTTCTTTCCTTCCTTCTCTCCACGACCCTTTCTCTTTTGTAGCATTTCAGTGATCATATGGTATTGCTCTGTATTTTTGTTTCATGCCAAATGTAAAGTATTAGTGTTACTTTTATTTATGATACAGTCATGCTGTTTTCTTACTCTTTGATACATTCTCTTGTCTTGAACAACCTACATTAACATTGATTACTTTGTTTTTAAATTTAATTTTATTGCTATCTTCTAACGTAGATGTACTCTAATTCAGGCTAATTAACTGCCTGCTTTCAGCCTTTGGGTCTTTTGGCATTATAACTTTACATAGTTTTCAAGTTCACTGAGTGGCATTTCATTTTCATACTGCCCTGTGAATAATTTTTTAAATAACTGACTAAATTTTCATTGTATTTCATACAGAATATATCACTGTTCTTTGTCCGAAATTTGCATGATTATTTTGTTTCTCAAAAACTCAGAACTTTTTATGTGGGCAACTCTTCTTTAAATGATTTTACTTAAACAGTCTAAAAAATAATAAAATAGTCTAATGCTGGCTTTTTATTATAGTAGTAAATAATAACATTTTTATTTTGTAATTCAGAAGAAAAGACCCAGGTGACCACTTTGGATCACTAAAGATTAGTTTGCATTTTCTATAGTTTTATATAGTCAAAGTTGTACAGTGTGCTTTCTCATGTCTGTTCTTTACCATAATTATTTTGAGATCAATCCAAGTCATATGCTTTGGTAGTTTGATCCTTTTTTATTGCTGATTAGTATTCTATTTTATTTGAATTACATATATCTGTTCACTAATTAAAAGTTTTTTTGGGTTATTTCCTATTTTAGGCTACGTAAATAAGGCTGCCATGGGTCAGGTATAAGTCTTTGTGTCAGTATAGATTATCATTTCTCTTAGGTAAGTATCAAATGCGAAGAATGGTTGGATTTTTGCAAAGAATGATATGTTTACTTTTTAGAGACTAACGGTTTTCCAGAGTGGTGCTGTCATTTTACAGTCTCACATTAGTAGATCAGAGTTCCTCCAGGTCCTTACCAAAATTCAGTGTTGGCAGCCTTTTAAAATTTTAGACATTTTAATGGGTGGGGGTAGTAGATTCTCATTGTAGTTTTAATTTGCCTTTCCCCAATAGCTGATGTGACTAGCTTTTCAAATGCTTAATACAAAGGGTCTTTGCTCAGTATTTAAGGAATTTTTCTTCTTCTTACTGATATGTAAGAATTCTTAATGTATCCTGGATACAGATCTTTTGTCACATATGTGTATTGTAAATATTTTCTTCCATTCTAAGGCTTGCCTTTTTTCTTTTAGCATTGTCATTGAGGTATAATTTAAGATACCATAACATTCATGCATTTAAGCATATAGTTTGATGAATTTCAGTAAATTTATACAATTGTGCAGCCATTTCACAACCCACATTTTTAGAAAACTGTTATCCCCACAAAACCATTCCCTTGTGTCTCTTTGCAGTCAGTTCCTCCTCCCACTGCCAAACCCAAGCAATCCCTGATCTGCTCTCCATGTTTATAGATTTGACTTTTTCTAAAATTTCACATAAATGGAACCATGCGGGCAGCCTGGGTGGCTCAGTGGTTTAGCACTTGCCTTCAGCCCAGGATGTGATCCCAGAGACCCGGGATTGAGTCCTGCGTCAGGCTCCCTGCATGGAGCCTGCTTCTCCCTCTGTCTGTATCTCTGCCTCTCTCTCTCTCTCTCTCTGTGTGTGTCTCTCATGAATAAGTAAGTAAAATCTTAAAAAAAAAAAAATGGAACCATGCAACTTGTAGTCTTAGACATCTACTTTCACTCAGTAGTGTTTTATTAATTTATTTATTTATTTATTTATTTATTCATTTTTAAATATTTATTCATGAGAGACACACAGAGAGAGGCAGAGACATAGGCAGAGGGAGAAGCAGGCTCCATGCAGAGAGCCCTATGCGGGACTCCATCCTGGGACTCCAGGATCCCACCCTGGGCCAAAGGCAGGCACTCAACCACTGAGCCGCCCTGGTGTCCCCGGTATTTTATTTAGATTCATGCTTTTTGTTGCATGACTGAGTGGCCTCCTTATTGCTTAGTAATATTCCATTCTGTGGATATAGTCACTGTTAATGTATCTGTAGGCTGATAGACATTAGATTAGTTATAGGTTTTATTTTTATTTTTTAATATTTTATTTAAATTCAGTTTGCCGACATACAGTATAACATGCAAGGCTGTCCATCACCCAGTTACCCTATTCCCCCCACCTCTCCTTCTGCAACCCTTATTTGTTTCGCAGAGTTAGGAGTCTCTCATAGTTTGTCTTCCTCTCTAATGTTTCCCCACTCAGTTTCCCTCCTTTCTCTCATGGTCCCTTTCATTATTTCTTGTATTCCACATATGAGTGAAACCATATGATAATTATCTTTCTTCAATTGGCTTATTTCACTCAGCATAATACCCACTAGTTCCATCCATATCGAAGTAAATGGTAGATATTCGTCCTTCCTGATGGCTGAGTAATACCATTGTGTGTGTGTGTGTGTGCGTGTGTACATGCGTGCGTGTGTGTGTGTGTGTGTGTGTGTGTATACCATATCTTCTTTATCCATTCATTGTTGAAGGACATAGTGGCTCCTTCCACAGTTTGGCTATTGTGGACATTGCTGCTATGAACATTGGGGTGCAGGTGTCCTGTCGTTTCACTACACCTAGTTACAGGTTTTAGCTAGTAAGAATAATGCTGCTCAGGCACCTGGTGGCTCAGTCTGTTAAACGCCTGACTCGATTTCAGCTCAGGTCTTGATCTCAGAATCATAAGTTCAGGCCATGCATTTAAAAAGAAAAGAAAGGGTCAGGGGGATGGGGTGACTGGGTGATGGGCACTGAGGGGGGCACTTGACAGGATGAGCACTGGGTGTTATGCTATATGTTGTAAAATCGAACTCCAATAAAGAAATATATACTAAATAAATAAATAAATAAATAAATGAAAGAAAGAAAGAAAGAAAGAAAGAAAGAAAGAAAGAATAATGCTGCCTTTTTTCCCATTTGATAGTCTTTTTGAAGAACAAAATTTTTTAGTTTCGATAGACCAGTTTATCTGTAGTTTTGTTTGCATATTATATAGGAAATTTCTATCTACCCTAAAGTTGCAGAGCTTTCTTCCTATGTTTTTTGAGAAGTTTAGAAGTTTATCTTTTAACTTTAATTTTTATGTATGTGTAAGGTTTTTTTCCAGAGAGATGTGCAGTTTTTTTGAGCACCTTTTGTTAAAAAAGATTTTTTCGGGATCCCTGGGTGGCGCAGCGGTTTGGCGCCTGTCTTTGGCCCAGGGCACGATCCTGGAGACCTGGGATCGAATCCCATGTCGGGCTCCTGGTGCATGGCGCCTGCTTCTCCCTCTGCCTGTGTCTCTGCCTCTCTCTCTCTCTCTGTAACTATCATAAATAAAAAAAATAAAAAATAAAAAAAATAAAAAAGATTTTTTTCTTTCTTTCTTTCTTTCTTTCTTTCTTTCTTTCTTTCTTTCTTTATCTATCTATCTATCTATCTATCTATTTATTTGTTATTTATTTTTTATTGGAGTTCAGTTTGCCAACATATAGCATAATACCCAGTGCTCATCCCATCAAGTGCCCCCTTATTTTTTTCTTTCATTGAATTACCTCATTGTGAATTTGCAGGCATTTTGGTACATTGAGAATATTTAATTCCCTGTCAGTCTTTCTCCTAATGGTTTTAACATCTATTAATGATTTTTGTCTAAATCATTTTATATTTTTCATTGGAGATTGTGAAAGTAATTTCTATTTTTGTTATTTCTCTGTATTTATTAGCTGTGATTGATTTGTAAAGAAGAACTTTCACTCATCAACTAAGGATATTTGGTTACCCTGAACTACAATTTGTCTTTAAACTGATCAGTAACTATTTAAATTTTGCACTTTTATTATCAATTTATGAAGTAATGAGGTGCTATGATGACCAGCTCCAGTGTTAGCAAATGTGGCATGATTTTGTTCTCTTTTGTTTTTCCTTCATTCTTTAAAAACTGTTAGGGACTTGTGTATTTTTACATATTGTGATACTGGGTGAGACTGTAAGAGCTGTGACACCAAGCCCGACTCACAGTGCCTTAAAAATAGGGATTTTTCTGGATGTGGGTGGTGCTAACATTGTTTCAGCTGTTCAATAAGGATTTAGGTCTTTCTTCCATTCTGTCATCCTCAGTGTCCTCTTACTTGCCACATCATGGTCTCCCACCCCTAGGCACCATGCCCATGTTTAACATGGGTATGGGCAGTGTCAGCTGCCAGCCAAAAGGCAGTACAAATTTTTTTTCAGAATTGCCCCAGAAGACCTGTCTTTATGTCTTACTGGCCATATCTGGGCCGCATTGTCACCCCAGCTGTCAAGAGGACTATGAAAGCAAGTGTCTGGCAGAAAAGCACAGAATTGTCAGCATCGGCTTACACTGCTTGTGAGCCATTGCCAGGGGCAGTGCACATTGTCAACCCGGGAGAAAATTAGGTTTTTACATTAGAAACATTGGAAACATTACATTAAGAAAACAGGAGGGAATGAATTTTGGGGAATAACTAGTAATGTCTACCATAAATATCTTTGCTAAAGCACAGAATGACTAGAATAATATTACTTAAAAAATAAGCCACATTTATACATTTAACTTTAAAATGTAACTATATTAAAAGAATAATAATGTTTGAGCTTACCATATTAATGTCTTGTGATTACTTTCATTGTCCTATAAAATTCATTTTATTATTGAACATGTTTTAGTGTCCTTGAAAAATTATCTGTTATTTATTGCAATAAGAATGTTTTCTGGGGTCCCTGGCTGGCTCAGTTGGTGGAACATGTGACTCTTGATCTTGGGGTCATGAGTTTCAAGCTCCATGTTGAAAGTAGAAATTATTTTAAAAATAAAAAATAAATTAAAAAAGAGAATGTTACTCTAAGCATTGACATCATTTAAATATTTTTATTTAATGCCAACTATGAATTCATATGCTCTCAGATTTGTTTTTTAAGGAAATTTGAAAGTTAAAATAACTTTTACTCTATATTGATTATCCTTTGATCCTTGCTTCTCTGATTTTTGTGTGTCATCACTTCTGCAGTTACCTCCTCTTCTAGTCCATATTCACTTTCATTCTTTTCTCTTTTTTTTCCTCTTTTTTCTTATCTTTCTGTAGCTCTTCTATTTTCTGCTTTTCTTCCAAAAGGGCTAGAATAAAGTTGATTTCTGGTTGATAAGATCATATTGTGCTATTAAATGTCCTTCTTAGTTACTTAATTTCATTTGGGTTATGCACTGCTGACTGTTGATTGTTAACAGGTTCTGAAATAATCATATTAGGTTAGCTGAGAAGTACATATCCAGCATTAATGGGCTGCATGTTACTGAATCAGAAAAGCCACTGGTAAGCTCTAAATCACAACCAAGGTCGCTAATATAATTCTTGCTTTTAAATTACATTATTTAATGTGATTCTTTCTTCCTTTAGTACATGTCATCTCCCATGGAGCTCTATTAAGTTTTCAGTGTTTTAGGCATGTTGTAGCTCCAGAAAAAGTGTCAAATGTGTATATCCCATTAGGGCATATGGTCAAGAGATTAGAAGTTTCCTTCAGTATTCTGACCTAAAATATACTTGGTATATATATAGAATGTTGTGAGTTTATGAATACTATCCTTGATAAATAAAATAGTTGGGATTTTTAATTCCTAAATTATTGTGTATGATTTAGGTACCGAGCTTTTCCTTGTCTAAAATAATTACCTGCTTTCTGGTAAAGATTGTTAAATTTGTATCCTTTCTCAGCTGTAAAAGAAAACTCCAGGAAACATTTTATTTTTATTTTTATTCAGCAGTAAGGTCTATGTAGTGATACATAACCTGTTTTCTGAAGTTTTGCTTGAACTGACTTTGCATCTTTCTCTCACCGTATTTTGTCTTTGAGGAGGCCTAGTTGATCTCTCCCTTTTCCTCCCCACCATCCCCCTCTCTCTGAATGTGTTCCTGGGATTCCTTTGTTTTTGTTTTGAGCCGGAAATGGCTTGCTAATTGAACTTTGAGGAAATATTGTAGTCCGAACTTTGAGGAAATATTGTAGTCCTAAGCCTCCTAAGGAAAAATAAAATTTTGGTATCTTATACTTGGTTTTCTAGTTAAAATCAGTTGGGGAAACAGCTAAGATTTTATCTTAGGACTTAAAGCTTTATGAACTGAGTCACTTTGTGGAATGGTGCATGTACTGTTAAAACAGAATACCTCAGCAGAATTTATTCTACATTTGTCCTTTTCTTTTTGCAGCTCATCACTTATATGAAATCTAAAGAAAAAGAATTTACCTGCTGAAGAATTATTTCATTAGGAGAGTGAAATGTGATTGTCTTTGTGGTATAAGGATTATTGGATCCTTTCAGATTTTTAATATATAATGATATCATCCACAGTGGAATCTTGGTCTTTGTACATTTATGTCATTTCTGCATTTTGTTTCCAGTTAAATCAAATTCTGTCACTCTTTCCATTTCTGATTTCAATAATACGAAGTTTATCGAGTCACATTAAACTTTTGACTTAATGCTGTATTTGCGCTCACAAAGATCATCTCATATTAGCTTATAGCTTACTTAGTAAATACTGAAAGACTGCTTGCTACTTCATGGAACAGTCTTTACAGCAGTCTGGCTATATCTCTGTTCTATTAGCTCAGTGCCAGCTGTTGCTTTGGTTACAGTGTTGCTGTTTTGGCAAGCTTTTCAGGGATCTTAACTATGCTTCTTTTCTGACTATATTCTTGTGAGATTTTATTTTCCTCCCATATCATGCTACTGAGGTGTTGGAAGAGAAAGGAAAAAAATTACACCTTGTTTTCTAAAGCAGGGGAAATAATTTTAGCTTAATAAAGTGGTTGTGCCATCTTCTGAAATGCTTTTGAAGAGATAGAAATTTATCTTGATCTATTTATGAAATTATCTTTTCTTCTCTATTACATGGTCTTTTATCTCATTTTATATCACAATTTATGAAGTTGGAAAATTCTATATAAGATTAAATGATTTCTTAAAGGTCACAGTGACAATTTTTAGAAAAATTATCCCTAGAATTGACTGTCTTACTTAAAAAGAAGACATTGTCTGGAAGACATTGCTACCTTTTCAGCGGAAGCTTCTCTCTAGCGTGGCATTTTTCAAATATGTTTAGTCTGTATGTTTTGAGAGCTCTTAAAGTTTGCCGGAGAGTATTTCTCACTTGTGAAATTGGTATATCTGGAGACCTTCCAAAGTCAAGTGATGATAGGATGACCTGGAGCGAAGTATAGAATAGGCAGGAAATGGCCCGAGACCTAAAACTGGCCAGCTGTGGGCCTACCCTATTCGTGCCTTAGTTTCCTTAAATGTAAAATGAGGATAGTAATACTTATTCCACTTATGTTGTGATGACAAAACAATATTAGTGAATATGAAGTCTCTTTAAAATGGAGAAGATAAAAAATAAATAAATAAATAAAATAAAATGGAGAAGATAGTATAGAGATTTCTCAAAAAAATTAATAATAGAATTACCATATGATCCAGTAACTCCACTACTGGGTATTTACCCATTATAATTTGAAAAGATATATGCACTCCTACGTTTACTACCACATTATTTATAATAGTCAAAATATGGAAGCAATCCAAATGGCTGTACCAGTTTGCATTCCTGCCAACACTTGTTGTTCCTTGTGTTTTTGAATTTAGCCATTCTGACAGGTGTCAGGTGATAACTCATTGTAGTTTTGATTTGCATTTCTCTGATGATGAGTGATGTTGCTCATCTTTCCATGTGTCTGTTGACCATCTGTATATCTTCTTTGGAGAAATATCTGTTTGTGTCTGCTGTCCAATTTTAATTGGATTATTTGTTTCTTTTTGTGTGTTGAGTTATATAAGTTCCTTATATATTTAGAATACTAACCCTTTGTCAGATATGTCATTTGCAAGTATCTTCTCCCATTCAGTAGGTTGCCTTTTAGTTTTGTTGATTATTTCCTATGCTGTTCAGAAGCTTCTTATTTTGATGTAGTCCCAATAATTTATTTGTGCTTTAGTTCCCTAGCCTCAGGAGTCACATCTAGAAAGATGTTGCTTCTGCCAGTGTGAAAAAGATTACTGCCTGTGCTCTGTTGTAGGATTTTTATGGTGTCAGGTCTCACATTTTAAAATCCATTTTGGGTTTATTTTTGTGTATGGTGCAAGAAAGTGGTTCAGTTTCATTTTCTTTCATGTTGCTGTACAGTATTCCCAGCACCATTTGTTGAAGAGACTGTTTATATTCCCATTGGATATTCTTGGCTCCTTTGCCATAAATTAATTGTTGGTATGTATAATCATGGGTTTATTTCTGGGCTCTCTGTTCTGTTCCATTGATCTAAATACCTATTTTTGTGCCAGTACTATACTGTTTTGATTTCTGCAGCTTTGTGTAGTATATCTTAAAATCTCGGATTGTGATCCCTCTAGTTTTGTTCTTCTTTTTCAAAATTGTTTTGGCTATTTGGGGCCTTTTGTTAAAAATGCTGTTGGTATCTTGATAGGGATTGCATTAAATGTATAGATTGCTTTGGATGGTATAGCATTTTAATAATATTCTCCCAATCCATGAGCATGGGATATCTTTCCATTTGTTTGTTTGTCCATTTCTTTTAGATCTACCAAGGAAAAATTTGAGAGCCACTTCCGCAGGAAGGTGTTTGTTAGATCTGTTACCCATCAGTTCTCAGTACCAGTGGACGTGGTTTCCATCACATGCTCTCATTCACAAGCTTCTATATGTGCTGTTCTTTGCTGGAGGAGATTTCCTTTTGCTTTCTCCCTCCTCCTGTAAATCCTTCCATGCCTAGTGGGGAGCCCAGTGTAGGGCTTGACCTCATGACTCTAAGATTATGACCTGAGCTGAGATCAAGAGTTGGGTATTCAACAGACTGAAACACCTAGGTGCCCATCCTCATGGAAATCTTTCACACCTGCCCTCCATGCCACCAGACACCTTCTCTTGACTGCTTCATTTGAGGTCTCAGCTGGGACTCCTTCAAGGACCATTTCCTGACCCCTCATTCCTCTTTCTCTTGCCAGGTCTGGGTTAATCACCTCTTTGATGTGTTTTCATTAAACTCTATTTCTCTTCTATTTATCATGGTATATTCTGGTTCTTACTTTACTTGTAAATATTGAAAAGTCAGACCGTAGTATTTGCCTCATTTGTTTTATCCCCTGTGTCTTGTGCATTGACAGTGCTTAGTGGACGATATACATTGAATGATAGTGAGATCATTATGTTTTTATATTGGAAAGGATACAGAGTTCATCTAATCCAGCTCCCTCATTTTACAGATGAGAGAACTAAAAATCTGCAACTTATTATTCGTCAAGGCTCAGAAAAAGCCTGTGGTCAAAATATTATTGTATTTGTCTGTGATGAGGGGATGATGGAGAAAAGAGGTTAATGTTCAGTATCTTCAGAGATGTTTTTCACTTGAATTGTAGCTAGACAAAATGATCTCATTTTCATTTTTTTCTAATATTCCAATTTCATCCCTGGCTGAAGTATTATATCATTCCATTTCTATTCTCTCACTCTCATTAATTCTGTTCTTGATTTACCTCCTTTGTGATTTATAGTTTCCAGCACCCCTATTTTCATTATTTGTTACTTGAGTTTAGTTTGTTACCCAGACTAACTGGCTGTGATTATCCATTTCAGAAGTGTTCTCATTTCCCACTGAGAGCGCCCTCTTGGCACTTTAGACTCAGCATGACTGACAGCTAAGTGCTGTATTAGCCACAGCCTCTGATCTTCCCATGCCCATCTCTCTCCCACCAACCCACCCAAATAATCTCCTTTTGATTGTCCTTTTCCTTTTCCCATCTTCTCAGGCTCCATGACTTGAAACTTCAGGATACCAGGCTTTTTCCCTGTCACTTGTCCATTGTAGTCCATCAGCATCCAGTGTCTTTCCAGGGCTTCAGAATCTCTTATATCTATCCTGTTCTTTAGATTCTCATTGCAACTCTCTAGTTAAAGCTGGTGTTCTTGGCTGATTATTTTATTTCCTCAATTTAAATTGTGATATTTAGAAAAATCAATCATTTTTTATTACCAAAAAAGTAAAATAAAATTTTTACAGAATGCCACTCAACATTGTCAGTGACCAGAGCCTTGTTATCAGTGCAGCATTATCTTTTAATATGTGTTTTTTATGCACGTAACATTGTGGCAATAGACTGTGTATAGTACTCCTTAAACATACTCTCTATACAGTTTTCCTCTGTCATTTCTTTGTGTGTTCTGTTCTCCTTACAAAAAAAGGAAAAAAAATAAAAGCTATCTTCATGTGAATAAATGGTTTTTATCCTTCTAAGTCTGGCAGTCATCTATTCCAGTGGTTCCCAAATGCTGGTTTCCAGGTGGCTGCCTGGTCAACTATATAAGAAGCATCTGAAGAGCTTTGAAAATATTGTCTCTGTCTGGTTCATCTGAATCATAGTTTTTGGAGTTGAGATCTCGGTTGGCTACATTTTTATAAAAAAGATATTCAGCTAGCTTTGGAAATCTCCATTTGTCTGTCCTCATCATTTTAAAATTTATGAAATTGAGATACAGAGGAGAGAACTGAGTTCCTCAGGGTTACTCAAATGGTAACTACTCATTTCAGTGATAAGTAAAGATGGAGTGAAAAGAATTTCTTGGGAACTGGAACAAAGACTATTCTTAGCATTCGTTTAACTTTTAGAATATTAATAAATGATCTGAGAACCAATATTTGTTACTACTTATAAATTGAGTATGAGACATTTAATTTTTTTAAGATTTTATTTATTTATTTGAGACAGAGAGAAAAGAGAATGAGCAGGAGGGAGGGACAGAGGGAGAGGGAGAAGCTGACTGCCTGCTGAGCAGGGACCCCAGTGCAGCGCTCCATCCCAGGACTCTGAGATCAGGACCTGAGCTGAGAGCAGATACTTAACCAACTGAGCCACCCAGGCACTCTACTGAGTACTAGGGCTTTTAAATGAGTTATTTCAATAGTCTTTTCAGTTGTCATACAAAGAATATTAGCAAGCTAAATCATAAAAATTTACTTACTCATTTCTTTATTCAACACCTATTTAACACCTGTGCTAGATGTTAGGAGTATTGCAGTGATAAAACAAATTTGGAAGAAAAAAAAACAAATTTGGAACCTTCTCTCAGAGATCTTAAAATCTGATGAGGAAGGAAATATTAATTATATAAAAAATAAAGTTTGATGAGTGATAAAGTAATTTGCCTAGTGTCACACAGATTATAGCATAGTTGGGTTTTTGTCCCAAGACTATCTACTTTTAAAAGCCTGTATTCTGGGGATCCCTAGGTGGCTCAGCGGTTTAACGCCTGCCTTCGGCCCAGGGTGTGACCCCGGGTCCCGGGATCGAGTCCCGTGTCGGGCTCCCTGTGTGGAGCCTGTGTCTCTGCCTCTCTCTCTCTCTCTCTTTCTCTATCATGAATAAATAAACAAACAAACAAAAAAAATTAAAAAAAAAATAAATAAAAGCCTGTATTCTTTCCACGTTAACTATGATTCCAACACATCATGGTAAAGGCAACTAATACTTGTTGAGCTCTATGTTCTGTCCTCAGTGTTAGATCAGTTATAATGATTATTTCATTTACTTTTAAGGTTGGCACGGTTATTTTCACTGTGGTGTAGGTGAGGAAACTAAGTCTTAGAATAAGTTAAATAACTTGCTAAGGTTTTGGCTACTAGCTGCTAGTGCTTGCTTCTGATCTAAGTCTGACTCCAAAGACCTGTGAAACAGGAATAACAAACGCTTATAATAGAATCAACAAATCTAATAATTGGTTATTTGACAAGATTAATACAATAAATTGATAAATACTGAAAAAGACTGATGAGGGTAAGAAGGTTTTTTTTAGAAGGCACACATTACTATTAAGAATAAACAAGTTGATCGGGATCCCTGGGTGGCGCAGCGGTTTAGCGCCTGCCTTTGGCCCAGGGCACGATCCTGGAGACCCGGGATCGAATCCCACGTCGGGCTCCGGGTGCATGGAGCCTGCTTCTCCCTCTGCCTGTGTCTCTGCCTGTCTCTCTCCCTCTGTGTGACTATCATTCATAAATAAATAAATAAATAAATAAATAAATAAATAAATAAATAAAATTTAAAAAAAAAGAATAAACAAGTTGATCTTATTATAGTTCCAACAGAAACTAGCGAATTACTAAGAGAACACTGGGTATAACTTTATAACAGTATATTTGAAAGTTTAGATAAAATTGAGAAATTTCTAGAAAAACGACTTACCCAAAAGAACACTAGGAAAATTAGAAAATCTGAATAGTTGTATTGACAAAACTGAATTTATCATTATATACCTTTCCTCAAATAAAACTCCAAGGATGGATAGTTTCACTAATGACTTCGTCCAAACATTTAATAAATCAACCAGTGTTTTTTACAAATCCATCCCAGAATTGAGAAAGAAGGAATACTTAACCTTATTGTTTCATGGGGCCAGTATAAACTTGGTATCAAAGCAAGAATATTATGAGGAAGGATATTAGGTATCTCCCTTGAAAATCAGTGCAAAAATACCAGTGAAAGTATTAGCATATATAAGTCAGGGATATCTAAAAAGGATAATTCATCATCACCAAGCTGGCTTTGGTCTAGAAGTACAATGTAATGTCATCAATAAAGGGAAAAATTGATCATCTCAATATATGCAGAAAAAGCATTTAGTAAAATCCAACATCAGTCTATGATTTAAAAATTCATAGCAGACCTAGGACAGAATTTTTTTCATCCAATAAAGGGTATATCTGAAAATCTCAGAAGTGAAATATTTAAGTTTTTCTATTTGAGATTAGGAATTATACAAAGATATTACTCTTACTGCTTTTACATCGCAACATACTAAAGATCCTAACCAGGATAATAAGAGAAAGCAATAAAATGTAGGATTGGAAATGAAGAAATAATTCAGAGATAACATGAGTATCTATATAGAAAATTCCAAACAGTCTCCAAACTATTAGAATTAATAACTTTGAAAGTTTGGTGAAATTGAATATATAATAATTGTATTTTTAGTATATGAGCAACAAAAAAAACTTTAAAATTACCACTTACATATCAAAATACACACTGTGTAGGAGTAATTCAAGTTAGAGATATGTAATAGCTCTTCACAGGAATTGTAACATTATTAAAAGAAATTTAAAAAGACCTGAGTAAATGAAGAGAACTACCATATTCATGGATTGGAGAATTCATTCTTTTTTTTTTTTTTAAGATTTTATTTTATTCACTCATGAGAAACAGAGTGAGAGAGAGAGAAAGAGACAGAGACACAGGCAGAGGGAGAAGCAGGCTCCGTGCAGGGAGCCTGACGTGGGACTCGATCTCGGGTCTCCAGGATCACAACCTGGCCCAAAGGCGGCGCTAAACCAGTAAGCCACCCAGGCTGCCCTGGAGAATTCATTCTTATGAAGATTACCAGTAGTCTCAAAATTTCAGGAGCTTTTTCTTTAATGGAAACTGTCATGCCCATTACAAAATTTATATGGAAGTACCATGAACCAAGAATAGCCTATACCAAATTGAAGAAGAACAGAACTGGAGGACTATCAAACTTACTCTAAAGCTACAACAATTTATACAGGTGAATTGATGTAAAGATAGACAAATGGTACAGAATTGAAAGTCCAGAAACAAACTCACATAAGTGGAAAGGTAGGCTTTGAGAACAAGGAAGTGAAAAAATTTTTTTCAAATAAATTTTGCTGGACCAGTTGGGTATTTGTATAGAAAAACACTAATCATGGCTTCTATCTCATATTATACAGAAAGTAATTCCAGGTAGATTATATTTCTAAACATGAAAGGCAGACCAATAGAATTTCTGGAGCATAAATTCATGAATGAAAGACATCTTCATAAATGTGTGATGGGACAGTTTTTAAACAAGGTACTAAAAGTGCTAACCATAGGTTGATAAAATGTGCTGCATTTAAATTAGGAACTTCTTTCATTACAAGACTTCTTAAGGAGTATATACATATACACATACTTGAATACATATAATCATCAAAGTGATTACAGCCAAATGTGTAAACAACTCTTAAAAATATGTAAAAGATGAAAATAACCAGTGAGAAAAATGGGGGGGAAAAAAAGAATATGCACTCACAAAAGAAGCTATCCAAATGGATAATTAACATGCAAGAGGAAATAATTCCTTAGTCATCACGGAAATGTAAATGAAAGCCACAGTTATCATTCCAAAGAATAGCTTAAAAATATGATAATTCTGAATTTTGGTAAGGTTGTGGAACACCCACAACTCATGTATTGCTGCTGGAGTGTAAATTGGTACAATGACTTTGGAAAATTGGCAGAATCTGCAAACACTAAGCATACAAATACGTAATGATTCAGCATTTCTGCTCTAACCAGCAGAAATGCATACGCACATATGTTCACTAAAAGCTGTGCACCAGAATGTTCATGGTAGCATTCTTTAAAACACCTAAAAGATGGAAATATCTCAAATGTACACAAATTGGATGTTAGTTGGATGGATAAAACTAAGGTAAATTTCTACTCAATAGCAAGTCAACTGCTACATGCAACAACGTGGATGAATTTTGTAAATGAGATAATAGAAGGAGGCAGACACAAAATAATAGCTTACCTTATGGTTTGTTCCATTTATGTAAAACTGCAAAACTAATCAATGGTATTAGAAATTATGGAAGTGATAGTACCTGGAGAGATGCATTTGGGAAAGCCACAACAGATTAAGTTGCCTGATAATATTTGGTTTTATGCTCTAGGTAGTAGTTAGAAAGATGTGTGCACTTTGTGATAATTCTTAAAGTTGTATTTACATAATTTGCACTCTTCTCTGTATGTTAAGGAATTTTATTTCAACTAACCCATATTTTGTAGTTTTCCAACTCACAAATGATATGCTTATATTAAGCTATGGTTGTAAATAACTGGCATTAATTGAAAAAGTCATGTAAATTGGAAAGCTTAAAATTACAACTAGAATTATTATAAGTATTATAAATTATAATTATTACAAATATTACTATATTAGATGGTCTTCTAAGATGAACTAGGGATGCCTGGGTGGCTCAGTCAGTTAAGCAGCCTTCTTTTGATTTGGGCTTGAGTCAGGCTCTACACTCTGTGCTCAGTTTGGAGTTGACTTGTCCCTACCACCTACCATCCCACCTCCCCACTCCCACTCCCCCACTCCCACCCCAAGCACTTCCTCACTCTCTCTAAAAATAAATCTTTAAGTCATTCCCCCTCCTTTGTTTAAGAAAAATATAATGAATGAACTGTATATGTTTCTGTTTTGAAAAATTTTGGGAATTAATAATTTTTGGAGTGGTAAAAGATGAAGACTGGTCCATGTTAACCAGATCTTTCAAATGAAATATGACTTTATCTTTTTTTCAACGATTTTATTTATTCATGACACACACACACACACACACACACACACGAGAGAGAGAGAGAAAGAGAGAGAGAGAGAGAGGGGCAGAGACACAGGCAGAGGGAGAAGCAGGATCCATGCAGGGAGCCCAACGCGGAACTCAGTCCCGGGTCTCCAGGATCACACCCCGGGCCAAAGATGGCTCCAAACCACTTAGCCACCGGGGCTGCCCTGAAATATGACTTTAAATGTCTTTCCATTAACATACACATATATCTCACAATGTACATTCAGCTTATAACACTGCAAACCTACCATGTGTTGAAAAGATTTACAATTCTTTGATAATAATAAAGGAAATAAATATGATTTTACAATATATAGCTGTATTCTACTTTTATAAATGAAAATATTGGTTAGCCTGGGTGGCTCAGCAGTTTAGTGCAGCCTTCCGCCCAGGGCCTGATCCTGCAGACCCGGGATCGAGTCCCGCATCAGGTTCGCTGCATGGACCCTGCTTCTCCCTCTGCTTGTGTCTCTGTGCCAGTCTCTCTCTCTCTCTTGCTCTCTCTGTGTCTCTCATGAATAAGTAAATAAAAAATCTTTAAAACAAAAACGAAACAAAATAAATGAAAATATTATTTCTCCCATTTTCTTTAAAGAACTGATGGTATATACTAGAATTAAATTATAACCATATTAAATTAAGTTTTTTTCATTAAAACATTTGAAATGATGTCCATTGACTTCTTTTTCTTTTTTAATTGTGTTTATTTATTTGACAGAGAGAGTGCACAAGTGGGGAGGAGGGTCAAAGGGAGAGGGAGAAGCCGACTCCCCACCAGGGTGCCTGATGATGTGGGGCTCTATCCCAGGACCTAGAGATCACCACCCAAGCTAAAGGCAAACGTTTAACAAACTGAGCCACCCAGGCTCCCCCATTTACTTCTTTTTCTTGCTTAATTAAAGTCTAAAATGAGTATTGTGTTCACCAACCTTGTTTGCTTTTTTCTATAAGCAGGTTCTACTTTGCCTCTGGGTGTGCATGTATTACCGTATCATATTATGTTATTAACATGAATATGTTTCAGAAGTAACTCTTTGTCTTATTTATAAACTTAACCACTAAGAAAGTTAATGAAATAATTTAACTTTTAAACTAAAAGTTTAAAAGTTTGGGCCTGGAGATATATGTTGATGTACTAGAATCTGGCTTGATAATTCATTTACTCAGTGACAGAACCAACAACCTGTTTATATACTATGGACCCAATCTACACACAGTGTTTTTACTACCTGCTTTACCACCTACCTCTCTCTGCTGTAGTCACTCTGTTCCAGCCATTATCAAGGCCTTCCTGCTGTCTGATTAGCTGCAAGCATACTTATACCTCAAGATTTCGTTGATATCTGTTCAGATCTGTTTTTTTCCCATATCCTCCTCAGACTCATTTATAATATTCAAGTCTTTGAAAATTACCTCAGAGATGCATCACTGACTGCTCTCCATAATTTCCTCATCAGTCTATTTTTATTCCCAGATTAATTTTTTTATAGCAGTTATGACTACCTGATATTCTATACACATATATTTTTAATGTACTTCTTAGTAAATATAAGTTCCACGAGGGTAGGGACTTAGTTGGTTTTGCTTACTACTATATTTCTAGCACCTGGAACCAAGACAGAGACGCAGTAAGCACTGTGTAAATATTTGTAGTTAGAATGAATGAATGAATGAATGAAATGAATAGTGTCAGTGTGCGTGGTATAGCCCTTAGCTAACTCTGCAGAATTCATTTCTTTATTCTCCAAACAGATGTAGGGTTGTTGTTAATTCTAGCATGGCTCTCTTTATAGCCATTGGTAGTAAATTTTAAGTAAGCTCTAATAATATAACAGATTTCTGATCTTGTTATTATCCTTTGAAGGAGGAGAAAAAGGGGAAAGGAGGAAATAATATGCATAGTATTTAACTTTGTCTTTTAAGAAATAAATGACTAAAAATAATATTTGTTCCAAATGCACTTTGTTCTCATCTGTGATAATTAAAAAATATGGTAGTAACTGCCCAAGTACCACTTAAAGTTGAAGGCTTATATTGACTTTGTTTATTTTCCTCTGTATACTTCTTCCCACCCTACCACCCCCACCTTTTTAAAGAATCCAACCCAAGTCGGAACAGCTCTCCAGGTTTTCCATAATCTTGGAACTTTGAAGGATACTATTACCAGTGTTGTGGATGGATATTGTGCTACTTTAGAAGAACACATCAACAGTGCATTAGACATCAAAGTTCTGACTCAGCCTTCGCAGTCAGCTGTGAGAGGTATGGCTATGGTTTATATTTAGCTGCTTTATTTATTTATAACCAAGAAGTCCCTTGAATAGTATGTGAAACACTTAAGTTTCAAAGCAGTCTAATGACTCATTTTTTAGTAGACAGAAAATGGGAGAAGAAATTATGTTTCAGAATATATTTATAACTTTTTTTGTCTAATCAGTGAGTTGAATTGGCCAATTGGTATATTCAGAACTTCTAGAAAAAAAATCTATAAACTGTGGCTCCACTTAGTTCAGAGGAAACAGATGCAAGAAAAAGGAACATTTTTCTTTCTGAAATTTTTATCCTCACATGTACTTCTTGAGACAGAAAATATTTTTTAAGGAACTGCAATTTATCCCTTAGGTTTTTGGGCTTTTCCTTAGAATAATTCCAGTATTCAGGAGCAAAGAAGGCTAACTGTGGACATTGAAACTGATAAAACCTTTGGGAACGTTACAACTACAGCAAAATCTAAAAAAAATTACAAAAGAAAGGTGTGAGAGGGAAGTAGCCCTACAATAACAGTCTGCAACTTTTTTCCTGCCAAGATGTACCTGCTGATGGCATTCAGGTATAAAACACTCTTCAGAGATGAGATAGGAAAGACTGTTATATATGCCTCTCATTTAACCAACACATCTCTGCATTTCTTTCCTTGTATTCACTCTTCTCTCCTGTTAATATATATGAACTGTGCTTACTCCTAACAAAGAACAAGTACCCTGTTCTTGCATTAGATCCCATCTCTCAAGGGTTTTGCTTTAGCAGATCCCCTCTGTCTGTCATATGGTCAGTTTTTCTTCTTAAATCTTTTTCCTGTCATATACAGCTATGCTAGTGTACCTTCTTCTGTTTAAAGACAGATCTGTGTTTTGACTACATTTCCTTCTTTGGCTCTGCTCCCCCATTTTATTTCTTCAGACTACAGAAAATTTCCCCAAAGTATTCTGCAGTTCGGTCTTTCTTTTTTAAATGGTTCTTTTTTAAAAAAAAAAACATTTTATTTATTTATTCAGAGAGAGAGAGAGGCAGAGACACAGACAGAGGGAGAAGCAGGCTCCATGCAAGGAGCCCGATGTGAGCCTCGATCCCGGCTCTCTGGGATCACGCCCTGGGCTGGAGGCGGCACTAAACCCCCTGAGCCACCGGGGCTGCCCCAGTTCGGTTTTTTTTTTTCTTTTCCTTTCTTTTCTTTTCTTTTCCTTTCTTTTCTATTCTTTTCTTTTTTTCTTCTCTTTTTCTTCTCTTTTCTTTTCTTCCTTTCCTTTCCTTTCCTTTCCTTTCCTTTCCTTTCCTTTCCTTTCTTTCCTCCTTCCTTCCTTCCTTCCTTCCTTCCTTCCTTTTTTAAGATTTTTTTTTATTTTAAAGAGAGAGAGAATGGGGGGGCGTTGCAGAGGGAAAGGGACAAGTAAACTCTGCACTGAGCCCAGAGCCCACAGGAGGGTTCAGCCCCACAACCCTGAGATCATGTGACCTGAGCTGAAATCAAGAATTGAACACTCAACTAACTGAACCACCTAGGTGTCCCCCTTCCCAATTTTTATTGAAGAAGCTACATTGTCATTATAGAGTTGTCCTAAAGAATAAGTAATGCATATAGAATTAATAACAGTTTCTAATATGTGGCTTTTAGTAAAAAAACAAATTTATAGTGAGTGATTATTATTTTTATATTTGCTATGTAAACATAGCCTTAACACAAAATGTATGCCACTCATAAATAAGTTGCACTAGATAAAAAGAGATAAAAGAATCTTAGATCTTAAAGGGATTTTTTAAAGGTTAGCCCTTGCCTCTGAATAGGTCTGAATTAAGACTATCCCAGAAGGAGTGCTTTGAAAAGAAATTGCCAAAGGAGATTTCACTCTCAGCTTTTCCCAGCAATTATTCTCAGAAAGTTTGATCTAATGTTTAAATTTCCAGGAGCAGTTTAATCTCATTCCCTCTTGTGTTGTCAAGAAAAGGGAAAAAATGAAAGCAATTATTCACATGCTGTCAATCCTAATGTACATCCTTTTTGTTAAAAGAATAAAGAGTTTTAAAGCCTTATTATCATCTGTTGAGGAATGGATACTGTGTTTTAATGTAGAAACCTGAAGCATCAATTCTTTATTATTTTTTAAAAGAATAATCACTATTATATTTTTTACAAATTTTTATTTTTATTTATTTTACTATTTTACTTTTTTAAAGATTTTATTTATTTATTCATGAGAGACACAGAGAGAGGCAGAGAGACATAGGCAGAGGGAGAAGCAGGCTCCATGCAAGGAGCCCGATGTGGGACTTGATCCCAGGACTCTGGGACCACACCCTGAGCTGAAGGCAGATGCTCAACCATTGAGCCACCCAGGCGTCCCTACAAATTTTTAAAAAGAAAATTTTATTTATTTGAGATAGAGAGAGAGAGAAAGAACATGAGTGGGGAAGAGGGGCAGAGGGAGAGGGAGAAGCAGACTCCCCACTGAGCAGGGAACCTGACAGATGGCTTTATCCCAGAATCCTGGGATCACGACCTGAGCTGAAGGCAGACTCTTAACTGACTGAACCACCCAATCGCTTCTGTTTTTAGTTTTTTAAATGTGACATTGGCAGTATTCATGTTAACTTGCTGACCTTGTTGGTTATGTTGAGATCATGGAGAAGAATGTCCCCTTTTTTGAAATACACGTTAAAGTATTTCAGGAGTGATGGGATATCATGTCAGTAACTTATTAACAAATGTTTCAGGGAAAATTTTTTTAGTATACTTTCAAATTTTCTTTATGTTTAAGATTGTTCAAAAAAAATTAAAATATATAAAATTGATATAATTTTAAGGGGAAAATGTTACCTATGATGTATTTCAGAAGCTTATAATTCAATAAAAAAAAAGATAACATTTGAAAAAGTAAGAATATGATTAGGCAGTTAACAGAAAAACACATCTGATAAATGTGAAAATATGTTCAGCTTCTTCTTAGATAATGAACTAATTAGGGAAATGCAAATAAGATACTATTTCTCAATCATGAGATAGGCAAAATCTAAGAATTAAGATGAGTACTGGGTGTTGTACTATATGTTGGCAAATTAAATTTATATTTTAAAAATCTAAGTATTTAATGTTGAACAAGAGGAGAAACTCTTGTATACTGATTGTGGGAGAATGAAATGATTCAGCCACTTCACTCGGTTTTATCAAATTGTTAAAAATGTGTATACCTTGTGATCTTATAATTTCTTTAATAAGAATATACCCTAGAAAAACTGTCATATATATATAATATATATATATTATATATATATTATATATAATATATATATACTCACACACACAAATTTTATGTATATACAGCTCGGTGGCTGTACCTGGGCCCTAGTTCCAGTTCTGCCCTGGGAACCTGGGGGATGAGCAGGACCTACAGGTGCCTCAGTTCTTGTAAGGCTCACATCTCCTCACTCCCTCCTGTCCCCTACCAGCAGGCTGGGACTTCTCACATGTGGTGTATTTCCAGGGCTAGGGAATGGCTGGTCTGGGGGTGGGAAGGCAGAGGCCTGGGTAGTACGGGGTTACATATATATATATATATATATATATATATATATATATATATATATACATAAATTTTTATTGCACTGTTATTTGTAGTAGTGAAAAATTGAAAACAATATTTCCTTCAGTGGAAATAAAGTGATATCATTGGGTCTCGGTTTTTTAGAAAGCCTATGCCTTTGTACCTGGAACTTCACAAATATACTAAATTTTTTTTCTCCTTCCTCGTGTGGGAGAGAATGACCAGAATGGGCTGGAGTTGGCTATTTTCCTTCCCCAGATCATGTAGGTTTTGATAATACCCCAGAAGGTCAGGCTCTGGTTAACTAGTTCCCCTGAGGGCAGGCTTTGTTGAGAACATAGTCCTCTGGTGTATTTCACGATGGTTCTTTTTTTCCTACTCCTGCTGGAGGCAGAAGGGGATTTTTCTCCAATATTTACTGTGAGAACCTACTTGAATTCCTGGATGTGACTCTCGCAATATAGTGGGCCCCATATGACTGGGTATACCTGGGAGCTTTTAGTTCTAGGAGCTGCCCACTGTAAGCCTCTAGCAGTTCTTCAGTTACAGTTTAAGTTTTCCTTCCCTAGCAATGGCTTCCACCGTCTGTTTTCTGCTATCAAGGCTCTGGTCCCATACGTGGAGACTTCCTGTATTTACCTGTCATTCTCTCTGATCTTGGGGGCAGTGGTTTGCCAGGTGGCCTCCCTTCTCTTACAGGCTCAAGAGTTGTTAATTTCTCTGTCTGTTCGTCATTTTATTTGTTGTTAGAACAGAGTGGCAACTTAGAAGCTCCTCATATTTGGAACCAGAAATGGAAGTTGCTAACTCAGATTTTTACCCCCTATAAATCACTTGTTTCTTCTTTGATGTTTTTAAGAGTAAGACAGCTGACCCAAAATGGGGTTACTTATGCTAAATCCCACATCACCAAACTGAGACCAGTCTATCAGGAATCACCTAAATTAGTACTAGTAAGGTAATCTGCTCTACTCCTCTCCCCTTAAAGGAAAGTGACCTTGCCATAACCAATTTGCTTTTTTTGTCTAATACAACTTCTCTGTTCCTGTTCCCTTCTGCCTATAAGTCTTTCATTTCGTACAGCTCCTGAGAGCTCCTTTCTATTTGCTAGATTTGTTGCTGCCTGATTCATGAATCATTGAATAGAATAGAACAGAATAGAATAAATAAAATAAAATCTTTAAAATTTAGTCAGTTGAATTTTATTTTTTAACAACGTCCATATGGATCTTTCTTTATATTTGAAGTTTAGTAATTTCTTTAGGATATATCTTGACATCAAATGCTTTGTATCTTTTTTTTTTTTTCTGAATTAGAATATGTTCTCTTTTATAGGTTTACTTTAATTGTATATATCTTTTGGTCTTCTTTCATTTCAATGATTTTTCTCTTGCTCATTTCCCATTTCTGATTGTGTTTTCACCTTTGATCATTATATTGCATTGTTACTTCTAATGTGTTCTTAATGTCTGTTATGTATTTACACTAATAATATTCCCTGTAGTTACTTTGAGACAGTGTAAAACTGAGTAACTCTTCCTGTTGTTTCCTTTGGGAACTTCTTGGGCAACTTAAGTTCCTTTCCTTCCCTCTCCCTTCCCTCTTAATCTGTGTTAGGTTCTGTATTGTTTGTTTCTCATTGTTACTCATCTTTGAAAGGTACTGGCTGTTTGTTGAAGAATAATACTGGGATGGTTATATAGAGAGATGAAGACAAACTATAACTAGGATTAAATTTTTATGTTTAGTAACCATTCACCAACTTAATTCCTTCTATCTTGGAAACACATCTTTCCTCAAACTTTGGATCATTCTAGAGCTTAATGTGAGTCCCTGAAAAGCCATTTAGGCAACTTTTGTGTGGAAACTTTACATTCTCTGCTTTTCTTCCTCTTTCACCTCATTTTACCTCTAAGAGTCTCTGCAAACTAGAGGGTTATTTATTATACAGTGTAAATATCATTTTATTATGGTTTCTCCTTCAGTTTTTCTTTGTTGCCATACTGCAATATTAAACCTTTTTTAGCTTCTTCCCTGGCTCATCCATGTCACCCTATTGCAGCTCTAAGCAAAGAATTTGTTGAATAGCTTGCTTAAATTTTTACTACTAATTTTAAGGGCAGTTTTGTTTTTGCTAATGGTCTAAGATGACAGCTATCTGTTTCCTTCTTCATTTTGATTTATTCACAGCATTTGGCATACATAATCTCAAGTTTGAAGTTTTAATTGATTCCTTGTTTTTTGTTTCTTCCTTTTTTTGAAGTATATTTTTTTCTGTAGTTCTTTTTTGTTCTTATTTTCATTGGCTTTTAAGGGAAGAGAGTAGAAAAATGACTTTACCATTGGTAACCAGAAATCACTCTTAGGTTTTGGTTTTTGGCTTTTTTTTTTTTTTAAGGATTTCTTGGTTTCTTCTATCACTTTATTTTTATTAAGCTTTTTTTAAAGAGGTTTTATTTATTAGAGAGAGAGCACTGAGTGGGGGGACAGAAGGAGAGGGAGAAGCAGGCTCCCCACTGATCAGGGAGCCCAAAGCAAGGCTTAATCCGAGCCTGGAATCATGAGGTGAGCTAAAGGCAGATTCTTAACTGACTGCAGAGCCATGCAGGTGCCCCTCTTCTATCATTTTAATAAAACTTAGTTTATGACACTCTTTGGTTTCTTGATTCTCCTAAAGCTAACTGATAATGGCATCAGTTTTTCTGTTTAAATTATTCTTTCTCCTCTTCCTTTATATAGCTGTTCTATGTTCAGTTGATTATTTTTATCATGTTTATATCTTGAACAAGATGTGTTTAGCTTGTGAGGATAAAAATCTTTAAGTACTGAAGTTGTAAGTAAGAAAAATGAAACCTCTAGAACTAGTTGAACCAAAGACTCTGATCTCGTTTTTTCTGTTTCAGTTTCTCCAAATATAAGCAGAAAATAATACTTTCTTCTGTATCTGGTTGTATTTACTATTAAGAGAGTGATAGGTTGATATGTCTCATAATTCTTTATAATAAAACTAAGCTACACATATTCCAGGTATTTGATCAGTATTTTTTGACTTTCACAAAGGCACTGTGTACCCCTTCTTCATTGTTGAGTTCATTCTGTGTATTACATATGCGATAATTGCAGATTGTTACAGATTACCTCTCTAGTCCCTGTATGCTTTTCCTTAATGGTCTGCACAGCACTGCAAATAATTTTTAACATTAATTAGACCTTGATTTCAAACAGGAGTTATTCATTGTTAAAGCCAATATCTCTCTCATAGGTGTTTCTCTCTTTTATTGCTTTCCACTATTATTAGACTAAAAAATAATAGCATCTCTTTGCTGAGGATGCATGTAATTCTTTTCTAAACTTAGAATTGTTGAAAAACTGATGAAGCAGCTTAAAAACACAGCCTCTGGTTGTCTTGATTTCTTGCCCTTTATAAAACAGGATAAACTAATCACTCATGGGCTCTTCCATATGGCTTTAAAACTTAATTTGGATTGGAATTTATAGTTTTCTTTTTCTTTTTCTAAAGATTTTATTTATTTCAGGGGTGCCTGGGTGGTTCAGCTGGTTAAGCCTCTGCCTTCAGCTTAGGTCATGATCCCAAGGTCCTGGAATTGAGTCCTGCATCAGGCTCCCTGCTCAGTGGGGAGCCTGCTTCTCCGTCTGTCCCTCTCTCTGCTTATATTTTCTTGTATTCTCTCTCTCTCTCAAATAAATAAATAAAATCTTTTTAAAAATATTTTTATTTATTTTTAGCTTGGATATGCTTTTTGTAATAACAGATTTTGTTATATTTGAAAATTTTTATTTTCATATTTCTTTGTCACTTGTAAACAGGGGGACCTGGACGATCTACTATGCCAACCCCAGGAAACACTGCAGCTTTCCGCGCTTCCCTCTGGACCAATATGGAGAAACTTGTGGATCATATTTGTACTGTTTGTGGACAGGTAACTATTTTAGAGAATAGAAAGAACATTAATTACGAATTAATGCCTTGTATTCGAAGTCGTGTGACCTTCTGAAGGTTTCTGAAAATCTCCAAGCTTTCAAAATACCTACATTAGCTGATTATAATATATGTAGAGGCCCTAACAAAATGTCCTTTCCTTCCCTTGCTGTTTCTGGTGCCTAAGCTTTACATTTGTTTCATTTTGAAAATACCCAGTTATGTACATTCTCCCTGTTTCTGCTGTTTTTAGGTACAGCATCTACAAAAAATATTAGCCAAGAAGAGAGATCCTGTTTCTCATATTTGTTTCATTGAAGAAATAGTTAAGGTATGATTAAATGAAAATATTTTTATCTCTTTATGGAAAAATGCAGAAGACAGGAACAAGCATTATTTGTATTCCTACCTTACAGAGTGCTTGCTTATATGTCAAATAGCCATAGAAATAGTATTTCTTTTTCTTTTTCCTTTTTTTTTTTTTTTTGAGAGAGAGGTGGGGAGAGAGAGAAAAATTCCAAGCAAGCTCCACCTAGTGGAGTGGGGCTTGATCTCATGACCCGAGATCTAGACCTGAGCTGAAATCAAGAGTCAGACACTCAAAAAAAAAAAAAAAAAAAAGAGAGAGAGAGAGAGTTGGACACTCAATGGACTGAGCCACTCAGGCACACCTGGAATTATATTTTCTTTTTTTAAAGTTTTTATTTATTTATTTATGAGAGACGCAGAGAGAGGCAGAGACATAGGCAGGGGGAGGAGAAGCAGACTCCATGCTGGAAGCCTGATGTGGGACTTGATCCCGGGATCCAGGATCACACCCTGAGCCAAAGGCTCAACTGCTGAGCCAACTAGGTGTCCCTAGAATTATATTTCTTTTTTTTTTTTAAGATTTTATTTATTTATTCATGAGAGACACCCAGAAAGAGAGAGAGGCAGAGAGAGAAAGCAGGCTCCATGCAGGGAGCCCAACGTGGGACTTGATCCTGGGTCTCCAGGATCAGGCCCTGGGCCAAAGGCGGTGCTAAACCACTGAGCCACCTGGGCTGCCCTAGAATTATATTTCTTGACAACAACAAACTTTCTTTCTTTTTTTTTTTTTTAACAACAAACTCTCTTTATAACACATGTATAAACATAATACTTTGTATAGACTAATTTCTAAATGCATAAATTGATTTCTAATTTTCCATCGTATAAATGATTTACTGTAAATATTTTTAAAAGTTCTTTTAGAGAATAAGGTGCAAATTTGGAGTAAAGAGATTTATTAGTAGTTATTATATCTTACAAAGTCTTTACTGAAAGTGGCGGAACCCATTCAGTTGTTAATTTTTCTTATAAAGCACATTGCTGTATCCCATTTTTCATATTCTGAAATTCTCCCTTTTGTCATCCACCAAGCCACTGGCCTCATGGGCCATAAGAATTCCTTCTATGCATAGAAATCCCTGATTCTACATTTTATTCATTCATCTTGATATATTTTTATAAGGAATAATAGACTAATTAATTATTCTATTCATCGTATAATCCTGACACATAAGTGTTCCAAAGGAAAAAATTCTCTAAGTTTCCAGTGTTACAGTATTATTTCCTTTGTAAGTTCAAAATTTAAACATTTTATATATTGTGTTATCTCCAAGACCACCCCCAAGTTTGGTGATTTGCTAGAAGGACTTACAGTATTCAGTATATAGTGGTGCTTGTGCAGTGATATATTACAGTGAAAGGATTTGAATCAAAATCAGCTTCAAGAAAGGAAAATAAGCAATAGGGAAAAGATGAATAGGATGAAGCCTAGAGTCAAGTAGGTGCAAGCTTCTAAGAGTCCTCACACTGGAGGTAGACAGGACACCTTTAATTCCTCTGGTAGCACGTGGTGACAGGATATACAAAATGTCCTCTAGGGAAGCTCACCTTGCACCAGGAATTCAGAGTTTTAATCAGTTACTGCCAGCCATGAACCAAAATTCCAGACTCCCAAAAGAAAAGTAGCTGTTCAGTGTAAACGACGTTATTTGTATAAACAGTTTAGGTATAGTGAGCGTTCCTATCAGAGAGTCATGAGGACTCTCTCAAAAAATCCAAGTCCCAGGTGCCAGCCAAGAACCATCCTTGCAAGTAGGCATTCTAGCTATAGCAATCTCAGACCTGCTGTGTAAACTCATTTTTACACATGTACTTATATTAGTATATACCTACTTACATTATCCTGCTTCATATTTGGCTTTTAATTGTATGAAAGAAACAAGATGCTTTTGTCAGTTTACATAGTAATTTTTTAAAGTTTTTAAAATTTTATTTAGTTAACTTATAGTATTATGTTAATTTTAGGCTTAGAGTATAGTGATTCAACAATTCCAAAAATCATCCAGTGCTCATCCTCAACAAGTGCACTCCTCATTCCCCATCACCTATTTCATCCATCCCACTGCCTCCCTTTCCTCTGGTAACCATCAGTTTGTTCTCTTTAGGTAAGAGTCTGTTTCTTGGTTTATCTCTCTTTTTTCCCCCTTTTGCTAATTTGTTCACGTATGAGTGAAATCTTGTGGTATTTGTCTTTTCTGACTTATTTTGTTTAGCATTATACTTCTAGCTCCATCCATGTTGTTGGAGATGTCAAGATTTCATTTTTTTTCATGGCCAAATAATATTCCAGTATTTGTGTGTGTCTCTGTATACATCACATCTTTTTTAGTGGTGTCTTTATCTGGTTTGGAGATCAGAGCAATGCTGACTTCATAGAATGAATTTGGAAGTTGTCCTTCTTGTTCTTTCTTTATATCTTTGTGAGCTAGTATGTGATTTATTCTGGAGAATATTCTGTGTGTACCCAAAAAGAATGTGTATTCTGCTGTTTTAGAATGGAATGTTCTGAATATATCTCTTAAATCCATTTGGTCCAATGTGTCATTCAAAGCCATTGTTTCTTTGTTGATTTTCTGTTTAGATTATCTATCTATCTATTGATATAAGTGGAGTGTTAAAGTCTCTTACTGTTATTGTTTATTATCAATTAGTTCCTTTATGTTTGTTATTAACTGTTTTATGTATTTGGATGCATGAATATTTACAATGTTATATCTTCTTGTTGGATTGTCACTTGTAGTATTATATAGTGTCCTTTGTCTTTTGTTACAGACTATTTTATTTTTTATTTTTATTTTTTTTAAAGATTTATTTATTTATTCATGAAAGACACAGAGTGAGAGACAGAGGCAGACACATAGGCAGAGGGAGAAGCAGAGGCAGACACATAGGCAGAGGGAGAAGCAGGCTCCATGCAGGGAGCCCGATGTGGGACTCAATCCTGGATCCTGAGATCCCAGGATCATGACCTGAACCAAAGACAGGCGCCCAACCACTGAGCCACCCAGGCATCCCTGTTACAGACTGTTTTAAAGTCTGTTTTGTCCAATACAATACAATTATTGCTATTCCAACGTTCTTTGGAAATCTGTTTGCATGATAGAGGTTTCTCTGTCCTCCCACTTTCAATCTGCTGGTGCCTTTAGGCCTAAGGTGAGTTTCTTGTAGGCAGCATACAGATTGGTCTTGTTTCTTTTTGTTTTTTGGGTGTTTTGTTTTTGTTTTTGTTTTTGTTTTTTTATATTTTTTTTATTTTTATTTTTTTTAGAGAGAGGGAGTGTGGTAGGGGCAGAGGGAAAGAGAATTCCAAGAAGACTCCATCCCTAGCCCAGAGTCTGATGCGGGGCTCATCAGAACCCTGAGATCATGATCTGAGCCAAAATCAGGAGTCGGACAATTAACCACCTGTGCCACCCAAGTGCCCCTTGGTCTTGTGTTTGTTTGTTTGTTTTTTAGCCATTCTGTCACCCTGTGTCTTTTGACTGGAGCATTTATGTCATTTACATTCGTAATTATTGATAGATATGTGTTTATTGTCACTTATTACCTGTTTATGGTTATTTTTGAAGATTTCTCTGATCCTTTCTTGTCTTTCTTTCATGGTTTACTGGTTTTCTTTAGTGATATATTAGGATTTCTTTCTTCTTTGTATATTATTGGTTTTTGATTTGTGGTTACCATTGGGTTTGTATATAACGTCTTCTGTATATAGCAGTCTATATTAAGTTGATGGTTGTTTAAGTTTGAACCTCCTCCCTCCATGTTTACTCCTCTCCTCCCCATGTTTTAGGGATATGTTGTCATATTTCACACCTTTTTATTTTGTAAGTTTGTTATTAACTGTTTTATGTATTTGGATGCATAAATATTTACAATGTTACATCTTCTTGTTGGATTGTCACCTTTAGGATTATACAGTGACAGATTTTTTACAAAAATATTTTTATTGCTTTTGTGTTTCCTTACTTCATACTATTACTTTGTTCTCTCCTTTTCACTGATAAAATCCCCTTTAATATTTCTTCCTTTACTGATTTAGTGGTCATGAATTCCATTAGTTTTTGTTTGGGAAAATTTTTATGTCTCCTTCTATTCTGAAGGATAGCCTCACTGGATATTGTATTATTGGCTTCAGGTTTTTTCCCTTCAGCACTTTGAATATATCATGCCATTCCCTTTTGTGTTGGAAAGTTTTTGCTAAAAAATCCTCTGGTAGCCTTATGGAGTTTCCCTTTTATGTAACTGTGTTCTTTTGTCTTGCTACCTTTAGGGCTTTTTTGTATTATATTTTGCCATTTTAATTGTAATATGTTTTGGTGTGTATCTGCTTTTCTTGATGTTATTGGGGGTTCTCTGTGCCTCCTGGTTCTGGATATTTGTTTCCTTCCCCATATTGCAGTAGTTTTCATCTATTATTTCTTCAGATAAACTTTTCTTTGTCATCTTCTGGGACTCCTGTAATGCGAATATTACTATGTTTGATGGAGTCATTGAGTTCCCTAAGTTTATTCTCATTTTCCATCATTCTTTTTTCTCTCTTTTGTTCATCTTGATGACTTTCTGTTACTCTGTCTTCTAGGTCACAGATTTGTTCCTCTGTTTCTTCCAGCCTGTGTGTTTCTCATTTCATTTATTGAGTCATTTATCTTTGCTAAATTATTACTTATCTCTGTGTTAAGAGTCTCACTCATGTCTTCCACTCTTTTCTTAAGTCCAGTGAGTAGACTTATGATCATTACTCTAAATTCTCTATCAAGTGTGTTACTAATATGTGTTCTGCCTAAATCTCTGGCCATGCATGGCCTTATCCTGGTTTTTCTTTGAGGTAAATTTCTCTGTCTTCTGAATTTGTGTAAATCTCTGTACCTGTTTCTCTGTGTTAGGAAAGTTATGTCTCCTTTTCATGAAGGTAATGGCCTTATGAAGAAGAGGTCCTATAGTGCCCTGCTATGTAGGGCCTCCTGTTCCCCACATCCTGGCACTTCCGGGAGTGTCTACAGTGTGTGATGCATGTGATCAGCAGTTGTGTCCTGACCACTTCATCCTTCATGCTAGTCATTTGCAGAGGCTATCTTTGCCTCTTGTGGGCAGTGTTTGGTCCCTGGACTGAATATGATGCATTTTAACTGGATGTGTTCTAGTCTGCTTGTGAAATGAGACCTATTGACACTGCCACTGGAACTGAAACTCTGCAAAACTCCCAGGTTGGGAGACATGGTGTTGGCAAGGGTTTGGACTGATCTTGTTGGGGAGAGGGCCTGCTGCTATGACTGAGGCAGGTGTGACTGGGAGGAGCAGTTCCATTGGAGTGGTGGGGGGCAGTCTTGGCATAAGGAAGTTAAGTAGAGAGTGTGGGTGTTGCATGGGTTTCCCCCACATGACCTTGTCTTTGTGTTGAGGTGTGCTGAAGTGAAATGGTGCCAGCCAGTTTCTTTGTTCCTGGTGAGGTCTCTTCATGAATGATGCCTCTCTAGGAAAAGCTCTGACATGAGCAGATAACCTCCCCATTGTGTGCTCTAGGTGCTCTTCAGGTTGCTGTTTCACATGCTGTATGTCCACAGGTTGTTTACATGCCTTCTTTTCAAAGGCAGCCCTAATGCCTTCAAGCTGTCCCCAAGCCACGCCTTTTGATCTTCAGAACTCGAGGTTTAAGCCTTGATGGTTGCAAGAATTCACGTAACTTGGCCCCTCTCATTTTCCAAGCCAATTGCTTTAGGGATTCATTTGCCCTCTGTGCTACCCTGTGTGCTGTTCTGTCTCTTGCCTTTCTCCACAATGGCAGCTCCCTTTCCACTCCATGGCCACAATCAGTTTCTCTCCCAAACTGTGTCTCTGTACTTCCTACCTTCTTCAGTGAGACCTCTTTTCTACCTTTAATTGTTTTGCCAGTCTTCAGGTCAATTTCTGGGGTATTTAGGATGATTTGATAAGCCTAGGGTACTTCTACTCAGTTGCCATCTTCCCCTGTCTTGTATTCCAAGAGGGACTTAAATTTTCTTTTTGCAAGAACTCAGGAAATTCAGTCACTCTCACTTTCCAAGCCAATTGCTATGGGGATTCATATAGTGTATTGTATAGTTATTAATTTCTTACATCTAGTGTTAGAATGGATAACTAGTATAAGGCTTTCATGTTTATAGGCAAGCATATGCAGATGCTGTGTTAGCCTTAATTTCTTCTGATTTTGGTCATCTTTCTACCCAGATTAATTAATTTATTCTTTATTGGAGTGGCTTGATTTCAAGCTTTCACTATCTAATCCTTTGTATATATTTTTGCTCCTTTTTAATAGTTTGGCTAATATTTTACTAACAGGATAAGAACAATTATAATGAAACTGTTATATTCAAGAGATTCTAAAGAAAAGAACAAAATAAAAAGGAATAGTTACATTTAAAGATACTTATGTGGGCAGCCCGGATGGCTCAGCAGTTTAGCACCGCCTTTGGCTCAGGGCGTGATCCTGGAGACCTGGGATCGAGTCCCACGTTGGGCTCCCTGCATGAAGCCTGCTTTTCCCTCTGCCTGTGTCTCTGCCTCTCTCTCTCTCTGTGTCTCTCATGAATGAATAAATAAAATCTTTAAAAAATAAATACAAAATAAATAAATAAAGATACTTTGTGATATTATTACATTGGATAAAGTTTCTACATACCAACTCATATATAAATTCTCAGCAGTTATTATTGTGAATGAACACTGGAAACTTCTATGGGCCAGATTGATTGATTGATTGATTGATTGATTTTAAAGATTTTATTTATGTATTCATGAGGGACACACAGAAAGAAGCAGAGACCTGGACAGAGGGAGAAGCAGGCCTCCTTGCAGGGAGCCTGATGTGGAACTTGCTCCCCGGAACCGAGATCACACCCTGAGCCAAAGGCAGATAGATGCTCACCCGTAGACAGGCATCCCTGGGCCAGATTTTATTTTATTTTATTTTATTTTATTTTATTTTATTTTATTTTATTTTATTTATTTTATTTTATTTATTTTATTATTTTATTTTATATTTTATTTTATTTTATATTTTATTTTATTTTTTATTTTATTTATTTTAATTTAATTTAATTTTATTTTATTTTATTTTTGTATTTATTTATGATAGTCACAGAGAGAGAGAGAGAGAGAGGCAGAGACACAGACAGAGGGAGAAGCAGGCTCCATGCACCGGGAACCCGACGTGGGATTCGATCCCGGGTCTCCAGGATCGCGCCCTGGGCCAAAGGCAGGCGCTAAACCACTGCGCCACCCAGGGAATCCCTGGGCCAGATTTTAAATGCGTGTGAATTACTACCAATTTTAAAGGATAATTAGGAACAGGGATATATGTTTTACTTTTAGTCAACCTTTACATTAACTCACAACATTTCTTATTGAATTAAGAATAAAACCAGTTCAGATTGATCTTTCAAACACTATTAGACTATTTAAAAATATAGTCATACACACACACATATTTATACATAAATTTTAATGTAAATTTCCAGTTCAGTTATTTGTTCTTTTATGGCACTGTTTATGAAAAGAAACTTAAGTCCCTCTTAGAAATCATTGTACTCATATATATTTTAAAAAGATCAGTCTTTTGTGAAAAGTCCAAAATAACTTTTGATCCTAAATACTTGGGATTTCCAGGAAAAGAGAAAAGTAAAAAACAAAATGACATAAAACTCCTCAAAATACCTGTCACATATTGCAGAAATAGCACGTAAATTTCACTGTATTTGCTGTTATTTCTTTAGCCTTTTCCTTTACTTATGAACAGATATTTTTGCTAATTACATAACTACCATGTAAGAACATTATTATTCCAGTGAAAATAATTACTGGTGGCACCAGAACCTTTGTAGAAAGTGCAGGATTTTTAGGATGATTGGAGTCCCCAAATAATGATCCTTAAAGTCCTCAGAGAAGTTTAAACTTTTGAGTAGAAGATGATGTGTATTTGGTGCTCTGGGTCATTGAAGAGTGATATCTGAACCAACATCTCTAAATCTATGTGTAATCTCTTTTTGAGGAAAAGGTTCTGAACAGAAAGTTTTTCTTATACTACTAGTTTTTGCAATTTCAAGGTTTTTAAGAAGGAAATATCTTGGTATTGAAAGTTCTTACTGATTTAATGAAACCAGTGAATAGGGCAGCCATGGTGGCCTGGTGGTTTAGCACCGCCTTCAGCCCAGGGCGTGATCATGGAGACCCAGGATTAAGTCCCGTGTTGGGCTCCCTGTGTGGAGCTTGCTTCTCTCTCTGCCTGCGTCTCTGCCTCTCTTTCTCTGTGTCTTTCATGAATAAATAAATAAAATCTTTAAAATAAGTAATCCAGTGAATATATATATTTAAAATAATATAAAATTATAAATAATTCAAGATGAAAAATATTAGAATTATGCCATATGTTTTCTATAGTATTTGTTTAGAAATTAATGCTTTTTTCCTCACAGTATTTCTAGTAAGTATCTTTTGAAATTGGAGCCTACTTAGAACAGTTTTTAAAATTTTGTACTAAAATATTTGTAAGTAGTAGTCTGTATTTTAAAATTTACTGAGAGCTAAATTAATAGTTTCCCTTTGATTTATCTATTTATTTATTTATTTTCCCCTTTGATTTATAATAGGGAATAGTTCATACTGTATTCAACCCATTTATATCCTCTTTATACTGATGTATTCTTTATAACATGAGTATAAAATAAAACTGGACCAATTATATTAGGTATAACAGTCTTAGGAACAAACTTAAATGTGGAGCCCATTTGAAAGCTTTCCTTTGTAAGATAACTAATTCTGCCTCTGCTTAATTTAATAAACGTCCTGGCTAACTTGTAGAATTAGTCTCTTATCTTCAGTTCATAATATAATTTGAAAAGACAAAAAAATTTGAAAAGACATATTAATACCTATCAGTCACTCAAATTTGGTATCTTTTAAAACCAGTTAAGAGTTCTAATGTCACTATATAATTTTTAATACTGTATATAATGCTTTGATAAAGTGAGTGTAGCAAATTGTTGACAAATTATCAGGATCCACACTGTGGAAAACAGGTTGTAGATTCTCATCTGTAGAATTAAGCCAGTCTCTCTGTATTTAGTAGATATGATACTTTCATTTTCTAAGCCAGCAATTTTTATCATCGAACAAAGTCTTGTAATCATGTGTGTAGGATGTATTAGGCTAAATTTGGAATGTGTTCAGCATTTTGAGCAGCCATAGTACTAATGAGAATTTTAACTGTGAAAAAAGAATGTGTTTTCATTTCCTCTTTTAGACATATCAAGTGATTTGGTAATAGGATTAAAGACTCAACATTTTTAGGACATTGAACAGTGAAATCCTTTTAATATTATGAGAAAAGTGTTTATTTTTCTGTGGCATCTTAATTTGATTAAAAAATCAAGTAGCAGTAAGGCAGTTAAGTTTCTAAGACAGTTATCATCAATAAATACTCTCATTTATAAAGGTAAGGATGTTTTTGCTTTTACTAGTGTGGGGATTGGATCTTCTGAAAAGTCCTTTTACTATAGTAGAAATAAATTCTGGGTAAATTGGAAAAATATGATATTTAATGCACTCTTGGGCCTGCAAAAGATAAGAGAATCTCTGAGGAGCAAAGATACATATACAGATACACTTATGGATGTAAAATATCTGTATATATTTAAAGAATAGAAAATGGAGTAAAAAATGAGGAAAAAAAGACTTTAAAAATGACCAGGTAGTTCTTAAAAAAGGACCAAATAGAATATTTAGAAATAAAAATTGAAATAAAAATTTAGGTAGATTAAACAGATATTCCATAAAGTCAAAAATGAATTAGAGGCTGACAGGATTAATGAAATTATCTAGAAAGCATAAATGAAAGATATGAAAAATATGAAAGGTTAAAAATTATAGAGAATTAAATGAGGTTTTAGTATAAAGCTATAATTAGAAAAAGAAAGCCAGCAAACTAAGAAAGAAAAACCGTATGATTATCTCAATACGTGTAGGAAAGGCATTTGACAGAATCTACACCATTCTCTCTGATAAAACTCTTAGCAAACTAGGAATAGAAAGGAGCTTTCTCAACCTGATAAAAGGCATTTAGGAATAAGGAACAGGTAAAATCATACTTAATCATGAGGGCTGAATGCTTCTCTCTTAAAATCAGGGAGTAGACAAGGATTTCTTTCTGTTCTACTACTTCTATTTAATATTCTCCTAACTAGTGGAGTGGAACAAGAAGAAATGAAAGATTTCCAGTTTGGAAAGGACAAAATAAAGTTTCTCTATTTACAGATGATATCATTGTCTATGTAGAAAATTTGATGGCATCTTTAAAGAAAATAGAACCAAAAAGTGACTTACTGCAAGATTACAGAATACAGGTCAATACAAAAAAATTAATTGTATTTCTATATAAGCAATGTACAATTGAGAATTAAAATTTAATAATTCCATATACGTAGCATCAAATAATGTAAAATACTTATGAACAAATCTTTTGAAAGATGAATATATCTGTATACTGAAAACTATACAATATTGCTAAACTTAAGACCTAAGTAAATAGAGTTACTTTATTTATGGATTGGTGGATTCAGATATCCATTCTTCCCATGTAGATCTATAATCCCAACAGATGTTCTGGAGAAATTGATAGGCTACATCTAAAATTCAAATAGAAATACAGAAGACCTAAGATACCCAACACAGCTTTAAAAAAGAAAATCAGAATTGGAAAGCTTAGCATTATCTGATTTCCAGACTTACAAAACTACCTTACTCAAGAAGGTGTGGTGTTGTTGTCAAGTTAGAGACAGATCATTGATGCAGAATAGAAAGACCAAAAATACACTCGCACATATACAGAAAACTGATTTTCAAAAAATGTTGCAAAAGCATTTAAGTGGTGACACAGTAATCTTTTTAACAAATATTGCTGGAACATTTGGATACCCAAGTGTAAGACTTAAAATTCTAAAACTGATTGGAAGAACAAAATAAAACTTTGTGACCTGGGGGAGACAAAGTTTTCTTCTATGCAACACTAAAACCTTGATCTATAAAAGAAAAAAAATTGGTATTTGGACTTTCTCAAAACTAAGAATTTCTGCTCTGTAAATTACTTCATTAAGAGACTACCAGACAAGGCATAGACTGAAAAAATATTTGCAAATCATATATTTAATAAAGAACTTCTGTCTAAAGAACTCTCAGAACTCACAAAACATTCAGTTTCTATTTTTGTTCTATTTTTAAAATAGGACAAAGGATTCAAAGGAACACTTAGAGATAGTGTCAAATAAGCACATAACTACAATTTAAAAGACCTGACCGTACCAAGTGTTGGCACTGGTGAAGTTATAGAGTGACTGGAATTCTCACATACTGTTGATGAGAAATCTGGAATTGTACAGCCACTTTGGAAACAGTTTGGCAGTTTCTTAAAAAGTTAAACATACATCTATGTAACTCAGCAATATACCCTCATGTATTAATTCCAGAAAAATGAGAGTATATTCACAAAAAGACTTGCATACAAATGTCCATTAGCAGCTTTTTATTTAGTAGCCAGTAACCTTAATCAACCTGTGTCCATAAACATGTGAATGGATAAATAAACCATAGTAAAGCCATATAATGGAATGTAATCAGTGACAAAAACATGAACTGCTAATACATGTAAAAACATAATCTCAAAATTATTATGTTGAATGGAAGATTCCAAAGAGAAAGGGTTGTATTCTACAGTTCTGTGTATAGGTAGTCATTGCTTTACATGGGACTGTGTTTACTGAAATGTATGCACATTCGACCTCTGTCCTTGCTTTGCATAGTTCTGATTATACATGAGTTTCTGTTAACATGGTACCATGCAAAACAAGGACTACTTGGAATATAAAATTGTGGAAAATACAACTAATCTATCATGATAGAAACAGATCACTGGTTATATAGGGAAGAGATGAGGTGGAGGAGGTTAGGGAGCCACAAGAGAGAGGAATTAAAAGAGCACAAAAGATACAAATAGACTGTTTAACTGAGAAGATGTGCAAATGAATAATAATCACATACATAAAACCTCAACATTAGTCATTAGGGAAATGCAAATCAAAACTAAAAGGAAGTTCCACCACACAACCAGTGGAATCAAAATGACTATCAGTAAAGTAACTGGTGTTGGTAAAGATGTGGAGACCCTAGAACACTCATATATTGCTGGTGGAAACATAAAATAGTACTGCCACTCTGGAAAGCATTTTCACAGTTTCTTAGTATACATTCTCCATATGACCCAACAGTTCCATTCTTTTTTTTGTTGTTGTTAAAGATTTTATTTATTTATTCATAGAGACAGAGAGAGGCAGAGGAGAAGCAGGCATCATACAGAGAGAGCCTGATGTGGGACTCTATCCAGGGTCTCCAGGATCACACCCTGGGCTGCAGGCGGCGCTAAACCGCTCGCCACCAGGGCTGCCCCCAACAGTTCCATTCCCAGAGAAATGGAAGCTTGTGTCCACAAAGTGGATCTCTACACAGCTGTTTATAGCAGCATTGTTCATAATAGCCAAATACCGAAAATAGTCTGAATGTCCATCAGCTGTTCAACGGATAAACAAAACACTATATATTTGTACAATAGATTACTGTGCCGCATTAAAAGGGAACAAAATACTTACACATCAAACTACATGAATAAACCTTAAAAACATTGTTAATTGAAAGGGGCCAAACTCAAGTACATATTGTATGATTTTGTTTATATGAAATTTCTGTAAGAGCAAAACTATAGATAGAAGGCAGATAAATGAGTCATGAGGTGTTGGAACAAGGTTTGATGAATGGATGGATAAAGAGGGAACTTCTGTGGTGATAAGATTCTTCTAAAAGTGGATTGTGCTGATGGACTATAATTATGAATTCACTAAGTGTCATATATTTGATTATAATATGTATTTTGTGTTATATGGACAATATGTATTTGTGTTGTACCAACTCAAAATACAATGACGGAATATCAGCATGATTTAAAGAAATTGCTGGTGATGGGCTTGGAACTAAGAAAATAGAAGGTGAGCATAGAATATCTTGTTCTAGAAAATAAATGCTCCAGAACTGATCATCAAAACAAGTAAGGACAGTAATGGACTTTAACCTATGAGTAAAATAAAAATTCAGAGGTCTGTATGTCAAGCTAGACAAACAGATGGATGGACTGACAGATGATGGACTGTGAGCTAATAATGAAGATAGAACAATGAAATTAAAAAGAACTATTTTGCAACTGTTATGATAAAATTGGATTCATGTAGTAATCATCAGTGGATGCCAAATCTGGAGGAAGGAGAGTTTGATAAGGAACAGTATATTTACATGGTATTAAAGTGTCTCCCAGTACTTACTAATTCCGAAAGAAAGCTGGGAACTATGCCGTAGAAGAATCAGACAACACTTTATGTAATCACAATACCCCCCAAAACCCTGCAAATATATATAATACCCCAAGGACACATTATTCATGTTTCATTCCAGGCAAAAATATATAACCTGAGTCTAATTATGTGGAAACAAGATAAATCTAAGCTTTTGGACAATCTGTAAAATATCTAGACCTCACTGCTTAAAAATAGCAATGATATAAAAGACAGATTAAAGAGTAGTTTCATAGTAGGTAAGACTTTATATAAAGGGATATGACACCTAACTGTAAAATACGTTCTGCTGACTAGTACCTGTTCCAGAAAAAAAATGCTATAAAAAATGTTGGATAATTCATAAAATAGGAATATGAAAAATATATGAGATATTTGTGTAACAAGGGTAAAAATCCCAAGTTGATAACTGTAGTATGGGTAATTTTATTCCTAAGAAGGTCACTTAATGACCCACACTGTAGTGGTACAGAGCTCTGATATGTACAACTTAACTCTCAACTATTTGAATGAGGGAGTGAGGGAGCGAGCGAGAAAGAATAATAGTGATAAAGTAAATATGACTCAATGTTGGTTGACAAATGGTGGATTGGAGTGAGCAGACACAGTAGGATTTTGGGGAGGATGGTTATTTCCTTTTTCTGTAAATGTAAAATTTTTCTTTAAGTTCAAAATTTAAAGTTTAAAGGAAAAAAGATACCATGAAAAACTCTCCATGGCATCAATTTGCCAGCTAATTTTAAAAGGCAGGCGAAATGGACACTTTTCTAGAAAAATACAACTTGCCAAAATTGCTAAAGTAGCATTAGACACTATGCATAGTCCTTTAACTTTCAAAGAAATTGAATTGCTAGTTTAAAGTCTTTCTACCAAGAAACCAGTAGTCTCAGATGGTTTTTCAAGCAACTTCTACCAAAATTCAAGGAACAGATCATCCGTTTTTCTTTTTTTAAGATAAGAAAAACCTCCCGCACTCATTTTCTGAGACTAAAATGACCTTTATGCCAAACCAGTTAAGGATTACAAGAAAGGAAAATTACAATCCAGTCATGCTCAGGCACATACATGGAAAAATCTTAAAATATTAGTACACCAAACACAGCAATAAGTGAAAATGATATAACTGTCTCACAGAGTATTTGACAAAATTCATGATGATTAAAAAATACTAGCAAACTAAGAGAAAGGAATTTTCTTAAGTTGATAAAGGATATCTAATAAAACCTTTAACAGTCATCATTTTTAGTGATAAAATGTGAAAAGCATTGCCTTAACAGTCAGGGAAAAAGGCCAGATGCCCACTATCCCTGCTACTTTTCAATGTTGTCCTGCAGGGCCAAACTAACATAGTAAAAGAAGAAAAATAAATAATAGATTTCAAATATCCCAGAAGAATTCATTCCTATTGCTTTTCTGTACATTTGAACAAATCTTAGACCTGTCAGAATCACCAGAAAGCTACATGTCTATCTCTGAAAAACTGAACTAGTTTATGCCTATAATTTAAAATCGGTATCTTCATTTTGGTTCCGACTTTCATGCTATTCTTTCCCTCTCTCTCTCTCTCTCTTTTTTTTCCCCTCTTTCTCTCTTCCTCTCTGTACCGGTTATTTCTCTATAAACTTTTTCATACTGTGTATCAAATGTTGGCCTTTGAATGTCCTGGATATGAGCACAGCTGTAAATATAACAATTTTTTACTGATAAGGATCATCTGTAATATCTCTTGTCAACCATATTTAACAGTGTCAGAGTGGATAGGAGGAAATTCTCTCCAAATATTTTTCTCCTCATCTGAGTGAAGAAACTTATTATATTTATATTCTCTCTGATATAATCATTGTTTGTTATATGTTAAAATGTCCAAGATATTTAACTTCTGTATGATACACTAATCATTTTTTGCCAAACATTAGACTTTTTTTCTATATTCAACAATTAGAACTTTGCAAAATTGTAAATATTTGCAAACAATGCAAACAATGAGCAAACAATGTAAATTTGTTTCACGCTTTCATGCAGATGGATTACTTTTAGTTCATGCAGTTGTAGAGAAGCTATAGTGAGTAAACATGTGTGAGTGAAAGTAAAAGGGCAAACACTTTTGAAGTGTTCAAACACCCTTAAAGTCACTCTAATTCTTTTCTGTTTAATGTTTGCTCTTTATTTCCTGGGGAATGTTTAAATAACATTTCTATTTCATATTTGACTTCTGAAAGGAAATACTAAAAAAAAAATAAGGAAATACTATCTGATACTGAAATGAGCATATTTACAAAATGCAATTGAATGCTTTGCTGGATTATAGGATTAAAAGTTAACCAAAGTGACATATTCCTCCCCTTTAAACAACTTACTTCCCCATTGGTTTCCTTTCCAATCTTACTTGTTCCATTCATGGAACCCTTCACTGGGACATACTGGTTATGATAGTCTGTGGAAATACTAACAGAAAATACCTTTTAATAATTTATAGTGGTAAAATATTACCACTGAAGAATCTGAAGAAGGAAAATCTGAAGAAGGAAAGCTTATTGTAGGAAGACCTAAAGGAAGACTTCCGTAATAGATTTGTTCTTAGTGTGCAAAAGTGATACTTAGACTCCGTAGAAGAACCTGAACTTTCTGACAGTCATAGGCTTCTCTAACCAGCAACGAGTTATGGTTCCTCAAAATTCTCTGCAGCATCAATTAGCCTATACTAGGGATTAAAACTACTTAAGTACAAGTGAAAGACATTAATAGTTCTCTGAAATAACTTATGCAGGAGTACTTTAGTTAGGCATAATGTAATGTATACTTCTGTAATCTGTTATAAAAAGAAATCTTGTACTAGGCTGCTTGCTCAAATAGGGAATCTAATGCTGAGATAAAATGTAGTTATTTTCTTTTTAGTAATCCAATTAGTTAAGATCTGACATACGAGAATTCTATTTTAAATTTTTTGAGGAACTTCCTTAGTATTTTTCATAGCCGCTGGCCCATTTTACATTCCCGTCATTAGTGCACAAGGGCGTGTTCCTCCACATCCTTACCAACAGTTATATTTTCTTTGTTTTGATAGTGGCCATCCTAACAGGTATGATGTCATATCTCATTATGGTTTTGGTTTGCATTTCCTGATGATTAGTGATATTGATCTTTTGTATGCTTGTTGACCATTTGTATTAGCTTCTTTGGAGAAATGTCTATTCATGTTCTTTACACATTGTTTTAGTAAAATTATTTGTTTTTCATTGTTGTCATTGTGTTGTAGAAGTGTTCTATTGACTTTTTAAAATCTTGTCTATCTATTTATTATTTATAGTTAGCTCTTCACCTAACATGGTGCTTCAGCTCTTGACCCTGAGATCACAGGTAGCATGCACAACCAACTGAGCCAGCCAGTTGTCCCATAGGAGTTCTTTCTTTATCTATTCTGGACATTAAGATACATGGCTAGCAAGTATATTCTCTCATTCTATATGTTGCCTTTTCTTTCTTTTGATTATTTCCTTTGCCACACAGAAGTTTTGAAGTTCGATGTAGTTCCATTTGCTTAGTTTTGCTTCCAATGTGTGAAGTTTTGATGTTATATCCATGAAATTACTGCCAAATCCAGTATCATGAAGCTTTTCCCCTATGTTTTCTTTTATAAGTTTTATAATTTGGGGTCTTATATTTAGGGTTTTGATTCATTTTGGATTTTAAGTATGGTGTAAGGCAAAGGTCCAGTTTCTTTATTTTGCACGTGGATATCTAGTTTTTTCAAACAGCTGAACAGACTGTCCTTTCCCCATTTTGTAGCTCTCTCACCCTTGTCAGAGATCATACAACCATGTATGTGAGGATTTATTTCTGGGCTCTCTATTCCATTTGTGTATGTATGTATCTACCTTTATACTAGTACATATTGTTTTTGTATTAGCTTTGTAATATGTTTTGAACTCAAAGTCTGAGACCTCCAGCTCTGTTTTTCTTTTCTCAAGGTTGTTTTGGCTCTTTGGGGTCCTTTGAGATTCCATGTGAAATTTGATCTTTTTTTCTCTTTCTGCTAAATATTCCTTTGGGATTTTGCTAGTGATTACACTGAATCTTTAGATTGCTGTGGATAGTATGGACATTTTAACAGTATTAAGTCTTCCAGGAACACCAGATAATTTTCTGTTTATTTGCATCATCTTTTATTTCTTCCAGCAGTGATTGGTGGTTTTAAGTCTATAAATCTTTTACCTCCTTGGTTAAGTTTATTCTGAGCATTTTATTCTTTTTGGTGCTTTTTGAAGCGGGATTACTGTCTGATTACTGTGGGATTACTGATTTCCTCTTCAGATTTTTTTTTTTTTATAAAGCGTGTGCACCTTTTTTTCTTTAAAGATTTTATTTATTTATTCATGAGAGACACAGAGAGAGAGGCAGAAACACAGGCAGAGGAAGAAGCAGGCTCCCTGCGGGGAGCCCCATGCGGGACTCAATCCCAGGACCCTGGGGTCACGATCTGAGCCAAAGGCAAACGCTCCACCACTGAGCTACCCAGGCGTCCCATGATTTCCTCTTCAGATTGTTTATTGTTAGTGTGTAGAAGTGCAACTGATATTTATGTGTTGGTTTTGTATTCTGCAAATGAATTAATCTATTCTAACAGTTTTTTTAAATGCACTCTTTAGGGTGTTGTACGTACACAGTCATGTACATTTCAGTTTTCTCTTTCCCTCTCAAGGGAGAAGCTGCAAGTCAGAATTCTCCTCCCAGTTCTGAGCTAGCTTGAGAGAGGAGCTGACATGATTGAAATGAAATGGCTTTTCTTACCCTTTCAGTGCTTCTGTTCTTGACTTTGAGCTTGTGTGGGGTACTGTGACTCTTAACTGGTTTCTGGAGTTCTGGTAAAGGGGTTTGGACCACAACTGTTATGTCCAACCTTAACTGTTGTTAAGTCTGTTTTTATGAATGAGAAGAGATGGGTCTTCCTGTTACACCATCCAGTGTCCCTGAATCTCTTGGTTTTTTAGAATAACATTGACCTGAGTTTTTCTGTTCTTGCTTTTCTCCTTTTTGAAGAAGGAAACAGTAGGCAACTATTTGCCTTACTGTTTGGTTGATACAAAGATGGGAAAAAATGGAAAATACGAGCTAGATTACTTCAAAAGTAATTTCACATGGTACATTAGCTATCATGCTAATTCCGTTGACTAGAGAGGATTTAGCCATGCATGTTAATTTGATATTTTAAGGCAAGCATTATATTATTTCAGCTTAATTTATGTCTCTCCTTAATTTAACAACAGAAACTAAAGATCTTTAAAGATCTGCATTTCAACATGAATCAGTGTTTAAGCATATGTCAAGATGCATGCTTTTGTGTATATGTACATATCTGTATGTGAGAAAAAGTGAATAATGAATATGAATGTTTGGATATTCTTAGTCATGTTGGTACTAATTTAAGTGATTGTAAAAGAATTCAGGCATTTCTTTATTCTGGGGGATGGGAGAATAAATAAATAACACCACAACTAAAGCCCATAGTAAAATATATTTTTTCTAACAATATAATTTACCTAAGACATAATATACATCAAACTTAAGACTGTAATAAAACTTTTAAAGATATGTGATTTTAAAAGATCTAATGAAATTATTTTTGGTAGAGTCTGGCTTATTTTATATATGAAAAGTTTCAGTTGCTACTATATTTATTTTAGATTATATTTCCATAAAAATGAATTTTCACATTGGGAGGAATCTTTTAACTATAGGAAGCTATATATCTTTTATGGAATCTCATCATTTCCTCAAAGTAAAGAAGAAGCGAAATGGAAAAGTTTAGTAGCTCTTTAAGTAGTTTTATCTACACAGCATATATTTATAAGCAAATGATTATTTTTTGTTAAAACTGTAGTAAAATATTTCAGAATATTAGGGAAATGGAGTATGTCTAAGTCCTTTATTAAATTGTTATTGAATGCCTACCATATTCCATATTCCAGACACTGTGATAGAGATTGGAGATACTCAAATGAACGGAATAGAAACAGGCACTAATTGGGGAAATAAACATTAAGCAGACAATTGTATATATATGATGGTTTATAATTATGGTAGCTTACAAAAATTTTCAGGGTTCTATGAAAATGGGTGATGTAACCTCATTAAATGAATTTTAAAAACTTAGATGTTAATAATAAGTTGGCTTGGTGAAAGGGAGAAGTATGCAAAAAGGATAGAACACATCCTTTTCAGAGACTGATAGAAGTCCAGTGTAGCTGGAAGGGGAAGAGCATTCGTAATGTGGCCAGAGTGCCTAGAAGAGGCCATGTACTATTTTATGTATTTTGAACTTTTACATAAACACAAGTGACACGATTCATATTTATAGGTTTTAATGTTAATTACGCTGTGGGGGTATAGATTGGAGGGCGCCAACTCTAGAGAAAGGCAGCTTGTTGCAGGAATTCAGAAAGAGATAATAATGAAGGTTGTATTAGTTTCCCAGGGGCTGCTGTAACAAAGTTTCACAAACTGAGTGTCATAACAACAACAAAAAATTATTTTCTCCTATCTGGAGGCTGGAAGTCTAAAGTCAGGGTGTTTGGCATTTGGTTCAGTCTGAGTCCCACTGGGGAAGGATCTCTTTTTGTTCCAGTCCCCTCTTTTTGGCTTGTTAATGGCTGTCCTCTTCCTGTGTCTTCATACCATCTTCCTTTTGTATGTGTTTGTGTTCAGTAAGAATACCGGTGGTATTCGATTAGGGTCCATCCTCATGATCCCATTTTAACTTAATCCTTTAAAGACTGTACCTCTCAGTATGGTCACATTCTCAGGTATAGGAAGCTTAGGACTTCAACATATGAGTTTTGTGAGGAACTGACCTGGCTTATAACAATGATTAATATTGATGACAGTGAAAATGGACAGAAGTGGACTGATTTGAGGATTACTTAGAAGATAAAACTGATACCTCTTAGTAATGGATTAGAAATGGTAAGATGGGGAAAAAGGTATCAAGATGACACCAAAGGTTCTAGTTTGACAAAAGTTCTGGGAGATAGTAGCAATTTCATTTGGGAGCATAAACTGAGAAACATATTTAAGAGGAAAGATGATGAGGGGTACCTGAGTGGCTCAGTTGGTTAAGTGTCCAACTCTTGATCTCAGCTCAGGTCTTGATCCCAAGGTCATGAATTCAAGTCCCACATTGGGCTCCATGCTTGACGTGGAGCCTACATGAAAAATAAAAAGAAAGGAAAGATGATGAGCTCTGTATTAAGGTATTTGTTTATGTGACTTCCACGTGAAGATGCCAGTTAAGCATTTTAATATGTGGAACTAAAGCTCAGAAGAGAGGCCTAGACCAGAGACATGAACTCATAGATGGCAATCAAAGCCATGACAATGGATGAAATCGGCTATATAGAGAAAAGAAATGTACCTAAATAGAGTCCAAAGAAAATGCAACTTATAAAATTCATATAAAACCATCTTTTCCAAAGTGGTGTATGCAGTTTGGCTTGGAAAAAGATAGTTATAACTTCTACCTATACATTTAAAAAGTCTTATCCTTTAAATTATTTTATATATTTTATATTATGTATCTTAACATACTAGTACTTGTATAATTTTAAACAAATAAGTTAAATATATTTTAGAGTGGGTATCAACAAATATTTTCCATTGGGTGAGTTTATGAAACACTGCAGCAGAGGAAGCAACAACGAGTGTCCCAGGAGGAGAATGAAACCAAAGAGAATATGGCAAGGGAAGCTGAGGCACTGGGTTTAAGGCATGTATGGCTTGTACTAAATCTAGTTTGAAATTTTAAATACTAGTAAATCATGCATTCTCAATGAGGGCAATACTGGCTCTAAGAGGGAGAAATAGTTCTTTTGTTTTGTTTTGTAAGGAGTAGAGATATAAAAAATCTTAGATATTATATATATATGGTTTGTGGCCTCTAAAGCTCAACCCTGCCCTACAAAATCTTATTTCTTACTGATTTTTGTTATTAGCAAGAAACTACATTAAATTTAAATTAAGTACATCATAATTATATAAACATAATATATGTGTTATATATTTGTATGCAATTAATTTAGCTTTTTCTCTTTTAAGGGCAATAATGAAAAAAGTTGAGCAACACAAAAAACTATGTAGAAAGGACTTTAAAACCTTGTAAACCCACGTAAAGGTACTGTAGTTTAACCGAAGTACCGAGTTCCTCTTCTCAAAGGAAGAGTGTGGGATTTGAATTTGAAGAACTTTACTTTTTTGCCATATTTATTTCAGCATTGTATATTTTACATCAAAAATTTATGCTGTTTATAATTAAGTTATATAGGAGTGCCTGTGTGGCTCAGTTGGTTAAGCATCTGCCTTTGGCTCAAGTCAGATCCCAAGATCCTGGAATGGAGCTGCATGTTGGGCTTCCTGCTCAGTGGGGAGCCTCCTTCTCCCTCTCCCTCTACTGCTCCCCTGCTTATGCTCTCTCTCTCTCTGTCAAATAAATAAAATCTTTTTTAAAAAATCTTTTAAAAAAAGATTATCCAATTACCTCCCCCAAAATTAAAATGAATGGAAAAAAGTCATATTTAATCGTATCACCCAGAGATAATCTGTTAATACTTTATATATAGTTTTCTGTTTAACTGTATACATTTTATATCAAGTCCTACCTTCAAAAGGTATCTGAAATCTACTTTTCACTACCTCCCACTACCACTTTAATCAAATCCCCCATTTTTAAAAACAAAAAGTAGAATGTACCAAAAGTATTATTCTTTTTCTTTGAATAATATACATATAAAAGCCAATATTTTGACTTCAGCTAAAATTGTTTTGTATAGACTTTCTCATTTTGCTCTATAGTGTTCATCTTGAAGTCTCCACTGAGTTTGTTTCTGCCTTTTTTTATAATTGACACAACAAAATGTTTCTCCCAGAAGGCTATTTTCCAGTGAAAGAATTTTTCATTGCCTTCTCTTTGCCTCACCAGGATTCCTCTCCTTGTATCCAGAAGATAATTAAGAGCTACTTTAAAATTCATATATATTTGGTTTCTTTGATCAAGTCTGCAGGCTTTCTTATTTATAACATGATCTCTCCAAAGAGATCTCTGGCACAGAATTTTGCTCAGTCTTTTACTTTCTCTTCTTTTTTGATCTTAACTCCCTCTGCTTCCCTCTGACCTTCTCTTACTAATAAGCACAGTAATTTATCAACTCTTTATCTAAACTGATCCTTAGAGAAGGAGATCCTCTCATTTCCTCTCAGAGATAGATCTTATCCTCCCGCCCACCCCCCACAGCAGACTTATCCCTCTCCTTTTGTTTTATATTCTACATCTTAACCCTCTCCTAGAATGTTCTCTGGTTTCTCCAATACCATCCTTCCCTGGCTACTTCCTCTCAAGGGTCTACTGTTTAAAACCAAAATTAAAATAAAATCCTTGGTCCTCTATCTCCACCTAAGTATTTTTTCTTTTCATGCCCCAGTTTTAGTAAGCTACTTTGTGTATTTACTTTCTTATTTCTGTTTTGCTCCAAACCACTGAAATCAAGTTTCTAATGCTTTGAAACAGTTCTTGTTAAATTCATTCTGATGACCCAACTGCTAAATCATTCTTCTCACTTCTATAACCATCTCTTATTTCACTCCTTTGAGGCAATAACTGCTGCTTCAGCTTAATGCTTTTCTCCTTCATAGGTATTACTTCTCTTCAGAATCCTTCATTGACTCTTCTTCCTCTACCTACCTTTTAAAATAATTTATTTGTAAAATTTCAGGCCTACACAAAGTAGAGAGCCAAGTACAGGAGAATGATCAATAATGTATCATCCAGCTTCAGCAGTTACTAACTTATGACCAATCTTTTTTTTTTTTTTTTTTTTGTAACTGTCTACACCTACTCCTTTCTCTCTACTCTGAATTATTTCCTCTTCCAACCTTTAAATAATGTTTTTCTTCTGGGTCCCATCCTCAACATTTTTTCCTTCTCATGCTACATGCAAGCAGTAGAAAAGCTCACACATGCTAACAATTGTTACAACCCCCAAATGCTAATAACACCTAAATCTATTTCTTCAGCTTGCATCTTGTTCTTAAGCAAGAGATTCATATTTACTAGCTTAGATCATCTTCACTTGGATGCTTCATAGATTCTAGAAGCATAAGTCTAAATGAGTTAATCTTTCTCTGCCTACCTGCTGCCCTGTCTAAAATTCCATTTTGGTTGTTCAGTCTCCCAACTTCTTAGTCCTATACAGATATATTTAGTCCTAGCCCTTCATGAATATTTTTAATTGCTCATCAAGTCCTATCCGTTTTCCTGCTGACATAGTAAGCCTACATTTTTTCCCCAGCAAATTTATAACTGATCTTACCTGCAGGCTCACCACCACCCTACATATTGTTCATCTTCCGCATTATTACCAGAGTGATTTACCTAAAACACGTTTAATCACGGTATTCTCCCATTAAAATCCTTAAATATTTCACTGGTATCTACATGATGAATTAAGATACTTCTGGATCTGGTTCTTGACTTTTTCTGAATGCTCACTGTACATTCAGAGAAGAGAAGATGCTTTTCACTGGGCAGCTGGCTAGCTCAGTTGGTAGAACATGTGACTCCTGATCTCAGGATTGTGAGTTTGAGCCCCAGGTTGGGTGTAGATAGAGGTTACTTAAAAATAAAAAAAAAAAAATCTTTAAAAAAACAGAAAGAAAATACTTTTCACATCTTTAGGCTCTGTTCATCCCTCTGGAATTTTCTCGGCTCATCTCTTCTTCCCATCTGTATGGTAAATTACAGTCTTCCTTGGAATCTAGCTCAAGATATCCTGACTCTTCTTAATAATAAATTCTATAAATTATTATTATCCCTATTGTTTACATAGCTTATAAGCTCAGAAAAATAAAGGACCTGCCCAAGGTTACAGAGCTAGTATATTGCAGACCTTGGGTATAAGTCAAGGCTCTTTTATTTCAGAGCCCATACCCTTTGACCACACCTAAATGCAAGAATGTTTACTTGAAGGTTTGGGCCTTATTACTGTGTGCAATAAGGTACAATCAAGTACATTTTATCAAGAAAACCCATGGTAGTTGCCATGTTATAAAGATAAACTGGATAATATCTGCTTTAAAATCACTTTTATCCAGATGTTATCATTCTAAGTTTCTCTCTGTATATTTAATCAGGTCAAAATTAGTGACAAAAGCAGCCAAAGTGCTGTTCTTCTAAAATAACAGATTCATCCAACATAAATGTTTTAGAATTCCTGTATATTTTATTTTTATACTTCTAACTGAGAAACAAGCCAAGAGTTTTTTTAAGTTGCAAACATTTCCCAAAAATTATCTGATAACATGATTGCACTGAATTAAAATGAAAGTGAAAGTGCTGTGGTCTGAGTGTTTCTGTCCCCATAAAATTCATACATTGAAATCCTAACCCCCAATGTGTGAGGCCTTTAAGAAGTGTGATTAGGTCATGAAGGTAGAGGCTTCACAATAAAGAGATCCCAGAGAGCTAGCTCCTCTCTTCTACCATATGAAGTTATAGTGTAAACAGCCCTCTGTAAGGAACAAGGTCCTTACTAGGCACTAAATCTGCCAGGACTTTGATCTTGGACTTCCTGCCTCTTGAACTGTGAGAAAACTATTTGTGTTGTTTTTAAGTCATCAAATTTATGGCATTTTGATTACAGCAGTCCAACTGGACTAAGAAAGTAAGACAGTATTAGATGTAGGTTATAAATAGATGAATATCAAATATCCTTCCAGTTGAAATCTTGTTGAATTATTAAAATCTAGTAGAATTTTGTTTCAACATACTTAGTAGCAATTATGTGACATACTAATTTGATTTGAAAGTGTAGGTAAAATGATTTTTTTATATATCTGTATATTTTCCTATTTTTTGCAGGTGGTTCTATTTGTAACATATTGTGGCTTTGACAATAAAACTTTTGATAATTATTTGATAAATAAAATTAATATATCTTTATATTTTGGAAGAATTATATAATATGTGTGTATGCACATCATATACCTATACAGAAGCATATATACGTATATAAAAACTCTTTGTTGTACTATCTTACTCCCAAATCTACATTTTCATTATTATCTTCCACACTTTCTCCATCCATCTGAATCTACCTCATCTTCTTTTATCTTTCTGAAGCACTTTGCATGTCCTTTCTTATTCCAACAACCGTGTATCCTTTTTAGTGTACCTCTTTGATAACTTACTCTAGTTCTTAGTATGACAAGTCTTTGGACTTGACTGATTATATATATATATATATAGAGAGAGAGAGAGAGGAAGATTTAAAGAATTGACTCAGATTTTGGAGGCTGATAAGTCCCAACATCTCAGTCAGTAGGCTGGAAACCCAGGAGAACTGACGGTGTAGTTCCACTCTGAAACCAAAGGCTTGAGACCCAGGAGAGCCAATAGTATATAGTTCTGGCCCAAGAGTCTCCAGGCTGAAGACCCAGGAAGAGCTGCTCTTTCAGTTTGAGTCATAAAGCAGGAGGAAAAAATAAACAAAAAACAAAAACCCTGATATTCCAGCTTGAAAAAGTCAAGCACAAAGAATTCTCTCTTAACCTTTTAAAAAAACACATCTTTTAGGCCTTCAACTGATTGGGTGAGACCCACCCACATTAGAGAGGGCATTCTGCTTCTCTCATTCTACTAATTCAGCTGTTAAACTCATCTATAACCCCCCTAACAAACACACCAAAAGTGTGAAGACTAAATACCGGGGGCACCCAGTAGGCAATTAAATTGACCCATAGAAATGGCCATCACAACAATAGTAGGTAGTACTATGTGATAGTCACTGGGAGATACAGTGAGACATATTAGTTATTTGATTTTATACTACAAAGAATATTAGCAGTGTTGACAAATATTCTGTACTTATTCTGACAGGTACCATTTTAAGCACTTTGTCGGAATTAACCCATTGAACCTTCCTGATAGATGGACGAATGGGTTTCCATTTCATAGACGAGGATACTGAAGAATAGAGATATTAACTTACCCACAGTCACAGTTAGTCAGTGATAGGGTCTGGCTCCAGAGTTTCTCTTCTTAACCACTACTCTTTTCCTTTACTCACACAGGAAAATATCAATATGATGGGGAATATGGGATGCTAGAGAAGTATATAACAGAGTGTGTCAAACCTAGGGGAACCAAGAGAGGAGGCACCTAAACTGAACTGTGAAGAAGGTGCAGGTTTTTAAAAGCTGCTAAAACTAAGACTATGAAAGAACCTTCAAGAACCTGAAAGGATTTGAGTATGGTTGAATCTTTGACCTCAGTGGTATGAAACAGGAAATATAGGCTGAGAAAATCAAGTCATTAAAGGCTTTGTAAGTCAAGGAGGAATAACACTTTTATTTTTTTTTTTTAAGATTTTATTTATTCATAGAGACACAGAGAAAGAGAGAGAGGCAGAGACACAGGCAGAGGGAGAAGCAGGCTCCATGCAGGGAACCCGACCGGGGACTCAATCCCAGGTCTCCAGGATCACACCCCGGGCTGCAGGTGGCGCTAAATAGCCACCTGGGCTGCCCAGGAATAACACTTTTAATATATCAAACAGAACTGAGATTGAATCTCAGTTCTACTACTTTCTATTTAATTCTAAGTAGGTCATCTTATCTTTTTGAGCTCCTATTTTCTTTCTAGAAAGGGACTAAGAATGCCTTCTTTTGAGATTTTTCATTCACCCAATAAATATTTATTATGTGTCTGTTATGTCTGGGTCATGTTCTCATTGCAGAAATTACAGTGGTAAAACAGACAAAAATGGTGCCTCTGCTGACCTGGAGTTTACATTTTAGGGGTTGTTTTAAGGTTTAAATGAGATAACATCCCATAATGCCTATTACATAATGCACATTCAAAAAATGTCAATGTCTTGGTCAAAGTTTGGGTTCTCTGAGTTAAAAGTTAACACTTTATGGATTTCAAGTTTTGAGTGACTCAGAGTCACTAAGAAAAAGAAGTAGCCAATTATTTGGGACTCAGTATTTTCTTTCAAAAGGATATGTCAAGGAATTAGAAATTTTCTTGTTTATTTTGGCAATTTCTCTAAAGCCCTGAAGAATTTCTGCCTTTTCTAGAAATCTGTTTCAGTAGTTCTATGAAGTTATAAAAATGATTTACCTCAAAGGAATTTATGGTTAATTGTAGGAATAATGACACATCTGAAAGAAATACAAGAAAAAAAAACCTCTAGGGGAGATAAAAACAAATGCAAATAATCCACAGAACAAAAACAGAAAACCAAGGAAATGCAAAGAAGCGTAAAATGAAATGATAAAAGCAAGAACAACATATTAGGTAAACATATTTGGTTTGTAATTTCTTATTAAAAGACAAAAATTGCATTTAAAAATAAAATCATTATTTATGAATCACATCAAAAGCAAACAATATAGAGTAAAAATAAATGGAGTGACAAACATTTCTCAAATGAAACAGTGGCAGTATTAACTTCAGATAAAAGATGCTAGATAGAATAAAGAAGGTCACACAAAGTATATGTCACCAATCTCTTCAACAAATGGTGCTGTGAAAAACTGGGTATCCTTGTACAAAAGAAATAAAGGGACCCTTACCTTATACCATATACAAAAATTAATTGAAAATGATTTAAAGTCGTAAGTATAAAACCTAAAGTTATAAAACTCCTGAAAGAAACCATAAGGAGATGTCTTCAGGAAATTGGATTTGGTAGTGATTTCATGACACCCAAATCACAGGCAACAAAAGCAAAAATAGACCAAAGGGACCACATTAAACTTCAGAACTTCTGTGTGACAAAGGAAATAATCAACGGAATGAAACTGCAACATACGGAGTAATTGTAAGCCATGGGTCAGATAAGAATTGATGTCCAGAATATGTAAAGAATTCCCTCAACTCAACAACAGCAAAAATAAAACTGCATTTAAAAATGTCTAAAAAGGACTTGAGTAGACATTTCTCCAAAGATAGGATAGAAATAGTCAACAGGCTTATGAAAAGATGCCCAGCATCACTCATCATCAGGAAATGCAAATCAAAATAATAAGATATCACCTTGCATTCATCAGAGAACAGTGTATTGGTGAGGATAAGGAAACACTGGTACCTTGTGCACTGTTGATGAGAATGTAAATGGCACAGCTGTTGAGGAAAATAGTATGAGAAGTTCCTTAGAAATTGAAAAATGGAATTACCATATGATCCAGCAATGTCACTTCTGGTGATATATATCCAAAAGAATTGAAAACAGGATATGGAAGAGATATCTACTCACCAGTGTTTCATTGCACCATTATTCATAATAGCCAAGAGACAGACACAGTCTTAGTGTCCATTGATGGATGAATGGATAAAGAGAATATCACACACCAAAGAATATTATTCAGCCTTAAAAAAAAGGAAATCCTGTTGCATGCTACAATATGGGTGAAACTTGAGGGCATTGGGATAAATAAACCATTCCAAAAAATAAAATAACCCACTTGCATGAGGTATACCAAAGTAGTTACACTCTTAGAAAATGAAAGTAGATAGATAGGTGGTTGGTAGGATGGGTGGTTGTTGAAAGAAAAGAGTTCAATAAGTATAGCATTTTAGTTTTGCAAGATGAAAAATTTCTACAGGTCTGTTGTGTACAATAAGCTACATAAAGTTAACACTATTGTACACATAAAGAGAGTTAAGATAGTAAATTTTGTGTTTTTATTTTTTTTAAGATTTTATTTTTAAAAATAATCTCTGTATGCAACATGGGGCTCAAACTCACAACCCCAAGATCAGGAGTCGCATGCTCTACTCATTGAACCAGCCAGGCAGCCCTAAATTTTGTGTTTTTTTAATTAACACTTTGTGCATCATTTTCTATGAATTTTTTTAAAATATGAGGTTTGGGTATTAAGTATTTTATTAAAGGTTATTAATTCACTTAGCTAAATTATTCTGTGGATTTCCTTATTGGAGACAAAAGTAATACTTATATTGTGGACATAAATCCTATTTGTTAAGATAATTCAAATAATTGTTTCAATACCCTGTTGAAATCAATTTGCCTTCATGTCTGAGAATTTTGTGTTTGTATTCTTAAGACTGACCCAAGTTTTCTTTCCTAAGGGTATGTATGGGTGTGTAGAATTAATCATCAGATTTTCTTTATCTAGAGGAAAAAGCTTTCAGTTTTTCACCATTTGGCTGTACTTGCTGGGCTCTTTATATATGGCCTTTATTATGTTCAGATGATTTCTGTTCTTAGCTTTTTGAGTGATTTTATCATGAAAACATGTTGAATTTTGTCAGATGCTTACTAATACTCATCAATTGAGAAGGTCACGTGTTTTTTGTCCTTCATTCTGTTAATATTTTTTAAAGTTTTTTTTAATGTAAAAACATTTCCTTTAAGGTGCATGATATGCAATATACTTATTACATAGAATCTTGAGACTCTGAATCTATTTTCTGATCAATGTGTAAGAAGTGAACAATTATTTGATTTGCCTTTTTTTTATGGTATACAATACTCAGTTGAATTCAAAGCAAAAAATTTATTAAAGAAACAAATAATGAAAATAGAAGTATGTATGTATGGGTATAAAAGTAAGAAATCAGTACTTTCCTTACTTATTTTTTCATTTATAACCCAAAATTGGAATTTTAAAAAAAATTGGAATTTTATTTGTTGTAAGCACAAAACTAAACCAATTAGAGCTTTTTCATTTTTATGACATATTTGAATATTAGATACATTTTATTAATGTTATTAGGGCTAAGCATATGAATTGTCATTTTTGTACTTCAAAAGTAGAATATTAGCGATTTGATATTGTATACCACACATATAAAAATATCTTAAAAATACTTGGTAAAATTTCTAGAAGTATGAATTGGTTTTAAGAGTATTAAATAAAGTATTTTATCTTCTTTTTGAACTAATATTTCTCTTTTCTTTTTAGTAATTACTTTCTAAAACATTTATTCAAAGTTGAATGAAGTATTGTTCTGAGTAGTAGTAATTTCTGTGACTTTTAACTTTTTTTTAACTGGGGCACCCAGGTGGCTCAATTAAGTGCCTAACTCTTGGTTTCAGCCCACGTCATGATCTCATGGGTCGTGGGATCAAGCCCCAAGTCAGGCTCCTCACCCAGCAGAGAGTCTGCTTGACAGATTTTCCCCCTCTACTCCTGCCCTGCTCATTCTCTCACTCTCTGTCTCAATAAATAAATACATCTAAACATTTTTTTAGCTGTATTTATACTTTAGGCAGTTCTCTCTTGTAATTGATGGATTATACTCTGGTGCTCATTCCAGATCTAAGCTTGCTTTGTTCATCATTTTGTTATGGTCACACAATTGTCTTCTGCATATGTAAGGAAGATGGTAATAATTATATAATAATAACTAAATTCACTGAGGGCTTATTATATATTAGGGACTGTCCCGACACTTTTGTAAAATTTTTAATCCTCAAAATAATATTGCAATGAAATGTAGGTACTCTTATCATCACCATTTTATAGATGGAAGGAGGCTCAGAATGATTAAATGACTTGCCCAAGTTCACACAGCAGAGAAGGATAACTGATTACTTGAACATGAGAACATGAGACATAATTTGATTCATCTATATATTTCTTTTTTTTAAATGTAAATTCAGTTAGCCCACATATATAGTACATTGTTACTTTCAGATGTAGTGTTCAGTAATTCATTAGTTGCATATAACACCCAGTGCTCATTGCATCACCCAATTGCCCCATCCCTCCACCCACCTCCCCTCTAGCAACTGTCATTTTGTTTACTATAGTTAGGAGTTTGAAGTCATCTATATATTTCTATTCAGTTACTTAATAATACCATTGTTTGATAATTAGATGTCTTAGAAAAGTTCACTTAAATGCATTTTTAATAAATTTTTAATATATTTTCTTATCTATTACAATTTTTAATAATTAATGAATACATCCTCATTTTGGGTCATAGGATGGACAACCTGAAATTTTGTACACTTTTTGGAATTCAGTTACTCAAGCACTTTCTTCTCAATTTCGCATGGCTACAGATTGTAAGTATGCTATTTATTTTGCAATTTCATTCAAGGTTTTCCAAATGCCTTAAAATGTAATGTCAAATTTTGCTTTATTGGTTTATAAAACACAGCTTTTTAAAACTCATTGGCTGTCATTTTTTATGTTAGCCATATATTCAGTTTTATAAACAATAAATTAATTTTTATGTTTTTTATAATTAGCTTGTGGAATAAAATTCTCTAGAAGAATGAGTGAATTCTCCATAATTCAAACATAGAGAAACTCTGAAGTTTTCCTATGTAAAGGATGTAAAGCAATTGATACTGAAGAATTTAGTTTTTTTTTTTTCTGAAGAATTTAGTTGATGCTTAATAGAATTACTTTCTAACTAAAAGGTATTAAAATACAAGACTTCATAATTTACTTATTAAAAATGATGATTTGATGAACAGATGAAATACCTTCATCATGAATTAAAAGTTGCTTATTCAAACATGATCCCCAAAATTTGTTTTTTTTTTTTTTTTGTCATGAAATAATGGTACTGCCTGCCTAATCAGTGAATGTAAAAGGGTTTTAGGAGTTTGTGTATAAATTCTTATTTACTAATGTTACCAAAAGTACCTAGTAGATGTAAACACTGTTTAGTCACTGGCAATCCAGAGTTGAATAAACCACACTACCTGCCTCCCTACTATATTTTTTTCTTTTTAAGAGAGAAAGAGAGGGAGCGGCGGCAGAGAGAGGAGAGAGAGAATCTTAAGGAGGCTCTACACCTAGTGTGGAGCCCCGTGCAGAGCTCCATCTTACAGGCATGAGCCTGGAGTAGGGCTTGATCTCATTAACACATAGGTGAAGACCTGAGCTAAAATCAAGAGTCAGACACTTCAGTGACTGAGCCACCCATGTGCCGCTGCCTCCCTACTGCTATTTCTAAGGAAGTATGCAGCCAGGCAGTGACCATAGAGGATGTCTTCATTGGTGTGGCCAAATAGAGCCTAAGCAGAGGGTGGATTTAGGACTGATTCACTCCATTTACTTCTACAGATTGCACTATGAGAATGTTGTGCATCTCCCTGCATAGGTATCTATTTTGGTCAGCTATTTGAGATACAACTTATATACAGTAAAATTCACTAATTATAAGCAGAAAATTCTATGAGTTTTAACAGTCATTTTTATCCTTTTACCTACCACCACAATGAAGATAGGAAACATTTCCGTCACTCCTGACATTTCCAACAGGTGCTTTTGTAATCACCTACTCCCAGCTCTTGGCTCCTGGCAGGTAATGATCTGCTGTCAGTATAAGTTAGCTTTCCCTAGCTTTTTGTAAAACTGGTGTCACACAGGCTGTGTTCTTTCATATCAGCATAATTACTGCAAGATTCATCCATGTTGTTGCATTTACCTATGGTCCCTTTTTATTGCTGATCATATTCCCTTGTATAGATTATACAACAGTTTGTTTATCCATTCCCCAGATGGGAGACAACTGGATTATCACAAATAAAACTACTGCAGTTGTTCACATAGAAGTCATTTGTAGGGATCCCTGGGTGGTGCAGCGGTTTGGCGCCTGCCTTTGGCCCAGGGCGCGATCCTGGAGACCTGGGATCGAATCCCACATCGGGCTCCCGGTGCATGGAGCCTGCTTCTCCCTCTGCCTGTGTCTCTGCCTCTCTCTCTCTCTCTCTCTCTGTGACTATCATAAATAAATAAATTTTTTTTTTTAATAAATAAATTTTTTAAAAAAAGTCATTTGTAGATGTATGTGTTCTTTCTTGGTTAAATATATCAGTGGAATTGCCTGGTCATTTGATGATTATATGTTTAACATTGTAAATAACTGCTAAACTGTTTTCCAGGATGAATGTACCATTTTGCATTCCCATTAACAATCTTTTGTAACTCTAGTTGCTCTACATTGTTATCAATACATGATATTGTTTTAATTTTAGCTATTCTTGTGAGTGCATAGTGAATTTTCATTGAGGTTTTAACTTCCACTAGCCTAAAGACTAATGATGACTCGTTTTCACATGCTCATTAGGCATCTTTGCGTCTTCTTCATCATGTGTTTCTCAAAATTACTTTCTCAGATGTGTTTTGCAAATATATTTCTTTGTCTGTGGTTTGCCTTTTCATTTCCTTAACAGTGTTTTCCAAATAATAAAAGTTAATTTTGATAGTCAGACTTACCAATTTTTCTTTTATAATTTCCTTTTCTATTCGACCTAAGAAATCTTTAACCCAAGGCCAAAAGTATTTCCTCCTACATTTTATTCCAGAAATTTTACTGTGTTCATTTGAAGTTAATTTTTTTATATGGTGTGAGATATAAGGGTCAGGTTTACTTCTTTGAATATCGATCTAAGAGATTATACCCTACCCCATTAACTGCCCTGGCACTCTTGTAGAAAATCATATAGTTATATATGTGCAAGACTATTTCTAGATTTTGTTTTTTCTATTTTTCTTTGCATCTGTATATTTGTAATCACTAAAGCATACATTCTTCTATTTTACTTAATTTATCAAAATAATTTTGGTTATTCTAGGCCCTTTGCATTTCCATATGTATTTCAGAATCAGATACTTGTTCCTATAAAAATGTCTCGAGACTTTGATTAGGATTACATGATGAGGGACGCCTAGGTGGCTCAGCGGTTAAGCTTCTACGTTCAGCTGAGGGCGTGATCTTGGAGACCCAGGATCGAGTCCCACATCGGGCTCCCTGCATGGAGCCTGCTTCTCCCTCTGCCTGTGTCTCTGCCACTCTCTGTGTCGCTCATGAATAAATAACTGAATGATGATCATAAAAGGGTAGAATCTTTGCAGTGCCTTTTGTAGCATAGAGGGTACCTATGAAAATATTTTTTCCATATAGACTTTCACTGGTTATCTAATGGGAAAACTTATTTTCATTTTGCAAAAGGAAAATGTTTCAAATTTGAAAACACGTGGTCATCAGTATTTTGCTATCGAACAGATATATTTTAAAACATAACCAACATCTGTTCAAGAATAGTGTGATAGTTTAGAACAGTGGGAAAATTACTTCTCAAAACACCTTAATGATATGGAGATAAAAGTGCATGAAAACTGGTATTTAGGGACGCCTGGGTGGCTCAGTGGTTGAGCATCTACCTTCGGCTTCAGGGTGTGATCTTGGAGACCCGGGATCGAGTTCTATGTCAGGCTCCCTGCATGGAGCCTGCTTCTCCCTCTACCTGTGTCTCTGCCTCTCTCTGTGTCTCTCATGAATAAATAAATAAAATCTTAAAAAAAAAAAGAATCTACAGATCAATTTGTGATAATTCACATCTCAACAATATTGAGTCTTCAATCTGTGAGTGTATATATTTTCCTATTGATCTAGGTCTCATGTCAGTGCTATATAGTTTTTAGTGTGCAGGTCTAGCAGATCTTTTCTTAAATTTATTACTATTTCATATATTTCAGTGCTACTGTAAATGGTATTTTAAAAATTTTACAGGTGTTCATTATTAGAATATAGAAATAAAATTGACTTTCATGTACTATCCCTTATCTTTGACTTTGCTACCCATACTTATTAGTGTAGTAGTTTTTGGAGATTTCTTAATGTTTTCTATGTTGATAATCATACAGTTTACAAATAAAGACAGTTTTACTTCTTTTCTGGCTTCCTTTCATTTTTTCCCCCTTGGTTAGCACTTGCAGTAGTGTAGAACTGAAGTAGTTTCTGCCTTGTTTACAATCTTAGAAAGCATGTAGTCCACCTTTAATATCTTAACAGCAGGTTTTTCAGTGATGCCATTAATCAGGTTGAGGAAGGTTACCTTTCATTTCAGTTTTTTAAGAGTTTTTTTTTAATATTGCTGTTAATTTTCTTACAGTGCTTTTCTGCATGCATTGAGATGATCAGATAGATTTAGTTATTTTAATGTGTTAATACCTTGTATTTTTGGATAAACCCCACACGGTCATGATATATTATCTTATTTATATGTTGTTGAATTCAAACTGATAAATAAGTGTAAAGTTTTTTGAATGTGTGTATAAGATATTAATCTTTAGTTTCTTAATGTCTTTTTCCATTATGAGTATCAGGGTAATGCTAACCCCACAGAATAAGTGGAAAAGTATTCCATCCTCTTCAGCTTTCTCAAGCTGTTGATGTAAAATTGGCATTAATCCTCTTTAAATGTTTGGTAGAATTTACCAAGGAAGTCATCTGGGCTTGGAATTTTCTTGGTGGGAAGATTTTAACTACAAATTCAACTATTTTCTTAGATAAAGGATTATTCCATTATTTCTTCTTGGGTAAGCGTTGGTGGTTTATATCTTTCAAAGAATTTATCCAGTTCATTGAAGTTTTCTAATTTATTGGCATAAAGTTGCTTGCAATGATTTCTTAATTACCCTTTGAATGTATGTGGAATATGATTAATGTTCTGTATTCCTGATATTATTAGTTTCTTCTTTTTTTCCTAATAATTAAAAGTAGAGGTTTATTAGTTATATTTTTCTTCTCAGAAAACAACATTTGGTTTCATTGATTTTTGTCTTTTTTATTTTCAATTTCACTGATTTCTGCTCTTGTGTTTATTATTTATTTGCTTTGCTTTGGGTTTGATTTGCTCATTTTATTAAGATTAAGTTTAGATTATTGACTTAAACCTTCCTTTTGTAATTTGTTTACGCCGCAAATTTACCTATAAACAGTATTTTGTACCTTTTGTACAAAGGTTTTGTACAAAACCTTCCTTTTGTAATTTGTTTACGCTGCAAATTTACCTATAAACAGTATTTTAGCTGCATGCCACTTTGCTATTTTTCCAAACATCTGGAAGAGTTGGAAGAATAGTGAAAAAGCATCTATATATCTATACCTTTGATTTAGTATTTAACAGTTTTCCTGCTAAATGAGCATTTTGAGATTGATGTGTTTGAAATTTAAAATTCATAAAAAATAAAATTAAAAAATAAAATTAAAAAATAAATTTAAAATTTATGAATGATTTTAGTAGGTAGTTTTTCAAATATTCAGATACAATATTATGTAAATATAGACTTTCAATAGTTTTTCACACCATGTATGAAAGTAACGGGTTTTCATGAAAACAATAATCATGAAAACTTTCAAAGAAGTTTTCTTTAATATTTAACTTTTTAAATCATAAGTCAATTGCATTTAATGGAATGCATGTACTAATATACTAGAAATAAAATACAAGAATGTAAATTTACCCACAAAATACGTAAGCATAATTACAAAATTGATTAAAAACTCAGTTTTTAGGCTAATGTGAAAACTAATGTGAAAAGCTCATTTATGGCTGTTGCAAAGTATCTGTTTTTAAGCATTTATTAAAAGTGTACTTGGGGCACCTCGATGGCTCAGCCAGTTAAGCGTCTATTCAACTCTTGATTTTTATCTCAGATCATGATCTCAGAGTTGTGAGATCAAGCCCAGCGGGGAGTCAACTTGAGTAGTCTCTCTCCCTCTGTCCCTTCCCCCCAACACATTCTATATCTCTTTCTCTCTTTAAAAATAAATGAATAAACAAATAAATAAATCTTTTCTTTTAAATGTACTTTATCATTTAAAATCTTTTTTTGAGGGACACCCAAAAGGCTCAGCAGTTGGGTGCATCTGCCTTCGTGATTCTGGAGTGCTGAGATCTGCTGCATTGGGCTCCCTGCTTGGAGCCTGCTTCTCCTTCTGCCTATGTCTCTGCCTCTTTCTTTCTCTGTCTCTCATGAATAAATAAATAAAACCTTTTTTTGAAATCTTGGAGTTGTTGTAGTCAGTATTTTCTTTCTGTAGAGTAAAAATTTAGTTTCTATTTTGAATATTCTTGCTCAATGACAGGGATATATGAAAGAAAATAGCCTTTAGCATACTTGAAAACTTTCAGACCTTTAACCAATTTCACCTTCCAATATTGTTTGTTACCAGTTGATTTGGCACATTTTTAGTAGAAATTGTATAAGGTAAACTTCATGCGAATAAATCACACAGATATTGAGTGGAGGTGCAGCTATAAAGGCAATGTTTTTGTCTACTAATTCAGTCATGTCTGTCAATTCTGGATCTGATTGAATTTTCTTATGGATAGTTTTTTTCTGACTTTTCTTCATGTCTAATAATTTTGGGGGGTTATAAGACATTAAATTTTTACAATGTCTGGTACTGGACACTTTTATCTCCTGTAAATATTCTTGTTAGATACTGTCAAATTACTTAGAAGCAATTTGGGGTTTTTTTGAGTCTTTTAAGATTAGCTTGAGTAGTGTTTAGTCTTGAGCTAATTATTTTCCACTACTGAGGCAATACTTTCCTTAGTACTCTACCAGATTCTCTGAATTATAAGGTCTTCCAACCTGGCTTTCAGGAACAGGCAGTCTTCGCAGTCTTGCGTGAGTAATGGATATTCTAACTAATCCTGCATAGGTTCTTCCCCCATACTCTGGAACTTTTTTCACACACATAGGATGAGTAGTGTTTTGCTGAGTACGCAAGGTGGACCATTTGCAGATCTCTGGTTAATCCTTTATGTGCAGTTCTCTTCTCTCTGGTGTTCTGTCCCATGAACTCTAGCTGCTTCAGTTTTCCTGGTCTTGGGGACAGAAGGTGTAGAGGAGTCTCTTACTCTTGCCAGTGCTGTAGGCTAGAAGCCCCTGGTAGGAAATAAGCTGATGTTACCAAAGTGGGAGGTTCTTTCCCTACTCAATACCTTTTGCCAAATAGCCAACTAACAAAGTAGTAACTGATGGCAAGCACATAATTTATTCAGTGGCCATAGAATGGAGAAGGGGAGTTCATGCTGTAAGGGTACCTTCTCTCCAAGTAGGTTTTATAGGATTGGGGTAATTAGGGGCTGGCAAGCAAATTGACAGAGGAATTTTTCTGGGATGAGGGAGGAGGCTTCTGAACAAGGGTATAATCTCTTTTCTTCCCCTAAATGTGCACGGTTGGATCTGTCATGGTCTGTGATCTGTCATGGGCTGTTAGGTGTGTTTTTTCTTATTACAGTTAGATGAGGTCATCTGGACGGTTAGCACAGCGTCTAAACTGGATCAGACCACTCTATATTGGATCCTGGGGGCTTGTTTGGAGCTTGTGGCTTTGGCATCCTGACTTAGCTTCTGATAGAAAGCAGCACCTGTGAGTAGGGCTAGAAGACTGAGTTGTTGTGACTTGTTAGTAAGTCCCCAGTGGCACTGGGATGGTTGTAAGGTTTATCTCATTTATTTCCTATGCCTCAAGAGATCACTGTCTTTTATTACACATCTTTTAATGTGTGGTGTTTCAAAAACCATTATTTTATATATTTTGTCTGTTGTGAGTTTGGTGTTTTGTTTTGTTTTGTTTTGGTTGTTTCAGATAGGAGGTTAATCTGGTCTCTGCTACTCCACCTTGCCAGAAGCAGAAGTATCTCAGCTAGTATTAAGAGTAATGATTAAAACTACATTTCAAAATACTATACAGTATGTGCATGTGTAACAGTTACTGTCATTCAACTTCTCTTTGGTCATGTGCTGCATTATCATCCTTAACCATTATAAGCCTTTGGCGTTCTTTACATGCTCTTCTTTTTCCCATTTTGCTCATTCTCGGTGACCAGCCTTGTCTCCTGGGTCATCAAGATAATTAAGGTCATTAGGAAACTCTTTCAATATCCTGTCCCTTCCCTCTGAATGAAAGCCTTCTTTTCTCCCTGTGGGTCTGAGTGTGAGGTAACAGTCTTATTCTCCAGAGCTGCCCATTCACCTTCAGTGACTGCCTGCTTTGTGTACCCTTTGCTCACAGCAACACCATTCATAAGTCTCTGTTCTATCTTGTGTTTCTCCTTTTCTGTTGATTTCTTCCCCTCAGATAGGAAACCCCTCCAGGTTGCTCTAATCTAGTAAAAACTAAAACTAGAGAGTTCCTCTTTAGCTACTATTTGATCTCTGCTCTTTTTATCCAAACCTCTCAAAAGAGTAGTTGGTGGTTTTTTTGTTTTTGTTTTTGTTTTTTGTTTTTTTGCCTTCATTTTCATACTGTTGATTTCTCAACTAGGTGTACTCTGGCCATCTTACTATTCTATTGAAATTGTTCTCATCAAAGTAAGCAGTGACCTGCCTTTTAATGATCAGATCCAAATATTTTTCAGTTCTTAAATTATGGGACCAATCTATCTAGCTTGTGTAGTTAAAGAAGCCACTGAGAGGAAATATAATATTTTTAGGCAAAAGATTCCATCAGTATTTCACATTCAGAGTAGTTTGTTACTTCTGATAGCATTAATAACTTCCTCTGGGAGAACTCCAAAGTAAGTTGTTTGTAAAGCACCTTCCATTTATATAGCACATACAGTCCCTGAAGTGTACCATAGTACTTCTTAAAATTATAGACAGGCAATATTAAGGAATACAACCATCTGCAGAGTTGAAGATTATGCACGTAACAGATTGCCTTAGTAAGGAATATTTTGGCAGAAAATATCTAAAGGGAAATTTTCCTAGTTAGGAACATGTTCTTTCTGATTATAAATGTTCATGCTTAGGGATCCCTGGGTGGCGCTGCGGTTTGGCGCCTGCCTTTGGCCCAGGGCGCGATCCTGGAGACCCGGGATCGAATCCCACGTCGGGCTCCCGGTGCATGGAGCCTGCTTCTCCCTCTGCCTGTGTCTCTGCCTTTCTCTCTCTCTCTGTGTGACTATCATGAATAAATAAATAAAATCTTAAAAAAAAAATAAATGTTCATGCTTAGTAAAAAGAAGTTCTACTAGATTTGATAAAATATAATCCTAGACAATGAGTGTACTTTATTAAAAAGGCAAGGAGCTTGATTGAACCTGTCACCTTGAAACTTCAAAAAAGCTTCTATAGGATATCTGCTGCCTTAATTATCTTTGGGTGATAGTTATTTCCAAAATGACTTCTAAGCTTTATGTCTGTTACTTTTATTGGTGTGTATATATATATATATATATATTAAATACATACATATACAGAGTCATTATATTTTACACTTTGAACTAGTAAATGTTACAAATCAATTATATCTCAATAAAACTGAAAAAATAAACCTTAAAAGATTAAAAAATTTTCATTGATTTTTCATTACTCCTTTTTTTTTTTTAAAAGATTGTATTTATTTATCTATGTTAGAGATAAAGTGTGTGAGCAGGTGGTAGACGGGGAGCAGAGGGAGAGGGACAAGCAGACACCATGCTGAGCAAGGAACCCAACACAGTGCTCCCTCAACCCTGAGATCATAGCCTGAGCTGAAATCAAGAGTCAGACACTTAATTGACTGAGCAACCTGGGCACCCCCGCATTACTCTTAAAAAGTCATTTATTATAGTATCAGACTCATAAAGAAAAAAAGGTTGAGTATCATAACTATACACCTAAATAAATTTTTCAAACCTTAATATAGCTGTGTAACCAAAATGAAGAACAGCATCAAGATCGAGAAATAGGATCCCTGGGTGCCTCAGCAGTTCAGCACCTACCTTTGGCCCAGGGTGTAATTCTGAGGTCCCAGGATTGAGTCCCGCGTCGGGCTCCCAGCGTGGAGCCTGCTTCTCCTTCTGCCTGTGTCTTTACCTCTCTCTCTTTCTCTCTGTCTCTCATGAATAAATAAATAAAATCTTTAAAAAAAAAAAAAAAAGATCAAGAAACAAAGTATTACCTGACCCAGAAGCTCCCCTCAGGTCTCCTAGTTTTTGCCAGGCACTCTCCATTATGACGAGTATTCACTCATTTCTAATGACATAGATTCTTTTTAAATTTTTATTTTATGCAGATAAAATTTTCCATATTGTAACTCTTATGTTTGCTGCCTGATACCTCTCACTCAATGTGTTTCTAAGAATCCTCTATATAGTTGCATGCATTTGTAGGTTATTATCAGTGTTGTAAAATGTTCCATTTTGTGAATATACCATAATATATTTATCCACCATATTACTGATGTGCATTTGGGTTATTTCATATTTTGAGCTATATTAAGTAATGCTCTTATGAGAAATCTGTCCATTTTTACTGGGAAAAAACCTGGGAATGGAAAATAGGTACTTGTAATAGACAGAATTACATGCCTCATAGAGATTTGCATGTGTTACCTTAGGTGGCAGAAAGGATTTTGCAGATGTGATTTGTGGCTCTGAGATGGAAAGATTGTCCTGGATCATCTGGGTGGGCCCCGTATAATCACAGAGGCCTTTAGAAGGGTATGAGGAGCAGAAGAGTCAGAAGAGGAGACGTAACTATTGAAACAGAAGTTAGAGCTTATAATACAACTGCTGGAAGGGGCCCACAAGCCAAGTGGTTTAGGCAGGTGGAGAAGTCAAGGAAAAACTCCTTTAGGACCATCAGAAAGAACATAGCCTGTTGATAACTTGATTTTGGCTTAGATCAGTTTTGTACTTCAGACCTCCAGATCTGCAAGATAATACATTTATATTGTTTTAAACCACCAAATTTATGGTAATTTGTCACAGCAGCTATGGAAACTAGTATGTAATAGAGTTTACATATGGTCAGTTTGAATTGTTACTGCTGAAGAGTTTTCAAATGTTGCACCAATTTAAACTCTTTGAGGCAGTCTGCTTTTTCCTATATCCTTGTCAACACTTGGTATTGTTTGTGTTTTTTTTCCCTTTAACTATTCTGGTGGACATTTAGTCAAATCACATTGTAGTCTTAATTGTATTCCCCCTAGTGATTAATGATACTCACTTTTTCCATATATTTATAGACTATTTAGATAATGTTCTTTTTCAAAGTTTCTGTTCATTTCTATGGAACTGTCTTACTGATTTATAAGATTTTGTTACATAATCTGATTTAACTGGTTTCTTTTATCCCCCTTTGGCAATCTAGTTGTACATATGTAGGTTGATCATTTCACTTCATTCTGGGATTAGGATGGATTAAGGTAGCTGCAGTTTTAATAAGACTCAGTCTATCTCTAATTTTTTGTTTTCCTTGGACATGCTTCTCCCAGGCTTTTAATTGAGAGGCTGGAGGGTCTTTTTCTCTTCATCCCTGAAATAATTAATTTTTTTTTAAAGATTTTATTTATTTATTCATGAGAGACACACAGAGAGAGAGGCAGAGACACAGGCAGAGGGAGAAGCAGGCTCCATGCAGGGAGCCTGATACGGGACTTGATCCTAGGACTCCAGGATCATGACCTGAGCCAAAGGCAGACCCTTAACCACTGAGCCACCCAGGCGTCCCCAAATAATTGATTTTAATCTGCCATTCAGTGGTTTTCAGATAAACCTCTTCAGCTTTCCGCTTCATGAAACTGCAGAATCTGGTGAACGTCTTCATAGGAAGGAAGACTTGCTTGTGTTTGTGGCATGATCTCTTCCCCCATAGCAGGCCTTTGTTTCCTATGATATGTTTCCACAGTATGAAGGATAGTTTACCTCTGCCCTTTGAAGTTTTAGGCCTAGTTCCCCAGCTTCCCTTACAAGTCCATAAGTAAGTAAATCTTCCATGGGACACTAGGGTTGAGAGTCCTTAAGTTTCAAAAATCTTACTTCTGTCCCATGAACCACTAAAAGCTCTGCTAGTTTCTTCTCCAGCATAGGAGAACCTCTGCTTGGTCCAAGCTTGAATTTATAAAAATATATATGGCTTCTTTAATTGTTACAGTGGGAGCCCTGATCTGTCTCCATTCTTCTCCACCCCCACCCCCACCCTCTGCTATTATTCCCAAGATACATTCCCAGTGTGACTTTTCTGGTCCCTTCTTATCAGCACTTTTTTTTTTTCCCTTTCTAATTTTTTATCTCTGTGGTGGAGTCTTAGTTTGTGAATGAATCACCCTCTCTCTTCTCAGTATTTACAAGTACCTGAAACACATGTCTCTATCCTCCCCCTCATCTGGATAACTCACATTAGTCTTCCCATTCTCAGTTGAGAAATGAAGTGTGCTTTTGATGTCTCCCTCCCCATACACATGCTCAGATATGGGTATGACATCCTCTGTCTGCTCCCCTAAAGCTCTTCTATGTCCCCAATGTAATTATCCCACTGTATCATAATGGCTCACCTCCTTGCTTGTCTGTATCTTTTACCAGGCTCTAGGAAAAGCTTATCTGTGTGCCTCTGTTCCATATTATGCTCCTGTCACAAAGCAGTGTTCATTATATAAATGACATTCAGTTGAAATTGATGCCTAATGTGTTAAATTAATTTTTAAAGGCTTCAGGAATTCGGAAATCTGAGGAGGAAAAACTAAAAGGAAAAATACCTTTTATTAAAAGAATAATAAGCACCCACAAGCTAAATGAGATCCTATTGTAAAATACTCTTAGAAAGCAACAGTATGTATGTGTGATACACAGAGACATGAAAGGATGGCACAAAAACATAGGGATGATTATCACAGGATAATAGAATATCAAATAATTTTTACCTTTTTATTATACTTTTATATATATTTGATCCTTGCAGTGAACATTTTATGTCATCATTGATAAAATATGGAGCAGTTTTCGTTGAGGTAAAAGAAGAAAGCAAGTATGAGATTCAGATATTTAATTAAGTCCTCCATGGGGATTTGTTGAATGCAAAATGTGACCCAGTTGTTATGGAAATGGATAAAGTGCTCAGAATTGAAGAGTAGAGTGAAATAAGAAGAGTTCAGAGGAAAAAAATCCCCAGTTTACCTCAAATATCAGGATAAATTCCAAAGGGATCAAAGAATCAAATGTAAACTATGAATCCATTCAAGTGCTGGAAGAAAACATAATTAAGCTAGGAATAGAGAAAACTTCTCTGATTTAACATCCAGAAGCAATCATGAAAAGACTGATTATTTGACTATATTAAAAGTTGTACATGGCAGAAAAAAACCTTAAGCAGAATAAAAGGACAAGTGAAAACTTGAAAAGTATAACTTACATCAAAGAAAAGATGCTAATATCCCAAATATAAAAAGATGTTAAGAAAAAGGCTAACAACCCTAAAAAAAATAAATATATATATTAAAAAAAATAAATATATATATATATATATACCTTTTATTTGGAAAAGATGCTCAGTGTCCTCCATGACTCAAGAAATGCAAAATAAATGTACATAGAGACACCATTTCTCATGTATCAAATAGGGATAAAATCAAAAAGTTTAAAAACACACTCTGTTAATAATCTTGTGGAGAAATGTCCTTATACATTGTGAATTCAAATACAGACCTTATGGAGGGGAGTTCATGAGTATCTTAACAAAATCATGTAAGCATTTGCTTTCTTACTCAGCAATTCTCCTGAGGATCCATTCTACAGATGCACCAGCAAAACTGTGGAAAGGCATATACACAAGACTATTCATTGGATCATTATTTGGAATAAAAAAAAACTGGAAGTAGCCCAAATCTTCATCACTTAGGTGATTAAACAAACTGGTGCATACATAGGATGTAATGCCATGCAGCTATTTCAAATAATGAGAAAGAGGCCAAAAACAAAACAAAAACCTGAATGAGGAATATATATATGCTACTATGGAATGATCTCTAAGATATATTAAGTTTAAAAAGTGGAGAAATATATGTGTAGTGTGCTCTTGTTTACCCAAGATATGGAGTGGTATAAATACACATTTTGGCTTATATTTTTAAGAAATGGAAGAATAAACCATAAAGTCCAGAAAAATGACTACCAAGAGTAGAAGAAGGGTTGTGTGTAAAGAATATATTGGAGAGACCAGGGATAGAAGCTAGACTTCTTTGAACGTACTTTGTTGTGTAGATTTAACTTCGAAGTCATGTAAATATTTTATATAGTTATAAAATGGAATGAAAATGAAAAAAGAAATTACTAAATATCAAAAGTAAAATAGAAAATCTTAATGCAAATGTTTGTCCAGTTGGTGGCAAAACCATACAGAGAGGCACTCACATTTTACTTTTTACTTTACTCATTTGACTACTTTATAGTAATTGTTTTTTTGGCCTTCTTGGGATATATTGAAAGGACAGTGAGAACTACCCCCCAAAATCCCATGAGCTGTTTTCAGTAATCCTATTATTACTGTTATTCTCAGACTGTTATGTGTGTTTTATGGAATGGTACTTGGTTCCTGTGAAGAAAGCTGGAAACTAGAAACATTTAGGGGGAGTGGAAGGTAAGAAGTTGGAAGGATTTTTTGGGTGACCTTTTTTTTTTTCTGTGGGGTAATAATAAAGGTGGTCATCTTCATATTGTAAGTGGATTCAAAATGAACTAGTTAGTTTGGAGGAGAATATGTATGCTTTATATTCCTGCTAAAAGGGATGATTGTGGGATAGAATGCATACCCAGTTGGTGGATTCTGTAACTTTGTGTTGCTGATATTATGGAAAAACAACTAAGAAACCTTCTACTGATCATAGCCAGTTATAGGCAAGCAGTTATTCTGTCCTAATTATATGGATATATAGTTTGCAGAAGGGGATAACCGCAGGTGGTTTTGTTGTTGTTTTTTAAAGTCTGATTCTCCATTCAAAACTTAATGTTTTAGGCTTTGATTGGATTTTCTATTTAAAATTTGCATTTTAATATCTGTTTATCTTAAATAGGGCTTCTTTGAGTTTTAAAAAAGTCTGAATGAGAGAGGATGTTTGCAAATAATATATCTGATAAGGGGTTACTATCCAATATATATAAAGAACGCATACAACTTAGTACAAAAAACAATAATAAATCACCTAATTAAACATGGGCATAGACATTTTTCCAAAAGAAGGCATACCAACAGGTACGTGAAAAGATGCTCAGCATCATTAATCATCAGGGAAACGCAAATTAAAACCATAGTGAGCTATTACCTCACATCTGTCAGAATGGCTAGAATCAAAAAGACAAGAAATAAGAAGTGATTAGGATGTGGAGAAAAAGGAACCCTTTTACACTGTTGATGGGAATGTAAATTGGTGCAGCCACTGTGGAAAATATTGTGGAGGTTCCTCAAAAAAATTCAAAATAGAACTATATGATCTGGCAATTCTACTTCTGGTACTTACCCAGGATTTTTAAAGATTTCTTTCTGTTACTGATTTCTAATACTTCGTATAACTTGAAAGTTTTTGTATCTATTTAGACTGTTTTATGGCATCAAATATTATTGATCTTCATATTGCACTTCAAAATGTGTACTTTGCTGTTTTGGATGAAATATTATATAAATGTCAAGTGAATTTAGATATTGTTTAGGTTTTCTATATGCTTACTGACTTTCTGTGTACTGGATTTATCAGTTATTGCGAGAGAAGGAATTGAAATCTTTAGTTCTAATTGTTGATTTGCCTGTTTTCTTATAGATTAGATTTCAAAGTATGTGATTCACATATCAAATGCTGTGATTAGTGTAAGAGAAAAATTACCTTTACTAGCATTATTTTAAAAAGCCTTATTAGAGTATATCTTCTGCCATCATCATATATAAAAGAAAATTTATTTGCTACATTTTATTTTATTGTTTATCTTATCCATGTTATTTTTTTGCTTGGCAGCTTCTATGTTTTTGAAACAGGCATTTGAAGGAGAATACCCTAAATTACTACGTCTTTACAATGACTTATGGAAGCGTCTTCAACAATACAGCCAAAATATTCAAGGAAAGTTTAATACAAGTGGAACTACAGACCTTTATGTTGACCTACAACAGATGGACGATGATACACAAGACATATTCATACCAAAGAAGCCAGATTACGAGTATGTTGCTTAATCAAGCCTATTTGTTGTCATGATAAGGATTTTGTTACTGTTTTTTTTTAATTTTTTTTTTAATTTTTTTTTATTTATTTATGATAGTCACAGAGAGAGAGAGAGAGAGAGGCAGAGACACAGGCGGAGGAAGAAGCAGGCTCCATGCACCGGGAGCCCGATGTGGGATTCGATCCCGGGTCTCCAGGATCGCGCCCTGGGCCAAAGGCAGGCGCCAAACCGCTGCGCCACCCAGGGATCCCGGATTTTGTTACTGTTTTTATAATGAACTAGAAATTGGGAATATGTTAATCTTCTATATATTTATAATTATCATGATTTATATGTATACTGTAGAAGACTTTGGAACACTTAAATGAAGAAGTCAGATGTGATCCTTAGTTGAGCAGCCTGGTTCCTAACTGGAATCTGATGTAAAATATAGCACCACATAAGGTGAGGAGAAGCTAGGAGATGAGCATATGTGATCACCATCTTTTAATTGGTAATATACCTGTCATTACATCAGATAGTATCATTGATAGACCACTGGCATAAATATGACATAAAAGTAACTAGTGTGTTCAGGAACTATAGAGGAAATAAATCTTATGCTGGGATAGCTTCTCAGTGTGGTAGGAAAAAACTGAGTATAGTCACAATTAAACCTCAAATCTCTTAGCTTATTCATAAAGTACAGTATATGTAGCCATATAGTTAGGTGCAACTTTGGAAAACAATATACCATCTCGTAAGTTTAAGCCATCCAACTTTCTTCCTAAATTGAAAAAGTATTATTTTCAAATTTCTCTTTGAACAACAAATCAATTGATTGGCTTGCACATTTTCTTTAAAAACTAGAATCATGGGGATCCCTGGGTGGCTCAGCAGTTTAACGCCTGCCTTTGGCCCAGGGTGTGATCCTGGAGTCCTGGGATCGAGTCCCACGTCGGGCTCCCGGAGCCTGCTTCTCCCTCTGCCTGTGTCTCTGCCTCTCTCTCTTTCTCTATGTCTATCATGAATAAATAAATAAGATCTCTTTAAAAAAAAAAAAAAAAACTAGAATCGTTTATTGTGACAATGCTGACTCAGATAACAGCAAATTCTTAACACCTACCTTGTAAAAAAAGATGTTAGGTGGATTTAAATATTTCTTTTTCAGTTTTTAGTTTTCTAAATACCTAGTGTATCCACCATTGTAAGAAGTTCTAGCTAATGAAATACAGGATGTAGAAGTTTTCAATGCCAAAATAAATGGCATGACAGTAGGCTAGGAAGATAGACTGAAACTATATTGTTCTCTTCCATAACTCTTTTATGCTAAACTTGGAGATTAGATAAGAACTAATAAAGAAGGGCACGAGAACTAAACTCATCTCTTGATCTATAAAGATCTAGTAAGTTTTTAAGTATGTAAAATAGAATATAATTATTCTATTTTTGGCTTAGTTCTGTTTTTTATTTTTTAATTTTTTTGGGGGGAGTTCTATTTTTTAAATCCATATTCTTGCCCTTAAAAAGATCTGTAAGTATGCACAGCAAAAGGTGATAGTGGTTTGTCTCCAGGAGGTAGAATTTTTGTTTGGCATTTTGTGCTTTTCTTTAAAATTAAAAAGGAGTGGAGGGAGAGCAGTAAAATCAATGGAGAGAGAAAAAAATCAGGAAAAACCTGCTGTGTTTTGATTAATGGGATATTATTGTCAACTTCTGGAGGTCAAATTCAGGTAAGTAGTTGGTGGGGGAGAGGAGGTATGATCCATATACTTAAGAAGCCAAAAAATCATGAAGGTAATGAGGAAACAAATACAATGGGTTTTTAATATTCTTTCAAGAAGTAAGGTAGAGAAGAAAACATAAATTTGACCATGTTAACTGAGCTAAAGGAAATTTGTTTTGTTTTGTTTTTAATAAAGATAGGGAGATTGGACAGTGTTTATAAATAGAAGTAGCTGGTGGAGAGAGAAAGAGATAGGAGATGCAAGAAAGAAGTAATGAATGGGACAAGGCCCTAGAAGAATCAGAATAGTCAAGAAACAAGTAACTAGGTTAGCAATTTTTTTACCTTTTAGTATTCATGCTGTATTTTCAGTAGTGGTAATTGCTATGAAGAAAATAAGATAATGTGATAGCATACTTTATATAGTGTGATCAGGGAAGATGTCTATGAGAAGGTGAAATTTGACCTGAGATCTAAATCATGCCTAGATATGGAATGGTAGGTACAAAAGCATTGTTAGAATTGATGAAAGACAAAATGGGAGAAGATTGGGGTGACAATATGCTGTATTCCCCTGACCTACTCACCAGTGAAACTGGAGGAAAAAAGCCTCTTTTTTCCAAAACCTCTGAAAATGATCCTAAAAGCAAATAACAAATGAAAAGTCATGTACTCAAAATCTATGAACATTCAGTAACAGTTCTGTAAGAGGTTGTGATCTTTGAACCAAGACTGTTTCCTCCCTTCCTTCTCCTTCTACCCGCTCAGCAAGGCATAGACTCCACTCAGACTGTAGCAGTCAAGAGCCAAGGGCCCCCTCTATGCCAACTCCCAACAGGAAGGCTTCCTTCCTAAGAGGAGCAGAACCTCAGCAGTTCTCATCCTGCCCTTATTTCTGTAGCTGAGGCTAAGTTTCAAGCAAGTGAGATCAAGAGGTGGGGTGCTTCTTTAATTGTGCACAACCCTACCCAAGGGGTAGAATCTCTATCTTTTGTACTCTCTGAAAATACAATAAACTTCCCACTTTTAAAATAGTGTTTCCATGCCAAGAAAGGCAAGCTGAGAGGACCTCAGGCTGCTGGCCCCACACCCCACCACTAAGTTCCTAAAGTGAGATGTCACTCAGAGAAAGGCTTGCCATTTTCTCCACCTTTAGTCCCAGAGCTCTGGCACAAAAATTCTCCTTGGGGAAGAAGCAAGCAGTTAAAACCTTAACCGTTAATTTACTTGAAAGTAACTGATATCATTTGCAATAAGCCTGGGAAAGCTTAAAGCTGAGGACATTCTTAGAAGCAATGGAGGTTATGGTGAAGGGCAATGGGGAGGATATTCATGATAAGGAAGATACAGACTATACTATAGGCCAGCTAGCTCCTAGGAGAGATCTGTGGAATAAGACAACTGAAAGGAGTTCTTGGAGATCAGAACAAATATCAAACATGACCTCAGAAGTTATTTTATCAAAGGAGCTACAATTAGATTGGATTAGTTTGTAAAGGAATTTATGGTCTATTGAAAACAATAGAGCAATCTGCAGCAGCTGAGTGTAGTCCAAGAAAGAGGGGGTAATGGAACCCTATCAGGTCCCACTGTTCTCCCTGGGTGATTGTGGGCATACCCAAAGCTATGCCTATCTTTTTTTTTTTTTTTTAAAGGACTTTATGTATCTTTTTATTTTATTTTATTTTATTATGATAGTCATACAGAGAGAGAGAGAGAGAGAGAGAGAGGCAGAGACATAGGCAGGGGGAGAAGCAGGCTCCATGCACCGGCAGCCCGACGTGGGATTCGATCCCGGGTCTCCAGGATCGCGCCCTGGGTCAAAGGCAGGCGCCAAACCACTGCGCCACCCAGGGATCCCAAGCTATGCCTATCTAACAAAGGTTTCACACTGCAGGGGAGAAATAGACTTCACTAAAATAATCTAGCTAGTCACTAAACAAGCAAATAACAATAACAGGCTAGAGGTACAGAGACCTAGCATATTATCTGAAATGTCCAGTTTCTAACAAAAATAATGAGACATACAAAGAAATAAGAGTATGGCCCATACACTAGGAAAGCAAACAAACAAACAAGCAACAGAGACTGCTTATTCACAGAGAGTGAATGGACATTCAGGTTTAATAGACTAAGGCTTCAAATTAGTCATTAGAAATATGTTCACAGAACTAAAGGAAAGCATGATGAAAGGACTATATGATGACAATGATGCATCAAAAGAGAATATCAATAAAAAGATGAACATTATAAAAAAGAATCAAATAGAAATGCTGGAGTTGAATAGTTAGGTAAACTAAAATTTTTAAAAATCACTGGAAGGACTCAACAGTAGAATTGACTGGCATTAAAAAAGCCAACTGGAAACTAGATTTGTGTAGGCCTAAGAACAGATAGGAAAAAACGAAGAAAAATGAACAGAGCCTCAGAGAAATGTAATTAACAATTAAACATATGTAATGGGAGTGCCACAGTAAGAGGAGAGAGAAAGGAGAAGAAAACATATTCAAAGAAAGAATGGCTGAAAACTTCCCAAATTTATTGAAAAACAACATATACACCCAGGACGCTCAACAAACTCCAAGTAGGATAAACACATAAAGACCACAAACAGACACATCATAGTAAAAGTGTTCAAAGTGAAGGACAAGGAGAAAATATTCAGAGCAGGCAAAGAAAAACTAGTTCCCACTTACAAGGGAACCCCAAAAGATTTACGGCTTACTTCTCAGCAGAAACAAAGGAGGCTAGAAGATGGTGGACTCAAAGTGCTTTAGGAAAGAAACTGAACCAACTATCCTATATCCAGTAAAGCTGTTGTTCGTGATGAAGAGAAGTAAATACTTACCTAGATAAATAAAAACTGGGGGAATTTGTTGCTAGCAGACCTAACTTGCAAAAAATATTACAGGAGGTTCTTCAGACCAAAACCAAGTAATTTCAGTTAGTAATTCAAATACACATAAACAAAAAGTACCAGTAAAGAAATTATAAAAAATACTATAAATGCATATTTTCTCCTTTATTGTCTTAACTGATTTAAAGTGTAGTTGTATAAAACATGTATAGAATATATTGTTGGGCTTATAACATGTAGAAATGTAATGTGTGTGTATAAATTTTCCAAAACAGCATAGAGGAGGTAGCTATAATGTGCTATGGAAACAATGACAGATGGTTGACTGATAATTATAACAACTTATTGTTGGATTTGTAATATTAATAGACCTGCTGCTATATGTAGCAGTAATACCACCAAAGATAAAATACTTAAGAAGAAATTGAAGATCTAAATAAATTGAAAACGGGGGGAGGGGGGGAGGGGGGAGGGGGGAGGCGGCAAAGAAAAAAAAGGAAAAAAAAAATAAATAAATTGAAAACATTTCATGTTCATGGATCACAAGATTTAACATTGTTAGGATAGCAGTATTTCCAAAACGGATCTACAGATTCACCTAGGTTGCTGTCAGAATAGCAGCTGACTTCTCTGTAGAAAGTAACAACCTGATGCTAAAGTTTATATGGAATTGCAAGGTACTTAGAATAACCAAACCAGTTTTCAAGGAAAAAAAAATAGAGTAAGAGTCATGCTTCCCAATTGCAAAACTTAATACGGAGCAATGGTAATCAAGATGATATGGCACTTGCACAAGGAAAGACATATTGATCAATGGAATAGAATTGAGAGTCCAAGGATGCCTAGGTGGTTTAGCCAGTTAAGTGGCTGCCTTCAGCCCAGGTCATAATCCTGGGGTTCTGGGATGGAGCCCTGAGTCAGGCTCCCTACTCAGTGGGGCATCTGCTTCCCCTCTCCCTTTGTCCCTCCTGTGCTCATGTGTGTTCTCTCCTCCCCCCACCTCAAATAAATAATTAAAGTCTTTTTTTAAAAAAAGAATTGAGAGTCCAGAAAAAAGCCATATATCAGTGGTCAGCTGCTTTTCAAAAAGCTTGTTAAGAGCATTCAATGGGGAAAGAAAACTCTTTTTGACAAATGATGGTAAGACAACTGGATAGTTTCATTCTAAAGGATAAAGCTGGAGCCTTACCTCACACCATATATAAAAAAATAACTCAAAGTGGATCAAAAAACTAAATGCAGGGCAGCCCTGATGTATCAGTGGTTTAGCACTGCCTTCGGCCCAGGATGTGATCCTGGAGACCCAGGATCAAGTCCTGCATCGGGCTCCCTGCGTGGAACCTGCTTCTCCCTCTGCCTGTGTCTCTGCCTCTCCCTCTCTCTCTTTCTCTCTTTCTCTCTCTCTCTCTCTCTCTCTCTGTGTGTGTCTCATGAGTAAATAAATAAAATCTTAAAAAAAAAAATAAATGTAAGATCAAAAATATAAAACACAGGAAAATATAGAGGCAAGTCTAGATGACTTAGGATCTGCCAAAGAACTCTTAGCTATGACCTGCAAAGCATGAGCAACCAAAGAAAAAATATATATATTGGACTATTTCACATATTAAAACTTTTGTACTTCAAAAGATACTATCAAGACTGAGAGAAAATATTTGCAGCTCCTGTATCTGTCAACGGACTTGTATGTAGAATATGGAAGAGACCTTTGAATTCAACAATAATAGACAATTTACCCAATTAAAAAATGGAAGAAGGCTCTGAGTAGACATATCTTCAAAGAACATAGAAAGATGGCCTATAAGCACATGAAAATATCCTTACCACTAGGAAAATGCAAATCAGAATCACAGTGAGTTACCACTTTACACCCCTAGCATGCCTTTATCAAAAAGATAACAAGCGTTGGCAAAGATGTGAAGCAATGAGAACCCTCATACATTGCTGGTAGAAATCTAAAATGACACAGGTCTTTGGAAATCATTTTGTAGTTATTTAAACTATTAAAGCCAGTTAGCATATGACCCAACAATGCCACTCCTAGGCATATGCCTAGACAAGTTAAAACATGTTTGGGGAGGGTGGAATCAGGAGTTATTGTTTAATGGATATAGTTTCTGTATGGGAGGATGAAAAAGTTCTGGAGATGGATGGTGGTAATGGTTGCACAATCAAGAAGGGATATACTTAATACCACTGAACTGTACACTTTAAAAATGGCTAAAATTGTAAACTTTGTTATATGTATTTTCTCACAAAACAAAACATTAAACAGATTTTTTTAATGTTTACACAAATTTGTAACAAATGTTTGTAGCAGTATTATTCATAGTAGCCAGAAGATAGAAAGAACCCAAATATCCATTAGCAAATAGGTAAAATACAGTGGTTTATCCATACAATGGAATGCTATTTAGCCATAAAAAGGAATGAAGTACCAATACTTGCTACAATGTAAATAGACCTTGAAAACATTATGCTGAGTGAATGGAGCCAGTCACAGAAAACACATACTGTTTGATCCCATTCATATGAAACTCTAGAATAGCAAAATCTAATAAAAATTAGATCAGTATTAGCCGTGGCTCAGGGTTGGGGATGGAGTGAGAAGTAAAAGGGTTTATAGCTGAAGGATATGAAGTTTCTTTTTGAGGTGATGAAAATGTTCTAAAACAACATGGTGATGGTTGCCCATATCTGTGACTATACTGAAATCCATTGAGTTGTACATTTTTAAAAATGGTTGAATTGAATGAATTCTCTCAGTAAAGCAGTTTTTTAAGAAAGGATGGGAAGAGAAGTGGATTCAGTTCTTCTGAAAAGCTTTAATATGGATGAAGGAATAAAGCTACTTCTTTCTTTGAGATAATAGGACAATCACAGAGAGTAGATGAAGTCACAGAGGGGGAAAAAAGCCACAGAAGTCTGAGTTGATGAAGGTCATTGCCAGTGGTTTGGTCTTAGAGTAAAATAGAGGAGAAAGGTCTATAGCGAGCAAGGGGCTGCAAATGTAGAATTTCAACTTAATACCTTGCACTTAGAGTCTCTTGAAATTAAGGGTTTTGCATAAATGTATAATAGATACAATTTACTTTTTCCTCTGCAATATGTGGGTAACTTAGCAACAGATATCTAGAGATCATCTAAATAAGCAATTCTTAGAGATTTGAAAGGAAGGTGAATTAGAGAAATCAGGATGCTAATAGTTGAAAGAGTTGACTGTGGATAGAGAAGGACTGACCTAGTAGACTGATGGAGGGTGAGCCAGAAAGGGTTCCCTGATCACAGTAAGGTCTAAGAGAAAGTTCTTTTGAGTAAAATCTAGCACCTTTATTGACACACAAAGCCTGGCATGATATGTTCCATCTGTTTTCTCTTTGACTTCATCTTGCAATACTCTCCTGGCATTTGTGTGCTCTGCTCCTCACAGTTTGTGGCAAACCAAGTCAGATGTGGTCCCTCCTCAGGGCCTTTGCGTTTCCTGTTTTGCCTGGAAAGCTCTTATCCTGAAAGTCTCTAGCACTTTGCTCCCTCTTTCCCTTCAGTTCTGCTCAGCAAACCTTCCCTTATTATCCAAAATAGGATGAAAAAGAGCAAGAGAGAGAAAGAGAAAGGTTAGCTGAACACATTCTTTCAGGCTCGCTTGCTTCATTTTTCTCTTGAGACTTACAACCCTCATATTCCATATTTATAAAACAGTTAACAATTTGTATTTCTTTTTTGTGTGTGTCTTTGTCATTAGCAACCTTAAGTTTCTCATTAGTAAACTTTAGGAGGACAGGGAATTTTAATTGACTGGCTTCACTACTATATTTCCCAATTTCCCACACCTAGGAATTACCTGGCAAATTGTAGAGACTTAATAGTATTTGTAGGAGTGAAGGAGATAGGGACAGTGGGAGTATGAAAGGTTTTCAAGCTCGGAGATCTTAAAAGTAGAGTAGTTCAAAATGATGACTCAAATAGGGGAGCTCCCTAGAAAAGCTAAAATAAAAGTAGATTCCTCATACAGGATGGATTTTAGGAAAGCTATCAGTTTTGGCATTGTAGTCACCAAGGATCTTTAGTACAGATCTGAAGACAGGAAGAATGTTAGTACTTACAACTCAGAACTGAAATATCTGCAGAAGAGGAGAGGCTTCTTAAGGTCAGTAAATGACAGAAGCAAAAATAGCAAAGACATTTAAATAGATGGCATGGTCTTCAATAGAGGGTTGCCTCAGGCTGATTTAGGCACGGTCCTCGCTGTTTGCATTGTGTTCTATCTTCACCTATTACAGATATCACTATAGTTAACACTTTACCTGCTCATTTCTCCATTGCATTGTAAAGTACTTGTAATCTACATCTTCCCAGCACTTAACAGGGCCTGGTACATAGTATTCTCAGTAAATACGTGCTGAGGGAAATACTTACTGAATGAGAAATGTTAAGAGATAACTATGGAATTATAATGTACAAGCCAAGAGCATTGTGACCTCTAGGGCTTGTAGATGACCAGAAAGGGTGGGGAAAGGAGAAAGCCAGGTTTCATAAATTATATGATAGAGCAAGTCCAATGTTTTCAAGGTTGACATTTAGAATGAAGGGGGATTTATTTAAGAAAAAGACAATGGAAGGGCTGGTAGAAGGATTATAAACAGGGACGATATGAGAGATATGGAGTTAATTATAAGAATAAGAGAGCAGGGATCCCTGGGTGGCTCAGCGGTTTAGTGGCTGCGTTTGGCCCAGGGTGTGATCTGGAGTCCCGGGATTGAGTCCCGCATCGGGCTCCCTGCCTGGAGCCTGCTTCTCCCTCTGCCTGTGTGTGTGTGTGTGTGTGTGTGTGTGTCTCATGAGTAAATAAATAAAATCTTAAAAAAAAAAAATAAGGAAGCAGATGGAAATGATGGTTATAGAGACATTTGATATAATTGCCAAAGGAAAAATAGAAGACCCAATAGTGGGACTGCTGACTGAATATACAAGTAATTGGAGGCATGGGAAGAGTAAGAAGGAAAGATGTGTGTAGTAGGCTAAGTTCTGGTTTGTGAAGAACGTTGTGAAACAAATGAGCTTAGAACTCCAATTGGGGGGCATCTGGTTGACTCAGTGGTTGAGCGTCTGCCTTTGGCTCAGGGTGTGATCCTGGGGTCCTGGAATTGAGTCCCTCATAGGGCTCCCCGCAGGGAGCCTGCTTCTCCCTCTGCCTATGTCTCTGCCTCTCCAATTGGGAGGATTTATGTGATTGTTGCACTTTCACAAGCACTATATTTTGTCCCTGTTCTGTTAGTTTGGCACGGGAAGGCTGATAAAAGCCTGGACCTTGTGCACCTCCCTCTCCAGGAGTTCTGTGGGAAATGAGTCGAGTTAGTGGAGCAGATTTCTGTATACTTGGCTTTCTTGTGAAACTTTGATATAACAACTGGATTTCCTAAGCAAAGACATAACCCCATTCGAATTATTAAGATTTTACATTGTTATTCTTTTCATTTCAAATGACAGACTATGGTAAATGCTGGCATATATTGTATTTATACATGTGACTTATATATGAATTAAAACGTTTAGTTCTTAGTAAAGGTTTAGTTATGAAGTATACTTTTTAAACAAAATTATTCTTTTTGTTCATATAGTTATGTTTTTATATAGAAGACAGGTTTTTTTTTTTTTAAGGTTTTATTTATTTATTCATGAGAGACACAGAGAGAAGGCAGAGACATAGGCAGAGGGAGAAGCAGATTCCCTTTCTGGGGACCTGATGTGGGACTCGATCCCAGGACCCTGGGATCACGACCTGAGCCAAAGGCAGATGTTCAACCGCTGAGCCTCCCAGGTATCCCTAGAAGATAGGTTTTTAAGTAAGATATTTATAGCCCAATACAATAGCATTTAGTTTTGTATGATCTGAATTCGGTTTTAATAAATTTTGTTTCCACAGCCCAGAAAAGGCTTTGAAAGACTCACTGCAACCCTATGAAGCTGCTTATTTATCAAAATCTTTATCTCGACTCTTTGATCCTATCAACTTGGTTTTTCCCCCTGGTGGTCGCAATCCTCCTTCTGCAGATGAACTTGAAGGTATCATTAAAACTATAGCAAGGTATGTATTTTTATATAATGGCATGCTGTAAAAGGCCTGCCACATTTGTTAGTGCTGTTTTGATTTGCTTCAAATGAATTCAAGTAATTAATCCTGCAGTTAAATCAAGAGTTTTGCAATGAATCAGTGCACATACAGTAAGTACTTAAGATTCCAATTGATAAAACCATTTAAGTACATTCGAAAGATAGCTTATTATAATTATTCTGTATCTCATCAAGGATACCAAATAAACCTAATTTTTATTCCATAGTAAATAATATTATACAGTAAAATAATCATAAAAATAATTTTACAAATTGAGAAGTTAAAGCATAGAGCTTAGTGTTTTTATCTTAAATCCATAAAGTGCTTCATGGCATACACAGGATTATAATCTTGATTCGCCTACTTGAACCTATTTTGAGCTTTCTAAGTGAATGTGACAGCTTTTAAAACTCTCAGAAGGTAAGGTATCCTCATAGAGGTGCCACCTGAATGCTTGCAGACAATGTAATTATACTGTTGCCTTAGACATTTACAGTTACCCAGATTAATTTAAAGTTAAGACTATCTCATTTCCTGTCACAGCTAACAAGTTGTCATAACAGTAGGTCTGTGCATTTGTAGGTGAACATTTTAAGAAACAAAAATAGTAGTTAGGCAATATACGACCAAAGTGTAGAACTGTCTAGATTGTTTTAGACTATACAAATTTGAAGATGGTGACTTGGAGCCATGTAAAGTAGGACTAAGAAGCCACAGGTATAACGTCTGTGAGCATATATCCAGCTGTAAACATACCTATATAGCGTTGAAATTGCTATGCATCCTGATCTTGAGTCTTTACACAATTATCATGACCTTCCAAAGTCCTGACTCTAGATTTTTTTACTGTAATATCTCTGTTATCTGTTCTGTATGGTAGTGACAAGAAGAGTCTTAGATTCAACTTGACCTTTTTTTTTTTTTCTCAGTTTGATCTTTTGACCTGTTTATGGAAGGATTAGAGAGGCATCTCTTCCATTCCTCTGGCCTTTTGGCAGTGCTGTAATCAAATACAATATGAAGATTGAAGAAGCATAGTTATACCAGTATTCAGTAGAATTTAAAAGTGAGCATTAATAAAGTTATGTCTCACTATTTCTGAAAGGGCATTTTTATTCCACACAGTATGCACTAGTGTTGTTTCAAAGTCCTTTACTTTCTTCATAAAGAAAATTATTAAGTGCCAAGATTTATTTTGCTCCTTCAAAGTCAATAACTAAATACGGGTTTTTGTCCAGTTTTTAACTCCTAGTATTTTTTTTCACGGTCTTTAAAATACTTCATTTTCCTTTTTGGCAGCCCCAACTAATCCAGTGTTAAAGTTGAAAAAAGTATGCCAGAAAAATACTTCAAGACTCCAAATTTTAAAATTTCAAATTAAATTTTTGTTATACTTTTGATATATTTAAAAAGCTACTCTACAAAATAGCATGGATTGACATAATTTCTACAGAATGCTACTGAGCATCTTTATGTATCATGTGTAATTTATATTTTTAGCCTATGTCCTTTCAAGGTCATGATTTCCATTCAAAAGCTGTCATTTCCTTGCAGATGTCTGTGATATGCAGTGTCTCTAATTGCACTTATCAGTATTAACAAGAGCGCTACTTTAAAAATCTGTACACAATTTACTCTCTTAATCACAGCCTGGACCCACACATGACGTGCTTTTATTAATGAGAAACTGGTCATTAACCAAACCATCTCAAAGCACTTTTTCCTAATGCTAATTTCAGAGAAAAAAAAAGAGACAATGCAACCAATTCTTGGAAGCAATCAGTGAGATCTATAAAAAGAATCACTACATTGCTTATTGGGTTTAAGTTTATATGTTGTTCTTCATTTTGTTGATGAACTATGTTGCTAATAATTAAAGTCTGTTTTTGTTTTCTCCAGTGAACTAAACGTAGCTGCTGTAGATGCAGACCTCACATTAGCTGTGTCAAGAAACGTGGCAAAGACCATCCAGTTATACGGTGTTAAATCGGAGCAGCTTGTAAGTGATATCGCTTCTGTAAACTTTCTGATTTTGTTTAAAATTGCTAATTAGGGGTACATGGGTGGCTCAGTTGGTTAAGCATCTGCCTTTGGCTCAGGTCATGATCCCAAGGTCCTGGGATCAAGTCCCACATCTGGCTTCCTGCTTGGTGGGGAGCCTGCTTCTCCCTCTCCCACTCCCCCTGCTTGTGTGCTCCCTCTCTCTGTCAAATAAATAAATAAAATCTTTAAAAAATTAAAATAAAATTGCTAATTATACTTGACTATAAGTATAAATACTGAATTCACTGATTATGAATTTACTGGTTTTACTTTATGGAAATTTTGAAACTTCCCAATGAATTTGAGCCCCCCAAAAAGTTAAATCTATTTTAAAAAATGGCCCTCCCACCATTGTTATACTTTCAGAATACAGGAAGATTTCATAAGGCTTAAAAAAATGTCTGTACCACCTTATGGCATCATTATGTATATAGATTTTTAAATATAATTACCTCAGATTGATCAAAATTCCCCTGTGGTGTGACCACTCACCCCAGATACCATTCATACCTGTTGTGAAATTGACTTGAACTATTAAAAGATGGCTAGAAGAAGTGAAGTGCTTAAAATTGTGATTAAAAATGTTGGTTTCGGGGATCCCTGGGTGGCTCAGCTGTTCAGCGCCTGCCTTTGGCCCAGGGCGCGATCCTGGAGTCCCAGGATCAAGTCCCACATCGGGCTCCCGGCATGGAGCCTGCTTCTCCCCCTGCCTGTGTCTCTGCCTCTCTTTCTCTCTCTCTGTGGCTATCATAAATAAATAAATCTTTAAAAAAAAAAATGTTGGCTTACTTTTAACAGGTTTTAATCCTAGAATATGGAAGTTAAACACTAATATAATTTTATTTGAAAGATTACTTTATTTGTATTTAAAATAATGTGTAGGGCAGCCTTGATGGCGCAGCGATTTAGCGCCGCCTGCAGCCTGGGGTGTGATCCTGGAGACCTGGGATCGAGTCCCCACATCGGGCTTCCTGCTTGGAGCCTGCTTCTCCCTCTGCCTGTGTCTCTGCCTCTCTCTCTCTCTCTGTGTGTGTGACTATCATAAATAAATAAAAATTTTTAAAAAAGTTAAAAAATAAATAAATAAATAAAATAAAATATGGGCAAATAACTGCATCATAGTCCTAATTCTATGCATTAATGTTTTCAAGTTAAGCACACATGTTTAACGAGTATGTGTGTATGCTAACTGAAATCCAAAGCATAAGGCTTAGTATATTTTCAGCTGTGCTGATAGATGAATTTTAAGGAATGTGCCAGTATCTCTACTGTCTTTACAGGAGTGACCAGCCATGTTTTCACTTTAGCCTTTCTGACTGCTCCCAGATAAACATCATAAAATGAAGTAATCTGGCTTTACCTATATCCTAGTAGTTCTAGTTGGTTCTGGAATGATTTTTAGGGTAGGTTGGTACCAAATTGAACAGAAAGAATTTGCATAAAATGATCCTTGGTGGTAACAGTCATATCAAGAAGCTTCTTTCAGTTCCAGTGGATGGCCAGATTTTGTTTGCACGTTAATATGCTGTTTTCCATTCAGTTGTTCTTGTAGCTTTGACAAGCAATTTAGAACTAGCTTTTAAAATTTTTGTTTATTGAAAACTGGTCCTACAGAGACCATGGAAGCTCTTCAAAGGTAATTAGATAACTAATTTTGCCTCTTAAACTTTTTTAATAGAAGCTTTTTTTATGATCATTGCTTTTAAAAACATGGTTTGTTACTGTAAGTGAAATTCAGTATTATATCCAATAGAATCTAGTGTAATTTCTAAAATGTCAGGAAAAAAAAATTAGATGGTCCCACCTGAGAACAACATTATAAGGAAGAGCCAGTATATATATATATATATATATATATATACTGACCTTGATCTTTTGACCTATTTATGGAAGGATTAGAGAGGCATCTCTTCCATTCCTCTGGGCAGGAATATATTTTACATTTTATTTGAAAGATATATATATATATATATATACACACACATATGTTTGTGTATGTGTGTATGTGGGGGGTATATATATATTTTTTTCTTTTCTGCTGGAGGAGGTGGCAGTGGTAGTGGTAACATGTGACTTCAGTTAAGACACTAATGGTAAAGGCTTTGACAAAATTAAAACGTATCAACAGATGTTTGATTGAATTGATACTGGTGGTCAGATAGTTTGTGACCCTAAATTACTCAGGCTTACAAAACCTACAATGCTGAAAGCTAACCAGAAAGTTATTTTCAACTTTGATTTTAGTGCTTAAACAGAGCTTAAGCATTAGTAAGAGTAGAAAAAGCATTATATGCTTTATTTTTAAAATATATTATTGATTAAGGATTTATGTAACATTTTAGTATACATCTCTTATTCTGGGATAATAGTAGTATATCTGTTATTCCTTTATGTTTTTAAATTGGACATGTTTTATTCTTTGGTCTTGCTATATTCTTGTTCTTTTAGAATTATTTCACTGAAAACATTTAGAGGAAAATACCCAGTATTAAGTCTTTGTGGGAGAAAGACTTGAAACAGAATTTAAAGTAGAATAACTTCTTTATTTGTAAATGGAAATGTTGACTTGAAATATGGTATGATATTTCTGGAAATGAAGGGTTCTTTTTATGGATGAAAAATTTAAGTCCACAAGGTTGATAAGTGATAGAAATCAGATCCTTAATGGAATGTTCAAGCAGTGAGATGAAGGAAAGCTAGAATTTTCAAGACAGACATGATTTCAAATGACTTGACAGAACCTAAAATGTAGTATGAGCAGCTTTCCAGAATCCTCCTGTTTGTGCTCTCTTGCCCTCTCTCTCTCAAATAAATAAATAAAATCTTTTAAATAAATAATTTTTAAAACCTCAGATTTTACTCTAAACCAAGCACTAAACTGTATCGTACTTCAACACAAATAGATCTTTCTTTGTTTTTTATTTAAGAAAAGTGAGACTGTTTTTGTGACTTCTTTATTCACTTATTTATTTTACAATATATGATAGAGGTCTAAATCTACTTTAATATATGCGTGATATATTTTATGTATGTGTTATAATTTAACTTCTGTGGTCTTAATGGATAAATGCTTTGGTCCATAATAAGTTAAATGATAAAAACTGAGTGACTTACAAACAGCATCAATTTATTTCTCACAATTCTGGAGCCTGTCCAAGATCACAATTCTTGGAGCCAAGTCCAAGATCAAGGCATCAGCAGATAAATGGTATCTAGTGAGAGCCCCTTTACTAGTTCATTGATGGCTGTCTTTTCCCTGTAACCTCACAGGGTAGAGGGGCAAGGGGGCTTTTTCAAGCCTCTTTTGTAAGGGCATAAATCCCATTCATAGGTGCTCACTCCAATCTCATGACCCAATCACCTCCCAAAGGCCCCATCTCCTTGGGCATTAGGTTTCAAGGTATAAATCCAGGGTGGAGTGAATGAGGATACAAACATACAGAGCATAACAGATATTTAGATGATTTTTTTTAAGTTTAGAAAAGAACAGGGATTTAACCTTGAATTTTCATACATGAATTGTAACCAGTAAGGGTTTTACTACCTCTAGTGTGTATTTAATTTAATGTGTAATGTGAATATCAGCTTCCCAGGTACCCTTTTGTGAAAAGGAGATCAGTGTTTTTTATAGACTGTCTTTATTTAAAAGTTCTTATTCACTTGTTTTGACATCAGTTTTGAAGTTATAATTAATTTACTAAGTAGAATTTTATGTTCAAAACACACACCTACAGATGTGTATATCCTATTTTATGATTGAACTGAACAAAACTGATAATTTAATGGTTATATGTTACTAATTTGTATAGTTCTGAAATGTGACCTTTAGAAGAAAATGTCACTAGACCTTGCTATTTCATGTTTGAATCGATGTTTTTCTTGTCCTCTGGATATTAAAATGAAATTAAAATATTAGTATATAAAGGAGTTATTGTGGTACCTTTATAAACCTTTATAAGCTTATAAACTTGTCATGTCAAAATTATAGGCAAATAAGGATGCATGGGTGGCTCGGTGGTTGAGGATCTGCCTTCAGCTCAGGGCGTAATCCTGGGGTCCTGGATCCAGTCCCACATCGGGCTCCCTGCAGGGAGCCTTCTTCTCCCTCTGCCTATGTCTTTGCCCCTCTCTCTGTATCTTTCTTTTTTTTTTTTTTCTCTCTGTATCTTTCATGAATAAATAAATAAAATCTTTTAAAAAATTATAGGCAAATATAGTAATTAGTCCTTTTAAAAGGTAAACTGGGAGGACATTTACCAACAATAAACTACTATCTGATGGTTTCAGGGGGTGACATCTAGAATCTTGGTGTAAATGTCAAATGTTATAAACTGTGAGAAAGTAGATTGACATTTAATTAGGTTGCAGGCCATTTAAATGGAAACAATAATAGGAGTGACATTTAAGGAGAGGTTTCAACTTTAATGCAGGTCAGTAGCTGTGTATGAGGTCAATAGTACTAGATGGCAATAGGATTTTGGTTTTTTTTAAAAGCTTTGTAAATATGCCCTTTATTCTTTGTGTAATTTCTTAAGCAATTTGGGGACTTGACATTCCTATAGTGGAAGAAAACCAACATGTATGATATTTAATTGACAACAGAGAACATGTGAGTTCAACTTTTTTAGTTTTAAATGTCACCTACCTGGATACTGCTCTATATATTATACAGTATTCTGTATTATTAACATTAAAATAGCAAAAGGTTTTTAAAATATGAAATCACTTGGAAGAGTTTTTGTATTATGTGCAAATATACGATACATATCAATAGATTCTTCGGCCTAAATGCACTTAAGCTATAATACAAAGACACTGAGCTCTTTGGGTTACCTATTCTCTTGATTCTTAGCCGTCTACTCCTTCTTACCTCCATTCTTGCATTGAGCTATTTTAGGGTCATTCTCTCTTTCCTTTGAGATTGTTTTCTGACTTGGCTCCCAGAGTTGTGAGAGCTTGATTTTCTGTGGGCTACGCCAGGTCAGTACGGTAGTAAATGGTCATGTTGGTCTAAGATTCAGTAGGCCAGAGTGAAGACAGAAATGTCAAATAATGGTTATTATCATTAAGCAGTATTTTCAGAAGGAAGTAAAAAATGCAAACTTTTTGGTTAAAGTCTGCAAAGTGTGTATTATCTGTTGCCATGAGAACATTACCTGACAGACAGCCACAACACCCAAAGGGCATATAATAAGCACTTAATGCTCATATTTCTCCAGACAGATAGAAGGCAGCTCAGTGACTTTGCTTATCTTGGTTGAGTTTGCTCACAGCAGGCTGGCTGCTGGTGGAGGCTAGCTTCATCCATAGTTAAATACTCTGTTCTGCATGTCTTTACTCCTGCAGCTGGCTCTCTTGGGCTTGATCCCATGATGAGGGCAGAAGCACACGAGAGAAAATATTCCCAAAAGTCTGGCTCACCAAAACAACCCAACCACAGTGTAGTATTAAATTGCAAAGGATGAATGAATGAATGAATGAATGAATGAATGAATGAATGAATAAATAAATAAATTGCAAAGGATGTAAATGCAGAGAGGGATGAGGGACTGGGACCAATCATGCCATATGTCTCAAAGCCAAATTAGGATCATGGCAAAAACAAAAAAAGACAGTTCATGAACTTTCCTTTTTATTCCTTAATCTCCCTACTAGAAGCCTGTCAGTGTGCATTAATTTTTTAAAAATATCTATTCACATATGTGTGTATTTTTTTGAGTTATAAAAAAATGGAGTTGAAGATCTGCGTTTAACTCCCCAGTCAGGGAGTCTGCTTGACACAGGGCTTGATCTCAGTGACCCTGAGATCACTACCTGAAAAGAAACCAGGTGCGCCACCACAGGGTGCCCCTAATTTATGTGTGTGTGGTGAGAACGTTTTTTTTTTTTTAAGTTTGTTTGTTTGTTTAAGCCATCTCTACACCCAGTGTGGGGCTTGAACTCATGACCCCAAGATCAAGAGTTGCATGCTTTTCCAATCAAGCCAGACAGGCATCCCTTTTGTGGTGAGAACTTTAAAAATTTACTCTCTTAGCAGTTTTCAATATTCAATACAGTATTGTTAGCTGTAGCCCCCTCCTATATGTTATATTCCCAGGGCTTATTTATCTTATAATAGAATTTTGTATTTTGACCATTTCATTCATATTGCCTCTGCCCTGCCTCTAGCAATCACCAATCTGTTTTCTGTGCCTATGAATTCTTCTTTTTAAAATATTCCATGTACAAGTGATAATCATGCAGTATCGACTCCCTGTCTGACTTATTTTATTTAGCATAATGCCCTTAGGTCAATTCTTGTTATCACAAATGACAGGATTTTCTTCCTCTTTTATTTATTTATTTATTTTTAATATTTTTTTAATTTTTATTTATTTATGATAGTCACACAGAGAGAGAGAGAGAGAGAAAGGCAGAGACACAGGCAGAGGGAGAAGCAGGCTCCATGCACTGGGAGCCTGACGTGGGATTCGATCCCGGGTCTCCAGGATCGCGCCCTGGGCCAAAGGCAGGCGCCAAACCGCTGCGCCACCCAGGGTTCCCAGGATTTTCTTCCTCTTTTAATGGCTCAATAATATTCCATTGCATATACGTGTGTGTGTGTATATATGTGTGATGTATGTATGAGTATGTTTACATACACACGTGTGCATATATCTCTGACATTTGCTTCATCCATTCATCTATTCATAGACAGGTTGTTTCCATGTCTTGGCTAGTATAAATGCTACAGTGAACATAGAAGTGCAGATATCTCTTCAAGATAGTAATTTTATTTTCTTTGGGTAAATACCCAGAAACAGAATGAGAAGTAGAAGTAGATCCATGTGATAGTTCTGTTTTTAATTTTTTGAGAAAGGTCCATAATGTTTTCCATAGTGGCTGCACCAATTTATATTCCCAACAGTGCCTAACAGTTGCCTTTTCTTCATATCCTCACTAACACTTACTATATGTCTTTTTTGATACTAGGTATAAGAGGTCATATATCATTGTGGTTGTCTGTTCAGAAGATCTAAAATCTCATTGGGATTTTTGGTTTTTGCTGCTGGGTTGTAGGAGTTCTTAATATATATGTAGGATATTAATCTTTTATGATACATGATTGGCAAATACATTCTCCCAAGTGTGTAATAAATTTTAATGGCATTCAATATCAGTTTCATAGCCAAAAAGACAGAAATTTATTACTATTATAATTCACTTAATGATTTTAATTAATGTTAATATTACTTTAAAAAACTCATGAGCCTTGTTTTTATTTTATGATATATATTTTGACCCCTTATCACATTTTCTAATCTTTATTGCCCTAACCCTGTTTTCGTTACTGTATATAATATTCAAATAGTTTTCTTTCATGTTTTCTTTTTTTCATTACAAAAGGTACTTTTATTTATTTTTAACTTAATTTCAGAATGTGAAGTTTCTTCAATCTCTGAACAATAGAATTTCCCAAACTAACTCTAGGAAATAGAAGTAGTAGAGACTTGAAAAGAATTTTGGGCAATTGAATCTTGCCTCATAATTTTTTACTACCATATTAGCACTTCCATACCATAAAGATTTTTAAAATACATTATTCACTTTTTCAAGGTATTCTCATTAACAGGATTAGTCTGAATTACCTGGTCCATTTTTACAGGAATTAGAAATCTCACTACCATAGAGCTTTTACATCTTTTCAAGCATATTAATGATCAGAAGGAGCTTTTATTCTCATCCTTGTTCCAGGGTATTGGAGTATAATTTAATTCCCTAATGTATGTTTCAAAATTACACTACATAGAAGTATGTATCCGAGAGAGAAAACTGTCAGCCTTTAGTCAAGATTAGGCTTTGATTCACTCAGAACACTCTCCTAGCTAGTATACTCAAACGTACAGATATACCTAACAGTAAAGATCTAGCTATATTCACAAATATGATATAAAGAAAACCTACATTTAACTCTGAGGGCTGCTATAAGTACCAGCATAGTATGATATGAGACAGTATTGCTTGGTAAATGGAACCAAGGCCAAAACACACTCAGGATTTGGATCTGCAATATGCCACCAATGTGATGGGATTTCTGAGCCTTAAGCATTAGATACAGTTGTGAATTGGAGAACAATGGTTTGGAGGGGAGAGGGAAGCACGATTGAAAGACCAACTCTAAAACCCCCAAACACTTGAGACAATCTGTGAGAGGGGAAGAAAAAAAAGACACATAAACCCTTCCTTTAAAAATTAGGATGCGAACTAAAGTTTCCTGCTTTTGAATATAAAAGAACTCATTTACATCTCAGAAGACTGATATTTTCAGATTATCCTTTACTACACATAGTAAAGCACATAGCACACTTTTGGACAACTTTTACTCAACTCACTAGTATGAAGTTATGCCAATTTAGGATATTTTCTGAGACATACCTAAAAAAATGATGTATATGGAAAGTGTTCTGTGATAGGAATCAAGAAAATCCTTTTTCTCCTCGGATAATCTCTTTTTAAAGTCATTTTTCAATATTTTAGGGTAGAAATTGTTAATCTACAAGGTCAGTGAAGGGGCTTCAGGGTATCTGGCTGTGAAGCCCAGGAAATTATCAAATGTTATGACATGTGAATTTTTTCTGGGAAACTGTGACATATTTCAAAGAGGTCTATAATCCCTCCTCCTGAAAGGATTGAAAATTATCTAGAAAATCTCCCAATATTTGTCTGTCACAAACTGTAATGTTTTAATGAGGAAAAGGAAGAGGGGATATGGCCCACTTAGGATAGAATGAATGATTTTTAGAAAAGATGATCAGGCCCTTGGAAGAATAGATGGGAGATACAGTTTGTGACAAAATGTGTGTGTGGTTGTGATGGCTACTTCCTGTTTTCTGTCCTGTGATAAGAATCAGTTTTCCTGGTCGATGAAACTTTTAGAGAGAGGATTTATGACGGTTGAGTTCCTTTTGGAGGACTGCCCTCAGGCAGATACAGCAAGTTCAGAGAAAGCCATTCTGCTGTATTTGCTGTTTTTCAGTGACTTAAACTCAAAATAATATACCAGAGCAGCATATTTTGGAGTGGCATGTCCTGAACTCCTTCATACACAAGTTATACAGAAATCAACTATTTCTGCATACCAGAAAACAGAATATAGAATTTATTTTTTGAAAACATTATTTATAATGGCATCAAAAATAACATGTTTCTGTGAATAATTTGAGAAAACATGGGAAGACTACACTGAAAACTAAGTCATATTGAGAGAAATTAAAGGAATAAGTAAATGATGGCACATACTCTCTTCACAGATTGGATAGCTCAGCATAGTAAATATATATGTCTTTCTAAAATAGATCTGTAAGTTCAATATAACAGTATACTTTTTTTACCAATGCAGAAATATTTGCTCTACTAATATCAAGACTCATTAGAAATCTACAGTAATTAAGATGATGAAGTATTAGCATAAGGATAGAGACATACATTGAAAGAGAAACAGCCCCACACATATACAGTCACTTCCTATGTGACAAAGATGGTGGCAGTAGAGAGCAGTGGGGAAAGGATGGTCTTTCCAGTAAGTGATGATTTCCTTTCAACGCCTTATAGAAAAAAGTGATAGTTGGCTCTCACCAGAGGCAAAAATCAGTTTTAGATAGAATGTAGATCTAAATGTGAAAAGGAAACCTAAAAGAAATACCCATATGTGTACATCATGAGACATTTGTAATAGCATTATTTGTAATAGCCTCAAACTAGAAACAGCCCAAATGCCTATCAACAGTAGAATGGATACATAAATGCTAAGATATTCATTAGTGGAATACTATACAATATTGAAAAATGAAACTTTAGCTTACATACATTCCTACGTGAAAGAATCTGACAAGCATAATGTTGAGCAAAATACAAACATGTATATGGTTACTATAAATGAAATAATATGTCCCAAATGATTCCATTTATATAAAGAAATCACTTTATAGGAGGAAGGAGGAGATGATTGAATTGGGACCACAAGGAAGGGTTTTTGGAGTGCTAGTAATATTTAAATTTCTTGTCTGTGGTTACAAGAGTTTTTGATTTGTGATAATTCATTTACCTGTTTGTTGATTTTTTAAAATATATTTCTATCTTGATTTTATATTTAAATTAAAAATACTTTTAAAAAAACCTGTAAAGGTATGTGTAGAGGTGGGCCACATAGGTATATCCTAGCTTTATAGGGGATAATCATGTAGTCTTTAGGACTTGAAAGAATATGGGGAGGCTTTTATAAATTTTGGAAGATGCTTAGTGAATCTCTAATATTGCATAAACTAACCTTAGAAAATAAGTAAAAAAGGACAGATCAGGAAAAGTAGAAATGCCTATTTTTCTTCTTTAGTTCACCAACCACCCACTTCTCCCCAGTTTAAACATCTAAGAACTTCCTAAAATAAACTAAGCAAAACTAGATATAATATGCTGTGCATTTGGAATTTTGAAGAAAATAAGGGATATGAGTGTGCGTGTGCATGTGTGTGTGTGTGTGAGGCATCTTTTCTTGGGTATAGATTTCTTTATTTTTACTTTTATAAAATATATGTGGCCACTCTCTTGCTGAGAACCCTATTTAGTTGGGAAATTGAGTTTCTAACTGTAATCATTCTGATAGCCTTCAAAGATTGACAGTAATGACAATGAATATTGAGCTCTGGGGAATTGAGATTCCTTTTTCTCTCAGGAATCCATAGAAAATGCTTCAAGAAAATAATTGATAGTGTGAACTAGTGAGTGAAATAGTAAGGGAGATACCTGGTAGTCTTGTGAAGGCATTTATGTGCTATTTTGGAAAACTTAAGACATATTATTAAGCTAGAAAAAGAAGGTAAAAATAGTACATTTAGTAGTCCCACCTGTAAGTGAAACAGCTAATATAAATAAATGCTGTTTTTTCTTTCTCTTCTTTTCTGGAAGATCCCAACAAGAAACTGTTAGTGTATAACTTTGGAGAATAGGACTAAAGATGTGGAGAGAGAACATTTGGTTTTCAATTTATACTTTTAAGTGAGTTCTGTTTGTGTTTTTACCATATGCAGGTTTTTAACTTGCAGAAGAAATCAGTTAAGTGACACCTGAAGGGACTGATCACACTGAGTGTGGCTGAGGAGAGAGGTATAACTAAGTGGCTTAAAAGCCAACAGGAGTCTAGTAGCTGTTGCAGCAGTTTGCGTTCTGTATTCTGTTATATGTAAAGTAGCACCTTCAAACCAGAGCCTCTCTCTGGTTCTAAGGACCCTGCTTCTTCAGCCTTGCTATGTGCCCGTATTCTGGAATCCTAAAAAACTAGAGACTGACTAAATGCTCTTGCTTTCTTGGAATTTCTGTGACCCAATCTGATTTTCTGGAAACTGTAACCATAACTCTAGGTCACACCAGCCCTTGTAGAAATATGGTAGGAGGTTTAGCCTTGGACTTCACTCTGCAAGAAATGGAAGCCATTTAATGGTTGGACAGAAAAGGAGGAAATCTAACTCAAAAGGAAGTATTGGAATGCAAGAAGTAATGTAAGCACAAACAATTGGTAAACATGTAGGTAAATCCAAGCCTTAATTGCATCAAACAAGAAATAATAGTGACTAATTTGGGACTTGTAAATAAGATAGAACTGAAATACTATTCTACATTAAAATTTGAAATGAGGAGAAGGGGTAATGAATGTTAAAGCATTCTAAAATGCTCATATTATTCAGGAGGACTGTAAAGCCACAGATGTTTTGACTTAAATTGACTATGAATTTTAATAACTTAACTATGACCACTGAAAGAGTAGAAATAAAATATGTAGCTTCATCAGTTCACAATGGAAAAATAGGTAAAAGACAAAAGTGTCATTCAGTAAAAGGCTGAAAATAAAAAGAAGCAAAGAAAATCATATGAGAAGTACATAGTAAGATGGATGTCAAATATATCACTGATTACAATAAATGTAAACAGTATATTTGGAAGACTAAACTGACCACTGACATTTCTCAATTTGGATAGATTCAATAACTAAATTTAACTTTGTGTGACACGCCTAAAACATAAGTGATATGGTGTATCACATGTGAAGTGATATGATTTCTTGTCATAGTCAAGAAAGAATACTTGGGACATTTTTTGGTACAAACAGGTGGTTTTCTTTTATTTATTTATTTATTTATTTATTTATTTATTTATTTATTTATGATAGTCACACAGAGAGAGAGAGAGGCAGAGACACAGGCAGAGGGAGAAGCAGGCTCCATGCACTGGGAGCCCGACGTGGGATTCGATCCCGGGTCTCCAGGATCGCGCCCTGGGCCAAAGGCAGGCGCCAAACCGCTGCGCCACCCAGGGATCCCAACAGGTGGTTTTCTTATAGCATAGGCACTGGGCCTGTGGGCAGAAAGAGCTACACTTTTTGCCCTATGAAGTTGGTGGCTATATGCTTGGTGCCCAAGGGGGATGAGACAAGCAAGGAGTGTTAGATCATAAATGTCGTCTTCAAATTTCCACTCGTAAAACTGCTTTAGCAAAATTTCTCTGGTACTTAGTATTCAGCTCGATATTAACTATCAGTGAGATGTACAGGCAGTCATGAGACCCTCTAAGAATGAAGCAACCTGCATGTATTTGATCCTTATCAGGACTCTGCAGGCTAGGGGCCCCTAGCCCTAGCTCAGTCCGTTAAGTGTCCAGCTCTTGGCTTCGGTTGAGATCATAATCTTGCTGTCATCGGATTGAGTCCTTCATGGGGCTCCATGCTCAGCACAGACTCTATTTCAGATTCTCTCTCCCTCTCTAAAATAAATAAAACTTAAAAAAAAAAAAAAAAAGAACAATGCAGGCTATATGTCAGCCTTCTGGGTTAAAGATGAACATTTTTCTGCTTCTATCCCTCATCAATAAGAATATATTAAAAGATGAAAGTAAAGGAATGGAGAAAAGATGTTTCAGGCAAATACTAACTAGATGAGAGATGATAAAAAGTGCTATAATAATATCAAACAAAATAGATTCTAAAGCAAAAAGCATTATTAGGGTTTTGGGGGGAGTGTCATTAAACGAGAAAAAGAATAATTTACTAGGAAGGTGTAAGAATTATGATACACCTTACAGTGCAACCTCAGACTAATAAAACGGATGGAGAGAATTTCAGAGAGAAATTGACAAATCAATTATTAAAATGGGAAATTGAACTACCTCAAGACTCTATTAGACAACTGTAGTCATTTAAGGCAGACACAAACTTAAAATGACATTGCGATTTGCAAAATAAATTCCTAGTTTTTTAGATAATAATTACTTTCAGATAATTTTTTTCTGGTTTAACATTATGAACACTACTATTAAGGTTAATATTCAGAAGCTTATTGCTTTGAAGTTCAATAATATAAACTTTTTGTCATTAGGACTTTAGTTAGATTGAAATTTATATTTTGACTGTATATAAAGAACTTTGCAATGAAAATTAATACTGCATTCAAGATTGTAGGTTTAATTACATTAGAATTTACATCTCTCAAAAACTAAAAGTACTAGTCTGTATTTACAAATGTATAAACTATTAATTATTTTTTTAAATTTTATTAGCTAACTTAGGTTTAGGATAGTAGGATATTATAGTAGGATGTTAGGAGTGTTTTGTTTTTTTTTTTAATTTTATCAGCTAATTAAGGCCTTAATAGTAGGATGCTAGGATTTTAGTTTTTCTATATCCCTGAGGGTAATACATTTTCATTCTTTTGGAAAATCTATGGTTTAAAATTCACTCTCTACCAAACCCAGAGTATCCTAAATCAAAGACGCTTCCTCCTGTATACTGAGTATATGTGAAGAGTTTATCTGTTGATTAATGAACAACAACAGATTAATCATAGTATTCATTATTAGAAAATGGGAAAAACTCAGTATACCTGACAGTGAACAATTCTCTCTTCCACAAAGAATTTAAAATATGCAGACTTGTGACTCTACATTTAATTAACAAAGCCAGTGTTTAGAAACCAGTGATTAGTCATGGGTAGGTGGAAATTCCATCTTTTGTTCAAAAGCATGAGGTCCTTTGAAGGAAAATAAAGTAAAACTTTTAAATGATCCATTCTTAGCAAATTATATTTGCCTTTCCCACCCTCTGTGGTTACCAAATCTCATGTGCCAGGTGGATATTTTGACCTAAAGGGTAAAAGTGTGGAAGATCTAGAGAAGGTTAATGAGAAAAGTAATGATAAAAAGGCTTTGTAACAGGAATACAGGGTGTAAGAGCAATACAGTTTTGAATTACAAAGCACATGTGTGTGTATAAACAAGCTTTGGTCTTATTTCCACCATTTCGGTTGTATGTTAACATACATAAAATAAAAATAACCTCTGAACTGCTAGGATTGATGTCACAGTGTCCATGCACTGAAGTATACACTTCATTCATAGAAATGTCTCCAAGCTATCATGTGGTTAGTCCTCTTTTCCCACTTTAATGCAAGTTAGACCAAGATGACAGGAGATAAGAGATATTAAGAAGAGAAAACTGACACCTTAGGAATAAGAGAAGGATTCCTGAAAATCTCCAAAAGTTAAAGAAAAAGGAAACACTAAATTTCTAAAGAGATAGTAACCTAAGGCTGCTTAAGGAGTGAAGGGGCAAGCAGCCATATAAACCCACTAAACTCTGATGGAGTCACCTTTATTATTTTTTTTAAAGGTTTTATTTATTTATTTGAGAGAAAGAGAGACAGGCATAGCAATAGAGAAGGTGAGAGAGAGCATGAGCAGGGAAGAGAGAGAGAGAAACAGACTCCATGCTGAGCTCAATCACAAAACCCTGGGATCATGACCTGAGCCAAAGACACTTAACCAGCTGAGCCACCCAGGCATCTCTGATATATTCACTTTTTTTTTTTTTTTTTAATGATAGTCACACAGAGAGAGAGAGAGAGGCAGAGACACAGGCAGAGGGAGAAGCAGGCTCCATGCACCGGGAGCCCGACGTGGGATTCGATCCCGGGTCTCCAGGATCGCACCCTGGGCCAAAGGCAGGCACTAAACCACTGCGCCACCCAGGGATCCCGATATATTCACTTTTAAAACAAGAATAGGTAATAGCATAAAACATGGCTCACTGGAACACTAGTGATCAGATACAGTGGTTCATTTAAGTAGAATATGCCACCCTGGGGTACATGTTCTGTGGGCCTTATTTATGAAACCAGAAACATGTGACCTGCAGTGTAGAAAGATTTACTTGAAAGTATTTTTTGATAGTTTTAGCATCTAAGAAAATTAGTCTCGTTTGTGAGAGAACTTAATAGTTAAGTTGACATGCCAGGGAAATGAAGAAATGCTACATAAACCTACAAATTTTCCTTTGCTGTACATTTGTAGAAATATCCCCTGTGTCTGGCTTCCAAATACAATATAGTTTTTAATGTATTACAAACTAGGGATGTTTGATAATTTAATTGTGAGTATGTGTATGTATTTAATTTTATGTTTTTATAGGGTAAATGACATGTTATAATGAATTGATATTTTTATTTTTATTTTTATTTTTTTTAAGATTTTATTTACTCATTCATGAAAGATTCAGAAAGAGGCAGAAACATTGGCAGAGGGAAAAGCAGGCTCCCTGAAGGGAACTTGATGTGGGCCTCGATCCCAGAACTCCAGGATCATGCCCTGAGCCAAATGCAGACACTCAACCACTGAGCCACCCACGCTTCCCCTAAGTAATATTTTTTTTAAATTAATTTTTATTGGTGTTCAATTTACCAACATACAGAAAAACACCCAGTGCTCATCCCTTCAAGTGTCCACCTCAGTGCCCATTACCCATTCCCCTCCAACACCCGCCCTCCTCCCCTTCCACCACCCCTAGTTCGTTTCCCAGAGTTAGGAGTCTTTATGTTCTGTCTCCCTTCCTCATATTTCCCAACATTTCTTTTCCCTTCCTTTATATTTCCTTTCACTATTATTCATATTCCCCAAATGAATGAGAACATACACTGTTTGTCCTTCTCCGATTGACTTATTTCACTCAGCATAATACCTCCAGTTCCATCCACGTTGAAGCAAATGGTGGGTATTTGTCATTTCTAATTGCTGAGTAATATTCCATTGTATACATAAACCACATCTTCTTTATCCATTCATCTTTCGATGGACACCGAGGCTCCTTCCACAGTTTGGCTATTGTGGCCATTGCTGATAGAAACATCGGGGTGCAGGTGTCCCGACGTTTCATTGCATCTGAATCTTTGGGGTAAATCCCCAACAGTGCAATTGCTGGGTCGTAGGGCAGGTCTATTTTTAACTCTTTGAGGAACCTCCACACAGTTTTCCAGAGTGGCTGCACCAGTTCACATTCCCACCAACAGTGTAAGAAGGTTCCCTTTTCTCCGCATCCTCTCCAACATTTGTGGTTTCCTGCCTTGTTAATTTTCCCCATTCTCACTGGTGTGAGGTGGTATCTCATTGTGGTTTTGATTTGTATTTCCCTGATGGCAAGTGATGCAGAGCATTTTCTCATGTGCATGTTGGCCATGTCCATGTCTTCCTCTGTGAGATTCCTCTTCATGTCTTTTGCCCATTTCATGATTGGATTGTTTGTTTCTTTGTTGTTGAGTTTAATAAGTTCTTTATAGATTTTGGAAACTAGCCCTTTATCTGATATGTCATTTGCAAATATCTTCTCCCATTCTGTAGGTTGTCTTTTAGTTTTGTTGACTGTATCCTTTGCTGTGCAAAAGCTTCTTATCTTGATGAAGTCCCAATAGTTCATTTTTGCTTTTGTTTCTTTTGCCTTTGTGGATGTATCTTGCAAGAAGTTACTGTGGCCGAGTTCAAAGAGGGTGTTGCCTGTGTTCTCTTCTATGATTTTGATGGACTCTTGTCTCACATTTAGATCTCTCATCCATTTTGAGTTTATCTTTGTGTATGGTGAAAGAGAGTGGTCCAGTTTCATTCTTCTGCATGTGGATGTCCAATTTTCCCAGCACCATTTATTGAAGAGACTGTCTTTCTTCCAGTGGATAGTCTTTCCTCCTTTATCGAATATTAGCTGACCATAAAGTTCAGGGTCCACATCTGGGTTCTCTATTCTGTTCCATTGATCTATGTGTCTGTTTTTGTGCCAGTACCACACTGTCTTGATGACCACAGCTTTGTAGTACAACCTGAAATCTGGCATTGTGATGCCCCCAGCTATGGTTTTCTCATCATATCAGCAAGAGAAAAACCAAGAACCATATGATCCTCTCATTAGATGCAGAGAAAGCATTTGACAAAATACAGCATCCATTCCTGATCAAAACCCTTCAGAGTGTTGGGATAGAGGGAACTTTCCTCGACATCTTAAAAGCCATTTACGAAAAGCCCACAGCTAATATCATTCTCAATGGGGAAGCACTGGGAGCCTTTCCCCTAAGATCAGGAACAAGACAGGGATGTCCACTCTCACCACTGCTGTTCAACATAGTTCTGGAAGTCCTCGCCTCAGCAATCAGACAACAAAAAGACATTAAAGGCATTCAAATTGGCAAAGAAGAAGTCAAACTCTCCCTCTTCACCGATGACATGATACTCTACATAGAAAACCCAAAAGCCTCCACCCCAAGATTGCTAGAACTCATACAGCAATTTGGTAGCGTGGCAGGATACAAAATCAATGCCCAGAAATCAATGGCATTTCTATACACTAACAATGAGACTGAAGAAAGAGAAATTAAGGAGTCAATCCCATTTACAATTACACCCAAAAGCATAAGATACCTAGGAATAAACCTAACCAAAGAGGTAAAAGATCTATACCCTAAAAACTATAGAACACTTCTGAAAGAAATTGAGGAAGACACAAAGAGATGGAAAAATATTCCATGCTCATGGATTGGCAGAATTAATATTGTAAAAATGTCAATGTTACCCAGGGCAATTTACACGTTTAATGCAATCCCTATCAAAATACCATGGACTTTCTTCAGAGAGTTAGAACAAATTATTTTAAGATTTGTGTGGAATCAGAAAAGACCCCGAATAGCCAGGGGAATTTTAAAAAAGAAAACCTAAGTAATATTTTTAATTGTAATTCTTGTATTCCTTAATCTGAACCAGGTAATCTATGATGAAGGCATTTGATAAATAAATATAAATAAAAATCAGTTATTTTCATTTGTGTCACAAATTTTTAGATCAAAAGAAACTATCTTGGGACACCTGGGTAGCTCAGTTGGTTAAGTGTCCAACTCTTGATTTTGGCTCAGGTCATGATCTCAGGGTCATGAGATCAAGCCCCACAGGCCCTGTGCTCAGTGGGGAGTCTGCTTGAGATTCTCTCTCCCCTCCCCCTTCCCCTCTCAAATAAATAAATGAAAGAAAGAAATAGAGAAAGAAAGAAACTGTCTTTCCCCAAAACCTTCTTTTGGACAATTAAACAGTGACCAAAGCAGCTTATTTTCTCAAATTATCTTAAGTCTTTCAGAGATGGAGATTGCATACCTTTTATTTTAATTATTGAATAAAATTATCTTGTGCAACGGTTTCTAAGTATATTCTACAAGTGAACCTTTTTAGATACTTAATGTAATTCAACAATGCTCTTTACTAATATTTCAAACTTTACTCACTGTAATTCTTCATAATATTTCTTAACATTTTTGCTTTCTTTCTAGTCTTTTTGTGAAAGTGAACTTCTGCACAGACAAATGTGCTGTTTGCATGGTTGTTTTTTTCTTTTTTTAAGTCGGCACTGTAACATACGCATCTCCCATTGTTTTTTCTTCCATAATACGAGTTGCCAAATATACCTAACTATTCTCTTATTCTTAGACATGTGGGATTTTCCAATTTCTCTGTTTTATAAATAGCATTATCTCTGTGCATATAGTTTTAATTTATTGTATTCTTAGGATACATTTCTAATAGAGGGAAAAATAAGGATATAGCAGTTTTAAGGCTCTTGGAATATGTTGCTTATTAGCATCTCTTGACCTAGAAAACATTTAAATGAATACACTTAGAATTATTGGACCATCTGTACAGAAAATCTGATATGACATAGATCAGGGATTACAAATTGATTTCATCCCCTGTGTCAGGTTTAAGAAATTGGTAGTTGCTGCCTGGAGCACTGTGTTTGCCAGACTGTAACAGGACTACTTGATTACTGATGTCTTCCGTATGAGTGGGAGGTGGAGAGACAATCTGAGAACCAAATATTTACCCTTTATACTTTTCATTAAAATAATAACAGTAATAATACCTTGCCTTTCTGTGTGTACTTTTTTTTGCTGTGAACCCCAAAATTAGATAGAAAGCATGTATTAGGTCAAAAGATCTTATCTCACTATAAATTCCTCATTAAAAATTAACTTAGTGGGCAGCTCCAGTGGCTCACTGCCTTCAGCCCAGAGCGTGATTCTGGAGACCCGGGATCGAATCCCGCGTTGGGCTCCCTGTGTGGCGCCTGCTTCTCACTCTGCCCGTGTCTCTGCCTCTCTCTCTCTCTGTCTCTCATGAATAAATAAATAAAATCTTTTTTATAAATTGGTAATTATATAGCCATGCTCACCACTTAAAAAAAATAAGTATAGGTATAATTGTGTAACTAAGCATTTATCAGAACTTTTCAAAGTTGTTGTTAAAAACATCTGATGGGGTGGTGCCTTGGTGACTCAGTTAAGTGTCTGATTTCATCTCAGGTCATGATTTCAGGGTCGTAAGATGGAGCCCCAAGTGGGACTCCACACTCAGCGAGGAATCTGCTTGAGATTCTTTCCCCTTCCCTCTGTACCTCCCCTGCCAAAGTAAATAAATAAATATTTTTAAAAATAAGCAAATCTGGGTAAAGTATCTATGAGTGCTCCTTGCAGTATTCTTATTTTTTTAGTATTTTGTAAATTTGAAATTATTTCCCCAGAACAATTATGGCAGGAATGGTGTTGGAGAGAAACAGGGCAATCCACCAAGCTCAGGTGTTGGCTGACTATATTCTGTGCTGTAAAAGTAGGAGAAGCAATAGATTATCTTACATTTCTAGTCTCCTAGTGTTATAGTTTCACATTGATATTTGAATTTTGTTGTTTTTGGCACAGCGGTATTTCATCCATAGTTTTTATATCGTCAGTGTTTTACTCTTCTAAGTGTAATGTTTTCTTCGCAGAACCTTGTAGGTTTCCAACTTAGCCATCATATCATAAAGGCTAGTTTTTACAAGGCTTGAGGCATCCAGCAGGTAACCCTTGAAGTGTGGAGATTTTTATTTCTATACTTTTTAAAAAACAGCTTTATTAAAAGGTAATTCACCCATATAAATGGACAATTCAGTGGGTTTTAGTATATTCACAATCAAATTTAGAACATTTCTTCACCCCAACAAGAAAGCTCCTACCCATTAGCAGTCACTTCCCATTTAACCTCTCTTCCTGCCTCCCCTAATTACTAATCTGCTTTTTGTCTCTGGGTTTGCTTATTCTGGATATTTCACATAAATGTAATCATTCCATATGTGGCTTTTGTGACTGGCTTTTTTTAGTTAAAATGTCTTTAAGGTTCATCCACATTATAGCATGTATCAGAACTTCATTCTCTTTTTTGCTGGGTGTTGTATGAAAAGACTACATCTTATTTATCCATTTATCAGTTGACATCTGTGTTGTTTTCATTTTGGGGCTATTACACTATGGAATAATGTTGCTGTGAGCATTTATATACATGTTTTTGTGGGAACATGTGTTTTTATTTCTCTTGTGTATGTAACAAAGAGTCTAATTCTGGGCTATATATGTGGTCACTCTGTTTATATTTGAGAAATCACCAGACTGGTTTTCCAAAGTGACACTCCATTTTACATTCTCACCAGCAGTGATGAGGGTTATGATTTTTCCACATTCTGGCCAACATTTGCTACTATCTGCTTTTTTATTACAGCATCATCATGAGTCTGACAAGGGCCTTTCTGTACTTTTTAAATCCCCCCAAATAAGGTCAATTATCAGTAATAAACAGATCTTTATTCTTTTCTAGCAGTGAGCCTGTCTTTTCATTAAATATAGAATGCAGAAAATAAATAGACGTAAGAAAACATAAGAAAATTTTTTTCCCTTTCCCATTTCTTTGATACTACTTCAAGATTATTTGGAGAGAATCTCAAGAAAAGTAAGAGAGATTGGATTTTTAAAAATTGTATAGCTAGAATTCATAACTTTTAAATGCCCTTTACAGCATTCAGCACCCTGAATCTACCGTAAACACTGGTGCCACTGACAACTGCCATTTTATTCTCCAGTTTTCGAGCTCAACTTAATTGCAAGTTGGTGACCATGTCCATAAGGAAAGCCAGAATAAAGTAGAGTTCCTTAAGCTAATGTCAAAAAGTCTTATGTTGACTTTGTAGCCATCTACATAGGTTGTAATGTTAACAAAGGAATATTCCCTTTGATTGCAGTTTTTAATATTTTTAAACTGCATTTTATTACTACAGTATGAATTGATAAAGTAGACATTGAATTTAATTTTTATAAATGTATGTATGTGTGTTTATCAAAGGAAAATAGAAAGCAAGATAGTATTTCTTTCTCCCAGACTTCATTGGCTTGCTATAACAAAGGCAAAAATGATCTTAGTTTTCAGCTTTTCTAAAAGATCAGTTTTTCACACGTTGAGATCTATGTCCATGTTCATAGAGTTGACTTAGATCAAATTTAGTTGTCCTAATCAAATTTAATTCACTTAAAAATTTTTTTTTCCAGGGGTGCCTGTGTGGCTTAGTTGGTTCAGCATCCAACTCTTGATTTTGGTTCAGATCATGATCTCAGGGTCCCAGAATCGAGCCCCATGTCGGGCTCCACGCTTAGTGTAGAGTCTGCTTGGATGTTCTTTCTCTCTTCTCTCTCTCTCTCTCTCTCTCTCTCTCTCTCTCTCTCGCCCCCCTCCCCCTTCCTTCGCCCCTCCCCCAACTTGTGCATACTCTCTCTCTAAATAAATAAATCTTTAAAAAACAATTGTTACAGATGATTTGATTAAAATATGATCAATATATTGAGAATAGTTTATATGTGGGTTCTTTTCTTATATCAAACTATAAGAATTCTAGATTAATTCTTAAAGCATTACATGTCCTCTGTCCTAAAACTCATGCATTCAGAACTAAATTAAAGGTGAGGGAATAAAAAGTTTTTAAAACCACTTATACTGATCATCCATGTACAGTATAATCTTAGCTAACTTCCTTTTTAAAACAAAATTTTAATCTATAGAAATGAAAGTAAAACCCTCTTTTTACCACCCATTTCATGGAGGATTACGATGGCTGTCAGATATATATTAGGGTTTTTTTTATTCCATCCTCCTTCCTTCCCTTTGTTTATTTTTCATTTTCTTTTCTTTTTTTCCCTTTCCTTTCCTTTCGTTTTGTTTTGATGGCTTATTTCTGAGTTTTTAAGTAGAAAGACTATTCACAATTGCCAGAAGGTATTCCCTGAAAGTACTCTGCTGATGTATGAAAACACCAGCACACATGGGGCTTTTGGATCACATGTGCTGCAGGGGTCCATCCACTCTGAAGTATTGGTGGAAGAAATTCTTCTTGTGCATACAGTTGGGCTAATTGGGCTTCCACATTCATGGTGTTCTGTCTACAGAGGTTCCAGCTATGCCTAAAGTCCAACCCTTGACCTGGATACTTCTCAACCTTTTTTTTTTTTTTTTTTTTTGGTCAGGAGACATGAGCTTCCCAGTTAAATACGAAGTGTCATTTTGGTCATTTCTTTTTGTGTTACATTCTTACAGCTATCCACACAAGGAGATGCAAGTCAGGTGATTGGACCTCTTACAGAAGGGCAGAGAAGAAATGTGGCAGTAGTGAATTCACTGTATAAGTTGCATCAGTCTATAACGAAGGTAATCTTTATTTTGTTTTAATCACGTCCTTTTGACTTAATTTCAGCTTCTTTCTTTTTGCCTCAAATTTAGACAATGAGGAATTATTTAATTTTTTTTGCAAAGGAATGCAATGAGAACATGATGAATATAAAATCAGCTGCAGAATGAACTCTTTTTAAACAGTTTTTGTTCCTAGCCTTTATCATTTGTGTCACTTTTGTATTTTCATTTGGTTTAAAACCTATGAACTATAGATCATCAGCCTTGATTGGTATAATCAAGTTTATTGAGCAAATGGCGTAAGGGTAAAATCATATGTGTTTCATGCCTGTTAAAAAACATAATTTGCTATCATGTGGTTGGTAGTAAGTTAGAGCAAAGCTAATGGCAGGGTAAGAAATCTTAATCCCTTCTACACATTGTGAAGGTTCTATCTTTGCAGAAGAGGAGGGAAGGAGCTGCATTAAACTGTGAATTTTTATGATATAATCACTGATGACTCCTTGAATGTAGAAAAAAATGTATTCTTTTTTGCTTTTGTTTTACTGGTGTAATTTTTTTTGAATGATGCACTTTCAATTGTTTGCTTTCATCTATTATTTCTAAGATGAACTGCATTTGTGGGGATAGCAACACTTTGAACCCAATCTTTGACTTCTGAGTAGCTCGTGTTTCCTCTCTATAAATCATTTCAAAAATATTTAGTAAGCAGAGAGATAAATATTTAGAAGGCCTGAAGGAAGCTAAAGGTTAGGGGATGCTCTTGAAAACATGACCTTTAATTTGGGTTTTAATATGCTCAGTTGTATTTTAGAATACTTATAATTGACTATTCACTTAAATTTTTAACAAGTCTTTTTATCAAGGGTTTTCAAAAATGTGTATGTCACATATTAAATAGAATATATTTCAAAGCATTATTAACAAGCAAACCTCAGAAAAGAAATAACAGACATAAGTAAGAAGAATAAATGATGTATTTTTCCATTCCCTTTCATTATTACTCTAAAGTATCACAATCAGTGAAAGATTCTCTTTATTTAGGCTGATTTAAATGCTTTTATTGATACTTTTGGAATCTTCATAATATTTGTATTGATTTGTAAATATTTGACATTTCTTTTTAAAGACTTGTCAAATTATAGTCGGCCTTGAGTATAGTGATTTTTTTAAAAGAAATACCTAAATATGGCTTCAGACTGACCTTTTCAGGTTAAAACTTTGTAATTAAAACCTATCTAAAGTGAATAAAGAAAAGCCAACTCTTAGAATTTTTAATGTTTTGATTATTTGAAGTATATAGTATAATTGCTTTATACAGGAAAGTAGTTTTCATCCTATCTTAACTAATAATTACTAATGAGTTTTCAAAGCACTTATAAGATATAAAATAGCATCATTATTTTAGATTATGTGTATGTAGAAACAGCTTTATCATGTTACGACCAAAATGAGTATTTATAAAAATAAATGACTTAAGTAAAACTAACTGAATCAAAACCTTGTTCTAGGTGGTTTCCAATCAGAGTTCATTCCCACCAGCAGCTGAGCAAACCATAATCTCAGCCCTTAAGGTAAAAGAATTTAATCTTTGACTATAGAGATCAAAGTGGATTTTAGAATTGTTTGGATGAGTGGGAGATGTCACATTTTAAAAATAATTCAGAATCCTCTGCATATACCAAAAGTAGCTGCTGATAATTATCCTAAAGAGAAAGGATACATGTGTGTTTATATTTTCTAGAACTTAAAAATAGACCTTGTTGGTATCTACAGATTGTGTTCTACTTATGAGAATTTTATCATAAGGGAAGCAAGAGTCTTCAAGTATCACTGTATCTTAGGTAGTACAGCCTCGTATTATCCTCTGTAAAGTGGTGATTCTCCATGAGGGTGATTTTGTTCCCTAGGGAACATTTAACAAAGCTGGAGATGTTTTTGATTGTCACGACTGGGAGTGGGGTGCTCTTGGCATCTAGTGCCAGGGATGCTGCTAAACATCTTGCAGTGCATGAGACAGCCGCCAACAAAAAGGAATTATTGGGCCCAAACCTTCAGTAATACCAAGATTGAGAAACTCTAATGTGTATCTGTACGATTTGAAATCAGGGTAAATTCCCATTTTTTTACGTACTAACATAAATATACTTGGGAAGTTTAATGAAAAAGAATGCTGGTATGAGATTCAGAGCCATATGTAGTTGACAGTGGGTAACTCTTTTAAAAAACAAGGATATCATTCATTTTAGTGATGGTAATAGAAATCCTTTATTTAGCACCTGCTACTTGCCAGTCACATGCCATATATTGAAATATTATAACAACTGTTCAAGTTGTGAATTATTATCCCTATTTTACACAATTTAGAAATAATAACTTGTTCAAAGTCCTGATGTTATAAACCCAGACCTCAAAGAGTTATGTTTGCTGCACCTTGCCATCATCATTCATTGGCTTACTAAATATTTATTTGGTATTTACTTTTTTTTTAAGATTTATTTATTTATTCATTCATTCATTCATTCATTCATTCATGAGATACAGAGAGAGAGGGAGAGAGAGGCAGAGACACAGACAGAGGGAGAAACAGGCTCCACGCAGGGAGCCCAATGCAAGACTCGATCCTGGGACTCCAGGACCATGCCCTGGGCCAAAGGCGGGTGCTAAACCACTGAGCCACCCAGGGATTCTCCCCAATGTATAACAGACTCTGGAGCAAACTCCTTATATATGAATGCCGTCTCAACCTTAACTAGCTGTAGGACCTCAGACGAGTTCGTTTTCTCTTGCCTTAGTTTCTGCATCTGTGAAATGGTACAGTATAACTGTACAAAGGTCATAGAAGTCAACAGTTAGATGGATTTAGATCACTTGGGTAGAGTTAAAAGAGAGGGAGACAGAGACAGACACTATCAGTGCACTCCAAGGAGAAATACTTTTATTTAGAGAGTAAAGAAGCTACAAAGAAACAACAGTGTGAGCTAGAAGATTGGGAGAGGATGATGTCACAAATCCTAAAGGAGAAAGGAACTTCTGAGGTCAGATGCTGTCTGATGACATGGATGGGGATTTAACAGGCCCCAAAACTTACGGACACTAAAATTCATATATGAGGGTAGGAGAAGACAAGTCTGTTTTCTCCCAACACAGTGAAAGCACACTTGGATGTTTTCTCTGTATTTCTTTTTCCTCCAACATGCTGATCTCATTTTATGCTAAAATATTATTAAAGCTGCCATCATAAAATAATTGTTTTTGTTAAGAGTTATCCAAGTTATTGATGATCATAAGAATACCAAAAATCAAGCCAGTATGACACACTAAAAGGTCTTAACATTCTTGCTTCCAGGCAGAGAATTCACATAGTCTCCTTTTCTGTAGTTTCACATTTTTCCCTTCTTTTCTAGGAGTAGCTGTCAAACATATTTTGATCACTACCCAAGATAAGAAATAGATTTTACGGGGCACCTGGGTGGCTCAGTGGTTGAGCAGCTGCCTTTGGCTCAGGTTGTGATCCTGGGGTCCTGGGATTGAGCCCTACATTGGACCATCTGCAGGGAGCCTGCTTCTCCCTCTGCCTATGTCTCTGCCTCTCTCTCATGAATAAATAAATAAAAGAAAAAAATAGATTTTTACTTTGTGATCCCATACACAATACATAAGCATTGATAAATACATACACACACATAAAATTGTGTATATATATAATATCTATATGTATTTCTGTAATTGAAATAAAGATTTTACAAAATAATCTTTTTCCTTATTTTATGTGATGCTCACTTATATTTTCCATACTCATCTATTACCTTTTTTTAAAGATTTATTTATTTGAGAGAGAGCATGTGGGGGTGGGGATGGGGGGGGGTGCAGGGCAGAGGCAGAGGGAGAGAGTGAATCTTAAACAGGCTCCATGCCCAGCACAGAGCTGACAAGGGGCTCGATCTCACTATCCTGAGATCATGACCTAAGACAAAATCAAGTCGGCCACTTAACCCACTGAATCACCCAGGCACCCTCTCTTATCTATTACTTTTTAAAACATTCTGATAGTAACCAACTAAATTGATTTTTTGACCCCTAATTATCATAGTTCATAGTTTGAGAAAGTCCTGTTTGTGAGTTAAGACAGAGTGCCTACACTTTGCCTGATAATAAAAGTCTCCTGACAAATTAAAAAGATAAACTCTTCAGGGGTGCCTGGATGGCTCCATCAATTAAGTGACCAACTCTTGGTTTTGCCTCAGGTCATAATCTCAGTCATGGAATTGAGCTCCTGTCTGGCCCAGCATGGTGTCAGTTTGAGATTATGTCCCTCTTCCTCCCCCTCTGCGCTTGCTCTTTCTCTTTGTCTCTCTCTCTCACTCTGATAAATAATAAAACTTAAAAAAAAAAAAAAGAAGAAAAGAGAAATTCTTTAGAGACTATAATTCAGTATAGAATGCACTCTCCAAATCTGTATTTTTAACATAAAACAAAGTTTATTCCTGTTGTTAGCCCCTTTGGGCTGGGAGTGGAGGCTAATGCAGCGAAAATTGCCCTGATCTTGGGCTACTGCCCTCACTCTGAGGTTTGCTCACTAGAGCCAGGGCCTCATGTCCTTGGAGAGTGCGGCTTGTTGAGGCGTCGCCAATTTTGCCTTTGAGAACTGGATGAGAGAAGACTAGCAGTTGGCCTAAAGCCTCTCTGCAGTGGCCCTGACAATTAGAGACTTAATTGCTTATGTTAACAAGGACTCAATGAAACAGTTTTGACCTTGCTTTTTAAGTTAAATCATATAAAAGCCATGATGACATATTAAGTAAAACACAAAACCCTCTGATTTAAGGGAAAAAAAGAACCTTGAATTTTAAAATTGTAGGATACTTAGTACATTACTTTGAATTGGGGGTAGAATATTAGGGTGCATAAATGATTGTAGCCCAAGAACCAAAAATCTGTGTACTTTTATTATTTGATAGAGTTTTTTTTAAAAGATTTATTTCCTTGAAAGAGAGAGAGCAGGGAGAGTAGCAGAGGGAAAGAATCTCAAGCAGATTCTCCACTGAGAATGGAGCCTGACACCGGGCTCAGTCCAGCGACATATGATATCATGACCTGAGCTGAAGGCAGACAGTTAACCAACTGAGCTAACCAGGTGCCCCTTGATAGAGAAGATATTAAATATATGTTTCACTTACTAAAAATAAGGATACATAACAGTCTTCTCTACCTTGTTGAGATTTTATACAGAATTAAATGTTATTTTAGGCTGAAGTTTAACATCTCCTGATTATCTACTATGTCATGGATGGCATAAATTAATATTAAGTTAGAGTCATTTCATTATACGCACCTCAGCTGTAAGTAGCATTTAAACACCTTGGCCCAGTAGTTCCAATCCATTTACTACTGAGATTGTTTTGTACAGATGGTGATTGTATTACTAGGTTTATATATGACAGTTTTTCATTTCTCCCTTATTGTGTGGGTTCTATATGAGAGAATAATCCAGATTGCTGAGGCTTCTATATTTTTGTAATCTTAGCCATTTTAGATAAATCTTTGGAAGATGTATGGCACCCTTCCCTGCTTTGTACAGAGCCTGAAATATAACCTAGTCTCCTTTCTCTGTCCCCTCAGCTAGTCCTTAATCCTCTACCATTCCTGTTTTGTGTTTCCCCCAAGTGGGAGGCTCACCCAGTCAGAATGAATGTTTTCTGTGTAAACCATCATGTCGTATGCAAGTAGAGGCCTGTTTTTCCCCATCTTGTTTTACTGGCTAGGACGTCTCGTACAAGTGTTAACTAGAACTGTTGAGAATGGAGGTTGATGAGCGCTTCCCTGTCTTGGGGGGAAGCACTCCAGCCATATTCTACTCTTTGGAGTATAATGTTAGATGGCCTTTATCAGAATAAACAAGTTCCTTTCTATTCCTAGTTTACTGACTTTTTTTAAATATTGCAAATGGTATTTCATCAAATAGCTTTTCCTCTATTGAAATAATCAAGTGGTTTTACTCCTTTATTCGGTTAGTAAAATACAGAAGTTTATTTTCAGATGTCAAACCCACCTTGGTTATGGTGGGGTTTTTTTGTGTATTCCTGGATTTGGTCTACTTAATTTTTATTAAAGATGTTTGCATCTATAATCATAAGGGATATTGTATATAGTTTTCTTGTAATTCTTTGTCTGATTTTGGTATCAAGTTATTACTGCCCTAATTAATTAGGTTTGGAAGTATTTCCTCTTATTTTCTGAAAGAACTTATATTGTTTTCTTCTTACATGCTCTGTAGAATTCACCAGTGAAGCTATCGCGGCCTGTGGTTTTCTTTGTAGGAAGTCTGTAACTACAGATTTGATTTGATTTGGTTAGTAGGTTAAAGGGTATTCAAGTTTTCTGTTTCTTTTTGAATGAGCTTTGATACTTTGTGACTTTCCGGATGTTTATCTATTCACCTAAGTTACCTGATTTGTCAGAACAGTGTTGTACATAATATTCTCTAACTGTCCTTTCAATGTCATTAGGACCCATAGTGAGAACTTCTTTTTAATTGTTTCTCTTGGTGTTTGTGTTCTTTTCTTTGCTTCATCGGTTTAGTTAGGAGTTTATCAGTTCTGCTGATCTTTTCAGAGAGCCAACTTTTGACTTCACTGATTTCCTCTATTGTCTTTCTTTTTCATTGATTTCTACTTTTGTCTTTTTTATTTCCTTCTACTTACTTTGGATTTTCTTTGCCTTTTTTTTTTTTTTAATATACCTCATACCATTGATTTTTATACCTTTTTCCTCCCAAAAGAAACTTAACAAGTTGTAAATTTCTCTCTAAGGACTTCAATTTTGATATGTTATGCTGTTATGCTTTTATCTTCATTCAGTTTGCAATATTTTCTAATTTCCTTTGCAACTTCTTCTTTGATTCATGGGTTATTTAGAAGTGTTAGAGTTAATATTTCACCATGTTACATAAAATATATAAACCTTGTATTTATACAAGTACATTTACATCTGCATGCATCTAGTGCAATTTTTTTTAGTTGAAAATATCCATATGGTTCTTTTTTACACTTTCACTCTGCCGAGGTTTCCTATTACTTATTGTGAGCATTTCTTTCTTTACCTCATAGTGAGCATTTCTTTCTTTACCTCACTGAAGTTCTTGCCTAATAATTGTAGAGTCTGGATCATCTCAGGGTTGGCAGCTGTTGATCTTTTCCTTGAAAATTGATAACATTTCTAAGCTTTTTGTATATATAGTAGTTACGTTGTATAGACTCAGTATTTTTTTTACATTGCTCCTGAGTGTTGATGTTTCTTTAGTGATTAATCAGCTTGCTTAGACTCTTATTGTACACAGTCATACCTGCAGCTGGCCATGCCTCAGACCTCAGTTTAGTCCTTAAGCCTTGGTTGCCAGCTACTTTTTGTTTGCTTTATACAGACATGGCTGATGAGTCAGCTGCAGACTAGTGCTGAGTTTAAATATAGAATTAGGCATTCTTCTCTGGCTCTCTCCTTTCTGAGTTTCCCCTCTCACTCTCTAGCAGCCCTAGTTGAACCAAGTCCCCTTTCCATTGCTCCTTTGTGCTGAAAGACTGCTGGATTTGTTTTGTTTTTCTCCCAGTGTTTTAGCCACCCAGCCTTCACCACCACCATGACTATAGGCACTCTTAGAACAAAGTCATAGAAGATGGAAAACTCACTTTCTTCTGGTTGCTTACTCTAGATTTCCACAGCCTCTAAAAACTACCTACTTTTTTTTTTTCATCTCTAGAGCCCTCCAGTAGGTCATTTGTTTGTCTTATTTGTAGGAAGATCTGTAGTTAGACACTACTTCAATTCAGAGATATCAGAGTAGAAAACTCACTCTTGGAGATCCCTGGGTGGCTCAGCAGTTTAGCGCCTGCCTTTGGCCCAGGGTGTGATCCTAGAGTCTCGGGATCGAGTCCCACATTGGGCTCCCTGCATGGAACCTGCTTCTCCCTCTGCCTGTGTCTCTGCCTCTCTCTCTGTGTCTCTCACGAATAAATAAATAAATCTTTAAAAAAAAGAAAAATAAAACTCACTCTTCTTTTTGAAATCTTGCCCATTTGTTTCCACCATATTCTAAAGTCCCTTCCTACTTCTCTGCTCCAAGTGGGCAAAGTGTAACCAAAAGCTCATCGGACTCACATACACCTAGGAAATCTTAGCTCTTCTACTTGCTCACTTAAGGACGGTGTCCTTTACTTCACTTTAATTTCCCCATCTACAAATTACTTTAGATTCCCCATATATTAATACTCTTAGAAGAGGGAATAATTGAATTTTAAGTGGAGTTATAATATGTGAGGCACATACCATAATACCCAGCATAAAATATATGCTCAATAAATAATCCCACCCTTCTTAATCTTTCAGGGTCTCCTCCTCTTCTGAATGACTTCAAAATAGCATTTAGCCTTACTCTACAAATCATCTTCTGGGATCTCATTGTCTCTTTTGGCTTCATCTTCTCTCTTAAAAGCGAAAGACTACCAAATCTAGTCGAAATGTGTCGAAAACTACAAATGTAAATATTTTAGTACCTCCTGGATAGCCCATATAGATTTCCCATAAGCCCTTCAAACTCATGTCCAAATCTGAACTCATCATTCTCTCTCTCCATCCCCAAATCAACCTACTTCCTCTGCATTTAGACATTCAGTTAGTGATATCACTAAATCATTAAGGGAAAAAAAATCTAAGTGTACCCTCAAATCTTTCTGCTCCATAATTCTCAAATGTAACAAACTATGCTGTTGCTCAGGCATTGTGCTGCCCACCCCGTGCCTCCCTCTCTCAATCCCCACAGACAGTATGTTTGCTTTTATCAGAGATTAAGGGATAGAGACGATATTTAGGAGTTTAATAAATAAGGGTCCTATTTATTTGACATTTTTTGATTGATTTCTATCATTCCTATGAGCTAAAAAGCCATCCATCTTCATTATATGTAATCATAATTGATACATAAATAGTATACTTAAATTTTAGATTTTAAGTGTGTACTGAGGCCCAGTCAATATTATTACAGTAAAAACCCATAACTTGGCCCATAAGGCCAAGGGGTCTTATATAACCTAGCCAATGGTTATACCTCACTGTAGAACAGTTCTCAACCTTAGCACTATTAATGTTTTAGGCTGGATAGTTCTTTGTTGTGGGAGACTGTCCTGTGCATTGTAGGGTATGTAGCAACATCCCTGTCCTCTGCACCCTAGATGCTAGTAGCAAACGTCCAGGCCAGAACCTCAAGTACAGGGTGTTTGTGACAAAGATTGGGAAGGGAAGATGGTGTCGGGTTGCCAGTAGCAAATGCCCAGGCCAGAGCCTCAGGTGCCGGGTGTTTGTGACAAAGATTGGGAAGGGAAGATGGTGCCGAGTACCAATAGTATTCCTACTGAATAAGAACTTAATCCATGACATAACTAACTCTTCTGCTCTGTAAGAATCCCCAGCATATTTATTGTACTCACTCTGCTTAAAAGCATATGTTCCAGTCTTGAAAAATGACTTTTGGTCTTGCCTCACTTTTTTCAGAAACTTTATAAAATATGTTCATTTGATCTTTGTTAAGTGGCACTGGTCTTCTCTCCTTTCTCCAGGAGCTCATTTGACCATGAAACTTCCTGAAAATTTGAGAGAAGTGGGGGAGTTGAAATTTTCAGTGCCATGTTCCACATATTTTCAGCTTTCAAGATCATTCCCAATAGCAGTCGGGAGAGGAAAAGACTTCTGTTGAGTTATTAAAGTTCGAAACTGTAATCGGAATTTGATATAAAAACTTTTAGTCAAAATATTTCCCCCATCTTGGATTTCTTTATGTTGGTCTTTAACTTTTCCTATCCTTCCTTTTTCTTTTTAGACAATTCATGTTCTTATGGGAAGTGCTGTGCAACCCTTACTAACTTCAGTGGGAGATGCCATAGAGGCCATAATCATCACTATGCATCAAGAGGATTTTTCTGGGTAAGCACTTTCAACCACAATTTTCACTAACCTTTACTGCATTGTTTTTCATTTACCCACCTCCATCCTTCTTCCTCCCTAAGTCTGTTTCCACCTAGGGCTTGTTCCTCTTATGGTGGGTTTGGCCTCCAGCCTCATACTGCTTTATCCATTGTGAGCACCTTTAGCTGATTAAAATTTTCCAGTTTTTGTTTTCATCATTTCTCTCATCATTTCTCTCCTGTCATTGAAACATAGAATCATTAACATCTACAGGACTCTGTTTGCCACTGCAGGACTTCTGGTAGTTGGTACCATCCTCTCCTATCAAGCTTATCTATATCCTTACTTCTCACAAATGCCCTGTACTTGCCTCAGGCATAGGCATATTATTTCTTATGTAAAATGTCCCACCTTTACCACTATGCTAGTCTGAATCCTGCTGTGGCTTTGCATCTCAACCCCCTGCGAGAATCATTTTCCTTTCTCAGTTCTGTGGCAATCCAATCTGGCAAAGTCACACCTAGCCGTCAATACTTTGGTAGTATTCCACAGCTGTTTACAAGAGTACTGCTTATCTGTATCATATGTATCTTGAGAATGAAAATCATAGGTCCTAACTCAATGTTCTCTGAAATCTTTTAAAGGAGAATAGGATGATTTGGACTCCATGTATTAGGACATTATTTGTAGAGAATTTGGAATAGTTATTTGCACATGTTTGGAGGATTTTTTTTAACACAGTCTAGAGCTAAACATTCAAATAGTAATATGTAGATATGTGTCTTATATTCCTAGTTCATAGTTACTATTTTTGAATTTTCCTTTTTCTATTTAAATTCTCACAATAGCTAGCTGTTTGGTTTGTTGTTGTTGTTTTATTATTTTATTTATTTATTCATGGGAGACAGAGAGAGAGAGAGAGAGAGAGAGAGGCAGAGAAACAGGCAGAGAAACAGGCAGAGGGAGAAGCAGGCTCCATGCAGGGAGCATGAGCCTAAGCAGATGCTTAACTGATGAGCCACCCAGGCGTCCCAATAGCTAGCTAGCTGTTTGTAGAAAACTGTGTGAATTTTACACTGTCCTTTAATTTTTCAAACCACTTATTCACAAAATATCTTTTGAAGAATAAAAGATTGATCTCAAAAAAAAATGAAAGATTGATCTCTTTTTAATAATGAAACACAGAGGGTAAAGTGGATTATACCCAAAATGCTATAATATTTGGAGATGGAATGCAAAACTGCTGATTTAGCAGTATTTGGAAGGAAATGAATTGTACTCAAGAGTAATCTAAAATGTCCCAGTTAGACCAATCCTTGATGCCTCTGAAAAGGAAGCAAAAAATGAAGGCTCCTTCTATCAGAGTGGTCAGCTTCTTCAGCAACTGTATTTATTGGTGAGCCACAGCTAGTGCCTGCAGCTAGTGGATTAGACATTAGAAGTTGGTCTCCCTAGTAGGGATGTCCTTACTAGGTTGCTTAAATACTAGGGAGCCAGATGATCACTCATAGGTTGGTACAAGTATGAAGCATTATTTTTTTTAAGATTTTATTTATTCAGAGAGAGAGAGGCAGAGACACAGGCAGAGGGAGAAGCAGGCTCCATGCAGGGAGCCCGACGTGGGACTTGATCCCAGGTCTCCAGGATCTTACCCCAGGCTGCAGGCAGCGCTAAACCGCTGTGCCACTGGGGCTGCCCTGAAGCATTATTTTAAAGTGTATATCAGTAACCTTAATTCCTCCCCCCCCCCCCCGCCCCCCGAATGGCTTTTGATGGTTCCATTTCAGCTCTGTCTGTATACGGCAGACATTTGATTCCACCCATGGTTGTCTTCCATACGTCCCTGTATAGGAATGTGAAACTCTGTTGCTTTATAGTATATTTAAAGCTATTGCTCCAGGGCAGTAATTTTCTTACTTTCTAGAACTATTACTGGTAATTCTGTCATGGGATTTCATATATGAAATGTTTGGCTTGATTGAAATCTATGGTGAAGTTAGATGAAACTATTCAGGAAGTGCGAATCACTTTTATAGTAGGGCAAGCCCCCAGGGGTCACACTTGGAAAAATAATAGTGAACGCCTACCTTGGAAAGCCCTCTATATTTATTTTAGGTAAAAGGAATAAAGCAGATTTACTTTGTCAGCCAGCCTTATATGGAGTATGGTTACAGAATCCCTCTGCTATTTAAAAAGTAATGCTTAACACAGTTTCCTTGTATTTGAAATGTGTATTTCTTCCTAAATTAGGTACAGCTCAAAATGTAAATATCTAATCGACATAGTACATTGATTGAAACTCCTTGATTAATGTAAAATAACTCAGGTCCGATTATAGCTTTGAATGGGGTTGGGGGGCACCCCTGGTGGCCCAGTGGTTTAGTGCCGCCTTCGGCCCAGGGTGTGATCCTGGAGACCTGGGATCGAGTCCAGCATCAGGCTCCCTGCACGGAGCCTGCCTCTCCCTCTACCTGCCTGTCTCTCTCATTCTCTCTCAATCTCTCTCTCTCTCATGAATAAATAAAATCTTAAAAAAATCTTATATTGAATGGTGTTGGGAAGGTGGTAAAAGTAGGAAGACCCTAGGACCTAAAGTGATGGATGTGCATCTCTGCCAAGGGGAGAATGCACATACATGCCAAAAGAATTGGTGACCTGAAGATGGTCATCTACCACTTCTCAGGTGTGCATCTGGTTAGTCCATCTACCTTCAACTTGTGCATGCAGGGTCTCATTAGAAAGATCCTTAAATTTCTGCAAAATGTATTATTGTATTCTATCAGTTGAAAATCTCTTAGTGACCCATGTGGGGCTCCCTGCTCAGCAGAGCATCTGCTTATCCCACTTCCTCTGTTCGTACCTCTCTCTCTCTCTCTCTCTCTCTCTCTCTCTCTTTCTCAAATAAATAAATAGAATAATTAAAAAATATATCTCTTACCAAAAACTTCACCATAGTTGGAAAAACTGAGCTTTAACAATGGCCAAGCAAATATCATATTCTAGTAAATTTAAATCAGTTTCTAATCCACACTGATAATTGCTAATACCTATTTCAAGATTTTGTCTGATGGATTGTTTTACTTATATTGACATGTGTTTGGAATTTGTTTTAATATATCTAATCCTCATGCAAATCATTTTAATTGACTAGATGAAAATTCTTGAAACATTCCTCCAGAATAGTACAGATAACAAACAGTGCCTTTGATAAAGCATAATAAAACATGAAAGAGATTGGTACCCCCTTGTTTTTCCAACCTAGTCTTTTGAACTGAACAAAGATACGCCATGCAATGATCTGAATCTGGCAAAACCAAATCCACGTGACATTTGCCATCATTTACTGAGGCTGTATGAAGCAGCGCTCCACTGTGTGATGCTGAAGACAGCACTGGTCCTCCATGTTCCCTCTCAGTGGCCTTGCTTTAGTGAGGACATTCTTTTTACACCTGACTAAAATCTCTCCCTTCTGGAGCTTATGACTAGTTTCTCTATTTCTGTCTACTTCTGGAAATAGAAGACCTTTGGTTAGCATCCTCTGATAATAACCATTCATTGGTGTCTTTGAAAATAATTAAGTTCACCTCATTCTCTTGCTCTAGGCATTTGAGTCATATCTGTTATTCTTCTTTAGATCATTGCTACTTTTTCTACGTCATTCTCAGAATATGGAAACACTCATTTTTTTAAGACGATTCAGCACTTTGTAGCCAATGATTTCATTGGTTAGCTAATTAATATCAGGTGATTTCTAATTTTGGTATGACTTCTTTCCTATAAATATTTCACATTCTTTTAATATATTCCTTAAAGAGCAATTACAAACACTTATAAATTATAAATAGTATTTCATGGAGCATCAGCTGGCATCATCTGTTGATCCAAATTAAAGCCTTTGCAAACCTCATCATCTGGGAGGAAAAAATTGCATACCATGTGTATTGTTACATAACCAGTTCCACAGGCAGAAATCTACTATTGGGCTGATCAGATTAAATAGCACAGGAGCAGAAATGTCTTTGCCAAGAATTTGTTTGGGGAAGCAGTGTTTTCTGCCCTTACAAAGTGTAGAAAGCTATTTCAGGCTTCATTATTGATTTATTCACTAACCAGGCAAAACATATGAGTGGATGGAGATTCGTAAAGCAGAGAAGGACCTTGAAAGGTCAGAGAGTGCATAAGGCACTGTGTGAATCACCCGAGACAGATGGTTGTCCATTTCATTCTCAATAATATCTAGGTAAATGGATTCTAAGATTCCTTCAGTCATCTTCCTGGCATCTTAAAAGTCTTTATTATTTAAACATTGTTTTATACTCTTTATTAGCAAAAATAAGCAATACTTTTTTTACCATTGAGGGAAAAAATTGCTTAGAATTGAAATAGCAGGTGGGGGGTGGGGATAAAAATGAAATAGTGGCTGTTAGTGCATTGGCTGGTTTTTTTTTCCCTTTCGCAGGTCAGTATCCAGCTCAGGAAAGCCTGATGTTCCTTGTTCTCTGTACATGAAGGAGCTTCAAGGTTTCATTGCCAGAGTTATGAGTGACTACTTTAAACACTTTGAATGCTTGGATTTTGTTTTTGACAACACTGAAGCTATTGCCCAAAGAGCAATTGAACTTTTTATTCGCAATGCCAGTCTCATAAGACCTCTTGGTGAAGGTGGCAAAGTTCGACTTGCTGCTGATTTTGCTCAGGTAAATTATCTATTTATTGAAAGACTAAATGTGTATTCTTTAGTGTTTTATAGAGTTGAAGCAGAAAGAAAAATCCATTTAAACTGAATTGGTGGGACGCCTATGTGGCTCAGCGGTTGGGCGCCTGCCTTTGGCTAGGGTCATGATCCCAGGATGTGGGATCAAGTTCCACATCGGGCTCCCTGTGAGGAGCCTGCTTCTCCCTCTGCCTATGTCTCTGCCTCTCTCTTTCAGTCTGTGTCTCTCGTGAATAAATAGATCTTAAAAAAAAAAAAAAAAGAGTAAACTGAATTGGTAAGAAAAAGAGGAGAGTTTAAAGATACTTTCATGCCAGATTTTTTTTCTTTGTATTTAATAAAAGAATCATCACTCATCTTTGAGATTTCAAGGTTAAGGTAAAAGTAGCTCATTCCATAGTACAAAAACACCCCATTTTTATATAATGTAGGGCTTTCTTACTATTTTATTATCCCACAATATCAGTATTGATAAGAATAATTGATGAATTTTGCTGGAAAATAATAGAGACAATGAAATTATCTTCAAATACTATAAAGGTGCTATCTCTTTTCACATAAGGAGACAGAACTCAGCATATCTGTTATCCTGTAGTGGCCAGCTCAGGGTTTCAAGACAATGTTCTAATCCATTTAGATACACCATGGGCCACATACATAGAAGTTCTGGTTATTTGGTCTCCCTCTATTGAACAGAGTACCTTTCTTGCATATGGCCAGCCTTGAAATCATTTCAGGTTCTTGAACCATAATCACCTCCTAAAGGGGTTTTTTCTTTAGACAGATTTTTTTTTAAAGCCTTCCAATAGTATCAGAGGCAAAGAAGAAACACCTCAAGCATATACTTGAGTTAAAAGATACCCATACAGATCACTTGTATTTACGTAGCATGTCAAATGTGAACTCATTTTTTAAGCCTTTCAAAGCTGTTAACTTTACCAGTCTAGTTATTCAGATGGATTATTCATAATTTGCTAGATCCTCCCTGCTAATAAAGATAGTCACGCTTAATGTCCTTATTTACCCCTTTGTGGATTGGGGAGCAAGTCTGGGTTCATCATTCCCATGCCGAGGAGAAAATGTGGCAGATTTCTTGTACAGGGGTTGTTTTCAGTCACTTGTTGTACCTGACAGAGGTCCACAGGGAATAGGTACGTTATTCCCTATGGGATATACAGTTTGCCACATACACAGGTCTCATATTTGTCCGAATGGAAACCAGAAGCTTCTGGGAGGAACAGCTGTCGGAAGTGACCATGATCTGCAATGCACTAGGCAGTTACTGGCAAGTGAGCAAAGAAAAACCTGTCTCCATTTGAGTAAAATTTCTACACAGATGTTTTTTTCCGTGATCAGAATGCAGGACAGGGCAGCAATTTCAAACATACCTGAAATCTTTTTACTCTTTAAGTATCTTGTTCCGGAATCACCGAGGTGCATGATTTCTATACATACTGACTGCTCTCCGTTTACAAAGCCCGCAGCCCACACAGGTACGCGGCTACCTGAGCTCATGTGCCGTGCCTGGGGAACAGGAGATAAATAAAGGACCTTGCTGGAAAAAAAAAATGTTTCAACAGCCAGGCTTTTTGTGTATTAAGTGGTCTAGACTTAGTCATTTCCATACCCAAATGATGTATGCTTGAGACCACTGGACCATAGTAAAGAGCCTTCCTTTGGGAAATATGCCTTTAGTAGCTGAGGCATAAAAATAAGAATTAAACGTTATCATTAATGTTGCTCTTGTGACCTTTCCCATTTTCAACGGCTTCCTTCTCATGCCCTTGTATACTTTGCTTTATTGTTACAGGTAAACTTCAGCTAAAAGAGGATTGCATGTAAGCGGTGTGTTACTTGTGTACCCTTACTGGGGTTACAGGCTGCTCACTGAGCTAAAAGCACTGGGACGGAGGAGTCTTGCTGTCAGTTGTTAAAAACACTGTGAGCTCTACAGAAATGAGTATCTGTTCTCTTTTTCCCCCCTTTCCTCCTGAATTTTGTTTTTCTTTTCCCGTTCTCTTCCCTCCCCCTGGCCTCCCTCCCCCACCAATTTATTTGCATTCTGCTCCAGCTGGTTCTTGAGTCACTTTCCTGGAGGCAGCACTTCAAGTCTGATTAGAATGGCAGTGAGCAGTTAGCTGGCCAGAATGAGAGTGCCGGGGCAGGCAGGCTTTTTGGTGCTGTGTTTCATTTTAATGATGTGTTCCCTTATGGGTCTTGAAAGATGGAAAGCACTGTCCTGGAGCCCTTGCTACTTGCAGCCAGCAACCTGCTCAAAATGCAAAGCATCGAGTGCCACCCCCCAGAAACTGCATTACTCAGACTTCCTAGGTGTTTCTTCTTCCCTTCAACATGTCGCCCAGTAAACTAAACCTTTCCTCAGGTCCCTTCCCTTAAGAGAAATGAAATTCATTAGTCCTTATTACTAACTTGTGCTCCAAGGCATCCCGTTTTCCCTTTCTTAAATATAGAAACCACCGCATTTATTCAGTGTGAGGAGCCCGTTGCCCAGCTCCTCAATGACACTGGTTGCTGCAGGGTGTGTATGGTGCTGAAGCCTTTGTCCTCTCCAGACAAGACAGCGGACAGCCTGTCCCAGTTTCAGAGAAGCCTGCCACTCACCTTTTGGATGGCTTCCCACCCTGTGGGTTGTGGGTTGTGGGCACGGGAAAGACAGGTGGAAGTACTGTCACGTTTATGACCAAGAGCTTTGGCAAACAGTATCCAGCTACTCCCCCCGCCCCGCCCCATTTTTAAAAATATGACAGTGAATTGGGGCTTTTGTTTAATTTGAAGGGGTCTCACACCTGCAGTCACATGACTCCACACTTCAGCTTTCAGGATCTTGCTTGGTTAGATGTATTTTCTGGGTGAGTCAAAACTCTTAAGAGGTATTACCCTGACATTTATATTCATGACAGGCATCAGCTAGGGACCGGGAAGCTTTTTGATGGCCTCATTATTGAAAGTTCTATCAGTTTGTATTTAAATGAAACAAAGCCATCCAGGCCACTGGAATCAAGAACACAGAAATCCTCTGTGGGTTTTAGAAGTGTTCTTGTGCTGAAAGTGCTTGCTCTTCTGGCATAAATCACAGAAAGAAAGAGCCCGGGAAGAGACCTGTAGAGTAGGTTTGGGACTGCAGAATATTTGTTGTCCAGTCAAATTACAAAGACAGGTAATGATATATTTTGAAGATTTCTTTAGGAACCCTAACTGCTCCCTTCTGGCACTGTTGCACAGGCAAAAGAGAAAGTAGTTGCCGGGTGCCATCTGGAGGGTTCATGGTGAGGGAAGTACCCAACATACAGCCTCCTAGGAATCAGGTCATGGGCATGAGGTGGTTTCCTACAGGTAATTAATTCCCTACTGTGACCACATGCTCTCTGTGTCTACACTCATCACACAGCAGTTCTGAAACACTCAGCTTGTTCAAGGCCACTGAGGTCTACTGACTCACAATCTCTCGGGGGATTTATCCACACTGCCCTCTAAAGCACACACTTCCCCCCAAACACACACAATTTTATGTCTTCCCCAAGGAAAAGGATGGCTTGTGGAGTTGGCATTAAATTTACTCAGTGGTACTCCTGGCAGCTTCTATTTATAGATCTTCTGGTGCCCTTTAAATATGCATTTATATCTATTTCATTTTTCTTAAATACATAAATTTAGAAAAGAAAACAATAATGAAGATTTTCATTGCAGTTGCCTTTTCTCCTGAACAGTGTCAGGGCAGGAGAGATGTAGGAGTATCCAAAGATGCCCTGCGGTTAACCAAATGTCTGTGGTGGGGCAGGAGTAGCTCTGTAATTAGTTCACCAGGCCTGCAGCTGACCACTCCGCTCCCTCCAAGCCAGGAGCTGGAGAGAGGCATTTGTGCATGCCGTTCGTGTATCCACAGCTAATTGCACAGTCACCTCGTCTAAAAGGAACACTCCTGCCCTTTAAAAACATAGCCTTTATTGTTTCATGGAATTCTGGCAGAAGAAAATGGTTTGAAGTACCCAGAGGTCCTTTATTTATTTTAAACACTTAACATTTTGAAATTGTACTCTGGCATAGAAATCTCCTGTATCATAGATTTCACAGCAATTCAAGATCAGATTCTCTCATGTTGTATTTTTTTAACATTCCATCCTGCTCAAGTGCTAAGGCAAAGGTTTTTTGGTTTAATCTTTGAAGATGGTGAATCCACTAGGGTAACTGAAAAAAAAAACGTCAAAAATATTTCATGAAAAATACTTCATATAACTTCAGAATGTAAAAACCATCTCTCTCTCCCTCCCTTTCTCCCCCTCTCCCACACTCCATCTTCCTCTCTCTTTCCCTCCCTGCCATGCACATGTGCACACACAGGCATGTAGGTGTGCACACACACACACACACACACACACACACACACGATTGGAATTACCAAATCAGGAATACATGATAACATTTTAACTTTGTGCTCAGTGTAAAATAAATGCCACATTCTGAAGGAAACCAGTAACTCCATCAGGTAAAGAAACTGAATAGGTCCCAAAGAGCCACTGTCTTGATTTGAGAACACTGACTTGAAGCTTCTCTGTTTTGCTTTGTTGGCAAGAATCCTGACTTTTATGCCTCAAATTTCTTTTACTCAATCTTCTCTATTTTAGGGAGTTTTCTTCCCCATCAAGGTTTCCCTCTAGGACATAGAAGACATGCTCTGTGTCTTCTATATATTAGGAGAGAATTCACCTGTTTTACCTAGAAATTCTACTAGTTACTCTCAAGACCAACTCAAGGAAGCTGCCCATCATGACTGTCGGTTCATAGATTTGATGTCAAACTTGTAATTTTACTTAATAATAATCAAGTGTGTGTATATATGTGTATATATATGTATATACACACCTTTTTATGATTTTGTTAAGTAATAATTATATTGTTTTCATAAATAAATAGATATCCCCTTCTTCACTAAATTTGAAAGAGCTCCCTAAAGGCCAGTCTAATTTATCTTTTCATTCCTGTGTGTAACTTGGTGCCTGGCAATTAATAGAAGTCAGAAATATTTGTCAAATGAGTGATGTTAGGTCTCCATGGTCTTCCAGTGGCCGGAGAGTTGAGCACCATTTTAGAAGGATCACCAACAGGACAGAAGCCCCATTTTACAATCCTTTGTTTTTCTTGAAGAAAGATGCTTTATTACTTTTTTTTAGACGTTTTCTAAACCATTTTTTACCAAGGTCTTGTTGATAGCAAGAGTGGGCAAATGGTTTGTCATCTAAGGGCCACATCTGCGAAAACGTGGCACTTGCTAGATGAAGCACAGAGAGCCTAAAACTCCATTTAATGACAAGTAAAATTTCCAGTCAAAGAAGAGAATAAAGAGAAGTGAAACCAACAGTTCTTGAGTCAGGGAGCAAATTAATTTGCTAATAATGTAAAAGAGGGAAAGTTTAAAAAAATATGCTAATAATTGCCAACATTTAACATGCACTTACTGGGTGCCACATCCATATTGCTTTGTGACATTATCTATGTTACTGCTATAATTCTATGAACTAGCATGATCTCCATTTGACAGACAAGCAACCTGGAACTTAAGTGAAATCCAGGGCCACAAAACTAGGCATTACAGAGCTGGCATTCTGACACGGGTATGTGCTCCCTCTCAGACTCAGGGCTTTTAATCACTTGGACCACCTTGATAAGAGTTGTCATTATTTATGTTTCATATAAAAAGGTTTGTGATGCCTACTTAAATTATAGGCCCCCAGTCTTAAAAACCTTCCCTTCTCCATTTTGCAGTGGGGAAAAGATCTGAATTTCCTCCTTTTACATAACCAAAAAAATGTTTTTCTGCTTTTGTGAAAAAATATCTTTAGTAAATAAATGCAGAAATTATCTAAGTTCGTGCCTTTTATTAAATATAATTGACTTTCAAAATTTGCCTCACAGTGTAGAGAAAATTAAGTTTGCTGCAAGCTGCAACTCTCTCTGATCCAGGTGTGTCCCCAGTTCAGCATAGAATTTTGACATCAACACTGTGGAGTATCTTTTTATGTTTCAGATGGAGTTGGCTGTGGGTCCATTCTGCAGAAGAGTATCTGATTTAGGAAAGTCCTATCGAATGCTGAGGTCATTCAGGTGAGACATCGTTCCGTTATTGCTGTTGATATAAACTATCCATATCCTATGAACAGATAAATCCTTTCCTGCTCTTCATGTCGAGCTATATGAAATTATCAGTACTCAATCATTTTGTGACCTACAACAACGGCAATTTCATAGCGTTTACCTTAAAAGTTATTATTCAAACCAGAAACCCATACAGAATTATGTGCAATGGTGTGCTTGTGTGTGTGTACATGTGCATGCACACATGTGTATGTGATTTTTGAGTTAAAATTCACAAGACTGAGCTGATAAATTTTATTATGCCCTTTCTAGGGAGGATTACTTTCTCTCCATTCTTACAGAAATATATTGAGTCGTAATACCAGGCAGTTCATAATTATGTAGAAATATTTTTTCTGAAGTTTTATTTGCTCATTTATCATTTCCAGTCTAACCTACCTCTGAAAGGGTCAGAGGTTACATTCCATAGTAAAACTATTGAATAGAATATTTATTATTCATTTAAAGGATTCATTCATTCATTCATTCATTCATTCATTCATTCATGAGAGACCCACAGACAGAGGCAGAGACACAGGCAGAGGGAGAAACAGGCTCCATGCAGGGAGCTCGATGAGGGACTCAATCCCAGGATCCGGGAGTCATGACCTGAGCCATTGGCAGACGCTTAACCACTGAGCCACCCAGGCATCCCTTGACTAGAATATTTAAAGAATTGAGTTTAGTGGCAAAATGTAGGGAATGACTAAGAAAGGGTACAGCTAATTTAGGATAAAAATGTCTAATGTAGTTGAGCACAAAATTTATGATTGAACTTCCCAGGGACCAGTTCAAAAAGAAAAACAGTACCTTAATTCAAACTCACTACCTAAGAATATAGCAATGTATGGGGAAAAAAATCCTTTCAGCCTTGAATGCTTAGTTTCCTACCAACTTAGATTTTAAGGAACACTGAATAACTTGACAACTATCGCTGTTTATTCAATAAGCCAGAACTTTCTAGACTTTTCCACATCGTGGCATACCTAGAAAATGTATAGATACAAAAAGATAGCCAATCCTGAGGGCCGAGGGGACCAAACATAATACTTATACCCATTTTGTGACCACAGCGTACCAGATGGGAGACCTTGATGTAACTGTCCATAATATCCGAGAACATAGGGATCCCTGGGTGGCACAGCGGTTTGGCGCCTGCCTTTGGCCCAGGGCACAATGCTGGAGACCCGGGATCAAATCCCACGTCGGGCTCCTGGTGCATGGAGCCTGCTTCTCCCTCTGCCTGTGTCTCTGCCCCTCTCTCTCTCTCTCTCTCTCTCTCTCTGTGTGTGTGTAACTATCATAAATAAATAAAAATTTAAAATATCCGAGAATATAATGGTCTTTATTTTTATTTTTTTAAAGATTTTATTTATTAATTCATGAGATACACACACACACACACACACACACACACACACAGAGGCAGAGACACAGGCAGAGAAGCAGGCTCCATGAAGGGAGCCTGATGTGGGACTCGATCCCGGGTCTCCAGGATCATGCTCTGGGCTGAAGGTGGCGCCAAACTGCTGAGCCACCCAGGCTGCCCACATAATGGTTTAAATGTTTCTTTATAAAGATAAGGTAAGAGATTCCATTTCTAAAAACTGACTCAGAACTAGAAACTAGAGCAATCAGTAAGAAGTGTGTCCTTTAAATGATTGCTTCACTGTCTTATCCAAGCTTTTGATAGTAGAAAATTCAGGTATATAATGCCACTTAAAAGAATCCAAGGTTATTGATTGAAGAGAGCCCTATGCTTTGTCTTGCCTGTTTGCAATTGGCAAAAATTTTTTCTTTAATCCCAAGAGACTGAATTATTTTTCTCAAGTGCCCATCTGTACAGAGTTGAGTTTTTAAAAAAAACTTAAAGTTGGATCACAGGTGTTTTCAGATAACTTCTTTAGATCAGCTCAGACCTTTTAAAAGGTACTTAGATATTTTGTTGATGCCTTAGGGTTCGACATTACCAAACGTGGACAGGGGGAATGATTAAGAGATTCTGAGGTCACTGATCCACCAGTCACCTGCCTATACCATGAAAAACACTCTAATAAGACCCCTGTAGTCTCTTACTGAGGAATAGGGTAACCCAGCAATCCCATTTGGGTGATAAGATGCTGAGTCAACAGAGTTAGCTAGCATACTGGAGGTCATAACCAACTAGCTCCTGAAAAAGGTGTGGCAAAGCTGTGATTTGGGATTTGCTATATTAAGATTAGGCTATTATTTTTGACAGCCCTGGCTCCTGTGTTTCATTGTTTATTGGACATGTAGGAATTAAAATAGTACTTATCTTTCTGTTTGCTGGGCAAGATGATTTTCATCCCTGTGCTTTTACAGTTGTATCACAGTGTAGGATATAAGCTCCGACGGTTTTGCGTGAGATCAGTTCTGTTGTCGGTTACGTTAGACTAGAGTCTGCCACCAGCCCTCTTGGTCCTCACGTGAGAAAAGCATCTTAACCAAGCATTTGAAGTTCGAGTAGTGACACTTTCTAGTACCTGTTTATGGATTCAAAAATTAATGATCGATCAATGTATGATTAAAAGCACTTATGCTGTATGTAGCCATTAATAGTTTATATTGCTGGCTAGTATCTAAAAATATGAGAAATGACTTTGTAATGCATCGTGAAATGAAAAACAGGCTACTAAACAGTATAAATGATATGATCCCTACTATTTTTAAGAGAGTAAGTGTATGTGTGGAGAGGACAAGTCAAGAAAGGATAAACATCAGAATTTGGGGATAGCAGGATTGTCACTAGTGATTCTCCCTTTAGAGGTTTTTTTCTATATTTTTCATGGGTTTTGCTTTGGTCGTTTCATATTTGTAGTTAGAAAAGCCAGTAAATATATTTTAAAGTCCCTCTTGTAGTGTTATTCCCATTTAAAAATAACAAGGAAGCTAAAATATAATATAAAATATTCTAAAACATTATGTAATTGGGGGAAGTAAGAAAAATAGAGAGCCAAACAACCAAACCCAGCAGGCTGGCCTCTGCCTGGCTTAGAGGGAGTGGCTGCAGGAGGGCAGCAGGCCCCATGCGTGCGTGCGTGCGGGGGGCCTTTTTGCAAAGGCCACCCTCCAGCCCAGCCCCCAAGTGCAGCACCGCCCACCCCCACCACACCCAGACACACAGGCCCTTGCAGGCGTTCCTTACTGCCATCACAGAGCCATCTGCTGCAGGAGGCTTTATTCCTGACAGTAATATTAGTGGACTGTGGAATTAAGCCCGCAAACTTCTCGCATACATTTACATTTTACTGTCTCCATTAGAGTTTTTCTCAGGCCGCAGGAATTATTTTCTTCCCCCGGACAGAGTGTGTGTCAGCCTCAGAGAGCTGCTGACATTAGGGATTTGCCCTTGGGTGATTTGTATTTGTACACGAGACACACGTTCAGAGCTGCACAGCCCCCTCCTCACCCCTCATTGGTGGTGATCCTAGCTCCACCTGGCCGGGGGCTTGAGAGCTCTGACTTGACATTCTCAGGGCAGATCATTGTGAGACAAGGGACAGAAGAGGGACCGCATGCTCTCAGCAGCTCAGGGACACAGACCATGCACCTTCAGGCGGGCCCCAACACCTTTGTGCTGGAGGGCACAGCTCTTTCCCTGAATTATGCCCATAGCCTGCCCTGCTGGAAGCTTTGTTGGATTTAATGAAAGCCATCAGGGGACAGGGGCTGCTATGGGGGACCTGTCAGCATGCGGACCTGCAGAAGAAGGAAACCATCAGTAACCCCCCAGTGTAGTATTCACATCAGCTGGTTTTAATTGCGGGCGTGGTGAGGGTTTGCCGTGTTGGTACTGCTGCTTGAAATACCACCCCTCTGCCTGCACGTTTGTAGGGTGAAGGCAGCCATCTCTGCAGTTTCCATTTTTAGCATCAGGACCCCCAGAGGTGTTCCAGCCTTTCTTTGTACTGTGAATCTGGGTCCTAAGTCCATCCTCTAGGTTCTTTTTTCCAAGTTTTAAATTTCAGCATTGTAGCCAGGAGGCAGCCACCTCTTGGGCCTGGTTTGGTTTGTTGTTTGTTGATGCTTGGGCAGTGCTAGGAGCATCCTGCAAACGTGGAGGGATGGGTAGTTAGCTGAGTATCGTTTTCATTCTAGCAGTCATTTTTGGATCATTAATGCCCGTGCTGAGTGTTCCCCTGATACTTTAACCATTTTGCCTTTACCAGGACACTTCCGAGTTGGAAGTGACCCCCCAGAGGCCTTGATATTGAGAGGGATCCATGGAGAGGGCTGCGTGTCTGACAGTCATGTGGCAGTTCCAGGGCTGCCTTCCATACCCAGGGTCGCCTGCTCCCAAGGCCTTTGCTTGTAACCACTACACCCAGAGCTTATTCTAGAAGTTCTCTTTTGCTTTCACTCTGCTTCTAGGATAGTGTCTGAATGCTTATCTAAATAGTCCAGGAAAATGTCAGCTTAAAGAAAATCTAAACTCCCCACTTTAGTGGTGTCCTTTTGCCCTGAAATGCTGCCTCTCACTGTCTGCTGCTATGTACAGGCTTCCAGGACATGCCTGAAGCCTTGCCTCCTTTCCCACCTGGTCTGCTGGGGTTGATGACATACAGACCCTGAGAAAGGAACCTGGGAGTTCTCAAACCTCTTTACTTGGGGCCCTGACTTGGAGCCATCAGCCTCCTACTTTATTACCCACCCAGGGGCCCACATGGCCCCTTCTGCCACAATATCTGGGGTCCCCATCCCACCGGCCTCCAGCATTACCTTCCCGTCTCCAGAAGAGAAGTCTTTGTGCATCCTGTGCACGGGTGTGTGTGTGTTGTGTGTGTGTGTTCCCCTCCCCCACCCCTCATCCTCTCATTTCTCTGCTGGTTCCAGATCTCAGTACACATTCCCTGTGGTCTTACTACCCTCCCACGCCCCTTACCCAAAGGAAATTTAGAAGGGGGGGGTGGCAAGTGAATGGGCCACCACCAACAGTGGATGTGGCCATAGGAACACACATTGTTATTTCACCTCATCATTGGCCTGAACTAAAGACTGCCAGCTGCCAGCTGCATGTCACTTCAGTGTGGAGATCCCTATTGGAAAGAGCTTTTTCTAATGGGACCTACTACTTGGTTGATTAAGACTTCCTGCTGTGTGTAAAGTTTAATCTTGGAAGTGCCACTCTCCTGAGAGCACTCCTTTCTGAGGACGATATTGTGGCATTTGGGGTAACTGCGTTTTATAACACCTTAATTAATTTCCTTTTGTTCCTTATATCACCTCAGATGGTGATTTATTTTTTAACTTGCCAGTATTTCAGATTCCACCTGGAATCAGGGAGAAGGGAAGTTCTCATGCTGTGTTCTTTCAGACTCTTAAAATGAGCACCAGAAGTAAAATGTCTGCATTTGATGTTTACAGGTAATTATGTCAGTGATGCATGGTATGGAATCAAGTCCAATTTTGCTTTCCATGGCTCTTTTGACAGTCCTGTTAGTGGCTAGGGTAGGAGATTTGGTCTTGGCAGAAAAATAACTGCTCTGACTCAGAGCTACAAAGGGACAGGTGATGAAAAGATCCTGCCTGCTTAAAAACGAGCCAGTTTTCACCAGGCCTGGTTATGGGGGCACATCATCCAGCACCCTTGGTGTGTGTCAGCTGCTAGGCTCCCTCCCTCCAGTCCTGTCCTCATTCTCTTTGCCCTTGTATCATTTGTGGTTTGCATCAAGAATATAGTAGAGGAAAATAAAAACACAGTATTAAACCATGAAAGCAATCTAATTGCTAACCGTACATCTCATATTTGACCTTAAACTCCCTGAAGCCAAGGTAAAAGAGAAATGAAATCAGCTTATGTGATCTTCGTTTTCAGAAGGAAGCAAATACATCAATTTTTAGAGAAAGTTCTGTATTCCCTGTGACTAATGCTAAAGCACCTGTATCTGGGACTCCATACACAGAGCCCTGAGAGGCACGGGGAACCAGAATCCTCCACTGTCATCCTGTAGTAGAGGCAGAAGGGATTCCATATGGCTGCACTTCCCTAAGTCCAGGACTGGCCCCCCAGGGTCTCCTCCTGTCATGGACTAGGGCTCAAGATGAATCCTGCCAAATCAGATGGCACAGAGTGAGCTTTCCTGGGGCAAGGGGAAAGCCTCATAGGACCAGAGAGGCACGGAGAGAAGTGAAGGCATGAGTTCTCCTGTCTCCCCACATCCCTCTTCCCTCCTGGCAGCTGTCAGCCATGCCAGGCCTTCGGGATGAGCCTGTGACCCAGCGCGAGGACCCCTCCCTACCCCCTCTTTTAAAGTTACAGCTCAAACAGGAGCAGCCTTGTCACTGGTGCAGTAAGCAGACTGCTTGGCCAGTGGCTGGATTTGGAGTTCCAGGGAGCTTTCTGGGAATGCCAGCTGCTCAGCACCCAGGGACCTTGGCCGTGAGCTGTCTGAGCTCCGCTGCTGGGAAGTGGGACCAGCACAGCCTTATCCCCATGCCGACCCAGGGTCAGAGTCCAGAGGTCTTTAAGACAGTACCACTCACTGCCCCACAGGGTCTTAAGATGAAGCCAGGTGAAGATACTGCCAAGAGAGACTGTGTGATGTGGTTGAGGTACATAGGCCACTGGAGGGCCATGCTGACCCAGAGAGGATCTGGGGTCCCTAAAGAAATGATCATTGCATGGCCTTCAAGTGGAACCTGTAAACATTCATTTTCTCAGGTTGTTCTCTAGGAGTTATTGTCAGTTTGAAATTGTACTTCTTCCAGGGTTCTCTGTTCCCCACTGAGAATAAGTCTGTCTGCTTTAAAAACAGGTTGAGTAGTTGCTACAGTTGATTATCCTGAGAGAAGCTGCATGGCAAAATTAAGAGCCAGGCTGTCTGGATTTGAATCCTTTACTCTTATCTTTTCTACCTTTTACGTGGTCTCTCTACTCCTCAGTTTCCCTGTCTGTAGAATGGGGGTAGAATGCAGCCTCCCTCGCAGGGTGTCTGCAGGACTATTAACTGTTTTAGGCAGCATCTGGTGCACTGTGCACCCTGCGTGTGGCGACTCGTGCTGTTGTAGTGGTTAAACCTAGGCTCTCACCCAGGTAGAGACCGTCATCTGTACCCACACGGACTTACAGGGAGGGGTGCCTGCCGACAAAACCAGACTTCCCTCAGCCACGGCTTCACAGCTTCCTGGGTGCTTGACTCACTGCCTGCAGCTCTGCTGCCAGATGACTGGGGCCTTGGGGATCTTCAGGGCAAGTGTGCCACAGACTTGGTGTGTCCACAGGAAGTCCCTCATCATGCTCTCTCGGAGGCCGGCTCTGGAGCTTTATGGGCTGTTGGTGATGGCTGGCACAAATGGGCTGAGACGTTTCCACAATAACTAAGGAAAAAGTACAGGATCATGTTATTTGATAAAATGCTTGAAATTAGAAAAATCCCTAGCAGGGATAGATTTCTTTTACAGAATGTTACTATAAAGACATTCTAAGAGGGGCATCCGGGTGGCTCAGAGGTTGAGCATCTGCCTCTGGCTCAGGGCGTGATCCCGGGGTCCTGGGATCAAGACCCGCATCGGGCTCCCCACGGGGAGTCTGCTTCTCCCTCTCCCTGTGTCTCTGCCTCTCTGTGTCTCTCGTGAATAAATAAATAAAATCTTTTTTTAAAAAAATAAAGACATCCTAAGAATAATCTGGATCCAGCGAGAACCAAGCACCTGTTGAGAGCACTCTTGACTCTTGACATCAAACCTTACCATCAGTGTGAGGAAGCTGCTGGTCTCTGGGTTGTGCAGGCTTCCTGGGTGGGTGGGAGTAACTCAGATGGAGTGAAGGAGGAGCCCAGGATACAGAGCTGTAATCACCTGTCCGTCAGAGCCCAAAGCCAGGGAGAGGTCAATGAAAGCTTTCAATGATCTCTGCCAGCCTTCTGACAGGGTGGTAGGTGACTGGCGGGAGGGTAGATGTGCCACCTGCTTCTGTGAAATGGGATCCTCCCAGATGCGTAATGCATTGGAAGGGAGCGGGCACAGATCTTGCTGGGATGTTCGGCAAGGCAGTAATTTTCTACATGGGGGACATAATTGCCCTTTGAAAGTTGTGTAGATGGTGTTTGGGTTTGCCCGTGCATGTTAGGTTATAGCCCAAAGAGGGATTTTATTTGAAGTGAAAGCTGGGGCAGCCCGGGTGGCTCAGCGGTTTAGCGCTGCCTTCAGCCCAGGGCGTGATCCCGGGGTCCTGGAATCAAGTCCCACATTGGGCTCCTTGCATGGAGCCTGCTTCTCCCTTGACCTGTGTCTCTGCCTCTCTCTGTCTCTGTCTCTCTCTCTGTCTCTCTCTGTCTCTCATGAGTAAATAAATAAAAAATCTTAAAAAAAAAAAAAAAGCTGGAAGTTCTGACCAAAATAAGAATCTAATGGTTATAACTGCTTGAAGGCTTCACCGTTGCTTTGTTTTCAGATGAGCTCTAAGAGGGGGATTAGCTGAGCTACGCTGAGGTCAAGTCAGACCCACAGGCCTGTGACTGGGGGTCATGGAAGGAGGGGAAGGGCACGTGAGGCAGCCAGAATACATAGGTTAGGGGTACGTGCATGCGTGTCTGTCTTCAGACTGAACGGGGGGTTAGGAAATCACCAGGTTAGGACAAATGCTGTATCACAGACCCTTCCGCTAGCGTGCTGCTCTGCTGCTGAGGTTCTTCTACGCAGCCGCCTCTTTCAGGATTGAACAGTGTGAAATAACAGTTGCTTTTTCTTCTTTCAGACCCCTGCTCTTCCAGACAAGCGAGCACGTGGCCAGTAGTCCCGCACTGGGGGACATTATTCCGTTCAGCATCATTATTCAGTTTTTGTTCACCAGAGCACCCGCTGAGCTGAAATCGCCTTTTCAGGTAATAAAGTAAAGCCGGAATTCTCTTATGAGTCCTCCCTCTTACGTCTGTGAATCTGGAGCCCCACTCACGGAATGGTCCCTGGCCTTCTCTCACCTTCCTCAGTCATGGATCTCTGCCTTAGACGTATGATGCAGGAAAGGAAGTCCCCACCACTCAGCCCCCAGTCCCTCAGCAGTGCAAAAATTACCTGTGAAGCCAGAATTCCCCCTCTAAGTATAATGACACAAGTAATGGAAGTTTATAAGGCTTTTTTGACGGAGGCCCCACTTCCTATGCTGACCCAGCATAGGAAAATCCAGAAGGTCCTTGGGAGTCAAGAAGGTGCACCAAAGGATTGCCACCTTCCTTCAGGCAGGAGTTTGGATAATTTGGCTGTGGGCATCCTGGAGATCCCTTGTGCCAGTACGTGCTGTCCTTCGCGGGAGGACATGCATGCACTGTCGTCACTGATTTGTGTTCCAACCTGCAGAGAGCAGAGTGGTCCCATGCGCGCTTCTCCCAGTGGCTAGATGACCATCCATCTGAAAAGGACAGGCTCCTCCTCATCAGGTAAGGCCGAGTGCCCCCGGGACACCTGCCTGTTCCCGCAGCCCTGGGGGAGAGGGGGGAGACGCCGGGGAGGAGCAGTGCGTGGGTGGGCGTTCACCCAAGGTGCCACCTCCCTGTGGCCGGCCACCTCAGGGGATGGGCACACATGTTCCCAAGCACCCCACAGTTGCAGCTCCCTGTGTCCTTACTTCCAAATCTTCACATCCCTGTGTCCTTACCTCCAAATCTTCACACTTCACCTGACACAGCCCTAGGAACTGTGTGCCCTGGGTTTGGAAGCCAGTGCCAGCTGTGAAAAGACACCTTGCTTTAGGTCCCCATTTTCTGCTTCATGTTCACGTGTTGCAGTCACTGAACTGGTGGAGCACAGATGTGAGTAAACTTTTACAAAATACCCAAACGTGGGGCGCCGGGGTGGCTCAGTCAGTTAGGCATCTGCCTTCAGCTCCGGTCATAATCCCAGGGTCCTGGGATCGAGCCCCACCTCGGGGCCCCTGCTCAGCGGGGAGTCTGTTTCTCTCTCTCTCCCCTCTCATGCTCTCTCCCTATCTCAAATTAATAGATAAAATCTTTAAAAAAATTAAAATACCCAAACGTGATACAGTTATTAGCAGAAAAAAGGTAAACTGAGCAGCCATGTGGATACCGCACACCCTCCAGGGCGCCTCCCCTGGGAGTCTCTGCGGCCGCGCACCAGGTGGCTCTCTTCCTCAGCCTTCTCTCTGAAATCGCTCTCCCGCAGAGCCCCAAAGACCTTCGAGCCACCAAACCCACACCTTGCTCTTCTTGCCTTCTTACTCTGCAGCTTTAGAGTTGACTGCCACTTCCTTCTGGAAACATCGCACTGACCATTTGACTAAAGACATTTTTATCAATGTTCACTATGTGCCAGGCCTGGGGACATTAAAGCAAACTGAGATGGTCCTGCCTTCCAGAGCTTCCTTGGCACCCCTGTCCTTCCATTCTAATCTCTCTGGCCACTTTTTCCTTTTTATTCCTCAGTCTACTTTGCAGAATCGTCTTCTGTCCCCTTCTCACATGCCATCATGTCCCACAGCGTGTGTCTGGCTCTTTTTCTTCCCCATTCTGTGTAGGCTTTGGTCCCCCAGGCGAGCTCACCTAGACCCCCGATTCTGGTGACCTCTTCTGTCCTAATGGCTCCCAGGCCTGCGGCTCCCCTCAACTGCCCAGGGCCTCGGGCCAGCAGACTGACTGTCACATGTCCCTCCAAGTCTCACACAATTCTCAAGCTCAGAATCTTAAAAACAAATCCTCTTTCTTCTGAAATCTCCTTCTCGCAGACTCCCCATCTTGGTTGGGGTGTCACCATCGTGCCCCAGCCAAGCTAGAAAAACCTCTGCGACATCCTTCAACTCCTCTGGCACCCCTAGTCTCCAAGTCTTCGTCAGTCGTACTTCCTAAGTCGCCCTTGAAGCCACTCTCAGTGCCCCCCCCCCCCGGGGTGCTGATGCAGTTGGTGGGGGGACACGGCGCCCCGCCAGCCTCTGCTTGAGCCTCGGTACAGAGTAGAGAGCTGGGTCCCCTGGCCCGAGCCTCGTGGGGTCCGGAGCACTCTGTGCGAGCGCAGACGAAGCCTGGTGTCCCCACCACCGCCTCCACCGCCCCCCAGGTCCTCAGGGCGGGGACCGCAGCGGAGCTCATGGAGCTCAAAAGGCCTCCCCGGCGGGTGGGCGGCAGGGCCCGGCCTGCGCTTCTCCGCGCCTGTGACGGCGCCGCTGTGAGCTCGCGTGGACCGGGCACCGGGTGCGGCTCCCACGGCGGCTTCGTGCGGGCGTCAGCGCGGCGCTCAGCCCCCCGCACCCTTGCTGAGAGCGGCTCTCCGTGGCCTGGCCGCCCGGCTGCGGGCACATCACAGTGTTTGCTTTCGCTTCTCTTGAAAATGTCTCCTGCGTGACTTCATCGCAGCGCTGTTGCTAAGCCCATATTTAGCAGCTGAAATCAGGCTCAGAAATACTGTCACGCTCTTTCAGTCAGGCCTGCCCATCACTCCACACGCGTCTGGTATCAGAACCTTCAAGCCTGGGGCGGAAAACTGAGCCCTCCTTGGGGGGCTCCAAACACCAAGCTCCTGCCGCAGCCCAGGCTGTTGGCAAGGAGAGAAGCTTTGTCCTAGCGAATGTTCTTTCTTATCTATTATTGCAAAACTAATTTTGTCCCTGCATGCCGAAGCACCGCCAGATGAACTTCTCTCCCCTGTAGATAAACCCAGGGTGAGTATTGCTCTTTAAATGTCAGTACATTTGTTCCAACCTTTGGGGTAGACCCTGTCGTGGGCTCATCTGTCCCCCCCAGCACAGTGTGCTAACTTGTCATAAATAGGCCACGTCAGGATAGCCACTGCTGCTGAGGAAGTGGCAAATAATGAACTCTCCTCCGCCTGCCTCTCTGCTTCCTTTTGACACCAGATGTTTCTCTAGAGCGTGAATGGATACTAGTCACGTAATGGTAGAGTCCGAGTAATCGCGGACTCACGGGGCCAGCTCACTGGGTGTCCCCAGCAGCCCCCCACTGGGCAGGCGCCGCAGCAGACAGGGGTGCCCCCAGGGGCAGGGCGGCCCGGGGGAGGGCGGGGGCCCTCTGCGCCCCGCCAGTGAGTTTTCATCAAAGACGAGGACCGGCTCCTCCGCTCTGCAGAAGTGGTAGGATCGGCCTCAAGCTCCTGAGATTGGCCACAGAGCCGCGGCCCTTTTCAGGGCTGCCCCTCAGGCTCCGCTTTCCCTTGGTCTGTTCATGGCGAACAGCTCCACAGCGTCGTTGACAGGCAGGACCCCTGCCCCCCACCCCGGAGCCCAGGGCGGAACCAGCCCAGCTCCTCTCCCCTCGGGCTGGTCCTGCCCTTCATGATCCTGTTGGTGAGGGCGAGGCTTGCTGTCCTGGTGTCCCGTGGCACTAGCTACCTGCAGTCCGGGTGCCTGAGACGGGACCCAGCGGGAGGACGGAGCCCAGGGGACGTCAGGGACTAGTTGCCTGTGAGGGCACGTGGTAGGGCTTTCCGTCGTTTCTGTGTTTCATTATGAGGCACTGATATTTAGTGCCTGGCAGCAGTGAATTCTGTGTTCCCTAAAAACCTCTTACTTGGCCAGTCTGTGTCACACCGAGCAGTGTTGCCATGTTCCCGCAGACCATTCCCCTACTAATTGTGCAATTCCTGTACTACCTTTTTTTTCTCCCCCCCATAAGGGTAACTTTAACAATCTGCTTATTTTGATTACAAACGAAGCTGAGACTCTTACATAATGCTTGGCCTGACTTCCAAGAAAGCTGATGTTTTGCTCAAGCAAATGAAGTTATTTAATAATTGCCTGAAAATCTTGCTCTCATCTTATGTGGGAGGGTAGCTTTAATCTGTTTTTCTCCCTGTAGTTCTGATGGTGTTTTTCATGAATACCAAACTAACCAAACTCATTTCTGAACTTTCTTCTACATATCGTGTAGTTTACATAATGTCTTGTCTTTTTGAATGCAAATGAAACAGTTGATTTTTATTCATTTATTAGCTAAAATGGATCTAATTCATTCACTACGGAGAGGTCGCAATTTCCGTGAATCTCAGTGCACTAATTCCTTAGACTGATGTATAGACACCATTGTCTCAAAGACAGCCGGAGCCCTCGGGGACTTCTCTTCTGTGTATGAGCCTGCAGGGGCTACATTTTGGGAGTGGGGCGATTGCCCAGGATGCCATAGCAACTCGAAAAGTACTACTAAAAGCAGCAAGATATTTCATAAATAGCTTCATGAAGGTTCAGCTCTGACATGAACTAAGGCATCTCATAAAACATCATTTTCTCAGAGCATTAAATTCCATTTTTCATGTCGCTGCTGCTTTGGAGCATCTGACAGTCACGTTTCTCCTTTATTCTCTTTCTTCTGCACTCTTGTCATTACTTTTCATTACAGTTTATGTTCCTGTATTTCTAATTCATTTTTTAAAACTCATGGATCATGCATTTGTCAAGCACTACATCCTGGGGCTGCGTAAGGGAGCAGAACAGCCCCAACCCTCCAAATGAAGTTACATTCTTAAGAGGGAAACTTAGCATGGATCAGATACTTGCAGTCTAATGGGCAGTGAGGTGCAGTGGGATGACGCCCTGATGGAAGTGTCAGCCGCTTGCTAGCTCCCCTGGAGAATCTGAGGCCGCCTGGCAGCCCCGTGGTGGAAGCCTGGTGGGGAGCACAGCGTTGGAGCACCTTCTAGGTCCATATGTGTTCCTAGGGGAGTACCAGGTGCTTCCCGGGCAGTCTTAAGTCTTGTCCTGTCATGTAGGGTCTCTAACCATATGGCTCAAAATGGGGCCTAGCTCGCAGAGCGAGGCAGGGGAAGGCCCTGCCGGTCCCTCCACACAGCTTTCTTAAAGTCGTTATGCCTTGAGCAGAGCAGGGAGCCAGCCTCCAGGAATCCCAAAATGCCGGGTCCCCCTAAGGCATGGCTCTTGACGCAGAAGTCTTAGACCTCTCCACAAATTCTCGGGACTCCAGGTGGTTTCTTTGGTGCCGCCTGGAGTTAGGAGAGGCTCTGTCCTGGCAAAGAGCCCTGCGGGGAGGACGGCATGGAGCAGCATCCCCAAAGTAAGGAAGAGAACGGAGAAAGACCTAGGGGAACGGGGCTCGGGAGGGAGGGGAGAGTCTCTGTGGTGGGGAGCAGCAGGCCCTTCTGCAGCGCTCCCTTGTTCTTTCCAGAGCGATACACACTCCGCGGGCCTCTCCCTGGGGTCCTCAGGTTGGGCACGGATCTCAGACGTGCCGCCGCGCTGCCCGCCTCCAGGGAACGCGGACACCTGAACTCATGATTTGAAGGGGTTTTGAGGCCACAGCAAAGTATCTAGAACCTGGCAGAAGCACAGGGGGTGGGGGTGTGCTGAAGCTGGTGCTCAGTGGGCTCTGAGTGTAGACACCGGCCTCATGGGATAGTGCGTGGCAGGCACCGGCATCAGTCCTGCTGGCAGGGCTGGGCCCCGCCTCCGAGGCGACAGCTGTGACTGTGCACCGCGTGGCAGGATTCAAGTGGAAGCAAAGAGTGGGGGGTGCTGGGTGTGGAAATCAGTAAGGTAGGTTAAGAGGACTTTAGAGACTTGGGGAGAGGTTGGGGCCCTTTGTTGACAAAGGGAATGGTGGGTCAAACGCTACCCTGAAGAGTTTTCCCCCTAAGTTTCTTTTAGTTTTTTTAACTTAAAAAACGTTTTTTTTTTTTTAAGACTTAATTGAGAGGGAGTGTGAGTGGGGGAGTGGCAGAGAGAGGGAGAGAAACGAACTCCCCACTGAGCAAGGAGCCTGATGCAGGGGTAGATCCCACAACCCAGTTTAACTGTCTGACCCACTCAGGTGCCTGGATAGACTTATTTTTGAGGGCAGGTTTAGGCTCAGAGCATATTTGAGAAGTACAGAGAGTTCCCATCCACCTGCAGCGCCCCCCCATGCATTGCCTCCCCCATTTCCCCCCACCACATCCCCACAGGTGGTCCATTGTTACAGTTGACGAGCCCACCTTGACATCATCGGCACCCAGGGCCCATGGTTTCCATTAGGGTTCTCTCTAGGTGGTTTAGAGTGCTCTGTTTCTGACAAGCGAGTTTGAGGGCAGAAACTGGATAATTCTGCCCAGAACACAGATGGAAACAATCAGGAGGCCCGGGTGGAAATAGGAGGACTGGGGAATGTGTCACAGCCGGCCGTGAAGCAGCTGGCAGGGCGGAGGGCTGCGGAGCCAGCGATAATCAACACGTCTGACCAAGGGGTCACTGTGCTCCATGTTTGGGAGCAAAAAACAGTTAAAAATTACATCTCAGACTTGGGACTGAGTTTGTGATGTGAGCTGAGCGGTGGTGTTACGAACTTCCATCTTCATAGAAATGTTCTCATCTCAGTGTGCAACTTTTAACAGGATTGCCAAAAATTTTGTCAGGGCATAAATAGGCCAATAATGAAAAAGTAATCTATCAACCATTTTTTCTGGCTCCATTTAAACATGATATGACATTTAAACAGATCGTTGGTGCAGAGATTAAGAAACTTTCTCCGTAAAGGTCCAGAGAGTAAATACCGTGGGCTTTGCCGGCCGTGGCCTCTGCGGCTGCGGTGGACGCCAGGCCGCGCCCAGAGCTCATTCAGGACGGCACAGCCTTCACCTGGCTCAGCGCCCCGGCGGTGCGGGAGCCCCCCCACCCCAGCGCACCCCGAGCTGGCCTCTGCGCGGCGCGGGGCGCCCCCTCGTGGCGCCGGGGGGAGGGGAAGGGCAGGAGCAGGGCGGCCCGAGCCTCTGCCGAGGCCGGGAATCACGCTGCAGGCTGGCGGCCACTTAGCTCTGCCACCCCGCAACCTCCAAGTGCTTTCCTGTATTTTTTGACTTTGTTTTTTTTCAGGGGCGCTCTGGAAGCTTACGTTCAATCAGTAAGAAGTAGAGAAGGCAAAGAATTTGCACCAGTTTATCCCATCATGGTTCAGCTGCTTCAGAAAGCCACGTCTGCCCTCCAGTGACACCGGGACGTTGGCCTCCCTTCTGCGTGAACCCAGACCAGGTTGGCAGTTGGCCTAAGAAACACACTCTGAGAACCCGCCACCGTCCACTACTGCAGGAATGTAATCGAGCTCTCCGGATCCCCGTCTTCTGCCTCCCTCTTTAGCTCCTCTCTCTTAAGTAGTGTAAACCGTCGAAATAGATTCGTTCCCACCTTCAAACTCCGTGGACCTGATTTTTCCAAAAGATAGCCAACATTTTTCTTTCCTCCTTTCAGGTTTTTTCTGAGAGTAGCTAAAATTTCTTTCCCATTACATAAGATTACCCCTGTATGTATGCACACATCCGAACTGTCACTGCTTTTTAAGGGATCTGATCAAGTTATAAATACCGTTGCTCCCAATTAACCTTTGTCCCCCCCCAGATCATTGGATAACCCCGTGGTTTCCAAATTTGACTCCACGTTAGAGTGAGTCACTGGTGGAAAACTTTCGAAAATTCTAATGCCCGATTTGCACCCTATATTGCCATGTCCACGGGTAGGAAGGAGCCAGGCTTCAGTTTTTCCAGACGTTTGCGGGCATTTCTCTAATACGCAGCGACGTCTGGGAACCACCGGTATATCCCAGAGCTAAGGCGCAGGGTCATATGTTGTTTACGTCCTACCGTATCTATTTTAATAAAGACAGAGCAAGGCTGTCTTTTGTACTCTGCGTGTCATTTTATTAAAAAGCAGACTTTGGGGGCTGTTTAACTTTGTAGTAGAGATGTCGAGTTAAATTGTTAAAAACAATTTTTAGTCTACAAAGTCTTACAAATAGATAATCTAGATCCTTGTTTGTCTATTGCCGTGACCTGTCACTAACATTTTTTTTTTTTTTAAGATTTTTATTTATTCATGAAACAGAGCGAGGGAAGCAGAGACACAGGCAGAGGGAGAAGCAGGCTCCATGCAGGGAGCCCAACATGGGACCCCATCCTGGGTCTCCAGGATCACACCCTGGGCTGAAGGTGGCGCTAAACCGCTGAGCCATGGGAGCTGCCCAACATTTTGTTTGTTTTTAATGTTTAAAAACCCCATCGGCCACTTCTTAATATATTTTCCATGCCCTGCACCTGTTTAGACCTAAAATTCAGTCAAGTTCAGTCAGCAGAAGTCAGAGATAAACAATTTTCTTTCATTTTATTTGAAATAATATACAAGAATAGAGTGTGCAAAATTCAGGGGCAGCATCATGAAGAGGTGTAAGGAACTGAGATCAGTTTTACAGCTGTGATTCCTACCCAGAAACACCACTTGGTAAGTAACATGAAAAGCCATGATTGTAGCTCAGAGCAGAAGCAGCTGTCTTGCCGCGTGTTGGCAACGTGCTCTCACCTCAGACAGCTGGAGGAAAAGTAAAGTGCGCGTGTTGCACCGCAGTAAGTGCAAAGTCTGCCCCCACCATAAACATATGATGACAAACAAGATATTTAAGATATGTGGCTGAGGAGATACAGAACACAAAGTTAAAAAATACAATGGTGTCAACTGTTAATAGCACCATTACAGTGACTATATCCCAATGCTATTAACTACCTCGACCTGGGCCCGCGCCGGGCCTCGCTGGAAGCAATGGATGGGCCTGCCTCGCGTGCCCGGGGGCTGGGGGGCGTGCCCGGGGAGGGGCCCGCAGCAGGCGGCCCTCCTCAGGGCACCGCCGCCATCCACCTGCCGCGTGCTCCGGGAGCCTCGTGGCACCGGCCCCACTAGGAGCTCCCGTGTTTGGCACAGATGCTGGGCCATGCGGTGGTCGCTCAGGGAAAGGCCGGCTCCCAGCTGTTTCATTCCACTATGTGTACAATACAGATTAATAAGCAGTAAGGAGCCAATGTATAGACAGCAGTTACATATTTTTAAATTCCCCTTTTGTACAATTTAAAATAAAACATGTATACACTCTCCTCTCTTTCTACTGTACTTTAGCACCACAGGATATCAATTTTCAAGCCTATATTACCTGATAGACATATATGAAGTTTGGAAGAAAAATAAGGCAATTTGGTTTACAATGTTGATAGTTTTAGCTTACTTAATGCTCTAATGGAGAAAGCAAATCCTCACTCATATTATTAAATCATTTCAAGACTCAATGCTATCAGTATCTTATGGTCACACGAATTCAGGACAAATGGTGACACCTCGATCTTCTTACGTCCTTCCGTCAACAGTCAGTGTTTATGCAACTATAGACTTAAGAACATAAGCATCCTGGCTTAATGCTGCTGTGAGCCCTGTGGAGACAGAATTAAAACAGCGAATGTTTACAAATCAATCCACAGTAATTCGACAAATGAAAGCAAAGATGGTTAACAGAATGTTTATGAACTTACTACTTAAAAAAGATCACTTTCTCCAATGGGATGATTTTTAAAAGTGTGCTAACACCTGCCGGCTCAAACATCCAGAAAACGTATGAAAATGGTCAGAAGAGATGGATTAGCAGGAGCAGAAAAGCAAGGGGATCCAGGCCAAGTCTCACCACGCACAAGTCTAAAGTAATACAGAACTTTGGAAAACCAGCAGAGCCCCCTCTTCTATGGGAGTCTGCCTACCATCTACTTCTTTAAAAGAAAATTCTTAATAAATATAAGCAAGTGTGAGCTGCGTGTTACTCTAAAAAGATAACACGCATAAATGTATACAGAATGATGAGCGGGAGGCATCCTTGGCCAGCCCTCCCCCTGCAAAGGACGGATGTCTTCCTCTTAGTTTTTAAATGGTGTTCCAAACTGAGCTCACTCTCTTCTATCGTGAAGTTTCCCTCGTAATTAATCTAAAAATACAACTTAAAAGTTGCTAGCCTAGTAACAGAAACGTTCTAAGAATCAAGTCCATCCAAGGCTGCGTTATCATGGTGTAAATTCATTATGAGTCTCTTCCTGGGCCTATTTCTCTCCTTCCTGAGGTTTTAATCTAGGAATTCTGTGCCAGTGTCCAATGGCCCCACAAAGCTTAAGGTGTCCCATCTTCCTTGGGCTCTGCCCAGTTACGGGATGAAAAGGCTGCTGGGCTGGGCTACCCCAAGACTAGAAAGGTTTTGTACTGTGCTGCTGAGTTTTTTACACTGATCTTCCAACCCAACTAAAAATAATACCATTCCAAAATTATTTTTCCACCTCAGCATTTCTGGATAAACCTTCTTAAGCATACTGGACATTTCCACTTTCCATGCTAAGAGTAAAGAGCACTTCATGCTTAAAAAAAAAAGAAAGAAAGAAAGAAAAAAGGCAGCCTGCTTCATAGGATGGTGTAAAAACATTATATGTTATGAAATATAAAAAGGCTGAGCAAGAGCCTCGCTACCACCTTTTAAAGGTTAATAATCATTGCTGCACGTGCCAGTACAGTTATGCAGAGAAGTCAGGGTCTTTTTGAGCAATTAGTTGTTGAAACCTACTGAATTGGTTCTTTTCCTTTTCCAACAGTCAGGATTTAGGCGTTTCTGTTCTTCAGCCAAAGCCTTAGCTTCTAACGTATACATCCTTCTCTCTTCGTTCTTCATTTTCTTCCACCTGTCACCGAGGATCACGCTTATGGCTCTGTAAAATAAACACGGACACCACACTGAAGGCCAGAGCTTCTCTTAGATGCATGTCCAGTGCTGCTACCTCGGGAAGAGATGGAAAGTCAAAAGAAAAAAAGACCAGAATCTTGTCCAACAGAGAGAGGGAAAAGGTCAAGGCTATAGTAGTCATTTCCAGTAAAATCTCAAGTCCCATGGGCCCTTTCATCATAATTTTGGCAGTTAAGGCCTCCTGGAATAGTGCCAGTACTTCCAGTTGTCCAAGGACATCCAAAATGGCTAAGAATTCAATGTCCTACAGAGCTTAAAGGAAAAAGTATTTCAGAGAAACGGTTTAAGTTACCACTGGCTCTCTCCTGGCACATCAGTTTCCAAGATGCTGAGACAGCAAGGCAGACAGCGTTCAGTATCAGCAGCATAAGGTACGAGGAGCTACTCTTGCTTTCTCTTTGTGCCCACAACCCATCAAATACTTAGGATTAAAGCCTCGTCCATTCACGCAACCACAGTGAAACTGTGGCGGCGTTAACTATGTTATGTGCACCGTACCCTTCCCCTCCAGAGACAAAGCCGAGGTGCTTTCTGTACTTGGGGAGACCGGATAAACTCAAAGGGAAAGAAGCCTCACTGGATAAAACACATCATGACAGAAATCTGAAGCTATTTCAAAACCATACAGTCTCATCCAGAACATGCAGGCAGAAAGCATTTCCCTTCTGTGAGGAGCTTTTAACCATGAACGCCACTGACATAAAAGGTCAGAGACGCTGCGCAAGGTGTACGCGAGTGAGGGCAGTGCCTGACGTGCAAGCGAGAGCTGAGCATCTGAGCCTCAAGAGGGAAGCACAGCTCTACTGCGTAACAGGAAATTCCGTGTGTAGTAAATATGTACATATGTATATATGTTTTTCCAGTATGTTGATGCAATTAAATGCTGTACTGCATCTTCTTTTATTAAAATGGAAACTAATTTTTACAGCTTCTGAGTTAAAGGTACCACCTAACAGTTGACACATTCACCAAATTGGTAAACATTTAGTAGGGATCAATTCCCAAATCAGGTGCATTTGGTTTGAGAAGTTTCTCTTTTTAAAATGTAAGTACTTAAAAATTTAGCTCACAACACCAGACTGGCAGTTGCCAGAGGCTGGGGGTGGGGTGGGGTGGGGTGGGGTGGACGAGATGGGTGAAGGGGGTCAGAAGGTACAAACTGCCAATTATAAAATAAGCTTTGGGGCTGTAGGGTGCTGTACGGGACTACAGTTCATACCGCTGTGTCGTGCATGTGAAAGTTGCAAAGAGTAGCTGTTAAAAGTTCTCGTTAAAAGAAAAATTTATACTTGTGTAGTGATGGATGAGAACTAGGCTTCCTGTGGGGAGAGTTTCACAGTATCTACAAACATCAAATCATTAGCTGACCTGAAACTATGTCCATTCCCTCTCCATCTATAAGTTAAGCTCCTAAGACATTCAAACTGGAGTTCAAAACTCAATTATTTTATGTGGGTAATCATTTGGCTTTTCTCATGATGTCAAGGAAAACAGTACTTTTGATTTTCAGGGAACCAGGAAAACTGGAAGATGTAATTTTAGTACATAGAGAATTAGGCTGGTCTGATAGGGAGTGAGCAGCGGATGCTCGCTGAGAGGATAAGCAAACAGTAGAAAGGACTAGAGTCAGTTTTATCCCTGGGTTCTAACTGAGGACACCTCTAAGTTTAGCCTTTGGCAGTTTATAATAATTTCCACATTTGTCGAAAGACTACAAATTGCCTCTCCCTGCACATTCCATAGTATGACACAGATGTAAGGACATCCTTGGGATCTGACACAAACTTTTCTATAAAGATGCAACAGTTAGTTGTTAGAACTGTGTCTTCAGGGGCCCCCGGGCAGCTCAGTGGTTGAGCATCTGCCTTTGGTTCAGGGCGTGATCCCGGAGCCCCAGGACTGAGTCCCACATCCGGCCCCCCGCAGGGAGCCTGCCTCTCCCTCTGCCTGTGTTTCTGCCTCGGTTTCATGAATAAAATCTTAAAAAAAACCCCAGTCTTCCAACAGGTAAACAAACATTTAATATTATTTAGAAGGCAGATCCTTAGGTAACCGGATTCTCTCTAGGTATTATAAAATACTTACTCATGACCCTAAAAATTCCACTTAACCTTTTATTTTTTTTTTTAAAGACTTTATTTATTTATTCATGAGAGATACAGAGCAAGAGAGGCAGAGACACAGGCAGAGCAGAGCAGGGAGCCCGATGCGGGACTCGATCCCAGGACTGCAAGAGCGTGCCCTGGGCAGAAGACAGGCACTAAGCCACTGAGCCACCCGGGATTCCCCCCCACTTAACCTTTTAAAGTCAACCTAAGAAAACAAGAATTCAATAATAAAAGGTACTGGAGGGGGGCACCTGGGAGGCTCAGTCGATTAAGCCTCTTCCTTGGGCTCAGGTCATGATCTCAGGGTGCTGGGATCCAGCCCCGCACTGGGCTCCCTGCTCAGCGGGAGGGTCTGCGTCTCCCTCTGCTTGTGCTCTCTCTCTCTTTCTCTCTTTCATTCAAATAAACGAATAAAATCTTTAATAATAATCAAAAGCTACTGGAGGGCGAGTTTACTTCACTATCCCAGTTGCTGTGAAACTGCACTGAAGAGTTATTTGTTAGAATCAGAAATACCACTTTTACCTGTTATCTTTCCCTGGATACATCTGAGTATATTCAACTCTGTATTTTTTGGCAAAAAGCATGAAGGCATTCATTGGTCTTTTGCACTTGTTAGGAGAGGTGGCACTCACAGTCCCTGAGCTGTGGTTTTTGACAGCTTTAGCATACAAGGAATTGGAAGAGAGCTGTGAGGATCCTGGCGAGCCACAGCTTTTACTGAGTCCAGATCTTGCAAAGTCTTGACCTCCGGGCCCTCCACAAGACAAAGACGCACGACGCTGACGAGCCATACTACTTAACACATAGACTGCAGAAGAATCCATAGGTGTGAAGTCATAGCTAAAAAAAAAATTTATTAACATGGTTTTAATTCAATTTAATTAATTTGTAAAAAACAGGATAAGAAAAAAACCTTAAAACATCTGATTGGAAACTTGAGCACATGTAATGTTAACCAACCCTACTTTTAACAACTTCATCACCAATAGTTGCTTCTAAGATGAAAGCTTGTATTTGCATTGACTAAACTTATTTTTTTAAAAATCTGCAGAGAATACAAAGTTAAAAAGAAAACTTCAAGCCCCCCATAAGAATGTTAAAATCCACGCACTTTATTCATAGCAAGTACCTCCTCCAGATCCCACACAACCCACTTAATTACTACTTTAGATTCACTTTAACAAATTTGATAATCGGATTTCTTGGCCTACTGAAGCCTAGATAAAGCTAGAGAATTAAAACGGAGTGGCAGGCACATACCAGGACTAAGGACTACTGTCTTGCTACACAAGACAAAGTGTTGGGAAGGAAGAGTCAAAACTGTTGAATGCAGCTAAAGAACTTAAAAGTCTTTGTTTAGGTCAAAGCGGTCATTTATACGTCCACCACCCCTAGAGGCCAACCATTAGAACACAACTTGGTACCTTAAAAGCAAAAGCTCACACCTATCAGTGGAGGCCACGTTCTGGGGAGTATACTCAGCTTACCATCGGCATGGAAACAAGCCACGTCCACATTCTCTCGTTGATTTTCCCAACAAGCTTGCCTAGGGAGTACCCTTACCTTCTCTATATAAAGAAACAGGCCAAGAAAGGAACAAGTACCATTCACCCAAGGCCCCGGGTCTGGGCGTCCCCAGGGCCCTGGGTCTCCTCACCAACACCTTGACCCTGGCTGACCTCAGGGTGAACAAGCAATAACCAAATTAACTGAAAATACTACCTGAAAAGTAGAGCTAATGGAGCCGACAACCTGAAGATTATACCTGTCCGAAGATTTCTTTTGTTCCAAATGTGTTAACGCCTACTGCTTACACGTTTTATCTTAACAGAAAAACCTTTTATTCTAAATCAGCCCCTACTCTCTCCCTGAAAGGGAAACTCTGGTAATACGTCACAACAGGCTGACGTCAGCTACAGGACAGCAGGGACGTGCCTGAAGGTGGAGCAGCAGGCGACACACAGTAGCCGGACGCAGGGCCGGCCGGCCACGCGCTGCACACGATGAAGGGACCCCACCGACCACCAAGCACACAATGCCTGGCTCTTGCAGCTACCACGTGGGACGAATGTAAATGGGACTCCAAGGTCGCCCGGTCAAGGCTCGGCCCGCTTGGCGCGACGTCGGGCCTACGTCCAGCAGTTTCTGCTCTCCTCGAGCCCCTCCCGTATGTGATTTAGGAAAACAGCAAAACTGAACCTGCATTATAAATGGACCGAATCTCCACCAAAGGAAGCATCTGATTACAGCGGGAAATACGGGTTCCGGCAGGGAGCGGCCAGCGAGGCACGGGAACCTGACAGCACCGTCCAGCCCCACCGACGCGACCTCCTGCACCCGAGGCACTGGGCCCGACGGCAGCATTGGACGACGGCACGGACGGTCTGAGCACCGGCAACGTCCGCGGAGCGCCCCCCCCCCCCCCCCCCCCCCCGCCCACGGGCCCTTCCCGCGGCGCCGCTCGCACCCCGCGGGGCAGCCCCGCAGCGGACGCCACGACGCCCACCGGGTCTCCCTGGGGCGCTGGCGCCGAAGAGCCCCGTGACGGCCCCGCCCACCCCCACCCGAAGCTCGGTGGGAGCCCGGCGCCCGCCCGCCCGGCCCGAGCCAAGGCCCGTCCTCCAGCTTCGGGCCCACCCCGGCACCTGGGCCCCCCCGGCCCCGCGTCGGGCGCTCGGATACCCGACGACTAACTGAGAAGGTAAAGAGTCAGCTCCGGAGGACGAGATGCTGCGAGGGCTCCAGGGCGCCGAGCCCGCCCCGCACCCGCAGCCGCACCCGCACCCGCACCCGCACCCGCACCGGGGCACGGCCTGGCGGGGTGAGGCGCGAAGGGCGGAGCCTCAGGGGCCCCGCGGCGAAGGGCCGGACCCTCCCTCACGCCGCGGCCCGGGTCTGCTCCGGCTCTGGCGGCGGCTGCGGTCCGCGGCGCCCACGCCCGCCCCCCCCACGGGCAGTGAGGCCGAGGCCGCGGCCCCGCACAGGAAGGCCCGACCCACCCACGAGGGCCGCCTGCCGCCTGCCGCCGCCGCGCCCCGCCACGCCGCGGTCTGCCCCCGCCCTCGGCCAGGACCCAGGAGAGGGGCCCGGGCGGCCCCCGGGAACCTCTGGCGGCAGCACGTCCTGAACCGGCCGCGGCCGGCGCCGGCGCCATCACCTTCCAGGGCCTCTCCGCGGGCGGCCCTTTGCCGGCTCTGAGGAGCGGGAGGGCGGCTGCTGCCGGCTCCCCCGTGTCTCCGCCAGAAAAGGAGAGCAACGTGCAGGGCCGCCGGGAGTGCGGGCCGCCCCGTGAGCGCCGCATCTGCCCCGCAGGGCTTCGCCACCTACTTCTACAGCAGTAAGTCCCTCAGGAACGCAACGCGGAGAGCAGCGCCGAGGGCGGCAGCACGTCCGTCCGCGGGGGGCAGCCTGCGCCCTCAGCACGCGGCCGCCAGCACCCGGGCCAGGGCTCCAAGGAGGATCCCCGTCACTGCCACAACAGGGAGGGCGGCTCTCGGTGCCCGCGCCTGCCCACAGCACGGTTACCCCGCACACCTGCTTTCCCCTGGGGGAGAAGGCCAGCGTGGGACTTGGGTACGTGCAAGGCCACAGCCCACCGACAAGCCCCCAGGAGAAGCCTGGTGCCGGGCGTCCAGCAGCTCCCCTGGCAGATGCCGTCATCCCTGCGGAGACGCCGAGCGCGCTGTGCGCCTTCACTGCGACAAGAGTTCCGGAGGCCTGGCTTCCTCCAGACTTCGCCCCGCGCCCTTCCCTTTCTGCGATCTTGCCTCGTATCCTTTCACTGTAGGAAGCCTTAGGCCTAAGTGTGACTCCGTGCCAAATCCTGTGAGTCATCCCAATACCGCTGAACCTGGGGTGGTCCCGGGGTCCCCTGCGTAACTGCATAATGTGTCTTCTGTATACTACGTAAAAATTATGTTCCTAGATTTATCATTTTATTAGGTGTATCTCTGAAGAACATCTGATCCCAGAAAAAAAAAAGGAATGATACTTTATATTTCTGAGACTAATCTTACTTAACATTACTTGGATAATTGATCCATGTTTTACAACATAGGACTATGGCTCATTCATCTTCCGCTTATAAAAAGAATCCCACTGTGTGATTGTATCACAATTTGTGTGTTCACTGCAGCGGATGAAGACTGTGCCGTTCCCATGTTCCCACTATGCTGAGCAACACAGCCATGACCGTATTTACACGTCTCCTGGTGCGTGTCTGTAAGGATCTACTTCTCTAGGGTACACATACTTCTCTAGGTGCAACTATTACTGACATTCAGTGATGTAGGATAAAGCCAAATCATCTTCCCAAGTTCTTCTATCTCTAGAATATGCTCACCAAAATGTGAGAGGATCACTGACCTATACACCCTAAGAATGTTTAGAGGTTTGGACCTTCAAACTGTCTCATTTCTCTATAATTTTTAAAAGAACAGTGTTCATGAGGGATATAATCAAATAGCATTTAGACTTTAATCTGCAGATGTTTATTGAGCATATAACCTGTGCCAGGGCCTGTGCTAAGTGAAGTTGCTTTTTAAAAAGAATAGCCTCACATATCCTTTTGAAATAAAAGTATATTAACGTTATATTTTATTATGTGACAATTATCTTAAAGAAAGAGTCTTAAAATCCCAGATACCTACAGACGGACTTTCTCTAGGTAATTTCTGGGCATAGGTAACCAACGGCCCCAGTCTGCCAGGCCTGCAGAGCTTCCCGAGACGCGGGCCTTTCGGTGCTAACACCAGAAAAGTTGCGACAGCCAGAGAGCTGATCAGATCAGCCTCGACTGTCAGGACACGTGGGTACTTGCTTGGTTCTACCACTTGCTAGCAAGGTGAACTCAGGAAAAATCACTTCCCTCTTTAAGGTTTTCCAAATGTCAAGTTTTTGCTATTTTTACTATTTGTTAATTCACGCAACTGATGCCCTTGGTTGAAATGAGTATTAAAGACACCGTTAAGGAAAGAAAAGGGTTAACAGTTAACAACAGAAAACCACTATTAAGAGGCCACTATTAAGTGGCCTGGTGAAAACCGCTGGCCAGATACTGCAATTTATTATTTATAAAACTATCAAAGCTGATCTGTTTAGTTCTTGGTCACATAACATGCATTTTCCCTCACCTAATAACCAAATATTTTAAGAACTCACAGTTTTCCTATATGACTACTCTGTATAAAGCTCCCCTTGAACTATTATTTTACTTTAATTACCTAGTATTTTTTAATTGTCTATATACTTCCTCTAAGTAGTCCTTTAATAATTCTCAAATCTTGTAGGTTTACCCTCCTGAATATTGACTTAGCAATCATTACAGAGATCAAAGGTAAACATAACAGGAAAAAAAAGAACCCAATATTACCTTTTAAATGTATCAAAAACACCTGAATCATCAAAATTAATGGCATCGGGGTGTCCAGGAGGTAGACATACATCACCAATATGAATCTCACAACATGGAATGCCATGCTGTACCACAGTCAAGCTTGGATAAAACGATGACCAACCTAAAATTAAATCAAACAGCAGTTACATAAAGGATGGGGATGGATAGAAGGAACCCTAATTATTTATTCTATGAGAGACCTATCACTTCTGAACCTTAAAAACAAAAAGTTATTAGTTAAGTCCCAGCAGATTTTTATCATGTCCTTATCTTTGCCACAAAGCAAGGCCAAGTGTTTTCTTCAAGCAAGCAAAAGCTCTCCAAAACTAGTTTAATTCAGCATTTGATTAATATACAGATTCTATCGATCCGCACTTCCAGCGATTCACAAGATAGTGGTAGATGATGATGACTGAGACCATGAGCAGAGCCTCTGAATTACTATTTTTAACACAGAGTTGTTATAATAGATTCTGGAAAAGTGATTCAGGTATATAGCATATTTGGTGATCATAAACCAAAATGCAATTACCAGAATACTCCATTCCCCAAACTATACCAAGATAACAGAGAGCTGCTTATATAGTGTGCTACCCAACTCTAAGAGCTCCTACCCACGGAAGTAGAGCCCCACCTGACTCCTGCTAAGACACGTACGCATCATTAGGTCTTATGATAATGGCACGTCCTATGGTAGTTCTCTCTAGCTGGAAAGAAGTTTGACCTTCAAGTTTTTTTTCTTAATCATCAAAGAATTATGCCATAAGACAGTTACAGATTTAAGAAGCTTTCTTTAAAAAGTTACTATAAATTCAAATTGAAGCCCTACCTTTATTTTTAACATAGAAAGGGTGGTCCAGCTTACACTCTACAGTAAGTAAGCCATCTTCCACTGTACCAGGATCAAAAGTCAACTTCAGTACAGACTCGCCAAATGATACACTTTCTTCATGTGATAACAACTTTAGACCATCAGAACCATAGCCCTGAAAATACATGCAGAGAGTGAACAAACAGGCAATGTTTAATTCAACACACAGTGAAGTTCCTATCACACATCAAACTGGGAAAGGTAAAAACAGACAAGACGGGGGCCCTGTCTGTAAAGTCCGGACCCTCCACCCGGTGCTGCAGAAAGGCACACCCAGCGTCACCGCAGTGGGAAGCAGACTGGAACGAGCTCTTCAAGGGAACGACAAATGACACTAATGGACTCGAGTGAAGGGAGCTATAGCCTCTAATAAGACACTAGGAAGGACTTTCAGTTCCCAGCGGGACTGGGATTTAAAGGGAGGAAACCCAGAAGGCAGAAGAACAGGCCTCAGTACCAGGAACAGTGGAAACCAGCTAAAACATACAGGACAGTTGAGAGTGGAGGCAGAGAAGCCTGCCAAGCAGGGGCCGGTCCATAAGGAGAGGAGCCTTGGCAACGGAGGGAGCGCTCAAACTTTCCTCTGACGGCACCGCAGGGCGATGCAAGTATTTTCACCAACAACTGTCAATTTTAAGAAGATGATAAAGTCTGCACAATAAAAGGTGCCTCCGATATTCATGTCTTTGCAGATACGACAAGAGAAACCCCCGAGTCTGACGCTGACAGGTGCCGCGGCCGCAGAACTGGGGGAATTTTAACCCAACAATACTTACTAAGCAGTTGGCACACGCCAGGTGCTGGGTTCTGAACACACACGGTCCCCCCTTCAATTCACAGAAAAACAAAGACCAGCACGCCACCAGCTAGCTTCGGTACACAGCCCTTCTTACACGAGCGCGTGAAGAAGGCATGAAGGAGACAAGCGTGACGGCAATGCGTCTTTAGGGAAATAGAACCGATCCACAAGATTTGAAGGGAGGAGGGGAATGGTCAACTTCTTGGTTCTTACTCTGCCAGTCAAGAAGGCTAACGTGTTTAGGAGAAGGGAGAGAAAGGAGGCCAGGCAGGGGAAGGAGAAGGGGAGTCCAGCCGGGGTTATACTACAGCTGTGTATAAAGAACTGATCTTCGTGAGCAAATGTCCAACGTGCAGGCGAGGCCTACAGCCGTGTGTGTGTAAATGAAGTTACAGAATCTTCTCACTCTTACAGCTGCAAGACCTCCAAACAAATCCAATCTCATTCTACAGATCGAGAAGCCAACTAGCAGGAAGAGTGGCACAATTCACCTGACACAGTTACGCAGAGAGTGTCTGCAAGAACCAGAAACAGCCCGGGTCTCCCGCCTCCTAGACCAGAACACCTTCCACAGGCCCACCGAGGAGCCCTACTGAGCGTCGCCGCAGACACCGCCAAGGGGCAGAACCTTCTCTCACACTCAGCGCCATGAGCAGACAAGGCACCGGCCGCAGGAACAGAGACAGCCAAGACCCGGAGCCCTGCCATGCTGCACAAATCAAGAGAAGACAACACACGGTGTCAAATGTTGCAAGGATGGCAAACAGAGCAAGAAGTCTCTCTAGAAATCAGAATTAAGCTAGCGACCTTTGAGACAATTTGAGTAGAGCAGTAGAGGCGGAAGTCAGCCTAGGAGAGAGTAACAGCAAGAAGGGGAAACTGAAGGCAGTCAAATCAGGACTATTTTTCTCTAGATTCAACAGTAAGTAACAGCAGGATCCAAACACGAATTTTAAATAGGCACACTTCACATGCCCAACTTCTCCGCCTACAGCGGAGACGGAGAAATTAAAGATTTCAAAGATTAAGATTTTAAAGATATCAACCGACATTTATCCTACTGCTTCCTACTAGTGCTTTTGCTTATCGATTTTGAAAATGCCAGTGTTTTATCGTGTCACTTAAAAAGTAAACAATATAATCAACTCTCAATTATCCATTTGGGAACTGACCACTTTGCAAATTACCTAAGATAAACCCTTGGTTCCTTTGTTCATTTTATTTCAAATGCCAGTTTAGTTTCCCCCAACCTAAAACGTACAAAAAGAACTGAGAAATACATCTCTTTCCCTCGTGAGAAAGCTAATTGCAAAGGTAAACCCGAAGTCCCTGCCGCTCTCCGTCTGGCTAAGCCGGAACGCAGTCACAAAACCTCTACCTAAAATGTAAGATGTCGCGTAAATATCAAAGTAAATGGAGACTACTCCTACTGATTCATAATAAGCCTAGGTTTCCTTCTGAAAGATTTGGAACAGTTTTCTGAATTTTAAATTAACCTTGTGAGTGCCCACTTGGAGATCTTCCTCATTATCACAGCCTTCGGTTCTAGCAAAATCTTCAACATCTTGCCATTCCTTATTGCTTCCCTTATGAAAGCACAGTCGTGTGCCTGAAGTAGAAAACAAAAACAAATATTAGGTACGTGCCTAGCATGCTACACAAGTCGGCTGTAAAAACTCAAGCATTCTTTCACCTTTCAGAAAACAGTGCCAGGCAGTTGAAGGCCAGGAGTTGCACCAGCCCAAATCATCATCATCGGAGAGGGAGGACATGCAGAAAATGCCAGATTCTGACTCACTATTTGCCTATGGAGAAAAACAGCAGAAACTTTTTTATTTTGTAACATATTTTGTTCATATCTGTCTTTATCTCAAGGCCTCAGGCTCTCTCCCCACAAGTAGATAACTTTAAGCACTGTAAACTTAGGTAAAAATACTCCTTTGAAAACTAAAGTTTCTAGAAGTTTTAGTTCAGTGCATGTTCCCACTGGTAACAAACTTTCCCAACAGTTGGTAGAGCTGTAAGTAAAGTAAAATCGAATCCAGACCACTGGCAGAACAATGAGACGACTTCCCAGCTGTAAGTGCTTCAAAAGTACTTCTGAGAAAAGGAAAGTTAACATATTTCAACTGTTGTGCAAACTCCATAACAATTTACTCTCATGAATAAACTCACCCTTTCGTGTCCGACTGCCGTTTCCTCCTTCCAGTGCTGAGGGAAGGCTGGCTCGCTCTTAGACGAGGACACGGGTGGAGGGCGTGCATAGGAATGTAAACTTTTGCTAGTAGCTATGATGTGTACAGGAGATGATCTAAAATAAGGAAGCAGTTTTAACCATAAAGCAGAGGTCCTTAAAGTAGATCTTTCCTTCTGATGAAAAGAACTTCATATTCCTAATACCAGTGTTATCACATATAAGACACCTAAGGAAAAACACTAGTAAAGACATCAAGATTTCATTTGCAATCTGCTATTCCTTAACTTTTTTTTAATACTATTCCTTAACTTCTTATCCAAGCCCTCTTCACACATTTTAAATACTATTCTTTTTTCATATTTATGTATTTTAAATTCCAAATTATACTTTCCTTTATTCACTCATTTTTATATCAGTAAGTACATATAAACATGCATATTCTCATTCACGAAGGACCATCTGCAGGGCTCCCTGTCTATTTCTCTCCTACTTTCACACAATCAGTATGAACAGGGGCCCTAAGCTGAATGCGACCAACGTGGACCCTCTATCTACCAACCACCTGTCACTGGGCCGATAAAATGAACAACCTAAGGCTAAAATGCTTAAACTTACTATAGCAGAAAGCAGCCTCTTTGCAACTTCTTGTAACTGGACACCACTTCTTGTTCTCTGATACAAACTTGTTGCAAAGCATATACTCATAAGGCTGGTTGTTATTCCCTGAGATCACCTTTTAAAAAGGTCAGGGATTCCTGGGCGGGGTACCAGTAAGCAGCATGTCCAGTCAGGGTGAGCAGCACCACGCACTGAGCCCACAAGTTGGGAAAGCAGCAGAGAGGAAGACCACAGGCTCTAGGAGACCAACCCGCCCGAGGCCTCACATCAGGACAGTTCTCGGAGATGCCAACTAGGAAGGGATCTGGTCCACAAGAGAGGAAAGTGTACGTATGTCTGCACTGACCCTCGTAGTTAATGGAGGAGGGGCATCTCATTTTCCAATTCTTCCCTTATTTATTCCCTGAGAAATTTTATTAGCCCCTCAATTTTAATTTTATCTTCATTAACACTTTTTCATTATGCCTTTGCAGAAGTTACTTTTTGATAAGGGTCTACTGAACTATGCTTTCATGTTCAGAGCACTTCTTAAAAACCCCCTCAAAAGTTTTGAAGGATTTTATTAGCACACTCTCCAACCAATTTTGGATTTCAAAATATGAATATTAAATGTTTCATCTTTGCCACATTTCTTCCTTTTATTAAACATTTAGACCTTTATGAAGTATTAGAGAATGGCCAAACTGCTAAAACATCCTCAAGTATACCCTGGCTTCCCGACTAATTAAAGAAAACAGGTTTATTTATTCTTCTGTTGAACCACTTAAGGAGAAGTAACAACATAACATTGTGAAACAAATACGGTCTAAATTTTCTGTAAAAATTAACATGCCAAACATGTCTGCAACACCAACACCACTGGTCTCCTCTGTCCCTCTACCTGCACAGCGGTAATATAAACTGGACCTGTCCTCAGCCCCTTGGTACTGCACAGTTACAACCTCAGACTCACTAAATCTATTTAACATGCTACGAGAAGTTGCAATGAGCAGCCCCTGACAGTGTCAGCAGACAGGCGAGACAGCAGAGCGGGACTCCTGGACTCTCCTAGTAAGGAGAGAAGCATAGAAAATGCTGCAGAATACGTTTATATCTTCAGGGAGATACTCCTTTACTTATGTTTTTATTTATATCAATTACCTTTCTGAGGCTCTACTCAACTTTCCATGAACTACATTATTAATTCTCTTAAGTTTATGCTAAAAAAATAAGTGTTATCTAAACTAGGAAAAAGAAAGTCCAATTGAAAAATCAGAGTCTGCTTTTTTTAATTGTACACGAATTTTTAGCTTTTTGACTACTTTTTCTTTCTAGGAAATTTTCATGAATTAAACTGAAAGATTCAGTTAACTAAATTGAATTTGCCCTAATCAAGACCAATATCCTGAACAGAAGGAAAACATAATTTCATGGGTTGCAAGAAAACCAGGGCTTCACATATGAAAGTTTATTTTGTAGCAAAGAACTACAGTAAGTTAGAAGCACTACCAAAATTCAATTATTCCTCTATCATCTTGAATGGACTACAGTCTGTCTACCCACCTGAGTAGAAATATGGGCAATTGTGTCCTCTACAAACTATCATATTTATCTAGGTCTTTTTACTTAATTTTCTAATTTTAGGGATAATTAATGAAAAGTTATCCACTTAGGTCTCTAGGAATTTTAGTTCAAAGCTTCCACAATTTTCACAGCATAACAACTCATTTGCGGAAACTGTGGTCTGGATATAAGAAACAGTGGTTTTTTTTACCAATGGGAGTCCACTTTTATTAAATTCCAGATTTTAACATTAGCAATTATAGTTTTCACTAATAGGTAAATAACATAAGGTCACATACACTGTGGAAGAAAATGAAAATAAACCTAGACCAAAAGAAGCCAAACACAAGGCTGTTAAGTTTATAAAAAAAAAAAAAAAAAAAAAAAAAAAAAAAAACATTTATTATACCTACGGTTTCTGAGACAAGTATAATTTTCATTTCTATAATCATAAATATATAATAATCTTGGTCTGGATTGTATCTTGGTCTGGATTTATTTTTTGATGACTTTAATACATTTACAAATATTTTTGACTCTGCAGTCCTCAGATCACTTTTATCTACTTCTAAAAGTATGAAATCATATTAGGTGAAAAAGCTCTGCAATCATTACAGAACAGAAAATTTAATTCTAATGACTTTACTTAAATTCTAATTTCAGTAAACCCCCTCATTAAATGGTTAATAGCATTATTACTTTTCAAACTAGGAAAAAAAAAAACCCAGCTCCTTGTAATGATAGAAGTTTGCAGTAAAAATATAGGCAGTGTTCCCACCTGTTGTAGAATGAGCACTGCATAAGCGGACTTTGTGGACTGGTGGCGATATTTGCTAATTCTGTTAGCCAATCCACCTCATTTTCACCGTAAGTATTTTCTGATATGTCTGAGGTATTTTGGTTCCAAGATGGTCTTGGATATTCTTGATGTGAAACATCTGAACTTAGCTGATATATGGCAGATTGGGTAGGATCACTTTGAACAGCCTGAAGTTCAGGAAGGTCATCTGCAAATAAACATACTCAAAATTATAAAAAGGAAATTGCTAATACAGGGAATAATGTTATAATTATAGCTAGAAGTGAAGTCCTTAAATCTAATTAATTTTGCGAAAAGAAAAATACAAATTCGAAATGTTTTCTTGAATAAAACAAAGTTCAATCTAAAAAATGACACCTTCTATATTCAAGGGTCAACAGAGCCTGATAGGAAATAGACTGAATGGATGTAAATGTACTAATGACTTGTAATTACCACACCTGTTCTCAGACCGGAAAAACAAAGTTTTTGTTTTCTCTTTGTTTTTATAGTTCACCTGGGATTAGTCCATATACCACCAAGACATTTTCAGCTTAACGTGTTAATGAGGAAAAAGGCATCTCACGTGTACACAGATGTACTTACTCTGACACTTTGTTACCCTGTTATGGAAGATTACTGCAATAATGAGAACAATTTTTAAAGAGGAGATCGACAGGTCATATGATAAAGTTTTAGGTGCTACTTATTCTTTTTTTGTTGTTTTTTAAAGATTGTATTTATTTATTTATTCGTGAGAGACACACAGAGAGAGGCAGAGGGACAGAGGGAGAACCAGGCTCCTGGCAGGGAGCCTGATGTGGGACTCGATTCCCGGACTGGGATCACGCCCTGAAACAAAGGCGGACGCTCAACCACTAAGCCACCCAGGTGTCCTGAGGTGCTACTTATTCAACTTAATCTATGCTACATTATTTCTTTTGAGCGAGAAATTCTGAACAGTTACAATAGTAACTGTTGATTATGTTTTCCTAACGGTCTGTTCCCAAGGCTCATGCATTCATCATGGCTATGAACACGGAGGAAGGCTGAGCTCTAAAAAAATATTTAAAAAAAGAAACAGGAGGGGAGAAATATCATCTTGCCAGCTTTAAAACAACTTTGTAAAACACCTACTACAACAAACCACAGATCCCCTGGGTCCCCTCAGCATGTAAGTCAGGAAACCCTTCTAGCCTTGGGAGTTCTGGCCAGCAGTTACCATGTGGGTACAGACGCAGAATTCCTGTTCGGGCAAATATCTCAGGACGGCCTATTAAATGTCTTACTTGTAAGGACTGATTCAGGACATCCATTCAGAAAACAGACGAGAAGGTGCCTCCTTCACCAAGCAACTGAAAAACACTATACTGACCCCATCTAACTGCACCCTGTAACTGTCGCACTGGGGGAGCCCTTCCCCGTCCCTCAGCGCTGACAACCTTCTCAAGCCAGCACTTCAAGTTTCTGTATGTAAAGGGTCCGTTTGTCTCTCAAGCTCTGGAAAATAACTGCTTTAAAACTAAAGCAGTAAGGAGCGGTATGAGTTTTGGCACCCCTGGGCCCTAACTGCTAGGCCCCCATTTCCTCCAGAAACTAAAGTGCCCTGGTGGACAGTGGACCACCCAGACACACGGGCGCTCTGTGCTCCACGGCACCCACCACTCAGTGACTCCCAGGGGCCAGCAACCCCTTGGCATTTATGTAGGCCATGTCTCAAGACCTGAGCATCTCCAAATTCCCAAAGAGCTCTGCAGCACGTGGTCCCCTCTGCTTCATCATTTGCAAAGTGAGGGTAATCAGGGCTAGGGGGCAGGGGGGTGGTGAACCTCTTGGAAAGCTGCATACTAAATGCAGACAGAGCCAAGCTGAGAAGCAGGGCAGCAAGTCCAGGCCACTCAGCGGCGGGGGGCTCTTCAACACCAACCTTCTGGCAATATGATTCCAAGTCCTACGTTCACAAACCTACACGCTGCCATGGGCCGAACATCCCTGGAGAAGCCTGGTGGCGGTGAAGACCACAGATGTCAGATCACCCAGGTTCAAGGGTCCACTGTCCCTCACCCATCACAGCAACAAACCGGCCGGGGGGGGGGGGGTCAGGGGTGGAGGGGAGGAACTCCAAACATTTACTAAGCTCATGCGTGTTTCAAGAGTCACGAGTCACACACAGGATTTTCCTGAGGTGCAGCCCGACCTTTACCCATAACAGTGGTTTAGTTTGATAATTTGTAAATGAGTCGCAATGAGAACCATAAATAGCCCAGTCACATTGGTTTTAAGTAATATTTTACAAGCAGTAACGATGGAACACTGAAAACTCCTCAGGTACACAAACTTCACGTACTCAAGCAGTTTAAGAGGTGGAGAAGCTGACTTAACATAAAAATATGAATCTCAGATTCCTCAACAACTTTTAATTTTGTTTACCAAGCTCCATGTGCTCATCACAGGAGTTGTACCCAGGTGAGGACGGCAGGTTTTCATTACACTGCAGCAGCTCCAGTGAGTCATTCATTCCTGACGCTCGCTTGTCCATCACCAGTAGGAGTTTCTGCACCGCATTAGGCATCTGATTTGTCTTCACTTCCCACACCATGTTATGGTGCCCCGACTGCAAATAAAAATAATAAAGACCAAAATGTCAAGTCACATGATCCAGAGATTACAGAAGTATTAAATCCAACAGAGACTCAGAATGCTATATCTTTAACTTAATCATGTTGCCATTTGTATCCCCCTCAAATCCTTCAGACCAGGGGCTCCCTGATTTCTTGGGCTACAACCATGTAGTCAGCACTAAATCATACCCAAATACCAAAGGATTCAGATCTTAAATTTATAAAAGTCTTGTATTAAAAAAATAATAGCACCACTATATATATTTTTATTTCTTTAGTAGTTCTGAGACCCAAATATAGAGACCAAGGAAGCCATTTTTCAACTTGTATCTTCACATTAAAAAAAAAAAAAAGGGGGGGGATCCCTGGGTGGCTCAGCGGTTTAGCGCCTGCTTTTGGCCCAGGGCGCGATCCTGGAGACCTGGGATCAAATCCCGCATCGGGCTCCCAGCATGGAGCCTGCTTCTCCCTCTGCCTGTGTCTCTGCCTTTCTCTCTCTATCATAAATCAATCAATCAATCAATCAATCTTAAAAAAAATTTTTAACAAACTTTCCTGAAATTTAAAAAAAAAAAAAAACCTGAGGAAATATTCTATTTTTTCTTTTTTTTTTTTTAAAGATTTTATTTATTCATGAGAGGCAGAGAGAGAGAGAGAGAGAGAGAGAGAGAGAGAGAGAGGCAGAGACACAGGCAGAGGGAGAAGCAGGCTCCATGCAGGAAGCCTGACATGGGACTCGATCCCAGGTCTCCAGGATCACGCCCTGGGCTGAAGGCGGCGCTAAACCGCTAAGCCACCCGGGCTGCCCATTTTTTTCTCATTTTTGAAGATTCTATTTCAATTTCTCTATTTACCAACTGTTATTTTGTTTTCTCGTCTTCTGAAAGTAAAGTTTAACACACTTAAAATAACATTCTCTAAAAGACATTGAAGAGTTTCTTAAAATGGCCATATATTATTATCCTTCTCAAAAAAATTAAAATGCTATGTTTCTTCGTGAAAATTTGGTACCTAGCCATCATAAAGAGACCTATCCTTCTGAATAACATATTATTTCTAGAAAGATGAATAATAATCATAGGAAATTTAAACAAATAGCAAATCTATTCCTTTTAAGGCTACAAAGTTATCACAAGGAAGAAAATAACATAGGGTTAATATACCTAAAATAATCTCAAGCAAGTCTACCAACTAAATTTTGTTACAAAAGTAAAATGTGGTTATACCTTTTACCCTCTGCCTTTGGACAATGATCAAATTGGTTATTTAACAGAGGTAATAGCATCAAGAAGATTCCCTGATTTCTCAGGCTTGACTCCAGATCTCATTTTATTTTTTTAAGATTTTATTTACTTATTCATGAGAGACACAGAGAGACAGATAGAGGCAGAGACACAGGCAGAGGGAGAAGCAGGCTCCATACCGGGAGCCCGACGTGGGACTTGATCCTGGGACTCCAGGATTACGCCCTGGGCTGAAGGTGGCGCTAAATCGCTGAGCAACCAGGCCTGCCCTCCAGATCTCATTTTTTTAAAAAAGTCCTAATGAGCTAATATGAAATACACACAAGAAATCTAACATGACATAGTTTTTCCTCAAAATAAGACAGTAAGATGTGCTGCAATTTAAAGTCACTAAAAATAAATAAAGTCACTAAGTCTAGTACTCCAGCCTGCGCTGACCAAAAATGCAGTGAAAAGATGTTAACTGGTCAGTATTTACACCAGAACTTTCTAAGCCATGACATGATCACCAACAAATACTGGCAACACTGACAAATATTTTTCTACAAAGGCTTTTTCATGATCTTTTTATTATGAAATATGTTTTCCTAACTGTGTAATAATCACTGTGGAGGGGGAAAGAGGCATTTTTTTTTTTTTAAATAATGACTTAAAAAAATAATTTAGAGAGAGAGAGAAAGAGGGCACAAGTTGGGGGCATGGGTGGAGGGAAAGAATCTCAAGCAGATTCCCCACGGAGTGCAGAGCCCAAGAGGGAACTTATCTCAGGACCCTGAGATTATGACCAGAGCCAAAATCAAGAGTGAGACAAACCGCCTGAGCCACCTGGGCGCCCAGGAATAATGACTTCTAATCCCACCAACCAGATTTAGATATTGCTAACACTTTGGTGTACTGTTTTACAATCCAATCTCTTTTTTATATAAACACCTATGATAATATATTTTCCTTCATACTTTGCACTATATATAATTGATTCTTTGTTCATAAGCATTTTCCTAGGTCACTAATTTTTCTTATGTATCTATTTTGAATAAATCCATAATATACATCATTAAGATATACCAAATTTTCCTTATCCCTTAGTGCTGAACATGCTGTTCCCAGGTTTTCACTCTTCTCAATGACAGTTTTTTTTTTTTAATATCTCCTTATATCAGATTTTTTTTTTTTTTTAGATTTCTAGCGACACATCAGTAGGTGAATGGCAATTAAACATCTTATGGTTCCTGACACATGCAGCCAAACTGCCTATTGCCTTACTTTATTTCTAACATTCTATTTCAAGTGCTTTCCTGCCTGCACCCCTCAAAAATGACCCATATCCTAGGCACTGCTCTAGAATCTTACTCAATCTAAGATGTTCTACAGAGTAGTGAAAAGGGCACTGGGTCAGATGTAAGAAATCATGAGTTTTGATTCTAGCTTGATCACTCACTATCTGACCTGAGTAAGCTGCTCACTCGGTATCTTCATCTGTAAAACAGCTGCTCTAAATTCCTCTTAGAGGGGTTGTGAGGATGAACTGAGACACAGTGAGTGAAAAAAATGTAAAATGAAAAAAAAAATGTAAAATGACTTCACAAAATGTTTTATCCCTAGGCTGACACAGGGCAACCTTATACGTCCTCTGGGCACTTAACGTCCTAAATAGAGCAGTTACTGAAAATAGTTAATGATAGGAGACCAGGCAGCTAGTTTATTCAGCTTCAGTAATTTCCCTGGGAAATACGACACGTTATCCAACACATCTCAATAAAAACCACAGATCATGCCATTATTTCAGGCAAGTAACAGTTTATCTAAAAGATGTCCAAGGCATTTACAAGAAATGAACGCTTTTTCAGTTTACTACAATTTATTATGTATCAATTAAGCACAGTCTTACTATATACAGCTAAGGGCAAATCTGCTGGAGTATAATAATCTCCTACAAAACTGGTGGCTACAAAAGATGTGGTATATAACACCAACTGATTTCTCAAGCATAACTGGCCAAATCATTATTCTGAACCTTTCACGCTGCAAAAATCAAGTACTCTTTAGCTAGATAAGGGATTCTCAAGCATGTAATCCTATGTGCTTCAAACAAAATGATGCCTAGGCTCCACCTCCAGAGAATGATTTGTTTGGTCTAGGGTATAACCCTGGGCACTGGTTTTTATTTATTTTCTTCCCAAAGAATACCAGGTGCATTGTGAAAACGAGTGAGCTAAAAATTATTAAATTCCTTTTTCATGTAAGTATATTCACTTATTTAATACACATTATGTATTATGTATATAGCACAATACTAGCTGCAATGTTGGACCTCAATGATGAACAATATGTCTTGAATCTCAAGGAATCTATATTTTATTGGAAAGATATAAGCAAATAAAGACAGTTCTACATAGCAGGGGTTGGCTACGAATTGGTAAAAAGGAAGAAAAGTCTTCCAGTGAGAGAAACTCACATGAGCAAACTTGCAGAGTTTGCAAAGTAATGGATGAAATGAAAACAACATAGAATCTAGTATTACCAGAAAGTAGGCTAGCCTTGTGTGTCTTGTGGTCATGGATATGAAGGCTGGAAAGGTAGACTGAGTCAGAATCTTCAATCCTAGTTTAGGAAAATTGGTATCTTTGTTTTTTTGTACTCAAGAGTAAGGGCTCTGAAATTAGGCTACCTGAGTTTATATATCAGATTTACTACTTATTAGTTATGTGTCCTGGACGATCTATTCAAAATCTTTTTGCCTTGTTTGTAAAATGGAAATCATAAAAACACTTATACGGGTCGTTGTAAAGACTCAGTGAGCTGACAAATGTAAAAAGCTTACAGTAGTGCCTAACACAGAGCAAACCCTCAATGCAGAGCAGCCAGTAATATTAGTAGCAATTATCAGACGACAGGGAACCCCTTAGCGATTTTTGAAGAGGTGTGACGTGATCAGAACTATAAACACTTTCTTTGAGCCTATAAAAAAAACATACTGAAACGTGATTATGCAGAAACACCTATAACACATATTTAAGGGAAAATGTATAAAAACAGTGTATTCAAATTCCCAATTGTGTTTGTCAGCCACCTGCTCCCAGCTTCCTTTGCAAGAGTTCTCATAAAAGAAAATTGGTAGTATGAGTGCAGATTCCCTATAGAGTAATGCCTAAGACATGAGAGGAACTAGTCCTTCTGAGTTCTCTGACCAGCAAATATTCCCAGTTTAGGTAGTATATTTGTTTTGTTTTTTTTTTTAAAGATTTTATTTATTTATTCATGAGAGACACAGACAGAGGGAGAAGCAGGCTCCCTGCAGGGAGCCCGACTGGATCCGGATCTCCAGGATCACACCCTGGGCTGCAGGTGGCGCTAAACCGCTGAGCCACCCAGGCTGCCCTAGGTAGTATATTTGAAGCCCTCTCATAGAAAATTCTCCAACATCTTAAGTGTACACAACACAATTTAACCTATCTTAGTGACACAAACTCTTCATGAACATCTGTTGTCCCAAGCTTCACGAGAGGGTGTGATCTGCAAAAGTCAGCCCAGCTGCAATCTTAAACTTGACCACTTTCTCATTTTACCTCGATTAGGAAGTTCAGAGGTCACACTATACATACGTATCTCCTCAGAGCCATCCTTAAGTGCATGGAGCAGAACCGCTCTGGCATCTGTGGAAGCAGACTCATAATTTGTTTTGTCCTCTCCTTCCTTCTGCAGAACTCTTTGGCTTTCTCTCCTTCTTCCAATCAGATTTTCTCCTCCCCATCAGCGGGTCTTGCACTGTCCCCACTCACCATTTACAGTACTCTATCACCTCCTGCAACTTCTATCATTCAGCCCCTTGTCCTAGTGATCTCCCAACATCCTCTCACAATATTCCTTACGGGAAGCTGGGAAAAAAACATTTCAATTTCAAAACAAATGGGACACCTGGGTGGCTCAGCCTTGGGCCCAGGGCGTGATCCTGGAGTCCCAGAATCGAGTCCCACGTCGGGCTCCCTGCGTGGAACCTGCTTCTCCCTCTGCCTGTGTCTCTGCCTCTCTCTGTGTCTTTCATGAATAAAAAAATAGAATCTTAAAAAAAAAATTTCAAAACAGTTATCGCCCACTAACAAAACACCAAGTATCTGTTGAATCTGAATTCTATATGTGTACACCTCTCGCTGCTCAAGGCTATCAAAAGTCAGGTCTTGAGATAATGGAGGCAGTGCTTCTGCAAGCCTCCTGCGCAGTAAATGGGAGCCTAGACCTAAGTCAAAAGACAGGAGGTCCCCCTTGCTCGCCACGGAATAGGAGGCAGGCCACTTAACCTCGGCCTCTCAGCACCTGCACTTAATCTCACTGGGCTATTGGAATTAAATAAAATACATGATAACAAAATTCCAATCCCTGTATGAATGTAAATTTTTCTTCTCAAACTTTTCTCTATCAAACTACTTGGGGGAAGCAAGACCTCTGATACAGTAAAATATCAAAAGGGTCCATACTAAAAAACTCACCCCATATGCATTATGCCAATTAGACATTCATTTTGATAAACAAGCTCCTCTTTCAAGTATCTCCTGGTAGAGCTAACCCTATTGTTCATTGATGCTTTTGCATACTGCTTTGGTATTACAGGATTTGACATAGCTTGCCTTGTACTGGAGCTAACTCTGCAACTACACCAGGGATTCTCAAAAGGGAAGAGTAAAATTCTCCAACAGCTATGCTTTGAAATAGCATGCCCAATATTATAAATTTCTACTGGGTGGACATGGGCAGGCTCTATTGTCTTTGTTTTGCAACCTTTCATAAATAAACATCCACCAAATCTTAGAGGAGAGGCCCAGAAATAGCTAAATCTCCATGAATGGACAAGAAGGAAATTAGGTTTTACTAAATGCCTACCCACTACGTACAGATCATTTGACATACTTCCTCTAATGTCATAAAAACCTCAAAACAGGGGACAAAGTTATTCTTATGAATGAGGAAAACAGGACTCTGACAACTGAGTGTGACTATTTTATTTTTAAAGAGACAAAGGGCATAGAGCAACAGAGGTTAGACTCCTACTTTTAAGTGCGTGTTCTCCCTAAACCCTCAGCTTTCCACCCTCAAGGATATCGTGCAAAGGATTTCTAGATGTCCTTTCCTAATCCTGGAGGATTTCTTTACCAAGCTAAAATTGTTGGGGGGCGGGCGGGACAAAGAGAAGATAACATGCAATTAATTTACGTCTCTACCATGAGGAATTGAAATATTTAAAATGGATCACAGGGGATCCCTGGGTGGCTCAGTGATTTAGTGCCTGCCTTCGGCCCAGGACATGACCCTGGAGTCCTGGGATCGAGTCCCGCATCAGGCTCCCTGCATGGAGCCTGCTCCTCCCTCTGCCTGTGTCTCTGCCTCTCTCTCTCTCTCTCCCCGTGTCTCTCATGAATAAATAAATATTTTTAAAAAATAAAAATAAATAAAATGGATCACAGCAGTCGCCCCTTATCTGAGGTTTCCCTCTCCGTGGTTTCAGTTACCCAAAGTCAACCCAGTCTGGAAACAGTTAATCCTCCTCCTGACCTACCTACCGTCAGAAAGGTCAACAGCAGGCACGAAGTCACAACGCCTGGGTCACTCACCTCCCCTCATCTCACCACAGAGGCATTTTATCAGCTCCCATCACAAGGCTGCGTACAGGACAATAAGGTATTTTGAGAAGGACCACCTCACACTTTCATGACAGCATACTCTTGGTTCTATTTTATTATTAGTTATTATTGTTAATATCTAACTTAAAAACTTTATCCTAAGAAGAAGAGGAAAAAAAAAAAAAAACCCATAGCCTATATAGGGCTCAAAACTATGCCCGGTTTCAGGCATCCACAGGTCTGGGAAGAGATCCTCCACCTGTAAGCAAGGAGCGCTCAACTATGTAGCTTAACCCAGGAAACTGAACAAAGGGCCCTAACACCCGGTTAGCAAGCTCCAACAAAAGACAACAGCAGGGAGAGCAGGACAAAAAGAAAAAAGAAAAAAAAAGGCCAAGACCGAAATAGTAGGAATGCATTACCAGGGTAGATCATCACCACTAGTGAAACAACAGAAAAGTATTCGCAGACGTCAAGAACTATTCTAATTCTTAAAAGGTGACTTCAGTGCAAAAACCAAGGTTGGGAGCCCGAGCCTAGAGGGAAAGGGGCCCCGAGCCCTCGGTGGGGAAGGGCCGGCGCCCGCGCGGCCCGGGATGCGGCGAGGTCGGCCTGCGGGCGGGCTCCTCCAGGGACGCCTCTGGGGAAGGCTCCCCGGGCCGGGGCCGGGGCGGGGCCGGGGGGCGCGCCCCGCCCGAGCGAAGCCCCCGACGCCGCGCGGCGCGGAAGGAACCGCAGAGCCCGACCCGCGCCCGCCCGCGCCGGGATTCCTTTTTGTTTGGCTTCAAGGCGGCGGCGGCGGCGGCCGCGGCCGGGGGCGGGGCCAGCACGCGGCGGGGCGGGGCCAAGGCCGGGGGCGGGGCCAGGGCCGGGGGCGGGGCGAGCTCCGCGCAGGCCGCGCCCCCCGCCCGCGCCCCTCGCCGCTCCCCGCCGCCCCTCCCCCCGTCATGTGACCGCAGCCTGGACGCCAGGCTTGTTTTTCCCCTCGGCCCCGCCGCACCGCGCACGCGCCCCGGAGCCCATTCATTCGAAATGCGTAACAATGAGCCCCGGGGCCCAGCGGCTCGGCGAGCTCCCCCGGCCCGGCCCGGGCCCCCTCCCGGCGCCCAGCGGGGGCGGCGCCTCGCGGGGGGCCCCCCACCCACCCCCCGCCGGCCGCCCACCCGGGCCGGCCTCCGACCCTCCGCCCACACGCGCCGAGTTGAAGTCCAACTTTCCGGGCAGCCCCGGCGCCGCGTCGGCCCCTTCCCCCCCGCCCAGGCCCGCCCCGTCCCCGCGCACCCAGCCGGGCCACCCACCGCGCCACCCGGCCCCGAGCGCCGACCTCGCCGACTCCTCCCCGCCCCCGCCCCCGCCCCCGGGAGCCCCCTCGAGCCCCGCCGCCGCCCAGCCCGGGGGAGCTGGCGGGAGGCGCCGGCCCGGCGGGGTCGCCGCGGGGCAGCCCTCGGCGAGGAGGGGAGGGGGGAGCGCGGACCCGAGCTCCCCGGTCCCCTCGGGATCCCGCCCCTCCCTTCCCCACCCCCACCCCTTCCCGAACTGAAAGACAACAAACCCGCCGCGGAGTGCGGGCAGCCCCGGCGGGGCCCGCCCTGGACGCGACAACACCACCGGCGGCTCGCGTGCCCCCTCCCCGACTGACGGCGGCCTCTCCGGCGCGCCTCCCGGCTCCCGCCGCCGCTCTCACTCCTCCACCGAAACTTTCCTACTTACCAAACCCGTCGCCATTACCAAGTCTTTCAAGCTTCGTCTTCCCCCTCCCCTCAACCCCCCGGGGGCCGAGCCTCCTCCCAGCTCTTCCGCCCTCCTATTGGCCTACGGAACTGCCCTTCGGCGCCTCCCCTTTCCCATTGGGCGATCCCGTGGTCCGTCTCGGGAGGCGGGCTTGTATTGACTTTTGTGTTGTGTTCACTGGGGAAGGCGGCCTGTCAATCACAGGAGTGAGCGCTCCGGATTGGACTGCTGCCGAGACTCCGGGGACCCAAGCCAAACTTTGCCCCCGAAATGGATTGTGGGTTCGTAGTCTCGGCCTTGCTCTGTTCCGGGAAACCGCGGGCGCGAGGAACCGGTTGGACTACATATCCCAGAGGTGCGTGCGCCGCGCTGTCTTGATAGTAAACAAGAGTCATAGGGACACGTGTATCAGCTCGTTTGTTTTGGTGTCTGGGACAAAAGGGAGGGGGCGGAGGAAGGGAGTGTTTTAAAGCTTCGGCCTCTTCTCTTCCTCTGGGCCTCTCTTAGCCGTCGGAGAGCCCCAGGCTCTCGCAGCACCCATTTCGGGCCATAAACAGCCCGAGTCGCTCGCTGCTGGAAGTTTGGCAGGAGGCCAAGGTATTGTTTTAGTGCGAGGGGAAGGAGATGACTGCAAGCGGAAGCAGTGCAGCCTCACGGGGGACCAGTCACCCACAAATCAGAGCCCCGGGCTTGATGGGGATAATAAAGCCGGCGTTGGGCTCCAGTGGGAAGAACTAGAATTCCTTTATCCTCAGCCTTGCTTGGCCAGCCCCCCCCCTCCCCCTTGCACAGCAACTTGCCCCCTCCCATCGGTTCCCCCAAGATGTGCTGAACGCTGGCTCCGTGCCAGGCACTGAGAGGCTGGGGGATGAGCAGTAAGGGAAAAGTTCAGGGTCTGGAGAACTTACAAAGCTGTAAGTGGTTGGGGGTGGGGGGGGGGGTTGTAGACAATTAGTATTGCCTCAGACACCGAGGCAACTCCAAGCGGTCTTTTCCATATTGACGAGCTTGCCCCTTGGCTAAGGGAACAGGAGCACAACTTGTGACTTAAACTGAATTAGTGAATCGTGGTCCAGGCGTCCCTGGTGAGTTTTTGTCCACCGGTGTTCCCCTCCAGACGTCTTGCCAGTGATGAAGAGACAAGAATGTCTTGCCACTTCGTTGCCACCAGGAGTTCCTCCTTAGGTTACTTATTAGTAACCTCTGACTCATCAGAGGAGGGCGGCTTCCCGGCTTTACAGGTCCCTTCCCTTTAAACGCGGCTTCCATCAGTCCTCCGAGTCTGTAATTGATGTTTTTACCATTCACATTACGGAGGCATCATTAAGCTTTTCTCCTTTGAACCTGTAATGCTTAATCATTTAAGCTATGCTTCGGGTTTTATATCTTTACATCACCATATGTGTGCTGAAAATTAAGAGGAAATCGTACATTAGTTAGAAATCTATAGTCAAGCGACTGAAAAGACTCTAACCATGGCTGATTATTCCTGTAACACACACACACACACACACACACACACGTACATCTCTTGAATTTTTAAATCTCCCCGAAAGCCACACAACAAATCAAATCCCAAATAACCTCGTGGGTTCAAACAGTTTGCCTCCTCTTTTTGGACCAAAGATTTATTTTCTTGTATTCACAGATAGTAACATTGTATTTTTTTTTTCCTAAAAATAATTGAGGGCGAACAAAATGCCTGAATTTTTCACTGAGGGAAAAGGACAGGATTTGAATTTATTATCTCTCAGAGATTAAAAGAGGGATCCAAAAAAGAAACTGGACTGTGACTCTGTTATTTTGCCTTCCTTTTTTTTTTTCCTTATAGAGGAGGATTGCTGTGCTGCCTCTCCAGTGTTTAATTTTTTGACAAAAAGAAAAAATTGTGGAATTTACCTAATCATTTAAAATAAAATTTGAAATATTTATCTTACTCCCTCCAGAGAACTGATATCCTTTCCTTTCCCCCCCCCCCAAAAAATGGGCTCTCAAGCCACTCCTTTGCCTATTCATTGTGTAAACCGTAAACTGTGAGGCCTGCTTTTAGCTGAACCTTACCTTACTTATTTGTGTAGGCTCCACACCCAACCCAAGGCTTGAACTCATGACCCTGATATCATGACCTGAGTTGAAGAGTCAGATGTTTAACTGACTGAGCGACCCAGGTGTCCCTGAACCTTGCCTTAATTTTAAAGGGTTTTCTATCTGAAAGTTCTTACTAAAAGCCTTACTGGAGATGTTTTCATTGGTGGACACTATGATGGGAAGAATAATTTCAGCTTCAGATGAAGATTTTTCACATTATTATAACTATCTTTTAATAGCCCTCTGGGCGTCTCTTAGCCCTCGGAGAACCCCAGGCTCCCGCAGCACCCATTTTGGGCCATAAACAGTCCGAGTTGCTTCCTGCGACTATTATTTGTCGACCACTTGCTAATTGATAAGGCTATGAAGATATAAAGTATTTTCACATACTTTTATTTTTGTCTAAGTCACTGAGTAAAATCCTGACATTTCAGTCACAACTGTTTAAGTATCAGTATTGGAATCTCTACATCTTTAAGGTGGACAATTAGTCCTGTCTTTTGACTTTCCTGGGAAGCTATTAGTACCTCATGTATATTTAACAGGTGTATCATCCTCATTAATTCTTGGGTGACTGACAAAACCAGCCAACTCATAGCCCAGAGCAAAGATCAAAGTGAAAAACCAGTAAGATCTCCTTGAAAATCTTTATGTATGTAAATTCTGCTCTCTCACTGAGACAGATATAATTAAGAACTCATAAACACAGAAACTTCTGTTTGTTTTTTTAACTTCTGTTTTCATAAAGAAACAAGAAGTACTGATTTGTTAAAGGTAGTTTAAAAAAAAAAAAGGTAAATCCTACTTGGAGGGTAAAATTAAACAACAAATTTGCCTCAATTCCAATACATCTGGCACACCAATGACTACTTCGTTGACTGAGATTGAGTTCAAGCACATGGCATTGCTTACATATTGAGACTATCGCTGTTCAGATCGTTAAAAAGGAAATGAATTGACTCAAATCAAGTACACATCTTCCTCGACTTACAATGGGGTTATGTCCAATAAACCCATCATCAGTTGAAAATATCATTAAGTGGAAAATGCATTTAACACACCCGACCTGTGGAACATCAGAGCTCAGCAGAGCCTACGTTGCATCATGCTCAGAACACTTAGATTAGCTGACAGTTGGGCAAAAATCCTCTAATACAAAGTCTATTTTATAATAAAGGGTAGAATGTCTCATGTAACGTATCAAACACTCTCCTGAAAGTGAAAACTAGAATGGCTGTAAGTGTTTGGGCTGTTGACCCTCAGGCTCACATGGCTGATGGGAGCTGTGGCCGGCTGCCCTGCCCAGCTTCCTGCGAGAAGATTGTCCGCCTGGGAAAAAATCAAAATTCAAAATACGGTTTCTACTGAAAGCACATTGCTTTTGCATCATTGTAGAGTCGAAAAATTGTGAGTTGAACCATTCTAAGCTGGGGACTATCCGTACTAAAACCAGGAAATGGGACACATGTATGGTCTAAAGTAGTGCCTAGACTCTTCAGATAGCCTCTCTCGGTACATTATCAAAATCTTACAAATATCTTTCCATGTATGCACTATACTTTTAAAATAAATTAATTTTATAATTAATTCCAAGTACTCAGGTATACTCAAGTTGTAAGGGAGTATATGCCTGGGAGCTAATGACGAGTGCCATTTTAGAAATGAGTAACACGTTTGTTGTAATTTGTGATTCTACTACAAGTTTAAGTTTTACTCAGGTGACCATAAAGCAAGACCTTTCTTCAGTGGTTGCTATGTTGGGTGTCTTAACACCATCACCTTTAGGAGGAAGAACCAAGGGGAAGAGGAGGAAAAAAGGAGGATGTGGTGGTTGGGGGGGGGGGCGCCTGGCTGGCTCAGTTGGTGAACCATGTGACTCTTGATCTTGGGTTGTGGGTTCGAGCCCCATGTTGGGTGTAGGACTACTTGTGGGTGCGTATTGGTGGTATGTCGATGCCATTGGGGGAGAACAGACTTGGGGACTGAAAGAAGGGGAAAGGATGGGTTCAACTTTAGATCGTGAGGTTTCCGTGCAAGGAAGAAGTTTAGGTACAGAGTTCTTAAATGCGGCTGAAACTATGTGGGGTTTAGGAGATCCAAGTGGGGAGAAATAAACTGGGTGTCCTAAGGACTCGGAGGGGTCGATGCTTTGTGGCCTCACTTGCCCTCAAAAATTTTTTTAAGTTGCCCAACTTGGTATTCATGAAAATGTGAGCATTTAGAGAAGGCAACACAAATTTTGACTTAATCCTACTCCCTATTTGTAAAATTCCACAATAATAAGGTTTTCATCTTTCAATGTCTTTATGTCTTTTATTACAAGTTTTCTAGAATAGAGCATTCCTGTTATCTGAACCATGTAACACAAACTCCCACATATTTTCTCCCCATGTCTGTTATTCTAGGCCCTTATCTACTATTTTCTTTCAGCTGCCGGTCAAAAGTACCCCATTTTAGAGGCGAGTCTGATAAAAAGCAATTAAAACCACAGGGATAAGACGTGCACAGCTCTTGTCACACTATGCTCCACTTAGTATTTTGCTTCCACTGGCCAACCCCCAACCTCCCCCCTGCCTCCACCTCCTGTGCATCTTTCCGTCTGGGCCCTCAGTGTACAAGTCTGCTCAACAAATGAAGGAGGAGCTGGGAGGAAATGAGCAGCGTGCTCTGCCTTACGAGAATAGTCATCATGGGCTGCTGTGTGTCCGGTGCTGCTGGACACACGCAAACAGGCTTCCAATCCACTTGCACGCCCTCAAGTCCCACAGCTTATCACAAGGTGCCGGGAGAGTAAAAATGTGGAAGCTCATTTAAGTTCAGCTAATTTAAGGACCACGCACATGCAAAAATTGCCAAAAGATGTGTTGATACCGAGCACCTCTTCTAAAATAATCAAACGTGTCATTTACACATGCCGTGTGTGTAGGTGTCAAGAATATAGTCACTATTGTAAAGCAGTGGCCCCGAGGAGGCAGAGGGGGTCTCGGGAGACAGCTGGTCCTCTTGCTCCTCAGCAGGACCTGGGTCGGTTTCCAATTAGGACAAAGATGGAAAATGAGCGATGGGAAGCAACTTTATGAGATTTCTGACTGGTCGTATTTACTGTTCATACACTCATTCACTCACTGTAACCTTTTTTTTTTTTAATGTTAAGCAGAAAACATTCAGGGTTTCCCTTCTGGGTGGTCATGGGCGGGAGCTAAGGCTGCTTTGGTCATTTGAGTCCATTGCCAGCTCACACTTAAAACTTTCCCTGGTCCCCTGGAAAAGAGCTCATTTGGTTTTTTTTTTTTTTTTTTTTTTTTTTTGCAGTTGAGAGTAAAAATCCACTTACTGTAACATCTCAATTACTATCAATACCAACAAAAAGTTTCATATATATATACATCTTGCACTACGTTTTGGGTTTTTTTTGTGTGTGTGTGGGGTAGGGTGGCAAGGGTCAGGCTGTGGTTAAATCTGGGGTTAACCACCTACCTAATACGTGTCCTTTCATCTTTATGATCTTTATGGTGCAGTTACTTCCACAGCATGCTTCATCCCATCTTCCCAAAAGTAAACGTTACACCCATCTTCAGGATTTCTTGGGCAATTTTAGATTTATAGATTTAAAGCGTAAAAAGGGACTGAAAGGCCCAGATCTATTGGTCAAATAAAAGTTTTCCTCTCGAGAGTCTTCCTCTGCACTGCTTGACACCTTTTCTCAATAGGCTCAATATGGGAAAAAACAGGGAGCCAAGAACTGCGCGGGGAAACCGAGAGCTCGCAGGTGCCTGGAGTTTGCCACCTGCTCACCACGTGAGTGATCTAAGTGATGGGGCGAAGTCCCCGCTTCTCACTCCCACAGACTGAATTGATCTGAGCCCCCACAGTTCTTCTTGGGAGCACAAGCCCTCTTCCAGTCCCTGGTAAAAACTTTCCTGTTTATGTTTCCATGATTCGTTATACCGTTAAGGTTTGTGTGTGTGTGTGTGTGTGGTTTTTTTTTTTTTTTTTAAGTACCTGGTAAGACTAACAACTATACAGTTTCAGTTGCTCAACCAGTTTTGCTGCCTTTAAAAATATCCTGAACAGGTAAGGTTGTCTCAACTCCTCTTCCGATCTGTTTTGGTCACAGTTCTGATACTTCTGATACTGGGGCAGTACTTCACAGTCTCAATCTCAGACGCCAGCCTTCCTTGTCCTCCTGTGTCTCCCTTATGTGTTAATAATCCCATTGCCCCCTTAGGTATTCACATTTTATTTAGATGTTAGAATTCCTTCTTCGGTTATTTAACCAAGCCGTGGCTTATCCAGATGTATTACTTGCCCCTCCGGGCTTACACATGACCAGTTTTAAGAATGCCATAGGTCACGGAGTCCTTGTTGTAAACATAACATTGCTTCAGAATACTGGGAAAATTCGATCAGTGTCTTCAAGATGCATTAGGAAGGAAAAGGCCTCGGCACTTAATCTTACATATTTCAGTCCAACTCAGGTCCCTTACTTCATGTCTCATGCCTCCCTTACAACATTTCTCCCCATTTTAAATGGCCTGCCAACTTCTAACAGTAAGCCAAATCCCCCACAGGTGTCACAAGTAGTGCCTGTTACAATACACGCAGCAAGCCCTACTTCATGATGACATGCAGGACACACACTTCTAGAAAACGAGGAGAAGCACTTGTGTTACTAGAATGTTCTTCCAGAATAATTTGTAGCTACACATAATATATCCTTGAATGAAATTTCAACAGAGGATTTCCCAAGAGTAAAGAATCTTGATTTGTGGCTGAATGATAACATCCACATCCACAAGTCAAACTTGAGGTGTTTTAATTAGACACTTTAACATGTCACTTCCCCCCTGATTAGCCACATTTCTTTAGCAGACCTAAACGGCCAAATTAGTCTGCAGCACACTACAACTGTTTAAATCACATATGACTAATAGTTAAAATCTGTAAATACCTATTGCCATAAAGAACTGTACTTTCTTGTTGCGTTATGCCCAGGAGGCAGCTCTCACATGGGCCACCTCCCTGTCCTGCTTCTCACATAGTACAATATGCGCTACAGAGGTCCTAGTAAAGAAATAAGTGAAACAAAACAAAACAAAACCAAAAACAAACAAACAAAAAAAACCCCCAAACTTCATTAAAAACATTTTATTATAAAAGTGTGCTTTATTATAAGGTAAATTTAAATATAACCAACAATACTGAAAATAATGTAACTGGCATTTACAGCCTTGGTCAGAGTTCTTTATTAAACAGGCATTTGTCTGCTATTCCATGAATAGTTAACAATCAGCTGATGCAACAAGATCTCTTAAAAAAAGTGGATAAAGAATACAGAATAATGATCCAGGAATCTGGGGATTCGTCGTGTTTTTTTCTTGTTTAACAGACCTGGCTTTTAAAATAAAATCTGAAATAGAAAACAAGTCATCATCTTGTTGTAAGCTCTCTTCCTACAAGAAAGTTTGCAAAATTGTTAAACAGTGTTCTAAAACGTGGCTAAGTTATACTTTACATACTTTTTATATGTACATTATTTGAGGAACACATTTTAACCATATTTTCATTATATATGTAAGACCATAAACGTTCTCTAGTAACATCATACTATAATGGCCACAGAATATTTTTCCCCAGGTATACATTTCCTTAAAACTTGTTTCCCAAAATGAAATTAATCATTTAAGAGTGAACTACTGGTTCAAATTAACCTCTCCAGACACTGGGGTCATATGGGCCTAGAAATCACGTGAAGAATAATACTGCTTTGGTCGAATGTAATTCATCCTGTGTGTCAGAACAGTAAGCACATTAATTATCAATGAAAAATCTATTAAGCTCATCCTGCACTTTTGAGTCCTACATTAATGCAAATGGCAAGGCCTAATGGTACATTGGGACAGGACAGAAATTCCTTTTATCTTTACGTATGGTTTTGCTTATAAAAGTTTATTTCTGCCACCCGAAAGAAAACCCATGGGAGATGTCTGCAAAGGATCATATTATGTACACCTAGTAAAGAACAGACAAATATGCTGTGTGTGGATAAGGACCCCAAAATATTTTTGGTATAGGAGAGGTGGTTTTTTCTTTTCTTTTCTTTTTTTTTTTTTTTTCTTTTTTAGCATATGTAAGATCTCCGGCTTCTAGAAGACAAGTTTATATAGCACTTTAAAAACCATTTGTTACATTAAATGTTGAACTCAAACTTTTAAAGAGTATAGAGAACTACAAAATGGAAAAAGGAAGCAGATATACACTTTATGAGGAAATTGTGTTAATGATAATGATCTCTCCTCTAAAAAAGGACTCTTCCCTATTATCATAATGACCACACTGCCCGTCCTTAAAACCACTGGTCGCTGACATTATGCCAAAGAAGTCAAAATGTACTTTATTGCAAAAATATAAAAGGTTGGAAAATTGCATATGATGTGTTCTATCATTTCACCATAGCCCAAGGCCAGCACAGAACTTATCAAGCCAGAAAAACTTGAGAAAACAAAAATGATTAAAACTGTACTTACTATATATAGTGAGAGTTGTAAAAAGAATGTGATGCCATGCTGTCCAGCATGATTCACTGCCAATTCCCTTTTACATGGGCATAGTCACTAACACAAGCAATCCGAGGAAGTCCAAATGAACACAAATCGCCCATGGCAGCGTCCTTGAATTATCTTCTTACACACAGATACTTTCAATATATTACAATCATTTGAATAAACCTTTCACTCAAATTGTAATTTTGTGGAGTACAAAGTCATTTATTTCATCAGTATGTCAATATTTCTTTGATCTACTCTTTAGAAAGTGATGGTAAAGCCTATTGAGTATTAAATCACTACTGTTTACAGATACATTGTAAATGTAAAAAAAAAAAAAAAAGGGAAAAAACCTGAAATCACAGAAAATGCTTGGCATCTACACAAACACATTCTCAGTGGACTAACCACTACTGTGTAATTTTGTCACTACAGGTCTTGTTCCAGACTTTTGCTTCATGCAGTGGGTTCAACAATATCCATGTTAGTTCCAAACAGGGCAACTAATTGTTCTTCATAGGTGGCAATGTTCCTTTTCATAATTTCCATGCAAGGTCCCAAAAGCCTTTCAAATGCCTGCACATCCATGGCTAAGAAAAGGCAAGAATAAAAGAAAAATACATGAATTTAACATTCTTTGGAAATCTGAAAAATTCTGAAGTCACTTATGATGCCCATTCTGCATTGTGTTAATGCACTGGTACTTTCAGACATGTATCAAGTGCGAGAAAAGGGCATAAGGATAAAAATGTTCCACTTGAAAAAGTCAACAGCCAGTGATTGTGCAATGCTAGGTTGGGTGGGAGGCTCCTGGTCTACAGTAAGAAAAAAATGGGCTGTTATGGGCAAGGGTCTTGGAATTTGAAAAAATAAATTTGTTTTGATGTCACCACTTCAGTAATATGAACTCCTTAAAGGGGGCAAGGGATTTTTCTTTTTCCTCTACTGTCTTCCCCTCTCGGGGTTTACAATGCTATGCTGTGAAGACCCAGTGTTACCTTTTATAATGATTACTCTCACCCTATTGTCCGGTCAGTTCAAAGTGGTGGCCAAAAGGCTGTTGTCCGCTTGTAAGTATATGCCGTGTGTCACTTTCCTTGCCTGTCTCATGCATTTTTAAAAACTCAATGTGTAATATACACATGGGAAATATGATCCCACTCTTCTACTATAGAAATAAAAATTTAAAAAAAAAATTTTTTTGCCTTTCATATTTGCAAAGGTACAAAAGACAAAGTTTGTAAGAATAGAGGAAGTGGACTTTCCTGCACTGCTGGTAGCATGTAAATTAGGACGGACCAAGAGAGCTGGCGGTTTACCTTGAACACCACAGAAAGAAAGCATACTCCTGAGAACATTTCTAAGGGAAAATCCTATATGTGGAAAAGTAGTCTGTGCACACAGGCATGAAACTCCTCACCCCAAAATACGGAGCCAGAACCCCCAACATACTTGCCACTGGGAGATGGAGATGACTAACTTATGTGTATACACATAATACAATGTTACAATTTGATAAAATGAGAAATAAAATGAGCAAGTGCCTAATAAGCTACAGTGAATGAAAAAACCAGTTGACAAAACGTTAAAACCAGAAAACTCATGCAAAGAAAGATGAGAAGGAATTATAACAAGATGTGTTAATCACCGGGTGGTGGTGGTATGAGTGACTCCTTAGATTTTCCTAACCTCATCTGTATTTCTCAGATTTCCTTTAATGTGACTCAATTTGGTATAGAAAAAAAAAATTTTTTTAAGATTTTATTTATTCATGGAAGACACAGAAAGAGAGAGAGGCCGAGACCCAGGCAGAGGGAGAAGCAGGCTCCACACAGGGAGCCCGACGTGGGACTCGATCCCGGGTCTCCAGGATCACACCCTGGGCTGAAGGCGGCGCTAAACCGCTGAGCCACCCAGGCTGCCCAGTATAAGAAAAAATTAATGGGGTTTCACTCACTTTACCTTTACTCTTACTCCTGTCTGTACTCAGGAAAATCACCTATCAGTTTCTACCTACCACCTCTTTCCTCCAAGTATAACACTTGATTAATATTATACTTACTGAAAAGCCTTTTCAAAAGTGACTTCTCAAAGAAGTTAATTCTGAAGAAGCCTGCAGATCTGAGGAAGCTCAGTTTATTCTACTGAACCGTGGGCAAGAGCACAGAGTGGCCAATTACTGTGGAATCAATTTTCCTACAATATCCGTCTACATCAATTCCTGAATTCCATTTTTCACTGTTAAAGTGAAGTTTTCTCCTACGTCAGATCTCATACAGACAGAGGTCTTCCGGCTGAAGGGGGCATTTGTACTGCGCAGAATGAACTGCTGAACAACAGAGAAAACCGTACTGCGCTCTGACAAAGCCGAACGTTTGTCTCCTAGGACGAGGATGAGGAAGTATTTCCGCAGACCTTCCGGCTCTGCCCACAGACCTGGATGTACACAATCAAAATACTGTTCTAGCTTGCTTTTTTTAAGGAACACAAACTTTACTGGAAAGATTAGACCTAGAAGTCCACAGTCAGAATCTTCCAGGGTGCCTGGCTGGCTCAGTCGGTTAAGTGTCTGGTTCCGGCTCAGGTCATGATCTCAGGGTCCTGGGATCGAGTCCTACCTTGGGCTCCCTGCTCAGCGGGCAGCCTGCTTCTCCCCCTCCCTTTGCCTGCAGTTCCCCCTGCTTGTGCCCTGTGTCAAATAAAATCTTAAAAAAAAAAAATGTCCTTTCACACCTGTACAGAGGAACAAAATAGGCATGTGACAATTTGTAAAGAAAAAAACTAAAGGTTCCCACAAATGGATTCTAATGAACCCTAACCTTGTTCTCTTTTGTGGGGACCATAGAACTTGGGAACCCGGTGAGACCATCAGTACAGTCACACGAACACACCACATGCAGGACAGGCACGTCCCCTGCTCTGACTCCTACCTAAACATTTGACAGTCCCGATGGCGTGTGCGGAAGCTGCTCGAGGTTTGTTAGTGACCAGAGCCAGTTCTCCGAAGTACTGTCCCCGGGAACACCGAGCGATTTCCACGGCGCCGTCCTCTTCCACCTCTGACTTCCCCTGACAAGGTAAGCAAGAGTATGAGCCTTCACTCTGCTTACGAAAACCCAGTAACCCTAGTGTAAGCATCGAAAGGAAAGGCATCACTAACGTGGAGTCTTAGGGCTGGGCAAACACTTACCTTCCTTTTCATAGTGATTTTCACTTCGCCAGATTCTACGATGAAAAAAGAATCCGCCAAGTCTCCCTGTAAGATAGAAACCAAAGCAGAGGGCAGAAATGCAGACTTAGCTGACAGCACTCTCGTTGCCTCTCGTAGCCCTGAGATCAGTCCGGCTCCCCCGTATGGACCCTCTGCCCGAAAAGTGAAGCCCACCCCCCCACAGGAACAAACTATCTCACCGTCTACACTGAGAGGCTGTGATCAATGATTACATAGTCGCGAGCTCATCTATAAAATTGTTTGAAATAATAACAACTCTCCCATGGCACTTCTTGCTAAAACTAGCCAAGAAAATATGACAAATACAGAGGTAAGAATTGTGCCCCAAGCCTGGGTGGCAGCGTACATAGTCAGGAACGGAGTGCCAGGTCCCAGCACAGCCCCTGCCCTGCCAGCTGATCCCGTGCTCCTCGAGAAGCACTCGGATGGGTACCCCGTGTCCCTCTGATAGCAAGCATCAGCACGGGCGCCCACAGAGGAGAAAACCACCAGCCTTGACATTGTTACAGATGTCCCACTCCACCTCGGGGCCTCAGAAAGGCTTCTGAAAGCCTTTCTAACTACATCCCTTCTTTCAGGTACATTAATAGAGGTATACATGACATTCCCTTCTTTTTGTTTTTTGGGTGAACTCTGATTTGATTCCCAATGATGCCTTCTGAATTAAATAGTACAGGACAGATGATAGCAGATACTGACTTTTTGGGAGTCTCTCAAAGCAATTCTAGAGAAACTTGGGTATTCTAAAACTCTTTAGTACATATAATTCAGGAAACACAGTATCAGATTACATCACAAAAATGTGGACTGTAGATTTAATGTAATGTATGTTTATAAATGATTAAAAGACAAGTAATACCTAAAAAGACTATAATCTCTTATCTTTATATCATAAGAGCTTCCTGTTAGATTTTTAAGTGTTTAAAATCATAACAAGACTACTGACTGTAATTTTTTCTTTCAGATTTTATTTTTAAATAATCTCTACACCCACTATGGGCTTGAACTCACAACCCCAAGATCAAGAGTCACACACTCTAATGACCAAGTCAGCCAAGCGCCCGATAATTTTGTTTTCAAAACGTGCTCTAAATGCATGTTAAAATGGCAAAATTGGGCTGGTGGGTTGTGCCCACTGAGCCACCCAGGGGCCCCCACCCATTGCTTCAAAACTGTAGTTAAGAAATCCAGGCTCGGGATCCCTGGGTGGCGCAGCGGTTTGGCACCTGCCTTTGGCCCAGGGCGTGATTCTGGAGACCCAGGATCGAATCCCACGTTGGGCTTCCGGTGCATGGAGCCTGCTTCTCCCTCTGCCTATGTCTCTGCCTCTCTCTCTCTCTGTGACTATCATAAATAAATAAAAATTAAAAAAAAAAAAAAAAAGAAATCCAGGCTCGATCATCTGTCTGCTTTATCTGTCAACTTCGACTAACTTCATAAATCCTACTTCTTGGCAGCCCTGTTGTAACCAAGGTGTGTAGTCCTACCCTTTCCAACTGGGGTCCCAAAGAAGCATCGGGTTAAACAGCATGTTGGCCCCCATCTCGTGCCTGGAAGCTGACACAGTACACGCTGCTTGTGGATTAATTTTATCAGGGGAGTAGTCCCAGGAGGCTTCATCCTGAACTGATCAGACCAAACTGCAGTAACTCCCAGCACATCTTCTGGGTCCTTATTACACCTCAAGGAACACTTGCCTGATTGTTGACAACATCTTATTGTAGATACATTTGAATTTCATGTGCCAATAAAAAATTATCCTGAAATACATCTGCTGACTTAATACATGATCATCAGTTCATTATATAAAGAAAATATTCAAATAACTTAATGGCTGTAAATTAAACCACTTTCAACAGGTCCTTGGGTGGAATATTCATTTAATCCGCACTGCATACTAGTTCTAGACACACATGAAAAATGTATCAAGACTTGTGGTAAGAACGGGCCGTAACCCGGAGCTGAAGCCCCTATACAGCACTATACCTGAGCAATGATTTGTTCCCCGTCGTTGTATACTTTGGTGCCTATCACATCTACCACTTTCAGGCGCTCAGAAACCTACAAAGGAAAAAAAAATAGCATTAAACAGACTAAATGGGTATCTTATCTATTTTGCAAGTTAAAGACCGGCAGCCCATAGGCCAAATCAAAGGAGCAGTGTGTGCTTTGTGCATGTGTGTCGTGTTAAGGAACTGCCACCATTTGAAAATCGATTTCTCACAAAAAATCTGAATTCTCAGCTTCTCTCGAAAAATCAGGAGACTCAGCGACACTCAGGCCACATTAATGGCACATGGTGACAACAGGCTGTGGGGACCAGCAACAGTTCTTTGGCTGCAGCACATGGTCAGCCGACGTCCCATCCTGGCTTTGTCTTCTCCTGTACGTTAGGATTTCCAGCCCCCGATCGACTTTCATTTAAAAGAGACGCTGCTAGTCATGATCAGCTGCCTCATACGCATTCTGTAATGTGGCCAAAACCTCTACCGGGCGTGTACCAACAACCCAACAAATTTCAATAGATGAGTCAGTACTAATCCCAAGGCTTCTGGCCAAGCTGCAGTAAGATGGGGAAGACGGGGGTAGGAGATCTGGAGGCGCTAGGTTAGAGATGTCATCAGACACCTGAGAGCAGATGTCAACTATGCGGTTGGATAAATGCGCCTGCCATGGGGGGGTGGGGGGGTGGAGGAGAGGGACCTTGCCTGGCGATATCAATTTTAGGAGGCATCAATATATAAACGATATTTAAAGCCAGGGGATTTGACAAGTTCACCAAGTGAATAAGTGTAGCCTGAAAACAGAAGAGACCCCGAATGTCAATCTGAAGAAGAAGAGGACTAAACAGTAAAGTTGACTGTGAAGGAAAAGATACACTGTGTTTGGACAAACTAGTGCTACTGCCTACATTTCTACCATAGCTTGAAGCCTGCTTTAAATTTATTTTTTTAAGTTTTTATTTAAATCCTAGTTCACAAATCAATCAAATCCAACACTTGCATACAACACCTGGCACTCATCGCAGCAATGCCTTCCTCAACCCCCATCACCAGGTGCTTCCCCCTCCCCTCTCTCCTCCTCCCCCCTGGTAACCACCAGTCTGTCCCCTATAGTTAAGAATCTGTTTTTTCTTTTTTTTTTTTTCTTTTTTTTTAATTTTTTTTATTTATTTATGATAGTCACAGAGAGAGAGAGAGAGAGAGGCAGAGACACAGGCAGAGGGAGAAGCAGGCTCCATGCACCGGGAGCCCGATGTGGGATTCGATCCCGGGTCTCCAGGATCGCGCCCTGGGCCAAAGGCAGGCGCCAAACCGCTGCGCCACCCAGGGATCCCCATGTTTTTTCTTTTTTTAATCTGTTTCTTGGTTTGCCTCTCTCACTTTATTTTCCCTCAGCTCATCTGTTTTGTTTAAATGTTACATGAGTGAAATCATATGCTATTTGTCTTTCTCTTAGTTCGCTTAGCATTATACTCTCAGGCTTCATCCACGTCGTAAATGGCAAGAGTTCATTTTTTTTTATGGCTGAGTAATATAGTAATATTCTGTTGTACATGTATTTCCCACCTCTTCGTTATGATTCATTGGTCGATGGACATGTGGGCTGTGTCCGTAATTTGGCTCTTGTAGATAATGCTGCTACAAATGTTGGGATGTGTATATTCCTTTGAATTAGTATTTTTGTATTCTTTGAGTAAACATCTATTAAGTCTGCTTTTAAATAAAGACCACATATATGTCTGTCGTAGGCACTCATACAAGTCTACTGTAAAACAAAGCAAAACAAAACGCCTGTAGCTACAGGCAGTAAAAGAAATACTGTGTTACACAAACACCATAATTTAATCTTTTCAACTAAAAATATGCGTAAATTTTTATTCAAAGAAACTTTACTACAGGGACACCTAGGTGACTTGGCGGTTTGGCACCTGCCTTCCGCCCAGGACGTGATCCTGGAGACCCAGGATCGAGTCCCACATCGGGCTCCCTGCATGGAGCCTGCTTCTCCCTCTGCCTGTGTCTCTGCCTCTCTCTCTCTCTGTATATCTCATGAATAAATAAAATATTAAAAAAAAGAAACTTTACTACAGTACTAAGTGTTCTAAATGAAACAAACTTTTTAAGCAAGATAAAACAAAAGCATAAACATATACTTACTTCCAAAGATTTAAGGAATGGCAGTGACTCGATAAAGCTTTCATACATTTTTCTCTTTTTGGCATTATTTTTTACAATTATTCTCCTGAAGGTTACCCTGTCCTAAAGGCAGAAGAGCAGATACAAAGACAGTTAAGAGGTAGATTTTATTAGGAAAAAAAGTTTGAAGAGACTGTTTCATTTTATTCCCTGTAAGGAACAAACAATAACTGAAGATTTTGAAATAAAAGGTTAACGTTATTAAACTTTTTTCAGATTTTTTCACTTCTTCAAGCATAAAATATAACCCATATAAAATATTACTTTCTTTTTCTTTTTCTTTTTTTTTAAAGCAGTTTACTTTTATTCAGAACAGATCTGGCCAAGGTGTAATTGGGATAAGCCCACAAGGTGGTGCCATTGCACCATTAAAAAAAAAAGGCATTCGCCCCGGTTTTTGTTTTCCTCCAGCTTTATAGAGATATAACTGATCTATAATATTGTGTGAGCTTAAGGTATACAATGTGGGGCTTTGAAACACTTATATACTGTGAAATGATGATCACAATAGGGTGGGTTAATACTGGTATCACCTCACACAATTGCCTTTTCTTTTTTGCAATGAGAACATTTAAGACTTAGCTCCATTAAGCAGCATTCAAGTATACCATACAATGTTAACTCTAATTACCAAGCTGTTTATTCAATCCCCAGAACTCATTCACCTGGTAATGGGAAGCCTGCACCCTTTGACCAACATCTCCCCATTTCTCCCGACCCTCGGCCCCTGAAGCCACCACGGTACTCAGCGTCTCTGAGTTTGGACTAGCACAGGTCTTCTCCTGTGGATGATGGCCCGAGAGTGTCACAAGACGTCAGTGGACATGACCAGCATTTTTTAAAACTGGGTTATAACTGACCTATAACACTATATCAGTTTAGGGTGTATAATATAACGATTTAGTATTCATATATATTGAGAAATGATCACCACCATAAATGTAGTTAAACACTTCAATCACCATACAGAGTTACAAGTGCTGGGAACTTTTAGGATCTACAACTTTCAAATATACTATGCAGTATTATTAACGACAGTGGCCATGGTGGACAAGACATCCCCAGGTCTTATTTATTTTATAACTAGAAGTTTGTACCTTTTGACCCCATTCACCCATGACCAGCATTTTTATAAAAAATAAAGAACAGAAAATCATAGCATGCACATCTAGAAAAGTGTTGTTTAGTTATTTCAGTTATACAAAAAGACACATAAAATAAATATAATAATATACTGGTAAGTAAATATACTGGTTGTGATATTTCCTAATGGAAATCTTAGTGAGTTGCAGAAAAAAACCCATGAAAAACACTAGTAGAAAATTTTTTAAATTTTTTAATCATAAAGCAATTATAAGAGAGCCTGAAAAAACTATGCTAGGTTGTCACATCTACATTACGTTAGAGTTTTTTTAAATGTGCACAGAGGAAATGCAACTTTCTTGAATATCAGAGTCCAATGCCTGTTTATCATTCTCAGGGTTCTAAAACGTTCCTCTGTTTACACTACTTAACCTCAAAGATACAGAACTCAATTAAGGAAACAGGGAAAATTTTAAAGATTAACAGCTCAAAAAATGGTTTTCCTACAAACTTCATTTTGTATATTATGTATAAAACATTAGGTATATTAAATGGTTCTCAGCTAGCAGCCCCCAGAATGATGTCGGTTTGTCACACACTGATAAACAATTACACCACTGTACTATCAAATAAAACTGAGATATGTCATTAATTATTATATTACTGTGCCGACACAGTGAGGCTGAATTTAACTGAACTGGTGGGATGGAGAAAAATGCGGGCGTGGATGCAAGTCTCCAGGAGAGCAAACATCCTGTTACCCAATGTGGTTTATTACAGTTTTACAAGGGCTATAATTTGGCATCTTAATCCAAATGATTTTTTTGAAAGAGACAAATTTGCAAGATAATTAGTAGAATTATTGAACTAGTTTCCAAGCGTGGGTCTGCATCAGAATCAGCTGTGGTATTAAAAAAAAAAAAAAAAGAGGGTCTCAGACCCGAGACTTGAAGGACTCCAATGACGACGTCTGCATGTGGGGCTCCTTAACCTGACAGGTCATCAACGCTCCCCAAGGGGCTCTGCTGCAGAATCGGCCTGGGAGCTTTACGCTTTACGGACAGGTGAGCGCGAGGCAGAGGAGACTAGAAAGAGCGCAGGGATTAAAAATTAACCACGAGGAGGAGGGATCTGCTTCGGGAAAACCTTTGGTAGTGGCCCACCTCTTCTCACCCTCTGTGACAGACGATTAAAATCCAGAAAGCCCCATGTCCTCAGGAGGCACCGCAATAACCGCAATAACCGCCTGAGTCCCGGGCAGGGGCTCGCGCATCAGCGCTTCCCCGCGGCTGGCCTGGCGGTGGCGGTGACGGTGACCGAGGCCTGGTGGCAGAGAGGCCCTCCTCTCGGGACCCTCCTCTTTCTACCTGCGCTCTGTGCCAGGGCCCCCTGCGTCACCGTTAAGAGGGAAACATCGAGGGAAACATTGTTTCTATTCGACTTTCCCTGAAAAAGGGGAGTTTGGGGGGTCACTCTGAAAAAACACGTGAAGCATTAAGTGAGATGTTAATTCTAATTTTTTTTTATTTTTTAAAGATTTTATTTATTTATTCATGATACATACACACACACACACACACACACACACACACACACACACGCGGGGGGGGGGGGCAGAGACCCAGGCAGAGGGAGAAGCAGGCTCCCTGCAGGGAGCCCGACGTGGGACTCGATCCCAGGACTCCAGGATCACGCCCTGGGCCGAAGGCAGGCCTTAAACCGCTGAGCCACCCGGGCTGCCCAAATTCTAATTTTTAAAAAGTTCACCCGCCCCAAGGTGATCGTCACAAAGTGCCCGCTTTAATAACCCGCATAGATGGGTCACCATCTCCGAAGGTGCTTAATCCCAGGGGGCGGCTTACGTGTCCACACACGCGGGAAGCGCTGGGTGAGGCTCCTACCAAAGCTGCGAGCCGTGAGCCGTCACAGGGGCCAACCTGCCAGGCGAGTCACGCTGTCCCTAGGATGTGCGGCTTCCTGACGGCGTGGCCCTCTGGCCTGGCCACCTCATCGTGACGACTGAATTTTTAACTGATGCCACGGAACGGGGGTCATGGAGACTAGCCCGAGCCCACCACTCCGGTCACTGGCGATCGCGGCCTGTGGACCTCGCCGGCTCTGGTTTGGGGTTTCTACTCTGCTGGCTTGGGGAGTTCTGGTCTCTGATGGTCCTCAGAACCCGCCAAACGACGACGAGTTTCCTCTCGTGTGAAACAATTCCAATTTTTCTTGCATGACTTGAAACGTGACTCATCACAGTTTTACTACGGAACAGTAAACCGCCGGATCGTAATACGAAGCGCTGTGCGGTGTGTATGGTTCTTCCGAGCAAGAGATTTTTATCAGCTGAGTCCACTTCAGAGTTAAATGGCTGAGTCCACACAGAGGAATGTGTTACTTCTGTGAAGCTACAGTCCTTGGGACCCAGACCAACAGACTTCCTATTATCTCAACCTCTCCTCCTTCCACAAAAGGACTTTTGAGAGAACTAATCTAATAGATGCACGTCGAAAACTACACAGTGGGCCATTTCCAACAATTTAAAAAGAAAATACATGTACTGCAAACATGCCCTAAAATCTGCGCTGCTTAAAGTGTGTTCTGGGTACAGGAGCACTAGGGTCTCCCGGGAGCTTGTAAGACATGCAAAATCATAGGCCTCATTCCAGATCCAGTGAATCAGAATCTGCATTTTAACTATATTCTTGGTGATCCGTAAGCACCTCGGAGTCTGAGAAGCACCAGCTTAAACAGTTTCCAGAATCAGCTACCCTGTATCCTGGTATCATGTTTGAAAAGAAATCTCCCTTCCCACCTCACCCAAATGTCTTTAAATCAATTTTCAGGTCCTGTAGAAATATCATCATTAATGAATTTATTTTAAAAGCCTAGGTCCCATCTCTGCAGAGTCTGATTAAATTAGTCTGTGGTGGGGCCTCAGCACCGTAACCCCACACACCCCCAGCAGGCATTCAGGTGAGAAACACAGGTATCAAGTATCTTGATTCTACCCAGATGCTTTGCAGTGTGAAGTGGTTACCATTTTATAGCACACCAAGAGATCTGTTTATGGAGGCTTCTCAAACTCTAGCATGCATCTGAGTCACGTGGTGAGTTTGCTCAAGCATAGCTCACTGGGCCCCATCTCCAGAGCTGCTGATTCAATGGGCCCCCATCAGTACGTGGAGGCCCCAGAATCTGCATTTCTAGTAAAATGCCCTGGTGATACAGATTCAATGCTTCTGGTCAGGGGGACCCACTTGAGGAAGCATAGATAATACCACTGAAGGCTTTGTTCCCTTGTCTGGGTGGCTAGTTGTGAAGGCTGGGTAAAAGAGGAGCATTATGGGAGCACCTGGGTGGCTCAGTGGTTGAGCATCTGCATTCGGCTCAGGTCGTGATCCCGGGGGTCCTGGGATAGAGTCCTGCATCGGGCCCCCCACAGGGAACAGGCTTCTCCCTCTGCCTGTGTCTCTGCCTCTCTGTGTCTCACATGAATAAATAAATACAATCTTAAAAAAAAAAAGGGGGGGGGAAGCATTTTGGATCTGAGTATCTTTCCCAGGACCAGTAGGTTATTCCTGACTTCAATGGGAAAAGAACATGAAGATTTAACCCAGCACCCAAAAGTTCAGCATCGAGTAGTTGCTTAATAAATACCCTGACGACTGATGAGGAATGCAAAGAAATCCACCTATTAGAACTAAAATCCTCTAGCTGCCTGGCTTTTGCGGTAACGATTTTTACAAATAACACGCAGGTCAAACAAATATTTCACTCACCAAACCCCACAGAGCACCAGGAGAGGTAGCAGTGATTGTAGCCGCTCTGGGCGTATTGTACATTAAGGCCAGTTCACCAAAACTCCCACGATTATCGTAGTTACCCACACACCTTCCAACACCATCGCATTTCACATAGATATCAAATGTTCCTCTGTTGGGCAGATGAAAAATAAGAGGCAAAAGTAACTCAAGTCAAATCTCATGACAATAAAACATAATTTCAGAGAAGACCAGTGTGCAATGAAATCTCCTTTCTGGCTTCCCTTTCTCCTCTGATGGCAAGTAATAAAAGAGCATCGATAAGTGCCAGAGACGCCAACCATGTGCCAGACAAGCAGGAAGAGAGACCATCAGCTAGATTATGGTAAGGACCAGACATGTGCCTTTGGGGGGGTTAAAATGAGATGAAACTAAATAGAAGTTTGTAATTCTGAGGGAATGTATATATATGAAACAGCTGACTGGTTATCTTGGGGTAAGAACAGTGAAGGATGCTAGGATGTTCACTGTCTAATTAAAGAGTTTTTGTGCCTTACATGAACATGTATTACTTTTGAAGTCAGAAGAAAATAACCCTTTTTTAAAAAAAAAAAAAAAGAATATGGCTCTAACAATTTGGTCATGACTACTGGACGGCACTTACAAGCCTCTTTTATAGTGTAAGGGAGGGGCCAGCAAAGCATGGCCCATGGATCGGCTGCCTGCTTTCATGAATAAAGTTTTACTAGAACACAAACACATAGGTCCACTTTTGCCTTCTTGATCACAGATCTGCACAACAGCAGAGCCAAGTAGTTGTGACAGAGACCACAGCCTCAGAGCCTAAAGAATTTTCTCTGGCTCTTTATGTCATCTGGGGCTTTAATGTAGAGTGACCCCCAATGTGAAGCAAAAAGGGGTAGAAATTCAGAGTAAATATCTGATCCTGGTCCTTTTGTAGGTCTCTTTTTATTCTATGCTTATCTTTTATTTGGGTTCATAGTCTAGGCAAGCAATACTCAATTCTGCATGGCCCTGTCCTACATACACTATAGCTCTTGCATCTATAGAACTACATTCTTCCTGTGGAGGGCTGTCTTCTTCCCATATACCGTGTTTTATCAGAGAACATGGCTTCAAGGCTTGCTGACACACCTGGGAGGGCAGGCAGCAGAAACTCTGGCTTTTATTCTGTTGGCTAAACCCTTAACAAAGACCAAAAGGGGGGGGAGGGAGGAGCTTTTAAGATTAGGAAAGGATTATGAATGGTAAAGATACAGCAAAAGCAAAAAACACAAGATACTGCACAAAGATATTAATGAATAAGAGAATGACTGACTTTATATTCATGCGTAGACGGTTTCATGACTCTCTTTCAAGTGCAGACTAATTCTTCTCTGGATGCTGTTTCCACTTTGGCACTAACACCATTTTATACATTTTCTACTTTGAACAGAACAAAGTACACCACAAATGTGCTAATGAGAAGTAAAATGAGCTCCCAGACCAGCTGCAAGCACACGGTCTAAAATCTGTACCACCTTCTCATATGCGTTTCTTCCCTGACAACATGAGGCATTGGGCAGAGTGGAGCCACAGAAAGACCACGAACAGTGGCCAAGAGACCTGCATGCCGGGCTGGCAGGACTTCACGGACCCCCGTCACTTCTGCATATCTGGGAATTTTCATCTGTCAAATGGGTGATTAGGATCTAACTGAACAGGGAGAGGTTAAGGGAGTTTTTATCATATTTGGGTCTCCCATACACCCCTACAGTTAAATACGCTGGAACAGCTGAGGGAATTTCACCAATGAAAGCTGTCAGAGATTCTAAAATCAAGGCTTTAATTTACATATGGGACAATGGGGGTGCTGTGCAGAGGGCTCACCTGAAGCCCCTGCCAATAGCTCTACGGGGTCACCACGGCATAGGGACGAGGGAAGGGAGGACTCAGAGAGAACCCTGCACGCGGAGAGCGTGCATGACTGCTGATGTAGGAGAGACGACAACCACAGAGCCAAGTCAAGAAATGAGGCTGCGCAGACAGATGGGGTGTGATTTCCCGCATGGCTCAGAGCTGAGTACAACTCCACCCAGAGAAGCAAATGCAACCCAGGGAATCCGGCTGAGAGACGACCTGTGTGGCACCCAAAATGGGAGGGGCCGGGGGTGCCGACTGTCTCATGGACACTTCAGCATCACTTCACAGAAGTGAAGAAATAAAGCCTCTGTTCAGACTGCTCCCCTGGTACAGTTTGGGGCTCTTAACCTAATTATCGCTTAAAGCACACTGTGCTTTGACGAAGTAAAGCACAACGCAGGTTTTCTGAAATCACATTTTTCAATATGGTGTATGCCTTCTCATTTAAATAAAATAACTTCTCTATAATGTTTTTAATGCACAAGAATGCATAAACAATTTCTGGAAAGAGCATGAACTCCCTTCTCTACCATGAGCATGCTTTACTTTATAGTCAATGAAAAAAGAACAGACTGAGTTATATGATTCAACACCCCAGATGCTGTGCGCTGCTTGCCTTCGAAGTGTCGCAGGCATCCTCTCAAGCCAAAGCTAATAAGTGAGGCAGCTCACAGTAAATGACTGAGATTTATAGATCGAACTAACCAAAATCATCCTTCCTTCTATAAACTATGCCTCTTTCCATGATCTAATGTGGTTTCACCACACGTATTCCCAGCGGGCTTCCTGTGCCTTTTATACAGTAACGAGAATAAAGAGGGAACGGTGAGTATTAAAAGCTAGTGAATATTAAAGAGGTAACAGCAACTATCGAATATTAATCTGCCAGTTGTTATAAGCACCACTGAGATTCCTCAGGGACGGTTCCTTACATTTCAGCAGTGAGGTTACGTGAAACTTACCTATCGATCACGTAAAAGTTGTCACCATCATCGCCTTGATCAATTACATGCTCTCCTTCTTTGACCAGTTTTTCAAACATGGCATCTAACACTTGAGACATCTGTTCCTATTTTTTAAAGAGAAAAGATACAATCTTTATGTTTGTCTACGATATGTTCTCTTGACTGTAATCAGCTTTGTATTTCTGTGAACCAGCTCAAAGAAAAAGAAATCTCATCACTGCCATTAAGTCTTGTCAAAAGAAAAAAAAAATACACAGTGCAGTTGTCCTTACCACCTAACAAAGGAGATTATAGATTTCCTTTCATATTCAGTACCTGAATGAAAGTAATTATAATTAGCTACTTCAGAATATTTCAGTGCAATGATCACCCAGTTTAATATATTGAAAAATGAACCACCAAACCACCACAGACCTTATACATGAAATAGAATCTTGGCAACTAAAATGACCAGGTTCGTAATGAACTACTGCAAATATCTTTTAAAGATAACTGTTTTTAAAACTTCCCTACACACACACAAAAAAAATAAATAAAAAAAATAAAACTTCCCTATGTTTAGTCATCACTAGGATTTATGTAGGGATTACCTAAGTACTTAGTGAATTCAAATTCTGCCTCCAATCCTTTTGGTTGAGCACTAAAACCAAAACAACAGGAAAAAAAAAAATATGCAAACCCAAAAATGACGGCAAATTTGAAACACTATTCTTTATCATGATGGTTCTCTTTAAGAAGCAACCATTCACCTCCCTAGGACAGATTTATTAAAACAGAAGCCAGAAACATCAAACCTATTCTTCAACAACTACTTAAATTACATAAAATTTTTATTCTGCTGAAGCGTGGTTGACAAGGCTTAAGGATAAACTCCAGCTGGTGAGAATAAACTAGAAGGTGAAGAACAAACAAATCTTTCCGCAGAACAAATACAGGAACAATTCAAAGGCCCTCGAATACACAAGAGAGCTCGGTGTTTCTCAAACTGGGTTTTGTGGAACCCAGGGATTTCATGGAGGTGCTTCAGTGATGGATTCAGCTGATTTAACTGCCCCCTTAAAGTGTATGTGAGCCATTAAATATGAAAACTAATGGAAATCAAAATGCTCAGATGACTTATATATACACAGTTTTTTCATGAGGTTGAATTTCTCATAAAATTAACCACGGTTAAGTGAACGATTCAGTGGCCACAAAATTGTGCCACTGCCACTTACTTCTTAGTTCTAAAACATTTTCATCGCTTCAAAAGGAAGCCTTGTGCCCAAGCAGGAATTTTGCGATTCTCTCCTCCCGCTGGCCCTTGGCACCACCTACCTATTTTGTGTCTCTATGAATTCCCCTAATCTGGATATTTCACACAACACAATCATACAACATGACCTTCTGCATCTGCCTTATTTCACTCAGCATTTTGAGGTTCATCCTTGTTCTAGATATATCCCAACTTATTCTTCTTTATAGATGAATAATATTCCACTGTAAATATACCACGATTGGTTTATCCATTCATCCATCACTGGACGCTTAGACTGTTTCCACCTTTTGGCTATTTATGAATGTTTATGTCAACTCTTCTGGGTTAACCCTAGGAGGGGAACTACTTGAGTCATACGGTAATTCTAGGTTTAACTATCTGAGCAACTGCCAAGCAGTTTTCCACAGCGCCTAAACAGTTTTCTTTCCCACCAGCAATGTACTAGGATTCCAATTTCTCCACATCCTCACCAACACTTGTTATGTTTCCTTCTTAAAAAAAAAAAAAAAATTATACCCACCCTATTGGTGCTGGGCTGGTACTTCATTGTGGTTTCAGGATTGGCATTTCCCTAATGACTAGCCATGTTGAGAATCTTTTCATGTACTTACTGGTAACTTGTGCATCTTTTTTGGAGAAATGTCTATATTCAAGTATTTTGACCAATTTTAAGTTGGGTTGTTATTTTGTTGTTGAGTTGTAAGAGTTCTTTATGTATTTTAGATACTAGGCCCTTATATGTAGGATTTTGCACATATTTTCTCCCATTTGGTAGATGTCTTTCACTTTTTTCAATATTGTTCTTTATGCACAAAATTTTTATTTCTAATGAAGTCCAACTTCTTTTCTTTTCATATTCCTGTTTTTGGTGTCTACCCAAGAATCCACTGCTAAATCCAAGGTCATGAAGACTTACCCTTGTGGGTTTTTTTTTTTTTTTAAGAGTTTTTATAGTTTGGGAGCTCACATTTAGGTCCTGGATCCATTTTGAGTTAATTTTTGTGTACAGTGTAAAGGAGGGATCCAACTTGGTTCCCAGTTGTCCCAGCACCATTTGTTGAAGAGACTTTTCTTTCCCCATTGAGTGGTCTTGGTACTCTCATCAGAAATCAAATGAATATCAAATTAAACATATAAATCAAATGTATAGGTTTGTTTCTAGACTCTCAATTCTATTCCATTGTTCTATGCATCTGCCCATGCTACTAACACATTGTTTTTATTCCTGGAGCTCTGTAGTAGAAGTTTTTTTTAAAGATTTATTTATTTTAGAGAGAAAAAAGGGAGGGGCAGAAGAAGAGAATCTCAAACAGACTCCCGCTGAGCATGGAGCCTGACGTGGGGCTTGATCTCACAGCCCCGAGATCACAACCTGAGCTAAAACCAAGAGTTGTATGCCTAACTGATGGTGCCACCCAGACATCCCTGTAGTAAAAGTTTTGAAATTAGCAAGTGTGAGTCCTCTGACTTTGCTCTCCTTTTTCAGTATTATTTTGACGCTGTGGGCCCTCCTTGGCTATATTTGCAATTTTAATAAATTAGACAACAGCAAAAGGTTAATGTGTCTTCCTGGTTTTGCTTTATAATACATGAATATTAGTAATCTCAACCTTTATAAACTAATACAATACAAATAATTTTTAAAATAATACAGAACCTCTACGAATACAGCCATATTGTTAAGTAAAAAGAACGAGGCAGGACACTGTGGAAAGTTTGCTGCCACTGAAACTTAAAAAACAATATCCTGCTCTGCACATCACACGAACCTGGAGAAATACCCATGAGAATGCTCTAAGCATGTGGCTCCTGAGAAGCTGGGTTGCTGGAAGGCAGGGGTACAAGGGGGATTTCCTTTCCCCAACTCCTCTTTTGTTCTTTTTGGATTTTTATAAATTGTATAGGCACACAGACTTATAACTTTTAATTAAAAACCCCGGCTCTGGGCAGCCTGGGTGGCTCAGCGGTTCAGCACCTGCCTTCAGCTCAGGGCATGATACTGCAGACCCGGGATCGAGTCCCATGTCTGGCTCCCTGCATGGAGCCTGCTTCTCCCTCTGCCTGTGTCTCGGCTTCTCTCTCTCATGAATAAATAAAATAAAATCTTAAAAAAAAAATACCCCAGTTCTCCATTTAAACAGAAAACATACTATTGCATCTTCACATTGGCTAAGCAAAGCTTCTGGAGGAACGATGGTGGCGGGTCCTGCAGGAAGTGGTTTTCATCCCCTCCCTGGGTCCCTGCGTGAGCTCTGACACCTACTTGTGAAACAGGAGCCCCTGCGGAAGACGAAGCCAATGTGGCCGTGAAGCACTGCTGTCTGCATGTGGTGCTAATTGGCCCCACAGAGACCATTTTATCCAAATGAGTTCATCAACTAGGCAGCATATGGTCACCTATCAAAATTATGAAGTTTGATTAAATGGTTTACTAATATTTTGTTTCACTTACTATTCATATTCCAACTCTTTTAGGCCAGATGGAGAGGGAATATCAGGCTTATTGATTAGCTCTTTCTCTAAATGTCAAATGGAGAAAAAAATATATACTGCTTAAGTAAATTTTTGTTTTTCTTGGTATTTAGCTGCATTTTAAAACTTTATAAAGCTTAGGAATTCACACACGGCTACATAAAACACTAATTCCTGGTAAAATACAGAACAATCATTTCTTCTAGAACGTCTCAATGTGACAGGTGTCTGTTCTAATCAATCAAAATGCAATTTCCCCATAATTATGCACAGAGTGAAAAGAACTTAGGAAATATTTAATATGCAGGGGCTTATCCCAATGACTGACAACTACTGCAGGAAATCTACATCTTATTCTACAGAATGCAAACCCGGGACTGAGCTCTTGGTGAAAGGTCTCTACCTTCAAAAATAACAATTTACTCTCCATTAGTAGAAGAATCTATCATGGCGAATAGGAAAATTATTTCAGTTTGTCTCAAATTAGAAATATTTCAGAAGAAAAATGGCCTACCGAGTTGAGCATTAAAATATTCATGAAAAGAATATCTTCAAAGAGATTAATAATTATAAATGCTATGCTCAACATATGACTGTACAGCCCTCCTGGGAAAATTGTTCGGAGGCCTAGAAGGTGCAGGATTCCTAAGCTAAACAATGACTTCAGGGAATTCAGATGACTTAGGAGGTAAAAAGCCAAGATCATTCTTCTTGCTAGTAATTACTGCTTCCCCTTCTCGCCCAATTTTCCCATCTCAGAGAAAGGTACCAGCTCATGGTCATTCCAGCAAGACCCTGGAAGTCATCCTAGACCCTTTCCATCAGGTCACAGATCATTTGGTCCCTAAACAGCGCCAATTTCTGCCAATCCTGAATATTCAATGAAACCAACCCCTTTTAACCTTCCCTAAACCCATTTCCCACCCTTCTACCCTTTGTCCTGCCACCACAGTGAACTCAGACCCATCTGATTGTTCCTTTCTCTGCTTAAAATGTTTCAGTTGTGACTTCCCACCACCCACAATATGTGGCCAATGCTACAGGGTGGCTGGCGTTCAAGAACGGTCCTTTGTGACACAGCACACATGCATCTGAGCTCTCGCCAACGGATGTCTCTTGGTGCAAGCTCCAGTAAGAACATTCCCTGTGCTTTCCTTCCACTAGCAATCTCCTTCCTTAGTCAAGTTCTGAGGCTCAGCTCAGGGGGTCTCCCCAGCTTCCTGAATCCCCAGGTCCCCCGAGAGACCCTCATCCTCACAGTGTCCTGACTCCATTACAGCGTTTATCGATGTTATACCAAACTGCTTTGTGTATTTGAATCCTTCATCAAATTGTAAGTTCCAAGAGGACAAGAACCCTAAGTATTTCTGTGGCATCCCTAAAAAGGCTTTCTATAGACTTTGGAGCACAGTGAGCAGTTAGGGCATCAAACTGAAAGGAGTTGTTGTATAAGCAGGTTATTGGAGTTGAATATGTAATTCACTTTAAATGCATCTGGGTTACTGTAAAAAAAAAAAAAAGGTATATTGTGAAAAACTAGCAGACTGTTTAAAACATGAGCTTAACCTAAAATCGTCAATCTGCCATGTTTGGGGAGGTTTTTGGTTTTTTTCTAATCCCAGGTAGTAATCTGTTAAGAAAAATACAGTTTTACCTACCTAAATTTTGTATCACTCCCAGAAGGATTGAGATAGTAGGAAAGTAAGTCAAGATAGTTTGAGCTCAATTAAAAAAAAAAAAAAAGAAAGAAAGAAAGATCTTTTGGAAGCAAATGTGTAAATATAACTTTTCTCTCCAATAAAATATTCAATAATTAGGGATCCCTGGGTGGCTCAGTGGTTTAGCGCCTGCCTTTGGCCCAGGGCGCGCTCCTGGAGTCCCAGGATGGAGTCCCACGTCAGGCTTCCTACATGGAGCCTGCTTCTCCCTCTGCCTGTGTCTCTACCCGCCCCCCATCAAGAATAAATAAATAAATAAATCTTTAAAAAAAATCAACAATGAAAATTCATGAATTTGGTAATTTCATGAACTGGCTTTTCTTCCCACTGCCCATGAACTGGCCTTTAAAACATATATATTCAAGACCTTCAACACAGCAGCAAAAAAAAAAAAAAAGGTTAAAATATTTACTGTTTATAAAAATAACCACTTTAAGATGTTCCTTGCCAGGATATACTAGTGGTAACTTTTTAAAATTATTTTAGGGACCCCTGGGTGGCTCAGGTGGTTAAGTGTCTGCCTCTCAGCTCAGGTCATGACTCCAGGGTCCTGGGATGGAGCCCCGCATCGGGCTCCCTGCTCCGCGGGGAAACTGCTTCTCCCTTTCCCTCTGCTCGTGTATTCTCTCTCTCCTCTCTCTCTCTCTTAAAAAAATAAATGAAATCTTAAACAATTTTTTTGATTATTTCAAATGCATCCAAAATTTACACAGGTGCTTTAAAAGAGTTAAAGTTGAAATGGCAAGAAAAATCAATTTAATGGAGAGGAGACAAAGAGGGCAGCGTCTCAGGAAGGCCCCCCGGCAGCTCTCCCCACCGCCTGCTTATCACTTGGTGTACAGGCACCCAAAGATCACTGTTCACTCACTGCTGCAGCATGGAGATACGGCTTCGATTCAACAGGAAAGGACACAAGCAAAAGAACACACGCTTGTACCCAACTCCTGAGCTAGAGCCTTCCACGTCTGGCTCTAGTCCTTGCTACTGGAAGCATGGCTCTGGGCCAGGAGCAGCGGCCTCACCTGAGAGCCTGTGAGAAATGCAGATGCTGAGGCTCCACCACAGACCTACTGAGCCAGACAGCATTTTTAACAAGATCCCCTGAGGACAGGCAGAGTAAAGTGTGAGAAGCACTGCTTTTAGGGGCAGTTCAGTTGGTAAAGCATCTGCCTTGGGCTCAGGTCACGATCTCAGGGTCCTGGGAGCGAGCCCCATGAGGGCTCCCTGCTCAGCGGGGAATCTGCTTCCTTCTCTCCCTCTGCCTGCTGCTTCCCCTGCTTGTGCGGTCTCTCTATCAAATAAATAAAATCTTTAAAAAAAAAAAAAAAAAGAAGCAGCAGCAGCACTGTATTTAGTGAGCTCTGAAATTCTCCCACGTAAAGTTCTAGTTGAAAAACAGAGAATCTCCTTAGCTGGAAGCCTACTCCTAAGGGTAAAACTGAGAATTAATTTTACAGCTGTCTTCTGTGTGTATCTGGAGGAAAAGAGTTAAATACTAAATTAGTTTAATTCCAATAACACACACACACATACACACAAAGTTGTAACTTTCCACTAATCATTATTTAGACTCCTATTGGTGGAAGATGATTAGAGATCACATAGTTTTAATGTCCTTTATGTCACAGAGTCATTATCATTCTAGATAAATGAGATGAGGGATTACTTGGAAGCCCATCAAAATTTCACAAATTCCCTTTAGTCACTTATTCTAGTATTTAATACTATAAGAAACAGTTTGATTCCTAAATTTCTAAATTTTCACAATTTCATTTCCTTTTTTTGTGTGTGTGAGGGAAGTGGGGAGGGAGGGAGAGAGAGAGAGAGAGAGAAGGGGCAAAGATAGAGAGAGAGAGAGAGTGGGAGAGAAAATCTTAAGCAGGCTCCATGCCCAGCACGGAGCCCCTGACTTGAGGCTTGATCTCACGACATTGAGATCATGACCTGAGCTGAAATCAGGAATCAGACCAACTTAACCAACTAAGTCATCCAGGTACCCCTTAATTTCATTTTTTAATCTTCCATTACTAGAGCAAACAAGCAATAGCCCCATTATTTAGAGCTCTCTGTTTTGCAAACTCAGTATGAATTCTAGAGGATCTGAGCCAAACTGTATAAAACTTGTAATGTCTGGTCCTAAAACAATGATCGCCAAAGTCACAAAAAGTAATCCGTGTTCCTGGAGGATGTGATAGAAACTTATGTGGTATTAGAAACAAAAGATTTTTTTTTAATGTTTCAGAATGTCCTATGACCCAGTGTATATGGTATTGGTATAATACCGTACAGCTTCTTCTTTATAAAAATGGACTTAGGAAGACCTCATCTTAAGAAGAGTAGGTCTTAATTTAATGGTCTAGGGCATCAGTCTGAAAACTGTAAAATGCAGCATTTGATCAAAAAAAGGTTGAGTAAGCTACAAGAGTTGACTCAGTTTCCACATTTGGGTTACAGCAGCAGGATCATGGCAACCCAAATGACCACATAGCAACAAAGAAGCATAATCTGAGGATGAAGGAAGAGAACATTTAGGTCAGAGACAGAGCAAAATGTGAACAGCATGCTCACTCATATTGAAAGAGGGGGTTTTTAGAAAAACATCCAGAACCAAAGACCAGAGATTTCAAAATCCTTACGAAGAAAAAAATCCCTCTACCTTTGAAGCAAAGTGAAATGTTATTTTTCAAATACAAATAATACAGAAGTGGTATACTAAAATGTAATTACTATCACTAGCTGGTGCGAGAGGCAATCCTCCGTGGGCCCTGTGCCGTCCTGCAGGTTCCTGCTGGATGTACAAAGAATCCAAGGTCCTACCCTCTCTTCATCTGAGCCATTTCTCAGGGCTATGCTTCTAGCAAGTAACCTTGACGGATGAGATCATGTTTTCCCCACACAAAGCGCCAGCAGACCTGCCTACTCCTGGCTGGAAGGAGCTCAGCGCTGCTCTCCTAGAAGACAACCCGGTGCACATACAGGCACCCACAGTGGGGCCTTTACATCATCCCAGGGGACATTAGCTTGTCAAGAGGGTTAAATCCATGACCCCTGCACAGTTCTTCACCCAGACACCGGGAAACAAAAAACAAAAAACAAAACCAACAACCCATTTCTGGTTACTGAGATTTGGCTTACCGGATCGAGGTTCTTAAACAGCAGGATGTCTTTGCAAGCCTCTTGCAATCGATTTCTTTGATCATCGGTTTTGGGGTGTATAATCTAAAAGGACATCAAAGTAACAAACAAATTAGTCTACTCATCTTACTCATAAGGGACAAATTTTCCCTGCAGGATGTTGGAGGGAAGAACCGTCAGTGCTGAGGCTCACTTCAGGTGACCAGACGTGAGCCACCAGCCCACTAAGCAAGGAAAAATGATAGGGCTTGTCTCAGGGAGGTGGACATTCACCCAGAGAGCACTTGAACATGTTTCAAAGGAGTGTTTCCCCCAGATGAGCAAGTTCCTTTTACAAAGGTCTGTGATTGGCTAATCCCTACAAATGCCAAAGCTTCCTGCTCTTGGGAACATACCAAAGGGCAACAGGCCGCAGAGCTATGCTGAAGACCTGGAGACTGCCTGCACTCTGCCTAATACTCTTCACGTCCTTAACACCGTTTCATACTCTGTCGGTGAGTACAATCGTCTTTCAGGATGTACATCTTTCCTTTGAAACCTGACAGTCTCTGGCAGCTAACCAATTCTTACCCATATATTGCATTAGACGTTAACGTACGTTTTTACGCACAATGCATGCAACTACCCCCACAGAGAGTGGTTTTCCGAAGGCAGCCAAGTAAACACGTGCTGCCATTCCGAGAGTGAATCTGAGGAAAGATGAACCCGACAGTCCTGGTGTGCTCGATTTAGAATGAGCTCAGAGAAACCCAGTGTAGCATATTCTTCCTAAAGTGTCATTCCGGGAGGGGGAGGACCAAGGGAATGCCTGTCAACTCCCCAGAGTCCCTCTGGACTAGCAGGAGGCTCAGCCAACGTGAACCAAAGGCCTATCCTTTCATGAACGTTCGTAGTTTATAAAATGAGTAGAGCAGCAGGAGACAGTCCCAAGAGCAGCAGGCGTGGAGCCATCCTCCCCGGACACCCACGCACGGTCTTTTCCTGCCCTCACGGTCAGAGAGTGGCCGTGGGAGCTGACGAGCAGGTGCCTCAGCTCCGCTGTCCCTGGTCCCATCTCCCCAGGTGAGAGATGTTCGCAGGGTGAAGGTGTGTGGCAGCGCTGCACGAGCACCATGACTCCAGCAGCATTTGCTCGCTTCGTCTCTGTGTTACATTTTGGCAATTCTTGCAATATTTCAAGCCTTTTCATTATTACTGTATTGGCTATGGTGATCTGTGATCAGTTATTACGACTTGCTGAAAGCTCAGATGATGGTTAGCGTTTTTTTTTTTTTTTAGCAACAACGTATATATATTTTTTAAAGATTTGTTTATTTATTCATGAGAGACACACTGAGAGAGGCAGAGACACAGGCATAGGGAGAAGCAGGCTCCACACAGGGAGCCCCATGTGGGACTCGATCCCGGACCCCAGGATCATGCCCTGAGCCAAAGACAGACACTCAACTGCTGAGCCACCTAGACGTCCCTACAACGTATATTATTAAGGCATGTACTTTGGTGGTTTTTTTTTTTTGTACTTTGGTGTTTTAGACATAATGCTATTGCACATTCAGTAGACTAAAACAGGGGCACCTGGGTGGCTTACTCGGTTGTGCATTTGCCTTTGGCTCAGGTCATGATCCTGTGGTCCTGCGATCAATGGAGCCCAGAGTCAGGTTCTGCTCAGTGGGGAGCCTGCTCCTCCCACTCCCTCTGCCTGCCGCTGGGCCTACTTGTGCTCTCTTTCTCTGTCAAATAAATAACATCTTAAAAAAATAACAGACTAAAACAGAGTACACACATGTGCACTGGGAAAACAGAAAATTCATTTGGCTGGCTTCACTGCAATATTTGCTTTATTTCGGTGATCTGAAACTGAACTCACTGTATCTCCAAGGTATGATGTATGTGTACTATTTATTTACCACACGAAAGAGTATTAGCCAGTGAAAGAGGAAGTCATTGCATTTTTTCCAATATGGGTAAGATATATGCAAACTTTCATTGACTGTCCAATCAACATTCATCTCAATCTAGATTCTAAGATGACATAGGGACACAGAAAGAGCAGACCCTGGTGCCAACTAACTTGCTGCTTACCATACAAGAAACTTTTTAAATCAGGGCACTGAAAAAAAATCATGCCAACCAAAATTCATATCTCCCTACTTCAAATAAGGAAGGTTAATAGAATAAAAAAAAAGTCACTTCTCGTTCCAATTGTAACTTCAAACTTAGCAATCATATGATGTTTGCCTGCTGAGGGGCGCCTGTGTGGTGCAGTCAGTTGAGCATCTGGCTCTTGGCTTCAGCTCAGGTGGTGAGCTCAGGGTTATGGGGTCGAGCCCCCTGTCAGGCTCCACGCTGAGTGCAGTCTGCTGGAGACCCTAGCTCTGACCCTCCCTGGTGCTCTCTCTCTAAAATAAATCTTTACCAAAAAAATGTTTGCCTGCTGAGCAGCTCTGTCCTCAGAGAGAAAAGGTCTGGGAGACCATGGCACCCTGGCTGAAATAATGTTCTAGGCCTGGAGACAAGAGGTGCTACAGCCTAGGGAGCAACCCAGCAAACCACAATTTAGACAGCCTTCATGTGCCCCCCATAAATGCTCCAGAAACATGGCATACCCAGTTAGCCAATCCCCAAAGCCAAGCCAACTCTGGGCTCTAGACTTATTTCCTCATCCCTTATTCTTTTTTTAAAAAATATTTTTATTTATTTATTCATGAGAGACCTACAGAGAGAGGAAGAGACATAGGCAGAGAGAGAAGCAGGCTACCCCTCATCCACCAAGCGGCCCCCTTGTCCCTTATTCCTTATCCCACAAACATTTCCTGCCTTCCACACCAGCTTGCAGCTCTCTGGACCCCTGGTAACCCACTTCAGGAAGACCCAAGGATTGTCTGTTATCACCCAGATTGTCATCTTTAATCATTCTTAGCACCATCTTGCACCTAAATTATCATCAATTTAGGTCTTTCTCCGACCATTCACTCGGTAGGAACCCCTCATGCAACAGCTTTCTCCTCTTCTCTCTCTCTCCTACTACTTGTGCATCTTATGAATTAACACTCTCAAATTCTGGTTCTCAATCCCGCCACCAGCTGCCGTAGTCCACTGCTTTCCTGGCTTTCAGTTTTCCCTCTGTCCTCTCTCCCACGATCACTCCTCAGTATCCAGAGGTTTTGATTTTTTACAGACTCTGCCTTAAAATCCTGCTCTGGGGGCACCTGGGTGGCTCAATGGTTAAGCATCTGCCTTCGGCTCAGGTCGTGATCCCAGAGTCCTGGGATCAAGTCCCACATTGGGCTCCCCAGAGGGAGGCTGCTTTTCCCTCTGCCTGTCTCTGTGTCTCTCTCATGAATAAATGAAATCTTTAAAAATCAATAAATAAAAAAATAAAATCCTGCTGTGCTCTGGAAAGCTAACAGTCAGAAACCAGGTGAATCTTTGCAGCTTTGGTATCCCTGCCCTCTAACGAACTGCTCAAGAAATGCTCTCCTCCCAGTTCTAAAGACTTTTTTCTGTTTAGTTTGGTGTAATCCTACATAGAAGACCTGCATCCAGTTAACTAAGGTTTCAGCAATATACCCAAATGAGATTTTTATTACATAGAAATAACTTTGTTTTTTTTTAATGAAATTTTATTTCTGATTTCAGGATAAAAATCTTTGTTAAACAAATGCCTAATGCAGCATTTATTATGTGCCAGGTGCTCGTTTAAGGGCTTTCAAAATATTAACTTGAGAAGCCCGGGTGGCTCAGCAGTTGAGCGCCACCTTCGGCCCAGGGTGTGATGCTGGAGACCCAGGATCGAGTCCCACGTCGGGCTCCCTGCATGGAGCCTGCTTGTCCCTCTGCCTGTGTCTCTGCCTCCCTCTCTCTTTCTCTCTGTATGTTTCTCATGAATATATAAATAAATAATCTTTTTTAAAAATTTTTAAAAAATATTAACTCATTTTATCCTAGTAATTGACCCCATGAAGCAGGTAATAATTTGTGCTAAAGTAAAGTAAGTCAGACAGAGAAAGAAAGAAACTGTATGATCTCATATATTAAAATGAACTTGCCTAAGTAATTTAATTTCTTCAGTGTCAGGAAGTTCAAAGCTGCAGAGTAAGGATTCATCCTAGGCCTGCTGGCTATGGAATTTATGCTCTAAACCAGGGTCAGCAAACTGGCTTAAAGGCCAAATTTCTTTTTGCATGGCCCCCTAAGCTAAGAACGACTGGGAGAAAAAAAAGCAAAAGAATTAATATTTCTTAAAAAAAAAAAAGAATTAATACTTCTTGACACATGAAAAGTATATGAATTTAAATTCAAGTGTCCATAAATAAAGTTTTTTAGTTTGGGGGGTTTGTTTGGTGTTTTACTTTGTTTTGTTTTGGTAAGCTCTATAACCAACATGGGGCTTGAACTCACGAACCCAAGATCAAGCACAGCCCACCAACTGAGCTGGCCAGATGCCCGAAATAAAGTTTTAACAGAACGCAGCCACACACATCCATTTATCTATTATCTATGGCTGTTCCCAAGCTGTAACAGCAAAGTAGCTGTGACAGAAACTGCATGGCCCCCAAAGCCTAAAGTATTTATTACCTGAAAACAGTAAATTTTTCAGTTAAAAAAAAGGGGGGGGGGCTCCAGAAAAAGTCTGCCAACTGCTGTTCTAATGTCTGGTGTCTTTCAATTTAAAAAATTAGAAAACCAATTAATAGAGTTTATAGAGACATTTTCTATAAAGAAAACACTGTAGGGCAGCCCGGGTGGCTCAGCGGTTTAGCACCGTCTCCGGCTCAGGAGACGGATCCTGGAGACCCTGGATCGAGTCCCACGTCAGGCTCCCTGCATGGGACCTGCTTCTCCTTCTGCCTGTGTCTCTGCTTCTCTCTCTCTCTCTCTCTCTCTCTCTCTCTCTCTCTCTCGCTTTCTCTCTGTGTCTCTCATGAATAAATAAATAAAATCTAAAAAAACAAAACAAAACACTGCCAATCTGTTTTGCTAAGCAGGAGGTATCTGTACAAGATAGTTTCCTTTTTGTCCAGTCCATTATCTACACAGAGCTAAAGGGAACGTTTAAAAAAGTTAAATGAGAACAGCTGGATGGATTCCATCACATTTACTGAGCTTTAAATCCTTGTCCCTCCTTCTCCACCCTCACCTCAACCACCCAGCCCGCAGCCACACCTGCCTGCACTCAGAACTGCCAACTGCTGCAACCACTCCATCTAATTAGGGACCCTGTCCATGTGGGGTTTGGTTTTATTTTAATTACTAGACTCTTTCATCATCATTTTAGCACTTCGTATTTTATAACTGTTCATTACTTTACTGGCTTGTTGTCTAATTCTGCTATTAGCCTCTAAGCCCCAAGATGGCTGGGACTTATCCACGGTGCTCACCACCAAATACCCTAGCACCCAGCCAGATATGCAGAAGGCACTCCCCCAAAATGTTGAGGAGTAACACAACAAAGAAATGACCCATTCTTAAAATTAACCATTTCTTCTCTACCAGGGCTATGTATTAGATATCTATATAACTCATATTTTCATTAAGATTTTTTTTTAAGTAACCTCTACAACCTATAGGGGGTTCAAACTCACAACCCCAAAATTGAGAAGTGCATGCTCCATCAACTGACACACAGCCAGGTGCCCCTATATTTTCACTTATTAAAGATAAAATCTAATTTGTGATTTTTTTCCAAATTCCATCTTAAGTATTTAAAAATTTTTTGAATTCTATCAAAGAATAAATATTTATACAAATCTGAGATTTAAGGATTTGATACATAGTCTGTGAAATATAAAATGTTCAAATGGTTCTTTATCAAAATATACGTTTTCCTTATAGACATTTTCCAATATCTGCTTAGGGCCAATTAATTCTGAAATCTGTAGTAATCATTTCCCAGGGCTCTGATGTCATTTACCTTTTAGTATCTAAGACCCCCAAAATAGTGCTGTTTTTAGTAACATGCTTAGAGAGCAAACTAATGGAAAGCCTGAAGCACTTTATAATTATAATAAATTAATTACAAAAAAAAAAAAACGACTAAAAGTAACATGGAGGGTGTTACAGGGGACAACTCTGGCAGTGAACGCCCAATCCACAAAGATTCTTTCTTCTCTAGGAACTGTCTTCATTTAAAAGTGGTGTCCGGTAGCCAAGGCTGCACTTCTTGTTCCTGGCCCCCTAAGTCAAAGCTGGGTCCATGAGAAACTCTCCCAGGGGAATTGAAACTTTAGGCTGACAGTCACAGCAATAAGAGCAACTGGTAGCCAAGTCCCTTTTCTCAGGTTTTTTTTTTTTTTTCCCCCAATACTTTCTGGGATTCTGTAAGATTTACAAGCTTACATCCAACAGTTTTCTTCAGTATTTTCTTTTTTGAATTTTTATCTCAATGTGATTGGGTTCTGTGACATAGCCAAATGACTCTATCGTAACTGGTACTGCCTCCAGGAATGAACTGGAGTGACCCGGGGAATCACTTAACCCATCACATGGGTCAAATGGTAGCTGACAGTCTGTGAGATACTGTGTATTGTCTTTAAACTGTACTTCTGAAACGTCCTTCAATTTGGATTACTAATTAAACCAGCTCATCAAACATCTCAATTACTAAGTTTTATCCTTTACCTTTAATACACAAATATGAAGATGTGTGTGCTCTTCAAAGTCATCCATTACTGTTTCTGGTGGATACGTAAATCAAGTACATGATGGGGAAGGTCTAGTTTTCCTGACTACATGAAGTACTAATAGCATGTTACACGTTAGTAATGGCACCGGCACTGTAATCCTAAAGAAACATAATTTCAGGCTAGAATTTATAGACATTATCTAATTAATTTATGTTCTGGTAGCAAACAGTGAGCTCCTCCCTCACTCGGCATCCCCATGGGTATGGGAATGAAGTGGGATTTCCCTCAAGACCTTCGAGATAAGATTCTTGATCTTTCTACCAGTGGATTTTACATATATTTCAGGGAGCTTAATGATGTAAGAACTTAGGGACAAAGTATTTGCTTTTCCATATTAAAACTCAACCTCATTTAAGTATTTGTCAGAGCTACAGAAATAAATTTTTGTTTATCTTTTGAGGCCAAACAGAAAAGAAGAGCTTTTGCCAAATAAGTACTCAAAAAAAAAAAAAAGAAAAGAAAAGAAAAAAAAAAAAAAAAGGTAAATTATTCCTTTCCATTTCCAGGCACAGTAATCTCCTATTTAGTTTACTTTTAACTAAATAAATAATAGGTGAAGGAAGGACATAGCTAAAAAAACTGCTTCAAACAAAACTGGACAAATTCTTACAAAAACATTACGACCTTCAAGCAATCAGTTTCTGAGCAAACACACTCACAGATTTTAAAGAGTAAGAACTTTTATAGTGACGCTTTAGATATAATTTTACTGTGATTTCTTTTTTGTTTCAGAATAAGCTTCTGTTGTTATAAATTAGTAGAAACAGAATGTTTTCCCCAGTATTTTTCTTTACTAGAAATACTGTCAGAAAAATCACACTAATGCTATGAGAAAGGGAACTAAAAAAATTTCCATCACCAGGCTGTATTTCTGCAAAAGAAAGAAAACCACAACTGCAGTGAGTTTTTATGTTCATCTTTCTTTTTATCCAAACAATAAGACTCTTTCTCTTTGGAGGAAAGTAATTCTATTGAGCTTAAAGTAGAAGTATCAGAGAGAAGACTAGGAAAAGGAACAGTCAAAATAATTCCATTATGCCTCCTGTCAATCTATATGCCTGTGAGCCTCTTTTCTATTATTATATTCCTGATCTAATACTGGAGTATAATTTAAAATTAATTTCTTAAGTAAATTACATACCCTGGACTCTGCATCATCTTCTTCTTCATCAGGATTATAAGCTTCTGCACATACTATAAAAATAAAAATGGACATTCTTCCATCAGGAAACATACAATAAATATACCCTAAAAAAATTAATGAACAAAAAAAGAATCATGGTATAAAAAAACATTAGTTTATTTCATCCAGAGCAAGCAGTTTATACTCAAAAATTGATTCCTTATATAATGAATTTATTTATTAAAATATAAAGCTGTGCTTTAGGACGATGGCAAATGCTTTCTGTTATTCAGAGACACATAGCTTCGCCTCTTCTACTTTCATTTCTAAGCTACAGAAATGTATAAGATCTAAAAATTACTTAAAGAACACACACTAAAAAAAGCTAAGTCTGCTATGAAATGATCAACTTAATTATACAGTTACAAGCACCTCTCATAAATTATCCATAACCCAATCTTCCAAGAGCAAATACGATTAATGTGTTCATATTCCTTTCTAGTCTTTATTCTGAATTGAGTTCATACTGCATATGCAATGTTAAAACTTGCTTTTTTCATTTAACACCATAAGAATTTCACATACCATTAGAAATATTTTGCAAAAATTGTTTTAAGGACAGCCAATTGTTTACCATAAGCTATAATTAACCACTCTCCTAAGGTTAGACACTTAGCTGGCTTCTCTTAAAACAAGCTTGCAATAAACATCTTCATGCATAAATATTTGCCTACATTTCAGATAATGGTATAGGAATTATTCCCAAATGTTATTTTTAGGAGCTAACAGGTATGACAATTTTTCAGGCATACAGATTACCAAGCTTCCTTCTAGAGGGACTGTATGCATCCACTGTCCTACAAAGAATGCGTAAGAAGACTCCTCTAAATTATATAACAGAAATGGATGTTACTGCTTAAAATCTTTGCCACTTTAGATGAAAAAAAATCATTTAAATCTTTAAATTACTTTGAATTTGAACTATGTTCAAATGTTTGTAAGTTGACTCTATTGCTGCCTTTTGTCCTTATGAGCAATCTCTGTATGCACTTGGTTTTCCTTTTGATTTACGCTAGTTGCTTAACACCACTTTGTTATCTTTCTCAGAATCATTTTACCCAGTTTGCTTTTTCATGGTAATTATAAAGTTGTCACAGATAGCTATGCATGCTTGCTTTTAATGCCATGAGATCAAGGAAGAAAATTCCCCAATATGATTTAAACTCAGCATTAGACATCACAAAAACACCTTTGGTTCCTAGGAAACGCCTTCTTCATTTGCAAATCTAAAGATTATTTCTCTTTTGGTTTTTTAAAAGTAGATTTTATTTTTTTACATTTACCCTTTAATTCATACGGACTTTACTCTGCCATAGACATTTAATTTTAACATAGAAATTTAAAGAACAGAGGATCGGTGAAAAGATGACAAATGTCTTTCCAGGGGCCTCAGGATGGCATCAAGAGTATTATCATCATTAGTACTATTACTGCATTACTATAAAACCTGACATTAGCTTTCTTTCCTCCCAGCATTGCTCTATATACACCTTGGCCAGTGAGTGAGTGATTCTTAACCAGGGCCAATTTTGCCCCCTAGGATGACATCTGGCAATGTCTGGAGACATCTTTATTGTCACAACTGTGGGGGCTAAGGGGGGAGTCACTGGCCCTTGAGGCGGACCAAAGATACTAATAAACTTCCCACAATGCACAGAGCAGCTCCCCTTCCCCTCAACCTACAATCCCCTGGCTCAGATGTCAACAGTGCTAGGGTTGAAAAACTCTGACCTACTGTATATTTTCTCATTCAATCTCGCAACAACTCTAAAATAGATCAGTTTTCTATCACCTGACAGGTGAAAGACCAGGGCAGAGCGGTTTACGTGTATCTTGGCCCAGATCACACATTCTAGTACAACGGGACCAATACGAGATCCCAGCATTGTCTGGCTGACCCCAGAGCCTTGGCTCTTAACTACTGTTCTGCGCTGGACTCTGGTGAATTCACCGGCATCATGCCTGGACTTCAGCCTTCTGTCTCAGAAACCCAACAGAAGGGGACTGGTCTCTCACGGGCAGGCTCCTGTTAAAGAACCTCACTGATGCCTATCACCAGAATGCCAACTAACTAATTCTCTGAATCAAGTATGGAAATCAGCATGACCAGCTCTCTCCCCACAGGAAGACCATGGAAGAAGCCAAATCACAATTAAAAGGCTGCTTGGTGAGAAAGAGCTAGGAGGAAGAGAATTTGTCTAATAAAATGAATGTTTAGTGGCATTCGTCTGGGACAGCTTGAGTTTTCCGCATAGACCGTACAGATGGTCCTTATCATGGGGCCCAGACACTTTAATTGTGTTGGCTCCCACTTTCCAAAAAAGCATGAGGACATTTACTTCTAAAGCTTGGCTCTGAAACTGTGCTTCCGTAGATGACCAATCTCATAGGCAGGACTGCTACCTGATTAGTAGGGCTCAGTACAAAATGAAGACACAGCCTCAGTCTCAAAAATTCAGAATTTCAAGAGAGCAACAAGAGACTATCAGACCAAACTCTGAGACTTTGTAAATAGGGGGCCCGGGCAGTCAGCCCTGGTAATGGGACCCATATATTCAATGAGGTGGTACAGCAGGTAAGACACTTCAGTTGTTGATCTTACATCTTAATTCACAGAGGGAAATCTTAACGCTCTAATTCCTAAGTTCCAAGCCCCTATATTCTGACTAAAAATCAGGAGGAGTAAGAACCTATTGTGTTTCTAAATAACTCTCAATTGTCCCAGTATTATTTAACACCCTTTCTGATTTGTGGTATCTGCTTTCTCACTCCTTTGTTTCTCGGCTGCCCATTTCATTGAACTATTTGCCGTATCAGTAGTACCAGGATTCAGTTGCTGGCGTTTATGTGCAATGTTTCACCATGTTCCAGTTCATCTACCAACCACCTCCTACAGCCAGAGCAAATAGAACACCTGCAGTCTTGTACCCAGTCATGTGCCTTCCAACCCCTTATCTTTACTTCCACTGTTTTCTGGGGTTGGAGCTCCCACCATTTCCTCCTTTCCAAGCCATCCATCCCTTCTCTCCAGCCCCAGCTAAAAAGTCAAGACAACAGCCTTACCTCCTCAGAGCAAATTGAGGAAAACCCACATCTATACTCTCTTTGCCCTGTTCCAATACCATGGGCAGAGCTCACTGTCATCTCTTACCACACTGTACTCTACGAAAGTTATTACTACCTGTTCCCCTCTCCAGGCTGGGACTTACAGCCCATCAGGGACTATGTGCTCCTGGTCCTCCTTCTATTTCCCTAGCACTGACCTGGCTCAATGCACACTTTTTTTTTTTTTTTTTTTGAATGACTGATTAATGAACAGACAGGCCTTCAAGGTCCTTGAGGGCATAGATGATTGTCTTGTTTAAATATCTCCTGAGAGTCTACCTGCATTATACACTCTCCAACACAAGTTGAATGAATGAATTAAAAGCTGTCCTTTGCTAAAATGACTTAACACCATTTGTCCAAGAAAAAGGAACAGAGTGAAATGAGAACCCTTTATCTTGTTCGCCAAGGTGCCTGGCACAGAGCCTGGAAGTTCAATAAATATCAATACAAGGAAGGAATGGATGAAAAGTTCTATGTCTGAAGGACCCTCACACCAAAGCCTCTAGATTATACAAGCTGCTTTGTTTTCTTTCTAAAATGTATTTACCCTATCCCTCCTGGGCAATGTGAAATTGAGCCTGAAATTGTATACTCCCTTCTTTGTTTGGCAATTACACAGTAGTGAGGGACAGAGCCTTATTCTTCCAGTGGACCCTACATTGAGGTTTTCCTGTTATGTTTGTATATATAGATTTGGACAATACACCAGTTATCTAGAATAGTCCAAGAACTTAAGTCAATTCCCACGCTAGACTGTGAAATGCATGCACTGTGTAGCCAGATGCCTGTCACAGTTTGCAGGACAGAACAGGAAGTGAGAACCATATTGACTCTGCATCTTCTAGGGCTTGGCCCTCAATCTTTTCATGCAACACACACACACACACACACACACACACAGAGCTGCACACAGTTGACCCTTGTACCATGTAGGAGTTAAGGGTGCCGACCCCCTATGCAACTGAAAATCCACATATGACTTTTGACCCTCTGAGAACTACAAAGAGCCTCCTGTTGATCAGAATACTGATAACATGAACAGTTGATTAACACATTTTGTATGTTATGAGTGTTCTATATCATATTTTTATAATAGAAAAGGCTGGAGAAAAGAAAATGTTATTAAAATCTTTAGAGAAATCACATTTACAGCACCGTACTGTGTCCTACCAAAAACAAATCCATGTATTAAGTGGACCCGCACAGTTTAAACCATGTTGCTCAAGGGTCAATTGCAGTGATAGACAGAGATAAGGAATTTTCTTTCCCCATCATGACAGCAATTACATGTTGTCCAACAGTAGCCCTCTGACTGACACCAAATGGGTCATCTCACAATTCAATTTAATTAACACTACCTACCTGAATTTAGTGTCAGATCCCGTAAGTCAAAGGGCTGGGTCTTGCAAGATTGGCCTCCACTTGAGATGCTAACCTCAGTTCCCAGGACACCCACACATCTGAACATCTAGCTATAAACTTAGGGTTCTCACAACCCCTCCCCTCTGGTTCTGTAATTCACTAGAATGACTCATAGAACTCAAGAAAGTACCTTCCTTAGTCTTACCAGTTCACTAGAAAGGAAAAAACTCAGGAAAAGCCAATGGAAGAGAGACACAGAACAAGGTATAGGGGACAGGCACAGAGCCTCCAAGTCCTCTCTGGGTATCCCACCCTCCCAGTACCTTCCCCTCCAATGTTTTTACCAATCTGGAAGCTCTCTCTCTCTTTTTAAAAGATTTTATTTATTTATTTGAGAGACAGAGAGTGAGCAAGAGAGAGAGCACAAGCAGGGGGAAGGGTAGAGGGAGAAGCAGACTCCCCAATGTGCAGGGAGCCCAATACAGGGCTCAATCCCAGGGTTCATGGGTTCATGACCTGAGCCAAAGGCAGATGCTTAACCAAGCCATCCAGGTGCCTCTGGAAGCTCTCTTAGCTCTTGTCATCTAGGGTTACGTTACACAGTCACCACTGATTAAAACATTAGCCAATGGCGATTAACTGTGTCCCCAGGTTCCAGCCCCCTCCCAGGAGGTTGGTGGGGGCTCTAGGCTGGGGGGTGGGGTGGCGCTGAAAAATGCAAGCTTCTATCCAAAGTTTGGTCTTTCTGGCAAGCAGCCCTCATTCTGAAGCTATCTAGAAGCCCCTCCACCAAGAGTCACGAGGCACCAAAGAAATTATTCTCATTTAGGAGATGCTAAGGGTTTCCAGGAGCTCTGTGTCAGGGGCCCAGGACACAGAGCAAGCACCCTTCTTACTGTACCAGACAGGGGTGACGGCAACTCCCAGGGCCACTATACTTGTTGGTAATGCATAAAAATGAGTACACACAGCTCTGCATTGGACAAGTTTATATAACCCGTGCTAGCTTTCAGCCTAACAAAGGATAAAGGAACCAGCTTGAACTCCATGAGCTATTCCACTGGGCCTCAGCAACTGGCACACAGCCTTGTGCACAGTACACCCTCAATAAATATTTGTTGAAGGAGCAAAAAGCCAATGTGGCCTGTACAGAAAAACCGCGTGGTTTATAGGCTTTTAGCATAGGAAGAAAACTGCCTTCTGGAAAATACATAAAATTTACTTTTCCAATGTTCTCAATCCATTAAGATTTTAGCATACTTATTTAAATGATAATCAGCTCAAAAGAAAGCCATGATAAAAGCACAGGTGCATGAGACAACAGAGTTCTGCATCAGGATGGTTAAACTTAGCTTTTGAAGTGGAAATGCCCTCCTACAAAAGGAAAAAAAAATTACCTTTACAAATACTAGTTTAAGCCATGCATTCTCTTAATCTTGCTTAAGATTAACTGGGGGAGGAGGCAAAAAAATTACTTTTTAAATTTTTTTGTGGGTAAAGCACATAAATACAATACACAGACAGTATACCTGTGGTATTAAAATCTCATTGTGGGGGTAAGTGGAAGGGATGAAAGGAAAGAGCCTACCTACAAAGACTTGGGGGAGGGGCACAGGAGTGGCTCAGTGGTTGAGTGTCTGCCTTCGGCTCAGGTCATGATCCCAGGGTCCTAGGATCAAGTCCTGCACCAGGCTCTGGAGCCTGCTTCTCCCTCTGCCTGTGTCTCTGCCTCCCTCTCTGTGTCTCTCATGAATAAATAAATAAAATCTTGTTTTAAAAAAGACTTGGGGGAGAGCCAATGATAAAAATAAGGCTGAGAAGCACCACGATAAGATGTGCTAGTCCCAGCGAAGTAAAGGGAAGAGGTACAGTGACAGTCAGGAGACTCTCCCCTCCCCTACCTCATCCATGTTTCTGCCCTGAAAGTGTGGTGCACACCTGCTCTGACACATCAGTGTGGATCCTAACTTTGAACTCCCAGAGCAAAGGCATGTGGATGCATCCACAACATAGAAGTTCACACTTTGATCTCAAATCACATTCAAGTGAAAGGATCCATCAGAATTCTTATTTATCATTAAAAAAAAATAGTCTGTAGAATTCGGGAGAAGCTACAGAGTGAAAGAATGCTGGAGAAGCACAGAGGAGAAAGTAGTGGGCAGCTGCTCAGAGGACAGAGAAGGCTTCGCAGAGAAAGAAGCCCCCCCGGCAGTTAATGGGCAAGGCAACCAAGTCTGAGAAAAGAAGAGACTATGTATGTGTTCGGTGCTGTATTTCTAGCCCTTAGATCTGCGACTGGCACACAGTAAATGGTAACAAAAATGGCTGGGAAAGGAACATTCATTTTAGTGGTGAGAAAAGTAGAGTTTTCTTTTCATCTTAGACCTAGGAAAACTGCATCTGTTAGGACAGCTCGCTTACACCACATAACAAGCATCCCCAAATCAGAGTGACTTAAAGCAGAAGTTGATTTCTTGCTCACAGGATAGGTCCATCTCAGGACAGTGGGTACTTTGCTCCATGTCGTCTTCATGAAGCCTGCAGGCTGACAGCCCCACCACCACTTGGAAATCTCACCAGTCCCCAAGGCAATGGCAAATTGCTTGCTGGCCCCTGACAGGTTCTAGATATAGCACCCCAAAACAGGGCACCTCATTTTGACTATATTAAACTGAAGATGTTTGACAAAACAGCAGAAGCAGAAAGGTCACTCTGACTTCTCCCACCTTGCCCTTTGGCCCTGAAATCTCCCATGTGAAAAGTACCTTCCCTGTACCAGGGGGGAGGAAGACATCCTTATCACCAAACACATGGAAGTTAGGGTGAGAAGTCTATATAAACAATCCTTAACCATTTACTACCAGGAGCCCAAACCCCTTTGTCTTGTCAATCCTTCATAGATTTATTGTTGCCCAAAAGATATGAAAGTTTCCTGCTCTAGTCACTTGTTTGGGTCATTTACTTGTGAAGGACCCCATAAACATGTAAAAGTTCAATAAAATGTGTGTAATTTCTCAGTATTCCTTTTTTTTTTTAAGATTTTATTTATTTATTTGACACAGAGCACATACAGGAGGAGCAGCAGAGGGAGAGGGAAAAGCAGGCTCCCCCCTGAGCAGGAAGCCCAATGTCAGCCTTGATCCCAGGACCCTGAGATCATGACCTGAGCTGAAGGCATACACTCAGGTGACTGAGCCACCCAGGCGTCCCTCTCTTGTTACTCTTCTGTCAGTTTCTTAGGCCCAGCCAGAGACCCAAAGAAGGTACAGGAGAATTTTTCCTTCCCTACACTTGTAAAGCTTCTGCCTACAAGTGATACTCATCCCTTCTTGCCAAGAAGGAATATATAATCACAGTTCACAGAACAAGTGATACAGCCATTCCTAACTTCAAGGACACAGGGACATGTATCTCATCGGATGCTAAGAGAGAAAACCAGAGTATTGTGAAGAGTCTTAATAACCAATGAAACCACCTGATTGCCCTAAGCTCAAGGATTCCTCTCTTGTCTTCTCCATGAGGAGTTTAAAAGGGAAACGGAGAGTACTGAAATCAAACATATAAATTACTTAAGAAAAAAACATTCTTACCTTAAAAATCTATAGACTAAGACTCAAACTCTACACACAATCATTACAATTTCCTTAAAACTGCCTTCCAAATATTATTTAGTCATTGACCATTTCACTTAATATTTTACTATTTCCTGCATCAAAATATTAAAAGTTTTAATGATCTACCATTATTGCTTACATTTAAGCTACAAAAAAGAGCAATATAAACCTTCGTTCAGGTGGGTTCTTGAATCATCCCCAACATATAATTACCTTAAAAATGGCTATAAATGTTTTCCTGTTATTTCCACTATTAAACAGCCCGTCTGTCACAAAAGCATTTTAGCTATACCACACATTTTATTCAACTGCCCTGATTTATTACAACCCAACTGTTTTTGTTCCCCTTTAACAAGAGAGATATTTAGGGACTCAGTTGGTTAAATGTCTGACTCTTGATTTTGGCTCTGCTCATGATCTCAGGGTCGTGAGATCGAGCCCCATATTAGGCACTCAGCAGAGTCTGCTTAAGATTCTCTCTCCCAGGCAGCCTGGGTGGCTCAGCGGTTTAGCACTGCCTTCAGCCCGGGGTGTGATCCTGGAGACCAGGGATCGAATCCCACATCAGGTTCCCTGCATGGAGCCTGCTTCTCCCTCTGCCTGTGTCTCTGCCTCTCTCTCTCTCTCTCTCTCTGATTCTCATGAATAAATAAAATCTTAAAAAAAAAAAAATCTCTCTCCCTCTCCCTTTGCCTCCCTCCCCAGCGAGTGCACACTCTTCTTCCTCCCAAATAAAAAATGACTAATTTTTTTTAAAAAGACAGAAATTTAGAGTAAAACTTCATAACTTAACAATTCATTTCTCTGTTTTTGTTTCTAAAAACGATTTTCCCTCATCTGTATACCACTCCTCTTTAAGCGACTGTAAATCAAGAACAATTCACACCTCACAAATAAACCATCACGTGCAGGGCACCAGTGGAACACTGTCACTGAGACACAAAAATGAGCAGCAATAGAGAGCTTCAAACAAATGAGAATTTGTCCATCATTTGCTATTTTCCTATATTTAAAAGCTGTGGAAACCAAAACACCAGCTTAATGTCCACCTCAAACTTACAATAACATGGCTTCCTCTACACCTTGAATACTTTAAAAAACACCCTCAGAGGTGGAGTACAAGAGAGTGAAGAGTATGCAAATCCTCACCCCAAGAGCAATGATAAAACAAGACAAAATTTCCACCAATAAAAAACAAAACCATTTCAGGTCTCTGCAGATTAAAGGCATATAACAAATGTAGAAGCATTTATTCGTATAAAACTACTGGACCTCAAGTTACAACAGGGGGAGCACACAGGAGAAAACACTGGCGTGCCTTTCATTTACTTACTCTATGACCACACTCAAAACACATCTGACACCCAAAGTATGGGTTTATTTCCACATGACTAATTCTCCAACACCAGCTGGGTGTCCTACAATTCAATTCAGCGCTGACACCAACTGCCTGGAATTAGCATCAGATCACACAAGGTAAAGGTTCAGTCCCCTATGACTGACCCCCCACTGCAGATGCCAATTGCAAGCAGTATGTACAAAGGTTATCTACAGCTTGTTTGACTTGCCTACAGATTGCAGGTTATCACAACTTCCTCAAATTTCATCATAGAACTCAGAAGAACATGTTTACCAATTTACTAAATAATAAGGAATATAATAAAGGATACAGTTTAACAGCCAGGTGAAGAGCTAGCATAGGGATAGGTCTGGAAGGGCCCTGAGCACAGGAGCTTCTGTCCTTATAGTCAGAGTGTGCCACCCTTCCAACATGTAGAGGTGTACTCCAAACCCTGTACTTTGGGGATTTTTATGGGGCCTTCATCAAATAGGCATGAGTGATCATAACTCAATCTCCAGCCCCTCTCCTCTTTCCAGAGGATGGAGGATAGAGCCAAAAGTTCTAAGCTTTTAATCATGACTTGGTCATTCTGGGGAGCAGCCCCCATCTTTAAGGCATCCAGAAGCCCACCAAGAGTCACCTCACCAGAACAAAAGACACTCCTATCACCCAGGGAATTCCAAAGGATTTAGGAATTCTGTGTCAGGAGCCAGAATTAAAGACCAAATATTAGCACAAAACATGCTCCAAATGCTCTTACCACTTAGGAAATTACGAGGGACATTGAGGAGCTCTGTGCCAGGAACTAGGGACAGACAGCTATATATAATTTCCATTCTTTTACAGGGAGTCCACAGCATTCTTGCTTGGAGCTGCTATCCCAGATCCCCCATCTCCAGCTCAGTCACCAAGGCAACTCTACCAGTTCTGCTGCTGCAGGAGGCTAACCTGATTGACTGTAGAGCACAAAAGAACCAATGCCCAGCAGCAAGGTTGGTAATGGTGGTCTTGTAGGTAGACAAACAGGAGGACTAGAACCTTGCCTACCTTAGGTCATGGTTCTGGCTGCAGCAAGCAACAGATCAAAAGACTAACTAGAAATTAAACCCCCAAAAATGAGACAGCAAGGAGAAGCTTCATAAGCTCTTCAAATGTACATGGCTGAATGGAAGGCTCTGTGGGCATGCAGGAGAAACTAGACAGGACCCAGGCCATCCACATATCCCTGGCTGTCCTTAAACCTGTAGCATATGTGGAGAAGAGCAAAATGGTAGTTAAAAGTCAGGGCACTTCTTAAAGCTATCTGAAATTTGAACATGCTTCCCAATTCAAGCACAGATCCATCAGCTCAAGGCATTTGAGTATAACCTTTAACTAATCATGGAGAGATAACTAAGTGATGTACACACAGGAGCTAAACCTAGAAAGCCAAGGCTAATGTTTTTTTTTTTTTTTTAAATTAAAAAAAAAAAAAGCAGGGACATTAGCAGCCCCATACTCAGAGAAGACAGAGTCTATATATTTACCCTAGGAAAGTCACTGAGCAAAAAATAGCAATAACCCTGAGACAGAAGAAATCAGAATTTGGAATTGCTATAAAATATAATCTAAAATGCCAGCTCTCAGCAAACTTATAAGAATGGGAAAGACCAGCAAAAAAACAGGAAAGTGTGACCCATATTCAGGAAAACAGCAGTCAATAAATAGCAAAGACTTCAAAGCAGTGACTGTTCAAAGAACTAAAAGAAATCAGGTTTCAAGAATTAAAGTGTGATAACAACGACTCAACAAATACCTTTACCTCAAATAAAGAGGTAAAAATTACAAAAAAAAAAGAAAAGAAAAGAAAGAAATTCTAGAGATGAAAAGCCTACTGAGATAGAAAATTCACTAGATCAGCTCACCAAGTTTGACTTGGCAAGAGAAAGAATCAAGGAACTTGAAGACAGAGCAAGAGAAACTACTCAATCTGTAGAACAGACCAAAAAGTGAACAAATAAAAGTGAAGAGAGTCTCAGAGATCCGTGAGACATCTAGCACATTAACCTGAAGTTCCAAAAAATAAGAAAGGGGGAGAAAAAAATAGAAACAATAGCCCCCAAATTCCCAAATTTTATGAAAAACATTAACTTAATGGTTCAAGAATCTCAATGAAACTTAGCCAAGCATAAACACACACATAAAAATTCATACCTAAACACATTTTCATAAATTGTTTAAAAATAAAAAATAAAGAAAATATTTAAAACTGCAAAAAAAAATATCATATACAAGGGAACAATAAAATAATAGTTAACTTCTCATCAGAAACAATAAAGATTGGGGCATCTGGGCGGATCAGTTGGTTGAGCACCTGCCTTCAGCTCAGGTCATGGTCCTGGGATAGAGCCCTGTGTTGGGCTACCTGTGCAGCAGGGAGCCTGCATCTCCCTCTCCTGCTCCCCCTGCTTGTCTCTCTCTTGGTTGAATAAATAAATAAAATCTTAAAAAGAAAAAGAACCCATAAAGATCAGAAGGCACTGATACCATATTCAAATTGCTGAAAGAAACGGTTTCACAAAGAATTCTATACCCAGCAAAAGTATCCTTGAAAAATGAAGGTAACATGAATGCATTCTCAGTTAATCAAAGACTGAGAAAATTTGTTGCTAGCAGATGTGCCCTACATGAAATACTAAAGGAAGCCTTTAGGCTAAAAGAACATGACATCAGATGCTAACTCAAATTGGCAGGAAGATATAAAAAGCACTGGAAAAGGAAAACATGTGAGTAAATAGGAAAGACCATATAAACATACTTTGCTGTTTTTTCCTCTTTTTACTTTAAAAGACAAGATTTCATAAAGTAGTAATTATAACACTGCACTGCTGGGATTATAACATATACGATGCATATGTCAATAACAGCACAATGGGCTGTTCCTCCTAGTTCATGCACCTTGGAAAGGCAGTCTGGTGATTATATGTGGCTATTCCCAGGAAGAGACCACCTCTTCTCAGTTTGTTGCTGCATAATGATCAAGGTGAAAGAGGTGGGGAGGATAATACAGACCCATTCTGAGACTTCAGGATCCCAACCTGACCACTCCTGGGCATGATGTATCTCTGGCCCAAAAACGTATAATGCTTCCCACAACATACAGAATAAAGCCCAAACTCTTACCAAAACCCATACATTGCTAATCTTATTAGAATATTCACTATTACTTCAACCTAATATCATTTCACATGGTTTGCTCAACTAGAAATTTATTTCTTCCACTCCCACTAATCAAAAGCCTACTCTTCCCTCAAAACTCTACACAAACGTCCTCTCTTCCCTGTCATTTTCCCTAAGCACGCGAGTCAGGACTAAATGCTCCCTTCTATTTAGGAAAACAGAATGCACCTTATTTGCTCTTTTTTTCTTATGCTGAGGGCTAGAAGTTATTGCTGGCTTACATTTAGAAGCTACATTTTATGAAAATGAATACCTTTAAACCCTGGAAAGGCTCATACTCCAAGAGGCATGTAGGAACTAAGCAAGCAAGGAGGAGGAGGAAATTCGCATCTCCTCCTCACCCACTGAGGGCATAAACTCAGAGTGGAATGTCTAGCTGCTCCTTTGAGTTCACACTGCCTGCAGAATGTGTATAGATGTGCATAGTGGAATTCATCATGACCCAAATCTGCTGTGCTGTCCTTCAAATGGCTCACAGTGATGAAGGGCAAAAGCAGAAAAACGTGCACCTTTAGCCCAGAAGGCTAACCTAGAGCCTGTATTGTTCCGATAAGGATCAAATACGTACTGGCTGCTTCATTCTTAAAAGGTCTCATGACTGCCTGTACATCTCACTGATAGTTAATATCGAGCTGAATGATAAGCACCAGAGAAATCTTGCCAAAGTAGTTTTACGGGCAGAAATTCAAAGAAACGTTTATGATCTAATACTCCCTGTGTGTCTCCTCCCTCTTGGGCACCAAGCATACAACCACCAGCTTCATACAGCGAAAGGCAGCTCTTTCTGCCCATGGGCCCTTTCTCTGTGATATAAAAAAGCACCTGCTTGTGTGGAAAAGGTCTCAAGAATTCTTTCTTAACTGCTGGCTCCCAACCCCCACATCGATGGGTCCAAGTTCATGGGTACACGGTCAGCTCCTCCAGGAGGCTTGGACACAAAGCTAAGTCTTACCTCTAACAATCTCACAGTGTGTGCAGAACACTGTCTTGCAAATAGTGAACAAAAAATGCTTAATTTAAGCGAAGCGACAGCACAACCAACCAGATATGAAGTCAATCTCTTCTATAGTTACCAGAGCGTAAACATTTCAAAAACATTTATGCACAAAAAAGAGATGACCCCTCCAAATTACAAACCCTTACAAGTCTAGGGGGGAAAAACCCAATCTGATTTTAAAATGCAATAATTTTGCATAATAGGAGGGAACCAGGTGGTTGGCTGTTCTACTGTTCTGAAGAAAAGAACATCAAAAAACACAGCCTGTTAGAAGAAAATTACAGTGACCTTTAGCCTCCCACTCCATCTCTTTGAAAAATTTGTGGTATAAATGTAAAGTAATATTTCTTCTTTGGGGCTTTATTCCTTTGTAGCTAGATGAACTGATAATGTGAGATAATAGTTCCATTCTTTTAAAAAGAAATGACATTTGTCTAAATTGTTATTTACTGTCATTCTGTGTGTAAAGTATTATGTGCTCATAAAACGGTGATGTTTCTCAACAGAAAAAAGACACACCCGCATGGGTCACCTGCCACCTTGTAAGCAGGTGGTGAACCAAGTGACTTGAACTCCCCTCACAGAATGACAGAGGGTGCATCAACTTTCTCTGATTTGTAAATGTAGGGAATCCACTGCAGATGTCACCTGAGGCTGGAGAGGAAGTTCAGTGGGCCAGCGGAGAAGCTGCCCTGGACAAGGGAATATAGAGAGCTTCCTTAGGCTGGCCAGCCCAACCTAATAATCATCTGGCAGACAAGATTCTAATAATCCAAAATGGGTTGGCTGAAATTAGTCTCAGATGAGGTCAGGGTTTCAAAGCCCTCTGTGGTCCCCAGAGGGACAAATGAGAGCGTCCAGATCAAGCCAAGACGGGTGGACTAGTTTAATCAGAACCCTTCCCTGGCCTGGGGGGCCTGAATCACAGAGAATACCAGGTCAGTCTCTTTCTGGTGGCACTGCCGTAGAGTGTGTAGAGCTGTGGTGTCCTATCCCCAACCTCATGGAGAGAGCAGCCTACAGCAAAAGAGGATCAGAGGACAGAGACAGAGAGATTCTTAACACTATTCAAAACCCAGATTCTAGTTCCTCCCGAGGCCCAGCTTCAGGCCTGCCCTCCCGGAGGCTTGATGACTTTCGGAGCACCCCACACCCACCATTTCAATAAACTTCCCATTTTTGCTTGTTTAATTTCAATGTACGTTTCAGTTACTGACAACCAAGAAATGAAGGAGAACTTTGGTTTAAAAAGATCTGGACAAGGAAAACAAAATAACAAAAGGTCCAACCAACTGCCAAAAGTAACTAAGAATAAAAACCACAGAGCAGTCATTGATTAGAAAGTGGTATTTGGGGCACCTGGGTGGCCCAGTTGGTTAAATGTCTGTCTTTGGCTCAGGTCATGATCCTGGGGTCCTGGGATCGAACCCTGTAGTGGGCTCCCTGCTCAGTGTGGAGCCTGCTTCTCCCTCCCTTTGCTACTCCCCCTGCTTCTGTTCTCTCTGCCAAAGAAATAAAATCTTAAAAAAAAAAGAAAGAAAGAAAAAAGTGGTACTTACAAGATAACAAGTTCAAACTCAACAAAATTCTAACAACAAAAGTAGGTGACACCAAAGTCAAGGCCCACGTGTGGCTCTGACGGGAGTATCCATGCTTGCTCATCTAGGATATTAACCAGAGAATAAAAATGATAAAGGTCCTCTGCAAAACTGAAATTATTCTATTCCACCAAATTTTGCTGTTGTAGCAGAACAAAGTCAGCTTTAGGTCTTCAATTTTTTTTTATTTTTATTTTTAAGTTCCATGGATTTCAGAACCACCGGTTGGTATTTTTTTTTAAAACAGTTTAGTGTTTTTATGAAAATGACACATGCACCCTGCAAACAACTCATTTATTAAGTATTAAACTTTTGTTTTACCATACACAACATGCCTCTAGCTTTAGGAAAACTAACAGAAAACCATTCCAATTTATTGACTCTTCATTTGTAAAGCTGTGCCTGGTGTTTATGACAATGGAAGCACTAATCAGGCTCCTTGCCTCTACCAGCTGGTTAGGGAGATTAATTCATCTGTTAAGGCAGGAATATAAATTATTATCTGTGACTATACAGAAGTAACTGATTTACAGTGTAGAGAAAGAGCACAAGATTCAGACAGACCTAAGCACATTTCAGCTCTGTTTTTTTTTCCTGCCACTTATTAACTGCCTGACCCTTGTACATTACCAGGCATTATTAAATGCAGTTTTTCCCATCTTGAAAATGTGGTTATTAAGACCTACTTTGTAGAATTGCTGTGATTAACTAAATAAATGCCACGTGTCTAGGCATTATATGAGAAGTAAACCTTGAAAAACAGATTGGTATCTTTGGTTTAAGCTATCAAAAAGCATGAGGATGAAATAGAATAAACATTTAAACTTGTCTGTGAAGGAGAATAAACTCCAGGCCTCTACACAAATCCCCACCAAAAGCTCCCCTCAAAGCCCCACCACCCTACCCTGTTCTTCCTAGGTCTGTAACCCTATTTTGTACTAGCCTTCTCACAAACCTTCCCACCAACTAAACTGTGGCTGCCAACTACCTCAACATTCTCTGATTTAAAATATGTCAGGTAATCCTCCCATCAACTTTGTGTGTAAGGTACTGTTATCATCCCCATTTTTTAGACAAGGAAACTGAGGCCCAAAGAAGTTAAATAACTGCTCCAAAGTCCCTTAGCCCATCTGGAGTGCAAAGTCTGAATCTAGCAAGCTTCCCTCTGGCTGCCTGCTTCTCAGCAGATTCTTTCAGGAGCTAATGCTCAACTAATGGCATGTCAATCTGTCGGGGCATCTATCAGGTGATTTGGTTCTTCCAAACACTTTGGACACCTTTTGGGGCGGGGGGGGGAGCATGCCTCTCCCAGGAGGTGACACTTCAGGCAAGACCTGGAAAGTACATCCAAATCATGATAAACGCCTCTTGGGATAAGCAGGTGCTTCAACCAACAGTCCCTAAATAGGTCATTCCTAGCTCTGATCCCTAATTATTCACCTAAATCAGGAAAACACATTCAACAATGCTCTCTGAAATAGACCTAAAATTCAGAGCTTGATTCTGTGTTATAAAATGTGTTTTGATTTATATTAAAATAATAGCTGGTATGTCTTGTTTTTTAAAGATTTTATTTATTCATGACAGAGAGAAAGAGAGAGAGAATGAGAGAGAGAGAGGCAGACACACAGGCAGAGGGAGAAGCAGGCTCCATGCAGGGAGCCTGATGGGGGACTCAATCCGGAGTCTCCAGGATCACACCCCCAACTGAAGGCAGCACTAAACCAAACCGCTGAGCCACCAGGGCTGTCCAATAGTTGGTATGTCTTAATTACATTTCAAGCACAAGATTAGTAATTAATGTTATAACCAAGCAGAGTTCATCCTAAGAATAAAAGAATAATTCAATATTAGAAAATCTATCAACACAACACCATATCATTATGTTAGAAGAATCAAAAGATCATATGAATGCTATGAAGGCATTTGACAAATACTACTTTTAATTTTTAAAAGATCTCAGTAGTATTAGTAATGCTGCTAGCAAACATATATTCTTACTATAGGAAATGTTAAGCATTTTGCACTATCTCGTTAATCACTAAACAATACCCTATGAGTGAAGTTCAAAGAGATGAAATAACCCTCTCAAGGTTAAATAACTAGTGAGTAGCAAAGACCAAATCTGAACACAAAGCCGTCTGACCTCCAAGCTCAAACACTTATCAAATCAGTACGGGTAAAAAAAACTGAACAGGCACTTGGCTAAAAAAAAACAAATGGTCAACAGCAATGAAAAAATGCTAAGCCTCACTCATAAATTTTTTAAAATGCCAACTGAAAACATAATTGACCTATTAAAATGCTTAACATTTAAAAATTCTACAATACTGTTTCACACTATGTTAAACATTAAAGGAGAATATAAATTAATATCCAATTTAGGGGGCAGTTTGACAATACCTGTATAAATGCTCGTACCATTTACTCAGCAATCCCTCTTTTAGAAATACATCCTATAGGTTTACTGGTACGATTATGCAAAACCATGCGTCCCTGAAATTTAAACACCTATAAATTTTAATACATCCCATATAATGGAATACAATTCAGGCATTAAAATAAGAATGAGGCACTTCTAGATGTGAGGACATGAATAGCTGTCCAGGATATACTGTCAGGTGAAAAGGACAACGTGGAAAGTTCGGTATCATTTTAATTCCAACTAAATATGCAGAGGCATAAAAATGTCCAGTAGAGTACTCAAGAAACTGTTAACGGTGGTGATCTCCAGGGCTGGGTGTGGGAACAGCATGAGAAACAAGTAATTTTAGTTTTCATTTTATACCCTTTTATACTACTTGACTTTCCCCATGAGCATGTGCCCATTTTACCATTTAAAAAATCTTTAGGAAAAAAAAAAAAAAATCTTTAGGGATCCCTGGGTGGCGCAGCGGTTTGGCGCCTGCCTTTGGCCCAGGGCGCGATCCTAGAGACCCGGGATTGAATCCCATGTCGGGCTCCCGGTGCATGGAGCCTGCTTCTCCCTCTGCCTGTGTCTCTGCCCCTCTCTCTCTCTCTGTGTGTGACTATCATAAATAAAATAAATAAATAAATAAATAAAAATAAAAATAAAAAAAATAAAAAATCTTTAGGGGTGCTTGGGTGGCTCAGTGGTGGAGCGTCTGCCTTTGGCTCAGAGCATGACCCTTGGGGTCCTGGGATTGGGCCGCACACTGGGCTCCCCACGAGGAGCCTGCTTCTCCCTCTGCCTATGTCTCTGCCTCTCTCTCTCTCTCTCTGTGTCTCTCGTGAATAAATAAATATTTTTTTTTAATTATTTTTTAATCTTTAAATGAAGGGCGTGTGGATGGCTTCAGTCAGTTGATTTTGGCTCAGGTCATGACCTCAGGATCCTCGGACTGAGCCACTGCCGTGGGTTCCATACTCAGCGAGGAGTCGGCTTGAGGATTTCCTTAACCTCTTCTTCTGTCCCTCCCCCACTCATGTGTATTGAGTGCACAACACATGTGTGATCTCTCTCTAAAATAAATCTTTTTTAAAAACCTTTAAATGATATAAAAGGTATATGTATACACTGATCACAGCTATAAGAAACATGGATATTGATTCACAAGGAGACCATTTTAGAAAAATTTTACCAGTTGAACTTAATATATAGTGGGAGACATAACCTCATCATTAAAAAGGTGAAAGAAAGAAAGAAAGAAAGAAAGAAAGAAAGAAAGAAAGAAAGAAAGAAAGAAAGAGAAAATCAATCAATCCTGACTTATTGTTGCTATAGATACAGGAGAGCTGGAATTGATTTCCAGTTAAAATGGAGAGAATAAGCAAACCAGCACCTCTCGCCCTGGCTCTCCACCCATGCCTACACTCTCCCTTCCAAATCATCACATCTCACAAATCACATTCTCAGATACTGCTTTATGTGCTGGTCTCATTGGTTTTCAGTGTATACAAACAGATATAACTACATCTTTTTTTTTTTTTGCTGTTTATAGAATCCATAATCGCAAATAAGTATAGTATTTAATAATACAATTCTGCACACAAAGCAAACATGACTTATTCAATTCTTAACATCTTCCTTCGGGAAACTTGCATCATTCAGCTTCTGTTAGATTTGCAGTCCCCTGAAAAATACACAGATGGCAGTCATTACGGTAAAAATTAAGTGACTTTTCCCAATAGTAAAGGTTCCCCCCCCCCTTCTCCAGGAAGAAACAAAATGAAATAAAAACCATGACTAAAGTGCAAGCAGATCACTTCTAAAATGTAGTTAATTTCATATCAAAACAAATAGTATCACAGCATACATTATTTCTAGGTACTTATCCATTAATTTGGGTGGCAACCTAGTATTTTCAGATTTCCCCTTGAAAAGGGAAGGGGATAATACTTAGTTTTAGTTCGGAATTAATTTGAATAAGCAGGTCAAGGGCCAGAGGCAGAGCACAGGACAGACCAGAAACTGCTTATGTTATGTTTTGCACAAGGATCACTTCAGAAAAAAGTATATTTCCTCTGGATTGTTTTAATAAGTGGTAGGTAGTACCACAGCACATGCCACACCGGTTGCCACCGCAGGATGACAGTTCACTCGCTTGCTTTCCTTCCTTTCCTTTTTTTCTTTCCTTCCTTCCTTTTCTTTCCTTCCTTCCTTTTCTTTCTTTCTTTCTTTCTTTCTTTCTTTCTTTCTTTCTTTCTTTCTTTCTTTCTTTCTTTCTTCTTTCTTTCTTTCTTTAAGATTTCTCTATTTTAAGGAGAGAGTAATTGTGTGAGTGGGGGAGGGAATGGGGGAGAGAATCTCAAGCAGGCACCCTACTGAGCATGGATCCACACATAAGGCTCAATCTCAGGTCCCTGAGATCATAACCTGAGCTGAAACCAAGAGTTGGACACTCAACTGAGTGAGCCGCCCAGGCACCCTGGGATGAGAATTTTCTAGTAAACCTCTCTCTGATACGAAGAAAGAAAGAAAGAAAGAAAGAAAGAAAGAAAGAAAGAAAGAAAGAAAGAAAGAAAGAAAGAAGAAAGAAAGAGAAAAGAAAAGAAAAGAAAAGAAAAGAAAAGAAGAAAAGAAAGAGAAAAAAGAAACAATCTAAATCATTCAAGTTGACTGCTAAAACCGTTAGAATGCAAACCATTTTGTAAACCTGGGCACAGAAAATTTGGACAATGAACTGATTAAAATATAGGAATACCTGGGATGTTATTAAACAATAAGTTACATGTTTCACCTGGAAGAGTATTCAATGCCAGCACTAGAAATTAAACAATTGCTTTTTTTCTACTTTGTTGGAATTTAGTGTACAAAATATTTAATACAATTTCAAAATTCAGGATGAAAGTTATACCAAGGAAACAGAGCTAGCACTCCTATTTAACAAAAGAGGTAAAAACTAGGTGATTCTGCTTTTCTTTTTTAAAGTAGGCTCCGTGCCCAGTGTGGAGCTCAATGTGAGCCCGAACTCATGACCCTGAGATCAAGCCCTTGAGATCAAGACCTGAATGGAGACCAAAAGTTGGACGTTTAACCAACTGAGCCACCCACGTGCCCCTAGTTGATTCCATTAAATAATAAATTAGTAACACTAAAAAATAAAAAGAACATGGCCTTGGGCACGTGAAACTCTTTGTGGCTCAGTTTCCACACTTGCAAAATGGCAATAATAAGAAAACATCCTTCAAATACAGTGGTAGTGATTCTCATAGATTAACCCAGGGAAAGCAGAGTTGAGCATGAGGGCCTGGCACACAGCCGACCCTGTGCACATTTTAGCACCACATCATCATCTACTTTCACAAATGAGACTAGTAAGGTTCATAACCAAAATAACTGATCCTTATTCACACTTTTGGGCTACTTCCCTTGTTAGAGAAATGTATTCTTTAACCAAAAAAGTGAGGAGAAAAAAGCTCTGGGAATTACAACTTCATTGAAAAACATGGGACTGTGAAAAGACAAGGCCCACAAGTGACAAAAGGCCGAAAATAGAGTCACTTACGCTAAGCCTCAGGTCACCAAACTGAGACTTGATCACAGTTCCAGCTGTGCCAGAGATGGATTCTTTCGACTTTTGATCAGGAACCACCTAGTCAGCACTAGTGAGGCAAACCCCCGCCATCCCCTGAAAGAAAGTGGCCCTGCAGGAACCAACCGACCTCTTTGCCTCACGGAACCTCTCTGTCCCCACTCTCTTCTGCCAACAAGTCTTTAATTTCATACAGCTCCTGGAGCTCCTTTCTATCTGCTAGACTGGAAGCTGCACGATCTGAATACATTTTTGCACAAATAAACTCTTCAAATTTTTAATATGCCTCAGTTTAGCTCTTAACAGGGCTCACAGGCTGCCTTCACATTATATAATGACCTCTGACTCAGAATCTCTGTCGGGGGGGGGGGGGGGACATACAGGGGTGACTCTGCCCAGGGATGGGACACACAGGATGACTCCTACAGTTACAAGCATCCAAAGACTTCAGTTCTACCATCTATATAGTTTAACATCAAGAATCCCTTTAAAAGATGATTTTACTAAAGAAAGTTTTACTTTCATTTAACTTTGACCTTCCTTGCCTATGTAATACAACATAAATGTTTATTTTTTAATCTGTGAAAATATAATTCTGGATTATAAGCATTCTCATTATTCTAATTCCAAGAGCAGCTCTCAATCTGAGAAATAAACTGTCCCCTTCATGTAAATGCACTGAAGGAAGAAAAGTTGCACTGTAACAGGGCTAAGAGATTGAGTGAAGTGAAAAGACCAAATAAAAAGGTAACTTGAAAGTAGTAGTTTGCTTTTATTTTTAATTTTTTTTAAGTTTATTCTTCTTAGTAATCTCTACGCTCAATGCAAAGCTCAGTTTCACAATCCTGAGAGATCAGCAGTCGCATGCTCCTCCAATGGAGCCAGCCAGGAGCCCCAAAAGTAAGTTTACTGTTAGAAAGCCACCAAAGTAACCTATGGTAAGTGTAAGTTTTCAGTTTCTACTGCAGATTACTACTCAGCAACCTGTGGAAACTCAGCTCTGTAAATGACCTCACAGCATGCCCCATACCTTTTCTGGAACACCTGGAGTCTGGTACCCTGTTACTTTATGTTATGCAATGAGCATATTAAACTATCTACATCTATTTTTAAATGGGAGCTACAACTTGGAATTGTTTTCAAATACCTAAGGAGACGGCCAGTTCTATCTTTTCTGATGGAGGTCAATAAAGAATATTCATATTCCTTGAAACAGGTCAACAACACAATTACTTAAGCTATTTGGTGTTTAAATGAAAAAACTCTTTTTTCTACCATTCTGAAAACAATATATCATTAATCTATATTTTAATTTTTTAGCAGTTTAATTATATTGCTTTAGTAAAGCAACAACTACAATTCAACATCCTGTGGTTTTAGTAACTCAAGGCTGAAGATGGTAAAAGAAAGAGAAGATCCAGATTCACTTTTTGGTTTTCAAGTGTGTCATTAATTTTTTAAATTATCAGAAAACATGATCAAATGACTAATATATATATATATATATATATATATATATATATATATATATTATTTATTTATTAATGAGAGACACAGAATGAGATTGAGGCAGAAGCAGGCTCCATGCAGGGAGCCCGATGTGGGACTCGATCCCGGGTCTCCAGGATCACACCCTGGGTTGCAGGTGGTGCTAAACCACTGTGCCACCAGGGCTGCCCCATAACTAGTATAAAACACACTGCTGGCTCTCAGAGACTCAGAACCTGGTAACAGTAACACTTTCTAGCAATCAGCTCCTAGAAGTACTGGTCCAATGTGATTGGGGGGGGGGGGGGCTGCATTTACACACACCTGATTAAAGTTAACAGTTAAATTTTAAAAGGCAGATCAATCTATTCTCACAATAACTAAGAATATAACTTATAATCTAGGGGAGACTAAAGTTCTTTTTCTAATTTTATCTAAAAAACTAAAGGATGTTACCCCTGAGAGAAATCTTTTCCATTTCACACAAATATTAATAAAATGTCATGTCAATCCAAGTTTGGGGTAGGAGAATTAGCCGTAGGAGAGACGCAGGATTATGTCCTCTGGCCAGTTAAAATCAAGTAGGGTAAATTATAGGAGAAAATAGAGATACTAATATTATGGTATTTTTGCTAGAGTAAAATTTAATAAATTGAGCCTAAGGATATATAAATTTTATTTAGCACTCACTATGTGCCAGGCATTGTGCTTAAAAAAAAATTTTTTTTAAAACATAGAGCAGCTTTGCCTGCATTCACTCCATGAATTACAACGACTCAGTTGTTTTACAGAAGACGGTTTAAGTAAGCTGCCCAAGGTCACACAGTGACCCTCACCTCACTGTCACACCCTCATAAGTGGTGCAACCAAGATCCTCAACAACGTCTGCCTGCCTCAGGCAGAGCTCCGTACCAAACACTTCATGTTGAATATCTGATCAAGAAATGGGAGAATGACCTCAAATCCAAGCTCTTCATTTTTACACTATATAGTCTCTTGTACTTAAGTATCAGTTAAAGTGCTCTCACTAGAAACTTGATAGAATTCACCCTAAAGAAAGTTTTAAAAAGCCTCCATAGTGAATACATTATAACCTGAAGACCCCTGATCCAAACATGTCCACTTTGCTATTACCGTGGTCATCCACAAGATGCAAGACTCCAGACAACCACTGTCTTTCTCTCCAACATCATGTCCACATTCTTTCAAGCTTCCCCTGTGGGATTACAGTATCTCGAGGTCAGGGAGCGTTTCCTGCTGCCATACCCAGTGTCTGGCAATTTTAACTGCTCAGTAAACATTTGCTCGATTGAATGAAGTACTGACCTGTGGATTCCTCCCATATATCCCACCTTCTTTTCCAATATTTTGCCCCACCCCCAAGTTCTTTTACAAAGCACTCCCAACGTATCCCCACCTTAGCTGAAACCTGGTTCTTCTCCAGGAACACCACCTCTCTTAGAAAGCCCTACTTCCTGCACACTGCAGGACCCAAAAGACAGTGAGGGACTTCATAGCTCCCCACACAGGCATTCACACCACTACTGGGTACCCCTATGCCAATGCGGGGGGCTTCTCTGAGATTCACGGGTTCAGGTCCCCCTCCTGATAGGTATCTGGCTCTGTGCTCTTCACATTCCAGTTTTGCCATCATCACAGACAACTTCGGTGTCCAAGCTCATCCTCAAATCTCTTTAGTTTCAGCCTCACCCATAATCACACATCTGCTGGTGCTTCCCTCGGGAATCTTAAACCCCACATCTGCCCAAATCTCCCCATTCCTCTAGGACTCTCACTTCCTTACTTTGCATACTACTTTTTCTCTTCTCTCAAATTAATCAATTACAATGTTCACAGTTTAGGAAAGGGAAGGAGATGTGTGAACAAACAGCCATCGTTTCAAATGATGTATGAACAGTAACAGCAGCCTGAGTACCTGCTCTGTATGTGGATGGCATTCAGAGAGACAGAAAGAATGCTGAAGGGTGAGGGACATGATTGAGAGGTGAGCTACAGGAAGGCCAGGGAAGCAAAGCTTCTGGAGTGCTCCAAATGTGAACAGGCAGGTGCCAGGCAGAGGCAACAACCTGTGTCCCACGGGTCTGGGACATGGTGGGTGTATGCCACCGTTCTCCAGCTCCAAGAGGCACCGTTCACACTGCTGTCTGTTCTCACAAAATGCCGAAGTAGTAAATTATGATGGATTTTGGTTTAATTATCAGTTATTTGGGAATAAATGTGTAATTTCCCTTTATGAAAAGACATTTCATGAGAATATTCCTATCTCCGACAGAGCACACCAAAGTCATGGCCCCTAAAGCACAGCAGCGCACAGTGAGAGGAGCACAGAGTAGGGGTGGGTAAGGTGTAAGAGCAAGCTGACACTGCAGTGGCAATTTTATCATATTTTACAAAAGTTCTGGTCTTCAATGGATTGGGGGCAGGGAAGCTGATCCTTCACACAGAGGGTCTGTGGAGCAGTGACCTGAACTCTGACCATAATCAGGGTATGGTCGTGTACACCACCTGCTCATGTCTGTTCTATAGGACAATGCCAGGAACCAGGACACACAAGGGACTGAATAGGCTACAAAGGCTTCCCAAGCCACCTGCCAAGTCCTTCCACAACTGCTGATGTGAGGACTCTGAGGACACTACCCTGAGAGCAGACGGAGACAGCCTGCCGTGCCTATCGTTTTTTTATTACCACCTTTCCTGGAGGGCTCAAAGAAAACTTTGAAGAAAATGCAATTAAGTTCGAGATAATTGAATTTCTCACTGGCCTTGAGACAGTCTATCAGCATTCCGAGGCCTTACAAAGAACCACCAGAGCCTCCACCCTGCACACAGACTGCACAGGGCTCTCTTTCCCACAGCACGCTAAGGCATACAGGAACATGGATGCTTAGTAAGTGCCAATAAATCAGCACCACCAGAACACGAAGGAGGAGAGGGAAGAGGATACGGATGAGACCCAAGCAGCACCTCCCCTGCTCACTTGGTTTTATTTGTAAGGAACCATAGGGGAGAATTAGTCTGGACACAGAGTGGCAACAGGTGTATACAGTGGCTTGGACTTCCACCCCACTGGAGGGAGAAGCTGGAGAGAACAGCATGTTGTGGGTTTCATGGATTATCTACTGTCTAATCACTACAATGATCTTGTGAGAGATGCGTTACTCCCTTTTATACCTGGAGAAATGGAGCCTTAGCTAGGTGACTAAGCCCCCCACCCTGTCCCCTGCCCCACTTGTCTTAAGTGGATATGAGAGTAGTGGAGCTAGTATTCCAATTCCAGTATTCAGTTTCTCTGAATCCAGGGCCTATACTGCCTCCTCTGAAAGAGACACTTAAGATTTTGAAAGAATGGTAAGTTAAAGGCAGAAGTAAATCCTGGCCTTAAGCCCCTGTCCATGGCCATGGGCATCTGCTTCCTCCATGCCACCGATACCTGATACTGAGGCAAGGTGGTGCAGCGTGGCATACTAGGAGAAAGGACTTTAGAATAAAAACAGCTAGCTACTAGTGGTAAGGCACAAATACTCACCTTGTTTTCCTGTTGAAACCCACGTTCTAGGGTTCCATGAAACCCCTAATGACTAGCACCCTTTCCGTGAGCCACACCCTGCAAGAACTCTATGTTTTCTCCTTTTCCCTTCGTGGAGGTTACGGTATTCACCCACACTGAGGCACTCACGGCCAGCCTCCTGCTAGACCGTGAACTTCCTAAGGGCTGTATATTACTCTTCTTGCAGCCCTAGCACTGTATCTGGCACACAGTAGGGATGGAGTCAATGTCTGCAGGATTAATTAGGAGATTAATTAAAGGAATATTTTCCCAGTGTGCATTATCTAGTGTTGGTAATTACTAAGCTTAAAGTAAGCTTTCAAAACGAAGCTCATTTCAAAAATAAATTATAAATGTAAATATATTCACTCTGGCAAATGAGTTTGACAGCATGAGCATGACCTTTCGAAAAAAAAAAAAAAAAAAAAAACCCAAGAGGGTTAAAAGCTCTCATCATATAACTTTAAAGAAAAAAACAATGAAGACCAAGGCTACAAAATATTTCCACAACAAAACAAAAGGAAGCATATGTTCCCTGAATCAAGGAAGCATATGTTCCCTGAATTGGAGTCAATAAAAAATCTGAACTTCTGTTATTTCACTACTATCTTGGGGACTAATCATTTTCTGTTTTTGGTGATTTTACTGAGTTTTTAATATATCATTTTACACAGTGGGGGTGTGAAATTTAAAGACTTAATTTCACCTCTGAATTACTCCAAATGCCAGAGTAGGGAAAATTATAAAATTTTAGCTCTGTTAAAAATATACTATAAAATTCAATGCTCATGTTATGGCTAAAAACTGAAGTATGGCTAATTATCTACATGGAGAAAAGAAAATTACCAAATTCATAATTTGGAGTTCCATTTTCACTTCTATTATAAGAAATAATTATGCACTAGAACAAATAATGCTCAACAGCAGTCCGTGAAAGTAATACTAAATAAAGCAAGGCTCAGCACAAAGGCTTCATGGACACCAACAGGGCACTGTGACCAGACTGTGGATGTGTCCACACAAGCTAAGAATTCAGAGCTGGTGATATAGGGAATTATTTCATTGGTAGGGAGAACCTTCATAACTTCAAGAATGACAGATTTCAAGGGCACCTAGATGGCTCAGTGGTTAAGCATCTGCCTTTGGCTCAGGTTGTGATCCCGGGGTCCTGGGATCAAGTCCCACATGGGGCTCCCCACAGGTAGCCTGCTTCTCCCTCTGCCCATGTCTCTGCCTCTCTCTGTCTCTCATGAATAAATAAACAAAATCTTTCAAAAAAACAAAACAGATTTCAAAAATTCCAGGGAGTCAGTTTATGAAAGATCAGAAAAATGGAGCCATGAAAATTAAATGCAATATAAAAATCCTTGAATCAGGGGTGCCCGGGTGGCTGAGTGGCTTGGGGGATGGTCTCTAGGTCTGGGATCAAGCCCCAAGTCAGCAGGGAGTCTGCTTCTCCCTCTCCTTCTGTCCCTCCCCACGGCTCGTTCTGTCAAATAAGTAAATAAAAATCTAAAAAAAAAAAAAAAAAAAAACAAACCTTTGAATCAGCTCAGATAGAGAAGAACAGAGGCTACATCAAGACAACTGCACTGGACTCTAGAGGGATAACAGCACTGTATCAAGGTTAAATTCCCTGAGTGTAATATTATGCAGAATGACCTTGTTCTTAGGAGATACACTTGAATACTCAGAATTCCTAAAAGATTCAGTGAAAAAACAAAGCGTGGGCATGACCACATGTATGGATGGAAGAAGAGCCTAAAATGCGACAAAATACGAACTGGGAAATCTAGAGAAGAGTGTTCATTGAATTATTCCTCGAACTTTTCTATAAGCTTCACTTCAAAATAAAGTCCTGGGGTTAAAACACAATCAGAGAGAGGTCTGACATGAATTCATCCCTCAAGGCACCGTCTCAAGAGTAATGAGAAATTTCTTTTTTTTTTTTTTCAATTCAGACAAAACCACAGAGGAAAACCATTATACTCTTTCTAAAAACCATAATGTGCAGACAGTAAAAGAAGATGTCCCCTATTAAACGATGATATCAAGGAGTGTTATGACTCTCTGAGGCTTATTTATGACAGGCTGCGGCACAGCACTGAAGCCTTTATTGTTTTTTCTTTTACACTATGTTCAGAAGATAGCTGACCACTAACATTTTTGAGAGCCTAGCTACTCCGCTTTACAAAAACCATCTAGCTTAACCATTGTAGCAAGCATGACTGCAGCTCTTATGATCCCAAACCAAAACAAAGTGAAAATATGAAAGTAAAACTCAATGTGGTAAATGACTTACGTGCAAAATCACACAGTAAACAGGTGGTTTGAACTCAAGTCGGTGAAATCCCATGTTCTAGAGATTTCCCATATGATATACTAGACGAACAAAGAAGCAACAGGACTGTTGTCTGCATAAGTTTTACTCTTCAAAGATTTATTGAACGATTGTCTACACACTACCATTAATTTCTTATAATAACGATAAGGATAAATGATGTACTTCCATTATTCCAAGAAGAAGAATCTTCCAAAATACTCCAAACTGTCAATGTTCATTCTAATTCCATCAAAATTCTAAAAGAGACTATGTGTATTTTATGTTAATTTTATGTATGTTATATATCATCACCTAATAGTTTATGTGATTGTAACGCAGATTATGTATGACTTCTGTGCATATAAAAAAGACGTACCAATAAGCAGTGATTAGAGTAGAAATGGGTTAAGAAAAAAGGGCAGTAGTATTTCTTTTGTTCAAAAAAGGATTATTGGGTCCTGTTTAAAAAAAAGGCTGTGGGTAATCGTATCATACTATATGAAGGTATGAAATCAACACACTGTACCCTTGAAACACACACAATGTTATACATCAACCAAAGCTCAATAAACAGTAAAAAAATAAATAATAAACTTATGGTTATGGGTGCTGTCAGGAAGATCCAAAAGATACATTTCATCTGGATTTCAGAAGACACCTGACAGTTTCAATCATGTTTTGCAGAACTTAACCAATCTAATGCCCACCTGTGTTTGTTGCTATTAATCATCCTATACTCTAGGACTTTTATTCGCGCCTGCACCTAGTGGAAAACGAGCTTAGGAAGCCCTGAAACCTCTACAGACTCCTAAGATTTTAGGAATTCTGTTTGAAAATGCTAAGTGACATGGATTCCTTCTACTTATAAAAATAAAAACTGACAGGTTTGTGGGCAGGCATTGAAAACACATGAAGAGAGTTTAGCAGAAACAGTGAGATGGAAGGTGTAAAAATGATTCTAAATAATGTACTTGTTAAACACTTGCTTAATGTAAACATCCCCTCATCGTCCTGAACTATAATAAAAGAAAAAGGCCTAAAAGAGAGAAAACATTTTGTTCGAAGTACTCTGGTTCAGATACTTATTTTTGCAAGATGCAGTAGGAATTCGCAAAAGCCAAAACCTCAAAGATTTAAAAACTCAGGCAGAAATCTAGAAATATATTGTAACATCCTCTTTTCCACTTCCATTCAATCAACAGTGACTGAATACTAGCACTACACATAGTAAATTACTATATATTACACAGCATTTTATTGTTGTAATCATTATTTGAAAATAGATAAATAAGAAACAAACTCCTACGTCACATAAACTTCTGGTTGATTTTATCTGGCTTATTTTCCCCCCTAAATTATAGGTCTTACATAAATTTTATAGTTTATTTCTGAAAAGAAAAAAAGTATTTCTGAAATAAAACTCCACCAGAAGAAGATATCCTAAGGAGTATTGTTAATGATCAAATATGAATTTCTACATTTTAAGTAGACGGTTATTTTTTCAGTAATACTTTAAAACCAATTGATGTATATCTCTACTACTAAACTAAATTACTTTTAGTCACTAAGTGAATTAAGAACTACAAGATTTCCTCCTCAAGACGGCTTAAGACTGTTTCTATATTCTTCTTTGCCAGAAAAGTTTTAGACAGACTTTTATAAAAAATAAGAAAGTCAAAAAAATTGTAGACAGGTAGATGATTAACAGGTCCCATTCCTCTTTTTTCTCCCTATACCATTGTTTTTATCTAAGGTAGTAAATATAATTTTATTTCCCTTGCCTGAAAGACTGGAAATGTACATAAAATAATCAACGTCAAGATTCATTCTCATAATGAATTCCAGTGTGTTACATTGCTAGGGTAACAATTTTTACTCCTTTTAAGGCTTATTGCTATATATAACACAACTCCCGAACTGGATATCACCTCCTTTATTTTTCTTTAAATCAAACTGTTTCCTGTTGTTCTAGGAAGAAACACAACATGTGTCTTTAATGTGGGTTTCTTTGCTGGCATTCCGTCTTCTCTACATTTCCAGCCAAGTCTTACTGAAATGGACTGGACACAGATTTAGTGGTGGTGGAGATACTAAAATAATGGTGCTTCAAAGCTAACCTACGTGCTGGAACCCCTGGACCGTCAGTTGATGATACGTTTATTGGACAACAAACACTAATGCAACCTGCCCAGATATAAATATGTCATGTTGTACAGTTTGACACAAAAAAAAAGGAGAGGATTTATTCTCAGCCTCCTAACTATGTGTCTATGGAAAGAATTTTACAGCATGAAGACAAGACCTCACACTATAGATTCTCTCTTATTTCTCCTCTCTTATTCCCACCACTGCTCACAGAAGACTATATCCCTACCCACAGTACCATCACACTTGATGGCTCTATTTTGGAATAAAGTCTGATGCCCTGCTGACATAAACATAATTCCTCATTCCACAAAAAGTCATTACAATCCACTTTGTTTGCAATATTTAGATATGTCTTCAGATTACAAAAAGCTCAGGAGGATAAAGTAAATGGTATCCCAATATAGCACATTTTCTTAATCCTGGTCCTTTCCTCTCCAGCCTGGTCACTACACAATAAGACTAAATTGTACCAGTAACTGCCGACAAATTAAAAAAAAAAAAAAACAAAAGAAACAAAAAAAAAACTTAACCTTAAAACACCTTTAATAATACAGCACAGATGAAAATGAGGTAATTTTATTAAATAAATTACTCAATTCTATTATATAAATGTCCAAATGATCTGTTCTAAATATATGTATTTTTCAACAACAAAAACCTAGTTGTATTTCAAGGAAAGAGTAATTTTCTCATGTCAAACATAGTAACATTTCACTTGTCCTCTATCTTCACAGAGGAAGGCATTCCACAGAAGTAAAATCTTCCAAATGGTTTATACACTTCAATGCCCAAACTCACTTTCCTTAAACCATGCTCTCAAACTGTGTCCACCAATGCAGGTAGGACAGAGTATGAGTGGATCTAATTCAAGCACTTGTTAGTGGCCAAGGTCTATCTTGCTGAATAGGCATTAGGTTATGGGGCATCTTTAGGATGGCAAGAGCCTCAGAGGCATTAACAAATGTAAAGCAAACCCCCCCCCCCAAAAAAAAACAAATGTAAAGCAATTGGCTCCTCTTCCAAATGGCCCCCTGATGACAGGTTCCTATATCTCCATTTTCAGAGTTTTCCTGTCCCTTATCTGTGGTCCCTGTTTTTTGTCCCTTTTCCTGTCACTGATTCTAGGATGTCCTTTGCCCATCTTCTAAATCACTGCTTCTGACCTGTGGCTGACACATTCGATAACCATGTAGATAACTGATCAACAGCAGGAATAAACAAATTGGGGTGAGAGGCTCCATTTCCAAAGGTGCAGTAGCCTCGGCGCACACTGGTTTTAAGTTTAGCCACTCAGGTTAATTTCCAATTATTTTCTCATTCTTGATTATATCAGATAGTTTTTTTTCGAGGAAAATGACTGACAAGTCATTATACCACAGCAATTACTCTCATCGCACCTTCTTGTCCAATACCACTGTGATTTAAGAAATGTCACCATTAATAAGCAAAACCCATCATATGGTCTGACTTACCCGAGGCACGCCTTGTGAATCGGTTTATTACCGGAGCTAAAAGAAAAAAGAAAAGAATAATATGATTACACATTATTACACATACTACATAAGTTAAATAGAGGAAAAATAAGAATGAGTAAGTAATGCACGAGGAAATATAAAAAATATATGCAGATTAAATGTATAAATTCACTAGTAGCCAAGAATGAGAAATTAAAAATATTTTACCTGTTAAATCAGCGCCCCCCCCCCGCCAAAAAAAATTAAAAATCCCGACTTCTATATGGCTGAAACAACTTCAGTGGGGATCTATATGTAAATGTATATATCATCTTTAGAAAGAATTTGGCAGTCACATCAAGAGCCATTCAAGTTTCTTGTGTCCTCTAACAAAGTCATTCTACATATAGATTTATCCTACAGAAATACTACTAGAGAAGGAAAAATCAATATGCCTTGTAAAGGGAGAGTTCAAAGTGCAGCAAGCAGCCCTAGCTAACAGTCTCTCTTAAAATGGGATCAGGAGGCCAGAAGGGAAGAGAAATTTATTCATATCCTCCCTGAAAAAACCATGAACTTAAAAAAAAAAAAAAAAAAGACAACCCCCACCCCCCCCACCTTCAGCCAGCTGCAAGCCCTCAGCAGGGGTTTAAAGGCCTCCTCACCCTGACACCTGAATCATCCTCACTCATCACTTCAAAAGGAGCCAAAGCAGTTTAACAAGCTTCAACCCCTCATTTGCATATTAGCCCAACCAATCCCAGTTAATTTCATTTCAATCCGTTGTTTTGCTCCGAGGACCTGAATGAGAACTACACTTTCAGCCTTTAGATTAGATAACCCTGCTCTCTCTTTGGCTTCCTTGCGTCCAAGATCCGCCTCCGATTCAGGTTTCTACCTGCATCTGTGCCTCCTAAATTGCAATTCTAATTGCCCAAATTGCCTGTTTGCTTGAGTTTTCAGTGAATTCCTTCTTGGTCAACAGTATACTGCTTATCAGCATCATTTTTACAATGAAAAAAATAGGAAACAAAATGAAAAATGCTCATGTATACTGAAATCATTATTAGGTGAGTATATCCTTGATATTCTGATTTAGTATTTATAGTTCTGATCATTTCTGTGCAACCCAAAGGTCAAGGTCTCCGAAGCTGTATACCAAAGGCTGCAACTTCAAGATTGTGTGTGGAAGTGCATCACCTCACCTGCGAAGCCTACCATGGGCCCCCTGCACAGACGCAACTCAGGGCTGTTGTGTCCTCCTGGTTTTGCTTGCAGGTAGGTCAAGAAGTGGGGTTTTTCAAAGCTTTGTTTCTTGGATAAGCAGGTAAATTTAAGGTTCATATTATACAGAGAAAGGACAATATGTCCACAATATATTTAGAAACAGAATGTCATCATACTGTAATACTTTTTAATACTTTGATACTTTTAAAACAGTAATTATAAAAATTGTTTACATGTGGAACTAGGTCATTTTATGTGCCCTTTGGTTATACTACATGAAAAACATGGATGCGTAGAACAAGTACTAGTAGAAAACTGTGTCAAATGTTTTACATTAATCCTTGCAACCACTGTATTAAATATCGGCATCACCATGCTACTGATGACATTTTTTACAGTAAAGCTCAGAGATCCTGATTTGCCCTAGATCACAAAGCCACTCTTCTCCAGGCAGAGCTGGAGAATCTGAGCCTAGACACATCCAGCACCAAAATGCTGCCACACAAAGAACAGAAAGCAAAAATACTGACTCCTGAAATCACACAATAATAAATATTTCCTCCCATACTGACTCCCATCGTTATTAAGGATTGATTCTGTGAAGTGTGTGACAAACCCAAATATTAAAATGCTATAGTTTATAGAAAACTGTATCTTTCAAACTGATCAAAAGATAAAATTATTATTTATATACCAGAATAATTTAGCCATATATTTGCAAAGTGACAAATTACTTACATAAAACCTTGACTTGGATAAACCGTATGTAGTGTATATTTACCACATAAAAGAAAAAAAATCCCATCAGTTTTCTCGAATAACTTTCAAACCCCTTTTGCAAAACTCCTTCAGAACCTAGTGTAAAGAAAGCGTCCCAGCAAGTTCTAAGGACAGGGAATGGAGAGGGTGTAGAAGGCTTCCATCACAAGAATGCACAAGAGATCGTGCAGGCCAACAAAGGCAGGAGGAAAGCAGAAAACCTCTCAGCCTTGGAGAAAAATGAAAGTAGACCTTCTCCTCCTGCCCTCTCCAGCCTCCTGAGACGATGAAACCCCAGCACTAGAATCTTCTGATCTGAAATGTTGGGAAGTCTTTGTTCTCTTGGGATCCCTCAGGTTTCCAAGTCTTTCTGACATGTATAAGGCAGAGATTTTCAACACATGTGCCATCACCATTCAGTGGTGCATTCTAATTTTGTGGGGGGCAATTTTTTCAATTGTCACAATAATTCAGAGGATGTCGCTGGCATCTGGTGGATAACATACAACAAAGAGCTGTCCTGAATCCCACTGCTATACCCCAACCTGCTTTCACATATCGCGCTAGACATTCATGTTGGCAAAGAAGTCAGTTCACAACCCTCAGATCCTAGATCCTAACAGTGTTTTTATATAAACACAGTTATTTTACACAGTTCTACATTAAGTTTTCCACAGCACAGCTACAAGATAAATAACAAAGGACCTTTTTTGCGGGGGATGGGTTTCTGTATTCCGTTTTGTTTGGAATTTTACTAATAGATACTCATCATTTCAAAAAATCAGGTCACTGCTGCAATGCCACTTAAGGTATCTAAACTGCCAATAAAATACACTTGATCAGATGACATTTGCAGCTTTTATATTCTTTTTTTTAAGAGATTTTATTTATTTGTCAGAGAGAGAGAGTGCGAGCAAGGGAAACATAAGAGAGAGAGGGAGAACCAGACTCCCTACAGAGCAGGGAGCCCAGCCTGGGACTCGATCCCAGGACCTAGGATCATGATGTGATCCAAAGGCAGATATGTAACTCACTGAGCCACCCAGGTGCCCCACAGCTCATATATTCTTAGTGATCCCACATGTAAGTGGGAGAATTGTTAACTACATTACTTCTCCGTGAACATACTGAAATACACACCTGCTGATACACATTTTACTGACTATAAGTTACTTTCCTTTACTCCTTTATAGAAATTGTATCAACTTCTAAATTGTGAGTGGAGGGCAGCCCGGATGGCTCAGCGGTTTAGCGCCGCCTTCAGTCCAGGTCATGACCCTGGAGACCCGGGATCGAGTCCCGCGTCGGGCTCCCTGCATGGAGCCTGCTCCTCCCTCTGCCTGTGTCTCTGCCTCTCTCTGTCTCTCATGAGTAAATAAATAAAATCTTTAAAAAAAAAAAATTAAACTGTGAGTGGAAAGGTTACATGACAATCATTTCCACCTCCCAACAGTGAACGGGATGTGGGATCCGCCAGTTACGGAGACGGTGCACCAGGCAAGTGATACGCAGCCATCAAGGCAAACACTGGGTTTTGACAACAATTACCAAGAAGGCCATCCCCTATATCCATAACTCTCCATGCCCACCTATGGAGGGATGAAGCACAAGGGTTCCGTGAACAAACATTTGGCAAGCTAACAGTAACCTCCACAATTTCTCTAGATTTTCTAGCCTAGCTACCCAAATGGGGAAGAAGGCTGTGATTCAGGGCGGAGGCCTTGCCACAAAGAAAGCCATGTCTATCTGGCTCCAGTATGCCTGGTGCTCTCTCTCTCAGGAACTAGAGGAGCAGGATGAAGGCGAGGAAGGACACTGGGGACATTCTATACCACTGGCAGCGAGGGCAGCCACATGGGCAGGACCACCGACTGGAGTCAGGGAACTTGGGAGATGGTATAACTTTGACTTAAAGTCTCAACTTTTAAAATATGAAAAGTAAAAGATCTGCCTGCCTCCTTTTGGGGTGTGGGGGGGGGGATTAGGAAAGAATTTTAAAAGAACTTCAGAAAAGAACTTAAAAAAAAACATAATAAAACTAAAGAACTTAAAATCTTTGAAGGTGCCTGTAAACTCTCAATTTCTATTCAAATAGAGATTAATGTTTATTGTGAGCTACTATGATCAATTTTCATATTGTCTTCAAAATACACTATGTAAAGAAGCAATATTAAGTTCACAAAGAAAGGTTAACAGATGATGTTTTCAAATGTGACAAGTCAAATTTAGTTTTCCCAGACTCTTGGTTTCCACCTTCAGGTTTTCCTATCCTGTGGGTTTTCTGTGTGTATTTACTTACACGCGCGCGTACACACACACAAAATACTGCAGACTAGGCGAATACAGAAGGAAAAACACAGGAAATGTATTATCTGCCTGAAGAAACAAGCAAATGTGATTTAAGAATATACTAAATATTCTAAATATACTAAGAATATACTAAAGTCCTATACCTTATACCCAAGATCCTCAAGGAAAAATCATAGAAATATTTATATTGGTTTGACTTTCTCCCAAAGCCATTCCAATGGGACACTGAGAGTCCTGTGTTCCTCTGAGTACCTCCATGCCTGTCTGGCCAGCCTGATCCTCTCCATTCCCAAGCTATACTCCACCAGCCGAGTCTTAACTCCTCTGCTCCCAGGAGGCCCAGAAGTCTAATGGATTCAAGCCTCCTTTAATCTCAGAGCGTCCTTACAAGATGAATGCTCCAGTATGCGAGGAAGCCTGAAGGAGCCTCTCTATTCCTGGCAGTGAAGAGAGCTTCCCACGCAGTGACTCAGGTCCCCACTGGTGCCAGCGAGACCTGCTTATCTTCTCACCTCTTTACGCCCCAAGCCAACGCGGTGCTTGGCAGACGAGCGGTGCTAAGTGAACACCTGCAGCATGAATCAATAAACTGTGAAGTAAACACAGCAAGTCTCCTTGTCTCACTCATTTTACTTGCTTTCCCGAGTGTGGATGCGGGGGCACCGGACAAGGAAGAGTCCTTGGCCCTGGGGAGCTTGACCAAGTGAGGTGGTACTTTCTTTTATTTTTTTATTTTTTTAAGATTTTATTTTTTCATGAGAGACACACACAGAGAGAGAGAGAGAGAGAGAGAGAGGTAGAGACACAGGCAGAGGAAGAAGCAGGCTCCATGCAGGGAGCCCGACGTGGGACTCGATCCCAGGTCTCCAGGATCACGCCCTGGGCTGAAGGCAAGGGCTAAACCGCTGAGCCACCCAGGGATCCCCGTGAGGTGGTATTTTCAAACACAATGACTGAAGAGACCGAACCCAAAAAATCAGGTGGGTGAGAAATCCAATAGAAGACCAAAAACACGTAAATTCCGTAAAAACAAGAGCAGTCCATGGGGAGCATGAGCCAATGAGCCTGGTCTTCAAAAAAGCAAGCCAGGTTGATTAGCAGTGCATATAGTTTGCATCTCTGAGCATAATGCTGGGAAAGAAGTGCTAAATTAAAGAAGTAAGAGCCCTGAGTTTTGTCTGTGTTCATTACACACACACATACACAATGACCCTGTCTATACTGGAGCCTTATCAGTGAAATGGACCTTTAGCAGAAGAGTGTTCACATAGTCTGAAGTGAAATGTATAAAATAATCTTGGAGCTGACCAAATAATTAGCATCTTTCTTCTCCTATTGTCCCAGCAGTAAACACTTTCTGGATCTGTTAACTGTCTAAATAAAAGATTCTAGAAATTATGTAAATGGAGACCATGTTAAGCTAATTATTTTTGACACAGTAAACATGTAGCTCAGAATGAATTAAATTCTCTCATGTTCGTGTTTCAAAAATTAAAAGTGAAGCCTCACTCTTGAACCAAAAAAGAATTCACTTTTTTAAAAAGACTGACAGCAGAAAAGCAAATAGACAACAACAAAACTTGAAATATTTTGCTAATTAACCTAACAGACACTATTTCAAACTTTCTTATACATATTTAATTCCTGACACGGAAAAAGATGATTTATTTTCCATATTTTTTGTTAGAGGAGGATGAGCCTCAGCCACCTTCGTAAGTAATCAGATGCTCTAGTTGCTGTCGTTCTGGGAGCTTCTGGGTTGTTTCCAGATGGATGCATGGTTTCCAAGAATCCACTGGGACTCAGCCGCTGGAGGGGCTCTTGGATTCAGACAGAACCACAGTTGGAGGGTATTCTCCAGAGCTCCCCAGTCATGGTCCCAAGGAGACACAGATTATGAGCCACGTACCCTCAAAGTACTTGTGATCAGACATGATGGGAACTGTTGGAGAGGGAGGCATTTGGGGCACCAATTTTTTTCTTCCTTTCTGATTATACAGCATGAAGTCAGGTGTCCAACCCATCCAGACATATGGAGCCTGGCTGGAGGCTGGGCAGAGTCGGACAAAATATAGACACTTGAGCTTTTAGAAAGTACCAGCTTGAAAGACCACTAAAACAATGTGCATTTTTGTTCTTTCTATTCATAACCGAAACTCCTCAAAATATAACTGATATTTTAAAACACCAATAAAATAGACTATTACACGAGGAAGAAAACCACTCCTACTTACTTTTGCTTATAAATTAACTCGATTTCCAACTTTTTAATTCATGAGAACTTTACCCAGAATGCCTTCTTAGGAACAGAAAAAAATAGCTTCAGCTGAGGTTGCCAAACTTCTAGAATGACACAGAGAGGAGGCTGTAACAATGCCGAAAGGTTCCCAAACCCTTCTAGGATTCCAAAATGTGGGCTCAGGACAGAAGACATGAGATGGGCCACTGTCAAAGCTACATAAATTCAATCTCTGCTTCTGTGAACACTGAAATGGTCTCTTATGGCTTTTTTTTTTTTTTAAACAAGAACATGCAGGTTCAAGAGCGAGGCAAGGAGGGGCAATAGGAGGAGGATTACAGTCTCCAGCAGGCTGCACACCCAGCCCAGAACACTACGAGGGGGTCGATCTCAAGACTCTGAGATCATGACCTGAGCCGAAATCAAGCGTGGGACGCTCCACCTTCCTGAGCCACCCAGGCAACCCTGTTAACTGTCTCTTCTAAACCTACGTGCTCAAATAATGTGCAAAGGGCATACTCGTGGAAACGAATGGTCTGTTGGTAAGAGTGAATAATCCAGACTAGACTACTAGTATTAGGAAAGCCCAAAGCTACAAAAGTTCAAAGTGTCACACATCCATAAAATCACAACAGAACAGACTCAGAAAAGGTAACTGAGAAAAGTGTAAGGCATTTGAAATGAAGATCAATCAGGATAGGATTAAGGCTGGTCTAATCAGAAGGATACAGTTTGTCAGCTTCCTCCACTCCCCCCCCCCCCTTTCACCAAGTCTGCAAGCTCTGTGAGGGCAGGGTCCTTCCCTCCTTGTCTGCTTCACTGCCGTCTCCCACTGTCTAGAACACTGCTTGAAATAAACTAGGTTGAACAAATACTGAATGAATAGTGCTAATGGAAATTAAGACAACAGGGGTGTTTCCTGACATCTAATGATTATATTGGACAAACATAAGTAAGTGATAGTCATACAAGTATTAAATTTGTGAAACCTGTAAATTAAAATACAGTTATGGCAGGGTGGCCAAATTGGGCCACCTGGGTGGCTCAGTAGGTTAAGCACCTGCCTTCAGGTTCAGGTCATGATCTCCAGGTCCTAGGATGGAGCCCCACATTGTAGGGCTACCTGGTCAGCAGGGAGCCCGCTTCTCCGTCTCCCTCTGCCCCTCCCCCTGCTTGTGCTTATTCTCTCTCTCTCTCCATATTAAATAAATCATAAAGCTCAGGAGACTTCCCCTCAGACAGACCTGCTCCTGCCTGCCTTCGTTTATCCTGGGGCCAGAGGGGTCAGGTTCAGATCAAAGCCCTGAAAATCCTGTTCCAGATCAGAAGATGGTGATAGAATTCACTTGCTGTGTCTTGCCTCACATTGAGCTCAGTGATGGCATACACACACTTCCCAAAAGACAGGGCATAGCAACACCGAAGTGCACCTTAATACACGAACCCCTTTCCATGGGTACACTCCTACTGGGAGAAATCCACAGTCTTGAATCATTGCTCCTCTGTAAATAATGCATCATTTTTCTTCTGGCTGCTTTTATAATTTTTTTCATCTTTGATTTTCAACGGTTTGATTGTGATATGCCTGGCCATGGTTTTCTCGAATGTATCTTTGTTTTTTATTGTGTTAAGATGTAACAAAGTTTATCATTAAAAAATAATAAAAATAATAAATTAAAAAATGTAAAATACAGTATTGGCCGAAAATATAAAATAGACTTAGAAACAGTAGAGCTTGACTAACCTTTGGCTCTTTGTACAAGTAGCAAAAAGCAATCCTCATTTATACCTATGAAAATGTAACCCAGATGTTAGTAGTGTCCAACAGAAATAATGAAAAATTTCAGAAGACAGTGTAGAAAGCAATGCTACTTCTTAAATAAAATGTGGAAAAGCACACTTCAAGAGATCCATGTTTCCATTTTTAAAAAATCAAGGTGAAACTGACCTACAATGAAATGCACAATTTGATGAATTTTGACAAATGTATACATATATGTAGCCAACATTCCATTCCATTCAAGATGTAAACACCTTTGCCTGGCTGGCTCAGTCTACAGAATGTGCAACTCTTGATCTCAGGGTTTGTAAATTCAAGCCTCATGGTGGGTGTAGAGATTATTTAAACATAAAACCTTTAAAAAAAAAAAAAAAGGACATACACATTCCTAGCACCCTGAGAAGGTGCCACAAGCCCCCTTACACAGTCAATCCCCACTATCCCACTGGAAGCTACTTTTAGGATCTCTATCACTACAGTTTAGCTTTGCCTTTTTTTGAATTTCATATAAATGTGTGGTTCATGCTAGCTGTTGAGAGGATCAATAGTTTGTTCTTTTTTTATTGCTGAGGGCATATCACTGTATAACTATACCACAATTTGTTTACCCATTCTCTTTGTTGATGGGCATTTGAGTTGTTTCCAGTTTGGGCAATTTTGAATAAAGTGTCTATAAATATTTATATACAAGCCTTTTTGTGAACATATGTGTTTATTTCTCTTGAGTAAATGCCTAGAGTGGGATTGCTGGGTCATAGGTGGGAAATGTTTAACTTTATAAAAACCCACAGCATTTGTACCATTTTATGCTCTCACAGGCAATATGTGAGTTCTAGTTACTCCACATCTTTGACAACAGAAGGAATGTCTTCTTATTTTAGCCATTCTTGTGTGTGTTGAATAGTGTCTCACTGTGGTTTTCACTTTCCTATCCTTGATAACTAAAAATACCGAGCACCATTCTATGTGCTTACTGACCATTCTGATGTTTTCTTCATTGAACTAGTCAATTCTTTTTACTCAGTTTCCTTAGGGGCTTTTCACTACTGAGTTTTCACAGTTCCTTTCATATATTTTTAGTAATGACATGATAGAATATATAATAGAAAAAAAATCCTAGTTGCAAGAACAAAAATGGTAAGTTACTTAGAAACAAAACTAAGAAAAGATAGGAAAATCCTTTATGGAGAAAATTAAAGGAAGATTGTATAAATGGGAGATATACCATGTTCCCGGATATCTCAAACCTATCTCAAAGACTCAATACCATTAAAAAAGTATTTTGTCTCCAAATTTGTTATAAATTAAGTACAATTCCAATAAAACTCCCAATAAAGTTTTCTTTAAAAAGCTTATTCTAAAAGATCTATGGAATAATAAAAACCTATGAATAAACAATGCTGAAAAAAATAAGGTGAGACTATCCTCCTTATCATACACCAAGACCCTTATAAAGTCATATTAATCTTAATTAGGTAAAGAGGCATTGATGAAAGGATAGGAAAGCCAACAGAATAGAACAGACATGTTAAGTACCTTCATGTATATATGAAAACTGATGTTTAAAAATCAGTGGGGGGAGGGACGCCTGGGTGGCTCAGTGGTTGAGCATCTGCCTTTGGCTCAGGTCGTGATCCCAGGGTCCTGGGATCGAATCTCGCATCTGGTTCCCTGCATGAAGCCTACTTCTCCCTCTGCCTATGCCTCTACCTCTATCCCTCTGTGTCTCTCAGAAATAAATAAAATCTTTTAAAAATTTAGAAATTAAGAAACTTAAAATTAAGAAATTCTATTCAACCAAAACTACCATAAACAAAATGAAAAGAAACCCAAGACTGGAAGAAGATTTTTTCAAATGTAGGTTACCAACAAAGGATTGCTAACCAGAATATTTAAAAAAAGAAGAAAGAAAAAGGAGGGAAGTAAAGAAAAAAGGAAAGAAATTCTCCTACAAATCCGTAAGAAAAACATACTCAGATAAGAAAAATGGCAGAGAACAAAAAAAAAAAAAAAAAAAAAAAAAAAAAATCTCCACAGAAGAGAAACTACAAACATGGTCAATGAACATAAAAAGATGCTCAGTGTTATTAGTAATCAGAAAAAAGCAAATTCAATTCACAATGAGATGTAACATCCACCCTACTGGCAAAGCTTGTTAAAATCTGACAATGATAAATGTTAGCTTGAACATTCCGTGGAGAACCAGGAACTCTTAGACTCTGCTGAGAATGTAAAGTGGTACAACGAACTTTACAGAGCAAAACAGCAGTATGAGGTGTAGTCAGCTAGCTATACACCCCTAACAACCAGGCTTTCCCCACTTAGGTATATACCCTAGAGCAGCAGTTCTCAAACCTTTTGGTCTCAAAACCTCTGTCCACTCTTAAAAGTTATTTGCTTTTATGGGGTATAGCCATTGATATTTATTGTACTAGAAATTAAAATTGATAAATATTTCATCTAAAACTACCAATAACAAACGAAACAATTACACAGCTTTAGAAATAACATATTTTTATGGAAAATAACTGTATTTTCCCAAGCAAGCAAATTTAGTAAAAAGAATGACCTTGTTTTACATTTTTGCAAATCTAATATAATGGAAGACAATTAGGTTCTCAAATCTGTTTCTACTTTCAGATGTGTTACAATATCATACATCATGTACCCCCTGAAACACTTTACTATACAGGCTTGTGACAGAATGAGAGGGGTAAAGAGGTAAAAAAAAAAAAAAAAAAAAAAAAAAAAATATATATATATATATATATATATATATATATATATATAGTTATGGTTGCTGCTGCTGTTCTTACAGTTTTCACCCCACAGACTTCCTGAAAAGGTCTAGGATTGGGAGGGGAAATGATCCTTTAAGGGGTCCACTTACCAGACTTTGAAAACCACCTTTAAAACTCTAGCACAGGGGATCCCTGGATGGCTGAGCGGTTGGGCGTCTGCCTTTGGCCCAGGGTGTGGTCCTGGGGACCCGGGATCGAGTCCCACATCGGGCTCCCTGAATGGAGCTTGCTTCTCTCTCTGCCTATGTCTCTGCCTCTCTCTCTGTGTGTCTCTCATGAATAAATAAAATCTTTAAAAAAATAAAAAAACTCTAGCACATTTGCATCACATACATACACAGACACGTACACATACTATGTCTGCTATAGCACTGTAATTTGTTTCCAATAAACTGAAAAAACCCAAAGTATTTATCAAAGAATAGAAAAAACTTCTATTTATACACAGGTATACTACATAACAGTCTAAAATAAATGAACTAAAGCTACATGAATTAATGCAACATCATCTCAAAAACAATCCTCAAAAATAAAGTGGAAAATTATAATTTACACAAATGAAACATTTATAAGTGGCACAATTTATACAAACTCTGAAAATATGCCAAACAGAGGCACCTGTGTGGCTCAGTCAACTAAGCATCTGACTCCTGATTTTGGCTCAGGTCATGATCTCAGTCAGGTTCCACACTGATTGTGGAGCCTGCTTGGGATTCTTTTTTCTCTCTCCCTCTCTCTCTTCCCCTCTCCTGCCTCACATGTATGCAATCTCTCTCTCTCTCTAAAAAAAAAAAAAGCAAATAGCACTATCTCTATGGATAAATGCTTATATAGTAACAATACAAAAACATGCACAGAAAAATATAAACAAATTTATCACAGTGGTAGTAATCTATGGAAAAGATCATTAAGAGAATGGGAGAAGAGAGGAACACACAAAGACTCCAGCAGCACATGTGCTATTTTCTTAAAAAAAGCTCAAGTGTAAAATGTTAAGATTTGTTAAAGCTAGGAGAATGCTTATGTGAGTGTTCCTTATTCCTTACTTAGTCTCTGTTCCTTTCTGTATGTTGAAAATATCTCACAATAAACAAAAGGAAAAAATGTTCTGCTCTACTTAGTTTTGGCAGATAAAATCTCTCAAATATGCTCTGACACCATCAGCCCAACCAGATTGATTCACATTTTATTTTTTAAACTTCATTATCTTTGACATATAAAAACTGTATGTATTTAAGACATACAACTTGATGTTTTGATATATGTATACCTCGTGAAAAGATCACCACAGTCAAGCTAAATAACTTCTCCATCATCTTTACATAGTTTACCACTGTGTGTGTGTCAAGACTTAATTTAACATCTAGGGCAGCCCCAGTGGCCCAGTGGTTTAGCACGGCCTTCAGCCCTGGGCGTGATCCTGGAGACCCGGGATGGAGTCCCACATCGGGCTCCCTGCGTGGAGCCTGCTTCTCCCTCTGCCTGTGTCTCTGCCTCTCTCTCTCTCTCTCTCTGTGTGTGTCTCTCATGAATAAATAAATAAAATCTTTAAAAAAAAGAAAAAGATTTAACATCTATACTCTTAGCAAATTTCAAGTCTATGACACAGTATCAGTAGCCATCATCAGGATACTGTACAGTAGATCTCCAGAACTCATTCATCTTGTATTAACTGAAACTTTGTGCCCTTTTGATGCCAAACGTACTCAAAATATTTTTCCTAAAATACCCTTTTTACAAATGAGTTTTTATTAGAATCCAAACATTGAAATGCCTTTTGGATTCTTTTTAAGAGATTACAAGGAAATTATTTTAAGACTTATCATGAATCAAAAGTCCTAATACTGCCTTGTCGATAAACTGTCATTAATGATAGTCAAATAAAAAAATCAAAGACCCGTGGACAGCTCCATGTAAAAACAACGGTATCCAAAAGTCCTTTTTTTTTTCCTTCTAAAAATATATCGAGATGGCAAAATGTGTAGTGCAGGAGAGAACTCCTGGTTTTCAGAATAAAACTGCATCATAATGTAAAACTTCCAGGAGGTAGAAACTTGTCCCACCATGAGCCTACTTTCATAAATATTATGACAAGAGGAAAAGGCAACAGGCTGTCAATTTAATATAACTATTTTTTCCAATCAATTTATATTTCAGGCACATATTCATTTTTTACTATAAGCATCTGCCTCATTTAAATAAAGTGGCTACTTTCAATACTCCTACCTACATTTTCCTAAAGATGTTTTAAAATGACTTGCGAAAACTTAAATGAAACCATAAACATGGGAGCTTCTGCACACACGAATTTATTTATTCTGCTAGTTAAATGCGGATTCTCAAGGGGGGGGGGGATGGTGTGAAAACAGAGCAAAGCTTTATGCCATTGCTTTTTTTAAAAAAATTTTTTTTTAAATCGGACTATTTACCTTGCATTTCAAATGGAATTCAAGAAGGGCCAAGATTTAAAGGAGCATGGGCTTGTTAAGGTCTGAAACACTTAGCTAAATAATTCAAAGACTTTACTTTTATACTTTTCATTAATGACTTTCTTTTTAAAAAGTACCATCACTACGCTGCCTTGAATGCAATCTCTAGATTCTCACATTTCCAAAATTCATTTCTAAAAAGTGCCATGTTCTCACTGATTCCTGAAACTCGCCCGCGCTCTCCACCAAGCCCACATACAATGCTGAGTAGATGACAAACCCCATGAACTTCATTTAATTCGTACGACAACCCTCTCTGGTAGGGACTATCGTTATTCCCATTTCACAGAGTAGGAAGCTGAGACACAGATGGTAAAGTAACGTGTTTAAGGTGCCAAAAGTTTGGCATCTCTATAAACGGCAGAGCCAGGAGTCAAATCCAGAATCCGTGCCAAAGTCAGTCTTTTTTTTTTTTTTCACTTTCCATTGTTTCTGATTTTTCACATCACTACTTTAAATTTTCAGCAACTAAACACAATCTATTTGTTTTCCATAAACTGAGGCTGACCGAGTTTCTCACATTAGTGGAGTTTAAAAAAAAAAAAATGACATGGGTGTACAGGAAGGGAGTGAGGGACAAAAGATCACATTTTCAGTTTAGGAGAAAATTATTTGGAGGTACCTGAAGACCATGTAAGTCAGATGGCTGGTAAGTAGGCCGACATGGCAATGTGAATCTCAGAGACCCGGGAGGTCTGTCTGGTGCTGGGGCAAAAGCCAAAGGGCAACTGAGCCTTGCGGGGTAGGCCGGATTCGTGGTAGGAACACAGGTGGTAGGAATGATGACGAAACGCATAAAGGAAAAAAGGACAAAACACGTTCAGGACCATAGACAAGTTTAGGATTTAGCATGGGGCTCATGTAAAGCAGAAGCAGTGACATGGAGGTTTGGGTGGGTCAGAATGTGTCCTCAAGGGACGCCTGGGTGGCTCAGATGGGCAAGCAGCTGCCTTCCACTCAGCTCATGATCTCCAGGTCCTGGGATCAAGCCTCCCCCCCATGTCAGGCTCCCTGCTCAGCGGGGAGTCTCCTTCTCCCTCTGCCTCTCCCCCCTGCTTGTGCTCTCTCTCTCTCAAACGAATAAATAAAAAATCTTAAAAAAAAAAAAAAAAAAGAATGAGTCCTCGATTAGAAACATTCTATTAGAGGGGTGTCTGGGTGGCTCAGTCTGTTAAGCGGTCAACTCCTGATTTTGGCTCAGGTCATGATGTCAGGGTTGTGAGATAGAGCCCCACACCAGGCTCTCTGTTCAGCAGGGAGTCTGCTTGAGATTCCTTCCCTCTGCCTCTGTCCTGCCTGCCACTGCTCTTTCTCTTCCCCTCTCTAAAATAAAATAAAATAAATCTTAAAAAAAAAAAAGAAAAGAAACATTCTACTTGAAATCCTTACCAGCAAGACAGGCCTGTGTAAGGCCTGTGTCTTTGCATTTTAGAGAATAACCAAATATCAGGCCAATATATAATAAAGTCTCATTTTTAATATAATGAAGTGTAAACAGCTGAAACTGAAAATAGACTAACACTTTTACATTTCATGAAAACATTTTCAAATGCATAAAGGATTATTAGGAGACTATTTTAAATGTTTACATGCTTTAGGAAATTTCAATCACTTTAGAAATATAAATTTATGGACGTTTACAATTATTACACATCCAGTACTCAACTGAGGTTAATTTAAGATACGGTGGAGCACCTACTGTGGGCAGGAAAGCTTTGTAGGGAGAGAGCATAGACCTACATACTCCTGCCTGTCTGTGGTGAGGGCACCTCCCATCTGCAAAGCTTCTGCTAACATCCAATATATTCATCCTGCCAGACTGACAGCATTAATGTCAACCAGAGAATCTCACAAAGATTATCGGTAAGGTGAAATGTAAGTCAACCTCTGAAGAAAGAGGAGGATTTGTCAGAAAATTAAGGAAAGAGGACTGGGCACTAGGAATCAAGAAAATAACTCACCCAAGAATATTTGTGAGGGATACATCAACTGAGCACCTCACCCTGTGCCGCTAAAGATGGTGTTTTATTTATTATTTAGTGGTATCTACAAAAGACTTGCCTTTCTTTCACATCTTTTTAAAGTTAAAATTTATTTAATAGGTAATACAAGTATATCACATCTTTTCAAAACTTATAAGAAAGGAAATCTTGAAAAGTCTCCCTCATGATCAACTATCATCTCCAGAGCTGTCCCTCCTGAGATACTCTATGAAACTGCATTTCTTTAAATTGTTTAAACTTTGATTTTCTTTAATTCTGATTGGCATTTCCATGATTGATTCTTAACACCTATAATAGGATAGGATTCTCTTTGTCACATTCCCAAAATTTGCACCATGGGCACAAGCAGGCTGGCCTTCAAGATGCAGACAAGAATACAGGTTTACAAGAAAAAGCCTGGATTTTACCTTATTTCCTTTTTATAAGATAGGATTTTCCTCTTTATTCTACCAAACTCCTGTTGAGTCAATTACCTTATCTAACGAATGTCTATTAAAATACACACACGTGTGTGCGTGCACACCTACCCACCTGCAGTTCTTTTATAATGTAAGGAGCTTAAATCAGAAAGCAAAGTTGATCATAGCCACCTTACAAATTAATAGACTATCAAGTTGTGGTCTGCAAAATGGTTCATGCACCCCAAAGCAGATCATCGGGCAATCTTTTGGCATGCAGGAAAAAATTAGAACTTGTTTACAATTACCTGTTACTTCTTCTCTTCAAACTTTATACTGTGGGATGCTTTATCATATACGAAATAAGTTAATATACTGGTACATCACAACATTTATAAAGACGTACTGGGAGTGCATACTCAAATTCCTTCTGCCGGTAGGGTACATACTTCAAAAAGTTTTAGGAATTAAACAGCTCAATATATCTATCAGGTGTTCATTTCTAAAATAAATACTTTATCAACTTTCTAAAGCACATCAAGTGCTAATTTGAGTGAAACTGAGAAAACAAATTATAAAAGCGACAGATCAGGACTTAGCTGGATTGAAAATTTTGAGAGGCAAAAGTAGAGAGCTTATTTTTTTGATATGTGGTTCTTTTCAACCATGTTCCTGCTATAAAAGTTACTGAAGTGTACCACAATTAAGGAGATGGGATCTGAACTCAAGGTCAGGTTCTGATCCTGACTCCATCACTTACTTGGAGAAGGCTAAATGGCACGTGTATAAATGGCCCCGTTCAATATCTGGCACTTAAGCAGCCAAAAAATGTTACCAATTATTATTAAATACAAAGGGTAAAATTTAACAAACATTAGTTTTCTATAGTAACTGAAATGAAACAGCTGAGTCATGTTTTAATTCAGCTTCACCTTTTGGAAAGATGTTTTTTGGACCCATGTGAAATGTATTTAAACAAATGGAAGCTTTTGCCTTCTTTTTTATATATAAAAAAAAAATTCCCTCAATATCACTCCCATGAACTATTTTGTCTTGGAACAGCTAATGTAAATTAAACAATGTCAGGCCCTAGCCAAACGGATATGGGAATAACTGTATATAGTATATCTTCTTGGCTTCACTTTCATGTGGAACATGTGTTTATATTTTGACCTTTTGTCTTTTTTTTAAAATGCAGAAACATTTTTAAACAGCAGCAACTGGAATGATTTTTTTTTTAAGTTTCCAAACATATTAAGTTACACATGGCAGTGCCTATTGCTGAAACATTTATAAATGTTACACCAACTGTGTTTATAGTTCTGATTTTTTTTAGATTGTTTTGTTTTCATATAAGCCATGACCTAAAAAATTTAGCTCAAATTCTTTCCACAAAATAATTACATAATGGAACAGTCTGAGTCATTTTGAATTTCCGAAACACAAAACTCGCTCCCATAAAATAAAGATAGTGATCGGCATCATAATCAGGTTTTTATATGGGGTATTTTGACTATTTCACTCATACCTAAATGATACGGATAAAACCAGAAGGACCATAACAACAGGACCAAGAACACAGTGATAATTCTCCCAACTTAGAAAAATCACTGCACTGTTTTCTCTCCCATTGTCCTTAAGCAACTGACATAAAAATAAAGTCTGTAACAGATTTCACTGCAAGGAAAAAAAAAAAAAATCAAAGAACAAAAATTTGGTAATTTTGTACACTAAGGTACTTTTCATTAGCCTAGTCTTTTAAACCTTATCTATCACCTTGACGGAAGACAAAGAGTTTATACATAAGTTAACATAGAGAGCACACAAAATGTAAATGATAGCCTTATGAACGAGAAGACCAAAATCAACTAAGTTGGAGCTAGGACCTTCTCTGGCTCTCAGCTGCCCCATCTGTTGAATGAAATAGATTATCTATACTATCTGGAAGACAGTATCTGACAAAGGATTGTTTCTTAAGCTCAGAGAGGATAAGCTTAAGAGAATAATAATTTTTTCTTTAAAAAAAAAAGGAGTTGGCACTCTCTCAATATTTCTGCAGGGAGTAAATGAGTGAGTGAAGGAGCACAGTATTCGATCTTCAATTTTCATACATTCCTTCTCTTAAGGCCACCCCAGGTCCCAGCCCCTTCCAGTATCCTATGACCATTGACACTACTCAAATAGACCCTGGGGTCAGGCAATCTCCTTCACTGAATCCCAACCTCCACCATAGGCTTTCTCTAATTGCTACTACTCTCATTACTTGACTTTCTTAATGGGTCACAAATGAGCTTCTCATTTGGGGAATTCAAAGGTCTCTTGTTGGTATTTAAACAGTTGAAAAAGAAACACATTTGTTTTTTTTTTTTTGAGGCAGTGAAGAACAAAATCTTGACAGCTGGAAATTTACTGGAACCCATGGAATGGGATTTGCAACAATAATAACCATTAAATATTTACTCCATCTCACCCAGACACAGCACATCACTGTACCTACAACCTCAAATGGAAAACTTACAACTGTCTTATATTCAATAATGGTGAACAGTTTGATTTTTAAGACAGACAAATTCAAGTACCCCTCTCTTTTTGTTCAGGTTTTTTTTTCATTCTATGCTGTCTTCAGACAAATGATAAATTAGTCCAAGAATCTTTTACAAGTCCCAACTGATTTTACTTCCCTCTTCTCCCTCCCTCTCACCCTCTTCCCCAAGCCTGAAGTTAACAGATGGGTAAGAATTTGAGAAAGGACACTATTTCAAGTCCTTTGACTTCCCAATTTCAATCTCTATGGTACTACTATTAAAATGAATAATGTTCTTCACTGTCCTACTTTGAAAATCACAATTGCCATCTAAACTCAAAATATTTTTAAAATCTTCTCTATTATTGATTTATGCTCATAACTAAAATAATGGCTTCAGCAGTTTAGCCATTGTCATGAATGATGTAATTCCCATCTCAGGAGGATTCAAAACTACTATATAAATTAAAAACTTCTAAATCTCTAATAGCCAAAGACCATACAGTCTCGTTAATTATAAAATTCTGCAGCTCTTAGCTACTAATTATGAGCTGAAAGGATGTGGGTTTTATTACCGTGCAACATAACTTCACATTAAATCCTAAGTGGAAATGCCACGTAAGCTCATTTCCTACTTCATTTCTCTAAAAAGTGCAAACACTAGATTCATTTCCACAAAATAACAATGAAGTGGCTATTCTGCAAGAAGTTTACACTTCTGTTAAGATTTCATGTTAATGAGATCATTTGTCTTACACGGAAACAAAGCTTGCTATGTGCACTGTCCTGAGGCCCTTATAAATATTAATCCATTTATCCCCTAACAACCTTAGGAGGTAAAGACTATTAGCATGATAATATGTCAATATGCCCAGCACAGCGCTTCATCCCTGAAGGAAAATGAATGTTGTCTGACTTTCGTGAACATTTTCAAACCAATTAAATGCACTGAAAAGGCTGATGAAGAGCTAACAACTGGCTGCTTTGCCTCATAATCATCTAGTAGCCAGAGAGAGCAGGTTCTTAAGTAAGAACACAGAGATAAAAGTGGGCCCTAATTGGGCAGCCCGGGTGGCTCAGCAGTTTAGGGCCGCCTTCAGCCCAGGGCGTGATCCTGGAGACCTCAGGATCGAGTCCCACATCGGGCTCCCTGTATGGACCCTGCTTCTCCCTCTGCCTGTGTCAGTCTCTCTCTGTGTGTGTCTCTCATGAATAAGTAAATAAAATCGTTAAAAAAAAAAAAGTGGGCCTAATAAATCAGCCAAAGGAACAATTCAATGAAGCAATAATTACTCTCTACAAGTTTCTCCTACCAGTTAGACCAAGAAGTCAACAGGTTAAAGTGTTTTGTACTCCCAATTTGAGCCCAGTGAAGAATATTTTCACAGCAGATTATCAGGGAGCCAATATATCTACTGCCCTGATTCCTTTTGCCAGTTCATTTTAGGAAGACCACGTAAACCACTTCACACAAGTGAACTTCTGGGCTCTATTCTTCAAGTTACAACAAAGCTTAATGCTTCTGATTCTTCAGAGATACAGAGATAAGGAATACTTGCTCATAATCCTCTAAGAAAACCTCTTAGATGTGTGAATATTCTTTCAAACGCTCCTTCAACCATTTCTTCTCATGAAATAAATTTGTTCTCTTAATCTCCCCCTGCCACCACCAGGAGCTCCAACTTTCTAGTATTCTGTGTGATCTTAAGGATCTCTTATAAATTCGCCCATATTCCCTTTAAATTGTTTTAAAAAAAAAATCATAGGTACATACAATTCTCCAACAAAGACTTGGCAGAGGTCAGAATTAAAAGGATTAAACCATAGTTTCTACATGGTGAATTTCTATTTATATATCTTGACATGCTTGTTTATAAGATATTCTAAATGTCTGGCATGTGTACGCACTTTGAACTCTAGATTTTTCTTCCACAATACGGAAAATTAGTTCCTGTGTATTTTATATACAGTAGTTTATTTTTCTTCCAGTTTGATGTCTCTTCATGAACCCACACGTAATTTAATCTTTTTCTGACCATTTGTCAATTTAGAGGGGTATTTGGGAATTTTACTTACTTCATTTTATAATTTCAGCAATTTCAACTGAAGAAATTATTGAGCAACACAAGCTCTCACAATGATGCCTGCACGAAACCATTAATTCCACTCCAAATCAGTACTGATCCAATTCTTTGGCCGGCTGTTAATTCTTCTAATACATTCTAAGCCTGGGGACACTAGCCTTTCAGAAGCAACATGTCATGCTTTATTTGCTACCTCTTGGATGGGGAAGACGGAGGCAGTCTCCACTATAGCTTCTTTGAGAACTTCCCTTTTAACCAGAATTTATAGCAAACTGAAAGGAATAGAAGTAATAAAATTTGAAAACAGGAGAGAAATGGGACAGCTACCAGCAGAGAAAGGGATTCTTTGGAAAGGCAGGAAGTAAAGACCCCCTTCACCCGTCTGACCATATGGCCTAGTGCTGTACCCATGGTCAAGCTACCAGACCCTGGCTCACTTATTTGATTTCACTACCATACTGAGGTCAAGGTTATATGCTTGATCCCTACATGAGTCAAATGAGCAACAGTCTCCTGGTCAAAAATTTGCCCAACCTCTCATAAATACCATCACTTGTCTTAAAAGGATTCATGAGAGTGAGTACAAACCAATCCATGCAAATTCATCACCATTACTGGAAAAATAACCAGGACAACCTGATCTGTGTGAGTCAGTCCACTGAACAAACTTCATTTAGGATGAACTCTCTCGGGTCAGACAGATGGAAGTTAAGAAACCAGACTCTGATACTTACTAGTCCTGTGTGTAACCCCAGACAAGTTCATTTTTCAGAGCCTTACAGAGAAAACACAGGGTCTCACGCAGATGTGATACAAAGGGGATGCTCAAGTGATGCTGGCCCAGCCCCTTCCAGAGATAAAACCTGGGAGTTAAGAGCAGAAGGATGGAGCCAGGCCCACCTGTGTTTCATTTCCGGTTTTGCAGCAGCCTAGCTGTGAAACACTGGACAAGTGACAGCTGGGATTATGACTTTGATTATGAAAGCATTTAGATAATGTCCAGCACATACCAAACATCAATAAATGGTGGCCACTTTTTAAAATGTTGATATGACAAAGACATTATCATCATCACTATCTGTTGATCAGTGTTTCTCACAGTGTGATCAGGGAACTATGGATATCAGAATGACCTGGGATGTCTCTAAAAAAAAAAAAAAAAAAAAGAAAGAGAAAGAAAGAGAAAGAAAGAAAGAAAGAAAGAAAGAAAGAAAGAAAGAAAGAAAGAAAGAAAGAAAGAGAAAGAAAAAGAAAAGATCCCTTGTTCCACCCCAACCTATCCAAATAAGCTCGCCAGGAGCAATGCCAGGTAATACTCATTTTTGAATCAAACTTCCCTGACATGCATGCTAACATTTAAGAAATTAGTGACCCAGTTGGTCTTGTGCTGTAAATTAAGATTTGTGCAAGTAAATTAAGACTTGTCTTCTAATACTTATGCTTTACTATGCTAGGAGAATTGCCCAGGATCTGATGTTTTTTTATTTTGGCAATTTTTTGCACCAAAACATTAAATTGATAGGCTCACTTGTTTGTTTTCCAATGGCACTATTTGACTTTTTCCCCCAATTCCTGCCAGGGGCCAGCAAACTATGGCCTTAGTCTGTGGCCAATTTTGTACATCCCCAACCTCCAGAGGAAACATGTGTTTAAGATGTTTTTTTTTTTTTTTTAAAGAATATTCAATGGAGACCATACGGTGCTCACAGAACCTAAAATATTTACTACTGTCTGGCTCTTTACAAAAATGTTTGTCAACCCCTGGTAGCCTATAATGTTTTTTTAAACTGAAGGTCTAAACTAAAACACAATTTACATACTTAAAAGATAGTAATAAGAGAATTAAAATAATTGATATTAAAAAAATAGTTGATATTCTAGTAGATATTTTCTAAGTGCATCTAATGGAGGTGCCACTGCCAAAATTTCTGTTATACATATATGCATATATGTATATCATAATGTCGAATTGTATTTGGTTGTAGTCAAAAAGTTTTAAAGTCCTTGGGGGGATACGGGTGAGAAAATGAATAGTGCAATTGGTTAACGAGTCTTCATTAAAACTCACACAGAGTAATTTTTACAATAAAGGTGCCTTGGAGAACATAAAACCATATAAAATGATCCCTGCTGTTTAGAAGTTAATGGCTTATTCAACACAAAATGGAAATAAAATCTGTTTTGTGTACAAACTACATTGTTGTAAAAAGAAAATAGAATCATCAATGCAAACTACTTCAAAAGAATTGTACTACAAAGAAAATATTTTAGTTATACTAACAGTAAATCATACTAAACATATATAAGGTTTTGTTGGCTTTTTTTTTTTTTTACCACCTCCCTTAGTTCCTAGTTTCCTCCACCCTAGAAAACAAACCTTTTTTTTTCCTATATGTGTGTGTAAAGCGCACATATGTATGTTCATGCATGTGTCAGGAGCAGAAAAGAGTATTAGATGCTTCTCTCCTTTCTATGTCATCCATTATTGGCTTCTCCTTCCCCTCTATTTAAATATGCCGGCTTTTACCTTTTTCTTGTTTCTAGCAAGGAAAGCATCTGATTAAATTCTTGTGCAAAAAGAACAATTGAGACTATGATCATCTTATCCCTGGAAACAATAAAAAGCCCAAGATGAACATTTTTAAAGTAACAATTTTCCTTTCGATCTTCAAAGAATACTTATTAATTCAGGGTTTTGTGACTGTTTCGGATGAGCTAAAAATACATTAATTTTAAAACACGGTTTCGACAAATTTGCAAAGAAAGGAAACACCTTCCTAGGAACACACTCAAGGAAATGACACTTTAGAACATTTTCATTTTATGGAATACACTGCAGACACACAAACCACAGGCAGTGTAAATAAATACAGACTGGTGCAATGCCGAAATGCATGTTTATCTTCCACCACAAAGAGAAAAACACTTGCACACTGTGGTACTTTAACTTGGGATGCCATAAAGAGGGGATTTAGGCACCTACCGTAGGCACAGGAGGCTGTAACTGTGTGTGTGTGTTAGGGAAAGAGGGTTGTAAGCAGAAGGGGTGGGACTTGCTAGGAGTAGCTATTTGAGAAAATTTCCTTTTTCTTTCTCATTCATTCTTTCTAGCTTGTGTCTGGCACAGTCCTTACAATTACTCACTGGCTTTTCATTCTGAAGACAACCAACAAGCTTTCAGAACTTCCTACCGGTGTTTTTCACATACTTTTTTTTTTTTTTAAGGCACCAAATCATTGAATACTTGTTTAAAATAAAAAGCAAACCATTAGCCCGTTTCCTCATTCCAAAGACCCCATGAGTCGCAGGCAATACAGGATCCTTTGTTGCGCGTCCAAAAAATAGCACAGCGCGGTCCTGGTGAATTGGGAAAATACGAGAGGACTCTGTTTCCCGGAACGTCAAAGTTACCGTCATTACTGTGCCCTGCCCCAGTGAGTCCCAGCTCAGGCTCCCACAGTGCAGGTGCCGGCTCCCGGCAGCCAGGCCAGCCCGACCCGGCGCCCCTCGCCTGCCCTCTAGACGCTCCGTGCACCGCCCAAGGCGCCTCCCCCACGCACCGGCTGTCGGTCGGTCCAGCGCCGTCGGTCCGACCGCAGGCAAAGTTGTGTGTCCGACGCCCCCCCCCCCCCCCCCGCAGCGGCCGTGAGCCGCCTGCGCGCCCTGCCCCGGCACCTGCTCCCAGAGCCCGGACCCCTGCAGCGCCCCAGCCCCGGGGGAGGGCGCCACGCGGAGGGGGGAGCCCGGAATCGCTGCGGGGGGGGCTAGGCGGGGGTGCGGGGGAGGCGGCGGCTGCGGGGTCAGGGTTGGGGGAGGCGGGCTGCGGGGTCCAAGGGATGGGAGGCGGCGGCTGCGGGGTGGGGGCGGGGGGGAGCTGCGGGGTAGGAGGGGGCGGGGGGGAGGAGGCGGGCTGCGGGGTCCGGGGGGGAGCTGCGGGGTCCGAGGGGGCGGGGGGGGAGGAGGCGAGCTGCGGGGTCGGAGGGGGCGGGGGGGAGGAGGCGGGCTGCGGGGTCGGAGGGGGTAGGCGAGCTGCGGGGTCTGGGGAGGAGCTGCGGGGTCCGGGAGGGGGCGGAGGCGCGCTGCGGGGTCCGAGGCCGGGGGGAGGGGGCGGAGGCGCGCTGCGCGGTCCGGGGGGGAGACCCGGGCTGCGGGGTCCGGGAGGGGGCGGAGGCGCGCTGCGCGGTCCGCGGGGGAGACCCGGGCTGGGGGACCGGGAGGGGGTCCTCACCGTTGAACGCGCCGGCGTCCGCGGCCTCCTCCTCCTCCTCGGCGTCCTCCGAGTCGGTGCGCGCGGGCTCCTCGGCGAAGTTGACCCCCTTGCTGGGGGTGCCTCCCCCGGCGGCGGCGCCCGCGTCCCCCCAGGTCCTGGCCTCGTGGCCGAAGCGCGCAGCGCCCCTGCGCTCGTTCTCCTGCTGCAGGCGCGTGAAGTGCTGCAGCGCGAAGTCCAGCAGGTCCGCGGGCTGGTGCCGGAGCACCTCCACCGTGAAGCCCTGCAGCAGCTCCGTCAGCCCCGCGGGGATCTCGATGCTCATCCTGCCGGCCCCGCGGCGGCCGCCCGGGCGCCGCCCTCGCCGCCTCCCCGGACCGGCCTGCGGCCCCGCGGCCGCCGAGCGAGCGCGGACGGCGCTGGCGGCGCTACCGGCTGCGAGCGCGGCGCTCTGGGCCCCGGCGGCCCGGCTGGCCCGGCGGCGGCGGCGGCGGCGGCTCCGTGCGGCGGCGGCGGCTGAGCGAGCGCGGCCCCGGGAGGGCGGGCTGCACCTCCGGCTCCTCCCGCTCCCGCCGCGGCCGCCGGCTCCCCGCGCCCCCGCCCCCCGCCCGGGCCGCCCCGCCCCCGCCGCGCCGCGCCGCGCGGGAGGGGGCGTCGGAGCGCGCCCACGTGACCCGCGGGAACCATGGCAACCTGGCCGGCGTGCCCGCGCGCGGAGCGGGAGCCGCCGGGCGGGGGCGGGGCGCGGGCGGGGGCGGCGCTCGGCACGTGGGCGCCGCCGGGTCCCGCAGCGCCTCGCTCGCGCACCTGCCCCGGCGGCTCCGGGCTCGAAGGCGCGGACCCGCGGGAGAGCCCCCGCCCCGCCCCGCCCCGCGAGCCCCGCCGGCGCGAGCTAAGTGTCGGCGGCGCCTTTTGTTCGGAGCCACCCGAGCTGCCTCCGGTTCTGGACAAAGAAGTGAGACCGCGTCCTCGCCGCAGCCCCTGGGCGCCCCCGGCTGCCCTGCCCCGGCCTCCCGCCGCGCAGCCGGCTCAGCACCGGCCCCTCGAGGCGCCCACGGAGACAGACGCGCTGGGGGCGGGGGCGGGGCCTCCAACGGGCCGGTGCGGCGCTTGGGGTGCAATGTCGCCGTCGAGACAGATGGTCTTCCCGCAAAATATGCTTTGCACGATGAGGCTCTCATTTATTTTAGAACTTTCCCTTACACGCTGAGGGATTCGAATTCCAGCTCCAAAACCGGTTTCTTAATAGAAGGAGAACTAGAACCAGGGACATGGACTTTTAAGGTTGAAGCCCTTGGCTTTGAAATGAGGCTTATTTGGCAAATGTTTATAGTTGTGAATTAGAAAATTGCTTTTTACCGATTAAATGGGGGGATGGGTTTTTCTTTTCTTTCCAGATTTTATTTATTAGAGAGAAAGAGAATGGGAATGTAGAGGCAGAGGGAGAGGAAGAGGGGGACTCCCTGCTCAACAGGGAGCCAGACCTGGGCTTGTTCCCGGGACCAGGGGATCATGACTTGACCCAAACGCAGACGCTTAACCCGCTGAGCCACCCAGGTGCCCCTAAATAACTGTTTTTTTTCAAAACAGGTACTTCATTTTCGATAATGACATCATATTGTAAATAAAATATTTGAAGAGCAAGCCCAGCTATTCTGATTAATCTTTCCACTCACAAAAGAAAAGAAAAAAAAAAGACGAGAGAGAACATACATGACTCAGAAAATTTTATAGAAATTCATCTTGGAAAAAAAATAAATAAATTCATCTTGATATTAACCCTTTGTTCATAATTCAACTTGTAATCGCTCCATGAGTGAATGTATTTCTCGGTTTCTGCTTATCAACCACATGATAGCATGTCATTTTGAAATGCAGTAAAATACATCTAATTGTGAACATTTTAAGTCATAAGCTTTTATAAAATACTATGATTCTCATAAAGGGCAGTATTAGTCCAACTCGTAACTGTGTAAGCATTATATACACCATGTAAGCATTAGTATCTTTATAGATCCAGCAGTTAAGATGAATTTTCATCATCTGCCTTCATTTATGATTTTTTAGAAGAGTTTATTTATTTGCGAGAGAGCATGTGCACAGAAGGAGAGCGAGAAGCAGGCTCCCCGGTGAGCAGGGCGTATGTTGTGGGGCTCGATCCTAGGACCCCCGGATCGTGAGCCAAAGGTAGACGCTTAGCAGACTGAGCCACCCAGGCATTCCCTTACGATGATATTTTTATTAAGATTAATTAGCATTGCTCGAGTGTGGGAGAAAATGCACAATACAGTAGCTTTAGGAAGACAGAAGCTTATTTCTCTAGAATGTAAAGGTAAGCAGTTCAGGACTGGTATGGTGGTTCCATGATCCTCAGGTACCCAGGCTCCTTCTAGCTCACTGCTCTGTAATCCTCAGTTTGTGGATCCAATTTTGGTAGCAATCCAGAATTGCTGCTCTACTGCCAGTCATCTCATTCACATTAAAGCCAAGAGAAAAGTGGGAAAGAAAAGTGATTCCACCTCCCCCACCCCCACTTCCCTCCATCCCCACGTCTCCATCCAAACACAAACGCGCCCCTCTAAGAACACTTCCAGAGAGTTCATCACACCAGTTCCTCTTGAACCATCTTGGCCAGAACTTAGGCAAGATGGCCACATCCAAGGTATGGCAGGTTGCATTTTCAAAGGGAACACCAAAAATATCTCCTGTCCCTTGTGTTCTTCCACAGTGTGGCCTTGCCATTCCCCCATTAAGAGTTGAAATCTTAATTCCCCTCCTCTTGAATCCGGATGGGTTTATGACTGCTTTGAAAGAAGTCATGGCAGGATGACGGAAGCAGCCAGCTCTGTGATGGCCTGCCCCAAATCCTGACCCACAGAATCTGGGAGCTTAATAAAGAGGTTGTGTTAAGCCTCTAAGCTTGGGGATAATTTGTAACACAGCAGTAAGTCTGAAACACATAGCCCGAAGGAAAGCTAGGGAATGTAAGCTTTATTTTGAGCAGTTGTGTGCCAAGCAAACATTTGGAAATTGAGAACCAATTCTGCTGACAATAACCAGTGTCTGCCAATTGGTTAACATCCTCTCCCCCAGGAATGACAGAAGAAGAAACCGCCACTTTTCCAAACATTTACAAGAACCATATTTCAAAGTAGCATATTTTGTGTTTCAAAGTCGTTTTTGTTGTTGGTCTGTTTTGTTTTTGTAGAGTTACTATATAAGGCATGGTACATGGCTCTGTCATCAATGTCAATGCCGGGGTCATTTGGTGGTCATTTCTTTAGGGGTATAGAAGTGAGCCAGGCATGAATAAAATGCATAATTGGATTAGATGACCTATATGGTCTGTCCCATCCTGGGCTATTTTACAGCAATATAATATTAAAAGAAAACATGTGGGATTTAAAACATCTTTGCAAGCAGCTGTCTGATAACAATTTTTATTTGCATCACTTCTTAAATCAGTAACCATGACCTGAAAAATTAAAGCTTGATCCTGGTAGTCCTATTATGTTAATATTGTTCTCAGAACAAACGTTCACTTCTAAACTCCCATTCTAGCTTTTATTCACTATCACATAACCTTTTGGGTAATATGTTGTGATTTTCTTTGCTTTCATTTTCAGACTATTTCCTTCTAAACCTTGGAGTGCAGTGACGGTGGCCTATGGGGACTCTTCATCTTTGGATTCTTTAAAAGAACATCACTGAAATTGATTCTTTGGTTGTTGATTTACAAAGCAATTTTCACCAGTTTCTCAGAGAAGCAGAAGCAATTGCAAAAGAACTCCAAGAGTTCAGCATTGGAATGAAATGAGAATGCTACCAAATTTGCACTCACACATGGAAAATTAAATAGATATTGGACAGAGACATCAATTTGTTTATATGCAGCTGCCATCACAGGACGACAGCATGGACAAGCTATAGTTTAGGCAAGCTGTTCAATGGATAATCATAACTAGGACCAATCAGTGTTTCTTACCAAGAGTTAATATGTCTCTGTGGTGCAAGAAATATATACTCACTCAGGACGTGAAGGTAAATGGAAAGGACACAGGAGCTGTGCTGACACAGAGCCCACTTGGCTGTCACTCTTGGTTTTTATATCCCTTCAGCAGTTCAGCACTGACTATGGTTTTGGTGTCTATAATTCATGTCCTGAAGAGAGGATAGTATGGTCTTGACCATCCAGTGGATTGGCTGGTGCTCCCCTGGTTCAGCCAGTGTTGCCAGTGGCATGCAGGATCAGGAAGGGGTTGGGTAGCATAAATAAGTATGTGGCAAGACTTACCTTTTCAGAAAAGTCCCAAACATGGGTGCTGCTGGTAACGTGGGCCCCCTCAGGACTTCTGAAAGATGATCACCTCAGAGCCTGGGAATCTTGGAAACGTTTGGATTAAGACTAAATAGAATGACTGATGTCTAGATGCAGCTTTGTAACCCCAGATTTTCAGATTCAGTAGGTTAGAAGCAGGGCCTGAGAATTTGCATTTCTGCTGTGGGCCTGGGGACCACACTTGGAGACCACGACATTGACATTCGACATTCGATTCCCCAGGAGGGAGCTTAGGAGCATACTGAGAAGACAACTCCTTGAGGTAGCTTTTCTGCTTAATGTCAAAACATAGGTTTTTTTTCTCTGGCTAAGTGAGGACTAAATGTAGCTCCATTATTCTGTTCTCCTTGAAGGAGTCTCATACAGCTAAAGAGATTCTCAAAAGCAACAGAGAATATGTCCTTAAATGCTACATTTCGTAAATGGAATACGGGTTTCCTCTTAAGGACAAGGTCAGGCTTTCAAGTTTATCTCTGCTTCCTGAAGCTCCACTGAAACCATGGCTAAAGGGATGGGGAAGACACTACAAAATTATGAACATAAGAACAAAAGACCAAGACCTATAATAAAAATTAAAAATGATAGTAAAGGGCACTTGGGTGGCTCAGTGGTTGAGCGTCTGCCTTTGGCTCAGGTCCTGATCCTGGGGTCCTGGGGTCGAGTCCCACATTGGGCTCCCCACGGTGAGCCTGCTTTTCCCTCTGCCTGTGCCTCTGCCTCTCTCTGTGTCTCTTGTGAATAAATAAAATCTTAAGGAAAAAAAAAGTAAAAAATTTTAAATTATTTAGCCTTAAAAAGAAGGGAAGTCTGACATGTACTACAATGTGGACATACATTGGAGACATTATGCTAAGTGAAATAAGCCAGTTACTAAAGACAAAAACTGTATGAATCCACCTAAGCAAGGGACTTAAAAAAACAAAACAAAACAAAAAAACAAGGGACTTAGAACAGTCAGATTCATAGATTCATAGAAACAGAAAGTAGAGTGGTGGCTACTGGGAGCTGAGGGGAGGGGGAAATGGGGTGTTGTTTAATGGGTGAAGAGTTTAAGTTTTGCAAGATGATACTCTTCTGAGGTTGGTTGTGCAAGCATGTGAGTATACTGAACACTACTGAACTATACACTAAAAAGTGATTAAGATGGTAAACTTTGTTATACGTAATTTACCACAATCAAAATTTTTTCGATTGTTTAATTTTTAGAAAATGAACAGGAAGGGGTCCCTGGGTGGCTCAGTGAGCTAAACATTTGACTGGCTCAGATCATGATCTCAGGATCCTGGGAAGGAGTCCCTGTGTGGGGCTCCCCACTGAGCGGGGAGTCTGCTTGTCTCTCTCCCTCTGTAACTCCCCCTCCCCCGGCTCATGCTCTCCCTCTCTCTCTCTCTCTCTCTCAAATAAATAAATAAATTTTTTAAAAAAGAGAAAGGAAGAGGAAAAGAGACAAGAACAGATGAGAGTTGTCTACTAAAATTTTGGAATCAACTTAGCAAACTGGAGACTCTGGAACCGAAGCTTGGGTGAGGGCTCAGTGAGAGGAAGCCAGGGAGAAGCGAGATCACATGTGTACCACAGAGCGCAAAAGCACAGAATCTGGAGACAGTGGGTGCCTCTGAAAAGCAATAAGGAGTGAGGATTAATGAAATGTTTGTAGAAGGAGCTGATAACACTGTCCACCCTCTGGCCCCCCTCTGCCCTACACAGGCAAGCAACTGTGCTCCTCCATTCCCAGCAGGAGGTGGAGGGGTTAACTTGGAGGTTTGCTCAGCTGATTGTAAGATGTGACATGTTGGAGAAGGAGATTGATTCTAATCTGATAAACTACTGATCAGTGGCCTCTTTCCCTCCCCAGCTCCCCAAATTCCGAGAACCAAATGTATGCCCTTCTAGGCAGAAAATCAGAGGATTCCTCTTTAGGGAACTGACCAGCTCAGGAGTCAAGACCTACCAATGCTAGGGCACCTGGGTGGCTCAATTGGCTGGACATCTGCTTTCGTCTCAGGTCATGGTTCCAGGGTCCTGGGATTGAGCCCCATCTTGGGCTCCCTGCTCAGCGGAGAGCCTGCTTCTCCCTCTCTTGCTCTTCCTGTTTGTGCTCTCTCTCTCTCTTTCTCTCTCTCTCTCTCTCTCTCTCTCAAATAAATGAATAAAATCTTAAAAAGTAAATCTACAGATGCTGACATTTGAGTACTCAGCTCTTTATCTTTTTACTCCATTTTGAAGCTCACCAGTCCAATACCCAACCACGCACCACACACACACCTCATAAACATGAATTCAGGTAGAAATCATCAGATTGCCAAGAAAAACTTTTAGTGTGAAAAAAATAAATGCACTAAAGAAATAAACTCAGGGACATCTGGGTTGCTCAGTAGTTTAGCACCTGCCTTCAGTCCTGTGCATGATCCTGGAGACCCATGGTCGAGTCCCACATCAGGCTCCCTGCAGGGAGCCTGCTTCTCCCTCTGCCTATGTCTCTGCCTTTCCCTGTGTCTCTTGTGAATAAATAAATAAAATCTTAAAAAAAAAAAGAAAGAAATCCTACGGAATTCCCCCAGAATTGAAGGATATGAGTTTCTAGACTGAGGGGCCCATGGACAGATGCATAGAACAAAAAATAAAAACACCCCCACCAGGCTTATGATACTGAAATTTCAGTGTTTCAGAACAGTTGCACATAAACAGAAGAGTATTAAAGCTCAGACTATCATCAGACTTCTTAGCAGCAGCGCTGGAAGCTAGAACACGGTGGAGCAGGATCTTGAAAATGCTGAGGGCAAGTTATTTCCAACCTAGAATTCTGGATGCAGCAAATTAAAGGTCGAATGAGGGTATTTTCAGACATGTCAAGTTTTAGATAATACAGACTCCCATGGCCCTTTCTCAGGAATTTGAATAAGTTTTATGACAAGGAAAGACCCAGAGGAATTGGAATATAGAGGATCCAGCAAGGGAAGGGAACTAGTGTAAGGCCCCACCATCACCTCGAGCAGCCTGCCTGCACCCAGACTCACATACTCTACCTTCTGCGTGTTCACTCGGACAGCTATGCTCTGTCTACCTGTGCTTTTGTCCTGTTCCCTCTGACTCAGGCAAGGAAATTGCATCTGCAGTTGCCACCTCTCTTCTGAGTCATTAATGTTTCCCTTTCAACTGAACCTCTCAGTGAGAAACAGATTCTAGGGGACCCCAGACTCTTGCTCCCTGTGTTTCAAGCCCTGTGTTTCTCCCCTCCCCTTGTAGCTTCCTTCTAGCCAATAACATATGACAAGAATGAAGGGATTTTGCAGATGAATTAAGATCCCAAAGCAGTTGATTTTGAGTCAATCAAGAAGTTTATCCAAGTATTGGTGTAATCAGCTGAAAACCCTGTAAAGAGGATCTGGGCCCTCCCTGATAGGCAAGAAGAATAAGCAGCCGTGTGAGATGCTTTCTTCACCACTTTTCCTTGGTTCTCCTACCTCCATGACCACATCTCATTCTCTCTCTCTCTCTCTTTTTTTTTTTTTTTTTTTACTGGATATGCCTTGTCCTCCCTCCTGCATCTAAATGTTGATGCGTCCCAGATACCTCCTCAGTTGATGCTCACTCCCTGGGTGACCTCATCAAATCCACTGGCTTTAAATTCCATTTATACGTGTGTGATTCTCAAATGTCTGCCTCCAACCCTAACCTCTCTCTGAACTCAGTAATTCTACATCTAATTGCCTTGAGATGTTTAGAAGGTAACTCCAATGCTGACGTCTTTACTGCTAGTTCTGCTCTATCTGGCACCCAGAACAATGCCTGGCACATAGTGGGCACTCAATATTTATTGAGTGAAAAAGAAGGAAAGTGGGGGGAAAAGAAATAAGTTTTTTTCTCCCCCTGGAGAGCCATGTATGCAGAAGGAAGAGTAAGGGAATTCTTAGAATGGAAGTGAATAAAGACCTGAGGCAACAGCTGTTAGCAGATCTGGAGATCAGCCAGGTCCAAATGAAACAGGAAATTGAAGACATGCAGAGGGAAGTGGCCAAGGCAAAAGAAAGGCACTGGTCGATTATCTAATGTGTTTGATTATACTGAGGAAAACAACCGCTCTGGCAGAGAGTTTGGGAAATGAATAAATGATAGTTTCAGAGAAAACCAGACAATTAAGGAAGACAGCACAAACCACTCCGGGGAAAAACTGAAGGTCGACTAGGAAAGGGAATAAAACCAAAGAAGACTATGAGGCTCAGCCATGAGCAGGATTTATGGAGTCATAACAATGAAACTAATGAGAACTGATACAACCATAAAGTGTGGTCTGACCAAACTGGGCAGAAAAAGAGACAGAGAACAATGTGTGTCTGTGTGTCTGCGTTGTGGGAGCATGGAATAAGAGCAGTAAATCTTGACACTCCATTAACAGGCGGTCAACAGAAATGTCTAGATTGGAGAGTCCAGAAATAGCAACATGTAGATAAAATTTAGAAATATGTCACTAAATAGCCAAAGAAATAAATAATTGAAAGTCATTGCTTCTGGGAAATGGGAATGATATACATTTTTAAAAAGATTTTATTTATTTATTCATGAGAGATACTGGGAGAGAGAGGCAGAGACAGGCGGAGGGAGAAGCAGGCTCCCCTGTGGGGAGCCCGATGCAGAACTTGATCCCAGGACCCCGGGATCACCACCTGAGCTGAAGGCAGATGCTCAACCACTGAGCCACGCAGGTGCTTCGATATACATATATTTTTGTTAAAGATGATGAATTTCTATAATGGGTATTAAGTTAAAGGAATCCCCACGTTTCATGCAACTCTTTCCTTTATGTCTGGGTTCAGGAGACCACGTGGCCAAGATTTTTGGTCCCTATTTAGTGGCCTGTCTAGTGGGAAATCCCAAGCCTATATCTTCAAGTTCTATGAATTTTGGAAATCGATTATTCTTGAGATAGGCGGCCACTTTTTTTTCAGGAAGTACCCTAAAGGTATTTATTCGCTAAATGTCCTACTTATTATCCCACTTAGCTGAACATTTGTGAAAGTTTCCTTTGTTTTACAATAATCTTGTTCTATTTTAGCTATTTTCTTTTTTTGCTTCTTGTCTCTCTCCTATTTAGTTACTCCATTCTCACTTGTGAAATTCAAGAACCAAGGATTCCTAGGTGTAGAATTCTTTTGCTAATCAGTATCCCTATGGGATAGAATGTTCCGTTTTTTTCTTTCAGTCCTCTTAGAGCTAGTATGTGCTTGATTTGAAGAACAGTTGACCTTCTACCCGGCTTCAGGATCATAGTATCTTGTTTGCTGCCTGTATGGCCTAGTAAGTTCTGTTTGGTCTTCTTGCCAACAGAGACAAATTACACATGTATCAAAGCAGAAGGGGACATTTGGGGTACTTAAGCTACATTTTATTTACCATTTCAAAGGTAGATCTTCTACATTTCCAAGTATCTTTTAAAGTACAAGTTCTAGAATTTGTAAAAATCTCATGTAAGTCAGGCCTAGGTAGCAAACACACAGATTTGCATTATTCTTGGTTAACTCAGGATCAGGATCAGGATCATCCTTGTACATGAATGTTTTTATTCATCTGTGACCCATCCTTGGTGGTATCCCTCTGAAGATGACTCCAAAATGAATTATATTTTTAGTTCAGGCATCTCTCTTAGCCAACAAATCCATAGTTCTGTTTGCGTGCTGCTGGAAGACTCTGCATGGTTATGTCATCGACACCTCAAATTCAATCACCAAACTTAGCAGAAACAAAAATTAAGCTATTTTCCCTCAGAATTGTTCTTCCCCCTTGGATCTCTGAATCTGCAAATTCAGAGACACCTTCTGGTCACTGACTTAGACTCAGAGCCACTGTTGACCTTTGCCTCTCACGTTGCCAAGTGGGTTCGTTGTCAAATCCTGTTGATTCTATTTCCATGGGGACTTGCTGACATGTGTTCTTTCCCTGCCATTCCTAATGCAACTGTTTGTCTTAGTCTGCTTGGGCCACCATCACTAAACACCACGGACTGGGTGACTTGAACAATAGCAGTTTGCTTTCTCATGGTTTTGAAGGCTGGAAGTCAAATGTGGATGCTCATGGTCCGATTCGGGTGAGGACTCTGCCTGGCTTATAGATAGCCCCCTTCTCACTGAGTGAGAGTCTCCACTCTTAGAAAGAGTGATCGCTCTCCTCTTTCTCATAAGACCACCAATCCGATGGGATTTTGACCCCACCATTAGGACCTCATTTAACCTTACCAACCTCTCCAAAACCCTATCTCCAAGTGCAGTCACCTTGGGGGTTAGGGCTTTAGCAAATCTGGGGTGAGACATTTCAGTCCCTTAGCCCCGTACCAGGCTGACATTCATCACTACTACTATTTCTCCTCCTCCTCCTCCTCCTCCTCCTCCTTCTTCTTCTTCTTCTTCTTCTTCTTCTTCTTCTTCTTCTTCTTCAAGATTTTATTTATTTACTCATGAGAGACACACAGAGAGAGAGAGGCAGAGACACAGGCAGAGGGAGAAGCAGGCTCCATGCAGGGAGCCTGACGTGGGACTCGATCCAGGGACTCCAGGATCATGCCCTGGGCCAAAGGCAGGCGCTAAACCACTGAGCCACCCAGGGATCCCCTGTTCATTACTTCTTGCTGGATTGTTGTCTTCCAATTAACCCTCTTGTCTCCAATCTTTCCCACTTCTAGCTACACATTATTTTGAAAAACTTTTCTAGCTACATTTCTGTTTATGTCACTTTCTGCTAAAACAAAACAAAATAAAAAAAAAAACCCAAGAACCCTTAATAAAACAAAAACCTCCAATGGCTTTTTGTTTCCTAGAGAATAAAGGCAAACCTCATTACCTTGACATTCAAGAACTCTGATAATTTGATTCCAACCTAATTTCCCAGCTGTAACCCGGAGTCCCCCTCATACCATTAATACTACAAGCAAACTGAAACACTGCCTTCTCTTAACGTGTCTTTGAATTTCCTGCCTCCCAACCTTCACTTACTATGTTTGCCCCATTTGGAAACACTCGTCTTCCCCAAGTCAAAAATCCTACGTCTTGGTCAAATGCTGCCACCTTCCAGTGAACACTTCTTTGATCCCCTAGCCAGAAGCAATCACTCCCTGTTGTGTGTATCATTTTGTACTTATATTCTAACTTTTTATTTTATTTGTGGGATTTTGTGGTCTTCCTCTGGAAAATCATCTGCTGGCCAAAAATGGGGAATGGCCTGGCTGGCACAGAGTACAGCAGAGTCCTTGAACCTAACACCTGTGGATATTCACTGACTACCTGTTAATGTGAACCATGAATCTATTAATGGGAATTATAATATTTTCTAGTCAAATTGACATAAGATAGTATTTAGATTAGTGATTTTCAAACCATGTTAATTGGAGCCATATTCTATTCCATACCTCAGGCTTTGACATAATATTTTATTTGAAGAAAGGGTTTTGTTGCCAAATACTCTAAACCATTGATCTTACTCCATTCCTCCCTTCTGCAAATGAGAAAAAGAGGCCAGATGGAAATAAAAATGACTTTCCTAAGGTTTCCCAACTATTTAGTAGCAAAAACAGAATCAGCAAGATATATATAAACTGTATCAATCGGAAAAACGTATTGGTAGAGCAGCTTAGTGACCTCATCCTTTAAGACATTATCCTGCTGATGGGAAAACTGAGATAACATCAGACATGATACATAGTAACTCAGTGAGGGCACCTAAGGTTACATCTTGCTAAATCATTTCTTCCAGGCACTGTTTGATTCTTCAGGACTCTGAAAAATTTTGTTTTCTCAGGAAATGTGTTGCTCACCAGAAATCTAATAGAATAAGCTGGTTGTCTTAAAGGGTTGGACACAAGCTACAAATCATACAAACTCCACAAGATCTAATTAGTGAACAAAGATTAGGGCATATAGTATTCCTCATGATATCTCAGAGACTATCTCAGAGTAGATCATGCAATCCTTAGAATATCAAATACACTGACTGTGTATGCTTGCATGTATGATCGTTTTAATGTCGTCCTATCATTTCTAGCAATTGCTTAGCACTTGCTTTTTTTCATTGAAATTCCTTTTAAACCAGGCCCTAAATTCACAAGGTTTCTGAAAAAATGAGAAAGGATTAAAGGAACATGGAAAGCGACCAAAAGTATTGTTTCTACTGCAATGTGACTTTACAGTAGTAGTTCATGCTTTCAGAGCAGCTCAGCCTGACAAGCCTTATCTATGTATTTAAATAGAACCTGCCACTTAAAGAACTAAGAGCTCTGTGAAGCATGCCTTTTTTGGCATGCAATAATCCAGGGTGGATGGGAAGCTATTGGCAAGAGAGTTCATCATCAATAAGAATAATAATATGTTAGGATGCTGCTTCCTGAGCCAATTTATGTGTTTAGATTTGATTTCCTATTTTTGGAGCACATCCCAATGAATCAAAAATATTAATGCTGAGAGTCCCCACTAAGCAAAACGAATAAGAATAAGCCTCAAAAGGTATTTGAAATGCAACCGTTTTCCAGGCTTAAAAAATATGAGAAGTTACCCGTTTGATGTAGATGAAGGAACATTTCCTGTAGTAAACTGGTGATGACTATCCGAGCATGAGCTCATCCATGAAGTCCACATGATTTAGAGCACCTATTGTGTGCACAGGCCCCGAGCTAGGAGTTATAGTTACACAAAGGGACAATTGGGACAGAAGTAAAACATTCCTATCTTTGCATTCCAGGTGGGGTGGGGGACTGCCATGAAACAGATAAAGAGAAAAGAAATTGCACAATTACACAGAAATGTAGGATGATCTGAGAGAGTATAGATGAGGAGACCTAACTGATTTGGTCTGTTGACTGCTGGGTACGTATATTGGGTATAGACACACCATTTTTTGCTACTCAAGAGAGCTAGAGAATGTTAGCCACTGGGCTGCCAGAGCAAGAGCAGCTGATAGCAAGATGCATGCACATCCCTGGCTCAGAGCCAAAGCTCCAGAGACAGCAGTTGGCCAAAGGTAGCATCCTCCCTAGGCCTACCTCCCTGGACACCCATCTTCTCCCCCCGAGCAGGGCTCCTGTGTGGTCCTCCCCAGCCAGCTTGACTGTATAATTGCCTCTGATTCTCCTGGGAAGTGGGAGAGACAGGTTCCCGCTAGTCATGAAGCAAATACTTGACAGTCTATTTTTTTCTATTTTTTCTTTTTCTTTTAACTTTTCAGCTGCCAATGCTTTAGTCACAAAACTTCATGAATATTTTTAATTCAAAACACTTTTTCTGGCTGGCATAAAAAGAGAGGAAACTTGAAACACGCACACTCGTCATATTTATCGAAAGACAATCTTTTCCTCTTTCATTATTATTTATATGTTGATGAGTTTCTCTTCATTTGTATGGTTCAGATTTATTCATTGTCAGTATAACAAGAAGACTGAATTTAAATATCTGCAACTCGTCGTATGTTTTTGTTGCTGCTGTACATTTTTATTTCTACTTATTTTTATTTTTATTTTTTTAAAGATTTTATCTATTTATTCATGAGAGAGAGACACACACACACAGAGGCAGAGACATAGGCAGAGGGAGAAGCAGGCTCCTTGCAGAGAGCCTGATGTGGGACTCGATCCTGGGACTCCAGGATCACGCCCTGGCCCGAAGGCAGCGCTAAACCGCTAAGCCACCCAGGGAGCCCCTATTTCCACTTATTTAGAGAAGATTTTCTTCCAAAGACTTGATGCACTATTTTGTGTTAAATAATTCCTTGAAAATCCAACTTCTTTCTGGGTCTTGTGTTCAGTGTCCTCTGTCACACATCTGTTGATTGCTCTACCTTCTTTCTACTTCCTACTTTGTATTTCAGTGATCTTTCTCTAAATCGAGGAATCCCTTTAACCTTCTGCTTTCCACTTTTGGCTTTCAGAATACTTTGCTATTTGGCTCTTTGAAAAAAAAATTATTTCCGATTAGCCATCCTTCTACAAACATAGACCCCCAATCACCTAGAATTGCATTATTTTCATCAGCCATGAATTTTCTATTGAGCGCTACCCCATTTTATCCATTCCCTCCCTTGATTCAAGACCAGACTCATTTGGTTGGTTCGTCTCTCTTACTCATACTTTCTAAGTTTGAGTTCATTGACATCCTTTGTGGCCCCCAACCCACATTTTCTCCATTTCAGTCTGGAAGGAATTCCTCTTTTCTTTTAGCTCCTGGTTCGTTATCCAATTCTTTCCAGTTTTGGAAAGTTGAACACATCCTTTTAAAATATGCATTTATCATGTCATGGTCTACCCTAATGACCATTCCTACTCTTTTTCGGAAGTTGTAAGAGGAAGACTGTGGTGCTCACGGGCCACATAAGCTATAATAAAACCAGATAAATGGAGCCCTGAATGCTGAAGTCCTATGTTCAAATCCCAAACTCTCTCTGACTAGGTTTGGGTCACTTTGCCTTTCTGGGCCTCAGTTTTTCTATAAAATGGTGGAACTGATACTAGATAATCTCTAAGGTTCTCTTTAAATCTAGAGTTCTATGATTCCATGGATGTCTCAAAAGAAACACTTGACAACCTATACAATGCACATACACGTTAAAATTTTAAACTCTATAGGAAAGCAACTCTGTTCAATATTCTTTTTATTTAATATATCTCCCAAGTACTGGCTTGCATCCTTTCACTTTTTCAAGAATCACTCTTAAAATTCTAATGAAGATATTTCTTCTTTTTTCATTCTTTTAATATTTTTTCCTCTTCTCTGTCTCAATCACTCTATAGTTGTTTACACTGAATCCAGACCTATGTATTTGTCACCGAAATGAAAACAGAATCCATCTGTTCTTATCATCCTTATAATGACTATGTTCTTACATCCTTATATCTGCAGCACAATTTTTTAAAATAATATTTTAAATAATAAGACATGAGATTACTTGAAAAACAAGAAAGCCTAAAGAAAAAGTTAGAATTTCCCATATTCCCAATATCTAGAACCAGCAGCTGGTATTTTTTAAAAGAAATTTGGGATCATACTTTATATACTATTTTCTCCTAATCCTTTGATACACAAAACAGATTGCTTCTACCATTTCTAATTCTGTCCTCTTTATTTATATAGCTTCACTTTTCCCTAAACAGTAGATTTCCAATCTTTAATAACCCTCTACTTTCACTGATTATGCACAGAAATTTTTGCTTATTAATGTTTCATTAGCATTTTACCATGCAGTGCATTTTCACGTTCTATTGTTATGCATATCACAGAGGGGTGCATGAATATTCTTGCCTTATTTCAAGCTTTATCCATAATGTATTGGAATTCTAATCACATTTTCCTAGCATTTTTATATATTTCACACAGTTAGAAGGCAACCCATATGCTGGCTCTATTTTTAAAAGATTTTTTTCCTCATTGTATTGACAACTCTTTCCTGAGACAAAGGCACCCTTTGGGCCCTTTTTGGTCACTCTGTTATTGATTTGAACATATTGGAAAGTCAAGTCTGTCATCTTCTTTTCGTAGTATAATTTGAGGCTGCTGCTATTATTCTAGCTGCTTGCTACTACTAACCTTTGCAATGAGATTATGAAAAAAAATTTAATCTGCATCCCAAAATATCGAACATCTCCAATTACTGCTATTCTTTTGCTAGCTTTCTTAAAGCAGATAGTCCAAAGCCCTGGTGTCGGGGATTTTATTATCTCCCTTTTCTCCAGACTCAAACCAAATAAATCTGCCAAGGGCTGATTTTAACAGTAGGGGAATTATTTGCAAATGCAGTGGTAAGCCGATCTGTTCCAGAACTCTCTTTTCCCTCCTGAACTTTATTATGCTTTCCAGCTCTCAGACATTTGCCTGTGCCACTGAAAATCCAGTCTCCCATTAGGAAAATAAACGGTGCAACCCTGGAGCATTAGGCAGAGTCCTGTTTTGCCCCCGAAGACTTGCATAATCATAAGAGGTTCTCTTTTCAGAGCTGGACCATGTGGACGGTCATCCTCTAGGGGTCTTGCTGTCACTCACAAGGTATTACAGACTTCTCCTTTCTCTGGGAAAAACAAGCAGCATGGGGTAAACTCCACCACCCTTTTTCCTCTTTTCTTTTTACTGACATATTTATTTGCTTACTTATCTACTTTCTCATTTAGCTAGCTAGCTCTGCAGCTGTCTATCAAACCATGGACCATTTCTCCTTTAGCTGACTTATGTTGATTCATATGTCTCTCAATGAAACTTGCTGGAGTCAATACCCTCCTTCATCTTTCATAAACTTGCTTGCTCATGTCTTCTTTAATTTCAGTGATTTCTTCTCCTTGATTGATTCCCACTCTGCTGGCTGCCTCCTTGGTGTCACACACAGATCCCACCCACCCCCCAGCCCCAGCCTGCCTGCCTTCTCCTTGCCATTCTGTATCATGATCTGACATCGCCCCCCAATCTCACAGACGCTAGTTTAGGCATTTTACTCACCAGCTCTTCTGATTCCAAGCATGAAGCACAGCTACTCTCTTACCACACATCCTTGCAGATTATTAGCTTTTAAACTACACCGTTCAAAAAAATTCAACTTTCCTTTTTTTGTTTGTTTTATTGAAGTATAGTGGACACACATTGCTACATTCGATACTCGTATGTCTTTATTTTAGCTCTCTTCCTTTAATGTTTGCCCATTGTTGAGTCTGAGAAGATGAAAACTGGATGGAAAAGGAATCAAGGATTATAAAAGAAATAACCCACATTTAGGATAAGTGACATCCACCAAATATCAGAAGCAGCAATTAGGGGCCTTTCAGCAGAAAATTTAGAGGACCCCTCATTCTGTATTAGATGTAACATAAAGCCACAGAAAAAGAGGTTCATAGGGAGGCATGTATATGTAGCAAGAAGAGCTTGGGTAGGGCTCCTGGCTGGCTCAGTTGGAGGAGCATGGGACTCTTGATCTCAGGGTCCTGAGTTTGAGTTCTACACTGGGTATAGAGATTACTGAAAAACAATAGAGTTAAGGTCACCTGGGTGGCACAGTGGTTGAGCATCGGCCTTCGGCCCAGGGCGTGATCCTGGAGTTCCGGGATCAAGTCGCACATCAGGCTCCTTGCAGGGAGCCTGCTTCTCCCTCTGCCAGTGTCTCTGCCTCTGTGAGTGTGTGTCTCTCATGAATAAATAAATAAATAAATAACCTTAAAAAAATAAAGTTAAGGAAACAAAACCTTATGTCTTTTATGAAGACCCAAACCATGGAATTAACAAGATAAACAGCTGATCTTTGAGGAGCTTAAATCCTGTGTTGAGATGGGTAATGACTGTAACTTTGGTTATTTTAGGGGGCCATAACAGTCTCTAATAGCCATTCCCTCCCCAAATATTAACATTGAGTTAGCAGAGTTTCCTTTAGCCTCTAGGCTTCCAGATCTTCCAGCAAAGACTGCCACAACAATTTTAGATGGAAGGATCAACTCCCAGACCTTGGAGGCAGTTTTAGAGAAAAAAGAAAAAGGATAGAAAATAATATTGAAAAAAGATCTTTCAATATGCATACATATATTGACATTAGTTGGATACATTATCTTGATTTCAGAGATCAGTGGCATTTAGAGTATTTTCCCACAACATCTTGTTCTACCATCATAAATAGAACATCAGGCTTATACAGACCATGATCTGACCAGAGTGGCCCTTTGCAAATTTTTAAATTATGAAACTTTTTTTTTTGTATTCATACAGAAACCATGACATCCTATGCTCCAAATATGTTGATTCAGCAACTTCCCAACTCATCAGCCTTCTGTGTTTTATGTAGTTTTTCTCTGAGCAATTTTTGGCTGTGGTATGCAAGAATATTTTACAAGCAGCATTTTTTTCTGACTACTCTTTCTGCCTTGTTTCTCTTTTTCTGCCTTCCTTCCTCTTCCTTTCTTTATTAGCCAATTGTTGATGTGTAATAAATTACCTTCAAGCTGGGGTACCTGGGTGGTTCAGTCTTTTAAGTGCCTGACTTCAGCTCAGGTCATGACCTCAAGGTCCTGGATTTGAGCCCTTCATAGGGCTCCCTGCTCAGGAGAGAGTCTGCTTCTCCTCTGTGCTTTCTCTCTCTCTCAAATAAATAAATAAAATCTTTAAAAAAATTACCTTCAAGCTTAGCAGCTTAAAACAACAAATATTTATTATTTCATAGATGCTCTAGGTTAGGAATTCAGGAAAAGCTTTAAGGGGTAGTTCTGGCTCTGGATTGAAGTCAAGCTGTTAGCTAGGGGCTGTCATCATCTGAAGGCTGGACTGGGGCTGGAGAATCGGCTTCCAAGATGATGTACTTGAAGGGCTATTGACAGTTGGTCTTACTTCCTCTCCATGGGGTTACTTGAGTTGCCACACAACATGGCAGCAGGCTTCCCCCAGAACAAGTGCCCAAGGGAGAGAGCAAGGAGGAAGTCACATTTCCTTTTATGACTTAGTCTTGGAAATAATATACCATCTGTTCCGCCATATTCTGTTAGTTAGATGCAAGTCAGCAAATCCACTCTACACTCAAGAGGAATCTAACTCCACCTCTTGAATGGACAATTACCAAAGAAATTGTGTGCATATTTTTAAATTACCACAGCTACCTCCTCCTTCCTCTCTTTTTTATAATTCTTGTTTGATAAAAGAGAACTGTAGGACACCCATGTTGCTTTCTTCTTCAAGGAATCAAAATAATATGCTCAGGGAAAAGTGAATAGCAGAAGACTAGGAACCAGAAATCCAAATTTACTCTCAGTTCTGTAGCTAAGGGACTTTGTGATTGCAGATAAACCACTACTTGCCACAATTTTATGCATTGTCTAGAAACTTGACATTCTTTAAGGTTCTTTTTAACTCAACATTCTATCTTACTTTATTCGTTTATTTTTCAGCAAAGTAATACCTAACATTTGTTCTTTCAGAGCCCCAAAGATTAAATTGCTAGTTCTTTGGGTCTCTATCACTATATAATTAGCTGGATACATATTTGTACTCCAGCCTTTACCTCTCATAGGTAATATATGGGTTTAAAGTCAACACCAACCCATACCAAGGTCCCAACAGGAAAGAGATGGTATGTCCAAAGGAGAAAATTAGGAAAGTTTAATAAAGAGATTGTTATGATGGTGTGGGCAGGATTTAGGGAGACCAAAAAGGCTCAGTGAATTATGTTGGAACTAGCAAGACTAGGGAACTATTACCACCCCAAGGCTAAAAGAGGATAAGGATGAGAGTCATTACCAAAACTCAGAAACAGAGAGGACCCTCACCACAAAAGCTGTGATCATTGGTCTGGAGAAGTAGCCTATTTACAGTGACCCCATAAGGAGAGAGCTGAGGGATCCAATAACCCTACCTCATTTTCCTCCTTCCCACTGATCTCTGATGTCCCATTCATTGGTCAAACCCAACCTTAGCTGGCTAGAGAGTAGATCTAATAAATGGGAAATAGGCAGCACAAAATAATGTTAAATTACACTCTTAAGGGGTGCCTGGGTGGTTCAGTCAGCTAAGCATCTGCCTTCAGCTCAGTTCATGATCCCAGGCCCTGGAATCAAGTCTTGCATCAGGCTACCTGCTCAGTGGGCAGTCTGCTTTTCCCTCTTCCTCTGCCCTTCCTGCCCATATGTTCTCTCAAATGATTAAATAAAATCTTTTTTTAAAAAAATTACACTTTGAACAAGAAGAGGGGAGTAATTAAAGCCATAGTAAAATCAGGTCTACACAGAGAGTACCCAACATATTTTGAGTGCCCAGATAGAATTTGAGAAATGTGCGCATCACCTTAGCTGGAACAAGCAAGGTGTTTGTTGCATCAAGGTGTTTGTTGCATCACAATTCAATTGTGATGATATTTAAGAAAGATTACATTTAGTTAATTCCATTGTACCATGTCTGGAGAATGAATGTGTACATAAAAGTAGGGTAATCTATAAAAGGGATATTGAAAAAGATAAAATATGACAACTCCTCTAGTAGCGGCTGGAGGGGTGGTGCCCTGACCCATGAACACCAGTATCTTCTGTGAGGATAATGACTTAGAGGTGACACTGGGCATTATGATCATCCAGCTCACCCCTCCTTTGCTGTGATCCATTCTCTCTGAGTAATCTTGGGCTGGTAATCTGACTCCCCACATAGATCTGTCTATCATGAAAGACTGTGCTCATCAGAAAATACAAATATACAAATTGTTCATATTTATTTTTCTTACTGGAAGTCAGTAAATTGTCCTTCTGGTGGCTACACCTTTGTGAACTTGGCTAGGGTGTGTCCATCCTCCAGAGACGGATGTAGGCATAGAAGCAGATCATGCTTCTGTACCTACAAAGTCCAAGGGCCAGCCCTTGAATTGGGGAAAGACCCTGTATGGGAATGAAGGCATCCCATGAGGGTCTGACACATGCACTTCCCTATGTTACCATCAATTACAGTTTATTATAATTTAGAATCTCTTGTTTCATCGTTTGTCTTGATCGTTAGGCTCTAAGCAACATGATCGACAGGTCAATCTTATTTTCAGGTAATAGGCCAGAGAACAAGATTAATAACTATTTGTTGAAATGTATCAAGAAATAAGTGAATGAACCAGCCAAGAATGAGCTTATACATATGGATCTTCCCCCAAGTCACCCAACCTCACTCTGAAAATATGCTTTAAAGTGCAGCACCAGGATGCCTGGGTGGCTCAGCGGTTGGGCATCTGCCTTCAGCTTGGCATGATCCCGGGGTCCTGGGATCAAGTCCCACATCAAGCTTCCTGCATGGAGCCTGCTTCTCCCTCTGTCTTGTCTCTGCCTCTCTCTCTCTCTGTGTGTCTCTCATGAATAAATAAATAAAATCTATAATTAATTAATTAATTAATTAAAGTGCAGCACCTTGTATCAACATCCTGCTGGAGAGCTTATCTGAAATTCTGATCTCGCTCTATGCTTGGTTTCCTCATGGAGCACCCTTCTGTGTCACCTGTCATGATTCCTCATTTGGAACAGAATCCTAATCCCTTCCCACCTCTGATAATATTTTTTCCTTGTGCATTAACCTTTGTCCTTCAGCTTCACCATAATGCTTCCATCCCAACCTGCTTTCATCATATTTTCTTTTTTCTTTCCTTCCTTCTCCCCCTGCCCCCCCCTTTTTTTGGTAGGTGGGTCTGAATACCCTGGTTCCTGGTTTTTATTAGTTTGTCCTTTTTGCTCGCATGTCTTTCCATTTCTGTTCCTTGTCCCTTGCTATCGCTGCCATAAATAGTCTTTTCCAGACTCCTGCCCCTTGTTCCATTTACTCCTCCATCCATATCAAGTGAGGCACAGTTTCTTCCTCTTTGGTCAAGCAGTCTGTAAGTTCCTGATTATGGCTGCTGCAAGTGCTCCTTCGCCTAACCACTCTTTCCTGGCCCTGAGAAATGAGGTCTCACATGCCATTTTTCAAGAAGTTCTAGGGAGATGGGGGGATGGGCAAAATGGGTGAAGGGAGTGGGCAGTAGGTGCCTCCAGTTATGGAATGAATAAGTCACGAGGATGAAAGGGACAGCTCAGGGAATATAGTCAGTGATACGGTAACAGGATTGTCCGGCGACAGAAGGCAGCTACGCCGGCGTTGAGCACAGCGTAAGAGCATAGCATAACCTGGAGACTTGCTGAAGCATTCCCTCATTCCCACTCCTGAAACTACGTAACACTGTGTATCACTATACTTCAGTGAAAAAAGAAAAAGTTCTGGGGCACCTGGGTGGCTCAGTAGGTAAAGCATCTGCCTTTGGCTCAGGTCATGATCTCAGGGTCCTGGGTTCGAGTTCCACATCAGGCTCCTTGCTCAGCGCTGAGTCTACTTCTCCCTCTCCCTCTCCCTCTGCCCCTGCTTGTGTTCTCCCTCTCTCCCTCAAAGAAAAAAAAAATCTTAAAAGAGGAAAGCTCTATAAGGAAAATTTTCAAAGATACATAAAAGTAGGGAGAATAATAAAAAGCATCCCTATCACCCAGTCTCAACGATTATTAACATTTGCCAGTTTTGTCTCTAGATGTGACCCTCTAAGATTATATATCACTGAGCTCTGCTTCCAGCATAAACAGATGAAACAAATCAGTTTTGAATGCCCTCTGGAGCCATGGAATGTCCAGTGAATTGGCTGCTCACTGCCCTGCTCCCGTCACACACCCTGAACAAGCCTATGTAGTTCTCATCACATTATTTTGATACCATTTGTGTTCTTCTCTCTCCCTTCTAGACTGTCAGCCCTTTCAGGCTGGAAGTCTTATCCTCTTCCTATTATCCCCAGCACCTTGCACATGGTGCCTAACACTTAATGGTTCTTAACAAAAAGTTCTGGAATGCATACATGAAAAAATATGTTGCAATGACTTATTGTTTCAATTAAAAAAAATCAGGTATCCTGGTCACTTCTTTACAGTGGTCTTCTCTCTTTTCTTCTATTTCCAGCTTTTTTTTTTTTTTCTTTGAGGCAATGCAATTTTTCACTCAGTTGATTTAGGTTACATGGTTTGAGATCACAATTTATATAATACCTGTACTGCATCTATCAGTTATGTTTTTTCTAAATAATGTGAACATCAACATTTATGTGCATTTATGTGCTGGTCACTGTTCACAGTTCTTTGCAAATGTCATCTCTCTGCATCCTAAATCACAAAAGCCCATGAACTAGAAACTATTATCATCCTTGTTTTCCAGATGAAGAAGCCTTGGCCCAGAGAGAAAATACATAATGTGTCAAGGTCAATACACACAAGGTCAATACACCAGCGAGGGGAGGAGGAGTCAATATTTAAACCGAGATCTATCTGATTCCAGAACTTGAGCATCTAACCACTGTACCACATTACCACAGATGTGTCTTTATCTTTGGTTGGTTCGGTGCTATTTGTGTCTAGTCAACACTCTAAATCTTTCTCTCTAGATACTGTGTCCAAAATAAATAAGAGATTGCTCTACTCTTGAGGCTTGAGTCTTGCTCTTCTAAGCCCTCTCGCCTTTGGCAACTGAATCACTGCAAAAATGTCTCTTGAAGTCTTCCCTAGTGACTTTATAATCTGAGTTGTTCCCACACAGCAACCTCATTTAGACAATTGTTGACCACTTTTCATCATATCCTGATGACAAATAGTCCTCTGGATGGCTTCACAAGTGACTTACCTTTCCTTCAGGGACCGAAGAAGTCTTTCTTCTCCTGTGGAAGGGCAGGTCCACACTACTGGGACACTTCTCTCACCTTTTCTCTTTGCTCGTCTGTTCTACTTCTACCTTTTCCTTATACCATTACTTCAGCCAACCTGGTCTTCAAATCTCCCCATGTTGTGCTCCTCACCATCATGATCATGTCTGATCCCTGGAGGGGGCATATGTTTTTCTGTGCTCAGTATCACTTTGGGGCATCATCTTCACACCGATCCTTATCAATCCCTGTGTGCTGGTGATGCTGGCCTTCCACCTGACTCTCGGGTTGGGTCCATGAACCAGGCCTGGCCAATCATAATTCTGGATTACTCCAACCACAGTAATTGCACCAGGATGAGCACATCACTGTTGGTGTAAAATCCTTTAAGAAGTCTTGTGTTATTAATCAAGAGTCATTCTCTCCTGAGACTCCCGAGACTGTAGATACTCCAGGGATGACAGAGGCCCGAAACTGCTGATTGCCATCTCAGTCATGAGTAGAAAAAGCCTGCTAGAGAATGGCATCTTCACAGAGAATGCAGGATCAAAAAACAGAGGGATACATATTTCTGACCCCTGCATCAAAGCAGGCCTAAAGTCACCTCCACCTCTGCACATGATAACCATCAGCAAGAACAGGCTCTACAGAGTAGACCTCTATGCTATTATTAGGATAAGGGGAACACCCACCCTTCATTAATCATAAATACTATGTTTGATTGGGCATTGAGGGAGGAGGCAGAAGAGCAGGAAGTTTCAAACTAGGCCCTGAGCTGGCCTGAGGGGTTCTATAAAAGTGCCTTAGGGGACACCATGGAAACCAGAGAGCAGGCCTAAGAATAGCTCTGTATTTGTTTTCTATACTGGGCTTCAAAATAATGTTTCTGAAGAAAGGCTCTGTTGCTAACAAAAGCAAAAACAAAAATCCTTTGAAAATTGACACAACGTTTATGTGAGTTCTCCTAGAAACCCAAGTGCTTCCTTCTCCCTGGATGCTGCTTTGCCTGAACTTTACCTCCATCTACAGAATCATTTAATTCTTTTAAAGGGATGCATTTCATACTCTCCCCCTTCTCCCTCTTGAGTGATAAGTCAGGCATTTCCTCCACGTCCTCTTCTCTCCCTTCTCATGAGTGTCAGCCAATTGAGATGTTCAAGCACATTCAAATTCAGCAAATATTTATTGAGTGTGAGGTAGAGCTGCGTGCTGTGTTTTGTACCACTCACGAAGTTTTCCATCTCACTGAGATGGCTAGCTAGATGGCTAGCTGCTTCACGTGTGTGTCTCATGAATGAGGTGAAGCGATCCTCTGCAAGGTCGGATGGTAGAGCGAGAAATACAACCGCTTCTGTCGTCAGGTATAGTAGAAGGAGCCTGAAGTGTGGGAACAGACAAGCTTGGATCTGAATCCTGGGTAGCTACACATTTATTTTTGGAACTTGAAAAAGTTATTCAGCCTCCCCGAGCTCAGTTTACTACCCCAAAAATGTAATATCCTCTATCTCGTAATGACGTATGCGGATTCTGTTAAATAATGTGTTAAACACATTAGCATAAAATTGGCTCAGGAACTGTTTCCTTCCTCTCCACCAGGAAATACCTGTGTTCCTCCATCCAGGATGATTTGCATGTAAAAGAGGCCTCTGTTAACGTAACTCCCTTTCAATACTGTTTTTTTCCACTGAGATGCCCATGCGTGTAGGACACACTGTGCTGTGTACAGCCATCAGAGCCCAGCCATCATTTACTGAATCAGCAACCACATATTTAGGCCTAATGGCCACTAGGCACTGCCCTAGGGGCTGGAGCCACAATGGGAAAAGGACAGACTAGGTCTGTGGAAATGACAGAGGTGGATATGTATGACCCGTCCGCTCGGCCCTCCTGCCCTTTATGGGTGGCCCTTATGCTTGCTGTCATAGCTTAGGGTGGGGACAGCAAATTGTGCTTTTGTACATCTGACCTAAGAATGATTTTTACATTTTTAAAGAGATCCTGTATAACTTACAAAACCTAAAATACTCACCATGTGGCCCTTTAAAGAAAATATTTGCTGACCCCGGGTTTGGAGTGACCTATAATTCTCTCATCAAGACCAGAGTAAAACATGACATGGTATAAGTATGAGGGTCTTATTAACAATTTGTTATTTATGTAAAGCCTTATTACGTATTATTTGTGACAATCGTTACACGGTATTAAAGGATGAAAAGCGATGGGTAGATTTTTTTTTAAGATTTTATTTATTTATTCATGAGAGACACAGAGAGAGAGAGAGAGAGAGAGAGAGAGGCAGAGACACAGGCAGAGGGAGAAGCAGGCTCCCCATGGAGCCTCACAGGGAGCCCCATGCGGGACTCGATCACAGGATCCCAGGATCAGGACCTGCTCAATCACTGAGCCACCCAGATGTCCTGAGAGGGTAGATTTTTATATCAATTTTGCAAGCCAGTAATTCTCTTTTCTTAAGTCATTTGACTATTACTTTGTTTTCTTAGACTATTGCCTCCACATAAAATGTGGACCTTCCCTGTGTAGCTTTTTCAGTGTTCTTTTCATTGTACCCAAAACAGAGGATTAGAAGATGAGCTGGGGAAGGGTCATCATTCTCCTGTGACAGTGAGGATGGCAGGAGAAAAGTCAGTCTGTTGTCACTCCAGCACTCTGACAATTTAAAAAGAACCTCTTAGCCTTTCTGTCTGAATAAGCTCTGCATGTCTTCCCTTTGCCATATTTATCTAAAATGAAACAGCCTTCCTGTTACTTGTCTAAATGCTTCTTAGCACTTTCTCTTTCATGCACACGTATATTGCCTTCACTTCCTGCTTGCCCTGGCTTCTCCTACTTGGGTAAAGTAAGGGTCCCAGGCTAGTGCATCCTCTTCTTCCTCCCTTAGGCTGCCTCCAAGTCAGAAGACTCTTGGTGCTCACCCCAGGCTTGTGACAGGCTGTCCTGGAGTCACCCTAGCATAGAAGAGTCCATCCATGCAAACCAAGCTCCCCGTGCACATGATGTGAAGGCTTCTAGCTCTAACCACAGTGTCCTGGGTTGGGTGTCAACAGAACCAGTTCCAGCTCTTCTTCCTCAGAATTGTCCTTGGATCCAAGCCAGCGACTTAGCTTCTGAATGCCTCAGTTCTCACATCTGTAACATGAAGATAATGCCGACTTTCATTTTGGCTTCTGGGAATAGAATTAAACTGTATATGGACATTGATGTTCCCATAGTAACAGTCACATAAGGTATCTAGCCTGCCAGCAGAGGCAATAAATTATTTATGATAAGTACTTGTAAAAACTCCTAACTGTCACTGTAATAAAAGATTCTTACAGGAAATCCTGGGGATATACTTTCACATTAATTTGCATTCATTATTTCAGGGAGAGTTCGCTCAGCTCCCAACTACCTAATTCTAAATTTGCAGAATAAAATCAATTAGCACATGCTGGAGCTGCTGGGTTCAAAAGCAGAACAGAGTGCTCCCGAGGCCCTTGGAAGGGGAAGGAAGGACTGACTTCCTGAGGCTATTTATTAAAACCCAAGAGGAGTCAGTGGGTGTGGCTTGTCTGGGGAGAGATGGCTCTAGCTTGGCACTGCATGAAGAAAACAAAAATGTTAGATAGCTCTACAGAAACAAATTTGCTGTAGTACTATTATTGTTGTCATTATCACATGGGGGAAATTTTAAATATACAATAAAATACAAAAAATGTAATAATAATCACTCATCATCATTCTGAGGTAACCAATATTAACATTTGGGTTTGTAGCCTTCTTGTCTCTTTCTTTTCTCTTTTTTTTTTTTTAAGACTTATTTATTGGGACGCCTGGGTGGCTTAGTCAGTTAAACATCCGACTTCTGCTTAGGTCATGATCTTGGGGTCCTGGGATCGAGCCCTGCATCCTGCTCCCTGCTCAGTGGGGAGTCTGCTTCTCCCTTTTTTGCCCCTCCCCCACGCTTCTGTTCTCTCTCCCTCTCTCTCTCTCAAATAAATAAACTTATTCTCTCAATAAATAAACTTATTTGAGAGAAAGAGAGAATGGGGGGAGGGGCAGAGGGAAAGACTCACCAAGCAGACTTCCTATGAGCCCCATGTGGGGCTCAATCTCATGATCTATGAGATCATGACCTGAGCCAAAATCAAGAGTTGGACATTAACCGACTGAGCCACCCAGGCACCCCTCTTTTCATACTTATATTTTTCCAAATATTGTTTTGTAACCTGGTTTTTATATTTGTAAATGTTTCTCCAAGTTATTAAATAACTTTTTGGAACATAATTGGCTGAATATGCACCATAGGGATGTATCGCTTTATTTAACCAATTCACAATTAGTAAACATTTAGGTTGTATCCTGACTTGTCTCTTAATTAGAATCAATTCATGCGTCAACATGAGATCTCATGTTAATTTAGCTGATAGATTTAGACCTACAAATATTTTGATCCATCCATAATACTTCTACTGCTAACAACACTCTCTGCCTTCCCAGTGATTTTGCTAATAGCCCATTGTGCAAATACACCTCAATTTCCCTTGAAAAACAAATTGCTGTGAAAGTCTCAGGAGAGGGCCTTTGTCTGATTTTTGTTTTTCCAAATTCTTTGGTTCTTGCTTATGGATCTTCTGCCTAAAGCTTTATTTTCTTTCCTGATTTAACTGAAAATACCTTTTATCTTTTTTAATTCCTACAACAGTGATCTTCATTTTAATTTCAAATCTATCCTTATTCTCTTTTGATAATATTATTTGACTTGCTTTTTAAAAAAGATTTTATTTATTAGAGAGAGAGAGAGAGAGAGATGGCAAGCACAAATGGATGGAGGGGAAGAGGGAGAAGCAGGTTCCCTAATGAGCAAGGAGCCCAATGCAGGGCTTGATATCGTGACCCTGAAATCATGACCTGAGCAGAATGCAGATGCTTAACTGACTGAGCCACCCAGGCGTCTCTTGACTTGCTTTATTTATTTTTTAAAAGATTTTATTTATTTATTCATGAGTGACACACACACAGAGACAGAGACACAGGCAGAGGGAGAAGCAGGCTCCCGGTGGGGAGCCCACGATCCCCGATCCGGGGATCACACCCCGAGCCAAAGGCAGACACTCAACCGCTGAGCCCCCCAGGCGTCCCTTGACTTGCTTTTTTTTTTTTTTTAAAAAAGATTTTATTTAAGACTTGCATTTTTTTTAATGAGGGTTTTATTCTTTCACCCGAATCTCAAACTTTTTAGTATCAATATTCCTTTAAAATTTCATTGAGGACCCCAAAGAGCATTTGGTTACATGAGTTATATCTATTGCTATTTGCCCTATCAGAAATTAAAACTGAGAAATACAAAAAACACTTAATATTTCATTTTAAAGTAACAATAGAAACCTATAACATATTAACATGAATACATATTTCATAACAGGCAACCGTATTTTGCAAAAAACACATTCAGTAAGAAGAATGGCATTGTTTTACATTTTGCAAATCTCTTTGATGTCTGGCCTAGCAAAAGGCAATTGGAGTCAACAATCTGCTTCTGCATTGACACCATTGCCACTTTTTTTTTTTTTAAGATTTTATTTATTTATTCATGAGAGACACACGGAAAGAGAGAGAGGCAGAGACACAGGCAGAGGGGGAAGCAGGCTCCGTGCAGGGAGCCCGATGCAGGACTTGATCCCGGGACTCCAGGATCACTTCCTGGGCCGAAGGCAGGCGCCAAACTGCTGAGCCACCCAGGGATCCCCATGTGTTGTTTTTGTTGAAGTTCATATATGAAGAAACCCCTGCCTCACACAGATGTGTGGTGGGACAGGGAAGGTGGCATTAACCTCTGAAAGGTCTCTGGGCTCCCGGCAACCCCCTGCCTGCATCTTGCGAATCCCGGACTGTAAGTGCTGGCCCATCTCCTTATGCTACAGTTTTCCTCTTTGTAAAAATACGGTGATAATCGCAGCCTTCCAAAGTACTCTGAAATCATAACACGCAAACTGCTACAGCGACAGGGAGAGATCTACACTTGTTCATAAAACAGGAAAACACCTGGGGGCACGTGGAGACCTGCAGCCACCCACAGGAACCCGGTTACTGAAGCCATGGACACTTCCAGAAGTGTAGGGTTCACATTTCACCACTGCCAGGAAAGACCGGGCGTTTTCTAAAGGAAATTTTGAAGTTTCTTTCTTGTGTGGTTTTTGGTAAAGAATATTATTTTTTCAGGAGGGTCGGATAGGATTCGGGTTCACTGTCAAAGTGGAGTCTGTGTCTCTAAAACCCATTGCATAGTTACCCTGGCATTCTTTGATCTCTAGAATGTCCTCATGCGTCTCGTTTTAGCTTAGGTCAAGGGGGGACCTAATCCCTGTTGGGCGTTTTTAAAGGCGGAATGTAAGTTTTCTCATGGCAGATCTCTAGATCTCATGGCTCGTGGGGGGCACTGGCCCCCCAGGAGGGTGATTGCAACCCGCAGGCTCTGTGCACCAACGAAAGATAGGTGTCACTCACGGGCCCATATTACAACAGTGGACAACAGTGCACGTTCTGTGTGATCTGACACAGTGACTCCGCTTGGGAAGGTGGGATCTGGGGGGCAGGAGGGCGCAGAACCGGCTGTACTTGGTCCCCACCCAGAGCTCTGTCCCTGCAGCCGATTGTCCACCCCTGCGAGAACCCCACACGAGGCCTGCGGTTGCTTTGAGGGCCAGGCCTAGGGCGGCGCACAGATGTTCTTCTCCCATCTGCCCCACATATGGATTGTATCTCAACAGAGCATCTCCTGGTGGTTGAGGAGTGGTTGCAGCCCGGATTTCAGAGAGCATGTGTTGTGCCTGAATTTGGCAGATGGAGATAATGGGCTGGGTGAGGACAAGGATAAGAAAGTGTCTTGCAGACACTTTACATGCAAGAATTGTTATTATTGGTCTTAAGCAAGCCCACAGAAAACCAAGGCAACCCAACCAAGAGTGGGGAGCTGCGGTGAATAGGGCACGCCAGGTCTGAGGAGGTTCTTTGCTTCTAGCAAGTCACGGAAAAGAACACTCTGGATCCTTCCCAGATCTCCTGGTTATGCTAATCCTCTCTGTGGAGCTCCTGAAGTGAAGTTAATATTGGCTAAAAAAGCCACTTGTTGTTTCCTCCTCTACCCCTCCCTGAAGTCACAAATAAAAGGGACAATCTGGTACTGAATATTCTTATCTCCAAATAATGTGGTCACTTGTTTCTGCCCCACAAAACTGATTACAGTTCTCCTTATCAGGGATTTTACTTTTCAAGTTTTTCTACTTCTTTCACATCTGAAAGTAGCTGATAAAATCACAGAATGTACTCATTGTAGGAATATCAAATACTTCAGTGTGCACATCCAATTTTTTAAAAATTCCCTATTAGTTATCTTTCAGTTTAAAGTAAGCAGAGCCAGGGCACCTGGGAGACTCGGTGGTTGAGCATCTGCCTTCAGCTCAGGTCATGACCCCGGGGTCCTGGGATCAAGTCCCACATCCGGCTCCCCGCAGGGAGCCTGCTTTTCCCTCTGCCTCTGTCTCTGCCTATCTCCGTGTCTCTCATGAATAAATAAATAAAATCTTTTAAAAAATAAAAATAAATAAAGTAAGCAGAGCCTTGGCCCTGAAATAATTTTTGAATTTAGATATTGGTTCTTGAATGAAACCTTAACTTCTTTTGTGTTTAATTAGATTTCAATTGCTCCACTTAAAAGAGGTCACCTAAATTTGGAAAAGACAATTGATTCTAATTGTGACAGTCTCACGCTTGCTGAGTTTTATCGGAAAGGTTAAATTACTTTTTTCCATTTGCAAAGTAACATTTCTACATCCTTTCACCACAATGGCATGCGCCACACAAAAAAATCTGGGGTTCTAAAGAAATGAGGCAACCGTATTTTAATGGATTAAGCTTTAGTTCCTCGTGACAGCAGCTTTAGCAGCTTGCTGTATGCAAATATTTTAGACTGTACGCACCAAATTTTCTTTGCTGCGGTGATGGAACTAGGGTTCTCATGGGACTATTAGAGATGCTGCAGGTTGAATAGGAAAATGTCTACAAAACACTTAGAGAGTTTCTAGAGATAGCCATTTCATAAATTAAAGTGATTTTATTTCTAGAGAACCAGGGTAGGATAAACTGAGTGATTGAGGGAGAGGATTCCATAGGAATCAAGGAGGAGAGAAAAGATAACATATGATTTCACCCATATGGGAATTTAAGAAATAAAACAGATGGGCACATGGGAAGGGGGACAAAAAGAGGGAGAAGCAAACCATAAGAAACTCTTAATGATAGAGAACAAACTAAGGGGTGATGGAGGGATGGGGTGGGGGATGAGCTAGATGGGGGATGGGTATTGAGGGGCATACTTGTGATGAGCACTCTGTATATGATGAATCACTGAATTCCACTCTTGAAACCAATATTGCACTATATGTTAACTAACTGGAATTTAAATAAAAGTTTTTTTTTTTAAAAAAGGGATGCCCAGGGATGCCTGGGTGACTCAGTGGTTGAGTGTTTGCCTTTGGCTCAGGGCATGATCCTGAAGTCCCAGGATTGAGTCCCACATGGGGCTCACTGCCAGGAGTCTGCTTCTCCCTCTGCCTGTGTCTCTGCCTCTCTCTCTGTGTCTCTCATGAATCAGTAAATAAAAGATCTTTAAAAAAAAAAGGTCAATTAAAAAAAAAGGGGGGGGGAATGCCTGGGTTGCTCAGTGGTTGAGCATCTGCCTTTGGCTCAGGGTGTGATCCCAGGGTCCTGGGATAGAGTCCCACATCAGGTTCGCCACAGGGAAGCCTGCTTCTCCCTCTGCCTATGTCTCTCCCTCTCTCTCTGCATCTCTCATGAATAAATAAATACAATCTTTTAAAAAAAATTTTTAAGTTTTCTTTTTTAATAAAAAAAAAAAAGGAATCAAGTTGGAGGAACTTGAAAGAAAGAGCTTAGAGGAACCAGCCCTGGGGGTACAGAGGCTTCTTCAGCTGCCATGTTTCCTGTGTCAGTAGGAAGCACTAAGCTACGTAGTAGCCACACAAATGTTTGGTTCCATGAAAAACGGAGGTCTGGTCTAGGCTCACGGCTGAGCCTAAGAGGAAGCTCCAGTTTCCTGTGAACCATATCAATTTAGCTTATATACAACTATGGGCAAAATAAGAAAATACTGTAGCCAAAGAACATCTCACATAGACCACTATCCAAGCATAAACTGGATTATTATTATTATTGTTTGTACTCCCAATAATATATAAATAGCCAGGGTGGTTTTTTTTCCAGCTTTATTAAGATATAATTGACATATACCATTATATGTTGAAGGTGTATGACCTGATGATTTGATATATGTGAGAACAGCAAAATGATTACCGTAATAAAGTTGGTTAACATTATCCATCATCTCACATAGTTACCTTTATTTCCCTCCAGCTTTATTGAGATACAACTGATGTACAGCACTGTGTAAGTTTAAGGGATACAACATAATGACCTAACATACATATATTGTGAAATGATCACCATGATAAGTTTAGTTAACATTCATCTCTTCATATCATTACAAAAAAAATTTTTTTCCTCGTGTTGAGAACTTTTAGGATCTACTCTCTTAGCAACTTTCAAATATACTGTAAAGCAGTGTTAACTCTAACCATCATGTACTTTATCTCCTCTGTACTTTTGTTTTTTTAAGATTTTATTTATTTATTCATGAGAGACACAGAAAGAGAGGCAGAGGCAGAGGGACAGGCAGGGTCTTGGCAGGGAGCCCAATATGGGACTTGATCCCAGACCCGAGGATCAGGCCATGAGCTGAAGGCAGACGCTCAACGGCTGAGCCACCCAGGTGTCCCTATTGGATATATTGCTAACAGATTTTTTAAAAAGCAGGTATCACCTTTGTTTTTGTGAACTTTCTCACATATCTCAGTGATAATTTCAAATACAATGGAATTATTGCATTGCTTAAAATGTGCCTTTGCACTAGAGCAAAGTAATAGCCTGAGCTATCATGTTCCCAGAGATGCCTGTGAAAGGAAAGGAGTGACCACATTTAAGTTCAGAACTAGGGAAAGAGGGGCAAAGATAGGGCGACCTATCGAAGCTACCGCCACCGTGGCTGCTGTTGCACTTGCCCTGATAAAGACAGAAGGAAGCAAGGCAGCCTGAGATCTTGGAACTCGAAGCCCTTGGTCTACCAGGGAAAGAGAAAATAGCAGCGCTGAGGAATTTCTCACCGCCCAGTTTCTTAAGAACAGTTGAACAGTGCTATGGAAGAAGAACCGGTTTCCGTCTTACAGTATTTCTAGCAAAAAGGCTTGCACTCCTGTTTTAGATATAATGACCACACTCAGAATTTAGAATATCTCATTAGAGATATTTTTCCAAAGCCTCTAGGATATGAGTCATTATATCAGAATCTTGAGCAAAAGACAACTCAGTTGTAGACGACTTGCAGAAAATGACATTTCATCTCCAAGTCCAGCTAACACACGAATTCCTTTAAAGGATTAGTTCTAGGATTCTTGGCTGTTCCTTTAATGGTGAGGATGTTCCTAGGATAAAGGGACCTAGCGTCTCCCGTTGACCCAAGGGAAGCTGCCTAGAGCTTTTCTGCTCTTCTGTTTTCTCCTTGCCCAGTAGCCCTGGTCTCTATTACACTGCTTTTAAGAATGAATTTGATCAACTCCTTCCTCCAAAGACTCAGAAAGAGAAAACACACCAAGGTTTGATGCCTTTTCTTTCTCAGGAGTGTCCTCATTAGGAAACTAAGGGATGGAACACTGTTCATGGAATTTCAAGCATCAGCTAGCCCGATGGGAAGGGATTTGGGGTGGTAGGGGGAATGTAGTCTACCCTCCCAACCTAGCTGTCTCTCTGCCTTTAGCAAGGCAAGTCCCAGTGGGTTCCCACTAACATGGTAGATGTTCCCCTTTAGCCCTTCAGAAATCTTACTTGTCTATGTGTGTGTCAGGGAAAATGGATGAGTGGACAACTCTTGTCCTGTCCTGCCTGGCGCTGTGACATGAGTTGGGTCTAATGTGACTTTACAACCATTATACAAGTTTCCAAGCTGAAGCCCATTTTGTTGAGGGTGGAGACAACCTACCCAAAATAGGAGCCAGCCTCTGAGAAGGGTCACTATCTTTTCTCAGGATGACTTTTATAAAGAAAGCAGGGGGAAATTTTTATTACACAGTTGCAATAGATTATCGGCAAGAAAACTAAAGCAACATTAAGTATGAAACGGCCCTCTTTCCTTTTATCCAGGAAACATAAGTCTCTCTTAATTAGTAATGTTCCCTCCTTGTGTGTCATGGACTCACTTGCCTTACTCTGCGTCCTTGTTAAGCTCGTAGACTAATCACAAGGAGCCCTCCCCAAACCATGGAGCAAACAGCACAGCTCAATCTTTGTTTCCCTGAAAAAGCCTACCAGTCAAGGACACCTAATCTTTGTAATGATATCAACCCCGCTCTGTAAAGGACACTTTGGATACTTCAGGTTGAAAAATTAGAAGTCACATTGTTTTTGATGGAATATGGTCTATGATAAGTGCCATTAGGGACATATCAACAGAGTTTTTGGAATAGAAGGGAAGAAAAAAATGAATTCTAACCAGGGATGGAAGTTACATTGGCAGTAGTAATAATATTACTATGCATCCAATTATGCATTCAACTCTCTAATTAGGTCCCAAAATATGCCAGTGCTTAATCTTGAGACATAAATGTTCTCTTTCAAAGGGGGTGAAATATAGATGTTAGGTTTTTTTTTTTTTTTTTTTTGAGATGTTAGTTTTGTACCGGTATCACCATTGATTAAATAACAGATTTTCGTGAAGGTATTTAGTAATCTTATTTGTCTCACCTTCTTCACCTACATAATGAAGCTGATGATACTTGTGCATCATACATTTCCTGGGAAAACTTCAAATGAGAACAAACACATAGATACATAAAGCTATTTCCTGATAAACAGTCACAAGCAGCAGTAGGGTGTTGCTAAGCACTTCGACATTGCCATTATGTCTGGGCATTGGTTGTGTATGTTGAAATACATTTCATAAGTATTTTTGGAGGTGAATTTAGGCTTTTTGAAATACTGGCATATTTTTAGTAATTTCAAACAGAAAAGGTTCAAGTAAGCTTAATTAAATAGGCTCTGTCTGGTATATTCAGCCGTGTTCAGCATGTGCAAAACAACTCGTGTAGGGAAGGCCAGGCTAGAGGGACGGATACAAAGATGTAGTTGACCAGATCTCTGTCCCCAAGGCCTTTCCAACCTGGTAGAGGAGACAGCTGTTTAACCAACATTCCAGGACCATGAGAGACTCAAGAATAAAAATATCGGATTGGCAAAGAGGGAGTATAAATTTTAAGTGTAACGATTAATGAAGGAAATTATACCAACACTCAAAACAAGGACAATAATAATAGCTAATAATTGCTAAAGAGCCTTTTACATTCAAGACACACTAAAAAAAACTGTTATCACATTTACCTCCCTCCAAAAAAATCGATGAATTATTATCCTTATTTTATAGATGCAGAAACTGAGGCTTAGGTAAAATGACTTTGTGCAAGATGACATGCCTGGGAAGGTGGAACCAAGATTTTGAGTTCAGAATCCATGTTCTTGGGGTACCTGGGTGGCTCAGTCAGTTAAGTGTCTGCCTTAGGCTTGGGTCACGATCCCAGGGTCCTGGGATCGAGCCCCATATCAGGCTCCCTCCTTGGTGAGGAGCCTGCTTCTCCTTGTCCAACTGCAGCTCCCCTTACTTGTGTTCTCCCTCTTGCTCACTCTCTCTCTCTCTCTCTCAAATAGAATAGAATAGAATAGAATAGAATAGAATAGAACAGAATAGAACAGAATCTATGCTCTTTCTGCTCTGCCATCATGTACCTTGGTAACAACGTCATTCTACAAACATATTATAGTGATGTCCAAACAATTCCGAGTCTTCGAGAGAGGCAGCTTCCCTGATAGCAGTCATGACTCTGTGATACCTGCACGGCCGTTCAAAGAGCATTCAGGTGGGAAGATGGGAGCCCTGCACAGCAGCAGGTGTGAAGTCCCTGTAGAGAACTACTCCCCAGTCTGTGGGGCTTGTGTGGACCTGGTCACTGGATCTAGTAACAACAAACAGCAGGAATTTTTTTTTTTCTTTTCTTTGAAAGGATTGAGGAGTGGAGGATAATCCCATCCAGCCATTTGCAAGGGCAAAACAGCTAACTAACACTTACACTCACAAATGGCTTTCATTTCCTGCTTTCCTTACTGGAAACATTCTCCTCCTCCTCCTCCTCCTCCTTCTTTCTTCTTCTTCTTCTTCTTCTTCTTCTTCTTCTTCTTCTTCTTCTTCTTCTCCTTCTCCTTCTCCTTCTTCTCCTTCTCCTTCTCCTTCTCCTTCTCCTTCTTCTTCTTTCTTCTTCTTCTTCCTCTTTCCACTGCATTTATTACTGATATAAAAAAATGTTTAAAAGAAAAAAAAATCATTCTCAGTTCTCCAACAGCTCTCATCCTTCCCTCTTGCCCACACAACTCCTGACCCATTTCCTCAGGGCCAGTGCAAAACCGAACCTGTTCACTGCTGTTTTCACAGAAAACAACCAGTGCCAGGGATGTAGGGAAGAAGGTTAGATGAGGGCGACAGGACCGTCCAGGTTCCACCCAAGGGTAGGCCAGGTGGAGATTCATAGAATTCAGACGAAAGGGCTGGTGGCTTCACAATGATGTGCTCTAACTAAAGTGGGCTGGAGAGGAGATAGGATAGCCCGTAAGAGGCTTTAGAGGACATCTCATGGGCTTGTGTCAAACCCCGAGAAACCGACACCAAGAGAATGGGGAGACCAGGGAGGCAGTCTTGCGGAAAGTTTCACAATTCTCCCATGTTGGGAGGTGTGGATAGTCTAGAGGGCATCAAGAGCCTCACTCATTTTGGTAGAAAAACATACTCTAGTGTTGGGAAGTCACAATGATGCCATGGACACTGCAAAAGGCTACGTACAAGGGGATGCACAGTTTCACAAAGCACAGTGATCACAGACCAGAGCGGGGGGCGGGGGGGGGATCATGCTACTGACACAGGATCTACAAAATCCAAAAGCAGGGAGAGTGGCCTTTCAGGGAGTAACTCTGCACCAGTCATCCGTACTTGACCCCAGGTCAACCTGGTGAGTTTCACAGAGCAGCTGGCAACTTTGGGGGTAGGGTTTGTCATATAAAAAGGACTCCTTCCACCGTGGTGGTCCTCCCAGAGGAGGCTTTCACAAAGAGCAGAGAAATTCCTGAAGGTTCAAAAGTTGGTCTCCTATCAAAAATACCCGCCCGCCCAAGGATGGCCCCCAAGTTACAGAAGACAAATCAACCTCCCTGTCTGGCGACACTTTGCCACAAAGGGCCACTGTCGACATGAGGACCTCTGTGCCTCCTACCACCCAGGCGTCAATGGACCTCCTCTGTGAGACTGCGCCTTCCCATCCAGGCCAGAAGGGGCCCTCTGACCTAGTGGCCATGTATTTCCCTGTGGCCCTGCGATGGCTACTATGAGGCTGTTCCACCCACCACCCTCAGTCAGTGACACCCACCCCCATCTGCCACCTCCCCCATTTGGGGTCCAGAGTTGTGTTTCATCACTGGTGGGCTTTCTTCTGATCCAGGCTCCAGAGACTAGCCTTCAGGCCCCCACCTCTGCTCTCTTCAACTGCCTCCTGGGTCCTCTTCCCCTTCACCGACTGACTGCTGAACAGGAAACCCCTTTGGTGCTGTTTCTTGTGCATCTGTCCACCCAGCCCTCGGTACTGCCCTTGATTCCTAAGAGCCCTGGAGCAGTTTCCTACCATTCCCTTCTTCTAGCTGCTTGTTTTAAGTCCTTTCTATGTGGAACCTTCTAACGTCTCCTAGAAAACCCTTCTCAGAAAATGAATAGGCACAGGAATCTTTACTATATTTTAAATGACTATATTTTCTAAGACACATATTCCAAATAAAGGATCTTTCCTCATCACTGAGTTTATTATATAAAAATTCTTACAAAGATATAAAAATTGCAGGGGCATCTGTCTGGCTCAGTTGGTAGAGCATGTAACTCTTGATCTCTGGATCATGAGTTCAAGCCCCTTGTTGGGTGTACATTTGAAAAAAAAAAACATAACCATTTAGCTATGTTTCTTTTTATAAATAAATTGCTTTTATTGAATATAGTAAAAATTATATGACACTGGAAGGGGCTTGGGACCATGCTGTATTTCTAGTATGCAAAGTGAACAGAAAATCTGATATGATAATTTCTTTGTTTTTTAGTTATTTTATTTTACTTTTTAAACTCCACTATTATGAAGGCACAGTATTATGTTAGTTTCAGGTGTACAATATAGTGACTCAATTTTATACATTACTCAGCGCTCATCATCATGTTAAATGGACTCTTAATCTCCTCACCTATTCCACAAACGCCCCCCCACCCCCTCTCTGGTAACCACCAGTTTATTCTCTAATTTATTTATTTAATTTTTAAAGATTTTATTTATTTATTCATGAGAGACACAGAGAGACATAGAGAGGCAGAGACACAGGCAGAGGGAGAAGCAGGCTCCATGCAGGGAGCCCAACACAGGACTCGATCCCGGGTCTCCAGGATCAGGCCCTGAGCTGAAGGCGGCACTAAACCGCTGAGCCACCCAGATGTCCCTATTCTCTAATTTAAAAGTCTGTTGGTTTGTCTCTTTTTTTCTTGTTCCTTTTTTTTAAATTTTTTTTTCTCTTTTGTTTTGTTCCTTAAATTCCACATATACATGAAATCATGGTATTGGACATGGTAATTTTCATCCTTATGTGAAAACACTTAAAGAATTGTATATTCTGATTATATTATTTTAGAATCTGATAGCAAGAAAAGCCACTGATCCGTGGGAGGACATTTTAGAAACTTTAGCACAAAGTAAGCAAGATGCTGTATGTACCTAAGGTATGATCCTGCTGGGATCAGCGCTATGCCTACCTCCTGCGGTGTCTGGATGACCCACTGTTGGGCTGTTGAAACCCCCAATATAGAGGAAGCAAGCTCTGTTTTTCCCACTGTCAGTAGCCTGAGCTCTTACTGAAGACATGGTCACCAGGATAGCTCCAAGACGGCTGCTCTAGTTATAAAGAATGATAAATGATTCCACTGCATTACTAATTTTTAAAGTTCTCTGTAGCCCTTGCAATGGAATTCAAATTGTGCCAGTCATCTTTTATTAGTCAGTCCCATGGGATTTTTATTGTTATTTTGAACAAGATCTATTTTTGTTTAATTCTATGGGAACCACACATAGTTTGTGGTTTTTGCCAGAAATTTATTTTCCAATGAGTACTACTCAATTCTAAATAAGTACATTCTGCATTCTTATGCTGGGACATAGTATGGGCGAGTTCAATCAGGAATACCATTTAAAATTGTATAATGCAGCCTGGACTTTCCTTTTTTTGTGTGTATGTGACTTTCCAATTCTAGTAACTACAAGTGAGTTTGGGTCCTGTTTATTGCCTTTCAAAGTGATCCATTTTAAATGAAAACATCTTTTAAAAAAAAAGTCATTAAGAATTGGTTCTACAACAGTGTGGCTTATTTGTTGACTCATAGCATTGATTTGTGTAAGTGCTCAATGTGTTTATTCACACACTGAGATAAACATTATATTAATTCTAATAAACAGAAACTCAATGTCACATGTCAGTTCACAACAGAGAAAAGGAAACAATTTTCTTACCTAATTTTTGGTGCATGATATCTATGGAACTCTTGAGCTTGTTTTCAGGAGTGGGAAGGCAGTTTTGCTCTACTGCACTAAGTTTCAGAGTATGGGTATTAAGACTCTCTTTGACCTGAGAAAAGCAGAGTATTTTCACTTGTAATAAAGCTTAACTCCCAGGACTACAAGAAGCAAAAGAGGCAATCTTATTACAACATGGGACCTTCAAGTGCCTTAGACCCTGAGGGATCTGAAATGTTATATTCTATTCAATGCAATAATGCAATCTTTGAGCAAAACTGTCTAAGCAAAATCTATAGGAAATGATGAATCCTGCACTAAGGCTTAAAGAAATAATAAAACAACAAAGCTTCTACAAAAACTGCTTTCAGAATACCATGGAGAAAACTGGGGATTTTTAATAAGTGTCATTTATTCTCTTGTCAAAAAAGAAAATAAAGTAAATTCATCTGTTTGGTTGATTTGGTTTGGCTTGGGTTTTTGTTTTGCTTTTTTTTTTTTTTTTTTGTAGACACATGAACCATGGAAGACTATATGACTTAAACTAGTCATAAAAGTAATTATTTGTCCAAATATCTAAGGTATGAAATAAAACTTTTTGTTCTGCCTTTCAAATGGAGAGATCTTTAAAATGTACTTCTGTATCTCTAGAAAATGATAATAGTAAAATGTAAATGACCTGTAATTTCCTTGACTAGATAACACGGTTGACATTTAAAAAACAATTTTAAAGTAATACAAGCACATGTGTTTAAAAATTCTGGTATTACTGAGAGGTGTAAATGAGACACAGATGTGTTCCTCCCCTTCCCCACCCCCAACCACCTGCTTATTTCCACCAAGGTATAGTTATTAACAATTGCTTGTGAATCTTTCTAAAAGAGGAAATATATATCTAGACACCAAGAGATATGTGTGTGTATATATATACAATTATGATTTGGGGGGCACCTGGGTGGCTCAGTCAGTTAAATGTCTGACTCTTGTTTCAGGTCAGGTCATGATATTAGGGTGGTGATATTAAGCCCCACATAGGGCTCTGTGCTCAGTGCAGAGTCTGCTTGGGATTCTCTCTCTCCCTCTGCCCCTTCCCCTCCCTTGTCTCTCTCTCTTTTTTAAAAAAATAAAAAAATTAAATTAAGGTATTACATTCTATATACCTTGATTTTTTTCATTTAATAATATATTTTAGATCTTGTATCAGCACACGTAGAACTATCACATTATTTTTAACAGTTGTATAATAGGTCTTTTTATATTGCACTATAAGTATTTAACCAGTCCCCTATTGATTCAGATTTAAGTTATATTTTATTTTTGTGAATATTTATGTAAAGACTTGACAGTTGAATAGCTGATGAAGAGCTATCTACATTTTTTTATTTTGATACATACTGTTTAATTTGTGGAATCAGTTTTCTCTTCCCCCAACATTTGAGATTTAACTATTTCTCTAGTGCTGGTATTAGGAGAATTTTAAAGTTTCACCCATTGAAATTTAGTTTATAGTATTCTACTTTTATTTGTTAAATGAACATTTTACCTAAAGAAAAATCAGAATATACTTGCTTTTGGAGTATATGGTATCTTAGCCCAGTGATATGTGGACTTACAAAAGAGAAAGGAAATATTTTAATTTAATAAAACTGGGTTGGCAAATGTGGCTAACACCAAATCAACCTTCATAAGCCATTGAAGCAAATCATCCTAACATGTGTATGGAACCAGAAAGGCCCCAAATAGCCAAAAGATTGTTGAAAAAGAAAACAAAAACTGGTGGCATCACAATTCTGGACTTCAAACTCTACTACAGAGCTGTAATCATCAAGACAGATCAGTGGAACAGAATAGAGAACTCAGAAAAGGACCCTCAACTGTAAGGTCAACTCATCTTCAACAATGCAGGAAAGACCATCCAATGGAAAAAAGACAGTCTATTCAACAAATGGTGTTGGAAACATTGGGCAGCCACATGGAAAAGAATGAAACTGGACCATTTCCTCACACCATACACAAAAATAGACTAAAAATGGATGAAAGACCTAAATATGAGACAGGAATCCATCAGAATCCTAGAGGAGAACACAGGCAGCAACCTCTTTGACCTCAGCCACAGCAACTTCTTCCCAGACATGTCTCCAAAGGCAAAGGAAACAAAGGGAAAAATGAACTATTGGGATTTCATCAAGATTAAAAGCTTTTGCACAGCAAAGGAAACAACAAGCCCAAAAGGTGACCGACAGAATGGGAGAGATATTTGCAAATAACTTAGATAAAGGGCTAATATCCAAAATCTATAAAGAACTTTCATCGACAGATGAAAGGATAAAGAAGATGTGGTATATATATACACAATGGACTACTACTCAGCCATCAAAAAAATGAAATCTTGTCATTTGCAATGACATGTATAGAACTAGAAGATATGCTAACTGAAATAAGTTATCATATTGTCACGCATATGCAGAATTTAAGAAAGAAAACAAAGGATCACTGGGGAAGAGAGGAAAAAATAAAACAAGACAAAATCAGAGAGGGAGACAAACCATAAGAGACTCTTAATCATAGGAAACAAACAGAGTCACTGGAGGGGATGAGGGTGGGTGACGGGCATTAAGGAGGTCATTTGTTGTGATGAGCACTGGGTGTTATGTGCAACTGATGAATCCCTGTACTCTACCTCCGAAACCAATAAGACATCGTATGTTAATTAACTGAATTTAAATAAAATCAAAATAAAATTAAAATAAAAAACACTTCATAGGTCAGTGAATTTTAGGAAACTTTTTAAAAAGTAAATTAAATTGATAATTCCCATGTTCAAAAGATGGTATGTAGCCGGAGAGATGGGAGATGGGAGATTGGCAAGTTTCATTAGAGGTACTATTATGAAACTTGCCCAAGTTTGGGGGTTTCAGTCTTGCAGGGTGAAAAGAATTCAGGAGATTAGTTGTACAATGTGAATGCACTTACCACCATTGAATGCTACATTTCAAGGTGGTTGCAATAGTACCTCTTACGTTATGTGTATTTTACCACAATTAAAATGAAAGATAACGAGCTGAATTATGCTCTATAGAGAAAGAGGCTGGAGGATCCCTGGGTGGCTCAGCGGTTTAGCGCCTGCCTTTGGCCCAGGGTCTGATCCTGGAGTCCTGGGATCGAGTCCCACATCGGGCTCCCTTCATGGAGCCTCCTTGTCCCTCTGCCTGTGTCTCCGCCTCTCTCTCTCTCTCTCTCTCTCTCTGTCTCTCATGAATAAATAAATCTTAAAAAAAAAAAAAAGCAAAGAAAAAAAAGAGGCCAATTACCTATCTGTAATTTCAAGAGTGTGAGAGAAGAGCCAGTACCAGAAATATAGTCAAATCCCTTCGGGGGCCAATGAATGTCATTACACACTCAGATAAGGTCCCGAAGGCAAAGATCCCTGGTAGAGACACAGAGGGAATCTAAGGCACAGATTACTGATACCAGGAGCACAATCACCCCTATTCGGCTCTGCAATAGCTGCCTGCTGTACCTGACGACTTCCAGGACATTTCCCCAACTGGAAGAGCACCTGTTCTCTGGGGCCTAATCAAATGTATCTGCAAGTGAACCTGTGTTCGTTGTCTGCGATTCTAAAGATCAGATTTACTACCTGGAGTCACAGATGATGCACGGCCACCGAGAAGAGGAAGGCCGCCGTGAGCACCGGTGCCTCGGGTCATTCTCGGTCATACACCGATGTTTCAAAGCAACCTGTAGTATTTTTATTTGCCCTCGCTCACAGCCACCTGGTGAGAGAAACTGGAATCAAAGGGAGAGGGAAGAACCAAAAGCCAGAGAAAATCATGACTTTTGTTCACAACGACTTTGAGTCCCAGGTCCTGATGACCAGAGTGGACAAATCACGGTTAGAAAAATAAAACGTATTGATCTTGGAGAGGTGACTCACGATGCATGTTAGGGGATTATCTAACGAGAATGTTCCACGCACTTAATAAGCCTATTTCTCAACTACTCAATGGCAATTGAACAGTCGCCTGCTGGCATTCCTACCTTCTATCATAGCACAGAGCGGAGGTTCTCGATGTTGGCAGCACCTTAAAATCACCTGCGGGAGCTGGTAACAGTCTGATGCCCTGGGGTCATCACAGACCAGCTAATCAGAATCTCTGGGGTGGGTTCCAGGTGATTTCGACCTGCAGGTACAGCTGAGAATCACTGGCATAAAGATTGTCAGTGTCTCTAAGGCTTGGGGGCGGGTGGGAGGGAGGATTTCTTTCTCCCCCAACAGAAATTTGCCTTAGCAGGCTTGGGATTTTCCCAAGATCTGTATTTCTTATGTGCATTTCAGTTGATGATGCTAATGCATGTGGCTCGGGTGCACACCGACAAATACTACTACGGCGACTGAAATTCCTGATCTTTTCATCCTAATCATGGATCTCTTCTGCTGCTGGATAAATCTGGTCCCCTGGGCTTTGTTAATAAGGCTCTTTACCCCAAGCTAGTAATTTTTTTTTTGTTTTGCCCTGAAACATGTCCAAGATCTTCACATATTACTTCCAATGAGTGGCTCCAGAAATGGCCACATAATCCAACGAAGCCCCGACCAAGGTTGACCGGAGTGGAAAGATGACATCATGGTTTCTCCACGCTGTATTTTGGTAATAACTCCTGGACACATGCTTTAAAAAGTAACAATACAATATTGAACATGATCATCAACATCAAAATGCAACAGTAGGGCTGTTCTGCGAGGTCAGTATGAACCTGAGAATACTTTTTATGTAAGCGTATGCAAAAGTTAGCTCTCTGAAGGGTACATTTGTATTTTACCTTTTGAAGTTTTGTCCTTATTAAATTTTACCATGATTTTTTTCCTTTTTAGTTTTTTAGAGAGAGAGAGAGAGAGAGAACATGCCTGTGCACAGTGGGGAGGGGCAGAGGGAGAGGGAGAGAGAGAACCTCCAGCAGACTCCCTGAAGTGGGAAGAACCAGATGCAGGGCTCAATCTCACAACCCTGAGATCATGACCTGAGCTGAAATCAAGAGTCAGATGCTTTGGACGCCTGGGTGGCTCAGCGGTTGAGCACCTGCCTTCAGCCCAGGGCGTGATCCTGGAGTCCTGGGATTGAGTCCCACATCTGGCTCCCTGCATGGAGCCTGCTTCTCCCTCTGCCTGTGTCTCTGTCTCTCATGAATAAATAAATAGAATATAGAATTTTAAAAAAAAGAGATGCTTAACCAACTGAGCCACCCAGGTGTCCACCATGATTATTTTTGACTGCTGCTCAGCTAAGCACCTTAATGGTGATGGGCACTTGTCTGTTCTATTACTCATGTTGCTGGGAAAAATGTGAATTCCTCTGATGGCCAGGAGATGTCCTGTACTTTTGTACGTCCTGTTTCCCAGGCTCGCCTTGAACTCTCTACGCCTGTTTGAATCATTGTAGCCTAGAATGGGGTGCTCACAGTCAACATTGTGGAGTGGCAAGAGAATCTTTGGGATGAAATCTAGTTCAGACTCCTAGCCCTGATTCTTATTAGCTGTGTGATCTTCAGCGATACCCTAATTTTATAGAGCCTCTTTTTTTTCATCCTGGAAAAGTGATGCTACAAATACTTCCCTCAAAGGGGTATTTTGGAAATGATTAAACTAAACGTACAAACATTTAACACATTGGTTGACACATAGTTAGGTGCTGGAGAGAAAGGTGTTTGTTTTTTTTTTTCTTTCATGTAATTAGATAAAACATGAACAGCTAAGGGCATAAATATGGATATTTTTCTAACTTAATCCACTCAGAGAAATTAAGGGAAAGGAAAAATAATTAAAATGTGTTGGACTAACTAACCCTCAGAAGGTCACTCAACCAAGAGGGACTGGGTGAACTCTAGCATCAGGTGAGGGGGAGCAGGGAGCACTCTGGGTGCTGGGTGGGAGCCAGGCCAGGAGCCCTAAGGCCACGGCCAACAATGAGGCACAGGGTGAAGCCAAGGAGATGAACCTGAGCCAATGAGAGGCAAAGGCCAGTACTCGAAGGAGGCAGGGAGTCAACGCTGAGCAATAGCTGGCCCTCAGAGAACCTGGAAGAAGCCTAGAGGAGTATAAGGTCAGCCTCAAGGAAGAAATTAGAACCTAAGAGTCTGTAGTGCAGTTGGTGGAGCCTGGGTAAGGTGGGATTGCAGAGCCACAAGGCCTCAGGCTGGGGTCACCCCAGGAATAGGTTACAATCTTCTTCTTTTAATATTTTATTTATTTATTCCTGAGAGACACAGAGAGAGGCAGAGGGAGGAGCAGGCTCTTTAGGGAGCCCAATGTGGGACTCGATCCCAGGACCCTGGGATCATGACCTGAGCCGAAGGCAGATGCTCAACCACTGAACCACCCAGGTGTCCCCGGTTACAGTCTCTAAGGCTTTTCCTATTAGCCTGGCTAAACTTTTCCATCCTTGTCAAAGTCCCTCCTTCTGTTAGGCTTTCTTTGACGGACATAACTGTATTTTTCTATATTTAGGCCCTGTACTAAGCAGAGCAGTCTAGATAATGTATCTCTAAAATCTCAGCGACTTAACACAATCAAAGTTCATTTTAGGCCCCTATCACGGCCCAAGCTAAGTCTGTGGGGGTGGGGAGGGAGGGGGCTCTGCTTCTTGCGGTGATTCAGGAACCCAGGTTCCTTTGATCTGGTGGTGTTGCCATTCCCCAACAGGGATTCTGAAAGTTGGTTCATAAGATCCTTTTTTACATTTTTAGCACCAGCTTGTTAAGGAAGTGTGAGCTACCTCCTGCTCCCCTACCAGCTGCCTTCTTAAGTCTTTTGATTCTATCCTTCCCATCAATATGCTCATTAACAAATTCAGAAAAATGTGCTTTTGACCAAGTAAATTGATAAACAGGTGCCAAACCTGTGTGATGTTTCCTTAGGATTGGTTCTGAGCCCAGAACTCTTATTTTCTTTGGTGGTTTGGGTAATAGAGAAGTAGCTCATTATATTGCTAAAATACATTTTCGACATGAGAAGAGATAGGCCTTTAATTAGGAACGGTTTGGACTTAGCTGTAGAAGTTACCGGAGACCATCCGTAGAAATGAGACTCACCCAAAAACGAGAAAGAACGTCTTGGAGTCTCAGTTTCCCTCAGGGAAGGAGGTCAGCTAGACAGTCCTCAGGGTTCCTTCTAAGTCTTCAGATAGTAGGAAGATGAAGAAAAGCTTTATGAAAATGGTAGTCAAGGCTGAAAAATATCTAATAATTTTAAGTGGTTTATATGTGAATATGGTATTAAAGTGAAGCAGTTGTGAATAAAAAAAATGCAGTAATAAAAATGTAGGGGTGCCTGAGTAGCTTAGTTGGTTGAGCATCAGACTTCAGCTCAGGTCTGATCTTGGGGTCTGGGATCGAGCCCTACTTCAGGCTCCATGCTCATTGGAGAGTCTGCTTGTCCCCCTGCCCCTCCTCCTGCTCAAGCTCTCTCCCTCTCAAGTAAATAAATATTTTCAAAAAATGTAGTAGGTGTGTGGGTTAGCACTCTTAGTTGCAAGCAAGAGAAATTCTGACTGATTTAAGCAAAAAAGCAATTTGTTGAAAGGGTCTTAGGGTAAATCAGAGGTCCAAGGGGGTCACCCAAAATGAAGAACAGAGGGTGCCTGGAGAAAGTTTATAGGAAGGTCACAAGGACATGGGAAAATAGAGATTATTTTTATTTTATTTTATTTTATTTTATTTTATTTTATTTTATTTTATTTTATTTTATTTATTTTATTTTATGTTTTTATTATTATTTCAAAAGAGTCAAAAGAATGAGTGATTTGGCTTTAAGAAAAGATTCAGGGGGGATCCCTGGGTGGCTCAGCGGTTTAGTGCCTGCCTTTAGCCCAGGGCGTGATCCTGGAGACCTGGGATCAAGTCCCACATCGGGCTCCCAGCATGGAGCCTGCTTCTCCCTCCTCCTGTGTCTCTGCCTCTCTCTCTCTCTATGTCTCTAATAAATAAATACATACGTTTTTTTTTTTTAAAAAAAGAAAAGATTCAGGGACAGAGAACAAGTGTATTTACTATTATATAGATTCTGCTGCATTAATCAGAGACCCAAACTAACTGTGACTTAAGGTAGAAATGTATTTCTCATGTTACAGTCCAGAAATAGATGGTCCTGGGACACCTGGTGGCTCCGTCAGTTATGCCTCTGGCTCTTGGTCTTGGCTCAGGTAATGATCTCAGGGTCCTGGGATGGAGCCTCACGTTGGGCTCCATGCTCAGGGTTGAGTCTGCTTGAGATTCTCTCTCTCTCCCTCTGCCCCTCTTGCACATGCTCTCTCTCTCTCTCTCAAAAATAAATAAATAAATAAATAAATAAATAAATGAATAAATGAATAAATAAATAAATAAATAAAGGAAGTCTTTAAAAAAACAAAAAAAGTAGAGGGTCTCAGGGATGACATGGAGATTTTGCTCCATGAAGTCATTCAGAGATCCAAGTTTCCTCCATCTTAATTGATCCATGATACTTAGGACACTGCCCTTGTCCACATGGTGAATACGGCACACCATCACATGACATTCACCGTGCAGGCAGCAGGAGGAGGAATGATGGGCATGATTCCCTTAAGACACATCCCAGAGCTGACCATATCATTTCCCATCGTATGCAGGCGGTCAGCTCTTGGTAACATGGCCATACCGAAGCACAGGGAAGCTGAACATTGCAGTCTTTATATTGAAAGTCCATGCAAATGTCTACCAGTCAAGGATTCTCTCATTATAGAGGAAGAGAAAAGATACTGGAGAACAATCAATATTGAAGCAATCTCTGCTTTGATAGATAGCAGGTTAAAACTTTAGCATACAGGATCAGAGGAGATGGCGGTAGAATTTTCAAGGGTCGCTGAACACAGTTACTTTAGAATGTGAAAAATGCCTGCAGATGTCTTAAAATGGGAAGTTGTCATTTGTAATGAAATAGGTTGAGGAAAGGGATGGCTCATATTCAGCCCCAGCCTAATGTCTATATTCAGAAATGACAAAAGGACAAAGGTTAAGAGTGGTTTTTTGTTTTGTTTTTGTTTTTTAAGATCTTATTCACTTATTCATGAGACACACACACACACACACACAGAGGCAGAGACACAGGCAGAGGGAGAAGACAAAGGACAAAGTTTAAAGGTCCTTCTCAGGGCAGATTGCTAAAGCTAGAGTTGTGTGCTTGGAGAATGCCCCGTGCCTGTCCAAACGCTCCTCTGGGTCATTGTAGAAAACGCCATGGCCCCTAAGGAGGTCAGAGAGGCCTCGGGCCCAGAGGAGACTCAGAAAATACCAAGGGAAGTTTACAGATGACAAATACAAGGGCAAATTGGGTGCAAGTTCAAAGCTGTGGAAATATCATGGAGAGATAGAGGGCACATGTACGTCTGAGTTATCTTGCCACACACCACTCCGGGCAAAGAGTAATGGGGCTCTAAGCCACTGGTGGCAAGGGCACGGGGCAGCGTCCAGAGAATGACAGCTGGCTCCGAACCCTCCAGGGCCCGGGGTGCCCAGCTGGCAGGCTCCCCCGACTCTTCTGAAGCACGCTTTCTGCAGCAGTCTTCAAGCAACTGCTTTTCTAGGAGAGCAGTCATGCTTGGCCTGTCTCCACTACTGTAGATGCCTCCAAAGCTTCCTATAGGCCTTCTCTTCGAAACGCTCTGAAAAGCTCAATGAAAGCTTTGTGATCCGGCGGCCTTCTTTCCCGCCCGCCCAGAGGAGGCCCAGCTGAGGTGGGAGGCCGGACGGCCAGGCCACAGAAGAACTGAGAGAGACGGGGCTGAGGAGGAGAAGCAGAGGTCAAGGCTTGGGGCTGGGAGCCTTGGGGCTCCAGCCCTGCCCTTCCCAGTTCTAGAAGCCAACAGAGCCTCTGTATTTGCTTAGGATGCTCGGAACTGAGTTGTCCTCATAGCTAAGAGACTCACGTTTAAGAGTTTGCCCTTCTTCCATTCTCTCCCTGCCTTTGACCCCTTTCTTTCAAGACCCCTGAGTGAATTGGCACTGCCGGACCCCTACAATGCAGGACCTGCCTCTCTCTTTCGGGTTCTCGAGTTTTCCACCTCTAGCTAATTTTTTTAGTTTCCTTTGCCGGATTCACCAATGGTGACCTCAAATTCTTATTTCTTAATTTCTTCCTGAGTCTCTCCTCACTTCCATCCCTTAACTTTATTTATTTTTTTTAAATCACCTCAGATGACTTCTCTGTTTTCCTTGGAGCAGACATATCAAGCTCAGTTTCTTTCTCTTTTGCTTTTGCTCTGTGTCTTTGCAGCTGGTACCCTCATGTTTTTCTTCTCTTCTGATCTTGGCCTTGGGACGTTTGTGTTTTGTTTTGCTACCATATTAGACCCTGCTCTGTTATGTTTCATGCCCAAAACACTTCCAGACTATGCAGTTCACTCTGATGGTTTGTTGATGCCTCATCTCTGTCCGTCCCTCACATTAAGTGAAAGTATTACTCCTAAATGAAAACCACTGGCAAATATTTCATTCTACTCATGCCAGCAGGCCAGCAGTTCTGTTTTTCACTCATTCCTTTTTTTTTTTTTTTCAGATTTCATTTATTGATTGATTTGAGAGAGAGAGAGAGAGAGGAGGGAGAAGGAAAAGCAGTCTCCGCACTGATCAAGGAGCCAGACTCAAGGTTCAAGCCCACAGCCCTGAGATCATGACCTCAGCTGGAATTAAGAGTCAGTCGGTCACTTAACTGACTGAGCCACGCAGGTGTCCCTCTCACTTATTCCTTTAATTCAAGCCTCAGACCAGCCCTCTTCTCCAGGGCTATTAAACCTTTATAGTTATTTAAAGACAAATCCTGCAGTGCTTGCTTAGATCACCAGTCCACCTGATAAACGTGGAAGGAATGAAGGATGTAACAAACACCACAGTAATAACACCACAGTGCTGCAGGTAAGAACCATTGATGGATGCTGAAAATAATGGGCAAAGTATAAGAAACAGGATATAGGGGCACCTGGGTGGCTCAGCGGTTGAGCACCTGCCTTCGGCCCAGGGTGTTATCCTGGAATCCTGGGATCGAGTCCCGCGTCGGGCTACCTGCGAGGAGTCTGCTTCTCCCTCTGTCTGTGTCTCCGTGTCTCTCTCTCTCTCTCTCATGAATAAATAAAATCTTAAAAAAAAATAGGAAACAGGATATTTGCATAGTGTCAAAGAATCTCCCCCGCTCCCCCCCGCCAAAATATATTGATCATGAGGTGGATAATTATAAGTTTACACTTGAGAAACCAGAAAGACATCGCTTTAATCAAGTGATCAAGGTTAGCATCAGCACCAATAAGGCACATCAATGTCACAGAACCATGGTATGATGCATGACATATGTACAATATTCTTTCTAAAATGTTCTCATCAAAATTGTATAACCTCAGTGTAATCATGAGATATCAGAAAAACTCAAATCAAGGAACATTCCATAGAATAACTAACCAGTGTTCCTGGAATCACATTCCCAGATAAATGAATTACTCCCAAGTTCCAAGCATCAAGGTCATGATAAGGAAAGACTGAGGAAATGTTACCGACTGGAGTAGACTAAGGACACCAGACAACTGAGTGCACTTGGCCCTGAATTGGAGCCTGGACAAGAAAAGGACAGTAGAGGGCAACTGGTGAAATTTGAGTAATAGCTGCAGATTAAGTAATGTTATTGTTGATGTTAGTTTTCTTATTCCTGTGTTCTTTTTTAAAAATTGAGATATAATTGACATATAACCTTATCTTAGTCTCAGGTATATAACATAATTTGATCAAATTTGATTTTTTTTCTTTTTTTTTCATTTTTTTTCAAATTTGATTTGATCACAAAATGATCACAATAAACCTAGTCAACATCCATCACCACACATACTTCTTTTAAAAAAGATTTTACTTATTTATTTGAGAGAGAAAGGGAGAGAGTGCGAGCGTGAGCAGGGGGAGGAGCAGGAGAGGGAGAAGCAGATTCCCTGCTGAGCAGTGATCCCAACACAAGGCTCAAACCCAGGACCTTGAGATCAAGGCAGATGCTGAACTGTCTGAACCACCTGGGCACCCCCATCATCACACATACTTACAAAATTTTTTTCTTGTGATTAGAACTTTTAAGATCTCTCTCTCAGCAACTTTCAATAAAGTATTGTTAACTATAGTCACTATGTTAATTTTCTAATTTGGGCAATTATTGATTCATGTAATCTGTGTTACAGCTGAGGCATCAAGGTTTTGAAAAGCTGCTCAAGTGTTTCTAATGTGCAAAATCTGAGAACTACTGATCTAACTATATTGTAAACGAGAGAAGTCTTAAATGTTTGTAACCCCCCGGGGGACCAGCTGCAGCCTACCCCACTGGCCCCTGTGGATTAAGTCCTTTCAGAGATTGCAACAGCCACGACCTTGATTGGGACTCTGTGAAGGATTGGGCTTCCCACAGGTGGGACACCTGCAGATCAGAGAGGATCCAGGTGTGGACTGTGTCCCCCATCCACATCCCCCACTTCTCACTCCAGCTACTGCAGCACCGACCAGTTTCCTGTGGGCTTTGATGAGTGTCATGCAGATGCCCTTGAGCCTGTGCAGTGAGCCTCTCACCTTTGGCCTGGGGTTTTGGCAATGCTGAGATAAGCGACACCTGTGAGAACCGACTCCGGGCTTATCCGTGCACAGCCCAGAAGAGCGGGTAAGTAATGACAGTTGCATCCAGGATGCAGTGTTGCTATCAATCCTGGAAATAGTCTTTTTTTTTTTTTGTAAGATATGCGGATGAAGTGTTATCCCCTCGGTAGGTGGTTTGGAGGTGCCTTTTGTCAGCTCTTCAGGAGGTTGGCTCAGTTTCACATCCATATATTGTTTCACCCTCCCTGTTCCTTTCACCTGTCCTGCCCAATGTCCAGGAATCACACTCTCAAATAAACAACTTACAAATTCCAAAAGGTCTATTTTGCAGAGAACTGAGTCAAAGATATCTTTAATGAAAACAATAAAATGACTCAAAGTTGAGAATGTCATGGAAAATCCAAGATGTGTGATCTGGGGATGAGAGTCTCTTCTGTTCTTCGTGCTCTCTGACTCCCTTTACTCCTCTACTTTTTTTATGGAGGCAAAATGGCTAGTCCAGCATCCACTTTCTTTCCTTTTTTTGACCTGTATTAACTCTACAACTTCCTTCTGCTACCCCTATCCTCCTGTTTCCATTTGTTGCTCATAGCTCACCCTCATGAGCCCGTTGGCTGAAGACAGAAGGAAACGGGGCTGCTTACACCACTGTTCCACTCTGTTTAAACAAATTCCCCTGTAGGAAATAGATAAAATCTTTTTAAAAGAGGGTGGAAAGGGTTGCCTGGGTGGCTCAGTCAGTTAAGCATTTGCCTTGGGCTCAGGTCTCGATCTAGAGGTCCTGGGATAGAGCCCCACATCGTAGGGCTCCCTGCTCAGCAAGGGGTATGCTTCTCCCTCTCCCTCTGCCCCTCTCCACCCCCGCTCATGCTCGCTCTCTCCCTCTCTCTCAAATAAATAAATAAATAAATAAATAAAATCTTAAAAACAAAACAAAAAAAATTCGCCCCTTGTCAGGCTGCCACCACTGTTGCCCTTGCAACCAAGTCTCCTTTCCTCCTCCAGCATGTGCGTACCTCCCTTCACAGGTAGCCCAGGACTGTCCACCTGCCACCCGAGTGCCCCATCTGCCCATCCCACGCCTTTCCTCTGTCACGTCATCACTGATGAAGTCATCAGCGCCTCGCCCACGGGCTGCTCTGGATCTTCCCACTTGGGCAGCAACTGCGGTGAGGCAAGTAGGGAAAGAAGCAATGCAGAAGTAGTCCCTAAGGACTGTTTGGCTTCTTCAAGGCCATAATCATTTATTTATTCATTTGGTAGACATTTATTGAGTGCTTAATATGTGCTACGCATAGTTTTAGGTGTTGGGTATAGATGGCTGTGAATAAGATCTGCCTGTGTCCAGCTTACGTTCCAGTGAATGGCAAATTAGCACTAGAACTGTGACCTAAACACTACATCTCTCTTGCCTTCTGAAATAGTTCTTTTCTCACCGTATTCTTCTTCTTCTTTTTTTTTTTTAAGATTTTATTTATTTGTTCATGAGAGACACAGAGAGAGAGGCAGAGACACAGGCAGAGGGAGAAGCAGGCTCCAGGCAGGGAGCCTGATGTGGGACTCCATCCCAGGACCTCAGGATCACACCCTGGGCCGAAGGCAGACGCTCAGCCACTGAGCCACCCAGGTGTCCCTTCTCACTGTATTCTTCTTTTCACTCTGTTTCCTGAATGGCAGGCTTAGCGCTCCTTCTTACAGCCCATGCCTCAAATTTTTTATTAGTCTCTGGCTTAAGATTAAAGTTGCTATTTGACCCATGACTCTTCTATTGGCTCAGGGCTCTTCTCCTGTTGAAGGGAATGCTTGGCTACCTGAGTAGTCTTCAGTTGTAAACTACTCCAGGTTGCTGGATCTAGCTTCCCCTGTTCTGGGATCACAACCATGTGGAGGGCAGGAAACGGTACTGAGTAGGTTCTAAGCCACAGCTCTTGTCCATGGATCGTTCTCTTTGCACTCTTGCAAAGACTCCCATGTTCTCAGATCTGTAACTTAATATTTATTACAACAACAACAATTCTTCCTTATGTAACAGTCCATGACCCTTAGTTGGGGTACAATTAGTGGAGACCACTGAGATCTATGGTGTATGTGTGGGGTGGTTCAGCTTTATAGAGGGGCAAGCAGATTCATAAAGAGGCCAAGTGATATACAGATTTTCTGATTTCCCCTCATCCCTCTTGCAAAGGCCATGGAAAATGAGTGCCTTTTTGGGTGAGGTGCACTCCCTTTGGGAATTTGCCATTGTTATTGTTTTTTTCTTTTTTTAGAGATTTTGTATATTTATTTGAGAGAGTACTAGAGAGAGCAAGCATGAGTAGGGGATAGAGGGAAAGGGAGAAGCAGGCTCCTGAGTCCCACATGAGGCTTGATCTCAGGACCCTGGGATCATGACCTGAGCCAAAGACAGACACCCAACCGACTGAGCCACCCATGCACCCTGCCATTATTGTTTTTGAAGATAAAGCAAGTTGTACTCTTGTTGGGAGCATGCTATGAAAGTGCACACATGGGTTGTGTCTTTCTTTATGTCTTTCTTTCCATAAAGAAAAACACAACTGAACTGGCTTCGTTCAGTCCTAAGCAAGGTTAACATAATTGTAAAGCAGGTTTGGGATTCCAAACTCTATGACATTTCATTACTCATTTAACTTGGCTCCATACAAGTCATACAAAGCAGAGCACAACCCAGTCACAACACAACACAAGATACAATAAAGGGTAAGCAGTTAAGAAAGCAACCAGGAGGTCAGGCTGCGAGGGCACCGTCGAGGGGAGGCTTCAGTAGGGTCCGGGTCAGCTCTCAGCGCGTGCTGCTTGTCGTGGTGACTGTCTGCTATGTTCAGAGATCTATCTGGCAGAGTCTTCGGTGGCAGTTGACTCTTTGATGTGGTGAGATGTGGAAAGGTCAGCCTCAGGAGACTCACAGTTTGCTGCTGAGACAGTGTAATCAGCTATGGCCTTTTGCAGACCCCTTCTGGTCCTGCTGGTTGTCAGTTCTGCATATCATCGGCCTGTGCTGATTTTGGCAATATCTGGTCTTAGTTGCAATGCCCCTGGCTGCTATGTCACCGTTTGACATGAGTGATTCCATCTTCCTCTCTACAACCATAGGCTCTGGGTACAAAGCTGTCCAACTTTTCTGTTTTCAAGCAAAAGTTTGGGAAAAGGCAACTCCTTTTTTTTTTTTTTTTTAAGATTTATTTATTTGAGAGAGAGAGAGACAGAATGAGTAGAGGATGGGCAGAGGGACAAGTAGACTCCCCACTGGCCTAGGAACTGGATATGGGGCTCAATTCCAGGACCCTGAGATCAGAACCTGAGCCAAAGTCAGACACTTAAGAGACTGAGCCACCCAGGTGCTCCAGGGCATCTCCCTTTCTTGGAGAACTGTTTACTCACCAGCTGACCTGGCTTTACAAGATCTCCCTATAAGCCTCTCCTTCCCAATCCGCGGCTCATAATTCGGAGTACCCAGGGTGATTACAGGTGTATAACCTCATCTCCACTTGGGAGATTTGTTCCTTGAAAATGTACCTTTAGAGATCAATTATTCTGGAGTGTTACCTTTCTTAACATCTAAAGTGTAAATAATTTCCAGAAAGAGGAACAGGGGAAGAAAAATAATTCTCCGTCTACCTTTCTAGGTTCCTGCGTTAAAAAAACACATTTAATTATGTACACATGTGGCAGGAGCTGCACAGAGGAGATCCAGAGACGTAACCAAAGCAGGAAGCTTTTGTGTCTTTTAGACAATCCGTTTGTGAAGAATTAATAAGACAAAGAGGATTGGGCTAGGGGTGGTAAAAAGGCAAAGAGGTAACAAGGTTTGTGCAGTATTCTTGGCCCTAAAATCCGCTGTCTCTGGTGATAAGGATGCCTTTTACCATTCTGGCGTGGGGAGGGTATTTTTCACTTGAGAGATTTATCTCCTGCTTTCAGGGGCACAGGGAAGGTCAGAGCATCCTTGTAATGGCTGTTTCTCAAGTACCTTTAATTCAAAATAGCTCACCAGAGGGGCATATTTTGGGGTAACATATTCTGAACCCTTACAGAGGTAGGAAATACATTATTCTCTTTATACAGTAGGGAGTTTATCCTATCAATCTCCTCTACTTGAAAAGATGGGCAGAAGGAACTCTATTTATCTGTTGGGGAGGGATGCAGAGAGCCTTGAAAGATACGCAGGATAGGTATTGAAAGGGGGTATGAGAATCCCCCCCTGCCCACCCCACCCCCCCGCCCAAACCATTGAAGGGCTGGTTGGCCCTGTGTGATTATCAGGATGTCATTAAGCGGGGAGCTGGCAGGAGCGGGAGCCGCCCCTGAGGGTTCTTTTCTGTCCTAAAGATTCTGATGACTTTATTTCCTCTGTGGACTTCTGGTCATTAGTGCTGCTTCTAGAAGCCAGCCCCTGTGGGCCTACTGCCCAGGGTAAGCGGTGTCTCTCAGCCTTTCCCCCACCCTAAGTTAGGCCAGACCACAGAGCTCGTCTGGGTTTGCAGAGAGGCAATAATGACAATTTGGTGTAGCTATGACCGATTTTACTTTGGTTTTCTTCAAAAGCAATGAAAAAAAGCGCCACAAAGGATATAAAGAAGGTTGAGTTTGCTAGAGTGTGGAACAGCCCCCTGTTGTCTCGCTTGATCTTACAGAGACCTTTCTTGGGTTTGAGGGTCTTTCCGGCCTGCAAAGATGCTTTTTATGCCCCAAATCAGAAAAGATTTACACTAGCAGACAAGGCAATGACATTACTGCACAGGAAGCTACACCTCTCAGGCCTTCTGAGTTCACAGCCTTGAAATTCCTGTTGCATTCGCCCTGAGACAAATCTCCGAGCTGTGCTTATGCTTCTGGGCTGAGCTTTCCATTTATGTCCACTGGGGATGATGGCTACGACACATGCCCCATCTTCTAGGGTGGGACACAGTTCTGTGAATAACAGCACCTCACACCCATGGGAACTTAGCTGGTCACAGAAGAGAAGAGTAGCTATTGTCTTTTTTTGCTGCAAGGAAGCTTGTAATACATTGAGAGAGAGAGAGAGAAAGAGAGAGAAAGAGAGGGTTCCAGGCAGTGTTTCCTTTAAAATATATAATTTTAGGGACGCCTGGGTGGCTCAGGAGTTGAGTAACTGCCTTTGGCTTGGGGCATGATCCTGGGTCCAGGGATAGAGTTCTGCATTGGGCTCCCTATAGGGAGCCTGCTTCTCCCTCTGTCTGTGTTTCTGTCTCTCTCTCTCTCTCTCTCTCATGAATAAATAAATCTTAAAAAAAAAAATACAATTTTAGTGTTAATGGGAAATAACAAAATTAAAATACAGATTGCTTTATGAAGCTTAAACTAGTTTCCAACTGCTATGATGTGTTCTGAAGGAGATAGTAAGGCTATCTCTAATGTATTCTCTTTAATTTCATTGTATCCTGGTTTCAAATACTTGAATTTGCAAGGCTGAAGGAATACAGACTGCTTTTAAAATTGTGACTTTTAGAGCTGTTTTCTTTTTCTTATTGATAAACTTTTAAAAATACCTTTAGCCATCTAAGAAATTATCTTCTGTGCTTGGAGGATAAGGATGTGTTGACGGTTTTTCTTCTATCTTTTTGGAACAGGTTATAATTGTGGGTGGATTATTCTGACACTATTGCTTTGGGTGTGTGTGGTATTTTGCAACTTAAAGGTGAGAGTTTTCTCTGTTATCATTGAATATGCCTCTTTGCTAAGCATACAATGGTGGTTCTCTAGATATAAATGAGTTCTTTAAAACTCCATTGTTTCAGTTCAGTGGCTCTCAAATTTTAGCCTGTATTAACATCACCTGGGAAGATTTCTAAAATGCACATATTTGGGTGTTGCTCACAGAGCTTATAATCCAATAGTCTGAGTTAGGGTCCAAGGTACTGCATTTTTTCTCCCATTGGTTCACATCCATTTTATGTTTAAAAAATTTTAAAAAAATTTTTTTTTAATTCCAGTATAATTAACATACAGTGTTATATGTTTCAGGGGTACAACATAGTGATTCAACAATTCTATCCATTATTCAGTGCTCACCATAATAAGTGCTCTTTAATCTCCATCACCTATTTCACCCCTCACCCCTGTTTGTTCTCTATATTTAAGAGTCTGTTTTTCAGTTTGTCTTCTTTTTTCTTTGTTTGCTTTCTTAAATTCCATATATGAGTGAAATCATATGGTATTTATCTTTCTCTGACTGACTTATTTCTCAGCATTATACCCTCTGGATCCAGACAAGATTTCAATCATTTTTATGGTCAAGTAATATTATATAGCGTGTGTATATGTATGTGTGTGTGTGTGTGTGTGTGTGTGTGTGTGTGTTTTAAATTTTAGCCATTCTGACAGATGTGAGGTGAAATATCAGTGTGGTCTTGATTTGCATTTCCTTGATGATGTGATATTGAGCATCTTTTCATGTGTCTGTTGGTCATCTGTACGTCTTCTTTGGGAAAATGTCTAGTTATGTCTTCTGCACATTTTAAAAATGAGCTGTATATTTTGGATACTAACCCTTTATTGGATATGTCATCTTCTCCCATTCAGTAGGTTGTCTTTTAGTTTTGTTGATTGTTTCCTTTGCTGTGCAGAAGCTTTTAATTTTGAGGTAGTTGCAATAGTCAATTTTTGCTTTTGTTTCCCTTGACTCAGGAGACATATCTAGAAAGACATCATTATAGTCGATGTCAGAGAAATTACTGCCTGTGTACTTTTCTGGGATTGTTATGGGTTTAGGTCTCACATTTAGGTTCTTAATCCATTTTAAGTTTATTTTTATGTATGATGTAAGAGAGTGGTCCAGTTTCATTCTTTTGCATGTTGTCCAATTTTCCCAACACCATTTGTTGAAGAGATTGTCATTTTCCCATTGTGTATTCTTGCCTCCTTTGTCAAAGATTAATTGACCATATAATTGTGGGCTTATTTTTGGGCTCTCTATCTTGTTCTCTTGATCTGTGTCTCTTTTAGTGTCAGTACCATACTGTTTTGATTACTACAGCTTTGTCATATAGCTTGAAATCTAGGATTGTGATACCTCTAGACTTGTTCTTCTTTTTCAAAATTGTTTTGGCTATTTGGGGTCTTTTTAGGTTTCATACAAACTTGAGGATTGTTCGTTCTGGTTCTGTAAAAACAGCTATTGGTATTTTGATAGGGTTTACATTGACTTTATAGATTCCTTTGGGTAGTATGGACATTTTAACAATATTTGTACTTCCAATCCATGAGCTTGGGATATCTTTCCATTTGTTTGTATCATCTTCAATTTCTTTCATCAGTGTTTTATAGTTTTCAGAGCACAGTCTTTTCCCCTCAAGGATCTGCCTTTTAAGCATCCCATTTGTTTGTATCATCTTCAATTTCTTTCATCAGTGTTTTATAGTTTTCAGAGCACAGTCTTTTCCCCTCAAGGATCTGCCTTTTAAGCTGTGAACTGGGATGCTTGGGTGGCTCAGTGGTTGAGTGTCTGCCTTTGGTTCAGGATGTGATCCTGGAGTCCCTGGATCGAGTCCCATATCAGGCTACCTGCATGAGCCTGCTCCCTCTGCCTGTGTCTCTGCTTCTCTCTCATGAATAAATAAATAAAATCTTAAAAAAAAAAAAAAGCTGTGAACTGAGAACCACATTCTGAGGGTAAATCACTGCTTTAGAACAGGTTTCTCAGCCTCAGCCGTTTTGCTATTTTAGCTGGTTGAGTATTTGTTGTGGGGCTATTCTCTGTATTGTAGGATGTTTAGCAGCATCCCTGGCCTCTACCCATGAGATGACAGTAGCATTCCCATTCTCCTCTCAGTTATGACAACCAAAAATGTCTCTGGACATTGCCAAGTGGTCCCTGGAGTGGTGAATTTGTGAACCAGCGCCTTAGAAATTTTGTTCTTCCTAATTCAGACATCTTAGCCACCTATTCTTGTGAATGATGAATTTATTTCTTAGGACTCTGTATGATAAAATAAGTCTTTTGTCATGTAGGGCCCAAACCAAGGGCCCATGACCACTTCTAGCCCCTAGGCAATTTTCATTTGACCAGAATAGATTTTTTTAAGTTATTAAAATTAAAATTAGTTACTAACACATGCAATTTGGGATATACTCATTTCTGACTGTGCTTGACAATTCAGAAGATTTGACCCCATTATCCCATATTCCTATGAGGTAAGAACCAGCTGGATTCGGGGAGCAGCTGCAACAGAGATCTGGATGTGCTCTCCAGCTGCTCAAGGCCACGCTTGGCAGATCTCACTTATCCACAGTCCTTGTCTGGCTCCTAGAGGCATTGGATTTTCAGTTCTTGGTTTAATGCTCCACAACTACTAGATGAAAATGGAGTGTTCCATATGGAATAATTCTGCTAGAGTTGGCAACTTTGATGCCAACTCTTGAATATATTCAGAGATTTAGTAGATTGTAAGGCAATGGACCAAATGTTTTAATCTCCTGTGATTAATATGTCTTCTCATTTTGTTTTTTTGTTTGTTTGTTTTTTTTTTTTGTCTTCTCATTTTGTAATATATTTACATGGCATTTTAGGTATTTGCACTTTCTAAAGGAGAAAATTTCTAAAATGTGGATCCTAGGCACCCAGACCCTCCACCAGGTTATCACATTCCACAAATATTTGTTGTTGTTGACTAACATAGCTCTGCATTGTCTGTTAAGAATTCTCGGTTTTCTCAAGTGCTGGTTCTTGATGGACAAAGGAAACATTTCCAGGGAACAGAAAAACAAAGGAGAAATGAGCCTGTGATGAATTCCCAACCAAATTACTCTCACCTCATCTGAACCTATGTCATTGTGAGAATAATAATTTCATATGGGGTGACTAGAAACTGGATCTATGACCAATCTCAGAAGCAAGATAGAGGAAAATGTCCTGGGGTGGGGCTGGATTTATGAGCATATGTCTGTACAGTCACCCAAGGCTCTATGTATAGAAGGGCCCTGCCCTTCTTTTAATGCTCCACTACTGCCATCTTGAAATTCTCCTCCTCCTCCTCTTCCTCCCACCCCTCCTCCTTCTCCTTCTTCTTCTCCTTTTTAACTCACTGTAACTCTATGGTTGTAGTAAAAGACTGGGTGTACCAGCAGGAACTGGTTAAATAAGCCACATAATGGAGGCAGTGAGGCTGCAAAAGGAATATAGAATATCTCCACACTGTCCTGGGGAGAGATCACCAGGGTGGGTTGTTCTGGGAATAAAGCAAGGTGAGTGTCTAAAATGGCAAATGTTTACCAGCTTATTATAAGAGGTTTTACTGAAGAATATCCAGATGGAAGAGACTCATTGGGCAAGGTATGTGGGGAGGAGCAGAGTACAGAGCTGCCACGCTCTCCGCGGGTGCCACCCTCCCTGAACCTCCATGTGTTTGCCAACCCAAAAGCTCTCGAATTTCTTAATAATTTTTGACCAAAAGGCCCTGCAATTTCATTTTGCACTAAGCTCCACAAATTCTGTAGGTAAATCTTGTCTGCAGGAGCTTTTAAGTTTATTTTATCTTATGTTATTTCATTTGATTATTGTGGGAGGTGGGAATGTTCAAAAACATCAAGTTTAGGAATTTCATTATTGTAAAGAGAAACAGTGTCCTTCTCCCTTCATGAGATTAGAATGCATTTATTCAGGAAACTAACACTCTCTCATAGCCAGCTGTGTGTGGGGGACTGCTAGGAGGCAAAGAAACACAGATGACGAAGAAGGCAGTATGGTAATGTGGAGCCAGGTGGAAATGGGTCCTAATGAATTTAGACAAACCATATAATTTCTCCAAACCTTAGTTTCTTTCTCTATAAAATGAGGATAATAGTTCTGACCTTGAGAAATTGTAAAGATTAAATGAGATTGTGTTGTGTCTCTTTCATTGATTGGCATTTAGTAGCCCTCAATATATTCTTTGCTTGAGGGGTATCTGGGTGCCTCAGTCGGTGAAGTGCTTGCCTTTGGCTCAGGTCATGATCCCAGATCCTGGGATGGAGTCCTACTTTGGGGTTCCTGCTCAGCAGGGAGTCTGATTCTCCCTCTACTCCTCTATCCACCCTTCCCCATTCCCACTCTCTCTCGCTCAAAGAAGTAAATAAAAACTTTAATATATATTATATATGTATATATAATATATATATAAAAATATATATACACACATATATTACATGACAACATACCATAGGCTGGGTGGCTTGAGCAACACAAATTTGTTTTCTCACAGTTCTGGAGGGTTCTGTAAGCTAAAGTTCAGTGTAATGACACGACCAAGTTCTGGTGAGAGCTGTCTTCCTGATTTTCGGACAGCTGCCTTTTACCTGTGTCCTCACACGGTAGAGAGAGTTCTGGTGTGTCTTCCTCTTCTCATAAGGACACCAGTTCTGTTGGAGTAGAACTCTACCCTTAGGCTTCATTTAATCTTAATTACTTCCCTAAAGACCAAATACAGTCACGTGGATGGTTAGGGCCACCCACATGCATGTGGGGGACACAATCCAGGCCATAACACCTGGTATAAGTACAACTAAGGCATAAATGAAAGTGTCTGACTTTACTGGTGGGGAGAGGTCAGAGAAGGCTTCATGGAGGAGGTGATTTCTGAAATGCATCTAAAATATTTAACCAAAAAAGTGTGTGTTCAAAACAGCAAATCAAAGACCACAGAGTAGTTTATTGTAAAAACTAGTAATCTCCCCACCTCTCTCCAGCCTCAGGAGTCAATGCTGTGGAATGACTATGTCCCTCCAAATCCTATATGTTGACACCCTAATCCCCAATGTGATGGTTTCAGGAGGTGGGGCCTAACGGGAGGTAATGAGGTGATGAGGATGGGGCTCTCGTGATGGCATTAGTACCCTTATAAGATGAAGAAACACAATAGAACATTCTCTCTCTCTCTCTCTCTCTCTCCTCACTCCCTTCCATCTCTTCCTCCCTTGCTTTCTCCTTCCCTCCCTCCACCTGCAGATACAACAAGAACATGGCCCTCTATAAACCAAGAAGAATCTGTTCTCTACATATTGGACCTTGCAGTGCCTTGGTCTCACATCTTCCACATTCCAGACCATGAGAAGTAAGTTTCTGTTGTTTAAGCTCCCCGATGTATGAGAGTCTGTTAGAGCAGCTCAAACTGGCTGAGACAGTCAACATTTGGATGTCCAGCTTGTATGTGTTTTTCCATTGGTTTCCTTTGTAACTGAAGGTAATCTACCTGTATCTGTGTTTCTTGTGTCACCAACTCTTTGCATTTTTCTATTGCTTCCCAGCTTTACTGAAATGTACTGGTGCTCCCGTCTTTTCTCTGGCTTTCCTCCCTCCTGCCGTGGCCCTCCTTCTGTCAACTATCCTTCTACATTATCATGATTACCAATCTGCATTCTGTTCTGCTACCACAGTCACGCCTTCCCTGCAAGCCAGAAAAGCCGTTTTTGTGTTAGTCGCCCGTGCAAATGCTGGCCCAACTCATGTGCCTGAAATACTTTCAGTTCTGTACTGGGCCAAATGACATAAACTCAGGATCAGTAGGAGGATTTCTTTTCCTCAAAGTCAAATAGATTTTCTTTTCTTACAATTTAGAAATTTCTTAAAACCATTATGCATTTGAGTTTGCTATATATTTAGATATCTTTTTCTTGTGGAGTTTTATTTTTAAGTTTCTAAATGCCTCTCTCTCTCTTTTTTTCTTTCTCTCTCTCCTTAAAGCACTCATTTTGGCTGATCCTTTCCATTATACCCATCAGACCATCTGTCCTGTCAGTCCAGGCTGCTGTAACAGCACACCATAGACAGAGTGGATTAAACAACAGAAACATATTTCCCACAGTTCGGGAGTCTGGAAGTCTAAGACCAAGATGCCCTTATGGTTGGGTCCTGGTGAGGACCCTGTCCCAGGTTGTGACTACAACTTCTTGTGTCTTCACATGGTGGAGAGCAGAGAGGAGGAAGCAAGCTCTTGTGACTCTCATAAGGACACCAACCCTATGACCTTATCTGCTCCTAATTACCTCCTGAAGGCTCCAGTTCCTAATACTGTCACATTGGGGAATGGGGTTTCAACATAAAAATTTTCAGGGTACACAAACATTCAGTCCATCCACCATCTTTTTCATCAAAATCACCTTTTTAACAGATACCACGCTCCCAAAGATCTCCCTCTGTTCCAGAGAGCCCCATCCATCTACTCTTTTAAGAAGGGCTCATTTTTGGGGCACCTGGGTGGCTCAGCTGGTTGGCATTGACTCTTGGTTTCAACTCAGATCATGATCTCAGGGTCGTGAGATTGAGCCCCGCATCAGGCTCCATGGTCAGCACAGAATCTGCTTAAGATTATCTTTCTCCCTCTCCCTTTGCTCCTCTACCGCCCCCCCCCATGCTATCTCTCTCTTTCTCTCAAATAATAAATAAATAGATCTTCTTTTAAAAAGTAAAGAAAAAAAAAGAGTAGCTTATTTTCTAGGCCAGCACAGCAGCTATCATTCTAGAACACTAGATCTTTCCTTCACTCCTGTTTTCTATGACATCTACTGTTTCCTAAACACCCTATTTTCCTCTTTCCCAGTTCCCCTCCTATGTTTCTAAAAGAGATCAAGTAGTTTCCTAACAATGATGTTAAAGTGAGATGTGGAATGCTTCAAACTATCTTAGTTTTGTCAGTACATTTGATAGTTTGGTTGGGTATAGTAGTTAAGTGTAATGGGAAGAGGGCAATTTTCAACTGGTTTTGCACAGTTTGTCTTGATCAGAGGAAAATGCTTTCTATTCATGCCACCAAAACCCCACAAAGTGTCTTAGGTGTACCTCATCAGACAGTGATAATCCACTCATACCAATGAGTGTCCCATCAAACTGGACACTCAGTGGGTGATGACCAGCCAGGAGACCAGAAGGGCAGAGCTCCTCACCAGAGGACTTGTGTGGACAGCTCAGCACCAAATCAATTTCTAGGCAACCAACTGGTATCTGGGATGAGAGGATCTCCCCATCCTACCAGTTCCCCTCTTAAATTTGGTGTTTTCTTCATTCCTTTGTGAGGTCGTCCTGTAATATTTTATTTAGTCTTTGGAGTGGAAAAACTAGCACTGCAGGCATGCGGATATATCTTTCCATCCCATCCTTTGTCTAAAGGCTTTTTCCTTTTAATTTTATACTCTTTGTTGCTGCTTCCAAAGTGGGTGACTCATGACTATCTGAGTAGGCCTGAGTGGAAGAAAAAAGGCCCTAGGGGTTCAAGTAAGTAAAAAGGGAAAGAAACACACAGGAAACATACAAATGAATACTTCAAGATATCATCTTTCCACAACAGGTCAAAAATTATTTTCCCTTTGACATTTAAAAGCATAGGGCAATTGCTTTCTAGCATCCACTGTTGCTAATGAGAAATCAGATGCTAGTATGGCTTGTTCTTTTGTGGCTGACTTGGTTTTACTTTCTGGGAGATTTTAAGATTTTCTCTTTATGTTTGGCGTTCTGAATTTTCATAGTAATGTGTTTAGGAATAGATATTTAAAAATTCTTGAACTGAGCGTTTAATAGCTCCTTTCAACTTGTGGATTTGTGACCTCTTGGCTCTAAAAGATTTTCATTATTTCTGCACTCATTTTCTCTTCTTCATGGTCTCTGTTTTTTCTTAAAATTTGATTTGTTGCATGCTGGGCTTGCTGAATTAATCTTGTCTCATCTTTTTTTTTTGTTTGTTTGTTTTTTAATCACGGTAAAATACATGAAACATAAAATTGCCTCCTAAATGTCACTTTTTCTGTATCTCTGTGTCTTTTTGTTCTAAGATCTGAGAGATTTTCTTAACTTGTCCATTCTTCTATTGCATTTCTTATATCAGCAACTGTAATTTCCAGTGGTTCTTTCTGTTTTCTCCTTATTTATAATACCTTAACCTTGGCTTATGAATAGCTAATCACTCTGAGGATTTTAATTGCTTTGTTTCCTGAATCATTTCTTTTTTTCCAGTTATTTATCTTGGTGTCTCTTATTGCTGGTTTTCTTCCTACGCCTGGCAATCCTAAATTGTCTTGTCATATGTAAGAGGGAAAGACTGAGTAGCTAGTGTAGCTTTCTTCTGCTGTGTTTATATATATATATATATAAATATATAAAACTTGGGTAGTTCCAACAGTTCTGCTTAAAAAGGAAATAAAACTCTGGTACATCCAAATGATAAAAATCTCCCAGTCTCTGCATTTTACCTTACTTTCTCCTTCCCCTCTACATAGAAGTTTAGTAATCGTTCAGAAAACACCTATTCATTAATTTCTTTTTAATCTCTGTTTTAAGTATCCTGAAGCCAATCCAGTATCATCATGTTTCTAGATGACAAAGTTTGAGATTCTAGGATCTTTATGTTTTGTGACCTACAGTTGGTAAATAATCCTTTTGCTTATCTGGGATGCCTCTACTTAATTCCTAGGCCTTCACTTTGGTAAATTCTGAGGCATATCACATCTTCTCTTTCTCTGGTTTACTCCACTACCTCTGTAGAGGTCCCTGGGGTCACGTCCTTGCTCAACAGCCCAGACCGGCACAGCTGTCAATACAGTGAATGGATCATGTTCATCAACCCCAAACCTTTTCAGTAGAATCTTAAGACCCTTTTGTTCTCCTCATTCAGATTGGATCTCCAACTTTCTAAAGAGGACAGCAGCCCAGGCTGGAATTCTTCATGCCTTTATTTTATTTTATTTAAAAAAAAATTTTTTTTAATTTTTATTTATTTATGATAGTCACAGAGAGATAGAGAGAGAGGCAGAGACACAGGCAGAGGGAGAAGCAGGCTCCATGCACCGGGAGCCCAACGTGGGATTCGATCCCGGGTCTCCAGGATCGCGCCCTGGGCCAAAGGCAGGCGCCAAACCGCTGCGCCACCCAGGGATCCCTCTTCATGCCTTTAGATTGCTGCAGGACCCCACCAATACCTCACAGAGAGGGCAAGGGCCACTCCAGGGTCTGCTGTCTCCCTAAGGTGAATGCTGAACACTGTGTTCACACTTTCCATACAAGAAACCCTAATGGTGCCCTTGTAGTCAAGCCTAGTGGGCTCTGCTCCACAACGTAAGACCCAAATGCTTAAATAAAGGGTCAAAGGATGAGGGAAGATAGAGCCTGGATCCCTCAAATAGGTTCCCATCCCCAATGCCGCCACCCCACACAACTCTTTGGAATCTATGAATTGAGCAGCCCTGTTTGTCTATTTGTTTGCTTGTCTTTTACATCCCATTTGTTGCCCTGACCTAATCCTTCATTTTTGCATGGTAACTTCATTCCAGGCTAATGTGTTCAGAAGAACTTGAGTCTTTATCCCCTTTTTCCCAGTAAGCTACAAAGAGCAAATGGCCCCTAGGGCTTATATAAAGTGCTTCTCCCCCTTTGTTTTTGCTTACTAGAGTTTACCTGAGTGTAAATAAATTATGTGCAAAATCACTTACATTCATGTAATAGATGTTCAGTCCAACAAATTAAAACAAAATTTGATAGAACAAATTGAACTTAAAAAATTCTTTACAGTGCCTCCTTAGGGGACCTATGTCCCCATCTGCACTCCCTCTGCTCTATCCTCCCCACCCCCGTGACCCCATCTGCCCCCAGCCTTTTTAGTTTAAGATGCAAGCATTCACCAGGGTGCCTGGGTGGCTCAGTCGGTTAAGCATCTGCCTCTGGATTTCAGCTCAGGTTATGATCTCAGGGTCGTGAGATCAAGCTACTGTGTCCTCAAATGCAAGCTGAGTCACTTGCAAATGAGAAGAAATATGTCATTGTACTCAGAAATGTTGCCCACCTATCTGGAGCTTCAGAGAGGCTGCCCCCAAGAAACTGAAAGAAAGTAGCTGGTACAGAGTTAAACTATGACTTCAACACAACAGGGTACAGAATACAGAACACTGAGGATACATTTAAAAGCCATTTAAAAGACAATTGCCTCCTCCGCCCCAACCCTGCCAGGCTGTAAGAGGATAACCTGACCGATATTAATTAGAGCTAAAAAAAAAAAATAATAATGAGAAAACCAGGAGCTTGAAATATAGAAAATTGAGTCATGGGGGGACAGTTGGCAGGGTTCTTCAGAGCATTGTGTGGGGGAAAGAGATCGGCCCCTCCTATTGGCTGGGTCAGTCCTATCCTGTAGGTGGAAGCGTCAGCTGTCATAGCCTCAATGCCATTAAGCAGTGAATTTATCTGAACAACTCTTTGTTCTGACTTCCTGCTCCTTAAGCAATCTCTGATTATGATCGGACTTCCTCTATAGTTCTGCCTACGGAAATGGATCTGCTGCAAGGGCTTTTAGTATTCCATCCCATACAGTGACTTAAAAACATTTTTTTGACTATAAATGAACAAAATGGCATTTTGACCACTGTATTGTTTGGCTTCCCCTGCAGGTTGGCTGGTTATGTAACATATGTGCTCCTGCTCCTGCGAGGTATTTCTCCTTGCAAATGAGCAAGCCGGCCTTCAGTTTTGGGGGGCTCTAGTGGCTGTGAGTCTGTCCCAGAGAAGATTAACATACTCCAGGAGCACTGGGGTTTCTGAGCCCTCGAGGGGGAGGCCCGCCTGACTCTGGAATGTGAAACGTTCCCCTTGGTAAAGGACACAGCCACTGAGCCTTGTTTCCTATGCGATAAGCACATATGCTTCTAGCTGCTGTTATTTTACCATTTTTAGGCAAAGATGAAATGCTTGATTCATAATGTAAGATACAGCGCTTACCATATCTGGCCCGTGCAACATTAACATTTAGGCTCCTAGAACGAAAATGTGCCGTGGTTTCCAGCATAGCCATCCTTTTAAAAGTTCTCCACTCAGTACAAAATAAACAGTGGTTTAAAATTGCAACCTGATTAAAATCCTGGTGTAGAAGCATTGATTAGGCCCGCTAACTAGGAAGGGGAAGGGAGGGAGGCAAAGGAATCATTGCAGCCCCAAACTCAGCCCCTTCCATTCCCCTCCAAGCAAGAGGCAGGAGGAGATTTGTGCCAAGGGATGAGAAGAATTTCCATCCTGTTTGGATTACGCAGAGATGCTATTGGAAGACTCTCACCGAGAAAACAGAGTGGTAGAAAAGCACAATTGCCTATTTGCTTCTGTTTTGGAGACACACTTACAAACCCTCAGAACCACGTCCCAAGAAGGCAGGATTTCCAATCCAAAGCAAGCAGGGCCCCGGGCTTTGCAAATGGACCTGCGGGGATCCTATCTAGGGATGATGGCTGCAGTTGCCATGGCAATTGCGAGCACAACTCGGATTCACCTGCACACCCTGTCTTCTCTGCTCCTTTGTTCAGAGCAAACTACCATCACGCAGCCAATGGCACTGCTGGCAAGGCACAGGCATTTCCGTGAACCGGGTGCCACCAGTCTGGGTTCTCCGTACAGATCTTTTTGTTCTGGAATGAATCTGCAACTTCCCAAGTGCCTTGATGCTAGCATAACAAGGAGGGAGCCTTAAAAAAATACTGGTCTAAAAATGGTTGTGATCTCACCTGGGCCAAATTTTTCTGAGAAGGAGTCTGAGTCTTGAATTCTCAAATCTAGTGATTCCCAAGCTGTAGGAGGCCTCGGATTCCCTAAATCCCAGGTCCCACGGTGGGGGGGGGGGGGTTGAGGGGGAGGGCAGCGGAGGGCTGGGACTGAGAGAGGGCCCAGGACTCTGAATTTTTAATAGGGACCCAAGCTGATTCAGACCCAGATGATCCCCGGACCACAATGAGAAGCCCTGTTTTGGGGATCCGAGGACACTCTCCCCTTCGCAGAGGATCAAGGTCTTAAAAAGAAGGGTTGACTCTCAGGATTTCCTCCACAAGGAATCTAACTTTGCATTCAGGCCGTAAGGCCTTAATCAGGTGGCAGAGTGGTTTTAGGACAGGCCTGGGCTCTAGGCTTGCTCTGGGGGCTTGGTTCATTGTGACTCTGTTGCAGGGCTCCCTCAGAGTGGTGTCGGGCTCCCGCTGTGACATCTGGAGAGAAGACAAGGAACCACTCTTGTAGCACCCGGCGGCGGGTTCAGGGAACAGGCAGGAGGAGGGGTTACTTTCGAGTTCAAGGCAGAGGGATCGGGATCGAATTGCCTCCTGCCTTTCTCATAAGGGTCAGTGAGGGCTTCAGCTTCAGGAAGGGAGAAATAGGGGCGCCTCTGGTTTCTTGTTCCTGCTGGTGCGAAGCCCCCACACCTTGGGGACTTAGCACCCTCTTCCATCCACTGGTTTTTCCAGCCTCTAGGTTTTAGGTGTGCTAAGTTAGTCACTCCCTGCCCCTCCCTTTTTCCTTCCCTTTCTGGATTGCTCCAGATGCTTCTTTTAACCATATTCTGTTTGTTAAATAGACACAGAATCCCCACATCCTTGGAGAAGAGTGTGGCACATGCCAGGAAGCTCCCCGCAGAGCCGGGCACTCGAGGTGGAGAGGAGGCCCACACAGCGGCTCTAGTGGAAATTCAGAACCTCCTGAGGAAAGCTTTGCAGGAGGCTATTCGCCTGCCCCAACCCCACGGGCCTCTGGCTCGGAAGGGACTTGTGCGGCCGCATACACGCACGCATGCACCGAAGCGCTGCAGGTGGCACTTAGGCTTTTATTTAAATGCGGTTTCTCTTTGAAGGAGAACAAAGTCTATCTGAATAAAAGTCCTATTTTTGGAAAGGAGAAGTAAGTAATGCACTAGATGTTCGGAATGTGAAAACTCCTTCCCAAGGCCTCCTCACCTTCATCCCAGCAGGTGTCTCAGGAGGGGCCCAAACCACACAGAGGAGCTGGGACCCTTGGGCTGCTGACACCTTGTGGCTTTTCCAGTGTTCACCAAATGGGAAGAAAAGGACAAGTTTCCAATGTGATAGAAAATGAAAAATAAATTCATGTATAGGCCATTGTTGACCATCGATTTGTCCTTTTTAAAATAAATCTCTGCTAACTGTTGCAAGCTAGCACCTCCCTGGTGCCAACTGCGGGGCGGGATTTATCCACAAGACACAGTTTGGGTCTGAGCATGCCAGGATTTTATTTACTTATTCATGAGAGACCAGAGAGAGAGGCAGAGACACAGGCAGAGGGAGAAGCAGGCTCCTGCAGGGAGCCTGACGTAGGACTTGATCCCAGGACCCTGGGATCATACCCAGAGCCCAAGGCAGATGCTCAACCACTGAGCCACCCAGGAGTCCCCTGGGATGTTATCTTTGCCAATTGAACTACAGGGAGTTCTTTTATGAAGAAAGCAGCAGCAGAGGGGACCAGTAAAATGTAAAAGGTAAAGGGTCATGGGCAGCCCTGGTGGCTCAGTGGTTTAGCACCTGCCTTCGGCCCAGGGTGTGATCCTGGGGACCTGGGGTCGAGTCCCACATCCGGTTCCCTGCATGGAGCCTGCTCCTCCCTCTGGCTGTGTCTCCGCCTCTCTCTGTGTTTCTCATGAATAAATAAATAAAATCTTAAAAAAAAAAAAAAAAAAGGTAAAGGGTCAGTAAATGCAGTGGTTAAGCCTGTGAGCTGCATAACCAGGCTGCCTGAGGGCTAAGGTGTAGTCCCGCACATGCAACGGGCTCCTCGCCTGTCAAATGGGACCGATGACACCAGGTCACATGGCGATGTTGAGACTGAGACCAGGAGTGCGCGTTAAGCCTTTAGCAGACAAGTTCGCGATTCTAAACGTGGAGGAAAGGCTGCTGTATTTGATATCACTCTGTGGACTTGCCTGGATTCATCTAGAAGATCAGGGAAGCAATGTGCTCACCGTCTGGATCAGAAGAGTTGGCTCTCTGGCTGCCATCACGTGTCCACAGGGAGGATGCTGGTCAGCCACCGTGCACCCCTTCATCAAGCAGGTGAGAGGCAGCATGCTTAGGTTTGGCTCTAGCCATTCCTGTGGGCCAGGACCCCCTTTTTCACACCAAGGTTCCATTATCAGGGCCTCTCTAGCAGATCTTGTACCTTGGCCTCCTTATATGGAGAGCTCCTTGCCGCCTCCCATCCCCTCCCTTCTTCATCTCTCTCTCCCTTCCTCAGACATTGACTGTGCACCTGTCAGGTGTGCTAAGTACTAGGGATGTCGCAGTGAGGAAGACAGACCTGGTTCCTGTCCTGGTGGAGCTTACATTCTCGAGCGAGAGAGTCCACACAGAGGCAAAGGACGAAACAATAATTTCATATTATAGTACGTGCCTCAAAGAGAAGAAAGAAGGCGCGGAAGGAAAGCAGTGGGGCAGAGTCAGGGTGCTCCTTTAGAAGGAGCTCAGGGGCTGGCGCATTTAAGCAGAGGAAAGCTCACCTCTTTGGTGACAGCAGGGGGGTCATATTCTCAGGTGGTGTTCCCAGCAAAGGGCTGGGCTTGGGCGGAGATGAAGAGGTTAACGACTTTGGAAAACTCTGGCATTTTTGCTACTGGTGCTGAGCTCAGAGCAGGTGTCCCGGGGCGCTCAGCGAAGCGTGTGCATGTGGTCGGTCCCTGGGGGTCTGGTAGACCAGGGACACGCAGAACAAAATACGAGTCTGTTAATTCTTCTGTCCCTCTGCTTGTGGAGCATCACAACATGTCAGGCACTGGTTCTGGGCCGTTGGGCCACGTTAGCAAATCAAAGATTTCCACTTGGTGGAGTTTAATGTTCTAGCTGGGAGAAATGGAAAAGAAATGACGAAGTCCTACCCCAGTAAATGATGTCTGGTAGAGAGGATGAGCTGCAGGCGAGGAGCATGAAGGCAGAGGCAAATGTGTGCGCATGTGTGTGCGTGCGTGATTTACAGTAGAGTGGTCAGGGGCGCCCGGGTGGCTCGGTGGTTGAGCGCCTGTCTGCCTTTGGCTCAGGTCGTGATCCTGGGGTCCTGGGATCGAGTCCCGCATCACGTTCCTCACAGGGAGCCTGCTTTTCTCTCTGCCTCTCTCTCCGTGTCTCTCATGTATAAATAAATAAAATCTTTAAAAAAAAAAAGTTAAAATAGAGTGGTCAGCATAGGCTTCGTTCAGAGGTAAGACGCAAGGAGGTGAAGGGTTTAGCTATACTGGGGAAGTGGGGGCCAGGAAGGCGGAACAACCGGTATGAAGGCCTAAAAGTGGGAACGTGGCCCCTGGGAGATGATGAGCGTCTTAAGGAAGTGTCCTTAAGCCCTCCAGGGTGGCCCCCTGCCCCCGGCCCCCAAGCCCCACAGGCCTTCCTGAGTCCACACTGCCGACTCGCTCTCCTAGTCCTATCTCGTGCTAAGCCCGACCCCGACTCCTCGGTGTAGAAAACCCAAGTGAGTGGTCAGCGGGAAGGACCCGGCCGCCTGCACAGACAAGCGTTGCTGCGGGGTTCGGGGACCGGCTGAGCCTGACCTGGATGGAAGAGAAGCAGGCTGTTCAGGGGCAGGCAGGGTTTGGCTTACATTTTGCCCCTGCCCCTTACTCGTTGAAGGACCTTGTGAAAGTTATTCTAGGAATGTCAGGGAATCCTGGGAAGCTTCCAGATTTTGAAGACCTTCATGCTGGGATTTTTTTTTTCTTTTTGACATATCATAAAGACTGTACAATTCAGTAGTTTTTAGGACATTCGCATGGTTGTCCAACCATAACCACTACCTTCCAGAACATTCTTCTCACCCATGCCCATTCACCCTCACTCAGCATTCATCCCTGGCCTCAGCCCCAGCAACCAGAAATGCACATCAGCCTCTATGGATTTGCCTGTCCCAGATATTTTGTATAAATGGAATCACACAAGGAGCACCTGGGTGGCTCAGTGGTTGAGCGTCTGCCTTTGGCTCAGGTCGTGATCCCGGGGTCCCAGGATCAAGTCCCACAACAGGCTCCCTGCATGGAGTCTGCTTCTCCCTCTGCCTGTGTCTCTGCCTCTCTCTCTGTGCCTCTCATGAATAAATAAATAAAATCATTAAAAAAAAATGGAATCACACGATAGGTGGCCTTCACTTTCCCTACTGTTTTCCAGGGTCATCCGTGTCCTTGCATGGACCGATACATCACGTGCCCCTGTGGATATACTTAGCACCAGGGGATTTCTGTGGCACCCACTTCTCTGCAAAGCTTTGCCACTGATGAGCGGTCAGCATCCCCGGGTCCTCCAAGCGTGAGGCCTGCACACAAATGCTTTTGCATTTGTTGCCTCCTGGGTCCTGGGGGTGTCCTCCTTGGGCTTCTGCGAGCTGTAAAACAGATAATAATGATCAGCCCGCAGGGTGCGGTGAGGACCACTGGAACAGCACCCACCCTCTGCTGTGCTCCACAGTAGGCTTGAGGGAACCCCGCAGAGCCCCGCATTTCCTACCTTGCCGCCCACCCACGCAGGGAGACCACAGCAAGGCCTGGCTCCTGCCGCGTGGCCTGGGCCTGGGGCCCTCTGGGGTGGCCAGAGCCGTGATCCAGCGGCATCCCAAGTTCTGGGGGTGCTTCCCAATGTGGTACTTGCCCCTCCCCCCCAGGCAGCAGGCAGTGGGGGGGTCTGACGGAAGCCTGGCTCAGAGAGTTTTGTTAGATAAATACATGCCTGAAGGGAAGCCAAGGGCTGCAAGGGGCTCTGCGTCAGCCCCGGCCTCCAGCTAGAAGCGCCGGGCTGCAGCGGACCAGTAGACACAGGCCTCCGGCCGCCCCTCTGGCCTCTCCTCTCCGCCAGCGAGCAGGGACCCTTGGGAACAGGAAGCCCGTCTTTAGAGTAGCCTTGGGCAACCTGCCGGGGGCTCCCCAGGTTCTAATCTGAGCTGAGGACGGGGTGGGGGTGGAGGGCCTGCGCTTCTTGGGCCCTGAGACTCCGGCCAGGGCAGCAGGTTCCTAGAAAGTTAGAGCCTTGAACAAACCAGCACCCCTCTCTTGTGACATTTAGAGACACCCCAGCAGGGTCCCAGTCCAAAAAAAGAGGGGAATGAATGTTTTGAGGAAAGTAAAGAAGAGGGGTGACACTGGCTCGATTTGGGGGTACCCCCATTCTGTGAGGCACCCTTTTTTGCATCACAGGTCTGTGTCTCCCTTGTTTGAGAACCTAGAACAGCAGTTCTCAATCCTAAGCAGGAGAACCATGTGGGCAAACGTAAATATCCGCAGATGCCAAAGCCCCTCTCTCAGCCATCTGTGACTCAGTTGCTCTAGGGGGACGTGGGCAATCAGTATGTCAACTGTCAACTAACGTCTCCAGGTGGCTCCAAGGCGTGCAGAGTTAAGGGCTTAGGTGGTCACCGCTCATTTACCTGCGAGGAAACTTCCTGTCGGCTGCCCTCTGACAGCTGCCAAGCCGCAGTCTTCAGCACATTTGGGGGACAGCCAACTCTGAGAGTAGAGAGATCTCTGCCCCCGCCCCCACTCCGTCCCGGGGGTTCATCCTGAGACTTCCTTCTCACCCCGGGTGTCCGTCCTATTGCCCACTTGGCTCTGCGGCCACAGGCAGGCAGCCACTCCTGGAGCAAGCAGTTCCTGCACCCCACAGCAATCTGCGTCCTGGTACTTGTGTGGGGTGGAGGTCAGAGGGCAGCAGGCCCCGTAGAGAGGCAGTGTGGTGAGCCCAGCAGGCACAGCACGGTGGGCTTCAGCTCCAGGACCACCTCTAACTAGCTCGGATGTTGGATGGGCAAGTCATCTGACCTTCGTGAGTTCCAGATTTCCCGCTCTGAACAACCTCCCTAAGACGGTTGTTGTCAGGCTCCAATAAAATATCGTGGTTGTTCAAGGGCGTTGTAAATCGTGAACCTCTAGAACATTCGTTCTATTGCTATAGAGGGGCCTGCAGGCCACTTTTCCTCTCCCAGTGCTCGGCCCCTCCCCAGGGGATAGGAGCTCATCTCCAGCCCTGGGGCGGGGTCAAGACCCTTGGAGCCCCCCGGGGTGGGGGGGGGTCAGGGACAGGGAAGAGCCTTCTCAGGGTAGGGCCAGGTGGCAACGTGTTGGCAGGAGGCCGCAACTCCAGGGCTTGGGGAGGAAATGGCAGCCAGCACCCCCGCCTCCTCAGCGACCCTATGAAGTGACCCCAGTTGCCTCTGTGCCTTTAGGGAGCTCGGAGGGGGCCCCCAAAAGTTCCCTATGGGCCTCAGATGCTTCTCTCGACCATTGCGGAGGGTCCGCAGGGCTCTCCCGGCCCGTCCTGGCAAAGCAAGTGCACTGCCCCGCGCTGGCAGGACACGGGCCATCCCTTAGCCACCCTGGAAGGCGGGGGCAGCGAGTGTTCACCCCCAGACTGCCCTTTCTGGGGAGGCAGGGAGAGGAGGGACTTGAGCAGGAGGAAGCGGGTGGGGAGAGCCGGAGTCCAAGGTCTTGGCGGAGACCAGAGAGGAAGGAGAGGAAAGTGCACCCTCAGGTGGCCTTCCCGCCACCACCGGCAGCCCCCAGCTAGGCAGGAAGAAGGCTGCGCCCTGCTAGGCCCCAGGGGGAGGAGGCTTCCTTGGGGGTAGGAGGGGGGAGTGAACCCCACTTAGGTGTATGATTCGTTTCCATTTCTGAAATAGTTTCTCTTCTAACTCTTTGGATTCTCCCAACAACCCTGGAAGACCAGCCGAGCCAGCTGCATCAGCCCCTGGTATAACGGGGAGACCGGGGTCCCTAAGGTGAAGTGGATCATTAGAGTCCGCCTTGCCCGCAGTCGAGCTGGCCTGGAACACGTGCGTGCTGACTTGACTCTCCTATTTGCTCGTGTTTCTCCCGGGTCCCCGGCCTCCCTCGGGCCGCAGGCTCCCGACCTCGCCCCCCGGCTTCCCCTCCCCCGGCCCCACGTCCCAGGCCCCCTCTGACCCACTCACGCTGGGCAGGTGCAGCACCGGAGCACTGCTGCGTCTTGGCTCCTCCGCAGAGACTGGACCTTTGGCCCACCCACGTGTGAACTTGACCTCCCGCATTTGCTCCAGGCGCTGTGTGCATTCAGTCACATTTCACAGAGTGTGGCCCAAATTCAGGCTGGTAGCCTCCTTCCTCTCCTGGCTGCTTTCACTTGTACCCATACTCCATGCAAGCGGTTTGCCTCACCCCCCCCCCCCCAAAATGCAGGGGCTCCCTCCCCTCTCATCAACCTCCACAGCCTCAGAGGACACTAACCCCTGGAAAACCTTCTCTCTTCCCCTCGGAACAGGCGTTGGCTTAGGGGACAGACAGTTGCCTTGGGAAAAGCAGCCAGAGTTCTCTTAGCTTTTTGGCTCTTTTTTCTTCTTGAAGCTGCACATTCGTTGTTCTCTTCCTTCCCGGGGCTCAGTTTTCTCCAGGTTTCAAACGCTCCTGGGTTGACTTGAGACTGTCCCTGCCTTAGCTGCCTGAGATTTTCCTGCTGCTTCCTGCTGCTTCCCCGTTTCACTTATTCCAAGTAGGAATGATGATAACGTTTTGTTCTGGTTAAAAAAAAAAAAAAGAAAGAAAACCAGGAGCCAATATTCCTAATGTGCGGCTCCCTTCTGGGCGGGGAGGTGGGCAGGGCCGATGCCGGGATGTTTGCGTGTCCGGGCACATTCAGGGTTTACAGAATGTTCTCGTGCACTTGATTAGCACAGCGGTGACAGGAGGCTGACAGCAGGGATTGTCATTCCCATTTCACAGAGGATGAAACAGAGGATCACAGAAGGTGCTTCATCGAGGTCGTCTGATTTCAGGTTTTGGCCTGAGACTACCAAGTTTGCATAAGAAAAACCCTTTGTTTCAGAGTATAAACAAATTCAAAGCCCAAGTGTTGTCTCAGTCTGCTTGGGCGACCATAACAAAATACCACAGATTGGGTGCTTTAAATAAGAGAATTTTTTTTCCCTCACAGTTCTGGAGGCTGGGAAGTCCAAGGTCAAGGCCTGCCAGCTGATCTGCTTCCTGACAGAAAGAAGCTCTCTTCCAGTCTTGCAGACAGCTGCCTTCCCTCCGTGTCTTCCCTGTGTCTCACAGGAGGGATCTCTCTGTCTTTTCCTCTTCTCCTAAGGCCACAGTTCTATCGGATTGGGGCCTGCCATGACCTCATTTAACCTTAATTAGCTCCTAACGAGTCTTTCCAGGTATAGTCACACTGGGTTGAGAACTTCAACATGTGAATTTGGGGGGCGGGGGGGGGCACACAATTCAACCATAGCTGATGTGTGTAGGGGATCAGCCTGGCTTCTAACATCCGTTACATCTTAGTGCATTCACTTCGGTGCAAGGACCTCGGGGTGTCAGGTTCTCAGAACTGAGGGCTCCGCAAGCTCAGCCCTGCCTGTGCTCCAGACATTGGGTGCTGACACACCTGACCCCGGCTCCAAAGTCACACGTTTCTTAAGGTAAACTAATTGCATTACAGCCAAATGTTTGTGAGCCCAAGAGGTAGCAACTAAATCTCCAAACTCTTCCATTGAGTGTTGGTTTATATTTACTCTCAGGGAGCCAACTTATTTCTGTTCCTTATGGGCCACCTCACTGTCCACTTCCACGCACCATCTATATGGAACAAGAGAGATTCCTTCACTCTCAGGCTTGATCTCCCCTCTCTTGGTTCCGATTGTCCTACTAATTTTGAGAATCTCATTGGTCCCATGGACTCTTCATTTCTTGCATCAGAGAAGGACAGATGCCATACCTCACCTTCTGCATTATGTTAATGTCAGGTTCCTGCCCATTGTTTCCATTAAAAGTCTGACTCAGCAAATGGCTATTTTTTGTGTTAATTTAATAACAATTTTTGGGGACCTAATCCTGGAGACAGAAGGAGGCTGACCCAGTGAGTGGTACCTTTCTTATCTCAAGAAACATGTCCCCAAACTCTGCCTGCAGGTCTCACTTTCCTTCCCTTTTCTCTTGCCTGTAAACTCACTGATTTCAGATTCCACTTTGAAAAAAAAGTGAAACCGATCAATTGATTTGTTCATTAATTCAACAAATGTGTGGGGCACTCTCTATGTGCTAGGTACAGTGCTGTGCATGTTGGGGCATGCTCAGACAAGCAGACTCTTTGTCCTCCAGAAATGTAGAAACCAGGCAGGTGAATGAGCTGCCTCACTGGTGTGTGTAAGCACTATGATAAGCATTATACAAAGTAGCAGAGGATCACTTGGGATATGGGTGGGCGTTCCATCCCTGTGGTAGTAGCTGCATCTCCCAACAACTATGCTTCCAAAGTCATGATCCTCTTCCCCAGTGGCTTCAGCTCTCCCTGAGCTCTGATATCTCTGCTTCCTCCCCTTGTCTTGATTTCAGCCCCAGTTTGGTAATGACTTCCCACCATGGCTAGTCTATAGGCATTCTATTTTGCTTTCTTGACTCATTTAACCCTTCCTATACCTCCAAAAATGTTTTTTTCATTTGAGACTCTTCATTTGAACCAGCTCAGGTGAGTTCTGCTAGCATCATCGCTACTAAAGTAGACATCAGAACATGAGAGAGTTTGGCACTGACAGGGACCTGCATGTAGCTAAGGGGGACCCAAGAATAGCATGTGAGGTGGAAAGACGGGAGAGGAATGGTCAGGGATGGCACCAAGAGAAGCCAACTCATGAATGTTAAGGATTTAGGCATCTTATTCTGAAAGCTCTGATTAGCCAGCAAAGGATTTTAAGAATGGGGGACCTGGGGCACCTGGGTGGCTCCGTGGTTGAGCATCTGCCTTTGGGTCAGGTCTTGATCCTGGGGTCCTGTGATTGAGTCTCACATCAGGCTCCCCATGGGGATCCTGCTTCTCCCTCTGCCTATGTCTCTGCCCCTCTCTCTGTGTCTCTCATGAATAAATAAATAAAATCTTTTTAAAAAATGAGGGACTTGATCAGATTTCTGTTTTAGAAAGAAAGTTTACCAACTGCAGTGTATCAAGTTGGTGTGGGAGGGTGATTAGCTGGAGGTACACAGAGATACAAGATGATTGGAGCTGCATCAGCTAATGGCACACCTTATGAGGTTTCCTACCTCTGTAAGCCATTGGTTCTTATCCTTCCAAAGTTCTAGTTGGTCAGTTTTTCTTCCATTTTGGGAAACTATCCAGTATCTTTCTAATATATGTGTGTGTGTGTGAGTGTGTGTGTGTATACATTCATATATATATATATATATATATATGAACACATTACCCAGTATCTTTCTGATATATATATGTGTGTATATATATGTGATATATACATGTACACACACACACACACACACACATTCCTCATAACATATTAGCCAGAGGTAGTTTCTGTTATTTGCAATTAAAGAATCCTGGTGCCAGATTCAAGTAGGAAATGAACAGGGTTCATATGATGTGGAATGGATGGATTTGCCAGACACTTGGGAATAATTACAATTGACCAATTTGAGATTGAAAGAAAATATGTGACTAAGGAAGGGAGAGAAGTCCAGAGTGACTTGACTTTCCGATTTGAGAGACTAGGTACATGATGTACCATTCACCGAGAGGAGGGATATAAGAGGAGGATCAGTTTTCCACCCCAGCTGTGGGGGAGGGAATGATTAGCTCAGTTTTGACAAAGTGAGTTTGCAAGTGCTTATGGAAACACCCCATAGACATTCAGGTTATGTGCCTTTTCCTGAATTTAGGAAAAAATATCTGACTGGAGATAGATACTTGGGAAGCATCAGCTTGTAAGTAGCACTTAAAACTGTGGGAGTAGATGAGGTCACTCAGGAAGAGTACATAGCCTGAAAATAGAAGAAGGAAGAGCTGTGGGAAGGTAAGTAGCCCACACAGGTGCAGCATTAGAGGCAGTAGAAGTAGGTCAAGGGGTAAGAGAGTGAAGGGACTGAGCATGGGATCTGGGGTGCAGAAAACAGTGATGGAAACACAAAAGGGGTTTGACAGGATGGAGAGAGTGGGTGTGATTCAGAACTAGAAGTGCCTGCATTGTGGTGATTGAAGAATAGGACGAGGTCAGTGGGTGGGTGCTTGAGTCTGAGATTTCAGAGATGGAGCAATCCTAGGGAGCAATGGAACTTCAGGTGTGGTCTTGAAAGGGCAAAATACTGAGACGAAGGTGGTTTATGGATGGCCTTTTGCAGGGAGCCGAAAGTCCTCTAGAAGGAAGACTTGCCACTGGTACCCGAGGCAAATGTGTAGTGAGGTCAGAGGCAAGGATGACAATGAGGGGCTGAGGAAGGTATTAATGACTCAGAAGTGTAAATGTGAGAGTTTGGCATGAAGCAGAGCTTGCAAACACAAAGCAACTCCTATTTCAGATAAGCACAGAAAAATGGTAGTCTCTGGGAGAGCAGAATTTCTCTCTGCAGTGGAAAGTAGAGGACACAGAAGGCAGGGAACCTCCTTGACTAGGTTGGGAATAATAAAGGTGTTTTGTTTAGTTTTGTTTTACCATCAAGTGGGGCATGATAAGTTACTGGTAAGTCCTAGGAAGGACAACAGTGGGGAATTGGATCTGAGGAGCAGAATAGGTGATCAGAGGTGTCCCAAGTGTTGATAATATCTGGAGAGGGTTGTGGATTGCTAGAAGTGGAAGCGAACCTGGGTTCTCATTGGTGCCTCAGGCCTGGTGTCACCCACCCATGGTGGCCTTCCCAACTCTCTGTCCTTCCGTGGGCAAAAGTCACCTGGGATGTGGGAAACTCTGGGACTGGTGTTTCCTCCCAAAGGAGTCCTTTCCCACTCTAAGCTAAAGAAGCAACTCTCTAACAGCAATACCCACTAAGAGGTATTAAGTGTTGATCAGAAATTCTGATACCATGAACATTTTGTTTTATGTTATCCTCTCTTATTTTTTAAATTTTTATTTATTTACTTGACAGAGGGAGCACGAGCAGGGGGAGCGGAAGAGGAAGAAGCAGACTGATGCGGGGCTTGATCCCAGGACCCTGGGACCATGACCTGAGCCAAAGGCAGTTGCCCAACCAACTGAGCCCCCCAGGTGCCCCGATACCACCAACATTGTAAACCTAAAGCACTTCTCGACTCTCTCTGCCTTTGCCATGCTCTGTGATTGACATCACATACAAATGTGCTTCTGTGAGGATGGTTTTGAGATGTCTTCTTTCTTTGTCATCTGGACCTACTCCTATATCACCAGGTGAAGAGATGTCAAAAATCCTCTGGGGAAAACCCCAATTCTCTCACAACAGGTAAGAAGTTCCTCTCCAGAGGAACAGAGCTGAGGGTTCTTGAGCTGATAACTGAACCTGAGGCCACTTCCAGTTTGTGAATTCTGACCCCTGGGGGTTGGTTTCTGCAAATGCACCTGCCCGCTGGGGCAGGACACAAAGGACTCCACTTTGGCTTGCACTGCCTTTGAAAAAACTGTCATTGATCTAGAGCAAGAATGTGGAGCCATCTATTTCTTTCTCAAACAGAAGAGAAAGGAAGTATTAAAAGTCACCTGAATGCAAAAAACGAACTTGTTAAAAAATAAACAGGGGCACCTGGGTGGCTCAGCTGTTGAGCGTCTGCCTTGGGCTCAGGGCGTGATCCCAGGGTGCAGGGATCAAGTCCCACATCAGGCTCCCTGGCAGGGACCCTGCTTCTCCCTCTGCCTGTTTCTGCCTCTTTCTGTGTGTCTCTCATGAATAAACCAATAAAATCTTAAAAATAAAAATAAAACAAAGGACTTGGGAATTTATTGGCAATTCTAGTTACCGAGAAAAGGATTTACAAAATGATTTACAAAATGGTGAAAATGTCATTATTTGTCAATTTTCTTCATAGAAAGAAAATGACTGGTAAATAACAGTAATTCATTAAAGATTTTTTAAGCACTGACTGTGTGCCTTGTATATTTGTGTATGTGTTGTCACATGGCTCATGTGACCTGGGGAGGAAGGATGGCATTAACTCTGCAGAGGATCCTATTGGTAACAGGTGGAATTCGTGAATGTAGAAATCTTAACTTACAATTTTTTTTTAACAAGCCAAGATAAGTGGGAATGAAAAACAGATTCAGAGACTATGGGCCTATGCTTCAAAAAATTCAGTGTTTTTCTCATTTCTCTTAAAACCTGATAATGGAATGTATGGCCTCAGAAGCGACATCTTCACACTCCCTCTTAGCCAAAAGGCCGGGGAGTGACAGAAGCTAAATCTTTAGCTTCGTGAAAGAATGGGAGTTGAATTGCTATTAATGCCATGTCCCCTAAATAAAATGAAAAACCTCATTATTTGAAGTTAACGGAATTAATTTAAGATCGTTTTCAACAATCAGTGCAAATGCAGATCATGTGAAAGGGGGTCTTGGCTCAGGAGTATCTTCTCTGACTCTTCAGAGTATTTGCCCATTATTTTTATATATTCAGCCATTGGTTGATAGAACAAGCCCCGAGATAGCATGGAAATCTTCCTAAGTAGTGGCTTTTGATGACTGGGGTCTCATTTGTGCAAAGAGAGTTATGGGAAGGAAACTTTCCAGTCTGAATACAACTTGGGAAGTAGGAGCCTCCTGATATCACTGCCAAGAAATTTTCTCTTTTCTGGTTTGACCCGTGTTAACTAGTGGACAACCCAGTAGATGGTGATAGAGACTGTGAAGCAGAGTTTATCCATGGCTCACTCAGCAACAATCTTTAAACTTTTTTTTTTTTTTCAGCGAGTACCTATTATGTGCAGACCTAGATTTTAGGGATACATGGCCCTAAGCTTAATGGACCTAATAGTGTGAAGAGGCAATCAAATACATGACTACAAATTTTGATAAATATTATGAAGAAAATAAGTAAGAGAGAGAGAAAAATGGGAAACGTTTAAGCTGAGATCTAAAGGAGAACAGGAGCTTCAGTTTGGAAAGATCTTAGTGGGTCTAAGAATCTGAGAGAGGCCAGTGAGGCCAGAGCTCTCCAAGCTAGAAGGAGAGAAAGTAAGCTGGGTCTAGAAAGAGACAGAATTGGTGCCCTTCTACCAATGGTTTTCATTCCTCCCCCTGCCTTCCATGGCCCTGCCTTCCATGGCCCAAAGCAAAGGTCATTGTCATTCATTTATTTATTCATCTAATGCATAGGTACTAATCCAGGTGTTCAGAATATGGCAGGGCACCAGACAGACAAAATTCCTGCTCGCATGGCTTTTACATTCTAGTGAATGCCAAGATGTTGATTTGATTATTCTTGTATAGTATATGGTACAGAAGTTCACTAAGTAGTTGGAAAAAGACAGAGGTGGGATGGGGACTGGGAAAAGGAGGGAACGTGTTGATACAGGGTGGTCAGAAAAGGCTCTGTGATTAGATGACTACTTCTCAGCCTCTCAAAGTAGGAAAAAAGGAAAGATAAGCCAGTGCCAATAAGGTACCGGTTGATGGGCCTAAGATTTGCTGGTCCCTGGGGTGTTTTACTCAATACTTGACACAAAGTGCGTTGGGATACCCATTTGCTGTCTAGATGAGATTGGAATGCAGGCTCGGGGCATATATGTGTGAGGATTAGAGGGGAGCTCCTGGAGAAGCAGGCTTTGGGCTGAGCCTAGGGGATGAGGGAGGTTCTTACCCAAAGACAAAGGGAAGGATGACCTTCCAGGCTGAGGGAGCTGCTTGAACGAACGCCCAGGGGCACTGCTTACTGTGTTTAGGGCAGCAAGGTAGGGCAGGCTGGGTTGGGTTTTTATTACAGTGGGAAGAGGGACTCCGGCATCATTCGCCTCTAGCCAGAAAACACACAACCCTTTAAAAGGTATTACAAAAAGAGGAAATTTTAATGCTGAGAATTGGTTTCATAGGTGACGGAATTGCTAAGACTTTCCAACAGAGGTGGTGAGGCAGCTCGGAGTTGGCACCAGCAGGAAGCTGCTACATCCCCTGGTGCTGGAGGGACAGAGTGCTGTTACCAGAGCCTGGGACCTGGGACCATCTTGTGGGAGCAGGAATCACGACAGGTCCATGAAAGAAGAACACATCCCATGGTACCTGGGACACGCAGTGTTAGAGGCAGGGAGCTAAAGCAGAGAGGGGAGAAATAACCGGCTTCTTCCCAACTCCTGCCTTCCATATCCTGCCAAGACGCCTGCTGGCCAACTCCACCAGAGGCTGAAGGGCACGGGAGCTTAGGAAATGTAGTTCCCTGTGATACAGAGCAGGGAGTGGCTCCAAGAGCAGAAGAGGGGATGAGGGGGGCAAAAGAGGAAGCCAAGGCAATTCTGATTACTGGAGGCGAGGCTGAAAAGAAAGGTATGTTAGCAATAAATTATGGCAGGTGCACCTGGATGGCTCAGTTGGTTAAGCGTCTGCCTTTGCCTCAGGTCATGATCCTGGGGTCCTGGGATGGAGCCCGCATGGAGCCCCACATTGGGCTTCCTGCTCAGCAGAGAGTCTGCTTCTCCCTCTGCCTCTGCCCCTTCCCTCTGCCTCCCACTCATGCTCATATGTGCTCACTCTCAAATAAATAAATAAAATATTTAAAAAAGAGAGAGAAAGAAATGGCAGCCTTTGGTCTGCTAAGGAGTTTGAACTTTATTTTTGGTCATAGGGAACCATAGCTGGATTTTTTTAAAGGAATTAATTTCAGGGCACCTGGGTGGCTCAGGCGGTTAAGCATCTGCCTTTAGCTCAGGTCATGATCTCAGAAATTAATTTCTATGAGTTTTTAAAATTATAAGAGTAATGTACAGAGTATAAAAATATTTTAACAGCACAGAAACATGTAATATAAGAATAAAAAGTAAAGATTCCCTACTTCCTTCCTGATCCCCTCCCTTCCCATCCCATTCCCCAGAGGTTGCTAGTTTGGGGTATACCTCGCAAGTGTATACAAACACCACCACCACCACACACACACATACACACTACTACTTACAGATATATGCATAATGCAATTAATCTGTTATTTATATATGCATGATATACCCCATTTATGTATTTTAATATATATATTTCTGTACATATGAATACATAAATGGGGCATATCATTTTCTATTGGTATTGATATTAAAACACATAAATGGATTCCTATTAAACATTCTTTTCTCTCATTTTCTTCTTTCCACTAAAAATACATCTTGGACATTTTCCATGACATTCCATGCAATACACACATCTACCCAGTTTTATTAATGGCTGTATAGTATTCTAGTGTACAAGATTTATTTGACTAAATAAGCATTTAGTTTGTTTCTAGTCTTTTGTTGTTATGAACAATATTGCAATAACATCTTTTTTTTTAAGATTTTATTTATTTATTCATGAGAGACAGAGCAAGAGAGAGAGGCAGAGACACAGGCAGAGGGAGAAGCAGGCTCCATGCAGGGAGCCCGACATGGGACTTGATCTCGGGCCTCCAGGATCACAACCTGGGCCAAAGGCAGCACTAAGCCGCTGAACCACCGGGGCTGCCCTGCGATAACATCTTTGTACACACCCTTGCATTTCTGTCCAAGCATCTAGAAATAGAATTGCTGAGTAAAAAGGAATGTACATTTCTACTTGAAAGTATAGTCTCAATTGCTTTTAAACTACTGTACCGCAGCCTGGGTGGCTCAGCGGTTTAGTGCTGCCTTCAGCCCAGAGCATGATCCTGGAGACCCGGGATCGAGTCTCACGTCGGGCTCCTTGCATGGACCCTGCCTGCGTCTCTGCCTCTCTCTGTGTGTCTCTCATGAATAAATGAATAAAATCTAAAAAAAAAAAAAACCCAAAACACTGTACCGATCTATGCTTCCTCTAGCAGTAAATCAAATGGCTTCTCTCACATCCTCAACAACACTGATTATTATAAGTGAAGCTGCTAGTCTGATAGTTGTAAATAGATATTTAATTGTTGTTTAAAAGGTACATATATTTAATTATAAAGAAATTGAATATTTTTCCTATATTTATTAATCATTTGTATGATTAATACAATGTTTATTTTTCTATTGAAAGTTTAGCTCTTTTACTGATTTTTAAGAGCTCTTTGTATTTTATGGAAATTAGTCTTTAGACTTTCACTTGTGTTGTAGGTATTTCTATTTGCTATTTGTATTTTGGCCTCATGATTTAGCTCCCCCAAACATTTGCTTTCAACTTTCCCTCTATTTGCTTTTAATTACAGTTAGCAATTTAATGCCTTCAGAATCTTCTTTTATCCTAGAAAAATAGCCCCTAATATTATAAAAATACCCAAACATGTTTTTCTACTGTTCCTTTCATTTTTGAGATATAATTCTTTGACCTACCTCAAATTTATTTTGATATTAGAGGTGAGTTAGAGATTTTATTTTTCCAAATAGCTGCCTTGTTGTGCCAGAAATAGTTACTAATGATTTCATAACAAATATTTTCTTTGCTAATTTTAAATGCCACCTTTTTCATACACTAAATTCTCATATGTATTTGAGGCAATTTCAGAAACAATTGTATCTGCCTCTTCACGAATCCTTATCACTTTAAAGTGGTTTTATTTTTTATTTTCGTACCTGGTAAGGCTAGTCATCCCTCATTACATTTCATTTTTTTAGCTTATTACACATATAGTATTACACACGCATTCTCGTGGAAGCTTTCTGAATAGAAGACAACTACTCCAGATGATGACGATGATGATGGTGATGATGCATTTATGGCATGCTGATTAAGCGCCAGATCTTGTTCTCAGTGCTTTAATATTACTAATTTCTGCTATGTTGTAAATGCTTTTATTACTATACCCGTTAGATGAGAGAAACTCCGAGAGTGAGGTACTTATTCCCTTATCTTCTCAATGTTTCTTAGTTTAAATTTTCAAGAGAAAGACTCCTTAATTTTCTATACCAGGACCCATCATAGGTCATTAGCCAAGCTATGGATTGGCTCGTATTCAGCTATAATCCCGTGAGGTCACAGTCCTTTAGAACAAAGCGGAGTTCCATAGGCTGGACTGTGATGGGTCGGGCACCACGGCTGATACACTTGGTACATCCTCCAAATGATACACATGTGCAGTGCTTTCTGTTTCCTTTCATGTTTGCTCCTGGATGAGAAACCTATGTCTACTTTGGGGTTCTGAGCAAATGAACATCAACAAAACTTCTTGAGGGCAGAACCAACCTGCTGATACACAGGTGAACTATGGGATCAGGGATCTCTGCTGTACCAGTGCCCCTAAAAAATATTTAAGAGGCTCACCAGATTTGCTCGGCTGACCAGCAAGCTTTACCTGGTTGGCCTATCAAAGACTAAGCTTTCAGGTTTAATGGTGGGTGTGCTACTGGGGTTAAGTAGTTGAAGCGTTGGAGGAAGGTGAGAAAATATAACCAAATGGACATATCCTGAAAATTGGGTGGCATTGACACCCAGAGAGTCTGTAGACCCATCTTTCCTCCCCTCCCCAACTTTACCGGCTCCTAAAAGGAAATGTTTTTCTGTCACTCTGCCAAGGACAAACCTCATTGTTTGTTTTAAGAGAACACTCCATTAATTCTGTGGTATAGAAAGGGAGTTGGAGTTTTGCATTGGTCTGTGAACATCTCAAATATTTACGCATTACACTGGCGAATTTTAAGGTGTTCGTATTACTCATGCTTTTGTGAAAGCTGTCTGTAGGAAAATTTGACTGTTGAGGGAATCTAGAAACACCTGGATCTTTTAAGATCATCAAGAATTAACCAGTTTTCCATCCGAGTCTCTCTGGCTTACTTTTGAAAGCTTCCTCTGCTTTGCAGGCTATCGTTGTTCTTTCTTTTATAGGATGCAAATCTTCCACTGAAAAGAGATCTAAATGCGGGAGCATTGGGAGACTTGAGTGTTGTTTTTACCAGGAAACCAAACTGGAGGAAGATGATGGATAACTGTGAGCAGACGACCTCGTATTTAGATGACTGTTTATGATTTACATTTTATTCAAATTCTTAGGAGTTCTTGGAAATAAACACAGAAGGAAAGCTTTGGGAAACCACCAGCTAAATACCAATGCCGATGGAGGACACTTATCCTGCTCTGCTTTGTATCTGGATTATTTGTGGCCATTTCCAACTCATTAGGTTCCAAGACCCTTGAGAGTTGTGTCTAAGTTATGTTATGTTCTTAGCCCCCATGGTGCTTCATATAGTATATAATAATCATTGTGCCTAAACGGACTTTCATTTAAAGACAAAAGTTTTTTCCCCTATGTTGGAAAAAATGAAGATCTTATCAGCAGAGGACTCTGGAAGAAGCACACAGTAAACACAGCATAATCAGGGCTAAAGGCTCTCTCAGTGTGACAAGCTCTTACTGCTTTAAAATAATATATATTGGGGCGCCTGGGTAGCTCAGTTAAGTGGCTGCCTTTGGCTCAGGTCATGATCCTGGGGTGCTGGGATCCAGCCTTGCATAGGGCTCCCTGCTCAGTGGGGAGTCTGCTTCTCCCCCTGCCTCTGTGTGCGTGCTCTCTCTGAAAAAAATAAAATCTTTATTTAAAAAATATCTATTAAAATAATATAGAATTATTCTATTATTGAACTTTTGAGATGAAGGATGGCTCAACCAGAACTCTCTAGGAGAGCTTCAGAGGCAATCTATAGAGAGTACAACCTGAAGGCATGCTACTGTCTAAATTTGTTGGGTAGAAGAGAGCAAAACTGGCAGAGCTCCCAATTAAAAGCCTCTTACTTTTTACCTGCCACCCTTCACTTCCTCCTTTCTGTCTTCTCAGAGAGCTCTTTGTAGTTATCTTTTCCTCACACTCTCCAGCCACTGCTTTCAGATTTTCAGATTTTCACAAGGTTCTAGTACATTTAAAAGTCTGCTAATACTATAGTACGTGAGGCATCAGGCAAAGAGAAGGTAAGAACTTTATTTTTTTTTTAAAGATTTTATTTATTTATTCACGAGAGACACAGAGAGAGAGAGAGGCAGAGACTTAGGCAGAGGGAGAAGCAGGCTCCCTGCAGGGAGCCCTATGTGGGACTCTATCCCAGGACTCTGGGATCATGACCTGAGGCCAAGGCAGGAGCTCAACCATTGAGCCACTAGGTGTCCCTAGAAGGTAAGAACTTTAAATGAAGGCCCCTAAAAGCATGCTGGGGAGGGGGTGGGGAAGGACCTTTGGGTTTGGGAAAACTGTAAAATCGTAATCAACATCTTATCATTTTTTAAAAATGATGCTATTGTCATTGGGTCATACTTTTCCTTTTGTGTATAAGCTCAGTTATCACATAGTAGCTCATGAAGTTGATGGGAGCAGATAACCTCATTTTAGAAATAGCACCAGGGAGAAATGAAAGCAGGGAGAAAGAAACTCATTTGGATAGCACCACTCTTGTCCTAAATTAAGATGTGAGATTTCTACTCAGCCTTTGCAGTAAGGAACCAAGCCTGAGATGAAACCAGTAGAGTAAAGGCATAATATATTAGCATCAGGGTCTTGTTTCTAGAATAGAAAGAGAAACACCCAGAGAAATAGGAAACACAGTCATTACTATATTAATCTTTTCGCCTCAAGGGAGATTAATCTTAGCCTAAAATCTAACATGAGGTTGGTCTTAGAGAAGACTCTTATTTGTTGATTCCTGGAATTGCTGTCACAACTGGAATAGTTTATTGAGGTGCCTGATGGATGCTCCTTTACTTTAGGGCCTAACAACAATAGATTTCCAGCTAGTGTTACTATATAGAGGTTGTGCCTATAAGCAAGGTAGATAAATTGACTTAATAAATTCTGGTTGGGGTGCCTGGGTGGCTCAGTGGATTAAATGTCTGACTCTTGATTTCAGGTCAGGTCATGATCTCAGGGTTGTGAAATGGAGCCCTGCGATTGGCTCTGTGCTGGGCATGAAGCTTACCTCGGATTCTGTCTCTCCCTCTCTCTCTCTGCCCCTCCCTGTTTGTGCACTCTTTAAAAAATGAAAAACTTGGATCCCTGGGTGGCTCAGCAGTTTAGCGTCTGCCTTCAGCCCAGGGCATCATCCTGGAGTCCCGGGATTGAGTCCCACATTGGGCTCCCTGCATGAAGCCTGCTTCTCCCTCTGACTTTTTTTCTGCCTCTCTCTGTGTGTCTCTCATGAGTAAATAAATAAAATCTTAAAGAAGGGGAAAACTAAAAATAAATAAATAAATAATTCTTGTTGACTCTTCTGATCTTCTGGACCATTGATGTTCCCTGGTGTTGTCACTTGCTTACTATTTTTTTCTTTTCGCTTTTTTTAATATAAAAGTTTTATTGAGCTATAATTCACATACCATACAATTCACCCATTGAAAGTATACAACTATATATGCTCACAGAGTTGTGTAACTGTTATCACAATCAATTTTAGTACGTTTTTCATCACCTCAAAAAAAAATCCCATGACCATTAACAGTCACTGCCCTGTTTCCCCCCTACCACTATCCCCTCACTAACCACTCGCTAACCACTAATCTACTTTTTTTGTCTCTGTAGATTTACCACATCTGCACATTTAATATAAATGAAATCATATAATATGTGGTCTTTTGTGACTGGCTTCTTTCACACAAACAGCGTGCTGTTTGTGATACATGCTGTAGCACGTATCAGGGCTTCGTTCTTTTTTGTTGCTGAATAATATGCCATTGTACATTTTTAATTCATCAACTGGTGAGTCTTGGGTTGTTTCTAATTTTTGCCTATTATGAATAATGCTGCTCTGAACATTTTGTTCTGGTTTTTATGTGAATATAGGTTTTCATTTCTCTTGGTATATACCTAAGGGTGGAACTGCCAGGTCATATGGTAATTCGATGTTCAGTCTTTTGAGGAAGTGCTGTCTTCCAAAGCAGCGGGGCCATTTTCCATTCCTACCAGCAATGTATGAGGGTTCCGATGTCTCCACATCGTCACCAACCTTGTTATTCTCTTTGTGATTATTGCCATTCTAGTGAGTAGGAAGTGGTATTTCATGTGGGTTTGATTTACATTTCTTGAAGGCTAATGCTATTGAGCATCTTTTCATGTGCTTATTGACTTTAATATTTTCTTTGGAGAAATGACTATTTAGATCCTTTGTCCATTTTCAAATTGAGTTCTCAGTTCTAGTCCATTGATCAATATGTCTATCCTTATGCCAGTATCACATGGTCTTCATTACTGTACATTTGTAGTCAGTTTAGAAACTGGGAAATATGGATCCTTCAACCTTGTTCTTCCTCTTTGAAATTGTTTTGGTTATCCTGGGTTCCTTGCATGTCCATATTAGGATCAGCTTGTCAATTTCTATAACAAAGCCACCTGGGATTTTGATGAAGACTGTGTTGATTCTGTGATTAATCTGGGGAGTATTGCCATCTTAACAATATTGTCTTCTGATCCATGAATATGGGTTCCTCTATGTTTATTTAGCTCTCCTTTAATTTCTCTCTTTTTAAAAATATTTATTTATTTGAGAGAGAGAGAGAGAGAGATAGCAAAAGAGAGCTTGAGTGCAGCAGGGGAGAGGGAGAAGCAGGCTCTCTGCTGAGCATGGAGCCCAAAGGGGGGGCTTGATCTCAGGACTCTGGGATTATGACCTGAGCTGAAGGCAGACACTTAACTGACTGAGACACCCAGGTGCCCCTTATTTAACTTATTTCAATAATGTTTTGTAGTTTTCATAGTATAAGTTTTGCACCTCATTTTTAAATTTGCTCCTAAGTATTTTATTCTTCTCTGTGTTATGGTAAATGGAATTTTTTTCTTTCAGATTATTCCTGGCAAGTGTATAGAAACACAATTGAATTTTGTATATTTGATTCACTTTTGCTCTAAGATAACACTTATGCTGGTAACAAAAAACACCTACAAGAAATACTGCTTGTTCTAAATAGATTGTTCTAATGAAATAGCACATTATTAGCCAAGCAGTGGCTCTGTTTCATCCTGAGGACCGAAATATCTCATTAAAAAGCAGATACATAATGTAGAGGGATTTAAAGGTATCATATCCATCCCATAGATGGCTTTTTATGCTTAAGTACCTCCCGGAGCAGGTAAATAGCATTGTTTATGTCTATTTGTTCTAGATAAAGACAATTTTCTACTAATTGTCTTCATTTTCTCCAGCAACAGCTAATAATTACCTAAGTACTGGCACCCCAATTCTCTTCTTTCGAGTTTTGGCTGAGAACTCAATTCCTCAGAAGGTCTTTCCTGACCCATCTATGTCATAGTTGCATTTCTTTGGTAACACATCACCTAGTTTATTGCCTTAGTCACATCTTCTACAATCTGTAATTATCTCATTTGTTTAGTGTTTGTCTGTACTACACAGTGTAAGTCCATGAAGATGGGGATTTTTCCTGTATTTGCTTGCTACAGAATTTCTAATGACTAACACCACTAATTTTTGGTCCACTAGGGAATAAATGGATTTTCCAACTACAAAAACATAGCATTGATAACTACTAAACATGCAAAGCAATAAACAAATGGCACTGACATTGCACTTGTGAATGCTTTTATATATACCTGGAAGAACAGTAGAGATAAGAATAAGAGGGTCAGAAAGACTCACTCATTAGCTAAGTGCCTCAACTTCTCACATGAGCCTCAAAGCCTGGGTCCAAATTCAGCTTCCTACAAAAAAAACGATCAGTTAGTACATACCATGATCCTTCGGAGTTGCCCCCCCCCTCCCAATAGGTTAACACTTGGATGTTAGATTTGCAAGTGTCCATATTTTATGGCTGTTTTGGGAAAGTTCATGAGAGGATTTTCTTTGAATCTGGGTACATTTTAGATTCTAACAATTCTAGTTGTCACAGTATTATTCTTTTGATTATTTAAGTCTAGTTAGACATCCTGAAATCCTTCATTCTATTCTGTAGTTTCTATATCCGTCCAGATTTGTGTAACTTCAAAATATCCCCAAGTTAATTGACATGCTCAGTGAAGACAAAATATTATAAGAATTCAAAATATGCCTTACATATTTCACTAAGATAAATATAACTTCTTATGAGCGTTCCAGGAAATTTTAGGAAAAGGAAATGCAGCTTTAGTTATCAATCAACAGCATATTTCATGTTATTTACAGAACCAGAGGGTTGAATTTAGAAGGCAGGACCGCTAACGAAATGATGAGCTTTTATCGAGCTTTGCAGGTGAGCTGATGGGAGTTCTTGCTTACACAAATCCTGTGGTAATTTCGATTTCTGGTTCCATTTTCCTTTTAAGAAGAGCAAAGGCCAGGAAGGATAAGAATCATTCATCAGTGATAAACATTTAAAGAACTTGAGCTCGGGATCCCTGGGTGGCGCAGCGGTTCAGTGCCTGCCTTTGGCCCAGGGCGCGATCCTGGAGACCCGGGATCGAATCCCACATCGGGCTCCCGGTGCATGGAGCCTGCTTCTCCCTCTGCCTGTGTCTCTGCCTCTCTCTCTCTCTCTCTCTCTCTCTCTCTCTGTGACTATCATAAATAATAATAAAAAAAATAAAAGTCTAAAAAAAAATAAAGAACTTGAGCTCTTATGTTTCAGAAAATTTAGAAAGCCAGCTGATTCACGAAAGTTTTTTCATACCTAATATTTAATCCAGATTAACTAGGGAACATGATTTTTCCCCAAATGTGAACCAGAAAAAATACAAGTAGGAGACTTAATTACTCTTTCTCTGAAGGAATTGTGTATTACTAATTCTGAATTCCAAAGATTTCACATGGTGTCAGGCATACAAATGTTTGATGATCATATTGAAAGAGAAAGGACATTATCTTGAAAATAGATTGGGTACTTTCAGCCTTGACCTCATGGCACGTTAAGGGTTGAGGATGACTTCAAGTGGACTTGGGGAGAGTGTTTTGGAGGCCTTGCTTAGTAAGGGAATCTGGAGTAAGTGCTGTTCTGGCTAACATTTCTTTCTCTTGCTTATACAAGACTAGTCAGTATTATAATTGTACTGCCTGTCCTGTTCTAGGAAAAAGAATCAGGCAGTCTCTTCCATGTTTTATTTTTTTTATTTTTTATTTTTTCTTCTTCCATGTTTTAGAACAATATCCCCTTTCCCAGTGTGATTTGCTTGATTTTCATTTGCTCTATTGATATTGGACATGGGGAAGGATTTTGAGACCAGGATATTCAACCGATGCCCTAAAATGTTAAGAGTCCCCAAGGAAGAAGTAAAGTAGACCTCCCAAGTTAAGCATCCTTAAATTAGAGCCCAAAGTTAAAGAAGCAGGCTGATTTCTTTCAGATAACAACCCTGGTTGTTATGGAGATGGGAGGGGGAGGAAACAGGAGGATTGTGAAATGTGCTGTGGAAGAAGGGGTTACTTATATAAGCTGGTAGCTCATAATATACCCCTTAAGCTAGGTAGGAATCATTCTCGAACCTGGCTCCCATGGCACTTTGGGAATTTGGTATCAATAATTTCCTAAAATTCTGCAAAACTGATGGTTCTTTTTTTGGTAACCTTACCCCAAAACTCTAAAAGATCACAGCTAGAGAAAAAGGCCCTGGAATTGACACTGACCTCCACTGTTCTTTCCCAGGTCATTTTTATTCTGATCTGAACATGGCTGCATTGAGAATTCAGCTTCAAATCACTTATAATGATTAGTGAGTTGCCTGAGAAAACCCCATCACCCATCCTGGTATACATACACTATGGGACTTCCTCCACTTCCCTTTGATAAGCCAGTCTTTGCAAATGCTTTAAAAGATGCCAAAAGCCACCTGGGCTTATTTTTCTCCTAGAACCAGGCAATAAAGAGAGACTTGATACTACGTAATTGTAAGCAAAACAAGCTCAACCATTGCTCCTGAGCTACAGCTGCAGAGCCCTGGTCTTGACCCTTTAATGAATGGCCCCGGGCGGGCAGGGGAACAATCTTCAGGCAGCTTCTGGGGAGGGTGCGTGTGCGAATTTCTTTAGAAAAAGGTTTCCAGGGAAACCATATAACTTCTATTTTTTTTTTTCCTTAAATGTATTAAGCACTAAACGTGCCTGCTTGTGCCTGGATTTTTCACTTGAAGTCAGGAGGTGCTGAAGAAGGGTGTTTGCATGAAACACACCTACATAAGCCAGAAATCATTTTTATGCTTCCTTCACTAAAATGTCACTTGCACACTCAGCTGGGGAGAATTAAGTGACCTGGGTTCATCTGTGGGGTGAAAGCTAGGGAAGATGAAATCTAGTTGCTTGAATTGCCTTTCTTCCGTGTCAGCATGATGGTTATTGAGAAATGATAGTCATGTCCTATGTCCTTTAGACTATGTAGACAATAGAATGTCTTTCTGTTTATTGTTTAATATGTGAAGAAATATTCAAAAAATAAAAAAAGAAAAAGAAAAAAAGAAAAAGAAAAAAAATAAAGAAATATTGAAGCAAGGCACACCCGGGTGGCTCAGCGGTTGAGAAGAAGTCTGCCTTTGGCCCAGGCGGGTCCTGGGATCGAGTCCCTCCATGGGGCTCCCTGCAGGGAGCCTGCTTCTCCCTCTATGTCTCTGCCTCTCTGTGTGTGTGTCTCTCATGAATAAATACATTTTAAACATGGGATCCCTGGGTGGCGCAGCGGTTTGGCGCCTGCCTTTGGCCCAGGGCGCGATCCTGGAGACCCAGGATCGAATCCCACGTCGGGCTCCCGGTGCATGGAGCCTGCTTCTCCCTCTGCCTGTGTCTCTGCCTCTCTCTCTCTCTATGACTATCATAAATTAAAAAAAAAAATTAAACAGTCTTAAAAAAAAAAGAAATATTCAAGAGGAAAAACCACAGAAAACTTGGCCAAAGTGTTCCTACACCTACATATCCCGTCTCGCGGCCAAAGACCCTCAGGAAGCGGGCGCGGTACTCTGCCCCTGTCTCCAGGGGAGTAGAAGCCGCCACGTGGCCCCGCCCCCCTGGTCGGAAATGATTGGCCTAGGGGTGGACAAGCCGAGCCAATCATAGCCTTCCCGGAGTTTAATTGGACCGTGGAGATGCTGGGGGTTCAAGTTAGACGTTGCCACCGCGGGAGGGCCGAGGCGGGCGGTGCTTAGGGACCTGCCCCAGCCCGCGGAGGAGACGGGTGCGGACCCGGAAGGGGGGATGCGCGCGGAGGAGGAAGGTAAGGCCGAGGGACGGAGGGAGGCTGGAAAGCCTCGATGCTTTTTTAGTTCCTATTTCTTTGGGAAGCTTGGATGTACTTCTTTTTTTTTTTTTTTTTTTTTTGGATGTACTTCTTGATTCAAGGTTTTATGAGACAGATTCATCTCCTTAAAATAAACCCCACTTTGTTCTTAAGTTAGAGTGGTTTTTCTGTGACTTCCAGTGAAAAGGCCTCTCGTACGACACCCAGCTTCGACCTCCACGGGCCTGAGAGGTGGGTGCGCGGCCTTAGGGAGGCTCTTGGCGCCGGGTGGGGCCGCCTGCAGGAGATGCGCTTGGCACCCCGTGGTGGGTTCTGGTGGCGGTGTCCACGAGGTTCCCCCACCCCCCCTTTTTTTTATGGACCTGACCCTGACCAGGCTGACCAGAGAAGGGCTAGGATTGAGGAGGTTCAGGATGGTCCCCGAGAGGGAGACTTCTGGGGTTAGGGGGGTCGTCAGGTCCCACAACACAGAACAGTGGATGTAGAAGGAACCCGATGCAGAGTCTTGCTCCACCTCTTCTTTGAACAAATGAGCATCGTGCAGCCCAGAGGGGCTGACTGGTGTGGAGCCAGGACCCCTCACCTCCAGCAGGGTGTTCTGTCCCCAACCCCGTTCTCCCTCTAGCACTTTCTTTTCTAAAGATTTTATTTATTTATTCATGAGAGACACAGAGAGAGGCAGAGACAGGCAGAGGGAGAAGCAGGCTCCATGCAGGGAGCCCGATGCGGAACTCGATCCCGCGTCTCCAGGATCACACCCCAGGCCAAAGGCAGGCGCCAAACTGCTGGGCCACCGGGGCTGCCCTCCTCTAGCACTTTCTTCATGCAAAGAGTATTTAGATTCCTTTGGAGGGAAGGAAAAAGAATTCTCTGCCCTCTGAGGGTCTCCAGCTGGGCCTAGGAATGACCCCATAAGACAAGTTAACCGGTGAAAAGCATACAAGTCTTATTAAGTTTTAAGGTATACATGAGGGCTTTGTAAGAGAATGAGGACCCGCAGAAGTGACCAGAACAGAAAGCTTTGATACCTTCTAGATAAAGAAATGGTACATTTAGGAAGAAATGGCAAGGCAAAGGAGTTTGGGGCAGGGGCAGTAAATTGTGGGGCGGTGACTGAGAGATATGTTGGTGCGGGAAGCCAGTGGAACAGGAGCATCATGTTAGTGTATTTGTACGGATCCGTCTCGGTGGTGATTCCCACGCCTCTGGTGATAAGGATGCGCTTTCCTCCTGATACGGGGAGGGCAGGCATCTCTCTCAGGGAAGCTTTTATGAAAGGGGGACCCCAAAGCATTCTTCTATCTGCTGTTTCTCAAGTGGTTCCAGTTAAAAATAATATGCCAAAGTGGCATAACTTGGGGTGGCGTGTTATAAACTCCTTCACCTGAGTTCTTCCCTTCTGCACGGTTTTTGGAATACACCTAATCAAGCACTTATACCACATATATGGCTGGGGATTTTTATGGTGCTTATAATGAAATTAGATGTTTATTTTAATTTTTAAAGCAAGTTGGGAAAAAATATGTGTCCATAGATGAAGGGAATGAGTAATTGCTTCCCCCCCCCCCCAGTAGACCTGTATGTATGGTGTTTGTCTAACTTCCAAGTAACTTCTCTTAGCCTGTGCTTGTTCTGACAGCAAATAAGCCATGATAACATACCAGGGTCACCTGAACTTATTTCACATGTGTAGAAACATGATAAAATCTAAGTTTTGTCTTTGTAGCACAGGACCCCTTAAATCACATTCATTGCACATATTTCCAAATTTACTTTTTTTTTTAAAATATTTTATTTATTTGAGAGAGAGAGAGAGAGAGGGAGAGAGCATGAGCACAAGGGGGGCAGAGGCAGAGGGAAAAGCAGACTCCCTGCTGACCAGGGAGCCCGATGCGGGGCTCAATCCCAGGACCCTGGGATCATGACCTGAGCTGAAGGCAGGTGCTTCACCAACTGAGCCACCCAGGGCCCCCTCAAATTTACTTCTTAAAATGTTTCTTTCTTGATCCTTATGTACTCTGTGGGAGGTTACGAGCCACAGTTTTGTTCTTGTTATGCCTGTGCTGTGTGTCCTGGTTCACACCACTCTCTTGCCTCATCTGTTGCAGAGGCCTCTGGGGGAACCCCTGTATTGCATTTGCTTCAAAAAACTGTCTCTAGAATTCCCTTTTTATTTTGCAGTGGACAGGATTTTTTTTTTTTTTTGGCAGCTTTGTGCCCATTTCTCTTTCTTTTAAAAACAGCACTTGGATTTTCCTTTGAGGACCCAGCCCCCTTGAGTGAGTGGAGTTTGGGTAGGGCTGCCCCCCCCCCCCCCATCCAAAGATGGGCACTACATTCCCCTGGCTATAGCATTTACTTTGGTAATGGGTGGTGTTCATTATCCAGAAAGATTCATCTACCAGAGCTCTGGTGGAACTATTGGGGAAGAAGCCCTCTCTTCTCACAAGGGACCGAGCCTAAGCCCCTGGGATGTAAGTCTTACTTGCTGATGGCCAACTTTGCCATAGTGTGGAGAGATTCCCCGTGAGAAAGAAGTCAAGAAGGGGAAAGTAGTCCTGAGAGATGATATCATTTATTCTTTGGCACCAGCTGAGCCTGAAGCCAGATGCACCTCTTTACTTTCCAGTCGAGTGAACCAATACATTCTCTTTTGCTTAAGCCAATTTGAATTGGGTTTCACTTACTAGCAGCCTAAAGCATGCTGGCTAATGCATGGCCAAAGCTGTTGTCCTTAAGCGGCATTCGTGCTTCTCTATTGCATGCAGAATAAGTCCTCCTATTTTTGGCTTCAAGGCTTTTTATGATATTCCCCATTTAGCGCCTGCTCTCCATTCGTTTGCCATACAGCTGACCCTCCTGGGGTGGTGGGTCTTTTTTTTCTTTTTCTTTTTTTTTCTCTTTTTTTTAAGATTGTAAGATGCAGAGAGAGAGGGGCAGGGACACAGGCAGAGGGAGAAGCAGGGAGCCCGACGCGGAACTCGATCCCGAGACTCCGGGGTCATGCCCTGGAGCTGACCCCCCAGCCCCAGGCTGCCCTGGACTCTCTACCTGTGTGACTGCAGGACGGGCCCTGGCCTCGCGTCCCCGCCCCCTCCCAGAGCAGGTGGCCCAGAGGCCGGCCCTTCGGGGGCGCCCGCTGAGGCCGCCAGGTGGCGCTGCCCCGGCCCTGTTGCCCGGCCCCGCCGAGGCCTGTGCACCGCGTGGACTTGGGCTCGCTCTTCCCGCTGATTTCCACGTGGACGCGGGTGATACTGAACCATCTGAGCTGCCTGCGTCGGGGAAGGGCGGTGACGGCTGTTGGAACGGCGGCCGTGGGCCTGGGCTCACCTCCCGTGAGTGGTTCTTAGAGTTTCCACTTGGCTTGATGCTTGCCTTGAACTTGCATCTTTGGGTTTTTTTTTTTTTTTTAATTATTTATTTATTCATTTATTCATGATAGACAGAACGGGGAGGGCAGAGACCCAGGCAGAGGGAGAAGCAGGCTCCCTGCAGGGAGCCGGACGCGGGACTCGACCCCGGGTCTCCAGGATCAGGCCCTGGGCTGCAGGCAGACTCTCAACCACCGAGCCACCCAGGCGTCCCTGAACTGGCATCTTTGAATCAGTTAGAAGGTAGAGGGGAATGAGAAGAAAAAGTGGGAAGGCCAGTTGACACTTGGTTCAGCGGGCCCCCGTGGACACGCTCCTTCCTCCTCCTCGTCCTTTTCTAGAGTGAAATGCTGTTCTGGAAGGGCTCTCTGATGACCTCGGGTGCTCCTGTGCTCCCCTTCTCTCCTCTTCCCCCCCTGCTGGGGGCACTTGAGCACAGCTCTAAGATCCCTGCAAAAAAGGAGCTCATGTTTAAAAAAGTTGGATATCAAAACATAAATAAATAAAAAAAAATAGAAAGTTGGATATCTATACAAGTATGCAAAACACGCCTGGCGTGAGTTATGTCTTTGTATTTGTGCGGATACGTCAAACTTTTTGGTCTGCAGGTTTCCTGACAAGGCTGGAAGTAGCAGACTTTAAACACATGGATTATTCTTAGATTAGTGGCTGCAGCTGCCGTTTACAAATCCTGGCGATGTTTATGACTCTGCTGTTTTTAGGTTCCACTAACATTGCCAAGCAGCTACTCTGTGCCAGGCACTGTGCTAGGTACATTAATTCCTTTGTCTTTTTCAATCTTTTTTTTTTTTTAAGATTTCATTTATTTATTCATGAGAGACAGAGAGAGAGAGAGAGAGAGAGAGAGAGAGAGAGGCAGAGACACAGGCAGAGGGAGAAGCAGGCTCCATGCAGGGAGCCTGATACAGGATTCGATCCCAGGACCCCAGGATCACACCTTGAGCAAAAGGCAGACACTCAACCACTGAGCCACCCAGGCGTCCCTACATTCTGTGAAGTTGATGGGGGGAAAGTTAAGTAGGAATTAGTAGCCTTGTTACTTGATTCCAGGTCCTCTAACTTTCCATAGGTCCAGAACCCATGGATAATGTGCATTGATTAGACTAACTTGTCAGGGAAGGATGTTATTTTAAAGCTATCAAAAAAAAAAAAAAAAAGCTATCCTTGGGGGCGCCTGGGTGGCTCACTTGGTTAAGCATCTGCCTTCCGCTCAGATCATGATCTCAGAGTCCTGGGTTTGAGCCCAGGTTGGGCTCCCTGCTCAGTGGGGAGCCTGCTTCTCCCTCTCCCTCTGCCCCTCCTGCTCCTGAGCTCATTCTCTCTCAAATACATAAAATCTTTTTTTTAATTTTAAAAAACATTTTAAAAAAGACTTTATTTATTCATGAGAGACACAGAGAGACAGAGAGAGAGGGGCAGAGACACAGGCAGAGGGAGAAGCAGGCTCCATGCAGGGAGCCCGACGCGGGACTGGATCCCGGGCCTCCAGGATCACGCCCTGGGCTGATGGCGGTGCTAAACCGCTGAGCCACTTGGGCTGCCCAAACACATAAAATCTTTTTTTTTTTTTTCCAAACACATAAAATCTTTTTTTTTTTTTCAAACACATAAAATCTTAAACAAAAAAGGATACCCTCGGTATCTAATATTGACACAGAGTGGAAATTATTTCTCCTTTGAAGTCCTCACGGGAAGACATCATATTTAGAAAGTTACTCAGATTTCCATCAGTTCTTGGAGAAGTCAGAGTCCAAGGATGGTGCCTTAGAACTTCTTATTTTGATTTCTGGAGATTCTTCAGCCTTTCTTAAGAAGGAGCATGGAAATGGTGGCTTTCATTTATTGAGCAACCTGACATTCTAGCTTCACTTTCATTATTTCATTTAATCTACAGCAATTTTGTGAATGAGGTACTACTGTTTTCCCAGTTTACAGAGTAGAGAGCTAACACTTAGATTAGACAAATCTTTTTTTTTTTTTAAGATTTTATTTATTTATTCATGAGAGAGAGAGAGAGGCAGAGACACAGACAGAGGGAGAAGCAGGCTCCATGCAGGGAGCCTGATGTGGGACTCGATCCTGGATCCTGGGATCACGCCCCGGGCCAAAGGCAGACGCTCAACCTGTGAGCCACCCAGGTGTCCCTAGACCAGTCTTTCAAGTGGACAATGTGTACCGAATTTGGAATGATCCAAAACCAGAGCCACTTAACTACTCTTTACTGCCTCACCTAAACTGTCCCTGTGGCATCTGGCTTAGATTCTGAAGGGATTATCCCCACATCGCTGGCTTACAGGCCACTCTGCATCCACAGCCACACACACTTAGCCCGCGTTTCCATCATGATATCTCAAGTCTCCTCAGATTAAAGGAATCAAACTGCTCTACCATTTGAAAATTTGCAGAATGTGCTTTGTCACGATGAGCAATTACCGCCTAAGTAAGGAGTTGCTTCAAAATGGAGTTCTCTCTTCTGGTTTCCAGAACTGTGGACTGTGGAGAGCAGGGCCAGGGAGAGGTCAGGGAGTTTCCCAGTGGAAGCCCTCGTTATTTTATAGAAGGGGTGTTTGGTAGCGATGCAAAAAAGACATGAGGTGGGGGTGCTGGGGACCAGTGTGGCTTTGGCCACCATACGCTTCTGGTACTGGGAGGTGCTGTTGAGCCACAAGCCTGCTCATTGGCTAGAAATGGTGGGGGTCATGGCAGGTGCATCTCTGAAGAGAGTAGGGACCCATTTTAACACTTAAGTGTAATCAAAAGAATTTGGAGTTTGATTCGGAGTATGAAACCTCTTAGAGGACTGTCCATCCGGTATGAAGTATGGAGAAGTGCTGGTGAGGGGCTGCAGGTGGATTCTATACTCCTTGCTATGTCCCGGTCCCCATTAAGTCCTCCAAACCAGATGACCAGTGCATTATGAACCCAGACTCAGAGGCCAGCTGCCAGAAGGAAAAAGTCCCACCAAAGCAGCAGGCAGTGAGATTTGATTTGTACTAATGAGTGGATGTAAAGAAAAAAAATCTGACACTCCTGGAAAGTGAAAATGAGGCAGTTTGCACCTCCAAGGGGGACCTCATGTGTGAGCTAGAGAGTTCAGTGTGGGCACAGGGGCTGTGGAAGATTTGTAGAGCTGAGAAGAGCTGGACCCAGCGAGACATCCCTTAGTGACTAAATAGCATCCCTGGAGGCCCCCTTCTCTAAAAGTATTGTCATTTTGGGGGGACAGATCTGGCCCGCCTTAAGGAATGAAAGATCACAGTCAGGTAGGGTTGGGTAAGGCAGGAAACCTTGACGTAGTCATTTATATGCCAGAAAGTTCTGACGACAGTTTGGATGTCACCTCTTGATAATTACTGATTTTGCATGATTTTTTTCTCCTTTGAGAAACAAAATTTTCTGAGCTTTTAGTGAGGCTTGATGTAAGCTAAAGGATATGATTATCATGCAGACTGCATTGTTTGTCCAAAATCAAAAGACTATTTTTTTCCCTTTTTAAAAAAGTCAGCTAATATAAAGTCACATTTCCCAAGACTCAAGAGGAAAAAAAAAATGCAAGGTTAAAAAAAAAAAAAAAAGATCATGATTGACAGTTTGGTGTGAATATACTCTCCCAGCCTTTTAATGTTACTACAAACCTACATTTTTACTTGAAAAGGACTGTACCTAATACTGTCCTGTGACCACCTTGTTTCACTCCTCAATAGGTCATAGATCTGCATGGATGTCAATATACCTTATCTTTTCAGGGGCTTCATTGTAGTCCATTGTATGGATGTGATTCAATTAACCAATCCCCTGCTGAGGGACTTTTAGGCTGTTCCTGATTTGGGGCTCTATTACAAAGATTACTGGTAACCAGTCCTGCCTCTAAGTCTTTGCACACTTGTCCAGTGATTTCTAAAGGATAAATTCTCAGATGTGGACTTGATGGGTCAGAGAAGACATATCTTCTTAATTTTGATGAAATTTGACGAAATGCCATACATAAATGTTTCAACTTGCTCTGCTTTCAAGTGTAATAGAATGTTCTTTCTCTCAATTTATCACCAACTCTGGGCTTCACAGATCTTGGCTAATCTGATGGTGAGAGGAAACTTATCTTAATTTGCGTTTGTTTAATCAGCAGTGATTTGGGGTCTGCTGTCCTATGCTCATCGGCCACATGTATTTTTTTGGTGAATTCAGTGTTTTCTGATAAGGTATTTTTTACTTATTGTGTTACTAGAGCTTTTTATCTATCTATTAAGTAATTAGCACTTTGTCACATATTTTGCATGCAATTAAATCTTTTTCTGGTTAACAGCAGAAAATATCAATCAGGTTTACTTACATAAACTCTGTCCCCTCACACACCCTACAAAAGAAACCCCTACAAAACTGATGATTGTTAACACTCTATTAGTTTCCTAGGGCTGTCATAACAAAACAGTAGAGATTTATTGTCTCATAGTTCTGGAGGCTAGAAATCTGAAGTCAAGGTGTTGGCAGGGCCTTGTTCCCTTGGAAGCTTTTAGGGAAGGGCCCTTCCTTCTCTTTCTGGTCTCTTCCAGCTTCTGGAACCCCCAGGTGTCCTGTGGTTTTAGACACTGTAATCTTTACCTCTATTACATTCTCTCTTAAGTATAGCAGTCATTGGGTCAGGGCCCACCATCATGACCTCATCCTTAGTGTATTACATCGATAGAACCTATTTCCAAATAAAATCACATTCACAGATATGGGGGTGGGGCAGGGGTTAGCATGTCAACATATCTTTTTGGGGGACACATTTCAACCCATGAGAGACATCCATAATGAAGGGTCTGCTACTGCCACCAGACTATAAACTCTTTAAGGACTGAAGCTGGGTCATTTTTGGTCCATATTCTCATCCCCGGTACTCAGCACAGAGTCTATGGCAGACACTCCATAGGGATTTCTTTCTTTTTCCTTTTTTTTTAAAGGTTTTATTTATTTATTTGAGAGAGAGTGCATAAGCGGGAGGGAGGGACTGAGGGAGAAGGAAAAGCAGGCTCCCTGCTAAGCAGGGAGCCCCCCCCCCCCCACCACATGTGGGGCTCAATCCCAGGACCCTGGGATCATGACCTGAGCCAAAGGCAGACGCTCAACCAACTGAGCCACCCCGGTGCCCCTCCATAAGGATTTCTTTAAGAATTTGACTTTCAGGAATATCTGAAATACCTTCAGATAAATTAAGAGATGTGTACAGAGGACACAAAGGGTCAATTCTTTCATTTTGAATTTACATTGAACAATTTCTCATTAAAAGGCAAATGCAGGTGGGGAGACCTGGACCATCCAGAAGAGGGAATATCTCAACTTTCTGAAGGAGTATGTTTGCTAAGGAGTGTGCTTTAAGGGCCTTTAGCATCTGTCCTAAAAAAAAATGAGTCTTTTGTAAATATGCAGACGAGTACACAGACTAGAACCAACTTTATTGACCAGAATTATTAGGTTGGGTTAAACAGAAGTAAGACAGCAGAACCCTTAATAATCCCCCAATATTTTTCTTTGTGTTGTAAAACATAATTGATCATTTACTTCATAGCCATGTACATAGAACCTAGTTTACCAAGTGCCAGAATTTGTTTTAGAAACTTACTTTCTAAATTAGTTTTTGGCTCCTTTCAAAAAATAATTTCCATTTACAGAGGACTCACAGCCTCCAAATTATCCTGCAAACTCTAGATCTAACCTTTCTCTAAAAAAACAATTTAGCTCCTGTAAAATATATACTTAGTAAAAAGTTACTTTAAAAAAAATCAAGAGCTTTCTCTAAGAATTTCTGTATTTTATCTATAATGTCTCCAGTCCCTCATACTTTAACCAGGGCTTGTTAAGTACTGTCATCTGGGGCTAGGTCTCAAATGTCTGCTTTGCTCTACTTAAACAGCCATGATTCCAGTCCAAAAACAATAGGCCAATGTTTTAAGTCCTAATGTACAGCCATGGAGATGAGGTATTTTAATTAGAACAGATATAAAATTTTGATCTGAACTTGTACAGACCTAGTCCAAATGTAAAATTGAGCACCAAAGCCATTATTCAGATACATACAGTGCAGCTCATGGGCTTGTGACCTGTGTGGTGACTCATAGTCAGAAGGTCCCATGCTTGGTTTCATGCTCGGCCGTTGCCATCTCGAGTTTCTTAATAATTTTTGAATGGCAGGGCCCACATTTTCATTTTGCAGTAGGCTCTGCAAATGATGTAGCCAGTCCTCAACACACACAAAAGCTGCTTTGACCTGAATCATCTGACTTGTAATCTTTGTTTTCATCTGGCAGTGAAAACTGAGTGGTGGGGAAGTTCCCCCAAATCTCCTCCCAGGGGGAGATGACCCTTGTTCTAGAACATTTTCAAAGATCTAAAAGTTGTGGTTCATGTGATTCACTGGGAATAATGAAGGAAGGAAACACACCTAGGTAATTTTTATCTGCAAGTCTAAAGAGTTAAAGTTCTACTTTCAGTGAAATGTGGGAGAACCAGCCCAATGTGCTGTGTATCAGTGTATGGAAAGAACCTGTTCATTTGAAGAGAAAATAGGTATGCCCATGTGCCAATAAACTAAATATAAATACATTCCTCTGTAATTCTTCTATCAAGACGATTTCAGCAATTCAAATAAAAAGCAGAATTTGCAAGGCCAAGCTTGGCTGTTCTTTATAAGAATAATGAATACATCTTCTTCTGAATTAGAAAGTGTCATTCTTCCTATTCATCTTCAAAAGAATGGTAGGGAATAGTTGTTGTAAAAATGCCATAAAACATCTCCCTTCCATTAATACAGAGGATTAAACATTTCATTACAGGGCATGGTCCCCTATACAGTGGGGATAGAGTGTGATTTTAAAAGGACAAGTTGTCAAGGAAGAGTTCTTTCTAGACCCCTGACGAGCCAGGGGAAAGGCTCAGCGGGTGTGGAAGCAGTGTTACCAATACCTTCAAAGAGCTTTTGCATATACAAAAAGAAAGATTTGGGCTACACTGAAGTCAAACAGGTATCTATTTAGAAAAAGTTTAAATTAAATATTTATATCTGATTGGGTTTAAACATAGACACTGTTAACAGAGTGATTTCTAGGTAAAGTGTTAACTATATGTAATTTTAAGATATTTTATAAATAATTTAACGGTCTTTCTCTAAGGTGAAACAACACTTCCAATAAATAGCAAAAATATTTAGGAGATGAAAAATAGTTTTTAAAGAAGACATTCCAATTTCTACTAGGAAATCTGAAGAATATGTCAGAGTTTAAAAGTCCTTTAAACAGAGATGGGCAGGGCAAGTAGTGTTCTTCCTAACTAGAAGTACTGTTTAGATATCCAATACCTTCTTCCATTGAAAAAGAAAAAACTGCCTAGACTCAAATTTAAAATTAAGGCATTTGGAAACGAATCCCTATTTCCTAGAATGTCCTCTTTAATAAAATACTTAAAAGTAAAAAGACTCCACCAAACATTTTTACAGATTAGTACCTAAAGTTCCAGTAACCCTAGAGGAGAGATGGCTTTCCAATTTTTGAATTCTAGGGTAGAAGTGTTCGACCCTCGAGGATTTCACAACTTGGGTAAAAAGTTGTGAGAGGGTAGCAGTAAAGGAAGAAGGGAGGCTGGGAGGAAGATAAAAAAGGTAAAAAACCGAGTCCCTTTAGTATCTTCCTGATTCCATGCTAGTGAAGGCTCGAGTAACTGTATTTGACAGTGTACTCTTGGGCAGAGTTGAGATGAACGGTCTCATCTCTGTTACTCTTCTTCATGACCCCGCAGCCAGACCAGCAGAGAAGGGCCAGGGCACAAAGGTTCAGATTTTCCAGTATGTGTGCGGGCATCTCGGTTGGACACTCTAAAAGAACCTAATTACAAAGACACTGAAAAGACGAGCTGGCCTTCCTTTGCTTTTAGCAAATCGCTGACATCTACGGATGCTGGGGGGCGGGGGGGGGGGGGGGAGATGTTTGCAAGTGTCCTTCAGGGAACTGAGAGGTTACAGCGATTACATCTTTTCCTCTCAAGAGCTTGAGGAGCATGAGAACAACCAAAATTCAGAATAAACCCAGATGAAAATAGATGTCACTAATTATTCTCAAGAAGCACTCAATAATAAGATAGTCAAACCAAAGCAGGCAAGATGAGGAAGTAATTAGTTTGTTTAGACTTAGAATGTTCTCCAACATCACCTGAGACAAATGAGAAAAAAAAAACAAAATAACAAACCTGCACATGATTCTAAAACCGAACATTCCTTAAGCAAACGATCCAACATGCCAATATTTTTCTCTGGTGAAGAGTCCAGCTAGGAACAGGGCTGTCTTTCTGAAGTGCCAGCCTTCATAACGTCCTGTTACATTTTTAGATCCAAGTTTGATGACAAACATGCGGACTTAAAGCTTTAGGACACCTGACTTCTTTTGCATTCTAGCCTGGAGAACTAGGCAGAATGTTTCTCTCCTTGTTTGATGCCCAGGACGAGATGCAGGAACCAGTTAAACTGCACAGTCCATCCTTTGTCCCTGCAAACCTCGATCTGATCGAGAAAATACTTCTTAGCTTCCTCTTCGTTCTTCCCCACTGTTAGAGCATCCCGAATATATTCGATATCTTCTTTGCTTGTTAACTGGGGCATTCCCGTCATCAGCATCATGGAGAACAGGATGATCAGTAGGTTTGTGTGGTGGCGAAGGGCGAGGTAAGCCTTAACGCAGACGTCCTGGACAAAGGAAAGGAAAAGGCTGTTAAGGTTGTTGCCGTAACTAAGTAGGCTAAAGACCATGGGGCTGTCCCAGAATTTAGATGGTGTTATCCTGTCCTCATGGATGGAAGCCATCACCAGTTGGGCAGGTGCCCCACCTCAGATGGAAGCCTTGATGAGAACATAGACTATCTTTAGTGTTGTTGCCTATGTCCAGGGTGTGCTCAAGAAAACTAATTTGGTATACTATATTTCATCTTTTCTCTTACTCTACCTTTTATGTCAATTTCTTTCCTAGAGAATTGAGGGTGGAAATTTCTGTAGTCTCTGAAACAGGGTGAGTCCGTTTTTGAACACCATACTGGAAGCAGTGAACTTTGTTTAAGAATAAGTGTTTGCCAGGGGCTAATGGAATCCAGGGAAACGATGGGAATGTGGCGTTGGAGATTTTGTTTTCATCTCTATTTTACAATTTGTCCGATTCTAAGAAAAACAGATGTATTAGCATTTTGTTGATGTTCAAAACTGTTTGAATAAACCTGGTGATTTTCATACAAATTCTAAATACTTAATGAGAGGGTTTTAAATGCTTTGGCTCGTGCCTCTTCCAAAAGCCTTAGAGCAGGTGATACAGGTGAGTTAAGTCTACTTGTTAAGCAGGGCATGCTTGTGCCAATGATCCCAAAGTATAGAAGAAATTGCAAGGTTCTCAATTTTATAGCATTGCGAACAACTCAATCTTAATATTGTAATTTGGCAGAGATAGTGTGTTAAGAGAAAACTGAAGTTAATGATTACAGATATAAATATTTCAAATAAAATACGGAGTAAAATATTAAAAGAATAATATACTATCGCCAAGGAGAGTTTATTCTAAAATTGCTAGATCATCAAAAGGTACTGTATTAAACAAAAAAAAAAAATAATAAAAAAATAAATAAAGAAGGAAAAAAAAGAAAAAGAAACAACAAAAAAAAGAAAAACAAAAAATGAAAACAAAAAAAAGGCACTGTATTGAAATCCACTTCTGATTTTTTTAAGGTTTTATTTTTAAGTAATCTCTATACCCAACGTGGAGCTTGAACTCACAACCCTGAGATCAAGAGTTGAATGCTCTACTGACTGAGCCAGCCAGTTGCCTCCACTTCTGATTTTTTTAAAAAAGTTAACATGTAACTTAATATGTAACTAAAATGTAAAAGATAAAACGGTTAGTATTTACAAATAATTTCACTGACTTCTGGGAACACTCAGTGGAAAAAAGGAAAAAAACTATAGTAACTAGTTTTTATTAAACTAGCTTTTTATAAAATTAATACATAGGATGCTATAAATAGGAACCATCAGTTAGAAGCATAATGAAAAGACAGATGCTGTGAGTAATGGCAACAAAACCCCCCATGATTCCTGGGATAAATACATACACAAAGCATGCAGAACCCGTTTTTTTTTAAAGTCTAAAAATTTACTGAGAAATTAAAAAAGTCCTTGAATATGTGAAGTGATGTAGCATGATCTTTGGAGATAAGATTGCTTATTATAAAGATGCAAATTCTTCTGAAGTTAATCTATCATGAAATTTCAACAAGAATTCCTACTTGATATTTAAACTCAAGATATGTTTGGAATCCTTAGGGCTTAAGAGAACATTTTGAACAAGTACACTAATGAAGAACAGTGCTTGGCAGGCTAGATACTAAAACATATTCTAAAACTACAATATTTAAAACTCTGGGAATAGCACCTGTTCTTTTCCAAAAAAAGATAAGACATTTTGTAGATGAGAATGGAAAGTTCAGCACATGGATCTGAATACGTGGTATGTGTAATGCGTAACAAAGGTGACTTATCCAATTAGTGAGGAAAAGATCTATTGTTGGATAAATGCGACTGGTGTAACTGGCTCATCATTTGGGGGACAAATAAAGCTTACTCTGTGTGTTATGCCAAAAATAAAATTCCCGATGCATTAAAGATTAAATGTAAAAAGGGCAAACATTTAAATAATCCTAGAGTGGGAAAAGCCTTTATGAAGATGGCTTTCTGAGGTGTGATCTATAAGGTAAAGGTGGAGAGATTATGGAAATGTTATTGAAGAAAAAAAGCTATACACAATGATAGAAGAGATGAATGACAATAGAAAACATATTTACAACACAAGTCACTTCTTCATTACCGGCCTCCAATAGCTCTTACAAATCAATAAGAAAGAGTGGATAAATAGTTGGCTAGATGTATAAGCCAGGGATATAAATGAGAATTCACACTATAAGACATAAAAACAGAGAATAAACATGAAAAAATACTCAACCTCACAAGTAATCAAATAAATGTAACGAAATGAGATGGAAACGTTCACCTACCAAATTGGAAAATTAAAAATTTTTAAAAAAGAATAATATCCAAAACTCACCTTTCACAGGCTGGCAGAAGGTGGAAATAGGTATAATTTTCCTAGCAGACAATTTGATAACATGCATCAAAAGCTTTAAATTACTAATAAATGTTATAGAATTTTGTTGAGGTGGCAGTTACATGACCTGTGCTATTCGTCAAAATTCAAAGCAGTATACATACAAAAAGGCCCCCGTTCTGCTGTAGGTGAATTATGCCTCAATAAACTGGACTTTAAAAAGTTTATTGTTTCCATGCTTAAAATTTACCTTTAAAAAATGGGATCATTTTTGCAGTGCTCGATCTATAAGAATATTCATTAGAACATCATTTAAAAATGAAGGAACTTGAAGGTAACCTAGACATCCTACAAGTGGGGGTTGATAAAAAAGGATTGATGACAGTACCTTTAAACATGTGCTGAGTGCTAAGGTGAGATTGTATAGGAATATTGAATGACCATGTAACTGTGTCTGAGTTAAAAAAGCAGACATAACACATGTGGCATAAGCCCATGTTGGTAAATGAACACAAAACATTTATGTAGAAAAAAGACTATAAGGTTACAGGCCAAAATATTAAGATAGTGACTTTTCTTTTTGCTTTTGGATGATCTTGTCTGTGTCACTTGCATGTGGCAGGAAAAGCACAATGGTAATGGTGGTCATGCCTGTATCATCCTGTACATCAAAGCAGGACAGTGTATGCATCGCCCTCTCCAGGTAGAAAAACCCATGGACTATTCTGGCATTAAGTGAGACAACATATATAAGATGCCTAGCACATAGTGAGTGTTCAATACGTTAGTTGTCTCCTTTCCTGCCTGGACGGCAGATCCCTCTTTATTTCCTCTCTGCCTACTTGCCACGGAGCTGGAGACTCCCAGACCCAAAAGCCTGGGATATTCCTGCCTCAGCCCTAGTGCATTAGTCTCTTGCATCCTTAGTGACTCCACTTTTGGCCAGAAATCATTACCTTTTGCTCATCCAGAGGACCCAGCAAACTTGCTCTCATTTCTTGGTAATTACACAGGCGAAGGGCAGACTCCACCCGGGGCAACTGGCTCATTAATTTGTCAGCTTGCACAGTTTTCACAAGGGCATAGATGGGGATGCCTTTTGATTTTGAATTAGAGTACATGCTGATTTTTAATTATTTTCGATCCTCTGTACACTGGGGGCTCCAGGCACACCCCTTGCTGTCTGAGCTCACTGTGTAGTCAGACTCTTTAATAGAAAATTTTTGAGAAGGAAAATCAATCTGGGGCCAAGGTATTCTAACAGCAATCAATGGGTGCTCAGTGAATAGTTGTTAAGCGGCAACCCACGGATTCACTTGTCACTGTAACACACAGAGACATGTTCAAGGAAAAGAATCGTCCTGTGTCTCTCTTGATTGCCCTCTCATCCACATAAGGCATTTCCCCTGGCTTGAATTTATTCAGTTTTGATTTTCACTGTGTGCGAAGTGTCCTGTCTGTGAGAAAGAAATGTCATCCCCAAATTGCATGCCCCACGCTGGTCAGACAGACACAACGTGTAGAGACTGAATTCTCTTTGGCTTAGCAGTGGTTAGAAGGGTGGAGTCACATCGCTGCCTGGATTCAAATCTTGGCTTTATTATGGACAAGTTGCTTGTCATTGGAGAAATCACTTAATCTCTCTGGGGCTCAGTTTCCTCATCTGTAGAAGATGACGAGTAGCACTACCCGCTTCATACGGTTGTGGTGAGATTGAAGTGTGTATAAGTGGTGTATAAGTGATGGGCAATTAGCAGTGGTCGTAGGAGAAGTTGCATTATTGAGCACGCACTTCTCGACGTGGAGGTGGGTAGGGAGTTGGGGGTGTGTAGTGCTGGGCTGCATCTGCAGGGGGTTCTCCTGCTGGAGGGGCACAGCTGGGCACTGGCGCTGCTCCCCAAGCCCCAGAAGTTTCATTTCTGCCCTTCTCACTCAGCCCCCGGGTGTGTGAGAGCGCCCTGGCTCCGCTGCCTTGGGCCGGAGGCCTGTGGTTTAGGGGACTGAGGATGTGGTCTGGGGAGCTCAGGGGGAAGCACAGAACACAGAAGTGTCTTGCTGGAGCAGTGGATTTTTCCTTTCTGCCAGGGCTGCCCGGCACTGTCCTCCCCAAATCCTCAGTCCGTCCTTCTCAGCTGCCCGGGGAAGGCGGTCTAATACTGAGTGGAGCAGAAGGGATAAAGGAAGACTCTGACCTCAGGAAGTTGGTGTGATGTACTTGTGAACGAGAGTGAATGAGGGGAACCCTGACAAACTGTTCAGGTTAGCCCAAACACTCTCCATGGGTAGTTAATAGGTAGATTGAGCCTACACGGCGCATCAGCTCTTAATTCCACAGTTGGTTCAAATGCCTTAATTATAGCATCTAGTACAAAAGGAAAGGATTGTTTTTACAAAGCTACCACTCCCATAGGTCTTGGGAACAAAAGAATTCATTATCATTTCAGAGTCAAAACTACTAGTTGGTTTGTTAACTGGGCCCAATGTGGTTCACCTAAACTGAATACTTTCGATATACAATCTACTAATTTTTTCACCACCAATGAGCTCTGACTGCTTTAGACCGTCCAAGGTCAGATGGCATAGGCCTACTTTTTCTTAAACTCCTCCATTCTCATCTAGAACCAAAGTGGAAGTGAAATATTACTGCACAAATCGACAAAAATGAGGAAGTAACCCCAGGACTACAAAACAGGAACTTCAGGGTTGAGGAGAGAGAGAGGAGAGAAAAAAACAAAGATTCATCAATGAAAGGCAAGGTCCTCACCCACTGACTTTTCCTAAATAGTAAGCCTGCCTCTGTCTGCTAGAGGAAGGCGATCGTGGAGAGAAATAGTATTTCTGTCAAAGAGGAGTTTATTTTGTTTTGTATAAAAAAATCAATTAATTGGCCAGGCAATGCCTTTAGAAGTTGTTTTGGCAAAATGGGGAGACACTGATTAGCCAACCTAATAATGCAGGAGGAGGAAGCACTTTCTCGTAAATCTGAAAGAAGAGTGTGTCTGACACTTGGCTGTACATTTGTTGAGTTTGAATTAGGAATCTTATCTCTAAGGACCTCTTAGAAATGATTCTCAGGCTAGCTCTGTCTACCAGGGGCAGGGCTCTACTGTCATGTTCTCGAATACTTACAAGCTCATTAGAAACCTACAGGTTACAATTACACTGCCCTGCATTAGTTAGTCTAAATGGACTGTATGTAGGGGTGTGTGTGTGTGTATGTGTGTGTGTGTGTTCATTCTAGCCTGTTCCAAAAAGGATTGAAGGTGGATTATCTGGATACATAGAGGTCAAAATAACATTACTTTGAAGTGGGTAGAAAAAAAGAAAGGAAGGACAAAGGAAATGATCACGGTGGGTTTCAGACAGAGACCAGTTCAAACGCTATACATCACAAATGCTATATACCTGCGATGGGAGATCTTCAAATATATCTCTAGCCAAGAGGAAAATCAAACCTGTTACTTCATCCAATGCTCAGAAGATTTTAAGCTACTATTTGTTTAGGAGAAATACAGCCTTTCTAGAAACTACAAACTGATAGAGATTTCGCATGAGGATCTCTATAAAGAGGATGCTTTTTGTAACATGGTGGAAAACACCCTCAGCAATACTCTTTGGGTAGACAAAACAATTCTCTAAAAGAAACTAAACATTGAGAGAAGATGCCAGTTGGAAGGTTATTCCTGACAAAGGCTTAAAAGTCACAGGGGTCCAATATCTTAGGCACTGAGTGACCCTGCGTGCTGGCCGATTAACGCAGCAGCCCAACTCAAGGTCATCTTTCAAGGCTGCTTCTGGGGCAGATTCCACACCAGTGGATTCCAACACCTACCAATGGCTGATGCTGGACCCTTCTCTGAGGCTGGTTTCCAATGGAGTACTGAGCATCTCCAGGCCTGGAAAGGAGGCTGAGCTTGACCTTGTTAGTGGCCCGGGGTGCAGATCCCAGGAGGGAATCCTTTCTCAACTCAGTGTTATTATGGGCTTTTCGACAGATAAATTTGTCATCTCCCTGTTGAGCTATTATAGGCCTCCATTACAGTAATTTATGGTTCATCAGTTGAGCTCCAATCGACTTTGCTTTGCTTTCTGCTCCCCCTCCCCCCATGCAGCTCTTGTACTGCTTGAAATTGGATGCAAATTTCCTTCCTTGATCCAAATTTCACCACACATTCCCATCTATAACTGTGTTCCATCCATACCCGACAACTGTAATTTTTGTTCCTAAATACTGATACTAAATACTGACTTCATGCTCTGGCTAAGGTTATTCTTTCTGCCTGGATGTTCCTTCGCTCCCTGTATCTGCCTAGCAAAATGGAACTGATCTTATCCATCAAGGTCGGATAAAAACCCATTCATTCACACTCCCTTTCTATCCCCCAGGGCAGGATTAATTGCTCCCTCTGCAAACCACTTTTGAAATCCTTAGAACAAAGCTGTGTGTGTGTGTGTGTGTGTGTGTGTGTGTCTTCCGCTGTGTGCTGGGGCTGTGCTTCTGCTCCTAGTCACCTACGCCCAGCACAGAGTCTGGCACACTCTAAGTAGTCTGCAAACACATGATGAATCAATGCTGGACATGCATAAGTCAAATTCAATTTTGGCAGGAGCTTTAAAATGAGGATGGATTGGGGCGCCTGGGTAGCTTAATGGGTTAAGCCCCTGCCTTTGGCTCAGGTCATGATCCTACTAGGGTCCTGGGATCAAGCCCCGAGTCAGGCTCCCTACTTACCAGGAAGCCTGCTTTTCCCTCTGCCCTTCCAACCCACTCATGCTCTTTCTCTCTCGCTGCTCTTTCCTCTCTCTGAAATAAACAAAATCCTTAAAAAATTTGTTAAAAAAATAAAATGAGGATGGATTAGAGAGCAGTCTTATGGGAAGGGGGTTAAACTATAAAGACATCTTGCCTGGCCAAAGCAGTACCTGAGCTTTCTTGGGGCCTGGCACAGTGCCTGAAACGTAGCAGATAGTTAATAAGTGTATGTTGAACTCCTGGGCCTGGTGACTACAACAGGATGGAGCAGGAGGCCCAGAAAGCTGAGCCTGGCAGGTTATAAGTATAGATAGCTCTCAGTGTAGACGGATGCAGGGTTCCCGCATGAGGAAGTGCAGCCAGAGGACAGGAATGGGGAATGCCGGGGAGGGGGCCAGAGTCCTCAGAAGTGTCAGATGGCAAGGTCCCTGTGGTCCTGGTGGTCCCTGTGGCTGGAGGCTAGGAGAGTACTTGAGTTACCAACAAGGCAAATGGCAGGAAGGGGCAGGACCCCAGTCCTAGAGGCAGGTTTAACAAGCAGGGCCATGCTGTAGAAACTGAGGCAGAAGTGGTTAGAAGAACCTAGGATACAAGATGAGAGCAAGATGACTGCAGAGGTGGTTCTGAACAACCCAAGGCAGGATTCAGCATGGAGACTGGGCACGGGGCTGAGCCTGTAGGGCAAGGGGCCTGGGTATATGCCCTGCTGTGGGGACACGGCCACCAGTGGTGGGCACCAGGCAGGGCCTGAGGAAGCTGCCACCCAAGATTAACACAAGGACTAGGTTCCAGACTTCTCTCCTATTAAACGCTTCTTAAGAGTGACATCTAGGGGCAAATGCCTTTTAAGTATGCTCCCCGAGCTGCCTGCTTTGCATAGATGTGCCCCCGGGGGTGTCATCTAGCTCCCCTGGTTTCTTTAGCTTTATCTAACATACATATGCTTAGTGCCTACTGGATGCAAAGAACATCTTCAGAATGCTTGTTTATAGTAGGCCACTTTGTTCACACTCCTTGGAAACTACACATCGAGGGTATGCTATAGGTATAGACTGTGTGTCCTGTTGTCTTGGCATGACCTACGGACCCCATGGGGGGGGGTGGATAGGTAATATTTACATTAGTAAGGGAATTGCCACAAAAATGTGAATGGGCACCATAGGGCGCTTACACATTTGTAGGAATTAATAAAACATTAGATTTCATAATTAGGATTATCTCCTCTTCTGATGTGTGGATCTGTGACCTGCATCTTGAAGGCTTACGAACATCGGTGTGGTTGTAGTCTGTCAATCTGCTCCTAAGTTGCTATTTCATAAGCTCATAGGATATGATGCATGCTGGAGAAGGAAGAAGCCCCACGGGTCACCTGCTCTCACCCAGCAGCTCACCCTTCTCTCCTCCGCACAGCAAATACCTGCAGAGCACTCGCTATGTCTCAGGCCCCACAGGAGGGATTCAGGTCAGACGTGACCCTGCTGCACAGGCTTACACACACCATGATACCTGCCACAGGTGCTGTGAGGGCACTGTGCAGGGGCGGGGCAAAGCACAACTCCTCGTGGAGGCGATGGCTCTGGGGAATGTCCTGAAGCTGAGACCTGAAGGGTGTTCCAGGGAAAGGGCCACCGTGACCTTGGCCGAGTGAGAGAATGTGGGGAGAGTACCGCGGGGTCTGGCTGGAGAGGACAGGAGCTCCTCGACCAGAGCCTTGCAGGGCAAGCTTAGAGGTTTAGATTTTATCCAAAGTGAGGTGAGAAGCCACGGAGCAGTTTAGAGAGAGGAACACTGTGTCTGTCGCTTAAGTTCAGTTTTTAAGCAAATTCTGATTAATTTACAACCTTCTAAAAGGCCAAATAATAGAATGAAGGAAAAACACTAAAAGGTTGACAGTGTTCTTTTTTGGAAGGTGGGATAATGGGTTTTTAATATCTTCCTGATATTTTTAATATCTTACTGGCTTAAAAAAATTATTACTTTAAAAATTAGAAACCCCATCCGCAGGTTCTTCTATGAAAAGAGGAGGAAGCCAGATTTCATTTGCTAATGATATAAATGTATGTGCATGTCATCTACGTTCTCAAGTCATTCAGTGAAATTTAAAGCACAGTGAGTCTAAAATAGTCAGTGGGTAAAACGCGGTTTTGTCTTTTCACTCTTTGGGAAGGAAGAGATTTTTCAAAGGAGAATTTATCAACCTCGTTATCATCGAAATGTTTCTGTTTGGCACCTGGTGTAACAGGATGCTGCTCCAAAGGCTAATAGATGTTCTTGGGTTCAAATAGTGAGTATGCCTTGGTTTTGTGCCCTTTTGTCTGATTACAGCTTGCTTCTGAAGTCTATTATCAATATGGTCCTGGGCTCAACTAAATCTTTTGGAAAAAAAGGAAAAGGGGGGATAAAGCAGGGCCTTCCTCTTTCAGTTTTTGGCCTTCTAGCCTCTGGCCCAAGCTAGGTGTGTTTTTTCGTCTTTGTAGAGAGGCTTCCCTCATGCTTAACAAAAAAGTGGGTCAGCTTTTCTCCACCCTCCCTAACAGGTTATTCAAATGTGCTGCGTGCATGAATTAACCTTACCATTCAAAATTAGCAGTTCGCTGGAAACGAGGACACCTTTGATTCAAAATGTAAATATATTACACCATCTCCTAGCCTGCCTAAAAATGGCAGCTTTATTATACAAGATCCTGCAGTGCTATTTAGAGAGTTTAGGGATGTACTCTCAGAGCTTGAAGGACCTCGTCTCAAAAGGGGAACATAAAACTAAGAAACAGAAAAGCTTCCGGAAGGCTTAGTAGTATGTTAAAAAAGAAAAAAAAAATTGTTACAAGGTCTGAGTCAAATAATGAAAAACCTGCTGCTCATTTTTGTCAAGCTGGAAACTTTAGGAAGTCTATGTATGTATAATTGTGTACGTGTATGTGTGTGGCCAGCTTTTTTCCTGTTGTGAGTGGGGAACGTGGGGCAAAGTATGGGGGTGGGGGGCAGACAAGAGAGGGCTTGGGGGGGGGCGGGCAGGCAGAGCTTGGGCCCTCTCCTTGCTGTTTTACCAGAACAAAGCTACTTTTTTTGTGTTCTGTATATTGCCCTCTTGCTTGAGGTCTCATTTCTAAGAGGGCTTCTCAACTTAAACGTTGTCAAAGTTAGAAGGCCTGTTGCTGTGTGTGTAATGCTGGAGACTGCTGTGTATTGAATTTCGGCTGAGGTCCAGGCACTGGGATGAGGATCCCACCTCTTCATTTCAGATAATCCCTAAAGATGGCACATGAAGTAGGTCTTCCCCAGGTCACTTTATCGAAGAGGGACCCAAAGTTCTGAATGCATGAATCCTTTGTATCACCTGCAGAGATTCTAAGTAGCAGGCCAGGATTCTGCTCCAGAGCCCAGCCTTCACCCACAGTACTGCTCTGGATCTGTGCGTGAGGCTCCAAGGACATGTATTCACCGGTGCTTAAAGAGTATTAGTGCTCTGAAACACAGACAAGCAAGGCCAGTGAATCTACAAAGGGGCGCCCGCATGTGTGTGTGTGTGTGTGTGTGTGTGTGTGTGTGTGTGTCTGGTGCACACCTGCCTAGAGGTCACTTAAGTGAGGGGGGTTTACATGGCTTGGAAAAGCAGCTTTGGTCGCCGAGGACAGAGAAATGGTCCCGGCCCGAGAGAACAGTGCAAAGGCTCCCTGCAAAGGTTTGATGCTTTGGATGGAACCTCTCTGTGGCCTCCCACATCCCAAGTTATTTCTCATTAAAGCTTATTTTGAAGTAAATGGTAGAGAAGATTAAAGGGGGAGTGCTGCTAGGATTTTAGGGGTGGCTTGGGCACTGTGGGGTCCACGCGAATAGAAGAGATGGGGGCAGGCGTTCTGGGGAAAACCACCAACAAAAAGAAAAAGAACACATGCCCAGAGGCAAGGGGGGGCCTGGCAGGGAGCGCAGGTTCCCAGGCGCCTGCCTCCAAATGGCATGCTCGCAGCTGGGCTTGCAGCTACTCAGATGAACCCCCTCCTCTGGGAGAAGAGAACTGAGTGTCCCCCTCTTCTTTAAATGGCAACATTCTCCCAGGGTTGGGGTTTTTTTTTTTTTTAACCGTTTTCCTCTTCCAGGAAGTTGTCAAGATACACAATTTTTAACTTTAAAGAAAAACAGGACTGAAATGTGTCAAATCCCTGGAAATAGTCTGAAACCCAGTTGAGTTTACACAGAAACAGCCCCCCCAAAAATCCTAAGACCATCTGGCGCCAGAGATCTCAGTTTCTCTGACAACACTCCTGGAACTGTGGGAGGGTGAGTCCTGTAATCAAATCGAAATCGGCCAGGAGAACAAACAAGAACAGACAGGTTTCAAAACAAGACGTATCCTGGTTCTTGTTCCACTGAGTTTCAAGGCCCAGGCCACCTCCCACGGATAACAGGAGACTCAAGAGGAGACTCTGGAAGAAGATTTGTTCCTGAAGTGCCAACTGCAAACTGATCTGTGTTGAAGAGGCCTTAAGGCTGAGGGGAGGGGACGGGGTGCTCTTTAAAGGGGACCTGAGGCACACGTGCAGATAAACACTCTTCCTCTACTGATCTGTTTGTATGGGGTATCGTGCCAGTATTTTATGTAGCAATTAGTAGTCATTTAGAGTTCTATTCATTCACAGTTATTAAATTTGCAAGTGGGTATTTGAAATATTTGATAGTCAAAAGTGGATGGAGACCAGGAAGGAATGAAAAAAGAAAGGAGGGTGTGAACATTCCCCGGGAGATGGGTTGACCCATGTCAAAGCTTGTGTACACTGGTCAGCAGAACGTGCCAGAGCTGTTTGTACCACCTGTAGACAAGCTGACGGGATTTCAAATGAGAGGAGAGACTGTCCTTGACACGAGTGAGATGCGTACAGGGCGTGGTGCAGCTGGAATGCCCTCTGTCAATAATTTGATAAATACACACCTGTAGCAAAAATTAAGAGCCGCTCACAATTGTTTGAGAGTCCTGAAAAATACAGGTAAAATTTTTGGCTTTTCTGAGGCCCTGGCTTGAATAGGGAAATGCACATTCAGAGGCTGCACCTGCTTGCTGGGCCTTCCTCCTTAGAGACCCTCTTCGGTACAGGGGCCAGCCTGGCCTTCCCTATTTGCCAGTCCCACTGGTCACGGATGGAATGCTTTCACTTGCTGTTTGCTTTTAGGTGGGAGGTTACTGAGAAGTGGCATTTTGCACTCGGGGATGGAGTGGAGGAAATGGAAGAGGAAGGCATGGTCAAGCCAGAGAGAGTGGGCGAGACAGAAAGGCGCTCGCAGAGCGAGGCAGGAGGGCTGCTGTGCCTGGTGGGCACCGTCTGGACGGTGTTCTCGGAGGCGAGTAAAAGGAGGCCAATTACCTGAAATTTCTGGAAGTGTAGGCTTGTCTTCTTTCCCGAAGTTCCCATCACAAACAGGAAGTCTGGGGTTAGCACAAATGGCACTCTCTCTTTATTAATGCCCAGGAAACTTTTGTAATTCCCAAGAATGTGTCCAAAGTCAATATGAAATAGATTTCCTTAAGAGAAGAAAATGCCTGACATCATCACACTGGCACAATTGCTTGTAACAACACTCTGGTTTGTTTATTTCCTGAAATATTTTTTAAGTTGCCTGAAAATGAGCTATCTTGGGCGAGAGAGCTATTTTTACCCTGTTTTATCAGCTTGTGATATTTTTCGGCTTAGCAGGTGTGTGTAGTAGTAACCACAAAGCACTCTTTGAACCAAGTGTGTTTTTGATATCCTTCTGGTGTTCTTTAAATGACGCCAAATGCCATTAAAAAAAATTCTCAGCTCGTCTCAGAATTATTCTTAGAAATAGAAGTCCAGACTCTCAGGCTAGTCTGTCAGCATTATGCCTGGGACTCTCTTATGCCCTTGATGTGACTCAGAATAGATGGAGGTTCACTCTGCTTGGGGGAAGGGCATTCACCGTTTACTTTTGAGTAGCACCATTGAAAAAAACCATTTTGGGGGTTGCCTGGGTGGCTTAGTGGTTGAGCATCTGCCTTTGGCCCAGGGCGGGATCCCAGGGTCCTGGGATCTAATCTGCATCAGGCTCCCTGCAGGGAGCCTCCTTCTCTCTCTGCCTGTGTCTCTGCCTCTTTCTCTGTTTGTCTCATGAATAAATAAATAAAAAAGAAAAAAACCATTTTGAATCTCCTTTGAGTCCATGTTTACCATGGGCACTATTACCACTAGGATGGCCACCATCTCTTCTTGTCTAGATAGCCTGTATCATGTGCATGGTCCATTAAGCATGTGACGTCTATCAGTTCTCACACAGAGCAGCAATTTACCCCAATATGGTGCTTTTTTTTTTTTTTTCAGACTCCACTCTTAAATTGGTCCAAATTTCTTAGAGAAACATTTCCTGGAACTGCCACTCCCACTGTCAGGGAGGTCAGTGAACTCGTGACAAGGGGTAGGTTAGGAAGGCAGAGCATTTCAGGGCGAAGGGCGTCTGGGAGTTCTTTTTGTCACTTCTCTGTAACATCTGACACTAGTGATCACACCTGCCCTCACCAGCTTCTGGGATGTGCCCCTATGCTAGCTTTCAGGCTGTTCTCTGGCTTTTCCTTCTGAAGTCTCATTTCTGGCATCTTCTTCCATTATTCACTCTCAGGTCCTCTCTGGGGTGATCACAGCATCTATGTCGCTGCACGGTAATGACTTCGATGTGTGCTCCCACCTTGAACTCTGTTTAACTACTACTCTGTGCCCAGGGAGGGGGAGAGGGGGAGTCAGTACTAGTTCAGGGGGACAGTGTTGTGGTGGCATGGCAATGTAAATGTGTTTAATGCCATTTGCACACTTGAAACTGGTTAAAATGGCAAATTTTGTTATATGTATTTTACCACAATAAAACAATTATAATAAATAAACTCACCTGTCTCTGTGATCATAATATTGTCATTGTGCCTGTCGCCTATTCCCAGGACGAAGGTAGCCACACAGTAGCCAGCACAGGAGTAAACAAATCTCTCCACAGCTGCCTGAAACTAATTAAAAAGCATCCAGATATTAGTTGTGTTCTAACCAGAAAAAGCAGCATGAATCTATGACAGCTGACTTCCAAAAAGGTACCATTCTGGGAACTCTTTTCAGAGACCGAGTCGGTTGCACCTGATTTCATTTAATGTCTTATCTACTAAGCGCTGACTTTCTCATTGCTCTCCTTATATTTTAGGTGAAGATTATATTTAGGTGAATCACAAGAGCAGCAGGAGGAAACAAGAGTCAAAGAGCAACAGTTCATCAAAGGGCTCATTTCCTCTCCATGCATCGCTTGCCGACAACTCCACAGAACCCATAACCATTTCTCCTTCATTGGTGAACATATGTTTTGCTTGTGACCACGTCAAGTATGCACGGGTTCACAAATCTACATGTATAACAGACTAATAAACGCTGCTAATTATATTCCCTCCCCAAAAGGCTGCTAACCATGCAAATGAGAAGTGCTAATCCTGTGCAGCAGAACTTGAAATGACAGCCAAACAGCCCAACCACGCAGCTTGTGAAGGATGCAGCATATGTACTTCAGAAGGATGGGAGAACTGACATTTGCAGCATCCATAATTCACCGTTTAGATTAGAGGGCAGTGGGTAAATGAGAAATTACTTTATGGGATGTGTCGCATTTCCCAGGTAGGAAGGGATTCATACTGGTGACTAAAGTTTTCTGCTGAACGACCAAAACAGACTATCATAAAAGGTGCCAACACATTATTTCATGGAACCAAATTTTATGCAAAGCATGCCTGATAATCAAAGGTGAAACAAATGCTCACGGCATTCTGGACAGAACGCCTCCGTTTTAGGCGGATCTGCTGTGTCACACAGGAAGGCACTGCAACCCCCCGCGGCCTCACCATAAGGGATTTTGCCCAACGTCAGGAGGCATGACACTGGTAGATGCTTTGCAGACACGAACCCATTCTTGCTACATAAATGGCAGGCTTGGCAGGAGCCTTCAGAGCTGGGAAGCGCAGGAGCTCACCTTTTCTTCAATAGCACATTTTTCTTTGAGCCAGTGATTCAGGACTTCATCTTTGAATGCGCCTGTGTTGCCCACTGTGCTTTGCTGAATTTTGGCAATTGTTGTGGCATCTTTCACGATCTCAATCATCCCTGTGGGAGGATGCACAGAATCCGGTGTAAATTGGGGCCTGATGCCTGACCCAGAGGACGAATGGTTGTGTGTCTTTGTTGACTGGAGGGCAGAGGGCTTTTCAACCAGGGGGGTATTTTTTTTTCTTTTAAAGATTGTATTTATTTATTCATGAGAGACACAGAAAGAGAGAGGCAGAGACACAGGCAGAGGGAGAAGCAGGTTCCCTGCAGGGAGCCCGATGCGGGACTCAATCCCAGGGGCCCAGGATCATGCCCTGAGCTGAAGGCAGATGCTCAACCACCAAGCCACTCAGGCTCAACCCTCAACCAGGGGGCTGTTTTCCAGGTTTGTGCAGTTGGTTTTCTCAGGAGGGACAGAAAGAAAAGGAGAATGAGGTAGAAGTTTTGTGGGACATGCTTTCAGTGTCCCTGAATGAAAAGAGGAAAGGTCGGGTTTGAAAGGTAATAAGGAAAAGCATTTATGCATATGTGCTGGGCAAACTGCCTTTTTCTTTTTTAATCACAGGGTCATATGGGAGTGGTTTTATATAGTTCTCGGTTCGGAAGCTTGAATAAAAATATGTTTCACTGAAACAAAACTGTTAAATGTCTATAAAAGCATCTAAGAGTAGAGTAGGTGCTGCACCTGTGTGGTGCAGTTAAGTGTCTGCCTTTGGCTCAGGTCATGATCCCTGGGCCTTGGGATGGAGCCCTGCATCACACTCCCGGCTCAGCGGGGAGTCGGCTTCTCCCTCTCCCTCTGCCCTTCCCCAGCTCTCTCTCATTCTCGATCACACTCTCTCTGTCAAATAAACAAATAAAATCTTTAAAACATGTTTAAAAAAAGAGTAGGTAATAGCTTCAATAATGTGAATTCTAAGATATTAAAATAAGTGACAGATCTTACCATCTATTTTTAAATGTTATTTGTGAGAGAGAAGTTTAATGTGCAGTGAAACAAGTTACAGCTTAGACGTGGAGAAGTAAAGGGGAGGGGATGAGTTCTTACTAAAATCATTGCCATGTATAGTCACAGGATTGGAATCACACATTAGTGTATTTTCGACAGATCCACATTAAATCCAGAGTCACATGCACCAGTCTTGGAACATTTCCTTCCTTTTTATATGGGTTATGTTTGTAATTTTTCTGTTATTAAATGCCTACACTGGGGGACTCATGATCCTTTAAAGCGAGCTAAGGGGGATATTCATCTCCTGAGGGAACCACATACCTATTTTGTCACCAGTTGAAATGCAACCATATGGCAGGAGGTACAGATCCAAAGATTCCGTCTCCCAAATGGATTCCATGATTCGTAGAATCTAGACATCAGACACAAAGGCATTTCCACGATAAATATATATTTGTTTAACGTAGTTTTTCTTCTCCCTTAAAAAACAACCTGACAGTCTTAACTGGTAACACAAAATATGTAAGTTAAGGCAAACTTTCTAAGCGACACCTGTACTTTATCAGTGTGGTGCCCTAAAGTTCCCCTTCCTTGGAAGCCTCTTAATTTTGGTCTCTGAGATGTGCTCTGGGGAAGAGGATCAATGGATTTAGTGTGGGGAGAGGCTGTAGTCATGTTTCAGCTACTTAGATGTTCCATTCCAATTATGCACATTTGACCACCACACAAAAAAAATGTTCTGCTCTAACATTCTCACAGGTTTTTATCCATAAGACATTCTTGGGCTAAACCAAGGCAACACTAACACTGAAGAGAATGCTAGCTAATTTACTGAGTGCTGTCTTATGTCAATCCTTTGTGTTTACCCTATAACCTGAGTATGATTATTATTCCCATTCTGCATGTGGTTAGACTAAGGCTTCATGAGCTTATGCAACTTGCCCTCACCTGCCAAGCAGCATGTGTCAGCCTCGAAACAAGTAAGTACATAAAAGGCGAGTGCAAACTTCCCCTCAAAATGAGAGGAACAACACAATGATGCTTTGCGTTTTTGAAGCTCTTGTCTTCGAATAATTCAAAGGATTCTATAGGTTTATTGGAAATGCAACAAACCTTTACAAGGTTTGAAGGATTTCTTTTTCTTTTTTTTAATACTTCTGGGACAATATGCATAGTATTCTTGAAGAGAGAGCAAAAGGTATTATTTCCATATCAGAAATAAGTACAAACAGGGCAGCCCGGGTGGCTCAGTGGTTTAGCGCTGCCTTCGACACAGGGTGTGATCCTGGAGACCCGGGATTGAGTCCCGCATCGGGCTCCCTGCATGGAGCCTGCTTCTCCCTCTGCCTCTCTCTCTCTCTCTGTGTCTCTCATGAATAAATAAATAAAATATTAAAAAAAGAAATAAGTACAAACAGAAACAGAATTGAAAACATGACCAGTTTTTAAATAAGCCACATTTAAATCAACAAGATTTGCCTATTTTAAGTAAACCACACTAAAGATTAGAAATTATCTTACTAAAAAAAAAAAAAGGAATTATCTTACTTCTCTATTGGTGAGCTAGAATATGGAGACTATTACTTTACTGGTTTGCAAAGCCAGAAATGTTAGAAAATATGGAAAGTGATTAACATTGATTACCATCCACCCTCTGTTCTAGGAAGCCATTCACTCTTGCTATTGAACTGCATGATTTCTGCAATCACCTGCCTGTTGTGTATGTGGATATATACCAAAGGGAAGTAGCTAAGGAGAGCACAGATATGTCTATAAATATGAATAAAGTGAATGCTAGGGGGCCAAATATGTCTATATTTTATGTTACCATCCTAGGAATGGGGTGACTAGAGAGGTTAGATGAGGGAGACATCTAGCTATATGGGAAGGTTGGGTGTGCATCTTCTCATGGATGGACAGAACTGGGATGCTCACTAGCTTGCACACCTAATGGTCCACAGCCAAGCTCCCCCAGTGAAAACTCTCTGGATCTTTAATCATTGTATGTGGACAGAATGGGGGGATGGGAATAGAATCAGTAGAAGGCATTTTTTTTTAGATCTAATACGGAATTCATCTATCAGGTAACAAAAAAATTCCATAAGGGTAGCGTACCTGTAAAATCAGCATGTCTTGGCGCAGATCGTCCCCGTGTTTAAAGATGATCCCAATCGTTTCATTCGATAGGGCTGTAGGGTCAGCACATTTAAACTCAAGCCATAGGGGCTTTTTCTTGGAGGCCATCACTTTACATTTTTCAATCTGTAAGGAAACAGCCGCATGTTTCCTACACATAATGAATACATACTGTGCAGATACAAATCCTCTTGCAAAGCATTAGTACAAACAGCCAGTTGGAAAATGATGTTTAATGATTTGGGTAAAATTACAGAAAGTGTTCTTACCAAATCTGCAAATGCCCTCTGAGAGCAAGTCATACGCCTCAAAGCAAGAGTTCTCAAACTGTGTTCTAGGAACCCTGAGAGTCTGTGGAGGTGCCCAAGAGGCAATGGCAGGTCCCATCTTCCACATACCCCACTCCTACAGGGCCCTGGTACTCCCATGTGCCCGTTAATACAGACCAACTCCGCCATTTACTCAAGCTCAACATACCCAGTAAACAAAACATAAAGCCATACCAAAGCTGATCATAATCAAATTGCTGGAAACCATGGTGCTAAAAAGAAAATCTTAATAAAGCAGCCTGGGGGAGAAAAGACATACATGTACAGAAATCAAAGATAAGACAGGAGACTTATTGTCAGAAAATATGCAAGCCAGAAGAAAATGCTGCTGAAAGGGAGGGAAAAAAAAGTCAGCCTAGAATTCTCAATTCAGTGGAAATGTCTTTCAAAAATAAAGGTGGAATAAAGAGGTCCTCAGACAAAAGCTGAAAGAATTTCTAGCCAGAAGACTTGTAATATAAGAAATATTTGAAGGAAAATGATGCTAGATGGACACATGAACCTATAAAAAGAAGTAGAGAGTCCCAAATGTGGTAATTGTGTGGCTAAGTATAAAAAAAATGTTTAATCTATTAAATCTAATCAACTTTTAACTGTTTAAAGAAATTATTATTATTGGGCTTAAAACATATGTTGGAGTTAAAGGCATGGCAAAAATAGTACAAAGGATGGGAGGAGGGTAACGGAAGTATATGGTTGTAAGGTTCTTACACGTATATGAAGTGGTTTATCTTCTGGATGTTACCCGGAGCATGTGATATTGATGGAAGGACATCTACCTGTTTATTTACTTATTTAAAAGGTTTGCTTATTTATTTTAGAGTTGTGGAAGGAGGGACAGAGGGAGAGAGAGAATCCCAGGCTCCCTGCTGAGCACAGAGCCTGATGCAGGTCTCCATCTCATGAGCCAGGGATCATGACCTGAACTGAAATCAGGTCAGGAGCTTAATAGACTGAGCCACCCAGGCACCTCAAGGATAGATATTTAGATCAATAAAGTAGACTAGAGAATCTAGATACAGACTCATTTATAAATATGAGTTGATTATCTGACAAAAATGCCAAGATACTTCAACAGGAAAAGGTTAGTCTTTTCAACAGATGGTGCCAGAAAAGTTGGATATTTGATTCTTAAAAAAAAAAAACAACACCTGATCTTTATGTCTCGTTGTACACAAAAATGAACTCAAAATGGATCAAAGACTTACATGTAAGAGTGAAATCTGTGAAACTTCTAGGAAAAACATTTGTCACATTATGCAGTATTTCTCAACTTTGGCACTGTTGCCATTTTGGGCTAGATCATTTATTATTGTTGGGGGGGCTATCCTGTGGATTGTAGGATATTTAGCAGCATCCTTGGTCTTTACCCACTAGATGCCAGTAGCATTCTCCCAGTTGTGACAATAAAAAAATAGCTCTAGACATTAACAAATATGTGTGTGTGTGTGTGTGTGTGCGCGCACGCGCGTGCATGTGTTGAGGGGTGTCACACCTGGTTGAGATGTACTGGATTAAGCAAATGTTGCTTAGGACACAAAAAAACAAACCATAAAAAAAGTGGTCAGTTGGACGTAACCAAAATCGAACCCTCTGCTCTTAAATACACTACCAAGAAAATGAAAAGGCAGGCCACAGACTAGTATTTGTAAAATGTATACCTGATAAAGGATTTGTTTTTTTTTTTAAGATTTTTTATTTATTGATTCATGATAGTCACACAGAGAGAGAGAGAGAAAGAGAGGCAGAGACACAGGCAGAGGGAGAAGCAGGCTCCATGCAGGGAGCCCGACGTGGGATTCGATCCCGGGTCTCCAGGATCGCGCCCTGGGCCAAAGGCAGGCGCTAAACCGCTGTGCCACCCAGGGATCCCCTGATAAAGGATTTGTATCCAGAATATATAAGTAGCTCAAAACTAAGAAGGCAACCCACATTAAAAATGAATGAAAGATGAGAACAGAAACTTCTCAAAAGTAGATAACGAAAATAAGCACATGAGAAGGTACTCAACATCATCGGAGAAATGCAAATAAAAGCCACAGTGAGACACCGCTTCACCACTGGAATGGCTCGAGTTAAAGATTGGTGACAGTAAGTGTTGACCAGGAGGTAGGACAACTGGAATTCACATACATTGCTGGTGGGAATATAAAACAGTAAGGTCACTTTGGAAAAACAGTTCGGCAGCATCTTATAAAATTAAACACACACGTACCATGTCTCCGCTATCTGGCTGTTAAAATATTTACTTGAAAGGTAAATGGAAAACAAATCGTATATCCCCACGGGGGAATACCGCGCTGTCATAAAAAGGAACAGACCACTGACACACAGTGACACGGGTGGATCGCAAGAGCAATAGGCTAAGGAAAAGGATCCAGATGCCACAACCACATACCGTGGGATTCCACTTCATGAAGTTCTAGAAAAAGTAAAATGACGTGACAGGAGCAGATCTGCTGTCTAGGCTGGGGGACGGAAGGAGCGAAGGATTAACTGCAAAGGAACGTGAAAGAACCTTTCCTAGAACACGTCTGTGGAAATGTTCTATATCCTGACTTGGTGCTGGTGATATACGTGGGTCAAAATCACATCGCACTGTACACGTAAGATGGACAAACTTTACTGTGCGTGAAGGATTCCTTAAGAAAGCTGATGTAACACGAAGCGGATGGGAGACTGCCTGGCTTTGAGGCTCTGAGTAGCTGGCAGTCAGGGAAGGCCTTGACAGGAGCCCTTGCAGGGACTTTCCAGCTTCTGTGGCTCGACACAAACGTTAGCTTTGCACTAACGTGCACCAGCAGTTTCAAAACACAAAGACCGCTTGGAGATGTGAAGGTGATACCTACCACTAGTGCTCCTGCCTTCAGTCCAGGATCATACGGCACTCGAAAGCTTTCTGGGAGATTCAAATTCTGCAGGTTCTCAAGCTTTTGCTTAAGTTGTGAAATAACTGCAATTGTCAAAAGTGCACAAAAGTTACATGAGTTTGAGAAATAGCCGATATTACCTGTAACAGTTCCTGAGGCCACATCTCTTTACCACGTTCTACGCATCTGGCCTGGTGTGGAGCAGGAGCACAGGGTGCAGGGTTCTGTCTTTGAGGAACCCACCATAAGAGATGGCAAGATAAGTCAGGCTTACTGTGGGGTATATGGCCGTGGATGTGTTCTACGGCAGAGCATAGAAGCTTTTGAGCCAGTCAGGTAGGGAAAGGATATTTTGAGGGTAATGCGAAGGCATGAATACTGTCATTTTCATCCCAACATGTGAAACTCTGAACTGCCATGTGGTTTGGGGAACGGACATGTAAAGAACATACACAATGCCATTCAGTGAGGGTTCTGTGTAAATGCTTTTCAAAAGAGGAAGTTAGATTACGTGGAGACAACGTGATGGCCTCAAAATTTAACTTAAAATTTAATTCAAGAGTTCTTTAGAATTCTAAATTCTAAGGCTGAAGGTATAGGGTGAAAATTACTTCCTGGATAACATATTAGGGGCCAGTACAAGTGTTTTCCTTTCTTACTTACAAGGCAAATAAAAGTAAGATGATTATTACCATTCTTAATTTTTAGCAGAGGGCATTATTGGTGTATTGGAAAAGAGTTAAAGGGAGAAAGTGGAAATTCAGAATATTTTCAAAAGTTTAAAATACTGTCTGAGTATGTTAATATGTGTCCATTAGGGGCCACAGTGCTGGAGGTAGGTATACAGAAATGAATAAGAAATATCCCCTGGTTTCAAGGCGCATGTAGTTTACCAGACCAGAAAGGTGTTAATGACCATAATAAAGTATCAAGACTCAAACCTATGGGAATACAGAGAAAGAGTGATTAATTTTCCTAGGGGCAGGAGCAGGATTTTTTAGGGATAAGAAGATCATCTTAGAAACGACTTCCGAGAGAAGGTGTATATATGTATGTGTGTAAGTACACTGACCTATATAAATATATATGTAAATATACACAGATTTTTAAATTAGCTTCGCAATAAAATTACATACATTTAAAGTGAGGAAGAAGGTAAATATTTGCAAATCACTACTCTCTGAGTGTGTGCAATTGTTCTTAAAGCAATGCATCTTACATTGGCATAATGCTTTTAAAATTTTTCGAAGAGTTGAATGTCTCTCATCATAAATTCATCCTTGGTGTGTTTACATGTATAATTCAAAAAAATATGAACCTGAGAAAGGAGAGCTTGAAATCTGCCTACTCCACGAAGACAGAAGATAAAGAAATCTGCTCCTGGCTCCCTTTAGGGAGGCGAGACTCGCCTTCCTGAAGGAGAGGAGTCATCACAGGGCATCTGGAGAGCAAGGCCTTTGGGAAGCGAACCAAGAAAATACAGCCACTGTACCTTGGGAACTGACATCGTATTTTTCAGCAGAGAGTGATTTGATATCAATGGTGACCTTCTGTAGCATCTCAATCACTTGAACTTGTTGAGTGAAGTCGTGCAGCATGGCAGTGCCGCAGCCCCTTAGATAGGCTTCCAGTAGCACGGCAAACCTCTGCTGGTAGTGCCTGGACTGGGCTATCTCGCTTCTCAAGAACCAAAACAAGAAATGACCAATTCTTTTGTTCTGGGCGGGCGGGTGGGGGGGAAGGAGAAGAAGAAGGGTGAAATCATGGTGACTAATGCTCTGTCAGTCAATTCTTGCTAACTGCTAGAAGGTCACACTGTCGCCGAAGTGTAAGTACTTACTCTTAAGCCACGCTTCAGCAGAAATCGGGCGAGGGCGCTGTCATGATATGGTTCAAATTTCACAGCCTGAAAGGAAGAACACGTGGGCGCTTTGTAGGGTTGCATTTTGCGTTGGTTAATCAGGAAAAGGGAGATGGAGGAAAAATGCTGTCTGTCTTATTGGGTCTTTTTCTGGCTGGGGTGAGGAGAATCTTACCAGCCACTTAGGTCTACCCTTTTGCCTTTGAGGACACTGGGCCAAAGTGAACCGCTTGCTTAAGGACTGGGATTAGAAGCCAGAACTCTTGACTCACCGTTATGTGCTTATGATAACTTCAAAGGTGAAGTAGTAAGGCTTTAGCTCCCATTAAGGACTTACTTGATTTATTGGAAGGACACAGGGGACACACGGGGGTGGCCATAACAAAATCTACAAAAGCGGAATGTTGAAGAGGTTGTTGGAAAGAAAATGGACAGTGGAGATAAGAGTACACGTAAGGAAAAAAATATTTGTTAGATGTGAAGATCCTAAAGATCCCATGGCTCCCCTTTTGCTCAGGATGCGTGTTGGGTGTCTCGCTGGCAGGTCACTGAGCTGCCTCACAGGCCCTTACGCCCAGGCCTGGACCATCCCCACTGAGCGATTACTACCCCCTGCCCTGCTGCCGTGTATACAGAGCTTGTCTGAAGAGTCTCTGATTTTAGATGCTCCTTTGGGTTTCGTAATTTTCGTATCACTTGGCTATCTCATGGATACTGACTTGGGTGGCAGGCAGCTCCATGGCTGAAGAAAAGGCACTGATAAAACGTAAAAAAATAACTAAGAATGGTGGGTGTATGAATATCTGTTGTAACATTGCTCTGTCTTTGCAATAAGTCTGCTAACAGCCGCAAGACTGGCAAGTAAGAGGCATACAAAGTTATAGGGTGGATGTCACGTGTGTGCATAAAGAGAGGCTTAAAGTGAAAGGACTTAGAGCATATTCCTTTTATAAATAGAAATGGCCTATCTTCCCCCTCCTCCCAAAGACCCAAAGAAATTCCCATTCCACTCTATGTTTTCTGGCCCATGAGCTTCTTGGTACAATTTCCAGTTCTAACTCTGGTCTTCCAGCTGGGAAATGATTAGTACTGATATGATACTATGTCATTTATCCTCATGCTGTCAGAGGTGCTTCTGATGCTTGTGTGCCTGCAGCCGCCAGGAAGGTCTGAATTCTGAGAATGTGGTTATTAAGCCACGGCACTAACTTCAGAATCAGTTGTAAGTTTCTAGATTGAACGTGAGTCTTTCTGACCTTATTCGTGTTTCACTTCTATAAACACAGTGCAGATCTCAGCCAGGAGACCATTTTAATCAGGAATGAGTCATTCAGCCATAGCTGAAAACGTCTCAAGTAGTTTTACAAATGACGGCTCTTTTTCAAATTTATGACCACAAATGCAATGTTAGTATTACTTACTGACCTCTTTCGTTTAAAACATTTCCAAGAAGAACCCTATGTGCTTTCCAATTCTGCAAAATTCACTTGTGAGACTGACAATGAAAAAAATAATTCATCGGTGAATTAAATTTCATTAATTGTCCTTTGTGTTATGTCAGTATCTATCCTGGTGGGCAGAGAAAATAAACATGAGGTACAGTGAATAGATGAAGACGGAGGTCGAGTGTAATGTTTCAAGCATCTGCCTGATGAGAAGGTGAAGATTCAGAGTTAAGGGTGAGAATATCCAAAATGCTCATCAGAAAACTCTGATGCCTTCCTCTAAGGATAGATCATGATTTGACAGTTTAGTGTCTGACACTTAGCCTAAGTCCTAAAGATCTCAGATCAAATGTCACTTACTCAGAACTGTCCCTGGTTTCTTCCAGCTAAACGAAGTATCCCCAGGACCCCTGCCAATTGTTTTCATAATACTCTGCAGTTTCTCCCAAAGCATGTGCACAATTTGTTATTAAATATCTGTTTGCATGTGTACGCACTCACTGTCAATCTTCTCCGTGGCACCACAAGCTATGGGGGGGGGGCAGAGACGGGCTCTGTTGTGATCACTGCTCTATATCTAGCATCCAGAAAGGGGTTGGGGGGGGGGAGGAAGAGGGGGAAGCGCTCAGTACGTGTTGTTGAATTAATGAAGGGACATGTCTACGCTCTAAAATAAACATTTCTCTTCCAATTCCTTTACTTCCTCTTCCTTGGTAAGCAGCACAATACGATCTGGGAACTGCTGTGGTGTGCAGAACTGTGCCCCTTTTTTCTTCAACTTCCTAGGTAAACCTTAGGCAAATCACTTGGCCCCTCTGGACCACAGGCAAAGAAAGGCGCGAGAACCAGAGTGGAAATCCTGGACCGGACCTGTCCAAAGAGAGGGGCTTTCGAGGCGCCACCCCAGACACAATGTGTGATAAGCGTGATCAGAGAGGGTGACCTTTGCTCTCCAGGATACACTATCCTGACCCTGGAGTGATGCAGGATATTGGAAGGGGTGAAAAGAGCAGGGCCTGGAGGCAGACCTCCTGGGGTTGGGTTTCTGCTCTGATGCTTTCAAAGTATGTGACCTGGAGCACGTTACTTACGCTCTCCGGGCCTCTGTTTCCTTACACATAACACGCAAACGTTAATTTGACCTCCCTCATAGTTGTTGGGAGAGTTCAGTGTGAGAATACAGGAAAAACACGCAAATGACTTGGAGCCTTGGAGTCTGGGCACAAGGGAGGTTCAATAAATCGCATCTCTCTCTCACTCAGTAAATGAGAACAAGGTTCTCCTGTGGGGCCAGTTTGCCTAAAAAGCAAAATTACTTAGGTCTTCAAAATGCTTACTGGCAACCCCTCCAAGTGAGTAAAAAAAAAAAAAGTCAATGGGACAGTTTACTACTTTTTTTGACGTCGCTTCATCAGGTCTGTGACTGATTGTGACACTGCGAACAAAGGGCATTTGGCAACTGAGTGGGGTGTGCCCGTGCACATGCAAATAAACCCTCTGAGGAGAGTGCTCCGGGGAGCACGCAAGCATCCCCTACCTGGACCAGCTGCAGCAGGTAATGCAGGACATCATCGTCCTCCAAGCTCTCCAGTTTCTGAACTGCGATGGCTCTGACGTTCTCATCGGAAAAGTTGCAGTCCAGGAGTTGCATGGTTAAGCCCACGTCCAAAGCGCTTTGGTCCCAGACCTCCCGTCTGGCCAACAGCTGGTATGTTTTGGCCACGATCTCTTGCTGTCCCCATTTTACGGAGCTAAACAGCTTAGGATAGGCCTTTGGATGCTTGAGACTTTCGTATCGGAAATGCCAGAGCAATTCCTTGTCCTCGGCCGTGAGAGGGTTAAGTGGATCCGTGGCTATGATCGCCTCCAGCTGCTTGCGAAGCTGGTTGGGCATTTCTGCTCGAACCCGGTCCGCTTCGGGGTCAGGGGTGGGCCGATGCTTGGGCAAGGCTATGGGGTGACAGTAATTGTCCAGAAGAATGGAGATGGACATGGAGTTCTCCTTGTCGGGGTTGGTGGCCGACGTGAGCTTGTCGGCGTTGAAGCTGCCCTGGTCCTCGCCCTTCCCGGAGATCTGCCACATGTGGAGCACGTACTCCCCGCGGCGCAGCAGGAAGCGGTGGTCTATGAGCAGCAGGTTCACGTAGTAGAGGAGCTGAGCTTTGCCCCTGGCCTCGGACCCGGGGCCGGGCGCGTCGGCCGAGGCCTTGGCGGCCGGCGTGGGGGCCTTGCTGCAGTAGACCTGCAGGTTCAGCAGGGCCCCCCGCGGCAGGTCCTTGATCTTGATGCTGAACTCCAGCCACACGTTCCAGAGCACCTCCTCCGTGAAGAGCTTGGGGCTGGTCCTCCGCTGGCAGAGGACCTGCTGCCCGTGCTGGATGTTGGCCTCCACGAAGACGGTGAGGTCGGCGTGGCGGGGCAGCACGGGGATGTCGATGCCCCGGATTTTGACCCTGAACCTGCGGTCGCAGTCCCACAGGGACACGGTGAACACGCTCTCGTGGTCCTTGCCGTGGATGGTGAGCTGCTCGTGGTAGCCGGTGGCCCCCGTGCAGTCGTCCACGAGCGGCCACTCCTCCTTCCTCACCTCGTCCAGGGCCGGGTCCGGAGGCGCGTCGAGCACCAGGTGCATCTCCTCTCCGTTCTTGAGGCACTGCCTCACCCACTGGAAGTTCTGCAGCGGCGTGTCCCCCACCAGGTACTCGTCGCGGCCGCACACGCGCAGCACGAAGTCCCGCTCGCTCTGGCCCTCGGGGATGCCCATCAGGGCCTTCTTCTTGGCCATCTTGGCGAAGAAGCCCCGGAGGATGGCGCCCGGCGTGTCGTCGGCCGACACCTTGACCGTCTGGCTGGTGGTGCCGCGGTGGATGACGATGAAGACGCAGTTGTTGGGGATCCTCTTCCGCAGGTAGTCGGGCAGCGGCTTGGACGTCACCCACGGGTGCATGGCGTAGAGCCGGGGGTCGCGGCCGGCCACCTCGAGCATGCGCGGCGTGACCAGGCGGCGGCGCGTGAACTCGAGCTCGTTGTCGTGCACGTTGCTGACGTCGGTGACGTCGTAGCCGATGAGCGCCGTGAGCTGCCGCTGGAAGGCGCGCGTGGCGGCGGAGGGCGCGCGCCGCTGCACCACGTGGATCTGGCCGGGGCTGCGGCGCAGCAGCTGCCAGTAGCGCAGGCAGTCGAGCGTCTGCACCACCTGGTAGCGGTCGTAGATCTCGTACCACTGGCCCTTCTTCTGGTAGAGCAGCACGAAGTGGTCGGGCCCGAGGCGCTGGTAGAAGTCGGCCGCCGCGCTCGTCTCCAGCGCGCGCAGCCACACCTGCGCCTTCATCTGCTCCACGTTGCCGTGGCCCGCCACGTGCAGCAGCGCCGTCTCGGGGGCCTTGCTGCCGCGCTGGCTGGTGGGCAGCACGAACTCGATGGGGATGAGCTCCATGGACGGCAGGCCGGCCGCGGGGCCGCGCGCCTTCATCCTCCGGCGGCGGCGGCGGTCCTCCCTCAGCACCACGCGCGGCTCACGGCCCTGCGGCTCCATGCCCCGCGCCACCTGCGGGCCGACAGCGCGGGCTGCGTCACGTCACGCGGGGGCTCGGGAGAGAGCCCGGAGGGGGGCACGCGGGTGGGGGTGGGGGTGGGGAGCGGGGGCCCACGGGGGCTGGGCCCGGGGTGGGAGCGGGGGCCCACGAGGGCTGGTCCCGGGGGTGGGAGCGGGGTACCCAGGAATGGTGAGTGGGGGCCCACGAGGGCTGGTCCCGGAGGTGGGAGAGAGGTACCGGGGGGGTTGGGAGCGGGGGCCATGAGGGCTGATCCCGGAGAGATGGGTATGGGATACTGGGGGGTCGGGAGCGTGGAACCGGGGGGTCAGGAATGGGGGCCCACGAGAGCTGATCCCGCCGCTCAGTGTCTGGGTGCCTTGAGCTGTTGAAGTAATCTCCCCCCAAGGGGTCAGCCGGGGTTAGGAAAACCTCAGAGGGTGGAGGTGAGGCTCAAATAAAGTAATATCCTTGTTCCGTATGGGCGACAGGTATATGGGGGGTCATTCATCATGTCCCTTCATTACATCTGAAGGTTTGATTTTTTTTTAAAAAAAAGATTATATTTATTTATTCATGAGAGACAGAGAAAGAGAGAGAGAGGCAGAGACACAGGTGGAGGGAGAAGCAGGCTCCACGCAAGGAGCCCGATGTGGGACTCGATCCCAGATCCTGGGATCACGCCCTGGGTGGAAGGCAGGCGCTCAACTGCTGAGCCATCCAGGCATCTCAAAGGCTTAATTAAAGAGAGAGAGAGAGAGAGAGAGAGAGAGAGAGAGAGAGAGAGAGATGTGAAGCACTCATCTCTACAGTCCCTAACGGGTTATAATGGCTTAAAGTTGGTAATCGTTCTTCAGCACCCTGGAATGAATAAATGAGCAAGATCATGCAGTTAAAGGACAGAGTTCCAATCTACAAGTTGCACCATGAGATGTTGAAACCGCCCCACTTTGAAAAACAGGCCTTCGACTTGTTTCATCTTTGTTCGGTCTTACACTTCTCCTTGGGACCCAGACACCTCACCCAACCACGCTTCACATTCTCGATTTTTCAAACTGTCTGGATCGGGTTTCTCCTCCCTAGCCAACTTCCTGTCTTTTCTTTTCTTTTTTTTTAAAGGATTTTATTATTTATTCATGAGAGACTCAGAGAGAGAGGCAGAGACACAGGCAGAGGGAGAAGCAGGCTCCCTGTGGGGAGCCCGATGCAGGACTCAATCCCAGGACCCCGGGGATCACAACCTGGGCCGAAGGCAGACGCTTAACCACTGAGCCACCCAGGTGCCCCCTCTTTTCATTTTTTCCTTTCTGGTTAGGAAAGGTAGTAATTTCATTTGATAATATTAAAAAAATGCCACAGTCGGTGAAGCTGCAAGCAAGAACATTGGGCAGATATTTACGTTTTGGGATTGTGAAATGTGTACACATTCCGGCTGTCGTTGCCACATTAAGGCGGTATCTTAGAGGAGTCCCCCCCGGGCTGTACTCTTCTAGTATGAACATTCAGATATTTTTGACTTTGCACCAATTCATTCTATCTGCTCTGCCTTCGATAGTGGAGAAGCCACAGGATGGAAGGAAGGATTTCTGGACTCCGGAGACCTGCTATTTGGACCCCAATCGATTATTTAACTTCTTTTTTTTGCCTTCATATTTTTCATCTCTATAATGAGAATTCATAACTGTATTCTCATCAGCTCACTCTTTCCTCAAATCTTTAATAAGTACCTACCCTTCATAGAGCAGTTCAGTTAAAATGTGACAGGATGCCATAGGAAACCCTTCAAATAAATACTAAAAATATTAAAATTGAAATACAAACAAGGTGCTTTAATATTTAGTCTCAGTACATGGTAAGATAAATTCTAAAGAAGAACCAAACCTTGATATAAAAATGAACGTTTCAGAGGCTACCGTTTACTCTCTGAAATGACTAATGTTAGCGAGACTCATGACTACTTATTTCCTTAATAGCAGACCATTTGATATATACCAAAAAGGAGAGTTTGATTAAAAGATAAGAAAGACAAGTTTCATTAGATCCAAACTTCCATTCGAATCTTGACCTAAACTTACTTTTAAAGTCAGTATTCCCTCTCTTAAAATATTATGAAGTTGTATCTAGTAAAGACATGAAATCAACTGTCCCAAAGGACTCTCCCCTGCAGCTGTTAACTCACTGTTTGGTCTGTGGCTACACTGTAGAATAACTGCCAAAGAAGAGAACCGTAAGATGCATTTATATTGACACCAAGTTGGACTAAAATAGGTCCAGGTTTAGGCAAAGTACAAGTACACAGGGACAACTTCTGCCTCAGTGATCCCAAGCCATCTCACAAGCTACAAGACGCAGAAGAAAACGGACCGGCTAAATACTCACTGCTTTCCTTCATGGCCGTGGCTGAGCAGCTTTCTCCTCTTAAGAGAAGGCGTCAGGAACACTGGTAAGCCCAATAAGCGCTAAGCATGCATTTGGAAGAAGGTGAAGCCGGGCTGGCATAAGCTCCTGTGCCCTCCCTCTTCCTCCCAAACAAAAACAAAAAAAAAAAAGACAGATGCACCTGCAGAGCTTTTGCCGGGGCCTTGTGGATATCCACACGTATGGGCTGCACTAGACAATGAAACGGAGACATTCAGTGGTGGTTATCATCTCAAGAAGCGACAACCATTCCAGATAAAAATATTCTAGCTGAGACGGAAGTGTCACTATTTCGAGTCAGACCCAACAAAGGGGATAAAAAAAAAAAAAATAGAAGGAAGTAATACCTGATAAAGCAGCGGAGGTGATGATGCTGAAGGATCATTTGTTTAATTTTTGAAAACAAAACAAATTCGAATCTACCCAGTGTAGCCTCTAAACTCTTCCGCTTTTCTGGGTCTCCCTTCGTATCCAGATGCAGAGGAAGTGTTGCAGTTACCAGGAAGGAAGTTTTAACCAAGTTGATTATACGTGTGATTGCTCATTTTAAAAGTGTCAGAAATGCATTTCCTGTTATAGCACAGAGTGAAGCACCAGAGTGAAGTGTTTACCAAATATATATTCTGCTCTGTGAGTGAACTTTTTTAAAAGGGGAGAGACTGAAACAAATTAAAATACACATTCGTAAGACATAAACACACGAGACGTACTTTTTCTAGGCTAGTTCTTAGAAGAAAAGGCCTAACAGCCACAATATTAGAGAAACAACCTGGTAGGAAGATTTCAAGAGGCAAATGAAACCCATTAGTTCTGCAAAACTCATTTAATTAATTAATTAATTAATTAATTAATTAATCTTTCCTTGTGGGAATTCAAATGAACCCTTGTTCATATGCTGTAACTGAGGGATGGAAGGAGAGAAACCTAGTGATCCAGGGGCCTGAGTTACCAAGCTGAACATTTTCAAAGACGAGGTCTGGGAGCTTGTTTCCTTACCTTGCTGAGACATTTCTCTATATTTTCAGAGCGTTCAGGGTCTGAGATATCACTGTTGTGTGTGTGTGCGTGCGCGAGGGTGCACCCATGAGTGCCGTAGGGTGAGACTTACTGTGAGCAGTGATCGGCTGCAGAAAAAAATAGAAGGTTCCTCAGTGTCATGGGAAAATTGGAGCTCTGAGCATTGTCACACCATGAGATAGTCACTGAGAGATGGCTCCTGAGTCCCATGGGGGTAGAGAATCCATTGAAAAGCCATCCTAAATAACGTTTAGAGCAGTTCCGTATTTTCCAGGTGACCTCAATTCCTTCTAGAACCCCCAAGCCCACTCAGATCCTGAGCCAGTTCCCCTCTTCTTCATCCTCAGGGTTTCCCATATGGGGGGTTCATCCCCAGTCTGGGCTCTCATGGACTCCAGCTGAGCCCCAGGAACAACAGGTAGGATGGCGCTGGCCTCACAGCTTTCTTGGACACATATAATTGAGAGATTCTCTGCATTACTTTGACATCAAGATAAATTGTTGTTGATCGACCTATCTCCTTTCACAAAGATCCCCTGGGTCTTAGCTTTCTGCAAATAGTTTCTTTTCTTCCTTTTTAAAGGAAGATTTTATTAATTTATTTACGAGAGACACAGAGAGAGAGGCAGAGACACAGGCAGAGGGAGAAGCAGGCTCCCTTTGGGGGAGCCGGATGTGGGACTCGATCCCAGGATCCCAGGATCCCAGGATCCCAGGTCATGCCCTGAGCCAAAGGCAGATGCTCAACCCTAAGGCACCCAGGTGCCCCACTGCAAATAGTTTTTATCAGTAGTCAAATAGTACCTATAGTCGTTGACAGCGGTAGGTAAATCATTTGATTCAAAGACTGCCTTCCAAATACTTGGAAGGGCCTCATCAGCTTCCCAAGGTATATTCCTACGTTGGAAGAGTCCCTTAGGAGGCTGGCAGATTTAGAAGTGTCAGAGTTGGCCCTCTTGGTTGATTCTGAATGAGGGCCCAAGGAACCGTGCTGGAGGAGCTTGCCAAGCTGTGCTTCACCCAGAGTGTGGAAGGGGAGGCTAGTGGGGGGAGGTGAGCTGGCCACAGAGGGACCACGAGCTTGGTTCACTCTGTTCCCAGACCATTGAACAGATTTCTCCGTAGCCCTGGCTCATTCACACTCAGGGGGCCACATCCCAACCTGGTATCTCCCCCCTGCCACGTTATTCCAAAATGCTAGATGCTGGCTCTCAGGTCTCCTTGCCACTGAAAGAACCGCTCAGCTAAGTCCAATTATGCAAATATTGTCTGTTCTATGACTAAACTTGCAAACAGTTCAGGCTTTATTGGTGGTTTGAGATTAAAAATACCCTGCCCTTCCCCAAATCCTAATATAGCCACTAAAATTTGACTATATGTCATATGCGTTCCAAGGCAGAAGTCATGGTCAATGTCTCCTTCCTTTCGGTGGATACTTCCTCCTTGCAGAGGAATCATGTACTAGTTAGGGCCTCTTTCATCCTCAGAAAACCCCTAGGCTTCATCATTAACCTACTTTTTTGGTATGTGTCTCTTTTCATCTTTCTCTTCCCCTCTCCTGTGAATCTCCATGCATCTAGCACCATGTTTTACAGACAGTCGACATACATGACCTTCTGTATATCACTTCCAACCATCACAGGAAAGACAAGCTAGAAGAGCTGAGACAATAACACAGTAAGATCGATCAGTGGTCAATAAAATAGTTTGAGACGTGCAGTATGATAGTATGTATAGGTCAGATTGTTTAAGTACATTATATCATGTTTTGTTATAAAAATACAACATTTTGAGAGAGGGGGTCACCTTGGGTGGGATTTAAAAAATTTTTTAATATGCAGAGGGAGGCCTAGGATTTAAGGGAGGAGGAGGAATCATAGGGGAAGGTTTCTAAGCCTTAGAGTATCTGGGGGACAGCAAAGACATCCGTTTGCGGAAATGGAGGGTTTATGAAAGACAGCAGTGGGAGGTACGGAGGTTCGGGAAAGACACGGGAAGACTGGCATGTGCTTCCCAAACTTATTTCATGTCCCAGCACATGTGAATAGCAACAACATTTGTATGGTGCACTGGGTACGATGGAGTGAATATTCCTGTCCAACCCTCCAATTCATATATGGAAATCTTATCCTCTAATGTAGCAGTATTAGGTGGGGACTTTGAGGATCTGTGTCTTTGTAAAAGGAACCCCACACAGCTCTCTGGCCCTCTTTCTGCCATGTGAAGGCACAAGAGAATATGGCAACCTGGAAGAGGGCGCTCACTAGAACCTGACCATCAGGCACCCTGATCTTGGAGGCCTAGCGAGAAATACATGTCGGTTGTTTATAAGCCACCTCGTCTACAGTATCTTATTATAGCAGCTCAAAGTGACTATGTCACTAAGGTCAAGCCAAGAGGCTCCTCAAAGCACAAGACAGTGCCTGCCTCCCAAGGCCCTAAACGCTTTTGGGGCACACTCTTTGGCAAGCTCTGTGGTTGGTGGTGGTTGTTCCTGGTTGGGGCAGCTATCTGATGTAGACATGTGGGTATCTCTTTGGCTTGAGAAAGCACTAGAATCCGTCTTTTCACATTTTTTAGTGTAGCCTCAGATGGCAGATACAATGTGAACAAAACTACAAAAAGTCATTTTAACCCAGCAATGGACCTTACTTTTATACCTTGCTTTGATGTCTGGGCACACGTACGAATCTTTGTGAAGCTTTTTGGTCCATATCTGGTAAGATGAAAGAGAAGCATCCTGGTATTGTAGAAACACTAGCAGTCATGAGACCTAGATTTATTTCTGCTTATTCCCTGGGCCTAATATTTGCCCATCCATCTCTCTCACCTTCCTAATCTACCAAAAGGACAACCCCCACCCTCATTATCTCATAGGAAGTTGTAGTCAAGCTTCATGTTTCAATGGAACATAAACTTATTTGACTAAAAAACATCCAAGACATCGTTTTGGATGTTCTGGAGGACATATGATTCCAAGTGTCACTCAACCAACACGACATACAGAGGAAGAAGAGGTCTGTGCCCTTCTGCATTTCTTTTTCCGAGAGAGAACTTTCCCAGAGGCTTCCTGGGTTCCCTCTTCTCTCTGGCCAGAATTGTGGCAAGTGCCCACCTACCCCTCAGCCAATCACTGGGAAAGGGGATAGAATTTCCTTGAGTGGTTTAAATGAATCAGGATTTTCTCTGCTGAGTGCCTGGATGGCAGAGAAATGTGGACACCACAACAAAATGTCAGAGCTCTGAGAGCAAGGACAGAGGGGCCCTGGGGAGGGCTGCAGGAGAGTTTGTCACAGCCTTGAATGCTATGAGGGAGGTAGGCTATTATCATGCCACGTGGGTAGAGGGGAGCCCCTCCAGGTTTAGAGAGAAGAAGCTACAGGAAATCATCACGGTCAACACAACACAACCGCAAGGATCTACAGCCGGGTCGAGTTGCCTGTGGGGCGTTGGCATGCATTTTCCATTCTTATTAGCAGAAATTGGCCATTGAGAGCACTTTTGCTGATACAGCTTAGTAAGCACTTCACAAATCTCTAGGAAAGATTTTTCTGTAAATTGAGTTTTAGAAATCCCAATTCCTTAGCATGATGTACCAGACCATTTGTGATCTGTCCCTTATGTTCTACCCTTAACTTGATGCCTTATTTTCTAAATCACCCCCTCATTTGAGTTCAACTCTTTCTGCTCTCCCACTTGCTGTGCTTCGCATGCTGCTCACGCTGCTCCATCTCCTCCCTTAGTCTTTTCTCCTCTCTCCTTCCCCCATTTCCTAACCCCCTCAGCCATTTGAGCAACTCCTCTTCTTCAACTCCATTTGCCTAACCCCCTTGGGCAGGGCTTTCTGGTTTCGGGAGAGCATGGGGTGAGGAAGGCTTTTCTTTACATCCGTAACTACCCCAAGAATAACACCAAAACCAAACCCTCCCATAGCACGTTCTATGGGGCTTAGGTTGTTCTGAGCGCTTTATTTTTTTGTATTTATTTATTTTTGAGTGCTTTAATACATTAATTTATTTCATCCTCCTAGCATGCCAAGGAGGGGCACAACTCTTACCCCACTCACAGATCATGAAAACGGTGCACAGACGTTAAGTGGCTTGCCCCAGGTCCCACAGCTGGCAAGGGCAGCTGTCACGGTGCTTCTCCAGGCGAGGGTAGCTGTTTTACTGGGCTGCCTCCTCGGTGAGACTGTGAGTTCTCGGGGACAGTGACTGCTCTGCTCATCACTGAATTCCCCGGGGCCTCACACAGTGCTTGGCACATACAAAGCCAGGGCCTTGATAAATAGTTGCAGGATGGATAGTTTGTATAGAATATCTCTGTTTTGGAAATCAGTGGGTTCCCTTGCATTTGCAGGAAGCAAGGGGAATATTGGGTGATACTCCTGACGGAAACTGAAACCCAGGCATCCCCTCCCTCCCCTCTAACGATGCAACCCAAAGCCCTGCAATTTGCCTCCTCTGGAAACTTCAGAACAAGAAATTCGGGGAGGAAAATAGCGTGCAGAGTGTGGAAGGTGGGAAGAAACCCAGCTGAACATCATAAGGAACTATAATGCTTTAGAAACATCCCCTTGGGGTCCCCCCGGTGGCCCAGTGGTTGAGCGTCTGCCTTTGGCTCAGGTCGTGGTCCCTGGGTCCTGGGATGGGTCCTGCATCGGGCTCCCCACAGGGAGCCTGCTTCTCCCTCTGCCTGTGTCTCTGCCCCCAGGCCCCCCCCCCGTTTCTCATGCACGAATAAAAAAAAAAAGAAAAAGAAACATCCCCTTTTTAGCCCCTCTGCTGGATCCCATTTATTAGTCCTTTTTGTTGTTCCCTGAATAAAAGGAACTGAAATAGAAGACCCCAAACAGCCTGCACCACCCATCCCTGTAAACACAGCGTGGATGCCCAGTCGCAGCCCTGGGCCTCTGCCTTCAGGATTCGCTGCAGACTTTCTAGAATCCTCATCAACTACCTGCACGCCCACCTACCACCTGGTCACATGCCTGTCTCTATCTCACGGTCCGAGGTCCCGACTGAGACAAAACTGGCAGCAGGGAGTGACGCTTGCAAACCCAGGCCGGTTCGTGGTTTCCCTGTCCCCGGGCATAGCGGAGACTCGGGGGACAGGCCCGAGGGAGCCGCTCCCAGGGTGACAGCCTCGGGCCGCGGGGGCCTCGCTCCTTCCAAAGCCCCGCGATCTCCGCGGGCAGCCTGGGGGCGCAGCCGGTCGGAAGGAGAAGAGTGCAGGAGGGCGGGGGGGGGGGGGCGAGGAGGGAGGAGGGGACGGGGGGGGGGGGCGGGAGGGAGGAGGGGACGGGGGGGGGGGCGGGAGGGGGTGGTTGGGGGGCTAGCGGGGCGGGAGCGCCGACCCGAGTCCCCTTCCCCTGCCCCCCATCCTCCCCCCTCTCCCGTCCCGGAGCCCGGCCCCTCCCCCCCCCCCGCCCCCAGTCCCTGAGCCCGGTGCCCCTCCCCCTCTTCCCCACCCCTGTCCCCGAGCCCGGCGCTCCCCCGCCCCCAGTCCCTGAGCCCGGTACACCCCCGCCCCCCCATCCTCCCCCCCTCCACCCTCAGTCCCCGAGCCCGGTGCCCCCCCCCCCCGAGCCCCCCCCGCCCCCGCCCGCTCCCGAGTCCGGCCCTGCGTGTGTTCAGAGCCAGGAGCGTGTCCCGCCCCGGGTGGCAGCGCCTCCCGTCCTCGCCCCACCCCTTCCCTCCCGCCTTCCTTCTCGGGAGGGGCTTCGCCTTGAGCGTTCATCCAGCTGCGCGCTCGGTGGTCACTTTGCTGCGTGCCTGTCACCCATGGATGCCGATCGGAGAGAGCGTTTACCTACAGCTATTTTACTTAAGAAATGTCTGAAGCCTAAGCTCCCTCTCCTACTTTCTCCGTTAAGAGCGCCCCTTCTTTGGCTGACCCCTGCCGGGGCCCATCTGGGCGTTGCTGTACCTTAGTCACCGTCATCCTGTGCTGGCGGGTGGGTCCCTGCCCGAGGGAGCTTGCAACACAGCAGGGCAGACCTAGGTGAGGGGAAGGGTTGTAGGGGTTCAGAGCTGCCTTTCCCCCGTGAGCCTCCAGAGGGGAGGCCTGGAGAGGGGCGGCAGGGGGAGCAGGTGGAGCTGGGCAGGGGGTGAGCGGGAGGAGTGTTCCAGCAGGAGGCCTGTAAGCGGCCTAGAAAGAGGCCAGGAGGGCGGGGGGGCTGTGGCCAAGTCCTGGCATTCCTGACAGCGCCAGGGTGAGAAGCTTTCTGTAGGATTCCTTTAAGTGGGAAGAGCCACACTGAGCAGGGTCGGGTGGGAGCACATCACTAGGGACTTTCTTTTTTTAAATTAACAGCTTTATTGAGGTTTACTTTACATACCATTCCCTTTAGTTTTAACCTTGCAAGTGGTTCTCTGGGGCAAAGGCGACAGTCCTAATGTATTCATTAGGATGTGCTAACTAGGCTAATCGTGTAACAAAATCTTAATGGTTTATTGCTTTCTCTGTCGTAGGGCCAAGCTGGTTGGGTAGGGGGGTGCTGTTCTAAGGGCTCATTCAGGAACCAGCTCCAAGTAGCTGCTGTCCCCTTGAGCTTTGAGGCCCAGATTGAGTCTAGGAAGGGCTCACATCACTTGTACTGTGACTTCACTGGTCAGAACTCTGTCACGTGACCCACCCAACCCCATCAAGGGGAGCTGGGGAATACCCTCCCTCTGTGTGTCCACAGGGAGAAAAGAAACAGCATTCTGTTTGCAGCAACATAGTAGGGTCTATTCAGCTTTGATGAGCGTGATAAAATCTAAGTAGTAGTATCATACGTGTAGGTTCACGTGGGATGAATTAGTTCTGTCATGAGACACTTAGAATGTGACCCATTGGCATTAGACAGTCAATGATGGGGTGATTGTATCTCTTCTTCATGTGGAATGGTCAGTGATAAGTAAAGGCTTTTACGAAACCAGACACTGGCAGTTCCCCGCAGTTGTCTTCTCCAGACACTCTATAAAGAGCAGTTCTTCCTTGTATTTGCCAGCAAATTCTCTTCTAATCAGGCGTTGCAGTTATCCAGAGAATATGCATCAGAGACTGGAGAGAGATTCGTGAATAGCTAAGGAAATACATTGATCTTGCCATTGTCAAGGCCAACCAAGACATTTTAAAATCACACTTAAGAGTATGTTGTCAATTATTGATACTAACCCGTCAGTATTAAAGTTTATCTATCATAATCCAGGTTGATTTTCAGAAACTTAAAAAATAAAACTATTTTTATTTTTAAGATTTTGTTTATTTATTCATCGAGATATATATAGAGAGGCAGAGACCCAGGCAGAGGGAGAAGCAGGCTCCATGCAGGGAGCCCGATGTGGGACTCAATCCCAGGTCTCCAGGATCAGGCCCTGGGCCAAAGGTGGCGCTAAACCGCTGAGCCACCCGGGCTGCCCAAATAAAACTATTTTTAGTAAAACATTTATATGTATCATCAGCAGAGTAGGGGATTGATGGAAGGTCCAGGTCATGTAGTCATTTGAAGACCAGGCAGACAGAGGCTCCACCATCTTCAACGTGTGGCTTTCTAGATTGCTGCAGGCGTCAACATCCAGCCAGAAGATGACAGTGGCATATGGCACAGGAGATTTTTATGGGTTGGGCCTGAAAATGGGAAATGACACTTCCATTTACGTTTCATCGACCAGAACTGAGTCATGTAACTATACCTATTGCAAGGGTCTGAGAAATATAGTCTCTTTTGCAGCTCACCAGTGACTACCCAGTGGTAGTGATGGGGAAGGTCATCCCTCTTTGGTGAGCAGCTAGTCATCTCTGGCACAGTGGGGCTACCTAACTTCTCTCTTTTTTTTTTAAAAGAACTTACCTATATATCCTGGCTCTACCCAAATGTGAAATACTAGGGATGTTGGTTTTAAGAACAAAAAGGAGATTTTGCTTTAATATGATGGTTCTAAATGGATGAAATATTTTGTTGTTATTGAGTTGATACTATAAGTTTGTTGGATTGAGAATATGAGTCCCAAACAGAGGGATAGATAGTGTGGATGGTTATCTGGTGCCGATGTCCAGAGGAGATAAGAAGCAAGGCAGAAGGGATAGCCAGTAGGGCTGTTGACAAATTTCTCCAGTTCTCCTAGAAGGCAGGAGGTAAGACAATATTCCCCTGCCCCCTTTGAAGTTAAGATGATCATTGATTTGCTTTGACCAATGAAATATGAGCAGAATTGTGTCACAAGCTGTTGTGTTTCCTCCCCTCTGCTGTGGAAAACTTTAAGTACACGTGTACATGTTGAGATGTAACCTTGTCCACATGGCCCCAGAAAGGCTGGGATCAGCAGAGCTCCCCAGTTCACTCATGTTGAGTGTGTATATGGGCAGGAAATGTACTGTTGGTGGGTCAAGCTACTGAAATCTTGCAGTTGTCTATAGCCAAAAGCAAATCTAAGCATGCTCTGACTGCTACATCAGGTAAAGGTTCTTGAAAAGACAGGCTGTCATAATATTCTGGATCAGATTTTAAAAGGTTAAATTTCACTCTAGGGAATTTGAAATGTAGAGATGTTTTGAGTGAAAGATTTTGTTGATAATCAACTTTAAGTGGTATAAACCGATCCTATGTCTTCATCAAGGTACAATTTATCCAACTTAAAAATACTTAAAAAAGTGATGCTATAAACTTCTTTATTATAAAAAATACTTCAGAAACAGCATTTTATCTAATGTTTTTAAAGTACACAATTAAAGAAAAATAACGTCTAATTTTTTTTTAGCAGGTTTTAAGTGAGATGTAATTTTCAGAGTTTTAGATGTAGATTTTATTAAGTAAATTATATATAATTTTTAGAAATCTTTGTTCATAAAACTGTTCCTCTTTCCCCTCAGGGAGTTTGTGTGGCATTTCTTAGAACTTCTTTCTTTTTTTTTTTTAAATAAGATTTATTTATATATTTTAGAGAGACAGTGTGTGTGCATGTGTGCGTGTAAGTGTGCATGTGAGCAGTGGGGAGGGGCAGAGGGAGAGAGAAACTGCCATGCAGACTTCCAGGTGAGTGCAGAGCCCAGGCTCTATCCTAGGTCTCTGAGATCATGACCTGGGCCAAAAGCAAGAGCTGGACATTTAACTAACTGAGCCACTGAGGCGCCCAGAACTAACTTACTTACTTTCTTTCTTTCTTTCTTTCTTTCTTTCTTTCTTTCTTTCTTTCTTTCTTTCTTTTTCTTTCTTTTTTTCTTTCTTTCGATTTTTATTTATTCATGAGAAACACAGAGAGAGGCAGAGACATAGGCAGAGGGAGAAGCAGGCTCCCTGTGGGGAGCCCGATGCAGGACTCCAACCCAGGACCCCGGGATCATGACCTGAGCCAAAGGCAGATGCTCAACCACTGAGCTATCCAGGGGCCCCAGAACTTACTCTTTCTTAGTGGAATTGAAATAACTGGAATTAATACGAGGATCTTTTTCTCCTTTTATTTCCTCAGTTCTGCTTTAAAAATTCTATGATTGCCATATTTAAATCACAGTGTCAGGATATTTACCACCAGTGCCAACATTCACTTGGAAGCCTTATATCCTCTGCCCCAATATGCCTCATGATGAACAAGGATGACGACAGTGGTACGAACATCTCAGCATGAGACAATAGGTTGTGAGTCTTTCCTATTTTCCAGTGTAGCAGGACGTTCAAACCTTGGTAGGCAACAGGATGGGCTACCCTAGCATTTTCTGAATGCCAGTTTTTGCTCTGGCTGTCAGAACCCTCTGGGAAACTTGTTAAAAATGTAGGTTTGGGATGCCTGGGTGGCTCAGTGGTTGAGCATCTGCCTTTGGCTCAGGGCGTGATCCTGGAGTTCTAAGATCGAGTCCTGCATCGGGCTCCCTGCAGGGGCCTCCTTCTCCCTCTGCCTGTGTCTCTGCCTCTCTCTGTGTCTCTCATGAATAAATAAATAAAATCTTAAAAACAAAAATGTAGGTTCTTGGTTTCACTCCCATTCTCCCTGAATCAAAACATCCAGAGAAGACCTGGGAATCTGCATTTTTGATAATCTCTCCAGTTGATTCTGCTGGACATCTGGGTCTATCTCAGCCAAGGGCATCAGGGACCCTCCAGAAGGCAGAACATGGCAGTGTGCTCTCCATCCTTTCTCGGTCATGAGGATATGTGCACTTGTCTGTTTGCCCCAAAACTATGTGAGATGGTGAGATCCTTTAAGAAGGAGAAACTTCTGATAAAAAGTTTGAACTTTGAGTTAACTAAATACCCCAAAAGAGACTTTTTTTTTTAAGAGAGAGAGAGAGAGGAGGGGAGAGGCAGAAGGAGAAGGAGGAGAGAAACTCAAGCAGACTCTATGCTGAGCGTGGAGCCTTACGCGTGGCTCGATCTCAGCCCTGAGATCTTTGCACAACAGAATCTTGGTATGTACAGCATACTTCTCTATCCTTCAAGCAACCCAGCCTCAAGTTTAATTTGACGTTAAAAAAATCTAATTTGACATTAAAGTGATTTTTCAAGCAAAATTTCTAAGATACTGTTCCCTGGAATGTATTTTGGGACATGTTGACTCACATTATTTGGCTTCTTCTCCATGTGCATGTATATACATGGGTACCTACACAATCTTATAGCATCATCACGCACAATTTGGTGGCTTCCCCGAATGGCAGCCTCAAAGCACTGACTATCCCATGGCTGCTGTGGGGCTGGGATATTGCAGATTGCAGCTTTAGAAAGTGGGATGTAGTGAACAGATTGGGAATGGAAGGTTTGGTGTCTTAGTCTATGTTCCTCCAGAACGACAGCCTCCAAATTGAGACAAGGATTTGGGTGCCAGAAGTTTACTTGGGAAATGATCCCAGGAGGCATAGTGATAGAATTAGATGGGGAGACAGAGAATGGGGGAAGGTCAATAAAGGTTATTTCAATGACTACTGTGGGCACAAGGGCTCAATCCCTCTGGGACACTCCAAAAACTATGTGTGCAACAAACTCCAGGAACATCCTACTGATACGGGAGGAAGGTGATTATTATATATAACTAATCAAAAGAACACAGTCTTGATGTGTATTTACCTGCACATATAAAGTCATCTAAGTCTTTATCTCAGATAATTTAAAAAGTTGATCTCAAAATCATTTTTTAAAAAGATTTTATTTATTTATTTATTCATGAGAGACAGAGAGAGAGAGAGGCAGAGACACAGGCAGAGGGAGAAGCAGGCTCCGTGCTGGGAGCCCGATGTGGGACTCGATCCCAGGTCTCCAGGATCAGACCCTGGGCTGAAGGCGGCGCTAAACCACTGAGCCACCCGGGCTGCCCTCAAAATCATTTTTAAAAAAATTCTTTGGACTCTCTTAAACTCAGGCAGTCATAGGATCATATGAAAGAGTTACCTGATGAGAAATAATTGAACTAGCGGGAGAATGGGAGCAAGAGGATTTTGGAGAAGCCATTTCATTCCCCTTGTTGAGGTACCCATGGCCTAGACCAGAGAGTGGCTCTGAACATAAAGAAGAATGAGTGATAATTTCAGGCAGCCTGGAGGTAAGTAAGAAAGGAGTGGACAGAAGCAACGGAATCTCTAAGATGTTAAGTCCATGAGGATCCCTGGGTAGCTCAGTGGTTTAGCACCTGCCTTTGGCCCAGGGCGTGATCCTGGAGTCCTAGGGTCGAGTCCCAGCGTCGAGTCCCGCATCAGGCTCCCTGCATGGAGCCTGCTTCTCCCTCTGCCTGTGTCTCTGCCTCTCTCTCTCTCTCTCTCTCTCTGTGTGTGTGTCTCTCATGCATAAATAAATAAGATCTTTAAAAAAAATAAAAAGCCCATGGACCAGGAAGATAATGTTACTTTTGACAGAAATGGGAAAGTGAGGAAAAGATCCCTTTTGAAGGGCCAACATCTTGACCATCACTTATATTTGGGGCTGAAGTTTATTTTTAACTGGGATCGACCGACTTCACCCTTCCTTCTATTCCTTTCAACAAATACATGCTTTACTTTGGCACAAGGATTTGCTGGATAAACCTAATATCTGATAGGAATGACTGAAAATTTGGTGATATTATAAATGTATAATTTACACTTCTGATTTGGAAAGATTTACGTAAAAAAGTTAAGAGTCCTAAAGGGTACAGACAAAAGATAAACTCTAAATACACAGCAAAATAAACATATGTAGTACTAAGTGAATTAAATTCTTATTAACGTGTGAAATAATGAACTTTTAACCTCTGCGGTGAATTCTATTGCAGAAGTAGCTTTAATTGGCTTCCTACAATTGCCTTGTTAATATATGTAAATTAGCACCTAGCGTCTCGCCCTAAAGTTATTTAATTTTAATACAGCTTTCCCTCTGAGTTAGTGTTTTCTTAATTGAACCAGTCTGGTCCCCAGTCTCAATTAAACTGCCAAATTTCATTCTTAGATAAGAGGATATTCTCAGATATTCTGACTCAAAAAGCTTTGTTTATATCACATGTCAGAATATCATCTTTGACTTTAATATAAAAAGATGATCTGAACTGGTTACTGACTTAAACAGGCAGCATTGTTACCAATACATCGCAGGGGGTATTTGGTATATAACTACATATGCTTATGTTCCATACAATGATGACAATCACGGGAAATACAAGCTATGTGACTAGAAAAGAAAGAAGAAGAAGGACAGAGAAGTGGAGGAGACAAGGGTGAGAGTAGTAGAAGGCTGGAAGAACGAAGACTGGATTTTAGGAAACAAGTATGACTTAGGGGCAAGAGGAAATCCAGCCATTCAAAAAATAAGAAATACACAGACAAATAGAAGAACCAGGAGAGTGTGACAGCAGAGAAACCAAAGAACGAGAGCCTTCCAAGAGAGGGTGAAGGTGGCTGGTGACCAATCAGGTAAGAAGGAGCAGATGAAGGTGCTGGACAGATCATTGAATTTCATCAGGAAGTGTTTGGTCATGACATGGAAAGAAGTTTTGGAGGGAGGAGAGGATTGGTGTCATATTGAGGTGACAGTGGATATGAAAGAACAAAAAGAGAGCAAATAGGAACATAGGTGAGATTCAGAGAAGAAATTACCACCTTTAGCCAAGAATTCCCTGCTGGCTCCCTTGAAATGCCTGGTTCACTTCAATTAATGACCGAAGCAAATCTATTCGTGGCTGTGATTCATACTCAAAACAATGTCTCCACGTTGTGTTTTTAATTACCCAAGACAGGGATTCATTAGCCAGTGAGTGGACACCTAATGATTAGCCCACGTAGCTGGAGTTGTGGTGTTATTAACGTGATTTGGATCAACGTTCCCTTTACCATGGATTTACCTGGTCACAGAGACTACAGAGGCTGTTAACTGCAGAAGGAGAGTTTTGGTCTCTTTAGATCAATGAATCTTACTTCTCTGAGAGTGAAAGAAAAAAGTTGAATCTCTAAATGAGAAAAATGCTCAACAGTAAGAGTAGCTGTGGGGACGTTTTGCGTCTCCCTGGGGATCCCCTCACCTTCTATCACAAGCCTTCTGCTGCATCTGAGTTTGTTGGTCATTTTCTCTCTTGAAAATGTGCTCTCTTGGCTCACCTGGTGCTAGCTCTTCTCTGGTTCTCTTCTTCTCTGACTCTCCCCTAAGCCTCCTTAGTTCCTTTTTCTCCACCAGCCTCTCTCTCTCTCTTTTAAAAAAATATTTCATTTATTTATTCATGAGAAACACACACACACACACACACACACACACACACACACAGAGGGAGAGACATAGGCAGAGGGAGAAGCAGGCTCCCTGTGGGGAGCCTGATGTGGGATTTGATCCCAGGACCCCGGGATCAATGCCCTGAGCTGAAGATGTTCAACCACTGAGTCATCCAGGTGTCCCTCTCTGCCAGTCTCTTAAAGGGTATTTTCTTTTCCCAGGTACAGTCACCAGCTCTCTTCTTCCTTTTTGCCCTTCCTCCCCCTTGATCTCATATCCTGCTACGGTATCACCTATCACCAACACTCAGGTGATCTCAGATCTTCACGCTCAGTTCCCTTTTCCTAAACTTAATATCCATAGTCCCAGCTGCCTACGGAATAGCTACTCTGAAAGATTTTTTATGAGGTACCTTGAACTCAATAGTCTGAAACCAGACTTGCAGTCTCCTCACCCAGTGCCTCGTTGCCCACCACAGCCATTCTATTTCCCTTAGTTGATGGCATCAGCATCTACCCAGCCAACTGAAGTAGAAATCTTGGAGCAACCCTCATACTTTCCTCTTCCCATCTCCCACATCCAGTTTGTTTCTGAATTGTGGTCACTCTGCTCTTTGATAGTTTACTAGTCATTTGTTCATTCATTCATTCATTCATTCATTCATTCATTCATTCAACAAATTAATCTACTGTTGCTGGACCCTGGGGTAATGGTAACAAACAAAACAGATAAAGTCCATGTTCTTGGAACTTATATATGATGGGGGAAATAGACAACACACAAACAAATGCATAATGGTGGCTGGTATTAATTGCTAGGATGAAAAATAAAGCAAGGTAAGGGAACACAGAGTAATGGAAAGGAGTTGCCATTTTAGATACATTGATTAGAGAAGGCATCTCTGATGAGGTACAAATGAGGAGACAGCTGAGTAAGTGAGGGGACGATCCCCATGAATGTCTAGACATAACCCAGCTTCTGCATTCCCACTGGCTCTGCCTGGGTCCAGTCTTCACCATGGTTCTCTTGAGAGTTTTTGGGCTCCAGACTTTATATTTCTTGGTCTCACATGACTTCTCACTCCTTTATGGCCCTGGAGTGTCCACCACATAGTCAGTGCCCTGAATTCTTTTTTTTTTTTTTAGATTTTATTTATTTATTCATGAGAGAGAGAGAGATTGAGAGAGAGAGAGAGAGAGAGAGAGAGAGAGAGAGAGAGAGAGAGAAGCAGGCTCCATGCAGGAAGCCTGATGTGGGATTCAATCCCAGGACTCCAGGATCATGCCCTGGGCCGAAGGCAGGTGCTAAACCACTGAGCCACCCAGGGATCCCCTGAATTTTTTATAGTTCTTTGAACATACCATCTTTTCCTTTCCTTAGACATGTTGTATGTGTGTTGCTCCTTTTGCCTGGCATGTCCCTTCTCCAGCACCACTGCAGGGTGAACGCCTAGTTATCCTTTCCATATCCTTGTAAACTGCCCTGGTTTCTCAGATAAGGCAAACAGGAATAAGTCATCAAATAAAATTCAGTCTAAATTTTACCTTTTTTTTCAATCTTTGAAACTCCTATAAAAACTTAATTTTCCCCTCCTCAGCACTGCCAAAGGTTGTTTTTTTTTTTTTTTTTTTTTTGGTTTGTTCTTAGAACTAGAATCTATTGCAGGGCTTAGGAAGCTATTGCTCTAATGGACCAGAAAGTAAATATTTTAGGCTTTGTGGGCCATATGGTCTCTGTCATAGCTACTCGGCTCTGCCATGGTAGCATGAAAGCAGCCATAGATAATATGTAAATGAATAAGCATGGTTATGTTCTGAGAACATTTATTTACAAAACAGGAGGTAAGTCGCAGTTTGCTGATCCCTGATCTATCAGCATCTTGTATTGTAATCCCTAGTTTATTTTTCGGTTTCTACAATTAAATTATGAGTTCTTTCAAGATAAAGGCCCAGTGACTGTACATTATTCCTCTGTAGTCCTAGCCTGTGGCCAATTGCTTTTTTGAATGGTTGGCCACACCACCGTCTTCCATCCCCCATGGTCTTCTGCAGTGTGATCAACCACTGCCCTTCTAGAGGTGAGGTCTCATTCTGCTCCCTTGAATCTGGGGTGGCTTGTCGCCATAGAACATTGTGGAAGTGAGGCTGTGTGATTTCTGAGCTGAGATCTGAAAAGGCCATGCTCTCTGTTTCTCTTGTACCACTCACTCTGGGGATGCTCCCTCTGGAAACCGAGCCACCATTCTGTCAGAAGCCCAGAACATCTGCAAGTGGAGAGGCCACTTATGGATGCTAAGATCGACAGTGCCAGCCCCACCCATATTTGAGTCTTCCCAGCCCAGGTACCAGATAGATAAGTCAAGAAGCCTTCCTATGATTCTAAACCTCACTCCCCATCCTGTTGTTCCAAATCCATCAACTGAGGCCCCAGGTACTGTCAAACAGAGTAGAGTTACTGCCTCCAGCTGGCCATGACCAAATTGAAAATTTGTGTGTGTTCTACTCCATTAAAGGTTTTTTTTTTTTTCTCCCTGAGATATAATGGACATATATCATGTATGTTTATGGTGCCCAACGTCTTGATTTGGTGCACTTATGTGTTGCAAATGATCACCACCAGAGCTGTTAGCTATGGTATCTATCATACTATGTGATTACTGTTTCTTTTTTTGTGATGAGAACATTTAATATCTACTCCCTTAGTGACTTTCAAGTATGTAATACAATATTATTAATCACACTATTAATGTAATCACCATGCTGGATATTAGATTCTAGGAAATTCTGAGATGGTTTATTACTTAGTAAAAGATCATTGGAACATAGTCCATGCTAGGGGTTTTGGTTTTGGTTTTATTTTTAACATTAAAGCAAGGACACAAATAACCCGGATGTCATTTGGTCTATGATGTGTGATTTTCACTTTAGTTCAGTATGTGAGGGGTACCTGGGTGGTTCATTCGGTTGGGTGTCTGACTGTTGATTTCTGCATGGGTCATGGTCTCAGGGTAATGGGATAGAGCCCTGCACCAGACTCATGCTGAGTATAGAGGCTGCTTGGGATTCTCCCTCCCTCCCTCCCTCTGCTTACCCCGCTTACTTTCTTTCTCTCAAAAAAGAATTTCAGTATGTGATATATATGAGTGTAAGTTAACATTCATCTAAATCCTAGGATCTTAAACTAATATTTTGAGATGCTTTAATCAAGAATACACCTTTTATGTAGTTACTTAATTAACACTTTGAGTCCTCTAACTGGGAATCCATATTCCAAGGAGGTTAGCACTAGTGTTTTAAGCAGAGACAGGCAAGTCTACACCAGAGGGCTTGTTAATTAGCATAAGGGATGTTGGGAATAATATTTCATTGGTGGAATATGTGGTTTAAGAATATGTGGTAAGTTAGAAAGATTTGAGGGGCCCTTGAATAAATAAAATGTAACAGCCAGCAGGCCCAGCAACAACACTTTTTTGGAGTTAGGACTTAAGTTCTAGAAATCCACTTGGTCCTGTGTTCTCTGCTTAGTGAAGGAACATACCACCTAGGTTTGCTGACTCTGTTCTCATAACATCGTTGGACCCACCTCAGAGGGAACACTTTTCGCAAGGGGTTTATTGGAATATATAGCCTAGGACAGAGAGCAGGGACTTCTCTTAGGGTAACCAGGTTTTGTTCCTGATTACTAATAAATTCATGTATGTGACATTAGATTTGAGATTTCTGTTGTATCATCCACCTAATAGTTTGTAGAGTGACAGCCTTACTTCTATCCTGACAATTTGTTGATTGATCAAATTAGCTTAGGTTGGTTTGCAACACAGAAATACTGATAGCTCTGTCTTGTAAAGGGGATCAAAATATTTTCCAGCTTACATTGGGTTTCAATTGTGGGAAAAAAAGGAGATTCTTTTTGTCAAGCTTTGTGGCACATGGGGGCAATTGCTGTTGATGATGTGATAGACAATATATGGCTAGAATTTATTAATGAGCATCATGCTGAATTGTTTCTGTGATTTCTTCTAGAATGTGACACAAGCACAACCCCACTCAGGATTTAGGATTATGGATTGAGCAAGGTGGGCTGGTTAATGAACCATGACAAGCCAACGCTTTATGAGGTTCATGAATAGCATCACTTAGCATGAAATAATCACTTAGCCCCTTTGAATGCCATTTTGGTTCACTCTGCATGTTACTGCAAGACAAGTTTTGATTTGCAGACCCTAATGGCTATGGAATTGGCATTAACTTTGCAGATGTGCTATTTGTTTGAGAGCAGCATTAAGTAAAGAGTGCTGCAGAGTGTGTTAATGGCCTGCAGCCACTCTAATGGAGATGTATGCCTCCACTCTGATATACTTAATTACCAATCAGCCGGCCCATCTTTAGGAGGCCTCCCCCTGGCTGCAGAGAACAAAGGATGGCACAGTTTGCCACCCCTGATACAGCTGGCTGCTTCCTCTTCTGATTTGCAGCTGTGTCCTCGAAATCTGCTAAGCTGTCCCACAGGCATCTCAAAACCAATGGTCCAAAGCTGAACACATCATTCCCCCAACTGACACCTCCTCTTTTCGTGTGCTCCCTATTTCATTAAATGACACCACCATCTGCCCAGATGCACAAGCCAGAAACCTGGGGATTCTCTTTGACCCTTCCTGCTTCTCATAAGCTGTATCCAACCAACCTCAGGTTCTGCTAAGTCGAACTCCGAAATAATGCTCACTATACATCCTCTTCATTCTGTCCCACTGCCACAGCTGTAGTCCAAGGTGTCACCATGCAGTATCTGGGTGACCTAATGCTACCTGACCTCCTACATCCTTTGCAGTAGGATGTTATTTGAGATGAAGACATATATTTATTTTACTCCTGTATCTTTCTTTTCCCTCTTCCCCAAATTAAGCAGGATCCGTAATATCTACAGTGAGTATCTACCACAAAGAATAGGAAGAGTAGGATCTAAAAACATCAGTAACAGGCTGTGGGGTTGGGTTATTTCATGAGGCGGGAAATGCCTGGGGTGAGTCTGCATGACTAGCTAGTCAGGAATTATAAGGGTCTGCCTAGACATCCTTGATGGTAGTGGTTCACTACAGCTGACATATCAGTGGGGGCCATCTGAGTCCTATTCCTGGCCAGGACCTCTGGGACCACAGTGGTTATTGCAGAAATTTCAGGTTTGTGGGTAGAAGTCTGCCTTCCTTCCTGCTCTCTCATCTGGGGTTGCCTACCATCTTCCCATCCAGCCTTGCTCTTACTTCCGTGTCATTCCTCTGCTCCTCCTAGGAGATTGCCATAATTAACCGATCGTTGTTTGAGAATGAGGGCTAGATGGAGGACTAGAGTTCATGGCAGGCTTGTTATGCATGAGTTAGGACATCCTAGAACGTATTACCATGGACTTCTTGTTTTGTGCCCATTGCTTCAGAGAAGGGATACAGAAGACAAGAGAACAAAAATTCTTGGTCTTATTCCTATAACTTTATGAGTAGATGGTGGTGTGGATTTTGGGAAAGACAACTTGTCTAGGTCAGAAATAATAGCTGGAGAGACTTTACTCTAGACTAGAAATATAGCCTCCCATCTCTCCCTAGCTCTAGTGCTTGGTGGGAAGAAAGAAGAGAGGAGTGGGTGAAAGAGTACAAGGGCCTAGACTCAGCTTCCTGGAAGTGCCTGGGGAGGCAAGAGGACCCCCGAATGAAACTGCTCAGGATATCCAGGCAGAGGGAGCAAAGGTACCCTCTTGAAGGCTCCAAGGCCCCGCTTGGGGAGAAGTGAATAAAATCAATTCCACTAGTTACAAAGGGCAGGAGACCCCAAATGTTTCACCTTTCTCGTGGAGATTTTTATTTTAGCATTAAGCGAATTGATCTCTAGTCTTGGAATTTTAAATCTGAAGGCATGGCAAGGGAGAAAGGGACTAAAGGGCCTTCCTAGGTCTTCAAGGCCCACCTTACCAGTTTGTGAGCTCAGCTGCCTGTGCTGTCAGCACAGGCAGATAAGGTTTGGTGCAGTCCCACAGCCTGAGAGCTTGGCTTTTTTTCTGCAATGGGTTAGAAAAAAGAATTAGAAATTGTTACTTTTTGTTTCTCTACTGTTTATAGAAAATTGAGGATAATCTATTATTAAAGAAAATTTTAATGGCACTGAGGCTTAATATTTTCACCACCATTGCAGAACAGATATAGTTCTTTATATTCTTTAATAGAGCCGAGGTAAAATTGTGATAAGCCTGGCAACTCTGCATGGAGCAAGTCTATCAGCACCATTTTTCCAATAGCATTTGTTCACTTCGTGTCTCTGGGTCACATTTTGGTAATTCTCATACTATTTCAGACGTTTTCATTATTATATCTGTTACGGTGATTTTTGATCAGTGATATTTGATGTTACTATTGTAGTTTTGGGGCACCACAAACTGTGCCCACATAAGATGGAATGATCAGATTAACTGATAAATGTATGTGTTCTGACTGCTGCGCTGACTGTTCCTCATCTCTCTCCCTCACCTTGGTCCTCCTTATTCTCTGAGACACAAAAATATTGAAATTAGGCCAATGAATAACCCAACAATGGCTTCTTAAGTGTGCAAGTGAAAGAAAGAGTCACATGTCTCTTACTTTCAGTCAAAAGCTAGAAGTGATTAAGCTCAGTGAGGAAGGCATGTCCAAGACAAGACAGGCCAAAAGCTAGGTCTCTTGCACCAAACAGTTAGCCAAGTTGTGAATGCAAAGGGGAAGTTCTTGAAGAACGTTGAAAGTGCTACTCCAGTGGGTACATGAATGATAAGAAAGAGAAACTGCTTTCTTGCTGACATGGAGAAAGGTTTAGTGATCTGGATAGAAGACCAAACCAGCCACAGCATTCCCTTGACACAAAGCCTAATCCAAGGCAAGACCTTAATTCTCTTCAATTTTGTGAAACCTGAGAGGGGTGAGGAAACTGCAGAAGAAAACTTTGAAGCTAGTAGAGGTGGTTCAAGAGATTTAAGGAAAGAAGCCGTCTCTATAATATGAAAGTGCAAGGTGATACAGCAGATGCTGAAGTAGAAACTGCAGCAAATGATTCTAGAAGATCTAGCTGGGATCATTAATGAGGGTGGCTACACTACACAACAGATATTCAGTGTAGATGGAACAGACTTCTATTGGAAGAAGATGTCATCTAGCACTTTCATAATAAGAGAGAAGTCAGTGCTTGGCTTCAAAGCTTCAAAGGACTGACTGACTCTTCTGTTAGGGGCTAATGCAGTTGGTGACTAGAAGTCAAAATTAGTGCTCATTTACCATTCTGAAAATCCTAAAGTCCTTAAGAATGATGCTAAATCTACTCTACTGATGCTCTATAAAGGGAACCACGAAGCCTGGATGACAGCATACCTGGTTACAACATGGTTTACTGAATATTTGAAGCCCACTGTTGAGACTTGCTGCTCAGGAAAAAAAAAATTCCTTTCAAAATATGACTGCTCATTGGCAATGTACCTGGTCACCCAAGAGCTCCAGTGAAGATGTAAAAGTGAGATTCATGTTGTTCTCATGTCTGCTAACACAACATCCATTCTGTAGCCCATGAATCAAAGAGTAATTTCAACTTTATAGTCTTCTTGTTTAAGAAATAACTTTTCATGAGGCTATAGCTGCCATAGATAGTGATTCTTCTGATGGAGCTGAGTAAAGTCAATTGAACACCTTCTGGAAAGGATGCACCAGTCTAGATTCCATTTAGAACATTCATGATTCATGAGAAGTCAAAACACCAGCATTCATAGGAGTTTGGAAGAAGTTGATTCCAACCCTTTGACTTTGAGGGGGTGACTTTGAGGGGGTTGGAGACTTCAGTGGAGGAAGTAACTGTGGAAGGAGTGGAAACAGCCAGAGAACTAGGATGAGAAGTGAAGCCTGAGGACATGGCTGACCTGTCTGACCTGTTACAATCTCCTGATAGAACTGGAACATGTGAGGAGGCGCTTCTGATGGATGAGCAAAGAAAGTGGTTTCTTGAGATAGAATCTACTCTGAGAGAAGATGCTGTGAAGACTATAGAAATAACAGCAAAGGACTGAGGACATGAAAGAAACCTAGTGGATAAAGCAGTGGCAGAGAATGGATTCCAATTTTGACAGAAGTTCTACTGTGGATGAAATGCTATCAAACAGCATCACATACTACAGAGAAATTAAAAAAGAGTTGATCAATGTGGCAAACTTCATTGTTGTCTTACTTTAAGAAATTGCCACAGCCACCCCAAGTCTTCCAGAACCACCACCCCGATCAGTCAGCAGCCATCAACATCGAGGCAAGACCCTCCACCAGCAAAAAGATTATGACTCGCTGAAAGCTCAGATGACTTTTAGCATTTCTTAGCAATAAAGGATTTCCAAATTATGCTATGCATGTTGTTTTTTTAGGCACAATGCTATTGCACACTTACCAGACTATAGTATAGCATAAACATAACTTATAATCATTAAGAAACAAAAAATTCATTTGATTCACTTTATTATGATAAAATGTGGTGATCTGAGGTATGTTTGTATTCTTTTTTTTTTTTTTTAAGATTTATTTATTTTTTTATTCATGAGAGACACACACAGAGAGAGGCAGAGACACAGGCAGAGAGAGAAGCAGGCTCCATGCAGGGAGCTGGATGTGGGCCTCAATCCCTGGACTCCAGGATGATGCCCTGGCCAAAGGCAGGCGCCAAACTGCTGAGCCACCCAGGGATCTCATATTCTTTTTTTTTTTTTTAAGATTTTATTTTTAGGTAATCTTTAATCCCAATGTGCGGCTTGAACTCACAACCCTGAGATCAAGAGTCACAAGCTCTACTTGTGAGCCAGCCAAGCACCCCTCTTTTTTTTTTAATGTGAGTGTACAGTAGTGAAGAATACAGCAATTACTATTAGATTTCATGCCATCAGCTGATTTGTGCTAAGGCACCAGCAGTCATATCCATCACTGTACTTGTGTCATCTGGGCAAATGTTAGTGCAGTGAAAAGAATAATATTTTAGTATTATTGCGAAAATAAATTTGATGTTATGGGTCTCTGGAAAGGGTTTTGGAACTCTCAGGTGGTCGTAGGCATACCTTGAGAGTGCCTTTGGATGGCACCCGTGGAAAAATAAAATAGAAGTAAATAAATTGTCGTCAAAAGTACTGTTAAACGTTCTTTACAGTCAGAGTCTACTCTTTTGAAACACTTTCTGATTTGGGGACCAAAAGTTTACACATTATCACATTCTGTGTCAGATAATTGTGATTTGTTAGTCTCTTAAAGCAATATCTAGAGTCATGCAGCAGTATTAAAAATAGTATCATGGGGATCCCTGGGTGGCGCAGCGGTTTAGTGCCTGCCTTTGGCCCAGGGCGCGATCCTGGAGACCCGGGATCGAATCCCACGTCGAGCTCCCGGTGCATGGAGCCTGCTTCTCCCTCTGCCTGTGTCTCTGCCTCTCTCTCTCTCTCACTGTGTGCCTATCATGAATAAAAAAAAAAAAAGTATCATGTTATATGAATGTCACATCCAAACCCACATGTGTATAATTTAACAGTAACAAGAACTGGTTAATAATACTAGATCTATATTCCTAAGGGCCAATATACAAGTGTTGTCAATATAATGGTAGTTTGTGTGTACCCCAGAACTAATCCCTCTGGAGGTGGAACGTGAAGCTTTGACACCATTGGTTAATATAAGAATCTACTGCATTCACTTTGAGAGAAAAGATTTGAGAAATTAATTTGTATTTTATTTTAATGCCTCTGTATTAAAGAGGCATCCCCCAAAGTCAGATCTCCCCCAAAGTCCAAGCAGGGTCCCCGAAGTTAGCAAAGATACATCCCATAAACTTTCACATCGTTTCAGCTGCAGTCTGCTTCCATTTTGAGATCATAGACCATAGGACAAGACATGTAAAGAAATCTTGCCCCGGAATCTGAATGGTGTTAGCTATGGGTATGGATGTTTAGGATTAAGGATTATGTGTCAGTTCTGAAAACCAGACTCCCAAGGTACAGAGGTGACCATGGGTTCTCTGATACATGTATATGTTTGTAACATGTGGGGCCTTTAGAAAATGGGGCCCAGCTTTTTGGAAGAAAGAACAGTGTTAATTGACTCTATAATGCTTTCTTCAAGTTGAGTAAGTACTGGTGTGAATAGGCTGGGAGATGACCACCTGGAGGTTAAGAGACACACTGAAGATTAGAACACAATATCTGGTTTTAGGGCCAGTGGGTGAGGTCTACTGCCCATGAAGCCCCAGCAAATGGGGAGTCAGTCTTTGGACTGGTGTCTCTTATTGTTTGGATTTATATGATGTTAGGGGAATTTGCTTATAATGACATTTACAAACATTATCAAGCCACACATGCATAGAAAAAAACAAATAAACACAACGATAACATAAACTATAAAATTTGCTCTGGCCAAAGAGGTCACAGCAACTTCTGAGAACTACTTACGGTTTATGCATAATTTCTATGCTGCAAACTGTTAGACTCATCCCCGAAGGTGCTGAATGAGCTTTCCTTCAGTTTTGATAACACTAAACTCAGTTCACATATATACAATTATCATAGTTTCTTGCACACGTCACAGAGTTGTCTGCATAAAACAGAGGATGCACTTTCTGTGGCTATATGAAGTTCCAGCATTGATTTAGCTCCAGAGATATTTTTTCTACAGAGATTTTGGTGAGGTGGTTGAGAATGGAGCAAATAGGTGATGCCCTAGAGGTCCAGGTGGGTCCCTCTCAAGTGTGGAGGAAGTGTCCGTGTAAAGCCATGAGTGGGCCCACGTGCTTTTGTAGAAACACCCTACATCAAAAGTGGGTGCTGGCACCAAAAGTGACTGTGGGGAACATAGGTCCACACTAAGTCCCTGTGAGCAAAAACCATGCAGTGAACAGAATCTTTTGAGACTTAGACTCTAAAATCAGTTCTGCAGAGCTGACCCCAGGGATAGCAATCCTTTGAAGGTGTTATGGTTACAGCCAGAGGACTTAAGGAGAAATACGTACACTATAAAATGAGACATTATGAATTATTTTTAGGATTTATTTATTTATTTGAGAGAGAGAAAGAGTGCACATAAGCAGGAGGGAGGGACAGAAGGGGAGGGAGACAGAGAATCCTCAAGCGAACTCCCTGCTGAGTGTGGAACCCAACTTGGGGCTCGATCCCATGACTCTGAGATCCTGACCTGAGCCAAAATCAAGAGTCAGCCACTTAACCCACTGAGCCACCCAGGCGCCCCAAGACACTATGGATTTTTGTTGAGACTTACTCTTAATTAGTATACTTTCGGTGTCAAGAGGGATACAGGGTAAGCCTTTGCTAAAGCAGCAAGCTGCTTCCACAAGCTGTGGAAACTACATATATGAGAACAGGATGTAGAAGAATGGAGGCACTCGAGCTATGTTACTATAGTGAATTCCAGCTACTGCTTATAAAAACTGTCATCCTTTATTCCTTTAAATGTTAGTCATGATCCTAAATGCATTACTGGAAACGATTTGCTGCCTGCGGAGCTGCAAGATCCACAGGGCAGGGAAATGGAAACGTAAGTGGCTGTCTTGTTCATTAGAATTGATTTCAGAAAATTCTATTTACCTAGACTCAAAAACGCTACCATTATCTACTTCTAGATCCGCCAGGCATGGTTGGGATTTGGCCTCTGACATGGTGTCCTTTTACCACTTGAGAGGAGGAGCATGAATTGCAGGAGGCAGTGCACGCTACGTAAAGGACATTTGAAAAGCAAACCTGGCATTTTAGTTGTTTAGATGAAGCACAGTTTGATCAAAATTAGTCTTGCGGAGATGCTATCATTTTTGCTAATGAGACTCTGAAGAATGCAAAATAAACTTATCTTACCCCCATTTGGATGAGACCTGGAGATATTAGCAGGGCGTTATGAGAAGCAGGTAGCACTGAAGGCAAATATACTTAAGATTTTTGTTATAATTCTGTCGTTTTTAAAAGAGCAGCACTTTTCAAATCATAGCAGTATAATTCTGTGTAGTTAACAGGGACTGACTCAGTCATTTCTTTTTTCCGACGCTTTATAGTTATTGTTCAGGAGATTAGTTTTGAGGCTGAGCCCTTTCTAAAGTGCCCCAGGTAATTAATTATACCATAGATGCACGTGGTAAATATCAATCCATTCGTGTTTTGAGGAGAATCAAGAGCAACGCCGTTATTATTATTATTGTGAAATTTTCAAGGAACGATTTGGTTGGTGTAAAATGTTAGCACACTCATTCAGTTCACTCAGTGTCGTGGGTCGGGCTCCTCAGAAACAGAAATTGAGCTGGGGACTCATGGGCAAGGGAGCTGTGCTCTCATACTTGCACATTAGTCCATCCTTGGCTGGGGTCTGGCCAAGGGAGGTGTAAACACCACGCACTCAGGTCCTCTCCATTCTGGTGGCCCCAGAGCAGGGCTGTGAAGAGGAATCAATGGGATGGGGCCATTGAAATCAAAAGCCCATAAAGGGATGCAAAGAAACACTATAAGAGGGGCGCCTGGGTGGCTCAGTGGTTCAATGTCTGCCTTTGGCTCAGGGCGTGATCCCGGGGTCCTGGGATCGAGTCTTGCATCAGGCTCGCTGCAAGGACTCGATCCCTCTGCCTGTGGTGTCTCTGCATCTCTCTGTGTGTCTCTTATGATTAAATAGATAAAATCTTTTTTTTTTTTTTAAAGAAACACTACAAGGACAAAAAGGATGTGGTCAGGCGGAAGAACCCAGTGCCTGCTGGGCTTGGCAAATATTTATTGAGCACCTACTATTTGGCAGATACTGTTCAAAGTCTGGGGGATGAGTAGAATATAAGACTGGGGCTTCTGGTTAGTGAGGGGAGACAAATAATATAAGTAAGGTCTTCTGTGAATGACATAGTAACACGGTGATACACGTTAGGAAGAATGTAAAGCAGGACAAGGGAATCGACCTTGATTGGGGGCACTAGATAGCTAAGGTCATCAGGGTAAATTAAATAAACAAATTTTATAAGAGATATATTTGAGTTTCCAGGGGGCTATCCTTTGGGAAGTACAGGCATTGTGTATTGTTTCTTCCTAACCCTGGGAACTTCTTTCACAGGGAGCTCCTAGAAGGGAAGTGAGTCTTCTATTTGAATAAAACCATCACAATGGGTATTCTTGACATAGGAACAACAAACATAAAATAAAATACCTTAAATTTTTTTTCCCCCTCCGCATTTATTTTTAAATATTCTGAAGGCAAATATTTGGGGAAGCAGAGGTCAAAGAAAACTGGTTATGGATGTTAAGAATTCTCATAATGCACATGGGAAAGCATCTCAATTCTGATTGAGAACTTTAAAAAATAATCTAAGTTATTTGAGGGATAAATGAGTTGAGAAGGAGGAAAACACAGTTACCTGGCTTAGAACATAAAGACACCCTTAAAGTTTAAAACTGAAGATCCTGGAGAACCTAAATGACCCAGTAGACGTTTGAAAGGAAGGCGTGTGACGAGGTGGTGGTGTTGCAGAGGGGATATTCAAGGCCAAGTCCTGGATCTTCTTCGGTTTCAGAGGTGACTGGACTCCTGTCACTGATTCAAGCTAAAACTCAGGCGATTGCCAGTCTAATAATGTCTGGGATCATGTTGCTAGGGAATCTTCCTGGGGAGTGCTGGTGTAGAAATTCTTTCTCCTGAGTATTTCACCTGAAGAAATTTCTGGCAAAGCTCACTTACCTACTATCTTACCACCCCTACTTGCTCGTTGGTCTTTTGGGCCAGAGATGTCAAGAGGGGATGACTGAAGGAGCCAAACAGGAATTTGCTAGAGGAACAGAATAGTTGCCTTTCTTATTCTCCATGAGTATCTCAGGGTTTTTCTAGTAGAGAAGAGAGAAGATATGACATAGATTATCATGGTCACACTGTGTCAGTTTTAGTAGGTCATGCTTCCCAGCTTTGTTTTATTAGAAAAATAGGTATCATGTTAAGGCATTAGGTTTTTCCAGTTAAGGATTATGGATTTTGAGACTTCATTAATGAGCGTTACTATCATCATCAAAATGCCAGTATTCGTTATCAGTTAAAAATGAAGCAGTAATCAATTAATTTAAATAATTGAATGTAAGAATGTTGAAATGAACTATTTCCAGTGCCCTTCAGACACCTATTTGAAAAACAAAAAAGAGTGCTGGTAATGGACCATGAAATCCATAACACCAAAGGGGAGCCGATAGTTTTCTCCTTTGGTCAGCCTAACTGTAAAGAGGAAATTGCCTGTGGACTATGAAGTTAGAACCCTCCAAGAGCCATTTATCACTCAACAAATATGTGTTGATCGCCTACTGATCTAGGCGCTAGAGGTACAGTGGTGAAGACCACAGGCACGGAGCTTACATTCTAGAAGCAGGATAGACACACATTATGGGAAGGGCGCTGAAGAAAACAGAGCAGAGCAAGGGTTGGCCAGCTTTTGCTGTGAAGGGCCAGATGGCAAACATTTTAGACTCACAGGTTGTATGATCTGTCTCAACTACTCAAGTTTGTGGCTGCAGTAGGAAAGCAACTCCAGGCGACGAGGGACTGAATGGGCATGTTCCAAGAAAACTTGGTTTACAAAAATCAATAGGCAAACAAACAAGCCCGAACCAATAACAGGTGGGCCAGGTTTGGCCTGCAAATGTAGTTTGATGCCTCCTGGGGTGGAGTGTCACTTGGAGTGGGGGATGGTGACCTTCGACCTCACCCGTTAGAGAAGACTCCTCTTGGAGGCAACATTTGGGGTGAAAGTAGAGCAGTGGAGAGAGCCAGCCCTGTGAAGCATGGGGAAGAGCATTCCAAGCAGAGGAAATGGTCAGGTCAAAGGTCCTGTGGCAGGAACTGGCCGGGTCCCCTTGATGTGGGCGGCTGTCTCATTTTCACTGTGTAGCTTCGGGCAAGCCACTGAATTCTTTGAGGTCTTTTCTCACAGACAGAAATGGTGATAACCCTCTGCTTACAGGCTTTTTGTGAAGCTGTGTAGGTGAAAGCATTTTTTGGGGCAAATGTCAGGTCACATTATTGGTAAGTAGGGTTTAGACAAAATATTTGTGAATAGATTTTTTTTTTTTTTTAGTTGTGAATAGATTTTAATAGAATCAGGACTTTTGTGTCAACACACTGGTGCTTTATAGTCGCTCTTCGACTTTTTACTGGGTGCACTGTTTCATCTGTCGCTTACCATATGGTGCACTAGCGCTTCGTCACCGTTTTACTTCCTGCCGACTGCTTCTCCATTTTATTCAGCAGTCTTATTGATATTTTGAAAAATTATTGTTATTCTCTATGTCTGTTGAACAAAGAGTCGTTACATTTTTCTTTTGTGTTTTCTTGTTACCAAGAAACAAAAAACATATTGGGAAATCCATAGGCCGCAAAGTTTTATTTCTGCAAAAGCCTTCTGGGCCACCGATGGGCTAGCAATCTGACAAAGTTAGACCCCAGAATTCCTTGCTTATGTTGTCAAAGGACTAGGAACAGCATGACCTGCTTAAGTGTGTGCCACTAAGGCTTGCGCCTGTCACCCCACTACATGCTTTCTTCAAACTTTGGCTCCCCATCTAAGTTCTGCAGCCCAAGTTTGTGCCTCCTCTGGTTGCCATCCTGGGAATGCTTCTCAGCCCACACCAATCTCTTAAGTGTGGTGGTGGGGGGCCCCGTGTGAGGAGGGAGAGGAGGAGGACCTGGGAAATCCGATTACCCTACACGGAGACCTCAGTGTGGAGACGAGCCAAGCAGACCACCGCCTGGCCTGACACAAGATGAGAGAGAGAACAAGAGGAGAACAAGAGCAACCCCCCTTCCCCAAGATGCTTACCTCAGGGCTTTTGGTTTTAACCAAGGAAGCATCCACCAAGAATGTGGGTGTAAGAAAGAAACTGGATTTTCTGCTGTGTAATAATGTGACTTCCTGACTGTATGGGAGGAAAAATTACGATGATTTCAGTAAGTATTTTCTTCTATGGCTTTAGACTGTCCATGAGCGTGAATGCTTGTCCCTGAAGGATGTGTGGGTGGAGCTGGTGTAATGGGTCCTCCTTGGAACTAATAGGTGTTAAGTAGACAGGTGAGTGCCCTCAGCTCACTGTTGTGAGGAGCCCCTCGCCCCCCGAACAGCCCTCTGCCTCCCAATTGCTGGGTGTCCAGGAACATGGAGGCATCAATAGACATTGTTGCCAGGTCTTCCTGGAGCCCCTGCTGAGAGGCCCAGATGTGGGATGTGCTCTAATAGGAATCATGAGGAGTGGATTCCAGGGTGAGAATGGATCCCTCTGGGTGCGGGGCACAATTTTCCAGAAGGTGTGGAGATTTTCCTTCTGAAAACTAGAGACAAGACTCTCTTTGAGGGAGATACTTCGATATGAGGGCACTGGATTTGGGATGTGAACAGGTTGGTTCTGAGCCCAAGCGGGGACCCTGATGCACAGAGTTAACAGCTTAGGCTCCTGTTGCCTCTGGATTCTGAAGAAAATCAAACCTAGCTTTCGGCTTACCTTTTCCTTACCTACGTTCCCTTTCAAGTTACCTTGACCCTCCAGTAAAGAAGTTGTCCCAAACAGGCTGGTGTGAGGTGAATCGGGGGAGCTGGGTTGCAGAGTCAAGGCAGCAAAAGAGGGTCTAGGCTGTGTCTGCAGACCCTGCCTCGGAGCAGCGGGACCACGAGGGGGGCCCTCAGCAGCAAGAGGGCAACGGAGATGGTCAATCCTAAGACAGAACTCTTTGTCTTAGGAGCTTCTCAGCCCTTCAGCCTCTGTCAAAACATTGAAGTGCGGAAGACTGGATGGGAAAAATTCAAGTGTAAAGTACGACTTACTGATAATAAGATCACTTGAGTTGTAATTTATGACTAAAGCCTTACGCCGGAAGACTATAATTCCGGTGACATTTAGACGTTGCCCAAGACATGAGGCAAGAAATGTATTCAGGAGTAAAAAATTTAGTTGTGCTTCTGGAATCCCATCCTTTGGGCCATTATCCACTTCATCTACCACGAGGCCAGCCCTGGTGGAGGGCAGTGGCGGACTTCACTGCTCGTGAACCCAGGGAGGCAAAGATGGCTGCCCCATGGGCCCATGTGCTGAAGAGCGAGAAAACGTGCATGCGGTGACTAAGGCATTCCGGCCTGCCCTTCCCAAGGAGGACCTCTTCCCTCGAATAGTCTCTCTTCAAAGAGCACGTGAATACACTTAACAGAATAAGCTGCAATCAGAGTTGATTAAAAGCACCAGAGATGCTGATTGCACCATAGATCAACAAGAAAGTGTTTTCGCTAAAATACCTGCGTGTTTCTACCTTTTTTTGTGTGTGTGTGTGTGTTTCTACCCTGATAGCCGCAATGTCTATTTCAGTCTGCTATTGGATTTGATGTACAGTCCACATGCCCATAAAGCCCTGTTCTGAGGATCATAATCCCTGTGGTCAATCGCAACAACCCCCCTTGCACACCCCTCCCACATCACACTCCCTGCTTGGCCAAACCGCAGCCCTGGATCAATGCAAGGCCGCCCTCCTCCTGTGCAGCGGACTGTGACCGGTGAACACACCGCCCCCCCTGGGGTTAATGAGCCTTTCTAATGCCACACTTTTCTCCCCCATTTACTCTTTCGCTCTCCCGGTGATGTTACAACAGGCCTCTTTACGATAGGCCACAGTGGTCTACACACAGGTTGCTCTGCCAGCCTGGACCCGGACACAGAGCCAAGCTGGAGCCCACTCCCACCTCACACCCGCAAGGAGGGTGGTGAGCTGCCGCTGGGGGTCTCTGGTTACTGCAGCACAACGACCTCTTCTGACCTCTATCCTCTCCCTTCAGAAAGTATCCAGACTCTGAACATTTCTACTCTCACCTTGGTTGGCGCCATCAACGTCCCGTGCCTGGATTATTACAGTCGCCTCTTAACTGGTCTTCTTGCTGCTTTCTCAGGAAAGCAGCCAGAGAAACCCTGTTAAAACCCATTTCATGTTTCTGTTCAAAAACCTGCGATAAGGGCACCTGGGTGGTTCAATGGTTGAGCGTCTGACTTCAGCTCAGGCCGTGATCCTGGGATCCTGGGATCGAGTCCCATGTTGGGCTCCCTGCATGGAGCCTGCTTCTCCCTCTGCCTGTGTCTCTGCCTCTCTCTGTGTGTCTCTCTAGAATAATGCCTGGCACATAGTAGTTGCTCAGTAAAGTTGTTGAGGAAAAGAATTCAAAAGAACAACCAAGTCCAGGAATAAAAGAGTCATCTTCTTCAAGTGTGGCTATTTAACCAGCCTATATGTGTGCTCTGTCAGATAAGACTGGGTGGTGGTAATGAGGAGTGGAACACTTGTCTGATTGAGGCTTAACTGTGGGCTTGTTTCCCAAGAAAACACTCTGAAATATTTGGGGTCTTGGACAAAAGTTCAAGTTTGGTGTTACTTAAGGTCCTTAAGTGACTAACACGTTCTAACTGTTGGGCAACACTAGTTTGCTTCCGGTTAGTGGTTGAGATTATAGACTCTGGAGCCTGATTAGGTTTAATTTCCTACTCTGCCAATTACTAGCTGTGTGTACTTGGGCAGGTTACTGAACCTCTCTGTGCCTCATTTCCTCATTTGTAAAATGGTGGCAATAATAATTCCTACCTCATAGGACTATTGTGAAGTTAAATAAGCTAATGCATAGAAGCATTTATATCAGTGCCCAACACATAGAAACATATGTTTGCTATTATGTTGTCATTATTATTATACCGTAGCCACCTTGTCTACCTTTTGTGCTAAGTGGATTCTGGAAGCCAGGAAAAGACTGAGTTCCTTAAAATACTGTTGCCCAAATGTCTGTCCCCTATGCAGTGTGCTTGGTCAAAGTTAGCCTAGTCATTTCATATTTGTTTAACTTTTGATGGGGGGATGGTAAGTCATAGAACAACTGTTGTTCTTTTTAAACAGACTTTAGATTTTCTCCTCTCCTTAAATCCCTTTCTTCTTTTTTAAAAAAATTTATTTTTAACTAATCTCTACATCCAATGTGGGACTTGAACCTACAACATTGAGATCAAGAGTCACATGCTCTACCAATTGAGCCAGCCTGGCTCCTCTCCCCTTCTTTCTCTCTCCCTTTTTAAAAAAGATTTATTTATTTATTTATTTATTTATTTATTTATTTATTTATTTATTTATTTATTATAGAAACAGAGAGAGTGAGAGAGGCAGAGACACAGGAGGAGGGAGAAGCAGGCTCCATGCCGGGACCCAATCCCGGGACCCCAGGATCGCGCCCCAGGCCAAAGGCAGGTGCCAAACCGCTGAGCCACCCAGGGATCCCTTTCTCTCCCCTTCCTAATCTGTAATAAAATCCTGGCTTTCTCAGAAAAGGAAGAAGCAGTCTAAAGGTAAAGAAGACTGTTGACAGAGCCCCCAGAAAGGTGGATCTTTTCAGGATGTGTGCAAAATGTGCATTAAATAGGAAATGAGGGTTACAGCTAAGTTTTCTTCTTAATACTTTCACAGTTGATTCTTGAACAGTGCAGGGGTTAGGGGTGCCTGCCTCCTTGCATTTGCAAATCTGCATATAACTTTTGATCCCCCCCAAACCTAACTGCTGATAGCATATTGTTGACCAGAAGCCTTACCGATGACAGTCTATTAACGCATATATATTTTGTATGCTCTGTGTGTTACATACTACATTCTTACAATAAAATGAGCTAGAGAGAAGAAAATGTGAAGAAAATCGTGAGGAAGACACAATGCACTTGCGGCACTGTGCTGTACCTGTCAAAAAAAATTCACCTGTAAGTGAGGCCACACATTTCCTACCTGTGTTGTTCAGGGGTCAACTGTACTTTCTAAAAGATGCCCAGTGGATATGGATATCTAAAAAATCAGAAGAAATATGATCTTTTGTAAAATAGAGAATAGAAAGTCGTGCCCAAATCTTGTTAAATGACCAAAATACCCACTAAATGAGGACCACGGAAGGGCAGATCAAGTGGCGTGCAGGATAGATCTTTGAGCAGGAGGGAGCACGGGAGGAAGTCGGTGAGAGACAGGAGTGAGGGGCAGGCTTCCCTACAAACCTCAATCCATTTGGAAGAGTAAAAAGGAAATCAGGAGACCAGAAAGCCTCTTAGCTGACCAGCACTGTTTGAGCACCTACTGTGTGCGAATCACTATGCTATGTGCAAAATGTAGAGAGCGAGCAACAAAGAAGACTGGGTCTCTGTCCTCGCTCGCATGGAAACACTCGCTTCAGAGGAGGACACAGACTCTGCAGCCAGCGTGCCCCCCCCTTCTTGTGGAGGGAAGAAACCCTTTAAGAGCCCCATGCCAGTATTCTTCAAACTATCCTCTGCAGACCAAGACGTCAGGAATATGAGGGCGACTGTGACACTTGCTGATTCCCAGGCCTCTGTCTTCCCGATTAACCAGAAGATCCGGGGCCCAGAGCCAAAGGCTCTGGCTTTTAATCAAGCACATCGGGTGGTTCTTAGGCAGATTTAAAATGTTAGAACTCCCACTGCTTTGTAGTAGGCGCCGAAGGAATCGTGAGGGGAACTGCTGTCGGGGGAGGTGCGGCTGGAGCGCGCACGGGGAGGATTTGAACCGAGGCTTCGCCTGGTTGTTACTCCCGGCGGCAAAGGGGGGGCCGCGTCCCAAGAGCAAGGAGCGGCTTGGTCCCAGGTAATGAGGCGCCTGGGCGGGGCGGGGGTGGGGGTGGGTGGGGGTGGGTGGGGGTGGGTGGGGGTGAGGGTGCGGAGGACCTGCCAGCCCTGAGGTGTCCGCACTCCGCGCCCTGCGGCCCCAGGCTTCTCTGCCATGCACGACCTGGATGACCTTCCAGAAGAATCTCAGCAGGGGAAGCTGGTTTTGCTTTGTGCTCCTTTGTCCCCGAGTGGAGGCAACTCACCGGGTCTGCCTTCGGTCGAGGCGCTGCTGCCCGAATTCAGGCGAGGGAGGACCTCGCGGGGCTCGGCTCGGCGGTGCCATCGGGGCGGGCAGGGCCGCTGTGACCCAGGCCGTGGGGCCACCAGGGCCGGACAGCAGGTGCGGCTGAGCCGCAGAAGTAGCCGGACCGACCGTGGAGTCTGCGTGGGGTCCCCCCCAGGGCCCCGTTAGGGCCGCAGTCAACTGCCTGGCCCTGCTGCTGCCCCCGCGCCCCGCCCCCCTTTCTTGACGTGGAGCTGATGCTCTCGGGGCGCCCTGCCCCCAAGCCTGCGGCCCGGCCCGCCCCACCTCCCCGCAGCCCCCGGGCACCGCCGCAGACCAGCCGGGCTGGGAGCACCGCGGGGAGGTGCGCGGGGGGCGGGGGCGGGGACGGGCGTCCCCCGGGACGCGGGCGGTCCCAGCCCTGGGCGCGCAGTCCGCAGCGGGGCACCCAGCAGCCCCGAGGGGCTCCCCGGGCGCCCAGCTCCGACGACGGGCGAGGCGGGCGTGCACCAGCTCCGCTGCTCGGCTCGGCTCGGCCCTGCGCTGGGAACTCGGGCGGGTCCCCACCTGCTTGGGCCCCTTCCTCCTTCCTTCCACAGGTGCCGGTCCTAAAGGTGCTCCCCAGCCCCCAGCCCGACCTTAGTCCCTTGTGAGGCTGCTCCCCAGAGGACCCAACTCGCAGCGCCTGAGTCTGAATTTCGACTAATCAGGAGTCCAGTGATCTTGAGGAGGCAGTAATTTATTTTCCTTTAGACTTAATTTCCACCTCTGCGAAATGGGAGCAGTAAGTGTGTCCTCACCCGATTGTGAGTGCACTTAGTTTAACACCGTTGCAGAATAACCATTTATTCATAAATATGCGTATCATAATCCTGGGTGAGTTACAGAACTTCGTTGAGTCTTAGATCCTTTCCCTAAAAATGAGAATAATACCACGTACATTCAGGATTTTAGCAAGGATTTTATGACACAATGTATGTGTGTATTAGGTACTCACTAGGTGACACCCCCTCATATCCTTTTCCCTTTAAAGTATCAATGGTACCTTCACATAGTGAATTTTTAAGGTAATTCATATTTATCTTCTTTTTTCCTTTCTTCTATTTCTTTCTTCTTTCTCTTTACTCTCTATAGGGTGGTTGGATTTGGAGGAGGAAAACTAAATGCAAAGCAGAAAGGTGGGGCTTGGGTGCAGCTCTGGTTTTATGCCCCTCTTCTTTCTGTCACAGTTCAAAGGCCGTTCCCCCAGGAATCTCACCCTGACTGACTCAACACATGTGAGCAAAACTCACATTCAGACTTTGACTCCCCTGTCTTTTCCATGTTTGTAAGCCTCGTAATGATTTATTCCTGTGGATTTCAGGATTTCTATGTTAATAGTGTCCCTGGGAAGTGGGGATCATACTTGATTTTCAAAGTGAGTACACCTGGCCGAACGTTGCTTTGTTCCCTGGGAATGAATGTTCATTGGTTTCTTTCTTTCTTCTTTCTTTCTTTCTTTCATTTCTTTTCTTTCTTTCTTAAGATTTTTATTTATTTATTCATGTGAGACACACAGAGAGAGGCAGAGCCACAGGCAGAGGGAGAAGCAGGCTCCCTGCAGGAAGCCCAGTGTGGGACTCGATCCCAGGACCCCGGAATCACGCCCGGAACCAAAGGTAGATGCTCAACCACTGAGCTCCCCCCTCCCGCCAGGCGTCCTGTTCATTGGTTTCTGTACTAGATCACGGGGACTGACTCTTAGGACAACGGCCAGTTGGCTAGAAGCCCTGCGAGATGCTCCAGGAATTCTCACTGAGCTGACAAGGACTGCGAGAGCCAGATGGTGTCTTCTGGGGTCCTGTGGTCCAACTCCGTCACCTTAGTCGTGAGGAGACTTTGTTTAGCTCAGCTCTCTTTAGATGATGACACTTAAGGGCTCATGTGAAATTTTGGTTAGCCCCATCTTTATTACATCTTCCCTGTTTTATAACCTGATACTGTTTTTGCCCTAAAGCTTGGTCCGCTGTAGGAACACTGTCTTATACTGACACCTACTGGGCAGGTGGGGAAAGCGCCGGGAGCCGCCACCCTGGTGTCAGGACCAGCTCCTAGTTAAGCCGAGTCCTGACTTCCTCCTTGCATTTAGCTTTAGGAAGCATCTTTCTTATGACAATCCTATTTTAGGCTTTCATTTCCCACTCTCCTGCTAGGAGTAAAGGTCTGTATTAGATGTGAGGTTTCTCGGGTGTGATGATTTCATTCAGTTAAAATGTTAAAAGCCCGAGGTACCTTTAATCAGAGTCATTCCATAGATCTACTTACCATGTAATCACGCTCATTAAATGTGACCTTAATTCTGCAAGCACTGCAGCCCTGAGTGGATGATGTCAAGTGGGCCCAATGCAGAGTACGGAGCATTCGCCCCCCTAGATTCTCCCACCGGTGGGGGCGGCCAGACGCCCTCTAATCTGGCTCGAGAGCTCTCCACCATGGTGGAAAGAACCATCCATAATGAATGTGGTCAATTCTTTCCTTGAAGGTTTCTCCGGGGACTCACGACCCCAGGAAAAATTCATCTGAGTGTTTCATCATCATCCTCATGCGACTGCGTTATAAAACCATCTCTTCCCTGCTTTGATCTAAAAGTCTCTTCTGTCTGTTCTCCTAAGGTTTGGAAATGATTAATCAAAATCCACTCATAAAAACTTTACAAAATATGCCACTAGGTTACATTCTAATTATCTCCTTACCAATCCCTTTGCTGGCACAGAGTGAGCCCTTAACTGGTGTTAAATGTGGTATAATGTGGTAGTAAAGAGCTTTAGAATTAGGCTGAATAATTATATATATTTATTATATAGAATATATAAACATTATACATAAAAATATAATTTTATACATACTACATATAAGTTTATATCTATTTTATATATTATATATAAGTTTATATCTATTTTATATATATTATATAATGTAGTATTATATATTATTATATATTATATTAATTATTATTATTATTATTATTATACATTATTTATTTATTTAAGTAGGCTCTATGCCCAACATGGGTGTTGAACTCATGACCCCAAGATCAGGAGTGGCATGTTCTGCTGGCTGAGCCAGCCAGGCACCCCCAAACCCTTTTCACTGTAATTTTTCTTTAGTTAATCATGTAATCAGTTTTGCTGTATCTACTGAAAGAATAAAGACCATTCTCAGCAATCAGACTGCCGACGTTGCAGAAAATGTTGCCATCTCTCTGAAGGGAGGCCCCGTTACTGCAAAGAGCCCCAGAGGAACACTGAAGGGACCACAATCACGTAAAGATAGAACTCAGTCTCTTTGGAAAGAAAAAGAAGAGGCTCTGAGTTGACACATGGTGGGGGACTGGAAGAGGACTGGCTCCTGGTGGTCTGTGGTCATGTCAGAAGGCGACCAAGGGTGTTACACTGAGCTTCTGTTACAAGACGAGCTTTGTGTGTGCTCCCGTCCCCATCAACATTGCTATTCAGGAGAATGCTTCTCTTGTTGAAATCTGAAATTCTTTGGGTGAAAAATCTATCAGCAGGGTTTGGATGAGGCCAGGTGTTCCTTATTCAGTAGCTCAAGCCCAGAAAGATGAGTTAATTCTTTTTCTCTTTTTTAAAAATATTTTATTATTCATGAGAGACACACAGAGAAAGGCAGAGACACAGGCAGAGGGAGAAAGAGGCTCCCCATGGGGAGCCTCAAGGACTCAATCCCAGGACCCTGGGGTCATGACCTGAGCCAAAAACAGAGGCTCAACCACTGAGCCACCCAGGTACCCCAAGATGAGTTAACTCTTGAAGGAAATGGCATTGAGCTTGTATCAACTCTGCCTCTTTGATTCAGACGTTCCACAATGGTTAAAAACAAAGACAGACAATTTTTGGATGGTATCTATGTTTCTGGAAAAGGAACAGTTCAGCAGGCTGATGAATAAGATCTAAGTTGTCTAGCTGCAGAAACAGCAAGATGCTGGATGTTTTCTCAGACTTATTTGTGATATTTTAAAGATGCAATGAAAGCTGTATTGATTTGGGAAAAATAATGTAATCATTGAAAGTACTTTCTAAAGGGTTCTAGCCTTTCTCATGTGGGGGATGTGTATATGTACATATAATAGAATATTATTCAGCCATACAAAAGCAGGAAATTCTCCCATTTTTGATGACGATGTAGATAAACCTGGAGGGCATTATGCCAAATGAAATAAGCCAGCCAAGAAAGACAAATACTGCATGGTATCACTTATATGTGGGATCTCAAAAAAAGACAAAGAAGTTACTCATGGAAGCAGAGAAAAGAATGGTGGTTTCCAGGAGCTGGGAGATTGGGGAAATGAGATATTGGTTGGTCAGAGGTTACAAGCCTTCAGTTTCTGAGGATCTACGGTGTGGTGACTATAGTTAATAATGCTGTATTGTCTGCTTGAAATTTGCTAAGAGAGTAGATCTTTGCTCAGAGAGTGTTCTCAGCACACTCACATACACACACACACACACAAAGGATAACTATGTGAGTGGTGGTTATGTTAATTAGCTTGATTGTGGCAAACATTTCCTGATGTATACATATATCATATAAATCATGTTGTACACCTTAGATACATATGATTTTATTTGTCAATTATACTTCAGTAGAGCTGAAAAAAAAGAGAAGAGAGGAAGACCATACCCAGGGTCTAAGCCTGATAGCATTCGGTAACACGTGTCTGGGAACAAATAGATCTTGGTGTTATTATCTGGGGCTTAGAGGAGGAGCCCTTGAGAGATTGGCACCAGGTATACTTGGAAGGTGGCTGGATGCCTGGACTGGAGAGACGGGCAGGCTCAGAGAGAGGAGAGGGCATGGATTTTGGATGCTGATAGACAGGTCCGAAGGTGAGCCCCACTTCTCAATTGTGGATCTCAGGCAGTTCCGAAGCTTCTCTTTGCCTCTGTTTCTTCATCTGTACATGGAGACAGCAATACCACTTTGTATAGTTCTCATGATAAATTAATAACAGAGTCCTTGGCACATAGTAAGTGCCAAATTATTTTTATTTCCTGTTTCAAAAGGCACACTGTTTGCTCATGTCCGGCCCTGAATACAGTATGAATATCCCCCAGTTAACAGTTTTTTCATGTGATAGATGCCACTTCTGGAAATCCTTAGGGCTCAAGCCTTCCTCTCTTCATGTTTCCTGGTTGTCACAAATGATCTGTTTTTCTCTCAAACCTCTCAGTCAAACTTTGGTCCTCATATTGTCTGTTTCAGACTAAAAAAAGTGGTCATAGGGATTTATTTGTTAAACAATTTTGAACTTCTACAAAGTGCCAGCACTAGGGGTAGAGCAGTGAGTAAGACATAAAAATATTCTTGGCCTTATAGAGCTTTTATACCAGGAAAGGAGGATGGGAAAGCAAGGAAAGCATATAATTTGTCAGATGATCAAAAAGTGCTAACTAAAAAAAATAGGGCAAGAAGAGTGATAGGGATTGTGTGTGTGTGTGTGTGTGTGTGTGTATGTGTGTGTGTGTTGGGGGAGATGGTTGCTTATTGCTCATAGAACTATACGGGGGACAACGAGCTCTGGGTTTCTCATGGTGACACAAAGAGGGTTAAAAGTATGCTGAGGTTGGTCTTGATGGTCTCAAGGATGATAGTGGTGTGGAGTGGGAGGGTTGGGGAGTTGGTAGATTGGACTCTTTTCCAGAACCATGAACACTGCCAGAGAACTGGCATGTTCTCTGCCAAAGGCAACGTGGAAGAGAATGTGAGGAAGAGTTCTCTGATCTTATCTGGAGCTTAGAATGTTGATGGGTTTCCCTTTTGATTCTCTCTGTCAGGCAGTAGGAACTTTGTAAATGTTGACTTCTTGAGACTCAGCCCCTGAGAAGCATTTAAAGAGAGAGAGAGAGACAGATCGAGAGAGAGAGAGAGAGAGAGAGAGAGAAGGAGAAGGAAGCTCAGATGTTACCTTCAAGAAGCCTATCCTGTTCCTTTAGAACACAAGAGAGTAGTGGAGAATCTGATATAGTCTATCAGGGGATGAGCCCTCTTCCAAGAGCAGCTATCCTAAGGTGTGATACCAAGAAATATTGGTAAGGATTTAGTGAACTTGGCAGAGTGGAGCGGGCACTAGCTGGGAGACAGTCTGTGTTCTCTAGGCTGTGTGACTCCTGGCATGCTGCACTACTGCCCCAAGGCTGTTTCTTCTCTATAATGAGGAAGCTGGCCACTACCATCCATTTCTGATACAAAATTCCATGGCTGTAAGAAGAAGTTGGAATTTTATCTCCGTTGTTGGAGTTTTGAATAGAAAATAGAGGGCTTTAGAGGATAGATAAGAGTTTTCATTTTTTTTTCAGTTGATTTTGGAAGAAAGGGACTCAGGAAAGGAAGAGTTGGCTTTTGTTGTTGGCTTAGAGAAGTAGATTACATTTCTTGGACCTTAGCCAAACACAACAGAGTGGATCTTTCAAAGAGTGAGAAGAATTTGTTTGGCAGGGGAATTGCTGCCTTGATCAAAAAAGCTTTCCATTCAGTTTTCTGGAAGAGGGAGAAGAAAATTCTGGTAAACCAACTTAAGTGCCCCCATTGGGAAGATGCATGGTCCCTCTGGGCTGAATTAGTTCCTCTGTCCTCTATTTCCACAGAAAGATAGAGAGCAAGTTGGAGCCAAGGGATAGAAGAAAGGCAATGGACCCCATTTGGGAGCAGCAATGCATGTAAGATGAACATTTACCAAGTCTATGAGGAATGAATAAATGAATAAATGAAAGAATGAAAGGAAGTCAAGACCAACCAATAGGTAATGGAAAATGAGGAAATCAGAAAACTTGACTAAGGGCGGTTTATGAGCATTTAGAGGAGTCATCACCAGGACCCAGCATGGCTTCATCAAGGACTGGTTTGCCAGTAATCTCACTGGTAGAGTCTTCAGACTTGTTGGTTGGAGGAAGGCTATGAACATAATCTATCTTAATTTCAGAAAAGCGATTAAGGTCCCACCTGATTTTTGTTGTTATTTTTGTTGAGATGGTGAAATGCAGACTTGATCATACTATTAGGTTAATTTCAGCTGGTAGAAAAAAACTTTATTCAAATAGTGTTGACTATACCATTTTTCTTCCTGGAATGAGATACCTAATGGAGTACCATAGGGTTAAGGTCTTGGGCCTGACTCTTCAGCTTTTTTTTTTTTTTAATGATTTATTTTGAAATGAGTAAAAATTCACAAGAGGTTATGAAAAATATATTAAAAAATATATAGCATAGAAGTATGCTTCACTCTGTTTATTCCATTGATAACATTTTGTGTAACTATAATGTGATACCAGGAAATTGGTATTGGTACAATCCAAAGTTTATTCAGCTTTTACCCAGTGTTACATGAATGTCTTTGCGTGTATATGTAACTCTGCGTAACTTTATTACATGTATAAGTTCATGTGACCTCACCACAATCAAGATATAGAGCTGTCATCATGAATGTCTGTCCTGCTGTCTCCTTATAGCCACATCCACACCTCATCCCCATCCGTTATCTGACAACCACTTATCTGTTCTTCACCTTTGTAATTCCGTTATTTCCAGAATGCGGTATAAATGGGATCCTATAGTATGCAATGTTTGAGATTGGCTTTTTTCACTGAGTATAATTTCCTTGAGATCCAACCAAGTTGTGTGTCTCAATAGTCTGTTGCTTTTTATTGCTGAGTAGTACATAGTTTGTTGTATGGACATACCACAGTTTAACCATTCACCTGCTAAAGGATATTTGGGTTCTTTCCAGTTTTGGGCTATTATTAATGAAGCTATTGAAGATTTTTATACAGGTTTTTAAAAAAGATTTTATTTATTTATTCATGAGAGAGACATAGAGAGAGAGAGAGAGAGAGAGAGAGAGGCAGAGACACAGGCAGAGGGAGAAGCAGCCTCCATGCAGGGAGCCCGACGCAGGGCTCGATCCCGGGTCTCCAGGATCACACCCTGGGCTGAAGGCGGTGGTAAACCGCTGAGCCACCTGGGCTGCCCTTTATACAGGTTTTTGAGCATAAGTTTTAACTTCTGTGGGATAAATGCCCAAAAGTGCAACTGCTGGGTTATATGATAATTATACGTTTAGTTTTAACAATTCAGTAAATTACTATCAAAATAGCTGTACCATTCTCATCAGCAAGGCTTGAGTGATCCAGTTTCTCTGCATCCTGGCCAACATTTGGTGTTATCACTATTTTTAATGTTAGCCATTCTGATATATGTATAGTAATACTTTGTTGAAGTTTTAATTTGCATTTTTCTAATGGCTAAAATGTTGAATATCTTTTCATATGTATACTCTCTGTATATACTCCAGTGAAATTTTTGTTCATGTCTTTGTGCATTTTCTAATTGGATTGAATTGGATTATTTGTTTCCTACTGTTGAGTTTTGAAAGTTCTTTATGTATTCTAGATACAAGTCCTTTATTGTATATATGACTTGCAAATATTTTCTCCCAGTGTATAATTGATCTTTGTATCCTCATTACAGTATCTTTTGGAGAAGTTTTACATTTTGATGAGGTCTAATTTATCAAGTTTTCCTTTAATGGATCATGATTTTGGTGTAAAATCTAAAATGTTCACCTAATCCTGAAGATGTTCTCCCATCTATTTTCTAAAAGTTTTACCATTTTACATTTTACATTTCAGTCCATAAGTCATTGTAGGTTAATATACTCAACTTTTAAAGTCAAAGAGGTTGAAGATAAGACAGATATGCAGGTAATACAAGCTCCTGGAATATAGGATAAACTAGTAAGATAAAATTTATAAGCATGCAGGACTGCCTGGGTAGCTCAGTTGGTTAAGCTTAATTTCGGCTCAGGTCATGATCTCAGGGTCTTGAGATTGGACTCCACACTGGGCATGGAGCCTGCTTAAGATTCTCTCTCCCTTTCTTCCTCTGACCCTCCTCCTCCCATCCTTCCTTTCTTAAAAAAAAAAAAAATATATATATATATAATATATTATATTGTAATATATGTATAATATATATGTATATATATATGCACAATATCAGAGTTTAATGTGATGGTTGAAAATGTGGGTGTGGGTTCTGGAGCCAGCCTGGCTTGGTTTCAAATGCCTGCTCTGCCTGGGAGTCCTAGGGAAGTCTGGTAATCTCTCTATATCTGAGTTTCTGCATCTACAAAATGGGATTAATAAGAGTACTTGCCTTAGAGGGTTGTTTTGAGGACTTAATGAGATAATACAAATGGAACACTTAGAACCGTATTCAAAGAAATGCTGCCTATTATTATATAAAATTTGAGCAATCACAGGGGAGACCCGACCAAGGAAGGAGTGCCTGTGGAAAAAAATCCTGGTATATACAAAGAAGTGGAGAAGTTAACCTAACTTATTTGAAATTTTTAACATGTCTTTGCACAGTTTTTGTCTGATTATATATGCTTATAAACATGTCTTCATCCAGAAATAACAAGGTTTACATAGGGTTGAAATAACAAGGAATTTAAATCCATTCAGTGAAAACAGGAGTCTGTTTAGGACTGTGTAGATACTCAAATGCATTTTTCATGTTTTTGTTGACATTTTACAAAGTGAAGTCATTATTTTAAATTATCAGCTATTAGAAAAAGGTCACGATTTCTGTGTAGGTATCATAACCCAGCAGGAGGGAAGCAGGGCATTGCCAGAGTTCATATTAATAACCTGATGTGGGGGTCATGTAGATTCTCAGCCTCTCATAGTGGGGACTTCCGGCCTCCAGCCCTTGGTACCACCAACAGAATGTTGTTGGGGGAAGGATCTTTCATACGGTCTCTGTGTTTGCTGAAAATGAGGCAAAGGGGGAGGTGGAGATGTAGGAGGGTTGACTAGGTGGAGAAGGAGCTTCCTGGAAGTGAGAGGAAGAAGATACTACAAATATTAGACATTAAAAGAGAGGGAGGACAGGGGAAGTGATTCCTAGAAAGAGGTGGGCCTCCCATGGACTGCAGTCTGTTCATTACTTTTCCAGAAAGCAGTTGAGGGGCACTGGGCAATTTACCCACTCTCTCCATGCCTGGGTTTCCTTTTCTGGCTCATAATGATAAGAGTGTCTGGCTGCACACTCCATGGGCTGTTATCAATTACATGAAAGTTCTTTAAGCAAAACAAATATCTGACATGATTTTACTTCATTGTGGATCAAATATATGTGTATCTTTGTTCATTCTTTTTAAAATATTTATTTATTTTCTGTTTTTTTGTGTGTATTTTTTTTATTGGAGTTCGACTTGCCAACACCCAGTACTCATTCCGTCAAGTGTCCCCCCTCAGTGCTCATCACCCAGTCACCCCCTCCCCCCACCCTCCTCTCCTTCCACCACCCCTTGTTCATTTCCCAGAGTTAGGAGTCTCTCATGTGCTGTCACCCTCACTGATATTTCCTACTCATTTTCTCTCCTTTCCCCTTTATTCCCTTTCACTATTTTTTATATTCCCCAAATGAATGAGACTATATAATGTTTGTCCTTCTCCGATTGACTTCACTCAGCATAATACCCTCCAGTTCCATCCACATTGAAGCAAATGGTGGGTATTTGTCATCTCCAATGGCTGAGTAATATTCCGTTGTATACATAAGCCACATCTTCTTTATCCATTCATCTTTCGATGGACATCGAGGCTCCTCCCGCAGTGTGGCTGTTGTGGACATTGCTGCTATAAACATCGGGATACAGGTGTCCCAGCGTTTCACTGCATCTGTATCTTTGGGGTAAATCCCCAGCAGTGCAATTGCTGGGTCATAGGGCGGGTCTATTTTTAACTCTTTGAGGAACCTCCACACAGTTTTCCAGAGTGGCTGCACCAGTTCACATTCCCACCAACAGTGCAGAGGGTTCCCCTTTCTCCACATCCTCTCCAACATCTGTTGTTTCCTGCCTTGTTAATTTTCCCCATTCTCACTGGTGTGAAGTGGGATCTCATTGTGGTTTTGATTTGTATTTCCCTGATGGCCAGTGATGCGGGGCATTTTCTCATGTGCATGTTGGCCATGTCTATGTCTTCCTCTGTGAGATTTCTCTTCATGTCTTTTGCCCATTTCATGATTGGATTGTTTGTTTCTTTGCTGTTGAGTTTAATAAGGCCTTTATAGATCTTGGATACTAGTCCTTTATCTGATAGGTCATTTGCAAATATCTTCTCCCATTCTGTAGGTTGCCTTTGAATTTTGTTGACTGTTTCTTATGCTGTGCAGAAGCTTTTTATCTTGATGAAGTCCCAATAGTTCATTTTTGCTTTTGTTTCCCTTGCCTTCATGGATGTATCTTGCAAGAAGTTACTGTGGCCAACTTCAAAAAGGGTGTTGCCTGTGTTCTCCTCTAGGATTTTGAGGAATTCTTGTCTCACATTTAAATCTTTCATCCATTTTGAGTTTATCTTTGTGTCTGGTGTAAGAGAGTGGTCTAGTTTCATTCTTCTGCATGTGGCTGTCCAATTTTCCCAGCACCATTGATTGAAGAGACTGTCCTTTCTCCAGTGGTTATTCCTTCCTGCTTTGTCAAATTAGTTGACCATAGAGATGAGAGCCCATTTATGGGTTCTCTATTCTGTTCCATTGATCTGTGTGTCTGTTTTTGTGCCAGTACCACACTGTCTTGATGATCACAGCTTTGTAGTAAACTTGAAATATGGCATTGTGATGCCCCCGGCTCTGGTTTTCTTTTTCAATATTCCCCTGGATATTTGGGGTCTTTTCTGATTCTACACAAATCTTAAGATGATTTGTTCCAACTCTCTGAAGAAAGTCCATGGTATTTTGATAGGGATTGCACTGAACGTGTAAATTGCCCTGGGTAGCATAGACATTTTTACAGTATTAATTCCTCCAATCCATGAGCATGGAATATTTTTCCATATCTTGTGTCTTCTTCAATTTCTTTCAGACGTGTTCTGTAGTTTTTAGGGTATAGATCCTTTACCTTCTTGGTTAGGTTTATTCCTAGGTATCTTATGCTTTTGAGTGCAATTGTAAATGGGATTGACTCCTTAATTTCTCTTTCTTCAGTCTCATTGTTAGTGTATAGAAATGCCACTGACTTCTGGGCATTGGTTTTGTATCCGGCCACACTGCTGAATTGCTGTATGAGTTCTAGCAATCTTGGGGTGGTGTCTTTTGGGTTTTCTATGTACAGTATCATGTCATCTGCAAAGAGGGAGAATTTGACTTCTTCTTTGCCCATTTGAATGCCTTTTATTTCTTTTTGTTGTCTGATTGCTGAGGCTAGGACTTCTAGTACTATGTTGAATAGCAGTGGTGAGAGTGGACATCCCTGTCCTGTTCCTGATCTTAGGGGAAAGGCTCCCAGTGCTTCCCCATTGAGAATGATATTTGCTGTGGGCTTTTCGTAGATGGCTTTTAAGATGTCGAGGAAAGTTCCCTCTATCCCTACACTCTGAAGAGTTTTGATCAGGAATGGATGCTGTATTTTGTCAAATGCTTTTTCTGCATCTATTGAGACGATCATATGGTTCTTGTTTTTTCTCTTGTTATTATGATCTATCACGTTGATTGCTTTACGAGTGTTGAACCAGCCTTGTGTCCCAGGGATAAATCCCACTTGGCCCACTTGGTCATGGTGAATAATTTTCTTAATGTATTGTTGGATCCTATTGGCTAGTATCTTGTTGAGAATTTTTGCATCTGCATTCATCAGGGATATTGGTCTGTAATTCTCCTTTTTGATGGGGTCTTTGTCTGGTTTGGGAATTAAGGTGATGCTGGCCTCATAGAATAAGTTTGGAAGTACTCCATCCCTTTCTATCTTTTGGAACAGCTTTAGTAGAATAGGCATTGTTTCTTCTTTTTTTTTTTAAAAAGATTTTATTTATTTATGAGAGAGAGGGAGAGGAAGAGACACAGACAGAGGGAGAAGCAGGCTCCATGCAGGGAACCCGACATAGGACTCAATCTGGGGACTCCAGGACCATGCTCTGGGCCGAAGGCAGGCACTAAACCGGTGAACCACCCAGGCTGCCGTCATAATATGTTTTTAAAATCGTTTGTTTTTCCTTGGTATTGGTTGTGATCCCTTGTTTTTCATTCGTGATTTTATTAATTAGAGTCTTTTCTCTTTTGTTGTTAATAAGGCTGGCTAATGGTTTATCTATCTTATTCTTTCAAAGAATCAACTCCTGGTTTTATTGATCTACAGTTCTTCTGGTCTCTATTTCATTGAGTTCTGCTCAAATCTTTATTAACTCACTTCTGCTTGGTGTAGGTTTTATTTGCTGTTCTTTCCCCAGTTTCTTTAGGTGCAAGGTTAGCTTGTGTATTTGAGTTTTTCCCAATTTTTTGAGGGATGCTTGTATTGCAATCTATTTCCCTCTTAGGACAGCTATTGCTGTATCCCAAATCTTTTGAACAGTTGTATCTTCATTCTCATAGTTTCTATGAATCTTTTTAATTATTCTCTAATTTCATGATTGACCATTCATCTTTTAGCAGGATGCTCTTTCACCTCCACGTGTTTGAGTTTCTTCCAAATTTCTTCTTGTGATTGAGTTCTAGTTTCAAAGCATTATGGTCTGAAAATATGCAGGGGACAATCCCAGTCTTTTGCTATTGGTTGAGACCTCATTTGTCACCCAGTATGTGGTCTATTCTGGAGAAAGTTCCATGGGCACTTGAGAAGAATGTGTATTCAGTTGCGTTTGGATGTAAAGTTCTGTAAATATCTGTGAAATCCATCTGGTCCAGGGTATCATTTAAAGCTCTTGTTTCTTTGGAGATGTTGTGCTTAGAAGATCTCTCATTTGCAGAAAGCGCCATGTTGAAGTCTCCTACTATTAGTATATTATTATCTAAGTATGTCTTTACTTTGGTTATTAATTGATTGATATACTTGCAGCTCCCACATTTGAGGCATAAATATTCATGATTGTTAGGTCCTCTTGTTGGATAGATCCTTTAAGACTCTTACTACAGTCTTTGGGATAAAATTTAATTTATCTGATATGAGGATGGCTACCCCAGCTTTCTTCTTTCTTTGAAAATCTCATTTCAGCCTGATTAGATCCTGATTAGATCATTTGAATGGTAAATGGTTCTCCAACCTTTCATTTTCAGGCTGTAGGTGGACTTAGATCTAAAACGAGTCTCTTATAGACAGCAAATAGATGGGTCTTGTTTTTTTATCCAGTCTGAAACCCTGCATCTTTTGATGGGATCATTAAGCGCATTCACATTCAGAGTTACTATTGAAAGATATGAATTTAGTGTCATTGTAATACCTACCCAGTCCTTGTTTTTGTGGATTGTTTCTTTGGGCTCCCTCTTTCTTTTATAGGGTTCCCCTTAATATTTCTTGCAGAGCTTGTTTGGTGGTCACATATTCTTTCAGTTTTTGCCTATCTTGGAAGCTCTTTATCTCTCCTTCTATTCTGAATGAGAGCCTTGCTGGATAAAGTATTCTTGGCTGCATGTTCTTCTCATTTTAGGACTCTGAATATACCATGCCAACCCTTTCTGGCCTGCCAGGTCTCTGTGGAGAAGTCTGATGTTAATCTAATATTTCTCCCTATATAAGTTAGGGATCTCTTGTCTCTTGCTACTTTAAGGATTTTCTCTTTATCTTTGGAATTTGCAAGTTTCACTATTAAATGTCGGGGTGTTGAACAGTTTTTATTGATTTTCAGGGAGAATCTCTCTATCTCCTGGATCTGAACGCCTGTTTCCCTCCCCAAATTAGGGAAGTTCTCATCTATGATTTGTTCAAATATGCTTTCTGGTCCTCTGTCCCTCTCGGTGCCCTCTGGAACCCCAGTTAAACATAGATTTTTCCTTCTGAGGCTGTCATTTATTTCCCTTAACCTTTCCTCATGGTCTTTTGTTTTTGTCTTTTTTCCTCAGCTTCCTTCTTTGCCATCAACTTGTTTTCATGTCACTCACTCTTTTTTTCTACCTCATTAACCCTCATCGTTAGGACCTCCAGTTTGGATTGCATCTCATTTAATTGATTTTTAATTTCAGCCTGATTAGATCTAAATTCTGCAGTCATGAAGTCTCTTGATTCCTTTATGCTTTTCTCCAGAGCCACCAGTAACTTTATAATTGTGCTTTTGAATTGGCTTTCTGACATCAAATTGTAATCCAAATTCTGTAACTCTGTGGCAGAGAGTACTATTTCTGATTCTTTCTTTTGTGGTGAGTTCTTCTTTCTAGTCATTTTTCTCAGTGCAGAGTGGCTAAAAATGAATTGTACTTGTTAGGAGTACAAACTCTTCTCTCTGTAGCATTCCAGCTGTTCTCTCTTTAAATCTCAGGTCGAATTCGTGGGTTTTCAGGATGATTTGAAAGTTATCTAGGTAAGTTGGTGGGGACAGGTGACTTGGGGACCTATTCCTCTGCCATCTTGCCCCTAGAATCTCTTTGTTCATTCTTATTGTGGCATATACCTTACCACAATCTCCCTCTCCCTCTCCTGCTCCCTTGGCCTTTGGATTTTTGGTTCCCCTCTCCACCTTATTAGCAGCATCTCAGCAGTGTGGCATGGCTGGCTTTATCATAGGTGCTCTTTTGTCTTGTAACTTCCATACCATGTTTCTAGTTAGATCATTAAGCTTCCTTTCCTCTCCTAAACGTGTACTGTAGGAGACTGACCTGGCTTGTTCACCCTATGCCTTACTACTTCTCAGATGTCCTTATGCCTGAAAAAATACAGGCTCTAAGTCTACCCAAAGAACCAAGTTCGGATTTGTCTTAAAGAATAAACAGTTACATATTGTCAACATTATGAAATACAACTGTAGATTCACTTTACTCACAGTTACACTGAAATTGTGCATGTGTGGAATAGTTTGAAAAGAGGACTTTTTTAAAGTACCATAAATTTGTCTGTTTTTTGCAGAAAAAAGTATTTTTTAGGGTTTTTTCTTATGGGCATTATGATCATCATTGCCTTCAATTTTTAACTATGTAGTTAATCAGTAAAAGTATTCACAGGTTTAGACCAAAAATTGAAAGTTAAAAAATTAATCCTCTGGGAGGATATTTTTGGGGAAAAAATACAGTGACCACAAGGTAAGTATGAAAACATGAGAGGAGAATTTCTAATAGTGGGTCATATAAAGACCTTGGAATAATCTCAAGTTTTCTTAGTTTGAATGTATATTTGCTATTCATATTTGAGTTCCCCATTGCAACCTCATTAAGATTGAGAAATAAAATAACATGTGTCTCAGGAGAAGAGAAATATACATATACTTATATGTATATATATAATATATGTATTTTCATGATTTGAAGAAGCACTAGGAAGATAGTCTTGAAGAAAATATCTCTCAAAATTTAGCCACAAAATCCTGAAAATCCACCATTGGGGAACTCTTCTTGTGGGAGTTCCAGCTCTCCAGGAAGAAGACATTATTAAGCTGCTGTCAGTCAAAGACACATGTACAAGCCAGATAGGATTTTCACAAAACACAGGCTCTGGAGGCAGATGGAGCTAGACTGAGTTTAGCTTTGACACTAGCTCTGAGATTCTGGGCAAACTTTTTACCTTCTCTGAGTCCCAAATGCTTCATGTGTAAAATAGGGTTAATAATGACTATCACATGAAAGACTCAATGTAAATGAGCTGATATATTTAAAGACCCAATACAATACTTAAACTAGGCTCTTGATCGGGAGTGCCTGGGTGGCTCAATAGGTTAAGCATCTGACTCTTGATTTTGGCTCAGGTCATGATCTCAGGGTTGTGAGATGGAGCTCCTGTGTTAGGCTCCATGCTGAGAGTGGAGCCAGCTTAAGATCCTCTCTCTCCTTCTCCCTCTCCCTCTGCCTCTCCCTTCCCCCTATGCATGCTCTTTCTCTCTCAAAAAATTAAATAAACAAACAAAGTAGGTACATAGCAATGATAATTATTAGTGATAGCAGTAATATTTAATTCAGACTGGGTTTTGTTTAGTTTGGAGGTAGATAAAGACATTAAAGAGGTAGACAGATTCAGATCATTTTAAGGAAGATAATTTCCAGATTCTACATTTCTATTCATCTGCTTGCAAATATGCCTGCATCAGGTTGCTTCTCCTTTTTCATCTTTCCTTTTATAATTTCCCCTCATCTGCCTTTCAAAAGAGAGACAAATTTCTCATCCAAGTCAAATCATACTATGGTGCATTGCCATGGATATAGAAAGCCCTCGGATACAAAACAAAGGCAACTTAGTCTATAGAGATTTGAGAGCCTCCTTTATTCAAAATGACACCATGAACCAAACATAATAAGGCATCATGTCTTTCCTTGTCTTATGCTTATCTCTGTTGGGGCAAAGCATAACTAACTCTTAAGAACTGAATGTTTCTCTCTCCATTCATCCACTGAGTGAATTAATTCAATGAATGTCATTCATTGACACTTTAACATCCAAAGTTATTGTATTAGGAGGCAGGGATTTTGGGAGATAATTAGGTCATGAGAGTGGAATCCTCATGAATGGGATAAACACCTTGTAAGAAGAGATACGTATGGGAGCCTGCTCCCTTTGTGCTGTCTGCCACATGGGGGATACAATGAGAAGATGGACCTCTGGAAATCGAGAAGAGGACTCTCATCAGAAACCAGATCTTCCAGCACCTGATCACCTGATCTTGGACTTCCTGACCTTCGGGCCTGTGAGAAATTAGTATTTGTTGTTTAAGCCAGCTGTCTGGTAATTTGTTATAGCATCCTGAACTAAGACAAATATGTAAACAGATGCGCTGACACATATTTAGATGTTTGGTTTTCAAGTATACTACGGATTAGGCAGGGGATGAGGTGAATAATGATGGCTCTGTGTGTGTGTGTGTGTGTGTGTGTGTGTGTGTGTCTTCACTACTGGCAAAGAAGATATTGTTCTTGAGGAAAGAATCCTTTGAGAACGGAGTTAAAAAGGACATCTCCTGAAAATATTGATGATAGCAGCACGTTATTCGACAAACTCATGGTAGGTTTCTGTACTTCAGCTGGCTAGCTCTCTTGAAATGTTCAGGATTTTTAGAAGCATCTTGGAAAATGCCAGTCTGCCATGAGCTCTACTTTCTGTGCAATTTTACCATCTCAGTAATGAGGATGAGCTCTTTGAGTACTCTCATTTATCTGCATTTAGTCTCATCTCAGTGGTATAATTTGCATGATTTCAAGATGAAAAGACGCACAAGTTCTTCCAACATATCAATGTTGTATTTTATTTTATTTTATTATTTTATTTTATTTTTTTAATAATAAATTTATTTTTTTATTGGTGTTCAATTTGCCAACATACAGAATAACACCCAGTGCTCATTCCGTCAAGTGCAACCCTCAGTGCCCGCCACCCAGTCACCCCCAACCCCGCCCTCCTCCCCTTCCACCACCCCTAGTTCATTTCCCAGAGTTAGGAGTCTTCCATGTTCTGTCTCCCTTTCTGATATTTCCTACCCATTTCTTCTCCCTTTCCCTCTATTCCCTTTCACTATTACTTATATTCCCCAAATGAATGAGACCATATAATGTTTGTCCTTCTCCGATTGACTCATTTCACTCAGCATAATACCCTCCAGTTCCATCCACATCGAAGCAAATGGTGGGTATTTGTCATTTCTAATGGCTGGGGAATATTCCATTGTATACATAAGCCACATCTTCTTTATCCATTCATCTTTCAGTGGACACTGAGGCGCCTTCCACAGTGTGGCTATTGTGGACATTGGTGCAGGTATCCTGGCGTTTCACTGCATCTGTATCTTTGGGGTAAATCCCCAGCAGTGCAATTGCTGGGTCGTAGGACAGATCTATTTTTAACTCTTTGAGGAAACTCCACACAGTTTTCCAGAGTGGCTGCACCATTTCATATTCCCACCAACAGTGTAAGAGGGTTCCCTTTTCTCCGCATCCTCTCCAACATTTGTTGTTTCCTGTCTTGTTAATTTTCCCCATTCTCACTGGTGTGAGGTGGTATCTCATTGTGGTTTTGATTTGTATTTCCCTGATGGCAAGTGATGCAGAACACTTTCTCATGTGCTTGTTGGCCATGTCCATGTCTTCCTCTGAATGGATGAAAGATCTAAATGTGAGACAAGATTCCATCAAAATCCTAGAGGAGAACAGGCAACACCCTTTTTGAACTCGGCCACAGCAACTTCTTGCAAGATACATCCATGATGGCAAAAGAAACAAAAGCAAAAATGAACTATTGGGACTTCATCAAGATAAGAAGCTTTTGCACAGCAAAGGATACAGTCAACAAAACTAAAAGACAACCTACAGAATGGGAGAAGATATTTGCAAATGACCTATCAGATAAAGGGCTAGTTTCCAAGATCTATGAAGAACTTCTTAAACTCAACAGCAAAGAAACAAACAATCCAATCATGAAATGGGCAAAAGACATGAACAGAAATCTCACAATGTTGTATTTTATGATAAGAAACATATATTAGAGGTAAGTTAATATTTTGCATTTTTTCAGTATTTATTCAAATTTACAAGAGAAACATTGCATTAATTTTTGCTAAAAGTTAGCAAAATATGAAATCCATGATCATTTTTGTGAAGGTACCAGTCTCCTGCTCACTGTCACTCACCAATGACTTTTCTGCTCAGATATCGAATCCTACCATGTGCTTATTAGGAGTTATTTCTCAAAATATGCTTTGTATGTATGCTACTTTGGTCAACTGTGTATTAAAAATCATTGTACAGATAACCCAGACTGCTCTGACTGCTATAACAAAATACCACACACAGGATGGCTTAGCCAACAGAAATTGGTTTTCTCACAGTTCTGGAAGGAAAGGTCAAGATCAGGGTTATAGGCATAGTTCTAATGAGGGCTCTTTCTAGCTTGCGGGCAGCCACCTCCTCTCTGTGTCCTTACATGGTGGAAAGAACTCTGGAGTCTTTCTCTTTTCTTACAAAGGCACCCTTTGGGTTAGAACTCCACCCTTATGATGTCATTTAGCTTTTATCACCTCCTCACAGGCCCTGTGTCTAAATATATTGGCGGTTAGGGCTTTGATATAGGAATATTGAGGGCGGAGGACACAATTCAGTTCATAACATTGGGTTTAACTTAACACCAATGTGTTGCAAATTATACTCTAAATAATGTGCTCAACCATCCTTAATGTACTTTTTGTAAGCTTCTACTTATTAATGATTGGGTTTTTTCTCTTATCAATTTATATAAGATATTTTAACTAGTTTTTTAAAATCAGAACACCTATTTAGTTTCAAAAACAAGTCACAATTTTTCCCAGGTGCAAAGCAAATATAGAATGACTTAAGATTTAGAAAACCGGTTTAATTAGCATTAATTTCTCCCTTTCAGATGTTAACATATTGCCAATTCTGTGAAATGTATAATTATATAAACATAACTGACCTCAGCCACCTTTGGGAAGAAGTCACTAATATAGGGATAAATATCCTCCAGCATCTGTGTCTGTCTTTTTGTTGTGTCTTTACTACATACTTTGAGATGTCCATAAAAAATGAAATATGACATTAGGCATTGGTCTTTGTTCATAGTCAAAGAGAAAAGTCCTAACATGCACAATTTATGTAATTTTGCTTTTAACCCTAGTTTTATCTATGTTAGCTCCATGAGCAAGATGCCTCTAAAAAAGATGAATAGTATAATCAATAGTCACGTGATAAGTTTTGGCTAAAACTTTTTTGGTCATACTTCCTAAAAACTGAAAAAATGCAGAACTCTAGAGACTGGATACCTATGGTTTTGCTTGGTTTTGTTTTTTAATTAGGTGGCTTCCAGTTCTCTGTTTTAAAAAAAAAATTAGAGGAGAACCTAACCAAGTTGACCACAGATAGATAATGAAAATACTTTTTTGATAATAGATTACATTTTTTGACTTATAATTATGAATGTATTCAAATAAAAGAGTGACATTTCCATGAGAAAATGCCTAACATTCTCATTACTTATTTAATTGAACAAGATTTCTCAGGGCTTATGTATATAAAATCGAAAAATGGGAACAGAATTGCTGCCAAATCCTGTCTTATTCTAACAGGATAACAGGTAACAGCCTAGATAAATGAACTTATTAAAAAAGATTCACTTATTCATTTGTATTGATTTTCTGATAAAGCTTTACTCGATATGCTTGAGAATTATTTCTCAAAATATGCTTTGTATGTATGCTACTTTGGTCAACTGTGTATTAAAAATCATTGTACAGATAACCCAGAAAACTTTAAAAATACTTAGAACATTATGGTCATACAAAATTACAATGTTTTAATTTCAACCCAAAGACAATTATTTTTGTAATGGTAGCGAAGTTAATAGAGTGATCAGACAAAATCTATCAAATATAAAAATATATTACATTAATGAGATCCTTTTTTGGGAAATATGAGATCAAGGAAAAAAAAGAATGACATACATTTTCCATTTGCCAAAAAAGAGTTTGTGAATTTTTTTAACATTTTATTTATTTATTCATGAGGGATGAGAGAGAGAGAGAGAGAGAGAGAGAGAGGTAGAGAGAGTAGCAGGCTTCATGCAGAGAGCCAGGCGTGGGACTCCATCCTGGGTCTCCAGGGTCACACCCTGGGCTGGAGGTGGTGCTAAACTGCGGAGCCTGTCTGTGAATTTTTTAAATGAGTGAGAATAGGTATCAAATTACTTTGGCATTTAGAATCCATTGGGTAGAAACTGTGATACAAGTTTTGTTTAAAAATCAATATTTAGAAGTGCGTGGATGGCTCAGTTGGTTAAGTGGCTGCCTTCAGCTCAGTTCATAATCCCAGGGTCCTGGGATCAAGCCCCATGCCAGGCTCACTGCTCAGTGGGGAGTCAGCTTCTCCCTCTGCCCCTCTTTACCCCTTTTCATGCTCACTTGCACTCTATCTCTCTTTCAAATAAATAAATAAAATATTTTTTTTAAAAATCGATATTTATAATGTGTCTGGGTGGCTCAGTCAGTTGAACATCCAATTCTTGATCTCAGCTCAGGTCTCAGTCTCGGGGTTGTGAGTTCGAGCCCCACATTGGGCTCCACACTGTGCATGGAGCCTGCTTAAAAGTAAAAATGAAAATAAAGAAATAAAATAAAAAAATCAATATTCCCAACATGATAGTACATATTTTAAAGATATTCAAGTTTGTGATGAAAAATTTTATGTGTCTACTTGAAAATGTGCAAGAGGATACACAACTTTTCAATATTCTTTTAGGAGGTATGCAAGAAAAAAGTTTGAAGACCACTGATTTGATGTGTCAAATCTTAACAATTGATGATGATGGACTTTATGGGGGAAAAGGGGACAGAGAAACCTAGAGCATAGAGAAAGGCAGACTCGGGTGTGCTGTTGATAGGAGCTCTTGTGACAGAAAAGTAGAGTTGGGGAAATAATTAAGAAAAAAAAACAAGATTATACACAATTCCCAAAGTTCTGAATTTTTGGCTGGCATCCTTGAGGCATGGCCTCATCCATTATTGATGAGCTTTTGCAAAGCAGATTTATGTTAAAATTGGTTCTCTTTTCTGATGGATTTAATTAGGTTGGAGACCAAGACTCCATTATCATATCTGTGATTCCTCCGTACCTGGCACTGTGCTAGGTGCTGGAGACACAAAGAAGGGCTTGATGAGAAGATCTCTTGAGGAGTGTATGGCATAGAAGGAAACTGGAAGTTAATATAATCTTGAGTTGGAAGTCACTGAACATGTGCTCTGAGTACTTTTCATTTATATCCCATGTTTCTCTGCATAAAATCTTTGAAGTACATGCCATTTGAGTTATTTTTAAAGAAGGTGGTGATGGATTTGTCATAATTATAGCAGCTCCATATACATGTGTAGTGTTTTATAGTTTTTAAGGTGATTTCACATAAACTAGCTTATTTGGTCTCAACAACAATCCTTTGTGGCAGACAAGACCTGTGTTATTACTCTCACTTCAGAGATGAGAACATTATGGCCTAGAAGGATTCGGTAGGTTTGATCACATCATAGGGCTACTAAATGGCAGAATGGGATAGAACCCAGGATGACCTTGAAGCTCCTACTTTGCACTTTGCCCCTAAGACCGTGTTAGAGCTTGAGGCACTGAGTTTCCTCTCCCACACGATGGGAAAGACAGCCCCCTTCGAGCCCCCTCTGTTCCGACACATCACGCTATTATACCAGTCTGCAAAGCCCTGACCACTCTTTCACCTGGACCATTTCTCAAGGTTGTTTATGGAGCTGGTAACCTCGAGAAGATCTGATAACAAGCACTCCGAGCTGTAAATCTACCCTACTGTTTGCTATTAAAGTATGGATCCTTCCAAGACAGTTATGATGGAAAGCCACTGCATGCCTATCATCGATCTGGGCCCATGACGTTGCCCTACGGGTTTTGAGGGTAATTGTAACCAAGGCAAGTATACTGATAAATATAAACTCAGATATAGATGGGCAAATAGGAACTCATGCTTCTGACTATGCTGAGAATAATCAAGCCCCTTGTCTTTGGCCTACAAACCTCATGTCTTCTGCCAGCATCCGTGAATGGTAACAGAGTCACTGATTCACTTGTACACAGAGTAAAATCCAGTCTCAGACCTGACATGACAGTGACATGCACTGGTTAGGCATTTGAGGACAGTGTGTGAGGATGTGTAAGGTACGACGGGGCTCATATAGGGCTCCAGAGGACGTGTACTTCCAGAATCTGAATTCAGGAATCTGAGAGTCAGGAAAAGACCTCACAAAAGGAAGCTGGCAAAAATTGACACGCACTGGTCTAGAAATAGCCACACACTGAACCAACGAGGTCCAAGAAATCTGTTGCTTCTGTGGCAGGTTTGGTATTTTACATGTTACGGTGTCAGGCTGTGTGACCCCAGTGTGCAAAAATGTAATCGTATTATTCTGTAATGAAATGTAACTTTGCTTTCTGGTTCCAATCTCTGCCAATGGTAGATGATGGAAATTGACAAAGGTGACAATTGCTTCAAGTTTGAACTCAGATTCCTTTCCTCCTCGTTCTTCTTCAGCAAGGGGCTCTAGCATGAGGGTGGGGTGGAAAGAGGTAAATTCAGGCTAAGGTACTTTCTGTCTCTGCTGGCCTCTGCCAAGGTATGACTCATCCTACTGGATCTTGGGCATTTTGTCTCTTGCTGCACAGATGGTGACATCACTGGCGCCATCATGGCCTTCAGTTGTTACGTTCATATATTCCATGTTCTTCTCTCTCAGGGGCCACTTCTGGTCCAAGAACCCTTTTCCAGCATGTAGTACCTCTTAATTCCATTTTTTTTTTTTTTGGTGCCCTGCTGGGGTATGCAAGGCTCTCTGAGACTCATCTGCTTTGCTATGTGCTTCCACCATTATTCATCTATCATTCACATGCCATGTTGGTTTCTCTGGGAGGCTTGCATCTCACTAGGATGCCAGGCTCTGGCCTTTCTCCTTTAGAGTCCTCCATGAACTTATCTCGGGTTTCTATCTGAATGTCTAACTTGCTATTCCTCATGTTCCCTTTAGAGCTTGCATGTTGGGGATGGAGAGGTAGGGACGCTCTCAGGGCCTTACCAGTGTCTGAATTCCAGTTATATCTTCTGTGATATAGGCACATATCTCCCCATTTGTTAAATTTCTATCTACTTTTAATCTAATTTACATTCTTCTCCCATCAATGGTCCATGGCATAAGGTTCTCTGAATCCTCGGTGTTTGGATCTTGATATTTAGAGTTAAGCTTTGGGATGCCCGGGTGACTCAGTGGTTGAGCATCTGCCTTCAGCTCAGGTAGTGATCCCAGGATCTTAGGATCAAGTTCCACATTGGGCTCCCCATGGGGAGCCTGTTTCTCCTTCTGCCTGTGTCTCTGCCTCTCTCTCTGTGTCTCTCATGAATAAATAAATAAAATCTTTAAAGAAAAATAAAGTTAAGCCTTTTTTTTAAAGAAAAAAAAAAGAAACCTCCTATTCTCTTGAACACCTGCCACTTACAATAGAAAGCCATGGCCTGCAGAACATAGTCTCTGCTATAGATTTAGCTCCTAACCCATGGTTTGTACTCTGCCTGGATTTTCCTACTCTGAGGGTGGCATGTACAGAAAGTGCCCACTGGCTGCTGAATAGTAGTTGAAAGAAAGGGTAACAGGAATTTAAAAGTACATAGCTTAATAATAATAATAAAAATTGCCACACTACAATTGGGAAACCATGCCTATTTCCAGGATCTTCATCAAGAGACCATGATGTTCCCAGGAAGTTGGCTAACTGCAACTGGTATAAAGAAGCTGCAACCTACTCAAATTACATTGCAACTTGCCAGGAATTAAGTAATGGTTTCCTGGAATTGGAGAGTACCATGTACGCAGCAATGTTTATCTAACACCGTGCTGAAGAGTCTGGCCTCAGCTTCTGGAGGGCCAGCGGGGTTATTGAGATCGCAATGTCTCTAGAAGGGAGGGCAGTTTATCAGTTCATTCAGGGGCCCAGCTTTTGGGGGATAGAGCTGATGACTCAGCATGAAAAGCAGATTCCTTTGCTCTAACCTCTAGCTGTTTGGAAACTCCAGCTAGATAATCTGATTATAGGTCTGGATTGGGATTAAAGAATTTTTATATTTATATTATTATAAATTTATATATATAAATTTTAAAATATTTATTTATTGAGAGAGAGAGAGAGAGCGTGAGCAGGGGGAGGAGCAAAGGGGGAGGGGCAAGCAGATTCTGTGCTGAGCTTGGAGCCCCATGTGGGGCAAGCTTGATCTCATGACCCTGAGACCATGATCTGAGCCGAAACAGTGTCAGGCACTTAACTGACTGAGCCACCCAGTTGCCCCAGGACTTTATATTTTAACAGGCTTCTTCTGGACCACATTTTGACAAGATTAGATGGATTGAAGTGCTTAAGATAAAAATTAAACATTCAGTGACAATTACCACCCTTCGATCCAGGCCAGAGGATCTAATTTGGGCTCAGTGGTGCTTTGAGGACCTGCTCTGGTCATGTCCCTCCCCATGCGATGGGGTCTGTGGGCTCAAGGGGATATACCAACCTATAACCTGGGACTGAGCATTTAGATGACCATCAGGGTACTGGGCCCCTGGAAGGTTCTGCTCAAATGGCCCTGGGCTGGCTAGGTTTGGCACAGGCTTTTACGCTACTGTAGACAGCCTTAGGCCTCAGCAGAGGCTGGGGGCAGCCGTTTGTGGGGATGGCGATCAAGCGCCACTGTTGGGAACTGTGGTGTCTACTAGTGGCTGGAGGAAGCCCCACGTGGAAGCCAGGCTGTGGGGGAGCTGGAGTGTAGACTTGGGGTCAGTCTCTCCCACTATACCCCTGCATTCTTACACCTGGTGTTCCAGGTGCCTTTTTTTTTTTTTTAAGATTTTATTTATTTATTCATGAGAGACAGAGAGACAGAGCGAGGCAGAGACACAGGCAGAGGGAGAAGCAGGCTCCATGCAGGGAGCCCTACATGGGACTCGATCCCAGGTCTCCAGGATCATGCCCTGGGCCGAAGGCAGTGCTAAACCGCTGAGCCACCCAGGGATCCCCTCCAGGTGCCTTTTTAAGGCACATTTATGAGGTAGGAGAACAGAACATGTTTCATTGAGCAGCTCTTTAGCTTTGATTTATAACTTCTAAATATGTAGACATCTGGTTTCTGGGCCTTCATCGTATTCTTGCCTCACGTCCCACAAATATTTGGGGCAGATCTGATTAGTGTGTTCAATTATTAGTGTCTTAAAATTGATTTCTTCTGATTAAGAAATTGTCCTTCAAGCCCAGCCTGGGAGAAGGAAAAACGGATAAGAAGAAAAGAAAAATGTGGCCTTGGGCTCGGCCATGCTGGGTGGCCCAGTGAGGGAGCGAATCAGGCCTGTAGGGCAGGGGAAGGCTCGGGGCAGCCTTTGCAAGCCTGTCTGCTATCCTCTCCTCTGGGGGGTGGGGCTGGGGGGCATAATTCTCTTCTGCTGAACTGACCATTTCAGCTATTTTGGATGGGCCAAAACTCAGATTGTCTAACCTCCTTCTTTCCGGGATTCCAGCCTCTCCCACATCAGTCAAGTTGCCCTGACTTATTCTTGGAGGAAGACAGAGTCGGGAAATGTGAACATTTTTCAGAATGACTTTAAAATATTTTCCACCAAAGTTGAATGTTAAAAAAAAGAAGAAGAAAAAAAAGACTTGTTCAGGGTTGTATCAACTACTTTATAAGTGGATTAACAAAGCAAATCTGATTTATTGTTTATGTTTGGAATAGACTAGAAGGTGTAAAAGGACTTGTTACATGACACTCACCCTTCTTGTTGTCATGTACCACATCCTTTTTAGGAAATATTCATTTTTACACCCAATTACTTTTGTTTTAATTCTCTGCTTCCATTGGGTCTGCTATATACAGTTGTCCAGGTTGTTTACTGCATAAGAACACCAACCCTATAAATCAGTGGGGTTTGAAATCCAGGTTAGCTTCTCCTTGTCAAGCTGAGTGGCTCTCATGAACCTGATCCACCACGAGGGAGTCTCTAATCACAAAAAGTCACAGCCTGCTCATCAAGTACGGACCTCCAGGCCTGGATCCATGCAGGAGGGTCCTTAAGGATTGTCATGATAGCTAAACATTTAAATAAGGTACACTATTTTTTTTTTTTCCCCAAGAGGACTTCTCTGCCAGAATGACATGCCTGAGCAGGGAGCAGAGCCTGGCTATCTGGTCAGATATGGCTCCTATTATAGGTCAAGAAATAAACATTCTGGTTTAAAAAGTATTTCCCATTGTATGGTTAACTGGAGTCAGCTCCCCAGAGTCTTTCCTCCTGGGTGAACTGACAACGTTGGATTTCTGAATCAGCAAAGTTGAAGGTACTACACTTGTGGTGACCTTTTGCAGCCTCATAATGTCCAGAGCAGAACAGCAGGCCGGTTGCATGCAATCCTTTGAAACCGCTTGAAATCGATTGCAGCGTACTAGGGGTTTACCTTGTAGACATGAAGAGAGGAAAACTGGTACTAACCATGGCATTCCCTGTGTGCTTTTCTTTCCTCTTACTCTGCTTTATTTTTCTTCATATTACTTTTCACTACTGGATCCTCTGTTACCTATCAGTTTGTTTATTTGCTATATATTTAACGAGTTTTTGCCACTGTCTACATATTTGTTGAATGAATAAATGAATGACCCACGAGGATGCAACTATCAGCCTTTGCTGTATTGTCAGTGTACTGTTAGGAATGAAGACTGCACTTCCATGGCCCACCCTAAGTGAGCATGAAATCAATCCCCTCTGGGCCGGAAGGGGAAAGGGCAGGTGTGCGGGGGAGACCCTCAAGGTAACCAAACAGTAGAGGATACCAGGATGACGCCATATGTTGAAAAAACGGTGGGAGCCTCTTAGGAGATGCTCAGCTGGGAATTTGGCTTCTTTCCCCTTGCTATCTCCCATCTCCTTGCAGCAAAGAATGCCTTTCTGGAAGGAATAGAAATTCGAGCAGCAGCCATGATTTCGGTGGGTCCCAGAAAAAAGCCACGCTTCGTTACCGCGCTGAACTGTGTAGTAATGTGGAACAGAACTAGCTAGAGCCAGAAAATGGAGATTTGATGAGTTCTCTAAGATAAAGTGAGTAACTGCAGCTGGAGACTGAATATTTATTGCTATTCATATATCGGTTTTGAGCAAAGAAGGTAATTAGTCCAATCTGGATCAGCTTTGCTCAAGAGCATGGAGGAGGACATTTCTTCCCCTGTCTCAGCCCTGCCAGTCCTTTGCTAGCAAAGCTCAATATCCCTAGCCTCGCCCTTGAATGCTCATCACCATCTTGCTCTAATGAAAACCCAGCTCTTCACTGAGAACACCGTCTTCCTCTTCTCCTGCAGCCCTGTCACGTGGTGGCTGTGGTTTTCTCCCTCACGGTTTTGTGCTAGTAGACCTGGAGGTGGGACGCAATTCCTTTTTGCTCCTCCTTGTCACTTCTGCATTAGTCCCTTTCCTCCCTAAAGATGTCTTGTATTGAAACTCAGGTAGTCAGGTGAGACGACTTGGTCGTCTCACTTCATTGACATCTGTCATGTCTAGCTGGTTCCTTGGTGCTCTGGCTTCACCGTCGTGGTCCAATTCCAGTCTCTGTTCTTGGCAATTTCAGCCTATAGATAGATAGTCCCTCTGTTCCCCTGGTCTCTCAGTCCCTGTCTACCTCTCTTCTCATAGTCTGGTCTGTCACTTTCTGTCACTCCCAAGGTCATAGCAGACCCTGTCATTAACCCTTGTGTATGCCATCTGTGATTGTGACATATGGGTCCTACTCTCTGACTCCTCCCTACCCCCTACCCCAGTGCACTCCCGCTCGCACTCTTTCTAGGGCTGTGTAACAAAGTACCATAGACTGGGGGGCTTAAGCAACAGGCATTTATTCTCACACAGTTCTGGGGGTTAGAAGTCCAAGATCAAGGTGTGGGCAGGCTGATTCCTCTTGAGGGCTATGAGGGAGAATCTGTTCCATGCCTCTCCCCTGTCTTCGGGTGGTTTGCTGGCCATCTCTGGTATTCCTTGGCTTGTAGATACATCACTCCAATCTCTGCCTTCGTCTTCACATGGCATCCCCCCTATGTGTGTTGTCTTGTCCAAATCTCCCATTTCTATAAAGACATTGGTTATATTGGATTTAGGAGCCACCATATCCCAATATGGCTTCATCTTAATGCAAGTAATGACTTCTGCACTGACTCTATTACCAAGTAAGGTCATGTTTGGAGGTACTGGGGACTTCAACATATAGATTTTTGAGAGGACACAAATTTAGCCCATAACACTATCTCCAGCAATCCTTCAACTCCACTGGGACCTATACTCTTATCTTGTGTGCTTCCCTGTTGCCTCCCCCTTCCTCCTTACCAATACCTTATATCTCATTAAAACCGTTCCCTTGCCTGTCCCCTTGCAGCTCTCACTTTGTTGAACTTTCTTGGCTAAGCCACCACTTTGGTAAAATCCAGCTTTCCACCTACTCAGTGCTTGATCCCATGCAGCTGAATGTGACTGGAGAAAAATAACCATGCTGACTCTTCTCATTTTAAATTTATGAATATAAATCCTAAATGGACTCTTAATGCTGCTTGGCAAACATACTCTCTCCTATATCATCAGTTTCCTCCTCTCCATTGAATCGTTGCTCTCACCATACAAACATATTCATATTTCTCTTGTATTAATGGTATTAAAAAAACTTCCTTGACCCCACATCTGCCAGTAGCTCTCTCTCCCAAGCTCTACCAACTGCCATTTTTCATGGCACAGTTCTAGAATTGTCTATACCTATTATATCCAGTTCCTCTCTTTTTATTCTCTTAAGTCCTTTCCAATCAAATTTATGTTCCCCTCCCCAAAATTCTCATGTCAAGATTACCAAAGATCTTCAAATTATGATGTCTAATGGCCCATTTTAGTCTTCATTTTATATGATCTATTAGTGACACTCAACGTAGCTGATCACTTTTCTTCCCTTGGCTTCCAGGATGCTCCTTTGTTTTCCTCTTATTTCACTGGCCCATTTCTCTCAGTCTCCTTTGCTGGTACCTCCCCTACTCCCAGCCTCTGCAGAACCCAGGGCTTTGACTTTGGGCCTCTTGCCTTTTCCATCTTCACTCACTTTGGGTGATCTCAGCCAGTCTCATGGGTTTAGATGTGACCCAAATCAAGTTTATGTCTCCAGCCTGGATCTTTCCTTTGGGCTATAGGCTGATATGCATTTGCTTCTTCAGCTTCCCTACTTGGGTATCTAATATGTCTCCCAACTCAACATATCCAGATGTGCACTCCCGATCTCACCCCCACCCCTGCTGCTCCATCCTTCACTTGCTCAGGCCACTACCCCGGAGTCAGCCTCCTTTCCCTCACAGCTCATAGGGACTGGTGCTGACTCTCCCTTCAGAATGTGTCTAGCGTTCGATGCCTTCTCACCATGCCCACTGCGACCACCTGGCCCCCACCACCATCACTCCCATGATGGCCTCAGTCTCTGACTAGCCTCTCATCTCTGCAGTCTGTTGCAGGGCAGCAGCCAGAATGATCTGTGTGACACTCCAGCCAGATCAGTCCCTCCTCTCCTCAAACCTTACAATAGCTCTCCACGTCATTTTGGAATAAGAGCTGAAGTCCTTATGAGGTCTCCCAGATCTGGGAACCACCATGACTTTCCTGCCCGTCCCTCTTCCTCTTCCCTGGCTTTCCTTCTCCTCCCAGGCTGCTCTCCCTCCTCTTCCTTGATCGCATCAGGAACACACCCTGCCTCTAGCCTCAGCCCTGTGTATTCCCTCTGCCTGAACTGCCCTCCCCTCAAGTAATGCTGTGTCTTCTTTGCTCACTGCCTTCCATCTTTGCTCAGATGTCACCTTCTCAGTGAAGCATCCCTGACCTCTGTTTAAATTCCAGACCCTGCCCATCGTCCTGGGCATCCTTCACCCTGATGCATTTTCTCCATAACATGTTTTACATCCTCATATACTATGTGACATACTTATATATTATGTTTGTTGGTTATTCTGTGTGTCACCCAGTAGAATTCAAGTTCCATGATTTTTTTAATAATAAATTTATTTTTATTGGTGTTCAATTTGCCAACATACAGAATAACACCCATTGCTCATCCCATCAAGTGGCCCCCTCAGTGCCTGTCACCCAGTCACCCCCACCCCCCGCCTTCCTCCCCTTCCACCACCCCTAGTTCGTTTCCCAGAGTTAGGAGTCTTCCATGTTCTGTCTCTCTTTCTGATATTTCCTACCCATTTCTTCTCCCTTCCCCTCTATTCCCTTTCACTATTATTTATATTCCCCAAACGAATGAGATTTTTTTTAAAAAAGATTTATTTATTGGGGCACCTGGGTGGCTCAGTGGTTAAGCATCTGCCTTTGGCTCAGATTGTGATCCTGGGGTCCTGGGATCGAGTTCCGCATCGGGCTCCCTGCAGGGATCCTGTTTCTCCCTCTCTCTCTGTGTCTCTCATGAATAAATAAATAATATCTTAAAAATATACTTATTTATTTTAGAGAAAGAGCATGGTGCGGAGGGGTGGAGGAGGAGGGAGAGAGAAACTCAAGCAGGTTCTGTGCTGAGCATGGAGCTACAGAAGCAGGGCCTGATCTTAAGACCCTGAGATCATGACCTGAGCCAAAACCAAGAGTTGGATGTTAACTGATTGTGCACCAGTGAGTTCCATGTTTATTGGTGCTTCTTTTTATCCCTAAGCCCAGAACACTGTCGATGCCTAGTATGTACTCAGCAAATATTTGGTGAACAAATGGAGAGTTACCCAGAATTGGCAATAAAAGAGAATGGACTGGCAAAAGGAGGACGGTGGCCTTGGCTAGGAGTGCTGTGAAAGAAGTGAGCCAGTTAACACCAGAACCACTCTGCAGTTTTATCTGGATGCTACTTGAAAGCTGTGGTATAAAGGTTGATGTGTGATTTAATAGGTGATTAAATTGGCTTATTCCTAAGCACAATTTGGCGAGTACTCTTTTCTTGCCTTTAGAAAGTACTGAGTGATACATGCTACCTCCTTCCCAACAAAGGCCCGTTTGGGAGCCTCACATTAAAGTGAAGAAGCTGCGGGGCAGACCGGCCTGGCTATGTCATTCTACAGACCCAATCAGGGTCTGTGCAAGTCAGGGTCTGTCTGTGTCCAAAGGCTTTTAAAAAATACCTTTAAAAATCCACGTGCCGGGGATCCCTGGGTGGCGCAGCGGTTTGGCGCCTGCCTTTGGCCCAGGGCGTGATCCTGGAGACCTGGGATCGAGTCCCACGTCAGGCTCCCAGTGCATGGAGCCTGCTTCTCCCTCTGCCTGTGTCTCTGCCTCTCTCTCTCTCTCTGTATGACTATCATAAATAATAATAATAAAAAAAAATTAAAAAAAAATCCACGTGCCCTCGTCCCACAGTAGTGATGCAATAGACTGCAGGTGCTGTGGTGACGGGTTTCACTGCCGATATTCCAATGTCCCTGCTGGCTTGGCCACTGATTACTGTCCCACAGAATAATAGGCCACAATTTAGGGTGAGAGGGAAGTAAAAACGTGTCCATTTATTTGTTATAGGAACACTTCTTGGGAAGAGTGAGCTCTTAGAAAAAAAGCAGTGTTGATTTTTGTATTTACAGAACATTATTTACATATATACATATTATTTGAAGTTCTGTAAAAGCCCACATTGGTACCAGGCAACATCTAAAACGGGGGCATAGATAGCACTAAAGAGGAGAGGGGCCCTCCAACAGGACAGTTGCATCCCTGCGTCTGACGTCCGAAATTGTTGAATCCGACAAGTAGAAGGCCTCTTGTGTGTGTGTGTGTGTGTGTGTGTGTGTGCGCATGTGTGTTTTGCTTAGCTTTCACTCTAATTAGTGGCATATCTTTTTAGTTTGTTTCCTAGTGTTAGTGAATTTCTTCTCTAATCTTGGTTACCTTCAGCAAATACAAAGATGGGCCAGTGAACGAACTTCAGTTTATTGGATGTCTTAGGTGACCAGGTTTGCCCAAGTTCAGGAGACAACAATGGAAAAATGGAATCATGACTGGTGGAAACATTGGAAGGACTAATATGGAGTGAACAAATTGTTGAGAAGAAGAAAATTCTTTTACAAATTTGGCTGTTTTGTGGAGATTTGGATTTTAGCATTTTACGTTAACGTTTGTCAGCCAATTCCCTCACCCACTTGGACCATATGAATGGATTTACAGGAACCACTCTCTTTCCAGGATCTCTGTGTAATCTTTCCTGACCACCCCCTACATTTGGAATCCCAGGAATTTTCTTGGATTATTATACAGTCCTGGGGCAACCCCTTAGGGATCCATAGGAGGGGAACGAGGACAAGGCGGTAAAAAGGGAGACATAGGATCAATTTAATGCAACAAAGGGAGAAGAGAGGGAAGAGGAAATAGGGAAAAAGGACCACATGTGGGTAACATGGGTTCTGACTATAATAAAATTAATGAACTGTTCTGTAGCTGTTGGAAATAAATTTTAGTGACATGCTTACTCTTTTTGTAAATGAACAGATGACTGTCAAGGTGGTTGATTGTGTAGTTCTGACACGTTGTATGTGAGAAAAAGTCCATCTCAATATTTTCTGGGTACACTTTGAGCTCAGATCTCTATAATTCTTCAGAAACAGCTGGTAGAGTAGAAAGGGGGAATTCTTGGTGTGGCTGTGATTCACTTCCCTGCCCCATGATTCACTACTCTGTTGCGAATGGCGGACACATGGCGAGGATAGAATAACTGGTTTTGAGGCTTCATGAGCGGATTCAACACTGTGTCTTTATGTTTTGACACCATTTGAGTCAAAGCTTTGAGGTGTTTTGACATCACAAAGGAGCAGAGAGGTGAAGGATCAAAAGATGAACACAGTGAACATGTGTAAGAGCTTGGTATCTAAAAGCACCCATTTCTTGCATGACACCAGCAAGTGAGATTAGGCAGCCACCGATGGGATGAGTGATGAAAGCAAAACTGCTTTCTTTTTTTAAACAGAAAGATCCAACCACCTGCTCTTATATGGCCTTTTTTAATATAAGGTTTTATTTATTTATTTGACAGAGAGAGAGAGAGAGAGAGAGCGCAAGAGCAAGAGAACAAGCAGGGGGAGCAAGAAAGGGAGAAGCAGGCTCCCTGCTAAGGGACCCCATGCAGGGCTCAATCCAGGACCCTGGGATCATGACCTGAGCCAAAAGAGATGCTCTGGCTGACTGAGCTACCCAGAAGCCCCCGACACTCTTTTAACTGAAATATTTACAGTGAATAAAGAAAGGCAGCTAAGTAAACATTCTTGGGCTCCCACTCACCCAAACTCCCTCCCTTCTCAAAATTTGTCACTAATAATTGTGAAAATTCAGCCAAAGAAACACTGGTAATGTTACAATATACTTAAAAGCTTATATCTAATATACAAATAAACAAGTTATGCAGTCATTGGTTACCTAAATTAAGGTGCTAAAAATTTCTGACTGCTGAATTTGTATTCGTATTTATGGTAGCAATTCAAAATGTGAACAGAAAAATTAATTCTACTAGGTCATGAAATTATGAAAGTTTTCCTTAGAAAGATGTCCTCATTTGAACACCCAACTGGATAGTGAAACTTGAGTATTCTTGTTGGTGGAGAATTAGATGTAATGAGATGAATGCACTGTCTCTACTTTTGGTTTGTTTTTCTTTTAAGAAATTGAAAGTCCAAGGTTGGTAACATATATTTAACTACAGAGATTTTTTTTATTTTGTTTTTTTGTTTGTTTGTTTTTGCTTTTTGCAAAACAATACTGTTTTATTATCAAGACCCTGCTCAGGGGAGTAGGGGCCCACTCTGCTCCCAGAGGGACAATGGATGATGGGTGTGTGGGATCCGTCAGGGAGTTAGGTCAGTGCTGTGAGAATAGCCCCAGCCACCACGGGAGCCTGGACATCTGAGATAGGATCTGGGGGAAACTTTGGGGAGTAAGATCCCCGAGGAGACTGAGGAGCTGAGGCTGAGCTCCCCCTTGGCTCCTCTGCAAGGAGGCCAGTGAGGGCTGTGAGCTCAGGTCCACTGACCCAGGTGGTGAGGCAGCCAGAGCATGGGGTGGAGAATGATAGGGGGCTTTGTTTTCATCTAGGTTATTGTATTTCAGCCTAGCACACCATTTTATATCATTACCCAGCAGTCAATCTCATTAGAAACCTACCCATTTGCTTGGTAGTGTGAAGGGGCTGAGGGAAATGGAGACATTTGAGAAGCCACCAGCTGAGAGCCAATAGCTAGACTCGAGATGCATCTATATGTTTCTCAGATTGGAACTGTGGCCGACTATTTATGGGTGCCAAAACATGAAGTCTGGCATTAAATCCCCCACGAGTCTCTAGTGTGACAGCATATTTTAACATCGCTTAATACAGGCAAGGCGGGGAGGAGGGAAGAAGAAGCATATTGCTGAACCAAAATAGTAGTAGTATGGTCGAGAGCTATGAAGTTACAGTCTCTTTAAAAAATTTTATCCCCAAATGAGCGAATCAAAAAATAATTGCTTGGTTAAGTTTTTTAGATATTTTAAAAATATTGCAGAAATCAGGCTAAACATACCTGTGAGCTTTCCTGCTGACCTGAGCTGGCTCCAACACATTGCAAATCAAGAGGATTATAAGCTAACCCAGGCTGTGGAAGAGGGGGAGCTCTCATGAGCAAACCAGGTTTCCCTATAGGTGATGACTTAGAGATGTTGCAAGTCGGGGATCGGTATAGTTGAGGCTGATCAGTATCGTTGATAGTTTAGACAGTACAGAAGTTGATCAGGGTAGTTGAATCAATTTTAGAAAGCGAGAAGTTCAGGTGCAGAGGGTTGACTTGATTCACCCAAGGTCACATGGCTCAGAGCCAGACTAGAATATGATCCCGGATTTCCAGTACGGAGCTTCTTTTGCAAGGGCAGTCCTGGAATTTTGGCGCTGGCCTGCCTTTCCAGGGCGGCCTTTGCAAAATCACCTCTAAACATGGCTCTTATTTACTAGCTTCTAATGAGTTTGCCTGGAACCACGTGGATGGGGAGATTCAAGTCACATGATTAAATGTCTGACAAAGTGGTATCGAATGACCGGAAGCCTTAAATAAATATTGACTTCCAGTCTTTTTGGAGTGGTAACTCCGGATCAGTTTTTTTTTTCTCGAATGTGTCTCTTATCCATATCATGTATGTATGTAAATATGTGTATGTTTTAAAGAGAATACGTATTTTTGTTTTGATTTTAGAAAATCTTGGCAACATTTGCTGAGATAACTGGTAGCTGGGAAAACAGTGATGTCGTAGGAAGATTACCAGATGCCTTCAGGAACTGACTTTTCATCCTGCCTGGCCATGTGGGAATCGCTTAGCTGGGGAGTCACTTTGATTTTCTGGTCAATAAAGCAGGGTTATCGATGACTGCTTTACCTGCAAGAAGCACTCTAAGAATAGATGAAACAAAGTAGGGGAAGTGCTCCAAGGGTTTCATACATTCCTAATAGAATTAAAGTAGGTGGATTATGCTCTAGGCTACAGTTTCTTTAACTTGGAATGCCGGTGGCCTCAAGTTTTCCTGTAGCTTTAAGAGTCAATGATTCTCAGGAATCCTTTTTCACATCATTGAGCCTTTATGACGCTTGCTTTATTTAATCTTAGATTCAGAAAACTCTGTAAAGTCACCTAGTGATATTTCTTCCCAGTTCAAACAAAAGCTTCAAGTATATTTTTTCATAGGAACATATGCATTCTTGTGTGTGTGTGTGTGGGGGGTGGGGGATGCATGTCAAGAACACGACCATAAGAGTACAGTATGTCTTGTTCAAAAGGGAATGATTCATTGAGTGGAAAGTATAGGAAGACTATGTGCGATCTTGACATCGTTTCCCCACCCTATCCTTTCATTTTTTTTTTTTTTAAATTTTTTTTTATTTATTTATGATAGTCACACACACAGAGAGAAGGAGAGAGAGAGGCAGCGAGACAGGCAGAGGGAGAAGCAGGCTCCATGCACCGGGAGCCTGACGTGGGATTCGATCCCGGGTCTCCAGGATCGCGCCCTGGGCCAAAGGCAGGCGCCAAACCGCTGCGCCACTCAGGGATCCCCCCACCCTATCCTTTCAAATGAAACATTCTGTTCGACAAGGCATACTATGCTCTTTTAGTGTTGTATTCTAGGCATGCATCTCATCAATACATCTTCATGATTCTGAGACAGTATTTACCTTTTCTTATCTAAAAATCTTAAATATAGGGACGGCTGGGCGGCTCAGTGGTTGAGCATCTGCCTTTGGCTCAGGTCATGATCCCCAGGTCCTGGAATCGAGTCCCACATCAAGCTCCCCTCAGGGAGCCTGCCTCTCCCTCTGCCTGTGTCTCTGCCTCTCTCTGTGTCTCTCATAAATAAAAAATAATAAAATCTTAAAAAAATATTAAGTTTATACATGCTGTGTGCATTGACATATACACATTTGAGTCCTAGAGTTTCTTCCGGACCTACTTATACGAGATGTCCTCCTGAGAAGGTTTCTATTCCATGACCTTTGCAGCCTTCCACTGTGTCTGGTTTTAAGTAATTTATGTCTGATTTATTTACTTTTATGAGATTTGCTCTTCTCATTCTTGTACTGGGCTGGTCTCTCCACACTCCCTCCAACCTCAGCCCCCCTCAGACAGTGGATTGGAAGGAACATAGTCTTCTTCAAATTTTCCTTTGGTAGATTTTTTATTGTCATGCAATTTTGTCGTCAGACAGACATTACCCTGAGTTAAAATATCATTCTGTGATTAAAAAAAAAAAATCAACAGAAGACTTTCTTTTTTCCTCACAGCCTAGAAAACAAGATTTGAGTAGGACATATGCTTTTTCCCCTCTCAAATATGAGGGATTGTCAATGTGGAAAAGGAATGAGATTCATTCTACATCCCACCCATGGGTGGGAATCACAGAGGCAGATGTAATTAGAATATAATAATAATGATAATAATAATAAATAAAACTTTCTCATTATCACAACTGTCCAAAAACAGAGGGGCATGCTTCATAGGGTTGTCAGTTCCATTTATGGAAAAGTTGAAGGAGAGTGTCTTAGGTCATGTTCTCTAGAAGGAGAGCCCGAACTGGGGATTTTTGTGCCAGTGAATCATTGACAGAGTATTCTCAGAAGAAACTTGTAGAGAAGTAAGGGAACCAGGATAGGGCAGGGGAAGAAGCTGGGTAAAGATGAAAGTTCAGCTAAAGTCTAACCTCAACCTGACCCCATGGAATTCTGGAGCATGAGTGGTATCACAGAGTTGTCCTGCCTTGAGACAAGGGAAGTGGGTCTTCTGTGCCCCTACATCAGTCCATTACTGCTTATAAGATGCCTGTGTGTGTGTGTGTGTGTGTGTGTGTGTGTGTGTGAAGTGTGAGGTGTAACCTTCAGAGGATTTCCAGACAGGGCAGCTCTTTTGGAGGCAATTCTCAGGTGAGGAGTACATCTGTGAGCTGGTTGCAGCCCATAGAGCAGTTGAAGGATCAAAGTATTGGCCAGGTAAATGGGATCTGGGTAGGGCACCATTGGCACCATCTACAAAAGAATGACTGGTCATATTCCAGAATAAAAATGAAATAAAGAAGACATCTGACATCTAACTTTAGTTTTGCTACTGATTGTTTTCTAATACTCCATTTCTAATAATCTTTAAAATAAAAATATTTATTGAATTCCCTTTCTCCACCCAAATTAGTCTATGATGGCATGCTGTAGAGGAGTAGTTTTTGTTTTGTATTGTTTTCTAATACTCCATTTCTAATAATCTTTAAAATAAAAATATTTATTGAATTCCCTTTCTCCACCCAAATTAGTCTATGATGGCATGCTGTAGAGGAGTAGTTTTTGTTTTGTATTGTTTTCTAATACTCCATTTCTAATAATCTTTAAAATAAAAATATTTATTGAATTCCCTCTCTCCGCCCAAATTAGTCTATGATGGCATGCTGTAGAGGAGTAGTTCTCAGCATATTGGGGTGGGGTTGGTGAGAGGGTAAAGACACTGGTTACTGCAGTGAGTCTGTGAGATCATATACACCCAAAGTACTGTATTCTCTTTAATAATGTGAATTATTTACTATTTTTCAAATACATGCATTAAGTAAAATAGATTTGAATATTAAAAGCATTATGGAATTCATACTGGTTGTTTCGTGTCATGTATTTTCTCAATCATCACATTCTAAAGGGATGACTTTTTGTTCTAAAGGGGCAGTATGGAGAGTCCTCTAAAGTTTTATTGATGAAAAAGGAATGCACATACCGCATTAAATGGGATGATGAAGTAGATAAGCTCTAAGGATTCACGTGGATTTGTTCACCTTATCTGGATTTTACCAGCTTAGGTTGTGATTTCCATTCATGATAATTTTCAGGCATGAATGGTTCATTTAGGTTATGACTATGCATCAATTAATAATGGGAATATATTAAAATGAATTAAAGTTCCTTCTCTGAAGAGTGCACTAGTGTTTGAGGGCTGGAAAACTTGACACAGGTTGTGTAGCCTCTCATTTTACTGGTGGGGAAACTAAGACTCAAAATCATTCTGAGAAGACATCCAATAATGTTCCCTGACTTCCCAGTTCAATTATTATTTCCATCTCACCACCAAGGCAAATGACAATTCAGAATGCAAAAAATTGAAGGCGATTTGTCAGAACCATATGTCCTCAGTCAAAAGTAGAATTAGCTGATGACGTATGGAATCTTGAATTTTAGGAAACGTTTTTTTGTATGGATCCCTGATCCCCATTTCCAGAGTATGATTACCATACTGCGGTTCTCTGTTTTTAGATTTCTGTTTTTAATTGATTCCTTCTTCCCTTCCATATGGTTTCAGCAAATTCATTTCCCATCATTCTCCAGCAAAGATGTATAACAGGTACTTTCATTTTAAACCCTTTTCAAATAAAGAGAACCCCCCTCCCCCCAACTCCCCTTGGCTGTTAAGACATTCAAGAGCAAAATAACTATTGTAGTATGCTGAGGTTATTTCTGTAACAACCATGTGAATCCAATGCCATGGAAATAATGCTAATATTTTTATTCTCATACTCTTTGTGGCTCAAGTGATTGCATGTGGCTAACAGCTGGGCTTGTAATGTTGCAAGGCTGCGAGATGGAGAATAGCAAAAGGAGAACTATACACTGCTGGCATCATGTTCCTTATTCCCTTCCAAATCAAGCTATGGTTCTCTTTTGAAACTCTCTTATGAAGAGGGAGAAAACACTCTTTTTCCTCCTTATCAATGTGAGATAAGATATCAGTGGTGAGTCTGTAGATTGTGGGTTTTTTTTTTTTTGAAAGCTTGATAAATAGAATTGTGTGGGGGGACAGTTCTTCATCGATCTTGCTACAGACTGAATGCTTGTGCCACTCTGGCCCGATCGTGTGTTTAAATCTTATCTCCAGTGTAATGATATTTGGAGGTGGGCTTTTAGGAGGTGATTAGTTTATGATGATGGAGCCATTATGAATGTAATTAGTGACCCTGCAAGAGACTCCAGAAATGTCCCTCAACCCTTCTGCCATATAAGAACACAGTTAAAGATGACCATCAGTGAACCAGGAAGTGGGCCTTTGCCAGACATGTAACTTGTGGCACCTTGATCTTAAACTTCTCAGCTTCCAGAACTGTGAGAAATAAATATGTTGTTTAAGCCAACCAATATATGCTATTTTTGTTATAGTGGCCTCAACTGACTAAGACAAGTCTCTAACAGTTCTGCACATTTTGCATGCAGAGGCACTGTTTGTCTTTGTTCTGGATTATCTTTCTTTTTTCCCCCCGTGGGATTTGTCCTTTTGTCTCTTCTTTCATTTCCCTGTGTGTGTGTGTGTGTGTGTGTTTTAATTGAGGTAATAGTTGACATATCACATTGTGTTAGTTTTAGGGGTACATTTTGTAGATTATCTTTTCAAGGATGTTTGTATAGTGAACAGCATTAGAAGAATAAGTAAGATAGTGTCTCTCTATGGAGCTGAGGGCAGTTTTGTTGACTACCCAATGTAATAAAGAAAATTTCTCCTTGCAGGCAAAAATTAGACAGGTTTGCTGGCAGCCCATTATAAAAGATTGGGGGTTCTTCTAATTTGGAATTTTCATCTGTAATGCAAATCTGCGTGTGCAGCATCCACCCAGGGTGCTCTGTAGGACAGGGGAGCAGGAGAACAGTTGCCTTTTATTCTCTGAGTGATTAGAGTCTTTTGTGTCCAACCTAGAAGTCCTGTCCCTTCTTCCAGCATCCATGAAATGATAACAGCTAATTTGTTAGCTTGCAAGTAGAGAAAAATCTCAGACTTTTCACAGATCTTGGCAGGTTGACCGTTTACCAGTAAGGAATCACTTCCCCAGGGTAATTGGCTGTGCTCACAGAATGAAACACATTCTTGGTTTCCAGAGAAATAAAATAAGGAACTTTGATCCCTTTGACTAAAATTTCTTATTAAAGTTTTTGTAAACCCATCGTATTTGGGGACATTATTGATGAACCAGAAAACAGGTCAACATGGAGATTGGCCAATCTTGGGCATTTATAGGGGCTTTTCTCACATCTCTGACATCAGAGCTGTGGGAAGCCATCTTCTCCACCTTCTTTGGAGGTAAAAACTGCATCTAAATCCCATTTTCTATTTTGTGCCTCAGGAGGGCTGAGGGCAACCAAGAACTGTATGTCTGTCAATGCTTCAGAGAGATGATAGAGCCCACAGTGCAGAGGCCCTTTAGGATCAATCCCAGTACTCACTCTTCCTGGGTGGGGACTGCCAACTCCAGCTGACCTGACCATTGCCCTCCAAACAGGTTTTCAACTCCCCTTCCTACCCCAGGGGCTACTTGCTTTTTGTCACAAAAGACCACAAGAGAGGAGTGATCTGGGTTCGGTTTGGGGTGTCACATGGGTCATTGATTGCTCAAGGAAAAGAACAAAAGAGTTAAATTGAAGCCACCTTAATAGAACTTAGTTATTAAATTGTTAAAATATGTTCTGGGATTTGGGGGTGGGGAATCACTCTCACAAAACCAGAGATCAGGAAATGCCAATTTGTACACCATTTACTTTGTATTAAGCAATCTTCAGAAACTGTCTGTCTAACCATGATCCAAACAGTTTGGGAAATTCTCTCTTGAGTTCATATTTAATGTATGCAATGGTCATTATAGGTCCTGAGAGATTTTCTTTGTTAGCTATATTATTGTGTTTGGCCTCATTGACTTGAAATATTTGTGACTTTCTTGCTTTTAGGATACCCCAACTTGGCCCCTAGCTCACTATTCCAATATCAACATACCCAGCATTCCCTCATGAGATCCAACAGTTTATAAAAGGCTTTTAATATCTAAAGCTAACTTTATATGTGTAGCTCCTGCTTCTTGCTGGAATATGATCTTGGAAACCAAATTAAGCGGATAGTCAAAAAGCAGACTGTACTTTTCCATAGAAACATTACATATAAGAATTATGTTCATGAGCCAGCATTTGGCATCAGATACATTTAGGTTCAATTAATACTTTATCATGAAAACAATGATACAACCATTATAAGTTCTATGATTATTCGGAATATGAAATTTGCATTACAAATTTTATACCATGTTCATAAAATGATCATACCTAATGAAGGCTCAGGAATGTAATGATCGATATATAATACTATATGTATACAACTTGGAAATAACATAAACCAGCAAAAATAGGCATGCATTAAATATTTAGCTCACAGTTGGATTTGCCTACTTAAGTACAAGAAAGCTTTTGGGGATAACATGGTTGAAACACATATCATTTACAAAAACATTTTAATTGTTCTTGAAGCTCTAGCCAATATAGGGCAAAAAATGATATAACAAATAACACATAATTATTGGAAATATAAAATTATTATTTACAGTGTATACGATTGTCTGTAGAAAGCAGAAAAGAGGAATACACAAACTAGTAAAAGCATCAATAGAGGTCAGATAGACTATACATACTAAAAAATTTATTTTTTCTCGATTAACAACAACTAATTAAGCAGTATAGTGAAAAATAAGCCAGATGAGAAAAAATACATAGAATACTAAGGAACAAATTTAGTAAGGATTGTGCAGGGCTTGTAAGACAACACTATGAATTCTACTGAGGGAAATAAAGAAAGACCTAATCAAAGGGGGTAAAAAACCTGGACAAGAAGTTTCTGTAGTATCAATGGCTTAATTTAGTGGAACTTGTCATAATAACTTAATGCAATCTCTTAAGAATCCTAATGGGTTTTTGTAACTTGTTAGAAAATTATTTAAAAAATCTACCCCGAATAATATGCATATAAGATTCACTAGGAATGTTTGAAGAAGAGTTATGAGGGGAAACTAAACCCTACCACATATTAAAATATATTTTAGAGCTTTAGGAATGGGAGCTGAGGTGCAGAGCTAGAAAGATCCATAAAATTCAAGAGCGCAGAAATGGGTCAAAGTATTTTGGTTACATAACCTCTGTGTATCTTAACTTTTTCATTGTCTGTAAAATAGGGATAACTACCATGCCTACTTCAGAGGCTTGTTATGAGGCATTGAATACATAAAACGTTATTAGAACAATGCCTGGCACTCAGTAAGTGCTATGGAATAATTTGGTATGTTGTTAACCAGTGAGAACTTTACCAGTCCAAACCGATTTGGTTCAAAATTGGATTCGATTTCCTAGAATATTTATTTATTGTAGTTCTTTTTATCTATACCATGTTCTCCCAAGCAATTCCCTGTTTTCTATGAGACCCTGCGCTTGATAACTGTGATTTGGTCAACTACGGCAATTCACAGGAATATAAATGCTGTATTAGAAATACCATGGCTGGAGAGAGACAATCTTCCACGTAGATTGTTTAGCAAATGGTTCTGGGATAACAGATTGCTATTTCAATAAAAACAAAGTTAAACATCTTCCCTACGTACGATAGCACAGTAAACCCAGATAAATCTAAAGATTGAAATATAAAAAGCAAAACAGTATAAAATCTAAGAGAAAATATAGATTACTTAAATTCTTTAATGTCTGTAAAAATGGATACCCTGGCACTTTTAATTGACTATATAATCATGGATTTGTTTCTGAGCTCTCTATTCTGTTCTATTGATCTATGTGTCTATTTTTGTGCCAGTGCCATACTGTTTTGATTTCTACAGCTTTGCAGTATAACTTGAAATCTGGAATGATATCCTAGTTTTGCTTTTCATTTTCAAGATTTCTTTGGTTATTCAGGATCTTTTGTGGTTCCACATGAATTTTAGGATTATTTGTTCTAGTTCTGTGAAAAACACGGTTGGTATTTTGATAGGATTGCATTAAATGTGTGGGAAAAATTAGAGAGGGCGATAAAACATGAAAGACTCCTAACTCTGGGAAACAAAGGGTTGCGGAAGGGGAGGTGGGTGGGGAGTGGGGTAGCTGGGTGATGGGCACTGAGGAGGGCACTTGATGGGATGAGCACTGGGTGTTCTACTATATGTTGGCAAATTGAATTTAAATAAAATAAATAAATAAATAAATAAATAAATAAATAAATAAATACGTTTAAAAATGTGTAGATTGCTTTGGATACTATGGACATTTTAACAATATTTGTTCTTCCAATACATGAGCATGGAATATCTTTTCATTTGTGTCATCTTCAATTTCTTTCATCAGTGTATTGTAGTTTTAAAGTAGGTCTTGGTTAAGTTTATTCCTAGGTATCTTACTATTTTTGGTGCAACTGTAAATGGGATTGTTTTCTTACTTTCTTTTTCTGCTGCTTCATTATTAGTGTACAGAAATTTCTGTACATTCATTTTGTACCCTGCAACCTTACTGAATTCATTTATCAGTTCTAGCAGTTTTTTGGTAGCGTTTTTTGGGTTTTCTATGTATAGTCTCATGTCATCTGCAAATAGTGAAAGTTTTACTTCCTCCTTTCCAACTTGGATGATTTATATTCCTTTTTATTTGTTATATGTCTTTTCTGCATCTACTCAAATGATCATATGAGTTTTTTTTAATACTTTCTCTTATTGACATGATGTATCACAGTTACTGATTTGTGAATATTGAGTCATCCTTGCATCCCGGGAATAAACACCACTTGATGGTGGTGAATGATTTTTTTTGATGTATTGTTTGATTTAGTTTGATAATATTTTGTTGAGGATTTTTGAGATATTGGCCTATAGTTTTCTTTTTTAGTGGTGTATTTATCTGGTTTTGAGGGTAATGGCAGGCCTTGTAGAATGAATTTGGAAGTTTTCCTTCCTTTTTGATATTTTGGAATGGTTGGAGTAGAATAGGTATTAACTCTTCTTTAAATGTTTTGTAGAATTTGCCCTTGAAGCTGTCTGGTCCTGGACTTGTTTGTTGTGAGTTTTTTGATTCTGTTAAACTGGTGGTGAAATTGCTATAAATTTCCCTCTTAGAACATCTTTTGCTGCATACCAAAAATTTTGGATCATTGTCCATTGCTTTCATTTTCATTTGTCTCTATGTATTTTTTGATTTCCTTTTTGATTTCTTGGCTGACCCACTCATTGTTTAGCAGCAGGTTATTTAACCACCAAATTTTTGTGTGCTTTTCAGATTTTTTTCTTCTGGCTGATTTCTAGTTTCATAGTGTGGCAGTCAGAAAAGATGCATGGCATGATTTTGACTTTTTGATTTGTTGAGACTTGTTTTGTGGGCTAATATGTGATCTATTCTGGAGAATGTTCCATGTGCACTTGAAAAGAATGTATATTCTGCTTTTTTAGGATAATATGTTCCAAGTTTATCTGTTAAATCCATCTGGTCCAATGTATCATTCAGAGCTACTGTTTTCCTATTGATTTTCTGTTTGGATAATCTTCCCATTGGTGTAAGTTGGGTGTTAAAGTCCTCTATTATTAATGTATTACTACTGATTAGTTCCTTTATGTTTGCCATTAACTGTTTTATATATTTGGGTACTCCCATATAAATAGTTGCAATGATTATATCTCCTTGCTGAATAGTCCCTTTTATGATTATATAATGTCCTTCTTTGTCTCTTTTTACAGTCTTTGTTTTCAAGTCTATTTTGTCCGATATAAGTATTACTACCTTGGCTTTCTTTTCATATCCATTTGCATGATAAATACTTCTCTATCCCTTTACTTTCTTTCTTTTTTATCCCTTTACTTTCAATCTGCATGTGTCTTAGGACTGAAATGAGTCTCTTGTAGGCATATAGATGGGTCTTGGTTTTATTTATTTATTTATTTATCTATTTATTTATTTATATATTTTTTTAAATTTTTATTTATTTATGATAGTCACACACACACACACACACAGAGAGAGAGAGAGAGAGAGAGAGAGAGAGAGAGAGAGAGACAGGCAGAGGGAGAAGCAGGCTCCATGCACCGGGAGCCCGACGCGGGACTCGATCCCGGGTCTCCAGGATCGCGCCCTGGGCCAAAGGCAGGTGCCAAACCGCTGCGCCACCCAGGGATCCCCCTTTTTTTTTTAAATCTATCTCAATACCCTATGTCTTTTGATTAGAGTGTTTAGTCCATTTATATTAAAAGTAGTTTTTGATAGATGTATATTTATTGCCATTTTGTTACTTGTTTTATGGCTATTTTTAAAGTTTCTTTCTTTTTAGAAATTTTTATAGTTTCTTTATAGTTTCTTTCTTCCCGTGCTCTCTTTTCTCCTATTAAGTTGACTTTATTTAGTGATATACTTAGATTTCTTTCTCTTTATTTTTTGCACATTTATTGCTGGTTTTTATTTGTGGTTACCATTAGGTTTGTATATAACTTCTGCATATGGAAATCTATATTAAGTTGATGGTTGCCTAAGTTTGGATACATTCTTTACTTCTCTCCCCTCTCTCCCATGTTTTAGGTATATGGTGTTATACTTTACATCCTTTTATTTTGTGACTCCCTTGACTGATTTTTAAGATATACTTATTTTTACTGCTTTTATGCTTCCTACTTTTCTTAGTTTTACTTATGGTCTTTCCTTTCCATGCTTAGTTTTACTTATGGTCTTTCCTTTCCTTTAACATTTCTTGTAGGTCTCATTTAGTAGTCATGAATTCCTTTAACTTCTGTTTGCCTGGGAAACTCTTTATTTCTCCTTCTATTCTGATGATAGTCTTGCTGCATAGAGTATTCTTGGCTGCAGATTTTTTCCCTTCAGCACTTTGAATGTACCATGCCACTCCTTCTGACCTTCAAATTTTCTGCTGAAAAGACTGCTGACAGCTTTATAGGGGTTTCCCTCATATCTAGCCATTTTCTTTTCTCTTTCTGCTTTTATAATTCTCTCTTTATCACTACTTTTGCCATTTTAATTACTATGTGCCTTGGCGTGGTCCTCTTGGGTTGATTTTTGAGAGGGATCTCTGTGTCTCCTGGATTTCTGTTTTCTTCCACAGATTCAGGAAGTTTTCAGCCATTATTTTCTCAAATAAATTTTGTGTCCCCTTTTCTCTCTCTTCTCCTTCTGGGATACCTATAATGTGAATGTTATTAAGCTTGGTGGTGCCACTAAGTTTTCTAAATCTATTCCTTTTTGGATAATTTTTTTTCTATCACCTGCTCAGCTTGACTACTTTCCATTACTCTGTCTTCCAGGTCACTGATTCATTCTTCTTCTTCTAATGTGCTATTTATTCCATATAGCATATATAAATGTCATTTATTGTGTTCTTCATGTATGATTGGTTTTTAAAAATTATTCAAAAAGTAACTAACAAGCAAAAGCCTCCCAAGATTGTAATGCTGATCAATACCCAAATATAGTTCTATAAAAGACCAGTAAAGTAGACAAACCCATGACAAGTCTGATGAAGAAAAGAGAGAAATAACTAATAAATATTAGAATGATAAAGATAACTATAGATACAGAGGGATTTTTTTTTAAATTGTGAGAGATTATCTAGTACATTGTGTGGCAACCAATATGAATATGTAAACAAAATGAGATGCTTTTATAGCAAAAATTGCATAATTAAAATTGACTGAAGAACTAAAAAGTGGAATAGTTCAAGAACTATAAAAGGAATTGAAAGTACCATTACAGATAGTTTAACTGTGAAACTCACTCATACCTATAAGAAAAAAAATTCTTGTACTATGGAAACTCAGATTATACAAAATGTAGAGAAGCTTTCTAACTCATTCCATACTACCATAGTCTCAATAGCAAAACCATGCAATAAATAGCACAAAAAGACTACAATTTATTTTCACTTATGAAATAAAAACCCTAAATAAAATTTTGGAAAAATTTTCAGCAGGATATTAATTCAGCAGGATATTAAAAGACTAATAAATCATGATGTAGTAGATTTTATTATATGCACACGGAAGATTCAATATCAGCTTATGAATATAATAATAGATTAAAGGAAAAAGAATATAATTATCTGAATAGATGGCCAAAAAAGCATTTGGAAAAAATCAACATGAATTCATAATAATGACAACAACAAAAATAATCACTTATAAGCCAGGAATATAAGGAAATTTCTTGACCTGATAAATACTGTCTACTGGAAAAGTGCAGTGAAATCAATATTAATTGTGAAGCCCTCACCCATTTTCATTAGAGTGACAGCAAGCTTACTATCTCTACTTATAATTAACATTATTTTGGGGCTCTTAGTGTCATAAAACATAAATAGAAGAGGAATCAATCTTGGAAAGAAAGAATCAAATGGTTACTATTTTCAGGTGATATTTTCCTCCCTAGAAAATTCAAGAGAATCAATGGCAAAATTACTTGAACTGGGAGTTCAAAGTAAAAGAGAAAGGCTCAAGATCAAGGTACAAAACTCAGTAATTTCCCTACACATTAGCATTGAACAATTCAAAAAATGTGATGAGAAAAAAGATATCACAATGGCATTACACCCCATAAAAGACCTAGAAAATAAACTTAATAAATATGACAGTCTTTTATGAAGAGAACTATAAAACTTTCCTGGAGGATTTGAAAAAACACCTAAATATATGGAGAGACATACCCATGCTCCCAGATGGGAAGATCCAATCTTGTATAGTTGTCTCAAACTTAATCTCTAAAATCAGTGTAGTCTCAGTCTCAATCCCAAGAGGGTTCTTTGTGGAATTTGCAAGGTGAATTTTGAAGTTCATAAAATGAGAAGATATTGCTTAAAAACTTTGTGGGGGGTGGTGGTGGAACTGAGCTTTAGTGGAAGACTTGCTCTATGAAATACCAAGATGCATTATAAAAACAATAGGCACTACTTATCTATCACTGTGTCACCGAGTGCCCCCACATTTGGCATTTTAAAACAACAAATTTTGATTGTCTCACACAGTTTCTGAGGATCAGGAATCCAGAGTGGCTTAAGTTACAGTCAAAATGTGGGCCAGCACCACAGTTATCAGAAGGGGCTGGAGAATTGATTTCCAAGCTCACACCATTGGCAGGAGGCTTCTGTTCTTTGCCATAGTGGCCTCCGTATGGGGCCGCTTATAGGACATGGCATCTGTTTTTTTTCCCCACAGCAAATGATGATTCTGTCCTACGCTATTGATTACACAGACCAGCCTGGGTACAATAGGGGAGACTATACAAGATTGTGTACACCAGGAGGCAGGAATCATTGGGGGCCATCTTAGCAGCTGCCACCACACGGTGGTTATATAAACCGTGTGCTATTGTCACAAGAATAGACAAAGAGATCAAGAGAAGAGCATAGAGATTCAGAAACCAACCTGGGGATTTAGTTTATATCAAAAGGGTGAATTTAAATCAACGAGGAAAAGAACTGAGAATTCAGTACACCATGTTATGAAATTCACTATCCATTTTTAAAAAGTATCACATTAGATTCACACCTCATATCATACTCCCAAGTAAATTTCAGAAAAGGAGCTCAAAAGCACATGCATATGTATCTGAAGCAAATATAGGAGAATATTTTTTCATGAGCTAAAGGTGGGGATGGCTTTCCCAAATAATGTACAAAAATCACAAGTTTCAAACAACATACTGACATATATGTACTCATTGTAGTAACAACAAACAAAATCTTGCAAAACAAATAATTATCTGTTTACACAAAACAAACAAATTTAAAGTGGAAAGCTGTGAAAAAATAGCTAACATACATTTTTTATATAAAACATATATAGCCTAGATTATATCAGTAGCTCCCATAATCAATGAGGTATGAGGACAATATTGTTAATAAAACAAGCAAAGAATGTAAATAAAACAATTTGTGGAAGAAGAACTATACATGGCAAATGACCGTAAGTTTTATGGGGCATTTGGGTGGTGCAGTTAAGTGTTGGACTCTTGGTTTTGGCTCAGGTTGTGTTCTCAGGGTTCTGGGATCCAGTCCTGCATTGGGCTCTGTGCTTGATGCGGAGTCTGCTTAAGACTCTCTCTCTCCCTTTGTCTCCCGCCACCCAAATAAATAAATATTACAAAAAAGACCTAAGTTTCATTAGCAATCAGGGCAATACAACCTTTTAAAAAAAGATTTATTTATTTATTCATGAGAGACACAGAGAGAGGCAGAGACATAGGCAGAGGGACATAGGTGGAGACACAGGCTCCCTATGGGGAGCCTGATGTGGGACTTGATCCCAGGACCCCAGGATTTTGACCTGAGCCAAAGGCAGACACTCAACCACTGAGCCACCCAGGTACCCCCAAGGCAATACAACCTTAAAAGGAATCATTTTATCTCTAAGAATGGCAAAAATTTAATACATGGCTTTGATCAAGATATAGGGAAAAGAACATTTCTATTATCAGAGGGATATATATTCGTGGGATCTTTTTGGATGGCAATTTGGTAATATCCATCAAATTTTTTAATGTAATTCTGAGTCAACATTACATCTCTAGAAATTTATCCTCTGGAAAAATTTACATGGGTACAAAGATGTATGTGCAAGGATGTGCATTGTAACATTGTTTTAATTTAATAACAAAACTGAAAATAACCAATTAATGTAGGTGGGGCTTAACACACTATGGCAAATTTATAATATGGAACACAATGCAGTTATTAAAAAGTGAGATAAATATATATGCATTGAATGAAAATACCCATAGGAAGTACTGTCAGTGAAAAAAGTTTGTTACAGAACAGTCCTTCCAGTGAGTTCCCTCTTACTACTTATGAATGCATCACATGTATGAACTTTAAAGTTCAGGCTGTCCGCTGAACTTTAAAAGTCGTAATCTCCTAAGAAGGGTTTGGGGGTGAGGATGGGTGGGGAAAGGGATAAGTTCATATTCTAGTTTACATCATTACATATTTTAAAACTTTTACAATAAGTACATTCATATATTATATATGCATTTTTAAGAAAAATTTAAAAAACTCAATAGGTCGCAATATATCAAATTCAAGATGGCAGACTGATGATATTCATTAACTCCCCTTTCCTCTCTATGATTAAAAGTATAGAAAATTAAAATTTTAAAAAAGGAGTGAAATGATAATAACATTGCAAAACAAGAGAACGTGCCATTGGCAGAACAGAAAATTTGGGAAACTTCTAGGAGATAAAAATTTGATAGGATCGATATATAAATGAATAGAGAAAACCAGAACAGCAACAACACCACCAGAGCCAAAACATCTGAGATACTTCTACCTAAGAATCACCGAGAAGCTCTAATGTCAGAATCAGTGACTATGAAAAACAGGCACGGCTTGTAAAGTACTAAAGAGGTCAATTATCAGGCACTAACAGGGCATCAGGAACACAGGATCAACCAGATTCCAGAGCTTCCTCAACAGTGCATACGGAATGGGTACTGGGGCCAAACACAGATACTGCTGGGTGACGGACTGGTTGGGACAGGGGAGGGCTCCTCGGATAGACGTGGGGCCTGATGACTACACAGAACTGAGCTTGAGCGGATTCCAGGTGTCCATATCAGAGACTAAGGAAGAAAACAATCAACTGCAGGAGAACTTTGGCCAGTGTTCCGCCAACTTTGGTTGTTCTCCCTGTGGATCTTAGAGGAGTCAGTCACCCGGATGAAGCACCTGCCGCTCATATGGAGTCTGCAATCAGCCCTCCTGTAGGGGAAGCAGCATGACCTACCGGACTCCAGGGAAACCCAGACCAGCAGGTGGTCTGAATTCACTGTGAGCAGCAACAAAGGGGAGCTCTCAAGCAGGTGTTTAAAGTCTGCGTGCGGGGATGGGCATTGCAGAATCGTTTGTACCAGCAGAAATGAATAAATAGATGAAGGAAGGAAGGGAGAAGACAATCTACACCCATAGGGCAATGCTTGGAGAAGATCCGGTATGCTCTCTTTTCTGTTTTTTTTTTTTTTAAGATTTTATTAATTAAAAAAAAGATTTTATTAATTTATTCATGAGAGACACAGAGAGAGGCAGAGACAGGCAGAGGGAGAAGCAGGCTCCCTGCAGGGAGCCTGATGCAGGACTGGATCCCAGGACTCTGGGATCACGACCTGAGCCAAAGGCTGACACTCAACCACTGAGTCAGTCACCCAGGTGCCTGAATCCGGTATGTTCTTATTATGAATCTCTGCAGTAATTAAAAGTAAATAAAGTAATTAAAAAGTAAAAAAAAGTAATTAAAAGTAAATAAAAATCTATATGTATTGACATGGAAATATACCTCTACTATTTTACTGAGTGAAAACCAGGTGGTGAAACAGTATACATGATGCAGTCTTTGGTTATGAAAAAAAGTCTACCCTTCTCTCTGGGAAGGTTCTAGAAGACTATCCCACAAACTGTCAGGCAGTGGTTACACTAGGGAGTAGGAGTTTGGAGCTGAAGGGGGGAGGACTTGAGGGTAGGTCTTTCCCTGACGTTGTTTGAAATTTGTATCCCTGGGCAAATACTGCTCTGTAAATAAGTATTTACAAATAAGTTAAAAAGTACTTATTTTACAGTAAGTATTGTTTCGTAAAAATAATTGCAGCAGGAAAAGGTGGTTACGAAGCACACACCTGAACACGCACATGGGTGCAGGAGCCACATAAAAAAAAAAAAAATACCAGCAGAGCTGATCTCCAAGGCAGGTAAGCGTGAAGATTTGTCCATGTTTTGTACTGTTCTGCGTGATCTAATATTGTCCCAGCAATATCATAAGAGGACCGATAAAAACTATTTCAGTTAAATACCGAAACTGTTTGAAAGGGAAGTGTCCCTCTTGCTACCTTTTCCTAAAGAGTCATCGTGTGTCCAGGAGTCTTGAGCTTGAGTCTGGGCTCATGCTTTCGGAATTAGCTAGGAGGAGGACTTTTTTCTTTTTTTAAGATTTATTTTTATTTATTTATGATATATATATATATATATATATATATATATAGAGAGAGAGAGAGAGAGAGAGAGAGAGAGAGAGAGAGAGAGAGAGAGAGGGCAGAGACTCAGGCAGAGGGAGCAGGCTCCATGCAGGGAGCCTGATGCGGGACTCGATCCTGGGTCTCCAGGATCACGCCCTGGGCCCAAGGCAGGTGCTCAACCGCTGAGCCACCCGGGGAGCCCCGCATCTGGACTTTTGAAAGCATCAGCCAGAGGTTAGGGTGGAGGACAACCGAGTCCGGGCCAGGTGTTTGACCACTCGCTGTCCCCCGCCCCCGGGACCCCCCCCCCCCCAGGGTGCAGAGCTGCGGGCGCACCAGGGGCTCTCACCTGCGCTCTGAGCTGGGGCAGGTGGTGGGCTGCGAGTTTTGACTCAGATCCTCTGGCCTCCCTCCCTCCCCCGTCCCCCGTGCCGGCCACCTGGCGAGCAGGCCCCAAGAGGCGGCGCGGGCGGGGGCCGCAGCCAGGTGAGCGGCCAGGTGAGCCGCCAGGTGAGCGTGGAAGGCCCGGGAGGCGTCGGCGTGAATGTTCCCCGGGGCCCTGTTGCACATTCGAGCCTCCCTTTTGGTTTTTTAAAAATGGGCGGGTGATGTCGCCTCCCTGCCCTGGCTCCCGAGCGTCGGCAGCGGGGGCCTGCGGCAGGCGCCCTTCTGTGGCGGGGCCCAGGTGGAGGTGTGCATTCGAGGTGCGCACAGGCACGAGTGAAAGCCAACGGGGGGACCACTTGTGTCCAGGAAAGCCCGGAATCCGTGTCTCAGTGGCTCCTCTTTTATGATGATGTCAGCGTCCGGGGCTCTCCACGGTGTTCTGGCCCTGCCTAACCTTTGGGGCTACCTTTTGTTTAGAAAGAAAAGGAAAACAGGCTAAAGTCAGGCTGTCTGTGCCCTTCCAAACAAACAGGAGAGAAATTAGGGGCCGTTCCCCTCTCCCTGCATGCCTGTTCATTGGCACCCCCTCCCCCTGTGGAAATCTCCTTTTGCGCTGACTTTGCACCTCTGGGGACATCCTCTCCATGGAGAAGCATAAGCATCGCCTCTGTTTTTGTTGTTGGGAAAATTGAGCCCTGACCCCCCTTCCTCCAACCACCTGGATTCCTTCCCGAGTGGAACAGTGCTTTTGCCCCTCCTGCTCACCGTCTGCGTTGCTCCTGTGCGCTCCCCACGGAGCCCAAAGGTGGGACATAGAAAGGTCCCTGGTCACAAAGCAGAAGTGGGGAAGGGGTAGCCCGGACTCCGATTATTTCCACATAAGGAAACCACGGGAGGTGGGGGGTGGGATGTGTCTTTGGTTGACTTCCAGGGAGTTATTGTTTTAGACTAGGATGAATGAAAGCTTTGCATTTTGCAACACCCAGATTACACTTATTTATTTATTTTCTAAAATATTTTTTTAGAGAGGGGTGGGGGAAGAGCAGAGGGGAAGTGACAAGCAAGCTCCATGTCCTGTGAGAAACCCAACATGGGGCCCTGAGATCATGACCTGAGCTGAGATCCAGTAGGACACTTAACCGATTTGAGCCACCCAAGCACCCCCTAGATTATATTTAAAAATACTTAATTTGGGTCAGTAACAGTTGGTGTTAATTTTTATAGCTTTTTACAGTTAATTTTTAATTAACAACAGCTTTGCTTTTTAAGAGAAGCATATATGCAAAGTTGATAGGTTGCTAAACATGTATATGCATTTATATAAGTAGCAACATTTTTATCTACATACATATTATATAGCCATATGAATATGTTTATATATAAGTGGATTTTTCCCCTAATTTTTAATTTAGATTTGAATAAATTCATCATCACTGAATGGGGTGGGGGGGCGTCAAGATGTTTTTGTGGTTCAAGAATGGAATTCTGGAGAACAGCTGGATTTCCTTGATAGACGCAGTAGACCATTTCTGAAATGTTATGGTAAAAATAACACAGTAAATTCTGAGCCAGTAGTTCTCATCCTACTTTTCTCCTGAGCAGGCAGGGAAAGTATGACACCAGCCCTCCAGAATATTGGGTCACCATAACAAGGGACCCTCAGGGGGTGGTGCATGGGCTGGGCCTAATAGTCCTGCCTAAGGAAGCTTGATAGAATAAGATGGGGTGACGAGAAAGGGGAATATTAGAACTTTTATCCCAAAATGAAAAAAATATTTATTAATACTATATATGGATTGATAGGTGTGCATGAAGAGAATTATAAATGTGGATATATTCATTTAAGACCTATTTATTGAGGGCCTGCTATGTACATCACTGGACAAAATGGTGGACAAGGTACCATACAGCTTACATCCTAGTTGGGTGGGAATGGGAGGAAAGAGAGAATGAAGTTTGTCAGATGGTGTGAGATTATGGAGCACAATCCCTCAGGATAGAGGGGATTATTCTTCTAGGTAGGGTGGTCGGGAAAGCCTTTCTGATAATGGAATGAATTTGAACAGAGATGTCAAAAACAGGCACCAAAGCATGAAGGCATCCAGGGAAAGAGAAGTGTAGGTGGAGGAAGCAGCAAAAGCAAAGGCCTTGTCCTGGAGTGTACTTGCTACATTCAAAGTCTAGCAGGGAGGTCAGGGGGGCTGGGGCGAGGGGTGGAGGTGGGGTGGTGCAGAGTGTGTGGTAGGAGGTGAGGTCGGAGGAGTAGCTAGCCTCAGATCATGTGTTCATGTCTGCCAGGGCTTTGGCTTTTGCTTGGAGTAGAGGGGAAGTCAGTGGAGGGCCTTGAGAGAAGAATGACCTCAAGTGACTTACAAAGAAAAAGAATTAGGTCTGCCCTGTTGAGAATAGTCAGCCAGGGTGGTGAAGTCGAAGGACCAGCTGGTTCACTAGCTACAGGAGCTGTTGTCCTGGTTTAAATGAGGCCAAGGTCCCCAGCAGTAGTGGTAAGAAGTAGCCAAGGCCGCAAACATTTTTAAGGTGGTGCCAGTAGGTGGAGCCAGGACTCGGTGAGGCAAGCAGAAGAGTGTGGGTGCAGAATTTAAGAAGGCACCCACTTGGAGACATGTCATGGAGTAGGTGAGAGGGGGCCAGTTGGTTTATCCGAGCACCCAATGCATTCCTCGTAACTAGAGGGAAAGCAGAATATAGGGCGGAGAGTGGGTGTGTTGGTGGATGTGGGGATGGAGGAAGTGGAGGTTTTTCTTTAGACTGCTGTGTTTTTTTGATGAATTAAAAAGGCAAGGTCAACAGCTGACTGAGCTTGGGGAGAAGTGGAGATTTAAGGAGAATGAAGAAGGGGTGAACATAATCCCCGAGGATAGGAAAAGCGACTAAACTGATGATATGCATGCGGTAGGGTTGGCAGGTGTTCCTAAAGGCCCCTCTGAAATTAGCAGTCGTAAGGCTGGGGCTGGGGTTGCATGCTCACAATTACTGACTGAGGCTGCTTGCTCAGAATTATTTAGCTATTTATTTATCCTCTGGATAAGGAAGTCTGAAGAGCTCAGCTCTAGACCATATAAGATCTATCAAACTGGCTTTAAGATCCATACTTGAAGACGTAAATTTTAGAAATTTCACAATCACTGCCACACTGTCTGATAAATCGGAGCCCAGAATAATCATCTGAAAATCATTAGTCAGCACTAATGACATCTCTATACAGATTTGGGCTTCAGATTAAAAATAAACCACAGGATCCCTGAACATACTGCTCTCTCAGTTGCTAGGACAGCCTTCTGAAAGCTTCTATAAATTTCCAGCAGCACTCATTTTCCTTTGGGACCAAGACTTGCTCAAAGTACCTCTGTCAGCATATTTGCCACCGAGCGTCCCAAAGTGTCCAACAAAATGTACAATTAAGAATCATCACATTATTACTGAGTTATACGATTCAGCACTATTTTTAGGTTCCTACGTATCTACTAAGAATGATCGCAATCTGCCAATCTCAGGCATGTAACGCCCCCATTACTAAATTTAGTCTTACCTCAAGCCCCCATTTCTGCTGACAGAGTGTAACCCAGTCGTTTCCAGTCAGATTCAATCACTTCAGAGATTTCCCAGTTAATTCAGAGCACCATCTCCCCCAGTCTCCTTGGAGTTCTGGCTATTTCGAGAGAGGGGCAGGTGAGGGGAGGAGCTTAAGACACCCGTGGGAAGGAGTGTCAGGTGCTGGCTGCTTCTCTGTCCTCTCCAGTTTCTGCTGAGATGTAAGTTGTCTGTATGGCCATTGGTGGGGCAGCCTCTGTTCTGGTGCAAAAACCACAGGTCCGGCTGTGGATGCCAGCCTGTGTCATCTAAGCCACTCCCTCTGATGGCATCCTCTCCTCATGGACCCAGAGCTCCTTCTCATCCATCACTCCTCTTTCTGCCACCTTTGAAATCCTCCTGTATGCATGGAAAACCTTGGGAAGTCTTGCCCCTCTGGGTCTAAGGGAGACTTAGAAGATTAGCTGACACACTGGATGCCATTTCTGTCACTTGGCTGCTGTTCCTTGTTGAAGACAAGGACGACTCTGGGAAGTCTGCTACCTCCTCAAGAGTCACTGGGATAGGACTCAAACCTATTGGGTTTCCCTTGGGTCCCCTCTTGCCCTGTGCTGAGTGGAGGTGTGGCACTAGGCCCCAGTAATTAAATCCTTCCATTTCTTATGCTAGACTAATTCTTTTGAAGTAGGAGCACTGGATCTTCCTCAATCAAGGAATCTCCCCAGCTATTTTGCTTAAGGCATAAACCCTGTGCACCAAGTCCTTACCTTTTCAGATCTGAATAGACCCCAAAAGAACAGACTCTTGCTATTGAATTCCTTGGCTTTTCAATCTATTCAAGAGCCTCTTTTAGAAACGAAGAGCCCAAATCTGTCTTTTGTTCTCCATGATCTGCCTTTCTTAGTGTCACTCAGCCCTATAATCTAGTTTCAATGGTGGAAAGGCCATGGGGTCAAGTAAATTACGCCAAAATTAAATATTTTATTATACCTGCCCCTGTATAAAGGAAAACTAATTTCGGGGGCTTAAGGGGATGAGAATCAATGGGGCAGATGGGTTCTGAAAGACAATCAGGGAAAAGACAAAGGTTGGAACACAGGTTTCTAGCTCTATACCTGTCATTCAGAAATCTCTGAAGTCCTTTTATTTTATTATTATTTTTTAAGCATAGCCATATATATTTATTAATGGAGACACAATATAGATTGAAGTAAAATTTGAAAATAATTACACAAAAAATGTATGTATGAGGAGTAAAATATATAGTTTCATATGCAATTCAAGTTAGGTTTTTGTCATCTTATTTTTTTAGGTTTATTTATATTTTTTTTGTATTTTTTGTATATATATATATATTTTTTTTATTGGAGTTTGATTTGCCAACATCTGGTATAACACCTTTTAACAAGACACATTCCTGAGCCCCATACCTGGAACAACAAAGGGACTCAAAAAGAGTAGTTTGGCTCTGGGGCAACGGTGGCAGGTAGGATATACAGTGCTGAGTGAGGAGCCCATTTTAAGCATACAGTTCAGTAGTGTTAAATATAGTCACAATGTTGTGCAACCAATATCTATTATCTTATCTTGCAAAACTAAAACTCTATAGCCATTGAACAACTCCCCATTCCTCCCTCCTTTCAACCCCTGGCAAGTACTTTTCATCTCTAATAATTTGATGTCTCTGGATACCTTATATAAATGAAATAGAGTATTTGTCTTTTTGCTACTGGCTTATTTAACTTAGTATAATGTCTTTAAAGTTCATTTGTATTATGGAATGTAATCAGAATGAAATCAGAATTTCTTTTAAAGACTGAATGATATTGCATTGTGTGTATACGCCACGTTTGGTTTATGGATTCATCCACTGATGGGCCTTTGGGTTGCTTCCAATTCTGGCTATTGTGAATAATGCTTCTATGAACATGGGTGTGCAAATATTTTTCAGGACTTTTAGTTCTTTTGGAACCCAGGAATACTACTGCTGGATCATATGGGGATTCTATTTCTAATTTTTTGAGGAACTGTAACACTGTTTTGCATAGCGGATGATTTTACATTCCTACCAGCAGTGCACAAGGGTTTCCTTTCTCTACAGCCTCACCAACAGTTGTTACTTTCTGCTTTTTTTCTTTTCCTGATAGCAGCTCTCCTAATGGGTATGAGGTGATATCGCATGGTTTTGATCTGCATTTTCCTAAGTGTGTTGAACATCTTTTTATATACTCGTTGATCATTTGTATGTCTCTTGAGAAATGTCTGTTCAGGTCCTCTGCTTATTTTTTAACTGGATTGTTTTTTGTTTTGAATTGTAGAAGTTCTTTATGTATTCTGGATATTAACCCCTTATCAGATATATGACTTACAAATATTCTATTTTGAAGGTTGCCTTGTCAGGCTATTGACAGTGTCCTTTGAAGTACAGGAGTTTTAAATTGTGATATAGTGCAATTTTTCACTTTTGTTGCCTATTCTTTTGGTGTCCTATATAAGAAATCATTGCCATATCCAATGTAATAAAGGTTTTCTTCTATGTTTTCTTCTAAGGGTTTTATAGTTGCAGATCTTTGATCTGTTTTGAGTTAAATTTTTAAATTGGCCCAAATTTATTCTTTTGCATATGGATATCTAGTTCCCAACATTTATTGAAAAGAACTATCCTTTCCCCCAGTGAATGGGGTTGGCATCCTTGTTAAAAATCATTTGATTGTATCTGTGGATCTTAAAAACAGCTTTATTGAGATAAATAACTCACATACCATATAATTCACCCACTTAGGGTATACAATTCAATGGCTATTTAGTATAGTCATTAAATACTAAATGGAGTCATGCACATCCATCACCAAAATCAGTTTTAAAAGATTTTTATCACCTCAAAAAGAAACCCAGACTTCTAACCAGAAGGTAAGCTTGTTACCTTCTAACCTGCAAACCACCCCCAACCTCAGCCCTAGGCAACCGTTAATATACCCTTAGTCACTGTAGATTTACCTATTCTGAACAATTCTTACAAGTGGAATTCTGTAACATGTGGCCCTTTGTGGCTGGCTTCTTTCACTTACTACAGTGTTTATTATTTTTTTTTTAGGCTTTTTTTTTTTAATTTTTTTTATTTATTTATGATAGTCACACAGAGAGAGAGAGAGGCAGAGACATAGGCAGAGGGAGAAGCAGGCTCCATGCACCGGGAGCCCGACGTGGGATTCGATCCCGGGTCTCCAGGATCGCGCCCTGGGCCAAAGGCAGGCGCCAAACTGCTGCGCCACCCAGGGATCCCTACTACAGTGTTTACAAGTGTCGTCCACATTGTAGCACATATTAGTACCTCATTCCTTTTTTATACCTGAATAATATTCCATTGCATGGATATGCCACATTTTATTTATTCATTCATCTGTGATGGACATTTGGGTTGTTTCCACCTTTTGGCTGTCATGAATAATACTGCTATACGTGTTTTTAAACAAGTTTGTAAATAGCCAAATGTTTTCATTCCTCTTGGGTATATACCTAATAGTGAAATTACTGAAACATAGGGCAACAACGCTTCTTATGTGGATTTTGAATATAAAAAATAACTGATTTCCAAAGAATAAAGAACAATCTACTGATAAAGTATGGTGAAGAAAATAATGCAACTGTGGGTCTCATAAGGTGAGTGATGACTAAGCTTGAGTAAGGTGCCAGGAATGATTAGTTACAAACCATTTTAAATTCATATCCAGCAATACTAGCTTATCAGGTTCACATTCCTAGGATATGTTACAATAGAGAGAGACAAGGCTAGAGATGATGTGATATGAGAATTTCAGAGACAGGAAATAACTGATGTGGGGAATTCCATAATAAAAATAAGGGAAATAAGAGTGCATGTATCATGATAAGCACCATGTGATGTATGGAATTGTTGAATCACTGTAGAGCACATCTGAAACTAATGTAGCATTGTATGTGGACTATACTGGAATTAAGAATTAAAAACATAGGGGCATCTGGGTGGCTCAGTTCGTTAAGCATCTGCCTTTGGCTCAGGTCATGATCTCAGAGTCTTGGGATCAGCCTTATATTGGGCTCCCTGCTCAGCGGGGAGTCTGCTTCTCCCTCACCCTCTGTCCTTCCCTCTTGCTTGTGCTCTCTCTCTCTCTCTCTCTCAAATAAATAAATAAAAATCTTTTAAAAAGGGATTAAAAAATAAAGTCCCAAATGCAAAACTTAAAAAAAAAAGGAAATAAATTGAAAGGAATTGGTCAACAACAGCACTTTGGTCCCTTTACAGTGGAGGATGGTAAACTCTTCAACACTGAAGGGATTCCAGCAGGTGTAAGAAAAAGGGCCTTTGCTTGATTCACAGACTCATATGTTCATAAGGGTCAGGGAAGTATTAATGCAAATTAGTGAAGTATTAATGCAGTGGGGAGGGTGTAAGACTATAGGGCTTGGTGGGGAATGTGGTGCCCTCAAGAACACGTGCTTATCTAAAGGCATTCAAAATCAAATTTTCTTAAAATAATATGATACCTGATCAAAACATGTGAGATCCGGCCCTGTTTGCAAACCCCAAAATAAAGAAATAGGAAACAGAGAAGAGAGCATGAGAGAGAGAGGGAGAGGGTAAGGGATACGTAAGGGCAGAAGAGGAAAAAATCATGCTGGTTGAAACAAATCATAAAGAAGGCTGGTGGAGTGAGCACAGGAAAAGACTGGAATTGAACCCTAGCAAATTCCAGTGACACCTTGTTGTCTTATATTGCTATGCTCACCACAGGGGCAGGATCCCAGTAAATTGACTGACTCCAGATAGGTTCCGCGAAGCCCTCTTACAGAGAAGGGTGAGTTGAGTGGGGGAGAGAGTAGGGGTGCTGCTGCTTCCACTACTTCTAGATCCGGAGGCGGATGTCTGACTTTGGAACAAAGGCTTCTTGTTAAAATGTGGGTTCTGATTCAGGAGGTCTAACGTCAGGCCTGACATCCCACATTTCAGTAAACTCCCAAGTAATGCTCATGATCCCCACAAAGCATACTTGGAATAGCAAGCTTTTTTTTTTTTTTTAAGATTTTATAATTTATTTGAGAGAGAGAGAGAGAGATAGTGACAGAGATCACAAGCAAGGAGGAGAGGGAGAAGCAGGCTCCCTGTGGAGCCTGAGGCAGGCTGGATCCCAGGACCCTGGGATCACAACTCCAGCCAAAGACAGATGCTTAACTGACTGAGCCACCCAGGTGCTCTGTAATAGCAAGGTTATAAATAACTCTTGGATGAAAGAAGAGATGAAAACTACTACCTCAACATATTTAGAAAATAATAAGCAGGAAAGGATGTGGCACAATTAAGGATATTTCCTCTTTCTAGGCCAGGCCACTTTTTTTTTTTTTGAGATTTATAATCCTAATAAGATATGTCAACATATCAAGAGGCAGAAACCAGTGTAAAAGAGGTCACCGTTCCCAGCAACCAGGTACAGCCATGTGATACAGTTCTGGCCAGTGGATGTGAGCATCTTTTGGATTATGCCTTTAGAAGAAAGGATGTCCTCCCCGTCCCCCCCATCCTTTCTCTTTTCTCTGGCTGAACACAGAGGTGAGCTGCTTTGGACCAGGTGGACAAGGGCAAGAACAGAGGGACATCAGAGCAAAAAGCTAGAAAGGGCCTAAACTTTGCAGAACAAAACAGCCATACCAGCTCAGACATTTATACTAGAGAGAAACATAATTCAAATTTTTTTCAAAGATTCTATTTATTCATTCATGAGAGACACAGAGAAAGGCAGAGACACAGAGGGAGAAGCAGGCTCTATGCAGGGAGCCCAACATGGGACTCGATCCCAGGACCCCGGGATCACAACCCGAGCTGAAGCAAATGCTCAACCCCTGAGCCATCCAGGTGCCCCTAGTTCAAATTTTTTAAAGTCATTGCTACTTTGTGCCTGTCAAGTGCAACGGATCTCACGTCATAAGTAGTATGAAGCCACAGTGCTAATTTCATTTATTGTATTAGTCAAGGTTCTGTTACGGAGACCAGAATTCATTCAGGTCAGTGTAGGAAGGGAATTATTAAAGGGAGTTACGTGGCTTGTAGAAATGTTAAGAGTCTGCTGAAGACCAGATGCTAGGTTGAGCTTTCAAGAAATGACTTTGAAAACCACATTGCAAATGGTGTCCTCAAAGCAGCTGCTGTATCTGTAGCTCCCCCTAAACCACTGCTACAGAAACCTACTGTCCTGTTGAGGCACCCACAAACAGGAAACCATCATTACCGCTACAGGCTCTAGAACCAGACAGTTTCTGCTGTGATCTGCACCAGTCAAATGATGCCCTGTGCCTGCCATGTGACATTCAGAAAGCTAGTGACTAGCACTGGGGCCTCTGCTAATTCAGCTGCAGACAAATTAGTCACTCCCAGCAACGCCCAACAGCAGAAGCAGCCTGTGCCTTTCTTCTGTCTTCCCAGACTTGCATGGATACCTCTGATTGGCCAAATCTACATTCCCTTCACACTCTATCTTCTAGGGAATCTGGGAAGTGGAGTTTTTAGCTTTCCAGGTTCTGCAGTGCAGGAAAGCACATGCTAAGAAGCACAGTGGGATGAATATTGAGATCCAGTTTACCTTACGCACTTTTCCTCTCGCTTCCTAAAAATGGTGCCCCTGATATTTAGGGAGATACACTAAAACCGTACTCCTAGGGAAAATCCTAGCCTTCAGGATGTGGATGAGTAATGAAAAGAAATAATTCAACCCAAGAAGCTTTACAAAGAAAACCCTTAACTTAAATAATAGAATGACTTTTTTTTTTTTTTTGGATAAAAGTTTACTTAACTTTTAAAGCAGAATAATTAGTAAACAAATTTAAAAACTTGCTCTCTGAAAGCATAACAAAATGAAAATATCTCTAGAAGATCGATCTGGAAGACATGGAGAAAACCTAAATAATAGGATGATGAAAAGGTTGATCCATAAATACAGAGGGAAAAAATTTAGACATGTCAGATATTTTAAATAATGCAGTGAACCGCCATGTACCTATCAGTCATGTCAACAATTATTGACATATCATCATTCTCATTATTTATTACTCTTTCTTTCTCCCCTCTGCACTTCTTTTTCCCTTGGAGTGTTTTAGGAAAATTCATGCAACATAGCATTTTACCTATATCCATGTCAGTATGTATATATATATCTTTAACAACTTTGGACTTTGAAAATGTATACCTTAACCATGACATCCTTACATTGAACAAATTCCTAATTTCTTAATACCATCTAATACCCAGTTGGTGTTTAACTTTCCCTGATGGTTTCAAACTTTTTTTTTTTTAACAATTGCTTTATTCCAATCCATGTCTAAACAAGTTTCACACATTACATTTAGTTATTCTATTGCTCAGCTCTACCATAGTTATTCCATCCCTTTCCCCCCCAGACACTATTTGTTAAAGACACAAAGTTCTATGTACCCTGAATTTCCCACATTCTTAATGTGGCTGCTTGCAAACTCATTAAAAAGACAATATTTAAAATAGTAGATAAAATGCTGTGTTGATAAATTTGAAAATAGAACATTCTAAATTTTACTAAAAGAGAAGTGTAAAATGTGAGTATGTTCAGAAAAGACATTGGACATACTTAGATAATAATACACTTATACTTGGTGACTTCAATCTAGTGCTTTCTACACTCGATAGGTCTTCTAAGCACAACATCTCCAAAGAAACAAGAGCTTTAAATGATACACTGGACCAGATGGAGTTCACAGAAATCTACAGCTTTACATCGAAACGCAACTGAATATACATTCTTCTCAAGTGCACATGGAACTTTCTCCAGAATAGAACACATACTGGGTCACAAATCAGGTCTGAACCGATACCAAAAGATTGGGATCATCCCCTGCGTATTCTCAGACCATAATGCTTTGAAATTAGAACTAAATCACAAGAAGAATTTTGGAAGGATTTCAAACACGTGAAGGTTAAAGACCATCCTGCTAAAAGATGAAAGGGTCAACAAGGAAATTAAGGAGGAATTAAAAAGATTCATGGAAACTAACGAGAATGAAGATACAACCATTCAGAATCTTTGGGATAAAAAAAAAAATCTTTGGGATACAGCAAAATAGTCCTGAGGGGGAAATACATCGCAATACAAACATCCATCCAAAAACTGGAAAGAACTCAAATACAAAAGCTAACCTTATACCTAAAGGAGCTGGAGAAAAAACTCAAATTATATATGAAAAGCAAATAGATCCTACACCCAGTGGAAGAAGAGAGTTAATAAAGATTCGAGCACAACTCAATGATATAGAGACCAGAAGAACTGTGGAACAGATCAACAAAACCAGGAGTTTGTTCTTTGAAAGGATTAATAAGATAGATAAACCATTAGCCAGCATTATTAAAAAGAAGAGAGAGAAGACTCAAATTAATAAAATCATGAATGAGAAAGGAGAGATCACTACCAACACCAAGGAAATACAAACGATTTTAAAAACATATTATGAACAGCTGTACACCAATAAATTAGGCAATCTAGAAGAAATGGACGCATTTCTGGAAAGCCACAAACTACCAAAACTGGAACTGGAAGAAATAGAAAACGTGAACAGGCCAATAACCAGGGAGGAAATTGAAGCAGTCATCAAAAACCTCCCAAGACACAGAAGTCCAGGGCCAGATGGCTTCCCAGGGGAATTCTATCAAACGTTTAAAGAAGAAACCATACCTATTCTACTAAAGCTGTTTGGAAAGATAGAAAGAGATGGAGTACTTCCAAACTCGTTCTATGAGGACAGCATCACCTTAATTCCAGACAAAGACTCCACCAAAAAGGAGAATTATAGACCAATATCCCTGATGAACACGGGTGCAAAAATTCTCAACAAGATACTAGCCAATAGGATACAACAATACATTAAGAATATTATTCACCATGACCAAGTGGGATTTATCCCTGGGACACAAGGCTGGTTCAACACTCGTAAAGCAATCAGTGTGATTCATCATATCAGCAAGAGAAAAAACAAGAACCATATGATCCTCTCAATAGATGCAGAGAAAGCATTTGACAAAATACAGCATCCATTCCTGATCAAAACTCTTCAGAGTGTAGGGATAGAGGGAACATTCCTGAACATCTTAAAAGCCATCTACGAAAAGCCCATAGCAAATATCATTCTCAATGGGGAAGCACTGGGAGCCTTTCCCCTAAGATCAGGAACAAGACAGGGATGTCCACTCTCACCACTGCTATTCAACATAGTACTGGAAGTCCTCGCCTCAGCAATCAGACAACAAAAAGAAATAAAAGGCATTCAAATTGACATCAGAAAAATTTAAAGATTTATCCCCATGATGCCTCCATGTTCAGAAGGTTTTATAGGTAAATTCCAAATATTCAGGAAGCAAATAATAATAAAAAAAAACCAGTTAAGCTCTTTGAGAGTATGGACAGAAAATTATCATTAAAATGATTCCAAAATTTGAGAAAACAGTATAAAGACAAAAACTACTTACTAATTTCTTATGAAATTATATAAATAATATATACAAATTAAAAATTAGAAAAGATAATAGCAAAACATTAAAGGAATTATATATGAAAAGCATGTAAGTTTTATTCAAACCATTTAGATATGGTTCAGTATTAGCATAATGTCTTCAAAGTGTGTCTATGTGACAGGAGTTCCTACTTTTTAAAGGATGAATAATATTTTATTTTATACCATATTCTATTGTAGACCACATTTTCTTTATCCATTCATCTCTTGATGGACATTTGGGTTGCCTCCACCTCTTGACTATTGTGAATAATGCTGCAGTAAGCATGAGTGGGCAAATATCTTTTTGAGATCCTGCTTTGAGTTCTTTTGGAAAAAAAGTGTTTTGTTTTTTTTAATCCCTCTTCAGGCCAAATAAAATAAAACTTCTAGCCAGAATCAGACTGTAAGTTGCCAGTTTGCAGTCCCTGTTATCTTTTATTTATTTTACCCTTGTGATGGGGACAATGGCAGGACAGTCTTAGCTGGCAAAGAAGAGAGAGCTTAGAACAGAGTCTAGGAGGATGGGAAGGAGTTATCCAATTAAAGATATAAAAGCAATTTATTCCAGGCAAAATGAGTAGTATCAAGAAGAAACTATGGAAGAAGACAGGAGGCTGGAAAGGTCTGAATTTGGGCTGGCAGTGAAGGATAACTATGATGTAAGGCAGGATGTTGGTATTAGTTGTTTGTAGGTAAATGCCATTGGAATTGAATGTGTCTGAACTTTGGGGGTTCAGACTGGAGAGCATCACTTGTGCTCCCAGTTTAAAAGAGTCTTGAGGTGAGGTGAAGGTGCTAAACCAGGCATCAGGCTCCCGATGAAGAACAAACAGATGACAGAAGCAAGTGATTGTGAATGAAATCATCCATTAAGAGAGTTTTACACGGGCAAGAGGCATTCATCTGGATTTGGCAATGGGGAGAAAGGTAATGTGGTCCCTGGGAAGAAATGCTCTGGAAGACACATTCCTGGGCAAAGCAGAGTCCAGGTTAATTGGAACTTGATACAATCGTGTCTTGTAGAGAGGTCAATCCCCCTCTTAGGACAGAGACATCATTCCGCCATGAAGGTGTCTGTAGGGAGGAACCAGGGACCACTGGAAAGCAAGGATGGGGGTCAGAAATATATGGTGTAGGAGGGTTGTGGTGTGTGGTGGTAGGGTGGAGTACCTTGTGCTCATCCCTTGGGACAAGACGGACCTCCCACCAAAACTTGGTTCTGATGTCAAGACTGATGATGCCATATGCAGACCAAGAGGGTATGAAAGATTTATTATTCACATGATGTAGCTTTTTTTTTTTGCGGGGGAGGAGAGCAAGGCAGGCTCCCAAGTAGGTCTGAAGAGAGAGCAGAGAGGCATGACTGGCTTCGGTTTGTAATGGTTAGAATGTGAGGCTGGCATGAGGGATCCCTCCCTTCACACTAGCCAAGATTTGTGTGGTCTGAACTTCTTCCCAGTGCCAAAGAAGGGAGCACATGGGTTTGCTTATCAACTGCCCAGATGTGGGGCCAAAGGGAAGGGGGAGTAGGGCTTGAATGTTGTCAGCCATCAAATATCAAAAATGGCGTCAGGCTCTTTATTACAGAGTACCAGAGAGCCTTGGTGGACTTGGACCTTCAGAATATTAAAAGCACAGGGCTGGGACACCTGGGTGGCTCAGTGGTTGAGCATCTGCCTTTGGTTCAGGTGATGATCCCAGGGTCCTGGAATCGAGTCCCACATCAGGCTCCCCTCAGAGAGCTTGCTTCTCCCTCTGCCTCTCTCTCTGTGGGTCTTTCATGAATAAATAAATAAAATTTTTAAAAACATAAAAGCACAGGGCTGTTCATCAGATATTTCCTTAATCCCTTAGAGGAGATCAATAACCAGGGACTCTAGAGCCTAGGACTCAGTTGCTCATGTGAAATGTTGGAACTTTCATAATTTTCCATGGTTTTCATTTATTTTTCCAGTACGTTTCCTGTGACAGTTGTCAGAAACATCCACATAACAGGGAAGGGTCAGTAATCTCACCATCATGGGTAGTATGTGTGTGTGTGTGTGTGTGTGTGTGTGTGTGTGTGTGTGTGCATGTGTGGTGCGTGTGTTGTGTGTGCCTGCGGGCGTAGGTGTGAGTTGTACATGGCTCAATGGCACTCAGCATCCATTTCCATCTCATTTTGGTGTCTTCCAGTACTGCAGAGGCTGAAAAGCAGGAAGCTACATTTGCCTGGATTCTTCTGGATGTATTTTATTATATACATTTTGGTTTCCATGTAGAAAGCAGAAGTGAAACAGAAGCCATCTCCCTTCTGGTTTTTGGCTATTTTTCTGCTGGTGGACAAGAGCTTGCAGGTTTTTCTGAAATGGTGCTCTAGGGATCCCTGGGTGGCGCCGCGGTTTGGTGCCTGCCTTTGGCCCAGGGCGCGATCCTGGAGACCCGGGATCGAATCCCACATCAGGCTCCCAGGGCATGGAGCTTGCTTCTCCCTCTGCCTGTGTCTCTGCCTCTCTCTCTCTCTCTGTGACTATCATAAATAAATAAAAATCAAAAAAAATTATTAAAAAAAAATAAAATGGTGCTCTAATGTGCAGCCACCAGCTTCATGGGTGCTGAGAGGCAGTTGTAGTGTGGTGACAATAGCTTCCTGATTCTTCCCTTCTGATCCCTGCATCACAATGATGGTTGTGAGCCATTTGGTTCATGGAATCAATAGTTCCAGTATCTGCTTGCTGATTGCTCCCCATCCCGATTGTTGTAGAGCTAGTAGCTTGCTGGCTGGTCAGTTCTGCGTTGTTCTGGGAGTTAGTCCTAGAGGCTCAGCCTAGAGCCTGCTCCTCCAACCATTCTAGTTAACTTGTTGACATTCAATTACCTTTAGTAAGTTCCTTTATGCTTAATATAACTGGACTGGCTTCTCTTGAAACCTTGAGCTCTTATTGTCATTGGTTGTTTGTGTTGACAAGGGAGGGGGGATGCTAGGTGCAAGGGAAGTGTGGACATTATGTCAACTCTAAGCCATATTTTGAGATGGGGGAGTGTAGGGACCTCACAGGTGAGAGGGAATGGTGCTCTCTATGGAAAGAAACCTGAATCATCCTAGGGATCTGACGATCAGCTGGGACCTGAGAGGATGCTCTGGATTTAGGGGCAAAGTGAAGGGGGAAAGCCTTTAGAGCTCCCAGACATCTTCTTCTAACTCTTTTTACCTTGGAGGGATAAAGGAAAAGGGTCCCAGGTGACCTTCCCTCATCAGTAGATGAAGGTGTTTATATTTTATTTATTGTTCTGAGGATGTGTTATTTTGCCTGTCATTATCTGGATGCTTATTCTCCTAAGTAGCTTTTGTATCTTTTGTGCAATCAGTGCGCTTGAAAAACCTTTTTTTCCCTGCTCCGTAAGAGAAAGATAACTTGAGTATGGCCTCCATTTGAACTCCTACAACCATCTCTGAATTTAGTAAATGAAAATGAGATTTTCCTAGAGCAAATGTAGTGACAATTTCTAAGATTTTTAAGGCTATATTGACACTTTAATGCTGTCTCATACTCGGGCTAACAGAGGACATAATTTTTTATTCAAACACATACTTTCGAGGTGAATTAAGCCTTGGGTCTCCCTGGGCCCCCACACCTATCTCTTTACTCCACCTCAGTCACTCACTCTCATGACACACATTGAAACTTGATTTCAAGAAGACTGGACCACCCCTGTCATCTTTATCTTGGACATCTTATAAACTCCTTAGCAGGTGGCTTTGCCTTCTATTTCAACAAGAACCCTGAGGTTTTCAGTTAGGAATTTCAGTTTTTTGACCCCGACCAATGAACTTATTTATACTTACAACTTCTTTCACTTCTTTTATTCAGTTTCAGAAGTTCACTATTGAAATATAAATCACATACCATATGATTCACCCACTTAAACTGTACAATTCAGTGGTTTTTAATATATTCACAGAATTGTGCAACTGTCACCACAATCAATTTTCAGAAATTTTCATCGCCACAGAAAGAAACTCCTTAGCCATCACCCCTTTGTTCTCCCCTTGTTCCAACCCTGGGAAACCACTAATTTACTTTCTTTCTCTATAAATTTGCCTATTCTGGCCATTTCATATAAATAGAATCATGCAGTGTGTGGCCCTGTGTGACTGGTTTCTTTCACTTAGCTCAATGTTTTCAAAGGTCATCTACATTTTAACAAGTATCAGTCAGTACTTCATGCCTTTTTAATGGTCTAATAGTATTTTAATATATGAATAGACTTCATTTTTTATTTATTCATCACTTAATGGCCATTTGGATTACATCCACCTTATTATGAATAATGCTACTATGCACATTCATGCGCGAGCTTTTGTGTAGACGTATGTTCTTACTTGGGTATATACCTAAGAGTGGAATTGCTGGGTCACATGAGAATTCTGTTTAACTGAGGGAGTGACTGTACTATTTTACATTTCCATCAGCAGTTGTATGAAGCTTCCAATTTCTTCACTTCCTTGTCAACACTTGTTATTTTCTGACTTTTTGATTATAGACATTATAATAGGTATGAAATTATGATGTCTGTAGTTCTTAATGCAATCACAGCATACTTGAAAAACCTTTTCTCACTGTGGTTTTTCTCTGGTGGGGAATTATATTGAGCATTTTTTCATGTGCACATTGGCCATTCATACCTCTCTTTTCTTGAGAAATGTCTATTCAGATCCTTTGCCCTTTTGAAAATTGGGTTATCTAACATTGAGTTTTAAGAGTTCTTTATATATCCAAATCCATGTCCTTTGTCATATATATGGGAGTCACAGTTCTCTCTAGTGGGAACTGGGTTTAAAGCACTCATATCCACCTTGCTCACACTTGAACCCAAGCTCTTTTATTCTGTATCGTCAGAGATCAGTGGTGACTAAAAGAGGAGAGCCTCAGCAAGCTTCTGGCTGAAGTCATGAGACTCTGCATCTGACAGCAAATATGGAATGAGAGCAAGAGTGGTACAGCCTCCTAAGGGATGAGATGGATTTTTGTCAGGGAGGTGAGTTGAGTTACCAAACTGAGAACCGTGGAGGGGAGACTGGGTCATGGGGGATGGGAAATTGAAGTGAGGCAGGAAGGTTGGGGTACAGATTCACAAGGAGAGGGAAGAAGCCTTCTTATGAAACCTGGTCTGGAAGCCACCTTCTTCTTTGGGGAAGTGAAAGGGAATAGCTATGTTTGTTATTAGTTTGATCTTGATTTGCCCTACATTGTTGATGAAGGTGGGATTGTCTAGACGCTGAGACAGGGATAGAGTTTGGGAGGCAAAACATTAATTAATGAGCAACATCTGTGAAAGAAAGAAAGGGAGCCAAAGTAAGATGAGCCAAAAGTGAACTGCAGTGCAGCCCAGGAAAGCTGCATGGAAGCCCTGGACCAAATATTGCATGTCAGGGCTGTTTCATGTCTGACAGAAAAGGCCAGGATTTTATACTCCTGCTTTAATGAGTCACTGGATGCAGGCTGCTTGGGAATGGTGTGAGGTCAGGTGAGGAAACTCTCTGAAGCTGACTCAGACCCTGAAGACTATGTCATCATCTGGTGGCTGTCTGCGGTTGGAATTCTGGCTGCTGGTCAACAAGGGGAATTGGAGTATCTCTTTATGTGTCGTAACTATCCTATTTAAGGAATTGAATTTACCAATTTATTAGTCTAGAATGACAGGTAGAGTGAAGGCTGTTGGTCAGGCTTCTCCCTGTCCATTTCTTTTGTGAGCTTGTGTGGCAAATGAAGAACTAACTGGAGGAGAGCCATCCTCCACCCTGCAAGGACTATGATGTGGATGCCATCTTGTTCATGGCAGTGAGAGTTGCCCCCACTGCTCTGGTGGAGAGACCCTTTCTCTCCCCATCTATGGTTTCTATAGACCCTTCCATCCTCTTGAGGATGTGCCATGGAGGAAACACTCATTTTTCTCTCCAACCTTTTCTTGTCTCCTTCTCCTCCTGTTTTCTTGCCAGGCAGGGTCATTGCTCATGTATAGCTTGATCTCCTGATTCTTGCTCTCCTGCTCCTTGCCTCAAAAATGAGGAAAGGGCTGTGGCCAGCAGACCCGGCAGGGTCTAGCTCCTTTCCCTGGCTGGAAGTACAAGTTCAGTTCAGCCTCAAGCCCAAGCTGTTTTCTTCATTCTAGCTTTACCATTAATAAAGTTGATATTTTGACTTACGTAGGTCATGACCTATGGAGAAAGGAGCTAGAAGTGATGAGGGGGTGAAGGATTGAGCTCCCCAAATCCCCAAAGAGGAGGGATTTAATGGGGACACCCCAGGTGTAAAAGTGAGGTTATTATTATTATTTTTTTTTAATTTCCACTATGGTGGTAAAGGCTTGGCCACACTAAGTTACACTTAGAACAAATCCACAAGGCGTGCACAAATCCATTCCACCAGATGAGGAACCTCAGGCTCCCAGAGGTTACTTCATATTTAAGATGAGGCTAAACTCCATGAAGTAACAGTGTGTGCCTTCCATTCACTTTTTAACCCATCTCAAACATTACCCTTAACCAATTCCCTGAAACTCCTCCTGCCACCATCACTAAAGATAACATTTTTGTTAACTCCATCACTCAATCTTTAGATCTTATCTTGCTGTTCAAACTTTTTACTTCTTAGCAGCCCCTGACACCGTTTACTACTCGTTTCTTCCAAAAATTCCCTTTTCTACTGACTTGCATTGCACTGTGCTCATTATGGTGCTCACCCTTCTGACCATGCCTTCTCTGTCTCCTTACTGGTTTCTCACACTTCCAGTGTTCATTTTCCCCAATGTTCTGTTTTTGATCTTTTGGGTAGGTAATGTGCTTTGGCTTTCTCATCATGTATTTCAGACCAGCCTCCTTCAAACATTTGGAAAGCTAACCAAACCACCGCTACCCCTGAACAAAGAAAATCAACAAAGCAAAGAATTTTTCTTATGCTGTAGAGTTCTGTTTGTAATTTAAGTTCATACACTTGTGTGAGATTTGGATTCGGAACTAATTTGAGTGTAGAAAGTCAAGGCACGAGGGCATGTTTTCGCTGGTACAGGTTCGAAGGGTCATAATGTGTGTGGTTTTGGAGCAAGTACTTGTAACTAGTTTCTGATGTAGCAGACAATGTCCTGATTTTATAGAGCTCTGATCATGTTAAAGGCAGCAGCTTCTTTAGCTGCCCAGTTCTGCAGTGTGGCTTGGGATAAAGTCTTTTCCATTCATCTTCCTAAGTAGGCCACTTACTATTTTGTAATAAATTCCTTTCCTCTTAAACTGGTCACAGTGAATTCTTTGCTTTATATATACTTTGTAAATAATGACTAATATAGTATTGGGTCTTTGGTTTTGTAAGCTGCAGATTTATATTCCCAACTGCCTACTGGACATCTCTATCTAGAATGTCAAATAAAACCTCAAATTCTGTGTACCCAAAAATTGAACTTTTCCCCCCCCTCATAGCTTTTTTTTTTTTTTTTTTTTTTTTGCTTCCTATCCAGGTGCATAACCTAGGGCCTTTGAGTCATCCTCTGTTCCTCTCCTGCTCTTATCCTCAACTTTCCATCAGCACCAAGACTTGTCAATTCCAGTTTCTAAATATGCCTTGAATGCAGTGTCATCTCCCTATCCCCACTTCTTTGGCCTTAGTTCTTGTCTGGATTCTTAGAATGGTCTTGTCTTCTCCCTCTTTTTCTTCTTCTAAGCTTTAAAATATGTATTGAAGGTAATTGTGTTTTTGGTGTGTTCTTATACTTTCACATATCTGAAATTGGGATTACATCCTACAGTTGTCAACATGTCCTACCTGAGGTCAGCCACGAAGATGTTCCAATGTGGAGATCATCATCTGTTTGCACACACTTGAATGTTATTTGGGGTGATATCACTGGACAACTGCAGCTCCCTGTGTTTTATTCAACAATCATTCAAGGGCCATTTGAGGAAGGAAAATGAGTCCTGACTGTTGTATAATAAACTTTTATTGACACCTTCTGGTAAAATCAAGTCATGACAGCATCAAAAGCTACAGAATGGGTGTCAGCAGCTTTGAAGAAAACCCAAAGACAGTATTAAAGTATTAAGTAGCTTACTGAGGAAGGCAAAGCTAGCACTCTTTTAATAGATGCTGTATGTTGCTAATATTCTGGGTAGCACAGAGATCAATCGTGTCTGGCAAAATACAGAGATCAACCATTTTGAGTCCAAGAGAACTGAGAAGAGTTAGAAATACTATGTAGGGGGAAGCTTTAGAAATACTATAGCTAATTTGTTTCATTTGCATTTTCTTTTTTATGTATGTATAAAATATGATAAAAAGATCTACAGAAAGCCCCAAATAGCTCTTTCAATCAATATAAAAAATTCTAAGCTGTAGGAGAGCATTTTGTCTTAATTTTTTGGCTTCTTTCTTAGTGGTACATAAAATAGTGCTTCTTAGTACATTGAGATCCAGTGAAGTGTCGTAATTCTCTAAGTGTTTTGGCTTCTTTAAGAATAAAAATCAGGTTTTGTCTGGGCATACACCCCCATTTCTGCTTCTTGGCAGCTACTTTGAAATCTTTTTAGGTGTTTCTGGTAGTATTTGCTTCTTTTTCTCAAAGTAGCACCCTTATACTGCTTTCTTCTGATTTTTTTTTTCCACACTTAGAAGACCTGTTGAATTCTGATTATAAAAAATAAGTATTTCATGCTCTCTTACCTTCTTTCACCCCTCAGGACATCATACACATCCTCCTCACTTTTCTTCTGATATGGTTACATTTTTAGCAAGATCGGTATTCACCATTTACAATATTATGGCTGCATTGCCAGTATTCCCACCTGAGCCATGCAGTGTACTATTAACTCACTTCCTTTCTTGTACAATTCTTTGTTTTAAGCTCCCCCACTTTTGGTTTACTTTTATGTTTCACTATTTCATGTTCCAGCTGTCTGGAAGATCTGTTTCTTTTCTCAATACACGCAGACACTCAGATATTCTGTTTTACTTTTTGGGGAGGGGAGTATTTCTTTCAGTGTGATTCATTTTGTTCTTGTCTGGCCTGGCTGCTCTCTGGGCCTGCATCAACTGCCATCCTGAAATTTCCATTCACTATCACCCTGTGGCTTCACAGTCACCTCTCTCCTATAGGATCTCTAGTAAGATCTCTAGCCTTCCCCTTTCTTGACTCACACTTCTGTTTCAGTGGAGCACATGTTCCAGTACCAACCAGCCTCAGAAAGGATTCTAGAGAAGTAAAGAACCTGGTTTTGAGAACTTGAATGTCTTAAAATGTCTCTAGTCCCTACCACTTGATATTTTGTCTGAGTATAGAATTCTAGGTTGAAGTAAATTTTCCTTCACATTGTGGAAGCATTGTCCTTCACATTTTGGGAGCATTTTCCATTTGTTGTCTTTTTGCTACTAGTTTTGCAATACAAATCTGATGTCATCTTGATTCTAGATCACTTGAAAGTAATTGTCTTTCACTTATACCCCGAGGACTGTAGAACTTCTGAAATTTTTGGTATTTTGCTGGGCTCTCCATGGACATATTTTGGAAATTTTATCTTTAAATTCTGGAATTATTTCACTGATACTTTCCTTCCTTTTTTGTCTTTTTTGTTTTCTTTTTCTGGAGCTCATATGATTGAAAATTGGATCATCTATAGTCATCCTCTTTTGATTTTACTTTCTAGGAGATTTCCCCAATTTTGTCATTCACCTCTTCTAGTGAGTTTTACATTTCTTTTTTTTTAATTTTTGAAGATTTTATTTATTTAAGAGTTTTACAATTCTAATATAACTTTTAAATTTATTTTATTCTCTGAATGTCCCTCTCCATAGCCTTCTATCTCCAACTTTGAATGCATAATCTTTTCTGATATTTTCCTAAGAATACCCATTGTGATATTTAAAAATTATCTCTCCTTAATGTGTATTTCTTCTCAAATTGTTCTTGAGTTGTTGTGGATTGGTTTTGGATTCCATCTTTCACATTGGAGGCTTTCCTCAAATGTCTGGTGATCTTTGACTGTCTTCCCCTATTTGAGAAGGTACTAAAACCTGATTGGAGGCTCTGTGTGTAGAGGCTGGGTTTTTTGTTGGAGGTCTTTGCTATAGGGTAATCAGAGAGGGCCCAGACCTTTTTACTGTGGGACTCTCAAATATCTCACTAGTATCTAGTTGTCTCTTCTCTCAGTCTGATCACTTTCCTCAGAGAGAAATATTCCAACCAAATATAGCTTATGACACCACTCTTTCCTGACCCATTGGACATTTCTGCATAGGTAGCACTCTGTGTATCCTTTACCAATTTCTTTTTTTTTTCCTTTACCAGTTTCTGATGCCACATCTATAAAACCTAAGTGTTAATGTATAGAATACATCATGAAACTGTTTTTTTTTTTTTTGTATTAGCCCATATACTGACTAATACAAAGTAGGTGCTTCCTTATTCCTATGTCCCCATTTCCTAGTGAATGCCTGGCATGCAAAAAAATGCTCAATAAATATTTCTGGAATAAATGTGCATCAGGCACTGTGTTAGATTGTGGAGTGGGCAAGATAGGGTGGAAATGGGATTTTAAAAGTGGGCCAAAAGACCTTTCGTCTCAGAAAGATTAAGTCTATCCATACCCAAATGATTCTTGAAATGAAAATGTTTATCTTGAGTTAGCTTTGGCTTTTGTTTGTGTGTGGTAAAATTTTTGAAGAATGTTTTCAAGTACTCAGGCAGAGTATCTCCAAATTGATGTACATTAATTTGTTCTTTCTTTCTGACTCTTTCTTTCTTTCTTTCTTTCTTTCTTTCTTTCTTTCTTTCTTTCTTTCTTTCCTTCTTTCTTTCTCCTTCTCTCTTTCTTTCTCTCTTTCTTTCTTTTCTTTTTTCTTTCTTTCTTTCTTTTTAAAAATTTATTCATTCATGACAGAGAGAGAGAGAGAGGCAAAGACACAGGCAGAGAGAGAAGCAGGCTTCATGCCGGGAGCCTGATGTGGGACTCGATCCTGGGCCTCCAGGATCACGCCCTGGGCCAAAGGCAGGCACTAAACCACTGAGCCACCCAGGGATCCCCCTGTTGGGGATTTTTCAACAATGATGGTTTTCTTTTTTTCATCTCTAAAATATTAGACATGGTAACTCAACTACTGGAGTTGTGATATTTAAAAAATGATAATGAAATGATAATATACTCTCTCATATAGTAAAGGCAGAGGGTGTTAAATATTTTTAATGGTGCAAAAGTATTTATCACCAGTTGCCTATTCTTATGCTTGGTAATTTCTTCTCTGCTCTTGCTCTGCTCAGATACCCCTAAAATAATATAACAAACTTCATAACCCATTAGGAAGCTGAACACATAACAGTATAGAAAATGCTACTTCCTGAATCCTAGGTGGTTTTTAAAATGTAATTTTAAAAAACATTTGCTTATTTTTTGTCAACTTCTACCCAGCTCTGTACCCTTCCCCCACAAATGACTACTAACTAAGTCAGAGTCAATCTTCCTATTGCTTCCTGCTCAGCTGAATCAACACTTCTGGAGGCTGTGACTAATAAAAGCCACAGCCCATGGTTACACTTGACTTTTGAAAATCCTGGTTAGCTTTAAGGACATAATTATAAGTACCCATGCTTATAGAATGAGTAAGTTGGTATGAAAACAAGTCAGACTTCATCAGTGATTGTTAACTTGGCTTTTTTGGGGATGAGGGAGATTGACCTATTACTTAGATGTTCTGAGATCATGATAATGTAAATAAAAATATTTGGCTTATAGGTTCCTTGATGGCCCTTTGCTTTCTTTCATGGCTTAAAATAATGGCAAATATGGAAAAGGAAAGATGTGATCTCTGAAGGGCAATCCAACAGATACTATATCTCTGAACATTATTTGGACAGCTAAGTATCTTGGAGATCAGTTAATCCTTAAGAAAAAGGGGAGGATTTCTCCAAAAACATAAGAATCTCTCCAGTAGTTTTGCTGTGCAACTGTCATTGAACCATGAGTGGACTTTTAATTGTCTGCAGAAAAGGGTTCATCAAGACAAAGCAAACATGCAGTACTTTGGGTGCCCCACCTTGATTGATATCTGTGCCTGTAAAGTTGTAAAGTTTGCTTCCCTTGACTAGGGCCCACCCCCAGTCCCATAAGCAAGGCAAGGTTGGTAGTATACTAGCCACTCATGGAGACCAGCAGAGATGATAGACAGGTTTATTTATTTATTTCTAAAAAGATTTTATTTATTTATTCATGAGAGAGAAGAAGAGAGAGGCAGAGACATAGAGGGAGAAGCAGGCTCCCTGCAGGGAGCCCGATGCAGAACTTGATCCCAGGACCCCAGGATCATGACCTGAGCCAAAGACAGACACTTAACCACTGAGCCACCCAGGTGCCCAATAGACAGGTTTAGTACATTTACCTATTCCAATCACAGCTAAGTATCTTGAAAACCTAATCTTAAACTTGGTGTTTTCAGTTCCCCATGTTCCCTTTAGATCTCGGCTCCTTGCACTCTTGCTTCTGCCTCTAAGACTCAACCTTTCTCAATAAAAGCCATTACTGGTGTCTTAGTTGACAAATCCAGGAAACTATTTGCTGCCTTTAAGTTTTATCAGTTCTTAAAAGCAATTTGTTGACAACATCATCCCATAGACTTCTTTGCTGGTTTTCCCTCTAATGCTTCAGGTACTCCTTCTTAGCCTCTACTCTCATTTTTTTTTTCAATGTCTCTATCTATCACTATTGACTTCTTCTCTGTAGCCTTTTACCATGCTTAAGTTTCTACTATATTAAGGCAAAATTGTCTTCCCCAAACTTGTAATCTCTTAGACATCACTCTGTATTTCTGTTTTCACTTCATTATTAAACATCAGAAAAGAATATAAAACATTCCCTGCACTTCTTCATTGTTCATTCACTTTACGCTCATCATACTATGGCTTATCCTCCATCAATCCAGTGAAATGGCTCTGGTAAAGTCGTTAATGACTTTCTAACCCTTTAAAATCCTTACATTGTTTAACATCTTTTCTAGCACGAGGCCATGTTGATCATTTCCTTCTTGAAAATCTCTTCCTGGGTGGGATCCCTGGGTGGCTCAGCGGTTAAGTGGCTGCCTTCAGCCCAGGGTGTGATCCTGGAGTCCTGCGATTGAATCCCATGTCAGGCTCCCTGCATGGAGCCTGCCTGCTTCTCTCTCTGCCTGTGTCTCTGCCTCTCTCTCTCCATGTCTCTCATGAATAAATAAATAAAATCTTAAAAAAAAAAAAAAGAAACTCTCTTCCTTGCTTCCATCACATTGTTCTTTGCCACTTCTTTTCTTGCCTCTCTGGATGTTCTTTTTCAGACTCTTCCTTTTCTACTGCCAATTCTTAAAACACTGATGTTTCCCATTATGTTGGCCTTTTTCTCCTCTCACTCTGTAAATAGACCTAAAGTAAAGCTCACCCTTTTCCATGGTTTTAACTACCTTACACATGCTGATGACCAGTATGATGACCAGTGAAATCTGTAGATTTACAGAGATCAGCATCTTTGACTTTATTTTCTGCTCTATAGTCTTGCTTTTGACTACTGTCAACTGCTCTGAGAGAGAGAGAGAGAGAGAGAGTAGTGCACCTCCTAGCATCACTCTTTATTTTACAGAATTTACCTCAGAATTTGCCTTTTCCTCCTCTTGAATGCCATGGCACTTCATGTTCATCTCCTCTTTCAACCCTCAAGGCTGTATTCTCCTTTGGAAGTATAGGTCTATCACTCCTATAGATTGAAGCTTTGAAAACAAAACCCTCTTAACTTTTCTCTGAGGCAAGGCAATATGGGGTCTCCAGAATGTTCTGCTGGATTTCTGGGTATTTGGGGCTACAAAAGGAAAAAGATCTTTCTAATTGGATTTTCTACCACCACTTCCAATCTAATATGTCCCAAATGAGTTTTCCTACCTTCTCCCATCGCACCATGCCCTCTGTCTGCTTCTTCTCTTTATTTCCAAAGCTGGTAAATGCCATCTGTCAGTGAAACAGACAGCAAAACCAAAAACTAAAGCCTCTTCTTCCCTTCACCTGTCCTCCCCTGTAGCCTCTATTAACTCATCACCGAAAACCAGAATCAGTTACCATGACATATCTACCAGAATGGCTAAATTAAGAGGATTTACAATAGTGAGAGTTCGTGAGGATGTGAGGTTACTGAAACACAAATGTGTTGCTGGTAAGACAATAAATTGTCTCAATCAGTTTCAACTTTTTTTTTTTTCCAATTTCACCTTTGGAAAACTGGTATCTATGAAGGCTAAACATACTCAAAACCATTCAAGAATCAGAATTCTGATTCCTGCTAGAAAGAGTTGGCTTCTAATCCATGGCCCCACAGCATTTTATTATAGCATTCATCTCACTTTATTGTACTTGTATATTTTCATATTACTTTTTCCCACCAGACTGCCAGATAGTTCAGCAACAGGGTCTGTCTTTTCATGTGTATCCTGAGAGATAAGTACAAGTCTGGCACATAATAGATATTAAATTAATGCTTGCTGAATAAATTTCATGTATACTTAAAAAGAAATGGAAATTCTCGGTGATAGATCTAAGTCAAGTTTATGTTTATGAACTTGTATAATTTCTTCTGATAGGAAGTGAAAGCTGCGTAGCTCCATGTGTAGCTCCCTTTGCATTAGTTTTCAGAAAACTCTACAACTTTGAAAATCAGACTTTCAACTCTCAGCACCCACTCACTTATAAAGGGAGAACATGAAGTTAAATGAAATCATCATGTCACACCGCTCACCTAGGAAGAATTGTCAGAGGGCAGAATAAAGCATCAAGAGCCATCTAGAGAAAGGTCAGCCTAAATTGGTGACAGTTTATAGAGATGTCAATGGCAGAAAAATTATTTTAGATTCATATGCGATGACTTTATCTGGCTTAAAATAGAAATATAAAATGAGACACTGGCAATCAGACATAGTAAAAGATCATTTAAGGAAACAAAGGGAAGAGACTTTGCCAGCTACCTGAAATGAGTCATCTGGTACAATGGAGTGATGGATTTAGCTCCATGTTTTCTGGAAACCAAGGCAAAGAAGGAAGCAATTAAGTTACATAGCTTTGTGTTTCTGTTGAAAGGACACATAAATTCACACTCAACCAAAATCAACCAGCTCATAAATGACTGAGCCAGAGTTTGCACGCATCTACTCCCGGAGCTGGTGCTTCTTCTAGCACTCCAGGACCCCGTTCTCCAACACACACAGTGCGGGTAGATGCATGCCACTCACAGTTTACCCAGTCTGGGGAGCAAGGCTGACTCCCAGAATAGTGGGTCCGTTAGACAAATTTCAGACTTCATCCGGGACAAGAAGTGTTTGTCGAGAAGCTTAAGGGAATCTCAGAAATGAATAGTAGTTTATCAAGTTTACTTCAAGTACCTCTATAGCTTTTGGTGAAAAAGTAGAATCAGGGAATGCTTAATTCCTTGGTGCTCTGAAGTATTTATAAGGGTGAATGAAGGATATGGGTAAGAGACTTTCCCAAGTCCACGGAGGAGATTTTCTGTCTAGGCAATGCACCTGTAATCTAAAAAGAGGAAAAGAAAGAGAAAGAACAATTTGACAAGAGATGTGTTTTCTCATCTCATTTTCCATTATGGAAAACTATTTTCTATTCTGGTCACTGATATTTTGCCCCGATCTTTTCATGGCATCCAGGAGGTTGCAATGAATAGGTAGTTCAGACACTGAGACAGGTAAATCCTTTCCACCCTGCTTGCTTGCTCATTCTCCTTGCATAGCACTCTGTGCCCAATGGCAGGGTTTTTTTCAACGCCACTTAAATATAAGAACAATGAGAAAAGGAAGCCAGTAAAGCAACCGAATGTTCTCTTCTGATACAAAAAGTACATACAGATTGTGAAGCAGGCATTACCAAATAAATAAAATCATTGGACAATTTGTTTTCTGCTTTGCTGTCATCTGCATTCTTCAGGTCCCAAGTTATGCTTGGAAACAAAGTATCTTGTGTGATGTGTCTGTGGCTCAGTGCCTTGGGGAAGGAGTAGGGAGGGAATGAAAACTATACCCTTCTATGTAATGCTGATTTCCAGTTTTGAGAATCCACTTTTGAAACTGTCTAGTTTAACTTAAACTAATTCTCTAATACATTAGATTAAAAAATGCTATATTGATAATCCAAAACCAAACTGCATTTAAAGATACAACTGTTAGGCCAGTTTAATCTCTTTCCCATTCTAAATGTATTGCATAGCATTGGAATTTATGATTGAAAATTGATGTGAAAATGGTCTATAAGCCATGGCATTATGTGTAATTTTTTAAAGAAGGTAAGAAACCATGGCATCTATTAACCCATGCTAGTGCTACCAAAATAAAAATTTAAAGGCATAAACCCACAAAAGACGAGTGAAAGAGAAGACAGCTGCAACAAAATTTGAGGAGTGCAAAAAACAAATGGTGAGACCACATAAAGCTAAAGACTAATTTAACAATGAAGAATGCCCAAGGGCAGGTAAGATTTTGCTGCAGAACCTCAGAAAGATCTAGAAATTGGATCTGAAAGTGAATTAGGTTGAAACTCCAAAGAATTAGTTAGGTCCCTAGGTCTCTCTCCCATACCCCGGTACCAGGAAACCACTCCTCTCCCAGCCTGGAGGAAGATGGAAAGTGACTCTTTGAATCAGGACTCTGGCCTCAAGGACTACCAGCACACCTGCGGGTGGAACGCTGCCATGAAAACAGGGTGCTTCTATGCATGAAATAGCTGGAATTCTTTCTTCCTTCAGCCTTACAGCCCCAAGAAAATGTAGACAGAAGGGTTCCTGGCTGGCTCAGTTGGTAGAGCATGTGACTCTTGATCTCAGGGCCATGAGATCAAGCCCCATACTAGGTGTGCAGCCTACTTAACAAACAAATAAGCAAACAAACAAAATCCAGGCCCTCCAAGTACCCAGCCTATGAAGAAAATCTTGACAAGGTGGCTCACATACTCCAGGCAGGAACTTGGAGTATTATTATTTTTTTTTTTTTTGGAGTCTCATCCATCAAGAGAAAGAAAGATGCTGTTGGTTGGTTTGGGATTTCCAACAAATGTCTCTGTCTCTGTCCAATCAAAGTTGAAACGCCATGTCTACTCAGTGTCTAATTTTCCGTACTTCAGCCTTAAATATGATTGAAGACCCAAGGATCACCAGAAAATTGAAGAACCTCTCCAATATGAAATAGAGTATCCAGAACTGAAGGAAAAATATATTTTAAAGGAATTGGAACCGGTCATAATGGTTAAAATTAACACAGGAAACAACATGTTGGTGAGGATGCAGAGAAAAAGGAACCCTCGTACACTGTTGGTGGGAATGCAAGCTGGTGTAACCACTCTGGAAAACAGTATGGAGGTTCCTCTAGAAGTTAAAAATAGAGCTACCCTGTGACCCAGCAATCGCACTACTGGGTATTTACCCAAAGGAAACTAAAATACTAACTTGAAGGGATACATGCACCCCAATGTTTATAGCAGCATTATGTATAATAGCCAAGTTATGGAAACAGCACAAATATCCATGACTGATGAATGGATAAAGAAGATATGGAATGTACACACACCGGAATATTACTCAGCTATAAAAAAGAATGAAATATTGCCATTTGCAACATCATGGGTGGAGCTAAAGAGTATTATGCTAGGCTAAGTAAACCAGTCAGAGAAAGACAAATGCTACATGATTTCATTCATATGTGGAATTTAAGAAACAAAACAAATGAACATGGACGGGGAAAAAGAGGGAAAGCAAGAAACAGACTTTTTTTTTTAAAGATTTTATTTATTTATTCATGACACACACACAGAGAGAGAGAGAGAGAGAGAGAGAGAGAGAGAGAGGCAGAGATACAGGCAGAGGGAGAAGCAGGCTCCATTCAGGGGGACTGACATGGGACTCGATCCCAGGTCTCCAGGATCAGACCCTGGGTTAAAAGTGGCGCTAAACCACTGAGCCACCCAGGTTGCCCAAGAAACAGACTCTTAATGATAAAGAACAAAACTGATGGTTACCAGGAAGGAGGAAGGCTGGGGTGGTGGTGGGATGGGCTAACTAGGTGATGGGGATTAAGGAGTGTATTTGTTGTGATGAGCACCTGCTGATGTATGGAATTGTTGAATCACTACACCTGAAACTAATATTATGCTGTGTGTTAACTGGAATTTAAAAACTTGGAAGAAAAAATAAAAAGGAGTGTGGAGGGCACACAGACACAGTAAGGGGCAGAAACCACTAGAAAACTATAACTAAAATTTAAGAGTTAAGAGAAAATAGTAAGTGAAAAGAAACACTCAGAGAACAACAGCAAAAATCTTAGAAATTAGGTATATGATAGCAGAAGCAAAAATTTAATAGACAAGTTAGAGGATAAAGATGAAAGTTTCAATATGCAAAAAACCCAATAGAAATAGAGATGAAAAGAGAAATAAGAAATTATGCAAAGGAAAAGAGTTCTAGATATAGGAAAACAGAAGGAGAGAAATTAAGAAATAGTACAAAAAATTCCCAGAATGAAAACATTTGAGTTCCCGTATGAAGTACCCAGTATGATGCATGGGGGAAAAACCCACAACAAAACAAGAGTCACCTATTTTGAGACCTTCAAGAACAAAGTGAAGATGCTAGAACTTCCAGAAGAAATAAGTAGGTCACATATAAAGGTTTGGAATCAGAATTGCATTAGGTTTCTCCACAGTAAAGTTGGAAACTGGAAGAAGGTAGAAGTCTCCTTAAAAGGCCGAGGGAAAGTGCTTCCCAAACCAGAATTCTGTTGTCAAACTTTTAATCGTCAAACTTTTTAATCAATTTGAGTTAGTTACAAAGCCCTCCGAAAACTTAGTGTATATGCACCTTTTCCCCCCAAGAAGCTCCCGGAGGAGGTGTTCCCCTAAATGAAGGAGTAGACCAAGAAAGATGATGACATAGGATCCAACTATCCAAAGAGATCCAAGACAGGAAAGAGATGCAGGGATTTCCCAAGCTGTTGGTAAAGAGGAATCCAGGATGGCAGCAGACAAGCAGGTCAAGAAAAACTAATTCAGTATGGCACACGAGGGTTGAAGATACCAAAAGGGAAGTCCCTAAGAAGTAATGAAACTGACATTTTGCCAGATGCATTTAACAGTTTTGAGAGAGTATTTATAGTTTTGTTGAAAGTCTATATATGAATAAGAGATAGTACATATAGAAACTAAAGAAATGAAAAAGAAGTTATGAATATACAGAGTCCTTAATGGTTCTATAGAAATTTTAAGATTGTTCTAATATTGGTGAAAAATAAAATATTGGTGGTATATATTTTTTTATTTGGTTATTCATGAGAGACACACAGCAAGAGGCAGAGACACAGGCAGAGGGAGAAGCAGGCTCCCTGCAGGGAGCCCGATGTGGGACTCGATCCCAGGACCCTGGGATCACAACCTGAGCCAAAGGCAGATACTTGACCACTGAGCCACCCAGATGCCCCTACTGGTGGTATTTTGACAGGGATTGCATTAAATGTATAAACTGCTTTGGGTACTATAGACATGTTAACAGTATTTGTTCTCTCAATTCATCAGCATGGAATGTTTTTCCATTTCTTTGAGTTCTATTCAATTTCTTTAATAAGTGTTTTATAGTTTTCAGAGATCTTTTACCTCTTTGGTTAAGTTTATTCCTAGATCTCTAACGGTTTTTGGTGCCATTGTAAATGGGACCGATTTCTTGATTTCTCTTTATGCTGCTTCATTATTGCTGTATAGAAGTGCAACAGATTTCTGTATGTTGATTTTATAACTGTGACTTTGCTGAATTCATGTCTCAGTGCTAGTCTTGCAGGTTTTCTACAAAGAATAACATGTCTGTGAATAGTGAAAAATTGACTTCTTTCTTGCTGATTTGCATGCCTTTATTTATTTTTTGTTGTCTGATTGCTGTGGCTAGGACTTCCAGTACTATATTAAATAACAAGGTAAGGGTGGATATCCCTGTTTTGTTCCTGACCATAGAGGAAAAGGTCTCTATTTTTCCCTTTTGAGGCTGATATTAGCTATGAGTCTTTCATATGTGGCCTTTATGATGTTGAGGTGTGTTTGCCCTATCTCTACTTTGTTGAGGGCTTTTATCACGAATGGATGCTGTATTTTGTCAAATTCTTTTTTCTGCATCTATTGAGAGGATCATAAGGTTCTTATCCTTTCTTTTATTAATGTGGTGTACCATGTTGATTAATTTGTGAATATTGAACCACTCCTGGAGTCTGGGAATGTGTCCCACTTGAACATGGTGAATTATTCCTTTAATGTCCTGTTAGATTCTATTTGCTTTTATCTTGTTGAGAGGTTTTCATCCATGTTCATTAGGGATATTGGCCTGTAATTCTCCTTTTTAGTGAATTTAGTGAGGTCTTTGTCTGGTTTTGGAATCAAGGTAATGCTGGCCTTGTAGAAGGGGTTTGGAAGTTTCCTTCCATTTCTATTTTTTGGAACACTTTGAGAATAGGTTTTAACTTTAAATGTCTGGTAGAATTACCCTGGGAAGCCATCTGGCTGTAGACTTCTGTTTGTTGGGAGATTTTTGATGACTTATTCAACTTCTTTTTAGTTATGGGTCCGTTGAAATTCTCAATTTTTTCCTGTTTCAGCTTTGGTAGTTTATATGGTTTTAGGAATTTGTTATCTATTTCTCCCAGTTTGCCCAGTTTGTTGGCATATAGTTTTTAAAAACATTCTCTTATAATTATTTATATTTCTGTGCTGTTGGTTATAATCTCCTTTTTACTTTGTGATCTTATTTATTTGGATCCTTTCTCTTTGATAAGTCTGACTAGGGGCTTATCAATTATGTTAATTCTTTCATAAAACCCAACTCTTAGTTTTGTATAGCCAAAGCAATTTTGAAAAGGAAAAGCAAAGCTGGAGGCATCCAATTCTGGACTTCAAGCTATATTACAAAGCTGAAGTCATTGAGACACTATGGTGCTGTCAGTATGGTGCATACAGGCACATAGATCAATGGAACAGGATAGAGAACCCAGGATTGGACCCACAACTATATGGTCAACTAATCTTCAACAAAGCAGGAAAGAATATCCAATTGAAAAAAGACAGTGTCTTCAACAAATGGTGTTGGGAAAACTCGACAGCCACATGCAGAAGAATGAAACTAGACCACTGTCTTACACCATACCCGAGGATAAATTCACAAGGGATGAAAGACCTAAATGTGAGACAAGAAACCATCAGAATCCTAGAGGAGAAGACAGGCAGCAACCTCTTTGACTTCAACCATAGCAACTTCTTCCTAGACATGCCTCTGGAGGCAAGAGAAAGAAAAGCAAAAATGAACTGTTGAGATTTCATCAAGATAAAAAGCTTCTGCACAGCAAAGGAAACCATCAACAAAACCAAAAGACATCCTACAGAATGGGAGAAGATATTTGCAAATGACATATCTGATAAAAAGGTTAGTATCCAAAGTCTATAAAGAACTTATCAAACTCAACACCTAAAAAATAGATAATCCAATTAAGAAATGGGCAGAAGACATGAACAGACATTTTTCCAAAGAAGACATCCAGATGGCTAACATACATAAAAAGATGCTCAACATTACTCATCATCAGGGAAATATGAATCAAAACCACAATGAGCTACCACCCATACCTGTCAGAATGTCTAAAATTAACAACTCAGGAAACAATAGTTGTTGGCAAGAATGTAAAGATAGGGGAACCCCCCTTACACTATTGGTGAGAATGCAAACTGGTATAGCTATTCTGGAAAGCAGTATGGATATTCCTCAAAAAGTTAAAAATAGAGGTGCCTGGGTGGCTTAGTTGGTTGAGTGTCTGCCTTCAGCTCCGGTCATGATCCCAGTGTCCTGGAGTCAGGCCCCACATCAGGCTGCCTGCTTAGCAGGGAGTCTGCCTCTCCCTTTCTGTCTGGCTCTGCTTCTCCCCCAAGCTCATGCTCTTTCTCACTCTCAAATAAATAAAACCTTAGAAAAAAATTAAAAACTGAACTACCCTATGACCCAGCAATTGCACTACTAGGTATTTAACTCAAAGAACACAAAAATACTAATTTAAAGGGATATATATGCACCCTAGTCTTTATAGAAGCATTATCAACAATAGCCAAATTAGGGAAGGAGCCCAAATGTCCATCAACTGATGAATGGATAAAGAAGATATGGTATGTATATACAATGGAATATTATCCATAAAAAAGAATGAAATCTTGCCATTTGTAATGATGTGGATGGAGCTAGAGTATATTATGCTAAGTGAAATAAGTCAGATAAAGACAAATGATATGACCATATGATTTCACTCATATGTGGAATTTGAAAAGTGAAACAAGTGAACATAGGGAAGAGAAAAAAAAGAAAAGGAAGCAAACCATAAGAGACTCATAACCATAGAGAACAAACTGAGGATTGCTGGAAGGGAGTTGGGTAGAAGATGGGTGAAATGGGTGATTGGTGTTAAGGAGGCACTTGTGTTGAGCGCTGGGTGTTATATGTAACTGATCAACCACTAAATTCTACTCCTAAAACCAATATTACACTCTATGTTAACTACCTAGAATTTAAATAAAAATTTAAAGAAAAAAAACTATGACTTACTCCAGGGACAACAAAAAAATAATCAAGGAAAGATATATAATCGTATCATTCCATATTTTCAGCAGGAAATAAGAATCATACTGTCATAATATAAATATTGGCAATTAGTTTAAACATAATCATGATACTAATGGGATTAGATTTTGAAGAAGGGGGTATATGTGTGTGCATATGTGTGATGTAAGGGAGCGCAAGACTCATCTTTCAGTGGAAAGAATCAATAGATAATGTTTAATATGAAAAAAGTCAAGCAGTATGACAGCATATTGTTTGAAATATGGAGCTAACTACTAGCATAACAGTTATAAATAGAAAAGCGAGGGGATCCCTGGGTGGCTCAGCGGTTTCGCGCCTGCCTTTGGCCGGGGGCGTGATCCTGGGGTCCCAGGATCGAGTCCCGCGTCGGGCTCCTTGCATGGAGCCTGCTTCTCCCTCTGCCTGTGTCTCTGCCTCTCTCTCTCTCTCTCTCTCTCTCTCTCTCTCATAAATAAACAAAAATAAATCGTTAAAAATTTTTAAAAGAAAAGTGATCTCTCGCCTATAAAACATTTACTACTTTTCTTAAGGAATGGAGATTGGGAAGGGAAGAGGTAACATTTGGAGTTTTGATTGTTTTCTTAAAATTTTGTAGATTTGGATTTTAAAACTACAATTGTTACAAAGTAATTTAAAAATCATGTAGAAAATTAGAAAATTTGAGAACTGCAGGATCTCACTGTTGAAAAAGATTTTAGTACATTATTTGTTCGGTAGCTTTCAATCTTTTTGGACTATTACTCACCATTAGAATGTATTTATGAAAAACTTAGGGCTTGCACGCACATGCGCTCACTCTGTCTCTCTCTCATCCTCTCCTCTCATTTAACTAATATATTTCATGGAACAATACTTAGACTTACTATTTGTAATAGGCTAGGGGACAACCAGAAGGAGTGGCTGGAAAAGGATTTTTAGTGGAGTCTGAAATGGGAGAACTGGCAGGACTTACAAGTGAATGGAGGGGCACCTGGCTGGAAGAGCCTGTGACTCTTGATCTCAGGGTTGTGAGCTTGAGCGCCACATTGGGTGTAGAGATAATTCAAATAATAAGTAATAAATAAACTTCAGAAAAAAGACTGGCTGATACTTTCTTTTCCTCTTTATTTTATTCCATATTCAAAATATGCTGGGATGTGGCTTACTAATTATTTCATAAACTATAATTTGAAAAACATGAATCTAGCTCAACCATATGATATTTTGGACCTTACTCCTCACAGAAAACTTACTGATTTCCACTCACTATTTGTCCTCTGGCCAATTGTTCTCATAGGAGTCTTTAAGTGGTTTGGAGTTGAGCAGGGTCCAATGGGACCATCTCACATTGGAGCAGACATATCTCTTTTCAAGTCCCCTGCAGATAAATCTAGAGGTTGGGGTATGTCTGTGAAATTGTATAGCTTTCTGGGTCCTGCAGTAATATAAACATCTGCGTTAATAGTCTTGCACATGGAATGTGCTCAATAAATATTTGCTGATTTAGCATGACTTCTTCTTTAAGGCCCACTAAACCCTCATCATAAGCATGCATTTCGTCTCCTCCTCTTGCTGTTTAAATAGAGCTGGATGGTTTACATTTGTGTTCCCAATTGACTTGGCGGAGATTGCTCCATTGCATCTTGAAGGATTCAGTGCTTAGAATGGAGCTGAAACTCCATCACCAGTGCTGTTCTTTTTAAGGTATTCATACATCATTGCTTATTCAAGTGCATTCAACTTCATTCACAGGGAATGGACTCTAGCAGACCAGCCATGTGGGGCTTTTACTTAAGCACACCCAAAGGATGCACATTTCAGACATCTTAATGGACCAGACCCTCACAAAAGAATGAAAAGCATTTGAAAACAGGAAGCACAGAAGCATGGAAGAATTTGGTTTAATGAAAATAGAGGCTCCTGGAAACTTTATTCTGCCTTTAATTCTCATACTTCAAATATTACCAATGAAGGCTACACCCCTAATGCTATAAAGATTAGAGTCTGTCTCTGCTTGAAGAGTGCATATAGCTACAGATAAATCAAAGATGGCAAGAAAGCCTGTCTGACCTGCAGTGAACATAGGATATAATCTTAGCTGACTTACTCTGTTGTCACCTGTGAATTTTTTGGGAAGTTTTGTGTGGGAAACACTGATCGCAAGTTTTAAAGAATTTTTGAAACTAAGCAGACATTCATAAATGTATTATGAAGTTGTCAACTATTCTAGAAGCTTTCTGTTTGTCCTTTTCAAGGTGCTGGAAATGGTGCATATTTTTTTATGTCTCCAAATAAAGTATACATCAAAGGAAAACATTTCTTTTCCTATGAATAATTTAAAATCCCTTAGAAAAGCTTCATACAATCTTGGATTTCCATGGAACCTATCGTAAAAATTGCTGGTCTAGAATAAAGCATATAGAAGATATTAAAAACAGTAAGGGAATAGCTGTGTGTCTGTGCCTGTAGTTACAATGAGAAATCTGAGTTACAATGAGAGAAAGATTAATAAAAAACGTATGGAAATCTGGAGGTGGGAGTGAAAGATGGCCTTTTCAATTGCTGTCATTGAAAAGGTGCATAATAATGCATAATATCATCTCTAGTAAAGTGTGTCTTAGTGTTAGCTGTGAACCACCTTCATCAGAATCACTTAGGTTGCTTGTTGAAATCGGAGGTTAACTGGCTTCATCCTGGACTTACTGATTTAGAATATCTGGGAGTGGAGTCTGGGAATATATGTCCAGCAAGTTCCCCATAAAAATCTGCTGAATGCTAAAAGAACCACTGCTCTGATTATGGGAGTGTGCCCACGGACTGGTTACTGCCACAGGTGCAGCTAGCATATTTCATGCCTGGTCACTATTGTACAACAAGTGGACGATGTGGTAGGAAGGTGCTGGTGGTATAGCAAGAAATAGTGTCAGCCATCTGAATGGGAAGCCTGGGTGATCTGGCTTGTGAAAAGCAGCTGTTTATTTCCACAAGTCATTTAAGGTAATTATGCTTGAGTTGCATTATATTACTGGAGGATAGAAGAGGTTCCACTCAATGTTTCCTGCACCTGGTAGGACCTTACCTGGGGCAAGCAGATTGATGTTGCCATCATCTAAAATCTCCCACTCTAACACTCCTGAAACCAAACTGAAATCCTGGTGTTCTTGGCTAAGAGTCTACCTCTTATGCTTATTGCAGTGAACTGTAACTCCTGTAAGCTTCATGGGACTGACTGGGCGTTTTGTCAAGCTTAAGACCTAGTCTTCTGTAGGATGACATCAGCCACATAAACATTTTTAGAAGATGACAAGTACAAGGAAGATGGCAGGAAAACACACATATGCACAGAGACTTGAAACTAAGGAAGAGATCAATCATTTAATTGTTTTAGAACCCAAGTTTTAAAATTTGAACATTTGAGTAGTAATGGTAATTACACCAAAGGTTTTTGTCTTGTCTAATTAGTGAATTGATATATTTATCCATTCAACAAATATTTACTGAACACCTAAGTACTCTGTTAAAAGCTGGGGATTCAAAGGAAGTTGGACTTAATTTGCATCTTCAAGACTTTTAGGAAAAAGGAACTGTAAACCACTATGTAATAACATGATAAGTACCAAAATTCAGATATGTATTCAAAAGTTACGTAAGGAGTTGTGCTAATAGTATTAATAAAAACGAAATAAGAACATTCTTTTTTTTAAAACTTCTACCCACTAGTCTTCAGATTGTTCACTATAGGTATCCTGACTCCTGACTTCAGGGGTGGGGAAGTGGCATAAATATCATTGATGTGACTCTGCATTGTAGTTTCTGGTTTTCAAAGTGAGGTCTAAGTATCTTTAGTGATTTATAAAGATCCTCAGAGAGTTCAGGGAAATGATGTCTTGTAAAATGGCTCTACTGTAATATGGTCCTACTTCTTCTAATATGAATTAACAATTTACTTAATATCTTCTCCATTGTATCCTATTGAAAGAATATTTTTCACCATGTTGTCTGTCCTACCTTTTTAATGAAATTGATGACCCATAGGAACTTTGGCTTCATAAATATAAAATATAAATAAATATAAAAAATTTCATAAACAAGCAAATAAAAACAGAAGACCAGTTTCAAGAAGACAGAGTTAAAAAAAAATTGCTAAACATCATCATGACAAAGTTATATCCATTGGATAGTGTAAAAGTTCTCAGAGCACCAAGATATAACTTCACTTTTCTGAGGGTACCCAAGACTTGATAAATAGTGAAATGGGGTGAAATACCCCATTCAGACCAGTATTAAGGTCTTTAGCTTTGATTTGATAACCTTGAGGTTTCAGAGTCCAAGGATTGTGAATTTAAATATTTCTGAGGACACACAGGTTATAAAACTTGTTCAGGTCCAGCCCTTGTGACCATGTTGAGTGAGGACCCGGTGATGATAGAAGTAACAATTTTTCCAGAATAGGCAGAGATCTATAATTCTTTTATGAACTTTCACAGTTATTAAATCTGTGCAAATTTGAAGTGTTTCTGTGGATTTGCAACCCCTGACCAAAGGCTACATCTTATGTCAAAACAGGAATTCATCTTTCATAAAATCTTTTTGGGAGAATTCATGTCCCTTCACTGAAGACCAACTCTATAGCTCCAAGTAGAGAAAGTTTCTATTGGTTTTTTTCTTGGTTCTTATGGAATCTTACTTATCAGTGTGGTAAAGTATCCTACTTAGAGACTAGTATTGGTGCTCAGTAAAAGCAACTGTCCTGCCTCCCCCATTTTATACTAAGAGAAACATTAATACATGAAATCAGTATAGTTTAGGGGGAATGAAGGACTCATCATTATTATAAAAATAAAGTGAATGATAATTATAATATAAAATCCCAGTACTAATAATGGTCCCAATGATGGTAATCCTGTAGGTCAAGATGATGTTCTTGAAAGTTAAATAAAGGCCCAGGCTTGACTTTGGTATGCCTCCTAGTTACCTACAATCTCATCTGGTTCTACACAGAATCCCATTTCCTGCTTTGCTTCCAGCTCTGTCTGAACATTAGTAATCTTTGTTGTAACGAAAATTCACGTATTTAAAAAAATAGAACTATATAGCATCACAACAGATAGAAGTAAAACTAACCTAAATTTCAACTAAATTTTGTCTCAATCTTTGTTACTGAACCAACATACCCTTCTTTTTTATTTTTTAAGATTTTATTTATTTATTCATGACAGAGAGAGAGAGAGAGAGAGAGAGGCGCAGAGACACAGACAGAGGGAGAAGCAGGCTCCATGGAGGGAGCCCGACGAGGGATTCGATCCCGGGTCTCCAGGATTACACCCTGGGCTGAACGTGGCGCTAAACCACTGGGCCACTGGGGCTGCCCCCAACATACCCTTCTGCTGTGAAGTGGATGTGCTAAATCCACACATTCAGGACCTCTGGATGCCTTTAGAAGTTGGAAGCACTGAAAGGTTGTGGCTCTCCTCCTCTCATCGGCTCCTTTCTATATAGGCATGCTTCATTTTACTGAGCTTTGCTATGTTGTGCTTCACAGATACTGCATTTTTTTTTAAACAAAGTGAAGTTTTGTGGCAACCCTGTGTGAAATAAGTTGATCCGTGCCATTTTTTCTAACAGTAATAGCTCACTTCATGTCTCTGTGTCACATTTTGGTACTTCCGGAGATATTTCAAATTTATTATTATATTTGTTAATGGTGATCTGTGATCTTTGATGTTTCTATAGTAATTGTTTTGGAGCGCCATGAACTGCACCCATATAAGACAGTGAACTTAATAAGTGTTGGGGGTGTGTGTGTGACCGTTCCACTGACTGGCCATTCCCTCTTCTCTCTCCCTCTCTTTGGGTCCCCCTATTCCTTAGGACACAACAGTATTGAAATGAGGCAAGTTAATAACCTTGCAGTGGTCTCTAAGTGTTCAAGTGAAAGGAAGAGTCTGTGCCTCTCACTTTCAGTCAAAATCTAGAAATGATTAAGCTCAGTGGGGGAAGGCATGACAAAGTCAAGACAGGCTGAAAGCTAGGCCTCTTGCACCAGTTAGCCAAGTTGTGAATGCAGGCAGAAGTTCTTAGCGGAAAATAAAAGTGCTCTTCCTATGACACATGATTTTCCCCCCCATGATTACCACTTTGATGCTTTTTTGGCAAATATTAAATGTCAGATTCTTTCACAATATACATTCCTGTTTAAAGATTACTTCACATATATTGGTATTGTAGAAGGTACTGGAGATTTAAAAATAAATAAGAAAATACCTGCCCTCCAGATACTTACAGTTTCCAGGAACTCAGTGAGCTCACAAGACATTTCTTCCATTTTTGGAAGAGTTTAACTGTTAGAAAGTTGCTTTATTCACATAGCCATAGCAATGTAAACATCAGATACCACTTTAGCAAAAATATGTGATATAAATAGGAGGTAGAGGAAAGGCGCATCCTCATCTTCCATAGGAAGAAATACATAAATAATATTTAAAACTGAAGAATCAAGAAATGGCAGTATATGTGAGTTATTTAGGAACATGGGCAGAACAAATGCCAGAAGAGTTGAAAATGGTTGCTTCTGGGAAATGACAAGAAACAGTAGGGCGGTAGGGCAGGGACTGCTCTTCATCTGTCTTATAGAACTGTGAGTTTTAAAAATTATATAGTTGTACCTTTGGATTAAAAAATTATTACAAGTGAAATAAGTTGGGTACACAGAGACAAGCAGAGATAGGGAATGGGGATCAAGGACTTCTAGTTTCCCTACAAAGCTTGGCCCTTGCTTCTGGTCCTCACCTGAGGTCCAGTGGCACCTCCGCCATCGGATTCTCAGAGATAACCAAGCTACCCTTCCAATAACCTCTGCTCGCTTAATAGAAGTCAAGTGACTTTCAATTATTCACAAGCAGAAGCATCTAACACCTACATGCTCTAACAACATCATATTGCTGAAGGGCAACCAAATAGCATAATGATCGGGAAATTTCAAAAATTGTTTTCCCAAAATCTTCTTGAAAGTGAACACTTTAAGTCCTTAGTGCCCCCTCCCCAAATTCTGGTATTTGCAAAGAGAAGAAAATTTAAAAAACATTATAAAGCCAGAGTCGGTAAACTTTTTGTGTAAAGAGCCAGATGGTAAATGTGTCAGGCTTTGTGGACGTCACAAGCCCTCCGCACTACTTGGCTCTGCCACTGACGGTAGTGGGAGAGCAGACCCAGGCAGTACATGTGAATGTGTCTGTCTTCAACAAAATTGTATTTACCAAAACAGGCGACAGGCCGGCTTTGGTCCATGACCATAACTGATGGATCCTTCTTTAGCACTGAGGCCCCTGTATGCAATTAAACTACAAAAACAAATGACCAAGGGGACAAGCAGGGACTGGAATGCAGCCACACTCCCTTTGCCATAGTCTGCCCCAGAGTGTGATCTTAATGTTTGTCCAGAGAAGAGGCTACTTTTCTTGAATTCATCTGTCCAATGGGGTCCTTTTCTCTAATCAGACAATGAATGGCTCCATGGCTAGTTGCTCCCCTAATGAGATCCTCAGAGAACATGCAAATATCAAAATGTTTGCAAGTCAGTAACAACATCCTATATGTGACTGCTAGTCTCCAGGCAAAATATCCCAAGCCAATTTCCCATTCTTTCCATGACCTAGTGTGGAGTCACTTTATCATCCTGATGGTTCTTCTGGGAAATAGGCTCCAGTGCACCTGTGTCCCAGAACCATACACAATACTCCAGGAATGGTCTAAGGAATACAGAGCAGAGTAATTGTTTGTTGGATAATTGTAGGATCCTATAAGGAAGGTCTTGGGCAGCAAATGTCTACCATGGATTCATATTAAGCCTGCTGCCAACCGAACCCCTTTGTTCCTTTAAACATGTGCTGCTATTAAGATACAGTTCTTTTATGTTACATTTTTATAGTTATTAGACCCCAGGTTTAAACTTTATACTTAATTTCTATGAAATTACATGTTTTAGAATTGGTTCATTGTTTCAGAGGGTTCAGAAGGGTATTCACTATCTTTTGACTTTATGGGAACTCTGTTTGATAAGCCTGCCACCTATCATCCTATTGAAATCACAGAAAGAAATGTTGAAAATGATAAAAGCCGGAGCATCAGAAATTGCTGTTCACAGCCTAATCAGAAACATTAAAGCAAGGTTTATGCCTATATAAGTATGGTAGTAGGAAACTAGCCTTTAAAGAAAATATGACCTCTGTAGACCTTAATTCTAAATTTCAGTGGAAATTTTACCTTGGAATACATACATTGATATGTAATAAAAATTTATTTTAATAGCATAATAGATCAATATGTTTTCTTTTAAATGTTTACCACCAAGAAACCACAATAAATAATTGTGAAAGAAACATGAAGAGAAAAATCAATGATAAATAGAAGTTAAGAAATATAAAATAAAATATTCATTCTCACTAGGAATAAAGAAATAGAAATGAAATAATAATTAATTATAGGCCAAAATGCTTAAAATATATAAAATATCTTGTGCTAGAAGGTTGGATAAAACCATACTCATATGTTGCTGAAGTATTATGAGGTGGTATGATCTTCTTAGAAATCAATATGGTAATATGTATCAAGGGGGGGGGGTACTATTTATTTATTTATTTATTTATTTATTTATTTATTTATTTATTTTTTAATTCTTGACCCAGAACATTTATCCTAGGGAAGTAATGAAAAGAAGAAAAAATGTTGAAAAGGTGCATTTGAACATTGTTTATAATCCTGAAAAACTGAAAACAATGTCATTATGTTCTAAATGTCCAAGTATTATATTTGAACATCCTGATAAGAGAAGTATTTTGTGATGAAGAATTGGAAGCATTACGTGAAGTAGAAAACCTGTATGAGTACATTAAATTGGACAGTACTAAGGAAACATGAAAATAGCTAATTGAATATTGATATTACTGAGTAAAGTTTTAAAAAGTCAAAATGTTACTGTAATAGTATCTTTGCAATAAATACATTTTATATCAAAGTCCATTACCTTATTTCCCACTGCCTGATTAGTTTGAAAAATCACTGGTGGGGGAAATGTGATAGAAGCTGGAAAAACAGCATGGGAGAGGATCCTGGATCTTTTTCACCTGTATGGGAAGGAAGGGTCACTGAGCTGCAGCTTAGTTGCTAGACAGAGCAGGGGAAGGTTGCTGAACTAGTGATCTGGCCACAATTCCAGGAAAACCTTGCTACAAATCTCCAAATATCAGAGTTAAGTAATTTGAATGGAATATTTTACACATGACAAAACCCTGTGGTCTTTCTGGTATTTTTTCCTCTTATTTTTTAGATTAATCATGTATTAATTTAGACAGTGATTATTTACTATGAGATTCTAATGTAGGGGAATTTCTCAAAAGGGAAATTTCCACCTATTTTGTTTTGTGTTTTTTTAAATAAAGTTTTATTTAAATTCCAGTTAATTAACATGCAGCATTTTATTAATTTCAGATGTACAATATAGTGATGGAACACCTAGTGATCATGCATCACCTAGTGCTCATCCTGACGAATGCCCTCCTTAATCCTATTTAACACATCCCCATCTACCTCTGGTCCTCTTAGTTCTCTATAGTTAAGAGTCTGTTTTTCTCGTTTGTCTCTTTTTTGCTTTGTTTGTTTTGTGTCTTAAATTCCACATATGGGGATCCCTGGGTGGCGCAGCGGTTTGGCGCCTGCCTTTGGCCCAGGGCGCGATCCTGGAGACCCCGGATCGAATCCCACATCAGGCTCCCCCCAGTGCATAGAGCCTGCTTCTCCCTCCGCCTATGTCTCTGCCTCTCTCTCTCTCTCTGTGACTATCATAAATAAATAAAAAATTAAAAAAAATAAATTCCACATATGAGTGAAATCATATGGTATTTGTCTTTTTCTGACTATGTCACTTAGCATAATATTCTCCAGCTCCATCCACATCATTGCAAATGGCAAGATTTTATTCTTTTTTATGGCTGAGTAATATTCCATTATATATAATAAAATACATATATAATAAAAATAGACCTTTTTAAACCTGTTTATCAATCAGTGGACACATGGGCTGCTTCCACAATTTGGCTATCATAAGTAATACTGCTATAAACATTGGGGTGCATGTATTTCTTTGAATTAGTGTTTTTGTTTTCTTTGGGTAAATGTCCAGTAGTGCAGTTGCTAGATCACAGGGTAGCTCTATTGTTAACATTTTTGAGGAATCTCCATACTGTTTTCCACAGTGGCTGCATCAGCTTGCATGCCTACATATTCTGAAATAAACAGTTTTGTCAGAAGTTCTAACATTGGTAGTCAGTGGGGGCAGGTGTGTTTTTTTTTATTTTTTTTTAATTTATTTATGATAGTCACAGAGAGAGAGAGAGAGAGAGAGGCAGAGACACAGGCAGAGGGAGAAGCAGGCTCCATGCACTGGGAGCCCGACGTGGGATTCGATTCAGGGTCTCCAGGATCACGCCCTGGGCCAAAGGCAGGTGCCAAACCGCTGCGCCACCCAGGGATCCCGGGGGCAGGTGTGTTAGAGGACAGCTGTGGGGGTGGGGGCGAGGGTGGAGCTCATGTCACAATAACCAGGTGGTCTGTATTGGTTAGGATGTGTTTGGCCTCACATAATAGTAGTTGAAGTAATAGGAACATCTATTGATTCCTTAACTAGATGTCTGGGATGGGCATTCTTGGGGTTGATTTGATTATCAACAATGTCATTGAGGATCTAGACTCCAGTCCTCCCTACCATCCTTGGCTTGCATTTCAGATCCAGGATTTTGCCTCACTGTTGGAAGGAGGCTATGAAAGTTCAATCACTATGGTTCCGCCTCTAGAGTATAGAGCAGGAATAAGCAAGCAGTGTGTCATATCCCTCAGACGTTGGGCTGAATTGGGTTAAATGATGATTATAATGGTGAAGCAGTGAAAATAAGCCTCTAAACAAAGTCTACTGATTATAGCTAATAAAAAGCTCCTTCAGGGGAGGAGGAGAGTTTCTCTAGCCAGGAACTGGTTCTTGTGTGGTGTAGGGTTTAAAGGGGAGAGGCCCTTTCTTGAGGGATAAAGAGTTTTGTCTTGTTTTGAATTCACCACTGAGTGGCATGCAAATACTAAGTGCCCAAGGCAGCACAAATTGAGCTTATACCCTAAGGTTCTTTGGTGGATCTTACAAAGGCCCACAAACTAGGACCAATCTAACTTTTCTCTTTCTTTCCTTTTTCCAAATCATACCAAAATTTTATTCCCTGAGATTTCTCCAGTGCCCAGGCTAGGATGTGGCAACCACTGCCAAACGAACCATTGCTATGGACATGTTAGCTCCAGTTGACAAGCATTCTGTATGTACCCAGGCTGGCATCTCCCACACTGGACATGGTTGTTAGGGGCCCCGGGCCATGAACCCTGGGCGCCTGCATTACCCACATGGGCTTGTTGCTCCTACTAGTTGAAAACCACTGGTCCATAATATTTTACTTTTTATGTCTTCTCATCTTTGAAAATAATTTATTTTTTATCTCTTTTGTTCAAAGATTTGAGAGATAAAGGGTTATCCAGTTTATTCACATCACTCAGGGCTAAAATTAGAATAAAATGAGAACAGGAAGGGCAAAGTTATGAAGAGAGCCAAAGAAGATTCTATAATCTTAGAAATTGAAAGATTTGCTTCAAGGAGCACCTTGGTGGCTCAGTCAGTTAAGGGTCTGCCTTCAGCTCAGGTCATGATCCCAAGGTCCTGGGACGGAGCCCCACATCAGGCTCTGTGCTCAGCAGGGAGCCTGTGTCTCCCTCTCCTTCTGCCCCTCTCCCTGTCTCGTGTGCACACCCTCTCTCTCAAAATAAATAAAATCTAAAAAAAAAAAAAAGATTTGCTTCAAAATAATTGTTGATGGTTTTTATCATGAACAGGGAGAAACAGTGCGGAAAAGAATCAGAGAACTTTGGTTCAGGATCCTGCTGTGTTATTTTAACTTTGAACACAACAGTTATATTTACTAGGCTTCTGTTTCCTTATCCATAAAATGAGTATAATAACATTTTTTATTGTTTCCCTCACCTAACTCTTTGAGAATTAAATAGCTAAAGTATTTTTGTACTATAAAGCACTATATGCTGAGAAAAATATTAAGACATTATTGCTATATACATGACAAATAAGTGACAAGTAGAAAGATGAGTAAGACACTTCTTTAAATGTTTCTGCCTTTTAACGTGTCTTGCTTTGAAGGAGTTTATAATCTACATGGTTCACAACCTTTCTTCTGTTCCAACGCAATTTTTTCTTTCTTTTTTTCTTTAAAGATTTTATTTACTCATGAGAGACACATAAAGGGAGGCAGAGACATAGGCAGTGGGAGAAACGGCTCCCCACGGGAAACCTGATGCGGGACTCGATCCCAGGACCCCAGGATCATGCCCTGAGCCGAAGGTAGATGCTCAACTACAGAGCCACCCAGCTGCCCCTGTTCCAGCACACTTTAGGGATACATTACATTCCCCTCAGTAATAGTGGTTTTCCTGGAGGTGGGAATATGGTGGGGAATGGATGGGAGAGATAAAAGCAAAATGATACAGCCTCAGAGAAGGAAGAGAACACATAGGAGGTCACATGGCTTTATTGAAGAGCCTCAAAAAATGGATACAAGAAAAAGATGGGGAAAATGAGCAAAGAAACATAGATGGGAAAGAATAGTTCTAGACTGCTCATCGTAAGATGGGGTATATAGACTAGTACTTACCTCATGGAACTCTTGGGAAGATGAAATGAAGTGACTCTTGGAGTCTGGCTATATGAATATTTGGTGTATGTTAAACCTGGGTTATTAGTAGTCATACCTGTAATTACATATGCAGAATAAGAGTCCCTCAAACATGTTCGCATCCTCAACTCTGGAAGATACAAATATGTTTGGTTAAATGGCACAAGGGAGTTAAGGTTGCAGATGGAACTAAAGTTGCTGATCAGGTGACTCTAAAATTGGGAGATTATTCTGGTGAGCTCAACATAATCACAAGGATCCTGAAAAGTTCAAGAAGGAAGCAGAAGAGACAAAAGGCGATGTGAATATTGAAGAAGAGTCAGAGAGATGTAACGTTGCTGCCTTTGAAGATGGTGGAAGAGGCCATAAACTAAGAAGTGAGGCTGACTTCTAGAAGCTGGAGAAGGCAAGAAAATGGATGCGGTCCTAGCACCTCCAGAAAGGAATGCAGCCCTGCTGGCAACTTGATGGTAACCCAGTGAGTCCAGCGTCAAACTACTGACCCCTAGTACTTTACACTAATACATTGGTGGTGTTTGAAGCCACCAAGTTTGTGGTAATTTGTTACAGCAGCAATAAGAAACTAATAATGCTAGCCTGTAAGCCTCTTGAGGCAGGTTTTGATACAATTCTGCTCATTGTTCATTCTAACATTCGTCTTGGTACAGAATAGGCCCTCAAATTATTTGAAAGATTGAACAAATAGGCATTCTATGAATATATGCTGGTGAAGTTTGGCAGAAAGTTTTCCTTTGGTCTAGGCATAAATCAGTCTTGGAGATTCGTTAGGGTCATAACTGGAAAGTTTTTAATATCAGGCTATAGAGTTTATTCTTAATTTGGAAGACAATGGAGGTCTACTGAGGATTTCTGAGTATTAAAGGGTAGGATTGGAACTGTGTGTTAGGAATTTAGTCTGGGCAGTATTAAATAAAATTACAAAAACAATTACTTCACATAATCTACATATGTGTTTAAGAAGCAATATAGTTTTTAAAGTTATAGCACTAATTCATCGACTCTATTTATCTAGTTCATTTTAATACTTAGTTCTCTTTTTCCACATTTATGATTCAATATGTTAATATTTTTCCAATCTGTTACGAATAGTCTCTAAGTCGCTGATTATTTTTACATGTAATTACAGCTGAGTTCCAAAGTTACTAAGGAAAGGAATAGAACAAGTGGAATCTACAATTGAGATCGAACAGTTGGAGAGCTTATAAAAAAATTGTGATGACTTCATTTTTTGGACAGGAATATCAGGTTTCATAGATTAGGGAAAAGCCCACAGACGTATATATTTTGGTTTCAACAAAATGTGACAAAGTTCTTAATAATATCTTCTCGAATTAGAGAGTGTGAGCTAGGTAATGATAATATAAGGCAGGCTTGAGGCTAATGGATCAACCATACTCAAAAAGTGGGCATGTGTCAGCATGCAGAAATGACACATTTAGAATGACAGAGGCCTTTCTCATTGAGATGTGCTAATAAATGACCTTGTTGAGGTGGAAGGGTGCTTGTTTAATTTTCTAAAAGGATTAATCAAAATCAGACATAACAGAACGCAGATCCCATCGTGTCACAATAGGTAGGAATATTGGACTGAAGCTAATAAAATGTAATTTAATAGGGATAAGTCTAAAGTCTTCTAAGTACAATATAGTACACAGCATACATAATTTTGGAGAAGTTCATGTGGGAAAAAATTTAAGATTTTTATTTGGCTTTAAATTTAATATGAGTTAACAGTATGAAGAAGTTGCTTACTTTGAAGTTTTGACAGTCTTAAATTTAGTTTTTGAGATTATTCTACAAAGCTCAAGAACCGACAACAGGTAAAAGTAAAATGAAAGTAGTTTTTAATTAAACATAAGAAAGCTCTTTAAACTAGACCCAAGGAACAAAGAATTTTGGTTAATTTCAGACCTGACTAATTTCAAGTCTGACCAGTTTCTTGGTTGATTTTCCATATGGCCAATTTCTGATTTGATCAATCATTCATCAATAAATGTTAATATACTATGTTACATTGTAGATTTATCCTCTCATTTTTATTTCTGCCTATTCTCTATTTTTCATTTATTTATTTTCATTTCCTGCCTTCCTCTGGGTTACTGAAACATTTTTTTAGAGTTCTATATTGATTTATCCAAAATTTTAAAAATTTGTTTTTTAATTCAAGTATAATTAACATACAGTGTTATATTAGTTTCAGGTGTATAGTATAACGATTCAACAATTCTGTACGTTACACAGTTGCTCAGCAAGGTAAGTGTACTCGTAATCTCCTTCGCCTATTTCACCCATCCCTCCCAACTTCCTTCTGGCAACCACCAATTCTCTTCGAGAGACTGTTTTTTGTTTATCTCCTTTTTTTCTTTGCTTGTTTGCTTTGTTTTTTAAAGTCCACATATGAATGAAACCATATGGTATTTGTCTTTCTCTGTTGGACTTATTTCAGTTAGCATTATACTCTGTGGATCCATCCATGTTGTTGCAAATAGCAAGATCTCATTCTTTTTTATGGCCCAGTAATATTCCAGTGTGTGTGTGTGTACACATATAGATATATACCACTTCTTTATCCATTCATCTATGGGTGGATACTTGGGTTGCTTCCATATCTTGGCTGTTGTAAATAATGCTAAAATAAACATAGGGTGTATATATCTTTTCGAATAAATGTTTTATTTTCTTTGGGTAAATACTTAGTAGTGGAATTACTAGATTGTATGATATTTCTATTTTCAATTTTTTGAGGAAACTACATACTGCCTTTTACAGTGGCTGCACCAGTTTGCAGTCCTACCAACAGCACACGAGGGCTCCTGTTTTCCACACCTTCACCAACATTTGTTTCTTGTCTTTTTGATACTAACTATTCTAACAGGTATTAGGGGGTATCTCATTGTGGTTTTGATTTGCGTTGCCCTGACGATTAGTGACATTGAGCATCTTTTTATGTGTCTATTGGCCATTGTATATCATCTTGGGAAATTATCTATTCATGTCTTCTGCCCATTTTTTAATTAGATTATTTTTTGATGTTGAGTTGTACAAGTTCTTACATATTTTAGATATTAACCCCTTATTGGATATATCATTTGTAAATGTCTTTCCCGTTTGGTAGGGTTTTGTTTTATTTTGTTGATGGTTTCTTTTGCTGTGCCAAAAAAAAAAAAGCTTTTTATCTTGGTGTAGTCCCAATAGTTTAATTTTGCTTTTATTTCCCTTGGCTGAGGACACACATCTAGAAAACTGTTTCTGTGGCTGATGTCAAAGAGATAACTGCCTGTTTTCTTTTAGGAGAATGTTATGGTTTCAGGACTCACATTTAGATCTTTAATCCATTTGGAGTTTATTGTTGCATATAATGTAAGAAAGTGCTCCAGTTTTGTTGTTTTGCATATAGCTGTCCAGTTTTCCCAATACCGTTTGTTGAAGAGACTATCTTTTTCCCATTGTACATTCTTAATCTTCCCTTTGTTGTTCCAGTTTTAGCATATGTCCTACCATAGTGAGTGCAATTAATAATATTTCTGAGTATATCTTTTTTGGTAGGTTTTTAGTGGCTACTCTAGGCATGATGCCATATATACATAATGTCGTCTATTGGTGTCATTTTACCAGTTTCAGTGAAGTATAGAAACCTTACCTCCCTTTATGTCTCTTTATCCTCCCTGTTTCTAATACATTTGTCTTAAATATTTCCTTTACATACATTTAGAAACACCCTGAACAGTGCTATAATTTTTACTTCAACCATTGTGTATGAGTCTACTGGGCTGCCATAACAAAATACCACAGACTTCAACAACAGAAATTAATTTTCTTACAGTTCTGGAGTCCAAGAAGTCCAAGACCAAGATCCTATCTGATTCAGTTCCTGGTGAGAGCTCTTTTCCTGATGCTTACTCTCTGTGTCCTCACATGATTGAGAGAAACTCTGGTGTCTCTTCCTCTTATAAGGATACAGTCCCTATGGGAATAGGACCCCACTCTTTATTAACCTTAATACCTGCTCACAGACGCTGGGCGGGGGTCACTTTAGTGGGTAGGGCTTCAACCTATGAATTTGGAAGAGCACATTCAGTTCGTAACAACCATCCAACATAATTGAGTAAACTCAATAGGAAAAGAAACGTCTATTATATTTATACATAGTTTTCTTCCTGTAGTTCTTCCTTCTTAATATTTTAAGATGCCTTCTTTTATTGGTTCTCTTCTGCTAGAGAACTTCCTTTAGCCACTATTGCAGAGTTTGCTTCATGTGAGGATATCTTGATTTCCTCTTTGTGGTAGAAGGATATTTTCACTGGGCATAGGAATCTGGGTTGACAGTCCTTTTCTTTCAGCACTTGAAAAATGTTGAGCCACTTCCTTCTGGTCTCTGGTTTCTGACGAGAAATCTGGTCATTCAGATGGTTTCTCCATTACAGTTAAAGGTGTCATATTTATCTCACTATACTCAAGATGTTTTTCATTGTCTTTGGTTTTCAAAAGTTTGACAATGATGTGAGTTGGTTTTGATTTTTTGGATTTATCTACTCTAGGTTTGTTCAGTTTCTTGAATCTCTAGGTTTGTATCTTTGCCAAATTTGGAACATTTACAGCCATTATTACATATTATTTCAAATACTTTTTTCAGCCCCACCTTCTTTCTGCTCTTCTCACAGGCCTCTAATGACACAAGTATCAGATTTTAGAGTTCCACAGGTCCCTGAGGCTCCGTTCTGTTTTTTGTTTTTTTTTTTTTTTTTTAGTCCTTTTTCTCTCTGATGTTCAGATTGGATAATATTTATTGTTATATCTTAGGGTTAGGGCTAGGATTAACCATTTCTTTCCTCTGTCCTCTCCATTCTTCTATTGAGACCAGACCATTTTCTAAGCTCTTGATTTCAATTATTGTATTTTTCAGTTCTAAAATTCCATTTGGTTTTTCTTTCATTTCCTATTTCTTTGCTGAGGTGTTTTATTTCTTTATGTCAGCTTTTTCTTTTATCATTTGTTTCAAGAATGCTTATAATTGCTTGTTAGTGTCTTCATGATGGTGATTTAAATATATACAATTGTATATACAATTGTATATAATTCTAATGTATATAATTGTATATAATTCTAACATCTTTCTCATCTCAGTGTTGGCATCTATTGATTGTCTTTTTTATATTCTGTGTGAAGTGTTTCTGGTTCTTGGTATGATAAGTGATTTTCATAGAAACCTGGACATTTTGGACTTTACATCATGAGACTCTGGATATTATTTAAACTGTCTGTTTTAGCTGGTTTTCTCCAACATTGTCCCAACAGGGAATGGGAGGGATGCTGCCTCTGTACTGCTAAGCAGAGGCCCGGGTTTCCCACCCTGTCTCCCATGTTACCCAAGTCAGGGAAAGAGACTTCTCATTACTGCTGGGTTGGAGGCACGCTGGCTCCCCACCAGACCTTTAATGATAGATCTCTGACTAGAAGGGATAGAAATGTCTTGTTACTGCTCCCCATGTTGTCTCCACTGACACTATGGGGAAGCATTGCCTCTTTACTGCCCAGCAGGGATGCGAGTTGTGATCCCCTATTTAACCTTCTCTGACACTAGCCCATCAGGGTTAGTGGGTGCCTTTTTACAGCTTGGTGAGTATCAAAGCCATAGCTGTTTTTTTGTTTTGTTTTTGTTTTTTGTTTTTTTTTTTATTGTTGTTTTGTTTTTTGTTTTTTGGTGGTTTTCTGTAGTAGATTATTTTCTAAAAGTTTTTTTGTCTTGCTAAGCTGTTCCTTTCCTGAACCTATAGTTAGAACAAAATTTTGTTGGGGCTTTTTATATCTACATCTGTTGACATTTCTGGGTCATTGGCTTCTCCAGCAGTCAGTCTGAGATATGTGTGGAAAAGAGAAATGAAAAAAAAAAAAAAAAAACCTAGACAACTCATTGCTGTGTTGTTCTTTGGGCTCTGGGGTCCCTCGCCTGTCTGCTTTCTCCTCTTCATTTTTCAGTCTTCTTGTGTTCATGTTATGTCCAGAGTGTAAAGTTTTAAGTAGCAGGGGGAACATGGAAAGCAAATGTATCTCATCCTCCTGGAGGTGGAAATCCTAGCCTCTCAGTTTATATCGCCTTTGTGTATTTCACATTGGCAATATTGATTAGAGCATATCAGAGCTTTGAAATAACTTGTAGAAAAATCTAAATTACTTTAGATGTGTTCTAATAAAAAGGCCAAAAATTTTCTTCATGAAAATTTAATTATTTAATTTCACTCAAACTAAAAACTAATGCTATCTCTTTGGACTAAATACAAGAATGTTAGAAATGACTCTGGACTAAACAGAAATCTGGGTTCTGGTTCACAGTCTTCCACCATCCAGTCATGTGAACTTGGGTAGATTTCTTGGCATCTCAATATTGTCATCTGGATTAAGAGTGTTGGGTTCATTAGATGATCTCTAAATTTCTTTTTGGCAATAGTATTTGACTTTTCTCTCAACAATTTATTACTTAAAAAAATCTCTAGGCTCCCACTGTAATACAGGGTTTGAAATATGTTGGTTAAATCAAGTAAAATCCTTATGATTTGATAAGAAAAATAAGAATAGCTATTATTTATTGGCTGGTTAGTGTGATCCAGGCACTATAGTAAATAGTTTATGAATGTTATCTCATCCAGTCTTTGATCAATTAAAAAAAGAGATTATATCCATTTTATAGAGGGGAAAAGTAAGGCTCATAAAGGTTAAAAAATGTGTCTCAGGATATTTTTTTCCTGAGGATTAAAAAAAATAAAGATATATTTGATTCCAAAATTGATGTTCACAACCACTTATATATGCTTTTAAAAAATAGCTTTTAAAGTATTGATGTATAGTTTTTATACAATGTTATATTAGTTGCAAGTAGACAACATAGTGATTTTATTCTATGCTCACCACAAGTATAGCTACCGTCTGTCACAATATAAGACTATTTCAATACCAGTGATTATATTCCCTGTGCTGTACCTTTCATCCTTGTGGTTTATTCATTCTGTAATTGGAAGCCTGTACCTCCCACTCCCTTCACTCATTTTGCCCACCCCGCACCCCCTTCCTTCTGGCAACTAGCATTTTGTATTTTTGGGTCTATGTTGTTACAAGTGGCAACATCTTAATCTTTTTTTATGGTTGAGTAATATTCCATTATATATACATATCCTTTCTTCTTTATCCATTCATCTACAATGGACACTTGGGTTGCTTCTATATCTTGGCTATTGTAAATAATGCTGAAATAAACAGAGGGGTGCATATGTATTTTTTAAGTAGTCTTTTTGTTTTCTTTGGTTAAATATTCAGTAGTAGAATTACTGAATTGTATATTTTTATTTCTAATTTTTTTAAGGAACCTACACACTGTTTTCCACAGTGGTTGCACCAGCTTGCAATCCCACCAGCGGTGCATGGTTCTTTTTTCTCCATATCCTCACCAGACTTATTTCTTGTCTTTCTGATACTAGCCATCCTGACAGGTGTGAGGTGATATCTTACTGTGGTTTTGATTCACATTTCCCTGGTAATTAGTGATATTCAGCATGTTTTCATGAGTGTATTGGCCATCGTATGTCTTGTTTGGGAAAATATCTGTTCAGGTCTTCTGCCCATTTTTTTTCATTGGATTGTGTTTTTTGTTTTGCTGTTTGTGTAAGTTCTTTATATATTTTGGATATTAACCCTTTATCAGTCAGGTAAAGGGTTTATCATTTACAAATATCTTATTTGTAAATAAGTTTGTCTTTGTTTTGTTGATGGTTTTCTTTGCTGTGCAAAAGCTTTTTATTTGGATATAGTCCCAATAGTTTAACTTTGCTGTTATTTCCCTTGCCTGAGGAGAAGACACATTTGGAAATGTTGCAAAGGTTGATGTCAAAGAAATTAGTGCCTGTGTTTTTTTTTTTTTTCTAGGAGTTTTATGGTTTCATGTCTCACATTTAGGTCTTTAATTTTAAATTCATTCTGAGTTTATTTTTGTGTATGGTGTGAGAAAGTGGTCCAGTTCTCCCAACACAATATATTGAAGAGGCTGTCTTTTCCTCATCTCAATATATTCTTGTCTCCTCTGTCATTCATAGATTAGTTGACTATATTCACTTACATACACTTTTTTTATGTTCTGGCCACTTTTCAAGAAGCCCATTGACGGGGGACCTTAAAGCAGAGGTCTAGGTAGCTAGAGATGTATTTTATTTTAGTTTTCTCCAATCACTTTATTCTGCTTGGATTTATTTTTAAACTACATCATTTATATATTTAAGAAGTATACAGATACAGCTACTTTTTTTTTCCTGTTCATTCTCATTATCCATCACTTAGTTATCTGATACAGGAAGCATCATTCCCCACGAGAAGTAAAGGAGTAAACTTAGGACTTTAGACAGCCATTCCTTAAGAAGAAAAATTTGAGAACTTTCCATAAACTTTATAGTGTCTCAGGACAGTCCTAGGAACTGGAAGAAACATATGATCTTTATGAATAAATTTTAGTTGCTAATAGTGAACGGATAAAGATTTCAGTTAATCAAAAGGTAGAGGTCAAGAAGAAATGTAAGACAAAAAAGAAGTAGAGAAAAGAGAAGAATAGAGAGAGGAGACAATGTCAGACTTAAAAGTATATGAAAATGTAAGCAATTTGACCTGATACTAATTCCTAAAAGTATTTCATAAAAAGTAGTTTTATTTGAGGTAAATTAAATGAACATGTATTATATAAAAGAACTGCTGAACGCTTTGCAAGTTGTTGAGATCTTATGTTTTCTTAGAATCAAAGTTGCATTAAAGAAAGATTTAGGCTCCTAATTGAAATCAAATCTATACGTCTGTGTAGATGCCTGTTATGTATTTATGTGGCAAAAGACCCCCTGAAGTACCTATAATATGATAAACATGGAAGCAAAGGAATAACAAACAATAGGAGAAGCCAGGAGTACATAAATCCTTATTTTACCCTCTTCTTTTATTATGAAGTCCCCTTATCAGTCTGCTGGCTCACTCTGTGAGATTATCTGTCAGTATGCAGGGGCATTCCAGTGGAAGTTATTCAAATTTCACATTAATATGTGTTCTCAGAATTATCAAGAAAATTAGTCATGATGTAAAAAGGAGTAATATCATTTCTTTATAAGGACTTGGGAAGCTGGTAATTGGCTCCTTAATATTGGTCTGACGTTAGGTGTGTTTTTCCAGGAAAGGAGAATGATCTTCTCTTCAGAAAGCTGCCATGATTTTTGGGTAGGCAGAGAACTGGTCTCTTGATAGGAAGTTCTGTACTTGCCATAAACCCATTGTGTGGGGAAGGCGTTCTGGTGTAGGGCAACAACTTTCAGAATAGTTTTGGTTTAGTTTTTATTAAAACCTCGTTCAAACAAAATATCTGTTCATTCCAATACAACACCGATCAAAACTGCTCCATTTTGGGGAGAGTTGAAGTAGAAATAGGGGTGCAGCTCTGTCCATTGGTCACGTCTCATGCATTATGCATTTTCTGCTGAACCTCCGAGTCTAGGCAGCCCAGAAGCCTCCGGTGAAATATAAAGACCTCTGGGTTAGGAATCCAATAGTCCCGGTGGTGCTATCAACAAGCCCTATTAGTGAGCCTCCGTGGGTCCAGATTTCCTCATCTGTGAAATAAGGAGACTGAACTTGGTGTCTTTCAGCTCAAATATTGGAGGGGGACTATTAGCAACTATATGCAAATCAGAAAACTTCTGTTGCTTTATCAGTCTTGAACTGCAAAGCAAGATGCTCACTGAGGGGTAAAATCTGCATGCTTACGTCAAAGTTCTAAGTATTGAGATCCACCTTAACAATGTAAGGGAGTTAGGAGAAAGTTGCATCATAAATGCAAAATATAAAATTGTGCTGTTCTAAGCCATTTCACCATATCCCTCTTTCTCACCCCATTGCAAGTAATCCGCAGGATTTCACTGATGGACTTAGCAAACACGGAGTGCCCACTGGAGTGCCAGTCAGGAGAGAGAGAGAGAGAGAGAGAGAGAGAGAGAGAAGGACCAGGGAATGGACCACTGCCCTATAAACATTCTCATTATCCATCCCTTGGTTATCTGATGTAGGAAGCATCATTCCCCACGAGAAGTAAAGGAGCAAAACTTAGGACGTTAGGCAGCCACCCCTTAAGGAGAAAAATCTGAGAACTTTCCATAAACTTTATAGTGTCTCAGGACAGTCCTAGGAACTGGAAGAAACTAGCCCTACTTTCCCAGCCCTCCTCCCCTCAAACGCAGAAGGGAATGTGTCCTTAACAACGCACTCATCACCAGGAGAACGTTATCGATTGTGACGCTGCAGCTTTCCTAGATGAGAGAGGGGGTGCTGCAGAGGCACATGCTACAACTTCAGTGAAGAAAGTGGAGCGCAGTCATTTAGGCAGAACGACTCATTCATAAAACCAGGGCTGTTTCCGTCAAGGAGAACGGCTGTGCCGTGGTTGATCTCTCATCAGCTGGAGCAACGAGTGGGTAGTGTCCAGGCAGAGCGGCCCTGCTTCCCCCTGAGAGGCAGAGCATCTTCTTAAACAGGAAGATGGTTCCATGGCCTAGGAGGAGACCATCCCACCAACGCTGCCCTCAGGACCTGAAGGAATCTGGATTATTGTTGGTTGCCTGAGGTGGATCAGGGCCAAAGGAAGGAAGAGTTGAAGATGCCAGGGGAGGTGATGGAGGGTCCGGAAGGGAAGCGGGCAAGGCCCACCCCCAGTTCCTTGCTGGGAGCGAGGGGCCGCCCGTGTTGCGCCGACGGCCGGGTCACACAGGCACCCACGCCCTCCGAGAGGGGCTCTCCCCAAGGCGGGGCGGAAGGCCGCCGTCCCCGCTCGCCCACCCAACTGTGGACTGGCCTTCCAGGGCCACCACCAGCACCCAGCCCAGCTCCATCTTCCAGGAGCTGGCCTCGGCCCCGCCCCCTCCGCTAGTCCCCGCCCCCTCCCGCAGAGCACCCAATGGGCGGAGCCGGGGCCGCGGTGGGCGGGGCCCGAGGCGGGCGCATTTAAAGAAAGGCAGCGGGCGAAGGGAGGCTGGAGAGGAGAAGAAAGGAACCGGGGGGCCCGGCGCCGTCCAATGACAAAGCCCAGGGGTGGGCGCCGGCCGCCATCTTGTACCGGGCGGCAGGATATTCGCCCGCGTCTTCCGCCCTCGGAGGGGGAGGGGCGGCGGCCGAGGCGAGAAAAGTAGCGAGAGCGGCGCCGGCCCGGAGGCGCCAGCAGCGGCGGCCGCCGCGGAGCCGGACGCGGGCGGGAGGGCGGAGGGCGGGCGGGGGCGAGCGCGGGCGGCCCCGAGCGGCCCCGAGCGGCCCCGAGCGGCCTCCGATGCGGCGCAGCGTCAAGAGGCGGCGGCGCCGGCCCCCGGCCGCCCCGGCCCCGGCCCCGGCCGCCCGGGGCGGCGGCCTCCGGGCCGGAGGAGGGGCCGAGCCCGAGGCGCGGGAGGAGAAGGTGGTGTACTCGCGGTCGCAACTGTCGCTGGCCGACAGCACCGAGACGCTGGGCGACGCCTTCAAGCTGCTGGTGCCCCGCAGCACGGAGTTCATGAGCTCGGACGCGGAGCTCTGGAGCTTCCTCTGCAGCCTCAAGCACCAGTTCTCGCCGCACATCCTGCGCAGCAAGGACGTCTACGGCTACGCCTCCTGCCGGGCCCTGGTGCCCGACCCGCCGCCGCCCCCCGCCGCCCGCCGCCACTCGCGCGGCCCGGCCGCCAGGAGGAGGCGCCGCGGAGCCCGGCCGGCCGCCGCCCGCCGGAGGAAGCCGCCCCCGCCCCCGCCGCCGCCGCCCCCGCCGCTGTCCCCGCCGCCGCTGTCGCTGTCGCTGTCCCCGCCGCCGTCCCCGCCGCCGCCCGCCCCCGCCGCCCCCGCCGCCCCCGGGCCCTGCTTCGGCGGCCGCAGCCTGGAGGAGATCTGGAGGGCGGCCACCCCGACGCTGACCACCTTCCCCACCATCCGCGTCGGCGGCGACGTGTGGGGCGAGCGCAGCCTGGCGGCGGCGCGGCGCCGAGCGCGCCAGGTGCTGCGAGTGAACCTGGAACCCGTGGTGAGGCTCCGCCGCTTCCCGGTGCCCCGGGCGTGAGCCCCGAGCGGCCGCCCAGTGACAGTCGAGTGTTTACAGACCCGGCCCGGCCCGGCCCGCGTCCCCTAGTGCACTTTACGGGCGGGGGAGCCCCGGAGGCGCCCTGCCGGCCCGCGGCTCCCGGCTCCCGGCGCCCGGCGCCCGGCCCGGCAGGTGCGCGCCCCCCGCCCCCCGCCCCCCGCCGCCCTGGGCCGCCCCCCCCCCCCCCGGGCCCCCCGGGCCGCGGGCGGAGGACCCAGCAGGACCCGCGCCGAGCCCCGGCCTCTCAGCCCCGCGTGGAGACGCCTCCAGGACGCTCGGGGCACGTCCGTTTTTTTCCTGCCCTTTCGGACTCTCTACCTCACTGGTCTGGAAGTCCTCCGAAGTCATTCTTTTTTTTTTTTTTTTTTTTACCCAAAGGAATTTGGTTTCGCGCTTGTGTAATAAAGCTAGAATTTACTTGCTGTCCATCCATCCGCCTTCCCGCCCCCGCTCCCCATCTCTTCCCACCCCAACCTTTTTTTTTTTTTTCCCTTTTTTTTTCTTGTCGGGACTGCCAACCCCTCTTTCTGGAGGAAAGATCGACTATGTTTTCAGAGGTGTTGCACCAGTCTGTGCTCAGGGTATTCTGAATCCCACTCGTTTCCGCGTTTCAACTGGATTCCAAAGCTTTGACCAAGGATATTTTTCTAGGGAATTCAAGCTACGACTGTCAGTAGTGTAAGGATTTGTATGGCTTCGAATTTCGTGGGCTCAGTGACTACAAACAAAGAGATGCAAAGTATGACTGTTAAAACATTTTTTTTTTTGATGCGTTTCTAAAAGATTTTTTATATTGAGACAATGTTTATATTTACTGAGCTCCTAAAGGAAAGTGGTAGAAACTCGTGAAGTTTTGTTTAGGAAAAGTTGACCTGTTAAATCCTTTTTAATCGAATAAAATTTAAAGTGCACTGAAACCACATGGCTTGTGATTGAAAACAAACAAACAAAAAGAATGAATGAATGATTCTAAAGAACTGGTGTTGGTTAAAGAGATGGATGGAATCCGACTGCAAATGATTTGGCCTCCTTGTACTCGTCTCACATACCGACCTGGGACCATTTCAAGGATAATTTATTTTAAAATGGAATTCGCATTGGAAAAATGAGTAGGTGTAAACGCTGCGATTAAAATGCTACACAGAATACCCATTGGAATTCTCAAGTATTCATGATCCATCCAGAGGGGTGAGGCATTTCTTGGTATCAAATAACCGGTCGAAGTTGACTTTGGGCAAAATAAGATTTTTCCTTCCTTGCTTTTGTTGGATAACAAGAAATGTCCAGATTACTATCCATCACTCTTAAAAACATCATAATTCGTTGACCGTTGTACGCCATGAATTTTCCTTTATTACTTTTTTTTTTCTTTTCCATTCGTAATTATGTTTGCAGTTATTGGTCTTTTGTTTGACAGCCGAAAACCACAGGAATCGAACAGGCGAGCCACACAGAATACTGACCCTTCTTTTACACTTTTGTAATAGTGTTTATACCCTATGGCCCAGTGTGGAATTATGGATAATCCAAGTGCCTTTGGTCATTGGTGGCAGCAAGACTTTGATGGTTTTTAGCCAGTGGTGCCACAGCCAGATTTTACTGCAATATCTAAAGGGTCAAGTAGTGACTTTGTACCACTGTTATTGCAAATTTAAGTATTCTGCTATGGAACCATCCATACCAGGCTGGAACATGACCTATGAAATCTTCAATGTCAAGGTTTCTTTCTGCTTGGCAGCTTCTTAGGGGAATAATGAGAGTTGCGATTTTGACTCTTGTGTTTTTAGAATTCAAATGGCATAGCTTTCTGAAATGAATTTTTCAAGTTTAATAGTTAACAGTAGCAGTTTTGTGACTTTAATTTCAGTGTTCTTGTTTTGTAAAAAAAAAAAAAAGATCTATATATATATATACACATATATATATATGACTTTATGCCAGTTTCCCAGTAAGCCTCATATTCTTTTATTCACTACTCAATGATAATGTGTTGTTACAAATACTGTCACATGAGTAAATAAAAGTGAATAATTACTTAGAAGATGGAGAGTGTTAAATTATATTTGTGTGATAGGAAGCTTATATATATTCTTTTGGTTATTAGCTTCCATTGCCAACTGTACTTAAATGCATAGGGTTTTCCTCCCCTCTTCCCAAATTGTTAACTTTTGTAGCTGATTAGCACCCGAGAAAAAGAATATGTATTTGTACCACTTCACTATTGTATATAATTTTATAATAAGTAAAAAAAATAAACCCAATGGCCATATTAGAATGTAATTTCAACGTATAGCCTATCTAGAGAGGTTCCCAGATGATTTTGAAATTAGGTGTAGCTGGGAGGATAACTTTGCTCAGCACAAAATTGAAACGTAACCATTGACACCCCATGCATTTATTTTAACTGAGAATCTTATTTTATTTTTCCTCTTATGCCTTCCTCGTTACTTTAGTGCGCTTGAACTTGCATAAATACTTTGGACTATCTGGGCTATCTGGTTTCGGTTTGGATCTGATTGCCCATCCTAAATTCAATATGTTATTTATCTGGCCTGTTAAAAAATCATGCCGTTTCTAGTTTGTGAAATAAGATGTAAAAAAATCTTTATTTTTGCCAAGTTGTCTTTAGCAAAACCTTGCTAAAGTTAGTTGTTTTACGACTTATGAAATGTGAAGAAACAACTAATATAGTTGATTAGTATATTAATAGGAGAATGGAAGTATTTTATGGATACGCTTGGGGAGAATGTGAAAAGGAACTTGGCACGGTGGCCTTTATGGTGAGGCATTCAGTTACTGTCTTCTAAAGTGAGTCCGTAGCTTAGCTTGTATATAGTTTTGTTTTTTGTTTTTTTTTTGAAAGAAATCCCATAATCTTTATTCATTCTCTTACCTTTATATCTCATATGGCACAAGTAAAGGGGGAAAGTAGGAGGAAGAAGTTTATCACCTTGCTATGCTTTTATTTAGTCTTGAGTGCCTAAATGTGGTGACCGGCACCTCAGATAACCTTTTCAATTCCTAATGTCCTTATTATCCTCCTTCTTGTCAACCAGCAGCTTCTTTTTCTTTACCGAATCCAGTAACGTCACGATTGTTGAGGGCAAGCTTCATTGTTGTTAGTGCAAAGTGTCACTGTTGTGGTGTGTATTTATTTTGTCCAAGTTTGAGTACCTGATTGGACAGGTATAAGTTAAACTGGTGGCCGACACATAACTGATTTGCTGTGTGCAAACAATAGTACTATTTTTCTGGAAACTGTTCCGTAAAAACACATGGAAAATATTTGAATATGAAAAAAAACCCAGGCAATTTTGAACTCAGAAGTTTTTCGTTATTTAAAGGATTGCCACAGCACTCTTTAAATTGGTGTTTTTTAATGCACATATATACATAATATTTACTTTGTTGGTGTGTTTAAAATAATTTTTGGTAGACTGTTATGTCTTAAGTGCATTAGAAGGCAATTGTTTGTAATGGAACTGAATTGTTTTCTTGGACAGTTTGATGTGCGCATATGATTAAGATTTGCAATCTGGTTGTACTTTTTAATTTATTAACTGTAAATAAATTTTAGAGAATATACAGTGTCTGGTCTTTCAATGGTGTTGAAAGTTTTTGAGATGGGATTTTATGTTTGCATGTGAATTGGGAAGTATTTTTATGATGAGTTGAAGTTTTGACTTCTTTTTGTGGACTTCGAAATACTGGAGGTCCTGAGATACGTGTTTTATGCTATCTTGGGAGTCAGTGTTACACATCAGCTTTGTCTTGACGATCTAGTGAATCTCCAGAACAGTGCTGTATGCCCAAGCCATTATCCAGTGTGCCATCAATAGAGACTTTTAAAAACGCATCAAAATTTAATTTTGGGGATCCCTGGGTGGCGCAGCGGTTTGGCGCCTGCCTTTGGCCCAGGGCGCGATCCTGGAGACCCGGGGTCGAATCCCACGTCAGGCTCCCGGTGCATGGAGCCTGCTTCTCCCTCTGCCTGTGTCTCTGCCTCTCTCTCTATCTCTCTCTCTGACTATCATAAATAAATAAAAAATTAAAAAAAAAAATTTAAAAATTTAATTTTGAATCCTGACCCCGCCCCTGCCCCGCTCCCCCAACCATGTGGTGGTGATAAAAGTCTATCACTCACCTTTTTTCATATTATGGAAGAAAGTAAGTGTACTCAACATGAGTAGCAGCGGTAAAGGCTGTTCTACCGAATAGAGTAGAGCCAGGAATTTTCATTGCAGTCTAGTAGGTAGAAGTGGGAGTGCTGACAAGAGCAGGATTCATGGTACTATGTGGCCTGAATTTGTCCTTATGTAAGAGTTCCTCCCAGTAACTGGAGGCAGTGGTGTAATGGCTGTGGTCTCATTGCCTGGGATGGGATTAAAGCTTTTACCACTTACAAACATTAGAACTTTGGGTAAATTACAAAAATGTACTGTGCCTTAGGTTTCTCATGTATCCAATGTGGGCAGTAAAAGAAACTATTGGGTTATTGAAAGGATTAAAAAGAATAGTAACAGGAGAACTCATAGGAAATGCTTAATAAGTGCTATTAATTGAAGGGATGTGTGCTGAGTATATATATATATATATATACACTCAAAGGAATACTCAAAGGGAGTGGCCCTTTGGGAGTTTAGTATCCTAAAAGTAGAGTGTGGTCTGGGACAGCCAAAGACAAATTATGAGAAGGTAATTTGTGGGTGAATGAAATTGAAGATAGAGACAGCAGGAGGTTGGATTAAGTTTATTTACTAGGTAAGTAAACTTCACTATTGGAGGTTTTCCAGCCTTTCTTAAAAATGTCGGGCCCTTTTATCATATCTCTGAAAGATACTCAAAATATGCTGTTATGTATATTAAACTGAGAACTTATAAAAGTGGTAGATTAAAGTTACTGATCAAGAACTTGCCAAATTTCAGCATTAAATTTTCACTTGGAGTAAGCTCAGCGAGGCTTGCTTAAAAACCATGTTAATTTACATGTGCAGAACTAAAGTAGAACCAATTTGTGTAAGCTTTGTAGTTCCTGTGTTAGAGGAAATGAATGAGTGCACTAGTTAAGTTTGAAACAGCATTAAGTTATTACCAAAAGTAAAGAAAAAATATTCTCACATTTGGAGCATTGACACACTCATCTTTAGATTTTGGGTCTAATGCCTGTAATTTAGCTCTGATTCCTCCCAGAACAAAGAAAAACAATGTATTCTAAATTTGTGAGGAAGCCAAAGTTGCAGTTTCTGAAATGAACGCAAGAAGAATTTCCCTAGATGGATGTTATACAGTGGTAAGAAGCTCAAAACTGAGCCTGATTGCAGATTTCGCAAGAGCAATGACTTCTCAGTGTCAGCCCTCACTTGTCTTGGTAAATGTCACCCTGAACTGTAATTCACAACATGATGAACATATGCAGACCCCCGGCTGGAAGGCAGTGCTCCTAACACCACCTAACAGTATGGCTGCCCAACCAGTTCTCATAAATTTTCTACTGGACTCCAAACTGGACTTCTCTTGCTTTTGAAAGTATTCTAAGAAATGTTAACTTTGAGATTTTTTCCCAAGTACTGAAATTAGCTATGTAAACTGTATATATATATTTCTCTTTCCTGTGAGTTTTTCAAGTATATATTCTTTATTTTTTTTAAATTTGTTTATTCATGAGAGACAGAGTCAGAGACCCAGGCAGAGGGAGAAGCAGGCTCCATGCAGGGAGCCCGATGCGGGACTCGATCCCAGGACTCCAGGATCATGCCCTGGGCCGAAGGCAGGTGCTAAACCACTGAGCCACCCAAGGATCCCCCTATTCCTTAACTTTAAATGCTAATAGAGTGAAGATAAAAGGGTGTGATTTAGGGATGCACACTCCCAGGTTAATAAAATTATTAAAGCATAGTATACATATAAAAACTACATATATTAAAAGTATTATAAGCATGGCTTGAAGAAATTGCATAGATTCAGTATGCTTGTAGAACCAGCACTCATTAAAAAACCAGAGCATTACCAGTACCCCAGGGGACCCCTATACCTCTTTCTGTCAATGCTTCCCCTTGACGATAACAATTATTCTGACTTCTTACAGCATAGATAACTTTTACCTGTTTTTGGACTTTATAGAAATGGAATTACATGTCCTATGCCTAAGCTTCTTTCACTCAAATTATGTTTGTGGTATTCATGTAATTGTGTGTAGTTATAAACCCTTTATTCTCGGTGGTGTGTAGAATTCCCTTGTGTGAATAGAGTCTAGAGTGTTTCTGCAACTCTTGATGAGCACTCCGGTAGATTCGTTTGGGGCAATTATGAATAAAGCTTCGGTGGACATTACAGAACACATGTTTTGGTAAATATTTTTTTTCAAATAGCGTTAATCTAGGAGTGAATTTGCTGGGTCACATGTTATACAAATGATCAGCTTTGGTGAGATACTGCCAAACAGTTTTCCACAGTGGTTGTACCAATTTACATGAACTTCCATAGTGGTGCCTGAGAGTTCTGGGTTCTTCATAGCCTTGCCAACACTTGCTATCTCTTATCCTTTTCATTTTAGCTATTCCACAAAGTCAACAGATTTTTTTTTTAAATTAAAACATTTCAGTTCAAGAGACGTGTACAAATGATAAAAGACACACATACGCAAACCACCTTAAATTGCACATAAGGACTCGCAATAAAAACAAAAGGCTCCGTTTCACCCACAAATACCTCTTTCTTAGAGGTAACACTTTGAAAAAATTATTTATTCATGAGAGACACACAGAGAGAGGCAGAGACATAGGCAGACGGAGAAGTATGCTCCCTACAGGGAGCCTGATGTAGAACTCGATCCCAGGACTCTGGGATCATGCCCTGAGCCAAAGGCAGACACCCAACTGCTGAGCCACCCAGGCGTCCCAAACTCTGGCTTTTTTTTTTTTTTTTTGAACAGGCTATTTTTTTTTTTTAAGGACAGTTTTAGTTTTAAAGATAAATTGCACAGAAAGTACCGTCTCCCCACCCCCATGGGTTTCTACAGTAACTAATACCTTGCATTAATGTGGGTACATTTATTGTGATGGATGAGCCATTCTTGACGCATTAACTACTGTTAGGATTTACTCTTTGTGTTATGTAGGTTCCTAAGTTTTGATGAACACAAAATGTTGGGTATCTATACCATTGCAGCATCATTCCGAATAGTTACACCACCCTAAAAATGCCCTGTGCTCCACCAATTCACCACTTCCTCTCTTACCCTAAACCCCGACAACCACTGGTCTCTTTAACTGCCTCCATGCTTGTACTTTTTTCAGAATGTCGTTATAGTGGCAATCATAAAGCATGTAGCTTTTTCAGATGGCTTTCCTTCCCTTAGTAATAGGCACTTAAGTTTCCTCCATGTCTTTTAGATAGCTCCCTTCCTTCCTCTTCCCCTCCCAGCTCCCCCTCCTCCCTTCCTTCCTTCCTTTCATGAAGGGAATTCAGTTTTTAATAGAGTTTGAGGTTTACAGAAAAATGGACTGGAAAGTACAGAGGTTTCCTCTGTTCTCCCTCCTGTCCCCTGAACACATATTTTCCCCTATTATAAACATCTTGTGTTTGTGTAGCACGTTTGTTACAATTGATGAGCCAATATTATTAACTAAAATCCATAGTTTGTTTTAGGTTCACCGTTCATGTTGTGCAGTCTTGTGAGTTTTGACAAATGCATAATGTCATGTTTTGAAGCATTTCACTATTATACAGGATAGTTTCACTGCTGTAAAAATTGTCTGTGCTTTGTCTGCTCATCTCTCCCTTCCCCCCGAGTTCCTGGCAACTACAGGTCTCTTTACTGTCTCCAGAATTTGAGGCAACACTTTTAATGGTTTCAGGTTTTTATTTTATTGGTTATCTTTGTAATTCTAAATAGTATACTGTACTGCTGTTTATGATTTATCAGTATTAGGTACCATCTACTGACTTCCTCTATGAAGACAAGACGTAAGTTCACTTAAGCCACCTCTCTCCTCTTGCCTCACCTTCCCGTATACTTATCTTACTGAATTCCTGTCTTTATTACTGTTTCAGTCAGGATCCAGCCAGACAATGAGTCACTATAGGTATTTTAAAGAGTTATACATATGATGGGACGGTGCAGAAGCCAAACGAAGAATGGTCAAGCAATCAGGAATAAGTATCATCAGAAAGCTGTTTCCACTCCCAGGGCTGCAGAATCATAGAACTGTGCCTGGTAGGAGCTGGGAATAGAAGAGGCTGCCTGGAAAGGAACTAGGATCTCTGAGGAGATAAAATCACTGCTAGAAAGTACGACAGGAGAGAGGACAATATCTGAGCTTATACCGTCCTCCCCTTTTCCAGCCAGGCTTCCATTGGTCAAACCACTGGACAAGGAACCTAAGAAATAGAATTTGTAGGAGAAGTTCAGGAACTGGATCTGAGGGCAAACAGGCATAATGGATGAAGTTACATATGTGTGTGGTTAGGGTTCTCCAGACAGTCGGTAAACATAGGAATTGGCTCACATGATCGTGGAGGCTGGGAGGGGCAGGCCCAGGAGAGCCCATGGTGTAGTCTAGTTTGAATCCAAAAGTCTACAAATCAGGAGAGCTTATGTTGTATGTTCTAGTCCAAGTCTGACTCTGAAGACAGGAAAAGACCAATATTCCGGCTTGAAGACAATCAGAAACAGTGGGTTCTTTCTTTCTCAGCCTTTTGTTCTATTCAGGACTTCAATCGATTAGATGAGGCCCACCAGTATGTGGGAGGGCAATCTGTTTTGCTTAGTGTCCCGACTCAGTTGTTAATTGTACTCAGGAACATCCACCATGGACTCACTAGAAACGATGTTTAACCAAATATCTGGGCACCTTATGGCTCAGTCAAGTTGAAACATGAATTGCAGGATGTAATTTTAAAATAGATACTTAAATTTCTCTTACTTGTTCTTTCAGTTTTCACTCCCTACATTGTAAGATAAATGCCTTCCTTATCCTTCTGGCACTTTTTCTTTCTCTCCTGCCCCAGTTAGCTTTGGACCTTTATTTGTAATAGTTGTTAACATTGTTATTTGGCCCTGTAATCAAGTCTCTTTTAGCTTGTCCATGTAAATAGATGGTTTACATTGTTTTGATTATGTAAATAGAATCCAAATCTTAGAATTACTGATCCTTCCTTGCAACCCTTGGACCTTTTGACTTAGGACAGCTCTAGTATCAGGGTAAAATGGGCTCTTTTACTTTGTGGTCCATCGTGCTTTACACTACGCCATATCTTGGTTGGCTCATTCAGACTTAAGACCATCTCATGGATATTTTTTGGTTTTCCTTAATTTTCTGATTGCATTTCTTTGTTTTCTTTCAGTGTTCTCAAATCGTGCCGCATGTGTAGTCATCGTGTTTTCCCCTTAGAGTTGTCTTATTGGACGCTTCTCTCCTCCTGTCCCAAGTTAGCCTGATTGCATTTCTTTGTTTTCTTTCAATGTTCTCAAATCGTGCCGCATGTGTAGTCATCGTGTTTTCCCCTTAGAGTTGTCTTATTGGACGCTTCTCTCCTCCTGTCCCAAGTTAGCCTGGAGGCTCAGTAGGCCTGCTTCATAGCTTTCATTCTGACGTTTTCCTTTGTGGCTGTCCTAATTCGGTTCCGTAGTTTCATGGTAACATGACTGTCTGGGAAGGTAGTGTTGAAGAGCCTGGGTGCGTAAGTCAGACTGCCTGGGGTTAGGCCTTAGTCCTACCACTCATCAACTGTGTGACCTTAGGTAAGCTGTTCGGCTTCTTCTTCTTCTTTTTTTTTTTTTTTTTAAGATTTTATTGATTTATTCATTAGAGACACAGAGAGAGGCAGAGACATGGCAGAAGGAGAACTCCCTGCAGGGAACCTCACAGGGACTTGATTCCAAGACCTCAGGATCACAACCTGAGCCAAAGGCAGACGCTCAACCACTGAGCCGCCCAGGCACCCCTGGTTTCTTTATAACACAGATTTTCTGATCTATAAGATAATAATAGTAATAGTATATACTTAATAGGATTGTTTTATGATTAAATGGAATAATATGTGAAAATCACTCAGAAGAGTACCTGGCACAAAAATAAGTAATCAGTTAACACTAGCTATTATCAATTATATTTTTTCTTTAATTTTCCTCCCCTTCTTTTTTTTTTCTCCCCTTGTTTTGCTGGAGTACATCCTCAGATAACTTCCTAAAAAAGAATGAATAGAGTTAAGTGTTCTGAGACTTTGCATGTCTGAATATATCTTTATTCTGTCCTCACATTTAATTGACAATTTTTTGTTTTTTTGTTTTTATTGAAGTTTGATTTGCCAACATGTAGTCATCCCATACTCATCCCATCAAGTGCCCTCCTTAGTGCTCATCAACCAGACACCCCAACCCCCCACCCACCTCCCCTTCTGCAACCCTTTGTTCATTTCCCAGAGTTAGGAGTCTCTCATGGTTTATCTCTCCCTCTCTAATTTTTCCCACTCATTTCCCATCCTTTCCCCTATAATCCTTTCACTCTTTATTATATTCCCCATATGAGTGAAGCCATATAATGATTGTCGTCTGATTGACTTACTTCACTCAGTATAATACCCTCCAGTTCTATACACGTCGAAGCAAATGGTGGGTATTCATTGTTTCTGATGGCTGAGTAATATTCCATTGTAATTGCACCCAAAAGCGTAAGATACCTAGGAATAAACCTAACCAAAGAGGTAAAGGATCTATACCCTAAAAACTACAGAACACTTCTGAAAGAAATTGAGGAAGACACAAAGAGATGGAAAAATATTCCATTCTCATGGATTGGAGGAATTAATATTGTGATGATGTCTATGCTACCCAGGGCAATTTACACGTTTAATGCAATCCCTATCAAAATACCATGGCCTTTCTTCAGAGAATAGGAATCTTAAGATTGGAAAAAGAAAACCAGAGCCGGGGCATCACAATACCGGATTTCAATTTGTACTACAAAGCTGTGATCATCAAGACAGTGTGGTACTGGCACAAAAACAGACACATAGATCAATGGAACAGAATAGAGAATCCAGAAATGTGCCCTCTCAACTCTATGGTCAACTAATATTTGACAAAGCAAGAAGGAATATCATATCCACTGGAAAAAGGACAATCTCTTCAATCAATGGTTCTGGGAAAATTGGACAGCCACGTGCAGAAGAATGAAACTAGACCATTCTCTTACACCAGACACAAAGATAAACTCAAAATGGATGAAAGATCTAAATGTGAAACAAGAATCCCTCAAAATCCTAGAGGAGAACACAGGCAACACCCTTTTTGAACTTGGCCACAGTAACTTCTTGCAAAATACATACATGAAGGCAAGGGAAACAAAAGCAAAAATGAATTATTGGGACTTCATCAAGATAAAAAGCTTTTGCACAGCAAAGGATACAGTCAACAAAACTAAAAGACAACCTACAGAATGGGAGAAGATATTTGCAAATGACCTATCAGATAAAGGGCTAGTTTCCAAGATCTATAAAGAACTTCTTAAACTCAACAGCAAAGAAACAAACAATCCAATCATGAAATGGGCAAAAGACATGAACAGAAATCTCACAGAGGAAGACATAGACATGGTCAACAAGCACATGAGGAAATGCTCCGCATCACTGGCCATCAGGGAAATACAAATCAAAACCACAATGAGATCCCACCTCACACCAGTGAGAATGGGGAAAATTAACAAGGCAGGAAACAACAAATGTTGGAGAGGATGTGGAGAAAGGAGAACCCTCTTGCACTGTTGGTGGGAATGTGAACTGGTGCAGCCACTCTGGAAAACTGTGTGGAGGTTCCTCAAAGAGTCAAAAATAGAGCTACCCTATGTCCCAGCAATTGCATTACTGGGGATTTACCCCAAAGATACAGATGCAGTGAAATGGCAGGACACCTGCACCCCGATGTTTCTAGCAGCAATGTCCACAATAGCCACACTGTGGAAGGAGCCTCGGTGTCCATCGAAAGATGAATGGATAAAGAAGCTGTGGTCTATGTATACAATGGAATATTCCTCAGCCATCAGAAACGACAAATACCCACCATTTGCTTCAACATGGATGGAACTGGAGGGTATTATGCTGAGTGAAGTAAGTCAATCAGAGAAGGACAAACATTATATGGTCTCATTCATTTGGGGAATATAAAAAGTAGTGAAAAGGAGTAAAGGGAAAAAGAGAGAAAATGAGTGGGAAATATCAGTGAGGAAGACAGAACATGAGACTCACGGTTTGGGAATAGTTTTCCATGGGTCTAGCTCCTGCTGGGTTCTTGCTTTCATCCTTTGAGTCATTGTTTCTTTCTCATGAAAGGTAGCCTGTGTCTGCAACTGCGTGGTTGTGTGTCTACTTACTGATTGTAGGAGTTTGTGGGTCCAAAGCCCTTACTCATTTTACTCTCTGGGATTCTTTTAAGTAAATCCTTCTCTACCTTGCACTTCTGCTAAAACTGATGAGCAATGATATTCCTAACCTTCCATTTATACAATAACAAAGAGAACCATAGGCCCTACAGTTTACCCTTGGAGGGTGTGCTTATGTCACACAACACTGGGTTTCTCCAAGACTCTGCTTCATTTGGGAAACTTTTCTGGCATCTTTTTTTTCAAATGTCATCTGTTCAGTTTTGTCGTAAAGTTCTTAATTTCACCTTTCTATAAGGGTTATATCGTTGCTGTTATCTGTGCTCATAAAATCTGAGACTATATTTCAATGGTACTGCCTAAATGCAAGTGGCATCATTAGGGACGTGTTCAGAAAGCTGCCACCCATGGCTTGGAGTTTTACTTATAAAACAAGCTCAGGCCATACTACTAATAATGTCATCTGCACCAAGCTGCAGGGAATGGCTGAGCTGCCAATTTCTTTATGACCTACTACAAAATATTGGAAAGAATGTTAGCAGTCATTAATACTAATAATACCAATATTTACTGGTCATTTATTGCTTACCCTCTTCCAGGTGTATTACATGTATGAGCATTTCAGGCTCACAGCAAATCGAAGAGGTGGAAGGGTTGATGTTTTTTGGAAATCATTCTTTTTCTTCTTCTCCAAGTGGAAAATTAGCTGTAATATTCCTAGAGTATGTGGCTTCACAAAAATCCCTCCAAGACTTCCTTTGCTTATCAATGCATCAAGGAAACTTTTAAGAATTCTAGAATTTAATACTTGTGGGTTGTAGAGAAACCAGTCCAGACTTTTCAAAAACACATTAAAGATCCACGCTGGGGATCCCTGGGTGGCGCAGCGGTTTGGCGCCTGCCTTTGGCCCAGGGCGCGATCCTGGAGACCGGGGATCAAATCCCATGTCGGGCTCCCGGTGCATGGAGCCTGCTTCTCCCTCTGCCTTTATCTCTGCCTTGTCTCTGCCTCTCTCTCTATATATGACTATCATAAATAAATAATAAAAAAATTAAAACAAAAAAGATCCATGCTGTTCAGTATACTTTTGGAGTGGATCCTTGGAATGTGATCCTGTGGGTGTATTGGCTTTGTGTTTCTGTTGGTGAGAACCTTGCCTACCAGGAGGCACTGTAACCTTTATATCTATTAATAATTACCAATTAAAGTAAAAAGAGCCTTTTGCTTTGTCTTCTTGTTGACATTTTCTAATGTATGCTAAGTTAACAAGTTTCATTGCATTTAATTCTTACTGTCATATAACCACTGTAATATCATTACAGAGCAATAGTGGCCCTGGGTGTAGCATCAGCTCTGGAAACTTCAGCTGTGGCCATGGTAGCAGTTAGGGTGGACTCCGCCCAGTTCTTGGCCACTTGGGTTTGTCTGCTTCTGTCTATTTATCTCCCTCTCAGCCCCATCATCAGTTGAGAATCTGCTGTGAGCCTCCAGTGAGTCTCTAGATACAGACACAAATACCGATAATTTCTCTGGATAATCTTTATGACTGGCTGTGGCCTGAGTAGTGGGGCTAGTTCTGACAGGAGCACCTGATAGGGGCCATCAAGCAGTGTCTGTGCCCTGCCTGAGAAAAGGGCAATATAAATTTCAGGCACTTCAAGGCCTCCTTTCTCCCTGCAGACTGATGTATTTTTGTCATTGTCATCCACTTACCAAACTAACCTAAACTTTATGATCAAGAAAATGGGGCTCGTGCATCCTTTGAGGATTGGAATGCAGGTACTGGTTTTAGGTATCTTACCAAAAAATAGCAAATTACCTAAAAAGGTGGAGGTGGGACTTTGGAATCTGGGCCTTTATTAAGCACTCTGTGATTCTGCTGAGAGGGGGGAGGTAGCAGATCACACTTTAAGAAACCCTGCCTTAAAAAGTTTTAGCTCTTTGGGTTTTCAAAGCACTGTTTTTAACCTGGTTAGCAAAGCTCTGGAAGGTCTTTGTGAGTATAAATTTAGAACTTTTTGATAACTGGATCCTGTTCTCCATTTTCTTTTATTACCATTCAATGCTGTCTTCTCCAGAGCTTTCTTTACTTCCTTTGCATCGTTTCATTAGGCATTTGACCAAACTTGTCAAATAAACTTTTCTTCAAATTTAATATGAACATTTAAGAACACTGACATATTCAATACCCAAATATTTTATTATCTCTGGTAGGAGTTGGTTCTCTCTGTGGAAGAGAATAAGTAAACCAATGTCGTTTTTCTTTTTTTTTTTTGCACATAAGCAAACAAATGTGCAAGGAAGCATGCTAGGTACTGCCTGAAGGGAACAAGGAGGTCAGGGGTGTAAATCAGATTTTTGTCATTGAAAAAAGACAAACTTTTTATGTGATTAATTAAAATAAGCTGTGCTTTAAAAAAATAATAAAAGGAAAGATAGCCATGAACTCAGATAAAAGTTAGGCAATTAAGCATTTTTTTCCCTAGGGCAGCAAGGAGTTATGAGAAATACCATCATCTGTAAATTTGGTATGAAAAAGTTGCCATAATAAGATTATAAAACTTATCTTTCAAGTTTGGTTTGTGTACTGCCATTTTTCCTTTGTTCTTCAAAGCCGAAGAAGTCTCTTACTTCAGCTTATAACATGAAATGAAAAGACATTTCCCCCCCTATATTTTCTTCTTGCCATTTTAATAAATTTATTTTTTATTGGTGTTCAATTTGTCAACATACAGAATAACACCCAATGCTCATCCCATCAAGTGCCCCCTCAGTGCCCGTCACCCAGTCACCCCTACCCCCTGCCCACCTCCCCTTCCACCACCCCTAGTTCGTTTCCCAGAATTAGGAGTCTTTCATATTCTGTCTCCCTTTCTGATATTTCCCACTTATTTTTTCTCCGTTCCCCTTTATTCCCTTTCACTATTATTTATATTCCCTAAATGAATGAGACCATATTATGTTTGTCCTTCTCCAATTGACTTATTTCACTCAGCATAATACCCTCCAGTTCCATCCACGTTGAAGAAAATGGTGGGTATTTGTTGTTTTTAATGGCTGAGTAATATTCCATTGTATACATAAACCACATCTTCTTTATCCATTCATCTTTCGATGGACACCGAGGCTCCTTCCACAGTTTGGCTATTGTGGACATTGCTGCTATAAACATCGGGATGCAGGTGTCCCGGTGTTTCATTGCATCTGAATCTTTGGGGTAAATCCCCAGCAGTGCAATTGCTGGGTCGTAGGGCAAGTCTATTTTTAACTCTTTGAGGAACCTCCACACAGTTTTCCAGAGTGGCTGCACCAGTTCACATTCCCACCAACAGTGCAAGAGGGTTCCCCTTTCTCCGCATCCTCTTCAACATTTGTGGTTTCCTGCCTTGTTAATTTTCCCCATTCTCACTGGTGTGAAGTGGAATCTCATTGTGGCTTTGATTTGTATTTCCCTGATGGCCAGTGAAGTGGAGCATTTCCTCATGTGCATGTTGGCCATGTCTATGTCTTCCTCTGTGAGATTTCTGTTCATGTCTTTTGCCCATTTCATGATTGGATTGTTTGTTTCTATGGTGTTGAGTTTAATAAGTTCTTTATAGAACTTGGAAACTAGCCCTTTATCTGATATGTCATTTGCAAATATCTTCTCCCATTCTGTAGGTTGTCTTTGAGTTTTGTTGACTGTATCCTTTGCTGTGCAAAAGCTTTGTATCTTGATGAAGTCCCAATAGTTCATTTTTGCTTTTGTTTCTTTTGCCTTCGTGGATGTATCTTGCAAGAAGTTACTGTGGCCGAGTTCAAAAAGGGTGTTGCCTGTGTTCTGATGGAATTTTGTCTCACATTTAGATCTTTCATCCATTTTGAGTTTATCTTTGTGTATGGTGCAAGAGAGTGGTCTAGTTTCATTCTTCTGCATGTGGATGTCCAATTTTCCCAGCACCATTTATTGAAGAGACTGTCTTTTTTCCAGTGGATAGTCTTTCCTCCTTTGTAGAATATTAATTGACCATAAAGTTCAGGGTCCACTTCTGGGTTCTCTATTCTGTTCCATTGATCTATGTGTCTGTTTTTGTGCCAGTACCACACTGTCTTGATGACCACAGCTTTGTAGTACAGCCTGAAATCTGGCATTGTGATGCCCTCAGCTATGGTTTTCTTTTTTAAAATTCCCCTGGCTATTTGAGTTCTTTTCCGATTCCACACAAATCTTAAAATAATTTGTTCCTACTCTCTGAAGAGAGTCCATGGTATTTTGATAGGGATTGCATTAAACGTGTAAATTGCCCTGGGTAACATTGACATTGTCACAGTATTAATTCTTCTAATCCATGAACATGGAATATTTTTCCATCTCTTTGTGTCTTCCTCAATTTCTTTCAGAAGTGTTCTATAGTTTTTAGGGTATAGATCCTTTACCTCTTTGGTTAGGTTTATTCCTAGGTATCTTGTGCTTTTGCGTGCAAATGTAAATGGGATTGACTCCTTAATTTCTCTTTCTTCCGTCTCATTGTTAGTGTGTAGAAATGCCACTGACTTCTGGGCATTGGTTTTGTATCCTGCCACACTGCCGAATTGCTGTATGAGTTCTAGCGATCTTGGGGTGGAGGCTTTTGGGTTTTCTATGTACAGTATCATGTCATCTGCAAAGAGGGAAAGTTTGAATTCTTCTTTGCCCATTTGAATGCCTTTTATTTCTTTTTGTTGCCTGATTGCTGAGGTTTGGACTTCTAGTAATATGTTGAATAGCAGTGGTGAGAGTGGACATCCCTGTCTTGTTCCTGATCTTAGGGGAAAGGCTCCCAGTGCTTCTGCATTGAGAATGATATTTGCTGTGGGCTTTTCGTAGATGGCTTTTAAGATGTTGAGGAATGTTCCCTCTATCCCTACACTCTGAAGAGTTTTGATCAGGAATGGATGCTGTATTTTGTCAAATGCTTTCTCTGCATCTATTGAGAGGACCATATGGTTCTTGTTTTTTCTCTTGCTGATATGATGGATCACATTGATTGTTTTACGAGTGTTGAACCAGCCTTGCATCCCAGGGATAAATCCTACTTGGTCATGGTGAATAATCTTCTTAATGTACTGTTGGCTAGTATCTTGTTGAGAATTTTTGCATCCATGTCCATCAGGGATATTGGTCTATAATTCTCCTTTTTGGTGGAGTCTTTGTCTGGTTTTGGAATTAAGGTGATGCTGGCCTCATAGAACGAGTTTGGAAGTACTCCATCTCTTTCTATCTTTCCAAATTCTTCTTGCCATTTTAAAGCTGAGCTTTTTAAAAAGCCTTTTGTGTATTAATTCTTTTTCTCTCTCTCCTTTCTACAAAACCAGCTCTGAGATTGGGAATAATGTTGACTCTTGCTAACCCAAGCCTAGTGAATTTAACTTCTCATAAAACCAAGTATTTTCTCATAAAACCAATGAAGAGACTTTGCATTTATATCTTAGAGTTCTATGTCCAGCCCTTTGGCAAGATTCCTTTGAAATAATCTGTAACATGGTGGAGACACTGTCTCTGGAAGGAACTGTCCGATTTGACCTTATATGTTGATTTTTCTAGAAACCTAGGCATTGAGAGTGCTGGAGATTGGTTGGTAGGAGAGGGAGACTGTAGAAGTGCAAAATACCTGCATTTACCTGAAGCCAGTGGAGCAGAGGAAGTTCCAAGGTCTTGGAAGAGCTTGGCTCAGGGGGGCTCAGCTCTCCATTGTTGTGGAATTAGTGAAGAATACATTCATGAGAGCCCGCATGAAGGATGCCTCCAGAACTCTCATGGGGACTTGTTCCTTTGTTTTATTAAGTCAACTGTCTTGGGGGATACTTACTTCACCTTTGTGTGTCCACAATACTTCTTCACACTAATTGTGCTGTACCTAACCCCTTTATGTGTCTCTTGCTCCTTTCCTAGACCAGGTGATCTTCCCTGGCAGGACTTGTCTTTCTCATCTGTGTGTCATCACAGCAGTGCCAGCCATGTGCAGAGGAGCCAGTATGCATGGGATGAATGCAATGCACTGATGGAGTTTAGATAAACCCAGAACATAGGCTCCCAAATTTTACAGAACTATCGGTGTCCTTTCCGCTTTATGTGTAACAGAAGCCATCTGCAGTGGAGATTCTCTCCCTCTCTTTGTTTTTATAAACACCTGTATAATAAACTTTTGATTAATTTTAGCATGCTAATCAATTGGCTGGAAACCTTGCCACCTCTTACCATCTTATTTGCCACCCGATAACACTTAATAACCATGACTCTAGAGTCCCTAAGCAAGAATTAATATAGTACAGTGATTGAGAGGGTGACCCCTGGAGCCTGGCTGCCTGGGTTCAAAAATCCATCCTTCCTTTCCTGACTAGCAGCAGGGCTTTGGACAAGCTACTCAGTTGCCTCTGCTGTAAAAATAGGCACAGCGCAGCACCTACCTCACGGAGCTCTTACTTGAATTCAGCGAGGTAATGCGGGCAAAACACTAGAATCGTGCCCGGAACTCGGTTAGCTTCGAGTCAATAAGGGTCAGCCTTTAGTAGTGGTAACGCAAACAAACTTAACAAAGTCTCTGCTTGCCTACTTAAACTTTTCGTCTTGGCATGTGTTGAAAGCAAAGAAAAGCTGCAGGATGTAAAGTGCCATACAAGGTCAAACTTGTTTGGGAGAATGAGGTCAAGTTCACTGGTGGTGGTAAGTAGGAGAGGGTGCCCTAGGGCACGGAGATGCGCAAGACTTGGCCTCGGTACAAACTGCTTGCAAAATGACTGGAAATCCATAGGATAGAGGGAACAAACTGACTGATTTAGTTCCTCTCGTACACCAGGTGCTATTCTCTGTACTTCATCCTTGTTTTTCTTTCAGGCACAACTAACAGTCCTGTGAGATAGCTACTATTACTACCTATACCATTACATGGTATAGATAGATGTTTGATATTTGATAGATGAATAAACTAAAGCTTAGAAAGGTTAAGAAATTTACCAAATACCACATCTATGTAGCAGAGCTAGGATTTGAACCCATATCTGTTGAACTCCCTCTGCTAATCTTTATAAACATCTTCAGAAGAAGTGAGATGAATTAGTCATGCCCTGGGTGATATAGGACTGGATACTACAGGACTCTGGAATCCCAAGGGGGAAAGAGCCAGTTTAGGAACGCTGTTTTGTTTATCACTGTATCTCTCATAGTTTACAGCATCGGTGTGTGATATTTGTGAAATGAGTAAGTTTATGAATGAATGAACAGAAGTGTGAATTCCGTGCTCCTGTGATGAGATTGTTTAGTTTGGCTGAGGATCCCAGGGCAATCTGGCTTACATCTTAAGCCATTGTATGTGCTTCCTGCTTTAGCTGTCATAGCAGGTGAGAGAGAAGGTTATTTAGTATAACGTTTGTCTCAAATTACTTGTAGGCCAGTAAAAAAGCAGACCACAGATGCAATCCGTGGGATTCAATCTAATTCTTCCCCCACCCCCAAGTGCCATCCTAGAACCTCTGTGTACTGGAACCTTGCACGCCCCACTGCCCCCCCACAGACACTTCTGATTTATGATGACATCAGCTCCATAGACTGCTACAGGTGATAACACGGACTAGGTTCCGAGTGTATCCTAACTCCCTTCCACCTCCTAAACACTTTCATAAAGTTCTACTCACTTCACAAATACTCAACACTCATGCTGTATGCTTCGGGAAATGCAGGTTTTACTTAGATAAACTACTGAGCTGACGAATACAACAGAACCAAATGGAGTAATGGGTATGGCACAAGGGATATGCTGCAATAAGGATGGGATATGTGGGAGTCAGTGGGAAGGTGAGAGAGGGAGAGGGGGCACTTGGGAGGGGCTTTACACGGAAATTCACACTCTAGCAAAGGTGGGGAGGTGCCACTTGCATTCCTTTGCACCAGAACTTTTTGTCCCTGGCACACGGTATCCACTTACTACCCACTTCACAGCCTGAGGATTGCCCCCTGCAATACAGAAATCAACCACCAGAATCCACTCATTCTCCTGCCCTATAATGTTGACCCTCTGGCTGGTATTGCTAAAAGCCACCTATTTTCTTTATAATACTATAGAATGGGGAGATTTTCCTGTGCCAGACTTTCTCGCTTGCTTCTCAGTTCATGTATTTACCCCTGGCTTTTTTTTTTTTAATTTTTATTTATTTATGATAGTCACACAGAGAGAGAGAGAGAGAGGCAGAGACACAGACAGAGGGAGAAGCAGGCTCCATGCACCGGGAGCCCAACGTGGGATTCGATCCCGGGTCTCCAGGATCGCACCCTGGGCCAAAGGCAGGTGCCAAACCGCTGCGCCACCCAGGGATCCCACCCCTGGCTTTATTCAGCCACTCAACAAAATTTGATTGAGGGCCTCTATGGGCCACGATCTTTTTTTTTTTTTTTTAAGATTTTATTTATTTATTCATGAGAGACACAGAGAGAGAGGCAGAGACACAGGCAGAGGGAGAAGCAGGCTCCCTGTGGGGAGCCTGATGTGGGACTCGATCCTGGGACTCGATCCTGGGACTCCAGGATCACGCCCTGGGTTGAAGGCAGATGCTTAACTGCTGAGCCACCCAGGGATCCCCTGGGCCACGATCTGTTTTAGAGGCAAACACCTGCCTTGGGGGTGTCAGTGGGTGATTCCTATGTTCTGTGCTTGCAGCTCCTCCATCAGGCGCGTCGCTCCAGAACCTTCTGTTGCTTTTTCATTGTCATTTGGCAGATGTCTGCCTGCTTCTTCCCTCTAATTAAGTGCAGGGCGGAATTCAGGGCTTTGGGTATATGGGTGATTATAGTGAACGGACTCCTGGATGTGTCTATTATCTTGGTGAATCGTGCGTATTTTTCCTCCCAAAGTTGGTTTACTCTTGAGCTAGATATTTAGAGCAAAACAATTCAGAAGGGGCTCAAGAGACAAAGTTGTTGGCTGAGTCCCCAAACCTGGGAGCAAATGCAGTTGGGCTTAGGGCCTCTGAATGTGGAGCTAGCCTGTTGTTGGCCGAGAGCCTCCCTGTCTGTCCTCCGCTACTAAGCAGTACAGCTGGAAGGAGAATTCTCATAGTCGGATTCTCGGTCTAGTGTTTTCTCTGCCGACTCATTTGCCTGAGAGGGCTTAGCCCTTTCTGGACCTTTCTTATGTTTTGCTTTGAATCAAAAGAATCAAGTACAAGGTAGGTTTCTCAGGTAGTTATAGAAGGGGCTGTGACAGCAAAGGGGGTGGGAGGCAGGGAAACCTGGCAGGAGAGAGAACACTGAAGCAGCAGGGGAGTGAGTTTGAGGGATGCTTTGTTTCCTTCCATTTTGTTCTGGGCTGGCCTTAGGATGTCTGGTCCTGAGCGCTGGTGGATTTTGTATACTGGCAATGGCCAGGGGAAGGAGGGGGCACCTTGTATAGGTTCCTTACAGTCTATGAGAAATAGGTGTGTGTGTGTGTGTGTGTGTGTGTGAGAGAGAGAGAGAGAGAGAGAGAGAGAGAGAAGGAGAGGGGATCACAGGAGGGGTGTGTGATACTTATTCTGATTGCCTATTTAAGTGACATTTTCAAATGATTCAGATCATGGGGCATTGTCCTTAAAAATAAAAGTAGGTCCTAAAAATAATAATATTAATAAATAATAAAATCAGACCTAGAACTTGATGTGCATTGTTGAAAAAAAAAATCCTTCTAAATGTTTCTCTGATTTGAGAAATTGGTTTTGGTCTCTGAATTCTGAAAGATGTGATGGAATATTAAGGATGGTCTGGAATGGCACCTTCATTGGTGTGATTTTTTTTTTTTTTTGAGTAATGTTGACACACAATGTTACACTAGTTTCAGGTATACAACCTAGTGATTTGACAACTCTATGCATCATGCCATGCTCACCACAAGCGTAGCTACCATCTGTCAGCACACAACACTATTACAGTACCATTGACTATTTCCTGTTCTGTACCTTTCATCCCCATGGCTTATTCATCCCATAACTGGAAGCCTGTACCTCCCACACCCCTTCACCCATTTTGCCCATCCTTCTAGGCCCCTCCTGTCTGGCAATCATCATTTTCTTTTCTTTCTTTCTTTTTTTTTTTTCATCATTTTGTTTTATGTATTTATTGGTGTGAGTTTTTCATTCATTTCACAGATTGAGCATCTGGTAGGAGAAACCTGAAATGTATAGTCAGATGAATTATTCCAGTCAATGTAGAGCGAGGCTGAATGGGGTGAGTACAGAGTGAACTGTTTGGAAGCTGAGTTCACAGTCAGCACAACTACCAACCCATGGTGAGGTTTTTAGCAAAACAGGGTTCTTTCTATTCCAGAATTTCATGACACAGGTTAAAAGTTTTACATGAATCGTGTACAATCAAACCTCCCATCTGTGTGAATCATTGAGGAAAGAGGGTTTCTGATGGAATTATTCAGACAGACGTTCATCTTTCAAATCAATGTTGGAAAATGATGATTGGAACTCCAGGATCCTAGGCCAAGATTCAGAAATGTGATTCATTTGCCATGAGGACATTTTAAAACTGAACTTAATATTGTGCAGGTTTAGGTCTTCTGTTTTGGTCACTTTTTAGTTAAAATGTTCAGTAAGCAATGCTTATTTTAGTAATGGTAGAGCTAACGTCTGAATAGGGGCATCAATCGAAAATTAATGCATAAGGTTTTTCTGTTTCTAATATAAAGGAGAGTCATCTATTAGCATAAACTATGCTTTGAAGATAGGGACCAGCACATGGAAAAAATATTGTGAGTCTATTGCGGAATACGGTCTTTGTTATGGTGAAAGATGATTATCAAAATTCCAACATTGTGACTGAGTTGCTGTGATGGGCAAAAGGAGAGTGATATCTTGGTTGAAATACATAATTGTTCTGGAAAATAGGATTGTAATATAGGATTCCAATGAATTATTTTGCTAACTGTTCTTTATTACACAAAATAATGTATTGTATATGGAAAACTAACCTCTCTTCCTGAGAAAAAAATGTTATTCGAGAAAACCTTGCTTATATAAAGGCTCCTGGAAATTCTACAGAAGATCCTCTTTTCTGTAGATTTGTTCACTTTCTCACTACTCCATAAACTTTCTTTTCTGATGTTTTAATTTGGTGTTCTAGATCTGACAGGGTGCTGCCTCCTTCAGATACTTAGAGAAAGTCTTTTCTTATAGGATTGCTTTATATTTTTTAAAAAAGATGTACTTAAGACTTCTCTTATATACCTACTCGTATCATGATGGCCGTGGGATGTAAGTTGTTTCCACTTTTTCTGGAGAGTAAGTTGGCAAGTAGTCATGATGATTTTCAGAACCTTTATCTATTGCTGCTCATACTTTTAGCTCAGTAATTTCATACCTGGTATTTTGTTCTAAGGCAATAATCAGAGATTAAAGACTAAACTGGTGTACAGAGATGTTTATGTAAGAACATACATTAAAAAATTAGACATGAACGACGTCCAGCAGTGGGACAATAATTATGTTGCAACATACCTACACAGTGAAATTTTATGTAGTCATTAAAGTCATGTTTTTATAGCCCATTTAGTGCTCTGATGTTAAATGAAAAAGAGAAAGAATATATAGAGCACTGGAGGAGATATATTCCCAGTTTTCTTTTAATCAAATACCTCAAAACACTTTGAGATACGATTTACATACAGTAAGATTTTCCCTGTTCAGGTATATACTGTGATTAGTTTTGACAAATGTGTAGTCATTTAATAATCACCACAAGATATAGGCTCTACCACCCCCAAAACTTTCCTTTTGCTCTTTGTGGTCAATACTCTTCCTCTACTCTCAGTTCTTGGCAAACTATAGTTTCACATTTTCCAGAATGGTGGATAGATGGAATCCTGCAGTATGCTGTTCCTTGCATCTGGCTTCCTTCATTTCTGAGATACATCTGTGCTGTGTGCATCAGTATTTCACTTTTTTTTTTAAGTGGGGGTGGGGAGTGGGGGTTGGGGAGAAGCAGAGGGAGTGGGAGAGAGACTCTTAAGCAGGCTCCATGCATGCCCAGCACAGAGCTTGGTCTCACCACCCTGAGATCATGACCTGAGCTGAAATCAAGAGTCAGATGCTTAACCACTGAGCCACCCAGGTGCCCCATTACATTGTAGAGACGTTTGTCCATTCCTTAGTCAATAGACATTTATTTGGATTGTTTCCAGTTTCTGGTGATTGTGAGCCACAAGTAGAGGACATAATCTTTTTATTTCTTGTGCGTAGACACCACGGGAAGATTACTGAGTCATTTAATGAGTGTAAGAAATTGCTAATCTCTTTTTGAGTGCCTGTGCCATTTTGTACTTCTACCAGGTGGGAGAGTTCCAGTTGCTTTGCATCCTCTACACTCATGGAATTGTCAGTTTTAAAATTTTAGCCATTCTAAGAGGTGTATAATGGAATCTAATTTTCCTAGTAATTAATGCCTTATATCTTCCCACGTGCTTATAGGCCATCCATATATTTTCTCTAGTGACATGTCTATTTAAGTCTTCTAAAATTATAGTTGTTCTTTAATAGAGTTTTGAGAGTTCTTTATATATGCTATATATAATTCCTTTGTCAGATATGGGATTTGCAAATATTTTCTCCAGTTTATAGCTTATCTTTTCAATTTCCTAATAGTGTCTTTTTAATGAACAAAAGTTTTAGTTTATCAAGTTAGCTATTTTTAATTTTATGGTTCATGCTTTCTTGTAATAAACTTCTTAGCTTGAATAGTTCTAGATTTATAAAAGAAATTATGAAAATAACACAAAGAGTTCTCATACTCCCCAACACACTTTCCCTCTATTAATGTAAATATGGTTCATTTGTCATAACCAATGAATATGGTTTGTTTTTTGAATCTTATCTAAGAAGTCTTTGCTTGTCCCAAAGTCACAATGATTTTCTATAGAATATTTTTCTGCGAAAATTGTATAGTTTTAGCTTCTGGGTTTTGGTCTATAATACATATTCAGTTACACTTTGCATATGATCTGAAGTAATGTTGAGATTGATTTTTTTTTTTTCTGGGTGGGCATTCAGTTTTTCCAGCACTGTTTGCTGAATAGGCCTTTTATTAATTAATATGTATTATATATAATGTATATATTGTATTGTATTTTATTATATATAATAAAATATAAATATAAATTTATATGTATATATAATTTATATTTAAGAATTTATATATATTTATAAAATATATAAATGTTTTATTATATATTAATATATATCAGCCTGGCTCTGTGTTTCTGTGTGGGCATTCAATTTTTCCCATACTATTTGCTGACTAGACCTTTTATTAGTATATATTATTATATTTATGTTATATACATTATGTATCTTTATTATATATAATAAAATATTTATATATGTATATAAATATATAAAACAGTCTGGCTCTGTTGTGGTTCCTCTTTTTCCATATGGTTTAGCTTAGAAGCTGGGAATCCTATGTTCTCTACTTCCACATCTACCCTTATAATAAACCTCCATTACTTAAGAAAACTTGAGTGGATCTCTGTTTCTTGTAACCTAAAGGAAACTTACTAGCAAACATAACAGTCCAAAAAAATTATTTTTTTCTATTTTTAACTCCAGTGCATTTCTTTTAGCATCCATTGGGAAGTTCTATTTCTTCTATTTTCTGGCTTTATGGGGGGAGGATGAATGACTAAAGAAAATCATGTGCTGGCCCCAAAGCTTCTCCTCCAGGGTTTGGCTTCTTAATGTAACATTATATTTCTGATTGTTGTAAATACATTGTTGAGATCAAGGGATAACATTAATATGTTAACCAATTATTTATTTATTTATTTTAATTTTTTATTTTTTAAAGATTTTATTTATTTATTCATGAAAGATATAGAGTGAGGCAGAGACACAGGCAGAAGGAGAAGCAGGCTCCCCGCGGGGAGCCCAATATGGGACTCGATCCCAGGACCCCGAGATCATGACCTGAGCCAAAGGCGGATCCTCAACCACCGAGCCACTCAGGTTCCCCTAATTTTAAATAAATTTAAATTTTTATTTTGCATATTATTCCAGATCAAAGATCAGAATTCTCAAAATAAGTAAATTCTGAAAGAGGATTGCAAGTAGAAATTTTCTGAAAACAGGCCAAGACTGTGCTTGTGGAAGTGGTTATCAATGATGGTAAAAGGGTCACCAAAGCTTGGTTTTGCACATGTGATGGTGAAGGTCATGGACCTAGGCTTAAAGGTCATCTCCAAGACTGTCTTAGCTGTGTGGGCTTGAGCAGATTGCAAAGCCTCCTATGGCCTCAACTAAGGGGGGGTGATTGGGAAGCTCCCTTCAGGTCACACTCAGGGTACAGAGAAAGTGGTCAGGAGCTGTAGGTCAGTTCATCTCTGCTCTTTCTATTCCCAGCTCTCAGGCCAGGGGCCTGGAGGCCTGTGTGTGCGTGTGTGTGTGTGCCTGAACTGCCTGTATTTTCAGTCTAATTGTTCACTTTGCCATGAAGGCTTCTCGTTTCACTGAGCCCTTGAGCCACCCCATCTGTTCAGTCATCTCTTTTTCCCTATGTGGGTTCCCTCCTCCTTTTTAAGACCCTTAATTAGTTTTGGGTGATAGAATGATCAGCACCACCTGAGCATCAGTTATTAGCAATAAGTGACTTTCCTCTGAGTAGCTATGGTACACTAATTATTCCCACATAAGGGTGGTTTTCAGCAGTCCTGATTACCTGCTAAATTATGCCAATGCATATTTAAAAACTTTCTGGTTGTTGTTTTGAAATCATTCGCCTCAGGTTCATCTAGTCAATCCAGAAACACTTGCAATAACATTGAGGTGAAATTCTTTTGTTTTACTTTTTTTTCACTTTTCAATTCCAGTGCTGCTGCTTTTTTTTTTTTTTTTTTTTTTTTTTTTTTTTTTTTTTTTAGCATCCCTTTGGGAAGTTCTATTTCTTTGTTCTTCTGGCTCATGTTTCCCTAAATAGGCAATTCATTGTTTAATAGTTGCTATCTTTGGGAGATTGTTGCTCTTTGCCAGGCATTAATATTGTCATGCCAGGCCTGGGGTGTTAATTCTTTCACTGATTTTTGCTCCATGTCCACATGACAAAGGCAATAGGATAGAGAATCTACTGAGTTGAAATAGCTAGAAATTCAATTCAACTAGGATTAGTTTAGCACATACGAGAGGCAGTCGGCATGTGTTTAGGGTAGGAGACACAGAAATGAACTGCAACTGAGCAAGATGGGCTGGGTATAAGAAAAAAACCCTGACTATTTCCAGCACTACAATTAAGTTTTCTTTGCTTTTGTTGAACTGTAGGATAAGTGTGTAACATACTACAAACCCATATTATTTCTGATGCTTATTTTAATTTCACATTGGGTCTCAGTTCAGAGATACCATAAGGAGTAGTGTCCATGCTTAATCCAAAGGGGTACAGCTATTTATATCTGACTGATTTTTTTCTTTATAACCTTTTGTACAATAGTTAATTTCATAATTAATTAATTAGAAAAAGATTTAAAGATTGCAATTGGGAAGAAATCTGGTGAGGAGTCATTGCTGTTGGGCAGGAGAGCTGAAAATGACAATGATTAGTGGGGCAGGGGGTGGTCAGGAAGTGGGGAGATGAGGACAGCTTTGGGATTATTTTAAAAGTGCTTTTTGTTGTCTATAAAAACCATTTTTTTGGTGTATAGTGCTATGAGTTTTAATGAATGTATAGTCATGTAAACATCACTCCAATCATACTATAGAACAGTTCCATCGCCTCCCAGAATTCCCCCATGTTGTAGTCAACCCATTCCCCACCCCTAAGCCCTGACGGCCACCCACTTCCATCTATAATATCATATAAATGGAACCTTATTGAGTTAACCTTCTAAGACTGTTTTTTTTTCATTCAACATAATGCCTTTACAAAACATTGATTTCTTTTTGTTTGTTTTTTAAAGATTTTATTTATTCATACATGAGAGACACAGAGAAAGGCAGAGACATAGGCAGAGGGAGGAGCAGGCTCCTTGTGGGGAGCCCAGCGCGGGACTCCATCCTGGGACTCCAGGATCACGACCTGAGCCGAAGGCAGATACTCACCCACTGAGCCATCCAGGGGCCCCAAAACATCAATTTCTTAGTATTTCATTATATGGATATACCAGGGTTCATGTAAGTATTTATTTCCTGAAGGACTTTTGTGTTATTCCATCTGGTAGTTGTGAGTAGAAGTGCTGTAAAACATTTGTGTACATGTTTTTGTATAAAAATAAGTTTTCAGCTCCTTAGAGTAAATACCTAGGAGTGGGATTAATGGGTCATATGATGTGTATGTTTAACTTTATAAGAAACTATCACACTATTCTCCAAGGCAGATATAGCACTTTGCATTCCCATCAGTGATGCATGAGAGTTGCATCCTTGTAAGTATTTGGTATTGTTTTTTTTAAAAATAATTTCAATAGGTGTATAGCAGTATCTCATTGTGCTTTTAATTTGCATTTCCCTAAAGCCTAATGATGTTGATCTTTTCATGTACTTAAATATATGATATTCTAGATATGAGACCTTTGCTGGACCTATGATTATCAAATATTTCCTCACAGGCTCTAGCTTGTCTTTTTGTTCTTTTAACAGTGTCTTTTATACAGCAAAGGTTTCAATATTGATGAAGTCCAATTTATTGATTTTTTTCTTTTAAATAAATCCAATTTATAAAGCTTGTAACTTCAGACATAAATTTGTGCTCTTTTGTGTTGCCATGCATTTGCTATTAAATACTAGCATCAGAATATTTTCAGGTTGTTGCTCATGGTTGCACCAGTTGTGCACTGCACAATTCTAGGAGGCCTGATTTACATGGACTACGGTGTGAATGGTAACCCCAAGAGCTGTAAAGTGTACAACTTGTACAACCATTCATTATTTCTTTGGTTGTCTTCTCTACTGCACAGACTGCTATCTTTGCTGTGGTTCTATTTTACTTCTCTTCCCATTTATTTCCATTATGTGGAGTCTATATGGAAGCTGTATTTAAGAAGCTCCTGCCTATGAACCATCTAAAGCTAACTTGTTCCTACTGACTCTCAACTAGCTGATGGCCTGTCCTTGGGGTTTCAGCAAAATCATGCTTTCAGGCTTGTTTCCTTAGGTTTTTCTTTCTGCTAATTTGAATTTATGGAAATTGGAAATTCCCTGCAGCCAGCCAGTTTTTATTGTCTAGAGAGCCATGATTTTGAAACTCACATCGAAACAAATGACTAAAAACTTAAGATTTGGGGCCCCTGGATGGCTCAGTTGGTTAAGCATCTGCCTTCAGCTCAGGTCATGATCCCAGGATCCTGGATTAAGTCCTGAGTTGGGCACCCTGTTCAGTGAGGAGTCTGCTTCTCCTTCTGCCCTTGCTCCTGTGCTTGCTCTCTCTCTCTCACCTCTCTCTCTCCCTCTTAAATGAATAAATAAATAAATAAATAAATAAATAAATAAATAAAATCTTTAAAAAAATCTGAATATTTATAGCAATCATCCCTTATGCACTTCTGGGTTTGCAAAAAAATAAATTATTAATAAAGCATCAGAATATAAAAAGCAGGAAAAAAAGCAATAGAATATAAAGACAGAAATGCCATTTGCAGGGAATATTTTGGCTGTGAGTAATGTATTACTAACTCTGAGTACCTCTGAGTAAACTCTGAGGTGTCACATGAGTTCTCTCTGACAGTATGAATATACCATTCAGTGTTATGAGATTTTTATATTCTGAATACTTGCTTCCGGTTAAAGATGGATTACAAACTGTTAATTGATCAACAGTGTTGCAGCAGAACCAGGAAAATGCAACAGAACAGAACTTTTGTTCTAAGTGTGTTGCAACATCATCACCTTCATCATTGATTCCAGCTCTAAAACGCTGCACTGGGACATAGGGATTGGAAGGATAAGCAAGTGTCCCACTGTTGAGTTGTTTTTATCCAAAATCAGGTGGATTATGTTTTTATGTAGAGAAGGCACATAATAAGATTGTATCTTCAGAATGGGTATAAGTTAAATGGAGAAATTAGTGAAGAGTGCTGAAGGTTTGGGAAGATTGGGTGTATAATATCACAAGTAAGTAAAAATGATTATTTAAGAAGGGTGCCTGAGTGGCTCAGTCATTTGAGCTTCTGCCTTGGGCTCAGGTCAAGATCCTGCTCAGCGGGGACACTGCTTCTCCCTTCCCTCTGACCCTCCCCCCCTGCTTGTTTTCTATCTCTCATAAATAAATAAAAATTAATAATAATAAAAAAGGAATCACTGCTTGGAGAATCCAAAGAAATGATTTGAGGGATGAGGGTAGGGATTATTTACTGAGGGACTATTGATCCCCCTTTGAGAAATGGTAGTATACCAAAAGGTGGAACCAACAGGTGTATTTTTCTTTATGAAGTGAGTCCATGAAGGTATTACAGGAGGTAATACCAGGAGGAGGGAAGGTAGTCTTTCCTGGTGTCTTCCACCTAGATGGCCTTTTTGTAATAACCTACAATAAAATTTCAGAAAGCATCCCATCTTTCACCATTAGAAATGATGAAAATTTTATGGAAGCTAGTTGTAGGCTTTTGTACCTTTTTAAAAGAATAGATGTGTCCTTTATCAAGTTGATTAAGTCTCCCTGTCTTCCTCATTTGCTGAGAGGATTTTTTTTTTATTTTTTATCAATGGATTTAGGTTTTGCCAAATGCTTTATTTGTATCTGTTGTAAAGATCATATGATTTTTCTTCTTTAGCTTGTTGTGATGGATTACACTAATTGGTTTTTGAGTATTGAAGCAGTCTTGCATATTTGCATTAAATTCTCTTGGTCATGGGCGTATAATTCTTTTTATACACCGTTAGGTTTGATTTGCTAACATTTTATTGGGGATTTTGCATCTGTGTAAATGCAAGATCCTGGTCTCCAGTTTTCCTTTCTTATAATATCTATATCTTGTTTTGTGAATGCTGCCTTCCTAGAAAGAGTTAGGAATAATCCCTCTGCTTTTATTTTCAGGGACAGATTGTAGAGGATTAACATCATTTTTTCTTTAAATGTTTGGTAGAATTCATCAGTGAAGCCATCTCAGCTTGATACTTTCTTTTTGGAAGGTTATTCATTCTTGATTATATGTATTTAATATATATATAGGCCTCTCTAGTTCACCTAATTTTCCTTATGTGAGGTTTAGTGATTTGTATCTTTTAAAGAATTGAACTATTTCATCTAAGTTATGGAATTTTGGGGCATAAGGTAATTCATAATATATTTTAGTATCCTTTTGATGTTGTGGAATTAGTACTTGTTACCTGTCTCAGATATTAGCAATCTGTGCCTTCTTTTTTTGGATAGCCTGGCTAGGAGTTTATTAATATTATTGATCTTTTCAAAGAACCAGCTTTTTTTTTTTAAGAACCAGCTTTTGATTTCTCTATTGATTTTCTTTTCTTTCTTTCTTTCTTTTTTTTTTTTTTTTAAGATTCTATGTATTTATTTGAGAGGGTGTGCTCAAGTGGGGAAGGGCAGAGGGAGAGGAAGAGAGAGAAGCAGACTCTGCTGAAGAAAGCCCAACTCAAGGTCTGCTGAAGCCCAACTCAAGGTCTCTGCTGTTTTTCTTTACTAATTTTCTGTCTTTTATATTATATCTGTTCTATTTTTTATCATTTCTTCTGCTTGCTTCAGCCTTCATTTGTACCTCCTCCTCTGGTTTCCTAAGGTGGAAGTTAGGCCACTAATTTAAGATCTTTCTTCTTTTCTAATATATGCATTCAATGCTGTAAGTTTCACTTTAAGCAATGCTTTCACTGCCTCCCACACATTTTGATAGCTTGTATTTTCATTTTCATTTAGTCCAGACTACTTTTTTTTTCCTTCCAAGATTTTATTTAAATTCAAGTAAGTTAGCATATGGTACAGAATTAGTATCAGGAGTAGAATTTAGTGATTCATCACTTACATATAACACCCAGTGCTCATCACAAGTGCCCTACTTAATGCCCGTCGCCCCATTTAGCCCATCCCCTGCCCACTTCCCTCCAGCAACCCTCAGTCAAGGGTCTCTTATGATTTGTCTTTCCCTCTGTTTTTTGCTTACTTTATTTTTCCTTCCCTTCCCCTATGTTCATCTGTATTGTTTCTTATTATTCCACATATGAGTGAAATCATATAGTATTTGTCTTCCTCTGACTGATTTATGTCACCTAGCATAATACCCTCTAGTTCCATTCATGTCATTGCAAGTGGCAATATTTCATTCTTTTTGATGGCTGAGTAATATTCCAGCATGTGTGTATGTGTGTGTGTGTGTGTGCATATATATAATCTTTATCCATTCATCTGTCAGCAGACACCTGAGTTCTTTCCATATTTTGGCTATTGTGTACATTGCTGCTATAAAATTGGGGTGCAGGTACCCATTTGAATCAGTATTTTTGTATCATTTGAATAAATACCTAGTAGTGCAATTTCCGGGTAATAGGGTAGCTCTATTTTTAACTTTTTGAGGAAACTCCATGCTATTTTCCATAGTGTCTACACCAGTCTGCATTCCCACCAACAGTGTAAGAGTGTTGCCCTTTCTCTGCATCCTCAGCAACATCTGTTAATTTTAGTCATTCTAATATGAGGTCGTATTACATTGTGATTTTGATTTACATTTCCTTGATAATGAGTGATGTTGAGTATTTTTTCATGTGTTTGTTTGCCATTTTTATGTCCTTTTTTGGAGGAATGTCTGGTCATATCTTCTGCTCTTAACATTGAATTAGTACTTTTTTTTTTTTGAGTGTTGAATTTGTAAGTTCTTTATAGATTCTAGATACTGGCCCTTTATCCAATATGTCATTTACAAACATCTTCTCCCATTCTGCAGGTTGCCTTTTAGCTTCGTTGATTGTTTCCTTCACTGTGCAGAAGCTTTTTATCTTGGTGAAGTCCCAATAGTTCATTTTTGCTTTTGTTTCCCTTGCCTCCAGAGGCATTTGTCTGATAAGAAGTTGCTACAGCCAAGGCCAAGTCCAAACTACTTTTAAATGCCTTCTTTGACCTATGTGTTACTTAGGACTATGTTGTTTAATTTCAAATTTTGGGGGATTTTTCTAGCTATCTTTCAGTTATTGATTTCTAGTTTAATCCCAGTGTGGCCTGAGAGAATACTTTGTATGGTTCCTATTCTTCTAAATTTGTTAAGGCATGTTTTATGGCTCATAATGTGTTCTGTCTTGGTGAATGTTCTGCGTGAACTAGAGAAACATGTTTATTCAACTATTGTTGAATGAAATATGCTATACATATCAGTTGGATCTAGTTAATTGATGCTGTTATTTAGTTCAGCTGTATCCTTAACTATATCCTTCTGGATCTGTCAATCACTGACAGAAGGGTGTTGAAATCTCCAACTATGATAATGTTTTTTTCTCTTTCTCCGTGAAGTTTTATGAGTTTTTCCATCAAGTATTTTGATGTTTTATTGTTGGATATAGACAAGTTAGGGATAGGAGAACTGACCCCTTTGTCATTATATAATAACCCTCTTTATCTCTCTGAATTTCTTTGTTCTGAAGTCTGCTTTGTCTGAAATTTATATAATTACTACAGCTTTGGTTTGTTTACTGTTAGCATGGAATATCTTCATCCTTTTACTTTTAATCTATCTGTATCTTTATAGTTAAAGTGAGTTTCTTATAGACAATATATTGTTGAACCTTGTTTTTGTATCTCTTCTGACAATCTCTGATTTTTTGGTAAAGATTTTATTTATTTGTTCATGAGAGACACACAGAGAGATAGGCAGAGACACAGGCAGAGAGAGAAGCAGGCTACATGCAGCGAGCCTGTTGTGGGACTTGATCCCGGGACTCCAGGATCACGCCATGGGCCAAAGGCAGATGCTCAACTGCTGAGCCACCCAAGGTATCCCCAATCTCTGATTTTTAATTGGTATATTTAGACCATTCACATTTGATGTAGTTATTGATAGCATTGGATTTATATCTATCATGTTTGTAACTTTTTTAGATTTACTGCATTTATATTTTGTTTCTTTTTAATTGTCCCCCTTTTTTTGCCTTCTCTGATTTTAATTGAGCAGTTTATATTATTCCATCTCCTTCTTTCTCTTAGCATATTGATTATACTTCTATTTTATTTTATTTTTAAAAATATTTTGTTATTCATTTGAGAGAGAGAGAGAGAGAGGTAGAGAGAACACAAGCAGAGGGTTCGGAAGAGGGAGAAGCAGGCTTCCACTGAGCAGGGCCCCAGGATCATGACCTGAGCTGAAGGCAGATGCTTAACCACTGAGCCCCCTAGGCATCCTGATTATACTTCTATTTTAAAAAGTTGTAATGGTATCTCTTTTGTTCACATTACACATTTGCAACTGCTCAAAGTCCACTTTCAAGTAACACTATACCACTTCACAGGTAGGGCAGGTGTCTTATAACAGAGCATTTCCAGTTCCTTCCTCCCATCTCTTCTAATACTAATGTCATCTGCCTCACTTATCCACATGCTATAATCACCCAATATATTGCTGCTGTTATTACTTTAAACAAATGGTTATCTATTAGATTGATTAGGAATGAGAAAAATAAAAGACTTTATTTTACCTTCTTTTATTCCTTCTCTAATATTCTTTCTTGTAATGTACATTTGTATTTCTGATCTATATCATATTCCTTTTCTTTAAAGATCTTTAACATTTCTTGCAAGGCAGGTCTACTAGTGATAAAGTCCTTCCATTTTTGTTTGAGAGAGTCTAGTTTTCCTTCAATTTTGAAAGATAATGTTGCTGGATATAGAATTCTCAATTGTCCTTTCACCACTTTAAATATTTCCTTACACTGTCTTCTTGCCTACATGGTTTCTGAAGAGATATCTTATGTTATTCTTATCTTTTTTTTTCTTTCTTTCTTACAATTTCCTTTCTCTGTTTACATTACCCATCTATTCTTGGATATTGTCTGCTTTTTCTTTTTCCTGTAGAGTCCTTGACATATTAATCATAGTTAGGCCCTCATCTTTAAATTCCAAAATCTGTGCCATCTTTAAATCAGGTTCTGATGCTTGTTTTGTCTTTTCATACTGTTTTTTTTTTTTTCTGGTCTTTAATGTGTCTTGTAATTTTTTGTTGAAAGCCAGACATGGCGTACCTGATAATAGGAATTAAGATAATCAGGTTTTTAGATTGAAGTTTTCTGTTAATCTGGCTAGGAACCTAATTGTGTTTAATGTTTTCTGTAGTTACAGGTTCTAGAGGCTTCAGTTTCTTTGTTTCCCTACTGCCAGCTACCCTTCCTGCCCTGTTTTTTTTTTTTTTTTTCTAAGACTCTATTCATGGACAGAGTTTTATCTTGTGTTTCCTCTCAGTTGTAGTCTACTTTTATTATGTTACAACCCAGTTGATGTGGTGGTAAGACAGAGATTGGGAAAACTTTATAATCTCATATTAAATCTCAGTTTTGTCTAGGGGTCTGAGTCTAGGTTATGACTTTCTAAAGCATTTCTTAGCCTTTTATTCTCCTGTTATAGGACATAGGAAGTCTAGAGGGGACTGGAGTTGTCTAATTGCCTTCTCCTGCTAGTTTCCTCTGAGGGCTGTCATTTGTTACGGAGAAAATCTGAGTATAGTTAAAAATATTTACTTTTTTCCTCTTGTGCCAAAAGGATAGGCAAAAGATTTTTTTTCGACAGTCTTTACCTTGAGAGCATAGTGGGTTTCTAGAGATAAAACCCATGAAAGTGTGGAGGTTCCCTAAGACTGAGCCCCCAGGGTTTTAAAGTCTGAAATGAGTCCACACTCAGCCTTTAGGAATGCATCAATTATGGCTTAAACCTTCCTACCAGTTACTAGCTCCAGTGGGTTCTGCTCCCAGTAAGGTGATCTCATCCTTGGTTCTCTGTATTCTCCTGTCTCTCTAGTGTTAGGGTGGCACTTTGCCATGTGACCTCAATTTTCTGATGGGTCTAAGAAGTCATTGATTTTCAGTTTGTTCAGTTTTTATCTTGTTGTGTGGATAGGAGGGATGACTTCCAAATTGTTTGCTTGTTGAGACTGGGAACCTTCTGGGACTGTCATGGTATGTGTATTTTGGGACATGAATAGGTTAAAAAGGAAACTTCCTTCTTGTGGATCCCAGGTAATGTAATGCACTATGGCTTCCAATTCTGTGCTATCACTTAAAAAAAAAAGTAAACAATTAGCAAACAGAAATAAAGAATCAATTCAGCAAAAGTAAGACAAAATAGACAAAATGGTAAAAAACAAGTTTCAGTTTTAAAACACATTTCTTTGAAATATTCAAGTAAACAGTAGTATACAGGTGCCCTGTGCAAAGGAACTGACGATAGTGACTACTCTTTCAAGGGCATCTTATATTGAGCTGGATGAACTTTGGAAATGATCCTAAGAACCTACAGAGGAGTCAACAAACTATAACCCGCCAGCCACATCTGGCACACCATCTGTTTTTATATGGTCCACAGACTGAGAATGACTTATATATTTATAAATGATTGGAAAATTAACAAAAGAAGAATACTTCATGACACATGGAAATTACATGAGATTCAAATTTCACTGTCCACAAGTAATGTTTTATTGGAACCTAGCCATGCTCATTTGTTTACATATTGTTAATATGCCTTCAGGCTATAATGACAGAATTGAGTGGTTGCCCTGTGAGACTGTATGTGGCACTCTCATCACTTTGGACTAATCCTTGGCACCCTGCAAAGTGCAGTGATACAGTTCTAGCTCCACAGCATTTAAAATATCATCTGATGATATCCTTCCCTTTTTCCCTTCCTCCCTCCCATCTACCCTTCTTTTTCTTTTGTTTCTTCTTTCCTTTCCTCCTTTACTTCTTTTTTCTTCCCCTCACGTATTCATTTACATTTATAGTAAATATCCAGTAAGTCAAAACAAGAAAGGAAAAGTGGACTTTGAATCATTCTTTGAAGACACAATGGAGTGTGGATGATTATGTTATAGAATCAGGTGGCAAAGCATTCTGCATGTTGTGCAATGTTATAGTTGTGCTGAAAGAATACAACGGATGTCAACCAGACTAATTATCATAATATCTCTAGCTCACAGGAAAGCAATGGCTAGAAAAACCTAAAAGAATTTCTTATCACAGTATAATTTCTTCAAAAAATAAAACAATGAGGGCAGCCCCGGTGGTCCAGCAGTTTAGCGCCACCTTCAGCCCAGGGCGTGATCCTGGAGACCCGGTATCGAGTCCCACGTCGAGCTCCCTGAATGGAACCTGCTTCTCCCTCTGCCTTTATCTGCCTAATCTGTGCCCCCCTTCTCTCTCTGTCTCAAATAAATAAATAAATAAATAAATAAATAAATAAATAAAATCTTAAAAAAAAAAAAAACAATGATGGGTGACTGCATGGCTCAGTCAGTTGAGTGTCTGCCTTTGGCTCAGGTCATGATCCCAGGGTCCTGGGATTGGCCCTGCATGGAAGTCCCCGCTTGGTGGGGAGCCTGCTTCTCCCTCTCCCTCTGCCTGCCATTGCCCCTGCTTGTGCTCTTTTTCTTTATCTGTCAGATAAATAAATAAAACCTTTAAAAATAAATAAATAAATAAAACAATGAAAATGAGGCTGCCACCAAAAGATGTTTCTGAGTGGCCCACTTATTAGCCAAGCAAGGAAAGCTGTTTTCCAATGGTGAGTGAGTTAAGTAAATTATGATTGATTGAAGCAGCCAAAGAAATGTGTTCAGAGAAAATAAACTTGTTGAGACTTTTAGCTTTTCAGTGAGGTGTAATGAATGTAAAGCATTTAAATCCCGTGGTTACTTATTGTGTTATACATTAGCAGGTACTTTGCAGAAAATATTTGAATCTGTCATGTGTAGCTCCATCCAGTAGCTCCATTGGTGAACTCATTTGCTCTCATGGATGTTACTATAGTTGGGTCCATGAATTTTTGCCAGAAAAAGAAACTGAATATCCTGACTTGTGCCACACAGCAGTTCAATGGCAGTAGTAAAGTTTTATTGTGATTTTCTGAGCTCAAGGCCATGATTGAAATTTTTTGAAATGAGATGGACTGCCTTCAGCCACTACTATTGAACACTGAATGGCTCTGAAAATTAGTTTTTGCTGCATTCTTGATGTTTCATAATGAATTCAAACTAAAATCTCAAAGCCAAACAACACTCATATGAGAAACTTGCACTGCTGTAAGTCATTTTGACAATTAATATCGTTTGAGTCTCAAGTTGCCTTACACACTTACAGTGGTGTCAAAAGATAAAACAAGAAGTGAGATCTCCATTTCCATGCAAATTTTCAGTGAATATGTTTTCTGAGATCAAACTTTGGTTCCAGCAGCAGTTTTTGGACCAAAATGCAAATGCAAATTTCCATATTTCAAAATCCATTTAACTGAGCAATTGAGGAGTTTCCATCTTACCTTCAATTGGAAGTGATTAATCTGCAAAGTAATGGGATGCTAAAAGACAAATATCAATAGAAAAGTTTAATAGAACTCTATAAATGCCTTTCAAGCAATGAATATGCTCAATTCAAGTTGTATGCTCATGAACTGATATCAGTATTTGGCAGGACTTTTCTGTGTGAGAAGACATTTTCAAAGATGCAATATTCATTTTTGAATTGAAATACTCAGTGAGGTAAAAATCTCATTAGAGATCAGTATTAACGGACGAACATTAGCAATGATGATGTGCCAATTACATTTGAGCCCCAATTAAATGAAATGTTATCACCTCAGAAAGAACTTTTTTCTTCTCATTATGGAGCTATACAAAAATTGCATAATAGGCTTATTACTAAAAAAGTATCAAATTATTATTATGTTTTACATTCTGTCTGTAAAAAATGTGTGGGAATTTGTTTTTTTCTCTTTATTTAAGTGTCTGTAGCACATTCTTGACTTTGCTTCTTGGTCTACAAAGCCTAAAATATTTACTATCCATCCCTTTATAGAAACTGTTTGCGGATCCCTGACCTAGACATTCTCAACTTCCTGTGTGCTAGAAGACGGTCTGAGTCCTCAAATGAATAAGCCCCATGCACAGAGCCAATAATCTACAAAGATCCTTGTACATTATAAATGGAACAAAGAAAGTGTTTAAGCTGTTTAAGTGTCAGCTGCCATGTCAGTCAGACTATCTCCCAGTAAACCTGGCACATGAACAAAATAGGGTGCCCCTTTTTTCAACACATGTGTATTAGTTTCTTAGAGCTGCTAAAACAAAGTACCACAAATTGGAGGCTTGAAACAACAGAACTTTATTTTTGCCTAGTTCTGGAGACCAAAGTCTGAAATCAAGCTGTTGGGAGGGCCATGGTTCCTTTGAAGCTTCTGGAAAAGAATCTCATTTTGGCTCCTTCTAATTTCTGGTGGTTGCCAGTAGTCCTCAGCATTCCTTGGCTTGTAGCTTCATCACTCTTTCTACCTTCACTGTCACGTGGAGTCTTCCTTATGTCTCTGTCTACATCTTCTCTTTTTATAATTATATGAGTCATATAAGATTTAGGGCTCGCTTCTATCCAGTATGATTTCATCTTATCTTAACTAAGTACATCTGCAAAGACCCTATTCCAAAAAAGGGCACATTCTGAGGTTGTAAGTGGACGTGAATTTGACAGGAATGGGGGGTGGATACGATTCAACATGTTGCATTATAGCAGTACAAGGAGGAAGTGATCCAAATGGTTCTTGGTTAGAAATCATCAGGACATGTGGTAGAGTAATGCTCCTTCTCCCTAAGGTATTCACATCCTAATCTCTGAAATATGTGAATATATTGTTTTATATGTCAAAAAAGACTTTGCTGATGTAATTAAGCTGAGAATGTTAATAGGTGGAGATTATGCTTGATTATCTGGATGTGCACGATGAGGTCACAGGGGCCTTTGTAAGAGAGAAACAAGAGAGTCAAAGGCAGAAGAAGATGGATGGCAGAAGGAGAAATGGGAATGATGAGTTTTGAAGAAGGAAGAAGGGACAACGAACGAGCCAAGGAATGCTGGCAACCTCCAGAAACCGGAAGTGAAAAGGAAATAGATTCTCTGTGGAGCTTCCAGAAAGAATGCAGCCCTATCCCTACCTTAATTTTAGCCTCATCAGAGTCATTTTGGACTTTTTATCACCCCCCTCCAAGAATTATAAGGGAATAACTGTGTATGGTTTTATATTGCTGTTTGTGGTAATTTGTCACAGCAGCCATAGAAAGAAAGGAAAAGAGCTCCTAAAGCTTGTTCCAATAGCTATGAGGATGAGTCCTGGTCATGGCTGAAGGGAAGGCAACAGTAGAGAAATGGAGATAAGATTTGGGGGCAATGAGGGAAACAGTGGAGAAATGGAGGAAAGGATAAATACGAGAAAGGCCATGCAGGAATGGGTGATGGTGCACCTGGGGTGAATGAGAAATCAGACAGCATTCTGCTTCTGCTCTGTTACTGGCATGAATTTTTAAGATGATCGTAAAGGACAGATGAATTTTGGTTTGGGCCTGAAGTTTTAAATAAAAGTGATTTGAGTTTGTAGGAAAAAAGGTGGTGTTTTCTTAAATTAATGACACAACTCAGGATTTACGTGCAATTTTTCAGATTCAGAACATTCCTGAGTGATCTTCATAATCATCGTTCCTTCCAGATGGCCTCCTACACAGATGCCCTTGTTTATAATACAGAACACAACAGTGCTGAAAGGACCTTTCAAAGTTTTGTTTCTAGGGGTGTTAAAGGCTTCACTTTGGCTTGGGAGCTAAGAAATATTTGTAGCCAAACAAACGTTTCAGAGGTGAGATGTTCCCTGAAAAAGATGATTTGCCCACTAGCATAGAAAGTGTGAGGTCAGGAAAAAGAAGTTGAGTGTTACCACTCACTATGGATCTTGGATGAAAATCACTAGGCTAAAAATAAACTCTGCTAGCCAGCTCATTCTGTCATGACCCCACACTTCTTAGGAAACAGTAACGCTGAAACTATTTTTCAAACGGAGAGCAAATTAAGAAAACATCATGCCAAACAGGGGATAAAAGCTCAGATGATCAGAAAAGGACTTCAGAACTGTTTTAAAATGATAAAACTAATCCTGTATTTGAAAAATAAATTCTGATAGCCGCTGTTATTTTGAACTCCTGGTTTTATTTATTTATTTTAAAATGGAACACTATTTTATAGGGCAAGGGAGGGTCTAGCATTGTGTTCCTAGAGATGTAAAAAATGCAATAAAAAAAGTATTAAGATGTCTGTCTTTCTGGGATGGGTATAGGAAGTTACTGCCCACTCATAGGTGAATAGATAAGATTAGAATTTTTTTTTAAAAATCTTGGCTACCAGTGGATTTGAAATCCTTTCCTCCAGTCAGAGAGCTTTAAACAATACTGATGCTCAGGCCCCAAATCCTGATATTCTTCTTATAACTGGCTGAGAAACAGGACCAGATGGGGTCTGGAGTTCCTTGAAAATGTAAAAATTCCTTGATTGACAGAATTTTATAATAATGGTTCCTTAATTTTAATAAAGTGATGATAGTTATGATCACCTAGTTTTAATAAAAATCTGATCTAATTTCATAATTATGGCCAGAAGTCTTATCATTATGATCACTTTAAGAGGCTGAATTCTTTAGCAGATTTCATTTAGCAAACATTTATCACATACTGAATATGCTGTACTCTTAAGAAACCTCGGTTCTGTAGGGTAGTGAAGCATATTAAAAAAGGCACATATTCTCAAGCCATATGACATGCACATAGAATTATGTTTAAGCGAAAGAGGTAATAGTGAGGGAGGAGAGGTTAAATTTATTCAGGGTGGGATAGAGGTGTGATGGAGAGATGAGAGAAGTTTCTGGTCTTAGCTGAGTTTGGAAAGCTAGAGCTTGTCAGGTTGGCAAGTCAGAAGGGCATTTTAGATTCAGGGAAGGCATGTAAAAAATCATAGACCTGAAACAGCATGTTCAGAAGATGATTATTAATACTGCTGGAGGATGACATTTGGAAGATATATTAGGAGAGTGGGGAATTGGCAGAAGGTAGGAGATGAGGCTAGAGAGTCAGGCGGTCCCAAGAATGGGGCTAGGTGAGGGGATCCTTTCAACCTTTCAGGCATCAGAGCCAGCTGACAACAGTTGGGAGGTTCTCAGAACTGGGACATGCGCAGACTTGTGTTTTTGCAGGATCCCTCTGGCAGCCCTGGGGGAGATGAGTCTAGGAGAAGTGATATCAAAGGCAGAGAGATGAGTAAGGAGACTGTTGCTAAACTCAACCAGAAGACTTGAACTAGATGCATGAGTAGAGAGGAAGGATAGATCTAAAACAATCATGGAGAAAGAATGAACGAGACCTGGCCAAGGAGTGATAGATACCAAGGAGACAGGGAGTCAAATTGAGTTCCAGATTTTTTTATTTTCCAGACAGATGGCTTATGATACCCATCAGGCCCCAAACATTAAAGGACAATTTATTTTATAGACTTAGTCATATAGGAGCAGATATTTTCAGGCTTTGCTCAGCAGCATGGAATGTGAACTGTGTCATCCTAGCCTCATGCAGTAATGTGGGGATAAGGTGATAGAGTGTGTGCAGGTGTTCAGGGTAAAAGTGGGAAGGAAGTCATGGCTTTTGTTTTGCTTTGTTTTCTTTGTGGCAAAATGCAGACAACATAAAATTTACAAGGAAAATTAACAATTTTAAGTTGACATAACATGCAGTTAACATACATGACATACATAACATACATGACTTAACACACAGTTCAGTGGTATTAAGTACATTTACACTACTGCGCACCTGTCATCACCATCCATCCTTAGAACACTTTTCCTCTTATAAAACAGACTCTGTACCCATTAATTTATGTTTCCTCATTTCGCACCCTCCCCATGTCCCAGCAAGCACCATTCTACTTTCTATCTCTATGAATTTGACCGTTCTATGTACCTCAACTCCTAGAACCACACAATAATTGTCTTTCTGTGACTAGCATATTTCACTTAGCAAAATGCCTTCAAGGTGTATCCACGTTATAATACACGTCAGAATTTCCTTCCTTCTTTTGGCTTAATAACATTCCATGGTATGCATGTATCACATTTTGTTTATCCATTCACATCTTTCAGTGGACGCTTGGGTTGTTTCCACCTTTGACCATTGTGAATAATGTTGTTATAAGCATAGGTGTACAGATCTCTCTTCAAAACCCTGCTTTCAATTCTTTGGGATATAGACCCAAGAGTAAAATTGTTGGATAGTATGGTAATTCTATACTTAATTTTTTGAAAGAGTGCTATGCTGTTTTCCACAGTAGCTGAACCATTTTACATCTCACCAATAGTGCACAAGGGTTCCAATTACTCTACATCCTTACCGACAGCTGTTACTTTGTTTTTGGGGGGTTGCTTTTTTGTTTGTTTGTGAGGTGAGAGTTCCTTGTGGCCTCTTGCTCCAGTTTTCATTAGCTAAAAGCAGCTACAACTTCAACTCTCAAATCATCTCTTTTAGTTGAGGGTTCCATAGAGTTTTCTAATGTGGCTTGTACCATTGTTCTTGCCCTTGCTTTTTCCTGGTCACTGTTGTGGTGTTTCTTCTAGACCTGGATGTCATTCTGTTGCTGAAGTCATGTTCAAAATGGCCACCCCTTGCCATCTCTCATGATACCTCCACATTGGTGGGTGGCTCCTTCTTGGTCTTCTCCAAAAGCCATCAAGCCCCAATCACATAACTGCCTTCCTCTCACTGCCCATCAGTCCCCAATAGCACTGTATACTCGTAATCTCTTTTCCACTGGTGCTGAATCAACCATTTGATGCATTTCAGCCTACTGCTGCCCCCCTTTCTAAGTACCTGACACAAGGGAAAGGGCCAGAAAATAAGGTAGAAGGTATAAGACTGGGCTGCATTCCAGCACTGTCCTCCTTTGCAGGCTAAGCCTGTTCTCCATCCCTCCCTCCTCATTTCCTGGTACAAGTACCTTCCCCAGCCGCAATCTAGTCCTAGAGGCGAAAAAGCAGCCCCAGGTCTCCACACACTTGAAGTATTCACCCTGCAGGATGGCTACCAGTACCATGGGATGCAACCACTGTCCTCTTGAGGCTTATAGGGCTTTCCTGCAAATAAAACCCTGATGGGCCTACTCAGGCATCCTGAATTCAAACAAGGGTATAAGCACAGGCCTTTTCACTGGCCTCTTGCTTCAATGTCATAGAGCTTTCAGATAAGATTGCTATAATTGACATATTCTTCTGTCTAATATAGAAATTATTCCTGTTCAAATATTGTATAAATCCTGGTAAAACAGGTTCTTGCAGTAGTCCAAAGTAGCATTTTCTGTATGACATTTCCCATTCATTTTTATGCTCAGACCTGAAGTTTAGGACCCGTATAGGTTTCCTGGGGCTGCTGCCAAAAATTAACACACACTGGGGGGCTGAAAACAATAGACATTTATTCTCTTAAAATGCTAGAGGTCAAGAGTCCAAAATAAAGGGTCAGCTGTGACAGTTCTTTCTGGAGGCTCTAGAAAGTATCCACTCCATACCTCTCCTCTAGGTTCTGGTGGCTGCCAGCAACTCTTGGTGTTCTTTGGCTTCTGGCCTAACTTCAATGTCTGCCTCTGTCTTCACAGTTTTTCTTACCCACATCTGTATGTTAAATCCCCCCTTTCTTTCTCTTATAAGGACACCAGTTATTGGATTTGGGGCCCACCCTAGGTCTAGGATGATCTCATCTCAAGATCCTTAATTATGTCTACAAAATCCTATTTCCAAATATGGTCACAGTTATAGGTATAGGAGTTAGGACTTGGATATATCTTTTGGAGGCCACTCTACCCATGACAGGGCCCAACATCATGTCTACACCAGTTGTTCCACCAAGGTGGTGACCTAGAAAAAATAATCTGATAATTGGCTACTTGGAATAAATGGGAAATAGCTTCCTTCTGACTTTAAGGTTAGAAAGATCATATTTGGTGTTCTGAAGAGTGTTTATTATTAATGAGGATTTAGAGTCTCTCTCCCTCCACCATTTTGCCAATTCTGGCTATGGCCACATGCTTCTCCTGCTCCAAAGCCAGCAGGAAACAGTAGCTGGGATGCCGAAACTATTTAAAGTGGTATGATTAGTTCCCATGTCTCCTGACCCACAGGCTTTGCTATTTGATGAACTTAAAACATTGCTTGTGAATATCAAATAACAAGAAGAATGACTAATTAAACCATCCCAAATTGATGACTTGGAACCTTTTAAGCAAAAAAGACTCAGAGATGAGATTTATTACCATTTCCAAGCACTCCCTGAGCAGAATTAAAAACTCCCTCCTGGAAAACACAAAACAAAACAAACAAAAAAAAACTCCCTCCTGGAAAAGACTGTGAAATAAGACTCTCCTTAGCCAAGAGAGAAAATCTAGTGTACAGAGACCAAACATAAATACCAAGCAAGGAAACAAAGTCTCCTGGGAGAAATAATGTTGATGATGAGATGTGGTAGTCAGAGAAAGAGAGAGAGAGAGAGAGAGAGAGAGAGAACATGCACATGCAAGCATAGTGATGCCAGCCTGTTCCCAAGAATACCCTCTTTGCTTACTACAAGGGAGCTGAGGACAGTATGAAGATGGAGCTCTTCTAATGATGGCCTCAGTTGCTGTTTCTTTTCCCCATTGCTTGTACCCACTCTATGTTAGACAGTGGCAAGACTAAGAAAGAATAATACTGACTGAATCTGATTGAAGTTTCTTTAGCTTCAATGGTGACACATACATGAAGCCCACGTTAGATACCTTCAGAATTGGTTGGGCACCTTGGGGGTGGCTTCTGCAAGAACTAAACCTGTGGCACCGAACTAAAGAGAGAAGAGAACTAGCTTCCCAGGACTAATGCTTATGTGTGGGACTTTGCAAAAGGGAGTGATCCCAGAAAGGGAGGTGGGACACCCTAATATATAAAGAGGTGCAATACTCCCTACATTCACTGTACTATAGCAGCTGCAGTAAGATAGAGCTCACCTTTTTAAATCAAGTGGTGAGATGCTCCTTTTCTTCATAGGACAGAAGCAGCTACATGAGTATTTAACTTCCCAGAAAAGTGGTTAAAAAATTAGTGACAAATTGTTAAACATTTTTTTTTCTATTTTACCTCTGTGCATTTGCCCAGAGGAAGAGACACAATATTACACTATTGGCTACTGCCTGCTGTCCTCTGGGAAATGGTTTCTCAATATAGAAAAGATAGGCAATTAGAATACTCAGGAATAATGGAATTCATCCATCCATCCTTTCTTCCCTCATCTCTCCTTCCATCCATTCATCCTCCTATCAACATATGGAGTACCTATAAGGCATTCAGCATTGTAAGAGATGCAAAGACAAATACGATATAAGGCTGAAAATATATCATCTTTTAACCACAGAATCTTGTGATTCTCTAGTTTTCCCCATTAGATGATAAATCCACCAATCTTCCTTTAGCCATGCTCAACAGTTGACTACCAGAGAAAGAGGTGTCTGAAATCAAGAAGTCTATGTTCAAATCCCAGCCCTGTTACAAATTGTGAGATTATGGGTTAATTAATTAAATTATCTAGACCACAATTTCCTCGTTTGCAAGTGAGAAATAATTCCACCTTCAGAGAGTTATATGGAAAAGATGAAATATATAAAATTCCTGCATATAGTAGTTCTCTTTCTCTTAATTCTTATACGAAGATCTTTCTCTCTAACAGGAATGTGGCAGTTCTCTGTTAAATAGTCTGTGGTGTTTAAAAGTTTGGTTTAAGACTCATAAAGAAAGGAATTTAATTGTATTCCCCAAGTCAGGATTACCTGGCAGGTCTCCTGGTTTTTTGCAGACTAGCTCCTTTCCAGGATTCTAGAATATCCTAGTCTGAAGAAGTTTCAAAACTCTCAGTCCATCTACTTCATGCCAGGTCAACTTGGGTTTCTTTCTATTCCAGTGCTGCATCTCCTTGACTATTTATGGTTTTAGTGCATGCCAGTGCATTTAGGATTTCCAAAGGAGCCATTATTGCTCTTACTCATGCTTAAATGTTTGCTCACCCAGCCCATAGACTCGCTGGCACATACCAGGGAGCCACATGCATTTCCCAAGTATATGGGTCAAAGGCTATTTTTTATCATTTGGGTCAGATACATACTATTTATAAACTTATCTTAATTTGATTTTTTTAAGTACTAAAGTTTCTCCAGGCAAAACTTTGAGATAAGAGAAATGTTTATTTGTGGATTCTAATTTTTATTATTCAAAGTGCATTTGTGCTTCTTGTGAAAAATAAGATGAGATTGCTAAATGTCCTTTCAACCAAAAGGGGACATATATACAGAAGTGGAAATTCCACACTGCTTTTCTAATTTCACAGACATTACATTGGGCAAAATGTGAGTTTTTAAAAAGACCTTGCTCCATCAATTCCTTCTGCCAACTAGCTCTGAGGTTATGGGTAAATAATCTCTCAGAGTTTACTTTTCTAATTTGTAAATGGGGGCTATACTGCCTAAATTCAGGATAGCTGTGAGATGATAGAGCATGCCTGTAAAAGGTGTAGCAGGAAGTCTGACACATTACAGTCAATAAACACTGTATTATTATTTTGATTTCCTCATATTTCCCACTACTTCCATATGTACTATATCTCAAGGGTAAGGCCTATTTGTAGGTCAAAATGTCATTCATGTGAGGCCTAAGCTGTCACAAATGCAAAATTTTTCTTCTGAGCTTGAGGGATGTGACCCTTCCCTTCTTTATATTATGAATACTTACAAGTAATCAAATGAGTCACTAAATCTGTTGGTAGAGATTATCAAAGCCTTGAGTCTATATTGTATTATAGCACATGGAGAGGTAGTTGAAATTCCCCCATTTCATGCATTGTGAATATATGTGTTGAACATATGAGGTGTCAGGTGCTTCTAGGCTCAGGTACACAGTGATGGATCAAACATACATGGTTCATATTTTCATGATGTTTCAAACTTTAGCACAAGAATTGCATGTGTAATTATAGATTGTGGCAAGTGCCATGAAATAAAAGACTAAAGTCTATGAAAGGGAATGATACAGGGGACAAAATTTAGATGGGAGGATTGGTCAAAGCAGGCTTTATTTAAGCTTTGACCTATGCCAGGAGCTAGTTGGGAAAAGAATGGATGCAAAATGCAGTCTAAGTGGAGCCTGGGAGAAGTGGATCTGGTTGGAGAAACCAGGAGAAGAGAAGGTCCCAATCATCTAATGAAAAAGAGCATGAGGAAAGAAGGCAGGACCACCAAGGTTCTGTGGTCACGTTACAGGTTCTATATGTTATTTTGTGTACAGTGAGGATGATAGGAATGTTTTCAGCAGGGGGAATGAACTGCTTAGATTCAGGATTTTTGAATGACATTAAAGGTGCAGTGAGAAGAAGGAATTGGGACTTGGGTGGGAAGGATGAGGGTGGCATGAAGGTTAAGAAAGAAAGCAGGGAGAGTAGGTGGTGAGAGACCAGCTGGCTTGGCATAGGGTGGAGGCAGAGCTGAGAGCACCTGCTGCTGGATGGATCACAGAAAAGAGGTTGATGAGGGAAGGGCAGATGATGAGTTCTATTTCCTGCTTGAGCCACTAAAAACAATGCCCCATTAACAGCATCACAAGAGTGGTCTTAAGTTGATCATGGGTTTCAATTGCTGCAATTTGGGGTATTAATTGATATTCTTAGAGAATTTTGCTTAGGATTTTCTTTCTTGATTGTTTTGTTTCTACCAAACTGCTTAGTTAGCATCTTGATTGTCTAGTTGATGGTCTCCCATTCTTTGCTGTCAATAAGATCTTACACAAGAGTATGGAACTGGTGGGTTATGTACTATTACATCATCTTCTGCTCTGCCTTAGTCATTGCCACAAATCTTTAATAACCACTGTGTTAGAAGAATCTCAAACTTCAACTTCAGGATTGTTCTCATTGGTCTCTGATCATCTGCCCCTTTCTTTTCCCACACCTTTGCCCTTATCTGCAATGGCCTCATCCTTCCTGCCTGCCAATTTGAAGTTTGACTATCCTTTTAGACTCAGTTTGTGCTACTGCCTCTGAGAAGCCTTTACTGATCAACTCAGCTCAGTGGGCTTCCTTTGACACATCGAACTTGATCTTGCAATTTTAATTTTCTTTGTATGAATGTGGGTCTTTTCTGTCCCCAAACATTGTAAGTTTCTTGAAGGCAAGGATGAGGTCTCTATATGCCTCTAGAAACTTTCATAAGTCCTCACATATGGTCAAAATTTAAAAATGTTTCTTGGGCAAGTAGTTGAGCTCATGTTAAGTCAGGTGGGAGGGAAGCCTGGTGAACCAGTGTTCTGGGTCAGGTGGGACCTTAAGACAAGTGGTTGGTCAAATGGTTGAGTTTATGTTAAGTCAAGTGGGAGGGAAGCCTGGTGAAGCGGTATTCTGGGACAGGTGGGATCTTAAGACAACTTTTGCCCTACAAATTAAAGACAACTATCTGACTACACATAAATAATATTGTTTTTGCACATATCACAAAATAAATATATCATGGCTTCTGTTTTCTGCTATCTATCAATACATACTAGAGATCGAACTTGAAGAAGACATATTTTTAGGGCCTTGTGATATTTCAATGCTATCTCTTGCTGTACTTTCTAGAGCCACGTTATTCATTTTTGGTTTTCATTCTCTGAAATATATTCATCAAGACAGCTTCTGGGCATAGATCCAAAAAAACAGTTTCAAGAAACCAGGGAATTAAATAGCACCAACCAAATTTTCAGTCGTAACAATAACTATTAAGCAGATCTCATTTAATTCTGGGCTGTGATCTGGACCAAGGAAAATTAACTCTTGCCTTTTCACGTCTCAATATTTATGGAGCTGGGACACCAAACTACTGTTTGTGTAGATTTTTGATATACCCTAATCCCCCCCACCCCGAAGTGTGCCAAATCATGACACTCGTATATTTAAAACATGTCTAAAGTTCTTTTCTTTGAGAATTTGGGGAATGTTCAAAATAATTTGGAAGCCATTTACAGCATTGTAAAGCCAGTACATGTAGTCTTTTTGTATAGACGCTCAAAGTAAAAAAAGGAAAGACAATGTCAATACGGACACAGCCTAATTTTTACATTGCATTTTATTGTTCTCTTTCCAGAAACCATTCAGAATTCCTTGAACTGGATTCCTCTCTTCCTTTTGTCTGGGGGATTTCAACATCTAGCTCAGTGGCTCTTAGCCAAAGGTCAAATTAGAATGATCTGTGGGCCAGGGACCAAGGTGATTCCACTATGCAGCCAGGGTTTAAGACTAAGGCAGCTTACTAAACATTAACATGCTGTAGCAGATATGCTTCTATCTAAGCACAGTAGAATGGGAATGTTCACAGCAGCCTTCATTATAATAGCTCCAGTCTGGAAACAACCCAAATGGCCATCAACAGTAGAATGGAATGCTAAATTATAGAATACTCATACAAGAGAATATAATATAGCAGTAGAAATAGCTGAATTACAGCTACACAAAACAGCATAGATAAGCCTCGTGATGTGGGATGAATGAAGCCAGACATAAATAAATGCATATTGTTTCATTCTATTTTTATAAAATTCAAACATGGACAAATTTAACCTACGTCGTTAAAAGGCAGGATACTGATTTGGGTTTGAGGAGGGAGATGGGGCAGTAATTGAGAGTGATCATAGGAAAGGAATCCATGGTGTTGGTAATGTCCTCTCTTTTGAGCTTTGTGGAAATTAGAGGCCTAAAGTCATACAATATAAAATTGAGCTTTCGCTTTATCATTTCAGTATGTTCTAAAATCTGTATGCTGAAATAATTAATGAAACTCACCTGTAATATAAAATAATACAATCTTTTGGAAGAAGCTGTTTGATCAAATAATAATAATGGAAGTTTACAGTGACATTTATCATTATGGGTCTTACTTTTCTACTGGTTCTTGGTTTTTGAAAAATATAATGCAGTCTTGGAGACAGACCTCCTTAGGACAATGTTTTGGAAGTTGATTATATTAATCACAATAAATAGGGTCCAAGATGGATCTGTTCATTTAATTCTGTTCTAAAGCATATAGCATCTGTTATAAAGCCAATTATATGATTTTCAAATAAATGTAATGTCTTATAGATTCACATTGTAATATGGACCTTTGCAGGGTTAACACTATTTTAAACCACCCTTGATATCTTGAAGGTGCCTAATAAATTTATGGGTTGAAACATTTGATTGATTCAAGTGATACTGGACCAAATAATTTAATTCACTTCTAAATGTTATTTTCTGATTTTGACAATAATATAGGTTTATTCTAGACAAATTAGGAAATAATCAAAAGAAAAATGCTCAGAATTCAACCACCTGGAGGCAAGCACTTCTAACACAGGCATAATCCTCCAGGAAGATGTATATGTACATGCATTTAAACAAAATTGGCTATATAGCTTTGAGTCCCATTTTTTTCATCTAGTGATATAAGCATCTTGCTAAGTCATAAATGTTCTGCAGAGCTATGAATTTTAAAGGTCACGTAGCATTCCATAACTTATTTAAACTCTATTGTCAGACATTTAGAGTTTTCCATTTTCTCGCTTTTATTAGAAGTTAAGAATAGAAAGCCTTGCAATGGTGCAGAAAACAGGCTAAGGAATATTAGTTATGTCTCAATTTAAAAAAGAAAAAGAATTATGGCAGATAACGTGAGGGGGAGGAGCTGGTATGACCAAATTCTGCTACGCTTTGTCTATTGCTCACAGTCTTTACATCTTTTTTTTCCCTCTTCCTCTTCTTTTTTCTTCCCTCCTTCTTCCCCACCTCTTTCTTCCACCTCCTCCTCCTCCTCTTCCTCCTCTTCTTCTCTGGCCACAATGACCTCCTTGCTGCTCATCAGTATATGTTTACTCTCCTGTGCCTTTGTGACTTTGTGACTCCTTCCACCGGGATCACTTTCCTGTCACCATGTGGCTCCTTTACTTCCTTGAAGTTTTTATTGAAATGTCCACCTTTTTAGGAAGACCTTCTTTGGTCACCTAAACTAGCATTTCACCCATATAACCCCAATTCTTATGTAATCTCCAAGATTTATTTATTTTTTTCCCTACTAGCATTCATTATAATCTGCCATAGTTTCTATTTCTATTATCTTTCCTAGTCGGTCTCCTCCACTGGATGGCTAAGCACAAAGAGTACAGGGATCTTTGCTCCTTTTGTTTGCTGCTGACTTCTCAGTGTCTGGACTATGCTGTCTCACTCTAAATGCTCAAAAAAATATTTGTTGAATGAATCAACATCGCTGTTGTCATAATCCTCACCAACCACCCATCTTCATCAGGAATCCTTTTTGAATATTCATGCTGTGTAGAAATTTATAATCCGATCAGAGCAATTGGGTACATAATTTAACACATTCCATTATTCGACGTGACCCACTCAGAGTACATCCTCAGAGACAGATCAAACCATGAAATTGAATAAATGGTCTTTGTTTATGTCACTGAACATAATAGCTAGACAATAAGAAGCTGGAAAAACTGTTCTGAGTACATAATTAACCAGATTAAAATGATTCAAAGGGAATTTATGAAGGAAAAGGAAATTCAGGGTTAAGGAACGTCTTAATCTTCCCAGTTCTTGCAAACTGTGAAGAGTAATTTTTTAAGATGATGGAGTTTATCCTCCTTATCTAGAAGAACAAGACAGCCTGACCTAGTCTGTCCATAGCAATTCTGCCAAACAGCAATACTGGATCAACTCAAAAATACATTTTCCTTGTTCCTCCTTCTGTTCCAAAGCCCATAGGCACTGTTGAAGAAAACCAAGTAACCAGCTCCATTGCAAATATGCAATACCCAGCCTCAGGCAGGCCCACAGCTCTGCTTAGCAATCCTGGAATGGAGTTTTCAATTTTTTTGGTCTCAGATCCTCTTTCATACTTAATTACTGAGGCTCCAAAGAGCTTTTGTTTATGTGCATCATACATATTGAATGTTTATTATATTAGAAATTAAAACCAAGAAATTTCAAAAACATTTAAAAACAGCAATAAAATCAATACATGTTAACACAAAGGACATATTTTTATGCAAGATAATATTTTCCAAAAACAATCAATGAGATGAGCATTGTTTTATATTTTTGCTAATCTCCTTAATGATTGGTTTAATAGAAGATAGCTGGGTTCTCATATCTGTTTCCCCTTTCAATCTTTTGAGATGTAGCCCTCTGTGTAGCCTCTAGAAGACTCCACTGTCCACTCAAGAGAGAGTCAGAGTGAAAATGTAAATAATGTCTTATTATTATTATGTGATTTACCCTCCACTCTGTTTCAGTTTGTCATGTGCACTCAGTCTTCCCAAAGGTTCATGATGGTTTTTGCTTGTTATCAATAACATCACGATCACTGTCAAATCCAATGGGAAGTTTCATTAGCTGGAGGGACTGGGGAAGGTTTCATGCGCATTGAGGTAGATGTTGAAGACTGACTCTGAATATTCCAAGTCAAGGTAGAAGAAAGGGCAGAGATGGGTGAGGGTGGAGGGCAAACAGTTCCTGTGACAGGAGGTGAGAGAAAGTGAGGCTGGAAAGGCCCAATAAGGAGTGTGGACTCCTCCTGAGGGCATAAGAAGCCATGGAAAGCGATAGGCATGTTAGTTTGGGAAGGAGGCATATTAAGCAACACTTTTTTTTTTTTTTTTTTTTGGACAAGAGGAAAGGGAACAAAAGATACAGTTATTGCTGTTGGAGGTAGTGATGTGTAGGAGAGTGGAGGGTGCTTATTCATCTAATCAGTATATGTTTATTGAGCTCCTACTAAGTACCAGAAAATGGATAGTTTCTACTTACTCTGCATTATCAGATGAATGCCGTTTGGGAAGAGGAGTGTCATTATTGCTTAGAAGGGAAGTCAAAGTTTGGAGAACTTCTGCAGTTGGCATTGTTAAGGACCTCACAAATACTGACAAAGAACCACCAGTATTTAGTCAGTGGATAGACTAATCTGTGGTTAGGAAATTGTAGGAGCCAGTGGAGCAGAAGACCAAAAATATAGGTGAACTACAGAGTGTTCATGAGAGCATGGTTAACACGATTGGCCCTGGATTTCAGGCTTTTAAAAAAATTTTATTGAGGTAAAATTCAAATAACATAAAATTAACCATTAACCATTCTTTTTTTTTTTTTTCCATTAACCATTCTAAAGTGTCTGATTCAGTGGCATTTAGTGCATTCATAGTGTTGTGCAACCATCACCTCTGTCTAGTTTCAAGATATTTTATCTCCTAAGAGGTAATCCTGTTCCCATTAAGCAGTCACTGGCCAGTCACCCCTCCTCCCAGACCTAGGAAACCATTAATCTATTCTCTCTCTCTCTCTGGATTTTTGTTCCAGATAGTTCATATCAATAAAGTCATGCAATATGTGACTTGCTTCTTTCATTCAGCAAAATGATTTCAAAGTTCTTCCATGTTGTAACACATATTAGTACTTTATTTCCTTTTGCTGTCAAATAATGTTCCATTTTATGGATATACTACCTTTTGTTTATCCACTTACCAGCAATGCATTTTTGCATTTTTTTCGACTTTTTGGCTATTATGAATAATGTTGCTGTGAACATTTGTGTACAAGTTTTTGTGTGGACATATGTTTTCATTTTTGGAGGTATATACATAGGAGTGGAATTGCTGGGTCATAGAGTAGCTCTATGCTAAAATATTTGAAGGCCCGCCAAACTGTTTTCTAAAGTGACTGTACCATTTACATTTCCCCGAGCAGTATGTGAGAGTTCTAAATTCTCCACCTCTTTGCTAACATTTGTTAATATTTGTCTTATTTTATTATACTCTTCCTTGTGGGTATGAAGTTGAGGTTTGCATTTCCCTAGTGACCAATGCTACTAAGCAGCTTATCACAGGCTTATTTACTACCTATACCTTTTTTTTGGTGAAGGATAAGTTCAGTTCTTGCTCATTTTCCATTTGGATTGTCTGTTATTTTAGCATTTAGAGAATTCTTAATATATTCTGGATGCACATACCTTTGGTCAGATATGTGATCTATGAATATATTCTCCCAGTTTGTAACTTGTCTTTTCACTCTCTTTTTTTTAAAATTTTTTTTAAAATTTTTTTAATTTATTTATGATAGTCACAGAGAGAGAGAGAGAGAGAGAGAGAGGCAGAGACACAGGCAGAGGGAGAAGCAGGCTCCATGCACCGGGAGCCCGACGTGGGATTCGATCCTGAGTCTCCAGGATCGCGCCCTGGGCCAAAGGCAGGCGCCAAACCGCTGCGCCACCCAGGGTTCCCCTCTTTTCACTCTCTTAATAGTGCCTTTTGCAGAGCAGAGGCTTTTAATTTTGTTGAAGCCCAAATTACTGTTTTTTTTTAAAAAAAATGAATGGATCATGATTTTTCATGTCCTAAGAACTGTTTGCCTGTCTTTTCTTTCTGATGATTTCCTCCTTTTTCTTATAAAAGCTTTATAATTGTACACTTTATATTTATATTTATGATACATTTGAGTTAACTTATTAAAAAGATTTATTATTTATTTTAGAGAGAGAGAAAGACAGTGCATGAGTGGGGGAAGGGGCACAGGAAGAGGGAGAGAGGCATAGCAGACTCTCTGCTGAGCAGGGAGTCCTATGCGAGGCTCAATCTCACTCATGACCCTGAGATCATAACCTGAGGAAACCAAGAGTCAGAGGCCCAGCCAACCCAGCCACCCAGGAGCCCTAATTTGAGTTAATTTTTGTATAAGTTATGAATTTAGGTTTAGGCTTATTATTATTATTCCTATTTTGCCTACAAATATTTAATGGTTTCAGTAACATTTATTGAAACACTATCTTTTTTCTATTAGATTGGCTATGCATCTTTGTCAGAAATTGGGTGACTGGGCTTGTGTATAGCTCAATTTCTGGATTCTCTGCTATGTTTCCTGGATCTATGTGTCCTTTTTTTCTTCAATAAAACACTCATTTGATTACTGTAGATTTATAGCAAGTCTTAAAATTGGGTAATATGAGTTCTTCAACTGTTCTTTTTCCAAAGCTGTTTTGGCTATCTAGTTCCTTTGTCTTTTCAGATACATTTTAGAATCAGCTTGTTGATATCTACAAAAAATTTGAGAATTTTGATCGGGATTATATTAAATCTATAGGTCAATTTGAGAAGAATTGGCATCTTAACAATACTGACACTTCCATGGATGGTCATGACATATCTCTCTCTTTATTTATATCTTCCTTGATTTCTCCAGTCAGCCTTCTATAGCTTTCAGCATACAGATCCTGTACATGTTTTGTTAGATTTAAATCTAAGTATTTCATTTTTTGGTGTGATTTTTAAATGATGCTTTAAAAAACTTCATATTCTAATTGGTAATTTCTAGTATACAAAAATAAAATGGATTTTTATATAGTGACCTTATACTTTTTTGTGTAGCTCATTAGGATTCTCTCATGTTGTTGATATGTCATTCAAGAGTTGAGATAGTTTTACTTTTGTTTCCAATCTGTAAGCCTTTTTTATGTTCACTGTGTCCATACCATGCTCAGGGTAGGTAGTACTCAGGGGAGGTACTGGTATTTGTGTCAGTTCATACATAGACTTGGGGATTACCTTCTTTGATTCTCTCCTTTCTTGGATTTCTCCCATACTTTCCACATCCAGTCCAGATGGAATGTAGGAAGACCTTGAATTCACCTCCTCCAAGGTGAAAGAGGACTTCAATTGCCCCCATTTTGACCTTAAACTTTCTAATTGATTAAGTTCTTTTTTCCAGTTTATATCTTAAAACAGGTAAAAGACCCTGAAGGTAAGGTATCCTCTATGGGAACTGAAACTACCTCCTCAAGCAATAAGGATTGCCAAGAGCCAGCAAGACTCTGTTACTCTTGACTTCAAGACAATGATTGACCTAATCTTTACTGCTCACTTACACTTTGTCCCATGTTTTCCTTATATAAACCTGGAAGTATTTTTGGCAGTCTAGAGACAGTCTTTGAGATGTTAGTCCACTCCACTGCCTTCCCGGTGTTGGCCTCACTGAATAAATTCCTTTCTTGTTTCACCATCACGTGTTTTTCTGCCTTTGAAATGTTTTAGTGGTGAGTAGCCAAATATGATCTTTTTAGGTCCCCTGGAGCTAGGTGCTCTTGCACCTTAGCTCCCTGGCTACAATTTTTGGTGAGTCAGCCAGGAGCCATACTTTCAATTAATCCATCCCCCTTAGAATTACACCTATTTATAGAACAATTCCTCTGAAGAAGAACTGAGGGCCAACTGAACAGCTTCTGCACAAGATAGAGAGAATGCCAAAAGACAAAAGCATAGAGACAAGGAGGATAACAAAGGGAACCCCCCAACCCTTTGAATGGCAGTGGAACAGATTCTTCTGCCTTTGGGCACAGAGAAAAAAGCCACAGTTTAAAAGAGCAACTGGCCTAAAAAGACAGTACTAGAACTCCACCAACAGTAGAAGAGCCATGAGAATACTCTCTCGGTCATAGGGACTTGAGAATGACAGGTTTATATTCTCCATCCACCTTAAAAGCACAGAATAGGGTCCAGTGGACATAGTTGGCTTACTGCCCCAGCAAGCTCCAGGTGCACAAACACACACCAGCCTCAGTGGCACTGAGATAGGGAAAAAGAAAAGCTGTTTTTTCTTTAAAAAGCTCCAGTTTAAAGAGCGATGAAAGGGGTCCCTGGGTGGCTCAGTCAGTTAAGTGTCTGCCTTCAGCTCAGATCATGATCCCAGGGTCCTGTGGGGAGCCTGCTTCTGCCTCTCGCTCTGCCTGCCACTCCACCTACTTGTGCTCTCTCTCTCTCTGTCAAATAAATATTTAAAAAAACAAACAAAAACAAAAACAAGAGAAAATCAACAGTGGATGCAGATTAGTGAATGCAGAAGAACATATCAGTGATTTGGAAGACAGATTAATGGAAAACACCCAAGATTAATAGCAAAAAGAAAATAACTTTTTAAAAATGAGAATAGGTTAAGTAGAAAACTTATCTGAAGAAATAATAGCATAATATATTCAAAGTGCAGATAGGACAAACCTACCCCAAGAATACTTTACCTGGCAAGATTACCATTCAGATTTGAAGAAGAAATAGTTTCCCAGACAAAATATAAAAGAGTTTATTAGCCATATAAGAAATGTTAGAGATTTCTTTAAGTGGAAAATAAATAACCATAAGTAGACATAAAAGAATTATGAGTTAAAAGATATAAAATATGATGGCATTTACATGAAACATGGAAGAGAGAGTAAAAATATATTAAAAAAATTTTTAGAATGTGTTTGAACTTAAATGACCATCAAATTAATATAGGTTGTTATAAAAATATAGGTTGTTATATACCTGGGATGTTATGTATGAGCCTTGTGGCAACAACAAACTCAAAACCTATAATTGATACACAAAAAATAAAGAGAAGGAAAGCCAAACATAGCACAACCAAAAATCATCTATCACAAAGAAAGAGAGCAAGAGAAGAAAGAAATAGAGACCTATAAAAACAACCAGAAAACAAAGAACAAAATGACTGTAAGTACGTGCCTATCAATAATTACTTCAAATATAGGGATCCCTGGGTGGCTCAGTGGTTTAGCACCGCCTTCAGCCCAGGGCATAATCCTGGAGACCTGGGATCAAGTCCCACGTCAGGCTTCCTGCATGGAACCTGCTTCTCCCTCTGCCTGTGTCTCTGCCTCTCTCTCTCTCTCTCTCTCTGTGTCTCTCATGAATAAATAAATAAAATTTTAAAAATAATTACTTTAAATATAAATGGCCAAAGTGCTCTGATTAAAAGACAGGGTAGTAGGATGGATAAAAAATCAAGGCTCGGGATCCCTGGGTGGCGCAGCGGTTTGGCGCCTGCCTTTGGCCTAGGGCGCGATCCTGGAGACCCGGGATCGAATCCCACGTCAGGCTCCCGGTGCATGGAGCCTGCTTCTCTCCCTCTGCCTGTGTCTCTGCCTCTCTCTCTCTCTCTCTGTGACTATAATAAATAAATAAAAAAAATTTAAAAAAAAAAAAATCAAGGCTCATCTATATACTGCCTACAAGAGACTCACTTCAGACCTAAAGACATATATAGAGTGAAAGTGAAGGGATGGAAAAACATTTGCCTTGCAAATGAAAGCAAAAAACAAAAACAAAAGAAAACTCAGAGCCAGGGTAGCAATACTTATATCAGATAAAGTCTGCAAGAAAATACTGGCAAACCCTACTCAACAATGCATTAAAAAGATCATTCACAACAATTAAGTGGGACTTATTCCAGGGAAGCAAGGATGGTTCAATAATCACAAACTAATCAACATAATACACCACATCAACGAAACAAAGGGTAAAAATCATATGATTGTCTCATGTAATATATGCAGAAAAAGCATCTGACAAAATTCAACATCCATTTATGAAAAAAACTCTCAACAAAGTAGGTTTGAAGGGAACATAATATAATAAAGGTCACATATGAAAAACTCACACCTCACATCTTACTAAAAATATAAAACAAAACAAAACAGAGCTTTTCCTCTAAGAACAGGAACAAGACAGGAATGTCTACTCTTGCCACTTTTATATAACATAATACTAGAAGTCCTAGCCAAAGCAACCAGATAAGAAAAAGAAATTAGAGTCATCTACATTGGTAAAGAAGTCAAACTGTCACTATTTGCATATAATATGAGATGCTGCAAGGAAAACCCTAAAGCTCCCCTCAAAACTACTAGAAGTAATAAATGAATTCACTGAAGTTCCAGAATACAAAATTAATACCCAGAAATTGGTAGTGTTTCTATACACTAAGTAGCAGAAAGAGAAATTAAGGAAGAAGGCCATTCACGATTGCACTGAAAAGAATAAAATACCTAGGAATGAACTTAACCAAAGATGTGAAAGAACTGTTCTCTGAAAACTGTAAAACATTGATGAAATTGAAGATGACACAAACAAAGGAAAGATAGTCTATACTCATGGATTGGAAGAATTAATATTGTTAAATGTCCAGATTATCCATAGCAATATATAGTTTCAATACAATCCCTATCAAAATACCAAAGGTATTTTTTACAGAACTAGAACAAATACTAGAAATTTGTATGAAACCACAAAAGACCCTGAAGAGCCAAAACAATCTTGAGAGAGAAAAACATATCTGGAGGTATCAAAATCCCAGATTTCAGGATATACTATAGAGCTGTAGTAATCCAAACAGTATAGTACCAGCACAAAAATAGACACAGAGATCAATGAAACAGAATATATAGCTCAGAAATAAACCTATGATTATATGGTCAATTCATCTATAAGAAAGAAGGCAAGAATATGCCATGGGAAAAAAACAGTCTCTTCAATAAATGATTCTGGGAAAACTGGATAGCTACATGTAAAGGAATGAAACTAGACCACTTTATAACACCACAAAAATAAATTCAAAATTGATTAAAGACTTAAATGTGAGACCTGAAGCCATAAAAATTCTAGAAGAGTACACAGGCATCAACCATAGCACCATTTTTCTAGATATGTCTCTTAAGGCAAGGGAAGCAAAAGCAAAAATAAACAAGGTTATAGCAAAATAAAAAGCTTTTGCACAGCAAAGGAAATGATTAACAAAACAAAAAGGCAACTTAATAAATGGGAGAAAATATTTGCTAATAATATATCCAATAAGGGGTTAATATCCAAAATGTATAAGGAACTAATACAACTCGCCATCACCAAAAAAAAAAAAAAAAAAAAAAATCCAATTAAAAAATGGGTTAGAGGACCTGAATTAACAATTTTTCCAAAGAAGACATACAGATGGCAACTAGACACATGAAAAGATGCTCAGCATTACTAATCATCAGGGAAATGCAGATCAAAACCACAATGATATATCACCTTACACCTGTCAGAATGGCTAAAACCAAAAATACAACATATAATGAGTGTTGGCAAAGATGTGGAGAAAAAGAACTCTTGTATACTGTTGGTGGAAATGTAAATTGGAGGAGCCACTGTGGAAAACAGTGTGAAATTTTCTCAAAAATTTAAAAATAGAGATGCCATATAATCTAATAATTTCACTACTGGGTGTATACCCAAAGAAAACAAAAATATTAATTCAAAAAGATATGAACATCTATGTGTATTGCAGCAAGATTTTTTAAAGATTTTATTTATTTATTCATGAGAGACACAGAGAGAGAGAGGCAGAGACACAGAGGGAGAAGCAGGCTTCTTGCAGGGAACCCTATGTGGGACTTGATCCCGTGCTCCAGGATCATGCCCTGGGCCCAAGGCAGGCACCAAACCTCTGAGCCACCCAGGGATCCCTGTATTGCAGCAAAATTTACAATAGTGAAGATATGGAAGAAACCTAAGCATCCATCAATAGATGAATGGATAAGGAAGATGTGGTACAAATGTACAACAGAATATTATACAACCAGAAAAGGATCAGATTGTGCCATTTGTGACAATATGGATGGACCTACAGGGTATTATGCTATGTGAAATAAGCCAGATTGAGAAAGACAAATACCATACAATTTCACTCATATGTGGGATTTTTAAAAAATGGATAAAAAAAAAAAACAAATAAAAAGCAGGCTCAAACCTGTAAATAGAAAATGACCTGGTGGTTGCCAGAGGGGAGGGAGAATGGAGGAGTGGGCAAAACAGGTGAAGGGAACTGGGAGATAACAGGCTTCTGGTTATGGAATGAAGAAGTCAAGGAAATAAAAGACACAGCATTGGGAACATAGGCAGTGAAATTGTAGTAGTGTTATATGGTGACAGATGGTAGCAACATTTGTGGTGGGCAGAGTGTAATGTAGAAACTTGTTGAATCACTATCTTGTACACTTGAGACGAGCGTAATATTGTGTGTTAGCTACATTCAAATAAAAAATCTTAAAAACAAAAAGCAAAAAACTCTGAAAGGATCCTATTCTTTGTGCTTCACCTAGAAGGCTAGGATATCTTTTGGTGTTTTACTTATCCTCCTATTGCACGTTTCTTCTAGACTCAGTTTCCCTAGGGGAAGAGTGGCAAGAAAATAGCAAAAAAATAAAAATAAAAAGAGTGAGGATCCGCTCCCCCACTCCATGCTGCAGGACTGCTTCTCTTGGTACATCTGGTCAGAAAAATGAATTTTCTCCTGGGGTTTTGATGCCTATTTCACTAGGAGATAGCTCTGCAACTGAGTTTCTTAGGGCATATTCTTAGGGCAAGGCAAAGAGAAGAAAAAAGAGAAAAAACCCTCAGGTTTCTTGCACATTCTCTAATAGGAGTCTCTGGCCAGAAAGTCAGGTTTTCTCTCCATTTTGCTACCCATACCTGCTTCAGAGTTTCACATTAGAGTCACCCTCAGGTCAATCACAGGAGACAAAACAGGGAAAAACACAACTTCTCACATAAGGGTCTGTATTAGTTAGAGTTGTCCAGAGAATTAGGGCCAATAGAGATTATATGTATTTGACTTAATATGAGGAATTGACTCACAATTATGGAGCCTAGGAAGTCCCATAATCTGCTGTCTGTATACTGGAAATCCAGAAAAGCAGTGTAGTTCAGTCTAAGTCTAAAGGCCCAAGAACAGGTGCAAATGGTGAAAATCCAAGGTAGGAGAAGACTGATGTTCCAGATTTTGCAATGAGGAAGGAGCAAAGGGGAAAATTTCTGTCCTGTGTTCTATTCAGTAGATTGGATCCTGCCAACCCACACTGGAGACAGCAGTCTGCTTTACTGAGTCCACTGAATCAAATCCTAATCTCATCCAGAAACACTCTACAGACACACCCAGAAATAATGTTTAGTTTGGGCACCCCATGGCCCACTCAAGTAAACCCATAATAATAACCATCACAAAGCCATCCTTCAAGTTTTGTTTCCCTTCCTCTGTTCACCTGCTGTTAATTTATGAGTTTCTAAAGTAGTTGCTCTTTATATTCTGATGAGTGTATTGTTGCAGTCAGTGGGAGAAATAGGGGGCTGAAATGGAAGGAATCTAGGAACCATGAGACTTGAGTGTTAGATGCAACATCAGTGATATTAAAATTATCTAGATGATGACAGAAATCTGGGCAGAGAATGCCTGGGAATCAGGTGTTAATGTTTTTAATGAGTACAGTTATGTGCTTGGGTAGAAGGAGATGACAGGGATGAGGATAGGCAGAGGGGCATGAAGACTGTCAGCTGATGCATGAGACTCATGCAGGAGGAATTACAGAAGTGATTTAAAGTGGTGGAACCATAGTCTCGATGTGGCAGCAAAACCTTATGTGAAGGCCCACCTCACCTTCTCAGGAATGGGAGATGGGTAGGCTACGAAAGAATGAGCAGCCTTTACTCTGAGAGCCATTTGAGGGAGGTTGTGCTGTATAGGGAGTGGTATTTCAGTTACCATGAAAATGTTCTGGGTAAGAGAGGGGAAGAAGAACTTAGCTACGGCATCAACGTGCCACACATGACCTTAATATTGGTAGCCCTTAGCCCACTGAACCATCATGCAGATGGGAAGACGGTGTAACATTACTAGTGGGAATGCACGTGTTAATGTAGAAGCAGAGTTGGTGCCCATCCCAGCCACACCCCTTGAGTTGTGTGTGATCTTGAGCATGTTACTTAACATCTCTGAACCTCAGTTGTCTATAAAATGGACATAACAACAACGGGTTGTGAGGATTAAAGGACTATATGTACAAAGTGCTTGATATGGCATCCAGCAACCCAGAGCAAGTGCTCCATGAATGACAGCTATCATTATTCTCATTTTAATATCTAAGAGAGGCTAAATAATCTATCTAGGTTCCGACACCTAGCAGGTGAATCTCAGGTCTTTTGATACGGATTCTTCTATTTGGAGGGAACTCGGGGCCAGGATGTCTAGGTGTGAAGAAGGAAGCAGACCAGTAAGCTAGTCCTCTATCCAGCTCTTTTTTTGACAGTCCGTGGTTGCAGATTCATATCTTTCCTTCCAGTGAAAAAAAAAAAAAAGCAAATCCTTCTAGAAAAGATAATACAAAGAACATTCCATGTAATATTAAGTGGTAGGCTCTATAAAATCTGACATGCATCATCTCATTTATCTCACACTGACACCCATTCATGTGGGAGTCCTTGTTCTAGTCTCTAGTTGAGGAAATTGAGACCTACAGAAGTAAGGTGACTTCCTCAAGGTCTCTTCGTTCGTTTGTGACCGTGTTGGGCCAAAACTCTAGGCGTCTGCTCCATCCATGTCCAGCGTATTTTCCTCTGGGAGTTCACTCTCTCCCAAGGTGAACAATCCTGAATAATGAAACAATCCTGGACAATCCTGAATAATCAGAAACAATTCCTGAATAATCAGGAAACAGATTCCTGAACAATCTAGAATATTCCAGAAATAGTAAAAAGATATGTTTAAGACTTCTAGTTTTCACCTAGGCACTGTACTCTGGGTGACTTTGAGTTTGTTGCTTACTCAATAGTTTTGTTTTGTTTTTTTCTCTCTGGGAAACAGATGACAAATTCCTAAGCTTTGCTTCTGTTTCTGTGTTATGAAGACCAGTAAAGATTAGTAAAGCTTACTGGAAGATTAAAGATTCCAACTTGAAGAAAATAGCTTGAATCGTCCTGCAGCCACATATTAGGTGTGTTAAAGGTGAGAACTGGGATTTCAAGTGGCTTTGATAATCCCTATCCATTCCTTTCTTTATGATTTGCTTCTTCTCATTCTTTTTTTCCCTTTTAAAACTCTGCTTTCCATCTGCCAGCACATCCCCTCTAGTTTTTCCCCGTGTCTAGCAATTGCCATTCTCCATATGTCCACGTTAAATCTACTAAGAAGAAAAAAATTAAAAAATAAAACCAGAGAAGTAAGACTCAATACTGAAACATAATTTGGAGTTAACACTTCTACTTCCAGCCAAATATAATAAGAGGGACTGGATTTGTACTCCTTCTAGAAACAAATAAAAGAGTAGACAAAATATATGAAAAAACTGTTCTCAAGACATCAGACATCAGGCAATGAAGGACAGTGATCCCTGAAATTGGGAAATAAATGAAGTGATCCTTACAGGACCTTAGCTTACTGACTGGCAGAGTTTTGAGGCTGTGGTATGAGGAGGAGAAAACTGGAAGAGCCCAGCAATTTCCCTTAATTGTGGAGAGGAAGTCCATAGTTCAGGGAGGCTCCTAGATTTCACAGGGCAGAGTATCAGAGAGGAGAAAGTTGCTCAGAGAGGGAACTCCAGAGATCAACAGAGTGCCTTGAGTATTCACCTGAGTATTGCTCAGCTCTTATATGTGAGGATACTATCGGAGGTGAAGGGAAGAAACACCCAAAAGGATCAGAGGGAAGACTCACTGTCACATGGCACCAAGTGTGGAAGACCTCGTAATTTACATGCCACTTGGAAAATACTTGCATCTGTGTCAGTGCTGGGAAAAAAATCATCCCTCAACTAACTTCTGCTCTTGTCTTGCCTAAAATAGCTTAAAAGCAAGACCTGAAAGGATTGAACTATTTCTAAGTAACTAAACTATATTCCAAAACAATGACTAAGCATATTTATAGGGATCTAAAAATATCCAGCACTCGAAAAGGTAAAATTCACACTATTTGGCAACCAATGAAAAATTATTGGGCATGCAAGAAAGCAGGAAAATAAAACCAATAAGGAAGTGAGAAATCAATCAATTGAAACTGATTCAGAAATTACACAAATAGAATTAGTAGATAAGAATATTAAAATAGTTATTATAACCATATTCAATATATTTAAGAAATTAGAGGACAGATTGAGCATGTTAGAGACATGCAAGTAATAAATAAGAGCTAAATCAAATTTCTAAGACAAAAATTTCAATTACTACTATGAGAAATCTGGCCTATAGATTACTGAATGGGATTAATGCCATATAAACACTGCAGAAGAAAAGACTAGTGAACTTAAAGACATAGCAATAGAAACCACCTAAAATGAAACAGAGAAAATAAGACCTCAAATGGCCTAATACACATGTAATTGGATCTCCAAGGAAGAGGACAGGCAAGAAAACTAATTGAATAAATAATAGACAAAAATTTTCAAAGTTGATGAAAACTATAAAAACATAGATCCGATAAGGTCAGTGAACCTCAAGCACAGGAAACATGAAAAGAACTACATGGAGGCACACTATAGTCAAATTGCTTCAATCTAGAGATACAGAGGAAAAAAAAAATAAAACTGAAAGCAGATGTCTCATCAGGACCAAGGTAATCTAGAACATAGTAGAACAATATTTTTAAAGTATCTAAAGAAGAATTGTTATGATCTTGGAGTAGAGAAAGATTTCTTAGCTATAACACCAAGCACATCATTCATTACAAAACAAAATATGATGAGACTTTATCACACTAAGAACTTCTACTTTTCAAAGAACTGTTAAGAGTTTGAGATGACAAAACAGAGACTGGGAGAAAATATTTGCAAATCATATATGTGAGACACTGGACTTGTATCTATAATATATACATGATTCTCAAGACTCAATATTGTGAAGATAAATAATTTGATAAAAAATGGGCAAAAGATTTGAAAAGACACCTTATGGAAAAAGGTATATATATATATATATATATATATATATATATATATATATGGCAGATAAACACATGAAAAGGTGTTTAACATCACAAGGGAAAATACAAATAATTACAATCAGATAACACTACAGAATTACTAGTATGTCTAGAATTAAAAGACTAGACTGCCAAGAGTTAGCTAGGATATGGAGTAACTGGAACTCTCTTATGCTGTTGATGGGAATATAAAAGTGATACAACCATTTTGGAAAACAGTTTTATAGTGTCTTAAAAAGTTAAATATGCAGCCTAGAATATGACTTAGTCAAATATACTTTCAGGTATTTTCCTCAAAGAGATCAAAGTATATGGTCAAACAAAAACTTTTACATGATTGTTTATAGAAGTTTTGTTTATAATAGGCCAACTGTGGAAACAACCCAAATGTCCACTGACATGTTAATGGATAAACAAAATAGTAATGGACTACTGATACACACGACAGAATGAATAAATTTCAAAATGCTGAGTGAAAGAAGCCACCCCCTCAAAAAAAGATGTCTTATGTAATTTTATTTGTATAATATTTTAGAAAATACAAAATAATATATTGTGACAGGAAGCAGAACAATGACTGCCTAAGGAATGGGAATTGGGGAGGTGTGGGGAATGAGGAACTAAGGGACACAAAGAAATTTTTAGAGGTGACAGACACGTTCTTTTCCTTGATGTAATGTGTATATGGGTGTATACATATGTCAAAACTTCCAAATTATGTACTTTAAATATGTGCAGTTTATTGTATATCAGTTATACTTTAATTAAGCTATTGATAAGGAAAACATGATTAGATATTGTGCCTTTTGACCTTCAGAGCTGCTATTTCAAATCTAACCCTCCAGCATTCACTGATTCTCTGAATCCTCAGTATCTTTCAATAACTCACATCATTTCTTAAAAATAAATGTAATTGGGAGAAAGGGAAGATACCCTGGCAGTTATAATGTGTAGCATTTATAAATGTGTCACAATTCTTAAACTGCAGCCCATAGATGAGATGGGTGACATAGTATATGTTTACTTTAGGTAACTTGGAGCTGGTGGTAGGTCCCAGATGCTAAATCCCAGTACCCCAATTACCTTGCCCATTTCTTAATTACTTGACCAATTAGTGGTCCCCTGCCTCCCTCTACTATATAAGAAGGGACTTGGTCTGTCTTGATCACTTCTGTGTTTAGAGTAGAGCTCTAAATATCACATAATAGGTGCCCATTAAATCTATATTAAATGAATGATTGAGTTTTATTGCTTCTATATGGAACATATATCCAGATTTTTGACAATCCTTATAGTAAGAGTCCCCAGAGGATCAACATTTCCAGTCTTTTGGTACTTTTGAAGTTTTGTGACAACCACCACAAGCTAGCCCTACAGCTCACTTCCTAGATCATACAATGCCCCTGTCTTCTCATTCAGTCCTGTGCAGCTGAATGAAGAAGTCTCCATATGATCTTTCTTTAAAAAGGCCAAATTCCTCATTTTGTTCTCACTCAGAAAGAACTAAATCTGACTATGTGAAATTCTGCTAGTGATATAGCAACAGAGTGAAGAGGATCAGTTCAAGTTGACTCCCTGGGCTGATCTTAATAAGCTGACTAGGGCATGAGTCCGGTTAAATGGAAGTGCTACCCTCAGAAATATGCTTACTAGTTATCCAAGGTACAAAAACCAAGCATCTAAACAAGTAAGTCATTTCCCTGGAGAACAGCTTAGTAAGGGAGACCGAATGGTGGGAAGTGGATGAATTATTTTGGGCCTTTTCTATTGCAGAGACACGGTTCACCCTTTGGAGGTGGAGAGTGTAAAAGAATCATGAAACCGAGAGCTGCCATTGTTGAGTAACAACATTCTCTAAGCTGTGTCTTATGCACTGACACAATAATCAAAGGGAATCAAGCACTGTTGTTTTTTTTTTTTTTAGGATTTTATTTATTTATTCATGAGAGATACACAGAGAGAGATTGGCAGAGACATAGGCAGAGGGAGAAACAGGCACCATGCAGGAAGCCCGATGTGGGACTCGATCCTGGAACTCCAGGATCAAGCCCTGTGTCAAAGCCACATGCTTAACTGCTGAGCCACCCAGGCGTCCCAAGCACTTGTTATAAGCACAGGAGTGAACAATTTCTATAAGCTTCAACACTTAGATATGTTGTGTGTGCACTTTGCACATGAACACCCCCTTGTTGGTCATTTTCCCCTGAAAAATAGGTCCCATGTATTTCAGTGGACTTGCAAATTTAGTCTTTCTGAATGGGGTGGGAGATGGCAAAAGGGCATCCATTAATATCCATTGTTTGATTTTATTGGATAGTATGGATATACCCCTGTAAAAGGATCCAGAATTTTCTTAGTCTGTTTTAGGATTGAATTGAAAGCCTATTCTCTATATTCAGTTCAACTTTGCAAATACGGCATTACATATAACTGAAGCATATAACTGAAGGAATACTACTTCTCAAAGATTGACCCTCAAAATCAGTCCACCTTCCTAATGATGCCTTGTTCTTTGGAAGGTCATGAAACTGTTTAGTGGACCAAAATCAGAATGGTTTAACATGAAATGGAACCATAAAGAAAATATAAAAGTACATTATACTTTGTAAAGGTAACGTTTCATGAAATTTTGTTTCATTTATTTATATGTGTGTGTGTAAGTGTGTGCATGTGAATGTGATACCTCTGTAGCTGGGGTTCTGGATAAGACTTAAGCCATCCAGTTGGATGTACTTGCATGAAATTTGGAAGATGTGATGGTTAATTTTATGTGTCAACTTGACTGGACCACAAGAGTCTAGATATTTTATTAAACATTATTCTGGGTGTTCTCTGATGGTATTTTAGATGAGATTAATATCTGAATTTGTAGACTGAGGAGGCATATTATTTTCCATAATGTAGATAGGCCTCATGCAATGAATTGAAGGCCTGACTAGAATAAAAAGGTTGACCCTTCCATAGATAATAGGGAATTCCTACTGTCTGGATGCCTTTAACTGAGACATTGGTTTCTTCTGCAGGCTCAAAATGAAACATGGGTTCTTCCTGGAATTTGAGCCTGCTAGCCTTTGGATCAGAACTATACCATCAGCTCACCTGGGTCTCCAGCTTGCCAGCTTATCCTGCAGATCTTGGGACTTGTCAGCCTCTACAGTCATGTGAGCCAATTCCTTATAATAAATCTCTTAGTGTGTGTGTATATACACACCCACATATATTTAAAAATGTATAAATAATATATTAATATATTAATATATATCTATCTTATTGGTTGTTTCTCTGGAGAATCTAGACTAATTCAGAAGGTGAAATTGGGGGATCCCTGGGTGGTGCAGTGGTTTAGCGCCTGCCTTTGGCCCAGGGCGCGATCCTGGAGACCCGGGATCAAATCCCACGTTGGGCTCCCGGTGCATGGAGCCTGCTTCTCCCTCTGCCTATGTCTCTGCCTCTCTCTCTCTCTCTCTGTGACTATCATAAATAAATAAAAATTTAAAAAAAAAAAGGTGAAATTGGTTCTACTGTTTTTTTTTCCCCAAATATGATGTGGTAGTCAGAATTCTAAAAAATAGCTCCCAAGATTACATACCCTAATAATCCTGGGAACCTGTGAATATGAAGAGACACTATTTCTGTGATTGTGTTGTGTTATATAGAGAGATTACCTGGGTGGGCCAATTTTATCACACAAATTCGTGTAAAAGCAGAGAGTTTTCTCTGGCTGGAGGCAGTAATGGAAATCAGAGGGGAGGCAGGTTCCATAAGAAGGATCTTGTCCGAGCTGTGATGCTGTGGGAAGGCCTGTAAGAAAGCCCCTGTCAGGAACTGTCAATGGCCACCAGAAGTTAAAAGTGACCCCTGGCCCACAGTCAAAAAAACAAGGAACTGAACTCTGCCAAACCCAAATGAGCTTAGAAGTAGATTCCTCTCTAGGGATTTCAGATAAGAAACCAAGCTGCTGACACTTTGACTTCTACCTGGAGAAACCCTAAGCAGAGAACCCAGCTGAGTCTGCCTAGACTTTGGACTTACAGAATTAGGATAATAAATGGGTGTTGTTTTAAGAATTTGTAGTAATCTGTTACACAGCAATCGAAAACTAATGCACTTGGTCATGGAGATGTGTTTTCCCAGGGAAGCATTAGCAGAGATTTAGGGGTCAGTCATTGGTATCAGGGGACAGGGTGTAGGACACCTGTTTCGTCTGGTGCAGACCTAGCAGGAGTAATGGCTCTGGAGCCAATAGTTCCTGTGGTGGCCTCCTTGTTTCTAGCTTTCCCATTGTGGCAGAGGCTGAGGTTACTCCAGCAAAATAGTTCTTCAGTGTCCTTCTAAGGATTCTGGGAGCACAGTCTACACCCCATTTATCCAGCCCTTTTAATGATGCTTTGAGCACCCCAATGCTCATGTTAAATTATTGCTTAGATATCAGATAAATTCTGTTATTTCCTACTTAATCTTGACTATTTTATTTTCAAATCTCTCCTACTTTTTAAGTATAATGACATGTCAGCTTATTTAAAATTTTGAAGAACTACCTCTTATTTCTTGAAAATCCCTCTTTTTAAAAATATTTTATTTATGTATTCATGAGAGACACACAGAGAGAGGCAGAGACATAGGCAGAGGGAGAAGCAGGCTCCTTGTGGGGAGACCGATGCAGGACTCAATCCCAGGACCCAGGATCTCACCCTGAACCAAAGGTAGATGCTCAATCACTGAGCCACCCAGGTATCCCAACTCCTTCTTATTTTTTATGACATTTTGCTCTCTTGGCTTCTCATATATTTCCTATACTAATTTTTATTCTCTTTTGCTGGCTCATTTTCCTTCATCAAACATATATTGAGCATGTACTAGGTTGTAGACACTATGCAAGGGGCAGAGGCCTTACCAAGAACTGATCATGGGCCTTGTCCTTCAGGGATTTGCCAATATGTAAACAAATTAACCATAGTGAATTGATAACATCTGTAATAGAAGTGGATAAATGTACTCTGGAAGCCCAGTGAAGAAAACACATGACTCTCGGGGGTAGCCAGGAAGTGCTTTACAAAATGGATGGCACTTGATGGTCTTCTAGAGTAGACATGTCTCAAACAGACAAAGTAAGGAAGGGCATTCCAGGCAGAAGAAACAGGGCAAAGACATGAAAGTTTGAATATGTGACACATAAAAGGAGTAACAAAAAGTTTTCTGTGGCTGGTTTTCGGTGGGGGATGGAAGATTGGTAGAGTCGGGATTTGTATAGAGGTGACACATGAATTGGATTCTAGAAACAAGAGCTTACAAGAGATAGTTATACTAGAATTCTTGACTTTTGATGACTACCCATTATATTCAAATAAATCTGAAGCTACTTCCTGGCATGGTTGAAAGGTTGTGCATCATCTGACTAAGTCTCTAGGATTACTCTCATCCAATTTTCCTCTTCCCTACCACCTATTCACTTAGTTATTCATTCATTTATTCAGAGAGGTATGGGGGGGTGCATATCATATAGCATGTGAAGGTCATTATAAGGACTTTGGCTTTTATTCTAGATGAATTGGAACATCAGTTGAGTGATATGATTTAATTTGCATCTTAAAAGAATCACTGGCTACTATCCTGGGAGTAAAATGGGGTGGGAGACAAGTATATAAACAATGAGATGAAAAAGGAGTTATTGTATTAATCCAGAGATAGCTGTAGTGTGGGTCTGGATAGAAGTATTATGATCTTGTATATATTTTAAAGGTGGATATGATAACATTGCTAGTGGATTGAATGTAGGGTATGAGAAAAACAAGGCATCAAAGATGACACCAAGGTTTGGGCTGGGCCACAGGATGGAGATAGTTTTTTGTTTTTGTTTTTGCTTTAAAGACTTATTTATTTATTTTAGAGACAGAGGAGGGGCAGAAGGAAAGAATCTTCAAGCAGACTCCCTGGGTGGCTGACGTGGGGCTCAGTCTCATGACCCATGAGATCATGACCTGAGCCAGAACCAAGAGTTGGACACTTAACTGATTGTGCCACTCAGGCACCCCAGGAGTCACTTTTTTTTTTAACACGGTGATTTTGAAAGCCTGTCAGACACCCAAGCTGCATTTTGAGCCTGTGGTTAGTTATAAGCATCTGGTGTTAGAAGAGAAGTTCTGGCAGGACTCATGGGTGGTTTACTTGGTTTTTGAAGCTATGACATTGCATGAGATCACCTCGGGAGTGAGAGTAGATGAGAAAGAGAAGTCATGCAAGGACTGAGCCCTGGGGTCTCTAGCTCTTAAAGTTCTGGAAGATGTAAAGGAAACTGGAGGGAGTGGCTACCGAAGGAGGAGGAGAGACATCAGGAGGGTGTCAAGTCCTGGAAGCCTAGTGAGGAATGTGTTTCGAGGAGGGATGGCTCAAAAGGGTCAACTGCTGATGGCAGGTCAAAGAGGATGAGGTCAGAAAATGATCATTGGATTTTGCAATGTGGAGATCATTGACACATGACAAGAGACATTTCAGTAGCACTAGGGAAAGCTGAATCGGAGTGGCTTCAACAGGGATTTGGAGGAGAGGGACTTAGATGGTCGGTCAGGCAATTCTTTCAAGGAGTTTTGTAACAAAGTCATGGAGAAGAATGAGACTATAGTGGGAAGGGAAGGAAGCAGGGTCAAGAGAGGGCTTTTTTTTTCTTTTTAAAATTTGAGAAATGGCAGCATTTTTGTATCTTTCATTTTGTTGATGGAAGTAATGCAGGAGAGTGGGGGTGGGGGAATTACTTGCAGCAATGTCCTTGAGAAGGTCAGAGTGCCTTGAGTCTAGTGTCCAGAGAAGAGTTGGCTCAGAGAAAGATAAACAGATCATTCACACTTATGTTGGTGAAAGCAGAGCACATGGAAATAGATGCAGATGGAATAGTAGATGCGGTAGCAGGTGGTTTTACAAGGTCTTTTCTCACTGATTCGATGTTCTCAGTGCAGTAGCAGGCTAAGTTCTTTCTTTTTTTTTTTTAGTAGCAGGCTAAGTTCATTTTTTTTTTTTTTTTTTTTTAGTAGCAGGCTAAGTTCTAAGATGGGAGTGAAGAAGGGGTTGGGAACAGGTGGAGGTTTGCAGAAAAAGAAGTGGTGAAGTCATAGTCTCGGGGTGTGAGTGAGCAGCCCATGACCTCACTTGAGGTCAGTGGCCTTAAGTAACTGTTTTGTGTTTTTCTCCAATTACATTGGGTGTTGATATGGATAGGACGTGAGTTAAATTGCATCTACCCTATTTACTCATCTTTCAGCCTTTGTCTCAACCACTCTTACTGAAGCAGAGTTAATTACTCCCTTCTCGGTCCTAGTGTGGTACCACGGTGCATCCATCTATTGTAATTGTTGCCATATTATAGTATTTGCCTTCCTCTCTCCCTAGTTAGTTTGGGCACTCCTTGAGGGTGTCAATTTGGTTATTGCGATTCCTAGCATAGTGTTTGGCTTATGGTTGGCATTCATCGATTGCCTGTTGAATTGAATTGAATTCCATGGAGAGAATGAGCAGGAAGTGTTGGCGGGTATAAGAGGTAAGGTCTAGAGAAAGAAAGAGTGGTGACACTTAGAACCAGACCCAGCTGCTCTATAAGGAGGGGAGCCCCTGCTGCTAAGGGTGGGTAAGGTAATTGCTGACTCACGTCTAGTGGTGGGCCCGAACCCCAAATGAACTTATATATATTGGATCAATAATACTCACTTCTACAGGGTTTGCTTTGAGGATCAAAAGAGCTCCTACATGCAGAAGGATTTTGTAAATGAAAATGCACCACGTAATGTAAGATACTATTTCTTAACAGCACTCTGCACCAAGAGAATAGAAATGTGTTGAATTTGTATGTTTTACTAGAGTATAGACTGTAAAACAAAGGAAGAGAAGGATGGGTTAAAAATTAAAAAAAATGATTATAGCTATAATCTTCTTATTGGATTTTCTACTCTTAAAAGTCTCTTTGGAAGATATGATCACAGTCTCTTTCAGTTACAGCATGTTCCACTGCCTCTCATTGTCTCTGAGCCAAGAGCCCTAATGTGACCTACTTTGCTAAGCCAGGTGGTGTCATAGACAAAAGTGCCAGCTCATTCTGCAGGAAGCAGAGAGTAAGGAGCCTGCTGATCTGACTGGCTAGTACCACAATGCACAGGTTGGGAAATGCCTGTGCTCAGAGAAGACCAACCTTCCACAGCATTCTAAAACTCAGGAGAACTTTCTAACACATTGGCAGTGGTAACAATTCCAAAGCAATAAAGTGTTTGATTCTTGATGCTGACTAGAAGCAGTATTTTTTTTTTTAACACAGGTTCTGACTTTTATTGTTAGTTAATTGTTCATGTCTACCTGGCTTCAGTTTCCCTTAGATTGCAAATTTCTTAAGGGCAGGGACCATGTCCTATATGTCATACCCTTGTCCACACATGCCTACCACAGTATTTTATGGGTTCGCAATGACCATCTGTTATTGATTGTTTTTTTTTTTTTAGTAGATATCAGACAGCTTTCATGGTGACCAGGTATTGACAGAGAATAATGAGAAAGACAAAGATAGAGCTTTTTCGACTACATAAACCACATGTTGCTTAACCTGAAATCCTGGGAACATTGGGTGTTCTGCATGTGAGTTGAGGACACTGTTATCCTACCCCTTCTTCCCAACAATTTAAATGCCTTCATGGCAGTTTACCTTCCTTTCATTCCCTAACTTAAAATAATTTACAGTATTGCCTCTGGTTTACCTGCTTATATGCTAAAAGCAGCAGCCCCGGAAACACATAGCTGTTGCGATTTGATGTATACCAAGAAGGCTGCCTTACTTGCTGAGTTTGTACAGTGGGTTGGGCAACACTTTTATTTCTGGGAGGATCTTCTAATATGTAAATATATTTCTTGGGTAGAGCAGCGTGTTAGTCCATTGTCACGGAGCGTGAAACCCAGCTTACTTTCAGTAGAATTGGTCATATTAGTCATATGAAGGAATGAAAAACAGGACGGATTAGTTTTGATGCTCACAACAGTCTGGGACATGGAGTGATGCCCATGGAAAAGCAAAATAAGATATCAGACTGGGGACTCAAATTAAGAGATGTCTCAGAAAGCAGGATCAAGATGCCAGAATGAAGAGCAAAGATAAAGGCTACCTAATCTCTAGAGATTGGAGAGTTTGCTCCAGTGGGGAGAACACTCCCTTAGAGGTAGGGGAGAGACTGGTGAGTGTTCAACAGGCCTCTTGTTACCACCTCTGGGCCAGTATGTTTCTGTTCCCCTGAAATTCCTGCTCCATCCACCTCATCCCACCTATTCAATGAAAAAACTCATTGAACTCTCTGGAACCCCCTTTCTACTCTTCTTCTCACCTCACTCATGATTCTGTTGTGGACAATTTCAGAATCCTAGTATAATTGACCCAACAGGGTAGCTTCAGTATTCTTTAAATTTTCTGGCTCCCACAACCTTAACCACCAGCTTCCTTTTTAGCAGCTCACTTCCGTGGCTGTGCTCAGGGCTCTACTGTCACCCAGATGACTCATGCTAGAATCGTCAACGTAACATGCTGACCTCTCAAAGGAGCCTCCCCTGACCAGGTGTCCTACCACTTCCCCCCACAACTTCTCTTCTTCAGTCTGATGGACACTTGTGATCCCTACTCCCTCACTCTCATTTCCCTGTCTGTTGTCTCTTGTGGCTCCACTTCCCTTCCTAATCTAGTATACACCCCACAGTGTGTCAGTTTGTGTCAGAGCCTCCTTGTCCTCTGGTGCATCTGTCTTGCTGGCCTTGAAACTTGGATGAGTCCCTTCCTCTCGCAGCCTCTCTCTCTCACACTCAGTTTACTGAGCTTTGAAAGGGAAACACAGTCATTGGCATCACTCACTGTAACGTTATGGTTGCCCATGTCAGCTGACCCTTAGGGTTCCTTGCCAGTCTCAAAGGGGTCTGGTCACCTTCCATTTCCACTCTCCACCTCCATCATTTTCTGCAACCCATCTTTTCCACCTTTGCTTGGGAAATGGCTCTTATTTCATAGGCAAAACTTAGATTCCAGACACCTGCAAACTCTCCCTCAGCCCCTATAACCACAACCTTTAACATTCTTCAATACCTCAACCCCAGTCTGAGAAAAAAAAAGTCCTTTTCTTATTCTTGATTCATTCATTTGTTCAATGATCACTGAGAGCCAAATGCATCCTAACAAGCACTGTGCTATATGCTGAGGATGTTAGAGATGAAGAAGATGTAAACCATACCCACAAGGAGCTTAAAATCATATATAGGAGACAGATATTATGGGTAATGATTGAAATATACATGGAGCATTATAAGAGTGTGAGGAGAAAAGCCACCTAACTCAGCCTTCATGAGAAGGAGATGAAGTGTCATGAGGAATTTTTCAGATGGGGTGGTGGCTTGAGCTAATCTTTAAAGAGTGAGTAGGTTTTAATAAGGCAAAGTTGGAGTGAGCAGGAGACAGGAGGGTCAAGGATTAGAAGGCAGAGAAAAGCAACATTGAATATAGGAATAGGGTATAAGTAAAAATAGGAAATTGAATTATTCTTATTCTTGACTGTGTCCTAGGCTTGGTTATGTGGCCATCCCACAAATAACTTCAAATTAACATATTTTCCACAAATTTCCTTCTCTTTTATTTTATTTTATTTTTTTTTAATTTCCTTCTCTTTTAAAAAATTCTTTATCCTACCATAATTCCTCTTGTTTCCTCACCTCTGTAATTCAACTAGTAACTAACTTCTGCTGATTCTACAGCATCGACATTTCTAGTATGCCTATCCTGTCTTCACCTTTGCTTAGCATCAGTGCAGTAGTCTCATAACTGACCTCACATCTGTACTCCTCTTAGAGAGAGTGATCTTTCTAACGTACACACCTTCCTACATCACCACCTGGCCAAGCTGTGGCTCCCCCACACTGAAACTTGGATGAGTCCCTTCCTCTCGCAGCCTCTCCTCTCTCACACTCAGTTTACTGAGCTTTGAAAGGGAACCACGGTCATTGACATCACTCACTATAACGTTATGGTTGCCCATGTCAGATGACCCTTAGGGTTCCTTGCCAGTCTTAAAGGGGTACAACATTATAGGAAAGGCTTTTCCCCCCCAGCCCTTGCCCCCACCTATGCATCCTTACTGGTCCCTGGCCTTTTGTTCATGCTCCTAGGCTCTCACATGAGCAACTATCAGCAATTTCCTTAATTGGCCCTATTGTTTTTGTTTTATATCTAGATGTCTTCCCCTTCCCCATAAGTATAGGAACATTTTGATGCAGCATCTATTTTTTTTTAAAGATTTAATTTATTTATTCATGAGAGACAGAGAGAGAGAGAGAGAGAGAGAGAGAGGCACAGACACGGCAGAGGGAGAAGCAGGCTCCATTCCATGCAGGAAGCCTGACATGGGACTTGATCCCAGGTCTCCAGGACCACACCCTGGACTAAAGGCGGTGCTCACCCCGGACTGAGCTACCGGGGCTGCCCTTGATTCAGCATCTTAATATGAACTCACTTTAATGTAGTCTAAAACAACCAGCAAACATTTAACCTATTCTTTTTTCTCTTTCCTGAATTATGACTGTAATAGATACTTTGAAAATTTTAAGTTTATTACTGAAGAGTAATGTAGTGTTATATTAGTTTCAGGTATACAACATAGCAGTTTGACAATTCTATACATTACTCAGCATCACCATGATGAGCGTAGTCCCCATCTGTCACCATACCATGTTATTACGATATTGACCATCTTCCCTGTGCTGTACTTTTCACCTCTGTGAGCTATTTATTTTATAACTGAAATTTGTACCTCTTAATATGCTTTCCCTGTTTTGTACACCTCCCATCCACCTCCCCTCTGGCAACCACTAGTTTGTTCTCTGTATTTAAGAGCCTGTTTGCTTCTTTATTTATTTGTCTTGTTTTTTAGATTCTACATACAAATGAAATTATATGGTGTTTATCTTTCTCTGACCTATTTTGCTTATCATAAAACCCTCTAGGTCCATCCGTGTTGTCATAAATGGCAAGATTTTTTTCTTTTTATGGCTAAGTAATATTCCATTGTTTATGTATACCACACTTCTTTATTCATCTACCAATGGACACTTAGTTGCTTGCATGCCTTGGCTATTGTTAAATAATGCTGCAATAAACACAGGGGTGCATATATCTTTTCAAATTAGTGTTTTCCTTTTCTTTGGGTAGACACATTAGTGGAATTACTGGATTATATGGTATTTGTTTTTTAATTTGGGGGGAACCTCCATACTGTTTTCCAGAGTGGCTGCACCAATTTACATTCCCACCAACAGTGCATGAGTATTTTTTTCTCTACATCCTTTCCAACATGTGTTATTTCTTGTCTTTTTTTTAAAGATTTTTATTTATTTATTCATGAGAGACATATACAGAGAGAGAGGCAGAGACACAGACAGAGGGAGAAGCAGGCTTCATGTAGGGAGCCTGATGTGGGACTCGATCCTCAGGCTCCAGGATCACGCCTTGGGCTGAAGGCAGACACTAAACCACTGAGCCACCCAGGGATCCCCTTCTTGTCTTTTTGACAAGAAGCCATTCTGACAGGTGTGAGGTAATATCTCAATATCGTTTTGATTCAGATTTCTCTGATGATTAGTGATGTTGAGCATCTTCAGTGTGTCTGTTGATGTAGTAGACCCTCAATTCATTCCCTTTTGATTCTTTTCAGGGTGATGATGACACCAATGACCTCTGACAGATTAACTACCTATTTTAATCTTCCATCAACAGTTGTAAGTTACCTTAAGTGTCCTGCTTCAAGTTACATTGCTTCTAGTGCTTTACATGTCCTTCCCTTTCACTTGTCTTCCTAGGACACTCCTACTCACCTTTCATTACCACCACCCCCATCTCTCATACTTTTAGAAATTCCCTTCAGTCACCCATCCTGATGCCCCAGTTAAAATCTACCACTCTCTATGTCCTGACTCTAATCTCTATATTCACTCCAGTTGATACTTTCATGTCCCCACCATAAGACTTAATATTTCTGAGGACGGGGCTCATTCATTTCTTAATTTCTAGCACCTCCTACAGTTTTGGAACAAAGTAGAAACTTCATAAATTGATGCTGAATTGATAAATGAAGGAAGGAATGGGACCCAAAGGCAAAAGACCCAGTAAGGACCTTGGTACTTTTCAATTCAACCCAGAGTAAAACTAGAGCATTTGAATTCAACTAGATGGTCTTTTTCATCAACTCTGGGAGAATTCACCATGTTCCAAGAGTTGTAGGCTGACAGAGTAAGATCTTTTTACAGAAACGTGAAAGGTAGTTTAATTTCCTAAGAGGCCAGACTTTAAAGGTTAGCTTAGAACTTGAAATATGTAAGATTTTAGGTCACGGTGAAACTCAAGCACAGTGAAAGCAGTGACCGCATGGGGGAGAGCCACAGTAAAGATGACAGGTAGCCCCAGGGGGATGAAGTGCTGCCTTTTCGGAGAAAGGGGGGTTTAGTGGCCCTGTGTGGGGGTAGAGGATAAAGGGAGGACAGAGTGGGGAGGACAGGAAGTTGGAATCCAAATTATATTATTGGAATATCAAAGGAATGCTGTTGTCCCATTCATACGCTTCCCTATATGAATCCCGAGAAAAACAATATTTTTTTCCCTAATTAGTTTTTTTAAAGGTAATATATATATGGTAAAAACTCATATAGTAGTATCAAAAGTTATTCATTGAAAGTAAATCTGTGTCTTACTCTAGGCCTCTATTCTTCTTCCCCAGAGGTAACCACTATTAAGATTTTCTCGTTTTTTTCCCAGAACCTCTAAGTATATAAATGCATGTTTTATATATAATATATATTAACATATATATCTCACATGCAAATCTATCTACCTAATGCAAATCTAAATATATATTTATATCTGTATTTTCAACATAGTTGGTAGCATCCTAGCACTAAGAGCTCTCCATTTTAGTTTATAGAGACATGTTTTTTTTTTTTTGTGGTTATAAGAACACACAACATGAGATCTACCTTTTTAAAAATTTAAGCGTATAGTATAGTGTGAAACTCTTTAAAAAATATACTTCATGATATTCCTACTCTGCATTAGGGGTATTTAATTGGTCCACTGTTGATGAATATTTAATTTTTTCTAGTCTATTGCTATTTCGAGCAAAGCGGCAGTGAAAATACTTGTATATATGTGTGTCTGCCAGAGTCCAGCAGAAAGCAGATGGTGTCTCTAAAAGCTTACCTGAAGAGAGTTTAATGGAGGAACTATGAACACAGGTGCTGGCAGGATTAACAAGCCCAACAATAAATGATCGAGTACTTGGGGACTAGCAAGAGAAGCCTTCACCTCTCCTCAGCAGAGGGATAAGGAGAAGGAGCAGTGTTAGTTAGAAGCCAGTGGGCCCACAGCTGTGAGAGAGATCACCCCACAGCAGATGCGGCCATAGACTGAGGACTGGAGCCACTACCAAAACTGCAGCCTTCAGAGAAAATATCCTGACTGCTGTCTCTCCTCTTGCTTTCTGGTTACCTACTGGCAACTCTGCCAACAACAAGTGGAAGCGACAGGACAAGGAAGCCCCAAGTGGTGCAGTCCAAGGAGGTCAGATCACAGGGTACAGGCAGGCAGAGTAGTGTCAATGGTACATCTGGAAGGATAGATGGAAGATAACCAGGCCCTGACTTAAGCTTCCTTGACTTACCGTTATTAGACTTTACAATGATGTGAAAATGATAGCACTGAGAAGAAACCTACTTCAAATTTTGAATTTTGATCTGTCCAAGTGCTAGCAATAGGCAGTAGGATACTCTCCCACGATGCTGGGCAGCACGGCCAGCCACAGCTCCCAGTCAGCCACATGATCATGAGTGTGAGCAACCTATACACTTAGAACCATTCCGTACCCATACAACCATCTGTGTTTCACTTTTAGCACAATAGTCAATGATATACATGAGACTGTTAACATTTTTTTTTTAGGATTTTATTTATTTATTCATGAGAGACACACACACAGAAAGGCAGAGACATAGAGGGAGAAGCAGGCTCCCGTGGGGAGCCTGATGTGGGACTCAATCCCAGGACCTGGGGATCATGACCTGAGCCCAAGGCAGACACTCAACCACTGAGCCAGGTGCCCCACGACTGGACTGTTAACACTTTAATGTAACCAGGTTTTATGTTAGGCGACATCTCTCAAGTATCAGCTAATGCAAATGTTCTGAACAGCCGCAAGATGGGCTAGGCTAAGTTAGGATGTTCAATAGGTTAGGTGTATTAAATGCACTTTTGACAGAATACTTTCAATTTACAATTAACTCCATAGTTAATTGAGGAAGATCTGTAATACATTTTTGCACAAATGTTGGGAAATTTCTTAGAACTGGAACTGCATTATCAGCAGGAAGAAAATAACCTCCTCCACAGCCTTTCAGACCTTCTTCCTTTCATTGTTATTACCAGTGCTTAGCTGTGCCCAGGGCTACTCAGAATTAGGACTACATTTCCCAGCTTCCCTTGCAGCCAAAGCGCTATAAGAGGAAGTGTCATGTGGCAGCTTCTGAGAAACTTGAGAAACAGCTGATGCGCATGCCTTTGTCTTTTGTTGTTTATTGGTTGGGGTAATTTACATGCTGCTTCCTACCTGCAGCTCTAGGGCCACACCCTTTGGATGGCCAGTAGAGGGGGAGCTGGAAGGAGCTAGATTTCTGAGCACTTCATAAAATATAGTTGCCCTACCAGACTTTTTTTTGTTAAAGATTTTTTTCTTCCTTCCTTCCTTCCTTCCTTCCTTCCTTCCTTCCTTCCTTCCTTCCTTTCTTTTTTTTTTTTTTTATTCATGAGAGACACACAGAGAGAGGCAGAGACATAGGCAGAGGGAGAAGCATAGTGTATCTTTTTTTAAAAAAGCAACTCAAGTATTATGGAAATTCACCTTTTGTTTGCTAGGGGTGATGCAAATATTTTCCCTGATTTTCGTTTGCTTTTGACTTTATTTTTTTTCTACACAAAATTTTAAAAATTCAATATGGTAAAAACGATCCTCTACCATCATAATATCTGAGCTTAAAGTCCCTATTTTATTATTTTTAAATAGATAGATACATTTAAATAGATCTATTTTTAAATAGATAACAGATAAAATTTATTTTTAAATAAAAAGATTTGTTTATTTTAGAGAGAGGGGGGAGGGGCAGAAGGAGAGAGAAAATCCTTGAGCAGACACCTAGCCGAGTGTGGAGCCTGACTGAGGACTCAATCCCAAGACCCTGAGATCATGACCAGAGTGGAAAGCAGACACTTAACTGACTGAGCCACCCAGGTGCCCCTTTGTAGATTGATTTTTTTTAAAAAAAGATTTATATATTTATTTTGGGGAGAGAGAGAGAGAGCGAAGGAGAGAGAGAACACAAGCACAAGCTGGGGGCGGGGGGGGCGCGGAGTGCAAAAGGAGAGAGAGAAGCAGACTCCCCACTGAGCAGGGAGCCCAACAAGAGTCTTGATCCCAGGACCCTTGAGATCATGACCTGAGCCAAAGGCAGACGCTTAACCAACTGAGCCACCTAGATGCCCCTATAGATTGATTTATATAAAAAATATTTTCTCCATTTGGAATATAACTTGGGGTAGGCAGTGAGGTAAGATTTGAAGTTATTCTGTAGACTATTATTCTGTATTGGAGGGTTGACACAAATGAACCCTCTGACACAGAAATCCTACATAAGTAAGTTGTAGTTTACTTTGATCCATACATTAGATACATTTTAAACCAAGCATGCCAGGAGCCTTCCCACTTGCAGATACTGGGTAGGCTGCCTCCTCAGCTTCCTCTCCTTGAGGAGAAGCACATAGGTTGTTTACAATAGCATTTGGTGTTTCCAGGGCAATGTCCTGCCACGTCCAGCATAATTATTTAGTAGCCTACAAGACTGCCTTTCACACATCACATCACCTGCTTCTCACTTCCTGGTGGTGGGCACAATTTCTTTCTCTGCCCACCAGGACCATCCCACTACCTGTTCACAGGTTAGATAATAATGCCAAGATATTTTTATGCCTGTGCTAACAACGACCCATCTGTGGACATTTTTAAGGCCAAGGAGGGATTGAGCCCAGGACCTGCTCTTGGGCTCCATCTTAGTTCTTTTTTTTCCTGGCAGGGTTGGGAAGGTGGGGGGGATGGGGGGAGGGTGTTTGTCAGTTGTTATCATAATAGTTGAGAACACAAGCCCTAGAGTAGAACTATTTGACTATGTACTTCCAGTCTTGAGCTGTGGGGACAAAAGCCAAGTTTCTATCACTTTTTTGTGCTTTGCTTTCTCTTCTGCCAAATGGACATTATGACATAGTGTGGGGATTAAATAAATAAATACATTTAGAGTGCTTAAAAATTTCTTAGTAACAAATGATCAGCAAATATTAAAAAAGCCTTTCCTCATCCAGAATATAAAAATAACTTCCCTGTTTTATTCCCCTAGGATTTTACAGATCTGTTTTTATTTAAAAAAATGATTAACATTGATAAAAAATATTGTAACCTACAATAACTATAAGCCATAATAAAAATTAAAGCATTTGTAAGAAGCGTATTATAACTTTATGAATAATATTATTACTATTAATTGAACCTTGCATTTGCTTTGAAATGTTGCCTTGGTTTTATACTAGATTTGCATATGCATTTGAGTCAAGGTCTGGATTCCCTGTCATGATTCATTCATTTAGCTCAACCACATTTACTTTATAACATACTTTATTATCTAGTAGAATTTGCTTAATTCTTATGCTTCCTTTTCAGAAAATTTTTTCTGATTAACCTCAAATTTTGATATTTATACAAAAATCTTAGAATCAGCTGCTCTGATTAAAAAAGAATCAGTATTTTATTGGGGTTGCAACAAATTAACATATTAACAGAGATAATTAACATTCGTAGAATGTTAAATTTTCTGATTCCAATACAAAGAATAGCCCTATATTTATTATTCAAGCTGGTATTTAAAAATATATTTTATTTGAGAGAGAGAGAGTGAAAGTGGGGCAGAGGGAGAGGGAGAAGTAGCAGGGGGCAGGGAGCCAGACAAGGGACCCCAGGATCATGACCTGACCCAAAGGCAGATGCTTAACCAATTGAGCCACGTAGGTGCCCCTAAAGCTGTTTTTTTTTTTTAAAGATTTTATTTATTTATTCATTAGAGACACACACAGAGAGAGGCAGAGACACACGGAGAGGGAGAAGCAGGCTCCCTGTGGGGAGCCTGATGTGGGACTCCATCCCAGGGCCCGGATTATGACCTGAGCCAAAGGCAGACGCTCAACCACTGAGCCACCCAGGTGTCCCCCTAAAGCTGTTTTTAAAAATTATCTCTCAGAAGAGTTTTAAAGTTTTCTGAATGTCTTCTTTGTATATTTCTTGCATGTTCTTTGATAAGTTTATTCCTTCCTTCCTTCCTTCCATCTCCCCTCCCTCCCTCCTTCCTTCCCTTCTCCTCCCACTCCCTTTTCTTCTCATAGGGCAAATGGCACCAATTCTTTTATTATATTTGTAGTTATATTTGTAATTACTTCTTGTCTGTATGGAAGAACTACCAATTGTCGCTTTGTAAGCCTGGATCATGTAGCTGGATCAAGAAAACTCATGAAAATCTAATTTCCCTTCCCTTGTTGCAGTTATATACAATCCCCATATGTTGGAAGGAGATAAACTGAGTCAAGAGTCTTAGAAGAGAAACTCCTGAAGTGACAATAGCCTGAGAACAATTGGGAAGAGAACAAATGTGACCCAGAAAGGAGCACAGTGTAAACAAAGTGATTGAGGTAACACCCAAAGAGAAGGCTGATTAGGGATAGCACCAATAAAAACTTGTTTGATATGTTGTACAAGGCAGATTTAAGGTGTTAAATGCTGTCTATATATACGTGGACTTTTTCTTGAAAAAAATAATGTAAACAAAACCAGTAAAATTAAGATTAGTGGGTTTTTTTTTTGTTTTTTGTTTTTGGTAAACAGAAAATTCAAGCAAACAAAATTAGAAACGTGAAACATGGTAACACTACAGAGCCTTTATTATTTAAAAACAAAATCTTATGTACCTATGCCAATAAAACAGAAAATGAATGGTTTGGGAGAAAATATAAGTATCTAAACCTGATTTAAGAAAAAGGAGCAGGGGCACCTGGATGGCTTAGTGGTTGAGTCTGCCTTCAGTTCAGGTCCTGAAGGGCCTGATGAGGGAGGGATTACCATTATCCTCATTTTACAGAAGAGCCATCTGAAGAAATTCAGAGATTAAGGAGCTTTTCTGCTCCCAACGTGATACAGGTGACATGTCATGGCAGGGAGGTGGCACAAAATAGCGTCCTCTGTCATGTCCTCTAGTGTCAATTTACCTGATTTCACATCCTGTCTCATCATGTTCTAGCTGCATGAAGACAATTTTTAAAATCCTTTTGTGCTTCAGTTCTCAAATGTGTGAGACTTAGAAGTGAATACAGGAATCATATAAAGAGTTTAGAATGGTCCCTGAAACATAGCAAACACCCTTAATGCTAAACATAATGCTATTACGATTGTACTGAAACAGGACACAGAATACATAAAAATATGTCATTCACATATATGTACAAAATTTAATTTCTTGATACCTAAAATATCAGAAAATCCAGGAATTTCATTAAGTATACTAATGTGTACTTTTTTTTTCCTTTTTTGAAATTTAATTAATTAATTAAACATTTTTTTTCACATAGTGTTATACTATTTTCAGGTATATGATATAGTGATTCAACAATTCCATATTCACCTAGTGGTCATCACAAGTGCACTCCTTCATCCCCATCACCTATTTAACCCACCCCACCCTTCGCTTCCCCCTCCACTGGGTATCATCAGTTTGTTCTCTATAGTCAAGTCTGTTTCTGGATTTCTCTCTCGGTCTCTTTTATCCCCTTGCTCATTTGTTCTGTTTCTTAATTCTGCATAGGAGTGAAATCATATAGTATTTGTCTTTCTCTGACTGGCTTATTTCACTTAGTATTATACTCTCTAGCTCCATGTCCTTGCAAATGGCAAGATTTCATTCTTTTTTATGGCCAAGTAATATTCCACTGCAGATTTATACCTCATCTTTCCACTCATCAATCCATGGACATTTGGGCTGCTTCCAGATCTTGACTATTGCACATAATTCTGCTATAAACATAAGGGTGCATGTATCCCTCTGAATTAGTGTTTTTGTATTCTTTGGGTAAATACCTATAAATGTGATTGCAGATCGTAAGGTGGTTCAATTTTTAGCTTTTTTTAAAATATAAATTTATTTTTTATTGGTGTTCAATTTGCCAACATATAGAATAACACCCAGTGCTCATCCCGTCAAGTGCCCACCTCAGTGCCCGTCACCCAGTCACCCCCACCCCCCACCCACCTCCCCTCCCACTACCCCTAGTTCGTTTCCCAGAGTTAGGAGTCTTCGTGTTCTGTCTCCCTTTCTGATATTTCCCACTCATTTTTTCTCCTTTCCCCTTTATTCCCTTTCACTATTTTTCATATTCCCCAAATGAATGAGACCATATAATGTTTGTCCTTCTCCGATTGACTTATTTCACTCAGCATAATACCTCCAGTTCCATCCACGTCGAAGCAAATGGTGGGTATTTGTCATTTCTAATGGCTGAGTAATATTCCATTGTATACATAAACCACATCTTCTTTATCCATTCAATTTTTAGCTTTTTGAGAAACATCCATACCATTTTCCGCAGTGAACTACGGAGTTGCATTCCCACCAACAGTGCATGTGTTCCTTTTTCTCCCCATCCTCTCCAACACCTGTTGTTTCTTATGCTGTGGATCCTAGCCATTCTGACTGATGTGAGGTGATATTGTAGTTTTAATTTGCATTTCCCTGATGGAAGTGGTGATCATCTTTGCATGTGTCCGTTGGCCATCTGGATATCTTCTTTGGAGAAATACCTGTTTATGTCTTCTGCCTATTTTTAATTGGATTATTTATTTTTGGGGTTTTGAGTTTTATAAGTTCTTGATATATTTTGGATGCTAATCTCTTACTGGATATGCATTTGCAAATATCTTCTACTATTCTATAGGTTGCCTTTTAGTTTTGTTGATTGTTTCCTTCTCTGTGCAAGTGCTTTTTGTTTTGATGTAGTTTCAGTAATTTATTTTTGCTTTTGTTTCCCTTGGCTCAGGAGACAACTAGAAAAAAGTTGCTTCGACCAATGTCAAAGAAGTTACTGCCTATGTTCACTCCTTGACTTTTTATGGTTTCAGAGCTCACATTTAGGTCTTTAATCTATTTTGAACTTATTTTTGTGTATGGTGTAAGAAAATGGTCCAGTTTCATTCTTTTGCATGTGGTTGTCCCGTTTTCCCAATACCATTTGTTGAAGAGACTGTCCTTTCCCATTGGATATTTTTTCCTGCTTTGCCAAAGATTAGTTGACCATATATTTATGGGTTTATTTATTTTTTTTCCATTTTGTCCCATTGATCTATGTGCCTATTTTGTGCTAGTACTGTGCAGTTTTGATTACTATAGCTTTGTAGTATAACTTGAAGTCTGTAATTATGATGTTTCCAACTTTTCTTTTTCAAGATTGCTTTGGCTATTCAGGATCTTTTGTGGTTCCATAGAAATTTTAGGATTGTTTGTTCTAGTTCTGTGAAATGCTGTTGGTGTTTTGATAGGAATTGCATTAAATGTGTAGATTGCTTTGGGTAGTATAGATGTTTTAACATTTGCTCTTTAAATACATAAGCATGGGATGTCTTTCCATTTCTTTGTGTCATCATCAATTTCTTTCATCAGTGCTTTATAGTTTTCAGAGTATAGGTCTGCCTTTTTGATTAAGTTTATCTCTAAATCTTTTATTATTTTTGGCGCAATTGTAAATGGGATTGTTTTATTAATTTGTCTTTCTGGTGCTTCATTATTAGTATATAGAAATATAACAGATTTCTGCATATTGATTTTGTATCCTGTGATTTTACTGAATTCATGTATCAGTTCAACAGTTTTTTGGTGGTCTTTCAAGTTTTCTATACAGGGTACCATATCACCTGCAAATAGTAGAAGTTTTACTTCTTCCTTGCTGATTTGGGTGCCTTTTATTTCTTTTTGCTGTCTGATTTCTGTGGCTAGGACTTTCAATACTATATTAAATAAAAATGGTGAGAGTGGACATTTTTGTCTTGTTCCTGACTTTAGGGGAAAAGCTCTCAGTTTTACCCCATTCAGGATGATTTTAGCTATGGCTTGTTCATAGATGGCCTTTATTATGTTGAGGTATGTTTTCTCTAACCCTATTTTATTGAGGTTTTCTATCATGAATGGATGTTGTACTTTGTCAAATGCTTTTTCTGCATCTATTGAAATTCATATGGTTCTTTTCTTTTATTAATGGTTCTTGTCCTTTCTCATGTCACATTGATTGATTTGTGAGTATTGAACCATCCTTGCAACACAGGAATAATCCCATTTGATCACAAACAATTTTTTAAATGTGTTGTCAGATTCAGTGTGCTAGTATTTTGTTGAGGATTTTTGCATGTATGTCCATCAGGGATATTGGCTTGTAGTTCTCTTTTTTAGTGGTGTCTTTATCTGGTTTTGGTTTCAGGGTAATGTTGGCCTTCTGGAATAAATTTGGAAGTTTTCCTTCATTTTCTGTTTTTTGGAATAGTTTGAGAAGAGTAGGTATTAACTCTTCTTTAAATGTTTGGTTTGGTAGAATTCACCTGTGATGCCATCTGGTCCTGGACTTTTATTTGTTGCGAGTTTTTTGATAACTGATTTTTTTTTTTTTTTTGCTGGTAACCATCAATCTGTTCAAATTTTCTATTTCTTCCTGTTTGGTAGCTTATATGTTTCTAGGAATTTACTAATTTCTTCTAAGTTGTCCAATTTGTTGGCATATAGTTTTTCATAATATTCTCTTAAAATTGTCTTTATTTTTGAGGTGTTGATTGTTATTTCTCCCTTCTCATTTGTTATTTTATTTGAGTCCTTTCTCTTTTTTTCTTGATCAGCCTGACTAGAGATTTATCAATTTTATTGACTTTTTCAAAGAATCAGCTCCTGGTTTCATTGATCTATTCAACTGATTTTTAGTTTCTATATCATCTATTTCTACTCTAATCTTTATTATTTCTTTCCTTCTGCAGGCTTTAGATTTCATTTGTTGTTCTTTTTCTAGTTCTGTAGATGTAGATGTATGGTCAGGTTGTTTATTTGAGATTTTTCTTGCTTCTTGAGGTACACCTGTATTGCTGTATCCTTCCCTCTTAGGACCATTTTTACTACATCCCAAAGGTTTTGGACTATTGTGTTTTCATTTTCATTTGTTTCCATGTATTTTTTAATTCCTTCTTTTATTTCCTAGTTGATCCATTCAGTGTTTAGTAACATGTTATTTAATTTCCATGTATCTTTGGTCTTTCCAGATTTTTTTCTTGTGTATGACTTCAGTCTTCTTGAATTTGTTGAGGTTTGTTTTGTGGGCTAATATGTGATCTATTCTGGAGAATGTTCTGTGTGCACTTTAAACGAACATGTATTCTATCATTCAAAATCATTGTTTCCTTGTTGATTTTCTGTTTAGATGATCTGTCCATTGACGTAAGTGGTGTGTTAATGGCCCGTATGATTTGTATTATTATTGATTAGTTCCTTTTTTTTGTTATTGACTCTTTTGTGTTTTTGGGTGCTCCCACATTGGGTGCATAAATATTTACAGTTGTTATGTCTTCTTGTTGGATTGTTCCCTTTATTATTATATGGTGTTCTTCTTTGTCTCTTGTTAGTCTTGATTTAAAGTCTATTTTATCCAATATAAGTAGAGCCTTTGGTTTTTTCTTTTAATGTTCTAAGCAGTATTTGAAGTCAGAAAGGGTTCCTAATGGATAAATCATTCATGAAGAAAAGCTGCTGAAAATTTCAGCAATGTTTGCAATATTTTCAGGTGCAATGAATTTGAAAACCTTTTAGATATTGACTTCAAAACTTGTCATCGAATTTTATACAAATCAATATTTAAGAGGTTTTACATTATCTAATATCAAATGACAGTTTTGAGGTGGTTTTTTAAAAATCATGGCTCAAGGTATTATAAAAATTTTGCCAATAAAGTTTCAAAATTAAATTGTGGAAAAAACAAGAGATCTAATCTTTTGATTAAACAATTTTTTGAAAGACTTTCATTTTGTAGAAAAATAAATACAAAACAAGATCACATGTATGATGCACAAATTGAGTTTCTCTCTTAAAACAAGTTTGCTTGGAAAACAATATGGAAACACCTTTAAGAATGAAACACAGACTTATCATATGACCCAGCAACTCTGCTCCTTGAACTCTACCCAAAATAATGAATATGCATGTTCACATAGAGAAAAAACCATCATTCTAAATTAGAAATATAAATGCAGACTGAACTCAGAATAATAATGGAATTATCCACCTTGTCCAAGTTGAGTTTAACCTAGGAATACAGGGATGTTTTATTCATCACTTTAACATATCCAATAAGAATATATATATAATGTAATAATCTCAATAGATCATTGCAACTTTATTTCTAAACTAAAAAACAAATAAATGAACAAAAACATAAACAAACCCTAGACATTTGGGAAGAGTAAATTCTTCCTAAACATGACAAGGATATTCTATGTTAAATAAGCAGCCAACATCATACAACATGGTAAATTACCTGACTGAAGGTCTCAATTCTCTGAACTTAAGAATCGCTTGGGGAAGTTTTAGGACCTTCTGATGCCTGAGACCTTCCCCTGACCAATAAAATCAGAATCTCAGAAGGTTGGGACTCTAGCAATTGGTACATAAGAAAGCTAATTAGAACTAAAGTAGGATGCATATCATAACCATTTTTATATAACATTATTTTGGGAGTTCTGGTGCATACTTGTTTTAAAACAAGAAACAAGTAAGAAATAAAAATATTGGCCAGGTGGAGATTAAAATCATCATTCGTAAGCAATATGATTATGTACTTGGAAACCCCCAGGAGAATAAATTGAAATATTTGAGGAATTTTTAAGAGAATTTACTTACCTATAAAGGCAACTTTCCTGTGTATCAACAACAATACAAATTAGAAGATGTAATGATAAATATTTCATTTAGATTATTAGCAAAGAGAAAACAGAACTATTCTGTCATTCAGAACAAACAGAACAAAAATTTTGTGGAATGTAGATAGAGGATATAATAAAATTTAGTTTAGAGAATATAGCCTAGACCTATGGTTTTCACATTGTACTTTTTGGAGTCTCAGGGCAAAGTTGACCTGGTGTGCAATGAAGAGGACAAGGGGTCTGAGTAAAAGGACCATAGGACCCCTACTCCTGCTTTAATTGAAGCAGCTCAACTTTTCTTGTTTTCAACGTTGAGTTTCTGCATTAGATTTTATTCGAAACAAGAGTTTTGCCATTCATAACAACTAAATGTTTGACAGCCTCTGGCCTCGATGAAGTGTTCTTTAAGAACACCCAGGTCTGGGGCACCCAGATGGCTTAGTGAGTTAAGTGTCTGACTTCAGTTCAGGTATGATCCTGGAGTCCTGAGATGGAACGTCATGTGGGGCTCCCTGCTCAGTGGGGACTCTGCTTCTCCTTCTCCCTCTCCCCCTCCTCCTGCTCATGTTGTCTCTCTCTTTTGCCATTTACTCTCTCAAATAATGTGGAAAACAGTGATGGCATTGGAGATCATGACAATGATAGTGTTGATGATGTTCATGACCCATTGGCATTTTGATGAGGTTGTTGATGTGGGAATAAGGAATAGGAAATGAAGGAGATGTTGATACTGGTGAGATATATATGGGATGCATATCATTTTGATAGTAGAGGTGGAGCTGTTCTCTGTGATGACTCATTCTTCTGCCAGTTGAGATGGAATGACAGGGGCCAGAATTTGCCTGGATGCCCTGTGTCAAATACCTTCTGACAAGAAGAGAAGGCCTGACTATTGGGTCTAGAGAATAGATAACACATTTGGGGCAGGGCAACCAAGGGAGTGGTTTTAAAGAACAGGAGATGTTGGGGGAGGAGACTCAAGTTGAAACTCAGTCCCTAGCAAGGACTGCTTGGGCAGAGCAGGAAACATGCCTAGCAACATTTATACCACCTCTGGCAGTTCTCAAAATTACTCTGCTCTTGCATCTATTGCACATGTGCCAATAGATCCTGTCCCTGTGCATAGTGGAAGGAATGGAAGCAAATGGTATAAAAGACCATTCTGATCACTGACTGTATTAGTCAGAAATCCTCAAATTAAGCAAGATATTTGGGGCCTTATGATTTTACAATAAACTATCTGCTTCAATTCTTTTTTTTTTCTACCTGCTTCAATTCTATATTTCTAGAACTGAGCAAATAAACTCTGGTTTATTTGTAGTAGCCCCACCAATACAAAGTACCCCCTAGTAGCTTAAGATCCTGCTTAAAGCAGCAAGTCATCTCTGTCTTTGTTACAATATAACACAGTAGAATTTATGGAACACATTTCCTGAGGAAATAACAATATGGAACAGAAAACATGTCATAGATTCTATGAAATAAAATTCTTATTTTTTTTCCAGGACAGTCACCATTTTGGACCCACATAAGGTTGAAATAAACACTATGAACAGCTTATAAGTGAGAACTAACAACTCAGAGTGTGAAGAATCAGAGGTGACCAGATGAGTTAGTTGTGTCCCAAGCTAAATGTCCTAATTTCAAAATTATTCATGTCTTCGGAGCAACGGAATAAATGTTCATTTTATTTAAGAGGTAGTGGTTCTAACATCCACCCAAATTCTGGACTGAAAATAGAAGATTATTAGCATTATAATTTATGTAAATGCCTGCTCTATTCATGTTAAAGTAATTGGTATCTTTCAGTCATATGCTAATTATTACATAAATAGATTATAAATAATCATGGGAAATTTCATTTTTTAAGCTGAAACCCTACCTATTTAAAGGGTCTATTGTCTTATTGTATAGAAAACATGGAAAGACTAACACTTTACGTTAACTACACTGGATTTAAAATTAAAAAATGAACAAAAACCATGAAAAGAATGATTCATGTGTTTCAATGATTTAAAAATAAAAATGCTCTTTGTTGTTCTAAAAATCCTATTTGCTAAGGTTTGGTAGGTATATGATATACTTAAGATCTAGAGCAAGAATTCCCAATCTTACCAGAACTTCTTGAATATGTTTGTCTTTGAATATGGCAGTCTTGGAGAGGAAGAATGGGTATAAATTTCTCAAACTGAGTGCATCAAAATCACCTGGAAACCTTGTTAAACAAGGAGCTTCTGGGCTCCATCCTCTGAGCTCCTGAGTCAGTGGGTCAGAGCTGGGGCGATGATTTGCATTTCTAAAAAGTTCCAGGTGATGCTGACACCTTTGGTCCTAGAATCAGTGCCTTCAAGGATGGAGGTGGGCCGGAGGACTGACTGAAAGTGATCGCTTTTCTGGCTCTCTTTCCCCTGCTGGCGAGTAGATGCAGCATGTTTGGATCATGTCCTGTGTCAGAGGCCTTGCCTTTGCTTCTGCTGGTTGCTCTAGGGGCCTTGCCAACCAGGAAATTAGTCTATGCTTATTCATTCGTTTGTTGTTTACTTGATCTGACCTGAGCCAGGGGAGGCCAGTGTTTATGACTTCCAAGAGCCTTTCGGTCCTTAATCCAGAACTAGGCCAAGATAGGCAAGTTTCTTTGCAGTCTTCCTTTGCCAGTGGACAGCATTTTTTCTAATCCACTTGTTCCACTGATATGCATCTTCAAGGGCTCTAGCTTTAGGCGGCATACCTGTGTGTTATATGGTTAGTTTCTGCTTTTTATGACATCTTTTATTCCACTTTCTTTGGATTTCATTTGTAGTTCTGTGACTACAATTTCTCAATATAGTGCTTAGATTTTTTTTTTTTGCCTTCTTTTCTAATATAGACATTTAAGTTCTAACTTTCCACCTGGAGTAAGCTCAAGACTCAGTCTTCCTTTCCCAAAATGGCTGTTAAAACCCACACCTGTTGTTTGGGGAGAGCAGCCAATGCCAGGGCAGCCAAAGCTGTTAGGGCTTGCTGACCACCCTGGCCTTCAGCTACTTTGTTTTTGTTTTCACTCCTGGGTACTTCCTTCTCAGATTTGTGTTTACAAGTCTACTTGTTATATTTCATAAATCATTTCTAGGAGTTTTGCAGAAAGAGGCTTTTTGAGATCTCTTTTCTATCATATTGCTAGAAATAGAAGTCCAGAGTTAGCAGCACTGCAGATTGTGAGAATTTGATAATACCTATAAAGCCCTTAGCACCCTTATTATTAGCATACCTGCATCTCAGTGGATTACTTGTGGCAGAGGTAAGGAATGGAATGCTACAGGAAGCAAATCCTGCCAGGAGAAATAGTGACAGAAGCATAAGAGATTGTGGTAAGTTCATAATTTAATAAGATTTTGATAAAGGATTGAGGATCTACATTTTATGCTTCCTGAATAGACCTAGAAAACTGACCCAATCAAGAGAAGGTTCTCATAGAAGGTTCTCTCAGAAGGGAGAAATCCTGGAGTCAAATGCAGGGCTACCACATACACCTGCTGGTGCTCTACAGGCACAACCCCAGAGGCACCAGTTGTAGATGGAGATGTCACAGCAGTTGAGATCAGACTGAAGACCCAAACCTCCAAGGTATGCATCTTGGCAAAGTTATAAAGGAAGCAAGGATGTAGAAACAAGCTAGACATTTTTTAAAGGCAGTAACTGGGAGTGGCTCTGCTGCCTCACAGCTGCACATCCTGTGTTAAAAAATAAATAATAGCTGAGAAGGAATGCTTAGTGTAACTTTGTTTCCTCCTGACATTGCATTCTCTCTCTCTCTCTCTCTCTCTCTCTGTCTCTCTCTCTCAGCCTTTGGATTCCTCCAATGATCATGTGGGTTAAAACAAGCTGTATTCCATCCCTCAAAACTATTTGAGGCAGAAGAATTAACCTCTTGTCGCCTGTCTTGGGATGGCTTATTCTCTTGTCTCCAGCAGTGAACATCAGCTGCTTCCCACACTGTACCGTGTCACACAGCAGACAGTTTTTTTTTCCAGAATAGACCCAGAATCTGGTTGGGATTCAAGATGGAGGCTGTGGCCCTTGGGAGGGCTGGTGGGAGCGAGGCAGGTGTTCACCTTTAGACCTGAGGTATCAGGCAATGATCAAGACAGTGCTAGTGGACCTGAGAACAGGTGGGGCCTCTTTACCTCAACCATGTGGAGGCCAATTATCATGACAGGGGCTCAAAGTCAGAACCAAAGGAATCCCAGGGCAGGACAAGCTCAGGATAGCTGGCACTGTGGTTTCCCTGCACTTAGGCTTTGAATCACCTTGGAGAATGTATGTCTTTGTTTCCCACACATTCAACTTCAGAGTGAAGCCTTTCAGAAAGATAAGACATTTTCCTCAAAATCAGAGAGGACCTAGATATCACCAGGCTGTTTCTGAAGTAGGCAAGAAGAGAACCACGTGCTCCAATTCCAATGGGCCTTTGCTAAAGGGTCAGGAAAGACAAATGGTAAAAGGATGGATGAGATGATGTGCTTTAAGATGCTGGACCCAGCCTGGGCTGCCCAGGTTACTTTGTGGGTATCTTTTTCTGTGGAGTACTGAGCAGAGCCAGCGGGTAAATCAATTAGGGGACCCAAGTTTGGGGCTCCATGTGACCTTGTAACCATGGAGACCAAATCAGGACACACCCCTCCCCTCAAAGTAGCATGACTACCTTATGACTTACTGTGGGCACCAGGGATGGTTTAACTTCTGTCTTGGGTAAACTTGAGTGAAGAGGCAAATTAAAGAGGCTCTTAACATATATGTCCAAATACTGCTGTTTGATTACTTCTTTGGCTTTTTTCAGGAGTTAATGGGAATCTGAGAAAGGGAGTGGGGCAGGGGCTGGGGTCTCCAGTGATTCTGCTCCAACCATCTGAGGTCATAATGGGTAGAACATTAACTGCAGGAGGGAAGGAGAGAAGGGAACAACATATAGACACATCCACCCAGGATCCTGATAATACTGAGTGGGAATAGAGGCTTTTAAATGATGAGGATAGTATTTGGGATCTAAAGATCATGTTCATCAACAAAATGGTCATTGCAGATGAGTTATATTGTTAAGCTATACACAGAGCAATTACCATTGGAGCACTTTGCAAAGTAAGCCATAGATGATATTGTATTTGCTCACCATAACTGCCGTTTAGAAAGTTTACTGTGAATTCAACTCTTTGTGCAAATTATTCTTACCACCTCTCTATGGAAAAGACATTGCTTTTTTCAGCATTTTTAAAAAAAAAATAGTTGAGGTAACTGAAGCCCCAGAAGGGCAAATAACTTGTCCAGAGTCATACTCAGCTGGTGGTTCAAGCAGGAACTCTAATCCAGTTCTGAGTTTATCACCCAAGTTTTTAACCACAATGTGAAACTATCTCACAGCAGACCTAGGAGGTAAGGGCTAAGAGCGGCATTTCAGGACAGAATATTTTGGTTTATATTAGGTTGAACTATGTGAAATTGTTGATATTTTATCATTTATGACTTATAAAAATGACAATGTCATATGCTCCAAACTAATAGAGACTAAGTGAATTAACCAATTTTACCTAGGTAGTAAGTATTCTCCTAAGACCCTAAACCCAAGTTCTTTGTACCAATCTGCTCAATCCAAAAGTCAGTGTCTAATTTACTCCCAAATACCTAAAGGTTGCCACTCTTGGGGTCTTGTCACTTTGTGGGGTAAGGGGTTGGGACAAAGATACAGGAGTGCTGATTGTAAAGCATACCTCAATAGAAGCCTTGTGATGAGGCTCTGAGATGGGAGGGCAAAGTCCTAAATAGCCCACGTTCCCTACAGGGGGAGCAGCTCATGCAGAGGGAGGGAAAATGCTGTGCCTTCAGGGAACTTTACATAGTTGTACTTTTTTTTTTTTTTTAGAGATATATAAATATATCTATATATAAAAGACAGAGAGAGAGACAGGTAGAGGGAGAAGCAGGCTCCATGCAGGGAGCCCAACATGGGACTCGATCCCGGGTCTCCAGGATCAGGCCCTGGGCTGAAGCAGGCGCTAAACCGCTGAGCCACCTGGGTATCCCTAGTTGTACTTGGTTATACCATTAGCCTTTGACTGGAGAGTTGGGGGGGCGGGTTGGGGGGGAATATCACAAAGTGCCTGATAATGTTGGAAGCTTTTGTCCTTCAGAGCAGCGTTTAGTTATTTTAAGCAGTGAAGTGACATAGTCACATCTGTATTTAGAGGAGCCTCACTGGGGGCACCTGGGTGGTTCAGCTGGCTAAGTTGCTGCCTTTGGCTCAGGTCATGATCATCAGGTTCTGGGATGGAGCCCTGAGTCAGGTTCCTTGTTCAGCGAGGAGTCTGCTTTTCCCTCTGCCTCTCCTTCTGGCTTATGCTCTTTTTCTCTCACTCATTCTCTCAAATAAAATCTTGAAGGAGAATAAGATGATGAAGATGACCAAGAAGAAGACCCTCCCTGTATGTGCATGCAGGCTGGATTAGAACGGTGTGCTCACCCAGAGGACTGGTTAAGTGAAATCCAGACAGGACATGATAAACATCTGGCCTAAGTTGCAGGGAAAAAAATGCAGGAGTGACTTGAGACTATTTAGTAAGTAGTATTGACAAGGCTTGGTGACCAATTTGGAAGCAGGGAGCAATCTACAAATGACAAATGTGTTTGGAATTTACACATAGATTCTCAGCCCTAACCAGTTATAAACTTCCAGAAGAAGGAAGAATGAAACCTCTACAATAAAGAGCTCCAGGCCACAAAGAATTATTCCTCTTTAAGAAAGACAGTAACAAGGGAGGAATCTTGCAACCTGGAGATCAGCCATGAAGGACGTCTCCCCACTTGTGACAAGACCAACATCCTATGATATATACTGACCTAATGTATTGGCCAAGATCCATTTGGATTGATGACTATGTTTCATGTGTTGTCAGACATTTTGATCACTCCTACTGTTTTACTAATGGACAAGCCAACTTATCTATTTTATTGGTGTGAGAACACTATGCAAGATACTTATGTTCTGTTTCCTTAGTTACTCATTAGAAAATAGGTTTTTGAACATCTCTCAATCCTTGAGATTAAAGGAAGTTGAGACCCCATAATCACAGAAGGATAAGATTTACTCAAGGTATTGAATGCCCACAGAAAAAGAGGAAAGTTGAGAAACACTTTGGGCAGGGTGGTAGTGTTTATTGGTTTATTTAGTGGTTATTGGAAGAGAAGGCAGGTATAGCTCTTCTGGAACCAGCCTGGACCTCAAACTGTCCATCTCATTTGCTTTTAGCCTTATGTCACCTTGTGTACTGGTGCAAATTGTTCCCATTGTTGGAATCTTGTGATCATGTGTATGGTATGACAGCCTCCCTGCAGCAAGTGGCAAGAGAGTTATAGACAGATTTGTCCCACTGACTACCAATATAGTGAAATACAATAAAAAAAGTAATTCTGTACATACCAAAAGGAAAGTACTGGGACTTTTCTTGGGATTGAAGTTGAGTCAAAACTTAACCTTCCAAAAGAAACTTTGTCTTTTTTTCCTCTTTATTTTTTTTGTAAACAAGGGCATCCAGCCTTTCTCTGTTGAAAAGTGAGTTAAAAGGAGGCTGTGTTAATATTAGACATGTCCTTCGGCCAGTTAGTAAAGCAAATTTCTAAAGACTAGGCCTTAAAAATATTATACCCATCTAAAACTTGTTCTTGGAAACCTTTATTTCTCTTCCCCGTGTGGTCTATATAGTTGAATAAAGATTTTCATTTTGTAACCAGTCTAACACAGCAGCTGAAAACTTAAGCAAATGTTTCCTCCTCTTGTCTGCTGGACTAAATAAATGGAAAGAGCACAGACACTTGAGAAGCAGGGTGAAAGGGGTTGGCAGATTATCTAGGAAGAATTGCTTGGGAGTTAAGAGATATTGTCCAGGCCAGAAAGGGTAATTTTTTTTTCTAGAAAAATGTTCAAACTTGAATGTACATACAAATCACTAAATTCTGATGCAGTAGGTCTGGGTTGTGTCTTGAAATGCAGCGTTTCTAAAAATCTCCCTGGCAATGCTGCTGCTGGTCTTAGCACCACAATATACAGCAAGATTCTGGATTATAATCTGTCTCCCCTTCACCCGCCATTCCCCTGGAGAAGAGTCTAGCCCAATGGGAAACCAGTGAGTTGATAGTAGAAACCAGTGAGTTGATAGTAGAAAGAGCAATTATTTGCAAAATACCTGCTCTTTGTCAGGAACTGTGCCAAGGACTTTCTCTTCCCTATCTTGTTTAATTCTGGTTACGACTCTGTAAACTAGAACATTACCCTTATTTGAGAGAGAAGAAAATTGTAGTACAAGGGTTTTTGGTTGCCTGTCCACTGTGTTACAGTGTGAATAAAGGATGACCACATTCACGATACTGGGCATGGTGCCATGAATGTAATAAAACATAATATATTGATGTGATTCTATGGCTGGTCAGGCTCATGTTTTTCCAAGGTGAAATAAATCTTACCAAACCTGTTCAAGCCTACCTCTGTTTGAATACCTCAGCTTAGGAATTGGTTCAGTGAGTGCACTATTTCTGCTAGATCAAAATATCAAAGTTCACCCTCCAGACTGCCCAAACTTCTCAGGGACTTTCCTTAGCAGCACCCCCCTAAAAGAAAAAGTCTTTGAAGTCTGGAATGATTCATAGGATTGAGTCATATATTTATACAGTGTATAACTTATATAAACAAAGATGTTGGTCCTTGTGATAAGGAATAACGAAAGCCTACAAACCCACAACTGCCAAAGCTAAATTACAGAGAAGGAATTCAACCCATTTTTGGTGCTCTTCACTCTTTTGTGTTCAAGCAATTATCATTTACTTCTTTCAAGGATGGTGCCTTTGGTGGTGTGTTTAAAGGTCTTTGCCATTCCCAAAGATTCATCTATAATGATCTCCTATGTTACCCTCTAGGAACTTTATAGTTTTGTAATTTACGTTTGGGTCTATGATCCATTTTGAGCTAATTCTTGTGAAGGATGTAAGATCTGTGTCTAGATTCATTATTTTGTATGTGGATATCCAGTTCTAGTACCATTTTTTTTGAGAAGACTGTCTTTGCTCCTTCATATTGCTTCTACTCCATTGTCAAGATCAGTTGACTCTATTTATATGAGGCCTGTTTCTGGGCTCTGTATTCCATTTTGTTGACCTATTTGTCTATTCTTTCACCAGTACTACTCTCTTAATTACCATAGCTTTATCAAAAGTCTTGAAGTCAGTTAGTACCAGACTTACAACTTTGTTCTACAATATTGTTATTATACTGCTATTCCAGATCTTTTGCTTTTCCCTATAAGCTTTAGAACCAGTTTGTTGGGGCAGTCAGGGTGGCTCAACGGTGCCCAGGGTGTGATCCTGGAGACCCGGGATTGAGTCCCATGTCGGGCTCCCTGCATGGAGCCTGCTTCTCTCTCTGCCTGTGTCTCTGCCTCTCTCTCTCTTTCTCTGTGTCTCTCATGAATAAATAAAATCTTTAAAAAAAATCAGTTTGTTGATATTCCCATTATAACTTGCTGGAATTTTGATGAGGATTGCATTGAATCTATAGATTACGATAGGAAGAATGCACATTTTGACAATATTGGGTCTTCCTATCCCTGAACATGGAATATCTCTCCACTTATTTAATTCTTTGATTTTCATCTGAGTTTTGTAGATTTTATCATATAAATATTATAATTTGTTATATTTATACCTAAGTATATAATTTGCTGTTTTTAATTTCAAATTCCACTTGTTCATTGCTAGTGTATAGGAAAGCAACTGACTTTTTAAAAAGATTTTACTGATTTGAGAGATAGAGCATAAATGGGAGGGGAAGACAGAGAGGGAGAGGGAGAAGCAGATTCCCTGCTAAGCAGAGAGCCCAACGTAGGGCTTGATACCAGGACCCTGAGATCATGACCTGAGCCGAAGTCATGCTCAACCAACTGAACCACCCAGGTGCCCCAGTGATTGACTTTTATGTATTAACCTTGTATCCTGCAACCTTGCCATAATTACTTATTACTTCTAGTTTTTTTTTTAAATCAATTCTTCCAAATTGTCTGCATAGGTAATCATATCATCTGCAAACAATGACAGTTTTATTTTTTTTCCTTCTCAATCTGCATATATTTTCTTTTTCTAGTTTTAAATTGCATTAGCTAGACATTCCAGTATGATGTTGAAAAGAAGTGGTAAGGTGGGATTGATGGAAGCTTAGACGTTGCAGAAGAAAGAAATGAACTTGAAGACACAGCAAAAGAAATTACCTAAGATAAAAGAGAGAAAAAACTGAAAATATTATGATTAGTGGGATTTATCCCAGGTATAAAAGTCTGATTTGACATCTGAAAATTAATTTTTAAAATATTTTATTTATTTATTCATGAGAGACACATAGAGGCAGAGACATAGGCAGAGGAAGAAGTAGGCTTCCTGCAGAGAGCTTGATGTGGGCTTGATCCTAGGACTAAGTGTATTTTTTTAATCTTACATGTTGTAGTTTTCTTCAGAAATTCAATCTGAATCTTTTTAAAAATACAGTGCATGCCTCCACTTAACAGACTCAATCTTTCCTCTAGCTTTGTCTTTTGGTGGGAATATTTAAATTCTACTTCCTTAGCAAATTTCAATTATATAATGTGGTGTTACCAACCAAATAGTCACATGCTTTGCATTAGATTTTTAGAAATTAGTCATCTTTGATCTGAAAGCTTATACCATTTACCAACTTCTCCCTCTTTCCTCCAATCCCCACCTGCTGGCAACCACTTCTTTTGCTCTGTATGTATGTGTGTGTGTATATATGTGTGTATGTGTACACACATTCTTAGAGAGATGTATTATAAGGTATCCACTTATATGGGTGCTTAGAAGTTCCATGATCTGCCATCTGCAAGCTGGAAACCCGGGAAGCCCGAAAGCTTGACAGCTGATGCTCTAGATTCCAGTCTGAGTCTGAAGGCCTGAGAACTGGGAACACTGAGGGCAGAAGACTGATGTCCCAGCATGTACGGTCAAACAAGTAACCTTTTTATTCTTTTTAGGCCCTCAACAGATTAACTGATGTCCACCCACACAGGGAAGGACCATCTATGTAACTCAGTCCACTCATTCAATTGCTAATCCCTCCAGAAACACCCTCAAAAATACCCAGAAATAATCTTAAATCAGCCATCTGGGCATCACATGGCCTGGTCAAGCTGACACATAAAATTAACCATCACAGACCAGAAGCAAGACTCATTACATTCTAGTTCTCAGAGTTTTCGAGTTCATGAAACCCTCCTGCTTCATACTGTCTATAACATAGCCTAGCTAATCGCTCTAGCCTGAGCTGACTCAGAGTCATTGATGGGGGCTTGGTGACCTAGGGTCTCCTCCCTATGCTTATTTCTCTTCTCTTCATCCTTCTATATCGGTCATTTAGTAAATATTTAGTGAGTACCTACTTACTATGTGCCAGACACTATGGTAGGCACTGGAGATAGGGCAACAAACAGACTTAGGGATTATATTCTAGTGGATGTTTCTGGAGCACTTACTGGGGCCTGCTGGCAAAGCACCTGACCTATGTTATCTTACTTAGTTCTTACTTCATAGGATTGACGTGAAGTTTATCTTTACATAGATAAGAAAACTCCGACCATAGAACCACTGAAGAATGAAACAGGGTTGTGAACCCAGGCAGTCTGACTCCAGATCTCCTGCTTTTAATGTCACAGATTCTGACAAAACTCAAAGGTTCAGATTCAGACAAAACTCAGCCTGGAGATGTATTTGCTTTGATTCCCATCTTTGTGTGAAATATTAAATCTGAGTTTCTGAAAATTGAGTTTGCTATAGTCCCCACTGTTTCAATTCTTTCACACCCAGGCTACTTCTTTTATTCATCTGTTTGACCCCTGAAGGCATTTGGATTTGGATTTCTGCCCACTTCTATCCTACCTTCTTTCCAGGGTAATTTTGTACATCTTCCTCCTCTCAGATCTCTACTAGCTATTCCTCAAGCAACTTCTTTATCACAACACACCCCAACTTTTGCTCCTTTTCTCTTGTCCATTTTTCCTTAATTTCCTGACAAGTTACCTCTTTCAAAAATTTATCTATTTCCTCTGGTTTAGAGCCCTATCCCCATTGGCCAATTGTGGCTGATTACCTCTCAGATTACTAGGGATAAAACTATAACATTAAGAAGGAAGTGAAAATGGAAATAATACAGATTCCTTAAATGTCTAAAACCTTTGAAAAATCCAATCTATTTCTTCAGATCTCAAATAAAACTAAACAAGAGAACTGAAGCTATCATTTTATTAACTTTTCTCCCCCATCAAAATTTCAAACTTTCAAATATACAAGACGGTAGTATAGCTACACCCACCATGCTGTATGTTACATCCCCACGACTTATTTTATAACTGAAAATTGTACATTTTGATTGGTTTCACTTGTTTCTCCCACCCCCACTCCTGACATCCATCTGCCAATCACCAATCTGTTGTCTGTATCTATATACTCAGGATTTTGTTGCCGTTCTGCATATCAGTGATATTATATGGTATTTGTCTTTCTCTGGCATATTTCATGTTGCAAATGGCAGGATTTCCTTTTTTAATGGCAGAATAATCCACTGTGTGTGTATGTACCACATTTTTTGGAAACATAATTGACAGCATTCTATTAGTCTCAGCTATGACAATACAGTGATTACACATTTTTATATATTGTGAACTTATCACAATATGTCATCATTAAAAATGAATGCATTATTTATTATAATTTCATACTGTACATTACATTCCCATGACTGAGTTGTGTTTTTTTTTTACTTAGTTATTTTATAATTGGTAGTTTGTATCTCTTGACCTCCTTTACCCATTTTGTACCACCCCTCCCCTAACATCCTTTACCTCTGGCTATCACCACCACTCTATTCTCTGTATCTATGAGTCTAGGTTTTGTTTTGTATTATTTATTTGTTTTGTTTTTTATTTTAGATTATACTTCTAAATGAAAAAAAATGTAGTATTTGCCTTTCTCTGTCTTTTTTCCACTTACATAATACCCTCAAGTTCTATCCATGTTATCACAAATGGAAAGTTTCATTTTCTAAGGCTGAAATGTATTCCATTGTGTGTGTGTGTGTTTGTGTGTACATCTTCTTTATCCATTCATCTATTGATGAACACTTAGGGTGCTTCCATATCTTGGCTCTTGTAAATCTGCAATGAACATAAGGATGCATGTATCTTTTCTAATTGGTGTTTTCCTTTTTTTTTCAGATGAATACCCAGTAGTGAAATTGCTAGACCATATGGTAGTTCTAGTTTTAGTTTATTGAGGAAACTTCTACTCTCTTCCATAGGGTTTACACTAGTTTATGTTTACTCCAGTGGTGAATGAGGGTTCTCTACATCCTGACCAACACATTTTTTTTTTTTTGATGCTAGCCATTCTGACGTTTGTGAGGTGATATCTTACTATATTTTTTATTTGCACTTCCCTGATAAATGGAGAGAATCTTTTCATGTTCCTGTTGGCCATCTTTATATCCTCTTTGGAAAAAGTCTATTGAGATCCTTAGCTCATTTTTTTTATTGTATTATTTGGGGTTTTTTATTTTTTATTGTTATGGGGTTATATGAGTTATTTCTATATTTTGGATATTAACCCCTTTTGGATGTATGATTTGCAGATCTCTGTTCAGTAGGTCAACTTTTCATTTTGTTGATGGTTTCCTTTGCTGAGCAAAAGCTACTTAGCTTGAGAGAGTTCTATTTGTTTATTTTTGCTTTGTTAACCTTGCTTTGGGAGTCAGATGCAAAAAAAAAAATTGCTAAGAAAATATTTCAACACCAAGAAGCTTATCGCCTATGTTTTCTTCCATAATTTTAATTGTTTCAGGTCTTAGCATTCAAATCTTTAATCCATTTTGAGTTAATCTTTGTATATAGAATAAGTTAGTGGTCTAGTTTTATTCTTTTAGATATAGATAGCTAATTTTCCCAACACCATTTATTGAAAAGACTGTCTCTTACCCATTGTATATTCTTGACTTCTTTGTCATAAATTAACCATATGTGTGTGAGATTAATTTTAGGTGCTCTGTTTTGTTCTACTGATATGTATATGTCTGTTTTTGTGCAGGTACCATACTGTTTTGATTACTATAGTTTTATAGTATAGCTTGAAATCAGAGATTGTGAAACCTCCAGCTTTGTTTTTTCTTTCTCAGATTGCTTTGGCTACTTGGGATCTATTGTGGTTTCATACAAATTCTATAATTGTCCCAGTTCTCTGAAAAATGCTGTTGGAATTTGGTAGGAATTGCACTGAATCTATAGGTTGCTTTGGGTAGTATGGACATTTTAACAATATTCTTCAATCCATGAACATGGAATATCTTTCTATTTATTTTTTTCAGTTTCTTTAATCAGTGTCTAAGAGTTTTCATTGTAGAAGTCTTTCATCCCTTAGTTAAATTTATTCCTAGGTATTTTATTGTTTTTGATGCAACTGTAAATGGTATTTTCTTAATTTCTTTCTGATAGGTTATTATAAGGGTATGGGAATGCAACCAATTTCTGTATATTAATTTTGTATTAATTTTGTATCCTACAAGTTTACTGAATTATTAGTTGTAACAGTTTTGGTCTTTCTGGCTATCTGCAATATCATGTCAACTACAAATGGTGACCATTTTACATTTTCCTTTCCAATTTGGATGCCTTTTATTTCTTGTCTAATTGCTGTGGCTAGGACTTCCAATACTATATTGAATAAAAGTGGGGAAAGTCGGCATCCTTGTCTTGTTCCTGATTTTAAAAGAAATGCTTTTGGGTTCTACAGTTGAGTGTGATGATGAGTGTGGCTTTGTCATATATGGCCTTTATTATGTTGATATACATGTCTTCTGTACCCACTTAGTTGAGAGTTGTTATGACAGATGGATGTTAAATTTTGTCAAATGCTTTTTCTGCATCTGTTGAGGTGATCATGCAGTCCTTAATCTGTTAATGTGTGTCATATTGATTTGTGGGTATTAAACTATTCTTGCATCCCTGCAATAAATTCCACTTGGTCATAGTATATGAACCTTTTAATACATTGTTGAATTTGGTTTGCTAATATTTTGTTGAGGATTTTCGCATCTACTTTCATCAGGCATATTGGCCTGTACTCTTCTTGTTTCTGTAGTGTCTTCATCTAGTTTTGGTATCAGGGTAACGCTGGCCTTGTTAAATGAGTTTAAGAGGAAGAACACTTCCTCTTTTTTGGAAGATTTTGAGGATAGTTATTAAATATGCTTTAAATGTTTGGTAGAGGGATCCCTGGGTGGCGCAGCGGTTTGGCGCCTGCTTTTGGCCCAGGGCGCGATCCTGGAGACCTGGGATCGAATCCCACATTGGGCTCCCGGTGCATGGAGCCTGCTTCTCCCTCTGCCTGTGTCTCTGCCTCTCTCTCTCTCTCTCTCTGACTGTCATAAATAAATAAAAATTAAAAAAAAATTTTAAAAAATAAAAAAAAATAAATGTTTGGTAGAATTCACCAATGAAGCTGTCTTGCCCTGGACTTCTGTTTGGGAAATTTTTGATTACTTTCAATCTCCTTTCTACTAATTAGCCTATTTAGATTTCCTATTTCTTCATGATTCAGTATTGAAAGATTATGTTTTTAGGAATATACCCATTTCTTCTAGGTTGTCCAATTTGGTGTGTAATTGTCATAGTAGTCTTGTATGATCCCTTTTACTTCTGTGATATCAGTTGTAATTACTCTTTCATTTCTAATTTTATTATTTGGATCTTCTCTTTTCTTGAGTGTGGCTAGAGGTTTACCTACTTTTGTTTGTCTTTTCCAAGAACCGGCAGCTTTCAGTTTCATTGATCTCATTTTTTTCAGTCTCTATTTTATTTATTTCTGCTCTGATCTTGCTCCCTTTATTCTACTAACTTTGGGCTTGTTTCTTTTTTCTAGTTTCTTTAGGTGAAAGATTGTTTCAGATTTTTCTTGTCTGTTGAGGTTGGCCTGTATTGCTGTGGACTTTCCTCTTAGAACAGTGTTTGCTACATTCCATAGATTTTGGAAAATTGAGTTTCCATTTTCACTTAGGTATTTTTTTTTTTATCCTTTGACACATTGGTTCTTCAGTAGCATGTTGCTTAGGGTCCATCTGTTGTAATTTTTTTCCATTTGTCTACTTTTAATTGACTTCTAGTTTCATACCATTGTGGTTAGAAAAGATGCTTGATATGATTTCAGTTGTCTTGAATTTGAGGCTTGTTTTGTAGTCTAACATGTGATCTGTCCTGGAGAATGTGTCATGTGCACTCTAGAAGAATGCACATTGAGTAGGTTTGGGATGAAATATTCTGTATTTATCTGTTAAGTCCACCTGGTCTAATGTATTGTTTAAGGAAGGACATTGTTTCCTTAATGATTTTCTGTCTGGGTGATCTACTGGTGTAAGGGGGGTATTAAAATCCCCTCCTGTTATTGTTACTGTCCTTTTCTACCTTTGTCAATTAATACTTGTTTTATATATTTAGGTGACCCTGTGTTGAGTGCATATTTACAAATGGTGTATCTTCTTGGATTGATGCCTTTATCTTTATGGAACACCCTTTTTTGTCTCTTGTTATCCTTGTTTTAAAGTCTATTTTGTCTGATATGAGAATTGATACTACACCTTTCTTTTCATTACCCCTTGTTGGGAAAACCATCCCTTCACTTTCAGTTTGCATATGTCCTTAGGTCTGAAGTAAGTCTCTTGTGGGCAGTGTATAGATGACCCCTGTTTTTATGCATTCAGTTACCCACTCTGTGTCTTTTGATTAGAGCATTTACATTTAAAGTAATTATTGATAGGTATGTACCTATTGCTATTTGTTTATTATTTTCTTGTTATTTTTGTAGTTCTCTCTTCTCTCTTTTCATTTGTGACTTGATGGTTTTCTTTAGTGTAATGTTTGGGTTCCTCTCTGTTAATTTTTTTATGTATCTATTGCGTTTGTTTTTTGCTTTTTGGTTATCATGAAGTTCATATATATTGATGTATTTCTATTATTGATGTATATCTGTTTCAAGCTGATAAAATGTATTTAAAATACATGTTACATTTTATCAGCTTGAGTGACTCAAGCGTTACATTTTTACTCCCCTACCTCTACAATGGTTTATGGTTTTTTTGTTTTTGTTTTTGTTTTTTTAAATTCACAAGACACCCACAAAGAGAGGCAGACATAGAGGGAGAAGCAGCTTCCATCTGGGAAGCCTGATGCAGGACTTGATCCCAGGACCCTAGGATCATGACCTGAGCCAAAGGCAAATGCTCAACCACTGAGCCACCTGGGTGCCCCATTGTTTTATGTTTTAACATCATATTTTACATCTTTTCATTTTCTATATCCCTTGAGTACTTGCTGTGGTTACAGTTGATTTTCACTATTTTTGCCTTTTAACCTTTATGCTAGCTTTTTAAAAGTGGCTGATCCACTGCCTTTATTGTATGTTTGGTTTTACCAGTGTGATACTTTCTTTTGTATATTTTTAGTTAAGGTCTTTTCTACTTAATGAAGACCCTTTAGCATTTCTTATAAGGCTGCTTTAGTGGTGATGAACTCCTTTAGTTTTGGCTTGTCTGGGAAACTTTTTATCTCTCCTTCAACTCTGATAACTTTGCTTAGAAGACTATTCTTGGTTATGTTTTTTTTCCCCTTTCCTTTCAGCACTTTAAATATATCCTGCTGCTCTCTTCTGGCCTGAAAAGTTTCTGCTGAGAAATCTGATAGAAGGTGACCTAGCTCTTACCAAGTTACTCTTCTTCTTGCTCCAGGAATGCACATGCTTGTTCATTTTTGTGTTTGCCAATCAGTCATTCCTCATATAGAGCATTGTCAGGCTCCAAACAAGGCTCTGCAAACACAAGGGCAAGTGAGACTCAACCACCTCCTCCAAGGGCTTCTTATCCAAGATAGTGTTCTCCACCCTTGTAATCCTGTGCACAAATGATGAATGATTGTTCATTCATTTGTCAGCCTACCAGTTATAATCCTGGATGCATCCTCTTCTTCCTTTCCCTCTTAAGAGACAACAGAAGGCCAATGGATGAGAGGACTATTATTTGAGAGAGAACTTTTATCCTAATTTACAGAAAATTATTTTTAAGGTATGTTGTTACCTAACTTATGTGTAAGTAGTGAATGACGTGGGTCATGCTGATGTGACTTGCAGGCAATAATATGAAATTTAGAGGCTCATGTGGCACTGCTTGCTTGAAATGCCCTTTTCTGTTTTATTTAAATGAATACTCAGGGCTTCAACTAGTTCTCATGTTCCCAAGAAAAGCAACTCCCAAATGAGGAGCCTCTCACCCTTTTGAGAAGAGGATTTGACATCTGACTTCTTACCTTTGTGTTGAGTAGATACCATAAAATATAAAGGAACTGGGAATATTGGCCAGAAGAAGAGAGTGTTAGAAAGAGAAACTATGACAGGAGAGGAGAGGTTTATTTTCTTGGTTCCAGGAGAATAGCACCAATGAGAAAGCTACAAGAGGTATATTTCACACCCACATGATTTGTTCCCCAAAGCAGTGTGGTCAGCACTGAAATAGGAAACTCTCTGCTGCAGGAGAAAGAACCCCAACAGGAGGATGCCTGAGTGGCTCAATGGTTGAGCATCTGCCTTCAGCTCAGGGTATGATCGTGGGGTCCTGGGATGGAGCTCCACACTGGGCTCCCCACAGGGAGCCTGCTTCTCCCTCTGCCTGTGTCTCTGCCTCTCTCTGTGTGTCTTTCATGAATAAATAAATAAAATAATCTTTAAAAAAAACTCCAACAGAAACAAGATGATCAAGACAAAGGAGGGGGATGCCTGAATGGCTCAGTGGTTGTAAATTTATATTTACACAAATGTAAATTAAAAATGGATTAAAGATAAATGTGATACTTGAAACCATAAAAATCCTAGAAAAGAGGGATGTCTGCGTGGCTCAGCATCTGCCTTTGGCTCAGGTTGTGTTCCTGGGGTGCTGGGATCAAGTCCTGCATCAGGCTCCCTGCAGGGAGCCTATTTCTCCCTCTGCCTATGTCTCTGCCTCTCTCTCTGTGTCTCTCATGGATAAATAAATTTTTAAAATCTTAAAAAAAAAATACAAAGGAGGAATGTAATGAGGGTGAAAGGAGCCAGTGATGGAATGCCTTTGGTCACCCCTAGATTCCCATTATATTGTTAAATATCTCCATCCTTGTTTTTTCTGCCAATATGGCTGATCTTCCCAGTGGGAGAGCTCTGAGGGCCATGTGGTGATGTGAGTGTTGGTGCCTCAGGTCACAGACAGTAGCTGAGCCATCTACTTGGGTGAGAGCCTTCTCATTCACAGGGACTTGAGCGCACTCCAGGGACCTGGGAGAGTTGATTGGCTGCTGGAGTCCTATGCTGGCCTTAAACCAGAGATGCAGAAGAAGAGGGCCTGTGGAGCTCCCTCCCAAACCCCAGAGTCTGAGGGGAGTGACCACCCCTCACCAAAAGAAGTGAGGCTGCTGGACTGAAGAAGGAGGAGTTGGTCATGGACAGGTAGAAAGAGAAGACACTGTATCTCTGACACTGATCAGAAGAATTGAAGCTGTATACTTGTTGTGGGGTTGGTTGGCTTGTTTTTTGTTTTTTGTTTTTTTAATTCCACATGAGGGCGGTGCAGGGGTCTTCAGCTCTTTAACATTCCCTGTTAATTATCCAATTCTACCCTTTCACCTACCACAACAGCCCTCAACACCATTCTCTCCAACTTAGAGATTCCCCTCCTCCTCAGCTCTTCCACCTGATTGTCTTACACAAAATGGGAAAACCGGTCTGACAGGTAGGATGGAGGAGGGGACAGGGCAACTGTGTATGTGTGTGTGTTTGTGTGTGTGTGGTGAGTGTGGGGAAGTTTAGAACACTAGCAACGTCATTGCTTTATCTCATCACGTCAAGAAAATCTGAATTCTTCCAAGTTGGAAAAATACTGAATTCCCAGTCCTGGAGGACAGGCCATGCTCCTAGGATATTAGGGACGTGGAGGTTTACAGACTCAATACCCTGCTGCCATATTGGAACTTTATACAAGTCTACTTCATGTTTCTTGAAGAGGGAATTTCTCTTCTTACCTGCTATCAAGGGTGTTGCTAATAATTTAAACCTAATTCAGTTTGCATAATGGTCTGGCACATCTGGGACTGCAGCTTCAATGGCCAGATTTGATAGGCTCTCCACTAGCAAATAAATAACTATGAAAGAGGGAGACAAACTAGTAAAGGGCAAAAACCAAACAAAAACTCCTCAAAAATAAGTGCAAAAACATGGCCAGAATAGAGGAATGGGCAAATGGCTGAAGGTGGGGTGGTTAGAGGTACAGGCTTCCAGTTATAAAATGATTAAGTCTTGGGAATAAATGGTACAGCACAGGGAATGTAGTCAATGCTATTGTAAGCCTGTTGTAGGGTGAGGGATGGTAGCTATGCTTGTGGTGAGCACAGTACATTGTATAGAGTTGTTGAATACTTTGTGGTACACCTGAAGCTAATATAACATTGTGTGTCAACTGTATTCAAATAATAAAAAAAATCCTGGCCAGTTTCATTAAGTGATGAGAAATAAAAATAATATAAAGCAATCACCTAGAAGGGAACTTAAGGCCCTTTTGGTTTTATCCATTTCTGAGATAAACAACGGAATTAATGCAAATAGTTCTAAAACAAAGTAATAATTTTTGGAAGACATCCCCCAATATTTAACTAGGCACTTATCTCCCAGCCAGTTTGTCTTGGAAGGTACACCAGGAAACTCTATTTTATTTCTCTAAGCTAAAACAGCTACAGGAGCTTTGAGATTTTTTTTATTGTTTGTTTGTTTAATGGTCCAGGTGGATATGTGAAAACACCTGCTCCAAAATGTTTGCGATGGAAATTATTATGATTATGATAAAGTAAAACTCTAGAGCCATAGTATCTGTCTGGTAATGGAGAAGCCCAAAATTGTTCCATCCCTATGCTACCTTGGGAAGCAGGTGGACTGGCCTTCCGTGCAGACCTTCCCTCCAGCTGTAAGAGTGTCCCTGTCCCCCATCCCCCAACTTGGCTGATTGCCAAAACATTCAGTTTTGTATGTTACCATCATTGGCTAGCCCTATTCCAAGGATACATCATTAATGTTATCTCAAACTTATGGAAGATCAATAATTGTCAAGGGTGTAGTTGTGAGAAGTAGTGGTTTTTTTTAAGATTTTATTTATTCAGAGAGAGAGAGAGAGAGGCAGAGACACAGGCAGAGGGAGAAGCAGGCTCCATGCAGGGAGCCCGACCTGGGACTCCATTGATCCCGGGTCTCCAGAGTCATGCCCTGGGCTGAAGGTGCTAAACCGCTGAGCCACCTGGGCTGCCCAAGAAGTAGTGTTTTAAGGAGGATTACCTGAAGGAAATGCACTCTTCACACTGTGAACTTTATCCTTGGGTTAACAGACCCTCAGGGAACAGCTGACCTGGACCACGAAGCTATGGCTTCCCACCTGGCTAGTTTGAGCCCCCATGTATATACCACTCTAAGGAGTAGTGTAGGAAGCAGCATCAAGATACTTGATGATGCACTAATTCAAGTGGTTTTAGAGAAACTATTCACGGTTGTTTTAGGATTCCTCCTGCATTAACTAGAATTCCAGAATGCATATTTATTTGCACGCTCCCTCCCACCACTCCCCCACCCCAGTCCCTGAGGCCCCAAGTCCCAGGACTTGCAGGGAGGTAGAGGAGCTTTTGGCCTTAACCTTCTCTAGGGTGATGTACCAGATGGAGAAGCCTGGAGGAGTTTCTTCAGGTTAAGTGGGCTGTGCTGATCGTGGTTCTTTTGCACCGAAAGGGGGACCCCACCACTTTCCTAGTTTAGGTAGTCAACAACCATGACTCTGCAGGTTTACTGCAGGGGTTTTATTAGCATCATGAGACTGTTAATGAGACTTCAGAGCTTTAACTGACCCTTAACACTTTAGGGACAGATGCTGCACCCTGAGGTTACAGTGAGAGGGTCACTTTCACATAATTTGACAGTGCTGTCTAATGGCCAATTCAAAGATCTGTCTTTAGCGCCTACGTTGCTGCTAGTAATTCAGCTGCTGTTTAACACAGGCAATTATTGCATCATTTCACACATTGAAACCCAACGCTCAGCCCTAGTGGTTATTGCATCAGCTCAGAACAACCTGCTCTTCCAATCAATTAAACTCACTGCGCTTGAACACAAGTTGCCTGCCAGTCACACTTAAAATCACCACCTCAGCAGCCATTTCACAATGAACTGCCAAAATGAAATGACCTCCCAAAACTTAATCAGTACCTTCCTTGGGGCAAATTGGCCTTGAAAGAGATTTTCCAGGGTCTTGTGGGAACAGATCTATTGCATGTCTCTCCTCACCCCTTCCCCCAGGGAGAAAATCGTCTCAGGTCTCTGTTCCAGGAATAGTTGTGCTACTCTCTAGCTGAAGTTTGTTTTTGTCCTAGGACACTATGGATGATGAAACTGGTTGTGTTTACTGTTTTCTCCCCTTTATTTTTTATTTCTTTTTGTTATACCAGTATGCATGCTCATTCTAGGAAAAATCAGAATACAGAGCTATGCAAAATGAAGAATAAATAAAATAATCACCACACCAATGCTATCATAGCCAAAATGTCAGTTACCCTTCTAGTCTTTTGTACTTTGTTTTTTGTCTTAAGATATTATTTATTTATTAGAGAGCACAAGCAGGGAGATTGGCAAGCAGAGAGAAGGAAAAGCAAGCTCCCCGCTGAGCAGAGAGCCCAATGCAAGGCTCAATCCCAGAACCCTGAGATCACGACCTGAGCCAAAGGCAGATGCTTAACCGACTGAGCCCCCCAGATGCCCCTCATGCTTTCTCTTTGAATTAGCTTTTAGAAAGATTCAGATACAAATCCCAATAGAAATGAGGATTTAATATATAACTGTAGAGAGAAGATGTAGGATATAATAAATGGTACTGGCTCTCAATTTGGAAGAAAATAAAAATGGATTCCTACCTCATACTACATGGAAAAATCCACTTCAAATAGGTTAAATATCTAAATATAAAATAATATAGCAATAAAGGTATTGTTTAAAAATCTGGTAGGCTATGTGAATACTCTGAGGGTGGGAAAGACCCTTTCAGAAGCTCTAAAAGATAGCATCATTATAGTTAATTTTTTAAATTGTAAAATCAATAGATAAAGTACGTTTGCAATATATAGAAGGTTTCTATCTCTAATATAAACTCTTAAATTTGAGGAGAAAACTAGATGATGAAAGATACTCAAGATACACATGAACAGTTCACTGAAAATAAATTCAAATGGCTAACGTGCCAATAAACCTATGAGAGGATGCTTAGATTCACTAGTTGTCAGAGAGACACAAATTAAAGTTAATGATAAATATCATTTTATACTTAGACTGGCAGAAAGAGCCATAATACCATATGTTGGTGGCAGGAGAGGATGGGGGGATGTACTCTGATACTTCGCTGCTGAAATGTGATGTTGCTAAAATATTCTGAGAAAGAAATTTGACAACAAACATTTGACAATTAAAATAAAAATTATATAAATAAAAATTATACGTATCCCTTGACTTAGCAGTTGAATACCTAAGAGTGTAGCCCAAGAAATACAAGCAGTTCTAAGGCTCATGTCTAAGGAGGTTTACTCCAGCATTGTGTTAGAGGGAAAAAAACAGGGCGCGCTCGTCAACAGAGGAGTAGCTTAATAATTTATGATATGTCTCACACAAAGGAATAGGTTTGCAGTCAATCAAGAAAGGAATTAAAACTACACCAGACAACGTGGTGGAAATTCTCATAAGATAATATTGAGCAAAGTACATAAAACGATTCTATTTTTGAGGGAAAAGAATCGACAGAAGTGTGTACGTGTATCTGAATGAGATGACAATTACAGAGAGCATTAAGGAAGGATTCATGTTAGGTTGTAAAAACTGGTTACCTTGGTGAAGGGAAAGGAAGGTGATGTGATAAAGAAGAATAAAAGTTGAAAAGGGACAAGGGAGGTAGAGCCAAATTTAGGGGAAAAAAATAAAATACTTCACTAAAAATGAGACTCCATGCATGTGATCATATTTATGCTTTTATATAAAGTTCTATGTATGTGGTTTAAGGGTTGAATTGTTTCCCTAAAAGAAGATAGGGGGGATCCCCGGATGGCTCAGTGGTTTAGTGCCTGTCTTTGGCCCAGGGCGTGGTCCTGGAGACCCGGGATCGAGTCCCACATTGGGCTCCCTGCATGGAGCCTGCTTCTCTCTCTGCGTGTGTCTCTGCCTCTCTCTCTCTCTCTTTCTCATAAATAAATAAAATCTTAAAAAAAAAAAAAAGGTAGAAAGTTCCAACCCCCAGCACCTCAGAATGTGACTTTATTTGGAAAGTCTTTACCAAGGTACTCAAATCCACATGGGGTCATTAGGGTGGGTCCTGATTGAATTTGGTGTCATTATAAAAAGGATAAATTTTGACACAAAGTCAGACACACATACAGGGAAGATGATATGAAGACACACAAGGAGAACACCGTGTGAAGGGAGAGGATTGGAGTGATTTACCCGCAAGCCATGGAATGGCAAAGGTTGCTGACTAACCACAGGGAGAGGCTATCAAGGAGTCCCCTAGATGTTTCAGAAGGAGCAGGACCCTAACAACCCCTTGATTTCACAGTACTAGCCTCCAGAACTGTGAGTTGACACAATCTTGTTTTAAGCCGCCTAGTTTGTGGTACTTTGTTATGGCAGATCTAAGAAATGAATACAATGTGTATATGTATAAAAGAAAATGAAATAGCAGATTTTTAAACTCCTGTAAGGCAGTAAGGAAACCCTGTAAGTTCAGAGCCATATTTATATCTCAATCCCTTAAGTAGCATTACCATACTGATTTTAGTCCTATTCTACAGTCTAGTCCTAGTCTAGTTCTATTCATTTATACAAACATCTTGATGTCCATGTGAAATTACTTTTGGAACATGGAGCTGTGGATTTATGTCGGACCTATAGCCTTGGGTTTGATGACCTAGTTGAGCCATACACACTAAAGGAAACTGACCAAGGTGAGAGGAGATAAAGATGTGGGATGAGGAGACCACATAGCCCTTTATCATTTGAGAACCACTCCTGACCTTGTTCCTTAAGCTAATTTGGGTGGATGTCTGGATTTTTGGGACCAAAGTTAAGAACCACAGCAAGTTCACGGTGGCCAAAGGACAAATGGTTCCATGTGGAATTCTGAATTCAAGTATTCAGTTGTGTGGTCCAAGGATGGAGTCCCTCCTATCCTCAATCAGTGCACACTACCATTGACAGTTGCATAGTGGGTCCAAATTCCGTAACTGCAATTTTGATCTTTTGATGTAAAGATAATTTAAAGACAGCAAAGTCGTATGTAAGAACTTAAAAACAAATTCTCAGAGACTGAAATTAGGAAGAACCAACATATAAGAGATGGAATCAGTGATCCGCAGTATTCCCTTACTCCCCACTAAAGAAATTATTTAATGAAAAGATGTAGGAATTCAGGTAGCTGAGGGCAAATTGCATGAGGAAGAATATCTCAGTAGAAGGCTGGTGTCCCATGGAATTTGGGAAAGAGGATGGGAAGATAGAATGTATCGGTGTCCCTTTAATACCCAGGGGAGGGCGGAACCCCAACTGTACAGGCCACTCACTTGGTTTTGGGATGTGCCCATAGTGGAAAGGGAGGCAGCATTCTGACTGGTAATACTTGACGGTACCTAGCATTAATACCATCAAGAAAAACCCTCTTGCTTAGACTCGATGCTTATCCAACAACCTTCTGATTGTAAGTCTTCTCTGCAAGTAGACTTCTCTGTGGGGAGGATATTTTGAGTTTTTACAAGCTTTCACAGGGATATTGCCCACTGGGAAATTGTATCTTCTCTGAAAAGGAATAAATGATGGGCCACTTTATGTCAGCCTCTGTTGAATAAGTCCCCTGAGCCACTTGTGCAGGTAAATTGAAAACACGGTTTCTGGCGAGCTCTCTAGATAACAGCTCCAAGGCATTCTTGTTTTATTAGCTGTATCATCTAGCAGATGAGCGTTTGATTGTAAGTACCCAAAGGAAGACGCGGTTATCTTGATGCCAAATCCAGGCAGTGTTGGCTTGGAGTATGTGTGTTTATGGACATGTGCTCTGATGTTGGGTTGACTAACTGGGAACCATATTGGGGGAAGGAGACAAAATTCTGCGTGAGTTCTGGTCATCAATCTTAGTACTGCTTTCCCACAAACCTAATAAATGACATGAGTCGCCAAACAAAACTCTGCATTTAAATTTTGCCTTTTGGCTAAAATGGGATAGATCAAGGTCAACAAAATAAAATTTTTTCCCCAGACCAACACCCTCCTTACTGGCTAAGAATCAGGTTACTCTTTGGTTTGTAAGTTCTCCTAAATAGATAAACCCCAGATATCCTGAACCATAACCACTGCTACAAAGTCAGAAGCCCGGATTATAGTTTAATTAGCTAATTAAGCTTAAATGGTTTACTTGTGTGCCAAAAGCAGTGATCACTTACTGCAGGCTGAGTATGACCTGCTTGGCACAGACATCCAACTGTTCTCAGCCCCACAACTCTTGATCCCATTCAACATCCAAATTCAACCTGTTCTTGGACAACTTTAGCTCTGAATATCTTTCCCTGGGTCTTCCCAGTCCACTCTTGAGTTAGGGTTATGCCAACCCAGATGTGGTCCAGCTTTTCCTTTTTATAGCAGTTTGTTTCTTTTGGGAACTGACTTGGGGAGGTCACTGAGCTGAGAGGTCACTCTCCTCTTTTTAGAAATTTCTCTGTGGTAAAGTTAAATCGTATATTTTCTAATTCTGGGCTCTCTGCTTACTTAGGTGGATTTTCTGTTTCTCTTTAGGGACTGTGGGGCAGCAACTGCCATCCTTTGAATCCAAATGTGTTAGACCACAAAGGACCTTCCTCAAAGGACCCAGAGAAAGGCGAGTTTTAAGAGCTCTGGTGGAAATGGTCTGGCAACTGTTCAAATTAGAGCCAAACTGTAATTTTCATTAAATGGTAAAAAGAGAGGAATAGTTGAAACCAATGTCTGGAAAGGCTTCATCTTGGTATTAAGTCTCCTTAGGCTGTTTATGGTTCTCAGGAGATGCTGTGCTCGCTGTTTTGACATTTAAGGAAGAGTAATGTGCCTGACTGGCAATAGGTTCCAGGCTGACTAGATGCAAGCATTCTGCAATTCTGATCCAAAGCCAGGGTTTTGATGTAATATGAAAAGATTAAAGAGTGGGCGCCCTAGTGTTCCCTGGACAACTGATTTGCAGGTTAAACTGTTTGTTTATTCTCAACTTTCTGAGATTTGTCTAGAGAGGTGATGTGACTGCGGATTTCACTTACATCGTCTTTTTGGTTTGTTTTAATTTCATGGTTAACCCTTGGAAAGGGCATGTTAAAAATAGAGCAAGTACAACCATTGAGAGTAATGCTGGCAGGCACATTATTACAGGAAGAAGAAATGGTAGTTCTCTAAAAAAGAAGCAGAATACAGGTTTTCCTTTTTTCCAAGTGCTGGTGTCATTCTGCAGAGAAAACAATGGAGCGGACATCCTGATGGGAAACACACTGGGGTTCCCTGAACTGACTCAGACCAGGTATAACCTTGGTATCAAGAAGCCACAATCAGGTGGAGAAATGTCTCAGGACACTGGCTAAATAGGGTAGGGCTGGAAGGGACTAGTTAGGGCCTCACCTGCCCACATACAACTCGCCCTTGGTAAAAATGCTGCCTTGTGGGGGGGTGGGGGTGGGCACATCCTGTTTCTAGGAACTCCCTCACAGCCTCAGGTGGAATGATCCAAGCTGGGTTGGCTGCTGGGTATGTGATACGATTGAGGTGTGAAGCCCCCAATTCCTGACCTTCTCCTAGCTCATCTTGTCTTCAATCTCCCACCTCCCTCCACCCCAGATTCTTCTTATCACCACATACAGAAACACTGGCACGTTGTTTCTTGATTTCCAATATTCTCTCCAGTTATTGAGTCCTTGTTTGCTGCTGGCCCAGTACCTTGACTTAGATAATCCATTGCCCCATCTTCCCTGCACACATGTCCTTCTCCAAAGAGAAGGGAACCTGTGAAAAAGGGAAGAGGGAAGGAAGGAACGGGGGAAAGGATGAAAAGAAATATGGTTACCACGTGGCTCTTTCTATTCTCCAGAAACTTGGTTCATTAATTACGGACTTTAACAAACATTTTTATAACCTTTATTATGTGCTAGATGCTATTTTTAAGTGCTGTGAGTTAATTTAATTTTTTTATAAATTTATTTTTTATTGGTGTTCAATTTGCCAACATATAGAATAACTCCCAGTGCTCATCCCATCAAGTGCCCCCCTCAGTGCCCATCACCTAGTCACCCCCACCCCCCACCCACCTCCCTTTCTACCACCCCTAGTTGTGAGTTAACTTTTTAAGGCAAAGTAAAAACAACAGTGATGATATACTTTGTGAGGTAGATTCTGTTATTTTCTCATTTTATAGGAAAGGAAGCAGAGTTGAGCCAAATGCTCAAGGTCACGGCTAGGAAGAGCCAGCTTCCAACCCAGACAGTTTGTTTCTGGCTCCTTCTCTTATCCACTTCATTCTGCTGCCTCTTCTTTCTGGTATTTTAGTTTTTAAGAATTTAACCTAAACACTTTATGACTATGTGAATAATAAATTTTTACTGTCAGAAATTAGGAAAGGAGATAAAGGATAAAGAAGGAAAAGATAACTCCAATAACTCTGACCTCCAAAAACTATGGTTAACATTCTCATATTTTTAGTCTTTTCTCTAGGAGATATTTGTCCATGTATGGAGATTATATTACAGGAATAATTTCATTTCCTAATTTTTCCTTAATGACATATAATAAGCATTTTCCAGTGTCCACCAAACACTTTTTATTTTCACCACTTTTTAAAACAAAGTTTTAAAATAACTACTAGACATTTGAATTGTGCTACGTTTTTACTCATAAATCTATATGTGTTTTCGTTTTTTTCTTTTTTAAAAAAAAAGATACTGTGTTAAGACTATTTGATTACAAAAAAAATCTGATAACAGCAAATTTGTAAATAAAGAGAAAACTATTCAGTTTATAAGTCCATCAAGGATTGCTGGGCATCCTTCCTATGCTGCGCTGTAAGAAGCTGAAGGTATGATGGTGAACAAGAGCTGTTTTTTTCCTTCAAGGAGCTTACATTCTGGTGTAGTAGATGAATATCACAAAAATGTTAAGAAAGAAAAAGAACCCCTTAGCCCCCCGCCAAGAGATAACCACCACTTACAGTTAGGTGTATAATCTTTCTAATATTTATTATATAAACATATAATTTTAAGCATGAATGGGATTGCATTGCTGATGGCTTTATATCCTGGTTTTCCCCCAGCAGTACCACTTGCCATCATTCAATATGGTAAAAAATTATACTGTTAATGGTAGCATAGTTTTCCATTTTGTGTGTGAAACATAATTCAATCATAATTCAAAATATGTTTTGAATTCATAATTCAAACATAATTCAATCTTCCTTCTGTTGTGAAATGTTCAGATTGTTTTCAGTGTTTTGAATTACAAACAATGCTTCAATGAATATACCTAAAGCCCTTTATAAAATTTCTGAAGCTCAGGTTTTCAGCTTATAGATAATAAACATGTTTAAGACCTTTAATATAAAAAAATTACACCGCAGGAAGGCTGAATATTTTTTCATTCTCACCAGGACCATATGAGGATACACCTTCACTGTGTCTTTATTCATACTATTATAATAAAAAAATGAATCTTTGTCAACACTTTAATTCCCATTTCAGTTGGAATATATTCAAACCCTGATAAAGGCAAATATTTTTTTTCACAAGATTATTGACTATCTGTGTATCTTTTTTTGGTGATTTTGCTTGCTTTCCTCACGTTTTTCTATTAGTGCTTTTTTCCTCAAACTGATTTGTAAAATTTCTTGTCACTTTCTCTTTAATTGATAATCATATATTGGATACAGAGGCAGTTGTGTAAGTTAAAGACTGCTGTGTTCCTTGGCTCATGCCTGCCCTCCTCCAGTTTCAAAGCCAGCAGCCACTGGCATCTGTCTGAACGTTCTTCCATAGTTAAATTCTCTCTCTCTGATTCTCCTCTTCTGCCCCCCCTTCTACTCCTTCTCCCCCCCCCCCCCACTCCTAATGATCCTTGTCGTTGTGCTGGGCCTCCTGATCAACTGATTAGCTCACTTAGTTCCATCTGCAGTTAATATTCACATAGGAATTACATCTTTATCAATTTATCTTTTTTTAAATGTATTTCAAGTACATTGCAGAGGTCAGTATACTTCACCCTAAACACTTCAGCATAAGTTTCATAAAGTGGACATTTATTATTTATTTACACCTTTTAAAAAGTTTTTTTTTTTTTAAACCACAAAACTGAATTTCCCAGGAAGAGCAGAGAATTGGAATCTGGGATGAGCAAGTTACAGCAAAACCATATGGAAGTCCTCAGTTTAAAAAAAATTGTGGTAATTTTTATATACAAGAAAATGCACAAATTTAAAATATGCATTTTCTGAATTGAACAAATGCATACACTTGTGTAACCCAAAATCCAATCAAGAAATGAAATGTTAACATTGCCTGTCATGTCCATTCCCAACCACTGTTCTAAGGTTTTGTTTTGTTTTGTCTTGTTTTTGGTATTATCGATAAGTTTTGCCTATTCTATTTTTTTAATTTAGTTTTATTGAAATTCAATTTGTCAACATATAGCATAACACCCAGTGCTCATCCCATCAAGTGCGCTCCTCAGTTTTTCCTATTCTAAATCTTTTTTTAAATGGAGTTATTCAGCATGTACTTTTATGTAAGACTTCTTTCACTCAGCTTTTAAAAAATTACTATTTTTAGTATCAATAGTTCATTCCTTTTTATTGTTAATATTTCATTGTGCTGAATATACTATTGCCCAATTGATGCATACCAGATTTCAGTTCTTGGCTCTATAAATGAATTCTTGCACAAGTCTTCTGTGGGCACATGTTTTTATTCCTCTTGAGCAAATATCCAGAAGTAGAATTAATGAACTATTGAGAAAGTATATATTTAGTTTTAGAAGAAACTGTTAAAAAAAAAAACAACTTGTATTATTTTACAATTTCACCAACAATATGTAAGAGTTCCAGTTGCTCTAAATCCCTGGCAACATTTGATGTTGTCAGTGTCTTTAATTTTGGCCATTTCTGTGGGTGTGCCATTTGTGGTTTTAGTTTGCATTTCGCTGATGACTAGCATTGGGCATTTTTTCATGTACATATTAGTCATTCATATCTTTCTTTGTGAGTGTATGTTTAAATCCTATGCTCAGTTTTACTGTTTTTTTTTTATAGTTTTAAGTATTAACTTGATTTGTATCTCATTGGTTTTTTAGTAGATGGTTTGAAATAAAAACTGTTTCCAAATATTGAACTTTCCAATATATTGCCCCAATATATTTTCAAAATTATCCTTTATATTTTCACTGATGTGAAATGCTATCTTTATTACACTATCAGATACACTGGGCTTGTTTCACAACTATTCTTTATATTATAATGCCCATTCTTTCACTGTTACAGCGTAATTTTACCTGTTGTGGACTTAGAATACACATTAAAAGTTGGTAGCACAAACTCACTTTCCTTGTTCTTCTCCCTTTTTCTGTGTTTTCTTACATATTCTTTTCCATTCATTTTTCCAAATGAACTTTACAATCACTTAGCTACATAATTTTATATCTCATTGTGATTTCGACAGGAAAAATTTCACCCTTACCAATTGATTTTAAAGAAACTGCCCTTATCTATTTTGCTTTACCATCTAGGAACATAACTTTCTCCATTTATTCAAGTTTTCTTTAATTTTATTGAGTAAATTAGATAAAACTTACTTTGTTTTTTGATATTTTGTATTTGTTTTGGTATTGTGAGACTTCTGTTTTAGATCTCTAATTTTTCTTCTTTTTGTAATTTTGATATTTCTATCCTTAAATCACCAGCCACAAACCAAACCAACAGACTAACATGTTTTAATAGACATATCTCAAAACTTGGCTCATCAAGACCTATTGATTAACCACAGTGTTATGGGAGAAAACTTTCTAGATAAATAAGGCCATAGATACTAGGTGGGGTCTAGTCCATAGTATTCTATCTGTGGGGATGCCCTGTCCCTTAAAAGCTATTGACACTCCAGAAACTAAGCAGATTACTAGCCTGGCCTATGTTACAGTCTAAGTCTTTGTAGACTCATGATCTTTAAGGTTCCTTCTGTCTCTGAAGGATAGCGGTCCTTTATCAGTGGTTCTCAGCCCTGGCTATGCCAAAGAATCTCTGATCTCAGAGATTCTGTTTCAATCGGTTTGGGAATTGAGAAACATCTGTATTATTTTACAAGTTTTACTGAGATACAATTGACACAAAACATTGTATTAGTCCATGGTGTACAATAAAATGCTTTGATCACATATATATCATGAAATGATCACTACGATAAATTTAATATCAGTCAGCTCACATAGTTACAAAATGTTTCTTATAATGAGAACTGTTAAGATTTATTTTCTTAGCAACTTTCAAATATACAAGGCATTATTGTTAGACACCATACTCTACAGTATATCCCCAGGATTTACTTATTTTACAACTGAAAATTTATACCTTCTAACCACACTTACCCACTTCCCCCATCCCCCACCTCTGACAACCACCAATCCATTCTAAGAGTTCAATTTTTTAGATTCCAGTTTTTAAAAGTGAGACCATACAGTATTTGTCTTTCTCTGTCCAATTTATTTTACTTAGCATAACGCCCTCAGGGGCCATCCAGGTTGTTGAAAATGGCGATTTCCTTCTTTTTATGGCTGAATAATAGTCCTCGTGTGTGTGTGTGTGTGTGTGTGTGTGTGTGTGTGTATGTGTGTATCACATTTTCTCTTTCCATTTATTCATTGATGAACACTGGGGATAATTCCAAAATAGGCTATGGTAAATAATGCTGCAATGAACATGGAGAGGTAGATATCTTTTTGAGATATTTTGTTTCCTTTGGTTATATGCCCAGAAGTGGCATAGCTAGATCATAAGATATTCTCTTTTTAGTTATTTGAGGAACTGCCATACCCTTCCACAGTGGCTGCACTAATTTACATTTCCATCAAAAGTGTGCAAGCGTTCCTTTTTCTCTACATTCTCACCAACACTTGTTATTTCCTGTATTTTTGATGATATTCTAATAGATGAGAGCTGATAGCTTATTGTAGTTTTATTTGAATTTCTCTGATGACTAGGGATGTTGAGCACATTTTCAAGTACTGTTGGCCATTTGTATGTCATCTTTAGTAAAATGCCTACTCAATTCCTCTGCCTATTTTTAATCTTATTATCACTACCAAGTTTTTGCTATGGGTTCTTTGTATAGTTTAACTATTAATGCCTTATCATTTGCAAACATTTTCTCCCCTTCAGTAGGTTACTTTTTCACTTTGTTGATGATTTGCTGTGTAGAGCTTTTAAGTTTGATGTAGTCCCACTTGTTTATTCTTGTGGTTTTTTTTTTTTTCCTTTGCTTTTGATATCAGTTCTAAAAAACTCATTGACAGGACCAGTGTCAAAGATCCTAACTCCAATTTTTTTTCTAGGAGTTTTATGGCTTCAGGTCTTGTGTTCAAGTCTTTAATCCATTTGTTCACTTTGTAAGACAAAGGTCCAATTTCATTCTTTTTTTTTTTTCAATTTCATTTTTTTATCTGTTGCTATCCAGGTTCCCAACACCATTTATTGAAAAGACTATCCTTTATCCATTGTAAATTAACTTACCATGTAAGCATGGGTTTATTTCTAGGCCATTTCATTAATTTATCTCTGTTTTTATGCTAATATCACATTGTTTTGATTACTATGACTTTGTAATATAGTTCAAAATCAAGAAATGTGATATATCTATCTTTGTTCTTCTTTCTTATAATTGCTTTGGCTATTTGGGGTCTTTTGTGGTTCCATAAAATTTTAAGATTTTTTTTCTGTTATTGTGAAAAATGGCATTGGAATTTGGTTAGGGATTGCACTGAATCTATAGATTGCTTTGGGTAGCATGTACATTTTAACAATGTTCTTTCAATCCACGAACATGGAATCTATTTACTTGTGTTGTCTTCCATTTCTTTCATCAATATCTTGTAGTTTTAATTGTATAGATCTGTCACTTTCTTGGTTAAATTTACCATATGTATTTTATTATTTTTGATGCAGTTGACAATATGATTGTGTCCTTAATTTCTCTTTCCAAGTGTTTGTTATTAGTGTATAGAAATGCAACAAGTTTTCATATGTTTATTTTTATATCCTGTAACTTTACTGAATTCATTTATTCTAACAAGGTTCCTTTGGTAAAGTCTTTAAGCTTTTATTTATATAATATGTCATCTGCAAATAGTAACATTTTACTTCCTCCTTTCCACCTGGATGCCTTTCATTTTATTCATTCATTCATTTACTTATTTATTACTTACTTTTGCCTAACTGTTCTGGCTAGAACTTTCCATACTATGTTGAATAAAAGTGAGGGAGAGTACGTATCCTGTTCTTGTTCCTGATCATAGAGGAAAAGCTTTTAGGTTTTCAGTGTTGAGAATGATGTTAGCTGTAGACCTGTCATATGCTGGTCTTTATTGTGTTCTTCTATGATAGTTCATCGAGAAGTTTTATCATGAATAGATGTTGATTTTGTCAAATGCTTTTTCTGCATCTGATGAAATGATCCTATAATTTACCCTTCATTTTGTTTTGTGGTATATTGCAATGATTGATTCGCAGATGCTGAACCATCTTTGCATCCCGAGATAAATCTCACCTGATCATGATATATGATCTTTTTAACGTATTGTTCAATTCAATTTGACAATATTTTGTTGAGTATTTTTTCATTTATGTTCATTACAGATATTGGCCTGTAATTATCTCTTTTTAAGAGTGCCTTTGTTTGGGTTGGTGTCAAGGTAATGCTGGCCTTGTAAAATGAATTTGGAAGTGTTCTCTCCTCTTCTGTTTTTTGGAAGAGTTTGAGTAGGATTGTTATTAATTCTTTAAGCATTAGTTAGAAGTCACCAGTGAAGCCATCTGGTTCTGGACTTTTGTTTGTTGGAAGGTTTTTGATTACTAATTCAATTTCCTTACTAGGAATTGGTCTATGCAGATTTTCGGTTTCTTCATTATTTAATTTTGAAAGATTATGTTTTCCTAGGAATTTATCCATCTCTTCCAAGTTGCCTAATTTGTGTCGTATAATTTTTGCAGTAATCTCCGAAGATCCTTTGTATTTCTATGTTGTCAGTTGTAACTTCTCTTTCATTTCTGATTTTTCTGAGTCCTCTTTTTGTGTGTGTGTTAATGTAGGTGTAGCTTTGTCAATTTTTTTTCTTTTCAAAGAATTAGCTCTTAGTTTCATTGATCTTTTCTATTATCTTTTTGGCCTTTATTTCCGTGCTGATTTTATTACTCCTATCCATTTACTAACTTTGGACTTTGTTCATCTTTTTCTTGTTTCTTTAAGGTGTAAAGTTAGACTTTTAAAGAATTTCTTGTTTCTTGAGGTAGGTCTGTATTGCTATGAATGTCCCTTTTAGAATTGCTTTCCTACATTCATAAATTTTGCCATGTGATTTGTCTGTTTTCATTCATAGATATTTTTTACTTATCCTTTGATTTCTTTGATGACCCATTGGTTGTCGAGTAGCATTTTTTGTTTTTTAGTCTCTACATTTTCATTTTTCTAGTTTACTTCTTGTTACTTCTAGTTTCATATTATTGTGATCAGAAAAGGTTCTTGATATGATTTTCATTTTATTGAATTCATTCAGATTTAAACTTTTTTTAATTCAATTAACCAGCATATAGTACATCCTTAATTTCAGGTGTAGTGCTCAAATAATCTATCAGTTGCATATAACACTCAGTGGCCATTACATCACATTCCCTCCTAATGCCCAATCACCCAATTACTATATCCTCTACCCACCACCCCTCCAGCATCCCTTAGTTTATTTCCTATATGTAAGAGTCTTTTATGGTTTCTCTCTCTCTCTGATGACTCCCATTCAGTTTTCTCTCCCTTCCCCTTTGATCCTCTACACTGTTTCTTATACTCCACATATGAGTGAAACCATACTTAAATTGTCTTTCTCTGACTTATTCCACTTAGCATGATACCCTCCAGGTCCATCCACAACAATGTAAATGGTAAGTATTCATCTTTTCTGATGACTGAGTAATACACCACATCTTTATTCATTCATCTGTTGATGGATATCTCAGCTCTTTCCACAGTTTGGGTATTGTGGACATGGCTGCTATAAACATTAGGGTGTAAGTGCTTCTTCAGATCACTATGTCTGTATATTGGGGGTAAATACCAAGTAGTGCAATTGCTGGGTCATAGAGTAGCTCTATTTTTAACTTCTTAAGGAACCTCCATACCATTTTCCAGAGTGGCTATACCATCTTGCATTCCCACCAACAGTGCAAGAGGGTTCCCCTTTCTCCTCATCCTTGCCAACATTTGTTGTTTCCTGTCTTGTTACTTTCAGCCATTCTGACTGGTGTAAGGTGGTATCTCATTGTGGCCTTGATTTGTGTTTCCCTGATGCCAAGTGATATGGAGCGTTTTTCCATGTGTCTGTTGGCCACTTGTATACCTTCTTTGGAGAAATGTCTGTTCATATCTTCTGCCCATTTCTTGACTGGCTTGTTTGTTTCTTGAGTGTTGAGTTTGGTAAGTTCTTTATAGATCTTGGATACTAGCCCTTTATCTGATATATCATTTGCAAATATCTTCTACCATTCTAGAGTTGCCTTTTAGTTTTGTCGATTGTTTTCTTCGCTGTATAGAAGCTTTTTATCTTAATGAAGTTCCAAGATAAAATTTGTTTTTGTTTCCCTTGCCTTTGGAGACATGTCTAGCAAGAAGTTGCTGCGGCCGAGGTTGAAGAGGTTGCTGCCTGTGTTCTCCTCTAGCATTTTGGTGGATTCTTATCTCACATTTAGGTCTTTCATCCATTTTGAGTTTATCTTTGTGTATGGTGTAGGTAAATGGTCCAGTTTCATTCTTCTACATGTGGCTGTCCCATTTTCCTACCACTGTTTATTGAAGAGACTTTTCCCATTGGATATTCTTTCCTGCTTTGTTGTAGAATAGTTGACCATAGAGTTGAGGGTCCATTTCTGAGTTCTTTATTCTGTTCCACTGATCTATGTGTTTGTTTTTGTGCCAGTACCATACTGTCTTGATGATCACAGCTTTGTAATAGAGCTTGAAGTCAGGCATTGTGATGTCACCAGCTTTGGTTTTCTCTTTCAACATTCCTTGGGCTATCCGGGGTCCTTCTAGTTACATACAAAGTTTAGGATTATTTGTTCCAGCTCCTTGAAAAATGTCTATGATATTTTGATAGGGACTGCATTGAATGTATAGATTGCTCTGGGTAGCATAGTCATTTTAACAATAATTATTCTTTCAGTCCATGAACATGGAATGTTTTTCCATAAGTGTTAGGTAGTTTTTAGAGTATAGATCCTTTACCTCTTTGGCTAGGTTTATTCTTAGGTATCTTACAGGTTTTGGCACAATTATAAGAGGAATCAATTCCTTAATTTCTCTTTCTTCTGTCTCATCGTTAGTGTATAGAAATGCAACTGGTTTCTGTGCATTGATTTTGTATCCTGCCACATTGCTGAATTCCTGAATGAGTTCTAACAATTTTAGGGTGGAGTCTTTTGGGTTTTCCACATAAATTATCATGTCATCTGTGAAGAGTGAGAATTTGACTTCTTCTTTGCCTATTTGAATGTCTTTTATTTCTTTTCATTGTCTGATGGCTTCTAGTACTATGTTGAACAACAGTGGTGAGAATGGGCATCTTGGCATGTTCCTGACCTTAGGAGAAAAGCTCTCAGTTTTTCCCCATTGAGAATGATATTCTCTGTGGGATTTTTATAGATGGCTTTTACGATATTGAGATATGTTCTCTCTATCCCTACACCATGGAGAGTTTTCATTGAGAAAGGATGCTGAATTTGTCAAATGCTTTCTCTGCATCAATTCAGAGGTTCATATGACTCTTGTACTTTCTTTTATTAGTGTGATGTATCAAACTGATTGATTTGATTGTTCAACCACCCTTGCAGCCCAGAATAACGTGCAGCTCAAGTTCTTTCCCACTTGGTCATGGTTAATAATCTTTTCAGTGTACTGTTGCATCCTGTTGGCTAGTGTCTTGGTGAGAATTTTGGCATCCATGTTCATCAGGGATGTTGATCTGTAATTCTCCTTTTTGGTGGAGTCTTTGTTTTTGGGAATCAAGGTAATACTGGCCTCAGAGATTTTGGAAGATTTTCTTCCATTTCTATTTTTAAAAACACCTTCAAAAATAGATATTAATTCTTCCTTAAATGTTTGATAGAATCCACCTGAGAAGCCATCTGACCCTGGACTCTTGTTTGTTGGGAGATTTTTGAGTACTGCGTCAATTTCCTTGCTGGTTATAGGCCTGTTCAGGTTTTCTATTTCTCCCTGTTTCAGTTTTGATAGTTTATATGTTTCTAGGAATGCATCCATTTCTTTCAGATAGCTTAATTTGTTAGCATATAGTTGCTAATAATAACGTTCTTATAACTATTTGTATTTCTTCAGTGTCAGTTGTGATCTCTCCTTTCATTCATGATTTTATTAATTCCCTTTTTGATAAGTCTGGCTAGAGGTTTATTGATCTGTTAATTCAAAGAAACAGCTTCTAGTTTCCTTGATCTATTCTACTGTTATGGTTTATATTTCATTGATTTCTGCTTGAATCTTTATTATTTCTCATCTCCTGCTTAGTTTGGGCTTTATTTGCTGTTCTTTCTCTGTCTCCTTTAGGTGTAAGGTTAGTTTGTATATTTGAGATATTTCTAATTTTTTTTGAGAAACGCTTGTTTTGCAATGAACTTCCCTCTTAGGACTGCCTTTGCTATGTCACAAAGTTTTTGAACAGTTGTGTTTTCATATTCATTCATTTCCATGTATTTTTAAGATTCTTTTTTAGTTTCCTGGATAACCCATTCATTCTTTAGTAGGATACTCTTTAACCTCCAACTGTTCACATTCCTTCCAACTTTCCTCTTGTGATTGAGTTCAAGTTTCAAAGCACTATGGTCTGAAAATATGCAGAGAATAATCCCAAGCTTTTGATATTGACTGAGACCTGATTTGTGACCCAGTGTGTGATCTATCTGGAGAATGTTCCAAATGCACTTGTATTCTGTTGCTTTAGGATGGAATGGTCTGTATATATCTGTGAAGTCCATCTGGTCCAGCGTGTCTTTCAAAAACCCTTTTCTGGGATGCCTGGGTGGGCTCAGTGGTTGAGTGCCCGCCTTCAGCCCAGTGCATGATCCTGGGATTTGGGATCGAGTCCCACATCGGGCTCCCTGCATGGAGCCTGCTTCTCCCTCTGCCTGCGTCGCTGCCTCTCTCTCTCTGTGTCTCTCATGAATAAATAAATAAAATCTTTAAAAAAAAAACACCTTTTCTCCTTATTGATCTTCTGCGTAGATAATCTGTCCATTGCTGTGAGTGGGGTGTTAAAGTCCCCTATTATAATCAGTGTGTTTCTTAATTGGTTTATATAATGTGCTGCTCCCAAGTTAGGAGCATAAATATTTATAATTGTTAGATGTTCTTGTTGGAAAGATCCCTTAAGTATGATGCAATGTCCCTCTTCATCCCCTACTACAGTCTTTGGTTTAAAATCTAATTTGTCTGACATGACGATTGCTACCCCTGCTTTCTTTTGAGGTGAATTAACATGATAAATGGCTCTCCATCCCCTCACTTTCAATCTGGAGATGTCTTTAGGTCTAAAATGAGTCTCTTGTAGACAGCATAAGGATAGGTCTTGCTTTTTTGTCCAGTCTGGTACCATGTATCTTTTGATTGGAGCATTTAGCCCATTTACATTAAGAGTAACTATTGAAAGATTTAGTGCTATGTATTACCTGTGAAGTCTGTTACTATAGATTGTCTCTATTTCTTTCTGATCTATGTTATTTTTGGGCTCTCTCTTCTCTTGGAGGATCTTTAATATTTCTTGCGGGGCTGGCTTAGTGGTCACATATTCTTTTAGTTTTTATTTTTCCTGGGACTTCTTTATTTCTCCTTCCATTCTGAATGACACCCTTGCTGGATAAAGTATTCTTAGCTGCATATTTTTCTTATTTAATAGCCTGAATATAACATGCCGGCCCTTTCTAGCCTGCCAGGTCTCTGTGAATAGGTCTATTGCCAGCCTAATGTTTCTACCCCTGTAGGCTGACAACCTCTTTTCTTGAGCTGCTTTCAGGACTCTCTCTTTATCTCTGAAATTTGCAGGCTTCACTATTATATGTTGGGGTGTTGACCTATTTTTATTGATTTTGGGATGGGTCCTCTCTACCTCTTGGACTTGAATGTCTGTTTCCTTCCCCAGATTAGGGAAGTTCTCAGCTATGATTTGCTCAAATATACCTTCTGTTACTCCCCCTCCTTCCTGGAGCCCCAGTAGTTTTAATGTTATATAGCATTGGTGATTTCTCAATGCCTCACCTTGTGGTCCATTATTGTTTTTCTCTTTTCCTCAGTTTCCTTTCTTTCCATCAACTTGTCTTCTATGTCAGTTACTCTGTCTTATGTCTCATTTACCCTAGCTGTTAGAGCATCCAATTTAGACTGCATCGAAGTTAAAGCATTTTTAATTTCTGCCTGGTTAGATTTTATTTCTACACTAAGAGATCCTCCAGTGTCTGTTATGCCTTTTTCAAGCCCAGCTAATAACTTTGTAGTCCTTATCTGAATTTCAACTTTGACATTATACTTACATACATATTGATTAGGTCTGTGGCAGTGTATTACTTCTGGCTCCTTCTTTTGTTGTGAATCCCTCCTTCTAGTCATTTTGCCCAAAAAGAATGGATGAATGAGAGAAAAGAAATCATTAATATCAGCATGACCCAAGTGAAACACACACTAGACAAATCTGAAGAGGCCAGAAACCAAAAAAGAAAAGAAAAAAAGGAGGGGGTAAGGAGAGAGAATATAATCTCTCAAGTGAACAAAACAAGGTGGTCTACTTGGTCCTGAATGTATTTTGGTCAGTATGTTAGAAGACACTAAATCCAAAAATTGTAAAGAAAGCAAAAATTGTATATATACAAAAATAAATTTGAATAGTGAACAGTGAAAGGAAGCCCACAATGAGGAATATATCTATAAAATGTAAATGTAAAAAGTGAAAGCTAAAAAAGACTTAAAAGCAAGGAATTGATAAAATAAGAAACTAGTTGAAAAAAAAGAAAAGTTGATAAAATAGGAAACTAGTTGAAAAAGGAGAAAAGAAAAAAGGAAAAATTTTAACTGATGGATAAATGCATCATGAAAAAAAATCTCAAATTCTGTATACTATTTCCCCCCTGGCAATAGAGTTTTGCAGTCCTGTGTGCTCTGTAAACTTGGTGTTCCCTGTTCTTCCAGCTGGGGGAGGGGCCTACTGTGTTGATTCTCAAGTGTCTTTGGATGGAGTTGTACTGCCCCTTGCCAGGGTGCTGGGCTCAGGATAAGCTTCTTCTGGTTGGTCTATGTTGCTTTTGTTCCCTGAAGGCTTTCTTCAGCTCTTTAGAGGATGAAAGTAAAAATGGCCTCCCTGGATCTCTAACCCTGGAGCTGAAAGATCGTCATCTCCTTTCTTAAGTAAAGCCTCAGGGATAAGCGGTCTTCACTTCTGTGTGTGCCAAACTCTGCAGACTTCTGTGGTGTGTGTCAGCATGGATCCTCCCAGGTGAAGGCAGAGGGTCCTCTGTTTTTGTCCTTTGAAGGGTCCTTGGAGCGAGAGCGATTGCCTGATCATGCCCCAGTTTGCAGTTCATGGAGAACAGAGCTGAGAGCCCCCTCCTGGGCTCATTGACTATAACTGGTTTCCCTGCTCCAATGTTTGGAAACTCTGCTAACTCAGGGACCCCTGTTCTTTCTGTGACTCCAGGGGTCTTGAGACCACACTGTCCCACCTAAGATCTTGCCCTGCTTCACTGAGCAGGGACATCTCTCACTGGAGCATATTCTGAAAGGTTCTAATTTTGCCCTCTAGGGCTCTATCATTTTCTGGTGCTGGCTTATGGCCTCCCTGCCTCTGCCATTTATCTTCCCATATATCCCCTGAGATTCACTTTTCTGTACCTCCTACCTTGCAGTAAGTGGTTGCTTTTCTATTTGTAGAATTCCAGCCATTCTTTTCTTATAATCTCAGGTTGAATTCTTAGGTGTTTGGAATGATTTGATTTTTATCTAACTAAATTCAGGGGAGAGACCAGAAGAAATAAGGTCCTCCAGTCTTCGGCCGCCTTGCCCTGCTTCTGAATTCGTTGCGACTTGCTTTGTGATCTAATATTTGAGCTTTCCTGGAGAATGGTGCAATATTCCATTTGAGAAGAATATGTATTCTGCTTTTGAATGTAATGTTATATAAATGTCTGTAATATCCATCTGGTCTAATGTGTTAAGTCCAATATTTCTTTCTTGATTTTCTTTCCGGATGATCTATCCATTGTTGAAAAGAGGCTATTGAAGTGCCCACTATACTTGTATCAGTGTCTATTTCTCCCTTTAGGTCTGTTAATATTTTCTTCATATATTTTGGTGCTCCCATGTTGGATGTATATATATATTTACAGGTGTTATATCCTCTTGTTGAATTGACTCATTTATTATTATATAATTACCATCTTTGTTTCATTATAGTTTTTCTATTAAATTCTATTTCATCTGTTATAGGTATAGCTACTCCTGCCCTCTTTTGGTTTCCATTTGCACAAATATCTTTTCCAGCCATCACTTTATGCCTGTTTATATCTTTAAGACTCAAGTGAGTTTTTTGTGGGCAGCAGATATTTGGGTTTGTTTTTTATCTATTCAGCTACTCAGTGTCTTTTAATTGGAGAATTTATTCCACTTAGATTTAAAATAATTATTAATAGGTATGAACTTGCTGTTGCCATTTGATTAATTGGTTTCTGGCTGTGCTGCAATTCCTTTGTTCTTCTCTCACTGTTTTTCTTTGTGATTTGATGACTTCCTGTAGTAGTTTGTTTAGATTCCCTTCTCTTTCTCTTTTGTGAATTTACTGTAGTTTTCTGCTTTGTGGTTACCATGAGGCTTATATAAAACAACTTAATAATTGTCTATTTTTAATAATAACAAGTTTGAACTTATACAAAAACTCTGCATTTTTACTTCCAACATTTTATCTTTTTGATGTCACAATTTACGCCTTTTAATTGTGTGTTTCCCTTAGCAAATTACATAGTTATAGTTATTTTTAACACTTTTGTCTTATAACTGTCATACCAACTTTATATGTGATTTATCCATCATAATTACAACATTAGAGTATTCTGAATTTAACTATATATTTACTTTTACTGGTGAGACTTCAACTTTCATGTTTTCCTGTTACCTCTTATCATCCTTTCCTTTGAACTTGAAGATATCCTTTTAACATTACTTGAAAGACCAGTCTTGTGATGAACTCCTTCAGCTTTTGCCTCCTAGACATTTGCTTCAACGTGGATGGAACTGGAGGGTATTATGCTGAGTGAAATAAGTCAATCGGAGAAGGACAAGCAGTGTATGTTCTCATTCATTTGGGGAATATAAATAATAGTGAAAGGGAATATAAAGGAAGGGAGAAGAAATGTTGGGAAATATCAGGAAGGGAGACAGAACATAAAGACTCCTAACTCGGGGAAACGAACTAGGGGTGGTGGAAGGGGGGAGGAGGGCGGGTGTTGGAGGGGAATGGGTGACGGGCACCGAGGTGGACACTTGACGGGATGAGCACTGGGTGTTTTTCTGTATGTTGGTAAATTGAACACCAATAAAAATTAATTAAAAAAAAAAAAAAAAAAAAAGAAAAATCCTTCTCACTTTTTCAATTCTGAAGAACAAATTTGAACATATTATGCTATTCTCTTCTGGCCTGCCAAGTTTCTGCTGAAAATTCTGCTGATAGTCTTATGAGGGTTTCCTTGTATGTAGAAAGGTGAGGTTTTTTCTTGCTATTTTTAAGATTTGCTCCTTATTTTAACTTTTGATTTTTAATTATAATGTGTCTTGGCATGTATCTCTTTAGATTCATTTTACTCGAAACTTTCTGGGCTTCTTGGATCTGGGTGTGTGTTTCTTTTTCAGGTTAGGGAAGTTTTTAGCTATTATTTCTTTGAGCAAGCTTTCTTTCCCCTTTCTTTCTCTTTTCTCCTCTTCAGACCCTTGTAATGCAAATATTGGTCTTCTTGGTGGTATTCCATAGATCTCTTAAGCTATCTTCATTCCTTTTGTCTCTTTTCTCCTCCTTTTGAATGAATTTCTCTGCCCTATCTTCCAGTTCACTGATTCTTTCTCTGCTTAATCTGATGTGAATCACTCTATTGAACTTTTTTTTTTTTTAAGATTTATTCATTTATTTTAGAGAGAGAGAGCATGAACAGTGAGAGGGGGGGAGGGAGAGTATCCTCAAGCAGACTCCCTGCTCAGTGGGGAGCCCAACACAGGGCTTGATTATACAACCTATGAGATCATGATCTAAACCTAAATTGAAAGTTGGACACTGAACTGACTGAGCCACCCAGGCACCCCTCTATTGAATTTTAAAATTCAGTTATTCTTCAGCTTTTGTTTGTACGTTCTTATATTTTGTCTCTTTGTTGAAATTATCACCCTGTCCATACACTGTTCTAACCTCAATGAACATCTTCATGGCCATTATTTTAGCTCTTTTATCCTGTAATTCACTTATATTCATTTCTTTAAGGTCTATTTATGAATTCTTATCTTGTTCTTTTGTTTGGAACATATTTCTCTGGTCCTTCATTTTACTTGACTCCCTGTGTTGTTTCCTGTGCATTAGATAAAATAGCCACCTCTCACATGGTCTTCCATAGAAAATGAACCTTATCATTCAGCCTGTCCCTAGTTCTCAAACCTTTGTGACTGTCTCTCAAACCTTTGTGATTATCCAAGCAACTCTCTTTGTTCTTAGTGGCTTCCAGGAATTGATCTATGTCAAGATCTGACAGTGTCCCAAATGGGAGGATCTTAGCACCTGGATGCAGGCTGTCTGGAAGCCAGACTCTCAGGCAGCATCTTTTAAAGTATGCAATTAGGGATCCCTGGGTGGCACAGCGGTTTAGCGCCTGCCTTTGGCCCAGGGCGCGATCCTGGAGACCCAGGATCGAATCCCACGTCGGGCTCCTGGTGCATGGAGCCTGCTTCTCCCTCTGCCTGTGTCTCTGCCCCCCCCCCTCTCTGTGACTATAAGAAAGAAAGAAAGAAAGAAAGAAAGAAAGAAAGAAAGAAAGAAAGAAAGAAAGAAAAAAATAAAGTATGCAATTAGACCTCTTTTAGAAGACTAGGATATGGGTATTTCTCTTTTTCCTCTGTGCCAAACTCTTCAGACTCCAGAAGAATTGGTCCTTTGTTACAACCCTATGGTACTGGTGACTGTAAGTTCCCCTGGCTACTGGAGCCAAGAAATCAAGGCGTGTGTCCCATGGGTGGCAGATGTAAAAGCTGGACCACCAGACATGTGCTGAAGCTTCTTTTAGGGAAAGACCAACAGTATGATACAAGGTAAGGAGATAGCCCAAAAGTGGTACCTGCCAGCAAGTGGTACCACCACTTGCAGACATATTTGAAACCTGACCTTCAGGGTGCAGCTCTTATGATATGCAAAGAGGCTTGTTACATGGAAAAACTAAGAATTGGCCATTTCTGACTGCTACCTTTGTGCTTATCCTTGAGAGAATAGACAGTTAAGTACTATTGGCTACACTCCTATTGAACCTGTAAACATAAGCCCACTGGCAAACAAAGCCAGATGATCAAGGGGGTGCATCCTCTGAGCATCAACTGGATGTGTGCAAAAGCTGGGCAGGGGGAGAGCGTAAAGATGGTACCCAACAATCTTGCTAGTTTCTAGAGATGACTGTAGTCTGTACTAGATTTGTGTTAAATTGGGAGCTTAACCCTCAGTCTGTGCTTTTAAGATAAGCAAAAAGGTTTGGTTTTTTTGTTTTGTTTTTCAGGGAATGAATGCAAAATGAGCATTTCCATCTGTTGCCTCTATCCTGAGCTCTGGGCAGATAACCACTGTGAGTCCTTGGGAGCCTATTTATTTCCTGTAGGCTTGTGGATCTCATGGTTGTAAACCCCACTGGCTTCAGAACTGGGTGTTTTGGGACACATTCCTTGGATGGAAGTCCTGAAATTTAGGGTGCTAGATGTTGGGCGTGTCCAAACCCTTCATTCCTCAGGGAGAAGCTGGGAGTTGTGGTTTCTTTCCCAAATATATGTAACTTTGCTAGGGGTTGAGTTTATGGCGAGATTGTATCCCCATCTCTCCTACCCATTTTAGTGTGAAAATTTTTTCCTAGTTTGCCTAATGTATAGGAGTTGCTCAGCTGGTTTCTGGCTTTCTTTCAAAGGGACTTGTTCCTTATGTAGCTGTGGGTTTGATGTGTCTATGGGAGGAAGAGCCTGCTATGTTGCCTTCTTGAACTGGAACCCTGGAACATATTTTTAAAAATCTTCCCCTGATAATTCTTAACTTGCTTCCATGGTTGAGAATCATTACTCTAATTCTTATCTAAAGAACTGGGGTGGAAATTTTCATAGTGTTTCCTTGGAGTCTTTACAATGGATTGAAGAAAGGAAGGTTCATCTTTCCATTTAAAAGGCCCCATTCCTGGGCAGCCCGGGTGGCTCAGTGGTTTAGCAGCGACTTTGGCCCAGGGTGTGATCCTGGAGACCCGGGATTGAGTCCCATGTCAGGCTCCCTACATGGAGCCTGCTCCTCCCTCTGCCTGTGTCTCTGCCTCTCTTTCTCTCTCTGTGTGTCTCTCATGAATAAATAAATAAAATCTTCTTCTTAATAAATCTTAAAAAAAAGGCCCCATTCCCTTGAGTGAAATATTATATAGACAGGTGTGCAAATTGGAAAGAAGAATAGATGGGCAAGAGACAAATGGCTGAGAGGATTTTCTCAGCCTAGAGAAGACTAAGGACCAACCTGAGGAGCTAGGAGTTTCAGTTGGCACCAGTGGAATGACATAAGTTGGGACTCTTTCTCCTTGGCTAGTGAACATCAAATATTGTTGGTTGAGAGGCATGGTGATTGAGGGCCAGGAAGTTTTGTTTATTAGTTCAGCAGAACCATCACAAAGGTGACAAATTTAAGAAAGGATTGAGTGCTGAGGTTTGGTAGTCATATTCCATATGAATAAAATTGGGCAGGTTGGTCTCCCTCCCTAAAGCTTTGAGTCTGAAGGCAGATGGATGCTCTGTAGAGAACTTCCCACTCTGGAATTGGTGATGCTCAGATGGTCGTTTTGACTTCTTGGCCTTAATCAGCAGTGAGACAGAGTGTTACAGCCGTGGATTGTAATGGGCTATTTCGCTTAAAAGGCAGTTGAGCATACATGGATTGGTATACCTTGATATATGTCACTTGCTCAAATTGCTGTTTACATTGTGCCAGAGGTACACATCTACTTCCCATAACCATACTTTGTCATTATATAAGTCTCAGCTCAAGGTTCTTTACTAAACATATGACTCCATGTTATTCCCAACAGGAAACTTAGGAAGAAAACCAAAAGTGGGTTTGCCTTCCTCCCCCATTAGAGTCAATCATCGTTGCTTAGGATCCCAGGAAAAAGGTCACAAAATCCTGATTTTCAAATGGGGCTTTGAGGCCAGGCTTGTGATCCGATAAGCCAGATGGGCTATCTAAAAATTTCAAAACAATAATAACTATCAGCACAATCCTTACTATTTGTCAGGGTCTGTTGGAGTGTTTTCTATTTATTGATAATATATTTCTCACACCAACCCTACAAGGGACATGTTAATATAACAAAACAACAATATAATTTAGTTCCATGACCTTGATTCCCAAACACCCTTACAAAGAAGGACTCCTTCGGAGAATAGTAAAAAGTTAGACTCTTGAAGCCATGTTGCCTGGGTTCACATCTAGTTTCATTATTCACTATTAGTATGACTGGAGCAGGTTACTTGACTTCTTTATCCTATATATGAATGGGGAGATGATAACAGTACTTACCTCATAGGATCATTGAAGAATTAAATAAATTTATTTATAAAGCACTTAGAACACAGACAGCACATAGAAAGCATTATCTAAATGTCTGCCTTAATATAGTCATTATCTTAGGGAGAATTGTGTAAAGAAAGGTTGATAGTTGCATATCATCCATAGTTTCTATAAGTAAAACAGAAGACAAAGGTATTGACAATAATATGAATTGATGATATTTTGTGTATAGCAGTAGTAGTGTGGAATATTTAGGAGCCTAGGTAGGAAGCCAGATTACCTGAGTTCAAATTCAACTACTACTTATGATGAACTATGTGACCATGGGCCAGGCACTTTACTTTTCTTCGTGCTTCACTTGCCATGTCAGTAATGATGATAATGAAAATAATAATAGGCTCATATAGCTATTGTGAGACTTAAATGAAGTAATCCATTTAAGGCACTTAGATCAGGCCTTGGGGTAAAGCATGTGCTTCCATAGTAGCTATTATATGAAGAAGAGTATTTTAGACCTTTAATTTTTTCTCTTATATACTTAACTTTCTTCTTTTTCTTTTTCTCAGTATCAGCTAATCCTCACACAACTCTTTAGTCTTTCCTCAGTAAGATTTAAAGAGATCTCTTCAAATCAACATTTGTTAAGCAGCTTTCACACTTAGTGGGTTGTGACCTGCTCTTTGTGGAATAGGATACAAATACAGACTTTGCCCCTAAACTGCTCCCAAGATCTTAGGAAAGACTATGATGCAAACATTCAACAAGAAGTCACACTGTGATAGGCATTTTAAGAGAAATAGTACCACAGTAAGACAGGCTCCTAGAGGCTAGGCAAAAGATTCTGACTGGAAGAGTAGGAAGGCCTTGCAGAGAGGAAGTGATATGTGGGTTGTACCATGAAGTATGAGTCATATTTTGTCAGTTGAAGGTGAAAAATTGCTCTAAGGTACACAGTCTCAGTCTTTAGCAGTACCTCAGAACCATCTGGGGACATGCTAAAATGTGGGATTCACCCACAAGATTCCGATTCAGTGTGTCTGGGGTGGGGCTTGAAAACTTGTATGCCTAACACTTTCCCAAGTGATCCTGATGGTTCTGGTCCAAGGAACATACTTTGAGAAGCACTAAATTAAGATCTGTAGTTCACCCTGGTTTTACTTCATTTTAGAATCCTCTGGGCAACTTAAAAAAAAAAAAAAGACTCTCAGGAGGACACTAAAGTAATTGGTATGAAAAGAAAACAACTCCTGTGTTATTTTCATAGGCACCCAGGGTTGAGAACTTCTAGGTATTTAGGTTCATGTTGCATTTTATAAGGTACTTTCTCAAGCTCCTCTGACTCCCCCCTGTGCTTTAAGGTATTTTTATTGCTATTATTATTGCTATCCTGTTTATGGAGGGACCTTCAATCTTTCATCTTCAATTTTGATATGGAGACACAGAAAGGTAAGGATCTCTTGAAGATCACTGAGTCCTTGATAATGCCAGACTCAAACCTAGGTCGTTGGCTGACCACATTGCTTATTTAATACCTTTGGCCCTTTGGGGGGCAAATGCATCTAAGGGGAATGGCATGAGAATATAAAGGAATGAACACATGTTATGTGGAGGTGTGAGCAGCTGGCTAGCAAGGATCTGGAAATGTGTTTAGAAATAGGAACTTTATTTGAGAAATATCAGGTAGCCATAAACAAGTAAAAGATATTTATTTATTTATTTATTAAGAATGGACAATTTAACATCCCCTGAGCACCAAAAATTCTGTGCTGGCCACTATGCTTCATAGTAATACACATCCCTAATTCTCAGAGCAGTGCTACAAAATGGGAATTATTTTCCCCATTTGATGGATGAGGAAATTGAGGCTCAGAAAGACTAAGTGGCCTGCTGGACTCATGGAGCTGGGATGTGATAGAGCCTGAATTCAAAGCCAGATTTGTCTGTCTTTAAAACCCACATGGGGGATCCCTGGGTGGTGCAGCGGTTTAGCGCCTGCCTTTGGCCGAGGGCGTGATCCTGGAGACCCGGGATCGAATCCCACGTCAGGCTCCTGGTGCATGGAGCCTGCTTCTCCCTCTGCCTATGTCTCTGCCCCACCCCCCTCACTCTCTCTCTCTGTGACTATCATAAATAAATAAAAATTTTTAAAAAACCCACATGGTACTCACAGTGTGCCACTGCTATGATTTGGAATGTTTAAAGAGAAATTTTGTTAACTTTTTATTTTGAAATAATTTTAGACTTTCAGAAAGGCTACAAAAGAAAATAGTAGAGTTCCTACATACCCTTCACCTGTCTTCCCTAATATTCATTGTACATAACTGTGGTACAAGCATTAAACTGAGAAAGTTAACATGGCCATCACACCCTTAGCCAACCCAAGTGCTTTATTTGAATTTCACCAGATCTTTCAACTAATATTCTTTTGATTGTTCTAAGGATCCAACTAGTATCCTAAGAGCATTTAGTTTCATGTCTCCTAATATCCTCCTTCATGTCTTCCAATCTGAGAGAAACCCTCAACCTTTCTCTGTATCTTATGACCTTGATACTTTCAAAAGTACTGGCCAGTTATTTCGTAGAATGTCCCTGAATTCGAGTTTGCGATGAGCCTAAGATCTGTTTCCTTTTTCTTTTTAAAGATTGATTGATTGATTGACTGATTGATTGATTCATGAAAGACACAGAGGCAGAGACATTTGCAGAGGGAGAAGCAGGCTCCCCATGGGGGTAGCCTGATGCAGGATTGATCCCAGGACCCAGTGAGCCACCCAGGTGTCCCTAAGAATGTTTTTAACAACAGAACACTTCTGACATGAAATGTGTAGTTTCCCCTCCCTGCAAAATCAACCAATCCTCCAACTCTTTGGATACCAGCTAGGCATGGCATCCATTGACTCAATTCAGTTTTGACACTAGCTACCTGATTTGACTGAACTTTTCCAAACTATATACTGAGTAGGACCTCACAGAGGTTCAGAGGTAGGCAAGGTTCATCTTGATTCTAAAGTTTTTGTTTATTTAATTTTTTTGTCTCCGTCTCATTCTCTTTCAGTGAGCCCAGCACTCTGGCTACTAAAGAGTCATTTCTTTTTTTTTTTTTTAAAGATCTATCTATCTATCTATCTATCTATCTATCTATCTATCTATCTATCTATCAGATCTATCTATCTATCTATCTATCTATCTATCTATCTATCTATCTATCATCTATCTATCGAGAGGCAGAGACACAGGAGGAGGGAGAAGCAGGCTCCATGCCTGGAGCCCAATACGAGACTTGATCCCAGGACTCCAGGATTGGGCCCTGGGCCAAAGGCAGGCACCAAACCACTGAGCCACACAGGGATCCCCTAAAGAGTAATTTCTAAAGTGTCTTACTTACCCTATCCCACCCATTCTGTCAAATTCCATGTCTCTTATAAAATACCTGTACTTTGCTCATTCCTTCAGAGCCCTACTCTCTGCGAAGCAGATGATTTGGTGATTGCAGTCGTGAATGAGTAGCTAATGTTCTTAGGTAATGTTGAACTTGGAGATTCAGTAAAGTAGGCCAAGTGTTCCTTTCCACTGAAGATATGATTTTGACTGATACTGAGGATGTCACAGTTCATGTTGATGCTACCACCTTAAAAGCAGCAGATGTAAGAACTAAGAATGAGACTGACCTAGAGGTAAAGAGGGGAGGAGGTTATTTGGAATGACTTGAGGGCACAGAAAATCTTTACTGCTCCCAAAACACTCCCCTATGATATAAAATTATTTTCTCAGCAAGTTTGAATGGGAGAGGAGGGACACTGGATGGGAAATGTTCTAGAGAGGGAAGGGTAAAGAGAAGGAGCTGGGGAACCATCTGCTCAAAAGGGTGAGGGTGTATTCTCTTCCCTCCAGGTGGGAAAGCAGTTGAGTACTAGAAGGCAGGCTTCTTGAGGGTAGACATTCCCCTCTTCTGTGCCATGCCTCTTGAAGGCAAGGGGGCTCAGGACATACTGAATGACAGGCTGATGGAATGAATGAAGTGAAGAAGGGTATGGCTGGCTTTGTAGTCTACCAATAACTGCCAAACATTTAGTTGTATCTTGAGACCCTCACAGGTCTTGAAAGAATGTCATTATGTGGCCTTCACTAGAACTCAGGGTGAAGTGTCTGAGTCTGGGGAACTCATAGTGAAGGGATCAGCCAAGAGTGGGAAATGCGCTTTATAAGTGGTTCTGTGCCTGGGACACTGTGCAGGGCACTTGTGAGGCAGGTAAAACACCCATCTCTCTGGCAACTTCCCACTAAGACCTTATGCAAAGGAAAAATCTTAAAATAACTTATATCTTTTTTCAAAATGTCTTCATACCTAATTTTCCTCTTCTACTCTTCCCTTTTCCTCAGGTTTATTGAGATATAATTGGTACACAGCATGGTATAAATGTAAAGCATAATGACTTGCTGTACACGTATTATGAAATGATAACTACGGGATGTCTGGGTGGCTCAGCGGTTGAGCATCTGCCTTCAGCTCGGTGTGATCCTGGGGGAGGGGTCCTGGAATCAAGTCCCACATCAGACTCCCCGTGGGAAGCTTGCTCCTCCCCCTGGTTATGTCTCTGCCTCTCTATGTCTCTTGTGAACAAATAAATAAAATCTTAAAAAATAAATTATAACCATAATAATTTTGGTTAATCAAAATATAGATTCAAAAAAAATGTTTTAATGTTGATTTTCTTGTGATTTTTCTCTTAATATCTACTCTCTTGACAATTTTCAAATATACCACACAGCGGTGTTAACTGGAGTCACTATGTTGTACATTGCATCCCTAGTTCTGATTTTCCTTAGAATTGGAAGCCCGTATCTTTTGACCACCTCCACTTCCCACACCCCCTGCATCTGGTAACCACATGTTCAATCTCTCTTTCTATGTATTTGGTGTTTTATGAAGGTTTTTTTTGTTTGTTTGTTTGCTTTCGGTTTCACCTACAAATAGAATCATAATAGTGTCTTTCTCTGACTTATTTCCCATTGCATTCACTCTTCCCTTTACTCTCTTTGATACTGAATTCTCAATATTCTCTTCCTTTTGCCTCTCTCCATTCTGGAGATTTTTTTCCTCCTTGTTTCATTGCAGAAACTGACTGAATTGCTTTTTCCCAGTCACTTTAACCATATTACTTCATTTTTTCCCCTTGGGTTTACATGTTCATCCACTTAATTCCAACACTAACTGAAGGATGTTGGCCTTGGACCACTTGACCATTCAACTTGTGCTTATGTTTTTTCCTCTCTTTTCTACCAATTCTCTAGTTCATGCCTTCACTCTGGTTAATTGTATTAACTTGCCTTCCTGTATGACTCCTTCTTTAGATTATCTGGCTTTTCCCTGATGGGTTAGAGAGAGTTTATCATTTTATGTTCACAACTTTTAACATTGTTCTCCTCTCCCTAAGCCTGGCATCAAGGGACAATAGCTCTGCACAAATGAGTGGGGACCAAACTAGGAAGTGAACTTACAGTGTCTGTGATTTGTGGTGTCCAGCATCAGCAGTGAACTAGCCAGGGAGGGACAAATCTTCAACTGACTCTCTCAAATAGGAAAAAAAAAAAAAAAGAAAACAAAAAAACAAAAAAAAACCTTCGGTGGCCCCAGTGTGTGTCTAAATCAAGATTTGGAACTGGGTATGCTTTGATCATGCCTATGCTCTACTCACTACAACTGGCAGTGTTAAAGTGCTAGATGACTGTTTTAGCAGTCATGGTGTGAAAGGAACTGTCACTCTCTCCATTTGTCACTATGAGGAGTCTTCAGGAAGTTTAGTCAATAATAACAATAGTAACAATAATAACAATATGTTGTGCTCTACCATTTTGAATGAACTCCATTGTGGTTGATCATCAACAAGTGAATGCTATATTGGACAATCTTATTATAGGTCTTCTAAGACATACAGAGTAGATGTTCTTGGACTTGAAAAGTGGTGGGAATTTTAGATCATACTACCTTGTAAAGACTGATGTTTGTGGTTAAAACAAGAGAATGATGCTCAGATGTAGATAAATCAGTATCTATTCTGGTTTGTTTTATAAGTTGTCCATAAATATGATGGGGATAGAAATGGCAAATTCTCAGTTGTCAACACTTCAGTAATTCAGAATTGACTCTTATTGAAGTTTGCAGAATAACTATGAGAAATCTACTCAAGTCTTATTTGCCCTGACAGTCTACATTGGAGCATGGTTAGTCTTTTTCATTGATCTTTTACCTACAAGTGGTGAGAGTCCACCCTTATATTTCCTCCTAGACATAATTGTTTCAAACAGGACAAATAGATATGCAGTCCCACTGTATGAAACAGTAGTGTCTAATAATTCTAAGTAGTAAACAATAAATAATTTCATTTATTTAATAACTGTTCTCTGGGTATGCCCAATACTGTGCTAGGTATTAGGGATAAAATGGGGATTAATGTAAAGATAGTCCTTGTCCTGATAAAACATATATCTTAATGTCAAACACAGAAAAAGGATATTACCTTGTAAAAAATTTTAACTCATGATTTTAGAAATTCAATATGTATATTAAACTAGGATTCCTCACTATTCCTCATGCAGAAAAAAAAAATTCCTCTGGTGGATTATGTTGAGTAGTAAAGCCTATAAAAGATATCCCTTTAGAGTACTTTAAAATATAAAAATCAATTCCAGCTGCAGTTTCTAGTCAATGCCTTCATGCAACAACTCCCCAATGTGCTTTATGTAATATGATTAAGGTAGGTTATCAACTGCCTGCTGAAACTTAAAAGAAAAAATTCCCTTACAATGTGTTTCCTTTATAGGAGATAATCATGTTGATAGCTGGAGAACAACTTGATTTCTTTGAGCATTTTCCTTGCTGATCATCCCATTGACACACATTCAATACACCTAGATCTGTCATGGAATTTGAGTATTCTTTGATCAACTCAGAGAGTAAATCAATGAAATATATTGAATTTTCTGATGGGAACAATATATATTTTGGTATTTCTAGCAGCATCTTGTTTGAGCATTATTTAGGTCTTTCTCTTTCAAGCTTATAGTCAAACACGTAATCATAACCATGAAGCACAATATGCCCAGGGCAGCATCTATGGTGACACAATTAAGGACATAGGCTTATCCTTAAGTTAAAGTCCCCAAGGAGGTTTAAAATCATCAAAGGTACCAAGAAATCCTAGAAATTCTCAGCTCACACAGTAACAAGGAAATAATAAGGGTTGCCTTTTCTCTCTGAAATGGGAAGAATTATGTGTTAAATATATGAATCTTTGACTTGAACCCAGAATATACTGTTTAATGTGACCATGACCTCAGGAAATTTATTTAACCTGTCCGAACATTAATGCAATAATATTCTGTATTTTAAAAAGACATTGTAGTTTAAATAAAGTAAAATAAAAAGACATTGTAGTTTAAATTGCATTACTCTGCCTTGAATGGAGTAAATACTAATGTTAGGGTATGTGACAGTACTGTTCCCAGTTATTTTTGAGGTATGTATTTCCCCACCCCCACTGACTTGAAGATGCTCCCACCACACTCCAGGCCATTTGGTTTGCTTTGGCCAATGTAAGTGAAACTGACACATGGCAGTTTTTGAGCAAAATATTAAGACCTTCTGTGAGGTTCCTCCATTTGTCATTTATTTTTTCTCTTTGCCACTGAGTTGCATGTACCAAGATATGTAAACTCCGTTGTTCTTACTTGGTGCTTGATTGAAGATGTGAAGCAGCGTCATAGCCAAACTGAAGCGAATATATAATGTGGCCAAAAAATAATTATTTATTGTTCTAAACCTTTGAGATTTGAAGGCTGTGCATTATTAATCTAAGATAAGCAGACTGATACAGGGCATTATTCTGAAATGGTAGAAATAAAATTTCTTATGTCCCATTGTCATTTCTTCTCTTAGATACCTGATTTCTTTAAGAATTCTAGAACTCTTATTATTTCCATGGATTCATCCTGTGTTGATTTCATAATTAGGAATTCATTAAAACATGATGATTTGGAAGTCTAAAGAACTGCTTATTGAAAGATCCCAAAGGTGACACAGATGCATGAGGGAAAGTATTTAGCTTTGATAATTAATGATGTTTGAGTATTTACAGTGGCTTTACAAACAACAAGCTGTTGGTAAGACTTTTGCAAAAACAAATTTGACAAGGGTCTCTTCTACCCCTATACAATATTCAAAACAGTTCCTCCCCTGGCCAAGCGTGTGTCGGGCAACCAAGGATGGAGATGAAAATGGCACATTTCACTATTATTCCTAATGGTCAACTCACAGAATATTTACTTTTGAGCCCCATGACACTGGCCTCTGTTGGTTTAGAGGCCTGAGTACCCAAGGAAGGAATGCTTCCACCAGGACATCCAAAAACAGCTCCACTTGGAGCTGAGACAGCTGCCCAGATGTTTTGGATAAGCAGGCAGATGCCGTTGGATAAGCAGGCAAAAAATAAACAGGAATTGGCTAGGGTAATTGCTCTTGATTACTAAGGAAAAATAGTGCACTTGATACTCATGGGGGGGGAGTTTTATGTTGAATCTTCTGTGGTACTCTTTGGTAAAGTATATCTTGTAACGAAAGTTAGAAGATATGAGCAATCTAACATAGGCAGGACTATCCAGAGTTCAATCCTTTAGGAAAGATGGTGTGATTGAAGCTACTGAGAGCAGAACCCGAATCACCTGAGGTGCTCACTGAGGACAAAGAACTTGGAATGAATAGTGAGGGGTAGAAAGCATAAAGACCAACCATGGACATGTGCACAGATGCAGAAATGGGGATTATGATGCCTACCCGTATTTTCTTTCTTACTATCATATAAAGATATATTTTAAATAATTGTCCATTTTCTCCCTCTCCTATTCTTTATTTTTGTTGTTACATGGAATGTTTTGGTTAAATCTATAGTTTAGCTTACTGGATTCAGAAAATACAATAATGACAGAGTTAGAAGAGGAAGGTCTATTTCCAGGAGATCCTGGACTTCAAGCAAATGCAGTGATTGATAGAACTTTTGTTCCTTTGCTTTTGAGGAAAGGGTGATGTGCTTTTGTTTGTACAATGGAGAGTTGGATTATGCTGACTTGGCCATTTTGTTGTTGGTGGTGATAATGTAGTTATAATCTGGAAGTCTGGATATGGAAGAAAAAGTGGACCTACTGGGCATGTGTCATGTTTTTGTCTACCCAACTTATTTGCCTGTCCTGTTTTGGTAATTTTCAGATTATGAGTCCAACCTCTCCAGAGGAGAATTTCTGCTTCTACCTGGGATCTACAGGTATACCCAAATAAGATGTGGTTGTAGAAGAAAATAAGTGTAAAGGATCAGTCGCCATCTAGACTCCATGCTTTGGAGGTAGTAGCTATGCTTGTATTCTGTTGTAGGGTGACCCCTGCTTGCTTTATGTTTGGCCACAGGGAACATACATTTTAGGGAGCTGTCCTTGGATCCAAGCCTGATTCTATAATAGCTCCACTAGAGATTCTATGAGCTAATATCTGTTAATAAATTCACTCTTTGCAAAACTAGCCGGAGTGGATTCTGTTTGCAACAAATAACACTTTTTACAGAGGCACCCTGTTCCTTACCTCTCAAAAAAGATGTTCTTCGACATGTCAAATAGGAACAGTTTATGTGTTTCACTCATGAAACTTTGTTCACTAGACCTCAGTAGAGTAATTGTTTATTTGATACAGTGTGAAGTTTTGTTAATTGCTAAATTGTTAAATGCCTTTTGTACCTTTCAGGACTCTTGTGCCTTTCTATGCTTATTACTTAATAGTTAATCCTTCGATTCACTAAATACTTATTGAGATTCTACTATGTGCTAATCACTGTAATAGATGCTGTAACTACAGCAGTGCCTAATACAGACAAGGTCTCTCTGTATGACAGTTGAGAATCAGATGAGGGAGGCAAGCGGTTAATAAGTAAGCCAGTAAATAATGAAGCTGATTAAAAATGTGATAAATGTTTTAAAGAAAATAAACTGAGTGATGCAATAGCATAAAACTGCAGATGAATGAGACATCAACTTTGGAAGGGTTGTCATAGAAGGTAGCTAATGGACATTCAAAGTTAAGCTTGAATTTTACATTAATAAATTCTGTTTTTCTCATTCTCTTCAATGAATCTTGGTCTATTTTAAAAAAAAACACAAGGTATTCTTAGACATTTCTGCAAAGAAGACATACAAATGGCTAACAGACACATGGAAAGATACTCAACATAACTCATCATCAGGGAAATACAAATCAAGACCACAATGAGATACCAACTCATGCCAGTCAGAATGTCTAAAATTAACAACTCAAGATACAATGGATGTTGGCAAGGATGCAGAGAAAGGGGAAAAATGCAATGTGGTGGCAATGCAAAATGGTGTAGCCACTGTGGAAATATTATGGAGGTTCCTCAAAGAGTGAAAAGTAGAACTACCCTATGACCCAGCAATTGCAATACTAGGTATTTATCCAAAGGATACAAAAATAGTGATTTGAAGGGGCACATGCACCCTCAATAGCCAAAATATGGAAAGATCCCATATGTCCATATGTCCATCAACAGATAAATGGCTAAAGAAGATGTATATACACACAATGGAATACTATTCAGCCATCAAAAAGAATGAAATCTTGCCATTTGCAATGATGTGGATGAAACAGGGTATTAGGCTAAACAAAATGAGTTAGATAAAGACAAATACCATATAACTTCGCTCACATGGAGTTTAAGAAACAAATGAACATAGGGGAAGGGAAGGAAAAAATAAAAGCAGGAAAGCAAACCTTAAGAAACTCTTAACCATAGGAAACAAACTGAAGGTTGCTGGAGGGGAGGGGGGTTAGGGGATGGGGTTAGTGGGTGATGGGCATTAAGGAGGGCACTTGAGATAATGAGCAGTGGGTGTTATATGCAATTGATGAATCGCTAAACTCTACCCCAGAAACTAATAATTGCTGTATGTTAACTAACTTGAATTTAAATAAAAGTTTTTTAAAAAGAACAACAACAACAAAAAAAACCACATGAGGTGTTCTTACTACAGGATATAACCTCCCAAAGACCACAGTCTTTTAGTACCAACGAATATAGCCCAACAGGTACACAGAACTAGTTAGAGAAACCTGTGCCTCAGTAAGTGACTCGGTTCTTTTCACCTACTGCTTTCAAGTAAGCTGATAATATCTAGATCCAGATGAGATCGCTATGGCTTCCCTGGTAGATTCCCAAAATACATAAGGATGCATTGGACACTATGGGGGTGATCACTTTGGACATTGACCACCTGCTAAGTTCCAGGCACTGTGCTAAACGATGGGAGGATAGAGACCACTCCTGAGTTTGCAGTTACCACATCCAGAGTTTCTCTCCGCATCAAGTGCATGATTATTGCTGGCTTGTGGAAAGGATGCCTATCTTGAAAGCCTCAACAGAAAGCCCTAGAGAAGAGACTGTCTCAGGAAACTCTAATTAGTATATTACAACAAGAGTTGATTTCTTCCTTGTTTTCACATTCAGAAGCCCACCTCCGAACTCACGTTCAAGAGCCTAGCTTATCACGTAGGCCTCTCTTTACTTCACTTTATACATCCGGGATGTCCACAAGGTCTGTTGACTGTACCTCAGAGCCCTGTGGAACTCTACTGCTGCTACCACCTCATTCAGATCCCTGTCATTTTTCCATGGTCATCAGTGTACTGGTAAATGTTTAACAGCCACCTCTCTGGGTGTGGAGGTGGGGAAGCTCTGCTTGTAGACTTTGCCATCCTGCAGTGTAAACACTCCCACCGTGGCCCATGTCAAGCTACCTACGTGAGCCCCATTGAGCATGGAGTTGGGAAGAGAGACACAGTAGCACCCCATTGTATAGTATTTCCCTGCTACAGATAAAAAGATACACATACCTTCAAGGTAACCATAGATAATGGTTAAATTGAGTAAAAGAGTTAGGAAGCGGTGACTTTTCATTATTTATGAGCTTTGCTTTCAGCATCATGTTAATTGTGAGTTTATACAATTACTTTAATAATGGTTGTGTTTAACAAGAGGTTCACAGAACTGCTAACTATTTGACAGCTCTTTGGCTCCAGCACACCATGACTTCCTCTCTCAGGCTCCTGCAGCCAGTGGTAACCTCTCCCCCACTCCCCCTACCCCACCCCTGCTGCAGCCAGAATGGTCTCTTTGAAGAGCATAAATTTGCTCGTCCCTCCCCCAATGCTGAAACTAAAATCTAGACTTTTCACCATGACCTTCAAGGCCCTTCAAGGTCTAGCTCTACCTGTCTTTCCAATCTCACTTCCTAAACACTCTTCCCTTTACTGAATCGTCACCAACCACATTGGCCCTCCTGCTGTGTCCTCCAAGCACACCAAGATCTTGGTTCTTCCTTAAGGATACCTTTACCTGAAATAATTTTCCTTCAGAGGTTCATGGGGGTTGCTCATGTTATTCAAACAAGTCTCTGACTACTCTGTGAAAGAGTCAATCTGCTCCTCCTCCTGCACACTCTGTTGCATCTCCTGCTTTGTTTTCCTCAGTGGACTATCACTGCCTAGAGTTTATTATCTGTTTGCTTACTTGTTAACATCCCACTCGAATATAAGGCAGGGCTGTTGTCTCATGCTCTGTCCCTGTGGCCTGGAACAGCACCTAGTCTCAAGAGGGCAACCCAGGGAGTCTCATTCCTGCAGTTTACTTTCTGTATGGTGTCCTTCCATGGAGCACTATTCATCTAGGATAAATCAGTGTTCGGCACACCAGTGAACGTGTGCTCTCTGCCAGGCCATGCACTAGAACTACTCATGTTTTGAGCTGTACCATTTTAAAAAACCTTCCATGCCTCCTTAGGCTGGAAAGGATGAAAAAATCTTCAAGATCAGAAATCACAAGACTGAGAATAATGGTTTGTTGTCTCAAAAGTCTTAACTCATAGGCATATTTTCATGATGATTGCCTTAGAAACTTCTGAGCCCTGGAAGCTCTGACAGTTCCTGCCCAGCTCCTGAAATTTGATCTGACACTGAATTCAGATCCTTGATTCTGGCTTTGGGCCTTTTGGCTTCTGGACTAGAGCTCTCTTGCTTACTCATTCTCTTTCTGTCTGTCTCTCTCTCAATCCCTCTCTCTCTCTCTCTCTCCTTTTTATCCCTAAGATGAACCACACACCCCTAAATCCCCAGCATTTTTCTTACTGTGGCCTTTGGCAGCTGTTTTCTGTGGCCTAGTTGTGGCTCAATATTTCTTAGACTTCATTTCTCTTTCTATTTATAGTCTATCGGGCTCTCTTCAGTGTTTTTTTTTTTTTTTTCTTTCTTTTTTTTCTAGAGCCTATGCCCCACTTGCTCTAGCTGCTTTCTTCTTTCATATGATAGACCTCTGGGTAGGCAGTTCCTTATACCCTGCTCACACTGCCCTCTCCTGGCAGCTATGATGTCATTTGCATGAACTTGATGTAGATACTGACTCTAGATCTCTGGGGTGTTGTGTTGTATGTAACAGGTAACATTTTTGCTGTTTCTGGCTTTGAGAAGCTTAATGGAGGATACAGAAAAAAAGTGGGGTGAGCAGGCAAGTCAGCACTTTCTCCAGTGGAGTGTGTGAACCTCACAGGTTGCTTAAAATGATCCATTGAGATGCTGGAAAAAAAAAATGTTAGAACTTCTCTTTCTAATTCTATTTCATTCTTTTAATTTCTGTATTTGTGTGTATCAAAGCATCTTTTAAGACAGGGTTGTGTTATCAGAAGAGTTTGAAGACCACTGCTGGATAACAATCCTACTTACACTTTAGGACTATTACTGTCATATACAAACCCATATGTGTGTGTGTGTGTGTGTGTGTTTTGTAAAATAAATCCTGTCCATCCCCCCTTACTGAATCCTTTTTATTGCTACTACTACTGCCTACAGTCATCAAATTCTCCATGCCCCTCCAACTGTGGAGTTCCAACTAGACACAGGCTAATGAAGGTACGGCCAGGGCTGAAGAGTGAGGGGTCACTGTATCACACTGCCTACCTGATCTTTGCAGAGACCAAACTGCTCGTGAAGAATTCACTATATTTTAAAACTCTGCAAATGTTATCTTTGTATTACTTCCAAGGGAAACAATATGCCACAACATTGAATCAGTTAAAATGTGCTTCCTTTGAATCATACTTAAAATAATTTTGTTATTGTGGGTTTTAAATGTTAACTTGTCACAAATCACTTCATGTTTCTGAAGCTCTTTGTTTTTCTTTTGTGCAGGGTGGCTGTTTGTCAACTTGGTATCATCCCTATCTCTTGCCAGGGTAGTTCTGGTTCACGTTCTGCCAAAGAAAAGAATTTGTTTGGCGGTTGGAAGGGGAAATAATAGGAAAAGCCAACATTCCCTGGTAACAGCTATGGACAGAAGTGGGAACTGTTGGCAGGCATGAGGTTGTCACGGCTTCTGGGTAAACTACTGCTTTGGGGGCTGCAGGTGGCTGCGAGTGGACAGTAGCAGCTTCCCTGCTATTCCTGGAATGCCTGCAGTTCCTTACCTTCTCGTTCCTCTGGATTTCCCGAAAGCCCTGCTGAACATTCTGCCTGTTCTTCATCCTTCCTACCCTTCCAAATGTCATGTAGGTTTCTAATTCCCTGAATTAAATCCCCTCTACTTGAAATGTCTCCTGAGGTTTCCCTTTTCTTAACTGGGCCCTGACTGGTAGACAGGTTCTGGGAAGGTGTCCGAAAAGACAAAGGGAGGTCTGGACTCATTGAGAGATTCTCTGTGTTTCTTGAGAAAAATGATTCAACATTTTAGAGATATTAATTGATTTCCTTGAAATTCCAGTCAAAATTCCAGGAGAGGTGTTATTGGATAAGAAAATAGCTGAAGTACATAGATATAGAGATATATCTATATATGAATATACACATATACAAATACACACGTATAAATGTATCTCTATAACTGTGTATCTATAAATTGTGCTATTTTATTTGTTTGCAAGTATCACTTTTCACTTTGACTTCATAAAACGTTTATTTTTTAAATTTTGTATTTATTTATTTTTTTGAAGTTCGATTTGCCAACATATAGTATAACACCCAGTACTCTTCCCATCAAGTGCCATAAAACGTTTTAACATCTGGTAGTAGGGCTTCGCCTTTTTAAGTCTTTCCTTTGTAGAATTGCCTTTGTGAACCTTTATTCTTACATATTTGGAAACAGTTTATCAGGTCCCTGGCATTCTCTACCACTCCCTCCCAAAACACTACAGTATACATATTTAACATATCAGTATTAACATACATAAACTTGGCATAGGATAGTGGAGGCTTTCTAAAATAGTGGAGACAGTATGGGGTCTTACATCATGTTCAGAAATAATCTTCAGTGGGATTAAAGACCTAAATATAAAAGAGAAAAATGGTAAAGGACAAAGCCAGAGAAAAAATGTGAGAGAATCTTTATGTCCTCTGAATAAGGGAGGTTTTCTTTTAAAAAACCTAAAAGCACAAAATTCAACTACTTCACAATTCAAGATTTAAGTTTAATGAATAGGAGACCCACTTGGGAATGCATCTTTGATAGAACCTTAGGAGGGTGTCTTCATCACAGTGTGTCAGTGGTCATGGGGAGTAGACACAGGCAATGGTCCACCACTGGACTAGAGAATAAGGAAAATGTGGTGGGTATATCCTGAGAATTAAACTGTGGTTCAAAGCAATGAGATAAATGTATATATGGGAACATGGATAAAACTTAAAAATAATCTGATGAGTGAAAAATACAACAGAATATGATCTAGCACAATGCCCTTATCGAATCCAGCTGATGACTTTTTTTTAAATATGCACCCTTATGGAAATTTTAAATATGGAATTCACTCAGGTACCTGAGCAATCTGAATACAATTGCCTACTTTTGTCAAAGTGTTGAGAATAAATCTCACTGCTGGATTTTAAACGCGAAGTGTACCACTAATAGTTGGCATAGGGCATTGCACAGAACAGGCCTTTAGTAATCAAGACAACCAGGAGCTGGTTCAACCCTAAATTATCACCTCCTAATGTTTAGACCAGAATGAGTGCTATTTTTCATGCTATAAAGACACATTTGGCTAACTGTTGTGCGGCTTCCACGTTTGCGTGATTGGCTGAGTTCCTGAAAGTTACCAGAAATGATGGGTGAGATTCAGGAATAGTTGAAGGATATTTTTTATTTTTGTTGAGTTCTTAACCCTCCATTTCAGAAGCTGACAAACCATGACATGCAGGGCAAACCCTGCCTGTGACTTGTTTTTACAGGACTGTGAGCTGAGAATGATGTTTATATTTTTAATAGTTGTTACACAAGGCCTTCCATAATATTCTTGATTCTGCCTCTTGGCCTGCAAAAGCTGAAATATTATCTGACCCTGCAGAAAATATTTATGTGGTTCTTTCGCTCATTGGATAAATACTGACACCTGTTGTGTACCAGGTGCTAGTCTAGGTGGAAATAGAGCAATGAACTAAAGAGGTACAACACCCTCCTTTCATGGAGCTTAAATTCTAGCAGAAGGAGACTGATAATAGAGGTAAAGAGTAGGGCATGGCAGATCAGTACGATGAGGAAAAATAAAGTGGGGGGGGGGGGACAAAAAACAAGGAAGACCAAAATCAGATGACATTGAAAGTATGGCTATGATTTAGAAAATATTACAATATATAACTTTGACTAAGTGTTTTACATTATTTGTTGATACAACCTAAGCAGTTTTCTGAGTCTTTGGGTGGTGTTCTCACTTACTTTCCTGAGACCCCATTACAATATATTTAGCAGGGGACAGTTGCCTGTCTGGCCTGGCCTTTGCAACATCCCCTTCTTGTGACACAACCCCTCCTTGTCAACTATTCTTTGTCTGATTTTTTTTCCTTCAACCCACAACTAAACATTGGTGCTTGTTAATTTCTTATTCATCCTGTAACTACTTTTGGTAAATCTTTCCTGCCCTCATCTCCTTTCCTTAAAAAAAAAGTTAAAAACTCTTAATGTAATTTCATTACAAGAACAAAATGTGGTAGAGAAGCTACGCATACACAATAACATACAGAAAACACAACATGCACAAAAATATGGCAAACTTCAATTAGCATTTTGGAATATAGCCTTAGAAATTGTTTTTATAAATAACATAATACATATAATACTATATATATATGTCTAATGGGATCATACTAAACTATGTATCATGTAACTGAACTGATAAAAGGATGTAAGGAGGTTCTTTTTTTATTTTTGTTTTGTTTCTCTATAAACAAGGACATCTAGAGGTAGGAAATTACTGGCATTAGTTCAGTGGCTCAAGGATTTCAAGGCAAGTTCTCTGCCTGTCTTTTGACCTTTTCTCCTCTAATCTTAAAGTAGCTGCTGTAGCTCCATCCATTTTAGCCACAGTCTAGATTGGAGGAAGGAAAAAGGGGAAAAGAAACTAGATTGGTTTTTTATTGTTGCTTTAACAAATTACCACAGACTTAGAAACTTAAAACAAATTTATGTTCCTACAGTCTTGGAAGTCAGGAATCTGAAATCAGTTTCACTGCACTAATACTAAGGCTCTGTTCCTTCTGGAGGCTCTCAGGAGAATCCGTTCCTTGCCTTTTCTAGTTTCTAGGGGCTTCTGCATTCCTTGACTCATAGCCTCTTCCTCCATCTTCAAGCCAGTGACATCACTCTTCAAATCTTTCTCTCTGACTACAACCCTTGCTTCCGTCTTCACATCATCCCTGACTCAGGCATTCCTGTCTCCCTCTTACAAGAATTTTTGTGATTATGTTAGACCTTCCTGGATCATGCAGGGCAATCTCCCCATCTCAAGAAGCTTAATCACTTCTTGATCACATCTGCAAAATCCCCTTTTCTTGTAAGGTAACATGGTCATAGATTCCAGGGATTAGGATGTGAATATCTTGACAGAGGACATTATTCTGCCATTAACGGAAACCAGTTGGAATACATAATATTTCTATCAAGAAAACTGAAAATTCCCAGAAATTGCCATCAGACATGTGCTGCTATGTTGTTGTTCAAAGCTAGATTGTGTGGCTGCTCTTCAATGACAGTTTGGATGGTTGACTCCAAGGGGAGCCGGGTCAGAACTGCTTTGAATTTGGCCACAATGACCTGACCATTATATTCCCACTTGACTGCCTGTGGACTTCCTGTTACCCCAGGAAGTGTGTGACCTTGGGCAAAGCAGTGCTCCACCGCTTTGACACATCCTGAAATAACTGACAGCTAGCTGGAGGTAGTCTGCAGACAGCATTCCCAGGTCTGGGCCAAGAAATCTGTCCTTGAAGGGGGATCCTGGACAGTGTGTCATGGTGTTCACTGCAGTCATGGTTTATAAGCTGAGGTAGGCCTCTACGTATTGCTGTGGAAAACTGTCCACAGGTAGCATGATGGAAATAAAACAGTGAAGGATGTGAGGTTTTGCAACACTGAGTGAGATGACAGGCCTGGGACCCAGGAAGGCTAAATCCTTCCTGTTTTATCCCTGCCCCTCATTCTCACTTTCAAGTTCATGAAGGAGTGAAAACCTCAAAGAACAAACATAAATATCACATGAAGTTCCACTCAGTTATCACTGCTCATGAGCCGTCTCCTACCAGAAGAGCTTTCTGGTAAACTGGCCTAGATATGAGGTTTATATTCAAGGTTAGGTGGAGTCTCTCCTCAGAAACATAAGCCTTACCAGCCATGATCCAAATGACAAACACTGGAGCAAAGGAATAAAAGAAAGAAAGACTCTGGATGCACTCCAAAGTCCAGCCTTAGGGTCACCACACAAAGGAAAGCAGCAGAAAGAGGGTATCCAGGGGGACACAACCATGTGCATGACCTTTGATTTTGACCTTGACCCCATCAGTGTCACAGACTTAGGCTCAGATACTCAATTGGCATTCCCTTCTCTTAGAGGAGCTGGGGAGAGGAAAAGCCAGATCAGTATATAGAGTATTACCCCCTTTTGTGGTTCACTTCTATATATAAATTTATATATACATAGAATAAAAATCTGAAAGAACAGATACCAAACATTTTAAAAAGGATATTTCTGTGCCTTGGGGTCAGAGGTGGAATAAAGATCAAATCAGATAGGGCCACTGATATATCATTGGAATCAACCAGAAACAGGTAACTCAGTTCTTTACATAGAACTCATTGAGTAGAGAAGGACCATTTTCCATCCCACCAGGGGGATGTACCATGATGGCCGATGTTCATCCCATCAGATGGGAATAGAATCCTTGGGATAAAACAATGAATGTCATAAGCAGTTGTCACTTTTACCAAACCACCCTTGTCAAGAAATGGGGGCTAATTGTTACAGAGTGTCAGGACATAGGAGGCCTAATCATGGCCTGCCCAGGCACTTGTATGTCCTGGGGGTACTTGGATGAAATCAGGACAGTGATTTGTTCATCATCTGCATACTCATTTGTGTTGCTTGAACATGTTACAGAAAACAAGTATAATTTTTATATTCAATCAAAAATGAAGTCATTTTCCTGTGGGAGGCAAAAACAAACACATAAAAACATTTTGTGGATTCTCAGGTGGAAGTAGAGGTAAAAAAAAAAAAAAAAGACAAGTAGCAAGTGCTGCAGAGAAGTCCTGCTTGGCCAGATACAGTTGCTGAGGGAACTTCTGGGCTGATAATATTTCCTTGAACTCTGGGAAGGCCTCCTGGCTCTGCCAGTTTCAATCCCTGATGGTGCCACAGTTGGACTCACATGACAGGGTGCTGTGTCATGCTTGGCACAGCACCACCCCACATATCACCCTGCCTGCATCACCAAATCCTGCATCTTGTTAATTTGTTTGGCATTGCCCACTAACGCCTTCACTGCTGGGCTTCAGGGTCCTACAGTTGTGATTTGTATTACAACACAGGCTTCCTGAGGACTCCCAAATCACTTTTGTTCTTTGGGCCATGCCAACTCCCCTTTTAATAAAACAAAACAAAACAAAAAACTTTAAAGCTTATAAAATTTTTATTATAAAAATAAAACCTTAGGGAATATAGATATTTGTAAAGCTTTAATCCTTTTGCAGAAAACTTAGAAAATATAGAGGAAAAATGATGAAAGAGACATAAAAAGGTACCCACAGCATAAAGGTAAACAATAACTTTTCCAGGGTTTTATCTACATACGTATGTGTATGTATTCGCAGTTGGGATCATACTACATAGGCCTTTTATGTCAGGTCTTTTTAACTTAACATGATGTCCGAGCATGTCACCTGTTTTTATCTGGCAGGGCTGCCTTGTTGAGGTACCACAGACTGGGTGGCTTAAACAGAAATCTATTTTCTCAAGGTTGTGAAGGCTAGAGGTCCAGGATCAAGTTTTCAGTGAAGTTGATTCTTTCTGAAAGCTGTGAGAGAGAAATTGTTCCATGGCTCTCTCCTACCTTTTAGTGGTTTGCCAGCAACATTTGCTATTCCTTAGCCTAACTCCAATAATCCCATAGCGATCTCCCTGTGTGCCAAGTTATCCCTTTAATATGGACACCAGTCCTGTTGGATTGGGGATCCACCCTACTCCACATAGCCACATATTAACCGATTGCATTTACAACAACCTTATTTCCAAATAATGTCACATTCTGTGGTACTGGGGATTTGGACTTCAACATATGAATTTGAGAGGAATACAGTTCAACCCATATAGCATCATGTAGCATTAAAGCATCCTTGAAACTTTCATTTTTATTGACAATAAAATATTTCATTGTACAAATACAGCAACATTAATTTCACCAATCCTCTTTGTTTAACATTTGACTTACTGCTTTTGTTTTCCTATTTACTCAATGCTGCTGTGAATCTTTTGGTGATTCATAATGAGATCCCTCCCATCTCAACATGAATGGGTCCACTGTGGCATTCCAACTAAAACTTAATGACCCAAACGCCTGAGAAATACAAGTAATAAAAACTATCCTCAGTCTAGTTCCTTAGCATATGTATAGAGGCAACTCTTTGTCTAAACCAGTGGTCTCTGAAGTTGAGTGCAATAAAACGATATTTAGGGATATGAAAAAACATTAGAATTACTGTTTCAATTTTCTAGTAGATGAATTCAGTGTCTATTTTTGTCTTATAATGTTCATAATGTTAAACTAGGGTAGTACATGCATATAGTTTATAAATAAGTAAATATTTGTAGATTATGGGCAACTTTTCAAAACTCTTTTCCCAATAAGGATTATAAATTGGAAATCATTAGTCTTGAATGTTTATTCAAGGACATTTCCCCTACAATTCCTAATCTTTTAGCTGTGAGTCACAAGCCAGAACCTAGTAACCTGCACACTTTGCCAGGACATTACCTCTGCTTCTAGCTTAGGTCTCCATTCTGACTATGACCCCAAGCCCTTGATTCCTCTCCACATGGCCTTGCCTTGGTTTCTAGCTTGGGTTCAGGAGCAAACAAATAAATAAGTAAGTTACAGATGATCCTGGAGAACAGGTAGGAAGGGTTAGTGGTTTGGAATGTCAAAAGACCACTGCCCTCCTACCCATTTGATTTCCCATAAGCATCTTCAAAATGAAGGAGAAAAGGACCCCACTTCATATCATCTTGAAGCTCTCCTTAAGTGATTTGCTGCTTTCCATTTATTCTCCCAGATGTTTGCCATTGAGTCACATGGGCCCACCAAGCAGAGAGACCCTCAACTGCTGACAGTAGGAAGCAAATACTTTTCTTGGTTTCTCTTTCTGATCATACAATTAGGAAGTGTGTGCCAGCTGCATTCCATGACAAGGCGTCAAACAGTATGTCTGGCTCTACTAGGGACAATGTTCAAAATATGAGTCTTTTTTTTTTTTTTAAACAAAGAGCTTGGAAAGATGTGAAAGAGAATGAATAGAAACTTACCTTTCTAATTGCTGGAGACCAAACTTGTCAGTCTTTTTAAGCTAACCGAAAAGTAAAATTTAAACACCAAGTTGCAATACTAAATGGAATTAGCTTGTCTTTAATGCAAATTTATATTCAGGAGTTACTTCTGGCCAAACCCATTGCTCATTGTCTCACAAGTCATGTTGGAATTCTTTTGGCTTACTGTTCCATATGGTTTTTGGGTCAAGCCTATGGAAAGCCATCAATATTTTGGGTTTCATCACTTTTGTTTCTACTTATTTCCTGAAGCAAAAAAAGTGTGGCCCTTTTGTAGAACATAGTAAAGTCATTCTCCCACTTAGAAGCAGGATTCATTCTAGAAGTCTATATAAAAGTTGTTTAGGTCTAAGAATACATTTCTCTTTGATTTCTAGTTTGAGCCAGAAAAGCATTTCTGTTCAAATTTTGATGTGTAGAAAAATCATGCAGTGGTACCTGTTAAAAAAGAATTATTTTAAAAAAAAAGAATTATTCAACCCCACTTAGAGATGTTTGGGTTCAGAAGCTCTGTAAGGGGTCTGTGGATCTGCATTTGCAAACACAATCCCCAGGTGATACAGAGGCATCAAGAAGCATGCTATAAAGGCAGTTGAACCCACAATGGACTGAAATACTAGAGATTTTAGATGAAAATAGTAAAATAAAATTTCCTAGCTGAGAGAAAATATTTAGTACAGTAGATTTACAAAACATATCTAGAATGTTGTATAATTAAAAGCAAATTTATTTAGAGTAGGATAAAGAGGTACTGATTCATTTGTCCTCTCCACAGGTATCATTTGAGGTCCTACCTTGAGACAGGCACTCATTTAGGTGGGAGGACACAGTGGTTTGACAGAATTCCTCTCAAAGTTTATAGTCATTGGAGGAGGCAGATGTTAATTAAATTATCACACTAAATGAATAAATAATCCCAAATCAAGGTAAGGTCTCTGAAGAAAAAAATATATCACTCCCTAAAAGTGTATGACTAAGGTTGGGGGTGGGTTTTGGGGGAAAACTTTCCTGAGGAGGTGATACTTGGGCTGAGATCTCTGAATGACGTTGTTTCAGTGATGTGTGATTTGTGGACTGGTGCAGCTGTCTGGGGCTGAGGGCATTCTAAGGGGAGTGTGTGCACAAAGGTCTAAAGAGGAGGAGGCACCTCTCAGGCTGAGAAATGGGAAGAAGGCCAGTATGGCTGGAGCACAGAAGTCGAAGTGGCAAATGGCAGAAAAGACTAGAAAGGGAATCAGGGCCCTTGCAGACCCTTGTGTAATGATGTTGATCTTCAGCTTAAAATCATAAGTAGAGTAATTCTCTCTCTCTCTCTCTCTCTCTCGTGTGTGTGTGTGTAATGACTAGTAGCAATGTGAGCAGATTGCAAGGTGGCCAGAGTAGATGTAGATAATGTTTGGAAGTTTTTGCTGTGCTGTGAATGAGACTTAATGGGCCCTTGGACTAGGGTAGAAAAGTGGAACAGGTGAAAAGAAAACAGATTCCAGAGATCCTTTGGAGGTTGTTGTGGATTGGTTGTGAGGAGTGGGTATCACAGAAATATCTTGGTCTTCTGTCTTGTGCATTGGATAATAGTTAGGCCTATAATTTAAAAAAATAGTGGAAAGGACCAGGTACTGGGGAAAAGATCATGAGTTTGTCCTTAGACATGTTGAATTTTCTATCAAAATGGAGATATTTAGGCATGAAGATGGAAAAATAAATCCAGAAGATTTGTTTACTGGAGTAGTTTGAACGGAAGGTACAAATTAAGGTTATCAGTGTCAAGATTATTACCAAAGCTTTAGGCATAGGTAATATTGTGGGATGAGAATTTTGAGTGAAAGCAGAAGAGATTCTGGGATAAATCCTCTGGAATCTTCAATATTTATGGCAAGTAGAGGAGGAAAAGCCTGGTAAATCTGCAAAAGAGTGGCCAGATAGGTATAAAAAAGCCAAAACAACAAAAATAACCCAGGAGATTGTGGTGTCATGGAAGATGTGAGAAGGAGGAAGAGTTTTAAGAAAGAAGTAGTAGTCTTTGCTGCTAAATGCTACTGTGGGTCTAGGAAAACAAGGAATGAAAAAGAGATTCCCTGATAGATGAAAGTGGATGCTATTGGTGGACCTCACAGGAGCTGTTTTTGTGGTATTGATGGGAATAGAAGTCACTCTAGTATGTCTTGGGAAGTGAGTAGAGATGTGAAAATGGAACCGTCTTATGAACTCTTACCAGGCTCTCTAACAATTCGTAGGATTAGTTTTTGTTTGCTCATTTGTTGCCCTGTTTCTGTTGAAAGTGTGTTGTCTTCCTTTGAGGTTTCAGTAGTGGTACTTCTATTTTTATCAGCCCACCATTAGGCTTGCAAAGACAATAATTAAAAGTTTTAAAAAGCTAGAACAAAATATAAAAAATTTCCCTTTGAGACTGGACAAGAGTTACAAGAAAAAGAGAAAGATTGAAAGGGGTTTACAAAGATATGTCTACGGATAGTAATAAAAAGATCAGTATATGAGAGAACTCTTAGGATACTCCTATTACGTGTGAAACACTTGGTAAAGCACTTTAAATATAATAACTCATTCAGTAATCACAGGCCTAGGAGTTATTCTCATTCTGAAGATAAAAAGAATTAGGATATGGAGAGTTTGAGTGAATTGCCCAAAGTCATCTAGATAAATAGTGGTTGAGCTGGACTTATAAACTCTGGTGTCTTGCATCTTCAGTCTTCATAACTAAATGAATATGGGTTTGACAAATAGAATCAAGTGAGTTCAGATTGGTAGAAAATATAGACAAAGTGGTGGACCTGACATGGGCTGAATCCCACTGAGGTGAAGTGAATGGTAGCATGGGAGAAATGTGAACAAACGTCCTGGAGTATGGACTACCAGTCCTGGTCCCTCTTCCTGCAGATACCCCAGGCTTTGCTAGTGATTTTCTTAGAGGACCCCCATCTCCACTGTCAGACTTTTAAGAGTAAGGATTGAAACATTCGCATCTCTCAGCATACTCAGTCTTCTTTGTATGGTGCACCATGCTGCTGCTTTAATTTGGTATAGTGTGATTCATCTTTGAGGTCTTAACTCCAGTGGTGGGATGATCAGGAAAAAATCCCTCTTGGTAACACATCCCAAAAGTATTTTTCTCTTCTGGCACAATGTCTATCATACAATGATAGTAGCTATTATATTTATTATTGTAACCTCACAACTGAGAAGATGGAGGCACACATAGTTCTGAGATGCTCTTCTGGATGGGCAACTTGACTATATCTGAGGGATTTTTTTATTTTATTTTTTTTTAGTTCTTTGGTACTGCACTTTAAGAAGGGCTGAGAGCAATGAAGGGGCTTAGAATATGAATTCATAATTTTATTATATGAAAAATTATGGAGGTAATTAAGGATAAAAACAAGAAAAGGAATACTAATGATGGAAACTTCAAGAAGGTACACTTTGAATACAAATAAGTAATTTCTAACAAAGCCTTTTAAAGTTGTAACACACTGCAAGGAATAATGGGTTTCTCAATCTTGGATGTGGTCAACATGGCTAAATATATACTTGATAAGTGATAGATATGTTGTAGATAAATGATTGATTCATAAGCTGTAGAGAGTAAGCATATGGAAGGTGCCTGTTAAAACAGACACACAAATATATCTATTGAATAGATGAATAAATTAGTGGAGCTGGAAGCTATATCCAAGAGAGTCCATGATCCCATATAATTCTTCAGATTTTGGGAAAACACACTCATGTTTCAGTGACAAGGGATGGTTTGGGATCCAGGTGGGGTGCTGCCCAAAGGGACAGGTCATGTGCAGACACTGGACTTGGGTTTGGTTGGCATGGTGGCCAGGGAAGCGTGAGGCATGGTGATGAGGACAATGATTACAGCCAGTTGGTCAGCTTCTGTTTTATCTTAAATCACTCCAAGCTCTTGGTGTATAATTACTATGGAAACATCAGGAAAATACATCTTTATCTTCAAGGAATATCACCATGAAAGGACAACTGACAGAGAAACTCAGGTAAACAGCCATCAGGGACAGAAAACATACATGCTTGACAGTGAAATCAACACCCATATTAAAGCTAAAGTTATTAACCCTGATAAATACCTTGGAAGGAATTTTCTAAAATTTTTAATGAAGCAATAAGAGTCAAATATATAATTGATGGTGGTTCCACCTGTGACCCTTAGCTAAATGTCTTTCAGCTTTTCTCTGTGGCTCCCTTCTTTCCTAAATGATTCTTGGGCTCTACAGGAATTTATAAATTTCTGATGTTGCTGATTAAAAGTGGTTTTCCAAAAGCCTTGTTGACATAAGTGTGATGGCTACTGAGTAAACAGTTGTCCTGAGTTGTCAAAATATGTCAGCATAACTTGCTGTAATAATAAGTCGTGAACTTCAAAGCTGGTGGGTCAACTCTCAACACATTAAATGGCTTCCTTTTTCTTCCCATGGATTTTCTTTGACATTAAATTGTCATGGTGACGGAATAGCAGCATTGCCAAATGTAGTCTTCATGGCAGGCAAAAAAAATATAAGCCACATGCAGTAAAGCAAACCATGGAAACAGTTCAACTCCACAAATCCAGAGCTGACATTCAGATAGGACAAGTCTGTCTACGTGCCGGCTATATATTCTTGTGGGGTTGGCTACCATAAATGTGTCTATTTTTTTCTTCAAGATCAAAGAGATAAAGAATTAAGCAAAGAAACTTGTGGTTTATAATTCTAGAAAGGAAATAAGGAACAGCTCTCAAACCAGTGTGAAAATAAGATTAAGTAGAAATTATGATAAAGATCTCCTTTGCTGCTTATGGAATTTGCCCCGGGGCCTAATGTAACCTTTACAGATTTGAGTTTGTCTTACTGTTTGGTTCCGACCCACTCTCCCAGAGCAGGAGGTTTTTTTTGGTTTTTTTTTTTTTTTTTTTTTGGCAGTCATGCTTTCCTACTTGTTCTTCATCTCTCATTTCACCTGCTGCTAGGGTTATTCCTGGCTACCTACATTCGCTTTATCAGAAAGGAAAGATGAGGTAAGAAGGCTAGAACTGGAAAAACTTGTAAGATCACATAGCCCAACTTCTTCATTTTATCCAGGAGAAAAAAGTAACGCTTCTAAAATTTGGTGGTTATCCCTGCCCACACAGGAAGCGAGGGGCATCACCATGGGTAAACAGCTAACACTTGTTGCAACAAGATCATACACTAAATACTTTAAAAAACGTTAGGTAACTTAATCCTTTCAACAATCTTATGAAGTAGATACTGGTATCTTGATTATTTTACAGATAAGAGGAGTTTGTGTGACTTGCTTCTGGTAAAAGCCAGGAAGTAGCTAAGCAAAGACTCAAATACTTCAAATGGTGGAGAAAGTCCTGGGGTTTCTGAGGAAGATAAAATTGTTGCAATTCTTGCATCAGCACTTAGCAGCTATGAGATGTTTGGCAGTTTACTATATCACTCAAGCCTCAAATCCTTCATCTGTAAAAGAGGGTGAGATGGGATGGTTGTAAAGATTAGGTGAAATTATATATGTCTTAGCATAGTGCCTGGCACTTAGTGAAGGCTTGGTAAAGAGTATCTATCATTTTTATTATCATCATTGTATTATTTTTTGAAGACTGATTGATTGATTGATTGATTTAGTAAAAGAGAGAGTAAGAGAGAGCACAAGCAGGAGGAGGGACAGAGGAGGAGAGAGAATCCCAAGCAGATCCCATGCTGAACACGGAGCGTGATGCTGAACTCAGTCTCATGACTCTGAGATCATGACCTGTGCTGAAATTAAGAGCCAGATGCTTAACCCACTGAGCCACCCAGGTGCTCCTCATCATTTTATTATTTTTATATCTACAGTCCTCTGGAATCTGTCTCAGGGTTTCCATTAAACTGTTTATCTTTATTGCCAAATATCATCCAAACACCTCTATAAACACAGTGCTTATGAAGTCTTAAGCCATATTTTTCAGCATTGGAGCTGCATTAAGGTAAAAGCATATAGCCTCTCCAATAAAAGTAATAACCAGCATCATCCCAGCATGGCAGCATAAGTTATCCCACATGCAATTTTTTTTAACCCTTTGAATAGCCAGTAATTTTGTCTCCACCAGTTCCATCAACAACTATCTACATTTAGAAATGTTAGCCTAGTTATTGCTCTAAAAGAAGTAACAGTAAGAGTGTTGATTCCCCTGGTTGTGGAGTTCCATATTATAGAAAATTTCCAGGTAAGATGGGTTAAAAGCAGCAACATTTTTCTAGTATCAGTTGTTCTAAAACTTAGGTGACTCACTATTCCTATAGATTCTGAGTCTTGTTCAGGTTGTAACAATGTCCAAAGTTACTCCAGAGCTGTAAAGCTCTGTTATGGGAGCTCCTTGCTAAGGTTATGGAAGAAGCTCATTTCAAAGCTTGGAAGCAGAGATGTGTATGTGTGTGGGGAGAAGGGAATGATACTGAAAAACGCCTGGAAAGTGACTTCAAATTTTAAATTTCATGAGGTTAGGGCTAAATTATAGTGCAGAACTACTCCGCTTTTCCTTTCAATTCTGTAACTGGATGATGTTGATGATTGATTTCTTTATGCTTCTTGTATCCAAAAGAATTGGTTAGTGGAGCCACACACTTTATCCCTGGTTTAAGTAGAGAAAGTCACAGTAATATGGGATCAATGGTACATAATGGTTTATCTTCCAAGAGATTAGAACTCAAATAAATGAATTTACTTATTTATTTATTCATTTATACATCCATTCCTCCCTCCAACAAATATTGGTGGAGCACACACTTTGATCCACCAAGAATTGACCAGGTTCTAAAGGACTGACTTACACAAATCAAGCAAGATAATGCTCATTCATTTTTATTTGAGAATGAGAGAGAGGGAAAGAACACAAGCAGGGGAGGAGCAGAGGGAGGAGGAGCAGCAAGCTCCCCACTGAGCAGGGAGCTGGACTCGGGGCTCAATCCATGGACCTGAGATCATGACCTGAGCCGAAGGCAGACGCCACCCAGGTGCCCCAACACTCATTCATTTTAAGAGAGGAGTAGTCTGGGACACCTAGGCGGCTCAGCAGTTGAGAGTCTGTCTTTGGCTCAGGGTGTGATCCTGGGGTCCCGGGGTCGAGTCCCACATCGGGCTCCCTGCATGGAGCCTGCTTCTCCCTCTGCCTCTGTCTCTGCCTCTCTTTCTCTGTGTCTCTCGTGAATAAATAATAAAATCTTTTAAAAAAGAAAAGAGAGCAGTCTTTTCTAATCATTAGAATGCTTGGGCATGCCTTCCCTGAGACAACCCAAATTTGTCAGAAGATTGCTTGGACAATGAAGAATCAGAACAATGATTGTCATATGTTTTTCTTTGTTTTATCAGACTATGGAACAGTCTGAAATACATACCTCTGCTATAGCAGCAATGATTACATTCCATTAATATCTATTCCATAAAAAAAAAAATCTATTCCATGAAACTTATCAAGTAGGTGTTTTAAGTCTAGCACTGTATAAGGTACTAAAAAAAAAAGTACCATTTATTGAGCACTTACTATATATACTACTCAATTTTACAGATCCAGCAATTTACGTGTAGAGGAGTTATGTAAGTCAACCGAGATTATATAACTTTCCTTAGCTGTTCCTTCCACAGCTTAGTGATGTCAGATAGCCTCCCTCTCTTTAGTGCCTCTCTTTACCCAGTGACATCAATCCTGAGTTATCAGCGAATTGCCAGTTAGTCTCTAACTTTTAATATCATAGGCTTTTATGCTCTCATTTCCTCAAGATTAAAGACTTGAAACGAAAGACAAATAGAGCTGTGTTTGATATAAAATAGGGCTGCTATTACAGATTGAGCACCAGGAGGCCTTGGTGTTTATGTTCTGTTTCACAGCGGCAATGAATTTGCAATGAATTAGCCAGCCATTCCTTCTGTCTTCCTCCTCCTCCCACCCCCCTCCTTTTCTCTCCTCTCTTTCTCCAGAAGCAGGTGTCTGCAAGATGGTTGGGAAAGATTGCACTTAGAGGTACGGCCTGGGAAAGGAAGGTTTTCCTCTGTGTTGGGCTTTATGTGAACAGAACACCATGATCTCCATAGCAAGTTACCCTTTTTAAAAATGCTAGGTGACTGAATGTGAACATGTTCTGCTAGGAGAGTCTTGGGAAGGGAGCCAGAGGGCAGCAAGTGTGGAGAGGGGAGCATCATAGGCTAGGTCGAGGGGAGACTGGACTTTGTTAATGAGTAGGAAGCACTGGTCAATGTGTGAAACATAAAGATCCTGTTGACCTAGGCAGATAAAAGCACAAGGCTGGCTGACACAGAGGACTTAAGAGGGTGAGAATAGAGAAAATCAAATGTAAGGTAGAAAAATGTAAATACAACCAAATTAAAACATTTAGGTGTGCCATTCTTGATTTTGGGGTTATGAATTTGAGCCCCACATTGGAGGTAGAGATTACATTTTTAAAAAATCACATTTAACATTTACACGTGAAGATGTTCTACAATTAAGAATCATTGTAAGATGTAAAATCATTTTCATTGTCTTGTTAATGGAGATAAAAATATTGGTAAGAAAAAAGTTGCAAAATAGTATAGATTGTACAACTGAAAAACACATATTTGAAGAAGGCTGGTTGTAATGTGCTATTGGTGACTTTCATTGTGTGATGATATTTTGGGTGAATTTTAATTTCTCCATACACATTTGTATTTTGTATAATACATTTATATTATTTGTATTTTTTAAAATGTTTTTAAGCGGCAGGGCCCCAAAAATAAGAATTTTGTCAGTGATTCTATACTAAAAGCAGGAAGCAGTTTATAGCTGTTAAAATTTGGCCACTAAAGACATGGGTTATTTTGGTCTCATGACAGATGTTTATGGAACAGGATGTCCCAGCCTCTTGTAAGTCAGACCGGCTGACTTTGTACTTTGCACACTGTAGTCTCCTGTGGCTATGAAGAAAATCAAAGCTAAAAAGGAATTTAATTTATCATGCTGGTGAAGAAGTGCAGTGTACCTGGAAAATGGATGTTGTGAGAGAGTCTAGTCTCCAGACAGTGGGGAAGCCAGAGAAAATGCCAAGAAGTTGTTGGCAACCATACTGGTCCGTCGCCTACCCTGCCGCTTCCCTAGCTCTGACAAAACTGGAAGAATTAAATTCTTTTTCAACTTCTCCCAGGCCTTTCACTACTCCTGATCCCCTGTCCCATCAGCCAAAGCGGAGCATTTTGACTAGGATTCTTTGATTGTCATTAAGATGAAAAAAAAAACATTGATTTTAATCACTCTCTTTTCCAGTGGTCACCATTGACCCTTGCCCATCCCTGTGTCATCACGGAGCCTCCCCATCAGTTCTGAGCACATTGAATCCTGTCCTGACACCTTTGCATGGGCTCAGTAACTTCTGTCAGGGTTCCCCTTGGCGTGCATGTTGCAGTAGTTTCCTCATGGCACCAGTTCAAACCATTGAAACCATCACTGCCTCTCTCATCCGTTGCTTCCTTGCCTCAACCCTGCTTCCTCCTGATGCTCCGCTCTTATGCTAAAGTTTTCTTTTAAAAACAACTGCTCATGCCACTCATCCACCCAATATCTAATACCCTGTGGTCTTCTATGGGATAATCCACATTCTTACACATGACCTCAAGTTATATTCCCAATCTCTTTTCCCACACCACTTCTGTCTCAGAGACTAGCCCCTGGGAACTCCAGGTTCAGCCCCAATCAATGTGTCTGGTCCAGAAGGAACATATTCTCTTTCTCTATGCCTTTGCTAATGTTGTTCCCTTTGCCTGGAATAATCCCCTGTCTTTCTTAGTCGAAAAAAAAAATGCTTTTGATCTTTAAAGCCTCAGCTCAGTTGTTAGTTCCTCCTGGAAATCATAAATATAGCCAGCAAATTTGTAGTTGTTCAAGTATTTTTATTTGTTCTGAGAGCACTTGATTCCTATGTATGATGTCACTTTTACCACTATCGTATAATAATTCAAGGGTCCTCGTGTGGAAAATGGAAGTAATGGCAGTATTTTCTTCAGAGGGCTGTGGGAAGGACTGAGTGCACGAATGCTGTATCACGTTCTCTCTGAGGCAGGTTCCTGTAAGCTAAAGAAATAGCTGCAGTTAGTAGAATGCAGGGAACAGGCCATGAGGCAACAGGTCCTTGAGAGGTTACCAGCGAACAAAAGCCACAATTAAGCAAAATCCAAAAGATAAATGCAGTAAAATGTGAGGTAATTCATTGATAGTAGCAGAAATAGTAGGCCTGCATGGAGGAACCCAGGGCCCTGCAAGCAACTCACTTGTCACCTGCGCTCTGGTGGATCCTGGATGCTGTCTGCTTCCCAACCTACTTTCCTGACCCCCTGGGTTCCACTGAGGGCCAACTACATAATTTGCAGGGCCCAGTGAAAAGTGAAAATGTGAGATTCCTTAGTCAAAAATTTTTAAAGAATTTCAAGACAGCAGCCGTCCTGTATTAAAGCAAATGAGTGTCTATTTCTTGCAAATATAATTTGACGAATATATTCCTCCTTTAGTGGCGCCTGGGTGGCTCAGGCAGTTAAACATCTGCCTTCAGCTCAGGTCATGATCGCATGGTCCTGGGATCAAGCCTCAAGTCATGCTCCTTGCTCAGCAGGGGGGTCTGCTTCACCCTCTCTCTCTGCCCCTGCCTGGCTTTTGCGCTCTCTCACTCCCTCTCTCTCTAATAAATAATTTTTTTTTTTTTAAAAAAAAGAAAATATTTCTCCTTTAAATCTTGTTCCCCTTCATTTGTAACTAATCTGGATTTGAAGTGGAGACAACATGTGGTTTCTCTGTAACTTTCATGGTATTTTATTTGTAACCTTGGGACACTTAGCACTTTCTCTCCTGCTATGATAGATATTGGTATGCCTTATCTCTGAAGAATGAGTTAGGTTTTTTTTGTTTGCTTGTTTTTTGGTTTTTCTGGGTTGTTGTTGTTTTTTTGAGGGTAAGTTATTTAAAAAGTGGGTCTATGTCTGATTTATCTTTGTTACTTCCAACCTGCTTATATCCAGCTCACTTGGTTATACTAACTAGCAAAGAGATCATCTTCTCTCCTGTTTCAAAGCAGGTTACCAGGAGTAATGAATTATAGAACCAAAGATGAGGCTGGATTATCTTGGGATAATTCCTTGCACAAAATATCCCCCTGGTGTTAGACTTACCACAGCTAGGCATGTCTCCCCAGTAAGGGAGGAATAGCATTCCTTGTGATCACAGAATCCTTGCTCATAGATACAAGTTCAATAGTTACAAAAAGAAGCTTCTGGGGCCTTTGATTGGTAAAGTAAGCTTTATAGGTTATATCATGTTTATTAAACACTTCGCTTTGTGCCAGGATCTGTACTCAGTACTTTGCCTATGTCAGCTTCCTTCACCTGATCTCATTGTGAGCACAGAAGGGAGGCGCCTTGTGCCCTGGGGGCAGTAGAAAGGACCAAGGCCTGGAGCACAGAGCACATTGGCCAGGGTGATAAAAACAGCAGATGGCACAACCACAAGCCATCGTCCACACGCTTAGCATCTACTCCTTATTGCTTCATCAGATTTCGCTAAACCTGTGAGAGTGGCTAAACCTGGCAAAACAGTGTCTACTGCTCCTTCTGTCCTTGCTTTGAGACCTTTATCCCGAAGCACTTCAGGGACGAACACCTCCACGGGTATCCTTTGCTGGCATGCTTTCCCATCACTCCTGTTATTCAAAGAAAAAATTCTATGCCAAACTCAGTAGGGACTCCTCGTATTTCCTTAAAAAGAGAAAGTTCAGAACATGCTTTTAATCAGAAGCACAAAGCATAAAACCTTTCCTATAGTAGTGACAGAGGAAAATGGACAGTCACTCCAAAGGGAAATTTTCCTCAAACCTTGCATTGTGTTTGTAAGATCCATGGAAGTTTTGTGTTTTCCATATTGCGTCTACTTTGGTGTTAAAATGAAGTAATAATTACTTTCATTGAATTTGATTTCAGAATAAATCTTATTAAATTATTTAACTCTCCATCCCCACCCCTCCCAAATATCTCAGTAAAAAATGGAACTCTTAGAACATGTGCCATTTGTCCTGTGGTTCGTATATTACTTACCACTGAATCCTGTACTTTTATTAATTGAAAAGAAAGAAATTAATAAGAAATTAATACACTCGGTTAAAGGCAGAATTGGGGCACCAGAGAGAGAGAGAGAGAGCATGAGTGATGGCGGGGAAAGAATTGTCTTCCCTGTGGGCCTTAGTTCACAGTCTGAGGCCTGTTTTCCTGGAGATGCCTCTCCAGGTGTCAGAATAGCATGTTGAGAAGGAAGAGCGAGATAGATACTAGTCCTACTGTCTGGGCCATTCAGCACACACTGACACATGGATTGGAATTGGGTAGTCATGCTTAAAAAGACCACTGAGGGACACCTGGGTGGCTCATCGGTTGGGCGTCTGCCTTTGGCCCAGGGCATGATTCTGGAGTCCCGGGATCAAGTCCCACATCGGGCTCCTCGCAGGGAGCCTGCTTCTCCCTCTGTGTCTATGTCTCTCTCTCTCTCTGTCTCGCATGAATAAATAAACAAATTAAAAAAAAAAAAAAGACTACTGACAGGTGAAAGATGTCTAAAGAAGGGACTCAAAACCATGGCAAACAATATTAGCCAACACTATTGAATCACTAAAAATAAGCTAGACATTTCATAATTTAAAATATGCTTAAAATATATTTAAAATGATCTATTTGGGAACCCTGGGTGGCTCAGTGGTTGAGCGCCTCCCTTCAGCCCAGGGTGTGATCCTGGAGTCCAAGTTTGGAGTCTCACATCAGGCTCCCTGTATGGAGCCTGCTTCTCCCTCTGCCTGTGTCTCTGCCTCTCTCTCATGAATACATAAATAAAATCTTTAAAAATAAATAAAATGATATATTTTATATATTTTTATTGAATATATGTAGCAGCCTTTTTGAGGTATTATCTAAATTTTACAGATGAGAAAATTGTAGCTCAAAGAGATTGAATAGCTTACCTGAGGTCCCATACTAATGGCTGCTAGATGTTGGGGCAACATGGTTGGTTGCCTATTTAGTGTTCCCTCTTTTCTTGCTAACAGAGTCTGATTAAGTTCATCCTCCTCTAAGAGACCATGTCTTTCTAAGGAGGCTGAGTCCCTCTCCAGAGCCATTGGGAGTAAGGGGAATGATGAGCCCTGATCAGTTTAAGCATCTCATCATCCTTGCCCTATGATTAAGGTAGGCCCTGGCAAGAAGATGTGAGGAGAAGTCAGGGATTAGGTTTAGGGAAATATCTCCTTGCTCTTTTTTTTAAAAAGAGTATTTATTTATTCATTCATTAATTCTTTCATTCATTTATTCATTTAGGGAGTGTGAGTCAGGGGAAAGGCAGGCAGAGAGAGAAAGAAAATCTCAAGCACACTCTGCGCTCTGTGCAGAGCCTGACAAGGGGTTCAATCCCATGACACTGAGATCATGACCTGAGCCAAAACCAAGAATCTGCTGCTGCTTAACCAACTGAGCCACCCAGGCACCCCTCCCCTTGCTCTTAAAAAGAGGCACATAAAGGGACATTTCTTTTTCTGCTTCTGGGCATTGTCATCTTTATGTGGCACTGAGACCTGTGGTTGTCATTGTAAAGGATCCAGATGACATTAATTGCTCTCAGAGGCTTTATCATTCTATCTCTATCAGCAGATAAAGTAATAGCTGATTCCTCTGATCCAGCCAGGAATTAGGCAGAGTTAAGACTGGTTGCAGTTTCTCAAAGGTTCTGTCCACCTCTAATTTTCTTCTGTATACAAAGGATAATTTTTAAGATCTTTGAACCAAGAGCCTAGTGTGTTCACTGGGGCACTGTCCCCTGGTGGGCTTGAACTTGAGTCCCCACACACATCGCAGGGAGACTGCAGAACACCCCATTCAGCTGTTAGCAGGTTTCTTCTTGGCTTTTAGCCTAATGCCCTCTACAGAACCAGAATTTGACAAATGTCTCGGGGAGAGGCTAGTCTATGCATTAGGCTTGGTTCTCTGCCTTTCTGTTACTACCTGGCCATCAGCCCTTCAAGTCTTTGGTTTTGTCTCTCCATGAGACCACCAAAGGTCTCTGGTTTTTCTGTCCCCCAGCAGTGCTCCTGTGCTTAAGCAAAGTCCAGGTGCACAGCCTCCTGCCCTGAGCCCAGATTTGGCAAATATCTCCCAGAGCAAAAGCGGCTGCAAAAGTCAGCTATCATGCTGTATCAGCAGCTCTTTGATGCCTTGACTCGTTAGAGGATTTTTGAAGTTTACCCCATTTGGTTTTTTTCTCGGTGGGATCATTGGCCAGCTGCAAGCTTGGCCATGCCTTAGAAACAAGTGACTGTTGGGATTTTAAAAAGTAGATGCTATAAAATGATAATCTTATAAATTTTTATTATAAATGTTTTTAGTTGCACAGAAAACTTGAAAGAATGGTAAATCCTACTCTATCACTCACATTGAAAACCCATTGCCCTTTTACTATATATGCTCTATCACCTATCAAACTTTTGCAGAACGATTTTAAAGTAATTTGCAGTCTTGACATTTCCATTACCAACAATTCAGCAAATATCTTCTAAAAATAACAGTATTTCCTTATGATACTGTATTGTACCCCAAAATATAAACAATATATAAAAAGATAAATATATCATTTGCTAACTAGTCTAAAATACAACTTTCCATTGTCTCCAAAAGACCAACTATAGCAGTTTCTTCTGACTATGATAAAACCATGCATGACTTATGATGTTTCTTTTAATCTAGATTCTTTTACTCATGATATTAACCATGTGAAGATGCTAGACCAGTAGAGTCAGAGTAAATATTTTTGGTAAGGACATGACCTAGGTGATCTGCATAATTCATACTGTATCGTTTCAACAGGCTTGTGCTCTCTCACAGCTTCACCATTAATGATACTAATTTGATTATTAGAATAAGGTGGTGACAGATTCTTCCCTTGAACACTTATGTTTTCCCTTTGTCATTGCCAGGTCATCTCACACTGCAGATATCCTATTCCCCACCCCCAAACTCTTGCTTAATGGATTTAGTATTTATTGATGATTCTTGCCTAAATAGATCTCATTGAAGTTTGTCATATGGATAATTTTCTGCTTCTGACATTTCTCCTTCATTCATTATTAGTCATGTCTGTTTCAAGACATTTTTAAAAACCTCCCTCTGTCAATTGACGATGCACTATACTTCCTTCCAGGGATGGAGGATAAATTCTAGTTACCCTTAAATTACTGATTTTCTGAATAAGAAGATGACCTATCATCTTTAATGCTGGCAAATAGGTTAATTTCAGGTTTTTTAAATTTTTACTTATTTATTTTTTGATTTCAGATTTTTTTTTATTTCTTCAAACTTACTTATCAGGAGTGACTTAAATAAAAAATATAATTGAGTCCCATCATCATGGAAATGGCTTTAAGAGAAAACTGGTCAGGTGAATACTATTATTCATTTTCAGCCAGTAAATAGTTGCCATTGATAAATAGCCAACAGTCTGTCAAGAATGTTTAAGATATATGATACAACATACCTGTTCACGAGGGGCAAAAACTAGGAAATAACTTACTCAAACTTCTTGATTTCATCATACAAGGCAACCACAAAAGTACCACTCATGCCTCTCAGAACCTTGGTCAAGGCACCCATGAAAAAAGCTTTGGCTCCTTCAAGAGCAATCTTCCTCCAGCAGCAGTCAAGCGTGCCTGTATATACATGATGTCAGTTCCTTTTGTGCCCTGACTGCACCATCACATCGTAAGGCCACAGTGTTGAATGGAGAGGAAGTCAACCCAGCAACCACTGTGACAGCTTGTGCGATCATCCAGCTGATGGAGATGGAAGTATCCTTGGGATCTAGAAGCATTCCCTTTGCAGTGTCACAGATCTGGAATTGGCAGCTCGGTAGATGAGAATATCCTGCATAGATATGTTAAATTTGCTATAGGCCCTTAATTCCACCAGATTCGTAGATCTTAATCAGGCAGTCACCGAGGCCTCTGCATTTCCTTTCAGCTCCAGCTTTGCCCACATCCACTGCTAGCCTGGTAAGGGCAAAATCAAGAGGATACACAGAACACAAAGATGTGGCCCCAGTGGCACCAACCTGATGCCAGATTCCTTGCATAGTGCCAGAACTGGGGTCTCTTGTCCACACCCAGGAAGATTTGCTTGTATCTATCCCTGAAGGCAAAATTGAGAGCCTGAGCAGGGAAGTATACATTGACATTAGCCAACTTACCAGGCAGGACAGGACTTGGTGCTCTGTGGGGTTATGAACCAGGTAGTCTACATGCCCTTGTATTGCTTCTCTGTGGTGAGTTGCTTGCTGGCATGCTACATCTGCAGCAGCAGCTTGACCCACTCCACCAGCACTACCACAGTCTTGGAGGTGGCAGTGGCCACTCCATTAGCCGGGAAGTCCTTGGGGAAAGGCACAGTGGCATCTGTCAGGTTGAAAGGAAAGAGGAGGTGGGCAAATGTGGGACAGCAGTAGGAATTGGCTGTGACTCTGGGGCTCTGGAGTCTTTTGTTTTTTAATATAAGCACAGACTTGTGGATTTTTTTAAAAGATTTTATTTACTCATGAGAGAGACACACACACAGAGAGAGAGAGGCAGAGACATAGGCAGAGGGAGAAGCAGGCTCCCTGCAGGGAGCCGGATGTGGGACTCGATCCCAGGACCCCAGGATCACACCCTGGGCTGAAGGGAGGCGCTCAACCACTGAGCCACCCAGGCATCCCTTAAATTTTGATTCTTAAACAAGTAACTCAATCTGTCTACTCCTCATGCATTAAGTAAAGGGCTTGGATATCTCTGCATTCCTTCTACTCTTCCTAAGTCACGTTGACTCTGCCTCTCAAATAAATTCTGCAGCTGTTGCCTCCTCTCCACCTCACTGCAGAGTTCCTTACCTGAACCACCACAGCTTGTCGTCTTGCAATTTCTCAAGTCTTTTCTGTGCTCCATGTTGCTGTCGAAGGAACCTTTCTTTTTTAAGATTTTATTTATTTATTCATGGAAGACACAGAAAGGAGAGAGGCAGAGACACAGGCAGAGGGAGAAGCAGGCTCCCTGCAGGAACCCGATGTGGGACTCGGTCCCGGGCCCAGGATCACATCCTGTGCCAAAGGCAGGTGCCAAACCGCTGAGCCACCCAGGGATCCCAGACTTGTGGATTTTTACTTATTCAATCTGTCCAATGAATTACAGTCCTTATTCTTCTTGATATTTAAATTAGGCCAGATATTACCAGTAATGGCTCCTCTCAGTTGGTTTGTGCGTCATATTTGAGCACTCCGGTGTTTTCTATGCAAGAAGATACTCTGCTCTCACCTTGTACGTAAGCCATTTCTCCAGAAAGTCCTGGTTTCTTTAGCTGGGAAATAGCATATGGAAATCAAAATGATTGGACTAGTGATGCTCATTACTAAAGGATGATACTGCATCAAGGGTAATGGACAGCGATCTACCTACATACCTTTAAAAAAAAAAACCCATTAATTTTCATTGATATTTCAAATTAACATTTAACATTACAATTTTTCTTTGTTGATGTTCTATTTGTGTCCCCTTTTATTTCCACTGAAAATCTGGGTCCCTAGTCATTTATTTCCTAGTTTTCTCTGTACTACAAATACATAAAAAATTTCAAAATTACAGTACCACTATTATTAAATATCGGAATATAGTCTAAAAATAAACAGTCCTATGAAGTCTTTTTTTGAAGTATTTTTCTGATATAAGAATGTATTTTCTATTTGGTTTGTTTTCAATTTTTTGGTTTGACTTTTTTTTTTTTTAAAAAAAAAAACGTTTTATTTTGCTTTTGATCATGTAAATGTTTTAATTGCCTCCGATTCATCCCATTGATGAGGGAGAGGTTCTCGCCCTAGGATTAGGGCAATAACCGGACACGTAATACCTGACACTGGACCAATAAGATAGATAGCAGTTTATTAGTCACTTATGCTCCCAGCATGGGGGAGAAGGGAGGAGGAGATCCTACTTCATGCAGGGTCACACCAGGGCTGTTTTCAAGAACAGAGTGAACAGAAGAGCTGTGGGAGGCAGGCTTCTGTAGTATCAAGAGGATGGGCTGCCCCCTGATTCCTGCAGAGGATGTGACTGACTCCTGCGGGAGGATGCGATTGGCTCCATGGAATCATTCTGTGAGCCAGCAGAAAACAGAAACCCTGTGCTCAGGATACATTAAAACAGTGTCCGGTCCCTTTGAAAAAGAAGGTTGTGAGGCTAGAGGCCCTGATATCCCCAGGAGCAGAGCAGGGAGGAAACCTCAGTTCAAGACAGTCCTGATTTTACCAGATGTCAAGGCCGCACATCACATCAAGCCTTAATTTAAGTCTTAGACTGCAGTAAAACATTTATGTGACTCAAGCTCGAAACCATATAAAATGGAATCCTTGGAGTATTGTTTTTCCATTTTTCTCCCTTCTACTCTATCTCTCACATGGATAAGCCTATTTTCTTAGATTCTGACTTGTTTTTCTAGTGTCTCATTTTGAAAAAAAATAAGCAAATGAGCAGATCTCTCTCTTTCTACTACTTATCATCTGTCTGCCTCCCTGTCCCCTTCCTTTCTAGCTCAAAAGAAGCATACTCATCTCATTCTGCATTTTGCTGTTTTCAGCAGAAACACTTTGTATTAGCACATAGAGATCTTTTTATTTTTTTTTACAGCTACGTTGCACAGCATTGTGTGGGAGCAACTATAGTTTATTCAACAAGATCTTTATTTTAGTAGGTGTTTGAGTTGTTTATAATATTTTGATAGTATACGTGGTGCCATCATGAATAACATTGTGCATGTATTATTTCCTTTATGATGGTATATCTTCCTGGTACAGTCTGAAAGTGGGATTACTCTGTTAATTCATGTAAAACACTGTTAGGGATTGCCAAATCCCTGATCATGTGGAGTCGTACTATTTTCCCTAACAGCAGTGTATGCCTCTTTGTGCCCTTACCCACTATGTATTTTCAAACTTCTGGATTTTTGCCCATATAAGAAATGTCAAATCAGTGAAATCTTATATTTCTCATGTGAATGAGATTTATGGATCTTCTTGTGCATTCAACTGCTATTTACATTTAATTTTCTCTGATCTGTTTGTTCTGGTTTTTTGCCTAACATTTTTTAAAGATTTTATTTACTTATTCATGAGAGACACACACACTCAGAGAGAGGCAGGCTCCCTGTGGGGAGCCTGATGTGGGACTCGATCCCGGGACTCTGGAATCACGCCCTAAGCCAAAGGCAGATGCTCAACTGTTGAGCCACCCAGGCATCCCTTGCTTAACATTTTTAATAGATTTTTGGTCCCTTTCCTCTACATTTTTAAGAGCTCTTTATATGTTAGGGAGATCAATCCCTTTTTGTAATATAAGTAGAAATATTTACTCCTCGTTGGACATTTTTCTTTTTCATTTGATTATGCTGTTCTTTGCTATGCAAAGTATTTTAAGTTTTAATATATTGGAGCTTAAAACTATTTTCCTTTATTGTTTCTGAATTGTCCCCCATGCCCTGGTAACAGATAAATTCACACATGTTTTCTTGAAGTACTTGTGTGGTTTGATTTTTTGCAGCGAGAGCCTCAATCTCATGACCTTGAACTCATGACCTGAGCCAAAATCAAGAGTTGGACATTTAACTGACTGAGCCACCCAGATGCCCCTGGCAGGTACTCTTTGAGGGTTGTAGCCCCTTGATAATTTTCTCTATTTCTTTTCTAGGAATTTTTTCTCTTTGACCTTTATTGCATTCAGTTTTGATGAGCCCTGTTTTCCTAGAAAATTACCCATCTCATCTAGGTTTTCAAATTTATTTCTTTAAAATTGTTCAAAAATAATCTACCATGGCTTTTAAAGTTTCCTTCTTCCAATAATGATTTCCCTTTTATCATTTCTTATTTTGTATAACAATGCTTTTTCCTTTTATTTTTTTTTGAATAACTAGTTAATAGTTGGCTTATTTTGTTGATTTTTGCAAAGAACAGGCTTTTTAAAAAAGTAATTATAGCACTTTCTGTATTTTAACTTACTGATTTCTCCACTCAGTCTTTTTTCAAAGCCAAGAAACAAATACACAAACCTGCAAATAACCAATTGTAGGGAGACTTTCCTTGTTGTAACAGGAAAGCAGACTATATCCATTAGCGAGATCCCTTGCTTTTCCCCCAAATTCTGCCTTTGTTATATTATACATCTATACATTGGACTTCAAAAGTCTGCTGGTCCATGTAGCTGAACCATAGGGAGTCCCATTTTTCGAGCCTCCTCTAGATTTTGCTGACTTCTCAATGATTATAGGTTTAATTAGTCTCTTTCTATTCATCTGCTTGCTTCACAAGAAAATAAGGCAAGAACTCCAGGGGCCATGGGCTTAGGCAGAGGTAACTTTGATCGTGGGGGGGTAAAAGCCACATACCAAGAATAGAAATTACTTTCTACACGCATGGGGATCATTGTCCTTCCTGATCCCAAATTTGAGTCAGCCCATTGGGGATTCTTAACCGTTACCTAAAATAAATGAGCTCTGGAATAAATGGGTCGGGGGCTGAGAGGATGTATATCCGGGACACATGGACAGTGTGCCCCCAACTGGTTTCCCTACCTCTCATTCCCCTCCTCTCTATGCAGGCCTCTGCTCTTCTGTCCACCTTCAGTGCACCAGATTGTTTGAAATTCAAACTCAGTGAAGCTATTTTTAGTTTTCTTGCTGGTAAAGTTTTGTAAGATTTTCTTTTTAAAGTTTTATATGGAAAATTTTAATCATGCATAGAAGTCAAGCAAGTGTAGAATGAATTGCACATACTAACATAACAAACATCAACATCTGTCAATCACATTTTGTCTTCCACCTTACATCACGTCATATCACCTATGAATTTTTCAGAAGTCTCTCCTTAAGTAAACAAACTACCAAAAATGCCACTTTCATGTTTAACAAAATAATAATTCCTTAACATCACATATTACCCAGTGAATATTTCATTAATTGCCTCAAAAGTTCATTCATGGCTATTTTAATTGAATCAGGACCCAAAGTACATGCAAACTTTTTAAAATTTCTTTTTTTTAATTGAAGTATCACTGACATATAACATTATATGAGTTGTAGGTATACAGCATGATTCAATATTTGAATATATTGTGAAATGATCACTACAATAAGTGTAGTTAACATCTATCATAAAATTAGTAAAAAAATTTTTTTGTAATGAGAGATTTTAGTTCTATTCTCTTAGCAACTTTCAAATATGCGGCACCATATCATATCAGCTACAGTCACTATGCTCTATATTCCATCCCCGTGACTTAATTATTTTACAACTGGAAGTTTGTAACTTTTGACTCCCATCACCCCTCACCCCTCACTTTGGCAATCACCAATCTTTCTCTGTATCTATGAACTTGGGTGCTGGTTGTTGTTATCGTTGTATGAATTGTACATGTAACTGAGCTCATGCAGGATTTGTCTTTCTTTGTCAGACTTATCTCACTGAACATATGCCTTCAAGGTGATTCATGTTGTCACTAATGGCAAGATTTTATTTTTTACGGCTGAGTAATATTCCAGTGTGTGTGTGTGTGTGTGTGTGTGTGTGTGTGTACACCATATCTTATTTATCCATTCATCTATCAGTAGACACATCGGTTGTTTCCATATCTCGGCTGTTGAAAGAATGCTGCAACGAACATGGAGATGCATGTATGCTTGTAAATTAGTATTTTTGTTTTCTTCAGGAACTCAGAAATGGATTAATGGTACATACAGTAGTTCTATTTTTAATTTTTAAAGGAAATTCCACACTGTTTTCCATAATGGCTGCATCAATTTTCACTCCCACCAACAGTGCACCAAAAGTTTATTTTTCTCCCCATACTTGCCAACACTTGATATTTCTTGTCTTTTTTATAATAGTCATTCTAACAGGTATGAGGTAATATCCCATTGTGGTTTTGATTTGCATTTCTCTGATGGTTAGTGATATTTTCATGTGCCTGTTGGCCATCTATATGACTTTTTCAGAAAAATGTTTATTCAGACTCTCTGCCCATTTTTAAATCAGGTTGTATGTTTTTATTGCTATTGAGTTGTATGAGTTATTTATGTATTTTGGATGTACCATTTGCAAATATTTTCTCCCATTCAGTATATTGCCTTTCTGTTTTGTTGACGGTTTCCTTTGCCATGCAGAAACTTTTTAGTTTGATGTAATTCCACTTGTTTATTTTTGCTTTTGTTGTCTTTGCTTTTAGTCAGATCCAAAAAAACATCATGAAGACATGATGATGTCAAGGAGGCTGTTGGCCATGTTTTCTTCTAGGGATTTCATGGTTTCAAGACTTGGACTTGAATGTAAGTCCTTAATCTGAGTAGTTTTTGTGTATGATGTAGGATACACATTGTAGTTTTCAGTCTTCTGCATGTGGCTGTCCACCCAACACCATTTACTGAAGAGATTTGCCTTTCCCTGTACATATTCTTGGCTCTTTTGTTATAAGTTAATTGACTCATGTATGTGTGAGTTTATTTCTGGGATCTCTGTTCTGTTTCATTGATCTATGTATCTATTTTAATGACAGCACTATACTGTTTTGATTCCTGTAGCTTTGTAATATAGTTTGAGACATGACAGTATGTTGCCTCCAGCTTTGTTTTTTTCCTCAAGATTCCTTTGGCTCTTTGGGAGTCTTTGTGCTTCCACACAAATTTTAGAATGATCTGTTCCAGTTCTGTGAAAAATGCCATTAGGATTTTTGTAAGAGATACACTGAACCTGCAGATACCTTTGGATTGTATGGTTATTTTAACAATATTCTTCCAATCTCTGAGCCTGGCATATCTTTCCATTTATTTGTGTCTTCTTCAGCTCCTTTAATCATTGCCTAGTTTTCATTTGCCATAGTTTTCAATATACACATCTTTCACCACCTTAACTTTATTCCTAGGTATTTTATTCTTCTTGATGTGATTATAAAGGAGATTGTTTTCTTAATTTATCTTTCTGGTAGCTCATTATTATTATATAGAAACACAAGTGATTTTGTATGCTAATTTTGTATCCTGCAACTTTACTGAATTCATTCATTAGTTATAAGAGTTTTTTGATGGAATCTTTAGGGTTTTCCTTATTTAGTATCCTGGCATTTGCAAATAGTGATAGTTTTACTTCTTCCTTTTCAATTTGAATACCCTTTATTTCTTTGTCTTGCCTAATTGCTAGCTAGGACTTACAATACTATATTGAAAAAATGTGGTAAGAATAGGCATCCTTATATTGTTCCTGAAAAGCTGGTAGCTGTGGGTTTGTCATATATGGTCTTTATTATGTTGAGGTATATTCCCTGTATATTAACTTTATTGAGAATTTTTATCATAAATGTATATTAAAGTTTGTTGGATGCATTTTCCATATCTATTAAAGTGATTATGTAATTTTTAAGCTTTATTTTGTTAATGTGGTGTATCACATTGCTTGATTTGTAGATACTAAAGCATTCTTGCCTTCCTGGAACAAATCCTACTTGATCTTGGTATATGATTTTTTTAATGCATTGTTGAATGGAGTTTGCTAATTTTTTTTTGAGAATTTTTGCATCTATGTTCATCAAGGATATTTTCCGGTAATTTTTTTTCTTAGAGTTCTTGTCTGATTTTAGTAGCTGGCCTTGAAAAATGAGTTTGGAAGTATTCCCTCCTCTTCTTTGTATGTTTGGTAGAATTCACCAGTGAAGACATCTGGTCCTTGACTCTTATTGTTTGTTGAGAGGCTTTTGATTACTGATTCAACCGCCTTTCTAATAATCAATCTAATCATATTTCCTGTGTTTTCATGATTTGGTCTTGGAAGATTTTATATGTCCAGGAATTTATCTATTTCTTCTAGATTATCCAATCACACATAATCCCGATGATTCAGAAAATGCAGACTACTTTACAATTGGTCAAAGTTGGCCTCAATGTCTGGATAATTAAATCATTTATAATTCTGCAACTTTCAGGTACTTTCAGATATGCCAACTGAGCCAACAAATTATTGCCTTGTTTCACAAATAAACAAGAACATTTTTATTGTGTACTATTAATAGCTTATGAATGGCTGCCTTGAAAGTGCTAGAAGTACAAGAAATTTATTATAAGCTCTAAAATAATAACATTTATTTTTCTGGTTTTATAAGCAATATAATTTCATTGCTTGAATTTGGAAAATAAACAACAAAAAAGTAACAATTCTCTCACTTTGATATAAACAATTGAAATTGTCATATTTTTATTATCTACTTCCATGTGTATACTTATTTTTAAATGAAATGATTCATTATATATACTTTATATCCTATTTCGTAATATTAACATAGTTAATAATCATAATATCATGTCTTTAAATATTTCTCAAAAATATAATTTTTATTTTATTTTTTTAAATAATAAATTTATCTCAAAAATATAATTTTTAATGGCTATGTAACAGCCATCATACAGACCTGGTTTAATTTACCTAGTCCTCTGAAGGTTAAATATTGATGTATTTTCATTTGCTACATCAGTACATCAATATTTTCATTTGATAAGTAACCTTGCAATCCTTCCTTTTGTGCATAAAAGTAATCATTTATTTTGACTATATTAGGAATTGAGTTTACTAAGTTTAGGATAATGAACATTTTAAAGCTTATTGATGCAGATTTTTAAGTTGGTTCTAAGAAAGACTATAGTATTAATATGTAGAATGTGAGAATCTCATTGTACTTTCTCAGGAACCCAGATTGACAGATGCTCCATCTCCCCAGAGCAGGAAAAGGAAAATGAGAAATGTTGCATATTGGTACATAAGTTTTTGTCTAGATGTGACAGATTTTATGTCTGCTCATATTTTATTGGCCATAGCAAATCACATGACCACATCTAATTTCAGAGTGAGTAGAGGAGTGTGCATTTGGCAAGAGAGAGAATGGGAATTTTTGTGAATAGTTAATTACTACCACACTATGCTCCAACCAAACCAATTGGGTAAGCACTGCTTTGAAGGCAAGTCCATTGGTGGTTCCATTTCTGGGTTTCATGCTACCAGCAGTGGTGCAGACTAACTTTCTTATTCACTGATGGCCTCAAAGGTTTTTCTCAAATGCTTTTCTTCAGCACCCTTGCCAGTTTGGAAACAGCACTTTTGTTCACTTAGCCATCAAATATTTTATATATGATACTATGCCTGGTATATTATCTTGAAAGATATCCTCCAGCAAGTCCTTCCATTTCTGTATATTAATGTTCTTCTCACCAAGACATGGAGTATATTTCTCCTTTCCTTAAAACCAAGCTGGTTTTTGTGGCTTACTTTAACCAGTGCAATGTTGCAGAAGTGACATTGCCAGTTTGGGCCTAATCCTTCCCAGGCCTAGTAGCCTCACTGGTGCTTTTTTGGAAGCAAGCCACCAGGTAAAGAGATCTCTGCTATCCTGTTAAAGAGATGACATGAAGAGAAATCCAGGAAAATGGCAGGAAACCTCAGCCATTGCAACCCTAGCTAGGTGTAGCCACACAAGAGCCTCCAGCTGGTACTATATGAAGCTAAATGAACTAACCTAGTTGAGTCCTGACCAAATTGCAGAACTATAAGCAAATAAATTATTGCTTTAAGCCACTAAGTTGAGGAATGGTTTCTTGTTCAACAACAGGTATGTGATCCACTATGCATGGGCCCCTGATCCTATACATTTATAGGAAAATTCAGTGTGTGGTAATTGTTATGAAAGAGATACGAAATAGGAGATCAGAGCAGAGTGGTTACTTGCAGACAGAGGTAACAGGGAGTGCTTCCTGGAGATGTAAACAAAATGTGTTTTAAAGACTTAGCCCAGGGGATCCCTGGGTGGCGCAGCGGTTTGGCGCCTGCCTTTGGCCCAGGGCGCGATCCTGGAGACCCAGGATCGAATCCCACGGTGCATGGAGCCTGCTTCTCCCTCTGCCTCTCTCTCTCTCTCTCTCTCTCTCTCTCTCTCTCTGTGATTATCATAAATGAATAAAAAAAAAAAAAAGACTTAGCCCAGCTATGCCTTCATTACTATTAACCTCTAGGCATCAATATACCTCAGATTTCATACCTTACCTCATCCCCTCCCCTACCAACGTCCTTCTAATTTAGATGTAAATAAATATTATGTCTTAGTAATTGACTTGAACCCTCCTGTCCCGTTCTTTGCATTTTAGGAAGACTGTATTAGATAAATGAATCATTGAATTTCAGGAACAACCACAGGGAAAGTGCTTTGGGAAGAAGACCTCATAGCGTCAAGCAACTTATATCACATAATCACTCTTTACTACCCTTATAGAAAGGCTAAGTCTACTCATACTGGGTAAGACTGTACTTCTCTACTATGTCCCCAGGATGACACAAGGGAACAATCTCTTCATTTGAAGACACATATGTTAATTCTCCCTTTGGAGTTCACCATAAGCCCTGATAAATTCACCAGCTCAATCAGCAACATCTATCTGTTTGCATTTCCAGGAGTGTTCCCAAGATGTAAACCAACCTTGGTCTTCATTCTTCACTAGGTAGCTATTTCTGTTAAGCTCCTTCATCACTGAAGTCTCAAACTAGCACTCAGCTCAGAAGTCAGCAGTACGGAAGTAAGCACATAGATTTACAAAGTCAAACCCAGTGAAGCTGAGCAGTCTAGAGCTTAAATTAGAATACAGCAAATTTAAAGATGTGCATACTATGTGTCCTAGCAATTTGACTCCTTCTATATATCCTCAATGTGCCCAAGGTAAGAGTATGCAAGTATTAATGAAATGGCAAAAAATTGGAACCCATCTACTTATTTATGGATAAGAAAAGTAAACATGAATAAATAAGTGGTGATATATAGCAGCAAAACTGAGTGAGAATTACATTTATTAATATCTAATATCCACGAATCTCAAATATATGTTGAGCAAAAAAAGCAGGGTTCAGAATAACATATACAGTATGGCACCATTTATAAAGCTTTAAAAAATGGAAAATAATACTATATATTATTTATGAATATATATATGTAGTCAAGTTTAAAATATGCATGGAAATGATAAACAGGAAACTCAGGATGCTGGTTACCTCTTGGGAGGGATTTATAGGAAAGAGATTAAAGAGAGATAGAGATTCTATAATGACTATAATATATATAGATAATATTTTATTTCTTAAGCTGGGTACAGGAGCCTCAATATATTATTCTTGGTACTTTTTTGTATGCCTGCAATATTCTTCTTACAAAATAAATGTGGAAGAAAAAGTTGTTTTAGGTTGAACTGACTCATAGATTAATCTTGAACCATTACAGACCATGTGATTCTAAATAAATCACAAATCACGTCAGCTCTCAGTACTGCATTCTCCTTTCCTGAAATGAGGGACCTGAACTAAGATCTTTAAAGTCCCTTATAGTCCCAAAAAGGAATTAAATCTTTCATTCTAAAGCTTCTCCAAATAGATGCTGTGTTTCTGAAGGACAGGGAACATGTTTTTCCTGATTTACATTATTAGTGTCTTTTCTATTGTCTGTAGATTCTCAACAAATTTGAAGGCCTTATGTAATACACAAACAGCTATAACTTCCATTATTCACTTCTCCTAAGACAAATAGCTGATGAGAAAATGGTACCAGGTACTCAATTTTAGGTTCCATGTGTGAAATAGCATCCCAGAGAGAAACTGCTTTCCTGTTCAACTCTACATCTTTAACCATACCTAACTAAGCAGATCAAGTGTGCTTCTGATTACAGACTAAAGGAAGTATCCTCGTATTTTTCCTGTTAACCAATCCCTACAACTGGAGTTTCACAAGGATTCCCCTTAGGGGGTGCCTGGCTGGCTCAGCCAGTAGAGCATATGATTCTTTGTCTCAGGGTTGTGAGTTTGAGCCTCACATTAGGTTAGAGTTTACTTTAACAAAAAAAAAAAAAAATCAAATGGATTGTCCTTTGATGATTATAAGTGATGATATCTTCTTAAGGATGCAAAGTGCAAAAATGTCCGTCCAATTTTCTCTCCTTATAGAGCACATGGAAACAGAGATAATTTGGGTAGTATACATACATCTTCTGTCTCATTTAGCTTTTCAAATATCTCCAAATATATCTGCCTGTCCTACCCCATCCTCCCAAATATTGCTTGACAGTTACTTTGGATCTCACTTTGTTCTGCAGTCTCTCTGAGCATTTTTGGTTCATGGGTACTTAGACAGTACTTGCACTTGCTTAGAAATAGCAGGAAGATTTTATCAGGAATTGGAGGTGATAGAAGAGATGGTCTTAACTTTAGGTCAGAAAATCAGGGTTGGTGTCTTGCCTAGTGCCCTGGTAAGGGGTGTGTGAGCCTTTAAGCCTAGGATGTAATTATGCTTGGAAAAGAGACCATGTTGGGGAGAAATTCACAGTTCTTACACAGACCACTTATGCTGTACAATACTTAGAGATTATAGCTAAATATGAAGAGGTATTGAATTGAATGGAATCCATGCCAGAAAATGTATGTCCTAATTTATCCTATTGTACATGGAGTGCCAATGGATGCAGCCATAGAATGCTGAAATGATTTATCACTGAACTTAAAAGAATGCACCCAGGTGTTATTAGGTAAAAACTGAAACTCAGAAGCTGTTTATCCTAGTGAAGCTTAATAGGACTAAGGCTACTGTGTGGATGGTGGGGAGCAAGTTATCAACCCATCTCCCCAAGTTAATGGCCAGAGGAGATTTTCTAACTCTGGCTGGCCTAGTTTCTCTTGTCATTTTGAGAAAATGAGTCCTCTTCTCCCTTGGAAAGACAAGTAGATTTCTCCTGTTACCGATAGGAATATACTTTTTTCATTAAATTAGATGGAGTTTGGTTCATGGAAAACACAAAAGAAGCCAGTTCTACAGGAGCAAACAAGTTGAGTGAAAGTCAATTACTTTCACCGTCTGCACCCTAGTTATACAACGAAAGCATTTTAAAAGGTGAAAATGTATTAGGCAAGTATTTTCTTATTTGGAGCCTAATTCTTTGTTTTTATAGACAGAGAGCTGGTTATTAGAACAAGAGAGGAAAGTTACTAAGTGAACATAAACATAAATGTGGAACTAAGCTTACTTATAGGGACAGACATACATGAGATAGTGTGACAAATCAGAGATAAAGTGGGAAAATAATGAGGTGGAAAGGAACGAGTTGAAAGTTTAGGGGAAAGTCATAGTGGTTTGATAAATGTGGACAAAGTGAATCTGAGGTAGAAATTTGAGGAATTTTGAAATCTGCTTAGAGCAACTTCTTGCAAGACATATCTATGAAGGCAAGGAACACAAAAGCAAAAATGAACTATTGGAACTTAATCAGGATAAAAAGCTTCTGCAGAGCAAAGGAAACAACCAACAAAACTAAAAGATAACCTACAAAATGGGAGAAGATATTTGCAAATGACATATCAGATAAAGGGCTATAGTATCCAAGATCTATGAAGAACTTACCAAACTCAACACCCAAGAAACAAACAATCCAATCAAGAAATGGGCAGAAGACATGAACAGACATTTCTCCAAAGAAGACCTACACATGGCCAACAAGCACATGAAAAAATGCTCTGCATCAGTTGCCATCAGAGAAATACAAATCAAAACCATAATGAGATACCACCTCACATCAGTGAGAATGACTAAAATTAACAAGACAAGAAACAACAAATGTTGGAGAGGATGTGGAGAAAGGGGAACCCTCTTGCACTGCTAGTGGGAATGTAAACTGGTACAGCCACTCTGGAAAACAGTGTGGAGTTTCGTCAAAAAGTTAAAAATAGAGCTACCCTATCACCCAGCAATTGCACTACTGGGTATTTACCCCAAAGATACAGATGCAGTGAAACCACGGGACACTTGCACCGCAAAGTTTATAGCAGCAATGTCCACAATAGCCAAACTGTGGAAGGAGCCACGGTGCCCTTCAACAGATGGATGTATAAAGATGATGTGGTTTATATATACAATGGAATATTACTCAGACATCAGAAAGGATAAATACCTACCATTTGCTTTAACGTGGGTGGAACTGGAGGCTATTACATGGAGTGAAATAAGTCAGTCGGAGAAGGACAATCATCATATAGTTTCACTCGTGGAATATAAGAAATAGTGAAAGGGACTATAAGGGAAAGGAGGGAAACTGAGTGGGGAAAAATTAGACAGAAAGACAAACCATGAGAGACTCTTAACTCTGGGAAACAAACAAAGGGTTGCAGAAGGGGAGGAAGGTGGGGGGTGGGGGTGAGTGACTGAGTGGTGGGCACTGAAGAGGGCACTTGATGGGATGAGCATGGGTGTTATACTATATGTTGGCAAATTGAATTTTAATAAATAAGTAAAATCTTTGAAAAAAAATCTGGTTAGAGAGTCTGCAAGGAGAAATGACTTGATATAGCAGTGTGGTGGGCAATGGGATGCATTACTCAGATCCCCTTCAATGAAGATTCATGTCCCAGCTCCTGGGAATGCTTTGGGACAGCAGACCTCAGTTGTCAGCTCCTTCAGGGATTGTCTCATCTTCAAAGAGCCACTTCCTGCAAGGTTATGCCCTGCCCCAAAGTGGCCTGCAGCTAGTGACTGATCATCATGGGGACCTCAGCAAATAAGCTGGTACATTTTTTAGGGCCTTAAAGGTATAAATGGCATCTTTCATACTGTATTCCAGAGGTGGTTGAGGAACTCTGTACGTTGGTGAGTACAAAGAGCAATAGGTGTGGGTTGTTTGTAGCTAAGGAGGATGTACACCAGAAGACCACTTCTGGAGGCCCAGTAGTGGGCTAGTAACTCTTTTAGCAAGTCTCTCTACTCACAGTGGAGAATGAGTGTGGGTTGGCCTGTGCTCATAGAGCTCAAAGAGCTGATTTAGGTCAACATGGCTAGGCTACAGCATTCGTTTATTTGCCAGCCAGTCTAACTTCAAATTTTGGCACAAATCTATGTTTTATGACAAGGATGATAATTTTACCTTCATATATTCAATAAAAATATATTTAATACAATTTATTATCAATTTAATATCCTGTAGCATAAGGGAAAAAAAAAAAAAAAACAACAGTGAGCCAGGCACCATTTACCTGCAATCTAAGTAATCAGTTCCTTTGGAACCAGACATAGAAAAACAGGTGGGTTTTAAAGTCTTCTGAAGAACTTGTATAGACAATTTTGTCTGGGTTACCATCACTTTTGTATCCAGTATTCCAAAACAGTAATGCCCTGGACCTGTGCATTCTTCTGGGTGTTGCTTGTGTTAAGAGGGAGTTGACTTCAAATTCAAACTCTTCTTTATCACTGAAGAATCTAAATTGCATCTGCCCAGGAAACCTGACCACCGTCACTGCCTGGGCACTGCAGATAAAGTGTCTTGTTGTTCATGGCTCTGGATCCTGAAACACTTTTCTATTATTAGCATGGGCTCTTTTATCAGCTTCACTCCTTCTCGGGTGTAGTCACATAAAGGTAATTGTAAATTATAAAACTAGTCTCTGGGAAGCTGGCCACAGCCAGATCCAAACTGCAACTCTATTTGCTGCTACCTTTATCTCTACCTCATTTTGTCTCCTAACTGGTGCTGTGATGAGATCAAGTATGACTTTAAAAAGATGCAAAATGATGGAGAAAGGAAAATTAAAGACTGTTGTTTTTCTAACCTCTGCAGGAAGTTTAGTAGGCAAAGGAATCTTTTTGTTTACATCTAGCTTTTCTTGATTTTAATCAACATACTATATTCATCAGGGAAGAAAAGAGCAATTTCTCAATATTTGACAAGTGGATGCTTAGTGTCTAAATAATCCACTAAGGGCCAATGAGGAAACCAGGAACAAGAATTTTAAGGGAGTGACCCAGTCCATGTGGTGAATATTAGTGCTGCTCTCTGGTATGGCTGGTTCTTCTCTACCTCTGAGTCCTAGAAAAGACTGCAATTCCTACTCTTTGTAGTTAGCAGGGATGTGATTTGCTTTAGTCAATGATGTATGAGAAGTCCTGCCTATTATTTCCAGGTGGAAGCATTCAAGAGGCAATGTGTAACTCTCTTTTTCCCTGCTATGACAAACATTTGAGTATCATGAAGTAATAGTGGCACCATAAGATAGTTTGGAGTAATTCTGTATCTGGAGCCAAATTCACCACCACCAATATTGGACATATGGTGGGAATGGTCAGTAGTTAACTGTGTTAAGCCATTGAAATTTTAGCTTTTAAATTTTAACTTATTCCTGTAGGTGACCTAAGCCCATCCTAGCTCTGCTATTGTGACACTGATCAGCCCCAAAGAAAAGTTCAATATTGATTTTTAGGGATCACATAATCAAAAAGTCTTCTGGTTATTCAGTCAGCAAGTCTCTCTTTTTTTTTTTTAATTTTATTTATTTATTTATGATAGTCACACACACAGAGAGAGAGAGAGGCAGAGACACAGACGGAGGGAGAAGCAGGCTCCATGCACCAGGAGCCCGACGTAGGATTCGATCCTGGGTCTCCAGGATCATGCCCCCAGCCAAAGGCAGGCACTAAACTGCTGCGCCACCCAGGGATCCCCTCAGTCAGCAAGTCTTGTTCTCTCTGAAATTTTAATGCATCACTCTTATATAACAAAGGAGAACTAAAGATCACTAAATATTTGAAAAAGTCTCCAATTTGAGAGGCTAAGTACAAAGCCAAATAATAATAATAATAATAATAATAATAATAATAATAACCTCTGAAAAAACACAGTCATGGAGCAAGAGAAAGTGTCATTTATATCATCAGAGAGATAGGAGATATTCTATCCATGAAAGAAAACAGAAAGATGTATAAAATAAAAAATAAAAATTGTTAAGAGTTCTTGTAAATGAAAGATATGATAGCAGAAATTTACAATAATAGAAAGATTGGGGAAAAACTCTAACACAATGAATTTTTAAATTTTTAAAATAGAGACAATAGGAGTAAAAGGATAATCTGATTAGAAGCTCAATCTCTAAGATCCAATCTCTAATGAATATGAGTTCCGGAAAGCCTGAACAGAGAGAACAGGGAAAGGAAATTATCGAAGAAATAACACATGAAAAATTCTTAGAGTAATGGATCAATGGAGTAACCAGCACAATAAATAAAGGAATACATACTCAAAGATACATCAGATGAAATTTCAAAGCACTAGGAATAAGACATCCTAAAACCTTCCAAAAAGAAAAAAAATTAACATTTATAAGAAAGGATGGCAATCAGAATGTCATCAGACTTATCAATAACAATCCTGGAAGCCTCAAGACACAGCACAATACCTTTAAAATTCTGAGGACAAAATATTTTCAGCTCATAATTCTACACCCAATCAGATAACTGTTAGAATTTTTAGTATACAAGTCTCAAAAATTATACTTCTGCACATTTCTCAAAGAACTACATGTGCTCTGGGGTACCTGAGTGGTTTAGTTGGTTAAGCGTCTGCCTTTGGCTCAGGTCATGGTCCTAGGGTCCTGGGATCAAGCCCCACATGGGGATCCCCACTCAGTGGGGAGTCAGCTCCTCCCTCTGACTGTGCCTCTTCCCCTGCTTGTGCTCGCTCTCACTCACTCACTTTCTCAAATAACATCTTTTTTTAAAAAAGAACTAACTACATGTGCTCCACCCATCCCTACTCTCCAAGCTTGTATATTAGCTCATTTCATCTTTAGGGCAACTGAATAAGATAAGTCTGTGTTTTCACCACCATTTTACAGATGGGAAAATAGAGACATAGATAAACAATGTCTCCAAGGTAGCACAAATAATAATATAGATCTGGAATCTGAACTCAGGCAGTCTAACTCCAGAGCCCATGTTTTTTGTCACTATTTTCACAGCAATAGAGATAGAAAGCTATCAAAATAACTGTACATGAGATCTGAAGAACACATGGCGGGGTGTGTGTGTGTGTGTGTGTGTGCGCGGAATTAAGGACTGTAAAAGAAATATTTCCACAGGGGAAAAAGTGGATATTTTATCTGAAATGTTTGATCACAGTAAAACTTTGAGTTTTACCTTGGAAGATTTATATAAAGTACTTTTTAATTACAGGAAGAACTAAAGTGCAGAATAAGCATGGTTTGCTATCTACTTGAGATACAAGATTATTTATGTATTTATAATACTTACCAAATATTGATTTAACCAAAAATTGTAAAAATATATTTGGAGGCAGGACTTCAAACCATGATGAAGAGATTAGAAAAGTCTCCCTGTTGGGCCACCCTGGTGGCTTAGCGGTTTAGTGCCACCTTCAGCCTGGGACGTGATCCTGGAGACCCAGGATCGAGTCCCACTCCAGGCTCTCTGCATGGAGCCTGCTTGTGTCTCTGCCTATCTCTCTCTGTGTCTCTCATGAATGAGTGAATGAATGAATGAATGAGTAAATAAATAAATAGTCTTTAAAAAAAGAAAAGTCTCCCTGCCAAAAAACAAGTATGATACTGAACAAAACTGTCAAAAAAATCATTAAGGGCTCTGGAGGTTAAACAAAAACAAATAAAAAATTAAGAAGCATGTACTCATGAAAATCTCAAGCACTTTGAGTAAGAATAAATCACTAAGTTTCCAGCCTTCTTGTCTGGGGCTGTTCCCTCCCCTCCAGCTCAACTGATGAGAAATGTCATTCTTCCATAGTAGAGCTGGCTGTGAAAAGCTAAAGCTTCATAGCCAGAGGGGACTGGAAGTAGAGAGCAAAAATCCATGCCTACAGTCATTGTCAGTAGAAGTAGCAAACTTAGTAGTAAATAACCAGGAAAAACCCAAAGCCCTGTTACACTAGGGTCTGGTCTGATTAGAGTGAGTGGAAAACCAGCCAGAAATGTATAGAGATACTGGCAATGAAAGTATCATAAAAGTACTAGACAAACTATATATATCCTTGGCCAACCAGGATGCTGGTGCCTGCATTCAGGAAGCTCAGAAGAGTCCATTAGAAAGTAAAAGTTGAAGCAGACTTGAAAATGCCTGAATTTAAATGTGCTGTTTAACCCACACACAGCTCCATTGACATAGCATGGAAGGCTTATAAGCTAGAGTTGTTTGAACACAAACTTCTGACCAACTGTTGGCTGACCACTAAGCCATGCACAAACAGGTGTGATCCCAGGGAGCCAGAATAAAATTATAAGCCAAAGGATAAAACAAACAAAATAACAAGTAGAGATATTAACAGCTACATATTGCAGAGGAGAAAGGCTCTTCAGGTTAAATATAGGCAAGTTCACTAAAATAATAGCAACTTTCAGGAGTTAAAAAATGTATATATGTAGCAGAATTCAGAGTTGCTGTAATATTTAAAATGTCTAATTTCCAACACAAAATTCTGAGACATGCAAAGGAAACAGGAAACGTGTCTCATGGGGGAAAAGGCAGTCAGACACTGACTCTGATGTTGGACTTAGAAGCAAAGACTTCAAAGTTCCTCTTACAATTATGTTAAAAGAGTTAAATGAAGCCATGCTTAAATAATTTTAAGGGAAATATGATAATCACAAGCAATATCAATAAAGAAACAGAGACTATAAGAAGAGGACCAAATAATAACCAAAATTAAATAGTCACTAGATGGTCTTAAAAGTCACTTGAGATTGTGGAAGTAAGAAACTAAACTTGAACACAGACCAATAGAATTATCCAATCTGAAGAACAGAGGGAAAAAGATTAAAGAAAAAAGAGATTCAGAGAGACTCTTTGATAACATCTTTCCTGTGTACTTGGAATCCCAGGAGAAGAAAGAGAAAAAGAGGCAGAAAAAAATGTTAAAAAGAAGAATGGCTAAAGGTTACCAAATTTAGTGAAAAACATTTATATAGAGATCTAGATAGCTTCAATGAACTCTTGTCAGAATAAAGACAAAAGATCTGTGTCTACATACATCATAATCTAACTGCTGAAAGACAAAAAGAAATCCTAAAAGCAGTAAGAGAAAATGGCTTATGTAAAAGGGGACAATAATATGAGTTTTCAGTGATTTCTCATGAGACACCATGGAGACCAGAAGGCAATGGAATGACATTCAAAAAGCTAACACAAACACCATCAACCAAGACAGTTTCTATAGTAAGCAAATATATCCTTCAAAAAAATGGCAAAATAAAGACATTCTGAGACAAATCTTACTTTCTTTTAAAAAATAAATTTGCATATGACAGTAATTATAATACAATATTATGGGTTTATAGCATGTGTGTGTGTGTATGTGTGTATATGACAACAGTAGAAAGGAGAGGGGAGGAAGTGAATCAGAGAAATTTTTACAAGAATCAATTCACTATTAACCTGATGTATGTAGTATGAGGATACTTATTATAATCCCAAACACTAAGAAAATGACTAAAAAATATATAGTTAAAAATCAACAGATTAGTTAAAATGGTACCCTCAAAAACAAGTATTTAACACAAAAGAAATCAGTAAAGGAGATGACATGAGACATATGGAAAACAAATAGAAAAGGTAGACACAAATCCAGGAGTATCAATAATTATATTAAATGTAAATGGATTATACCTCAATCTATAGGCACAGATGGTCAGGCTGGATATTTTTTTAAGGATGATCCCATAGTGTGTTTTCTATAAGAAACACACTTTAGATTCAAAGACACAAATAGATTGAAAGCAGAAAGATGGAAAAAGATGTATCATGCAAATAGTAACCATAAGAACCTGGGTGGCCATAGATATATATAAAATAAATTTTAAGGCAGGAAATATTAGAAGTGAAGTGGGCTATTTCATGATAATAAAAAAATGTCAATAAATCAGGGATATATAACAATCATAAATATTTGTGAATCTGAAAACAGAGTTCCAAAGTACATAAATGTTCTTCAAGAAAACTTATAGGTCTATGAAGAAATACACTGAAAATTAAGGGGGGAAATTAGATCAAATGATAATGCATATACCTTATTTCAAAACTCTTGGATATAGCTAAAATATTATTTGGAGAGAAATGCATGTAACTAAATGCTTATACTTTAGATGAACAAATACTGAACATAGATGATGTAAGTATTCATTTATGAGACTCGTATAATCTTGATATCTACTTGACTCTTCTTTTTTTCCTCAACTTTATTGATATAACTGACATACAACATTGTGTAAGATGTGTAGCATATTGATTTGACACGCTTGTATATTGCAAAGTGATTACCACATTGTATAGCTAGTACCTCCATCACATCACATAATTACTATTACTTTCTTGTGGTGAGAACACTTAGATTTACTTAGTTAGCAACTTTCATGTGTATAAACAGTATTATTGAATTGTTTTCTTTATTTCTTAGGTATCTCGCTGTTAATATAAAGAAATGCAACTGATTTCTGTATGATGACTTTCTATCCTGCAACTTTGTTGATTAGTTCTAATAGTTTTTTTTTTCATGGAATCAAGGATTGTCTATATATAAAATCATCTACAAACAAAGACAATTTTACTTCTTTCTTCCAATCTGGATGAAAATTTGAAATGAAAATTTCTTCCTTTTCCTCCCTGGTTGCTCTGGATAGAACTTCCAGGTCTATGTCAAATTAAAAGTGGTGAGAGTGGGCACCTTTGTCTTGCTTCTGACTTTAGAGAAAAAGCTTCCAACCTTTTCCTATTGAGTATGACATTAGCAATGGGCTTATCATATATGGCCTTTATTATATTGAGGTATTTCCCTACTGTACCCAATTCATTGATAATTTTTATTATGAAAGGATGCTTTATTTTTTTTATTTTTATTTTTTTAGGATGCTTTTTAAAAATGCTTCTTCTGCATGTATTGCGATGATTGTAAGATTTTTACCTTTCAGGGGCATCTCGGTGGCTCAATTGGTTAAGTAGCTGCCTTCAGCTCAGGTGGTAATCTCAGGGTCCTGGAATCAAACCTCACATTGGCCTTCCTGCTCAGTGCGGAGTGTGCTTCTCCTTCTCGCACTGCCCCTCCTCCTCCTTATGTATGCTTGGTCTCTATCCCAAATAAATAAAGTCTTAAAAAAAAGATTTTTACCTTTCATTCTTATCATTAATATCATATCATTAATGTGCTATATCATTTATTTGCATATGTTTAACCATCTTTGCCTCCCTAGAATAAATCCTGCTTGACATGATGTATGATCCCTTCAATGCACTATTAAATCTGGTTTGCTAATATTTGTTGAGAATATTTGTCTATATCTACCAGGGGTATTTGTCTTTAGTTTTCTTTGCTTGAATTGTTCTTATCTGGCTTTGGTATGAAAGTCATGCTGGCCTCATCAAATGAGTTCATGAGTATTCTCCCCTTTTGAGTTTTCTGGAAGAGTTTGAGAAAATTCTTCAGCTCTTCAATATTTGCTCAATTCTTTTCTATTATTTCTATCTCTTTGTTAAATTTCTCATGTAGTTTATGTATTATTTCCTGTTGAATTGTCTGTGTTTTCTTATAGCTCACTGAGTTTCTTTAGGACAGCTCTTTGGAATTATTTATCAGGTAAATCATTGATCTCCATGTCTTTGAGCTCCATTTACAAGAAGATTGTTGTGATTCGTTGGTGAGGTCTTGTTATCTTGATTTTACATGTTCCTTGAAGTTTTGCATTGCTATCATTTTATTTGAAGTGGCAGGAGCAATCACTTCCTACAATTTTGCTAATTGCATTTGGGAGAAAGATACCTTTCTTCAGCCCTGCTAGAGAGTTTGAGGCTATCTCAGGCCCTCTGTGAGTACTCCTGTTCCTGCTTCTTGCTCTATTTTGTGGCACAATTCTTAAACTGGTATGTCTTTTCTGGATCTTGCAACATATCAGGCTCTGTACTCACAGACTCTTTTTTGTTTGCCCACACGTGGCCCTAAAGCTCAATTTTGTGGTCTCTCTTTAGCCTGCAGACTAGCCAATTTTCTGTGTGTGCTCTCTGGCAGTCTACCAAAACCCATTTGTGCTACTGTCAGGAGCACACACAAGGAGCTGGCCGCAGAGTAGGGGTGTGTAGGGTTAGGCTTGCAGAGCACTGTGTTTTCCTTTGAGCCAGTTAGGATTGACCTGTGGGTGTGTCGTGCCCAAGATTGCGAATCCGAGAAACCACCAAGGAGCCGACACCGATGCAAGCTCACGAGGGTTTATTAGCAAGCGCGAGCTTGGGTCCAAGTGTACCCGACACAGCGGAGCAGAGACTTGGACCTCGAAGTGGGTTATGGCTGGCTTTTAAAGGCTGGTCTAGGGGATTTTCAGAAGGGGTGGAGAAATTTCTCCAAATTCTGTTTGCATTCTGATGTGGGGCTTTCAAGGGCATTGAGCTCTGTTCTCATTCTAATATGAGACTTTCTACCATGGGCGTGGGCTCTGTTGTCTTTCTGATATGGGATTACCTGCTGAAGACATTGAGGACATTCTGCAGTTTTTCCCATAAAGTTCAGCTCTTATTCACAGGGGCCTAAGATGGCTGTACTTGTGCTAATGCTAAACTTTAGGTGGGATGGCCTTAATTTTTCTCAGCCTCTACAGGTGAGTCACTCCCAGCAGCTTATGGACAGGCTTCTTTACAAAATACACAAGACAGTTAGGATCTGTGTCCCTTTAATGTCCTCCTTAGTCCCCTTTAATGTCCCTTTAATTCAATGACAGAATTCTGTCACTCTCCTCACCTCTCCCCACCCTCCGAATCATAGAGCTTTTGATTAGCATCCTGGGTAGAATGAGAGAGAAATGAGCCCCTTCAGTTTTGTCCTATATAGCTGGGGAAACAGGGGCTCACTCACATGCTCTCCCTTTTACCTGCAGGTTAAATCAAAATCCAGGAAAAATCTTTCTTGACTGTGCTACCTTGAAGGGTGATGTAGGTTAAGTCAAACTGTCCTTCTTGCCCTCTCCAGTGCATCTGAACTCATAATCTTTTTTTCTTGGCTCTAAGGGAGTGCTAGAACTTCTCTGAAAATCAGGCACAATCTGTGAGTGATTGTCTTAAGTCAGTGTTCACCAGGTTCCTCCACATCATGACCAAGTAGAGCCAGTTCAGTTTTTGACATGTTAAATTTGAGATCCTCATTAAACATCTGGTTATGGATGATGAATAGGTAATTAAATATTCAAGTCCCTGTAACAAGTGAGAAGTTTAGCTTGGAGATATAAATTTGGAAGTCATTAGCAAGCATACAGATGGCATTTAAACTGTAAGATTCAGTGAAATCACCAATGAAGTGAGTGTAGATGGAAAAGAAAAGAGGACTAAAGTCTGATCCCTAGAGCACTGTAATATTATGAAGTTAGGAATAAACAAGGAAGGGAAACAAGACTGAGAAGGAGGCAGCAGAAAACCAGTAGAGTATGGTTCCTGTCTTGGAAGTCAAGAAAAGCAAGCTTGTAAGGGAGTAGAGAGTGATCACTTGTGTCAAATTCTATTGTTAGATCAAGTAAATCAGGGCTGAGAACTGACTATTAGATATTATGAGGTGAAGATCACTGGTGACCTTGACAAAAAAATGTTTTAGTAGAGTTGTTAGGCAACAGTCTGATTGGAATGGATTTAAGAGTGAATGAGAGAAAAGAATTTAGAAAGAGAAAGTATAAACAAACTTTAACAGAAATTTATATAAAGAAAAGGGACACCTGGGTGGCTCAGTGGTTGAGCATCTGCCTTTGGCTCAGATCATGATCCCGGGGTCCTGGGATCCAATTCTACATCAGCTCTCCATGGAGAGCCTGCTTCTCCCTCTGCCTGTGTCTCTGCCTCTGTGTGTCTCTCATGAGTGAACAAATAAAATCTTTAAATAAAAAGAAGAAATTTATATAAAGAGAGTTGAACATTAGCTGGAGGAATATCTGGGGTCAAGAGAGAATGTATCTGTTTTTAAACAGGATAAATGACAGCCTCTTTATATGCTAATGGAGACACTCAGTAAAGAAGAAAAACTAGTTGTTGAGAGAATAATTTGTTCAAGGGTTGACCTTGAGTGAGTTAATGGAGATGGGATCTAGTTTATAGGTAGGTGGTTGGCATTTACTAGGATGGTTATATCCTCTTGATGAAGTTACTCTTTTATCATTCTAAACTATTCTCTTTATTTATGATAGTTTTCCTGTCCTCAAGTCTACCTTCTGAGGATTATCTAGCCACTTGTTTTCTGTTGGTTAATGTTAGTATGATATATTGTTTTCTATCATTTTAGTCTCTAAATGCCATTATATTTAAAGTGCTTCTTGTAAACAGAAGTTGGACCTAGCCTTCTTATCTCTTCTGACCATCTCTTTTAATTGGAAAGTGTAACCTTTTACATTTAATGTAATCATCAATGTGATTGAGTGTAAATATTCCATCTGGTAGTTTTTTCAATTTATTTCATATGTTCTTTGTTTCTTTTCTCCCTTTTTACCTGTATTCCTTTGGATTCAGGGTTTTCTATTATTATTTCACTTATAGGCTTCTTTATTATGCCTCTTTGGTTTTTTGTTTTGTGTCATTTCCCTAGGCTTTAAAGTATATTTCTTTATGTTAACAAAGTCTACCTTCAAATATTATATGACTTCATATAGATGGTAAAATATCTTACAAAAGTAAACTTATATTCCCTTCTCATCCTTTTTGCAATTGTCATACATTTTACTTCTACATATATATGAACTCAATATTTTGTAATTTTTACTCGAGATAATGAAATTTTTTCAAGATATTTTTATAATGAGAAAGAATCTGTTATATTTGCTTATACACTTAAAATTTTTGTTGCTCATTACTCCTTGCGTAGATCCAAATTTCCATCTGGTGTTATTTTTCCTCTAAAGAACTTGCTTTACCATTTCTTATAGTACAAGTCTCTTGGCAATGAATTATCTCTCTTTTTTTTATCTGAGATGTCTTTTTTTGATTTAATTTTTTAAAGCAGCTTTTTTTGAGGTATAATTATCCTATGATAAACCACAAATTTACAGTGTATAATTTGATAAACCTTGAAATGTGTGCACACCTGTGACACTATCACTACAACCAAAATAATGAACAGAACCATCACCCCCAAGGGTTTCTCATTTCCTTTTGTAACTTCTTCCCATTCCTCCTAGCCCCTGCTCCCCTAGGCAGGAACTGATTTACTTTCTGTTAGTAAAGTAACTTCCAATTAATTTGCATTTTGTTTTACAATTTATGTAAATAGAATCATAATTTTGTATTCATTTAAATCTGGCTTATTTCACTCAGCATAGTTATTAGAGTTTCACTACTGTTGCATGTATTGACAATTTTATTCCACAACTTGTTTACCTATTTATCCTATTAATGGACATATAGGTTGTTTCCAGATTTCAGCTATTACAAATAAAGCTGCTGTGAACCTTTGTGTGCATGTCTTTATTTGGAAATATGCTTTCATTTCTCTTGGATTTTGCCTTAATTTGGCCAGTGCAGAATTTTAGGTTGACAGCTTTTTTCTTTCAGTACTTTACAGATAGAATCTGACTTGCAAGTCTGAGGCAAGTCTGCTGAAAACTTATCCTTGTTCCTATATATATAATGTGTCCTTTTTCCTCTGGTTGATTAATTTTTTTCCTAGGATTTCAGCAATTTGATTATGACATGCTTGTGTACTTTTTCTTCATGTTTGGGTTTTATTAAGCTTCACAGAGAACTGTGACATTTTAGTTAACATCAAGTTTGGAAATGTTTTGGCTACTGATTCTTCAAATATTTTTTATTTCTTCCCATCTCCTCTCCTTCCAGGACTCCAATTACATGTATCTATTAGGCTGCTCAATTTTTTCTCACAGGTCATTGGTGTTCTGTTTATTTTTTTCCTCTGTTCCCCCGGCCCCCCCCCCCCCCCCCCCGTGTGTTTAATTTGAGTAGTTTCTAATGCGATGTCTTCAAATTCACTTATTTTTCTTCCACAGTGTCTCATCTGCTATTACTAACCATCCAGAGTATTTTTAATTTGGGGTATTTTTATTTCTATAATTTCAACATGGGTCTTTTAAAATATCTTCTTTTTCTCTCCTCATCATGTGAATGTTCTGCTTTTGTTCTTGAGCATATGGAGTGTATTTATAAAATGTGTTTTAGTTTCATTGTCAGCTGGTTCTACATCTGTGTCAGTTTTGAGTCTCTTTCTATTGACAGCTTTTTCTTTTTCCTGTTCATAGGCCATATTTTCCAGCTTCTTTATTTTTCCTGTGTTTTTTTATTTTATTTTATTTTTTGGATGCCTGGCATTGTGAATTTTACATGATTAGGTGCCAGATTTAAAGTATTGTTTTTAATATCTTTGGGGTTTGTCTGGAACATATTGAGTTACTTAGAATAATTTTGACCCTTTCAAGGCTTTAATTTAGGCCTAATTTAACCCCACTACTAAGGCAATACCCTTCTGAGGACATTACCTGATGTTCTACATATTAGGAAATCTTTTTGCTCTAGCGAGTGCTAACACAAATTATAATCAACTCTATGTGAACTCTAGGGATATGTTCCACCTATGTCATTCTTCCCAAGCTCTGGATAGTTTACTCATGAAATATACAGTACTTGGTCCAAGACTCAAGGGACTTCTCTGTAGATCATCACAGTTCTTTCTCTTCTCCCTCCTATTATTTTTTTAGATGTCTTGGCCTCCCAAAACTCCAGTATATGTCTCCTCAACCCAGAAAGACTATTAGGCTCTTGTTGAAATTCCCTTCCTAGCATTGTAGCCTGTAATGTCCTCTGGATGATAAGCTGGAACAATAACAGGGCTCATTTCATTTGTTTCCCCTGTTTTGTAGAACATTGTTCTGTGCTGCCTGTTGTCAAATGTATAAAATTTGCCCTTTCATACATTTTGTTTCATTTTCATGTTGTTTAAGGTAAAAAGTTAAGTCCAATCCTGTTACCCCATTATGGCTAGTAGCCTGAAGTTGATTCCTTGACCTTTTCCAGGAGTGAGGACAGTTCATTTCTAGTAATAGATGAGAAAGTGAAATGTTTGGGCACAGATGCATATAGGTAGATAAATGTAGCAGCAGCAGTTTAGAATTTTTGTTTTTACTGCTTGTATTTTTTCAGTAAAATAAGTTACAAAATTCCTGGAATTAGTGGAGAGAAAGTGTGATGCAATCACCTTAGGAGAGTAAGAGTGAATGAACGAGATAATGGAATATGGATGCTGTATAGCATAGTCTTCTTGAACTGGTGATCATGAATTTCATGTCAGAGCTTTAGAGTTTTTTTTTTTCTCTCTAAACATGTTTAGCTGTGCAATACCAGTGCATAATAGTTGGGTTTAGCCATTTTGTGATTTTATCAAGTTTCAGAAAATTTTCTCTCTTTTTTTAAAGATTTACTTACTTGAGAGAGAGAGAGAGTGAGAAAGTGTGTGTGAGTGGGGGAAGGGAAGAAGGGGGGAAGGGAGAGGGACAGGGAGAGAATTCTCCAGCAGACTCCCCACTGAGTACAGAGCCCAAAGCAGAGCTTGAACCCAAGATCCTGAGATCAGGACCTGAACTGAAACCAAGAGTTGGCTGCTCAACTGGCTGAGCCACTTATGTGCTCCCAGAAAATTCTTTTTCTGAAAAAAAAAAAAATTATTTTCTGAAATAAGGCAAAACTGAATCCAATGTCCTTCTTTGTCATATGGCCACCAAGAGAATATCTAGGGGAACAAATTTAATCCAACTCACAGTTAACTATTAATTAAAGTACCAGGTAATATGTGAAGGTGCATATTGTAGGTTTTTGTTCAGTAGGAATGCAAATAATGACTGCCTAGTAGAACACATAGTTTATGACCCTGGTTGAATGTTAACCAGGATTTTACCTCATCTAGTAATCCTGTTCTCAGCTCCTTAGGTGCTCTTTGAACTGGCTATGACTTATTTCTGATTCCCTCTTTAACTAATTAACTGAATAAAATTTTGGATCTGCATTCATTAATATTTGCATCAGGATCTGGTTTAAAAAATTATTATACTTTAAGACAAAGAAACACAACAAAATGAGAGAGAGGCAAGGGAGCTGAGGCTGTAAGCCAGGGAGCAAATACAATGACTGACAGTAGAACTGAATCTGGGAAAGGAGGTACATGAGGATAAGGGAGGAGTAAAGGCCAGTGAAAAGGTGGAAAAAACAATACATTGTAGGTTTGGGTGTAGTAGAAGATTTTTGGAGGCCAAGTACTAGAGGAAGTAAGCTAGAGATATAGGCAGTAATGATTGGAAAATGATAATATATAAGGTTCTAGCTGTTGGTAAAAATAAAATTTATGGTATGGTTTTTGGAACAGATGAGGTCAAGGAATTGAGGAGTCAATTGAGAGGATTACTTCCACTGATATCATCAAGAACCATAGCAGGGGTACAAGAGTATAATGGAGGGGGTGACAATGGGGTAAAATCTTCAAAGAATGATGGACTATAAGCAGTGGATTGATAGGTAACTGTCACAAGGCAGAGCAGTAGACGGTGTAATGTAATGACATAACATCAAAGCTGTATGCTTTTAGAGAAGAGGGAGAGGAATAGTCTAGAACCAGCGAAGAGAAAAAAGGAGGACACCAAAGGCCCTCTCCCTCCTACTGGCCAGGTAGATGTAGAAGAGTAAGCAATCCCTATTTGAGAAAGCTACATGAGCAGCTCGCTTTATCAAACTTTACCTTTAGGGGAGAGTCAACTTTCAGCGAGGGAAAGAAAATGGAAATATTCAGAGAAGTTGAGCATATATGTAGTTTTGCTGCTACTGAACTGCAAGTTCCAAACAGCACACTGAAGTTGTTTCAGAAGGTGGGGAACAGTGGGAGATGGGGTCAGAAAGGGGATGTGTATGGTCATGTGAGTATTAGAGAAAGGAAGAAGTGATAGAACAGGAGACCTGGAATTTGAACACACACAGTTCTACAAGACACAGTGAAAGAGTTTTGATGGTAATGACAAAGTGAGGATGGGGAGGTCTTGCTAGGAACACACAAAGCTGTAGGATCTCACATGAACCCCTGCTTAATGCTAAAGGGCAAGCCATACATACTCTGTGGGTAGAAACATGGTTTTTGGAGCACATGCATACCAATAGGAAATAGTTAATAGTAATGTAGATAGAAAATATGGTGACTTATTGGGGATTTGCATAGCAGCCCAGAGGGTTTTAGGCTTTGAATGTCAGCGTGAGGATCCGTTAGAGGTTTATTGAGTCAGGGAGTGAAAAGATGAAATTTGAGTTTAGGACTATTAGTCTGGTAGTGGAGGGGATTGAAACTGGAGAATAAATGAGTGAGTGAGATCAAAAGGATGATGTAGTGATGAGGATAAAGACAAGGGGACAGTCTTGAACAAAGAGGGAAAGAAGTGAATCCAGAGACCTCGTGAGAGGAGAATCTGTTGGACATTGAACAGTTAGATGCTGATTATTAAGAAAAAAGGGGCATCAATGATGACTCTGAGGCCTTAATTTTGGGTGGTAGGAGGGTAGTAACATTCATAGGTGACAGGAGTCTAAGTAGATACATTTTGCTGACAGTTGGAGATCTGACACCAGCTTTAACCAGGAATAGCTGCCAAGCTGTGCTCCCTAGATTCTAAAGAAATGGTTTGAATATTTAATTTAATTTAACCCCTCAATCCCACCCCCACCCCCACCTGGAGATGCACTGAAAACAGTCTTTCACCTTCTAGTATTTTCCCTTTCTTTTCCTTGGGGCTAGGTTAAACAACCTCCTGTTCTGTTCTTGTTTTTCTTGTTTGACTTTGAGCAAAAGGACATGTTCAGGGAACATTTGGTACCTGCAGAACCTCAACTTTTGCAGGGTTTTGGGCAGGATCACAAATTAGATTCCAGTAGGCACGAATGGCCACTCAGCATGGAGAGGTACCCCTGAATCTCATGATTGCTCCCGAGGCATCTTTCCTGTCCACAGCCTTAACTTGGCGGGCTGCCTGCACGTCGGGAAGGACTTCCAGGCATCCACATTCCTTTTTCAGTTCCACAGTACACAAATCAATCTTGGGGTGATGGTGGTGGTGGAGCAAAGTTAGGCGGAGGGACTGTGGGAAAGACTGAGTTGAGGGAAAATGGTATTGGGCATAAGAAGGCAATTAGAAGAGAAGAAAGAATTGCATGAAATGCACATAATTAAATAGAAAAAGTATTAAATTTTAATGCCACAAGACCTTGAAAAGTTAGTTTGCTTCTCCCTAGCACAGGCTTCCTCTTTGGTTTCCAGTCCTGACTCTCCCTCCTCCATGTATGCCCATTATTGTGTTGGTGATTTAGGAAGAAGAAAGGTGCGCCTTCCCTTAAATCCAGGGTGGCCGATAGTTTTCAACTTGCATGACAACTGATTGACTCATAGTTGAGTACTGGAAATGCCATATCAAGATAGATTTTAAGTCCAAGTCTGGGTAAAAGAGACAGGAATCCTGAAATCAGAGAGCGATGTCTGCTGTGGATCTGGGAATATCCATTAGGGACTCAGTTGCCATACATATGCTTTAGACAAGTTCTTGAAGCAAAGCACCTGTCTCCTTTCCAGTTACATTACCTTCAAAGCTTATATCTTTTGTGCCCTGATTTCTTTCTTTCTTTCAGAAGACTTTATTGCGACTCCAAGTATTGAGTTCATGAAGGACCGGTGTGTGTTCTTCAAGGGCCTTCCCACAGATGTCTCAAAACATCTGAACCTCCTGAGGAGTGCTCAGGCTTTACCCTCCCACCAGCAGAGTAGCATGATTTTGAGCTTACATTTGGCTTCAGTGTTGAGGCAGCAGTGGGCCAGTGGGAAAGGGGAGGCAGTCAGTCTTCAAAACATTACCCAGGCATGGGATGGCCCCAACAGGAAGTGCTAGCAATGCAAAACCCATTGTCCTAGAGGATTCTGGAACCTTAACTCTTTCCATGCTAGGATTGATACCAGAGGTGCCCAATGTGGTGAGCCAATGGTGAAATCTGTCAAGCTTCACCAGGTTCTTAGTTAGCAGCCGGTGACAAGATGTCACAATTCAGCTCTGGGGAGAAGGGAGTCCCAGTAAAGTGGGATGGTATATTGACAATTTTAATTCTGACAGGTACTGGAATGATACCCAGGAACATCAACTGGGAGAATATGGGGAGAAGGGAAAAATGTAGCTCTCCAGGAATGGGAGTGTGCTGGATAAGTTAGATGTTCAGGTAGCAAAATTAATTCTAGCTCTCCCACCAGCTGATAAGAACTGGGCTCTGACATTTGGCTTCAGTATTGAGACAGCAGTGGGCCAGTCGGAAGGGTGGCTCCCACTGCTGCCTCAACACTGCATCAGTAGCTCTCTCACTAGCTGATAAGAACTGAGCTCCTAATGTTATGTGTCAAATACATCTCAATTTTAAAAGAAGATGTCTGTCTGTAGGCAGCATTTCTGAGGTTGAAAATAGGTTGAACTAAGGGCAAGGCTGAAGTCTGCACTAGCCTGGCTCACTCTCTCTCTCTCTTTTTTTTTTTTTTTAAGATTTTATTTATTTATTTATTTATTTATTTATTTATTTATTTATTCATGAAAGACACAGAGAGAAAGGCAGAGACATAGAGGGAGAGGCAGGCTCCTCACAGGGAGCCCGATGTGGGACTCGATCCCGGGACCAGGATCATACCCTGAGCCAAAGGCAGATGCTCAACCACTGAGCCACCCAGGCGTCCCTAGCCTGGCTCTCCAGTGCTCCCACACATCCTTTCTCTGGGACTCCTCTCCCGGCCACCCTATTATCCAGCAACTAAAAAAATAAAAGTGTACACAAAAGCAGGATATAGTCGATGCTTATTTTTGTTTTGTGCAGGATCTAATTCAAGGACAATCCATCTCACATAGAAGTAGCTGACTCTGTCTCTCAAGATCATTATGTACTGGCCTCATGACTTGACTAGAGAAAAGAGATTCCATTTATCTGTTTGTGTTTACTGTTTATTCTAGTCTAGTGGATGTGTTCAGTATCCAGGTTTCATCTATGTTTGTAAATTCACCTCATTATTTTTAAAGGATATTTTATGAATTGAAATTAGCCTTATGTGACTCTATAACTTTTAGGGCAATTTCTCTTCCCATTAAAATACAAGGACCATACTCTAGTTTTCCTTTTATGGAGTCAAAAGCATACAAATGTAAAAGGTGTTTATGATTTAAGCACTACTTTATTATTCCATGAATTCTTGGAAAATTACAAAATGTCTTTTGCATGGAAGTTAAGAGGGTTATTATATAGTTAGAGGAAGATGTCCTTCTACTGATTTATTATTTGTGACAGTCAGTACTGTGTTGATGCTTGTTTTAATCAAAGAATATTGATTCCTACTTCATCAATCCTCTCTCCGGTCTATGGGATGTGAAATTTCTCAATTAGGCCACAAGGTGGCAGATTAATTGCAGGAGAAAAAAAAAATCGTCCAAAAGCAATAAAGAAATTTCTTCAACTGAAGTGAAATAAAGAAATATCTTGCCCCCACCTTATCTGTCCCTGTGTGATAGACCTCTATGATGGGAATCCAAACTTGATAAAACAAAAAAACAAAAACCCAGTGGTTTTTAAAGCCTTTTAAAGGAGCATTTTACTACTCCTTTAAAAGAAAACAAAACACAAAACCCTCTGCCCACTTCCTAACAACCTTTCTGAACACAGTTTGTTTGCTTTCTCCATGGCAAAGATTTCTCACAGAAACACCAAAAATGACTCCGGGCACTCAGGAAATTTTAGTCTTCTGTCCTTGTTAATCAATTGGATTATTTATAGTGAGTCTTCCTTTGTAGTGTCCATAAGTCATGTCATTGTTGATTCACTGCCCATTTTGGCTGGGCTTGGTGTCTTCTGTAATTTCTGGGGCTTCTACAGCTGATTGTACCTAGTTTTCCTGCCTCCAATTTCTTCCCCTTCTAACCCATTCTCCTACTTAAAAGCCTACCTCACTGGTGTGGGGTCAAATGCAAACTCCAAGGTGCATAGCACAGGAGGCCACCCTTCCAAACTGGCCTTCAAGCAGCCTTATACACACACACACACACACACACACACACACACACACACTAATTCAGTATAGACATTTTTGTTGTCTGCCAAATATGCCTTTTTTCACACGCATCTGAGTTTGCATATACTGTTCCCTCTACCTAGAATGCTCTTCCCCGCCTGTGTCCAGCGCACATCTAGTGGTATGTGCCTTACCTGATTCTTTTAGGTGGACCTGTGCTCTTCCTGCCTGTCTGGACTTAGCATTCTGTGCTAAGCCTCCTCTTACTGATCTCATGCCATTGATATATAGATATAGAATTTTACATCTGTCTGTCCCTCTTTGTTCAGGGAATGAAATGAGTGATGGGTAGGATATTTTCCAAATAAATAAATTTAAAGTTTTGCTAAATTAAATGCTGGACAATCATTACATATATGGGTCATTTCTTTTTTTTTTTAAGATTTTATTTATTTATTCATAAGAGACACACACAGACAGAGGCAGAGACACAGAGGGAGAAGCAGGCTCCATGTGGGGAGCCCGATGCAAGACTGGATCCCAGGACTCTGGGATCACGACCTGAGCCAAAGGTAGATGCTCAATCACTGAATCACCCAAGGTGTTCCCCTGGGTCATTTCAAAACAAAAAATCACTAAAATATTAATGACTGAACATAGATTTATCCACTTTGTCTTCCTTTTACAGAAGAATTAAGATATTTGGTCTATTAGTAAAACATGTTTTGTGCCACACTAAAATTTTTACTGTGAGAAAGCATATATTTTTAATAAGTTATAAAATGTACTTATAAATTTGCCAAGCCACAGAAAAGATGGTTCAGAATTACTTACTTCTTAGTTTTCATTAGAAATTAAAGGTTTCTAAGTGTTAAAAATTCCAATGCATGTCATTAAAACTACTAGAAATATGGGAAACATCACTGTATGCAATAAAAGTAGGACATGTTTTTGGTAAAAGAAAGTATGAGAAATGGAAATGCATTTTCATCAAGGTAAAAGAAAGTAATTTTGTTCTAAACTGAGCCTGGTTATTTCAGAATACAAAGAAAAACAAAGGACAAAAATCTGATTGTCAAAAAGAAATTTGTAGAAAGAGTTTGTGGAAAAGGAATCTTGGGAAAGAAATTTTAACGTGTGGTCAAGCTGGCTAAAATTAGAATTAATTAAGCAAATGAGTTTCAATATCAAAAGCAAGCTGGTACAAAATTAGAATTTGGTTTTCGAAGGACAAAGCAGTATGTAATAAATACAGTGACTGGGCAACTCTATACCAGAAATCTGCTACCATCTGTCATCACAAACAAGACTACGACACGAGTGACTATATTCCCTATGTTGTACCTTTCATCCCTGTGACTTATGTATTCCCTACTGGAGGGCTGTATGCCCCACTTATGATTACCCATTTTGCCCATCCCTCCCCCATGCCTCTATCTTTTAGCAACCACCAATTTATTCTCTGTATTTATGAGTCGATTTCTGCTTTTTTTGGTTTGTTTTACCATTTTTTAAAAAGATTTTTCTTTATTTGACAGAGAGAAAGAGACAAAGCTCAAGCAGGGGGAGTGGCAGGCAGAGGCAGAGAAGCAGGCTTTCCACTGAGCAGGCTCAACCCCAGGACCCTGATATCATGACCTGAACTGAAGGCAGATGTTTAACCGACTGAGCCACCCAAGTGCCCTGTTTTGTTTTTTATATTCCACATAGAAGTGAAATCATACGGTATTTATCTTTCTCAGCTAGACTTATTCCACTTAGAATAATACCCTCTAGGTCCATCCATGTTGCAAATGGCAAGATTTCCATTTTTTAGGGCTAGTAATATTCCATTGTGTTTATATATACCACATTGTGTTTATATATATCTTCATCCACTCATCCTTTATATGTTTATCTATAGATGGACACTAGGTTGCTTCCATACCTTGGCTGTTGTAAATAATGCTGCAATAAACATAAGGGAGCATATATCGTTTCAATTTAGTATTTTGTTTTCTTTGGGTAAATGCCCAGTAGTGGAACTAGTGGGTGAGATGGTATTTTTATTTTTAATTTTTTGAAGATCCTCTATACTGTTTTCTATAGTGCCTGTGCTAATTTACATTCCTACCGACAATGCACAAGGGTTCCCTTTCCTCCATATCCTCACCAATATTTGTTATTTCTTCTCTTTTTGATTCTAGCCATTCTGATTAGTGTAAGGTGATACCTAATTGTGGGTTTGATTTCTATTTTCTTGATAATTAGGGATGTTCAACATCTGATCATATGTCTATTGGCTATCTGTATGTCTCTGTATGTCTTCTTTGGAAAAATGTCTATTAGAGTCCTCTGCTATATTTCTTTTTTTTTTTTTGCTACTGAGTAAGTTCTTCATATATTTTGAAAACTAACTCCTTATGGAATATATAATTTGCAAATATATTCTCCCATTCAGTATATTGCCATTTTATTTTGTTGGTGGTTTCTTTCATTGGGCAAAAACTTTTTATTTTGATATGGTCCCAAAAGTTTAATTTGCTTTTGTTTCCCAGGCCTGAGGATATAGATCCAGAAAAAATATTGCTAATACTGATAGCCAAGAGATTACTGCCTGTGTTTTCTTGTTGGCAGTTTTATGGCTTCGGGTCTCAGATTTAGGTCTTGAATCCACTTTAAGTTTATTTTGTGTATGGTATTAAAAAGTGGTCTAGTTTCATTCTTTTGCATGTTGCTGTCCAGTTTTTCTAACACCATTTATTAAAGAGACTGTCTTTTCCCTGTTATGTATTCTTGCCTTCTTTGTCATAAGTTAATTGACCAAATAATTGTGGGTTTATTTCTGGACTCTCTATCATGTTCCACTGATCTATGTGTCTATTTTTGTGCCGGTACCATGCCGTTTTGATTATTACAGCTTTGTGGTATAGCTTGAAATCTGGGATTGTGTTACCTCCAGGCTTTTTTCTTCTTTCTCAAGATTGTTTAGTGTATTCAGGGTCTTCTGTGGTTTCATACAAATGGTAGGATTATTTGTTCTAGTTCTGTGAAAAATGCTATAGGTATTTTGATAAGAATTACATTCAATCTGTAGATTGCTTTGGATAGTATGACATTTTATCAATATTCTTTCAACCCAGATCAATAGTCTTTCAATTCAGATGAGCATGTATCTCTTTCCATCTGTGTCATCTTCAATTTTTTTCATAATTCTTTTATTGTTTACAAAATATATCTTTCACCTTTCTTGGTTAAGTCCATTCCTAGGAATTTTATTATTTTTTACTGCAATTGTAAGTGGGATTGTTTTTCTTAATTCCTCTTTCTGCTACTTCATTAATAGTGTATAAAAAAATAAAAATATAAATATAACAAAGTTTTGTATATTGATTTTAGAACATGCAACTTTACTGAATTTATTCATTTTTCATTCTAATATTTTTTGGTGGAATCTTTAGGGTTTTCAGGTATAGTATGTCATCTGCTAAAAGTGACAGTTTAACTTCTTCTTTACCAATATGGTTGCCTCCAATATCTTTATCTTGTCTGATTGCTGAGGCTAGGATTTCCAGTGCTATGTTGAATAGAAGTGGTGAGCACGGAAGTCTTTGTTGTTTCTAACCTTATAGGAAGAGCTTTCAGTTTTTCATCATTGTGTATGATGTTAGCCGTGATTTTGTTATATATCGCCTTTATTATTTTGTAGTATGTTCTCTCTAAACTCACTTTTTTTGAGAATTGTTGTCATGAAAAAATGTTGAGTTTTGTCAAATGCTTTTCCTGCATCTACTGAGATGATAAAATGAGCCTTCCATTTAGCCTTCATTTTGTTAACATGGTATATCATATTGATTGATTTGCAAACACTGATCCATCTTTACAACCCAGGATAAATTCTATTTGATGATGATGAATGACTCTTTCAATGTATTGTTAGACACAGTTTGCTAATATTTTGTTGAGCATTTTTGCAATTATGTTCATCTTTTGGCCTGTTCTCTTTTTTTGTAATGTTTCTGTCTGGTTTTGGTATCAAGATGATGGTAGCCTTGTAGAATGTGTTTGGAAACTTTCTCTTCTATTTTTTGGAATTGTTTGAAGGAAAAAAGGTATTAACTCTTTTTTTGGTAGAGTTTATCTGTGAGTCCATCTGGTCCTAGACTTTTGTTTGTTGGGAGTTTTTTTTTTTTAAAGATTTTATTTATTCATGAGAGATAAACAGAGAGAGAGGCAGAGACATAGGCAGAGGGAGAAACAGGCTCCCTGCAGGGAGCCTGATGCAGGACTCAATCCCAGGACCCTGGGATCATGACCTGAGCCAAAGGCAAAGGTTCAACCACTGAGCCACCCAGGCATCCCTGTTGGGAGTTTTTTGATTGCTGATCCAATTTTGTTACTAGTAATCAGTCTTTTCAAATTTTCTATTTCCTCCTGATTCAGTTATGGAAGATTGTATGTTTCTAGGAATTTATCCCTTCTTCTAGATTGTCTGCTTTTTTGGTTTATAATTTTTCCTAATATTCTCTTAAAATCCTTTGTGTTTATGTGGTGTTGGTTGTGACTTCTCTTTCATTTCTGGTTTTATTTGTGTCCTCTCTTTTTCTTGGTAAGTCTAGCCAAAGGCGTACTCATTTTGTTTATCTTTTAAAAAGCCAGCTCTTGATTTTGTTGATCTTTTTTTTTTTTTAAGATTTTATTTATTTATTCATAGAGACACACACAGAATGAGAGAGAGAGGCAGAGACACAAGCAGAGGGAGAAGCAGGCTCCAAGCGAGAGCCTGACGTGGGACTCGATCCAGGGTCTCCAGGATCACGCCCCGGGCTGCAGGCGGCGCTAAACCGCTGCGCCACCGGGGCTGCCCGATTTTGTTGATCTTTTCTATTTTTTTTTTTTAGTGTCTATTTTACTTATTTCCACTCTCATCTTTATTATTTCCTTTTTTTCCTATTAACTTTGGGGTTTGTTCTTCTAGTTCTTTTAAGTGTAAGTTTAGATTATTTGAGTTTTTCTTATTTCTTGAGGTAGGCCTGTATCACTATAAATTTCCCTCTTAGAACTGTTTTTGTTGTGTCCCAAAGATTTTAGGTCATTGTGTTCTATTTTCTTTTATCTCCATGTATTTTTTTTCCTCTTTAATTTCTTCATTGACCATTAGTTGTTTAGTTGCATGCTGTTTGGCCTCCACATGTTTGTGTTTCTTCCAGTTTTTTCTTGTAATTGATTTCTAGTTTCATACCATTGTTGTTGGTAAAGATACTTAATTTTATTTCAGTATTCTTAAATGTATTGAGATTTGTTTTGTGACCTAACATGTGATTGATACTGGAGAATGTTCTGTGTGCCCTTGAAAATAATGTGTATTCTGTTTTTTTTGGGTGGAATGTATATATATCTGTTAAATCCATCCAGTCTAATATGCCATTTAAAGCCACTGTTTCCTTGTTGATGTTCTGACTGGATAATCTATCCATTGATGTAAGTAGGGTATTAAAGTCTATTATTATTGTATTTTTAATTTCTGTATGTCTGCTAATATTTGCTAATGCATTTGGGTGCTTTGATGTTGGACATACAGTTACAATTATTATATCTTCTTGTTGGATTGATCCATTTATCATTATGTAATGCCCTTTTTTGTCACTTGTTATCTTTGTCTACTTTGTTTGATGTAAGTATTGCTTCTCTGGCTTTCTGTTCTATTTGCATGGAATATATTTTTTTGTTCTATTTGCATGGAATATATTTTTCTGTTTGCATGGAATATATTTTTCTATCTCTTCACTATCTGTGTGTGTCTTTAGGTCTAAAGTGAGTTTCTTATAGGCAACATAAAGATGGGTCTGGTTTTTATATCCATTCTGTTACCCTAAGTCTTTTGATTGGAGCATTCAGACCATTTACATTTAAAGTAATCATTGATAGTAATATTGCCATTTTGCTAATTGTTTTCTGGTTATTTTTCATAGTTCTCTGTACCTTTCTTCTCTTCTTGTTCTTTTTCCTTGTGACTTTCTTTAGTGTTATACTTGATTTTCTTTCTCTTTATTTTTTGTATATGTAATATAGGTTTTTGATTTGTGCTTACCATGAGGTTCATTTATAACATACTAAATTAATAGCAGCCTATATTAAGTTAATGGTCACTTAAATTGTTTTTTTAAAGATTTTATTTACTTATTCATGACAGACACACAGAGAGAGATCGAGACATAGGCAGAGGAAGAAGCAGGCTCCATGCAGGAAGCCTGATGTGGGACTTGATCCTGGGACTCCAGGATCACACCCTGAGCCAAAGGCAGATGCTCAACCGCTGAGCCACCCAGACATCCCAATGGTCACTTAGATTTAAACACATTCTAAAAGAACTTCATTTTTACCCCCTCCACACTTCATTATATGTTGTCATATTTTAGATCATTTTATTGTATGAGTTCTCTTAAGTAAATTTTTAGATACAATTTTTTAATTATTTTTGTCTTTTAACCTTCTAAGTTGCTTCATAAGTGATTGCTCTACTGCCTTTACTGTATGTTTGCTTTTATTCGTGATTTTTTTTCCTTTTATAATTTTCTCACTTCTAATTATTTTCTTTTCCACTTAAAGAAGTCCCTTTAACATTGCTTGTAAGACTGGTTTAGTGGTGACAAACTGCTTTATGTTTTGTTTGTCTAGGTAACACTTTACCTTTCCTTCTATTCTGATTGATAAACTTGCCAGATAGAGTATTCCTCAATGTAGGTTTTTCTTTTTCTTTCAGCACTTTGAATGCATGATGACACTCCCTTCTGGCCTGTAATGTTTCTCCTGAAAATAAGCTAATAGCCTTATGGGGTTGTACATAAGTAGTTCCTTTGTCTTGCTTGTGTTAAAATGTTCTGTTTATCTTTAATCTGTGACATTTTAATTATATTGTGTTGTAGTATGGCCTTCCTTTAGTTCATCTTATGTGGAACTCTCTGTACTTTCTAAACCTAGATGTCTGCTTCTTTCCCCAGTTTAGGACATTTCAACTATTATTTCTTAAAATAAATTCTCTACTCCTTTCTCTCTTTTCCGCCTGGAAGCCCTATCATTCAAATGTTTGCTTGATGTTGTCCAAGATAAATCTTAGCCTATCCGCATTTTTAAATTCATCTTTATTTTTGCTGTTTAGCATTCCATTTTCCTATCTTCCAGATCACTGATCTGTTTTTCTGCATTCTCTAATCTATTGTTGATTCCCTCTAGTGTATTTTTCATTTCGGTATTGTATTCTGCAACTCTAATTGATTCTTTTTTATGTTTTCTATCTCTTTGTTGAAATTCTCACTGAGTTCTTCCACTCCTTTCTCTAGTCCAGTTGCATCGTTATGACCATTACTTTGATCTCTATATCAGGTACATTACTTAATTCCATTTTATTTCATTCTTTTTCTGAGGCTTTGTCTTGTTCTTTCATTTGGATCATATTCATCTGTCCCCTGTATAGACTGTGTATGCCTGGTGATTTTGACTGGCTAACTGGAGCTGTGGCCAGCATGGGCTGGGAGTAGTACGGGGGCTGTCTGTGCAGAGGGCACTTTGGTAGGACACCTGAAGCTGAGGTGGGCATAAGCCAGGGTGTCCTGGGGCACTCCATGCAGGGGTGCCCAAAGAGCCAAGGTGGTCATGGGCCTGGGGAATCCTGGGATGCTCTGTTCATGGGGTCATCTGACAAGTCATCTGACAAGTCATCTGGAGCCAAAAGTAAAGTATCCTAACAAGTTGTATAGAGTCAAAGTGGTACAGGCCTGGAGTGTTTCAGGGCTCTTTCTGCCTGTGTCACTTCAGCAAGAAGGCTAGAGCTGTAGTAGGGGCTGATCATAGGTGTCTTGGTGTGTGCTGCTCTGGGGCCACTGGGATGGGATCAATGGGATTGATGTGGGCTAAGGGCCTGGGGTTTGCTCAGATGGTAGACTGGCTAGGATGCCAGGACCCTCATCTTATCTTCACTTTCAAGATAGAGGGGGACCATAAACCAGGATGCTTGCCAGCCCCTCCAACCCAGAGAGAGCTCCCTGCTGTTTGGCACAGTTTTATTCATATTCTAGTTGATATTTTAACCCGTGGCAATTTTTCTGTGTCTCAGAGCAGAGGAATCTGCTCACAGTCCCTCAGGTCTATCCGTGCCCACTGCAGTTTGCCACATGGGGTAAGAGACCTGAGTGTGGTGTTTGTTACTGTGTCTCTGTCTCTTTTGCCATTCTTTATGTGATCTCTATTCTTTTGTTGTACAGATGCTGTTCAGTCAGCCCTCAGTTCTTCAGGAAGAATGGCTCTAGAAATAGCTATAGATTTGATATGTCTGTGAAGAATGTAAGTTCATGGTCTTTCTATGTCACCATCCAGGACCTTTCCTTTTCTAACTCTTGAAAGTGTTGGGAATCCATTGCTAAAACAATAGCTGCCCAACAAAAATTCATAGACTCTGGCCAAAGTTGTTGGCAATAGCAGTCCTTAGTTATCTCTTAGCTGAGCAAGGAAATGTCTGTGGTGTGGTTAACACCACTTACTGCACCTGGTTTAACACTTGTGCAGAAGTTGAAACTCAGTTACATGAGATTACTGAGCAAGCCATTTGGTTTAAAAAGGTGACTCCTTCAGGGTGATCTCTTTTTTACTTATTTGATTTTGATTGTTTTGGGTAATGTGGACCATGTCTCCAAAGGGTAGTGCAAACATTGGAAATTATTCTACTTATAATAATCACGGTAGTCTCCTTAGGACGTTGTATTCTCTCAAAGGTTTTCAATACATGTTCACAGTTACTAACCACCAAGCAAATGATCTCCCTAAGACTGGAACATCAGAAAAGGAATGAAAAGAATGATCAACCTAAAAAAATGTGAACCTGAAGTCATGACCTGTGAATATCACAGGGATTAAGGAAAACAAAACAAAATAATAATAGCAAAAAGTGATGACCTGTGTGTACCACACAAAATATTTTTTAAAAATACTGAGAACATCTGTTCAGGGAGTGCTATTAATGCCTTAAATTTTTTCATATCTTTCAGTTTAGCCGAGAATCTAGTCAAGAGGGGGAGTTGTTTAAAAAGAGACTACAGGCCCCAAATGGAGTTACTTATGCTAAGCTTTACAAAGCAAATTGCAGGTTCGGCCTCTCCAGGAATGTAATCTTTAACCAATTAATCCAGAATTATCTGGTTAGCATTAGACAGGAAATTGACCAAATACACTCTTTTCAACCCCCTCAGGAAGATGCCTGAAACCATGCACTCCAATAAATCCTTCCTGCCTCCTTTCTGCCTTTAAAAACTTTTCCTTTCTATAGGATGCTGCCCAATTTATGGATCATTCAATAAAGCCAATTAGGTCTTCAAATTTACTCAGTTGAATTTTTTTTTTTAACACTCAGATCAAGTCATGTTGGGACTGAGCTTTTGCACACCACAGAAAGGCAATTTTTGGGCAAACTGGAGAGTCTGCCAACTGGAAAAAATGAGTTCACACTTCCTCAACCATAATACAGAGGGACCATGGGAGGTCCCTTCCACCTCAAACGCTGACAGAATTCTGCTGATTCATCCTCACGCAGTGGAGTTCTTATGGAGGAGGGAATTGGGGTAGCTGGGAACACCCTAGACCTTGTGACACAGAGAAGAAGCTTGGCCAAGCAGAGCTCCAGAACTGTGGCCTAAATGCAGGCTTTGTTCAGTGAGGGAGCCTGGTGCCATTTAGCTCTGAAATAGAGATAAAGAATTAAGGGGTGAATCCACTGGTTTTACTACATTTTGCTGTATTTGTTCCCATTGAGAAACCTATTTCATCAAGTAGGCTATTATTTACTTCAAAAAGAAAGAGATCCCTGTGAGTTAAATACAAATTTAATTTAGGGCTTCTTAGCAGGGTCCAGGAGAAAAACAACACCCAGCTATTGAAGGGAAAATGTGGATTTCCCCTTCCACAAGCTGGTTGATTCTCTGGGGATTTCCACCTCAGGAGTTGCTTCTTGGGAGAAATTTAGCTTGGTCTAAATTGAGATGCACCGCAGTGCACACATGACACATGTGCAAATATTGTGTAGTATTTCTTGATTTTATTTTTCTCCAGGAAGAAAATCTGGATTAGAGATTTGTGGTGGGAAAAGGGAGCAGATGATTCCCAGCAATTTAAAGCACCACTCAGCACCAACTAGCCAGTGGTTATCAGCCTTACCTTAGAATTGCCTTTCCTTCTGGATTCAACTTCCTTCTCCCCTTCTGAGTGTGGGTTAGTTGACCCACCTTTAGCAATCCTGTCTGGTACCTCCTCTTTCATAGACTATGAGTCAATGAAGTCAGGCTCTTTCTTGAGCAGTGTTCTCCAGTGGTCAATGTTGGATTAGCTCAATTTACATTTGTGAAATGAGCAGAGCAAGCAAATGAATAAGTTAATAAGTGAATTCCTAGCCCTTATCATGGTCTCTCGAAATTACCCATTTTCTTGTTTGTCTCACTGACTAAACCAAATGTTGTCTTAGGCCAGAAGCTGTTTGCCTTGTTCACCAGTGCCAAAGGTAGTGCCTAACCAAAGTATATAAATATGAAAAGGAGGAAGGGACAGGGGATCCTTATCCTCTAAGAGTTTGTCTCCCAGTTAGGGAGATCACATATGGAATAATCTGAGAACCGAAAGCAGCTACACTGACAGCTGTAATATTTGGAGAGCACAAGGTGCCCTGAGGAGATAAGACACAAGTTGGAGAGGGGATTGCCTGGGGACTGAGGGGACCAGAAAGCTCTGCCCCAGGAATAACCATCCAGGGTAACAAACTATGTGAGCAGAGTTTAGTGGGGACAACATTGGGAGTTTGGAAGTTTCTGAAAGGAATGGAAGTGTTGCCAAAATGCTGATCAAAAGCAATTGGATTTAGATTACAGACACCAAATGAGGAAGTGAGTGAGAACCCTAGGACCCTTTTCTCCAACCTCACTGCTGGAGTTGGTGTATGATGAAAGCAGGTGGAATTCAGCCTTTCAGGCAAGTCTGTCTTAGCAGACAGGACAATAGTCATACCTTTTTTGTTAAAGCCACTCCTTACTCTCTAATCTTTAAGTACTTGACAAGTGCTTTGCATGAAAGATTCACTTAAAACAGATGTAACAGCATGTTAGTAGCAGGAGAATCCACTAGGCTTCTTTTGGATCAGAATCCCTTGTTAAGTGATGGAATACAAATCCAAAGGGAAGCCTAGGCCTTGAATGTTCTTCAAAGAAAGTTAGGCGACCAACTCATTAGATTGCTGTTCCTAAATCAAGCTAGTGTGAGGATGTCTAGTCTAAATTTCACCAGTGAAACTATATTTCTGATTCCTTGATGTTAACCACCTCTCCCCCAGTGCATATTTACACAGATATAATTGAAAGCTGACCTCAAATGCTAACCCCCTTGCAAAGTTTATTTCTGATTAGGGCTCTTTAAATGATAATTAACTATCCCTCAGATTTGAATTAGAACAAATGTACCCACCATATGTGCATATGCTAAAATATTTAAAAGTAAATTACAGACAGCATAGCACAGAGAATTATGAAAATGTCTAGGCTTAGAGAGACTTGGCATTATGGTGCATTGTGGATGGGGTCTTCTTGGGCAATAAGGAGAGATTGACAGCTGAATGCCGAGATACCAAAACCAGATTCAATCTCAAATGTATCAGCAATCTCCTATTTCACAGCCCTTGTCCTCTTAGTTTCTGGCTTATCATCTTATGTCCTGAATTATTTTAACAGCGCCCTAACCAATCCCCCTGCCTCACATACTTTCTCATCACTCCCCTGTCTCCCCCAGGCAAATCTATTCTCTTCATAGTTATCATTGCATTCTCTCTTAAAAGACAACCTGTTATGAAACTTGATGGTTTAAAACATGTCAGTGGCTTACCCACTCTTTATAGAATGAACTCCAAACCTCTTAACTCCTTAGCTTAAATGCCCTCTATAATTCACCCTTTTCATTGTCACCTCCTGCCACCTCCTGCTTTGCTACTGACACTTGGATTAATACAAAATGTTTTAGGGTTGCTGTCCTGCCTGCCTTATCTTGTTCATGTCTCAGTACCTTTGCATCAGATATTCCTTCTTCTTCTCATTCACCCAACCCCATGTAACCAGCCTTTACATATCCTACAACAGTTTCTCAAGATATAAGAGTAATGTACAAGAATGAGTTGTATATAAATGAGTGACGAATAAGTGAAAATTGAATTAAGTACAACAGAATTATTTATAATAGCATCAAGAAAACATAAACTGCATTGCAATAAACTTAGCAAAATACAATTGGCCCTTGGGCAGCATGGTTTTAAGCTGCACAGGTCCACTTATATGCGGAACTTTTGCAATAAGTAACTACTATAAATGTATTTTATCTTCCTGAGGATTTTCTTAACATTTTCTTTTCTCTAGTTTACTATAAGAATACAGTATTTAATACATTTGGCATACTAAACATGTGGAAATTGGCTGCTTATATTATTACTAAGGTTTCCAGTCAACAGTAGGCTATTAATAGCTAAGTTTGGGGGGATTCAAAAGTTATACATGGATTTTTTACTGTGTAGGAGGTTGGCACCCCTATCCCCTACATTGCTCAAGGATCAAGTGTATATGCAAGTCTTACATGTTAGTAACTATAAAACTGATAAGGAAAAAAAACCTAAATAAATGCGGAAAGATCCTATGGTCATGGATTAAAAGACCCAATATTGTTAAAATGTATTTCTCCCAAATTGAGCTATAGATTGCAATTCAGTCAAAATCCCAGCAGGCTTTCTTCTGTGTCTTGACAAACTGATCCTAAAGTATATATGGAAAATCAATAGTTATAGAATAACCAAACAATTTTGAAAAAGAAGTACAAAGTTAGAAGGCTCACACTAACTGATTTTAAGACTTACTGGAAAGCTATAGTAATGAGGACAGTGTGGCTTGGGCCTAAGAATAGACGTATAATTCAATGGAGCAGAATTGAGGGCCCAGAAATAGGCCTTCACATATACAGTCAATTGATTCTGACATGTGACAAGATAATTCAAAGGGGAACAATAGTCTTTTCAGTGAATTATGCTGGAACTATTGGACATCCAAATGTAAAAAAATAAGTAAAATGACACTCTACCTTTATTCGCACCATAAATTAACTCAAATTGGATCATAGACCTAAATGTAAAACTATACAACTTCTAAAAGAGAAAACAGAAGAATATCTTTCAGAGTCTGTGTTGGGCAAAAAAAAAAACGTCTTAAAGAGAATACAAGAAGCACAAACCATGAAATTTTTTTTAAATTGCTAAACTTTATCAAAATTAAAATGTTCTATTCAAAAGCCATTGTATCTCAAAGTTCTTCAGAGAAACAATCAATAAGAGATAGATAGATGATAGATGGATAGATAGATAGATAATAGGGAGTTGGCTCTCACACAATTACGGAGGCTGAGAAGTTCCATCTATATTCTGAAATCTGAAGATTTAGAAAAGCTAGTAGTGGTATAATTCAATACCAAGTCCAAAAGCCTGGTAACTAGGAGAGCTGAAGGTATAGATTCCAGTCCAGCTTGAAGGCCTCACAGCCAAGAGCACCAAGGCAGAAGAAGATCAGTGCCTCTGCTCAAGCAATTAGACAGAAAGAAAAAAGGGTGAATCCCTCCTTTGTCCGCCTTTTCTTCTGTTAGGCCCTCAATAGATTGGATGATGCCCACCCACATTGCAGAGAGCAATTTATTCTACTGAATCCACCAACTCAGAAGTTAATCTCATCTGGAAATGTTCTTACAGACATACCCAGAAATAATATTTAATCTTAATATCCATTGGCCAATAAGTTGACACATAAAATTAACCATCCAGGCACTGTTAAGAAAGTGAAAGGAGAAGTCGTAATCTGAGTGAAAATATTTGCAGAGCAAACATCTGGTAAAGGACTTATGTCCACAATACATAAAGAGCTCTCAGAAGGTAAATAAACAATCCAATTAAAAATTAGGCAAAAGGTTTGAACAGACACTTTACCAAAGGAGATTTATATATAGAAAAAAACCATGAATATGTCCAATATCATCAGTCACCAGAGAACTGCAGATTAAAACCATAATGAAATACAACAGTATACCTGTTAGAATGGAGGGAAAAACAGGATACCAAATGTCAGTTGAGAATACTGAGCAACTGGATCTCTTGTAAATTGCTATTGAGAACACAAAATGGTAGTCACTTTTGAAAACACATTGGCAGTTTCTTACAAAATTATATACTTACCCTAAGACCCAACAAACTGATTCTTAGGTGTTTATCTAAGATAAATAAAAACTTATGTTCAAATAAAAACCTGTTCATAAAAGTTTATAGCAGTTTTATTCATTATCATCAAAAACTGGAAATACCCCAAATGAACCTCAACTGGTGAATAGATGAACTTGTAGTATACTACGCTACTGTAAAAAGGAATTAAATCCTGGTACATATCACAACATGACTGAATTCCAAACAGATTGTGGCTAAGTGAATAAAACCAGACTCAAAAGTCTACTTACCTTTTGGCGTACTGGTAAAGGCAAAACCAAATAAACAAACAAACAAACAAAATAGATCAGTGGTTAACAGTAACTAGTAGAGATAAGGAGCTAATCAGAGAGAAACACAGAGGAATTGGGGAAAATGATGGAGCTGTTACATATCTTCATTGCTATGATGCTTATACTACTGAATACATTTGTCAAAATAGAACCATGCATTAAAAGGTTGGATTTTACTGTATGTAAATTATGTCTCAATATTTTTTTAAAAAAGAATTTAAGAAAATTTGGGGTGCCTGGGTGGATTAGTTAGTTAACATCTACCTTCAGCTCAGGTCATGATCTCAGGGTCCTGGGATAGGAACCCCCCCACCTTTGGGCTCCTTGCTCAGCAGGAAGCCTGCTTCTCCCTCTCCCTCTGCTGCTCCCCTTGCTTGTGCTCTCGTACTGTCTTTCTCAAATAAATAAATAAAATCTTAAAAGAATTTAAGAAAATTTAAGAGTTTTTAGTACTGTTAAGACCTCAGTGATTCCGTGAGTACTGCACTTCAACCCTTTATTAATTTTCAAAATTCCTTTGAACTCTTTGGAGGTACCCATTTTCTAATGGTTACTTTGTTGATACTCATTTGACTCTAGTTTGCAAAAAAATAATTCAGAAAGTATCATCTCCTCCCTTGTTTTCTTCTTTTCCTCTCTTTATCTCTCCCTCTTTCTTTAGTAAAAGTATACCTCCTATGTTGTTCACAGTATGTCTGGAGACAGATTTATGTCACCATCAAAAAGATGGACTTTGTGAACCTGATTCTATGGAGCTGCAAGGCCACATTATGTTGGAAACTCTAGAGTAACCTTTAATTGCTCAAGTATCAGTTTCTGGAGATTCCATAATTTCACACAGAGGCTTCCAGATCTTTCCAAGTATGCTGCCAAAGACCGCCCTGTTTCCTCTGGCAAAACTGGGCATCCAAGACATGGTTGTGCAACTGCAATCTTGGCTAATAGGGGTTAAAATCAGAAAAGCCTACCATAGGCAGATCAATGAAGAAGATACAAGTTTGACATCCTTGGAGGGCACTGTGTGTTTCTCTTGGAACTCTAGTTGCTGAAAAATTTCTCTCTCTCTCATCCTTTTTCAAAGGACATTTTCAAACATTTACAAAAGTAGACAGAATAGTTTGACTTCCACAAAACCATCATTCAGCTTCAAAAACTATCAATTTATGACCAACCTTGTTTCACCTATACTCCTACCCATCCCTCACCTTAGGTTATTTGGCAGCAAATTCCAGAGATACTTCTTCTGTCGATATCTCAGTATGTGTTTATCTGTAAAATATAAAGATTGTATTTAAAAATAACCATACTTCTATTACTACATCTTAAGAAATGTAATAAATTCTTTGGTACTATTAAGTTTAGTGCTCAAATTTCTACTTATCTCATAAATGCCATAAATGGGTTTTTTAGATTTTGTTCACATAAGTGTGTTTAAATGTTTGCTTGACTCAGGTTCCAAACAAGGTTCATACCATGTAATTTGGTTGTTACGTTTCTTGTGCCTCTTTAATCTATTGGTTTTTTCTCAATTTCTTTTTCTTTTTATGAACTTTATTTTTTAGAACAGTTTTAGGCTTATAGAAAAGTTGAGAAGATGATATAGAACATTCTCATATGTGAGAATGGGGAAACTCTACCTTGTTTCCCAATAATTAACATCTTGCATTAGCATGGTACATTTATTATGATGAACGAACCAATTTAGATATATTACTACTAATTAAAGTCAACTAAAGTCCATACTTCATTTAGATTTTCTTAGTTTTTACCTAATGTCCTTATTCTGTTCCACAATCCGACCTCGGCTACCTTTTTACATTTAATGTTTCCTCTTGGCTGTGGCAGTTTCTCAGACATTCCTTGTCTCTGATAATCATAAGAGTTTTGAAGTATTGGTCAGATATTTTATAAATTGAGATTTGTCTGTTTTTCTCATGCTTATCTTAGGGATGTGGGTTTGGGGGAGAACACCACAGGCACAATGTATAATTCTCATAATATCATATCACAGGTTCATGCTGTTAACATGCCTTAACATGGTTGATGTTGACCTTGATTACTAGGCTGAGATAATGTTTGTCAAGTTTATCCACAGTAAAGTTACTTCTTTCTTCACTTTTCGTCTACTGTACTGTTTGGAAGGATGTCACTGCACACAGCTCACACTTAAGGAGTGGACGGTTATGAGCCATCTCCTTGAGGGTGAAATATTTACATATGTTATTTGGAACTCTTTTAAGGGAGATTTATTTCTTCTCCCCAGTTTATTTATTTATTCAATCATTCACATATCCATGTGGACTCCTAAATATTCATTTTAATTTTTCGGTTAAATATTCATTTAATTTTCAGTTATAGTTTATTTCATTGCTCAAATTGCTCCAGCTTTGGCTATTGGAAAATTTTCCAATTTGCTTCAGCGTGCTATTATATGCCCCATCATTATGGTGGATTGTTTTTGAGTATTCCCTTGTTCTGTGGGACTGCAAGATATTCCAAGTTCATTCTTACATTTCCTACCCAGTCCTAGGAATAGCCATTTCTCTAAGGATCCCTGTTTCCTTTTATTGGAGAAGGGTTTTAGAGATCAAAATTTGGAGTCTAGGAGTGCTCATTGTTCTAGGCCTTCTCAGCTGACAGAGCAAGAGCATATATGTGTATATACTTACCTGTAACTGTATCTGCATTATACTAGACATGAGTTCATACTGATATCTTCAACTTCAATCCATTGACACAAGGATCATTCTGGCCACCTTCCCTTGCTTATCAGTAAATTCTCACTTCAACAGTGAGAAACCTGCCTCTTACCACCCACTGCCCATTTACTTAATTGTTTAGTTCCAGCATACATGTGCAGTAATATCAGAATTATTAACACAAAGAAACATCTTTACCCACTAGAATACAGTGCTTGTATACAGATATGTGCGGGGTGTTTTGTTTTGTTTTTTGGGTTTTTTGTGGTTTTTTTTGCCTTTAGTCTTGAATACTCCACTCATTTCCAAAGTCACTTAGGTAACTTGACACTTAGGTTAAGCATACTTTATGACCCAGCCATTCTACTCAGGTATTTACCCAAGGGAAATGTAATCATATGTTTATACAAAGACTTATATGCAAGTGTTCACAACACCTTTATTTTTAACAGCCAAAAACTAAAACAACTCAAAATGTCTGTCAATAGAAAAATGGGTAAATAAATTTCATATAGCTCAACAATGAAATGATTCAGTGGTAAAAAGGAATGAACTATTAATATATGCATAATATGTCTGAATCTCTAAATGATTATACTCAGTGAAAAAAGCCAGATACAATCAGCATATCTATATAAAATATTCAAATATGCAAAGCAATTTATAATGACAGCTGATCCATGGTGATCTGGGGATGAAAGAATTTGGGGGAGAGGCAGAAAAGAGAGATTATAAGGGGTCATCATGGGGAATGGTAGATAAGTTTACTCTCTTGACTGTGGTGATAGTTGCCTGGGAGAAAACATATGGCACAGTTTCCAGTTGTCAAGTTTAAATATATGCAGTTTATGCTCATTTTACCTCAATAAAATGTCTATGCCTAATGCTCTTTATCCATTTTCATTCTAGGGCAGTGCTTCTCAAACTTTAATGTACCTATGAATTCCCCTAAGGATCATGTTAAAATGCAGATTCTGAGCCACTAATTAGGAGGCAACCGGAGATTCTATATTTCTAATAAGTACCCAGGTGGTGTAATTGCTGGTCTGTGGGTCACAGTTTGAATGGCAGTGCAGTTCATTAATTTTAGATGGAATTACCTGGGGAGCTTTTGGAACTTGCCAATACTTTGTGCACAGACATAGGATTCTACAGGCATGTAGTAGAGCCTGGAAGTGCACTTTTCACAAGACCCTCAAAGGTTCTGATGCTCTGATATTCCATTACCAGACACAGGAACACATTAATCAAGAGTTTGCAAGCCAACCTGGCCATGTTCTCTAATGTATTCAATAATTTGCACAAAATTTCCAGAAATAATTTGAATTATTCCAAAGTCTTTCTTCTATTTTTATTCTTTGTCTTTTGTTTACATAAAATAGATAGAATTGGAGATCATTGAGTTGGTAAAAGTCCAGAGGTCACTGTATCAGCAAATAGGGAGGTAATTTAACACCTAGGGACAGGTCCACCTATAATTATAAGGAATTTGTTGTGCTTCAGGTAACAATTGAGAAAGGGCTCCTTCTTCCTTTTCTCACTTTAATCTGTACAAGAAGTCTGTAGAAAGAGCTCAAGTTGAAGCAGGCAAACGGGGTTTCTTATTTATACAAATAGCATTCTAACTTTGGGAAAATGTACTCTTTGAGCCTCTATTCTTTTACTAAATGGGGATAATATACCTATTTTGCATGGAAAATAATGCAAAAGAAAACTGATGAGTCACCCCCTTCCATAAGCAAAGTAAAAGAATATACAGTTCACAGAAAACAAATGAATTTTACATATGTGAAGTAAGCCTTACCTTGATTCACAGCAAAAGAAATGTGTATTAAAACTACAGTCAGGTGGAAGAAAGACAGTCTCTTCAATCAATGGTGCTGGGAAAATTGGACATCCACATGCAGAAGAATGAAACTAGACCACTCTCTTTCACCATACACAAAGATAAACTCAAAACGGATGAAAGATCTAAATGTGAGACAAGATTCCATCAAAATCCTAGAGGAGAACACAGGCAACACCCTTTTTGAACTTGGCCACAGTAACTTCTTGCAAGATACAACCACGAAGGCAAAAGAAACAAAAGCAAAAATGAACTATTGGGACTTCATCAAGATAAGCTTTTGCACGGCAAAGGATACAGTCAACAAAACTCAAAGACAACCTACAGAATGGGAGCAGATATTTGCAAATGACGTATCAGATAAAGGGCTAGTTTCCAAATCTATAAAGACCTTATTAAACTCAACACCAAAGAAACAAACAATCCAATCATGAAATGGGCAAAAGACATGAACAGAAATCTCACAGAGGAAGACATAGACATGGCCAACATGCACGTGAGAAAATGCTCTGCATCACTTGCCATCAGGGAAATACCAATCAAAACCACAATGAGATACCACCTCACACCAGTGAGAATGGGGAAAATTAACAAGGCAGGAAACCACAAATGTTGGAGAGGATGCGGAGAAGGGGGAACCCTCTTACACTGTTGGTGGGAATGTGAACTGGTGCAGCCACTCTGGAAAACTGTGTGGAGGTTCCTCAAAGAGTTAAAGATAGACCTGCCCTACGACCCAGCAATTGCACTGCTGGGGATTTACCCCAAAGATACAGATGCAATGAAACGCCGGGACACCTGCACCCCGATGTTTCTAGCAGCAATGTCCACAATAGCCAAACTGTGGAAGGAGCCTCGGTGTCCATTGAAAGATGAATGGATAAAGAAGCTGTGGTTTATGTATATAATGGAATATTACTCAGCCATTGGAGATGACAAATACCCACCATTTGCTTCGACGTGGATGGAACTGGAGGGTATTATGCTGAGTGAAATAAGTCAATCGGAGAAGGACAAATATTATATGTTCTCATTCATTTGGGGAATATAAATAATAGTGAAAGGGAATAGAGGGGAAGGGAGAAGAATTGGGTAGGAAATATCAGAAAGGGAGACAGAACATGGAAGACTCCTAACTCTGGGAAACGAACTAGGGGTGGTGGAAGGGGAGGAGGGCGGGGGGGGGGGGGGTGAATGGGTGATGGGCACTGAGGGGGGCACTTGACGGGATGAGCACTGGGTGTTATTGTGTATGTTGGCAAATTGAACACCAATAAAAAATAAATTTATTATTTAAATAAATAAATAAGTAAATAAATAAATAAATAAATAAAACTACAATCAGGTATGTTTTTTACCTATCGTATTGGCAAAGATCATTTCATACACTGTGTTTACAAACCAGAAATTATAGGCGCTTGCCAACCCTGACGACAAGAATATAAACTAGCACATCACCTGTGGAGACCAATTTTGGCATATCAATAAAAATTAAGATCTTTATACACTTGGAACCAGCAATTACACTTCTAGAAGTTTATTCTACAGGTACTATATATAGGAAGTGAAACCTTTATTGTAGTATTGTTTCTAATATCAAAATATTAGAATCATAAATGATTGTCAGTAATTAAATTAATATATGTAATACATATAATCTATATAATATTAAAGTTATTAAATAGATGACATATATAGAAGGATCTCTTAATAAATATATGCATAAACACATATAATGAATATCCATGTATTTATTAAATGGAATATCTCTGGAAAGCTATAAGAGAAGCTGTTATAATAGTAGCTATCTGTTGGAAAGAAAATTTATTCCTGGAGATTAGGTTGATGGGAACATTATATACCATTTTCTTCCTTTTAAAGTTAACTTATTTTTACTTTTTAACTCTTTATTTTGAAAAATTTTCAGGCCTAAGAAAAATTTGCAAAAAAAAAGAGAAAATATTTGTATCTTACTTTTCAAATGTTAACTACCTTATACAACCACCATATAGGAAATTAGTCTTACTGTAATACTATTAGCTATTTAGAGATCTTTTTCAGATTTCACCAGTTGTCACACTAATGTCTTTTTTCTACTCCAGGGTCACCTGTTCACATTGTCCTGCTCTTCCCCAATCTAGGATAGTTCCTCAATTTTTCTGGATTTTTTTTGTGACTTGCTGAATAATGGCCAGTTATTGTACAAAAAGTATTCAGTTTGCGTTTGGTTAATGTGTTGTCCTGATGAAATTCAGGGAATGCATTTTTGGCAAGCATATCACAGAATCAGTGCTGTGACCTCCTCAGTGCATTGTTTCAGGAGCCCCATGATATCACTGTCTCATGAGCTTGACTCTGATCACATAGTTAAGTGAGCTTCCATAATTAAAAAGTTATTCCTTTTCCCAATTTCACGGGGATATACTTTGAAGCTATGCAAATGTTTTTGCCTTTTTTTGGTATATTTTTTATTGGAGTTCGATTTACCAACATACAGCATATCACCCAGTGCTCATCCCATCAAGTGCCCCCCTCAGTGCCCATCACCCAGTCACCCCATCCCCCCCACTTCCCCTTCCACTACCCCTTGTTCGTTTCCCAGAGTTAGGAGTCTCTCATGTTCTGTCACCCTCACTGATATTTCCCACTCATTTTCTCTCCCTTCCCCTTTATTCCCTTTCACTATTTTTTATATTCCCCGAATGAATGAGACCATATAATGTTTGTCCTTCTCCAACTGACTTACTTCACTCAGTGTAATACCCTCCAGTTACCCCAGTAACTTCAGCACCTATTGGTGATTCTTATCTATGGGTTAAATACTGTAGTGTTTGCAGATTAGTAATTTATAGCCTTTAAAAAAAAAGATTTATTTATTTCGGAAGGGGGTAGAGCAAGTGCAAGTGGGGGTGAACCAGGAAAGGGTAGACGAAGAGGGATAGAATCTCAAGGAGACTCCTGGCAGAGCCCAAAGTCCAGTGCAGGGCTGGGCTTGGGCTGGGCTTGGGCTCAGTCTCATGATCCTGAGACCATGGCCTGAGCTGAAATCAAGAGTAGGTCACTTAAGCCACTGAGCCACCCAGGTGCCCCAGGAATTTATATTTTTGTCATTTCTTTTCTACTTAGGGATCAGAATTCTGCTGTTAGAAAGAGCTTTCCCTCCCCCACTTAAATTGCTTATTTACTTAACTATTTGGTCAGATTGGGTTCATAGATATTTATTTTATTCTCTATATTATAATCTACTATCGACGTGTATTTCGTTGCTCACGTTAGCCCAGATGTGATCATTCACAAGTGCCACTTGCATTTGGCCAGTGTGTCCTTTTAACATGTTCCTATCCTTGTTTGTATATGTCTTTTCCTCATTTTTCTCTCAAGTTTTTGGTCTTTTTTCCCTTAATATCCAAGAGGTTTTTAAATATTAGATATTTTAAGCCTTTGTCTATGACAGATGTTACAAAAGCTTCCTTTCGAATTTTATGCTACATGAATATAGTACTTACTTTAGAGATTTTTTAAAATCCCAGGAACATGTTTTGTATAAACTGAAAATAAGAAAAAATGTACCAAGTTGTAGGTTGGGAGTGATTTTTACTTTAGTTGTTACTGAGCACCTCTTCTAGCTCTCATAATTTTGACTTGCCCTTTCTTTTAGGAACTCTGCAAGTGAAGCCAACATGTACTTACTAGGAGTCTGGCTAAATGACCAGGTGTGAGCAACCGAAGGTGAGCTATGATTCTTGCTCTCGCTTTGCCTCTTTTAGTACATGTGCCTGTGCAATGTCACCAGGTCCAGGAAATAAATAGTGGATTATATGCATGACTTATTTTCCCTCCTTGTGGCTTCCCCATGCTCCCACAAAAATCGCAGGAATGTTGCTCTTGGAGGCCTGTCAGAACCTCTTTTCTAAATATAAATGCAGAGACACTAAAAAACAAGTCATGGTAAAGGTGAGCTTCATTTGTTTCTGAAATGCCAGTACACCAAGGGTATAATCTTAGCTGTCAAGGAGCCAGAAAGGAACAGGTGGCTGGCTGTCCACTTTTTTTTTTTTTTTTTTGGCTGTCCACTTCTAACTGGACTTCTGGGAGTGAGAAGAGAAACTGTCTGAGGGTGGCTGGAATATTTTGATTTTTTCTTGAGTTGTATTGAAGGCAGGGTAGCAGGGAAATAATTATTCCATCATATTTTGTAGCTGAGTCCTTAGCACACATTGTCCACGGGAAAGGAATTGAGGTTTGGTGAGCCCACTATAGCGAACCAGGGTGGAGAGAATGCAACGGTAACTCTCTAAATCCTTAGGTGAGAAACAAGGCAGTTGAACAGTGCAGAGTACGTAGAACCATGAGTCAACCAGGAGAGACATGTGCCCAGCGTAGTGTCTGTCCCATAGTACGCCAGTAATATATGTTTGAATAAATGTATTAGAAGGTATCCTATACTGTCTCCTGTTGTAGGCATCTGTATACTGCCTTCTGCCTTCTGCTGCCTCCAAAGGGTCTGGAGGCCGGTATTATATGCTACCTCAGAGGGCCGAGGTAGGCAGAACTAGAAGTACAGCCAGCAGGTGGGGCACAGGACATGATCTGCCAATCCATAAATGCGAAAAATGCAATGGGCAACAACAGCAGCAGATAACCCAAGGCATACCTGCAATGCCAGAGCCCACACCTGCAAATAAGCCCTGCCAATACCTACCCCAACTGTCTGACAGAGCAGAAAGCACATTTACTACACTGTGTAACCCAAGTTGTACAACTAGTTATTGGGCGATATTATCTTCCAATACATCCAATACGATATTATCTTCCCATACAAAGAACGCAGCTAAAATACTTATATGGCCTCAATGTCACTGTAAGAAATACTTTCTTTAGCCATTTCTGGCCTCTCTACGCTTCCAAACAAATACATCCTATATAACCAACTGCAGACCTTTCTCTGGATAGGTCGTATTCTCATACCCTTCCATGACTTTCTTTAAATTTTCACCTTGCCTGTGATACCATTCATTAACTGACTGATTTGTTCATGAATGGTGATTTGTTTGTTCATCAATTAAGATGGATTTTTAAAAATTTCCAGTTAATTTATTGATTGCCAAATATGTTCTAGTCACTGTGCTCAACGCGAAGGATATTGTGATAAACACGTGATACCTGCCTTATTGAGGGAAAGAGACAATAAATAAATAAATAGAAACAAATATTACATACACATTGTGATAAGTGCTAAGAAGGAAATGACTTTGCTAGCAGAGAAAATACCAGATGAGACTTACTGTGGAGAGTGATTAGGAAAGGCCTCTAGGGGGATCCCTGGGTGGCGCAGCGGTTTGGCGCCTGCCTTTGGCCCAGGGCGCGATCCTGGAGACCCGGGATCGAATCCCACGATGGGCTCCTGGTGCATGGAGCCTGCTTCTCCCTCTGCCTATGTCTCTGCCTCTCTCTCTCTCTATCTCTGTGTGACTATCATAAATAAATTAAAAAAAAAAAAAGGAAAGGCCTCTGGCCACCTGCCCTGTGAAGCATTTCCTCACCAGCCCACACACTCACCCTCATTCAAGCAATCGCTCTTTTCTGTACTCCAAAGTCATTTGCTTCTACTTTTGACTTAACATCTCTCTTTTGTACTTAGTTATTTCTGTATCTAAGCCTCTACATAAACTAATAGTTATCTCAATCTGAGGAGGGTAGAGGGGAAAACACATGGTATTTGAGAGTCAGAAGACCTGACTATGGATTACAGTCTTCCATGTGAAAACTGGGATACTTGGAAAGTTATCCAAGCCCATGATTTTAGTCCAGGCTCCTTAGAAGCAGAGCTGGAGGTATAAAGGCTATGTACAGGTAGTTTATTTGAGATGAAAGTATAAGGAGTGGAAATGTGAAACAGAGAATAAGGAAGAGCCAACACAATGATAAGTTATGAGTTGGTCACTGCTGCAAGCAATGGGCCCCTAAGCCTTGGGAGGAGCCCCATAAAATGGGTCTCTGATGACTGAGGGAGCCCATATAAGCACAGCCCCCCCACCGCCATTCCTAAGTTTGACAATATTTAAGTTTCCAGTAGATGTAACAGGCTGCCCATTTGAGATGTCAGGAACTCCCCAGTGCAGGAAGCAGGAGTGCACACCCAAGGACAGATGCTGTCGAGTTGTATCTGAGTGAAGCTGGGCAGTCCCTCATAGAGCTGGCTGATGAGGCAGTGACTGGAATGAAGGGTATAATGAGAGAGTTTTTAAAGTTGAGGAATCTGATACCCTCATCTGGAAAACAAATGCAGTAGCAATGCCTGCCTCTTGGGCCTGTGAAAGTTAAATGACAGATGCCTTGCATGGAAGTGTTCTATACCTGGCAAACATTTGTGCAAGTACTAGCCACTTTTGCTGTCTTGGCAATCTTTGGTTTATAACCCTAGGAAGACACTTGGCACACAATTAAAAAACAAATGTGAGGGGATCCCTGGGTGGCTCAGCGGTTTAACACCTGCCTTCACGCCCAGGGCTTGACCTTGGAGACCCGGGATCAAGTCCCACATCGGGCTCCCTGCATGGAGCCTGCTTCTCCCTCTGCCTGTGTCTCCGCCTCTCTCTCTCTCTCTCTCTCTCTCTCTCTGTCTCCCATGAATAACTAAATAAAATATCTTTAAAAAATGTGAATTACATGAATAAGTAAGAGGATTGAGGGAGTGAATACAGAGGTATCCCAGGTTCTTGTCTCAAGACAAGGTTCCTACCCATGTAAGATTAAAAAAATATATTTCACTCACTCATTCCAGGTTCCTTTCACATTCAATTAAATGTGAATGAATGTAAATAATAGTGAAAGGGAATAGAAGGGAAGGGAGAAGAAATGGGTTAGGAAATATCAGAAAGGGAGACAGAACATAAAGACTCCTAACTCTGGGAAACGAACTAGGGGTGATGGAAGGGGAGGAGGGCGGGGGGTGGGGGTAAATGGGTGATGGGCACTGAGGGGGCACTTGACGGGGTGAACACTGGGTGTTATTCTGTATGTTGGCAAATTGAACACCAATAAAAAATAAATTTATTATTATTATAAATAATAATAATAATAATAATAATAATAATAAATGTGAATGAAGTAAATGGTAGCAGAAGAGGTACTTTTGCCCTTAAGAGAAGATATCTGGGAAAAGGTTTATTTGCCTATGGAATGTGACCTCATTAATGAGCTTAATTTCCTTTGGTTTTGTCCAGTGGCTGACAAAATACTCAAACAATTTGAGTGAGAAGGGTCCTCTCTGTCTTAAAACCTTATAAACCACAAGGAAAGCAGGGAAAAGCAAATTACATTTAGTCATAAACCATAAAGGAGGCATGGCAGGTTGACAGAGTCAATAGTCACACATGATAACAGATTAACTGGATTGAAGTCAGGCAACACCAACCAGGGAAAGTTTCCTTTCATTACAACCTACTTCATTTCAAATAGCACTTGCAGACCCTATGATAGGTAGAGCCAGTCAGTGGTAAGCAATGGGACTGCAAGGGTAGTGAGGGTGACAGACCAGAAAATTAGCAGTGAGAGTAAGTGTCATAAATGCCATCAAGAGAGCTGCACAGAGGTGTTAACAGAGTGCAGAAAATGAGTCTGAGTAAAGGACACCTAAGTCATCTTGCAGGGTAGGAGAAAAAGGCCAAGACTGTTTTCCAAAAAGAAGAGCTACTTTACCTATGCCTCGATAGAGGAATAGACATTAGTTAGATGGTGTGAAAGGGAGAAGTCATGTTAGGCAGAGAGAATGGCCTGAGCAAAGCCTTAGGGATGGAAGAGAACATGGTGCCTTGGAGGAATCGCAAGAGGATCAGCATGCAGGAGCAAAGAGAACGTGCAGGATGTAGTGAGCAATGAGGCTGCAGGAATTAGTGGGGCAGGGTCATATGGAGCCTTCTGTGTCAGACTGATGCATTTTGAACTTGCCTAAGGATAAAAAGGTAAGTCACAGAAGGATTTTAAGCAGTGGGATGATGCAACCCTATCAGTGCCTTCTAGAAGGATACCTCTGACCATGGTGTGAGAGTGGAACATAAAGTGGGATTCGATACATGTGAGTGCAGGGAGCTCAAGTTGGAAATGACTGCAGTGGTGAGGATAGAGAATAATGATCTGTGGCAGTATGAGAGGGATAGAGAAGAGGTGATGGATTTCCAAAGGGGAACCAATGTGCTGGTGACCATTTGTTTGAATGTGGAAGACAAGGGAGGAGATGGACTGGGTAGATGATTGTGTCACTTGGTGAAGAAAAGAAAGAAGTTCTTGGAGAAAGCAGAACAGAATTGGAAGAAGAGTAGAAGTATGATTGGAGGAGACATCTACTTGGAATGTTTTATTTTTCTTGATTTACCTTTGGGACATGGGATCCTTTTATAAAATTTTTGCACATGAAAAGGAGTATGGTCCTCAAAGGCTCTAGGGACTTCCACATATGGCTGTGCAGTCTATGTCCTGCAAAAGGGTGTCTGCCCAAGGAGAGTAAGTGGGGCTGAAGTGTGGTTGCATATTCCTAAGGTGTGTCTGGCCAGGGCCACATCGGTCTAGAATAAGGGGCCCTATGTTGGATGCTTTCCATTTGCCTCTCTGGATCCAGTTCCCATCCTTCACCCTCCTCTGTTCCCTGGGTGGCTGGCCTGCATGGACTGCATTCCTCGACCCCACCTTCTGTCTAGTTCTACCAATAGGAGACACTGGCAGAAGATGAAAGGGAAGAGTTTTAATTTCTCTCAGTTCCCTCTCTCCTGGGTGGCCATTGATGGTCTCTCTCCCTTTACAGAGGGTCACAGTCCCATAACTACAGCTCTTGTCAGGTTTTGAGCACAGGATTCTCTCCTCTTGCTCCTCAAGGATGGGGTGGTAATGACTTCCCACCATTGCTAGCCCCAGGGTGCTGTGCCATGTCTTATGGATTTCCCTAAATCCTGCCCACATCTTCATAAATGGTGTGTTCCTTACACTCTCCTGAATTCTTCAGTTCTAAGTTGTCTTTGGTTTCTTCTCAGAACCAGAACTGATTCAGAATATTTTTCTGATTAACACAAAGCAACATCTTCATTCACTTATCCATGTACCTGTGGAGCTGTGACAGTCATAGGAGCCCCTGTTTCTAATTCTAAACAAAGGAGCTGTATTAGCAAGGAGGTACCTATAGGTTCTGAAACAAAGATAGCTTTAATCTATCAGGAAAGTAGGTCTAGACTAGCTTTTCAGTCTGACAAAAAGTTTGAGTTGGAAAGGAAGACAGAAAGGTAATAGTTGTCAGAGTCCATCCAGGGGCTGCCACAACAAAGTGCCAGAGACCACGTGGCTTATACACAACAGAAACTTATTTCTCATGGTTCTGGAGGCTGGAAACCCAAGATCAAGGTGTCAGCAGGTTGGGGTTTGGTAGGAACCCTCTTCCTGGTTCATAGACAGAGCCTCCTGCATACTCACATGGTAGAAGGGGTCTGGGATCTCTGTGGGGCCTCTTTTATAAGGAAATTCAACCCATTTGTGAGAGCTTTGCCCTCAGACCTAAGTACCTCCTGAATGCCCCACCTCCGAGTACCGTCATCTTTAAGGGTTAGGGTTTCAACATATGAATTCTGGGGGGGGCGGGACACAAACATTAAGAGCCTAGAAGTGGGGAAGAAGAACATGCTCAGAGTCAGCAGACCCTGGGGAGAAGCACATGTTGTCGGTGTCAGGTATCAACATTCGTCCATCAAGCCTGCCTTGAGAATTGGGAGTTGGCCATTTGGAATTATTTGGGTGAAGTTAGAACAGTAGATGTCAACCCCCACTCTACCAAGGAGAACTCCTCCCCTTCTCCAAGCCTCTCCCTTTCCTACCCAACCATCCCTCTCCCCCACTCCGGCCAAATAAAAACTCTTCTTAATTTTCTTTAATGCTGGAATCAAATATGAGAAACTATCTTCCTTAAACTCTTCAGTTTAACAAGTTATTGGGAAAGTTATTGATCTTCATCCCCTTAATGCAAATAGAGGTAGAGAAATTATTATTTATAAAATGTTTCTTTTTTAACATGCATATTTAGAAATAATTATTTATTCATTCACCAGTAGCTATCAAACACCACCTAACACTGGATCACTGGATCTCTTCTTCAGTGGCCCTGTAACCTCTTGGTAAGGGAAGGAGGATGAGGCATGCAAAGGCTACAGCAGGACCAGTGAGTGCAAAGCCAGAATGAGTAAATGAGTAACAGGCAGATGGAGGAGTGGCAAGGTGGGGCCAAGGTGGGGCCCGCTTCTGACCCTTCCCCTCATGGCAGCCAGGCTGAGGCCGGGCTGTGAAGATGACCATGCACAGGTGTGTGTTCTCACTCCATGTTCATGGTCACTTATGATTTTATACCGACAGCTCTGCAAATGTGGAATGGGCCATGATGGAGGCCTGTTTCCAGATACTTGACCCAGCTGTGTATGGAAGCCTGAGATCTTCTGAACATGAAGCAAAAGGTCAAAGGAGGTAAGTGGCTTGTTCCTCAGGCTTTTCTGTTCTCGGGAACAAGATGACTCATCTCCCCACAAAAGTTGACAAAGAGGGCCTCATTGGGTCCTCCTCTTCTTTGACTCTTTCCAAGCTTTTGGTGGGTGGCACTGTGCCAATTTGGGGTTGCTAAGCTGTGGGGCAGTGTTGAAGAGGCTCTTGCAACTCAAATTAATTGCTTGGATATCTGAATCCTTATTCCAGGAAGTTACAGAACTTCCAAGCAGCATATATATTTTTTTCATGCTTTGGAAAAAAAAAAATCACTATCATTTGATGATCTGGGGAAATCCCAGAACAAGTATCAAAGATTTCTTATCTGAGTGATAAATTGACAAGGGGTCAAAGTTTGCTCCTGTTTGCCTGCCTCCCCCAGAGGCTCCTAATTTCCTGAGAACCAAGCCTGAGCAAAGGGCCTTATTCAGTCTTAGGGAGCTTTAGCCCTCCAATTTGCTTATGATTTCTTTATTCTACACCTAGCTACTGATACCAGAGTGGTGGGATCTCCTCTCTTCTCTTCCTTTGCCTTCCCCACCCTGCTATGACTGACTGAGAGAGAGGAGTTTAGAACTGGGATTAAGATCAGCTTTCCCAAATCTTTAACTATTTTTTTTTTACTTTCTATTTTTTTCCCTTTTCTTCCTTTATCACTCTTCTGTTCATTAATTTGTCCAATTATTCGTTTATTACAATGCATCTGGGGTCTGGGCCCATTCGTCATTAGGATCTAGATTGAAGTCTGAGGATGCCTAAATGATTTGTGGGGTGTGCCTACTGTGGGCCTATGTTCCTGAGGGGTAGCAGTCCCTCAGCCCACAGGGAGACAAAAGGGAAGATACCTACATAAGGTTCATTTGCAATGGACTAGGATTAGGGTGTGCTTTGGCATGGTCCTTGTAGGATTTTGGAAACAGCATAGTGACTATCACTCAGATGTGTTCTGACCTAGTACCCAGGAACTTGTGCCTAAGTCCTAAGGTGAGGACATTGGAATAAAAAGGCAAGTAAAAACTAAAATAGATCTTCACTCAAATATCCCTAGTTTACAAAAAAAGCAGCAGCAGCCACAGCAGCAGCCCAGAGCCAGGCAGATGTTAGTGTACTTCACTCTGCACAGGCACAGCTGGTGTAGTGGTAAACCCCATCATGGAGCTGATGCCTCAAAAGGCCACTTTTGGTGTCAGCAGCAATGGAGAACCCAGTAAACAGCAGCAGGTAAGGGGAAAAGTGCCAGGTGCCACATTAGTGACAGGGCTATCATGCCCAATATCTGTAAGAAAATCACTGAAGAATCCCAGACTTTGGCAATAAGCTTGATGTAGGGATGTATGGTTGGAGCATCCATAGAGTACATTTGAATAAATCTGATAACACTGTTTTATGTCTCTTGTAATTAAGATCCAGCTCCAGTAGGAGCTGAGTTTGGGGGACACAGCTTGTTACACATTTCTTAAAGCAACTTAGTTCCAAACAGGATTTGCAGGAGCCTTACCTGAAAGCCTCAGATATAAAAGGGCTAATTTTTCAAAAAGAAAGTAAAAGAACCACAGTCAAGAAATAAAGACTGGAAGCAAGGGAAGAAAAGAGGTGTTGCATTAGAAAACCTAGTCAAGGGCAGCCTGGGTGCCTCAGCGGTTTAGCGCCGCCTTCAGCCCAGGGCATGATCCTGGAGACCTGGAATCGAGTCCCACGCCATGCTCCCTGCATGGAGCCTGCTTCTCCCTCTGCCTGTGTCTCTGCCCCTCTTTCTCTCTCTCTCTCTCTTTCTCTCTCTCTGTCTCTCATGAATAAATAAATAAAATCTTAAAAAAAAAAACTAGTCAAGCAAATGTTCTTACTTGACTTGAAACCCCCCTCTTTCGGGCTTCATTCTTGAGAATGCAAACTCTGTGCCCAGTCAAGATGAAAACAAAGGTGAAATTCAGTTATTCAGGCAGATGCTTTTCCCCCCAAAATGTGTTACTGTGACCAAAGTTTCCATAGTTCTATGTGTTTAGAGAGCTACCTGGAGTCATTGAACTTAATTTCAATAGATTGCTGGGAAACGCTGGTGATTACGTCCCTGCTCCAATGTCACAAACAACCCTAAAATTTAACAAACTGAGAGCCAAGCTAGGGGGTACACACATGACTGAGGGAGCTGGAAATGCCCGTATTTGTGGCAAGTGCTTGTACCTCTCAGCCACCTGTCATCCTCACAATGATACCAGTAAACAGGAGGGCAAGTGCAATGATCAATGTACAGGTAAAATCACAAGGCAGAGAGGGCCATGGCCTCTCTAGGGCCAGCATTTGAATATAGTTTCCACCTCTATGTTCCAGGTATGGAATATAGGTGTGGAATGATAACTCACCCTGATTTTTCCAGTATTCCAGAAGATTCCAACGCTCATCTAGGTTTGGGAACCTTACTCCTTGTATGTCTCAGCCTAAAGTCTCAATAAGTGAATCATCTCAGGTTAAATGGGGTTGATAATTGTAGGGATCTAACTGCTGAATGTGATTGGTGGATAAGAAGATGATATGGTCCTTGAATGAGGAGCATACAGCATGTTGGCAAATTGAAACGGGTATCAAAGAAACAGCAGTTCTCCTTACTTAATTCTTTTAGATGTTTTTATATGTCCAAAGTAAATCATTCCTATAGACAGAATCAGAGGAGAGACTGGCACTAGAAGGATCCCACGTGGGTTCCACTGACAACTGGAGTCAGAATTTGCATGTCCAGAAGGGTCAGGATAGGGCCCACACCTGTCTGGAAGGGACACACACACACAAACACACACACACACACGCACTTGTCCTGTCCTCTCAGTGTGGAAAGGTCTGGGAAAATGGCAACTGACCTGTGGTCTACTTTGGCCCCTTAGAAATTCAAGACTGCTGTAATTAGACATCTCTAAGAATTTCCAAGGACGCCAGAGTAAGTATTATAGAAAGTTCAAGCTGGAAGTGTTCCCAGGGTGGCTGATGAGAGAGTGAGGCGGAAAGCAGGGAACAGGAGAGCATGGCTGGGGCACCTGGCTGGCTCACTCAGTGGAGCATGTGCCTCTTGATCTTTGGGTTGTAAGCTTGAACCCCACATTGGGTGTAGAGGTTACTTAAAAATAAAATCTTAAAAAAAAGAGTATTTCTGATGAGACAGGAGCACTGTTTTGAGAGTAGAAATTAGCTTATGTGTTTATTAAATACAAGAAGAGGCCTACTAGGGGAAAGAGAAAGAAAAAGCATTTACTAAGCACCCAACATGTGCCTAATTCTGTGCTTTCATGTGTACCTTATCTTGTTTCATTCTCAAATAGCTGTATAGAAGGTATTTTCGGTTCTATTCTATAGGTAAAAAAACTGAGGGTTAGATAGGCAGGTTATTTATCCAAGGTGACCCAGACAGTATAAAAGAACCAAGACTTGAAATCCAAGTCTTTAAGGACACAGACCCGCCCTGTTGCATACTTGCACATGTGTACTTCTGTGTGGTCTAGCAAATGCAGCATCTAGTAAGCTCCAGGCTCTGTCCTAAGTGCTTGACAAATATTAACTCATTTAATAATAACAATGACTCTGGGAAATAGGTGCCATTATTATTCCCAGCTCAGAGATGAGGTATCTGAAAGAAAACAAGGTTGCGTGGCCTGCCAAGATCCCATATCTGGTGGCAGAGCTGCCTGCCTGGCTCAGAGCCCATCCTTCTCATCATTACTCCGTGGTGCTGCTACACAAATGAAAGCGCATTTGTTGAGTATTCACTCTGGGACAGGCACTGTTGGTACTGTTGTGAGTGTTTTATAAACTTACCAACTTGTTCAGTCCACGTGGTCAGGCAGTCTAGATGGTGGCTAGATTATAAGTGTGGGCTCTGGAATCAGTTCCTGTCATTTATTAGTTAAGTGATCTTGGGTAAATCATTTAATTGCTCAGTGGCTCTTTCCTCATCTGTACAGTAAGAGTCCTGATTGTTTCTACTTCATAGATATGTGGTAAAGATTAATTGAGTTATTATGCATAAAGTGCTTAGACAGTGTCTGGCAAGTAGACAGTGCTGGAGTTTTTTTTTTTAAAGGCAAGCACTGACAAAGTCTTAAATACAGAGGACAGGTGGGTGGGTGGGTGGGTGGATGGTGAAATAGGTGATGGGGATTAAGAGTACATTTATCATGATGAACACTGAGTAATGCATGGAGTTGTTAAATCACCATCCTATATACCTGGAACTAATATAACACTATATGTTAAATAAATTTGAATTTTTAAAAAAGGCAAACAGAGGACCTTGCACTTAATGCATGAGGATGTGACGGTGTCCTAGTGAAATTCTGCACCTGGCTCTCATGAGTAAGTATCTACACAGTACTACAACCATGACTTCTACCTCCTGCAGAGTCCCTACCAGCTTTAGGACTGGCTGCTTATGGGTGCTCTCCTTTGGCAGGTCAGGCGTCACCAGAACACTGGCCACCCACTGCTATTTTAAGCTAGAGTTCATTAGCTCCAATTCAAGAAATAAGCTGAAATGGGTAAACTAGGAGGCCATAAAATGCTAGAGGAAATTTGTCCACCTAGGACCAAAGAGCTTATCCTTGATAAGTAGCATAGACTACCATCCTTGAAACTCGAGTGGCGATTAATCAACTTTTCAAGGCTATTTGACATGGTCTAAAATAACAAATGACTTTGCAGTACCAAGATGACTGCTTACCCTGAAGGCCAAGGACTGCACTTGAGGGGCCCTCTCTGGCAATCTGGAGGCAGTAGACCCAAGGAGAACAAGGCCACTAAGCAGTGGGCTGATGTACCATGACTGTAACCAGGTGCAGCCCTCTCTCCTCCATCATCTTTCCAGCCTGGACCACCTCCTCCATTTTGGAAACTCTGAAGCCCTGAGGATTCACTTGGTAGGGTCAGAAGCTATGGGCTTCCAGAGCAATTCCAAACGAAATGGGTCCTTGGCCCCGAGAGAAATGACTGCTTAGCTCTGGATCTGCTGAGATGAGGAACCACATGGAGCCACATGGAGTTACCATAATTGTCTCCTCTTTGCCTATGCCTCCCACACATGTGCCGACCTTTTGCACACATGACCCCAATTGCCAATAGGTGCTGTTCTCTTTATTTTATAGGGAAAGGAACTATATAGCCCAGAGATGTCGAGTAAATTGCCCAAGATGGCACAGCAAGGAAACAGGTCTGGAAGGATGACCACGGAGATGACGAGGCCAGAACATGGAGGAATTTATCCATCTTATCTTTTTCTTAGAGCAAAGGCACACCACTAGAAGGTTTTAAGTATGGACAGGGCAAAATCAGACTTGCATTTTGAAGCAGACACTCTGGCTGCTGAGTGGAGAATAGATTGAATGAAGGGAGACCAGTTTTGAGTCTAGTGCTATAGTCCTGGTGAGAAGAGATGGTAGACTGGAGTAGTGGTGAAGGGAATGAAGTGGATGGATTCCAGAGATATTTTAAAAACAAAGGCCTGCTTGCCTGTAAAAGGTCTGTGGCTAACAATCATATCTCCTTTTCATCAAGTTTTCCAGAGAAGAAACCTTCAAAAGCCACATAGTCAAGACAAAGGAAGAAACCTTAGGTGCTGTGCTGACCAAGGAACAAATCTAGAAGCTCCCCAGGAATTTTCAGAAAAGGCTTGGTGCTTTATTATAAACGTTTCAGAAACATAGTCTAGGCATTGAGCAACCAGAGTATGGCACAACTTGAAACACTTAGAAAAGAATTAGGCTGGAAATACTGAGAATCTCAACAGCTTCCAGATCCTTCCCTGTGCAGGCTCTTTAGAGCAAAGCATCAGGGGCCTTGGCCACAGAAACCACAACATGTCTCACAAAGGACAATGCCGACTTCTCCTTCAACTCTGAAGCTCTGTGCTTTTAATCTCTTCTATCCTCAGTATTTTAGCACAATCCATGTCAAAGTAAATGGAATGGGACTGGCAGTAATAGATTTGTGAAGAAAGAGAGAGAAAGCTAAATGGAGAAGCTTGGCTGAGGGTCCAGTGAATGAACCTGACAACCAACGGGTGCCAGGCATTGAAGTGTGTAAACAGAGACCTTCTTGGAAAAGCAAGGAGGGAGATGCATAGTGGCTGAGCCAAGCAAGCCCTGATTATGTAGAGATTTCCCACTGAGGAGCCAAAAGAACCACAGATGGAGAAGTGGGTGAGTATGACCCTAGGCGTTTGAGGGCTAAAGGCTGACAGTTAGAACTAAGAGGGACTTCCCTAAATTTGTAGATAAATCAGACTCCAGGACAGAAGCTGGGATACCCTTGACTGCACTCTTTGGTTGAGTGAATGAGTGAATGAGCCACTGGACTTGGTTCAGCCACATGCATTCCTGCCTCAAGAACATTGCTGTACCTGTTCACTCATCTGGAATTCTCCTACAGGCCCAGGTCTTCACCTGGCTGGATTCCTAAACTAGCCTACCAGGAACTCTCCACTGCATCCCATTACTTCAGTTACCCAGAAGCACTTACCATTAATTGATATTTTCTTCTTTAATTTGCTTGTTTACTTATCTACTACTGGTCAGGTGTCCATGAAAGCAGTGACTTCGCATTTGTGTGAAACAATGTCCCAGGGCTAATAATAGCCTAGCAGGCACTCAGTTTTGCTGAATAAATACCATAAGTTGATAAATCAGGAAGCTTAAGTTTTGTCTATATGCTGCAATAGTCACCAGTTGGAAGATGGAAAATTTAGGCTAATAGCTTATTCAGTGTTTATTGTGTGAACCAACTAATTGGACCATTTTTAAAAATTTTGTCACTTAATTATCTTAGAATGTCTCAGGGACTAAAACAAATGCTTATTTATATTAAAAAATACCTGTAAGGCACAATACAGTAAGGTCAAGGGAGTAGGATGCACATATAAGTTTGCTAACAAAAGAAGCTGTATTAGAAGACTTTCTCAGTAATATGATGGCAAAAAATAGCTCTAATATAAATATTTAACCAAAAATGTAAAATAAGGGAATTATTTGTTACTTCTTTTTTTAGAAAGATAAATTTCTGCTTCTGCAGGAACAAGCAACCACTCGAAGTTTATAGCTGCCTGAATAATTTAAATAGAGCATTTTTGAGTGCGCAATCACTGCAAGATGTCAGAATTATAGTTGAGATTCAGACTCAGCCTCCTAGAAAAGAAAATCACAGCAGGAGAATTTTAATTAGTCACACCCAGGGAATAAACCAAGCAACCACTGCACAGGAATGAGATTAGGCCCCAGGATATCCAGGTTCTGTTCCCTTCTCCATTGATGGGCTGGTGTTCACCCCTGAGTAATAAAGACACTCAGATTTCAAGCTGCAGGCTATCAGAGCTGCCGTGAGCTCAGCCTCCTCTAATGACCTCCGCAGAGGCCCAGGTTCATGTGGTACATATTAGATGCTGTTTGGTCGAGAGGCTGGGAGAACTGGCAGATGCTTCATGTTGGTCAGATTGTGATTTAGCCAAAAAAGACACATCAGGAGGAGACTCACAAAACTGAACAGCTCAGTAATCCTGCACTCCGCAACCTCTGCAACAGCACACAGGCCTCTGAGCTATTGTGCATAAAGCACACCTGGTTAGGAATATCTGAATGGAATTTAAATCTGCTCATCTGTATTTTCTAAACTTCTCAGTAGCAATTTGCTCTTACCTAGGAGCTACTCGGGATAAAGCTAAAAATCAGACACAGGCCTGTGGAACTCTCCTTGTGTCATTGCTTCTACCCCTTTCTGCTCCCCTGGACTGGAAGAAAAGAAGAGAGAGGGAGGTGAATTTGTATCTTGCAGCCTGGTGCTGGGCACGGGGGAAAAAGTTTATTGCAAATGTCAGAAGGTTTAGAGAAAGTAGTTGCTGAGGGAAAATTATAGCTCTAAAAACTTATATTAGGAAAGAAGAAAGTCTAAAAGAAATAATTTAAACTTCAGCTTAAAATGCAAATTAAGTTCAAAGTAGAAATAAATTATAAAAATAAGAATGAAAATTGAGGCACCTGGGTGGTTCAGTTGGTTAAGTGTCCAACTCTTGATTTTGGCTCAGATCATGATCTCAGGGTGGTGAGACTGAACCTCGATTAGAGTTGGGCTCCCCACTCAGCACAAAGTCTTCTTTTTTTTTTTTAAGATTTTATTTATTTATTCATGAGAGATACAGGGAGAGAGAGAGAAGCAGAGACACAGGCAGAGGGAGAAGCAGGATCTATGCAGGGAGCCGGACGGGGGGACTCGATCCCAGGTCTCCAGGATAACGCCCTGGGCTGAAGGCGGCACCAAACTGCTGAGCCACCCGGGCTGCCCCGCACAAAGTCTTCTTGAGATTCTTTCCCTCTCTCTCCCTCTGCCTCTACCCCCATTTGTTCTTATACTCTCTCTCTCTCTCTTGAATAAATAAATAAAATCTTAAAAAAAATGAAAATCAGTGAAATAGAAAACAGTCAAACAATAGAAAAAAATCAATGAAATTAAGAGTAAGTTTTTGGAAAAGATCGAGTGACTACTATGCATTTAGTCTTCACCACAAGAGCACAAGTTATATATTTTTATCCCCATCTTATAGATGAAAAAATGAGGCACGTAAAAGCCAAGAAATTCACCCCAAATTGGTAAAGTACTGAGCCAAAAATCTGACTCACCTTCCCAGCTTCTACTGCATATAGCTTTCTGGTTTTCTCAACACCATTCATTGAATAGACCATCTTCTCCCCATTGTATATTTTTGCCTCCTTTGTTGTAGAAGAATTGACCATACAAGCTTGGGTTTATATCTGGTTTATTGATCTGTGTTTATTTTTGTAGCAGTACCTTAGTGTGTTGATTACTATAGCTTTGTAGTAGAGGCTTAAAATCTGGAATTGTGGTACTTCCGGCTTTGTTCCTCTTTCTCAAGATTGTTTTGGCTATTCAGGATCATTTGTGACTAGATACAAATCTTAGAATTATTTGTTACAGTTTTGTGAAAAACACAATTGGTATTTTGACAAAGATTGCATTGAATATGTAGATTACTTTGGGTAGTATGGACTTTCTAACAGTATTAATTCTACCAATCCATGATCATGGCATGTCTTTCCATTTGTTTGTGTCATCTTCAGTTTCTTTCGTCAGTGTCTTATAGTTTTCAGAGTGTAGGTCTTTCACCTCCTGGGTTAAATTTATTCCAAGGTATTTTATTATTTTTGATGCAATTTTATTTTAGTTTAGCTTTTTTAGTTTTTATTAAAATTCCAATCAGTTAACATATAGTGTAATATTTATTTCAGGTGTACAATATAGTGATTCAACACTTGCATACAACACCCAGTGCTGATCATGAAAGGTGCACTTCCTATGCCCCATCACCTATTTAACTCATCTCTCCACCCACCTCTCCTCTGGTAACCATCAGTTTGTTCTCTGTAGTTAAGAGTGTTTCTTGGTTTACTGCTCTCTTTTTTTGTCCCTTAACTCATTTGTTTTGTTTCTTAAATTCCACATAAGAGCAAAATCATGTAGTATTGTCTTTCTCTTACTTATTTTACTTAGCATAATATTCTCTAGCTCTGTCCATGACATTGCAAATGGCAAAATTTCATTCTTTTTATGGCTGAGTAATATTCCAGTGCATGTATATGTGTGTATGTGTATAATTAAATTATCCATTAAGGATGATGTATATATATTTTTAAAGATTTTATTTATTTATTCATGAGAGACACACACAGAGAGAGGCAGAGACACAGGCAGAGGGAGAAGGAGGGTCCTCACAGGGAGACTGATGTGGGACTTGATGCCAGGACCTGGGGATCATGACCTGAGCCAAAGGCAGACAGACGCTCAACCACTGAGCCACCCACATGCCCTGATGTGGTATATTTTTGATACAATTTTAAATGAGATTGTTTTCTCTATTTCTTTTTCTGCTACTTCATTATTTAGTTGTATGTAAATTTAAGAGATAACAAAAATTGTGGATCCTGTAGCTATACAGAATACATTTATTCTAATAGTTTTTTCCTGGAATCTTTAGGGTTTTCCAGATATGATTCCATTTCACCTGCAAATAGTGACAGTTTTACTTCTTCCTTACCAATTTGGATGTCTTTTATTCCTTTTTCCTGTCTTATTGCTGTGGCTAGCACGTCCAGTATTATTTCAAATAAAGTAGGGAAAGTGAATATTCTTGTCTCATTCCTGATCTTATAGGAAAAATTTTTAGTTATTCACCATTGAGTATAATGTTAGCTGTGGGTTTGTAATGTATGGCCTTTATTATGTTGAGATGTCTTTCCTCTAAATCCACTTTGTCGAATTTGTATCATGACAGATGTTAAGTTTTGTCAAATGCTTTTTCTTCTTCAACTAATAATGACAACCTTGCTGGATAGCATAGTTGTAGGTCTTTTCCTGTCTTCACTGTGAATGCATCATGCAAAGTTTCTGGCCATGTAAAGCTTCTGCTGAAAATCAATTTATAGCCTAATGGGCTTTCCCTTGTATGTGACTGATTTTTTTTATGCTTTTAAGACTGTTTCTTTATCTTTAATATTTGCCATTTTAATTAGTATGTGTCTTGTGTGGACCTCCTTGAGTTCATCTTGTTTGGAGCTTTCTGTGCTTTCTAGACATAGATGGCTGTATCCTTTTGAAGATTTGGGAGATTTTAACATATTATTCCTTCAAATAAGTTTTTTACCCCCTTTTCTCTCCCTTTTCCTTCCTCAATCTGTGGGTTTGTAATGTATAGCCTTTATTCTGTAATATGGATATTATTACACTTGATGATTTCAGAGAGATCTCTTAACCTATTCTAATTTTTTATTATTTTTTGGTTTTTTGCTGTTCAACTTGGTTGCTTTCCATTACCTGTCCTCTAGATCACTGATCCATTCTTCTTCAACTTCTAATTTGCTATTGATGTATACAGCTCTTACTAATATTCATGAAAATGCTTAAAGACAGATTACTTAGGTATTTAGTAATTTTGACTCTTTTCCCCAAAAATGAGAACATGTCATGCCATTAAGTTCAAAGTCCCCCACTAATGTTCTTGAAATGGCTACCTTATCTTTATTGCAAAATTGATGCCTAAGTGAAATCAAGGCCTCCTACTAAGTGAAATGAGCCTTGTCCTATGGAATGATAGGATATCGATTTTACCTTATCATTGATATCTAAAAAATGTCCTAGAATGGGCGTTATTTTATAAGTGAAATGTATTGCTATTATTCAGCATACACAGATAGTTTATTAAATGCCATCTATATGATGCTGAACATGTGGTTACTCTTGTAGAAGCTTTGTTTCTGTGACTATATCATATATAGTAGATCTTAAATAGGAGTGCTCATGAAGATTTTGAAAGCTATGTTTGTTTTAGTCTTACTCTAGAAATTCTTAGCCAGTAAATCTGAGGTAAGGCCTAAGTATCGTGATTTAAAGAAAGCTCCTCAGGTGATTCTGATTTGTACCTATGATAAATATATAGTCAACAAATATTTTAAATGTGTGTATGAACACACACAGCTATATGGTTTTGCATTCCTGAAAGCTACTTATCACTTAATGACTATCAAATGTTAAAAAGTTCCTTAAAATGAATTCACTAGAATGAAAATGAAAAATGAAATTTGTGACTATTATGCAACAGGGCAACAATGACACATATTTCATCAAGGTAAGTATAAATCAGCATCTCAACAGAAAATAGATGACACATTCAAAATTTGAGAAGGGTTTATTTATATCTAATTCAAAAATGTGGGCAAAATAGAGGAGACCAAGAGATTATTTCAGAAACACAAGACTAGTCATAGCACAGTTTTTACATCTCTAGACCTGATGAGATGGAGGGATGGAGAAGGGATGGGAAGGAGAGAGATTACTATAAGTGGATCTGTTGTAGGACACAGGGAAAGAACCAGGAGAATAAGCACCCCAACCTAGCTCTTTTCTCTCCCCCTGGAACTCCCACTGACAGAGCTGACCTCAACACAAAGACTGTGTTACCGTCAACCACCACAGCTGAGAAGCAGAGAGCTGGCTGGAGAAGAGTGAAAAGAGAACCCAGAGGGGCAGACTGTAGATATATGGCAAACAGAAACAAATACAACCTACAACATGGTATTTAAGTTATGTCTCTGTCTCATTCTACAATCAGTTTATGTCCCCATCCCATCCCCCAGAAAGGCTCTAAAATACACCAAGGCCCAATAGTGAAAAGTATTATGGGTGGGGATAAATTACTACAGAAATCTATAAGTAGTATCTAATAATATTTGCTGTTGAGCAGGTTGTAGTGTGTGATAAAAAGGAGAATCAGGGATAGGAAGAGTTATGAAGAACTGTCTCATGCATATGTAAAGAATTCCAGAAACCAGGATTTTATTACAAGGTATTCTTTGAATCATTAACAGATGATAGATAAGGAATAGTTACAGACCGTTAGATAAACTTCAAGCCCAGTCTATAAGCATGAGATGAAAAACACAAGCTTTCTTATTACTTACTAATTAAGTAAGTAATGAAGACTTTAAGTAAGACTTAAGTAAGAATGAAGGACTTTAAAATCTTTACAGCTGGAAGTACATGGGTTTGGACTCTTCTGGCTATTTACTGTTTGACTTGAAAACAAGTCTCTCAATCTCCAGCTTAATTCCTGTCCTTTTAGGCTGATTTCTTTTTGCTTTACAAAACAAATGATCAAATCGTTAGCTTATTGGTTATATTAAGATGGATGAAGGTTCATATGCTGGCTTTGTCCAGGGTAGGGTCAATCTTGACAACTAGGGTTATTAATCTAACAAAAATAAATAAATCATCTAAAAAATACTGACTTTGCGACTGCAACCAAAAGGAGGCGAGCAAAGTTGCACAAATAGTAAACATTTCAAAATGTTCAGCCTCACAATAAAACAAAGAAATGTATACAGGATGGTGAGGTGTTTTTCTATCAAATTGGCAAACATTTATTTAATTATAATACTCACTGTGTTAAGGGAGAGAGAGAGGTCTGTACATCTCTCTTGATGGGATGGAAATTGATAAAAATCTTTCTAGAAATAATCTCACAGTATTTGTTTACATGATCTTGTTAATGTAGATTAATTAATCCTTATACCAAAAATATTGCCCAAAAAGAAAATAACTTAAAAACTTTATTTCTTGTCATGTAATAAATACTAGATGGGAGAACAGGAGCTGTCAACTCTGCCATCTTTAATTTGTGGCTGCCAAGTTTGTTTGAGGCATATCTCTGTTCTGAGAAGCTAGGAAGGTGGAAATATGCAGTTTTCTAGGACCAGGCAAGGGAACGACACACGTCGCTTGTGCTCAAATCACAGTAGGCACAATTCAGTAATGACCATATCTTACTGCAAGGGAGACTGGGAAATATAGTCTGTGTGCCCAGAGAGAAGAGAAGAATGTCAATTTTGATGAGTGGTTAGCTGTTTCAGCTAGAAGCTTTAAATATGTATATGCATTTTAACTCAGTAACCTAGAAATCTATTTTAAGGAAATATTCAGAAGTTTAATCTGTGGTGGAACTACTGGTTATCTCCCCCAAATCTATTTTCCCCTTTTTCCTTAGTAATAGAAACTGCATATTTTTGCTAGCAGGTGGCCATCCAGAAAAGAGACCACTTTTTTCAGCCCCTCTTATGCCTTGGCATGACATATGGCCAGGTTCTGACTAGTGAAAGTCTTGCAATTATTCCTAAATTCAATTCCTAAAAGATTGCCTGTTTTACACACTTTCCTTTTAGGGGGACTCTTCCTCCAACCTTCTGTCCAGAATATGGAAGTGAAACCTAGACCTCGTGATGTTATTTTGGACCGGGAGAGCAGAGCCCATAGCCTAGAGATCACAGAGTGACTGGCTATATGGAGTCAAGGGTCACTAGAATTTGAAGGGCAGATCCCGCACGGTAACCTTGGAATACCCATTTCCAGACTTGGAGATGACAGAAAAATAATCTTCCTTCATGTTCAAACCAGTACTAGCATCTCTGTAATCCTAACTGGTATAGACAAGAGATTTCTCTTCTAAGACTTTAACTTTTTTTCTACTTTCCTGTACAGTTGACCCTCGAACAACACAGGATTGACCTGCACAAGTCTCTTTATAAGCAGATTTTTTACAACAGTGCTATAAATGTATTTTCTCTTCCTTAAGAATTTAAATAACATTGTATTTTCTGTAGCCTACTTTATTGTAAGAATATAGTATATAATATATATAACATACAAAATATGTGTTGATTGTTTATGTTGTCAATAAAGCTTCTGGTCAATATTAGACTATTAGTAGTAAAGTTTGGGGGGAATCGAGTGCTATATGTGGATTTATAAATTACATATGCAATGAGGGTCAGTGCCCCTACCCTCCACATCATTTGGGGGTCAACTGTATATAATATGATGACAATATGTTAAAATATATTTATCATAAATCATTGGGACATATTTTATATAATGAAATGGGAATTAGAAAAAGGAGCTATCAAAAGAAAAAAGAAAAAAGAAAGAAAAGGGAGCTATCTTCTAAAAGTTGCAAGCAGTGTTTCTTCCCACCTCCCCTTAAAGATTGAGATTTTGATTCACTTTTGTGGAAGATTATTACTTTGTTTTACAAAAAGATCACTTAAAAAGTTCCTTAAATTGCCCAAAGTAAAAATGAGAGCCTACCCATCGTTTGTGTGGAAACTGTGGCATTCTAATTCGGAATTTAAATTTGTCAGATGCAATTGAACCACTCTGCAACTTCTGTTTTTGTGTTGAGTTGTTGTGTTGTGGTTTTAGATGATAATAGGGTTAATAAAAGAAGGAGAAAGAAATGCTCCCAAGGAGACATGAATGGAAACAGGGCTCTGTGTGTATATGGCTTCTTCCTGTGCAAGACAGTGTTTGTAGGTGGCTATTTTAGTTGGCCTGTTGAGAATGAGGAGGAAGGAGAAAATATGAAAGGGATGATTTTATGAGGACTTTCAAGATAAGCATGAGCCTTGGATCCTTTAGAAGTATTGGGGGGCGGGGGGGATGAATGGAGCATAAGGAGGAGTAGAGAAGCATGTTAGGTGTGGTGAGTCCCCTGTGAGTTTGAGAAAAAAAAGATTGAGAGAGCATAAATCTGCAAATTTCCATGGGGGGAAGAATCTCTGGGCCCTGTAGTCAGCTGCCTACCAATATAGGATGCCCTAGAGATAGACCACCTACATGGCTGCCCAAACCACCTACCCCTGTAACACCTGATCCTTTCTCTTCTCACCCAAGCAATCACCAAGTCCTGATCCTCCTTCCACTTACATATCTTTAAGTCTGGTTTCTTTCTATCCCCTTGACACTTTAATGTGTCCTTTTTAGACTGTCATAATCTCTTACAGGACTTTAAGCAACAGCTTCAAGTTGCTTAAAAACTTCCTACTAGATTTCCTCAAATTCCAGTTTTCTCCTGCTCTGATCAATTGTGTACATTTGACACAGAATCATAGTATTTTTAAAAATACAATCAGTAATAGGAAAAATTCTTGGGAGAAGGTACATTTTACTTTTTGGATAAACCTCAAGTATTGAGAAAACGTTGCCAGAACATGTTTAAATTCTTAAATTGATGGATGCACATTATCCCTGATTAAACTTGGATTGAGTTACAATTAATGCTGTACTCTCCAATGCAGCAAATCAATATTATAAAAATGGTTTCAAGGCTTTAATTTTTAATCTCCTTGTGTTTTGTGCCAACCCTTAAAGGTTTTTGCCTTCTTTTCTTACATCTTAATCTTTTCACTCACATTGAAATGCATTACTCAGAGCAATCCTTGAAAGTCTTTAAATACAGCACACAGAACACGTATTATTCTAAACACATTTCATAGACTTGATTGGAGGACCCCATGGCCAGTCTTTAATAAAACTTTGTGATGACTACTTATCACACCAACTATTCTAATGGTGTTTATTTGTGTGGAACTAAGCATATCTTTTCATCTTTATGGGCTTTATCAATAACATGTAAAACAAGCTGGCTTTTTTCCTATACCATAAAAGCTATCTTTAAAAAAAAAAAATCCCTAAAACACTTGCCTTATTTACCACGTGAGCTTTGAATTGTTTTGTTTCAGTCCACCTAGCTCTTTTTCCTGATTTTCTGGGCTACTGAATATTTGACTCATCTCCTATTTATAACTCCTCAGACTTGGTAAATCAACCCTGTGTTGACTTGGCTTGTCTCCTCATCTACACCTCCTGCTCACCGTCTTTGCACTTGTCTGCTTCTGACCACTCAAGTAAATTAGTTACTCGTGGCTGTTCCCAACACAGGCCCTAGGAAGCTCATGTTCCTTATCAAAGCCTTGCTCTCATAACTATGACCCAGGATAGTTTATATCTAAGATCTTTTTCCTCACTAGAATTCTTTAGTGTCATTGTTTATAAGAAGTTGTGTGGCTAGAACTCATTTGTTTTGCCCCATGACTTAATTTCTTCAAGAAGCTTCTAATTTCTTTGATAATTATTTATCAAGTATCTGATTGTACCTTGCATCTTGGTCTAATGACTCTCCTTGCCTTTCCTGTCTTCCTCCCTCTTTCCTTTCATGCATATATTTCCCCTAATAAAATTCTTGCACATCTAATCCCCTCATGGCACCTTTTTATTGGAGGAACAGGAGCAGGACACACTGTTTTTTAAGTGTAGTTCATTACTATTTTGTTTTCTCTTGCTCTCTTAAAAAAAAGAGTCACTATTCTGTGCATTATATCCTCAAGATTTATTTATCTTTTTAAAAAATATTTTATTTATTTATTTAAGAGAGAGAGAGACAGAACACAAGCAAGGGAAGGGACAGAGGGAGAAGGAGAAGCAGACTCCCCACTGAGCAAAGAGCCCAGTGGGGCTTGATTCCAGGACCCTGGAACCATGACCTGAGCTGAAGACAGGCACTTAACTGACCGAGTCACCCAGGTACCCCAAGACTTATTTATCTTACAACTGGAAGTTTGTATCTTTTGACCACCTTCATGCAATTCCCTCACCCTTCAATCCCCACTCCCTGCCTCTGGCAATTACCAATCCATTTTCTATATCTATATGTTCATTTTTTTAAAAGATTCCACATATAAGTAAGATCATATAGTATTTGTCTTTCTCTGACTTATTTCACTTAGCATAATGTGCTCAGGGTATCCATGTGGGTGAAAATGACAGGATTATTTTATGGCTGAATAATATTCCATTTTAAATATATATAAACCATGTTTTCTGTATTCATTCATCCCTTGACAGGTAGTTAGGTTTTTTCCATGTCTTGGGTATTGTAGATAATGGTGCATTGGACATGGGAGGACAAATATCTTTTCAAGATAATGATTTTGTTTCCTTCAGATAAATACCCGGAGGTAAATTCCAGGTTGTATGATAGTTCTATTTTTAATTTTTTGAGAAAATTCTGGGCTGTTTTCCACAGAGGCTGCAACAATTTACACTCCTATGAACAATACAAAAGGATTGCATAAACATTTATGACTTACCTTTTTAAAAAAGTTTTTATTTTAATTCCAGTTAGTTAACATACAGTGTTATATTAGTTTTAGGTGTGTAATATAGTGATTCAACACTTCCATTCACTACCCAGTGCTGGGATGCCTGGGTGGCTCAGGGATTGAGCATCTGCCTTCCTCCCAGGGCATGATCTCAGGGTCCTGAGATGGAGTCCCACATGGGGCTCCCTGCAAGGAGCCTACTTCTGCCTCTGCCTATGTCTCTGCCTCTCTCTGTGTGTCTCTCATGAATAAATAAATAAAATCTAAAAACAAAAACAAAAACAAAAAACAAAAAACAAAAAACAAAAAACAAAATCACCCAGTGGTCATCTTGACAAGTGTGCTTCTCAATCTCCATTACCTATTTAACCCAACTCCCCACTTACTTCCCCTCTGGTTGCCATCAGTTTGTTCTCTATATTAAGAGTCTGTTTCTTGATTTCTCTCTTTTATTCTGTCTCTTTGCTTGCTTGTTTTGTTTCTTAAATTCCACATATGAGTTAATGTGTGAAATTATATGGTATTTGTTTTTCCCTGATTTATTTTACTTAGCCTTATACTCTCTAGCTCCATCTATGTCATCGCAAATGGCAGGATTTCATTCTTTTTATGGCTGAATAATATCATATTATATATAATTATATATTTTATATATATATACATATATATAATATCTTCTTTATCCATTCATCAATTGAGAGGCACTTGGGCTGCTTTCTTGGCTATTGTAAATAATGCTGCTATAAACATAGGCATGCATGTCCTATGTTTGGATTAGTGTTCTTGTGTTCTTTGGGTAATATCAGTAGTGGGATTGCTGGATCATAATGTAGTTCTATTTTTATCTTTTTGAGAAACTCCATACTTTTTTACACAGTGGCTGTACCAGTTTGCATTTCCACCAACAGTGCATGAATGTTCCCTTTTCTCCATATCCTTACAAATACCTGTTGTTTCTTGTGTTGATTTTAGCCATTCCGACAGGTGTAAGGGGGATATTTCATAGTAGTTTTGCTTTACATTTGTCTTTCGGATAATAAGTTTTCTAAGATGTGAGGCAATTTCTCATTGTGCGTTTGATTTGCATTTCCCTGATGATTAGCAATATTAAGAGCCTTTTTGTGTAACTTTTGAACAATTGGAATGTCATATCTTCTTTGGAAAGGTATCTATTCAGTTCCTTAGTCCAATTTTTACTCAGATTGTTTTTTTTCTATTGAGATGTATGTGTTCTTTAAATATTTTGGATTTAACCCCTTATCAGATATATAATTTGCAAATATTTTCTCCTATCCCATAGGTGGTCTTTTCATTTAATGACAGTTTCCTTGCTGTAAAGCAGCTTTTTACTTTGATGTAATCCCACTTGTTCATTTTGGCTTTTGTTGTCTTTGCTTTTGGTGTCAAATAAAAAAAAAAAAATGCCAAGGATAATGTCAAGGGAGCTAACCCCCTATATTTTCTTCTAAGAATTTTATAGTTTGAGGCCTTACAATCAAGTCTTTAATCCATGGAGAGTTGATTTTTGTGTTAGCTAGAGGAGCAATTTCATTTGTTACATGTGGCGATTAGGCTTTCTTTCTTTTAAAAAATATTTGTTTGTCTAAAGCCAGGGATGATTTTCTTCATTCTTATTAATGTACAATATGTATACAATAAAATTTACCCTTTGTAAGTATATAGTTAGCTGATTTCTGACAAATATGTATAGCCATGTAACCACCACCATTCTACTCAACATACAGAACATTTCCATCAATTTAGGAAGTTCTCTTACTGATTCCCTTTTCCAACCTGTAGCTCAAAGCAGTCTCTACTCTGCTTTCTCTCATTATAATTTTGCCCATTCTAGAATTTTATATAAATGGAATCCTACAATATGTAGCTTTGTGTGTAACTTCTTTTACTTAGTATGATGTATTTCAGAGTCATCATGTTGTATATATTTTTTAAGGATGTATTTATTTATTTATTTGAAAGAGAGAGCACACAAGCAGGGAGACGGAGAAAAATCCACAAGCAGACTCCCGACTGAGTGCAGAGCCTCATGCTGGGCTTTATCCCAGGACCCTGCCCTGAAATCATGACCTGAGCTGAAACCAGGAGGCTGCTGCTTAACTGACTGAGCCATCCGGACACCCCATGTTGTTGTTTGTATTAATATTCATTCATTGTTGTTGCTGAGTAGTGTTCCATTGTACTATAATTTATCAATTCACCAGTTGTTTCTAGTTGAGAGCTATTATGAGTAATGCTGCTATGAACAGTTGCATACTAGTTTTTATATGGATCCACTCCACTTGGATAAGTAGCTACAAGTGATAAGGCTAGATCAGATCATAACTATATTAAGTTTCTAAGATACTGTCAAATTTTCCATTATTTTCCAAAGTGACTACCATTTTATATTTCCATAAGCAGTATATGAAAATTTCAATTGCTTCACATCCTCACCAATACTTGATCCTTTATCTTTCTAAAATTTAGCCATTCTAGAGATTGTCTTATAATATCTCATTATGGTTTTAATTTACAATTTCATGGTGACTAGGGATGATGAGCATCTCTTAATGTAATTCTTGGCCATTAGCATATATTTTTGTAAATGTTCAAATCTTGTGCCCATTTTTTAAAATCAGGCTATTTATATTCTTATTATTGAATTGTAAAAGTTTTTTAATATATTCTGAATATAAGCTCTTGTCAGATACAGGTTGTAAAATATTTTCTTCTTGTCTGTTTTTACATTTTCTTGTTTTATATTTTCTTAACTGTGTCTTTTGAAGAGTAGACACTTCATTTTAACAAAATCTATTTTCTTTTATGATTTGTACTTTTTGCGTTTTAAGAATTTATGCTTAGCCCAGTGTCACAAAGATTTTCACTAACGTTTTTTCTCTAACTTAATTTTTTTAGCTCTAAAATTTAGAGCTATGATCTATTTTTAATTAATTTTTTATGCATAGCAAAAGTTAAGGGATAGGTTTCTTTGTTTTTTCACTTCCATGCAGATATCCAGTTGCCATTGGGTTATGGTGGTTCGTTTGTTGAAAATTAAATGACTGTATAAGTGTAGGTCTGTTTCTAGCCTTTCTATCATGTTTCATTGACCTATATGCTTATCTTTACACTAATACCACACTGTCCAGGTTATTATTGCCTTATAATAAGTCTTGAAACATAGTAGTATAAGTCCTTTTACCTTCTTCTTTTTCAAAAACTTTTAGCTAATCCGTGTCCTTTCTCTTCACATTTAATTTTTTAGCATCTGTTTCTCATTTGTACTTTTTAAATTTGCTAATATTTTTATTCAGAATCCATTCAAACTGTAGGTCAATTTGGAGAAATTATCTTAATGATATCGAGTTTTCCAATCCAGGAACATGATATAATTCCCCATCTATTTAGGTCTTTCTTGATTACCCTTTGTAGTGTTTTATAGTTGCCAATATGCATATTTGTACATCTTCTGATAACTTTATTCCTAAGTATTTTATTGTTTTAATGCTACCGTAAATGAAATTTACACATTTTATTTTCTAATTATTCATTGCTAATATATAGAAATACAACTGATTCCTATATATTTAATTTGTATTCTGTGACCTTATGAAATTAATTTATTAATTCTAGGAGCTTGTTGGTAGATTCCTTAAATTTTTCAACATACACTATCATATTATCTGCAAATTAGAGACTAGTGATTTTTTTTTTTACTTCTTTATTTATACTCTTTACGTATTTTATTCCTTTTTCTTATCTTACTGCACTGACTAGGATCTCCAAAACAATTTTGAATAGAAGTATTGAGAGTGAACATCTTTGCCTAGCTAATGACTTTAAGTAGAAAATAGATATTCATTGCTGATATGAATTTATGTATAGACTTTTTTAGTAGGTGTACCTAATCATGTTAGGAATGTTCTTTTCTTAAAAAAAAAAAAAAAAAAAAAAAAAAAGAAAGAAAGAAAAAAGTTCTTTTCTAAACCCAGATAGACGAGAGCTTTTTTTCATAAATGAATGTATTAAGAATTTTATTGCCCAGCTCATGGTCTATATTGGCAAATGTACCATGTGAACTTGAGAGATGTATCTTTCCATTGTTTTGTGTACGGTTCAATAAATACCCGATTAAATCAAGGTGATCAATAGTGTTGTTCAGGTCTTTGTTGAGAAATATTAAAATCTCCAACTATGATTGTGAAATATGTCTCTTTCTCTCTTTAGTAAGTTTTCATTTCATGTAGCTTGAAGCTCTTACATTAGCCACACATTTATGATTCTTTCTTCCTAATAAGCTGATATTTTTATCATTATGAAATGTCCCTCTTTGTATCTGGTAATTTTTATAGTACAGGAATCTATTTTGTCTATTAGTATAACCAATACGGCATTTTTATGCTTGCTGTTTGCATGGTTTAATTTTTCTCATTCATTTAATTTCAACCCAAGTCTTTACACTTATAATTCATCTCCTATAGATACCATATAGTTGAGTCACACATTTTTACTCATTCTGACAATTCCTACCTTACAGTTGGAGAGTTTAGTCCATTATCATTTAACACAGTTATTAATATGGTTGAGTTTGGGTCTATCATTTTATTACTTGTTTTCTTTCCATCTCTTCTGTTTTCTATCCTTCTATTCTCCCTTTCCTTTATTTTTTAGAGTATTAGAATGATTTTTGAACTTCATTTGAACTTCCCTACTGGCTTTTGTCATACTTCTCTGCATTACATATTTTTAGTGATTGCTCTAGAAATTATACATCTTTAAGTTTTTATAGTCAACTAATAGTTTTTATAGTACTACTTCATGGAAGTCTTATATGGAAATCTTGCAATTGTATTGGTCTACCTGTTTTCATTCCAGATCTTTATGCCATAGCTATTATATGTACTGCTTCTACATATTTTAAGTCCACACATTTTTTTGTTTTAAGCAAATATATGTATAATAAAGATATTAGGAGGAAGAAGATAAATCATTTATCCAGATAATAACTATTTTTTATGTTTTTCATTCTTTTCTTGGGATCTGAGATTTTATCTGACCTCATTTTCCTCCAGCCTGAAGTACTCTCTTTAGTATTTCTTGTAATGCAATTCTGTTTAAGACAAATTCCCTTATTCTTGTTTTATTCAAAAATTTCTTTATCTCCAATCTTGGAGTCCATTTTCACTGACTGTAGAATTTTGGATTTTCAGCGGGTTTTTTTTTTCTGGTCTTTAAAGATGTTACACTTTCATCTGTCCTCCATAATTTTGCATGATTATTAGCCTTCAGATACTTTCAGCAACCTGGTATCTTATACAAAAACTAATTGTTTTACTCTCCTTTTACAGGATAATAAATTGGCTTCACCAACTTTGTTATGCCAAAGAGTTGGCAGAGATGTGAGGAAAATATTTAGTCTTTTTTTCCTTCCTGTCTACATAGCCCTGGTAAATAAAAAGTTATTTTTAAAAAATTATTAAACCCAAATGTCTCCAACTTGACCTTGAATTAATCATCTCTGCCCCCTGTGAAAAGAAAGAAAAAAGAGCATCCTTTTCTAGCCTTAGGATATATGTTCCCTGAATGACTTTTTTGGAACTGAGATGAGAGAAAAATGTTTTGCTTTGAAAGCAGGCTTTTATTCCCAGGTGTATTGGAAAGCTGGTGTTGTCCATGGCAGATCTGGAGTTGGAATTAAGCCTATAATTATATCAAGAATAAAACTTCAAGGGGGCTAATCACTCTTTCCGGAAGCACTTTTGTCTCTATGCCCAGATGAAAAGGGAAAAAAGTAGCAAAACCACAGATCTAAGTGGTGTATGTAAACAAGAGTAGATTAACTTCTGACAAAACAAAACAAAACAAAAAATTAAAAAGGAAACGGAACAGACTATGATTCTGCCCTTTTAAACTTGTCCCTCCCTACATCCTGAAAAACACACACAGTGTTTAGGGTTCAACTACCTTTGTCTTTGGTCTTCTCTAATGGGCTTTTGTAGGGAATGTGTCTTGTTCCAGCATGCTAAAGGTGCTTTATACTTTTAAGTGCCTAAAAAGGAATACTACAAAGCTCCTCCTGAGTATAGTGCAGCTTGAGAAGCTATAGGATACAGGTTAGACTACAGAGTTTGGAGCCAAGTCAACATGAGTTCAAATCCTTGCTGTGCCTCTTATTTAAAAATTTCAAGTTTAGTAAATGAATCAAAAATTTTAGATGAAAAGAACTTCAAGCCAAATTTATGCTCCTCAGCATACCTGCTTCTACAGGCTAAAAGTTGGTGAAATCCATTCTCTATCTTCAGGGTACATGATAACATGCCATCTAGCTGCATGATTTGGGCATAGAGTGGGATTCTGAATTCCAGGCATAGAGTGGGATTACCACTGTGTCTCTGGTAAAAGGAAGACTGCAGAGCTGTATGCCTGCTTATTTGCTGTTTCCTAAATCTGTGAAGTTTAGAGCTTCCCTTTGTTAAGTAAATGGTTCTTATCTTGAACAGATTCTATCCCTCCTCTCAGGATTTTGTGAATCTTAGGAAAAATTGGAGCAGGTTGCAAAATTGGAAAACGTTTCTCAGCTTATTGACAAAACATAAGAAACTCATTTGTAATGCACAATTCCAGATATTAACGAAAGGTAGAGAGGCTTGAGAGAACATCCTCTGTTACCTAACTCTTCATTCTTGACAACTCACAACATTTTTCTTGGTTCTGGTGACAATGAATTAGAGTATATTGTGTGAAAATATTAAAAAGTAGAGAGTGATTTACCTTGTTCTACATGTAAATAACTCATAAATTGTGGAAATCATCTAAGTTGATGACAGAAAAGGAGATAACATTAAATATTAAATACAAGGTTGGGGGCTAAGAAAATGCCCAACAGAAAATTCTCTGTGATAGTAAATGAAATCCATCAAAGCAGGAGAGTATAGAGATGATGGTGTGCCTTTAGGCATTTGGGATGGTAGAAACCATCTTCCCACCAACATCTTCTAGCCTAGCTGAGGATGTCAGTGCAAGTTTATAGTTGTCACATAGTTATCGTGCCACAATTTAATCTACCTGACAAAGGGGTTTAGCAAGCCATCCCAAGATGGTACAGCCTAGTAGAGAACTTTGGATTTGAAGATCTGTGAGGAGTAACGCTAACCTCTACTGAAAATTCCTGCCATATGTAGGTGGTGAGATCCACTTCCTTGCCTGGAACTAAATAGGCTCCTGGAGAATGAAATCTATGGTTAACTACAAGTACCCTACCCTTTTACTTTTGTTGCCAGGTTTAGAAGGATGCTGTTTAAGGGAAGGGCAATTAAGCCACTACTTAGAAAAGCCAAATGCATTTGCCTTCATCCTTTACTTCTAACTGGCCCTGGGATAAAATGGCCCTGGGACAAAATGGTCAGCTACCGAGGTAAGTTAATAGAGGTTGGTTAGCATTTGGGAATTCAAATCTCTTGCAGAATTCCAGTTGTAGCTACCTTTTATCATCATCCCACTTCCACTGTTGGCATTTATTTATTTCTCTTTCAGCCTATCTCATGTCCATCAGCTTCTCCAGCCTATACACTTGGAGTTGTCACACCAGGAGTCTTTTGGTGTATAAGTCTCCAGCTTATAAGTCTCCAGCTATTATGACTTATATTTCATAGTAATTAACAGGAAACTTTTAAAAATTGAAATTAGAAAATATAGAAGCAAAGAAACAGAGCATTTATCATCCAGGGATTTTTTTATTCTTAAAAAAAAAAATGTTTCCCTCCCTCTCAGTGTCTTTTTCTGTCTCTCTCTTTTCTTCTTTTTTCTTTTCTTTCTTTTCTTCCTTTTTCATTTTTTAAAGATTTTATTTATTTATTCATGAGAAACATAGAGAGAAGCAGAGATATAGGCAGAGGGAGAAGCAGAAGCTTGGGGAGCCTGATGTGGGACTTGGTCCCAGGATCCCAGGATCATGCCACTGAGGCATCCAGATATCCCTCTTTCCTTCCTTTTTCTTTTCTTTTCTTTTCTTTCTTTTCTTTTCTTTTCTTTTCTTTTCTTTTCTTTTCTTTTCCCTTTTCTTTTCTTTTCTTTTCTTTTTTCTTTTCTTTTCTTTTCTTCCCTTCCCTTCCCTTTCCTTTCTTTTCTTTTTTCTTTTCTTTTCTTTTCTTTCTTCTTTTCTTTTCTTTTTTGATTCAGTTCTATCAAAGGCTTTACCTTCAACTACACTATTCTGATTTCTTAACCTAAAGCAATTCAAGGTTGGTAAACATACTAAGTCTTTTTTGTACCTAGCTTCAAGGATTCTGCGTCTGGATTTGACTTTCCATTGCCATTAGCTTCTGACCTATCCTGGCCCCAACAACCTGACAGTGGATCTCCCCCCTCCCTAACCAAGTTCTACTCTTCTGCAAAGCTCAGTCCTTCATTTTTCTGAACTATGTGTCAAATCTTTAAAACAGAACTTCAGTTCATTTCAGATTTCACTATTGTTAATGTTTAAAATTAACTTCTCAAATTATTGACTTATGTCAAATTGTTTACTGATTTGTTTTATAGAACGCATGCATATGGTACAAAATGCCTTGCACTCAAAAGTATGTCTCTCTCAACTCTTCCCTCCCTGCCAATTGGTTTTCCTTCCCAGAATCAAATTATCAACTTCTTAAAAAAATTTTCAGAGATATTCTATGTGTGTATATATGTATGTACATTCTTTAAATTGATTTTTAATTATAGAAGTAATGTATGAACATTATTTCCTTATACAAATTAGAGCAATACAGAGTAGTTTAGGTCCTCTTTGGCCATCTCTCCAATTCCAGTCTCTTCCCAAATGTAATCACTGTGAGTAACCTAACATCAACACAGCATAAATCTTTACAAAATGTTTCTTTGAATTTACTAAAAATATATGAATCTGCAGACAATATGTATTATTATTATTATTTACTAAAAGATACACTGTAAGAATCATTTTCCTGCTTGCTTTTCATCAAACCTTTAAAGTACCCCTGCTTCTGATGGTAGAGGCCTCTTCTCTATTGTACCTGGTTTTTCCAAAAACCGATGCCTTTATTTCCTCCAGACCCCAGGACAAAACTCCCACTGGTCTACCTACAAAGTTCCTGTTTCTTCTCAGAGAGAGCCCTTGGAGCTGAGATGGGGAAGAGAAGAGCTGTGTTCAATGAAGGAGGGAGTTAGCTTAGCGACAAATATCTTATGTTCTCTTTGATGGCTCATCCTGCAGTTTTTTTCCTAGGAAGCAATGACCTTACAAAATCCTTTTATCATGGAATAAAACTTGACACAGACACTAACAAGACAACTGGCCTCTCCTGTGGTCATTAGCTGGAGAGTTCAAAACCAGGAAAATGCATCATGCAGAGCTGTTTTTCACCATGAACAGAAAGGGTGGGATCACAATCCCACCACTGTTATAGGAACTCTTAACATATATTGTTTAAGGAGAAAAGGCAAAATCTGACACATCTAAATGATCAGATTCTGTGCAGTTTACTTGACAGTAATGTCCGCGTTACTTTGACAACCTACTTCACACTAATGATCCCACGGTCTTCTGGAGGGAAGATGCTATTTTTGAGAAATGATCAAAGCTTTGCCATAGATTTGTATGACCATCATTACAACTTCAAATTCTTACATGATTTTATACAAGGTGTCTGAATATTTTAAGGAACCAGGAGGTCACTAAATGAGAGAGCCACCTACTCTAGGTGGCATTGTGGGACAGCCTAATTGGCTCATTTCCTTCATTATTGAAACTTTGCATCCTATTCTGACCTCTGGGTTGACATCAAATAAATTTAATCCCTCTTACTAATGATCAGAGCCAATTTTTCATAAAATAAAAAATCCAGTTAATCTGAGAAAGCCTGTACCTATCTAGAATATGCACAGGTCTGAAACATCTTATTTTTACCTAAGCCCTGTCCATCAGAATTTAAAGGTGTCTGCTTTCTTTCATCATTACCAATCTTCTTAACAATGTGGTTGTCATTGCTTACTACATATTTCTCTGTTTGAAATAAGATTTTTGGAGTAAATCTTTGTTTCTTTTGTTATAGTTTCATAGAAATGAAAATCAAAGTCATCCCAGGGTTATACTATATGTTTGCCAAGGCAGGAATCCAGGAAATGGCCAGTCATAACCTAGCCCTTCCTTTCCCATGATATTTAATGTTATCATTGCTAATTCTTATTTGACTTATTTTAATCCCCATGAGATTTGTGGTTGATGAAATAAAGTTTTTAAATATCAGCTCATATTTTCCCTGATATAGCTATCAGTATAGTAAAAAAAAATGTGTGTCTCATGTTTTTGCTTGATATATATGGAATGCTTATATTAGCATCTGGCAATATCTGTATTTATCATATACGATGAAGAACAGGTTTTTCTAAGCAAGTCAAAATATCAGATCCTATCCTACAATGAAATGACTATTTCCCTTTAAGTAGCAAAATCTTCGATTAAGAATTTGAATAAAATAGTTATGAAAGAATGTCATCTGGTTCACTTTGAGGTGTAAAAACTCATTTAAGACTTTTTTTTTTATTTTGGTTCTTGTCCCATGCCATGTTTGCTTGATTATGAATTTGGTAAATCTTTACTCATTTTGAGCTGGCTTCTGCCGGTGTTTTATTTTTCTTAGCTATACAAGTGATTCTGATAGCTTACTTGGCCTCAGCAAGGCTCTCTTGCATTATTGCCAACTAGAGGATGGTTTGAGGCTTGTCAACATGCTTTCAGGGAAGGGTTGCGCAAGGAGTGTTTTCTTCTTTTATTGTGTGTCTTAGAATTAACTTTGTCCTTTCCTTTCTCCTTCGAAGCCTATCCTGAAATCCCCTAAGGACCAAGGGGACTCCAGCAGGAGGCATGGAGGAAAGTTTTCACCGATTTAGTTTGGGTCTTTTCTTCAGAACCTTCAAAATGTTAGCCGGTGTTGTGTTGTCTTCCTCTCCACTCTCCTTACAATGGTGTCTTACACAGGGCAAGTGTTCAATAGATATATACCAAAAGACTACTCCCTCACTTGGGGTCTCTTGACCACCAGCCTAGGCCAATCCCTCCGACAAGGATGGGAGGGAAGTAAGTCTGGATTTGCATACTAGTGTAGCAGGGTCTATATGTATGCATTATAATTCACATATGAAAATGATGTAACTATATTTTCTGTAGCTTATCTAGAACTCTGTAGACTCCTAGTAGCCAATCAATACATGTGAGTTAAAAGAATGAATGTATCTCTTCTTGCTCTGGATCCTTGGCCCAGTGCTGGCAAGCAGTGGCGATGGGATGGTTAAAGCTTGTCCATTTTTGGTACCTCAAACTTTTCTAGCTTTAGAGTCTATTTCAGGTAAATTTAACTACATTTGGGTAATTGCTTGATCCTCAGGACTTCTGTCTCCTCCCCCAGATGGCACATGGGCCCAGAAGGAACTTGTGGGTGTTCAGGGTGACAAGGATAAAGAGCTTCTCATTCTCTCTTGATCTTTCTCTGGACTATTGAGATCACACTGATATGTAATTCATGTTTCCTAGTGTTTGGACTTCAGTTGCCATCCTCCCTGCACCCCCTGCTAAAATTTCAATAGCTGGTCCAATTTTTGGTTTACTGTTTTGGTTTTAACAATGACAATGATTGCTCTGGGCAACACAACTTTCTTCCCCTGCTCACTGGATATCCCACATCAGCTCTTAAAAAAATGTTCCCTTTTTATTGGGGTAATAAAACAACATGAGATCTACCCTCTTAACAAAAATATATACAGTGCAGTATATACTGCAGTAAGGTTAACCATAGGCACAATGTCGTATGAATATCTCTAGAACTTAATCATCTTGCATAACTGAAACTTTACACCTGTTGAATTTTCCACTTTCCATTGTTGAGTTTTCCATTTTTCACTCTCCCCAAATACCAACAACCATAACTCTAATTCTGCTTTTCTGTGACTGTTGTATATACCTTATGGAGGTGATTTTATGCAGTATTTGTTCTTCTGTCACTGGCTCATGTTACCTAATATAATATCCTCAAGACTTATAATATTGTTATCTATGGCAGGATTTCCTTCCTTTTTAGTGCTGAATAATATTCCATTGTATATATATATGCCATATTTTTTAATCCATTTATTCATTGATGATCATTTAGGTTGTTTCTGCATTTTGGTGATAGAGAATAATACTGCAATGAATATGGGAGTGCAAATATCTCTTTGAAATCCTGATTTCAATTCTTTTGGGGTAGATACCAAGAATGGTGTTGGGAAAACTGAGATGCACATGCAAAAGAATAAAATTGGACCCTTATCTCACACCATACACAAATATCGACCCAAAATGTGTTAAAGGCTTAAATGTTAAACCTGAAACTATAAAACTCCTAGGACAAAAACTTAAGGGGAAAGCTCTTTGACATTGGTCTTGGCAATAATTTCTTGGATAACATACCAAAAGTATAGGCAACAAAAGCAAAACTAGGTAAGCCAGACTGCATCAAACTAAAAAGCTTCTGCACAGCAAAGGAAATGAGTGAAAAGGCAACCTATGGAATGGAAAACAGTATTTGAAAACATCTTAACTCTCACGCACCCTACTAACTTTTGAGGCTCTTCAACTATGAGGTCCCCTCATCACTTGTTATGTTCCTCACAGCATCACACAGGAATCTCTGTATCTCTTCCATCCTAAGCACAGGCTCTTTAAACCAGGGCAGACAATTCTCGCCACGAGGGGTCTCCAACCACATCTACCACATGATGGATATAGCAAGAATGAATTAGTTTCCCAGGGCTTTCCTAGCAAATGTCCATATTCCATGTGGCTTAAAACAACTGAAATTATTCTTTCACAGTTCTGGAAGCTAGCAGTCTGAAATCAAAGTGTCATCAAGGTTTGCTCCTCCTGGAGGAAGACTCTGTTCCATGTCTCTCTCTAGCCTCTGGTGGTTGCTGGCAGACCCTTGGCATTCTTTGACTTGGAGCTATACCTGCCTCTGACATTCTCCTTCAGTGTCCCTATGGCCAAATTTCCCTTTTCTTAAAAGAATCAATCATTGGATTAGGGCCAACTCTAATCCAGTATGCCTTTAGTTTAAGTTGATTACATCTACGAAGACTCTATTTCCAAATAAGATCACATTCACAGAAACTGGGATTTAGGACACCAACTCATCTTTTTGGAGGACAGAATTTAAAACACAATAAGGAGGACCAGCCTAGATGTTCTTGGACTCTCCTCCAATCAGCCTCAGGTTTGTATTTGTGTTTTTATCATCTAGCACTACTCAACCCCAGGAGATGAGGGTGCAAAATCCCTTCTACTTGTTTCATCCCACAGAATATCATTCTTTAAATCCTTGAATCCTCTTCTCCATGATGGAAAAATTCTGGTCTCCCTCATGTCTGATAGAAACTGCTCCTCCATTGTGTTTACTTTACATCACCGTAAAATTCAGTGCTTAAAGCTCCGAGCTCTTGATATATCAACATTGAAGGCTAGAAAGAGAGATTTCCCGCACCTTTTGTTGGGCTCAGCTATGGTCTCCCATACACAGAAGCCAATGAGTGCTTGGCATCATGGGAATTTTTCACATACTCTGAAAGGATGACTATCCTTGCATACTCTTAAATACTCTCTTTCTCTCCTTAAAGATCAGTATTTTCTCTGTATAGATGGTCTTTCCAGAACTTTGAATGAAGGACTTAAGGGATAAACAGGTTGTGGACTGGCGTATTCAGCAGACTACAGACCCCATTGAAGAGGGGAAAGAACTAGTATTGATCTCTCGAGAAGTGGGAGAGTCTAGAGAGGAGATTAGCAGATCCTGTGTGCACAGGATCCCCAGCATGAAAGTCCTATGTGATCAGTTGTGTATGTACATCATCTTTGAGAGAGAGAATTCCATCTGTCATGCTTCCTCTGTAGAATCATTTTAATGCCACTGGATTCTTTGTCCCATTCTGAATGGTTCAGAGTTACCTGATATGAGATCATGAGTACTTTATCTGCGATTCAAATGCCTTTCGTAAATAATATTGGTTTTATCTAAGCCTCAGTTCCTTATACATAATACAGGATGGTGGAATCCTCCTTGAAAGGTCATTATCATTATTAAACAACATATATACAAAGCAGCTGGTCTAGTGCCTGGCACTTAGGGGGTGTTTAACAAGTTGCAACACTTTTATCTTTAGTCTGTTCTGCTTCCCTCTTCTCTCTCCAGACCACACGATTTCTCTGAAATTGCCCCCTTTTTAAGTACTCCATACCCCCAAAAGAAAGACAAAGGAGAAGAAAGAGTACTAGGCTCCCTAGAGCTCCTCTTGTCTGCTTCCCTAGTGAGGGAACTTCTCCTAGGACTCAGAGGTCTTCCTCGGCATCTCAGACAAGAACTGATTCTATAATTGGTCAGCCTGACCATATGAAAGAAATCCTAACTACAGAAATTTACAACATATATGCCAATCTACCATGTTGCACAGTAATTATGCGTAGCACAAAATATGTCTAAGTTTTATTTGGAAGTGTTATTTGATCATCGGATTAATCTTAGTTCCCATGTGCTTATTCTTCACCATTTGTTGGTCATGATGTCTTGGAAAAAAAGGAAATGCCAGTCAGTCACTGCACTGAATCCTCTGGAAAGAGGAACTGGTCCCTTATCTCTCCTACTCATAGATGTCTTCCCTCCATTAGGTCTGGCCAGCTCAGTCCAGACTCTTAACTGGAGACTGGGTAAGAGGATAGCATCTCAACAGAGCAAGAAGGTATGGGAAATTCATTAGAAGGAAATAGTCAAGATTCAGCCAGGAGTGACTCAACAGCACCTGTGTGTTAGCTTTGTTTGTTCTCTTGCCATAGATGAGTGAGCCCCTCCACCAAAAGTAACATTGGATAGTCCCATCTTTATCACTGATACCACCATTCACCCTGTTGCTGAGGCTAAAACCTGAGAGTCATATGTGACTTTCCTTTCCCTCATATCCTGAATCTAATGTAGCAACAATTTCTATCCACTCTGCTTTAAAAATATACCCCAAACCAGTTACTTCTTCTACCTCCACCTTCATCTCTTACCTAAACCACAGCCTCTGCTTGGCTTCCCAATCCTTGCTCTGGTATCTCCAGTCAATTTTTCACCCAGGTTCCAGGGAAGTGTTTAAAATACATATCAAATAATTTTATTCCCACATTCAAACCTTCTAATAGTTTCCCACTGTACTTGAAATAAAATCCAAATTCCTTATCTCAGCCTGCAAACCCCTGCAATGATACCTCAGAAAATTTCTACTATTCTCTGCTAGCTCATCACTCCACATGAGGCATATTGGCCGTGCCATTCTTCCTGCTGCCCAAATATGTTCTTTTCTCACTTGCTATGCCCTTGGGCTGGAACATTCTTACCTCCTTCCCTTCACCCAGATGTGATCATCTTCAAGAGGCCTTCCCCACCCTTACTGCCATCATTGTCTATTCCATTACCTGGTTTTATTTTTCTTTGTGGTTCTAAACACAGTTTTAAATTACATATATGGTAAATATTTAATGTATGTATTTATCTTCCATCTCCCCACCTAGAAGGTGAGCCCATGAAACCAAGAAGTTTGTTTTGCTCACTGTGTCCTCAAGATTTTGAGAGTACCTGGTCATAATAGGTGCTCAAAAAGAGTTGGCAAACAAAGGGAAATCTATCCCTCCATTTGATATCTCCAAATGATACCTTTTTTTTTTAAGTTTTTATTTATTTATTTATTTATTTATTTATTTGAGAGGAAGAAAGAGAGTGAGCGAGAGCACGGGAGTAGGGGAAGGAGAAGCAGACTCTCCACTGAACAGGGAGCCCCATGCCGGGCTTGATCCTTGGAGGCTGGGATCATGACCTGAGCTGAAGGTAGATGCTTACCTGACTGAGCCACCCAGGTGCCCCTCCAAATGATACCTTTAAAATACCTTCCTTGTATTTCATTCTTCACTCACACCTTCTAGCCTCTGAGTTTCCATTTCTTCAGTTATATCAGTGTCTCTAGGTTTTTAGGTTTCAGGAAATTTTTTAACTCCCCAGATAATCCCAATGGGCAGCCAAGGTTGAGAACCACCTTGATATTGATTCATGATTTTGAAACACCTGAAGAGTATTGACCAGTTATTCTGTAGAATGTTCCTCAATTTGGATTTGTCTGATGTTTCTAAGTATTAAATTTATATGATAAATTTGGGGCAAAAATATCACAGAGATATTGTGTCCTCCTTAGAGCATCATATCAAGAGGCACAAAATTTGAATTGATTTCACTAGCAATGATGTTAACTATGTCTCAGTTAGGGATGCCTGGGTGGCCCAGCAGTTGAGCATCTGCCTTTGGCTCAGGGCATGATCCCGGGTATAGGGATCAAGTCCTACATCATGCTCCCTGCAAGGAGCCTGCTTCTGTCTCTGACTCTCTATGTCTCTCATGAATGAATAAATAAAATTAAAAAGAAAACCCTAAGTCTTAGTTAAAGTGGAATCCTCCAATATTGTTTTTCCCTTTGTAATTAAATAGATATGTTGTTAGGAGACACTTTGAGACTACAAATGTCATGTGTATCATCACACTTTCACCCACTAATATTAGCATTCATTAATGATTTTATCTAAAATAATTGTGGAATTTAGTCAAATAGTGATTTCCAGTTTCCATCATTTTCTATATCTGTTGGAATTCTGCTGGAAGGAAGAATTTTTCTATTTCTGCCATTTACTTATTTTTAACATTATTATTTATATAGGCATGAATTTGTTTTGTTTTTTTTTACAGTTTTATAATTTAAATTCAATTTGCCAACATATAATATAACACCCAGTGCTCACCCCATAAATTTGTGAATTATTCTATGCTGTGGATTATAATCCATTGCTACCATTTTTATTATTAATTTTTTTTTACTTGTCCACTTAGCTAGTGGAAGCCTGTGTGAACTGGCTTCTACATTCCCTAATATGTCATTTTTTTTTAGCATATTCTTACTATTTAGAACCAGAAGTTGTTCTAGGCTTGTATATTTTCCCTGCCTATCCCAGAATCAACCATATTCCGAAAAATTGCTAGTTTCTTTATGGGAAAGTGGTATTTAGAAATAAAGATTTGGGTACAAGATGTGTTCATCAGTATTGGGGTATGTGATTCTTTTTTTTTTAAATTTTTATTATTTATTTATTTATTTATGATGAGAGAGAGAGAGAGAGAGGGAGGGAGGGAGGGAGGGAGGGGCAGAGACACAGGCAGAGGGAGAAGCAGGCTCCATGCACTGGGAGCCTGACGTGGGACTCGATTCCGGGTCTCCAGGATCCCGCCCTGGGCCAAAGGCAGGCACTAAACTGCTACGCCACCCAGGGATCCCAGGGTATGTGATTCTATGTACATGTATGTATAAGCACTTATCTGTATCTATTTCTATATCTTAAATCTATATTAAAAGTCATGACTTCATGCTGGTGATTTGATTGTTTGTATTACATTTTGGGATGCCCATGACTACCACTCTTTATTCATGTCATTGTTTTTTAAGATTTTATATATATTTAACACAGAGAGAGAGGCCAAGAGAGCACAAGAAGGGAGAGTGGCAGAGGCACTCTGCCTCTGGAAAGAGAAATAGGCTCCCCACTGAGCCTACTTGGGGCTTGATCCCAGGACGCTGGGACCACGACCTGAGCTGAAGGCAGATGCTTAACCAGCTGAGCCACCCAGCTCCCCTCTTTATTCATTTTAACTTCTTTTTTCCCTTTTTCCACCCTCCCTTCCCCTCCTTCTGTCTCTTTTTCTCCTCTTTCTCTCCCTGCTTTTCCTCCTCCTCATTCTTATAGTCCTTGCCTCCTTATTTCATATGTGGCTATTTGGTATGATTAAAGGCAGCAAATCTGAGATCTGAAGGACCCAAGTTCAAGTCCTGGCTCTACCAATTTCCAGCCATGTGATTATGGGCACACAGTCTCTCACAATAATAGATTCTCAACAAAACAGAATTCTTCCCAGGCTCAATCCCTGGGATCAGGCTTAGTTTTCCTTTGAAATTCTCAGACTTTATAGGCTAGTTCATTTCTCAATCCTGACTTCAGTTCAGGTCTTCCTTTTATCAGAACACACAGGCAATCTACCTTCCCCCAAGCTATTCTCAGCTCTTTTATGGGAGAAATTTAACTACTGTTTCTTTTCTAGTTAATTCTTTTAAAAAAAAAACTGTATTCAGGGTGCCTAGGTAACTCAGTTGGTTAAGCCTCTGACTCTTGATTTCAGCTCTCATCATGATCTCAGGGTCATAAGATCAAGCCAAGCCCCTCATCTGGGGCTCACTGCTCAGTGGGGAGTCTGCTTGAGGATTTCTCTCCCTCTACTTTTACCCCTCCTCTGTTCACATTCTCTCCCTCTCTCTCTCTCTCTCTCTCTCTCTCTCTCGTAAATCTTTAAAATAAAGTAAACTCTATTCAAGTATAACAATAATAAAGATGTAAAGAAAATCTGTGTGCTGTGTAATTGTCATAAAGAACGTAAAACTGTGTAAACAGTCCCCCAGATGGAGAAAAACAATATTACCAGCACCCAAAAGACCCCTGAATCCCTTCCCAATTATTATCTCCATCTTCCCTCCTAATGGTAACCACTATCCTGAATTCGAATATCATAAATTTTGAACTTTTTGTAAGTGGAATTCATAGTAATTATTCCTTCCTATGCCATTCCTTCATATGATAAATTGTTTTCCAAGTTGGCTATACCAATTTATACTTATGCCAGCAATGTCTGACAGTTTCAGTTACTCCACACCCTTACCAATACTTAGCATTAATAGTATTTTAAATTTTAGCCTTGTGGGTGTAGTGATATGTCATTATTCTTCTAATTTGCATCTCCCTGATAGCTAATTGTTGGAGAACCTTTTCATTTATTTCTTTGCCATATGTCTAACATCTTTAGTGAAGTGCTTATTCAAGTTTTTGTTGTGCTTTCTTTTGATTGACACACAATTGTTATATTAATTTCAGGTGTACAACATGGTGATTCAACAATTCTATTGGATATGCGTTGCTCACCAGAAGTGTAGCTACCATCTATCACCATACAATGCTATTACAATACCACTGACTGTATTCCCTAAGCTGTACCTCTCATCCCTGTGACTTATGAATTCCATAACTGGAAGCCTCTACTGCTCATAACTCTTCACCCATTTTACCCATCTGCCCAGCCCCTTCCCCCTGGCAATCATCAGTTCTTTGTATTTATGGGTTTGTTTCTGTTTTTTGTTCCTTTGTTCATGTGTTTTTTAGAAACTACATATAAGTAAAATCACATATATTTGTCTTCTCTGACTTTCTTCACTTAATATAATACCGTCTATGTCCATCCATGTTGACACAAATGGTAAAATCTCATTCTCTTTTGTAAAAAGATCTATCTATTTATTTGAAAGGAGAGGAGAAGGGGCAGAGGGAGAGGGAGAGAATCCCAACAGACTCCATGCTGAGCACAGAGCCTCATGTGAGGCTCGACCCCAGGACCTTGAGATTAGGACCTGAGACAATACCAAGAGTCAGATGCTTAACCGACTGAGCCATCCAGGTACCCAGGATCTCATTCATTTTAATAGCTGAGTAATATTTCATTGTGTATATATACCACATCTTCTTTATCCATTTAGTAGTGATGGACATGTAGGTTGCTTTCCTGTCTTGGCTATTATAAATAATCCTGCAACAAACATAGAATACATAGAAGGCTTTGGATTAGTATTTTCCTTTTCTTTGGGTAAATACTCAGTAGTGGAGTTGCTAGATTATACAGTATTTCTATTTTTAAATTTTTTGAGGAAACTACATACTGTTTTCCAAAATGGTCACACTAATTTACATTCCCACCAACAGTGCACAAGGGTTCCTTTTTCTCCACATTCTGTCCAACATTTTTTATTTCTTGTCCCTTTGACTTTGGCCATTCTGCCAGGTAGAAGATAATATCTCATTGTGGTTTGATTTACATCTCTGTGATAATTAGTGACATTAAACATTTTTTCGTATGTCTGTTGGCCATTGTATGTCTTCTTTGGAAATAGGTCTATTCCAGTCCTTTGTCCATTTTTTATTTGAAATTGTGTTTTGCTTTGGGTACTTATTATAAGTTCTTTATATATTTCAGATATTAACCCCTTATTGTACGTATCATTTACAAATATCTTCCTCCATTCAATAGGTTGCCTTTTTGTTTTGTGAATGGTTACCTTTGCTATGAAAAAAAACTTTATTTTGATGTAGTCTGAATAGTTTATTTTTGCTTCCGTTTCCTTTGCCTATGAAGACATATCTAGAAAAATATTTCTGTTGCCAATATCAAAGAGATTACTGCTTATGACTTTTTCTAGGGGTTTTATGGTTTCAGGTCTTACATTTAGATCTTACATCCGTTTCATTCATCCAGTTTATTTTTGTATATGTTGTAAGATATGTTGTATATGTCTAGTTTTATTCTTTTGCATATAGCTATTCATTTATCATAGCACTATTTATTGAAGAGACTGTCTTGTCCCCCCAATTGTATATTCTTCTCTCTTTTTTCTAAAGATTTTATTTATTTATGAGAGACAGAGAGAGAGAGAGAGAGAGAGAGAGAGAGGCAGAGACACAGGCAGAGGGAGAAGCAGGCTCCATGCAAGTAGCCTGACGTGGGACTTGATCCCGGGTCTCCAGGATCACAACCTGGGCCGAAGGCAGTGCTAAACTGCTGAGCCACCTGGGCTGCCCCTATTCTTGTCTCTTTTGTCATAAATTAGTTGACCATATGAGTGTGGGTTTATTTCTGAGCTCTTTATTCTGTTCCATTGATCTATATATCCAGTTTTGTACTGGTACCATACTGTTTTGATTACCATAGCTTATGGTATATCTTGAAATCTGGGACTGTGATACTTCTAGCTTTGTTCCTCTTTCTCAAGATGGTTTTAGCTATTCAGAGTCTTTTGTGGTTCCATACAAATTTTAGGATTAGTTGTTTCAGTTCTTTGAAAAATACTGTGAGTATTTTGATAGGAATTGCACTGAAATCATAGATTGCTTTGAATAGTATGGACATGTTAACAATACTAGTTCTTCTAATCCATGAGCATGGTATATCTTTCCATTTGTTTTTGTTGTTTTTAGTTTCTTTCATAAATGTTTTATATTTTTCAGAGGATAGATCTTTAATCTCCTTAGTTAAGTTTATTCTTTTTGGTGAAAAAAAGAATGAACTTTTGGTATTTTATTCTTTTCAGTGAAATTGTAAATGGAATTGTTTTCTTAATTTCTCTTTATGCTCCTTCATTATCAGTGTATAAAAGTACAATAGATTTTTGTGTATTTTGTATCTTACAACTTAATTCATTTATTACTTCTAATAGCTTTTTGGTGAAGTCTGTAGGATTTTCTATGTAGTGTCATGTCATCTGCAAATAGTGACAATTTTACTTCTTCTTTACCAATTTTGATGCCTTTTATTTCTTCTTCTTATCCAAAAAAGAAAGCTTGGCTAGGATCTCTAATACTATGTTGAATAAAAGTGGCAAGAATGGACATCCTTGTCTTGTTTCTGATCTTAAGGGAAAAGCTCTCCATTTCTACTTTCAAGTATGATGTTAGCTGTGAGATTGTCATACATGACCTTTATTACATTGAGGTATGTTTCCTCTAAACTCCCTTTGTTACGATTTTTTTTTATCATGAATGGATGTTGAATTTTGTGAAATGTTTTTCCTGCATTTATTGGAAAGATAAGATTTTTATCTTTCATTTGTTAATATGGTGTATCGCATTGCTTGCTTTGCATATATTAAACCATCCTTGCATCTTCAGAATAAATTCCACTTGATCATTGTGAGTGATCGCTTTCATTTCTGATGTTATTTATTTGGGTCCTCTCTCTCGTTTTCGTGATAACTCTAACGATTTTTCAATTTTATGCATCTTTTCAAAGAACCAGCCCTTGGTTTCTTTGATCTTTTCTATTTTTTGTCTTTGTTTCACTTATTTCTATTGATCTTTATTATTTTCTTCCTTCTACTTATTTTCTTCCTTTTCAGTTCCTTTTGATACAAGGTGAGATTTTTTTTATTTGAAATTTTTTTTTTGTTTCTTGACGTAGGTATGCATCACTCTAAATTTCCTTCTTTGAATTGCTTTCATGGCATTCCAAGATATTGGCGCATTATATTTTCATTTTCACTTGTCTCTGTATTTTCTTAATTTTCTTTTTGATTTCGTTGTTGACCCATTGGTTGGTTAGCACCATATTATTTAACCTTCACATTATTGTGGTTTTCCAGTTTCTTTCTTGCAATTGATTTCTAGTTTGATACCATTTGGTTGGAAAAGATATATGATATGATTTAATCTTCCTAAATTTATTGAGGCTTGTTTTGTGGTCTAATATGTGACTTATCCTGGAGAATATTCCATGTGCACTTGAACAGGACATGTATTTTGTTGTTTTTGCATGGAATATTCTGTATATATCTGTTAGGTTCATCTGGTCTAATGTGTCATTCAAAGCTACTGTTTCCTAGTTGATTTATGACTGGATGATCTATCCAATTATGCAAGTTGATTTTATGACTGGATGATCTATCCCTTATTATTATTCTTTTATCATTGATTTTTCCCTTTAAGTCTGTTAACATTTGCTATATGTATTTAGGTGCTCCAGTGTTGGGTGCAAAGGTATTTACAATTATCACATCCTCTTGTTGAATTGATCTCTTTATCATTATGACATTGCCCTCCTTTGTCTCTTGTTAGGCCTTTTTATAGAGTCTGTCTGATATAAATATTGCTACCCCTACATTGTTTTTGCTTCCATTTGCATGATATATCTGTTTCCATTCCTTCACTTTCAATCTGTAAATGTCTTTAAGTCTAAAGCAAGTCTTTTATAGGCAGCATATAGATGGATCTTGTTTTTTTATCCATTCTGTCACCCTATGTTTTTGATTACAGCATTTCACTGTTTATATTTAAAATACTTATTAATAGCTATGTACATTTAGATTTTTTCTGATTGTTTTTGTAGTTTTCTGTTCCTTTCTTATTCTCTTGTTCTTCTTCCTTGTGATTTATGACATTCTTTAATGTTATACTTGTTTTCCTTTTTCTATACTTTTTGTATGTCTACTGTATGTTTTCTGTTGGTGGTTACCATGAGGTTCATGTATAACATTCCAACATGTATAGCAGCCTGTACTAAGTTGATAGTCACTTAAGTTCAGACATATTCTAAAGAAACTTCATTTTTACTGCCTGCCTCAATGTTTTATAGATAAATAAATAAATGTATATTATATATAGTCATATTTTGCATCTTTAAAAAATATCTTGCATCTTTTTCTTATGTGATTCTAGTCAACTAATTTTTTGGACATTATAGACTATACTGCTTTATTCATTTAACCTTAATACTAGCTTTATAAGTGATTGCTTTACTACCTTTAGTGTGTTTACATGAACATTTTTCCTCTCATAATTTTTTTTGCTTCTAGTTATGACCTTTTCTTTTCAACTTAAGTTACTTTAGCATTTCTTGTAAAGCTAGTTTAGTAGTGGTAAACTTCATTTTTAATTTGTTTGTATTGAAGTTCGATTTGCCAACATATAACACCCAGTGTTCATCCCATCAAGTGCCCTCCTCAGTGCGCATCACCCAGTCACCTCATCCCCCTGACCATCTGCCCTTCCACACTACCCCTTGTTTGTTTCACAGACTCAGCAGTCTCTCATGTTTTGTCACCCTCTGTAATTTTTCCTACTAATTTTCTCTCCTTTTTCCTATAATCCCTTTCACTATTTCTTCTATTCCCCACATGAATGAAACCATATAATGATTGTCCTTCTCTGACTGACTTACTTCACTCAACATAATACCCTCCAGTTCCACCGATGTCGAAGCAAATGGTGGGTATTCGTCGTTTCTAATGGCTGAGTAATATTCCAGTGTATATAGAGACCATATCTTCTTTATCCATTCATCTGTCAAAAGACAGTAAGGATTCTTCTACAGTTTTGCTATTGTGGACATTGCTGCTATAAACACTGGGTGCAGGTGAACCGGCGTTTCACTGCATTTGTATCTTTGGGGTAAATCCCCAGCAGTGCAATTGCTGGGCCGTGCAGCAGTTCTATTTTTAACTCTTTGAGGAACCTCCATACAGTTTTCCAAAGTGGCTACCCCAGTTCACATTCCCACCAACAGTGCAAGAGGGTTCCCCTTTCTTCATATCCTCTCCAACATTTGTTGTTTCCTGTCTTGTTAATTTTCCCCATTCTCACTGGTGTGGGGTGGCATCTCATTGTGGTTTTGATTTGTATTTCCCTGATGGCCAGTGATGCAGGGCATTTCCTCATGTGCTTGTTGGCCATGTCTATGTCTTCCTGTGTGAGATTTCTGTTCATGTCTTTTGCCCATCTCATGATTGGATTGTTTGTTTCTTTGCTGTTGAGTTTAATAAGGTCTTTATAGACCTTGGATCTTGGCCCTTTATTTGATATATCATTTGCAGATAGCTTCTCCCATTCTGTAGGTTGTCTTATCGTTTTGTTGACTGTTTCTTTGGCTGTGCAGAAGCTTTTAATCTTAAGTGCCAATAGTTTATTTTTGCTTTTCTCACATTTAGATATTTCAACCATTTCGAGTTTATTTTTGTGTATGGTGTAAGACAATGGCCCAGTTTCATTCTTCTGCACATGGCTGTCCAATTTTCCCAGCACCATTGATTAAAGAGATTGTCCTTTTTCCAGTGAATATTCTTTCCTGTTTTGTCAAACATTAGTTGACCATAGAGTTGAGGGCCTATTTCTGGGTTCTCTATTCTGTTCCATTGATCTATGATCTGTTTTTGTGCCAGTATCACACTGTCTTGATGATCACAGCTTTGTACTATAGCTTGAAATCCAGTATTGTGATTTCCCTGGCATTGGTTTTCTTTCTTAATATTCCCCTGGCTATTCTGGTCTTTTCTGATTCCACACAAATCTTAACATTATTTGTTTCAACTCTCTGAAGAAAGTCCATGGTATTTTGATAGGGATTGCATTAAACGTGTAAATTGCCCTGGTTAGCATAGACATTTTCACAATATTTATTCTTCCAATCCATAAGCATGGAATGTTTTTCTATCTCTTTGTGTCTTCCTCAATTTCTTTCAGAAGTGTTCTGTGGTTTTTGGGGTATAGATCCTTTGCCTCTTTGGTTACGTTTATTCCTACGTATCTTATGCTTTTGGGTGCAGTTGTAAATGGGATTGACTCCTTAATTTCTCTTTCTTCAGTCCCATTGTTAGTGTATAGAAATGCCATTGATTTCTGGGCATTGATTTTGTATCCTGCCACACTGCCGAAATGCTGTATGAGTTCTAGTAATCTTGGGGTGGAGTCATTTGAGTTTTCTATGTACGGTATCATGTCATCTGCAAAGAGGGAGTTTAACTTCTTCTTTGCCAATTTGAATGCCTTTTATTTCTTTTTGCCTGATTGCTGAGGCTAGGACTTCTAGTACTATGTTGAATAGCAGTGGTGAGAGTGAACATCCCTGTCCTGTTCCTGATCTTAGGGAAAGGCTCTGTTTTTCCCATTGAGAATGATATTCACTGTGGGCTTTTCATAAATGGCTTTTAAGATATTGAGGAATGTTCCCTCTATCCCTACACTCTGAAGAGTTTTATCAGGAATGGATGCTGTATTTTGTCAAATGCTTTCTCTGCATCTATTGAGAGGATCATATGGTTCTTGTATTTTCTCTTGTTGATATGATCTATCACGTTGATTGTTTTATAAGTGTTGAGCCACCCTTGCATCCTGGGGACAAATCCCACTTGGTCATAGTGAATAATCTTCTTAATGTACTGTTGGATCCTATTGGCTAGTATCTTGTTGAGAATTTTTGCATCGGTGTTCATCAGGGATAGTGGTCTATAATTCTCCTTTTTCATGGAGACTTGTCTGGTTTTGGAATCAAGGTGATACTGGCCTCTTAAAATGAGTTTGTAAGTATTCCATCCCTTTCTATCCTTCGGAACAGCTTTAGTAGCATAGGTATTATTTCTTCTTTAAACGTTTGATACAATTCCTCTGGGAAGCCATCTGGCCCTGGACTTTTGTGTCTGGGAGTTTGAAATTGACTGCTTCAATTTCCTCGCTGGTTATTGGCCTGTTCAGATTTTATATTTCTTCTTGTTCCAGTTTTGGTAATTTGTTGTTGTCCAGAAATATATCCATTTCTTCTAGATTGCCTAATTTGTTGGCATATAGCTGCTTATAATATGTTTTTTTTTAATGTTATTTATTTATTCAGAGAAAGAGAGAGAGAGACAGAGACACAGGCAAAAGGAGAAGCAGACTCCATGCAGGGAGCCTAATGTGGGACTCGATCCCGGGTCTCCAGAATTACACCCTGGGCTGCAGGCGGCATTAAACTGCTGCACCACCGGGGCTGCTCAATAATATGTTTTTAAAATAGTTTATATTTCTTTAGTTTTGTTGTGATCTCTCCTCTTTCATTCATGATTTTATTAATAAAATATTTCACATATTTTTTGGTTTCTGCCTATCTTGGAAGCTCTTTATCTCTCCTTCTATTCTGAATGACAGTCTTTTTGGAGAAAGTATTCTTGGCTACATGTTCTTCTCATTTAGTACCCTGAATATACCATGCCAGCCCTTTCTGGCCTGCCAGGTCTCTGTGGAGAGGTCTGCTGTGAATCTGATATTTCTCTCCATATAAATTAAGAATCTCTTGTCTCACACTACTTTAAGGATTTTCTTTTTATCTTTGAAATTTGCAATTTTCACTATTAAATGTCAAGGTTTGAATGGTTTTTATGGATTTTGGCGGGGGGGGGGGTTTCTCTCTATCTCTTGGATCTAAATACCTATTTCCTTCTCCAGATTTGGGAAGTTCTCAACTATGATTTCTTCAAATTTACTTTGTGGTTCGTTCTCTCTCTCTCTCTCTCTCTTTCCCCTCTCTCAGACTCTTCTGGAATCCCAATTAGATGTATAGTCTTCCTTCCTTCCTATCATTTATTTCCCTAAGGCTTTCCTCATGGTCTCTTAATTTTTAATTTTGTTTTTCTCCTTTTTCCTCAGCTTCTGTCCTTACCATTAACTTGTCTTCTATGTCACCCACTCTTTCTTATACCTCATTAACCCTAGCCTTTAGGACATCCAGTTTGGATTGCATCTCATTTAATCTATTTTTAATTTCAGCCTGAGTAGACCTCAATTCTGCAGTAACAAAGAGTTACTGAGAGTCCTTTATGCTTTTCTTCAGAGCCACCAGTAGCTTTATAATTGTACTTCTGAATTGAATTTCTGACATTGCATTGAAATCCAAATTCTATAACTCTCTGGCAGAGAGTACTGTTTCCAGTTCTTTCTTTTGTGGTGAATTCTTCCTTCTAGTCATTTTGTCCAGTGCAAAGTGGCTGTATGAATGGGCTGAGTCAAAAATGTCAACCACAACCTAAGTAAAATACACCTAGATGATTTTGAAGATGTCAGAGACCAGAAAATAAAAGAAAAAGAGGAACAGAACAAAATAAAACAAAAGGACCACTAAAGTGAAAAACAAATTTTAAAACAAAGTAGTAAAAATAAAAAGCCAAAAACCAAAAACAAAGAAGACAAAAGAAAAAGAAAAAGAAAACAGGAAAGTAAAGAGGAAAAAAGAGAAAGAAAGGGGGGATGGTGGTGGTGAAGAAGTGGTAGTGGACAAAGAATGTAATCCACCTGAGGGGGTCCTACAGGGTGATCCTCCTGTTTTTGAGTGTATTTTGTTCTGTATGTTAGAAAATGCTCAATCCCAAATTTATATAAACCAGCAATACTTATATAAAACCCCAACATTAACCACATTGACTGCCAAAACATAAACAACATAAAAGAGGGGAGCAGAATGGGAAGGAGGTGAGAATATAATCTCACAGAATGAACTAACACAGTGTTCCACTTGGTTCTGGGTGTATGTTGGTTGTGTTTTAGAGGGTACTAAAGGTACCTTTAGAAGGTACTTCCACCATTATAATACAAAACGAGGCAGAAAAAAACAAAAACAAAACCTATATCTCATCTATCTACCAAAATTAAATTGAATACTTTGAAGGGAATCCAGAAGTGAAAATATATCTAAGACATGTAACTGTAGAAATATGAAAGTCAAAAGTAAAAGAACTTAAAAATGAAGAGCTGGTAAAAAAAATTGTAGTTAAGGTAGAAAAAGAGAGAAAATAAAAATTTTCAATATTTTTAGTCTGATATAAAAGTGAGTCATAATGGTAAAAGAAAAAGAAAGAAAGAAAAAGAACCGTCTAGTTCTATATACTATTTTCTCTCGGTCCTGGAGCTTTCCAGTGCTGCTTGGTCAGTAAACTTGCTCTTGTTCTCCCAGCTGGTCTTCAGGGGGAGGGGTCTGCTGTGCTGTTTCTCAAGTGTCTGTGCCTGGGTGGAGATGCCCCGCCCCCTGCCAGGTGCCGAACTCAGTGGGAGCTGTTTACCCTGTGAGACCTTGTTCCCCCGAGGCCCCACCTCTCCCAGGCACAAGGTGAGAGAAAGAAGAAAAACAACAGGGCAATGCCAGATTTCCAGCTCTCGAGTCAAGCTCCCCATGAGTAACTAACCGCAGTCTCTCAGTCCACCCTGGCCTAGATGTTCCTGGACCAGCGCAGGTGCACTGATCTGCACAGTTGGGGGGCTCCCAGTGGCAGGAGAGTTCTTGGTTTCCTGTGCCTTCCCCGCTTCCGCCTGTCCCAGGGGCAACACAGGATCCCCAGCTTTGTCCACTTGGGTGCACTGGGATGCGAGGCCCTGTGTCACTGGACCTGTGCTCCCAGGGAATGCCTCTCCTGAAGGGAACAGGGCTTAGCCACCTCCATCTGGGGCAACCCACCTAACCGACTGGCTTCTCCCAAATGCCCCAGAGGCCTGCAGTGCTCCAGCCCTTTACTGATATTGGACCACAGTTTGCGGTGAGCTTTTCCCCAGGTGCCCCTCCTCCTATAGTGATCCTGGGAATTTTGAGGCTTCACTGCCCTTCCTGCGATTCCACCTGATTTCCCTGCTAAGCACTTTTCTATCCAGAGAAACTCCAGTGTGGACTTTTGAAGTTCCTGCTTCTCTAGGGCTGGGCTTTCCTGCCCCAAAGGCTTTCTCTGGTCCACTTTTGTCCAGCCACTCATGGTTCCCCTCCCCTACTTTATTCTTTTTTATTTATTTTTTCCACCTTCCTACCTTGTTAGAAGTGAAAAACTTTTCTCTCTGTAGTGTTCCAGCTGCTCTCTCTTTAAATCTCAGGTCAAATTCATAGGTGTTCAGGATGTTTTGAAAGTTACCAGGTAAGTTTGTGGGGCCAGGTGAGTTGAGGACCCCTACTCTTCTGCCATCTTGCTCCTCCCTCCCCAGTAGTGGTAAACTTCTTTAACTTTTGTTAGTCTGGGAAACTCTATTTCTCCTTCAAATTCTTAATGAAAATCTTGCCAGGTAGAGTATTCTTCATTATAGTTTGGTTTGTTTGTTTTCTCCTTCCATTTGAATATATCAGGCCTCTTACTTCTGGCTTGAATATTTCTGCTGAAAAATTGACAGAGATCTTTAAGGGTTTCCCTTGTATTTTACTAGTAGCTTCTCTCTCATTCCTTTGAAATTCTTTGTCTTTAATTTTTTATACTTTAATTAGTTTGTGTCATGGTGTGGACCTCCTTGGGTTCATCTTTGGAACTCTGGGTTTCCTAAACCTGGGTATCTGTTTCCTTCCTACTTCATGGAATTTTTCAGTTATTGTATCTTCAAGGAAGTTTTCTGCCCCCTTTTATCTCTCCTCTCCCTCTGAGACTCCTATACTGCAAATGTTTATTCACTTGGTATTGTTCAAGGGATCCCTTAACCTATCTTTTTTTTTTTAATTCATTTTTATTTTTGCTGTTCAACTTGGGTGCTTTCCATTACCCTGTCTTCCAGATCATTGATTCATTCTTCTGCGTGTTTAACCTGCTGTTGATTCCCTCTAGTGTATTTTTCATTTCAGTTATTGTATTCTTCAACTCTGATTGGTTCTTTGTTGGAGTTCTCACTGAGTCTATCCATTCCTTTCTCCAGTCTGGGTGACCATCTTTATGACCATTACTTTGAACTCTTTATCAGGTAGATTATGTCTATTTCATTTGGTTCTTTTTCTGAGGTTTTGTCTTCTTCTTTCATTTGGAGCATATTCCTCTGTCTCCTCATTTTCTTAAATTCCTGTGTTTGTTCCTATGAAGTGGGTAGAACAACTACTTCTCCTAAGCTTGAAGTGATGGTCTGTGTATGGTAGTCCCCTGTAAAGATTTTGTGTGACTGGTGACTATGGCTGGCTGGCCAGAGCTGTGGCTTGTGTGGGCTAGGGGATCCCAGAGCACTCCGTGCTGGAGCTGCCCTCTCTTATGACCAGAGCTGAAGTGGGCATGTTTCTTGGCTCTTTATGCAGAGGGTGCCCAGGCAGGACTGGTGAAGCTAACGTGGGGTTCCAGGGCCCTCCATACAGTGAGCATCATGGCAGAACAGCTGGAATTGAAATAGGTGGAGGTGGAGGTGTCCTGGGGTACTCATCACAAGATTTGCTTGGCAATTGGACCCAAAGTAGGTGCTGGTTAGGAGTTCCAGGGCACTCCTCACACAGGGCACCCTGGCCTTCCAGGTCTCAGAGTGCCCTGCATCAAGATACCCAACCACATGGTGCTGAGGTGTGATTGGCCTAGAGTATTTCAGGGTACCTTGTGCCTGTGTCACTTTGACAAAATGGTTGGAACTGTAGTGAACACTGAGCAAGGGGGTCATGGTGTGCACACTGCCCTGGTGTGATAGGTTGGATTGGTATGAGCTAGGGGCCTGGGGCTCACTAAGGCAAGACCCTGCTTCAGTCTGTACAGGAGCCATAGTTGGCTTACATTAGTGGAAGGCAAGGGGAATAGAAGCTATGGCACTCACCAGCCCCTCTGACTTGGAGAGAGTTCCAGCAACCACCCCCCATTTTGGCAGGGTCCTAGGATTGGTTCCCATATATTCAAGTTGCTCTTTTTAGTCACAGCTATTTTTTTTTCTGTGCCCCAGGGCAGACAAATCTGCTCACAGTCCCTCAGTACTACCATTCTCTGCTACAGCTTGCAGCACTAGAAGGCCAGGGTTCCCTTCATTACCAGGTCTCCATCTCTTTTGCTGTTATCTTTGTGATCTCTTTATCATGTGTTGTGCAGAAACTATTCAATCAGCCTTCAGTTCTTCTTTAGGAGGAATTGCTCTATAAATAAGTATAGATTTAGTGTGTCCATTTAGGAGGTGAGTTCAGGGTCTTTATTACATCACCATTAAGACCAGAAGGATCCTTATTAATTCTTTATTGTCACATAGGTGCATTAGCCCCCAATTAGCCGAGCACTGTGCTTCTCTGTGATGTTAGTTTCTGTTCCCTTTTCACTTATCCATTTGTCCCTTTATCTGTTAAATAATTGCCTGTTTATCTTTCATCTATATATCTTTTTTGGAAGAAGGGAGCAAAATAATTGCGATTTCAAGCTATCTATTAGAGAAGGGCAGTTTCTATGAGAATTGATGCTATTTTTCTCTTAAAAATTATAATAATATCATGGACAAAAACAGTTTGATTACTCAAGCATTAAATTTTGCTTATTCCAAGAGTATAACTTCTCAAAGGGCAGTTATATTTAAGATGATTTGAGAACAAAGACTTTGGCAAACCTGTGGCAGCAAGGAGCTGTGTTCTTTTTTGGGTATTTGCATTTTAGCAGACTGTGAAATAAATCTAGCTTTTAAAGCAAAGAACTATTTACCATCTGCAGTTTGTTAATGTCTGAGGCAGGGAAAATCTGTCGTTCACATACATTTGTGATGAAGTTGGCAGATTCCAGTCTTATGGAGGGTTTCATCAGCAATGACTGAGATAGAAACACTCTTCTTCTGAAAACCTGCTTAATGCAATATGGTGAGCCAGCTACTCAGCTTCTGCCTATGGCACAAAAAATAAAAGTCAGCATCTTGAGAGTGGTGTCTTCTCATTTTTTCTTGTGACAAAAATCTGAGTATCATTGATGAAAGAATTGGTATGATCTGAAATAAAATAGTGACTAATGAATATATTCACCAAATTTCCTAGTCCTGGTAAAGCAGCACAGTAGGATCAGTCTACCCTACCAAATGGCCTTGTGCAGCAGGGAGGGCCAGGTGTACAGTTTGTAGAGGAAAAGGAGGCAAGATAGGAAAAGAATATGAACTCAAAAAGCCATTTCATAGAAATAGGACTGTGTGCACAAAGAGAAAAAGGAAATTTTGTCTGTAGCCATGAGTGAAAAGTTCTAAATGAGGCAAAGAGAGGATGTATGGAAAGGTTCAGGTGATACGCTCTGAGCAAGCCTTCTGAACTGCCTTTTTAAGGAAACTTAACATAAATCTTTACATTATCATTCATGTTGTTTGGTTTGAATTGGTGTCTAAAAACAAAAAACACTAAGCCCTGGGAGGATCTAGTATGATCTAGAAGTAATTTGGTATATTTGAATAGTAAGCAGAAGTGGTAGTCAGAAAAAAAAAAAGAAGAAGAAGAAGAAGAAGAAGAAGAGGAGGAGGAGGAGGAGGAGGAGGAGGAAGAGGAAGAGGAAGTCAGAACAATAAATAATCATAAGGCATGGGCCCTGATCCATCAGGATGGATACTCAACCAGCCTGACTGGCTCTTGGGTATAAAGGACAGTGTACCACATTGGTGTGTACCAGTCTAACGTCACCTCTGGTTATCAGTGCTTTCAAGGCCTGAAAATCATTTGTAGTGATGTATGGGCATGGAGGAGCTGTATGAGCTCAAATGTCCTCCAATGTTAGTTTCATCTGAGCCTCATGGGAAAATAGAGGGAAGGAGAGAGCAGGAGTTAATGACCAATTTAAGGTGGCCTGAGCCCTGCCTTGTGCATTACAAGATGATGCTACGTCTGACATATATTTACTAACTCTGATTCAACATAGTAATAAGAGAAGGGGTAGTCTTATTCCTTTGTTGATCACATATTGGAAAAACAGAGTATAGGGTAACAAAGGTAATATCCATTTCCTCCCCTGTTTCTTTTTTTTTTTTAAGATTTTATTTATTCATTCATGAGAGACACACACACAGAGAGAGGCAGAGACACAGACAGAGGGAGAAGCAGGCTCCATGCAGGGAGCCCGATGCGGGACTCGATCCCGGGTCTCCAAGATCACACCCTGGGCCGAAGACAGTGCTAAACCAGTGAGCCACCCAGGCTTCCTGCCTCCCCTGTTTCTTAAGATTGTTGCATTTAGGTTGGCTCCAATGAGTAACTCTGACCAATGAAAATGAGAAGAAGTACAGGGGTCACTTTTAGATCAAGGTGATTTAAAGCCAATGTGCTTTCTTCATCCTTCTATTGGCATAGCGACTTTTGAGGTGATGTGTCCTAAATGCTATCATATAAAGAAGGGATCCCCAGTGTGCATAAAACCTGTAGTAGAGACAAATCCTTTATGTTAAGCCAGAGATCTGCACAGCATAGCATAACTCATCCTGACTAGAAGTTGGTCCCTTTTGGATGCTACATAACAAACACCTGAGGTGTTTTCTTGCATTTCTTTACTGGAAAGCAGTGAAGACACAGATATTACAGGTTGAAATGCTGCTGATCCAAGTCATACATTAGCAAGACATTTTCTACAGCTTCCACCTGCAATCATTTGGGGAGGCAGAGCATAATCAGAGTGTGCCAGCAGTTCGGGAGCATGTTAGAAAACAAAATGTAAATAGTGTATGTGGCTGTCTTTGGCTAGGTATTACAAGAAAGAGAGGAGCTCAAGGAAGAAATGGCAGACAAAAATGAAAGTAAATAGTGTTTAAAAATCCAAAGTTTTGTAGAATGGAAAAGCCATTTTTTTTCTAGGCCCCAATTATAAGAGACGGAGATGATTTTGGTTTTGCTTCCATTTAGGATATAGAAAGCTTCCAGAGAACTTTGCTCCCACACTGATGAGACAGAGCTGGGCAGTTGACAAAATCACAAATTTTCTTGAATCCATCAAAAACTGAGATCATAAGACAACCAGGTGAACTACATTCTGGAGAGTGACAGCTTGACACAATGAACGGCCTTACCTTTGGCAGAGCAAGGTAGGATGAGGTGATCCGAATAAAAACAAGTAAGAAGGGGATCCCTGGGTGGCTCAGTGGTTTAGCGCCTGCCTTTGGCCCCGGGCGTGATTCTGGAGTCCGGGGATCCAGTACCGCATTGGGCTCCTGGCGTGGAGCCTGCTTCCCCATCTGCCTGTCTGTCTCTCTCTCTCTTTCTCTGTCTCTGTCTCTGTCTCTCTCTCCGTCTATCATGAATGAATAAATAAAATCTTAAAAAAAAAAAAAACAAGAAGCAATCAGCTAAAAATTTAACTTAAAGGCCTAGTGTAGGCTAGCATAACAGTTTAAAATAATCCCAGTACCCCCAGACACAAGGGGAGTTTGCTCTGACTGTGGAGCTCTTTTCCATGGCCTTCCCTGGAAAAGCCACTTTGCTTTACAGAAAAACAAACTAAAATACCTAAGTTAAAAACTTCTTAGTCTGCATTTACAGAGAGTAAGAAACAATGTTGACATTAACTCACATCTTCCTAATGACCAAACAAGTGCTATAAAAAAAATTCTTAGGTCCTTACAATGAATTAATCAATTAATTGATTAAGATCAGATTAATCAAGATCAGGTCTTTGGCTTCAGTATGTATTTTGTCTGTAATAAATATCTACAAATATCAAATTATGCCTGAACAGAAGCACCATCACCTTAGTGTTGGCTCAGAGTCTTTTTTTTTTTTTAATTTTAAAACCTTCAGGTTTAGAAAGTTGTTATTCAAGGTTTAGAACTTAAGCTATTTGGTGACTTTAAGCTCTATTATTAGGTATAAAGAGAGCATTAAAACTTCCCAGATGAAATGCAAAGTGGGATTATTACATTGTTGATGGAATAATGCAAAATTTGAAATCCTTTGCTCCTTAAGCCTCTCCCACAACTATTTCATTTGAGAGACCACTGAGAGCCAGAGGAATAGCAGGCCTGTAACAGCAATAACTCCCTACTCCAAAATTTTTCTTTTCCATGTTTAAAAAATATTATTTTTATTTAAAAATACCTTTTTATTATAAAAATTTTAAGGACAGAATGAAATAAAACACCTAATCCTATAAACTAGGTATAGGCACTGTTAACAATTTCTTATTTATCCTTCCAGACTTTTCTTTCCTGTGCATATATATTTCCAAATTATTTTCATATATTATGGACTCAATTGCACTTTCTCAAATTTCTGACCCTTTACCTAAGCCTCATCTATCATCATCTTAGATAAATGTTTCAATTACATTGTCTCCTAGGGGAATACCTTCAGCTTCCACTGAGAATCTATCTTTTAAACACAGCCTAACCTAGAAAATCAGTTATTAAACATTTAGATTTTAAAATTTATGGGTACAATTATTAAATATTTAAATTTTACAATTTATTCTTTAAGTTTCTCCAAAATACAAATAAGATATATCTTTTTACCAAAAACCCTTACTTTGATACGTCTAAACATTTAATCACAGACAAGGGATTATAACTTCAAATTATAAACTACTTAAGGCAACATGTATTTAGAAATTTATGTTTTTAGAACTGTTTAAAAAATAGGTCACCGGAAGCTTTGGGCTATCTTGAGCTGTGAAAGATCACTGTAACGTATTTGAGAAAAATAAAAACAGCTCTATTGGCAACAGAATCTATACTTTATCTACTTTGAAGGTCAATGAGTATTTTTTTAAAGTTTTGATTTTGTTTAAACCTGAGATTCCAGGGAAAGGCAAGCTTTGGGGGTGGGTGTAGGGTCTACCTCCATGTTTCCTATGAAGATTAAACAGCATCCTCTTGATTCTTAGTTTCTTCAACATATAATGGTCATTTCTATTTGAATCATGGTGACAGTGTTCTTAGCACATGGTCAGACCCATTACTGTCAGTGGCTTTGTTTAGAGTGTTATTTGTTTGTTGCCTTTTAAATGTCTCCAGGCAGAGTCCCTATCCTGAAAGCCAGTGAGCAAGTGACTGACCTTGATACTGAAGGACGCTTCTGCTTCATTTATTTATGGAAACATACAGAAAACAGATTCAACATTTGCATTGTAAGAGAGAACATCCTTTTTCAAAAGAACACCACAGCATTCTTAACAAGAGAGATAGATCATTCCCCAATAAATCATATATAATTAAAGTCCTTTACATTGGTATATAATGAACTCCTGAAAGCATATTTGAAAGTCAAGGATCTGAAAGTCAAACAGTAGGCATAACGAGGGTTCTACTTCTAGAGAGCTCACATTATAAAATCCATGCTTGTGATTAAAGACATTTTTTGCATGAATATGCAATGTGTACAGATTATTTAACACATTTAATACATTAAAAACAAACACATATAGGTAATAAATTATGGATTTTGAAATTATTTCTTACCTCAGCTGCCAGTTATCACAGCTGAGAGAAAAAACTTATTTAAAGCTTGAGTAAGGGGGATCCCTGGGTGGCTCAGCAGTTTAGCACCTGCATTCGGCCCAGGGCGTGATCCTGGAGTCCTGGGATCCAGTTGCATGTCGGGCTCCCTGCACGGGGCCTGCTTCTCCTTCTGCTTGTGTCTCTGCCTCTCTCTTTTTCTCTCTGTCTTTCATGAATAAATAAATAATTTTTTTAAATAAAAAAGTAAAGCTTGAATAAGGACTAGTTGGTGGGGATTCTATTTAGTGGTATCAGGTAAGTTTTCTTGAAATGGTTTTCAAGAGAAAGTGGAATGCCTGTCACCATCCTCTCTGAGAAGAGGTCAGCTGCAGCCTCATGCACTTCTCCCTGCATTTGGGTCACTACTCATTCTCAATCACACTTATGCAGATAATCCAATTTCTCCATTGATTCACCATCTGTAGTCTTTAGTTGGTTATTTTTCTTTACAACTAAACTCGCAGTCAACCTTTTGAGGTCCATGTAATATCTACTGAAGGTCAAGATTACCTGCCGTAAGCATACCTAACTACGTTATCACTGGTACTGGCATTCTCATTTTACCACCTCCCGTTCCTATTTACAAGAAAATAAAAGCAAAATATTATTGATATTCAGATAATTGGATGGGTACCCAAAAATAATGATTGCCAAAAATAGGATGTGAGGAGGCATACAGAACCACCATAAAATCGCTTAATATCTATTTGTCACCTGCAGTATAAGTGTTCAGCAGAGTTCTGGAGATCCAACATGCGATAATGGGGAGACCTTGTAAAAGTTGTGTCAAGGTCAAGGACTGCCTAAATCTCTTTGAAGAATAGCTGCTGCTCATATCTTAAATGAAAGATAAAACATTAAGAAATTGTTTCCTCATTACTTTATGGGGCAATCCTTAAATTTAGAAAATTAATTTTTCACAAAATTTTGTGAATTTCCCTAAAAGTATAGATTTGGACTCTGCCCAAGTAGTATGAACAACTGGAGTAAAAGTAAAGGTAGAAGAAGAGAAAAATATGACTGTGAAATAAACCAAAACTTTTAAACTCAGGCAGGGCTCCCAGCAAAAGGGCTCACCAGCAGAGAGGATGGCGAGGGAAAGCCTTCTGATGTTCCGTGTGGCAGAGGTGAAGTGGGGCTTCGGTTCACTCCCACTGTGTTGCCCATGGCCTCCAGTACTTACAAGAACACACAAATGTGTTTGTGTGTCCTGGGTGACCTTGGCCTTAGTACCAGGAGGTCTGCATTCTAGCCTGTGGATGAGAATAGTGTAAGTAAGGCCTCATTTTCAGAAAGAAATATAGTCTCAGTAATACAAGTCTCTCTTTAAAAGGGAATTGGCTTTAATGAAAAGGAAACTGAGGAGTAAATCACTTGGATTTGAAAAGCACTTTGTTAGCCAGGTAAATGTTGTAAATACCTTTTATGTGCTGATAAAACTGTAGAAAGATAAGGATCATTTATAACTCAGGGACAAATCAAAGGTCTGATTTGCTAAGAAGTTTGAGGCAAAGGTCTAAAGCTAAATTACACTTGATTTTGCTAGGGTCTATTCTGTGGTGCCAGACAATATCACCACTAGACCTGGGCAGTATAGAGGAGGAAGGAGGAGGGATGGGAGCACATACTTGGGAGTACAAGTGTCCCACCTACGGCTGCCAACCAGGTGGAGTCGCTGAGCTCCACTTGAGAACCATGTGGAATAGGCCTGGTTTTTGTTTTGCTTCAGTTGCTCTCCAACCCTCTAAAGTGCTTCCTGTTTGGGGTTGATGAGATGCCTGGAGTAGCTCCAGGACTTGGGCCTGTAGGGCTATCTGGGGTCCCATTACCTGGGTCTGTCCCCAAGGAAGGAACCAGGTGAGCTGATCAATCCTGTTGGCTAGAGAGGATTTCTTTTGAGGTTGGACCACCTGACTGGTACTGACACACTGATTTGGAATGATTTTCATTCATGTTAGACGACAAGCTCAGAACTCTGGGCTACTAACTCTCCATGTGAGCCCACCAGTCAAATCTTCCTATTTATGTTCAGGCCATGATGCTGCATCCATTCTACAGTATCTGAAGGCAGCAGGGGTGGCAACCAGGATCCTTTACCTGTACTGCCTCTGTCACTAGTACCCAGGATCACCCCCACAGTCTCAAGGCTCTACCCTTCACATCTGGCTGCACACTCTGTAGCTGGCCACAACTATCTCCCAAGAGCTTTTGAAACCACTGCTCAGTAAATGCCAACAGGCATTTCTAATTGAAGTCTTCCTTTGCTTCTGATTGATATCATGACCTCAAGATCTCTCAGATCTACCTACACCCTCAGAGGAAAGGATCAGAGATTCCACACACTGGCTAATGGAACTACTGTAATGGCTCTGCCCATGAGCCACTTTCCTGTCCCCCTCACTGATGACCATATGAAGGTCAGAATACAGTCAATATTAAAAGAGATCATATTCTAAGAATGCAGTAATCGTGGCCTACAGAGTTCAAGAGAATTTATGCAAGATGTGTTTTCCTATGTTTGTATTATAAAAATCCAAAAAAAGACAAAAGGGCATGACAAAAGAGCAAAGTATCATTCATTTTTCTGAATGTTCCAGTTAAGGCTTACATTTGTGGTCACCATCAATGAAACATAGTGAGTCATTGGAAGCCAGCTTTCATGAGTGGCATGATAAATGATGCCACAGCGTGAGTTATGACATATCCAGCGTTAAACAGATGATATTAAAGAACTGCAGGGCCAAGAAGTTCCACATTGTTTTGAGGATCTGAAGGACAATGGCATTATGAGTAATTAATGCATTACCACTGTTTCCTTGTGGTGGGAGACATGAAATTCATCAAGAAGAGCACATTTCATAAGGAAGGAGATGAATACTATGGTTTCTGGACCTAAATAGGAAGAGATAGCTCCTATGGTCCTCCTGTCATAGAGATATTATAACAAATCATCATAAGCTCTCATTAGAAAATTTTAAAATAATTAATTACCACTTCCTTGCTGATTATTCTAAATTTTCATGAATGAATCCTATACTTGTATCTATAATATAATCCTGTATCTCCCATGGACCCATGAATTTTGTCAAACATTTTTTAATCAAGCTGTTTATATAGATTAGGGGCCCAACAAAACAAGTTTGCCTGGGGCCCTACGTATCGTGGGGGCAGTAGCCCTGGTACTAGAAAGCAACGACAGAGCTTGACTTGCTCCAGCCACCACCCCTCTGCCAAAGTTGACACCACCTTGGTGGCATGAGGTGAGGTCTCACCAAGCTCTGTGTACTCTTGGGAGTGTCACCTTATCCTCTTCCATCACTTCACTACCTCATCATCACAACCTGCTCTGGAGCTCACCAGGAGCAACACTGGCATGTCCTACATCCCTGCCTACCTGCATCACTTCAAAAGCCCAAGTATCTGGGCTCTCACTATCATCCTGTCTGTCAGCATATATGACCCATGGTCACAGCCCACCCCAACCCACCAGACCTTTGACTCCTGGTCTAAGTCTATCATTAGCAAAATCCTCCAAATCCTCTCCTTCCTGCCTGATCTAAGAGTCTTCTCTGTTACAGCCCTTTTCCCATCCTCCATAAATCTACTGGTTTTACATTTGAAATCTATCAAGAATCTCCCACCTCTCACAGTATTCTACTACCACCCACTCGAATCTGAACCATTTTCAGAGAGTTTCCTGACCTTCCTACAAATAATACCTCACTTTCTCCCTATATTCCCCCACCCTCCTTTATTTTGCTTCATAACGTCAGTCCCTCCTGCCATGTTATCAATTGGTTGGTGTCTAACGTGTCCTCCAACTAGAATGCAGGCTCCTTGAGAGCAGCTACTGCATATGTTTTGGGCATTTCTGTGTCCCCAGTACCTAGAACACTGCCTGCTACACAATGCACACTCAAAAAACACTTGTTGAATACTTGACATTCAGTATAAATAGAAGGAAATTCTTACAAAGTCTTATTATAGAGCGTATTTTAACCTACCTAAAACGTACACCCATCTGGACTTAAAGACGTTGAGAAATGTATTTTAGATCATTGTGAAAAGTAAAAAAGTCAAGTGAAGGAGATAGTGAAATATCATATGGTGTACCTGTTAATTCAGAAACAAAGGAATTTTCAATGAAATCACAGAGGTTTATCACTAATTTTCAATTTTTATAATTTATTAAAGAGTTGGGCAGTTCTTTCCTCCATTCATTTATTTTATACGAATTATAAAAAAAAAAAATTCCTGCAACTTCAGATGCTTATATGGCACTTCCTAATTGTATCTCCCTGCCATCATAGTTTACAGTAAACCTCAATCAAATAAAACTGCTTTTTTTACAAGTGTTAAGTCTAAATACAATCAGGGCCTCAGGCCTTGACAGGACAGCTCCGCAACTATCCAACTGTGTGACATTCACCTGGTCACCTCTCTCCTCCAAAGGGCCACTTTCTTGTTTCCAATGCCTGAGCAGGTGCTACTTTCTGTGCCTGGAGTTCACCTCCCACTTCCTGCTCCTCATCCTTCTTTACCTGCCCATCCTCACAGCCCACACTATTATGTGTCTCAATCATCATGAATTTATCATGGGACTCATTACAATGTGTTTTGCTGCTTCTCTTCCTTCACCATGAGACTACTATGAGGCAGAGATCAGATCTGACTTAGTCACGCCTTGCCCCATGCCTAACAGATAATGGGTGAACAATGAAAGTTTGTTAAAGGAACTGATTTTTCTCCATCAGTGAAGATCGAGGGTAAGGCAAGGCAAGCCCATGCCAACTAGTAAATGACATGGTTTGCTCACAGCATCACTCCCTAGCATTGGTAGAAGGATAAAATAGCTGAAAACTACATTGGATCTGCTGAAGGTTGCCTGTCCACTTCCAAATGCCACATTTTTTAAAGTCATATGATTCAGTTCCTGTTTGTGTAATCTGAGATGTGGGAGGTAGAAGGTTGCAGAATGAGCCTATCAGAGGAAGGAGATTTGCCTTTGTCTTTCCTGAGTGTTCTTTGGAAAATCAGAATTTCTAAATCAGTGTAAGCTCTTCTAGTTCACCCTGCCTCAGGCTCTTGCAGAACTCAGGGCCCTTCCCTCCGCCCTCTTGGCCACAGTGGTGGTTGGGCTGCCTGTGTGGAGAGCTGTGATCCGGTGGACAAGGGTGCCCTGAGCTGCTCCTTCGCAGACATGCCCAGGCCATGCTACCTGATTTTTCTAGCACTTACCATTCCCTTTTAACCTGATGTCAAGCATTTTGATGTGTATAGCTTTGTTTGCTTAACCAAAGACATTCTTAGTAACTCTTATTATTAGACAATTCTTTGATAAAACATCACCTTCTACATTAGGGATGGATTTAATAGGAAATTTTGCCTTTTACTTTCAGTAGTTCCTATTGCTTTTTTCCTCCCTGAGATAATGGAATAAGCCTCATAAAAGAAGATATTGAAATACGACCCATAAGTGGGTGAGCTAATCATTATTTGAAGGAAATTGCTTTTCGGTCTTTAAATGTGTAAGACTTGAGAGGATTTCAGCTCAAATTTTTCATGACTCATCTCTGATGCCCAGTTTACAAGAGAAGTGTTGTTCTCTCTCTAAGAATTTCAGGGGCTTTTGGAGGACATGATATCAAAACAATTTGGAGTTCTTAGTGACTTTGTTCAGCTCAACCTTCATAATTAGAAGCATCCATCAAACTGCATGCATTGGGCTCACCTGTTTAAGATCAGGGCCTTCACCGTGTAAAGGTCTATAGGCTGTTCATTCTCATCATAAGGCAAGAAAAGTGTAGCCTTGAATCTGGAAAAGGCCCTGACTCCAAGCACGATTCTAACTACTCAGATACAGGACTCTCGGTGGGAATGGAGCAGATCAAGTTGGGGGCAACACCAAAGCCCACTTACTGTGCACCAGTCTCCAGGCCCCACACAGCAATACTTTGGATGCTGGTAGATGCTTATCTGACTGAACTTCTTGGTGAGGCACATGATTTTGAGAACAAGGCCTACTTCTCTGATGCCCAATAAATAGCAATTGATTTCCTTTTCTCCTCACAAGCCTTAGGCATTGACTGGAAGCCCAGGGGCGGGGGGCGGGGCGGTTCTTGTGTTCTGGAATCATGTAAATATTCTGGAAAAACACAGGACCAAGGATTTCCTAGGATGATAATAGCAGGTACTTATATATCATACCTGCTATACTATTTTAAGTATTTTTTTCTTACAGTAACTATAGCTGTGTGAGGTAGGTATTTACAAATGAGAAAAGCAAGTTTAAGGAGGTTAAGAAACCTGCCTAAGGACACTTGGCTTCTGCATGGCTGGGCCAGGATTTGAAGCCAGGCAATCATTTCCCAAGTCATAGTTTTAACCATGACTCTGCCTTTCTAGCTGTCGCCCCACCAGACCTGCTTACATTTACCCAAAAACCTTACTGTAGCAATCCAATGTCAACTGATCCATCAAGGTATGTAATGGAAAGGTGGGACACATGATGTTTTGATCAGAGTAGGAACAAAAACAACCCCAAACCTGCAGGTTCTATTCACCAGGGCCCAAACGTTTGCCACTCTACACTCACACCTGGAATATTCTCCCAAGCTCCCCTTATTACTAGATTCAGGAAGCAAATATTTGTCTTCAACAGATTCTCTGGGCTTCTTTGGGGAAAAAAATGCATACATCCCACAAAATAAAGAATAATGAAGTGACAAAGTAAGCTTGGGATTTATGCTAGGTTATTTATGCACATGTTTCAATTCCTGGGTGGATCGAAGCATGTAGCCGTCCTAAGGTCTCCAGAGGATATCGATAGGGCTCCACATTGGTTTGATGAGGCACGAGGGCTTCTCTATCCTCCTTCTCATCCAAAAACCATAGAAATTTAAAGGGAACCATAAGCAGAATAAGAACATGGTGAATGCTCTTCAGATCAGTTGAGGGAAAAAAGCAAGGAAGGATGTCAGTGTTAGGAAAGTAAAGTGGCCAGCAGAGGAGTCCTAGATGGCCTGGAAGGGAGTAAGGTCACCAGCCTCTTGGGAAGGAGAATTCAGAAGGAGAACTGAAAAGGCTGCATGAGGATAACCCCGACTTGTGTCAGGCTTTTACCTAGAATCCTGCTTTGAGGATGATAATAAGCTGCTTACAGGCAAGGAGAACATTGAAATACTATATGGTAATTATATGCCTGGTTTTTTAGGAGCTAATGATTTGCCAGTCCCCAGAAATTTCCAAAAAGGTCTCCAAATTCCAGTTTCAGCATCTAGTGACATCGCTCGAACTCCTTCCCACATCTGGAAGCAGCATAAAAATCTTTGCAGAATGGCCACAATAGCCAAACTGTGGAAGGAGCCTCGGTGTCCATCGAAAGATGAATGGATAAAGAAGATGTGGTTTATGTATACACTGGAATATTACTCAGCCATTAGAAACGACAAATACCCACCATTTGCTTCAACGTGGATGGAACTGGAGGGTATTATGCTGAGTGAAATAAGTCAATCGGAGAAGGACAAACAGTGTATGTTCTCATTCATTTGGGGAATATGAATAATAGTGAAAGGGAATATAAAGGAAGGGAGAAGAAATGTTGGGAAATATCAGGAAGGGAGACAGAACATAAAGACTCCTAACTCGGGGAAACGAACTAGGGGTGGTGGAAGGGGAGGAGGGCAGGTGTTGGAGGGGAATGGGTGACGGGCACTGAGGTGGACACTTGACGGGATGAGCACTGGGTGTTTTTCTGTATGTTGGTAAATTGAACACCAATAAAAATTAATTAAAAAATAAATAAATAAATAAAATAAAGGGTCTGATTCCCAAGGTGAAAAAAAAAAAAAATCTTTGCAGACAATATGACCTAATGGTTGGCTTGGGAAACATGATTCTCATAACTATTTGTAGATGTTATTAACTCATTTATCCAATACACATATGTTAAGTTCCCACGTGTGCCAGGATAATGCTGTCACTGAGGATACAAGCAGAAGAGAGCCTGGAGTTCACAGAGGAGTAATTCTGTAATTACTCATATGTCTGTAGTATTTAACTCAGGTTCTAGGACACTAATGACTTTCTTCCAGAATTGAAACAGGCATCTGAAGTGACAAAGTCCACCCTTACCACTAGCACTGTTGAGGTATGTCATTCTGATGAAGCCCTTACAACAACTTTTTCCCTAAACCGTCATATCTGGATTTGAGTAACCAGACCGAGGAGCACAGCTCCATGGAGGTACTTCCTACTGTGACCGGTAGGTCCTGTAATCAGAGCTGCTCCAGATACAGTCCCTGAAAGTCTCTAAAAAGGAAAAAGACTACAAAGGAGGGATCTCCAACTGCTGCATGATGGTGGCTGATTTGCTTAGAGAGGGAACACAGCAGGAGACACCGGAAGCATCCTAAGTAAACAAGTCACTGGCTGTGAGGAAATTGGGGTCTAGAGAAAGAAAAGTGACTGCACCTCATTTGTGGCAAAATTAGGACAACACCAGTCTCTGATGGTCTCTCTGCTACAATTTGCTGCTTCCAAAACAAAACCTTCTCTCCACACACTCATTCGTATCATTATTGCTGTCCCATCTTGCCATCTGTGTGCTGATCACTGCCCTCAGAATAAAGGCCAAAGCCTTTGCCCTTTGTTATTCTAGGCAAAGGAGAACCTTACTAAGTAGAACTCAATTTTTTGCAAAGTGCTAAGCGCCACCAGCATAAATAGTAGGTCCCGGTCTCCCTCTTTGAAGACCCTTTTCTTCCAGTATATTTGAGGAGTGGGTATCTCACAGCAGCTGCCTCATTAATCTGAAACCATAGTTGTGCCTCCAACATTCAGTCCCACCCTGTCTCTAGCTTCTGTTCCTCCACGGACCCCACTCACTTTGCTGCCAGTCCTCCTAGGCCCGTCAGGTGAGCTAGTGTTGTGATCAGTCAGGCCTTCAATTCCCAACAGCTAATCCCAAGCTTTAGTGAGTAACAAGGCATTAATATGCATTTGGAGATAATAGACAGGAATGACAGCTCCGAGAGAGTTCAAACTGGTACTAGAATTGAGGACTCATAAAGTTCACAGGTCAAGCCTCTCCCTGGACAAGCTCTGCTGGCCACCACCCATCATGGCCTGCTTTACCAGCTCTAGACTCTGTGCATTTCCTTCCATCAGAGAGATGGTTCTTCTTTCCATGGGGCCCTTACCCGGTAGTCCCTGCTTCAGTGTTACCAAAGACTCTCTCATGTTCTGTCCCCTTCTGTCATGTCTCAGCATGATTAACAGTCGAAATGTCCTTACAACTCAAGAATGGTTGGTCTTGCCTCAGGGTCCCTAACTGGACAATGAACTGGAAGGCAATAAATTAAACATTAGTCTTTTTCCAACGTCGGGATTAATTAGTCTAGAATATTGCAAAGTGTTAGGCTTCAAACACGTGAGCCAGATGGGCCTTGAGCTGCCCAGTCTGGTGCTGTCGGTGATCCCTCCATCTGCCTGAGTGAGGGTAAGTTTCCAATGCCCCCACCTGCATCCGCACCCAAGATTCCAGCCTTCATTCCCACAAGAACGACCACGTATTTTCCAAGAGCAGGGAACAGCTTTCACAGACTCTGAAGACTAAATCTTTAAAAATGAAACAATTCCTTATAGAAAACAATTTGCAGAGTGCAATTCTACTCATGATGAAAACAACTTATGTTATGACACAAGGGCCCCTTGAAAGGGCCTGGTCTAAGTTTCAACATTCTAGAATACTTGCTTTCCCTTTTCATAACCAAATATCCACTGTAATGTCTCCCAGAACAAAGGAATTTTTTGCCTCAGGGTTCTGTTTATACTTCGGTTTTAAAATATATCAAATAAGGAAAGCTTTGAAAGTACAGGTCTTTTTTTTTTCCCCAAGATTTCAAAGATCCCCCAAGACAAATTCTTTGTTAGGGATCAAGATCAAAGAGTTATGTCCTTCCTTTCCCTCAGGAGTCTCTGCAAGAAGGATGTTTTTCCCAAGCATATGGCCTAAGGTGGAGAGCCTGCATCAGATTCTGACAGCAGGGTTACAGAGATTAGCAATGTGAGAGGCATGGGGAGCTTTAGGGAAGGTCTCTAATGTGGGCATTCTGGCAGCAGGTGCCATGACCATGAAGCAGGGTCCCCACTGCAGGCCCATCTCCTCAAGGGCTCTGGAAAGCTGTCACCCCCAAATAAAATCCGCCCCTTTTCCTATCATTTCCTGTAAATGCTAGCTTCAGAGCAGGAGGAGGAGGGGCAGGTCAGTGTGTCTGTGCCAATGTTATCACTCTTGGGCTACAAATTCATGTACAGCAGGAACCACATTCCTATAACACCGTCTCTATGCCAAGCATTTCACATGCAGAGTCTTAGGATTAAACTAGAAGGGACCTTAGAATTTCTCAGATTTAACCTTATCGTTCATTCAGATAAATAAACGAGATCCAAAAGTAAACTTAGGTTGCTAAGGTTACACAGCTTTTTTATCCTGAGCTGAGACCTAACCACAACCTCCTGCCTTCTTGTAATCGGGGGGAAATCCTACAAATCTTACCATTCAGAAAGATGTTCCTAAGTGACCTTTATGTTGCAGGCCCTGTATTTGGTGCTGGGAACACAAAGATCCATAAAATATGGTTCTTCTCTTAAAGAGTTCCTGGTCTAGCCTTTGAAAGAGAAGATAATGACTCAGTGATGAAAGAGCTAGGACAGGACATCCAGGTACTTTAGAGGCACCACGAAGAGGTACTTTCCTTTGAAAACTATACACTCATTCTGATTTTTACTCTATTCAGGTAATTTAAGCCTTCCTGGAATACTTAAGGAATTATTCAGCTTTAGGGGAGTTGGAAAGTGTCACCTGCTTGTTTAGGTAATGTGGATGTGCTGTGCTTGTGTGAGGAGTTGGGGGATGGATCCTCTGCTCTGACCCCCTGGAGTGCTGGGCTAGCATTTGTTCCAGCAACCTGAGAGAGGATTAAGTATATCCACCCCTGGTGACCAGCACCCAGGCACTGTGCCAGCCTCAGGATGCACCTGTACATTCTCCTCTGCAAAAAGCCTGTTCATACTGCTCCTGGTTGGACAGAATTTCCTACAGCAGGAGCCAGCTGATGCCTGGCAGGGTGACATTGAATTTTTCAAGGCCTAGTTTTGGCACCGGGATGCAGGCAGGTGAGACTAGCCTGAGAGCCTCTCTAGAGGACGTGTTTCAGGGCACGCTCAACCATGGCTTCCCAGGAAGCATGTTCTTTTTTTTAAGATTGTATTTATTTATTCATGAGAGACACAGAGACAGAGAGAGAAGCAGAGACACGGGCAGAGGGAGAAGCAGGCTCCATGCAGGGAGCCCGATGTGGAACTTGATCCTGGGACTCCAGGACCACGCCCTGGGCCAAAGGCAGACGCTCAACTGCTGAGTCACCCAGGTGTCCCCCCAGGAAGTATGTTCTTTAGCTGAGGCCAGCAGAGGAGCAGGGGAACCCCAGAGAGCAACACTGGCCCAACTTCAAGCCAGGTGTACCCTGCAGAGTGGATTCCACCCCCCACACATGGTCAGCCAACTTCAAAGCCATTCAGCACCCTCAAAGAGCTCTTGTTCCCTGAAACCAACTCCTAAAGAGAGTCCCTAGGTGCCTATGTGTGCGCCACCCACTGAGATGGATCCTGAGAGTGGGGGCCAACTGGGAGAGACACAGGAAGCATGGTAGAGAAGATTTAAGAACACAAGGTCTGGGACCAAATTGCCTGGGTTATCCTGTAGCCCTATGTAGGTGGATCAGTATCCAGGGTCTAGTCTTCTCATCTGTAAAATGGGGAGAATAAAGGTAGCTGCCTTGTGATGTTGTGAATATTAAATGGGTAGATACATGTAAAGTTCTTGAAGTATTTAATAATGCTAGCTGTTATTAAAGCCTAAAACACAGTCCTTGTTCCCAATGGGATTAACCTATTGAGAGAAGGGAGAGAAACTCACACAGGATAAAACAGGGAAGACATGAAACAGTACATAATGCAGCTCCAAGTTGTGCGGTGCAGAGTCCAAGATCAGAGAGAGTTAGCCTAGAATCTATTGAAGATTGTATCTGGATGAAGCCCACCTGTAAAAAGGGAGATCTTTGATGAACATTATGGCAGACTATGGACTAGAGAGGCAAACTACCTGGGCTCTGAATTCTGACTCCACCAGTTGCTACGAGGATTAATTTTGTATGTGAACTTGACTGGACCACAGAGTGCCCAGATATTTGGTAAAAGATTATTCAGAGTGTTTCTGTGGAAGTATTTTTGGAAAATATTAACAATAAAACCAAAATGAGTAAAGCAGATAGTCCTCTTTAACGTGGGTGGGCCTCTTCTAATCAGGTGAAGGGCTGAACAGAACAAAATGGCTGACTCTCCTCTGAAGAAGAGAGGCTTCTTCATACCTGACTACCTTAGAACTGGAATGTCAGCTTTGGTGCTGCTTTTGGACCCATTTGAAACATTGGCTCTTACTGGGCCTCGAGCCTGCCCGTCTTAGGACTATAATCACTCCACTGGCTCTCTTGGTTCTCAGGCCTTAAGACTCAGACTGAAACAAAGCTGTCGGCTGTCCTGGGGTCTCTAGCTTGCCAGCTACAGGTCTTGGGACTTCTCAACCTCTATGATCACATAGCAAATTCTTTATAATAAATAATCTTGTTTCCCTCACTTCCTTCTTCTCTAATTCCTTTTAGTTCTGTTTCTCCGGAGGACCCTGACTAATAAGGTATTAAGTTTTCTAAGCTTCAATTTTCTCAGCTGTAAAATGAGGATTGGTAATACCTACTCATAGTGTTGCTACAAAGATCCAATGCATTCTTGCACCTAAGCATTGACATGGTTCCTAACACACTAGGATACTTGAGACATGTTAAGTATTAGGGGTACCAATGCCCTCCAGCCAGAGGACCCCCCCCCAGGAATATCCCTACAGTTGAAAAATTTGGGTTCATTACTCATTGCAGCAAAGTGGAACACATTACAGTGAATTGTAGGCTGCCTCAGTAAGAGAGTGTTAGAATGTTATCAAAGCTGTGGAGAAAGGGAAACGCTTTTGCACTGTTGGTGGGAATGCAAGCCGGTACAGTCACTCTGAAAAACAGTATGGAGGTTCCTCAAAAAGTTAAAAATAGAACTACCATATGACCCAACAATTGCACTACTGGGTATTTACTCCAAAGATACAGATGTAATGAGATGAAGGGGCACCTGCACCCCAGTGTCCATAGCAGCAATGTCCTCAATAGCCAAACTGTGGAAGGAGCCATGATATCCTTCAACAGATAAATGGATAGAGAAGATGGGTTTCTTCCCATTCAGTTTTCCCTTCCTTCCCATGATCCTCTGCATTATTTCTTATATCCCACTTATAAGTGAAAACATAATTGTCTTTGTCTGATTGACTTATTTCACTAAGCATAATACCCTCTAGTTCCATCCATATGGATATAAATGGTAAGTATTCATCCTTTCTGATGACTGAGCAATATTCCATTGTATATATAGACCACATTGTTAACTCTGGGAAACAAACTGAGGTTTTCTGGAAGGGAGGTGGGGGGATGGAGTAACTGGGTAATGGGCATTAAAGAGGGCATGTGATGTGGTGAGCACTGGATGTTATACACAACTGATGAGTTACCGAACAATACATCTGAAACTAATTATGTATTATATGTTGGCTAATTGAATTTAAATTTTAAAAACACTTATTCTAATATTTGATTTTGTGTTAGATGTTTTGGAGAAGGTTTAAGGAAGTGAAGCTTTGCTCTGAATTGGGTGCTGTCAGAAAGCTGGGATAATTCTACAGTTAGGGATTTGTAGTGGATTGAATTATGGTCCCCCAAAATATATGCCCAATTCTCAATCCCCAGTCCCTGTGAATGTGACCTTATTTGGAAAAAGGGTCCTAGCAAATATAATTAAACAAAAGCTCCAGAAACAGGGTCATCCCAGATTAACTGGATGGGCTCTAAATGCAATGACAAGAATAATAAAAGAAGAATCATGAAAAGAAGACACCAAAACAAAGAGTGGAGATACAGGGGAGAAGGCAATGTGAAGAAGGAGGCACACGTTGGATTGACATATCTATAAGCTAAAGAACACCAAGAATTACCAGCAGCCACCAGAAGTGAGGAGGTTCTCTCTCAGACCTCCTGAGACATGGAGCAGATTCTCTCTCAGACCCTCCAGACATGGAGCAGATTCTCTCTCAGACCCTCCAGAAGAAACCAATCCTCCTTTCACCTTGATTTCATAACTTTCAGTCTCCAGAATTGTGAGAAAAGAAGTGTCTGTTGTTCTGAGACACCAGGCTTGTCATAATCTGCTCTGGAAGCCCCAGGAAACATACAATATCCTTACAAGCCTTTAGTCTAGAGGGAGAGTAGAATAGAGCAAGGCTGAAGTTGTAATTGGGAAAGGAGTGGTCAGTCCCATTATCCAGGAAAGTGAAATGCTTGGTGTATTGTGACTTAAATGGTGCTCAAGTTGTGTCTATGTTCGCATGTGATTACAAAGTAGACTTGTTTCTGTCTCGATCTGCCATGATCACACAGTGGCCTTGTCCCATGCTGATGTTCTGTGAAATTATTTGTGTTTAACAAGAGAACAGCAAGGCTCAGTTGCGAGTGCCAGGCCAGCTCCAGAATGTCAGGGGCTACTTTTCCCTTTTTCAGGGACTTCTAAGAAAAATAAATTTTTTAAAGCCTTCATTTTGCCCAAATTCCCTTTGGAGGCTATGAGAAAGTGGCCGGTCTTCTATTTTAGTCTTTCTTTGCTGGTTATTGAGGATTTGCTATTATCTGTGAAATTCGAAAATTTGTTTCCTTCATTCCAAGAAATACATCAGAATTTGTTTCAGAGCACAGAGGCCACACATTTATCCTGTAACAAGTGAATTAAGATGTGAGCAGTTTCAAGTATCAAGAATGTTTTCATCATTCTGGTTGTTCTCAACAGAATTGATGTCCAGACACAAACCAGGTTGTTGGTGTATCTCCAAGAGGCCCGTAGCCTCTTGGATACGGTTATCTTGGGATAACCCTTTACGGACATCAAGCTGGAGCTGGACAGCTTTCTCTGCCATCCAGAGCTGTTTTGCAAAGAATTTCTTTTATTATCCCATATATGAACTATACAGTAAATGTGTACTCACTCTGGGTCATATCACCAGGTGCTACAGTAATTAAAATTCTCCTTTCCCTACGTTTTTTCATGATTATCTACACACACACATACATGTATCTTCTTCACAGATGCTATGACACCTTTATCCCAGGCTTTCAGACCTTTTGGATACTTGGCATTTTCCTTGTGAACTAATGAAGCCTTACAGGAACACACCATAACAGTGGCTTTTTGCTCTTGACTCCCTTATTTTGAGCTCTTCAAAACTGAGATTAATTCAGGTGCTCCTAAAGTGGCTTCCTTTGCTGCTCTAACATGGATCGCCCCAAAGACAACTCACAACCTGGTACATGTTCTTATAGCCTTGTCTATCCAAAAGCTTGCAATATCTTTACCTACCCAGTGCCAAGGATGCTTTCCCCTTTAGTATACACAAATAGTCATTTGTTAGTTCTTCTTAATTACTGTATCATAATGCTCTGAGTTGCAACAGAAAAAAACTCAACTAAAAGCGGCTTAAATAAATAAAAATATATTCTTTCACATAAGAAGTCCAGAGTTAAGGTAATTCCAAACTAGGTTAACTCAGCAGCTCATAATACAATGAAGGACATGGTTCTTTCCTCTCACCACTCTGGGCCAGTTCTTTGACTTTTCCTTTGTACTGGCACCCCTCATGGTGGAAAAGATGATGTCTCTAGGCATCACACCTTCACAAAGTAACCAAATGGCATGGAAAATACCCCTCACTTGGATGCCTGTTTTAAAGATAGGAGACCTTTCCCCAAAGTCCCACAGCAGATTTCTAGCCTTCATGGGCCAGAACTGTGTCACGTGCCTATTCCTAAACCAGATACTGAAAAACAGGATGTAATTGGATTCATTGACTTAATCACAATTCACTTACTTGGGCTAAGGAACTGCCTGAACCCCCAGTGAAGGAGATGATCACTAGCTACACTTAAAAAAGCAAAGATGTACAGCGAGGAATGCTCAGAATGGCTCCTGGGTAGGAGATTGACTAAACATGTCTTACCTAGAGATTTACAAAACAGAGCAGGTCGGGTAGGACCTGCATACTTGTCACAAAGCCATGCGGTATAGGGCACCCTTGTGGAGTTATCTGCTTCCACATTAACTCAGAAACCCACAGATTTTACCTGGAAGTTGCTATCAAACCCCACACAAGGAGGCCATAGATGAGACAGAACAACAATCTTTTTTTCTTCTAATGCAAGCTATAGAAAGTGTTTCTCGGTGCCTCAGTGTCCATCGACAGATGAATGGATAGAGAAGATGTGGTATATATATACAATGGAATATCACTCAGCCATCAGAAATTATGAAAAACCACCATTTGCTTCAACATGGATGGAACTGGAGGGTATTATGCTGAGTGAAGTAAGTCAATCGGAGAAAGAGAATCACTATATGGTTTCACTCGTATGGGGAATATAAGAAAGAGTGAAAGGGATTATAGGGGAAAGGAGAGAAAATGAGTGGGAAAAATCAGAGAGGGTGACAACACATGAGAGACTCCTAACTGGGAAATGAACAAGGGGTAATGGAGGGGGAGGTGGGTGGGGGAATGGGGTGACTGGGTGACGGGCACTGAGGGGGGCACTTGACGGGATGAGCACTGGGTGATTTGCTGTATGTTGGTAAATCGAACTCCAATAAAAAAATACAAAAAAATAGAGGGCTCAAATAATATCAGAAATGAAAGAAGAGAAGTTACAACTGATATCACAGAAATACAATAAATCTCAGGAGACTAGTATGAACAATTATACACCATTCAGTCATTTTATAACCTTTTATGGTGCACTATACCAGGTACTGAAAATAAAAGGTGAGCAGGAAAGACATGGAACTTACCTTTGTGTTGGAGAATGACCAAAAATATGGCCAACACACACATGAGAAAATGTTCCTCATCACTTGCCATCAGGGAAATACAAATCAAAACCACAATGAGACCCCACCTCACACCAGTGAGAATGGGGAAAATTAACAAGGCGGAAACCACAAATGTTGGAGAGGATGCGGAGAAAAGGGAACCCTCTGCACTGTTGGTGGGAATGTGAACTGGTGCAGCCACTCTGGAAAACTGTGTGGAGGTTCCTCAAAGAGTTAAAAATAGACCCGCCCTATGACCCAGCAATTGCACTGCTGGGGATTTACCCCAAAGATACAGATGCAATGAAACGTCGGGACACCTGCACCCCGATGTTTCTAGCAGCAATGTCCACAATAGCTGAACTGTGGAAGGAGCCTCGGTGCCCTTCAACAGATGGATGTATAAAGATGTGGTCTATGTATACAATGGAATATTCCTCAGCCATTAGAAATGACAAATACCCACCATTTGCTTCGATGTGGATGGAACTGGAGGGTATTATGCTGAGTGAAGTAAGTCAATCGGAGAAGGACAAACATTATATGGTCTCATTCATTTGGGGAATATAAATAATAGTGAAAGGGAATATAGAAGGGAAGAGAGAAGAAATGGGTAGGAAATATCAAAAAGGGAGACAGAACATGAAGACTCCTAACTCTGAGAAATGAGCTAGGGGTGGTGGAAGGGGAGGAGGGCAGGGGGTGGGGGTGAATGGGTGATGGGCACTGAGGGGGGCACTTGACGGGATGAGCACTGGGTGTTATTTTGTATGTTGGCAAATTGAACACCAATAAAAAATAAATTTATTATTTAAAGGAATGACCAAAAATAAAGAAACAAATAAGATATTTTAGACAATGAAAAGAACAATGGAGAAAATAAAATTGTGTAATAGAATAAAGGTTTCCTGGGGAATGTATGGGGTTGGGGAGGAATGGGCTGGGATTGCTTTAAATGGGCTGACCAAGGAGGGCCCCTCTGAGTAGGTAGCAGTAGTAAGGTGGAAATCTGAGAGATGAGGAGTCAGCTCTGGTGAAGATCTGGGGAAGAGCCTTCCTGGTAGAGGAAAGAGGAAATGCAAAGGCCCTGAGGTGGGAACACATGGCAGACTATGAAGGAAGTATATGTGCTGCCGAAGCGAGCACAAGAGACTATGAAGGAAGGAACAGGAGTTCCATTATGCTTAGAGCAAAATGAGCAGTGGGGACGTCTGAGATGATGTTCAAACACGAGGCTTTAAATGGTGTCTAGGTCTCCTTTAATGGGACAAGAGGCAGGCTGGGAAGTACACTTTTACATTTGGGGATATAGTTCCCTTTCTTATGTCAGGGACAGTACTGTCTTAGAAGCAGTGTTATATTGGTTTTATGGACTCACAGGGGTTTTCAACCTTCTTGGCCACAGACCACTATAAGAAATACATTATTCCACTACCCAGTACACACACACACACACATACACACACACACACACGTGATAATTAAATTGTTGTGCCAGTTTAGCTAGGCAACAGTAGCCAGATAGTTGGTCAAACATCAAACTGGGGGGATGCTTGTGGCTTAGCAGTTGGGCTCCTGCCGTTGGCCCAGGGTGTGATCCTGGAGACCCAGGATCAAGTCCCACATCGGGCTCCCTGCATGGAGCCTGCTTCTCCCTCTGCCTGTGTCTCTGCCTCTCTCTGTGTGTCTCTCATGAATAAATAAGCAGAAAATTTTTTTTTAAAAATCAAACTGGGTGTTGCTGTTAAGGTACATTTTTAGATGAGATTGACCATTAAATCAGTACACTTTAAGTAAAGCAGATTATCCTCCATAATGTAGGGGGGCTCATCCAGTCAGTTGAAGGACTTCAGAGAAAACAGACTGAAGGAACCCATGGAAGAGGGAATTCTTCCTCCAGGCTGTAACTCTCTACCTCTCCCTCTTTTGTCTGTTTCTCTGGAGTATACCCCAATGAGCAAATATACATCTCATATTCACAAAACAATACTTTTATTTTTACACACAATCTAGTATTCTCTATTCTTGCCCATTATAAAAAAAAATAAATACCTCCTATGAACTGGATTTCATGCCTGTGAGACTTTCTCCCCCTTTCCTCCTGAGTTACCAGCACCCTTATACTGTCTCAATTTTGGGAGTGGTAATAAGTCATAAAACAGAAGCATGACTTAGATCTTTCTTAATTCAACTTTTGTCATTTTACAAACAAGGAAACTGAGGAATAAGAGATGAAATGATTTTCCCTTGATTCCTTTTGTCCTAAGAAGTTGTCATTTGACAACAGCCATGCAAAGGCTGTAATTTGTCATATCCACCTCTCCTTAGGTATGTGCCTTTTAGAAAGATGACTGCCAGAGAAGAACTGCTTAAGCCAAAGAAAGCCTGCCTAAGGGTTGACTTCAGGCATAGCTGCATCTGGTGAGGGAGCCAGGTGGGGAAAAAGACCTGGGACAGCATTTCCTCAGTCCTCTTAGATTGCACTAAGCTGCCTGCTGGATACACAATCATTTCTTTTCATAATAATTGATATACTGGTTAGTCATTACCAATTTTTGTTCTTTCTTGATGTTTGTGCCCAGTGCAAAAGCAGCTGTCTTTTGTTTTCTTGTATTGTCAGTGAGTCAAAGATAGAGTGATACTCTGGAGAATGGCCCTTTAGTGTGAAAAAGTTGTGTCTCAAAGTCGGGCAAGAGGTTGATGGGTGAATGGTGCCACAGATCCTACACTTCACTCTTTTGCAAAGCCCTAACACCTGCTGAGAATAAGCATCTGGAGTAAGTCACCCAGCCCTTAGTTTCCTGCCTGTTGGATTTTGCCCACAGGGACCCCTAGAAACATCATAAGAAGATGTTGCAGTGAGCACAGATCAGTGAATGAGATGGTGGCAAGTTATGGGCAGCTCTATGTAGAATGATATTCTGAAGACCTGCCCAGAAACCTGATCCATAAGCCTTTTTCACTCTTGAAGCCAACTTGGCACCTCAATAAAAGGTGGGAAGTGAACAGCTAATCATAAAATTTTTTTTGTTGTTTTCAGTTTTAGCTCTCTAGATTTCATTTGGTTTATCTTTTGTAAACAGCAGAAATGTTGGGGAAGCATTTCCTTAAAGTTTCTTGAATTAGAGTTATTTTTGTGTATTTCTTTCTCACTTTCCATATCAAACTCTTAACTCTAGGGCACCATGTTCCAAACATTTAATATTCACCCACTAGAGCTGACACACTGCCTGTGGGATGAATGAACATAAAAAGGACTAATTATGTAAACTGTGCCTGCAAAGGTGGGGCAACAGGCAAGGGGAAGGTATTCAGAAAGATTGTGAGACAACATTTCTGAACTTCTGAGGAACATAGTCTTATAAAATACTCTTTCCCTAAAGAACTTCATGATCATGTCAACTTAGGAAACAATATAATAGAATCAGATGCATACTAGTATAATAAAGGCACTTAAAAATCCTGTGGTAAGAAACCCAGTATTAAGCAAAGCTGTTTGATCATGGGCGACTTCTGTTGTTAAACACTAAAATTCTGTAGAACTCCATCAATTCATGTTTTGCAGAATATACTGCAGGAAAATGCTGCTTTAGAAACATGTGCTTGGATCCTACATGTAAGGAGCTTGGAGGCTGTCACTCCAGTACTCACAACAAAAAGCTAAACAAGTTAGAAACCAACAACACCTCTTCGACTCCTCAAAGAATTTGAGATCAGAGGGCAAACTGCAATCCTCAACATGGGAGAGAGGCACACAAGCAAATATAAGCCTATAAGCAAATATATAAGCCTAAACTCTAATGGATGCATTGTTGGAAGCTCAGTGTGGACAAATCGAAGAGATAGAAACTCCAGGGAAAGACAGTTTTAGGAAGAGCACCTACACGTTTGTTAGTTTTATACCCAGGGGCACTACTAGGTTCTCATAGGGAAGATGAAAGAAAAATCCCCTCTGGCTTCCAATTTCCAGTAGGAGGAGGGGAAAGCAGCCATTTTGAAAAACGCCAGAAGACTCTGTTCTTCTTAATGAGACCTGCCCTCGCACAAAACTGTTGTCCAGAATCTAATCAACTGGGGTTGTATTGGAGCCTAAGCAGCCAAGGAGGAGGGAAATACAAAGCACCAGCATTTCTAGCCATCCTGCCTCACCTAAGGAGGAGGATTGAGAAGCACCTGAGAATGCCACAGCCCAGGACAGAGGCTCAGGAAAAGACAGCCCTACTCAAACTGTAGCATGCTTCCCCGCCCCCACACCCCACCACCTCACTGGGGCTCCAGTGGGGCTTTCTATATATAGAAATGGGAACACAACAAAAACTTGTGGAGAGGACCAACTGGAAGAGATGTAATAAGGGAGGAAGCAGGAGAAATACTGACAGAGATGCTATTTCCTCCACTTGCTTTCCCTTTTCCCCATCCCCCACTCCTCATGTACACCCCCCTCATCCACCTTACTTCCCCTACCCCAATCCTTCCCATTCTCCAGCTTTCTCCTTTTGCATGAAGTATCCTTGAGGACTCTGGACCACCCTGCTCCCTCCTGCATTCGTGATCTCAACAGACGTCTATGGACCCTCAGCTACCAACAAGCTTGTGATGTTGTATAACACATACAAAGATAAATCAGTTACGGTCACATCTCATTTTATTGCTATGCTTTACTATGCTTCATAGATGTTACTATTGTAACAGTTTAGGGACAGACACCACGATTGCTCCCATATAAGATGGTAAATTTTACTGGTAAGTGCTATATGTGTCCTGTCTGCTACATTGACCAGATATGCCCCCATCTCTGCCTCTCCTCGGGCCTTCCTATTCCCTGAGACCCAACAATGTTGAAATTAGGCCAATTAAGAACCCTACAATGGCCTCTGAGTGTTCCAGTGAAAGGAAGAGTCGCACATCTCTCACTTTAAGCCAAAAGCTAAAAATGACGAACCTTAGTGAGGAAGGCATGTTGGAAGCCAAGATAAACTGGGGGCTAGGCCTCTATGTCAAATGGCTAGCCAAGCTGTGAAGGCAAAGAAAAAGTTCTTGAAGGAAAAATGAAGAGTGTGACTCCAGTGAACATATGAATGATAAGAAAGAGAACAGTCTCATTGCTGATAGAAAGTTTCCCTGATCTGGACAAAAGATCAAACCAGCCACAACATTCCCTTAAGCCAAAGTCTAATTCAGAACCCCCTTCAATTCCATGAAGGCTTAGAAAAAAAAGGTGGGAGCTAATGGAGGCCAATTCATGAGGTTTAAGGGAAGAAACCGTCTCCATAACAAAGTGGAAGGCAGAGCAGTAGGTTATTCCAGAAGATCTAGCCATGATCATTAATGAGGGTAGCTACACCAAACAACAGCTTTTCAGTAGGAAGTGGACACCTGACTTCAAAGCCTCAAAGGACAGGCTGACTCTCTTGTTAGGGGCTGATGCAGCTGGAGACTTTAATTTGAAGCCAATGTTCATTTACCATTCTGGAAATAGGAGGGCCTTTATGCTAAATCACTCTGTCTATTCTCTATAAATAGAACAACAAAACCTGGGTGACAGCACACCTGTTTGCAACATGGTTTCCTGAATATTTGAAGCCCACTGTTGAGACCTACCGCTCGGGAAAAAAATATTTCTTTCAAAACATTACTGTTCATTGACACTATTCCTGGTCACCCAAGAGCTCTGATGGAGATGTACAATGAGATTCATGTTGTTCTCATAACTGCTAACACAACATCCACTCTGTAGCCCATGGATCAAGGAGTAATTTGATTTTATAGCCTTCTTGTTTAAGAAATAACTTTCATAAGGCTACAGCTGCCATAGGTAATGATTCCTTTGATGGATCTGGATAAGGTCAATTAAAAAGTTTCTGGAAAGGATTCACAATTGTAGGTGGACCAAGTACAGGTGGTATACATATACAATGGAATATTCCTCAACTATAAAAAAAGAAGAATGAAATCTTGCCATTTGCAAAAACGTGGATGGGCTTAAAGGGTATAATGCTAAATGAAATAAGTCAGAGAGAGACAAATACTGTAGGATTTCATTCATATGTGGAATTTAAAAAAAAACAAATGAACAAAATTAAAAAGAGACAAGCAGACTCTTAAATATAGAGAACAACCTGGTGATTACCAGAGGAGAGATGGGTAGGGGGATAGGTGAAACAGGTGAAGGAGATTAAGAGTATGCTTATCATGATGAGCACTGAGTAATGTATAGAATTGTTGAATTGCTGTATCGTACACCTGAAACTAATATAACACTGCACATTAATTATACTGGAATTCTTTTTTAAAAAGGAACACTCAAAAAAAAAAATAAATAAATAAAAAGGAACACTCATAATTTGCATGAAGTAGTCAAAAATATCAAGGAAAACAGAAGTTTGGAAGAAGTTGATCCCAACCCTCCCGGGTGACTTTGAGGGATCCAAGACTTCAGTGGAAGAAGTAACTGCAGATGGGGTGGAAGCAGCCAGAGAACTAGGATTAGAAGTGGAGCCTAGGGACACCTGGGTGGCTCAGTGGTTTGGCACTTGCCTTTGGTCCAAGGGCGTGATCCTGGGGTTCCAGGATGGAGTTCCGGATCGGGCTCACTGTGTGGGACCTGCTTCTCCCTATACCTATGTCTCTGCCTCTCTCTCTGTGTGTGTCTCTCATGAGTAAATAAATAAAATCTTAAAAAAAAAAGTGGAGCCTAGAGATGTGACTGAATTACTGCAATCTCATGATAAAACTTGAACGAATGATGAGTTGCTTCTGATGGATGAGAAAGGAAGTGGTTTCTTGAGATGGAATCTCTTCCTGGAGAAGATGCTATGAGGACTATGGAAATGACAACAAAGGACTTAGAATATTACATAAACCTAGTGGATAAGACAGCACCAGGGTTTGAGGGGACTGACTCAAATTTTGAAAAAAGCTCTTCTTTGGGTAAATCAAACAGCCTCACATGCTACAGAGAAATCATTCATGAAAGGAAGAATCAATCAATGTGACAAACTTCATTGTTGTTTCATTTTAGGAAATGGCCACAGCCACCCAACCACCCAGATCAGTCAGCAACCATCAACATTGAGGCAAGAGCCTCCACCAGCAAAAAAGATCGCAACTCACTGGAAGCTCAGATAATGGTTAGCATTTTTTAGCAATAAAATATTTCTAAACTAAGGTATGTACATTGGATTTTTAGACATCATGCTTTGCAAACTTAATAGACTATAGCATAGTGTAAATAGAACTTTTATATACAGTGGGAAACCAAAAAAAAAAAACTTCATGTGACTCACTTTATTGCAAGATTTGCTTTGTTGCGGTGGTCTGGAACCAAACCTGCGACATGTCTTAGGTTTGCCTGTACAGATTCTGTCCTCTAGGGATGTAACTGTTGATAGGTTTGGGCTGAAAGGGGTTGGGACTGGTTGGTGGATGAGTTGGCTCTTTTTGCACAGATGAAAAAGATTACATATTTGTAGGAACTACCCCAAAAGGGAACAGATTTTCACAGAGCTTCTCTCAAACACAGCCTTCAGGACAAGGTATGGGTAGACAAGTATTGCTCTCAATAGCACTTGCCCAAAAGCTGCTCACAAATTGTAGGTATTTCCATGCTAATCTGCTCTGATTGCTTACACTTGAACAAAAACTCTTTGACCCTTATAGGAAGTGTGATTCCACCCCCAAAATATCATTTGACAAATGATTTCGCCAAATATGAGTCTGTTCTGAATTACCTTAACCAAAAGATACCCTCACTCTAGGGAAGTTTCCTTTCTTTAGGGAAAGACAGCATGGGTACGGTGGGAAAAAAGCTTGTGCTTTGTGGTAGCAAGTCTGCCCCTTGTTAGCAGTAACTTCTCTTAACCCAATTCTTCATCCCTATAATGGAGCAATAATACATACCTTGCAAGTTTATTATGACAATTCAGGATAATACATGCAAAGTGCCAAGGACAATACCTGATAATAAATAGTAGCAATCCTCATTACTAAGGTAGAAATATCCTACCTGTTCAACAAGATTTTCCACTAAAATTGCAGGAACAAATGCCTATAAAATGGAGTATTTGTCCTCTTCATGTAGGGCTTACATTTTGTCTCTTTTTCGATGTAATGTCAAAAATAGTATTATCCTGGTAAATTAATTTCCCTGACATTAAAACACCCCAAATTTTAGATCATGTGCCAGAAGTGGGGATCCACCCAGTCCCAAAGCCAGTTTTGTGTGAGTAAGGGAAGTCAGAAAAGTAGAGTGATCATGTCTTTTGTAGAACTCACTAACTCTTTCCAGTCAGATCTTGTGGTCACAATACAAGTATTCTATGAATATCACAACTGTCCAGAATAAAAAATGAATGGAATGTTTGTGCTAAAAACATTGGTAAATTTTTGGTTTGGTTTTGCATTAGCCTGGCAGAGAAGGATATTTGTTTTCCAGCTTGAAAGCTGATCTTTATCTTTCTTGGCCCTGGGTTCTTCATTCTGTAGGAAATTTAGACTTGCTCTGTTATGCAAACTGTTCAATGTGGGTAAAAGTGCTTCATGCAGCTTCTGGTTGTAAGCCCCAGGAAAGGCTCAGGATAGTTCCAACTTTAATGGCATGATATAGAACTGAAGACCCTTCAGATAACTCCTAGAGATTGAATTTTGAAGGTTCCATTGGATTCAGATCAGTCTAGATCCAGAACTCCCCCAATCATGCTGAAATGGAGTTGGAAATACCAGGTCCTCCAAGCATTTGCCTCCCACTTGCATTCAACCTCACATATTCCAGAGTCACTCTGAGCTAGAGTAGAACTGGCTTCTCACGGCCTTGATCTACTCATTACCCTATGTCATATGCCCTAAGCTTGGATCAAACCCAGCTGTGCAAATATCTTGGTACCTTTTTCTAGAGGATGGAGGAGCTGGCAAGGAGCCAATCCCTTGGTGAAATGCCAGAGCTTTTATTATGTAAAAAACCTGTTTGACTTGCTCATGTTAGAGTGGAGGTTTCATAATGCTGTGTCATTCCCCTGGTATAAGTAACTTGTGATTTAGTAGTTTCACAAAATGAAATCCAAATATGCAGAAGACATGGCCTTAGATCTGCAAAAATTATTTTTTGGATTTCTGGTCAACATGTTGTAGAGCACTATCTTTAAGTGGCTGTTGTCCTGCCTGTATGGCTGTAAGTGGCTATACTCAGGCTGATCTACATTTCTCCATGGTGGATAGTATGACCAGTAGACCCTAACTGCTCAAGACCACTCTATTGGTTGTTGTTGTTGTTATTGTTGTTTTTCAGATCAACTTTGTCATAGGGATATAAAGAACCCCCCCCCCCCAAAAAAAACCTCTTTGGATTAATTGGAGCTAGTACTGAATTGATAATAGCTGACAATAGTGACCAACATTTATTGAGAACTTAATAGTGTCAGGCACTATTTTAAATTCTTTAATGTAGATGCTCATTCAACCTGGCACCCGCTCTTTGAGACAGATATTATTACTAACCTCATTTAAAATGAGGAAACTGAAACATAGAGTAGTTAAGTCACACATCCGAAATCTTACAACTGGAAAATGGTCAGCCAGGAGTTGAACTAAAGAAGACGACGTATTACTGCCTGGCTTAGAATTAGAGACCTAGAATTTAACCCCACTTCTTGGTATTTTTGTAAGATCAACAGCATACCCAATCGCCCAGTTATCCTGGCTGGAAACCTGACAGTGGTCCTAGGTTCCACTCTCCCCTTCTCTCTCTCCCTCTTCACATCCAGTAAATTATCAAGCTCCGTCATCTCAGGTTCAAAGACACTTCCCATCAGGCCCCATATAGTATCCAATCATTATAATCCCTCATCCAACCTGCTTTCTGATATTCATATGGGCCATATTACTTTATCTATAAAGAAAATCTTGTAATTTGGAAGCTATATTTGAACTCCTTCTGTCTTAAAGAAACTGCCATTGTGTGAGTCTTGGTGAATATCCATTTGCTTATCCTCTTGGCCCTGTGGAAGCTAGGGCTTGGTACTAGACCTAGGTTTGGCTAGTTAGCTGCTCCTGCCTCAAACTGAGTCTGAATGATACAAAGAAGCAGGGAAGGTTTAGGACTGCAGTGGCCACGGCAGCCAGGACCCAGACCCAGAAAGGATAGTCATGCCTGTGTTTGCATTATAAACAGATTCTGCTTCTCTAAGCTGCCCAGCCACCATTCCTATTGATTTCCTAAATCCAGTTCTCTGGACTTCTCATGAACTCTAGAAGCTACCAAATATCCGACTAATATAACTTTTCTCTTTTCAAATTAACCAGGGATTGATTCTGGTTTTTGCAACCAAGGAATTTAATGAAAAAAAAATGGATCCAGGAGTGGGTTGCAACCAATAAAATATAAAATCTGAGACTAGTTATCTATCTTGTTGAAGCAATCAATCAGAGATGGATAACTGACAGCCTATGGCACACAAGGAGAGGAATCACTGATAGTAACCAAATTACTAAATGTGGTCACTAGGCATCAAGTATCTACTGAAGCCATGGCTTTGGGGAAACTGAATTGCCGCCATTATAAAATAGTTTGAAAGACATGAGAAATTTGAAGATGATGAAATTCTTCAATGACTGAAACTAGGGACTTTCTATGACTATGCAAAAAGAAATCTTACTCCTTGCAACTATAGAACAGAGAAGCTGAAAAATAAAAACATAACTTAATCCTGCAGATTACCAAATAACCTTGCCAGTTGAGTTCACACACAGCTTTGCCAAACCTTTTGTGTGAAATTTAGGGCACTGAGTCTCGTTTCTGTAACTGCAACACGTAGCAAAGAGCCTGTCCCTCACCCAATAAACCCTTGTGAAATGAATAAGTCATCAAATTAAAAGTAAAAGAACTCTGTTAAACATTCTTCTTTTATATTAGCAAAGCAGTTATAGGGCAATGATTGCTATGATCATACACTTTATAGTTTGCCCTCAGTGGCATGGAAAATTAGTGACTCTTCTAATCCCATCCACAGTTATCTCCAAGACAGAAATAAAATTAGGGGACATACATTTCATTGTAGCCTGAAAGTAGAGCTCGATCCTGCTGCAACTGCCTCCTCTTTGGGAATTGCATGCATTCAGTAAACTATCTTAGAATAATGTGATACAGACTTTTAAGAAATGAAATGTGGGGGTTGAAATGTTTCAAAAGACAGTAAGATCTTCCTATGGTGACATACAGAGGATTGTTCAGTAATCCCCAGAGACAGTGGCAGTGGAGTCATGAACCCTTTAGAGTGCATGCCCTCTGGGAACCAAATGGGCAGAGTAGCAGAAGGAAGGTAAGTTAAAGAGCAAACCCTCTCTTCCTTTCTGCTGGTGGAAAAATGAGCCCAATCTCTTCACTGGACCCTGTTTCTGGTTTCCAATAGACGATGAGAGCTTATGTGGAGCCTTTTGGCACTTAAGTATCTGGACAAGCACAATATGGATACCTGCTCTAATTCTATGAATGTTGGTGAGGATCTTGGACTTCTTGACCCTCCCAGGTTGCTGTAATAAGATCCAAACCTCTCACACTGTCAAAGCCCCTGTCCTATCTTGACCTACTAGTCTTATCATCTTATTCAAATTACACTTACTAGGTGCCTTCTGTGCCAAGCCTGGACTTGAATCTCACATTGCCCATTCCTGGCTGTGTGACCATGGACCAATTACCTAACTTCTGTTCCTCTGGTCCAAAATCTATAAAATGGGCTTAATGAGTGAGAATGAAATATGACCATTTATAAAAAGAGTATTTAGGATAGGGCTCATGGTCAGATCTCACTATTATTATTTTTGATACTGCTAAGTTGGGTCTATAACTTTATGAGCAGCTTTTACTCAGAAATTTGACTAATTTCCTTCTTTGGTCTCCTACATTCATGCCTATCAGACCTATACATGCAGGAAAGCTGTGTGACTCTAATGTTTTTCAAAAGTATGTATGCTGTCAGGCTGTGGATAGCAGAAACCTCCCACAATTCAGCCCTCTGGCCCAGGCTCTTTCCAGCAAACTGCACCTATTTTTCCTGAAAAATAAACATGCTGTCTTTGTAACAGATCAGCTCTCACCTGACCTGACTGAACTCTGCCTTTCTTTAGCGCTTATTCCAATTCTTCCCAAAGGTAGCTTTTCCTTTTACCATCTATCCTAAAGATAGTGAATCCTGTGAACAGTTCTAGCAGCCACATGAAAGAACAAGACCTTCTCCAACAGAGTCAGAACTTGGGGACTGTCTGCCCTTTGCTTAAAGACCTAACCCTAACTTGGTTTCTAATTGAATCAGCAATTTCACTTCTAAAATTCATCTTATAGAAATACACATAAGACTATTTTTTAAAAATTATGTTTCATTAGAGTTCAGTTAATAATAGCAAAAAGTAAGAAACTATCCAAATGTCAATCAATAGGGATAATTTGAATAAATTACAGACTATTTATACAATGAATTAATAACCAGCCATTAAAATAATGCATTTGATATACATGCACTGATGTGGAACCATAACCAAGATATATTAAGATTCTTTAAAAGTTGCATGACTCGTTTTTAAAATTATTATTATAGTCATGATAGGTCTGGAGGAAAACCTGAGATATATACTCCAAACCAGCAACAGTGATTTCTCAAGATAGCTGACTTAAAAAAGGGAGAAGGGAAGCTTTCACCTTTTACTTTATGTATTTCTATGGCATATAAATGTTTACAGTGAGTATTACTTTTGCGGTAATTCCTCAAAAATCTTAAGACTCCACAAGTTTTCTTTATCCTTTTACTTTATGTAATTTTATTATGTCTAAATGCTTGTAATAAATGTGTATTGCTTTTGGAATAATTTTTAATAGTCTTACAACCTCCCAATTATATTTCAACAAAATGTTCCTCACTTCCAACAGCCCTACCTCTAGATGGGAAGTCAGAGCTTCAAAGCCTTCCTTGCAACAGGAAGATTTATCCTATGAGTAACATGTGGGGCAATGAGAAGACAAATTTTGAATGAATGACTATAGGTCAACAAATCCTCATCCTATTAACTTAGGGGACAACCACTTGTGCATTTATCCAAAAATATTTATTGAGTATTTACTTATTCTAGGCACTATTCTAGGAACTGGAAGTATATACTCAAGACTGGCAATGTCATGCCTTGGTAGATCATTCTTTCTAGTGAAAGTCTCCCGAATTAAGGAAAATTATTTCTCTTGCTCTGCTCTTCTTGAATACACTGGGAAGATTTTGAAACTAGTCTTTCGAAATTAGCCTTCCGAAGCCAATCAGATATCAGAGATGTTGTTGGCCATAAATATTGTGCTAATAATTCTCAGTGCCAGAGGTAACAAAAATATTTTGTACTGTACTCAATAGAGAGATATGGAAATCATCTCAATTATAAAATGTTCTACAATAAGAGCACTTGAAGGAACTTTAATGACATTTCTGTGAGGAGTCCATGTTCCTATTTATATATTCATGCCTTCCTTCATTCATTCATTCACCCAGCAAATAGGTATGAGCATCTGGTGTATTCAGGACAACTTGGTGAAGGAAATAAAGACAAAGACAAGCTCCTTGTTCATGAAGTATTTGTCCTCAAGTAAAAGCAGTAAGTTGATATATACAAACATTACCTAGATGTCTTCAAGTTCTTCTTCAGCTTTATATTCTTAACAACAGTCTGAACCCTCATCCCATTTGACCACATGAAGTCGCATTGGTTAGAAGGTCCTCTTCCCAAACCTGTGTTCCTTTGAGAAACTGCAGGGGAAGGCACACAAAGCCCCAAGTTTCACTCCAACTGTAGTTGTAGCCGCCACTCACAACATGATGCTTTATTCTCTACAGGTCACTTTTGCTACTCATTTGCAAGATCTAGAACTTCCAGTACAATGTTGAATAGCAATGGTAAAAATGGATATCATTCCCTTGTCCTGATTTTAGGGGCCACGCATTCTGTCTGTCATCATTAAGTTTGATGTAGGCTGTGTGTTTTTCATAGACACTTTTTTTTAGCTCTTATAGTATCTACTTTATTGGGAGTCTTATCAGGAATGGATTTTTAATTCTGCCAAATGTTGCTCTCCATCAATTCTAATAATCATGGTTTTTCCTTTTCAGTCCGTTAGTGAGTTACACTAATTTTTTTAATTAAACCAATCTTACATTTCTAAGATAAACCTTGCTATTCATAACATGTTATCCCTTTAATATATTAATGGATTTATAAATTTTAGTTTAGAATTGTTGCATCTATTTTCATGAGATGTATTGGGCTGTGGTTTTCTTTACTTGTATCCTTATCTGATTTCATTTTGTGTGTAATACTGGTCTTATACAATGAGTTGATATTATTCCCTTCTCTTCACTTTTCTGGAAGAGCTTATATACAATTCATATTAGTTCATTAAATGTTTGGTACCAGTAGAGCCATGTGGCTCTGAAATTTTCTTCTTAGAATTTTTTTTTTAATTTTTATTTATTTATGAGAGACACTGAGAGGGAGAGGCAGAGACACAGGCAGAAGGAGAAGCAGGCTCCATGCAGGGACCCCGTTGCGGGACTCAATCCCGGGTCTCCAGGATCAGGCCCTGGGCCGAAGGCAGCACCAATCCACTGAGCCACCCGGGCTGCTCTTTCTTACAATATTTTAAGTATAATTCAATTTATTTACAATATAAAGGGATATTCAAGTTTTTAATTTCTTCTTAAGTGAGCTTTGGTAGTTTGTATCTATCAAAAAATATGTTGATTCCATCTAAATTCTCAAATGTACTGACATAATGAGTTATGATCCCTTTTTATTTTTTTATTAACTGTAGGATCTGTAGTTATGTTACCACTTTCATTCTCCATATTGGTAATCTGTGTCTTCTCAGTTTTTTTTTTCTTTCTTTTTTTTCAGTTTTTTTTTTCTGATCAGCCTAGAAGTTTATCATTTTTATGATCTTCTCTAAGGACATCCTTTTGGTTTCATTAATTATCTAATTATTTTCTGTTTTTTAAATCACTGATTAACACCCTAATCTTTTTTATTTCCTTTCCTTTATTTAGTTGAGGTTTAATGTGCTTCTTTTCTGGGATGCCTGGGTGGCTCAGCAGTTGAGTGCCTGCTTTTTGCTCATGGTGGCATGATCCCAGGTGCAGGGATAGAGCCCCATATCAGGTTCCCTATGAGGAGCCTGCTTCTCCCACTATGTCTCTGCCTCTTTCTGTGTCTCTCATGAATAAGTAAATAAAATCTTTAAAAATAAATAAGTAAAAATAATTTGCTACTTTTCTAATTTCTCTCTCTTTTTAATAAAAGGATTTTATTTATTTATTCATGAGAGATACAGAGAGAGAGAGGCAGAGACATAGGCAGAGAAAGAAGCAGGCTCCATGCAGGGAGCCTGATGTGGGACTCGATCCTGAACTCTAGGATCGCACCCTGAACTGAAGGCAGACACTCAACTGCTGAGTCACCCAGGCATCCCTCCTTTTCTAATTTCTTAAAGTGAAAGCTAAAGTCAGTGATTGAATCCCTTTTTTCTTTCCTTTTTTCATTTTTTTTTAATTTTTAGTGGAAGTATAATTAACATACAATGTTATATTAATTTCAGGTGTATAACACACTGATTCTACATATTGCTATACGTTTAGAAGTGCTCACCATGGTAAGTGTAGTTATAATCTGTTACCATCTGAAGTCACTACAATATTATCAACTCTATTCTCTGTGCTCTACTTTTCATTCCTATGACTGACATATCTGGAAGTTTGTACCTCTTAATCCCTTTCACCTATTTTGCCCAACTTGCCACCTCCCTCACTCAAAGTACTACCTGAAATTATATAATATTCAACTTTCTATGACTTATTTCAGCTAGAATAACACCTTCTAGGTCTATTCATGTTATTGCAAATGGCAAGATTTCCTTCTTTTTATGGCTGAGTAATATTTGTGTGTGTGTGTGTATGTACCACATCTTCTTTATCCATTTATCTATCAATGAACATAGGTGACTTCCATATCTTGGCTAGTGTAAATAATGCTACAGTAAGTATAGGAGTATATAAATCTTTTATTTATCAGAGAGAGCATGAGGTGGGGGGGGCAGGGAGAGAGAGGGAAAGAATCTCAAGCAGACTCCCAGCTGAGTGTAGAACCCAACACAGGGCCTAATCTCATGGCCCTAAGAGCATGACTTGAGCCATAACCAAGAGTCTGATGTTTGACTGACTGAGCCACACAGGCATTAATTTTTTAGTGTTTTCATTATTTTGGAAATTACCAGATCATATGGTATTTCTACTTCTAATTTTTTGAGGAACCTCCATATTATTTTTCATAGTAACAATTTACCTTCCCACCAACAGTCCACAAAGCTCCCTTTTTCTCCACAACTCTGCTAATACTTGTTTCTCGTCTTTTCAACAATAACCATTTGGAATGGTGTGATATCTCATTGGAGTTTGATTTGCATTTCCCTGATGATTAGTGATGTTGAGCATTTTTTCATATGTCTCTTAGCCATATGTACATCTCTGAAAAAAACTTCTATTCAGGTCCTTTGTCCTTTTTTAAATTAGATTATTCTTTTAGTGTTAAGCTAGATGAGTTCTTCTTATATTTTGGAAATTAACCCCTTATCAGATGAATCATTTACAAATATCTTCTCTATGATTTCTTTCTTGGTACAAAATCTTTTTAGTTTGATGTAGTCCTATTGTTTTATTTCTGTTTTCTTGCCCTTGCCAGAGGAGACACATCCAAATATATATATATACATACATACTGATCTTCTCTAAGGACATCCTTTTGGTTTCATATATATATATATAGCTAAGGCTGATATCCAAGAGTTTACTGCTTATGTTTTCTTTAGGAGTTTTGTGGTTTCAAGTCTTACCTTTAGGTATGTAATCCATTTTTTAAATTTTATTTTTGTACATAGGATAAGAAAGTGGTCAAGTTTCATTCTTCTGCATGTAGCTGGCTGGTTTTCCAGCACCATTTATTAAAGAGACTGTCTTTTCCTTATTGTGTATCTTGGTTCTTTCATCATAGATTAATTGACCATATAAGGGTGGATTTATTTCTGGTCTCTATGTCATTGATTTATGACTCTACTTTTGTACCAGTACTGTACTATCTTGATTATTATAACTTCATAGTACAGCTTGAAAATTGGGATTGTGATAACTCTAGATTTATTCTTTCCCAAAGTTTCTTTGGCTCTTTGGGGTCTTTCATGATTCCATACAAATTTTAGTATTTTTTTTTTGTTCTAGTTCTGTAAGTACTATTTGTACTTCGATAGAGATTGCTTTAAACCTATATATTGCTTCATGTAGTGTGAACGTTTTAACAATATTAATTCTTCCAATCCATGAGCATGGTATATCTTTCATTTATTTGTGTTGTGTTTAGGTTCTTTCATCACTATCTTTTACTTATCAGACTACAGGTCTTTCATCTCTTGGGTTAAATTTATTCCTAGGTATTTTATACTTTGTGATGCAATTGTAAATAGGATTGTTTTCTTTATATCTCTTTATGCTACATCCTTATTAGAGTATAGAAATGGAAGCTATTTTTGTACATTAATTTTGTATTGGGAAACTTTACTGAATTCACTTATTACTTCTTATAGCTTTTTGGTAGAGTCTTTGGGATTTTCTACATAATAGTATCTTGTCATCTGCAATTAGAGACAATTTTACCTCTTCCTTAGCAATGTGGATGGCTTTTATTTCTCCTCTTTGTATGATTGTTTTGGCAAGGACTTCTAATACAATGTTGAATATAAGTGGCAATAGTGGATATCCTTGTCTTGCTCCTGATCTCAGGGGAAAAGCTTTCAGCTTTTCACCATTGAGTATGATATTAGCTTTTGGTTTGTCATATACGGCTTTTATCATGTTGAGGTATGTTTCCTTTAAGCCCACTTTGGTGAGAGTTTTTTTTTTATGATGAATGGATGTTGAATTTTGTAAAATGCCTTTTCTACATCTATTGAAATAGTCATAAGGTTTTTGTCCCGCATTATGTTAATGTGGTATAAATGATTAATTTGCAGCTATTAAACTGTCACTGTATTTATGGAATAAATCCCATTTGATTGTGGCAAATGAACCTTTTATGTATTGTTAAAATTTGGTTTGCCAACATTCTTAAGGATTTTTGCATCTCTTTAAATCAGGGATATTGGCTTATAATTATCTTTTGTTAATAATATAATTGCCTGGTTTTGGTATCAAGGCAATGCTGGCCTTGTAAAATGACTTTGAAAGTAGTCCTTCCTCTTTTATTTCTCAGAATAATTTAAGAAGATAGATATCAGCTCTTATTTAAATATTTGTTGGAATTCATGGGTGAATCCATTTAGTCCTGGACTTTTGTTTGTTAAAATTTTTTTGACTACTGACTCCATTTTTTTACTAGTAATTTGTTTGGATTTTCTCTTTCTTCATTACTCAGTCTTGGAAGATTGTATGTTTCTAAGATTTTATCAATTTCTCCTAGGCTGTCCAGTTTGTTGGCATTTAATTTTTTTCTGGTCATCTTCTATAAGCTTTTGAATTTCTGTGATGTCATTGTAACTTCTTTTCTTTCATTTTTTTATTTTACTTACTTGATTCCTTTCCCTCCTCTCTCTCCCTCCCTTCCTCTTTCTTTCTCTTTTAATGAGTCTAGCTGAAGTTTATAAGTTTTGTTTATCTTTTCAAAAAAAAAATCTTAGTTTTATTGATCTTTTCTATTGTTTTTCAGTCTCTATTTTCTTTCTTCAATTCTGTTCTTTATTTCCTTCCTTCTACCAACTTTGGACTTTATTTGTTCTTTTCTTTTAAGTTCCTTTAGGTACAAAATTAGATTATTTAGATTTTTCTTGTTTCTTGAAGTGGGCCTATATCACTATAAACTTCCTTATTAGAACAAGGACATTGCTTGTTCAAGACATTAGAACATTGCTACATCCCAATGATTTTGAACCATTGTGTTTCCATTCTCATTTGCCTTAAGATATTGCTTGTTCAATACATTAGAACATTGCTACATCCCAATGATTTTGAACCATTGTGTTTCCATTCTCATTTGCGTTAAGATATTGCTTGTTCAAGACATTAGAGCATTGCTACATCCCAATGATTTTGAACCATTGTGTTTCCATTCTCATTTGCCTTAAGATATATTTTGATTTCTTTATTGACCCCATTAGTTGTTTAGTAGCATGTTGTGTAACCTGCACATGTTTATGGGTTTTTTCCAATTTTTTTCTTGTAATTGATTTTTAGTTCCATACAGTTGTGTTTGAAAAAGATGCTCATGAGATTTGTCTTCTTAAATTTATTGAGACTTGTTTATGGCCTAATATGTGACCTATCCTTGAGAATGTTTTAGGTGCTTTTGAAAAGAATATGTATTCTGCTGGTTTTGGATAGAATGTTCTGTATATATATTTTTAATTTCCATCTGGTCTAATGTGTTGTTCACAACTATTGTTTCTTTTTTATAAATTTTTTTAAATTTTATTTATTTATGATAGTCACACAGAGAGAGAGAGAGAGAGAGAGAGGCAGAGACACAGGCAGAGGGAGAAGCAGGCTCCACGCACCGGGAGCCCGATGTGGGATTCGATCCCGGGTCTCCAGGATCGCGCCCTGGGCCAAAGGCAGGCGCTAAACCACTGCGCCACCCAGGGATCCCACAACTATTGTTTCTTTACTGATTTTCTGTCTGGGTGATCTATCCATTGATACAATTTGGGTGTCCTCTCCTATTACTGTAATACTGTCAATTTCTCCCTCCATGTATGTTAATATTTTCTTTAGGCACTCCTAGGTTGCTACATAGATATTTAACAATTGTTATACCCTCTTGATGGATTGATCCCTTTATCATTATGCAATGCCCTTTTTTGTCTCTTGTTGCAGTCTTTGTTTTAAAGTCTCTTTGGTCTAGTATAAGTATTGCCATCTGTCCCAGTTTTGTTTTATTTGTTTGTTTTTGCTTCCATTTCCATGGAATCTCTAATTCTGTCCCTTCACTTTCAGTCTGTATGTGTCTTTTTTTTCTTTTCTTTTCTTTTTTAATATTTTAATTTATTTATTATTCATGAGAGACATGGGGAGAGAGAGAGAGGCAGAGAGAGAAGCAGGTTCCATGCAGGAAGCCGGATGTGGATTCGATCCGGGGACTCCAGGATCATGCCCTGGGTCAAAGGCAGACGCTAAACCACTGAGCCACCCAGGGATCCCTGTATGTGTCTTTAGGTCTGAAGTGAGTCTCTTGTAGACAACATATAGTTGAGTCTTCATTTTTATCCATTCAGTCACCCCATGTCTTAGGACATGGGACACTTAGGCCATTAACATTTAAAGTAATTGAACTTTGACAAAGATGGCACCAGGCAAAGAAGAAAGCTCCTGCCCCTCCCAAAGCTGAAGCCAAAGCAAAGGCTTTGAACTCCAAGAAAGTGGCGCTGATAGGCATCCACAGTCACACGAAAAAGATCCACAAGTCACCTACTTTCTGATGGCCCACTACATCTCTGAAGAGCCCAAATATCCTGGGAAGAGCGCTCCTCAGAGAAACAAGCTTGACCACCATGCCATTGTCAAGTTCAACTTTAACTACCAAGTCAGCATGAAGAAAATAGAAGACAAGAATCCACTTTTATTCATTGTGGATATCAAGGCCAACAAGCACCAAACCAAACAGGTTGTGAAGCAATCTATGACATTGATGTGGCCAAGGTCAACACCCTGATCATACGCAATGGAGAGATGAAGGCACATGTTCACTTGGCTCCTGACTCTGATGCTTCGGAAGTTGTCAACAAAATTGGGATCATCTAAATCGAGTCCAGCTGGTTACATCTAAATATAATTTTTTTCATCATAAAAATAATAATTATTGATAAGTATGTACTTATTGCCATTTTGTTAATTGTTCTCTTGTTTTTGTAATTCTTCTCTGTTTCTTCTCTTGCTCCATTATTTTGCGATTTGATGACTTTCTTTAGTGTTACGCTTCACTTTCTTTCTCTTTATTTTTTGTGTATGTTATAGGTTTTTGATTTGTGATTTCCATGGCATTTATATATAACATTCTATCTATATAAAAGACTATTTTAAGTTAGTGGTTGCTTAAGTTTGAACACATTCTGCAGGCTCTACATTTTTAATCCCCTCCACATTTTATGTATATGATGTCATATTTTAAATCTTTTTTATTTTGTGTATCCCTTAACTGATTATTTTAGATATAATTGATTTTATTATTCTTGTCTTCAGTCTTCACACTAACTTCATAAGTGGTTGATCTACTACCTTTACTATACCATTGCATTTACCAGTGAAATTTTTCTTTTCATAATTTTCTTACTTTTAGCTATGACCTTTTCTTTTCTACTTAACAAAGTTCCTTTAATATTTATTATAAGGCTGTTTAGTAGTGATGAACTGCTTTAACTTTTGTTTGTCAGGGAAATTCTTTTCTCTCCTTCTATTCAGAATGATAGCTTTGCTGGGTAGAGTATTCTTGCTTCTAGGTTTCTCCTTAAACACTCTGAATATAACATGCCACTGCATGCCGTGCAAGGTTTCTCCTGAACAATTATCTAATAGCCTTATGGAGTTTCCCTTGTAAATAACTGGTTGCTTTTGACTTGCCACTTTTAAGATTCTTTCTTTATCTTTAATCTTTGCCATTTTAATTATTATGTGTCTTGTTGTGGACCTCTTTGAGTTCATCTTCTTTGGGGTTCTCTGTGCTTTCCTGAACGTGGATGTCTGTTTCCTTCCCCACATTAGGGAAGTTTTCTGCAATTACTTCTTCAAATAAGTTTTCTGCCCATTTTTCTTTTATTTCTGGACTCCTATAATGCAAAAGAAATTTAATCCAAATCAATTGGATTAATTAGGATAAATTGCCTTTGGTGAACCTGACATATTTTGTTAAGCTCTAATCAAGGAATCTAGAAGTCACAAAGATGTGTTTTTGTTGGCCTTGAAGAAGACACAATCTCCATGGGTTCTACAGCTGCAAGGAAATGAAATCTTCCAACAATCAAATGAACTTGAAAAAATATCTGAGCCTCAGGTGAGACATCAGCCCTGGCCAACACCTTGATTGCAGATTTGTAAGACCCTGAGCAGAGAACCCAAATGAGCTTTCCAAGACTTAAGACCCACAGAACTGTGAGATGATAAATGGGTGTTGTGGTAGGCCAGAAAGTTTGTGGTAATTTCCTTTGGGCAATAGAAAATTAATATACCTGGTAATGGCTTATTGTATGCCAGGTATTTTAACTTGCTTAATCAATATTCCTGTAAATATTATTGAACCTTGTCCAATAAGGACCTTGTCCTTAAACACAGTTTGGTTACTTGGCAACAGTTTGATCAATTCAGAGGATGCTTTTAAAGCTTTCTTAGGCAAAATCAAAGCAATGTTTAGACTAAAACCAATTTTTTCCTGACTACTAAGACACACATCTTACCTGATTCTCCATAATAGGATTTTTCACTCTATTGAGAATGGTAACTTTTCAAGACTCTGTGCTATCTCCAGATATTATTCCTTCTAATTCCTTTTGAGTGTTTTTTTTCCTCCAACTTTGGCTAGTTTCAAACATATGCTGTCACTTATCGGTATTCAGCTGAAGGCTTAAGGGTACCCAGTACCAGTGTCCAGAACATGCTTGTGTTTCTCTCTCTCTCTCTCTCTCTCTCTCTCTCTCGTCTCTCTCTCGCCCTGCCCTTCAAACTGTAGCTGCCTGGATCTTTCCACTATCCAGCTCTGAGTCTTCAACTCAGGGAGTAACTGAGATTCCTTTTGGCTTCCCCTCTTTTGGCAAGTAGATCCTTTTTGGCTTCCCCTTCTCTGCACTATCACCTGAAATTCTCTCCAGTCAGCTGGGGTAATTTTAGGATGTACTTTGTTTCTCATCTCTTAGAGATTACTTTTATTTCTTGACATCCAATGTCTTTATGATTATATTCTTTCCCTAACTTTCTAATTGTTTTAGATAGGGAGGTATATCCTGTCTCTGTTCCTCCATCTTAACAAAATTTGCTATATTTCTTTGAATTATTATTTTAGTAATTGCCCTTACATTCTTAACTTTTCATAATCCACTTACATTAAATATTATACCACTCAACAGAAATCTGAAGCCATTTTTTCATACATTCCCATGATTTATGTTACAATTATTATATATAATGCATCTATTTTTCTTATAAATTACACAACACCATTATAATTTTTCTTTAAAGAGTTATGTGATTCATATAAAGAAATTAAGAGGAAAACAGCAAAGAAAAATTATTCTTTTACATTTACAATTATATGTTATTTTCTCTTTTGAGTAAACACAAATATCCATCTAGTATTATTTACCTTCAACCTAAGAAACTTTCTTTAGCATTTTTTATAGTTCAGGTCTACTGGTGATGATACTTTTAGTCTTATTATTCTTAAAATATCTTTATCTTACTTTCATGCTAGAGGGATTTTTACCCTAGAGATAGAAACCAGATGAATGATTTTTTTTTTCTTTCAGCACTTAAAACATATTTCATTCTCCATCTTCTATGGCTTCTGATGAAAACACAGCCATTAATTAAATTATTGTTCCCTTTTATATAATGTGTTGTTTCTGTTTTTCTCTGGATGCTTTAAGGACTTGCTCCTCTGGCTTTCAGCAGTTTGGCCATGATATGTCTTAATGTCATATTGCTAATACTAAATTCTATTTGATGTTCCTTGAAACGTGTTGTTTATAAATTTCTGCCTATTATCAAATTTGGGGAAATATTTTGCCATGTTTTATTAATTTTTTTTCTCTTTTCTGGATTCTGATTTTACAGAAGTTAGAGCACTTGTATTTATGTAAAAGTTTCTGTTATTTTTTTCCAATCTTTTTTCTCTCTGTTCTTTGCATTGGATCATAACTCGTGGGGTTTTTTAAGTATAATTAACAGACTGTTATATTTCTTTCAGGTGTACGATATAAAATGCAAAAATTCTATACATTTCTCAGTGCTCATCAAATAAGTGTACTCTTAATCCCCTTTATCTGTTTCACCCATCCTCCCCCACCTCCCTTCTGGCAATCTTCAATATGTTCTGTTATTTAAGAGTCTAGTTTTTGTCTCTTTTTTTCTCTGTTTATTTGTTTTGTTTCTTAAATTCCACATATGAGTTAAATCACATGGTATTTGTCTTTCTCTGAGTGACGTATTTCACTTAGCATTATACCTTCTCTGTCCATCCATGTTGTTGCAAATAGCAAGACTTCATCCTTTCTTATGGCCGTGTAGTATTCCATTGTGTATAAATATCACATCTTCTTTATCCATTCATTTATCATTGAACACTTATTTTGCTTCCATATTTTGGCTACTGTAAATAGTGGTGCTATCAACAGAGGTACATATATCTTTTTGAGTTGTTTTTCTGGTAAGTGCACAGTAGTGAAATTATTGGATCATATGGTAATTCTTATTTTAATTTTTTAAGGAAATTCTGTATTGTTTTTCCAGTGGCTGCACCAGTTTGCATTTCCACCAACAGTGCACAAAGCTTTCTTTTTCTCCACATCCCTGACAACACTTGTTATTTCTTGTGTTTTTTTATTTTACCCAATCTGATAAGCAAAAGAGCTAAATGAAATGGAGATAATTAATATGTCTGATAGGGAATTCAGAGTAATGGCCATAAGGATACTCACTGGACTTGAGAAAAGAGTGGAAGATCTCAGTGTGAACTTCAACAAAGAGATAGAAAACATAAAAAACCAATCAGAGATTAAGAACTCAATAGCTATAATAAGAAATACATTAGCAGATTAGAGAAGCAGAAGAATAGATCAGCAACCTGAAAGATGGTAATGAAAAGCAACCAAGCTAAACAGTAAAAGGAAAAAAGAATAGTAAAAATGAGAATTACTATTGATCTTTGAGTTTACTTAGTCTGTCATCTCCAGCTAAGTCCATTCAGTAAATCTCTTATTTCAGACATTTATTTTTGCCCTATAATTTTCCTTTTGTTTTGTTTATTTTTATTTCTCTTTTGAAGTTTTCCATTCTTCTCATTTATCGAGCTCATATTTTGTTTTACTTCATTGGGAACCATTATATTAGCTGTTTAAAAGTCCTTGTTTGCTATCTCTAATATCTAGTTGCTCTCAAGTTCTGGTTCAATTGGTTTTCCTTTCTCTTGAGGATGTGTTTAATTTTTATGGTTTCTTTATGTTGGAAAATTTTAGATTTATCCTGAAGTTTGTAAAAGGTAAGTTGTATAAGTCTTGATTTTGTTGTTTTCTCTAACAAATGGTTTCCCTTTGCTTATGTAACTCTTTCTTGTATGGCAATTCCAGTCTCAGTTCAGATCATCTGTCTTTAGCTCAGGTGGCTTGAATCTGTTTCATGTATATGTGCTTGAGGAATAAGTCAGGGGAAGCAATAGATAAAATTTGTGAATATTCTTTCTGTCTCCTTCTCTTCCAGGATTTTTAACTCTCTTCATCATCTATGAATTCCCCCACTAAAGAGAGTAGATTTCCTGCTGAAACCTTCAGCACCATGCACTGGTCACATACCTAGGTGAAAAGCAACAAATACAGGAAAGTTACTTCATATAGCTCCCCTCCTCCAAGTATTTACTCCTCACTAGTGTCTGTCTGCTTCTGTTCTCTCTCTAGTATCTTCAAGTCATTGGGGTTTTTTGCTTTATGTCTTGGTTTTCTGGTTGTTTATTGCACGGAATGTTTCCAGAAGAGTCTTATTCTATCATCACCTAATCAGAAATGCTCTTAGTTATCTTTTATTTTTTTTAAAGATTTTATTTATTTATTCATGAGAGACACAGAGAGAGAGGCAGAGACGCAGGCAGAGGGAGAAGCAGACCCCAGGCAGGTAGCCCGACATGGAACTCGATCCAGGGACTCCAGGATCACGCCCTGAGCTGGATCACACCCTGGGCCAAAGACAAGTACCAAACCACTGAGCAACCCGGGGATCCCTCAGTTATCTTTTAAATTCAAGAATCCTGTCACTTGAAGTCAAACTTTCTTCAGTATCTTACAGAAACTTGTTCAACTAGTTCACACAATGAAAAGTAACTGCTGAGAAGGCTATGTTTGTACCGCCATGTCCATCTTCAAAGCACTTAGCAAAATCTGACCAATATTATCTTGAAAGCACTTCTAAATGTCCTCTTTAGGGCCAGATGGCTTCCTAGGGGAACTGTGCTGAACTTCAGAGAGGAAATAATGCCTATTCTTCAAACTGTTTCAAAGGATAGAAATCGAAGGAATACTTCCAACTCATTTATTATCTTGATCCCAAAACCAGACAAAGACCCCACCATAAAGGAGAATTATAGACCAATATCCCTGATGAACAGGGAGGCAAAAACCCTCACCAAGATACTAGCCATAGGATCCAACAGTACATTAAGATTATTCACCATGACCAAGTGGTATTTATCCCTAGGATGCGAGGGTGGTTCAACACGCATAAAACAAAGTGATAGATCACATCAATAAAAGAAAACTCAAGAACCATATGATCCTCTTAATAGATGCAGAAAAAGTACTTGAAAAAATACAGCATCTATTCCTGATCAAAACTCTTTAAAGTGTAGGGATAGAGGGAACATTTCTCAATATCATCAAAGTATATATGAAAAGCCCACAGAGAAAATCATTCTCAATGGGGAAACACTGGGAGCCTTTCCCCTAAGATCAGGAACAGGACAGGGATGTCCACTCTCACCACTGCTATTCAACATAGTACTAGAAGCCCTAGCCTCAGCAATCAGACAACAAAAAGAAATAAAAAAGGCACTCAAATTGGCAAAGAAGAAGTCAAACTCTCCCTCTTTGCAGATGACATGATACTGTATGTAGAAAACCCAAAAGACTCCATCCCAAGATTGCTAGAACTCATACAGCAATTCGGCAGTATGACAGGATACAAATCAATGCCCAGAAATCAGTGGCATTTCTATACACTAACAATGTGACTGAAGAAAGAGAAATTAAGGAGTCAATCCCATTTACAATTGCACCCAAAAGCATAAGATACCTAGGAATAAACCTAACCAAATAGGTAAAGGATCTATACCCTAAAAACTACAGAACACTTCTGAAAGAAATAGAGGAAGATTCAAAGAGATGGAAAAACATTTCATGCTCATAGATTGTAAGAAAAATATTTTGAAAATGTCTATGCTACCCAGAACAATATACACATGCAATGCAGTCAAATATCATTGACATTTTTCATAGAGCTGGAACAAATAATCCTTAAATTTCTCTGGAACCAGAAAGATCTCAAATAGCCAGAGGAATGTTGTAAAAGGAAACCAAAGCTGGTTGTATCACAATGCCTGACTTCAAGCTATATTACAAAGCTGTAATCATCAAGGCAGTATGGTACGGGCACAAAAACAGACACATAGATCAATGGAACAGAATAGAGAACCCAGAAATGGATCCTCAACTGTATGTTCAACTCATCTTTGACAAAGCAGGAAATCATATCCACTGGAAAAAAGACAGTCTCTTCAATAAATAATGCTAGTAAAATTGGAAGTGACATGTAGAATGAGACTGGACCGTTTACTTACATTACACACAAAGATAATTGTACATGCTCACATTATCAAGATAAACTTAAAATGGATGAAAGACCTAAATGTGAGACAAGAATCCATCAAAATCCTAGAAGAGAACACAGGCAGCAACTTCTTTGACCTCAGCCACAGCAACTTCTTGCTAAACATGTCTCCAAAGGCAAGGGAAACAAAAGCAAAAATGAATTCTTGGGACTTCATCGAGATAAAAAACTGCACAGCAAAGAAAACAGTCAACAAACTACAAGGCGACCTACAGAATGGGAGAAATTATTTGCAAGTGACATGTCAGGTAAAGGGCTAGTATCCAAGATCTATAAAGAACTTACCAAACTCAACACCCAAGAAACAAACAATCCAGCCAAGAAATGGGCAGAGGACATGAACAGACATTTCTCCAAAGAAGGCATACAAGTGACAAATAGACACATGAAAAAATGCTCCATATCACTTGGCATCAGGGAAACACAAATCAAGACCACAATGAGATACCACCTTACACCTGTCAGAATGGCTAAAAGTAACAAAACAGGAAACAACAAGTGTTAGCAAGGATGTGGAGAAAGGGGAATCCTCTCACACTGTTGGTGGGAGTGCAAGCTGGTATAGCCACTCTGAAAAACATTGTGGAGATTCCTTAAGAAGTTAAAAATAGGGCTACTCTATAACCCAGCAATTGCACTACTGGGTATTTATCCCAAAGATACAGATGTAGTGAAATGAAGGGCCATTTTCACCCCAATGTTCATAGCAGCCATGTCCACAATACCCAAACTGTGTAAAGAGCTGAGATAGCCATTGATGGATGAATGGATAAAGAAGATGTGGTCTATATATAGAATGGAATATTACTCAGCTATCAGAAAGGGTGAATACTTACCATTTACACTGTTGTGGATGGAGCTGGAAGATATTATGCTGAGTGAAATAAGTCAATCAGAGAAAAGCAATAATCATATGGTTTTACTCATATGTGAATATAAGAAATAGTGAAAGGGACTAAAAAGGAAAGGTGGGAAACTGAGTGGGGGGGAAAAATCAGAGAGGAAGAAAAACCATGAGACTCCTACTCTGGAAAACAAAGAAAGAGTTGCAGAAAGGGAAGAGAATGGGGGGATGGGGTAACCAATGACGGACAGTAAGGAGGGCACTTGATGAGATGAGCACTGGGTGTTATACTATATGTTGGCAAATTGAATTTAAAATATTTAAAAATAGATTTCATTTTTAAGCTCAGAATCCTGTTGAAAGCTCTTCCTCCAGTAAGCATATTTATGTGTATAGTAAGATATTTATGAAGCAGTCCAGGTTTTCCCGCATTTTATATTCTCAAGTGAATTAGTCTTTGTATATCAAATTTAGCCATTTTGTAGCACCAAACTTTCTTTTATTCTTTTTTTTACTTGCATATCTTACCAATGCACGGCATTTATAGGTGAAATCTGCTGTATTATCAGTCTAAATAAAGAAGCTGTGTGTCCTTTCAATTTATTTCACAAAAACCTTCCCAAGTTCATGTAATGTGTCTTCAATACTTAAACTTGTCACAATGTTTGAGAGTTTGGAAACTTTTCAGCTTCTGGTACTGATCTTGTCCTAGCATTTTATGTACAATAACTGTACATGCTCACATTATTAAGATCTTACCAACCGTATGACCTCCCATTTGGGGAAATAAGTTCTGTTACTGAATAATTCACTTCCTGATCCTTTTCACTGAATGAGCCTGTTTTTTAGCAAGATGGTTCCTGTTTATACTGAAATTATAATAGCTGTTTAAAGTTATCAGCACCTTTCCTTTTCAAATGGCTATGACTTGTATTTAAGTGGGTTTCCCCCCAAATTTTATAGGAGCTATTGTATTTGTAAGTTGTTTGACATATAACAGGGGTTAGCAAATTATCCATGGCCAAATTACCCATGGGCAATATTACCCAAATTTGCCCATGGGCCAAATTCTACTAGAGGCCTGTGTTTATACATCCCTTAGAGCTGAGATTGGTCTTTACATTTTTAAAGAGTTGTAAACAGACACAAATAACAATATGTGACAAAGACCATATGTGGCCTGCCAAACCTAAAATATTTATTCTCTCTAGTTGAGATTTGTTTTGAACCAAGAAAGAGTATACTCTTCCTTTCATTTCCTCTAGTGACCAATGACACACTTTGTAAGCCAGCTGGCAGGGTTGGGGTATTGCCTGTGCCAGTGAGACAGTTTTTCTGCCTCAGAAAAGTATCACAGAAGTGGGAAGAGGATGAGGCCCACAGATAGTAGAGTGGTCAAGCTTCAACAAATTCTCATTAATGACTCAAACCCCATATAGATAAGTAGGGAGCCTTATATAAATATTGCATGGTGCTTCTGTCTTCACAGTCAGAATTTTACAATTCTATTAGATCTAGGTACTGTGAAAGAAAAAAAAATCACTCTCCCTTGACATCTGACATCACAGAAGCTTTTTGGTCAAAAGCCCTGTTTTTTTCTGAGATTAGGCCTCTCTGCCTCTAGCTTTTCCCTGCTAACCTGACTACTTTTACAATTCCAACTCAGGCTGAACTACAGCCATATCTCAGCATTTCCACCTTGCAAGAAGGAGATTTCATTGTGGGACCTTTGTGGTTAAGTAGACAAAGAACTCAAGTGAGTGGTGGAAGACCTAGGCAGAGGACAGAGGAATAGCTGCAGGAGGACAGACATGCTTTATAAATGAGGACCTTCCAGGAAATGATGAAGACCAGAAGTAGGCATAACTGAGGGGGAAAGCAGGAAAATAGTGAGAAGGAATATAAGAATACCCTGCTCTATTGTAGCCAACCTCTATGATGGCCCTTAATCCTTACCTTTTTCTGCTTACACCCTATGCTTTCTCCTCCCCACAGAATCAGAGCTCACTTGGATGACCAAATGATAAAGCCATTGGGGCTTTTCCTTGTTCTGTTGAAATACTCTCCCTGGGGAAGTTAGCTGCCAGACCATGAGGACACTCAAGCAACCCTGTGTCCAGGGCCACGTGGGGACTAATGGAGACCTCCCACCAACAATCAGCACCATCTTGCCAGCCATATGACCAGGCCACCTCTGGAGCAATATTCCATCTCCAATGAAGCATTCAAATGAGTGTAGCCCCAGCCAACATCTGAATAAAATTCCTCCCAGGAAAAAAAAATGACCCAAAAAAACCAGCCAGGCCACTCAAACTATAAGAAAATGAATGTTTACCTACGCCTAGGTATAATAGATATTCTTGGTGACCTACCCAGATATCCTTTACTGGAACAATGCACCATTCCCCTAGCTGCTGCATCTTCCTCCAGGGAACTATGATACCCCTCACGCACAAATGGCTGAGTGGTTACCCTTTCCCCAAGGATAACCTGCAGCCATTAACTAAGGAATACAGGGGTACAAAAAAACCCCAAAGTCTCAATTTTTGTCATTTCTATGGCACCATCCTTGCTCCAGAGTTCCCCATGAGAACCGATAAGCCAGACTTTAGCTGAAGCCACATCTGATTTAACTTCCTCGTCTGCACTATCTTCCCTTACTCCATTGCAGTTTGCCAAAGATCACTCCCTCAGTAAATCACTGGTGCAAGAGTCCCTGGCACCGATTCTCCCAACCCCTACCCAAGATACCAGGTTTAAGGAAAGTACATATGCCTTATAGCATCTATTTCACTGCATTTTTTAGAAACCATGATTGCCTCAGATGGGGTACAGGGGTGAGAAACCCAAGAACTATTTTTTGACATGGTCATTAAACGTGCAAATTCTCTTAACCCTAAGATAAAAACTTAAGGAGAATTATGACGACCTGGGGTCTAATCATGGGCCCATACCAATTATAAAGAGGAAAAAGGGATGCATAGATGATTACCTCCTTATTTTCAAATTTAGTTTCTGAAGTACTACTACAAGCCATTTCAGACTCTTTGCAACACTAGTCTGACCCTGTGGAATAATTGTAGGGGTTCACTATATGTCTCAGTCCTAACTGTAGTTTTCTGAGAGCATTAGGCTGTGCGTGGCTAATAAATTAGGTAGTGGCACCTATATTTGATGCTTCTATCATAGAAGAAAATATGAACAGTGTTATGATGTTATCTGATACGAGATCAAAAGAGTTCTCAGGAAGTTTTAATGAAAAGATAAAAATGAATCCAAGAAACTCACACATTGTAAAGATAAAATATAGGTGTGTATGTGTGTATCTGAAATCATAGCTTTTATATCCTCTGCTCAACTCAGTAGCCAAGGAAAAGAATCAATATGAGAATGATTTTTCACTTTCCTGGTAAAGAACTTCTGGAGATATTCTTCTACTAATTTTAACTCTGATAGCTTCTTCTGTGTGACATGCCATCATCGATTTATAGCCTTTCTTATAATTTATTCAACTGCGTGGGAATTCCTGTCATCTTCATGTTCAAAGTCCAACAAATAGAGGCAATTGCCTAAAATCCCAAGATTGATCCACTCACCCTCTCCCCTCTTCCCCCAGCCCCTCCTGGCCACTGGGCTGTCACTAGTGAAATAGAACACTAGGAAAAAAAGAGGATTCTGTCAATTGGTAATCCACACACACAACTTTCATCCAACCAAAGTGAGCTGGGCTGTCATTTCTGCCATGTAACCATCTACTCTAATCAGACCTAACTTCTGCTCTGTAGAAATGCCAGTTACAGAATCAATCATAGGTACCTGCCCCAGCTCAAACACCTACCTAGGAAAAGCTCCAATCTGTACCACTTACTACCAGCTTTTGTAACTTATATTTTTTACATTTGGAAAGAAAACCGAAGTCAATAAACTTGGGTCTGTAATTGCCACTGACTCTCTGTGATCCAAGGACCTTCACGTCTCTGTGCTTCAGTTTCCTTAGCTGCATAAAAGGAGAGATTGATTTTGATCATGGTGTCTCATCAGGAAACATTGGTTTCAGAGAGATGACCTTCACACAAAAAAAGATTATATGATCCAAAGATCACAGAAAACTAGTGTCCCTGCTTAGGGGATTCCCAATTCACTGAGCATCATAAAGGCTTTTGAAGATAGACAAATATGTTTGACATTAAGTCAAAAAAAGTTGACCATGGAAATTTTTGGGGTTGGATACTTATTAAAAACCCATGCAATCTTTTTTTAGACTAGAATAGTGAAACCCTGGACTAGAAGAGTCTTCTCAGCTTCATGGGTCAGCGATTGTAGTTGGCCTGGCCCAAATACCAGTCTAGATGTTCTGTGAAGGTAATTTTTTTTAAGATGGGATTAACATTTACACCAGTAGACTTTAAGCAGATTACTCTCCCATAATGTGGGTAGGCCTCATTCAGTCAGTTTAATGTTTTAAGAGCAAAGTATGAGGTTTTCAGAAGCAGGGATTTGGCCTCAAAAGTGCAACACAGAAACCCTGCTTGAGTTCCAGCCTGCATGGCCTGCCATGTGTATTTTGGATTCAAAATTGCTTCAACTCCTACTTGAATTCCCACACTGCCAACATCCTCTGTGGATTTCAGATTTTCCAGCTCCTACAATGGCATGAACCAGCTCCCACAATGGCATTCCCTAAAAGAAATCAATCTCAGATATATAGAGGGGGGAGAGAGAGAGAAAGAGAATCTTACTTCTTCTCTGGACAACCCTGACTAATATGCTGGTATTTTGTTGTGATTAAACCAGATACCTATAAAGAATAGTATAAATCTCCATTGTCTGCTTTTTGTCATCTCATGTAATATTGGGGTATTTCCACAAAAGAAATAATTATCTTCTGGAGCAAATGAGGGAGGGACAAGATGGTAGCGTGGGAAGAGTACTGTATTAAGTGCCCATTACACCTCTTCATCACTCAGGGACTCGATTGTGGCACCAATAGAGGTAGAATAGTAGTGCCCTGCCTATTTGAGATAGTGACTTGCTGAGCTGATTTTTAATGGTCCTTTTAAGTTCTGAAAGCTGTGGTTTCCTAAGTCAACAGCTAGTCTGCTTGAGAAATTAAATCTAGATCATATCCTGACAAGCTTTTTAATAATACCATGTTAGCCAGGTTTGTTTGAAGGAGAGGATCCCATCATTAACCCTAGTTTCTGGCATGGCTTCTAGTTCAAATTGGCCCTCAATGAATGCCTTGGCATGCTAATGAACAATTTATAAAAGCCACTTAATGATGATCTTGGCTTCCTATACTGTGTAGTTGCTTTAGGATCCCTCGAGAACTCTTACTCTAGCATAAATATTGCATCTAAATATTCTCTTGAAAGAAGCCATGACCACAAATAGGATGAAACTTTTTATGCCTCAGTGAGCAAGTTTTTTATTCTCTCAATAACTTTTCTCATCTATAAAATACTAATAAGAATTTCTATCCTTTAAAGTTATCATAAATATTAATATAATAATGAATTTAAAATCCTTAGCACAGGGGATCCCTGGGTGGCGCAGCGGTTTGGCACCTGCCTTTGGCCCAGGGCGCGATCCTGGAGACTTGGGATCGAATCCCACGTCAGGCTCCCGGTGCATGGAGCCTGCTTCTCCCCCTGCCTATGTCTCTGCCTCTCTCTCTCTCTCTCTATCTCTGTGACTATCATAAATAAATAAATAAAATTAAAAAATAAAAATAAAAATAAAAATAAATAAAATCCTTAGCACAATGCTTGGCACAATGGAAGTGCTCAAGAGTTCTTGTGAACAGAACAAACAACGGTTTATTAGATTATCATTATAGATTTTTTTCTCTTTTTTTTAATTTAAATTCAATTAGCCAACATAAAGTATATACTTAGTGTCAGATGTAGTGTGTGATGATTTATCAGTTGTGTGTAACACCTAGTGCTCATCACATCGTGTGCCCGCCTTAATGCCCATCACCAAATTACCCCATTCCCCCACCCGTCTCCCCTCCTTCAACCCTCAGTTTGTTTCCTACAGTCAAAGGTCTCTTATGGATTTTCTCCCTCTCTGATAACTTCCCAGTCTTCCCTCCTTTACCCTATGATCCTCTGTGCTATTTCTTATATTACTCAGCCATCAGAAAGGACAAATACTTACCATTACAGATTTTAACTCAATATAGTTGTGTTTGGAAATATATTGTTTACCCTACATACAAAGGAAAGTAATGCAATGACAGATGTCCATGTGTGAATTACAGTCCAGAAACTCAAGTAAGCATAAAATATAGCTTTATTTTTCTATTAAAATAGAAAATACTTAACTACTCTACTTAACTCCTCTTTCTGGCTTACATTCTTCTAGGATGATGGAAAACTTGATCAATTTAGAGTCTCCATTTCTCAAGGTCTGTCTTAAGTTCCAGGAGGCATTAAAGGAGCCACGGGAGCCAAGGCACTGGATGGTGTGGCAGTGATGGGGGCATCTTATCCAGGTCTCTGTCACCACAGTGTCCACTGAGACACCTACAGGTGTCGTCTTGGGTATGGCCCTCACATGTCAGGGCTGAGATCCCCATTCCTGTCCTCCCAGCTGCTATATCTCCAGCCTTCCTCTGCCTTACTTCCTGAGATGAGCAGAGGCACAGGTATTTTTCTGCTATTTCCTTGCCTCTCTGGAGCTTGCAAATCTCAGCAGAGCGAACCAGATATGTCATTTCCACATTTTTCCCCCTGGAGTATTGCCACCTCCCAGGGGCTCTGCTTGTTAAAATAGTTTCCTCTGCTCCTGGATACCTTGGAGTATGGTGGGGAGTTCCTGCTTAGTTTTGACAAATTTCCCCAGAAACACCTCCTTTATGGACTCAAGTTTTTGCATGTCCAAGAGTTGGGAGATTCTGTAGCTTTTCTCTGAACACTGCTGAAGATGTGCTTGAGTAGCAGAAGGGGAAATACTAAGAGAAAACAAAGTTTAAAATCTCAAACATGTTTCCCGCCACATAAGCAAAGTGTCAATGTTAGTCTACTGTAATTTAACATTTATGAAAAAAAAACCCATTTCAGGTAAATATTTCAGTTAGACCCATGATCTGAGGTAAGATTTTTAAAGAATATAAACTTCTAACTGGCAGAGGAGATGCTATAGAAAATTATGCTAGATCTCAAAGCCATACTACTAGGTCATAAGGGTAGTTGCTGCTGCCACACCCCTCTTTTTTGCATTTTTATTTTAATTTTTTTATTTTTTATTAAAGTATAAATAAAATACTTCTGATTGAAATATAGTACTTCAACAATTAAATACATCAAAAAATTGTCACCCCTAACAACATTATTGACTATATGCCCTATGTTGTACTTTTCATCTCGTGGGTTATTTATTATTTATTTTGTAACTGGAAGTTTGTACCTCTTCATCTCCTCTACCCATCTTGTCTGTCCCCACACACTCTTAACCTTTGACATCCACCAGTTCTCTGCATTGATGAGTCTATTGCTATATTTTTTATTGTTGTGGTTGTCTGTTTCTTTGTACCTTTGTTTTTCAGATTCCACATATAAGTGAAATCATATGGTATTTGTCTTTCTCTGTTTGGCTTATTTCATTTAGCACAATACCCTCTATATCCATATTGCCACAAATGGCTGGATTTCATTCTTTTTATGGCTGAGTAACATTCCTTATATATATATATATATAAATAAATATAATATAATATATTTATATATAAATATAAATTCCACTACATATATAAATATAATATATATATTATCTATATATATATATATCCCACTTCTTTATCTATTTATCTATTGATGAACACTTGGATTGCTTCCAGGTATTGTGAATAATGCTGCAGTAAACATAGGGATGCATATATCTTTTCAAATTAGTGTTTTTGTTTTTTTCAGGTAAATACCCAGAAGTATAACTACTGGATTGTATGGAACTTATATTTTAGTTTTTTTAGGAACCTCCATACTATTTTCCATAATGGCTATACCAGTCTACATTCCCACCAACAGTGCTCAAGAGTTCCTTTTTCTCTACATCCTCACCAGCATTTGCTACTTCTTGTCTTTTTGATAGTAGCTATTTTGACAAGTGCGAGGTGATATTTCATTGTAGTTTTGACTTGCATTTCCCTCATAATCAGCGATGTTGAGCATCTTTTCATGTATCTGTTAGTCATCTGTATGTCTTTTTTGGGAAAATGTCTATTCAGGTCTCTTGCCTATTTTAAAATCAAATGATTTGGGGTTTTGGTGTTAAGTTGTAGGAGTTTTTAAACATATTTTGGGTATTGACCCTTATCATATGTATCACTTGCAAATATTTTCTCCCATTCAGTGGGTTGCCTTTTGTTTTGTTGATGATTTCCTTCACTTTGCAAAAGCTTTTTAGTATGACATAGTTCCAATAGTTTATTTTTGGTTTTGTTTCCTTTGCCTTAAGAAACGGATCTAGAGAAATATTGCTAAGGCCAATGTCCAAGAGATTATTGCCTGTATTTTCTTCCAAAAGTCTTATGCTTTCATATTTTACATTTAGGACTTTAATCCATTTTGAGTTTATTTTTGTGTATGGTGTCATAAAGTGGTCCAATTTCATTCTTTTGCATATTGCAGTCTAGTTTTACCAGCACCATTTATTGAAGAGACTGTCTTTTCCCCATTGTATATTCTTGCCTCCTTTGTTGTAAATGAATTGACATAAATGGATGAGTTTATTTCTGAACTCTCAATTTTGTTCTAGTGACCTATGTGTCTTTTTTGTGCCAGTACCATATATTTTGATTATCATAGCTTTATAGTATAGCTTGAAACCTAGGATTGTGATACCTCCAGCTTTGTTCTTCTTTCTCAAGTTTGCTTTGGCTATTCAGGGGCTTTTGTAGTTCCATACAAATTTTAGGATTTTTTGTTCTAGTTCTGCGAAAAAATTCTATTGGCTTCCTGGTAGGATTGCACTGATTCTATCAATTACTTTGCATAGTGGGGACATTTTAACAATATTAATTCTTCCAATCCATGAGCATAGTCTATTTTTCCATTTATTTGTATCACCTTTGATTTCTTTCATCAGTGTCTTATAATCTTCAGAGTATAGATCTTTCATATCTCTGGTTAAATTCACCCATTGGTATTTTATTCTCTTTGAGACCATTTTTTTTAAGATTTTATTTATTTATTTATTCATGAGAACAGAGAGAGAGAGAGAGAGAGAGAGAGAGGCAGAGACACAGGCAGAGGGAGAAGCAGGCTCCATGCAGGGAGCCTGATGTGGGACTCGGTCCCGGGTCTCCAGGATCACACCCTGGGCTGAAGGCGGTGCTAAACCGCTGAGCCACCCAGGCATCCCTCTTTGAGACAATTTTAAATGGAATTATTTTCTTTATTTTTCATCCTGCTACATCAATATTAGTGTATAGAACTGCAACAGATATCTATACATTGATTTTGTATCCTGCAACTTCCCTGAATTCATTTGTTCTAACAATTTTCTGGTGGAGTCTTTAGGGTTTTCTACATATAATATCATGTCATCTGCAAATGACAATTTTCCTTTTCCCTTACCAATTTGGACCTCTTTTATTTTTATTTTTAATCTGGTTGCTATGGCTAGGAATTTTCAGTACTATGTAGAATGAAAGTGGTGACAGTGGACATCCTTGTATTGTTCCTGATTTTATAGGAAAAACATTCAGTTTTCCATCATTGAGCATGATGTTAGCTATGGGCTTATCATATATGAACTTTATTATGTTCCCTCTAAACTCACCTTGTTGAGAATTTTTAACATGAGTGGATGTTGAGTTTTGTAAAATACTTTCTCTGCATCTATTGAGATGATCATATGGTTTTTATTCTTCGGGTTTTTTTTTTTTAACATGCTGTGTCACATTGATTTATATGTATATATTGACCACCTTTGCATCCCTGAAATAAATCCCACTTGATCGTGGTAAGTGATCTTTTTAATGTATTATTAAATTTAGTTTCCTAATATTTTATTGGGTATCTTTGCACCTGTGTTTATCAAAGATATTGGTCTGCATTTTTTATTTCCTGTAATATCTTTGTCTAGTTTTTGTATCAGAGTAATACTTTCCTCATAGGATAAGTTTGGAAGCATTCCTTCCTCTTCAATTTTTGGAATAGTTTAAGAAGTTTAATTCTTCCTTAGATGTTTGGTAGAATTCACCTGTGAAGCCATCTGGTCCTGGATATTTGTTCATTGAGGAGTTTTTTTTATTACTGATTTTATTTCATTACTAGAAATTGTTCCATTCATATTTTCTATTTCTTCCTGATTCAGTAACTGGAGATTGTTGTGTTTCTAGGAATTTATCCACATCTTCTAGGCTGTCCAATTTCTTGGCATGTCATTTTTTATAAATCCTTTGTATTTTTGTGGTGTCAGTTGTAACTTCTCCTCATTCATTTCTGATTTTACTTATTTAAATGCTTTTTTTCCCCTTGATTAGTCTGGCTAAAGATTTATCATTTTTATTTATCTTTATCTTTTCAAAAGGATTAGCTCTTAGTATTATTGATCTTTTCTATTTTTTTCTTTAGCCTCTGTCATTTATTTCTGCTCTGATCTTTATTATTTCCTTCCTTCTGTTAACTTTGTGCTTTGTTTCTTCTTTTTATATTTCCTTTTAGCTGCAAAGTTAGATTGTTATTTCAGATTTTCTAGTTCCTTGAGGTAATACTGTATCATGCAGTTTCTTCTTTTGCTGCATCCCAATGATTTGGAACTGTTTTGTTTTTATTTTCATTTGTCTCTAGGTATTTTTTAATATGCTCTTTGACCTTTTTTTTGATCCCTTATTTCTTTAGTACCATGTTATTTAGCCTCCACATATTTGTGTTTCTTCCAGTTTGTTTTTGTGATTAACATCTAGTGTCATATTTTTATGGTTAGTAAAGCTGCTTGATATAATTTCAGTCTTCTTAAATTTATTGAGACTTGTTTTGTGGCCTAACATGTGATCTATCCTAGAAAATATTCCATGTGCACTTGAAAAGAGTATATTCTGCTGTTTTTGGATGGAATATCCTGTATATATCTTTAATGTCCATCTGATCAAACATGTCATTCAAAGCCGCTATTTGTTGATTTTCTCACTAGATGATCTATCTATCAGTGTAAGTGGGGTGTTAAAGTCTTCCACAATTGTTCCATTTCTGTCAGTTTCCTCCTTCATGTCTGTTAATATTTGCTTCCTATACTTAGGTGCTCCTATGTTTGGTACATAGATATACAAAAATTATATCCTCTTGTATTGATCCCTTTATCATCATGTAATGATCACTTTTGTCTCTTGTTACAATCTTTGTTTTAAGGTTTATTTTCTCTGATATGAATATCACTATCCCTGCAATTTTTGGTTTTCACAAACATGAAATACCTGTTTCCATCCCTTCACTCTCAATCTGTATATATCTTTAAGTCTGAAGTGATCTCTTGTAGACACCATATAGATGAATCTTGCTTTTTTATCTATTCAGTCACCTATGTCTTTTGATTAGAGCATTTAGCCTACTTACATTTAAAGTGATTATTGATAAGTATGTACTTATTGCCATTTTGTTAATTGTTTTCTGGTTGTATTTGTAGTTCTTCTCTTTTCCTTTCTTCTCTTGGTTCCTTCCCTTGCGATTTCATGACTTTTTTAGTGTTATACTTGAATTCCTTTCTCTTTATTTTTTATTTATCTAGTATAGGTTTTTGGTTTGTGGTGACTACTCAGCTAATATACATCTTTATGTGTGGCAGTCTATATTAAATTGATGGTTGCTTAAGTTTGAATACATTATAAAAACATTATTTTTTTTTACTCCCTCTCCAAGTCTTATGTATCTGATGGCCTTTTTACATCTTTTTATTTGTATATCCCTTGAGTTTACTAATTTTGTCTTTTAACCTCTATATGGGCTTTATAAATAATCTACTACCTTTATTATTGTTTGCTTTTACTGGTGATTTTTTTCTCTCATAACTTTCTTACTTCCAGTCATGGCCCTTTATTTACACTTAAAAAATTATCTTTAATATTTCTTATAAGGCTGGGTTAGTGGTAATGAACTTCTTTAACTTTGTCTGGGAAACTCTATCTCTGCTTCCATTCTGAATGATCATTTTGCCAGGGAAAGCATTCTTGGTTGTAGGTTTTTTCCTTTCAGCATTTTGAATATATCAGGCAAAGTTTCTTTGCTGAAATCAGTTCATAGTCTCATTTGGCATGCTGGCTTTTTCAGGGTGGAGACTCAGTTTCCTATTGCCCTTAGTCTCTCTTAGAGTTAAGCCTTGCTAGTTGTTAAAACTCCATGAATTAAGCCCCACTAATTCTTTTTTTGCTTTAATATTTTATTTATTTGTTCATGAGAGACACAGAAAGGCAGAGACACAGAAAGGGGGAGAAGCAGGCTCCCTGCAGGGAGCCCAATGCAGGACTCAATCCCAGGACCTTGGGATCACAACCCCAGCCAAAGACAGATGCTCTACCCTGAGCCACCCAGGTACCCCAAGCCCCACTAATTTTCAAAGGTACTGTAGTTAAGCCCTGCTAAATTTCAAAGCCAGACATCATGAGGACTTGTCTTTCCGATACAGATACAGATCCACAGGGCCAGGAGTTGCCCAGGTTGGGGTCTGATTCTCTCACTCCATGCTTGTGATGTCCCTCCTGTCCATGATTAGTCACACTAGGGTTTGGTTCCCCACCACTTCTCCACCCTTTGTATCCTTTATGATGTGGCCTTCTTTCTATGACTAGCTGCGGAAGATCAGTTCTGCCAGTCTTCCAGTCATTTTCAGGAAGAATTGCAGTAATCTAGCTGTTACTTCAGTTTGTGGGTGGAGCAACGGGGGCTCAGAGTCCTCCTACTCCACCATCTTGCTAAATCGTGTCCACATTCCTCTTTGTTACACTCAGGTTATAAGAATACAGAAAACCAACCTGAAATAGCCTACATCAAAAGAAAATCAGGATGTCTTACAGTAAACAAGGATAGCAACAGCTGAATCCAGGGAGAGAAATGCTGTTAATAATTCTCCATTTTATCTCTGTTTGTTGCTTTTTGTCCTCTCTTCAGACCCTCTGCCTTTGTTTCTTTCATCCTCATGACAACAAAAATAGCCCAAAGATCCTGAACTTTACATGTTACTGGTAAGTTCATCCATCTGGAAAAATAATGACTTGAGTCTCAGATCAAAGTCTAAATATCCTGTAAAGAAATTATATTGAACCAGATTGGTCCGGTATCCATCCCTAGACCAATAAATTTTGGCCAATGTCTAAACCACGTTTGAACTAACATTGCCACTCCCAAATTGATCACATGAATAAATAGGAAGAAGGAATGGTTCCTAGAAAAAGGAGGCAATGCACAGAAGAGAAAGTGGGTGAATTCTGGGTACACAAAATAATGGAACCCAGTGGTAAAATTTTGTCTAAGTCCAACCTGCCCTCAAACCCACTTAGGGTCTTTCCTCCAACCTTGATGAGGGCAAGTATAGAGAGAAACAAAGCTTAGAAAGCTCTCTTCATAAGCAGGTTAGGAACTCTGCATTGCTGTTTGGTAGTGAACTCTTTAAAAAAGGAGATTCTCTTTGTCCACTCTTCAGAAAAGTGGGGAACAAGAAAGAGACAGAGCTCACTAAATCAAGTGAGGGACAAGTTGAGATATTTATCTCTTGATATCTTGCCAGATAAATATTTTGCTCTAGTGACTGAAGATTAATGATATCTGAGAGGGAGATAGAAAATAACTCAAGAGTAGTCCTGCCCTAATACAGTCATATTTGCTTTCTTGTGGCTTCATGAAGACTTTGTTATGTTCTAGCTATGGTCTTTTGGGACAGAGGATTGGAGAGCACAATGGTAATGGGTCACTGGCTGCTCAGGGCTATTTTACAATTCTAAGATGGGAAATCAAAGCAGAAAATCATGAAAGTGGACACTAGGCTAAGTTCTTACCCTCCCCCACCCAACACACACAAAACAATGTTAGCGAGGGCCCCATTTTGAGTAAAATGGAAATGAATTGAGATTTAATTATTCATGCTCACACAAAGAATCAAGAAAAGATAGACAAGAAAGCAGTAATGCTGGTTGCCTGCAGGAAAGCTGAATGGCCAGGATACAAGGATTAGAGGAAAATTTTTCACTGTATAGTCTTTTATATTTTTACATTTTGATCCATATGATACCTAGTAAAAAAATAAAATTCATTAAAACATTTTAAAATTATAAAATCACTAAGAGATAAATGGAAAAAAAGAATGAATAGGATACAAGTTTCTAACCAGACTTTATGTATAAATTTTATAATAAAAAGGAGGTTATTTTGAAAATGCAAAATTTAGATGTGAGAATGGCTCTTTTTAAAATACTAGTCCAAATTTATATTCCCAGAAACATTTTCAACAAGCATATTAACAGTAGGTTCTGCCTTTCTCTTTGTAATGAGGACCATATAAAAAGGAAAAAGTCATCCTTAAAGCTGTCCCAAGATCTCCTCACAGTGTCTGCACCCTAACTGCCTCCTAATGGATCAGAACTGTGAAGGAACCCAGTGAATTAGGTATGTGGTACGCAGGATTGGCCTCATCATGCCCTCAACACGGAGAATCATCTTTGCACACCTGTGTCTGCAGGAGAGTCACTTTCTCTCTCCAGACACAGAAACATACACTTCAAACAGCCTTCTATGTGCCATGTATGATACTATACACCAGATTACACAGATGAACAAAACATAGTTTAAAAAAAAAAAAGAAAAGAAAGAAAGAAAACAGGTAAATAAAGTCAAAGTCTCTCCCTAAGAAAATCATAAATAAATGCACATATTTTGGCATGATGATATTAAAGCCTGTTTATTCACGTTATTTGCTTGTGTGCAACACTTACTTAAAAACAAAGCCTCAGAAATAACCAAAGCTCACTCATTTTCTTACCAAAAAAAAAAAAAAAAGAATCTGTTCTTTAACACTACCATACTCAGAATGAGAGCAGATTGCATTAGCATAGTTCATTCTTAGGGGAGTTTTTTATAATGGAAAAAAAAAACCCAAGGTTTGTTTCCATTTCAGAAATATGAACCCTGCTGTTCCTCTTTAATTTTTTTTCCTGATTTTTTTTTATCCTAGGGCATCAATCCTAATCATTTTATTTCCTTTTTGTACTTGGCCCTTTCATCTCATGTGAGCTTGACAGCCTTTCTTTTTCCATTGAAAAACCAACCAAACAAGGGGAGATTCAATTCATTATTAGATTTCTTATGGGGTGGTGAAGAATGGTAGCTGTCTTCAGATATGTAAAACATTCTTATATTAAAAGAAACTTATCCCACAAGACACAGAAGACTCTAATCAATGGGTGCAGTTATAAAGAAGTATACTCTAGGATTGACATAGGCTGCCCCCCAAAAAAGTGTCTAGTTCCTCCTTACTCTGTGAGTGCACCCAGAGACCAGATGACTATTTCTCAGGAATGTGAAAAGGGAAAGTAGAGTATCAGAGAATGGCCAGAGCAAGTGCAGTAACATCATTGGTGAGTTCTGGTGTAAAATGGAAAGATGGGGCTCTTTGTCCAAATTAAAAATATCAAGATGGCAACAATAGAGTGAGGCCCTTGCCAGATAACATCTCATGTAGCTGGCCCTGGGTCAGAGAACTGCTGGTGAACTCAAGAGGGCTTAGATTCCTTCCAAAGCCGAGAAGGTATAAAGATGGTGCTAAAATCAGCTATCCTAAATCACAGAATTTAGAATAAAAAAAGACAATATGCGATCCAGGAGTTTTAAAGTTGGACTCAGAGACTAAATCACCAATATCATATGGAAAATGTTTGTGTCTATGCATCTCTGGGAAGAAGGTCCAGAACTTCCATCTGATTATGAAAGAACTCTGACACCCTCCTCACAAAAGCCAACAATCTATAATCCAACTCCCTCATTTTGTCCAAGAAGAAGCTGAACTTTTACGAAGTTTGGACAGTTAGTTCCTTTGGGTTATTTTAGATTTCAACTCTAAAAGGGATTGTTATTACTATAACTTAGTTGGTCAATTTAATTGCAATTGCTTCATCAGTAAATTTTATGTTTGCTGTGAATTTGCTCATTTTATCATTCTGTTTTAATCTTAAGCAATAATTTGATTCAAATCTTATATGAATATTTAACATTGGCTGATACTCTAACTTTAGTTTGATAGCATTTATTTCCAAAATACTTATATTGACTTCTCAAAAAAGAATTGAAGATACATTTTAGGAATATTGATATTGGCAGTTTGCTCTGTCATGGGATTAATAGAGTAAAACTTTGGTCACAGGAATTTTGAACCAACAGGAAAGACTGGCTCCATTTCCTGCCCTCTTTTATTACTCAAACATGATTGGAAAAATAAGTAAGTAAACAATTTTATTTTATTTTTTAAAGACTTATCTATTAATTAGAGTGGTGTGTGCATGCATGCACACAAGTGTGGGGAGGGGCAGAGAGAGAGGGAGAAAAAAATCTCAAGCAAACTTCCCACTGAGCCAGAGCCCACCTGGGGGTTCGATCCCACAACTCTAAGATCCTAACCTGAGCCAAAAACAAGAGTCCAATGCCTAACTGACTGAGCCTCCCAAGGGCTCTAGTAAATACATAATTTTAATCGGAAATACTAGCATATGTAGAAACAACAACAGATTTAGAACATAAATGTTATTTTCCCTTTTCCTTTCTCAAGTTTCTGTGTATATTGCCCTTAACACTCAACATAGTAAAACTTGGCTAATTATTTTCTCCACTCACCTCCCTCTCCACTCTACCTCTCTTCCGTCCTCACTAGTATTTTCCTGATGTGGCCAGAGAATTATTTCTAGTTCACACTGATCCCCTTATGGGCCCTTCAGCCCATTCAGGTCTTCAGCTCTATATTATATTTTTGTAGCACAGTCTTTTGAAATATTTCTCATTTAATCTTCACAAATATCCCACAAGGTGTGGCCTATTGTGTTCTCAAGGGCACACCAGTATATCTCAATCTGTATGTTCTTCTGATCATATGATGTTGACTCCATCAAAAGGTGAGTCCCATTTGCTCGTTTTGAATTTGAGTAGGCCTGGAACTGTGATGGACATGATCCTGTATGGCTTCTGAGGCTAGGACATAAAAGGCAATAGAGCTCTCCCCATCTCTTTTCCCCTTAGGACATGTACACTGGGTGTCTTCAGCTGACATGTAAGAAATTCAGCTGTCCTAAAGTAGCCACCCTGGAAAGGTCACATGGAGAGACTATGGAGGGAGGGAGAGATGAAGGAAGAGAGAGAGAGAGAGACCCAAGGAGCCTAAGTTCTCCAGTCCAGCTGAGTCTTCCCAGCCCAGCTAGCAGACACATGAGCAAGTAAACCTCCACATAATTCCAGCCCCGCATCTTTAAACCACAATAGCTGACACCAAATAGAGCAGAAATAACCCATATCCTCCAGTCTTTTTTTTTTTACATTTTTAAAATCTAAATTCAATTTGCCATCGTATAGTTTAACACCCAGTGCTCATCCCATCAAGTTCCCTCCTCAGTGCCATCACCCAGTTACCCTGCCCCCCCCCCCCCACCTCCCCTTCCACAACCCTTTGTTTGTTTTCCAAAGTTAGGAGTCTCTATGGTTTGTCTCCCTCTCTAGTTTTTCCCTCTTGGTTCCTCTCCTTTCCCTTATAACCCCTTTCACTATTTTTTTAATTCCATGTATCCTCCAATCTTTGCCCAGATTTGGCAAAATAAATGTTTTCTTATTTAAAATCATGACATTCTCTTGTTTTAAACCTTGAAGCATGGGGTCATCTGTTACACAGCTGTAGTAGCTAGAACAGTAGGTCATGTTACTTGTAGGATTCTGGGGTGTAGTAATTGAAAAGTCAACGTATACTTGTTTAAGTTTAAAAGGCATCAAATTATATAACTGAAAAGTTCAGGGTTGATGCTGTCATGCTTTTAACAAGAGCCATATATGATGTGCCCAAGGCCCAGGTCCTTTGGATCTCTCCAGTCTGCCATCTCCATGGTGGCCACATACTCAGGCTTCATATGGGCACAAATGTAGAGTGACTCCAGACATTTACCCTGTCAGATTCATTTCAGCAGCAACAGCAGAGAGAAAACTCCACTTCAACAATTCAAACAAAGGTCTTAAAGCTTAATCCCAGTGGCTAAATTTGATTTGTTCCCTTCCCTAAAGCATGGAATGTGCTGATCAGCCAGGCTAGAGGAAAATCAGGAAGGAAATCAAAATACCAGACATAAAAGAATTGAAGAGGATATCCCCCACCACCACCAAAGACATTTTTGGATGCTGATTGAAAAAGAAGGGCCAATAAATGAATAGGGCCAGCTAGCTAAACAATAAATAGTCAATTATCCCTAAACTGTGTGTGAGAAAACAGAGTTCAAGTTTTTGAACTTGTAGTTTTGAACTGTAGGCCCTGGCCGTACAGTAACTTTGTCATTTGTTGCCCTATAATAAGCTAAGTCAGGATTTGAACACAGGTCTGTCTGATGCAAAAATTCATTTTCTTTGTCCCAAACAATGATGGAATAGTATTTCCACTCTCTTTCCTCTCTTTTTTTCTGATATATTACAATTCACAAAGCAGAAGTAAGAAAACAGTGGAAGAAAATCTTGCCACTGAGAATAGAAACTTTTTGAAACCAGGAAGAAGTAGTTTTTGGTTATACTCTATTTAGCATGCCCCCTTCCTTAAGCTTCCTCCAGCATTCCGCTATGACCTCCACCAGTACTTCACTGTCAGTGTGCTGTCACCAGTATTGCCTTGCTGTTCTATGTGGGAAAGTGTCTTCAGAACCACTTTTTAAGGGGTTTATTCTATACCAACAGAACAACAATTTTTTTATAACAGCTTTATCAAGATATAATTCACATGTCATAAAATTCATCTATTTAAAATGTTCAATTCAGGGGCACCTGAGTGGCTCAGTCGGTTAAGCATCTGCCTTTGGCTCAAGTCATGATCCCAGGCTTCTGGGATCAATACCCACATGGGGCTCTCTGCTCAGCTGGGAGCCTGCTCCTCCCTCCCCTTCTGCGCCTCCCCCTTCTTCTGTTCTCTCACTCTCTCTGTCAAATAAATAAATAAAATCTTTTAAAAATTAAAAAATTAAAAATAAATAAAGTGTTCAGTTCAGGGCACTGAGTGGCTCAGTTGGTTAAACGTTCAACTCTTAATTTTGGTTCAGGTCATGATCTCAGGTTGTGGGTTAGAGCCCTGTGTTGGGCTTCATGCTCAGAGGGGAGTCAGCTTGAAATTTTCTCTTTCCCTCTTTCTCCCTCCCCTCCACATTCCCTCTCTCTAAAATAACAAATAAATGAATAAATCTTTTTTTTTAAAAAAAGGTGTTTGATTCAATGGTTGTATTATATAAACAGAACCATGCAACCATCACCACAATCAATTTTAGAACATTTTCATCACCATAAAAAGAAACCTGGTACTGATTTGTAGCCAATTTTCATCTTATGCCATTCCACTCCAACAACCCTATGCCTATGTGGCTTTTTTTAATTCTGGACATTTCTTATGAATGGGATCATACAATATGTGGTCCCTGAGATCAGCTTCCTTCACTTAGCATAATGTTTTCATGTCATAGCAAGAAACCATCAGTACTTCATTATTTTAAAGATTTATTTATTTATGAGAATTGAATGAAGAATCTTTTCAAAAATCAGCTCATCACGTGGTTTCTTTCTAGATTCTTCATTCTATTCCATTCATTTAAATGTCTGTCTATATGTTGGTATCACACTGTCTTAATTACTATAGCTTTTTAGTGAGTTTGATCATCACAGTGTGTGTCTCTCAACTTTGTTCTTCTTTTCCAAGATTATTTTGGCAGTTCTGGATACCTTGAATTTTCATATGAATCATCTTGTCAAGTTCTTTATGACTGTGTGTTTGTTTTTATCCTCTTCCCTGCCTGAATCCTGTTCATAATAATATAAACCGTCATCAATAACTTTAGCAACTTTAGAAGTAATTTTTGCCTAAGACTTGTGGTTGACTATTTGATTTCATCCAGGATGTTTTCTAAAGTAAAGTGGTATCTCAGTTATAATCAAAATCTTGTTTAAACTCTGGTCACCAATTTTACAATCTGTATCATTATCAGACCAATCAGTAAATGTGGTTTTTGCATTCCTTTATTTGTGTCTATTGATAGACAACCTCTAGATAATGCTTGAAGAACACTTGTTTCAGTACTTTTGGACACAGTAAATGACCAATTCCTGAAGAATTTTAAGTTATTCAATCAAAATATAAGTTCCATTGCAGTATATAGAATTACTTTTAATTATAATAAAATTAATCTTGGTCCAATCCTAATCCTGCATCAAGCCAATGAATTACTCTGCAGCAGATGGAAAAGAGGTTCTGATCCCTTCCACATTTCATTCACATCTTGCCCCCAGAAGCATCCACTTGCTGCTTACTGAACTGATGGTCCATTTATCGACTGGCAAGATGCTGCCTAAACAAATGTATCTATTTCTGACCCAGGAAATGGAAGCTTCTACACTGAAGGATCTCAGTCACAGGCAGGACTGCAAGCTGAAAGGTCACAGCAGGGAAATCACATATGGAGCTTTGTCAAAAAATGAAACAAAACCAAAAAACAAAACAAAACAAAAATGTGTACCTGCTTTCTATTCCCCCTTCCACCTCAATCCTGGAATATCAGGTTAAGGGTAGAAGAAATGGGAAGCTCAGATATATTTATTTAGGAATGCCCCCCAGGTCAATCAGATAACTACGATTCTACAATCATGCAGGAAGAAACAGGTTCATAAGCCAAGACTCTAACCTTGGGAGAAGAGGAGAGAGAGAGAAAGGTGATTGGGCTTAAAATCAATATTTTCTTTAATTTGGATCATATAAAAAAAATGAAAAGCAGAAAGGGGCTACTCAGTCTTGCCAGCCAAATAAGCAAAAACATTGAAAGGATCAGAAAGTGGATTGGGGCAAAAATCTTGAAAAAGACATATGAACATATAATAGAAACAATCAATGGTGTGGAAAAAGTAAATGAAAGGGAGAGGCAGAGGAATATAGAGCTTGTTCTAGGAAGTCAGAGTCAGCATATGGGAATTTACACAAGGGACTGCTGACTTAAAATGGAATTAAAGACACAGAGTCATGGAAGAACCCTTAGGGAATAGCTCTAATTTTATTTTTGAGGAAGTGAACAAGAATATGAGAAGAAGTAGAAAAGAAGAATTAAATAGCAAGTTTGAGGAACTTTTTAAGAAGAGAAAGGAAACTTTGGAGAAAGAGAAGTTGGAAGAAAAGAATAGCTTGAAATGTACAGACTGAAGGGCTTTTTCAGTTTCGGACATCCTATTTCCTGAGTAGATGAGGCCAGCCTATCTCTGGTACAAGTTGCACAAAATTTAGTTCATGAACATCAGAGTTGTGCCTGGGAGGGAAAATAAAATTTAAATAAGTCAATCAACCAATTAATTAACCTTCAGTGCTTACATATAGGATTTTAAGAATCTATTGGGTAAACCATTTCTTAAGGAGATGCTTTATGAGATTTTATTAAAATTCCCCGAGAAAAGTGACAAATCAGGAAGAACACACAATACAGACCAAATTTTTGTGTGCGCTTTATGTACTTTCCACTCAAATAAAATCCCAAGTGCTACATTTCCCATTTTCTTATTAGGGACTATTTGCAAAACTTGAATTTTTTTTCTTTTCCAATTCCACAGATGCTCTATTATGTAATTAGCCAAGGTGAAGTGATTTTTATGACATACTTCATAGCAATTATATATATCATTGTTTCATTTCCTATTGAGTGATCCACATAGTAACTTGGGGAACTCTAGTATAGAGGGCCTAGACTCAGATCGTTCCAGTTTCAAATGCCACTCTACAACTTGCTAGATGTGTAGTTTAAAACAAAGTATCTAATCTCTTTGTTTCTTGTAAAGTAATCCCTGTCTCAAAGGATTCATATAAAGATTAGGCAAGGAAGAGGTCAAACTTTCACTAGGATGAATTGAGAATCTATATGAAAAACCCAAAAGATTCACCAAAAAATTACTAGAACTAATACATGAATTCAGCAAAGTTGGAGGACATAAAATCAATGTACAGAAATCTGTTGCATTTCTATATGTTAATAATGACAAAGCAGAAAGAGAAATCAAGGAATCCATCCTATTTACAATTGCACCAAAAACAATAAGATACCTAGGAATAAATCTAACCAAAGAGGTAAAAGATCTGTACTCTAAAAACTATAGAACACTAATGAAAGAAATTGAAGAAAGCACAAAGAAAGAGAAAAACATTCTGCACTCATGGACTAGAACAAACATTGTTAAAATGTCTATCATACCCAAAGCAATCTACACATTTTGTGCAATCACTATCAAAATACCAACCACATTTTTCATGGAACTAGAACAAATAATCCTGAAATTTGTATGGAACCACAAAAGATCCCAAATAGCCAAAGCAATCTTGAAAAAGCAAAGCAAAGCAAAGCAGGACACATCACAATTCTGGACTCAAGCCCTATTACAAAGCTATGATCATCAAGACAGTATGGTACTGGCACAGAAACAGACACAGATCAGTGGAACAGAATAGAGAACCCAGGATTGGACCCACAACTATATGGTCAACTAATCTTCAACAAAGCAGGAAAGAATATCCAACAGAAAAAAGACAGTGTCTTCAACAAATGGTGTTGGGAAAGCTGGACAGCCACATGCAGAAGAATGAAACTGACCCATTTTCTTACACCATACACAAGGATAAATTCAAAATGGATGAAAGACCTTAATGTGAGACAGGAAACCATCAAAATTCTAGAGGCAAATACAGACAGCAACCTTTTTGACCTTGGCTGCAGCAACTTTTTACTAAACGTGTCTCTGGAGGCAAGGGAAAGAAAAGGAAAAGTGAACGATTAGGACTTCATCAAGATAAAAACCTTTGCACAGCAAAGGAAACAGTCAACAAAACTAAAAGACAATCTGCAGAATGGGAGAAGATATTTGCAAATGACATATCTGATAAAGGGCTAGTATCCAAAATCTGTGAAGAGCTTATCAAACTCAACACTCAAAAAATAAATAATCCAGTTAAGAAATGGGCAGAAGACATGAAAAGCCATTTTCTCAAAGAAGACATCCTGATGGCTAACATATTTAAAAAGATTCTCCACACCACTCATCATCAGAAAAATACAAATCAAAACTATGATGAGATACCACTTCACACTTGTCAGAATGACTAAAATTAATGACATAGAAAACAACAGATGTTGGCAAGGATACAGAGAGAGGGGAAACCCTCTTGCACTGTTGGTAGGAATTCACACTGCTGCAGCCACCTGGACAACAGTATGGAGATTCCTCAAGAAGTTAAAAATAGAACTACCCTATGATCCAGCAATTGCACTACTACATATTGACCCAAAGGATACAAATATAGTGATTCAAAGGGGCACAAGCACCCCAATGTTTATAGCAGCACTATCCATAATAGCTAAAACATGGAAAGAGCCCAAATGTCAATCATCTGCTGAATGCATAAAGAAGAGCACAAATGCCCATCATATACATACACATACGTGTATACACAACAGACTCTTACTCAGCCATCAAAAAGAATGAAATCTTGCCATTTGCAATGACATGGATGGAGCTAGAGTATATTATGCTAAATGAAATAAGTCAGTCTGATAAAGACAAATACTATATGAACTCACTCATATGTGGAATTTAAGAAACAAAACAGATGAACATAGGGGAAGGGGGAGAGAAATAGGGAAGCAAACCATAAGAGACTCTTAATTATGGAGAACAAACTGAGGGTTGATGGAGGGAAGTGGGCATGGGGATGGGCTTTGTGATGGATATTAAGGAGGGCACTTACTGTGATGAGCACTGGGTGTTATATGTAAGTGATGAATCACTAAGTTCTACTCCTGAAACCAATTTTACCATCCATGTTAGCTAACTAGAATTTAAAAACTTGAAATAATAAAAGAGAAAGTTTATTTTTGTAGAATGTTTGCCACAATGCCACGTACATAGTAAGTGCTCAATAAATAGCAGTTATTGTTTTTCTTTTTTATTTGGAATAACCTTTGTCCTAAATACAAAAGAAGGCTATGTTCCAAAAAGAGAGAAGGAAATGAACACTTAGCAGTATTAGGAAGAAGAAATAGTCTTCTCTTATTTTAAAGTGATGTCATGGAAGCACCAAAGTGATTGTGAGCATTAACCAGAACAGCATATATAAAGTACCCCACACAATGCCTGGCACAAAATTGATCAGTACACTTAATGACAAGCACTAGGTTAGTGTTGGGTAGAAATGAGCCCTTTAATTGCTCGAAATTTTAAAAGATGATTTATGCTATACCAACCACTAGCAGTCAAGTCTGACCATGGCCACACTGGATGAGAAATGATAATCATATGATAACACCATAACCACATCAAAGTATCACAAAGGGAACCCTAGTATTTAATGCAAAGATGTATCATTATTAGAACGGAGATTCAGATTTAAATACAGATAATTTTTTAAATCCTTTTAGGCAGAGTGAGTTCTGCTTCTAAGCAAAATGATCTTGAAACCTTGAGATGGGGAAAGGGGGCACCAAAGATTAGAAGAGGACCCAGAATGGAGAGGTTCTAAGTCCACGGTGTCTATTTCACAACTGAGTCACGATTCACATAGGCCTTTGAAAGCAGAGTGGGAAGAAACTTTGATGTGTACAGTGTGGTTGCTTCTGGGTAACTGAGTGAAGCAGACTTAGGAGGGCCTTGGCATGAACAAGTGAGAGAAAGGCTGCCAAAAAAGTGGATCTGCAATTAGGAGGAAGGAGATTTAGTGCTCTTCACCATCTGAGCTGACCTGAACATCGAGAAATTCCATTTTTGTGAAAAACAGAAAACTCAATCACTAATCAGTGAGGCTTATGCCTGTGTTTGGGCTTTTGCTGAGATGTGTTGGTATGACACAGAAACATCTGATAAATCCCTTCTTGTAACACCACATGGGAAGATCAGATTGATGTGGAAAGTTATCCTGTGGTTTGGGGGCTATTGAAAGTTCAGTGTTTTATTTCATCAGCCTTGAAAGTTCAAGACTGATTTTTCAGTTAAGTTCAACATAACCAGTCTTTCCTCTAGCATATGGACAGGCTGGGCCACCACATGTGGTCATGGAGGCTGTGCCTTGCCTGCACAAGGTCTTCAGAGGAAGGAGTGGGGACAGATCTAGCCTGATCTCACCAGAATGCAGGAGAGGAGCTGTTTAGCAACTTGCACAGCTGTTCTAAATGAGTGAATAGTGGCTATGGGAATTGATCTGTTTACTCACTTAAGCTTAAGGAATTCACTTAAGCCCAAGTATGTTTGTTTCAGAAGTCTTTTATACCTGACACTAGAACCAAATCTGGAACAAGATGAGCATGGTACGAGAGACATGGACATGGGAGACAGGGAAAAGGGTTTTATTTTTTTTAAGATTTTGTTTATTTATTTGAGAGGGAGAGATGGTGAGAGAGTGAGTACATGCGCAGGGTGGAGAGGCAGAGGGAGAAGCAGACTCCCCACTGAGCAGGGTCCGATGCAGGGTGATCCTAGGATCCTGGGATCATATACTGAGCAGAAGATAGACACTTAACTGATTGACCCACCCAGGAGCCCCCAGAAATTTATGTCCCTCATCTCTGCTCACATTTAACTCATGGCCTACAATCCCCAGTGGGTAGAATTTTTTTTTAAATTTTTATTTATTTATGATAGTCACACAGAGAGAGAACGAGAGAGAGGCAGAGACACAGGCAGAGGGAGGCAGGCTCCATGCAGCGGGAGCCCGACGTGGGACTCGATCCTGGGTCTCCAGGATCGCGCCCTGGGCCAAAGGCAGGCGCCAAACCACTGCGCCACCCAGGGATCCCCCCAGTGGGTAGAATTTAAAGTATTACTCCACTGTTTCTTGGTGTTAGGGTACCAGCAAATACTCTCAAAAGGGATAGTTGGAGAGAGCTTAATGAAGATTCCCTTTACAAAAATGTGGGCAGTGTTAAGATAAACCAGCAAAGAATGGTGATTCCCCATGGTTGGCTGTCTCTAAGCCTGATGTGACAAGGGTAAGAGTAGATACCAGAATTTTCAGCGAGAGCTGTGGCTGACAGGATGAGCTGCCCTTCAGGAACAGTGACCTTTTATACAGAGAACCATGGTCATGGTCAAGTGTGCCTTTCTTCTGTATAATATCAACAACCTAACTCCAGTGCTGCTCAAGTAAGAATGTTCTAGAGTCAAGGTCAAATGAATTCTTTTTTTCCTCTCCACCAATTATTGAAAAGCATTATAACACTTTAGATTGCATATTGGGATTTTGATTTTCTCGTATAGTTTTTTTGTGTTTCTAGTATTTCTGATTGCTTTTTCTCCTATAAAGAATAAATATTTCGTTTCTCCATGTTATGAATGGATGTTAGCTTCTTACTCATGCTGTCTAGTACATGGAAGTCATTCCATTTGTCTTCTTAAAGAACACTGGAATTCCTTTTTAATTTGAACTATTGCTTTCTAGGCCTGCCAAAAAAATGTCATTCTGAGATTTTTTTGTAAAAAATGATTATAAGAAATGGAAGTAATTGTATTACTAGATTAATCCTACTTCTTTCATTCCACACTCTTTTCCTAGTCTCTCACCCTTATTTAGCTGAATAATATCACTAAGTAATATGCAAAAAAGATGCAAGAGTCTTTTTTTTAAGTGCTAAGTTTTTCTACTTAATTCTAGAAGAGCTAATCTAATTAATATGGAATGGGGCTTTAGATTTCTTGCTATCTGATAAAAGATGAGATACCAATCTTCAATTACAAATTAGCTAGGCTTTAAATTTAATGTATTCTGGGGGCACCTGGGTGGCTCAGTTGGTTAAGTGTCTGCCTTCAGCTCAGGTCATGACCTCAGGGGCCTGGGATCAAGCCCCACATTGGGCTCCTTGCTCAGCAGGGAGTCTGCTTCTCCCTTTCTCTCTGCCCCTCCACCCTCTCGTGCACTCACTTGCTCTCTGTCTCTCAAATAAATAAATAAAATCTTTTTAAAAATGTAATGTATTCTGAAGACCATGCCTTTAATCGCCTTGAGATAACATAAACTCTTGACTGTCATGTGCATTACTCCAGTTATTTCTTCATGTTTTCACCATTTGGACCTACGCAGAAACCATTGCCTTCAGGATAAAAGAGGCATGCGGTACTGGGAATGCCAATAAGACATCAGTGCTGATGAAAAAGGAGAGCCACTTTTACCTTATCTTCCCCATTAATCTTAGATCTGAACCAGACATTAGGCAAAACATTGAATTCCACAAAGAGAGGGGAAATATGAAACCACATTGGCAGAAAGTTCTTGATAGGAAGGACCTACTTGCTTATCCTGGAGTTTTGACATTAGGAGGAGGCTTCAGGTTTGGCACACATCTAGAGGCTATGGAGCTGCTCTTGGGGTAAGTCAGAAAATATTATCTTTACGCTCCCCACTGCAGCTCACTGATATTCCCAGAAAAAAATTTATACACTCATCAGGGGCTCTGATATTTTCAGCTGCCACCAGGAGACACCTTCAGATAGGCTACCCCCAAGGTGGCTATGAGGCTTATACTTGTGGTCCTATAGGACTATATATTTGCATTCCTTAAAAGCTACTGCCTGCCAGTCTGGCTTCCAATCAGCCTGAGTCCAGGTACTAATTGAGAACCTCCCTTTGTGATACTGACTGGTTTTGGCACACCCTCAACTACTGGGAGCCATTAATAATAAAATGGGCTGCTTGAACAATCATAAATGCTTGAGAAACAACTAAAACCTAAGGTAGAGTTGACTGATAATGTTCATCTCCTACACCAGGCCAGCTTTTCAAGAGTAGACTTGGCTATTTCATCCAATGCATAGAAACCAACATAGAAAGTCAAGAAAAATGAAGAAACAGAAGATGTTCTAAACAAAAGAACAAAATAAAACCTTGGGGAAAAAATAATAAAATGGAGATAAGTAATTTACCTGATAGAGTTTACGGTAGTGATCATAAATATGCTCACCAAACTTGGGGGAAGAATGGACGAATACATTGAGAACTTCAAGAAAGATTATAAAAGAAAGTACCAAAGGGCAGTCACAAAGCTGAATAATACAGTAATGAAATGAAAAATACACTGGAGGGGTTCCCTACCAGACTAAATGAAGCAGAAGAAAGTATCAGTGAACTTGAAGACAGGGCAGAGGAACTCAGCCAGTCAGGGCAGCAAAAAGAAAAAGGGACTTATGAGACAACAATGAGTGGACCAAAACTGTATTATAGAGGTCCCAGAGGAAAAGAGAGAGAAAGGAACAGAAAGTTTATTTGAGGAAATAATGTCTGCAAACTTCCCTAACCTGGAGAAGAAATAGACATCCGGGTCCAAGAAGACCAATTAGTTCCAAATTGAACACATGACCTATCCCCCCAACTTAGTTCATCTATGGTGTCTTATATTTCACTAAATGGCACCAAAATCCATTCAAGTGAGCAAGCCAGGAGTTTGGAGGTTGTCCTTGCCACCCAACGCTTGCTCATTCTCCATATCCAAACACTTACGAGTTGTTCACATTACCTTCTGAATATTTCAGTCAATTTGCTTTTATTTTTTAAAAGATTTTTATTTATTTATTCATGAGAGACACGGAGAGGGAGAGACAGAGGCAGAGACACAGGCAGAGGGAGAAGAAGGCTCCACACACATCAGGGAACCTGATGTGGGACTCGATCCCAGAACCCCAGGATCACGCCCAGGGCTGAAGGCAGGGACCAAACCACTGAGCAACCCAGGCTGCCCCAATTTGCTTTTAATCTCCTCTCTTGCCACCATAGTTCAATCTACCCCCTACTCTCCCTAGACCATTTCATCAGCCTGTTACCCAGTCACCTCATATCCTCCTTCCAATTGTCTACTTTGTTGGCAAATTATTTCTTTTTAATTTAATCTAAATATAAGCATGTCATTTCCTACTTTAAAAGCAATGGATTCCAATTGCTCTAAAGTTTAGAACCAAAGCTTGCCTTGTATATACAATGTTAACCCTGCCCCCTTTTCCTGCCTCATTTCTCAATACTCTTCCCTGATGGGAGTGACTGTCAAACCTCTGGTCACTTTGGTCTTCTTCCACTTCCCAGAACACGCCATTCTCAGTCTTGCCTACAGGCATTGTACAGTGTTTCTTTTTTTTTTCCCCCTCCCAAATACACTTTTCTTCTCCTCATGTTTACCGAGTTAATTCCTTCTTTTCCTGCAGATTTTAATTCAAACAACACTTTCTCAAAGAAGCATTTGCAGAACTACCAGCACAGGTCAGGACCATCTTTTTAGACATTATTCCAGCCTCTTGTATCTTTCTTTCACACCACTTTTCATGACTCATAATTCAATATTTGATCCTTCTGTCTTGCCAACTTGACTGTAAACTCCGTGGGAGCAGAAATAGCTTCAGTGTTTCCATCACCAGAGTAGCTCAAGCACCAGGCACAGCAGTTGGCACAAAGTCGATGCTGAATAAATAAACAAGTCAGTAATGCTGTTTTATTGTGCAAGGCAGGCAATAAGAGGTAAAGAAAGATATTAATTCTATGCCTCATGTAATAAATATAAAAGGACTCAGGGGAGGAAAGAAATCAATATAAATAACATTTCCAGTGACATATTTATGAACCTTTTAGGAACTGGACCAAAAGGTGGTTGGGAAAGCATATATAACTCTCTGCCATGTCCTCTGCAGTGCTGACAGATTTAATCTGGAAAGATAAACCTCCCAATAACAGATTCTTTAAGAAAACTGAAAAAAGAACAGACCAAGAGTTTATGACTTGTGAGACAATTGGAAATTTGAGCACTAATTTTATTATATTAAGGAATTGTTATGGTTTGTTTGATAATGGTATTGTGGATATATTTTAATAGAAAATATTTATCTTTTAAGAGATCCATATTGAATATTTATACATAAAATGGTGCAATATTTATGATTTTCATCAAAATAATATTTGAAGTGTTATATTTAACAATATCCTGAGTGACCATTGTTGAAGCTGGCTGATGTGTGCATCAAGTTTTATAACGTCATGCTCTCTATTTTTGCATAAGTCTGAAATTTATAATTAAAAAGCCATTAAAAAGAAACAAACCAAAGAAATACACTAGGCCAAATTTGTTCCCAAAAGAATTCCAACAAGGAACTGTTGTATTATATAAACTTTTCCAGAACATAGGAAAAGATGCAAAATTTCTCAACTCATTCTTTGCGATTAATAGAACTCTCATATGAAAACCACACAAGGATATAGTGTTAAAGACAACTCCAGACTAATATCACTCCTGAACACACACATAAGTAAGTAAAGTCAGTTCAATATTAGGAAATTATTCTATTTAACTTATTGCTCTGAAGGATGAAAAGAAAAAGCCATTTCATTAGATACCAAAAAAGTATTTTAGAAAAGTCAATGCCTACTCATGTTTCTAAAACTTTCTAAAAGTGGAATCCATAGCAAAACAGAACATAAAAATCAATTTACAATGTAACAGAACAGATGGTAACTACCCTGGTGGTAAACAGTATAATGTATAAACTTGTCAACTCACTAAGTTGTACACCTGAAACCAATGTATCAAGTATCCTCAAAAAAATCAATTTACACCTTTTCCCCTGTACAGTCCTGAATTATATGAATATTCAAGATAACTTATGGGTTTAATATTCCTGGCATAGAGGGTAGAAAGTTCTCAGGCTTAGTATGTCCAATGCAACTGAGCAGTGACAGAGAGGGAAGAGAACAGAACTCAGCAGAGGGGAAGGTGGGAGGTGACGCTATCTCTTACTTGAAAGAGGGTAGAGCAGGAAGAGGAAAGAAAGATGGGTACCTACTCCACCCCCGGGTGTAAGACAGAGCTCAGGGTTTTGTCTAGTTTGTATGTAATCTTTTATTTTTAATTAAAGAAGAGTTGACATACAATATTATATTAGTTTCAGGTGTGCAACATAGTAGTCTGAAAATTATCTACTTGCAAAATACTGTAACAAGTGTTGATTACTATCCTTCACTAGACATTATTATGATATTATTGACTACACTTCGCTGTAATTTTTTTTGTTCTTTGTTTCTTTGTTTTTAAAATACCACCGGTAAGTAAAAACGTAAAGTTTTTATCTTTCTCTGACTTATTTCACTTAGCACAATACTGGATAGTTATTATCATATGTTGTTGCAAATGGAAAGATCTCATTCTTTTTTTACTGCTGAATGATGTTTCATTGTGTGTATGTGTGTGTACACCACTTCTTTATCCATTTATCCATCAAAGGGCACTTGAGTTGCTTTCCTATTTGGGCTTTTGTATATAATGCTGCCATAAGAATAGGGATGCATATATCTTTTTTTGCACTAGTGTTTTCCCTTTATTTGGGCAAATACCCGGGGGGTGGAATTACTGGATCATATGGTATTTCTATTTTAAAAAATTTTTAGGGTAGACTCTCCATACAGTTTTCCATAGTGTCTGTACCATTTTACATTTCCACTCACAGTGCACAAGAGTTCTTTTTCTCCACATCCTGGCCAACATTAATTTCTTGTCTTTTTGATACTAGCCATTCTGACAAGTTAAGGTGATATCTCATTGTGGTTTTGATTTGCATTCCCTGCACAATTAATGATGTTGAGCGTCTTTCCATGTATCTGTTGGCCATCTGTATATCTTCATGTCCATTCAGGCCATCTCCCCATTTTTTAATCAGGTTGATTTTTTTTTTTTTTTTTGGTTTAAGTTGTATGAGTTCTTCATATATTTTCAATATTAACCCTTTATCAGATATATCATTTGTGAATATCTTTTCTCATTCAGCTGGTGACCTTTCATTTTGTAGTTTCCTGCACTGTGAAAAAGCTTTTTATTTTGGAGTAGTCCCAATAGTTTATTTTTTATTTTCCTTTGCCTTAGGAGACATATCTAGAAAAATGTTGCTACTGCCCATGTCAAAGAAATTGCTGCCTATGATTTTTCTATGACTTTAATGCCTTCAGGTCTCACATTTAGGTCTTTAATCCATTTTGAGTTTATGTTTGTGTCTGGTGTAAGAAAGTGGTTCAGTTTCATTCTTTTGCATGTAGATGCCCAGTTTTCCCAGAACCACTTTTTGAAGAGACTGGCTTTTCCCCATTAAATGTTCTGCCACCTTTGTCATAGATTAGTTGACCATTTAAGTGTGGGTTTATTTCTGGGCTCTCTATTGTGATCCATTGATCAATGTGTCAACTTTGTGCAAGTACCATACTGTTTTGATTACTACAGCTTTATAGTGTACCTTGAAAACTGGAATTTTTTGAAGGTTTGTTCTTCTTTCTCAAGATCACTTTGGCTATTTGGAACCCTTTGCAACTCCATATGAATTTTGAGATTATTTGTTCTAGCTCTGTTAAAATGCTGTTAGTATTGTGATATGGAATGTGTTGAATCTGAAGATTGCTTTAGGTACTATGGACATTTTAATAATATTAATTCTTTCAATCCATGAGAATGGAATATCTTTCCATTTGTTTGTGTCATCTTAAATTCTTTTCATTGATGTTTCATAATTTTTTAAGTACAGGCCTTTCACCTCTTTGGTTAAGTTTATCCCTAGGTATTTTATTCTTTTTGATACAATTGTAAAAGGGATTGTTTTCTTAATTTCTCATTCTGCTAGTTTGTTATTAGTGTACAGAAACACAACCAATTTCTATATATTAATTTTGTATCCTGCAACTTTACTGAATTCATTTATTACCTTTAATAGGTTTTTGGTAGGCTTTTAAGGGGTTTCTATCTAAACATAATCTGTAGGTATGACAGTTTGACTTCTTCACTGCAATATAGATGCCTTCTATTTCTCTTCTCTGATTTCTGTGGCTAGCACTGCCTACTATGTTTTATGAATAAGACAAGGAGTATCCTACACGTGGTATCTTTGTCTTGTTCCTCATCTTAGAAGAAAAGCTCTCAGTTTTTAATCATTGAATATCATGTTAGCTGTGGGTCTGTCATATTAGGCATGTTCTCTCTAAACCAACTTTTTTGAGAGTTTTTATCATAAATGAATGTTAAATTTTGTCAAATGCTTTTTCTATATCTATTGAAATGATCATATGATTTTCTCCTTTCTTTTGTTAATATGGAGTAGCATATTGATTGTGAATTTTGAACCATCCTTGCATCGCTGGACTAACTTCAACTTGATCATAGCTAATGATCCTTTTAATCTATTGTTGAATGTGCTCTGCTGATATTTCATTGAGGATTTCTGTATCTGTATTCATCAAAGATATTGGTCAGTAGTTCTCTTTTTTTTAGTGTTTTTATGTGAATTTGGTATCAGTGTAATGCTGGCTTCATAGAATGTATTAGGAAGCTTTCCTTCCTCTTCTGTTTTTTTGGAATAGTTTGAGAAGAATAGGCATGAACTCCTGCCCCAAGTATTTGGTAGAATTCACCTGTGAATCCATCTGGCCCTGAGTTTTTGTTTGTTGGTAGTTTTTTGATTACTGATTCAATTGATTACTAGTAATTGGTCTGTTCAGCTTTTCTATTTCCTCCTGGTTCCATTTTGGAAGATTCTACATTTCTAGAAATTTTTCTATTTCTTCTAGGTTGTCCAATTTTTGGCATATAATTTTTCTTTTTTTTTCTTTTTTTTGTTTTTTTTTTGGCATATAATTTTTCATAGTAGTCTCATAATCTTTCATATTTCTGTGATATTGGCTATTCCTTTTCCTACTTTGTCTCTGATATTATTTATTTTAGTCGTCTCTCTTTTTTCTTGACAAATCTGACTAAAGACTTATCAATTTTGTTTATCTGTTCAAGGAATTAGCTCTAGGTTTCACTGATCTTTTCTATTGTTTTATTATTTGCCATATCATTTATTTCTGCTCTGCTCTTGATACGTCCTTCCTTCTTCTCTCCTTGAGCTTTATTTATTCTTTTTCTAGTTCCTTTAGCTATAAGGTGAGATTGTTTATTTGAGATTTTTCTTGTTTCTTGAAGTAGGTATCTATCACTATAACTTTTCCTTTTAGAACTACTTTCACTGTATCCCAAAGATATTGGATCATTGTGTTTTCATTTTAATTTTTCTCCATGTATTTTTTTCTCTTTGATTTTTTTGTTGACCTATTTGTTGTTTAGTAGCATGTTGGTTAGCCTCCATGTATTTTGTCCAGTTCTTGTATTTTTTCCAGTTCTTTGATTGTGATTGGTTTCTTTTTTTTTTTTAATTTTTTTTTAATTTATTTATGACAGTCACAGAGAGAGAGAGAGAGAGAGAGAGAGAGGCAGAGACACAGGCGGAGGGAGAAGCAGGCTCCATGCACCGGGAGCCCGATGTGGGATTGGATCCCGGGTCTCCAGGATCGCGCCCCGGGCCAAAGGCAGGTGCCAAACCGCTGCGCCACCCAGGGATCCCTTGTGATTGATTTCTAGTTTCATACTGTTGTGGTCAGAAAAGATTCATGCTATGATTCAATCTTCTTTTTCTTTTAAACTTTAAGATGGATCTTGTTTTTTTATACATTCTGCCCCTCTCTGTCTTTGGATTGAAGGCCTTAAACGATTTACATTTAAAGTAATTATTGATAGGGACACCTGGGTGGCTCAGTCAGGTAAGCATCCAACTCTTGATTTTAGTTCAGCTCTCAATCTCAAGATTGTGAGTTCAAGTCCCCTGTTGGGCTCTACACTGGGTGTGAAACTTAAATAAAGAAATAAACATAATAAAGTAATTATTAATAGATATGTACTTATTGCTGTTTTGTTAATTGTTTTCTGGTTGCTTCTATATTTCTTCCCTGTACCTGTCTTCTTCTCTTGCTCTTTCTTTATGATTTATGACTTTATGAAGTATTATGTTTGGCTTTCTTTCTCATTATATTTGTGGATCTATTATAGGTTTGGGGGTTTGTCATTACCATGAGGTTCATTTATAACATTTTAGGTATATAGCAGACTATATTAAATCAATGGTCTTTTTAAGATTTTTTTATTTATTCATGAGAGAGAGAGAGAGAGAGAGGCAGAGACACAGACAGAGGGACAAGCAGACTCCCTGCAGGGAGCTGGATGTGGGACTCAATCCTGGGACTCCAGGATAACACCCTGGGTTGAAGGCAGGAACTAAATCGCTGAGCCACCCAGGCATCCTAGTTGATGGTCTTTTAAGTTTGAACACATTCTATTAAAAAAGAGTCCACATTTTGTTTGTATGTATACAAAATGTCATATTTTGTCATATTTTGCATCTTTTTATTCATAATTTTTCATGTCCAATTATGGCCTTTTCTTTTCCACTTAAAGCATTCCCTTTAACATTTCTTAAAGGCCAGTTTAGTGGTGATAAACTTCTTTAACTTTTGTTTGTAATGGCAACACTTCTATTTCTCCCACAATTCTCAATGATAACTTTTCCAGGTAGTGTATTCTTGGTTATATTTTTTCCCCCAGCACTTTGTATATATCATGGAGCTCCTTTCTGACCTGCAAAGTTTCTGCTGGAAATCTGCTGATAGCCTTATGAGGTTTCCCTTATATATAACTTTTTGCTTCTCTTGGGCTCTTTTTTAGAAACTCTCTTTATCTTTGACATTTTAATTATATTGGGCCATGGTGTGGACCAGCTTAAGTTCACCTTTTTAGGAACTCTCTTCTCTAGATTAAGGACATTGCAGCTAACATTTCTTCAATTAAGTTTTTTGCTTCTTTCTCTCTCTCTTCTCCCTGTGAGCCCCTTGTGATGCAAATGTTTGTTTGTATGGTGTTGTCCCAAGAGATCTCTTAACCTATCCTCATTTTTTGAAATTCTTTTTCCTTTTTGCTGTTTAGTTTAGGTGCTTTCCATTATCATTATAATTTCAGATCATTGGCCCATTCTTCTGCATCTGCTAAGCTGCTCTTGATCCCCTTTAGTGTATTCTTCATGTCAGTTATTGTGTTCTTCAGCTCCGTTGCTTCTTTATTATATTTTCTTCCTCATTGTTGAAGTTCTCACTAAGTTCTTCTACTCTTCTCTCCAGTTTAGTGAACATTTTTATAATTATTACTTTAAAATCTTTGCCAGGCATATTGCTTATCTCCATTTCATAGTTTTTTCTCTGAAGTTTTGTCTTACTCTTTCATTTAGGGTATATTTCTTTTTTTAAGATTTATTTATTTATTCATGAGAGACACAGAGAGGCAGAGACATAGGCAGAGGGAGAAGCAGGCTCCCTGCAGGGAATCCCATGTGGGACTCAATCCTAGGGCCTCGGGATCATGACCTGAGCCAAAGGCAGACACTCAACCACTGAGCAACCCAGGTGCTCCTTAGGGTATATTTCTATGTCTTCCCATTTTGCTTGACTTTCTGCTATTGTTTCTATGAATTAGGTGGAAGAGATGCTTGTCCTAAACTTGAAGTGATAGTTTTATGCATGGTTGTTCCCTGTGTAGACTGTGTGCGCTTGGTGAGTTTTTATTAGCATGGGCTGGGGGTTCCAGGATTCTCTGTGCTGGGGTTGCCCTGGTGAAATAGTCACATAAAGTGGGTGTGGGGTGTCACAGTCACAAAGCTCCCCACATAGAAAGTACCCTGATGGGACAGTTGCAGCTGAAGTGGGCACAGAGTCATGCAGTCCCTGAGCTCTCTGCACAAAGGGCAATTGTGTCTCTGTCTCTCTTCCTATTCTTTCCATCTATTTTTGTGCAGAAGCTGTTAAGTAATTCCTCAATCCTTGAAGAGGAGTTTCTATATGAATAGGTATAGTTCTGTTGTGTCCATGGAGGAGATGAGTACAGGATCTTCCTAAGTTCCCATCTTGGCCCAGAACCCCATCTCTGTGACCTACTTATTTTATAAATTGAAGTTTGTACATCTTAATCCTCTTCGCCTATTTTGCGCATTAATCCACCTGCCTCTCCTCTGGCAACCACCAGTTTGTTCTCTGTATTTGTCTATTTCTGTTTTCATTTAGTTTCTTGTTTGTTTTGATTTTTATATTCCACATATATGTGAAGTCATATACTATTTGCCTTTCTGTCTGCTTTATTTCACTTAGCATAGTACCCTCTAAAACTATCCATATTGTTGCAGATGGCAAGATCTCATTCTTTTTATGGCTGAGTAATATTCCAGTGTGTGTGTGTGTGTGTGTGTGTGGAGGGGGATGTATCACTTATTCTTTATCCATTTAGCTATCGATGGACACTTACGTTGCCTCCACATCTTGACCATTGTAAATAATGCTACAATAAAAATAGGAGTGCATGTATTTTTACAAATTGGTGTTTTCTTTTTTTTTTTTTTCAGGTAAATATCCAGAAGTGGAATTACTAGATTATATGGTATTTCTATTTTTGATTTCTTGAAGAACCTCCTTACTATTTTCCATAATGGCTGCATATATTTACATTCCCATCAATAGTGCACGAGGTTTTCCCTTTTTTCCACAGCCTCACCAACATTTGTTATGTCTTGCTTTTTGATCCTAGCCATTCTGACAGGTTAAGGTGATATCTCATTGTGGTTTTGACTTGCACTTCCCTCGTAATTAGTAATACATCTTTTTATGTACCTGTTGGCCATCTAAGTGTCTTCTTTGGGAAAAATGTCTTTTCAGGTTCTCTGCCCATTTTTAAATCAGGTTGTTTGGTTTTTGGTGTTGAGTTGTATGACTTCTTTATATATTTTGGATATTAACCTCTTATCAGATATATCATTTGTGAATATTTTCTACCATTCAGTGGGCTGTGTTTTTATTTTGTTTATGGTTTCCTTCACTGCACAAAACTTTTCATTTTGGTATATTTCCAATGGTTTACTTCTGTTTTTGTTTTCCTTGTCTTAGGAGGTAGATCCAGAAAAATATTGCTCTGGCTGATGTCAAAGATATGACTGCCTGTGTTAGTGGTTTCAGGTCTTACATGGAGGTGTTTAATCCATGCTGAGTTTATTTTTGTGTAGGGTATAAGAATGTGGCCCAGTTTCATTCTTTTATGTGTAGCTGCCCAGTTTCCCCAACACCACTTATTGAAGAGACTGTCTTTCCCATTGCATATTCTTGTCTCCATTGCCATAGATTAACTGGCCATAAAAGTGTGGGTTTAGTTTTGGGCTCTATGTTTTGTTCCATTAATCCATGTGTCTTTTTATGTGCCAATGCCATACTGTTTTGATTACCACAGCTTGATAGTATAGCTTGAAATCTGGGATTATGATGCCTCCAGCTTTGTTCTTTCTGATGATTACTTGGGTTACTCATGTCTTTTGTGGATCCATACAAATTTTAGGCTTATTTGTTGCAGTTCTATGAAAAATTCTATTGGTATTTTGATAGACATTACATTGAATATATATTCGTTTGGGGTAGTATGGACATTTTAACAATGTTAATTCGGGGGATCCCTGGGTGGCTCAGTGGTTTAGCACCTGCCTTCGGCCCAGGGAGTGATCCTGGAGTCCCAGGATTAAGTCCCACATCAGGCTCCCTGCAGGGAGCCTGCTTCTCCCTCTGCCTCTGCCTCTCTCTCTCTCTCTCGAATAAATAAATAAAATCTTAAAAAAAAAAAGAGAGAGAGAGAGAAAACAATGTTAATTCTTGCAATCTATGAGCATGGGATATTTTTTTCATTCATATATGTCCTCTTCAGTTATTTTCATCAGTGTGTTATAGTTTTCAGAGTACAGGTCTTTCACCTGTTTGGTTGAGTTTATTCCTAGGTATTTTATTCTTTTTGGTACAATGGTAAAAATGGGATTATTTTCTTTCTGCTAGTTTGTTAGTATATAGAAATACGGATCTGTATATTGATTTTGTATCCTGCAACTTTACTGATTTCTTTTACTTCTTATAGTTGTTTTTTGTTGGACTTTTTAAGATTATCTATATTTAATATCACATCATCTACAAGTAGTGACTGCAACTACTTGCAGATGATGCAAGTAACATCTCCAACTAGTGAAGTAGTTTTACTTCTTCTTTAGCATCTTGGGTATTTTTGCTTTCTTTTTCTTGTCTGATTTCCTGAGTAGGACTTCCAGTACTATATTCAATAAAAGTAATAAGTGGACATCCTTGTCTTGTTCCTGATCTTAGGGGGAAATTTTTCTACTTTTTATAGTTGAATATGATGTTATCTGTGAGTTTGTCATATATGGTATTTATTATGGTGAGGTATATTCCCTCTATACCAAGTTTATTGAAGTTTTTATCATGAATGGATGTTGAATTTTGTCACATGCTTTTTCTGCATCAATGAGATGATGATATGATTTTTATTATTCACTTTGTTCATTTGGTATATCACATTGATTGATTTGGAGATATTGACTCATCCTTGAATCCCTGGAATAAATCTCACTTGATTTTAGTGGATGCTTCTTATAATGTATTGTTGAATTTGGTTTCCCAATATTTTAAATATTGAGTACTTTTGCATCTGTTTTCATCAAGGATATTAGCCTGTCGTTTTCTCATTTTGTGCTATCTGTCTGTTTTGGCAACAGGACTGATACTGGCCTCATAGAATAGATTTGAAAGCACCCTTTCCTCTTCATTTTTTGGGGGAAGGAGTTTGAGAAGGATAAGTATTAAGTTTTTTAAATATTTGGTAGAGTTTTCTGGTGAAGCCATCTTGGTATTGGACTTTTGTTTGTTGGTAGTATTTTGATTACCAATTCAATTTCATTATAAGTTATCCGTCAGTTCAGATTTTCTATTTTCCTGATTCAATCTGGGAGATTGACTTTCTAGGACTTTATGCATTTCTTCTAGGTTGTCCAATTTGTTGGCATATAGTTTTTCATAGCAGTCTCTTAAACCTTTGTATTTTTTTATGTGAATCGTACCTTCCCTCTTTTTGATTTTACTTAAGTTCTTTCTCTTTTTTTTCTTGATGAATCTGACTAAAGATCTGTCAATTTCATTTACCTTTCCAAAGAACCATCTCTTAGTTTCATTGATTTTTTTTTTGAGTCTCCATTTCATTTATTTTCACTCTGATTAGTATTTCTTTCCTTCTACTAACTTTGGGCTTATTCTTTTTTTTTTTCCCCGATATAAAATATGTGTATTTGAGATTTTTTTTTGTTTCCTGAGGTAGGCCTGGGTCAATATAAACTTTCTTCTTAAAATCACTTCTGCAGGGCAGTCCAGGTGGCTCAGCAGTTTATCGCCTGTCTTTGGCCCACAGCGTGACCCTGGAGACCCGGGATCAAGTCCCACATCCGGCTCCCTGCATGGAGCCTGCTCCTCCCTCTGCCTGTGTCTCTGCCTCTCTCGTGTGTCTCTCATGAATAAATAAAATCTTAAAAAAAAAAAAATCACTTCTGCTGCATCCCAAAGATTTTGGAGCAATGTGTTGTGTTGTCATTTTCATTTGTCTTCAGGTATATTTTATTTCTTTTTTATTTTTTATTTCTTCATTGACCCATTTGTTGTTTAGCCTCTCTGCGTTTGTGAGGTTTTTTACTTTTTTTCTTGTAATTGATGTTTAGTCTTCTATCCCTGTGATCAGAAAAGATGTTGATAAGATTTCAGTCTTTTTAAATTTATTGAGACTTGTTTTGTGGCCTAATATGTTACCTTTAATGGAGAATGTTCCACATGTACTCATAAAGAATGCAGATTCTTCTGTTTTTGGATGAAATGTTCTATATATATGTTAAGTCCATCTTATCTAATGTGTTGTTCGAAGCCACTGTTGCCCTATTGATTTTCTGCAATAGTGTTTAATGAAAAACATTAACAAATAATGCATAAATGATCAATAAGTTATACTGATCGAATTTATTGCATAATTTTCCAGTTCACTGCTTTTATATCTTTGTCAGCCTAGCATTTATTATGTGATCAAAAATAATACAAATTTCTAAGTGTGTAAAAATAATCAGGATGAGTAAATATAATCTGTATAAATTTAATTCCTCTTTGATTAACACATATCCATATACCAATTAGAATTTGGGACTCATGGAATATTTCTGCCTATTTATGCCTTCTCAAATTATGTAAGTCCTCACATTTCATCAGATTCATAACATCAATAATTACTTTGTATAATTTCATCATGGAGAAACTTGTGAATTTTTAGTAAATGCAATCTGGCACAGAGCTTCTAAAATCATTCTTAAAACTTGAATATTGTTGGCACATGAAGGAATATACAAGAATATCCAGAATATGGGGATAGCCTAAGGGAAAAGATTATCTGAAAGCGAAAACAGAAAGCAATGTAATCGTAACACCAAAAGCTGAAGAAATGGTTTACAAATGTGTTACTTGATTTGGAAAATGGTTGATTCCTGTGTCAAGAAGACATGGTTCATATGTCTCTGATGTAAAATAAAACTGTTTCCCCACTCCAATTACATTGTAATTTGCCTGGCATACTGAAATGGTACCGGTGGGATTTGCACTGTTTTCTGATCTGATACTATCTAGGAGGTACTTTGATTCCAGAAGACCAACAGCCCTAACCTTGACCCCATTGCCTAAATAAAGCTAATTTATCAGACTTAAATGACTTAATGAAGATATCCTTTGAGAGCATCTAATACTCTGTCTTACTCTGTGTCTGCCAGCCAAATTACTAGTATGTACACTCATTTTCAGAGGGAAACTGCTATATAGATAACAGAATCCCATTGTAAAGTCAAGTTTCTTTCACATTGCGATTTATTAAATTTTCTCTTGAAATGACCAACCTTGAAGTTACTTATGAGCTTAGTTAGTGTTTCACAGTCTTCGTAGTTTATTATCTTTGAACAAGCAATTGATAGAACTATTCTGGACCAGCTCTAGGATAGTCCAGATACCCTTCAGATATTTTTTATATGAAGAACATAATGGCTTCTCTGGTGTGTCTTTCTTCATTTGCAATAGGTATTTATTTTCAAAATAAGAAAATATCAATAATAAATACCCAACTTACTAATATTTATTTAGTATTTGGCAATTTTCTAAAAATATATTTTATTTCCTTGCTTACGCCCATGGAATGGACAAAAAAGAAAATTACACAAGACAAAAATTTCCATGATCTTGTTCCATTTGAAAAAATTATTTGTCTATTCCCAACAGTCTCATCTGTGTGGACTTGATTTGTGAAGTCCCCAAAGTATTCTGTGACTACAGAATCACAGGCACAGAGCTCACTCTGGGGACAGAAAACCAGTGTCAGGCAGGATAGAGCTCAGAAAAGTGAGAACAACAAAGACTGGTCTGAAAACAAGGGGCCAAGAAAGTCCAAGAAAAAAACTGTTGAATGAATAAGGACACAAATTTATTCCTAATTATGGAAGCCTTTGGGACCAGGTATCCATTTAAGCATCAGGACATAGGAAGGAGAAATCCAACTAGTCAGAAACTCAGTAAGCAAGCAGGTAATCTTATAATTATCTAATATAAATATCAAGCATAAAGCCCAAATTGAGCTTCTAATTTGATCCCCTAAAACTCTTTCTGAAGTTGTCCACAACTCATTTAATAAAACCACCCTGTAGTTAAAGCCAAAACAAGAATAATCATTGATTTCTCTCTTCTCCATATAGTTCTCATTCATAAATCTTCTCCTACTCTCCCACACAATTCTTATTATCAGCAATTCCTGTTAGTTCTATTTCCAAATATCTCAAATCCGCTCCCTTTCTCTCTTTCCACTGCTGCTATCTTTTAAAAAACAATTTTATTTAAATTCCAATTTGCCAATATATATTTTAACATCCAGTGCTCATCCCATCATGTGTCCTCCTTAATGCACGTCACCTAGTTACCCCAAACCCCCACCCACCTCCCCTTCTGCAAACTTTTGTTTGTTTCCCAGAGTTAGGAGAGACTCTATCTTCTTCTATAATTTTTCCCTACTCAGTTCCCCCCCTTTCCTCATGGTCCCTTTCACTATTTCTTATATTCCACATATGAGTGAGACCATATGATAATTGTCTTTCTCTGATTGACATGTTTCACTCAGCATAATGCTCTCCAGCTCCGTCCACAACAATGTAAATGGTGAATATTGATTCTTTCTGATGGCTGAGTAATATTCCATTGTCTAAATATATACTAAATTTTCTTTATCCATTCATCTATTGATGGATAACTCAGCTCTTCTACAGTTTGGTTATTGTGGACATAGGGTGCAAGTGGCCCTTCAGATTACTACATCTGTATCTTTGAGGTAAATACCCAGTAGTGCAATTGCTGGGTCATAGGGCAGCTCTATTTTAAAATTCTTAAGGATCCTCCAAACCATTTTCCAGAGTGGCTATACCAGCTTGCATTCCCACCAACAATGGGAGTAGTTGCCCTTTCTGTGTAGCCTTGCCAACATTTGTTGTTTACTGTCTTGTTACTTTTAGCCATTCTAACTGGTGTAAGGTGGTATCTCATTATGGTTTTGATTTGTGTTTCCCTGATGCCAGGTGATATGGAGCATTTTTTCATGTGTCTGTTGGCCATGTGTAGGTCTTCTTTGGAGAAATGTCTGTTCATGTTTTCTGCCCATTTCTTGACTAGAGTATTTGGTTTTTTGGGGTCTTGAGTTTGGTAAGTTCTTTATAGATCTTGGATACTAGCCCTTTATCTGATATGTCACTTGCAAATATCTTCTCCCATTCTTGAGATTCTTTTAGTTTTTTTGACTGTCTCCTTTGCTGTGCAGAAGTTTTTATTTAGATGTAGTCCCAACAGTTCATTATTGCTTTTGTTTCCTTTGCCTTCATAGATGTGTCTTGCAAGAAGTTGCTGTGGCCAAGTTCAAAAAGATTGTTGCCTGTGTTCTCCTCTAGGATTTTGACGGATTCTTGTCTCACATTTAGATCTTTCATCCATTTTGAGTTTACCTTTTGTATGGTGTAAGAGAATGGTCTAGTTTCATTCTTCTGCACATGGCTGTCCAATTTTCCCAGCACTATTTATTGAAGAGACTGTCCTTTTTCCAGTGGATATTCCTTCCTACTTTGTTGAATATTAGTTGACCATAGAGTTGAGAGTCCATTTCTAGATTCTCTATTCTGTTCCATTGATCTATGTGTCTATTGTGTTTGTGCCAGTACCACACTGTCTTGATGATCACAGCTTTGTAGTACAACCTGAAATCTGGCATTGTAATGCCCCCAGCTCTGGTTTTCTTTTTCAATATTTCCCTGTCTATTCGGGGTCTTTTCTGGTTTCATACAAATCTTAGGAGTATTTGTTCCAATCTGTGAAGAAAGACCATGGTATTTTATAGGGATTGCATTGAATGTGTAAATTGCTCTGGGTAGCATAGACATTTACACAATACTTATTCTTCCAATCCATGAGCATGGAACATTGTTCCATCTCTTTGTGTCTTCTTCCACTGCTGCCATCTTAGTCCAAGTCACTCATCTCTCATATGGACTGCACTGGTCACTTAGTTGGTTTCCACACTTAAACTCCTAACCCTTTAATACCATCTGCATACAGCAGCTGTGTTGATGCCAAGTTGATGACCATAGTTGGAGCAGCCAATTCAGACCACAGGATCCAAAGCCTTGAGTTGCAGATAGCAAAGCAGGAGGACAGAGAAAGAGCATGAATTCCCAAAGCATTATATAATTTCTGCATTGCTTATTCTCAGAAAAAGAAGTAAATTTTAATCTTATTTTAGGCATTGGGTTTTGTGGGAGGTTTTGTTTGTTTTTTTTCTTTTGTATCTTTTGTTTTGTTTTGGTTTTTTTTTTTTTTTTTTTTTTTTTTTTTTTTTTTGGTTTCTGGTACAACCAACTAAGTGTAGTTGCATCCAAATACAGACTCTGAATGGAATAGTGTGCTCTAACATGGGACATGCTTTAAAAGAGGTAAAGCCTATCCCATGTTTCTCTGCCTTCTGTGGTGGCCCTTGCTGACAGGCCCCATAACATAGAAGAAGGCTGCAGTCTGTGCATCCCAGGCTCTAGGAGCAGCAAGTAAGCAGTGATTTGAAGTGGGACGTCAGCAGAGCAAAGGTAATACACCATTTCTGAAGGAACATGAAGAAGGGAAAACTGATTATTGGGTTTCCCTGTAAGATTATTTGCCCTCAGTAGGCAGAGTTTCTATCATATAAATCCTTGTAGGTCCAACAAGATCTTGAGCATAGTAGCTGCTCATGAAACAATGGAATTCAATAAAGGCCTTTCTGAGAGGCAGCCATCCTTTTGAGCCCAACCTGAGCTTGTCCTTCTCTTGGTCAGCGAAAATTATGAATTTTTAACTAAATCAATTACTTTCCTACGTTTAGTACTAAACCTCTGTGTAAAATCTGTTGCATTGTTTTGTTTATATACCAACTAGATAGAATAGTACTATATGGAATACAGTGCTTAATAAATGCTTTGGGATGCTAGAGATAACAATTTATTGAACAGAAGCTCACATGAATTTTTTGAAAGCCTAAGCATTAATACATGAAAGGGTATCTAGATGGTACCTAGAAACTACTATTGACACTATGGGAGCCATTACTGTGTTAGATTTAGCATAATGATACACTGGGCACATGATGCAAGATTACAATGAAACTAGTTGAGTAAAGATGAGAATAAGTCATTATTTTGTATGGAATCCTCAGAGATTTTGATGATCACACTAGAAAAAAGTGTACACATTTTTGCTTGCCCACACACATTTCTCTGAGACTGCATAAAAGTAAACATGGCCTTCTGTTGCTTTACTATAGCAAAACCAGGGACAGGGACCAAGCAAGATGGGAGAATAAGTTACAGAGGTAGGATTCATTCTACACATTCTACTCAGGTTGATTCTGGAGTACCAGGAACGCTCTAGGTATTATATCTGCACTAAGACCACCTTGGGAATGGTGAGATTATTATCCTGTAACAAGGAGACCGAAGAGGCCAAGTGTAGGGGCAGATTCCTTCATGTAGACAGAGAATTAATTCACTCAGAGACAGAAGACCTCTGAGGCTTCTTGGCTCCCAGCTGGTAGTGATATGATTACTGTTGTTATCCATGCAACAGACATTCCTAACCCTCTTCCTTCTTGCAGGTGGAGCATTCCTCCCATTCTACAAACTGAATAGCATTCTCACTTTTTCATCCTCCCTCACAGCCACAGCATGGGCATACATCCAGATCTGGCCGGTAAGGCAAAAGGGATGTTTGCGGGCACCTCTTGGGAAAGGTTTTTGCATCTAATAAAGAGAGAGATGCGTTCAAAACAAAACCTTACTTTCTCTTCTTGCTTCTGTGTGTTCCTATGTGAGGTCATGATAGAGCTGTGGCAATCATCTTGTGACGTGTGTGACAAAGACACATCTTTAGTACATTGAAGGTAATAATGGGGAGAAAATGGAGAAGAGCCTGGAATCTTGATACTGTTGATGTACTGCGATCCCCCTAGTAAAACCTACCTTAAGACTTCCTGTTGTAGGGGCACCTGGGTGGTTCAGTGGTTGAGCATCTGCCTCTGGCTCAGGTCGTGATCCTGGGATCCTGGGATTGAGTCCCCGCATCAGGCTCCCCGCAGGGGGCCTGCTTCTCCCTCTGCCTCTGTTTCTGTGTCCCACATGAATAAATAAATAAAGTCTTTAAAAAAAAAAAAAGGCTTCCTGTTGTGGATGTAATGAAACCCTATTCCTTAAGCCACTTTTAATAGTAGTTGTATTACCTGGAATCAAAAGTATTCTGTCCAAGAAAAGTGAGGGAGACCGTCATCTTAAGACAGGATGGTAGCACCATTCAAATATCCTCTAGGTAAGTAAGCCCTTGAAAAACTGTCCTAAGTATCTGAGATGAGAGAGCTACAAAAGCCAGGATTATTTTTAAGGCTATACTATGAGCTATAATCACTGGTGGTCCAAGGGTCTTACCCAGCACTACAATTTGCAGAAGTATAAAGCCACCATATGAGCACAAGTGCAAGACATGTGGCTGCAGAAGGATAACAAGTGGGCTAGAAGAGCCCACCATCAACCCCAGCAGAGAGCAGAGACAGTGACCCCAAAATCCAGTGCATTGAAGTGAGTCTCTTTGAAGCCTTGAGAAGGGAGGATCCGGGGCAATTTGGAAGGGAAGACTCTAAGTCCTAAATCATGTTGTTTGTTTCACACATTCTTGATTATCCCATAAGGTTGATGAGACCTTGAGAAACAAAAGAAAATCTAGAACAATCTATCATGTGAGTGTCTATAGTATCATAGGTGTGGTTCAGGAGAACAGAACATTTAAAAAGCCTTGGCAAGCACCATGAACTTTAATTAAGTTGGATTATTTTAATTGACTAGTATATACAGACATACTGTTCAGTTTTCAGGGTGGTGGCCATGTTCATTCTTATTGAGTCTGGATGAATTTGAAGAGATTAATAGCTGTCTTTGCAGCTTAGAGCATTAATTATCTGTGGGAAATCCAGTCTATGTGCCCAACTCAGAATTCTGAATTTCAGAGAAAGTCACAGGGATTCTAGTGCATGAGGAGCCCCTTAGCCTCCTTTGAAAAACAGGAAAAAGCTCTTCAGGACTGAAGTTGGCCCCAGGATAGTATGATTAACACCCCTGGATAAAGATGGGATCAAAAATGCTCCCTTGCTTCTAATTAACAGATGCAATAGGTGAGCAGAAAATTCACCTCCAGGAAAGAAAGAGGCATCTGGTCCAGTCCCAGGTAAATTCTGAGGTAGATAACAGGTGGTTACTGCTGAGACCTGTAGTGAAGTTCCATGGCAAATGTATAATAATAGGTTCAGACTTCCTTTGGAGAAAATGCTGTCACTCTGGTGTCAGAGGAAAAATGAGAGGGATAATGGTTCAATGAAGAAAATAAAGGTTTTTTTTTTTCTTTTTATTAGTGTTACTAGCCAATATCTATGAAGTATACGCATTGAGTCTGCCAAGCTTGTTTGGCCAAAAGTGTCAGTGCCACACAGATTGAGGTAGGTAAGAGAAGGAAAGAGAGCAGAGATGGGAGGCAGAGACCTCTTTCTCTGGAAAAGTAGAGTGATATTGTGGTCACTGGAAAAGGAAGTTGGCTCTTTCAGTTTTGTTCTTTAAGATGAGAGAAATCCAAATATATCTGTGTGCCAAAATAAGTCAACAGGAAGGGGAGTGTTTAAAGGTTTCAGAAGAGAGAAGGGTTGATGTCCACTTGAGCAGCTGGAGGAGATGGAGTGGGGGTGGGTAGGGAGAGGTGCACCTAGAGCACAGATGAGAGAGATTCATCTGGAGTAGAAGGAGGGACTCCTCTTTCCCTGAGCCTGGAGAAGAGAGAAAACACAGTGTGTTTCCTTCAGGATAAACCTGGTTATACTGTGGTAGCAACCTCTAAAATCTCCATGGCTCGCAAAAGAAAAGGTTTATTTCTCACTCCCACTACGTGTCCGGTGCCAGTTGGCTCTGATTTGGTTCTCTGCTACCTGCACTTCAGGATTTAGGCACATAGAGCAGCCCCTCTGTGGAACACTGCAGGCTTTGGGGCAGAAGGAAAAGAGAATGACAAGCCATGCCTGAGCTCTTACAGCTGCTCCTAGGAGGGATGCTCATCCCCTCCATGCACATTTCATGGCTAAAGCAACTCCGTGATCACGTCAGAGCTCACCACTACAGGCACCCAGAAAGAGGACTGTGATTTGGGGTGAACAATACAACCTGCTACAAGGCCCAGCCTGCTTTTCTTGACGAGAGAAGTTGCTCCTTCATTCATTCAATAAACACTTGCTAAGCCCCTACTATGTGCCTGGTGCTACACTGGGCTCTCCGAATAAGACAGATCTGCTGCCATAGCTAGGATCACTGACAAGGCTCCCACTGATGGACTTGCTGTTCCTGACTGACAGAGAGGACTCCACAATCTGCTGAGAAGAAGTGAGTTGTGTGCAGGTAATGGGTTTAAGGAGAGGGGTAAACATTTCAAATAACCTCTGAGTTAAATGGGAGAGAAAGCTGAATGGAGGGAATGAAAATGGACCTCCAGACAGCCCTACACGTCCTGCTGAGGATGCACACTCATGGCTGTGTGATGTATCCTATCAATGCTCAGTAGCACAGATACTCTCATAGCAGAAAAGGTAAGGGTTTTGGACCAGGGGGGTGATGATGGAGACAGGGATGATGTGGATAACATGAAGAAATGGGGTCTAGGCGAGGTATCAATAAGCAGTAAAGGAAAGTCATTTGGGCAGGTGCTGGGTCTTGAGAGCTAGGTTCAGGAGGACAGTGAGTGAACCAGAAAGGCAGGTGTATTGACTCAGAATGCAAGCCTGCAACTGAAGGTTTCACAGGTAGAGCCTTTCTTGGTACAGAAACATCCCAGGGCATGGACGTGGGTGGCGCTGGTAGGCCTTTTTTCAGGTCTTGCTCTGCAGTAGTCCCTACAGTTAAGGGTTATGTCCACAGGCAACTCTATATTGATCTCAGCATCCCATGCTGAATTTGTTGGGAAAAAGAAGTAACTACCAAAATTTTTTTTTTGTCTCCCTTCACACCAGATCCCAGGGATTTCATGGCTGCTTTGGAAAAGAACCGAGGATAAATATGACATTTCTTGTTGAAGTCCACCAATGCTGCTTCGGATGTGTTTATACATTCCTACTAAATCGAATCACATTGGGATTAATTCCTTTTCCTGCTTCCTACTCAATGGCAGGAAATTCACTTTTGATATCCGGGTTCTATACATGATCGCCAGCTTCAATACTATCCTCTCTCTCTGAGGTGGGTATAAAGGTGATCATCTCCAAATCATGTAAAGGAAGATGGAAACAATAAAACATGTAAATAGAAACATAAGAAAACAGAACAGGAAAATGTTTAAAATGGTTTCAAGAAAATCAGCCTTTTTTAAAATTCAGTTTGAGATACAATTTATCTACGATAAAATTCACCAATTTTAAGTATAGAATTTAATGAATTTTGACAAATGTATACAATTGTATAATCACTACCCCATTTATCATTTCCATCCCCCCAAAAAGTTTCCTCAAATCTGCCTTTTTAGAGTCAAGCTGCCTCCCTTAACACCAGCCTCTGACAATCACTGATCTGCTTTAACTGTTGTTTTGCCTTTCTAGAATTTCATACAAATAAAATTATGTGATACGTAGCCTTTCATGGTTAGCTTTCTTCAAGAAAACCAGTCTTATATCGATGATATGAAAATCCTCAGTTATAAGTTAGGAAAGGCCAGGAAGATAGTTTCACCAGTCTGAATGTCCATCTACTTGGGCTTCATCCTCAGTATCAATTCCCAAGAAAAATCGAGTCTTATATAAGACTAGGTATATTAGGTTAGGTATATTTATATATAATATACCTATAATTTATATATAATATAAATTTATTATATAATAATAATTTATATACTATTATTTTATAATAGTAATTTATATATAATATACCTATATATACCTTATATAAGACTAGGTATATTAGGTTAGGTATATTTCTCTAAAATCCATTAGAAATAAATATGTCATTATCGAAATGAGAAATGCTTATCTGAGTACCACTGACACCCCTCTCATATACCATCAGTGATAAGCAAGCCACACTCAAAAAAAAAAACACTGCATTAAAAACCCCTGACAGTTTTTACAGCTCTAGCGGTCTCATTCTCTCAGTCACTGGCTTTGGCCATGGAGTCTTAAGGTCACCATCGAGAAAATGCATAAATAATTATGATACTCAAATCCTCACACACAGCATCTTAACGTGCACATTTGCCTTACTTTTAAAAGCGAACTCAAATCTTCCTCTTTTTTCTCTCCACCATTAGTTTCCACCTTATATGGTTGGAATTAGAAAAATTTGTTTGGGTACAATAGGAAACAACACAACTAATAACGATGGGAAAATTGGGAAGATTTCCTGTAGGATGTACAATTTGAAGAGGGTTTAAAACATCAGACGGATGATGAGCCCAGCATTGTCCAGGTATACGATGGGTGTAGCAGTCAGACTACAAGGACATACGCAATGCAATGACTGTGAACAATCCAAGTACATGTGCTAATCCTTCCTATTTGTGGGTTACACTTACGCTATCACTTCTGCTTCTCTTCCAGAAGACTCAGCAGTTCTCTGTGTGTTTGTGTGTGGTTGCAGAGGACCCAGCAGACTGAGTCATTAAAGAGTGCTTAAAAAAAAAAAAGAGTACTTCAAGGGTGGGCAGTGCTGACAATCAGATCTATGAAGACCCATGTATTTCTCTAGATGAGTAATTCCCAAGGAATTACAACTCTGAGAGGTCCCCAAGTGCTAAGGAAGTTTGAATTTAAGAAGGTCTAAGCCTAATTAAAAAGTTCCTTTACAGTTGTCTTTGTGACAGTTGTTGATGCTAGGTAAAACTAGAGGAAGTTATAAAGGTGATGGGCAGGACCATTGTCAGGAATTGCAGATGGGTGAATCCCACATTTGCTTCTCTAGGGGTTTTCCCATTTTTCTTTATTTAAAAAAAATTTTTTTTAACAGTGTTCCTTACTGAAATGAAATCAGGTCAGACTGGAATATCTGAGGCAACTTTGAAATACATAAGTGTACCAAAGTCTGTCGGGAAGTCTGTGTGGAAAGTGGTGCAGTAACACCCACTTTTCCTGATCAAATATACAAGTGACAAGCTTTCATAACACTCTGAGGGACTTAAATGAGCTAGATGTCCAATTTACCCTGCTTGACTGGCTGTTTGGTAGGAATGGTAGATTAATCCAGGTCTTTGAATAAAGTGAGGGGACCCAAATGAGTCTTTGTATTGACATTATTTGTCATGTGTAATAACCACAAGAAACAGCTTCTCAGAAACTTTTACATGCTACTAAACATACAAAGTATGCCTGATTTTTAGGCAAATGATTTTTTTAAAAAGATTTTATTTATTCATGAGAGAGACAGACACAGAGAGAGAGAGAGAGAGAGAGAGAGAGAGAGGCAGAAACACAGGCAGAGGGAGAAGCAGGCTCCACGCAGGGAACCTGACGTGGGACTTGATCCCGGGTCTCCAGGATCAGGCCCTGAGCTGAAAGCGGCTCTAAACCACTGAGCCACCTGGGCTGCCCAGGCAAATGACTTTCTTTCTTTCTTTCTTTTTAATTTATTTATTCATGAGAGACACAGAGAGACAGAGAGGCAGAGACACAGGCAGAGGGAGAAGCAGGCTCCACGCAGGGAGCCCGATGCGGGACTCGATCCCAGGACTCGCAAGAGTGTGCCCTGGGTGGAAGACAGGTGCCAAACCACCGAGCCACTCAGGGATCCCCCGCAAATGACTTTCTATTGCTTACATACTGCTTTTCTTCTGGAGACTGCTGTGAGGGTTTAAGTCACTATTATGTATGCAGGCCTTGTGACTCTTCCGCCTAACAATGTGAATGCCATATTAACATTTTTGCTTGTACCGATATTAAACTTTTTCACCTTAAAAATGCAAATTTAACTCAAAGACTGCAAGATCAAGTTTTATTTTGCTTTACAAAAAAAAAAGCCAAAATAATAAAAATTAAAATTAAAAAAAAATGCCTCCATAAACAAAGCCTATTTTGTAATCAGAACCCAATTTTTTTTTTCCTGCATAAGGCAGCGTAGAACAATGGTCAGTTATACACACAAGGATTCCAGGAAGCTAAGCCAAAAGAATTTGTCATTTAAGTAAGGTAGGTCATGAAAAATTTTACATGAAGGAAAAAGTACCAAATCAAGAGACTCCTAAAGGATCATCATCTTTCTTGGGGTCGCACTGCTTGACTTAATAAAATTTGCCAAAATAATAAAAGAAAAAATCTAAATAACTTGCTTAAAGGTTTTAAAAAATAATTTCCCCTTGTAAACACAAGGCTCAAACAAACAAAAAAAGTCTCTTTTCAACATTTTTGTTGAAAATACCCTTATTCTATTATCCTAAACGTATTGTTTACGACCTGAGCGCATTATTAATTACACTCCGGTGACCTTTGCTGCATGGACTCTACAGAAAGGAGGCGACTGTCAAGAATCTATACTTACTCCAAGACCACAGTTTTGGACTTAAGTTGCTTCTCATCAATGAGGCCTCCGTTTGGTTGTGAGGACTCTCTCCCTTCGCAGCGTCCCCCTCCCCGTCTCAACCCACCCCACAGATCAAAGGGGATCTCCGCTGAACCCGTTTTCATTGAACTGCTTTTTCCTGGCTACTCGTATCTCGTAAAACCTAAATCCTAGAATTGAAAAAAAAAAAGCAGCAGCAGCAACAGCAGCCACTGACCACGTGGACAAAGGAAATTTAGTTTTTACGCAAAAAAAAAATATGCAACCACGTAGGAGAATTACGCAAGTGGACGGCCTGCACTTCTGTGAAGTCATCCGACGTCGCTTCCCGTCTTAGGGTGCAAGTTACCAAACCGTTTCCAAGATGTAACGATCGCGGAGAATGACGAGATGTGGCTTCTGCACCGCGTCAGGCCCTGGCCCGCGGCCGCTGCCCCCGCGGCGCTCCTGGATTCGGGGGGGCCCGGCCCTGGCGTGACCCGTGCGGCCCGAGGTCAACCCCCGCCCGCGCGCGGGCCGCTTCCCCCGCGAGAGCCGCAGCGTCCCCGGGCCCGGCCGGGAGCTCGAGCGCACAGGTGCGGGGAAGCGGAGCGGGCCGAGGCGCGCGGACCCGGGGAGGCCGGCAGGGGCGGGCAAGGGGCGGGCAAGGGGCCGGCCCAGCGCAGCCCGAGACAAAGGTGAGCCGCCGCGCCTCGGGGATGCGGAGCCCCAGGCAGGGACGCTCCTCGGCGCGAGCCGCGTGGCCTGACCCGGGGGGCGGGAAAGCGAGCCAGGGGCGGCCGGGAAGGGGGCGGCCGGGGCGGGGCCGGGCCGGGAATCCCCCTCCCCGCCGTGCCGGGAAGCCAGGCCCCTCGCACGCCCGGGACGGCCCGCAGCCCCCGGCTTCCCGCAGCCAGCGCGCGTGCCCCACGGCCGCCCCGCCCCCCGCGCGCTGCGCACGCGCGGCCCCGCCCCGCCCCGTTCGCCCCGCCCCCCGCGTCCCCTCCGCGGCGACCGCGTCGGCGACGGCGACGGCGACGGCGCGGGGGGCGGGGAGCCGAGGCGAGCGGTCGGCCGGAGTCCCCGGGCTGGAGCGCGAGAGCCGCGGGCGCCGCCAGCCCCCCGCCGCGTCACGGCTCGCGGCCCGCCCTCCCGCGGCCCCTCCTCCCCGCCGCGCTGCCACCTCCCCTGCCCCCGCCCCTCCGGCCGAGCGGTGACTTAAGCAACGGAGCGCGGCGAAGCCCATTTTTCCCCTTGGTCGCCGCCGCGCCGGGCAGCTCGCGGCGCGTGGCCCGCGCAGTCCCGCCCGAGATGAACGCTGCGGCGGACGCCGAGTTCAACATCCTCCTGGCCACCGACTCCTACAAGGTAGAGGCGCGGGGCGGGGGCGCGCGGGGCGGCGGCGGGGGCGGGGGCCGCGTCGGGACGGGCGCGGGGCGCGGGGCAGGTGAGGCTGGCGCCGCAGTGGGGAGGATGGAGGGATGGACGGCGGGAGGCGGGGCCGCGGGGCGCGGGGCGCGGGGCTGCGGGCCGGGAGGCCGGGGCGCGGGGCCGAGCGCACGCCTCGCCCGGCAGCGCGGCCTCCTGGCCTCGGGCCGGCCTGGGCCGCGGCTGCGGGCGGAGCGGGTCGCTTAGGTAACGGCCCCGGGGCTGGCCCGGCCGCCGAGGAGCGGGGTCCCCCCCCCGCCGCCCGTCGCTGGGCAGGTACGCGCTCCCCGAGGAGGCGGCGGCGGCGGCGGCGGCGGGGAGGAGGACGCTGCCCTGCCCGCCCTGCCCGCCCTGCCCGCCCTGGGCGCCCGCGCGCTCCGCCGACCCGCCGCGCCGGCTGCGTTTCCAGCTCCTCGGCTCCCGGGGATCACGCGGACTCCGCATCCCCTGCGGGGAGGCCGGCCGGCTGCCCCCGTCCCCGTCGGGGCCGCTACGGGATCCCTGTGCGGAGGAGAACGGAACACGAGTTAGAGGAATTGCAGCCTTCACCTTGGAGAACTCCGCGGAGCCGCGGGGCAGCCGGCACACGCCTCTCCGACACTGGACTGTATTGCCGCCCCCATTCGTTTTTGTTTGAAACTCAACACAAACGAGTCAAGGAAAGCATGATTAAGAGGAAAATCTGGCAAATGTCCTTTCCCCTAGTTTGCAAATTACGTGCAGTAAACTGAACTACACTTTGCTAAGCTTTGTTGGCCCACACACTCCAAAGATGAAATGTCAGACCAGACACCCTCTACTTGCACAAAATGAAATTTGGTGTTTACCTAGCGACACGGTGATTTGGAGTGGGAGGGAACGCATGATGCTCTCGCATCTTTGGTTCTTGTTGTGATTTTTTTTTTTTTTTTCTTTTTGGTTTCGTTCCTTAAATACTCGGAGGAAGTGTTTCGGAGAATCCCGTGTTCCTTAAGTTGCCGTTTTTCTTCCCAGTCGCTTGAAATTCTATTTGTGATCATTTAGACGGATACTTAGGTAAAATAGAGCCAAGCTTCGTTATCATGTAGTATTTAGAAATGTGTTTTTCAAAGTGGAAATCCGCACCATTCATTGCAAGATCAGAGTATTATCAAGTCTGGCTTACTTGGCCTTAAAACTTTGTCTTGTCTTAGTTCCTAGTGTTTTGAGTGTCTTCAGTAGTGATTAGAATGATTTCATTGATAATTTTTTCATGACTGAACTTTCTTTCCTGGCTTTATAAATCTTTAAAATGATTTCCAGAAGTTTTCATAATGTAGCAATTAATGATTTCATTGGAAATAGAAAATGTAAACCGATTCATTGGACTAACTTTTAAAAAACAAAACAAGTACAAATTCCTTTAGTTTGTAGCTCCTGTAGCAGTTATACATGAGGAGTGTAAAATTCCCTTAACATCAGTTTTCTGGGATGCTTTTATTTTTTATTTTTTAAATTTTTTTTATAGATTTATTTTTTATTGGTGTTCAATTTGCCAACATACAGCATAACACCCAGTGCTCATCTCAAGTGCCCCCCTCAGTGCCAATCACCCAGTCACCCCCACCCCCTGCCCACCTCCCCTGTTCCTCTCCCAGAATTAGGAGTCTCTCATGTTCTGTCTCCCTTTCTGATATCTCCCACTCATTTTTTCTCCTTTCCCCTTTATTCCTTTTCACTATTTTTTATATTCCCCAAATGAATGAGACCATATAATGTTTGTCCTTCTCTGATTGACTTCTTTCACTCAGCATAATACTCTGGGATGCTTTTAATTAGAAGAATGAATTACCTTAAAGTTTTCTAATCTAACAGGACATACTTAATGCACTATTAGAATTTGCATCTATTTAGTAAAGTCTATTTCTGTCCATTTTCAAATTAGACCAATGTATTCTCTTTCTCATATGAAACTTTTTCTTATATGTGGTTTTAAGTTTTCGTTTTAATTGCAGTTAGGTAAAATACAGTGTAGTATTTATTTCAGGAGCACAATATACTGAGTCAGCACTTGTATACTATCACCCTGTGCTCATCTGGACAGGTACACTTTTCAATCCCCATTGCCCATTTAACCCATCCCTCCACCTTCCTCCGCTTTGGTAACTGTGTTTGTTCTCCATGATTAAGAGACTGTTTCTTGGTTTGCCTCTCTCATTTTTTCCCCTTTGCCCATTTGTTTCTTAAATCCCACATAGGAGTGAAATCCTACAGTTTTGTCTTTAACTGATGTATTTCAGTTAGCATTATACTCTCTCTCGCTCCATCCATATGTCCTTGCAAATGGCAAGATTTCATTCTTTTTTCATGGCTCAGTAAGCCTTTTTTGTATTTATACCACCCCTCTTTATTCATCAATCAAGGCCACTTGGGCTGCTTCCATATCTTGGCTATTGCAAATAATGCTATAAACATAGGGGTGCATGTATCTCTTTGACTTAGTGTTTTTGTGTTTTGGGGGTAAGTATCCAGCAGTAAAAATTACTGGATTGTAGGGGAGTTGTATGTCTAACTTTTTGAGGAATCTCCATTCTGTTTTCCAGATTGGCTGCACTAGGTTCCATCCCCACCAACAGTGCAAGAGGGTTCCTTTTTCTCCACATCCTCGCCAACACCTGTTGTTCCTTATGTTGTTGATTTTAGCCATTTTGACAGGTGTGAGGTGATAACTCATTATAGTTTTGATTTGCATTTCCCCGATGATAAGTGATGCTGAGGATCTTTTCATGTGTTTTTTGGCCATCCGTATGTCTTCGTTGGAGAACTGTCCATTCACATCTTCTGCCCATTTTTCAAATGGGTTGGTGTTGAGTTGTAAAAGTTTTTTATATATTTTGGACACAAACCCTTCATAGGACATGTCATTTGCAAATGACATTCTCCCATTCAGTGGGCTGCCTTCTGGTTTTGTTGATTGTTTCCTTCGCTGTACAGAAGCTTTTTATTTAGATGTAATCCCAGTAGTTTACTTTTGCTTGTTTCCCTTGCCTCAGGAGACATGCCTAGAAAGAAGTTGCATCGGCTGGTGTCAAAGTTACTTCCTGTGTTCTCTTCTAGGATTTTTATGGTTTCACGTCTCACATTTAGGTCTTTAATCCATTTTTAATTTATTTTTGTTTGTGGTAAAGGAATGTGGTCCAGGTTCATTCTTTGCACGCAGCTGTCCAGTTTTCCCAGCACCATTTGGTGAAGAGAATGTCTTATTCCCATTGTATATTCTTTCCTACTTTGTTGAAGATTAATTGACCTTGTAGTTACCGGTTTATTTCTGGGCTTTCTATTCTGTTCCGTTGATCTATGTATCTGTTTCTGTACCAGTACAATACTGTTTTGATTAGTACAGTTTTGTAATATATCTTGCACTCCAGAATTGTGATATCTCCGGCTTTGCTTTTCTTTTTAAGATTGCTTTGGCTATTCAGGTGGGTCTGGGGGTCTTTTGTGGTTCTATACAAATTTTATGATTGATTGTTCTGCTTCTGTGAAAAATGCTGTTGGTATTTTGATAGTGATTGCATTAACTGTGTGAATTGCATTGGGTATTTTAGACATTTAAAAAATATTTGTTTTTCTAGTCCATGAGTATGGAATGTCTTTGCATTTCTTTGTGTCATCTTCAATTTCTTTCATCAGTGTTTTATAGTTTTCAGAATACAGGTCTTTTACCTCTTCGGTTAGATTTATTCCTAGATAGATATCTTATTATTTTTGGTGCAAATGTAAATGAGATTGTTTTCTTAATTTCTCTTGCTGCTGCTTGAGTATTGGTGTATAGAAATGCAAGATTTCCATACATTGATTTTCGTATCCTGTGACTTCACTTAATTCATTTATCAGTCTGGCAGTATTTTGGTGGAGTCTTTTGGATTTTCTATATATGGTGTCATATCATCTGCGAGAAGTGAAAGTTTTACTTCTTCCTTAACACTTTGGAAGCCTTTTATTCCTTCTTCTTGTCTGATTGCTGTGTTTGTCTGATTGCTAGTACTATGTTGAGTAAGAGTGGTGAGAGTGGACATCCTTGTCTTGTTCCTCACCTTAGGAACTGAGAACTCTTCCCCATTGAGGATGATGTTCGCTGTGAGTTTTTCATATGTGGCTTTTACTATGTTCAGCTGTGTTCCCTCTACACCTACTTCGTTGCGGGTTTTTATGAATGGATGTTGTTCTTTGTCAAATGCTTTTTCTTACCTTTCTCTGATTGATGTGATATATCACATTGATTGATTTGCAAATATTCAACCACCCTTGCAACCCAGGAATAATCCAACTCGATTGTGGTGAATAATCTTTCTAATGTATTCTTGGATTCAGTTTGCTAGTATTTTGTTGACGATTTTTCTAATGATGTTCAGCAGAGATATTGGCATGTGGTTCTCTTTTTTAATGGTGTCTTTATCTGGTTTTGCTGGCCTCATAGAATGGATTTGGAAGTTTTTCTCCCTTTTCTATTTCTTGGAATAGTTTGAGAAGAATAAATATTAGCTCTTCATTAATTAGTAGAATTTTCCTGGGAAGCTGTCTGGTCTTGGACTTTTGTTTCTTGGGAGTTTTTTTGATTACTGACTCAATATCTTTGCTGGTAATCATCTGTTCTAATTTTCCGTTTCTTCTTCAGTTTTATAGTTTATATGTTTCTAGGAATTTAGCTGTTTCTTCTAGGTTGTCCGGTTTGTTAGCATATAGTTTTTTGTAATATTCTCTTATAATTGCATTTTTGTGATGTTGCTTATTATTTCTTCTTCCTCATTTGTGATTTTATTTGAATCCTTTTTCTTTTTTTCTTGAGTCTTACTAGATGTTTGTCAATTTTATTGAATATTTCAAAGAACCAACTCCTTGTTTTATTGCTGTGTTCCATTGTTTTTTAAGTTTCTATATCATATACTTCTGCTGTAATCTTTATTACTCCTTTTTTCTACTGGTTTTAGGTTTTGTTCTTTTTCTAGCTCCTTTAAGATGTTTGAGATTTTTCTTGCTTTTGGAGATAGCCTTGTATTGTTATAAAGCAGTTTTAAAACTGTTTCTGTTGCATCCCAAAGGTTTTGGACCATTGTGTTTTCATTTGTTTCCATGTACTTTTTAATTTATTTTTTTATGTCCTGGTTGATCCATTCATTGTTGAGTAGCATGTTATTTAACTTCCATGTATTTGTCATCGTGCCAGATATTTTCTTGTGGTTGTCTGCTAGTTTCATAGTGTTTTGGTCAGAAAAGATGTATGCTGTGACTTCAATCTTCTTAAATTTGTTGAGGCTTGTTTTGTGGCCTAATATGTAATCTATTCTGGAAAATGTTCTGTGTGCACTTGAAAAGAATGTGTATTCTGCTGACTTAGGATGGAATGTTATGAATTTATCTGTTAAATCCATCTGTTATTCAAAGCCATTGTTTCTTTATTGCTTTTCTTTTTAGATGATCAGTACACTGATGTATGTGGGTGTAAAGTCCCCTATTATTGTATTATTATCCATTAGTTCCTCTATATTTGTTATTAACTTTTATGTATTTGGTGCTCTTATGTTGGGTGCATAAATACTTAGAATTGTTATATCTTCTTGTTGGATTGTCCCCTTTATTATTATATAGTGTTCTTCTTTGTCTCTTGTTACAGTCTTTGTTTTAAAGTCTAATTTGCCCAATAAAAGTATTGCTACTCTGACTTTCTTTTGACCTCTATTTGCATGATAGATGTTTCTCCCCCTCATTTTCAGTCTGCAGGTGTCTTTAGGTTTAAAAGGAGTCTCTTGTAGGCAGGATATGGATGGATCTTGTTTTTTTATCCCTCATGAATTTTGATTGGAGTGCTTAGCCCATTTACATTCAAAGCAGTTATTTATTGGTAGATATGTATTTATTGCCATTTTATTTATTTTATTCATTTTATTTATTTAATTTTTTTGATGGTTTCTGATTATTTTCTCTGATCCATTCCTGTTTTTCTCTCTTCTGTGGTGTGCTGGTTTTCTTTAGTGATGTATTTGGATTTGTTTGTCTTTATTTGCATATTAATCGCTTTATGTTTGTGTTTACCATTAGGTTTGTACATAATCTCTTTGGCATTTAGCAGTCTATATTACATTGATGGTCATTTAAGTTTGAGCCCGTTCTTTATTCCTTTTCTCACTATATTTTAAGTATATGTTGTCATATTTTACATCCTTTTATTTAGGGAGTTTCTTGACTGATTTTTTTACAGATCTATTCATTTTCAGTGCTTTTGTATTTTCCTACTCTTATACTGTCATTTTTGGTCTCTGTGTTCCACTCAGAGATTTCCCCTTTAAAATTATATGTATATTTGTTGCAGAGCTGGTTTAGTGAATGAACTCCCTTAGTCTTTGGGAAACTCTTAATCTCTCCTTCTATTCTGAATGGTAGCCCTGCTTGGATAGCGTATTCTTGGCTGCAGATTTTTCCCATTCGCGCACTTTGAATATACCATGCTCTTCTGGCTTGAAAAGTTTCTGCTGAATGATCCACTGATAGCCTGATGGAGTTTCCCTTTGTATGTGACTATATTCCTTTGCCTGCTGCTTTTAAAATTTTTTCTTTATCACTGTATTTTGCCAGTTTAATTACTTTAAGTCTTTCTGTGGATCTAATTTTTTTATTTTGGTGGTGTGTGTGTGTGTGTGTGTGGGTTCTCTGTGTCTCTTGGATCTGGATGTCTATTTCCTTCCCCAAGTTGAGGGAAGTTCTCAGGTATTATTTCTTCAAATAAATTTTCTTCCCCCTTTTTTCTGTCTTTTTCTTCTGGGACTCCTAGACTATGAATATTAATACATTTGATGGTGTCACTGAGTTCCCTATACATATTCTCATTTTTCATGATTATTATTTCTCTCTTGTTCTTGATTACTTTTTCCACTACTGTCTTCTAGGTCATTAATTTGTTTCTCTGCTGCTTCCAGCCTACTGTTCATTCCATCAAGCTTATTTCTTATTTTATTTATTGAGCCCTTTTTATTGGCTTTGATATTCTTTATCTCTGTGTTAATGGTCTTACTGATGCCTTTCACTCTTTTCTCAAGTTCAGTGAATAGTTTTATGGTCATTACTTTAAATTCTCTATCTGGCATGTTACATATATCTGTTTTACTTAGATCTCTGCCCATGCCCTTGTCCTGTTCTTTCATTTGGGACAAGTTCATCAGTCTTCTCATTTTGTCTTAGTCTCTGTGCATGCTTCTGTGTATTAGGAAAATCAGCTATATCTCCAATTTTGAGGGTAATGAAGAAGAGGTCATGTAGTGCTGTGCCATGTAGTGTCTCCTGTTCCCCAGGGCCTGGCACTTCTGGGAGTATCTCCAGTGTGTGCTGCATGTGCTCAGCTGTTGTGTCCTGACCCCTTTATCCTTCAGGCCAGTCATCTGTGGAGCCTATCTTTGCTTGTATTTGTCAGTGTTTGGTCCCTGGTCTGAATGTAGCACATTAACTAGGTGTGCTTGTGGAATGAAGTTTGTCACCACCACCACTGGAACCGAGGCCCTGCAAATCTCCCGCCTCCAGGGGCACTGAGTGAGCAAGGATTTGGGCCAGACTTCTGGGTGAGGGAGCCCACAGTGCTAGGACTGAGGCAAACATGACTGGGAGGGGCAGTTCTATCCAAGCACAGGGCAGGGAGGCTTGGTGTAAGCAAGTTAGGTAAGGAGTGTGGATGCTGCACTGGTTCCCATAAGTAGCCCTGTGCTTATGCTGAGGGGCAGGGAAGGGAAATGGCTCCTGCCAGTTCCTTTGTTCCTTGAAGGGTCTCTCCATGAGTGCTGCCCCTCTGGGACATTGGCCAAGATGAGCAGGTAACATCCCCACTGTGTGCCCCCCAGGTGCTCTTCAGATCACTGTTTCCACACTATGTTCATGGGCTTCTCTCCAAGAGCAGTTCAGTGCCCTCTGGGCTTTAACCCAGCCAAGCCTGCTGACCTTCAAAACTTGGGTCTTTAACCCAACTGGTTGCAAGAACTCATGAAATTCAGCTCCTTTCTCTTTCCAGTTGTTATGGGGATTCATATTCTGGTGTGCTCTCCTTTGTTTAGTCTGTCTCTAGCACTTTTCTCTTCCACTGCCACCATCCATTTCTCTCAAACCTCATCTCCGTACTTCCTACCTTCTTCTGTGTTGAGTCTTCTCTACCTTTAGTTGTGGGTTTGTACTACCAGTTTATAGATCAGTTTCTAGGGTATTTAGGATGATTTGATAGTTACCTAGTTGTGGGATGAGGCAAGTCTTGTGTTCTCCTACTCTGCTACCATCTTCCTACTCTGCTACCATCTTCCAAGTTTGTGTAGTATGAAACCTTTTAAGATTTTCATCTTGGGGTGCCTGGGTGGCTCAGCTAGTTAAGCATCTACCTTCAACAGAGGTCATGTTTTGGGGGTCCTGGGTTTGGGCCCTTTGTTGGGCTCCCTGCTCAGTGGTGAGCTCACTTCTCCCACTTTCTCTATCCCTCCCTCCAGCTCATGCTCGCTCTCTTTCAATCTCTCAAAAAATAAAATCTTTTTAAAAAACATTTTTAAAAGATTTTCACCATAGTAAGATTTTTTCATTTTTCCCCAAAAAAAATCCCTCAAGAGGATTCAGTCAGGTTGATATTTTATACCAATCCTTTACAACAGTACACTGAAGTAGATGGTGTATTCTACACTGAAGTTTTTAAGTTTTGTTTACCCTACATATTTTATCGTCCTATAACCTATATTCCATTCCATTTTTACCTTTTTATCTTCTTAGATGAAGAAGAGATAGAAATGATAATCTTGAGATTAGAAATAATGAAATTTTTATTTGGCAATTACACAGGGCTATTATATTCTTATCAGTACTTACAAACTAGTGGCCAGTTAAAGTAGGTAGGGAACCTAGTGGTTTTAGACGTGTTGATGGAGGAGAGAATAATTGTTTTCTTCTTTCTAAAACTGAAGAAAAAATGGTTGGTTGTCTAAAGACTACAGAAAGATTTTTTGCAAGTAGTAGGGTAGTGTCCAAGCACATAACAATGTGGTTATTTTATCTTTACTTATATCCTCTCTGGAGGGTTCAAGACAATTTGGACCAAAGGAGGAGCATTGAAAATATATATTTGTTTCTGTAATTTCATTATGTATTCTACATAATAAGGAACTGAGAAATACGTAAATGTGATTGTTTCTCCATTTTAATCCTGGGCTTTTGCTTAAGCATTTTCAAAATGGCATAAAGTAAAAGTATCTACTGGGTTGTATTTATGTTGTGCTAACCCAGCTAGGGAAAGATGCATTGGGCTGCTTTAGCCACTGCAGTATTTAAAAAGCATTTGGAACTTTTCATAAGGGGACAAGTCAGATTTTTGTTTGTTTGTTTTTTTCTCACCTATCTCTGGAGTGGCCATTGATTAGTTTACAAATAATTCGCCCGTTAAAAGTGCATTTCCATTCTTTGTTCCTTTCCCTTACTTTTACGTAGATAATGTTAGTAACAAACTAAAGCAGAGAAGAATTTCATTTCTGAACATCTTACCTAGTAGCAGATTAAAATGGAAGATGTTGTCAACTAAGTTGAAAAATATATATAGTGTACAATACTCATCTCTAAGCAATTTACACATTACACACTGTTAATGAAAAGTGTGTTAAATCAGCCATTGTTACGAATTGTGCTAGCCAGTGTGGGTTGCTTCTCAAAAGGTCGTTTGTAAACTGGTTATCTAGAACTCAGCCCATTTTCATTAATTCATTTAATAAAAATTGGAGATCTCCTAGGTATTATAAAAGACAAAGATACCTCTTAAAATCCAGGATGGGTGAAAGTTGTCTTTGGAGAAGTAACAGAAGATTGTATAATTCATGTATGATGATGATTAGGCACCCAGTAGCTTTTCTAAAAACGATTTTGCAGCCTCATTAATGAGAAATTGACAGACTTTAAAGATTTGGGCTTTTTAGAAAAAAGAGTTGGAGACAGACCTCATTGGCAAGTTAGTCCTGTGGAACTTTCTCTGAGGTGTCTTTCTCTGAGCTGTCTTTCTCTGAGCTGTTCCTGTTTTCGTAATTGCTTCTCTTTCATTCTGAACAGTCACAGTGACTCTCATGGCAGCCTGAGCCTTGTGAGGAGTGGAGTACTGTTGCAGTTCATATGTTAGAAATTACCTGTACATTCATACAGTGCTATTTTCCAGTGAGTTTTATATTAAAAGTTATAGGAAAAGATAAAGCAACAGAAATAAAATCCTGTATGTAAATCACAAATGCACTTCATAGGAAGAATAACTTAGGTCAGTTGTAATTGAATAATATTTTGCAAAAGAAAGATACCAGAAGCTGGTGTGGACTTTGTCAGTTGTCTACATCTTTTTCAAAATTGTGGCAAAAAAGTAAAATTGAGGGCGGGGCAAGATGGCAGAAGAGTAGGAGTCCTCAACTCACCTAGTCCCACCAACTTACATAGTTAACTTTCAAAACATCCTGAACACCTATGAATTCAACCTGAGATTTAAAGAGAGAACAGCCAGAATGCTACAGAGAGAAAAGTTTTCGCTTCTAACAAGAATCATCTAGGGTGAAATTTACTTAGGTCGTGTTTAAGTTTTCGCTTCTAACAAGAATCATCTAGGGTGAAATTTACTTAGGTCGTGGTTGATATTTTTGACTCAGCCCACTCATACAGCCACTCTGCACTAGAAAGAAGAACTCACCACAAAAGAAAGAATCAGAAACCGTACTGTCTGCCACAGAGTTACAGAATTTGGATTACAATTCGATGTTAGAAAGCCAACTCAGAAGCATAATTACAAAGCTACTGGTGGCTCTGGAAAAAAAAGCATAAAGGACTCTAGAGACTTCGTTACTGCAGAATTTAGATCTAATCAGGCCAAAATTAAAAATAAATGAGATGCAATCCAAACTGAATGTCCTAAAGGCTAGGGTTAATGAGGTGTAAGAAAGAGTGAGTGACATAGAAGACAACTTAATGGTAAGAACAGAAACTGAGGAAAAAAGAGAAAAACAAAATTAAGAGACCATGAAGAAAGCCTTAGGGAAATAAATGATAGCCTGAGAAGGAAAAATCTACATATAATTGGGGTTCCAGAAGACGCCAAGAGGGAGAATGGACCAGAAAGTATATTTGAACAAATCATAGCTAAGAACTTCCCTAATTTGGGACAGAAGCAGGCATTCAGATCCAGGAGATACAGAGGTTCCCGCCAAAATCAATAAAAACCGTTCAACACCTCAACATTTAACAGCGAAACTTGCAAGTTCCAAAGATAAAGAGAAAATCCTTAAAATAGTGAGAGACAAGAGATTCTCAACTTACATGGAGAGACATATCAGATTCACAGCAGGCCTCTCCACAGAGATCTGGCAGGCCAGAAAGGGCTGGCATGGTATATTCAGGCTCCTAAATGAGAAGAACATGCGGACAAGAATACTCTATCCAGCAAGGCTCTCTTCAGAATGGAAGGAGAGATAAAGAGCTTCCAAGATAGGCAGAAACTGAAAGAATATGAGGGAAAGAGGGAGCCCAAAGGAAATAATCCACAAAAATAGGGACTGAATAGGTATTATGATGATGCTAAATTCATATCTTTCAATAGTTACTCTGAACATGAATGGGCTAAATGATCACATCAAATGACGCAGGGTATTGGACTGCATAAAAAAAAGCAAGACCCATTTATTTGCTGTCTATAAAGAGACTCATTTTAGACGTAAGGACACATGCAGCCTGGAAATGAAAGAGTGCAGAACCATTTACCATTCAAATGGTCCTCAAAAGAAAGCTGGGGTAGCAATCCTCATATCAGATAAAGTTTATCCCAAAGACTGTAGTAAGAGATGAAGAGGGACACTATATCATACTTAAAGGGTATATCCAACAAAAACAATCATGAATATTTATGCCCCTAATGTGGTGAGGGAGCTGCCAGGTATATCAATCAATTAATAACCAAAGTAAAGACTTACTTAGATAATAATAAACCAATTGTAGGAGATTTCAACACGGCGCTTTCAGCAAATGACAGATATTCTAAGCCCAACATCAGCAAAGAAACAAGGGCCTTAAATGATGCACAGGACCAGATGGATTTCACAGATATATACAGAACTTTCCATCCAAATGCAACTGAGTACATTTTTCTCAAGTGCACATGGAACTTTCTCCAGAATAGATCACATACTGGGTCACGAATCAGGTCTCAACTGATACTAAAGGATTGGGATTGTCCCTTGCATATTTTCAGACCAGAATGCTTTGAAACTAGAACTCAGTCACAGGAAAAAAATTGGAAGAAACTCCAACACATGGAGGTTAAAGAGTATCCTGCTAAAAGATGAATGGGTCGACCAGGAAATTAGAGAAGAATTAAAAAGATTCTTGGACTAATGAAAATGAAGATACAAGCATTCAAAATGTTTGGGATACAGTAAAAGCAGTCCCAAGAGGGGAAATACATCACAATACAAGTCTCCCTCCAAAAATTGGAAAAAACTAAATACACAAGCTAACCTTGCACCTAAAGGAATTGGAGAAAGAACAGCAAGTAAAACCTACACCCAGCAGAAGAGAGTTAATAAAGATTCGAGCAGAACTCAATGAACTAGAGACCAGAAGAACTGTAGAACAGATGAACAGAACCAGGAGTTGGTTCTTTGAAAAAATTAATAATATATGTAAACTATTGGCCAGCCTTATTAAAAGGAAAAGAGAAAAGACACAATAAAATCATGAATGAAAAAGGAGAGATCACAACCAATACCAAGGAAATACAAACGATTTTAAAAACATATTATGAGCAGCTATAAGCCAACAAATTAGGCAATCTAGAAGAAATGGATGCATTTCTGGACAACAACAAATTACCAAAACTGGAACAAGAAGAAATAGAAAGCCTGAACAGGCCAATAACCAGCGAGGAAGTTGAAGCAGTCATCAAAAACCTCCCAAGACACAAAAGTCCAGGGCCAGATGGCTTCCCAGGGGAATTGTATCAAACATTTAAAGAGGAAATAATACCTATGCTACTAAAGCTGTTCCGAAGGATAGAAAGGGATGGAATACTTCCAAACTCATTTTATGAGGCCAGTATCACCTCGATTCCAAAACCAGACAGGTATCCATGAAAAAGGAGAATTAAAGACCAGTATCCCTGATGAACATGGATGCAAAAATTCTCAACAAGATACTAGCCAGTAAGATCCAACAGTACATTAAGAAGATTATTCACTATGACCAAGTGAGATTTATCCCTGGGATGCAAGGTTTGTTCAACAGTCTTAATAATACAACGTGGTAGATCATATCAACAAGGGATAAAACGAGAACCATATGATCCTCTCAATAGATGCAGAGAAAGCATTTGACAAAATACAGCATCCATTCCTGATAAAACTCTTGAGAGTGTAGGGATAGAGGGAACATTCCTCAATATCTTAAAAGCCATTTATGAAAAGGCCACAGTGAATATCATTCTCAATGGGGAAAAACAGAGCCTTTCCCCTAAGATCAGGAACAGGACAGGGATGTCCACTCTCACCACTGCTATTCAACATAGTACTAGAAGTCCTAGCCCTCAGCAATCAGGCAACAAAAAGAAAGAAAAGGCATTCAAATTGGCAAAGAAGAAGTTAAACTCTCCCTCTTTGCAGATGACATGATACTATACATAGAAAACCCAAAAGACTCCACCCAAGATTGCTAGAATTCTTAGCAATTTGGCAATGTGACAGGATACAAAATCAATGCCCAGAAATCAGTGGCATTTCTATACACTAACAATGGGACTGAAGAAAGAGAAATTAAGGAGTCAGTCCCATTTACAATTGCACCCAAAAGAATAAGATACCTAGGAATAAACCTAACCAAAGAGGTAAAGGATCTATACCCTAAAAACTATAGAACACTTCTGAAAGAAATTGAGGAAGACACAAAGAGATGGGAAAATATTCCATGCTTATGGATTGGAAGAATTAATATTATGAAAATGTCTATGCTACCCAGGGCAATTTACACATTCAGTACAATCCCTATAAAATACCATGGTCTTTCTTCAGAGAATTGGAACAAATCATCTTTAGATTTGTGTGGCATCAGAAAAGACCCCTAATAGCCAGGGGAATATTGAAAAAGAAAACCAGAGCCGGGGGCATCACAGTGCCATATTTCAAGTTTACTACAAAGCTGTGATCATCAAGACAGTGTGGTACTGGCACAAAAACAGACTCATAGATCAGTGAAACAGAATCCAGAAATGGGCCCTCAACTCTGTGGTCAACTAATTCGACAAAGCAGGAAGGAATATCCACTGGAAAAAGGACAGTCTCTTCAATAAATGGTGCTGGGAAAATTGGACAGCCACATACAGAAGAATGAAACTAGACCATTCTCTTACACCATACACAAAGATAAACTCAAAATGGATGGAAGATCTAAATGTGAAACAAGAATCCCTCAAAATCCTAGAGGAGAACACAGGCAACACCCTTTTTGAACTTGGCCACCGTAACTTCTTGCAAGATACAACCATGAAGGCAAGGGAAACCAAAGCAAAAATGAACTATTGGGATTTCATCAAGATAAAAAGCTTCTGCACTGCAAAAGAAACAGTCAACAAAACTAAAAGACAACCTACAGAATAGGAGAAGATATTTGCAAATTACATATCAGATAAAGGGCTAGTATCTAAGATCTATGAAGAACTTACTAAACTCAACAGCAAAGAAACAAACAATCCAATCATGAAATGGGCAAAAGACATGAATAGAAATCTCACACAGGAAGACATACACATGGCCAACAAGCACATGCGAAAATGCTCCACATCAGTGGCCATCAGGGAACTACAAGTCAAAACCACAATGGGATACCACCTCACACCAGCGAGAATGGGGAAAATTAACAAGACAGGAAACCACAAATGTTGGAGAGGATGTGGAGAAAAGGGAACCCCCTGCACTGTTGGTAGGAATGTGAACTGGTGCAGCCACTCTGGAAAACTGTGTGGAGGTTCCTCAAAGAGTTAAAAATAGACCTGCCCTACGACCCAGCAATTGCACTGCTGGGGATTTACCCCAAAGATACAGATGCAGTGAACCGGGAGGATACCTTCCCCCCAATGTTTATAGCAGCAATGTCCACAATAGCCAAACTGGGGAAGGAGCCTCAATGTCTTCGACAGATGAATGGATGCGGAAGATGTGGTCTATGTATACAATGGAATATTACTCAGCCATTAGATACAACAAATACCCACCATTCGCTTCCACGTGGATGGAACTGGAGGGTATTATGCTGAGTGAAGTAAGTAAATCAGAGAAGGACAATCGTTATATGGTTTTACTCAGATGGGGAATATAACAAATAGAGAAAGGAATTATAAGGGAAAGGAGAGAAAATGAGTGGGAAAAATTAGGGTGACAAGACATGAGAGACTGCTGACTGAAACGAACAAAGGGTAGTGTGGAAGGGGAGATGGGCAGAGGGATCGGGTGACTGGGTGATGAGCACAGCACTGGGTGTTATACTATATGTTGGCAAATTGTAGTTCAATAAAAAATATACATATAAAAAAAGTACAAATTTTCAAGAACTCTGTGCCAGGAGGTTTAGGGGAAGGGGCAATATGATTATCGTGATTTGACAATTTCCTCTCTTCTCCAAAATTTAGTCCAAAAATCATTAAGCCATATTTTTGAGGTTATTATTGCTTCAGAAGCCAGATAACAAAAAATTACTTTCTGCAGCAATGGAAGTATCTCCAGGGCTTGAGAAATCTTAAATAATGTTGAAGAAAAGCGAGAATCATTATTATTATTTTGCTATTTCTAGCACATGAGCATTGACAAGGCAGAAAGTCTGAGGCTAAGTGGATTCTCTTCTTAGTGCCCTTACAAATTATATAGATAATATAACTTATTTGTGACATTATGTATATATTAATCCATGCGCTCTTATGTACACATGGTATTGTTAAAATTTTCGTTTATGATCATTTCTTAGCTGTTAAAATTATAACTGGTAAAGTAGGTTAATAGTGGTTGCCTTTGATCTTGTGATCTCACTGTGAGAGGAAAGCTCTTGAAAAAAAACATCAAATCAATTTTATAGGAAATATGGAGAAGCTTCAGAACAACTTAGAGTTTGCTCTCACACAAAGATTCTATGCAACTTAAATATTTCTCTTCTCTATTTTTTTATTTTTGGTGGGGTAGGGGGATGAGGAGCAGAGGGAAAAGGAGAGAGAGAGACACTCTTAAGCAGATTCTGTATCCAGCGCAGAGCCCAACTCAGGGCTTAATCTCATGACCCTGAGATCGTGACCTGAGCTGCAATCAAGAGTTGGAAGCTTAGCCAACTAAGCCACACAGGGACCCCTTGGAACAAGGATATTTAGCCTAAAGATTATAATTTTTAGTTTGTCATGAAGTTAATCACATGAGTGTGAAATTAAGTTCTATTAAAAGAGCTAAAATTTCCTGTGTGTCTATGTTCTTTACATGTGTTTGTGACTGATAGTGCTCTGTTAGCTGTAGGAAAATCATTCCAGTTTAGGAAACATTTTTGGGGGTAGAGTTTGCTGAGAATATTATAGAAATTAGCTATTTTCATCATATAAATAATGTTAAATTTATTGTAGAACCATTTTATCTATTTTTTTTCCATTTTATCTATTGATAGAAGTCAAAGTAGTGCTAAAAAAAAAAACCAAACAAACAATATGATTTAGGAGCTCCCTTTCTGTAGTTGTTTAATTTTGAATACTATGAAACTTTGTTTGTATTACTTGATATATTTAAAACTGAGCTCTTGAGTTCCAAATTTATTCCTTCCTCCTCTCACTAAATGGCACCATTATTCACCCAGTTGCTCAAGCCAAAACTGTAGAGAACATTCTTAATTCCTTCCCCATTTTATCCCCCAAATAGAATCTATTAACCTAATTCTCCTTTACCTCCAAATGAGCCACTTCTCTCACCTAAGCTAGTCTTTAGCCTCTTACCTGATGGTCCTGCTTCGTCTTTAGTCATCCTGTAATCCATTCTCGACCTCACTGTCAAGCTGATCCTTGTAATATATGAACCAGATCATATTTGTTCCAGCTTAAAACATACTAATGGCTTTCTGTTGCACTTGATGTAATACTCAAGCTCCTTGTGGTAACGTACAAGCCTTCCATGATCTTGTCCCGGCCTCTTGCTATGACCTTACCATCTACCTCCTCCTCCCTACTCTGCAAGCACCAGCCACACTGGTGTTGTGTTCTGTCCCTTAAATCAATGTACTTCCTATCTCCCTGTAGTTTAAGTCCTGTCACATGTCACCATCTCAGAGAAGCCTTCCTGGCTCCCTGTGGACAGCAGTTATCAGGCTCCTCTAGCCCCTCATTGTCTTTTAATTTTTCACCCACATTGTCTTTTAATTTTTCAAACCTATATCTTGATCTGAAGTTCTTTTGTTGATTTATATGTTTTTCTCTGACCTTCGAACCCTCATTAGCCCTTTGAGAATAAAAGCCATCTCCATCCATTCTGCTTTCCCATCCTCAGTACTTGAAACATTGTCTGATACCTAGTGGATACACAGTATATATTTGTGAATAAACTATAAAATAACAATTGATTTTTTTTTCTTTTTGCTGTATCTCATTTTCTAGTGAAGGTTCCAAGGGGTTCAGAGAGAGCAGTTTAGCAGAAAATAAAATGAAGAGAATAGTAAACCTAGTAAAACCAGAATCATTAATTCTCTATTGGCTGTGTTCTTAGAATACTATTTACTAAGGAGCTCTGTTTAAAAAGTTTTTCCCCGGGGGATCCCTGGGTGGCTCAGCGGTTTAGCGCCTGCCTTTGGCCCAGGGCGCGATCCTGGAGTCCCGGGATCGAGTCCCACATCAGGCTCCTGGCATGGAGCCTGCTTCTCCCTCCTCCTGTGTCTCTGCCTCTCTCTCTCTCTACGTCTATCATAAATAAATAAATAAATAAATAAATAAATAAATAAATAAATAAATCTTTAAAAAAATAAAAATAAAAAGTTTTTTTCCCATTAAAACAATGGTACAAGACAATATAAATAGATCCAAACATACTATTTTATTCCATAAATATATCAGGTGTTCATTGGCAGATGGTTAATTGCCTGAGAATTAGCTTCTTCAGCTAAATTCTACAACAGTTCTCTAAAGTTCTCCAAAGAAGATTTGAGAAGTTACACTTCATTTCTAATTAAGCAGCCTAGACAGTTTCGTGTTTTTAATGACATTTGTTTTTAGAGAAGGCATTCTGAAGTTTTAAGTACATAATAAAATAACATGGCAGACGTAAAGCTTTAAAATTATAAACATACTCAGTTACTGTCTAGAACTGGAATTGTATTTGTATGATTGAAAAGTTTTAGTAAACTTGTAGGCCAAAGTGGAGTTAAATAGTTTAGAAACATTTCCATTCAGCTTTTCACTCTTTGGTCCACTCAGAAGATGAAAATAATTTATTTGCCTTCTCATACTTTTAAATTCTGGTATAAAAAAAGGTAGACTTAAAAGGTACACCTTTAAGTATCTGAACTGCAGAAAGGTCAGACTAACTACAGTCACAACTCTGAATCTGACTTCTATAAACTTGCCTGATGTGATCCAGACCTTTATTTGATTTTTACTTCATGGTTGACTTTCTTCTGCTTCACTGATTATTCCCACTAAAGGAATTAGAGATGTTTAGATTGTAAACTGGGTATTTTAGTTTTTATATACATCTTAGGTATGTTTTTAGGCGTTGCTACATTTTTTCTAATTAGTGTCTTAAGTTGAAGTAGTGATGATTTATCACTAAGGTGTCATTCATATATAAATTTTGTTGTCTTTGCTCTGGGTTTTGTTTTAACTATTTCAGTGAGCTACTACTTCAGCTTCCCGTGGTATCAGTGTCAAGGTTCTAACCTTAAAAAAGCCAAACCCCAAACTAAACTCTGGTGTCTATCTCTGGGTTTAAGATTTACCTCACAGGTTGCCTTCAAACAGCATAAGGGCACTGTTTTCTTTTTCTTTCTTTCTTTCTTTCTTTCTTTCTTTTTTTTTTTTTTAAAGATTTTATTTATTCATGCATGAGAGACACAGAGAGAGGCAGAGACACAGGCAGAGGGAGAAGCAGGCTCCATGCGGGAACCCAACGTGGGACTCAATCCCGGGACCCCAGGATCAGGCCCTGGGCCAAAGGCAGGCACTAAACCACTGAGCCACCCAGGGATCCCAGTTGCAAGTTGCTTCTTTTGGAGAAGAAACACTTATTAAACGTTTGCGTAGGGTTTTTATGGTGGTTTTTTTTGGGGGGGGGGGTTCTCTATATAGAGTATATTTATTGTAGAATTTTTGTGCTAAACTACAAAGGCATTTTAGGTTAAAGCCAAGTTTTATTGGGATTGTGCAGTCAGACAAGGAAAGCATTGGATTTCCCGAAACTTAGAAACAGAGCTAAACAGGAAGGATGGTCCACAGTGGTCATCCTTGGAAGTTGTTCTGCAACAATCATTCCACTGTTACCTGCTTTACTGCCTTCTATCTTAAGCTTTAAGGCACTTTCATTTCTACTGTTTGAGCAAAGCACATACACATTATTTTTCCAGTTACTTTCTATTGGTAAAATGTGTTAACCACATTAAAGTATAAGAAAATTCATATTATAATGAACACATGTTTTTCTTAAAACAAAAACATTAACTTTCAATGGTGACTCTTAATCCAAATTCATGGGAGAGAAATGTATGATAATACTTATTCAGCTTTTTAAACTCCTAAGGATTTGATGTTGCATTGGACAGGCATTTATTTCCCAATTCAGGGGGAATTTGAGAAAAGTAATATTATAAAACAGGATTTCTTTCCTGCTGCTGTTGCTTACATCAAGGTTTTCACAGTGTTACTATGAAGACCAAAAGGAGTCCTTCTCACTACCTCCCTAAACAGATGAAGTAGAGTCATGGGAAGTCATTCACTAGTGACTTACCAAACATAGCACATTTGGATAGTTACTACTAAATTCTGCTTCCAGTTCATTTTTTATATCATAGATATGCCCCCTACCCCACCCCCATCCCAGTTAGCTACATCTCTCTTTCTCTGAATGAAGACCATTCCCCAAGATGAAATGAGATACCTTTCTTCAAACTTTGATTTCAAGTGTCCGTCTGACCCCTTAGAGGGCATGTACCTCTTTAGGTTCAGTTTCTTGATTTATAAAATGTAATAGTCTCCTTTGGTTTTGAAATAAAAATCCTAAACTATTAAAAGTATCCTAATAAATTTGATGCTTATTTTTGTATTCTTTACAGCTAGGAAAAGAAGCTGATCAATAGCAAATAAGTGTAATTTCTCTGGTTTTAAATAATTTCAAGCCGTTTCTGTCATGATTTATATTCTATTCTGATGTTCTCTAACTCAAGTAATTCTTTTCCCTTTAGGTTACTCACTATAAACAGTACCCACCCAATACAAGTAAAGTTTATTCCTACTTTGAATGCCGTGAGAAGAAGACAGAAAACTCCAAAATAAAGAAGGTGAAATACGAGGAAACAGTATTTTATGGGTTGCAGTACATTCTTAATAAGTACTTAAAAGGTATTATTTTTCCTAGTACATTTAAAATGCTGCTTTTATGTAATGCTTCACAGTTTTTCTCCTATATTGTTATATTCTGTGATTGAAGTAACTCTTTGAATGGTTTAATTACTTATTACTTTGACTATTTTAAGGGTTATTTTGGAATTGTAGAAAACCTGTTCATTTGAATGCATAAATCTTATAATTTGGTATATGTGCTTGTTCTAAATATGAGAAAGATTTTTCTGAAACTAATAAATTTGGGAATAAATTTAGAAAAGTCAATAATTTTCTGAGGCTAATCTGGTAAGTTAATAGATTGAAGTCAGTTCACAGTAAAGGATTCATTATTCACCTGGGAACTCATTTTGAATTATGGTAGCAAATAAAAAATATTTTTCATAGTCCATTTTATCTTAAAGGCCTATGTTTCAGAACTGCCTGACACTGTGGCTTTAGTCTCAGATGCATTTTAAGATGGAAAAAAAACCAAAATAATTTATTTGCCCTTTTATTTGAAAGTCCACTTCTAGTATGTTTTATAATGGTATTTCCAGGGGGAGAACAGTTCCCAAAGGTTTTATACATTTTGTGAACTTAAAATTTCATCTCTGAAGCCGTATAAAATAAAAATAATCTCAAAAATGAATACAGATTAGTTGAATTTTACACAGATAATTGCCTTTTTCCATAATCTTGGCAATTTTAAGATAGTTCAGATATGTTTCACCATTGAAAACCTATTTGAGTATCCAAAGTACTTTGCAGCAAGACTTCCCAAGATATTTTAAATGAGTTTACTAAGTGACCTTATATAAAGTCACTAAAGACTTATGCCATTCTTCAGTTCTATAGCTAAAAATCTTTATTATTTATTATTAATTATAGCTAAAATTAAGTGCCTATTATAGAGGCCAGCATTATGCTAAGTGCTTCATGTCTTAACCCTCTTAGTCCTCACCGTCATTCTGTAAGTAGGTTTTCTACTATTATCCTCATTTTACAGCCAACAATAACTAAAGGTGTATTTGAGGAACAAAAGCTTAGTACTTGTGAAAATTACTGGATTAGTAGCCCTGAAGATCCCCTTTATGAATAAAGTAAAAAGATTTATCTGGAAAATTATCTGTATCCAATTTGAAGAATATATAAATTAATAATGATAGAAAAAATATCATCTTTAAAGTTAACTTATTGTGATTTTTTTTTTTAAATACCACATGCATAGTAATTTCTTCCGCACATCTGCTTTTCAGATAAGAACATATATGCTTAGGGTGAGTGAGCAGAAGTGTAAATTCCTTTTCTGGCTGTGCTGTTGACTCTGGGTGATCATTTAACCCTTCAGTTCTTGTTTTTTTATACACAGAATGGTAAAATAGCTAGAGAGATTATTCCTACAGCATCTCAGCAATTTATAGAATGCCTTTAGAAATGTAAACAGGAGAAATTTGTCTTTTCAGGTAAAGTAGTGACCGCAGAGAAGATCCAGGAAGCCAAAGAGGTGTATAGAGAGCATTTCCAGGATGATGTCTTTAATGAAAAGGGATGGAACTACATTCTTGAGGTAAAATAGGGTTTTCATGTTTTGCTCTACTTTGGTTTTGCTTTTAGTTAAAAATGTCTTACAAAGGAATTTGAATAGTAGACTATAATTACAACTTTTTCCTGTCTATGACCCAAATATAATGGCTATTTTAGACAATCTTGTGAAAAGTTAAGGGTAACATTTAATTTTTTTCTCTGGTAACAGATCATTACTATATAGAATCTATAGCAGGTCTAAGTAATTGGTTATAATATAAATGAATTATAATTTATATCAGTATTTTTCAGAAAGGTGATTTAATCTTTTCATTGAAAATACACTATATAATGAAGAAAGGGCATGGTTATTTGGCAGTTTTGAAATTTAAGTCTATTTTCTTGGCTATAGATTATTTAAGGGAATCGATGCAGGAAGTCTAACACTATCTAGTAATTCTAGGACATTTCCCCCAACTGAATAATTGGAATGGTTCTGTGTTGATCCATAAAGTCAGTTTTTATTCTTTGTCATACTCTGTCATAACCTAGTATGTTTGGATCAATTACTTAAACTTTTGAGCATCCAAATACCTGGGAATTGAGTAATAAGAGGGTGAATGTCCTCTGGTGGTGGCCTTTACTACAAAGATAGCGTGGGAATGGGGTCTTTTGGCATCTTGCCATGTAAACTGTTAATTTTATGTTGTAAAAACAAATGTCTTTTCTATCGTAGACTATCAAACACAAAATAATTAGAAATACTTTAACTTTCAGGACTATATCGTAATACTGAGGTTTATTTTTTTTACTTATTGGTCTTTGAAGAAGTCAGGTAAGCACTCTGTGCTGTACTTGCCATATATCTTAAGTAAGGTCAGTAAAATCTGCTGACTAACTCCTGCGCTTACCCCATTTGGCTTATTGAGAAGAGAACGGTAATAGATAAGTTCAGTGTTGAGCTTATTAATATAATTCCCAGTAGCCAGGGTGATAAATCTTTTGATTTTCAGAGAATCTTAGGGATCTGATCTAGTCTTCTCTAACCCTGTTTTAAGATTAGAGTCTGAGACCTAGAAATGTTTAAATGACTTGCCCAGAATCCAAGTCAGTGCTAGTTTTTCTAAGGCAGTATTTCTGCTATATCTTGAGGCCTTCCAGTGCTTCTCATTAAACAGATTTTTCTTTTACCTAGTACTTACCTCAAATCCCATAAAAACTATTAGGATTTCTGAAATAATTTGCCTTCCTAGCCAAAATATAGCTACAGCTTTTACCTTTAAAAGAAGGGAGGCATAATTAAGTACCCGATAATGCTCTCTAGCAAATATGTTTCAGCCTAGGTTTGGAGAGAATTGTTAACTCCAATATTGGTTGCCAAAGTTTTAGAAAGTACACTTAATGGTTGTCCTGTCTGCTACTAAATTGGTTTCCAGTCTGCTACCAGGATGAAGAGAAAACCTACTTAAGGTTCTTCTACTGGCAGGGATCTCTCTCTTTTCCTCTTTTTTTTTTTTTAAGATTTTATTTAGTTGAGAGAGACAAAAATAGTGACAGAAATAGCAAGAGAGACCACAAGCAGGGAGGAGAAGGAGAAGACGGCTCCCCACTGAGCAGGGAGCCTGAAGATGTGGGGCTTGATCCCAGGACCCTGAGATCATGACCTGAGAGGAAGGCAGATGTTTAACTGACCAAGCCACTCAGGCGCTCTCTCATTTCTTTTTTGTTTGTGTCATTATTTTATGTTGCTAATAGTAGTCCCTTATTTTGTCTTCTAGCCTTTAGCTTTTTTTTTATGGAAATGGCTACTTAGAAGAAAGATGGTATTCTTGGAATATTTTTGGAATATGTTGGAATAAACTTTTTTTGAAAGAATGGGAAAAACTTTTGATGAGTTTGACATTATCTTCTAGTGAGAAATGTTCTTAGAAGTACTTTAATATAAAATTTAAAGATTAATATCAATGCCTAAACTATTAATCATTTTAGCTAATTTTATTTTAAGAGAATAAGGATATTCTGACTACATTACTAGCAGTATAGTAACATGTACAATTGCAGTTTCTATGACAGTAAGTTTAGCTCTGTAAGATGTAAAGAACCTTATTAAAACAGGTAAGTACATATCATCTGTTGAATTAATAAATTCATTATTGTCTGTTACCAGAAATATGATGGGCACCTTCCAATAGAAATAAAAGCTGTTCCTGAGGGCTATGTCATTCCCCGAGGAAATGTTCTCTTCACAGTGGAAAACACAGATCCAGAGTGTTACTGGCTTACAAATTGGATTGAGGTGAATTTATTTTAATTATGTAACATCAGTTAAAGATACAAAAAGCATTCAACTGGGATTCTAGTTTTAAAATTTTACTAATAAACCTGTGTAATCTCCTATAATTTACTAAACCCTTCCAGGCCTCAGTTTTCTCCGTTACAAAATGACAGTTGGATTAAATAATCTTTAAGGTTCCTTCCAGTGAAGTCTAATGTTCTGAGACTTTAAGTGAAATTGTTAAGAACTATTATTGTTAAAAGTCACTTGGCTTCCATCCTGCTCGTTGCAGTCCTAAATGTATATGATCATAGAGAAAACTAAGAAAAATAGCATAGGTTTATTTCTAGTAACTTAAGGTATTTTGTAGATGTTCTGTTCTAATTATAATAAAGCAATTTTGTTCAGATTTTTAATAACAGCTTTCTTAATTATCTAATCAGTTTAGAGCCTATGCTTTACCACCTGATATTTCTCATCTAAACACTCTCAAGACTTGCTGATTATTTCGTTTAATATCTGAGCCCAAAAAGGAGGAGGATACATTAGAGACTCTGAGTTTATACCGCAAGTCTCTTTGTTTTTCTTTCATCTCTACATAAGCAGTCCTGTTTTCACATGCTCATAGTTTTGATATTAATAATCTACTTAGCGGGGATCCCTGGGTGGCGCAGCGGTTTAGTGCCTGCCTTTGGCCCAGGGCGCGATCCTGGAGACCCGGGATTGAATCCCACGTCGGGCTCCCGGTGCATGGAGCCTGCTTCTCCCTCTGCCTGTGTCTCTGCCTCTCTCTCTCTCTCTCTCCCTGTGTGCCTATCGTAAATAAATAAAAATTTTTAAAAAAATTAAAAAAAAAAAATCTACTTAGCTTCTCAACAGCTTTAGATTTTTCTCTACTAGAGGAAATACCCTAGAAAGTGATTATAGAAATACCACCTTACTATCTGAGAGGTTTTTACGCAGTGCCTAGAAATAATTCTTTATCTTAATAGTTAATTGATTAAACTAATTTGTTGTCATATTGTAAAATCATACAATTGATTTTGTTTATAAGGACTGGAAAATTTAGAAGAATGAAGAGGTCCAAGATTATGTTTGAAATACATTTTCTAAGTTGACAGAAAATTCAAAGCTTGCTTATTTAAGACTCTTTATGGGACATCAACTTACAGAAGACTGATAGGTCCAGAAAAAAATGTACAATTAATCAAAATAAAGACTTTAAATAGTTTACTACTATGACTTAAAACTTTGAATTAACTATGACCTCAAAGTAAAAGAAAACATTATTAGTTTGTGTATAGTTGTTACAGTATTTGTACTGGGAAATGCTAGGTATTAAGAGGATGGTATCATAAAAACACAAGAGAAAGAGTTACCCATCTATCCTTTTATGTTCAATGCCAAAAGATCCCAAACAGATAAATCTTGTTTTGAAAATCATTGTCTATGGGTAACTTTTTTCCCTTTTTTTCCCTTATTTTCTGGTTGAGGGTTTAGTCAGTAAGTACTGTCCCTTGTGTCTAATTGAACTTCCATAAAGCAGGTATATATGGACATAGAGGACTAATTCCCAGCTTACCTTGTTTCATGTATGTTTTTATCTTCTTCAGAAAGTAAAAACAAAAAATCTAGCCTTTAAAAACAATAACAACAAAAACTCTATTTTAATAATCATTATTATTTTGGTGTATTTCACTTAAAAACCAGAAAGTTATAAATGTTGTATATAAACATCTTAGAGCAGTAGTTTGTTAACAAATACCATTTTTAATTTTAAAATGATTAAGTGTAAAATCCAACATGAGACTGTTAGCTTTTGAAGGGAAAAAAGTACATATAGTTCTTTGTTTTTATTTGCTTAGAACCTGAAATAGAACTTCTATCAAATTTACTTTCTATTCTGTTAATATATATTATCTTATATAATTTCAGTCCTTGGTAGCTATTTTTATCTAAGCCACAGTGGTTTTATGGTCTGACACATCCCTATTATAGCTTCTGATAGATCCTATGTTTCATAAAAACTGTTTACTCTAAATACCAAGTATCCAGAAGAGACTTCTTCATAGTAACTTTGCATCCTTTGTGGGTTTTTGTTGCAAGGGTAAGAGGAGGCTTATCTTAATCTTCTCCATCCCCAACCCAAGTTTACCACCTTGTAAATGAAATCTGTTACCAAATCCAACAAACTCGTTACTTACAAATTTAGAGATGTTCTTCAGGCAGTTCTTGATTTAAAACATTTTAAATAGCACTAAGTAGTATTCCTTCCAATGACCTTTCCCACTGTATGTTTAGAGTTACCACTAATATTCTTTGACTGTTATTCACCATACCCTGAATTTTAAAAAACACTAAAATTATTGAATTGCTTTATCAATATCAGTATTGGTGCTAGAAGAAACCTTAAGTTCTCAAATCAAATTTCAAAACATGTTTAGAAGCGCCGAAGGGTTCTGCCAAGATGTCTCACATTTACAGTGGGGCTGAGGAATGAACACATTGGACTAAACATAACCATCTCTTCCCAAAAGCAAAACCAAACCTTTTTGCTGTTAAAAAGAATTATAAAATGGACCGTGACTCACAGTTTTACAGCATATGCAGAAATGTTCCAGGTAGTTTTCCTTTTTTGTTTTTTTGTTTTGCTTTAAGATTTCACTTATTCATGAGAGACACAGAGGCAGAGACACACAGAGAAGCAGGCTCCCCGCAGGAAGCCCAATGCAGGACTCTGTCTCAGGACCCCGGGATCATGACCTGAGCCAAGGCATCCTGCTATACAGTTCAAAATGTCTAACTGGTATTCCTGGTAGTATGGGGTCCAGGACCTACTACCAAAGGAAGCAGGGATTCTCCTCAGAAAGAACTTAGTATTTTATGTTTTAATATTTGTTATTAATTTTGTCACTACAGACTATTCTTGTTCAGTCCTGGTATCCAATCACAGTAGCCACAAATTCTAGAGAGCAAAAGAAAATATTGGCCAAATATTTGCTGGAGACATCTGGTAATTTGGATGGCCTGGAATACAAGTTACATGATTTTGGCTACAGAGGAGTCTCTTCCCAAGAGGTAAGAAACTGAAATGAACTTCCATGTAGTGGAGAGTGGTCTGTTGGTTAGATTGCCATTATAAATTTGAGGGAAATTATTGATACTGATCTTGTTTCTGAGTAGGCTACATTTTGAAATTCAGACATTCACTCAATAAATATATATTTAAGTACCTAGAATGTGTTAGCCTCTGTTCAGACTCCATGGAATAAAGTTTTCAACAAATGTCTGTATCCTTTATACATTAGATGGATGGATGGGCAGATAATGTTATGTCTTATAAATATACCAGGTGCCAATGTGCTACAGAAAAGCACAGGGCAGAGTAAGGGAAAAGAGGCTAGTGGGAAATGAGGGGGTAGTCACTAAAAGTCTCTTTGAGGAAGTAACAGTTGAGCCCTTAAATATTTAGGAAAAAGTGGGTCTTTGTTATAGGAACTGTTATCTCTAATAATAGTTAAATATCTAAGAATAGCTGAAGACAATAATCCTTTTGAGAGATTGAGAGATGCTTTATACCTCTAAGTACAGGCTTTTTCTTTTTTTGGATTTTGATTTGTGGTTGATTTTCCAGACTGCTGGCATCGGAGCGTCTGCTCATTTGGTTAACTTCAAAGGAACAGATACAGTAGCAGGAATTGCTTTTGTTAAAAAATACTATGGAACGAAAGATCCTGTTCCAGGCTATTCTGTTCCAGCAGCAGAACACAGGTAACACTTCTCTTTTCATCCTCCTATTATCTAAACATTTGTTTTCTAAAATGACTTTTTTTACTCTTGTATTGGTAATTCCATGATGTTTTGCTTAATTACAAGCCAGGAACTACAGTAAATCTTCATGAATTTAAGCAATACAAATTCAGTGTTTATACTAGGTATAAGGATTAGTATCAGGGAGGTAAAGACCTTTGAACCATCCAAATAAAAACAATTTAAGAGCTTTCTTTCAACTCTTATATTACCATGTAAGTCTTATTTTAATGACTTTTTCAACTGCTCTGTTACCATATGCAGATACATTTTATTTGTTAAATCTAGGAGCATCCCTATAAAACTTGGTCACTTTTTCTCTTTTCCTTTCTACATGACCAAGTTGTCACCTGGACCCGGTATCCTCAATTGTAGAAAAGCAAGTAAGGCCCTTTGACGAAAGGAAGAGTTCTGATTCCCTTTATGCTTCCTTATCTGATATTGCTAAACCATCTCAAGTTAAACTACAAAGCAGTTATAACCTAGAATGCAGCCGCTCTGCTCCTAGAGTTAACTTTATTGTAAAGCAGTGGAGTTTTTACAATGTATGCTAAACCTAATCTTTGGTTCTTAATAACAAAAATTATTTACTGTAATCAGTTTGGGGAAGTTATTAGGTTCTACTCATACTTGGATATCGCAGGGTACTAAGACCAGTAGTGTAGTTTTAGAATAAAGCTGAGCTTTTATCCGAGGCAATCTACTGGTGCTATAAGGGACAGAAAGATTAAAAAATTTACCCTATTTTCAGTATAAAAATAAAATACTAGCAACGTTCTGCTCTGTTGATAAGTACTTTTAAAGAGGTTAAAGTGCTCTAGTGGTGCAAGGGAAGGAAAGAAAGGAAAGATGTTATCTCACTGGAAGGATCAAGAAAGGTTTTGTAGAGACGGTATGTGAAATCTTCACTTCTTGAAGGAATGGTAAAATTTAATGCTAGTCATGAGAGATCAATCATTCTCTGAGTAAATCTTTATTGCATGCCTACCACACATCAAGCATTGTCTGAAAGAGCAAGAGTGAAGGAGGAGAGTGAATGTGTTTAGGGAATATGGGCTGAAACATAATAGACATTTTGTTGGGAACATAGGGTGGACTCAAAAGACAGGTTAGTAAAGGACCTCAAATTCATTTGACATTGAATGTTAACTGTGTGCACCTCTTGCTAGGTTAATTCCATTTTTCAAATGGGAGTGAGCATTGAAGTTCTGAGCCTAAGCAGCTTTGTCGTCAGAGAAATATTTTAGGAAGATTGTTTTTATAGCAGGATATCCTATGAATTGACAGAAAAAGAAGTTAGGAGGCTGAATAGGAAGCTGTTGCAACAGTTTGGAGAGATGACAAGGTGTAGAACCAAGTGGCTGTGAATGGAAAAAAGTGGCTAAACATGAGCAGTGGCTTGGGAGATGAAATTGCTAGAACTCGGTTCACCTGGGGGCTCAGCTGGTTAAGCGTCTGCCTTTGACTCAGGTCATGATCCCAGGGTCCTGGGATTGAGTTCTACATCAGGCTCCCTGCTAGGCAAGGAACCTGTTTCTCCCTCTCCCTTTTGCCTGCCACTCCAACTGCTGTGTTCACTGTCAAATTAAATAAAATCTGAAAAAAAGAAATTGCTAGAATTTGATGATTTGGATTGGGGTTGATAGAGGGTAGATTCTGCAAACATTCCCGGGCAATCCTGTATCAGTAGGGCTTTGTTGAATATTCTCAGTCAGGACTCCTCAAAGTGAGAACACAGGAATGTCATCAATAGATATAGGTTTTATGATTATAGTATTCCTATTTTGGACTTAGATGTATGCACATCTTCTAAAAGCTTTAGTATCTAGGGGTGCCTGGGTGGCTCAGTCTGTTGAGCAGCTGGCTCTTCGTTTTGGCTCAGGTTATGATCTCGGGGTCCTGGGATCAAGCCGTGTCAGGTTCTGGGCTCAGCAGAGAGTCTGCTTGTCCCTCTCTCTGCTCTTGCCCCCAGTCGTGCTCTCTCTCTCAAATAAATAAATCTTAAAAAAAAAAAAAAAAACAACACTTAAGTACTATCCATATATTAGACTTTTCACTGATGGTTTTATTTTCACAGTAGTAACATAACAGGTATGATTCTAGAAATCTGAGAATAAGGATGTATCTTCCTTAGGTTTTCATGTTAAAAGCGTGAAATCCATTTTAAAGTCTCATAATATTTGCTACATTTGTAAGTTTGACTCCTAAATATATAAGAATATTTCAGATGTTCTTAAATAGAAAAAGCTTTTAAATAATAGCATAGTATAGTAGAAGGAGTTTTAGACTGAAAGCTTGGAAATCTGAGTGACCCAGTAAACCTTACAGTTGACACTCTAGGTGGCCTTGGGCAAGTTGCTTATCTTTCACTTCCTCAGTTCCTCCATCCAACCAAACAAAAGGAGGAGCTAAAATTCTAGATCTCTAACATCAGAAGATCATTATGGATAAATGAGCTAACATCTAAAATAACTTCAAAATAGGGACGCCTGGGTGGCTCAGTGGTTGAGCATCTGCCTTCGGCTCAGGGCGTTATCCCGGAGTCCCGGGATCAAGTCTTACATCTGGCTCCCTGCATGGAGCCTGCTTCTGTCTCTGCCTGTGTCTCTGCCTCTCTCTGTGTGTCTTTCATGAATAAATAAAATCTTTAAAAAAAATTTAAAAATAACTCCAAAAAAGAGAACTCTAAAATTAAGAGCATTGCCATTATTGTTATATTTTCTTAAGGAATATAGGAATCTGGACTTAAAATATGCTATTATCTTTTGGTTTAACAGGACTTCTGTTTTCTTCCCAATGTACTACCAGTATACATACTCAAATTCTTATTTTCTCTGTTCCTATAATGATTTTCATATTCCTGATTTACTTATTCTGAGATTGTGCAAAGCCATGCGACACTTTCTTATAGCCAGTGATAACACATCTTTAAAAACCCCACTGAACCCAAAGATGTGGAGAGAGTTTGGCTGACCAAAAAGTGTAAGAGGAGCATTAGAGTATTATTTAATGTGGAACCCAATTTAAAATTGTACATCATGTGGGTAAGAAAATGCTTACTTTTTTGAGCTTATGCAAAACTGCCATGTCAAACTATGTAAGTAAAACAAAAATATGCAAAACTGCCATGTTAAACTATGTAAGTAAAGCAAAAATAAGTCAATAGAACATCAAGGAGGAAAAACATGCTACTATATAACCTGTCCCTCAAACTTTGGAAAATTATCAATTTGATTTGATGCTTGGAAATTGGAATAATAGTATTAGTAGAATTCACTGAACACATATGAGCTCCATATACCAAACGCCTATCAGAAGAATAGGTGTCACAACTGGATTATGTAGAGGGTGCTATAGGAAATGTCTCCATGATGATGACGTAATAAAGATAATCCTCTTCCTACCTAACAAGTGGATCAGGAGTCCAGAAGAAAAACCTGGACTAAGGTAAATATTTTGGAAACCCTTACCACAAGAGGATTTTTTAAAAAGCTTTGAGTGTTTTTCACACAGGGAGGAAAGCACACTGCCCGGTCAGAGCCTGTGGTTAGATCGAAGGAGGAAGACTGCAGAGGAACCACCAGAAATAGAAAAATAATTAAATAAATACGGGGGAGAGGTCACTGAAGTCATGGGAAAGAAAGCTTCAGGAAAGTTCAGGTGCCAGAGAGAAAGCAAGATGAAAGACTAAAAATGAGCAACGAAGTGTGCTACGTGATACTAAGAGCAGAGTTTGGGGGCAGTATTGGTAACAGCACTGGGAAAATATCGCCATAGCCCACCAGCCCTACCTATAAGAGTTTATTCTCATTGCACAGCTCTCCAGTAGTTTGTGATGTGAAGAAGGGGTTTCTCTTCATTCATGTTTAATTGCACCTTTAGCCTGCAGATGCTGGCATGAGGTAGGGAGTTGATTTCCTCTGTATTTATCAAGGAGAGTGTTCACTGTAAAATGAGATTTACGTGAATAGACATCCTGTCTCTCCATTTCAGACAAAAGTAGTCTCTGGGTAGCTAAGTCTTTATAACCTTGAAGTGTACATGCTCTTTTAGCACTGGCATATCACTGACAGCATAAATACTTTATTCCAGTCCTTTGGAGGGTAAAACAACAACAACAACAACAACGAAAAAAAAAAAACCCATGTTGAAATGACAGTTTCAAACATAAATTAGTATGTAGGACTCTTCAGTTTTGAGATAAAAAAATCACTCTAACAGTTTTGCCTAATAGAAACCCTTATATTTTACTTCCCATCTTAATTATGTTTTGCCCAAACTAAGTATTCAAATTCTTACATTCCATGGGCATATATTAATTAGTAGTGGATACTCTAGATGAAATAAATGGCTGCCTGTTATTGGCCATTTGAAGATATAACCAGTAAAGGGTTATTGGTTGACTATATGTGTTTATGGTACAGTACAAATAATTGCCCAAATAATTGCATTTAAGGATAAGATTTTTAAAGTTAAAAAAGACAAATATAGGTCCCTGCTATTATTGGTATATGGTTTTGAAAAGTTACAGAAGGGAGCCAAGTGCTTACATTGCCTAGCAAAATAATAGGAATATGTGGTCATTCTTTCTGACATCTTGGCATAATCTACAGAGTGCTTTTTTCAGTTAACTGATTTGATTTGACTTGATTTTTTTTTTAAGTAAATTCTACACACAACACGGGGCTCAAACTCAACCCTGAGATCAGGAGTCACGTGCTCTACCAGCTGAGCCTGCCAGGAATCCCTAGTGAACTGATTTTAAATGAGTAGGTTCAGGAATACCAAAAACGTTGGGTGGCTATGACTTTAAGAGTTCAAATAACTATGGGACAGGAATAAGATTTCTTACAGTCTTAAACATCAGCCTAGGGGTGGCGTGGCCCTAATAGTCAATGAACTTTACAGTGTGTATTCATTAAACTAAATCACTCACCTTCTTTGTGGTGTTGATGGTGTAAGTATAGTACATGAGGTATGATTCAGGAATAGATAGATAATGTGTCTGCCTAAGTAAATCTCTGTTTTCACTTTGTTTCCTAGTACCATAACAGCCTGGGGGAAAGACCGTGAAAAAGACGCTTTTGAACATATAGTAACACAGTTTTCATCAGTGCCTGTATCTGTGGTCAGTGATAGCTATGACATTTACAACGCATGTGAAAAAATATGGGGAGAAGATCTAAGACATTTAATATTGTCAAGAACTACAGAGGCACCACTGATAATCAGACCTGATTCTGGAAATCCTCTGGACACTGTATTAAAGGTAAATTTTAATACATAACTTGATTATTAAAATGCCTGTAGATGAGCTATATCAGTACTATTTTAATTTCATTTGTGCAGATGCCATTTCAGAACTATCTGGACCAGTCTTCTAATTTTAGAATTGCAGCCTAGAGAGAGTAATAAGTTCGTCCAAGGCCACACATTAATAACAGGATACCCACAGTTCTGTGTTATTTACATATTGTCAAATAAGTATTAATGTTGAACAGATACTTTCTACTTACCTTGAAAATTAGTTAATAATATTAATCCTGTGATTTGGTTACCAAGTTTGTGGTTTGTTTTTCTTTACCACAAGTCTTTGCTATATCTTTGAAGAAGAAATATGTGCAAGGTGAGTAAAAGAATAAAAAGAATTCGAAAATACTTTGCAGGTAGTAACTCTTTGGAGATACTGTTGATCCTCAATGCAGCATTGTTGCCCTTTTTAAATTTTCTTTTTAATGTTCAGTACTTGGTTTGCCTTCTTCAAAAAGCATTAGTGAGAGCAGGTTATTGATGCCTACTACTGGAAAAATACTGTGTTAGGTGCTTTACTTAAAGCTAAGTCATATAATCTCTTTGAAGACCTTATGATAAATATTACTAGCTCTTTTTTATAGACAAAACAACAGTTATTTGAGAGATTCAAATAACTTGAAGGTCACACAACACGTAAAATATGCCAAGTATTTAGCATACATCTTTCTATTGCCTTTCCACTTTACCACACTTTCCCAGCTAATGATTAGATGGTAAATTACTTAACCCTTGAAAAAGGGGGATATAGAACCAAGAAGTCTTTCCTATCATATTCATTAATAGGCCATTTTGAAGATCTTAGCCTGAAATATTAACAAACTTGATTTTAGCAAACTTAACAGGTTTCATGTTTTCCCTGTTACCTGATAAAAATGTATTGATCTAGTTAAGAATATCAGTTGGTCTAGTTAAGAATAAACCAAGTCATCAATATGGAATTTTCTCATTGGTAAAATCTTTATTTAGGAAAAGGGAGTTATTGGAGAGAAATCTATGTCTGGTAGGTCTTTTTGTATCTCTGACCAAGCTTTCTGAGAAATTTTAGATCACTGTTCAGGAAGTTCAGCTGTTCTAAATCTTAGTAGTCAATGAATGAGTGGGATGATTTGCATAATATGCCATTTGTCTTTTTAAAAAAATGAGTATCACCTGTAAATGAGAACTTCAGGGCAGCCCGGGTAGCTCAGTGGTTTAGTGCCAGCCTTCAGCTCAGGGCATGATCCAGGAGTCCTGGGATCGAGTCTCACATCGGGCTCCCTGCATGGAGCCTGCTTCTCCCTCTGCCTGTGTCTCTGCCTCCCTTTGTGTCTCTCGTGAATAAATAAATAAAATAAGCGTGGGTGTGGCACAGTTGGTTAAGCCTCTGACTCTTGTTGATTTCAGCTCAGGTCATGATCTCAGGGTCGTGCGATCAGGCTGCATCAGGCTCCACACTCAGCAGAGTCTGCTTGAGATACTCTCTCCCTCTCCCTCTGTCCCTCCTACTCATGCTCTCATTCTCTCAAACCTAAAAAAAATAAGCAAAACAAACTGTTGGGCATAGACAGAATAGATCCAAATCATAATTATAGGTTTGTCAAATAACGTTTTTATATACCTACTGGAAAGAGGATATTTACTGTTTTTCATTCATTCACCTCTGGGCTAGGGGGCCAGCATACTTCTGCTGTGCCACTCTGCTCACTTATATTTGCTGTTTTAATTTCCTAACGTTAAAGGTTTTATTCTCAAATCTGTATAATTTGAAAGCTAGGAAGGAAAAAACTTGTATTTTAAGTGACTTTATGGTATAAATTGACATAGAAAAATAACATGCCTATTTCTAATATAATCAAAGAATTGAGACTAAGTTTTAGAAGGCTTGTACATAGTGTTATAGAGCTTTCTTGTAATTTGATGAATTTTTATATTCTCAAGATTGTCTAGCAAAGCAAAGTCGTTTTTTTAACTGTGGAAAGTTTTTACATTTTTTCCCCCAATTTTAGTTATTTTGTGTTGGGTGTTTATTTTCCCCTACAGGTTTTGGATATTTTGGGTAAGAAGTTCCCTATTACTGAGAACTCAAAGGGCTACAAGTTGCTGCCACCTTATCTTAGAGTTATTCAAGGGGATGGAGTAGATATTAATACCTTACAAGAGGTATGTGTTTTCTATTAAAGTTCAATAAAGCAATCCTTAACTTAAGCTCCTTATCAGTTTATAAATAGCACATTAATAATTTAAATAGTTATGATTCTTATAAATGTTTATGATAGTAAATATATTTTCTGTTAATTGCTTAAAATTTATAAACACAGTTGACCCTTAAATAATGCAGGGGTTAGGGGCGCCGACACCTCCTCCACCCAGCACTCAGAAATCATATATAATTCTTCACTCCCCCAAAACTTAACTCCTAAGAGCCTGCTATTGGCCAGAAGCCTTACAATAACAAACAGTCAATCAACACATATTTGTCTGCTCTGTGTGTTACACACTACATTCCTAGAATAAAGTAAGCTAGAGAAAAGAAAAATGTAAGTCTAGACATATCAGCCAAACCACACATACTACTCTCTGGGCACCCCTGATGTGGAGTCTATAAAGAAATGTCACTGGGAAACAAGAAAGTGCCAGTCAAGGATCAGCTCCTTGTATGTAAAACAAAAAGTCTTGACACTGCTTAAATAGGTGTGTTTTATTGGAATGGAATTAAGGAACCTGGATGGTGTTAATATGTGCTTTCTTGAAAACCGTAGAATGGTTTGTCACGTCTTCTAACTTAAGTGTTGACTGTCATCACTTGTTAGATGTAGCCAGTGTTGTAGAATCTTAAAGCCTGTGCCTCTGCTTTTTCCCCAGATAAACTTTTAAAGCACTATAATTTCATTTTAATACATAAAATACTCCACAAAAATTAAGACCACCACTGATAACATAATGTAGACAGTCTACTGTGGTAAACCACTGATATTTTAATGTCTGTCAATCTCAGATAGTATCCACTTGTATAAACCAAGTTACCAAATTTGCAAGAGTGTGGTGAGGTGAGAGTAAGTCTGCAGTGAGGAGGACGACCTGGGTCTAGAGATCTCAGCTGGCATTTTTAATTGCCATCATCTCCCTCGTTCAGCTAAATTAAAGGTTTCTTACCTTGGTATCAGTAAAGAACTGTTACCCATGCCTATATTTTAGCCAGCTTAGCAAGTGCCCTCACACACATTTCTCCCTTCTTTTGGATGCAGAATCATGGGCAGGCAGGGCCCATGCCATTTTCAGAGAACCCATTAGTGCAGCATTCTTCCCAGTGCTCAAACCCGCCAGTCTGCTCTTGACAGCAGGTGCTTCAATTGGGGGTTTGAGCTTCTCTTTAAAAACTGAAACTCTTCAGCTTTCATTTTTGTTTTGTTTTTTTTTAATTTTGAGGATGTACATGCATTTTTTTTTAAGTTGAGTATCAGCTTTAAACTTGACTTTCTTTTTTTTAACTTTGCAAACAAGTTAAATATTGAGGCAGATCCTCGTTGGCCTTGGTGAACAGTTAATGCAGATGCATTCATGTGTTACATCACCTAAAGGGTAATAATACATGCTTTCTTCGTCTTGGAGGGGGATTAAAATAAGTTTTCAGAACCATGAAAAGGTTATAGCAGTTTTCTTTTTACATGTACTGGATGCATTAACTTTGACAAAATGAGAAAATCTGTTTAATCTCAGACAACTGACTTCTGTCATTGACTGTCAGCCTTCCTCTTAAACTTTGCTGTCACGTCTCATGAAGGTGATGGTGTAACCCTGCTCTAGGTTTTTGTACGGGAACAAATCTACCTACTTAGGAAAAAAGAGGCAGAAATCTCTTTTGTATTGGACACAAAACTTTAAATGTTTTACCACCAGTTCCTTATTCCCTCATTGCTTTCATTCGCCCATCCCTAACCAACCACAGTCACAGTGACACCACCAATTCAGGAGCTCTGAATGAAATCCTATCCCTTCACACCTATACCTTTTTGAGGCAGGTAGGTATTTTAAAAGAGAAAATGTGGAGTATAACTCTGTAAGCCTTACTCTTCCCTCACCCTGTATGGAGTTATGAAATGGCTCTAGGATGTTTTATTCATCAGTATGGCCCCAGGAAAATCCTCTTTCAGGTTACTAAGTTTCTGTTTTTTGATCTTCTAGATTGTAGAAGGCATGAAGCAAAAAAAATGGAGTATTGAAAATATTGCCTTTGGTTCTGGTGGAGCTTTGCTACAGAAGTTAACAAGAGATCTCTTGAATTGCTCCTTCAAGTGTAGTTATGTTGTAACCAATGGCCTTGGGGTAAGTCTTTCAACTTGTACTGCTGTGGTAGTACTTTGCTTATGTGTCTAGTAGGATGCAGTTATTCAATGCAGTAATCAAAGGATAAAGTCCTAAATTCATAATGTGTTGTCAGGTACCACTGACCTTGACTCAAAACAAGGAAAGAAAAGAAACATTAGGTATAAAATAATGTGACTTGGAGAAAGGAGAAAAAAATAATATTTGAGAAATGATGCAGGCCATTCATTTCCCACTGCTTCCGTATTACACCTTTCAGTCAAAACGCTGACCATTTTGAGTAGGAATGTCAGTTAACATGGCCATCACATATTAAAGATAAGCAAATATGAAAGCACTGGCAGTGTCTGAGAGAGGCAGAGCATGACACTGGAGCTGTGATACCAGAATCCTGTTCTGATAGCCTGAAAATGGGACCCCACACTGCCCGTTTTAGGCGGCTGCACAGCAATCCCCCTGGCTCTTCTTAGACTCTTGAGAAGCTCCGGATCCAGAGGGGTGATGTGGGATACTAAGAACTCCTCAGAACCCCTACGTTGGTTCCCTGCTTTTACTTCATTTCTGTCTTTGGAAGGTTCTGGGGTTCAATCATACTTCTTGCTTCCATTACATTGGCTCCCTGACCTTGCTGATCTTTAAACAAACCTTCTGTTCTCTTTAGGTTCTCTAGGTCTTCTTTGTTTTTTCACAGTAACAAGGAATAGAGTAAAAAGTAACAAAGTTATAAAGTAATGTAATGGAAGTCTTTACTTTAGCAAAAATCCTAGTTCTCTTGCCACAGATTATATAATACAGTTGATGCAGATTTTTTAATAGCATGAATGTGCTATACTTGAATCAGTTAAAGGCACTTCAAAATATAAGAGATCTCTTAATAGTCACATATATTAACTTCAAAGACTTCCTACAACTAGAGTATTAGGTGTCTATCGTGGTAAGACAGGATACTCAAGACTTGGATTTTGTTCATATCTTTTTTCCTAACAGAGGACTCTGTCCTCCAACACAGACTAGAACTATGCTTCTAAAAGCCAGATGTGGGGATCCCTGGGTGGCACAGCGGTTTAGCGCCTGCCTTTGGCCCAGGGCGCGATCCTGGAGACCCTGGATCGAATCCCACGTCGGGCTCCCGGTGCATGGAGCCTGCTTCTCCCTCTGCCTATGTCTCTGCCTCTCTCTCTCTCTCTCTCTCTGTGTGACTATCATAAATAAATAAAAATTAAAAAAAAAAAAAAAAAAAAAAGGGGATCCCTGGGTGGCGCAGCGGTTTGGCGCCTGCCTTTGGCCCAGGGCGCGATCCTGGAGACCCGGGATCGAATCCCAATCCCACGTCAGGCTCCCGGTGCATGGAGCCTGCTTCTCCCTCTGCCTGTGTCTGCCTCTCTCTCTCTCTCTCTCTCTGTGACTATCATAAATAAATAAAAATTAAAAAAAAAAAAAAAAAAGATAAAAGCCAGATGTGGATTCGTTTAGTTATACCGATGAAGTACCTTAAGTTTATGTATAAATTATGTATAAACTTTTTTCTTTAACGGGAATTGAGTGAACATTTCTGCTTAGTCTTCTATTTCTTTCTTCCAGATTAATGTCTTCAAGGACCCAGTCGCTGATCCCAACAAAAGATCCAAAAAGGGTCGATTATCTTTACATAGGACACCAGCAGGGAATTTTGTTACACTTGAAGAAGGAAAAGGAGACCTTGAGGAATATGGTCATGTATGTTATCTATGCTGATATATTTTTTTTCTTTTTTACCAGTAGGTTAGCTTTCCAAATTAAGAAAAGGGCTCTTAGGTTATATTTTTAAATTATTTTCAGAATAATTCTTTTCTTGAATGACAAAGTAATGGAACAAATTTTGTTGTAAAATGTGTACAGATGCTGACTGAGCCTACCAAAATAAGATGAAAAGCAATCTACATCATAAATGAGATTGTACATACAGTGGGTGAAAAACTTTCTAACATTCAAAAAACAAAGTTCTTCCACATAGTGACCAGCAGGATAGTGACTGATGAGCTTCAACAAGCTTTTGTGTATTTGATCTCTTACTGCCAATTTAGCAGCAAATTATTTCTGAAGAGGAACAGCTAAGAATATCTAAAGGATGCTTGTTATGTTATAGTAAAACTTAGGTAATTCTGTCAAAACTTAACAAAATCCAATTGAGATGAGTTTTCTTTAGTTACATGTGATTCTCACAGCAATTCTGGGCTTAAAAAAAATATATTACATTATCTAGTGCGAAGATGTGAAAGGTCATGACTGGATTCTGACTGCATAATAATAATTGGTGACTTAACCCAGTTTTCTGATTCAAATCGGCCAGACTAGAAAAACTTACAGTGTGCTAAAATGGTCCATATGATCTCATGGTCTTCAACATGCAAAAATACACTTACATTAATGAACTCAGAAGTTACAAATTTATTTAAGCCACTAGATTGAGAAAACTCCCTTTTAGAGGGAAAGGGAAACTACTCATAAACATTCATATTCTCAGAAAAAAGTTTATACCAAACATTAATTTATCACTATGGATTCTTTATACCATACTGATATTCTGCTTAGAGTATATTACTCTGATACTCTTTTAAGATTTTGAGCCAGAATCCATTTTTTTCTGTCTTTAATGAAAAATATTTGGTCTCTAAACTAACTTTTAGAGCTAGCCTGTTGTTCGGGGCTTTTAGTAGCCTTCACTTAACTCTTGTAGCTACCAAAAGTTGGCTGAATTAGTGTATCCAGATGGACTAGAGTCACTTTAGACAGGGTCCTAACTATGATTTTTAAAAGGCACTGATTTATGTAAATAATACTCTGGAATGTTTGAGGCAGTAATCAGTTGTAATCCTAAATGGCATTTTGATTTAAGAGTAGGAATCACTACTCTTGATACTTAACTTTTTGAAAGAAAAGGTCATGAACCTTAATCTTGATGGAAAACTTAGACATGACAGATTATGTCTTGGGGTGTTTTTAAAGAGAAACTAAAGGCAGGCAGACCTTAGTTTAGGGAGACCGAGTGGCTTTACCAGACCCAAAAAGGGATTTAGTTTTAATTCTCAATCGTTGTTACCCTTGCATAGATCAAATGTATTACATGAATCAGTAACTTTTGGAATATACACAGTTTTTAAATCAGTTCACTATGCATTCATCAAGAAATCAATACTTATTTTTGTTTCTGGTTTGGTTTCTTGTTTTTATAGGGTTGTTGTTGTTTTGTTTTTTTTTTTTTCCAAGTCCAAAATTCAGTGACTAGGAAATTTGGCAAGTTTAATCAGCGTTAAGTCCATTGTCTAGGAACCAGGGAAGGTCTGGCAGGCTTTCCTTGCTCATGGTCAGTCATGATTATCAGCGACAGCCACAATTCTTCTGGGCAGCCAAGCAGCAAGCATCCTCCACCTGAAAAAGTAGAGATGGATCAGCCAGCGATTTTTTTTTTCTTCCTTCAAGGAAAACTTCTAAGAATATTTAGATCATTGCTTCTTTTAAAGCTAAATATTTTTACATAGCCATTTGAGATATTGCCATGCTCACTACCTGTTCCACCAGCCAGCATTGTGGATAAAGTTATTTCATAATTTGAACACCATCAAACATCTCTGTATTTGACTAGTCAATCTGATTCATCAAAGCATTAATTATTTTGCTTGATAGTCTAATATAATCGTTACATTTTAGTATTGTTATGTTTGTACAGGATCTTCTCCATACCGTCTTCAAGAATGGGAAGGTGACAAAAAGCTATTCATTTGATGAAATAAGAAAAAATGCAAAGCTGAATATTGAACTGGAAGTAGCACCTCATTAGGCTTTATGACTGGGTGTGTGTGCTCGCCTGCGTGTGTGTTGTGTGTGTATGTGCCTGCACGCACGTACACACCTGCGTGTGAGTATGTAATAATGTTTATTGTACAGACGTTGGGGGGGGTTCTTTGTGTTTTATGATACATTACAGCCAAATTATTTGTTGGTTTATGGACATACTGCCCTTTCACTTTTTTTTTTTCCAGTGTTTAGGTGATCTCAAATTAGGAAATGTACTTAACCATGTAAAAGATTAATGCTAAAGTAAGCTTTTTAGGGCCCTTTGCCAATAGGTAGTAATTCAATCTGGTATTGATCTTTTCACAAATAACCCAGAAACTTTTATATATAACTGAAGATCACATAAAACAGATTTGCATAAAATTATCATTGATTGCTTTATGTTTATATTTAACTTGTATTTTTGTACAAACAAGATTGTGTAAGATATATTTAAAGTTTCAGTGATTTAACAGTCTTTCCAACTTTTCATGATTTTTATGAGCACAGACTTTCAAGAAAATACTTGAAAATAAATTACATTGCCTTTTGTCCATTAATCAGCAAATAAAACATGGCCTTAACAGAGTTGTTTGTGTTATTGTACAATTTGAAAATTATGTCGGGACATACCCTATAGAATTACTAACCTCACTGCCCCTTGTAGAATATGTATTAATCATTCTACATTAAAGAAAATAATGGTTCTTACTGGAATGTCGAGGCACTGTACAGTGATTATATACGTTGGTCATTGTATTGTACCGGTGAAATGCCAAATCTGAAGGCCTGTACTGCAATTTTATATGTCAGATATTGCCTGTGGCTCTAACATGCACCTCAAGATTTTAAGGAGATGTTTTTAGAGAGAATTTCTGCTTCCACTATAGAATATATACATAAATGTAAAATATTAACAAAAGTGGAAGTAGTGTATTTTAAAGTAATTACACTTCTGAATTTATTTTTCCTATTCTAGAGTTGATATGACTTAAATGAATTACTGGAATGGGTAGTGAGTGTACTTATTTTAAATGTTTTGATTCTGTTCTATTTTTCATTAAGTTTTTAAAAAATTAAATTGGATATTAAATTGTATGGACATCATTTATTAATTTTAAACTGAATCCCTCAATATATATACTCAAGCAAGTTCTTAAATGAGGATAAATTAAAAGCATGATGACATGAGTCTGAATAGAAGAATCTTAACCAAGAATAGTAGGTTGGCCTCATTCCAAGTGTTCAGCATCAAAATGTTCTAGAGTGATGAAATGGTAGATACTGAGTCAGTCATCACATCTGAGTAGAGACCAGTTTTGTTTTAATGCTTCTTTTCTATTTACGGTCTATTCTAAGGCAGGAGTTGGCCAACTCTGGCCCACAGGCCAAGTTCAGACTGCGCTCCTTTTTGTACATACGTATTGTCTATGACTGCTTTCTCAGGACAGTGCAGAAATCGAGTAGTTATGTAGTGACCGTATGACCCACAAAGCCTGAAATGTTTATTATCTGGCCCTTTGTAGAAAAAGTCTGTTGACCCCCGGGGTCTAAGAAAAGGAGTGTGCCTTGAAGTTTAAGAGAAATGTTGATTTCCAGGGAAGGGAGGAAGCTATGTTTGTCTCTCTTTTTTTCCTTTCTTATTTAAGAATCTGATCTTGGAAGACTGATTTTGAAAGCTTTAACAACATGACATTAAATGTGAAATTTTAAAAATTGAAAAGCCATAAATCATCTGTCCTAAACAGTTACATGAGAAACGTACTTATCAGTAGAATGTCTTATAAACATCATTAAAAAGAACATGGTTTTTGCAGATAATTCTAAATACTTCTTTAATGAGACTAATAAGCATTATTCATTTTTATTATGAGTTTTCATCCTGTAATTCCTGTTGGAAAATAATTCTAAGCTGATTCTTTTAAACGTATCTAAGTAAAAATTAGTAGTATTAAAAACACCGCTTTCTTCACAAAATGTGCTAAGGGGCTTATAGAGAATTAAAACCGTATTTATTACCAAATAACAACGTTGATAACCACCCATAATTTTGATTTTGTTTAAAACATTGGAATCACACTACAGACAATATTCTTTGTGTACTGTGAATTTCAGCAGTTTCAGAGTAGCTAGAGGAGTTTTATTTTAAACCTTTCAGTGAATGCTAAAATCTGTACATTTGTACGTGGCCATAGAGTGGAGAGGGGGTGGAATGATTAATTCTCTCGGCCACTTGGAACTGATTAATCTGAATTTCTATGACTAAGCACTTAGTATTTGGCCATCCCCATTCTCAGTAGCAAACAGTTGACATAGTTATCAAATAGAATTCTGCTGTCACCTTTAAATCAACCTAACTCTTCCAAATAAAAGCAAATGGCATGTATGGGTCTGCTTAAGTCATTAGAGATTTGCAGTTGATACCAGTTAATCCTTCTCCATTCATAATATCATGAAGTATTTGTATTTTAAATAGAAGATAGGAGTTCTGTGTTAAGACTCTTTATTTGTACTCTATAATTAAAGTCAAATGGTTTTAATGATTATCCCTTATTTCCTTTCTTGAAATAAATTGTTATGAAAATATTTTCTAATGAAATTCATCTTGGAAAACTAGAAAGAGAAACATGGCAAGGTAATTCTTGTTCTGTTTGCCATAATTTAGAAATTCAACACTTAAACAAGTATTTTGTAGTTTTACATTCCTTTTTAACCCATTCAGTGGAGGATGTCCAGCTTTTCTCCCAAGTTGTATGTTAATTCTAATATGTATCCAACATCAAAGATAAACATGTAATAAACATGGAAATAAAGTTTAGCTCTACTAGAAATGTTAAATTTGTGTGCTTCAAATACTGGCCATTTCTAGACTTACCCTCTTTTAACTGTTCCACCAATTCAAAGAATTAGAAAACGAGAGGGAGGCATCCAGGACGACCCCTCCATTTTCTGCCTTGTGCAGCCGTCTGAATGGCAGGGCCTCTTGGTAAGGACACTGGAGGGAGAACAGATTTGATGGGAAAGGGTAAGGTCCTAGCTTAAGATCTGAACTGCCACAGAGACACTGGTAGTTGGAGGTACAGACTTGGGGACAGGAGGGGCTCCAGGTATGAATTTGCTGGTCATCAGAGACACAGGAAAGGGCTCTGCTCTGCGGAGACAGGCTGTGGCCTTGGCAAACCACAGGCCCATCTGTTCTTGTAAATACAGTCTGATTGGAACAAGCCACACACATTAGTCTAATTATTGCCCGTGGCTGCTTTCCTGCTACAGCAGCAGAGCTGAGAAGTTGCGACAGACCTTAAGGCCTGCAGAGCCTGAAATAATTTACTTTATGGCCCTTTAAAGACAAAATGTGCCAATCTCTGCTGGAGAGTTCCAGGGAAAAGAGGAGTGAGGGCAAACCCAGAGGAACTCTGAAAAGTCAAGCGGCAGAAGCTGAGCCGCAGAGAAGCCCGAGGAGTGGTAGCTGAAGAGATGCGAGGGAAACCAGGAGGAGAAAGGGAAGAGGAGGGAAGGGAGTGAGGTGTGCGTGGTGCAGAAGGCTGCTGAGACCAGGGCAACGGATTCCGAGCCACCACTGGTGTCACCCGGACAGCCCCGGACAGCCACCAGTGGCCTACCAGCACCCCCCGCCCCCAGCACTGGAGCAGCACGGGCGAAGGCAGCTACCCGACGAAACTCTGAATTTGGGGTGTGAAAAGGAGGCAAGAAATGAGGGAGCAGCACGTCTTCCACCCCCGCTTTAGCTACTGCTTTATTTCTAAAAAGGACTCGGGAAAGAGGGAGAAGCTGAAGCTGAGAGAGAAGGAGTCGGAGATGGTGTTGGGTAAAGAGGGAGGCAGACGGTGGCGTCCAGGGCCCCGGCGGAGAGGCTGGCAGGCGCACGTGCAGGCCTGGGCTTCCTGTGAGGCCACGGCCAGAGGGGATTGGGCTTTGGAAACAGGAGGTTTTAGAAGAGTGGAGAATGAAGAGACCTAGCAGGACTACAGACCGTGTGGAGGCCCCACCTACACGGTGGCTGGGAACGTGCAGGGAGAGCTGGCCGACCCGGATTGTGGGGTTCCCCTCAGCACCCGCCCCTGGGTCCAGACGCAGAAGATGGAGATGCCTGGTGTTCTGCCAGATGAGTTTGATAAAACAAAGGGATACTCATTGAATAACTGCTGAAATAATGGTCCTACGTATCTAAGCTGGATGGGTAGGGACATGAGGGCTACGCAGAGCGCGGGGAAGGTAGCTGGGAGCCGATGGACAGTGTGACAGCAGCTCTGTCCCCCGGGAGTCGCTGGAACAGGCAGGTCTGGAAGGACGCGTGGATCATGAGCGGGGAGGAGCACGACCACGGAGCACTTGCAAGGTCGACCTTGCAGTGGCTAAGTGAAGAAGATCATGAGACAAAACAAGATCAGGAAACCTGAAAGGGCAGATGGGTTGGGCGGTGGACATTAAAATCATCCAGGAAGATGGCAGAGGCTGGAGTTGGAGAGGAAAGCTGTGGCGGGCAAGGGACCAGGAGGTCAGCAGGAGGCCGCAACGATGAGCCTCAAAGGGATCAGGCCGTGGAGACCCCTGACCCAGGCCAGCCGGCAAGAGGAGAAGCGCCGCCTCGTCGCAGCGTCCAAGCACAGGCCGATACGCAGCACCTTGTGTCTTGCCCTGATGTCCTTTACCAGCACAACGTTTGTGTCGACATCCTGAATGGGAAGGGAATCACTAGATAAGAAATTTCTTGATTTTATTAGCGTGCTACAAACACCCCTTCCACTGACACTGGCCCAAGGGTTCAAGCCCTCAAAGACATTTTTGAATTCGTTTGTTTTGAATGTTTTAAGATTTACATTTTGTTTAGTAGTTCTAAAAAGAGCAGCCAGATAAAACCGGTCACCTCTCGTGTATTCGGGTTCTTCCCACCGTTTTAAATTTCTGTTCTATTTGAGGTTTCGCGACTTGTTACCTGTTCCCCAGAGACAACTCCACCTTTATTTGGTTCACAGTTCTTTGTGCTGGTAAAACTGACTATGAAATACTTGTTTAGGTTATTCCAGCAAAGAGAAATATGTTCTTGGAAGGAATTTTAGAATCAAATTACCAACTTAACCAAAATATATATATATATATTTTTTAAAGGTAACAGTTTTTTTTTTTTAAATTTTTATTTATTTATGATAGTCACACATTGAGAGAGAGAGAGAGAGAGAGAGAGAGAGAGGCAGAGACACAGGCAGAGGGAGAAGCAGGCTCCATGCACCAGGAGCCCGACGTGGGATTCGATCCCGGGTCTCCAGGATTGCACCCCGGGCCAAAGGCAGGCGCTAAACCGCTGCGCCACCCAGGGATCCCCCCAAAAATTTTTAAACTAACATCAAAGCGGATCCTTGATAATCCGGGTTTTTGCCTGTATACTATCACACGGGCAACTGAGCCTTCACCTGATTGATACAAAAGACTCTGGGTGACCTAATTAGTATTCAGAGGGGACATGCGGCTTTTTACCACCTTTCAGGGCACTCTCTTGGTGAGCAGTAGAAGCTGCCAATTGACTTTCTACCAATGTATAGCATAGTCCCTCCAGAAAATTACAATTTTGGTTTACAATGATTTATATTCATCCCAGAAAAAAAGAAGCATCATTCTTTGGTTGACAGCAAAATTCAATTTAAAAAGTTATCCTGACCAACTTTATTTTTTTTGCTTGTTTTATTCTGTAACTTGTTACTGAGCTGTTTACTTCTTGGACTTAAACTTGGGAAAGACATGGTTTTAACTTAAGATGGATTAGCTCTTGTGCTTGTGAGCAATCCTGATGAATTAATTGGGTACAAGTTTAATTCTAATGAGGTTTTTCTGAGTAGCCTGAAGATTTCTACCAGATTTCTGAGCTTGGGGTAAATATAATTCATCTTCAACTTCTTTCTTTCTATTCCTTCCTCTTCAGGAACAAATATATTCCTATTTCTCTCATCCTTTTAAAAAAGAACTAAATCACTCGGTAACACCAATTCTTCTCTCCCTTCTCCCATTCATATCCAGAGTTCTCCGGCTGTGTACATTTCCTGCCTCACTGTGTTCATCCCTGTCTGGTTCTCCTCCCTCATACATGGTGACCTCTTGATTGCCAAGTGTGTTTAATTCTTATCTTACCAGAAGATCTCTCTTCTTTTGCCACTGCTAATAATTCACTCCTTGAAACTATTCCTTTTTTATCTATTTTGTAATATGATGGGTCCCTTCTCTCTTGGGCTCTTCTTCACACACTTAAACTTTTTAAATGCTGTCCTGTCCCATTTATCTCCACATTCATCTTGGCTGATCTTAGCCATTGTCATGGTCTCAGCTATTACCTATCTACTAAAGCTTCCATGAACTGATATTTCTAGCCCAGACCTCTGAATTTTTCTATGATGCATTTCCACCCAGATACCTACTCAATACAGCAGGTCCAAACATCCTGAAGATCTACCTCATTTGAGGGTGAGATCTCCCACCCCACGCATGTAATCGAACCCACACAGTCCTGTTGTTATGATGTCATCCCTCCACCCCTCAGTTCAAACTTGCAAATCTCTTCTGAAACAATACAAAAAGTAGCTAACTAGTTTGCCCAGCCCAGCCCAGCCACCCTCCCTCCCATTGTACCACCAGAGTATTAACAAAAGCCAACAGTTCCAGTCCCCTGCTTAAAACAATTGAAGCTCCCTGTAGCTTCCAGGTTCATGCTCAGAATCCAGCCTGACACAAACCTCCCCCCTTAATCTGGCCCATGCTACACAGCCCCTTATTTTGCTTTTCATGTTCTGTGTCAGGACCGCTGACTTGCTCTACCTTACACAGACTCATGCACACATATTCACAGTACACTATTTTTTTCTGTTTTCTCTGCCTTTGCTCCTGCCAGGAATGCCTTCCTTTGGCCAACTCATTTTAGATGATTAGGTGGTAAGGGAACATTCAACAACTCACTCATCTGCCGTCCTCATTCCAGTGGCCCTTCCTCTGGGCTCCACAAATCTTGAGTGTATTTCTAAAATGCACTTGCCATCCATGGGTCTATGTCCCATGCTGTGTACAGTGGCGTTTTATCCCTATTTGCTACATTTAGCATGTAGTAGACCTACAAATGTTTGTTGAATAAACGTCATTATGATAAACACTCTTCTATAATGTTTTGGTACCTCTGTAATGCTAATACCCTGAACATTTTACTAAGTGTTAAAAAAAAAAAAAAGAACATCTTACTTTAAAAAAAAAAAAAAAGATGGATAACTTTCACAGCATGTCCACCTATTACTGTCTTTGCAAAAAATCATTACAGTACATTCATGAAATAAGGTATTTCATCAAACTCTGGATTACAGCCTGGAGGTTGGCAGTGGCATGGAGTAGGATGGCCCTGGGGGCTCGCCTCATCCCATGAACACAAGCGATAACTATCAAATCATCCTAAAAACCCCAGAAACTGCCCTGAAGGCTGGCAGAACAAACTCCTCAACTAAAGGCAGAGAAGAGGCCACACTGAAGGTAGGAAGTAGGGGGATGTAGTTTGGGAGAGAAATGGATTGTGGCCCATCCAGGGGGGGGAGGGAGCTGCAGTTGCGGAGAAAGGCTAGAGACAGGACACACGGGGGAGCGCACAGAAAAGTGAATCCCCATAGCCAGGACTTAGAGCCTGGAGTTTCAAAAGCCAGTGGACTTGGCTGATACAGAACCCCAAGGGCACTGTGCAGCTCCTAGACACAATGCAGGCACACAACCCATGCATGTAAGCTTGGAAACTAATCTGAAGAGCACCTGCGGCACACAGTAGGGACGTTATCTGCTCATCTTGGAGCACATGCCATAGAGAATTCGTGGAGAGAATCTTCTGGTACAAAAGAACGGCCATTTCCCTCTGCCACCCCTCAGCATTAGCACAGGGCCACTGGTGGAAACCAATGCAGCCCCCACTCTCCCTACTTAGGTTGCTTACACCCAGCCCTACCACCAAGTGCTCCAGTGGAACCACCCTTCCCAGTCATGCTTCCTTCAGTCCCAGGACAGTTGGCCTCCTCCACCAGAAGACTTGCCCAAATCCCTGCTCACAGTGTCTGCCAATATGGGGATTTTGCAGAGCCTCAGTCCCAGCAGTGGTGGTGACAGATCTCATTTCACAAACATACCAGAGCACACCTAGTTAAAACACGCCACGTTCAGGCCAAGAACCAAGCAATGCCCACAACAGGTAAGGGGAGACCCTGCACATGACTGGCCTGAAGGATAAAGCAGCCAGGACACAGCAGAGCACACAAGGCACACATTGGAGACACTCCCAGAAGCGCCAGCCCCTGGGGAACAGGATACCACATGGCAGGGCACTACAGGACCTCTTCTTCATGAAGTCATTGCCTTCAAGAACAGGAGACATTGTTGACTTTATTGACACACAGAAATGGGTACAGAGTCTTAGAAGAAATGAGAAGACAGAGGAACTTGTCCCAGTGAAAGAAAAGGATGAGGCCACAGGCAGAGATCTAAGCAAAGATATGAGTAACATGTCTGATAGAGAATTTAAAGTACTGTTCATAAACATACTGGATTCGAGAAAAGAGTGGAAAGTATCAGACCACTAACACACATGAGGAATAACAGAGATAAAAGGCTTGATAGAATGAGCAGCAGACTGGAAGAAGATGAACAAATGCATAAGCTAGAAGACAGTAATGGGAAGTAATCAAGCTGAACAAAAGAGAAAAAAGAATTAGGCAGAATGACAATAGAGGGAACTCACTGACTCCATTAAATGTAATAACATTCATATCATAAGAGTCCCAGAATAAGAAAAGGAGGAAAAAATTATTTGAAGAAATAATAGCTGAAAACTTCCCTGATCTACAGAAGGAAACATATCCAGATCTGGGAGACACGGAGGACCCGCCCCCCAAAAAAAATCAACAAAAGTATATCCACACAAAGACATTGTAATTAAATTAGCAAAATTTAGTGATAAAAAGCTTTAAAAGTAGCAACACAAAATAACTTACAAGGAAAACCCCATAAGGCTCTAGGGGGCTTTTTCAGCAGAAACTTACCAAGCAAAAAAGAAGTGACATGATATATTCAAAGTGCTGAATGAGAAAAATCTGCAGCCAAAAATACTCTATCAAGCAAGGCCGTCATTCAGAATAAGAGATAATTTTCTAGACAACAAAGAAACAAAGGAGTTCATGACAACTAAACCAGCCCTCCAAGAACTATTAAAGGGGATTCTGAGTGAAAAGGAGGACCAAAAACAATAGTATAAAGATAGGAAACACAAAAGGAGTTAAAATGAATATATCTCTAAAACATCAGTAAAATAAATAAATAAATAAATAAATAAATAAATAAATAAATAAAGCATCAGTAAAGGAACTCACAAAAGGATGTAAAACATGACAACATATACCTAAAACACAGGAGGAACAAAGAAGGGGTTCACTTAAACAATCATCAACGTAATATCCACTGCTACATGCAAAAAAAGTTATATGCAAACCTAATGGTAACCATATATCAAAAATCACTAATATGCAATGAAGAGAAAGAAATTCAAACATATCATTTAAGAAAATCAGCAAACCATGAAAGACAAAAGATCACAGAAAATCGTCAGAAACAACCACAGGAAAAAAAAAAACAGTAACAATAAATACCTATCAGTAATTATTTTGAAAGTAAATGGACTGAACACCCCAATCAAAAGACATATGGTGACGGGATGGATAAAAAAACAAGATGCATCTATATCCTGCCTACAAGAGACTCCTAGATCTAAAGGCATTGAAAGGGAGGGGATGGAAAAACATCCATTCTCTAAATGGATGGCAAAATAAACCTGAAGTAGCAATCCTTCTATCAGAAAAAATAGCCTTTACAACAAAAACTATAACAAGAGAAATGAAAAGACACTATATGATAAGAAAAGGGACAATCCAACAAGAAGATAAAACAGTTTTAAGTACTTATGCACCCAACATAGGAGCACCCAAATGCATAAAACAGGTAATAAATATCCGCCTATATTAATGAACAGACCATCTAAACAGAAGATTAACAAAGAGGGATCCCTGGGTGGCTCAGCGGTTTAGAGCCTGCCTTCAGCTAGGGCGTGATCCTAGGGTCCCGGGTTCCAGTCCCACATCAGGCTCCCTGCATGGAGCCTGCTTCTCCCTCTGCCTGTGTCTGTCTGTCTCTCTCTGTCTCTCATGAATAAATAAATAAAATCTTTAAAAGAAAATCAACAAAGAAACAATGCTTTGAATGACACAGTGGAACAGCTGGATTTAATAGATATATTCAGAATGTTTCATCCTAAGACAGCAGAATACACACCCTTTTCAAGTGCACACAGAACATTCTCTAGAATAGATCATATGTTAGGTCACAAAACAAGCCTCAACAAATTCAAGAAGATCAAAGTCACACCATGAATCTTTTCTGACTATAGTGCTATGAAGCTAGCAGTCAACCACAAGAAAAAAAATCAAGAAAGATGACACATGGAAGTTAAATAACATGCTACTAAACAATGAATTGGTCAACGAGGAAATCAAAGAATTAAAACATACATGGAAACAAATGAAAATGAAAACAGTGATCCAAAACATTTGGGATGCAGCAAAAGCAGTTCTAAGAGGTAAGTTTATAGAACTATGGGCCTCATTTGAGAAGCAAGAAAAGTCTCAAACAATCTAATTTTACAACTGAAAGGAGCTAGAAAAAGAACAAACAAAATCCAAAAACAGCAGAAGGAAAGAAAGGTTAGAGCAGAATTAAATGATACAGAAACTAAAAAAAACAATGGAACAAAGCAATGAAACCAAAAGTTGGTTCTTTGAAAAGATCAATAAAATTGGTAAACCTTCAGCCAGACCCATCAAGGAAAAAAGAGAAGTGATTTAAATAAATAAAGCCACAAATGAGAGAGTACAAATGGCAACCAACAGCACAGATATACAATTATGAGAGTATTATGAAAAAGTATATGCCAACAAAATGGAAAACCTAGAAGATACAACTTCCTAGAAACATATTAACTACAAAACTGAAACAGGAAGATACAGACAAGTTGAATAGACCAATACCAGCAAAGAAATTGAGTCAGTAATCAAAAACCTAACAAAAGTCTAGGACCAGATGCTTTAGAGGCAAATTCTATCAAACATTTAAAGAAGAGTTATTATTTATTCTCAAATTATTCCAAAATATAGAAAAGGAAGCAAAACTTTCATATTCATTCTATGAGGCCAGCATTACTCTAAGACCAAAACCAGATAAAAATACCACTAAAAAAGAGTACTCCGGGCCAATATCCCTGAAAAACATAGATGCCAAAATCCTCAATAAAATACTAGTAAACTGAATCCAACAGTACATTAACCAAATGATTCACCATCAAGTGGGATTCATTCCTGAGTTGCAGAGGTGGTTCCATCTTCACAAATCAATCGACATGTTATATCACATCAAGAAGAGAAACGATAAGAACCATATGATCATCAATAGATGCAGAAAAAGCATATTAACAGAAAACAATATCCATTCATGATAAAAAAAATAACCTTCAATAAAGTAGGTTTAGAGGGAGCATGCCTCAACTTAATAAAGGCCTAATATGGAAAATCCAAAGCAAACATCCTCAGTGGGGAAAAGCTGAGAGCTTTTTCCCTATGGTCAGGAACAAGTCAAGGATGTCCACTCTCACCACTCTTACTCAACAAAGTACTAGCAATCAGACAAGCACAGCAATCAGACAAGAAGAAGGAATAAAAGGCATCAAAGTGATAAGGAAGAAGTAAAACTTTTGCTACTTGCAGATGACATGATACTATATATAGAAAACCCAGAAGACCAAAAAACTGCCAGAACTTATAAGCAAATTCAGTAAAGTCACAGTATATAAAACCAATGTACAGAAATCTGTTGCATTTCTATACACCAATAATGAAGCAGCAGAAAGAGAAATTAAGAAAACAATCCCATTTACAATTGCACCAAAAGTAATAAGATACCTAGGAATAAACCTAACCAAAGTAATAAAAGACCAGTACTCTGAAAACTATAAAATACTAGTGAAAGAAACTGAAGACAATACAAAGAAATGGAAAGACATTCCATGCCAATGGATTAGAAGAACAAATAAGTTAAAATATCTATACCACCCACGGCAATCTATACATTTAATGAAATCCCTATCAAAATACTCATTGCATTTTTCACAGAACTAGAACAATCCACCCCAAATAACCAAAGCAATCTTGAAAAAAGCAGATTTGGAGGCATCACAGTTTTGGACTTCAAGATATATTACAAAGCTGTAGCAGTCAAAAAACAGTATGGTAGTGGCACAAAAATAGACACATAGATCAATAGAACAGAATAGAAAACCCGGAATAGATCTACAACTATATAGTCACTATATACATAATGGGCAATTAATCTTTGACAAAGCAGGAAGGAATATCCAATGGGAAAAACAGTCCTTCAACAATAATACTGAAAAAGTTGGACCACTCTCTTAAACCATACACAAAAATAAAGTCAAAATGGATTAAAGACCTGAACGTGAGACCTGAAACCATAAAAATACTAGAACAGAACAAAGGCAGTAACTTTTTTGACATCAGCCAATGCAACTTTTTTCTAAGATATGTCTGAGGCAAAGGAAACAAAAGCAAAAATAAACTATGGGGACTACAATAAATAAAAAGCTTCTGTACAGCACAGTAACCAGAGGGTAACAATCAACAAAACTAAAAGAATGGGAAAAGATATTCATAAATGACATATCCTAGTATCCAAGACATATAAAGAACTTACACAACTCAACACCCACAAAATAAATAATCCAATTTGAAACATGAGAAGACATGAACAGACAGTTCTCCAAGGAAGATATACAGATGGCCAACAAACACATGAAAAGATGTTCATCATCATTTACCATCAGGAAATCAGGAATCATCAGGATTCCTGATCATCAGGAATCAAAACCACAAGGAGATATCACCTCACACCTGTCAGACTTGTTGAACTCTGCAACACAAGAAACACACTAACAGGTGTTAGTGAGGATGTGGAGATAAAGGAATATTCATGCACTGCTGACGGGAACAGCAGGCTGCAAACTGGTGCAGCCACTCTGGAAAACAGTATGGAAAGCCCTCAAAAAGTTAAAAATACAGCTACCCTATGATTCAGTAATCACACTACTGGGTATTTACCCAAAGAATACAAGAACACTAATTTAAAGGGATACATACACCCCTATATTTTTCCTGGCATTATTTATAATAGCCTAGATATTGGAAGCAGCTCAAGTGTCCACTGATTGATGAATGAATAAAGAATGGTAGTATGGTGGTGGTGGTGGTGGTGGTGGTGGTGGTGTGTGTGTGTGTGTGTGTGTGTGTGTGTATGTTATACATATAATGGAATATTATTACTCAGCAGTCAAAAATGCATTCTTGCCATTTGCAATGACATGAATGGAGCTAGATAGTATAGTACTAAGCAAAATAAATCAGAGAAAGATACCAGGTGAGTAAACCATGAGTTTACTCAACATGTAGAATTTAAGAAACAAAACAAAGGGAAAAAAGATAACTCAAGAAATAGACTCTTTACTATAGAGAACAAACATGGTTACAAGAGAGGTGAGGGAAATGGGTTAAAGTGATGGGAAAAAAGCAGTGCACCTGTCATGATTTGCACCGATTGATCTATGGAATTGTTAAATCACTATATTGTACACCTGAAATTAATTTAACACTATGTTAACTAGGATTAAGATTAAAAAAAATTTAAAGCCAAAAATTAAAAAAAATTAAATATACTTTAAAAAATGCAGTTACCAAAAGGACAATTTTTTTGTATGTAGTTCACTAGCTATTAATTTTCTTTGAGTCTTAGACTTCTGAGAATTTGCTTAAAGCCATGGAAGCTCTTGGCAGAAAAATTCTTATTTGCAAATAAATAAAACAATTTGCACAGAACTCATTAGAAGAACTCATTGTTCCACAGACTTCACACTAAGAACCCTGGTTAGTTACAGAACAGAGATTCGCATTCAAGGCTCTAACAAACGTCCTTAGCTCTCTTTGAACTTTTAGTGGTGCTCTTAGGAATTTTAAGATTTTAATCATCTTCAGTTGTTTTTGTAAAAGGCAAAGTAAATAAATATAACTTTAACTCAACTCTCAAAGGGTTTTTGAATAACAAAAAAAAAAAATCAGATGAGTAAATTTAAAGATCAAACAGTTCATGGAAAGCAGGCGGCATCCCAATACAAAGGAGCTCCTCTGAGCTTTAGAAAAGTCAACATTTTTTAAAGGCAGAAATGGAGCAGAAAAAAATTATCAGCAAAGAATACACTATGTTGAGGCAAAGTCATCCTCCTAGCGGGAGGAGAAGGGTCTAGTAGGTGGAATACCTCACTAGTGCTGGCCAGGTGATTTCAGAATGAGTGGTTAAAGGTTTCATTCCTGGGAGGTCAAAACTGCAGGTAAGGACACCTGAGTGGATCAGTCAGTTAAGTATCGCCCTTTATTTTTTTTTTATTTATTCATGAGAGACTCAGAGAGAGAGAGAGAGAGAGAGAGGAGTGGCAGAGACACAGGCAGAGGGAGAAGCGGGCTCCATGCAAGGAGCCCGACTTGGGACTCAATCCGAGATCCCAGGATCACGCCCTGAGATGAAGGCAGACATCCCTCAGCTCAACCGCTGAGCCACCCAGGGATCCCCAAGTATCTGCCTTTTAAGCTCAGGTCATGATCCCAGGGCTCTGGGTTCGAGCCCCACATCAGGCTCTCAGCTCAGCAGGGAGTCTGCTTCTTCTTCTCCCTCTGCCTGCAGCTCTTTTTACTCTCGCTCTCTCTAATAAATAAATAAAATAAATAAATAATAAATAAATAATAAATAAATAATAATTATATTATATATAATTATTATATTAATTATAATAATAAATAAATAATAAAATAATAAATAAATAAATAAAAAGAAAGGAAACTGTGAGTAGGATAGGCATTAAGGAGTTGGGAGTTAAGATGGTAGAGTAGGGAGACCTTAGCCTTGCCTCTTCCCTTGAACACAGCTAGATAAGTATCAAATCATTTTGAATACCCAAGAAATCAATGCAGGGATAGAGAAAATCAAAATGAACAACCAGAGCTGAAAAAAAGAAACTCTGCCACAGCGTGGAAGACGAATTCTCCCCAAAAGAAAGATCAAGTAGAACCCACAGCCAGGGATTTGCTCAAAACAGATATAGTAATATAGCTGAATAAGAATTCAGAACAACAGTCATTAGAATACTAGCTGGGCTTGAAAAAAATAAAAGACTCTAGAGAAACCCTTGCTGCAGACAGGATTACATCTTGGTTATAGCATTTTTAATTTTGGCTTACCTAGTTCCGACTGGATGTAATCACAAGGGTGCAAGCTGCAGAGGAATGAGTAAGTGATCTAGAAGACAAAATTATGGAAAATAATGAAGCTGAAAAGAAGAGGGAAAGAAAGCTATTAGATCATGAATACAGACTTAGGGAACTCAGTAATTCTATAAAAAGAAATAAACCTGTATCACAGGAGTCCCAGAAGAAGAAGAGTAGGAAAGAACAATTTAAAAAATACATGGAATCAAATGAAAATGAAAGCTTGACAGCCCAAAACTTTTGGGTTGCAGCAAAGGCAGTTCTAAGAGAATTATGTTGCAATACAGGCCTACCTCAGGAAACAAGAAAAGTCTTGAATACACAATCTAACCTTAGACCTAAAGGAGCTAGAAAAGGAACAGCAAATAAAGCCTAATGCCAGCAGAAAAAGAGAATAAAAATTAGAAATCAAATAAATTATATCAAAATTTTAAAACTTAGAACAATGAAACTAAGAGCTGGTTCTTCAAAAAAAAATAATGAAATTGATAAAGTCCCTAAGCTGGACTCATTAAAAAGAAAAGAGAAAGAATCCAAATAAATAAAGTCACAAATGAAAGAGGAGAAATCACAACCAACACCACAGAAACACAAAGAATTATAAAAGAATAAAACTAGGCAAGTCCTAGAAACATACAAACTACCAAAGTTGAAACAGGAAGAAGTAGAGAATTTGAGCAGACCCATAACTAACAAAGAAATTGAATCAGTAATCAAAAATCTCCCAACAAACAGAGGTCCCGACAGATGGCTTCCCAGGGGACTTCTACCAGACAATGAGAGAAGAGCTAACACCTAACCTTCTCAAACTGTTTCAAAAAATAGAAATGGAAGGAAAACTCTCAAACTCCTCCTATGACACCAGCATCAGCTTGATTCCAGAACTAGATGAAGACCTCACTAAAAAGGAGAATTACAGGCCAATAAGCCTGATGAATAAAGATGAATAAAGATGTAAAAATTCTAAACAAGATACCTGCAAATCAAATCCAACAGTACATTAAAGGAATTGTTTACCATGATCAAGTAGGACTTATTCCTGGGCTACAGGGGTGGTTCAATATTCACAAATCCAACAACAGGCTATACCATATTAATAAAAGGATAAGAACCAGATGATCCTGTTAACAGGTACGGAAACAGCATTTGACAAAATACAGCATCCATTCTTGATAAAAGCCTTCAAGAAAGTAGACACAGGGCAAATACACCTCAACATCATAAAGGCCACATATGAAAGACCTACAGCTAATATCATCCTCAATGAGGAAAAACTGAGAGCTTTTCTTCCAGGGTCAAGAAAGACAGGGATGTCTACACTCACCATTACTATTTAACATGGTATTGGAAGTTTTGGCCTCAGCAATCAGACAATATAAAGCAACAGACAATATAAGGCATCCAAAGTGGCAAGGAAGAAGTCAAACTTTCACTCTTTGCAGGCAACATGATACTCTGTGTAGAAAACCTTAAAGACTCCACCAAAAAATTACTAGAAATGATACATAAATTCAGCAAAGTTGCAGGATATAAAATCAATGTGCAGAAATCTGTTGCATTTCTATATATCATTAATCAAGCAGCAGAAAGAGAAATCAAGGAATCAATCCCATTTACAATTGCACCAAAAACTGTAAGATACCTAAGGAATAAACATAACCAAAGAGGTAAAAGATCTGTACTCTGAAAACTATGGAACACTAATGAAAGAAACTGAAGAGGACACAAAGAAAGGGGAAAACACCCCATGCTCACAGATTAGAAGAACACTGTTAAAATGTCTACAGTACTCAAAGCAATCTACACGTTTAATGCAATCCCCATCAAAATACCACCAGCACTTTTCACAGAGCTAGAACAAATAATCCTAAAATTTGTGTGGAACCACAAAAGACCCCAATAGCCAAAGCAATTCTGAAAAAGAAAAAACTGGAGACATCACAATTCCAGATTTCAAGCTACCTTACAAAGCTGTAGTCATCAAGACAGTATGGTACTGGCACAAAAACAGACACATAGATCAATGGAACAGAATAGAGAACCCAGAAATGGACTCACAACTATATGGACACTAAGCTTCAATAAAGCAGGAAAGAATATCCAATGGAAAAAAAGACAGCGTCTCCAACAAATGGTGAAATGAAACTGGACCACTTTCTTACACCACACACAAAAATAAACTCAAAATGAATGAAAGGCCTAAGTGTGAGACCAGAAACCATCAAAATTCTAGGAGAGGACACAGGCAGAAACCTCTTTTGACCTCAGCTGTAGCAATATCTTACTAGACCCATTGCTGGGGGCAAGGGAAACAAAAGCAAAAATGAACTATTAGGACTTTATCAAGATAAAAAGCGTCTGCACAATGAAGGAAACAATCAATAAAACTAAAAGTCCACCTATGGAATGCGAGAAGATATTTGCGAATGACATATCTGATAAGGAGTTAATATTCAAAATCCAAATGGAACTTCTTACACTCAACACCCAAAAAACAAATAATCCAGTTAAGAAATGGGCAGAAGACATGAATAAACATGTTTCGAAAGAAGACATCCAGATAACTAACAGACACATGAAAAGATGCTCAACATCACTCATCATCAGGGAAATACAAATCAAAACCATGATGAGATACCACCCCACACCTCTCAGAATGGCTAAAATTAGCAACACAGGAGAAAACAGGTATTGGCAAGGATGCTGATAAAGAGAACCCTCTTGCACTGCTGGTGGGAGTGTAGCTACTCTAGAGAACAGTATGGTAGTTCCTCAAAAAGCTAAAGATAGAACCACCCTATGATTTACCAAAAGGATACAAAAATACATGTTCGAAGGAGCACATGCACCTGATGTTTATAGCAGCATTATCAACAAGAGTCAAACTATATGGATAGAGCCCAAATGCCATCAACTGATGAACAAATAAAAAAGATGTGGTGTATATTTATACGATGGAATACTACTCAGCTGTCAAAAAGAATGAAATCTTGCCATTTGCAACGATGTGAATGGAGCTAGAGAGTATTATGCTAAGTGAAATAAGTCAATCAGAGAAAGATAAATACCATATGATTTCACTCATGTGGGAGAAACAAAATGGATGAAATTATGGGAGGAGGAGAAAATAGAGGGAAATAAATCATGAAAGACTCTTAACTATAGAGAACAAACAGGGTTGATGGAGGGAGGGAGTGGACTATGGGATAGATGGGTGATGGGTATTAAGGAGGGCACTTGTGATGTTGAGCACTGGGTGTTATACTCAATAAACCACTGAACTCTACTCCTGAAACTAATATTGAACTGTATGTCAACTAATTTGAATTTAAAGTTTTTAAGAAAAGGATAGGCACTTATTTTATTTTTTTAATATTTTATTTATGAGAGACATACAGAGAGAGAGAGAGAGAGAGAGAGAGATGGGGGCGGGCAGAGACACAGGCAGGAAGAGCAGGCTTCATGCAAGGACCCTGATGTGGGACTTGATCCCGGGACTTCAGGATCATGCCCTGGGCCAAAGGCAGGCGCCAAACCGCTGAGCCACCCAGGGATCCCCAAGGATAGGCATTTAATCTTGGTTTGCTGACATGGGGTTTAACACAAGTAACTTCATTTTGGGCCCGCTGTCTCCTTTTTAACAAGGTTCTGCAGACTTCACCAATGCAGATTCCAAAATCAGTGGCTATTTTAAATGCCTTTTTCTTTTAGATAGAGAAACAGAAGTTTAGGAAGTAAAATCTGACCAGGTGATGATGAAATATAAAGAAGAAAACCCAGGAATCTTTGGTCCAAATCAGCAATATCAAACTTCTGACAAAAGCTTCTTTTGAATTTCTATAATCAGAAGATTTTTGTTTCCAGAAGCATAAGCAGGTTAGGCAATTCTGACCATTGTACGACTGAAAACAACAAAACTAATGGGTATCTTTTTTTTTAAACCACTGTTTAGAAGTCATGATCTAACAGGACAGTAAGAAATTATCACAACAAAATCTAAGTGAAAATGGGACCCTGGAGAAAGAACTAAGCCCGGAAGGTGATTTTGTCCTGCACCATTTACCAAAGCTGGGAACTATGAGCCTCACAGAACACGGTAAACAGCAATCAGAGCCCCTCCTTCAATAAAGCAGGCCCCCAAAGGGCTGCACTTAAGGCTGAAGATGAACCAAGGCTGAACCTGCCGCACCACTAGAGCATTGCGAGACAAGGTGCTTCAGGCAGGCAAAGTGGGGGAGAAAATCCCTACGAAGTTTCTGTAGAAAGCTAGCCTTTGCCTCTCTCTGAAGTCCACACCCCCTACACGGCACAGAACCTTCAAGCCATACACTTAGATTAAACTAGACTGATAGTTCCTTAAATGCCTGACAATGCAAATTCTCTCTGATAGGACTCTCATCCGAAGCCTCAAAAAATTGCCAGAATGTTTTCTAAGGAGAAGGAGCAGTTCACAAAGTAACTAATTACACAAGGAAACAAGACACCGTGAATGAGGGTGACAGAAAGTGGGCCCATAGAAGTCTCAGATATTAAAATTATGAGACATTCTAAAATAGCTAGATTAATGTTTTTTTAGAAAATAAAGTAGCTTGAAAATATCTGGAGGGAACAGAAAAATTTTTAATGACCCAACAGATTTGAAAAAGGGATTAATAGAATTTATGGAAATAAATTAATCAGATTAGACAGCTGCAGAGGGAACAGAAGGGAAGACAGCTCAGAAGACATTTTGCAGCATGAGCACAAAACAAATGGACAAGGTGCCTGGCTGGCTCAGTTGGTTAAAGATCTGACTCTTAATTTCAGCTCAGGTCATGAACCCAGGTCATAACATTGACCCTCACGTAAGATTCTCTCTCCCTTTCCCTCTGTCCCCCCTTCCCCCCCTCTAAAAATGGACAAAATCAAAAAGAAGTTAAGCAATGAGGAAGAATGAAAGGGCCTAACATATGTGTCTAATCAGAGCCTCAGAAGAAGAAAGAGAAAATGTCTAGAAGCTACATTTCAGGAGATAAGCACTCAGGATTTACCCAAATTTCTAAGAAAAAAGCAACAATCTAAAGATTAAAGAAGCTCAGTGAGTACCCAGACACATCACTGAAATTGCAAATCAATAATGGCCAAGAAAGGATCTTAAAAGCAGCCAGAGGAAAAAGGTTGGCATTCTAAAAGGGACTGACAGCTGAACTCTCAATAGAAGCCAGGGATAATGCTATGTCCCAAAAGGACCATGTTCTAAAAGGAAATATCTGCCAACATAGAACCCTATTCCCACTACTAATTTTTTTTCAGGAATGAGGATAAAATAAAGACATTTTCAGATCACGAAACCGTTCACTGAAGGTTTGCCACCAATATACCTTCACTAAGGGAAATTATAAGAAAAGAAAGAATAAATAACAATAAAAGTAGTAAATATTTATGGATAAATGAAACAAGATTGGCTATATGAAATAATGATAATGTCTTATGGATTTTAATTAAATAATATATAAATTCCACAACTATAGCCTAACTCAGGAACAAGGTAAATGGAGTTAAAGGTGTTCTGAGATGGGACGCCTCGGTGGCTCAGCAACTGAGCATCTGCCTTTGGTTCAGGGTGTGATCCCCGTTCGGGGATCGAGTCCCACATCAGGCTCCCTGTGAGAGGCCTGCTTCTCCCTCTGCCTGTGTCTCTGCCTCTCTCTGTCTCTCTCATGAATAAACAAATACAATCTTTAAAAAAAGTGTTCTGAAGTGATTGAATTGTCAGGAGGAGATTAAATTTATTCATTGATTTCAGACTTTGTTAAGTATGTATGCTGAATTAAGACGAATAGGAACAAAGTATGTTATTTTCAAATAGGAAGGTTTAAATTTCAAAAGAAGTCTAAAAATGGGAGAAAAAAAACAAGTGGGACAAATAGCAAAATTAAAAGATTAATGATACATTCTACAAATATGTGACATATATGAGTAATACATACATATATTCTGTGTGTACATAAAATCCATTAAAAGAGAATGGTTTGTGGATTTTTAAAAATATTTTATTTATTTATTTATTTATTTATTTATTTATTTATTTGAGAGAGAGGGTGGGGGAGCATGAACCAGGGGTAGAGGCAGAGAGAGAAGCGGACTCCCCGAGCAGGGAGCTCGAAGTGGGACTCGATCCCAGGACCATGAGATCATGACCTGAGCCAAAGGCAGATGCTCAACCAACTGAGCCACCCAGGCGCCCCTGGGGGAATTTTTTAATCCAAGCATTTGCTGGTTACAAGAGATCTATCTAAAATGTAAGATGCAAAAAAGTCAAAAATACTTTCTAAATAAGCGATTTATTTAAAAAAACAAATTGCTATTTTCCTTTAAATCAGATGACCTGTTTGCTCAGTGTTGCTGACCCAGGCAGGCTGAAACAACACGTTGCATCACTGGGCTCCGGAATGGTGCCAACTAAGTGGCACTCACAAGGAACACAGCATTCCAGCTATGTGCTCCTGGCTTTATTTACCAAGCTTTGTGGATAATATGTGCCTCTGGCAAAGAGCTCTTTTGGTCTCCCCCCAGAGCATGGTGATGCCCAGGAAGCCACTTTTGGCATGCCAGGGGACATTTTAGCAGAAACAGGACCTGCTGTTGGTTCTTTTCTGGACTCTCTTGTATCCAATTTCTACATTTCCACATGTATTCTCTGTATCTTCAGCAGGGCTTAGGTGCATTACCCTTTGTATCAGTAGGTAGAGTAGGAAAGGGATAGGGTGAGAATTATATGTGGGGTTTTTCTGAACCATATTTATTCCTGAACATTTGATACTTGCCACACTATGACCGCAGAAAAGGCCCTTGTAACTTGGATAAACCACCAGAGAATTCTTAAACACCCATCATCTCTGGTTGAGAACCACTGCCCTATATATAACACTATCCAAACACTGATTCAGGACTTCATCCCTATCACCTCTTTTCTAAACTTTCAGCAGTGTTCTCCCGTTTGCTTAGAGAGCAAGTCAGAGTGAAAGATGGCCCAGAATGGGTCTGTGAGATTTATACAACTTGTCATCATCACCCTAGACTGCCTGAGGAAGGAATGTCACTGTATTTTTCCAACAGGGAGCAAAGAGGAGAATGACTTAACTCTGGGAAAAGGACACATTTCATATTATTTCCAGGCCCTGCAAATCATTAACATGTCAAAATGTGTCCTTTCCACTCCTCCTCAGATATGATAACCTGGAAAAATAAACTTCTAAGGAGACTTCTAGCAACAAGTTCCACATACAGAAGAATTCTAGGTATATACTTTTCTGTTATATTCTACAAAAGAGGCAAGTATAACGGTTATTATCAAGAAATGGCAAGCATTCTTGATAAATGGAATTAGAAGTACTGGCCTAAGACAAGACAGTGCTGTGCCCAGGACTCCTCTAGAAAGGAGTTTTTCCAACTGCTGGAGGTGGGAAGAGCTTTCAGCTACCGAGAGCCACTGGCCCATTGAAAAAAAACTTAGGACTATGTAACTGAAAAACAACTTAATTTAGTATTGTGTGTGTTAAGTATGTGTGTACATATACTTGTGTACATGTGCATGTGTGTATATATACACATTACAGATATATACATATACATACTTATTCTTCTCCTCAGCTAGTTTTAAAACTAAAAACAGGAAACAAAATAATATCTGTACCACAAATAGTTAAAAAGCTATTTCAATCCCACGTTGTGTCCAGGAACACTTTTTTTTTTTATTAGAGTTCAATTTGCCAACATATAGCATAACACTCAGTGCTCATCCCATCAAGTTCCCCCCCTTAGCGCCCATCACCCAGTCACCCCAACCCCCCGCCCACCTCCCTTTCCACTACCCCTTGTTCGTTTCCAAGAGGTCGGAGTCTCTCAGGTGCTGTCACCCTCACTGATATTTTCACTCATTTTCTCCCCTTTCCCCTTTATTCCCTTTCACTATTTTTTATATTCCCCAAATGAATGAGACCATATAATGTTTGTCCTTCTCCAGAAACACTTTAAATGCTGACAGGCAAAAACTATGATTCACTGGATAAAACGAGATCTTTGGCAGATCTTTATCTGTTCCCACCACCAGATACCTTACTGTCTCCAGGCAGGAACAGCACCTGACCTGTGTAACGACATGTGAGACACAACACACATTGAACAATGACATGCTGGTCAATGAGGTTTCATCATCCCACCTCACTTCCACCTCACTCCACCCTCCACTGTCAAGCCACATCTCATTTTCCAGCTGCCTCATCTACTGCACATCTGCTCCGCCCCCTGCAGATTCTCATTAACCTGAGCCAAATATCTTTTAAGGCCAAAAAGTGATCAGTGGAAACTGGTCAACCTCTCAAGTAGCTCTTGTATACCTGCATGTTGTAGGGGAATCACAGACTGGCATTTCCTTCTGCTTTACCCAGAAAACGTTGAATATGATCATGCTTCAACAGCTCCCAAAACTACAAGTGGCATGAAGGTCCCAGGATTTCACCATTCAGAAGGCCTGACCTCCTAGGGTGGTTAGAACTCCCTAAAGTACAAGCCAGTCACACACATACACGTATATTACTGAAACCCCTTCTTCGTGCAGTGCACTCCAATACTGCTACGTCTGTTCTGTTTGGTTCTTCCCTGCTCTTGCTGTACTCTAGTGCTGATTCTAACCCACAAAATTGGCTTCTTGAACCACTAATGGTCACAATCTGCAGTTGAAAAACACTGACCTAAACTGGCCCAAGTACGGCATCACCTACCTGGCCTCATAGTCACAAAACCATAGCTAGCTCTCCAGGAAGTCTCACATCAAGCAGTTTCTAAGCCAAGTTTAGGGGCTCCAAGTGTAACTTAGATGAGCTTCAAGAATGCAGTGAGTTAACAGACTTGCTTGCTGTGCCATTTCCTATGTAAAGAAAGACTAGAAGGGAAAGAAATTAACAATCATGCTTGGCAACTCTGTGCTAAGCATGCCTGGTAGTTTGTGTGAATGATCTTCCTTCATCTCTTCAACAACTGATGAGCAGATAGAAAGCAACATATGTAAGGCCTCACATCTAGCAAGGAACAAGTGAAATTTCCAGCCAGGGCCATGTGACTCCGCAGACTACCACACTCATCTTCCTGACCACCTTGCAGCCGCCAAGAGAAAGGACATTTTCCCTTATGTCTGTCCACATGAGGCTTCTCACTCCAAGCTTTTTAAAATATATATATATTTTTTTTTTAAGTAATCTCTACATCCAACATGGGGCTCAAATTCACAGCCCTGAGATCAAGAGGTGTGTGCTCCTCCAACTGAGGAGGAGGCATCTGAGGCACCCTCAGATCTGGCTTTATATGACTTTCTCTAGAAGGGCCCTCCAAGAACCACTGTTCATCAACCTCTAGATAAACAGCTGGCACTTTATTTTTCCACGAGATTCTGCAGTGTTTGCTCATTGCATGTGCAGTGCATGTGCATAATACCAAGTGTGTATGAGTGTATGTGCATCTACTGCTCTTCTGCCAAAATCATACACAGGCTTTCAGCAAACAGGCACTTGCAGTTCTCAGGGCTGTATGTTAGACTCCATGATTCTCTTTTCTGGTGCCTCATGTGACCCAGCTACTTGAGGATGACTAGTTAGAACATTTCCAGCTATTTTTAGTTCTTTCTAACACTGACCTAGGCTGTTCACTGAAGAGGCAGTAGAAGATGGGAAGGGCTCTATCAGCCTCATCAAAATGACTTCTCAGGCAGCTGACTGCCTGCAGCTTTGTGACAAGACTGAAAATAAGAAATCATATGTGCACAGTTTTCCAAGGGGGGAAATAAAGGGCAAGCGATCCAGAATGTCCCCCCCGCTCCGTAATCCAGACTTCCACCACAGCCAGCTGAGGCTGTGGGAGAAAAGAAAGCAAAGAATATAAAGAGGAAAGTAGGGCACTCTTAACAAATCAGCAACCAACCAATCCTTAAGAGTAAAATCATGAAAAAAATCAAAGACTGGTTCTCCTCCCCGTCTTCCTCCTTCAGCTGTCCTCAAATGATTTCTGGTGTATGTGGTACCACAGGAAACTGGGAGCAACTCTCCTCGGCTATATACTTGGAGAAGCATTCTGCACTCATATATTGGTAAAGAGGGCTCCGCCTAATAGAAACAAGACAAATTCCTTTGATTGGAACATGTCTTTCTTCAGACTGTAATGTAACTGTATCTAACTGCCCAAGTATCTAACTGCCCAGGTACCAATCTGACATACATCCTGATCCAATCTCACTTCTCAAAACTTTTCTATATCTACAGGATAAGAATATGGAGAGAGAGTGCAGATATGTACAGATATATGAAAAAAAAATATGGATATGTAGAATAATCAGAGACACTGTAACTCAATGTTTTCATTCTAAATAGACCCTACACGGTGGGGATGATAATTAGTACTTTAGAGAAAAATTGTCTTTCAGTTCTTCTACTTGTACAAATTTATACCTTTGCTCAGAGGGGCTCTGCCAAAAAGAACAAATCAGGCCTTTTCAAATCATTTGAACAGGTATTTTTGTCTTGCCATAGACTAAAAGGAAGTGGCTTTTAGCCTTTCTATAAGCTTTTCAGAGTAATAAGAGAAAAATATTAACATTTTACAGTATGGTCAATTGTTTAGCTTATTACAATCTAAAGATTGATGTGTCTATGTTCACAGCTAACAATGTTTCAAAAGTTTTTGACAAATCATCCATCTATTTATGAACACATTTCTTGATGAGGGGCAGTAACATCTATTCCAAACATTTTCAGCATTATCAAGGAGCTGATTCCTATGATAGAGTAGCAGAATTGATATGGGGTTCAATTTCATCTCATTTTAAATGAAACCCAAACTTCATTATTTACAATATATTTCTTCACACCTAAAAATAACAATAATTTTTAATATAAATTATTCAGTGTGCAAATTTCTTCAATTGTCTCATAATTCTTAAAAGTCTATTGGAAGTGCACATGAAGCATTCTCTGGGATATATCATATGCTAGATCACAAAATAAGTCTTAATAAATTTAAGAAGACTGATATCATGTCAAACACCTTTTCCAAACACCATGGTATGAAATTAGAAATCAGTTACAAGAAGAAAACTGGAAAATTCACAAATATGTGAAGATTAAATAACATGCTACTGAATAAAACCAGTGGGTAAAAAATCAAAAGAGAAATTAAAAAATATCTTGCAACAAATGAAAAAAAGAAATGCAATGTAACAAAATTTATAGGATGCAGCAAAAACACTTCTAAAAGGGAACTCCAGGGATCCCTGGGTGGCGCAGCGGTTTGGCGCTTGCCTTTGGCCCAGGGCGCGATCCTGGAGACCCGGGATCGAATCCCACGTCGGGCTCCCGGTGTATGGAGCCTGCTTCTCCCTCTGCCTGTGTCTCTGCTTTCTCTCTCTCTCTCTGACTATCATAAATAAATTTTAAAAATTAAAATAAATAAATAAATAAATAAATAAATAAATAAATAAATAAATAAAAGGGAACTCCATAGAGATAAATGCCTACTTAAGAAGATCTCAGACAACCTAACTATACACCTCAAAGAAATAGAGAAAGAACAAATTTTTTTTTAAATTAATTTTTATTGGTGTTCAATTTACCAACATACAGAAAAACACCCAGTGCTCATCCCGTCAAGTGTCCACCTCAGTGCCCGTCACCCATTCCCCTCCAACACCCGCCCTCCTCCCCCCTTCCACCACCCCTAGTTCGTTTCCCCGAGTTAGGAGTCTTTATGTTCTGTCTCCCTTCCTGATATTTCCCAACATGAGAAAGAACAAATTAATCCCAAAGTCAGTAAGGAAGGAATGAAATAACAAAGATAAGAATGAAATAAATAAAAGGTACTAACAAAATAGAAAAGACCAATGAAATTAAGATGTGTTTTTTTTTAAAAGATAAAATAGATACACCTTCAACCAGACTCCCCAAGAAAAGAGAAAGAAGACTCAATTGAGAGAAGACTCAGATGAAAGAGGCATTACCACCAATACTACAGAAATACAAAGGATCATAAGAGACTGCTGTGAACAATTATATACCAACCAACTGGATAACCTAGAAGACACAGATATATTTCTAGAAACATACAACGTACAAAGAATGAATCATGAAGAAATAGAAAATCTCAATAGATGAATTACTAGAAAGAAAATGGATTCAATAATCAAAAACTTCCCAACAAAGAAAAGTCCAGAACCCAGTGGCTTCACTGGTGAATTCCATCAAACACTTAAAGAATTACCAATCCTTAAAAAAAAAAAATAAATCACCAATCCTTCTCAAACCCTTCCAAAAATTAAAAGAGGAGGGAACACTTACAAACTCATTTCACAAGGCCAACATTATTCTGATACCAAAACCATACAAAGACACTACAAGAAAAGTACAAGCCTATATCCCTGATGAATATAAATGTAAAAGTGCCCAACCAAATGTTAGAAAATAAAATTCAAAAGTGCATTATCAGGATCATACATCATGATCAAATGGGGATTTACTTCAGGGATGCAAGTATGGCTCAACATTCACAAATCAATGTGATATACCACATTAACAAACGAAGGCTAAAAATCCTCTGATCATCTCAATAGATGCATAAAAAACATTTGACAAAATTCAACATCCACTCATGATAAAAACTTTTAACAACTGGGCATAGAGGGAATATACTTTAGCATAACAAAGGCTATATACGACAAGCACAAGCAAACATCATACTCAATGATAAAAAAAAATAAACTGAAAACTTTTCCTTTAAGATCAGGAACAAGACAAGGATGTTCACTCATCACTTTTAATCAACATAGTACTGTAAATCCTAGCCACAACAGAGAAGAAATAAAAAGCATTCAAATTGGAAAGGAAGAAGTAAAATTGTCACTATTCTCAGATGACATGATACTACATATAGAAAACCCTAAAGACTCCAAAATAACTATTAGAACTGATAAATTAATTCAGTAAAGTTACAAGATACAAAAGTAATATACAAAAAATAGTGTTTGTATATACTAATAATTATCAAAAAGAGAAATTAAAAAATAATCCCATTTACAATTGCGTCAGAAAGAATAAAATACCTAGGAATAAATTTAACCAAGGAGGTGAAAAATTTGCACACTGAAAAGAAAGAAATTGAAAGAAGCACAATTAAAGAAATTGAAAAAGCACAAATAAATGGAAAGATATTCTGTGCTCATGGATTCAAAGAATTAATATTGGTAAAATATCCATACTACCCAAAGCAATCTACAAATTCAATGCAATCTCTATAAAAATTCCAATGGTATTTTTTAACAGAAAGTAGAACAATCCATCCTAAAAATTTTATGGAACTACAAAGGACTCCAATAGTCAAAACACTCCTGAGAGAGAAGAACAAAGCTGGAAGCATCATACTTCCTGATTTCTAACTATTTTATAAAGCTACAAAAATATAAACAGAATTGTACTAGCATATAAACAGACACATAGATCAATAAAACACAATACAGAGCCCAGATATAAGTCAATTAATTTAAGACAAAGGAGTCAAGAATACTTAATGAAGAAGGGATATTCTCTTCCATAAGTGGTGAAGGGAAAACTGGATAGCCACATGCCAAAGAATGAAAGTAGATCGCCAACTTACAGCATACACAAAAATCAACTCAAAATGCAGTAAAGACTTAAATATAGGATCTGAAACCATAAAACTCCCAGAAGAAAACATAAGCTCCTTGACATTGGTCTTAGCAATGATTTTTTGGGTTTTTTTTTACTGTTGTCAATTGGGTTTTACCATAAGCAATATTGAAATTATCTAAGTTCTTTCTCTTCCTTTCCTCTCCTTCAGCATCTAATTTGAAGTAATACTGTTTTACTCCCTGATAATACCTATAAGGTGATCACTGAGCTTATCTCATACACTCACCCTATTCCCCCAGTTTTTGATAGCTGCACTCTATATTATGAGAAGATATAGCTCTCACACACCATACTTATACATACACCTAAATCTTCCTTTAGATTTAGTTCCATAGACAGATGCTTAATGCCTACCACAAGATATTTATGTCATTGTCCCTCCATCATTTTGTTGCCGGAAGTGGTTCTTTAGCAGTTTCTTTAGGAAATGTCTTTAAAATAGCATTTCCTAAGTTCTCACATGTCTAAAATAATTTTCCTGGAGACGTTAAAACTGCCTGCCAGCGTGATTTAGGTACAGAGTCTTTGGCTCATGTTTTATTTTCCCTGCTGACATAAAACAATACTGTCAAAAAATGTGATGATATTTTAAGTCTTTAAGAAATATCTTAGTCCTTCTTTCTGAAAATCCAAAATTTGTTTTTATATTCCGGTAGTTTTAAAAGAGTATGTCTCAGTTACATCTGTACTAAGTCATTTTCCCTCAGTTATACATTGCATTCTTCCAAGATACAGTTTTGAGGTTTATTTTTTAAGGCAGTTTGCCTTGAATCATAAATTTTAGCATTTGTTCTTTTCCATTGATTAGTTTTCTTTTACAGAAATTCCTATTATACATGTGTTTGATCTTCTTTCCATACCTTCTATTATTTTGTCACATCCTAGTTCCATTTTTTCTAAATTTTTCCTTTTAATATTTTTAAATGCATATGTTTATTCATTCTTATATTCAATATAGTTTAATCTTCATTTCTGAAATAATTTTTTAAATTTCTAATTCTTACCTGAAGTAGTCCTGTCACCTCTATTTTCTGGTATTCCCACTGGCTTTTTAAGTCTCTACCTTTGATTTATGTTGTTCTTTCATAACTTTTACCATTTTCTTATTTTAGCTTGGCTTAAATATTAGAGTTTTCATCTCTTTCATGAACATGTCCTTTTTATGTGCTTTCATTGTCTGAAGGACTGCTATTGTTTCTCCTTGTATTTTTTCTTACAAGAATTTTGTAGGGACTTGTGGCCTTTTCCTGTTGCTCATAATTAAATAAAATGAATTTTCCTTTTACTTTTTGCACAGGATGGATAGCCAATAACAATTTTTCTAGCTTCACATCTCTAGAGCTCCTTCTGTCTTATCATTTTGTGATACTATGGCCTTAATACTTTCTGAAATACATTTCTATATACCCTTGCCCATTTTTCTTCATTCTCTCCTTTTTCCCTACTGTTCTGCTCAATTTCTAGTCTACTCCCAGTACTTTTTCCTCATTGTGGTACTAAGAAAGTTTAGCAGGGAAAAAAAAAATATGTAGCAGAGATTGTATGCATGAAGCCTAATATATTTACTATCTGGCCCTTTACAGAAAAGTCAGCTAACCCTGTCCTATAAGCAACTCCACCTTTTGTCTAGAGGTTTCTCTCTATTCTATGTGGTCTAGGTGGTGTTGTCAATCACTGTGCACTAGTATAGCAGTGAGATGCAACTCAAGCAGGAGATAATAAACTGGAGTCTTTCCTGAAGTTAATATGCAGATATGAGAAGAAAAGTCTTTCTACTAGAGTGCTTAGCTGTGGGTGTCAGGTGGCTGGTGGCCACTGCTTTTGGCCACAGTAAGGAAGCCTGTTAACAATGAGAGGGGAAAGGAGGCTCAGACTGTGAACGAGGTTGGAGTAATTAATGAAACTTCTGAATCAACTGGAGGCAGCTGCACCCCTGGACTTTGCAGTTAAATCCTACAATTTTATTCCCATAAATTCAGTTTTTTGCTTGAGTTCATGTAAGGTGGATTCTGACACTGCAACCCCCCCCCCAAAAAAAACAGACTAATACAGTTGTACCCATGAAAATACATGTGAATGGCCATTTAAAGGATTTTTCTCAAATTATTCCCTCCTAAGTCTATTTTTTCTTTTTAACTATAAGAGGATTACAGTTACAGTATAGAAAGATCACTTTCTATAATAAAAGAAATAAAAGTTTAACAAGGGATATAAGAAAAATTACTTTATGAACAAGAGAATACTGTAGAGCTAAGATTTTATACATTAGTGTAAAGTGTTTAAGTATACACTAAATAAGTGCATCTTATGTTTATAACTAAAATTAACAAAAATAACTGGGTGAGAACAAATAACATCACATTTTGATGGACCAGTACTAGCAGAGTTTAAATTAAAAAATATAAATGGATTGGTTTGTGTAATGGAGCCTATCAGAACCACCTATATAAAACTTTTATAAAAAGTAGATTTTGAAAGGTTGCACCTGATAAATAGAAAAGCTTAATATGGATACCTTAATATTTAATATTTTTCTTTTTAAACAATAAAGGTTTTTATATCATAAAGGTTCAAAAGTCTTATTTCTGTCATCTCTAATACACTCATACCACCAGCAGATGATTTTGCCAATGCAACATGACAATTTTTCTGTTGATTACACCTATGGCAGTAAGGATCTAGGTAAATTTTGTAAATCTTCTATACCAAGGTCAGATCCCAAACAAAAATTAACAATAATTAGGATACCAGAGAGGCACAGAGAAAACATTTAAGATTCATTACAGTGTTTAATAATACTATCAGAGCAAAGTCTCTTTATCTTGAATAAGAGAGTAGACAAAAAGCTGACCCTGATAAATAATTTAAGATGGGGTCTAATTAGCTCCTGATGTGATTCTCTGGATACTAAAATCATTCGTGTGTAAGCATAGCAGATGGCAAGCCCCTCAGGCTCCTGAAATCAACCTCCTTTTTCTCTCATCTTTAGAGGGGCTGAAAAGGACCACTAAATGCTCTCTTAGATACTAGAGCAGGACAACAAGAAGCCCAGAATAACTACAACTCACCATGCAAGGCCTAAAGATGAAACAGAAGGTTCAGTGATTCTTTGGAAAGGACCCATCAGTACTGTCCAGTGGGAGCCTCTAGACCACATTTGTGAGGGAGAGCCCATTTCAGTTCTACCAATAACTGCTCTGTAATTTGTCCACACAGAGTTCTGCTTAATCCCAGAAGAGATATATGTGAGAAAGAGGGCAGGCCAGGAAGAATTAAATATCTATCATTTTCTTTTCTTATAATCCATTACAAAATAATTCTTTTCCATACTTTTTTCCTTAAAATTTCTGAAATCAAAAGAACCTAGTTCTTGGTTTGGATGAGGGAGGGGATCAAAATGATGCCTACATCTCCTATATTTTGCTTAATTTCTTCCAAAACAATAAATGTACTTCTCCCTGATTTGATCTTCTAAGTGTTTCCTAGGCAGCTCTAGAGGCTAGCTAACAACCAGAACTTGGGGCACAGATTGGAAAACAATTCTTTGAATAATGCTTCTGGCTTTCCCACAGATCCTGACCCCAAACACTTCCTATAAGTTCAGGGTGACTTGTAGCAAGTTTTTTATTCACTTCCTATCTTAATCCAGTCTAGAAAGAGGACCTCCCACCCAAGCCCTTAATAATAGTAGCAGCTGTAATAGGCAACAAACCAATCTGACAAACATTATCACATGTGATTTCTAAGCAATCCTATGAGGGAAAGCAAGTACTATGGACTTTTTATAGATTTACAGATAAGATTCATTAAAGTGAAAGTAGAAATGGAAAGAGCAAGCCCTTGAAATTCCGGTCTTTTTGCTATAACCTAATTTGAGGATGTGGATTCCGATGTTCAAAGAGGTTCTATCACCTGCCCAAATTATCTCAACTTATTCGTTACAGACCCTGAAGCTGATAGACCAAATAACTACTGGAACCAGAGAAACCAGCCTCTCAAGTGTTAATAGGAGTCTAAAAATGAGTAGCTAGTGTTGCTTCCGAGGCCTTCCCATGAAAGATGAAATAGCTTTGCTCTGTCATGCTCTAGAGAGCTCACTGGTAATAGAAGGGGAAAATGGATTTTAACTTGACAAAAGAAAAATATATCTAATGCTTACAGTCATCAATTATATGCCTCAGACATAGAGATGGTCACCTTAGAGATGGTCTAAAAATGTAAGCCATTCAAGGAGACTCAAGCCACGTATGGACTCAGAAAAACATCTCTTGTCCCTCCTAATCCCCAAATTTCTGAGTCCCTGGAAAAGTGGAGGAGGAAGGAAAGAGCCTGTGAAAGCAGAAGTGATGATTCAATGATGATGATGATGGCTGCATTTTTACTCTGGACAGTGAACGAGAGAATAAAGAACAGATTTTTCTTTATTTTCCAAGATCCAGGTAGGAAGAATGGAGGGCAATGGAGTAAGAATACAACTGGAATTGGAGACACAAAAGAATGGGGGGAACAAGTAAGTAGAAAGAAGAAAAAGAGGAACATATTGTTTCCTGAGAACTAGTTGAAGGGACACTACATCTTAAACCTGGTAACATCTAATAAACTCAACTTTAAGTACTCCATAAAAATAAGAGAAAGGTATCATCTAACTGAAAATAATTCAAAAATCTGTATTTATTCCATTTCTTTACCTCTTCCATGTGTATATATATATATATATTTAATCAAGCATTACAACTGGTGTTATGGGCTGGTTGAACTCTGTCCTCCAAAAAAAGACATGTTGAATCCCTACTCCCATTACCTTAAAATATGACTTTCTTTGGAAGCCAGGTCTTTACAGATGTAGCCAAGTTAAAGTAAAATCATTAGAGTGGACCCTAATCCAATATGACTTTATTTATGTCATTTTTTAAAGGGGCAAAGCGAATGTAGACACGAAGACAGGCACACAGGGAAAATGCTACATAATGTTGAAGGCAGAGATCTGGGTGACACATCTACAAGCCAAGGCCAAAGATTGCTAGCAAACTACCAGAAGCTAGGAGAGAGTCAGAGGACAGATTTTCCTTCAAAGCCCTCAGGAGGACCAATGCTGTCACCTAGACTCCACAACTATAGAACAGCAAATATCTATTGTTTAAGCCAGCCAGTTGGTGGTACTTTGTTAAAGTAGGCAAACTAATACAACTGGCTATTCTGAGTTTCACTTTCCCAGATACACACCTTCTAATAAAGGTCAGGAGTGCTGTGCTATTGTGAAGCTCAAAATCAAATCAGAACAGAAAATAATCAAAAAGGTAACTAAGCACAACTCTCAGTTTACAGACAAGAAAATTGTGGGTCAGAAAGAATGAAGAGTTTGCCCAAGTTCTCACTGTCACAGAACCATAACTAAAACCCAGGCATCCTGACTTCTAGGTCACAGCTCTTTCAACCAAGACGTGATAGAACCAAAACTGCAAAGACAGCTCTTGAATGACTCCATCCTGACTGCACGCATCATAAGTGTGATACTTAAGTGTGATACTAAGTGTGATACTTAGACTGGAGTTGCATGGACTGCAGTGGCATGACAATGGCAGGGGGAGGATTTTATTCCCTAGGGAATCTAACCAAGAGCTGCATCAGGAAGGCCACAGGTGGGAAGAAGAGATGCACCTATCTGCAGACACACTGTGTTGCTGGTCCTTCCCCACCTCCCTCCTCTGGAACCCTGCCTAGATGGTCAGATGATGGAACTGAGAGAAGTGGGAAGTATTCCACATTAGCTCAAATGTCAAGAAAAAAAAAAAAAAACAGTAACTACAACATATATTTGCTAGGATCTTATGGAATTCAGCTAAGAATAAACTTTCTGATGCCCAAGTAAATGTTAAAGGATAGAGGCATTTTTTATCTCCTCTACATCTATATGAAAAGATAGTACTGAACTACTTATCCCCAGCCTTACAGATTGGAGAACAGAGGCCTGGAGTTTTTAAATGGCTTATCCTCCCAAGTCAGCAGGCATTTGGGTTAGTTTCTTCTCCAAAAGTCCTCAAAAAGTACAAGAGGAGGGGCTCCTGGGTGGCTCAGTCAGTTAAGTGTCTGACTCTTGGTTTCAGCTCAAGCCATGATCTTAGGATCGCGGGATTACACCACACATCAGGCTCTGTGCTCAGTAAGGAGTCTGCTTGAGATTCTCTCTCTCCCTCTCACTCTGCCCCTCCCCCTCTCATGTATCTCTCTGTCTGTCTCTCAAATAAATAAATCTTGAAAAACACACACAACACACACACACAAGAGAAAAATAAACTCACAAAGGGCGCTGGGTTAAGCAGACCCTTGATTTCTGTCTCACCCCGTAAACACTGAGTGCCCAATAATTACACAGTTAAAGGGGTATTAGTTAAGTAAAATCCTGGTGAATAGGGCATGGTTTTGGTTTTGACTACCAATTCAGAATGAAGGAGAAGAGGAGAGGGACTTATTTCTCCTACTGTCTCCCTGAGACTGAGTTTCTCTGGTTTGGTCTTTCAGCAGGAGGAATGAAGCAGGAGACACAGTTAAAGTGGCCCAGAGCTCCGTGGAGTTGATGATCACCTGTACGATAGGGCACCAGTCCTTGGTTCAGATGCTCAAACATGGGACCATGGAAAGAAAGGAGGCAGTTTGAACACTAAGGGTTTGAAATACAGTTCACCTGTCTGTTTTCTCCAGAGCTACTGAGCTACCATCCTTCTTACACTTTCTCAAACCTTACTCCTACCCCAACAATAATCGGATAGAATTTTGCTGAAATGATCAGATTCTCACCCTCCCTTTTTAATATATTTTAAAAAGATTCTTAAGTTTACTTTAGAGGAGGGGAGGGGCAGAGGGAGAGAGAATCTCAAGCAGATTCCAAACTGAGCAGAGCCCAATGTGGGGGTCGATCTCATAACCCTGAGATCATGACCTGAGCTGAAACCAAGAGTCAGACAACCAATTGTGCCACCCAGGAGCTCCACACCTTGCTTTTTTTTAAAACCACTGTTTTCAGCGTGGTGCAGACAGGACAGTGAAGGTGTGGTCTGTTTTCTCTCAAGGTATAGAATCAGAGTTTTCTCTACTTGTGGCCTGACCACCTGCCCAGTCACTTTGTACATTTCTGGGCTTCAAGGAGGACTACATGGATCCAAAAGTAAATAACTATCCTTGCAATGCCTTTTAGATACTTTATATATTTTATATATAGACACACTATGGACTGAATTTTGGGGTGTACAAACATTCAGTTTGTGCACCCAAAAATTCATATGTTAAAGCCCAACTCACTGTGTAATATGATGGTATTTGGAGATGAGGCTTTGGGGTGCTAATCTGGGTTAGATGAGATTATGATGGCGGGACCCTCAGATGGGATTAATTCCCTTTTATGTAAAGGAGACAAGGAGAGCTCTCTCCACCATGTGAAGACACAGTGAGAAGGAGGATGTCTATAAGCCAGGAAGAGGGTTTTTACCAGAACTTAACCATGTTGCCACCCTGATCTTAGACCTTCAGCCTCCAGAATTGTGAGAAAAAAATATTTGTTGTTTAAACCAAGGCTATGGTATTTGTTATAGCAGCCCAAGATCACTCATTTATATAATATGTTTTTTTTTTTTCCAGAGGGCGGGGTTAGCCCAACCTTCCATTCTCCAACCTTGACATGCTTTACGAAGAGTTGCCCATCTCCTCCTTATCCACAAAATTACTGAGAGAGGACCTATAATGGGACAAAGTCCCCTGTCAAACCATAATACCCTCTTAGCCTATTGGACCACACAATGTCCCCTCCTGAGGAATCTGGAATTTAAACTGAGATGTTGAGCCCCAATCAGGCTGTGCTCATATATGGAGGAGATACAACACAGGAGTTGTTGGCAATGGTCATTTTCTGCCAAGCAGGTTGGGAAGTAGAGAAAACTGCTCTTCAGCCAAATCGATGGATAAACAGTGAGGGAACCCTTAAATTTCCATGGGGCTTTAATTCCTGGTTCCATAATGTCTCTAAGAGCCAGCTGCCCCTTCACCTCATGTTCCTTGAAAATCCTTTGGCTTGAGCTAGCCCACATAGTCTTCTGTTCTTACTGCCAAAAGTAAGAAACCATCCATGAAACCACTGGTTGGGAAATGGCCAAGAACAGAACACCATGGGACTCCCCTGAGCGCACCTCCCAGAAAGCCTTGTAAATTTACCTAATTTTATCTTTCAAGCCATATTTTATGGCCTTGCCCATGAGGCTAAAATTTGAGTTTCTAGGGTGACTTGATGACACCCAGACACTCTGATCATCACCATTATTTTACTCTGAGCTGGTACACTGACTACAACCAAAGTCTTGCATTCATTCCAGCTGCTATGTTTTAAGGAGAGTAATAGGTCATACTCCCTTATCTGAAATTTTTTAGGACCAATGTTTTTAGAATTCAAAATTCTTCAGATTTTAAGAAGTGTGACCCATACATTATAAATTACACCCTAGCAGGGGCTGTCCATGAATCAAACACATTAATATTCCTGTAGCAAAGTGCACAGGTATTTTTTAAAGTGAATTAAGTAAGATAATAGTTTCCTATCAAGTTTTTCTGCCAAATAGGTTCTACATCAGCTTAGGCCCTCAAGTGATTTAGTAAAACCCTTCATTTAAGGGGAGGGGTTCAAGATGGTGGAGAAGAAAGAATCTGAAGTCACCTCCTACATATAGAATCTATACCTATATAAGAATAATACCTCTTAAGAAGAACTGAGGGCAGTTTGAACAGCTTCTGCACAATAAAGGATAGAGGGATCACACAGAAAACATTAGGAAAGACAGAGACATAATAATGACAGGAACCCAACTCCTAATGCTACCAACTGCAGGAGGGAGGATAGCACTGAGTGCCCCATGAACAGGTTTGCACAGATTTTCCCTGAGGTGCAGCAAAAACAAAAACAAAACAACAAAAACCAGCCTACATGTGAAGAAAACTCATTTCCTAATCCTAGAGCATGGGCCATATGGTAACTGCCGGAAGTCTCTTGGGGTCAGAGGTGGTGGCAAGCACCACTGTTTACATTCCCCCTCCATTTTGACAACACAGACCAGAGTAGGATCTGGGTGCTCTAGCTGGCCTGCCACCTCAATGAGCCCAGACCCTATCCTACACAACCTCCAACAATCCCTCAAGTGGGCCCCCATGTCCACATTTGCTCTAGCCCCAGCCATCCCACCAGAGTGCCCCCCTGTATGAAAAGCCCTATGCCCATTCCAGGCATCCTATTAGGGTAGCCCCTCTGCCCATTCCAGACACCCTACTAGGTTGCCCCAGCTGCCCCAGGAGCTCCTCGGACTATGTTGACTTCCACTCCAGCATTCCCACCAGGGCAGCCCCAGTGCACAGCACCTTGGGAACACCTGGCCTGTGCCCATTCCAGCTCAAGCCACCCCAAGGAGGTGGCCCCTGTGCAGTGTCTCAGGACTCCTGTTCTGCACCATCAGCCCCAGCCAGTCAGCCAGCACTGACAGGCACATGCAGTCTATATAAGGGATGTTCCTACACAAGGCCACTCCTTCATGACTGGGAGACATAAATTTTTTGCATAATTCAGTAAAATAAACAGAGAAAGTCCAATGAAATAGGAGACCAAGGGTTATGCTCCAAATGAAAGAACAGATAAAGCTTCAGAAAAAGAACAGAACAGAGATAAGCAATCAACCTGATAAGGAATTCAAAGTAATGGTCATAAAGATGCTCAGTAGACTTGAGAGAAGAGTGAATCTTCAGATTCAGAGTGAAGGGATAGAAAAACATATACTATATAAATGGATGCACACACACACACAGAGCCAGGTAGCAATATTTACATAGACAAAATAGACCTTAAAACAAAGACTGTAGCAAGAGACGAAGGCCAGTAATGATAAAGGGATCAATCTAACAAAAAGATCTGACAATTGTAAATATTTATGCACCCCACACTGGAGCATCTAATTACATAAAGCAAATACTAACTGACATAAAGGGAAAATCTGATAGTAATACAATAATAGTTGGGGACTTTAACACCTCACCTGTATCAATGGATAGATAATCCTGAAAGAAAATCAACAAGGAAAGAGAGGCTTTGACAACACAATAGACCAGATAGTTTTAACATTAATACACAAAACACTTCAACCAAAAACAGAATACACATTATTTACAAGTGCAAATGGAACATGCTCTAGGGCAGATCATATGTTAGGCCACAAAATAATTCTCAAAAACTTTTAGAGGACTAAAATCATATCAAATACCTTCTGTCTACATCAGTATGAAACTAGAAATCAGTTTCTGTAATACATACATACTGTATTGTATGTATACATATTTACATGTAATACTGTAAATACATACATACATACATGCAAACACATGGAAGCTAAACAACATACTATTAAGCAACTAATAGATCAATGAATACATCAAAAAGAAAAAAAATAACTGGAGGCAAATGAAAATGGAAATACAACAGTTCAAAACCTTTGGGAGGCAGCAAAAACAGTTTTAAGAAGAAAGTTAACTGCAATACAAGCCTACGTCGAGAAACAAAAATATGAAATAACAATCTCACCATACACCTAAAAGAACTAGAAAAAGAAAGACAAAGTCCAAAGTTAGAAGAAAGAAAATAATAAATAATAAAGATCAGGGCATAAATGAAACAGAGACTAAATAAAAAGAGACTAATAAAAAGTGAACGAAAAAAAGAGAACAAAAAAAAATAGAAAAGATCAATGAAGCCAAGAGCTGGTTCTTTGAATAATACACAACAATGAAAAACACTTAGCCAGACTCATAAAGAAAAAAAAAAAAACAGAAAACTCAAAATTGGAATTGAAGAGAAGTTACAACCTACACCACAGAAATACAAAACATTATAAGAGATGGCTAGGAAAAATTATAGACCAACCAACTGGACAACCTAGAAGACACAGATAAATTACTAGACATATACAATCTTTTAAGACAGAATCAGGAAGAAATAGAAAATCTGAATAGACCAATAACTAGTAACAAAATTGAATCACTAATTTAAAAACTCCCAATACACAAAGTCCAGGACCAGATGGCTTCACTGGTGAGAGATATCTAATATTTAAATAAGAGTTAATATCTATCCTTCTCAAACTATTACAAAAAAATAGAAGAGAAAGTAAAGCTTCCAAATACATTTCACAAGGTCAATATTACCAATATTACAAAAACTAAAGACACTACAAAAAAAATTAGAGGTCAATATCCCTGATGAGCATAGATGTAAAAATCTCCAACAAAATATCAGAACCAAATCCATTGCCAAATACATTAAAAGGATCATTCACTATGATCAAGTGTGATTTATTCCAGGGATGCAAGGATGGTTCAATCTGAACAATCCACATATCAATCAACATGATACACTACATTAACAAAATGAAGGATAAAAATTATAATCATCTCAATAAATGCAGAAAATGCATTTGACAAAATTCAATATCCATGGTAAAAACTCAACAGAGAGTGTTAAAAAAATGTATCTCAACATAATAAAGACCATCTATGATAAGCCCATGACTAACATTAATTATACTCAATGGTAAAAGGCTGAAAGCTTTTTCTCTAAGATCAGGAACAAAACAAGATGTCCATTCTTACCACTTTTATTCAACATAGTACTGTAAGTCTTAGCCACAGCAATCAAATAAGAAACAAAAGGCATCCAAAATGATAAGGAAAAAGTGAACTGCCACTATTTTCAGATGACATATTTTACATGGAAAACCCTAAAGATTCTCCAAAATAATTATTAGAATAAATGCATTCACAAGGTTGCAAGAAATGAAATTAGTGTATAGAAATCTATTGTTTCCATACACTTACAGCAAAGCTGCAGAAAGAGAAATTAAGAAAATAATCCCATTTACAATGCATCAAAAATAATAATATACCTAAGAATAAGTTTAACCAAGGAGGTGACACACCAGTAGGATAAAAATTATAAGACACTAATTCAAGAAATTGAAGATGACAAAAATAAATGGGAAGATACTATCTTTTCCCTCATTGTATATTCTTGTTTCCTTTCTTATAGATTAACTGGCCATATAAGCATGAGTTTAATTCTGGACTTTCTGTTCCATTGATCTTATATGTCTGTTTTTGTATTACTGGCATACTTTTTTTATTACTATAGCTTTCTCCTATAGTTTGAAATCTGGGATTGTGATACCTCCAGGTTTCTTTTTTACGATTTTTGTTTATTTATTCATGAGAGACACACAGAGAGAGAGAGAGAGAGGCAGAGTCACAGGCAGAGGGAGAAACAGGCTCCATGCAGGGAGCCCGACGTGGGACTCGATCCCAGGTCTCCAGGATCAAGCCCTGGGCTGAAGGCAGCACTAAACTGCTGAGCCACCTGGGCTGCCCCCAAGGTTTTTAATTCTTTCTCAAGGTTGCTTTGGCTCTTTAGGATCTTTTGTGGTTATACACAATTTTTAGGAATATTTGTTCTGTGAAGAATAGTATTGGCATTTTGAGAGGGACTGCATTGAATTTATAGATCACTGGGGTAATTTAACTATTAATTCTTTCAATTCACAAGAATGGTTAGAAATCACTATTAACCCCCATGTAACAGATAAATTAACAAATGACCAGAGTGAGTTAGTAGTTTACTCAGGGTGACCCAGACAATAATAGGCCAAATTGGGACTAAAACCCAGGAAGCCCAGCTCCAAAGGTTACAGCCTTAACCACCACCCCGTCTTGGCATTCCATTAATTATATTGTGTCTCCAACTTGACACTTGTAAGTACCGGGTTATTAGGTTGGTTCCAGATCTGGAAAACCACATAGAGAAAAATTAAGAGAACTTAATTTTGCCTTTTAGCAAAGAGTAGAGAAAGCCAAAAAGAAAACATAATCATTGTATTCAGATACCTGCCTCCTTCCCAAATTCCCTGACTCCATTTTTAATAAGTGGACATCAGGCTACCAAAGACACCAGGAGCAACTCCAAGGATAAAGAGTCTGAGATTCTGAGAAATAGGATCTGAGAGATGTGTGTAGGATAAGCAATCCTAGTCTTTGCTTAAGTAGAGCAGAGGACAGCTATGAATTAGAGGCTACCTGCCAACAGCCTCAGATCTTTGTCTTCTAGTTTACTCATTTATCAAGCACTCACAGGGTACCTATCCTGTGCACGCTGTCCTCAGTGCTAGGAAATGACAAAGAACAAACTGTTCCCACCTTCCTTTCTGATCTTATATCCTCTTTCCCTCTCCTGCTAAATCCACACTGGTCCTTCTAAAACCACAAACCCTCCCAGATCTTTCCCCCATCAGGACCGTTGTACCTGCAGCTCCCTATTCCTGGCATGTTCTGTTTCCTTTTTTCAAATGGTTCAGCTTATATACATCATTTCTCCAGCAAGGGCATCCCTAACCACTCTATCTAAATAAACTTGAGTTGTTTGTTCCCACATCACCTTAATTTTCATCTTTGCATTTATTGGTTATCTAATATTTTTTCCAATTTTTGTTTAATTTCTCCCTCTATTGAATTTAGTTTAATGACATTTATCTTGTTTTTCACTTTAAATAGGCTCCACACCCAAATCAGGGCTTGAACTCATGACTCTGAGATTAAAAGTCACATGCTCTACCAACTGAGCCAGCCAGGCATCCCCAGATTTAGCTTAATGAAATCAGGAACCTCATTTGTTTTGCAGTCTTCTGTATTTGTGATGTTTTGAATAGTACCTAGCACATAGAAGTAGTCTATAAATATTTACTGAATATATTAATAAGCAAGAAATTATGCACATTTTGGGGGGACGTGTTAGCTTTGTTATTTTGAAAGCCTGTGGTTGCAAACTAGAGAAAATATAATGTGAGTTATGTGGATGACATGGCTAAGTATACAAGGACATCCATACTTATCTTCTTTAATATCAGGACTCCTGCTGGAGTTTACTTCCTCTGGCCTCCTTTACAACAAGGATCTGGTCAATGTGCATAGGTGGAAAAGTGAGATGTGCCATTTCTAAGTCATGCCCTTGAAAGAAAGGTAGATGCCACCACTGGCCCTCCCCCTGCCCACCCCTTCCCACTACCAAATGACGTCAGGATCTAAAGCAACCACTTTGGATCCAATGATGGAAATTTTGTGTGTTAAGAATGACAAATCTGCGTTGCCAGTCTTAAGTAGCTTATCTCTGGAGCATTATATAGAGAAAAATAAGCTTCCATCTTATTTCAGTCACTGTGTTGGGGTGGGGGTGTGGGGGTGGTTACTTAGTCACAACAGCTAGGCCAGTACTCTAATAACAAGTCTTTAGTCTTTTTCAGCAATTTAAAGGGTCCTCTCTACACCTGGTCTGCCTCTCTCAGGAATTACTGCTCAAATACGATCTCCATATATTTTTGTTTCTTAAAAATTTTATCCTCACCATCTTTCAAGTTAGGTTCTGTATCCCATAACACATTGTGTTTGCAACCTTCTTTCCACATGCAGAAAGGGAAAGGAAACACAGTTAGTGAATGCCTGGTAGGAGCCACTTACTATGCTAAACATCTTACCTATAATATCATAATTCTCCCAAAAGGTCTATGAGTCCAATGTCATTTCACTATTTTAAGTAAGAAACAGGCTTAAGGACATTAGGTGTTTTGTCCAAGATCACACAGCTAGTAAGTGGCAGAGTGAGACTTTGAGCCAGGTGATAGCCATGTTGGCTCTTCCACTACTCTATGCTGATACCATGGTTTGCACAATGACTGAGGTCTTGCATTTGTCTTTTTAGATTTTTTTGGCTATAATTTATTTTATTAATTGCATGACTTTCACTTGTTATTTTCTTTATGACATCTTTACCCAACCCTTAGGGCCATGTTTGTTTGTTTTTATAAATTGTAGTAAAATATAAGATAAAATTTACCATTCAGCTATTTTTAAGTGTATAGACAGTTTAGTAACATTAAGTGCATTCACATTGTTGTACAACCATCCACCAGTATCCACCTCCAGAACTTTTGGATCATCCTTGAAAAAAATATGGGATGCTTCATGAGTTTGTTTGTCATCCTTGGACAGGGACATGCTAATCTTCTCTGCATTGTTCCAATTCTAGTATACATGCTGGCCAAGCCAACACAGGGAGCCATGTGTTTAAGTCATTGGTTTTCTACTTCTTGGCTCCTCTCCTTTTCTTTCCTTCTGTGACCTGCTGCGTACTGCTTAGTAATGAACTGGAGAGTTCTAGTGATAGATGTGCCTGTTCAAAGTCATGAGCAAGAGGAAGGAGAAATAAACATAAAAGGGCCTGGCTTGGATCCTATCTTTATCCTCTGTCCAAACCAATCCCCAGGGGTTTGAGCAAGGAAAGGGGGGATTCACAAATAGCCTAATTTAATACTGAATCATTTTGAAGTTTCTCAGCCCTTCAAACAGTAAATTGTTAACCCTGACCTGCTCCACCCTGTATGACTCACTGTCCAGTTTGAAATCCTGCCTGTCTCAGTTTCATCCTCATCTCAGGGACCCATGCCCTATCTCCCTTTCCTCCTTTCCTTCTTCCAACTCTCTCTCTTCTGGGGGTTCTCCTTGTCTACAGAAAAGTGTGGCAGGGTGCATGGCTTAAGAGGAGGAAACAAATTTTGTGCACCTTCTGTTTTCCATGAGAACACCAGTATTTGAGTTTCCTGAGTTCACTGTCCTCTCAATTCCTCATGACCATTCTCTAAATCTCTACAACCATGGAAGCTGTTCCACTTCTCCAAAAAATGCTTTGTCCCCACAAATACTACTCATGGGAAGAGGCTCTGAGTTTAGTCTGTTCCTGCCATTTGATTATTTGTTTATTGTGCAGATTCAACACATACATAAGCATTTGGCCTTCTAATTTATACTCTATGCAATTTTGAAAGCCTAATGATTCTGGCATGGAGAACTTGAAGGGACTGCCCTGTGGATTCTATTACCATGCTTGCATGAGCCTGAGCCTGCTGTCTCCCCTTCTCTTTCACCCCACAAGGGGCTCTGGGACAAAGCATGGGGTGCAAGCCAAGCAGCTCTGCCTCTACCCAGGACACCTTCCAAGACCGGGTGGGAGCAGACTGAGGCTGTGCTGAGCCTATCAGGAGAATAGGAATGGTGTAGACACCCAGACCTAATCCTTGAGAAACCAAAAACATTATAGGCAGGAGCAATCAATAATATACAAAGCTCTACCTGCCACCAGTGAAAAGGTTAGCTTCTTTAAAAAATAAGTTTGCAAGGGACTCCTGGGTGGCTCAGTTGGTTGAGCATCTGCCTTCGGCTGAGGGTATGTTCCTGGGTCTGGGGATCAAGTCCCGCATTGAGCTCCTTGCAAGGAGCCTGCTTCTCCCTCTGCCTGTCTCTGCCTCTCTCTGTCTCTCATGAATAAATAAAATCTTTTTAAAAAATGAGTTTGTGAGAGTGATAGTAATGATTAGTGGAAAGTAGGACAGTAATAAGGTCTTCCTTAGCAGAAAAAGTCTGCCAAGGTAGTTTCAGTAGAAATAATTATTCTTGTTAAATTTTATGGGATGTTCTCATATTAACAGCAATACATATTCTTGGTAGAAAAGTTAGGAAAATCCTATATATATTCAAATCATTCCAATCTCACAATACAGAGATAACTATTATAAGTATTTCTTTAGAAATAATTCCATTTAATTTTATTTGGAGTTAGTGGGGGCAGGGGGGAGGTGAAGTGAAACTAAAGGAGCTGAATTTTTTTTTAAACAAGCTATTAGTTACTAAGGAACTCTTCAAATAAATTACAAAAACATGAGATTTCAACACTAGTGTTTATGCATATTATTTAAAGCTTATACTTCTTAATGGCCACAAGTTTGTTTCTAAATATTCAGGTTTAGATGACTATCAGGTCAAAATCCAAAGTCACCTTTACTATGCTAAAAAGAACAAAATCATATATATTTTTTTTGGCGGGGGGGGGGGGGGAGGGAGACAGGGAAACCGAAAGAGAAAATGAGAACAAAACTTTATATCTAAGTTTACTCCCTGGAGGATTCTTCAAAAGAATGATTGGGAAAAATCTGATCTGTAAAAAATAGTATGCTATAAAAATGGCAATCCAGTTTCAAGAGTAAAAAATCTCACACTTGACAACAGGGAAATGTGTATACCCATTACTCATTACAAATTCAAACGCATTGGGCAGCCCGGGTGGCTCAGCAGTTTACCTACACCTTTAGCCCAGGGCGTGATCCTGGAGACCCGGGATTGAGTCCCACGTCAGGCTCCCTGCTGCATGGAGCCTGCTTCTCCCTCTGCCTCTCTCTCTCTCTCTCTCTCTCTCTGTCTCTCATGAATAAATAAATAAAATCTTAAAAAAATTCAAATGCATTTAATTCTGAGAGTCCATCACTGTCTTTTAACACCAGTTGCTCAAAATCTAATTTGCTTCATATTTAGATCATGACTTTCCTATAGAGTGTTTTACTCTATTTCCCAAATGATCCAGTGGCCATTCTTTCTCTTGTTGAAAAGTAGACTTGTGCCGCTGTGTCATTGATAGTAAGCTATCAACGTGATGCTTCTAGATCCTAATCACAAGATCTGTGTAGTGTTACCCACTTTCTTCCTGAAGACTGTTTCCATGGAGTCTTCTGACTTCCTGTTCTAATTTGGACTCACCACTATCTAGGCATGTGGAGGAACTGTCATCGTCGTGGGCTATCCTAGACTGGTTTCTTGGATCCCATATTTTCCTCTTTCTGGGGTTCTGTTTCTGCTTGACTCTTGTACAGTTGTTGTAAAGTAACTCTTCTAGAAAAAGTACTTAGAAGACAATTGGTCTAAGCCCTTGCCTGTGTCTGAAAATATTTTTATGCTTAGTCTCTCTGGGATACATTTTGATGTTCAAATAATTTCCCTCAGAAGGTGTAACTCCCCGCTCCATTGTCTTTCAATATCCAGTGTTGCTGATGGGAGTCTGATCCAGTTTGACTTGAGTTCCTTCACAGGCAAGCTTATATTTGCTCAGCGGTTTAAGGATATATAGATAGAAAGGATAGAAAGGAACTTGCAGGGCAGAAATTTCACCACTATGTATCCAGATGGACCCTTTCAATCTGAAGACCCGAATCATTTTCTCTATTTTGAAAAAAAGTTATGCCCTCTCCCTGTGTTCCTTCCAGCCTTCTGAGAGCACACAGAGGGTACACTACTTAGATCTTTTCTCAGCCTCCTTCTCTTCTTTCTCATCTCTTTTTATATCACATAGCTAAGTTTTGAAAGGTTTTTTTTTTTTTTCAATTTTATCATCCAGATTACTAATTTAGTCCTTGGCTGCTTCTATTTTTTCAACATCCATGAAATTTCAGTTAATTCTGGTAATCATATTTTCAAGATTTCACTTTCAGGAATTCTGGTTTTCAACAGCAACATGTTTTCAGTGTACACATATAAAGTCCTCTTAAATATCTCCACAGCTTTGCATTTGTTTATTGTTGTTGTTGTAAAGACTTTTAAGTAATCTCTACACCCAACATGGGGCTTGAACTGACAACCCTAAAATCAAGAGTCACATGCTCTACTGACTGAGCCATCCAGGCACCCTTCTCAATGGGTTCTAAAGAGACCTTAAAAAACCCTACCTCCCAGTCTTATCTCCATTTACTGTAGGGGTAGGGTAGGCTGTGCTATTTGCTTGACTCTTGTGCTGACGGTTTTCTCTAAGTCCCTAGTTATCTTTGTCCTGAGATCAGGACCAGATTGCCCTGGGTTTCCCCTGAGCTGCATTTTGAGCAGTATTTTGAGAGAGAAGGACTAGAGATTGGCAAAGTCTGAGTGAGGCATCCCACCTTGACTGTTTGCGTTTATTGTGTTATTGTAAGCAAATCAGTCAAGGCAAAATACTTAATAGGACTAGAAAAAAGGTATTGTGCTAGGGGTAAAAAAGAGAGTGATAAAACTGGAAGGTTTAGGGTGAGTTTAAGATGGTGATTGACAAAGGATTTTTTAATGGCAGGGGGTGCAAGTACGACAGTGCAATAGGAAGTGGGAACGCTTCCAATTTACTGATCACCAAAGATCCTACCACTACCACCACCTGCTGGTGTCCTCCCAGAGAGACATATAGACTGATTTCCATTGTCTACTGGCCTCCTAAGAAATATCTGCTCCTGCCTCTCCACGGGGTTCTATGGAACTGAGAAGCCATGAAACAATCTGAAAGAAGAGCAGCCCTATTGCTTAGGGTCCAAGGATATAGCACAGTCCTGGCAAGTTGTTCAGTCTCTGGCTCAGCTCCAACTTTAGGCAGCCTACCTTATTGCTCAACATTACTAGGATAAGGCCATGTCCCTTCCTAGTTGACCTTCCACGTCAATTTGACACATAACATCTCTGCTACTTAGCCAACTCTGATTAGTGCAGCAATCTTGATGGGCTTTGCATGCTACCAGAACTTCTTTTGAAGCTACTACTTATGAAAAATTTCAAACATATTCAAAAGTAAAGAGAAGAGTATAATGAGCCCTCATGTGCCTGTCACCCAATGTCTTATCCATCTGGGCTGTGGCAACAGAATATCATAGGCTGGGAGGGCTATAAACAACAGAAATTTGTCTCCTCACAGCTCTGGAGGCCAAGATAAGGGTGCAACCAGCCATGGTAAGATTCTGGCAAAAGCCCGTTTCCTGATGCACCAACAGCCATCTTCCCCCTGTGTCCCCACATAGGGGGTGGGGGGAGGGAACTCTCTGGGGTCTCTTCCATAAGGGCGCTAATCTCATTCAGGAAGACTCCACCTTCACAACATCATCACCTCCCCAAGGTTCAATCTCCTAAAACCATCACAGTAGGGGTTAGGATTTCAACATATCAGTTTGAGGTAGACACAAACATTCCAGTTTCAACAACTACATCAGGTGTTTTGCCAACTTAAAAACCTACTTTTAAGCAGCACTCATTTTTCAAAATGAGACTCACCTTTTTCATGGACATGTGGCTAAGCCCCACCTCTGGAAATTCTGTGATCAAGCCCCCCAAAAAACAGTTTTTAAAAGTTTCACAGGTAATTTTGATGCTCCCAGAATATTGAAAGCTACTGCTGTAATGAAATGAAAACAAGAACATGATTCTGACACATACATAGCATTCAAAAGGATTTAATAAGAGAATACCCAGAAGACATAAAGGAAAAATGGTTAAATAGATCTATATGAAAAATGGAAAGGGCAATATAGCAAAAGATCACAAAAGAAAAGGAATACAAATAATACAATGAGAGAAATATTTTCAACATATAATATCCTTAATTCATGGTAAGTTTTTATAAATTAGCAATATTTATTCAAAAGAGCAATATTTGTAAAACGCCACAGACAAAAGCTATGAACAGCCTGTTCAGACTTAGAAGAAACTCTGAAAATGGCCAAAAAGCTATGTACAGATGCTAGGTCATTTCAGAGGTCAGTAAAAAGCAAACTAAAATGATAAAGAAACCATTTCTAAACATCCTGTTAGCCAAAACTAAAATCTCCCAGGCTGGCGAGAGTTGGGAAGAAGGCCACTCCCATTTAGTAACAGTATGACGGTAAACTTTTAGAGAGTAATTAGGCACCATGTATTAAAATTGTAACCCATACACTCTTGGACCCAAAATCCCACTTCAGGGCATCTAGCCAGGAGAAATAAGTCTAAATTTATTGAGATATGTAATAGTAATTACATATATTTCATACTAATATCATAATATCATGTTTCATAATGTCAGCAACTAACATTTACTGAGTGCTTACTATGTGCCAAGAGGTGTGCTAAATGGTCTACAAAGGGCATCTTTATTAATCATTATGAGAACTTTAGGAGGTAGTTACCAAACATTTGTTTTTAAATGTGCAAGTCAATGCTGCAGTTGGAACTTGAAATTGTCAATATGACTGCAGAGTTCACACTCTTAGTCACCGCAATGTGCTGCCAAAGACAAATAACCCCAAAAGAAAACCAACCCAAATGCCCTTGATAAAGGAATACTATTTACAATGACACCAACTACTAGAAACACAAAATGTCCACTTTGGTTTCACAATTACAATCCACCTTGGGGGAAGAGAAGTTAGAATACATGTTTTCCATGTTAACAGAAAGTGGGAGTCATGATGAAGAAGAGACAAGTATGAAAGTCTTTGCTGGATGGATAGCTTCAAAGAGATTTCTCTCCCAAGCAACCTCAAGTTTTTCCTGTAAATTCCTGGTGAGAAGAGTTCTAACCAAGCCATGGATGAGGTACAGGTTCCCCAAGTTTACAATCAAAAGCAGCTTTCTGGTCTCACCCCAACTGGCCCTCCCAAGGAAAAGCATTGATGGCGTGACCAACATTTTTAATCGGCAGAGGAGTGGTGCTTATGAGGATTCTGAGGGCACTGAAAACATGGCCTCAATTTTCCTGGGAAATCACCACTTGTTTTGTTTTATCTCCTTGGAATTTGGAGAGGATGACATGAATACTGTGTTCTTACCAAGCCTGTGGCTGACTCCGCCCTGAAATCTTACTTATTAACTCCTAGTGGAAAGGAGGGAAGCTTCTTACCAATAACAGGGTCATTTGCTACCATGTTTAGTGGACTCTCCAAAGCCATTTCCCTCTAGGTTTTATGTGCCAAGTGGGGGAAAAGATTCCACAGATAAACCAAATGCCAGAGCTGTGGCTCTGGGAGCATATACTTAGAATATGTTCTCAATTTGCTTTAAGACAGATTTAAATCAATCATCAGTATGAACAAGTCACAAGGACCAGTGTAGACAGTGTGTAATAAACACTATTAATCTAACTGTGTGTGCCTGAAGTTAATACAAAATTAACAAGTAGCAAGTATTACCTCAGTACGCTATTTAAGAAACTGTGACAACCAGTCTCAGAATTATTTTTCTTTTTGTCAACTGTTATTAATAGCTACTTAACCTAACCTTGCTCTCTTTTCAGACTCATGGGAGTAAACACACTTCTAACTTGTGCAAAACCCCGCCTTAATGTAAAATCTTTGAAGTATATATACTGCTCAAGTTCAAAAATGTGGCATTTCCAAATGATTCTTCATGCCAAGTCCTTATAGAAAGCTCCTATTAAACTATTTTCTTGTGGGAAAAGTTTGCTTATCACCAGCTTGTCCAAGAAGGCATAAAGTTGCTCCCTTAACATGCTCAAGAACCCTAAGCACTCTGAACAATCACACATCTCAGCTTGCAACCAAAGTAGAATGAGAAAAGACTGAGCTGAAACATTAGATACACGAGAAGTGCTCAGATTCTGGTAAGATTATTATTTGGGTTCAGATCCAAATTCTGCCATTTACTAGCAAGATTCTGTGCCTCTCCTATACTGTCTGTAAAATAGGAGCAATAAATGTCCTTCCTTCACAGGTTTGTTTTAAGAAGCACTTGAGAAACTGCATGTAAAACATATAGCAGTAGGTCTACACAGAGGAAATACTCAGTAAATATGATCTATATCTGTCTTGAGTGTCGTGAAAAAAAATATCTTGATGGACCCTCCTTGACAGTTGGAAGAGCGGTTAAGTTCTTAGTTCTGTCACCTAACACATTTGGGTTCAAATACAGTTCTGATATTCACTATCCGTGGACCTCTGATTTTTTTTTCTTAACCTTTAAGAGTCCTTTTTTAAATCTATAAATATAGAACTATAATACTCCACTTGCTGGGGTTGCTGAGAAGATTAAAGGAGATAATGCATGTCCTCTCCAATGCCTAGCACATTATTAGTGTTCAAAGTATGTTATTGGCTTATATTTTTTTATTTTCCTTTTATACTTTTTATTTCAATTTCTGCTTAAATCAAGTATAGCTGACCCTTGAACAACACAAAGTTGAACTATGCAGGCCCATTTATCAAATCTTTTCAACAAATACAGTATAGCACTCTAAGAGTATTTTCTCATCCCTATGACTTTTTTTTTTTTTTTTTTTTTTGAGAGGGAGAGAGGGATAGGTGGGAAGAGCAGCAAAGGGAGAGGGAGAGAGACAATCTTAAGCAGGCTCCATGCCCAGCACAGAGCCCAACGCAGGGCTTGATCTCACAACCCTGAGATTATAACCTGACCTGAAATCAAGAGTTGGGCGCTTAATTAACTGAGCCACATAGGTGTCCCCTTATTTTCATCATAACATTTTCTTTCCTCTAGTTTATTGTAAAAATACAATATATAATATACATAATATAAAATATAGGTGTTAATTAACTATGTTATCAGGAAGGCTTCCAGTCAGCAGTAGGCTATTAAGTTCTGAGGGAGTCAAAAGTTAAACAGGAATTTTCAACTATGTAGGGATCAGCTCCCCTAACCCCTATGTTATCCAAAGGTCAACTGTACTTAGTAATTACAACACAATTGATTTCCCTTTTTAAAAAAATGCAGTAAATCTGCAAATCCTGTCAGTCCATTTTTGGGAGGCAAATTCTGACATAGGAGTCAGAATATAAAGACTCTGTCAAGTGCTAGCCAAGTGATCTCAAGCAATATCAGCAGCTTAGGTTTCTTAACCACAAAATCAAATAAAAATGTCTTCTCAGGGATCCCTGGGTGGCTCAGCGGTTTAGCGCCTGCCTTCGGCCCAGGGTGTGATCCTGGAGTTCTGTGATCAAGTCCTACATCGGGATCCCTGCATGGAGCCTGCTTCTCCCTCTGCCTGTGTCTCTGTCTCTGTCTCTCTCTCTCTCTCTCTCTGTGTGTGTGTCTCTCATGAATAAATAAATAAAATCTTTTTTAAAAATGTCTTCTCTTATACAGTAGTAAGATTTTCATGGGGTAATAGATGAAACATGCTTTGTAAACTCTAAAATACAAAAATGTAAGACATTTTCCCAGGATAAGTAAAGACTTAATAAATATAAATAGAGAATAAAGACCAATCAAGTGATTTCTCCATTGGCTGAATTTTTTATTCCTAAGTTTAAAATGGTTAATAATCTCTTGAGTTGAAGCTGGATAGAAGGAAGAATTCTACCTACAACCATTAGTTAAGCAGTGTATGTGCTTTCAGAAAATGATGTCAAGAGAATGGAGAAACAGATCAGCCTTCAGCACATGGAAAAAGGAGCTAACCTTTACTTCTAAGTGCCAAACAAAGTTGTTTGATCATGGATTAAGCTTTGACACTTGGTGGATAATATTTGCTTCTTGCTAATTTTTATTCTGTATCTCAATAAACTCTCTCATGCAAAGAGCTAAATATCTGAAGGTCTCTTAGTATCGATCTCTTTCTCTGAAAATAAATCTATAAACATCTATGGAATATGGTGGGCAAGTGTTCACAATTCTACTAAAAATGAATAGCAATTAAGTTAAGCAAAAAAGAAAAATCCATCATTATTTCCATTCCTCAAAACTGTATTTTTCATTGTTTTGTTGTTGTTTTCTTTTTTAAAAAAGAATATACTTTTTCAATCAAAGCCATACCATGCATCTTTTCTGACCACAATATTATGAAACTAGAAATCAGCCACAAGAAAAAATCTGGAAAGACCACGAATACATGGAGGTTAAATAACATACTACTAAACAATGGATGGGTCAACCAAGAACTCAAAGAAGAAATAAAAAATTACATAGAAAGAAATGACAATGGTCCAAAATCTTTAAGATGCAGCAAAAATGGTTCTAAGAGGGATCTTTATAGCAATACAGGCAAGAAGTTAGAAAAATCTCAAATAAACTACCTAAGCTTATACCCAAAGGAGCTAAAAGAACAAACAAAACTCAAACTAGCAGAAAGAAGGAAATAATAAAGCTTAGACCAGATATAAATGATATAGAAACTAAAAAAAGAATAGAACAGATTGATGAAACCAGGAGCTGAATCTTTGAAATAACTCAACAAAATTGATAAGCCTCCAGCCAGATTTATCAAGAGAAAAAGAAAAGGATTCAAATAAATACATTACAAGTGAGAAAGAAGAAATAGCAACCAACACCACAGAAATACATAGGATCAGGGCAGCCCTGGTGGCGCAGTGGTTTAGCCCAGGGCGTGATCCTGGAGACCCTGAATCGAGTCCCACGTCAGGCTCTCTGCATGGAGCCTACTTCTCCTTCTGCCTGTGTCTCTGCCTCCCTCTCTCTCTCCGTGTGTCTCTATGAATAAATAAAATCTTAAAAAAAAAAGAAAAGAAAAAGAAATACATAGGATCATAAGAAATTATGAACAATTATATGCCAACAAATTAAACAAACTGGAAGAAATGCATAAATTCCTAGAAACATATAAACTACCAAAACTGAAGTGGGAAGAAATAGAAAATTAGAACAGACTGACTACTAGCAAAGAAATTGAGTCACTAATCAAAAAACTCCCAACAAACAAAAGTCCAGGACCAGACAGCTTCACAGGCAAATTCTACCAAATGTTTAAAGAAGAGTTAAAGGGCATCTGGGTGGCCCAGTTAGTTACTGTTCAGGTCTGATCCCAGGGTCCTGGGACTGAGCCCCACACTGGGCTCCCTGCTGAGCAGGGAGTCTGATTCTCCCTCTCCCCACTCTTCTCTTTCTCTCTCGCTCACTCTCTCAAACAAATAAAGTCTTTAAAAAAATAAAGAAGAGTTAATATCTATTCTTCTCAAACTATTCCAAAAACAGAAGAGGAAGAAAAACTTCCAAATTTATCCTATATGTACAATATCACCTTGATACAAAAACCAGATAAAGAAACCACTAAAAAAGAGAACTACAGGCTGAGATCTCTGATGAACACAGATGAAAAAATCCTCAACAAAATACCAGTAAATTAAATCCAAAAATACATTAACAAAATCATTCACCATGATCAAGTAGAATTTATTCCTGGGATGCAAGAGTGGTTCAATATTTGCACATCAATGTTATATGTACATTAGTAAGAGAAAGGATTAAAACCATATGCTTATTTAAATAGATGCAGAAAAAGCATTTGACGGGATCCCTGGGTGGTGCAGCGGTTTGGCGCCTGCCTTTGGCCCAGGGCACGATCCTGGAGACCCGGGATCGAGTCCCACGTCGGGCTCCCGGTGCATGCCTGCTTCTCCCTCTGCCTGTGTCTCTGCCTCTCTCTCTCTGTGTGTGTGTGTGTGTGTGTGACTATCATAAATAAATAAATAAATAAAAGCATTTGACAAAGTACAACAACCATTCATGACAAAAAACCCTCTGCAAAGTAGTTCTAGAGGGAACGTATCTCAACATAATAAAGACCTTATATGAAAAACCCAGAGCAAACACCATCTTCAATGTGTAAAACCTGAGAGCTTTTCCCCTTAGGTCAGAAACAAGACAAGGATGTCCATGCTCACCACTTTTATTCAACATAGTACTAAAAGTCCATGCAACAGTAATCAGACAAGAAAAATGAATAAAAGGCATCCAAATTGGTACAGAAGAAGAAAACCTTTCACTATTTGCAGATGATATGAACTTACATATAAAAACCCTAAAGACTCCACCAAAATACTGTCCAAACTGATAAATGAATTCAGTAGGATTTCAGGATATAAAATGAATGTAAAGAAATCTGTTGCATTTCTATATATTAATAGTGAGGCAGCATAAAGAGAAATTAATAATTCCATTTACAACTGCACCAAAAATAATAAGGTACCTAGGAACAAATTTAACCAAACAGGTGAACGACTTGCACTCTGTAAACATTGATGAAAGAAACTGAAGACGACACAAAAAAAAATGCAAAGACATTCCATGCTCATGAACAGGAAGAACAAATATTGTTAAAATATCTAAAATACCCAATGCCATTCACACATTTAATGCAATCTCTATCAAAATACCAACAGCACTTTTCACAGAAGCAGAACAATCAATCCTAAAATCCTAAACCACAAAAGACCCCAAATAGCCAAAGCATCTTGAAAAAAAAAAGCAAAGCTGGAAGCACCCCAATTGCAGACCTCAAGTTATGTTACAAAGTTGTAGTAATCAAAACAGTATGGTACTGAACAAAAAAAAAAAAGACATATAGATCAATCGAACAAACAGAAAACCCAGAAATAAACCCAATTACATGGTCAATTAATTTTTGACAAAGTAGGATAGAATATCCAAAAGGGAAGTCTCTTCAACAAATGGTGTTGGGAAAACTGGACAGTTACATGCAAAAGAATGAAAGTGGACCATTTTCTTATACCATATACAAAAATATATTCAAAATGGATTAAAGACCTAAATGTGAGACCTGAATCTATAAAAAAATACAAGACACAGGCAATAATTTCTTGGACATTGGCTTGGCCATAGAAATTTTTCTAGATATGTCTCCTGAGATAAGAAAAGTAAAAGCAAAAATAAACTATTGGAACTACATCAAAATACAAAACTTCTGCACAGTGAGGGAAACAGTCAACAAAACTAAAAGGCAACCTACTGAATGGGAGAAGATATTTGCAAACGACATACTCTATAAAGGGTTAGTATCCAAAATACAAAAAGAACTGATACAACACCCAAAAAACAAATAATCCAATTAAAAATGGGCAGAAGACATGAGTAGGTATTTCTCAAAGAAGACATACAGATGGTCAACAGACAGATGGAAATGCTTTCATCTTACACTGAATACATCAATGTGCAAAGAATCTGAGGCATGCCATCCACAACTCATGCCGGCCCACAGTAAGTGTGAGATCACAGTACTTCCTCCTGGTACCTGAATCTATTCCTAATTTCCTACTTAAAAAAAAAAAAACACTCCAAGAAAGAAAAAGGGGGAAATAATAAATTGGTGGTGGACACATATGGTTGTGTGTATAAACACGTATTCGATGTGTATTTCCTGAGTGTCTAAGCTGAGCACTGGCTGGCACACAAAGCTAAGTGAGAAATGGTCAGCTCTGTGTAGATGTTTCCTTCTAGGAAAGCAGATTAGACCAGACCAGATGGTGGGCTAGGATTCCCACCCAGCCCCACACCACTGTAGGCCACCCTCTGAAGCAGGTCATGCATGCTCTTCAAAACCTTTCCCTAGGGGTTACAGAAGCCTCTCCACTTAATCCTGACTCTTCATACTCGGGTTTAATCTTGCATTTCCACCCTTCCCCCAGCACTCCCCATCCACCTGGAGTTTGGGGAGCTTCCTTCAAATGCTATAAACAAGGTGTGACTTCACCCTGCCCATGGCTTGAGCTCTCTTTGCTACAAGAATAGCCTTTCCCTAACACAACCCTCACACTGCACTTGGTCCAGCTCACCCTGGACTTCACCTCTTGGGGAATCTTTTCCCTTTCCCCTCATGCAGGCAAACTCATCCCACCCTCCCTGCAACCCGCTTGGCCTGCGTGGCCCCGCTGGTCAGCACCACCAGGAGAAGCAGACTTCCTTGTGTTATGTCCGCTCATTATTCCCATGAAGCCATCATTCTCATGGCTCCACCAAAAGCCTGAAAGGCAAAGACTAAGCCTTTATCTCTTCTATTTCTATGCCCTACGCAGATCATAGAGATACTTAAGAAATCTGCTGGCTTGACTTAAATAGAATACTCTAAGGGAGCCTATGCTAATCGTCTTCAGATGGACCCATAAAGGGTTTTGAAAGTCCAGTGGAAGGACAGAGGAAAGGGTCTTCAAAGTCACAGAATTCCTTCAACAGTCTTTACAAAGTTGCAAAGCCTAAAATCTCAGAAACATACAAGCATAAGAGCTCCTACAAATGCCAAGTGAAACCCTTAGCAAAAGGAACATGGATGGAAGGTCGGAGGGGAAGAAACACAGTTTTGAGCTCTAGGAATTCTATCGAGGTGACTCCTGGATCAACTTCTGAAAATGTTTAGGGTGTCTTCCTTCCTTGCTTCCAAACTCCAATATTCCAGCCACCTGTACATTTACTTGATTTCTCAAACCATCCAGAAAAATGCCCTCCTTCAAAATACTCAGAAAGCAGGGGAAGGGGACACTGGACAAATGGCGGTGACACTCATCTCAAGCACACCTGACTTATTTTTTCACTACAGAGAGTCTGAACATTGGTTTTGTTCCATTTCTAGCAGTGGCGAGCCATTGGCACAACAGGGACGTGGCCCCAGTGCAGTCCCCAGTCCTTCGCATTTGTGCCTTTTTTGTTAAATGCTATTCACCCAATTTCCACATGCCCTCACGCTGTCCCAGATCCCTTCCATCACTGAGTAAAATAATTTGGATAATTTGTTCAAAAGGAAGTGTTAGTGTGGCTCAAATGCTATTTTTCCCAGCATTGACCTGGGAGACAGGACAATAAAACAAAGAGATTACTCTCTTATGGTGGAACTTCAGACAACATGGCAGACAGGTGGAAGGAAATCTTGGTATCTTGGGGTGAATGACCTACGGTTCACCCAATCCAAGACTTACTGTGACTTACCTGTGCTGTCCGTGCACAAAAATAACCGTGGTGGGAGACAGAACATAAAGACTCCTAACTCTGGGAAACGAACTAGGGGTGGTGGAAGGGGAGGAGGGCGGGGGGTGGGGGTGAATGGGTGACAGGCACTGAGGGGGGCACTTGACGGGATGAGCACTGGGTGTTATTCTGTATGTTGGTAAATTGAACACCAATAAAAAATAAATTTATTATAAAAAAATAAAATAAAAATAACCTTGGCTGCCACCAGGGCATGCCTCCCAGATCTATGGTGGCAAGGAATGGAACTGCCTGAGTGGAGGTGAACCCCCACTGCATCTGCACTGAGGCCATGCTCCACATACACTGGACCAAGGGCAGGCCCATTCTTGGGAAAGCCAGGACTTGTTCCCTGGGAAGTTTGGGCTTGAGGCGTCCACATCAGCCCAGCTGAACCTTTCTTAGAACTACACCACAACCTAAGACTCTAACTTTCCCTTCTCCTCCCGGGTCAGTCTTACATCTCTGACAGCTCTCCCAGCCTCTTTCAGCTCCCTCCTCATTTTTCTGAAGGCATGTTCGCTAAATGTCTTGCACTTCTAATCCTGCCTCGACATCTGCTTCTTGGCAGAGCTGAACTAACTAACACAACACATCCACCTAGTGCCCCACTCCTGCAAACCTGATGTAGTAAACGCCTCCAGTGTTTACATCACCTCCTTCAGCCCACCTGTGGGAGCACACGTTCACCTTGTGCTGACAGCATCCTGCCTCCAGCAAGAGTCAAGGTTCCACTGTCTCTCAGAGCCTTCCCTGCCCCGCCCCAGGCCCCTGGGCTGGAGGCAAGTTCAGATCTGATATGTAGGGAATGCTTTCCTCCCAGGTGAAAACGCTCAGTCTTTGGGAGCTGGGAGCTAGTGCTTAAATGTCTCAGCCTTCCTTCCTTCTGTATCCTTAGCAGGTCCCAGAGAAATGAACTCCATAGTGGTCATAGCAGCACCCCCACACACACACAGTGTACCCTTAGGCTTTCCCTTCTTCCCTGCCCTACCATTCTCACTCCCTCCCTCCTGATTCCTGGGATCACCTCTCAAATGAACTCCCTATACTCAAGTCCTTTTTTTTTTTTTTAGATTTATTTATTCATGAGAGACAGAGGGGGGCGGGGTGCAGAGACACAGGCAGAGGGAGAAGCAGGCTCCATGCAGGGAGCCCGATGTGGGACTCGATCCCGGGTCCCCAGGATCGCACCCAGGCCAAAGGCAAGCACTAAACCGCTGAGCCACCCAGGGATCCCCTATACTCAAGTCCTTATCTCATATTCTGCTTCCAAGAGAACCCAAACCAAAACACCTGTTATGTGAGTTTTAGCAATGCAATCATGGAAACAAAATGCTCCTTTGAGAAAAATAATGCTGAGTGTCTATATGGACTGCATAATTTTAAAATATTCTGTCTTTAAGTATCCATTCCCAATGCTTCCTTGCAGGGTGTGGTATCCAGCCTCCAAGATGGTGCCACTGTGGGTCACCTCCCAGGAATCATGCCCTTATATGGTCCCTCCCATGATGAATATGAATAGGACAAAGGAGAAGTGGCAGTGTGTGACTTCCAAAGCCAAGCTATAAAAGGCATCACAGTTCCACCTTGGTCTCTTGACCTCTCTTTCTAGGGGAAGCCCACAGCCATGTCACAAGGCCACTCAAACAGTCTTGTGGAAAGGCCCATGTGGAAGTACACTGAGGGCTTCTGCCAACAGCCGTGTGAGTGCCAGGGGGGTCCTCCAGCCTGAATCAGACTTCAGATGACCACAGCTCCAGCAGGCATCTGACTACAACTTCAGGAGAAATCTTAAGCCAAAATCACCCAGCTAAGCTGCTCTGGAATTCCAGGCCCTCAGAAACTGTGAAAGAAAACAAATGATTCTTGTTTTAAGCTAAGTGTTGGGATTTGTTATACAGTAATAAATAAATAATAAGAAGGAAGATTCTGAGTGTTCTCACAGCTTCACATATAGAAACTCATTAACACTCATACCAATCCTATGAGTAAGAAGGGTTTAGTAGCCCCATATATTTTTTTTTTTCCATTCCTCCAGGGAAAATCTTTGCTCAACACCCCAGCATGATGTAGTAAGATGAGTACAGTCTATCAACAGCCTTGAGAATGTTTAGAAAGTAAACATTCCTGAGCTTCCATTTATTTATCTGAGCTAGGTGACAACCAGGACTCCCTCCCATGTTCACTTCTATTATTATATGTCTACCTATTTAACTAAATAGCATCTGCCTCTAATTTAAAGAGCAAAACAAATAAATGAAAAATGAAGACTTAGCCAAACTTTGGAAATTAGGGTGTTTAATGTTAGGACAGGAAGAGTGAGCTGCTGGTTAAAAATCAGCTTGAGGCCCGTAAGAGGACAAACACAGATATTGATAGGGCAAAACAAATATTTAGTATGTGGCTATCAGGTATCTCTCCTTAAAAGCAAAGCATCACCTCTTATAATTGAAGAATAATTCTGGATATGAGAGAAGAAAAGTCTGGTGAGGACTGACTTGGATAAACAAATCCTGAACCCGATCTCGATTGCTTTTCCTATGCTCTGATGTTCCAAGTTCACAGGGAAGGGTGTGGAGTGCGCCTCACTCAACATGAACTCAGGTTCCACAGGCAGAGACAACCTCGGGCCCTGTTTTTGTAGCACTCGTGGTACACCAGCTTTTTGGTTTGGAAATTGCCAGGGTGGTTTCTTTCTTTCTGCAAAATAGAACCTCTCCTGTTCCTCTCCTGGGGGTACCTCCTGGTAACACATTCTCAGTTCCATCTTCTGGTGGCCTAACATTTTGCATTGTCCTTGCTTGGGTCGATGAATCAGTAATCTGTGCCCCTGGGAGCATTTACCTTACTAATTCTGTTCCCAAGTTACCCCAAGAGGAGACTGAGCTCCCTTGTCCATCATTTAAATGCATTTCAGTTGGTTTATTAATCTGTGCAATTATTTATGAAATAACTTGCCACCAGAGCCACCTCAATGGCACCATTTTTTAAAGCAACTTGACCCACACTAGCATGAACATTGGTAAAAAATAATTACACGTACACCTATCATGTTCGTATATAATTTCCATGTTCCAGGTTGCTTACTCTTCGGGTCTATTTAAAGATTCTTAAAACAACTCAGTATTTTCTGAAAAAATGTACGAAGATAGATTCTAGACTTCTGTCATCTGGATTTTTTCTTTTTCTTCATTTTAATTCTGATAACTATTCAAAGACATCTTAGGTTGACCAACAGCGGACTCCCGATACTCATTAGGACTTGAATGAACTCAAGGAATATCATTCAACTGGCTACTGTTTTTGCTCATCCTTGTTTTCTGTTATTTTGCATGCACTAAAACATGAATGTATTTTATTGAGCACCTGCCCGTACCTAAGTACACTGAATTTCGACATGACCATAACTCTATTAGTTTGGAATTATCATCAGCATTCATCAGATGAGAAACAAAGTCTCAGAGGTTCTATCACTTGTCTGAGGCCACACAGCAGATGAGGTGCGGAGGTGAGTCAAAAACAAGGAGTTTTTTTACTCTTTGAGTCAGTATTTGCCTAACTTCCTTTTTCCATCTGGTAAAAATATCAAATTCATTAATTATACTCTTCTATACAGATTTAACCTTGATGAATAAACAGGAATTTGATGTATGGCTTCATATTTGATTATTTCCCCATCCTAACATCTGATTTTTTTCTAATACCTGATTTTTTAATTGAAGTATAACAACATTGACATGATTTACATTAGTTTCAGGTGTACAACACAGTGATTCAACAATTCTGTATGTTATGCTACACTCACCATAAATGTAGTTCTTATCCCCATACAGCACTATTACAATACCACTGACTCTATTCCCTATGCGATACCTTTCATCCATCTGTTTGTTGGATGTTTGTTTGGTCTGTTTTTCTTCATTAATTTGTTTTGTTTTTCAGATTCTACATATAAGTAAAATCATATGGTGTTTGTTTTCCTCTGACTTATTTCACTTAATATAATACCCTCTAGATCCTTCCACGTTGTTGTGAATAGCAAGATCTCATCCTTTTTTATGGCTTAATAATATTCTTCTGTGTGTGTGTACTGACACTTAGGTTGCTTCCATATCTTAGCTCTTATAAATAATACTGCAACAAACACAAGTGTGCAGATACCTTTTCAAATTAGTGTTTTGTTTTTTTGTGTGTAAATACTCAGTAGTGGAATTATTGGATCATATGGTATTTCTACTTTAAATTTTTTTGTATTTTCTTTATTGGAGTTCTTTAAATTTTTTGAGGAATCTCCATACTCTTTCCATAGAGGCTGCACCAGTTTGTATTCCCACCAACAGTGTACAAGGGTTCCCTTTTCTCCACATCCTCACCAATACTTGTTATTCTGTGTCTTTTTGATTCTAGCCATTCTGATAGGTGTGTGTGATATCTTATTGTAGTTTTGATTTACCTGATGGTGAGTGATGCTGAGCATCTTTTTATGTGTCTGTTGACCAATCTATATGCCTTCTTTGGAAAAGTGTTTATTCAGGTCCTCTGCTCATTTTTTATTTGTATTATTTGGCTTTTTGCTATTGATTTCTGTAAGTTCTTTATATATTTTGGATATTAACGTCTTATCAGATATATCATCTGCAAATATCTTTTCACACTCAGTAGGTTGTCTTTTTGTTTTGTGGATAGTTTCCACTGCTGTGCAGAGCTTTTTATTTTGGTGTAGTCCCAAAAGTCTATTTTTGCTTTTGTTTCCCTTGCCTGAGAAGACATGTCTAGAAAAATGTTACAAAGGCCAATGTCAAAAAGATTATCGCCAGTATTTTTTTTTTAGTAGCCCCATATTTAAAACAAAGGAAAACAAGGCACTGAGAAGTCAAGAACTTAGCCAGGGCCACTCACTAAGTACAAAAGCAGGGATGGAAACCGGGCACCCTGGCTTCAGTGTTTGTGCTCTTAGCCGCCACACTGCCCTGCCCTGGTTGTAAGAGTTGCCTTGAAAAGAAAGTATTTGTATTTCTCAACTTATTCAGAATAATACTTTGTACCCTAAAAAATTTCCTCTCTGCCTTGGCATTTACGCATAGCTCTTTTTTAGAAGTGGACTCCAGTTCGGGACATGATTTTTGATTTGGAGTAAATATCACTTTCTTCCAGGAAACACACTTCTAACACTATAAAAAATCATTGGGAAAAAAGTATTCAGTGATTAAAACTTCACTGCCAAGCTATCTGGAGGCCCACACTCTTCAGAACAAGACCCTTCTTTCAGCCCATCGGCGGTGTGTATTTGTCCTCAGTGGATGTATGGAATTTCAAGAAGGCAATATGCAAACAGCTAGTGGTTAATCTTCCTTGAATTCCCACCACTGGAGTTAATCTGCATAATGTGGCATTTGTTGATACTCTCTTGTGTTTTTGACCTTCTCTGTTAACCATCACCCTAGTTCAATGATCTGCTCTTTGAGTGAAAAGACTAATAGCTTACATCTCCTCTACCCTCTGTAGTGCCTTGCACATAATAGGCTCTCCAATGTTTGCTTATTTAAGACATTTAACACTTTCAAAAATAAAAATCATTCTATTTGTTCTCTGAACGGCTCCAATTTCTACAAGCTTCTCTTGCCTCTTGCACTCATCATTTCTGTGCTGAGAGCTGATTAGCCCACCCTGTCAGGTTGGAGATAGAATGATAGTGCTCCAAGGGTTCTAACTGTGCCCAATGGAACCAAGCCAAAGACAACTGTAGGACTACTATACTTAGTGCTCAACCCCACACTTTAGGAGAGGCTTCAGCAAACGGGAGCTGCCCAGAGAAAGCTCTGAAAACCTAACCATGCAGCAGGCTAAAAACACAGTGATGTTCAGTTTGGAGAAAAGTATACTTGGAGCACATGCTCAGGATTTGAAAAGCTATCCTGGGAGAGGAAGATCATGCTAATTCTAATTGAGGGACACCAGAGCCTTACTCCTCCAAGCTGTTTCCAATGGGATGTTAATATGTGGCTATCAAGACAAGAGTTGGGTGGGTGAATAAATCTGGAAAATGCTACAAAGGCAATCTTTCTCTGAGATTCACAAGGCACATTAACATACAAAAGATTCTGAGAAAATCCTCTCAAAGAAATCTTTGTTTATTTACCATACTTATTGTGTACCACAATCCTCTCTTTCATTTCCCCATTTAATGCCTACTAGCATCTCATATACAGAACATTAGGAAAAGCTGCCCTAAGAAACCAAACTGGGGTGGTTTTGAGAAATTACCAGGAGGTAGATTTTGATACGATTTAGAATATTTCCTGCCATTCCGGCTAGCCAAAGACAATGAGCTGTCTTGCGAGGTCAGGAGTTCTGTGCCACTGAAGTTGTTCAAAATAGGCCAGATGCTGTGAAAATCATGTATCAGGCCTGAAATTCTGGATCCCGTGATAATTGGCAGGAAAAAGAAGGAATTTCCATAATAGAAGTTTCCGTGCTCAGTTGGTCTTCCATCTGGAATCAGGGATCTCCACTTCCTTAGAAAAAATTAGCCCCACTATTCTTGTGTTCCAATTACATTTATAGCATTATAATTATTTATAAACATGTCTGTCCCTCTAGACAGTGACTCACTCTGCAGAACACAGTCCACCTGCTCCTCAGTTATGCAATAGAAATGATAATAGTACTTACACCATAAAGTTAGTGTAAATATTAAAAGAGATTGGGGTGCCTGGGTGGTTCAGTAGGTTAAGTGTCTGCCTTCAACTCAGGTCATGATCTCCAGATCCTGGGACCAAGCCCGGCATCAGGGCCCATGCTCAGCAGGGAGTCTGCTTCTCTCCCTCTCCCTCTGGCTCTGCCTCTGCCCCACCACACCACTTGTTCTCTCCCCCTCTCTCTCAAATAAATAAACAGCTTTTTAAAAAATTAAGAGTTATTTCATGTAACTCCCTTTGAACTGTATCTGGCACTGCTTAATAGATCCAGCAAATATCTTTGTAATTACATGTGTTGGGGCAAGAGCAACTTTGAGAACTCTTATAGTCAACATTAAATTCTTTGAGATCACCATCTATTTCTTATTTTTGTCCTCATCACTTATTGCGATCTTAGATATATAGGAGGCATTTAATAAAGCCTTATACAACACATGGATAAGTAGGGATGCCTGGGTGACTCAGTGGTTGAGCATCTGCTTTGGGCTCAGGTCATGATCCCGGAGTTCCAGGATCAAGTCCCATATCGGGTTCCCTGCAAGGAGTCTGCTTCTCCCTCTGCCTGTATCTCTGCCTCTCTCTGTCTCTCATTAATAAATAAAATCTTTAAAGAAAAGAAAACAAAAACATGGATAAGCAGAAGGAAGGGAGGGAGGGACAGTCTTATCTCCATTCCAGTAGCTCTTGGTGTCTCCTTGAGCTTGGCCCACCAACATCTCTCTCCAAGACCTCTGCACAGTTGCAGGTCCTCCATAAGGGGCACCTCCTTTCTTTGTTTTTAGGGTTACTGTAATTTCTGAGCAAGCCTTCTCAATCTTTTCCACTGAAGCACCCCTAATCCACGCAGGAGAATTGTTGGGATGTCCCCGCTTTCCAGAGTCTGAGGACACAGCCTAAAGTAATCCAAGCTCAGTATTTTTTCTAAGTCTGATTTTTATCTTAAAATTCAAGAAAATTTATAGTTTATAGCATAATATGTCTATGTGCTTTTAAACAATATTTTTAACAGGTAACATGGACGTTCCACAATACTGATCTGTTCGTCCTGTGGTTTTCAGCCCCTCTGACACTCCGATGTGTACCTTCAAGAGATATACACTCCTCCAGTTCCAGAAATCAAACTTCTCTTCACCCAAATCCAATTACTCTATTTTGTTTGTTCTGTGTATAGATCCATACCCTGGAATTCAAGGTTTCAGATCCATTTTTGTCTCTGCCAATAATAAATCTCTAGCAACATTCTGGAAGGCAAGTTTATCACATTTACTGATGTATTGGCTTTGAGGCATAAATGGAGAGGACACAGACGTGGAGTCTAAGGATATTCTGACAAAGAAAAATGACCATTTATATAACTTTTAAAGTAGCAGTTCTCAATTTAAACACCACAACCCCTGAAGACCACTTAGCACAAAAAGTGCTAAAGACTTTAAAGAATATATTACATAGAAGATAAATGCTGGAAATCTAATAGGCTCAAAAGAGGGTTTTTTTTAGCTCACAAAAATGTTGTAATTTCAAAATATAGGCCAGGACGTCATTCTGCTAAGTACTTTCTGTTTCCCAGTTTATCTAAAAAGTTTCTGTACTGTTTGGCTTACCAATCCTTCAGGCCCAGTCCCCTAATCTATCCAGAGTTCCTCCTGTATCAGACTTCCTACTTGAGAAGCAGGATTTCACCTGCAAGAACTAAATCAGAAAGCCAGGGCTTACAGAGATCTTAAAATTAATAAGAGAATATAGAAGGTAATTTTTAGGGGTGCTTGAATGGCATAGTCTGTTAAGTGTTTGACCCTTAATTTCTGCTCAGGTCATGATCTCAGGGTTGTGGGATCCAGGCCCATGTCGAGCTCCATACTTGGCATAGAGTCTGCTTGAGATTCTCTCTCCCTCTCCCTCTGCCCCTCTCCTCACTCATGCTCACCCATGCTGTCTCTCAAATAAATAAATATTTTACTTAAAAACGAACTTTTTAAAGAAAAAAATTGTACCTATACTCTCTGACCCTCTCTTACCTGGAATATAAATAGCATTGCCCCCTTCACAGTCCACAGGAAGGGTGGGACTCTCCAACTCCCCACCCCAAGCCCAGTCCCAAGATCCTAGCTGAGTCAAAGCCCCAGACCTTCCCTTCAGTCAGAAGGGAAGATGGTAAGAAGACCCTCCAACTGAAGTTGAATACAAGGAATAATTTTCCCCCAGTATTTCACCAAGGCCTTGACTTTGATGACAGACTCTGGGAACTTCTATGTCTCACCAAGATGGAGTAACAGGGAATGTATTTATTCTCACTCCTGAAACAACTTTAAAAAAATAAAAAATACATGAAACTCTGGTTTACAAGACACTGGACACCAGGCAACAGAGAAAGTGATCCTTTCAAGACAGGAAACAAACAAGAAATGAACCAGGCAAGCCTGACGGATTCTGAGTTAAAAAACCACAGCTGAAAGGCCAAGATGACCACAGCAGTTGGGATTCCCATGATCTGCACGCGGGCCTCAGTACCGTAGAGAGAGAACTCCACAGAGAGAGACAGAGAGAGAGAGAGAGAGAGAGAAAAACCCTGCTCCAGCGATCTGCAGAGGGTTCCCCCTGAGTACTCAGCAGGGTACTGATCAGAGTACATGTGTGAGGAACTGCCTGCAAGGGTCAGAGATAATAGTACCCGGTACACATGCCGAACCAGGTTCCTGCCAACCAGATCATAAAACATTATAATTCATGGGCTCTGTGGTAAATATTCAAAGTGTTGAGCATGAGTAATGAGGAATAATTAATCCTAAACTAAAGACAGCTCTAGCTCTGCTTAACAGTCTTTTTTATTTTTTTTTAAAGATTTTATTTATTTATCATGAGAGAGGCAGAGACATAGGCAGGGGCACAAGCAGGCTCCCTGCAGGAAGCCTGATGTGGGACTTGATCCTAGGACCCAGAATCAAGACCTGAGCCAAAGGCAGACACACAACCACTGAGCCTCCCAGGTACCGCCACTGCATAACAATCTTAAAGGCAAGCCCCGAAAGGATCAAACTGTTCCAATTAAATTAACTGCATTCTAGAACAAAGCCCAAGAATATTTCTAGAAATATATAAATATCCAGTATCCAACCAGGTAAAACTTATAATATCCAATCAAAAGTCATTAGACATGCAAAGAAGGAGAAAACTACTATAAGGAGAAAAGCCAATCAGTTGAAGCTAACCTAGAATGGATACCCTTGCTAGAATTGCAGAAAAGTAGTTTAAAACAATTACCATACCTATATTGCTAAGTTCAGAAAGCTGGAGGAAATACTGAATATGCTAAAGCAGAGACATGAAGATATTTTAAAAAGACTCAACTTGCAGAGATTAAAATTACAACATTTGGGATGAAAAATACATTAGATATGACTTAAAGCAGATTAAGCATTACAGTAAAAAGATTGGTGAATTTAAAAAATATACAAGAAGCTATTCAAAATAAAACCTAGGGACAATAAAGGACTCAAACATAAATAAAGCATCATCAAACTGTGGGAAAACATCAAAGAGCCTAATAATATACATATAATTAAAGTCTGCAAAGGAGAAAAAGAGAGGGAGAAACAGAAAAATGTGTGAATAGAGTCACCTGGGTGTCTCAGTGGCTGAGTGTCTGCCTTTGGCTCAGGTCATGATCCCAAGGTCCTGGGATCAAGTCCCACGTTGAGCTCCCTGCAGGGAGTCTGCTTCTCCCTCTGCCAATGTCTCTGCCACTTTGTCTCTCATGAATCAAATAAAATATTTTTTTAATGTGTGAATAAGTTATCCCTGCAATCTCCCAATTTTTTTTTAATTTTTCAGAATCCCAAGAAATTCAATAAACTCCTGCACAAACATGAGACACATAAATAAAACTTCCCCAAGCACATTATATATAAAATTTCTGAAAGCCCAGTGTTAAAGGGAAAAATCTTATAACTGGATAAAGAAACAAAGGCACCTTACATTCAGAGAAACAAAGATAAGCATGAACTTTTTTTGGTAAGAAAAAATAAAAGGGGTTAACAACAAAGCAACATCTTTAAAGTACTGAAAGAACAAAACAGTCTATACTTCATGAGAATCTCTTTTAAGAATATAAATGAAATAAAGACATTGAGACATGGAAAAGGGATAAAGGAAGTCCTTCAGGAAGGTAAGAATGAGGAAGGGGAAGGAATAGAAAGGAAATGATGCCATGTAGAAATGTGAATCCATACTAAAGACTGAGCACCAAGGGAAATGATAACTATATTGGTAAGATATTTTTCCTTATTGTTTAACTCTTTAAAAGACAACTTTGTGTTTAAGATGGATAATATTTTGTGACCAAGGGGAGAGGAGTTTAACCCCAAGAATGCAAGGTTAATTTAACACTGAAGATTCAATTAACATTTTATAAATGGAATTCACCATATTAGCAAACCAAAATGAAAAACCACATGATCATCTCAAGAGATACAGAAGAAACACTTAGCAAAACCCAATGTTACTTCTGATAAAAACGGAGCAAAGTAGAAATAAAAGGAAATTTTCTTAATCAGAGAGCACCTATGAAAAGCCGATCATTAACATCAGATGAGGGGAAAGGCTGAATTCACACAGAAATTAAAGGGACTAGAAGAGACCAACAGCTTTGAGAAAGAAAAAGAAAACTGAAGAATTAATATCACTTGATTTCAATGGTTATTATAAAGCTACAGATATCAAGACTGTGTGTGTGGTATTAGTATAAAGATAGACAATTAGGTCAATGGAAGACCATTAAAGAGTCTAGAAAGAATAACACATGGGTAGACAACTGATTTCGATGAAGGAACGAAAGGAATTCAGAGGAAAAAGTATGGTCCTCTCAATAAATGATGCTGAAACAACTGCATAGCCACAGAGGGGGGGGAAAAAAGACTTTGGCCCATACATCACACATAATCAAGAATTAACTCAAAACTGGAGTGCCTGGGTGGTTCAATAGGTTAAGTATTCCAACTCTTGATTTCAGCTTAGGTCATGATCTCAGGATTGTGAGATGGAGCCTTGCATCAGGCTCCCAGCTGGGTGAAGAGCCTGCTTAAGATTCTCTCTCTCCTTCTCTCTCTGTCCCTTCTCCTGACTCTCTCTCCCCCTTCTAAAAACAAAACAACAAAAAACATAAAAGACAAATCATATCTAAATATAAACCCAAAACTATGAAAGTTCTAGAAGGAAACCTAGGAGAACATCTTTGTGACATTATGTTAGGTGAAGATTTCTTAGCTATGATACTAAGTATACAATCTATAAATGGAAAAAAATTAATAAACCAAACTTCATTAAAAATAAAAACATCTTCTCTTTGAAAGATGGGTTTTCTTAAGCTTTTATTAATTTATTTGAGAGAGAGACAGAGCATGAGCAGGGGAGGGGAAGGGGGCAGAGAGAGGGAGAAGCCGACTCCCTGCTGAGTTGAGTCATATGCTTAGCCCACTGAGCTACTCAGGCACCCTTCTTTGAAAGATACTCTTCAGAATGAAAAGACAAGACACAGATTGGGAGAAATTATTTATAAATCACATATCTGATAAAGGACATATATCCAGAATATGTAGTGAACTCCAAAAACTCAATAACAAGAGAAGCACCATGAAAAGAAAAAAATAGGCAAAAGATTTGAATGGACACTTCACCAAAGAAGATATAAAGATGGCAAACATACACATTTTTTAAAGGATGCTTGACATGATTAAGCATGAAACTCAAATTCAAACCACAATGAGATACAATCATCCACCTACAAGAATTGCTAAAATGTTAAAAGGTGCACATACTGAGTGTGGTGAGGTACAAAGGAACTATAATTCTCATGCACAATGCAAAATGGAGCAACTGCTTTAGAAAACAGTATGTTTGGTTCTTAAAAATGGTAAACATACTCTGACCCATAACCCAACCATCCTGCTCTTAGTTAGCCAAGAAATGAGAACAGAACATCCCCACAAAGACCAGCATGAGCGTTCACAGCAGCTCAGTGTGGAACAGCCAACACTGTCCATCAGCAATAAAAAGGAAGGAGCTATTGATAGACACAACACTGGTGAATCTCAATATAACAATGCCGGCCAAAAGAACTCAGAGAAACACATATAAACTGTATGATTCCATTTCCATAAAATTATTTAAAGCGCAGATGGTTGGTGATAGTTTCATGGGCATAGACATGTGACAAAACATCAAACTGTATACTTTAAGATGTGAAGTTGATTCTATGTCCTTTATACCTCAGTGGAGCTGGTAAAAAAAAAATAACAAAGGCAAAAAGAAAAATGCTAACTTGATTAAACCAGTAAAAGTAAGAAAAAGAATGAAGACGAAGCAGCAAAAATGAACAAACATAATTTAATTTGGCAGAAGATGAGCATTATCAACTGTCATGAAATGTAAATAAACTGAATTAACCTGTTAAAAGACAGAGATTGTCAAACTGCCTTAAAAACAAATCTGGGGCACCTGGGTGGCTCAGTTGGTTAAGCAATTGACTCTTGGTTTCGGCTCAGGTCGTGATCTCATGAGATCGAGCCCCACGTCAGGCTTTGCACTCAGCATGGAGTCAGATTGAGTTTCTCTCTCCCTCTGCCTCTACCCTTCCCTCCCATACTTCTTTTTTTCTAAAATAAATAAATCTTTTTAAAAAATAAGTCATGTACTATATTTTTAAAAAAAGATGCAACACAATAAAGTCACCAATAAAGGAGTATCTAGGGGATACCAGGCATATGCAAACAGAAAGTAGAAACAGCATGCTAATTAAACAAAAAAGACATCTGAGGGGGCAAACTTCCCTGAAAAATTATGGAAAAAACAATGGAAAAGTTATGTTAGTAAATCAGTGATTTGTCTTGAATATATGAGTTAAAACTGGGGATACTTACTGATGTAATTTTACAAAAATGATGATCCAAGAGAGAATCGAGCATTGATTTTAAAATTAATAATCTATCTAAATTAAGAATTTTTTTAAATAAGTATGTTGTCCGACTTGGAGGCTCATGTAATAAAACTACTTGCTTGGAGGTACTGGTTGAATCATACACTGTGCTAGCCTGCAATCTCTTACACCCATGGCTTCTAAATTGTTGCCTTTAAGTAACTATATGCAATGAGTGTTGAGAGGAAGGGGCAATTATAATGTGTGATTTAACCCAAGAGTTTTTAACATGTTATTTGGAAAAAGACTGGAGGACACAGGTTTAATATATTCTTTCTTTGCTAAACGCTGGCGGCCAACAGATGTGACTAATCTTGGATAAGATCCCTCTCTTGTGATCCCCGTTCTTTGGGCTCTGTAATGACTGAATCTGTATTTTGTCGTTCATTAATGCTCTCATGCTTGGTCCAGAGAGTCCATCCGGGTGGGAAACAAGGATTATGTCCAATCGATGACATGCCTGATTGGCCTGCTACGAAGGACAGGAACTCAGTAAATACTAAAGTCTTTAGTGGGTTCCTGCCAATAAGACGGTCTGGAACAGTGGTCCTCACACTTTAGCCTGCCTCAGAATCACCTGGGGGTTGTTGAAGACAGATTTCTGGGTCCCGGCCCCAGGGTGGCTGACTCAGGAGGTCTGGAGTGGGGCTGGGGACATGTGTTTCTAACAAGCTCCCAGGCACTGTTGCTACAATGGGGGGACCACAATTTGAACACCATTTCTGTTTCAGCTTTTCAGACACAGTTTCAGGCTTTAGTCACTTTTCGTGCCCTCTTGAGGGTAAAACACATCTGGTGGCACAGGTCATGGTGCCACCCTCAGATCCTTCTTTAAGATCTAGCACATCTCATTCCCCAGCTGCGGGGATGTTAGGCATGTACACACACACACACACACACACACACACACACACACACACCTCACATCACTGGACACTCAGAGACCTCCTGCATGGCACTTGGGCATCAAGAGTTAAGCAAAGACACACAGATAATTTTCCAAGGCACTAGCGAGGTAAGGAAGAGGGGAGCCTTTACTGCCTTCCCTGCCCCTGGCTCATCACAGGGGATGATGCTGTCACCGCTGCCAGGGGTTGTCAGCTGGACACCCAGCCTGCTGGCCAACCTGCAAGCAGTCTCCATAATGATCCATCTGTGTGTCTGCTCTGGAGCAGAAAACAGGCAGTGCTCAGGTGTGCACAACCACGCAGGCAGGTGGGGTGAGGAGGGCGCAGCTGGGGAGGAAACGGGTGGAACCTGGAGGTCCATGGCCACATGACGGTTGCTGGGATCTCCTAGCCAGTGCCCCCACAAAGGCTAGAATTCCTCCCCTGGACTCACAAACGCCTCAGAGACATTAGGTCTAAGAAATGCAGGGCAAGGAACAATGGTTTCACTGGCACTTTTGTTTTTTCAGTTATTCATTTGACAGATATTTGTTTGAGCTTCTACTGTGCTGGGCTCTGGGTTAGATCCTGGGATCCAAATCAGATTCAAACACAATCTCCTTCATGAAGGTGTAGGAGGCAGACAGGAAACAAGTCCCAATGAAGCATGATGAGAGGCAGTGTACACTGTAGGTAAAGCTCTGGGGCCAGAAAACTGTGTGACTCTGGGCAAGTGGGTTAACTTCTCTGGGTCTCCATGTCCTGTGTGTGAAAGGGGAACAATAGCAGTGCCTGCCTCATGGATAGGTGTGAGGGAAGGTCTAAATGAGTTAATAGATGCAAAGGGCTTCAAACTGGCCCGGTGCGCAGTCCTGACGGTTAGTTCCTGTTAGTGTTGGCATGGTGGGGAGAGAGGAGCAGAGGACGTCAGGACGTCGGGGAGAGGTCAGGAAGCCAGATAGAAAACTGACAACCCCTGAGAGCTGCAGCTTGTCTTTTGTAACATGAGCAGATCAAAACAGAGGATCCCAGGGCCTCTTCTAGTAGGAGAGCTGTGGGCTAGGGGTGCCTTCTAGTGGACACCTACTTCGTGCCCTGAGTGCCAGGCACTGGGCCAAGTAGTAGTCAGAATTTCTCCTGCCTTGGACAGGAGTGAGTTAGAGAGACAGAGAATACGGTTTCACTTGGATTCACAGGTCTGACACCTCACAGCCAAGGGCACGAGCTGAGAAGGCCAGGGTGGTTCCCCGGATCTGGCAGGCCTTTCCCATACCCAGAACCTCACACTGAGGGGCTGCGTGCTCCCGTTCTGCGCAGCTCTCCTACCCACACCCTCAATGCCACCAGCTCCACCTCTGGGCCCATTTTCCCCTTCTATTTGTAACTGCCACTAAAAGCCTGTGAGTTTGCACATACATCTGCTTTTTTGGCCAGAGGGACTACCAGCCCCACAGCACACGCTGGCTGGGAACTTCCAGAGGGCTATGGGCCAAGGCTTTCGGGAACGTACCCTCTGTCCAATAACACTCAGGTCAGGAAAGGACACTGGATGACACATGAAGAAGGCTGGAGCAAGGCTGGCAACTCCTTGGACAGTGACTCAGGGGTAGCAGGCAGGGGAAGAAAACAGGCCAGCAGGAAGTCCGTCATTGTGCAATGCAGACCGTACCCTCCTCTTGGCCACGGTTCAGGGGTGGCTCTGGCCACGTACATCACCCTCACTGGGCTTAGCTCAAGAGGATGGTGTCCAGCTCACTCCCTCCCAGCATTCACATGTCCTAACAGTGATGGTCATAAGGAACAGAGAAATGACCAAGCAAATTCAGAGGGTCCCCAGGGTCTGTCTCTCTACTACTTCTTGCCTTCTCCTTTCTTCTCAACTCCAATTAAGAAAAAGGGGGGGTCATGGGGGAGGGTAGAAAACCAAGCCCTTGGAACAACCTGGACGCTAATTTCAATCCAAGGCAGTGGGTTCAGTGAGCCCTGGCAAGCAGCCCTCGGCACCGTCCAGCTTGGCCACTCTGTGTTCCTAGGGCTGAAAATACCAGAGCATCTGATGGATCAGCTGCAGTTAAATTTAGCCCCAGCAAACCTAGGCAGCCTGGGAGCTGGAAGCAGCCGAGTGGACCCACGAATGCACCTATCACAGGTGGGGGAGCCTCCAGTTAGGTACCACGTCCCACAGCCAGGGTGAAGGAGAGCAAGGAAAGGGAGATGGGGGTGGGGGGGTCGAGGCCCAAAGGCAGGTCTCTGGTGGTAGCTCTTTCAGGACCCATCAGCCTGGTTCTTCCACCAACACGGAGGGCAGGGATCATGGATGAGTGAGGCAGCAGAATGGAAAGGCAAGATGGTGGGGACTTGATGGACTGCAGGGCGAGGACCCCTCCAAATCCACCGAAACTTAGCCACGTTAGGCAAATAAAATCCTGCGTTAGGTCGGCCAACTTTCAGTGAGCCTCCAGGGTCTACCTGTGTGCAGCAGGCAACCCCATGGCCAGTCATTCATTCCTTTTGTTGTTGTTGTTGTTTTCAGTCTCCTGTTAAAATGGAAACAGACCATGGGCTTTAAGGTTTCTTAGCTAACTCAGTTCTCCTGGATGATCCCTTTGTTTAAAAGAGGAAGGAAGAAGAAAAGAAATAATCAGCACATATGAATAAATTAATTGGTAAATAAGCCTGTATTAACATGTTCAGAATGAATTCAATGTCAGCTGTGTAAAGGAGCAGTTGCTGAATGCAAAGAACACTTGGCTTAGAGTCAGACAGGCTTGAGTCTAAACCCCGGCTTTGACACCCACTAGGAAATTAATTAACTTCCTTCCCCAAACTGCAGGTTCCTCTTTGGTGGAAGAGACATACTGTGCCTTCCTTGCACTGCTATGGAGATGAAATAACCCTGGACAGTGTCGAACAGGAGATAATTTATGTACGGTAAGTGTTATATGAACTTTAATCATCTGAGAGCCAGGTTCTGTAGGACAGGGACAAAGAGTGGGAGGGGAGGAAGCTGTGGGACAGCCTCTCACCCTCCAGAGCTTTCCTGGAAGCTGGGAACTGCCCTGATTTTGAGTTACAGGGCTTCAGAGCCACATGGGGCCACACTGCCCCCCGGCGTCCGCTTTCCACACTGCAGCCACACTTTGGCTGAATTGCCCCTTGCCTTCGTCCTGCCACTTGACATCCTGGAATATGAGGCCAGCAGACCTACTTCATCATTTCTACTCCCTCCTTGTGAGCCCCTCATGCAGTCTAGTGCTGAGCTGAAGGTAATCTGAGACTGCAATACCCTAGCTTGTTCCATCACCCACACAAACTGCCTGCACTGGGGGCATTCGTTTAGCCTCTCTGACCCAGTGTTTACACAGATTTCTAGCCCTGACAGTGTACTGGGAAACCCCTAGAGGGGTTTTCAAATAAATCGCCATTTATACATCACACCCTACTCCAGACCTACAGAATCAGAATCTCAGAGGGTAGACTGGAAAAATCCAGGTGCAAAAACACTTCAAGGTGTCCCCAAATCAGCCAATTTTGAAAACACGTCACTTTATCCCCTACTGTGCTGCATCCGGTCACCTCCTGGGTCTTGGCTTTGTAAACAACACTAGCAAGAAAAAGTGCTCCTTGTGCTGCAAGTCAGTGTTCTAGTGGAGCTGAAAAAGTGAGGGGTAAACAGGTGAGGGGAGTGGGCTGAGAATAAGCGAAAAAGAGAGACTAAGAAACACGCAGAAAGGCAGAAAGAGGGGGAGACAGAGGCAAGCACATACACACACACACACACACACACACACACACAGATGGGGGAGAAATGGAGAGAGAGATGGGAAGGGAGGTACATGCTCAGGACCAGGCCAACATTTTGGTATGGCAAGAGAAAACCTAAACCAAACCACTGGATGAGTCCCAGGTAAAGAAAACACTTTCCAGTCTCGGCATGGGGTTATTATCTACAATATGCAAAAGGTCTTACATACTAGCAAAGATACAAACAACACAATAGAGAAATGAGCAAAGATATGAAGAGATAACTCAAACAGCCAACACAGGAAAAGGTGGGTGAGTTCGTTCGTGGGTTGGGAAATGCAGATTATCGCTTTATACCCAGGAGGTTGGCAAAAATCAGAAAGCCACATACCTATTGCTCAGAGGATGTAGGGAAAATGATTTCTTTAAATCCTGATGGTAAAAATGTAGTCAGAGAGCTTTGAAAAGCTATCTGATACCATCTAACAAAATTTACCACTCACTTAATCCACGCACTTAATCCACCTGTTCCATTCCTGGGACTTGATGCCCTAAAGATTAAAAACACCAGTACATAATGATGTAAGTTTGGGAATGTTAACTATGGCATTGTTCATGGTAACAAAAACATTGGTAACAAAGGGAAAGTCTGTTAACACAGTACTACCAAATCAATGTTGATATATCTAGCCTGCTTAATAGGATTTCATACAGCAATTAAGAATGAATAAAAGCCACATCACAGTTGGAATTTTAAGGATTCGATTTTGTTGTATAAAAAACAAGGCAAAAAATGTTTATAATATTGTCATTTTTGTGAAACAAAAAGTGACAGAAACTTCTGTTGCGTGTGTGTGTGCAACACACGTGCAGAGCTAGCATTCGGCCAGCATACGCTGACAGAGCCACACTGAATGTTTCAGCTAGTGTTCATTCTCATTGATCAGTGCTTTGCCATACTGGCTGCTACGGATTTTGAATGGCCCTCCCGCATATATGTGTTCATATTATTATATCTGAGTACATAGAAATATAAAGAAAAATGCAGATAGGTACAAACTAGGTTGTTAGCATAGATTACTTGGGAAGGAAAAGGGGGCTTCTTTGGGTAGAATTGGGGGGAAAAGGAGGTTGCTAACCTAAAAAGGACAAGAAAAAAAATGTGAAACAATCATAATTATGCAATGCACTTATGTAAAATTATATATATATATATATATATATATATATATATACGTTTCTATGTATATAGAATTTTGTAAAATGTAATGGTTATGGGGTGCCTGGGTCGCCCAGTCAGTTGGGGGGGTCTGACTTCTGGTTTCCACTTGGGTCATGAGGTCAAGAGCACCACATTGGGCACCATGCTCAGCACAAAGTCTGCTTGTCCCTCTCCCTCTGTTCCTCCCTCACTTGTGCTTTCTCTAAAATAGATAAATAAAATCTTTTAAAAATATATAACAGTTAAGAGCTTATTAGTCAAATCATTGCTGTAATAATCCTGTATAACAAACCAAACCCAAAATCTCAATGACACACAAAAAAAGGCATCTTTTTCTCACTCACAGATCTATGGACAGGCAGGTATGGCTCCTTCAGGCTATAGGTCAGCTCCCTGTGACTCTCATTCTGAAGCCAGAACTATCTGGGGCATGTTGTTCTCATGGATAATGACAGAGGCAAAGAGGCCAAACTAACTCATACAAGCACATTTAAATCTGCTCACAGACTGCTGTCACCATCATGAAGGCATAAGATGTCCTCATTCTTGGTCCCACTTTTTAACAACTAATTAGGCATCTATCCATGAAGAAAAGTGTCTCTGGGAACTGTGGGCTTCAGCACCTTTTGTGAAGGGACCCAGAAGAATTCTTGTCTCACCACTTGTGCACCTGGTAATAGGCAGACCGAGACATTGGCGTAGACTGCAAAAGCCAGTGAGTCTGCCCCAACCCCTCTAGGCTGTGGTTGGGAAAACCTGGAAAGTGCTGACTTCGACAGGAACCAACAACAAAAGAGACTTTATAAAAGTCCAGCCTTCTCAAGGGGATTTCAGTATACCTTTGGTAGTAAAAACACAAGTTTTGACATACTGGAGCAGGTAAGAGGCATTGCACCAGTACTACCCCTCCTCCAAGGCAACACTGTGTAGGGCTGACCTTAAAGAGCCCTTATTACCTCTTCCACAGGATAGAGCAAGAACAGTGACTGAGGGTTCAGCTTCCCCAGCTATGCTGGATACTGCAGGGGAAGCCCATTTGTAGCAGCACTCAGAGTACTGAGGTGGGCCCTCCATGACTGGTGGGAGGGAGGAGGTCAGAAAAGAGCCAAGTAAGAATGCCAAAGGGTGTTAAAGGGATGTGATTCCTGCTGACAGCACTCAGGAATTGAGCAGGATGCCGTCCCATAGCCTCTGGGAGAACCTGAGGACTTGCCCAGTGGCCCAGGGGCACCCCAAACATGCTAAGTGTGACACCCACACTCTCCCAAACTCCGAAGCCAGCGCCTTGTGTGTGCTCTCAAGTACAGTGGCAAGAATCCGGTAAGTGGCATGCTCTCTGAGAAACAGACCTGGGTGACCAAGGGAGAAACCACAAACTTGACCTGTAGCACCACCTTCTGGAAAACTAAAGAGGTTTCCAGCTGCCAGTCTGGTGAGTTTAAGAACCAGGGGAGATACACCCACTTATGAATTTTGTCACAAGAAAGAAGTATGGGCAGGTGTATGGATACAAGGTTAAGGAAAACCTCAGATTTAACAAAACCAGTGAACAATATATCCCACCTGAAAGCTGCCAGTAAAAATTTGAGAAGATATCAGGTACCTTAAATGCAAAAGAAGCAACACAAAACTATAAGGAACATGAAGAATCAAGAAAGCATCTCTCACCAAAGATAATAATTCTCCAATAAGCAAATTCAAAGGCACAGAATTTTCTGATATAGCTGTTAAAGACTTAAAGAACTTTTTTGAGGAAACTCAACAAGCTACAAGAAAACAGACAATTCAACATCAGGAAAACAATACATGAACAAAATAAGAAATTTAATGAAGAGATGGAAATCATAAGAAAAAGAACCAAACAGATTCTGGAGCTGATGAATTCAATGAATGAAATGAAAAATGCATTGCAATAGAGAGCATCTACAACAGAGCAGATCAAATGGAAAACAGTCAGCTAGAGGATGGGAAGTTTTAAACAGCCCCATCAGAGAAGAAAAATGAAAGAACAAAGAAAGACTACATGACGTATGGGAGTCTACCAAACACAGATAGTAGAATAATTGGGGTTCCAGAAGGAGACGAAAGGGAGAAGGGTCAGAAAGTTTATTTAAAGAAATAAGAGCTAAGAAACTAAAAAACCAGAGGAAATACATGGACATCCAAGTTCATGAAGCCAATAGATCACCCTAATATTTCAATGCAAAAAGACCTCCAAGACACATTATAATGAGAATGTCAAAAATCAAAGGTAAAGAGAATCCTAAAGGCAGTTGGAGAAAAAAAGATTATAACTTACAAAAAAAAAAAAAAAAAAAGAAACAAAGAAAAAGAAAGAAAGAAAACAAACCATTAGCCTATCAGTGGATTTCTCAGCAGAGACTCCTATAGGCCAGAAAACAGGAATGACATACTTGAAGTGTTAAAAGAAAAAATTGCCGGCCAACAATACTCTATCCAAAGTTACCCCTTATATATTTCATATGTAACATACAAAAGTAATATTAATATAAATATTATAGATTATATATATGTATGTATTTATATATTTGAAATACTTTCCTAAACAGCAAAAGTTGAAGGAGTTTTTTACCACTAGACTTGCAAGAAATACAGAAAGAAGTTCTTCAAGCTGAAATAAGAAGATGCTAAATAGTGATAAGAAAACACACAAAAGTATACAACACATTGGCAAAGGTAAACAAACAGAATTAGAAAACTAATTCTATAATAGGATAATATGTTAACCACTTAACTATAGTATAAAGGTTAAAGAGAATATTAAGAATAACTACAGCTACTATAATTTGAAAACAAATTTATACACAATATAAAGTAAATTATGACATTAAATACATTAAAGGGGAGAGTGAAAGGGTGAAGTTTTTGTTTACAAAGTTACTATCAGCTTAAAATGGACTAATTTATCTATAAAATGTTTTATGTTTTGTAACTACAAAGCAAAAACCTGGACTATATTCATAAAAAGAAGGGGGAAATAGAGAATACTATCACAAAAACACCACCAGTTTACAAAGTAGATATAAACAGAGAAAACAGGAACAGAACTACAAAACAGCAATAAGATGGTAAGAATAAGTTCATATAATATACCAAAACTTACTCTAAATATTAATGGACTGAATTCATCAATCAAAATACACAGAATGGGGGTGCCTGGGTAGCTCAGTCAGTTAAGCATCTGCCTTCGGCTCAGGTCATGATCTCAAGGTCCTGGGATCAAGTCCCTACTTAGCAGGGGTCTGCCTCTCCCTCACCCTCTTTCGCTCCCCTTCTGTACTCTCTCCCTCCTATCAAATAAAAAAATAAAATCTTAAAAAAAATACAGAGAATGGCTAGACATTAAAAAATAAGCCCCCAAAGAAGAAATCAAAAAAGAAGTTAAAATTACCTCAGAACAAATGAAAACAGCAATACAACACACCAAAACCTATGGAATGCTACAAAAGCAGTTCTAAGGGAAAAGTTGATACCAATAAATGTATTAGGAAAACAGAAAAATCTCAAACAACCTAAGGAACTAGAAAAAGAACAAACTAAGCCTGAAGTTAGAAGGAAGGAAATAATAAAGATCAGAGCAGCACCAAATGAAATAGAGACTAGAAAACTAACAGAAAAGAACAAAACTAAGAGCTAGTTGTTTTGATGAATAAATTTGGCAAACTTCGAGCTAGACTAACAAAACAATTCAACAAAGAGGGAGAAAAGACTCAAAATCAGAAATGAAAGGAGATACTACAACTATAGAAATACATAGGATTGTAACAAATTATGAATAATTATATACCAACAAATTGTATAACCTAGAAGAAATGGATAAAGTCCTAAAAACCTACCAAGACTTAATCAAGAAGAAATAAAAAATATGAACTGACCAAAAATGAATAATGAGATTGAATCAGTAATCAAAAAATCTCCAACACAAAAAAAAGCCCAGGACCAGATGGCTTCACTGGCAAATTCTACCAAACATTTAATGAAGAATTAATGCCAACCGTTCTCACACTCTTCCAAAAAAAATTTTTTTTGAAAAAAGAGGGAACACCCTCAAATTCAGTTTATAGGGCAGTACTCCCCTGATGCCAAAGCCAGATAAGGACACTACAAGAAGAGCCAACTATAGACCAATATTCCTGATAAATGTTAGATGTAAAAATTCTCAACAAAATACTTGCAAACCAAATTCAATGGCACAACATGACCAAGTGGGATTGATCCCTGGGATGCAAGGTACAACATCTCCAAATCAATAAATGTGATAAATTATATTAATAGAATGAAAGATAAAAATCATAGGATTATCTCTAGAAATGCAGGAAAAGCATTTGACAAAATACAAAATCCTTTTACTATAAAACCCTCAACAGGGTGCCTAGGTGGCTCTGTGGATTAAAGTTAAGCATCTGCCTTTGGCTCAGGTCTTGATCCAGCCCTTCAGGCTCCCTGCTCTGTGGAGAGTAGGCTCTTCCTCTCCCTCTGCCCCTCCTCCCCTACACTCTCCCTCAGATAAATAAATCTTTAAAAAACAAATAAGTAGATAAAAAATAAAGCCCTCAACAAATTGGGTATGGAAGAAACATTCTAAACATAATAAAAGCCATATACAACAAACCTACAGCTAACATGATACTCAATGGTAAAAGACTGAAAGCATTTTCTCTAAAATCAGGCACAAGACAGGGTTCCCACTCTCACCTCTTTTATTCAATATAGTACCAGAAATCCTAGCCAGAGCAAACAGACAAGGAAAAAAAGGCATCCAAATTGGAAAGGAAGATATAAAATTTTCATTATTTGTAGTTGATATGATCTTATATGAGAAAATCCCAGAGACTCAACCAAAACACTGTTGGAACTAATCAAATTCAGTAAAGTTGAATATAACAATCAACATGCAGAAGTCAGTTGCACTTCTATACACTAATAATGAAAAACATGTTTTAAAACCATCCCATTCACAATTACATCATAAACAATGAAATACTTAGGAATAAATTTAACCAGAGAGGTAAAAGATCTGTATAATGAAAATTACAAGACTGATTAAAGAAACTGAAGGTGACACAAAAAAGGGAAAGATACTGTGTGTTCACATTTTATAAGAATATTGTTCAAGGGATCCCTGGGTGGCGCAGCGGTTTGGCGCCTGCCTTTGGCCCAGGGCGTGATCCTGGAGACCCGGGATCGAATCCCACATCAGGCTCCCGGTGCATGGAGCCTGCTTCTCCCTCCGCCTGTGTTTCTGCCTCTCTCTCTCTCTCTGTGACTATCATAAATAAATAAAAAATTTAAAAAAAAATAAAAAAAAAAGAATATTGTTCAAATGTCCATACTACCCAGAACCATCTATAAATTCAATATAATCCCTATCAAAATTTCAGTGAAATTTTTCACAGAAATAGAACAAACAATCCTAAAATTTGTATGGAACCACAAAAGATCCTCAATAGCCAAAGAATCCTGACAAAAAACAAAGCCAAATGCACCATTCTTCCTGATTCCAAAATATACTACAAAGCTAGAGTAATTAAAACAGTATGGTACGGACATAAAAAGAGACACTCAGACCAACAGTATAGAATAAAGAGCCCAGAAATAAACCCATACATGTGGTCAACTAATATTTGACAAGGGAGCCAGAAACATGCAATGGGGAAAGGATAGTGTCTTCAACAAATGATGTCTGAAGAACTGGATAAGCACATGCAGAAAAATGAAACCAGACCCCTATCTTACACCACTCACAAAAATTAACAAAAATTAAAAATTTAAACCTAAGACTTGATACCATAAAACTCCTAGAAGAAAACACAGGGAAGAAGCTCCTTAACATTTTTCTTAGCGATGATTTTTTTTTATTAACACCAAAAATACAAGCAACAAAAGCAAAAATAGACAATTGAGACTGCATCAAACTAAGCTCCTGCATAGCAAAATAATCAACAAAATGAAAAGTCAACCTACAGAATGGAAGCAAATATTTGCAAATCATGTGTCAGATAAGAAGTTAATACCCAAAATATGTAATGAACTCATACAATGCAATAACAAGAAGAAACAACCTTATTAAAAAATGGGCAGGGTCAGCTGGGTGACTGTCTGTTAAGCATCTGACTCCTGATCTCAGCTCAAGTCTTGATCTCAGGGTCCCAAGCTCAAGCCCCACATTGGGTTCCACACATGGCATAGGGCCTATTTAAAAAAATAAAGGGCAGAGGAAAAGGATAGACTAGTACAAATGTCAACAGACACATGAAAAAGTACTTAACATTACTAATCATCAGGGAAACAAGAATCAAAACCATAATGAGATATCACCTCACACAGGTAGAATGGCTATCATCAAGAAGACAAGAGATAACAAGTGTTTGCAAGGATGTGGAGAAAAAGGAAACTTCTGTGCACTGTTGGTGGGAATGTAAATTGGCACAGCCACTATGGAAAGCATTAGGAAGGTTCTTCAAAAAATTAAAAATAAAGATGCCATATGACCCAGCAATCCCATTTCTGGGTGTATATCCAAAGGACATGAAAATAGGACATCCGAAAGGTATCTGCTTACACACACACACACACACACAAAATGGAATGTTATTCAACCATAAGAAAAAAGGATGTGTCACATACATCCATGTGTGACAACATGGATGAAACTTGAAGGCATTATGCTAAGTAAAATAAGTCAGAGAAAAACAAATATTGCATGATCTCATATGTGGAATCTGAAAAAGCAAAACTCATAGAAATAGCAGTGTGGTGGTTTAGTGCACACCCTGACAGTTGAGGGTTTTTTTTTTTCTTCCTTTTTTGTAAAGCAAGTGCCTGACTTAAGTTTTGATGGCCAACTCATCCATTTCAAAGATGACTATCTCAAACAAATGCACTGCCAGCCATAAAGAGACAAGCCACCTCCTCACACCTCCTTTATTTCAGAGTTCCTAATTGATTTTGATAACTATTTGGGCCACTTATTTTTCCTCTTCTTGCACTTTAGATTCACCAATAAAAAGGGAGGCCATGAAACCGTAGGCCTCCACCCTCTACCTCTAATAAAAGCAGAACCCCATGCCTGTGTGCTTGCTTGTGCTATGTGTGTGTATGTGTGTGTAGCTCCAGGTGTACTGTGCAACGTTCAGATCCTGTAAGTAATAAACCTCCTTTTTCCTAAGTTTCCTGATTGGTTATTGCTGAAGGGTGTCTTGCAATTTTAAGAACCAAAAGAGCTAATCCAGCCACCACATTGGTTATTGACAGGCTGACAGCAACACGAAATAATTGCCTTAGTCAACACGAATGCATGACTGCCCTTTCAGTTAACCAAGGGTAATGCCCTTTAACTGCAACTTGCTTACTAAGCACCTAACTCAGGTAGGTAACACCATCTGGGAAATGAGCACCACTTGCTGGGGGTCTATGGCACTGCTACGTGCTTCGGCACATTGCCTCATCACATGCTGCCTGCAGCATCCAACCCAAAAGGTCATAGCTGCCATAATAATCCAGCAGTCTTCCCTGAGCAGCATGATCAAGGGTATATAGTCTAACAAGGGGATTAGACCATTAATTATAAAGGCCTTAATTGGCTATTAATGTGCATGAGGATCCTTCACTCCTCAAGGCCAAGAAGACCCAAAGAGGGTGGACTGGGTTCCAAGGCCACTGTCACTACGCAAGGCGAGGCTCTGGGTTAAAAGCATGAGGAAAAGAGTCTCCTATAGGTGAAGAGGATGAAAGACCTCTGCCTCCAACCACTGAGTCAGTGGGTCGTGCCCAGACTACATGTCCGAACCCAGAGGAGAGAAATAGCCTTGCAACTGGAAGCCAATGGCATCACCAGAGAGAAAATACAACAGAAGCCTATGGCCCATGTCACCACTTCACTCACTGCTGTCACTCTTCGTCCCCTGACCCAGTGGGATACTATGGGTCCAATCCCTGGTGTGATGTTGTTTAAAAAAAATAATAAGTGGACAAATATAAATGTCCTGAACATCTGGTGCCAGCACCTCCTAAGAACCCTGAAGAGATACCCCAGCTTCTTGATAAATGGAAACACCACGAAGCTCACTGAGCATTGCTCACTGACATGCACATCACATCAAGACCCTAGTTTACGCTCCAGAAGCCTAAGAGCTTTTTCCCAAAGACCGTGTGTGTAGCATACTAGAGGAGGTGGATACCAAGCCCAGAGAGGTCTCTTGGGACATCCTGGAAAGGAAAGTGACTACCTATGAAGAGGGCCCACAGTGACATCACCCCAAGCTTTCCAGTAACAACACATAAGATTAACAGGAGAAAATAAAGAAGCAGAAACACAGATCAAAAACTGCCTTACCTGAAATGCAAAGCTTTCTTAAAGATTTCATGCAGCAGGAAGGACAGAGAGGGAGCAACTGGATATTTCAGGGTTTTTTGCTTGTTTGAAATGGGTTCGGAACTGTCCATCTTGGCAGGCAAAAATCTATCAACTGGGTGGTATCTCCAAGGACCCTAAACTCCATGACTTTCTTAAAGATCCACCTTGGCTATATGTTCATTTCCTCTGAGATACCATAGATCCTGAGACCCCTAGGCTTTCCTACGGGGAAATGAATGAGGCAAAACTAAAAAATATGCTTCACGAGGAGATGTCTCTGCCACCAAGGGAAAAGCTGACAGGGTGATCGAGGCCTCTAGAGGTGGAAGGAAAGACAAAGGCCCCCAGAGCCATGGATACTTGAATCAGGGCCCTCCCTCTCTCAACTTGAATATTTATTGCCTTGGGCTGTGCCCATCCTTCCATCATAATGATCACTGCTAAGGCTCATAGTAAGTGGAAAACATTAGATGAGGTCCATCTCCTGCTGCACAAGATTGGTATGGCTCAATAGGTTGGTCATTTCTGTGACCACAGTGACCCAAATGACTCTTTCTTCATTTCCAACCCTAAAGAGACCCCATTTGACCAGAGAATTATTCTCTACAAGGTGCTCCCCCTAATTACTGGGCGACACTACCACATGTTAATTGGGACTGCCAAAATTTCTTGGGTGGCTCAGCTGGTTGAGCGTCTGCCTTCAGCTCAGGTCATGGTCCCAGGGTCCTGGGATCAAATCCTGCATCAGGCTCCATGGTCAGCAGGAGTTTGCTTCTTTCTCTCCCTCTGCCCTCCACCCTGCTTGTGCTCTCTCTGTCTCTATCAAATGGATGAATAAAATCTTTAAATAAATAAATAAATTTTATATATAAAGATCTCTTGCCTCCTAAGGTTATTTGTCAAAGACAAATACAGTTCTTAAAAATCTTCTCCACAAGTATTAGTAAGTTTTACCCATTGGATTGGGTAACCTTAGCTTGTTCTGTCTGCCAGACACAATTTGGATTAAAATGTTACTTATAAACTACTATTGTTTATATTGTACTTGATTCACAGCTAAAATTAAAAATGAAAACTAGAGGGTCTCTGTGTCTGTCTGCATGTTTATGTATATGTATAAACTAAAATATGGGGATCCCTGGGTGGCACAGCGGTTTGGCGCCTGCCTTTGGCCCAGGGCGCGATCCTGGAGACCTGGGATCGAATCCCACGTCGGGCTCCCGGTGCATGGAGCCTGCTTCTCTCTCTGCCTGTGTCTCTGCCTCTCTCTCTCTCTCTCTCTCTCTCTCTCTGTGACTATCATAAATTAAAAAAAAAAAAAAAGTTTTAAACTAAAATATGTGTATAATGTGATTTTTTTTTCCTCTTTACCTCTGTATGGTATTGCCAAATTTAATTTGTAAAACATCTCCATCTAACTGGCTTAAAGAAAAATAAACATTTATCCAATTAAATATTTCTAGACTCTCAGAAATGTAATAGAAACTAACCCAAATGTTTTTCAAGTTCACATGACCTAGGAAAATCTCTCATAAATAAGAGTTAAGTTTGTTGGTTTAATTAAAATAGGCATGTCTTCAGAGTTAATCAGCATTATATATAATGGGGACATTCAACTTTTATTCTACCTGGGTTTACAAGCCAAATAAGCTCCTGTTATCTCTGTTGCAAAAAATTTTTGTCAGCAAGAAAAATAAGCTGATGGACAGCTCTTTTAATGTCTCATGAGATTTTCATATGTAATCTAAATATAATTAAGATCAAGTACATTAAATAAATGTAAGTGAAATAAAAGCTGTTAAGCAAACTTTTCAACAATTAATGTGTTATGATAGGTCTACTTAAATAGGTTCTCAAATATCTTTGGTAATTTATACCCTTAGTGTTTTGCTCAATTAAATGGTAGAAAATCATTAAATGTTTAGATCTCTTCCAAATAAGATAAAATACTAAAACATTAATTGCTAAACAAGCTTATCTACTCTTAATCTCTTATTCAAAGGAACTAAAAAATATTTAGGTCTACTAGTAAACATGTGTGTGCCACACTGAAGAATTGTACCATGAGGAAATGTGTCTTCCTAGAAATATTGAAATGTATTCATAAATTTGCCACTCTAAAAAACGCTGGCCTGACAGTTCACAATTGCTTACACTTCTTAGTCTTCATTAGAAATTAAAATATTAAGGGTTAAGAATTCTAAAAGGATAGATCAATGAAATCAGGATCTGGTTCTTTGAAAAGATCAAAAAAATTGAGGTACCCAGCTGGTTCAGTCAGTAGAGCATACAACTCTTGATTTGGGGGTTTTAAGTCTGAGTCCAATGTTGGCTGTACAGATTTTTTTTAAATAAAATCTTCAAAAAAAAAATTTTTAAGAAATTTTTTTATTTTTTTATTTTATTTAAATTCAATTAATTGACATATAATATATTATTTGTTTCAGAAGTAGAGTTCAGTGATTTTAGAAAAGAAATTAGGGCAGCCCAGGTGACTCAGCAGTTTAGCGCTGTCTTCAGTCCAGGGCCTGATCCTGGAGACCTGGGATGGAGTCCCACATCGGCTCCCTGCATGGAGCCCGCTTCTCCCTCTGCCTGTGTCTCTGCGCCTCTCTCTGTCATGAATAAATAAATAAAATCTTTAAATAAATATTTTTTTAAAAAAATCAACAAAATTGATAAACCTCTAGCCAGACTCATCAAAAAGGGGGGAGGGGATTCAAAACAAAATCACAAAGGAAAGGAGAAATAACAATTGACACCACAGAAATACGAATGATTTTAAGAGAATATTATAAAAAATTATATGCTGACAAACTGGACAACCTAGAAGAAATGGTTAAATTCCTAGAAATATAAACTACCAAAACTTAAAACAGGAAGAGTAGAAAATTAGAACAGATGTGCAATTTATCAGCAATGAAATTAAATCAGTAATCAGAAAACTCCTAACAAACAAAAGCCCAGGTGAATTTTAAAAAGCCAGAAACTACCTGAGCAACTCCTACACATTGGGCAAGTGAAAAAAAATACATCAAATGGGCAGGAAAGGCTGAGACACATTCTCGCCATAAACCCCACTGCAGCACAGTGTCATGCGATCCCAGCTTCTCACTCATGAGAAAAGTGCTTGGACTCTACACTGACAGCCCCAACTTTAAGACTCCCATGTGAAGGTGAATTCTACCAAACATTTGAAGAAGATTTATCTATTCTTCTCAAACTATTCCAAAAATTAGAGGAGGTCAAAACTTCCAAATTCATTCTATAAGGCCAGCATTTCCCTGATACCAAAACCAGATAGAGAAACCACAAAAAAAGAGAACTAAAGGCCAATATCTCTGATGAACATAGATGCAAAAATCCTCAACATTAGCAAACTAAGAGGGTAGGTCAATATTTGCAAATCAATGTAAGCCATCACATCAATAAGGCTAAGAACTATATGATCATTTCAATAGATGCATAAAAAACATTTGACAAAGTACAATATCCATTCATGCTGTTTACAGGGAACCTGCATCCCTATTAACCTACCTCAACAAAGTAGGTTTAGAGGGAACGTTTCTCAACACAATAAAGACCCTGTAAGGGATCCCTGGGTGGCGCAGCGGTTTGGCGCCTGCCTTTGGCCCGGGGCACGATCCTGGAGACCCGGGATCGAATCCCATGTCGGGCTCCCGGTGCATGGAGCCTGCTTCTCCCTCTGCCTGTGTCTCTACCCCTCTCTCTCTCTCTGTGACTATAATAAATTAAATAAATAAATAAATAAATAAATAAATAAAATTTTAAAAGACCCTGTAAGAAAAACTCACAGCAAACATCATACTCAAAGGGGAAAAATTGAGAGCTTTTTCCTTAAGGTCAGGAAAAGACAAAGATGTCCTCTCTCACCACTCTTAATTCAACATGGTACTGAAAGACCTAGCCGTAGCAATCAGATGACAAAAAGCAATAAAAGGCATCCAAATCAGTAAGGGAGAGGAAAACTTTCACTATTTGCAGATGACATGAAACTATATATAGAAAACCCTAAAGACTCCACCAAAAAACCAGAACTGATAACTGAATTCAACAAGATCTCCAGATATAAAATCAAATGTACAGAAATCTGTTGCATTTCTCTACACCAACAATGAAGCAGCAGAAAGAGAAATTAAAAGAAATTACAATTGCACCAAAACTAATAAAGTAACTAGGAGTAAAGTTAACCAAAGAGGTAAAAGACTTGTACTCTGAAAACTATAAAACATGGATGAGAGAGACTAAAGATGACGCAAAGAAAAGGGAAGACATTCTATGCTCCTGGACAAGAACAAATACTGTTAAAATGTCTATACTACTCAAAGCAACCTACACATTTAATGTAGTCCCAGGCAAAATACTACCAGCATTTTTCACAGAACTAGAATAAGCAATCCTAAAATTTGTATGGAACCACAAAAGACCCTGAATAGCCAAAACAATCTTAAAAAAGAAAAGCAAAACTGGAGGCATCACAATTCCAGACTTCCAGTTATATTACAGATTTCTAGGAGTCAAAACTTTTAACAGTTCAGACTGAGGGACGCCAATCTGAGGGCTCAGTGGTTAAGCGTCTGCCTTCCGCCCAGGGTGTGATCCTGGAGTTTCGAGATCGAGTCCCACATCAGGCTCCCTGCATGAAGCCTGCTTCTCCCTCTGCCTGTGTCTCTGCCTTCTCTTTGTGTCTCTCATGAGTAAATAATAAAATCTTAAATAAAAAAAAAAAAAGAGTTCAATCTGAGATTCCTCAAGAAAAGTCCCAGCAAGGCAGACCTAAAGGAGCCTGTATGGTCAATGAAGGGCCTATGTAAATAATCAGGCCAAAGTTCATGCGACTAGACTTACTTTGATAATAAATTCATCGTACTATATCTCTGGTAGAAACAGAACTAACCGTAGAGAGAAAAATAATGTTTCAGTGGAAAACTATATAGTACACTTTTGTGGATATCAAATTTTGGTCCTGTTACTTGTCTTTGAAGTTTTGTTTCTGCCTATAAACTGGACCAGCTGCTGAATTCTCATTTTCTCCAATATCTAGCTACAACTCTCCAAATTAATGTCTCCAATTTTTCTCCCACCCCCTGACTTGGAATTATCGAGCACTAAAATTGCCCTTCTCCCAAAGCCATGCAAGCTAAAATTGAACAATTTGATATAAACTTCAGAAAAATCACAACAGCTCATGTATGGACAATCTTCACACCTGCTGCTATACAGGCCACCAAGAAAGATCACCAGAGACATTCAAACTACAGACCAGGAAAATCTATCAGATTGCCACTCTCCGCCTTCCCTCCATCTGAAGATGCTTCCAGTTTGTAGTCCGACATCTAGAAATCTTCTTGGGGGGGCTGCCTTCAGAACACAGAAACTGGGATTATAACTTGCTCTGATCATTAACCTTTGTGTTTTGTTTGATTTTGGCTTCCACAGAAAGGTCTCTTATTAGATACCTGATACAAATACTTGTACCTAAAAGGCCTAACTTTGGGAGCCCAACAGCATTACCACCTCCTGAAAGGAGAACAATCTTTAACTGAAATGACCTAGCCTCAGGAGTGAGAGACTAGTTCAATGAGATATGGAACAATCTACCAACGCAGGACAGGTTCAAACTTGCACCAAATGCCCCAAGATGTTAAGATATTTCTCAATACTGGGGCACCTGGATGGGCTCAGTCAGTTAAATGTCTAACTCTTGATTTCGGCTCAGGTTATGATCTCAAGGTCATGAGACTGAACCATACATCAGGCTCCATGCCCAGCATGGGGCCTGCTTAAGATTCTTTCACTCCCTCTTCCCCTGCCCCTCTCCCATCTCTCATAGATAAATAAATACATACATAGATACATAAGTTAAATATTACCCAATATTACCTAAATCTTTGAAAAATTCTAGGTCCCTGAGATCACAGACTTAGTTTCATTATAGGACCTTTCAAGTTTGAGACAATAGCTATACACTGGATTTCAGACTGTTGCCTATGTAATTATTATAAGCTTTGCTACTATAATCCTGTTTCGATATATATTTTCTAGGTTACAAAGCACCCTATTCCTGATGTTAGCATATCAGGTATCCAGGAGGTTAATGCCCTCTCTGTTGACTCCTATGCCTTGGCATCAGAGAGGACTGTAGTGTAGCCTCTAACAGTTTTTTTTTTTTTCCTTTTTGTACTTTCAAGTGTCTGACTAAAGCATATATTGCCAAGACATCCACTTTAGAGAGGAATTCACTTAAAAGATGGCTATCCCAAACACATTGCCAGCTACATCACAAGATAAAGAGCCAGCCCACCTGTCCCCATTGAGGCTCCTTTGTTTTAGATCTTGGTTGATTTTTGTATGATCATTTGGGCTGCTTGTTTCTTCTCTTCCTGAGCTTTAAATTTCTGCTCTTATGTTTTAAATTCATCAATAAAGAATGAGCATGCAAAGCCCTAGGCCCCCAGCTTCCATTCCAATAAAAACACCCCAAAGCTTGTGTACATTCTCTCCATCTGCAAATCCACTGCATGGCCCCAAGTAGGCTATGTAATTTCCAGGTTCTGTTAAGTAATAAAATTTTCCCCAAAAATTTTCCTGATGGTTCTAAAGAACATCTTGAAATCATCAGAACTACAAGGGCTGATTCAGCCACAACACTGGTTATTGACAGGTTGAGACCAGCACAAAACAGGTGGTTATCAGGGACTGGAGGGTAGAGAAATGAGAGAGATGTTTAAGGGTACAAACTTATAACTAGTAGATAAATAAGTTCTGGGGATCTAATGTACAGCAAAAGTGATTATATTCAATAATACTGTATTCTGAACTTCAAATTTCTAAAAGATAAGATCTTAATGTTCTCCACACAAAACAAATGAAATGAAAATTAGGTCACATGATTGAGGTGTTACCTAATGTCACAGCAGTAATCATACTGCAATATGTAAATGTATCAAATCAGTACACTATACTTTAAACATATGCAATGTTATAGCTCAACAAAAAATAATCTCAATTAAAAACAAACAGAAACAAGAAAAAAAAAAACCCTCTGCACTTGTCTCATACATGCTCATTCTACTGTCCAAAGCAAGTCATGTAGCCAGTCCAAAATTAGTGGGATAAGGAAATATACTATATACTCTTCCCATGAGGGTGTGAAGGTGTGGGAAGAAAGAATAGGAATGAAGTATGAATAAATACTTGCTAAATAAAAATGTCATCTGCCCCTGAGTCATGTGGGAAGCTAGCCATGAGAAGATCATCTCACCTTGGAGGGTACTCGGGTAATGATAAAGGAAAAGACAGAAGTGATGATGCTAACTGCCAGTTGTACAAATGGCCGAGTCGGCTGAAGAGCACAGAGAGCGTGTTCCTGATCCCAGTGGAAAAGAAACTCGTTGAAGGAAGAGTATAAACTGGTGCAACATTTTTGGAAGGTTGTTCAGCAATATTTCTTGCAATATAAAATGCAGGGGCACCTGGGGTGGCACAGTTGGGTAACCATCCAACTCTTGGTTTCAGCTCTTGTCATGATCTCAGGGTCGTGAGATCAAGCCCTGCACTGGACTTCACACTCAACATAGAGTCTGCTTAAAACTCACTTTCTCTCTCTCTCTTTCTCTCTCTCTCTCTCTCCGTACTCAGTGCGGAGTCTGCTTCAGACTCTTTCCCCCTCTGCCCTTCCCGGCTCATTTGCTCTTACTCTCAAATAAATAAAAATCTTTTTTAAAAATGGGTAATAACCTAAACTGTTAAATAAATCATGCTCTATCCTTAAAATGAGACATTCTGCAATTGTTAAAAAACAAAATTCACTCCACACATGCATAGGTATAAAGATCTCCAAGATATATTATTAAATTTAAAAAATCAGAGTTCAGAAAAATGACCAAAAAATGCAAACAGGCAAAAAAAAAAAAAAAAAAAAAGAACACCTATAGGAATGAAAACCCAAATTGTCAATATGAAAATATGCTCAATCTCAGCAGTAAAGGATTTCTAATAATAATAATAATAATAATAATAATAAACCATTCTACCCTCAGAAAATTGACAAAAACAACTTCTGATAATACCATGTGTTGGGGGAAAAAAAGAAACGGGACTAGCAGGGACCCTTACACATCAGCAGTAGTATCATTCACGAGTGAAAAAGGCACCTGCCTCTCAGGACTTCTTCTTGAACAAAAAACAGTTGATCATGTAGAAGAGAGGAGACCTTTCATTTGCTTTTTTGATAAAGTTATAATAATGCAGATCATCCGTAGGGTATGAATTTTAACAAATTATTTGAAAACGACTTTCATGACATCCAGGAGGAGAATCTGAAGCTATGTGGGCTGACAATCAGAACAATTAGGAGCATGTGCAGCTGGCTAAATAAACAAAGAGCTCAGATTGATTAATCAGCCAATACCAGCCAAAGGGAGTGTAGACTGGGTTTTTTTCAATGTCTTGAGTGACAGAACAGAGCCTGCTTACCCACTGGGCAAATCCATCATCCAACATAGTGCACATCCTACTCATCTACTGGATGAAGCAAAAGATTCAAAAAAGACATGGCAGGTCTTTTTCATTTTTCATTAAAAGATCAATTCAAGGGACGCCTTGGTGGTTCAGCAGTTGAGCATCTGCCTTCGACCCAGGGCATGATCTCAGAGTTCCGGGATCGAGTCCCACATTGGACTCCCCGCGTGGAGCCTGCTTCTCCCTCTGCCTGTGTCTCTGCCTCTCTCTCTGTGTCTCTCATGAATAAATAAATAAAATCTTAAAAAAAAAAGATAAATTCAAGTGAACAGTATAATGTGGCTACCCTTTCCCCACTTCCACCCCACCCCCTGAGAAAAAGGTTTATTACAGACTAAGATATATCACTACAAGAGTTCAGAAGATGGTGAGCTAATTAGGTTATCTGAAGTGCCAGGTTCATGGTTTCTGTATTTGAAGAAGGGTAATGTAACATTAGTTCTATTGAGGATTTATGAAGCATTTACTATGTTGCAGGGACTACATACATACACACACACAAACACACACATGTTTTGTGTCATTTAATAGTTATATTACGAGACAGGTACTAAAAACTCCGCTCTATAAGAAGCTACAACTCAGAGAGGACATGTATGTAAAGCCCTGGCCCATGATTATAACATTCTACTACTCACACCTGGTACGTGGCCAAAGAAAGGCTGAGCTAGAGAAGAATGTTCCAACAGTGAGAATCATGGCGAACAGATCTTCTGCAGCAAACAACATGCAGTACATTCCTATGATTTCAGGAGTCGAACTGGGCCCAGAAGGCTGATACGCACCAGTCAACAACTAGTCATGAAGACAGAAAATAAAAATAAGTATGAACACTTTAACAGACGTATAATGGCTATTAGCGGATAATAGTCAATAAATAAACTGATACCCAGTGAAGACACTTAGCACTATCTCATCTGAGTCATCTGTGCTCTGTTCCACCACCTAGATTTTATTGGAGGTTCACCTGTGACAAAAACACAAGCAGACGGAACTCTGGGATCACCTTTAGCCTAAGATAGAATTCCAACTCAGGGAGGTTCCAAGTGGGGCAGCTAGGTAGACCAACCTTGAACTCTCCAGTTAAAATCACTCGGGTGTTTCCCAGCCACCAGAGGGAGCAGCATAAGGAGAAGGTAATGCTAAATGTGCCTGGAGGAAGTGACCCGAGTCAGTTTTATTAGACTGAATTCCAAGAACTTGCCTTTACCCAACGCAAAGGAGAAAGGTTGTCAACTCATAGTCTAGCTCCCTCAAAGAAGCTACCAGCACCATTCTGACACCATATAAGGAAGGTCTACTGGTAACAAAGGACCACACGGAGGAAAGCATCGCTGGGAGCCAGGGTGAGAATCCCAAGGTGAATGTCTGTACCTGTTACTCATTGCTATGTAATGCATTACCCCCAAACACAGCATTGTAAAGCATTGATTATCTCACAGTAATCGATGGGCCGCAATGCAGTGTGCAGCCTAGTTGGGTGGTTCTAGGTCTGCAGCTAATATAATGACCAGGACTACAGCCTTCTCAAGGCTCCACTGGAGGAAGCGCTGCACTCACATGGCTGTCCACAGGTCACAGAGGACCATGTCCCAGCTCACTCACGTAGCCTTTGGCAGGTCTCAGGTTCTTGCTGGCCATTGGCTGGAAACATTAGTTTCTTACCACCTGGGCCTCTCCATAGGGCGACTCACAACATGGCAACTTGACTCCCCCAGAACAAGAGCTCTAGGACAGTGAGATACTGTCCTAGAGCTCCACAGAAGTCACAATCCTTTTACAACCTAATCTCAGAAATGACATCCCACTACTTCGGCCATATGCTACCTGTTAGAAGCAAGCTTCTAGGTCCAACCTACACTCAAGGTAAGGGAATTACACGGGCATGAATACATACCAGGAGAAAAGGATCATTGGGAACCATTTAAGAGACTGTCTAACACAACATTATATGAGACCCTGGAGCCACGCTAGGCCTGAACACAGATACTTCTGGTCTTTTCGGTTATGAGACTTCTCTTTGCTGAAATCAGTTTGAGTAGGGTTTCAACCAACTCGCATGTAGCCCAAAGGAGTCCTTCACTAAAATGTCAATATACATACTTAAACACCATCATCAATAAAACCAAAATGGCAATGGTGAGGTAATCAAAACAAGTTTTCCCTGGAGTGGATGTGTAAGCCAACCAGTACTCCTAAACATTCAGTGGGATCTTTGACGATATTTTTGCTTTTTTTCTGCCTGGATTTACTCTGGCGTTCTGATCTTCTTCTCAGCTAATTTGGCATGCCTGTGTCAGTGTGAGAGCATGCCAAACTCAGAACTTCACTGCCAAAAAAACGACAGTGAATAGAACTAGACCATCAGGAGTGCAATTTGTCTGACCTGCTATTAATGCTCCAACCATGAACACAGAAGGAAAAGCTTGAAAAAACTGGAAATTAAAATAGAAATAAGTTTAGCTCACTTAAAGGCAAACCATAAATTCAAGTTTGATGTTGTTTTGTTTGCAATGCCAAAGAAAATAGTATCTATACACAAATGACATGAAAATCTGACAAGCACTTGCATAATTTTAGCAGAAAGACAAGTTATCACGCGTCCATGGCTGAGAAACTACAACAAAGACTATACAGAGACTTGGTAATCTTTCCTTCTAAACCATCCTTAGAATGTACCCCTTAGCCATAGTGTCACCTCCTGTGGTTTCAGTTACCTAGTTGAAAAGCAAATGATCTGGGGCACTGGGTGGCTCAGTTGGTAGGTGTCTGCCTTCAACTCAGGTCATGATCCCAAGGTACTGGGATCAAGCCCCACATCAGGCTCCCTGCTCAGTAAGGAGTTTGCCTCTCCCTCTCCCTGCCACTCCCCCTGCTTGTGCTCTCTCATGCTCTCTCTGTCAAATAAAGAAATAAAATCTTAAAAATTACAGCTACTTCCATATAGAGCTAAGCTGTTGTTGAGTGTCTCCATACAAGAATGTCTTTCATAATTATAGTGTTATAATTGTTCTATTTTATTATTGTTGTTATTCTTGAATTGTGCCTAATTTATAAATTAGACTTTATGACATGCATGTATGTATAGGAAAAAAACATAGTATGCATAGGGTTCAGTACTTCCATGGTTTCAGGCATCCACCGGGGGTCTTGGAATCTATCATCTGTGGATAAAGTGGGGAGGTCTACTGTACTCTATTCAGCAACCAGTCATGGTAGAGGATGTCACTCAACCCGGAGAAAAACTGTCAGATAAATCAGTTTGCTTTGGGAAACATAATGTGTATAGTACTGCCTGTTTTTTTTTTTTTTTTTTTGCCTGTTATTTTTAACAAAAATTTCACTAATTATCTTTTGAACAGAACATTTTCACATGCACAGTGGCGTTTCCACTTCCCTCTAAATCAGGTATTGCCAAACTTAACTGCACTTCCAGATCATCTAAGGGCTTTTAAAACACAGATGGTGGGGCCTTACCCCCAGAATTTCTGATAAAGTTAGTCTGGCTTGAGGGCCTAGAATCTGCATTTCTAACAAACTCCCAGGTGATGCTGCTGGTAGTGACTGGGGACCACCCCTGAGAACGGGGCTCCTCCCAGAGCTATTTGCAGGCACAGTGCTGATTCCCACAGCTTCTAGGGCTCCCACCTTCTGGGCACTGAGAACTCCTAGTTCTTATACAATACCCTTCTTTTTCTATTCCTGACACTTCTAACCTCCAAGAAAGGCAACCTGTGCATGCTACTAACTTCCTCAAAGAATTTTAGATTTCTCAGTCACTGAAGGATTTTTACAGTTTTACTTTAAAAATTGGGGGTATGCTAAGATACAAATGTAGTGATCCAAAGAGGAATCTGGACCCCAATTTTACAGCAGCAATTTCCACAATAACCAAACTATAGAAAGAGTCCAGATGTCCATCGACAGATGAATGGATAAAGAAGATGTAGTATATATACACAATGGGACATTACGCAGCCACCAAAAAATAAAATCTTACCATTTCCAACGAGGTGGACGGAACTACAGGGTATTATGTTAAGTGAGATAAGACAATCAGAGAAAGACAATTATCATACAATCTCATTCATATGTGGAACTTAAGAAACCAAACAGAGAAGCACACGGGAAGGGAGGGAAAAATAAAACAAGATGTAATCAGAAAGGGAGACAAACCACAAGAGATTCTTAACCATAGGAAATAAACTGAGGATTGCTGGAGGGGAGGAGCTGGGGGGATGGGGTAACAGAGTGATGGACATTAAGGAAGGCATATGATGTAATGAGCCCTGGGTATTATGTGCAATTGATAAATTACTGAACTCTACCTCGAAAATTAATAATATACTGTTATGTTAATTAGATGAATTTAAATTTTTAAAAAGTGGGTGTATGGGTGTCATCTGACCTCTTGTTGAAGGAGTAACAAAATTGGAGCCAAATCTTTAACGAGCTTAAAATATTAGCAAGAGAGAATTTTGATTATACAGCCTAAGAAAATTTTATTATCTGAAATATATTGTACCAATTCAATTAAGTTCCCAATTAAAAAAAAAAAGTTCCCAGCTTTTTATTGTAGTAAACAACTGCTTGGAAAAAAGTTTTAAAAAATTCAAACTAGATTTTAGTGCTATTCAGAAACAAGAATTTCTTAAGTATATTTTTTTCTTTAGGCAGTGTGCTTAATCAGAGCCTAGGCATATAATCAGACTTCAAGGAGAAAATATATTCAAAACAGATTAAATAATTCACTTTATTAGTTGCACAAAGAAAAACCATCCAATTTTCTATGTCAGTCTAAGAAAATTTGAAGTTGTTGTCAGCTGTAAATGAACAGGGAAAAAAAGCATTTAAAGAAATTCTACATCTCTTTGCCTTCATTCACCAGACTGCTAAAATAAATTTTTCAGAATCACTCAGAATGGAAGGCCACACAGGGTGGTTTCCAGAGATTTCTAATGAAAATACTGCAGTCTTTATTTTGATCTCCATGTGAAAGAGAATTGATGTGCTGCTGGGTTCTTTTATTTTCATTTCTTCCCATGTTAGGGTTTCCCTTCCCTAATGAAGAGCTAAATGGGATGACTAAAAGTTGCTGAATGGAACTGCTGTGTTTTCCACTCTGTATATAGTACTTCATACATGGCTGGGCATCCCCACTTGATATATAACCAAAGTCTAACTAGCTAGCACTCCTTAATTTATTCATTCATGCAGACATTAAGTACCTGCTAGGTACTGGGGATACAAACTTAAATAATGTATGGTCCCTGCCTCAAGTCCACAGTCTAGGGAAAGAGACAGCCCCAAATGGATAGTTACTAGGCTGAGACCCAGCTTCAGAAGCCAGAGCACAGGAGTATCAGCTGCCATCGTGAGAGTGGATGGCATCGCTCCGGGGCTCTGCATAGACTGACATGCTGGAAAAGGATAAAAACTACAGTAATATCAACATTTAGGAACAGAGCAGTGGGAGAGGAAATCAGAGCAGGTGCAGGGCAAGGGTTATGCCACAGAAGCCAAAGGACTTGTTTCCTTAAGGGAAAACATTCAAAAGTGTAAAATACAGTGGGGAGGGCCAGTGAAATAGGTCAAAAAGAGCTGTTATGACTCAGAATTTTTTGGACAAGCCCACAGAGGTGATATCAGTAGAGAGATGAGAAGCTCATCTCACGCTAGGAGTACATAGACAAGGATTTAAAGGACAGGAGAACAGAGGAATTCTTCTCCAACTAAACAGATGATGAAAAATCATTCCAGGCTGGAGGAAAGGTTCCTCATGAAGGACTGGTAAAAGCAGAGGAGTATTTACCATGAATCAAATAAATCGACTTTAGTCTTCAGGTCCCTTACCTGCATGGACCCCTGCCAGGCACTGGGAGAGGCCCCCATAACAGGTTTTACATGGGCATGATTTTGTATAATTTGCAAAAGAAAGATATTTGAGCTGCAATTGATTAGGACCAGTGTCGCTTCCACTCTGATTTCCCCTCCTAGTTCTCCTGCCAGTTATGTTGAAGTGAACACAGGCTCTGGGGATCCAACTAAAGAGAAGATGAGGATATACATGGCTTGAGTTTAGTGGGATATACTTAGGTTATTTATGGCTACTTCCATATAGAGCTAAGCCGCTGTTGACATTCCCCATACAAGAATGTCTTTCAGGAATATTCCTACCGTCTGTGGTGACTACTTAACTAGGGTCATGACCTGGGGGCCCAAAGGTCATTTGTTTGACCATATGATCATGCTTTATGGTGCCCAGCTCTGGAAGTATGTGGATAGTTAGAGAGAAACTAATTCTGAAACATAGAAAACCAGAAGCTTAACTATGGAAAATTCTTCCAGCACTCATAACTCATATGTGAAGACACTTGTTTGAGATTTCCCAAGTTTTACAGGCTAATTCTAAAGTTCTAAATAACATTACCAATAATGAATTATGAAGCTGTAAATAACTTTTCTGAACTTTTTTTAAAGGAATTTTGATCAAACCATGGTAAAAGGAACAATGTACGTATGTCTTAGCCCATTCAGGCAATTGCAAAACAAAACAAAACAAAACAAAAAACAGAGATGGTGTGGCTTAAAGAACAAACATTTGTTTCTCTCAGTCCTGGAGGCTGAGAAGTCTAAGCTTCAGATGCTGGCAGATTCACGTCCAGTGAAAGCCCGCCTCCTGGTTCATAGACGCCGACTTTTTGTCCTCACTGGGCAGAAGGGACAAGGGAGCTCTCTGAGGCCTCTTTTATAAGAGCACTCATCTCATTCATGATGGGTCTGCCCTCAGGCCTAATCCCTCCCACTACACCTCCTAACACCATCATATTGGGGATTAGTCTTCAACACCTGAGTCTAAGGGGAGCAGAAACATCCAATCCATAGCACCATCCTTCGGTCACCTCTTACAAATCATAAAATCCTCTATATACAAAGATGTGCTCAAAGAGTAAGCAGCCATGAATATAGGAAAAAAGTACTGTAGAAGGGATGTTGGGCAGGCAATGAATATCTTTTGTTATTTCGCTAGATTTATGTGCCATATCTTATTGGCTAGCCTCAAAAAAGGTTTAATTTATGACTTATGTCTCATTCTAAATACCTTCATGCCTAATTTATTCTATTTTGTGTTGTTTTCTTCAAAGAGCACTCCAGAACACACACAATTTATCTAAATTTCCAGGTCCACAACACTTAGATCTGCCCCCATGGTGTGAGGTTTCATGGGAAGAGCCTTGAGAGAAGGCAAAACAAGGGTGAGTGTCCAGCCTGTCCTAAGACTGACTTCCGCCTCCTACCTCTCCCAAATGGGCAGAGAGAAACTCACTCTGACCTTCCAGAAAGTGTCCCAAGCACTGAGTTCCAAGAGGAAGGTTGTAGACCCTGAGGGATGGCATGAAGAAGTGGCCTTCCCACCAGCCCTGGTCACCAAAAGACTTCTAATCCTTCCAGGACCCAGGGCTGGATGAAGCCAGCTAGGATCGGGAGATGCTTGTGAGAGATAACACCTATTGCCTGTATCACAGCAGGTGTCAAATCCAGTAGGATTTTGAATATTCTCCTTGGAAAGCAAAGCTTCTAGGGAAGGGAGACAGAGAAAACCTGTGGGGTCTGACTAGCTCTCAAATAAATAAAATCTTTTTTTAAGAAAGTAGCATGGACTCACTTGGGATTGGAAGGGCAAGATGAATTTCTCTTCACATAAGTCATGTAAGTTGTTTGTGGGGGGGGGGAGGGTTGTTGTTTTAATAAGGATAATAGCAGAATTGTTTTTGAAATACAATGGAGGACATTTTCTTCCAGCTGGATCCTGGTACCTAAGAACAGTGTCAAGTACTTGATAAATGTTCAGTAAATGTTTGTTGACTGACTTGTTGACTTCTTATTAATAGGGAGGGGAAAACATCTGTTGGAATAGGGATCAACTGGAGGTCAAAATATTAGAGTAGATCTTTCCTTGGGTTCTCCGCAATAATTTTCATTAATTTTCGTCAAATCTTGAACATAAATGATTGTACATTCTCTAGTCACATAACAGCATTACGAAGGAGGCAGATTCTGGTCAAAGATGAAATGCCAGTCATGAACCACATCCTTTAAAACTGTCCTCTCAACTACTGCTTTGAGTGAAGAGAGGGCTATAACATAAAGCAATACATTGGGAGACCACTAGAGGGCAACAAAGGGCCAGGAATTTAATGAAGAGCCACTAAAGTCCAGTGAGGGGGTAGGAATGACCTAACTGCTAGTTAGGCCAAGTTTGCATGACCCAAAAGGCAGAGGTGAAAACTTATTGCAAAGAACTGATAAACACAGAGCTGAGGAATTAAAAGATGTCAATCCAAAGCAGCAGAGAATAGGGAAGGTAGGAAACATTTAAAAGGCATGGATACAGGGATCAGAAAATATGTTCCTTTTTTTTTTTTTTTTAAGATTTTATTTATTTATTCATGAGAGACACACACAGAGAGAGAGGCAGAGACAGAGGGAGAAGCAGGCTCCATGCAGGGAGCCCAATGTGGAACTCGATCCCGGGTCTCCAGGATCATACCCTGAGCTGAAGGTGGCACCAAACCGCTGAGCCACCTGGACTGCCCAGACAATATATTCCTAACAATGTTAAATGCAGGACTAGAAATACCAAGGACTATAAAGAATATGCAAAAACCGAAGTCAGAATTCACTAGAAATTCACAATTCTGAATACAGAAACCAGAGGACACATAGTCCAGTAAACCCAGGCCTCCCCACTCAACCTTGAGCAAAGAACGGACTCAAGCCATCAGTAGTGACTGATCATTCCTAAACTGCATCCTGCAGTAAAGAACACACATTTTAGGCAATCGGGATTGCTCTAGCTTTCTGCGTTGCCTGTCATCCTAGAAGGCAGTAGCGTGCTGACAGCAATCCAAGGTAGTTGCATTTTAGGTGATGGATTCAATAGTGGTCTCACATTATGGAAGACTCAATACTTGAAGGTTGATCCAGACAAATATCAAGCATTTCTATTGTCTCAGGCTGGCATAGTTCACAACACACTCAACCAGCCAACCATGAAGTTATAGGATTCTTGACAAATTTGGAGTTGAGGGGAGGTGTGGTGATATAGATATTTGCTTCATTTCAAAATTTTCCACACAACCTGATACTTTAATAATTTTATTACACTATATCAAAATTCCATTAAATATTATTATTTAAATTAATCAAATGAGTCTCGGGCACAAAGGACCTAGAGTAGACCTTGACATTTTTATCTGTCAGCTTTACTGCGTAACAAAACACCCAAAACCCAGAGGCTTAAACCCACCACCATTTGTTAATTCTCACCTATCTCCCAGTTAAGCTGGGGAGATGGCAAATCTTGGCCAGCCTTGGCTGAGCAGTTCTGCTGGTCTCAGCTGGGCTTACTTGTGCATTGACAGCCAGCTAAGAATTGAATAGTCTAGCTGAATTTAGCTCAGCTTCCCCTATCATTTCATTCTTCTCATGGGATTAGCAAGCCAGTCCAGCACATCCCTTTCATGGAAATAGCAGACGTACAAGAAAGCAAGCAGAAACACAAAAAACTCTTGAGGCCTAGGCTTAGAAGTGGAACACCATCACTTCTGTTTTTTCCATTGTCCAAACCAAATCACACACACGCAAGTCCAGATTCCAAGACAGGGCAACAGAATCCGCTCTCTGACACACACTGTGTCTTTTCAAATTGTCTCCCACAACTAAAATGTGAATGCTCTAAAAACAGAGATCCTGTCTGTCTTACTATTTAACTTGTGAGGAAATTAAGGTATGGAGAGATCACATAGGTACAAAGTGTTAGAGGCAGAATTTGAACTAAAGTCTGGCTCTAAAGTCCATGATATTAATCACTATATTAGACCATCTCTGCTAATAAAAGAAATGAAAGTAATTAGATGGACTAGAAGACTCTGGGCTCTAAATTAGACCTAAATAATAATGGTGTTTTGGGTTTTCTTTTCCCTGAAGCCAGAGTGTCTACAATAAGTATCAAGTCACTATGCTTATTATTGGGATCAGATGGAAATATAGAAAAGCAGCAATAAGAAAACTGCATTTATTAGAAAGGCTAAAAGTGTCCATAAAACAACCCCGAAAGGTCATCTTGTCCATCCCTCTTCCTCCAAGCAGGCGTGTACACCAGTGTTACTAAGAACACTATATTAGGAACACTATAGTCAACTGTGATTTTTAGTCTTCAGAGACCATTTCCACAACCAGCTCTGGAAACACATGTGAGTGTCTCATGATTCTGTCAGCAAGTTTTCTCTGTTAGACCCAAATTGTCCAATTTAATTGCACTATGACTTGGATCAGCTCTTCTTTGTAAAATTTAGATCAAGGGTTGCAAAGTGGCAGACTATGGGCCAAAACCAGCTTACAGACATATTTTGTTTTGCCTGTACCAACAAAAATGTTTCAATGGTTGCCAACATTTAAAAATAGGGATAGTTATATTTAAAAAACTCGGCTCTTGCTGAAATAAGTTGAAATAAGTGAAAGGGTTTACTTATAATTAGATTTATCTAGTCTTTGAAAGTTTGAAGAAAGTCACCTATAAAACCTTCTGAAGTTGAGGTTTTCTTAAAGGGATCATGTGAATAACTGATTCCAACTTATTTAAGGAACATAAAACTTTTTTCTATTTATTTTTGGGTCACTTAAGTAAATTCTATTTTTCTATGAATGTAATGATTTAAACTAAGTCTTCCAGTGTATTGACAAAAAGTTTTTCAAAATATCCTTTTACTATCATAATGTCTACAGAATCTATAGTTCTATTTCTCTTTTCATTTCTATTTGTATCTCCTTTTTTCCCTTTGTATGGGAGAATTTTGCCTGAAGTCTATTTTATTGTTGTGAATCAATTCTTGGATTCATTTATCTTCTCTGTTGGATATTTACTATGTCAATAATTTCTGCTGTTATTTCTAAATGGCTATATTTCTTTGGCTAGAATATGCTGGTTTATTAAATTTTTCAAGTTGTACTCTTAGATCATTAATGTTGATCTTTTCTGACAAAATCTGAAGCTGTCAATTTCTGAGTGTCTTTTTAACTGCACCTCACAAGTTTTGATATATCCTATTGTTCAAGACTAAATAATTTCAAATTCACATTATGATTTTTTTTCTTCTTTGACCCATAAGTTGTGGGGGATTTGGGAAATTGGCATTTCTCATCCATGCCAAACCTCTTTCTAGTTGCCTTCTAATCCAGCAAAGCCTGGAAGGATAAAAGCTTCATAGGTCAGATTCTCTTGCAGCTGAAAGTGAATTAAGTTTTTTGAGGGGATGCACCTACACACGATTTGAAAGATGGAACAGAAGTAAACATCATTGCAGACAGTCTTCATAGATGGCAACACGGGAGGCTCATGAGCTCCCCTCCTCCCATGGACACACAGAATGAACAGCTACACATGGAGCAATTCTCTCTGAAAGAAATCCAGAAACGACCTGAGCAACTCCTGCACATTGGGCAAATCAAATGGGTAGGAAAGGCTGAGTCACATTCTCGCCATAAACCCCACTTCAGCACAGTGCTACGCAATCCCAGCTTCTCCCTGATGAGAAAAGTGCTTTGACTCTACATTGACAGCCCCAACTTGAGGACAGGGCCCCAAAACACCTACTTCAAAAGCCAAGAACGCTTGCAACCACGCGACTCCCAAGACTAGCATAAGCAAAGAAGCAGATAATAACACATAAGCACTTGCCATGGCTATCCCCCAGGGGCTCAGGGAAGAGAGGGCAGGCAGAAATGCCTACCTCCCAGCCTTTTCCTGGAAGGGATCTATTTGCATACTTCAACAGCTGCTGCCTAAGCACCGGTCTTCTAGCTTAGGATACATCTGGGGGCTGTGATTCTCTGCTGAGACCAGGAAGGTCTGTAGACAGCCCCCCTGCCCTTTCATAGGCCATTCCAAGTCACCAGTAGCTCCCTGGAAGGAGTCTGTATACAGATCTGGTGCCTCCATGTTTGCTGCTGCCACCTGAAAAGCACCCTCCTGAATCACCTGGCCCTGAGAGACAATGGGGCTTGCATTCAGGAGTCCCAGAGGACTATAACAAGCAAGAAGTTCTTAACAGGCTCAGGAGCACCTTCCCACAGATATATGCCCAGGCCCAGTGCAAAGGAAGGAAAAAAAATGCCTATCTCCCAATTTTTCTCTGGAAGGGGCCTACCTACATATTCTTCCAGGGGCTGCCTAAAGGTTCAGTCAGCCTCCCAAGTAGCCTGAATCTAGATGCTAACTGTGAGCTGTCCATCCTTAGGACACAGGTAGGTCTTGGCACACCCTCAACTAGTAGGAGCCACTGAGAACAAGGAAGGCAGCTTGGACAATCACAAAGATTTGAGAGACACTCAGGAGCTAGGCTCCTTGATGAGGTCTATCTCCTATACAAGACCACTCTACAAGAGGTGGTTGTTGTATCTAATGCACAGAAACCAACACTTAAAGTCCAAAGAAATGAAGGTAAAGAAGAACATGTCCCAAACAAAAGAACAAGATAAAATTGCTGTAAGAGATCTTAATAAAATGGAGAAAAGTGATTTACCTGATAAAGAGTTCAAAGTAATGGTCATAAAAATGCTCACCAAAATCTATCCATGAATAAAACATAATTTCAACAAAATCTTTTAAAAGCACCAAACAGGGCAGCCCCAGTGGCTCAGCAGTTTAGCGCCGCCTTCAGCCCAGGGTGGGATCCTGGAGACCTGGGATCGAGTCCCACATCGGGCTCCCTGCATGGAGCCTGCTTCTCTCTCTGCCGGTGTCTCTGACTCTCTCTCTGTCTCTCTCATGAATAAATAAAATCTTTTAAAAAATAAATTAAAAAAATAAAAGCACCAAATAGAAATCAAAGAGCTGAAGAATGCAATAACTGAACTGAAAAGTTCAATAGTGGTTTTAAACAGCAGAACACCTCAAACAAAAGAATGGATCAGTGAATTCAAAGAGATGATAGTAAAATTCATTCAAGCAGAGAAACAAAAAGAAAAAATGAAAAAGAGGGAGGATCACTTAAGGGACTTTTGGGATACCATGAAGAAGACCAATATCCATATTATGGAAATCCCAGAAAAAGAATTGAGAAAGATGCAGAATGATTATTCAAAGAAATAATGGCTGAAATCTTCCCCTTCCTGGGGGAAAAAAGAGACATCCAGATCCAAGCCCAAAGAGTATCTATATAAGATTCATCTAAAAAGACCCAACCTAAGGGGCACCTGGCTCGCTCAGTTGGTGGAGCATATAACTCTTGATTTTGGAGTTGTGAGTCCAAGCCCCCACACATATAAAAAATAAAAATTTTTATTTTTACTTAAAAATAAAATCTAAATAAATAAATTAAATAAATGCAACAAATATACATTAAATGATCAAAAGTTAAAGATGGGGGAATCTTAAAAGCAGTAAAAAAAAAAAAATCAAAACAAAACAAATTGTACCAAACAAGAGTAACCCCATCAGCATGTTTTTCATCACAAATCTTACAGGCCAGAAGGGAGTGGGATGATATAGTCCAAGCGCTTAAAGAAAAAAACTGCCAACCAAGAATATTCTGCTTAGCAAAGTTATTCTTTGAAATTGAGGAAGACACAAAGAATTTTAGAGACAAGTAAAAGATGAAGGATTTCATTAGCACCCATTTGGCTTTATGAGAAATGGTAAAGGGAACACTTAAAGCTGAAACCAAAGGATACTAATCAGTAACAGGAAAACATATGAAAGTATAAAAATTACTGGTACAGGAAAATGTATAGTTAAATGCAGAATATGCTAATGTTGTAAAGGTTGTTGGGTAAATTATTTTTAACTCCAGCATAAACATTAACAAAAGTATTAAAAATAATTAATTTATCAGTGAATATACAAAATAAAAAGATGTAGTTTGTAATTTCAAAAACAAAATGTGAGAATTAGGTAGAGAGTAAAAATGTAGAGCTTTTGTATGACAACTGAGTTAAGTTGTTATCAAATTAAAATAGACTATTGTAAATATAAGATGTTTTTATGTAAACATCATGTTAAATACAAACCAAAACCTATAGTAGATTCACAAGAAAAAGAGAAAGGAATCTAAGCACACTACACAGATAATGATCACATCACAAAGAAGTGAGAAAGAAAGAACCAAAACAAGGATTCAATTAATAAAATGGCAATAGTAAATCCATACCACCTATTGATAATTAGTTGAAATGTAGATGGACTGAATTCTCTAATGAAAAGACAGAGTGGCAGAATGGATTAAAAAAACAAGACTCAACTCTATGCTGCCTAGAAGGAACTCCACAGAAAGAGGGGAAGATGAGGGAGTAGAAAGATCTTGAGCATACCTCCTCCCACAGACACACCAAGTCTCCAACTACTTATAGGGCAACTCACTGAGAATGACCTGAAGACTACCAGAACAGCTCTTCCACAGCTAAAGATTTAAAAAAAAAAAAAAAAGCCATCAAGAAGGGTAGGAGAGGCAGAGATGCAACTGGTGCAGCAACCCACAATCAAGAGGAATATCACAGGCATGAAAGTCCTCCCTGAGGAGCAAGGTATCTAAGCCACATATAGGGCACTCCTGTTCCTGGGGATCTGCATCAAGATGAGCCCCCATAATGTCTAGCTTTGGAAATCAGAACAGCTTGACTCCAGAAGAGCCAGGGAAGCTAAAGAAACCCAAGACTTTACTTTTAAAGGCCCAGCATACACTATCAGGGATCCAGCACAAAGGCAGCAGTTTAAAAAGCATCTGGGCCATATATGAAGGAGATATATTGAATTTACTTAATTTTAGGGCATGCCAGAGGGGCAAGAATCTGTAAGAACTTTTTCCAGGAACAAAAGGGTTATCAGGCATGATCTTTCTTGCCTTCAGTTTAGCTGGTCTAATGATGAGAGACACCATCTAACACTCTCCAAGTCAGGCAGACTCAGCCAGGACTGGTGTGCCCTTCCCAAGTGACTTGCAGTCCACCCATCAGCATGCCTGAAAGAGTCGCAGCCGGGCCTCACAGTCAGCCACACTGGGACCAACCCCACCCACCAATGTACCCACAGCAGTCACAGCCCATTCACAACAGGAGGCTGCATGATCCACATAGAGGAGATACTCCTGGAGCACCTGGTTCTGATGAGGAGAGGATTTTGCCAGTAAACCCCACAGGATGCCTTCTCCATAAGGCCTTTACCTTTAAGAACGGAAGAGACAGGTAAACTACTGAATACATAGAAACAGAAACAAAATGAGGAGAGAGAGGAATAGGTTCCAAATGAAAGAACAAGACAAAACCTCAGAAAAAGAACTAAGTGAAACAGAGATAAGCAATCTACCAAATAAAGAGTTCAAAGTAATGGTCATAAAGACGCTCATTGGACTTGGGAAAAGAATAGACAAACTCAGTGAGAACTTCAGCAAACATAGAAAATACAAGAAAGAAGAAATCTGCTGAAAAATAACTGAAATGAAAACTACACTAGAGAGAACCAGCACATCAGAGGATGTAGAAGAATGGATCAGCTCTCTGAAAGACAGGGTAGTAGAAATCATCCAAACCGAACAACAAAAAGAAAAAAAGATTTTTTAAAATGAGGGTAAGTTAAAGGGACCTCTGTGACAACATTAAGCATACTAACATTCACATTATGGGGATGCCAGAAGGAAAAGAGTGAGAACAAGGCAGGAAACTTATTGGAAAAAGTAACAGCTGAAACTTCCCCTATCTGGGGCAGAAAAAAAGACATCCAGGTCCAGGAATCATAGAGAACTCTACCTGTGAGGGTTGTCATTCAGAACTGAAGAACAGAAAGAGTTTCCCCAAACAAAAGTTAAAGGAGTTCATCACCACTAACTAGTTACAAGAAATGTTAAAAGGACTCTTTAAGAAAAAAGAGGAAATCGGGGATCCCTGGGTGGCTCAGCGGTTTGGCGCCTGCCTTTGGCCCAGGGCACGATCCTGAAGTCCCCGGATCGAGTCTCGCATCGGGCTCCCGGCATGGAGCTTCACCCTCTGCCTGTGTCTCTGCCTCTCTCTCTCTCTCTCTCTCTCGATCTCTCTCTCTATCATAAATGAATAAATAAATCTTAAAAAAAAAAAAAAAAAGAAAAAAGAAGAAACTATGACTGACTAGAAGATTAAGCAGGAAAAGTTTCCTTATTAAAAGCAATCATACAGTAAAGGTAGTAGATTGATCACAAATAAAGGTAGTATGAAGGTTAAAAGACAAACAGTAGGGGCTCCTGGGTGTTTCAGTGGTTGAGCATCTGCCTTTGGTTCAGATCATGATCCTGGGTTCCTGGGTTTGTGTCCCACATCAGGCTACCCGCAGGGAGCCTGCTTCTCCCTTTGCCTGTGTCTCTGCCTCTATGTGTCTCTCATGAATAAATAAAATATTTTTTTAAAAAAAGACAAACAGTAAAACAAATTATATCTATGGTAATTAAAGGATACACAATATTAAAAATTTTAAATAGGGCATCAAATATATAAAATGTGGGTGGGGAGGTAAAAAAATGTGGTACTTTTAGAACATGTTTCAACTTAAGCGAGTATCAACTTAAAATCCACTGCTATCTACAGAAAATGTTAACATATGAACTTCATGGTAGCCACAAACCAAACACCTCTAATAATTACCAAAAAATAATAATAAAAAGAAAGGAGTCCATGCATAACACTAAAGGAAGTCAAGATAAAAGAAATGAAAGGAACAGAAAAAGCACTAGAAAAACAATCCAAAAACAATTAAACAAATTGGCAATAAATTTGTAACTATCAATAATTACTTTAAATGTAAATGGACTAACTGTTCCAATCAGAAGATAGAGTGACTGGATTTAAATTTTAAAAAGTCTATATCCTGCCTCTAAGAGACTCACACCAGACCTGAAGACACACAAATGAAAGGAAAGCAAAGCAATAGAAAAATATATTCCATATGCAAATGGAAATAGGGGGAAAAAACACTACTTATCAGGCAAAATACACATGAAAACATATTAATCAAAGATAAAAAAGGCCAATAGAGAATGATAAAGGGATCAATCCAACAAAAGAATATAATGATTATAAACATCTATGCACCCAAACATAGGATCACCAAAATGTACAAAGCAAATATTCATAAAGGGAGAAACTGGCAGTAATACAATAGTAGGGGGCTTTAACACCCCATTTCCATCAATGAATAGATCGTCCAGTCAGAACAATCAACATGGAAGCAGTAGCTTTGAATGACACATTAGACCAGATGGACCTAACAGACATATACAGAACATTCAATCCAAAAACAGCAAAAAACACATTCTCTACAAGTGCACCTAGGACAGATCACATAGTAGGCCACAAAACAAGTCTCAATAAATTTAAGAAGACTGAAATGTTATCAAGCATCTTTTCATAAGGGTATGAAACTAAAAATTACAAAAAAAATTAGAAAAAAACACAAACACATGGAGAGTAAACAACATACTGCTAAACATCCAATGGGTCAATGAATAAATCAAACAGAAAATCAAATACCTAGAGACAAATGAAAATAAAAACACAACATTCCAAAATCTTTGGCGTGCAGGAAAAGCAGTTCTAAGAGTTTACCTCAAGAAAAAGAAATCTCAAACAAGCCAACCTTACACCTAATGGAACTAGAAAAAGAACAAAGCCCAAATATAAAAGGAAATAAAGATTAGGGCAGAAATAAATAAAATAAAGACTTAAAAAAAAGTAGAAGAGACGTGAGCCAAGAACTGATTCTTTGAAACAAAATTGATAAACCTTTTACCACATTCCTCAAGTTAATAAGAGAAAGCTCAAAAGCAGATGGGGAAAAAAGAAGTTACAACTGACATCATTGAAGTACAAAGGATTATCAGACACCACTACAAACACTTAGACACCAACAAAAATCTAGAAGAAATTGATAAATTCTTAGGAGCAATAACCTTCCAAGACTGAATCAGGAATATAAAATATTAACAGATCAATTACTAGCAATGAAATTGAATCAGTAATCAAAGACCTCCCCACATGCATTAGTCCCAGACCAGACAGCTTCAGAGGGGAATTATTTTTTTTTTTTAAGATTTTATTTATTTATGTATGAGAGACACAGGGAGAGAGATAAAGACACAGGCAAAGGGAGAAGCAGGCTCCATGCAGGGAACCCGACACGGGACTCGATCCTGAGACTCTGGGATCATGCCCTGAGGGCAGATGCTCAACCTCTGAGCCACCCAGGTGCCCAGAGGGGAATTCTATGAAACATTTAGAAAAAAATTAATATCTGTCTTCCTAAAACTATTCCCCAAAAGTTGAAGGAATGCTTCCAAATTTCTTCTACGAGGCCAACATTACCCTGATACCAAATCCAAACAAAGATCCTGAAAAAAGGAAAGAAAGAAAATCACAGGCCAGTATCCCTGATGAATATAGATGCAAAAGTCCTCAAAAAAAAAAATAACTGAATTCAACCATACATTAAGAGATCATTCACCAAAATCAAACAACATTTATTCCAGGGAGACAAGGATAGTCTCAGTATCCAAGAAATTGATCAACGTGATACACCACATTAACAAAATCAAAGCTAAAAATCTTGTGTTCATCCCAATAGATGCAGAAAAAGTACTTGACAGTATTCAACATCCATTCATGAAAAAAACTCTCAAAAAAGTGGGCACAGAAGAAATACACCTCACCACGTCAAAGGGTTCATATAACAAGCTCACGACTAACATCATATTTAACAAGGAAGAGCTGAGAGCTTTTTCTCTAAGATTAAGAACAAAACAAGGATGTCTATTCTTACTACTGTTATTCAACATTGTACTGGAGGTCTTACCTCCAGTACAATAGACAAGAAATAAAAGGCATCAAAAAAATCCAAATTGCTAATAAAATTATATTTTAAAAGAAGTAAAACTATTATTTAGAGATAACATGCCATATATAGAAAACCCTGAAGACTCCCCACCAAAAAAAGACATTAGAATAAATTAATTCAGCAAAGTCACAGGATACAAAAATCAGTTGCATTTTATACAGTAAAAACTACCAAAGAGAGAAAGACACAATCCCATTTACAATTCCATCAAAAAGGATAAAACATCTAGGAATATATCGGTTAACCAAGGAAGTGAAAGACCTGTACTCTGAAAACTATAAGACAATGATGAAAGATATTAAAGACACAAATAAATGGAAAGATAGTCCATGTCCATGGATTAGAAGAATGAATATTGTTAAAATGTTCATACTACCCAGAGCCATTTAGAGATGCAATACAATGCAATCCCTATCAAGGGAAGAAGAAGAGAATCTCAAGGAGCCTCCTCACTGAGTGAGGAGCCCAACACGGGGCTTAATCTTAGGTCTGAGACCATGACCTGAGCCCAAACCAAGGGTCAGATGCTTAAACAACTGAGCCACCCACACGCCCCTTGAGAAACATTCTGAGAATAGAATCCTATTTTGAATTTTCTATTAATAAATTGAAGCTATTATACCATGGTCTCTGGCCTCTATTTTTGCTGTTAAGCATCCAGCTTCTCTAACTGCTGTTCCTTTTCAATATAGCTAATTTAAAGCTCTCTTCTTTGTACCGTTCTATGTATCTTGGTAAATTTCTGTTTATCTGTGCTAGTGGAGGTTTCTTGGGCTTCCTGAATACGAGGATTGCTTGCTTCCACCAGACCTGGAAAATTCTCAACCATTGTTTCTTTGAATGTTGCTCTCATTGACATGTCTCCTAGAATTCTGGCTAGAGGACCTGCTAGATTCTCTCTCTCTAAGTCTTACCTCTCTCATTTTTTTTTTTTTTTTTTTTTTTGGTCTTTGTCCTTCTGATATGCATTACGGATAATTTATTTCAAATTATTTTCTAGGGCAGCCCGGGTGGCTCAGCGGTTTAGCGCCACCTGCAGCCCAGGGCCTGATCCTGGAGACCCAGGATGGAGTCCTATGTCAGGCTCCCTGCACGGAGCCTGCTTCTCCCTCTGCCTGTGTCTTTGCCCCTCTCTTTGCCCCTCTCTCTCTTTCTCTCTCTCTGTGACTCTCATGAATAAATAAATAAAATCTTTTAAAAAAATTATTTTCTAGTTCACTACTTCCCTTTTTGGCTTCACCTAAAATCTGATATTTAAACCATTATTTTTTTTAAGGATTTTTTAAAAAAGATTTTATTTATTTATTTGACAGAGAGAGAGCAAGTACAAGCAGGGGCAGCAGCAAGGGAGAGGGAGAAGCAGGTTCCCCACCGAGCAGGGAACCCAACACGGGGCTCAATCTCAGGACCCTGGGATCATGACCTGAGCTGAAGGCAGATGCTTAACCAACTGAGCCACCCAGCAGCCCCAAATACTTTTCATTTCTTCAAATTTACTTGGACATTCCTTAACAGCCTTTTCCAATCATATTTTTAAGTTTTTCTCTAAACACACTAAATATGTCCGTTTTTGTTGTTAGGCTCTGATAATTCTGACATCTAACATCTTTAGAGTTGGTTTCTGTTATCTTTTTTCAACTGGGTCTCAGCCGTGTGCCTCATTCCTGCCCTCCTCAACTTTAAATTTTTTGATCTGAAACTACTCGCTCACTTGGAAGTGAAGAAATTCTCTGTTAAAAGTCTATGAAGCTGTTGCTGAGGTTGCATTCCTCCAGAAAAGGTTGGTGTTTGATTGTGCCATTGCCCTGGGGGCACTGTGAACTGAGAACCATTCTAAATTTAATGATCTGTTTGAGGTTTTTTTTAACCACCCAGGTTACATAAATTTGGACCACAACTAAGAGAGCCAGCTTGTCACTGCAAATTCTCAGGGGAGATTTTTTTTATCCCCTTCCATCTGGTGTCAAGGTTACAGTAGTCAAGTCTCCTTGCTGTCCTCTGCAGCACATCAGTTTTATTTCTTGCTCATACTTACCCTCAGATCCAACCCTCAGCCTGTTGGATCCCCATCCTTACACAGAATGGTCTCCTAATAAACTTCCCCCTCGGGCATGGCCTAGTCTTATCCCCTATCCCCCCAGCTCTCTGCAGCTATCAAAGAGGAAGCTCATGGTCTCCACACTTCAGCAGAAACCCTCTGTGCAGAAGCCACCTTTGTTATTATAAGGTTCCTGCTTTCCTTCCTTTTTTTTTTTTTTACCTCTGTAGATTTTAGAGAAGCTTAATAATACATTTTTAAAACACTTACCTAGCATTTTGGTGTTTTTCAACTGGAAGATCACTCAGACTATCTAGTCTGCCATATGAACAGAAACAGCCATTCCACTCCACGGAGAGTGGGGCACCGGGATGGGTAGGGCCCTTTGATTCTGGGTCTACAAGTATCTAATGCCAGAACAAGTGGTCCAGTATCTCCGGGGCCAGCTTGGGCTTTGTAGAGGACTGCTAGGGGGTCAGGCTTCAGAGGGTTTGAGCATCCCAGAATTGCACAGGATGTTAGCACTACCTTTCTCTAAAGAACTCCTGCCATGGGAAACCATCTCCTTACAGGTGTAATCCAACTAATCATTGAAATGGAAAGGAAATAATAGTTTTACAATGTCGCCATTTCTCTAAACCCAATGAATCAGTAGATCTAGACACTGAGAATCAATGGTTAAAACATCACAATCAGAGGTTAGGATATAAAAGGAGCCTCATCACCTAGCAGGAGTATGGATATATAGAGATAGATAGATAGATAGATAGATAGATAGATAGATAGATAGATAGATAGAGGCCTTTTATACCTGTATGCACATATGGACACAGAGTAACAGTAAGTAACTTCCAACAGTACCAAAATATAGAATAAAGGGGGAAAAGAACAAAATTCCTACCTACCTTCCCCAGCTTCCCCCGCCACCACGCCACGTATGTGCTAATCTCTGCACACACTTGACCATCCCCTGATCCCAAATGCCATCTCTCTTTTCCCTCCACTCTAGATCTTGTTCCTGCTGTTCCCTTGATGGGATACTCAGACTCCCCCTCCCCTGCCCTCAGTTGTGTCCTCTGCTTTTCTAACACCTGCCCTAGTCTCTAACTGAATAGGAGTTCTCTCTCACCAGAGCCTGCTATTCTCTTTGTGGGGTTTACCTTAACCCATCTTAGAACTATTTCCCCTCCTCCTGGATGATACGATTATAAATTCAACACAGAGAAAAACTGTTCAACACATTCTACGCACAATACCTTAGTGCAGTACAGTCGTCAACGGGCTTTTGTCTTCCTGCTTTAAGTGCAAGAAATGTCTTTTCTTTCTTAGTTAATAATTAAGTTGACTTAACTATCCTCCTCAGTTGCTTTTTACTACAGCCCTGTTGATCAATTCTGTGATAATACATCATTGATTGTAACTTAGCATTCAGTTACAAGTCACTAAAGTCTGCAACTTGCTTGTCAGCATCCCTGCGGGTATCAAGTATTGGCCGGAAGCCCTAGAGAGCCTTGGAGGTAAATCCTAGTGGTGCTGGCAGCACCGTTTCATCAGAGGGCAGCTGAGAGCCAAGGGCGGGGCAGGACCCTGCCGCAGGGCTCCAGGGTGCATGTCCGACCTGAGTCCCAGCAGGTGGACCCAGAAACCTCCTGTTTCAAAGCAGGCTTCCAGAGTTAGAGAAGAAGCAAAGCTACAATGCTCCACAAGCCTCTTGGAGCTCAGAGAGACTGTAGCCCTGGTGGATCTGCACTTGTCTACAGTTCAGATTGCTGGGGCATGGGGGTGGGGAGTCAGGGGGCTCTACTGCCTTTTCTGAAACATCTGCAAGCAACTTTCTCCTGACAAGAAATCAGCTGCCTGGAAGACCACCTTACTGCTTAATGCCACTTCCCTCCAGGAATTCCTCCAAGAGAAAATTTCCCTTTGTTCTCTGAGAATGGGGCCAGTGTTTGAGGCAGCTGCAGGTCCTCCTCTGGGAACTGCCCCCTACCTTAACTAATTCCCAGCCGCAGGTTCTTCCTAGTGAAAGACTGGCCCACTCAGGTTTTGAAAGACACCACCCTCATTCCAGGCCCAGATAACCTATCAGCACAGATTTTACTCCACATTTTAAGGGGTACATGCTTAAAAAAGGAAACTCTGTGACCCTGTTCCTCTAAGCGTCTGTCTTGCAAAAAGCCCATCTCTGGGCTCTAGGGGTCTCTGGGTCTCACCACTTGTGGACTTCCTCATCCTCAGAAGGGTACAGGCTTCCTCTGAAAAACCCAATGCCAAGCAGGTCTGTGACTTTAGTGACTATCAAAAGAACACCAGGTACCTCCCAAGTACACAGAGACAAGAGGAAGATATGGGGATGACAAGAGCCTCCCTCTCCTGTGCTGGTGTCCACGGGTCAGCTGTACTGAGACAATTATGACCACCACCCCATGACCAATCTGCTACACTGAGCCCTGACGCTGACCTGGAAGAGAGCCTGGCCGACCAACTGCTGCAAAAGAACCATCCTGGTGAGCAGCTCTTCCCATGGGAGTCTTTACAGCGCCTTTAGTATGCCAATTTTTCAAAAATCCGATCTGATCCTGAAATCTTTGGAACACGTATAAACTATGGACTTCACTGAAAGAAAATAAAATAAAAGCAGGGCTTTTAGACAGATGTCTTGTTGCCTGCCCAGGATCCTTTTCCCTCTTTTTTAAATTTATTTTTATTTTTATATTTTTTTAGTAACAGAACTCTCAGGTAGGGGTGCCTGGGTGGCTAAGTCGATTAAACATCTGTGTTCAGCTCAGGTCATGATCCCGGGGTCCTGGGATGGAGCCCCACATCTGGGGTCCCTGTTCAGCAGAGAGTCTGTTTCTCCCTCTCTCTCTGCTGCATCCCTTCCCACCCACACTCCTGCTCTCTGTCTCTCAAATAAATAAATAAATAAAATCTTAAAAAAAAAAGAACTCTCGGGTAGTGTGCCAGATTCTATATAGACATACACATGTAGGAATAAATACATAAATGTATAAATGCATAAATAAAAAGAATAAAACTATATTCAGAGTTTTATTATGCAGACTGGGAGCTACCAAAGAGGAGGGCAAGCCTTAGGTGAGGCTGCTTGGAAGGCATGTTTCCACCTTTCCTCCAACTGCAGGTGAAACAAGGACACGATGGCTAAAGGTCTGGCCGTGGTCTTGTGAGCTCGGTGTCAAGAGTCACCCACTAGGAGTGGCAGGGTCCAGTGTCAGGACCCTGGGTTCTGACAACCTTCAGGAACCACCACCATACTAGCCCCGGACTCCTCCCTCCATCTGGTACCTGAGAATAAATCCCTAATTTTTTTTTAAGATCTTATTTATTATATTTATTTTATATATTATTTATTATTATTTTATTTATTCATGAGAGACACAGACAGAGAGAGAGAGAGAGGCAGAGACCCAGGTAGAGGGAGAAGTAGGCTCCATGCAGGGAGCCTGACGTGGGACTCGATCCAGGGTCTCCAGGATCATGCCCTGGGCTGAAGGCTGCCCTAAACCACTGAGCCACCCAGGTTCCCATTCCTAATTTTCTTAAGGCACTGACACTGACCCCCACTATAGGCTGCAGGAGCCAACCCTGACCAAGGCTATGTCACTGCCAGGCACTGACGAAAACCAGAAAGAAAAGTGCCATCATGTGTATCTCCAATCCATAGAGACTTCTGATTTTCCCCCCCATATTGCTATGGAAATAACCTTAGCCAGAACCTCGGGGAGGGGGAATGGATGTGGGCAAGGGGATCTTTTGGTCCTGTCCCCAAACTAGAGGGAAACTTATATTTTAGCAACTGATTAGTGACCAACATGTGGCACACTACACGTTACAGGTGTATAGGATACTTATGTGTATGAGTATAAATTGATCATAAATGCTGATTCTAATGGTAATTCATGAATTCAATTCCTTCCCCCATCCCCAATGAGTTAGGTTAAAGGAGACGATCCCAGTAATGTTCCCTTTTTTAGTCCTAATTACAAAATACAAAAATTCCTTTAACCAGGAAAATCTACAGATAAACATAGAAAATAGACATTTAAAAAAAAACATAATTTCACTCCAAGACAACTACTTTTAATCCCATGAAAGTAACCACACAGGTCCTTTTCGACAGATATATACACATACAAGCATTTATTATTAGATGAGATCATGCTATAGGTACAGGTATGCAACTGTACTTGCAACCTCTGTACAATGCAGCACACAGAGCTTTCCACTTCACTATAACAAGGGTGACCTAGCCCTTGGCCGGCTCCATGCTGGTACTAGACCAAAGACTGTCCCTCCCATAGCCCCACTTCCTTCTGTTCCTAGAAAGGCTTTTGAGGTGGTGGTGCCCTTCAGAAGAAGGCCTTAGGGCCAGAAAAGCAGAAGCCACTTTTCTACGCTGTTATCAACTAGCATGGCTTGGGGCAGTGGCGGGTTGACCTGCTCCCCCTGGGTGTGCAGTCTAGTCTGACACCAACTATCTCCTGTGGTTCCCCCACCCCAGACTCTCAACTTCCCCAGGACCACATCTCTTTCTACTCTTCTCTAGGCCTTCACCCCAACCAGCATGCTCTGCAGGTACCTCCCTCTCTACTTGCTTCCCAGTCTGTTAGAGGCTTTAACTCCTTGTTCCACTACACTGAGCTCTTTCATTTTGGTTCCCCAACCAACAAACCCTAGGTTCCTTCCTGCGATGTATAGTAGCTCTAAGAACCCAACTCTCCTTGGGGCCATGTGTACATACCCTTGACTTGAGAGAGGTCCACAGGGTGGTAAAAACCCCTCTACACCAGTAGAGGCAAAAGCTGAATTAAAACTGCTGTTCAGTACATCTAGAACAGGACCCTGGGTGTGACTCTCCAGTCGTAATATCTAGAATCTTGGAAATGCTAGGTTCAAATCGCTGAAGGAGTCAAGTATATTAAGTGATTTTCAGCCAAGGAAAATCAATTATTTTCCCTTCACACTGCTGAGGGGCAGATGACAATATTAGGAACACCCTATAGAGTCTGCAACGAGTAAAGCCTCCTGCATCTCAGAAATGCAAAAGGAATTTGTTTTTGTCATTCTCCTAGGTGAGTCTCAAAGCCATTAGAAAGAAGAAGAATTATTCCCAAGAATAATGGTAACTAATATTTACCAAGCACTTATTCTATGCCAGGCCCTTCACATATATGATCCCGTTTAATCTCTACCCACATCCATGATGTAGATACTAATAGCCCATTTTACTGATAGGAAATTGAGGCCAGGAAGGTTCACTAACTTGCCCAGGGTGACATAGCTAGTAAGTGGTATGGGCTAGTAAATGGTGTACCCCAAAAACAAACCCCAAAACTCAGACTCCAGAGCTCATTCTCTCTCCAGGGTGCAGTCCCCAAAGGAGGGGTCAAAAGAGCCCCTCTATTACCCATTTCCAAATATCAGGTGATTTCTCTTACAAAGGTAATAAGCTATTCAAGATTCAGTTGCTACATTTCAGCCTGTTCCAAGAAACAGAATGTAACAAACAAGTCCAATTCTAAATATTGGACTTTTATGGGTTCATATCAGAAATTTTAACCCATGGATGGGAAAGTTCCTGGAAAAGACCAATTGGGAAGTCAGCAAGTCACTTCCAAGAACAAAGCCCAGGAAATAATCCTAAGTCCATGATACTGATTTCAAAAGGACAACTCCAGGTTTGAGTCTGTCCTTATGTAAAATGTCAAAATCTTAGCCAAGTCATTCTTGAAGTAATAGAGGAAAACCTGCACAATTGGATGTCACACTCATTACAAAACCAATCACTTTGGATGTCAACACTCATTACAAAGCTACAGTAACTACGAAAATGTGTTGGTCTGATGATTGCAAAATAGACCAACAGACAGAATGGAGATCTTCCAAACAGACCCACACATAGGGGCCCTTGGCTTATGTTGCAGGTAAAAGTGAAGTACTAGGGAAAGCACACTTTTTAATAAATAGTTTTGTAGGGAGGAAATGAAACCTGGCCTATGCCTCACTCCATACACAGAAACTCTTCCGGGAAGATTTTATTCCCTTCAGTTGCTTTTCACAAGTGGATCTAATCTAGGAGAATATCCTTTTGACCCCAGTTCAGGAAAGTTTTCTGTAACACGTCACAGAAAGATTGATAAAGAGGACATTATACGTAAGAACTTCTACTCGAAGCATTTTCACAAGCATAAGAAAGCAAACCATAGAGTTGGACAATACATTTCCACACATATCCAGATGTGAAAAGGCACATCATCAGAGAAGACATCCAACAGGTAAGTGTATGAAAAAGTGCTCAATCCCATTAGAAAGCCAAAGGCAGGAGTTAAAATCACAAGACTAACCTAAGGAAGCCATTAGCCCAACTTCAGCCTATGGGAAACACCAGATGCCAGTGAAACACCAAGAATGCAGAACATGAGGCCTCAGGACAACCGACCCAGCCTTTTCAGAAGGTCAGGGTCAGGAAAACAAGAGACAAAAGATACAACAACTAAATGTGATGTCGAAATTTTGAATGAATCCAGATTTCAAAAAACTAGCCATAAAAGACATTTTGAGGGCAGCCTGAGTGGCTCATAGGTTTAGCGCCGCCTTCAGCCCAGGGCGTGATCCTGGAGACCTGGGATCAAGTCCTACATCAGGCTCCGTGCATGGAGCCTGCTTCTCTCTCTGCCTGTGTCTCTCATGAATAAATAAAATCCTTTAAAAAAAAAAGAGAGAGACATTTTTGGGTCAACTGGGGAAATTTGACTAGGTACTAAATGTTATACAACGTTAATTTTTTTTTATTGTGGTTAAATAGTAAAATATCCTTCTTAGCAGAGTTATGTTGAAATATTTAAAAGGAAGTGTCCTCACAACTGCTGTTTTCATACAATTCACACCCACAAAACAGATGACAGATTTGGATAAAAGAGCAAATATACCAAAATGTTAATAGTTATTGACTTAGCGATAGGTATGTGGGTGCTCTCTTATTCTTTATGTTTGAAATTTTTTTCAAAAATTCTATTTACTTGAGAGAGAGAGGGAGAGAGAGAGAGAAATCACAAGCAAGGGGAATGGCAGGCAGAGGAAGAGGGAGAAGCCAGCTCCCCACTGAGCAGGGAGACTGACACGGGGCTCAACTGGGATCATGACCTAAGCTGAAGACAGACCCTTAACCAACCGAGCCCCGATGTTTGAAATTTTTAATAAAATCAATCTAATGATAAATATCAGGTTAAAAAACACTCTCACACAATTATATTCCCATGATACCAACAGAAAAACTAACTTTGCAAAGACCAGCATCGCCAAGTGTTGATGAGCACGTGGAGCACTGACACCTCTCAGGCACAGCTGGTGAGGGCATAAATTAACAGAATCACTTTGGCATCATACAGTCAAGTTGAAGGAAAATAGACCATGACCTGGCAATTCTAATCCGAAGTATCTACCTTACTCAAATGTCTGTACTTGAGTACAGGCAGACATGCTTGAGAATGCTCAGAGCAGATGTATTCATAAAATCCCCAAACTGGTAACAAGTAAACATCCACAATTAAGTGCATTTGTAAAAATCAGTTGACTATTCATACAATAAATAAAAGTACAATAGTGACAATGAGCTAACTACAGTTGTGTGCAACAACATAAAGGCATTTCACAAACATTAGGTTAGTAAAAGAAGCCGGACATAACACATACTGCATGGGTCTATTTCTATAAATTTCAGCAACAAGTTTTCTTTTTTAAAGGGGGTCCATGGATGTGCATTTATGTAGTAAAATTTAAAAGAAAAGCAAAGAAGCGAATGACCAGAGAAGTAGGGACAGTGATTACCTTTGAAAGGGGGAACTGCACCTGACAAGGATATGCAGGCGAGTTCCAGGGTGCTAACAGTATTTCATTTCTTGACCTGATAGGGGCTTATTTTACATTTTAAAAAAGTACGTATTATAGGTACTATATTTTTCTCTTTAAGTGTTAGAATTCACAATAGAGTTAGAATAAATGTCAAAAACAACCAGCAGAAAAAATAAAAATCTAGCCTAAAATCCCTCATTGTTATCAGGGATTTTCCACCATGTTTGACTGGGAGAAGATGTCCTTTGAAATGAAATAGGTTTAAGCCTCTCTGGATTTCCACTGGTTTTGCTGCAAAGGGACTGGTCAATTGTCATCAGACTCTGAGCTCATGTATCCATGAACCAAGCTAAAGTATTTGTTTCTTTCTGGAAACGTGCCCATCCTACCAGCGAGGTAATTCTTATGCCCCCAACCTGTAAATTCCATGAGGGAGGGTGAAAAATCTCCTGTCCTTATTACACCCAGGGCCTAGAGTCCAAGGCAGAACATAGGGGATATCACAACGTGGGGTGGGACAGGAGGATTCAGAGCACAGTCGTCTTGACACTGAGACTTGGGGGTAGAGTGACTGGCTCAGGGGGCACAGAATAAAACAACAGGTCCAGACCTCAACCCAGGCCAGGTGCACCATTCCATGCTCCCAGAAGGAAAGCTTCTCCTGTTTCCCTTCACTTAGAGCTTTTCCTTAATTTTCTCATTCATCAGTAAGGAATTTCATTCATCTGTGAGTAATAGAACCCAAGAGAACAAGGTGAGGTTTTCATTTTCACTCATCTAACAATGAATCTCAAGGTGAGTGGTTGTTGGTTCAGTGATCGGATGGGGAATTGGGGGGGGGGGGGGGGGCAAGGGAGAAGCATGAGGCTTCTGTGGTTCTCTTGGCCTGCTGGCCCCAAACCGGAGCCAGCATTAGGACATGTGGCACTCTTGTGCCAAGTACAAAAAGACACTCTCCTGAGCAAGTGAAGTCCAACAGGACTCACTCCACCCCTGGGTGAACAATTTGCTAAAATACACTTCTGCCAACAACATCTAGGTTTTGTGGTTGTCTCTACATACAAATGTGAGGGCATCTCAAATGAACCTCCAGAGTTTTTCCACATTGTACTGAAATCTCAGTTATATAAAGCTTAGGACCTGAGTTCTGGGGTAAAACCGCCCCCCATCCCCTCACCCCACACTACTGGAAATCAAATAGTGAGAGGCCCATCTAGTGGCACTACCCAGGCAATGCATCCAATAAGCTCACAGAGTTCACTTGCAAGCTGGGTACACAGCTAGAAATAGCAAGTGTCCTGGCAGAGGCAGGTCCTGAGCCATTCAGACACAAGTTCAACGCCATGGCAGTTTCAGCGCCTGGGAACATATATACCCTGGGCTATGCAGGCCTCAGGCCACAAAACTGCTAGCTCTACTGTGGCATCCAATTTTATGCCTTGGTCATCTTGTTCTCAGAATTGAGGGAGAGAAATTCACTTGTACCCAAACACACACTTCCCCAGTGACAGGAAAAAGTGCGAAGGGGAGTGGTTTTCATCACCAACGGGTGGAGATGAGAGCTAGGTTGGGGGAGGGAGAGCACACAGCAGGTTAGCATTTGAGCCAGGTTAATATTTACAACTGAGAGCACACCAAAGCCCTACAGGGAGGGGATCTGGGTAACAGGTGCAGGAAGCAACTACATTTATAAAGTATGAATCAAACCCTTACATTTATAGCTGCCAGATCACAGTCTACACAGCAAACTTGGGGAAGGGCCCACTATTTTCTCTTCGAGATCCACGTCAATCCTTAAAAAGAGCTTTACAGAAGCCCTGTTTGCGTCCATTTCCGGAAACCAAATGTCCACCCTATTTGTACTTAGGTTCTACCCTACTTTCAAGCTAGTAAGTTGGCCCATGGCTGTTTCTTGCAAGTTGCCAAAGAGAAGGGAGAAGTCGGAGAAGAGATCTCACAGCACAGCACCCTGCAGGACATCAGCATCTTTGGGTGGGCCCCCCTCACCCTGAGTCTCACAGGAGCAGGCGGGCGGCATCACCCCACATGCAGCGTGCATGCACCACAGTGCAGGAACGCTGAGTTTGGGGGATCCACTGCTTTTATAGCAAGCAAGCCTGCTCTTGAGGTTACAGGCCACATCCACGCCCCTGACGCATGGTCACCAGCACAGAGCCTTCCTGACGCACACGCAAATCCATCTAAGAGCGCTCCCCGCCCCAACAGGGACCACCTGTGTGGCCCTCACCTGACAGTTGCCGGAACCTGACTGGGGGGGGGGGGGCAGTGTGGGAGCACTTGATTACAATTCAAGACTCAAATTCCACCTCCTTGATGTATTCAAACACTTTCAGAACTTCAGAACTTAATTACCCCCTCATTCTGTCTGCCTTTTCTCTTTCCCTTCTTTTTCAGCTCTGACTCCTTTTCTGCCCTCTCCTTCCAAGGGGTGGCCAAAGCCAAAGAGGAAGGCATAACGGAGTGTCTAAAGACACTCAAATCCCCCAAAGAGTTGGGGATTGTCAGCAGAAACAAGCCATGTCAGTTCCTGCCCCATCCTCCACCTCAAACCTGAAATTAAAAAAAAAAAATCCTCTTGAGAGATTCAAACATTTCTACACAGATTTGCAAGCCTCTGTGGTGATGGGCAGTGTCTTTGCAGCCCTCTGGTGGGGTGGCTCATGTTAACCGTGTGCACAAGGACACGTATCCATCTGGAGACGAGGAGCTGAGGAGGAAGCGGATGCTGCTGGCCATGCTGTGCAGGACGTGGATCTTAGGGGACCAGGTTCATCCACACTTGCTTCTCTGCATCCTGGTGACTGATGGATTAGATTTCTAACAAAGCTAACAATGATTAGATACCCAGGAAAAAAGGCAAGGCCTCCTAGTTTGACCTCCTTAGCACAGCGACCCATTCTTCAAACACTAGCCTAACTCTAGAGCAGGGACGGCAAACAAGTTTTACCTTTCATTTCCAACACAAAATAATTGATACTGACTGCCCAGAGCCTGGGTCGGATTTCATATGCATAAAGGGTCAGATAAGTATTTTAGACTTTGTGGACAGAATGGCCTCTGTGGCAGTTACTCAGCTCTGCCATTGGATTATGAAAGCAGCCATGGACAACACATAAACAAGTGAGCTGTGGCTATGTACCAAGAAGACTTTATTTATAAAAACAGGGAGCAAGCCTGAGTATGGCCTGAGAGCCACAGCTTGCCAACCCCTACCAAAGAGACCACTGTGTTGTAAGGAAGTATAATGATGCCTCCAGGCTCAGGGGCAGTCTACACAGGCGCTGTAAGGGGGGGTAACGTTCTAGATCAGTGGTCTGCAAAGTGGGCTATGCCTACCTCAGGATGTGTACAATATGATCCATTGAGATATGGGGAGAAACCATATTAGAATTTCTTTTATTTTTATCTTATCTGTTTTCATTTTACACTATTGATCTTGTCTACCCCATCATGAATCCATGGAATTTGCAAAGAGTGCATCCATTCATGCTAATCAGAAGGCAGGTTTACAAACCTCTGAAAAGGATATCACAGCAGATGTGCCCTTGAGTGGCGATATCTGTCTGTTGCCTCGCCCTGCTGATCTCGTCTGAGCTATGTATGTCTCCCAGGAACAGAAGCCCCTAATTTCTGGCAGGCAGTTTTTTGGAAGAGTATGGTGGACTTGCCATGTTAGAGGAGTCATAGGCTCATATGTGTGTCTTAAATCTGATCAGTAGCTCAGTTATTGATCAAAACACAAAGAAAAGGAACATCCTCACCCACCTCTTCACACACACACACACACACACACACACACACACACAAGCACTAAACAAATTGTGCTTTCCTGGCCTCTAGTGGCCTACCTCTCTCCTTGATCATTAAGGCCTGCCATCTATGGGTGGACAGGTCATACACTGCCCAAGAGTGGCATATCTAGGGAGGAGGCATCATTGGCATTGTATACATGTTATACTTATTGTGACAATATTCTAGAATATTGCAGCATCCTGTTCTAATAGAATCAGTCCATTATGACAATTTCTGACCAACGGATGTAAAGCATTGAGGAATGAGTGCTATTTTAGTTTCACAAAGGTACTGCACAAGCTAGCAGCAGCCACAGCTAAAGGACACCTGCATTAGAAAGAATAGACAAGAAAGAAAATACACAGAATATAACAGATTCAAATTCATCTGGACAGAGCTGTCTTATGAACACCCTCTACAGTTTGGGGAGACTTTTCAGTGACCCAGCTTTTGAGCACTGAAGCAGTAGAACAAACCTTTAAGAGTAAAGGTCCAGAGCTGATTGTTTACCCTCAAATAACTAGCACTACTCCTGACTGGATGTAAAGGAGCAAAGGGACAAATATTATTTCTTTCCCCATCCTAGCTACTCTCCCTTTCACACAGAGAAGAGCAGCTGAAAGAGGCAGTCAAGGCAAGGAGATATGTTTGGTGCTAACCCACACAGAAGCAAGTGATGAAGTAAGATTCTCCTTAAAGACAAGCCAGCTGTTGTCTTGTGGCTTCCTAGTATCTGTTCCCCTTTCTCCTGGTAATAGCTCCCTCCTTTCCCTTTGGGAAATGAGTTCAGCTCCATTGTGCAAAGTCTCTGGAATTGCCCAACAACCTGCCTTCTACTGGCCAAAGGGATGGTCATGTGACTCAAATTAGGTCAGATGTGCTCTCTCTCTCTCTCTCTCTATGATGGTTAACTTAATGTGTCTATTGGGCTATGGGATGCCCAGCTACTTGGTCAAACATTATTCTGGGTATTTCTGTTCTGGATGACACTAACATTTTAATTTAAGGTGTACTGGATGACACATTTTAATCATATGTGAGTGGGACTTGTCCAATCTGTTGAATGTCTGAATAAAACAAAAAGACCAGCTCTCCCCCGAGTAGGAGAGAATTCTCCAGTAGACTGCCTTTGGGCTTCATCTGCAACATCAGCTCTTCCTGCCTGATGGCCCTTGAAGTGAAACATCAGCTCTAGGTCTCCAACTTCAATCCACCCTGCAGATTGGGCTTGCCAGCCTCCATAATTGTATATGCTAATTCCTTCTCTCTCTCTCTTTCTCTTCCTCTCTCTCTCCCTCTCCCCACCCCTTTCTGCGTATATTCTATTAGTTCTGTTTTTCTCTAGAAAACTCTCATACACTCTTTCTCTTTCTCTGGATTTTGATGCATGGGTATACATACACACCCAAAAACATAAGAGTAGCTGGAGAGCATTCATTTCAGCAGCAATGTCATGAGGAAATTGTCAGGGGCCCCAGTCCTGCTACCTAAAACTCCTCCAGAGATGCTTCACTCCAGTTGAGAAGCCACTGTCCTGGAGGTGCTCCTGTTGGGGCAGCTGTGAACAAGGTAGCCCTGCCTTGGAACTTAATTTCTAAAAAGTCCTTTTCTTCTTAGGGAGGTTAATTCTTTTAAAGAGTTGGTTTCTCTTGCTTGTCACCAAAGGATCCTGACCGATACTAACATCCTCCCTTCCGAGGCTGCTGGCTCTGCCCCTTCTCTAGATCATCCTAGATAAGCCAGACACCAGTCCTCTGGAAGACGTCAAAGAGAAAACCCCTGGCTCATGCAATTCTTGAAAGCCACTTCTCTCTGATTACCCCGAGAAAACAACCTGGGAACCCACCAGTGGACTTATCTAATGTGCTCCCTTTAGGATAATGAATGACTCAACAGGAACACCTACCGGACAGTGGCTTCTCAACCGGATGGCCTCCATCTAAACCACGGATGCTCCTGCTTAGGACCTGAGAAGATACATTACAATGAGCATTACATTGCTGGTGCCTCATTACCATTTATTTCAAGTTTAATCTTCTTGGCACCAGCAGCCTTGTGGATGCCCTCCCCCCAGGCCCACAGGCTTTATTCTGGGATTTAGGCAGGAGCCTGAGATGAGAGAAGCTGATAAAAGTGGCCAGATAGGGCTTTCTCCTCGGATAGCACCTGGACAGTTACTTAACACCACTGCCCCACTGTGGGGGTCCCAGTGACTGCAGCTGAGAATTTTCTCGGTCTTGTTTAGCACTCCTGGCAAACTCTGGAGCCAGTTTGCATAATGCAGCGTCTAAAGAACATGATTCCAGTTGAACGGAGCATGTTTGCAGTTAAAAATAGAACTCAGTCACATAACAACTCAGACATAAACCGTGAGGCTGTGGGAGGAACAAAATTAAATAATACTCACAGGGGGTTACTGAACACCTGCCCTGGTCACTCAGAGCCCACGCTCTCTGGGAATTGCCAGCACCCGGAAGCCGACTCTGCCCTAAAATTGAAAGGCAGATATAAACAACTGAACTGACCCAGTTAAATCAAGAAACATGAGTGCACCTTTAAGCAGGCAGCAATTCAGGCAGCCTCTCCAGGCCGGGCCCCCTGGGAGATTTAGCTCTGTGTTCTAAAAGAATTAGCTGTTGCAGATTCAGTGGCAGACACGCTGGGTTTACAGCTGGATGGAAAGCTGAGACCGGCTTAGGCCTGATTCCACACTCACTGATGCATTGTCACTGCATGTGCACGTGTTGCACTCTGTCCAGAATGCACTAAACGGGGTCCCTGGCTCCTTCTAAACAGATGCAGGCGTCTCCTGACCCCCTGCTTGGGCTTGCAAAGAGCTGAGATTTCCTAAAGAAAGCTATGGGTTTTCCTTAGGGAAACACATTAAAACAGTAGTAGAGCTCTCATTAGAAAGGTCACTCCAGGAAAGGAGTAGAGACCTCCTGCCTGAGAGCATATGAAGCTAAGCCGTAGAACTACTGATACTGTAATACACTACCAGAAAAAAAGGTGTGCAAGAACAAAAAGAAAAGGAGGCTCCTCCTACCTCACCCCTGCCCTCACCAGGCAGGGTTACTTAACACCACTGCCCCACTGTGGGGGTCCCAGTGACTGAGACTGAGAATTGTCAAATTCTCCCTCCTAACAAATTACTTCTCCTCTCTCTGCCTCTCTTCCCATCTTTAAAACTGGCCTAGGATGGTTTCCCTTCCAAATGCACCAGAATGGTAGAAAGTTTAATTGGACACTCATGTCAGTTCTTTGTTTCTCATGATGGAATTCTAGAGCAGTGATATCCTCTGGGGAGCTTATAAAAATTACGGTACCTGGGCCACACCCCCGGAGATTTTGGGGTGGTGGGTGCCAGGCATGGATAGAGATTGAAAAAGTCCCCCAGCTGATTCTAATGGGCAGCCAGGGCTAAGAACCATGAGCCTCAACAGGGAGGAAAATTGCCCCACTGCTTCCCCAGGGAATGGTGGAAGATGAAAGACACATGGATTCCCCACCTCCTCCAAATCTTCAGAGGGTTTCTTTTCATTGGGTTGGACAAATTGTCTTGTTCCCAGACCTTCTCTCACCAACTTCCCCCACCTCTCTGCCAGCCTCGTTCAGCAAGGAAATGAGCTAAATATCTTGAAAAAGTGGCTGGGGAGAATTTTTATTGGTTTTAATTGAAGCCAAAGCCTGCGTAGCACCCAAGTGTATTATGGCCTTTACCTTGAACTTTAGCTTTCAGGATTTGCTCAGCCCTGGAGCATCTGTAACCAAGCAGAGGGTCTTACAGTCCTCAGTCTGTGCTGTCGTGTTCAGAACAGGCAGCTGGCTTCAGGCCCAGCTGGTGACACTGCCCCTCTGCCTTGCCATAGGTCATTAGTAAAGGATGCCTGGGGGTTAAGCACCCCATCTTGCAATAAAAATGGAGGACTCAGGGTCGAGGATGCACAGTGAGTCCCTTAGTAAGGGACTTACTGCCTCAGTGAGGGCTGGTCAGTCCGCTTTCCCTGTACCCCCAATGAGCTCCACGCCCCCCTGACTAAAGCCTCTGGTATTACAGCTTTGCTCCACAGATCAGTTTTGTCTCCCACTGGAATAAGTCCTGGAAGACCCATGGTTCATTCCTTGTCTTCCTAAAGCCTATAGTTTGTTCTTTCCCCTTGCAAGCACTCCGTGTGCCTCTGCTCTATGAATCTGACATTTGGAAGGAGGTGAAAACTTTGAAAGAGCAACCAAAGGACACAACAGGGTCATAGTGATGTGGTTAAGAGCTGGGGAGTCAAATAGGCCTCGATTTGAATCCTGTCCCCATCACTTTCTAGCTCTGCACCTGGGATAACATATCTAACCTCTCCGAGCCTCAGTTTACTCAACGTAAAATAAGCTGAGTTATAAAATCTGTATCATTCGATTAGTAGGAGGATGAAATGAGCTGTGCCTAGCCTTATGTGACCATCCCAGATGTCAGTCACTATTGCCAGTTATTATTAACAAAGTTAAAAGTGAGGAGTGGTAGACAGTGGCATCTCCCCAGAATCAAGGTGAGCTGTGGAGCGACAGGATCTGGGGGAGAAAACCTGAGTTTAAAGCCATCCCTTGGGCAGCCCAGGTGGCTCAGCGGTTTAGCGCCACCTTCAGCCCAGGGTGTGATCCTGGAGACCCTGGACTGAGTCCCATGTCAGGTTCCCTGCATGGAGCCTGCTTCTCCCTCTGCCTGTGTCTCTGCCTCTCTCTCGCTCTCTCTCTGTCTCTCATGAATAAATAAAATCTTAAAAAAAAAAAAAAAGCCATCCCTTTCTCTATAATTTTAGACGAGCCACAGAATAAGCCACAGAAGCTCTCTTCAAGCTTCGGTTTCCCCAGGTACCAAATTGCAACAATAATATAATAATGATGTGGACTGGTTGGAAGGACTAAATGTAACAATGCATATAAATGTGCTTTGCAAATTGCAAAGAATCATATAACATCAGTAATTACAACTCACATCCAATTCTCAACACTTCCTGGGACAGGTCCTGAAAATTGGTAAAAGGAATAAATGGCTTCTCTATGATTAGACACAGAACAAAATGAGACTCAACTCTCATGCCTTTAATCCAGAAGCTCAATTAAGTCTAAGCCAAGGGGTGAGCCCCACAGAGAGTGAGGGATCTGATTAAAAGGGGGCACCCAGGCTGGGCTTAATTGTGTTCTGGAATATTCCTTCCTTTGATTCAGCAATTGCTAGTGTTTATTTACCATATTATCTCCCATTGCCTCAGGAGACATCCTTACAATTAAAGTTATTGATTTTCATAAATGATGACCTTCATAAAGGATGGCCTCATAGGGCAAAAAGAGGGCAGAGAAAATATCACAGTGTGTGTTTCTGTACACAAGGAGCCTTTTTTCTTGGCTCTCATATTCTTTTAGCGTTTAGTTTTTTTAAAAGATATGTTGGGGGGATCCCTGGGTGGCTCAGCAGTTTGGCGCCTGCCTTTGGCCTAGGGCGTGGTCCTGGAGTTCTGGGATCAAGTCCCGCATCAGGCTCCCTGCATGGAGCCTGCTTCTCCCTCTGCCTGTGTCTCTGCCTGCCTCTGTCTCTCATGAATAAATATATTTTAAAAAATCTTAAAAAAAAAAAAAAGATATGTTGGGTTTGGGTGACACTTTCCTGGTATTTTCTGAGGGGTTTTCCAACCTCTCCTGACTTTGCTAACCTACATAATTTTCCACTGCTACCATAAAAAAAAAATTCTGATTTGAAAGTTAAAAGCAGGGAGCACCTCTGCTGGCAAGAGAGAGGAAGTTTAATGTCAAAAATGTTACTTACCGCCTATACGTAGACCTTGGAGGGCTTCTATCAAAAGTGGAAGCTCTCTTTGGGTTCTGAGCTACCTAATTACGACTCTCTTCCTCTATCCTCCAGCTGCCATCAGAGCCCCCGCTGACCCAAGATGCTCCTCGTCCACATTAAAGATAGAGATGACTTAGGACACCTTAAAATGCCAGTCCTCCAGTACAGTGTTCTTTTAGGAACATTCAAAATTTAGCCAAAGGAAAGAAATTCTGAGAGTAGAACTGCAGGCTTGAGTAGAACTGCAGGCTTTGATCTTGGGGGGCCCTGAAGTACTGTGGGAGCAGGCAGTCATTTCTCCAATAATCCCTGCAGTCAGTGGTATGAAGTCTTTAGATGACTTCCTACTTCCTTGCCCACCATCCACTAGAAAGAAATTAGGGCCAACTGGATCTGTGGACATTGGAGGGGGACGAAAGAAAATCTGCAAAGAGTACACACGAGTGCCACTCCTCCAGAATTTTTTACATGTTTATGGAGGACACAAGGATAACTCAAAGGGAAGAGAGGCATTCTAGTGATGAAGAATGTTCTCTCTCCTCAAAAGGGCTCTGAGGAGGAGTGTCTTGGAGTTGGGGCATGTGTAAAATATGCACTAGTGATAAGGAGTGCCTCTTTTGAGAGCTTTTTTCCAATCCCTACATAACTTCATTTTACCCCCAAATTAGACAACGAACTAAGAGCAAGAAAGGAAAACTTGAACTCACTTGTTCAAATCCATAAAATCAAAAGCTCCATTTATGCAATACTTTTTACCAGCCAAAATAGGAGTGCTCATTTATTTTAGTATCTGGCAAGTATACAAGCACAAGAACCTGTGGAGTTGCTGTGACAAGCACGGGCACATAATTGTATAAGGCAAGCAAGCCAGGTAATGGATATTCTTAAATGACCAAAAAGAAAGGGGATCCTGATGAAAATGACATCTACCAGCTACCAAGTGGTCTCGTCACCCTTTCAGGGGCTCTAGACTCGTAAAAGAATGACCAGGTACTTACTTGTGATAAGTCACAAAGGAGCCAAAGCATCCCTGAAATGAATGGAAGTCTGCATGAGTGACCTCAGGTCCCCATGCCCAATTCCTGACACACTGGTTAAAAAAAAAAAAAAAAAAAAAAGGTGCCCTTGCCTTGCTGGGGCCAGCTCTGCTCCCCGCCCTCCGCCAACCAAAGTAAATATTAGACAAATAAGACAAATATTTAATTGCAATTTAATATTGCAGCTGACCAATGGCAGCTGGGCCAATAAGCCACATACCCTGACATCTTGGCTTCTCCCACCACTTCAGGACTCAGCTGAAACACAGGCTGTGTGATCTGGTTTCCTTAACCGCCACCAAAAGGGGCCAGAGGAGTAACTCAGAAGTGGTGCCCAGGGGAAGCCATCTTCACATTGGAGAGACCCAGTCTGACAGCTTCCTTCACCCTCCTCCCTTCCAAGGACTATTCCAAGGCACAGTGTCTCTGAAGATTTCCCAGGTGGCTGAACACATGCCTGCTCACCAACCCTGTGTCTTCAGAGTTCTTCGTGAAACAATGCTAAGGCATCCCTGGCATTACTTCTCGGACCTTTCTCTGCCTCCCTCCACTTTTCCCTCACCCTCATTGCTCAGGGATTGCACTTCATAAGTAAAGCAACAGGGGTGCCAGTCGGGTAAGCATCTGACTCTTGATTTCAGCTCAGGTCATGATCTCAGGGTCTTGAGATCAAGCCCCATTTAGGCTCTATGCTCAGCCTGGAGCCTGCTTGGGATTCCCTCTCTCCCTCAAATAAATAAATAAACTCTTTTAAAAATAAAAATAAAAAGTAAATAAAGCAACAGCCTGGAAACAAGGCTTTCTGGTTTTGTCTTAACTTAGTTATTTATTTTGTTATTCTTAAGAATGTGATAAGTACCTGCAAACCCACCATCCCAAAAACAAGAACCTTGACATAACCTTCATCTAACTCCTCCCACTCCCTTCCTATCCCCACCCAATAAAACTATCATCCAGAATTCCTCTGCTTCTTAAATATGCAGTTCTATTGCATCTATGTTTACTTCTAAAAGTATATTCGTTTTTATTGTTATGCTTTTATTCATTATTTAATCCACTTAAACAACAAACAATGTTGAACTCTATTTTTTCCAGGTACTGTGCCAGGTCAGGGGGATACAAGGATAAATAACACGCAATACCAGCTTCTAGAAAGCTCATGGTCTAGTTGTACTCTCAATAGTATCTTTTTATCCTCTCAGTCACCAAACATATTCCTGCCTCAGTCTATGCTTAATTGTACACTGGAACAGATGACTCCATTTTCTATCAATCCAACTATAGCTATGATTCAAGTTTTACCTCTTCTATCAATCCTTAATGATTTCAGGCAGTATTTGAATGAACCAAGATCTAAGATTATAGAGTATATTCTTATATTAGTTGTTTTCAACTCTATAAAAATTATATGATATTGTATACTTTTAGGACATCTACTTTCTTCACTTCGTGTTTTATTGTTTCATTGCTAGGATTTATCCACATTGTAGTAAATAAGCGTATTTCATTTGTTTTTATTACCATATTAATATTCAGTTGCATGAATAGATCACAATTCATCTATCCACTCTCCTGTTGATGGGCATTTGAGCTGTTCCAGGTTTTCACACTGTGTCAGTGCAACTATGAACATTCTTGCACATCTCCTGTTGCATATCTGCATGAGTTTCCCTTGGGTCCATCCCTTGGAACAAATTGTAGTTGTAATGTTCAACTTTAGGAGATATGCCAAATGGTTTTCCAAATTAGTTAACCAAATTTGTGCCCTTTCTATCACACTTCAGACTTTTCTCTAAAAGCCAATGTTTGTAGTTCTCCCTTGTTCTGATAGCTGCCAAAAACAAGAATTGCTGGTCAGCAGGGCAGTACCTCATGTTTCCTCTGAGTATTTGCATTTTTTAAAAGGATGCTGGAGAGGCAGTGCTTTCATCCAAACCAATAACCTTCTCAGGCTGAATGCTGCAAGGCCTCTCTCTCTCTATGGGCCCTTCTAGATTCACTGACATGCTTTCTAAGCTCTGGGGCTGTGTAAGTCCTTAATGATCCAGGAGTGGGAGACACAGCCCTACCTTCAAACATTCTAAAGTCTGATGTGTGAGAAAGACAAGGAGACTAATTATGTTGGGTTTTGGATGCTATTTCAGTCTTCCTATTTCTTCCTCACTTTTTTTTTCCCCTAGGTGAATGGGAACGCAAGCTGACAGAAGGCAGGGAATGGGAGGGTGGGGGGTGTGGTGCACAGGAAGGCTTCAGAGAGAGCCGGCAGGTGTACACTAAACTTGAATTAGCCCAAAGGCAAATAACTTCAAGCAGTCCCATCTGGTTATTTGCTATCATCAGTCCTCTTCCACTATAAATTTCCTAGGAGAAATTGTCCCCTCTTGATAAGGAAAACTGGTTCTATAGTGAGTCAGAGACCTCACTGCCCAATTCCTAGAGACTGGTAGAAACCTGTCCTTCTACTCAGCTTTACCCACACAAGGATTTCTTAGAATGGATATAGTATAGAGTAGGACCTCCCTGCCCTCACTCCCTATCCACTTGGCTTCATCTTCACGTTGATTCCATGTGTTGACCAGATGGACTCTGGCTGCTGTAGACCTCCAGAGTTCCTAGAGCACGTGATTTCTGGATAGCTGGTAAATAACCAGAGAGACATTTGGTAAATACTCTTTCAGGAACTAATCACTGTGACTAGAAAGATAAAATACTTTGATTGGCTGAGTCTGGATCACATACCCATCCTTGGGCCAAACCAACTGATCAGAAATACTTTTGAATGAGGGTGGGAGATGTGCTCCCCCAAAAGAATGCCGGGCAGATTAAAAAAAAAAAAAAACCAAAAACAAAAAACAAAAAAACACTGTGTGCCCATGAAAAGGCTCACAAAGATAGAAGTTTTACTTGATTTCTCTAGTTCACATTCCTTTTATTACCCCTTTCACTAGTGAGAAACAAGGCATGACCATATTTTACATTGTCCCTCAGTATTCTATCAACTGTAGCACAATGATCCTTGTAATAGAGAAATAGCTAAAGTCATCTAGCCGACTTCTACTCGTAGTGACTTTAGTAACCACTTGTATACAAGAATGTTAAGGACTGCGCATGCAGCCTAACATAGATTTATAGTCCCCTAATAGCCGAGCAAGCAGGGACCTGAAGTGGCTCCCCAATCTAGTCTTAAAGTTTAGGAGGAATTCTGTTCTCCATTCTTCTCTTTACCTGGGTTACTGATCGAAGTATCGTGAGTTCACTGTCCTACATGGAGCATTTTCAGCCAGTATTCTTGATAACCTTTTTTCTGAGGCTCTGGGTATATTCCTTATTTCTCTCTCTTATCACCAGCAGCTCCATAACTAATCACCTTTCTCTGTTTTCTTCTCCTTCAGCCAGTCTATTAGAATTCTCAACCCTGGGGGCACCTGGGTGGCTCAGCCGGTTAAGCAGGTGCCTTCAGCTCAGGTCATGATCCCAGGGTCCTGGTATTATTGAGCCCCACATTGGGCTCCCTGCTCAGCGGGGAGCCTGCTTCTCCCTCTCCCTCTGCCAATCCCCCTCCTTATGCTCTCTTTCTGTCAAATAAATAAATAAAATCTTAAAAAAAAAAAAAAAGAATTTTCAACCCTGGAGTTTCTGGAGATGCAGCTAAAGGATGGGCATTGTGTTAGGGTGGGGATAGCAGACAGAGGATAAATCTTAAAATCAAACCTCAGCGGTCCACCTCACCGAGACTGAGGTGGGACCCCTCAGTGCTTAGAATGCTTAATCTAAAGAATTTCCAAGGGTTCTGAGAATGCCATAAGATTATACCTAGAAGTTCTACACAGGATTTCTTACATGGGACCCTAAGTCAATAGTAATTGATGATGTAAATTATGAAGATTGTAGTAGTCATTGCCAACCTATCTCTTTGCACCACAGATTTTGCAAGGTAGTCAAAGTGTAAAATGTAACACAAAAAATACAGAGAGTGTGGGTTTTGTATTCTTCATTGCAAGTATCACAACTTGAAAATATATTTTCCTTTGTCTTTTTGCTTTTGGCCTATCTTTCCTCTTAGAATATAAATTCTCTGAGGACAAAACTATATGGTTCCTTTTTATGATGAACACTTAACAATGTGCCTAGTCCATATGGATGATCAGTAAATATTAGAAGGAACAGGTCTCTATTCAGGTCTCTCTTTCTTCTCAGATGGTTGGCAGTTACTGAAATTAAATGTTTTAGGAAAATCCAGTCTTCCTAAAATTAAATTGTGTAGGAATCCAAGTATATTGTAGTTCTGCTTCCCATTTTCCTTGTCTTTAATACTGAACAGCTTCCCCAGCATCCTTCCCAGGCACTCAGTGTCCCTTCTGCAACTTCTTGGCAGCCTGAAACTTTTTCCTTTGGTTAAGCCTGTCTTTCTAGGATGGTGTGCAGATTCCAAGATTACCCTTTTTTTCCTACACTCTAATTAAAATTCCCATTTTTCTCACTGCCAGGAGAAAAATAACCAGACAATTTTCCATTAAAGTGTTATGCTGTAATAGATCATCTAATGCAATAATTCTCCAGGGTGTTTGACTTTTAAAATGTGAGGCTGCAGGGGTGCTTGACTGACTCAGTCCGTGGAGTGTGTGACTCTTGATCTCAGGGTTGTGGGTTCAAGCCCCACATGGGATGCAGAGATCACTTAAAAATAAAATTTTAAAAAATAAAATAAAACATTAGATAAAGTAGTAGGATGGCATTTCAGGACCCCTGTGACAAGGCAGTAGGATATATGTATATTTCCACAAACAGGTGGTAGGGTGCTTGGGGCTGTCCTCCTCTCAGGGTTTTGCCTTGATAAAAAAAAAAAAAAAAAAAAAAAAGCAAAAGTCAGTAAATTCTAAGACTTCTTATCATATGGTCATTCTGGGAAATGGAAAAAAAATGAAGAGAAATAAGAAAATGGAGTTTTGGGCAGCCCAGGTGGCTCAGCGGTTTAGCACCACCTCACCTTCAGCACAGAGTATGGTCCTGGAGACCTGGGATCGGGTCCTGCGTCGGGCTCCCTTTGTGGAGCCTGCTTGTCCTTCTGCCTGTGTCTGTGCCTTTCTCTCTATGTCTCTCATGAATAAATAAATAAAATCTAAAAAAAGGAAGGAAGGAAGGAAGGAAGGAAGGAAGGAAGAAAGAAAGAAAGAAAGAAAGAAAGAAAGAAAGAAAGAAAGAAAGAAAGAAAATGGAGGAGTTTAAACACAAACAAAAAACCTTACTTGTGTCTAAAAAAAGGGGGGACGGGAGACCAAAGAAATTGTTTCAGAAGACCAATTTACTTAGTTTGTGAGACAATTACAAATAATTGTTGCTTTAGAAAAATGGGATAAGCAAAGAGAATAAAAAAATAAAAACCTATGAAGTATAAGGTATGATCACAAGGAGGTTCTCCAAAAGAATCCTTTAAATAGCCAACTCCTGAAGTGCATTTAAAGTGAAATTCCACTTGCAAAAATTACATTTACAGTTAATGTTCTAGAAACCATGCTACTGTATAAAATACTTTCTTCTGGGCAGCCTGGGTGGCTCAGCGGTTTAGCATGGCCTTCAGCCCAGGGCCTGGTCCTGGAGACCCAGGATCACACGTCGGGCTCCCTGCATGGAGCCTGCTTCTCCCTCTGCCTGTGTCTCTGCCTCTCTCTCTGTGTCTCTCATGAATAAATAAAAATCTTTTTTAAAAAGTAAATAATAAAATACTTACTTCTGTCTCCAAGAAAAATTGTAAGCAAACTTCCATTGCCCAATTCCGTCAGCATCCGAATTTTCCTGGCCAGCTTCTACTCAGGGATTTCTTTATTTACCCTCTTCATATCATGTTAGAAAATTGATTTTTGACGTTGCTAAGATTATAGACCTGGGCATGTGACTGGTCAGCCTTGAAAGTGGTGGCCTGTGGTAACCTGTCCTCTCTTAATAAATACTACAATAGGGATCCCTGGGTGGCGCAGCGGTTTGGCGCCTGCCTTTGGCCCAGGGCGCGATCCTGGAGACCCGGGATCGAATCCCACATCGGGCTCCCGGTGCATGGAGCCTGCTTCTCCTTCCGCCTGTGTCTCTGCCTCTCTCTCTCTCTCTCTCTGTGACTATCATAAATAAAAAAAATAATAAAAAATAAAAGATTTAATAAATACTACAATAGGGGCGCCTGGGTGGCTCAGTGGTTGAGAGTCTGCCTTCAGCTCAGGTCGGGATCCTGGGAGTCCTGGGATCGAGTCCCACATCAGACTCCCCACAGGGAGTCCGCTTCTACCTCTGCCTGTGTCTCTGCCTCTCTGTGTGTCTCTCATGAATAAATAAATAAAATCTTTAAAAATACATACATACATACATACATACACACATACATACTACAATGTCACTCAGAAAATCATGGAGATCTTGACACAAAGTCCACAGGACCAGAATTAGGAGGAAAGGGTATTTCTTAGGATTTCCTATGTTAGATACAGAAAGTTCAGGTCCTGAGGCAATCCTGTCCAGCATGCTAAAAACAAAGCACTTCATCCGCTCAGTTTACTGTCCCAGATCTATCACACCCTGTTCTCTCCCTGGCAGGAAGTCAGTTCTCTGGACTTGCAAAGAGAATAAACAAACCGTCCGTACACAACTAGTGGACATTTGGTTTTGTTTCCTACCAGGTTTCAAGAGAGATCCCTGGGTACAATACAATACTAAAATTGAAATCTCTGCACAGATCTTTGGGGGCACTCTACTCTCCAGGGAGACAAAATGTGGAAGTCCTCTGAATAATTACTTTTGATAGAAGCAGCTCAAAATCGGATTCAAAAAATCTCCATATCCACCCGGCTACATAGCTTGGGCAGCCTGCTGAACCCTCTATCCTGGATATGATTCTGGGACCAGCCTAAGACATTTTCACATTTGTCTTCACTCCCAAGTCCTGATTTTATTGTTGGAAGTACTCCATCGATATTAATTAACATACTTAGGTTGATGCTATACAAATACTGTACTCGTGTTACACAGAGATAAGCAAAAGGAAATTAAATGATAATGCTTTAGGAAAATTTCTAAATCTGATAAAAGCCAGAGCAGGAACAAGTGGTTTCTGCACCTAAATCTCGTGCTTTCGTTGCAGGCAGTATGGTGCTGCTGGTACTAACCTGGCTGTCTGCTTCTGCTCCTTGTCATCCATCTGGGACCTGAGATTTCATGACCAACAGGTTCATTTTTTTTTAAAGATTTTATTTATTCATGAGAGACACAGAGAGAGAAAGAGGGGCAGACAGAGAAGCAGGCTCCACGCAGGGAGCCTGACATGGGACTCGATCCCGGGACTCAAGGATCATGCCCTGGGCCCAAGGCAGGCGCTAAACCACTGAGCCACCCAGGGATCCCCCACTAACAGGTTTAAAAAATATCAGCTATCTCGAAACCACCAAGAATCTTTTGAGGTTACCTTTTATATTATTGTCATAGTGATATTCCTAAACTGAAACCTGATCAGGTTATTCTCCTTTGCCTCAAAGCAACTCACTGCCAGAGAATAAAGCCCGAGCTCCTAGCCTGGCATATAAAGCCCTGCCTCTACATCGCTCTCCTTAGTCAAAGCATCAGATATATTGGGGTAGTTGGTCCCACAAAAGAACTCCCCTCTCCTCTACCACCATTCTCTACCGTCTGCTGCACTTCTACCTGGACCACCCCCCCACCCCCACCTCCATCTACCTGGTGAAACCCCTTTGCATCCCTCAAGCTTCAATGCTGTGTTGTTTCTGCTATGAGGCCTTTTCTGATATGCTTTCAGCCCTCTGAACCTGTGTCTCAACAAAATGTGGATCATAATTTCTCCACCCTCCCTTAGTTCAAGAGTCATATGAAAAAGAGAGTATGAAAGGTCTATGAACAATGCCAGGTACAATGCAAATTCTGAGTTACGTTACTGTAAGTTACCACACAATATGCCTTTTTTTTCTTTAGAAACTTAATTGAAGTGCTCATGATGATTACTATAAAGTTAACCTCTACAAATTAGGACGTTTTTCCCATTTTTCATTGCTTAAATGTGAGCTAAGCTTAAGATGGTGATGAGAATTGTGCTCACTTCAGCCACAAATAGATTAAAATTAGACCCACACAAAGAGGATTAGGATTAGCATGACCTTTGCCCCACATGATTTGAAACAGTGAAAAACTTCATTTTCCTTGATTTTTAGAATCCTATTCCCAACTTTCATACTTCTTTCCTTTTATCAGTGGAATAGTCTTCCTTAGAACTCTCATCCTGTTCTAGCCAATAAATAAAAATTTAATTTCCTTAAATGACTTTTGCTCTAGCATTGAGTCTTGGTCCCTTCTTGACCACCCAACTAGGAGACTGAGCCTACCCACGATTTCTGGAACACAGTGATAATAACAGGTAGCATTTACTAAGTGCCTACTCTGTACTGGGCACTCTTCCCCATGATCTCTGAAAATTATAAAATTCAAACCTCACTTCAACTCTCCTTTCATCTCTGTAAAATGGGAATGAGAAAAGAAGAAACTCAGGAAGGTTAAAGCTTTTGCTGAAAGTCACAAAGTAGAGGCAGGGTCCAAACCCAGGAGTCTGACAACACAGCTCTGCTACTGACCACGGAATTGTAACCACAGCTTAATGGATTGTAAGGCAGCAAGAGGGCTCCCCCGCGCTCCAGAAACTTACCTTGAGTACAATGGGTAGTGGGGCCCAGGGCTATGAGAGCAGACACCAGGACTGCATCTGAATCAATCATATGTCACAGTGGGTCACCACCACCGATTGGGATACCAACATCTAAAGTAGCCAACCAAGGGGAGGCAGGCGCTGACATCCAGGTAGCCATGAAGCAGGGAGCTACTGGGGCCAAAGCCATTTGCCATATACTGAATCCTCATGCATTTTGTTCCATCTTCAGCAGAATGGAAAATGATCTTGTCTTAATCATTTCCCTCCATTCCTGAACACTCCTTCAATACAGATCTGGATGTTTAAGTATGGTATCCCAGATTAGATCCTGAAGCAGTAAAAAGACATTAGTGGACAACTAGTGAGGTTTGAAAAATTCTGTAGTTTAGTTAATATTAATACACCAACATTAATTTCCTTGTTTTGACACATCTCTTGGTAATAGAGGATGTAACATTAGGAGAAGCTGGGTGAAGTGTATATAGGAACTATAGGAACTCCGTACTTTGCAACTTTTCTGTAAACCTAAAATTATTTTTAAAATTAAAATATAATTTTAAAAGACCCCAGTTTAATTATTTTACGATTAATTTACTGGGTCCAGTGAGTTAATCTACTGCACAATTTAAGTAAATTTAGAGTGATTTTTCCATTTTTCTAAAAGGTTTTTTTTGAGATTTTTTAAATTTATTTATGTGTGAGAGTGCGTGCAAGAGCGAGCAGGGGTAAGGAGCAGTGGGAGAGGGAGAAGCAGGGAGCCCAATGTGGAACTCAATCCCAGGACCCCAACATCATGACCTGAGCCACCAGGGTGCCCTGATTTTTACATCTTTCTAAGACGATTGTTGAATACATCAGTGAAAAGAAAAGAACTGTGTTTACTGACAAAACTCAGATTTTGAATTCAGGAGTAATTAAAACTATCTTTTCAGGATAAAGACAAATATTGGTTGAGAATGAATTATGAAGTTTCATCTTCCTAACAAAATGACCAGAGCTTTGTACTACCATTGACAAACACAAAGGAATGGTATAGTCAGCCACCAATATGACTTCCCTAACACAAACTGCCTTCTCACCTGTTGACATCCTTAAATCCCAAGTGCCATAACCTGGCACATTTCATATGTGAAATGTAGTAGAGCAGCAAGAAAGCCAGTAAAGCAAAGAGAAAGTAAAATAACGACAAATTCTGTACATGAGCCAGCCATAATTATACTACCACGGACAGAACTCTGTAAGACTACTCAGGACAATTTTGCATTACAAGTATCATTTTCCGTAACAGCCCTGGTAGAGAGTGGAACGTGTTGTGTCCAGGGCTTCTGGCTCTTAGCTCAGATTTGAAGAACAAATCAGAAAATGACCAGTGTTGCAGTCAATGTGATAGTCATCTGAACATTCTTCCCAGATTTTGAACAGTTGTGTCTTCAATGAGATGCTTTTGTTTAAACGCTCTTGTTTTTCCAGGATCAAAAAAATTTACAACTCTCTGGTTGCCTAATCAGATCTCACTTGCTCTGCCAGCCGCCACCAGCTCCTTCTCAGGAAAGTGGGGGTTCCTCTGAACTGAGATGACTGGCAGTAGCAATGCTAAGCCATCCGTAACTGAAGTGACCTGCAGTATTCACTCCTGCCTTGTGTGGCCCGTCAAATCCTGTGAACTGGTCCTGACAAGTGACCGGATACTTTTCTTCTGCTCACCTTAAGCGGTCTCTATCTTTTCAAAACTAGTGGCACATAGCACATACCCAGGGAAGAGAGTTTCTTAAAGTTTAAGGTACAAACTCTAGCACTAGAGGTTTTCTAGTGAGAAACAACTGTGCCTCCCACTGTTGGCTGTGAACGAGATGCAGGAGAGAAAGCAAGGAGGGGCAGAAAAGAGGAAACACAAAATCAAGCTTCTCAGAAGCTGAGAAAGGGTCTGGCCAATTCGAATTTCTTAGACCTTCAAGAAAAGTGAAAAACGGATGCCAAACATGGGTTGCTAAACCACAGTATAGTTTAGATTTTTAAAGTTAATAAGTAAAATTGCAAAGTGAACAGCATTCTGATCTGGCAGCATGTATGGCTCATTCGTAAATGTCAAGAGCCTGACGTTGCATCTTTGTGACTATGGATCCCAAGGCCAAAATAGCACTAAGTACCTACAATGCACTCCCAGGCCTCAACAAAATGGAAATAAAAGTTTGGAAAAGTGGACCAAAGAGAATGCAAAGAGTAGAGCAGCAAGAAAGCCAGTAAGGACAAATTGGGTTTATGGGACCTTGGAGCTCCCATAAACCCAATGCCAGGAGAAAAGGTCCAGAAACAGAATAGAAAAGAAAAAAAGGAGCAGCGGAAACTTATAGTGGCCTCAGATGCACTTTAAAAGATGTTCTGGCGGGGATCCCTGGGTGGCGCAGTGGTTTGGCGCCTGCCTTTGGCCCAGGGCGCGATCCTGGAGACCCGGGATCAAATCCCACGTCGGGCTCCCGGTGCATGGAGCCTGCTTCTCCCTCTGCCTGTGTCTCTGCCTCTCTCTCTGTGTGACTATTATAAATAAATAAAATTTAAAAAAAAATAAAAGATGTTCTGGGGATTGGGGATCCCTGGGTGGCTCAGTGGTTGAGCGTCGGCCTTCAGCCCAGGGCATGATCCTAGAATCCCAGGTTCAAGTCCCGCGTCGGGCTCCCTGCATGGAGCCTGCTTCTCCCTCTGCCCGTGTCTCTGCCTCTCTCTCTCTGTCTCTCATGAATAAATAAATAAAATCTTTAAAAAAAATAAATGTTCGGGGGATCCCTGGGTGGCTCAGGGGTTTAGCGCCTACTTCCGCCCAGAACGTGACCCTGGAGACCCGGGACTGAGTCCCACGTTGGGCTCCCTGCATGGGGCCTGCTTCTCCCTCTGCCTATGTCTCTGTCTCTCATGAATAAATAAATTAAAACTTAAAAAAGAAAAAAAAAGATGTTCAGGGGTGCAGCCCGGGTGGCTCAGCGGTTTAGCCTCTGCCTACAGCCCAGGGCGTGATCCTGGAGTCCCAGGATCGAGTCCCACGTCGGGCTCCCTGCATGGAGCCTGCTTCTCCCTCTGCCTGTGTCTCTGCCTCTCTCTCTCTGTGTCTCTCATGAATAAATAAAATCTTAAAAAAAAAAAAAAAAACCTAAAAAAATAAAAGATGTTGGGTAACAGCTGCCAGACCCTCGCCGAACCAGCGGCGTCCGCCGAGACACCGGAGGCCCCGGGGGAGGGGGGGCGGGGGGCTACTGCCGCTCAGGGCTTCCCCTTCGGTGGACGTCCCTGCACCCCCGACTCCAAATGATAATTTTGCAAGACGCTCAATGTCTCTAAGAACGTCTGATGAACCACGCCTCCGCGCCGTTCCGCAGCAGCTGTCCAACACGCTACTCAGAAGGCCCGGAACGGCGGCGGGGAGCGCGGCTCGGCCCACCGACCCTCCGTACGCTCCCCCACGAGCTGGGAACCACGGGCGACGCGCGGCCCCGGGAGGCGGGAGGCGGGCGGCGGGCGGCGGGCGGGCGGCGAGCGAGGGGCGGCGCCTACTGCGCAGCTGCGGGTGGGCGCGCACATGCGCAGAGGCCCCGGTGCGCCGGGGCGGGGCGGGGCCGGGGGCGGGGCCGGGGGCGGGGCGTCAGGCGCGGGCGCGGCGCACGCAGCATGGCGTCCAACATCTACTTGTTCCGCCAGCGGATCAGCCGGTTCGGCCAGGTGCGGCCCGGGGAGGCGCCGCCCCTTCCCGCCCCTGCCCGCCCCTCGCCTTCCGCGGCCGCCCCTCGGCGTCCCCGTTGGAGCGCCTCGGCCGGCGGCTCAACCGCCCCGCCCCGCCCCGCCCCGCGGCGTCCCGGGCCCGCCTCCCAGAGCCCGCGGCGCTCGGCCTTGGTCGCGGCCCGGCTGCTCGGCGTCGTCGGCCCCGTCCTCGTCCGCCCCGCAGCCCTGACTCTCTGTCTCCCTCCTTCCCCAGAGGATGTCCTCCTTCCAGCTCAACGTCAGCCCGCTCAAGGAGCCGCTGGGCTTCATCAAGGTTCTCGAGTGGGTGAGTGCAGCCCGCGCCGGCGAGGCCTGGCTCCGCGCCCCGCCGCGCCCTCCAGCCCGGGCGGGCCGTGCCCTCGGCGGGGAGGCGGGGGCCCGGGGCGGCGGCGGGAGCGGGAGCGGGAGCCGGAGCCCAGGCCAGGCCGAGGCCGAGGCCGCCCCCCCGCCCCCCCCCCCCAGGGCGGAGGCCGCGGCCCGCGCCAGGCCGCCCCCCCGCGCCGAAGCTCACCTCCGGGCGCCGCCGTGGCCGCGGGAGCTCTCGCCCCTCCCCGGCTGCACGCCCGCCCGCAAGGCGGCAGAGGCGTCCCCGGCGCCCAACCGAAACCCGGGCCGCGCGGCGCCGCCTCCTCCCGGGGGTCTGCCGGGCGCTCCGCTCCCAGTTTGCTCCTGAGAGGCCTCCCAGTTTAACCAAAAAAAAAAAAAAAGGGATAAAAATAGACTGTGGGTCGGGCGAGCAGGACCTAGTGGGGCGGGGGGGGGGGGGGACTTTACAGAACGCGCCTGGCCCGTCCGGTGCTCAGGCGCGGCCCGGGAACGCCGTCGAGCCTGTTGGGTTCCCAGTCGGTAACGTCGGAGGAGACGTATAAGTCGACCTTGGCCGCGAGGAGTCGGTGGCGTGGAGGAGCCGGCGGACGCACCGGGCGCGGCACATCCAGCACATGTTTCAGGGCTGATTTTTTTTTTTTCCAGGCCGGGATTAACCGGCAGCTGGCGTCTGCCCACCGTGCGGGCGAGTTGCTTTTGTGGCCGGCAACATTTACATCCGTAGCTCTTTTAACCTTAGGTTTTAGGGAATCAAGTGGCGAAGGGTAAGAACTTCCAATTTCCTGTGTTAAACAACCCCACTGAGAGTGTTGTGGGGTTTTTTTGTTTTTGTTTTTAAGTAGCACAGAAACTCGGATTCCCTCCTGGGCACTCAAGCTGATTTTCGAAAAAAGGTTCCTACCATTCCCCCAAAGTTTTACTTGCCTTCTGAAAACTGAAATAGTGCTGATTTCACACAAACGTCTACTTTAAAGACACCTGCACAGATATGTATTTTACACACACACTTTTTAAAGACGCCTACACATATGTTACATGTATTTTACACACACACACACACACACACACACTTTTAGGGTTCTGTAAACCCAGATTCAAATAAAAAGAAAAATTGAGTGTGTAAAAATTTGAAATTGCAGGAGGAAAATCATGTTTAGTTAGGCTTATCAAATATAAAGGTTAAGAGAAAGTCTTTTTTTTTTTTTTTTTAAGATTATATTTATTTATTCATGAGAGACACAGAAAGAGGCAAAGACACAGGCTGAGGGAGAAGCAGGTTCCATGCAGGGAGCCCGACGCGGGACTCGATCCTGGGACTCCAGGATCAGGCCCTGGGCTGAACGCAGGCCCTCAACGACTACTGAGGAGTCCCCCAGGGATCCCAAGAGAAAGTCTTATTGAGGGTTATAATTAAAGTTTTCACTAAATAAATGAGGCAGTTGTTAGGTTTGTGCTTATGTTATTTGTCAGTCTTTTTTAAAAAGAGAACATAGACATGACTTTTTTCCTTAATATTTTAAAACATCAGTGATAGATTTATTAGTGATCACAGGTCTGACGTATTTTGAAAAATACCCTGTTTAAGCTCTTTAAAGAAACACTACTTTCGGTTTGAACAGCATAGTAGTACACAAGAGAACCTGATAAGTACTTTAATGAAAATATAGGCAAAGTATAGTAGGTGAAAGAGGAGAAGTTAGTTGCTTGGAGGAACCAGGGGGTATTTCATACATGAAAGAACACTTGAAGGAGGAGTACTTGTTCACTTGGGGAGGATGTGGGAGTGGCTCCCCAGGCAAAAGGAAACTTAAGCTCAGTGGTGTGAAAAGTTGAAGCAGCATAGCCTGGTTGAAAACTTAAAAGTAGTTGGGGTTGGTTTAAACTTCTGGGAAGGAGGGTATAGCCTGAGATGATCCTGAAAGGCTTCATAGGGCTAACAGAAGAGCTAGGAGTTTATCCTGTGGAACGATCTTAAACCTTTGATAACCTGGGTCCTTTCTTTAGGAAAACGTGTATTTTCAGGGTACAGGATTTGGAGTTGTTTATCGGGTACTTTCTACTTAAGCCCAGAATTCCTACCATTTGAAGTTGGGACTCATTTAAGTGTTTTAAGCAAGTGAATATTATAATTAGGTTTCCTTTTTAGAAATTTTTATTTTGTCAGTAGTGTAGAGGATGGATTAGAAAGATCATAATTGAAAGAAGGGAGATCTGTTGCCAGAGAAATTGTGAGGGCCTAAAGTTAATTGCAGTGGAAATAGAGGAGATTTGGAAATTAGAATGTATTTGGAGGGTGAAGAGGGGACAGGTTGGTAGTGGTACCTTTGTCCAAGATACATCGCTAAGAATCAGATTTTTGGTTGAAGATCCGTTTTAGATGTATTAATTTTGTGGTCTCTAAGTCATATAAAGGAGGTATTCTTTAGGCAGTTAGCTATATGGAGTTTAATTTTTAAAAAGGCAAGAATAGGCTGGAGATTCAGCAGATACCTACCAGCAAGAAGGAGAAGAAATAGTTAAGAAGATGGAGAAAGTAATAGTTAAGAAGATGGAGAAAAGTAACATCTTGGCATCACTATTAGAATTTCAAAAAATTCAACAATATCAGGAGGTGCAAGAGAGAGATTAAGTTAAATAGGGACTAAAATATGAACTAAAATGTGAACCTTGGTTTTGGCGATCCAGAGGCTGTTGGTGGCTTTATTAAAGCAGTGTCAGTAAATTCAGAAACCAGATGGTAATAGGCCAAATGGATGTGTGGTAAGAAAGTGAGAATGGTGAGAGTAAACCACTATTTGACCTTGAAGGTAGGAGGGATTTTGTGGTAACCGAGCTTAAGGACGGGAAAGACTGCATGTGTTTGTGGACTTGAGAGAAGAAATTGTGAATAGAATTGTTGTAGGTTAAAAACAGAGCGAGACGGGATGAATGATAAAACAAGGTTCTAGAGAAGGGGCCATTGTAAGAATTTTTTTTTTTAAGATTTTATTTATTTATTCATGAGAGACACAGAGAGAGAGAGAGAGAGGCAGAGACACAGGCAGAGGCAGAAGCAGGCTCCATGCAGGGACATGGGTCTCCAGCATCACACCCTGGGCTGCAGGCAGCGCTAAACCGCTGTGCCACCAGGGCTGCCCCATCGTAAGAATTTTTAAATCTGTTTTGAATAAATTGTTCAAGGTTCCTAAAGCATTGATTGAGGTGTGGCGGGTTACTTCTAAAAACAGTCAATAAGTTTATAAACAAATCTAAAATCTAGGTAATGGCTGCTTACCATTCATGTAACGGAAAAAAGAATTCCCTCAATCAGCTTATCTCTAGCAAGGTTCTAGAATATGTTAGACTAAGATACAATCTGATGATATGTAAATTTCGAGGGATTAGATGCCCAGTAAATAATTAATAACAGAATAAAAATATAATCACCGGAGCAGAAACTTTTGGACTTTGCTTCTAAACTGCAGCCACCATGTTGTACATGTTGTATTCCTTCTCTTTTTCCTTTTTTTAAAGATTTTTATTTATTTATTCATGAGAGACACAGAGAGAGGCAGAGACACAGGCAGAGGGACAAGCAGGCTCCATGCAGGGAGCCCGAAGTGGGACTCGATCCTGGGTCTCCAGGATCTGGCAATGGCTGAAGGCAGGTGCTAAACTGCTGAGCCACCTGGGCTGCCCTCTTCTTTTTTTTTTTTTACTCTACTCCTGGCACCTGGTTACAGTGCTTGGCAGTGACATTTTCTTCCCACTCTTTGTGTAATAAGTACTCAGTAAAAGTTGAGTTTTTGTTACCCCTCTGTGGGAATAGCAATACTTCGTAGGGCTGTCGGAATGGTTGAGTTAATATTTAATTATGTGAATGATTATAATTTACCTGAATAATTCTTAGTAGATTCTTCAGGACTGAGATGCTGTGTTTCTAGGAAGACTAGACCCAGACAATGGATAGACTTGAGCCCCATATGACTAACAAACATATCTCCTAGTCCTTCAAGATTACTCAATTCTCTATCACATGTTTTAAACTTTAAAAATGATACATTGTGTGTATTTCACTTGTCTGCAAGTTTTGATAGGCTTTTAGGAGCCTATCAAGGTGACAATATAAAATTTAGGTAGGAATAAATGACCTATGTATACAAGCAGAACATAGAAGTAAAAGTCAAAGATTAATTTCATCAAAGCAGCTCTTTTTTTTTTTAAGTATTTAAGAGTTTTCTGGTAAATTTTAACTTGGTTTTTATATTTAGTCAAATATCTCTAATATTTAGATAAAAGCTTTTCATTGAAGTGATTTTATATTTTTAAAATATTAAACACTGTTTTGGACTTTCTTGCTGCTATCTTGCATGGGGGGGATGCTGAACAAATATTTAGCACTTAAAGAATCTAAGCATATGCTTTGGAGAGTATATAAGGAATTACGCACTAAGTTGAACTTTAGAATTAACCATCTCTGAATATTTTTCTCTGTCCTGGTCAAATGTATTCTCAGTATTAACATATTTATTGAATATACATATATGTGCCAGGGCTTTATCTGTATTTTCTCATTTAATCCTCTAGCAACCTGTGAAGGTTGTTATCTCCATGTTAGAGAGATGCAGTAACTTATCCAGTGTCCATCATTATGGTCACTACATCCAGGACTCTAACACTCTGTTCTTAGTCATTTTGATAACTTACCTTACCTTTGCATTTCTAATTGGTCTTTTGATAAATTAATAAATAGATTACCAAAAATTGCAGGCTTAGAAAACAAAAGCCTAATGTATCTCAAGTGATTTTTTTTCCTTGTTTGTTAGGTGCATGTTTATAATAAGATCTTACGAGTTAAAAACGAGTAGGATATTCTTGATTCTTTTATTAAGTTTGAATGTTTTTCTGATTTTTTTTCTTGCAATTAATGAGCAAATGCAAAAGACGACATTTGAGAACATTGGGGCAGATTATTACCCAAGAAAATTACTGATTTTTTTCTTGCAATTAATGAGCAAATGCAAAAGACGACATTTGAGAGTATTTGGGGCAGATTATTACCCAAGAAAATTAGTGTGAAAAAAAAAGTAAGAAAATCTTTAATTCTTTGGGTATTGCATATATCAATTTGTTTAAACAACCAACTTTCAAATATACACAATAGTCTATATAAAATACCTCATATTTAGTCATTTCAAGTAACTTATAAAATTTTTGCAAACAGGAGCAATGTTTTATCCTAATTTTGTGGTTCAAAAACAGCACAGAAGAGCACCCTAGAAAATTCAAATTGTATTGCACAATGTGAGGGACGGGGCATATATAGACTGATGGTTTTCATCCATTTGCTTAATTTTTACATTTTTAGGCTATCAGTCTGTAGGAGATCTTTTTAGGAAACTTACCTTTCTCTCAGCCTTGCTATTTGCATATGCTCCCCCCTCGACCCCCACAATGAAGACGGAAAAGGATTTCAAATAGCATTTTATGCCCACGAGGACACTCCGGACTTGAAGCTTGTTAATAGATTTACAGACTCACCCCTTGGCCTTTTGTTCTCTGTTTCTTCTACTTGATTCTTGATTATATACCTTGAACACTCTTACGGGGTAGGTCTGATGTCCTTTTCATAGATAACATATATATATAAGTGCTTTGAGAACACACAGACATATATACACACTCACCCCACACATGAATAGCAATCTCTGATAAAATATATAAGAGGAAATTAAGATAACAGCAGTATCTTAATACAGTGGTTCTCAAACACGTTGGTCTCAGAACCCCTTTACGCTCTTAAATATTGAAGACCTCAAAGAGCTCTTGTTTATGTGGGTTGTATCAATTGATATTTGCCACATCAGAAATTTAAGCAGAAGCTTTTAAGGGAATACTTATTTATTTTAAAACCATAATTATTCACTTAAAAGCTTGAATTGCACCAATGCAACAAATGCTACCAGTTTTCCTTTAAGTAAAAAGCTCACTTCATTCATTTTTGAGAAAAATATCTGCCAGATATCCATGTCTGAATAACTGGGTTTTGTTTTTTTTTTTGTTTATGGGAGGGCTTTTTTGTCTATTACTAATTCTTTCAAGTAAAAATGGTGTTTTCATGAAAAAAAGAAATAGTTCAGCATATAACTCAGTTATTTTAGATGCTTTCCCTGGAGACAACCATGTGTGCGGTTAAAGTATTTGCACATCCTGTTTCTTCATCATGCAGAATATTAAGACTCAAGGGTCAGGATTTAATAAAAATCATAATTTTCACTGCTTCAACAAAGACATTCTTAAGTAAAACTGGCTTTTTTTTTTTTTAACAGAGAGTGCATGGCAGTGAAATAACTTTGATGCTATTGCTTATTCTTAACTAAAGCCCAATAGTTTCACCCACAAATGCTTTTGCTCAAATAGTGCAAATGTCAACACAGTGTAAAAGGCTAATAATGTCTTAGTAATGTGAAAATATTTTTGATCTCTTGGACCTTCTGAAGAGTCTTGGGTACTACCAACACACCACAGACCACATGTGAAGAATTGCTGTTCTAATACAGTAAATTGGAGACCAGAAATGAAACAGAAAATATGGGTGGAAGAGGGACTGTTCATGATCTGGGAAATAAATCTGGAAAAAAGCTTCGACCTATGGTCTGGATTTATGACTAAGTAGAGCCAAGTACTTAAACAAGTGGAAAGAGAGATAGTATAGCCTTCTAAGACCTGAATCAGCCTACCTTTTAGCTTGAGATCTGAATTTGTGAACATTTGAATATTCTCATATGTTGGTAGTTTGGGCATAACATCATAAGATGTGGTATTTGCAGCCAGGTAGAAGTGACTGTAAAAGTACTCGACGGGTATAGAAAAAGGGGAGAAAAACAAACTCAATTTGATTGAGCCTACATCAGATATCCTAAAACACTTGAAAAAAAACTCATTTTCACTTAAAAGGTCAAAATCAGTGGCACAAATACACTTAAGGACAGCCAGCCAGATCAACAATCAAGATATGTATTTACTTCAAAAACATAAAAGTACGACAGTCTGAAATGATTTAAAATAAATATATTTAAGTTCCTCGGAGATTTCTAGTTCCATATTCAATAGCTTGACAATTATTTAAGGATAAAGGCGGCATAAAGATGTTTTCAATAGGGGCATCTGGCTGGCTCAGGAGAGTATGCAACTCTTGATCTTTGGTGGTGTGAGTTCAAGCCCCACATTGGACATAGAGATTACTTTGAAATAAAATTTTAAAAAAAGATATCTTCAATGTAGAATAGTTAAAGAGTTATCAAAAAAAACTTCTGTTTACTTCAGCAGGAACTCAAATTTACTTTGTATGATACAGATTCTTAGGAGTTACAGAACCGGTACTAGCAGGCTGACAAGCAGAGGGATATCATAGAAGAATGAAATGGAAGCCTTTTGTAACAGACTTCACTGCCCAGTACATAGCGGGAATAAAGTGAAATAGCATCAGTAACAAAACGTTTTTTAAAATGAATGTCTTCAGTAAACGTGTAAGGACTTTAACTCATAAAAATCAGTACCTTGGGGGAACGCCTGGGTGGCTCAGCGGTTGAGCATCTGCCTTTGACTCAGAACGTGATCCCGGAATCGAGTCCCACATCAGGCTTCCTGCATGGAGCCTGCTTCTCCCTCTGCCTGTGTCTCTGCTTCTCTCTGTGTGTGTCTCTCATGAATAAGTAAATAAAATCTTTAAAAAAAAAAAAATCAGTACCTTGACTCTAGACATCTAATCTTACTGATTATAAAGGCAGACATGCCGTGATAGTTCATTTTCAGCACTGATTCTTTGATTTAGTAAAACAGCATTCATTTGATTTTGCGTATAAATACTCATACACAGTATACTTTTTTTTAAAAAAGATTTTATTTATTGTGGGATCCCTGGGTGGCTGCTTCTCCCTCTGTGTCTCTGCCTCTATGTGTCTCTCATGAATAAATAAATCGTTGTTTTTTTTTTTTTAAAGATGGGAGAAGCAGGCTCCATGCAGGGAGCCTGATATGGGACTGGAGTCCGATGTGGAACTCAATACTGGGACTCCAGGACCACGCCCTGAGCCGAAGGCAGGCGCTAAATCGCTGAGCCATCCAGGGATCCCACAATATACTTTTAAGTCTATTTCTTTTTCTTTTAGATCTATTTTCTGTTAGATTTCAGTTAGATCATTTTCTAGGCTAAACCTTGGGCAGAAAAAGTAGATGACATCAGATTAATGATGAAACCAAATAGCAATCAGGACACTGCAACTAGAAACTGGTAAAAGACACCCAAATATACATGAATACTAGTGTTCCCAATAGAAGCATCAGTGAGCTGAGCAGGCTCTAAAAATAGGATCAAGGACTGGGACTCTGGCTATAGGCTAAATAACTCATTGAAAATATCAGGGGTCTCCAAACTTTTTATCATGAATCCCTATCAGTAGAAAATTTTATGCATAGAGTCCCAATATGCAGCCATAACTTAGATGGATATTTTACTAGGTCAGTATCTTTTTTTTTTTTTTTTTTAAGTGGGTTTAACTAAGGACTTGAACTCATGACCCTGAGATCAAGACCTGAGCTGAGGTCAGGAGTCAAATGCTTAACTGGCTGAGCTACTCGGGCGTCCCTCAATGTCAGTATGTTACAGCATTATTACATCATGATTGGGGTAAATTTCATTCATATTTTTAAATCCTAAATTCAAATGCTCATCTGATATATATATATGCCATCATCTTGTGATCTGATTAAGTAAAATCTGTTTTTCCTTGGAATGTGGCTAATGAATATAGCTCATAAAGGGGGTTAATGCTTCTATTTTCTCTTTCGGATATGAGTTTTTGTATTATTAGTCTATAGTTTCCATGAAGACATTTTTAAGCCATTGGTCTGTTTTGCGAAGGTTGGTTTGGTTAAAACTAGGTAACTTATTCATTCCATTAACTCACTTAGCCAGGCATACTCACATTGCAGTACATGAACAGAATAAAAATAGGTGAAGGTATCCCTGTCCTTGCATGTTATGAAACTCCTCTTACCTTCGGGATACCCAGCATACTGTACTGGCATGTGACACGGACCTACAGATCCAGCATGGGTTTCAGTGATCTATTGATTTCAGTAAAGCTTTCATTCCTTCTTTAAGTCTAAAAATAAATATAAATAGTTCAAATATTTACTTCTCATATACCAATTAACTGACTATTGCAGTTTATTTTGGAGAATAGCGTAGAGAACCAAGCAGAGACGTTAACTCCAAAGTTGCAAAATTAATGAGGGATCTGCCATGTGCCTAGCATCTTTGGCAACTTGAGGCTGTCATTATGAAATATGGAACCTTCTGACCTCAAGAGAAGCTTACTGTCCATCTTGTCCTAGATTCTTACAAGCTCTTCTACAGATAGAAGATCATGTTAGCAGTTTTAGCCATTCTTCATGGAATAGAGAGGAATGGGAAAATGAATTTCATAAGTGGTAAGGCAATATAAATCATACCAGTACTCGTTGTTTAGACTAGGAATACAAACTGAAGTGCACATAGGAACCACCCTCATAAAGTAAGTGAGTGAAACAAGCTGTTTGGAAGAAAAACAAGAGTATAAGCTCATTGATTGCTGGTAACTAACATGCATCCTGAGTATTGTTGAGACAGCCGAGAATGGCAACAGTCTGGAAAAAGCACATGCCCTGTCTTACGTGTCATCTGTCATTCAGTTCCACATGGTGGTTGCTTTATGGGAATATGGGCCTGATGCTGCCATATTTTTAGTTTCCCCAAAGCAAGGAAAAGCAGGAAATCCAATTTTTTATGTGCAGTATGCTGGTATTAAAAGACAAACAACAAACTCCTATTTTTTATGAATTCTGGGAAGATCACACAAATATTATCTGGAGGCCAGGTTTCACCATGGGCTGCCAATATAGAATTTTGAGTGTAAATCAAAATAGCAGTAGAATATAGGGAGAAGTAAGATAGTTGGATAATTTACCCTCAGGTTGTTTTGTATTTCATGTAGTGAAATGTGTGTATCTTGTCCCTTTTATCCCATGAGATAAAGACCAGAATTGCAAACATGACATTTATTTATACTTATAACAAAAAGGTAGCTTTGAAATGATGGTTATATAAGACTTGAAATATGATTTTATTTGTAGATTATTGGAAATTGGGTTTTTTTTTTTCTTTAATCAGTTATTTAATGAGCATTTACTATGTGCCAGACCTTCTGCTGGGTAGACACTGAAAATCCTGAGTAAGACCAAATGCAGACATGACAGTCTGCCAAGGGACAGGGAAAGGCATTAGGCTTAAGAGCAATGAGCTTTAGTACAGTATGCCATTTATTTACTATTTTTTGTATTTAGTTAGAAACTAGTTTTTATTTTTGTTTTGGGTTTTGTTTTTAAATAAGGCAAGACACAAGAAAAATGACTATAGTAGAGTTAATGAACCCAAGTCTGTGGCCGCCCAGGGGACAGAATAGTTCTACCATAAGAAGCTGCATAGGGCCTTTAAGATGAGCTTGTCAGAGAACAGCTTTGGAGTGGGACAGTTCCCTGACAGAAGACACAAATACACTGAAACCATAAATACATGATAAGTTTCAGGGGGCAGTAGTATTACAGAGTGACAGTCGTACAGTATCTGGCAGGAGGTACAGTGCATATAAATCTAGAAGGATAAGATTGAGGGTACATCAGCCATGCCTGTTAGGCCAAGTTAAGAAGTTTGGGCTTTTGTGTTTTTGTAAATTTAGTTCTGGAAAGTCATTGAGGAAATCCCTTTAAACAAGGGAGTAACATGACCAGATCTTCATTTCAGATCAGTGTGACATCACTGTAAAGCACCTGTCCAACAGAAACAGAATGCAAACTACAAATGCAAGCCACATAATAATTTTAAGTGTTTACTGGCCACACTAAAAAGGTGAATAGAAACAGGTGAAATTAATTTTAATAATGTATTTTATTTATAAATCCAAATGTTGTTTCAACAAGTAATCAATATAAACGATTTATTATCAATGAGATATTTTACATTTTGTGTACTACATCTTTGTAATTCATAATCTAATTTACAGTTAAAGCTATCTTAATTTAGGCAAACCATTTTTTATTTTAGAGAGCAGGCACAGGGATGGTGGTAGAGGTTGCAGAGGGAGAGGGAGAGAATCCCAAGTAGACTCCCCAGTGAGCACTGAGCACAGAACCCTGGAACCCTACACAGGATTCAGTCTCACAACCCTGAGTTCATGACCTGAGCCAAAATCAAGAGTCTGAAACATAAAACTTAAACCACTGAGCCACCCAGGAATCCCTAACCAAAGGTTTTAAAAGAATGACATCGGGAACGCCTGGGTGGCTCAGTAATTGAAGTCTGCCTTTGGCTCAGGTCATGATCTGGGGGTCCCTGGGATGGTGTCCCCACATCAGGCTCCCTACGGGGAGCCTATTCTCCCTCTGCCTATGTCTCTGCCTCTCTATTTGTATCTCTCATGAATAAATAAATAAAATCTTCTTTAAAAAAAAATGACAGGCAAAATGCCAAAGAATGAAAGCTTAGGCAACTTTTTTCCCCCCACTCAGTGTTAGGTTTCTAGGATTCATTCATATTGACATGGGCAGTTGTAGTTCATATATCTTTATTACTATTAAACTTCCCATTGTAGGTGTATACTATCCATTTGCCTGGTGCTCCCACTTTTTCTGTGTTTTGATATTATAAACCATGTCACTGAACATGCTTATGCATGTTCTGTAGTACACATGGGTAAGAATTGCTCTTAGATCTATGTACTAGGAGATATTAATCCTTTGTGACATTATTGCAAATATTTTCACCTAGTTTGTAGCTTGTTTTATATTCAAAAGCTGACTTTTCATTTCAAAAGTTCTTTTTCTGTAGTTGAATTTAACAATCTTTTATGGTTAGTATGTTTGATTTTTAATCTTAAGAATTTTTTCCTTTATGGACACAGATTCCTTTTATCGTCTTAAAATTTTTTAAAGACTCATATTTTACATTTGTCTTTAGCCTATCTGGACCACTTATTGAAGTCCTTTTTTGTATTTGTTATGATTGCTACATAGTGAATTACCCCAAACTTAGCACATAAAAAAGCAGACATTTCTTATTTCAGCTAATATGGGTCAGAAATCTGGGAGACACTTAGCCTGGAGGAGTTTCAGCCCAGAGTCTCTCAGTTCACAGTGAAGCTGTTGACTGGAATGGAGTCATCTCTAGTGCCCAGCTTACTCACATGGCCATTGGGAAGTCTCAGATGAAACACTTCCAGGCTCACTCATGTGGTTGCTGATAGTCTGTGGTTCCTCATCACTAGAGTATCTCTATAAGTTGCCTAAGTCTCCTCTCAACCTGGCAGCTGGCTTCCCCCTTAGCCAGTGATTCAAGAGAGAAAAGAAGACAAATTGTAGTCTCTTTATCACCTAGTCTCAGAAAGAATGTTCAACTCATTCTATCATATTCAATTTACTAGAAGCAAGTTACTATGTCCAGTCCACACTTAAAGGGAAGAAAATTAATCTTTCCTCTTGAGGGGAGGAGTATCAGAGTTTGTGGACATATCTTTAAAACCACCACACTTCTTTCCTTGGTGATCTACAAGGCCAGCTTTGTTAGATGGAATTTATCTAGTCACACACAGGTCTCTTTCGGACTCCTCATTGTTCCGTTGGTTAAATTTGAGTATCCGGTTTTCTTTTTCTAATCCTAAATGGGTATGTGCCCAGTTTTCTGGCCTGTGTTTTCATTCTTTATTCATGAACATTTATGGGTAGAGAGTATCCATTCGCTTTAACTGAAGATTCCAAACTATGTACTGCATATCATCTCAGACTCTTCATACCTGTAACCAGATTCCTTCTATCTCTTTACAGGAAAAAAAAAATCTCTTGATAGTAATTATCCTGGTTATGGCCTGATTCAAGGCCCAATATTAATCCATGAGAGGCATTATATCAGTGTTTAACAGTATGGGCTTTGATACCAGACCTGTACTGAATTTTATCTATTTGGTAGATGAATGACCTTGAGCAAAACAAAGCCTCCCTGCCTTTGAGTTTATATTCTTTTTTTTTTTTTAAGATTTTATTTATTTATTCATGAAAGACACACACACACACACAGAGGCAGAGACACAGGCAGAGGGAGAAGCAGGATCCATGCAGGGAGCCCGATGTGGGACTCGATCCCGGGTCTCCAGAATCAGGTCCTGGGCTGAAGGTGGCGCTAAATCGCTGAGCCACCCAGGCTGCCTTGAGTTTATATTCTAGTGAAAAATGGACAAATACTTAAATATTAACAGGTAGTGATAATTACAATGGTGGAAAAATAGAGCAGCATGAATAAAGGAAGAAGGTACTGTGGATTGGAGCAATATTATTTGATATAGTGTGGTTAGGAAAGGCCTCTCTGATAAAGTCCTTCTGCATTAAAATTCTCTACCACTGAGCTATACCCCCATGATAAAGTCCTTTTGGAACAGGGAGCGGTGAAGTAGGAAGTGAACCATGTATTCCAGGCAGAGAGAGTAGCCAGTGCTAAGCTCTGAGAAGTTTACCTACCTTCTTATCTTCAAGGAATAGCAAGGAGACTTTTATGCAAAGAGATTCGACTAGGGGAAAAGTAGCAATGTGTAAGCAGAATTATTAAAGGAAGAAAGGATCTTGTAGACCATTATATGAACTTTGATTTTTATTCAGGGAGAACTCAGAAGCCACTGGGGAATTTTGAGTGGAGGATATAATGTTTTCTGCCTCGTATTTTTAAAATATCACCCTGGTTGATATATTGACAGTAGACTGAAGGAGGGAAAAGGACAGGAGCAGCATTATTTAGAAGGCTTTTAAGAGTATAATTCAAATGAAGTCGTTCAGCTCAGGATGTTGTGATGGTGATGATCAGATTCAAAATATGCTTTTTAAATAAAGCTATCAGAATTTGCTGAAGGATTAAGCTTTTGGCTACTACACCATATTTGGGGTTTTTTGTTTTATAGAAAATTTAGAAGTTACAAATAGAAAAAGAAATTCTTTATTTTCTGTTTAGAGATGACCACTGTTAAAATTTTGATATATAATGTTTTTGTAGTGTGATAATATCCATAGGTGTAGACACATGCACAATTGTATGTGTAAAAAAACATTTAAGTAAACTCTACCCCCAACATAGGGCTCGAACTCACAACCCAGAGATCAAGAGTCACATGCTCTATCAACTGAGCCAGCTAGACCTCATAAACAAACTATATGTAACAAATATTTTTCAGTGTCATTAAATATTGCCCAACATTTCAATGACTGTATAATATTCTATCCTGTGAATGAATTACAGTTTATTTGATTCCATATCAACATTTAGGATGCTTAGGATTTAATGCATATATAGCATTTAACGGAACATTGCATTCTTTTAAGCATATGCACGATCAGGAAGACAAATTTCCAAGTACTCGAGAACTGAAATACTGAAATATTCAAAAATGAGGTCCTACAGACTCATGAAATAGCATCTCCTCTTTGCTTATCAGTCTCGGCTTAACAGTTACCTCCAAATCACCCCTTTTGATTTTGATACTAATAAATAAGACTGTCTGAATTTCATACTAATATTTGGTAGGCACACTGGAGTATGATCAGAAGAATTGTTATATGAGCTGGTAAACTATCTTCTGTATTATACTTAGGGGAAAAGAAAATCATTTATTGACCATTGAAAATGAATTTTTTAAGTATTTATCACCATCTACATTTATTTTGTAATTAAGAATTTCTAGAATGTTAATGAGCCAGATTTTAGTAATATATTTAGGCTTTAATGACTCATTTTTGAGTACAGTAATGCTTCTTCCCCATTTTTTGGTCTCATTTTGTATAGATTGCTTCTATCTTTGCTTTTGCCACCTGTGGAGGTTTTAAGGGCAAAACAGAAATTCAAGTGACTTGCCCTTCACTTACTGAAAATAAAACAATTACAGCTGCTTTTGCTTACCCATTCAGGTAAGAGATTTATTTGTTTGTTTTGTGGTTAAAAACTTTTTACTTTGGTACTGACTCGATAACATTTCCAGCAATTTATTATCCTGGGGGGTAGAAAATTTTAAATTGTACACATGCTCATTTTTAAGTGCTAATCATTGCTTCTCAAACTGTGGTACATGGACCAATGCCTGTCTGCAAACTGTGTTCCTGGCCTGTAATGAATTAAGTAAAGAAAATGAGAATAAGCATTTAGAAACTTTTTATTCTGTCATCCCACGGTGGATTGAAAATTTAAACTCAAAACAGAGACTGCTCCATTACCTTAGCGTGAGAAGCCATGATGTAGAAGCAAACATAGCTTAAGAAAATTGAAATTTCGCATGTATTATTTACAATTACTAAATAATATCATCCCTATATAGTTTTAAGGCATATATTTATATAAAGTGAGGAGTTTCTGTGCTTATTTTCTTACTCAAACTAAAATGAGTATTTTGTGATTTCTGTTTAACTTCAGTGTTGATCGAATATGTCCTGGGTTTAAGCCATGGTGTAAATCATCTTACACTTAATACTTACCTGACCTCTCTAGGACTCGAAATTTCTCTACACTGAATTGGAAATACTACCTTTTAAGGTTGTTTTGATGATTAAATAACACCTTACGCTAAAAATATGTCAGCAGGGCTTTGGTTATGAATCCTTGCCTGTCCATTTGCTAGCCCTTCTCTTATAAAGTTCCTAATGAGGAGCTTTTATGACATATTTAGTGATAGATCCTTTTGAATTTATAGATAAGGAAATTAATTTTTTTTTTTTTTTTAGATAAGGAAATTTAAAAACAATCTAAAGTTAGCAGCTAATTAATCTAGGGTTAAAATGTGAAATCGTAATTGGCTCTCCTGGTGCTAGTCACACATACTTTGGCTCCTAGAATGGAATAGCATGTCTCAAATTGCAGACTATTTTGTATCAGCTCTCTTAATCTGCTGAATTTTTATTGCAGGAAAATAGTATTAGGGTGTGAAAGTGTTTAATGCAGTCTATATTCAGTCTATCATAAACCAATTAATTACAGGGCATAATTTATAATTTATGTACATTTCTTAGGAAATTTTTTTTTTTTGGAAATTTTTAATTTAAATATTTGAATTTTCCCCCAAAGGAAAATGTCTGTAATATATTGTGGGAGTGGTTTTTTTTTTTTTTTTTCCAAATGTCATTTCAGTATTCTACTTATGGATTTCTGTCCCTATTGGGAAAGTCCAAGTAATTCACAAATTTATTTGAGCTTTTTTTTTTAACAGGTTGAATGAAGCATCATTTCTAGCACAGCCAGATGTAAATGTGTGTGATGTAAATTGGAAAAGCTATGTCCTTATCGGAGATTACTCTTCTTCCGCACAATTCTATGTCACATTTGCAGTCTTTGTCTTCCTGTACTGCATCGCTGCTCTTTTGCTCTATGTTGGTTATACGAGCCTGTATCGGGATAGTCGAAAACTTCCCATGATTGTAAGTAAACTATTTTTATACAAAAATCATTTGTATAAGGATATTATATTTGAAGTTAAATACAGATTTTCTTACACTGGAAATGAAAATTCTTGGCATGAATCAGTTCAACATATTTTGATCTGTTTACCATGAAGTTGAGCTTTCTCTCATTGTCACGTTGAACCTAATTCTTTGAGCCTATTTTCAACACCTTCTGTGTACTCTAGGGAATACAGAAGTCTGTTTGTTTGTAAGTCTTATTTTAACCTGGAAGGATCTCAAATATATAGAGCATATTAGGTTGCAAGTAGAGAAAGTAAGTAGAAATTAATGCCTTTGAATTGAGGAATTGCTGACCATACTAGTAGTCTCATGACGGTGTTCCTTCCTACTTCTTATCTTTCTTCTCTTTTCTCAAAGGCCCCCTTTATTGCCTCTACAATGTTTTATTGAGCTTAATAGTCAATATCGGAAATCAGCAAACTATGGCCCACAAGCCAAATCTGACTCACTGCCATTTTTTTTTTAACGAAGTTTTCTTTATAGCACAGCCATACCCGAACATTTCCATACTATTACTGCTTTCATGTTATAGTGGCAGAGTTAATTAAGTAGTTGTAAGAGAGACCAAACATATATATTGTCTGGCCCATTTCAGGAAAAGTTTGCTGACTCCTGGTCTCTATTCCTAAATTCCTTAAATTAAAATCTGACCCAGTTAATTCTGTAAAAATTAGAGAATTCGCACTAATGGTATTCATGAGCTAATTTTGAATCTTGGAGATGGCAACAAAGGATTTGGATTTGAAGTCCTAACACCTTCCTTGGCTTCAGAGTCTTCTGAGCTAGAAATAAAAATAATCTCTGAGATTTAGGTAGTAAAATCTCTCCTCTGGATTATTGGTGCAAATGCAGAGATAAGCCATAGTTTTAATCCAGAGGTCCACAACAAAAGAATAACTACAAAGTCAGTATTAGTGTTATTGACTTGAAGGGAGAAGAGAGGTGCTTTTGAGATACTGGTCATTTATATCTTGAGAAAACACTCCTCAGTTAATTACTTGTGAAGTTAAAGTGAAGGCTATTTGAGTATGAAGAAATTATTAAATAAGGTAACAGTTTATTGTTTATTTTTAATTTTTGCTGCCTGGATCATAAGAATGCAAATGGTAAGTAGAGAATAAAACAGTCTGTTACAATTCTTATTTATTTCATTTCTTATATCTGAGAAGAGATTCTTAAAGCTGACATTTTCATAAAATATTTTCTTGGACATCTTTCAGAAAGATACCAACTATTTAAATTTGCGGTGTTTAATCAAGAGAAATTACATATTAAGAATATGTAACTTCTGGAGACTTTCCAAGACTTACTTTAAAAAGGAACTGTGGGAGTGCCTGTAGCTCAGTCAGCTAAGCATCCAACTCTTTTTTTTTTTCTTTTTCAAAGATTTTACTTATTTATTCATGAGAGACATAGAGAGGCAGAGACACAGGCAGAAAGAGAAGCAGGCTCCCTGAGAAGAGCCTGATGTGAGACTGTATCCCAGGACCCTGGGATCATACCCTGAGCAAAGGCAAATGTTCAGCCACTGAGCCACCCAGGTGTCCCTAAGCATCCAACTTTTGATCTGAGCTCAGGTCTTGATCTCAGGGTCATGAGTCCAAGCCCTGTGTTGGAGGGGAGTTCAAGCCCCCATGGAGCATACTGAAGAAAAAAAAAAAAAACTATGGTAATCATATAGATATTATATTTTGTTAAAGGACTTTATAATTTAAATACTAGACGAAGACATTTCTTGCCATTTTGTCATTAATCCCAACAAACTTTTAAGTTAACTCTAGCAGTGAACCTTTTTTGTTTAGTGCACTTTTACAAATCACACTTTCTAAGGCAGCATCCAAGTCTATTTTTGTAGAGAGTTTCTCTATTAAAACTATAAAACTCTAACTAGGTGCATCATTCAGAAAGTCAAAAGACAGTTTCCATCTCAGTGTGATCAATTGATGGTCATAGAGAGATAATCTAGAACTAGCCCTTTACATGTTCAAGCTTCTAAATTAAATTAAATTTTGAATTCTTCTTTTAATTTAACCATATAAATGTAAAAAAAAAATTCTTGAGATAGCCAAGTTTAAAATCTAGCCAAATATGACATTGATTTTTTTTTTTTAAGTACTCTTTGTTAATGAGGACATGCCTTTTTGGCAATGTACTCAGTTCTCTACTAAGATATTTCTAAGAGCATTTCAATTGTGGTATTTAAAATCAACTTCCATTTTTAAGCGAACGTAGCAATATTTTTTTGGTGTTAAATAGCAGGAGCTTAAGGGCCATATGGAAAATCAGAAATAACAAAAGAACAAGACTAAACAAACATAAAATATCCCAAATCCTAAATATCTGCTGTGAAACAGATCCCAACTTATGGGTGGGACCAAGGCTGCTAGGATGCCGCAAGCAGCTATGGTTGTGTGTTGCAGAACTGCATCCTAAAAACACAGTCCTCTCAGTAGGTAGGAGAGAGATGATCTTCAGAGGCTCTCATTCCCCCCACCTCCCCTCACCCTAAGGTTACTTTGTGGATCATTTTCAGAAAAGTTACCTGCTTTTGAAATACAAGAATGTCATGCCAGCAGCAAAGTAGACTTAAGGAACATAATCAGAAAAACATCAGTGTGCTTTTTAATTAGGAATCTGGAAGGAAGAAACCTAGAAATTAAAAGGATTTGACATAGATTGGTCAAAGCTACGAACTTTAACCCAGAGAGAAGGTGTGATAACCTTGTACTATTTATCAGTTCTCCAAAAGGCATTGTGTTTCTAGCAAGTGATGAGAAAATGTCTACCCTCAACAAAAGTACAGTTGAGTGTGGAAGCAGAAAGAATACTCCCACACCGCAAAAATCTCCTGTCCTTTTTTCTTTGATTTACATTTTTTAATTTTTTTTATTTACATTTTTTTAAAAGAAGACCAGGAGCAGTGAAAAGCTCAAATGCAAAATGCAAACTTTGTAAAATTAGTCACTGTTTTTGGTTCTCAAATCACAAGGCATTTATTCATTGTCATCTTGACCTGGTGAGCAAGCTATATATAGTACAGTTTCTATATGTCATAAGTGATTACTGGTGTTTGGTCTAAATAAATGATTAAAAAGTAATTAAAAAACAATCAGATTGATTTGGTGGGAGGAGGGAACACTGATAAGCTCCAAAACCCATTTGTGAGCCTGCAGAGATTTTTGCTGCAGATGTGTAAGAAATCGTAGCTTTGGGTGTACCTGAATGCTGAGAATATATAATGCTAAAATATACAAATTTTACATTATTCCCACTTTGGTGGTTAATTTAAAGGAAAACCAAACAAGGTGGGACTTAACACTTTATATCATACGAATGCATTCTTCAAAAAGTCTTACTTAGATTTTTGTAACCAATACTGGTTAACAAAATTTTAGTTCCCCAGCAGAATAGATTGAGTAAAGAGAATACATTTTTTTCTTTCATCATCTTAGTAAGAAACTTATCCAGAGTATTTCAAACTTTAGTCCTATTCTTGAAAATGTAATAAGTAGCAAAGACTAGAATAGAAAACTACTAGTCAGAAGATGCCTTGAGAGATTATTATTTTTTATCCGCAATATAATGAGTATTCTTAAAATTTTAGGGTCATGAATTTTAAGAGAAGCAACTCATCCTGGATGCATGCTTCTTACCATTTCATTATCCAGATCATTGGCAACCAGATTTTTTTTTTTTAAGTTTTTTATTTTAGTTCCAATCATGGGGGATTAAACTGAAATTACAGTTTTGCCAGAATAGTAGGAGAGAGCAAGAGAAGGTAAGGGAATTGAGTGTGTGCAAGGGGTTGTAATAAAGGACTTTAGAATAGAAATTAAGGAGGAAATGAAATCATGAGTGAGGTAGAGAGGAAGAATGTGATAAAAATCAGATTGTATGTCTCAATGGGGTCATAGGAGTTTTGAAGTTGGGGTGCCCAGAGGAGAGGGAGCTGAAAAGAGAAGTGATCTTGGGAAAGTTGGGGGGGGGGGGGAGTGAAACTGGGATGATGAGGGAATATAGTTATTGGTGATAACAGGGAGTGAGGTGTAATCCTGGAATGGATGGTTGTGGTGAGGGCCACATGAAACTGATTCCTAGTGTCAAAATCTTAGACTCCAAAGTAGATGATTAAGTCTTGTTCACCGCCGAAACTCCGGCACTGTGCTAGTAAACAGCAATGTGTACAATGCTGATTGTGGCTTTTCTTACAAGGTATGTCATGTAGGCCATTTCTCAATACCACAGAGTTCAGTGAGATCTCAGTTCCTCCATCATGAATTTGAAATGTAGTAGTTTTAAATTAACTCTTCATTATTAACTCATACTTAATTTTGCTTTAGGACTTTGTTGTTACTCTTGTTGCTGCTTTTCTGTGGTTGGTGAGCACTTCAGCCTGGGCTAAAGCTCTTACAGATATTAAAATAGCTACTGGTCATGGTATTGTCAAGGAACTTCAGCCTTGTAATCATCAAGGAGTGATGTGTTATTTTGGCTCCGTGACTAGTATGGGATCCCTAAATGTATCTGTGGTATGTATGCAGTATTTATAAATATTTTATTATCACTTAGAAAAACTTTACTAGTGATAGAAGAAAGCAATAGTTTTTAATAAATTTCTGAATGAATATATTGTTTTCATTTTTACTAAGCTATCAGAAGCCTAGCTACCAGATAGCCTTTACCTTTATAAGAGTGAAGAAAAATGTCAGAAAAATTATTACTTGTTAACAGGTTTGGACAAGATCGTGATTGATTCTTTCTTCTCATTAAAATTGACTAGGCAAGACTTTCAGCTGAAAGGCACTAATAGTAGTCACTAACATTTGTAAAGACTACGTGTCAGGCATTGTGCTAAGGGCATTACATTACACTCATCTTGTTTAACTTACCCAGTAACCCTAAAAGGAATGTGGGAGGTAGTAGTATTACCTTCATCTTTACAGCTGGGAAAAAAATGCAGCTTGTGCTTTAATTTGCTCAAAGTAATACAGCTAGTAAGTTGGCAAGCCAAGGTGTGGGCTAGATATGACTTAAGGCCCATTCTCTAGTTTGACGGGCTTTGGGTCTTTGAAAGTAGTACTTTCATGGTTTCTTAAATGATCTAAAAAGAATTGGTATATATATAAATTTAAATTATATTTAGTCTGTTTTACCAAAGTACAGGTAAGTGTATTACTAAATACATTATTAATATACTGCATGTATTATGTTTAAGGAAGTCTTCTGTCTTTTCAAGAAAATATTTTTCTGGGGGATGAGGTCAATACTGCCTTGTAAAGCAATTTGGCCAGATTTTTCTGTTACAGCTTTGTGATGTAAAAGTCTTTTTGTAAAATAAATAGATAAATAAGTAAGTAAGTAAGTAAGCCTTTTTGTGCATTTATGTTGACCACAATCAGAGATGGACAATTTCAGAAATGTTTTTGTATGCAAATATGCAAAAAATGTAAAGCATTTGGTCTTCAGTAATATGCTACTCTCAAGTTCTTTATCCCAGTCTTAAATCATAAGCCACAATTGTTCTTATATTTGGAGGAAAAAAAATATTAAAAGGGTAGCTTCAGTTTATTCATCTCTGAGACTTTGATCTTGTCAGATTTGTGACTGGAAGACTAATTTCTTTTATGTTGACTAATGTAGAATGTGATGTAAAGTTCTTTGTGTGACCCCCATTCTCTTCTGCCTGTAGCTGTTGGAGTAGGAGAAATAAATAGTAGTGGAGAAAGAAGGGAAACAGGAAAGGATAACCAGGGACAGTTTATAACCATTAAGATGGAGGCAAGTGAAAGCCCCCAGAGAAGGAAGCATGGATTCCTGTTCCTCTTCACCTGAAAGCAATAAAGTCTAATTACAAAGTAATAGGATTTTACTTATTTTTCTCAAATTTAATCCCATCTTTTTGGTAATGTTGAGATGCAAAGATTAAGATTTCTTTTAGTCATAATTTTATATGTTAAAGATGTAGAGATTTTAGCTTTATTTCATTGGTAATAAGTTATTATATATACAGATTTAGCATTGACATGGAAAGTCGTCTTTTTTTATTCTACTTTATGGGTAGTTTAAATTTTAAATGAAATAAAGGTTTACTGCCTAGAAATGTTAATTTAAAGGAAAACGAAGATGGGTATAAATTTTTAAGTAGATTAGATTTTCATGTTTACTTTTCTCTTCCTTAGATCTTTGGCTTTCTGAATATGATACTTTGGGGAGGAAATGCATGGTTTGTGTACAAGGAGACCAGTTTACACAGTCCATCAAATACTTCTGCTTCCCACGGCCAAGGAGGTATTCCACCTCCTTCTGGAATATAATTATAAAGGGAGAAATACACTGTATGAAATATGTGACTATTCTATGACCTGTTGCCAACATCTTGAGAAGCATTATTTGTTTCTAATAAAAGTAATGGCTTTTTCAATAAATTGGTGGGTTTAAAATTTTGCTGCTTTTTTATATAAAGCCTGTGCCTTTCCTAGAAATTTAAGATGTAAATGTATTCTCACATGTAAATTTGAAAATTCAGGGGTCTATTATGAGATGATACACATTTTTAAATGACTGGTTATTTCTTTACTAAGTTGTTTGCCTTCCAAAGTGTTTACACCTGAAGCCTTAACATATATCTTCACTCAGAAAAGAGTTACATTTTCATATAATAATAGGAAGAAAATCTCTATTTGGAATATACACTACTGTAAGTTTGTACAGATCATATACCTAAGACCTGTCTTTGTTTAAGAAAGCCTTGATTACATAAATCATATTTAGGAAAACATATTTAGTTCAGAATTTGTATCTGAACATTGTTTATATGTTATGAAAAAAATTTTAATTGCAAAGACTGGTTGTATGTTTTATTTGTGTTTTTCTAAGTGACCTACAGTACTTAATAGGTGTGCTAAAATTGTTTTGGGAACGGGGTTTGGAAATTTCTAATAGATGTATAGTTAATTTAGTGATTCTGTCGCATGAGGTGTAAGCTTCCATTATGCTGGTTGTTTAACAGACTTGCTGTATAAGTAGAAAGAACATGGTTCAACTAGATATTTTGATATGTACGGGCATTACTCTTAGTGGTATTTGTTTGTTGTCCTTTGTTGCTCATCCTATGTAAGTGCAGGCTGGGACCTAGTCTCCTTGCAAGTGGAATAAAATAAGCCACCTGTTTTTGCAAACCCTTTCATAGGGTTAAAAAAATTAAGATTGCCTTTTACTTTGGAAACATTTAACATTTAGATTCAATGAAGTTGCTATTTTGAGTGTAGTATTGATATTGTGAAAATAAATGGAATTTGGATTTCATGTTTCTTGATGTTCATTCTTATTTCACAAAATGGATAATTAAGGAATTATTCATCATAAACAGGAATTTAAGTGAGCTGTATTATGGGTGCACTGTCTTTACACACACTTTTGGGTATATTCTGAATACAGGGATTACTCATATTTTGCTTCCTAATCTTTTTGTTGTACAGGGCCAGATTTCTTGTTCTTACCACGTGATTGTTTATATGTGAAGCACATCTTGCTGTTGCCTTATTTTTTGTTGCTTTTGTTCATGACAAGAATTGTCAATATGAGAATGTATATCTTTTATGCAACAAACTTAATAAAGAAGTTAAAAGAAAGAGTCCACTGATTGTTATATTACAAAGAAACCTTCATCTTAAAGGCAGAAGCAATGCAAAATGGAATTGATTTCCAAAGTAGGAAATAGAATATCCTAATAGTTTTTTAAATGTTCCTCAAGAAATAAAAGAGACAAAAAATGCTTTGGAGACCCTGGTTCTATCCTTCTTTCTTTCAGTCTTGTTTTTAAAATACTTATTTGTAAAATTCAGGTTAAGCTTTCCTGATAAACTTTTCTCACTGACTGCCCAGTAGGCAGCAAAGTCTTGTTTGTGAGCATATTCTCTGGAACCAAACTGCCTGAATTTGAATCTTGCCTTCACCATGTGCTAGCTATTAACTTTAGGCAGATTACTTACCCTCCGTGTGCTCCAATTTGCTTATCTGAAAGAAAAATGAGAATAAGTACTGACCTCACAGAGTGTTCTTGAGGATGAGTTAAGTTAGTAAATGTAAGGTCCTTAGAACAATATTCAGCAGTAAGTACTTTATAAACGTTGGCTGCAATTACTAACTTTTGGTGGCATCTAATACAAGGACTTTTAACCTGGAGTCCCTAGAGCTGGAGAGGGGAATGCGGTCTTGAGCAGAAAGGCAAGGTAAGCTTCAGGATTACATAGATCTCCCTTAAGATTCCTCAAAGAATCCTGGATATTCTAGCATTTATATTTCTGTTGGTCCGTGGTTGTACATAAAGTTAATGACCTTGAAAGTTAATAGCTATTGAGATTACAGCACATCCAGGAAGGAGTCCATTCTGGGGCTTTTTCACTTTCCAATTTTGCTTCTGATTTTGAGTCCACATCACAGGGTTAAGCAATTTATAGGATAATTTCTAGGACTGAAGTAACAAAAGCTTTGGAGTGCCTGGCTGGCTCAGTCAGTGGGACGTGTGACTCTTGATCTTGGGGTTGTGAGTTGGAGCCCCCCCATGTTGGGTACAGAGATTATTTACAACAAAATAAAATCCTTAAAAAAAAAAAAAAGTAATAAAAGCTTCAACTTACTGGGTGATAGGTTGTAGAGAATTATTTATAAACATCATTACAAATGTTTTTGTGAATTGAGGTCATTTGGAAGAGGATACTTAATTTTTAACCTGCTGTAAATGTTAAAGGCCGTGTTGCTTGTTACATGCTTCATGTTTCACATTTATTTATTTATTTATTTATTTATTTATTTATTTATTTATTCATTCATTCTTGAGAGATAGAAGGAGAGACAGAGCCAGAGACACAGGCAGAGACAGAGCCAGAGACACAGGCAGAGGGAGAAGCAGGCTCCATGCACCGGGAGCCCGACGTGGGATTCGATCCCGGGTCTCCAGGATCGCGCCCTGGGCCAAAGGCAGGCGCCAAACCGCTGTGCCACCCAGGGATCCCCCATGTTTCACATTTAAATTCAAATTTCTTAACTATGTAGTATTTCAGATAAGTTTAAGAAATAAAATATAACCAAGACCTCTACCACTAGATTGAACAAATGCTAACGTTTTGTTTTGTGTCAGATTTGTTGGTTTTGACTTTTTAAGGAAATAAAACATTACAGATACAGCCTTTTCCTTACTGAAATATAGTTAGCTTTTTGCACCTTTCACTATTAAAAAATAGTACTGAAATAAACATTTTTGTGAAATGTGTGAAGGCTTCTCTAGGACACATCACTAGAAGTGGAACTGTTGAAATATGAAATAATTCACATTTTCAAATGTAACTTGGGTATTACAAATCGGTCAGTAAAGTGCTTGCACCAATATGTGAGAGTCCCTGTTGACCCATATTCTTGCCACTTGATGTTACTGGACTCTTGCCAATCTGATGGGTTTGAAATAGTGTCTTTGGTGTGTTTTAATTGGTATTTCTCTGATGACTGTAGAGGTTCGTGATCTTTTTTTGTATTTATTGGACATTTAGTTTTCTCCTACTCTGTATTTATTGCCTATTCATATCTTTTGCCGATTTTTCTATCATGGTGTTTCTTTTTCCTGTGGATTTGAGGTGTTCTTTATACTGGATACTAATTCTTTGGCATTTATATTGATTGCAGATGTCTTTTCCCTATCCATGGCTTGTATTTTCACTTTATGATTTTTGTCGTACAAAAGTTTATCTTAACACTGATTTAACTTTATGGTTTTTGCCTTTTGTGGCTTACGAAATTCTCAGTGTCCTAAAGATACCTCTGTTTTCTGAATGTGTTAGATTTGTTTTTCGCTTTTAGGTCTTGAAGCCATTGGCAATGTATTTTTATATATAGTTTGAAGTAGGGATCGAATTTTTATATTTTTCAATACTCATGTCCAATTTTCATAGTGCCCTTTATTTAAAAGTTCATCTTTCAGGGGCGCCTGGGTGGCTCAATCAGTTAAGCAGCCACCTCTTGGTTTGGGCTCAGGTCATGACATCAGGGCTCCTGGGATCGAGCCCTACCTTGGGCTCCATGCTTGGCTGGGAGTGTGCTTGGGGATTCTTTCTCTCCTGCCTCTTCCCCCCTACCCCGCTTCTGCTCTCTCTCACTTTAAAGTAAATAAACCTTTAAAAAGGGGAAAGGGCATCTGAGTGGCACATCAGTTAAATGTCTGACTCTTGGTTTCTGCTCCAGTGGTGATCTCAGGATCTGGGGATGGTGCTCTTGCATCAGACTCCATACTTAGCACAGAGTCTGCTTGAATTTCTCTCTCAGATAAATAAATCTTAAAAAAAAAATAAAAGTTCATCTTCTAGTCACCTCTGTTTTATATCAAGCTTTCGTATTAATTGTAACTCTGTATACCCTATACCAGCACCATATCTAGCCCTATCTTTCCATAATTACATGTAACTTTCCAGGAAGAATTATTGACTGATAGAATAAGCACCAGAGCACCGTGATTATTTTTACTCAGTTGTCTTAGCTATTGTGAGCCCTGTACTCTTGTATAAATTTTAGGATCAATTTGGCCAAGTTCCTAAAAAGCTTTGTGGGACTTCAATTGAAAAGAATTGCATTCAATTAATAGATAAATTTGGTGAAATGACCATGTTTATAATACTGAGGCTTTGTATTTATGAATACGGTGTACCTCTCCATTTAGGTCTTTCGTGTCCATCAAAGTTACAATTTTCTACCTAAAGATTTAAATGTATATCTATGTGACTTGTAGCCTTTGTTATTATCCTATATAGTAATAACATTTAAGTTACATTTCAAATTATAATTTTCATTGTTGGTGTACAGAACTGATTTTTATCGATTTTTCTACACGGTAACTTTGCTAAGCCTCATTAATTTTAATAATTTGTAGATTCTTCTACTTTTTATATGGAAAATTATGCTATCTATAAAAATAGTTTTGTTTCTTCATTTTGTTTGGTAATTAAACCTTTTTCTCCTATTATCTTTAATTATAGTTGCATGGTGATTGACATTGAAATCTATGAAAAATAGAGTATGTGTTCATTTGAAAATACAACAGCTACCATTTTGTTTCAGGATAGCAAACTTAACCAGAAATTTATACCATCTTGTATCTTGGTCATGCTAGTAATGTATAAAATTTGATCAATATCAACAATTTTTAGGTTGTGGAACAAATTGAAAATTCCAGGTAAGCTGATCAAAATAAGAGAATAGTATTATATGACATATTTTATAATTCTGCCATCAGAGTCAATTTCTTACTGCTACAGTTTGGATTTTGCTTGTACAAGAATAGTAATTACAAGTGAAGCTTTGCTTGCTAGTCTAATTTGAAAAAATATTTAATATAGTTTCTTAACAGCTTCCATTCAGATATAATTAACTTGCAATAAATGCATATCTAGAGTATACAATTTAATAAGCCTTTATGTATCTGTGCAACGGTCACCACATCCAAGATAATAAATCTATATAGTCAAATCCAAAATGTTCTCGTGACCCTTGGTAAGCCCTCTAACCCATCCATCCCACTTATTTCCCAGCAGCCATGGATATTTGTCGCAATTAATTTGCATTTTCTGGAGTTGTATATAAATAGATTCAGTATTCTTTTTGCGGAACTTCTTTTCACCTAGCATAATTATTTTGAGATCTATGTTGCATATATCAACAGCCCATTCTTTTTAGTGCTGAATGTTGTTGGTTATACCACAAACGGTGTATATGTTCACCTGCTGGTAGATACTTGGGCTCTTTCCAGTTTGAGGCTAATACAAGTAAAGTTTCTGTGAATATTCATATAAACAGCTTTTTAGGTACATATGCTTCTCTTAGGGGTAAATAGCTAAGATTGTGATAACTGAGTCACATGGTAGGATTATGTTTAACTTTTTAAGAAATCCCATAGTGGTTGTACCATTCTAAATTCCCACCAGCAATGTGTGAGAGTTGAGATACTTCACATCTTCATCAACACTTAGTATGGTCAGTCTTTTAATTTTAGACATTCTAATGGGCGTGGATCTCATTGTGGTTCTAGTTTGTATTTCTGTAATGGCTAATGATGGGGAGCATATTTTCCTGTGTTCATGTGCCATTTTTATATCTTTAGTTAAGTATCTGCTCAAAACATTTGCCCTCTATGTTTTTCTTACTGAGTTTTGCGACTTCTTTAGATAAGTCTAGACACAAGTCCATTGTTGGACTTGTATTTCATTCTCCATCTTTCCAGGAGCACAAGTTTTTAATTTGTTTCATTTAAGTTGTTATTTTTTGCTTTTTTTTTTTTTAAATAATCTCTACACCCAACATGAGCTCAGACTCACAACCCTGAAATGAAGAGTCATATGCTGTACCATGCTGTACCGACTGAGCCAGCCAGGTGCCCCACAAGTTTTAAATTTTGATGGATTCAAATGTATCATGTTTCCCTTATGGATTGTACTTTTTTTTTTTGGATTGTACTTTTGGTGTTACATCTGTGAAATCTTTGCATAGCCCAAATCACAAATATTTTGTATATATTTTTTTCTCTAAAGGTTTTATAGTTTTAGGTCTTACATTTTGCACTATGGTTCATTTTGAGTTTATTTTTATGTGTGGTGCATGGTATTGATCAAAGTTCCTTTTTTTTTTTTTTTTTGCATATGGATATCCTGCGTTTCAGCACCATTTGTTCAAAAACTATCCTTCCTCCACCAAATTGCCTTTGTACCTTTGTTCAAACAAACAAACAAACAAAAAAACCCAATTGTCCATGTAAGTGTGGTTCAGTTGTTCCACTGACCCATTTGTCTATCCTGAGGCTGATACCACATTGTCTCTTGATTACTGTATCAAGTGTTGAAATCAGGTAGCGTGAGTCCTGCAGCTTTTTCTTTTTTACCAAGTTGTTTTAGCTGTTAGAGATCTTGCATTTCCATATGAATGTTAGAATCGGCTCAGTTTCTACAAAAATGCCTACTAGGGTTTTGACTGGAATGTGTTGAACTTGTAGATAATTCAGAAAGAATTGACATCTTAGTATTGAGTCTTTGACATGTGAACATGGTATAACTCTCCATTTGTATAGATCTTTGGTTTCTCTCAGCGTTGTATAGTTTTCAGTGTACAGAGTCTCGATGTTTTGTCAGATTTATCCCTTAGTTAATATTTTTATGCCATTGTAATCATTTTTTCACATAGAAAGGTAATTTATTTTTGCATATTAGTCTTATATGCTATAACCTCAATAAGCTGACTTCTACTAGTAGATATGAACTACTTGTTTCCATTCCAAGGTACGGTTTGATTCCCTATCAAAATCCCATGAGCCATCATTGTACTCCAGAAAATCAAAGTGACACAGTCATCATTGGTTCTATTGAAGTTTCTTTCTTGATAGGAAGATCCCTGTCAAGTGGGATATGCTTTTAAGGATCCCTTTTTTAGAGAGGAAAATATTTAGTCTGATTCATCCACTGATTAGCAGCCATCAGGATCACTTTAGAACCAGATGCTGAATCTCAGGCCCCACTCCAGATCTACAGAACCTGAATCTGCATTATTTGCATGCATATTAAACTGCTTCCTGTCCACAAAAAGCCCCATTGCAGATCCTTTACTTCTGGGTAGATCTGAAAAACTAGCTTCATGTGTCATTTATCAAAAGGAATCTCAAGCCATTATCCTATATGAGGAATAGACTATTGTGCCCATTGCTAGATTGTTTGAAGAAATAAATTTATTTACATACGTTTCAGTCTTTTTACAGCTTGGATTGGTCCATCATCAGAACGGAGAAGGAAGCTATGTGACCCAGGTAGAGATCGCAGATAAGTGAATAGGACCTTAATCACAATACCATCCTCGGGAACCAACAAGTGCTTTGCTTTTCCCGCGTCTCCTCCAGTTACACTCCATTCACTCACCTCCTCAACCACACCGTAGACCTCTTGACGCTACCTGCGTCTGAATTCTTTCCTACCAAATCCTAACGTCTTTTCAGTTCTCTCATCTCTTCAGTTCTCTCCCACGGCATCTGTTCTTTGAGCTTATCAGGACTGCTGGCGAGCCTCCTTCCTTTCCTCCCCATCTCCTCTGGTTTTGCTTCTAGTTCCTCTTTCTTCGCTACCTGGTGACTCCTCCCTCCTGCCCATGTTCTTGACTTCCTTGCCTAGCAGAATCCCAACCACAGATCATTCTGTCGGCTTTCTCTGGTCCTACCATCAGACAGCTGAGTCCTGCTGGAAAAGTCATTCAGCTGTGCAGACTGAAACTACTTTAAAAGTCTAGAATTTTGCTGGGCCCCCTTTGCAGTCCTTCCCAGGCAGCTCTAACCCATTCACTGTTTGTATGTGTTTCCCGAGGCTGCTATGACAAATCACAACAACTTGATGGCTTGACACAGCAGAAATTTGTTGTCTCTCAGTTCTGGAGGCCAGAAGTCCAAACTGTTTTCCCCTCAAAATCAAGGTGTCAGCTGGGCTGCAGTCCCTCTAGAGGCTCTCAGAATCCACTCCTTGCAGTCCAGCTTCTACTGATTAGTCTCTTCCTGATTTAGTATCTTCCTGATTTCTACTGATTTAGTATCTTCCTTGGGTTGGGACTCCATCACTCTGTTGCCTACGTATTCACGTTGCCTTCTCCCATGTGTCTGTGAAATCTCTCTGCCCCTCCTAAGGGGCATCCTGGATAATCTGGAGTGATCTCATCTCAAGGTTCTTAATCACAACTGCAAAGACTTAGCAAGAGTCATAGCAAGGTGACGTTTACAAACTCCAAGGATTAGGATTTGATATTTTGAGGTGGCCATTATTCAAACCACTGTACCATTCAAAAATAATTCTGTTATGAAATACACCACATACAAAAGTATACGAAAATGCACAACTGTCCAACCAAGAAATAGAATGTTACCAATGCCCCCTCAAACTCCTTTCACCTCCCCTACCTGATTGGATCTTCGATTCTAAATGTTGTAGTAATTCTTCCTTTGTGTGTGTGTGTGTGTGTGTGTGTATGTGTGTAGCTTTTACTATCTTAAATCATATGTGGTTTGGGGGCACCTGGGTGGCTCAGTGGTTGAGCGTCTGCCTTTGGCGCAGGTCGTGATCCTGGGATCAAGTCCCGCATCGGACTCCCCATGGGAAGCCAGCTTCTCCCTCTGCCTGTGTCTCTGCCTCTCTTTGTGTGTCTCTCGTGAATAAATAGATAAAATCTTTTTAAAAATGTGGTTTTGATCGCTGTTTTTAAAGTTTATAAAAACAAGTTTGGACATGTTTCTTGGACATTTTTTTGAAATTTATCTCTGTCGATGAATTTAGTTGTAGTTTATTAATTCTCACTGGTATAATTTCATTGTGTAAATATACCAAATGGGTAGGCATTTGGATTGTTTGGAACTTTTGCCATTCTGAGTGATACAGTGAATTGCTGAGTTGTAGGGTATATATGCCTGTTTAACTTACGTAATGCAAACCATTTCTCAAAATGTTTATACCAGTTTACATTTTCTCTGGTAGTGGATGAGGGAACCTATTGATTCATAGTCTTATGGACATTTGGAGTTGTTTCAGTGTTCAATTTTTGCCAATTTGGTGAGTTTTAAATATTTCACACTGCTTTTAACATCCCGGTTATGAATGAGGCTAAGCATCTCTTCTTAATGTTCCTATTCTTCTTTCTGTAAAATTACTATTTTTTTTTGTTTCTACCTTTTTTCTTACTGATTTGGTATAGTTCCATAATATTCTGGATACTATTCCTTTCTATTATATGTGTCACAAATACTTTTCCCTGGTTATCTAAAATAAGTCAAGAAATGTTTGCTTTTATTCTTTACTCTGGAATAATTATACAAATTGGGAGTGTTCATTCCTTGAATATCTCATAGAGCTTACCAGTAATATCATGGGGGCTTGGAATTCTCTTTGTGTGAAAATAATTTTTATTTTTTTTTAAAGGTTTTATTTATTTACTCATGAGAGATACAGAAAGAGAGAGGCAGAGACATAGGCAGAGAGAGAAGCAGGCTCCATGCAGGGAGCCCGATGTGGGACTCGATGTGGGACTCGATCCCGGGACTCCAGGATCCCACCCTGAGCCAAAGGCAGACACTCAACCGCTGAGCCACCCAGGCATCCTGGGATTTTTAAATTATTGTCTCAATCTTAATTGTGATTATAGGACATTTACATTTTTAAATTTTTCTTGTATCAGTAATATTTTGAGGAATTTTTCCATTGCATCTGAGTTTTCAAATTTTTTAGCATGAAATTTGATCCATATTTTTAAAGGATAAATTTTTACTTTCTTGAACCTAGCTAGTTGTTTTTTTTTTTTTCTTTAATTTCTGCTCTCAATTTCATTAGCCCTTTCCTTCTCCTTTCTTTGGGCTTGCTTTGCTGTTTTTCTCCCCCCCCACCCCCAGCTTGAAATGGATCCTTAGCTTATTAATTTTTCAACCTTATATACATGTTTGTGATTTTATATTCTCCACTGTTTTAGCTTTATCCCACAAGTTTTCCATGTTGTGCAGTATTTTTATCATTTTAGTTCTAAATGTTCACATTTTACATTACAATTATTTGATCCATTGGTTATTTGGTAATATGTTCCCCAAAATGGGGTTTTCTAGGTTTTTTTGTTTTGTTTTGTTTTTTGTTTTGTTTTGTTTGTTTTGTTTTTTGGTTTTTTTTTTTTTTTTTTTTTGGTTTTTTTTTTTTTTGGCTTCTAAGGTCATTGCATTGCAGTCTCTACAATGATCAGTCCTCTTTGGAATATTTTGGCTTGCTTTTTTGACCTAGTTTATGGTCAAAATGTTGTTTCATGTGCTTGAAAGAATGTATATTTTATTCAGTGTGGTGTTCTATGGTTTGCCCTATATATTAGGTTATTAATTTTATTACTGGTCTGTATGTTAACTGAAGCACAAATAGGATACAATACATTAAAAATAAAATAATGATAAAAAAGATTGGGCAAAACAAGTTTACCTCTCTGGGATTTGCTCAGCTTCTTAAATCTAAAGATTTATATCTTGCCAAATTTAGGGAGTTTTTCAGCCATTGTTTCTTCCAGTACTTTTCAGCTGTGCCCTTTCTCCTCTTCTAGGACGATAATGACATAAATGTTAAGATTTTTTTGTTGTTGTTATAGTTCTGCAGGCCTCAGATTTGTTCTTATTTTGCTTTTTATAGCCTATTTTCTCTCTAGATGTTGTGTGACATCTGTCTTCCAGTGCATTGGTTCTTTCCTCTGTGTCTTTGATCCTCCAGTTGACTCCATCCATTGTTCAGGTATTGTATTTTTCAGTTCTAAAGTTTCCATTTGGGGGGGCACCTGACTGGCTCAGTCAGAAGAACATGTGACTCTTGATCTCGGGGTTGTGAGTTTGAGCCCCACATTGGGTTTAAAGATTACTTAAATAAGTAAACTTTAAAAAAAATAAAATTTCCATTTGGTTGTTTATTTGCTGAAACTTTCTACTTTTTTGCTGTTTTTTTATTTGCCTCAAGAATGTTTGTAATTGCTTGTTGAAGCATTAGTATTAGGACTGCTTCAAAAATCTTTGTCAGATAATTCTATCATCTCAGTTTTCTCATTGTCTTTTCTCATTCAGTTGAAGATCTAACTGGTTCTTGGTGTGATGAATGATTTTTACTTGAAACCTGGACATTTTGGGCACCATGTTATGAGACTCTGGTGCCTACATCAGCCTTCTGTTTTAACAGGCCTCCTCTGAAGTGTCAAAGCAGGCCTGTTCCAGCAGAGAGAGGTAGGGCCCCTCCTTGATCACCTCACATGGGTGCAACTCTAGGTTATTCATTGTACTTTCCTGATGTGGATATTGCTAGGGCCACAGTTTTTTCTGTGCTGTTTGGCTGGAGTAGAGGGTTATTGTCTAAACATTTTCTATCTTGCTAGGCTGCCTTTTTTTTCTTATCCTTTGACCTTTGACTAGAGAGAGCCAGCTTTTTTTTTGAGAGCCAGCCTTTATTGGGACTTATTTCTTTCTCTTATTTTTGTCTGCACCTGTTGGTGTTCCCAATTGCCACATTCTTCAGCTCCAGGTCTGAGATGTATGAGGTAAAAAGAAAATCCGGAGAATCCACCACTGTGTTGTGTGTTCCTTGGGTCCCAAGGTCCCTGGCCACTGTTTTGTCATCTCTCCATCTTTCAGAAATTTCTTATGATTGTTTTATACATAATCTCCCAAGTTTTTACTTGTTCTTCATGAGACAAAGAGGGAAAAGAAAAGTACATCTTATGGGAAGCAGAAATTCTTATTTTCTTATTTGCCAAACTACATCTTTAGTCAGGGTAGGTAAGATCAGTAGAAAAAAATGAGTGTTCTCTCTACATAATTGCTTTCTTCCCACTTATAGCACAATGATCAGATACGCTGGAAAAATCTTCAAGGTGTGGAAATAATTTTGACATAAATTTTCCTTTTTCAGGAACTCAAACCAAATAGTCAGTGTATAATTTCACTTAAATCAGAAGTTGTGTGCATGCTCCTGATTTTGCCCATGATCAGATTAAAAGCCATTGCTTTAGAGATACAACTTAGTCACTTTATAAATGAGATCTAAAGAGCAGCAAGCTTGAAAGTGGAAGTAACATCTACTGTAGTCCCAAAGGGAAAGTAATTGACTCTCAATTCAGTTTTTCCTCCCCTTGTACTATTTGCTTCTCATAACTGTTTACTTCTACAGTTTCTTTTGTTGGGATTTTTAAGAAAACTATATAAATCAGCAAGGAATACATTTTATCATAAATAACAAAAACCATCCTTTTGTGGTTTAAATAGAGATGTATCTGTATCATACAACCAAGTCCTTTACCTCTTAGAAAAAGAGGGAATAAATGAATAAATACAAACCCCATATATTTATACCTCCTACACACACACACACACACACACACACACACGATCAACTGTCAATGCTGAGAGATTGAGTAAGATGAGGACTGAGAATCAACCTTTGCATTTGACAATGTGGAAGTGTACTGTCTTTGGCTAAGGCCATTTCAGTGGAGTTCTGGGAACATCCTAATGTGAATAGTCCCAACAGAATGATTTGTGGTGAGAGTGTAAACTAGCAAGTATAGATGACTCTTGAGGTGTTTTGCTATAAAGTCGGGCAGAGAACTGATGGAAGAGCTGAAGGAGGGTGTGGGGCATTTTTGTGTGCTTAAGATTTAAACTATTACAGCATGTTATTTATTTCAGAGAGACAGAGCATGCAGTGGGGCGAGGGACAAAGGGAGAGGAAGAAAGAATCTCAAGCGGACTCCATTCTGAGTGCAGAGTGAGTCACAGCACTCGATCTTATAACCCTGACATCATGACCTGAGCCAAAATCAAGAGTTGGATATTCAGCTGACTGAGCCACCCAGGCACCCCTAAAGAATGTTTTTAAGCTGAGAGGATTGATTTATGTTAAGACTAAAAAAAAAAAAAAATTGATGATACAAGGAGAGGAGGAATGACTGCAGAGCTGAGTCCTGGAGAATGTAAGAGAAGAAGGGATCTGATACCCAAAGGAAAGACTGATGTTGGTGAAAGCAAACATAGTGCATCCATTCTATTAGAAGAGAAAAACAATTTTTAAAGCTTTGTTTGTAGATTTTGGCAATGAGACAAGAATTTCTCTTTGATTGCACCTGTTTCTTTTCTATTTTTTTGTTTAAGTTGTCTCCATGCCCAGTGTGGAGCCCAGTGCAGGGCTTAAGCTCATGACCATGAGATCAAGACCTGAGCTGAGATCAAGAGTCGGAGGCTTAACTGACTGAGCCACCCAGGCGCCCTGCACCTGTTTCTGAATATGAACTAAGCAAGGTCATCTACTGAGAATGAGGAGAGAGGAGATGTAGAGATTTGAATGGAGAGGAGAACAAATGGAATGGAGTACATAAAAATAAAATAGCATTGTATTGGGGACCATAGCCAATGCAATAAGACAAGAAAGAAAAATACAAATATAAGAAAGCAAGAAACTAAGCTGTTATTAATACATAATATATATCCACACAGAATATGCAAAATGATCTACCAACTGACTACTATAGTTTAGGAAGATAACTGAATATAAGATCAATATACAAAAACTGCATTTCTATGTACAGTAAAAGTTATAAAACATAATTTAAGAAAATATATAAAGTAACAAAAGATTAGGAAGTGAGAGATAAAGCTAATAATATGCAAGATTATTGGTAAGAAAACTCTGTTTAGTAAACAAATTTCATTCAATTACAATAAAAATCCCAAAGTTTATGGAAAATCTTGACAAACTGATTCTTATAGAAGAGCAAAAGCCCTCAGATAACCAAGACACTCCTGGAGTAGATTAACTAGTAACACTTAGTATAAAGCTATTGTTGGGACACCTGGATGCCTCAGCAGTTGAGCGTCTGCCTTTGGCCCACGGCGTGATCCTCGGGTCCCAGGATCAAGCATGGAGCCTGCTTCTCCCTCTGCCTGTGTTTCTGCCTCTCTCTGTGTGTGTCTCTCATGAGTAAATAAATAAAATCTTTAAAAATAAATAAATAAAGCTATTGTAATTAATATAGGATGATGTGAAGGTGAGAGAAACTGATCAATAGAATAAAAGAAATATTTAAGACAAACTAAGCAATATGTAAAAGAAAATATGTAAATTCGATACATGATATAGAAGATATTGCAGATTCAGTGTAAACAAAATGCCTAGCATATAATGGGTGATCGGTATATATTTGTTGAATTAATGTTTGGATAAATGATTGAGTAGAAAAAGTATGAATTCTTTAATATTTGACATTGGGATAATTGGTTATCCTTATTTTTAAAAAATTAGATTCCTCCCTCAGACTATAATTAAAATCAATTTCAGACCAGTTAAAAACCTGAATGTGAGGCAACCTGGCTGATTCAGTTGGAAAAGCTTATGACTCTTGATCTCAGAATCATAAGTTGGAGTCTGACATGGGATGTAGAGATTACTTAAGTAAATAAAACTTAAAAAAAAAAGAACCCTATATGTGAAAGGTAAAACTTGAAAAAATTTAAAACAGTCTGTGGAACAACATCTTTTAGTCTTTAGGGTGGGGATGGATTTCTCAAACAGATGCAAAAAGTGTTCACTGTAAATGAAGTAACTGACAAATTCAACTATATTAAAGTTTGGGACTTCACTGCTGTGAAAATGAATAAATTACATCTATATACAACACGTCTATCTTAGAAACAATGCAAAGTAAAAATAGCAAATCATGGAAGACTATTGATGTGATACTATTTTTATATTAAGCTCAGAAAGAAGCAACGCAAACTACTCTGTGGGTATACAATGATACATGGCTAAACATTTGGTTTCTCAAAAAGCAAGGGAGGGGTGCCTGGGTGGCTCAGTCAGTTAAGCATCTGTCTTCAGCTCAGGTCATGATCCCAGGGTCCTGGGATAAAGCTCCGCATCGGGCTCCCTACTCATCAGGGAGCCTGCATCTCCCTCTCCCTCTGCCTGCCACTCCCCCTGCTTGTGCTCTCTCTCTTCCTCTGCAAATAATTAAATAAAAATTAAAAAGCAAGGGAATAGTAAACCTAAAATTCAAAATGTTATACCTTGGAGGGAGAAAAGGGGATTGGGATCCAGGAAGAGCACATGGGGGGTTTCAAAAGCACTGCTAATGTTCTAGTTCATGAATTCAGTGGTGGATTCATGTATATTTGGTTTATTATTAAACTTCATAATGAAAGATGTTGCATACACTCTTTCAAATGTGTCAAATACTGCATAATAAAAACATTTTAAGAGAGAAAAAAATGCAGAGTAATATGGGCCCAGTAAGATTTATAGACAATGGCTGTGAATAGAGGCACTTATGGCTCTTCTCAGCTCAACTCACTATTTACTGTCTAATCACCAGCATCTCACTCTGCTCCCTTCCTATGTTCACCGTCTTGTTCAAGCCAAGGTACTAGCTGTTCTCCTCCTGGCTTCCTGCCTCTCTCTAGCCCACCTTCTTCTCAACCTCCTCATTGCCCTCACAACCACTCTGGTCCCTGCAGTAGGATTGAGTGACAATGTTTTTCTCTGGCTGCACTGAGGACAGTAGGAACTTAGCTCTGCCTTCGCTTCCTTCACATACACATGTAGTAATTCATTCTCTACAGGTGGAATGCTGCTTTGAGGAGCAAAGCATCACAATCAAATTTATATATATAATTTGCTTTGGAGAAAAAAAGAAAATTACCTATATATATGTATGAGGTTTTAGTTGCAGTTAATTATGGTACCTGGCTGGGAAAATTAGATGATTTACCAGCAGAAACACGGACATACAGCAAAAAATCCTGTATTGGTTTGTTAGACCAGTTATTGCCTTCCTTCAAGTGTCACGGCTTTTTGTTTTTTAAGTATAGGACATGTTTTTATGTTCCCCATAATTACTTAAATATATAAACATAATACTTTAATATTTCATACATTTAACAAATGTTTATTAAATATTACTTTGTGCCAAGGATGCATCAGTAACCCAAACAGATGAAGTTCCTCATAGTACTTACTTTTTTTTTTAAAGATTTTATTTATTTATTCATGAGAGACACAGAGAGAGAGAGAGAGGCAGAGACACAGGCAGAGGGAGAAGCAGGCTCCATGCAGGGAGCCCGATGCGGGACTCGATCCGGGGTCTCCAGGATCATGCCCTGGGCCAAAAGCGGCACTAAACCACTGAGCCACCCGCGCTGCAAAGAACAAAGAATGCACGTAATCTCAGTACATATAAAAGGTGCATTACCAGCCAGTTATGTAAAATCTTGTGACAGAAACAAAGGAGAAAAGAGAAAGCTGGTTCAAAACTTCGGAGGGAGGTTTGGAGAAGAGAGACTAAAATGTTTAGGTGGTTAAGACAGGCCTTTTTGAAGAGGTAGAGTGAATACTTGAAAGAAGTGAGGGTGTTGGCCCTAAGGTCACCAGGGAGCAGCCTCCAAACGGAGGGAAGAGCTCCAGCAGAAAGTGCCAAGGTAGGAAGACGTCTCACATGTGCAAGTGTATCAGAGTTCAAGGGGATTTGTTAAAAGGGTTGGGCCTCACGCAGTCTGGGGAGCTGCTTTCTTCTCCAAAGCCTGGGAGAGAAGGTTACCTGTTCACCTGGTCCTATGAGGAAGTCATGGTAGACGAGTAGGACTAGCAGTCAGGAAGGAAAGGTGAGCGGGAATCAAGAGGGCACAGGAAACAGAAGAACAACCAGAACCTGTGGAACCAAACCAGAACCCACTCTGTCTCTCTCTGCTTCCACCTCACCTGTACAGGTGAGCTGCAGAGCTGCACACACCTGACTCAGAACTCGGAGAAGATGAAGATCTGGCAACAGCATCACCAACAAAGAGAGCCAGCAGGCCAGCGACAGCACACACACCCTACACTGGGCCCTGCCCTGGGCCCTCCGTCCCCGCCTTCACAGCACAGTGGCTGCTGCTCCACTGCTGCCTTGCAGATCTCACACCAAGTTCTCTCGCAAAGAGGAAGGGGAGCGAATTCTGGGACATGCAGCTCCTGCTTAGCTAAGGTGACACACTTTAAAATTCCGAGGAAGAGCGAGGAGGCCAAGGTCGCCAGACTGGGCTGAGCGTGGATGGGATAAAGTAGTAAGGGATGAGGCCAGGGGTGTATAGTGAGCTTAGGTCCTAAGGGGCCTTAAAGGGCATTGTGAGGACTTGGGCCTTCACTCTTGGTGAAATGAGGACTCTTTGCAGGGTTTTGAGCTGAGGAGTAATTGTTATTTTTAAGAGGAACATCTAAGCAGTTTATTAATGTTGTAACTAGCAGTACAATAGTTAACCCTGAAATATACCCTCTTATCAATAATGACTTAGACTAAAAGGAAATGTCAGAAATCAATGGAAAATGGAAGCATCCTTCAATAACTGATATTGAGAAAATTGGACATTTAGGGGAAAAGCAAGTTAGGTTCTCATGTTATTCCCACAAATAAATTTCAGATTGATTAAATAAGTAGATGCATACCATTTAAAGTAGAAGCAGAAGTGGCTAATAACCTCTCTGAAAAACAATTTCGTCCAACAAATATTGATTAAGAATCTGCTAAGTGCTAGGCCACTCCGCTAGCCACCTGGGAGACAAATATAATGAATGTACTATTCCTGCAGTGAAGGAATCTATGTTCTGCTGGGCTATTTTGCAATACACCCCTAGATTTTTGAAATTGCAAGAAGTAAAATATTTTCTCCACACACAGGGGTGTAAAAAGGCAACCTGTTTATCTGCTATAGCTCGTCATATCCATTTTGAGGCCTTATTAAGGTAATCTTAGATAAGTTTCTGGTAAATTCATTTGTTTCAGATTAAACTCAGTTAATTCAACTTATTTTTTTTAATTTCATTTATTTATTCATGAGAGACAGAGAGGGGGGTAGAGACACAGGCAGAGGGACAAGCAGGCTCCATGCAGGGAGCCCAATGTGGGACTCAATCTGGGGTCTCCAGGACCACGACTTGGGCCAAAGGTGGCGCTAAACCGCTGAGCCACCAGGGCTGCCCAGTTAATTCAACTTTGAAATGTCCTCCTCCTCCCCACCAAAATGGCATTTAGATTCTGGGGAGCTTCCGTATTAACATAGCCTTGACAGGCACCCTCTGTCCCTGATGGCCTTATACCCCATCTGCTCTTGGATGAGGCCACCCTCACCACCACTCCCACCAAATACACTGAGATGTTCCAGGAGTCAGAAACTGGTCCTGGGAGCTGGGTCTTCCTCACCCTCACCTCCCAAGCCCCTTCAAATCTGTCTGCTTTCTCTCCTTTTCCCACTACTTCCTTCTGGGTGTTCCTGTGCTCAGAAGCCTCAGATACTGAAAAGCACCCCAAGCTCCTTTTACCCACACACACTTTGCCAGCTTTTCCATTCCACTGCCCCACCCGGAAACAGACACAGGTGCTCTCTGACCTCAGATCCTCAAAACTGTCTGGATCGATGTCATCTCCTCCCCACCGTGTCCTTAGCAGGTGCATCAACTGGAGCTCCAACCTCCTGGAGACTTTAAGGAGCATCTGACTTTCTTTGCTCCCCTCCCCTAGCCCTAGAAATCTTATTCTGATTTATTTTTCTGTGACTTATTGATTTGAATGTCATGACCTAGACCCCATATGCTTAAAAGACCTGAGCTCTTTAAGCCTTTTCTCTACCAAAGACTGCAAAAATATTTTTTGAATATATGGTACCTGTGCATTAACTCATTTGATTCCCACTACATATCTTCAGGGAACAATTTACCAAGGGTAGTGTCTTAGCTTCCTGGGCTGGTGGAGGGCCTTCAACGTATAAGGAAGCAGGTATTGTAGGGTAACAAGTGGCACTGGGAATTAAAACCGGTTAAGGCTTCAAATGTTCATTCTACCATGAAGATTTTCCTTTGGTCTTAGTAATTCCACTTTGAACATTTTTTTTTTTTTCAGTAAGCTCTCTGCCCAACATGGGGCTTGAACTCATGACCCTGAGATCGAGAGTCACACGTTCCACTGACTGAACCAGCCAGGGGCTTCCACTTTGAGCATTTTAAAATAAATGAACAGTGAGAACAAACAAATAAATAATAAATAAATGAAGTGATATGCTTTCTATTCTTCCCTCTCTGACAAGAGAAGAGTCTTGGGTTTGCCCCAGATTGGAGCTCTAAGATCAGCTTAGAGGTAGGTAGGTAAGGTTGACTTGTGGGTTAAAGAAATAGCTTGCAGCATTTTTATAGTGTTCATTTGTTTTTATAATTTCATGGAAAGATATTTTTAGGAGGCATTTTTCTGTCTTGCAAGATATGCATGTGATACTCATCTAACTGCCCATCTTGGTCCCTGGACAACATCCCCAAGATGTGATAAGACCAAATATCCATTCTACCTTTCTATCTTAAATTAACACAACTCCATTTGCCCTTTGCCCCCCTATTAAAAGACTATTTCCAAGCCTCTCTTGCAGCCATGTGCTGGCTTGATGGCTAAGTCTGGCCAGTGGAATGAAAACAGAATGTCACATGAGACTTCAAAAGTCTCACTAAGATCCGATCTTAGAGGTGTCTGGATGGCTCAGTCAGTTAAGCGTCCAACTCTGGATTTCGACTCAGGTTGTGATCTCATGGGGTTACTCTATCTAACACACTAACTATAAGTGGTGTTTGTTTGTTTTTTAAGATTTTTGTTTATTTATTCATGAGAGACACAGAGAGGCAGAGAGAGAAGCAGGCTCCATGCAAAGACCCCGTTGTGGGACTCGATCCTGGGACTCTGGGATCACACCCTGAGCCAGACAGACGCTCAACCACTGAGCCATCCAGGCGTCCTTATAAAAGATGTTATTAACAAATTCAGAGACATTGAAATGAGTCATCAAAACAGGTCATCAACATACAGTAAAGAAACAAGTAGAAGTTATGACAACACAGAGAATTAGCATGCAGAATATATAAATACTCCTACCAACAAAGAAGAAAAAAGAAGAGTGACCTGATAGAAAACTGTGCTAAAGATCCAAACAGGCCTTTCACAAAAGGGAAAAGAGATAACAGCGGATAAACATGGAACATTCTCAACCTCAGAACTGGGGAAATGTAAATTAAAACCACACAGAGAGATCATTGTACAACTATCAATAAAAATGATGTGTGGTAACATGAAGTTTGAAGGGAGTATGAATCAATGTGATCACATTGCTGGTAGAAATGTAAATTAATATAACCACTTTGAGAAAGAGTTTGTCATCTGGTAAAGTTGTTCATGCTAAGAAAGAAAGAAAGAAAGAAAGAAAGAAAGAAAAAGAAACTTTTTCTCAAATTAAAAAAAAAAAAAAAAGTTGTTCATGCTTTAAGACCCAGTAATTCCACATCTAGGCATTTGGTCCCACAGAAACTGACACCTGTGTGATATAAGATAGGCGAAGGTTCACAGCCAGAAAGTTTGTATTAGAAAAAGAAAGAGAAACAACCCAACTATCTCTTGGCAATAGAAAACATAAGTAAAATTTGGTAGAGTCACACGATGAAGTATAATACAGAGGTGAAAATTAATGAACTACAGTTTTACTAACCACATGGATGTCTCAGAAACAACTTTGGGTAAAAATAAGCAACAGAAGAGTAAATACAGTGTGATACTAATTTTATTAACCGAGCAAGCCCAATTATGTCTTTATTTGGGTGTATGAGCGTGTTTGGTAGAATTAATTTTCAAAAGCCAAAGGGAAGACAAACACTGAATTTAGGAGAGGAATAACCTTTTTAAGAAGCAGAGAGCAGAGACAGAGGGGTCATCCTTACTTAGGTCAAGGGAAAATGCTGGTGATATGCTGGTTCCTGCTTAGGCATTCATTCCAGCAGGTATTTATTAGCAAAGAAAAATAACACGAAGTAGAAGAGGGCCATGCATGTGCCAGTGATGACCGTGTGCCATGAATCAAGAATTGTAATTACATTTTGCACATTTGAAATCCATGTTTTAAATCTTTTTTTATTTTTTAAGGCCATGAAAACTGTAATAGAAATTGTCCTTAATCCCACCACCCAAATGCTGCTAGCAACTCCTCTTAAAAGTCTCAATTAATGACCTGGAACATGCTTTTATGGCTTTCCAATGAAGTGTGAAGTGTTGCTGCTCTTGTCAACAAACTGTCAAGTTGCACTTCCAGCAGCTCTAAGGTCAGGGAAATGATTTTGAAAACCTTGGCAGGGAACTTTAGGATAGAAACAAAAAAGGTGTCAGCTAAGGCTCCCTAGGGACAGTTTTACAGTTTATTTAAAAAAAAAATCTGGTTCCAAAAGGCTCATTTAAATTCTAGAAAAAACAAATAAGTGTATTGTCAAGTAAATGTTTATTTTAAATGTCAGAGATTCAGATCACATTAGTATTGTAACATGCCTTGCACTTTTCTTCTGTGTAATTCATTATTAAAATTATCTTTTATACCTTTATATAGCCCTCGGTGTCCTCATAGAAACGTAGAAAGGCATTTTGATTTAGGAGCAGCAACCAGGGTCACCCTAGCTGGCTCAGGCCGTAGAGCAAACGACTCTTGATCTCGGGGTCATGCGTTGGAGCCCCACTTTGGGTGTAGAGCTTACTTAAAAAAAATTAGAAGTAGCAATCAAAAATGGAGTTTGGGGGCTAGAATATAGGTGCATTTAAAGCAGCACCCCATCCCCTAAGAGGGAAAACCAGCAAATGTCCACCATCTCACCGGAACCACACGTTACGCTTCAAAGTGACTGTGCTTAGGGAGAGAGAGGAAACCCAGAATGTAAGTTCCTGCTGTGGTTCCAACCAGCTGTGCATTTAGGATCCCACTTCCCCATCTGTTGAACTCAGGGACCACCAGCTGCCTTCCCTATCTGGTGTTCAGTGCAATGACCATCTACGTGTCTCTCCATAGTCAGTCCTCAAGCGGGAGCACCGAGTCAAGGAGGAGTAACAGGAGACCCCTGGGATGCTCGCGGTCCCTTCACACCCACTTTACTGTGCTTGGAGCGTGATGTTACTGAGTATAATGTCCACGGAGGTCAAAAGCTAATTTATTTGTGCATTTCTAACGGAACTCACCAAATCCTATCTGATGTATTTGATGTCAAGTCCCGAACCCGGAATGGAGCTCCAAGTTTATATGACCTGGGTCCCGTGATAAAACATTATAATCCACTCCGCAAAAACCTGTCTTATGATGATCCAGTTTACGTGGTGGCTTCTAGAAAAACGTTTTGGCGACCACCGAGGATTGCCAGTCCCTGAAATATTAATTATGTAGTCAAAGTAGAGCAATACATCTGGGCTTTTACGCTGGAGATGGTAAACTGGTGCCTTTGGAACAAATGCATGTCCCATTGCTTGACATTATCATTTCCTAAGCACCTAGTCTTTCTGCTCCACCCCTCCTTGAGGGTGGCACTCCCAAAATGTCAGTCCAAAATTTCTCTGCCCTTCAACTCCTCTGACAAGTGAGTTAAGGATCTGTAAATAAATCCTTAAATATCCTCAGGAATCTGCCATTTGAAGGAATCCTATCAGAAACTGAAGAAACCCCCCCCCCCCCCCCCCAGAATGCAAATTCCTTCCTTGGTACTGAGCTGGCCCGAAGCTCTCCAGGGGGGGTCCTCCGGGCTTTGGGGGGCAGCAAAGCCCTCCTAGAGCCCCCTGCTGTCTCCCAGTTGCTCTCATTGTCTTTCCGGGAAGACAAGGAAGAGGCATCCTAGAAAATCTTTATCTCTTGCTTTTGCAAGGGGAGTAGGAGGAAGATCGAAAATAGTCAGGTCTGGCAGCTTAATCTGGGTTGGCTGTTTTTGCCAGCAATCTGTAAAATGTGTTTTTCAAGGATAAGAAGTTTGGGCCCCGGGCCAAAGCTCATGTCTGTCAACCGGAGGAAGATAAACGATCCCTCTACCCCACTGCTCTGCTCGGGTACCTCTGTGCTTGGATGTGAACACCACGCCTGCCACAGGCCCAGGGCGGCTCCCAGTTGACCCTCTGCTGCTTCCAGAGCCTTCGTGCCCTCCAGTGGGGCGAGCATGGCAGGGCCCACCTTTTGTTGGGTGAAACCAAGCCAGCGCCCATTCCCGGATTTGGTCTTTAGTTTTAGGAGCTGCCTAAGAGACTCCGAAAGGGCGCTCGAAGTGCTCTTGCTTTTCATGCCTGCAAAGGGCATCTGCTAAGAGGTTGGAAGAACGTATATACGTGCCCTCAAGGTACCAGGGCTGCCAGCCAGAGTCTCTGGGGGCAAGAGTTCTCTGGGGGAATCTGCTGTTCATCCATGATGCAGAACCTCAGGGGGGCCTGTGGCTAACTAGCACCAAGCCCGGCCACTCCTGGGTCCCAAGGGGATGTCTGCTAAACCAGGTTTCCTGTTTCCTGTAGAACTCAAGGTGTCAGCTAGGGGAGGAGGTTAGGGCATGAAAAAGAAATGGGATTGGCAACACAGCAGGGGCTTGGCCCCTCTGTCCTCACCCTATCTCCACCACCCCCCCAACTTGGCTCCCCCAGGGGAACCTGTCCCCTCAGGGGTGAGAAGGCAGGGGAGTCCTAGCTCCTTGGGGAGCTGTCAAGGAGACCAGACACGGGTGGGTGTCCCTCCCTCTTGTTCTCCACCCAGCCCCTAAGCTTCTTCCTCTGTCTTTCCTGTTGAAGGCCAAGTACACCAACCCAGCTGAGAACTGAGAGAGACAGAGACAGAGACAGAGACAGAGACAGAGACAGAGGGGCTTGGACCACCAGGCAGTGCAAGGACGGAGTGAATAAGTCACCTGCTCAGCCCAGCTTCCCCAAACCCTGCTCCTCAAGCTGGGGTACCAGGTCTCTAAGAGGTCAGACTGTGGGGCTGCAGGATGAGGTGGGGTGGGAAGGCTGGAATGCCATGATCTCAGTTCTACTCAAGGATTCCGCAAGGGAAGGTTGAGTTTTTAAAGCTGTAGTGTTGCTTTTTTAATTATATCTTTTTTTTCTTTCTGAAGTTCGGTCCAGCTAAGCGCCCCCACCCACGGTTTGTGTTTAAGAAGCAATGACCAGGGACGACTGGGTGGCTCAGCGGTTCAGCATCTGCCTTCGGCCCAGGGCATGATCCTGGAGTTCCGAGATCGAGTCCCACGTCGGGCTCCCTGCATGGAGCCTGCTTCTCTGCCTATGTCTCTGCCTCTCTCTCATGAATAAATAAATAAAATCTAAAAAAAAAAAAAAAAAAAGGAGCAATGAAGCAATGACCCTTCCCTGCCCCCCACCCTGTAGCATCCCGGCTAAGTGCCCGCCCTCCAGGCTCTCATGGAGCTCCTCCTGAGCAAGCTGTGGCCCTCTGCTCCCGGAGCTCGCAGTCTAGCTGGGGGGAGACCAGTTCACAGGGTCCTTCAGTGTGAAAGGCTGGGGCTCTGACAGGGGCCTGTAGAGGATCGGGGACCTCAGGAAGAGCAGGAAAGAGGGAGCAGAGCACGGGGGTGGGGTCAAGAGAGAGCCCACCTACTAAGCAGTTACACTACCCTGGTCAGGCCCCCTGCCCTCCCTGGGCCTCCAGGTAAAGGGGTTGGAGGCTCTGTGGACCTCTGGACTCTAAGCCTTCACTGGCTGCACATGTGGCTCCTTTCACCTGCACCTGTGCAGGGCTGTTTGCCCTCAGAAGACAGAGCCCAGCCCCAGGGCAGTTCAGGGGGTGTGTGGGAGAGGAGGACCCAGGCTGTCCTGGCTCTCCAGGAGCCCTCTGGGCAGGAGGGGGTCAGGAATTGGTTTGCAGGGAGGGGGATGGGGTGCGGTCATCTGTTGGCAGCACTGAATCTGAAATCCTGCCAGCCGGGCCGATGAGCAGGCCTGATGGAATTCAGGGCATGTTCTCACCAGAAAAACCAGAGTCGCTTGTCTCTGTGGCAAAGGTGCTGAAGATTTGTTCCGGGGTGCTGAGCAGCAGGGCCACCCCCACCCACGAGAGCACGCCCCCTCCTGGCCCCCAGCCCCACAGCCCTCTCTCCCCATTCCCTGCTAGGCCGCGCCCTTGGGAGGAGTTGCACAGCCTCGGGGCAGCTGGGGTGAGCGCGTCACACCCTGCCCCCCACCAGAACACAGGCACCCTTTGGTGTCAATGTCCAACCCAAGGGACTCTGGCTTCAGGAACACACCTGTTCTTCTGCCGCATGCAATGCCTTTTTCAAGGCTAGTATTTTGTTTTTTAAGATTTTATTCATTTATTCACGAGAGACACAGAGAGAGGCAGAGACACAGGTAGAGGGAGAAGCAGGCTCCCTGCAGGAGCCCAAAACAGAACTCGATCCCGGGACCCTGGGATCACGACCTGAGCCACAGGCAGACACTCAACCACTGGGCCACTCAGGGGCCCTGTCAAGGCTAGTATTTAAGTCCTGAGGAATTCCTGCCCATCTGTCCAGATCTGGCCTCAGGGGCCTCCTCCTATCCAACCCATGGGCTTCCATAATCCTGTGTGGGCATCCCCACCGAGCTGAAGAGCTCGGCCTTGCATTTACCCATTGATCTGTCTTTCTTGGCTCTGAGCAGGGTTCTCCAGGGTAGGAACGGTTTGGTGCAGGGCGCCCAGCACCGCTGATACCCAGGCCCCTACCAATACCCAAGTACTGGGAACGTTGTGATCAATTCCAAGTACTCTGTTGACAACTATTCTCCTCTGACCTTTTATGGTCATAATTCTTTCCACAGTCGTGTACTTACTTATTTAGATCTCATCTATCTTACTAAATGGTGGTGTTGGGTCATCTGGGGTGAGAGTGTTGGAGGGAAAAATGCTGAGACTTGGCTACCACTATTTCTAGGAGTAACAAACCATCTTTCTCTGGCTCGGGAGTCCCATGTCTTCCACCAACATCCATGCAGTTGTGGCACGCTGATTTATTAACCTATAAGGAGGGCAAACTCAAAGGCCCTTCACAGTTCTTGACAGCATGGGGCACTGCAGGTAGAAGCAGCAGTATATGCAAAGGCCCTGTGCCCCGAGGGACCACAGTCTGTTCTAGGAATTGCCAGATCAGAATGACTATGGCATATACACTTGGGGTGTGGGGTAGCAAACAACTTCTTCCTTCAAGCTTTTGCTCAAATATCCCCTCAGTAGAGTGATCTTCCTTGACTATCCTATCTATGACCATCCTATTCATCTGAAAGCTATTGAGATCCTTTAAAGTATTTTGTTTGCATTTTAGGGCAATGATCCCTTTAGTGGTGTAAGGAGTTCATTGAAAGAGAGCAAGACCATGGGAGACTGGAAGACCAGATAGGAGGTTGGGGCATAACCTAGAAGGGTGATGCCAGTATGGATTTAGGACATTAGGAGTGGAGAGAAATGGATGTGTTAAAGCTATTAAGGATGTAGAATTGAGAGGACTTGGCGAGTGATTGGATGTGGGGTGCAGATGAGTGAAGGCCACAGGTGGCTATTCGGGTGATGAGGTGGATGGTTCAAGAAGCTCAGGGGAAAAGGGGCACACTTCAGGGAAGAGAGTTTTAAAATGGCAAAATTTTGGCTTAATATTATCTGCAAAACCGTGAGGAAAGCCTGGAAACATCGCTTGACATAAATGCAATGGCAAGTGGTATGTTGCTGGCACCAGGGTGAGAATGTGGCTCAGCGGGGGAGACCCCAAGGAGAAGCAGGTTACAGGGCTTCCTGATGACTGAGGCCAGCACCACGTTAGACAGTCCCCATTTAACTTGACCTTTCCAATTTCTCTTTTCCTTTACAATGCTTTCATTGACTTGAGAAAAAATTTAAGCTTTTATTTACATGCACTAAAATGCCCAGTTCTTGAGGGTGTACGCATCTCCATGAATCGGTAGCTGTGCATGCACGCGTGCAACCAGCCCTCAAACCGAGATGCAGAATGTCCCATCTCCCCAGAAAGCTGTCTGTGCCGCTTCCACATCCACAGTCCCAGTCCACCCCAAGGTCACCACTGTTCTGATTTCTATGACCTTAGATCATTTTTGCTTATTCTGGAGCCTCATGTAAATAGAACCGTATAGTATTAGCTTCCTTGTGTGTGGCTTCTCTCTAGCAGCATGACTGTGAGATTCACGTTGTTGCACGTTTCAGAAATTCGCTCTTTTTTATAGCTGTGAACTTTCTCGCTCCAGGCTTTCTGTGTCCATTCTCATTTGACAATTCTAGGGAAGTCTCTGTTCCTGTGTATGAGTGGGTGTTATTAAAGGAAACCCTTCCTGACAAGGCCTTGAGCTGGCTGGGGGCCTCTGCTGAGGTAGCCATAGGAATCAGCAGGTGCAGGGAGCCCTGGACGGGAACTGGATTCTCAATGACTGAGGGTAGTGTTATTTTACCTCAACTATTTCTATTTTATTAAAGATCAAGAGGATTTGGGGGAAATACACAAGTGGTTTGAGCAACTATTTTCATGCACTTAGGAAACTTTTACATAATTTCCAGGGGCCAGAGCTGGGAAAGGAGATGGAACCAGGATATAGGATAGGCCCAATGGATGTGGAGAGTGGCACTGAGCTACTACAGCCGGTGACCCTAAGTCAAGGAGGGTCATAAATGGAAAATATTTTCACTTCTGGGTAATCACACTCATAGTGTAAGCAGCCATCACGAGGATCCAGATGAAAGAGGTAACCTCATTTCTGCTAAAGGACTTCTCACACCCCTGATTCCTGGTGACAACATGGCATTCTCATAGACCCCATTTCCCTTCTAGGCCCCTTCCCAAACACTTCTGATCTCTCAGACAACTCCACCTGGAAATGCTAAGATTCCCCTTTTTTTTTTTTTAAAGGTTTTATTTATTTATTCATGAGAGACATGCAGAGAGAGGCAGAGACACAGGCAGAGGGAGAAGCAGGCTCCATGCAGGGAGCCCTGTGCGGGACTCGATCCCAGGACCCCGGGAGCATGGCCTGAGCCAAAGGCAGATGCTCAACTGCTGAGCCACCCAGGTCCCCAATACTGAGATTCTTAACACTAGACTCCTTCTCAGGCATCTCAGATTTTAGAAGAGAAAGAGAATTATCCTTGATCATGCCTGGCTATGGTCCAGGGATTGTATGAGAGAGTTTATATCCCCTTTTTAATTCAATCTTCACAGCAACCCAGGGAGATGGGGCTTATCTTTCCCCTTTAACAGATGAGGAAACGCAAGTGCAGAAAGTTTAATTAACTTGCCCAAAGTCACACACCAGAGTCAGGGTTGATCTCAGACACGTTTGACTCTTTCTTGTCAACACAGGGCCCCTTAGAGACTGTGTGTGTCTGACCAGACCTCCTGACCTGGCTAAAAAAAGTGCCGTTCTTTCAAATGATTCTGTGAAATTCTACTGTCCTTTATAACTTTATGACATGGAAAATAATCATAGGTTTTGAGGTTAAAGTTACACCAGCCCAGAATCACATGTGGCCCAATGGTAAAAAGCTTAACGTGGTACCAAGTGTGTGATGGGGACTTCCACAAATCTGCAGAGAAGGGGGTTGGTTCCCTTTGGGGGACTTTCTCGAAATATAGAACATTCTATTTAAAGTGTAGAAATGCCCAGGTCTGGCTTCTCTGGCCTTCGTCTCATCTCACACTTCTTAACCCTCAGAGGGGCCTGGGACAGGAGTTAGTGGCTAATCACTGCAAGGTAAACCTTGGGAGGCCGGGGGTGGCTTCAAGGGATCTGCCCGGCTGCCAGGGAGGTGCGGATGGGCACGGCCCAGCTCGGGCCTGACCCCACCGACTGCTGACAGCCCCACAGGGCTGTGATTAGCGCCTCCCCACTCCCAGGAGCCCTGTGGTTACAGAGCCTGAATAATTTCATGCTTCCTAATTTCTGAGGGTAGTGAATCCATTTCCCCTCCTGTTTGCCTAGAAGAAGAGCTCATGTAGATAAAAAGCCTCCTGGGAAAGTCATAGAAAATCACTTAAGGAAGCAAGAGACTTGTAAACGAACATTTGAACGTTCTGTGTCGTCGGCGTGGGGCACTCTAAGGTTGTGAGCAGCCTTGCAGAGGAGTGAGCAAACAGGCTCCTGTCATTCTAGAAAGCAAGCCCAGGATGCTGGATTCCAAATAGGAGCAGTGATCCCCGGAGACCGAGGAAGAGGGTGCTTCAGACTTGGCCCTCAGACATACTTCAGGGTGCCTCGGGTAAAGTCACCCATGTCACCGTGGTTGGCAGGGCCCTGTCTGGAGACAGTCTCCCAGGAGGGCCCCCGTCCACTGGAGGGATCGGCCTGCTTGCTCTAAGGGACAGAGGACACAGGGGTTGGGACTGGGAAGAGGGAGCTACAGGAGAGTGGATCCCAGCTGCTGTAGGAGGGGAAGGCCCCAAATGGCCAGACCCAGAGAGACAGGGGCTTCCAAGAGGCCTCCCCCTGCAGTCCCGCCAAGAGGTGGGCAACGCACCCGGGGCAAGCTGCTGGCTCTGGCAGCCCGGAGCCGTTTTCCCTTTTACAGAAAGGAAAAGGAGGGGAAAGGCTGTGAATGCTGGCCCTGCTCCCAGACCCAGGCTGCCGCCAAAGTGGAAACAGCCGCTCACCCGGGGCCGTGGGCTTGGCAAGCGCAGGCCTGGCCGCCAGAGCAAGAGGCGGAGCCCCGGCCGGGCCTGGCCCTGGCTGCCCCCAGCCCCCCCACCCCACAAGGCTCAGCTTGCAGCGGGGAGAGCCGAAGGCCCAGCTGAAGGCCCAGCAGCTTCCTCCCGTGAGCACCCGCTGGCCACGCGAGGCCCTGGGCCACCCCCCCGCCCCCAAGGGTGTCGCTGGCCTGCAGGGTCCCAACCCCTGGGCTGCTCAGTGCACAGCAGTTCTGGGGCCGGCAGGTACTCAGAGGGAGTCTGAGGCCCGCAGCCACCAGGTCCTGGCGCCCAAGGCGACAGCGACGCCTCTGCCCTCTCGGCTGGCCTCCCGGTTGTACAGTGCAGCTCCTACTTCCCAGAGCGAGGCGTGGGATCAACCAAGTGAAATGGGGCAAGCAGGTGGGGGCCCAGTAAACAGAGGAGCGTTCTCTTTACCCTGAGCAACTGGAAGCTTTGATCACTTCCTTCCCTCTGGAGAGAGGGTGACAGGCTGGTTGAGCCCGGTCGGAGCAAGGACCTCACTGGTCTTTAGGGTCACATCTGTCACTCTGGAGAGCTGAAGGCACCTCCGCTTGGGGGAGAGGCCTCCTGCTGAGGCCGTGGCCCCACTGGGGTGACTGGTGCTGGTAGGGCCCTGTTTAAACACCAAGGGGTGGGAGCCAACCCCCCCCCACCGCCCCCGTGGAAGGGCCTCTGCAACCCAATCCTGAAGACACCTGGCTCCTCCTACCTCCCCAGCTTCACACCTGTTGGGGGCAGTGGGGGAAGGAGAGGGACAGGTCTTACACAGCATTTTGGAACAGAGTGGAGGCCTTCCAATACCTGTGGCCTTTTGGGGGGGGGGGTGACATTTAACCCCTGATTGGCCTGGCCCTAAACAAGCCTCCTGGTGAGCACGTGGAACTCCCGTGTGTCAGTCATTACAAGGCTGACTGACGGATGTGGGTGTCACTTTACAGATTACAGAGCACGCTCAGTACACCATTTCCTGGGGTCCTCACTATAGACCAGGGAGGCTGGCAGGAAAAGAGTGCTCCCCCCCCCTTTTTTAAAGATTTTATTTATTTATTCATGAGAGACAGAGAGAGAGGCAGAGACACAGGCAGAGGGAGAAGCAGGCTCCATGCAGGGAGCTCGATGTGGGACTCGATCCAGGGTCTACAGGATCACACCCTGGGCCAAAGGCAGGCACTAAACAGCTGAGCCACCCAGGGATCACTCGAGTGCTCCCCTTTTTATAGGCAAAGGTGTTGAGTCCCAGAGAGGCCACAGGGCTTATTACCAGAAGGATGGAATGCATTCCCCTGTGCACATTAGGCCGCTGCAGACAGGAAAGGGGGAGCCCCGTCGTTCACCCTCAGACCCTGAGCTCCTGCAAGACAGCAGTGAGCACACAGTACTCTGTGTGCGCTCCATTTCTTCCCAGGTCCAGCTCCCTGTCACCAAGGCAGAGAAGGGACATGGAGAGTACCCTCCCCCATGCTGTACACTCCACTTTGGGAGAACAGGACACAGGGGCTGGGGCAGCGGTGGCTTCTCTGGAGTCTGAGGCCACCTGTAGCCTTGCCCCAGCCACATCCAGGCTGTCCCCAAGCGACACACCGGGCAGGGGCTGAAAGAGGCCATCAGGCAGCCACTGCCAGGACCAGGCGAGGCCTTCTGCACGGAAGGCGGAGACCCATCATCGCAAACCCGCTGACCCCTCAGCGCCCTGCGCCCGGCCTCACCACACTGTGGTGCTCCCCAGGGCCTGCAGGGTGCGTGCGGATGAGGGTCAGGGCAGGATCCAGCGGCCTAAAAACAGAGACATTAGAGTCGCGTGGTTTTAAATTCAAACCCTGACCCCCTTTCTTAGCAGTGGGGTGATCTCCAGAAGTCACCGAACTTCCCTCTGCCAATTTCCTTATTTGGAAACTGGATAATGAGAGCACCTACCAGGGGCGCTCTGAGTGGCTCAGGTGTCCCAGGGTCCTGGGATCGAGCCCTGAGTCTGGCTTCCTGCTCAGCGGAGAGTCTGCTTCTCCCTCTCCCTCTGCCCGCCCACCCCCCACTCTCTCTCTCTCAAACAAATAAATAATCTTAACAACAACAAATAATAATAGCACCTGCCACATGGGTTGTTAAGCAATTTAAATAAGATAATATGCCTGAGTCACAGGAATGCAGTGCCTGCTATGGTGATTGCTCAGTCCTCGTTCATTGTCACACAAAGGTCAACGAAGGTCACTCTTTTCACAGCTGTTGTGCAAATAGAAGCTGTTCCCAGAGCTGCTCATCACGTTACACGTCGTAGGCTTCACCTTTCACTTTATGAACCGTCTTTCCCCCTAGAACGGCATTTCCACGAGGGCAGGGATTTGCCACTGCTCGCCTATGCATCCTCGGTGCCTAGACCAGCTGGTGCAAAATGAAAGCTCGATTTGTTGCCTGAAAGAAAGAAAAGAGAGAGAATGAAAGAAAGAAGTTAAATTCCTTTTGGGAATGCAGCTGACAGGACACCCGGGTGGCTCAATGGTGTGATCCCGGGGTCTTGGGATCAAGTCCCTCATCAGGCTTCCCCCAGGGAGCCTGCTTCTCCCTCTGCCTAGGTCTCTGCCTCTCTGTGTCTCTCATGAATAAATAAATAAAATCTTAAAAAAAAAAAAAAAAGGAATACAGCTGACAAAGATGATCCAGGGGAGCCATTGCTCCCTTTGATTGCAGATCAAAGACCTGCCCTGCCTGGTGGTTTTGTTTTCTGGTTTGGGGGTTTTTTACTTGGCTTTTATTTTTTTAAAATCATGATTATTAGACAGAAGAACTCATGATCTATTTAGAAACATTTGCAGTTGGAATCAGAATCAGGAGACGATTTGCCGCCTGTTTGCTCTGTTGAGATCCAGCTGGTAAAGATACTTGCATCCAGTGAAGTCGTCAGGTTCTAGATTCTTTGTTCTTTCTGCTTGAGGCTGAAGGTCTTGCTACTTCCTCTTCACCCCTGGATGTTGACTCTGTCACTGTCCCTACTACGTCCTCTTTCAGCGCTGCTGTGCGGTGTTGCTCTGTACGAGGCTTGCCAGAGCGGACGGTCGCTGGGGCTCTATTCCCGGTGTTGAACTTGAGCTGACATCCTCTGAGCTGCCTCCTGCATCACCAATTTATTATAAAAGGATAAAACTCAGGAAGAGCCAGAGGGAAGAGATGCACAGAGCAAGGGACGGGGAGAGGGTGCCCAGCTCTCATGCCTCTCCAGGGGCACCGCTCTCTCCCCTGCCTGCTGTTCTCATAGTGACCATGGCAGTCGTGGTGCCCTAAGCTGGCCTGGCATCCACAGCGGGTGGGAGCTGAGGAGGGGAAAGGGAGCCATGAGGAAAGCAGCAAGGAAAGCAGAAGGTGACCACAGCACCACCTCAAGTCACACCTGTTTGACCGTGTCTCACCAGCACCCAAGGGCAGCAAGTCTGGAAGCGGTGCCCCAACCCCACTGCTTAGTGTTTATTTGTTGGACCCGTAATCGTGCAGAAATCCCCTGTGGGATAAGCTGCCTCTAGTGCACATTTCAAGTGTGAGCTCAGTCATTTCAGGATATTCTTTCAGCCACCTGTTTCGTTTTTAAAGGTTCCCAAAGCAGGTAAGCCCCGAGGGGAAAGTGCAAGCAAGCTTGTGGGTGGGCAGACCGCGGGAGCCGCCTGTGCGGTGGGCCTCCTCCTGGCCGGCCCCATCTGCTCCACGTCCTTGACCCAGGTGGCACGACCTCGCTGCCCACGAGGAGGAGAGAGGATTGGGGGTCAGTTGGGGGAGCCCCTCTTCCACCTGGACTTGGTCCAGAAGGTGCTAATTGTCAGCAGATGCCCCTCATCACAGGCTGTCTGCCCTGAGTTCCCTCAGGGGCTTTGAGGTGAAGCCGACTGGGTTTCTGTTTGGACAGATGTCCCTGCAGCCCCTTTGGCCAGGCTGAAACCTGAGAGGAGAGCCAAGGGACGGCCCTGTCAGTGGGGGTTGGGGGGGGAGCGCAGGGTACCCCTCAGGGTCTGGGTGGGAGGGTGCTTGGGGCCAGGACAGAGGCTCAGCAGAGCCCCACAGGCCAGGCTTGGGGTGGGGGGAGGCCCAGGATCACTGAAAACCATCCCAGAAGAGCTCCCTAGGCAGGGAGGGCCCAGAACGCTGCGCTGGGGGACACGTGGCTCCTCGTGGCCTGGGATGGGGCTTCCCCGACCCGCCAAGCTTCCTACTGGCGCATGTGGCTCTTCTGTGAAGCAACTGTATCATTTACGCCCATTCTCGCATCGAACCGCTGGCCTCGTCCTCCCTCCGTCCCGCCTGCAGGCCCCTGAGCCCTCATCTGTTCTCCAGTCCGATCCTTTGCCACCTCCGTGTTGCACAGATCTTTTCCCAGTTTGTGGCTTATCTTTTCAAATTCCTTCAAGGACCTGTGATAAACCGAGAGTCTTAAACTTCACGTAGCTGAAATGATGAATCTTTCATGGCTTGCGGTTGCCTGCGTGTGGCTTTTCCATTTTCTTTCCTGCTTGGATGTCCCACCCTCAGGAAGCTGCTGCCGCTTAGGGACCTGGGCAGGGATGGGCGGGCTGGGCAGCACGTCCTGACGCCAGGAAGGGCTCTGCACGAGCTTAACGGGGCCACGGTCGCCAACCCGTGCAACAGAGGGTGCTGGGCACAGACCACTGCTCCCATGTCCCCCGCCTCCCCACCTTGGCTCAGCACAAAGGTGCCAGCAAATTTGAGCCCATAGGGATCCGCGGGGAGGTAGAGGCCATGCAAGCTGGACAGCTTAGATGCTGCACCCAGCGGGGGTGGGAGGGGGGAGTGGCGGTACTCGAGATTCTGTGACCAGCACTGAGCTGTCTGCTTACCACATGCCAGGATCTGCCAGGGACCATGTCACAGCTAATGACAAGCCCTCCTGTCAAGGCCACAAAGCAGCGCTTTGTGATGCAGTGGTAGCCTGCGTCCTCCCAGGGCAGCGCTCCAGGCCGGGCTGGTCAGCCCAGGCCACGGGGGACAAAGGAGCCCCAGTCGGGTCTGGGCTGGCACTGGAAGCCCGTGTGCAGTGGCACCAAGGGGCAAACTCGCCAGCAGCGGCCGGGCCCTCACCCGCCTCCCGAGCAGGGCGGTGGCAGGCCGTGGTTCCCCGGAGGGACCCGGCGGCCTGAGGCTCGGGGGTCTGGCCAGCACCGGGCAGGCGCCACGGACACCGGCCTGGGCCTGACGGAGGAAGCCACGTGAATCCTCGGCAGCCCGGGCCCGGGCCTTCTCCCAGAGGACACGCTCCGCCGGTGAAGTGAGGAGAAGCCAAGCGGAGGCCCTGATGGGAAAGCCAGGCCTCAGCCTCTCCTTTCTGGTCCCAGCTGGGTTTGAGAGGCTCCCCCGGGGAGCCACCAGGCGCACCTGCAGGGCTGAGCACCTGAGGGCGGTGCTGGGGTTCTCGCCCTGCTCTCGGGAAGGAGGGGGCGGTCGGCCTTCCACGAGTGACACTGGTTACTGTGGCGTTCAACTGTTGTTGTTGTTTTTTTTTTTAAGATTTATTTATTTATGATAGAGAGAGAGAGAGAGAGAGAGGCAGAGACACAGGCAGAGGGAGAAGCAGGCTCCATGCAGGGACTCGATCCCGGGCCCCCAGGATCCCACCCTGGGCTGAAGGCGGCACCAAACCGCTGAGCCACCCAGGGATCCCCATCAACTGGTATTTTAAAACACCAGTAGCAAATAGAGGAGTATCAGGGTTCAGGTGGGTTGGGGGTTTTTTATTTTGTTTCGTTTTTTTAATAAGATGCTGGATTAAACATTTGCATCTTTCCTGCCAGAAGAGCGAGGAGGGAGCCTCGACTCTGTCTGTGGCCTCACCTGAGCGGTTCCAGGCCGGGTCTCACTTCTGTCTTCAATGCTCGGCTGCTGCCCACAGCGCCCCACTCCCCCGCCCCAGCCGGGGCCATCCCCTGCCCACCCTGCGCTTACCAGACTCCTCCACTCCTCCTCTCTGGCCACAGACCGTGGTTCCGACCACTTTGAATATAGTTTCCCAGTTAGCTCAAAATATCTGATCTACACCCCCCACCACCCCATGATAATGGACTTATAAGGAACCTAATACATGTGAGACTAATCCTATATGAGACTCATACAGAGCATGCAGTGGGTGAGAACTAGATGCTGATGAAAGGGGCTGTGAATTCAGTAGCCCCACTAAGTGCCATGATGTTTTCTTTATCAAAGCTGCATCCGGGCACCCTTGAAAAGCAACAGTCCAGGACGGGCAAGGTTTGCTGTCTGTTGGGTCCAAGGACATGGGGAGTGTGCCTGTGAGTTTGCAGATGCTCACAAAAGCTCTGGATTCTCGCAGGGAACGCTGGTGTCCCCCCCAACACACACACACCTGGAGGTTCAGGGCACTCTCTGGGTTCCCTCACCAGAGAGGACGGGGCATACAGATCCGGGGCTCCAGGGCGCCCAGGAAAATGCACATTTGGCCCACGCTGCCTGCCAAGTCTGGCCTTGGGCGGAGGTCCGGTTGGATCAGAAGTTCTTTGCCCCCTTTTTTTTTTTTCCTAGAACACAGACCTCCCAGAGTGAAGCCTTGGAGATTTCCTCTGAAAAGTGCATTTTGCAATTCAGGGGATTCCCAGGATCCTGGAGTCCCTCCACAGGTGTCATGGACCCCACGTGGCAATCAACTAGATGGAGAGATCTCCAGAGTTCTAGTTCTACAAGTCTGCGGTTTATGATTTACTTAATACCTGCTGGACTTTGATTCCCTGGCAAAAGGCTTCGAGCGGGGGTCGTGGTCTTTGCCTCCGCCTCGCCCTTCAGCATGTGTGGTCAACCGTGACCAAGGCTTCGGGCAAAGACAAAGAGGGGGACAGAAGAATCAATCTCAAGGGAAGCAGAGGCCAGGAAGAAAGAGAGGAAGAGGGGGACGTGGCACACATGTACTCCAAGACTCCAGGCTTCTTCAGCTCAGAACAAGCAGGGCCAGCACAGCGCCCCAGGGTCTCTCTTCTTAAAGGAAGTGCCGGGATCCGGCAGGTACCCCGAAACCTCTGCGTAGCTCTCACCTGCGCTTCCTCCCACAGGGCAGGAATGGACGTGAGGGCAGCCCACCTGGAAAACGCTGGCTGATTTGTTTCCTTCTCTTGCAAGGTCTCTTTTTTCAGCCCCAGGAAAACAAGTTTCAAAGTGGATTGGGAAAGGGGGGGTGGGGTACAGATATGGAAAGAATGAGGAGGGAACAGATGGTGCCTGCTAAGGCGACCAGATTTTTTCCCCCAGTTAATCTGGGAATGACCTAATTTACATAGCATTTGCATAAATTTCCATTTCAAATTAAAGCTGTCCTAACTTCAAGTTTACAGGAGAAAATAAATGAGATCAGGCGATCTACTGTAATTGAACTCAAGCAGACTTCTGTGAAATGCAGGTCAAGCTTTCAAACTGGCAGATGAGGAAGGAAGTTTGCCTACTGTCCGTTAGCCGAGCCGGGCTGGAGAAGCCTCTCTGCCTCTCCAATTGGAAAAAGTTATCGCGAGTGGGGGCGGAGAAGTGGTGAGATAAGGAAATTCAACCTCTTCTTTGGGAAGAACCAAAATTAAGAATAAGGCAGAAAAAGCAGGGACTCTGTCCTGAAGCCAGAGCAATGGGCTTTGGGCTGAGCAGCTCCAGGCCCAGCAGACGGCCCCGGTACAGTGGGAAAGTGTCATTTCTACTCATCCCTGACATAAGTCCAGCTACTTGTCCTTCCATCCATTCATTCTCACCCTCCACCAGATCCCAAATCCCACCACATCCCCTCACAGACACACAAACTCATGTGAGCACACAGGTACCCCAAATCTAGCCAGGGGAGCTGTGAAGCCCTAGAACATGCAGTTCCCTCAAAACACCAAGAATTTCCCAGGCAGGACAGGACTCTCAGGTTGACTCTGGCCCCCTGAATGTCCAGTCCCCAACTCCTTCTCTGTCTGGGGCTAAATCAGATCGGGGCAGTGAGTTCTTAGCATAGGGTGGATGGACTCAGAGCCCCACTGGAGGCCAGGATGGTGTCATGCAGTGTAGGGATGTGTCGGCCGCTGAAGACATTCCCACCAAGATGAACGAAGGCCAGCCGGTGGCCCTGAGCGGCACTGGCTTCCGTGAAGGCTTAAGGCCACGGGGGCCTTCTGCTGACAAGCCCCAGTGCCAGACCCTGGGTCTTCAGGGTCCTCAGCCTCCTGTTTGCTCAGCACGCAGCATCCCACTCTATTTCGCACCAGAGAACAGGGGTGGGGGAGCCTTGCTCTGTCCCTTACTGTTCCCCTGAAACAGCTGAGAGTTTTCAATGCCTCCCCATCCTGAAGTAAAAGTCTCTGTCCTCCCACCCCCAACTCTCTTGAGACAAGAACACAGAACAGTCCGGTCCCTGGGGGTGGCAGGGAGTTTGAGGCCAGGAGGATTGTTTTTTGTTGTTGTTGTTGTTGTTTTTAATGACAGGGGACGGGGCGGGGGTGGGGTGGGGAGGCATTTATGAATATTTCATAAAATTGACTCTGCCACCTACTTTGTTAGGAAGGTGTGACCTAGAAGTCACATAAGCTCAAAGTAAAAGAGAAGAGACTCAAGAAGAGTGTTGCAAGCAAGACAAGAGGGAAGAGAAAGGTCAAGTGGAGAAGTCAGAGTCCGGTGCCGGCTAATTTTTCAAAGGCCGCTCTCTCTGAGCCCCAGCCCAGCCCCCGCCCCCAGGCCAGGCCTTGCAGTGCCTGAGAGTCAGGAGTCTCCCAGCAGCTGCCAGATGGTTGCTGCCCAGGCTGTCATGTGGTGCAGGTTTGTCCACCACGCCAGCCTGATGCTCCTACTGGCCAGAGAGAGGGCTCAGAGAGGGAGACCGCAGCAGAGCCAGATGTTCTCAGCCAGCTGGTCTTTTAGAGGCCCCAGAGCAGCAAAACCATTTCTTTTGGGGTCACCCCATTCCTGGCATGAGACATGCCATGCTTTAAGCCCAAGGTCGACAAAGCGGTTCTGTAAAGGGCCCCATAGCAAAGATTTCGGGCTTTGCAGGCCATGCCCAGGTCTGCCACCGCAGTGTAAAAGCAGCCTCCGACGACATGCAAACGAACGAGTGTGGCTGTGAGCCAATAATTAGAGACACTGAGATTTGAATTTCATATACTTCTCATATGTTGTGAAATTATTCTTATTTTGATTTTTTTTTCCATTTAAAATCATCTTAGCTCACAGGCCTACAGAAACAGGCAGAGGGCTGGATTTGGCTGGCAGGCCATACTTTGCTTTAAGCAAAGCCCAAAGCAGAAGGTTGAGACTTCATCAATGCAAATTAAGAGGAGGTTGATTTGATTTATAGAAGACTCTAAGTAGAGGATGTCTTGAATGCATTTAAAATAAGATTGGATTGCAACTTCTTCCTGCCACACGCCATGCTACCTTCCTTTCCCTACCTTGGTGTTTCCCAAGCTGACATTTGCCATCCATTAGTGGGATGCAAAATTTATGAACAGTATTTTGGAAAACACAGGATAGAATAAGATAGGATAGAATAAGAAATACATCAGGCTCTACCACACATAACAAAGGTTGTATCTTACAAAATGTTGCCAGCAGTACATATAGTCACAGATCTACACTTACATGACTATTGTGCGTGCTGGATTGTAATGTGAGACGTATTTCTGATAACGGATCATGGTTTAAAAGACCATGCTCTGGGGATCCCTGGGTGGCCCAGTGGTTTGGCCCCTGCCTTCGGCCCAGGGTGTGACCTGGAGACCCGGGATCGAGTCCCACGTCGGGCTCCCTGCAGGGAGCCTACTTCTCCCTCTGCCTGTGTCTCTGCTTCTCTCTCTGTGTGTGTCTCTCATGAATAAATAAATAAAATCTTTAAAAAAAAAACAATTAGGTTTTTAAAATTAAAAATTAAAAAAAAAAAAGAAGACCATGCTCTGATGAATACTGGGAAAGAGAGAAGTTGAATTTCCATTTCTCTCTCCACCTCTGCGTCCCTGTGGGTTTCTTTGCTGATGGACCCTGAGAACCACTGCTCAGGTGTCCTCACCATGATGCTCTGACAGATGGGGTACTAGAGATGAAGAAGACACAGACCATACCTCACTGCCATTCTCTGCGCCCCACCATGACACGGAGTGTTGCTCACTCAATGCCTTGGAGACAGAGTGCCTGGCGCCTAAGTGAAGCTGGGCACATGTGTGCTGAATGCATCCCAGACAGCAGGGTTACAGATGCAAATGCTCTGGGGCAGGAGGGGGGCACAGAGCAGTTGTAAAACCGAAAGAACCTCAGGGAGGGAGACCTTGGTACCTGTTCTCGCAGCTACCCTACTGCCCAAGTTTGTACACACTGTGCATTAAAGCCTATGGGGCCTGAGGCAGAGCACGGTCCTCTGCTTCTCTGTCAGGGAGCAAAGGGGCTGATTTTCCAGGGGACATGAGGTCCATGCACACGTGTGGAAGAGCTCACCCTGGCGTGAGAGAGCGGGCCATCTGCACTACTCAGTGAGAAGTGCCAGTTATCACAAAAGCTTCAGAAAGGCGTAGAAGCGCATCCCGGCAACCCAGCAGAATCACCCACATCCGGGAGACCTGGAGAGCGGTGAAGCAGGCCGTCGTGGGCCGAGTGGTGCCGGGGCCGAGCCTGCAGCCAGGCCTGCGGCCTGCAGACCACCACTCCCCGGCCGACGGGGCAGCGCCCGCCTACTTGCTCCGGCCGAGGAGACACCCAGGCCTGTCTGGGGGTGCTCGGTGCTCCCTGGGCACCGATGAAGGGCAGGCAGGAGCCCTGGCCTGGTGACTGGGGCCCCCCTTGCTCTGTCCACCCAGGAAACCGGGGCTCCGCCCGCCCAGCCTTCTGAAGGGCCCAAGTGTTGGCGACCCTCCGTGTGCAAGCGCCTCCTGAGCCTTTGGAGAGTTTGGAGGGTCTGTTGTGTGTGTGCCGATGGCCTCAGACCCGACCACATCATCCAAAGAGCTGGCACTCGTGACTGCCTAGAGCCCCCCAGGAGACAGACCGGCCTGGCCCCCGAGGAGGCAAGACGCCGAGACCCAGACTTGCCCTTCCCGCTCTCAGTCACAGTGTTTGGTGGCAGTGTTTTGTTCTGTCTTAATTATTTTCTTTTCTTGGGGTGAAGCAAACATCTGGTACACAGATCTTCATACGTTTTAAATGTCTCTCCCAACTCCTGTGGGTGTCGCAACCCCTCCCCTCACCTCTCCTGCCTGTTCATTTGAATATGAACTTAATGGACGCTAAGTAAGTCAGCAAAGATGCTGTTTTTATGTGGTGGAGCAGATGTGTGTCTGAGGAAACATGCTTCTACGGGCCACATCACCCGAAAGGCACCTCCCGTCAGTGCCCTGCCACCCAGAGGGACCCCACGACAAACCGCAGGCACAGCCAGCCTCGTCAGGTGCCCACCTCCACCCCAGGAAGCTCTCAGGGGAACTGAATGTGCAAATGCCACCTCCTCTCTCCCCTCCTCATGGCACTAGGGACAGCCCCGGAGCTCAAGTGGCATAGGCCAGTCCGGTGCCAGGAAAGTAGTCAGTGCTTAACAATTTTGATGGATTAAAACAAGGGATCAATCTTGCAAGTTCCATCCAAACCAAGTTCCAGCACTTTCGGGGATTCTGGGAAAAGCGGGACAGGCCAGGGAATGCTCGAGCAGCCTGGGTTGACTCATCCTCAGCGTTGAAGAATGCTTGCCTGAGATATCCCCAGTCTGGGATCTGCCTCTGTGCCGAGAGTTCCTTGGGGCAGCTGAAAGCTGGCGCAGGAGAACAGTGGGGACGGCCCTACCGCCCCACGGGGACAGGGGTGTGGGCGAAGGGACGAAGCAGCCCAGTGTTCACGTGGACGTGTGGGACAGTTGTCCCCCCAGCCGGGCACAGGCCTGCCCTGCTCAGTACAGTGTGATGTGCAGGAGGGAGGCCCCAGGGCTTGGCCCCACACCGCCTCTAGCTGGCTCAGTCACCTTGCCCCCTCTGCTCTTCCCTCTCTTTATTTGCACAGCAAAGAGGTTGGCGCAGATGACCTCAAAGCTTTTTGTAGATTTGAAACTCCACGGACGGTTGTGTCTTCTCTAAACTCTGCCCAAAGCCTGGGATGTTTCCAAGACTGACACTGGGTGTGTGAAAGCCCCGTGCACACCGGCCCTTCTAACGACCGTGAGTCGGCGAGCCCTGCATCTGCCTGGCCCGTCACCTCGTGGACGCTGTTCTTAATGGATTTGCCAGATCCTTAGATCAGAGATTTACCAAAAGCCTGGCTGAGCCCGGATTAGGTTTCCCGGAGACTGGGCTCGGGCCCGTTCTGCGGAAACACTTTCTGGGGTCAAGGTGCCTTTCACAGAGGAGGGTGGATGGCAGCGGTGTGGGCTCCTCGCCCGTGTCCATCCTGTACTGAAAGCCCTGTGACATCAAGCAGCAATCGATATGCACCAAAAGAAACCCCCTGACTGAAGAGTGGTGGGTCACTCAGTGCTTGGCACGCTGTCCACGTGGTGAATGGCCCAAGGCCAGACTTGCACGTTCTGGGAGGGCCATTGTCTTGGCCATCTTCTTGGAACCAGTGATATTTGGCCTGAGCCCAGCGGAGGAGCCCATAGCACCCACCTATGACTGTGTCACCTTCAGCTGAAAGGTCCCCGGAATGCACAAGCCCCACCCAGCAGGTCTCTAGGAAAAAGGGCCGATGCTCCCCAGGGAAATGTCACCTCCATAGAAAGAACTGAATGTGTACCGCGGGTTATGTCCATGACCTCCTTCATTACACACACACCGCTAGGGGGCAGACGTAGGCCGCTATGGTCACCATCACCACCATCATCGAAATGGAAGCACAGAGATGTTAAATAACTTCACCCAAGGCCACAAAGAGCCAATATTTGACCCCGAGTGTAGCTACTATCAGAGTCGACACTCTTCACCACTAAGCTATGTCACCTCCAGAGGAGGGACAGGTCAGCTTGGTGGCGTTCATGTGGACTAGAGACTAGATCATGTTTCGTCTTGAGACACTATTTGGCAGCAAAGTCAAAAGAGTCACCAGAACTTGGTGGGTTAAATAAATAAAACTTGAACAAAGACCAGGCAGCTTTGGAGAAATGAGCTACTGAGGTTTGAGAAGTCATGTCTCTAAGATTCTAGGAGCCTTAACGGAGGAATTAGGCCTTGGGGACAGCATTGTAGGCCGGGGCAGGAGTCAGTCCAGGCAGAGAGGTGGCTTCCCCAGTTTAACACAGGCCAAGGGAAACTCTAAGTTTTAGGGACCTCCTCACCAGGTTGTCTCCCACTGCCGACCTTGGTGGTTATGGTGATTTTATCAAGAAGGAAGGCATTTTAGGCTTTCAATTTACTAAAAAATCATGGCAGGATGATGGCTGAGCTTCCAATATGCCATATGCGTGGCTGGTCTGAGACAGGCCTCCCAGGTATGAACCTCCTGTTTTACGTTTTTCTGTGTCTTTTGTTGTTATTTTTGTTTCAAATTTTACTTTTGAGTAATATCTACACCCAACATGGGGCTTGAACTTACAACCTCGAGATCAAGGGTCGCATGCTCCACCGACTGAGCCGGCCAGGCACCTCCCTCCTGGTTCTTTTGAAAGCACTTTGGCTTATAGCTGGAGACTCTGGAGTTGGCTTTTTGAGGGTTGATACAACACCGCAGAATAAACCAGGTGGTAGCTGAGTGTTCTGTGTCAGGGAAAAGGAGTATTAAAATGAGGCTCAGCAATCCCTCTCTCCCCAGAGTCCCTCAAAGAGCAGGAACCCAGGCAGCCTTTGGCTTATAGGAAAATAAAAATGGGTAGCATTCACAGAGATAGCCGATAAGTGTGATGCAGGAAGAACAGAGATGTTGAAGGTACAGCCAACCCTTGACAATTATTATGCACATCCCCATCCTAATCACTGTTAAAATTTTAGAATAAGAAAAGGTACCAGACACATGGATCATGGAAGCTACCATACCCATGATTCCTGGCTAAGAGAAACTGCCCCAGTCGTAGGCCCAAGGAGGGAAGTGTCCCTAGCTGTTCCTCATCCAGCTTTGGGTGTTTTTACCATGTGACCCTCTCTTGGCCATGTGTGACTGGATGGGAGTGGATGCCTTGCCTAGAATGTGCCACCCACGGGCGACTGGCTGATATTGTTTGACAAAGCCCATGTCAACCCACCCAGCCCAAAGGAAAATTAGAGTTAGCAAGTAGATCAATCAAATTCTTTCTCTCTTAGGAATTGATTCGGGGAATAAAGAGAAAATGAGCCAGCTGAGAGCAGGATAAGAATCCTGAAGATACACTTCGAAGAGGTGAGTGAGGAGTGCAGTCACCATGTCACACGGATGCCGGGGAGCACCAGGACCAATGGTTCTAAACACACATGTCTGCACATGGGCTGGCAATGTACCCACACAGGTGGGTACCACATTGTGCACAAGGTGGAGATTGTACCTTTTGTTGCAACTGAGCATATATATTGTTAAACAGTGTTTGTCAGACAGAATGTTGAGAGGAGCGCTTCAGGCAAATGGAGAACCTTGCCTGGCGGGCACCTTGGCGGGGAGAGCGAGAGCATAATGACAAGGTGTGCGATGCAGCCACAGGTTTCGCAGGAGGTGTACAAGCTGGGTCCTGTGAGTACAGAAGACAGCAGTTGGGGCCGTAATACTTGTCCTCAACTAAAAGACATTTGAGGGCTTGAGGAATCACTAAGTGAATGGGATGACAAGTAGGGATGTGACTTAAGTCCTTTAAACGCTTGCCAAAAATTCTAGTACTTGAAAGTGCACCACTGGATTAGGGCCCTTTTGGTTTCAAGCGACAGAGACTCCATTCAAATTAACTTTCGAAGGGACGGGATGGCTCACATAACTGAAAAATGTAAGGAAAGAACTGACTTCAGTCATGGTTGGATCCAAATGGGCAATATTAGGAGTTAGCCCTTCTCTCTTCCTCTGCTTTCCTCCAGTTGGGTTTCCGCTTTGGTTGGTAGGCTCTTCCCACATTGCACAAGCGTGGGAAGTCAACACTGGCCTCCCACTTCACGCTTCCCTCCTCCCCGCTGAGCAGCCTCAGTAGGCAACGTGTGATTCCTAGAGGCTGAGCCCAAGTCCCGCGGACAGCTCCCGTTGGTCCACCTTGGGATTGGTTTCCCGACCAGACAGGGAGCAGCAGCAATCTGATTGGCCTGGGTTGGACCATGTGTCCAGCTCCGGATCTAGGGCATGACGTCAGCCCCAGCGGAACACAGAGCCTAATATAGAAAACGGTTGTTCCTGGAGGGATGGATGTTGAACAGGCAGTGACAACAGATGTCCACCTTAGCCCCAAACGAAACGGCTGAGTGCGAGCTCTCTGGAGTGAGGATCCTTGAACTCTCTACCTTAAGCTCCTATCGCTAATGCTGAATGACTTTCTGATCCCAGCTCTTTGAGGGAGGACTAACTATGTCTTGGGTTTATTAATATTGGGTTTATTAATCAAGGTTCTTAATCAACAAACAACAAAATCCACTCTGGTTTGTTTAAACACACGCACACACAATTTTTTTTTTAAGATTTTATTTATTTGAGAGAGACAATGAGTAGGGTGAGAGGCAGAGGGAGAAGCAGATTCCTCGTTGCGCAGGGAGCCCCACCCAAGGCTAGATCCTAGATCCGGGACTCCAGAATCATGACCTCAGCTGAAGGCAGACACTTAACAGACCCAGCCACCCAGGCACCCCAGGAAAAAAATGTCTTAAAGGATATCAGTGGCTCCCAGAGTCTCTGGCAGAGTCAGAGAATGGGGCTTGAGGCTCTGCAGCCATGAACGATACCCAGCTCCCCACTTGAAGGTGCACAGGTTCGAGCCCACCACCCTTGTCTCCTGCTACTGGAAGCATCTCTGCCCCTGCTGCCTCCAGAGGCGCCACATCCCCTGCCATGCTTGGCTCCCATCACCAAGACGCAACCGCATGCAGCAGCTGCTTCCTTGCTCTTCATCCTTCCATGTTTTGAAGTTTCATCCAGTTGGCATGTGTCCTAGCTGCGGAGTGAGTCTGGGAAACTGAGTTCTGATCTCCACCCTGGTGAAGTAATGCGGGTAACATGGCCTACTTTCCTAACTTAGAAAGGCTGTTCAAATGATGCTGGGCTGGCACCAATATGACCCACATCCACTAGGCCACACTTCAAACAGTCAAGTCTTCTGTGTCTTCCGGGTTCCAGAGAGATCAAGTAATGGAGCCAAGACTCTTTATTTCCACATGTGTCCTGCCAATAAATCCATGAGTCTCTGGTCTTTGCAACCAATAGAAGTCAGTTAACACAAATAACTTGGCAAATGCAATTGGATAAAATTTAGCTTGGGGTAGTGTTTCCTTCCCAAACAGATTGGTAAGAAGCTGAATTTCCAGGAGGGGGCTCCCTGGCAGGGCCTTCCCCATGTGATAAATTTCCTTCAAAGTTTGGAATTCTACACCAGCACTTTCCAGGAGACCGGGTTATCTGACCTCTGTCCTGTGGCTCCCCACTGCTCTCAGACCCTCAAATTATTCAATTAAGAAAGAGAATTTGAGGGGCACCTGGGTAGCTCAGTGGTTGAGCATCTGCCTTTGGCTCAGGGCATGATCCCGGGGTCCTGGGATCGAGTCCCGCATCGGGCTCCCTGCAGGGAGCCTGCTTCTCCCTCTGCCTCTGCCTCTCTCTTGGTGTCTCTCATGAACAAATAAATAAAATCTTTAAAATAAGGAAGAGATTTTGAAGGGCACCTGGCTGGCTCAGTCAGTAGAGCATGCGACTCTTGATCTCAAGGTTGAGTTCGAGCCCCACTTTGGGTATGGAGATTACTTAAATAAACTTAAAAAGAAATAGATTTTAAGTACCAACTATGTACTGGGCCTTGTACCAATACTGGACGTACTCTACCCTCAGGGAGCCACCACACACGTATATCAGCCAAAGCTTGACGGGAGCGACATGAGGCCAGAATGAGAATGAAAACGTTCAAGCTCCATTACCCAGAAAGAGATGCATAGTTTTCATTTTTACAGACTTCTTGATCAGGGTCACTTCAAAAGCTGAGGTCTTTGACTTAATAATAATACAGGAGCATACGAGCGCTGGGGTGGCTCAGTCATCTGAGCATCTGACTCTTGATTTTGGCTCAGAGGGCAGCCCGGGTGGCTCAGCGGTTTAGTGTCGCCTTCAGCCCAGAGCATGATCCTGGAGACCCGGGATCGAGTCCCACATCGGACTCCCTGCGTGGAGCCTGCTTCTCCCTCTGCCTGTGTCTCTGCCTCTCTCTATGTCTGTGTGTATCTCATAAAGGAATAAAATCGAAGAAGAAGAAGAAGAAGAAGAAGAAGAAGAAGAAGAAGAAGAAGAAGAAGAAGAAGAAGAAGAAGAAGAAGAAAATATTGTTTAAAAAAAAAAAGATTTTGGCTCAGATCATGATCTCAGGGTGAGATGGAGCCCCAGGTGGGGGTCAGCGAAGGGCATGGAGCCTGCTTGGGATTCTCTCTCCCTCTCCTACTGCCCCTCCTCTCTCTCTCTCTCTCTTTCCCTGCCTAAAAATAAAAATAAGAACAGGCATATGGCCATCATAGTCTCTCAACACGGAGTCTAACAAAGAAATGTCTCTGATGGGATCATTCAAGGGTCTCACCGTTAAACACGCTCCATCATATTTAGGAAGTGAGAAGTGCCAGCTGGGAGGGAACACGGCGGCCTCAGAGCACCCAGCCGGGGCCCCGCCCGGCGGGACTTGCAGAACTGGCTGCAGCCTCGGACCGTCCGCGAAGCAAAGTGCGGGCCGGGCGCGACCTTGAGCCCCCACGGGCCCGGCGCGGCCGCGGAGGCGCAGGTGCGCACGACGGCCGCTAGGTGTCGCCGCGAGCCCGCGCGAGCCGGTCCCCGCCGCGGGCGGGCGGAGCGGGGGCTGTTGGCGATCCGCACGCGGTCAGCTCTCCTGCCCGGGCCCGGGGATGTGCGGGGAATGTTCATTTCTTGAGAAATCCCGTGGTTCAGCAGCGGCCCTCTGGTGGCCCTGCCTGAGACGATGGAGAGCGCGCTTGCCCCCGGCGACCTCCGGGCGGTCCTGGCAGCAGCAGCCCCAGGGCCCACCCCAGAGGCCTCGTGCTGGGGACTCCGAGGCCCGCACCGGGCGCACGGCAACCCGCGTGCACAGTCCTCCTCTCCTTCCGCCCCTTTCCCTGCCCCTCGGGGCCGACCCCTGGCTTCGCTCCCTTTTCCCAAAACAGCCACAAGATTAAGGGCGCGTTGCAGCAGCAAGAGGCTGAGCTAGCTCAGCAGGAATTGCAGAGCCGCTCCTGGGTCAAGGGGTTAGAAGCCCTGCCTGGTGTCCAGCCCCCCTCCCCGCCCCCCCGCCGCTCACTGGTCGGGGCCTGACCCAGCTGCCAGGGCTCTCGGGCTTGCATGCTTCCTGCGGGGACTAGTGCCTCCAGATGCATCCATTAAATAAAATTATAAGTACAAAGGACCCCATGGGATCCTGCACACTGCAGGCATTCCGTAAGTGCAAAGTGAGTTTAAGTAGTTGCACAGACACTTACACAGACGCGTTAGCACACGTTCAGCCCAAGGTACAGAGCTCGGGCCCTGGCTTCCCAGAGGCCGTGGCAAGACCGGGTGTTAAGGAGACAAGGTCTGGGAGCATTTGGTTAGAGACGCCAGGCCCCACCGCTGATTCTAACCCGCTCTACCTGCGTCACCAGTGATGAGGTTGTTCTGAGCCCAGCAGGGAGCTGCGCTTGGCAAAATGCCCTGCGAGCTGTCCTGGGCCCTTCCGGGAAAGGCCACTTGTGGGCCGAGCGGCCCTCACACCCTCCTCCCCAGAGTCTGGTTCACCACTCCCTGGTTTCCAGCCACCACACTGCTACTGTGGGGTTTTGTGGGAGACCACACGGCAGGATCCTGACTGTGGGTGCCCTGTGGCTGCTCAGCGGGCCCTGGAGCCACACACCCTGGAGAGCTGGGGAAAGAGGGAAAGAAGGCAGAGCCAGTCAGTCTTTTACCGGAGGTGCTTCTAGATCCCTCGGTGGAGCAAGCTAGATGGTAAAAAGAGGCCCTGCTGGTCCAAATTAGCAACTGCAGCCCCATTGGCCTTGGAAGAGGGGCCGGAATCTGAGTGACCCAGATCCTGATTGACGGTCTTTGGAAGGCATTTGAATACTCCTGGCCAACTCGAGACTGCTTTTGTTGAGCAGCAGAGAGGTTGGGAACGTGTACCGACCAGAGGAAAGCAGAGACTGCCTTTTACACAGCCCAAGGCCGCGTGCTCTGGGCTTGGCAGCACTCCGGGGGGAGGCCCGTGGCCATTTCGGATCCCAACCCAAGCCAGGCAACAGAGGACAGACACCCTTGGGGCGGATCTGCTAGTCCAGAAGCTGGTATTGTTGCTGCACCTGTGAAGAGGCCTGATTTCTGCAGCCAAGAGAAGCCTTGGACTTGCCGGCAAGAGAGTTATTCGGTCAGAGGATCCACCTGATGTTCAGTCATCTGACACCTTTCCTTACCAGATTGCAAATCAAAGGCCATCGCTGAACCATTTGCTTAGGCTCAGAGAAGGCACAACCCAGTTCGTGTCCTGGCTCTGTGACCTCAGCTCTCCAGCCCTCAGCTTTCTCATTTTGTAATGCAAGTGACAGGGCCATCTGCAAAGGAGAGCCCTGAGGATTAGAGTTCGTGCAGGCAGCGTGCCCAGCAGGTGTTAGACTGTTAGACAGAGTCGCCATCCTGAGGTTGGTAGAGACATAGCCTCAGACCACATGGGTGCAGATGAAGCTGCCATGGTGAAGCCCGGTGAGGTCCTCCTGTACTCCAGACCACCCCTAGACTCCTCATGTCACAGTGGACAGGCTCTGGGAAGGGCTGCATGCCCCACACCACAACCTAGACTGAGGGTGCCTCCCTTTCTTTTAAAAATTTGTGAAGCCCTCATGCATTGCTGGTGAGAATGCAAAATGGTACAGCCACTTGGTCCAGAAAAATCTGGCAGTTTCTCGGAAAGCTCTAGAATTACCACATGACCCAGCAATTCCACTCTTAGAGACAGTCCAAGAGAAATTAGAACATACATATGTCTGCAAAAGAACCTGTATCTGAACGTTCATTGCAGCACTGCTCATAATAGCCAAGAGGTCCAAACAACTCAAATATCCACTAATTGATGGATGGATAAGCACAATGCGGTATGCTCATCCAAGAGAACATCACTCAGCCATAGGAGGGAATGGAGTACTGGTATCTGCTGCAACAGAAATGGATTTTTTTTTTAAGATTTTATTTATTTATTCATGGGAGACACAGATCGAGAGAGAGGCAGAGACACAGGCAGAGGGAGAAGCAGGCTCCATGCAGGGAGCCTGATGCGGGACTCGATCCCGGGTCTCCAGGACCATGCCCTGGGCTGAAGGCAGGCGCCAAACCGCTGAGCCACCCAGGGATCCCCAGAAATGGATCTTGATAACATTATGCTAAATGAAATCAGCCAAGACACAAAAGGACAAATATTCTATTTCTGTGAAATGTCCAGAATAGACAAATCCATAGAGACGGATTAATAGGTGCCAGGGCCTGGGGATGGGGAATGACAATTTATGGGATTGGGGTTTATTTGGAGGAAGATGGAAATATTTTAGAATTAGATACTGGTGGTGGTTGTGCAACTTTGTAAATGTACAAAAAAAAAAACCACTGAATTTTATGGTATGTGAGTTAAATCACAATATGAATAATAAAGTTGTTACCAAAAAAAAAAAAAAAGGACCGCTTCACATGCCAGTTGGAGTGTGCTCTTACTGTGGACAGAGAAATGAGAGGGGCAGTGCGGGTAGTGCAGCTCTCCGGAGCCTTGCCCATAAATCAGATTAACCAGCTTCCCTCCCTCAGCTGTGCCTGGCTCTGAAGGGGCGAAGGCGGCTGCTGCATTTTCTCGATGCCACAGAAATCGAAGGGCTGCTGGGGACGCTGAGGCTCGGTGTGTGGCAGCGGGATGCTCGCCTCCAAGCACTGGGCCAGCCCCACCCAGTGGGGCAGGAAGCGCGGAGGAAGAAAGCAAAGCTCATAGGCGTGCTTTGCCTTGGTCTCCAGATTTACAAGGATCATGTTTTCCAAAGCAAAAATTAGGACTGATAATTATGGCTTGTGTTCCCGGGGATGGTAGGATACACCATTTTAAGTTAGGACTGTCCTCCAAAAAAATGATCACAAGGCTCTAGTTTTCCTAGACACCCTCATCTGCCTTCTTCCCTCTAAGCAGCCAAGTTTCCTAAGAACTTAGACTCTTTGGGGAGTCTCAGGGGAACGATTTTTTTCCTATGACTCTGGTCACATGGCGAAAGGTATTTAATCAGACCTGGACAGTGGTCAGCCCCTTGTCTGTGATTTCACTTTCAGTGATTTTCGTAACCTGCGGTCGACCAGGGTCTGGAAGCGACGGTGCTCCTTCTGGCATACTGTCAGGTCGGTGGCAACAGCGTCACAATGCCCACGCCGCTCACCTCATCATCTCACATGATTTCGGAAAGAAGGGTGACTATAGGGTATCTTGAGAGACGGAGACCACATTCACATAATTTTATCGATGTGCATATTGATATAATTGTCCTATTTTCTTACTAGTTATGTTAGTGTCTCTTACTCCGCCTATTTTATAAATTACACTGTGTCGTAGACCATGTATGCATAGGGAAAAACAGTTCACATCGCAGTTGGTGCAATCTTCCATTTCTGGCATCCACTGGGCGGTCTTGGGATGTCTGCCCCGTGGATGAGGGGGACTACTGTGCTTTTTAGGCTGACAGTAAATCTAATGCAGTGCCTGAGCTGAACCTTGCTGGGGGCAGGGCACAGAATCCAGACCTGGAAAATCTCTGCCCGTCTCCTTGGTTTCCTTGAAGCCTGTTTGGAATATTGACAGGACATTCAATGCAGCAGAAACACGGGCGGGTTCTCTTTACTTCCCCAACACACACGTGACCACCATCCCCCCAATAGCAACAGGTTTCACAGACGAGGCATTGGGACAGTCGCCTTTGGGAAGAACTGTTCAGTGTTCTCTGAAATAGCTGGTGGCTTCCGCTGATGGAGCGGCTCAACCCGGCTGGGGCAGCTTTATCTACTATGGAATAGGACCTGAGAGAGCTCACATCTGAGACGCTCATTCCCAAAGGTCCTGCAGGGTTTCCAGATACCCGCCCTCCTCCACCACTGCCACCCCGGGCTGAGCCACTGACATTCATATCTGGATAAATCTAATAGCCACTGAATCGGTCTATTTCCAGCCCTGCTCCCTACCTCCCCAAAGTCTATTCTCAAATCAGCAATCCCAGAGATGCTTTTTTAAAATATTTTTATTTATTTATTTGGGGTGGAGGGAGAGGGACAAGCAGACCCTGCACAGGCCCACCTCGGGCTCGATCCCATGACCTAGAGATCACCACTTGAGCTGAAACCAAGAGACAGCCGCCTGACTATGCCGTCCAGAGAGATGCTTTTAAAACATAAGAGCAAAATCCTGCAATAGCTCCCATCATACCTAGAGTGAAAGCCGAAGTCCTTCCAAGGGCCCACAAAGTCTCCTATGATGATCATACAGTCCGCTGACCCCTCCCCATACACCCCCCACAGATGACACATTCCCAGCTTGTCCCCACAGATATGTGCCCACCCCCCACAGACACTGCCCTGCAGTCACCTCCAGTCCTTATGCTCATCACCCTGTTCCTCCTACTGATCCTCGACCTGCCCTTGCTTCGTATTTCCAACCTGGAGGCTCTTCCCAGTATCCTGCATGGCTCCTTCCCCACTTCCAGCAATCGATTCTCACCTTATTGTGGGGGTGTTCCTTGAGCATCCTCGTTGAAGAGGCCATCCCCACCCTCCCTCTTTCCCTAACCCTGACCCTGTTCATTTTTCTCAGTGGTATTTACCACCATTAATACTTCATACATGTATATGGATTATATGTATACAGATATATATGTGCAATATATATATATAAAATCCACTTGTCTACCATTCTGTGGAAATAAGCAAAGACCAACCATATGAGAAAAGCAAAGGCTACTACTTATTCATAGCTCACTACAACAAAGGAGTGAGCCACACCTCTCAAATTTGAGCAGAGACTCAAAGGCAGGCAGAGGAGCACGAAAGCATTATGGTGGAACAAAGGGAAAGCTTCAGGTGTGGCCTGACGAGAGGCTGTCGGCGTGGGGAGGCTGTCAGTGAGCTAACTGGAGGGGAGGGGGTGCATCTTCCTTTTTTATTATTTTGTTTATTTATTCATGAGAGACACACAGAGAGAGGCAGAGACACAGGCAGAGGGAGAAGCAGGCTCCCCGATGCAGGACTCAATCCCAGGACCCTGGGCTCATGACCTGAGCCAAAGGTAGACGCTCAACCACTGAGCCACCCAGGCATCCCAGGGTGGGGATCTTATGTGATTGGTGAGGAGTGGATAATTTGACTTCGTGTGGTTGGTCCTCAGTTGGAAGTGAACATAAAATTAGGAAAGCTGTCAGTTATTAATCAGGCCCTGGCCACTCTGGGTGGATTGTTACAGACGTCATGGCTTACCTTCCTTGATTGTTACCAGAGATAGCAGTCTGGCTTCTGGCAAGCCTGACTTACAAAAAGCTGGCCTCCTGTGCTGCTCACTGCAGATCAGGGGTTGGTTTCCTGCAGACTGTGGGTCAGAGTTCTGTTTTTAATATACCGTCTGACCATTGTTCATTTGTATATTCAGTCCCTCATCCTTCACTAGGATATAAACAGTAAGAGCATTGTTTTATTCACTGCTCTATCCCCAGAGCCTAAAATAGTGTCTGGCACCTTGTAGTCATGCAGTGACTGTTTGCCGGTGATTATCATGTTTGTCCAGATCTGGTTGGAAAAGCTGTGGCTCTGCTGCATGACCTGGGTAGCACACCCACGGCAAGCTTGCATAATTCAATCCAACTCTACAAATGTTTGTTGAGTGTTTGTCACATACCCAGGAGGCACTGCATGGGGTTGAGGTTGTTCCCTTGGGTTACATAGGACATGTGTCAGCAGACAATTGATGGAAGACTGGGATTCTTTTTTTTTTTTTTTTAAGATTTTTATTTATTTATTCATGAGAGACAGGGAGAGGCAGAGACACAGGCAGAAGGAGAAGCAGGCTCCATGCAGGAAGCCCAATGCGAGACTTGATCCTGGGACCCTGGGATCACACCCTGAGCCAGAGGAAGATGCTCAACCGCTGAGCCACCCAGGCATCCCACAAGCCTGGGATTCTGAATGCTTTAGCCTTTGCTCATAATTTCTCTCTTGCCTACTTCAAACTCATCTCTACCTTTAAGGTCCCATTGGTTCCAGGTCCCTGTTATGCTCAGAGACAGCTGTGGCCCGCACCTGCCTGCTCCAGCACCTACTACCTAGGAAGCTGATTTAGTCCCCATCAGGTACCTGTGTGGTAGCTGGTTGTCTTTTTAAAGAGTTGATTATCTTCTCAGTTGGATTATTCCCTTTTAGAGCAGGAACCACATCTCACCCCCAAAACAGACGATGCACAGGAAGTTCTTGGTGGTCTGAGCCTCACCCCACTCCCTCACCTGGCCTGCGTTTGACTGGTTCCCTGAACTCCAGAGCAGGGATGTCTCACTGGCCCCAGGATATTTTTTTTTTATGGTGAAAAAATTTATATTTAGATTTATAGCCGGCTGGACTCAGTTTAGATGATCCCAATTTTGTTGGCAACATCCAAAGCATCATAGTCAGGAGCCAGTTGAACATATGCTTTCTTCTCTCCATCAGGCCTGATCAAGGTGTTGACCTTGGCCACATCAATGTCATAGAGCTTCTTCACAGACTGTTTGATCTGGTGCTTATTGGCCTTGACATCCACAATGAACACAAGTGTGTTGTTGTCTTCTATTTTCTTCATGGCTGACATAGTAGTTAAGGGGAACTTGATGATGGCATAGTGATCAAGCTTGTTTCTCCCGGGGGCACTCTTTCGAGGATATTTGGGCTGCCTGCGGAGATGCAGGGTCTTGGGTTTTCGGAATGTAGGTGATGTGTGGATCTTCTTTTTTTTTGTGACTGTGCCTACCTTTCAGCACCACTTTCTTAGCTTTCAAAGCCTATGCTTTGGCTTCGGCTTTGGGAGAGGCAGGGGCTTCCTTCTTCGCCTTTGGCGCCATCTTCGTGAAAGGGCCCCAGGAGATTTTCTAGTTTTCTACTTGTGGTGGTCGCACCCAGCCCAGCACTGCCATTTGGAGATGTATACTGGCCTGATAGCCCAAGGTCCCCGACTCAGGCATCTCAATTATTTTCTGACAAGGGCTCTCCATTAAATCTTTTACAAAAATATTTGGATAGTTCTGAATTATCTGTTCTTCCAGAAAGGTATGGGTTCATTTATGTTTCAGACACAACACTCAAGGGACAGGGTATCTGGGTGACTCAGTTGGTTAAGCATCGGACTCTTGGTTTCAGCTCAGATTGTGGGATTGAGCCCTGCATCAGGCTTGGCACTCCATGCGGGGTCTGCTTTCCTAAATAAAAAGAAGAAAAATGAAGGATAAGGGAGGAGGAGAAGAGAAAAGGAGAAGGGAGGAGAAGGAGAAGAAGGAGGAGGAGAAGAAGAGGAAGAAGACAAAGAGGAAGAAGAAGAAGACGACGACGACAAAGAGGAAGAAGATGGTGAAGACGATGACGACGAAGGAGAAGACGACGAAGACGACGAAGGAGAAGACGACGAAGACGACGAAGGAGAAGACGACGAAGACGACGAAGAAGAAGACGACGAAGAAGACGAAGAAGACGAAGACGAAGAAGAAGAAGAAGACCCAAAGAAGCAAGAAACAAATAAGCCTCCCAAAGGTTCTACTTCCACTACTACCCTGGCCTATCAGCAGGCTAAGGTCAGCTGTAGCTGACAGAGGGAAGCTCCTCAAGGGCAGGGATTTGGGGCAGCTGTATTTACTAATGAGTCAACAGCTGGCACACAGGAGCGGCTCCATCAATATTTATTGAATGAATGGGAGTTACAAATACGCACATTAAGTTTGGAGTGAGAAACGACAAGTCTCCATAGCGATCATTTTCAATATTCACTCATTGTGTCACTTGGGTTTTCTGAGCCATCACAAAGCACGTGACCTCAAAAGGCAAACGAGAGGGGTACAGATGCGGAAGAAGGCTCTGAGGAGTGAAGGCGTCATGCGCGGGTTTCTGTTCACGAGCCACACATGCTTGTAACAGCCTGCTTCCCACTGAGCACGATGGAAGCTCAGACTCCAGACTTTACCACGTGGTTTCGGATCCCTCAACAGTCACAGGTCCCTCCCTGGTCTAATCCTTGAATGTCTCCTGCCCCGATTTTATGACTCAGAATCAGGCAGCTCAACATTAGCTACGAAAGTCCATGTGTGTTTAAGGCCTTGCAAGGGAAATGTGAGAAAATATTCACAAGGTCCATAGCACTCCCTGGCTTTATTTTATTCAGACAAGTCTCCCCCCCCCCCTTTCTTTTTTCTTTTTTCTTCCAAAACCTGGTAAGTGTCAGAAAAGAAATGGCCTCAGCCCTGGACCTGAGACTTCTGATTTCCGCTTACCCAGTAGCCAGAGATGCAAAGGAAGAAGAAGATTTTTCTCTTGGCCAAAGAACATCTCACCTGGTGCCTGTTCCTGACCCCACGTCTTGGCTTCCTCGGGGCTCACATGTTGGGTCTTAGAGGCCAAGCGGCTCTTCCTATAGGTCACCAGGTAAGAAACAGCTTCTCAGGCAGACTCCAACCTTCAGAAGTCCTGCCCTGTGTCTGACTTAAGTCTTTCCTTCTGGCCGAGGAGCCTAGTTCCGCCTTGCCCTGTCATCACTGGAGAAGGGGGAGCAGCTGCTCACTGCTCTCCTTTTAATCTTCCTTAATGGGCTCATAAACAGTTATTAGGTCCCCCTGCAGCCTTCTCTGAGCCTCATTTTACTTGCATTGAGGCTGAGAGCTTCTGAGGAAGGCGTTTTACTCAGGGCTCCACAGACTTGTAGAGTCTTAAATGGGTAATCAGCCACTTCACCCACTTTAACCTCCACAAATGAACAGCTCTGCCTCCTTTTGCAAAATTTAAATCTATTCAAGGGAGTTCCCTGGCAACCAACCCTTATTAATAAATCACGCCTGCTCTAGGCCAGGACAGGGCATTTTTAAAATGTTTCTTTCTCTTGAGAAGTCACACTGGTGCACAGGCGCACAATAAACACACAGCTGCTCTCTCCAAGTTCGGCATTTGCTGAATTGTGGGCCTGGGGAGTTCTCATCTGGCTCCCCAACTGGGAAGGGGGTGTGCTGCTCTAACAGACTCTCGTCTGGGCCTTTCGTGTGGTTATTGGACGAGGTACGTAGCAGCAGGAGGGGTTGGGGGAGGCCTGGACGCAGAGCTGCAGCCAGACCCACTCGGCTTCCACTAGGCACACACTGGAAAGTTCCATTTTCTGTTCCGGCGTGCTACCATTTATTTTCAGCAGTGCTAACACCCACTGGGAAAGTCCCAGTTGCATGGCTGGTTAGAGCTTCCTACTGTGTCTCCCCGCTGTGGTTCCCTGCCATCGCAGGAGGTAGGGAAGGAGAAGGGCAGGGATGTGGTGGTGGGGGGTGTTGATTTAGCCTTGAGACGAGTGAGTGATTTCACTTCCACAGGAATTTGAACCAGGTTGGCTAAGATTAAAAGGAACCGACGGCACCAAGTGTCAGCAAGGGAGTAAAGCAATTGGAACCCTCAGTCGTTGGCCGGTGGAAGTGTCAGTCGGAGCCACCAATTTTGGAATTCTTGGCTGATTCCAGCAATGGCTCTAACAATTCCACTCTTAGGAATAATGCTCAGAGCAAATGGGTAACTACGCTCAGCAAAAAAACCTGCACAAGAAAGTTCATAATGATGGGATTTATGATAGTAAAATACTGGAAGCAGCCACCAGAGTCCGGAATGGATAAATAAACCGAGGCACATTCCTACAATGGAAGAAGACACATGATGGATGAGAACTGAATTACTAATCGGTAGTGCAACAGGGATGAATCTCACAGACGTGATGCTGAGCAAAAGAAGCCGGACGTAGGGACGCCTGGGTGGCTCAGTCAGTTAGGCATCCGACTCTTGGTTTTGGCTCAGGTCATGATCTCAGGGTTGTGGGGTGGAGCCCCAGGTGGGGCTCTGTGCTCAGTGGGGAATCTGCTTGAGGATCCCTCTCCCTCTGCCCCTCCCCCGGCTCTTTCTCTTTCTCTAAAATAAATAAATAAATCTTAAAAAAAAAAAAAAAAAAAGGAGCCAGACACAAAAGAGTATGTTCTGTGTGATTGCATTTATATGAAATTCTGAAAAGGCAAACCTAATCTATGATGATAAAGATGAGACTAGGGGTTGCCTCGGTGGGGAGCCTACGATGAGCGCATTACCTTATATCTGTGCACTTGACTGAATGTAAGTTATACTTCCCTACAAAAAAGAAGACAAGAAGGGGTCCGTTGTGTTTTCTTCCCCCCAGATGAATAGCTCATTATTTATTCATTCATTGTTTTTCACTCCTCTGCTTCGTTTACAACAGATGTGAGGTGACTTACAAAGGTGTGTGGCTTTGAGTGTGTTTATCAGGGAAGAGATCTGAGTGGCACTCAGGGCAGGGGATGCAGATGACACCCGATGGGAGGGGAGACCTCGGCGTCCCTGTCAGGAAGTCCTGAGCACTTCCTGTGGGGCTTCCCAGCAGTCAACACGAGAAAGGAGCATGATTCTGTATCCGAAAGTCAATGGTTCATCTGATCGGAGGATAGAACCCCGAGAGAAATTTCTCCCAGGCCTTCTCAGGAAAGGGAAACCATACAATCAAAGCCCTGTGTGTTTTGAACACCCCATTTGGACCCTGGCTCTCAGGGTCCCTCCAGCCCATGTTTTCACTCTGGGGGTCCCAGCCCTGGGCCGCGAGGGAATTAGGGGGAGGCAGCCTCCTGGAGACAGTCAAGGCCCCCTCCCTGGGGCCCCACACCCAGGTGCCCATTACTTTCCTGGGTGCAGTCTGGGGGAAGCCCTGCTTGGGAGGGCTGGGCTTCTGCTCTTGGGGGTGCCCATCTTTCCATCCTGGTTTCTGGAACCTGGGCTCGTGTCCTCAGTTGGTGCTTTGCCACTTGGCCCATCTTGCTCCCCAATGCTCCTCGGTGGCCTCCCAGCCCCTTCCACGGTGACGGCTCTGCTTGATGCAGCTCCCTGGGGGCGGGGCTCTTTCCATCTTGGCATTTGGGTTGAGAGATCTTTCCACTTTCTGGCTCCTGTGTTTGAGTTGAATTCATATACTGCCCCGGTAACTAGGGGAAAAAATATATATAACAGCCATGCAAGTGGAGGAATTCAAGTGCTCTCCTCCCCCACCCCCACCCCTGTCGATTCTTACTCCCAGGGAAAGAGGAAGGGTTCTGGGAAGGGGAGATGGTGAATCATGGACAGGCTCCCGAATGGCACACTCTGCACCAGTCTGCCCTTCCTACGAGCTGCAGGGCTCTGACCACACAGGTAGCAAATATCATGCCTCCCTGGTTGCAAGATTAGAAAACCACATAAATCTTGAATTCCATGTCAGTTTTGGGCAAATTCTGTTCAGTTTTGGGGCACTTGGGTGGCTCATGGTTAAGCATCTGCCTTCGATTCAGGTTGGGATCCCAAGGCCCTGGGATCGAGGCCCACGTCGGGCTCCCTGCCTGGAGCCTGCTTCTCCCTCCGCCTGTTCTCTGCCTCTCTCTCTCTCTCTCTCTCTCTCTCTCTTTCTCTCTCTCTGTCTCTCTCATGAATAAATAAATATTTTTTAAAAATTCAGTTATTACCCATTCTGTTCTGATGGGTTTGTTCTAAGAGCCCCCCCGCCCTGAGTCCCCAGATACAAAAAGGAAGTCACCAAGGAAAGGAGGAAAGGACTGACTCTTATTTCTGTTGGGTTAGCGGAGATCTGTAGACACACACTCGGAGTCTGGCCTCTGCGAGACGGTGCAGGGGAGCCTCTTCACCGTGTCAGAGTGGCAGACACTAATTGGTGTGCCTGTTCACATTAGTGCAGTTGGCTCATTTCTTCCCTTTTTTCTCTCTCAAGCACGCAAATGTCGATAACAGCCTTGGTCCTCCCTGGCTTTTGCCCCAGAAGCCGGGAGTCTTGGGCGATCCCCTGCTCTTGCCATTTCCCTGTGGCATGAGCCTGAGTGCCCTCTCGGCAGAGGATCCCACCAGCACTTATGCTAATGTGGGCACATTATGGTAACAAGTACCTAATAATAGAGGGAAATTTAATTCCAGCAGCAGCAGCAGCCTCTCCTGGAGAGGAGCCATCCTTCCGAGAAGGACCGAGCGGCTTGCATGTGAGGGTGGCAGGGAGCCAGCACACTTGCCTCCCGAGTTTGGTTTCCTTCCTTTTATTCACATCTATAATTGAGCCTTTGTAAGCGGAGGGATGTGTGTAAAGGAGCTAAATTTGGAGCTGATTTCATGGGGGTGAGGGGAGCTCGGGAGGCCAGCTTTACCTTATGTTCATCTTGCCGACCAAGAAAAAATTCTTGGCCCTGATCTAGGGGAAAAAGGAGCCAAGCCTGCCATCTCTGCATCGCTCTCACTACCAATAGGATGGTTGGTGTTAGAAGCCTGCAGAAAGGATGGGGGGAGGAGGCTGAGCTCCAAAGAAGAGGCGGATGGGTTTGTGATGCGGGAAGGGAGGCTAGTGAGGGGGGGCCCGGGTCCTGTGCTGGAGCATCTGCCACCAGCTCTGCTCGGGGCATCTCCGCAGGTGGCAGCAGGAAGGGTCGGGACACAGAGCCAAACGGAGGGACAGACGTTGTTTAGGGCCGGGCAGGGGAAGGGGGTGTCTCCGTGACTCTACCAACTGCTGGATGGCATTGCCACTGAATTACCTGGGTCTATGGCTTCTCCATCAAAGACAGAGCTCAACTGAATTGTTTCCTGAGGAGGAGAGAGAGACGGCGTCAAGCACGACCCTACACTCCTCCCGCCAGGCCGGCGGCCCATCCTCACAGCCTGCTACCGTCCTTGCCCTCGGCCTTCCGGAGCCTCGTTGACTCGCTCCCAGCCTAGATGCTGGGGACACAGCAGGGACCACCACTGGGTTGTGGTTTTAAGATTCACACGCGTTTAATGTATAGGCAGGCAAGGAAAGGACAGTTCCAGATGCAAAAGCGATATTCCGTACGGTTCACCTGGGGGGGTTGAGGGGGAAGGGGCCGTAGATCCCACACGCGGACATGTACAAAAGCAGCTTACATGCTGACCCCACCAGCAAGGGTGCCGTAGCTCTTCCCAGCCCCCAGGGCCGGCGGGCACATCCTAGAAAACGGCGCTGTGGGAGCTAACCAGTGCAGGCCGAGGTGCTGTGGGGGTGGGAGGGGGTGCCCGCCGGAGGGCAGGAGGCCTAGGACGCATGCCGGCTGCCTTTGCAGAGCTTGCAGCGCAGGGAGCCGCTGCCAGCAGGTGCACGGCCCAGACTGACAAGGTTGCTGGTGGGGCTGAGGCACGCTCAGGGACGCAGGGGGCCAGGAGGGCACTTCATCCAGCCCAGGGGGTGGGAAAGCATCCTGGGTGAAGGCCATCTAGGCTGCATGGAAAGGAAGGCAGACGTGCCACGCGCTTGCCCTGGCCGAGACCTACTTGGCCTCAGTGCGGCCTGACAGGCCGACGGGCAAGCGAGGCACAGAGGGGGGCAGCAGGGGTGCATCTGGGCCCGGCCCCCCTTCCCTACACCCCGAGCTCCACGCCTCTTCCTTCCCGGGCCTCTGTCCTCATGGGAACACCCACTTTGGCCACAGGGCCCTCCGGAGGCTATCGGGTGTGTTCGGAGTCCCGTGGGCCTTTCCACACCGGGCTCGTCACACCAGGCGTCATCTGCTCCCTGGCCGCGGCTCCCCGGCTCCAGCAACAGAGGCAAGGGACGCCGCACGGGTCTTCGCCGATCCAATAGTTCGGCAGCTGCACTTTTCATGGTCGTGGGGACTTACTTATTTAATCGATTAATTTAATCTTACGTATTTCTAAGGTGCTCTGTGAGTGGCATCCCCAAGGGTACTTGCCTTGGACAAGTCCTTAGCTAAGACTAAGGAGATAGGAGATGCCCTCTTCCCTCCGCGTGTAGACAGGCCCGTAGGGATACGCACTTGGGTGGCGGACAGAGGCAGAGATTCCGGGGCACTGGATCGTGCTCCTCGTTGTGCACGTCATTCCCCCGACTTATGAGTCTTGGATCATAACAAAACCTTATTCTCAGGGGGTGAGGGAGACTTGGAGGGTCACCGCCACTCCCCAGTGGGCGGAGCAGGTTCAGTGAAGAAGAGCAAGGAGGTCGGGGTGGGGGGAGCCGGGGAGACTCCCCAGCTCTCTTGTAACACTTTGCATTCCCATGACTCTGAACGGTTTTCAAGACCATTCCCCACCTGGGATCCCAGGGCGGGGATTGTCACTGTCATTTTACAGATGAGGAATCTAAAGCGTAGAGAGGCCAAGGTCACACCTGTGGGCACAGCCAACCCCTGGCCCATGCGGCGCGCTGCCTCCCTCATTTTTCTTCCAGGTTGTGGAACAGCAAAGGAAATCTAAATCCCGCCAGAGGCCAAGGCTCCAGTTCTGGTCTTTAAGCTCTTCGCCCCCCACCTCACTCTCCTGGAGTGCTGGTGTAGATAATAAACACCACTATTCAATATTTATGAAATCCACTTCTGCAAATATATCAGCAGACATGTTCAGTGGAGGGAACAAATTTTAGTGGGAGCTCGTCACACAGCAACCCGTTCTGCAGCCAGACGCAAGGATCTCCCTGAATGGTAAACACCCCCATGAGGCTGTGGCGGGGTCCACCCGGGAGGGCCCCCCCCCCATCACCCAAGCCAGGTGCCCTGTGGCCACCACACTTACCACCAGTATCTCTGGTTTTGTATTTTTCGTTTCTGCAGGGAAAAGAACAGATAGAAGTGAAGCTTCCTGGACACTAAATTGACCTTAAAATTCTACCCCCACAATGGGATTTCTCGTAAACAGGCTTTGAACGTAGTATTGCAGACACAACAAGGAATTCTCTGTCTGGAGAGATGTTTATTGACAGCTTTCTGCCTTCTCAGAAAAATACACACACACACATCATAATAATATACCAAAAAAATTTTTTAATGTTACTCTTTTCTCCATATATTGCTATGACTGGACCTGGGAAATTAGCTTTTTAATGAAAGATAAGAAAGATCCAGTTGAGACATTTGTTCATAATGTGGGGATTCTTTGCATCCATTCCCCACACCCTTTTAAAAAAGTAACCAGGGTGGGTGACAGTCTGTGAGGACCTCATTAAAATCATTTCATTTGATATGATCAATAACCATTATAATCAAATTTCTAACCCCGCTTAGACATGCCTTGTGCAGCTCAGACACGCACGCCTAGGGATTGAGTGATCAAAGCAATTTTTTAAAACACACACACACACACACACACACACACACACTTTCCAATTCTCTGTCCAGTCTCTCCCCATAGCCTGGACTCCCCTGGAGGCCGGGGCTGGGTGCTGACGTCCCCTGAGGCCGGGCGTCCTTATTCGGATGGACTCGCAGCGCACATCTGACTGCACCCTGCCCCCCTTTCTAACTCGCCTGACCCAAATAATGTGTGAAAATGATCACATCCATTACAATCTGAGAATAAAGTGTCATTGGTTCTTGAAAAAGGGGGGCATCTGTCCAACACAGAGCATTAGCTGTCCTGGGGGGGTTGCACCCTCCATGTGCAGCCACGAGCAGACACTGTCTGTGTTTAACTCACGGCGAATTCTTCACTCCTGTGCCTCTAGGGGCCTCAGTTCAGCTGGGTGGAGGCAAGTGTGGGTGGGACCCAGGCAGGACTTGGTGGACAGATCTGAACAGGCTACTGGCACCAGGCACCCTGCCCTCCCCTTCCTCTGCCTACATCTGACCTCTGCGTCACTTCAGCCACAGGTGACGTGGCTGAAAACGCACGGAGACAGAACCGCACCCTGATTCTACACCCTGAGTTGGAACGCTTTTATTTAGAACAACAGGGCAAGCAAAAGCCAAAAACAACGGCAGCAGCAGCCACACAGAAGGGGAATAGGCATGGTACATACCTCCTTTCTCCGCCCTGTGGGGAGAAAACAAGAGATGGACAAGTGTTAACCTGAGAGCACTCTGCACGGGTGCCCGCGTGATAACCCGGCGCCTTTGGGCAACTGTGTTCCTTGGGATTCGGGGACTGATCGATCGAGGGGATGGGCAGGGGGGCTAAAATGAAGGCTGAGCTCCTACCCCAGCTCCAAACAGAGCAGCTCCGTCACTGGTGGTGTGGGGCGAAAGAGGTGCTGGGAGTTGAGAAGTTTGAAAATTATTGCTTTGTAGAACTTGAGGGAATATATTTTCTCTGACAGCACAGGTGAGAGCATGGCCAGCGGGCCTGGCAATTGTCCTGCCTCCTTTTTCTCCCCAGTAGCCAGCTTGAGCAGAAGGCTTGGCTCACAGCAGGAAGCTTCAAGGACTGGCAGCTAAACCCTATTTTCCTATAACACGAAGACCTGGACTTGGATGCTAAGCCCCTTTCCCATGATAACCTGGGGTCCCCTAATTCTATGACTCTAATTTTATTCTTTGCTATTGGACAGACATTGGCTGCCCTAGGGGATACCTAATTTCCAGAGAGGCCAGGCCTGAGTCTGCGTAAGGAGCTACTTTTCCTTTTTTAATTCAACCACGTTGGAAACAATTAATTTTTAGGATGTAAGTTAAGGCCACCAGGTTCAAGGAACACTTAACCATAAATTGCCGGAGAGTTACAGTGTCTAGTGGATGACTTCCTTTAAGAACTTGTCTCTGAACCCCATTACGGACCACCACCATCCTTAAAAGCTCAAGTGTCACTCATTTGAAGTCAATTTTTTCTTCCAAATCAATTTGTGAGTAGAGCCCAAACAAAAATGCCTTTTTCTGATTTCAGCAGATGCTCAAGGATTTCTTACCTTGAAGTCAAGGTTGCCAATAGCAACAAACCTCCCCAATAAATATGGCAAAATGCAATGCCCATGTTTATGCTCACGCCTTATACTTTTGTACGGTCTTTTCATTCCCAGATTTCAAATTATTTGATCGTACTAGTTAATCTTCAATATACCTTTAAAAGGTATATGAAATCTCATCACGCTCTCGTTGTGCCAAAACTCGGGTCCCAATATCTTGAGATCCTTGAGCATAGAGCTAAACTTGGAATCTAGAATCCTGAGCTCACTGGGACTCACCCACAAAATAAAATGCAACCAGACTTAAATACTCTATAAGCCTTTACTCAGCATCAGGAAGAGTGCCGAGTGCTACCTTTGCATTTGCTCATTTGATTGTTTACTTTTCAAATAAGGAATTGAGATTCACGGAGGTTTCCACTCTTGTCTCAGGCCATATAGAAAATGCTGAGCCCCGATCCGAACCAGGCCTGTGTCTCTCCAAAACCCAGGCTCACAACCATCACAACCATGCCGTCATGGTGGGAGCTTCTGAGCCTCAAGAAACTGGGTCAGGGGAAGCTGGGAACAACGAAGTGCTCTCTCCACTTCACTCTGGCGTCTCACTGCAGGCAGTAAAAGACACTCCGCGGAGTAGGTGGTAAGAAGCAAGTGAGTGCGCAAGAGACAACATGAAGGAGGGAGCATAGGGCTCTGCTCACAGCCCTTGAGAGTGAGAGATTGGGGTCACATGCAAAAGAACAATGATTATTTAGTCACACAAAAGCTCAGTGAGTCACTGGAGCCAAAAGCTTAATTCCCTTATCAGTTTTCTGGGGTTCCTCTAATTTCATCCCATCCTTTAAATATTCTACAAACACCAGCCCAGCATATTCTATCACTACTCACAACCAGGCTTGCTGCTGCTGCTTCTTTTTTTTTTTTTTTCTGAAGCTTTTATCCAGGGCAAGGTGACCTGAGGATGAAGCCCCCGCGTCACTGGGAATATATCGAGGACAGAGGCAGGTGCCAGGGAAAACCAAAGGAGCCATTTCCTAGCCAAGCAGGCGATGAAGAGGGTACCAGGGCTGAGGGGAGCTGGGGTGCCTACCCCACATCCACTTATCCTTCCTTCAGTCCGGGCACCCTCTCTACCCTGTAGAGAAGTCCTGTTTCCTACCCTCCCTTCTCCTGACAACCCTGGAAGCCTGTCCTGAAGGAAGTGGTGGAAAGGGCCCAGCCCACTGGCAACTTACGGAGGTTTCTTGAGCTTCTCAGTCTTGCGGGGGCAGCGTCTGTGGATGGTTTTGGCCAACAGGACGAGCAGGGACACCAGGAGGCCCAGAAGCAATATGGAGCCCAAAGTGAGGACAAAAGGCACGTACCATGCTGATGGAGAATAGATGTTTTTTCTCAGGACCTGGTAGATGATCTTGGGCTTTAAAGACAGAGAGGGGGTCAGGTGAGTGGAGGGTGGTTTTTGGAGACATGTTGGACATGAGCACTCTCTCGTGCTCTGCACACCGGGCATCCATGTACTTATAGTTCTTGCTGCTTCAACCCATCACCTTATATATAGTCTTTCAAAGCACCCATGAGGTCAAAACCCAGAATGTTTAGGGAACTGAAGAAGCAATTCTGGACCTATATTTTACTCCCTTCTTCCGTTTCTCAAATGCTAAAAATCCCATTGGCTTTTTTCCTGCCAAATCATGGCATAACCCTGGGATGAATATAACCATTGTCTCCCACTGGGAAGACATGCGCCATGAAAGTTGTTCTTTTTAACACTTTGTAGGCTTTTCAGGACTCTCTCACTGCAAGCTGTGCTGCCAGATATCACAGGGTTGATATCACAGTGAAACCTCAGGTTTGGCATTTGCTTCCCAGAGAGGAAGACAGACACCAAACAAGGTACGGAGATTTGGGAGCTGGAGATGTCACAGTCGGGTTCATGCTGTGAGTCCCAGAAAGGTGCCTACTGGCTCCCACCACAATGGAAAGCCCTTAAGAGTATCTTATGCCTCCATTTGTTGGGATAATATTGACTCCAGCACATGGGATGTGAACATGGACCAGTTCATGGTAGGACTTAGACAAGCAGAATTTGACCACCTGTCACAGGTAGCTAAGGTGCTGATGACTCTCCCCCTGCCATACAGCACGTGTGGGGCTGCCTGCTGAGGGCACAATTTTCCTTGGGTGCAGGAAGAAAGGGGAGAAAAGACTCAGCACAAAAACAAAGCCAGTCCCTCCAAGAAGCAGTGGGAGATAATCCTACTGTCAGACTCCAAGCTCTCCCTTCCTTCATCACACTGGTTTTATCGTGACACCTGCTTGTTTTCTTCCTCCTGTCTACTACAATCTGTAGTTAATGTACGAATTTGGATATCTGCTCATCATCTCTCTTCCTCTCTAGATTGGCAGCTCTCAAGCTTTAGCGCACATCAGAATCCCCTTGGAGGCTTATTAAAAACACAGATTGCTGGGCTTCACTCTCAGAGCTTCAGATCCATTAGTTCTGGAGTTGTGGTTGGGGACTCCAGGTTCCAATATCGCTCGCATGTGGCCATGGTGACGATTATGTTGGGTGAGGCCCAACTTCATTATTCTGGAGTGGGCTTAAGAAGAATTTCTAACAGGTTTCCAGGTGATGCTATTGCTGATGGTCTGGGGACCACTGACTTACTATAAGCTCCATGACAGCAGAGATCACTTTTGGCTTGTCACCAAAGAGCTTGGCATATTATATAGGTATTCAATCAATATTTGTAGATTGAACCAATGAAATTTTTTGGAGGGCAGTAGGGTGCAGATGGGTACATAGGGACTCTTCAAAAGGAGTGGAGAAGAGCACCTGACAGCTACCTGCTTCCATGGACATTGACTTGCAATGGCTCTTAAGAACAAGCACAGGGGCACCTGGGTGGCTCAGTTGGTTAAGCATCTGCCTTCAGCTCAAGTCATGATTTTGGGGTCCTGGGATTGAGCCCCACACCAGGCTCCATGCTCAGTGGAGAGCCTGCTTCTCCCTCTCCCTCTATTCCTCCCTTTGCCTGTGCTCTCTCTTTCTCTGTGTCAAATAAATAAGTAAAATATTAAAAAAAAAAAAAAAGAGCAAGCACAGAAGTGAAGTTGTGAAGGTAGCTGTTGGCCATATGTCCATGAAAATTGGCTCCTGTGCCCCAAGCACTGCAGGTGGTCAATACCTGACTTATCACAAGTCGGTGCAGAAATGCACATTCTGCTTTACCAACACAGGAAAAGCTAATGGTTCTGCAAATCCAATGTCTCCCTTAGATCTCTGCCTACGACCCCAGCCCATAGTTGGCACTCCTGGCAACATCCTAACACCTCGACTCTTTTCAGCCCATCCCTTATCTGTCTTGGGGTAAGGGGCTCCATCCAGGTACATCACAAGGGATGTAACTGGGGCATCAAGGTCCCAGGGCCCTTACCCTAGGGGTTGTGGTGACAACGGTGGTGGGGTGAGGAATGACGCTAATGCTCAGCGTCACCGTCCCCGTTTCAACGTGAGCCTGAGCTTTCTTCCTGCCAGACAGCAAGTTGTCATCAGTTACGTAGACAAGCAGCTTGTAGTCCCAAATCTTATCAAGCCCATTGGCGTAGTCGAAGCGTGTCATGAGGAACAGGCTTGTAATGTTGGACCCAGCGTTGGGAGAGAAGGTAAAATGATCGTTGACGTTGCCTAAGTGCGATTTGACACAGGGATTTGGGGAAAAGAAAGAAAAGAGTAAGAAAAGGGTTTAGAAGAAAACTGTATTCCATCAATTCCTCAAACATCCACGCCTCAGGTGTAGATCGTGTCTTCTGATGCACCAGAGCCAGGTCACTGATAGGATAAGGGCCTTAACCAGAGACCTCATGGGTACAGGAAAACTCTTGCAAGGCACCTGGGTGGTCAGTTGGTCAACGGTCTGCCTTCGGCTCAGGTCATGATCCCAGGGTCCTGGGGTCGAGTCCCACGTCAGGATCTGTGCTCCATGAGGAGTCTCCTTCTCCCTCTGACTCTGCCACTTCCCCTGCTCCTGCTTGCTCTCTCTCTCTCATGCTCTCTCTCAAATAAACAAATAAAATCTTTAAAAATAAAAAAGAACTCTTGCTCACCGACGGTGCGGCTACAGCAAGAATGAGGTAGAAAAGCACAGCCCTGCCCCGTCCCGGAGAACGGCTGCCGTCTCTCTGGGCATCAGGCAGAGATCTAATAATCCTGGGGGAGCCCCTCGGGCCAATCCTCACTGGCAGCATTTATCCGGTACCAGTGCGCAACTCCCACTCAGGCCAACGGGTGGGAGGGAAGGGGCTCGGGGGCCACATCTCCAGCCATAGGCCAAATTCACTCCATTGCCCTTTAAAAAAAAATATATATATATATATATATGTTCACGAGAGACACAGAGAGCTAGGCAGAGACACAGGCAGGGAGCCCGACACGGGACTCGATCCCGGGACCCGGGGATCACGAGCTGAGCCGAAGGCAGACGCTCAACCACTGAGCCGCCCGGGTGGCCCCACTCCAGTGCCTTTGCTGGAACCTGGCAGGCCACCCTGGTCCTGGTCCCGGCTCGGCAGGGGGCGCGGCCCTGGGTGCTCCTGAAGGCACCCCATGCCCGCCTCCCCCTCAGCTCGGTTGGGCCCCGAGGCTCACAGCTTAGAGCCCCCACAGTAGAAGCGCTGCCACCCAAGCAGTCCTTGCTCATCCCTCTGGTGGCCCCAGACTCATTACTGACGGAAAACCAGTAAATGGAGCAGGAGATGATGCAATTTTTACTCCCTTAGCAGCGAAGAGCTCCGTAAAGGCCTGAGGGTTCTCGGTATGGATTATTTCCATCTTCGCAACTGGCGTCTGGAGGCGGTCTCTGCCCCTGGGCCTTGCGACACAGCCTGCTCGAGAGGCTCCCTGCCGTTGGAGTTCCTGCCTCTGCCAGGGCCCAGCAGGCAGCCGAGATGGATTTTTACTCTTTCGCATGGAATTGCTCTGCTTGTTTGGGTTTCAATCTCTGGCCCCAGCACTTTATTAGATGAGCTATTTTGGTCTAATTTCCATGGAGGGGTGCTCTTCCCCGCCCCCCACAGTAGTATATTTTTAAAGAGAGAACGTGAATGGAGTAAAAGAGAATTCCTGAGGACACGTTTCAGAATGCATTTAATCTCTTTAATCTATTATTACTCAGAGAGAGGACTGGGATCCCCCTGCCGCCCTCACCCCACTACAGGCTTGCAGGAAAAGAGGTGGCTCAGGAGGACCAAAAAAATTTATACTAATATGGTTCTTGCACCGTGATGGATAGGAATTGGGGATGGTGAGGGGTGCCATCCATGGGGTTCACTCTTCCTTGGGCCAACCACGTATGGGAGTCTGGGAAGAGTTAGGTGAGACAGGGAAGCCAGGAGAACTTGGAGGCGCAGGACCATTAGGCTCCTCAACCCTGCTTCCCTCTTTCAAAATACTTCATCCAAAATACACTGTGCTCCAGTGTATGAACCCCTTTTCCCTAAAGAGCTGCTAAGGCCTCCAACACAGCCCTCGGAAACCGTGTACCTGAGCCAATGGAGTAACGAAAAGACTGGGGACTGGAATCGAGGTCGGTACACGTCAGCTTGAAATTCTGGATGTTTGTGCCAACTTGCAGATCCACTGGGACGGCCAGGAAATAAGAGTCTGGGGTACAAATGGGCTTTTCGTCATTTTCTTCAAGGACGTTCACAGTTACCTAGAGCAGCAAGAAGATGGCCATAGGTAATAGCTAAGGCTTGCGGAGAACTTGCTGTGGGCCAGGCACGGGGGACTATGCACTTTTGGTGGACCAGGGCATTGAGACAGATGGTATGATTATTCCCATTCTCCAGATGAGGAAACTGAGGCTTAGGGAGATTAGGTAGTGGACCTCAGGCCCTTCCATTTGGTGAGTGGCACAGTTCAGGCCTGTCCTACTCCAAGTCCTGGGCTATTAACCTCTGTTCTGTGTGGTGTACGTGTGCTCCTGTGCATAATGTATGTGCACACTCACATACCCCCCCCCCACATGCATCTAGACGCATGGGCTCATTGCCAGATGATGCTGAGCTGTTTTTCCAGTAATGATAACGAATTTACAGTGACCCCCTATTGTTCCTTGCCCATCGCCCTTGCAAATTGGAAGTTCTGTCTTTAACTTTGGAATATAGAACAAAGGTTCTCGGCCTTGGCTCCACTCCAGACCCGATGATTTGGACTCTCTGGAGGGTGGGGCCCAGGCACTTTTTTCAGTGTTCTCCAGGTGACGCTAATATGCAGCCAAGGTTGAGAACCACCAGGATAGAAGGAGTCAACCTGGCTAAAGCAGGATCTCATCTGTAACCTGGGTTATTAGCGCCGCACGAAGCTGGTGGCCCTAACCTGCCACGAGCAGGAGCCAGCCTATTCTTTCATCGTTGTCTTTTATGCTTGGTGAATTGGAATATGGACTGGGACGCCTGCCAGCACGGAATCATAGAACGTCAGCCCTGAAAGGGACTTTATGTGATCATCACCCTTTTTAAAGGCTTATGAATTTTGAGTCGTATTCATCCTACCTTTGAAATTTGGGGATTTCAGCTATTTCTGAGCCCGGGTATAAATTGAAATGTTCACTCTATCTAGTTAGCTCCCAAAGTGGAGTCCATTCATTTTTCTCAAAAATCCAGCCTAACAAACACTACAATTATCTTCAACTTAGCACATCTTTTGCTCAGCTAGCAATGTCAAGCCTCACACATCATTAAAAACATGTCCCGTTAATTCAAAGCCAGTCATCAGAGGAACTGGACTATTCAGGCGATGGGTTATCAGGTGACTCTCCATTTAAGAGAGAGAGAGAAATTGGGACACAAAGATAAGTATTGCTCAGACCCCCTTGGAAAATTGGGATCAAAGTTGAGAAATGAACTCCGTCTCCTGACTAAACCAGTTTTAGTTTTTTTGTATCACACGGGGCTGCCTGCTAAGAGTTCATTTTGCCTTATGCTACTTCACTTTACTAATGGGAAAGACCAAGAAATAGTTCCATCTTTGTGGCCATCATATTACCTTCAAATAATCCTAACCGTGGACAGCACACACCTGCTAAAGCTTTGCTACTCAAAGTGTGGCCATGGACCAACTGCATCAGCACCACTTAGAGGCGTGTTAGAGATGCAGATTCTAAGCCCCACTCAGCCCTACTGACTCACAGTCTGCATTTAACCGGATTCGCAACACCAAAGTTGAGAAGCAGCATAGCCCTGGATCAAGCCACATCCTTTGAAGGTCCACTCTATCTGATGTGATGCAGGTGGAGGAGGAACGTGGCAAAACTACAAGGGAGGGGGACATGCATAGCTACAAAACCACACCCCGCTTCTGGAAGCAGGCATCTCACCACTAGCCCACTGCCAAAGCAAAGGGAGATCTAAAAGGTGATGGGAGGAAGCTTGCCACACAGTGAGGATGCCAATCTTTATTTCCTGGGCTCTGCTGGGTGTGTCTAAGTGTGCCATCCTGGATACCACTGGTCATTTCCCCTTCCATCTGCAGGATACGCCCTGTTAAGCTTCCTTATTGCTACAGCCACACTGGCAGGTGCCAGAGAGATCCTAAGTTAACCGGTTAGGCTGGTGTGAACATACCCACGGCCCCACTCACAGTGACTGTGCTGGTGTCCTCGCTGTTGGTGGCCTGGATTCTGAGAATATAGACGGGGGTTGTTTCGTAGTCTGCTCTAGTCACCAGCTGGAGTTCTCCCGTCTGGGGATTGATCCAAAATATGTTTGGGTACTGGAGGCTGGCTCCGCCGGTGGAGATGGAGTACACGACCCTGCTCTGGGGGAAGTCTTTATCAGAGGCATGCACTTGTCCGACCCGGGTTCGAGCTGGAAGATAAAGTGCCTGAGATTAGTCCTGCTTTGGGGGGTGAAGGGAGGCTCCAGGAGTACACATTCTCACCGCCACGGGCAGAAAGACTTTTGGAGGGCTCTCTGCTGTTCAAACTCCACATATTTCATGTCTTCAATTCTATTAAAATCGAATTATGCTCATGAGCAAGCACCGAGTAACTGACCCCATAGTCCCAGCCATAGAGTAAGGTGCGAAAGACAATTCGCGCCTTTCTATAGACCCCGAGCATGCCAATTATTGCCCGATGGTAAGCAACACTGCAAAGAACGTCCACACACATACGTGGTGTGCAACACTGTTGTCTAAATGTCTTTCAAAATTTCTGTAATGAGCATGAATTGCTCTGATAAACGAGATGAAAAATATACCATTTTTTAAAAGGGTTTGGCAACCAATGATTAGAGTACAAAATTTTAAAGACTGTTCCATTTTGCTTATTTTACAAAGCTTGTTGGTGGGGCTGCTGGAGTGCTGGCTGGCTTGTTCTGTAGATCTTTGCACTTCTCAAGGGCACAAACCTCTTGATTGACTGTATGGGCCCAGCGCTTGGTGCTTGACCCAAAGTAGGTGATCGATGATCGTAATAAGACCTGTGAGGATAAGAAGTCTATTCCTGCTGCATTTGTTATTCCCTGGATAAGGCATAAGGAATTGAAGTATGCTCTTCGGGCCCTCTTTTTGCACTTTGTTTAAAACTTAACACCAGGAAATGGAGACCATCCTCAAGGCAGAAAATAATATGAAGAGGAGAGAGCATTTTAGAGAGAGTGTTGGGGTGAGTGGGTTGATTGAACATAGAAGATGATGAAGTTGCCACGATTAAAGCGTGGAGGGGGGGGGGGATGTGGGATCCTATTAAAATTAACGGTCCCACCTTGAAGTCAGGAGGGGGCGGAGGAGCAGCTGAAGCTGCAGGAGAGGAAGAACCTGCAGAAATCGAGGTGTCAAGAGAGGGCACGGAAGGGACCTCCAGGGAATCCTGTTACCAGTAAGAAAATGTCTCTACTTTGTTTTCAAATGAAGGAAATCTACAAATGGGAAATCTTTTCTCTATTTTTAAATTTTCAATTCTCTGCACGAGCTGGATAAAAATCACAGTGGAGACGGAGGGAAAACGTAGACCACGAGAAGGGAAGATGAGCAGCGTCAGGCGCGCAGACAAGGAAGCAATCGGGTTCGGAGAAACGCAGTTTAAACAATAGTTTTCAAAACCTAGGTTTCACCTGGAGAGCTCCTCAGCGGTGAGGATAATTTAAAAAGAAATAAGAGATGCAATAAACACGGATGAGCTGTGCATTGCTGTGCACAACAGCACTCGGAGCCCTGGAGCTGAAGGCAGCTTCCACTCCGGGGAACGCCGCGTCTGGATGAAGGAGTCCCGCAAGGGCACTGGGGTCTGTGTCCTGTCGGCTCCTTACCTGGCCTTAATTCCGACACCTCGAATACGTAGGACGGCTTATCAAAGACAAGAGGAAACTCATTTTCTGGCTTTGTGAGGATATAGATGTAGATATTGTCTGAAAGCAGAGATAGAAAAAGATTAAATTGCAACACCCCACTCTCACACATTTGTTTATTCACCATTTTTAAATAAGATTTTACTTATTTATTTGAGATAGAGCCATTGAGAGAGACAGAGACAGAGACGAGAGAGCATGAGTGGGGGGAGAGGCAGAAGGAGAAGGAGAACCAGGCTCTCCACTGGGCAGGGAGCTTCACCCAGGACTCGAGCCCAGGACTCTAGAATCATGACCTGAGCCAGAGGCAGACGCTCAACCGACTGAGCCCCCCAGGCGCCCCTAGTCATCGTTTTTTAAAGCACCTGCTGTGTACCAGGTTCTGTGCACTTGCTGTGTACCAGGGGATGCAAGGTGAAGCAGACCTGCTGTGTCCTGCCTTCACGATGCTTAGGGTAGTTGGTTGCCTTTTGCTGAACACGTGTACGGTCACTACGGACGTCAGAGGAAGTACAAGAAGACGGCTCACAGGGATATTTAGAGTCACACAAGCAGGGCCAGGGGAGCAGGGGTGGAGGGGCGCTGATCTGGGCATATGCAACGATATCGAGAACTGCATGACTATCTCAGGGAAACCACAAGCTGCTGGCCTAGTTGAAAAAAGAGGGGCTTGGAGGTGGGCAACCAGAACTGACGTCAGAGTCAGGCAGGGGCCAGTGATGAAAGTCTTTGTGTGCCAAGCCAGGGTTTGAACTTGAACCTGACAGCCCCTGGGGAGACCCTCGGAGGGCTTTCAGTGAAGAAGTAATAGAAAGGAATTTGCATTTCCTGAAAATCACCATCAGAATGCAAAGGGGGTACGCTGCAAAGGGACAAGACAAAAGCCAGACAGAAGATCCTTAAAAAGACTGTAAGTGTTGTAACTTAGCCAAGAGAGAGGAGGTTCTGCATTCCAGCGCCGGCAGTGGAGGGGGGGCAAGGCTGGAGGGGCAGCAGGTCCTGGAGATTTTAGGTGTCACAGAAGAAAGGACTCAGAGACAGATTAAAAGTACCTGGCAAAGGACAGGAGGAGGCTGGGCTGATTCCCAAGTGTTTGGGTTTTTGAAGTCTCCTTTAGAGCACACCCGCCTAGCCCAGCACCCAGCACTGACCAGCTCCGTTTAGCTGCGTCATGAACTCCATCAAAAGGATACTTGCTTTTATAGTAAGGAGGGGCAACGTCCTGCACCTGGATTATCACAGTGTATTTGTTGCCGGCTGCCAGATTACTTGAATTTTCATAATCTAGGTCACCAATCAGCTAGGTTAAAACAGAGACACCATATTACACAGAATAAACCGTCCTTTAAGCGGACAGAGACATTTTCACGTACTGTTAGTGGATACATACATTGTAAGACCTTTTCTGCACAGCATTTTGCCCCTAAGAGGAGCTTTAGTGAGTGACGTCCATACCTTTGCTCACCGCTAGAGGATCTATTCAAAAGAATTTACCAGGAGAGACAAATCTATGTTTAAAGACATTCATCAGGCACTATTGCCCAACAGCATAGGCTCAAGACTTCAGGTTACTTGAAAGGAAGCACGGTATGGAATCCGATAGGCAGGGATACTTCCATCATTTAAAATATCTTTGCATATATACATGGAATATACATAAAAATCTAGCATAGGGAAGAAGACAAGAGGGTAATCTGTGAACACGTTAATAGAGGTTATCCCTGGATGGTAATGCTGTTCTTTGTTTTTTACGTTCTACAGCAAAGATATATTACTTTCTTAAACAGAAATTATTTTCCAGTTGATACGTGTGCATAACATTGGTAAGACTTTCTCGGGGGAGGAAGAAGGGCTTGGGATGGGAGGTGGAGAGAGAATGCCTAGTGGGCTGCTTCTTCGCCCTGAGACTCTATCCCTGATGCAAAGACCTCCCCCGACTCCCAGACCCCCCCACCTTCTGCCCTTCCACCTCCCTCTCCTGCTCCCCCGTCACCCTCCAGTGGGAACCCTGGAGGTGAAGGTCCCACACAGCTCACTGAGACCTGCCTTTTATGCCCATCCATATTCCAATTCTGCTGTTTTGCCATGGAGATGCTGCAGAGGGGGCACCTACACACCCCCACTCCCTCATTCTCCACTGGGTCTCCAGGGCTCCCACAAGGCTCGGGGCCCAGGGCTGCCTTTCTCTCACCTTGCGCCTCTCTGGGCCGGAGATGAGCCCTTAAGGACGCACAAGTGCTTGGGCACAGAGGGCACTAACGTGACTATGAGGGGCACACAGAAGAGGCGCCAACTGCCAGCTTTGCAGGAAAGGATGCAGTCCTTAGCACCCCAGGCACAACTATGCATAACAAATGATTCCCGGAACTTGGGTAAAATAAGGAGCGAATGGGGAAAACAGAGTCACTATTAAGTTTGTCAGTTACGGTCGCTTTGAGAGGGAGTTACCTTGGAAATTTCTCTCTATGGGGCTGCAAAAGCACTAGGCATGTTACACCAGCTTCCCCGATGCCCTTTCAATGATGCAATGACCATTAACTGACCACGATTTTCCCAGAGCCAGCTGGATCCTGCGAAAATCTGCCGCCGCTTCCCACTCCAGATGGCGTGGTGAAGTTGAATTGGTTGTTTGGTGCTTTGCTGTCATCGTCAAAGCAGAACTTGTTCAGGTCCAGAAGCAACGTCCCCTTGGCCGCTCTTTCAGGCACCATAACGCTGGCGAAAAAGACATGATTCAATATTTTCCCCCAACAAATGGTGATGGAGTGTTCCTCCCAACACGGGCCATGGGCTAGACACCTCGGCTTTAGTGTCAGTTCAGAGCTGGTCGGCAGTTGCTGACCCATTCAGTCACTGCCTAATGGGTTCCCTGCTCTGCCCTTGCCTCCTTTCACACTCAACACGGTGGCCAGAGGGATCCTGTTAAGACATTGTCGGGTCACGCCACTCCTCTGCTCCTAAATCCCAAACGGCTTCTATTTCACCCCAAGTCCTCACTTTGATCTAAGGGGCTCTCCATGATATGTGTGCCCTGCCTCGCTTTACCCGTCTGAACTCCTCTCCTACTGCGACACCCCCTACTTGCTCCCATGGCCGCCCGGCCTCCCGGGGCTCCTGGGCGGCTCCCCAGGTTCTGGCCTCAGGCCCTCCCACTGGCTGTGCCATGGGCTCAGTCACTGTCTTTAGTCTCCGACCAATGCCACCTTCTCGGGAGGCCACCCTGGTGTCCCTCTCGCAAACGTCAGCCGCTCCTGCCCCTTGCTCCCCCTTGCTCCCTCTTTGGCTCCTTCCTTTATTATGAATTCTTAGCCCTCATCGTTTTCCCATATAGTACACAGTTACTCATTTATCCTGTTTATGTCCTGCTCCCCCCTGGAACGCAGGCTCCAGGAGGACAGGGATCGCTGTCTGCCCAGCTCTCGGCACACTCACTAATGTCCGGTGAGTGAGCGAGTGGTGACCTCTGAGACTAGCACAGACATGCAGACAAATATAAGAGAAAGAGAAATCCCGCCCTGCCTGCCAGGGCTTTATGACCTGGTGAGGGGAAATCGCTGGGGCCCTGTGCTCCTCACCTCCCGTGCTCTGAAAGTCTGGCAAGTTCACCACTTGTGTTCTAATGGCTTTGATGTCATAAGAGGGCCCCCTGACATGTTAGTGTCATTCACCCAATAGAGCTTTATTAAGGGTTGAATGGGGGGTTCCGATCTCAGTTGACTGCGGTAGCACAAATGAGTCAAGCCGCCCGCCAACTCGGAGCCATCTGGTCCAGCCGAGCTCGGAGTGGGGGGCCCCGAGGAAGCGTGAGTAACGCCTGTAGGCTTCAGCTCATTCAGGGTTTTTACTACGGCTCCAGGTTTCAGTTTTTCCATCTATAAACTAGACATAAATCATGTCAGTTAGCTTTTGCTTCGTAACAACCAGCCCAAAACATAGTGGCTTAAAACAAGGCACTTGTCACTTCTTGCAATGGTAAGGGCAATCCAGGAGCGCTCTGGGGTCCAGTCTGGCTTGGCCCATCTCCGTTGTCTGGCCATTTGGCCGGGGCTGGCTGGTCCAGGAGGGCCTCGGTCACGTGTCTGGTGGCGGGAGGGCAGTAGGTCCCTGCTTCGCGTTGTTGATAACCGTCCCCGAGACTGTCCAGTGCTTCACATGGACATCGCAGGTTCCCCAGAGCAGCGAAAGACGGCAAGTCCCAATGCACGCACGCCGACCGAGCCCCTGCCGTGTCACATTTGTGAAAGTTCCAGTGGCCAAAGCGATTGGCAAGGTCGGGTCGAGATCCACAGAGCAGAAAGCGAAACCCATGCCCCGACAGGAGGAATGTCAGAATCACATCGCAAAGAGGCGTGGATGCAGACGGAGGGGCGTTTGCGGCTGGTGTTGGGTTGGGTTGGGGTTTTGCCATCTCCCTCAATCATTTCTCTTGCAAAAAGGTATCGTGGCTGCGGTGAGAATGTGTCTGGAAGGCCCTCCACCAAGGCACTTAAGTGACCATGTGCCCTGTCCTGCTGTGCTCTGAAGGCCATTGCTTCGTTCACGGTGAGGCCCGGGGCCAGCGCTGGGCGAGGCAGAGAGGCTAAGGCCGGCTCGCTCCGTCCGAGGACAGCGGACTTTGCCCTCGGAGCCCTGGAGGCCCTGGCCACACCCGCCAGACACCCCACAGCAGGGGAGAACGTTTCTGCCCACCCTTGTTCCCTCTCCCCTCGCTCGGGTCGGACTTGGGTGTGCTTTGATGACTCTCCCAGCCCCGTCTAGCTCTCCCCATTTTCTGCCCCAGGGGTGTCCCCTACTACAAGGCCTCACACACATTGAACCCCGTCCTGGTGGCCTGTTCTCAGAACACCAGACTGGCATGTGTTAGGTTCCCTGATCCTCTGCACTCTCACCTCCCTCTGCATCTAAGGTATGCTCCCTTCCACATCCCACGTCCTCTCTTAATGGCAACTAACGTGGGCTCTGGGCTCCGCGAAGGCGGAGCAGCGTCCGACAGCAAGGACGGTCTGGGGCTGCTGAGGAAAACTGGGCTTGCTTCCTGCAAAGCACTTTTTATCCGACAGGTGCCTCTTTGGCAGAGACAGCCTCTGTTCAGCAGGGTCAGGGCACAAACATTTCCATGCCTGTCTTAACTGTACAATGTCTTGGTTTTATTCATAAGCACTTAAAATCGATATCACTTATTAAACACCAAATGCACGCTGTATCAGAACAAGCACTTTAAAAGCACCACCTCTAATTCCCTCATCTTCCAGACCTCCGTAATCTTGTCCCCATTTCACAGATGAAGAAAGAGTGACTCAGAGCGGTTTCCAGACCTGTCCAAGAAACCTGGGGCGCCAGGCACGCTTCTCTATTGTAGATGTTAGTAGATTTTATTTTAAGCTCCAGCAATGAGTCTCCAGGCCCACAGGCAGGTTGGGGATCTGGACCTTGACTCCAACTCTGTGGAAGCCAGAGTGTTGCATCATCCAAAGAACCCTGCGTCCTGCAGCCAGACATTTCATGCACTCCGCCTCTCAGGGCTGCCTAGCATGTTCTTTTCATTCCTCCCTGACGCTTGGTATTTCTCCCCCCAACGCATGACTTGGAAAGCCACTCCCCCTCATTCATCAAGCCCTGCCTCAAAGGCCGGCTGCCCTTGCTCCCAGCCATCTGACCACGTCCCCTCCCCGCGCAAAGGTGACCGGCCCAGCCGCAGTCTGAGCCGGATGACCTTCTCCGCCTCTGGCTCACAAACAGCTTGCCAAGCGCTTTCAGCCAAGCGCAGGACAATTTACAACCAGAGTGGGGGCTGTCACGGCGCCTTTGATGCCTCCATCAGGCCCTGGGCTCATTCATCAGCAGCCTGGGAAAGCCGCAGGGGCCTAGGTGCTCAGGGCTCTTTCCTTATCCAGGCTGGCCTGAAAGCCTGCAGGACCGCGACCCACAGGGGCCGCAGGGGGCCGGGCACAAAGCCACCTGCCTCCAGCCCACTGGGTGCTGGTGCCCTCCCACTCCCTTCCACCTGCCCTCTCAAGCTCCCCTGCAGGGCCCATACCAAAAGCCCTGAAGAAGGAATAAATATTCAGGGATGTGTGTTGTCAGAGCTGGTGGCAGCACCAGTTCTGTTCTGTTTGGTTTGGACTCACCTGGGTGCTCTGGCATGGTGGGAATCGGGAAGGTGGTGAGGATGGGTGGCGGGGATGAGACGGGGTCAGGTTACCCAGCCCCTGGAGTTCGCAAATGAGGCTGGGTTTTTGGAATAAAGATTTCCACCTCCAGGGGGCTGCATACCAAGGGGCCTCTTGTTGCCCCTCCTCGGATCTTGGCTTTCCCAGGATGCCGGCGAGTTGGAAAAGCCCAGAAGAGGGACTTGCACACTGTTCAGAGTTGCCTTCAGTAATCAGTACAATTAGTCTAGTTACTGCCTGGTGTTGACCTTCAGGGCTGATCGGGAGAGATTATCAAGAGTGGGACTCGGCATGGGCTGGCCTGGACAGCCTCGGATATTCAGACTGTGGTTTCCCAGCCGATGCGGAACGCACTCTGCAAGCCTCCTGCCACACGTCGGGGGAGTCTGGAGCACCGGAGGCCACGGCAGGCAGGCGCTCAGCGGAAGGGTACCGGGCCGGGAGGAAATGGACAAAGAAGGGTTCTTACTCCTCAACCCACACCATCCACCCCTCAGGGTAGGGGATCAAAGGGGAGTGGGAGGACCTAGGAGGACAGGGCGCGAGGACAGGAAAGCCCACCCCCACGCCGTGGAGCCGGCCAAGAATGCTCGATTAAAATTTTCAAAGAAAGTAGAAGCGAGACTCTGTATGGCATCTCGACTCCATCCCCAGGGCCCGGGCCTGGACTCAGTTAACAGAGGTGGGTCTGTTTATTCATGTAACAGCGTGACAGCCCTCAGCACCCCATGGCAACCATCCCCACCCACCAAACAGACTCTGAGGTTAGGGTTGGGTAGAAACCTATCACATGGTCAAGGCTCTTATTGACTTGATCAGGGGCTTAGAAGGAAGCAGATGGCAAATCAGGATAATTCTAGGAAGGGTTTAGTAAAGGGGCTCTTACCAAGGTGCACACAGGGTATATGGAAACCCCAAGGGATGGTGCAGTATCTCAGGGCTAGTAAGAGTGGAGCTCCCTAACCTCCCCTAGGTCCAGAGGAGCCAGTGGAGGGAGCAGCTTCTGAAGTTGGAATGGAGACAGTTTGCTGTGTGCAATCTGGGACCTTCAGGAGGTGGAGGGGCTTCTCTGGGTGACAGGCAGGGAGCCAGGGGGGATAAACACCCTGACTCTACTCTCCCCTTTACTTCAGGGCTTCCCATTGGCCAACCAGAAACTGCAGGGCAAGGGAGCCAGTTGATACCCATATAGGTCACATCCATACTCCTGGGGCACAGAGCAGGGTGGGGAAATCAGAAGCTGGGATCTGACAGGGCCAATAGGGTCTACAACTGGGTCTCACCGTTTTGATGTGAGAATACAGGCCACACTGATTTTTAGCATCATGCTGGGCAAGACGATTGAGAAAAGAGGGAGACATTCATAAGCACATTAAGGAATTTATAGTTCCATTGCTGACCCTAAACAATCTTCTTCCTTTGTCCTAGGGTCCTTTGCATGGCCACACCATGGATTAGATCTGTGTCCAAAGTCCCCTAGAGCTTAAAAAGTGACCTTGCAAACCCTGTCAAAGGCAGACTCAGAGGACGACTCTCTCCACAGGGACATCTGGAAGTGGGACCGGCTCTGGTCTGGAGCCTTGCTCCAGATGCAGGACACTGTCAGCCAGTGTCACCTCGAGGGGGCCCTCCCATCCCACGAGGAGCCACCTTCATTGTCCTGAGAAACTGGAGATTAGCAAGTAGGAAGCCACAGAGATTAAACTAACTCCGGAAGCTACTAATGTGGCATTTAGACAAAAATAGCTGGTAGAGAGGCAGTGCTGTTTTCAAAAAGGCATATTTAACGCAGAATCATAAGGGGCATATTTTTCAATAACACCGAATAGGCTGTGACACAAAGAATAGGTCGAAATGTACAAAATAACTGATTTCTGCATTTTTTTTCCCTTTTGGTTGCCTTTTGTTTACCGGCAATTAAGTTGCATAAGGTGAATTAGATGCTTTGTTTTGTTTTAAGTAAATACGTGTTTGATTTATTCCTATTACTGGTGGCGTGTTTCTCTGGGAGCTCCTGGCTACTAATCCTAGGTCTCAAGTATCCCTTATAACTGGTAACTAACGGCACCATCTTGCCATGGGTGGCAATAAAGCAAGCAAAGGCACAGTCCAGAGAGGGTCTAACAAGTCCCCGTGGTACTTTTCACCAACAGAGATGAACATGCTATAGAAGAGAGCAAAATAAAAAAAACTATATATATATATTTTTTGCAAGAGTACAAAAGTGCAGAAGGGAAACAATGAAGAAGAAAGAAAATGAAGAGAAGGAAAAGGATCAAGAAAGGAAAACCTCGCTCCGACAGCAGACACCCAGATGCTCATGATTCTTCGATTCCCGCCAGAGAGGCCAAAAAGTGGAGGACCACAAAGGAGGGGGGACACAGCACGTGAATACCTGAAAGTGGACCTGGTGCACGAGGCAGGGTTGTCATTAATGTCCTCCACAATGAAGGTTATCTGCATGCGATTCTCCTGACCCCCCGAGGGTCTGTCCTTCACCAGAACTTCCAGAGAAATGGTGGGATTTTGTCTTAGGTCACCTGCATCTCGGTCTAGCCTGTGGACCACTTGGATCGTACCCGTCCCTGAGAAGGCAAAGGTGAGAACACAGCTCTTTGGAGACTTGGAGGCAATCGGAAAGATCATTCTGGTATGAGGACTGGCTTGCAGGGAGAGTACCCTCTATACAAACACATTTTTAAAAACTCATGTAAGTTAGGCATTGATGGGGATACCTGGCCTGATCCTTCCAGAACTTTTCACCTCAAATTCCAAGGTTGGGCCCCTGGCAGCTATGCTTGCCCATAGTTGGCCAGACAGTAGACAGCTGGCTCCAGCTTGACCCACTGAGTTCTCTTACTGGAGAGCGGGGAACCAAGAGACAGAAGCCGGGTTAAGAGCAGAGTTAGAGATCAGAGGCCAGAACTCTCGCTGCCGAGGCTGGTGGGGCAGCGCTGGTTCCTACCCTTCCTGTGACCCACCCATGGGTTCTCATGAGATACCCAGGATCCTATTGATAGGTATCCCCTATCTTTTTTTTTTCCTCTCATGCTTGGTTTGGCTTGCCTTCATTTCTGTTTCTTGCAACCAGAGTCTTAGTAAATATGCTCCAGAAAACCACTGTATTTAAAAGTTGCATTTGCACTACTAGAGTGAACAGAATTCTAAACCATGGGTGTCCATCCCTACACCATCAGCTGAGTGAGGTCCTTGATGACAGGACACTAGAAATTCTCAGAGATAGAGCACAATCTCTGCCTTAGCCTGCCTCTCCCGGGACCAGACATCCTTTGCCGTAAAGCCAACGGGGCAAATAATACATTGTCTTTCTGGGATCGTCTGATGCCGGCCTCCACAAAGTCATTAGGTACAGGGAAGTCCTTTGGACGGATGTGAAAGGAACTTCCGAGGTGGTATCGCCTAGGAGTGGTCTCTGGGGTCGCAGTCTTTGGTTTGAATCCGCTTCATACCTGCAAGCTGTGAGGCCTTGGACAAGTCATTCACCCTGTCCATGTCCTCTCTAAACCTTGTTCCCTCATCTATAAAGTGTGCATTATTACAGTTCATTGGGTTGCTGTATTACCTAAAAATGGAGTACACGTGGATCACTTAGTGGAGCACCTGGTATATACTAAGACCCCAATAAAATATGGCTGTTATAGGAGGGGAAACTTTCCTTCTCTGCACTGACATACTTAGATGGGAAGATAACTGCCAGCAACCCAGGAGACTGACCCGGATTGATGCAGTCCAATATGGTAACCACTAGCCACATGTGGTTATTCAGCGCCTGCGATGTGGCCAGTCCAAACTGAGATGTGTGATAAATATAAAATACACAGCAGACTTCAAAGACTTGGTACAATAAATGATAATGTCAAAATGTCATTAATAACTTTAAGATATCGGTTACATGTTAAGGACAACGTTTTGGATACGCTGGGTTAAATAAAATGCCTTATTGAAGTGAATTTCACCTATTTCTTGTTACTTTTTAAAAATGTGTCTACTAGGGGATCCCTGGGTGGCTCAGGGGTTTGGTGCCTGCCTTTGGCCCAGGGCACAATCCTGGAGTTCCGGGATCGAGTCCTGCGTCGGGCTCCCTGCATGGAGCCTGCTTCTCCCTCTACCTGTGTCTCTGCCTCTCTCTCTCTCTCTCTCTCTCTCTCTCTGTGTGTGTGTCTGTCATGAATAAATAAATAAAGTCTTTTTAAAAAAGTGTTTAAAAAATAATAATAAAAATAAAAATGTGTCTACTAGACTTTGAAATTACATACGTGGCTTCCGCTCTATTTATTTTGGACTGTACTGGTCTGGATCCTCTTTTCAGAAGACTTCCAGGAACCTCAGGATAGTGAACCCATCCATTGTTAGATACCCACCTGCTTCAAAGGTGAAGTAGTGATACAGCTGGTGACCCGGGGACCCTGTTCAGTTTCCCCTGCCCCTATGCCAGCTGCTTTTAATGCATCTATCACCCTAGTAATATGGTAGTCTAGACAGGAAGGCATGCCTCAGCACAGAAGACAAATATAATATTTGTAAAAGAATCCAAATGGCTGAATTAAAGGATGCACAGAAGGGTGTGTGTGTGTGTGTGTGTGTGTGTGTGTGTGTGACTTACACTGGTTGATCATGAAATAGCTGTTAGCGGTTGTGATGCTGTAGAGGAGGAAGCCGGTAGAGCCTTTATCATCGGGGTCCTCAGCTGTGATGTTGGCCACAATGGTGCCTGAAGCCAGCTCCTCAGGAATCGTGTACACTCGCGCTGAGCTGGAGCAGAAATACAGCAGACACAGCTAATTTTCAGGGGCACGGGAGGGTGGAGTCTGGGAGGTGGGTATTTTGGTTAGTGCTAAATATAGCACGGAGCTTTTGAAGTTGCATCCACATGCTCAGAGAAAGCAGTCAGCAGCTGAAAGGAGGGGGGGACCGGCTTTTGTATTTCCAAAGATCACGTCCCTGTGGATGCGAAGAAAGTGCCACACTGCTCCTGCCACCACGTACAGTGGCCTCTGACTCCGCACCCGCCTGACACCAATTCAGATCAGCCTGGGCGTTAACATCTTTTATAACGATAGTTGGTCTCTCGGGCCATCTCCTCTCCTTCTCCAGTTCTTGTGCAAAAGCTCCCTGGGTTATTTTCACAATCCGCCTGGACACACGGCCAGAGCTCCAGGGCCCTGACTCCCACCCCACAGCTGCCACCAGATGCTATGGTGATAAACCGCAAACACTCCTTATTTCTTGTCTCCTCTTGTTTTGTTTTGCCCAAGGAGACAGAATTTACACACAGAACCTGCACAGCTCTCGGAGTTGCATTTATGATAAGGTCAGCTCTCTGAAGGGAGGAATGGGCCCCCCTGGCAACAGCACGGTCAGTACGCTGCCCTCCAGGGATGACGTCTTGCGAAATAACCCCAAATCGCCAACCTCCCCATCTTCCTCGGCCCCCATGGCTTTTGGAAAAGGCTGCTAATAAGACAGGTTCAAAGCTCTAACTACACAACTTGGGTGAATTGAATAATTTTGAATGCACCAAGGGAGGCTTATTGTTTAGGATAAGCCTGCAGGAAATCCTTCAGCTGAGGGAAGGAAAATAATCACCTCTGATTTACCAATTTCCTAAGTGTGGATTTTCCCATGCGGGGTCTTCCTTGAGAGGTCAAGAGGGAAACACTATAGCTCAGGTCTAAGTGATCACATGCCTTTTGTGAGCTCAGAAATTTTCTGCAGTTCCGTCTCACCCGTAGGGTAGATGGGACCAGAGGGAAGAGAAAGGGGAGGGGATGTCCAGCTGGTGTCAGGCAGAGGCAGGCAGAGAGCGGCTGCCACCAGGCCCTTGCTCACCGGAGGCTCCTGCCCGGGGCCTGGGTCTGTCTCCCGTTCAGGAATGGACAACACAAAGTGGGGCCACGAGGCAGGGGTGGCAGGAACCAAACCGAGAGCCGGAGGAGAGAAAGGAGGTAACTCCAGCTCCCAAAGCTAGACTAAGCCCTTGTCTCTGTTAGGGGAGAGGCTCTGTTTCTAACTCGTTCTATTTTTCCTCTTTGGTTACTTGGAGTGGGTTCTGTTACCATCCAATGAAGAGATGGCTGAGGCTCCTGTGCTACCTTCACATCTTGCCCCTGATGCCCCAAGTGTGGTCCCTGCTCGTTTCACAGGCTCCCTGGAGATTCTGGATCTGAATGCAGAGGCCAGGCCAGCTCCAGATCCACATTTTCACATCTTTTTTTTTTCCTAAAGATTTTATTTATTTATTCATGAGAGACACAGAGAGAGAGAGAGGCAGAGGGAGAAGCAGGCTCCATGCAGGGAGCTCGACGTGGGACTCGATCCCAGGTCTCCAGGATCACACCCTGGGCTGCAGGCGGCGCTAAACCGCTGCGCCACCGGGGCTGCCCCACAAGATGACTTTAAAGTATGCACTTTAAGGTTTGAGAGGAGCTTTGATAAGGAGTCACCAGAGGTGACAACCACAGAGACCCAGGTTGTCATAGGACAGAGGACACCTTGGGAGGAGAAGCCCCATCCTCCCACCCACCCTTTTTTCAGAACCGCGGTTCGCAGCTAGAGGTGATTCTGTTGTTTGTCACAACGAGGGGCAGAGACTGCTGCTAGCATCTGGGGGCAGAGGCCAGGGGTGCTGCTGCTACACATCCTACGATGTATGGGACAGCCTGCACCACAGGAACATAAGTAGAGGCAGCTGCTTAAGGTACCCCATTTTGCAGGCTCATCTGGTCCCCACAAAGCACTTTGGGAAATCAGGTCCCCATGAAGGGGACCGGTCAGGCTGTTGATGAGCGCACAGCTCCTCATGCACACCACTCTCTCCTTGGCTCACCTGATATTGAGCTTGGCAGAAGGCAAACAAAAACAAAAACAAAAACAAAAACAAAAAAAACTTTGGTTTCTTTGGTCTAGGGACCCAAACCCCAAGTGTGTATAAAATATCCTTTAACATAAAGGTGTGACCCTCAGCACACAGCTAAGATGTATTCAAATGCAGTAAAGCCAGGGGCCCAGCGCCACCCCCCCCCCCCCAGGGTCAAGCTCTGATATCACTCACATTGACACACCCTCCTCCCTACCCCCAGCACCCCGCCATCCCATGACACCCGATTACCAGGGCGCTGGGCAACGCTCATGGGGAAGGGCATGAATCCCAGATGATGGCATCATTGTTCAGAACGAGTATGCAGTAGGTGCATGAAGGTGTGTAAGCGCTGCCAGGCACCAGGTTGCAAAGGATGGCGGGTAAATACCAAAGGAGCAGCAGTGGGAGAGAGGCTGTGGAGTCTAAGGGAAAGTGCTCTGCAGAAGCGGCGAGCATTGTGCTTGCCACGCAGAGTAAACCTAAGTCAAGGACCTTCATTATAAGGTGCTCGTTGCGGGCAGCCCCAGTGGCCCAGCGGTTTAGGGCCGCCTTTGGCCCAGGGCCTGATCCTGGAGCCCCGGGATCGAGTCCCACGTCGGGCTCCCTGCATGGAGCCTGCTCCTCCCTCGGCTTGGGTCTCTGCCTCTCTCTCTTTCTGTGTCAGTCATGAATAAATAAATAAAATCTTTAAGAAAAAAAAAAATAAGGTGCTCATCGGGATAATCGCAGAACCCAGAGCACACGCTGGGAGTCCGCAAGGCCCTGCAATGCGTGCCCCCGTGAGCCCTCAACCACGCAAATAGCCCTGCCTTGCTTGTGTTTATTGCAGGGCCTTGCCAAACAGCGAAGACAGAAGAGCGGTTTCCAGTTGTGCAGCCCCCCGACGCCCGAACCCCGGGGGGCCGAGTCCGTTGGAGGATTTGATCCCGTTAACTCTGACTTAATAACCTGTGGTTGGTCCTAGCGCTGATGTGGGGGGACACGAAGGGTCAGGGCCCCAGGGAACCATGAAAGCCCTCAAAGCCAGCGCCTCCTTAGGAGCCGGGCAGACTTGCCAGCCGTGGGTGGCGAGGGCAGCCGGGTGCAGTCGAGGCAGCCCCTGTCCCCGTCCCTCCGGGGACAGGTCCGTACCCACCCGCCCGCCGACGCCCGGGGACTGCTGTTCGAAGCAAAGCCCAGGGACTCGTTACGACGTGGCCAGGCAGTCACACAGACCGTCTGCCCATAACGGGGCCTGACGGGGTCACTCCGGAGCCGCAGGCCACCTCTGGGGGCCCCAGCCGCCCCCGGGGCCAGGCCACGCGCTCTCTGCGGAGGCCAGCTGCTGTGTCGGACGGGGTCCAAACCAGAGTCGGTCTGCCCCTGGGGAGGACTCGTTTTCCCCGCTGCACCCCATTAGCCTGCTGTCCCCCTCAGATCGGAGTATGGGGCCCCGGGACCTGAGGAGTCCCCCGGCTGTGCGTCTGCACCGGGCGGGGTGCGGGCTACTTACAGGCCGCCCGCACTGCACCCCCTCCGAGCCTGGCCTGCAGCAGGTGCCTGGGCAGTGTGACGTGGGCCGGCCGCTGCCGTTCCTGCACCTTGGCCCCGCGGCTCACGCCCAGAAGGTTCGCGGCCGTGCAGCGTTTGCATGGTCGGATGCTAGCTCAGAACCCCGTCTGCCCCCCCAAGTCCCCAAGCATAACAGGCGAGGGTCTCCCTTTGTGCCCGGGCTGGTGCCAGCCCCCCGCCCCAGGCCACTTGCACCAGACTCAGTTTCCCACCTCCCCTCTGCTGGGTGAGTGCTGCCGGGTGTCTTTTCCGGATCCCCCGTGGCAGGAGGACATCTGGGACACCTGCCCCAGGCAGGCCTCCTAGGTACCCTCGAAGGAGGCCTCTCCTCCGTCGGAGAGGATGCCATCCTGAGAGGGGGCTGGGCCTTGTCTGATGGCGCGGGCCCTCGCATTTCGCTGCTATTCATGCTGACACCCTGTTAGAACCCACCTGCCTTCTGTGTACCTGCCACGCAGGTGCAGGTGCAGGCGCAGGCCCGGCCGCGCACCAGGGGCGTCGCGTGCAGCCCCTCTCACCACTCAGCACCGCACCCACAGTCCCCTGGGGCGGAGGCCCAGAGGAAGGGCTCTGAAGCTCAGGCCTCTTGTCTCTCCTCAGGCCAGGGCAAAGGGCCCCCTGGGTCTGGTATCAATGCAGCCGAGAAAGCCGGGCCCCCCAGAGACGTGGCCGCGGCCCGCAGGGCCCTGTACACCCTCAGGCCTACCTGGTAAAGCGCGGGGCCTCATCGTTGACGTTCACAACGTTCACCTGGAGCGCCGTGGAGGCTTCGAGCCCTTGGCTGTCTCTCACTCCCGCGACGAGGTGGAAACTGTGGGGAAACGGCCCAAGTGAGGGAATCAGCGGGGCTGACACTACCTCAAAGGGGGAGGGGCAACGGGGGTGGGGGGAGGGAAGAGTCTGCCCTTTCTGGCCGCCCTCCTTCAGCCACTCCTGTAGAGTCAGAACTGCCGAGTCTACCCTTCCTTCCTCGCCCCTACAAACCCACCCCCAGCTTCTCTCTCGCCCCGTGGTTGTATTCCTGGCCACCGTCCCCCATGGCTGCCCACGGCCGCCATGTTGCACACCGTATCTCTGTGTCGTTCGTTCCTCACAATATCCCTGCAAACGTGTATTAGGCCCGTGTGAGGAAACCGAGGCTCCCAGGGACGGAGGAACTAGCCTGGTTCTCACACCAGGTGAGGAGCCAAGGTCACCCCGTGTCACCCTGTGTGTCTCCGTCCTCAAACGCTGGTCTCGCCTCACCTCTTTCCTCCGCCACCTGCTCGCCTCCACCCTGCGGCTCTGGTGTCCAAGCCAGAAAGGCAGCTGAGGCAATTCTCCAGGTTCTTGGGGCGACTTCCCCCACCCCCCCATTCTTATTATGTGGCGATGAAGGTCTGGGTTGGGAAAGGAGGCTTTCCGGATCATTGCCTTAGTCCTTCTTCCTTTTGGGGGGCTCACTACCCTCTGAACTCAGCAGGAAGGCAGCAAACCGCTCGGAGCCTGCCTCGCTGCCTGCAAGCTGCACCAGGCCTGCTCCTCGCCCCTCAGATAAATGTGCTTCAAGCAAGGTCATTGACAAAGGCTACCTTTTGGGTCCTGCCTCAAAGTCAAATTCCGTTGTGGAGAAGAGGGTCCCATTAGCAGACATCCCGAAGTTCACTGAGGGGACGATCAGGAAATACTAAAAAACAAGGAAAAAAAGAATGTAACTGAGAGTACCTGTTCGTCTTTCCCTGAGAGACTAGTTTGTTCCATTCCCATTTTATATTCTTGGGCCATGGAACATTCTTGATGCATTGGGATGACCCAATGCAGAGTTCTCAGACTTAATAGTTCTTAAAGCAAGAAAACTCTGGATCTGTTGGCCCAAGCCTCTGACCTGAGAGGCTGCCCCCCGAGGAGCTGGTCACTGGGTCCTGCTTCAATGACAGAGCGGGTGTGAAGGTCCCCTGTCTGGACACTATGCTTCTGAGTCCAGTCTCCTTCACCCCATCACCATGTTCCATTTGTGCTTCTCAGGATGACATCTGGCATTGAGTCTAGGTCTTGGCTTTGACCAACACTATTTAACCATGGCTACCATGCATTAGGCAACAGGATGATATGAAAGTAAATAAGATCTGGTCTCTAGAGGCTTCTGGGTGGTTCAGTGGTTGAGCATCTGCCTTCAGCTCAGGTCGTGATCCTGGGGTCCTAGAATTGAGTCCCACATCTGGCTCCCCACAGGGAGCCTGCTTCTCCCTCTGTCTGTGTCTCTGCGACTCTCATGAATAAATAAAATCTAAAAAAAAAAAAAAAATCTAGTCTCTACCCTTGAAAGAACTTATGACGTGGCGGGGGGTGCAAAAATGTTCACGGTCATTATTCACAGACATGATGGCAGAGAAAAGGGAAGTGACAGGTGTGAGAGAGAAGCTTAGCAGGGCCTCAAGTCTACGCTGGAAGCAGGTTTGGAGCTGTAGCAGGGCTGCTTTAGAATCTGATCTCGGGATTATGGCCACTGATGAAGTCTTCCCACATCTCAGGGAGTTGAGAATCTATTCCGTTATGGACCCAGTGCCCACCCCAGCTGTCTTGTTGAACTCCTGCCTAGCACCACTTGCTCTGATGGGAACACAGACTTGTTTGCTCAGCCCACTAAGGGCCAGCCCATGGGAGGACCACCCCTGTGCTATCCATGGGTACTCATCAAGACTGCCTCCTTGCTGTCATTATGATGTCAATGAAGCAGGCGAAGGACCTGGGCCAGAAGAGCTGAATTCAAGTTCTGGTCCTCACCACAGGATCTGGGACAAGTCCCTTCCTTGTCTGTAATATAGGGACAATGCCACCAACTGCTCCTCCATGTTTATTATGAGGATTACATCAGAAGGCAAGCTGGAAAATGTGAAGCACCACGGCGACATACGAGGCTTACATGTTTATGTCCATTTGTTCCAAAGGGCTTTAAGATTTGAAGGTTTTGTTATTTCCTACTAGGATGAGAGATGATCTATCCTCAGGGCCTTAGATCTCTGGATCAGATAATTGGTGGAGATTTTGTAATCATAGCCACAGCCCTGAAGTCCAGAATCAAAGGAAACACCAGCCAAGGCTTCCAACCCAGCGATTTGCTATGTTGTGTGATCGCAGCTAAGCTCCCCATAGGAGAAGAAAGAAAGCACAGGAAATAGATTAGAGATCTCATTTGGGGCCATTATAAGGTTTTAATCATTTTCCTAATAGTAATAAAAGATGCTTTTTACACACAAATTAGGAAAGACAGAAAAATATGAAAAAGAAACTCAAGATTAGTCACCTGTGAAATCTTATGATTTTCACAAATAGCCCTCTGTTCTTTTCTACATAAACATATACCCTCCAAAAAATTGAGATGATGCCCTAGTCAAAATTACATTCTCTTGTCCTTTTCCTTTGTAGCTTGAGCACTTCCCCGTATTCTTAACTCTTACCTTACAGCCTGGTTGGTTAATGATGGCACAGCGTTCTACGGTAGGGCTTACTTTAACTAATCTTTCTGGCTGGTCACTTAAGTGGTTCTTACTCATTTTTAAGGGGAAATTTTAAGGCAACACCAAGGAAGACCTTTATTCCAACTCCCCAAATCAGATAAGCAGCTTGGCAGTCCTCAAAGGTACATTGTTTAAATCCTAAGATCCCCCCCACCAACTCTCTGGCTCGCAGCCTGGGCAGCAGCCGCCAGGACACACAGAGCCGTTCTCTGCCTTTGAGCTGAGCCTTCCCTGCAGAGAATCCTCACATATCCATAGATCAGAGGCTCAAGCTGGATATGATGGAATGGCAGGGTTTATAGACCCATGGGGGCCATTTACTACACGCACCTGTATCAGGATGCTTTTCCAATGGGTTTAATGCTTTAGGACATAGGTCCCCAGTTCTGATTAGTCTCAAACAGGAGAAAGTCTTAGGATATGGAGGTGACAGACAGACCCTGATCTCCAAAAGCTGGTGGGCAACTGATGGAACATACAAGGAAGATGTTGGAGACATGCTCAGAGGGAGACAAATATAGGATATGATGGGAACGGAGAAGGGGGACTTAGACCCATCTAGAATAGAAGAGTCACGAATGGGGGTGGCTGCGTCAAGAAGCGCTGCGGCTCTGGAGCCAGGCTGCTGGGTCTGAGTCCTGGTTCTACTACTTGCCAGCTGTGAGAGCTTGTGCAACAAAGAGTAATAATAATAGGGTATGTCCAAGGGATTAGCATGTAAAGTTCTAGAACCATGTGCCTGGCATAGAGGTTAACTATCGCTGTTGGTTAGAATGTCAGATCCACGAGGGTAAAGGCTTCATCTTCATTACTACATCTCTAGTGCCTAACACATAGTAGATGCTCAATAAATCTTTTTTTCAATCAATAAATAGTTGTTAAATGTTGAATATCAGGGTTTTCTTCTTGCCTATTTCTCATCCGAGACCAGCATTCCCACCTTAAAAATCTTAAAACAAAACAAAAAGGCAACAACAAAATCTTGCTGAACGTTAAAAAAAAAATCTTTTTTAGTTTGGTAACACAAGGCCGGATTATGAAATCTCCTCCAGTTCTGCCTACATCTCAGCAAGCAAGAAACATGAAACAGCAGCAGACAGAAAGGGCAGACTCAGGAACGTGGGGAATTTCTTTTTCATTCTTATTAAGAGGCTGATTTCCTGGAATCCTGATTTTTTTTTTCTTTTAACACCAGGCTCATTTCCTTACCCCTGAACCTAGGAGCCTGTGTTAATGGGAACAGCAGTTTTGTAGTTAGAAAGGAGATAATATCCATAGACTAAAAATATTGTGTCATGTGGCCATTTGCCAGCAACTCAGTAAAGCTTTCTGCAAAACCTGGCATTCTCTCCCCCTTTTTAAAGGCTTGTTTAATCAAAGCTGCTCCCGTGATATTCATTCTTGGAAAACAGAAATTAAACAGAATGAGAAGCCGCGGCAGCCCCTCTCTGCTCCACCACCGGCTGGGAAGTCCTGAGTAATCAGATCAATCCAGTTAACGGGAGCCGGTCAGGCCAGCGCTTGGCTCCCCCCGCTGGGAATGTGCCCTCGCGGGCACCCCAGGTCTCTGGGCACCTCACAGGGCTGCAGTTTGCTCCAGGACGCAAAGGCTCCAGCTTCCTGCCCAGGCCCCCTTTATCGCGTCGATGGTGTCGGAGGAGGCAGGGTGAGTGGAAGCGGGCTCAGTTTGCAGAAACGCCAGGCTCCCTGGGGACAGCAGGCCACCCGGACCAGGGATCACCCGCTGCAGCTGCAGCCCCAGCCGCCTTGGGGCCTGCAGTGGGATCCAGCGACCCACGGCCAGGGGTGCCCAGGGCCGCCGTACCCATGCACCCACACCACCCTGAGGACCCAGCATCCTCTTCCAACCTGGCGGTGGCAAGTGTGCAGACACCGCCGAGTTCCTGTTGCATTTTTCAGTGTCAGGTGAATATTTTAGAAAACCCCCGATTCCTCTCTCTTCCCCTGTTCCACCCCCATCCCAATTCAGAGGTGGCGGGTGGGGGATAGAAGTGGGAGGGAAGGGCGCCTAGGAGGAAAAACAACAACATAAAAAAAATCTCCTACTGCAATCTCCCTTTCCCTTGGGTCAGCTTGTGGGGTATCCTTAGGAGGGTGAGCTCAATGGGTTATAAGCCAGCATTTGAATGTTTTTAAGAGGAGCCACATTCACAAAGGAGAAATAAAGGATGGTTGGAGACGCTGCCAGGGCTTCTACCCTCTTCCATACTGTCTTCCTTTTCCATCATCAGCCCGGTCCTATTCTCTGACTCAGGCTCCGCTCATCTTACAGATGGACGGCAATCCCCATCTATTCGAGGAAGTTTCTCTCCCAACATGTGAACAGTCGTCAGTGCTGATGTATTTGGAATGGGCCTTGTTCAGTACCACTGCTTTCCCCTTTCTTGAGCATTTTAACAAGAACCAGAAGTAGAACGCGTTTTGCCAAGACTCCTGAGTTAGCAGACGGATGCCAGAGGGCATTGCACAAGTGGTGTGCATCTGTGTGTGTGTGTGTGTGTGTGTGTGTGTGTGTGGTGTGGGAGTGCAGCCTTGGGGAGCAGGAAGGGCGCTGTCACTCGGAGGAAATCAAGGGATGGGACACCAAGGACAGAATTTGCCAGAACAAGGTAGAAAGGAATGAGCAGGGGTTGGGGCAGGAGACCTCCGTCCCGGCGAGAGCTCCAGAGCCCAGGCAAAGGCCTCCTTTCCTCGTGAGTCAGGGGGCTGCTCGATGCACCTGAACAGCCCCAGCCAGCCAGCTCCGGCATAAAGGACCATTTTATTCCCAGGAGGCAAAGACACAGCTCGCTGCCACTTCTCAGAGGCACGTGCAAGAGGGGGGCCGGGGGACAGTGACTTCCCCTGATGCCCTCCTGGTAGCCCAGCTGGTAGCAAGGTTATTGCTCTTTTAATTTAATCCTTTGTCTGCCCCGCTGAAGACAAAGCACATTTCACTTTATGCAAAAGTCCTTCCCTAATGGAAAGGCCCAGAGAAAGCTCCTTCCTGGAGGAATGGCTGCACTAGATCACTTTGCCTCCAGCTGCGAAACTGATTAACGTCCTCAGAGTCTCCGAGGAGGCTCTGCTGCAGTCACGGTGGCCACTTCCCAGCAGAGGGGGAGGCGGAGTGTGGGAGCTGGGTGGGAGGGGGTTGGAGCTCACTGAACCTCCTTTAAGAGGCAGAGAAAGTGCAGGGGGGAGGGGGCCGAGCTAGGGAAGAGATGCCAGGAAATGTCATTATTCACATGCAAGCCAGTCTGAGCCCAGGCCTAACGCCTGCCCCAGAGCGCACCCCACCCGCCCCCATCACCACACGGAGGGTGCACAGGGAGGCCAGCCCATGCTGGGTCCCAGCCCGCGCCCTGCAGCCAACAGGAGCCACCACCCACGGGCACCTGTAACAGCTGAGCGGCTGCGGTGTGGCTGGTCTGAAAGGAGGTGAGCTATGAAGTGCAGAGGGCACAAGGAGTCCGAAGACTTACTACTAAGAGAAAGGGGGTGAAATATCTCATGAACTGTTATGTTGATAACGGTGAAAGGATAGCACTTTGGGTATGAGTATTTAAAATTCGAAAAGCATATTATAATTAATTTTATCTTTTCATTTTACCTTTTTTTAAAAAAAAGACTTTATTTGAGAGACAGAGTGTGTGTGTGCACGTGCGTGTGCAAGCAAAAAAACATAAGTTGGGGAGAGAGCAGGGGGAGAAGCTTGATCTCCTTGATCTTGAGGCTTGATCCTGGGACTCCAGGATCATGACCTGAGCTGAAGGCAGACGCCCAACCAACTGAGCCACCAGGTGTCCCTCATTTTATTTCTTAATGTGGCTACCAGAACATCTAAAATGACATGTACAGCGGTCATTCCTGGCTCACTTGCCAGCTCTGGTCCAAACAATGTACAACCACACGCTTTTAAAACGTCTTTAAAAAGGAGGGAGCATTTCTGCATTAGCCCCACTTTTACATTATCTGTGACACAGTTTCCATTTATTCAGCTGGGTAGGGGTTGTGGGATTTGGCGTTTTAAGGGAGCTGGAGTTTCCAGAGCTATTTTTAAAACTCATCCTTCCTCCTTAGTGGTTCCCACCAGCAAGGCAACTCCTTGGAACCCACCAGGTAAGGTGATAGGCACAAACCAAGCCACGGTGGCTTCACGCACATGCTTTGGTGTTTTGCTTCTGTTCTGTTTTATTTCTTCTTGTGGGTAGTCGTGTATTTTATTCGTCACTTGGGCAGTCTGAAATGGCCCTCTTGTCCCTCCACACCCACCAGCGATTCCAAGGTGATATAAGAACTGGTGATAAGTCTGAATGGAGGTCACATAATTGTCTTGCAGACCGGTAGGTGATTTGCTGCAGTTATGGAGGCAGAGAAGCTGCTGGCCCGGGAGTCTCAGCCTCTTCCAGCCTCTTCCTCAGGATTGCCCTTCCAGCCAGCACCGCGGCAGCACCCAGCTAGGTCCTAAGCACTATGACCATCAGAAACTTTGAATATCGACCCCTAGATCCTTCATATGGTGGCTAGCAACCCGGTGCCCCTAGGGATAGGTCCCCTCTACTTACGGGTCACAGTACCATTTCTTCAAAGACTGCTCTTCTGGAAACCTGTGTCTTAAAGGATGGGGTCCCCAAACGTAGAGTACTCCTCGACAGCAAGGTTGTAATTGCACCCTTCCCATCTTTGTAGGGGCTGGTCACTCTCCTCATCTAGCCTCACTCTCCAACCCCATGGTTCTCCCCAGGAATTCCAGGCAATGCTGTACTCCATGCCATCACTGACTGCCCGGATGGCCGCAGGAATGACACTTTTATTCAGGCTTTGTCCCGTACTCCTGGTAGATGACTCCGTGTAGTTAGCCATTGTACAGCAGCTGATGAGGCTGTTGGTGTGGATTTCTGCTGTCCTCTTCTCCCCCCGGAGAGGGAGCCATCGCCTTCCAGAGGGTGTGCTTCTGGATGGCACGGCACTCTGAGTTCCACATTGGTTAAACTTGTCCTAACTCCTGGTTCTTGGCCTGGCACTTGCCGCAGATCTTGTTGGGGTTGCAGAACTTGTGGGGGAGCCCCGTACAGGTAGGTAACTGCCCCTGTCCCCACCCCACCCCAAGCAGGATCCCAGTGTTGGGAAGGTCAGTGCCAAGCAACAAAGCCAGCAGGGTGGGGGCCATGCCCCCTCCCTTTGATGTGGATCCTGTCTGCCCAGTGGGCCCAGCAGGAGCCGCAGTACTGGGGATGGACTGGTTCTGGGGACACTGGCGTACATGACCCCATTCACCTGAGCCAGTCCCAGCTCTTGGGCAGATCCGAGGAGGACAGGTCCTCTTGAGGCCCAGGGTATGCCCTGAGCCTGACCATGGACAGCTGGTCCCCGACCCCCAAGGCCAGGGGCAGCTGGGGGGAGCCCCAGAAGGAAGTGAGCCCCACCGTGCCACCCACCCCGCCGGTGCGCCCTCCAGCGGCAAGACCAGCAGCCCGGTGGGTGCCTGGCTCCCGGCCCAGCTCTGGTGTTTCATTAAAGCCTTTACTTGTTTCTCCAGTTCAGCAGTTCAGCAGAAGGGTGCAGTGCATCCCAATCACCTGGGACACTTGTGTTCCAGGAATCTGTGTTTTTCTATTAAATTTAATTAATTAATTAATTTTACTTTTTACTTTTTACTTTTTTTTTTTTTTAAACGTGGAACCCAATGCGGAGCCTGAACTCACCAACCTGAGATCAGGACCTGAGCTGAGGTCAAGCATCGGCTGCCTTAACCATCAGAATCTGTGTTTTCTTAAAAGCAGCCTACATATAGTCTCATGCAGGGGCCCAGCCCGCCCAGCCATTCTGACCAGAGGACTCCCCCAGGGTATCTGGCAAATATGCAGATTCCCAGGCCCCCCACCCCCCACCCCAGCCCCACTGGACGGCAAGGCCCAAGAGAGAGGCCTGGAAATTTGGGAAACCACATCTTCCAGTGGTGCTTCTCAGGCCCACCACCAGGGACCCCCAGGGAACTAGATGAGCCTGATGCCTGGGTCGCACCCCAGGACGATCACATCAGACCCCTAGGGAGTGGGACCCAGATATCTGTAGTTTTTTAACGTTCCTCTGCTGGTTTCAACTTACAGCCAAAGTTGAGAAGCATGGGTTTGGTCTTGGTAGTCAACAAACCCATCTCCTTTCTCCTTCTAGGGAGCAAAGTCCGTCCTTTCCTACCACTTCCTAAACGGTTAGTTCCTGTTCCTAGCCGGAGAAGCCTTCTCTCTAGATTATGCTCGTCTTTCCTCCGGGCTGGCTGTCAACTCTGCAAGGTGGTTAGTTCTACTGTACGTGTGAAACACCTCATTAACACTTTGTGCTGCAATGGGAAGCGCCCCTCCCCAAACACGCTGCTGAAAGCACAGGTGCGCCCTGCAGCTGCTCTCTGACCCCTGGCACTGCATTTTCTCTTAAGGGAGCAACGGCCTGAGGCCCCTTCCCTTCCTCAGCCTGATCTATGGGGTGTTTTTAAAGCGGCCACCGTGATCTTTTTCCTTCTGCATAATTTGAAGATGAAGATTTAAAAATAAACATTTTTCTCAACGGTTGAGATTCCTTCCACTTTGCCCCCACTGCATCTTGTATGAGCTTTATCGTAATTATCTTACGGAATTACAAGAATTTGGTGTGTTCACGAATGTCTCCCCACCCATGGGGAGACATAAACATCTTGAGGTACAAAGATGTGTCTCACTTGTCTTTGTGTCCAAAATATCTAATAGAAGGCCTGGCACAGGGACACTTGGGTGGCTCAGGGCATGATCCTGGAGTCCCTGGATGGAGTTCAGGGATGGAATCCCACATTGGGCTCCCCGCAGGGAGTCTGCTTCTCCCTCTGCCTGTGTCTCTGCCTCTCTTTCTCTGTGTCTCTCATGCATAAATAAATAAAATCTTAAGAAAGAAAGAAAGAAAGAAAGAAAGAAAGAAAGAAAGAAAGAAAGAAAGAAAGAAAGCCTGGCACATAGTGGTTTCTTGGTCACAAAGAAAGCTCAAAGTACTAGATTTTGGGTTGCTGGCCCATCCAAAATCCCATTTCCTTGGTCACCATCCAACAACAGTGGCGACAGTTCTGGCCGGTGAGAAGTAAAGTAAAAAAGAAGTAAAGTAAAAAAGTCCTCCAGGAAGGGCCTCTGGAGGATCTTTGATATACACACCGGGCTGACCTGTTCCCTCACCCTTACTCCTTCCTGCTTTTTTTGTCTTCTTCTTCTTCCTGCCTGGAACTGAAAGTTAAAGCCTGGAGGTGCAGCAGTCATATTGTAATCATGAGGTGAACAAAAAGAGGACAAAACCAACATGCTGTGAGTGGAAGAGCATAAAGTTAGAAAGAGCCCAGGTTTCTGAGGGCAGCAGACGTGCCAGCCCTGGACCGCCGGCCCACCTCTGCACTTCTTGTTATGGGAGGGGGGAGAAGTCCCACATCCACCAGTGTGGTTGAGTTTTCTGTTATTTTCAGACAAACAGATTTATAACTGATGTAACAAGGACGTTATCATAAGTATGCATTTAGAGCACCCGGTATTGTTCTGAGCGCATAGTAGGGACCCATTAAGTGTTTGCCTCTTCCACTTATTCCACTTATTCACAGAACTCTGAATAAATGATTTCGGGGACAGAGGGTCATCTTCTGATAATAACAGACTATTCCCTAACTCAAGATGTGGCCACTAATCTGAAAACAGCTTTGTTCCAGATCCTGCAGACCATATTCTATGGGTCCTGGAGGTTATTTCCAAGGCTCACTTCCTCCTGTTAGAAAAAGTAGCTCTGTTGAAGCTGCAAATCAAGCAGCGAACAGCAGAAACAGCCTCCTGGTGTTACCAATTCGCTGAGTGTCATATTTCAAGTACTCGCTTCCGTAAGGCACGATTTGCAGGAGTGATGCCTGCTTCAAGGTTAGTTGGCTGGCTGATGTGAGCTTCGGTTTTTCTCTCCAGCCTGGGCTGCCCAGCTGCAGGGTGTCTGGGCCACTTCGGGGGACGCAGCTAGGAGCCAGGGCCTCCCAGCCCAGGGACAAACTGAAAGGCTCCTTCGCCTGAGGGGTCGTGGTTACAAGAGCTCCTTTGAGAGCTGCATGCAGGAAATGGATTTAAAGGAAGAGAGATCAGCTGCCTCAGACTGAATGGAGAGGGAACGGTCCAGGATCTAGTCTCTGGTTTTTCTCTGGGGGGGGTTCCCTCTTTTCTTTGGAATTTCTGGGACTCTCTTTTAACTTTTTTTTTTTTTTTAAAAGCTTGGCTCCAAGCAGCTTGACTCCATCTCTTGAAAAGGAAGTGTTAATGCCGGCCTTTGGGGGTACACATTTTTTTGCTTACTTTTAAAAGAATATTGCTGGATTTTTATCACCTTAGAATTTAAAAATCCTGAGCCATTCCAATATGCCAGACACGGTGCTAAGTGGCTTTACGGGCGTTATCTAATACTTACAATCCCCCAGCTGTGTACGTGCTATTATTCTTCCATTTTATAGATGAAGAAATTGGATCTCAGAGAGAGGTTAAGAATTTGTCCAAGATCACACAGAGCCATGAGTCTAACCTGGGGTGTCTATCCCTTACCCATTCGGACATCCCCCGTACTGTGTGCCATGGTGGTGGAGAGTCTATCCCTCCCCTCCCACTGCCCACGCCCCCAGCAGAGGCCCCAGGCTCCTGTGTGGAGAAGCCCACCTTGTTTATCCAGGAGACTTACACTCAGAGGTATGTTTCGGCTTGTGTCTTCTGGATCGAAGGCCTCAACCTGATAAATGAATCCCGGGTCTGCTCCTTCCACTATGTAGAGGTCTAGACCTATATCAGCATCCAAAGTGGAATAAGAAACATTTTATCAGATAAAGCAAATGAGGAATTACAGAGTCAGGACGGCTGTACACAGAGAAGCAAAGAGAACCAAGCACTGGCAACGTGGGAAGGAGGGATGCGTGAATAAAGGCATGAACAAGCCACTTATGGGAACAAGTGGCCGCTGGCATCACATCTTCCCAAGTTTCCCTCCCACGGAGAAGTGATGTAGGGGAGGAGCCTCCATGTGAGGCTGCTCCATCTCCATGATTTACTTTTAGGTACAAATTCCCCCAAAACTGAACCAAGGTCACTGAGCATCTCAGCAGAAATGACTTACAGCAGAATAAAGGGAGAGGGCCACCGAGGCTCAGGAAGGGGACCAGAAATTGTCTTCATCTACTTCAGAGTTCTGGGCAGCCAGAGGGGACCAGCCACTTGACACCACCGGCCCTGCCCAAGGGGCCCCCACGCTCCACTCTGGCATCTCTCTCCCAGAGCCAATCCTTCCTCGAGAGGGCTGAGGAGTGCACATCAGCTCACTCCTTGGAGGCACTGTGCTGACGGCTTATGTTTTCTCCTCTATCGTCATCATCCCCATGTAAGTAGGCATCGTAATTACCTCCACTTTACAAATGGGGAAACAGGCTCGGGAAAGTTACGAGGCTGTCTCAGCTGGGGAGGGGGTAAGTGCATAAACATTCCATCCCATTCCATCCTACGTCTGAGCTCCAGCCCTCACTCACCTTTATCACTGCTCCTGCTTTCATCAAAACAATGTTTACTGAATTCTCACTGTGTACCAGACACTGATCTATCTATGCACTGGGGGCACTTAGTGGTTCTCCAAACACAAAACCCTGCTCTCAAGGACCTTGCATTAGAGGGGAAGATAGAGACAATACAATAAATGAGCAAAATATGTGAATTTTACTGTGCAACGTCATGGAGAAAATCAGGGAATTGAGTGTTGTGGGTTGGGTTACAGTGTTAAATGGAGCGGCTGTGGAAGGTCCATGACACTTGAGTCTAGATTCTTAAAGAAATGAGGACCGTAGACATAGGGGAAAGGGGCAAAGAGCAAATGCAAAGATGCCATTGAGGGTGGTGTGTGGGGCGGGGGGAGGTGTTCACAGCCTGGTGAGGAGGCCAGGACTGCCATAGAGGAGGAGACGGAAGTACGCAGAAGAGAACACAGTACGGGTTGGAGTGGACTTGAACAGATTTGATGGTACCATTTTTTTTTTTTTATTTGATGGTACCTCAAGGAGACTCTGGCTCTCCTCTTGAAGGAGATGGAATGTTCTTGTGGGGTTTTGAGCCGAGGAGTGCCTTGATTGGACTGATATTCAACAGCATCCTTCTGGCTGCTATGCGGAGAACAGACTGACAGGGCAGGGCCAGTTAACCCCCTATCGCAATAATTCAGATGATACATGACTAGTGACTTGCACCATGGTGGTAGTGATAGAGATGCCAGGGAGCAGTCAGACTGCTCAGACTTGGCAGTGGCAAGATTTCCTCATAGATTTGATGTTGGGTATGAAAGACAGAGGAGTCAAAAAAGAAAGAAAGAAAGAAAGAAAGAAAGAAAGAAAGAAAGAAAGAAAGAGGAGTCAAGGCTGACTTTGAAGTTTGGGATCAAGCAACTGGAAGGGTGGAGGTGCCATTAGCCAAAATGGGAATGACAGGAGAAAGAGATTAGGGGAGAGGATGATGGGGCCAGGGGTGGAGTGGAAGTCAAGAATTTGATCTGAGGGTGTGTTGAGTTTGAGATGTCATGTGCTGACACCAATTCCAATGTGTGGGGGACTTTCCCTGCAATCCTCTGACACCTGCGGTTCTGCAATTCAACTCAAATCTGATACTATCTACCCAAAGATAGCATTCAGATTCCACCAACCAAGGACTCACCCCACGAGACACCCCAACCCCCACTTCAGATGCCAATTTCAAGTTCAGGCTGTCACCTGCGCATCTGACCCACGAACTAGAAATCTGCGTTTCCCACCATCCCCTCTTCGGGTTCAAGGAATTTGATAGAGGGGATCACAGAATTCAGGGAAATATTTTACTTACAAGATTACCAGTGTATTACAAAAGGATCTAACTCCGGAACAGATAGATGTAAGAGATGCATAGGGCATGATATGGGGAAAGGAGCCCAGAGCTTCTATGGTCTCTGGGCACATCACTGTCCCAGAAGAGAGAGGCTGTTCACCAACCTGGAGGCTCTCCAAACTCCATCTTTTTGGGTATTTATGGAGGCTTGATTACATAGGCATGATTGCTTACATTACTGGCCGTTGGCGATTGAGCTCAATCTCTACCCTCCTCGCCTCGGAGGAGGTAGGCTGAGGTGTGAAGTTGGGACTAAAAGTTCTAACTTTCTAATCACGTGGTTGGCTCCACTGGCAACCAACTCTAACACTTGGGTGACCTGGGGGCATTCCACACAGCACCTCACAATGTCCCACGTGCCTGTTAGACACAGCAGATGGAGACGTGGGACAAGGCAGCTGGGTATCTGAGTCAAGAGTTCAGAGAAGCTGGGCTAAGATGACAGACTTGGAAGTTGACAGTGTGGATGGCGTTCAACGTCATGAGCCTGGGAGAGATCATGCAGGAAATGATCCACCCTGTGCCCCCGTCCTTTGTATTGTCCCTGCTCTGCAGCAGACCCCAGTCACACACTGCCCTCCAGGGGTCTGTGGGGGAGAAGGAACAGGTCAGTCAATGACCGGCGGCAGCTCACAGGGATGAGCCTCTGATGGGCTCTGCCCAGCCTCACTCCAGAATGATCCACTCCTGAGCTTCAGTTCCCCCTCCCCCAGGACTGAGAGACCCGAGAGAAACCACGGAGGTGAGGGGCTTTGTAAATTGTTGGGCATCATTACTGGGAGTCCTGTGCTGGAGGACATTTCATTTATTCCCTGTTCATCAAGCAGCTGCCTTTTCCAGGGAAACAGCTGCTCCTTTACTTACTTTTCTGTTTTGCTCTGTTCCCCAGGGTCCCCCCGTCCAGCGATGCACCCCCCAGCGTATCTTACCTTTTGCCAAATTGCCTTGAAACTGAGGTGGCTCGTTCACGTCTGTTACCTGCACGGTCAGGATCTGTAGGTCAGTGACACCGACGCCATCCTTAACATAAATCTGCAAATCAAATATGTTTGGTCCGGTTTCAAAGTCTAGTTCTTCCTTCCCAGTGGTGACAACCTAAAAGCAAATGCAGAATTCTTAGTAACCATGTGAAAGGAGATCTGTTTTGTATGCATGCGTTTTGCAAAGGGATGTTACTAGGGAGGAAGCAACCAGCATCCTGGAAACCGTCTTTCCCTCACTGTCAGAGGAACCGGTTGTTTTGCTTTAGTCTTTCCCACATAAGCCCCATGACACTTCACTAAAGGGACTCCTGCGTGTGATGCTGCTTTTCAGAGGAAAGAAAAAATATTTAGGCGACATCCTGGTTCCATCGACTGGAGATGAAAAGCCAGGAATTAAAACCCTGTCACTACTTGGGGTAGGCACCTAGACAAGTCCTTTAGCCACCCTGAATGTAGTTGGATTTGCTAGTCTTTAAGAATAAGACACCACGCTTTCCTGGGATTGCTGTTAAGTCACATCATGACCCGGCGCTCTGTGCTAATTTTCCCAAGGCCACGTCCAAGAATGAATAAGGGAAGGATATGTCTGCAGAAATAAGGAACAATATATATTTATATCAACAGTCTCTTCAAGTGTTTTTGTGCGTTTCCACACATTCCACTAGTGGGAACCTGTTCTCTGCTCTCTAAGTGTTTTGGAGATGTGAGAGGGACACTAAGAACCAAGGCCAGAGAAACGTCATCAAGATTCATCAGCAGGAACCTGGGCGGTCCAGGGTGGCAGGGTCCTGCTGAGGCTAACTGGAGGCCAACCTGGGACCTCTCCTGTCTCCATGCACACTCCTGTCACCAGCTTAGACCACGGAGTGCCCAGAGCATCAAGGACTAAGTTTCATAAATGTCTTAATTACACTAATGGAACCTATTGCTTATGCATACAATTGGGGCCAGGCAGGCATTCAGGGTCCCGTCGTGATGAGAACTTAGTGTCCCAGCTGAACTTTGGTGTGACCTTGGGAAAGTCCTTTACCTTTCCCTGATTTTGTTTCCACATGATTATAATTAGGTAAATTCCCCTTGCCCTAGTTAAACAGCTGGAGTATAATACAGACCATTATAACAAAGAGCTAGATCAGAGTAGTGTGGAGAACTGGGGGCAAAGTTCATTGTGAGGTCTGTGTAGTCGGGGAAGGCTTCGTGGAAGAGGCTGTGCAAGATCTCGGTTGAGAGAAGGGAGCCATGGATGGGAATGAGTGCATGTGGTGGAGGGAGAAAGTGTGGGGGAGGGCTGAGAGAGAAAATGAGGTAGTCTCATCTCCACCAGTGAGCAGGGTCAGCCAGGCACCCACATATGTGGAGATCACCAATCTCCATGCTTGGCATGTGGCAGGTGAGAGCAGCATAACACAGGGGTAAGAGCATAGACTCTGGAGCCAGGCTAACTGGCTTTAAAGCCCAGCCTTCCCATTACTTAACCCTTTGTGCCTCAATTTCCCCATCTGTAAAATGGGGATAATATTAGCACCTACTTTAGAAGGTTGATGTGAAGATTCCATGGAATACTTTGACCACTCTTTGGCACTGAGCATGCACTCAGCAAATGCTGACTTTCATTAACATTAAAGAGCCAGAAACTGTTCAGTGAATGTATGTCCAGCAGAGCATCCCCTCTGTCAAGATAATCCACTGTATTTCCTGATTTAGACCCTTGCTTCCTGCTAAGCCTGGAGCCCTCTCCTGAACCCCAAGCTTGAATGACTCCTTTACTACAGTATTACCTATTAACAGCCCCTTCATCTGGGGAACTAGCGCTAATACTCTAGAGGAAGGAAATCATGCAGTCAAAAAAGAGTCCAAAAATGTTACATCTCAGAGTCAAAGGAACTGAGTTGCTGTCAACACAAATAAGCAAGTTGGTTTTGCTGCTGTTACCGGCATTTATTGTCTGTGTGCCAGGCTCTTGCCAAGCCATTTTGTCGAGTTACCTTGTTAAATCATCGCAACAACCACAGGTTGGTAAAACATCCCACCTCAGGCGGATGGAGACTAGGCCAGGGAGGGGAAGGCACTCCAAAGGTCACAGCTGGGAGTGTGGAGGCTCCATTTGGTTGCAGGCAATCTGGCTGCAAAGTTTTGGTGGAAGACAGTGCTTGGTTTCAGGTATGTTGAGTCTGAGGTTGTCCTGGTCAAGGCTGAGCAAATTTGCCAGACCCACCATGCTGGTGACAATGGGTAAGGGAATAGTGGCAAGAGAAAGAAGGGCAGGTGTGGGCCTCCGCACAACCTCAGACCTCCGGGCCAGAGACCCGAAAACCTCATTACTAGCCTTCTCCTGCAGAGTGTGAAGTCGCCCAGGGAGGAGTCAGGTTCTAGCACGGGATGGCAGCAGAAGTAGCCCTTATGAGAATTTTGGGTTAAAGGATGGGATCGTTTTGGACAGAGTAATTGATGCCCTTGGGTAGTTTCTGGGGAGAAGCAATTAATGCTTCAGAACAGCTTCAGGACTGGTGAATATGTGACCTATCCTAGGACCAACACAGGGTCCAGGAAGCGCCAGGCCTGGAACAGTGCGCTGAACACAAGCCACCATTTCTAGAAGTCAGAAACAGGATGGAACTCTTCCTTGACTGTCAGCCCTGTTTGGATCGCACCAAACATGGAAAGGGCAGGTCCTTTCACCTGATTCTGAGGCCTCACCAAACCAGCAACAGATGTGCACAGCAATGTGGGAGAAAGAGCCCAGGACTGGCCATCAGAAAACCTGCGTTAAGTTCTTATTTCATCTCTTACGGTGATGTGACCTTGGACAAATAAGCTAACCTTGCTGTCTCTCTGTGATCTTAGCTCAAAAATAAGAATAAAGGGTTTTCAGTGGTGGTAGAGTCAGTGTCAGGAGTAACCAGAGATCGGGATGGGAATGCTCAATGGGATCCCCGCACACCTGATGCTGCATGATTGCCGTCATCATCAAAGGCAGTAAAATCTAGAGGCTGAGGGTGAGAGTTCTCAAAGGGGAACAAGCTCGATATTTGCCAGCAGCTGAACTGAATGGATAGATAAATTGTGGTCTGTCCATACGGTGGGAAATTATTCAGCCATGAAAAGGAACGAAGTGCTGATCCAGCTTAAAGGAAACTAGGCAGTCATTAAAGACCAGATACAGTGTGAATCCATACACGATGCTCCGAATAGGCAAATTTATTAAAAGCAGAAAGGAGATCAGTGGGTGTCAGAGACCAGGGGGAACAGGAAAAGTGTTCTAAAATTAGATGGTGGTGATGGTCTGTGAACACAGTAAAAACCACCAAATTGTACATTTTAAATGGGTGAATTGCATGTTGTACAAAAATATATCTCAGTGAAGCTGTTTACAAAAATAGAGGTCTGAAGTCAGACGGCCTGGGTTTCAGTTACAGGTAGCTGCGTGATCCAGGGCAAGTTATTTAACAAATTCTGCTACAGTTTCTTCCACCTATGAAAAGGGGATAGTAATATAAGTAAAATCATTGGATTGTTTGAATAGTATAAAAGTAAACACAGGTGAAGCACGTTCAACAGTGTCCGGCATATACGACATGCTGCACAAGTGCAAGCAGTTGGCAGGGCTTCTAGGACCAGATGACCAGCAGCTGTGGAGGACGAGCCAGAGGTCCAGGGCCAGGTAGATAGGGCAGGTGGGTCACAGAACCAGCATCTGGGGTTGTAACCTGGATGCTGAAGTACAGCCTGTCTGAAAGTGTGCTCCTTACATACCAAAGAACCTGCCCCTAGGGGTGCTGAGAATACTGTACGCCTGAGCTCTGCCCACACATCATGGGTTCTAAAGGTCTGCTCTGGAGCCCAGATATATGCACACCTTTGGGGGGCTCCCCTCAGGACTCTAACGATCAGCTGTGCTTAAGAGCCCCTAGTATGTACCTCAAGAAGGCCACAGAGCCTCGACCAAGCAGCCTGAGCCCACTGGGTCCCACCAGAACCCCGGGGCAATGGCAGGCAGGACCCAAGTCAGAGCTAATGATAACTGCCAGAGGTTCCTATGCCAACTGAGCAAAGCGCAGGGGTGGGGGAGGTGCAGATACCTGGACCCTAAAGGTGTCCCTAGAAGGGGCTCTGAAGATTCCAGTGGAAAACATGCAGGTGTGTTTGTCCTACTTAAGGAGAAGCACCAACTTTGGAAAAAACTCAAATGATGAAGTAGGAAAGAGAGCGGGGGCAGCGTGGCTCCTGAAGGTGAACGCCTGGGTCGGAATTGTGCAAGAGGAAGCACTTGCACAGCGTGGCTGGACGTGAAAGCTTGTATTTTAATGAAAGAGGTGTTTTCTCATGTTAAATAAGTCTCTTCATAGATTTCCTTCTGAAAAAATCACAGATTTTGAGAAAAGCAGAATCACCAGGCACACATTCATTAGAGTCTGGCTTTTGAGGGGACCAATGCCCAAACTATGCCACCCAAAGGACTTGGGTATTGTCACCACACAGCTAACTCCTGAGGGCATGGGAGGGCGGTTGGCAATAAGAAACAAGACTTGTATTTGTAACAAACTGAACATATTGCTCCTTGTGCTGGATTAAGCGAAGAAGGAAGGTTCAGAGTGTTTAGGGGCCTCTAGCCCAGAGGGCTCTGGGATTGCCCCAGACAGGCCTCCTGGGTCTTACTAGAGGGGAGAGTGAGCCATGGAAAGGGGAGGAAATGGTCACTGATCTGGGATCCCGACCGCCCTCTTCTTCAGGACCCCGCTCTGTGGACAGTTCCCAAGGAAGCCACTCTTGCCTCAAAATCCAAGCCTGACAGCGAGTTCACCTTGAAGGCGTCAGTGAGGGGGCTTGTGTTGATAATCAGGGGCAACCCTGCAGTCACGGGTGACAGCGAGGCTGATAAGTTCACAGAAAACTTGTGCACTGGAGTCTCAGGTGGAGAATTCTCGGCCACGCTGCTTGTAGCAGGCAAGTGGATTAGGTGTAGCGCTTCTCTCCCTGTGGGTTTAAAAAGGATGCAAAATGACATGAACATGAAGGCTTGTGCTGGGAACAAGGACTTAACAGCTTGGTCTAGGGCTTCAACCTGTAGCTCGGAGTGCCGCTGGAAGCTGGTCACTCCCCAAGAACAAATACCCTCACGAAGGACTGGAAATGGAAATGGGAGATCTTCTGGGAACCAAGAAAACAACCACCAACAACAACCATGAAATCTGCTTCTGTCATTCTGTAAATAAGGCTGCTGCTTTTCTCTTGTCTCCTGCCACTCCTTCTCTTTCCTTGCAGCCTTTGTGAGGAGCAAGGGAAAGACGAATGTGATGCTTTTAGGAGGCAGACATCCACTTGAAGGACCTAGTCTGGCCGTGACATCCTGTCTTACAAGGCCCGGGTAATTTACAAGAGTTTATTTTCCTCGTCTGTGTTGGAATTTGATTCAGAGCTCATCAAAACCTAAGTGTGCATGACAGGCAAGCTCCAGAATCATGGTAGATCTCCCCACACCTGTAAGTAATCCCGAGGACAATTGTTTGTCATTATGGAATGCTGGGGGCATCAGTTAGAGGGTTCATCAGTACATCTTGATTGATAGATTAATTCCCATTTCACAGAGAAGGAAACGAGAGACTCAGGGAAGTCATGTGCATTGCCTCGGGCTGCATTTCAGGCAGGAGTTTCATAATTTAAGAGAAAGTATGTTTCTTCCAGGAAAGCCTTGGGACACTCTTAGGTCTCCTTGATAACTTTCCAAGATTTTGCTTATACAGAGAAGAGTAACAGGTTATGTTCTTTCATGCTTCCATAGTGATGGTTACCCTAGGGAGGTGAAAAGTGTCCCCCCTCCCACATCCCCCCTCCAAAAAAAATCCATGTTCAGTCAGAACCTGAGAAGGTACCTTATTTGGAAATAGAATCTTTGCAGATGAATTGATTAAAAGGAGGTCATTCCGAATTAGGGTGGGCCCTAATCCACCAAATGGTGTCCCTATAAGAAGAGGACAGGACACAGAGACACAGGAGGAAGAGAGCCAAGTTATGATAGAGGCAGAAGTAGAAGTGATGCAACTAGAAGCCAAGGATCATCAAGCAACCACCAAAAGCTAGGAAACACGTGTAGAACAGACCTCCCTCGGAGTTTCTAGAGAAAAACCAACCCTGTCAGTGCCTTGGCTTCAGACCTCTGATCTCCTGAACTATGAGAGAATAAATTTCTTTTGCTTTAAGCCATCCATTTTGTGGTAGTTTAGTATGGCAGCTCTATGAAGGCAGCGCAATGACCACTCAGCCAATGTTCCAAATAAGTGCATCATGTAAAATCTTTTCTCTCGTTTACTCCCCAAAACAACTCTCTCAGAGAGGTATCAGTGGCACCATTTTACAGATGAGGAAACTGAAGTGAAGAATAATAAGTAACAAAATCAAAATTTATACTGAAGTCCTACTTCTTAGCAGGTTTCCTGATCTTGGCCACCATTAGCCCCTGGGGAACAAGCCACTTGGAATGGGAAGAGGTACAGGGGTAAAGAAAAGGATCTGTCCTCCCAGAAGGTGTGGAACTTCTAGAAACAAACAAGCCATGGGAAAATGCTGGCTTTTTTGTAAGACAATGTTTTTATTTCAAATTTGGGGGAGATGGGCAGCCCGGGTGACTTAGTGGTTAAGCGCTGCCTTCAGCTCAGGGCCTGATCCTGGAGACCTGGGATCAAGTCCTACGTCGGGCTCCCTGCATGAAGCCTGCTTCTCCCTCTGCCTGTGTCTCTGCCTCTCTCTCTCTGTCTCTCTCTCTCTCTCTCTGTGTGTGTCTCTTATGAATAAATAAATAAAATCTTTTAAAAAATTGGGAGGAGAAGATGTAGAGAAGTAGATGCGAATGTAAGAAAAATTGAAACATAAATGCATTGATACGAGCTTCACAAATCTAAAATCATCTTATGTAGTTTAGAGACTAAAGTACATTATGCATAAGTTATTTTTGCTCCCAGAATAATCCTGTTTTATGGACAAGGACATAGCAAGGGCTCAGAAATAACAAAGCAGCTGAGGTTTAGGGTGACAAGGATATGAATAGATTTTTTAATCCATTAAAATTGACTTTAATATTATAGCAATCTTGTGATAAAAATTGGGAGCCAAATAGTAAGCTAAATAGAGGCAAAAAAAAAAAAGTTCCCCCAAATAGTTTTTTTTTAAATGAACATATTAATCAACTGCTTCGGTGCTTGGGGTTTTCTTAGGCATAATTCCCCCACGCCCTCTTTTCCCATAACCGGAAGTCACCAGGGCCCCCATGAGCTGTTCACCAGACTGTTTCCTCTCTGTTCAACAAGACAAGGACAGTCATAAGCAAAATGGAAGGTTGGTAACTTCAAGGAAACCCCCACCTTCTCTTGTCCCCTCCCACTCACCCGTGACTTGGGCCCCTCCAGTCAAGGAGGAAGGAAGCCTCTGCTCATATTTAAGCAAATACAGAACTCACTTGGTTTTTCTCAAGAATCACCTGCGGTTAGGTAGTGTCCAGCCAAAACGAACAGGCCCAAACAAGTAACCACTTGCATTTACTGAGCACCTACTCGCCAGGCGTTGTGTGGCTTTACTGCCAGATCGCAGCCATTGTGAACACAATCCTGAGTTCCATCACCATTTTACACTCCTGAGGTTGCACACTCACTGATGGGCTGTGGTCGGCCTGGCTCTTGGCATCTGGGTCCTCTAGCTGACAGGACATACCTACTACAGACAGTCTAGGTGACCGTGCACATGGAACATCTCGTGGCTGTCTTACGACTGGGTAACATGGTAGCCAGATGGTGCTGGGGTCTGGTGAGAAATTGGCCCCTCCCCCCAGATATTAGGTGGTGGTGATGCTATCTGTGAGAGGCTGTTTGGGGAATAACATAAGGAAGCGTGCTGCAGTATTAGCTTGACGTGAGCTTGGGTGTGAGAGGCTTTCTGCAACCTCACCCTGAACAGGCAGCTTGCCCTGGCCACCAACCAGGGTGTGTCTCCTTCGATGAACCGAGAAGGCTAGCCAAGCCGTGTTCTTCAAATATCGCCCACTGATATCTCCTAGTTTTCTCTGCTGATAGTGTGTCCATTGATCTCGCTGTGTTCATTTTAACTCCGATAAGCCCTGGGTTCTGGAAACTAATTCTGTGAAAGAACTAGCCTTCCAGTCCAAGGCATCTAACTCCAAGGACAGGGCTCTTTGCACGGCTCCACCCTGCCTCCTTATATTTATAGATCTTTTCATAGCCCTCCTTGAATGGTCATATTTTGTATGGCAGCGAGGAAGATATGTTGAAGGCAGAAGTGGATATATTTAGTGCCCCTCAAGCAAATTGTGTTGGAGACTGCCTGTTTCATGTATGACTAAAGCCATATCCTTGGATATGCCCTATCTGCTGGCATTCTTCTCTCTCTTATTCTCTCTCTCTCTCTCTCTCTCTCTCTTTTAAGCAGACTCAGGGGCTTGACTCACAACTCTGAGATCAAGACCAGAGCTGAGATCAAGAGTTGGACGCTAACCAAAGGAGCCACCCAAGCAGCCCTCTGCTGACATTCTTGCTGGAGATGTCCTGGACCGCATCTGGTGGCCTCTGTTCCTAGGGCAAGGTGGCATGCACCAGGGGTGTGCCATGAAATCCTAAAAACTTTGTGGCAGACACTCCAGGGATACTGGTAAGAAAGGTAGTCAAGCTGGGATCTCCCGACTCTTAGTTCCACAATCCGTTCCTCCGTTCCTCTGGCTCTTTTGCTACTAAAAAAGTAGTAGTAGCAATATTAATAGTAATATTAGTAACTAATAGCATAGTAATAATAGTAACCAGTGGCTACGGTCCCTTCCCTAAAAAGAGAGCATTTAATAAGACACGAAATTCACCACATGCTCAACCCATTCATTATACAGATCAGTTTGGGGGAGGTGCCCAAAGGTACTCAGCTAATCAGTGGCAGAGGGAAGGTTAGAAGCCAGGGAATGGCTCTAAGACGCGACACCCTTGCCTTCCAAAGATGGCCTTACAAACTTTCTTTGGTGGTCTGAGTGCTGGAGACCAAGAAAGAGGCTTTAATGGAATTTGACTTACACATGCATCTTAATTAAGGATCAAATTAGAATTGCTTGAAGCGTACACTTTGCAAAAGAAAGAGCATGCAGAAGATTTATTATCAGTCACCGAGCCCATGGAAACATCTTGCTTGCCATGGAGATCTGGATGCACGATGGGCTCACTTGTTTCAAAATGAGCAAAATCACTGCCTTGCCAGAAATGGACCAAAAGACCGCCCCCCACCCCCACCCCGGGAGCCTGTGTTGGAATAATTAAGGCCTCTTCAGCCTCGGTTGTGGGGGAAGAAGTTGGCCACCCTGGGCCTTTGACACCAAGTGGTGTTGTTCAGGAAGCATGGGTGATACCGCCTTCTCCCTCTAGCGATGCGGCTGCTCTGACTTACAGTGTGACTTCAACACAGAAGGCAGTCCTTGCCCAAGACTGTCACTTGATAAATACCTTTTCATTCTCTCCAGTAACTAATACAAATGACAGTGAGAGAGATCGGGGAATGCTGTGAGAAGAGCACAGGATTTGCAATCAGAGCTCTTGCTTCAAGCTTGAGCTCTCTCACCACTTGACTGTATGACCCTGGGCTGGTCCCTTAACTTCCCTGGACCCTCTGTCAGCTCCATCTCTCAGGGCCGTGGTGCCACCCTACCAGTGGCCATTCAACAGAGCTCAGTTGCTAAAGAAGACACCCAGGACCCAAAGGAAAAGCTTACCAATCCATGGTTTACTACCGATCAAGGAGGCAGGATAGCAACAACATTAGAGTATGCACCACAGCTGAAGGCTGCCTCACAGCATGAGGACCAGAGAGGCCAGGGGCCAGCTTCCAGCATCCTCTTTTCTCTAAGGGCCTTAACAGAATGCACTTGCAGGGATCAGAAATCACCAACACAGCCACGAATACCTCGCAACCAGGGAACCCAAAATAGAGTCTCTGCTGGACATTTTTATATTTTGCTGGTCATGTAGGCACCATCTTGTTATGTAACCAGCCTCCGCAGCAGAGCCTCCCAAGCCAGGTGCAAATCATTAATCTCGCTGCTCTCCACGAACGGTGCTCACAGGCCCATACAGACCACTCCAAAATTCCCAGGACTCACAGCTCCAAAGCAGCGCTGTTAATCAGCATGCTTCTTGCCTTGACCAGAAGTCAGTTCCCTGTAGGAACTTCAGCAAAGCAACTCGGGCTAGTTTCAGGCCTGCTAGCATTCACTCTCACAGCACAGATACCATATACTGAAAATGCATATACTTGGTAAACCATGAAACATTATAGAGTGTGGTTTCAATATTTGCAGTATCTTCCTATGCCTTTAATGTACATGATGTGTACTTCCCTGGATGCCATGCTCTCACACTTTCTTTGGAGGGGAGGGCTGATCCATTCCAGGCAAGGCTATCAGCAGGGAGCCCTTAGTAGGACACAGAAGAAAAGATGGTGACTCTACTTGTGATTCTGTACATTCTACTAGGTCATAAGTAGCAGGAGAAAGATGTGTTTCTCTTGGGGGTAACACTTCAGTGCTGGTCTAGAGAGAGGTGGTTTCTTGCAAACCTCCTCCAGCTCCATAGAAGTGGAAATACGGATGGAATTCTAGAGACTGGGTGCTTGAGCTGGAGAGAGGAAGACAACAAGATTGCCATGGGCAAGGGGTTGGGGAGAGAGCTAAGAGGAGGGACACCTTTTCCTTTTCTGAGGTTGACATTGAATGGGAAAGTGACATTACAGAAAAAGTAGAAACCTTTTGCAATGGACATTGGACCCTGTATACAGGATTAATTAGCCAATGGGAAGACTTTCCGGAGATGGACTTCATCTTCCTGGCTTTTCAAACAAGGAGAGCGTGGATAAGAAAGGGTTGCACTTAGCTCCTCCAAGAGCCTGAGACATGGAGTCTTGGGCCTCTTTTTGATTTCCTGACATTGTTTAGCAGAGGGCCAGGCGCAATGGCAAGCTTGGGGCAGAGGGTCTTCCTGGAGAGACTTGAGTTAGCCTCCTGCCTGGTGCTCAGTGGAGAAAACCCAGGGCTGGTACCGCATTCAGTTTCATGTGGATCTTCCAGCTACCAAGGAACCCTTCTTTCATTAGACACCCTGGCATTTTTCATTTCCAAGAGAGTAATACAAAAGTGACTTCGCTGGAGGAACTTTCTCAAAATGCAGATAATGTCAGCGAGCACTGGATTTAAATATTTCAAGGAGCCCTTGCTAAGTCCTCCAGCTTCAGGAATGATGTGTAGTCCTGTGGTACTGATGGAACCGAAAGACTATTTTATCTCAACTCTTCTACCCGTGTGCTTGGGAGATTTGTCTAGCTTGTGTTCTCCTGGGGCTCCCTTTATAAGCCATTGTGGGATTGAGACTCTAGCATCTGTAGCGTCCTGAAGAGAAACAGTTGCATTTCTCTCATCTTAATAGGAGATGGGAAGGACAGAAACTAATTTAAATGCCAATCTAAGGAGACGTTAGATCTAAATCTCTGCATTTGGAAGGGTATCTGTAAATGTGAGGGAAAAAAAGACCCAAAAAGGAATGATGATCAATAAAAACAACAAATATTTATTGGATCCCATATATATGTATGGCATGTGGGGACCACCAAGCAATAAAGGAAACAAAACCTGTTACTGCAGGGCCAACATTCCCCTTGAGGAAACACAACAGACACATAACAGATGAATTCTAGAATAACTCATGCTGCCTGTTGTTAAGCACTTATTTTGTGTAGGGCACCGTAAAAGAACTTTGGCATATATTCCATATATAAGCAAGAGGAGCTCTGGGGTGCAGTGGGAAGAGCACCCACCAGGAGTTTGGGCAATCCAGGGAGGCTCCGTGGGGGAGGTGGGGCTTGACTTGGGTGTCAAAGAATGTAGAAGCTTTAGATCAAATGAGAAGAAAGAGGATACTGGAGTGTGTTCCTTTGAGATTATTATGGTGCTGCCTGTTTCCAACAGCCCGAAAGCAGCTACCAGTGTGGCCACCACGCCTCCCTTGTGATGCTATGTGACTCTGTGTTTGAGAGCCAGGATAAGAATCAGCTTCTCAGACTCACAAAAGAAGATGAGAGGGAAACACTGCATCACAGCAGACCTTCAAAAAACTAGGATTTGCCCTGTGGAAGCCAAAGCAGGGAACAAGTGCGTGGCCTTTTGGAGATGGAGGGATGGGAGTGTGGTTTTGACAAGGAATTTCAAATATTTCTTGCAAACCCTTGTGATCTGTCACTTTAACACGTCTGATGATAAAGTTCCAAATGATAATCTTCAGTGTGAGACACTGGGTTCTTCCTAACTTCACTCTTCCCCCAATAGCAACAAATGTCACCTCTCTGCTCAAATGATTGTGGTCGTAAAAGCCTCTGTTTCGGGAAATCTCAAAGGTTTCCTTCAAGGGAGAGTCTGAACTGCACAAAATCCGACATCACATTCCCAACAACTCCCGCTCTCTGCCAAGTAGAAAAGCCGAAGATTAAAGAGGGCTTAGTATTAGGAAACCCAGTCATTTATTTATGTTATTAGCAGATCGAAGGGGGAAATTAAACGGTCAGGTCCCTTCTGGGAAAGGCATTAGAAATCCACTGTGATTCGGAAATAAATACCTGAAAAAAAAGTTATCTCCTTACCATAGAAAACATTTCTGTTTCACACCAGAAGTTAACATCATGCTTAATGGGGAATAAGACAAGAGTGTACACTCTTATCGTTGTTCAACAACAGCCTGAAGGTACAGGCCTGGTAATTAGATAAGGAAAAGAAATACAAGACAGAAAAATAGGCAAGGAAAAGTAAAAATGTTGGTTATTTTCAAACCTGGAAAATGCATGAGAGTCATCTGAAAAACCATGACAAATCAAGAGAGAAGTCATTAGTAGACTTCCACCCATTGTGTGACAATCAATTAAAACAGACAAGGGAAGAGAAGATTCTATTCACAAATACAGAAAAAGTAAAAAAAAGAACTGGTAATAAACGCAATGAGAATGTGCAAGATCTCCGTGAAGGAAATCCTAAAATCCTCAGGAGGAAAACAAAGACTTGCAACAGTATCTAGAACTGTTGGGCAGCCCGGGGGGCGCAGCGGTTTAGCGCCTGCCTTCCGCCCAGGGCGTGATCCTGGAGACCCAGGATGGAGTCCCACGTCGGGCTCCCTGCAGGGAGCCTGCTTCCCCCTCTGCCTGTGTCTCTGCCTCTCTCTCTGTGTCTCTCATGAATAAATAAATAAAATCTTAAAAAAAAAAAAAAAGAACTGTTGACCAGGAAAGCTCAATGTCATATGTAATAATAATCACCAACGTTTACTTAGCATTTACCACGTACCAGACACTCCGCCAAGTGCGTTACTATATAACTCATCAAATATGTAAATTATCCCTACATTCATCTGCAAATTTAATGTGATTGAATTCCACACATTATGTATATACTACCTATTCAAAAAGAAGATTGGATTTAAAAAGCTCAATTTCCATGATCCAAGTTGACGACATTAAAAGGATCGCCCAAGATTCTTCAAGCTCTTGCCTTAAGAAATAAGGAGTATGAGAAGCATTAGGTTGACTCTTTGGTTCTATCAGAAGACCTTTCCTTGGCTCAAGATTAAGACAATCACCCCTTGATGCCTCGGCTTTCCCACAGGATGACTTGCCACCTTCAAGTTGCCTCCAGGAGGCTCCAGAGAAAAGCCAGGATCCCCACAAAGACTGATTTGACACACACACGAGCTCTGCCCTGAAAATCATCTTCCCAACCTTCCACCTTGGAAGGACTTCTGGCCCAGGCCAGTCAACGGGGAGAGAAAGTGAAGTCTACACGAAGACCAGAGACTAGGCGTTGGCTTTGTTCGGCACCTCTCTTCTCCAAAGCTCCCCTGCCCAGCCCCCTGGGGCTCCCTACTGCTGTGTCACCTCAGTCACCAGTGCTGATAAGCCCACGGTTGACGAAGACCTCCCAGATGCGAGTCCCTCCTGGGGGACGTTATCACTCAGTGACCGTAACTAAGCCAAGCGTGGTGACAAATGGAGCGCCTACCTGATATGGCACCCAGGAGAACCAGGAGAAAAACTGCTCCCTGCATCTCCGAGAGTCACCTGTGTCCGCACTTCCAGTGTATCACCCAGTAGCTGAATCCTGCCTGACACCCTGAGTTTATGCCACTCAGCTTCCGCTCCTGGTTTTGTTGCCACGAGAGAAATCAAACAGAGGCTTTGGTGGTAACACAGGGAGACTCCAAACACCACAGGACTGTTCTTTGATTACCTGCTTCTGTGACCTCGTGGTACCCAAGAGGCCAACCAGCCAGCCCCGGGGGAGCTCAGAGTCCATCTTAAAAGCCCACAAGAGGGGATCCCTGGGTGGCTCAGCAGTTTAGCCCCTGCCTTTGGCCCAGGGCGCGATCCTGGAGTCCCGGGATGGAGTCCCGTGTCCGGCTCCCGGCATGAAGCCTGCTTCTCCCTCCTCCTGTGTCTCTGCCTCTCTCTCTCTCTCTCTATGTCTATCATAAATAAATAAATAAATAAATAAATAAATAAATAAATAAATCTTAAAAAAAAAAAAGCCCACAAGAGCAAAGAAAGCAGAGGCATGGAGATGGTGCTAAAAGCTGGACATAAGGGCCACCTGGGTGGTTCAGTCAGATGTGTCTGACTTCAGCTCAGGTCATGATCCTGGGGTCCTGAGATCGAGCCCTGCATCAGGCCCTCTGTTCAGTGGAGGGTCTGCTTCTCCCTCTTTTTTTTTTTTTTTAAAGATTTTACTTATTTATCCATGAGAGATGCAGAGAGAGAGAGAGAGGCAGAGATTAGGCCCTGGACTGAAGGCGGTGCTAAACCACTGAGCCACGGGGGCTGCCCTGCTTCTCCCACTTCCTCTGCTTCTCCCCCTGCTTGTACTCTCTCTCTTTCTCAATAAATACATAAAATCTTTAAAAAACGAAACCAAAAGCTGGACATAAGCATAAACATCCGTGATGGTCTCAAGCACCCTGTAGCCAGGCATCTCGTCTTTTCTGCTGCCCTGAATTGCTGAGCCGGGCTCAGAGTTGAGACCAGACCCCTCCTCAAAGCAGACTGACTGTGATAGACCCTGCCCATCACCATCACCCCTCTAGCCTTCGATGAAGTCTGTTGTGGAAGGTTATCGGGGTAGTGAGGCTTCCGTGCACTGGGGAGCGATGTGGCCTGTCCCTCAGGGTCAGGTGCTGCCCTACGTGGTGCTTTTGCTTTATGCCGCATGCAGCCCCACACGGGTTCCAAGAATGAAAACAGAGAAGGGGGAGTGGCAGCACAGGGGTGGGGGGTGGAGAGGCCTGACCCCTCAGCGTGGTGCAGTGAGAATAGTAGTTGACACAGTGGAAGGAGAAGCAGACTCTCACTGAGCAGGGAACTGGACCTGGGCTCAAACCCAGGACCCCGGGATCATGACCCGAGCTGAAGGCAGATGCTTAACCGACTGAACCGCGAACCTGGAGGCAAGACCTGCAGGGAGGTTGACTGGAGGCCAGGAGACCATCCCAGCTCATATGCCCCTGCCCTGAGACTGCTGTGGAAGCTGCTGCAGCCCCTCTCGGGCACAAGGGGACTTAGAAGGCTGAGTGGCCTGCCCTCGGTCAAGCTGCCAGTCGGTGGCCAAGCTGACACTTGGGTCTCCTGCTTCCCAAACCTTCCCAAAGGGCCGGCACCCTTCCTCGCCCCTCAAAACCTTGGGCGAGCCCCTTCCAGCTCCCACAGTGCCGCCTGCAGCCTCTTTCCCCAATTTTGCTGCCACCAGTCTGGGCTAACGGCCCCGGCCTCTGACCCGGACTATCCCAAGAGCATCCGGCACATCCTGCAGGATGTTCAGCTGAATTCCCCAAAAGCACAATTCTGGTCCTCATGCTCTTGCTCAAAATAACAAGCAACCTTTCCCTTAGGAAAAGATGACTTTTCCTGGGGACGGCAGTAAGATCTGAATGTCAGCCTGTAAGCTTCTGTCTGAAATAGGTAGATGACAAAAACAGAAACAAAAACCCCTAGGTTTTGCTGTGCGGCCTTAGGCGAATTACCTAACCTTCCAGAATCTCAGTTCCACTTGCAGGCATCAGGGTCAGGCCGTCGTGTGGCCTTCTCGCAAGCAGCACCCGGATAATGAAGGGAGAGACCCGGGCCCTTGGGCTGTGCTGGATGATGCCGTGTCGTCCTGCTAGGCCACCCGGGGCGGCGGCAGGGCCTAAAACTCGGAGGGACTCCGCAAACGCGGGCCACAATCCTAAGAACAAATAGTTGCCAAGCTACCAATTCTCACCTCTCAGCTTTTCCTGTCATATCAGTTACTGTAAATAATCCATTTCATTATGCATAATTAAAGCTGAAGTGATGGCTCAGATTAAGTTATGGAAAACGTCAGAATAATTAAGCCTTTGAATTAAAGAAACTCACATCTGTTTAATTTTCAGCCCGACTGCACCGTGGGCTCCGGGCCGCCGTTTCCACCGGGTTGGGGGAGCCTCGGCTTCTTTCCCCCTTCCTGGTCCGGCCATCGTCGGGTCACATTTGGGAATTTGTCGTAATTCGAGATTCCGTGTTTAGTCCTGGGGTCATTTCTGCCCTCACGATGTTCTGTGGTCCGATCGTCAGCTCCTGTTTTCTTCTCGAAGCACGTGGTCCTGGCACCAGGGTCCCGTGGTGGGGGGTCGGGGGGTACCCGAGTCCCCTTGCTCTCCTGTTCCTCAGTCGTCCTGGTCCCACCAGGGCCGCAGCCAGGTGACATGAAGGGACTGCCTGGAAAGTGCTGGAACCTTTGGGGCAGGCACCCCCAGCCTCCCGTGGAAGACCTGGGGAGCCTTGTCCCAGAACGGGTCTGGCCAGGCAGTGGGTCGGGTGCTTCGAGTATTTCCAGCAGCTCCTCTGGGCTCCAGCCACTGCCACCGTCTGAGGTGCCAGCAAGGAAGTTGGGTTCCAAAGATTTGTTGTCTTGGAATTGGAGCATGCTTTCCTCCAGAACCCCGTGCATAAGCTGCAACGCAGGGGAAGCTTGGAGACTTGAGATGTGGTGTGGAGAGCGCTGCTGGGGACCCTTAAGGGTCAAAACACACACCCTCAGCGGTTGCATGGGCTGTGGCCCTCCAGGGACCCGGGTCACCTCTCCATAACCGGGCAAGTTCGGTGCACGCCTCTCATTCATCCAGTCCCATGACTCTGGGCTTCGGGGATCCAGACTCAGTAACAGGGCGCCCCCACTCCACCGCTCCAGCACCTCTGCCTGGCGGGTCCCCCGGTCAGAAGAAGGCCCTTGAGGCCAAGCCCACGCTGCAGCCATGGTGGCCCCGCTGATGGCCTGCAGCTCCTCCTCCTGCGGGGCACCCTCCCCACACCTACACCTCTTGCAAATCACACTCTCCCTCTCCTCCCCTGTGGGGCCCAGCCAGTCTCCAAGCCTTCCCAGCCCAGAGACGCTCTTCTACTTCACTGCTTCCCTGTCACTCTGCGTGCAACACGGTGCCAGATGCACAACCAGTGCCAGAGACATTCTGGAATTGACGGAATTGCTTTATACTCTTGGCCTGTGCTCTGCTCTCTCCTGCCCCAAACACCCATCGAGGGAGAGCCCCTGAGCCTTGGGGGGAGGAGATAAAGAAGTGCCATAGCCCTCCTCACTTCCAGAACCCCTGGGCTGGAAGCTCCTGGCCCCGGACAGCAAGGGGGGGCTCCGCTGGGGCAGGCAAGAAGACATCCCCTCTACCTTTCTGAGCTCTTGGCAGAGACCCCAGTAATAAAGGAAAGACTGGCCAGAGAAAGACACACAGAAGTTTATGAATGTATATACTTCATGGACACATGGGAGAAATCTAGGGAAAAATGGGTAACTCCCCAAGGGGCTTAGAATCCAAGGTTGAATAGCATCTTAATGAGAAAAGGGGGAGGAGGACGTTCATGCTCTTTGAGAAAGGAAATCAATTTTGCAGACGATGAATGGGCCCTCCAAGAACAGATGAGAGGATGAGACTCCTCTGCTGTGGCAAGAGTCAATCTTCCGTGGTTGACGGAACTCATCCCCAGGGAGGGGATTTATGACAATTGGGTTTCTTTGGAGGATCTGTCTTCAGGCAGGTGAGGAGACTTCCATGGAAGCGTCTCCCTGTATTTGCTGCTTTTCCAGTGCCCTCAGCTCAAAATCATCACTATGCCAACGCTGTTTTACCTGGGGGTGGCATGTCCTGAACTTCTACAGTCATATTTTGGGGTGACATACTCTGCTACCCTGCAGCCCTCAGGTCCCCCTGGCAGGGCCCCTGCCCTGGCTCCAGGGGTAGAGGAGTGAAGGGCCTTGACTTCCCGTAGCCTAGCCCTACCTGGCTCCAAGGGACAGGACACTGGTCAGCACGGGCCTGGGCTCAACCTCCCAGAAACTCAGAAACTCTAGATCACTCTTATCTTCTAGAACAGTGATACTGAGATAGAATTCACACCCCAGACAGCGCACCCATTTAAAATGTGCAACTCAGTGGTTGGTAAGTATATTCAGAGTTGTGCAACCGTTGCCGTAATGAATTTGAGGGCACTTCCATGCCCCCACACCCCTTAGCACTCACTCTCGATGTTCCACCGCTGTCTCCCACAGCTCCAGCAACCACCAGTCTACCCTCTGCCCTCTGCCTCGATAGACTCTCCTACTCTGGACATTTCATATAAATGGAATCACACGGCCTGTGGCCGTTCTGACAGGCTTCTCTCACTTCGCAAAATGTCTTCAAGATTCACCCGTGCGGCAGCGTGGATCCTTTACTTCATTTCTTATCATCACTGAATAGTAGTCCATTGTATGGGCATCCCACCTTTAATTTGTCCATTCATCAGTGATGGACATCTGGATTTTTTCTACTTTCTGGCTGTTATGAATAACGCTGCTATGAACATTCCTGTATAAATGTTTGCCGGGACATATGTTCTCATTGCTCTTTGAGAGGGTGGGTACTTGGTGGGTCATATGGTACCTTTGCCAGATCATGCTCTTTTTTTTTCCTGTGGTTGGTTCTTACAGTTTTATTGGGTGCCCCAGGGAAAGAGGCCTCTTCCCTGTCAACAATTTCTTCAGCCAGTGCAGGCTTGGACCCAGGGAATCCTAGGGTGGCTGGCATGTAGGGCACATTCCCATCATCTCAGAGGGGCACTGGGTGGCTGGGTTGATTGATGATGGCGTGATCAGTGAAGGGGCTGAGTGGGGGAGGAATTAGAGCAAGGCCCCCAGTGGGGAAGGACATGACCAGCACAGGCTCTTGGCTCAGGCAGTCTGGAGGAAGGTTGCGCTTCTAGTGGCCATCTCGGTCTCATCAGTGGCAGCTGCCAGAGTATTCTTGGGAGCAAATACCTAATCTTGCTTTGAAGCCAATTCCTTCTCCAGTGTCCTCTGTTGGCAGCCTACAGTTCCTTTCTTTTTTCTTTTTTTTTAAGATTTTATTTATTTATTCATGAAACACAGAGAGAGAGAGAGGCAGAGACATAGGCAAAGGGAGAAACAGGCTCCTCACAGGGAGCCCGATGTGGGACTCGATCCCAGGACCCCGGGATCATACACTGAGCCTAAGGCAGATGCTCAACCACTGAGCCACCCAGGTGCCCCTCCTAGAACTCCTTTCTAAAGCTATAGTCCTTATAGTCCTTCTCCTACTTCTCTACCACTTTGTTGAAGCATCACTCCAGCTGCTTATTTCTTCCTCATCCTCCCTCTAGGTGGCATTCATGTATTCATTCAGCAAATATTGAGTAGCTACTGGGTGACACACCCTGCTGTGCGTGCTAAGATTATAGCACAGCATAAAACAGACCCAAATCCCTGTACATAAGGAACTGAGGCTCTAGAAGCACCCCTCCTGCCATTCATCCGATCAGCCACACTCCTATAGAAGCCACTAAGCATCAGGCACCGTGCTCGGTGCCAGGACTTGCAAGGCCTGATATGACCTGGTTCTCCCAACAAGATGCTTAAACCTAGTCCAGAGACAACCCCGCAAGCCCACTGTTACAATCAGGTGGACCAAGTACTATGCTCAAAAGAGTAATCAATGAAAAGTAAATCTTCCTGACCACCCTGTTCCCTAGAAACTCCTTCCCTCCTCAGAGGCAATCATTATTGTCAGAGTCTTGTGATCCTTCTGGAGACATTCTGCAGCACGTACAAACACATACTCACCTGCATAGGCTTTGCTTTAGGACAAATGAAAGCGTATGAGGTACTCTGGACTTTGCCTAGGCTTTTTTGTCTTACTGTATCTTGGAAATTCTAATGTATCAATGCATGTAGAGCAGCCTCATCTTTTTAATAAGTGCATCCTAGTCCGTTGTATGGGTTGGACCATACATTATTTATCCAGTCCCTTTGGATGGATATTTGCTTTGCTTGCAGTCCTTTTCTACTATAAATCATGCTGCAATAAATATCCTTAAACATACCTAATAGCACACCTGTGAGAGTATACCGACCGGGAGATTAAATTCCAAAAAATAGAATTGCTGAATTGAAGGAAACGTGGTTTTTACCACTTTTTTAAAAAAAGTCTTTGTTTATTTTAGAGAAAGACAGAGAGTGTGAGTGCCAGGGAGCACTGGGGAGTGGTGGGAGGTGGGGAGAAGAGAAAGAAGCAGACTCCGCACTGAGCAGGGAACCTGATGCGGAGCTGGATCCCAGGACCTGGGATCGTGACCTGAGCTGAAGGCAGACGCTTAACTGACTGAGCCCTTTGTCAGTCTGTTGAGTAAGAAAACAAAAAACAAAACAAAACCAAAAAAAAAACAGTGTCTCCTTTCAATTTGCACTTCCCTTCTCATGAGTGAAGTTGAACATCTTTTTCTAATATTTAAGGAGCAATAGCGTTCCCTTTTCTGTGAATTACTTGTTCACTTTTACCACTTTTCTACTGGGTTGTTGCTGTATTTCCTTCTGGCTTATAGAAAGTCTTGATAGGTTAAGGAAATTAGCACTTTGTAATAGGCATTACAAATTTTTTCCCGGTTGACCATTTGATTTTTGACTTTGTTTATAGAAATTCCTGTCGTGTAAAATTTTCAAGTTTTTACATAGATTTACCATCTCATATTTTGTAGCTTCTAGGTCTTGTGATGGCGTTAGGAGCCGGGGCCTCAGGGAGGGTGAGTCGGTCATGAGCATGTAGCCTTCCATGCAAGGAATTAGCGCCCTTATGAAAGACACCCCACAGGGGCCCCAGAGAACTATCTCCTCTTTCCACCAAGTGAGGGTACAACAAGAAGAAGCTTTCACCTAACATGTGGGCATCCTGACCTCAGACCTCCAGTGTCCAGGACGGTGAGAAGTAAATTTCTGTTGTTTATAATCCCCCCAATCTCTGGTGGTATTTTTTGTTAAAGCAGCCTGAAATGGACTAAAACATACTTTTATCATCTTAGTTTTTCAAATGCACGCCTCTGCTTTCTTGGAATAGTTCCTTCAAGTGTGAGGTAGGATCCAAAGGGATCCTGTCTTTCCAGCCACAGCCTCAGAGGTCTCCTTAACCAGCTCATCCAGAACCCTCCTGATCTGCTGAAAGACTTGGGGACATTGGAATACTTTTTTCTTCATATCCAAAGGGTGCTTCTGCTTAGGATAGACCTATTTCACTGAGGAAATGTGCCTCTAGCCTGCTCCACACTGCCCCTGGAAGGAAGGAGGACATTCCCTAAGCCCAGAAGGGGCCAATTGCAAAAGAGCTGGGACTGTCTCCCTGCACAAAAGAATCAAGCCATGACTTGCTTTTCCTGGCCTCCCTGGTGATCGGAAGCTCTGTGCACCTCAGCTTTGTACATAGTAATCTTATCCAAAGCTAAACATTAGGCTGAATAGATGGGGAACTGGGTACCAGTGTCCGTAACCCTCCCTTGAGCACCAGACGGAGTCTGAGTCTCCAGGCTGAGGTCCTCACCGTCCTCTGGCCCTCTCTACCCTTGCCTCAGCAGGAAGCTACGTCCTTCCTCCACTCACCTGCCCCCAGGCCACAAGAACAGAGAGAGCGTGACCACTGGCTAAGGACCCACAGCCCTCAAGTTAGGATTCCAGCCATGAGCCCCTTCACCGCATCAGGAATGGCTAAAAATAACGAGTGTTGGTGAGAATGTGGAGCAACTAGAACTCTCATCATACACTGCTGATGGGAATATAAAATGATACGACCACTTTGGAATAGAGGTCAACAGTTCCTTAAAAATAAATAAATATAAATCAATCAATCAATCAATCAATCAATCTACTCAGGGGCACCTGGGTGGCTCAGTGTTTGAGTGTCTGTCTTCGGCCCAGGGCATGATCCTGGGGTCCTGGGGTCCTGGGGTCCTGGGATCAAGTCCCACATCTGGCTCCCTGCATGGAGCCTGCTTCTCCCTCTGCCTGTGTCTCTGCCTCTCTCTCTGTGTCTCTCATGAATAAATAAATAAATAAATAAATAAATAAATAAATAAATAAAAATCTTTAAAAATTAAAAAAAAAGGACAAAGGCATTAGTTACTTTTTAGCTTTTCTCTAAAACTTCCTCTCCCAACTCCTGACTCTGAGAAACAAATAAAGGGTTGCGGGAAGGGAAGAGGGTGAGGGGATGGGATGACTGGATGACGGGCACCGAGGAGGGTACTTGATGGGATGAGCACTGGGTTATACCATATGTTGGCAAATTGAATTTAAATAAAATTTTTAAATTTAAAAACACCTTCCTCTCCCATTTTGTCCATTTTCTATGTTATTTAAAGTTAAATATCTCCTTGTTTTTGAATGTTTTTTTAACTATCAATATTGTCAGTATTTACATTTACCAATATAATTTGCTGATTCTTTTGAACATTTTGCTTCTTGGATCTCAATGATTTTTTCTAGACTCATTTTTCTTTGTACTTAATTCTTTTTAAAAAAAATTTTTTTTTATTGGAGTTCAATTTGCCAACATATAGCATAACACCCAGTGCTCATTCCGTCAAGTGTACTCTTCAGTGCCCATCACCCAGTCACCCCAACCCCCCACCCACCTCCCCTTCTACTACCCCTTGTTCGTTTCCCAGAGTTAGGGGTCTCTCATGTTTTGTCACCCTCACTGATATTTCCCACTCATTTTCTCTCCTTTCCCCTTTATTCCCTTTCACTATTTTTTATATTCCCCAAATGAATGAGACCATATAATGTTTGTCCTTCTCCGATTGACTTACTTCACTCAGCATAATACCCTCCAGTTCCATCCACATTGAAGCAAATGGTGGGTATTTGTCTTTTCTAATGGCTGAGGAATATTCCAGTGTATATAGAGACCACATCTTCTCTATCCAGTCTTCTTTCGATGGACACTGAGGCTCCTTCCACAGTTTGGCTACTGTGGACATTGCTGCTATAAATATCGGGGTGCAGGTGTTCCAGCGTTTCACTGCATCTGTATCTTTGGGGTAAATCCCCAGCAGTGCAATTGCTGGGTCATAGGATAGCTCTATTTTTAACACTTTGAGGAACCTCCACACAGTTTTCCAGAGTGGCTGCACCAGTTCACATTCCCACCAACAGTGCAAGAGGGTTCCCCTTTCTCCACATCCTCTCCAACATTTGTTGTTTCCTGTCTTTTTAATTTTCACCATTCTCACTGGCGTGAGGTGGGATCTCACTGTGGTTTTGATTTGTATTCCCCTGATGGCACATACTTAATTCTTTAGCAGTTTGTGTTTCTTTTCCGTCAGACTCAGTAAGTAATAAGTGCTCTGTATGTCTGGAAATATGGTTTATTTCATCCTCACTTGTAAATAATAGTTTAAGTGGGTATAGAAGTCTACTTGACAGTTACTCTTCCTCCTTTCCTTTTTTGTTTTTTTAAAGATTTTATTTATTCATTCATGAGAGACACACACACACACAGAGAGGGAGGCAGAGACACAGGCAGAGGGAGAAGCAGGCTCCATGCAGGGAGCTCGATGTGGGACTCGATCCCGAGACTCCAGGATCACGCCCTGGGCCAAAGGCAGGCTCCAAACCAATGAGCCACCCAGGGATCCCCTCTTCCTCCTTTCCTTGAGGATATTTCTCCTGTCATCTGCCATCGGCTCCTACCCATAGTAGTTTGTTGTTAATATGATGGTGTTCTGGGCATTGTTTTGAGGAATCTGTCTTTTCTTTCCAGTAACTTTTAAAGTTTTCTTGCTACTCAATGTCCTGCAATTTAAAAATTCTAATTTTGATATGAGCCTATAAGCTTAGCTGTCCTTTTTTTTTTAAGATTTTATTTATTTATTCAGAAAGACACACAGAGAGAAAGAGGCAGAGACACAGGCAGAGGGAGAAGCAAGCTCCATGCAGGGAGCTCGATGCGGGACTTGATCTTGGGTCTCCAGGATCACACCCCAGGCCAAAGGCAGGTGCCAAACCGCTGATCCATCCAGGGATCCCCAGCTTAGCTGTCCTTGAAGGCACATTATAACTTCTTGGTTTTGAAAATGTAACAGGCTGATAACTGTTTTGAAACCTCAAATGGTCTACCATCAAGTGAAAATTAAATTCATTGAGTCAGATAGTATTATTATCAAAGAGTTTTCCACTATGTAGTCTTTTCAAAACCACTTAAATAGGTCTGATTACATCAGGCTTAAATAGATCTGATAAAAGTGGCTACATATAAATCAAGGCTCCTGGTTAGCATCAGATAACCTCACTTAGTATATATGAAACCCAAATTTAAAATAACACAATTTGCAAATAGCATATGAGAATCATTGTTTCATCAAAATAATGTATAGGTATGTCTCATTAAAAACTGACCTCTAAAAAAAAAAACTGATCTCTAAAGGGAAAAAATCTAAATTTTCAAAACAGATTAATAGTACTTATTACAAGACAAATTTCTTTTTTTTATTTTTTATTTATGATAGTCACACACACACAGAGAGAGAGGCAGAGATACAGGCAGAGGGAGAAGCAGGCTCCATGCACTGGGAGCCGGACGTGGGATTCGATCCCGGGTCTCCAGAATCGCGCCCTGGGCCAAAGGCAGGCGCCAAACCGCTGCACCACCCAGGGACCCCCCCCCCTTTTTTTTTTTATTTACAAGACAAATTTAGAGTTTAGAGTTTGGTTTGGTTTTGCTTAGCTTTGAGGATTTATCAGGATTTTCTACCTTTTCAAAAACAATGTACTCTCTTTGTGTAGTCTAAATATTTCAATTTACAGAAATTTAGTTTAATGTGCATCTTTTCAGAAACGTATTATCCCTTAATATGAGATTCTTTTGTTTGTGTATGTATGTAGTACATGTGAGTGATTGTGTGTTTGTGTGGTAGATAAACCCACATTCAAAAAGAAGTTCCAGGAACGCCTGGGTAGCTCAGTGGTTGAGCATCTGGGCATCTTTGGTTCAGGGCATGGTCCTGGGGTTCTGGAATCGAGTCCCGCACCAGGCTCCCCATGGGGAACCTGCTTCTCCCTCTGCCTATGCCTCTGCCTCTCTCTCTCTCTGTCTCTCTCATGAATAAATAAATAAAATCTTTAAAAAATAAGTTCCAATTCAAGCAGCTGGGCTGTAAACAGCCCTCTGTGCTTCTGTGGGCCCTCTATAACCTGCATATAAACCTTGACTATATTAAAAACAAGAAAACTCTTGGCCTCTGAGTTCCTAACAGATCTGTCCCTTGTTAAAACTTTTCTGGATATGTAGCTGATTATATTCATGGAGTTTCCTCAAACAACTGGAAAATGTAAAAACTGTTAGAACTACAGGACTTAAGAGGCTGAAAGGGACACAAAGATCTTCTCGTTGAGTACTATACAAGGTTTGTACTTTCTAGATAAGAGAACAGTTTAAATGCCTTGCCCTACCTCACAGAGCAGTTAGTAGAGGTCCAGGAATGGATGGATGCCAGGCCTCTGTGTTCTCCTCCCTGCTGCCTTTCTCCCACTCTAAAAATGTTGTTGATAATGGAAGGAAGAGCACACCAGCAGCAATAAATGACCGGCGTGTGTGTGTTACTTCATGAAAGCACTTTCATGTGCAGATAAAGCCTTCTGCTGTGACTGTTTCATTGACCAATGCTTAGAACTTGTCAGCTAAGTGTTTTAAGCTACTGCCTCCCTCCCTCAATAGATGACATGAGGATATAGATATCCTGCCACAGAAATCTGGCTCGGCTTGCAGAACAGTAGCTGCTTAGTAGGCAAAGAACCGTGGCTGGACAGGGTGTGAGGAAGGGTTGAGGAGTGAGAGTGGATGGTGAGTCACTAGCTATTTGGACACGATCATCACACAACTCGCGAGGCACAGCCTGTGGGTGGCCTAATTGAGGGTCCCAGATTTGGAGAGCTCTGACCCAGAAAACTATGGTCAAGAAGGAAGAGAAGACTCTGCCAACAGGTGCTTAAAAGAGCCCTTCAAGTGCATATATGTACGAACCTGCTCGTGTGTGAAGATATTGCCACGAAATGAGACTTTTCACCTTGAGTTCCCATTAAAACTGATATAGAAAACCTTATCTAGTTATTTTCAGGTAAACCTACCCAACTTCAGTGACTTCCTTGTCATTCTGGTTTCATAACCAAGTCATAATCAAGATTTCTTCTCCCTCTTTCTCCTTATCCTTGAGGTTGACACTAACATCAAACCCCTTCCACATTTGCCAACATGGTGGTGAGGGCTTGGAGGAGGGGTGGTGGCTGGGCACTTTTTGGTGTTTTGCTGCCCTGCTGCTTCAGATGTACCCCGTCCTGACTGGTCTCCAAGGCATTTTCCCAAATTTCCTACAGTCCTTTCCGTGGGCTGCAGCCTTCTGACATAGTGTTCCCTCCTTCTGGGTTCAGGGCCCCATGGGCTTACTCCCTTCCAGACATCTTTCATGTGTCATTGAGGAGCCTTGGGCATAGTCACATGACCATCCACACACTTCCCGAAATACAGGAAACTCGGCCTAGCTTCTGGCCCTGTAGGTCATGCTGCCATTTCACCCTACTGTTGATACACAACCACGGAGCCAGTTACGGTCTCCCGGGACAGGACACAGGTCGTCTCCATTCTCAGATGTCCGAACTCAACAGTTGCTCCACGCGTGCCTCCAACAGACACACTCACCTCCCCAAGATGGCTAGCGTGGGGCCCTGGGAGGGAATACAACCTCCACACTGTATCCAACTGTCTTATTTCCTTTCCTCTTCAGCTCTCCTCTCTCCACTCAGGGTAAGGGTTTCATCTGTTGCCTCGGAAGTGGGAAGGATGTGGGTGGAGAGAAGGCAGGGAAAAATGGGTGCTGTCTGTTCAAATCTTCTTTCAGATTCTCCTTCTGTCTATGCCTGGAGAAGGCCTTCTTAGGCTTTGTTATCGATTTTTGCAGTTTGGATTATGGGAAGTGAAGGCTGATGTAACCACATACGACAGACTGGGTGGCATTTTATTATCCTACAGTTCCGGAGGCTGGAAGTCTGAGATCAGGATGTCAGCTAGGTTGGTTCCTTTATTTGTTTGTTTGTTTGTTTGTTTGTTTGACAGAGAAGGAGAGTGAGAGGGCACAGTAGTGAGAGTGGCAGAGGGAGAGGGAGAGTCAGACACCCCACTGAACAGAGAGCCCGACACGGGGCTCATCCCAGAATCCTAAAGTCATGATCTGAGCCAAAGGCAGATGCTTTACTGACTGAGCCATCTAGGTACCCCCATTTGATTCCTCTTGAAGGCTGTGAGAAAGAGTCTGTTCTGTGCCTGCCTCCTAGCTTCCAGGGCTTTGCTGGCATCACCCCGATCTCTGCCTTCATCCTCACATGGCATTCTCCCTAGGGCATGTCTGTCTTTGTGTCCAAAATTTTCCTTTTATAAGGACACCAATCCTACCGGATTAGGGCCTTTTTAAACTTAATTACATCTTCAAATAAGGTCATTGTGACAGTTAATTTTCTGTGTCAACTAAACCAGACCACGGAATCCAGATATTTGGTCAAACGTTAGTCTAGATGTTTCTTGAAAGGTATTTTTTTACTGAAGATTAATGTTTACATCAGTAGGCTTTGAACAAAGCAGATTACTCTCCATAATGTGTGTGTGGGAGGTGCATCCAATCATGTAAAGGCCTTCATAGAAGTGACTGACCTCCCCTAGGTAACAATAAATTATGGCAGCAGCCTGCCTTTGGACTCAAACCACAGCTCCTCCTTGGGTCCCAGCCTGCTAGTCTACTTTGCAGATTTTGGACTTGCCAAGCCTTCACAATCAGATGAGCCAAGTCCTTAAAAATCAATCAATTCTCTCCATAGATAAAGAGATAGGGATACAGACAGAAAGACAGATACCCTATTGGTTCTGTTTCTCTTAAGAACCTCACTAGTGTTAATATGATTATATTCTGAGGTACAGGAGGTTAGAACTTCAACATATCTTTTGGGGGGAGGGAAGAATTGATCCATAATGGGAATCATTCAGGGTACAAGTGAATGATGTGTGTGAGGAAGGGGGAGGATCTGGCATTTCCTCTAATACCATGCACGTCCCATACTCCAGGACTGCTGTCACTGTCAACAGCACCATTTTACAGTCCCACCAGCAATATATGGGGGTTCCAATTTTTCCATATCCCTGGCATATCTTCTTAACTGTCTTAATCTGTAGGTTCCCCTCTACCTTTTTCTACAGTTTTTCCCCTTATAAATTATTTGTTATTTGTCAAACCAGATCATTTTTCCTGTGGATATTCCCTCAGTCTCTATTTTAATGATTATAATCACATGTACTCTTTTTTTTTTTTAATTTTTATTTATGATAGTCACACACACACACAGAGAGAGAGAGAGAGAGAGGCAGAGACACAGGCAGAGGGAGAAGCAGGCTCCATGCACCGGGAGCCCGACGTGGGATTCGATCCCGGGTCTCCAGGATCGCGCCCTGGGCCAAAGGCAGGCGCCAAACCGTTGCGCCACCCAGGGATCCTGACATGTACTCTTTAAAATGTTTCAATTTCCCTGGATTTGCTGTTAATTATTCCACCTCAAGCAGCTTGCCCCTCCTCCATTCCCTCCAGCCACACTGGCTTTGTATCTGCTCAAGAATACCAATCCCTTCCTGGCCCAGGGCCTTTGCACCTGCTGTTTCCTCTGTTTGGAACTTTCTCCTCCCCTTTCAGCTTGTAGATCTCCGATTAAATGTCTCTCTCTCTTCAAAGAGAGCTTCCTTAATCATTCTCCCTCCAAGCACTCTGAGTCCTTTCATTGATGGTTCTTACCACACTTCACTGTGTATTTTTCTCCATTTATTTATTTATTTATTTATTTATTTATTTATTTATTTTTTACAGAGAGTGCACACACGCAAGCAGAGCGAGAGGGGTTGGTGGCAGGAAAGGGGCAGGGGGAGAAGGAGAGAGAAAATCTTAAGCAGGCTCCATGTCCAGTGCAAAGTCCAAGAGCAGGGCTCAATCTCATGACATGACCCTGACATCAAGACCAGAGCCAAAATCAAGAGCCTGACACTTAACCGACCGAGCCACCCAGACATCCCCTTCACTGTGTATTTCTTCATGAGGTCATTTGCTGACCTCAGACTGTGAGTGCCACGAGGCAGGACCCACATATGTTTCATTCACCACTGTGGCCCAGTGGGAGTCACAGCACCATCAGCTTGTTAACCCAAGGAGTCTATCCGCAGAAGAGTGCTGGACCTGAGCTCAAGCCAGGGCCAATACTGTGTAGCCACCCGGTCCCTAGGTCGCAGACGGAGGCTCCCACAGAGAAGACAGTAATAAATGAACCACCAATTGGAAGCATAAGAATCAATTAAAGCCCTGTTTACATTTCTTTGTCAAATATAATCACTTAATGTTTGAATTAAAGGCAGGCTCACTGTTTACAGCATCTAGTGTACATCAGAAATTGATATGAATTCCATAGCTTTAATTGCTTGATACCCAGAGAAGGGGCCCACCTTCCTCGTCCAGATGTGAAGACCCAGACGGTCCCAGTTCGTTCTCATTTCTTCCTCCATAGACTCTGGAGAAGCTAAGCATCTTGTTCAATCATAAAGGAGGTGGGGGCAGAGCTGGAAGCCTTGACGTTGAACTTGGCTTTGGACTCTGCTCCCCCACTTAATTGCTCTGTGACTGAGCGGGTGACTTCAACCCCCTGACTCTCCTTCCTCATCTGCAAAGTGGAGACAATTGTGCCTTCTCCGTGGCAGAGAAGAGTGTGAGAATCAAAGGAACCATCCGTGGAGAAAGGCTGGTCCTGGCAGTCATAGCCACTCGAACCAGTATTCCTGCCTTCCACGAAGTCACAGCCCGTATGGTTCCCATTAGCTTTCTCAAGGTCTCCAGCTCACAGGTGGGGATGCTTTCCACCACATACCCCACAGTCATAAACAAACAAACAAAAAGGCACTTTCCCCCTCAGATGAAAAATTATTTATCCTTTACAAAAGAACTACAAACAAGACCCTCAAGTGATGGATTTTCCCATTACTGTCATTGTTCAGACACTTTAAATATTTTGTGGAAATAGCTGGGTTATTAATCATTATAAATAATTTATAAATTAGACTTTCTCCCCACTTATAATCCAAGCAATGATAACCGAGATCATAGTGATGGAAACAGAAATACTATATCAGAGTGATCTACAGTAATAAGAGCAAGCAATTATACAGTGTCTTCTGTGTACCAGACACTGTCCTATGTCCTTTTTTATTATTATTATTTTTATAATTTTTAAGATTTTTATTTATTTATTCATGAGAGACACAGAGAGAGAGGCAGAGACACAGGCAGAGGGAGAAGCAGGCTCCCTGGGACTGGATCTCAGGATCCCGGGATCACAACTTGAGCCAAAGGCAGATGCTCAACCGCTGAGCCACCCAGGAGTCCCTGTCCTATGTGCTTAATATATATGAACTCATTCGGTGCTTAGGACAGCACTATGAGACAGTCGTATGAATGCCCTCTCCCCCTCCTTTTGCTAGATGTGGAAAGCAAACGCCGGGGAAGTTCAGGAACCAGCCCAGGGTGACCGCCTAGGAAGTGAGAGCCAGGATGCAACCCCGAGCACTTTGGCCCTAGCGTCTGGGTGTCAGATCACTATATTGGCAGCCTGTGTGGCCCAATCATTGAACGACCACGTGCATAAATAGCACATGGGTCCTGTCAGATGGAGTGGTGCCTCCCTCTCCTACACCTCTCCCTCAGTCCTGCCCCATATTCACTGGAAAGAAAAGTAACCGCCAAGGGTGTCTATTGGAGGGCAAGGGAAAAAGAGCCCAAAGAACTGAGATTAAATCCAGTTTGGTTTCGTTCTTTCTTTGCTGTTTTGGGTCTACCCAGAGGCCCCCTGCTGATGGCTGAGCAGGTGGCGTGGGGAGGGGTTCAGTCATCAGGAAGGAATGGAAGGGATTTCTGGAGCCTGGGTGTTCCTCACTCTCAGAGTGAGGGGACAGGCTCTTTGGTGTTTTTTTGTTGTTTTCTTTTTTTTTTTTTTTTAAGATTTTATTTATTTATTTATGAGAGAGAGAGACAAAGACCCAGGCAGAGGGAGAAGCAGGCTCCATGTAGGCAGCCCGACGCAGGACTCGATCCCGGGTCTCCAGGATCACGCCCTGGGCCGAAGGTAGCACCAAACTGCTGAGCCACCAGGGCTGCCCGGCTCTTTGGTATTTTAAACTCAAGGGCCTCCCAAATGGGCCACTTGGCACTTACTGATGAATCATCCAGCTTGACCCTGGGAAGAAGAGGCAAGATGAATGAATGTCTTCTGTGGGCTTTGTTTGGGGAGTTAAGGAGAGCCCCAATCCCTGAGGGTCCTGAGGCAAAGGCCTGGATAGGGGGCTGTGAAAGCAAATATGGAGCTAGCCAGGTCAGTGCCTTTGCAGCCAGGCGACCCTGCAGGGCCATGGCCTATCTGAGAACCAGGGGGCCCCTTTACAAGTGAGTGGCTCTACGGGCCAAGTCGGCAGTTGGAATCACTCATAAACCTAGACAGACACCTGGGGACTGCAAGGGACAGCAGCCGGAGAGCCTCACGGCCCTGCCCTGTCCCAGGCGGAGGGCCCCTGGCCACATGGTCAGGTGCAGTACTACCAGCCTAATCACACAGGCCTGGACCCCTTGGCATTGGATGGTTCGCATCAGAGCAGCTGGATTGAGGCAAAACTGAAAAGAAGAAAGTTGCGGTTTTTAAAAAAATATTTTATTTATTTATTTAGAGAGACAGAGAGAGAAGAAGAAGAAGAAGAAGAAGAAGAAGAAGAAGAAGAAGAAGAAGAAGAAGAAGAAGAAGGAGGAGGAGGAGGAGAAGGAGAAGAAGCCAGGAGGAGAGGAAGAGGGAGAAGCAGACTTTCCACTGAGCAGGGAGCCCGATGCGGGACTCGATCCCAGGTCCCCTCGATCACGACCTAAGCCAAAGGCAGATGCTTAACCACTGAGCCACCCAGGCACCCAAGAAGAAAGTTTTTGTTCACCGTCCCCAGTTTGGGACACTTCTTCAACAGGCTTTCGGGAGAGAATGCTCTTTTTTTGTTTGTTGGTTGGTTTTTAAGACTTTATTTTTTAAGTCATGAGAGACACACACAGAGAGAGAGAGAGACATAGGCGGAGGGAGAAGCAGGTTCCATGCAGAGAGCCTGACATGGAACTCGATCCTAGGACCCTGGGATCATGCCCTGAGCCAAAGGCAGACGCTCAACCCCTGAGCCACCCAGGTGTCCCCAGGAGAGAATATTTTAACAAACATCTAAGGATTGATGGAAGTCAATAAGTTCTGTAGGTATATGAACTTGAGAGGGGAGGCAGGGCGAGGGGGCCAGGTAGATGTAGGTTTATCCTCAGATGTCCCCTCTTCCTACCTAAGGGAGGTCTGGGAAGGAGCAATAAGCCTTTTCTCTTTAAGTGTTTCTGAGGCCTTCGATTTGGCAAGGTCCTTTCTGCCTGAGGGGTCTCCACTTTCTCTGCATTTCCTCTGCCCCCACTAAAGGGGTCCCCGCAGTGGGAAAGGAGTGAAAGTCCACGTTGGCCTACAGAGCCGCCCCAGGAAGCCGACACAGGGCTCTCTTTGCTGCATCGCCAGGCGGGCTTCAGGACGCCTGGCTGATACGTTAGTTGACACACTAGTGTCCCTGGGAAATTCCGAGCAGTCAGTGCAAGCGAGCATGAAAGGAAACTGAGAACAATCTGCAGTTTCTATGTACCCAGGCTGGACAACAGCTCTGCTCTCGTGAATCAGATCCGTGGGTTGCTGGCTGACGCTGAGGTCTAATTGTTAGAGCCAGGATGGAGGCCAGAGTTCCCTGGGAGAGTCCACCATAGAAGAAGGTGACCAGGGACACCTGGATGGCTCAGTGGTTGAGCCTCCACCTTCGGCCCAGGGCATGATCCTGAAGTCCCGGGATCAAGTCCCATGTCGGGCTCCCTGCATGGAGCCTGCTTCTCCCTCTGCCTATGTCTCTGCCTCTCTGTGTGTGTCTTCCATGAATAAATAAATAAAATCTTTAAGAAGAAGAAGAAGAAGAAGAAGAAGAAGGACAACGACGATGACCAGCATCTTCTATGACTCACAGCCTTGACGGTGTGTGGTCTGTGAGGGAGAGACAGCCCCATTCTAGCCATGGCAGCACCCGAAGGTGGTGGCAGTGGCCGTCATTGATGAGGAATCAATTCAGACCTCCTTGGGTTGCAGCTGAAAAGGTGGTGTCTGTTGTTCTTGCTAAGTAAGCTCCATGGCCTATGCGAACTCACGACCCCAAGATCAAAACCTGAGCTGAGATCAAGAGTCAGACACTTAACCAACTGAGCTACCCAGGCGCCCCAAGAAGGTGGTATTTGTAGCAGGTGAGGTTTCAGAAAATGATTAACAAGAAGATATTTCTTCATAAGCTGAATCAAGAAGACACATTATGTGTACATTTGAATATCTTAATTTGAATACATGGCCTTTGGCCTAATCACTTACACGTGGTATGCATGCATGTACTTGTGTGCACACATGTGTGCACGTACATACACACACAGTGTGCATAATGGGAATTTTTTGGCAAAATACTATACTCCTGGTCAGTAGGGTTGGGGTGGTCATGGCAGAGATGCTGGACAGAGCCTTTCCATCTTCATCCTCTTCTTGGGGAATTTGGTCTCCCATGATCCTTAGAGAGGGAAGCCTCATTTACCTTGCTCATACCACCGCTAGCCACAGATGACTGGAACACAGTGCTCAACCAACTCGGAGGACCCCAGGCCATAGACAGGGCTGTGCCAGTCATATTTGCTCTTTCCTCTAAGACATTGACCTAAGAGACACGGAGATGGTCAAATCATGGTGGTTATATAGACTCAAGATGGGGGAAGTGTGAGGCACTTGGCTCACTCAGTTGGTAGAGCACACAACTCTCACTCTTGGAGTTTAATTGAGCCCCATGTTGGGTGTAGAGATTACATAAAAATAAAATCTTTTTTAAAGGATTTTATTTATCTATTTGAGAGAGAGTATGTGCACATGCATGAGTGAGCATGAGCGATGGGAGGGACAGAGCAGGAGAGAGGGAGAGAGAATCCCAAGCAGACTCACCAGGGAACATGAAGCCCTACATGGGGCTCAATCCCACAACCCTCAGATCACGACCTCAGCCGAAACCAAGAGTCCAGCACTCAATTTATTGAGCCATCCTGGTGTTCCCCTTAAAACTAAAATCTTAAAAAATTATTGGGGAAGGGAAGTGTGCTGATTAGTAATAGAAAGTGAAAGAGAAGCAGGAGACAGAAGCAGACACTCAGATGAAAGCAGAGAGGAGAAGAGTCTGTGGACCCCTGAGAGAGGCAGGGAAGGCTCCAGATCCCAACACCCCGGTTCCACTCTGGGTGATCCGAAGAGCCTTCACTGCTAATCTCGGTGTCGAACCTTTAACCCCCATTAAACTCAAACCAGTTTGAATAGTTTCTGTTTCTTGCCACAAAATAATCCCTAACGCAGCATGACTGGACAGAAAGAGAGACTTGGTGTCAGAGACCAAAAGACAAGCATCTCTAAACGAGGATCGTTAGGATGTCTGTGATTCAGCAAGGTAGAGTCCGTCATATGACGCGCGTGCTGGTTCATTTAAGCTTTGAGCTCTTCCTCTAAGGGCCATCAGTCGCTCTGATGGAAAATTCGACTCTGGGGCAGTCAGCTAGTGTTTTATCAGAAAAGCCACACTCCAGAGGCAGCCACTTCAAGCGCTTCTGTGATCCATGTCTCACGCGCTACCTGAGGCTTTGTTAATTAGCATAGCGAATGTCAGAAATGGAGTTTTATTGTTTAAATTAGTACATTGTTAATAGGTACAATGAACATTAGAAATGGACTCTCGTTGGTGAAATTAAAGGTATTCAAGATATGCGGATTGGCTGGAATATTACATCCACCGTTCCATGAGGAGCACGGCAGGCCTGGGGGTGGGCGGGCCGGGGTCCCCCTCCCCGGCGGAGCTCGCTGCGAGGATGCGGTCAGCAGGCATGTCCAGCCACCTCCCCCTCCAGGGCCAGCCTCAGTCCTGAGAGCCACCAGCCTGGGGCAGCGCTTAGCCAGGGATTGGTTGAGCCTGATAAGGGTAAAGTCCCAGCCATTTTGACACAACGCAAGACAACCCTGTTGGTAGCATTCAATCCAGAGCTCAACATTGGGTTTCTTGACACCTCCTTGGATGTACCCATATTTCCCTCTGCCCAATCTCAATTCCTTCACCTTCCTTTCTAAAAAAAAAAAAAAAAAAAATTTCCTTAAACTCTATTGAACTGATATCCTCCCAACTGAAACAGATTCAAGTAAAGCAGTTATTGGGCAGCTGGATGGCTCAGTGGTTGAGCATCTGCATTTGGTTCAAGTCATGACCCCATTAGCCTTAGCCTGGGATCGACTCCCACATCGGGCTCCCCACAGGGAGCTTGCTTCTCCCTCTGCCTATGTCTCTGCCGCTCTCTCTGGGTTTCTCATGAATAAATAAATAAAATCTTTAAAAATAAATGAATAAAGCAGTTATTATTGATTAGTCAATAATAACTATTATTTTATTAGCATTCATAGTATATTAAGTTATTGGCAGTAACAATGCTCTTCAATTTGTGGATAAAGCTCTATCAATACGAAAATAGATTACATCATACCCTTGATAAACCAGTAAGGGAAAACAAGTGTAATAAGCATAAATGAAGCTTAAAGATCATCTATACTCCGTGATACTCCGTTTTGAGTTATTTTTTAAGAAGTAGAACTAGCCAACCATATATGTTTGCTCCTTCCATGTCATTTGCGTTCGTTTCTGTTGACGGTTCCTACCCTTTCATTTACAGGATTTGGTCCCTAACAAACATTTTCCACCCCAAATTCTGTCTCAGCACCTGCTCTCAGAGAGCCTGACTGGTGACAAATGGCATAGGGAGCCATTGAGGCTCGTAGCCCTGCATTAATGTGTGCTAGGGCTGCCGTAACAAAGCACTAGAGACCGGGTGTCTTCAACAACAGATATTTACTGTCACATGGTTCATCCCAAATGAAGATGTTGGCAGGGTTGCTTCCTTCTGAGGACTGTAGGGAAGGCGTCTGTCCCAGGCCTCTCTCCTTGGCTTGTTGATGGCTGTCTCCTCCCTGTGTCTCCATGACATCTTCCTTCTATGCGTGTCTGAGTCTGTGTCCAAAATTCTGTCTGAGATCTCACCAGAAGCACCATTAACATTCCTATTTCTAGCAGCATTCTGTTCAGGATGGTGCATGTGTGCTCTAAGACAATGGAAACTTGCTCTTCAGCCCTTTCCTTCTTGAGCTCTTGCCAGAAGTGCTTTCAAGTCTGAATTTCCACCAATGATCTCTTTAAGGCAATCTAGGCTTTTTCTGTCCTGTGCTTTAAATTGGTCCATCCTCCATCCTTACCCTGTTCCAGAACCACTATACATTTTAAGGCATTTGTTACACCTGCAGCCCACTTCCCAGTACCCAACTCTGTATTAGTCAGCGTTCTCCAAAGAAATAGAACCAATAGGAGATAAAGATCTAGATATAGACAGATTGAGATTTATTTTAAGAAACTGGCTCACATGGTTGTGGGGGTAGCAAATCTAAAATTCAAAGGGCAGGCTGGATGGACTGGTAATTCAAGTAAGAGTTATTGTTGCAACTCTTGAGTCAACTGTGAGTCTGAAGGCTGAAAACTCAGGCCAAATCTCCATTTGCAGTCTGGAGTTAGAATTTCTTTTTCTTTGGGGTATCTCAGTCTTTGCTCTTAAAGCCTTCGACTGATTGCATGAGGCCCACCTACGTGATGGAGGGTAATCTACTTTACTTGGAGTTTACTGATCTAAGTGTTAATCACATCTAAAAAAAAAAAAAATGCCCTCACAGTAACATCTAGGCTGATGTTTGACCAAGCAGCTGGGCCCTTAGGGATGGCCCCTGAGGCTTGGTCCTGTATAGTTCAGGGTCTGTGCATTGGTATTGGGGGAGCTTTGGCCACCTGCTCCTGAATCCCAGTGTAACAGAATCCTGCCTCTGGGGTGTTGTTGCCCTCACTTCAAGTGACCCTCTTACACAAGGAAGTTTGCTAAGAGCTCCTAAAAGAACCAAGTGCTGAGTCTCCACTGAGTTTACTAAATAGTTTGTATAAACAATTTGAACCTGTTAATAAAAAAAGCATTTGATAAATTTCTGTATGCATTACCAAATTTGATAAAAGATTTGATCTCTTTACAAAGTGGGAGCAAAGCAATAGGGGAACAGTTTACTCCTATTTACCTCAATCTCTTGCAATAACTACCGCCACTATCCAGTACATAAGAGCATCATGACCAAAGTTGACTTAGGTCAGTTCATAATGACTGTAATGTGTAACTTAATTTTATTTATTTATTTATTATTATTATTATTTTAAAATTTATTCATAGAGAGAGAGAGGCAGAGACACAGGCAGAGGGAGAAGCAGGCTCCATGCAGGGAGCCCGATGTGGGACTCGATCCCGGGCCTCCAGGATCACGACCTGGGCTGCAGGCAGCGCCAAACCACTGAGCCACCTGGCCTGCCCCTGTAACTTCATTTTAGCTCAGAGACTCTCACATGACTTACCACCTCATTTCAGTCAGGTCTTACTCTTCAAATGTCATCTCTTCCAGGCAGCCTTCCTTAGCCATTGGACATGCTTGCACATGTGCACACATATATGCCGTTATCTGTCACTTTGTCCAAATGCTGCTTTATTCTTCTTATTGGCACTCATCAAACTTGACTTTCATTTAGCAATTTGATTTCGTTTTGTTTTGTTTTTCTCCTCTGCCAGTATGTGAGCATACTGGGTACATGCCTTGCTCACTGCTCTATCCCTACAGCATCGCGCCATGCTGGGCATATGTTAGAAATTAATCATTATGTGTTGACTGAATACATGAATGGACCTATGCAGAAAATCTACATCTGTCAGGTGGCTGCTAGGAGGGCACTGAGACTTTAAGGCACAAAAGTGGTACTTCAAAACAAGTGAGCCTCTCTCTGTGTGTCTCTCTGTGTCAATTTTTGGTCCTGTAACTCTGCTTTGCCACCCACTTCCCTGGCCATTCCCACCCTCTTGAGCACCTGGATCCCTGGTCTTCCGCGTAAGAAAGTTTTGATTTCTGGTCCCAAGGAAACAGCTTCTCTGACCAGTCCAATTGCATGAGAACTTCAATAGATGCTGTTTTACGTCAAGTGGTATGTTTTGACTCTTCATGGGTCAGTTGATGTTTCTCAACAGAAACACTGAAATACAGTGACAGGTTGCTAATTAAAAGGACAAGGCCTGGCAAGTGGGGGTGGCTGCTAAGCAGAAAGAGTGTGCTAAATAAATTGGTAAAGCAAACAAAACTCCAGAGGATATTTTAAGTCCACATAGAATGACTCTCCGTTTTCAAATATCGCTTAGATAAGAAGCAACTACTCATCTACCAAAAAGCTAGTATGTCAAGTACAAACCATTCTTTATTAAATCAATTCTCCTCAGTCTCTAAACCAGGTAGCACTTTGCTGACATACTTGTAGCATGTATATGCAATAAAGAAAAAGAAAAGAAAAGAAACGTATCTCTAATGAAATCTCTCCTCCCAGAATTGAAGTTTTAACATGAAGTTTTAATTTTTAGCATCTACAGAAACAATAGCAACCTGTGTGACTCAGTAGTGGTGATAGTGGAGGAGATGGTAGTGATGACAGAGGAGGTAGTGGTGATAACAGTGGTAGAGGTGGAGTGGTGGTGGAGGCAGTGGTAGTGGAAGTAGAGGTAGAGGAGGTGGTACAGGTGGTGGTGGTGGTGGTGACAGTGGAAGAGGTGGAGGAGATGGAGGAGGTGGTGGAGGTGATAAAAGAGGTGGAGCAGGTGGTGAAGGCAAGGAGGTGGAGGAAATGATATGGGTGGTGATGGTGGTAGAGGAGATGGGGGCAGAGGTGCAGGTGGTGGTAGAGAAGGTGGTGGAGGAGATGGTACAGGTGGCGTTAGTGGTGGTGAAGGTGGAAGAAGTGGAGGAGATGGTGATGATAAAAGAAGTGGAGGAGGTGGTGAGGGTGAGGTGGTGGTAGAGGTGGAGGAGATGGTAGAGGTAGAGGAAGTGGAAGAGGTAGAAGAGGTGGAGGAGGTGATATCAGTGGTGATGGTGGTAGAGGTGGTGGGGGTGGAGATGGCGGTGGAGGTGGAGGAGGTGGTGGTCATGATGGAAGAGGTGGTGGTAGTGATAGTTGTGGAGGTGGTGGTAGTGGTGAAAGTGGAGGTGTAGAGGAGACAGTGAGAGTGAGGTGGTGGTGGAAGTGGAGGAGGTGGTGGAGGTGATAAAAGAGGTACCAGTGGTGGTAAGGTGGTGGTGGTGAGGGGAAGTTGGAGGTCAAGGTATGGAGGTGGAGGAGATGGAGCTGGTGGTGAAGCTGGTGGTGGTCGAGGTGGAGGTAGAGATGGTGTTGGTGGAGGTGATGGTTGGAGAGGTGATAGTAGGAATAATAGCATACACCTCTGAACCCCGCCATGGACCAGCCCTGAGAGATGTGCTGTGGAGGATTTCCCTTCCACCAGATGTGGCTTCAGCCTCTCATCTCCAGAAGGTCAGGTTTAATAGAATGTGTTGGGCTTGGCAGCTATGCAGGGTTGACCTTCTGTTGACAGGTCCTCGCCTTTGCTGAGTTTAGATTTGGAGAAATGTTGCCATCTAGTGCCCCACAGGAGTCTTCACTCTTTAAGACCAGAAACCAGCCTCCCCTGGCTTAGCTCCCCCCTCTCCCAAACCAGAGGTCAGACCTACCACAGGCCAGTACTGCTGAGCCCTGTCCCCTTACCTAGAGTAGGAATCACGGAAATGTCTCCAGAAACTTTTAAAATCATTTTCTCTTTGCAAAATGCACAAAGAGAAAGAGCTAGATACAGCAAGGACAGCAACAGAAGTAAGATGCAGTCGTGAGTTAACATTTACTGTGTCTAGCATAGTGAACTCAGCAAGGAATGGGGAAAAGAAGTTAGGGAGAGTTCTAGATACAGCCGTGAACTCCATGAAGGGAGTCGTAGCGTGGCCTTAACCTTGGGTCACCTCCTTACTGAACCTCTCATGCCTCGCCAGGCCCACCAAGCTCTAAACCTTCCTGCCCTCGCCCACCTAAAGCCCTCGGTCTATTCTCTCAAGTTCATCCTCTTGGCTTTCTGCAGGAACAGCCAGTGACATCCATCAGCTACGCCGCACTGTGTTTCTCGACCTTCCCTGTCAGGTAGAAGAGGCATATTTTTGGTAGAAACCCTCAATGACTTCACGATGATCAGTGACTCTGTGGAGGGGCAGGTGGCAGGCCAGGCTGGGAGGGGGGGCTGCTTTGATCAGGAAGGTTTCTGGAGTTCCACTCAAATCCCCGGTCTGCCCAAACTTCAACCAAGACCTCCTCCTTCATGGTGGATATATCTTGATTTAGATTTAAAGACTCACTTGTTTCCTTTTTTTTCTTAAATATTTTATTTATTTATTCATGAAAGACACACAGAGAGAGAGGCAGAGACACAGGCAGAGGGAGAAGCAGGGTCCCTGCAGGGAGCCCGACGCGGGACTCGATCCCAGGACCCCGGAATCACGGCCTGAACCAAAGGCAGATGCACAACCACTGAGCCCCCCGGTGACCCACATTTGTTTCCTTGATACCGACCTCCCCAGCTAGTCTGTTCTGTCCACTGCCAAATGCCCAGTGCCCAGCACCGCGCCTGGCTCACAGGGGTCCTCTGACAAGCGCTGGAGAGAAAAATTGGTGCACATCTATAATGATATTTGGTGCAGTGAGTGGAGACTGAGAAGCAGGACATGGGACAGTGGCGCCGTCTAGTCAGAAGGGACACTGTCTCATGTCATAATTCTCCAGTTGTCTTCCCCGGAGCCTGTGGTTCCCTTGATCTTAAACCGGAGCCCTTCCCTCATTGTGAGGAGAGCCCCTTGCTCTATCTTCTCACCCATCTGCTGGGCCCTGGCAAGCATTTAAAAGGTTCAAGGCAGCATAGCGTGGAAACAGCTCATCCGGTCCTCCGTTTTCCAGACAAAGAAACCCACGGAAAGCAGAGAAATGTGGGAAAGTGGCAAAGGTAGGAGACAGAAGACAGGAAAAGTGTATGTCAGAGAAGGGCAGTGCTCTATCACACTTTCCCCTTCCAGGCCTTCCCCGGGATTCAAGATCACTCCACAAGAATTGTCCCCTCAAAAAAAAAAAAAAAAAAAGAATTGTCCCCTCTCCTTGAGGAATTCAGAGTGGGAAACATCCAGGTTGGCCTGGAAACAAAAGCAGCCTGGAGAGAAGTCAGGGGCTTGGTGTGGAAGAGGCACCTGCGGCCTCCAAGGTCATCAAGAGGGTGTGCGCATCTCAGAGGGTCCACCCGGGACATAGCGACATAGCGGCCGCGTTGAGACGTTGAGGACAAAAGCTTTTGCGTCCTTTGCCACCCGTGAGGCAGTGCTTTTCTGAGCAGCTCTGATTCTAAATCCCTGTCCTGCTAAGATGGGTAAACTTGGCAGCATTCGAGATCTGCCTTGTGTCTTAACTGTTTCTCAGTTGGCTTGGGTCTGGCAAAGCCCCAAACACATTCTGCCAAATACTCTTTCCCTTCATTTCAAATCCCCTGAGTGGCTTAAGGGAAATTTCATCCATATGTTTCTGAGTCATTTACTGTGAACTCATCTTTTGGTAAAAGAAATATGTTCCCTAGCCAGCTCAGTCCAGAGAATAGCAAAGTTTTAGGCCGAAATGGGTCATGCTTTCCTTGGGAAGAATTTTCCTGAATTTTCTGAGTTCAAGAAGGAGGGAAGAGAGTAATGTCTCCTGTTCTCATATCCCTTCCTCTTTCGGCATGTCCCCTCTCAAGGTCTACTTGAAAGCTTCTATAATTTAGGAGGCTGGTAAATGCCATGTTTACCTTTGGATCTAAAGGAACTCTACAGAACTGTAGATTTCAACAAAAATTCTCATTTTTAACGTACGCTGGAAAAGAAACAAGCAATTATTGAGCACACACTACACAGCAAGTGCATCTCAGCAGCCTGGTGGGAGAGACATTATCCTCACACGTATGGAATCTGAGATTAAGAAATATTAAGTAACTAGAAAAGGCATATACTTAATGAAAGCAAAGCCGGAATTCAAATATAAGACCACCCCCCAAGTTCACGTTCTCTCCCCCTGTCCATGTTCACTCAAATGCACAGAAGGGAGGCCCAACATGTTCTAGCTGACAGTCATCCTGGAGCTAAGGACGGATTCTCACCAGACGTGTTTTATAAAGGTAGCAGGGACTAGACTTGATCTTCCTGCAAAATAGTTATCCTCTTTTCTGTTGCCTCAGGGGAGTTTAGAACTTGCTTTACTTACTGTGGTGAGACGTCATACAACTGACATGTCATGGAAATTGTCGATCTTAGAAGTGAAGTTCTCGGTATTGTTAATAATGACGACAAGGCTCCAGGTATCAGTTCACTGGAATTATAGGTAATAGAGGAACATGATAAACAATACCATGAGGATGCAGACAAAAAATCCAGAATGTTGAAAATTCCACAAGACAAGTAGCCCAATTTCTCCAATAAATAAATACCAAAGTAGAGGCGCCTGGGTAGTTCAGTCACTCATGCCTCCAACTCTTGATATCAGCACAGTCATGATCTCAGTGTCGTGAGATCAAGCCCTGCATCAGGCTCCACACTCAAAGCAGAGTCTGCTTGGGATTCTCTCTCTCCCTCTCTCTCTCTGCCCCTCCCCCTGTTAACATGCTTGCTCTTTCTTTCTCTCTCTCTCTCTCAAATGAATAAATAAAATCCATAAATAAATAAATAAATAAATAAATGCATACATACATACCAAAGGGGAAAAAATGAGGGCAAGAAAGAGTCTATAGATTTGAAAAGACAAGATATTTCAACTGAATACAATGTGTGGATCTTATTTGGATCCTGATTTGCACAAACTATGAATAAAAAGAAAACACGAGGGCAGCCTGGGTGGCTTAGCAGTTTAGCACCACCTTTGGCCCAGGGTGTGATCCTGGAGACCTGGGATTGAGGCCCACGTCAGGCTCCCTCCATGCAGCCTGCTTCTCCCTCTGCCTGTGTCTCTGCCTGCCTCTCTCTCTCTCTCTCTCTCTCTCATGAATATATAAATAAAATATTTTTTAAAAATCACGAGATAATCAGGGAAATCCGAGCATTTCCTGGATATGTTATATTAAAAAAATTAATGTTGTTTTTTTAGATGTGACAGTGGCATTGTGATTGTTTAAAAAAGGAAAGACAGGTCTTATCTCTTAGAGATACTACTGACTTATTTACAGATGAAAACAATATGATGCCTTGAACCTGTTTTAATGTAATGTGGAGTGGGGGGAAGCCTGGCCACATATGAACATCCACTGAGTCTGGGTGATGGTACAAGGATTCCTTATATCAGCCAAATATTTGTATAGTTGAAAGTGTCCATAATAAAAAAATTTTAAATTCTTATAATTATGACCAGATTCTTTTAAAAATAATTCTAACATTTTGCTTCATGAATGAAGTTATTAAGGAAAAACTTTTGAATGATCTTAGGCTAACGGTAAAGTGAATATGTGCCCCCTCTCTGGAATCACCTGAAAATGAGAACAAGAACTTAAAATTAGGTTGTGTGCCATCACATATTTCCTTCTGTACACCTTTTGATGGGCATTTTCTAACATACACTAAGAGAGCTACCATGGTGTGACATGCTACCATGACGTCCAACTCCAGCGGTATCGAAAGCCATCTTGTTTCATCTTTGCCTTTCCTTTCCTCACTCCTGATGGATTATTTTTTAAGATTTTATTTATTTATTTATGACTCTAGGAGCCCAGGATCACGCCCTGAGCCAAAGGCAGACGCTCAACCACTGAGCCCCCCAGGTGCCCCTCCTGATGGATTATTTAAAAACAAATTCATACACCATGATGAGCATGGAGTAACATACAGAATTGTTGAATCACTCTACGGTACACCTGCAACTAATATACCGCTGTATGTTGACTCTCCTGGAGTTAAAATTTAAAACTTAATTTTAAAAAGTCCATGCTTCATTATCATTTTATCTGTAGAACTTCTGTAGGCATCACTTATTTTTCTCTCAGATTCATGGGATTAACAGATGAGCCTCAGACGGATTTGTAGACTAAGGAGTCCGCCCAGAGATAAGGAGAGATAATCTTGTGGATTTGGAGGGAGAAGGGGACGGGGGAGGGGGGGTCTGGTGGGGGAGGCAGCGAGGAAGAAAGGCCACAGGTGCTGAGTAAACATTGAGAAGCGCAGATCAGAGGCTCAGAGCCATACCTGGGGGCTGCAGTTTCAGGGAGGGGACTCCCCCAGCTGATGTTCAGAGTGCTTAAGGGCCCGTTAAGAGCAGCCCATCCTGCCTCTGCACCCACGTGGGTGGTGCGACGTCATCACATCAGAGCTGCCAAGGGAGGGTGCCACCCTGGGACAGGCCAGGTTTGGGGTGCTGAAATTTGTTCACTGGAACTGTCAAGACATTTATTTCCACCCGGTTTGACAGGAACTTCTGTGTTTCTAACACACACTCCTCTGCCTCCTGAAGGAGAGAAGTGCAGGGAACACTCAGCCTTTTCTTGCTGACTCAAAGGTCATCGAGGACAATTTTGTGTTGAACTCAAACACGGTCATGCCTCTGGAGATTTGGGAATTATTTTACACATGTGCTCCTAAGCCAAATGGTCACTAGATTGTTCTCTTTTTTGCTTTAACAGGATAAGATTAAAGTGGAAGACTCATCTTCTCTCCCATCAGCTGTACCTTTTCACAGCTGTCAATGACCTCTGTTAGGCTTCTGACGTGGCGCTTCTAACCAGGCTGCGAAGACTTACACCTGTGTCTCAGGTAAGGGTAAATTGGCTATGAGAATCCAAAGGGCTCACCCCTGAGTAAAGTGTATGGAATTTGTGCCACCTCTTTTTTTTTTTTTTAAATCTTCTGAGCCTCCTTGTGGTTTACTTTTTAATTATTAGCAGGATCCTGGGTAGTTAAGGCCGCTAAGTAGATGATATATTACTTCTGTATTGCTCACAGCTGTTTGATACAAGTTCAAAAAGATCCTAAATCAGATCTCAGCATTTTCCAGAGATCAGAAAAAATGGCAAGATGCAGGAGCTGGGCATTAAGTAGCCTGAAAATCTAGCACACCATGGTGAGAATATCCTCCTAGAGACCCTGGGATTTTGATGGGAAAGAGTTTTGAATGGAAATAGTCATTATTAAAAAGTATGTTTTATTCTAAAGAAGTGTACCTAACAAAAAAAAAAGACACAGAACTTATTTTTTTTTAAAGATTTTATTCATTTCTTTGAGAAACAGAGAGAGAGCATGAGCAAGGAGAGGGGCAGAGGGAGAGGCAGGCTCCCCGTTGAAGCTCAGAGCCCCACATGGGGCTTGATCCCAGGACCCTGACATCATGACCTGAAAAGAAGTCAGATGCTTAACCGACTGAGCCACCCAGGTGCCCCAGAACTTAACTTTAGCTAAGAACACTTTCAGCTATATCAAAGTCAGTGAGTCTCGGAGGGGAAAGATGTTCATCCAACAAAGTGCATGAAAGATGCTTTCCCAAAACATAATATGAACATTTGCATAAAGACAGAGCAAGGCCAGAGGGCCTCAACTCCCCAGACATCTGTTATAAGTCTTGGTGACCCAAACGAAGAGCAGGTGGTCACCTTTCCTGTGATTTTACCGACGGGTCCCTCTCTCTCAGCAAGGAGACCCATTTTCCGTTCCATTTGAGCCAACAATGAAGTGTAGTGGATGGATGTGCTAGAAATGAGAGACATCTCCGGTCAGAGGCTCACGTCCTCTGAGGTTCCTCAGTACAAGAGCTGGGAACACAGGGTGCTGGGAACCAGGAGGCCTGGATGCTAGAAGGCATTCAAACCATAAGGAAGAGACAGAAGACGTTTTATGAACCGAGGCCTCTGAGCAGTGACTCTCAACCCTTCCTGAGCAGCAGCATCATCTGGGGAATATTTATTCATTGAATTTCCTTGCTGGGTGTAATTTAAATAAACTGAATGTATAGATAGGAAATGTACAGCATTTAATACCCCACACTGCATATGAGTTTAGATAAATGCGTGTGCTTTGTCACCCACCGTGCAATCAAGATTTAGGACGTATCCGTCACCCCAGAAAGATCTCTCACGTACTTCCCAGGCACTCACAGGCTGTGCCTCTGCAAAGCAACGTCTGTTCTGATTCTCTTCTCCATATCTTGGTTTTGACTATTCTTGAACTTCATACAGGTGGAATCACAGGGTAGGTCCTCTTTTGTGTGTGGCTTCTTTCACCCAGCGTCACGTTTTTGAGGTCCATCCATGGTGTCACGTGAATGAGGACCCCTTTTCCATAACAATGCTGTCTTATTATATGGACATTCCACAGTTGGTTCATTCTGTCTCAAGTCGAGGGGGCATCCGCATTGTTTCCAGTTCAGGGCTGTCATTAACGTAGCTGTGAAGTCTTTGCGAGTACGTGTGCTTTGGTTTCTCCTGGATGCAGTGTTTTTGTCAAGGCGGGTATATGTTTCACTTTGTGAGAAAGTGCCAGACCAACGTCCGAGTGGTCACACCATTCTGGTCCCCTAGCAGAAGCCTATGAGAGTTCTAGCGCCTTCCATCCTCATGCTGTTGGGTTTTTATTTTATTTGAACCATTAGTGGGCATCTCACTTTGGTTTTACTTTGCCTTTCTCTGACGCTCAATGGTGTTGAACACATTTTCACATGCTGATTGGCCACTTACATATTTTCCTTTGTAAAGTGCCTACTCAAGGTTTTGGCCAATCTTTTAGTGGGGCTGGTTGTCTTTTTACTGAATTACAGAAATTGCTAAGATGTGTTGGGTACAAGTTCTTTCTCAGATATATGGGTGGCAAATATTTTCTCCCAGTCTGTGACTTATTCCTTCTTTTCCTCAATGGTCTCTTTTGATGAGTAGTTTTTAATTTTGACAAAGTCCATTTTATACCCTTTTTTCTTTTATAATTATCTGGGAAAACTTAAAATAAAAATACCCATGCCTGGGCCCTGTCTGAGAGATGTGGTTCAGTTGGTTTGGGTTGGGGCCAAACATTGGGGCCTTTGAAAGATTGCTTGACTTCTTCCAATGGACAGCCAGGGTTGATAACCCAACACAAAAAGGAACTATGACTTGAAATATCGAAGGCTCTAAAAAATTAAATTCTGAACTATAACAAGGCATAATCCTAATGAACAGAGGGTACCTAGACACCCCTCTGTGTCAGTCCAGGGGACATTTCAGGGAGGGCATAGAGAGAGATATACAGAAGAAGGACAGGAGCAGAAGAGGCTGTGGTGCTTTATAGCCCCAGCCTCAGAGCAAAAAATGGACCTCGTAAAATTGTGTTCAGGACAAGAAGATGGACAAGAAAGGGCTGGGCTCAGAGTAAATAAGGAAGAGATGATGGTCCTGCCCAGCCACGCTGGCACTTCTGTTCCTGCCATGTTGAAGTAGAATCTAAGCATCAGTAAAACAACACACCTGGGGAAGAGGGAATAGGAGCTGAAGATGGATGGGGACATGAGCCCCGAGCAGCTCTAAATGAGTTCAGGTCTTCGAGCCTCATGAATTATAGTCCAGGGAACTGGAAGTCCTCCCAGAGGTCATTGAGGAATCACGCTGTAATCTCTGAAAATCATGGTCTGAGGGAACACCGCCAGAAAACGCAAGAGGAAAAAATGCTCCAAGTTTCAAAACTAGGGCTGTCAGAAACTGTCATGTCGTGGCAGTGTCCAGCATGTGCCCCAGGGATGCGCCCCTTGAAGACTGGGCAGCCCGAGGCAGCTGTCCAGGGGGCCCAAACCCGCCCTGCCCACCAGGAAGCAAGTCTGGCTACAAATCCAATTGACAAGACTCCCCTTGCTGGGATAAAGCTTATGAATGCAGGTCTTGGCCCAGCCCTGCTCCACTACACCTTTGGCTTCTCTCATACGAGTAATAATCCTGTCATTAATTATTTACATTTATTGAGTACCTACTACATACTAGGCTAGAGTTTCTCAAATTCTAAACTCTTGGGTCCTCAAGAATATGCACTTAGCCCACACAGAGATCCAAAGATCCCTGACTGAAAAGCACTGGGTTGAAAGTTAAGAGCTAATAAGTGGATACATACAGCCAGACAACAGAATATTATTCAGCATGAAAATGAAATGAGCTATCAAGACACGAAAAGAAATGGAGGAATCTTAAATGCATATTACTAAGTAAAAGAGGTTAATCTGAAGAGACTAGATACTACATGATTCCAACTACATGACATTCTGGAAAGGGCAAAACCATGGAGACACTAAAAAGATTTGTGGTTCCCAGGGGTTGAGACAAGGAAAGAAGGGGGAAAGAGAAAGAGCACAGTGGGGCAGCCTGGGTGGCTCAGCAGTTTAGCACCACCTTCGGCCCAGGGCCTGATCCTGGAGACCCGGGATCGAGTCCCACGTCAGGCTCCCTGCTTGAGCCTGCTTCTCCCTCTGCCTGTGTCTCTGCCTCTCTCCCTCTCTCTGTGTCTCTCATGAGTAAATAAAATATTTTTTTAAAAAAGAAAGAGCACAGTGCACTTTTAGGGGAGTACAATTACCCTGTGACACTTCAGTGGTGGATACATGTCACTGGATGCTCGTCCAAACCCATACAAGGCACACCACCAAGAGTGAACCGTTATGTAAACTATGGACTTTGGATGATAATGATGTGTCAGTGTAGGTTCGTTAACTGTAACAAATGTACCACTGTGGTGAGGGGTGTTGGTAGTGGGGAAAGCCATGCATGTGTGGGGGCAGGGGGTATATGGGAACTCTGTTTCTGCTCAATTTGCTCTAAACCTAAAAGTCCTCTAAAAAATAGTCTATGTTTAAAAAATAAATTAAGAATAGAGAATAAAAATTTTGTACAGGATAGTTGGATTCCTGAAAGTACAACCATGAACCCAGTTGAAGAAATAGTGGGTAAGGGACTTCATATGCATCATTTCTAATTCGTTTTTTTTCCTTTTAGAGATGAGGGGAGGGGGGAGGAGGGGAAGAAAAGGGAGAGAGAATCCCAAGCAGGCTCCATGCCCAGCACAGAGCCCAACATGGGGCTTGATCTCACAACCCTGAGCCAAAACCAAGAGTCGGGTGCTTAACCAACTGAGCCACCCAGGTGTCCTGCATTATTTCTAATTCTTAAAATCACCAACAGGATACATATGATTATTCTAATTTTAGAGATGATTTAACTGGGACAGATTTAAGTAAGTTGACCCAAATCACATTGCCAGTAACTGGCAGGACAGGATTAAACTCAAGTCTTCCATGTAAATGAAAAACCCATGCTCCCCTTTTTTAAAGATTGTATTTATTCATGAGAGACACAGAGAGAGAGGCAGAGACATAGGCAGAGGGAGAAGCAGGCTCCACATGGGGAACCCAATATGAGAATTGATCCCAGGACCCTGGGATCATGACCTGAGCCAAAGGCAGACACTCAGTCACTGAGCCACCCAGGTGCCACAAAAACCCATGCTCTTGACCATGGCACCCTGCTGCCTCCTGCTGCCCCCTCCCAAGTGCCTGCTGTGTACTTACTTAGCCAGCTTTAGCTCCATCTCATACCCTTCTCAGCCTAGCTTTGTTTGCATGCTTCTCCCCTCATCCCAACTGTGTTGCTGCTCCCACCCCTGACCTACCCTCAGTCCAGTCCTCAGTCTTAATTCCCAGCCCTGCTGACCAAATGCTTGCCAACCTCATTCTAAGCTAGCCAGCCCCTTAACCAGCACCACTCCTATCTCTAGCCTTGATCCTGCCCTTACTCTCACCTGCACACCCAGCTGTACCTTGCCCAGCCCAGCCCCACAGCAGGAATCAGGGCCCCATCCTGGTTCAAGCCCCAGTTATAGCAGATTCATCCATGAAAGGGAAGAACTCATGGCCCCCTCTGCCACAGCTAAAGGAGACCAAGTCTTCATCAATCCCAGGAAGTGGGACATCAGTTAGAGACCAACTCTGGACACCATCTATGAATTTGAGGTGCTTTGCTTTGTGAAGAAGCTTATATTCATTCTCATCTTTTTTTTTTAATAAATGGCTATAATGTCAATACTCTGAGTGGTAGCTCTCAAGGAACAGAAGAAGGACAACAGTCACCAGCTGCCTTGCAGAGTAAAAAAAAAAAGAAGTGAGCCCAATTTTGCATTGTTATAAGGAACAACTATCCATGAATTACTGCACCAATGACGCCTGTATCATGACCTCGTCTCTTTCCTAAGACACGGCAGCAGATGGTCCATACTTGTCTAGGAGCCAGTTTTCAGTAATGCTGTTATTCTATCTGCCCAAAGATGGGTAGCAGTATCTGTTGCCTGTTTAAATACCTTCTGGAATTTTGGAGAGTGCATAATTATAATATGATATTTCAACTTTCTAATGAGTTCATTTTAAATATAATTGCCATTCTAACTTTGTATGTGAAGTCAAGTTCATAATAAAGCTGTTATTATAGGGGGGGGGGAAAGCAGGCAAATGGTCGGCCAGTCAGTAGGAGTTAGAATTGGTGGGCCGAATTCCTGACTCCCTCACAGCAGCTATCACATCCTTTCTCTACAAAAGTGAAGCGATGTCTTCTAGAAGTCAAGCAGGTGCTATGCCATAGTAAAATAAGGGATCATTAGCTAAGCTCCTTCTCCCTAAGTTGTGGCCATGGTCTACTGAGGGAACTTGGAGAGCCTAGAAGGCTCAAGGGTATTCTCATCTGAGCCAAGGCTAACAATGAACGTCAATTCCATTAATTATTTTCTGTTTGAGAACTGAAACATGTTTAGTCCTCCAAAGCTGTGATCCTGACTTCATTGCCCATGATGAACACTACAACCAGGCTCACACTGGTGTTCACTGGGATACAAATACCATGGGACCCACCCATTGCCCCCACAAAGAGTTCATCAAAACCAAGTCTTTCCATCTATCTTCTTTGGTCATCATTGTGAAAAAAAAATAACACCAGGGAGCTAAGGCTATGAAACGGGTAGAAGGCTTTCAATGCCACAGTCACGCATGGCTGCTGCCCAATTCACCAGGCCAGTTCTTGGCAGACACGTTCTCTACCGGATTACACTTTCAGAGGCCTTATACCTCGGATAAGCAAAGGGTAGAAGCAGACATAATAGCCTCTGGGCTCAGTCTAATCACTAAGCAAGCTTTCTGTGCTCACCAAGCAATGATTTTATTATAATTTGGCTTCACACAGAATTGTTACAAGCTAAGAATGCACTAATTAGGGAACATGAATATTCTGTCTTTTTAACAGTCATATTTTTCAAAATAAGTTATTTAATAATCTTCCACTCCATAAAAAATGAATTAGTTTCCTACTACCACTATTAACAATTACCACAAATGTAGCAAGTTCAACAACACAAGCTATTATCTTGGAATTCAGTAGATCAGAAGTTTACAATCAAGGTAGGCAGGGCTCTATTTTTCCCAGGGGCTCTATGAGAAAATCTGTTTCCTCGCCTTCTCCAGCTTCTGAAGACCACTCACATGCATTCCTTGGCGCATGCGCCTTCCTCTGTCTTCAAAGCCAGCAATGTTACAACTCTCTGATCCTTCTTTTTTTTTTATTTTTTTATTTTTTTTTTTAAATTTTTTTTTAAATTTTTTTATTTATTTATGATAGTCACAGAGAGAGAGAGAGAGGCAGAGACACAGGCGGAGGGAGAAGCAGGCTCCATGCACCGGGAGCCTGATGTGGGATTCGATCCCGGGTCTCCAGGATCGCGCCCTGGGCCAAAGGCAGGCGCCAAACCGCTGCGCCACCCAGGGATCCCCTCTCTGATCCTTCTTGTGTTGGTCACACTTCTTTACGGGCCACAACTTGGAAAGGCTCTCCTCTTTTAAAGACTCGTGTGATGACATTGAACCCACCTGGGTAATCCAGGAAAATCACCCCATCTCAAAATCCCTAACTTGATCACATCTGCAAAGCTGGCTTTCCCATGTAAAGTAACATATTCACAGATTCTGGGGATTGGACATGGATATCTTTGGGGGCCACTATTCTGCTTACCACAAAAATAAAAAGTGATCTTAATTCCATCCATACTTTTAGTGCCTCTCATAATCCCTGGGTTTGTGAATTAGAGTTTATGGGATTGGTATCATCTAACTCCACTTTTAAGGGAAGGGCCATCTTTCATTTATTAAACATAATAGCATGACAGAACCAATTATTTGCCAAGGAGTATCTGTTGAGGCCCACAACATGAGGGAGGACTATCACCCAGAGAAGAATAGTGCATGGTCTTTTAGGGAAAATATTCCAGTATATATTAGTTTCTCACCTCTTAACCTAAAAGGCCCTGACATGCCTCTGGATTTATAGGTTAAATACAAAACCATAGAAGTACATTTTTTTTAACTGGTAGAAATTAAATTTCTGGGTTGTATCAACTTCATTATGGCATCCAGATGGATCAACCCCATCTCTTGCCCACCTACCCCACTCGTCTCCAAGATGATCAATGTTTATATTTTGAGAACCTCCCACAAAAAAACACCATCTCTATACCTTTGAGGAATTATCCACTAGATCTTTATTTTTTTAAGATTTATTTATTTATTTATCTGAGAGAGAGAAAGCACACGCACACAGAGGGAGAGTGAGAAGCAGACTCCCCGCTAAGCAGGGAGCTCAGTCCCAGGACCCTGGGATCATGACTTGAGCCAAAGGCAGGTGTTCCTCCACTGGATCTTTAAGGACCTGAAGAAATGATTTACTTCTGTTCTGACTCACTGCAACCTTTCCTGGGAGGAGAACCCCTTCACTATCTCCTATCCTTACCTGGTCTAAAAATCACCAGCATGGTGACCCTGAAAGAGCACAACTTTCTAAAAATTCTTCTCCTTCAAAGGGATCTAAACCAGTGCTGTCCAATAGAACTTTCTTCAAAGATGAAAATGTTCTGTAATCAGCACTGATAAATACAGCGCTACCAGCATGTAAAATGAGGCCAGTGTGACTAAGCAACTGAATTTTTAATTTTGATTAATCCATTTCAATTTAATATAAATCTGGCTACTGGCTACCATATTAGAGAGGGCAGACCTAGGCCACCTGGGGAAAAGGATAACTTGGCCATCAAGGTCATATTTGGATCCTGTAGATCCCAACTAGAGGGATAGGAATCAGGCACTCTAGCATACCTTGCGTGGACCACTGTAAACCAAGCATTTCCAGAGTCTAAGAAGCTGAGACCAAGCATCAAATCTTCTGTTTCAGCATCAACACACACAGCTTCCTGAGCATCCAGAACCATAGGTTTTCTGTTCTGGCCCAGAGAACCTGGCCAGTTCAAGACAGCAGGCTCAATGCACAAGAATGCTCAGAAATTTGCCACAGCTCAGCCTTGCTGTCTTTGCATTTGTCAGCAGAGAGCAGTAGCAAAAGGCACAGACCATAGCCACTGTTTGGCCACTGAGGCAACAGCAGAGTACCCTTTCTTTTCTTTTAAATTTTACTTATTTACTTGAGAGAGAGCAAGTGAAAGTGAGAGAGAGCATGAGCAGAGGGAGAGGCAGAGGGAGAGGGAGAAGCAGACTCCCCACTGAGCAAGGAGCCTGACATGGGGGCTTGGTCCCAGGGTCCCAGGATCATAATCTACTGAGCCACCCAGATACCCACAGAGCACACTTTCTAACACCCAGACACCGTGGTTGTATATTCTCCGTTGGCACCACCATTTTATAAATTGGAACTTCTAGTGGTTGTAGAAGGAGATGCCAACAAAAAATGGACATATTCAAGGAGTGCTCTTGGGTCAACTCTTCATTTAGTCTCTGCCACATTCTCAGTAACTTAACCCAATAACTAGGCGTGGGTATAACTGGGGTTATCTTGAGTTCCCCAAGGTGGAACCTTTCACTGCTATTCATCATAGTGGCCAATGCACCTGCTAACATAGCTCATTTTCTATCAGGTCTACAAGAAACCCATGGTGGCTATAACTGTCCAGATCTGTTTTTGAAACACGTTTCATTTTCATGAATTCTCCCAAGTGGGTTGCTTCCAAATTGTAGCCTCAGTTTATACTCCAACTTTTGCAAAGCAGAAATTAAAGATGACTTTTTCTCCATGCTCTACTACCACGATCACCAAGCTATCACGTCTCCTCACAGTTAAATTTCCCCTCTAATACCCATTTGTTCTGGTACATTTACGCCAGTTCCTGCCAGCCCCCAGATCCCTTAACGCAATCATGATAAAAATAACTACCAGGACAAATGTCCCATTGACAGGCCAATTTATACATAATCTTACTCTAGATCATGTCTGTCTATGAGATTCAGTTGAACAAACTGTCTCTCTGGAGAAATTCACCATGTTAGAAACCTAGCATAGACACTCACCAAAATGCCCTAAATTTGCCAATTCTACTACTTACCCCAAACTCTAAGAAGATAAGTAACCCTTCTCTAGTGCTATTTCCCATTGTTTAGGTCATCGACTCTGGGGGACTGGGGCCAGAGACCCCCTCCTTAGCCCTCAAATCCATCCTCTTCTTCATCATACCCTCCTCTTGGCAACCAAACTTGATTCCATTTCACAACCATAGCACCTGGCTGCCTTCTCTCCTGGTAAAGGATATGAAAGGATTCCAAAAAAAGTTTCAGTTCTTGGTGAACTAGGAAATGTGACCTGGTATTCCACCTCCCACATACATAACCTCTAAATAATAATGCCCTCTGTTACCAGCAAGTATCATGATCCAATAGACTGAGCTTGGGTAGAGGAACATAATGTCTCAGGACAGAGATCATTTAGAGGGCTGGCCTTTAAAAGGGACTGTTCTCTCATTAATATTGAATAAATGAACACATGGATTCTATAAATATTTTTTATCTCAATATGCTAAGGGATTCCAAGGGATTCCAAGATCTTTTCTGGCCCGCAAGAAGCTCACACTCCAGAGGAGAGGCAAGCAAATAAATCAATTATATCCTGTGAAAGAAATAAGATAAGGGCACTTAGAGAGGGTCACTTTCTTTATGATGGAGAGAGGGAGCAGGTGGTAGGCAGGGGAGACATGCCTAGTGGACTAGCAGCTAGTCAGGTGGAAGGGGGTAAGGTTGGGACAGGTATTTCTGGCAACAGGAGCAATATATTCAGTAGCATAAAAAGGAGCATCTGTGAAATGACCACCCAGCTCACAAACCACCAGAGCCCCAGGCGGCCAAAATAAGATGGGAGAGAGTGGGAAGTGAGACATTCCTAAGGAGGAGCAGTCATTTCATGCCCAAGGGCTTGGTTTTATTCTGAAGATCATAGGAAAACCACCAAAGCCTTTTTAAGCAAGGGACAAGATATGATCAAGTTTGTGGTTCAAAATAAAGAGTGAATCCAGTGTGAAGACTGAATGAGAAGCTGAATCTGGAAGCAAGAGGATCAATGAGGTGGCTGCATTGTGATTCAAGAGCCAGATGACAGTGGCACCTGGTTGGCTCAGTCAGTGGGAGCACACAACTCCTAATCTTGAGGCCATGAGTTCCAGCCCCACACTGGGGGTGGAGATTACTTCAAAAAACAAAACACAAAACCAGAATGAGATGACAGTGGCCAGGGTGAGGACAGAGCACTGGAGAGAAACAGGCAGTTTTGGGAAATATTAGAGGTAGAAAGAATAGGGCTTGGTGATTAAAATGGCCACAGCAAATCTGAGGAAGCAAGGGTGCTCTATGAGAATCCCCAAATTTCTGGTTTGGACAGCTGGGTGGTTGGTGTGATTTGTTGAGACGGGGAATGAAGTTGTCCCATTATAAGACCTATCCTCACTCTTTTTTTTTTTTTAAGATTTTATTTATTTATTCATGAGAGACACAGAGAAAGAGAGGCAGAGACAGAGGCAGAGGGAGAAGCAGGCTCCATGCAGGGAGCCCGACATGGGTCTCCAGGATCCAGGATCCCGCCCTGGACTGAAGGCGGCGCTAAACCGCTGAGCCCCCGGGGCTACCCCCCATCCTCACTCTTAACTCATCTCAGACTCCCCCTCTGACCCTTGGGCTTTCTTGGTTTCTTAGTTTCAAACATCAGCCTCCAGTCTTCCCCTGCTCCACTGGTTTGCTCCCTGAAGGAACATCTGCTTTTGTTTCATTCTTGATCTTTCCTGGCCCCATGATATACCCTGTAGGGTGGATCCTTTGGCTCACCCCACTGACCTCTAGTCAAGTCTCCACCCTAATTAACCAGTCTGACTTATGCACTTAACCAACCACCCACCTTGTCGCTGAAGCTGCCTTCATTCATCACCCTGTCTCCACTGAACCCGGCCAGCCCTTTTCAGAGTCACTCAGAGCCCAACAAAAAAGTAAATTGCTATCAATCCACAGCAGAACTCTAGACCAAATTCTAGAAGAGATATTTTGTGAACCCTAAAGGGGAGCTCACATAGGGTTTACGAAGAACAGAATTAAATACTTTTCTTAGATAGGCTTATTAGATTAATTAATTGGGGAAATGTTGTGGACAGAAAGACATTTGACCAAATTTCCCTTGTCCTCACAGACAAGACCAAATGGCCAATTAGGGGTCTTCACCTTTGCTTGGATAACTGTAGCCTGCGAATAGCAATTAATTGATTAATTAAATGATTGATTAATCCCCCTGCAAGTGCTCAAAGACTCTGTCCTTGGTCTCATCTTCAACAAAACTTTTATCGGTGATTTGGACAAAAAGAGACGCTATAGTTATTAAAATATGGGAATGACATTGAGCTAGTTTGTTTAATGGGCTATCACATTGAAAAGCTACAGGATCTACGTAAGTGGGGATGATAGTCACAACTAACCAAAAAGTACTGGAGATAGATATGAAGTCTCTCTTCGAAGAGAGAACAGTTTATGAAAACAAAGCAGAACAAAACCCAAAGGTTTTCCTGCCACAAAGAGCAAAGTGAGCAAAGACCTCCTCGTTCCTCCACACCCACGAGGAAGTCAGAGGCCAGAGCAAAGGAACCCGAGTTACCGTCTGCTCTGAACCTAGCACCCAGCTCTTAGTGGGGTTTACTACGACTTTGCAAATTTGACAGTGCGGCTCCCTGCGGGCAGTAGAACAACTTGGCCTCTATTTGCATCTTAAAATAAAGAAAAGAAAAACAGGGGGCATAACCTGTTAGTTAAGAGTGCAACATCTGGAGCCAAACCAATGGTTCAAATTTCAATTCAGCTACTGATTAGTTTCATATTTAACCTGACTGGCCCTCCATCATCTCCTAACCCTGGAAAGATACTTACTCCATCAAGTTCTCATAAGAAATCATCCGAGAGACAAACCTAAACTCACTTTAACCATATTCGGTAGATCACCCAGGATGCCCAGAGATGAGATGAGAGATCTTGAGAAGGAAAACAGTAGCTATGCTTGGGGGAAAAAAATGGGAGAAACCTTTTTCTGTGTTGCTCTGAAAGGTACCATCAAGATCAATAGATAGAAATATTTGTGGTGGAAATGTCTTTCGATTTGCCCTGAGGAAGAACTGTTTCAGCTGGGACCACTTATGAAAAGCTGTGTGTGTGCCGGGACTGGGGGGCCGTGCAGTGCAGCTTGCACAACCACCTGCCAGGGATGAAATTCAAGGGAGTCTGGCCCTGGGAGTGGGGCTAGGTTAGTGGTCCTGAAACCAGGCTGATCGTCGGAGGCACACAGAGAGCTTTTCCACATGCAGGATCCATGTCTGCATCCTGGTGAGTCTGGATAGGGCAGGGGGCCAGAGTATGTATTTTAGGAAAGTTTGCCAAGAGACTGATGAAAAGCCAGGCCTGGAAACCTCTGGATTATGACCTATGTTTCCTTGAGTTTAAGAGTCTGTGATATGATATATGCTGAGTTGAAGTTTGAAGAGGGAAGCTAGTATACACGAGGGCTGGAGTGTCACTGTAGGATGGATGGGGTCATGGAGGATGGCCAGGATCCGTGGGGGCCCCGCTGTCCTCTGACAAGGGGACACTCAGGTATATGTCAACGTCCTACAAACCTCCAGAATACATAATCTTTGAAAACCATCGTCAGGGACACCTGGGTGGCTCAATAGTTGAGCATCTGCCTTTGGCTCAGGTCGTGATCCTTAGGGTCCTGGGATCGAGTCCTGCATTGGGCTCCCCATTGGAAGCCTGCTTCTCCCTCTGCCTATGTCTCTGCCTCTCTCTGTGTGTCTCTCATGAATAAATAAATAAAATTCAAAAATATTTTTTGAAAACCATCATCACAAACAATCCCTCCCCAGAAGAATCATAAGGATATATTCCATTTTGAGAGGTGAGCTAGGTCTTAGACAAAACTGAAGAGAAAAGGAGATGCGACAATAGATGCTATGGCTAATGAAGGGAGCAGAGGAGAGGTGCTGACTTTGTTACTCTTTAATTGGAAGAAGATGTTATTTTAGGCAACAGGACATTTAAGAAATGCCATTAATTGTTTGTTGCTGTCACCGATGTGAAGAAGGTGGATGGGGGGCAGGGAATGGGTGTTTTAAAATAAGCCATTGATATAAAGTAAAGAGGGGGCACCCACCTGGATAGCTCAGTCAGTTAAGTATCCAACTCCTGATTTCGGCTCAGATTATGGTTTCAGTGTCACAGGATCGAGCCCCATGTGGGGCTCCATGCTCAGTGGGGAGTCCGCTTGAGATTCTCTCTCTCTCCTGCTGCCCCTCCCCCTGCTGGTACTCATGTTCTCTCTCTCTTTCTCTCTCTCTCTCTCTCTTAAGTATTAAAAAGTAATGAGGAGTTCCTAGGCCCCAGGGTAGGGGTGGGGGTGTAGGTTAGAGTACTAAAATACTAATCAATTACTAGTTACAAGGATAAGCACTTCCCTAGTCATCCTAACCCAGTAAGCACCGCTCAGTTATAGTATTGAGACACTGGCCAGTTCTCAGAGCAGCATTTCCCAACGCTGGGCAAAGAAGGACACCTAAGGAACTCGAGAATGCAAATGTATGCCAAACATTGTGTGCGTAGCTGTATAAGTTGGTCTCCCGCACATTTTCACAACCCTTTTTGAACTTTACGTAGACACTATTGTAATCAGTGAAATACATACATAGTCACTTAAAAACATTACTGAACTACTTCAGTAACTACTACTACTGAACTCTTACATTACTGAATTACTGAGCAGTTTTTTATCACCTAGCTCTGTCCCAACCAATGGGACCAAATACAAGTACAGCTGGGCATGCACAAACCTTCTCGTGCTTGTGGGAGTGCAAACTGAGTTCCATAGCTTAGGAGGGGCCTATCCGAGTTCATTTTCTTCCCATACACTCTGCAAATAGCTTTCCCTGGCTTCATACGGAGCTGGCTCTTTAGGTGTCAGGAGACAGGAGCACAGAGGGGGCTGGAGGAGACAGCAAGGATGTAGCCACCTCCCTTTTGTGGTTGGGGGGGTGTCTGCTTCCCACCCAGTGAAAATCTTTGTACAGCTTTCCGGCAAACACCTCTCTGAGGCTACGCATGTAAGTGAAATAAAGTATAATTTACTTTATTAAAAAAAAAAAAAGACTACTACTAAAAAACCAAAGAATAATCAGGAAGAGGATTGCCTGAATTAGGCATCGTTTCAAAAAAGTAATCATTGATTTTTCTATGATGTACAAGGTTGTAAACTGCCCTCCAGGAGTTTACAGAAGAGTGGGGATGCCACCAGGAAAGGGATGGAGGAGAAATGTTATGCATGCCCCAGAGTTGGACCCAGTGACTTATTAACTTCTATTAAATTAGATTATAGCTGTACACTATGTAAAGCTTTATCCAATGATGAAATTTGGTGCAGGCACATTGTTGAAAATGATGCACTCACCCCCCCCCCCCCCCCCCCGCCCCGTGGAGGGAGTGTAAAATGATGGAGTCCTTTACCAAACTTAATGGTGCATTCAAGAGCCTTAAAATGTTCGGGCCCCTTGACCCAGTCATTTATGGGAATTTCATTTTGAGTAAATAAGCCAAAGGAAGTTAAAGTTATATGCAGAAATAATGTCACTGTGCACAATTTCTAATATTGAAACTTTAGAAGCAATCAAAAGGCTTAACAATAGGGGAATATAAAAGTAAATCATAGTAAGGCTACTCAACAAAATTCTATGTAGCCATTAAAGTGTCAATAAGAAAGAACTATAGAAACGTGACAAATGCAGAAGATAAAGCACTGAGGGGGAAAAAAGCACAATATAAGATCGTATCAATGCCATAATTATAGTGAAATAAAAATATATTACCTACGAAGAAGGGCTGAATGGAAACATGAAAAAAATCCAAATGATTTTACTTAATGTGAGGAATTTTTGTATGAATTTATCTGTTTTTATCTTAGAGCATGTTTATATCATGATAAAGCTCGGCGCACCAAAGAAAGCCTGAACGAGAACACAGAAATGGTTTCCTCCTCCACCTGTGTATTATGAATGTAAGAGGCCGTTATCACGAATTCTCATTTTTAACATGACCCTCTCCTCAGGTGGAGGGAGAAAATTGGACGTAGGGTACAAGGCACTCACTGTTGAGTTTGCACACCAGCAGGGCATGGTGTCTCCCTCCCGGTCTAGAAGGAGCTACAAAGCAAGTGGCCGTCAGGAGAAGGTGGACGTTGTCTACAGTGAAGCCCAAGCCAGGGTGCACATAGGCTGCCAACCCCCTTGGGCCTGGAGGTTCTCCACCTGCTGGTGTTCTCAATCCTGGTTGTACATGACAATGGTCTGGGGGAGGACAGTGAGATTTTAACACTTTGGGTGCCTGGACCTCACCTCCAGGGATTCTGATTTCATTGGTCTATGGGTAGCTAAGTAAGATGAGGGGATGCTAGGAGAACTCCCCTGGGTGATTCTTCCCAGAATGAGGGCTGACAACCTCTGGTTTAGGCCCTTTGAACTTCTAGACTGTATCCTGGAAGCCTTGGAACTGGCCCCAAAATTTGAATTAGAAGAGCACTCCATTCACTCTCTTTACTTTTTATTGCAGTAAAATACATATGACACAAAATTCGCCATTTTCATCATTTTCAAGTGTACCATTCGGTTGCAGTAAGTACATTCACAGTGTTGTCCGACTATCATCTCTGTCCAGTTCCACAACGTTTGCATCATCCCAAATGGAAACCAATAAGCCATGGCTCTTCATTGCCTCCTACCTCCTGGCAACCACCTTTAAATTCGCTTATTCTGGGCAGCGCAGATCACTGGGATCACGCACCGTGTGGCCCACGGGTCCTCCAAGTGGTAGCGTGTGTCAGTACCTCATTCCTTTTCGTGGCTGACTAGTGTTCCACTGTATGGACAGACCGCATTGTTTATCCATTCGCCCGCCGATGGGCATTTGGGTTGTGTCCATCTTTTGGCTTCCATTCACTTTTCTCCCCAACTCTGAAGTCCCTCAGGCACAGAAGACCTGGAGAGGAAGAGCTTTAGAAGTCAAGGCTCTGGAGCAGGTTCGCAGTTCTCCAAGTGTGATCTCCCAACCAGCTAGGAACCACTTAGGAACTCACTAGAAATGCAAAATCACTGTCCCTGCACCAGACCGACTGAATCAGAGTCTCTGGGGGGTAGGTGGTTATAAAACTCTATGTTGTAACAAGTCTTGCAGGTGACTGAGACACGGGCTGACGTTTGAGAACTACGGGGTCCCTGACACTGGCTGGGATTCCAACTCGAGGTGTGTCTGCTGTCTTCACTCAGGTCAAAGCACCTTCGGAGCAGCGTGGTCCGGCCCTGGGCAGCCTCCCCGGTGGTTCAGTAATAACACCCCGTCTGTCGGGATCCAAGCTGCTAGTGTCACTGAGTTCAGCTGGTGCATGAGACAAGGTTGACACGACTCCCTCGTGTTATCACAGCTCTCTGCAATAAACAAACACATGTTGTAAGAAAATAGACTTAATTAGAGAGCTGCATCCTAGCAGTTTACATTGTTGAGTGTCTCATACACAGGGAACCGCAATCAACACGCTCACTTCGGAGAAGCTACCAGAAAACAATTGGCAGGGTCTCCACAGGGCCCGGTGTTCTGCTTCTCCTTCCTGCCTGTGAGGATCCCTGCTCTTCCCGCCAGCCTGCACCCCTGCCCACCTGTCCGTCCTGGGGACCAGGTGTCGTGGCACCTCCACGCCTTCGCTCAGGCTGCTTCTCCTCCCTGTGACCACCCTGTCCTCACCCCCCGCTCATCCAATCCCATCCATCTCTCATTATTCAGCCCCACTTCTTTTTTAAAAAAAATTTTATTTATTTGTTCATGAGAGATACAGAGAGAGAGGCAGAGACACAGGCAGAGGGAGAAGCAGGCTCCATGCAGAAAGCCCGATGTGGGACTCGATCCTGGGACCCCGGGGTCACGCCCTGAGCCAAAGGCAGACGCTCAACCACTGAGCCACCCTATTCAACCTCACTTCTATCTTCTCTCCTGAAAGCTGGAAGACGGGGCATGCCAGCAGACAGCCATCTCTTCCCCTGGTGCCACCATCCCTATTTGGACACATTGTATGGCCACTTTCTGTTTGCAGTCTTTAAAATAAAACAAACAAACCAAACATAGACACCTTTTTTAGAGCAGTTTTAAGTTCATAACAAACTTGAGCAGACCATACAGAGATTTCTTCTACACCCCCTGCCCCCCTCACACACACAGCTGCCCCCATTATCAGCATCCCCCACCTGAGTGATACTTTTGTTGGGGAACGACAAGGACACATCATTATCACCCAGAGCCCATTCTTTACATTAGGGCTCACTCTAGTACATTTTAGGGGTTTGGATAAGTATATAATGACAAGCTCTGATGTGTATGATGTAGCAGGGGGCGATATTGTTTAAAACCACAACTGTGGGGGCACCTAGATTGCTCAGTGGTTGAGCATCTGCCTTTGGCTCAGGTCATGACCCCGGGGTCCTGGGAACATCAAGCTCTGGGCATGGCCTGAGAAGGAAAGGGGAAAATGAAGAATGAGTTAAACTCTGTTCTGTAAGGAAGTGGCTGGAATTTGAGGGTTGGAGGATCTAGTGAGCTGTGCAGACAGCAGGTCCCAAAGAAGAGCAAGCCCGGGAAGATAATGCCACGCCAGGGCCTCAAGGGAACATGGTCAATAATCCTGACAGGGGACAGGACATTTAGCTTTCTGCTATTGCCTATGCTATGCTGTGCCCCGACTCCTCTGCTTAGGCCAAGAACAGAGCCTAAGGCACAAAGGATAAGGGAACTGGGGCTGTATAGAGCAGACAGTGATGTGGGCGGGAAAAAAGCTGTCACCACCTGGGCCTGACCAACCCGGTGAGCTGAGCAGGAGACCACTAGCCCTCCAAGACAGTCTCTGGAAATCCTGAGGAGGGCCTGGATCTCCCAGAAGGGGAGATGGGACTCGGCCAGTTACCCCGGATCACAAAAAGGATGAGCCCAGAAGTCTGGACCACTTAAAATCCTGCTTGTTTTACAATTATGATCACACAATGTCTACTGTGCAGAAACAGCACAAGGCTATATTTGGCCTTTCTGGATCATTCTGCTGTGATGGTGGTTGAGACACAGGGGCTTTAGGAGTGCTCCCTGCCAGATAGTTGAGGGGGCCAATATATTAGGCAAAAATCACAATAAAAGGAATGTGCATCGAGTATCCTCTGGGTGCCATATATTCGTTTTGTTTTGCAATAGCCAGAACAGGGAGTTAACTGCCTCGACACTTTTTCAGACTAAAATTACTGCAGCCATGATACAGAGAGAATTTTGGGTCCTTAGTCATCCATATGTCCATGCACTCAAGTGGACTAAAGATCCCCTTCTCTTTTTTTAGATTTATTTATGTATTTTAGAGAGAGAGGGAAAGCGTGCATGCATGGGGGAGGGGCAGAGAGAGAGAAGCAGACCCCCACCCCCACCCCGCTGAGCACAGAGCTCCACTTGGGACTCCATCCCATGACCCCAAGATCATGACCTGAGCGGAAACCAAGAGTCGGACACGCAATCAACTGAGCCACCCAGGTGCCCTTGGAGATCCCTGTCTACGGTGGATCTTGGATCTACTCTGCCGTACACACTTCCCTTTTCTGAGCCAAGGTCACGAGTACCTTCAGGTCAAGTCCTTCCATTATCTGCTGGTTCTATCCCATCTTGGCTGAGGGAGAAACCGCACCACACCACACAAACTGAACCCATGCAATGTCTGCTTCTCAGCAACTTCTCAAGATGTAGACATTCTCTTGAACTCACTGCTGCCCCAGATCCGTCAAAGGCTCAGCTGACTAGGATGTTGAGAGTTCCATGACCCTGGGTAGCTCTCTTAACATTTTTTCCTGGGCCTCGGTTTACCCACTTGCAAAACAGGGCTATTGTGTTACCAGCTTCACATGGTTGTGTGAGACTTGAGTGAGGTGACCCAGGCAGAGGGCTCAGCGCTCTCACGGGCCCCTAGTAGTGCTCAGCAAGCAGCAGCAATCACCACACCTGGTTAAGCCAGGACAGCCAAGGACTCTCAGTGCAATGCTTTCTATTGGATTATGCTGTGGCTTGTTGCCATTAACCTCCGCGAAGGGACAGCAGTGGCACCTGTTACTGTGTCTATGCTAAAGAAGCCGAGGACACAGTTTATAATGCTGTTGCAGTGTCCCAGTGTCCTCCTTTGAAGGGTTCTAGAGATCTTTCTTTCCACCCTAGTCTGAGCCCTCTTTCCAACTTATGAGCACCATGAATGATCTAAAATCAGGTCTCTGGCCTCACACTGGCCCTGAGAAAGCAAGTACAACTTTGTAGTAGGTATTCGGCATGGGCCTCGTGTCCGCTTCGTTTTATGACCCTGCCCCTCGTTCTCCTTACGAGGTGTCATTCTCTGCCTGGGGAAAATAACTCATCATCATCATCATCATCATCATCATCATCATCATCATCGTCATCCCCAAGCCCCTTCTGGAGGAGGCAGATAAGACCCAGGCTTTAGAGTCTCTGACTCAGATCTAAATCCAGGACTACTACTTTTCACTGTGCCTCAGTTTCCTTATCTATAAAATGGGTATGATAATCCTAAAACCTCTTCACGAGGAGGAGGTGTAGTGTACTAGCTAAGAACCTGGAGCCCAATCATCTTCGAATCCAGGCTCTGACACCAGCTGAATGACCCTGAGCAAGTTTTCTAACCTTTTTGAGCCTAGGTCTTTGTCTACAGAATAAGGATGCTGGTAGCTACTCCTTCAGAGGAGAAAAAACATAAATTAATATACAATGGAATCATCTAAACTACGCTTGGCACATAGTAAGCAGCATATTAGCTGTCAGCTGTTAGGATCGCTATTGTTATACCTGCAAAGTGCTTCGAGTGGCAACGGCTGCTAGCTCTCACCCCTCCCTGGTCACGAAGACTGAACAGCAAGCAGCTCTCCCGGTAACTCTGGTCTCCTCCAGTGTGGGCCAGGGCAGGAATTCGTGAGCAAGTGTCTGCATGGGACACTTGAGCGTGAATCCTCCCAAGCCTCTGGCCTTGGCAAAGCCAGGAGGGAAGGCTGGAAGGAGGCAAGAGGGTGAGGACAACCCATCTTAGATGCACCTGGTGCGGGCTTTCTCCAGACAAGAGAGAGCCTCGACCTTTGAATTTCCAAACTAAATAAACCCACAAGCTGAGCACTTAAGCGGTGTGTCGACAAACGAGCTCTGGTATGTGGACAAATGAGCTCCACAGCCTGAAGACTGGGGATGTGTTTCTTATGTAAATCCACATGAGCAAATAGAACATGCTCTTCTTCCTTTTCCAAATAACCCAGCCTGGGAACAAGAAGCCACCATCTGGTTAAGCAGGGGTGAGGCTGCAGCCCAGGTGGGTCCCTACCAGCCTTCCCACCACCTGCTCCTCGCCACTCCTGCTTCCCTCTCTGCACCCCCGAATCATTTTCTCTTATTGTCATACCTCCAGGCACCGAAAGCTACCTTGGCAAATTAGAGATGAGGTCAGAAATAGACACGGGGCTGTGGCTGAGAAGAATTTCCAAGGAGAGAAAGGCATCGACGGAAACAGAAGCTGTAGTAGAGCAAAAAAAATAAATAAATAAAATAAAGAGAGAGAGAGAGAGAGAGAGTTTTAAGGCTTCAAGCAAAGAAATCAGCATGATAGAGAAAAATATAGGAAAAAAGGATCCAAGGATCAGGACGTTATTATCATGTTTGTTATTTCACCTTTTTAAAATGCTCACTAAGCACCAAGCTTACATGCATCCTCTCATTTGATCTTTGAAGATAGGTGCTGTCACTTTATAGGTGGAGAAACTGAGGTTTAGAGAGGCTTGGAGATTTGCCTGAGCATCATTGTGCCCCATGTGAGTCAGGGTAGATTGGAGAAGATTCACAAGAGATCCATAAAGATAAAGAGGAACCTGAAATTCATGCCTTTTATCAAAAGGCTAGATAGTGTGGTGAAAAGAAAGCTGGGGAGCCGGTGCAGAGGGGAGGAAAACTTGGTAGCGACATTCTTGCTCCCTTTCCTCTTTCCTGGTGGGTCCTTGAGTGTCCTGGGGGCGGGGGTCATGGCTGGGGGAGCTCGCCCCACCCTCAGCTCCAGGAGAAGGCGCTAATGTGCTCCACCGGTGAGCACTGACCATCTCCCACACATGCTCCCCAGCAGTGAGTGGTGCAGGGGTGGGTGGAAGACTCATTGTGAGCCAGTGAGGTAGGAGGTATGTTTCCTGGGGTCTTCTAAGAAAAAAAAAATCTATTCCCTTTTATGGAAGCTCCGCTCCCTGCCCCCCAAATAATAATGGCATCCGCTGGGGCTGAATAAGGAAGCATGTGGCCCTAATGGTTGCTTTCAAATAGCCATTCTCCCTTTCTTCTTGGATAAGAAGGATTCAATTTCTGACTAGGCACACTTGGGTCCAGCACAAGATTTTGTTTCCCAGTCTCCCTTGCAGCTGCCCTATGTGACTGTGATCCCAGCCAAAGGAATGTAAGCAAAAGGGTTGTATGGTACTTGCAATGAGTCTCCTTACAAGTGAGATGGCAAGACTTTCTCATGTTCCTTCCTCTTGCTTAGAATTCAGAGGTAATGATGAGAGTTCCAGCAGTCATTTTGGACCTTGAGATGACCTTGAGATATGGAACTAAAAGATATGCCTTAAGATATGGAACTCCAAGTTGGACATCTGGGCCCATGATGGAGCCACCATACCAGCCCTGGACTGCCTGTCTCTGGATTTCTCTTGCACGGAGGAGAAATACCCATCTATCTTGATACAGCCACTGTAATAGTGGAGTTTCCATCACACAGAGCAAACTCAATTCTGATGGATGGACCCAGATTTCTGCTGACAACCATCTTGTAGCTGCAAAGGAAGGCAGACTTGGGATAAAGCTGATACCATGCAGCAGAGCAGAAACAAAAGAAACTAGATCTTTCAGTACATCATGGAGCTGCTGGATCAAGCTTCTCCCAAATTTGATATTTATCATGGGACTTTGCAGTTACGTGAACAAATACAATTGCTTTATTTTTTAAAGCTTATTTAAATTGAGGGTTTTGCTACTTGCAAGCAAAAGCATCTTAGTAGCTACATACTCCAATATTCTTAAGGAGGTAATACATTAGTACACAATATTTCATTTCCAAAGGAAACAGTACAAGCAGAAGTTAATTTAAAGCGCATCTGGGTTTTCCTTACAGTGAACTCATTAAACACATGAATAAGGCCTGGATGATTTTTTTCAATCACCTCACATTTATTGAGCCCCTGCTATGGGCCAGGTATTTGATGTAAATTATTGTTCATCCCTGCAATGGTACTGAGTGAAAGAAATTATTATTCCGGTTTTACAAATGGTGAAATCAAGGTCTGGAGATTTAAATAAGTTGCCCAAGGCCATGTTACTAATAAGGACACAGCAGAGACTGGGAGCCCAGCCTACGGAGATCCCACACCCCCGAACTTTGCACTGCACTGAGCCCTGGCCATAGATGCCACACGTCTGAGTGTTCTGTAGCTCCTGTCTTTTAATCTTTGCCTTTGGGAAACTTTCAGCTCAGCTCAGGCAGTTTTGAAGAACACTTGTATCAGACTAAGAAGAGGAACCTGCAGTTGGGTGACCCACCATATCTTCCTGGTCAGAGATACAACTGTCCCCTCCCTTTCTTGCCTCGTCTTGCCCTCTCTCGCTCTGTGGCTTTCTGCGAGGAATGGCACATTTGGATACCTGGACTATTTCTTCCTCTTTGGGACCGGACCAATTGTTGGGAGCATCTGTCCTGGATGTTGGATCCAGCTCGTTGTCTGCCTTAACAAATTACTCAGGCTCCCTAGTGTTTGTTCTACTCCTCTGCTAAATGTTTGAATCTCCTTTTCGTTTAAGATTTAGAGTTGAACATTATGCTCCAAAATGGCCTTGGCACCAGTTAATTAGTGCTGATATAGTGCATCCAGACTGAGCAATACCCAACATGCAGGTCACACTGGGTTTGGCGGCCCTGTTTTGTTTTGTTTGTTAGGTTGGTTGGGGTTTGCCTATGAATGGGAACACGAAGAGTTTTGTATGATATTTATTGAAGTTAAAGCGTGTCATTCATTTGCTGACATTATGTGATTCAGTATAAGCAAACGTCCACTCCAAATGTGAAGTCATATGAGGTGTACTACCTGTGACTCTATACTATGTGGAAATAATCCCCTTCTGTTAAATATTTTCAAATAATTCAATTTTTTTAAAAGGCCAAATAAATAGAATAAAATGTCTACCCCTCGGCCCCACTACCATGTTTCTTCCTTGCATAAGTCACTGGGCAATCATCAGTGAGGTAATATCAGTCAAAGGAGCCTGTATAGGAATATATAAATATCAGTCACTGACATTTCTTAGAATGCTAATAACATTTTGTCTGCCCAGACAAGTCAGAGTCTCAAATTTTTCTATACATAAGCCACTGTAGTATAATTTACCATGGAACTCTCAGTACATACAATAATGTCCAAGCAAGTTTCCCAAATATACTGATTCTCTGGAGTGTCTCCCACTCCCACAATCCACTTAAGAACTTCACTAGTAACCAATAAAAGAAGCAATGGGGATCCTTCTGTAGCCAAGAAATAGGTACTTCCCAATAAGCAACTTAAAAGCATGAAATTCAGTCTAAAATATATTTTATATGTTCATACAACATCTAGCAGAGCATTGTTAGAATAGTGTATGTTCAAGAGCATGAGAAGACAAGCCACAGACTGGGAGAAAATACTTGCAAAAGAGACATCTGATAAAAAAAAACGTTAACCAAAATATACAAAGAACTCCTAAAATTCAACAATCAGAAATCAAACAACCCGATTTTTTAAATGGGCAAAAGATAGGAATAGACCTCTCACTGAAGAAATTATAGAGGTGGCAAATAAGCCCATGAAAGGTTCTCAACATCTTCTGTCATGAGGGAATTGAAACAATAATAAGAAACTACTACATACCTATTAGAATCACCATATCCATAACATGACATCACCAAATCCTGGCGAGGATGTGGGGCAACGGCAACTCTCATTCATTCATTGCTGAGGGGAACGCAAAATGATACAGGCACTTTGGAAGAAACATGCCAGTTTCTTAAAAAACGAAATACACTCTTTCCATATATCCAGTATTCATGCTCTTTGGTGTTTCCCCAAATGAATTAAAAACTCATTTGTAGGGATGCCTGGGTGGCTCAGTTGGTTAAGTATCTGCCCTTGGCTCAGGTCATGATCTCAGGATCCTGGGATCGAGTCCCCTCCCTGTTCAGTGGGGAGTCTGCTGCTGCCTCTCCTCTGCCCCTCCCCCCAGCTTGTGCTTTCTCTCTCTCTAATAAAAAAATAAAATCTTTTTTAAAGAAATCATTTCTATAGAAACCTGCACATGGATGCTTGGATGCTTAGAGCAGCTTTACTTACAATTGCGAAAACTCGGAAGCAACCAAAATGTTCTTTAGTACATGAATGGATAAATAATAAACTGTGATCTGTCCATACAACAGAGTATTATTCAGCGCTAAGGAGGAATGAGTTACTAAGAGGAAGAACTATAACTAATAATAACTTATTACTAAGTGAAAGAAGGCAACCTGGAAAGGCTACGTACCATATGATCCCAACTGTGGAAAAGGCAAAACTACAGAGACAGTAAAAGACTTGTGGTTGTCAGGGGTTGGGGAGATGGGGGATGGATAGGCAGAGGCATTAAAATCACAGAAGATTTTTAGGTGAATGAAATTATTCTGTATGACACTATAACGTGGCTACATTTCACTATACCTTCATCCAAACCCATAGAATGTATAACACCAAAAGTGAACCATAAACTATGGACTTTGGGTTTTTTAAATATTTTATTTATTTATTTGAGAGAGAGAGAGAGAGAGCGCAAGAGTGGGAGGGGCAAGGGGAGAAAGAGAAGCAGCCTCCCCACTGAGCAGAGAGCCCAACACAGGGCTCGATCCCAGGACCTTGACATCATGATCTGAGCCAAAGTCAAACACTTAACCGACTGGGCCACCCAGGAGCTCCTAAACTATGGACTTCAGATGACAATAATGTGTTGGCACGGGTTCCTGAATCGTAACAAATGTACCACTCTGGTAGGGGATGTTGGCAATGGGACAGGCCGTGCATTTATGGGGACAGGGGGCACCTGAGAACTCTGTACTTTCTACTACTAAATTTTCTGTGAACCTAAAACTGCTTTAGAAAATAAAGCTGGTTTTGCCAGGTTAAGCAAAGGCTCAACCAAAGCCAACTCCCAACTGGAGATGCCACTGTATGCCTCCATTATCCTGGAGGGTGGTGGCACAGCCTGAAAAGCAGAAAGTAATGCATTTCCACTGGACACAGTCATGGAAATAAACCAAAGAAGTTCTGTAACCCTGGAAACAAAGCCAGACGTATCGTTTCAGTTCTAAAGGGCAGGTTCTAAACAGCCCTAATGCTACCCAACGCCATTGCTAATGCTACACACGTAGTCCTCACACTACACACGCCGATCATAGGAGGTACGGCGGGAAAGTCCATATGAAAAGATCAGCACCTCTGGTCTGAAATTAAAGAAATAATTGTGGGAGAACAGTGAATGCAAATTCTTTCTCTTCTAAAGCTAAGAAAGCTAGTTCGTTGCTGGTCAGAAAGCCTCTTTACAACTACTGTCAGCTAAAAGACTAAAAGGAAACAACCCCATAGGGAAAATAATTTTCCCGGGCCTTAACAGTTCTGAGGAAGTTCATGAACATCCACATGAAAGTGCACTCAAATGGCTTATGCATCAGGGTATGCACTGAACTTGCCAGGTTCACATTTTAAACGAAGATAAGCATATAGCGCAGCCCCCTACGGGAAGCTCTACTGAGACCCAAACTTACAATTATGGCTCCTTTGAAAGGACCTTGAAAGGCATTTAGTCCAACCTGCCACCCAATGCAGATCTCTTTTCTGAAACATATTCGAGAAGCCATCGTGCTGCATCTGCTTAGAGAGAGAGAATTTGTTGTGCCCTAAAATTCCCCATTTCAGGGGATCCCTGGGTGGCTCAGCGGTTTAGTGCCTGCCTTTGGCCCAGGGCATGATCCTGGAGTCCCAGGATCGAGTCCCACGTCAGGCTCCCGGCATGGAGCTGCTTTTCCCTCCTCCTGTGTCTCTGCCTCTCTCTCTCTATGTCTATCATAAATAAATAAATAAATAAACAAACAAACAAACAAATAAATCTTTAAAAACAATTTCCCATTTCACTGTTAGGACATTTTCGCTTCTAGATAGCAAAACCTACCCCCATTTAACTATTAACCATTGGGTTAATGCCTTCTTTCTAGAACGAGAGATTAAGAATGACCCTTCTTCCTGACTCCAGCCCTTAGCAGCTGTGTGAGCTTCAGCAAGTTACCGAATTGCTGAAATGTGAGCACCATGCCTGGTGTATGACTAGCACCCCATAATTTATTAGCTGTTCTTATAATTAGCTATTAGACACAATAACCCCTCCCATAATTATGGAATGGCGGCTCCATTTGTTAGGCTTGTAAGGAACAGAGACATTCTCAGATTTCCTTCAATCAGTGACTATCAACTTTCCTGTGGAATACTAGATGTGAGGGCCCCACACTTGAAGGGTTTCATGGCACCGTTATCCTGGGATTCACCTGAATCAGCACTGTTTGGGTGTGGCTCTTCTTCCCTGATGGATTCGCAGCAGGCCAAGTTCTCATGTGTCCTCATTTCTCTGGCACCAGCTTGCTGTCAGGTTCCACCTTTGACCTCTGAGCTCTGACCAGCAGCAGGCTGGGCTCTGGCTGTACACCACATCACGTGGTGCTCAATTCAGCAATCTCATTTTCTGGAATTGCATAGCAACAGAGACACTAAAAAAAAAAAAAAAAAAAAAAAAAAAAGTTTTACATCTTGCCAAAATTTGGCAGCACACTTTGGTAGTGTTTGAGGCAATGCAGTAAACCACCACGCGTCAATTGAGAAGTGCTGTCTTAAGCAACGAGATTTATCTGGAGGCCACCCTGGGAGATAGAGGAGTCCAGAATCTCCACCTCAAAGCCAGGCGTCCTGGAGACTAGCGCTCAATCCAGGAGCTGGAAGGTTGCTTAGGATACAATGCGGCTCTAACAACTGGGTTATAACAGTAAATAAAATTGCCATCTGTTGAGCTCTTAATATGGGCCAGGCACCGGGCCAAGCATTTTACAAGTGTTAGCTATCTTTTTTTTAAACCTGTTTAAATTGTGAAATAAAATACTCTTGGATTAAAGTGTTCAAAACAAATGTACAGTATAATGAACAATCCCAAAGCAAACACTAGCTCCTCAGTCAAGAAGTAGAATAACTTCAAGCACCGTAGGATCCCCCTGCCCCAAGTATTCCTGTCTGTCCCAGAAACCTCCTCTCTCCAGAAGCAACTAGTCTTTCGACTTTCATAATCATCGCTCCCTTAGTTTTCTTTAGAGTTTGCTCAACGATATATGCTACACAATATAAACTCCATCATATGTAGTTTAGTGCTGCCAATTATTAAATTTTAAAATAAAGTCACATAGTATTATTACTTCTTTCATTCAATATTGTGTTTGTAAGATTCATTCATGTTGTTCCCCACAGCATAGCTCATTCATTTTTTTGGTGCCGTATAGTACTCCATCGTGTGACTGTATCACAATCCAGCTATTCATCCTACAGTCGACGGATCTTTGCGTTGTTTCTAGCATGAGGCTATGAACAAAGTCATAGACAAGCTCGTATATATATTCTGTGGTATATGAGAAGTTCTTTTTAGAGGTGTATATCCAAGAATAGAATGACTGGGTTGTGCAATGTGCATGTCTTCAGGTTACTAGAGAATGCTGAAGTGTTTTCCAAAATGGTTATACTAATCTACATTCCCACCAGCGGCAATGAGGTTTCTGGTTCTCCACATGCTCTTCATCAACACTTGGTATTAACAGATTTTTCAAATCTTGCCAATCTGATATGCATGTGTAGTATTTAATTATAGTTTTAACGCCTAGGTTTTTAAAGCTTTAAATACATTGACTCCTACTTCATACGTTCATCTCAATCTTACGACTTTTGCTCAACATTGCATTTATGGGATTCATCTGTTGTTGTTGCATAAGGAACCTCAACGTATTTCCCTCATTAATGAGGTTGATTGTATTTCCATGTTTTTGAGTCATGCTCAGTCCTCTTGTTCAAGCCTTTTGCTTGTTTGTCCATGGGGCTGGCAGTCTTTTTTCTTATTGATTTGTAGATTTTTTCCCAATTCTAGATCCTGGTTCTCTGGTGGTCTTCCATGTTGCAGATACCTTCTTTCACTCTCTTGTGTGTCTCTTTAATCCTTACAAGGTGAAGATAAAGATATTATGGCATCTATTTCATAGTTGAGGAGACACAACAGAGCCTTCGAGAAGGTCACTGACTTGTTCGGGGTCACCTTGCTAATTAGCCTCACAGCTAGGAAAGCAAGCCTGGATCTGCCCTCTGGCCACACGCAGGCCAGGCCCATCAGTCCCTTCCAGTGCTCTGAGGTCCTCGCGCCACTTCTGCTCCAGCTCCTTCTTCCTGCCTCACGACTTCCACTTTCTGCCCTCTCCTTGTGTGGCCTTCCCAATCCCTAATTCCAGATGTTCTCACTCGCTTGGGTCCTTCAGCCTCCCCAGAGGAGGTCGTCAGCTCCATTTGACACGGCCCCGTCACACGGGCTTCACGCTAGACCACATCACGGCCGTGGCTCTGGCACCCTCCCAGGCCAACTGGCCGTGGCCAACATGGCGGAATCACAGGGTCAGCCCGCCTCAGGTGGAGCCGCGGCCGGAAGAGCACCTCAGCAGACAGACTGCTCGTCAAAGCAGCTTTCCCCTCCGGATTTTCACCTTTCAGGCTAATCCTTGCCTGTTCCTTTGACATTATCCTAACGATAACTCTCAAGCAGCCTGTCCAACTGGCGGGGGGTCTTCCAGGATGCCACACTCCCCACCTGAGGCAACGCGAGCCTCAATTCCCATCACTTCCTATCAAATCCTACCCGGTCTAAGTCACTCTTAAGTCTGCCCACTCTTTCCAGGGTAGACCCACTCGGGCCTCCACCCCAACCCCGGTTCCACCCCAGGGCAACCTACCACCATCTCCTACCTGGAAGCCAAAGAGCTACCTCATGTCCTCTTCACTTGCACTCTCTGTTCACTTCCTAATCTGTTCTCCACACAGCAGCCGGAGGGATCTATTCAAAATGCCAGCCCAGTCATGTCAGATTGTTCAAAACTTTCCATTGGCTTCTGTTTCTCTTGGCATAAGAACCAAAACCCATAAGCTGAACCTCAAGGCCCTGCAAGGTTTGGCTCTTGTTTCCTCTTGCTCCCCTGGGAACCCCTCCAGTCCTATTGACGGGCCAGGCACACCGTCCCCACAGGGCCTTTGCACTTGCACTTTGTCACCTTTCACCACACCCCACCTGGTCAATTTCAGGCCCCAGCAGTTGTGACCTGCACATCCCTGCATACCGTTATCTCAGTTATAGGCCAGACATGGTTGGTGCAAACAAGATAGCATTGTCCTCAGCCTGTCAGACAGGCAAAGATTATGATTATTGATAAAATCCTGTGTTGGGGCTGCAAGAAAACGTGCACTCTGATTTGCATTCCCATTCACGGTCCATTTGGATGGTAGGAAATATGGCAACAACTGTCATTTAAATGTTTCAGACCCTTTGACCCGGCACTTTCACCTCCGCAAATGTATCCTTTAGAAAGAAATACTCTTGCCAGTTGATGCAAAAGGTTATGCAGAACAAGTTCTGTGGTAACATTGTTCATACCAGTGAAAAGTGGAAATGGGTCACATATCAAAAAGACACTAAACTGTGGTACATTCATAAAATAGAGTATTACTCGGCCATTTCAAAGAACTGGGTAGATCCCTTTGTATTCATGTGGTGGGATATCAGGAGGTCTATCAAGCTAAAAAAAAATTAAAAAGAGTATGATTCCATTTTCATGTTTTTAAAATATGTGACAACTGTATTTTTAAATTTAAATTCAATTTAATTAACGTATAGTGTACTATTAGTTTCGGAGGCTAAAATTAACAAGTCAGGAAACAACAGGTGTTGGTGAGGATGCAGAGAAAGGGGAACCGTCTTACACTGTTGGTGGGAATGCAAACTGGTGCAGCCGCTCTGACAGCTGTATTTTTAAAATTTGGAGAAATGCACGAATCTATTGACAGTGGCTGTCTCTGGTAAAAGAGGATGAGTTAACAGGAGGATGAGTTAATTTTTCCTTCCCACGTTATATATTTCAGTGATGTTTGATTTTGCTATTTTATTACCACAGTTTATAATCTGAAAAAAATTGAATACAGAGAAAAAAAAGATAACAGTTACATAATTAAATCTACTGTGTCTCTCTTCTCCCTAGAATGCGAGCTCTCTGAGGTCAGCAAATGCTTTCACCTCATTCGATGTTGTTTCCTCACAGCCTAGCCAGGAACACAGGTGCTCACTGAACATTCATCCACTGAATGAGTAAATGAATGAATGAATGAACTGATTCTGTGGCCCCGTAAAATGTGGCACCCATTCAACGCTCCAGAAACAGACCGATGGCTGCCTCCCCTCTCGAGCTGTACTCCACGCTGTGGAAAGTCGTAGAAGTCTCTCCCCTTTTTCTAGCTGGCCTATCAAGTTGTTTGTGGATATTGAGATTTAGGGCCTTCACACCAGTACTGATTTAGGCAAATAATTTTATATTTTTGTACCTGTCAAATTTTATCTTTAGAGTTTTGTTCACATCTGCCAAGGTATTTTAAAGCCCAAACCCTGACATCTAACGAAATACAAGTCCTACTAGCTTTATGTGACCTACGCTTGATTTAGATGACTTTCGTGTTTACTTCTAATTTAGTTATAAACAAAGAAAATTACAAGGACAGGGCCCCCAACAGAACCCGGCAGCCCTCTGTGAGAGGTGGCTCTCCACGTTGACTTGGAAGAGGCTGGTCTTTCCGTGCACAGTTAAGCCCAAGCACATTGAACTCATTCCGACCTCAGGGCCTTTGCACTTGCAACTCTTTCCACTTGGAAAGCTTTGTCCAGATGGTAACTCCTTCTGGATATTTGGGGCTCAGCTCTAAGATTATCTCATCAGAAAGGTCCTCCTACTGCCCAATCTAAAACAATTCCCCCCGCCCCCAACTCTGAATTACCTTGTTTTGTTTTCTTTAAAGCACTCAGCAATAGCGAAAGTGACCTGGATCATATTTCTTATTTACCTCTTTATAACCTGCTCTCTCCCTCTACCCTCAAGTCAGTGGGGACATTGTCAGCCTTATTCGGCTCTATCTCCTGTACCTGGGACATGGTACTTACTCAATAAATATTTGCCAAGAGGATGAATAAACAGACGTGGGTCAGATAGACACCTGTGACTCCACTTGCCTGAAAACTGTTCTCTAGACCCTTGTCCTCATTTTATCTGTGAGGATGTTTTATTAATTTCCTGGGGCTGCTGTAACAAATTACCACAAGTTGGGGGGGTGCTTTAAAATACCACAATGTATCCTCTCATAATTCTGGAGGCCAGAAGTCCAAAATTAAGATGTTAAAAAGGCAGTGCTTCCTCTGGGGGCTCTAGGAGACGATCTGTTGCTTGCCTCTTCCAGCTTCGGGTGGCTGCTGGTGTTCCCTGGCTTGGGGCTGCATCATCCTGATCTTCAAGGCCCAATCTCTATCTGCTCCATCTTTACATCACTTTCTCCCCTTTTTGTGTCCTTGTAAAATCGCCCTCTTAAAAGGAGACAGGTGATGGCATTTCGGGCCCACTGGATAATCCAGGATAATCTCTCCAACTCAAGATGCTTAACTCGATCACATCTGTAAGACTTGACCACTCACTACGGTAGGCAGTACATTCTACATTCGTAGGTTTCAGGGATTAGCACCCAATATCTTTGGGGGCCACCATTCAGCCCCCTGCAGATGTCATTAGCAACTCTGAGAAATGCCTTTGCAAAATGGGGACACATCACGTGTCTGGGATTTCTCTTCCCTGCTCCTCTGGTAGCGCCTGCCACAGAGGAAAGCTCAGGAAATGTTTCCTGAATTAATAAGTGCATAGATATTGTTCTGCTCTACCACTCTCCACCCCAGCCCTCAAAGGGAGAAGAAAAAAGAAAAACGGGCCTATAGTTCCTTTAGTATAGCTGGTTTCCCCAATGCACAGATTCTCGAGAAGCCAGAATGGGTTTGGAAACTGTGGCATCTTTTTCATAAGTGAGCTCCATCTGACATGCTGCCAATACCCACCGGGAAGGATATATGATTAGTGAATGGGTAACAAGACTAAAATTATTTACAAATGAGCCTTGCCCACTAAAGAGGGTTTGGGCTGTGCTCACATTTGGTTTCTCTCCCTCTCCAGCACTCTGAGGAGGGTTGTGTTGCAGCCAAATTAGTTCTTTGTCTTTTGTGATACTAGATAAGAGAATAGGGAGAGACCAAAGGGCACTAATGAGGCATCAGGAAAATTAGTGTGCCTTTCCCAAATGGAGGGGACCCCTGATGTACCTCACATAAAAGTATAGCCTCTCGGGAAGGCCACTCAAATCTATACTAGGGTCATTCCATAGTAAAAACTATTTTCAGATCCCTAGTCTGGCTCCCAGAGTGGCACCATAAACCTGATTTTCCTGCTGATAGAGCAAGTTACTCTATACTTATTGCACATATTATGTATGAATAATTCCTTGGCAAAGCTAGAGAGCAAAGGCCTGCTGATGTAGGACCTTGGTCCGCATCCCCAGGCTCCCACCATGATTCCTGAGGTATTCTTGAGGGTTCTCTTGAGAAGCTGTCAGTTGGTGGGATTCAGTATCCTGAGACTGCATCTGGGTTAGCTCCAGGAGTCCCCCACTGCTAAGCAGCAGAGGAAAAGCTCTTACAGCTAAGAACAGAGGCAGGTCACCGTATCTCATCATCATGATGGTGGTGATCATTGGTCTTACACTCAACCCCTCGAGCCCCTTGAGTACCCCCCTCCATCACCCTGCAGGAAGGACTTGGGGTGAAAGGGGAGTGGGCTTGAGGATGACCAATTGGATTTCCATGAGGTCTGTAAGTGGAAGAGGAGATTCTTCTCTCCTTGCTCCCTAGAATAAACACCAAGAGGGCCAAACAGGCCCGGGAGAGGGCCAAGGAGCAAGCAGGATGCACAGGTCTAACTTGAAAGATGAAGAAGGGATTGAGGCACACATGGGGTTCAGCCCAGCATGCCAGCAGAGAAGCCCAGATACAAGCTCACCCACAACTGTCCCACCTAGAACAAGATGTGCATTTGCTTCTAGTGCCCTCCTCATCAGAGTGGTAGCGCTGCCATGAAGCGCAGGGACATCCATTCCATGGAAAGCTGCTTGCTTCAGGGGAGCTATGACACGCCATGGCATTTCTTGGTCTGTGTAGTAATTAGGACCTGGGGTTGATGGCACAGTTTTCCTGAGAACACATCAGTGCAATTATAAAGCCTATCAATGGGGCAGTGATGATTCACTGTGCAAAGAATCTAAACAAACTAGTCCTTTCTAATTCCCATTACGACTTTTCATGAAGGGAGGCACACATGTCCTGTGGTTGAGGAAAAGAATGTGTATCACCAGTTCTTACTTGCAGTAACTTATCTGTGAGTTTGTGAAAGGGTTGAACCCCCTTCTGGGAAATAGCCTGAACTGGAGAAATGGAAACAAAATTGTATCTCATCTAATACAATGCCCGCACTGGTGAGTTTGAAACAAGGAGCTCAAGGGGTTTGAGAGAGCACCAGACCAGATTATAAAAATTTCATGGGTTAATTCTGTTGAAAACTTGGTCCTTTAGGGACGCCTGGGTGGCTTGTGGTTGAGCATTTGCCTTCAGCTCAGGGTGTGATCCCAGAGTCCTGAGATCAAGTCTGGCATCAGGCGCCCCTCTGCCTGTGTCTCTGCCTCTCTCTGTGTGTCTCTCATGAATGAATAAACAAATAAACTCTTTAAAAAAAAGAAAAGAAAGAGAACTTGGTCCCTTAAAAAAAGGACAGTCTTTCCTTCACAAAGGAAAAGACTGATAGGTCTAACTATAAAAAGAAAAGATTTCTGAATCTATACACACATGCATATGCACACACAAATCCACCAGAAATAAAATTAAAAGACAAATAGTACATCAGGAAAAGATCTTGCAACTTCTAACACAAAGGTTTACTTTATTTAACATATAAAGAGCCTTCATAATTAAATAAGAGGAAGGTGAACACTCTAATAGAAAAATGAGTGACTTACTAATAAAAGAAGTAAAAATCATCAATGATCAGAGATACCATGGAAATAAATAGATGAAATTCTTTCCTGTCAGGCTGAAAGATGAAAAAGATCAAAGGCACAGGTGAGGCAGGGATTGAGAATTTTCACACATGCTGGCCAAATTTAAGAAATTAAAATTTTTATTTTTTTAAAGATTTTATTTATTATTTATTCATGAGAGACACTGAGAGAGAGAGAGAGAGAGAGAGAGAGAGAGAGCAGAGACACAGGCAGAGGGAGAAGCAGGCTCCATGCAGGGAGCCTGATGTGGGACTTGATCCCGGGACTCCAGGATCATGCCCTGGGCCAAAGGCAGGGGCTAAACCACTGAGCTACCCAGGGATCCCAAGAAATTAAATTTTTAAGTGCATATCCATTTCATTTATAAGAAAGCATCCCAAATAACCATGAATGTGAGAAAAGATTGAGCTATAGAAGACATTTATTATAACATTAATAATATATATTATTAATATTAATAATATATTATTAGCATTAATAATAATATAATATTATTAACATTATATATATACATATATATATATGAAACAACCTAAATGCCCTGAAATGAGGATTTAAATACATTATAGTTTAAGAATAGCCATCTACTAGGATACAATGCAGTCTTTAAAAGTGATTATTTGAAAGGGGTGCCTGGGTGGTTCATTCAGTGAAGCATCCAACTCTTGGTTTCAGCTCAGGTCGTGATCTCATGGTTGTGAAATCGAGCCCCACATTGGGCTCCACTCTCAGCGTGGAGTCTGCTTGAGATTCTCTCTTCCTCTCCCTCAGCCCCTCCCACTTGACCTCTCTCTAATAGAAATACACACATCTTTTTAAAAAAGTAATTATTTAAAAAGAATGATTTCAACTATTTATGTTGGCTACAGTATTATATAGTTCTAAATATATAATTTCATGTAGTATCCATATCTACATAGGTATATTATGGAATGCTACTGTGAGTAAAGTCATTTATTTAGTTTGGGGAGTGGGACCTAAAATATATATAAATATATCACAGATAAATAGATAGGTCTAGATATAGTTATGTAGACAGATAACAAAATATTAACAGGTAGTTCTATGTCTGTGGTAACTCATTTAGGCTGCTTATTTTTCTTCCGAATGTTTTGTAAAAATTGCTTTATATGCAAGGAAAAAAGATACAACCATTTCAAAAAGACAGAATGCGCATGTGGGCAAATATCCTTGAGGTAGAAGCATCCGTTTTGGCCACTGAGGATTCACAGAGTAAGCAAAAGAAGTCCACACTAAATCACTTGGAATTAAGGCAGCAATATAATTTATCACCAAAACCAGGACACTTTTGAGACCGAAAGGACAAGCTATTAATAATTTTGTATAATCCGGGACTCCCCAGGCAAACTCAGCCATGTGGTCATCCAACCTAGTATGAAAAATCTGTTTAATTGCCTTTGCAAACAACCCAGGGTTGGAGTATCAGAGTAAACCACAAACACACACCTCCCTTTGATCCGTACAGTCGGGTGCAATTTCTAGACACGCCGGCCAGATGGCTAAAGGATCTTGGGAAGTTCAAGTTTGTCACCTGATGAGCTCCTATCAACAGAGCCCTAATTTTAGAGCTTTGTTCTTGGTAAAAAGTATTTCTCAAAAAAAAAAAAAAAGTATTTCTCAAAGAAATATGCCACTTGCCTAAGAACACACAGTATTATGCTCCTGTTCTCTCTCACTGTAGATTTTCATCTTGGAGACATTGTGTAACACTTTCAAACCTTTCCTGATTCCAAATCCCCTTGTGACTCGCCTATTTTCCACTAAGGGCTTTGTTGGAGGGAATTATTGTCTACGTGGCCCGAGGCTCTCACTTAAGAAGGCCGCTGTCCCCCGTGCAAGGTGGGCCCACGGGCCAGTCTCGGCCTCCCCCTCCCGCACCGCCTTTCCCCCGCAGCCCCCACTTCTCTGCCCCGGCAGCAGGCAGCAGCCCCTGGCCTGCATTTGTCTCCCGCACGTCGCAACAGCACCTTCTCAGGGGCTCTCCGATCCCTGGCTGCACACTCGTCTCCCTGTCTGTCCGCTCCTGGCAAAAGCAACTACTGAGTCCATGTCCCTGGCATGGGGCCAGATGAGGCCAGTCCGTCAACCACTCTTGTGCCAATTAAAAAATGAGGTTTGCAAATCCTTTATGTAGCCCGCCTCCCTTGCAAACTTGAGTATCTATTGGGCATTAGAAGAGACTTTTGTTGTTGTTGTTAGCCAGAGTCTGTGAATGCCAAGGTATTTGCATAGGTGGAAAAATGAAAGCCTTCTCAACTGAAGCAGTCAGGGGCATGAAGTGGCACACACTAAAGATTCAGAACAAAGTTAGAACAAAGCAATTCTGTTCTAAAGTAGTGTCTGTTTTTTTTGTTTTGTTTTGTTTTGTTTTTTGTTTTTTTTTTTAGTGTCTGTATGTTAGAGATGGTTACACAGCTACACGGGACGAGAGCTCAGGTGGGCTCTGTTCGCACACGGGATCCTGTCACTCTCACAATATTCTCCCTGGATTTGATGCTCCCCGCATGGGGCCCACTTGGAGCTCATCAGCTGATCAATGCTCCAACGTTTGCCCTCACCCCCCTAAGAGTCCGGCACCTGCCATTCCTTAGCATTGATTACACACTAGGCCACACGCGTTGCTAAATCAATCATGGGTCAATCCATAATTGAAACGACTCTCTTTGCACCTCCTGCTGCCAAATTTATAAACTGATATACATGTCAATGTCTCCTCCTCCAAGCCAAGCTTAGGATGACTTAAACCATAACAGAAGTACGAACAACCAAATTTAGATACCAAGATTGTTCTATTTATTCCATCACACAAGGCAGTCTATTTCCCAACACAGCTCCCAGCTTAACTGCTCACATATACAAAGGGTCATCAATAACCCCCTTCCTTCCTGCTAGTCCATCTAGCACTTTCATGAGCATCAGGAGAGGCATACTTCCTTGAAGAAACTTTACTTCTGTTAGAAAATAGCTTCATGGTCCTGATTTTGTTAGAATAAGCCACTTTTGTGCTATCTGCCTAGAAAATTATCACAATAAATCTACGATGTCTGTCCTGTGAATGGTGCTCCCTTAAAAGTGGCACAATTGTGCAGTACACAACCTATACAATGACCATGGCCAGCTGTTTGCTAACTGTGGAATATACAAAACCAGAGGAAGGGCGCCATGCTTTGTTTCCACTCTGTGCCTCACTTTTATTATCTAGAAGCTGGGAACAATAACAGCTATCTAGCATGGGCATCCTAATAGAGTAAGCAAGAGAAAGAGGCGACCATATTACTTGATTATTGCATAAGAACTATATCCATTTCCTTTGCTTCTACAAATTCATTCAATTACATAATTTGGCTTTCATACACTGAAAGGGAAAAGACTTTGGGTTTAACTCATAGTGATGGATGATCACTCTTACTGGCTTTCTGTGCGAGGAATGAAGCTCGTCATGGCAAAGAAGTTGCAGAGGTGGTCACTCTCTGGAAATGAAAAAGAAAGCAAGAAAACTGGAAATTAGTTGTCCTACATCAGGGTTTCGGGATCCTATCACTATCATTTTGGGCTGGATAAATCTTCCTGTGCTTCTGATGGTGGGATATCCACCAGCATCCCTGGCCTCTACCTCCTAGATGTACACACCACCCCCAGTCAGGACAACCAGAAATGTCTCCAGCTGTTGTCAAATATCCCTGGAGTGAGGAGGGGAGACAGAAAAATCATCCCTGGTGGAGAAACACTGGCCCACATTGGAGTTTAAATGTATAGCATTAGGATCATTCTTGGGAAGTAGTAAATCTGTGAATAAGCTGGCCTCCAAACAACAGAGACCCGCGCCTTACTCTAAGTTCTGCAGCGATTATCCTAATGAACCTAAAGATACCAGGCTCCTATTTCCTGTCATACAACTATAACCCAAATTCTGGCCTCTCGTTTTCTGGATTTCCTCCTTTTGAGAGTGTCAGGCTGGTGCTGGAAGAAAAGTGGTAGGGACTGCTGGGGGCTGCTCCCCGCTCTCTCTGTGCCTGGCCACCTCCTGGGGTCTGAGGATTGTCATCTTCTCTTGAATAGTGGTGCTGCTACCACACAGCGCTGGCAGGAAGTAAAACTAGCAACTTGCAACCTTACACCTACGGCTCTCATGTAGGTGTAAGCCCCTAACTCAACTTCCTACAACACCGCTACCTAAGACCAGGCCATTTAAAACCTTGAGGGAAGCAAAAGAAAAGACAACACAGAAAACCTTATGACTGGTCACTGGGTTTTGAAGGATTCCAGACTCACAGCTAGCTCATCCCAGAAGGGTTGCCCTACTGGACACTACCTGGCCCAGCTCCTGGCCCATAAGAGGCTCTCACCCACCTGCTCCCCACACCAGGGAAGCTCAGCCCTCATCCCAGGTCCACTTCCCACCTCTCCTCTGGTCTCCTGTGCCCATGACTCCTTCTTCTCACCCTGGGATGACTAACAGATGGGAATATCCCCACAGTCTCAACCACTAACCACAGGGGTTGGTCTTTTCAGAGACTTGGAAGAACAGTCTCTCAACAACTCATCTTCATAAGTCTGAGATATTTGATTTGGAAAATCACCCTGGGGGAGGCTTTCACCAAGAGTCCAAGCTGGCTGTAGCCATTGGGCCCAATCTTCATGGTACCTATGAAGTAGGCGTTAGGTCAGGTTTCCAGTCACATCATGAGATGTCCTCATGACAAGTGCTGAACAAATGTTGAACCTATAACACACTTCTCAGGAATAAAAAATACTTTTCAAGAGATAAGAATGCTGTGGTCTGAATGATTATCCACCCACAAATCCATATGTTGAAATCCTACTCCCGAAGATAATGATCTCAGGTTGTAAGGCCTTAGGGGCCTGGGGAAGGAAGATTGGATCTTGACAGTGTAACCCTTATCGAAGAGACATTAGGGAGCTAGCTCGCCTTTTCCACCACGTGGGGACCTGGTAAAAAGGGGCCATCTACAAACCAAGAAACCCTCACTGAACACTGCATTTTGGCGTCTAGCCTCCAGAACTGTGAGAAATACATTTCTGTTGTTTACAAGCCCCCGAGTCTATGGTTAATTTGTTACAGCAACCCAAACAGGCCAAGACAGAGTATTCTCAATTCACTGTGGAAAAGAAACATTTTTCCCCCCAACACATAGCAAAACATATCATAAAACAAGAGCGATTCAAACTCTGAAATTGGGCTGGAAAGGACAAGCCAAGCCATGGAACAGAAAAGAGAGCTCAGCAACAGAGCCATGTATTTGGGAAGTGAGTATATGACTTATTTCTACAGAAAGGCTAAACTATTCAATACATGCCCCCCAGGAAAAACTGGTAACTGTTTGGAAGATCAAAAATTAAATTTTAAACCTCACATCATTAGCCAAAAATATCTCAGAGCTAAATGTAAAAACAAAAACCTATAAAGCATAAAGAAAAAAATACAAGAAAATATTTTGTGCCCTTGGGGGAAGAGAAAGTCTTCTTAGGCAAGGTACAAAATGCAAAAGGCCTCAAGGAAAAATCTAATACATCAGACTACAACCAAAAGAAAAAGTGTATAGACAAGATGCCACACATGAGGTTAAAAGAAGACAAGCATCAGGCTAGAAAATTACATTATTTCCAAACAGACAAAAGCTCTCAATCTAGAATGTACAAAGAATTCCTAGGAATCAATAAAAAGATCTGAAAACGTCAATAACAAATCATCAAAAGGTACTGACAGCAATGTACAGAGTGAAAATACAATAGACATAAAAGAACAAATGCTCAAAAATATACCTGAAATGAGGGAAGCACAAATTAAACAAGATGTGTTTTTCCCTAATATTATGCAAAATTAACATGTTTGAAAATGTTGGGTAGGAATCAGGGCATGAGGCAATGGGCCCATTCCTACGTAGTTCATGGGAGCATGAATCAGTCAGCTCCTTCAGAAGACAATTTGGCAGAACTATGAAAATTTAAAATGCACATACCCAGCACTTCTACTTTTAGGTAGAAATACTCCCTCGTGTGCCCAGGAAGCAGATCTAAAAATAAAGATGTTGACCACTCTGGTTTTTGTAAAAGCAGAAATCTCAACGTCTATCACTAGGACAACAGACAGACTCCAGAATGTTTTATGGAATAGTATGCAGCAGTTTAAAGGAACGAGGTGTTTCCGTATACAAAGGCATGCAATCGCCTGTGTGAAAAAGGAAAATTGCAGAAAAATATCCACAGAACTATCTGCTGCACCTGTCAATCTTGTCTATGCTCATGCAAAGCTTCTTTCTCAACCACAGATGAAATATGTCTCTCTACAAAATGATGCTGTTCACGTTTAAGAGAAAATAAGAACACACATGCAGCAATGTCATCTATCCCTGTAACGATAAATGTATACAGTAGGTATACATGTAGAAAATGGTTTCAAAAAGCGCCTTCAGATTTGGGGGTATGGGACTGGTCTGGGGGCAGGGGAATGTCCACATACGAAGGACATACAGGGATTTTTCCCCATATTACTACTGCTTTACTATCTCATGGGAACACATTCACATGTAACTTGTAGGATGCAGTATTAAGCTTGTTTTAATAAAAGACAATACACTTATTTTGGAGGGACGAAGTAACTTGCAGAGGCCCCACTCTGCTTACTATTAAGACAACTATTTACATTGCTGTGCAAAAGCAGTTTTGCCTCCAAGTACACTTTGGATATATTTTTTTTCTCATTTCAATAGATGTTTATTGAAAACTTTTATTTATTTTTTAAAATATTTTATTTAAATTCAATTTGCCAACATATAACACCCAGTGCTCATCCCATAAGTGCCCTCCTCAGTGCCTATCACCCAGTCATCCCATCCCCCAAACCTTTTTGCAAACCTTTGTTTCCCAGAGTTAGGAGTCTCTCATTTTTTAAATTATTTATTTATTTATTTATTTATTTATTTATTTATTTATTTATTTATGATAGACATAGGGAGAGAGAGAGGCAGAGACACAGGCAGAGGGAGAAGCCAGCTCCATGCCGGGAGCCCGATGCAGGACTCGATCCCGGGACTCCAGGATCGCGCTCTGGGCCAAAGGCAGGCACCAAACCGCTGAGCCACCCAGGGATCCCTGAGTCTCTCATGGTTTGTCTCGCTCTCTAATTTTTCCCCACTCAGTTTGCCTCCTTCCCTTATAGTCCCTTTCACTATTTCTCATATTCTACATGAGTGAGCCCATATGATAATTGCCTTTCTCCGATTGACTTATTTCACTCAGCATAATACCCTCCAGTTCCACCCACATTGAAGCAAATGGTGGGTATTCATCCTTTCTGATGGCTAATATCCCACTGTATACATAGACCACATCTTCTTCATCCATCCATCTGTCGAAGGACACCGAGGCTCCTTCCACAGTTTGGCTGTTGTGGACATTGCTGCTGTGAACATTGGGGTGCAGGTGTCCTGTCATTTCACTACATCTGTATCTAGTAGTGCAATTGCTGGGTCGTAGGGTAGCTCTATTTTTAACTTCTTGAGGAACCTCCACACAGTTTTCCAGAGCAGCTGTACTAGTTTGCATTCCCACCAACAGTGCAAGAGGGTTCCCCTTTCTCCACATCCTTGCCAACATTTGTTGTTTCCTGTCTTGTTAATTTTAGCCATTCTCACTGGTGTGAGGTGGTATCTTATTGTAGTTTTGATTTGTATTTCCCTGATGGCAAGTGATGCGGAGCATTTTCTCATGTGCTTGTTGGCCACGTGTACACACTTTTTGGATTTTGCATAACAGAAAAGTCTCGTAGGGCCTTTCCCGGAACAAAGAGATATGCACCCTGCCCTAAAGTCCATGTCAAATGAAGTGTCAAGGCTGAAGACTTCTGCCAGAAGGCTCCATCAACTGATGCGGGACAACAGCCCCATACACAGGAACAGGAGCTTTGGTTTCCATTCTAAGTGGAAGGATAATCAGAAGCAACCACACGAGCCCTCCCAGCATCAGAGGTCAGCCTCTTGCTGACTGGCCGCTGTTGTCTACACAATGCATTGCAACTATAGTAATAATCATAGCAAACATTTACAGTTGTCCACCATGTGCCAGGCCCTGTGCTGGGGGCTCAATGCCAAGAGTCTTACTTTATCCTCATGACGATCTGAAGAGCAGAGCCTTGGTTCCCATTTAATGGATAAGGAAACTGAGGTCAAGATGGATTTTTTTTTAAAGGTTTATTTATTCATTCAGAGAGAGTGAGAGAGAGGCAGAGACACAGGCAGAGGGAGAAGCAGGCTCCATGCAGGAAGCCCGATGTGGGACTCGATCCCGGGTCTCCAGGATCACTCCCCGGGCTGCAGGCGGTGCTAAACCTCTGTGCCACCGGGGCTGCCCCTCAAGATGGATTAAGAGAGGTTCTCAAGCAAACGACTGAAGAGCAGCTCTCCTTGACATCTGCCAATCTCAAGCCCGGGCTCTAGCCTTCACTCTGCACTGCCTCCCCAGCTCCATGAACTGGTGAATTTGGAGGGGTGGGAGTGGGGCTTTGCTCCAATTAATAAGTCCACATAGAGTCTCAAATTGGTATGTATTTATATTTAGGTGAAGGGCCAAGTGATTTCTACAACAATGCTAAAGAGACACTCCTGTCTGACCCCTGAGAAAGGGCAATGGATAGAAAAGGACCTGGCCTTGCCACACTCAGGGAAGTAGGGACCTCCTCAGCCCGCAGCATCACGGTGGTTCTGGGGAGCCCCGAGAGAGCAATGAAGTCACAGGTGAGTCTGCCAGGGGCATCAAGGCAGCTGTACTTCAACATCGCCCTTTCCCGATTTGGGGCCTTTCTGCCAAAGCCAGAAGGCAAATTGCATGTTTTTGTGGTTCTATTTATTAACAGAGTCCCTGTTTATTTAGACCAGACACGTGGTGAGGGCGTTATATTGAGACCAACAACCCAGAGCCTGGAATTCCTACTCCACTTGCTACTGGGGGTCTTTTATCCCAGTCCCCTTTGATCCGGCAACATGTGAGGGGCAGGGAAGAGGCAGGCAACCCTGTCTAGCAAGGCGAGGGAGACAGCACACCTGCCCTCCAGATGCGGTGAGCTCTTAGAAAAGGTAACAACGTATGTAACACATTTCCCCCAAAATTACAATTCTCAGAGAGAGGGGGTTAGGGAAATAAATTTCAGGAGAAGAGTGGCAGATGGGATAGATGGATTCAATTAAGACAAAGAACATCAAACAATTCCAGGGATGCCTCATTCTAATGGAATGTCATTCTCTCCTCGTCGCCTCCGGGGAGCTCCCAACAACCGTCTAGGTAGGAAGTAGGGTGCACACACAGTGCCTCGACCCCAGCGGGAGCTTAATATCCTCAAATGAGAGAGCTAATATTACCTCTTCTCTTTTCAATAATGAGGTAAAACAGCACATGAATCAGACTAAGTGAATGCAGGCTGCGTATTAGATGCACATCTCTCCAGAACCAGGTGTGATTCAGATTAAGGAGGTATTTTCCATCTCTGTGGACCTGATTTCTTTATTTGGTCTACGAAAGAGTCTCCTTTTTAATTAAACCAACCACTGTTATTTTTCTAAGAAAGATAATAAAACAATAAAAATATTTACACCCTTTTTATCTTCCCAAAAGTTAATCATGAAGGGAAGAAGGTGTTATACCTTTGCTAGGCAGTTTTATCACATAGACGTTATATTAATATGCTTTAAGTGACTGTTTGGCAGGTCTGTTTATACCTATTAAGAATGTATAAGATTCTTGTTGCCACTAGCAATCTTTGTAACTCTTTACTACCAAAAGGAATTCAAGTCTGCAATAAATCTGCCATATGTATAGTTGATATGTAAGTCTAGACATGTATATAATACTATATATGCACCACGTTGACCTCAGTTTTCATCAAAAGTCAAGTGTAAAAGTCTAGTAGCGTGATGAGCAATGCTTCCTGCCTTCTCTGGCTCCCAGTGGTATAATTTAATTGACAGCCATGTTCTCCAGTTACTAAGTCACAGGTGGGTTAGAGTTTCCCAAAGTTGGTGTTATTATCTCTAGAGTCGGTGGAATCACTGCAAAGCCGAGGGTGGAAACCGCAATTATACTCCAGAAGTCTAACTGCAGTAATGTATACGCGTTCTGGTTATCAGTTAAACAGGCAATGAATGGCTCCAACATCTGTCTGTTTTGTAGAGATGCTAACCCACTTTTTGGTTCCAGCCCATACTTTACTATGTTACAAACTCAAATGCTCCCAGCTAGAAGGGAATAATATTTAGGCTGTCCTGCCAGCTTCAGGATGCTGTGTAGAAATAATCTCTACTTGAGAGATTTGGCTCGGAGAGTAAACTAATGTTAAAATACTGGACTGTTGCCTTGTTTCTCTGAGACTGAGATGCCCTGACTCCTCTGGATGATAAGCTACCTTTGGTTTCTTGGATGATGGAAAATGGTTCCTGAGAGAGGAGAATTTTCTGGCAGGTCCTAACCTTTGGGCTTGAGTCCCTTGATCACTTTACTCTCTACACACCTCAAGGAGGGCAGGGTTGTAAGGACACCAACGTGATAGCGTTGCTATCAGTAAAGACTTGTTCCCAACAGTTACATCATGACCTTGTCCTTGATGAATTCTTTCTATAAAGTAGCGATTGAGTTTAAATAGCAAAAATTTGAATGCCCAGGGATAAAGGTAAATTACAAAACTCGGCATGTAGGAGATACTGGAGTAAACCGCTCCCACTGAGCTGGCAAGGATGATTCACAGCTCACAGGAAGTTCAAAAGAGGAACAAGGAACATTGCTCAGACAATGTTGTTTTGTTATCTGATCACTTTATACACAAACCATTCTGTATCAGTTATGTATTCTCATGTAACAAATTATCCCAGAATTTAACAATCTAAAACAGCAAACACCAACAGTTTACTAAATCATAGTTTACAGGGGGAAGGGGGAAGGGAATCCAGGCATGACTTAACTGGGTGTCTCTGCCCCAAGGTCTCTCACATACGTGGGCCAGGGCTGTGGTCTCATCTCAAGGCTCGACTAGAGAAAAGGATGTTTCCAAACTCAGTCACGTGGCTATCGACCGCACCTCATGGGCTGTTGGACCAAGGGCCTCAGTTCCTCTCTGTTGGCCAGAGGCCTCCCTAGTCCCCTGCTACCTGTGCCTCTCCATAGGGCAGCTCACAAGACCAGTCTTCACCTTACCATGATACATCTTCCCCAATCTCTAAGGTGCAGAGCAAATCCTATCTTCTCTGTGACACATTTTCGGGTCATTCCAAACTAGATTTTAGTTCCCCGTATAGGTAGGCACAACTCTGAGAGACCATACTATTCACTGCCCTGGCCAGTCACTGTGTACTTGTTTTTCCAAGGAGTTGATAAGTTTCACACCTTCCTTCTTCCATAGAGACCGCCAGACTGCTTCTCCACACTGGGCTAAGTCTCGTTTGTCTTCCTCTGTTGACGGCACTAGTCGGTGACAGGCAACATTGGTTGAAAGGATGGATGGATGGATGGATGGATGGATGGATGGATATTTGGAAGGAAATGTCAAGCACATTGTCTAGCATATCATAAGAAATCAAAAAGTAATAAATATCTGTTAATAGCACCAACTCTTAAAATGAGAATTCTCCACTTGCTGGCATGTTAGCCACTTAGTGGTCCCTATGGAGGAACCCTTCCAAAGACAGCAGAGGCAAATCAAACTTGTCTGGGTCTGACAAAACACAAGCCTATCCACACAAACATCACAACTGAAGCCCAGTCCATAGCTCCTCCTTCATCGCCCATCCTAACCCTGGCTTTGAGGCACAGGATGCCAAGTGCAGAGGCATTAGATAGATGGCATAGCCAGGACAGTCCAGAGCAACTTCAAATCAGTGTTCTTCCGCCACTGGGCAGAAACAAAAGTGGTAAGAATGAAAAGGGTACTGGGGAAAATAAAAAAGACATTGATGGTGAGGGAGTGCCCATATAGTTTAGGTAATTCCTAGTAAACGAAAGGATTCAGAGAGAGAGAGAAAGAGAACGAGATACCAGAACTTTTAAGGCCTTTCTTGCCTACCCCTAGGGAGAGGAGGAGAAATGTCAATTAATGCACCAAACACCCAAAATTCAGAGGACATCTAACGCTTCCTTTCTAGCTGGCTAGCGCAGTTAAGCCTGAAGTGCTCCCGGGAGTCAGATTCCCGGCCTGAGGTTGCAGGCGCAGGTCGCTGATGGGGCCACCCTAGAATCACGGCAGGGAGCGCTGGAAACTGCTCCAGGGCTGGGCCCAGCAGGCAGCCTGCTCCGAGCGCTGAGGGTGCCCTCCCGCCACCGTGATCCTGGAGCAGGGCTGCGCCCTGGTTCCCGCAGAACCCGAGACAGCACCGCGCGCCGCGCGTCCGGGGACACCGCGACCCTGAGTTTTGGGCTTTGCAATGTCCCGCCTCCTGAGATGGCCCCAGACTCGCCTGCTTTTTTTTCTTTTAAGCACCACTTCCATCCACCCATTGGTCTCAGCTCCCAAAGGCATCCGCGGACCCCCCCCCCCACGGTCCCCAGGTCCACCGTGACAGGAAAGAAAGGGTGAAGGCAGTGGGAGGAGAGCTGGGAGGACAGGTCACCACCAGGGTCGCCTCCCGGCTTGGGATGCTCTTGGGGCTAACCTGCCCGGCTCCCCTCCACCCCCCACACGCCCCGGGCTGCAGGAGCGGGGGAGGGGGATGCTCGGAGGGGGAAAGCCCGTCCGGCTCCCCCCCACCCGTGCACCCAGCGGACCGCGGCGGCGGGGGTCTCCGCGGGGGCACCTCACCGTGGACCACAGGGAGCCGGCGCGGGAAGGGCGCTGCAGGGGCGGCGCGCGGAAACTTTCCGTCGTCTGGAGGCCGCTCGGCGGGGTCGTGCCTCTCCCCGGCCGGCCCCCGCCCCGCTCGGTCTGCGCGCCCCGGCCCCTCCGGCCCGGGCTCGGGCCTCCGGGCGCACGAGAAGGCGGTGCCGGCGGTGACCGGGCGCAGCATCCCCGCGCCCGCGCGCACCGCCGCCGCCGGGGCCTGGCGCGCCGCCCCGCCCCGCCCCGCCCCGCCCCGCCCCGGAGGCCCCGCCCCGCCCCGGAGGCCCCGCCCCTCCCCGGAGGCCCCGCCCCTCCCCGGAGGCCCCGCCCCTCCCCGGCGGCCCCTCCCCTCCCCCGGCAGCCCTTCCCCTCCCCCGGCAGCCCCTCCCCTCCTCCGGAGGCGGCCCCTCCCCTCCCTCCCCTCCCTCCCCTCCCTCCCCTCCCTCCCCTCCCTCCCCTCCCCTCTCCTCCCCGGCGGGCGGGCGGGCGGGCGGCGAGCTGCAGGCGCCTCTCTGCTGCCCCCCGCGGCCGCGCCCCCAGCGCCTGCTCGGGCTCGGGCTCGGGCTCGGGCTCGGGCTCGGGCTCGGGCTCGGGCTCGGGCTCCGGCTCCGGCTCCGGCTCGGGCTCGGGCTCGGGCTCCGGCTCGGGCTCGGGCTCCGGCTCCTCCTCCCCCTCCCGCTCCTCCCTGCCGCCCTCCCCTCCTCCTCCCTCCCGCCCTCCCCCTTTCAGAGCACTCAATGTCGGAACGTTCCGAAGATGACGTCGGAGCGTTCTCGAATCCCGTGTCTCTCGGCTGCTGCTGCCGAAGGAACAGGGAAAAAGCAACAAGAAGGAAGAGCAATGGCGACACTGGATCGCAAAGTGCCCAGTCCGGAGGCGTTTCTGGGCAAACCCTGGTCCTCCTGGATCGACGCCGCCAAATTGCACTGCTCCGACAGTAAGAACCCCACCGCCTCCTCCTCCTTTTATTATCCTGTAACCTTCCCGTTCACCCAGGGCCACTGGGAAAAAGTGTGTGTGAGAGAGAGAGTGGCCCCCGGTGTCGTCCATGCTGCTCCCTCTCTCCCTAAATAAATACACCCCGAGACAGACCATCAGTGCACAGGGAGGCCCTGCTGCCAGGCTGGCTGTCTGTCTGTCTGTCCGTGCCGGGCTCCCCGTGGCAGCCCGCGGGGTGGGCTTTCACAGCCCCACGGTGGATCTGGTTAAAAGGCTACTCTGTTGCTGCTTGCATAGTTTTTTTGGTACCTATCTGGGCCAGGTAGATGGCAATCCGGACTTGGGAGAAAATGTTGCATTGTCAATTTTTGAGAGATTTTCATGTACAGTATTTCTATCGATCTGTTTGCAAATAAACACTCTCCCTCCCTCCCCCCCCCCCCCACCCTCCTTGACTTTGGCTTTTCCCCCCCTTTTTGATCTTTTTTTTTTTTTTTTTCTCCTCATTTTCTTTTCTCCTTTTCTTTTTCATCTGCAGATGTAGATTTAGAAGAGGCTGGAAAAGAGGGTGGAAAAAGCAGGGAGGTTATGAGGCTTAATAAAGAAGGTAAGTGGAGCTACTGGCATTTTAGTGTTAGCATGTGTGGCAGAGTCTTCACAGGATTTCGACTATAATGTGAATTGTTCTGCTGGGTACAGAGTGACTAAGCCTTGTCAAAAAATCGAGCACGCCCAGGTGACTACTGCCTCATGTTAACTTCTTTCAAAGTATAAATACAACTGGGGGGGAAGGGGGGAGACTGTGGAAGGCAGAAGTTTACAGCACTTAAGTGGAGTCCACCTTTGGACCTCCTGATGCCTATCTGCCATTTACCTTTGGAGCATCACTGCCAAATGGTGGTGGTGGAGGGGGGGGTGGCTTGAAATCTTTGAAATGAGGAGCAGAGCTCCCTTCACCTGCATCCCAGCCTTCCTTGTGGCTAAATACACAACAGTTTAATGAGCCCCACATGGTCAGTCATTCTGGCAGCTACTTCTCCACTCTCCCCCCAAAACCATTGTACATGGCAGACCTTTGCAGCAAGTCACATTCGGCCCACTTTCTGTTTGGCCACAGATTGTTGTATGGCGGGCAGGGCCAGGGGCATCTGTGTGTGTGGGGCCCCCAGCCGGTCGCACGTCTCTGTGTCCCCAGCATGGAAATAATATAGTACCTGAAATGGGACACAGTGAGCAGATAGGTCATCCCAGACGGAGGCAGGGGAGGGAAGCCACAGCCTGCTGGAACTGGGCATCAAACACACATGGTCGTCATAAATAAATCATATCCTGTTCGCGTTTGCAGGCCTGCCATATGTAACTCTGGTCTATGGGCTTCACATGGAGGAACTCCAGAGGCCACTTTCTGCTGAACAAACGGATGGGTTCATGTGAATTAGGATTTACTAACTAGTGTCTTGTAAACATGGTTGGCTGAAATTGAGGTGGGAGGAAGGCGTGAGGGGGGCAGAAGAGGTTGGTGGGAAGTGTTGGAGGAGTTCAGCCATAACTAGGCCGTGGGAGTATGGCTCATCCTAAACGAATGGGGGGAAGGCCATTTGGACTCCAAAGGATGGTCTCTCTCGTAAACCAGGATATCACCCTGTAAGGCAGTTAAAACCGACTTGGAAAGACGGAACTCATTTTGTGGATCACCACCTAAGACAGTCGGTTTTCTGTGCCCAGGGATTTCCTGACCATCATGCAGCGAGAGGAAAATTTGTGCTTTAGAAAAAATAGCATGGAGGTTAAAATACATGCATATTCAAGGACAGATCTCTAGCATAGTGTTCCTGCTAATTAATCACTTTGGGAATGAAACCTTATTCTAGAGATGTTTGCCTCTAAATATCTTAGTGTGATCCTGCCATGTGCCTTTAGGATGCACAAGGGAACGATGTCGAGTGGACTTCTTACAAGTGGCAGCTTATTGGCGCTAAATTGTCCACGTGTGTCGGCAACGGAAAGCATCACTGGAAATTGTTTTTCTTTACAAACTCTTGAGATCTTTAAGAGCTTGTGGAACTCTGTTGTTGTCAGGCTACAGGCAATGGAAAGGTTTCCACAACAGAGGATGAGGTTGTGAAAACCTTTAAATAAGTTGAGTAGAGGTCATGGTATGGTACGGGTTGGCACCTCTCAGGCCTGGGCGACAAGTTCTGACTATACTGCACAAAACTCATGTTCGGCACCCTCCTCCCTGCTTCCGTCTCAAAAGACTCCTGTTCTCAGATTCTCTTTGCCTCATGAGAAATAGATTCTTTTAAGGAAAAATGAAAAAGCTCTCCTTTCCTCAGAAGTCACAAGTGGTACATCCTGCTTATTATAGCCTTTGTCCTGTAAAGGTACAAAGATTTAGCTCCTAATTATATGCGTTTGCATTAAGGACACCCACTGTTCGGTGTAACATGCAATTGCCGAGTTCACCAAATAGCCATGTATGGGCTGAAATCTCTTTGTTCATGGGCCTGATGGAGCAAGAGCAAGCTTGGGTTAGCAATCCCCGAAGGTCTTCCTGGTAGGTGCATGCAGTTTTCTTCATAGGTAAAGGAAGGATACAGTAGTAAATATCTATTCTCCCCACACCCACCTCCCCGTCCATGGTGAGGAATCTAGGGTCCTGCTGGGACTCTGTGTCGGTATGTTTGGTTGTCAGGGTGTCCAGAAACACTGGTTGCATTAGTCTCGCTGTGGGTCTTCTTGTCGGAGTCCCCTTGTGAGTGGCCTCAAGATGGATATGTGTTTGTGGATGGGTCTCCAGGACACAAAGTGACCCAGGTGTGATTGTGTTTCTCCACATGTGTGGGATGCATAGAAGGGCCATGTTGCTGTTGGCAGTAAGCAGGTCTTGAAAAGAAGTTTGGGCTTTAATGGCAGTGAATGAGTTAGGAATTCCAAGTGAGAAATGAAGGAACGCAATCCACATTTTAATATGTTTTAAGTCGTAAAAGAAATATTTACCGTTTTAACCATTTTAGAGAATACATAATTCAGTGGTGCTAGGTACATTTCCAATGCTGTACAGCTGTCATCACTATACATTTCCTGAGCTGTAGGAACGCTGTAGCTGTTATACAATAACGCCCCTAGCCCCTCCCCCAGCCCTGGAAACCTCTGGTCTACTGTCTCTGTGATGCCTATTTTAGATCCTCTCTCTCTCTCTTCCCCTCTCTCTCCCTCTCTCTCTCTCAAATGCACTATTTGTCCCTTTGTGTCTGGCCTATGTCACTTAGCATAGCAGCTTTATTGTTCATCCACGTTGTAGCAGATGTCAGAATTTTTTCCCTTTTTAGGGCTAAATAATATTCCATGGTGTGTATGGACCGAGTTTTATTTATCCAGCCATCTGTTGATGGGCATTTGGCTTGTTTCCACCTTTTGGCTGTAGTGAATAACGCTGCTGTGACCGTTGTTGTGATAGGATGTTTTATAGATGCAACTCAGGGAGGAAGGTTAGGCTGGAAATGCCAAAGGAGATATTTTGGCTTCTGCCTCTCTCTGGCCACAGCCTCCAAAGACACAGAAAGGGCTTGCAGGTGTTTAGAATAGCCCGACTTTGGAATGTGCTCCCTTCTTCATTCCTCATTCTTTTCACCTTCGGTGGCTTCAGTCTTCCACCTATATCAATATGAAACAGTAACCGAATGCTTCAGAATTTCTTCAGGTAATTCTTCGCATTCGTGTTATTTCCTCCAAAGTTAGCGAAAATCACAGGCAAGAGGAATTTGACAAACAGCCGTGAACCTTCCCAGGTCATCACCTGGGTTCAGAAGGCTTCTTGAACTCCATGCTTGGATGGGGTGGTGTGGGGTTACGCCAAGGGCAGCCTAGAGCATGAAGGGAGCAGGAGAGAGGGCTCCAGGGCAGCTTCCCCTGTATGACCTTGGGAACTTCGGTTCCCTTCTCTGGGCCTCTTCTCTCACGTGTAAAGTAAGGGAGTGGGTTTACACATCCCCTAGGGTCCCTTTGAAGCTACCAAACCTGACTTTGTCTACTGAATGTACCCCTATTTGAGATCCAGCCGTACACAAAACCATAATACATACACAAAACACACAGGCTGTTTTTAAAGAAACAACAACAAAATGAGGCCCTCACATTAAAAATGTCTTAAACTACTACAAACCGGGCTATTTCCTCATTTTATAACCTCTTGGTGGCAAACTTCACTGCATCTCCCGCATAAGCAAATCGTTTGTGAAGAATGTGGGGCCTTTAGGACTGGGAGCACTGAGTTCAAAACCCAGGTGCATGTGTTCCCCCCAAAGTGGAGAGTAAGTGGACCTCAGTCAGCCTGGACCAGCGAGGCACTGAGATTCCCTAAGAAGGAGGTCCTGGAAACCTTATTAGTCTCATCTAAGATGTGAAATTCATCTATGATAGAAAATTCTAAGGAAGGCCATTTATCTAGCTAACCTTTTAAAATAATTTTCTCTCTCTAGCTTCGTAGATTTATCTGAAGCCTTTTTTCCAGCTAATTGGGAAAAAGCTCTGTGATTTAGAAGGATGGTCTTCTTTTCTCATTGCTTCACCTGAACTTTTTTTAAGGATGTCAATTCATAAATCGGGAGCAGGGTGCATATGGCTCATAAGTGCCGAGATCTATATAAAATAGAGATGGTAACAGGGTTATAAGGATTGAATGAGATAGTACAAAAGGTTCCAGCGTACAGTAAGCACTTAATGTTTGCCTTTATTCATTTTTTAACTGTTACTATGATTATCATCATTTCTTAATGAAACTAGTTCTAGAAAACTTTATTATTAAAGTTAACTAGGCTTTTCAACTTCCCAATGATGAATGAGAGATACTGTATCAGTAATTTCATTTTTAGAGTAAACCATGTTATAATTTTATAAAGCTAATGATTTTTTAAAAACCGATTTCTAAGACGTCCATGTGTTTAGTAGAGTTCAGTTAACATGTAGTCATTGATAACTTTTATCAGGAGCTAGAAAAAAGTACTTGGGCAGTTTGGGGCCTATGGCTAAGAAGGGTTTACAGAGTTCTCTCTGGGGACTGATGAGATGTAAACAATAATTTTAAAAATGATCGATCGGTAACTTGTTTTATCTGGTCACCGAGACAAGAAAGTGCTCAGGAGATCCTTGTTTGGGTCTTTTGGAAGCCTACACTGGTTACTTTGGGCTTTTGTCTGTGTTTTAATGTTCCCAGATGTTTTGACTTGATGGAGGTGAACTTGTGGAATGCTTCCAAGTTGGAAATTGTTCTGGGGCCAGTAAGATCTTGCCACGACTATAAGAGTTTGCGACTCTCCCCTGAGATGCTGGCGGAGTTGGGCTGGAATATAGGAAGAAGCCAGGAACATGGGAACATGTTCAGCTTAGGTTCAGGAGCCTTGCAATTGTGCCTGGATGGGAGCATATTGGGGGCAAAGATGATAGCTGACCTGGAAGAGTGAAGTGTTCTTAGAAGCCAAGCCAAGGAAGCCAGCGACAAGTGGTAGAGATTTATGGGAATCTGCAGGCGGCTTCCCTTTGTCATTATACAGACAACTCCGTATCTATGCTAATAGGAGATGGGAAGACACCAAGTCCACAGATTACACAGATAAACTTCATTTTTGCCATTAATTTCAACTTCCTTGTCCATTTTGCCTACAGCCTCCCCTTTTGCTAACAAGCAGCAGCATTTGTTCGCTTTGGCGTTTCATTATTATCTCTCTTGTCTCGCCCAGAGTTTGAGATGAAAGGACAGGAGAGATGGAGTGGCCTCCAGGTGGTAGGGAGGCAAGCTGGAAAGGAAGAGAAAGACTTGGAGAGTGAATAAGCTTTGTCGTTGCCTCCAACTGACGGGGTGGGGGCTGGGGGTGGTGCCGCCAGGACCAAGACCCTGAAACTGAGAGAGCAAGCATTTTCCAAGCCATCTAGTTTGGAAAACATAAAGCTTCTAAAATGAGTATTTCTTCATACATACAAGCATTTCCATGTGCCCGGGTCTTCATGTGGAGAAAATGTGGCTCTGGCTCCTTCCAAAACAGGAAGTTCGGGTGGGCACAATTCGAAACGCTGTATGTGAATTTGGCTTCTAAGCACAGTTCACTGTGCTGTGTTCTCATCATATGTCATTCTAAAGAATTATTTTTAAAAAAAAAAAGATTTTATTTATTTATTTGAGAGAGTGGGAGCATGAGCAGCGGGGAGGGGCAGAGGAAGAGGGAGAAGCAGACTCCCCGCTGAGCAGGAAGCCCAGTGTAGGACTCGATCCCAGGACCCCAGGATCATGACCTGAGCCGAAGGCAGACACTTAACTGACTGAGCCACCCAGGGGCCCCAAGAATAATTTTTTTTAATCTCTAGAAGATCTCTAGTAGACTTTTATACACATACAGCCATTTAAATGCTTCTTATTTTCTTTAATAATGTTCACAGGTGGGAAGCCCAGGTGGCTCAGTGATTTAGCGCCGCCTTCAGCCACGGCCTGATCCTGGAGACTCGGGATCGAGTCCCATGTTGGGCTCCCTGCGTGGAGCCTGCTTCTCCCTCTGCCTGTGTCTCTGCCTCTCTCTCTGTGTCTCTCATGAATAAATAAACTCTTAAAAAAAAAAATAATGTTCACAGGTTATGAAATCCAAAAGGGTATATGATGTAAAGGAAGTCTCCCTTGTCCCTCCCCTCATGCCCTGTTGCTTCCAGTAGATTCATACACAGTTTTTTCTTCTCACTTCCCCCACTGGATGATAGCATCCTGTAGGTACTGTGTAGTGTCTCGCCGTGACTGCTTATCTTACGGAGTGGTCCATATCAGCTCCTAAGGAGCCACCACATTTGCTTTTTTGGTGCCTGCATCGTGGAATGGTAATGTAAGCCTCTGAGTGTCTTGCCTAGTATTTAATACCCCCTCCTGCTTCCCTGGCCCCCGTCATGCATTTGAGACTGCATGAGCTCTCACAGTGTGTGAGCATGGGGCCAGGCCTAGGGAGATAGCCATGAAAAAGCACAGCCTCTGCCTCATGGCACTTCTATCCTAGCAGCAAAGGTGGACATTTAAGAAGTAATGGTGACTTTTGGTGATTGCTCTGAAAGGGAAAATTAGGGTGCCGTCGAAAGCCATGTTGGAGAGACATAACTTGTGTTATGGGCTCAGGAAAGGCCTTCCTGAGGAAATTTTATGTACGCCAAAACCTAGAGGACAAATGGAAGTTTCCATGTGCAGAGCTGGCCAGGACGGAGTTAAAGGAAACAACATGTGTGAAGGCCCAAAGTGTGAAAGAATATAGAATGTTCTAGAATGGCACTACTTCTTTGTGGTGAGGGACTGTCCTGTGCATTGCAGACTATTTAGCAGCATTCCTGCCTCTACCAGTAGAGTCCAGTGGCTCCTCTCCCAAAAACGTCTCTAGACATTGCCAAAGTTCCACTGGGGGTGGGGCACAATCACCCTGAGGGAGAATCGCTGGTGAAAGGGGAGGCTGGAGACTAAGATGTTCACAGAAATATTCTCCTACTGTTTGTCTATGTCTGGGGCCTACATGGCAGTGAGTCAACCACAGTGAATACTCAGCAGGTGTATATGGAGCTGGGACTGGCCCCGGCACTGAGCTGCATTTAGGAGGACCTAAAGAAAGAGGACTCCCTCCCTCAAGAAGCTCCCCTCCAAAGACTTCCAAGATGACTCCTCCAAACCTCCAGCTCCATTCTGTCATAAATGGTGCCAGTAGTGAGATTCAGGTCCTAATTCTGGGTGGCCCAGCCCTCCCTCCCCATGGGTAGGGGAAGACCCCAAGGCGCCAATTCTGATAATGATGGCATTTACTGTACGGTGGCCCCTGATGTCAAAAGCACCATGGTGAAGCATTCAGGATTTTAGTTTATATTTAAAGTCAAGCTGGAAATACAACTGGCTTCCTGTGCTGTTTGATTACCCAGGGGATTTGTCTGAAATGGGGATGCACATGATGGAGAGCCACGCAGCTGGTTTCAGGATTTCCATGTTAAAGATTAGGAGATAGGATGGGCAGAGGAGGTCTGATTGCTGAGGACTTCTGACCTGTATCCCCAAGTGGTCTGTGGCATTCTTTAGGACCATAAGGCCATGTTCACTGCAGCCGGTGGTTCTCGGGCTGGCTGCCTCTGCTTTCCAAAGTGATTTAGAAAAATGAGGTAGATGAGATTTCTGCATGGTTTTCTGCGTACGTTGTGTTTCTATCCTTTGGGCTAACCTTTCTTTCATGACGCTTGATTTCATTCATGACATCCTTCAGAAGTAGACATAAAATGGTAGTGGCAGACACAGTGAGACCCTGTCCCAAATCCCTTTTACCCACGGACCCCACAGGCTGAGCTAGCCTGGTGCTTACATCTGCAAGCGAGGATCCTTTAGTGCAATAGGAATGATGTCGCCAATATGGTGGCATGTGTCCTTCCTGACTCCACTCCTCCTCATAAGAACAACTAACAACCATTTGTGAACAAGACACTACTGGGAGGTTCTGAGAACATGAAGGTGAGGCTGAAGGGCCCCCTGTACCACAGAGAGCAAGACGGACTGCAGTGGAGGGTAAGAGGAGCACTGCTCACTGACCGCATTGGCCCTCCCCCAGGCTAGCACAGCACCACACCGAGAGGTTGCCTTGAGCCAAGGCACCTCTAGGGAGAAGAGAAGTGAAGAGGGTGGCAGGAGACCATGCAGCTCTTGGGAGTCCTCTCTCCCGTCTCACCCCACAGGGGGAATCTGTGAGGTGCATTAGGGGGAATGCTAATTCCCCCACACTGGGAATCCAGTTGTGACTAATAATCCAACATAGCCATAATGGAGGGGGAGACGGTTAGCCGCTGGGTTGGCCTTTGTCCAATTGTGGAAACCAAATGTCCACGTTTCTTGCTCCTAAAACTCTTGGTGCAACGTTGTGTCGGTGATGCGCTCCAGCTAATGCTGCTTGGCTGGCTTTCTCTCATTCTCTCCTGTGGCAGAATTAGGATTGGCCACGTCAGCCAAACGGACCTGGCTTGGGACCCTGAGGCACTTGAACTAATGATGAGAGGCTGGGAAATCCCTTCCTGCAAGTGGGCTGAGGCTGAGGACCCTTACCGTAGAGGGGCTAACCTTGGCTCGCCCCAGTTGCCTCTACGTGAAGCTGGAGTCCCACCATGAGGAAAGCTTTTGTTTTTATGTAGATGCTTTATCCCTGTACCTGTGGTTTCATGACACAGTCCCACTGCCAACTTTATTTTTTTTATTTTTTATTTTTCCCACTGCCAACTTTAAAGGATCAGGTGCTTAAATAAAAAAGGAAGCCAAATAAGTACTCATTAGAGCAGGACAGAGTGGTACCAGGTCACCAGAGTGGGGAAGATAAAAATGACTCCGTGGTGGGTTCTTTGAGCATGGAAGTACTTAGCAGGGTATCTGTTGGATGGAGCAAAATGTGATTCTCTGGCTGGAGGTGGGGAGCTGCCCTGCCCCAGTGCACCAGTCATGGATGCCTGGGTCATGGATCCCTGGGCTGGGCGTGGGGAGGCAGGCCCCCCCAAACTGAAGCCGCTAACCAGGGTATAAAGGTAATTGAGACACATGCCTAGTTTGGTCCTATCAGATCAAGGAGGAATCTGGCTCTTTTTAAGAGTATATTGGGCACAAACAGGCTGATACTGTATATTCCACTTATGTGAGACTCGTAGAGTAGTCTAAATTCATAGAGATAGTAGAACCGTGGTTGCCAGGGGCTGGGGGGAGGGCAGAGAAAGGGAGAGTTAGTGTTTAATGGGCGCAGAGCTCCAGTTGGGAGAGATGAATAAGTTCTAGAGATGGATGGTGGTGACAGTTACGAGGCCGTGTGAATATACTTAATGCCACTGAACTGTACACTTAAAAATGGTTAAAGTGGCAAATTTTATGTTATGTATATTTTAGCACTGAAGTGCACTGGCATTGCAGACTGGGAAGTTCTGCGGAGCGTTACTTAAATCTTGCCTGTGCTCCTTATTACTAGCTGTGGAGTAAGATACTTCTCTGAACCTCTAATTTTCTCTTTTTCAGAATAGTAATATGCTCTCGGGGTTGTTGTGAAAATAAATGAGATACTACCTGGCATACAGCAGGTACTCAATAATGTAAGCTCTCGTTACGAAGTTGTTGCTTTTACCAGGCATTCGGATCCTCGTCTTTGCCTTGGCAGAGCTGCCCCTTCCAGGGGTGAGGCAAAAAGGACTGCTCCTTGAACGTGCCTAGGGTTTGCTAGGCATCTTTTGGTTAGTCCCTGGCTCTTTGAGGATGCTGGGAATAAGATCAAAGGGAGTTGGACTGATATCCCTGTGCTACTAGTTTTCTGAGTGAGCCAGTTTCAGTTTTTCAAAGTATGGTCATTCTAGGGACCCTGCATCGCAATCCCTAGGTCCTTAGCCTCCCAGGCTGTGGTCCTACTGACTCAGAAGGACTGGGAGTAGAGCTCAGGAATGTGCATTTTAAACAGGCTCTCCAGGTGGCTCTGCTGTTCACCAGAATTTCTGAACCACTGTTTATTGGCTATGAGAAGCGGCTTTCCACTCTGCCCACCTTGAGAATCCCTTGCGAGGCTCTTTAAAGACAAAAACATGGGACCACTCCTAGAGATTCTGACTCCATAAGTCTGGTTTAAGAGGTTCTAGGGAGCTGTTTATGTGTCTTTAAAAACGACAATCCTAGCTGCCATTTACTGGGCATTGACTGAATGCCAGGCACAGAGCTAAGTGTGCATTTTTTCATTTCATCCTTATGATCACACTATGAGGCAATTCCTATTATCCACCCCATTTTAAAGACTAGAAACTGGGGCTCAGAGAGGTTAAGTGATTTACCCAAGGTGATACGGCTGGGAAGTAGTAGAGCTGGGATTTGAACCCAGAGACAGGCTGATTCCAGATTCGAGCACTGGGTCACAGGTTTGCCTGGGTGAGGACTAAGGTGAGGCAGGCAGGACCCCCAGGACACACATTTCAGGAGGCGCCTCCCTAGCCTCACCCTGGGACCAGCCCCACAATGGAGAGCGTGTCCTTTAAGCAAACTGGTTCCAGTTTCCTTTCCCCTCATGTGGGTACACCTGCAGAGAGGGCCCCACGGTTCCCCACCCCAGTGAAACGCTGTCCCCCCTCCCCCAAAGGCCCAGCTCCCCGGCCTCTGTGGTCGGAGTCCTGGCCCCAGGGAAATCTCAGGAGCTGACTCAAACTGTGCCTTTTTGGGAGAAGGTGATAGCAAAGATGGTTGCCAAGCAACTCCAGGGGCATCTCTCTACAGTGATGATTTCTCTCTTTCTCTCCCCCCCCTCCCCCTTTTGAACATCTTCTAGGCCGCTCTGTAGTTACTCTGTTGTTAGTGTTTCCATGAAGGGTGCACTGCTTTGGATGATGGAAGGAAGATGGCTTTTCAGTACCCACCACCTCCGAGGTGTCCTTTTGATGGGTGATGTGCCTGCTAAGTGGGTGTGAAAGACCTCTGCCTTCCTCAGCCACACTCACACCCTTGTTGTCACTGGCTCTGAGGGGACTGGAGCAGCTGAGAAAGGCGTGAGGCCAGGGTCAGGGCGACATGGTCACATTTGGTTCTGTGGCTTTGGACTACACCTACTCTTCATTACCCTGGGCACTTAGCCTTTTGCCCACGATGACCTGGCTGGTCCCGGTGGAGCTGGTGTTTCTCTTTGCCTGTCTCTGTCTCTGTCTCTCTCACTTGCTCTCCGTGGTTTCACAGATCAGAAGAGCTCTTGACATCAGAAGAGCTGTCCCCTCTCCTGCTTGGTCACCTCATCAGCGTGGGGTTTCAGGTGACCTTTGACAGGCCCCAGGCCCCTTGGTCTGCTGGTGGGTGATTCTGTCCCTCTCAGCAGGGGCCAAGAACGTGTGGGATGGAGCACCTTCCACATGTGACAGGGTCTGCCCCAGACTGGCTGGAAGAAAGAGAAACACCAGAAAGTGAAACTGGTCCCATTTGGGTGAGGTTGACTCTATTTGCCTCCATCCACCAACGACAGCCCTGTTAGCCCCGTCCCCAGACTCCGGGCCTCTTCTGTTCCCTCATGCTGCATCCTTGCCCTTGACCATCGTGGCCTTCCTCACCATCCTTTGAGAAGCAGGGCAAGGCTGAAAGAGAATATGGGAATTCAGATGAGTCCTGCCACTGTCAGAGGCTCGGGCCAAACACTTAACAGCAGGAGACAATTGAGAATAAAGATACGTTCAGTTTTATGCAAACCCAGTAAGTAGATCCAACCTTAAACAGATTAGGAAGCTATTTGCTTTCCGAATGGAATTACTGGAGATTTCATTGCACAGTAGACTGCCCTAGAGCATTTTGGGAATTATGCTTTATTTGCCAAAGTTTTGGTGGCACCCACCTCTACACCTCTTCACTCAGCACCTCGTGTCCTGTCTGCGTCTCCCTCCAGAGTCTGCTCTGTGTCAGGCGAACCCGGCTCCCCGCTCACCCCGCAGATGTCCCCTGTGTGGTGACTCTGGTAGGCCTGCCTCCAGGCCCGGCCTCCTCTCCCCAGAGGGCTCCCCTCACAGCCCCCACGGTTGTCCTTCAGCACCCCGAGACTCCCCAGGCAGGCGCAGAGCCTCTGCTGTATCTCCCCTTCTCCACTGTCCTTAGAACCTCCCGTTCCTCCTACCCTCCCGCTCTTGTCCTACGAGTGAGTCTCTGCCCCTCTCCATTTCTCTCGGTTCTCCCTGCCCCCACCCCAGGCAGGCCTGCCTCGTAGCCTACCTAGATCTTTTTTTTTTTGTTTTTTGTTTTTTGTATAATAGCTGCTTAATTGGTGTCCCTGACTCCGTCTTCCTGCATACCACTTCAAAATTAATCTCCTAAAAAGTCACGTTCTATCAGGTTGTTCCTCAAGTGAAAACCCTCCATCACTCCCCCAGTGACCACAGCTAATAGAGCATTCTGGGTCCTTCCCCACCTCGCCCCTCCCAATGCCACAGGTGACTTGTCCCTCACAGCCTCCAACAAGCCGTGCTCCTTCCCAGCCCCCATCTCTGCCTCGGTCCTTTGCTTCTAGAGCCTTCCCCTCTAGTGACTGCTTCTCATGCTGCAGGGCCCAGGCCATGTTCTCTCTCCGAGAAGCCTCCCCGAGCCTCTCAGGCTGCAAAGCCCAGACCTCTGCTGGCTGTTCCCACCATGTACTTTGACCTTAGTCTTACACTTATGTCCATTCCATAGTCGACCAGACCATTCCATTGTTGACCTGATGAGGGAGGAGGGGCCATACATTCCCTTTTTTCCTTCCTCAGATATTTCAAGCAACAGAGTCCTCCATTTCTGCGACACATCAAGTTTGCTGGTTGTTTTTTTTTTTTTTTTTAAGATTTTATTTATTTATTCATGAGAGACACAGTGAGAGGCAGAAGCACAGGCAGGGGGAGAAGCAGGCTCTCTGAGGGGAGCCTGATGCGGGACTTGATCCTGGGACCCTGGGAGCATGACCTGAGCCGAAGGCAGACGTTCATCCACTGAGCCACCCAGGCACCCTGCATACAGTTTGTTTTTCAGGTACTGGTCTTGATGTACCTGTATTTTAATTTCTTCTCTTCCTTTCCTGTTTTTAAAACTGCAATTACATACAAATAGCAAAGAATTTAACCACCTTAATCATTTGTAAGGGTCCAGTTCAGTCGTGTTAAGTACATTCATGTTGTGCAACCAGCCCTCCAGAACTCCTATCATCTTATAAAACTGAAACTCTGTATCCTTTAAACAATTCCACACTTATGTTTTCATTTTTAAAAGTAGTCTGGGGATGACTTACAAGTTTCTTTGATTTATCACCTGATATTTTAAAGTTGTTGAGATTCTAAGAATTGGCAGGACTCCTAAAGTTTCTGTTCAGGTGGATATTTGGAGCAAGAATGTAAAAAGGCCCAGCTCAGCTTAGGGATTCCCCATGGGTCCCTCCTTCAGTGGTGAAAATTCAGTAGAAAAGTGCTATAATTTGGGCCCAAAGTCGCAGGTAACCTCTGTGCAGCTTGAAGTTTCTCAGTTTAGGTTTGATGTAACCCCAATCCTGGACTCTTCTTTCTTTTTTTGTGCTCCCATCTTTTATTAATATTAAAATTTTCACACATACAAAAAAACCAAAATAATAGTACTATGGTCCTTCATATAAACACCACTTAGAGTTAAACACTAGTGCACATTTTATCATGCTTTCTTATAAAGATCTATATTTCTATGCCTTTTGAAAATAAGTTGTACATACCATGGCACTTCACCTCAAAATATTTATCATTTTGACACATCTTGATTGTGTAACCTTGGGCTACTACTAACTTAAGTTCTCAGAGCCTCATCTTATTATAAATATGTATGTGTGTTTTTGCTGAGCCATTTGGAAATATGTCGCAGACAGCATGACACTTCACCTGTAAATACCGCAGCAAACATCCCATCAAAATAAAGGCATTCTCCTGCATGATCATAATACTGGTATCACATTTAGAAAACTCATGTTAATCTCCTAATAGCACCTAATATCCAGTTCATATTCATATTTCTCCTGTTATTGTCCCAGAAACCTTTATAGCTACTTTTTTCTCAGCTGTTTTTTTTTTTTTTTAATGTATACAGCCAGATTCTATCAAGGTTCATGTATTACATTTGGTTTTAATCAGTTGTAATCTAGAATGGTGCCCCCCCATATGTGTGTGTATTGGTATGTGTGTTTATGTGTGTATTTTTGTGTATACATCTATAAAACATTGCCATTTAAAATGCTTCACATTCTGTTAGTTCACTGCTCATGGTGTCATTTATCTTGTTTTCTATGCCTTGTTTTTCCCTCATAGCAGAAGTTAGAGCTAAAGCCTCAAATTTAGCCTCTACATTTTGGCAAGAATACATCCCAGGTGATTCTGAGCACTTCATTAGGCATCTCCTGATGTCAGGGCACCCCATAATCAGGTATTGGTCACTTGGTGAGGGGGTGTCCACCTCTCTCCATTGCAATGCTGTTTGCCTTCTGCAATTGGCATGTCATTCTGTGGGTGTGCTTTGGCACCAAGTGAATGCCCAGTTCCCTGATAAGAAATTTCATGGAACTGGCTTGGCATCCGTTGATAATCCTTGCCTGGATCACTTCTTTGGGAGTTGTAGAACGGTCGTATTCAAATTCTGTCATTTTATCTACATTTATTGGCTGATATTCTTCTATAAAGAAGACCTGTTTCTCATCAGCGAGGGTTACATTTTAAATTCTGCCTAAAAGAATAAATAAACAAATAAATAAAAATAAATTCTGCCTAAAAAGGCAAAGTAAAAAAAAAAAAAAAGGCAAAGTAATGTTTTTCCCCCTAATTACCAATTTTCAGAGTAAGAAGTTAAACACCCATGATTCAAGCAAAGAAGGAACCAGGGCAAGGACTGGGCACAGCAGCATTTCAATAGGATGCATGCGTAGTGCGGAGACCCATAATCAATAGGAAATTCTAGATAGACTGAGCTTTGCAGTGCAAACCTCAGAAGTAAAGTGTGACCACATCTTGGTTGACAGAGCATGAGTTTACAAACGTTGAGTAACATGATCCCACACACTTGTGACCCTCTTTTTTAATTTGGAGAAGGAAGGAGATGATTACAGCTAAAATAATCTTTCTCCTACCTTTCAGCTGAAGCCCAGTGTTTAACCTGGGCCTGGCAAACAGCTGAAATTAAATGGTAAAGGATGAGATATGAGGTTATGGAGCTACAGCAATGCATCCTGGATCATGGATTCACTAGGGAGTGACCAAATGCCCAGGCGCTGGGTAGGACTCTGTGCAGGATATAAAGGTACAAAAACCTTGGTCCCTGCCTTCCAGGAACTCTGGAACTTGGCCATGCAGTGGGCTGGAAACATTGACCACCTAGAGAGTGAAATGTGGCCTGAGTTACCCGGGCACTCAGGGAAGGAAGATTCCAGTCAGCTGTCTGCATGACCTTTGGCCTGCAGGGGCTGTTTGGTTTGTGGTTCTATCAGGAGCACAGTGAAGGGCGTATAGTAGGAGCCTGTTAATATTTGAAGGATAGATGGATGAATGAATGACTGAGTGCTCCATCAGGGATAGGATTTGGACACCGGGGCACTCTACAGGGACGGAACAGCACAAGGAAAGCCCTGGTCAGGGCTGTGAGTTCCCCTAGAAAGTCACTTTTAGGAAAAGGAGTTATGGAGAGCCTTAGGCCTGCCATTAATACTGAGGAGAAACTGCTCATCATTTATTTCAGTTGTACACTTACTCCATATCCAACACAGTTCAGGTTTTTATGATGTAGAATTTTCAGGAAACATACTCATTTTTGGCTTGGTCATGTCTGTGTCTTTTGCTTTTTGCATTCAGTGTGTTGGGGGAGGGGTTGTTCTCTCTCTTACACAAACACACACACACACACACACACACACCCTTTTAGGTCCTGCTGCCCAGTTAATCTGTAAATTCTTTTCCATCACAATCGCAAGTGCTGTGCTAGTAAATGTTTCACAACTTGCTCTCTGAATAAATGTGCACGTACACCTATGTTTATTATACATGTTACTGATGGGAGGCTGTTTCGTGTACAATTTACAAATAATAAAATATTTGATGCTCTTTATTACGAATTTCATATAGTCAGTTGATTCTCACAGAATGCTTTTGTTGATTTTCGCTAAACCCTTGGATCCCCAGCCAACCTGAGATCAAACCTGACAAACAAGTGTGTAGCTCTGACATAAGTGTTGGGTTGGTATTCTCATGTAAGTCAGCGGGTAAGATGAAAGTGAAAGAACAAAGACATATGTTGGAACTTCACTCGATTGTTGGTGATGAGTGACTTCCTTGCTGAATTGGATAATAGTTTTCAAGTACTGAGAGAATATGTCCTCATTTTTTTGTGCTATTCACAATACAGCTATAGACATGTATACTTTTGAATCATTTTCTCCATCACTTATATTTAGATGACCAAAAAAAAAAAAAAAAAAAAAACAAAGGAATCCAGCCCTGATTTGTAGCATTTGATCATTTCCGTGGTGTAAATTCCCACCACCATATTTTAGGCTATCGTGTAGTCACTGAACTCAAGAGTTGGGAAGAGGTATGTATCCAAACAACAGTGATACAAGGCTTCCACCACGGATACAATAGATGTAAATAACTTTTAAGAGCAGCAGTTAGCAACCTATGGCCTATCATTGAAATCTAGCCTGCCACCTGTTTTTGTAAATAAAGTTTTATTGGAATGCAGCCACACTCATTCATTTACATCTTGCCCTGGTCCCTTTGGCCCTTTAATGACAGAGTGGAGTGACTGAGAGGGACACTGAAAACCTAAAACCTTTACTCCCTGGCCCTTTCTAGAAAAGAGTAGTCAACCTATGCTGAAAGCATAAATAATAGTAAAAGCAAGATAAAAAGGAACTGATAAATTTCGATATTTTTCTTAAAATCTATAACACATTTAATTGTAAGCTTATATAATTTTTAATAATTCAATAACTGGCTCACCAGATTCCTGAAAATTGAACAATGAGCTCTTGCACACGTCCAGGCTGGATCCAGCTCACCATTGCAAAGCTTTGAGGGCTTCTGCTTTTAGTGCCAGAAAATGAAACTGTCACTAGTAGGGAAGAAGCAGCTGACAATACCAGATTGGAGGGGGAGCCACAGCAAGAGGATTTGAACTACTTGAAATTGTGGTCTCATTGTCCATAGAAATCAGAAGACAGCATTTTTGAGGTTAGTTTTCATATAATTTTTCCCCCTTTTAGGATCTGGGATTGTTTTGGGTTTTCAAATGAGTTTTCTCTTCAGAGCAGATTTAGAAACTCGGTGCAGCATGCGTTCCTTTACAAAATTTTGTGAGCATCTGTCTCGAACCCGTGTAGCCCCTGACAGCCGCCCCACAGCTTCCAGAACTCCCACAGATGTTCTGTGTCCTGAGAAGGGCCAACTTCCTGTTGCCGGCCCTGTGAGCCAGAGGAGAGGTGGGTCCCACCAGTTGAGCGGCGCTGGGTTTTCCTTGCTGCCATTTCCTGCCGGTTGCCTCTGAATGGATTACAGATGGTCAGAGAAAGCCTTCTTGGCACAGCGAGAGGACCAGTCTCCAGTGCTTTGTGGGGAAGGATTTATAACAGGATGGCAGTTTATGCCTACCCAGAACAGGCCTGGCGGCCGAGGCCTGCCTGAAAAAACCAGCTGCCTGCAGGGCTGGGGTCTGTGGGTGGAGGAGATGGGCACCTTGATGTGGCACCTTTCATCCGGTGGGGTCTCAACCTGCCACGTGTCCAAAGGTAGTTGGCAGGTTGAGATCTCCTGTGGAGGTGTGTGCACCTGGGAATTCGGAATTGGGGGCAACGTTCTGGTTGTGTCAAGCTCATTGGGGAAGTAGAATAAATCCTCCTGTCTTTTCAAAGTGAGGTAAACTCGGGCGTGTTTCCTTTTCTTTTTTTTTAAACCACAATAAAAGCAGATTTAATTGTTAAACTTTAAAAAAATAAACATAATATTTACTATTTTAACCATTTCAAGGTGTTCAGTTCGGTGCACTAGGTACACGCACAGTGCTGTGCAGCCGTTACCACTAGCCATCTCCAGAAGTTTTCCGTTATCCCAAACGGGAACTCTGCACCCGTTAAACAATAACTTCCCATGCTTACCTCCCCTCAGCCCTGGTAACCTCTACTGTCTCTATGAATTTACCTAGTCTAAGTACCTAGATAAGTGGAATCCTACAGTATTTGTCCTTTTGTGACTGGCGTATTTCACATAACCGAATGTCCTCAAAGGTCATCCCTATTGTGACATAGATCGGGATTTCTTTCCTTTCCAGGAATGGATAAGATTTCATTGTGTGCATCTACCACATTCTGTTTGTGCATTTCTCCACTGACGGACCCCTGGGCTTTCCACCTCTTGTGGCCACTGTGAGTTGTGCTGCTCTGGACGTGGGTGTTAGATGGAGCCAGATGGAGGAATCAGTTTGTCTGGGATGATTCCTCGGCCCTTCCAGTGTAACTCAGCTCAGGCACATCCCTTGGTCAAAGCTGCCAGGAACTCTGTGCCCCCCCTTCAGGCATGGCAGCCAAGGGGTCAGAGGAACTGTACACCCTCCGGGCTGCATCTGTCCAGAGAGGGCACCTTTTCCTAATTTGCACAAGGACACTTTACTACCTAGAGGAGCCCCCGAGACTGAAAATCTTGAGAGAACAAGTGGTGCTTTTGCTTCCTGGGCATAGGGAGACACTTGCTGGGCTGAGGCCGGTGTGAAGGGCTGAACTAACTGCCTTAGGATTCCTGGGATTGGGTCTCCCTCTGCCAGAAATCAGGGCAGCCTTGGGTAGTTACAGGGGCGAGGTCTGCTGGGCTTCATCTGGGAGAGAGAGTAGGGCCAGCAGCTCCCAGTGCACAGAGCCAGCAAAATCCGTCGGGGGAGGAGAGGTACAGGGCAGTTCTGATGCATTTGGGCTCTGTAATGAAACACTACAGGCTGGTTGGCTTATAAACAACAAACATCCGTTTCCCACAGTTCTGGAGGCCAGAAGTCCAAGATCAGGACACCAGCGTGGTCGGGTTCTGGTGAGAATCCTTTTCTGGGTCACAGACTTCTCATTCTGTCCCCCACATGGCAGAAGGGGTAAGGGAGCTTGGGGGAGGAGGGTGTTTCTTTTTTATGAGAGCCCTAATCCCATTGATGAGGGCTTGTCTCTTGTGACCAGATCATCTCCCAAAGGCCCCACCTCCTAACACCATCCCATTGGGCATTAGGATTCAACATGTTCATTTAGGGGGACACAGACGTTCAGACCAGAGTAAGCAGGCCAGAGGGCAGGCTTGAAGGCTCAGGACCTAGAACAAGATGGTGGTGGAGCTTCACAGAGGACAAGGGAAGGTGGATGGTACAGAGACCTCAGGAGGGAGAAACAAGGAAAGCTCCCCATAGAAGTGTCATAAAGTGAACGGCTACATTCTTTCTGACCAAAGATGGTGGCAGGAGGAGAAAGAGGTGGTGGCATTTTTCCTTCATAGAATTGTTCTTTAATATATATATATATATATATATATAAAAGAACAATCTGGATAATTAAAAAATATATATACATATATATATTTTTTAATTATCCAGATTTTTTTTAAATTTTTATTTATTTATTTATGATAGTCACAGAGAGAGATTGAGAGAGAGAGAGAGAGGGAGAGACACAGGCAGAGGGAGAAGCAGGCTCCATGCACCGGGAGCCCGATGTGGGATTCGATCCCGGGTCTCCAGGATCGCACCCTGGGCCAAAGGCAGGCGCTAAACCGCTGCGCCACCCAGGGATCCCCGAATTGTTCTTTTTTTATACCTTTTAAGAAAAAAATTTTTAAGTAGGCTCCACGCCCAGCACGGAGCCCAACATGGGGCTGGATCTCCCAACCCTGAGATCAGAACCTCAGCTGAGATCAAGAGTCAGACACTCAACCCAGGCGCTCCTCCTTAATCAAATTATTTAGCACCACCCGAACAGAGCCCTCTGCCAGGTGCAGGAGGGACACGGAGTAGTGACGCTTGGCTCATGATGTGAAAGCCCTCTGGTTGCACGAAGACCTTTGGAGGGCATGTTTTGTGTGCACACACTTTTTCTGGGAGCAGTTTTATGGCTTTCCTGAGATCCTCGAAGGTATAGCACTCCCTCCCCCTTTCAAAAAAAAAAATGGTACTTAAAGAAATTTAGAGCTCATGGGGAAGACACACATGTGCCCAGGTGTAACCACGGTGTGAGCTACATGGAACGGGAGCCAAGCAAGGAGGGAATGTGTGCATTGCTTTAGGGGTTGATTTTGGAGTTAGGGTCTCATGACCCTTTTAAATCTCCTTTGAGGAAGATCCGTCACTGAATTGGGGTAGAGCGCCGGGGAGAAGCCTTGGTAGTGGAACCACTTTAAAATCTAGCTGTGCTGACAAGATTGCATTCAAGCTTTTACCTGAAGACATGCGGAGATACAGACAGGTAACACGGTGTGCTGGATGGAGAAGCCACCTTGAATCTCATCCCTGTGCATAGTCGCCGGCAGAGGAGCTTGGTGGTGAAGGAAGAACACAGGCTTTGCGTTCAGACCTTAACTGACGTCTTGGCCCTGCTGCCTGAAGGCTGTGTGACTTTGGGCAAGTGGCCTCACCTCTCTGGGCCTCTGCCTGCTTGTTCTGACAACAGTGATGGTCACAGGAGGGCTATCTCACGAGCTGGCACACTGTTGACAGCGAGGAGACGGCAGCGGTTGTTGCCTGGCAGAGGGGACAGGTCTAAGTCCAGGGGCTTCCGCAGGTTAGCTGCTGGGTCTGCATAAATTACAGGATGAGCAAAAAATGGGCCAGAATTTGAGAGCAAAGGGCAGGAAGTGTTGTGGGAAGGTGAATTGGGAAGTTCCAGGTGAAGGATGGGTCTAGATGGAAGGGGGCACCCGGAAGGAGTGGGATGTGAATGAGGTGTTTCGGGGGTGGAGACTGGCCTTCTGCCTCCTTTGGCATCAGCTCTCTTTCTCCCCGGGCTCCCCTGGATCTGGCCCCAGAGCTCACCCTGCATTCCGGGCTCTCACTGAGGGCATGCACAGGGCCTGCCTGCGGAGCCAGCAGGGGAGCCCGGGGACCTCCCGAGTAAGGGGCCCTCCTGCAGGCGAATGAGGGTGGCTCTGCAACGCACAAGCTCCAGGGGTCACAAACCCCTGTTCTGAGAATAGACAGGAGACGGAGATGTTTGAGAACAGAAGTCCCATACTTGTTCTGCGCCTGTTCATCAGGGTCAGTGCCAGGCCTCCTGCAGTCCCAGGAGTCACATCACCCCGCTCAGCCTCATTTTTCCCCGTCTGTAAAATGGGAGAATCACAGGTACCTCATCAGGCTGTTGGGAAGATTATGTGAAGGGAACATGTAGCACTTAGCACGATGTGCAGCCCATCATAAATGTTCTCCAGTTCTTTACTTTCCACACCGCTGAACATCCCAGGAACGGCAGACCGGGGAGCGTGGTTCAGAACGAGACATGGTGCCTTGGTGAGGGCTGTGTTCTGGATGCCACTGGACTTAACAGCTCATAAGAAAACATCTCCTAGAAATAATGACCCATAAACTGGGGTCTTAAGCAGGGAGCCAGCAGCATGCAAACCTGGCATAGCTTTCAGTTCTGTGCCAACATTGCTACGGGAAGAGCGTTATATTTTTATCATTGTATTTCATAGAAAAAGAAAACAAAACACTGCCAATTAAACTACAGCCACTATCAATGCTAAGAATCCATCCAGATTCTCAAGATGTTACAATGTGGAGGGGGGGAAACATACAGCTTAGAATTAATGAAATACAGTAGAGCAGAAATAGAGTATAAAGCAAAATTTACATTAATTTTTAAGGTAAGGCATGAAAGTTGAAAAAACCGCGAAAGCTCTCGATATAGCCCCAGACTGTGAAAGTGTGTGTGAATTTGCCCCCGCCCTCAGAGTGCCTCTTGTTTTAAGGGCAGAGTGGGGAGGAGGAACCAGTGGGTTTGATCTTCTTGTAAATTTAGGTGGGAAGTAGGGCGCGGGGAGGTCGAGGAAGTGACCTCAGACTCTAGAAGGCTCAGAGTCATCTTGGGGCCTGAGCATATTCAGGCAGCCTTCACTTACGTTAGCTTCGCTTAGGAAAATCTACGCGTAGCACTTTGAGGAGGAAGGAAGTGTCATGAAACCAAGCAGACAGTCCCACACCTAGAAAAGGGCAACTACAGATCGCTACTACCCAGTGAGAAGCTGCTTCCTGGGACCCACAGACCAGCACATCTCCCAGTGGGCTCCTAGCACTGGCGTTCTGATATCTTAGTGGAGATTTGGGGGAACAACCAGCCTTGCCCTCTTGCCCTTAAAGAACTTGTGGCATGTCACAGGCCAGTCAGAAGGGGTCTGATGAAGCTACCTTCTCCCTGTCAGGGCCCTTCTGCTCCCACCTGCATATCACCATGCGGGGACAGGTGTCTGGGGAGTCTCAGTGTGGCAAGGGAGCTCCTGCCACCTTTTTGGCAGGGAAGTAGAATGGCACCTCCTGGCCCCGTTGAAACTAGCAATTGACTGGTAGTGATGGTGTCAACCAACTTCTGTGGAGCGTGTTTCTATTTGTTGGGGTGCTGGGTTTCAGGGGTGGTAGGGAAAGCAGGCATTTCCTTGAAGGACTTGCAGATGCAGAATGGAGGTGCTGAGAGACCTAGTGCTCCCCTGGGTTGATAATGTAGGGGACGGACCCACAGAGGAGCAGAGTAGTGACCTGGCCCTGAGAGATGGCACTCGGCTGGGGGAAAAAGGGACTTGGAGATGGGAAGGTGGATATTCAGTGAGTTGAGTGGGTATACCTGGAGGGTTTGGGCCTCCATGAGTAAATTTATTTTAAATAAATTTATTTTAAAATATTTTTTTCCTTAACACAAAAGTGGTACATGATTGTTATGGAAAATACACATCAACAAAAAAAGAGAAGAAAAAGTAGCCTAGTCCTGTCACCTAGAATTAACCAATGCTGGCTTTGGTTATTTCTAGGTAATAATTTACAAAAATGAGATAATCTTGTATTGCTTGGATCATGGTGAGCATCTTTTCAAGTTATTAAGTGGTCCATTGCACATGTGTTCCATAATTTTTTTAACCAGTTCCTTGTCACTGGATATATTGGTTGTTTTCAGTTTTTCATTACTAAAAATATTGCAATTAATAAATGAATATGTTAGCGGCTTCTGGGTGGCTCAGGCGGCAAAGGCATCCAACTCTTGATTTCGGCTCAGGTCATGATCTCAGTGCGGTGAGGTCGGGCTCCACACTGGGCTCCATGCTCAGGGGGAGTCTACTTGAGATGCTCTCTCTCTCTCCCTCTGCCCCTCCTCTTCACCCCACCCCACCCCTACACACGTGTGCACACACACTCAGTCTCCCTCTCTCAAGATAAATAAATAAGTAAATGAATGAATGAATGTCCTTGTAGCTAAATTTTTGTGCATGTTCATTATTTCCAGCACTATATTCTTTGTAGAGGAATGCTGAGTCCAGGAGTATGATATCTTCGAGGCTTTTTATATCATTGCTAAATTGTCCTCTAGAAATATTGTACCAGTTAACACTCCTGTTAGGAGTATATGAGAATGGCTATTCCCTGAACTTTGGCCGGTACCTCACTAAAGACTTTCAAGTACTTGATGATTTAATAAGATTAAATGTTACCTTCCTTTAATTAGCACTCTCCTAATTACTTATGAGTGTGACCATCTTGTATGTATTTATTACCCACTTGTGTATGTTTTGTGTGAGTTGCTTTTTCCATGGCTTTTGCTTAGTTTCCTATTGGTCTCTTAAACTTTTTCTCATTGATTTGCAAAAGCTCTCTACATATGAAGGCTAATTATACCATGTCTGTGTTTATATGTGGATCACATGATTTTTAGGAAATCTTGTAGTTCAAAAACTCTGATTCTTGGATCTAGCCTGAAGGACAAAAGTAGCTAGAAAAATAGAAATTCCCAGATAATTCCCAAGCCATGTGGTAGGTGTTACCAAATGCTGGCCAAGGGCCACATGATACTAATTATGCTGACAACAGAACGAAGAGTTAAGAGCTACCATTTACTGAACAATTGTTATTTACCAGGCACTTTATGTATATTAGCCTTTTAATCCTATGACCCTATAAATAGTTCAGCAAACTGGGGCAGAGAAAAATTAAGTATCTCACCTGAGCTCACGCACCTAACAAGTGGCAGAGTCAGGATTTGAACTTGGATCTGCCCATCTCTACTATCCACATGCTTTCCACTCTACCAAGCTGACTTTTATTCTTGGGGTAAATCATAGTCCTATAAGTCAAGCTTTCCTCAGCTACTTCTACAGAGAGAGTAGTAGCAAGTCGGAGAACACGTAATAACTGGTCTCCAAAGATGCCCTTGCAGTGAACACGCCTCCCTCCCAATGTAGTTCCCTCTCTGTGACCCTTGGCTGACCCCGTGTTTCACGTGTGTGTATGGGCACGTTTTATAATAGCTTTATTGAAATTTAATTCATATGCTGTAAAATTCACTCCTTTAAAGTATATCATTCTGTGTTCTTGGCATATTCACAAAATTGTGCAAACAACACAACTATCTAATTCCAGAACGTTTTAATAACCCCTAAAGAAACTTCATGTCCATTAGCAGTCACTCACCATCCCTTCCTCCCCCAGTCCTTGGCAACCACAAATCTTTCTTTTTCTATGGATTTGCCTATTCTAGACATTACATATAAATGAAATCATACAATATGTGGCCTTTTGTGTCTGGCTTCCTTCACTTAGCATAATGCTTTCCAGGTTCATTCATGTAGCATGAATCAGTACTTCATTCCTTTTATGGCTGAATAGTATTCCATTGTATGAATATACCACATTCTGTTTACCCATTCATCTGTTGACATTTGGGTTGTTTCCACCTTTTGGCTGTTGTGAATTGTGCTGTTGTGAATATTTGTGTACAAGTTTTTGTGTGGATGTATTTTTTTTTTCAGCTCTCTTGGGTATATATCTAGGAGAGGAATTGCTGAATTATATGGTATCTCTATGCTTAACTTTTTGAGGAACTGCCAAACTGTGTTCCAAAGCAGCTGCATCATTGTATCTTCCCACCAGCAGTGTATGAGGGTTCCAATTTCTCCACATCGATGCCAACACTTGTTATTGTCCATCTTTTTGATGATAGCCACACTAGTGGGTGTGAGGTGGTATCACATTGTGGTTTTGATTTGCATTTCCCTGGTGACTAATAATTTTGAGCATCTTTTAATGTGGCACATGTGCTTTTTGGCACACATGGCAATCTATTTTGGGGAAATGTTTTGAAAATTCTTTGCCCAGTTCTTAATTAGGTTTATTATTATAATTATTAAGTTGTGAGAGTTCTTTATATATTCTGAATATAAGTCCCTTATCAGATATATGATTTTCAAATATTTTTCCCATTCCATGAGTTGTCTTTTTGTCTTAATGGTGTCCTTTGAAGCACAATAACTTTTAATTTTTATCATGTCCTGTTTACCATTATCTCTTTTGTTGCTTGTGCTTTCGGTGTCACATCTAAGAAACAATTGCTTAATCTCAGGTCACAAACATTTACTTCTGTGTTTTCTTCTAAGAGTTGTATAGTTTTAGTTCCTGCATTGAGATCTCTGATCTATTCTGAGATTTTTTGCATATGATGTGAAGTAGGGGCCCAAATTCATTTTTTTAAAGATTTTATTTATTTATTCATGAGAGACACACAGAGAGAGGCAGAGACATAGGCAGAGGGAGAAGCCTGCTCCCTGCAGGGAGCCTGATGCCGGGCTCAATCCCTGGACCCTGGGATCATGACCTGAGCCAAAGGCAGCCATTCAACCACTGAGCCACCCAGGTGTCCCAAATTCATTCTATTTTTATGTGGTTACCCAGTTGTCCCAGCACTATTTGTTGAAGACTGTTCTTTCTCCCATTGAATTGTCTTGGAACTTCTTTGAAAATCAACGGACCATAAGTGTAAGGGCTTATTTCTGGACTGTCAATTCTATCCCATTGATATATACGTCTATCCTCAGGCCAGTACCACACTGTCTTGATTACTGTAGCTTTGTAGTACGTTTTGAAACCAGGAAATAGGAGTCTTCCAACTTTTCTCTTTTTTAAGATTGTTTCTGCTTGAAACAATATGGACCACCTTGAATTTCCATATAAACTTTAGGATCAGCTTGTCAATTTCTGAAAAAAAAAAAAAAAGCAGCTAGAATTATCCAGAGATAGTGTTTAATCTGTAGGTCAGTTTAGGGAATATAGCTATCTTTACATTGTTAAGTAGTCCAGTACATGAACATGAAATGTCTTTCCATACTGTTAACTCTGTTGTTTGTAGCTTTCAGTATCCAAGTTTTATACTCTTTGGCTAAATTTATTCATATTTTTCAATGCAATTACAAATGGAATTATTTGCTTAATGTCATTTTCAGATTGCTTATTGCTACTGTTTCTTGTATACAGGGCTTTTATCCACAGCTTGCTAAACTTGTTTATTTCTAATAATAGTATGTGTGTGTGTGTGTGTACTTTAGGACTTTCTATATGTAAAGAAATAAAAGGAGATATCTGCAAATGGAGATAATTTTACTTTTTTGCTTCTAATATGGATGACTTTTATTTCTCTTTTTTCTTTTCTTCTTTTCCTTTCTTTTCTTTTTTTTTTTTTTTCCTAATTGCACTGGCCAGAACCTCTAGTATAATATTGGATTGAAGTGGCACAGCAAGACATCATGTCTTGTTCTTGATCTTTAGGAGAAAGCTTTCAGTCTTTTACCATTAAGTATATTAGATTGTGGGCTTTTCATAAATACCCCTTTACAAGTTGAAGAAGTTCCCTTTTATTTCTAGTTTGTTGGGAGTTTTTGTCATGAAAGGGTGTTGGGTTTTACCAAATGCTTTTTCTGTGTATCCGTTGAGGTGATCATGCGATTTTATCTTTTATTCTATTAATATGGTGTATTACAGGGATTAATTTTCATATGTTGAACCACCCTTGTAGTCCTGGGATAAATTCCACTTGTTTAGGATATATAATCCTTTTTATATGTTGCTGAATTTAGCTTGCAGATATTTTGTTGAGGATTTTTACGTCTAATTCATGAGGGATTTGATCAGTAATTTTCTTTTCTTATGATATCTTTGTCTGATAGGGTAATAATGGCCTCCCCTCATGGAGAAGGGATTCCCTTTGACTCACCTTTGGCCAATAGAATATGACAGATGTGTGACATCTGAGGCTAGGTCATAGGAGCCTTGTGACTTCAGCCTGCATTTTCAGGAACATTCACTGTTGGGATACTCCCTTTGGAACCCAGCTGGCATGCTGTAAGAAGTCCAAGCCCCTGGGGGTGTAGGTACCCCAGTGCCTACACCAGCAGCATCAAACACCAGCCATGTGAATGAGCCATCTTGGACACACAACCCAGTATGTCTTCATGTGACTGTAGCTTCAGTTGACATCTAATCCTAAGAGAAAACTGCGTAGCTGAGTCTGGTCAATCCACAGAACCATGAAAGATAATAGCAAATTGTGGTTTTAAGCCACAGATTTTTGGGGGTAGTTTATGGCACAATGATAGAACAGGAATCCATTGCTCCAGCCTGCCTCTCTCAGCAGTATCTTTCTACAAGAACTCTGGGGACACACAGTAGTGTTTTTCCTCTCATTTCTGGGAACACTCTGAAAAGTGACAAAATAGCCAAAGGGTAGCAATGAAAAGAAGAGGCAACATGAGGCCTGAGACACCCATACTTGAGGTAATCATTCTTCACTATGGTTGCCAGTGGCCTGTTTTGAGAAAGACACTTGCCCAGTCATACTCTGCCCTTGCTTTTGGCAGAGTGGCTCAAAATTCACAGCGCTCACGCACCAGTCAACCCGGGCCCACTTTGCTGCCCCTCTACTATAAGACGGTTTTGCTTCAGTGAGTGCGCCCTGACATTGGCTGGCATTTCAGGCCATCTGCTCCCTTCGCTGATGAGATGGATCTGTCACGCAGCATTTATCCTTAGCTCCCCACCTTTTCTCAGGTCTGCAATTGGCTTACCAGCTGAGCATCTCAGAGCCTCTTGCTAATCCCACCTTCAAGCCCTTGGACAAAGTTGGGCTGCCATCCTAAAAGGCCCACAGAAACAGATGTGCCCTATTAACCAGCGAGAGGAACAGGGAAAGATGGGCCCCAGGTGGATAGGAAAGCATTTGTGAGTCTGCACAGCCTTCCCAAATCCCAGTGTACCCTAAAGGCCACTGGTAGCTTGCTACACAAAGGTACTGACCAAAGGAACCTGTCCGTTGGGTGTTATGTTTCCCACTGCCATCTGTAAGTGGGTCAGTTTTGTGGACGTATGCCAAACTCACTTCTTCAGCTCAGGAAAAGGGCTCCAGACCTCTTTTATCTCAACTTCCATAATATCAGGACCAAGAACATAAAGATGTACTACTAATGAAAAAGTTTTCAGCATCATTAATCATTAAGGAAATATGAATCAAAACTCATCAAAAATGAGAGACTGCTTCACATCTACTATGATGGCTATAATATGTATATATTTAGGGGGAAATCACAAGTGTTGTTGAGGATGTGGAGAAATTGAAACACTGATACATTGTTGATAGGAATGCAAGAAGATGTAGCCACTGTGGAAAGCGATTTGACAGTTCCTCAACGATTAGACATAAAGTTACTATATGATCCAGCTCTTCCACTTCTAGGTATATACCCAAGATCTCATGAAAACCTGTACACCAGTCTTCATAGAAGCAGTGCTCACAAGAGCCAAAAGGTGGAAATAACACAAATGTCCGTCAACTGATTAATAAGGAGAATGTGGTTTATCCATACAATGGAATACTATTCTAACCATAAAAAGGAATGAAGTACTAACACATGTTATAACATGGATGAGCCTTGAAAACATTATGCCCAGTGTAAGAAACTGAACACAAAGGACCCCCTCTTGTATGACTCCATTTATATGAAGTGTCCAGAATAGACGTAAAGAAAATAGACTGGTTGCCCTGGGCCAAGGAAGGAGGGGAATTGGGAAGTGCAGGGTTTTCCCTTGGGGGTGGTAAATATTCTAGAATTAGATAATGGTAATGTTTGCAGAATATTGTGAAGATATAAAAACCACTGAACAGTATGCTTTAAAATTTAAATTTAATGTGATATAAGCTTTATCTTAACAAAAATTTTCAAAAAATAAAAGATGTGTTCTACTTTAATGGTTACTGCTGTGGGCCGATGATGTACATTGTTTTCACTGCAAAGGCTCTTTCCAAGGAAGGATGAGGAACTTGCCAGAGAATAGGTGCTTCCCAGAGGAGCTTGACACGGCGTGAAGAGCATGGGCCCAGGAGCAAGGAATTCTAGTTCTCTGTCTCACATGCCAGCCAGGCAACCTGAGACAAGTTCCTCAGCCCACCAGCACGTTAAGTCATCTCCAAATTGGAGATCTTCCTTTAATAAACGCTTCTAACATGCTGATTATGTGGTGGGTCACTAGTAGTAGTCCCATTTTCCACCTGGAGAGACTGAGGTGTTAGGAAGTGGAGTACTTGTCCAAAGTCAGCCAGCCAGTGAATGGCAGAGCAGGGTTCTACCCCGGGCCCTCTGGCTGCAGAATATGTGTCCTCAAGCTGTGCTCCCAGGAGCTTGCAAGTCCCCTACCCCTCATGTCGTTGTAAGGGTGGGTCCAATGCAATTATACACGGCAAAACCCTCTCATATACATAAACACTATGCCGTGCACATAAGGTCAGGTGTTAACTCCTGCCTTTGATATTAGCAATTAGATCTACAGGAAAAACACCTGGGGGCTTGTGTGCCCCATTGATCCATCCTGGTTCCACTTTGAATGCATTCCTGTGGACCTCACCAAAGAAATTAGGATTGTCATCTTTTTTTTAATATATATTTTATTTATTTATTCATGAGCGACACACAGAGAGAGACAGAGACACAGGCAGAGGGAGAAGCAGGCTCCATGCAGGAAGCCCGACGCGGGACTCAATCCCGGGTCCCCAGGATCAGGCCCTGGGCCGAAGGTAGGCACCAAACCACCGAGCCACCCAGGGATCCCCAGGATTGTCATCTTAAGTCTCTATTTCTTTGGTCACAGAAAAATGTCCCGGAAATGTTTCTGGGAAGACTCCAAGATTGCCTTACTCTATCAGGCTGGGACTTGGTGGCACAGGTAGACCAGATAGATCCCGGAATTCCTCACACCAGCTGGGGCAAGTCAACCTGGATGGGTGACTTCACCTCCAGTAAGTTATTTGTGCTTTTGTATTTGGAAAGGGGCCCGTGCATAGGATCAAGCAGGGTGAATAGCCCCATTTTTTCTTGGGGCTTCTGGTCTGGGAGCCCATGGAGATGCAGGGGAGGACATGAAGGTTCCATGGCCCAGCATTTAACAGTTAGGGGGAGTGAGAAGTTTGGATGCTGTAGGGGATGGCATGCATGGTCTGGAGAAGATGTAAAGGTAGCAATAGAAGCCAGAATGTTGCTCAGATTCTGGCAGAGGTGAACCTGGGGATCGGAAAAGGTCAGAAAATGTGGCCGAGAGAGCTGGTGTGTTGGTAGGCTGGGTCAAGACATGAAACGCACCAGGCTTTTTCACCTAGCCGTGCACAGGCTGGCCCCTGGCAGGCCTCTCTCCCCTCTTGCCTGCAGCCCCAAAGCATTTGTGCTCGGGCTCCTCCTCTTCTCCCCAGCAGAGGCGGATTTTGTACATAGCCTCATTCCCCAGAACGTCACCGCCTCCTAACTGACCTCGCTCCTAGTAATTGCCTCTCTAATCCAGTCTTACCATCTCCAGAGGGGTTTTTCCAAAACTCACCTCTGATTGTTGCTCTGCTTTTTAGATCCTGATAGTGGCCGCCTGGGGTCCAGTGAGTGAAGTGGGTGTATGGCCCCTCACACGTCCCCACCCCAGCTCCCACTCACCTTCCCCTCTTACTCCTCTGTTTCTCATTCTGACTCAGTCCACCTGGCAACTTCCTACGCATCCATGAAGATCTAGTTCAAGTGAAGTTTCCCTGACCTCATCCCGCTCTTGGCCCCATGCATGGTTAACCGGGTCCTCACCTGTTTCCTGGCATATGTCAGGTGGCTCTGTTATGACATCTGTCATCTCTTATTGTTTATAATGTCACCTCTTTTTTCCTGGTGGGCTCTGGGTTCCTTTAAGACAGGATTCATGTCTCATGTGTATCCCTTTTTCCCAAGCCTGGCACGTAGTAGGTGCTTTATAGTGTATCTTCCTGTCAGTGTTCATGGTCTGTCTGAGCTGGAGGAGGACATGTAGACTCACCAGTGTTCTCTGTGCTGCCTACAGGGCTGGACCTAAGGCTACCAGTCCTCATGGGCTATTGAAGATCTTCCCTATCTTCTGCACACACTGAGATAGATGCAGGAGAAAGGAAAGAAGACTCCTCTCACTCTTTCCTGTGCACAAACTGATGAACAGCTGCTGTTCAGACGGCCCAGATGGACTGTCCAATATAGGCCAAGTGGCCAAAACAGACTCATACGTGCTAATCAGGTACCATCTGGAACCCAGTCCAAATGGGGAAGCTGCCAGCAGTTACACCCATGTGCCCAACCAACTGAGAGAGGTCCAGTAAAGTAGCGTTGGGCTGAGGCATGGAAATCCCCATGCTGGGTTTGGAGCTTAGGCCAGGAAGAGATGCCAAACCCTCAGGCAACCATCTTCCAGGTTCAGGTTTTGATATTCATCACAAGTGCACAAAATCCGCAAGCTTCCCCCCACCCCCCCCACCCCGCATGCAGCAGCAGCAACAGCTTCCTAAAACATCTCTCAGCTGAGCCACTGCCCACAACAGTGTGCCATTTGGCCTTTATGAAAGGCAACACCTCTTCACTTGCATCTAGAACACCCACAGCCAAGTGTGTCAGATGTTGTTGGCTCATTTGGTTGGTTGCCCCGCCTGGGTGCCTGCCTCTGGCTAGGGCTGGTTTCCCTAAAGTTGAGTGGGCAATTCGAAGAGTTCTTCAGCGATGTAGTCTAAATCGAAGAATGCATGTCTGGGCAGGAATCACCCTCCATGGGGGAGTGGATTCTTTTGCTTTTCTACTGGAGCGAGTGAAGTTCCTAAGAGGCTCTCGAGTGGATAGGAAGTGGAGGTGTGCTGCAGCCAACCATTCCCATGGGGCAGGTGGGTGGCGGAGGGCTCACTCCTAGGTTCCCAGAGCCCAGGCTGGCGAGGTTCCCAGGGAGCCAAGGAACCCTTTGGGTCATTTCTATACTGCCTAGGGCTCTCGCCCTGAAACCAGACTGGGACAGTAGTGAGAAGGGAGTGAACCATTGGGGGGCGGGAATGAAGGATGCTAGTCAGAGCCCCTTCCCGTTGTCTCTGTGGGTTGCACAGGGGGCTGGCCCAGGTGGATCTGAGATCACTTTTTATTACCTGGCCTCTCCCCTCCTGCTCCTGGCGAGAATTTCACACAGAATCCACCAAATCTGTACGCGGGTGAGTCACCCCTCATCTCAAAAGGCTGAAATCCCTGGAGGTGTGGCCTGCAAGGCAGCTGTTTCTCTCCTGATTTCCAAGGATAATGTCAAGTGCCTCCGAGTGTGTGAAATTCTGGCTGAAAGTGAATGATTGAAATGCTTTTTCCATTAAGCCGTCTCCCTTCTGCTATAGGTGTTTTCCTAACAACCCTTATGCAAATAGCTGTGAAAAGTAGGAAGTGGTAAAATGTCGAGTGTCGTCGGCTCCTGGCAGTGTTCTCAGCCGAAGCCTTCTGATTTTCCACCCAAAAAAAGAAAAGAAAAGAAAGAAAAGCCGACAGACCACCAGCCCTCGGTGTGGCCCTGGGCAGACCCAGCCAGGAGGCCTGTGTCGTTCTCTTGTCTGCTCCTTGGAGGGCAGGATTAGGTTAGAACACTGAGCCATTATGGGTCTCTAGGATCACATATCGTGCTTTATTGTCTACACAGCCAATGTAAGTTATTGATTTGCAAATGGGCAGCATTCCTTTCCAACTCCCGTGAAGGAGGTTGGAGGGAAGCTATTTTCCGAGGGAGAAGACTTGGTTCATTCTTTGCAAAAACGTTTCCTGTGCTTCCCGACTCCTGCTTTTAGGACCTGCGCCACGGAGGCAGCACGGGCGCGGTGCTCGCTCCGGGAGGCGAGCGCTGGCAGGCGGCCCGAGGCCCAGCGCACCTGCGAAGCTGCGAGCTCGCGGGGGGCTCCAGGAGCGGGGCGGGGAGGCGGAGCCCTGCGCCCTGCACCCTGCGCCCTGCAGCCGGCCACGCGGGCCGCAGATCAGACCCCCCGGGGGCGCCCCACTGTCCCTGGGCCTGCTCGCGCGGCAGCTCCTTTGTCATCCGTTCCCCCACGTGCGACTTTTCCCTGATCATGTGTCGGTTCTGCCCCCACCCTTTTGTGGGTGCTGGAGGGCGTGGGGAGGCAGTATCGTGGGTCCACGCACCCCCCCACAACAGCCAGGTAGCATCCCATCAACCACTCTGTTTCGCTGCTTCTGAGATGCCAGCTGTTTCACAGGCCGACTCTCCAGAGTGGAAATGCATCTTAAGGCCGGCGCTGTTAGCATGGCTTGACCGGTCTGTCGCTTTTTTCTTGCTTACCAGGACATGAAATAACGAAGATGCTTCTTAGATCCGAAGAAATAGGGAAAGTCAGGAGACCGGTTCGTGGTCTGACCACTGCTTCCAGAGAACCTCAAATCACAGATATTCTTTGCGTATCTGTTCAGAGCCAAGTGCTACGGATGCCCTGTCTCCCAGTCCCAGCACTTGGGGGGCCCATGTGCCACCTGATTGTGTTCGCCATCAGCCCCCAGTAATTCACTTTTCCTTCACCTCATCTCTTGCGGCATCACCCATGCTGTGCACAGGGCACCTCATGGTCCTGTCTGTTCAATGCTGCCATCCTGTTTTCTCCCTCATTGCTCTCACCCTCTCTCCTGGGCTTTGAAGATGTTCATCTCATTTCCTCTGGTGTTTTGTTTTGTTTTGTTTTGTTTTGTTTTGAGCTACATGGACATACATTATATTAGTTTCAGGTGTACAACAAACAAATTCAGTATATGTATATATCGTGAAATGACCAGTAAGTCTAGTTAACATCCATCACCACACATACTTAACAGAACTTTTTTCTTGTGATGAGAACTTTACAAATCTACTCTTTCAAATAGGCAATACGGTATTATTAACTTTAGTCACCAATGCTGTACATTATGTCCCTGTGATTTATTTATTTTATAACTGGAAGTATATACCTTTTGATTCCTTCCCCCATTTTGCCCGCCCCCCCCCCCCCCCCCACACACACACACAGCCACCAATCTATTCTCTGTATCTATGGCCTTGGGTTTTTTGGCTCATTTCCTTGTTTTGTTTTTAGATTCCGCATGTAAGTGAGATCAAATTTGTCTTTCTCTGTCTGCCTTATTTCATTTAGCATAGTGCCCTCCATGTTATTGCAAATAGAAGATCTCACTCTTTTTTATGGCTGAGTAATATTCCTGTGTGTGTGTGTGTGTGTGTGTGTGTACCACTTTTCTTTATCCATTCATCCATCAGTGGGCCCTTAGGCTGTTTCCATATCTTGGCTATTGTAAGTCATGATGTAGTGAACATGGGGAGCATATATCTTCTTCAATTAGTATTTCTGTTTTCTTTAGATAATTCCCAGAAGTGGAATGACTGAATCATGTGGTCATTCTGTTTTTTAATTTTTTGAGGAACCTCTGTATTGTTTTCCACCATGGCTGTGCCAATTTATACTCCCTCCAGTAGTGCACAAGGGTTCTCTTTCCTCCACATTCTCACCAACACATATGGCTTGTCTTTTCGATTTAAGCCATTCTGACAAGAGTGAGGTGATAGCTCATGGTGGTTTTGGTTTGCATTTCCCTGATGGTGAGTGATGTTGAGCATCTTTACATGAGTCTGTTGGCTATGAGTATATCTTCTTTGGAAAAATTCAGATCCTCTGCTCATTTTTTAATTGGATTATTTGGAGGGATTTGCTACTGAATTGTCTCATTCTTATGTATTTTGTATATTAAAGCCATATCAGTTATATGATTTATAAATATTTTCTGTCATTCAGTAGGTTGCCTTTTTGTTTTGTTAATGGTTTCCTTTAATCTGCAGAAGCTTGTTAGTTTGATGTAGTCCCACTAGTTTACTTTTACTTTTGTAGCCTTTGCTTTTTGGTGTCAAATCCAAAAAAATCATCACCATGACCAGTGTCAGAGAGCTTTATTGCCTATGTTTTCTTCTAGGAGTTTTATGGTTCCAGGTCTTACATTCAAGTCTTTAATCTCATTTGAGTTCATTTTTGTGTATGGTGTAAGATCATGATTTAGTTTCATTCTTTTGCGTGTAGCTGTCCAGTTTTCCCAACAGCATTTATTGAAGATACTGTCCTTTCGCCATTGCAGATTTTTGCCTCCATTGCCACAAATTAATTGACCATGAATGCATGGGTTTGTTTCCGGGCTCTCTATTCTGTTGCCTTGATCTGTGTGTCTGTTTTTATGCTGGTACCATACTGTTTTGATGACTATAGCTTTGTGAATCAGTTTGATCATCTCATTTCTTAGATGGTTGTTGGCCCTTGGATCACTTTGGTTGTTAGGGTGGCCCTGCAGCTCTTGTGTGACTCAGCGACTTACATTCTCAAGGTGTAATAAGACGTTCAGCTAGATAGATATTCCCTCTTCTGCATGACAGAAACATACATTATTTACTGGCAGTCATCTGCACCTGTTGCCATTGTCATCTGCAAACTAATTTATGATCCAAGGACCATGCTGGCATGGTTGGGTCTGCTAAAATCCCGAACCATTGGAAGCCCCTCATTTCTCTTGCTGTTCATGAGGCTCAAGAATGAATATCTGTCTGCCGCCCCAAGGTCTATGCAATTGAGGCATTCCCTTTGGTAGGAGAGTTCAGGTTTCCAGTGGTTTAATTTCTGATCCTGCATCCCACTCTTCTCCTCCTCAAGCCCCCTAGGTCTGGGGCATTGCCCTTCTTTGAATTTATTCTGGAGATGCAGGAGCACCTGCTCCTTCTTCCTTTGTCCCCTCACATCAGGGATAAGTCAAATCTTTTCACCTCAGAAGGAGCTTGTTCTCACACGTTTACTGAAGACCCCTCACCCCTCATTTTCATCCTTCCACCCATTACCTCAGCAAAGTTCTGACAGCTTCTTTCTCTGCAATTCTTCCCTCTTAGAAAGAAGAAAAATATGAGAAATAAGGGTGCCACTAGCCAGACTTCCCTAGAAAGATTTTTTTTTTTTTAAGAAAAATGACAGCTTCTGTCATCAGTCCTGTGGAAATCCCTTCAGGATCTCCGTCATCTGGGTTTTACCATCCTCTATGACAATCAGATCTATTTTGGTTTTATGAAGAGTCAGAAAGCTCTTCTTAGCCAGAAGAGAAATTGCTTCCATTTTATAGGGAAATATATCCCAAGTCCCAAACAAGAGCTTACAAATGAACTTTGGGGGCAAAACCAGTTTGTAAGATGAAGACTACTTCTCCAGTGACTGACTTTTAAAACTGAAATCCTAGTATACTAATGTCTAAACTGAAATACTGAGATGCCAAATCCAATGGTGATCTCAAATAGTTGTCCCCACCACCTTGTCCACTTTTCCTCTGGGAGCTTACTTTTTTTTTTTTTTTAATTATAAAATTAAATTGTAGAATTGAGGACGCCTGGGTGGCTCAGCAGTTGAGCATCTGTCTTCAGCTCAGGGTGTGATCCCCGGGTTCCAGGATCAAGTCTCACACTGGGCTCCCCACGTGGAGCCTGCTTCTCCATCTGCCTATGTCTCTGCCTATCTTTCTCTATGTCTCTCATGGATAAATATATAAAAATCTTTTAAAAAAAATAAAAAAATAAATTGTAAAATTGTTTCAGAAACAACCACCCACAGTCTGGAGAGGCATGGAGTAAGAAAGGCAAATCCCCTCCACCTGCACAGTCCTGAGGATGCTGCCCTGCCTCTATTCCGCATCCTGCTTTCCACTTCCTTGGCATCCATCCCAATCATCTTCCCACCAGAATTCACATGGCTTGACTTCATTCTGGTTAAAGGCCACAGGAATGTTCCATTGTTTGGATAAGCCATAATCTCTTTAGCGAGTCCCAGAGACCACCTATAACCCCAGGAAAAGCCGGTTCCTGGCCCCGCGAGTCTTGGGGAGATCTGGACCCTTGCCTCCTGTCTGTAGGCCTCTCCTTGCCACAGGTCATGAAGGGACAACCTCAAATTTCCATAAAGAAAAGTGCCTCGGGATCCCTGGGTGGCGCAGCGGTTTAGCGCCTGCTTTTGGCCCAGGGCGCGATCCTGGGATCGAGTCCCACGTCGGGCTCCCGGTGCATGGAGTCTGCTTCTCCCTCTGCCTGTGTCTCTGCCTCTCTCTCTCTCTCTCTCTCTGTGTGTGACTATCATAAATAAATTAAATAAATTTAAAAAATAAAATAATAAAATAAAAAAAAAAGAAAAGTGCCTCAGCGCACCTGGGTGGCTCAGTTGGTTTGGTGTCTGCCTTCAGTTCAGGGTCCTGGGATCGAGCCCCACATGGAGCTCCCTGCTCAGCAGAGAGCCTGCTTCTCCTTCTCCCCCAGCTTGTGCTCTCTCTTGCATGCTCTCTCACTCTCTCTCTCTCTCTCTCAAATAAATAAATAAAATCTTCAAAAAAAAAAAAAAAAAAGTGCCTCTCCCTTTTTTTCCTCCAAGATATGGCAGGATTGGTTCTGGTCATACAGTCTTTTCACATAATGCAAGATACTTTCCTGAGCCCCTGCATGGTGCATGGCAGGACACTAAGGATGCAGGCAGAGGAAAACAGTTGCTTTCCTTTAAGAAATCTGCAGGCTAAAAAAAAAAAAAAAAAAAAAAATCTGCAAACTCACCAGATAATAAAAATATACCCATTCTGTGATCACCTTTCAGGAAGGAAATTGTCAGGATGGATGTATCTGGATTCCCAAATGTGATGACATTTGACCCTAGTGACTGTACTTCTGGGAGTGCAAACTGATTAAATAAACATACTTTGTGCATACAGATTTATACACAGGATTTTCATTATTGTTGATAAAAGTGAAAATTGAAGATGACCTATGTGTCCAAAGATAGGAGACCAGTTAAGTAAGTTGTGGTGCATCCATCCAGTGACATAGTATGCAGCGATTTGAAACCATGTTTTCAAAAATAGTAATGACATGCAAAAATACAATGAAATATTCAGTGAACCATGTGGGATACAAAATTATAGTCAGCTATGTCCACAAATTATTTTTCCAATATTTTATTATAAAAAATTTCAAGCATAATTGAAAGAATTTTGCAGTGAACTCTCTCACTATCACTGGTTCTACCATTAACATTTTATTATATTTACTTTATCATATGTATATATGATATATATCCATCCATCTGTCTTCATTCTATTCCTCCAATAAGCCATCTTGGTTTCTTTGATGCGTTTCAAGTTGCAGACTTCAGTAAATACTGAATACAATCCCATAAATACTTCAGGGTATGTAGTATTGAATATTTGTGCTTTTTTTTTTGAGGAAAAATTTATTTACAATGAAATATACAAACCTTATACAATCTCTGGATTTTAACAAATGGGTTCTTAAAAATTCAAATCCCTATCAAGATGTGGAACTTTGCTACCTACGACTACTGTATCATTGTGTGCAAATTATACAATTTTATAGTATATAGATAATATATATAGATAACAAATCTATGTATATTATAGATATATCATTACAAATTATGTTTATTATTTTTCTTATTAAGCACACATACTTATTTGTGTATATGTTTATGTCTAGGGTATATCTATATAGATTTACATATCTATATGTAAATTTTTTTAAGATTTTATTTATTCATGAAAGACAGAGAGAGAGAGAGAGAGAGAGAGAGAGGAAAAGAGGCAGAGACACAGGCAGAGGGAGAAGCAGGCTCCATGCAGGGAGCCTGATGTGGGACTCGATTCTGGGACTCCAGGATCACGCCCTGGGCTGAAGGCCATGCTAAACCGCTGAGCCACCCAGGGATTCCTGTAAATACCTATCTATATGTAAATATTTTTATATCTATATAGATAGATTTTCTTCTCTATCATATTTTCTAATGATATAGAATGAGTACATCTATTCGTTCTTTTATTCAACAGGGATTCATTGATCATGTGGTATGTGTCAGGCTGTACCCTATAAACAGGGAACTCCGTGGTTTTGTGTTTTGTTTTTTTTTTAAGATTTTATTTTTAAGTAATCTCTGCATTCAACATGGGGCTCGAACTTATAACCCTGAGATCCAGGGTCACATGCTCTACTGATTGAGCCAGCCAGGCACCCCTAAAGGGTTCAGTGGTTAACAACACAACAAAACTCCCTACCTTTGTGGAATTTATAGTCCTACTAGGTGAAAGAGTCAGTAAACCAAAGATAATGCAACAAGGAAATAGGGAGTAAGCAGTGGACTATTGAGTGGCACAGGAGCCTCTCTAAGGAGATGGTATTTGACCAGAGAATTGAATGATGTGAGGAGAGAGCCAAGTGAGAGTCAGGAGAGTCTGGGGGTAGGGGGTTGGCAGGCGCAAAGGTCCTGGGCCAGAAAAGGAGGGCAGCTGCCATGGCTGGAGGAAACTGAGTAAGGCAAAGTAATAGGAAGTGAGATCAGAGTGGGAGGCAGGAGCATGCCACATGGGGCTTTGTAGGTTACATAGAGAGTAAGGATCCTATTGTGGTGTTGAGAGAAGCCATTAGAGTGTTTTAACCAGGGGAGTGACTTGATCTCACTTTTGTTTTTAAAATCTCTGTCTGCTCTGTGGAGAACTGTCTCTAGTGGGGCAAAGATGGAAGGAAGGAAGCCAGGCGGGACGAAAGGCTGTCAGTGGGGGTGGCGATGAATATGATTAGCAGTGGGCACATCCAGGACAGCTTGCGAAGATAGTGCTGACCCTACTTGGTGAGGGATTAAAGGTGGGATGGGACAGGGCAGGGGCAGAGGTATCAATAATGATTCTCAGTTTCTAGGTATAAGCAACTGGGGTGAATGATCATGGTATAACTGAGACAGGTGAAGCCATGGAGAGGTCTGAAGTTCTGTTTTGGACATGTTGAGCGTGAGTTGCAAACTTCACCTTGTAGACCTTTCAGTGGAGAAATCAAGGAGGCAAGGGCTGGATGAGCATGTCTGTGCCCGAGCGACATTTTTATCAAAAGGGGAGGTTGGAGCTGCCTCCATGGGAGGTGTTGGTGTTTAGATGGTACAGGTCCATGTGTGACTCCCTTGGGGCCAAATGAGTTTCGGAATTAGGTGTTATTCAGATTTTAGAAAGATAATCAATTAACATTCCCAGTGAGGTCTGGGCATCACCTGTAATAAAGCACACAGGTATTCAGCAACTTGTAACACTTTACACTTCAGTAGATGAATAAAGACCAGGTACAGCATCACATCACATAGGATCCAGCGTTGTTGTGAAATAAGTTTTGGCACCAAAGTTATGTAAAAACTTGATTTTAGAGGTTTTGGATTTCAGGGCTGCAGAAAAGGTATAGTGAGCCAGTATTTAGAGCTGTGAGTTTGGACAAGACAACCCTGGGGGAGGGTAAATGAGAAGAGAGGGGTCAGGTTGGAGGAAAGAGAAGAAGCCAGAGGGTGGGGCCTCGTGGAGTTTCCAGAAGAAGGGACAGACCCTGTCAAACACTGCTGCAGAGTGAGGGAAAATGAATGAGCAGTGTGTGTGGTGGGAGGGGATATGACAAATTCAAGGTCCTAGACATTGACAGGAGAGAGAAGCAGTGGGAGCGAATTTCTCTATGGAGGGGGCTGAGAAAGAGAATGGCTGCTGTGATGTTCAAGGAGGGCCAGAGGGTGCATCTTTGGAAATCGTTCCTTCACTCGAACCCTCCTTCATCCATTCACTCACCAGCAGTTATTTATGGAGTACCGCTAGGCCCAGGCACAGCTGTAAGGTACAGTGAACAAGACAGGCCCTTGCCCCATGCAGAAGGGAGAAGACAATCCAGGCGGTGAGATGTAGAAGAACACACATTTAAACTACACAGGTCCACTTAATTTTTTCCCCAATAAATACAGTACAGTCCTGTAAATGTATTTCCTCTTCCGTATGATTTTCTTAATATTTTTTCTCAAACCTCCGTGATTGTAAGAATGCAGTACCTAATACATGCAGTGTATAAAATATGTGTGTATCAGCTGTTTACATTATGGGTAAGGTTTCGGTCAACTGTTTTGGGGAGGCGAGCGTTATATGTGGGTTTTCTACTGCACTGGAGTGGGCCTGGGCCCCCCAACCCCTGCATTGTTTGAGAGTCAGCTGTGCTCTAAAAGGACCAGACAAGGCAAGGTGGCATAGCCAGCCACCAAGGGGGACAGTAGGAGGAGTAGAGTTGACCTTTGAACTGAGACCTACGTGATGAGAAGAGGCAATGGAAATGCAGAGTAGTCAGTGTGCTGAGCGGAATGTACTCCCCATTCCGGCAGCCTTTGTCCAGAACACGAGTGGGGGCTCCTCAGAGCTAGGTGGAGGGGCTTGGGAGGCCCTTGAGAAGGAAGGGGGACCTGCAGGCCTCCCTCTGTAGGAGCAGAGGGCAGGAGCAGGCTGGGCCTGGGAGAGACCGAAGGCCAAGCAGGAAAATCAGGGAGTGGACTGGCTGATAGGCCCAAGCTGTGGGTTTCATCTCCTAGCACATGGGGCTGGAGCAGAGGGCAGTGTGATTGGAGATCTGCTGGAAGATGACTCTAGCATAGCATGTGCTAAAAATGTTAGGAAGTTGGCCCTGGAGGCAGGGGAGCCAGTTAAGAGATGATTACAAGGGGGGTGGCGATTACCCAATTTGTGTTGTCAGTAAAAATTCTTTCTTTGGTTAACAGGTCTGTGCCCCAGCGTTAAATTGTTTACTTTTATCAAAATCATACATGTACGTAATTTTTTAAAAATCAAACCATGCTGGAAGTCTTATAAGAAAAATCATCAGTCCCCTCCCTTTTTTAAATCTCTACTCCCAGATGCAAATACTTCCAAAACACTTTTCTGATATTTAGTTCCATAATTTAAAATAACTGGCTTTGGGGCACCTAGGTGGCCCAGGAGGTCAAGCATCTGACTCTTGGTTTCAGCTCAGGTCATGATCTCGGGGTCCTGAGTTAAAGTGCTTGCAGGTGCCCCCCCACCCCACCAGCTAGGCTCCGAGTTCAGCAGGGAGTCTGCTTGAGATTCTCTTTGCCCCTCTCCACTCCCTGCTCGGGTGCGCATGCTCTCTGGCTCTCCCTCTCTCTCTCAGATAAATCCTTAAAGAAACAAATTAAAAAATAAATAAAATGACTGGCTTTTCCCATCATTTCTCGATTTTTTAGAACTTTTATATCATCTAGGAATGTCCCACCATGAGAGGTGAAAGTTCATTTCTTTGATGGTTCTTCCACACGCAGCACTTCTCCATCCATTCCTCAAGATAGTTGCATGACAATTTTTCATTAAATAGGTATTGGGGGCTCATAATCCTTATGGCCATGTAGGTGTTACTCACAGGTGAGGCACCCCGTGTGCTATCACTGCATGTCCTTTCTTAAACAACTCTGATTTCCGCCACCTTTTGCCGTGGTGAGGCAGAGACAGTGAGGGTATGAGGCTATAGGAACTTTCTGGTGAGCTCCCTGTGGTTAGCTGCTCCAATCCTGGGCCTCCCTGGGCCCTTGGGGCCCAAATCAGCCTGAGCCCATCCCACCCACCCCCAGCTGGGATTTATAAAGTACTGTTTGTCCAACTGCTCCCCAGTAGCATCCAAAATTTTGGTGTTGATATCTGGGATCGACTCTCCTCTTCTCTCTTATTCACGTTGTTCTTATAGTTTATGCTTTTCAAAATTAGATTTGCTGTCATTGTCGTGGGCTTCAGGAGACGATAGAGGTAAACATGGTGATCCATCTGCCACGTTTAGCCACAAGTCTCCCAGAGCATTTTTTCCTGCGTTCTGGCCCACAACCTTTTCGTAATGGATGTCGGCAGATGTTCCTTACTTAATGATTTTCACCACCTGTTGCCCACCTCAGCCCACAGACTTGGAAATCGGGAGTTTGAAAGTGCCATGACTGCAGCCAGTCGCTTTCCAGGCATTTTAAATCCCTCCTGATTTTTCCACAGCAGTCTGAGAGACCTCCTGAGTGGGCCTGATGAGCCTTCATACTCTAATGATGAGACTACGGAGCATGCACATTTATTCAGCTATTCTGAAGCACAACCCTTTCTGCAACCAGGATGGTGAAAGGGGTAGAGCGATGAGCAGGCAGGCTGGAGCTTGGCCCCTAACCATCTATGTGACAGTGCACAATTTACTCTCCCTCTCTGGGCCTTTGTCACTTCATCTAGGACATGACAAAGGTGGACTAGAGCACCTCATTTCTTACTCAAACCTTGCGCAGAGCCCCCTGTAAAAAAACACACAAAAAAGGAACCGTTCTGGTTGAAGGAGGAGATGGCCCTGGGGTGCACCCTGAGATACTTCTGAGGCACCCCAGGGCTCCTAGTAACCTGGATTGAGAAGCACTGGACTTGGAGATGTCTCCAAAGTCCCAGTAGGACAGCCCTGTGAATCTTGCTCTTAACAATATTCACTGCCCTGCAGTTAGTCTGTGATAAAATGCTGTTTGCAAGCAGGGTCCCAGGACATGCAGCCTCTCCTGTCCCCAGGGCCACTGGACTTGTCAGGCACAGCACGTGCTGTCCTAATCTCCCTTGCCCCATGCAAAGGCAAGTATGTTGGTTCTTGCTGCTTCTAGAAGGGGTGGATTTGTTGATTTATGGGTTAGGAGCCCTGGGATAGGAATCCTCCCAACATGGGCTCTGTAAGAATACAGGAATTTGTTTTCCCACATTGTTTGCTTTTGATTTACTGTTTTGATGTAGGGCTGCTTTATGACTCAGATGTTATCTTCCGCTGCCAAATCACGTGTTAGGTATGTATAACATTTCTCACACAGCGACATCTTATCCTCTTCCACGGTCACCACTGGCTGCACCCCACACCCCCGCACCAGGGAGAGAGGAAGAAGGTAAAAAAAAAAAAAAAAAAAAACCTCTTGTAGTCACAAATCAAGGCATGCCATGGGCATGGGGCCGTGGTTTGCAAAGTCATTGTCGTTGATGATGCTGTCTGCAGGACAGGACCATTTTCCTGTGAAAAGTCTTAAGCAAACGTCTGATCAGTAAGACAGTGAAATGGAAGCCCAGCTCAAGTGGCAGGCTGGGATGGAGAAGGCTCAGGACCCCCTGCCAATTCCACCAATCCCTTCTCCGGCTCTGCCAGAGGGTCCCCGCTTGTGGGGACCGACCCTGGTGTCATGATTGCTTCCACTTCCTTTACGTGGTGTGACCTGAAACAAGTGGCTCAACCTCCCCGAGCCTCCTTTTCCTCATCTGTGAAATGGGGTTGCAGCCGCTCGCTTGGAGCGGCCCCACTTGGAGGGTCCTCGGTGACACAGGCCCTTCCCACGACCTCCTCCCTCCACCCCGAAGCTTCTTTCGGGGGAGCTTTCGCATGGGAATGTTTTAGAAAAACCTCACTGCACCCCAACCTCAACAGCTTGTAATAACTTGATTTTCTTGTTAATCCCTTCTTTCCAGAGAAGGTCCTTGTAAGGCCACTTCAGTTGTTAAGTGCTTGTGATTTTGCTTGGAATGTAAACAGCCGTCTGTCTTTGGCCTGATCCGAAAGGAAGTTTTAATATTTCTCCCCCCACGCCCCCGGCAGAAATCTCTTTGCTTGGGGAAGTGCATTTTGATAATGTTCACTGAGGTTCCACAATTTAGGCCAACGCTGAAGAGGAGGAAGCCGGCCTTGGTGTGGATCTTCTCAGGGAGCGGGTGTTTGTGGGTGCTTGGTTGCCATCCATTAAATGAATCCCGTAGTCCTAAAACTGCACGATCTCCCCTGTGCTGTGTGGTGGCCCCCAGGAGTGTTGGCTCCGTGTGGGCAGTGGCTGGATTTTCACTCCACCGTTTGCAGGCTGAGCCTGTCAAAGATATTGATTGCCGTCTCCAAGGTGCAGATCGGAAGCTACGTCTTTGCTCATCTTCCCTTGTGAAAAAGCAAATAAGACTGCTTATCTAGTATTTAAATTCTCTTTTCATTTACCCTGTCAAAGGCCTTATCCCATGAAGACATAATTTGAAAAGTATCTTCATAGAAAATAGCTCTCATTGCATAAGCCATGAGTATCTTTGCCAGCAGAGCTCATGTGTTTCTCCCGTAGAGATCAGTGCTGTTCACAACCTCATGTGTCCCCCAGGGAAGGTTACAGCTTCTGAACCCTGTGTTTTCCCTCTTTTTTTTTCTTTAAGATTTATTTACTGGGGGTTGGGGGCAGAGGGAGAGGGAGAAGCAGACTCCCCACTGAGCAGCGAACCTGACGTGGGGCTCAATCCCAGGACCCGGGATCATGACCTGAGCCAAGCAGACTGTTAACCGACTGAATCACCCAGGCACCCCAGGAAGAGAGAGTCTAAGCAGACTCTGTGCTTCCCCCTGATGCAGGGCTGAAGCTCACCACCCTGAGATCGTGACCTGAACCGAAATCAAGAGCTGGACGCTGAACCAGCTGCATCACCCAAGCACCCGTGTTTTCACTTTTTACCAAGTCCTTCCATTTGGGCTCTGCTTCTCATAAACTGTGAACTGTGTGAGCTGGGCCTCAGCATCCTCCTCTGTGAAATGGGAATAATATTGGCCCCTCCCTCAAAAGCTGTTGGATGGATAAACAGCGGTTTGCCTATAAAGATCTTAGCATGGTATTTGGCGTAGAGCATGTGCTTGATTCACAGCTCTAGTTGCTATTTCTCTTCATCTCGTTTCTCACGCTCATAGTCATCGGTTTCACTTGTGACTGAGACTGGCTTACCTGGTTACCCCTGGGACGTGTGTGTAGCCCCCTCATCCCAATCTTCCCGTGGCATTCAGAGCAGGCACAGCTTTCTCCAAGATGCTGTGCACCCAGGGGTCTTTCTGGCTCGTGGTCAGCTGTATGTTACTGCAAGCCTTGGTCTTCTAACAAGCCTTCCTCCCTTGCTGTCCAGGGACAGGAAGTACAGATGTCGCCTGGCTCTCTTGCCTATCAGGAGGGTTCTGCTTAGGAGTGAATACCGGGTTCCTCACCAGCTCAGATGGTGAAAATGTGATTTGTGGCTCCCCCAGCCCCTGTCCTAAACTGTAAGCCATGCACTAGGAAGCAATGGGGCAGTGGAGTCAGGAGCCTAGGTTTGAAGCCAGATGGCCTGGGGTCACCTCCTGACCTCAGCGCTGACTAGCTGTGTGATTTTGGACAAGCTCTATAATTTTTTGTGTCTTGGTTTCCCCATCTGTCAAATGCTTTTGATTGGGGGTCTGCATTTCTGAAACCCAAATCCTCTGGAAGCTGAAAGGTTTTTTGGTGGTGGTGGTGTTTTTTTGTTTTTGTTTTTTTTTTTTAAGATTTTGTTCATTCATTTGACAGAGAGAGATCACAAGCAGGGGGAGCGTCAGGCAGAGAGGGAGAGGGAGAAGCAGGCTCCCTGCCAAGCAAGGAGGCCCATGTGGGACTCTGTCCCAGGATCCTGGGATCATGACCCAAGCTGAAGGCAGACACTTAACTGACTGAGCCACCCAGGCTCCCTGAAGGTTCCCCCCCCCCCTTTTGAGGTACACTCATATGGCATGAAAATCTGACCAGAACTGACATGTAGATATTTATTATAGTCTTTATTTATCCAAATTAGTATGATTATTCCTGTGTTGCACTGCAGAAATATTAATGTTTTTGATTATAGGATGCAGCAAGTACAGACCACGAAGCAATCATTTATTTTAAGACAAGCAAAAAAAAAACTTATACATGAGAGGAAGTATAAATGCCAATGTCTAAATTGGTAAAGAGGGGTGCCTGGGTAGCTCAGTCGGTTAAGTCTGCCTTCGGCTCAGGTCATGATCCCAGGGTCCTGAGATCGAGCCCACATTGGGCTCCTTGCTCAGCTCAGGGTCTGCTTCTCCCGCTGCCTCTGTCACTCCCCCTACTCATCTCCCCCCCACCCCAAAATAAATAAAATCTTTAAAAAGAATAAATAAAAAATAAAACTGATAAATGAAGATGTTGTCAATAAACATATTCTTGAAAAAAAGAGGATGTAAATGCTCCTTGGCTCTGCAGTAAACATTACAGGTGGTCCTCTCTCCAAAGCCTCACTCTCCATCTCCCAATACATTTGGATGCCTTTTGGGAGATCTGTTCCTCACTATCTGAGCTCCCTCTACTTACATCTAGAACCCAGAAACCACATAAATGTGGATCATGTGGTGCCTCTCACTTTCTGAACTTGGTATCTGACTCAGGAGCTCAATAGATTTAGATACTTGATTCTGACATAAGCTTAATGTCACCACAGACCCTACCCTGGGAGCTGTGACACAGCCAAGGGGAAGGGAAAGGGGAAGGAGAGTGGGGTGGAGGGGTATGAGAGCCAAGCCCTCCTTTCCTGTGGTTGAAGATGAAGATAAATCTCCAAAATTGATAAATGAAGAAATACTCACATGAGCACGTTTCATACAGATACAGAGTAAAACAGAGAAACAGCTAAAAGAGTGAAATGTTTGCTTCCAGGGGAACAGGACCAGGAGTGGGTAGAGACAGGGCAAGGTACTGTTATTTGCAGCTAAAACTGTATGTATCACTTTGAAAGAAAAAAAAAAGCACATTAAGAAATTCTAAGAGGTACAAGTGGCTTGGAGGTTCTAGAGAATTCTGTTACCGGCATGTGGAGGCCTTCTCCTGATGCTGTCCATTTTGTTTTGTTTTGGAGACTCTTCTTCCCCTTTTCTGCCATCATTACAGATGGAGAATGAGGACTTTTTTTTTTTTTTAGTGTTTTTTAGTGTGGCCGTCTTCACTCCATCCCACTATTCTCAGCCTGTCACCTTGTCCCTCCACCAGGCCTCCTGTCCCCTAGTCTAGAGACACTTCTAATTCATTTCCCTAGAACATAAGCCATCAGACTTTCAAATAGCCACCCCCCCCCATCAGATTGCCCTTTTCATCTGAAGTATCTCCACCTCCCAAGCCTGCCAAGGTTATATCACAGACAGATACACTCATCTTGCATCTATATCCCTTTCCGTAGACATATGGGTCACCATTTCCTCCCATCCACCCATTCAGGGATCACTCCTCTTCTACATTCCAAAAATATCATGTGTTTGGTGATCTCTCCCATTTCCATTCTTTTTGTGTTTCACCCTGTTTTCTTTACTGTCATGTTAGGGATGTCTTTGTTGAGATAAGAAAAGAGTGAGGTGGTATCCGCCATTCATTCAGTCAGCCAACAGACCGCAATCCTGTTCCCACTGGGCTCTAGGCACTGCTGAAGATGGAGCAGTGAACAAATCCTTCCTTCTTAGAACTTCCAATGTCATGTGTACTGGAAGCTCCATGCTCTTAAATGACACAAAATGGCAATCGTATGACAAACTATAAGAAGAAGCTTGGACTTACTATGGTTCAAGAGCCAGTACGCAACCACCTGGGTACCCCTATACTTGCTTGAACCTTTGCTGCTTTTAAGTGGTCACAAATGATGCTGGCACTTGGGGGGCCTCTGCTCTGGGAGCTGGAAACCACCATGTTTTCGTATCAACTAGAATCCTTTTACAAAGAAAGATGATTCATATCAGCCTTAGACGCTGTAGGAGAAAACACCTTCTCTGAGACTTTGTAAAACCAAGGTTATGGTTTCACCAGGCTGTGGTGCAATCTGAAAACTACACATCATTAAAATTTCCTGACCAAAAGTCACTAATAATAGTATAAGGAAGAGAAAGGGGCAGAACAATCTGTAAATTTTCAGTAGTAGTGAAACTCCTCCTTAGAAAAGAGATCTCCAAGCGGTTTCCTTTGTGTACCCATCTCAGTTAAAGACTTTGGAGCTGGTACCCCAACATATGTGTATTTAATACACTGTTCTATAATTACAATTATAATTCGTAATATATTGGGAGTATTATGAAACAGATATAAGATTTGAAATGTTAAAAGAGTGAGCTAAAAATAACTAGAATAAGTAAAGCTGCACTAAAAAAAATAAAGTATTAATTAACAAAGAAGAAGAAATAACTAGAATTTGAAGTTTTAATATGTTTCCACTCCCTAATGGATCATAGTAGCCACCTGACCCTCACTTAGAACCAATTGCTAGGAGAATGGAAATGAGGCCTTGGTCATAGGTCACACCATGACTTGGCATGGAATGGATATTGGGCAAGCCACTGGATTCTGGGCCTCGGTATCCCCAGCTGAAATCATAATAAAAATACTGCAGTTTCCCTGCCTTTCTCATAGGGTGGCTATGAAAGTGACTGTGCTGACATTTCCAAGGGTATTTTCTAGACTATAGAGCACTCAATACACAAACCCAATCCTGTGACCAGTCAGCCACCTCATGTCTCCGGCCAGCTGTTCTTTTTCACCATCCAGAAATCTGGCCTGCTGGTCATAAGAGGTCATGGGGTGACAGTGGGCAAGCGAAGTAGTCTCCCACCCTTCCTTAAAGAGACAAACACCAAAAGCAACAAGGCCAAATCCTATAGCTAATGAATCAACAGTATCCTCCCCGTTCACAGAGGAGCATGTTTCTCCCCGCAGCTCCAAGAGGTCTTATGCTCTGCTTATACAGACTCTGTAAATGCTGAAAAGACAATCTGTTGTTGAGCAGCAGCGTCCGCGAGACATGGAGAACTTCAGTGTGTCCAGCTGGAGTGTGAGAGAAGGGCTCCATGGCCTCAGCAAGACAGTTAATGAGCTGCCTGATGGCAAGTCGCTGCGCCCTGCAGCTGGGCCTGGGAAGATGTCTGGGGCTTACACATTTGCAGCATGTGCAATGCTCCCATGTTGCAAAACCACATCTCTGGCATCAAGCAAAATAGGATTAACTATGCAAGGGGAAAGTAAAATGCTCCTCTTACCAACCAGTGAATATAAGTACTATGAGAGCTACAGTAACATTACAGCTTACCATACGGAGCACTGGCTTTGTTCTTGCCACCTGCACGTGTGTGACCTCATCTAATCCTTATCACTTTCATTTCCATTTTGCAGAGGGGGAGACTGAAGGTGAGAGAGGTGGGATGGGTTGCTCATGGTATGGTGGAGCCCCAATTCTAACCCAGGTCCCTCTGTCTCCAGAACCCACGTGCCTAACTACTCTACCCTTCTGCCTATAAAATGAGCTCTCCATTTTTTTTACCTTTGATGACAAATTACCCCCTTGGATATCCATATAACCAAGCATTTTATGGAGTCATAAGAGGACCCAAAACTGGAAGAAACCTGGAGATCTCCCAGTCCAACCACTTCCCTGAGGCCAAGCTGGGCTAGAACCCCAGGCCCCCACTGCCTGCCATAAGATCTTAAAGCAGCGGCAGGTGATACATTGGCTTGTTACAGCCAAGTCTTCCAAGGACAGGGAGGGAAGTCTGCAGTTGAAAAAGCAATGCCCCCCTGTTACCCACAGCTGGAGTACAAGTGGGAAAGTGCTGGGCTTTCATCTTGACAGCCCAGGAGAAGGCAGCTGCATGTCTGGGACTGACAGTGATGAGAACCACAGCTATCAAGTGGGACCTCCAGCTTCACCAAGGGGCAGGGTGAGCCTTGCAGGTCCCACTCCAACCCTGGCAGTCTCCCCTACCTCATACCCATCCTTTCTTCATTCTTCCCAAAAAATCGTGCCCTCTGGGAAGACACTCAACTACCAGCCATCCATATCCCAATAGGAATTTTAGGCCAATACACTACTTCCTGGAAATATGTACATTTTGACTATTTTCTGGAATATCAGTTTGCAAGGCTCTGCTTCTATTTCTGTGACCTACAGACATTAATATTAGATGGGAAAGAGGACATTTGAATGGGACACAACTATTTAAAAACAAAATCCCAAGACAGGTTAATGCTTTCCACACCTTTCTCTGATTTTAAACATTGTTAAATATCCAACACGAATGCAAAAAGCTTCGTAAAACAAATGCACAAATGTCTGTGAGGCCGACATTGTTGTAAACCACCACCCATGTCGGGAAAGGACCTTTATAGTCATTTACACACATCCACATGCCCGGTTTCATTTATCATTCCCTTCCCACCCCCAGAGCAACCTCCACCCAGAATTTTTATTTATTTATTTTTAATGATTTTATTTATTGATTCATGAGAGACACAGACATAGGCAGAGGGAGAAGCAGGCTCCCTGTGGGGAGCCTGATGCGGGACTCGATCCTAGGACTCCAGGATCACACCCTGAGCCGAGGCAGACACTCAACCACTGAGCCACCCAGGTGTCCCATCCAGAATATGTAAAACAAAGTTAAATTCAATGTGAAAATTAATCACCTATGTGTCCAGGAATAAGGGATAAATATGGCATCATCTTTTCTAGCTATGGTGTTTTGGGCTCCTTCCTGGCTCCAGTACCCTGGTTTTTTGGTAAAGCCTTTCCACCAGGGTGCAGTTATGAATTACCCTAATCCATGCTGGCCTCAATGGTGTCCGGACTTTGGGAGACCCTCCTCCCCCTTTCTGGAATTATCTTGACATCAGTCAGACAGTGGATGGTGCCTTTGTTTCAAACCAAAGCCGTGTTGTGCAACTGATCATTCAGCCTTGAATCTGGACCATTACAGAATCAAACCAAGCCTGAACGACTAGTTTTCTTCCACCTTGAACATTGTAAGACTGTTTTGCTGCTTTGGCTGCTAAGAATCCAAAAGCTATTCCAAAAGACAAGGATTTTAGCTCAGGCAGCTTGTTAGAGTTAGCGTCTGGTATCTGGAACTCAGCCAAGATGCTTTTGGAATCTTTGCAAAGCCATCGGTCAATTTTCTTAAGGTTTCACTTGGGATACTGGCCATCCTATTTTATATGATTTTAAACTTGTTATCTGGAAATAATTTCAAATTTACAGAAAAGTTTCAAGAATAAGAATAGCAGCCCCCTATACGTTTTACCCATTTGTTAACATTTTGCCCAGTTTGCTTTATCAATATCTCTTTAGATGGATAAGCACATGCATACATAGAGGATAGAGATCTATAGATAATACCCATGTGTACTTTTTAATAGTCACACATAATATTTTTCTAAGCCATTTGAGGGCAAGTTACATTTTCCCTGGCACTGTACCAGTGACTCGAGTGTGTGTGTGTGTCTCTTACATAGCCTCAGTACAGTCCTCAACTTCGGTGCGTGGAACAGCTGAGCATTTAATGCAATCAGAAGAAACCGCCAACCAGCCCTGGTTTATTTTCTTCTGCACACGGAGCAATAGAGTTCCATTTTCATGTGGTTTGCATGCAGTGATCTTCGAGTCTAATTGTTTCAATCTTATTAAAATTGCCTTCTCCTGTATCCACAATAGGTAGAGGGTGCATATTGACATTTCTGTTTTCAATCAAATGTTTGTTTACTCTCTGCCCTCATTAGAATCCCTAAATACATCAGACAGAGAGAGAGTAAAAATAAATACTGCGCCCCACTCCCAGGCCTTGGAAGTGAAAGAGTAAACACTGGTATAATTTAACGCTTTCCTAGTCTGGTGGGAACATGTTGCCTTTTGATGCGTGTGGCCCTTAAGGAGGGAGCTATCATCAGTTCAGTCAAATATCCTTGACACCCTCCGTGCCCAGTTCCCCTTGCTGACTGACTTTCACCATCAAATCCATCAGCTGGGGTAAAATACTCACTAGTGACCCATGCCTGTTCTCCCTTGATTGTTTTCTAAACTCTAAGGTCACTGTTTCTGACACCTGTCATCAACTGCATCTCACCCTGCTCCCCACGCCCTGTGGGTTTCCTAGAGTTCTTGGCTTCTCCTGCCTCGAAAGCAAACATTCCAGAACATTCTTGAACATTCCAGCTCACAGCTGGAGGCATGTCTCAGCAGATGTATTTCCTAATTGGAGGCCTCCCCTTGGGCCGAGAACAGATGTGGTGGGAGTGACAGCGATTTGGGGAAACTTCTCGGTGGCTGAACCCCTCCCTAGGGGACGCGCAATGTCCCCGGGCTCCAGGTGTGGGGAAAAGGAGCACAGCATTACAGGAGTGCTGTGCTTGGGAGTTTCTGGCAGCAGGCAAATCACATTTATGGTTTCTGAATTCAAACCATTTCACGCTGAGCATTTTGTAATATTTCCCTTTTGTCCTCCTCCACCTGAATCTCCCCCATTTTGAGTTGCTTTGTCACTGCATTTTCTCGATTAAAAGCTTTTTTTTCTATAAAAATGTCAAGGGAATGCCTTATTTTTTTAATTCAAGTTTTATTTTACCAAAGCATTGCAAAAACATATTTAAAAACCAACAGCAGTACCCTTCCCAGCCCTTCTCCAGTTCCTAGATTCATTCCCCAGAGCAACCTCTTTAAAATCTTTTAGCTATTTCTTCTGGTATTGAGCTTCATAAATTAGATGCTTATCCTGCATTTCCTGATGGACAGGTTCAAACATTGCCCACCAACTTCCTGTCAGGGAATTGACCCCCTCATACTCGCACTCTCACTTCCCTGCTCCGTCTTCCCAGTAGAGTTACTTATAAAATGGGACGATCTGTGGTCAGTGTTTCCAGGGCAGTGACAATTTCAATATTATTCACTAAAGAAAGAGCTGTTGTGCTGGAATATGCATCCTTTCTCATACAACTGTCTGTTTTTCCCAGAGTTAATAGTTACTTTTAAAACAAGACTACATTCCTGTTCCACGTGTTTCCCAAAAACTCCGTGGACCCATCAAATGCCTACCAGTGCCATTTGCCAAAGGCTCTCAAGCATCAGATAACCTGTCACTTCAGCCCTGCCCTCCACCTCCTGAATCCTTCATCTTTCTGCTCCAGTCTAGACTCCTCACTCTCCAGGCATCATCTGGGGACTTCCCCTCACTGCGCTTCTGTTTCTTAGATCCTTGTTTTTCTTGGGCCCCGTGACTTTCTCTTTTTTACTTTAGCTCTTCATTTCGGAGGGTGGAGAAGCACATCCTCCAGCAGCTGAGAAAGGGTGCATCGGAAGCAACGTTTCTGAGGCCAGGTACTTCTGAAAACGCCTGTGTCCTCCCTCAGCCTGAAATGATGGCTAATTGGTTATGGAATTTGGGGTTGAAAATAATTTCCCCTCCACATTTTGAAAGTAATGCTCTACTACCTTCCGGCTCCTAGAAAAGTCTGATGCCATTCTGAGTTTTTGTGTGACCTGTTTTCTCCGTGGAAGTCTATGAGATCTCCTCTTTATCATTCAGAATAACATGCCTTGGATGGTCATGTTTTTTTTTTCTTCTTCCCTCCCTCCATTCCTGCTTCTCTTTGGGGTCCACTCCTTAAGCTGCTTTTCACTGGCAATTTTCAACCTTTCTTTGATTCTAGAATATGTTTACATTTCAAATGATTCCTTTGCTTCCCCTGTTCTTCCTTTCTGGAACTCCCTGCTAATTAGATGTTGGCCAACCTAGACTGGCCTCTAAATTCTTTGCCCTTTTCTCCATATCCCATATCTTTTTATGAGTCTGTTCTACTTTTTGGGCTATTTCCTTGGCTTTATTCTCCAGTATCCTCTACTGGATTTTTCATCTCAGTTGACATATTTTTAATGTCTAGGAGTACTTTCTATTCTGATTCTTTTGCAGATCACCATTGTTTCTGACATGCAATGTCTTATATCACTGATGATATTAATTACCAGAGTGGGGGTTTTTTTTTTTCTTTCTTTCCCTCTCTCTCTAGGTTTTCTTCTTCTTCCTGAATTGCCTGTTTCCTTTGAGTTCCACTTTCCTTAGGATTTTGGGCTCGCCTTTTCACTTCAGGAGGCTTTTGTCAAATGTCTGGTGTCTCTGATCAAAGGTGGGGGGTCCGTCTCCCCTGAAGGACACGGAGCCATCCTTTTCTCCTGTGTGGCAGGCCTAAATCACAGAGGGCAATGGCTCATGCTCGGTTCACTGTTCAGCATGTAGACTTTCACATCATTCTCTGTTTTCATCCAGCACCACATTTTTGCCCCGGCAGGAGCCTACCTGGAGCAGTTTCCCTGGGAATACCACTCTCATTTCCTTGATGACGCTGGGCACGGATGGGGGAAGGTTAGCGGGAAGCCCTAGGGGAGACACTGGGGTCCAACCTGACTCTGGTCACCTCGAGCATGGTCCCTCCCTTCCCCTCTCTCCTACTGAGCGCCCCAAGCCCTGAGGCTTCCCGAGCTGATGAACCCCAGGCCCACCAAGGAGGCTCCAGTCTACGTGCCTGCAGGAGGGCACACGAAGGCTCCTCGCACAGCTCTATCCTCAGCGTTCAACCATTTATGAGGGAAAGGAAACATAAAACATAAGAGCATAAAAAAAAACCATAAGAACATGTGGTTGAATCAGCCATGTTTCAAGGAAACTTTCTTTTAATTATCCCAACATAGACCATTTAGAGGGAAATGGCCCCACTCTTAATAAGGTAGAAAGTCAGTCTGCAGTGTGGGTACCTTTTCCTAGAGCTACCTACAAAGTGCAGATGTGAGATTTCCATGGTTTCTGACTCTCAAATGGTCTTGCACGTGGCACTTCTCCCCCTTCACTCCACAATACCTGGCTCTCCAGACACAAGTGAGCAGTCTCCAACATATCTGAGAATGAACACCCCTACTTACGTACAAGAATAGTTTCTTCTCTTTCCTCCAAAAGAGACAAAAGTGAGGTGGGGGCCAAGGGCTGGGAGACCAGCCCCATTCAGCGCCCTCCTACCCCCTCTCCACAGCAATCCTGATCCTTCTATGATCCCAGTAAATGTTCTTTTCTAACAGCCCTGTGAACTGATTGTTCTAGACTAGCAATTTCTGTGAAACAGTAATAAATACAAAGCCCCAGGAAGAAGCCGTTCAGAACATTCTCTTCTTATTTAAGGAAGAATTTATTTTTACATCAAACTTTCTGTATCTTCTCTGGATGTCTAGCCATGAGGAGGTGAGAGACAAAGTAAAATGTCTTTTTAAACTATGCAAGTATTTTGCAACTCTGTCCATTCCCCTACAGGTCCTTTCTTCTTCTGCCTTCCTTTTTATCCATCCTTATGTATATACTGTGGCTCAGCGGTTGAGCGTCTGCCTTCGGCTCAGGGCCGGATCCCAGGATCCAGGATCGAGTCCCACGTCAGGCTCCCTACATGGAGCCTGCTTCTGTCTCTGCCTGTGTCCCTGCCTCTCACTCTCTTTCTCTCTCTTTCTCTCTTCTGTGTTTCTCATGAATAAATAAATAAAATCTTTAAAAAAAAATTTTTTTTGAGCTTTGGAGTCAGTGAGTCTCTGAGACGAGGGAGGAATTGAGAAGCAGTGAGGGGGAAAGAAACCCACCACCTGAAAACCAAGTAATAATAAAAGACCTATTAATATCCAATAAATATATGAAAATATAATTCGGTGGCCAAATATATATGGCCTACTTTGTTTGTTTTTTTTTTAACGATTATTTAGAGAGAGAGCATGTTGAAGGGGAGTGCACAGAGGGGGAGAGAGAGTCGTAGGCAGACTCCACTGAATGTGAAGCCCAATGTGAGGCTCAAGCTCATGACCCTGAGATCAGGACCTGAGCTGAAACCAAGAGTCGGACACTTAACTTACTGCCGCACCCACATGCCCCCATCCTAGCTTTTGTACTCCTACGACATGAGACCCTGGGGAAAAACAAAACAAAAACAAAACAAAAACAAAAACAAAAACAAAAACAAAACCTTAGTGGAAAACACTGAATTGAGAGTTTCTTCTCCCTCTGCCCCTTCTTCAACATCATCATCATCATCAAAACCTCACGTATGGTAGGGGGCAGTGATAAGTTTATTCATGCTTTCTAAAAGTTTTCTGGCCTGAGAGCAGTGAACTGCCAAATCAGTTTCAAGACCCCGTGGTTGTTGGCCTTGCTGTGGACGATGGTGGGCAGCTGGCTGAGAGAACGAGTGCTGGACAGGTGGGGAAGGCCGCTGGCTGAGAGAGCATATCCTGAAGGGCAGGGTCCAGCAGCCAGTGGTGTGGAACAGAGCAGCAAAACTGGCCTTATCAGCAAGTGTCTGAAGGATGCTATATTCTCTAGGAAAGACAACTTTCACATAAGGTGAAGTGGAGGGACAGGTGAAGAGAGGGTTGAGGCTACAGAAGCCTATTAAGGAGAAAGACTTTGGGGGCACCTGGCTGACTCAGTCGGTAGAGCATGTGACTCTTGATCTCGGGGTTGTGAGTTCAAGCCCCACACTGGGTGTAGAGATTGCTTAAAAATAAAATGTTTTGTTAAAGAAAAAGGAAGAAGAAAGATTTTCTAAATAGATAACTTACTAATATCTGCTTCATTTTTAACTTTGAGTCAGCTCAGTCATTGGATCAAAATTAATATCAACCAAGTTAAATTGGGCTTACAGTATTTATATGATACCTACAGTACTGACTATGGCTTGTGAATATATATTAACTTTAAACAGCTTGGCAAGATTCTCATAGAAATGCTTTTCTTATGTAAATATGTGCTGTATTAATGTAATAATTTGCAATTTTCCCCCCAAAAAAAGAAGAAGAAAGATTTGCAAACTGTGGGACTCATAACTAGTAAAAGGAAATAAGAGTTCAAGAAAGATGGAAAAATTAACCAAGAAGACCCAGTTATTGTAAGTGCAGATTTCAGGACCAGTTAGTGATATCCTAGGATAATGGGGGAAAAAAAAGGAGGTGGAATTGCTTTTGGTGAGCTTGGCAGATTCATGGAGGAGAAAAATATGTCCTGGAAGGTTGAAAGTAGTCAGTGATTTTTTTTTTGTAGTTTCACCAAAGGAAAGAAAATTAATCCCAGAATTTACAGAACAGAGGAAAGTCTAAGATGCATTAATATAACAAGAGATCATAAATGCAGGAAGGGAAGGTGGTGATCACCAGAAACCAACCCAGGTTTACTAGATATTACACACACCAGAGAAATGCCATTTCCTCTTCTGAGAGGTTAAGAAGTAGTTAGACAGTATCCCCAATTTTAACAAGGCATTTGACAAAGGTCTCTGATGAAATGTGTGTGGATAACAGGAAAATCTGGTTCTGAGTATCATACAAGTAGGTGGATTCGTAGCCAACTGAAAGGCCATACCTGACTGTGAGTTGGTGAGGGCAGGGATCTTTGTTTTGTTCACTGATAACCTAGAACAATGCCAGGTACATGGTAGGTGCTTAATAAATATCTGCTGAATGAGAGCACCATTACCAAGCCAGAGAGACAATTTTTGGGGAACGTGATTCTTCCCTGCCCCATATTATGTTATAATTGAGTGTTATATTATTGACTTAAGTAAAGACATTGATGATCTGCTCATTATTAAAGTTTACAAAGAAGAAAAAATGAGGCTTGAAAACTAGTATTTTTTCCAGTTTTACTGAAGTATGATTCACTTACAACTTTGTATTAAAGATGTACAATACAATGATTTAATACATGTATATGTTGCAAAATTACCACAATAAGTTTAGTCAACATCTTCCACCCCAGTAGTTACAAACCTTTTATCTTGTGATGAAAACTCAGAAGATCTACTTCCTTGGGCAATTTTCAGATATACAAGATATATTGTTAGGCTGTAGCCACCATTATATCCCCAGAACTCAAACTGATCTTGTAACTGGAAGTTTTACCTCCTGACCACCTTCACACAATTCCCTCGCTCTTTCCCCCCACCCTCCACCTCTGGTAACCAGCCTGTTCTCTGTGAAAACCACTATTTAACTGGTTCTCTGTGAGAACCAGCCTGTTCTCTGTGAAAACCAGTGTTTAAACTGACGAAACCAAGCCCCCGATGATTCACTAACCTGAGTTGAATCTATCAAGATAAAAGTTTAACAGGAAGATATGTAAAATCTTATTCTTGAGACTTAAAAATCAACCCAACGGGCCCAAGAAGGAGAGATATGGCTTGAATGTATTAAAAAGTTCTTATGTTTTAATTGACTCTAAACTGAGTGTTAACATAGGTCATGTCATAGCTGCCAGAGGAGGCCCGTTTCAATCATCCATTTATTTATTCATTAATTTCAGCAAATGTTTATTGAATATCTATGCTTGGTCCGGTGCTGTGCCGAGGAGCAGGCTGCCTGCAAAGACAGACATCCCCACAGACCCCATAATATGAGATGAATAGCAGTTAAGGGTAGTATCAAGGTGGGGCCTTAAGAAGAGAGTATTGGAGAAGCCCCAGGCAATCACGAGGTGTGTAGGGGGGGCGGGGGGTGCTCTCTTAGGCTGGGTGCTGGCAAACAAGGAAGGGGAAGGGGCAACTGGCAGAGGAGATGATCTTGATGGCTCAGTGGCCTGGCTGGAGCTTAGATTGTGTGGGGGAGATGGGAGGAAACCGCAGGTAGGTCAGCACGGAGGTGCTGGCCCACCAGGAGCCATGGGAGCCCCTGGAGGAATGCAGGCTTCCAGAATGCTGGCCCCTGCTTTTCCTGCTCCCTCCCTGGCTGCACCATCCTGACCTTTGCTAGTTTCCACTTGGCTCTAGTCTCTCACCTTTGGATCACCCCAGGCTTGGTCCTTGTCCCTCCTCTCTTCTCCCTTTGCTTTTATCTCTTACTGATCTCATCCAGTCTTGTCGCTTTAAATACATTCTATTTGCAAGCATCCCCCCAAATTTCTGTCAACACCTGGCCTTCCCTCCTGCACTCATATATCCCACTGCCTATCTGACATCTCTGCATTTGACATATGGAAAACTGAACTCCTAATCTTCTCCCCTATTAATTTGATGGGACTGCATGATAAATAACACCAACTGGGGGGCTTAACACAACAGAAATGTATTCTCTCACCGTTCCAGAGGGTGGAAGTCTGAAATCAAGACGTTGGCAAGGCCACATTCCCTCTAAAGGCTCTAGGGGAGGTGCTGCTCTAGGACTATCTCTTAGCCTCTGGTATTGCCACAGTCCTTGGTTTTCTTTGGCTTGTAGATATGTCACTCCAACCTCTGCTTCCTTTGTCACAGGTGCTCTCCCAGGGTACCTTCTGTACAGGTCTGTGTCTCTCGTCCTCATAAAGACACCAGTCATGTTGGATCAGGGCCCACCCTAATGCTCTCATCCTAGCTTAATTACTTCTACAAGACCTTATTTCCAAAGAAGATCACATTCACATGTGCTGGGGTAGAATTTCAGCATGTCTTGACTCATACCTTGCTTCATCTGCCTTCCCATCTCAGCCAATAGCCACTTCATCCAGTTCCTCTGGGCAAATCCTTGGGGTCATCCTTGACTCTCATCTTTTGCTCTCACCCCACATCCAGTCTGCCAAGAAGCACTGCTGACATCACTGTGGGGGTAGGTCCAGAGGCAACCACTTCTCCTTCCTCTGCTTCTCCTGCCCTGATCTGAGCCACCATCACCCGGATTACTACCAAGGCCAACCATCAGGTTATGTCACTCCTCTGTTACTCATAGTCACCACTGGCATCTTCATGCTGGCCCCCCATACCATTTTTGGCTTCCCTACCTTCTACTCTGGCCCTGTTTGCTCCTCCAACCACGCTGGCCTCCCTGCTCTTCCGCATACATCCTAGCCTTGCCCACCTCAAGGCCTTTGCACTAGCTCTCCCCTCTGCCTGGAGCAAGATTCCCTAGATATCCTTCTACCTCATGATTGATGCCCTCACCTTCTTCCAGTCTTTCCTCAAATATTGTCTTCTCAGTGACACCCTTCTTAAAATTCCAACTAGCTTTCCCACTGGTGTTCCCAAACCCCTATTTGTTCAAGTGTGTTTTCCAGAGCACTTTCCCTTTCTACATGCTATACATTATTTGAAGTACTTATTGTTTATTCTTTGTCTTTCTTGCTAGAATATAATCTCCATGAGACAGGGATCTTGTTGATTTTGTTCATTTTTGTTTCCCAAGTACCTGGAGCAGGGGTAGGGCCAGACTCGGACCTAGGCCTTCTTGGGTCCAAGCTTCCTACTGGAAAGGACCACCTCCAGCTCTGCAAAGGTGAATCCTTTAGATACCACCTCTCGCTAATTCTCCCTGCACCATCTTTGGCCATCATCCTCAGTGAAGTCAGGATCTCTATTAAACATATTTGCCTAAAATAAAAATTTTAAACTGTACAGAAACAACTTTGTGTTTGTTACGTTCATACCAGGTGAGCCTGAGCATATGACTTCACCTCCCTGTGCCTCAGAGATAGATAATAAGGGACGCCTGGGTGGCTCAGTGGTTGAGCATCTGCCTTCAGCTCAGGTCATGATCCTGGGGTCCCGGGATTGAGTCCCACATGGGGCTCCCTGCCTGGAGTCTGCTTCTCCCTCTACCTGTGTCTCTGCCTCTCTCTCTGTGTCTCTCATGGATAAATAAATAAAATCTTAACAAAAAAAGATAATGATACAGCACTTTAAAGGATGTTTATGCGGATTAAATGAGTTAATATATGCAAATATTTAAATATAAACAGTGAGCACCATGTAAGGGTTACTGTAAGAATATAGTATGTTTGAACCTTGAGGGCATCCTGCTAAGTGAAATAAACCACAGAAATACCACATTATCCACTTATATGAGGTTATCTATAAAATAGACTCCTAGAAAAAGAGAGTAGCATGGTGGTTGCCAGGGGCTGGGTAGAGGGGGAAATGTGAGTTGTTGTTCTTTGGGTGTAGAGTTGCAGTTGTGGAAAATGAGAAGGTTCTAGAGACCTCCTTTTTTTTTTTTAATTTTTAAGATTTTATTTATTTATTCATGAGAGACGCAGAGAGAGGCAGAGACACAGGCAGAGGGAGAAGCAGGCTCCATGCAGGGAGTCTGACATGGGACTCGATCCCAGGTCTCTAGGATCACACCCCTGGCGGAAGATGGCACTAAACCGCTGAGCCACTGGGCTGCCCTAGAGACCTCCTATATAGCATTGTGCTTATAGTTAACAAGACTGTACTGTATTCTTAAAAATGCATTAAGCTAGAGCTCATGGTTTTTTGTTTTTGTTGTTGCCACAATTAAAAAAAAAAGAAAAATATTTTTAGTTCCTCACCCCTTCATTTTACTGAATTTTCTCAAGGTTAAGAGCCTTGTGCAAACGTCCCAGCTAATAAATGGCAGGGGGCAGCAAGAATGGAGCCTCTGGCTCTCTGCCCCAGGTGGGGGGTTGGTCCTGTCCACCAGCCTCCAGATTATTGAAGGGCCATATTCTGCAGTCCTGGAGGGGCACACGCACACTCCCTCAGGAGAAACGCCTCACTTTTTGGCTCCATAAAAATTCTTCAATGCTCCATAGGTTGGGCAATGAGAAATAAATAATCCAGACATTTGTGTTATTGATGGGCGGCTAAGGCTTCGCAAACAGAGGGAGTAAACAAAAGAACCATCTTCATTTCAAGCTTCATTAGAACCAGCGAAGACTAAAAAGTCATTTTTCAAAATGGCGGGCGGCGTCAGGCATCTGTCCCCACCTGTGAGGGGCATTTGGTCTATAAAAACAGCAAAAATAATTGTGTCTTCTGTGTCACTTGGGCAGAAGCTTCTGTCCTAATTAATTCTTATCTCCTCCTCCCTTTATAAATATGCTTGGGGAAAGTGACATCCTAGCATTTTGTTGTTGTTGTCTCTCTTCCTAACAAGGAATTCTCTTTGCTTAGGCATTTTTAGGTGCTGATTTTCCTCATGTCCTAGAGTTGCTTCTAATTAGTCGATGCTTCCTTTCCAGAATAGTTCACCACAGAGAGTGGGTTTGGACCGGAGGAGGGAGCAATTTTGTCACCTTATCAAAGTGCCACTGATCAGGTTAGATTTCTTGGGTACTCATTCATTTTTATGCCTCTCTGGAAATGGAAACAGCAAGCTCCTTGCTAAGCGGAGCTGGAGATTGCTGGGTTTTGCAGAGCCTCCTGAAAGAGCTCCTCCAGCACCCTTTGATGAAATGCTGCCTTGAAGCCTTTGCGGGAGTGCTCACTAAAGAGATGATCTCCTTTCTTTCTCATCAGTGGAAAAACACTAGGCTGGGGACAATATGGCAGAAGCAGACTACTGTGTCACCTTGTCCGCAAATAACCTGGCACCCACCGGGGGCTGCCTGCTGGCTGGGGCAGGCCCACCGTGCATTCCACAGGGAAGGTGCACAGAAGACTGTCCTTTTCCCTACTTCCTCTAAGAGCACAGGGACCTTCCAGGCCAGGGATGGTAGTGTATTCTTAGGGTGGTTCTTCCATTGCTGAAGGCGTCGGTGGACACCAGAGATCCAAGACTTTCCCTCTACTTTGCAGAGATAGAAGGAGAAGCTGGTTTGGGCTTCCTTTCAGGACTTGTATCAATCAGCTTTTGATGTAAAACACAGCTTCTTAAGACAATGAACATCATTTATCATAATCCTGTAGGTGATCAGGGTGGTTCTTCTGGTGCAGACAGCTCAGCTGGGGATGGATGGTCAAGGATGGATGGCCACATTCATCTATCTGGTAGTTGGGAGTCTGGTTGATCTGGAATGGCCTTTACAGAAATGGCTTATCCCACTCTGTGTTAGGCATCAGCCTGGCTGGTTCACATGAGACATCAGTGTTCCAAAGAACAAGAGAGGGCACACAAACCCCAATACACAAGTACTTGGTGTGTCTTTGTATCATATTTGCTGTTGTCCCATTGGCCAAAGCAAGTCTCATGACCAAGCACTATAACATTGTGGGAGGGCATGGGTATGCGGAAGAGTAAACAAATTGGGATCATTTCTACAACATCTGCCCAGGAGTAGCATGTTGTAGGTATGTCCTATCCTCTCCCTATCTGGCAGCGTGCGGGCCCAGTACAGGGTGGCTCTTTCAGGGAAGACAGGAATGGGAGATGTTCTTCAAAGGTCGGAGACTGTGGTGGAATTTGACACCTGTGGAGTCAAATCCCATACCCCATCTACTATCCATGAGACTCTAGACAAGTAACATGTCCAGGCCCCCAGTTTCTTTACCTGTAAACTGTGCCGTGCAAGCCTCCTTCATGAAGTTCTTCAGAAGGACTGGATGATAGGACATTTGGGAAGTGGTGGGCGTCTGGCACCAGGACAGCACCCAGGGCTAGCAGCTCTGCTGCAGGGCTGCACTGGGAGGCAGCTGAAGCACTCAGGGGGGCCACTTGGGCAGAGGAGGTGAAAGCCCACGCCCAGGAGGCTTGCCCGAGCCCTGGGCTGCAGTGCCCCCTGGCTCTAAGGCCAGGGGAAGACCCTGGGAAAGGGCAAAGTAGGCTCTCCTGGCTTCTTGGAGACTAAACTCTTGTTCAAATATTTGTTGTTTAAATCAAAACAAGCTAATCACCCTTTCTTGGTTGCTCATGTCCGAGCAGGGGCCACTTGGCTTCCATCACCCACCTTGTCCCCCAGAATAGTATCTGCTCCTTGTTGTCAGAGGCACTGGGCACTTTGCAGCATTTTCTTACCTGATGTCTGCAGGTACTAGACTCCCTGTTGTCCTTGGCGCCTACCGATGACTCACCTCCCCCCTCTGGATGTTCTTCTCAGCTTCCTGCACCTGTCACTTTCTTCTTCTTGTCCTTTCCTGATTGGTGTACCCCAGCTTCCACCCTTTACCATGTCGTTACCAACGCCATTTCACAGGCTTGCCCCCGCCGTGTTCCCAACTCAGGGACCATCTATGTGCTCGTGATTGGCTTCAACTTTCTCTGGCCCCAACTTGCCTCATGAACTACAGATCAGTTATTCAAACTCAGTAGGCTGCAGACAAATACACCTGCACCATCTGTCTTCGCCCATTTGGGCTGCCATACAGAATACCATGGCCTGGGGGCTTAAACAACAGAAATCTATGCCTCTCGGTCCTGGAGGCTGGAAGTCCAAGGTCAGAGTGTCAGCATGGATGGCTCCTGGTGAGACTGTCTCCAAATCGCATCACACTGGGAATTAAGGCTTCAGCGTGTGAATTTGGGAGGACATAGTTCAGCCCCCCAAAGGGGCTCCATCCACTTTCCTCTCTTCCCAGCAACCCAAACCCAGAAGCTGTCAGTCATCTGTGCCGGTTGTGTCTCAGGTCCTTCCTCCTCTTTCCTTAGGGCTGCTCCCCAGGTCAGACGTCTCCGCCCTCCCCGCAGACCCCTGCAGCAGTCTTCCCAGCTCCAGGCTCATCCCAGCAGGCTTGCCATTGCTGCCGAGCACCCACCACCGCCCTCCATACTCCCCTCTCATGCACGTGCATGCTGTAAAACCCGGCCCCTGTCTCCTCGGCCCCATCTCCTGCCCTTCTTCCTGCCATCCTTCCTTGCTCTCTGCTACCCTGGGCTCCCTGCAGTGCCCTGACCAAGCCATTGCAGTCCTCTGCTATTCCCTCACCAGGGAGGTGCTCCATCCTCAGGTGCAAGGAAACTCCCACTCAGCTGCCAGGATCCAGCCCCAGGGGCGTCGCGGCCAAGCCTTCCCGGCCCTCTGCACAGCACAGGCTCTCCCTCCTTTGTACTCTGTACACACCCTGTTTATCACGCGCCGGCATGTGCTGTGGGCCTGTTCCCCCTAATGGTCACTGGGTTCCTTGAGAGCAAGAATGATCACTTTCATTTCTCTGTACCCCAGTGCCTAGCACATAGTCAGGACAGTGAAGAAGTACTGAATGAATGAATGCATGTGTGCATGAATGAATATGGTGAGTGGATGAGGGCAGTGGGTGAACCCAGCAGCCTCTTCCTTCCCTCATTGAACACCTGAGATGCTTCACTGGCCCATGTGCCACTGGCTGCCAGCTGGGCCCGGATTTGCCAAGCGCAGGGGACATGGGTGCACCCTGTCCCCCCCAGCACCGGGGCCCTGCCACCTGCCCCCCGCCTATGGAGACCCCCTCTGCTGCCACAGTGGCCTGAGTTCCCTGTTGTCTGTCTGCGATGGTTACCCTGTACCCAGAAGTCCCTCCTGTTCTCTGGCTCCCTCACTGTTCTAGGTGAGCAGATGGTCCCAGTGGCACCCTCGCCCTGGGCAGGGGCTGCAGGTGATGCTTCTCTCCTTTCTCGGGCCCTGGCCAGGTGCCAAATACTACTCCTCTTCGGAGCTGAGAGGCCTTCCCGTCGCTTCCCCCCACTTGCCTTGCCCTCAGCTGCCGTCCTCTTTGCAGAGGCAGATGGCCTAGGAGTTAAAAGTGAGCAGACCAGGGTTCCCACTTTGCCTCCACAGTTCCCAAGGTGAGACTGGGAGGCAGTGGCTTCCCATTCTGAGCTTCCTCATCAGTAAAATGGAGATACCATCATCCCTGCAGGGCTATTGCAAGGATTCAATGAAGCGGTCAATGCCGCGCACTTAGCACGGTGCCTAGCAAGGAGTAAATGGTCAATAAGTATTGGCTGCTGTGATTGATGTTGTTTTCAGTATTATTTTATCAATAAATCTTCCCCATAAGGATCTAGCATAGACCATTCCCTGGCCAGCAGCTAATATGTGGAATGAGTGTGGGTGGAAATGTCAAACCAGCACGCGAATGGTTTCTTAGGGCCGCCCCTGAAACTCTACCCCTTACTCATTAGTTGGAATGAGAGACTGATTTCCTCTGGGATGGGAAGAGAACGTGGAGGCAGTCCCCTTCATCTGCAGGGAGGCCTCCCGTCTTCCCAGTGAACGTGACTGTTCTGAATCTTGAATCTGATCTTGGCACAGGGTGGGTTGTGCTGGCTCCTTCCCCATGCATGCAAACGCCTGGGACAGCCAGACCCAGGAGTCCCTCACTAATCAGACTTTTAGAGATCACCAGCCAGGCCCTTCCCATCAATTCACATCAAGAGGTGAGGGTTTGCTTTTCCCATACTAAGGTGGGCTCAGTATGGCTGTCACATGTCTCAAGGGGCTTCTCTTGACACATCAGTGAGGGGAAGGCAGCCTGCGGGACCTGACAGGGGGTCCTGGGCTGAAGGGAGACCAGGGCCACACCTGTCCAGCTTCGCTGTGTGGCTGGGCCGAGGCTGTGGCTGACCGCGGCCTCTTCCTTCTTGTAGTCCTTTTACCAATGGAGTCCTGTCCGTGGGAGGTGGGAGAGGGGGCTAAAGCCTTAACAAAGGCATCCCTGACCAGTGGTGGCCCATACTGCCTTCTGTGGCTGGCCGGTGGCCACTCAGCTGGGCCAGAGAGGGGACGATATTCTAACCCCATCTCTGTTTGCTAGGGAGAAAACTATGCATATGATTCTTACCCCCATGGTTTCCCTTCCCCATCCTGGTTCATAACTGGGTGAAAGGATACAAAAGATTAGACTGTTTTTATGGGAAGGTTTTTATGGAAAGTTTTTAGGGGGGAGTCTAGCCCAGTGCGGAGTTGAACAGCAGAATCAACTGGGAAACTTTGTTCCAAAATACAGATGCCTGGGACTCACTCCTAGCATTTCTAATTCACTTGGTCTGGCTAGGAGCCAGGAATCTGGTCCTTAAAAGCTCCTAAGAGATTTTGCTGCTGAGCTAGGTATGGAACTACAAGCCTGGTCCTATGGCCTCATTTCACCGGCAGGGTCAGGGGGTGCTATAGGGACCCAGAGAAGGGTTAGAGACAGAGGCCCAAAGCACAGTAGATACTGCTGAAGCTCTGTCTTCTCACAACAGCCAGGCAGGGCCAGATAGCTGGGATCTGGGTCCCTGGAGTGAGGGCCAGCAGTGGGGCACTGACTCTGGGACCCCCAGTCGTCCCTAATTCAAGGGAAGTAGAGGGGGATCCCTGGGTGGCGCAGCGGTTTGGCGCCTGCCTTTGGCCCAGGGCGCGATCCTGGAGACCCGGGATCGAATCCCACATCGGGCTCCCGGTGCATGGAGCCCGCTTCTCCCTCTGCCTGTGTCTCTGCCTCTCTCTCTCTCTCTCTTTGTGACTATCATAAATAAATTTAAAAAAAAAATAAAAATAAAAAAAAAATAAAAAAAAAAAACAAGGGAAGTAGAGGAAGGAGCCAGGGCAGAGAAGAGGAACTCTGACCATTCCTTACAGAGGCCTGTACTTCCAATCTGCACCCTCCACAGCTACCCATGGCCATGTATGTGGCACCTCTACAACCCACCATTGAGGGCATTGGAGTCCTGTGAAGGGTCCATGCTGAAGTTGGCTGAGCGGTGTCCCAGCTGCATAGATTTGACACAGAGGTAGAGGTAGGCCTTTACCAGTACAGATGACCCCAAGCCACCCAGTACACTAAGTACATTTGTCTTCTGATCTGAGTGTTTGGCCCTTCTAGAAGGATGAGACTATCCAGAGATACCCAGCCCACCTCCCAGCAGTTCACACTGTGAAACCTCTAGAATAGCAGGTGCACACCTCATGGAGACAGGCTAGGCATCTGGATCAAAAACAGCATTAGGGGCACCAGGGGCACCTGGGTGGCTCAGTGGTTGAGTGTCTGCCATTGACTCAGGTCATGATCCCAGGGTCCTGGATTCGAGTCCCTGCAGGGAGCCTGCTTCTCCCTCTGCCTGTGTCTCTGCCTCTCTCTGTGTGCCTCTCAGGAATAAATAAATAAAATCTTAAAAATAAAATAAAATAAAATAAACCACGAGAACAAAACTCCATGTGCCCTGGGCCGCCCTGGAAGGGGAGCATCACGCAGGGTGCAGGAGGGAGCCTCCTGCCATGGGGAGCCGAGGTCCCAGAGCTGCAGTCCCACTGGGAAGGCGTCTTCCTAAAACCACTCCCCCCAGGGCTTCAGATGGCAGTTGTGCTGCGGAGGCCGCCATAGGCCTCCAGGGATGGGAGAGAGGCTCTGTGGCCTTGCTGTTGCTGGTAGTATTCCAGGAAGGTGGGATCTTTTTTTCCCCTGGTAAGTGAGAGGCAGCTTGATGGCACTCTGAGAATGCTTCCCCGGGCATGCAGAGCTTAAGTAAATAAAAGCACAAAAATAGATTTTTCAAACCGTGTCTTCCAGAGCAGAGGAGGATTTACTGAGAAATTGGATTGAATTCCCCCAGACTCACCCGACTGCTGAGTGGAAGAAATCAAAGGAAAAGTGTGTGTTTCCTCCCCTGGCCCGTTGGCCAAAACAGTGCCACCTGCAAGGGCTTGCGGCCCTTAATGGGTGACCTTTTGAAAAGCAGTCGGGGGTTGGGGCTAAAGCTTGCTGAGCCATCCCTACCTACACCTGAACCTTCCACTCCCGGGGATGAGAGGGAGATTTGTCGGAGAACCTCTGCCCTGCCTGGGTGTTGTAGATTGGTTTCCGGGCAGCCCTGGTGGCTCAGCGGTTTAGCGCCGCCTTCAGCCCAGGGTGTGATCCTGGAGACCCAGGATCGAGTCCCACGTCGGGTTCCCTGCAGGGAGCCTGCTTCTCCCTCTGCCTGTGTCTCTGCCTCTCTCTCTCTGTGTCTCTCATGAATAAATAAATAAAATCTTAAAAAAAAAAAAAAAAAGATTGGTTTCCTGCAGGTATGAAGGCCGCTAGCAGCCCTCAAGAGAACAGGGTCATTTTTCTAGTGGCACTGGGGGGATTGGCCCTGCAGCACCCCCATCCAACTGTCTTCCACTTGGGTATCAAGACTGCAGTTTGCCTGATGGCCAGCCAGGACTGGAGTGTAGGGTATGAGCACAAAGTGCAAAGGAGGGCTTCTCCTGAGCCACCCCACGAGGACTTGAACACCAGAACACCATTAGCATCATTAGCACAATCTAGCAGGTGGGTTTTCAGAAACCAGGCTCTCAATGGTCCCACCAGTCAAGAACCTGAATATAGTACCCAGGACCACATTCCATAGAGTCTGAGTTCCAGCAGAGATGGATAAGAGGGGTGCTAGTATACTGACCCTCTAAACACATCTAAGAGCCCTGACTGTATCGTTTGCTGATATTTGAGGTGTAAGTACTCCCACTGCGGTGAATTTCAGAGAGCCAATGGGAAGCCAGTAAATGCAGAGCTAGGAAAGAGGGGCACACAGTTAGCTCTGGCCGGCAGTTTGGGGCTGCTCTAGCACATCACGGACTGTCTCTATAGAGCTCACAAGTACAGATACCCAGGAGGGGCCCCCAAAACCACATGCTGGGGGGACTCACAGCGGCACCCCACATGTACAGAACATGCCTTCCCATTGGCTAACAGAGTCTTAGAACCAGTGAGAGGTTCCTTATCACCAAACTAACGCTGCTGTGTACTCCTGGGTGTCTCCATGTCAGTAGTTTGCATGATACAATCACTCACATTGTAGAGGTGCTCACATCCCTGGAGGAACTTGTTAAAGTCCATCCTCCTGGACCCCAGTCCCAGAGAATCTCACTCCCCAGCTCCCAGATAGGGTCCAGGTGTCTGCGCCCGGCCACCAGACTGCAAGTAGCATTCCCACTGTGAGAAACCCTCATCTACTGTTCTCTCACCCTGCAGCTTCGATGACTAGAAGCTCAAGGTCAGAGGCTTGTAGCATGATGGTTTCCTTCTCCACATTCCCTATTTTCCTCCAGTGAAATAGGATTGTTTTCCTAAAGTCCCACGGTGCAAAATCAGATTCCAAATCATAATACTGGCTAACATTTTTTTAAAGATTTTATTTATTTATTCATGAGAGACAGAGAGAGAGAGGCAGAGACACAGGCAGAGGGAGAAGCAGGCTCCCTGCAGGGAGCCCGATGCGGGACTCGATCCCGGGTCTCCAGGACCAGGCCCTCGGCTGCAGGCGGCGCTAAACCACTGAGCCACCGGGCTGCCCTGGCTAACATTTGCAAGCACCAGACATCAAAGTGTATCGTTCCCATCTCGTCCTCAAACCACCCTTTTATTACGCTTCCCATCTTGCAGATGAGGAAACTGAGAAGTTTCCCAGGGGTTCAAATTCAGACAGTCTAAAAAAAACAAAACAAAAACAAAAAACAAATTCAGACAGTCTGACCCCAGAACCAAACTCCAGGTGGCTTTTGACGTAGTGAGTTCAGGCTCTAGTTCTGTTCGGTTTCATGGACATTGAGGTGAGGGCCTGTCCGACCGTGGCGCTGGATGAGCTACCTCAGCGAATCCACCCGCAACCCAGTGGGGAAGGTACGACTGCTATTTCCCAGACGAGGAAAGGTCAGTCCAGAGAGGTTCTGTGGCTTGCCCGGTATGGCACAGCCTGCCCGAGGCCGAGCAGGGATTTGTCATTCATCAGCACTCCCCTGCAGCTGCCCTGGCTGCGTCTCCTGGGTGCTTCCTTAGTCTAAGGTAAAGCAACTCTGATGCATTGTTACGCTTGTAAGCACTTGATCGTGTTTCTGGCTGCCTTGATTTGTGACTGTTAAATGTCTGCGCCCATATAGAAAACATCAGCGTACAAATGGGGAAGACAGGCCTACGTACCACTGTCTGTATCCACCAGGTACAGGGCTGAGCATGCTGATAAATGCAATAAATACAGAGAGAGGGCTGCTTGTGTCTGTGGAAGGCTCCCTGGAGGAGGTCACAGTAACACTGGCCTGGCAGGACGTGGAGGACCTCCGAGCATGGAGGAGGGGGGTAAAGGAAGGACTGCCAGGGAGGAGGAGCCCAACGTGGGACCCAGGGGCGGAGCTGGATCCCAGAGGCTCACCAGCCCTGCTGAGAGTCTCCCTTTTCTCCTCAGGCACATAACTAGCTTCATGCTTGATTTGTGATGGAAGACATTGTGATTTTTCTCCTCCAGCTGATCGATCTTAGTTTCCATTAGTACCTTCAAACAGCTTTCTGTAATCCTCTCTATGGTGGATTTTTTTTCTTTCTTTCTTGGTCTCTGCTCAGAAATCTGCCAGCTTTAAGCGCCAGCCCATCACAGTGGCTGCCAGGTGTGGGTGACTGGTTTGAGGAGCCTGCGTGTGATGAGATGCTCCTTTCTGTTCTCTTAGAGCCAAAGTACCTTTCTGCTCTTCGCGAGCACTGAAGCAGCAGCAGGTACTGCCGGGGTGGCTCGGCCTCCCCTATAAGCCCCCTGTTCCTAGGGGACTGCCTTGGGATATCTGTCAACGGCTTCCTGCAGTCTGGCTGTCCCCGTGGCTTGAACTCTTTGGACATTAATTCCCAGGGACATTGAGCAGTCTTGCCACTGCCCTCTGGCTATGCCAAGTGGACGCTTCTCATGACAGAGCCAAATGGCACATTTTCCTCTAAGCTTGGCAGCATCGTTTGGGTGATCATTGTAATCTTGAAGGACGCATGTAGGGCTCTATAGCCTTGACAAATGACCCTCTAGGGGGAAAAAAATGCCACCTTCTCTTTGCCAGTTACAGCCAGATCCAGCTCTACTTTGCACTCAGAGCCACTGACAAGGGCCAAAGGGTCCAGAGGTCTCTTATCCTTAGAGCATACAGCTCTTCTTCATCCCCAGATCTGCAGGCATCACACTGATGTAACCCCTCATACTGAGTAAGGGTTAGCATGTCTGAAATGATAGGGCCATTTTCAGGGTTGGGCTTTTCTTGGCCCTTGACCCATTTACCTGACCACTCCACTGCATGTTCTGGATGGCATCAGTAACAATAATTTGATAGCTGAGGCCCTCCATGATACGGTCTCATGAAGGCATCTTCTTGTGTCTTTAAAAATGTCACATTTCCAGCATTCGTGAGGCACCAAGAAGAAGCCACTGGAGGGCTTCTTCGTAGACTCTGCTTTCAGCAGGTTTCAGCAACATGTCATCCAAGAAACCTCCCAAAGACTGCAGTGGAGCACCTCTGTGGTAGTTGCTGCCTGGCACCTTCAGTCCATTTCTAAATTAAAATCTCTACACGGTGATGGCAGGCCTAGTGAGATTCTTCTTACGTAATTGTCCTGATCTTAGCACGGCTATGAAAGCCCTCAGTATGGCATGGTTAGATTCCCACAGATGGCTGGGTCTGTGGCATCCCACAGACCCAAACCCATCCCATTCCTTTGCCTCGAGCTCTTGATCTTTTTTTTTTTAATAATAAATTTATTTTTTATTGGTGTTCAATTTCGAGCTCTTGATCTTATTGTCATCAATGAAAGCCTCTCGGCCTGTGAATCTCAAAAAGCAAGATGGCAGACATCGAGTCCTTCAATATGCCTCAGAGCAACCCTTTTTTATTTTATTTTTTTTAAGATTTTGTTTATTCATGAGAGACACACAGAGAGAGAGGCAGAGACACAGTCAGAGGGAGAAGCAGACTCCATGCAGGGAGCCTGATGTGGGGCTTGATCCCAGGACTCCAGGATCACGCCGTGGGCCGAAGGCAGGTGCTAAACCACTGAGCCACCAAGGGATCCCCAGCAACCCTTTTTTTAAAGCCCAAAGTCTATTTAGGGTTTGGTGAGAAAGCTGAATTCCAAGAACTTCAATGCAGACTTCTGCTTCACTCCTATTGTATGAACAGAACTGTACTGGAGTGGGGAGGGTGACACTATGCATAAGGCTTGATCCATGCTTTTGTTTTTTTTAAGATTTTATTTATTCATTCATGAGAGACAGAGAGAGGCAGAGACACAGGCAGAGGGAGAAGCAGGCTTCATGCAGGGAGCCGGATGTGGGACTCGATCCCGGGACTCCAGGATCACACCCTGGGCTGAAGGCAGGCGCCAAACCGCTGAGGCACCAGGCATCCTTTGGTCCATACTTTAATGTAGTTTATAATGCAGCCCTTGAAAACCAACTAATGCTCTTTGGGTATTGTCTGAGTTTATCATTATCTTTTGTTTTCTTCTTTTTAAAATTTTTATTTATTTTTATAAAGCCATCTCACCCTTGTCACCCAAAATGATACCATTTGGTATCGCAATAAAATGGGCTGAGACTGAGTTAAGTCCACCTCAAAACCACATTGCTCAAATAATATAGGGCTTCCTAATATATATAGAGAGATGATAGAAGAAAATGAAAGAAAGAAAAAAGAAGGAAAGAAAGAAAGAAGAAAGAAAGAAAGAAAGAAAGAAAGAAAGAAAGAAAGAAAGAAAGAAAGAAGTGATAGACATAGAAGATAGATAAAAGAGGTAGGTAGCTAGGCTAAAGATGATTTTTGTGCTTTATTTACCTTTTCTAGAGATTTCCTTTGTAACACGAACATGACATCCTTCCCTCCTTCAGCGAATCCACCCGCAACCCAGTGGGGAAGGTACGACTGCTATTTCCCAGACGAGGAAAGGTCAGTCCAGAGAGGTTCTGTGGCTTGCCCGGTATGGCACAGCCTGCCCGAGGCCGAGCAGGGATTTGTCATTCATCAGCACTCCCCTGCAGCTGATTTTTGTGCTTTATTTACCTTTTCTAGAGATTTCCTTTGTAACACGAACATGACATCCTTCTCTCCTTCTCAGCCATCCTTCTCCTTACACACTCACTCCCTTTTGGAGCTGTCATCATTACTGAAGAGCCAGAAAGGAAATAAGGGACCAGTTAGTCCGTCCTCCAGACTGTCAGATTGCCACAACAAGAATGTAGACTGTTCTATATGAAAAGGCATCAAAGGACATGTTTCCATTGACTCCCCCTTGACTCATTAAGCAGTTCTTCCAAGTAGTGCTCTGTTCAGTCTGGAAATTATTTTTGACCATCCCTATCTTATAAGGAAAAGCATCATCAGCTCTTCATCCCCAAACCCACTGCACTCTTCCTTGAATATGGCACATACCTCCACCTCTTTAAGATCTCTCTTGTGTGAGGAATAGAAGGAGGGAAGGCATCACAGATTGCTCCAGGAGAGCCAACCTGGACTCAAGAGATGCCCAAGATAGAGGTGGAAGGAGTCACCCAGAGTGAACTGGAAACAGGCCTCACTCAGACCAGCTCTTAAATTTCCTACCTTGAAGGAGGCTCAGGGGAGGAAAAGTCTATTCCAAACAAAGAAGCAAAGCAAAGCTTATTGAAGAAGAATTGAGAAAAAAATGCCCAGGGAGGCCTATTGATTTTGTATGTTTTCACTATTATCTCAACTGTAATCCTCAAGTTGAAAGTAATGTGGACATAAAGATTTAGGTGAACATTTAAACACTTAAATGACCCAAGTAGGAGGTGCATCTGGGTGGCTCAGTCAGTTAAGCATCCAACTCTTGGTCTAGGCTCAGGTCGTGATCTCAGGGTTGTGAGATTGAGTCCCATGTCAGACTGCATGCTCAAGGGGGAGTTTGCTTGAGGATTCTCTCTCTGCCCCTCCCTTTCCCCTTCAAATATATAAATAAATAAATAACTGACCCAGATGAGAGACCCTGAGAGGGAAGGGAGTCTGGTGATGACTTGTGGCCATTCCAAAGCATTCATAGGCCCTTCTACTCACCTAAAGCTGGAAGAAGGGACTAGAATTTCCTCCAATAGGTTGATGCTTCTCTCTCTAGTTGAGTCATAGTGAACTATACAATTTTTACGTAACAAGCTTTTGGTTACATGTGCTACATCCACCCTTGTCCCTTCCAGAGAACTTTTCTCTCGCTGGGCCCAGAGCACTGGGGCTGATGTGGCGAAGGGGATTGGAAGCTGTCCTGCACGTGTAGCTCATCTCTGAACCCAAGCAGTCCCTGCTATAAGCTTAGGATGCCTTGTCAGGACTCAGCAACCTGCCAAAGTGGTTCCATGTTCCTCCTCTGTCCTGAGGGCCGGAGGTAGGGATGTCAGGCCAGAAGCTACCAGCTGACCTGGCTGGGATGGTGGACAAGGATGTGCGTGACTGGATAAGGAGAAGCCTGGGTATCCTTGCAGCTGCTGGAAAGGGAGTCTGGGCTGGATTTATATCCCAGAGAACAATTTTAGGAACAAATTATTGGCATCGTTGCCTAAACCCTGCATAGGTGAAGGGAAGCCCTTTGCAAGATGACTTTCTTAGCCACCAGGGTCATCGCTGACCTGGTCAATCCCCTGCCAGGTTGGCCTCAGATCACTCAGTGTGCTCTGGGCTGAGCCCAGCTGGTCCAGTGTCAGACAGGAAGGGGCTGAAGCAGGAAGGACTAGGAGAAGTCTCGATCTTCCAGGCCCTGAATCACTCACTTGGCTTGATGTATAAGACCAGCCCTAGGATGAGGAAATGGAAAATGAGGTCAGGGGGAGCATCCAGAGAACACCCCTAAGCCTACCCCAAATGCTGGTTTTGAGAGGGGTATCACGGGTTGGGGGGTGGAATGGGGATTAGCCGTGTTTGCCAGACAAGGAAGGATGCAACCTTCACCAGTCTGGAACAGTGAGGGACAGGAATTAGCCTTTTCTCCACTATGATGGCCCACCTGGCGCTTGCCTCCTTAAATTCAGCCAGCACTTGTCTTCCACGGAGCTCAAAGAATGAACAAATAGACAGTTATTGACCTCATAATCTTAGAGAGCAGCATGGATATTAGGGCAATTTATTATTATTTACAACCTCCCCCTTTGAAGAAAGGGCAAATTAAGGAGCACAGGAAGTAAATCAACTTCTTGGGACCTTCAGCCTCATGAACCAATTGACATTTATGAAGCAGCTACCACGCGCCAGACTGTTTGGCTGTAGAGATATAAAGGGCACCGGGTCACAATTCCTGTCCTCAAGAAGATCCCAGTCTGGTGAGAGAGGCGTAAACCAAGTGCTCTACAGCCTGGGAGCTGTGGTCACGTTGTGGAGGGCGCACCGGCAGGGAGGGAAGGAGCCTGGTTGACTCTGCGTCTCCGCCAGGCGAGGCAGAGAAGGCTTCCCAGAGGAGGGGATGGGTGAGTTGGAGAGACAGGAAGAAGGCCAGAGATGACAGGAGGTCGTTTCAGATATCCTGACAGCGTGCCCCCTCCTTCACACATATGCCCTTTGATTCCAGATGAGGAAGCAGTTTAGAGGGGACTGCCATGCCAAAGGCCAGAGGCAGAATTTGAACTCGAGGCTGCCTGACAGCGGGGCCCAGCGCTGGGGCACTGCATTTTACAAGGCCCATGTCTCATAGGTTTTGTTCTAAGCCTAGAGTACAGTCTCCTCCTTGTGCTGCAGGGTGGAAGTTGTGCGGGGTCTGAGGGGAGGTCAGAAGTCTGCGGAGAGGGGCTGGCCCGAGGCCTGAGGCCCAGGGAACAGCCCCCGTCGCCTCCACACAGCCTCCACACAGCCTCCACACAGCCCGACTGCATTAAAGGTCCTCCTGAGGAGGGAGGGATTAGTCTCTCATGAGGCCGTGGCTTTGTGGGTTGCTTGGGTTGGTTGGGTTGGGGATGGTTCGCACAGCCTAACGGGGAGCACCCACCTGCTACCAGGCCTGGCTCCCGGCTGCAGCCTTGCAAGGGGGTGCCTTCCGGCCCAGCCGCAGCAAGAAGAGGCTGGGGCCCCTTTAGTCCTGGTCTGTCAGAGAAGAAAGGCTGTGGGCCTGCCGCCCGCCCTCATTGATGCTGAGGAGCTCACCGCTGCTGCTGCTTGCTTTCTAGTCGCCCTATTGAGTTTCCGTTTCCAGATTTCATTGTTTTTGAAGCCCTCACAGTCAGGCCCTGGGTTTTCAGAGATCTGAAAGACGGAAAGTGACCGCATTTGTGTGTGCGTGTGTGTGTGCGTGTGTGCATTTTCCTAGAGGGGAGTTCAACATTCGGCTGGGGAAATAGGAGGTATTGGGTCCGAGGTCATTGCTTTGAAGACCTCATGTTGTTTTGATCTCTGAATTTAAGGAGGTTTTGGAGTTGAGGAACAGATAGAATCAGGCTGTCAGAGCAAAGGAGAAACGTTTTTTACATCCCCTCAAGCTTTCTATTTGACATAAGTGATTAAAATGCAGCTGAAAACTCCACCGGCAGAGAGAAAAGACGAATTAATAAAAACTGCGTAATGAGCACATTAAGATTAATGGGGGGAGAGAAGGGCTCCCTGGACCAGCCTCTCTCAGTGTGAGCAGTGCTCCTCCCGAGGTGGCACGTGTCGTTCCTGTAGGGAGCCCTTCTGTGTCCGGATCCGCATCGGCTTGGAGGCAGTCATGTGTGTCTTTGAACCACAGTGACTGTTCTTCCCAATAATTTCCCCTGTTTGAGTTTATGGAAGCGGAAGCCCACAAGTCACAACCACTGCCAGCCACCAGCTCATCCCTCTGATAGTTTTCCAAGGAAGTCCAGTGGCACCCGGCTCTCCAGCCACGGTCACAGGGTTGTCCCTCCCTGAGGTCCTACCGAGGTCTGTGCGTCCAGTTATCTCCCACGGGCAGAGGCTTCTTTTCAGGCAGGGCTTACATTCGCCTTCCTGGAAAAGGCGTGGTGTGTTAAAATTACATAAATAGAATCTCCTTTTTTTTTTTTTTTTTTTTGCATTACAGTAGTTTTTTAGAATCAGTGAAAAGGGAAGCAAAAATTTTAAATTATATGAAATTGTTGTTATAATAGAGTATTATAGCAATTACTACCTTGACATTTTTAATAATCCCTATAGCAACTGGGGTGGTTTCCCAACCCCCAACAAGACTTTTGGGTAACTGAAGGACATTTTCTGGAGCTTTTTTTTTTTTTTAATTTTTTTTTTAATTCCGTTTTGCTGTCTCCCTTTTCCCGCTGTGGGATTTTCTATAGTGAGAGTAGGTACCAGCGATTGCTGATAAGCTGCTCCACTGCCTTCAAAGCAAGTCTGCTCCTCACAGCTTCTCTGTTCAGCCCGCACTCTGCTCGGCGTTTCCACTCACAGAGGGAAGGCATCAGTCCTTACTCACGCCCTCTCAACTTTTTCATCCTCTGAGCCCTCAACCAGTTGTTGTTTCATAATGTCAAAGTCTTGGGCCCTGGCAGGTGTCCAGGGTCCAGTTCAAAGGCGCACAGCATCTAGATCAATCCCAAATCCACAAAAACAGCTCTCCTCCCATCTTAGAAACACGTCGCATCCAAACAGTGGATTGGAGATGTCACCCCGCCTTTTCCTTAACTGCACCCATTTTCCTAACGTGAGGACTGGATGCAGCGGAAGTTGATGCACTTGGCTTCACAGGTTGCAAGTATTCCCCTCCAAAAACTGTGTATCTGGAATAAAATGCTACTCCTATCCTGCCGATTTCTTTTCAGTATTGACTTAAGAAACAGTTCACCAGCTCCACCAGGACATCAGAGCTCTGTCCCCCCCACCCCCGCTCCTCCTCTGCGGTCTGGGGGTGGGGTGCTTTTGGGGAAGGTGAGGCCGTGCAAACCTCAAGTGCCTTCCGTCCGTAAGCAGGCCAGGTGTGCCAGCCTCCACTGAGAGCAAGAACGCAATTGACAGTCAACTCTGCCCCAAATGAGAATTTTAGTAGCAGTTAAGTAAGAGAAGGAGTACCCACTTTAAATAGGGGTACTAAGAATTTCCTGTGGTAAATTTATAAGCAGCATTAGGTTAATACCATGAGCCTAATCTGTGAGTAACTTCCGTGAATTACCCTTAATAAGCATTACATTGACAGACATTGGAAAGAACTCCAATAAGTTCTCAACTCCCCACTACCCCCACTCCACCAACCCCACCCTCTTCTTGCCACCAGACCGTGGACAAGTTGTAGCCTCTATGTGCTTATTTGATACAGAAAGGGATCTACACTTTAACCTGGCTCTGTTGTGCATAGGTTCTTGGGTTAATGATCAGTACCCCAGCCAGCACTTTATGTTAATATGATCATTTCCTCCCAAGTTCATGAAAGACTTTTCTGTATCCCACTGTGGTAGATAATGAACATGGTTTTCTCCATTTTTGTAATTAGGGAAATTAATACAGGGAAGAGTGGTGCCAGAAGAGGTGCTGGTCAGTGGGTTGTTGGCAAATGTTTAAATAGCCAGCTCTCCAAGAGAAGAAGCCCTGGTTTATAGTGGATACTGATTCACATGGTGTAAATATTCCCACCTTGGCTGCTTTAAGCTACCAACATACCTCCTTGAATGCTGAGATAGGAAGATATAATCAACTCTTGTGAGCTGGTAACAGCAGGCTCTAGCATAAAATTTGGCACTAATGATTCAGTCCAGGGCTTCAGATTCCCAAGACACCGCTGAGGACTAGCTCAGACCTCTCTAAATCCCCAGTGAACTCTCAGGCTTAGCGTAGCCCCTGATTCACTGGATTGCCTTGAAAAGTGGTTTTCGAAGTTTGAGTTGTGACCCATTAAAGAGTCCTGAAATGTTGAAATCCCAGTGAAAATTTTTTAAATGAGTAGAATATAGTAAAACAGAAAGAAATGAGTAGAACAGAACATATCAGAGTGTAATGTACATGTTGCAAGGAGAGATGATGAATGGATAGATGGATAAATGGATGCATAGATACATATACATATGCATACGTACATGTACATAAGGGTACAGTGGGTTGGTGTCAAAAACCAAAAAAATACTGACCTAGAAGCAAGTGTACCTGTTTCCCATTTGTGCAAAATGGAGCGAATGGAGCTTGCTCCGTCCCCACCTGTTGTCAGGCAAGGGGCATGTTAAAGTCACCTCTGCGATAGTGCCATGGTGGCTAGCACTCTCTCTGATGTACAGTTGACCTATTTGCCGGGACAAAATGAGGCAGAATGGAGTGGTTTGGCTTTCTCTCTTTGGAAGATGGTTGAACCCCATGTTTAAAGCTGGGCAAAGTCTCATTTTTGTGCACATGCTTCCTTGGAATCCAGCCACAGCCAGAGAAAGAGAGAGAGCCCTCCCAAAAGCTTTCAGCCCTCATCAGTCCATGCACATGTGCAAATTCTGCAGGTGGGAGAGACCCTCAGGCTTCCCAGGAGGTCTGCTTGAGTGATCATGAGGGAGACACAAAGGATGTATTGGCTGGAGCAAGGACTCTCCCAATGGAGAAAGACCTAGTTAATTCTGGAAGGTCAGAGGGATGACCTTGGTGAAGGCTTTCTCCACACTCTCCCCCGGATCCCTGGTGGAAGAAAATACAGCCTTTTATGAGCCATCACAGCAACGCCATGAATTGTAAGCCCCATTTCATAGATGAGGAAACTGATGCTCAGAAAAGTTGGGCATCTTCCCTGAGGTTGCATGGCAATGAGCACTGTATGAAAAATCCCTCCTTCTGACCCCAGGCCTGTGGTCATGCCAATAATTTGGGAAAGCCTGTTAGTCATCCAGGAAACCCTCCCCAAGCTGGTTTCTTCATCTGTGAAATGGGATTTTGCTCTGTGAATGAAGGAAAACAGCCTTTTGCTGAGGAGGGAGCGTTGCCTTTAGACTCAGAGTGTCCAGGCATCTCAGCCCAGTTTATAAATCATAGCCCAGGGACGTCAAGCAAATCACCTTGTTCTCTTGCCTGGAAAGTGGAGATGATGACAACTTTCTAGATTCATTTTGAGGACTAATCAAGAAAATGTTATCACATCAGAAAGTTCAGAAGGATCCACATTAACACATCGGAGGTGGTCACCCCTGGGTGGTCTCATTACAGGTGGTTTCACTTTTCCCTGTTTTCTCATCTTTATCCAGTGATGCTCTGGTAGAGACCTGATTGGCGTCTGTGCCCCCGTTCCATGGTGTAAATACTTCCACCAAGGCTGATGCCAAGCTACCACCCTGAAAGCACTGAACGAGCTGGGGAAGGACATGCTGGTACAAGCCCACGCCAGCACACCACTGCTGTTTTTGTAACTGCGCACCGAGTGTGTTGTTGGGGGGGGGGGGGTTAATTAATAGAACACCTAGCATCATGCCGGCGTAATAGTTTTCAGTTCTTCCTGACTTTCCTCCATCCCCAGGCAAACAGCACACTGACTGTGATCGCCAGGCTGCGTGAGGCGGTGGTCTTCTGAGAAGCCAAGTGCCCTTACCTTGCTCCCCACCCGCCAGCCTCGCAGGACCTGGGCGGCCTGTAGAGGAGATTCAGAGGTCGGCCAATTGCGGAATAACCCGGCCAGCGGGCAGGTCCTCTCACTTTCTATGGGAGACACACTGTGAGCAGACATGAGCAAGGTTGAAACTGCTCTAGGGGAAACCAAGAAGGGTCTCAGTGGAGCAGAGGGCCTGAAGGGGAATGCGCACACACACACACACACACACACACACACGCATGTGTGTATGTACCCCGGTGGCCAGTTTCTGGCTAGACTGACTCATGACCGGAGAGGAGTGTGTGTACCTTGGGGGTGCGGTAGGGGTGCTCTGCAGATTTCTGAAGGATTATAGAAGGTGTGGGAGTCCTGAGACCACAAAGGTGCAGAGGCACACTCACTCCCCCCACCCCAGACTCAGCACAGCTTCCCACACGGAGGAGGCGCGCGAGACATTTTTCTTAATGCTTTTTTAATTCATAAATTTCTTCTGTTCCTTTATAGCTTGATCTATTGCAGAAAGGATGTAAGGCCCCTCAGTAGATGCTTGTTGAATCAATAAGTAAGTCTTAGCCCCGCCTGGCTCCTGGTTTCACATGTTCCCGGACGTAAAATGTGACTGAATCTAAATGAGATGCAAAACATTAATAAAGATTGCCAGTGATTTTTTTTTTAATTTCTTCTGGCTTTTTTGCAGTTTTCAAATGTATCTTCATAGAACATGGATCACATTTGTTATTGAAAAAAGAATATGTATTATAAAAATAAGCAACCTATGATAAAGAGTAGAACCGAGAGGTATCGGTAGTTAAGGACCAACAGATGTCCTCTCCACACTGCGGTGCTTGAACCAGGGGCCCTGGACACATTGGGTAGGCCCAGCACGGGCCTCCTCATGCTTCAGGACACTTGTCACAGTTGGGTTCTCTCTCTGGGCCTCTCTTGCCTCCGGCCTCCTGCCCACCAGGCACTGACTAATAACGTTCCCCTCCGGTAACAAGTCTTAGTCAGAAGTGGAAAGAGAGGCGAGTCCTAGAGAGGGGAAATAACAGGCCGCACCCAGGGCTACTGACAAGTGACAAGTTCACCGAGGGCCTGTGTCCCCAGCCCTCTACCCCCACCACCATCACCTCTAAGGGGGCAAGCGGGCCCCCATGCACCTGCAGCTCGAGGAGGACCTGCTGTGGCCAGAGCCGGCGTCACCCTCGCAGCCACGCTCCTCCCCTGGGGCAGCGTGGGCCTCAACTCCTTGCCCAGTGACAAGTGTGTCTGCTCCCCTTCTCTCTGAGCACTGGGGCTGCCCTGAGAGCGCAGAGCGGAGGGTGCCCCTGTGAGAGCATCTGTTGGGTTATAGATGAGCTGTCCCCACCTCATGGGGAACTAACTCAGCCTGTGGCCTCCCTCTGCAGCCGGGGGAGCCGTCTTTGTGGGTTTGCTGAGTTTGGAGGGAAGACATAGGTTGAGTCTAGAAAATGAGAACTTGAGGGCTTGGGGGGAGGAGGGTTCAGTACGTTTGTGACAGAAAACATGCCTGATGCATTCACTGCCTTAATTCCTCCGTCAGCCGTGCCAGTGGTCCAAGCCTACTGCTCGATTCTGGAGCAACCCAAGAGCTGGTGGGCTGAGAGCAGGCGAGCCCAGGTGCCCCCAGGGCTCCGTGTGTACCCCGAGGTGCATGGGGAGGTGTGACCGTGTTTCCTCAGAAGCTAAGGAACTTTCTTCTCTGACCACTTTTTTTCACATACTGTACAACGCACCCATGTAAAGTGTCCGAGCCGGGGGTTTGTAGTATATTCACGAGAGTGTACAGCTATCACCACTATCAGTCCTAGAACATTTCTGTCACCCCAAAAAGAAATCCTGAACCCCTTATAGCAGCAGCCCCCTCAGCCCCCTCTAGGTCCTCCAGCCCAAGCCAGACACAAATCTAATTTTTGTGTCTATAAATTTGCTTGATCTGGACAATTGGGATCGTACAATATGTGGCCTTTTGTGTCTGCCTCCTTTCACTTTATATAATGTCTTCAGGTTTCATCCATGTTGTAGCAGGTGGTGTAAGCACTTTGTTCTTTTTCGTGGCTGAATAGTAGTCCACCATCTGCTTACACCACATTTTGTTTATCCATTCACCGGTTGATGGATATGTGGGTTGTTCCCACTTTTTGGCTGTTGTGAACAATGCTACCACGGACCTGTGTATATGAGGCTTTGTGTGGATGTATGCACTCGTGTACCTTAGGCCACGTAACTGATTTTTTTTTTTTAACAGCATGTCACTCCTTTGCCAAAAAGCCTTCAGCAGCTTCCCTTGGGGTTTTGTGTGTGTGTGTGTGTGTGTGTGCGTGTGTGTGTGTGTGTTTAAGATCTTATTTACTTGAGAGAGAGCATGAGCAGAGGGAAAAGCAGACTCCCTGCTGACTAGGGAGCCGGATGGGGCTCGATCCCAGGACTCTGGGCTCGTGACCTGAGTTGAAGGCAGACACTTAACCAGCTGAGCCACCCAGGTGCCCAGCTTCCCTTGGTTTTTTTGTTTTGTTTTGTTTTTTGTTTTTAAAGATTTTGTTTATTCATTCATGAGAGACACAGAGAGAGAGGCAGAGACACAGGCAGAGGGAGAAGCAGGCTCCATGCAGGGAGCCCGAGGTGGGACTTGATCCCGAGACCCCAGGATCATGGCCTGGGCCGAAGGCAGGCGCTAAACCGCTGAGCCACCCAGGGATCCCCGCTTCCCTTGTTTTTAAAATCAGGTTCAAAATCCTTACTTGGTCCACAAGGCCTACAGCTTCTGGGCTCTCCCCTTGTGTTCCAGCACTTGGCGGACCTTGAACTTTCCCCACTGCCCCCCAGCCCTTGCGTAACCCCCACACATCCTGAGGTCCCTGCCCGAATACCCGCTGCTCAGGGAAGCCTCTTCAGGCCCCTGACCAGGTTGGGCCCACGCGCCCTCAAGGGACGCCTCCGCACGTCTCCTTAGCACGTGCCCCACAGCCACGTGAGGACTTGGGTGATAACTTTTTCTGTGTCCTGTCGCCGTAAGGTCCGGGAGAGCAGGGCCCTCGATGGCATCCATCCGGTGTCCCCCACAGCCTGCCCGGTGCCGGGCACACTCGCTGCAGGTCAGTCAGATGAGTAACAGGTAACGATGGCAGCGAGCAAACCGCGTGTTCGGAGGCCTCCCGGGCCGTGGGGTGTCCCCCAGGCAGTGGGGAAACACGGGCACCGGCTCTCCAGGGCCTTCTGCGCCTCAGTCCACCTGAAAGACCCCGCGTAAGTTGGAATGGGTTTAGGGGAGCCCCCCGTCGGGTGCCGGCCCACCCTCAGGCACCCTCTGGGGCCACAGGAAGCCGTCAGCGTGGGACCCCGGGGCCCCCCGTGCTGGCGGTGCACCTCCAGGGGTGAGGCGAGGCGGGGGCCGGGAGGCCGCAGCTTCTGGGGCAGCCGGGAGTGGCACCGCACAAACCCTGTCCCTTTAGGAGAGCTCGTTGCCTTGCTGCGCGTCTCGCTCGAAACACGGTCCCCGAGGACGTGGCGAGAGGCAACTAGGCCTTCCGAGCCTTCATGACCTTCTCAAGAACCCTGTTTTCCTTTCCCCGCAGATATGCACTTATTCGGCCACTACCCCGCACACGACGACTTCTACCTCGTGGTGTGCAGCGCCTGCAATCAGGCCGTCAAGCCACAGGTTTTCCAGGCGCACTGCGGTAAGTGGACCCCCGCGCCCCCGCCGGCGACCGTCGCCCGCCCCCCCACCCCGCCCGGACGGTGTCCGCCGGCGGCGGCCGTGCCCCGCGCCTCTGCCCCCCTCGCAGGGCAAGGGTTTTCGGAGCTGGAGTCCTTCTCGGAGCCGCTCAGCCCTGTCAGAGCGAACGAGAGAGAACCTGCCACTTGCGGGAGGGAAATGGGACCGGAGCGAAGCCGTCCCCCAACCTTGCGCTGGCCTCCCGGGGCGATCACGGGAAGGGGGAAGCAGCCCGACATCCCTGAAACGGGGGGCCAGACTGAGTCTGCCGGGGTTTACCCCAGGAGGGGCTGGAGCTGAGGGCAGCCCAGTGTGGGGGGCTCCGGGGGTGCTGCCCCAAGGGAACGCCTGGTACCGACAGACTCAGCTTTGGTTTCTGTCTCTCCAAGAATGCTCTTTGTTTGTGTCTGGGAACTTGCCTTCCCTCGGTATCTTTACATCCTCGATGTCATAAATTCCCTTCGGTAGGTCAGCAGCAAACCCTAGGCCACCCCCCTGCAGGTGCATAAGGTGCTCATGATGCCACGTCAGGAGCACGTAAACCACCACTGACCTCAGACAGGCACTTACTTAACCTCGAGAGATGGAAGGCGCCTTATCTTAAGGTGGAGGGTTTCCAGATCTTTTCATTTAAGCCGTACTCCCTTTCAGTGAACGTCCTGTCTCAGTGCCCTCTTTCACTATCACATCTCCAAGCACATTAAATAAATGCCAAAAAAAATTAAAGCAATAATAATATTGGGTATGCTTTTGTAAATTACACATTTTCCCCTTTCTCGCACTCAGGATTTCTGACTTTCCCCCACCAGCTCCAGTTGTCCCTGTTCTATAAAAAGTGAGTTTAACGTAAAGGGAGTTGCTTATCCAAACTCATCAGTAAATGTATTTGGCCCTTTAGAATAGTTTTTATGTATTCTAATATCATCTATGAATATGTATATATATGATATATCCATATCTAAATATATATAATCTGTATCTGTGTGTATGTGTATATAGAGAGAGAAAGAGAAAGAGTGGGTATATTTTGTGTTTTTAATATATAAAGAGAATCCAGGATTTAGGGGCACTTTCCAAAATTTCCTTACCTGCTCAAGGCAGAGAGAGGCTCCTAGATAAAGTGCCATACAGAGAGTTCTGTTGAGAGGGCGAGTCTCCTGATGTCCCCACAGCCAGCTCTGTGAGCTTGAGCTCCTTGCCTGGTGTCTCAGGACTTTGGTTTCTCCTCTTCCGTGAGGAGTGATCTCCACAGGTGCTTCTAGCTCTAACATTTTCGTTTCTGGCAGGCTGAGCATGAAAGGAGCAAGTTGTGTGCTCGGCCCGAGCTGACCTTCTTGCTCAGTGCTCTGTAGCAAATGACCTCCCCCCTTCCTCCAGGAGAGAGAAAAGGTCAAACCTTTCCAAAGGGAAACTGCTAGAGACCCCGAGGTGTTATCAGCTAAGTGACAGGTGGGGGAACGGAAAGCAGAGCGGTGGCAGGAAGATCCCACACAGCTGGTTTGTTCAGTGAATGACCGTGGAATCTGTGTGGCTGGTTGCTTCTGTTTGTCTCATGAAGATGCGGAGCTAGAGCACCCCAAATGTCACGGGCGTTCGTTCATTTGCAGGGATGGGCTGCCGAGCTGGGTATGGCTGTGAACAAAACAGATGAAAATCCCATAGGCTTAATCAAAACTTTCACTGGGAGCTTAATCCATTGGCAGAGTCTTTGATGGAAGGAAACAGAAAGGGGCCTGGGACCCCACTATGCCTTGCAGTTCTGCCCAAGGTGAGGCCTCATCTAGCCAATGAAGGAAGCTTCTAGGGCTTGGCTCCTGTATCAGCTTGGCTCCGCTGATACAGCTGCCTCCCTCTGTTCTAGGCCTTTTGATTCAAGAGCCAAGTCAAGCTTAGGGGAATGGCCCAGGGTTTGGGGGCTGTCTCCTCTGAGCAGTGGCAGTAAATTAGCTTGGGGGTTTGGAGTGACGGACCTCCTCACTTGAAGCCCAGACCCTGCTGAGCTTCTTGCTGAACCAGCTGATGAGTAGCGCGATGGGAACTCAGCAGATGGAGGTGTCGAAACCTCCCTGTCTCTCAGGTGTGTGTCCTGCTGATTCACAGCCCATGTTTATCAAGACCAGGAGAATGCAAGGCAGAGCTCAGAACCACAGCATTTCTTCGGGGACAGTGAGGATTTCTTCGTTTCCCTGAGAATTCTTTGTGTGGCTTAATGATATTTCTTTTCTTGCTGTTTTATCTCCTCTGACTAGCCTTGCTATTTCCAACAAGTTAATAAGAATGACACTGTGCTAAATGCCAGGTACTGTGCTATGCGCTTTCCCTATCTTTGAGTACGTAATCCTCTCAACAGCCCTATGAAGTAGGTACCAGTATGATCCCTGTTCTTTTGAATGTGAGGAAGCTGAGGCTCAGGAGTGCCTTACCTGAGGTCTCAAAGCTAGGCAGGTGCACAGCCTGATTTTGAATGCAGGCAGCACCACTCCAGAGTGAGGGAAGTCCAGAGTCGGCTTGCTTAGCCCGTCCTTCACTGCGCTTCTCCATGGATTGCGTGCCCTCCCTGCCCTGCCCGGCTCCAAGACTTGCCCGCATTCACTGGCCAGGTAGCACATGGGAGTGCAGGTCTTCAAACTCTATTTTGTTAGCAGCAGAGCCTTTCTTCAAAAGGAATCTCATGAAGGACCCCGGTCTATAAATATTTTTGCAAAGCAGGGCCTCTGGGGTTGAATTTTGTTTAGGGGCTCGAGCCCCACCTACCTAGCCTCTCCTGACTCCCAACCTGTCAGGGGTCCATAGAACAGCATTTGAAGTTTGTTGTAACAGAGAGGACATGGGATGGGAGCCAGACCATGCAAGTCACATTAGCTGTGTGACCTTGGACAGGTGCCTCTGTCTCTCCACCTTGTCTGCCTCATGCAATTGTTGGTGCAAAATAACTGGTATGAAGCACCTTCTGGCAAGTACACCCAGAGCACGGGTCCATTTCCTCCTCCCTCTTCCTGCATGGCATCGATCCCCATTGCCCCCAGCTGGATGTGATTCATCCCTCCTAATAGGACTGTTCTCCTGCGCCACTTCCCGTTTCTGCCTGCACTTCAGTTATCTGTGGACTGTCTCGGCACATCTACCAGCTTCTCGGATTCTTTCAGGACCAGGGATGCGCCTTGTCAACTCTGTACTCCCAGCACCCAGAAATGAGTCCATCATCACTGGCCCTGACCCCGGGAAACAGAGCTGTGGTGCACTGGAAGGGACATAGCTAGGGGCCGGCATGCCTGGGGCCAAGTCCCAGCTTTGGCCCTGCCCAGCCCTGAGACCCTGGACTTGTCACTTTTCAAATGACAGGGGACTGGATAATGTGTTCTCTTAGAAACTTACTCATTCTTAGCACGTGTGGTTCAGTTCCTGGATTTTATGGATCCTGGCAAAGAGAGAGAGATGGGTGCACGGCGGCATCCAAGATCTCAGCGTCCCAGTTGTTTAAGTTAAATTGAAAAAAGCACGTGTGTGTGTGTGTGTGTGTGTTTATGAGAGAGAGAGAGAGTATTTAGGCCGTTGGTTCTGGGGACATTGAAGGTTGATGGTAATGTGAAAAATTGGAAAACCATAGTAGAAAAATCATGGATTTTGGAGGCAGACAGACCTGGATTAGAATCTTGACTGACATTTACTCTCTGTACAACCTTGAGCTAAATGCATGACTTTTTCAAGCCTCATTTTCCTCTAAAACGAAGGTGATCTGATCGTTCTGCCTCAGAATTACTGTAAGGAACAGAGATAGAGTTTCCTGGCACATAGTAAGGAAATAAAGAAAGGGTAGCTATTATTGTCAATAAAGTATGGCTATTTCTTATTAGGTTGAATGTTTCTTATGAAAAATGGGAAAACCAATTCAGTCAAATGCTTCCTGTCTTCATTTCTGGCCCTGTCTCAGGGGATGTGCGCGCGGAGGTCAGCCTACAGACATTGGCCTGTGATTCATCTTCAGCCTTGCATACTCTTGGAGGCAAGAATTGTCAGCCTGAGGATGATTACAATGCCAGGAGTCCCGAGGATCTGGCTTTATAATATGGTTTACGTTCACATTAGGCCCCAGTGTCAGCTCCTCCAGAAATGTCGTGAAGCTCCGGGTACCTCTCTGGAGTCCCTGCCAGGGTCCATCCTGCTTTGGCCGCCTGGCCACACAGGGTCACGTGAATCCCCACTCCCAGGACGTTCTGCATTCCTGTCACTTCTGATTTTGTGCCCCACGCTGATGTCCCCCCAAACATAAAAAGCACATGTGCCCAGAGGTGAGACCCCGTGCTTGGCATGGAGGGGGGCTCTCTGGGAGCCGCCTTCTGACCGCCCCCCCCCACCCCAGGGCCACCTAAGGTCTCTTTCCTGAATCTGTCCAAGAGCCCTTTAGATGCTTTTTAAACCTATACCCAGAAGATACAGAATTTTGAGATATTGCTTTGTTTCTAAAGCCCCTTAGGTGAGTTGATGAGGTTATTTAGGGATAGTCACAGAAAGGGGGAAACAGAATATTAAAACCTCGCCTTGGAAGCCCTGATCTCATTCAGCAAGTGTCCTTATCCCTCATACCCCAAGTTGTAGCTTGATGAGCAGCCATGATGTGATTGGCTCACGGTTGGAAATAGCCTCTGTGGGGTCAGTCTGCCTGGAATCAAGTTCCAGCTCTACCGTTTGTTAGCTGTGTGACTTGGGCAGATTACTTGGCCTCTCTGTGCTTTGGTTTCCTTATTCTTAAAATAGGTAGAGTGGCTTATCTTATTAGGTGGTTGTAATAACTGAAAGAACTTGGGGTGCCTGGGTGGCTCGGTCACTGAAGTGTCTGACTTGATCTCAGCTCAGGTCTCGATCTCAGAGTCATGAATTCAAGCCCCACATTGGGCATGGAGCCCACTTTAAAAAAGAAAAAAAGGAACTTGCATTTGGAAAGTACTTAGTACCATAGTGAAAGTTTAACAGGAAAAAAAGTTCAGCTATCAAAAACCAAGTGATAAGCTACAGAGATTTGTAATGAAATCTTGTCCAAAGGGTTTTCACTCATGATTAAAGCAGAGTAGGAGGGTGACGTGTGTGACTCTTCCTCTTACGTCAGTGCTGTTGTGAGTCTAACCCTCATCCCAGAAAGAGTGCTGTAACCATTTCTCCAAAAATGAATCCTCTGTGTGTGTGATATGTGCGTGCGGGTGTGTGTGTGTGTGTGTGTGTGTGTGTAGAGGGTCTTATCCGTGGGCCCAGGCATGTATATAAGCTCAAAACAAGGATGTGCAAGGTGCCTACAAAGAAAAAATATATTTTTATTACTTTTAGTAGTTGCATACTTCTAACAATTTGGAATATTGTAATTAAAGAGAAGAATATAGTAGATTTAAGTTGTATTTTCATAACGGGGTTGGACATTTATGAAATTGTAGTTGTAGGATTTGTCCAAATGAAGAGTTACGATTTTCTTTCTCTCCTTATCTCCTGACATATTTGCATAATGAACTACTATAAAGGGGGCTTTCTCACTAGCAACACTGTTTCCACGGGGGGCTGGAAGTTCTCCGTGATGGGGCACCCTGTGCAGTGCTGGGTGTTGAGCAGCTTCCCTGGCCTCTATCCACTCGATGCCAGTAGCAGCCCCCACCCTCAGGCATGACAACCAAAACTGTCTCCAGCCATTGCCAATGTCCCCTAAGGGACAAAATCACCCCCAGTTGAAAGCTACTCCCGTAACATATAACACCCCCATGTGTCATATCATCTTCTGTGCTTTTTCTATATTTAAATTTTTCTCCACATGAAAGTGAACGTGCATGCACACACACATGAGCCCAGAACGAAGCCCAGAAATAACTGCCGTGCAATCACACACACGGCAGCATGTAGAAAGTTTACTATTTCAGCTTCCACAGAGCTGGTCACCAGGATAATTTCCCTGTCACATTTGTATGCAAGGCATAACACAAACCATCTTATAGAAACCCATAAGTGGCAGTTTTTCCCCACCTCAAAAATCAGAAAAAGGGGAGAAAAAGCAAAAGAAATAGCATGTCCGTAGACATAGAACCTTCAGAAATTTTCAGCCACATTTGGTGCCTGCCCTCCTAGCAGGGAGCCACGGAGCCCCACACCCCATCCATCAAACAGAGATAATCCCTGGATGTCGCTGCTACTTAAAAAAAAAATGTATTAGAACCAAAGAACCTAGATGTCATTCAACAGACAAGAGAGGATTAATTTTTCCCCTCTTTCTCAGAGAGGGCTTTTTTTTTTTCCCTTTCCTGATTATATTTTTGAATGCCCTTCAAGTAGCTGTTTTGCATGTTGATGGTGATGCAGTGGAATTTAATGAACTGTGAGCCAAAGCAGAGAGGCTGAGCGGGAAAATAAATGAGTGACAGCGACTCACCTCCGTTCCCCCCGCACACATCCAGATGCCAGTGTCGGCTGGGTACCAGGATCGGCCCAGCCCAGCAGGGCTGCACATGGGAGCCTCATTAAGGAGGTCCCAGGGTTTCCTGCAATTGTTCTTTTTATTTTGTCCACCTCCAGGTGACCTCGAGTTGAGGAGGAAACCAACCATTTGTGTTTCTGAGCCCTAGAGAAAGTCAGCCTTCTGTGTGTCAGTGTCCCCCTGGGCTTCTGGGGGGATCATCACCACATAATTAACCTCTGGGACTTCCTTTCTGAAAGTGTTGATGGCCACCGCCGCAGAGCGCTTGGGCTTGGGTGTCAATCCAGTTAGATTTGTTTGTTGAGATTAAATTTCGGTTGTTGTTGTTCGTTATATTTTATGAGACCAGATTACTTACACCAGAGAAGTATAAAATAATTAAAGGAAATTGTTCTCATCAAACATATTCTTTGCCGAGTCTGACAGCATGAATTAATAAGGCTTGCCAAGAGCATCTGAATACGTGCAAACTTTATTTTGTTAGTAGGATCCTTTTTTAACTTTGATTTCATGAGTGTAAGCCCGATCTGGAATGAACTCCTAGACTAATATATGTCTTTTGGGCTCCTTATAATCAGAAACAATACCTGCCAGCGTTTCCTTTTGTGTCATCTTTCCATCATCCCTGGTAAAGTGTGAATCATACAATAGATGCTCAAGATATTCCTATAAATCCTATGGCGAACCCTATGGAAGGAAATGACAGACCAATTGCCAAATGGTTAATTTGTTACATTACATTGCATCTAAGAGAATCTACGACAAAGTAGGGCTATGTTTTGCTCCACTTCACATGTTGATATTTTGAACTTGCATCTGCTCAACTTACAGTTAATGCTGTGTCTGGAACAGAGTAAGTTGACCTAGTCCCCGACCCCGACTTGTCTTTTCACTCTGCCAATGGGAAACAAAAATACCAATAACAGTAATGATAATAAAGCTAATGCACGTAGTGAGCACTTACACGTGCCAAGCTTTCTATGTGTTAGTTAATGCTATCGCCGCCGTGGTCATATGATGCCTATCACACAACAAAGGCAAGGGACATTCAGAGGATTTAAGAAATTTGCTCAAGATCAGGCAATGTAAGTGGCAAAACTGGGGTTCCCACCTCTGTCCGACTCAAGTCCCTTTAGCCACTCTACAGGTTGAACGTTTTGGGTCTGGAACTCCCCATGACACTGTAGCTAGGCTTGGCTACAGAGAGGTCCGGTGGTCCCCTGAAGGACCTACCCAGGTGCTCTTGCGTGGCCAAGCTCCCTGCCTTTTTCTCACACACCTGCTGACCTTGTCTGCTGACTGGCAGAGATGAAGCACTTCAGCACGATTTTGAGGGAAGGAAGAAGGGAAGCATAAATCAGCTATAGTGAGTGTGTGTAGAGCCTCAGCCACAGCATTTGAACAGACCTTTAAATATGAACAGACAAAAAGAAGGGGCCTCATAGAAGTAGTATAGTAGGTCCCATCACCTACGTCTTGTAGGCTCCTATAGGCTCCCCTTTATCTCCAACAAATGAGCAGATCCACGAGACCCACAAAGAGTAGGTTACTTCCTCTAAACCCATTGAAATTCCCTTTTTGCGTGTTTCTGTGAATTAAGTAGAAATGCTAATAAATAAACAGCAGATGGAATGGTTCAGCTCAAATTTAAAGCTAAATTAATAGGATCTTCCTAACCTCAGGATTATTGAATTCATCCGTAATTGAAAAAAAAAAATTCTACTTATAATCACATCAAAGCCTGTTTCTTGAAGGCTAAGACTTTTGGGTCCCCTTTTTCAGAGTCACGTGGCTTTGATTCATTCATTTATCTAAAAAACATTTACTGATTACCTGTCCCAGGCAGCCATTGTTCTAGTGTCACAGACTGGTGGTGAACAACACAAACAAGGTCATGGCTTTCTTGAAGCCTACATTCTGGGAGGTTAAATGACACAAAAACGCAGTCAAGTCATATGAAGAGCTGGCATGAGGGTGTCCCAGCAGAAGAGGTAGGTGGGGACCAGATCTGTAGAGCCCTGTGAGCCAGGGTTCAAGGTTTGGGTTTTTTTCTGGACGGGGTGAGAAGACACTGAGGGGAATGAGTGAGGAAAAGACATCATCTGGTTGATATTTTTAGGCAACTGCTCTGGCTGCTTGGAGCCTGGGAAACCTGCTAGGGACGAATGCAGATAGACAGGAAAGGATAACTCTGAGGTCCCTCCTGGAAATGGAACTGACAGAATTTAATGATGGGCTGAATTGGAAGAGAGAGAGGTCAACATTTGGGATTAGCATGGGAACGGCAGTGATCTGGCGGGAAAAGCAGCAGAGGGTGACGAGGTGGAAGCCGAGACAGGTCGAAGCGTTGCATCGACCCGGTCAAATGCCAAGAAAGAGAAGAAGCTGCTAGATTTGTCACCGTCGGCTGTTACTGACCTGGACAATAGCCATCTCAGTTGTGTCTTGAGATTTTTTTTTCCAAGTGCAGGTGACTTTGTGTTTATATCACTGATAGACCTCTTTCTGGGCTGACAATGCCCTAAGTGTTTTGTCTGCATTTGTGCTGAGCTCAGCTGCCACCCAACCAAATCGTCAGTTCACGCCTCTGCCCCTGGCATACCTGTGCTCTGTGGTACCCATCACCATCAGCGGTGGCACCGGCGAGCCCTGGCTGCTGAGCCTTCTGCATCCCTGAGTCCCAGTGCGGAGCACATTTCCTGACTTGCTACACAGGCAGGTAGAAGGAAGGACTCCTCCCACCCCAATCAGTATGCCCTTGGCACCCTCCACTTCACCAGCATCAGCATATGTGATGGCTATTGCAAATGCTTGTTGACTTGTCCATCCCGTCTCTCTCCTCCCTCTCCCTTTCTCTCTCCCTCTCTCTCTCTTACACACACACACACACACACACACATGCACCAGACCAGGAGTTTCAAGGAGCCAGGAGCCCTGTCGTCATGCTCGCCGTTGTATTACCTGCGTTAATGATGAGTGCTGGACATACAATTGATGCTCAGAGTACTTCTTTTAAAATGAATCTTATGAGAAAAGAGGGAGGAAGCAAACAATGAGGGGAAATTGGCCTGCTACTTGTGAAGAAGCCAGATTCCACATGTAAACGAGTACATTCATTTAGGAGATACAACTCTTTTGAAAGAGAATGACCGGCTCTGTCCCAGTAAGGTTGGAGAGGCGGCATCCGGGGAAACGTCCTTCCTCGCTGAGCGCTTGCGAAGCTGCTGCTTTGATCCTTGACCACAGCTGATTTCTGGAGGACTGGCACTGTAACATGACCCCCGGCTTCTGACTCATCACTTGAGTCGTTTGTCCTCGCCATGCAGGCTGCACTGTTCCATTCCTCGGAGCTGTATCAACCAAGGAAAATTAGGGGAACAGTAATCACCTTCTTTAAATCTGACGCAAGAATGTTGCCATCACAGATTCAAAAGGTCATTTTGCACTTCTCCCCCCATCCTGAGCACTGAGTAGAGCAGCATTTCCCAAACAGTGTTCCCCTCCTCGGCGTAGTGAACCGGCGCTCCGAGAGCTAGAGCTTGCAGGTGGACGTGCGCACGCAGGGAGCACGGCGCCCAGCTCCCCTCTGCAGCTATTCGAGGATTAAAGTGCTCTGAGGTCTTGGAGTAAAACACAAAAACATCTCTTTCAGTGTGGAGGCTCATCACTCTTAATTTATCCGAATTCAACCACAGGCACTGGATAATCATTATCATGTACCTTTGTTTCCAATAACGTGACCCCAGACACAAACCCACTGCATTCTGGTATTGGAGCAGAGAAACAGAGATTTTTGTCCAACCCTGGAGGAGAAACTGGCCATAGAGAGAACCCACAATCCCCAAACCATGTGCGCTGTGCTTTATGAACAGAAGGGCGTTCAAGGGTGTGGTGATTGTACATAACTTTCACCTCACAACCTGATGCGGGAACCCAGCTTCTGTCTAAGCTGGAACTCTGCTGAGCGGTTGTCCTTTTAGAAAGGCCTCTGGAGTTCTCGCTCAAGAAGCTGATTCTTAGTGCTTAGCTGGGGTCACTGAGAGTGAGTTACCTCCCAGAGTGTCCCATACAAGGAACCCGTGTGTAAGGTTCGCCTTGAGGACTTTAAAGAAGGTTCTGGGGTGCTTGGCTAGCTCAGTGGGTTAAGCTTCTGCCTTCGACTCAGGTCATGATCCTGGGGGTCCTGGGATCGAGTCCTGCATCGGGCTCCCTGCTCAGGGGGGAGCTTGCTTCTCCCTCTCCTCCCTGCTCATGCTCTCACTCTCGCTGTCTCTCAAATGAGTAAATAAAATCTTTTAAAAATAAAAAAAAATTTTTTGAGAAAAAAAAGAAAAAGAAGTCCAAGCCCTCTTTTTTTTTTTTTTTTTTTTTTTTTTTTTTTAAGTCAAAGCCCTTCTTCCCTCATATGCACATTTACTATGGCCTGTATCTTTTTCCCTCCTCTGGAAAAAGGTGCTTTTCAGTTGATGTGGCATCTTAGCAATTAGTGGCTTCCTGGGGTCGAGGACCTCCTGCAGCTTGTGTAGGACCTGTCCTGTGCTTTTGCACAGAGCCAGGCCCTCTAGAAAACAGTGCCGCAGACACGTGCGGAATAGATGGGTCTGGGGCAGCATGGGGCCTGGGGGGCAATAAATGAAGACAGTGGTCTAATGTTTGGTTTCGGATTGACCCTGTGTTTTGTTTGTTGATTAGTGTCCCCAATGCTTTGCTTCTCTCCCCCAGGATTTATTTCTTCAAATCCCTGAGCCTTCTCCAGAGGTGCATTCGGCTTCGCTTGTGTTGTGTTGGTGGTTCCAGCCCAGCTCCGCAAGTGGCTGCCCCCAGCCCATACTTTACCCCCTCGTAAGCAAGCACCCACCTCCATCAGGAGGGTACCGATCCCTCCCCATTAGTAAGGTCACACTGACACCCTGGCTCGGGGACCTGCTGCACTGTCAGCTCTGGGCGTCATCTTGATGGTGGCACCATCTCCAAGTACATAGGAGTCGGGTTACCAGTGTGATTAAGGAGGCAGTGCTTTCCAAATTCTTCTGCCCTGATGACAAACCTTTGCCTCAGCCACTCTTTGAAGGGGTGGGGGGCATGGTGATGGTGGTGGTGTTTGCTGCCACGAGGGACCAGCCAAGAGGCCCAGAGGTGGTGAGGTTGCCCCTGCTCTGTGGCTTGTAATGTTTGTGAGCCCGGAAACCACTGGGCTCTTTTAACTACCGCGGGTGTGCCAGGCACAAGCAGAAGAGCTATGTCCCCTCTCTTTTATCTGCTATTTTTCTGCCTCCCACTCCCACCCACCCACAGAACTTACAGACCTGTCATTAATTCGATTTGGTCCGCATCACGCTGACCCTGCATCCTATCCCTCTTCCAGCGTTTGGTGTTTTTCCTTTTAATATTTGTCTCATGAGTCAACCAGCACTGGAACTGAATTGGGTCAGCAGCAGCACAGTCCAGGGGAAGGACCATCTGTCTGGTTTTGTTTTTGTTTTGAGGGATTCCTTGGGGGAAGTGCTTCCTCCCCACAGGATAAATGAACCTGTATTTTTCCTGTGTGTCTCCTATGCAGCCTTCCCTGGTCATTTTTCAGAAGTGCTTGGCCCTGTAAAAGAACAACCAGGAGACCCCCTACAAAATGTTACCTGCAGTGTTTGCTCGATGCCAGGACACCATTCATTTGTAAGATGCCACGTCAAGTGAATAGCACCTTTTCCCAGGTGCCAATGGCACCTCCAGGGCAGTCTCCTTATCCAGCCTGCGTTGGTGAGCAGAAAGAGATAGGTATATAGTGTGGTGAACAGGGCACAGCCTGGGGAACGTGCCAGTAGCAGCTTCTAGTGTTACACCACTGGGTCATAATTAACCCAGGCACATCCCTCTTTTCTTCTGAGGCTCGAATACTTCTTCACCTTCTCCTTGGTTTAGAATTTAGTTCAAAGCACAAAATAATGAAGCTATCATGGCTTAGGGAGTTTCCTGTTTCTGGTGATAGCCCCTGACAATGTCATGTAAATTAACCTGGTCCCATAGCAACTAGGCCACACACAGAAGAAAAAAAAAAAATCACACAACCACCAACTGGTAATTTAGGAGTGTGGTTTTAGTTTTCTGATGTAAAGAGTAGTTGAGGGAGGCCTGACCGTTTGTTTTATTTTTGATTTCTGGTTTAGTTTATGATGGCCAGAGAATGTTAGCTCTGAGTTATCCATTTTATAACTTAATGATATTTCCTTTGTGACTAGTTAGCATGTGACCATTTTTTTTAAAATGTGGCTCATGTGATCAGAAAATTTGTTTGATCTCTTGTGTGCAAGGTTCCATGTATTTCCTTATTTTGTTGCTCAAATCTTGTATATCCTCACCATTTTGGTCTGCTTGGTCTGTAATTTCTGAGAAAAGGGTTTTAAGTCTCCTACGATGGGTGTAAGTGTGTCAGTCTCTTCTGGAACTCAGAACAATCTTTAATTTACAGTTTTAAGACTGTGTTGTTGGATGCGTATAATACATGTCTCTATAGTAGTGGAGTCTTCATCCCATTAACCTTCCCCTTAGGTCCTATTTCATCTGATTAACTTTCCAACCCAGTTTTCTGTTGGTGAATATGTGTTTGCCTCTTCCCTTTCCAGTCCTTTATTTTCAACTTTTCTTTGTCATCTTGTCTTAGGCAGCATTCTTGTAAACAGTATGTAGCTGGCCTTTGTAAAAGTCCAATCTGATAGTGTCTTTTAATAGGTAAGTTTTATCCATTTACATTTATTGTGGTTACTTTATATGTTTGGACTTATTTCTGTCTTTTAATTTGTGTTTCTGCTTCCTTTGCTTTTTATTTGCCTCTTTGATCTTCTTTCCTGTCTTCCATTAGATTAGCAAAGCTTTTTTAATCTTCTTCCCATTTTTCTCTCTGCTAGTTTGTCCAGAATAGATTTTATTTATACATAGATAAATATTTGTATGTAGATATAGATATATTTATATAGATAGATGATATTTTTGTATATAAAAATTTATGTATTTATGTAGTGATTGCCATTAAGTTTTAACGTGCATAGTGAACAATATTTCTTTTTCTAATAAAGGCAATGGTTATCCGGGACTTCTGTGTTCTCCAACAACACAGAAACCTTTGTACACTTTTCTCTTAACTTAAAGTCAACTGGTAATTCCAATAAAGAGTTGAAATCCTGACCCAACCATTGCCATGCATTCTCAGCCTACAGACTCACAGGAGGATTAGAGGCACCCCAACTGATCTATAAAGCATGAACTTCTTGCTAATTCACTCTGTTTTACACCCTGGGGTGCTTTGGGACATGTGTCTAGTTCAGAGTGATACATTCATTTCTAGTTTTTAAAAATCTGTTTGTCAAGTTCCTGAAAGTGTTCTGAAGTAGGACTGGACAAAGAACGTTCAGAATCCTATGCCCTACTGCTAGGACCTATTCCCATAAATCCCGTTTGTCATGTGTAATGATTTTTAATGAGAAAATGAAGGGGCTCCTCGCTACTGACACCTGCTTATTTATCCTTCTTCTCAAACTTTAATGTGCATATGAATCCCCCCCCCCAAATGTTTGCTAAACACTAAATTGCTAAAATGCAGATTCTCATTCAGTGTGTCTGTATTTCGGATGCCATTCCAGGTAACGCTGGTGCTTTTGGTCCATGGACCACATCTGAGTAACAAGTGCTTGGAGAATAAAATTTAGCTAGGAAGATTGGGGCTTCAGCCCTAGGTCAGGGTTCCGTGATACCTCACAGAACAGCGGATAGCAGAAGAACTGCTCTCTTTGAAGTGGTTTGGGGTTGAGGATCATTCGAATGCTGAAGGTCTCCTTAAAGCCTTAAGGTCTGGCCGAGCCAAGAGTGAGTGCTCATTCTGTACACCGTGAGTCCCTCTCACCTTTCTGGCCTCTGTCTGCCCTCCCCCCAGAGGCCCAGCACATGCTTCAAGTCTCAGGCCTGTCACTATGTCATCTAGATGTGACTCTGTGAGTCAGTGCCCCGAGAAGGAGTCTGCCCGGGGCCAGGGGCAGGTTTCCTGGTAATTTATGTTTAAGATAAGCTTTTAATAGAGATACACTTTTAAATAGTAACCAGGAAAAAGATTCTCTCTTTTTAACGGGTAGCCATTTATAGGACTCAGCTGTTGAAGCTCAAGGGCAGCATTAGGCTCAAGTTTAATCTTCTGTATACCATAATTTACAGCACTGAGTAAAGCATCGTACGTACAACGATTTCAGTCATTTGCTGTGATAAATAGCTATTGCTCTTGGCGGAACAGAAACACCGTCTCTGCCTTCCATTTATGAATATTGAATGGTCTCAGGCAGGCTTTTGCTGTAAGTTTTTAAAGGGGAAATCCCCACTGATCACAACTCCTCCCTAGCCTGGAGTATAATTTCCCTGCTCTGGGTCCCCATTGGCCCTTGATCCGGACAGCGGTTCTGCAATGCACGTGTGTCCTGGTGAATACTGCACAGGGCACTTCTGATGATCCCTGGTGCAAGTCCTGCTGTTTTGCACCACATGCCTCTGGTTGTTTGGTAGATTTAGTAGTGGCAAGAAACCACTGACAGGGATCAGGGAAATATCTTAAAGGTGATAATCTGATGCGGGGAAAAATAGGAGGGATGTGATTCTGTTGGATTCCTGACAGAGAGAAGATGGTGTCAGCGAGGGAAATTGAAACTAATAGGGACAAAAGGGGGAAAAATGTCAAGATTCTAAAACTCTAGGGATCCACTCTTTAGGAACTCAGAGACACACATGCCTTCCACCAGACCTCTCTTAGTTCAGATACTTTCTTCCCTGCCACCTGGGAGGAGACAAAATGGATATGTAAGTATGACGCTTGATAGAGTAACCAACTGGTCTTGAGAAGTCCCTTGGGTCCAAGTCGGCTGGTCACCCTAGACTCAGGCTTCCAGAAATTCTCCCTTCAGCCCATTTCCTTTCTCAGGGATGAATTTTGTTCACTAAGGCCTAAAATCCTTAGCCTGGCATTCTTGGATTTGTCTCATGTTTATGCCAAGCATCGCATTGGGTGACGAGAGGACTCAAGGGTGAAGAACATGAGTAGAGAGGGTGAACAACTAAAACAGTGCCCCTTGGCCTCCTTTGGAATGCCATGGCACAGACTGCCTTCCTGAGGCCCATTTGGGAGTGGCCATGGCCAAATGCCACTTAGCAGCATCTCACTAAGATGATTCCTTTGAATACAGAGACTAGAGCCTTCTGTTCTCACTATGGCCTTTGAGGGTGATCACATATCTTTAGAAATAGCTTCAATTTCTACAGCATCTGGCAGTTTACAGAGCACTATCTAGTAGCTTGTTCATTGTCACAGTGGTAGCAGCTCAGTGAGGTAGACCAGTGGGTGCTGGCTTCCCACTTCAGGATGCCCAAAGAAGTTCAGTGGCTTTCCTAAGGTCACTGACTGATGGGGACAGAACTGGGACCAGTATTCAGGACTTCTGAGTCTAACCTCAGTGCACTCTCCATGGACAGAGACCTCAGGGAAAAAAAAACCACACAGCAGCAGCAAAATATCCGAAGCAGGTGTACCTTTATGCAACTTCCCACCTTTGCCATTTGTAATCCCAGACTTACGGGCAGCCAGCCCCTCCTCTAGCTTTCTTATATCTGCTTCGCATGGATCCAAGCTTTCTGTAATATCTACTTGAAAAGCGGTCTTACTGTTCTGAATCTGAAGGAATATTATTCAGTTCGCTTATAGGTTATGATCCACCCTTTCATTTCCTGGCCAGGAGATTCCATCAGAACAAAGTTACGGTCATTTTAGCAGCCGCTGAAGGCGTTTGGTTGTGTTCCGCAGGAGAATAAATCCACTCAGCATTCTGATTAGTTACAACCGGTGATGAGAGAATTGTGCGAGCCAAAAACTCCAAGTATGTGTTTTATGCATGTAAACTTACTAATGAGAATGGGGCTTGGCAGAAAGCTGAGCTCAGAGTTGCTTATTAGTATTCTGAGAGCTGGATTATAGACACAGATACAATACAATTTGATCTTGATAGCATCTCTCATTCCCAGGCCTCAGATAAGTTTGTTAAGCAGAAGGATGAGAGGAAGCCACCTGGAGAGAGAATTGTTTATAAGTGGCTCAAGAGACCTTGGCAGTTTAGGACTCCTTGGCAACCTTGCTGTGACCTCCTGCCTCTCTTTGTGCATCTGTGGAATGGGCATGGTGGTTATGCTCTCAGGTTATTATTAGAAATGAATAACTTGAAAATGCCTTGGCATGTGACTTGTGCTATAAATATGCCTCGCTGCCATGTGGATGAAGGAGTTTTTAGCTGCCACGTACGATGAGGTGAGGCAGGGAACGTCAGTCACCGGCAGCGGGAGCCTTGCCAGAGTTCAGGGAGAGGGCCAGGGGCTTGTCTAAGGAGAGAGAACAGAGAGACCATCTATGAAGCAGTCTGGGGCCACATGGTGGAGTGTTCAGAACAAACAAGCACAAAATAAATGTTTGAGCGTCTGGCCTGAAATTAGAAGCAAATAGGGGATTGGAGATGAGCCTCTGTCTTTTCACACTGCATGCTCTATGCTCCGGCTCTGGCCATGCTCTGAATTCCGGAGGGTTGGGCCTAGGGAAAGGGAGACGACCTGGGCAGACCAGTGTCCATGTGGGGTTCAGCTGCTCTGTTTAAAAGAGATTGTAGGGGATCCCTGGGTGGTGCAGCGGTTTGGCGCCTGCCTTTGGCCCAGGGCGCGATCCTGGAGACCCAGGATCGAATCCCACATCGGGCTTCTGGTGCATGGAGCCTGCTTCTCCCTCTGCCTGTGTCTCTGTCTCTCTCTCTCTCTCTCTCTGTGACTATCATAAATAAATAAAAAATTAAAAGAAATGACTATTACGTATAAAAAAATAAAAATAAAAAAAAAATAAAAGAGATTGTTTTAGAGAAGCAGCACAGGTTAGGAACAAGCCAGACCCTGGGGCCATGCTGTCTCGCTGTGCTTGTGGCTCTGTTCCTCTCCAGCCAGGTGACCTTCCACGATCGCTCAGGCTCTCTGTGCCTCTTTCCTCATCTACAAAATGAGGGTGAAATTAGTACCTGTCTCGGAAGTTGTCAGGAGAATAAAATGAAGAGTGAACACGAGTGTGACGCTTGGAAGAGCACCGGGCATCTGTCTACGCCAGCATCGTGAGGGCTTCCCGAGCCTTGCGAATTCCGGCATATGGCAGGGAAGGGACACACTTGGATTGGTTGAGGACAGTTCACCTCCAGAGGATAGAGGGTGTTGACCATGAATTACATGATCATTCCCAGAGAGGCTGCATTAATGGAAAGAAAAAGAAGAGTCACAGCCAGATGATAGCCAGCCTTGGCTGGACCGCTGGTTGTATTCACAAAAGCAGATCCCAGTGGCCGGTATCCTAGAAATTTATGTTTGTTTGTCTCATGCAAGTCTGTCTTGCCCAGAGTCATTCACTGATACTGTAACTCTACTCTGGAATCCTCCAAAAATCATTCCCCTGTTATCTACCTGCCTCAACATGGGAAAAATCCCTCTCATCTGGAACTCCTGTCTCATGCCTGCCGTCCTGCCTCGCTGCAGTGTGTGGGCAGGTCTGCTCTCTGCTGCACACTGTCTTCAGAATGACTGGATTTCAGACTTTCAGAGCAAGCGTCTTTAAATCCACTGGTGAAAGGAGACAGCAATCATCTGCTGGTTGGTGTTTGCCAAAATGTGGCCTTACGACGGGATGAAGTGATGGCTCCTGGCATAAAACCTGGTTCCCCCTGGGCGTACACCCAGCCTGAACAGCTCCTTTAAAACCAGAAGCAATTTGTCATCTTTTGATTCTCTTCCAGCACTGTCCCTGTCACAGGTAGATAAATGAGGCGGCATATGGGTGTCCAAACGCAGGAACGTCTAATCCCAGCAGTGTCCCGCAGAGCCGTCACTCCACGAGGATGGAGAGCATGGTGGGGTGGTCCCTGGCTTCAGGATTGTCACCATAAGCAAATTTTTTCATCGCATGTCCCATTTCTATGCATGAAATGCTTTCTCAGAATCTCCCGGCCCCCAGTGTGCCTTTGATAGGTGTGTTTCTCATTTCAGAACCCTGAAATGAATCATATGTTTGTGAGCTCAACTTCTCATGTCTCTGGTTCCACAGAATACCACTAATCAAATCAATGTCTCAGCAGAAGCTAACAAGCACCCCTGAATTAGAAATAGAAGGGGGCAGGGCTTGGTGTTCTACAAAGCATTGATGACAGAAGGCCAATGGGAAGGGCGGATGCGTTTCCGTTCACCTCAAGTCCCATGCTCCGTATATGACTTGAAAGATACCCACACAGTCTTCTCCACAGCCCACGTGGACTGTAGATTTTCTTTGTGGCCTGTAACTAAAGTCACCAGGTCATTCCCAAGGACGCACTAGGCAGAAGAGGCCTCTTGATGCCTCTTGCTAGCCAAAAACATGGGAGACCCGTGACACCCCATAAGTGAAGGATAGTCCTGTGTGGCGGATGAACTCCGCCAGCCAGGGCAGGCCTGGTGCCCATGCCAAGGTCTGAATGTGTTGCTGGTCCTGCCAGGCAGCTTTGATGTCATCTGTGGCCATTGGTCACACCCTTCATCCCCGTGGCTGCCGGATTAACCGGGCACCCACAGTCACGAGAATCTGGGCTTGGCTGGATTAACTCAAGTTCATCCCTAACCGCAGGAAAATCATCTGCCCTGATAGTATTACAGTGAGTCATTGAGCATCACTGAGGCGCCCTGAGAAAGGAGCACACGTGGAGCATTTTCTCAAAGCTGGGTCTATTGAACATGGACCAGATTCTTCACAGGCCACCATAAGGACTTCGTAGCCAGCTCCTAATTATCTATGGTACTGAAGAAGAAATCTAGCATGACCTTTATCATTTAAAAATAAATCCCCCCAATTGAGCTTTGGCCAGCAGTTTCATACTAGAAATCTTCTAGGGGAGGGTGGTATTTCCTTTTATGTTTTCCCAATTAACCAGTAGTTTTAATGAGCAACAAAATGACCCAGCAGGGCTGGGAGTACAGCACGGGAGGGATAATTGGCTCAAGGTTAAGGATGGGTCTGCCTCTGTTCTTCCTCTCTCAACTGTGTGCCTTTGCTCCATCTACTTTATAAGGTCAGGAGAAGATGAAATGTAGAAATGTCCCCGAGCCTAGCCATAGGAAGCACACCGTATGTCGTAGCTGTTGTCACTTATTTAGACTTACAGAAACTCTTACTTCATCAAGAGGACGAAATGACAGAAGAGTTTGTTCACAAAAGACAGGTGCGAATCTAAGTGAATCTTTAAGGTAATTCTGGGTTTCATTCATGGCGAACTCACATCATCTTTTTTTTTTTTTTAAGCTTAAAAGGCTGAGCCAGCTGTACATGATATATTAAACCCACACATTTACTTACTTTAGAAAAGTTACTATTTTGAGAGTATGATCACTCCTGGGGAAAAAAATAATAAAACAATTTTGGTGTGCCTCTTGTCCATTGAAAAGAGTTATGAAGAATGATTTCCATTCCTTGGATTCGTGTCTTCAAATTCCTGCTTTCTTTTCAAGCTTTGTCATAAAGCAAGAGAAGGGAGGACTGAACTGCTCACAGAAGGAGTTCCTTGTAATTCCTCTTCACTGCCCCAGAGTGTCTGGCAAAGAGGCACTCAGTCAATGTCGTATGAATGAAGGAATGAATAATTTAGATGTTTAATTCTTTAAGTCAGTGATACTGAACCTTTAGCCATGCATCAGGATTGTTCAGAGGGCTTATTAAAACACAGATTGCTGGGCCCCCCACCCTCAGAGTTTCTGATAGGGTGGGTCTGGGGTGGGACCTGAGAAGGTGCATTTTCACCAAGCCTCCAGATGGTGATGATGCCATTGGCTTGAGAACCACTGGTTTGGGGTCCATTCTACTGCTTAGGTTTACTGGTTGTTGTTGTTTTTTTGTTTTGTTTTGTTTTTTGGGTTTTTTTTTTTTACCTGTTTCAAGACTTCTAAGAGATTGACATCTGTTGTCTGACCTTGCTTGGCCATGGGTTAAGATAGACTTTGTAAAAATTACCAGGATATGATTAGATAGAAAAACAACCTTGATTTTTTTTTTTTTTATTGAAAACTACATTTTGTTCCTTGTATAAGTTTGAGAGAAGTGGGGATCTCTGGGTGGCTCAGTGGTTTAGTGCCTGCCTTCAGCCCAGGGTGTGATCCTGGAGTCCCAGGATCAGGTCCCACGTTGGGCTCCCTGCGTGGAACCTTCTTCTCCCTCTGCCTGTGTCTCTGCCCCTCTCTCTCTCTCTCATGAATAAATAAATAAAATCTTAAAAAAAAAAAAAAAAGTATGAGAGAAGTGAGAATCAGATCCCCACCTTCTTCCTGACTGTGGTCTCTGCTGACAGGACGCAGCCTATAGGGAAGTAGGGTGTCACACCTTGCAACCTAGTCTGATTGTATCTCCATCCAGTTTTGGAATCCCTGCTTCGTGTCAGAGACGCTTAACTGCAAAGTTGAAACGAGACATGACCTTTTGCAGAGGCTGCAGATGAGCAAAGAGGGTACAGGAGATGAGCATACGATACAAAAGGGAACAAGTTCCTTGCAAAGCCTTTTCATGCTGGTTGTCGGCCTGACTGAAGTCATTAGGCCCACGGGATTCGGAAACACGGAGGGAGTTTCATGGCCTGAGGAAGGCTGCTCTCTGCAAAAAGTTGTCCTAAGTCACTTTGGATGGCAGGCAAAGAGCTAGAATTCCCAAACCCAGGCCTCATGAAGCTCCCCGCCCACTGTGCATCCCCCTCTTCTCAGGAAAGAGTCCTCAAGACCCCCTACTGAGGACACTCAGTAGAGGCCAGTGACAAGTCAGTACCAGAGGGACACCAGAGCCCCTGAACATAGAGAAGAGATCAAAGTGAAACCTGAGAAGGGGATTGGAGGGAAGGAGGGGACCAAGACTTCCTCTGAAGTGGTGAGAGTGTATCAGTAACCTAGTGCTGTGTAACAAATGGCCCCAGCCCCTGGCAGCTTAAAACCACAAATATTTCTTGACTTGTAAAGTTTCCATGGGTCACAGGCCCGGAGTGGTTTAGCTCGGTGGCTCTGGCTTGGGCTTTGTCATGGGGTTGCAGTCAAGCAGTCATCTGAACCGCTGTCATCCGAAGGCTTGGCTGGGGCCGAAGGACCCTCTTCCAAGATGGTCCACTCACCTGGCTGTAGGTGGAAGGCCTCAGTTTCTCTCTCAGTACCTTAGGCCTCTCCACAGGGCTGCTCACAACATAGCAATTAACTTTCCCCAGAGCCACTAAGCTGAAAGAGAATGGAAGTCAGAAGGCTGAAACAAGTGACTACGTCTGGCCCCCACTCAAGGGGAAAGGCATGAGATGCCACCTCTTGAAGGAGGAGTGCCACCACAGAGTGAGCCCCTTTCATCTGCCTCTGGCCAGGCTCAGGAAAACACAGGAATAAGTGACATGGGGCCTTTGGTGAAAGGAGGATGGAAGCTTTAAAAAGGACTTCAGGGGAGGCTGTGGGAGTTTTACCTGATGGGTCTGAGGAAGGGTGGTTGTGTAGAGGCAAGGGCATAGAAACTCTGTGGGGTTGTGCGGGCCACGAATCTCTTCAGGCCATGGGCTCCCTTGCTTGCAAAGGGACTGAAGCCACCAGTGAGCCCGAAGGCTCAGGTTTGGTTCCAGAGAAGAGGAAGAAGGGGCTCCTGCTTAGAGCCATCTCTGTGCTAGAGTAAGAGCAATCGATAGCCCTGGCATCGCCTGGGTCACCTGGCCTGCCAGGTCCCCAGTAGGCAAAGAAGAGCAATCCCAGGCAGATGTAGCATCCTGGAATATAGGGGAGCCTCTGGGCTGTGCCTCCCAGGAAGGATATTTGGGGCAGTGGGATGGGAGGATGTTAGGAAGCAGAAGAGGGAGAGCCTCACTCGTTTTTATAAAAGTGATCCCATTAGGGATGATGGCTCAGGACTGCTGGGCACAGTGACAGCCCTTTGTGGCCGTGGCTCCTGGGTCCCACACAGAGACCTCCCATGGGGGCGGGTGCTTATTTTGGCCACCCCAGCTGCATAAATGGATCCTGTTCAGCAGTCTTCTTTTGAGAATGCAGAGCCATTGGTGGTCATATTGTACTGTGTCTGTTCTTATCTCCCTATCATCCCCAGGGAATAAGCTAATCAAACTTGCTGATGATTTTACACTAAGAAGGAGATAGCTAATAACTTGGATGACAAGTATTAGAATACAATGTGATGTGGATAAATTGGGTCCATGTATTAAGGGCTGTAAAATGAGATTCCATCAAGGCATGAATAATGGTGCCTCTGGAAAGGATTAATCAAATACCCCATTAAAAGGTATAGGAATTCTGGTCAGACAGCTCCTGTTTAATTACACTCCTGCCCCCACCCCGCCCTCTCACTCGGTTCCCTCTGAAACTACTTCCTACTAGGAGAAATGTGGAAAAGAGTTTAGAGGAAATTATAGAAAAATTGGGACATACGTTTTGATAGAACAAGATCATGAAGACAGATTTAAGCAACCAGGGTTTAATTTAGAAAAAAAAAAAAAAGATAAGGCAATTGGCGTGAGTAATCATTTACAAATGTAATTTCCAGAGGAGCCCTGTTGATACCATTCAGCAAATGCCAACAAAGCATTTACTTTCCAAAGGGAGAAAGCAAGACAACAAGACAAATGAAGCCATCTCCAGGAATGGACCAGACAACAGCCAAGCCATAGAGAAGAATCAGGTGTGAGAATGGACAGTGCAGAAGGTAGACACAACTACTGAAAGATCTTGGAGGACTGGCATTGTCTGGAGAAGGCTTTCTGGAAGAGGAGACCCCAGTGGAGCCCCGCAATGTGGACAAGCTACCATGTACTGCAAATTCGTGAGCACACTCTGGTGACAGGGTTTAGGGAGAGAATGGGCTTGAGCAGAGCAGGGGGCATCTGTGGGATTCTTCTCTTCATTTCCACCACTACCACCTTGGTCCAAGCTGTCATCACTTCTCACCTGGACAAGTACAAAAAGCCTTCCAGCTGTTTTCCGTGCTTCCACTCTTGCTCCTCTACAATCCATCCTGCACACAAAAGTCAGAATCAAAAATCAAAGTTAATCATATCATTCTCTTGACTTGTGGCTTGCCATTGCTTTTAAGCTAAAAGTAAATCATTATCATGGCTATAAAGTCTTGCATGGTCTGAACCACATCCTGTGCCAGGTCCCCTTTCACTCTCTATGCCAATCAGGCCGACCTTCAGCGTTTCAGCACATTGGGTCTTCCTGCCACCGGGCCCTTGCACATGCTTTTCCTGCTCTGTATATGATTTTCTTTTTCTTCTTCTCCTCTTTCCGAAGCTAACTCTGACTCATCCTTCAGAATGCATCTTAATGATTACTTCCTCCTGGAAGACTTCTCTGATTTTCATAACTAAGTAAGCACTTTCTTATACCTCAAAAATAAATGTTTGTTGTGTGAACATATGATTAATGTTTATCTCCCTCACTAGGCCACAAACTGCAGGAGGGCAGGGACCCAGTCTTTGATCCCCTAGAGCCTTGCCCTGTCTCAATAAATATATACCGACTGGATCATGACATTTAACTCGGAACACTGAGACTAGTGGAGAAATTATGGTTGACCATATGTAGGAGAGTGCCATTGTGAATTCTTACTGGGATGAAAAGCTGAATGCATGTTCAGACTCTGCCACCTGCTGGTTGTGCTACTATAAATAAGTCACAGGTCCTCTTGGGGCCTGTTTCCTCATCTGTAACATGGGGGTACCAACAGCCACTTCACATGGTTGTAGTGAGAAATTAATGAAATAATATATATAAACATATTTTAACTGTAAAACCAGACATAAATATGCTTTGTCATTTTTTCCAGTGTTGTCATTAGCAATTGGATGGATGGATGGATGGATGGATGGATGGATGGACAGATTAATAGGGAGCCAGTGTGAAAGCCGGAGTGGGCTGGCACAAGAATGGTATAATGGAAGCCGAAAGAGGAGGGAATTTCAAGAAGTAGGAGGAGGCTTGTTGATTGACCACAACATTTTCATACAGTAGAGCAGGCAAGGAGAAGGAGAAAAAAAGAATCTTTCAACTCAGAAGTCACTGGTGACCTCAGGACAAGTCCTCCTCAGCCGTGTCACATGTCTGTGCTTTCAATGACATGCCTTAACTGTAACTTAATCACTTTACTGATTTTTATCTTTTTTGGAGGAGGGAAATCAAATTGATTTGCACATACAGCAAAATTGGGGAGATGACTCTGGCTGCCACCAGCAGGTGCTGACAAGTGAAGAAATGAGCGTCAGAAGATAAGAAAATACACTGAACATCTATTTTTAATAAGGCCTAGTAAACCTTGGTTATTTATTAAATTGCCATAGATAATTAGGTTTCAGTTTCCAGGGTCATTTCATTTTAACTCCCTGTGTTCCAGGAGGTGGAGTGGGGCTGGATATGTAGGCAGGAACCTGTGGTGTGAGACCCATCTGAGGGCACTTTTGCTGCTATGAGCTTCTTCTGGGTCTCTACATCCCACTTTCTACCACAAGCATCAAGGCAGGGTGAGTTGCTCTAACACGTACACACACATCCTCCCTAGCTAAGTACATGGTTCTCGTGGACCTTTGGCTCCAACGTGGTGGCTTAGGCTTCGCCATGCAGCCCTAATCCAGCAGGTCTGCCTGTGTGCGGGCCCTGGGAGCAAGTGGCCCCGGCTGAACCTGAGCCCTCACACTTACCATCTCAGGGCTGACTCCTGAGGAGTAAGAAAGACACGTCACCAACTATCATGTGGAAATGAAACAACTGGTGGTCTTTTCTAGTCTGTTTTTAACTTTTTCCCCCCTTCCCTAGTGGAGTATCTAAGTTTTGTCAGCCAGGTTTGGAAAGCATGGGGGTGAAGGTGGATGTTGAAATTGGCCATTGGAGGTTATTTCATTTCCACGTGATAGTTGGTGATGTGGAACCTGGGGTCTATGAAGTGAGGAGGTGGTAGTCAAGAAGACTTTAAAATGGCTCAGGGAGGGCTTGAAACCCCCGCTCTAGTGCCTCTCTGGCACGATGGCTCAAGAGCGTGTTGCCCATGTAAAGACAGATCCGTGCGTGTCTCTGCTGCCTGCTGCTCCTCAGGGGCCCATCTCCCAGAGCCAGGACCTTCTTTGACAGTCTTAGGTTCAAAATATTTAGTCAGTGAAATGGTTCCCTGTGAACTGATGTACACAGTTTGCCAAGAAGGAATGCCCAGGCCCTGGTCCACGGATGAACGACACCGCCCCTGGAAGTCCTGTGACATCCCAGCCTGGGAGGTGTGGGAGGCACAAAGCGAAGGCCTTGTGCCTGCCTTCAGTCGTGGAGCCTCCCGGGCAAGCTGGGTGGTCAGTGGGGGCTCCTGGCTACAGCCGGACCTGCTAACTACTGATCTGTGTCCCCCACCCCCCTGGTGCACTGAAGGGACAAGGCCCAAAGCTCTGGAGTCTTTCTGATGTCCAGAAACACGAGGACACGGTCTCCTGCTTCAGACCGAGGGCGTGATGGTTCAGAGCAGGGCAGGGAGTGGGGTCACAGTTCAGCTCTGCCTGCTTCCCGCCCTCTGCTGGCTGAAATGTCTTATCTAGAAAATGGGACCTAATGGAGCTTTCTCAGAGAGGCGGTGTGAAGACTCCATGCCCTCCTGCACATAACCTGCTTAGACTGAGCCCGGCCCAGCGTGAGAAGGGAGCGAACAGAAGCACGGGAGCCGTGGTGGATTTAACCCTCTTGCCATTCTGGTCTACCCTTCCAACATCCCTACTGGGTCCCGGTTCACCCTGCCCCTCCAGACGGTCATGCCCCCGGTGGCTCCTAGAGGCTGAAGCTGGGAATCTTGAGAAGCTAGGAGTCCACGATGGGGTTTGGGACAGGGACAAGAAGAGGGTTCCAGGAAGGACCCTGTGGAATTCCTAGTGATCCTGAGATGGGCCCCGAGGAGCAGCAGGAAGCAGCAGGGAAGACAAGCGTCGCAGAGCCCAGGCGGGAGAGAATTCCAAGGAGCATCAGAGGTTTCAGAAAGGTAGCCTAGGACGGGAACTAAGACTAAGAAAAGAAAGCTGCTGAATCGTATTTGCCTTCTCAGAGAAAGTGAATTCAAATTAATTTGGTTTTAAAGTTTTTGGTGTGTGTGTGTGTGTGTGTTTTTTTTTTTAAGATTTTATTTACTTATTTGACAGGGAGCGAGAGAGAGCCCAAGCAGGGGGAACAGCAGAGGGAGAGGAAGAAGCAGGCTCCCCACAGAGCAGGGAGCCCCATGTGGGGCTCCATCCCAGGCCCCTGAGACCATGACCTGAGCCAAAAGCAGACATTTAACCAACTGAGCCACCCAGGCCCCCCTGGTTTTAGAGTTGGTGGGTTTTTTTTTTTTATTATTTTATTTATTTATTCATGAGAGACACAGAGAGAGAGAGGGAGAGACACAGGCAGAGGGAGAAGCAGGCTCCCTGTAGGGAGCCCGATGCAGGACTCGATCCCAGGACCTGAGCCGAAGGCAGACGCTCAACCACTGAGCCACCCAGGCGTCCTGGTTTTAGAGTATTAAACACACATGTTGTCATCATTGGCGATACCCTAGAGCGTTATAAAAAAAAAAAAAAAAAAAAAAGCTTCCCAAATTGCAATTCTTTTACCATCTACACCCTAAAAGCAGGAACCCAATCCTGCAGAGCAGATTTGAAAAACTCCTGAGCCCATGGAAGACATCAGTCTGCCTATCCAATGTGTGTTAAGTTCTCCCGATCACACTTCCCTCCCTGCTCCTTCCCATCCCACGTTCTCCCCACTGTTAACAGGGAGGTGGACATACAATCCTGATTTCCTTCACAAATAAAATCCCTGGGAGAATCAAGGAAAGAAATACGAACAGAGAAGCAGAATGTGATTGGTTCAGGCCTTTGCCTGATTTCTTTTATTCCCCTCCGACGTCTTTCAGGCCCTTTCCGTGGCTTTATACACCTACTGCTGTAATAAAGATCTGAAGGTTAGGGTCAGGAGCCTATTGAATCTGGAGAGTGCCTTACATTTTGAATTTTTTATCGTATCCATCAGTTTTGGAGCTTTTTCTTCCTGTGCAAATCAAAACACCCCACATGTATTGAAAGTGTTACAAAGCCTCTTGTCTCCTCGTACAACATTGCTCAATTTTTTTGTCCATTTTGGGGTGTCATTGCCCAGTAGCATGTAATTTAGGGTCCTGGACTTATGCGGGGGGGGCCTAGAGGTCACCATTAAGTAGATGAGCTCTTTGTTAAGTCAATATTTGATAAAGCCTTTTGAAAACGCTAATAATTATGTTTGTGGGACTGTCTGCTGAGATTGGAGAAGGGAAAAACTTTTTAAGTGTAACTTTTCTTGCTCCAAACCATAAGTAAATGGCCAGATCTCATCTTCCCTTCATCTATCATTTATATTTATTACATTTGGTGAGTCTGGTTAGTGGTCTAGATTCCTTTGGGTTTTGCTACATCCAGGCTCCTATTATGCAATCATCTTTGATAAAACTTAACAGTATACAATCCCGGGCCCTGGGGCCTAGCGCAACGTCAAACCCCATTCCAAACTATATTGAAAGGCATTAAAGAGAAGCATTCCCCAGTCACTTCCAATTGTTTAAAAAAAAAAAAAACTGTCATAAATCACTAGTTCCACAGAGAGCTTCCCCAGGTCCCATTCTCCTACTGTCTCATTACGTCTATTGTGAGAAAGTGATTACAGTGGGGTGTGCCCTCCTTAAGAACATGCCTTGCATACGGGGGTTTTCTCAAGCAGGTGATTATTCACATTAAGAATGAGTGCATTTGGACCCGTTGGCGTGCACCGAGGCACGATCCAGACGGCGGGGAAAAAGGCAGGTTTGGTGGCCTGAGTCCTGAACAGACCATTTGTAAGGAAAAGACATAGATGGAGGGAGAACTGATGGTCACTTGAAAGAAGTATAAAGGATATCTAAAATATGGATGGGAATGAATAAATAAATAAATAAATAAAACATGGACAGGAGTGGCCGATAGAGTCTCAGGATACACAGTTGGGTGATGAAACCATAAATAAACACGAAGAACTGAAGAGTGTAGGTTAGGAGTGGGGCTGCTTTTGGGGGCCGGGGGTGGGCTGCAGTTGGGAGGGGTGCGTGGAGGGGCGTCTGGGGTGGCAGCAGAGCCCCCTTCCCTCACCCTGCCGTTGCTAGGGCACTTGTCTTCGCACCTTCCCCGGTGCAATCCATTGTTTTGTGTGGTTTTGAGTGGCTGTGCTTTATTTTACACTAGAAACTTCTATTTTAATGAGTCCACTTGGGGTTCATATTACCTCCAGTCTTTCCAGAATTTGGCTTTGGTGGGGCAGGAGGGGTTCGTCTTAAAATATGTCTTCGTTTTCTCACTGAGAGGAAAATTATAAATCCAGCTGGAAGGTCACCGTGGGGTTGTCTGGCAGCGTGGTCAGAACTGCGAGCTTGGTGGTGGAGTTTTTCTGGGTTCTGGCTACTGAAAATCCTCTGGTCTTTCTCTTCTCCCTTTTTTTTTAAGGTAGCTAATTATCTGCTTTTGGTAATGGAATAAGCACCCGCAAACCCACCTTCCCTAAACAAAAGCCCTGACTTTGACAACAACCTCTGCTTCTCTTCCTCCTCCCTGATCTTTGGAAGTCTTGAAAGGCCACAAAGGCTTGCTATGGGAACTTGGCCCTGCCATGAACCCCTACTTTCTCTACCTGATTGTCCCTGGAAATAAATGCCGGCCTGAAGCAAGCACCCTCCTGGTGTGATTTTAGGGTGACCTTTGACATCTTTCCATCCAACAGGGGCATCATTCCTTTGCCTTGAGGCTTTCACCCCTATTAAGTGTAGTTCCACCAGGGCATTGACCAAGGTGGAGCTTAGCACAAATAAGTTAGGTGAGAGCTAGTTTCATAAAGAGTAGGAATCTTGAAGCCTGAGGTCAGGGCACAGGAAGGAAACCCCAACAGGGAGTTGGTGGGAGCTTACCTTTTCTTCTCTCTTCTTCTTACTACACTGGCCTCAATGTGTCGATATTTTTCAGCTAACTCTAGGATCCCACTAACACACAGCATTTCCATCTGTCCCTAGGGCCACATGCAGCTCGTCGTCTGACTCTCTCTGGTTGCAGAAGCCTGAGTCCAAACCTGTTTGGGAAGCAAGGGGGGGACCTCATCTGTTTTTGCTCACCATTCAGTTCTCAACCCTGGCACAGTGCTCGGCACATAGTGAGTGTTCAGGAAACACTGGATGAAGAAGGCAAATAAATAATAGGGGGTTCTGGGTGGCTTAGTGGGTGAAGCATCTGCCTTCGGCTCAGGTCATGATCTGATCAAGCCCCACATAGGGCTCCCTGCTCAGTGGGGAGCCTGCTTCTCCCTCTCCCTTGGCTGCTCCCCCTGCTTGTGCTCACTCAGTCTCTCTAATCTTAAAAAAAAAAAAAAAAGTGAGTTGGAAAAAATTTTTGAAAAAAAAAAGAAGATAAATGAATAAACAGGGAACCAGGTCAACAACCAGCTTGCAGTGAGGAAGACCACACAGGGATCTCCCAAGAGGGGCAGGAGACAGGGAGGAGGTGACTGCTGTCACACGGTGGGTTCTCAGGGTCACCTCCCCCTCACCTCCACCCCTGGGCTTTCCCTCAGCAGCAGCCCAGGGTCAGCCACTTCTGTGCCTCCCTGTCCTCGACAAGGGAATCAGCCAGTACCTAGTTGCTGAGAAATACCAGCTCTTTCCACGTTTTCTCCCACATGGACAGCACGTCTCAGGGTCATGGAAGCATTTCCCCACACGCTGTCTGATGTGCACTACCCCAGAAGCCCTTAAAGTAGGTGATGCCCACTCTAGAGAGGAGGAAACAGTCCAAGCTGGATATCCTAGTCACTTTTGAGGAGCCGAGCTATGACTGGAACCTGGGACTTTGGATCGTTGCATCCAGTATCCTTCCTGCTGCCCTGTCCTAGGCGCCGAGATCCAAATAAAGGGGAATCCAGAGTCAGCCTTGCCCTCAGGAAGCTTCACATCCATCTTGGGCACAGAAAACAATCGTGCACAGTACACATAGGCCACTGAACATCCTGCAGCACTGCCGATCCTTCGGGTTTGCCTCACAGAGATGGTAGGAAAGATTCCTGCTGTTGTTTCTCAGAAAGTTCTTATCAACTTAATTATGGAGTATGCACTGGGGTGGCTCAGCAGGCTTCCCCTGGCTGCGAAATGGGGAGAACAGAGGGAGCATAAATCATAGAAACCCCAAGGAAATCCCAGAGACCTTATTTTTGATCAGTTGTGTCAGTCTCACAGTTGAGCAGGCCTCATTAGAAACAACCACATTGTGGGTCGGAAAAAGAAAGCAATGGGCCTAATCCACATGGAGCTAACCATTCCCTGCAACAGTTACTTCCCGGTACACAGCAACGCCTGTGCCCTTGGACCTGCTTCCCTCCCCCGAGCTGTTTCACATCCCCCTCTTCTGATGCTCTCCGTGACCCCAGATGGGCAGTGGGGCTGATACCGAGCCTTGGACACATGGCCCGAGGCCCCTCAGCTTGTCACTGCCAGTGCTGGAACTTGCACCTGAGCTCTTGCTGGCCCCCACCTCTTTTCTGGCTTTTTTCCTGTGGAGGCTCCTGCTGTCCATCTCTTGCAGCCTGTCCTTGAGAACGACCCTGCAGGGGCGGCCCCTGCCACCCACAAGCCCTCTCACCAACTCTTGCTTGTAGTACGTTGGTTAAGTGCTCACTGACCACTTTGCTGCGTTATAATCATTTGATTTGTCTCTGCCTAGGGGGAGGAGATGCTATATTTAGAAGCTTAATAGCAAAAACGTCCAAGTCTTCAGTTCACTGTGAGCTTCCTGATGCTAAGATGATCCCAGGGTCTACCCACTGTACTCCCATCTACTGAGCGCAGGAAGATAACCAGACGGCTTGGTCCACGGGGCAGCCAGCGTGCTGAGGACTGCGGGAGGTAGTGGCAGGGTTCTCGAAGGGAGGACGGACCAGTGCAGGAAAGCAGATCGTGAGAAAACCTTCAAAAAAATAACCAGATCTTTTTTATGCTCCTCTAGGGGCAAAAAGAGAGAACTGATCTTCTTGAGCTCCTGGGGTTGGGGTTGGGGTTGGGGTTGGGGCCAGTCCTGAGGTTGCCAGGCAGTGGTTCTTAGCCATGACTATACATTAGGGTGACCTGAGAACCTTTCCGATAATCATGGTGCAAGACCTGGTATCTGTGTTTTTAAAACCACTCATGATCCCAGAGTGCAGCCAAGCTTGAGAACCAGTGATCTGGCAGGTAGTGGTGGCTTTGCCAGGTGTCGGCCTGGTAAGGCTGAACTACGTCTCCCAGAATTCCGTGTCCTAGGGTTCCTAATTGGGTTGGGCCACAGAGGGATTCCTGGGAGAGCTGAAGGACAGAAGGGAAGCAGTGGGTGCATTGTCGCCTACCTGCTGACTCACCCCATTGCCATGTAGCAGCAGCCAGGCCTGCAATGCCTCCACCTTTCCCTGGATCCCCCTTCGACTTCTCTGACTCTCAGGCCAGCTGCAAGTGCTTGGCTCCATGGTTTCTGGGGGATATCCATACTATCAAGGTCAAGGGCAGCAAGAACACAAGTTTTATTTTATTTTTTTTTCTATTTTTATTTATTTATTCATAACAGACACAGAGAAAGAGAGGCAGAGACACAGGCAGAGGGAGAAGCAGGTTCCATGCAAGTGTGGGACTTGATCCTGCGACTCCAGGATCATACCCTGAGCCAAAAGCAGATGCTCAACCACTGAGCCACCCAGACATCCCAAGAACACAAGTTTTAATCCATCTTCATGGGGTTTCAGATTGTTCTTGGCCTACCAGGGTCTTTCCTTCCCAACCAGCAGCCCTACAGACTTAACACTCCAGCATCGAATACAGAAACAACAGCCTTATAGGGGCTGTTTAACCACCAAGTACTATTGTGAAAGGTCAAATACTTGTTATCGATCCATATACAGATCCATCAGTATCCATCCTTGTAGTTCTACTTCCTCAACTGAACCCGACCAACATAGGTAGTTTTCAGAATTGTGGAATTAAGGGTTGTTTTCATCCACAGAGTGAAGGCCTTTCTTTCTTTCTTTCTTTCTTTCTTTCTTTCTTTCTTTCTTTCTTTCTTTCGAGATTTTATTTACTCATGAGAGACACAGAGGCAGAGACGTAGACACAGGCAGAGAGAGAAGCAGGCTCCCTTTGGGGAGCCTGATGTGGGACTTGATCCTGGGACTCCAGGATCACACCCTGAGCTGAAGGCTCTGCCTTTAACCTCCCAGCCACCTAGGCATCCCATGAAGGCCTTTCTTAAACTGGAGGCCCAAGTGGCCTCTGATTGAAGGGGAAGGCAAGTCTGATCGCCATTCCCCCAGGGTGGCACAGGAGGGGCAATCTGAAAACCTTTGGTAGATTCATGCTCTCCAGATCCAGTGGTGCATGGGAAACCAGACTTTTCTGGGGAAAATCTTAAAAATGTAAATTCCTGGGCTTTATTTCACATCTAGGAATAAGAATCTCAAACGATTGGATTCCAAGTGAGAATTTTTCTAAAGCCTCCTTACCCCAGCCTTTCTGGGTTGTTGGTAACATTCTGTTTCTTGATGAGGGTGTTTTATACACCCAAAGGTAAAAGGCGGTACATGTACGATTTTTGCCCTTTCCTATATGCATGTTATATCTCAACTGAAAAAAAAATGCACCAGCCCCCACCCTTCCACTCCCCATAACCCCATATCCCAGTGATGGCCAAGGTTGACAACCACTGATCTAGATGATTCCTTGTACCCTTCCTGGCAAAATTCAGAGAGAAGGAGCAGAAGATATTCAGCACTTGGGAATAGTTAAGGTGCATCTAACATCCTAATGATACAATCCTATGCAGTTATCATAACAGTGCATGGGTGACAAGGAGAACGAGAGGGGGCAGTTTGGAAGATCATACTGGAGCCAGACCATGGAAAGCTTTGAATGGCAAACTGAAGAAAAGGAAAAGCCACTTTCAGAGTTACGGCTTTTTTTTTTTTTTTTTTTTTTTTTTGAGGAGCAGCATCTGGTGGCAGGCCAGGGTGGTTGGTGAGGGGTGGTGCTTACAGATTTTGAAAGTGATTGGTAAAAATAACATTTAAAAAAGTGCAATTGTAGGGGATCCCTCGGTGGCTCAGCAGTTTAGCACCTGCCTTCTGCTCAGGGTGTGATCCTGGAGTCCCAGGATAGAGTCCCACATTAGGCTCCCTGCGTGGAGCCTGCTTCTCCCTCTGCCTGTGTCTCTGCCTCTCTCTCTCTGTGTGTGTCTCTCATGAATAAATAAATACAATCTTTAAAATAATAAAAAGTGCAATTGTAAAGGAGCACCTTGGTTAAGCGTCTGCCTCCGGCGCAGGTCATGATCTCAGGGTCCCAGGATTGAGCCCCTGCTCGCCCCCTGCTCAGCTAGGGGGTCTGCTTCTCTCTTTCCATCTGTCCCCCCCACCCCCCCATGCATCGTACTCTCTCTAATAAATATCATCTTTTTTTTTTTCATTGCAATTGTAAATATAAAATTATGTTACCCATCACATTTAACTGCTCACAAAACATATGGTTTAAAATGCAAACTGGTGAATGACAAAGCAGATTGCAGGCCCTGGCCCTGGAAATGGGGACATGACCTTCCTTTGGTGTTAAGACAGACTTCGCAACCTGTGCTTCTTCCTGAAGTACCTGCAGTCTATACATACAGTTCTGGAATGCTCTTAAATAGATTTTTTTAAAAAGGTAAAGCCCCCGTTCTCCCATTTGAAGGCCAAGGAGATTCCTATGAGGCACAGCTGTTAAATAGATACGTTAAGATTTTAGAGTCATAATACAGGGAGAAACTTCACAGGCTGATTCATTTCAGGCTGTAAGTGTCCAGAACAGGCCCAACAGTGGTTCTCCACGGGGCACTTGGACCTGGGGAGCAGCAGGTATGGGGACGACACTAGAGAAGCAGGTTGAATTACAATTGTTTCTGGGGCTTTTGAAATAAAGAACAGTCCTCCTACCCCAAAGGCATTCTGAAGCTCCCCTCAATTTAAATCCATCAGCCTAAATGCTGTCTTATATCTGCTTTAATACCCAGAGACAGAGTTTCTGCAGCCTCTTTTAATAGCCCTCTTCTGAGTGTGACGGTTCTGTGCACCTCCTCCCCACCCACCCCCAGGCCCAAAAGACACCTCCAAAGACTACAACTCCTGAGCTTTCAAAATAAGGGCAGAATTAGGCTTAAATGCATTGGTTAAGAAAATCAAACCAGGGACGCCTAGGTGGTTCAGTGGTTGAGCATCCATCTTCGGCTCAGGTCGTGATCCCGGGGTCCTGGGATCCAGTCCTGCATCAGGCTCCCCAAAGGGAGCCTCCTCCCTCTGCCTATGATTCTCTCTCTGTGTGTCTCTCATGAATAAATAAATAAAATCTTTTTAAAAGAGAGAGAGAGAGAGAGAGAGAAAGAAAGAAAGAAAGAAAGAGAGAGAGAGAGAGAGAAAGAAAGGGAGGGAGGGAGGGAGAAAGAAAATCAAGCCAGGGGCGCCTGGCTGGCTCAGTCAGAGCAGTGTGCAACTCTTGATATCAGGGTCGTGAGTTTGAGCCTCACATCGGGTGTAGAAATTACATAAATAAATAAAACCTAAAAAAAAAAAAATCGAATCATAGGCATCATCCAACTTCTTCTAAGAGGTAGACTTTTTTTCATATTCTTATCTGACTTGGAGTATTTTCATTTCACCCTTTCATACTCTGCCATCTGTACCAATACCCTAAACTCGACTTTGAGGACTATCTGTAGAGAACTCTCTGATCCCCCAGGGAACTCCCTCTGGAGCCCCGCACACTCCCAAACATCTCTCCCTCGGTTCACTGGCATGTGCAGAGGGAATGTAAACCAATCTTGACATTAGCCTGGGTCTAAAATAGCAAGACAACTGTAGAAAGGAAAACAGTAATGTGGGGGCATTCCACAGTGAGAAGCCAGTTCCCGTGCTTTCCTGCCATTTCCTTCCTTCCCCTCCTGCAATAATTTGAGCATTGATGTCCACAAATTATCTCTCCCGCTGCCTGCTCCCCTCCCCAACCCAGGGCTTTTCATGATTTTTTTCCTAGCCAACATCTTGCAGGAAAGGGAAGTTTAGTTTAATAGCCTGCCTGGCTGGCTCTCGAAACCACCTGACCTTCTTGCTCACTGGGGTGGGCCCAGCTCCGAGGACACAGAGGAAGCCCTGTCAACGCCTGGCTCTGGGTTGTTTTGTTCAGATCATGTGTAGCAGCTCCCCAGAGCACTTTACTTGGCTAATAAAAGTTGGCAGAGGCATAGGGCGCAAGAGCCCCAAGCCCCAAGCTTGATGAGGAATCCTCTGGAAGTGGGAGGGAGAGCTCAGCTCTCTGGCTCAGTCACCAAGCTCAGGCTCAGGTAGCCAGGAGGACGCCCTGCTGGGTCACTGTCCGGCAGAAGGATTCCCATGACCTCGGGGTCATGTCTGCATGGATCTCAAAGGCATAGCGCCTGCCCTTTTGTGTGGTCAACACACAACATCTACCCAAAACAGAACTACGAGATGTTAGAGCTGGAAAGAGTCCTCCAACCTCGCACCCCCTTGCTGCAGTGAAGGGACCCAAGACCAGCTAAGGCCATGTGGGTAGTTTGCCCAGAGTCCCTCAGGTGGAGAGAGAGCTGGGCCACTGTCCCAGGTGTCAGAGTCCAGTATTCCAGCACTGCCCCTTGCCCCTTGTCACAGATACGTCTCATCAGGACATGGATATCCTGGGTGTTACCAGACACAACAGGGAGTCACAAGACACACACACCCCCACCAGACCTGGAAAAGTCATGGCTCCCACCCAGGCTGGGCCTTGGGGTTGAGCATACTTTTTAAATTTTTTTTATTTTTATTTCTGTAGCCACAAGTAATCCTTAGAGCTAATTTGCCTTTGTCTCTTCTTTCTCGGCCTTCCTTTCAGTTACTTTTTATTTAGGTCTCTAGGGGGCTTTGCATGTGTGGGCTGTTTCTGAAAATTCTGACTACAGGCATAAAATATCATGTCTCTTAGCCTCAACTATGATAAACTTTACCAAACAGTTTTACGGTAAAAGAGAGAGGGAGAGAGAGAGAGAGAAAGAAAAGTTATGTGCTGCACATATGGAATCTGTATATCACAATTTTATATCCATAACACATGTGTTTTCATGTTGGTGGAAGTGTACCTTACAACATTTTAAGGGAGGAAATGTGGATTTAATTACACGTGGCCTTTTTTTGAGAGATGGTTGACATATAACATCGCATTTGCTTTAGGTATACAACATAATGATTTGATATACGTATATATTCTTAATTCGTCAAATCAGTGAGATACGTACCTACTGAAAAATTCAAAAGGTACCAGAGGGTCTACATGGACAAGTATCCCTCCTCCCTTGCCCCCAGCTACCCATTGACGCCCCCCACCAGAAGCCAGAGCTATTAAATCCTCCCAAAGTTAGGCAAGCATGGATGTGTTCTTTTTCTTTTTTTTTTTTTTTTTTTGATAAATGGATGTGTGTTATATACACTCCTCCGCTCCTTGCTTCTTTAACCTAACAGTGCATTCACTCATTACCTTCACAAACAGGTATCGAGCTCCTCATAGAGGCCACTCAGTGGTCAGAATACAAAGGAAACCAAATAGGTGCCTGGCCTCTAGGAGCTTAGTGGGGGATAGAGACCATAAACAGGTGAGGGAAGTCAGTGTGGGGAAAGGCAGGGAGCGCTGTTTCATGTGAGCTAGTCAAGGAAAGCCTGTTGGAAGAGGCTTGAGGCTGGGTCCTGCGTGAACGTGGAGCCGGGGCCTCTGAGCAGAGAGAGCAGCCAGGGGAAGACCCTGAGGCTGGGACGTGCCAGGCGGGTCATGCTCCCGTGGCAGTGGAGGCACGGGGTGCCTGGAGCTTCCAGGGGGAAGAACAGTGAGAAGGGGGCATGAGTATGTGGGAGGCCCGCGTATGGGAGGCCCACATGTGCACATGTCACAGTCAAGGTTGGATGCTGGGTACGGGAATGTGGACCTCAGACAGAGGTCAGCGGTGGGAAATAGATTTGAGACTCATTAGCATATAGGTGTTACTTGGAGCTCCGGGAACAGATTAGATTAGAGCCCTCCGTTTATTATGCCAGGGTCCCTCTGCAGGAAAGGAAGAGGATGCGGACGCCAGCGCCGCTGCCCCCTCTTGAAAGCTCCCCATCCAATTATCCCAGAGACCGAAGGGATCGATGTCCTGTCAGAGCTGTCACAACTTTGGAGCCGAATGCATTGTGCGGTCACACAGTGTGGAGTCAAAGAAAGAGCATTGGGCAGGGGGTCGGGACCCAGAGTCCAGGGCCAGCTCAGGCCCAGTCCGACGACAAGCCGAAGGCCCCTCTGCTCCCCATCACATCACCTGGAAGGGTGTGAATTCGGTCGTCTCTAAGGACCCTTCTCACTGTAGCGTTATTTGCCTGTGAGTCCAGTGGCCTGAGGAGGACCAAAGAGCTCCCCGTACACCAGCCACGTGAAACACTGCATTCCAGGGACTTTCGCGGAGTGGAAGGGGCAGCGTGGCTGACTGAGGAGCAGCTTTCTCAGGGGGTGGAGGGTGATTTCAGACTCAAAGGAACGTTGCAAAAATAGTTCAACCCCCCTCTGTATATACACGTGTGTATTTACATTTTCATGTTTTTTATATATTGTTGTTTATAGGGTTTTTTTTTTTACCTGTTCGAGAATAAGCTGCAAATACCATGTCCTTTGAACGTTTCAAAGTGTATTTCCTAAAAGCAAAGAGACTCTCTTATGTAACTGTAATACGATGATCAAAATCAGGAAACCAATGTCACTGACAGAGACCTTATTCAAATATTGCCAACCTCCCCGAAGAGCCAAGAAAAAGGTAACAATCCGGGATTACGTGCCGGGTTTAGTTGTCCTGTCCCAGCCGCCTCCTTGAATGGGGGAGGGTCCTTCTGCCTGGCTCCTGGCCTCGGCCCCTGCAGACTGCAGGCTCTCACCTTGTAAGGTGACCCTCCGTTTGGTTTGCTGGATGTTTCCTCCTGGTTAGATTCAGGTTTTGTATTTGGGGTGGAAGGCTCTTTCCTGGGGGGGAGGTCATCGCTTCTGTGCAGGGCCCGCATGGGGTGTGCACCTAACATGCCTCCTGTCACTCAGCCCCTGGGGGACCCGAGGGCCCACGGTGCTTCCCTCATTTTACAAATGGGGAAACCGAGGCCCAGGGAGCTCGTGCAGTCGGGAGTGGAGTCAGGCCCCCGCTCTTTCCACTGCACGCTACCATCTCACACCAGTTAGAGGGTGTCCTCCACCATCAGCCGTTGCGCTGCTTTGCTCACAACAAGGCTTGAATAAAGCCTCCAGCTCTATTTTCCACTCATGTCAGTGATTGATACTTGATTAATGTTTCAGGATTGCCGGCATCTAGAGCATAATTTTCACAGATGCAAAGACCAATTTTGTTGTTACTGAGGCGGAAAGATCTATTTCCTCCTAAGTTATCAGACAGATTCGGAGGGAACCAGTAAGCACCGGGGCGGCTCGCCGGCTAATTCGGAGAGAAGCTGTGCGGCAGCTGCGTCCTGAGCTCCTGCGGCAGCTCCGGGGCCCAGAGCCGGGCCGCACCCCGTCGCCCTGAGGGGCTGCGTGGAACCTTGGCGAAATCTCCTTGTGGACTTTACGGATGCCAGGGCATCACTTCCTCACCCAACCGGAGTCCTCGTAGAGAAGACTCCCTTCTATTTTTTTTTTTTAGATGTTATTTATTAACTCATGAGAAACACAGAGAGAGGCAGAGACACAGGCAGGGGGAGAAGCAGGCTCCATGGAGGGAGCTGGATGCGGGACTTGATCCCAGGACCCCGGGGTCACGCCCTGGGCCCAGTGCAGATGCTCAGCCGCGGAGCCACTTCTTGCTAGTACAGCTGGCCCAGGCTGCTGCTCCCCGACACCCCCTAGCTTTCAGGGGCAGCAGTGAGAATACTGGATTGGAGCCGGGCTCTGCGCACCCCGCTACGCAGCCTCGTGGGGTTTCGGGCGGTGGGAAGGGTGTGCTGGGTCCCTAGCCCCCCGTTCCTGCACAGATGTGCAATCATCCGTGGTTGGTCCTCTTCTCCCTCCTTTGTTTTCCGTCCGTTCACATCTCCTCCTCCGTGTTGCCCTCCTGCTCCCTCCTTTGCCCTCTTGGACTCCCTTCGTAAAGGCAAGAGGGATTATTTTGTACCAGAATCACAAACCGAGATGGCGAGGCCAAGTCCCAGGTGCCTCCAGCCAGGAAAGTAAAAGACCCATCAAATCCTAGTTTGGAAAGTGATGACCTTGGCCTTGGGAGGTCTTGCTTTCCCCCAGAGAAGCATTCACTCAATCTTGTTAGCGGGAGGGCCAGGGCTGGAAGATGGGGTGGGCGTGGTGCGTTGAGAGGGGGATGGGCAAGCCCCTGGCCGCTGGAAGATCTCCACTAGGGGTAGCTGTGGGATCGCCAGCCAGTGACCAGCTTTGTAGGAGGGACCGGATATTGTGTGTGTGTGTGTGTGTGTGTGTGTGTGTGTGTGTGTGTGTGTAATGGAAAAATGGGGGGGGGGCGCTTTTTAAATTCAAAGTTGAAATGACTTTCCTGGAAGTGTGAATATGAAAAAATTAAACAGGGCTTAGATAAACGGGTGTGAATGTGAAGTGGATTAAGAATGTAAGTATTTAGGGCACCTGGGTGGCTCAGCCTTTGGCTCAGATCATGATCTCAAGGCCCTGGGATCGAGTCCCCCCTCTGGCTCTCTGCTCAGTGAAGAGCCTGCTTCTCTGTCTGCCTCTGCCCCTTCCCCTGCTCATGTGAGCTCTCTCTCTCTCTCTCACTTAATATCAAATAAATTTTAAAAATCTTTAATAAATAAAATAAACTTTTAAAAAAGAATATAAGTATTTAGACTAACACTTCCTCCGGGTAAGCCCTGGAGCAGTGGTAGCCGTTACTGTAGTGGTGAAGGGCATGGGCTCTCCAGCCAGATTGCCTAGGTCCACATTCCAGCTCTAACACCTCTAGTTGCACAGCCTTGGGGAAGTTCTTCTACCTCTGTTTGTCTCAGTTTCTGTATCTGTAAAATGGTTATGATCCAAGTACCTACTTGAGAGGACTGTTGTGAAAATTCAGAAAAATCAAATGAATTCATGTCCATAAAGCACTTAAAAGAGCACTGGGCATGTATGAAGCAAACCATAGAAGAGTTATTACCTGGGGTGCCTAGGTGGCTCTGTTGGTTGAGCAACCAACTCTTGATTTCAGCTCAGGTCATGATCTCGGGGTCGTGAGATTGAGCCCCGTGTCAGGCTCCTTGCTGAGTATAGAGCCTCCCTAGGATTCTCTCTCTCCTCCCTCTGTCTAACACCCCAACCCCCAATGCTTTCTCCACCTGCTGTACTGGTCAATAAGAAAATTGCCCCTAGATTTTGCTCATATCCAGGCCTATTTGAGAATATCAACAAAGAGGCTGGTAAATCTTGAACTTAGCACACACGCTGCATTGGGACGCCTTGGTGGCTCAGCGGTTGAGTTGTCTGCCGTTGGCTCAGGTCATGACCTGGGGATCCTGCGGTGGGCTCCCTGCAGGGGGCCTGCTTCTCCCTCTGCCTGTGTCTCTGCCTCTCTTTGTGTCTCTCAAGAATAGTGAATAAATAAAATCTTAAAAAAAAATAAAAAATTAAATAAATAAATAAATAAATAAAAAGAACACAAGCTGCATTTCAAGGCTAGGTCCTTGCATCAGATAAAGCAGGGCATCTCCCACCGTAGGGTAAGTCACATGAGAGACAGAACACTCCTACTCCTCTGAAGTTCTAGTTCTTCAGCGACGACATGTGGGTCTCTTTGCCTTGATGCACCACAACGTGTTCTTTGAGCAAGGACCTGGCACTCACTGTATCAGTTTCATAGAGCTGCTGTAACAAAGGGCCACAACAGGAATTTCTTGTTGTACCGCTCTAGAAGCTAGACGTCTGAGATCAAGGTGTCTGCAGGGTCTCTTCTTTCTGAGGGCTCTGGAGAGAAGCTGCTCCATGCCTGTCCCTAGCTTCTGGTGCTTCACAGGCCATCTGAGACCTTCCTTGGCTTATAGACGCATCATCGCAATCCCTGCCTCCATCTTCCCATGTGCTTTTCTCCCTGTGTGTATCTGTCTCTATGCTCACAATTCCCTTTGCTAAGGACACGACCCTATTACATTAGGGCCCACATTCCTGATCTTGTCTTAATTCGGTCATCTGCAAAGACCCTATTCACAGGTATGGGAGGGTTAGGCCTCCACATCTTTTAGTGGAACCCAATTCAATCCCTAGTACTCATAGTCTCTCAAGCCCTCACATTGGACTTGCTGAAACCGGCTGCCACCTGGCCCATCCCTCAGCCCTCACCTCCCGTTCCCACTCACCTTCCACATGGTGGGTGAGAAATCATTCTCCCACTCCCTTGTCCCCAGGGAGGCGTTTATTTCATTCCTGACACTGTGATCAGAAAAGAACATCAAGCTCAAATGGGTCAGAATCAAACACCGTCAGCAGCATGTTGAAAGCCAAGCCTGTACAAGGTTGTGGGGGGCGGAGGGGGAATGGGGTGTGACCTGGTTCTTGGGTGAAGAAAACTAAGGCTTAACTTTGTGTGAGCAACTCTCCATTGGCCCATTGCTCTGGCCGAAGTTCAGTGTGGCCATCTGGGGTCGTTTGCGTTTTTTCTGGGCTCTTTTCCTGTATCCAGAGGAGGCCACACAGGGTGATGGAATTAGCATTTGGAGCAAAGAGTCATGTCTGTTCTGCTGCTGTTCAGCTAGCTCTGTGAACTTGGACCTGCCTTTCTGGGGCTTAGTGTTCTCATTAGTCCACCGAGGAAGTTGGATTCACAGTGAAGTGACTTTTGACTAAGGTCAAAGGTATATGTGACTTTATCATATTTAATCCTCACCACGGGCTGCTAGAATGGGTATTGTAATCCTCATTTCACAAATAGGAAACCTCAAAGAAATTAAAGGACCTCAGAAGCCCACATTGTGCTCTGTGACCTCCATATCTTTAACTGACTCTTGGGTCAGTGGTTTTCCATCATGCTAGAAAATCACTAATCACTTGGGAGAACTTTGGGTTTCAGGCCTAACATGTCTGGGAGTAGGGTCTTGGTACTGGTCCTTTTCGAGAGCTCTCCAGGTAATTCTGATGTTTCCAGCGTTGAGAACCGCTATTCTAAATGATCTATGGATCTCCCCTGGTCTAGAAGCATATGAGTGCCCATGGCATCTGAAGTCATTGCTAAACTCCTCAGGCCCAGACCCAGGAATTAAAATTGATTTGACCTAAGAATGTGTATTTTCTGATTCTGAGTTTCATGAACCACTGATCTAATCTGCTTTCTTCATTTGACATCAACTGCCGTGCCCAAAGTCACACAGCTCATTAGTGGCGGGGCTGGGATTCTCCGCCCCTGCCCTCCCCATCTTTTTATTCCACAAATCTCTAGGGAAGGCCTAACCTGGCATACATGGTAGAGTTACCTGGAAAATGGTTTTTTTAATATGGAGGCCCTGGCCCCACCCCAAACCAATTAAGTTACAGCCTCTAGGGGGTAAGCCTAAATGTCTGGCCTTATGGGAGCCTTTTACCAATCTTAGTGTGCATATGACTCCTAAGAGGGTCTTGTTAAAATGCAGGTTCTGTGGCACCCGAGTAGTTCGGTTGGCTAAGCATTCAACTCTTGATTTCAGTCTGGGTCACCATCTCAGGGTTGTGATTGTGAGATCGAGCCCTGCATCAGGCTCCACGCCGGGTTTGGAGCCTGCTTAAGATTCTCTCCCTCTCCCTCTGCCCACCCCACCACATGTATAAGCAAGTTCTCTCTCTCTCTCTCAAAAAAAAATAAATAAAGTTCTATATCATCATGAAAAAAGATGCAGATTCTGCTTCCATGGTCTGGGGTGGGGTCTAGGATTCTGCATTTCAAAACAGGCTCCGTCCTTGCTGGTCCAGGGACCACACTTTGTGCAGCAAGTCCTTAAGAAATGGTCCGAGTCCCTAAGTTTTCAGGCATCCACTCCTCTGCTGGCATCTCCCTTGCCTACCTCCATTTGTACTCACTGGATTTGTATTTACTTCCTCTTCAGCAGAGATTTTTCACTGTATCATTTATAAAAGTTGGCCTCCCTTCCCACACTTTAAAAGTATCTTGAGGGAATCCCTGGGTGGCTCAGCGGTTTAGCGCCTGCCTTTGGCCCAGGGTGCGATCCTGGAGTCCCAGAATCGAGTCCCACGTCGGGCTCCCGGCATGGAGCCTGCTTCTCCCTCCTCCTGTGTCTCTGCCTCTCTCTCTATGTCTACCATAAATAAATAAATCTTTAAAAAAAATAAAATAAAAGTATCTTGACCCTAGGGACCTTGGTTCCAAATTCTTCACCCATGCCCTCCTCAACCCATCTACTGAGTACTGTGTTCTTCTCTGGCTGTGCAAATACTTATGGCACATCTACTTAAGTCATTTCCTTTTTAAGTCATCTTTATGCCCAACGTGGGGCTTGAACCCACAACCCCAACATCCAAAGTCACATGTCATATCGACTGAGCCAGCCAGACACCTCATTACTAAGTAGGTACAATGTATACCAGAACCATACCCGTAGCCCTTCCTGGAGGAGCTTGCTGTCCTATAGGGATGGTATGACAAGTGTAAAGTCACTATAACTCATGCCTGCAGAGAGTCACAGGTACTGTGCGTAGGGGTTAAGAGTGTGGAGCCAGATTGCCTTTGAATCCCAACTCTGCTACTAGCCACGTAGCCTTGGACAAATTACTGAGCCTCAGTTTCCCCAATTATAAAATAGGGACAAGAATAGTACATAATTTGGGCACCTGGGTGGCTCAGTCAGTTAAGCGCCTGCCTTCAGCTCAGGTCATGAGGATCAAGTCCCACATTGGCTCCCAGCTCAGTGGGGAGTCTGCTCCTCCCTCTCCCTCTGCCCCTCCCCCCTGCTCATGGTCTCTCTCACACTCTCAAACAAATAAATAAAATCTTTAAAAAGAAAAGAAAAGAAAGAAAGAAAGAAAGAAAGAAAGAAGAAAAGTACATAATTCGTAGGATTGTTCTGAAGGCTAGTTGACCTAACAGATGTAGAGTGCTGGTACACATGGTAAGCTGTATGAAGTGCTGGTATTATTTAGTTATAGGAGGAGAGAATTGACAACAGTATCATGACATGCTAGAGCTTGAAGGATTCATCGCACTTGGATATCCAGAGATGGAGAGAGAGAGCATTCACGGTGGTGGGAAAAGCATGAGCAAAGGTCCAGAGGCAGACATACAAGGACATATAGAGTCTGGAGTTTAGATTGACAGACACTGTCTGGGTGCCTGAAGGCAGCCATAGCCATGAGCTTCGAATGCCCCTTGATACCAGGTGGCAGGAATCCTGGAAGGCCAAACTGAAAAGTCCAGATTTTATTCTTGAAGCAAAGAGAGGGCCAGTCTGGGGAGCCCTTTTTGTTTGTTTGTGTTTTAAGATTTTGTTTTTAAGTAATCTCTACATCCAATGTGGGGCCTGAACTCACAACCCAGAGATCAAGAGTCGAATGCAAGAGAACACTCAAGGCAATTAAGTGGCCTTGAGCCAGGTCATGGAAAGAGTCACAAAGCATGAAATCCATCTCAGCACTGGAACTCAGGACCCTGAGCTTTAGGCCAATCTCTGCTGGTAAAATCTTGTCACCTCCCAGCCACACAACTCTTAGATTATCCACTCTAGTTATGAGCTTCGAGCAGGAATGCTATTGTTAATCCTTTCCTCTCCCCCTTAATTCTTAACCCTAGACTCAAATGGTAGGTGATGTCTAAGGTCATGCACACAGGTCAATAAGCAGCATAGAGAGCTACTGGCAAGTACCTTAACTGCTCTGGGCACCTAGAAGCAAGGAATTTGTCTGTAATATGAGGATCATAAGAGTACCTATGTCACTGAATGGTCATGAGGGTTAAATGAGCTAGTACAAGACAGCAGTTATCACCCTATGCCTAGCACATGGTCAGTGATCAGTAAGCAGTAGCTGTTATTATTACAATAATAATAAGAAGGAATATAGGAATAATAGGAGGAAATCTGAAAAGCTTATGGTCTGCAGTTAAGGGTGAGAAAGAAAATGTAATTACCAATTGGGAAAGGAGCAAAAGAATTATAAAAGCACTGTATGTGAACATCTATGGCAACAAATTTGAAAATCTAGAGGAAATGGAGAATTTCCTAGCAAAATATAATTTATCAAAATAGCCCCCAAAGAGGTAGAACACCTGAATTGACCAATAACCGTAGAATACTTTAGAAAGTTTATTAAAGAGGCCCTTTCTCAAAGGCCTTCATGGTCTTATAACTGGATAGTATCTACTCTTCAAAAACCAGGTATCATCTTTGTTATTCAAACTATTTCAGGTCATAGAATAAGATGAAAATTTCCCTCAATTCGTTTCATGAAACCAGCATGACCTCAGTGTTTCAACCTAAAAGCACGTGTCTCTTCTATCTCAAAAGCTTTGAGGCAAAAGATGACCCTAACAAAGAAAGATGGGGAAGAAAGCAAGAACCGGGGTGCACCAAAGCACTCTCTCTACAGCGGCAGGCTCTCCCCCAGGAATCACTGGGGAACGCCAGGGCCACTCCCAGAGATCCTGAGCTCATTAGCCTGGGAAGCTCCAGGCCATGGATGTGCTTTTCAAGCTCCCCAGCACCACTGCTTTAAGGGAACTGGAAATTACATAACTCCGCAAGCCTGGTTTGTGGTTCCAAACCATGCCAGCACAACAGAAGCAGTTGGAGGAGAGACTTTTAGCCAAACTTTGGCATGATCAGAGCTGGAAGAGGCAGCGATTGGCTATAGACCTGCCAACCCTCCCATCGGAGGTTAAAGGACTCCTCAAAGCTCCAGGCCTCAAGGGAAGTATCTTGAGAGGCCAAATACCTAGCCAGCAACAAGGCCACTTTTATTGGTCAGTTCTGAGCCAGCACCCTTACCCACTGCAAAAGGAGGGCCAGGAAAGCCCACAGAGAGTTTTCATCTCTGGAATCCAATGGGATTTTAATGATAGACCTGTTCGTTATCATGCTGCAAGGTAATTAAGCACACGTGGTAAGCAGTTACATAAATCATTAATTCACTGTGTGCACACAGTCAATCCATGTGTCAGGCTTCTCCTTCTGCATCCATTCCCTGGTTCCTATGTTTGGCCGGCACCAGCCTGGACCACCCAGGCCGAAGCCTCATCAGACAGTCCTGTCGGCTCCATAGAGGAGGGATGTCCTAGATCCATCCCTGACCAGGGGTCCTAGAATCCCTTCCCACCATCCATCATCCTCAGAACTCAAGGTGAGGATATTAGTTTTATATCTGTCTACAGTCCCAGCATTAGGTGTAAATCTACTTTCCATCCCTTGTTTCATTAAATAATAATAAGGCAACTTGAACAGTTTTTACTGTAAGGCAATATAAAAAAAAATGAATAAATTGGTGGCTTGGGTTTGGTTAATTAGCATAGGAGAGACGCAAACCCTATTCCTGTGTGCACCACCCCACCTCCATCCGAGTAAAAGAACCAGCAGGAAATCTCACCAGGTTCTCAGAGTCACTGCATCATTAAACGAAGTGCGAGAACAAAGGGGAAATTCCAAGGAACGGTGGCAAAGCTGTACAATGTCTGGTGTTCGCTTTGTGAGAGTCCCTAAAAGGAACAGTCGGGGTGGGAACAGATAAAATAGGAATGGCAAAATATTAATTGTCGCAACCGGGTGGTGGGTACGGACGCGTCTCATGTTCTTTTCTCCTCTGGGGAACGTTTGAAGTGTGTCCATAGGAGAAAAGAAAAGAAGACAGGGAGAGTCAGCATGTTGGTAGGGACGAGCTCCTGTCAGCACATAACCGATGGAAGAGTCTGGACCCTGAAATACATGGGGGGACGTCCCGAGAAAGGGACCAGTGTCTCAGTGCAGGCAAGCTTCTCAGGCTGTTGGCCGGGCCTGTGGTGCAGATACCATCCATACTATGATAGATGGTACTACGTAGCCCTGGACATGGGGATCTAGAACAAAAGAGGCCGGCTGGGTGGAGTGGGGGGATTCCTTCTAGGTATTGAATTTGCAACCGTATTTAGCCCTTAGAGGGGACAACACACAGAAGGGGGATGGATCTTTGTTCCCATAGAATACATTTGCCAGCTCTGTCTGAAAGCCTCCACCTTTCCAGTTAATGCTGACAATTTCATGCACCCCATCGGGCAGTGAGAGCATAAATATAAAGGCGAGAAAATGCTGGAGCTTATGGAGAAATCCAATCCAATATCCTCTAGGAAGGATATTCTCTGTCCACTCGCTCCATCACCTTCTTGCTTTGTCTCACATTCTCTTCTTCTCTCTCCCCTTCTTCCCTCCTCCGCGCCCCCAATTATTCAGTTTGATTAAACTTTGGAAGACTTACAATATCTTCTCTTTGAAGACGGGCCTAGCCTGGTCAATGATGTTTATATGTCAACATTCAGGAATCACTTTCATTTACCAGCAAGCCCCATCTTATAAGAAACTCCAGGGCGAGCCAAGTCAAGGTTTTTAAAAAATAGAAAAGGAGACTCTGAGGGCTGTGAAAGCTTTAGAACAGTACACAATAGCCAACAGACCCTCAGCTGGAGGAGAGGCCGGGGTGGGAAGAGCTGGTGCATGCTTGAATCAAATGTTAACCAAAGATTATTGATGGTCTACTTAATCTGCAAAGGATTACCTTGACAGGAATTGGGCTGCCTGTCCTGATTTTTGTCCAACCGTAGAATCTTTGAGTGATAGCAGATTGGCCCCGCCAGAAGCGCCAGCTGCCTCGGGCTCTGAGGCCCATGAGAAGCCGGCTGAGCAAAAGATGGAGTTTGGGTTTTTGTTTTGTTCTATTTGTCTGTCTGTCTATGGGTTTGGGTTTTGTTTTTGTTTTTAGCATTTGCTGCTTGAGAACCCCGCACATGTGTTTAGGACTTCACAGTATCAAAAGCACGTTTATTTGGGGGTTATGTCCTTTGATGCTTCCAGCAGCACTGTGTGGCAGGCTGTCCAGGGGTCTCAAACCCTTGTTTACGGATGAGGAAACTAATTCTCAGAGCTTAATGATTTGGGGGTCCAAAAATAAGCAGCAGAGCTACAACTGAATCCTTCAGTTCTCTGCCATTAAAGAGAAAGACAAAGGGATATACCAAATGCTACTTAAACATGCAGTGTCTGGGGGCGCTTGGGGGGCTCAGTCGTTAAGGGTCTGCCTTTGGTTCAGGTCATGATCCCGGGGTCCTGAGATGGAGCCCCACAAGCCCCACATCGGACCCACTGCTCAGCCCGGAGCCTGCTTCTCCCTTCCCCTCTGCCCCTCCCCCCACTCGTTCTCTCTCTCTCTCTCTCTCTCTCTCTCTCTCTCTTAAATAAATAAAATCTTTTAAAAAAAAAAAAAAAAGCATGCAGTGTCTGGCACTTACCAGGACCTCAAAAGGATCAGATGGTAGATGGATAGATGGAAGAATGGATGGATGGGTGGATGGATGGATGGATGGATGGATGGAAGAAAGGAACTCCCAGTTGTTGGAAAGTGAGTTTTAATCACCTTTGTAGACTTGGTACCTGCCACAGTACTTTGGCATGTAGTACCCACTAACTAAATATTTGCTGAATGAATAATCCACTTACATATACACATACTTTTGTACAAAGACAAGAGCTTGTGGAGAAGGTAACTTTTTGAACTGTAAAGAATCGAAGGGACTGAGAAATAAATGTGAGTGTAACTCTTATTATTTGTCAACACTTATCATTCACCATACTGCAGTGTAAAAAATCTCCCATGCATTCGTGTATTCATTCCAAAGATATTACGGAATGCCTGCTAAGTACTAAGTTCTAGTCTAGTTATTGATAATGAACAGTGAACAGAAAAACGTGATCTGCATTCTCACAGAAATCACCTTCTATTTGGAGATAACAGACAATAAGCCACTAACTAGGCAGCATGTTAGTACGGAGAAAGAAAAAATTCAGCTGGGAAGAGGAACAAAGTGATGATGCAGAGGTTGCTATTTTAGCCACAAAGGCCTTTCTGATACTGTGACATTTGAGCAGAGACCCCAAAGATGTGGTGAGGATAAGTCATGAATTTTTCCAAAGGTAGAGCACTCCGGGCAGAACAGCAGGTGCAAAGGCCCTGAGGCAGGAGCATGCTTGGTGGGTTTGAGGAACAGCCAGGAACCCAGTTGATGGGAGGGGGGTGAATGAAACAGATAGTCACAGGAGATTAGAGGATTTTGAACAGAAGAGTGCTGGAATCTCCCCAGGCTCTGGCTCTCACCAGCTACTGCCCACCTCAAAACCAGCAGCTAGTGGGATGAGTCTGGGAGCCGACAGGGTAAACCGTAAGTTACACACAATGTGGATGATGACCCTGCCCCACCCAACTTAGGCTCCTGTTGGCTTGGTATTGACCTGCAAATGCCTGTCTGGGCCTCTGCACGCTTGACTTGCCATGGCCTCAGCTGCCATCACTGGGAGTTGCAGGACCTAGATAGCCAACTGCCCCATGCAGTAAATCAGACTATAAACTCATCCCAGCTATACTCAAGCAGTTGACCCCTTCATCCTGAAATCTCTCTCAAGGAAAAAAGTCCATGATCCATCCTTGTAAATCTGAAATCTTTCTTTTTTTAAGATTTTATTTATTTACTCATGAGAGACACAGGCAGAGGGAGAAGCAGGCTCCATGCAGGGAGCTCAATGCGGGACCCGATCCCAGGACTCCGGGATCACACCCTGGGCCAAAAGCAGGCACTAAACCGCTGAGCCACCCAGGGAACCCTGTAAATCTGAAATCTATACTTCAATTTTGGGTGGCTCTTTTTTTTTTTTTTTTTTTTTTGAAGGAATAGGAAATACTGTATAAGTTAAAAGGATACTTTTTTAATAGATTTTATTTTTTAGGGCACCTATATGGCTCAGGGCGTTTAAGCATCCATCTCTTGATTTCAATTCTAGGTATGTATTATATCCATGAGTTAGTACATGCACGTATTTTCTTGTTCTGTCAAATGAGAGAGCCCGGAAGCAACTCCATGGTTGTGAAATCAAGCCTCACATCAGGCTCTGTGCAAGGCCTGCTTGAGATTCTCTTTCCCTCCCCTCCCTCTGCGCCTCCCCACTCAGTCGCTCTCGCTCTCTCTCTCAAAAAAAAGAAAAGGAAAGAAAAGAAATAGACCTTATTTTTTAGAACACTTTTAGATTTACAGAAATATTAAGAAAATAATACAGAGTTCCCACATACCCCACACCCAGCTTCCCCTGTGATTACATCTCACATTAATATGTAGCATGTATGATTCCTTTGTTATAATTATTGAACCAATATTGATACATTATTATTAACTAAAGTCCATGGTTTATTCAGATTTCCTGCACTCTCCCTCTCTTTGCATTCCAGAATCTGGTCTGGGATACCACATTATGTTTAGTTGTCACATCTCCTTAAGCTTGTCTTGGCTAAAAAAAAAAAAAAAAAAATTAAAAAAAAAAAAAATTAAAAAAAAAAAAAAAAAGCTTGTCTTGGCTGTGACCCTTTCTCAGACTTTTCTGGTTTTTTTGTGACCCTGACAGTTTTGATGAGTACTGGTCAGGTCGTTTGTAGGAAGCCACTCTGCTGAAATTTGTCTGATTGGTTTTTTTCTCATAATTAGACTTGGGTTATGAGCTTGGGGGTAAAGACCACAGGCCATTTCATCACATCGTGTCAAGGGTAATGTACTATCAGGGTGATTTGTCACTGTTGGTGTCAGCCTGGATCACCAGGCTGAGGTAGCACTGGTCAGGGTCCTCTCCTGTAAAGTTACTCCCCCACCTTCTCCAATCTTGTTATCTTTGGAAGGAAGTCACTACGCACAGCCCACACTCATGAAGTGGGGAGTTACGCTCTGCCTCCTTAAGGTTGGAGTGTCTACACATATTATTTGGAATTCTTTTGAAAGGGAAATCTCTTTCTTCTTCCCCATTTATTTATTATTCTATCACTTATTTACATCACTATGGACTCATATTGGGGCTCCAATCCACTACTACTTTGTTAATTATTTTTGCTCAAATTGTTTCCAGTTTTGGCCATTGGAAGCTCTCTCCCTTGACTCCTTTCTTCTTTTGACATATACTCATCATTGTAAGGGTTTGGGGGTTTCGCAGGGCGTGAGCTATTTCTTAGCTTTTGGCACTGCCAGACACTACAGGCTCATCTTGTGTATCTTGCCCCTGTCAACAATCAACCATTTCCCCTAGGAGTCCTGGTTTCTTCTACTAAAGAATGGTATTAAAAACCAAGATCTGGGGGCGCCTGAGTGGCTTAATAGATTAAGTGACCAACTATGGATTTTGTCTCAAGTCATGATCTCAGGGTCATGAGATCAAGCCCTGTGTCGGGTTCTGTGCTCAGCAGGGAGTCTGCTTGAGATTCTCTCTTTCCCTCTGACCCCACTCCCTGCACATGCCCTCTCTCTCTCTTAAATAAATAAATCTTAAAAAAAAAAAAAAAAAAAAAGAGGGAGATCCCTAGGTGGCTCAGCAGTTTGGCACCTGCCTTTGGTCCAGGGTGCAATCCTGGAGTCCCGGGATCAAGTCCCGTGTCAGGCTCCCAGCATGGAGCCTGCTTCTCCCTCTGCCTGTGTCTCTGCCCCTCTCTCTGTCTCTCTGTCTCTCATGAATAAATAAATAAAATCTTAAAAAAGAAAAAAAAAGAAAAAAATCAAGAAAAGTAAAGAAATGAGGGCAGCCCGGGTGGCTCAGTGGTTTAGCACCGCCTTTAGCCCGGGCCTGATCCTGAAAACTGGGATCGAGTCCCACGTCGGGCGGGTTCCCTTCATGGAGCCTGCTTCTCCCTCTACCTGTGTCTCTGCCTCGCTCCCTCTGTGTCTCTCATGAATAAATAAAGAAATAATAAAATCTTTTAAAAAAATAAAGCAAGTTTTTAAAAGAAAAAAAAAAAAGAAATGAAAAAGAAAGCAAGATCTGGGCACAAGGTGTGCTCACTGCTACTGGAATGTTGTTGCTTCCAGGCTCTTCAGCTGACAGAGCAAGAAAATATGTGCATGTACTAACATATATGTATAATATATATATATATATATATATATATATATATAATATTTCTGTAGATAACGATCTGAACCTATAGGAAGGTAAACAAGAGTTCATGCTGATGTCTCCAACTCATACCTGTTTCCACATGGATCATTCTAGCGTATCTGTTAATTTCCACTCCAACAGCAGAAAACCTGGCTTCCACCATATGCTGTCCATTTCATTGTTCAATTCCAGTCTGCATTGGCAGCGGTGTCAGAACTTAACCAGTGTCCCGTGGGAAACAACCTTATCTACTAGAATACCGTGCTTATGTGCACTTTATTTTGCCTTTAGTCTTATAGACCCCACTCATTTTGAAGGTTACTTAGGTCAACACATTTCCCCAGCCCTCTTCAGCAAGCTAGTTTCTTACATTTGTAATACAGTTAGATTCTCTTGTTGCCTTCTGCATTCCTTCCTTAGATCTAAAGGGAAAAGTTTTTTGCCTTTTTTTTTTTTAAATAAGCTCTATGCCCGATGTGGGGCTTGAGCTTGTAACCCCAAGATCAAGAGTCACATGCTCTACCAACTGAGCCAGCCAGGGACCTCTAAAAGGACACTTTTTTTTAATATTTAATTTTTTTAAGTAATCTCTATACCCAACGCAGGGCTCAAACTTACGACCCCAAGATCAAGCGTTGTTTGCTCAGGGTACCTGGCTGGCTCTAGTCAGGAAAGCACGTGACTCTTGATTTCAGGCTCATGAGTTTGAGACCCATGTTGAGAGTAGAGATTACTCAATCAGTAGGTAAATTATTTTTAAAAAGAGAGACAGGGGGACACCTGGGTGGCTCAGTGGTTGAACATTTGCCTTTAGCTCAGGTCATGATGCCGGGATCCTGGGATCGAGTCCTGCATCAGACTCCCCACAGGGAGCCTGCTTCTCCCTCTATGTATGTCTCTGTGTCTCCTGTGTATCTCTCATGGATAAATAAATAAAATCTTTTAAAAGAGAGAGAGAGTTGCATGCTATACTGACTGAGCCAGCCAGGTGCCCCTGGGGACATTTTTTTTACACATTTTTCACATTTCATCTCTAGTTAGGATAATAAATTCACAGAGAAAAGCTACCATAAGACACAAAGTGGTACAGTCATACTTTTTTTCATTGCCTTGTTTTTTTTTTTTAATATTTTATTTATTTATTCATGAGAGACACAGAAAGAGAGAGAGAGGCCGAGACACAGGCAGAGGGAGAAGCAGGCTCCATGCAGGGAGCCTGACGTGGGACTTGATCCTGGGTCTCCAGGATCACGCTCTGGGCTGAAGGTGATGCTAAACCTCTGAGCCACCCGCTAAACCGCTGAGCCACCCGGGCTGCCCTGCCTTGGTTTTAAAAAAAAAAAAAAGGAAGAAAGAAAGTAATTCTCAGATTACACAACTATTACATTCATTATAATTTAAAGTTAACTACTTAATACTACTTTAAAACTGCCCCAAGCCCAGTTCCCCGACTAGTGGTGAACACTGCTGTACATCTGGGCTATGTCTGTGCTCACTTGTTTTTTTTTTTTTTTGCATTTATATCCTCATATATATATCCGTAGAAAATGTGTAATAATGCTGGGGCACGTGGGTGGCTCAGCCAGTTAAGCAGCTGACTCTTGATTTCCACTCAGGTCTTGATCTCAGGACCGTGAGTTCAAGGCCCGCTTTGAGCTTCATGGTGGGTGTGGAGCCTACTTTAAAAATATACATATGTGTGTAGTAATGCTGTGTGTGTTCTGACATAAATGGTTTCACACATAACTGCTGCAACTCGATTTTTTCCAAACTGTTCAGCTTGGCTATCTTTCAAGTCCATGTGTGTGGCTGTGTGCCCCATGAGTAACATTGCACAGAATGGACATGTTGGTTCCCATTGTGGGGCTTCCTGTACTATATAATCAGTAGCACTGCAGTGACATTCTTATACCTGTACAAGCGCTTTGCTAGGTCATAGAAATGCACATTTTCTGTAACAGCTACTGTCAAACTGCCTATCAGCATAGTCAAGCTAGAAAAAAAAAAAACTTTTCCATATTACAAAGCTGAGTGGGACAGAGAAGAGAATCAGATTGCCAGTTTCTAATTTGTCTTAATGTTTCTCTCCAGAGAATAGTAACTAGGGGGTAAGACTCACTGTGTGTTATTTAAAAGAACCTCCTGCTGTGATGATTTCCAGTGCTTTTAAAATGTTAATAGTTAAATTATTACAAGAGGGGCAGTGTGGTATAGCGGTCTACCCGCTGGGTCACTGATTCTAAGCAGATGCTGCAGCAATTGTTGGAATCTGCAGGAACCCCTTATCTGCTTGACAGGGGCTTGGGACGCCACAGGCACAGAAGGACCAAGATGGGAGATGCAAGGGGAGATTCTTCATGGCCTCCCACGTGCTCCCAGCGAGTAGGAAGCTCATGAGTTCATGCAGCAGCCACGCCGGATCATCTACCAGGGGCTGGCCACAGGGTTGGCCTTGTGGCATCCAGTTATTCAGACAGGCTGAACATTTCCAGAATCTCCATCTGGGATCTGCAATGGCAGAGGCGGCCGCTGCGTTTCTGCACCCTTGTTTCCCATTTGGTTGAGCATATGTTGGGTGCCCAGCAGGAAGCCCAGCCCTGGGGAGGTAGGGGTAAGAGAGATACGCTGCTGGCCTGGGTCTGCTCACACCTGGCTCTGCTAGCCATCACCTCAGACTCGCAGCTCAGTCCTGACATGGCCATACTTAGGGGCATGTGAGTCCCTTTCTGGGCTAGCTGGGGAACGGGAGATGTGTGAAGCATCCTTAAATAATGTGAATGGCGGAGTCAGTCCTCCCAGATGTGCCCGATGTGCATCATTTCCAGCCTCACTCTCACAGCCCTCTTTGAGCTCCCAGAATTATTTCCTAGGTGATTGGGAGTTCGGATGGATGTGTGAAAGCTAATAACTTGCTGTGCTGCTATTTAATCAGATGTGGAAAAATTAAATTAAAGCTGCTCACAATGTCCCTGTTCTGATTAATCAGAATCAGGTATATACTTCACATTCAGGGAGCAGATTCCCCACAAAGCAGGCTCTACTCACACAACCTGACAACTGTGGGAAGTCATAGATGGTGCCATCTGAGGAGGAGGAGGTGGGGAAGGTTTCAGACAGATTTTTTTTTAAAGGTTTGCGGAGGAGCTTTCATTAGAACACTAATTATTGGGGGTTTGTTCTCCCAGTGGTCCTATAATTTGGCACAATTGGCTCCAGAGTGGGGAGCGCAGAGATGGAAGGAGACGGGTTATTTCCACTTATTACTGGTTTATAGCTTTTCTCAGAGCAGATGTGATTTCTCTCATTCTGTCATTGGTCAAGCAGTGAATTCTCTCCTCTCCTCAATTCTGTGTTCTGGACCTTGTTCGTCCTGCCTGACGGTTGAACTGTGCCCCCCTTCCCAGAAGATATGCTCAAATCCCACCACCCCGACCTGTGAATGTGACCTTATTTGGAAATAGGATCTGTAGACACATCAGGTTAAGGCGAAGTTGTATTGAATTAGGGTGGGCACTAAATCCAATTTGCACCCACCCTAATCCTAAAGGCTGGTGTCTTTTTTTTTTTCAAGATTTTATGTATCTATTAGAGAATGAAAGAGAGAGAGAGCACGCACACACGCACAAGAAGGGGGAGCAGAGGAGGAGGGTAAAGCAGAGTTCCTGCTGAGCAGGGAGCCCAATGTGGGGCTTGATCCCAGGACCTCACGATCATGACTGAGCCACCCAGGTGCCCCAAGGCTGGTGTCTTTATAAGAGAAAGGACAGAAAGATTTGAATGCAGAAGTTAGGAGAGAAACCTTGAACAAACTCTCCCTCAAAGCCTTCGGAAGGGACCCGCCTGCCAACAACTTGATCTCGGAATCCTGGCCTCCTAAACTGCAAAAGAATACATTTCTGTTGTTTTAAGCCACCTAGTAGGTGGCAGTTTTTTCCAGCCACCCTGGAAATTAATAAAACCTGTCTTTTGGTTCTCTTGAAAAAGGAGGCTTTGAACCCAGATATCCTGTTTCCGCCAAAGAAAGATTCAGCCCCACATCCAGCACTGGCTTTCAGTTCCAAAATCTAGCTGCCTCCTGTTCTCCTTGCTTTGCGGCAAAATCAAGTGCCAATCGCCTATGTCAGCGGCTGCTGGACACTTGAAGTCTGCTTGCCCAGTGACCCAGCTCCACATCCCAGCATAGTGGAGCTGCGGTGTAGGGGTGGAGCTAGGACCCACCAACAGGACAAACAGGGCTGTGGCCTCCTGGCCTATTTCTTTCACAGGGAAGAGACTACAAGGCCGTGGGCGGGCCACCCTGGTTGGTTCCAACATGAAACACACGGGCTTTACCACGAAATGCATGCGCAGGGGTCAGGAGTGGTGGGCAGCCTAGTCCTAGGTTCTCTATGCCTAGTGTTTTCCTTCAAAGGATCCACTCAGGATCCATTGCTTCTTCCATAAGATCATAAAATTTTAGAGCTGCAAAAGGGGTGTGATTCAGTCCAAGTCTCCACCCAATTTTATTTATAATAATGCCATCTGCTATTGTTGAATAACAGTATAAATAATAGCAAATACTTATTGAATACATATTGTGTGCCAGGAAATGCTAAAAATGCTAAAAAAAAAAAATATTTATTATTTGAGAGAGAAAGCGTGAGCAGAGGGAGGGGCAGAGACAGAGAGGTAGACTCCACACTGAACACAGAGCCCAACATGGGGCTCCATCCCAGGACCCCAAGATGATGACCTGAGCCAAAATCAGGAGTCAGACACTGAACCAACTGAGCCACCCAGGCGCCCCTGTGCCAGGAAATTGCTAAGTGGTCTGTTTATATTAACTTATTTAATCATCACAGTAACATTTTGCTATAAGGACTCTCATTATTCCCAACCTATAGATAAAGAAGCTCAGAGAGAAAAGAAATCTGCCCAGAGAGCATTTGCTCGCAAATGGCAAGATCGTGTTTGCCTGACCATGAGGCCTCGGAGCCCTGCAGAGGTTCAACACGATACAATATGCCTTACTTCACGCAGCCAAAGAGCAAGAGCAATAAGATCTGGAGCTACAGTGCCTGAGTGTGGGACTGTGTTTTTGTTTTTTTTTTTTTACTTTAATTTTGTTTTATTTTTTTAGATTTTATTGACTTATTCATGAGAGACACAGAGAGAGGTGGAGACACAGGCAGAGGGAGAAGCAGGCTCCCTGCAGGGAGCCCGATGCAGGACTTGATCCCAGGACCCCGGGATCACGACCTGAGCTGAAGGCAGATGCTTAACCACTGAGCCACCCAAATGCCCCGGGACCGGGTCTTCTTAATACAGACCCAGCTGCACACACGAGTGCATGTGCCAGCATGTGCATGTCAATGCACGTGCACATGCACACACACACACACACACACACACACACACCTCTTAAGAAGAGGGACCATTCGTCACTTCCAAGAGAACACAAGCTTAGAGGAAAGGATTTAGGAGAAAGACCCCATTGTGTTATCAGGCTACCCAGTTCCCACTGATGTAAACAGTTTCTCCAAAACAAGTTTGCCTGAGCGTTTCCCTCCCAAAACTGCATTAGTGAGTCGGATCCGAGAGGGGCAGTCACAGGAAGAGCACAGGCAGCCAAAGGGTCTCAAGATGCAGAGCCGGCGAGAGGGCCATGCAGGGCAGTCGGCTGCGGCGGCCACCTGGGGGCCACCCTCGCCCCTGGGAGTTCTTCCAAGTTCTCCTCTGCCGTGGTCAGTCCTCCCCTCTGGCCCGGGGTGCCCACTGTGTTTGCAAAACGAGGCCACGGAATGACAGCCACGGCAGTGCCAGTACCCCGATGGCGGTCCCCATCGTCCCCCAGCCCCGCTCCGGGACAAGACCCCTTCCCACCTGGCCAGGCCTCCGTGATAGACGCGGCCTGTGCGGGAGCACGGGATGCGCACACGGAAAGCACCACCGCTGCCAGCTGGCCTGCCGCGGAGCTGCCTGGTGGCCTCAGGGGCGGGTTATTAATGAGGAGCCGCTTGCGGGCCAGCTGTGCCCAGCGACCCAGGAGTTGGTCCAGCAGCAAGTGGGGCTCCTCCTCCTGCCTCCCTCGTGGGGAGCCGGAGACCTTGGGGGCATCTGCAGACTCAGAGATGGGGGGTGACTTCCGTGCCCGGTCCTGCGGTGACTGTGTGTGTGTGTCGCCTCTCCTCGTCCAGCTGCCAGCCCACTGGCTGGAGGGAGAGAGGTAGGGCAGGATGCCACTACCCCCACCGCTGTCACCGGCCTGGCCGCGCCACCCAGCACCCACAGCAGCCCCTGCCGCCCGGGCTGTTCCGTGCAGGAAGGGTCATCTTGCTAGAATTCCCGTGGGCTCAGAGCACAGAGAAGCCATGTGCGTGGAGCCGGGGGTGGGGGGCAGTTCCTATTGCCCCAGAAAAGGGCACAGAGGAGAGAAAGGCCAAGGGTGGGAAGTGAAACAAGTGGCTTTGCCCAAGTGGCGGGAGGCAGGGAGGCAGGGCTGCATCTACCGAGGTGGTGCTCTGGCCCGCCAGCCAGGTGCCGGGCACCCTGGGATCTTCCAGAGGCTGCCCCGAGGGACACCAGCCCCTTGGAGGTAAAGAGAAGGTACCAGGGACTCGGGAGAGAGCCACGGTTAGCTCGGCCTGGTCCAGGTACTCGAATTAACCGCCTGCGCCGAGATCGCAGCCCAGAGAAGCAGCTGTGGGCCCAGGATGCTCCGAAGCCGCAGATGTCAGCCCTCCAGACCCGTTACAGGACGCAGCCGGAGTCTAGCTCCCACTTTCCAGGCCGCGCCCCCAAGCACCCCAGGGCGTAGGGCAGCTCTGCGGTCAGAAGACCTTTCAGGGCTTATATGGGCACCCGAGTTTTAGAGGAATCCCAGGTTAGGGAGGGCTGCGGGGAGGCCCCTCTCCTAGGCTCTCCGGCAGCGCCACCTGTGAAGGCCTTCCTGGCCAGGCCTTCCGCCGCGGCCTCCAACACCAGAAATCCGCTTCAAAAGCAGGGCTCGCTCCCTGTGCTGTTGCTTTTTCAGTAATGGGGGGGCTTTAGTCTGTCCTCTGTCTATGGAGCTCCCGAATCCTACCTTCCTGTCTCCCCTGTGGGCTCCAGGTACACCCCCGATTTACATAGGGGTCAGATTTGCCCCAGATGTAACGCAGCCCCTCCTTCCAGACCTGCATGCTCCCTGCTGGCTCCTGCCCCAGCTCAAGAGGGAGCTCAAGAGGGAGCTCTGGGGTATCTCTCTGGGATCTGGTCAGCACCATGAGGGGTTTGGAGATCCTAACCGAGTGAGACACACAGTCATGCATGAATTTAGGAAACCAGAAAGACCCAAAGCCCCAAGTAGCCATTGTGTTTGTGGAAGCTCTTTAACCTGGAAAGGTTAAAAGATACCGGGATACTGGTTTTGTCAACTACCCATGCTCCCTAGGGAAGGCCTCCCAAGCCTCTGAGAGGTGAGAGGTAGAGCAGAGCCTACCCCATGGGGCCTCCTGAATGGGGTGTGGGAGAAGGGTGCCGTCCAGAGGAAAGTTAAAGCCTGTTGTTGGAAGAAGAGATGAAGGGGGAATGAATGCCGGGCAGGCCAAGGTACCAAGCGCTCTCCTTACCCATCTACTCCTTTGCCTCCTGCCCTCACTTCCCTTCCCTTATCTGCCGGTCAGGTCAGCTACTGGTTGCAAAAGGAGAGGTGGCTCTGTTGCGGTGGGCGAGGTGCGTCTGACCGTAGTCTTGTTCATTTGAGGTCTGGATATGACGTGGACATGCCGCAGGCACCATGATACGTGACTTTGGTTCATCACCTGTTTGTGCTTTCTTTCTTTCTTTCTTTCCCTTTTTTTAAAAAGATTATTTATTTATTTATTTATTTGAGAGAAAGAGAGAGAGAGAGCATAGAGGGAGAGGGAGAAGCAGGCCCCCTGCTGAGCAGGGAGCCCAATGCTGGGCTCCATCCCAGGACCCTGGGATCATGACCTAAGCCAAAGGCAGACACTTACCCGACTGAGCCCCCCAGGTGCCCCTGTGCTGTCTTTCTGCACCTGGAGCCTGAGGGTCCCTCCTCAACTCAGAGCCCAGCCCCTCCCCCCACAGATAAATCCTCTGTCCCTGTCCTGTGCTCGACCTGCACGCGGGTGCTGCAGCCTTCTCTGGGCTTTTGTTTTGTTCTGGGCTTCCTGTTCTATTTTTGAACGGTTGTAGCCTGGACACGTGCCTTGGCGGACGCAGAGCCCATGTGAATGGCTAGCATCCGACCTGAATACCTGCCCTGCAGTTAGGGACCTGGCTTTGCCCTGAGTGCCAGGTGGCTGCCTGCCTCCTGTCACCACCCTCCCGACCTGGCTGGCCACATTTTCTCCCCCTACTGTCAACAGCTAACCAAGAACTGCCTGTGAAGAGGTGTTTCCTCGCCTGGGAGATTCCAGAGAGTTCATACCCATCTGTGCCCCGCCTCTCCAGGGAGCCCTGGGCATCCACACCCAAAAGCCGGATGTGGCCCAGTCTCTCTGGAACAGTGGGTCCAGCAGTGTTGTAGCTTTCTTAAACCTTCTTCAATCCTGTCTACCCCGAGGGTGGAGGTGGATACATTTACCTGGGTTCTTAGGATCACTCAGCTTATGCGAAGCAGCTCACAGGAACTCAGAATTCCGACCACTGACTTGCTGGCACTCATCCAAACAAGAACTTCTGCAAAATGCCCTACCCTTCCTGTGGCCACTGGGGCTGGACCCACGCGAACGCTCTTTGCCCCTCGGGTGTCCTGCTTGTCCTGTCCCCCATCGGGCTCCTCGAAAGGAGCCTGCTTCTTTCTCCCTCTGCCTGTGTCTCTGTCTCTCTCTCTCTCTCTGTGTCTCTCATGAATAAATAAAACCTTTTTAAAAAAAATTTTTAATGAACAAATAAATAAAAGGGGAGCAGTTTTAAAACAAGAATGCCAGGATCAAGTTTGGTGACAAAGATACTTGTATCTGATTTAAACTTCACCTGCTCCCATTTCTTCTCCCTCCACCCCCTCCACAAAAAAAAAAAACACACACACACACACACACACAAAAACAAAGAAACACCTTTTAATGCTGGATATTAACCATTTCCCAGTTGTCTTATTAAGAAACAATTATAGGGCACCTGGGTGGCTCAGTGGTTGAGCATCTGCCTTTGGCTCAGGTTGTGATCCTGAGGTCCTGGGGATCAAGTCTCACAATGGGCTGGGGCAGGGGTGCCTGCTTCTCCCTCTGCCTGTGTCTCTGCCTCTCTCTCTCTCTCTCTCTCTCTCTCATGAGTAAATAAATAAAATCTTAAAAAAAAAAAAAAGAAGCACCAATTATAATTTTGAACTTCTGATTTTAAAATACCAATATTTGGGGATCCCTGGGTGGCGCAGCGGTTTGGCGCCTGCCTTTGGCCCAGGGCGCGATCCTGGAGACCCGGGATCGAACCCCACGTCGGGCTCCTGGTGCATGGAGCCTGCTTCTCCCTCTGCCTGTGTCTCTGCCTCTCTCTCTCTCTCTGTATGACTATCATAAATAAATAAAAAAAAATAAAATAAAATACCAATATTTGTACTGTTATAAAAAATTATTGCTGATTAATGAGAAAAAGCAAATATACTAATTCAAGAATGAATATGAATAGGCAGTTCATAAGAGAAGAAATTCAAGTAGTCAATGAACATGAAAATGTTCAACCTCAATGATAAGCAAAAAAATAAATACATAAAGCAAAAACTTATCAAAATGGCAAATGTTTAGGAGTCAACAATACCAAGGATTAGTGAGGAAGAAGGAAAACAGACTCCCTTCCAAGCTGATGAGCATGTAAACGGGGGCTCCCCTTCCACCAGCCATTTGATGACACATATTAAAGGGCCTGGAACCAAAAGCTCTGTTTCTAGGAATTTATGTAAGAAAATAAATAGAAATATGTGCAAGAATTTACTTAAAGGATGTTCACTACAGAATTATGTAGAATAGCAAAAAATTGGAACCAATCTGAATGCCAAACAGTAGGGCTGTGACAAGAGTAAGTGCATGTCTCAAAATAGTTTTATAAAGTGTTCCACGGGGCACCTGAAGTGGGTTAAGTGCCTGATTCTTGGTTTTGGCTCAGGTCCTAATCTCAGGGTTGTGAGATCCAGCCCTGCATCGGGCTCTGTGCTCAGAGTGTGCTTGGGATTCTCTCTCTCCCTCTCCCTCTGCTCCTCCACTCTGCCCCCCTCCCTCCCCACATACTCTCTCTCTCCCTCGCTCAAATCAATAAATCTTTTTAAAAAAATTGTTTCGTATAATAGAGCAATGTTCACAATGTGGAAAATAATAAACATTCAATACACTTAATACACAGTGCTTGGTACAATCTCATTTTTGAAAATATGCACCTTCATGAATTTTTAAACAAAAAGGTGTGTGGTGCCCATGGGTAATATTTATTTCCTTCCTCATTCATATCTGAATTTTCTAAATCCTTTATTACATACATATTACTTATACAATTCAACTTTTTTTTTTTTAAGATTTTTATTTTTAAGAGATCTCCACACCCAGCATGGAGCTTGAACTCACAACCCCAAAGTCAAGAGTCACACGTTCCACCGACTGAGCCAACCAGGTGCCCCATATGATTTCCTTTTTTTTAAACAATTTTAACAAACAAGTAACATGATAACAGTTCCAGAGTTAAGGTGCGTGAGAGCCCACTTTGGTTTTGGAGTTTGTTTGGAGGTTGGTTGGTTGGTTGGTTGGTTGGTTTCTAGGCCAGAATCTAAATGGATCAGAAAAAAACAGCTGGGCTCCTCATACAAAATATCTAATATTATTGTGGAGATTTTCAAATCCTGAAGGGAATAATGAAAAGACGAGGTCTGCTCAGGTTTTCATTTTACCACCTACACCCTGTCATTGAAATTTTTCCTTACAGATATGAAGAGTAACTACTGACATGTCCCAGTGGGATTTTAATTTATATAATGGAGCTAGTATTACATTTTTCTTATCTTTTAAAAAATCCTTTAAATTCTACTTGTACCCCCTTCTCCTGAGTGAAAAGCAGATTTGCTGGCAGCTTACTAAGGTAGGGATGACATAAATGCCTCCTGAGGCATTTCTTTCTCTTTCTCCTTTCTGCCCCTTTGAGAGGGCTCCTTTTCTGTGCTTATACCTTCAGCCTGCTGGTGTCCAAATGGGAGGCCCCAGCCAATCAACATGACAACCGCTTCCTCCAAGTATCTGTAGGATGGGAGATGGGAGGATTGATTTGTCTCAGAATAGACTAGAATCATCATTGGAGTATTTGGAGTGTGCTTGGAGCTGATTTTTCACACCATTATCCCTGCTTCACTTTGGGAGTATGGGGTTGGGGACATTTTTTGAAAAATATGCCACGAGTAACAATCTTATCCAGTGTAGTAGGGGAGTAGTCGGGAGCAAAGCTGTTGGGTTTAATGTGAATTTCCGCCATTCACAAGTGAGTGCTCCTCCCACACCTTGGGGTTGGTTGTGGGATCTTTGACAGTATTGGAGTCATGTGACCCACTAGGGTGATAATAGTAATGCCTTCAGGCATTATTTAGATAGCTCACCACTCCAGTTATTCAAGATTATAACTTCCTTATTTTTTTTAAAGATTTTATTTATTTATTCATGAGAGACAGAGAGAGGCCGAGACACAGGCAGAGGGAGAAGCAGGCTCCATACAGGGAGCTGAATGTGGGACTCGAACCCGGATCTCCAGGATCACGCCCTGGGCTGAAGGCAGGCGCTAAACTGCTGAGCCACCCAAGGATCCCTTCCTTATATTTTTGAAAGCTCTTCTGTTTGGCACCAAAGGGATTCAGGATTCATACTGTTGTGAAGTACAACACGAAAGAGCATGGATTTTAGAAAATTGGGAAGCTCTGAGGAATTACTGGGGCTGCCCAATACTGCGCACTTCTCCTGTGCTGGATATGGGGCGTAGCACTTTATATAGTTCTCTCTCTTAATGCCCGCATGGATTCCAGGAGGTGGCTGTTACATCCCCATCCTCCAGATGAGGGCAAAAAGGCTCAGACACGTTAACATTCTTTGCCCAACATTAACATTCTTTGCCCAGCATTTCTGAGCTGGTAACTGCTGCTGGAGCTGGGTTTTGAACCCCTGCCTAGTTCTTGCCGGGTTGCTGCCTCCCAGAACATTCACCTAAGTAGTGAAATCTGTACTCAAAGTCAGACTTGTGTTATGACTCTCGGTGTGGCCTGAGCAAGGAACTTGCATCAGGTCTGCTTTGGATATAAGGTCTTCTGCAACTTGAGTGTGCGGTGGAGCGTCCCGGGGAGCTGGTAAAGCATAGAGTCCACTTTAGCAGGTCGGGGGTGGGTGCCACTAATGCCAATGCTGCAGATGGGAGGCCTCCTCCTAGGATAACGCAGCCCTGGGTATGGACGCAGCACTCCACGGGCAGGCGAAGATTCCGTTATGCAGATTATGGATTTAAATTCTGACTGCCAATTAGGGGATGGCTTGGGCAAGCTATTTAACCTCTCTGGACTTGCTTACTCATCTTGAAAATAAGGATTGAAATAGCAGCTCCTTCTCAGAGTTGTGAGGATTAGATGACATAAGCCACGTGAAGTACTTACAATTGATAGTTCTTAATCAGGATTTGCTTTTATTAGTAACACATGGAGCCACGCCGCCCAGGGTGGAGGAAGAGTGCTCTGGCCTCCGAGTGGGAAGGTTTGGGATCCCGCCAGGGCCACATCTGTAAGCCCGGAGTCTCCCTGGGGGTGAGAGGCCACAGAGCCCTCGGGCCTCTGAGCAGGTGGAGGGGTACCTGCATGGCCTCTGGCTCTGGGGATCAGTCAGGGGATTGGCTCCCCAGGCTTACCCTGGAAGTCCGGGCTGCATCCTGGCTTCCAGGGCCCACATCAAATTTGGCTGAGGCAGGGAGCACACGGCTGTCCCCCCGGAGCCCTGCCCTTTCCCCCTTGGGCCTTGGGTCGCCCTTCTTGCCATGATGCCTCGTATAGTTTAGGGACCTCCCTTCTTGTTGCATTTCTATCTGGGAAGGCCCCGCGCCCCGCGTGGGATGGCACAGAAGCCAGGGTGCTTCTCTGGGCCCTCGCGCCACCACCGCTTCACCTGCTGGGCCCCTGCAGCCGCCGCACATCTGCTCCACCCTGAGCCTGGTCACCGGGCGCCTGGTCGGCAGCATCCGCATCCCCGGGCCCCGGCCCCGCCTGTTGGACATTGTGGGTCCAGTGAGGTCAACAGATCAGGAGATGGTTGCCACGAACGAGGTACTTGGTTCGGGTTCCAAAGAGGAGGGGGCACTGCGTCACTCAGGGCCACAGGGAGAGGCACCCCGGTCAGCCAGGAGGCAGGGGAAACAGAGACAGCAGAGGCCAGCGCCTCTACTGTGGTTCTGTGATTTCCAGGAGAAGGAACAGGTGAGGCAGAGTAAGGAAGCTCAAGACTGGCCTGGAATAATCGAAGCAGGCGCTGGGGTGTAGGGGCTGTCTCTGGTCCTCTGCATCTGACCCTGGGGTGATTGGGATAGGCAACAGGGGCCTCGACTGTAAAGGAGGGGGTGCAGGGTATGGGTTTTAGATTGGTTGGTTTGCATATGAAAGATGCACTTGTGGGTGAGTCCTTTACTACCTCTGGGAATTGGCCACCCCGACAGGTCAACAAGGCCCTAAGATGTCAAAGCATCAGAAATACAGAGAAATTAAAAGGCATGATTAATACAGTGACGTATGGAATCCGCATCTTAACCACATCTCAGGGTAATTAATGAGCACACTAAAGTTTGAGAAGCACTGCCCTGGAGCACTCTTCTCTGACACTTTGAGTTGCGTCTGCTAAAAGCAACAGATGGACTAAGCCATTCTGTGTACAAGCAGGGACAGTGGGGCGCCTGGGTGGCTCAGTCGGTGAGGCGTCCCATTCTTGATTTCAGTTCAGGTCATGCTCTCAGGGTTGTGAGATTGAACCCCCGCAACCCAGCTCCATGCTGGGCCTGGAGCCTGCTTAAGATTCTCTCTCTCGGGGATCCCTGGGTGGCGCAGCGGTTTGGCGCCTGCCTTTGGCCCAGGGCGCGATCCTGGAGACCCGGGATCGAATCCCAAGTCGGGCTCCCGGTGCATGGAGCCTGCTTCTCCCTCTGCCTGTGTCTCTGCCTCTCTCTCTCTCTCTCTCTGTGTGTGTGTGTGTGTGTGACTATAATAAAAATATTTTTAAAAAAATTCTCTCTCTCTCCCTCTGCCCCTGCCCCCTGCATGCACACATGCATGCTCCCTCTCACTTTCTCTCTTTAAAAAAAAAAAAAAAAAAAAAGGCAAGGATGATGACTATGCACCTACCGGTTTGGGAGACTAGCTATATTGAAATCTTAAATGGACAGCTAAGACAGGAATGTCCAGAACATTAACAATGCCTTCCATTTCCCGGGCATATGCTAATAATCTTCTTTTGCTTGTTACTAATGATTGGTGTAGCAGTCATAGATACTGTGAAAACAAATGCGGGTTTAATTTTTTTTAAGATTTTATTTACTTATTCATGAAAGACACACACAGAGAGAGAGGCAGAGACATATGAGGCAGAGGGAGAAGGTGGTATTAATTTCTATAACAAAACTTATTTAAACGTAGGGAACTGACCACCTCATCAGTGAATGGAGAGAAAAACCAGTATTTTTATCCCATTTCATAATGGGAATATCGGTCAATAAATTATCCCATACAACTCAGGTTGTATGAGTAGCACTTCAATGTCTTTTAATGGGACATTAATCTCTTTGGTGTTTTGGTGTGACCAGCTATCTCTTTGGGCGACCAGTACAATTTCCATTCGTCAGCACGCACAGAAATTCCTTTAGGAGGAGCCCCAACTGGCCCACTCCATTTGGAGAAGAGGCAGTATATTGAGAAAGAATCGAGAGGAAGAGGAACCAGAGCCAAGTGTGGGTGTCGCTTAGAATCACAGTGCTTCGACATAAAGGGGCCTTTGAATCCATCCAGTGAAATCTCTCATTTTAAAGATAAGGACACTAAGGCCCAAGATGTTAGTAGCTTGCGTGAGGGCCTGAGACTCCTGGATGCAGAGACAGGGCAGGACGCAGGCTCCAGGCCCAGGGCCAGCCTTCGCTGTTCCCCGTGGCACTGGAACCATTTTCTCCTCTTCCCCCGTCCCCCCTCCCTCCCCATTTCGGCAGAGCGCCTCCTTCTCTTAGATCCCAGCCAAACGCTTCGTGCCCAGTCTGGCAGTACTGACAGCGCAGCCGTGTATTTCATTTCTTTGCTTTATTTATTTATACCCAGCCTTGTTGCAAAAGGATTTAAGGCAGCTTGTAAAATTGCAAACAAGAGGGCAAGATGAAATAAATTTCAAATAAGTGAGAAAGATGAGACAAAGGAATAAGTAGCTTCCCAGCAGCTTTGCCCAGTGCCACCTGTCTAGGGCCGTGGAGCATCCGGCTGTGAAATTCGGGTGACTGACCGGAGGTCTGTGCACATGGCCCCTCTAACTCAGCACTTTGGTGGGTTCTTCTCCCTGGCTGGTTTTAGCACCTCTGCCCCTTTGTGGTCAAGATGCTCTTGAAGGTCACTCTGAGGGACTTGGAAATTCTCTGCAGCGAGTGACACCTGCAGGGTTGGCCACGGTGGTGATGGTGACAGTGATGGGGTTGCTGTGGTTGCGCTATTGAGGCCAGGCAAGAGAGAAGAGCTCGCTGGTCCGCAGAACCTTGAGACCATTGAGAGCTGCCCCGATTAGTGCCCCCCCAGCCCCTGCAGGCTGGCAGGAGGAGGCTGAGTACAGCCAGAGTCCACAGTCCCTGCTTTCCGCCACCCCCCACTCACCTTTAATCCTTCCTGCACCATGTCCACCTCTGCCTCAGCTCTGCCCTCTTGGTTCGGGGAGGCCAGCTCCCTGGATGCTGTGACTTCTTCATTTGAGAGACCCAGGCTTCCTCCCTGCCCTGTACACCTCCAGTGTCTCCCACAGACAGGCCTCCTTCTCAGGGAGGCTTTGCCTCAGGTGTGCTGTCTCTGGCTTCTGGAGGCTTGTTCTGACGACCCCCTCCCACCCCCCCACTGGTTTGGGTGGCTTCTTTGATGCCTTCCAAGATCCCACTCCTGCAAAATGAATCAAAGCTAACCCCACCAGAAATCCCAGTACTCGTGACAGCTCTCACCCCTAGACATGTCTGGAAATGTGCATTTTGTGGCTGTCATAGTAACCAGCATTGATGGGATCAGAGGCACTAAGTGCTCTGCAGTGCCTGGGACAGCTCCGCCCAAGGAGAAATTATCCCACCAGACATGCCAGGTGCATCCCTGCCGATAAACACTGATAAGAACTCAGAAACGCCTAAATATTTACAGTCGTACAGTAGCATCCCAACAGCCACGCTGCAGATTTCTTGGTTTGTGCCCAAGAGTTTAGTGGGAGGAAATCACTAAATTATTTTTATCTACACAGTGTGGTTAGAAAGAATTACATTCTGAAGGGTCAGGCTCTGCTGGGAATTGTTTATTTCATTAGGCCGAAGTCCCACGGTCAGATCAAGCTGCGGCCCGACTCAGGTCACGTGTGGCCCTGCGTGTGGGACCCAGTAACTTCTCAGCTCAGCTGGGCTCCCTGGAGTTGGTGAGAGCCCCGTGAACTGCCAGGGCCGCCTGGTGCTGTCAGACCACCCCAAGCCCCCGAGGGGATGCCAGTAGCCAGCAAAGCACCAGTGACTTGTAACTGGTTGCATTGGGAACATTTCTCCGGAGAGGTTTTGGGTTTTTTCTGCAACAAGCAAAGGAGCAAAGCACTCAAAATTAAATAGACTGTTGCCTCATAAAGACCCACTGTTACAGGCAGCCCAGGTGGCTCAGCGGTTTACCGCTGCCTTCGGCCCAGGGCCTGATCCTGGAGACCCAGGATCGAGTCCCATGTTGGGCTCCCTGCATGGAGCCTGCTTCTCCCTCTGCCTGGTCTCTGCCTCTCTCTCTCTGTGTGTGTCTCTCATGAATAAATAAATAAAATCTTTAAAAAAAAAAAAAAAAACCACTGCTATGCTCTTAGGCTTAAAAAATAATTTTTGAGCCCACTGGCTAAGACAAGTAATTAAGACTAGCCCTCAGACCACTAAGAACTCCCGGCCCCTTGATCCCTGCATCCTGACTTGCTTTACCACGGACTGGCTAATTATTTCCTGATTTACCCATGCATTATCTAACACAATTCGAGTGCCTGCCATGTGCCAAAGTGGAGACAAGGACTTTGACTTGGGCCCTTTAGGGAACAGTGGGAGAGGAAGGCAGGCCCCTGGGTCGGTACAGAGCCGTGCACCACACACTAAGTGGAGGCATGTGCCCTGCGTATCCTGGGAGCTTCGAGAAGGGGACTTGAGTGCAACCTGGCAGAGGTGCAGGGTGATGGGGTCTCCCAGATAGCCCAGACCTGGTAACTGGCTGAACTGGATCTTGAAATTAAATGAAGAGTTAACCAAGGTGAAGAACGAAAGGGTGGATTCCAGGGAGAGAACACTGTGCACCAAATCAAGTCACAGAGGCCTGAAACAAAAGGCTCTCAGTAGTCCAGTGTGGCAGGAGGGAAGGAGGCTGGGGGCGGGGGGGGGGGGGGGGGGGGGGGGGGGGGGTTGTTCAGAATGAGCCATTGCACCCGGTGCCCCGGAGACAAGCACTGTGACAGATTCCTAGGGGCTGATTCTTCTGCGGCTCAAAGACACGAGAGGCCATTAGACATCTCTCAATGCCACATGTCAATCAAAATAATTAAAAGCAGAAGAACCGGAAAGCTGGTTCATATATTCCAACATCCATCTAGCTCTCCTCCCCAAAAAAGGCTTTTGATAAAATAAGATAAAGTGCCAAAAGATGTGTGTGTGTTCAATAGCAGGACATGAAGTGAGTGGAATAAAAGTAATAAAAATAAAATAAAATTTCTAAAAACCCAGTCCCTGTAAAACTGAGGAACTGCTGACTCTGGAGAGCAGAGCATACTTGGGTTCAGAGTCCAACAGACTTCAGATCCTAAATTCAGGGTCTGCTTACTCACTTGAGTTTTAACTGCTCTGGACTTGGATTTTCTCATCAAAACATGAGGGTGATAATACCGATCTCATCGTGTTATTGTGGAGATTAAACCATGTCATCCCAGTGGTTTTTATTGCCAGTTTTCCGTTTTGTTTGTTTTTTGAGTAATCTCCCCCCGGCCTGGGGCTCAGACTCACGACCCCGAGATTCAGAGTCGCATGCTCGGCCGAGGGAGCCAGCCAGCTGCCCCTACCAGCTGAATTGGTTGCTTTTGAAGGTACTAACTTCATCCAGAGCAAGTAACAAGATCATGATATAGGAGGATCAGTTATCCTTTGTGGAATAAAGAACAATCACAGATGAGTTAATAAAACAGATTCTAGAAATATCAAGAACTCCTATTCATTTATGTAATTCACTGGACAAATGTCTGCCACATACTTTTTACGGTCAGGCACCATGTGAGGCTTAGGGAACAGAAGAGTGAACAAGATAGGCCCAGTCTCCCTGCTTTCATGAGGTTCATAATCTGGTATGAAAAGGAATATATTTTGGGACTCCCGGGGTGGCTCAGTGGTTGAGCGTCTGACTTCAGCTCAGGTCGTGATCCTGGGATCCTGGGATCAAGTCCCACATGGGAGCCTGCTTCTCCCTCTGCCTGTGTCTCTGTCTCTCATGAATAAATAAATAAAATCTTAAATAAAAATAAAATAAATTTAAAAGAAAGAAAAGGAATATATTTTAAGGGATCCCTTCCTGAAATCTACCCACTAGAGACTCCCCCAGAGGCATATTCCCTGTGTGGCCTGACCTAAGCTGGTTTGGCCATGCAGAACTCACGGGTTCTGGTAGAAAACAGTTGCCACTGTCGAGGGTTGTAGAAGGTTGAGGTGGTGAGGGCTGCCGCTCCCCCATAACCTCGCTACCAGGTTATAGTGAACTCTACTGTCAGACTGATACAGCATTTATCAAACAAATGTTTATCGCCCGTGGGAAAAAAACAATTGACTTAACCTGCCTCAGTGAGCATGATGAAGCCCAGCCTCCTCTCCTTGGAGGGTATTCCAGTCATACCCCCGCCAAAGGTTCGCTCAAGGCAGTTGCAAGAATATGCCAAACATGGGACTCAGCTTTGACCAGGCCTCAGGTATCTAGAATACCTCAGATTTCACCAAAAAGAATCCATTCCAAGCATTCATTATACTAAGTCACAAGTTTCACCAAACAGAAGCTCATTTCCTACGTTCAGAGCATTGATCAAAATATGGATAGCAGAAGGACTTAAAATACCCACTTTACGGGTTTTTTGTGTTTGTTTAAATTTTTATTAAGTTTTTTATTTTGATTCCAGTATAGTTTCAGGTGTACAATATAGTGATTCAACATTTCTCTTAATTTTTTTAACGTCTTTATTTATTCATGAGGGACACAGAAAGAGGCAGAGACTCAGGCAGAGGGAGAAGTAGGCTCCCCACAGGGAGCCCGATGTGGGACTCGATCCCAGAACCCCAGGATCACGCCCTGAGCCAAAGGCAGATGCTCAACCACTGAGCCCCCCAGGCGTCCCAGCATTTCTGTATATTACTCAGTGCTCATCATGATGAATGTGCTCTTAATCCCTATCACCTATTTTGCCCATCACCCACTCATCTCCACTTAGTAACCGCTTTTGGATTGTGACCTCTCAGATTAATACTGGTTACCCAATCTGGACTTTGTATTTTTTTTTTTTTTTTTTTAAGATTTTATTTACTTATTTGACAGAGGGAGAGAAAGCACAAGCAGGGGGAGTGGCAGGCAGAGGGAGAGGGAAAAGTAGGCTCCCCACAGAGCAGGGAGCCCAACGTGGGGCTCGACCCCAAGACCCCGGGATCACGATCTGAGCCAAAGGCAGACGTTCAACCGACTGAGCCACCCAGGCATCCCTGGACTTTGTATTTTTGATAGCATGTGAGCTGATCGCCCCGAGAGGTAAAGCCTAGACTAACTGGCTCATTCGCAATAGAGCACCAGTCATACTCAAGTCCTTTTTTTCTCTTTTATTTATTTTTACTCAAATACTTTAAAGTATTTTATAGACATTATAACCATGTTCCATTTCTCTGTCCTATTCAAAAAGTTTGATTCCCAGTGGCAGGCAGGGGGGCCGGATTATATCCAAAGTGACCATAAATCCTGGTTTGTTTAGGAAGGTTGCACGGGGCCCCATCCATTTCACATCGCTTTTTACTTTCAGAGGTGTCCATTTAGGATAAAACAGTATATGGTTACTCTATTTATAGAAAATGCAGTAGCGCAGAACAGAGAACACACCCAGGAGAACTGGGTTTGAATCCCATCTCCGCCAGTTCCCAGTAGGCAGGCCTTAGGCAGATTGCCTGATCCTGATAAATCTTACTTTCCTCATTTGTAAACTGAGAGTGATACACTTGCTTGCCCTCCTTCCCTTGTCACTTTTTAAGGGAGATACCAGTTATCCCATGGATGTGAATAAACTATCGGGGAGAGAACAGCACTAGCAAGAGTTAGAGGTTCCTCCTGTCCTTCAACCCACATCAGTTTATGCTTTGATTTGACTCTGGCTTGGGAGAAAACCAGCTTTAGAATATAGATCATAGGAGTGCCTGGAGGGCAGTTGGCTAAGCTTTTGGCTTAGGATGTGATCTCAGGGTGGGGAGATGGAGCCCTGCGTTGGGCTCCTGGCTCAGAGCAGAAGTCTGCTTAAGACTCTCTCTCTCTCTCAAAAAAAAAAATTAAAAAAGACTCTCTCTGCCCCTCCCCCGCTCTCTCTCTGGCCTTCCCCCATCTACTTGCCTGTGTGTGTGTGTGTGTGTGTGTGTGTGTGTGTGTGTGTGTGAGTGGCGTGCATATGCGCAGTCTCTCTCTCTAAAAAAAATTAATCTCTAGAATATAGATTACGTCAACTCTTTCACTTGTCTTCCTGTAGAGTGGAGAGACCTGTGTGTAGTCCTACTTCTGCCAAGGAAGTAAAAACCACCCGCTTTCTGCTTGGGGACTTACTTTTCCCCTTAATTCCGCCAGAGAAGAGAGCGTGAGCCTTACAAGTTGATCATAAGCCCTTCCTTTGCTTTAAAGTGGATTCATGTAAAAACTTTCAGTAAAGATTCAACTTACCCTTCTTTATATGAGTAGAACTATTGAAAATTTGAGACGACCTCACTAGAGAGAGCCAAGGGTGAAAGCCCAGCACGAGTATACCACCTTGTTGATGCCTGGGCGGAGCCAGTGTTGCCATGGCAACAGTCACACCTGAGGTGAGGATGGGGTGGGGTGCCCTGGAAGTACTGTTTTGCATAATAATGTAGAGTTTTCTTTTTCCAAAGTGAAATTGCTTTTTTTTTCTTACTGTGAAAGTAATACACTGTAAAAACTGCCCAAATTTCAGGAAATATAAGAAAGTAAATATTTTGGTGTAAGACTTTACGGTCGCCTTTCTGTGTGTTTGTCTCTGTGTTCTACATGTTTATCTATATGTATGTGTCTTATATTAAAAAAAAATAAAAGTGGAATCCTATTATAGACATTGCTTTGGAATCTGCCTTTTTTTTTCATTTAAATTTGTTGAGAAAAATAAATAAATAAATAAATATATAAATTTGTTGAGGACACATATCAGTAAATAGAAATCGCCATCATCATTTTTATAGCTTCCTGGCATCCCGTGGAGTAGCTGTGTCAGTCATTTACTTTCCCAGTGCCTGATTACTTGTTATTTAGGTTTGGTTAGGGGCACAGTGTCTACCCCTTTTGCTGTAATTTTTAAAAATCAAAATAAGATATCTACTCTCAAAAAAAAAAAACAAAAAAAGAGAGAGAGAGAGAGAGAGACCGAGGTGGCTCAGCAGTTGAATGTCTGCCTTCTGCCCAGGATGTAATCATGGAGTCCCACATCGGGGCCCCTGCAGGGAGCCTGCTTCTCCCTCTGCCTGTGTCTCTGCCTCTCTCTATGTGTGTGTGTCTCTCATGAATAAATAAAATCTTAAAAAAAAAAAAAATACCTACTCCTAATGCATGTGCGTGCATGTACGCGCGTGCACACATACATCCATACTTTTCAAAATTCCACCAAGGGAAGTTTCATTTATTTATCTGTTCGTCTTCTTTGCATTCAGGTGGGAAGAGTCCTGACAAATGAAGTATAGACCAGGAAAAGCTAGTCAACAGCAGGGCAAAGGGTAGTTCGCTGGGAGTGGAAAGCCTTGCAAACTGCCTCAAGCAGGGTCAGTTACTTGCGGAATAGCCTCATACACAGGAGCCCGGGCCGGTCACTCCCCAGGCAGCCCTGCTGTCAGTAGCCCTTCATCAATGAAAGGGCCTAATCACCAGAAGACTCCTTTCAAGAGAGAAAAACTCGCGTACACTTGCAGGTGTTTGCATGTGACACGTCCTGTGTCGGTATCATGAACTCTGCCCTGAGTGAAGCGCCTTGGGAACCTGGCCAGGAGCACTTGCTGAGCATCGAGCACCGTGCCCCAGGCAGCATCCGGGGGAGCACCCATCAGGCTTCCACTGAGAAGCAGTTTACACTTAGCTTATACAGGAACCTAGCAGGCTTGATGGTCTGACTTCCAAGTTCAGCAAATTAGCACCGAGAAGGGTGAGGGAGGCAGGCCCTGCCAGTAAGAAGTGACACCAGAAGGCAGGAAAATAAAAGTGAAAGGCTGAAAGTGGGAAGCTGAGGCCCCTTTTGTGCTGGAGCAAATCTCCCTGCACACTTTCTCAGTCTTTGCAAACTATGGGCACTGCCTATGATGGTGGGACACTCAGCTTAATGAGTCCTCACCTGCGTTTTACATGGTGGGAGACGAGAACGCGTCGGCGTGCTTTTTACTTACGGGAGATAAATATCCTCTTTTGGAATTTTGGTCACATCCCTGTGGTCACACTCAGGCTCAGGGTAGAATTTATGACTTCAGACAGATCAGGGTCAGGAAGTTTGAAGGTTACAGTTGTAGGGCTCTGAAGTCATCATCACTTTACAGCAAAGTCTAGAATAGAATGCCCTGAATGGTGATCTTGAGTTATCAAAAAAAAGATCAAATAATGTTCAAAGTCTACCATTTAAGAGAACAGAGTACAGTGGGATGATCTTTTTTGGAAAGATTCCTGTTACAAAGTGCCTCCGATTTTTTTTTGGAGGGGGGGGGGGGAGAATGATTCAGTGTTTTAAATTTTAGGTGGAAAGCCTTTCTACCTTCTCCCTACCTTGAATCACAAACAGAACTTTTAAAAACATCAAATTTGACTGGAAGGGAAGAAAAAGAGAAACCTGAAAAATAATAAAATATTGTACTTGAAAATAATTAATTGCTTAAAAGAAAATTAATTACCACACCAGATCTGAGACGTATTTAATGTGAAGGTTTTCACCTTCCAGGTGCCTACCTAGTGAGGTATACGTCTATCTTTGTTGTGTACGTTACAAGGAATTTCCATCATTCATTCAAAACATGTATTAAAAACTCACAGCAAGGCTTCTATGCGTGGCTAGGCATTAGCCTTCAAGATAAATGAGACTCAGAACTGGCCCTCAAGGAACTTACAGTCTAGTGGTCTGATTCCAGTCAACTCACATTTTTTTTTAAGACTTTATATATTTACTTGACAGAGCGAGCACGTGCACACAAGCAAGGGGAGCGTCAGGCAGAGGGAGAGGGAGAAGCAGGCTCCCCGCTGAGCGGAGACCCTGCCTTGGGGCTCCCTCCCAGGACCCCGGGATCGTGACCTGGGCCGAAGGCAGGCCCCTAACAGACTGAGCCGCCCAGGTGCCCCCCGGTCAACCCACACGTGCAGTCACCTTCCACGTTGTGGCACAGTATGACTCAGGCTGGCTGGAATGGACAGTCTCCTGAAAACCCCAGGGTTTGTGGCCTCCGTGCATTTCACACTGGCCATGAGTCCACAGCACGCAGGACTAAGCCCAAAGCCAGGCGCCGGTAAGATCAGGAAGGCTGGCTCAGGCCCCCTGAATCCAGGCAGGAGCGACGAGCCTTGAGCTGGGCCGCAGGTCCTGAGGTCCTGACCTGAGCAGTGCAGGGCAGTGCAGGGCCAAGAACCCGAGGGTTAGAGCCAAACCTTCGGCCACAGCTGCTGCCACGCTTACCTTGCCTCTGTCTCCTGACACCTCGGACCTCTGTCCCTTTTTTGGCTCTTTTTCCTGATCGCCTTTCCACGTATCCAGGCCATGTTTTGAAGACCTTCCTGGTCCCTGACCGGCTTCCTCCCATGTGTAGGTACTGGATGCAGCTCCCTTCGCTCCCTTCGCTCCCTTCACTCCCTTCAGCCCAGAGTGTGGGCCCAGGGCCTCAACTGGGTCTTCCCCGGTGCCATCCTGTGGCCCTCGACAGAGCACCGTTTGTCTGGCCTGTGGGACCACTGCCTTTGCTGAGCACCCCCATTCTAACCACAGCAAGTTTCCTAACATCCCATAGCCCTCTCTTAGCCCACGTTCACGAATTTGGTAGTACAGATTAGGTGGTCATGCCTCAAGGATTTTCAGAAGTTCCTGATTTTAAATAGCCTACCCCGCCTTCCCTAAATACGCCAGTGCTTGTCGAACCATGTGTCCTACTTTGGGGTTTTAAAAAAAACGGTCTCTATACTCAGAGGATTCACAAGTTATGTGGAAGTATTCTACTCACTTTGTATCTTGTAAGCAAATGAGTTTTCCTACTGAGACTGTTCTCATTTACCCAGGTCCTGTATTCTTTTCAGGGAGCAGAGATGCAAATGTCCTGTGGTCACCAAAACAACCTCAAATAAACCAGTGAGAGGTGCCACCTGTACATTCCTCTGACCACAGAACCTCTTCAGTCAACAGAAGTTTCTGCATTTGATTACTGCTCACCAGCTAGGCTGCTACAGTCACTTTGAACATAAAGTCCACCTTGATACCTGGCTTCTCTGGCCTTTGCTATTTCTTTTTTCTTTCTTTCTTTTTTTTTTAAGATTTTTTTTTTTATTTGACAGAGTCAAGAGAGCACAAGCGGGGAGGGGGGAGCAGCAGAGGGAGAGGGAGAAGCAGACTCTCCACTGAAAAGGGGACCCCACGTGGGGCTTGACCCCAGAACCCTAGGATCATAACCTGAGCCAAAGGCAGACACCCAACTGACTGAGCCACCCGGGTGTCCCTGTGGCCTTTGCTTCTATGTTTTGTTGTGTTTTCAGGGAGAAAGGAGAGGGAGAGGTAGATTCATAAGGTAGATTCATAATTCCAGACCCTCTCCCGTTCCTGCCCTCCACGTTTGGGCATCACTGGTCATGGCCCTGAGCACTTGAGTTTCTGACAAATGTCCCCATTTACCCCTATAAACCCTGTGGCCACCTGCAGGAACTCACAACCGTGTTCCCTTGGAGGAAGGGCCCCAAACCTGCAAAAAACTTGCTCACAGTGTATCACGCTATAGTGATAATTTTTCTATCAAGCTATGAGTGTGTCCACTCGGCACAGACAGGGCTCACCACTGCGGGGCCCTTCATTTGATCCAATATTTTTCAGTGGCTTCTGCTGCAAAAGAACTCAACAGAAGCAGAACTCTGAAATACAATGTTAGTATGCCACCGCACGGCATACTAAGCCAAATCCCTCCTACATGCGAGACAGCACACCTTGGAAAAGCAGACTACATAATGTTCAGTTTGGCAGGCCTGCTGGGACATTCTGCTCGGGCTTCTCCTTAGACCAGGATTAGGTGAAGAGCCAGGGGTTGGCACGTGAGTGAACTAATCAAATCAGAGAAGGACAGGGTGCACACCAGGTGGAGGTTGGTTGCTTCCCGTTGACATCGTAGCTCTGGAGCCCAGATGCCTGAAGCTCGCAGGCGTGGTGAGGAGCCTTCTGTGTTAGGGAGTGTGATCTGAACTGCTACAGAAAAAGCCATGAAGACAGGGAGTTCTGAGAAAATCTAGTGAGATGTTGTGCTTTTATAATACAACCACTCTTGTGGCCTTTTTAGTTCGAGCATTACGTGTTCTGGAAACACGGTAGAGGCGAGCAAGAAAGGCTGGATTAGGAATGAGGAGACCCGGCGCTGCTTATTACTTACATCCTGGCTGTGGACGTGCTTTGTGGCCTCTCCAGAACCTCAGTGTACTTGTCTGAAAATGGGAATAATAACACCTGAATAGAAAGCACCAAGCCAGCAGAGCAGGAGTCGTCGCTCGCTCGCTCGCTCGCTGGTGGGGCTGACACCAAGGCCTCTCTGGGCCTCAGCTTTCTTCCTTTGTTGCATGGGCCCTGCTCATTCAGGATGCTTCTGAAGATCAAAGAATATAACGTGCATGAAGGGGACATGCAATCCATGGAGTTCTACATGAAGGGCATGCCTCGTGAAAGTTCTGGGGTCACTCTATGGAGTCAGTTGCCAACCCAGAGGCCGGGGCTGGTTTGAGACTCACTTTGGCCTACCTCATCCATCTCTCCTATGGCCGACCTTTCCTGTTCTCCCCTTCCCCACCCCCAGCCTTCCTCCTCCCCAGCTCTTTCCTTTGTCTGGGATGATTTCAATTGCCTTTGCTCTTCCCTCTTGATCCATCAGGCAACTGCTGTGTCACCCCAGGGCTCCATTTCAGATCCCAGCGAAACCATTTCTATATATGGTTTATAATAAAATGTGAATTCCTTTGGGCGGAAAGGGGGAGCCATCATGTGGGCTAGAGTTCATCACCGTTATCCTGCTGAACCTCAGAACCGGAGGAACCACGTTTACTTTCCAGAATAAACACGAATCTGGCCTAAGTTACAGTGGCTTTTACAAGCAACCTGTTACTACTTACCCATTACTTTTCCCTAAACCTCTGCAATGGAGAGGTGAAGCCATTTTATTCTTCACATCAAAGGTAGATGATAGATGATAGATAAGTAGTGTGGACCAAGAAAGAATTCACTGAAAATTTAAGCCAATGGGGATTTACTTGGGCGGTTGGAGTTGGAATTGGAATTGGAATTGAGGAGACGCAGATTCAGGTAGAAACCTGGGCCATGTTCTAAGGAAGACAAAGAGGGGGCAGGGTGGGACTGTATAAGTAAGGCTAGGAGTGCAGTCCTCATTCAGGTCCTCTATGCAAAAGAGGATTGAAATTAGGTTCTCTGGGTTTGGCTGAGTTAATATACAAACAGGGAGATTGAACCGTGTTAATTGCATGGGCTCTTTCTGAAGAGTGAGGATGATCCAGGTGTCATGATGAGGAGGAAATTAAGTCCTGGCTGAGGGCTTGCAGCTGGCTGCAAAGTTTTTAAGAAGTTCATGGCTCCTGCGATAAGGCCGTTCATTTATTCCTCCTCCTCTTCTGGCCCCCTGACCCCATTTTAAAAAGAGACTGTTTTAGCTAGGCTTGCTTGCTGCATTTTGATATCTCCTTTATTAGAGAGGGAGATAGATAGATTAGATAGATAGATGATAGATAGATAGAGATAGGGGACTTGAGACCACTCAGCAATTTAAAATTTCTCACTCTTACATCTACACCCCAGTTCTCTTGCAATTCAGCTTCTCAGATCCTCAGATAACTCTAAAATTGTATCCGGTGAATTGTCTTGGTCCTAAACAGAGATGGTGCTTAATGCATTCTGGAAAAGATGTGGAAAACCTCGTTAAATCAGCGACGTCAACATCCATATTTTATTTTGCAAGACAAAAACACTTCGTTCGCTGTCACCAAAAGAACACAGAGTGCAGTCCCGATGAAGGAGAAAGGTTGACCCCAGCAACCCTAAACTCAAAGGGGACAGGGAAACCTTTGTCGGGACCAGGTCAGAAACAGCCCAGGGACGCGGCCCCCTCCGTGTGCGTCCTGTGTGGCTCCGTGACTTCACACCCGGAGAAGGGAGTTTGAAAGTCCCTTGCTTGTTTCTTGAAATCTCCGTTCAGCCACCCCCCCCCCTTTTTTTTTCCTCCTGTGGGGTTTGCCAACTTCCAAATTCCAATGACTCTGCAGTCACCCCCAGATGTGCACCAAGGCCTCGGCATTCGCAAGATCTCTTAAGTCGATCTCGAAGTCAAAAGATGCTTCAAGGAAGCACCCGGTTCCTTCTGCTAATAACGGCAGTTTGTCATGTGACACCTGCCCCTCCCCCCCACACGCTGATTCTCTCCGAAAACCCCCCACCCACCCCACCAATAAACTCGGTTGACGTCTGTCCTTTATCTGCCAACATCTCCATTTCCTTCAAGGTGGTAATCTTTTGCTTTTGTTATTTAAGTTCTGCTTTATTCTTAATTGTTACCCAATTGCTGTGGGGCTTGCATAAACAGTTAACAAAAACACGGCGCACGAGGCAGCCGTTTCGCTTTCCGTGCTTGTTGTTCTTGGCACCGGGTCAGTTCTATGAACTTCTGGTGTCCAACTGGTAGGACCTGAAACTCTGTGTTTAACAAGTGCCTGTAGTCAAAACAGTTGGCGTGTGCAAGCTCGGCTCGCTGGTGCCGCTGCAGCTGGTCAGCCATCGGTCCGGGACCGTGCAGAGCTCGAATCACGTTGCTCGGTTCAGGGTTGGGCTTTTGTTGTTTAGTTGTTGGGGTTGTTGTTTTGTTTTGTTTTTTCCTTTTTTTTTTTTTTTCCTCTTTTTCTGTGATGGCATCCGCGCTAATGTGGATCTCTTCAGGTTCCAAATGTACAACATGTTTACAGTCGTCGTAGAATCAGATTAAGTTGGCAGCCTGAGTCTCTCTGTAAGTGGTTTTAGTTTACATTTCTTCTTCTAGCAGGATGTTTTGCATAATTTTGCTGATCCTGGGTTATTTATAGACTTTTTTTTTTTTTGAAGAAATGGGGATGCATGAGTTTTCGGTTCTAACTGGGGAAAGTAAATCCGTTTCCGTGCCTGTGCAGCAGAGGGTTATTTGAGCTCTTGAAAATTAATTTCTCCTCGAGGTCACCCGATAACATTCCGGAGCGTACTGTCCAGCCGCTGACATCGGACACCCTGATGATTGTCTCGGGACGGGTTGTTTTCCTTTGCTCGGTCAGAAATGGAGTAAAATGAAAGTCATGATGCCATTTCCTCCGGGGCGGCGGGGAGGGTGGATGCAGGGATTGGGCATTGTCTCCTACGGGCCGCAGTGGGTCCGCGGCGGCTGTTCGGTGCCACCCGCGGGCAGCCGAGTTCACAGGCCACCGCAGCCCGCCCAGCAGCCGCTTGGCGGGACCCCCCCCACCCCCCCCCCCGGCCCAGGGCCTGGGGGAGGGGCAGAGGAAGGCCGGCCGCCGGCAAGTCCAAGGCTCGTAAAAGTTTGTCCTCCCCTAAATGTCAGTGCTACTCGGGGTTGGGACACCAAACAGTAATAATAACCGGCTGCGAGATGGCATCGTGGCTACTGCGTTACCGGTGGTGTGATCTGGCCTGCGGGTGGCACCTTTCGGGGGCGCCTCGGGGGTGGGTGTGTGCAGGAGCCAGGAGGAAATCTGGGCACGCGGGAGATCAAGCCAGAATGAACGCGCTACGAAAGGGTTTCCCATAATATTTACTAGAACAGTTGGCTAAAAACTGCTCTGCTTTGCCCACGGAGCGGCTGGGTAACTAAGTCACCCTCGCTAGCCTACCTCGAGCATCTCCCGGGCGCCGGCGGCTGCTCCTGGCATTCGCGTGGGGAAGGAGTAGCGCGGCCCTCAGCGCAAGGAGGGCAGGGTCCTGGGCTAGTGGTCCGGGGATCGCCGTCAGTGACACACTTGATGGTGCCTCGGGTCCTGGGCTAGTGGTCCGGGGATCGCCGTCAGTGACACACTTGATGGTGCCTCGGGTCCTGGGCTAGTGGTCCGGGGATCGCCGTCAGTGACACACTTGATGGTGCCTCGGGTCCTGGGCTAGTGGTCCGGGGATCGCCGTCAGTGACACACTTGATGGTGCCTCGGGTCCTGGGCTAGTGGTCCGGGGATCGCCGTCAGTGACACACTTGATGGTGCCCCGGGTTCAATATTTTAAACAGGCCGAAAAGGATGGAGAAAACGGTACCCGTCGTTCGGGCCGCGGAAGGGCCTTCTGAGTGGGATTGTCCGCCCCGCTGCAGGTCCTTGGGTCCCTCGCAGACAGGTCTACACCGCCTCTCACCACCGCCCCCCCCCCCATCACCGACTCACACACGCGAATGCAAATGGATGGCTGAGATGGAAATTTCCAAGGTAGTGAACGTGGCGTAGTTGGAACGGCTGAGTGCTGCCGAGAGCAGATGTCTTTTTCTCCTCCATATTCGTCTCATCTATGGGAACATGAGGTTTTGGTGGTGGTGGTTTGGGTTGCTTTGTTTTTTCGGCCTCCCCTGACCTTGTAGAGAACGACGACGAGGCCACTTGCTTTCGCTTAGAGCGAGCTGTGCCCTCGGCTTCCTCACGGCAGCCCCGCTGAGCTGGCGAAGGACAAGTTAAGCCCTTCGGATCCAGCAGAAATAGGGTGAAGATGGGGCCTGGCTTGCGGAGGCAGGGCCGGGGAGCTAGCAGTCGGGCCCCTGACGTGCACCCAGACCTGTGAACTGCACTGCGGACGTTAAGAGACCCCTGGTTCTGTGCTTCTGATCTGCCCCCAAGGATGCCATCCCTCCAACACTTCCCCTTTCTTCCTCCTATATTGAGGTTGAGATAGGACTTGGGGCTCGCCTTTTGGAGGGGTCGGAGGGTGTGTTGGCCTGTGTGCATCTCAGGGGGCGGTGACTAAGGGGACTTCCACTCTGCCGCGTAAGTGACCTCACGGCCAGAGCCCAGAGCGAACGAAGAGACGGAAGGGAGCCCGCAGGCCCATCCGCTGGAGCTGGGGCGGTTTCCCAGGCATCCTGCCCTGAGGCTTTTCCATTTGAATTAGCCAGCCCCGCCCACCCTGGGATCCTTGAGAAAGTGCGGGTACGGCCCTTTGCCTGCCCCCCAGAGCCTGTCGCCCCTCCCAGGCCCTCCAGACAGATGCCTGCCAACACCTTTCAAACACGGTCCTTCCTTGCCTTGATCCCCAACGCCAGCCTGGAGAGAGCTGTGGTCGGAGTGATCGGAGTGATCGTTGGTCCGGTGTGCCTGGGCGCATGAGCAGGAGTAAGTGTTTGTGGGCCCAGCTCCTCTCTGGGCCCCCAGGGAGTGATTCTGCTGGACCCCACAATCAGTGGGAAGCCCGGCAGGGTCCTAGAGGCTGCGGGAGGGCCGAGGCATCCATCCAGGCAGTGGATCCCCACAGCGCTGGGCCAGGAGGTCTGAGATGGTTTGTCCATCCTGCCAGTGTTTGCTGGTGGCCACCTCACTATGCTATCAGCTCACTCAAGCCCAAGGTCTTAGCCTTTTCTGGAACAACAGCAGTGATAAAATCAGACAGAGCCCTCAAGGGGTAAGAGGCCAAACCAGAACCTTAGCTGACAGAAGGAGCTGGTTACTCCTCAGCTGTGGCCCTAGTCACCCTGGTTGGTACCAGCCGCTCTTGCACCTGTAGGCCACCTCAACCTCAGGCCCTAAGGAGAGCAGGATTTGCCAGTCTTCAAGGACTAATCAGCTGTCCCCACCTTGGCCTTGCTCCAGTTTGCCATCAGAGTGGCCCACCTCAGACCCTACAGCATGTCAGAGATTAGGAGTCTCTTGTCCTCTGCCCTCCATACTGTACTTTTTCTCTCCTGTGTGGTGAACAGGAAGGCTTTTTAGGTAACCCTTCAATTGTATTTGTTTGCTAGGGCCGTCGTAACAAAATAGCACAGACCTGGTGGCTTCAACTACAGAAATTTATTTTTTCACAGTTGTGGAGGCTGGGAAGTCCCAAGGTGGCAGGGCCAGCAGGCTGGGTGTCTCCTGAGGCCTCCGCCCTTGGCTGGCAGACGCCTGTCTTCTTGCTGTCTCTTCATGAGGTTGCCCCCTCTGCGTGCACACGCCTGGTGTCTCTTCCTCTTCTTACTCCGGTCATACTGGATTAGAGCCCACCCTCACTGGCCTCATTTTAACTGAATGACCTCACCTGCCAATTCAGTCACATTCCGAGGTCCGGGGGCTTGGGACTTCCACATACGAACGTGGGGGTGACGCCATTCAGCCCATAACCCCGGTCACCTTCAGCCTGCACCCACCTCAGCCCCACCCTTTGGCAGCATCAAGCCGTGAGGCAGTGGTTCATCTCTGACGTGTCTGTGCACAGACGACTACAGAGACTCAGGCACCTGTGTGGAGGCACCGTCAAAGGGAATACGACGAGAAGGAGACAAAACAGGTTCAAAGGCACAAGAAGTCACCGGGGGCCGTGAAGGTCTGAGCGAGCTTTCATGTGTCCTGTGATGATTTTTCGATGATGTCAGCCGCCCGCCAGTCTTGAGGAAGGCTGTCGAAGGGGTGGGTTGAGCAAGGGTAGCTCGCAGGCCAGGGGGCCCCAGAGGTCATCTGACAGCAAGTGTCACCTTCCCTTCTGGTCAGACTCCCTGATCTGTGAATAGATTCGTTGGCATGATCCTCTCGGTGTCTTGCCAACAATTATGTATAGATATTTAAATCTGCCCTCTGGAAGTCGGGAAGCCAGCCTTACACGGGCTAAGAGAGGAAAATCTGTCTCCCATTTCGACGACTGCTCTTTTCCCAGGGGCCTGTGGTTGACCATTTATCTCCCTCCCTCCCTCCCCCCGTGCTATGGGACATCTTTGACCTGGAGATGCTGGGGGCCAGCAGGTTGCTCTCTCGATAGCCCTTTGCAAAAATTCTCCCCCAAGATCTTTTCTCAGTAAAGAACATTTGTTCCCTGAGGAGGCAACCACGTCAGCCAAGACTGGAGCAGGGTGTCTGGGACCTTGAGAATGGCAGAGGCAGGGGCAGCCCCGGTGGCTCAGCAGTTTAGTGCTGCCTTCAGCCCAGGGCCTGATCCTGGAGACCCGGGATCAAGTCCCATATCGGGCTTCCTGCATGGAGCCTGCTTCTCCCTCTGCCTGTGTCTCTGCCTCTCTCTCTGTCTCTGTCTTTGTCTCTCTCTGTCTCTCATGAATAAATAAATAAATAAAATCTTAAAAAAAAAAAAAAATAACGGCAGAGGCAAAAGAACCCCAAGGAGGAGTTGCGGTCGGGCCTCCAGGGAGCTGAGAGCAGCCTCCCAGCCCTTCACTACCTGCTGGGTTCCTGCTGCAGATGACTCAGGTTCTGGTCTTGACAGGGGGGGATCACGGAGAGACAGTGTGTTCCTGCAGGCTAGTGGGAGGATCCATTACCCTTTGAAAGCCAGCCTGGATTTTGGTCTGAGACGAAAGAGAAGGTGATTGCTGCCAGGAGAGGAAGTCAGAAATCGGCTTCCTTGCAGCAGTCCAGCTGCTCTGTGCTGAAAGGCCTGCCTCTGGCAGCCTGGGTGCTTCTACAGGTTCCTCCTAGCTTAAAAGGCAGGTCTCTGCCAATGGCAGTGAGATATGGGTTATTTATAATGGTAATAATCATAAAACTGTTCTATGTTTGCATAGCCTGACTTAACTTTTAAACCTCTTTTAGGTGCTTGATGTTGTTGACTCCTCCTTTATAGCCCAGGGCGGGAGGGTGAGAGGGGCAGGTATTCTTAACCCCAGAGCTTGGAAATTCTGGAAGGAGAGCCCGGGCTGAGACTCCAGCTCCTCCTGGACGCCAATGCCCCTTCTCTTGATTTCAGCTGCCTGCTGTATGTATGTATCTGGTTGCCAATTAGGAGGTAGTTTGGGAATTGGAAAACCAGGTGGTTTTTTTTTTTTAATTGTATTTCTTGGCAGTTATAAAAGCAACATTTGATTGCTCACTATGTTCGATGCACTGCTCTAAGACCTTTACCCTTAATCTTTACCACCACCAGTAAGAGGAGGGCTGTTAGCCCCATTTGTCAGTCCTCCATGAGATCCTTAGGAGGGAAGATGAAGACTGTGACAAGCCCTGCCCCGAATGGCCAAGAGTGCTGTTCGTGGGTCACTGTGACGCTGGGGGATGTATATATAGAGTTGTTGTGTTCTCTTCCACGTTATATATAAGTAAGGGTCGAGAAGAAAAATGGTATTGGTGGCAGGCTTATCAAGTTTGCAGGTGGCAGATTTGGTGGGAGAATGGATACATTAATGGGTCAGGGTCCAAAATGATTTCAGCAGGCCAGAGTAGTAGACTAAATCCAACCAGATGATATTTTATTTATTTATTTGAGACAGAGAGCACCAGTAGGGGGAGGGAAGAGGGAGAGGGAGACTCCCCATGGAACAGGGAGCATGATGCAGGGCTCAGTCCCAGGACACTGGAATCATGACTGAGCCAAAGGCAGATGCTTAACCGACTGAACCACCCAAGCACCCGCAGATGACATATTTAAAGAATACCTGTGGATTTGTGGCTTGGCAGGAAAATGTGAAATAAGACATAGGGGTGATACAATTATCAAAAATAAAAAATCTGGATTAAATCTATAGCTGTGTTATTAGGAGGATAACATCCAGGATAGAAAGCCAGGAGCTGTCCAGACCCTATCTGTAGTGTTCTCTCTTCTGAGTTCCACAGTTTTTGAAGGACAGACAGTAGAGCCAAAGAGGACCCAGAAATCAGAATAGTGAAAACGATGTTTTGTGAGGTGTGGTTTAAAAACCATACCAGGGGTGTTTAACCTGGAGAAAGAGTTCAAGGAGCCAATATTTGGCAAGGTGTCCCACGGAAGGGAAGTAAGACTGGTTGAAGCTGACCCCATCGAGCAGAAATGGGATTAATGTGTGGCATTGCAAAGCAGCTCAAGTAGAGGAGGATGCTCCAAGAGGATGGCCGTGTTATCTCACCTGGTGCACGTTTGGAAGGCGCCATCCACACTGGGGCCTGCAGGGGAGAAGCCAGGCTGGGCTGCCCCCACGGCCAGAGTGCTGGGAAGGCGATGACAGCCCCAAAAGGGGGCCGGCAGGGATTAGTGGAGAGTGACTACTATGGGGCTTCTTCTTGCCTGTTGGGAGTCTCTTACTCTCTCCTCACTTCAAGGTCTAAGACGTGGGGGCCTTTGGTGGCAATGATGATTCCATCATGGGAATGGAAATTCCATCCCTCTGAGGGAAATGATGGTTGTATCAGCAATGAGGGCCTGGCAGAGGGGAACTGTGCCTCCATGCCTGGTGTGTGTGTGTGTGTGCGCGCACACAAGCGCACATGTGATATTGTTTAAAATAAATTCACACTTCTTCATTGGACCTGAATTGGCCTTGTTTGAGAACTCCTATCTTGGGGTGCCTGTGAGCTGTCTCCTACTGGGCACCTTAATTCCCTTAACTTAAAAATTACCTCCTTTAGGGGCACCAGGGTGGCTCCCATTGGTTAGATGACCAATTCCTGATTTCGGCTTGTGTCATGATCTCAGGATCCTGGGATTGAGCCCCTCATCAGGCTCCTCGTTCAGCGCAGTCTGCTTCCCCCTCTCCCTCTGCTCCTCCCCCACTCTCTCTCTCTCTCTCTCTCTCTATCTCTAAAATAAATAAATTCTTGAAAAAAATTACCTCCTTTAAATGATTCCAAGAAGAGTTTTGAAGGTAACTCTGAGTTATTCTGAAGCAGATTATTCATAATGTTGCCGTGAACATTCGTATACAAAGATTTGTTTTGGGCAGGTGTTTTCAGTTCTTTTGGGTATATACCTTAGGGTAGAATTACTGGATTATGTGGTTCTTCTATGTTTCATTTTTTGACGAACTACGATATTGTTTCCTTTCTTATTGGTTTTTCTGAAAGAGTGTAGAGTGAGAGCAAGCAGTGGGAGGGGCAGAGGGAGAGGGAGAGTCTTTAGCAACATATGGAGCTGACTCAGGGCTCCATCTCATGACCCTGAGATCGTGAGACCTGAGCAGAAATTGAGTCTAACACTTAATCGACTGAGCCACCCAGGCACCCGGGGGGTGCCCCAAACTATTTTCCATAGAGGCTGTACCATTTTACATTCCCACTGACAGCGCCCAAGGGTTCCAATTTTTCCACATCCTCGCCAACACTTGTTATTTTACGTTTTTGGTTATTTTGGTTTATTTATTTATATCCAGCCACCTGAGTAGGTAGGAAGCTGTGGTTCATTGTGGTTTTGATTTGCTCCCTAAAGACTAATGATGTTGAGCATCTTTTCATGTGCTTGTTGGCCACGTGTGTCTTTTTGGAGAAATGTCTGTTCAAGTCCTTTGTCCATTTTTTAACTGGGCTGAACCTACCTGGTTTTATATTTAGAGTTAAGGTTTTATTTTTTTTTTAATTTTTATTTATTTATGATAGTCACAGAGAGATAGAGAGAGAGGCAGAGACACAGGCAGAGGGAGAAGCAGGCTCCATGCACCGGGAGCCCGACGTGGGATTCGATCCCGGGTCTCCAGGATCGCGCCCTGGGCCAAAGGCAGGCGCCAAACCGCTGCGCCACCCAGGGATCCCTAGAGTTAAGGTTTTAAACTTCCTGTTCCTCAGATGCCAGAGCAGAAGTAGTAAATATTGCATCTTTTTATCATAAACCACCTGTTCGCTGAGAACTTAGGCCACCAACTCATTACCTAGGCACCTGGGGTAACAGGAGAAAACAAGGTGAAAGAGGCAGGGGAACGTGTTCCAGAAGGATCAGAGGGCTCTGGGAGAGTTGCCCGATGGAAGCTGTTCACATCTCTTGTCCCCTAGATTATCCTGGAACTCAGCAGAGACTAGGAAAGCTGTTCACATTTGTCTCTGGAAAGACTCTGGCTCCCGGGCCACGGAGCCTGCCCTTTCATCTGTGAAACATTGCGACATCCAGCAGGCCTCCTCTGGGCCCTTGACCTACTGGCCTAGGGTCTAGCAGAGACGACTCACAGCCTTCCTCACAGGAGCAGCCTGTGTCAGGGCAAGCCTGCAAGGGCCCGGGAAAGGAGAGCTGGATGCTCCCTCCGGTGAGCCTGGGTCAGGTGGGTTGGTTGGCTCACGGCCCCTCATTCCCACTGGCTCCATTCCCAAGAAATGAAATTGTGGAAACCAATTCTGTTTTGCCAACCAGCGCAGTGCCCTCCCGGTCAGACATGGATTAATTCTCCTTCATTCTGGGAAGAAGCTCTTTCTATAAGAGGGGAAAGGGAGCCAAGAACTCAGAGGCCCAAAGTCATGTTCTCTTGAATTATTCTCCCCAAGAGACACTCCCTCTCACTGGCTTCGGTTATGCTGGTAAGCCACGGAAGGAATGGTCCCAACATGGGACGGCCTTGCTTATGTGGCATGGTCTGAGATGATACCTTCTCCCCCTGAGCTGAAATTCTCCCTAAGAGCCATACTTTTGAGGCTTGTAAAGCTTTTGTCTCTTAACACTTTGCCTTTATTTCTCCTTCTTAGAGGGCATGTATTCCTTAGGCAGGATTGACTTGAGATTTAACAGGTAATAGCCAGGTTCTACCAAGAAATGTTGGATGAAACACAGGAGAGATCTCAGTGGAAGATAAAATTACCCAAAATACACTTTGCCACTGGGTTGTTGTTGTTTTGATTTGTTTAATTGAGGTGAAATTCACCTAACCACTTTAAAGCATACAATTCAGTGGCCCTGAGTTCATTCCCAGCGCTGTGTGACCATCGCCTTTACCTAGTTCCAAAACACTTTCATCACCCCTCAGAAGAGCCTTTCGTGGTCCCTCCCCGCTGCCCTCTTCCCCAGCCCCTGGCAATCACTGATCTGCCCTGTGTCTGTGGATTTACCTCTTCTGGATATTTCTTATCAGTGGAGTCATACAACACGTGGCCATTTGTTGTTAGGGTTTTCTCGGACCATCCTCCTCCCCCAGTCTTCCTGCCAAGATCAAGCAATGAGCTCCCTAAATAACCAGAATGAATGAAAACTCCCTGCTGGCATTCGTAGTTAAAATGTCCCACAAAAGTATTTTTCAGCCTGTATAATGATGTCTCTACTCTCCAAAGCTGGACTCTGCCTGGCGTGCTGGACGGGCCCTGGGGGAAGGAGGGGCGGACAGGCCTGAGCTCCCACCGGCGGCCGGGCCAGGCCCAGGCAGACAGACAGTGGCTCCGGGAGCAGGGCCCACGCAACTTGCACGTGGCCCGTCAAGCAAGAAGAGGGGGGGTGGGGGGAGCAGGGGGTGCTTGCTGCAGGTCCCCAAACACTGACCGCTCAACCCCGCCCCTGGGGAGCCCACCGCCCCTGACCACACCTTGTGTGTGCAGTGCAGGAAAACCCAAGTTCATCTGCCAAATTCAGGATACAGCCCCTGACTGTTCCGGGCTTTTCTTTCTGCCTTTCCCTAATCGCATCTGGGCGTGCTCTCTTAAAGGGGAAGTGGTGTGTTCTGACTGGCCAGGGCCCTCAGCCAGGAGCCAGGAAACGGCTCCCACGAGTCGCGTTGCCCAGCGTGTCACTGGCTCGGCCTCCTTATCCAAACGGCAAGGCCGCCTCCGGGATGTGTAAGTGCAGCGAGCGCAGGGCACGCTGGCCGCCAGGAGGGCGCGGGGCTGGGCCCAGGTCAGGAGCGCAGGGCCCGGCCGGCCGAGCGCGCCGAGCGCCCAGGACCACGGAGCATCCGGGCCTGGGCAGGGCTGGGCGTGCGTGCAGGGGGCGCGGCTGCCTCGGCGAGGCCAGGAGGAGGAGGCCGGGGTGGCGAGCGGCCCTTCTGGAGGCCCGGGGAGGAGGAGCGTGCAGACCCCGACGGCACACGTCTCCGGCACCCGAGCCTCCCCAGCCGCACCCCCACTGCTCTGCATTTCCGTGCAGCTCCAGCCACACTTGAGGCACATACGTCCCCAGCCGTTATTTTTGTCATCTCTGTATGTAACCCGCGTTAGGAAATGTTTCGGGTCTCTTGCACTCGAACTTTTCCACTCGCTTGACACTCACGGCCTGTGATTTTCCTCCCCCCCCCCGGTTTCCTACCCGTGGCCGGCCCTGGGTCCAGGGCGAGCGGCCGCGGGTGGCCCCCCCACCCCGGGCCCCGCAGGCTGGCAGGCTGGCAGGCAGGCTGGCCGGCTCCCCGGGGTGACTGGCCGTGCACCTGGCCTGGCTTCTAGCTCGAGTGTTGTCCCCTGCGTGCCCACGGGAGGAGCAGAGGGGAAAGCTCGCAGCCGCTGGCGGACACAGTTGCTAACCCGGTGCCACACGTGAGCGACTCCTATATTTTCCACCCCCCCCCCTCCCTCCCGCCCCAGGAGGGAGCTGTGTGCACGGGGGCGATGGTTGATCCTCGGTCCTGGAAGAAGCTTTGTTTTCACCGAAATAACTCAGACCTCTCGCCCCGAAAGAAGGGGCCAGAGGGAGACCGGAGGGGGCTGGGGAGAGACGAAACAAATGTGTGTCTCTCTGAACGCACGTATTGACAGGGCACAACCACACCCTGTTTCAAGACAACTTCCTGTTTGCCACTGCCAACTGCCACTCCAAGGAGAGCAGAGGTGGTTCCGTTAGTAGTGGTTGCTGCGGGACCCCGGCAGCCTGTGGGGTGAGTGGTTCTGAGTGACGCTGTGAGCTGAGCAGGGACTTAGCTGAGACTTTGTACCCTCTGGCGCAGGAGACTCTGGCCCCGCACTTGAAATCGGAGGGCAGGACAGAGAGAAATCGGGCGGCGGTGGCCTCTCGTCCCCGGCCCGTGGTCGTATGCACAGCGCGCTCCCGCAGGATTCCTGTAGCGGAGCAGCTTCAATTCGGGGCCACGGAGCAGGCAGGGAAGAACTTACCCACTTAGCAAGGCTACTGCTTGTATATTTTTTCATCTCCATTTTCACGTGTGGGGGGAACTTACCAGAAGTGACTTGGCACTGTGGTAGCTACCTCCTGTGTGTCATCGATCCTCCCCACACCCGCTTCTTCGACACCGAACACAGTGAGTGCCCTATTAGGGCGAGACCCAGGGCTACAGGCCAGGGATAGGAGTGAACAAAACACCTGCCGTCGAGGTACATACCTCCAGTGGCAGGACAGCTGGGCCAGTATGCCAGTGATGACCGTGTGGGGTGCGTGCTAAGATAGGGTGCCCAGTGTGCTGCGGGGGCACCTGCCCACTTACAGCCCGATGACGTGGACAGTGTTGTCCTCATTTTATAGGTAAGGAAATGGGGCTGTGGTGGGGGAGGGTGCGGTTACATTATCTGCCCAGTCACAGAGCTGATGGGTGACAAGAGCTGGGTTTTGAGCCCAGATCTCTCTGATTCCAAAGACAATGTCTCTGGACATTTACCATGACTCTCAAAGCTGGCACAGAGCATGAAAATCGCCTCAAGACCTTTTAAAAATGACAGACTTGGGGGCCCTGGCCCTGCTGCACCAAGCCATCTCCAAGACAGAGGTATGGCCTGGGCAGTTTCTCCACCTGGTGCCGCAGGACCCTCCCCGCCCCCTCCCGTGGGGTGTGGACACAGCGTGCCTGTGACGGGGATGCTTTATGCACTTAGCCCAAAGCATCAGGGGAAGGGCTACTGATGTTGCCTCAAGACAGTATTGGGAAGACTCAGCACACCGTTCAGGTGTTTAAGACATTGGGAACCCCTATTCTCCCCAAAGACACACCAGCCTGTTCTTCCTGCCTCACCAGCTTCCAGCTGCCTGTCACACCTGTCCCTTTGGTGCCCCTGGGGCAGGGAAGATGTTAGCTGTGCCATCCTGAGGTAGAAGCCAACAACTTCTCTTAAGACTGGAAGCCACCAGTTTTCACCTCAGCTTGCGTGGCTCCCACATCAGAACTCGTGTGGCTTGTGCCATGGGTATGGTGAGTGGTTATGGGAGGCCGTCACCCTGATGGAGAAGTTAATCCCATGCAGGGGGAGCTCCTTGTCAACCCCTCCACTCCCATCTTGGCTCTGGGCATATGGGAACAGCTAGGACTATAAATGGCCTGATAATATTAAGAGAATCAGGGATCTGGCTGTAGGCAAAGTCCCGCAAAGCAGGAGGGTTAGTCACCTGCCTCGGGTCCTCCAGGAAGCAGCCTGTCTCCTTAGGGGGAGCCTTCCCCCACCACTCAGGGTGACGAAGTGGTGGCCAGCCTGAGGGAACCCTCTGGCAATGACAGTGTCTTGTCTCCAGCATCATATCCCAGTGCCTGGCATACAGTTTTGTGGCAAGGAAATTCTTTACATATGAATGCATGTATGAATGAATGAATGAGGTTGACTTGAACACGTGTTACTCCTTCCTACCTTTGTATTTGCACCTGTTTTCCCTCCTTTTGCCCTCTCGGATTAACGATGCCTTAGTGCTGTTGTAGTTGTGTTCGTTTGTTTGATCTCTTTTCTCACATGTACCCAAACAGCTTTAACAAAACCAAGCCTGTCAAGTAATCCATCCTATATCCTTCCTTTTTTCCTTCATCTTATCTACATTATGTATTCATATATAATATATATTTATGTTACAAATTTCTTTGTTTTTATAAAGTAATGATTCATGTTTACATATCATTTGTGATATTTGTAATTTCCTTGTGGACTTGGGCATACATTCTCACATATACCTTTCTTTAAGTTGGGATAATAACTCTTGTTCCTGTGATGTTCAGTTGTTTTATTATAGAATACTCAGGTCAATTGTGATATTTTTTACTATTATAAACAGTGCCACACTGAGAATATCTTTGAACTTTTTTTTTTTTTTTTTTTTTTTTTTTTGCTGTGTGTCTGTGGCAGGCAGGAGTAGGGGGCGGATTATTTCCTTGAGGTCTCCTTTCCAGACGACAGATACCAGATTACCAGATCAAAGGCTGTGAATTCCTTTTTAGTTCTTGCTATCATCACGGGTTGGTCTCCAGAGAAATGTCATCCCTTGAAAGTACCCCCAGCAGTGTGTACATGTGCTTGTTTCCCCAGAGGTCTATATTTGCTGTGGTTTTTTCTTCGAGCTAGGCTTGGTGCCTAGTGAGGGCTGAGGGTTCATCCCTGAGGGCTGATGGAAATATTTTAGTGCCCCGGAAAGTCCCTGGGACTCCCCCAAATCATGCCCAGCAGTGGATGATACCAGAAATATGCACCTTAGTATAAATAACCAATAAAAGGACGGGAGAGAGCTCATGGGGGAAGATAAAGAGAATCTCAGGTTGTCTAGCTTCAGAGTCATGTCTTGGGCCAGCTCTGAAAATGAGAAATGCTTTGTCAAGAATCGTGGGAGAAACCGTGTTGCTGAAGTGTAGAAAGAAAGAAATCATCCAAGCGGGGTGGCGTGGTGGGAAGAGTATTGGCTTGGGCTCTCCTCCCAAATGCCGAGGTCTGCATAACCCCGGTCTTGTTTCATAATCTCGCTAAGCTTTCATTTCCCCATCTATAACAAGGAGGCTAACAGCATCTACTTTGTAGGGCTGCTGGGTAGGCTACTTGAGCTGAGAAGTGTAAAAGTAGCTTGTACAGCGCCTGACACAGAGGCACTCAAGAATGCTGTCTCTCCTTCTAACTGAATGAATGGAGAGAGTGACCAGATGACCGAGAAACCAAAGTAGGGCCCAGAGGGATTTGAGAACAGAGCTGGCATGGGCCACCAGCCCATAGTGGCATTTATCAAAATGCTCCAGACGGCGCCTGTTGCCTGGCAGTGGGTAGGAGGTGAAGAGGGTAAAGAAGACCTAGTATAAGCTAATTGGTGGCAGACACCCGTGCCTTAAGGAGCACTTCTACAGCCACTCAGGCCCTGGTATCGTTTAAAGAGGTGCTCCGGCCTGAGGAGGGAGTAGGCATTCTAGAGGAGCCCACAGCACTCCTGGCATCGGAGCTGCTTGGCACAGCTCTGCCACCACCGTCGCTTGACTTTACCGCGTCTTCATTCCGTCCCCTGCTGAGAAAGGCTGATTCAATATGCCTCCTCTAACCACCACGGCACTATATTTAGTGTCTAACTACAATTGTGGCAAATGAGACCACAAGCTCAGATTCTAGCCCCTGCTCTTCCCCTGAATAGCCTTGTGACTTCAGACCGGTTTCTCAAACGCCGTCTGCCTCCGTGTTCACAGCTGTAACCTGGGGATTACCTGCCTTGCTGAGTGGTTGCAGTTCCCCAGGCCGGAGTCGGTGCAGTACCCTTCCCCTCCCAGCCCCAGTTTTCTTTTAGAAGAAGGTCCCTTGGAATTCAGGGTTGTCCTTTATGGAAGGCATCCCGACTGTGGCCACGACTGCAGATGGAATCCATTGATAAAACAGAGCCCAGCTAATGGTTTGCCAAACACTTGCCCTCAGAGGTGGGGGCCGAAAGACAGTCCACGCTGTCAAATGAGAAAGCCAGACACTGGCCTAAGCCTGAGCGAGCCTATACAACCGTGGTGGGCCACAGGTGACTGCGGGGCTGTTGGGAGGGGATGGGTCCCCTAAATACTATATTGGAGAATTCTGGACAAATCCTTACAAAAGCTGGGGCAGAGGACCACAACTGGGCGTCAGTGGCGGGCTCAGCCATTCATGAGGCATCTGCACTGAGGTTTTTGGTGCAGGATATTGATGATGTGAGTATGAAAATATCCCAGTGAATAAGCATGGAGTAGAGGAGGTCCAAATTTTTACTCAAATGGAATTGCCCCAGGACCTGGTGGATTTGGCAAGGGGAGAGGATTGTAGAGACACCAGACTCCCCACTCCTGCCAGAGATTTTCAGAATGCTGGGAGGCGGCGTCTGCAGGCCCCCCACTCAGCTGGTCTCCAGCTCTGCGTGCTGGAGTCACACCAGGATGGTTAAGACATGTATGGTGAAGCAGGTAGTCTTAGAACAGCCAGCTGCCGAGGCCACGGGCTCGACTTCCTATGGCAGAAATGCAAAATATTTAGTAAAAGGACTTGGTTTTTCATTTCTTTGGTCCTGGAGTCCCAACTCCTTGAGGCTGGGGTCTCAGGCTGTGGCGTGGGGCTGGTGACCGTGACCTAAAAGGCATCTCTTTCCTCTCCCTAAGGAAGCCGGGGTGCCCTGCTGGAACGTCCACACAGTGGGCGGGGAAGGGTGGGGGGTCCTGAGCGCAATTCCAGGCTCCCCTCACGCTCTACAGCATCTTCCAGGATTGCAAGGTGGTAGAGCTCAGACCACGGGTTCGGATGTATCTCCAAACCTCAGTTTTTTCATCTGTAGCATTGAGCTGTTAATGGTACCTCTCTTAGGATATTGTAACAATGAAATGCTATAAGGGAAATCAAGTGTTTAGTCGAGTGCCTGATACATGGGACTTTCTTAATAAATTATTAGTAGTGTTGGTCAGGGGATGGAGGGGTGAGACCAGAGGCTGCTGATCCAAGATCAATCACTGAGGTTGCCCTCGACACTTAATTCCACATGGGTGTTCTCACACTGATTTTGAGTAGGTAAGGGGTACTCATATATAGCGTTAGCACAATACATTGGTTTGGTCTTTCTGTCTGGAGAAAAATTGTAAGAGCCATAAACCGTTGCAGTCTTTCACTTTGGGAACTGCCCGTCAGAGATACAATCCTAGGGGTACCTGAGTGGTTTATTCGCTTATGCATCTGCCTTCAGCTTGGGTCATGATCCCCGGGTCCTGGGATCTAGCGCCTCATCCCACATCAGGCTCCCTGCTCAGTGGAGAGTCTGCTTCTCCCCCTCCCTCAGCGCCCCCCCACCACTTGCGCTCACACTTATCTTCAGCTTGTGCTCACTCGCTCTCTCTCCCCCTCTCTTTCTCTTTCAAATAAATAAAATCTTTTTTTAAAAAAAGAGAAAGAATCCTAAAACACTTTTTAAATAAACTGTAAAAAAAAAAAAAACCAGTAAGTAGATAGTAAGAGAGTGGCTAAATAATATAGGGCAATGATTGAATATTACCTAACCATTTAAAATGACTAGTATACGGGAATCAGTAATGTATGAATAGAATAATGTTAGTTGAAAAAGAATAGTCCAAAATATCGATTGATTACAGTTTTGCTCATGCATCTACTTACATTAACAAAGAAAGAAAAAGTGGAGAGAAAGGCTCTTTTTTTTTTTCTAGAAAAAAAAATCTTTTTAAGTCTATAAAATATTTTAATAGTGAGTAAAAAATAGTGTTCTATAAACTCTTCCAGGGCAGGGCAGGGCAGTTGGAATAAGAATAACTATAAGGATCTACCTTAGGCTGTCCCTTGACCAAAACAGAAAAAAAATAAGCCCAGAGTATGTGAGGACTTGTGTCAGAATGACTGTAATATAAATCTGGAACACTCTACCCAGGGACATTGCGCCTACACAGCAATATCTTTTTACAAGAAACTAAGACCTTGTCTGCTCCTATCACTAGCCCACCCACCTCTCCACCAAAAGAGAAAACCATGTGAGTTATCTACAGGCGGGTCTTCCCAGACTAGAGAAACACAGATTGAATAGGAATTGGATCTTTCTGAAAAATCTACTTAGTCCATGCTACCCAGGACATCAGTTCTACCCATTTTCAAAAGCTTCGCCGAGTGAAGTGTGAAGCTCACCTCCTAAGGGAAGCTCTGATCACTGTGACCCGGGTTCCCCACTTAAAATTCGTACATAGGCTTTCCTCGCCTGCACCAGGTGGCTGCCTCACTTGTTCTCAGAGCCCAGGGGACAGGAGTACAGGTCTCTTTGTGGGATACCTTGAAGTAGTGATAGACTTCCTTCAGTTTGATAAGGAACAGTTCAAATAGGAAATACTGCTTTAATCTGTTTATCACAATGCAAAATCACACATTAATAAAAAAGATTAAGGGTGAAGTGCTATCTTCAAGTTTTGATGAGTATTCTCATATCCAACTTGTTCTTTTTTTTTTTAAAGATTTTATTTATTTATTCATGAGAGTCACAGAGAGAAGCAGGCTCCACGCAGGGAGCCCAATGTGGGACTAGATCCCGGGACTCCAGGATCATGCCCTGGGCCAAAGGCAGACGCTCACCTACTGAACCACCCAGGGATTCCCCCAACTTGTTCTTCTGATTGGTCATTTAAGAAGAATTTATGGAACTAAAAACCAAGAAGAAAACATATCTGTTGATTTAATTTTTTTTTCTGTGAATTTAGCCCTGGAATGTGTTGGCTGGGTCACTAAATAGGATTCCATGAGTAGGTGATTTTAGAATCATTGGTCTGGCTCATTAATTTTGTCTTTATTGATACCCTTCCTTGTGATTTATCTTTACCTGTATTATTATTGTTGTTATGTAAGAACTATGATTCCAGTATAGTTAACATACAGTGTTGTATTAGTTTCAGGTACACAATATAGTGATTCAGCAATTCTGTACCTTACTCCTTCACGACAAATATACTTTTTTTTTTTTTTTAAGAGAGAGAGAGAGTATGAGTGGGATGGGGAGCAGAGGGAGAGGGAGAGAGAGAGAATCTTAAGCAGAATCCACGTCCAGCATGGAGCCCTATGCAGGGCTGGATCTCAGGACCCAGAGATCACGACTGAGCTGAAATCAAGCATCAGAGGCTTAACCCAATAAGCCCCCCAGGTGCTTGGTGAGAAGTGTGCTCTTAATCTTAAACCCCATCACTATTTCACCCTTCCCCCCACCCACCTCCCCTCTGGCAACCACCAGTTTGTTTTCTCTAGTCAAGAGTCTGTTTTTCGGTTTGTCTCTTTTTTTTTTTACTTTGTTCGTTTGTTTTGTTTCTTAAATTCCACATATGAGTGAGATCATATGGTATTTGTTTACTTCTATTATTTTTAACTCTTGGTTTAGCCAAACAAAAGTCCTCTTCATTATCAAAGCTTACCTCTCCGCCAGAGCTGAGGACTATTTCTGCACATCCTTTCCCCCTACCCACTGTGTCAGCTTGAGCAAGCGATAAGCAAGTGAGTAAATGAAGGAAATTTCAAAACAGTAGTGGTAAACATCAAAATCTTATTTTCGTTCTGGAAACCACTGCCAAAAAAGAAAATTGCTAAGCCAGACGCTTGGGAAGGGTAGCAAGTACTAGGGGTTTGAAGTGAGAAGACTTGGTTCTGGTGTTGGCATTGCCCCCGACTAGCCCGGCCCTGCAGGCTGGTGACCGATCACCCCTCCAACCTCATCTATCAGCGAGGAGATCGGGCCAGCTGACTTTCAATCCAGCTCTGACCTTCCGTGCTTCTAAGTCCTGCGCTTCCTAATTTCCTGGCTTCGAATCTTGGTCACAGTACACCCCATTTCCTGTCTTCCTGAGAAACGGCTAGGCCCCTGCACACGGCCCAGAGGCCCATGCCTCGTGTAGCCACTGGCCCTGACCTTGGGGAGTCACCTCGCCGCCCTGGGTCTTCTTTGGCCAGTCAGCCGTGCGGAGGGTGGAGACGCCTGGCTGCTTCCTGCCTGCCTCACAGGGGTTGTAAAGGCCAGTACAATTTCACAAAGGATGAATTCCTCCAAGGAAGATCCTGCCTGAGTAAAATATCTCAATACTTCAGCCGCAGTGACTGCCGTAATATTCGGGAATCGTGAGGGATGAGGAGAGAAGGCCCTGGTGTAAGTACGCCTTGTATTTATGGTAATGGAGAGGCAAGAGACCTTAGAAGCCACCCAGGGACCCTCTTCATTTGCAGATAAAGACATGGAAACTGAGAAAGTGTAAGTGGTGAACTCCAGGCCATAAGCCCAATGCCGTGGCGTGGCTGGAGTTGGAGCCTAGATCTCTGGCTCGCAGCCCAGGGCTCTCCCACTACATCAAAGCAGGTGCCCTGGGACCAGCCCTTGGATTTTATTTTATTTTTTAAGATTTTATTTTATTATTTATTCATGAGAGACACAGAGAGAGAGAGAGGCAGAGACACAGGCAGAGGGAGAAGCAGGCTCCATGCAGGGAGTCTGACGTGGGACTCCATCCCAGGACCCCAGGATCACATCCTGGGCTGAAGGCAGGCGCTAAACCACTGAGCCACCCAGGGATCCCACTCCTTGGATTTTAAAACCTGCAGCAGGATGGTTCTGGGAACTGAGCACGTCTGCAACATTCTGCTCTGACTCAATGAAGGAAAATCACCCAGGAAAGTTATTCAGTGTAGGCAACCTATGAGCACTGGTCAGGCCAAAGTACCCAACCACCAGACGGTCCTCAAAAATCTACTTTCCCAGGGCACCTGGGTGGCTCAGTCGGGTAAGTGTCTGCCTTCAGTTCAGGTGGTGATCCCAGGGTGCCCGGATCAAGCCCCATGTGGGGCTCCCTGCTCAGCGGGGAGTCTGCTTCTGCCTCTTTCCTAGCTTCTACATTCTCTCTCTCTCTTTCCTTCTCCCTCTCCCTCTGTCTCTCTTTCTTAAATAAATAATAAAGTCTTAGAAAGAGGACCAGAGCCAATCTGCTTTGACACAACTTGGCAGCCCATTGGTATGAACGAACCCAGAGAAACCCCAAAGTCCCATTCCTGACAGCCAGGTTACTCTGGCTTGCTTCTCCCAGGGCAGGGTGCCTGGAATAACTGCCACAAATGTCTCACTAATGAGAAAAGCCTGACACCCAGCTTGGAGATGGAGGGACAGTGTGGCCTGCGATCTTTGCCTCCTACCTTGTCCGTTATCATATTCAATCCAGATTTCCAGATTTGTGATCTCCAGTTCTTCCCATCAGGACATTTTTGGGGTGGGGGGAGATTTTATTTTTAAGTAATCTCTACACCCAGTGTGGGACTCGAACTTACAACACCGTGATCAAGAGTCAGATGCTGGGACGCCTGGGTGGCTCAGCGGTTTAGCGCCACCTTCGGACCAGGGCGCGATCCTGGAGACCCGGGTTTGAGTCCCACATCGGGCTCCCAGCATGGAGCCTGCTTCTCCCTCTGCCTGTGTTTCTGCCTCTCTCTCTCTCTCTCTCTCTCTCTCTCTGTGTCTGTCATGAATAAATAAATAAATAATCTAAAAAAAAAAAGTCAAATGCTCTACAGACTGAGCCAGCCAGGTGCCCCCCATCAGGACATTTGATATTATTTCATTTATTGATTCAAGGCATAAACGAAGGACTGACTGTATGTGGGATCCTGTCGTAGGCACCAGAGAGCCAGAGGGGACTTCGAATTTCAGAGCCTTTGTTTTTTGGGGGTCCACGATTCCTTCCTGTACTTGCGTACAAAGTTTTTGTGTGTGTAAAGTGCATTTTTTTTTTTGAGAGTGGATCCTTAGCTTGGATCAAATCTGTTACCCCATCACAGTTAAGAACCTTACATCATCATGCACCTGTTGTCCTGGTGAGCATTGTCATCCTGTCTGTCCATTGAGTCGCGACCACAGGGGCTGACCACGTGAGGCATGACTGCTCAGAGCTCTGGTATTTTCTGTAGAACCTCAAGAAGCTGTGCCCATCCACCTAAACCGAGGCCTACATCTGTGACTTCTCGCCTGAGCATCGATAGGCTCCTACAGTCCCTGGCCTAGCAGCCTGGCCCCGGACCTCAGTGAGCCCTGGAGAGGCCACAGTGGCATGTGGACGGGCCATTTCCTGGCATTCAAAGACCCTTTCATTCAGCCCTTCTGGTCCTTCTGACTAGTGCTCCTGCTGGGGATGGGGTGGGGGGTCAGGTTCTAGAATTTCCTATTTGTTCTCTTGAGATTCCCACCCTACGCACTGCCCTGAGGGACCTTGTGGCCTCGGAGTAGCTAGCTGCCTGGGGATGACTTTGGCTGTGTGGTTATCCCACTGTGTTCCGGTAATGCCTGGTGGCCCCTCTGCTAGTCGTGGGGAAGTAGTTTTGCCGAAGGAGAGCCTGCTGAGTGCCTCCTGTTCTCACCGAGGCAGTAGTTTTCTCATGCCATTTAATACAGGGATTCAGAATGTAATCATTCCTCGTTGGTGGGATAGGAGCAGAGATCCAGACAAAATCGTAGCCAGAACTGGGGCTTCAGGGGTGCCGAGGACACTGCAAGATAAACACGTGTATTTGAGGATGCGTGAGTGTGTGGGTCTCACTCGCTTCAGGTGATGTGCTGAATTCTATTCTTTCTTCCTCTGCAGAGAGAAGACACGGTTCAATGTGTAGACCTTCTCCCTCGCCAGCATCTCCACCCTCCAATTCCAGGACGTCATTAGTACAGGTGAAAACAAAAGCCTGTCTCAGCGGCCAGAACTCTGCCAGCAGCACCTCAAAGCCATTCAAAACGCCCAAAGACAATCTACTTACCTCCAGCAGCAAACAGCACACGGTCTTTTCTGCAAAAGGATCAAGGGACAAACCATGGTGAGTGTCGGGCACTGGCAGCCCGCAGCTGTGTGTCCTCCCTGCTTGTCCCTGTCACCACAGGAAACGGTGTTTACCCTCTGGCTTTGTTCCTGGGCATCACGTCCAGGAATTTGGGGAATGAGGAGGGCAGGGACAGAAAACCATGACAATGATGGGGTGAGAAACCCAAACCCCTAGAGGGAACGCAGGCCTTTAAAGCGCCGTGTGCCTGAATAGGGGGGAAGCTCTTCTGTTCCCGAGAGCTGAGCCAAGTCGTGTCATCGAACAGGGTGACAGAGAAATATTCCTCAGTTATGTGGTCATCTCTCAATTTTCTGCCCCAGTGAAGAGAAGCACTGATGTAAATAATCCAAAGCACAGTTTGCCCAGCGGGGAGTGAGGCCCTGGGAGGCAGGCCCCCCCACCGAGCCGCTCTGCGGAGAGCAGCTGGGCCTCCACTCCTCTACCAGCTACCCACAGAGGCAGATAGTGGGAGCTGAGCCTCGGAGGAAAAGAGGAAATCCAAAGAGAATGTCACCCCTTTGATGTGGTGGGAGAGGACAGGTTGCAGGTGACCTTGGAGAATCAGAGGCTTTGTGTTCTTTTTTTTTTTTTTTTTTTTAATCTCAGTCTTTACCCAAAAGTCAGCAAAGGTTACCTGTGGAGCGGACAGATAGGAAGCCAGACTGAAAAGGAGGACAGGAAGAGAAGGTGAATGTCTTCAAGTGCTGACAGCCCTAACGTGGAGCACTTAGGGACTGGCGAGTTACGGAGTCTCTAGCCTTCTCTTGCAGACGTCACGAAGGCGGACAAGGGACAAGCGTGGAGCCTGCCTAATTTATATATTTAAAGAGAAAAAGTGTTCTGTTAATGAATGATAGTTAATTACACTTAAGTTCATACCTAGTAAAGCTGTGGATTAAAAGCATCCATCAATTAGTTTGTCACTGCTCCCTGGAAATTATGATGACTTTGTAAGGAGCTAATTACACCAGATCCATTAGAGAGCCTCTTGTGCTAGAGTGGGAAGGTTTAGACACAGCTGTGGGGGGGGGGGGGTAGCTACCTGTCATACAGGTGGGCTTGCTGGGCCAGCTTTGTTCTCTCTGCTTGTTCGGATCTCAGGTCCATCCTGTAGGAGAATGTAGCGGGTTAGGGAAGACCCAGCCTGAGTGTGACGGTTGGTGGCCTCCGCACCTGGTTGCTCAGAGTGAGAGGCTCCCTTTTATCAGTGACCTCGGAGAGTGCCTGCCAGCTTGTTTGCCCGGGCAGTATCAGGCGTCTCCAGGTGAGCGCACGCTCTGGCGCACTGCCCGAGTACAGACGTCAGCTGGCTGACTCTGGGCAAGTTGCTCAATCTGGTGTGCCTCAATTTTCCTCATCTGTAAAATGGGCCTAATGCTAGCTCTCCCCTGTGGAATTGTTGTGAGGGTCAGGTGAACTAATTTTTATAAAAGCAGCAAGAGGGATCCCTGGGTGGCTCAGCGGTTTAGCGCCTGCCTTTGGCCCAGGGCGTGATCCTGGAGTCCCGGAATCGAGTCCCACATGGGGCTCCCGGCATGGAGCTTGCTTTGCCTTCTGCCTGTGTCTCTGCCTCTCTCTCTCTCTCTCTCTCTATGTCTATCATAAATAAATAAATCTTTAAAAAATATATATTAAAAGCAGCAAGAGCAATGTCTGGAGCAGAGCACACATTCGATAAATACATGGTGATAATGTTACCATCATCATCATCATCATCGTTATGGGCACCAAAGGACTGAGCTCCTCAACTGGTGCTACAGGTTGAGAAGTCCAATCTCTCTGCAGAACTAGAGAGATGAAGTTGAAAACAGAGAAGGATAAAGTCATTTCTTCAGGGTCCAGACATGAGGTCCTGAGAAACCAGAGGGGGAGGGCCCGCCAAGGGGCTTGTGAGGAATGAGCCAGAGGAGAATCAGGGTCCTGGAAGATCATAGCGTGAGCACAGCGGATGACAGACAATAGACGTGGTCCCAGCCCTGAGGGGACCCCTGGGTTAGATCGGCCCCCGCGCTGCTTTCAGACCAACTCCAACACGCTCATGCAGACTGCTGTGAGCCAGAGCTGGGCGGTTCTGTTCTAGCAGAGTCTGCAAACGTTAGCCAGGACCCAGAGGAGAGCAGCCCAAAGGATTGCAAGGAGGCAAGTCCTTCTTATGAAAAAAGAGGTTCCAGGGGGCGCCTGGGGGGCACAGTCGGTTAAGCAGCTGCCTTGGGCTCAGGCCATGATCTCAGGGTCCTGGGATCGAGTCCTGCGTTGGGCTCCCTGCTCAGCGGGGGGTCTGCTTCTCCCTCTCCCTCTGACCCTCCCCCTGCTTGTGCTCTCATTTCCTCTCTGTCAGATAAATAAATGAAATCTTAAAAAAAAAAAAAAAAAAAAAAAAGAGGCTCCAGAAACTAGAGCACTCACCTTGTGAGAAGAGTGGGAAGCCAGCAGGTGATCTGCCCACCTTCAAGGAGGTGGATCTGCAGAGGGACGGGGCGCCTCTGCCTCTCTGCCCTGCCACCAGCCAGGCTGAGGGCCCCCTGCCCTCCACCACCAGGGCCGTGTCGGGAAGGCTGGGCAGGCTTCCCCTGGAGACTCGGAGGGCTGCGCCTTGGCTCTGGGGCGCTTCCCCTGAGAGCACTGTGAAAGAGCCAGCCTCAAGTCAGACTCAGCCACGAGCTTTCCATGTGTGCTTGAACAAGTCACTTCACTTCTCTGGGCCTCATTCTCAAGCCTGACTAGTTTGTGATTCTAAGTCACAGTCATCCCCCGAATTCTCAAAGGTTCCTCGTTGCCTACTGGACTGAGAGGCCCTCAGCCCGACATAAGAGACCCTCTACAAACTGGCTCCGAACCCCCTAATCCAACCCTCCAGTACCATCCCATTACCCTGGCTTCCCCACTGTGTCTTCCTCTGGTACCTTTGCCTAGAACACCCATCCATGTGCCTTTACTCAATTTAACACTTAATAAGTACCTACGGTCATACTATCTGCCAATTCTGTAACGAGGCCTGAGGACATGTAGGCCCCCTCATGTCCCCTGTGGCATCTTTGTGCAAGATAGAAAAAGGCCTGGATACAGCCCTGTCCCAGAGTGCACGGTCAGCTAATGAATGGTCTTCATCACTTCCTCAACCAGGCATCCTAGTGCAGTGCATAACCCATGCAACTGTTCATTGCAGCCTTGGGGACTCAAGATTAAATAAGACGCAGACTCTTAGAGAGTCTGTACTAAGAAGAGATGTGAGCTAACACAGACTACCATGTGATAAGAGCTAAGATATTGGTAGCTCAAGAGATGGGCACCTACCCCAGTCTGAGGACTCAGGAAAGGTTTTTCAGAAGGGGTCACACTTGAGCTGAGTTTGAAGGATAAGTAGGAATAATCTAGAGAAAGAAAGCTGGATTCGAATGGCAAATGTTATGTTATATATATTTTACCACAGTTTTTTTTTTTTAACTTTTTTTTTTTAAAGAAAGTGGGAAGAGAGTCCCAGGCAAAGAAAGGGAACAGAATGCACAGGCGTATTTGCATGTGGGGAGAGGTGGGAGAGGATACTGGGGAGGTGGGCAGGGCCATATTATCAAGTTCCACTCTGTGTGCTAAGTTCAGGGACTTGGACTTCATCCTGAAAACTTCACGGAGCTGTTAAAGGAGCAGCTTTCAGGGGCGCCTGGGTGGCTCAGTCAGTTGAGCATCCGTCTCTTGATTTCGGCTCAAGTCATGATCTCAGGGTGGTGAGATTGAGCCCCATGTCAAGCTCGGCCCTGGGTGTGGAGCCTGCCTAAGATTCTCCTTCCCCTGCCCCTCCCACCCACCCACCCCTAAAAAAAAAAAATAAAAAAGGAGCAGCCTTGTGTGATGGTAGAGCGCCATGCCAACATGGATGGGATGTATCCAGGCCTTTTTCTATCTTGCACAGATGTATCTGGGACAGGGCTGTATCCAGGCCTTTTTCTATCTTGCACAAAGATGCCACAGGGGACGTGAGGGGGCCTACATGTCCTCAGGCCTCGTTACAGAATCGGCAGATAGTATGACCGTAGGTACTTATTAAGTGTTAAATTGAGTAAAGGCACATGGATGGGTATAGGATGGCTTGAGGTGCCACCTGGAAAGCAGCAAGAACAGTGAGCGTGTTTTTGCATAAGCCCGGTGAGGTGTGGCCACATCCTGTATGCAGGTAGCAGTCGTGGGCAGAAATATTAGGGGGGAGAAGGGGCCGGGTGGGAGAAATATTAGCAGGGGGAATGCCACAGGACTTCAGTGTTCATTGCACGCAGGGCTCACGCTACGAGAGAAGACCAGGATCCTGCTGATGTTCCAGGCAACTGGACAACTGGATGACCGGTCCTGCTGCTTTCTCAGGAAGAGGATAGAAAAGGCCAGAGTTTAGGATGGGAAGGAGAGGATGAATTCAGCTGGCAAGTCAGTGGAGAAGGAAGTGTAGATGCTTCCAGGGATATTGCAGACTGCAGTCCAGACCACCGCAATAAAGCCAGTATCACAATAAAGCAAGTCCCATGAATTTTTTGGTTTCCCAGTGCATATAAAAGTTATGTGTGCACTCTATAGTCTGTTAAGTCTGTATGTGCAACAGCATTAACGTCTTTTTTTACTATTTTATTTATTCATGAGAGACTTGGAGAGAGAGAGAGAGAAGCAGAGGCAGAGGGAGAAGCAGGTGCCACGTAGGGAGCCCGACATGGGACTCGATCCCGGGTCTCCAGGATCACGCCCTGGGCTGAAGGCGGCGCTAAACTGCTGAGCCACCTGGGCTGCCCAGCATTACATCTTTTAAAAAAACAGCGTATACACCTTAATTTAAAAATGCATTTTTTTTTAAAAAATGCATTTTTTTAAGATTTTATTTATTTATTCATGAGACACAAAGAGAGAGGCAGAGACACAGGCAGAGGGAGAAGCAGGCTTCATGCAGGGAGCCCAATGCAGGACTCGATCCTGGGCCCCCAGGGCCACAACCTGAGCCGAAGGCAGACGCTCAACCACTGAGCCACCCAGGTGCCCCTAAAAATACCTTAGTGCTATGAAAAGTTCTAACTATCATCTGAGCTTTCAGCAAGTTATAATGTTTTTGCTGGTGGAGGCTCTTGCCTCGATGTTGACAGCTGCTGACTGATCTGGGTGGCAGGTGCTGAAGGTCGGGGTGGCTGTGGCAATTCTTTAAAGTTAGACAACAATGAAGTTTGCCACATTGGTTGACTCTTCCCTTCAAGAAGGATTTCTCTGCAGCGTGCGAGGCTGCTCGATAGCGTTTTGCCCTTTCAAAACTGGAGTCCATCCTCTCAACCCCGGCCACTGCTTTGTCCACAAGGTTTCTGTCATGTTCTCGATCTTTTGGTCATTCCCACAGACTTCACAGCATCTTCTCCAGAAGTAGGTTCCATCTCAGGAAACCACTTTGTTCATCCATCAGGAGCGCCTCCTCATCCATTTAAGTTCTATCATGAGATTGCAACATTTGGCCACTTCTCACCCTAGTTCTCTGGCTGTTGCTACCTTTTCTGCAGTCATTTCCTCCACAGAAGCTTTGAACACCTGTTTGTTTGTTTTATAAAGGTTTTGTTTATTTATTTAATAGAGAGAGAGAGAGCACAAGCAGGGGGAGGAGCAGAGGGAAGAGGAAAGCAGAGAGCCCCATGTGGGGCTCGATCCCAGGACCCCGGGGTCACGACCCAAGCCAGAGGCAGATGCTCAACCGACTGAGCCACCCAGGTGCCCCAAACCGCTCCTAATGGCATCTAGAAGGATGAATCCTTTCCAGAAGGTTTTCAGTTAACTTTGCCCAGACCCCTCAGGGGAGTCACAATCCGTGGCAGCTGTGGACTTGTGAAATGTATTTCTTCAACAGTAAGACTTGGAGATCAAAATGGCTCCTAGATCCATGGGCTGCAGAGCGGGGCGCTGTGTTAGCAGGCATGAGAACAACAGGAGTCTCGCCGTACATCTCCATCAGAGCTCCTGGGTGACCAGGTTCATTGTCAGTGAGCAGTCATATTTTGAAAGGAATCTTGTTTTCTGAGCAGTAGGTCTCAGCAATGGGCTAAAAATATTCAGCAAGCCATGCTGTAAACAGATGTGCTTTGTCGTTTCATTCAGGGAGCCCAGGCCCAGTAGATTTAGCGTAATTCTTAAGGGCCCTCAGACTTTTGGAATTATAAGGGATTAGGTATAACCTAAAGTCACCGGCTGCCTATCAGGAGAGCTGGCCTGTCCTCCGAAGCTTTAAACCAGACATTCACTTCTTCTCTCTGGATCCAAGAGTCCCAGGTGGCATCTTCTTCCAATAGAAGGCTGTTTCACCTACAATGAAAACCTGTTGTTTAGTGCAGCCACCTTCATTCATGATCTTAGCTAGAGCTTCTGGAAAAACTTGCTGCAGCTTCTGTGTCAGCACCTTCTGCTTCTCCTTACACTCTGATGTTACGGAGACGGCTTCTTTCCTTAAGCCTCATGAACCAACCTCTGCTAGCTTCAAACTTTGCTTCTCTGGCTTCCTCTCGTCTCTGAGCCTTCACAGAATTGAAGGGAGTTCAGTTGGGGCCTTGCTCTAGACTAGGCTTCGGCTTCAGGGAGTGTTGTGGCTGGTTTGATCTTCTGTCCAGACGGCTAAAATGTTCTCCATATCAGCAGTAGGGCTGTTTTGCTTTCTTATCACTCGTGTGTTCACTGGAGTAGCGCTTTTAATTTTCTTCAATAATTTTTCCTTTGTATTCACAATTTGGCCGACTGGTACAAGAGGCCTAGCTTTTGGCCTATCTCGGCTTTCAACATGCCTTCCTCGCCACACTTAATCATTTCGACCTTTTGGTTTAAAGTGAGAGACGTGTGACCCTTTTTTCCCCTTGAACACTTACAGGCTGTTGTGGGGTTATTCACTGGGCTGATTTCAGTATTGTTGTGTCTCAGGGAATGGAAAGGCCCAAGGAGAGGGACAGAGACACAACCTCTGGCCGGTTTATCGGCTACGTTTGTGGTCTTCTGCGGCTGCGATGTGTGGTGCCCCCAAACAACTACTACAATGCTAACATCAAAGATCACTGGTAACAAATATAACAATAATAAAACGTTTGACGTATTGCAAAAATTACGGAAAGGTGACACAGAGACACAAAGTAAAAGTGCTGTTGGAAAAATGGCACCAATGGACTTGTTCAATGCAGGGTTGCCACACACCTTCAATTTGTAAAAAAAAAAAAAAAAAAAAAAAAAAAAAAGTGTGTACGAAATGCAAACAAAGTGAAATGCAGTAAAAGTAGGTCTGTATCTGAGAAACACCCACATGGAGGTGGCACTGGTTGTTTTGGGCCAGAGGTCAGGACACAGGCATGGGTTGGGAATGGATCTTTGAGAGTCAGCAGTGTAGACACAGGTGTGGAGACTGTAGGTACAGATGGAGCCTCCAGGGAAGCTCTGTAGCTCACGATGGGCAGGGGCCAAGGGCAGGGCCCAGGAGAGTCGGGGGCCAGGGGAAGAGGGGCCCAAGGTGGCAGGGACTGCTAAGCCAAGGTTCTTCCCACAGCATCCTGGCCTTTCTTTCCTGGTCCAAATCGTCACTGCCCTCCCTGCTTGCCCCACCGGCCACCTTCTTCTTGGACCCTGCCCTTCATCCCTCACCCACTTCCTCCCCGCAGGCCACTGAGATGCTGGCGTCTCCTTTTAATTCCCACAGCACTTCATTTTTACCTCTCCTGTGACTCTATTCATGGCCGGCCCCAGGTTAGACCTCCTGTCATTCCTTCTGCTCGGTAGTAATCGCAGGGCCTCCTGCACGGGAGGGCCTCACACTCAGCAAACATGGTCCCCTTGTCAGTAAATATTTGTTGAATTGAATGAAATTGATCTGACCATTGAAAGGGTTTGTAAGATTTCTATTCTTGGAGACAGTTAACCTTTTATCTACAATTGTTTGGACTGTCACTCTCGGATGGAAATATAATGTGCGACACGCGTGGAATTGTAAGTTTTCTAGTAGCCACGTTGGAAAAAGTGAAAAGACACCATTTTTAATAGGTTATTTTATTTAACCTAATGTATCGCAATCTTGTAATTTTGACATATCATCATGAGATCATTTATGTTCTTTTTTTTTCCTACCAAGCCTCTTTGAAAGCCTGTGTTTTATACTTGCAGCATGTGTCCATTTGGACACTAAATTTTCATCAGAAATACTTAATTCTGGTATACCTGGGTGGCTCAGTGGTTAAGCACCTGCCTTTGGCTCAGGTCTTGATCCTGGGGTCCTGGGATCGAGTCCCACATTGGGCTTCCTGCATGGAGCCTGCTTATCCCTCTGCCTGTGTCTCTGCCTCTCTCTGTGTGTCTCTTGTGAATAAATAAAGTCTTAAAAAAAAAAAAGAAATACTTAATCTGTATTTAGATTTATTAAAGAACTGGAGGTTATAAAATGAATTCACATATCCAGGTTGTTCCAAACACACTTAAGCATTTTCAATAACTGAATCCAGTTCCTCAGCCACTTTTTTTTTTTTTTAAGATTTTATTTATTTATTTGAGAGAGAGGGGGAAAAAAAACCACACATGGTGGGGAGGGGCAGAGGCAGAGGGGGAAGTAGACTCCCGGCTGAGCAGGGAGCCCCATTCGGGCTCAGTCCCAGGACCTGGAGATCATGACCCCAGCCAAAGCCACCCAGGTGCCCCCCTCAACCGCTTTTTAAAGTGCTCAAAAGCCACAAATGGCTAGTGGCAGCTATATCACACAGCATAGATCTGGAGCCCTAGGCCGAGTGACCCTGGGGGGGGCCCTTTGGTTCGTTGATTCACAGGTGCCTGAATGTGGCTCCTGGCATCTCTGTGATGTTATGTTCCCCCCATGAGCTGACAAATTCTAGGGTAGAAGGAACATTTGCTCTGCTTCCAGGCTAGCTGGCTGCTGCTGGGTAGGAGGTGGGAACGGGCCTGCAGGACCCTGGCCGACTGAGCAGAGACTCCCCCACCCCAAAGGAGCTCTATAGCAGCCCCTAAAGGTCAGGGAAGCATAAAGCTTGCATGCAGGTGGTGGACTATGGCCTTTACTTGAGACTTGACAGCAGGTTAGGGGCACCCTTTACCAGGTAGCTCAAATTCCCGTGTAGGGCAAGAAAAATCACCACTCCTAAGTCCAAGGTGACCTTCTGGCATCTCACACAAGGTTAAATTGACTGCGGGTTTGTTGTCTTCTCCCTTGTGTGGCTGGGGAGGTTAAAAAAGAGCTCTGCATTAGAAGGAAGGGAAAAACAGAGGGGTGCTCCTGGGGATCTGCGCGGCAGCACTCCCAGCTCCCCCCCGCCCCCACGAGCTCCCAGGGCCCCTCTCCCTGGCCTGCAGGGGGTCAGAGGCCAGAGAATCCCCTGCTGTCACCTTGGTCATCTTGCCATAGAGGTGTCCACAGGACCCCTAAGGGCCCAGGCAGGGCGGCAAGGTGATTCCGTCCCCAGGTGGAAGTTGACAGGGAACTATGGCTGTTTGGCTCTTTTGAGCTAAAAGGAACATTCCAGCCTTTACTCTTGAGCCCCTGCTCAGCCAGGGGACTAGCCCCGCACAGGGACAGAGTCAGCCAGCCTGACTTTCCCATCTGCTGTCACTTCAGCTACCCCGGTCCAGGAAGGGAGCCATCGGGGAACGCAGACCTGCAAACCCGTCGATGTGGGCGGGAGCGGGGAGGAGGCTTTCCTCCCTGCATGGCTTGTTGCCTTCTCTTTGGGCCTTATCAACCCACACGTGTGTGCTGAATGCTAAATATGCTGAGCTATTAAAAATGCAGGAGATGAGCCAGAGCGAAAGAAAAACTCAGCAGGCTCCCTGGCCTCCTGTGTGTGCCCGACAGCGAGGTGGGGGACAGCGTCGCTCCCCTCCCGGAGCGCTGGGGCCGGGCTGGCGCGGGGAGGGACAGCGGAGAGGCCCTGGCCCGGCGCCTTGGGAGAAACGAGGCCGGCTTATCAGGTCTCGCCTGGCGTTGGCGTGACGTGGGGGCAAGGCCACGGTGGTTAGCAGTGGCTCCCGGGGCTCGGGCCGTCTCTCCCGCCCAGGCTGCGAAGTAGCAGAGATCGGCGGGGCTGCAGACCCTCCGCGTGGCCGCAGCCCTCTGACCGGATTCTTGCAGTGGCCTCTGCCTCCCGCCTTGCCCACACCGCCGTCCACACCGCCGTGCACAGCGCCGTCCACACCGCCTGGCAGCTGTGCGCCCCTCCCTGCTCAGCGCTCTTCAAGGGCTCCCGGGTATTGGCCCAGCAGAGTAGAGGTCTAACCCCTTCAGAGGAGGATACGTGACCTGGCATTTCCCCCTTGTGCCGCGGGTATTTTAACTCCTTTATTTCCTATTTCGGGGGCCCCGGTCTTGCCTGTAGCTCCTCAGACAGGCCTCCCTGTGCTGGCTCGCGCTGTTTCTCTTATCAGGAGCAGCCTCCTCGCCCCACACACGCCCCAAGGCTCTGCAGGAGTGCCACTCCCTCCACGAAGCCTTCCCGGACTTTTTTTTTTTTTCCTTCCCGGACTTTTTATACAGACTGAGATGATTCTTCCTCTAAGCTCCCGCTACCACTCAGCATGTTCCTGTGAGAGCTACCGTCATATATTGTATTTATTTATACCTTCAGCCTCTCCTGCCACCAGCTGGGCCTTCAGCTCCTTGGCATCCTTGGTGCCCCATGACATCCGGCACTTGATGAATGAAGGAATGAATGATGGGTGAATGAATGAAGTAGTCTGTGAAATAGAACTGCTCCTTCCCCCTCCTCATAGAGATTTTTCTGATGCTGAAGGAAACGGCAGGTATAAATAGCTTATCTTTTGAGTTCTTGATGAGAAACCAGAGTGCCAATTCCCATCATGGAATTCTTGTTCCTGTCCCAATTATAAGAGCTAGGGAGGGAGAACTGTGGTTCCTCGATGATAAAAAGGAAAAACCCTTTGTGCTCTGGCAAGGAGGGGAAGGATCGGCGCATCCCGTGCCATAGCCCCCGTCTGCGGTTGTGCCCATGTCCCAGCATGCCCTTGACCGAGGCAGAGTTGTCGGTATGGCAGTCAATGGCAGTCGACAGCAGCCCCTCCCTGGAGCCCATGTACACACCCAGCCCCTCCCTCAGGAGAAGAGAGGGGACATTCTGAGGCCAGTTTTACCCCTAGTGGTGCAGGTTTGGGTGGCAAGAGAGGAGGGGGTGGGGTGGAGGGTTGGGAGAGGAAACGCGGGTGGAGAGAAGTAAGTAGGTGGAGGAGTGGAAGGGGCAGCTGGTGAGAGAGCAGGAGGGACAGGCCGAGGATGCAAGCATGGGGGGCGGGGGGGAGGCAGTGTCCCTTCCAGGACAGGGAGGCAGAGGAGCGGAAACATCCCAAGTGCTGCGAGCTCGCTGGGTTTCCAGGTGATGGAGATAAGCACAATGGACAGCTCCACCGGGTAGACTCAGCTGACCCTGTCCGGTCACAGAAGTGCTCAGAAGCAGGGACCAGCATCTAGGGAAGGAGACCAGAGGCTCAGACAGCTGGGGAGGGAAAATGGCACGACGGAGAAAGGGAGTAGGAGCCACAGAGATTAGTATCCCCGATGCCCTCCACGTTCACGCTGCAACGTTGCACCTTTTGGAGGCGTCCGTAGCGCCAGCCCCCCTTGAGGCTCCCGTCTGCTGGGCGACAAGGAGGCAGCAGGCCCACGGATGGAGGAGGATAGCCTGAGATTACAGCTGTGCCACGGCGGAGCCGGAACCCACCCCGGACTTCTCACGGCTGGGACCGAGATCAAGTGCACCGTCCTTAGAGCCGCCTGAGGTCAGGCCCCATTGCTGTCCTCTCTTTGCTGGATGAACGCCCTGGGGCAACCTTCCCAAGCCCCTGGTTCCTTACCTATAAACTGGGGGTGAGAGTCCAGCACAACCTTCGATCTTCGATATAAGCACATAGCTTACTGGCCAGCGTGTGGCAGATGCTCACTGTGTGAGTGTCAAGGGACCATGAGAGGAGGAGGGGGCCAGGTGGAGGGTTGACAAGCCCCCCCACCCTCACCTTTGTCATTGCCCTGGCACCGGGGAGAGAGAGCTGCAGGCCGGTCCTTACCCAAAGCATTCGTTCTGGTGGAGCGCTGGTTTGGTTTTTTATTATGTTATGGGACTTAACCTTTCCTGGGAACATTCATTCATTCATCGAGCATTTATTCAGCCCTTCCTAAGTGCCAAATAATGCATATGTCACTGGGATCCCTCCAGAGTGACTTGTGCACGTGGTCATCCTTGTCCCCAGGTAGCTCGTTTTCTGGTCAGGCCACATACACATAGAACTGAGGCCTGGCCATCTGACACGGTAAATGTGGCACAGACACCCAGGAAGGAACAGCCAGCAGTGCGAGAGTAGGACGTTTCCTCCGGACCTGGGCAGATGGGGGAGTGTTCACCCGGGGAATGGAGGAGGGCACACCTGCAGAAGGAACTGCCCAGCTCACGGAAAAGCCTGGAGCCAGGCTGAGCGCTGCAAGGAGCAGTGAGAGCACCATGAGGCTGTGGGGAAGGTTCCCCCCACCCCCGGGTGGGGGAGCCGTGGAGGCCAGGTCGTGAGGCTGGACCCTGGGCAGCAGGGAGCCTGCCAAGCCTTTCGAACAGCAGGCTGGCAGGGTCAGATTTGCCTGGTGTCCAAGTGGAGGCGGAGTAGAGCCAGGAGGCTGGGACGGAAAGACGGGTGGTGGGGATTTTCATCAAGGCTCCAAGAGCCAAGAGGACAAGGCAGGGAGACTCGAGAGTGGCCGAATGTCAAGGAAGAGCCCAGGTCTCTAAATGGATGGCGATGTTGTTAATGCAGTTTAAAAAAAAAAAAAAAAAAAAGACAAAGCATATTTAATTTGGGACAAAGAATTTCCTGAGTCTGGCTGTAGGTCCAAGTGAAAACTCTTAATTCTCGATGGTTTAAACAAAGTGTGCTCGGTGTTCTGGATATAGAGGCCGTGGGGGCTGCGGGGTGCCAGCCCCGGAGGAAAGGGACCAGCAGAGTGAGTGACACCTGGCTGCCCGGCCTCTTGCGAGGGAAGACGGAAGACGTCCCCGGGCTCTCCGTCCCTGGAGGAAGGCGGGGAGCAGAGGGGAGCGGAGCGGAGCAGAGGCCGCCCACCGCGCCACACCGGCGGGTAGCCTGGGGTGCTGCGCCATCCCTGGTCCCCAGGCTGCTCAGAACAAGCTTCCTGAAAGCGAAAGCTGAGGACCTGAGCTCGGGGCTCGGCTGCGGCCCCCCCTGGCAGGGGGACGGAGGATGTTCTGGGAGGAGGCCTCTTCTCTCCCCCGGGGCGGTGTTGGCTCCTGGGCTTGAGAGGCACAGTGAAAGGTCTTGGCTGCGCTGGTTCTGGAAGGCGAGGAGCAGGCCGGGCAGCCTGCAGCTCCAGCAGCGGGAGCCTGTGACCTCTGGCGGCCACCGAGGGGAGTGCTGCTTCTTGCTGCTGCCGAGCAGAGCCGGTGCTGGGCCCGGCGGGCGTTTGGGGCTCCGTTCCGCTCTGCACCAGCACTCCTTCCAGAAGCCACTTGCTTCCTGGTTTCTGACGTCTTACATCCTACCCTCAAAGGCTCTGATGCCATTTATGCATTGATGTGCGTTTCGCCGAGTATTTATTTTAGGTGCCACCGGTTTGGCCTAGGGTTTGTGTCAGACCTCTCCTGGACACGCTGCCCGCGGCCACACTGCTGCAGGCAAGCTGGTCCCACGTGCACTCCAGAGACAGCCTGTCCAGCGTGACTTGCCCTACTGTGCCAGGACTCTGTTTTTCCTTCTTTAGCTTCCTCTCATCTAGCTTATTGATTTTTCCCACAGTCTTAGGGCATTATGACCACCACCACACACCCCCAGGAATGTCATTTAGTGCCTGTTGGTCTCCCAGCGGGTTTGGAGACCACGTTCAGCACTCCCTTCTTCAGGAAGCCCTGAGTAACGAAAGTGCCAGAGAAAATAGCAGAGGCTGGTGCTGGGGCTTCCTGCTTCCAGGCAGCCTGGAGCAGTTATTCTGCCAGAAGACATCATAGAGCCAGAAGGACCCCCATTGCCTAACGTACTTTGGGGTTGCAGGACAACATGTTTGCATAGGGGAGGCTGGAATTCCTGCTCACTCTTCCTCCAGAATGTGTTCTCCAGGGGGTGCGCTCTAGCCACTGGTCCAGTCTCAACCAGTGCATAGAAACCAGGGCTTGAGAATCAGGCAGGGAGACTTCCTACCTAGCTCAGCTTTTCCTCTCCACTGAGCTCTCCAGAAGTGGTCCTCCATTCTGTGTGAGTCTAGAAGGCCACTAGCTCTCACCCTCTGCTGCCCCTGCCTCAACCCACCTCATGTACCCCTCCCTCCATTGAGGGACCGGAAAGGCAAAGGGGACATAAATTTCTGATGAGTTGCACCCCAGATGTCTACCCCAGAAGAAGCAGGATTGGTAGGGAAAGGGGAACAGCATGATCCTCTCTCCCCTTTGTTGTTTTAGCTCCCATTTATTAAAAGCCAACCATGTGCCGAGCATTATGCTAAGCATTTCATATGTATTATCTCGTAATCACTTCAAATCTCCATCCTGATCTTCATTTTACTGATAAGAAAACTGAGGCCCAGAGTGGCAAAGTGCTGAGATAAGGTAGGCAGGGCCACCCCCCCACCCCACCCCCACCCCCGTGCCTGAGTGGGTTTTGCACTGCATGAGGCCGTCCCTTGGAGGAGGTGAGAAGAAACGGAAAACAGCACTTGTCCACCTGCCAGGTCAGCCTCCGTCCTTCGAAATCTCACAAAAGTCCTTACAGACTCATGGACACCCCACAATCGGGAAGTCAGGTGGCTTTCCCGCCATCATGCAACCAGAAGTAGAAAAAGTGGGATTCAAATCTAGGTTTGTCTGATTTGAAGCTTATATTCCTTTTTTTTTTTTAAGATTTTTTTTTTTTATTTATTCATTTGGAAGAGACAGAGAGCACAAGCAGGGGGAGAGGCAGAAGGAGAAGCAGACTCCCCGCGGAGCAGACACCCAACACAGGGCTCAATCCCAGGACCCTGAGATCATGACCTGCTTAACCAGGAGTCACCCAGGCGCCCCTGAAGCCTGTTTTCCTAACCATTATCCTCAACTATCTTGCAACACCCTGTAGAATAGTGACAAGGCACAGACCTTAGATTCACTTCTACTTGTCCTCCCTGATTTTATTTGACTGGCCTCTGGCCACTTTTATCATTCATCAAAGACAGCTTGTTCATCTCTCCCTCACTCCTAACTGGCTTCAGGGAAAGTGCCACATCATTCTTCTCAGTGGCTAATCGCCTCTTCCCCCAGTTGATGGACAGGGTGCTGGCCCATCATCCAAGTCACTGATGAAGATGCTTTAACCTTCCCGGCCAGCAATGGGCCCCCGTGAGCTCTGCTGGGTGCTGCTGGGGGCTGGCACAAAACGCTGCTAACCAGTCTTTTCTGCCTCTGCTGCCAGGGCCACTCACGCCCAGTAGTTGTGTGGTCTGACCACATTTTCCCAGTTTCCTGAGGGTGGGTTATACGGGAATGAATCCAAATCCGTGCAAAGGCCAGGAGAGATCGTACACAGTGCTTTCCCTCTGACCACCAGCCCTGATGCTCAGCCACAAAATATTAATCTGGCCGGTTCTTTATTTACTGTGCTCTGTGGCTGGTTACCCTGTGTTCTGTTTGCTTAAGGTGTTTACAAATTGGCTTTCTGAAAGTTTCCCCAATCTTTTCCCAGATTAAAAAACAGAACAAAACCAAAAAACAACCATTTATTCATTCATGGGGATTTATGTCGTACCTCCTCTATCTGTAGTACCTTGGTAGGATGTTGTAGCTCTGTTATTCAGGCTGATTCTTAGCGATTGCCTGACTCTCAGCCTTCAAGAACATCTCAAGTCTTTTCTCGACTTGAATAATTTATTTATTTATTTATTTATTTATTTATTTATTTATTTAGATTTTATTTATTCATGAGAGACACAGACAGAGAGAGCAAGAGAGGCAGAGACACAGACAGAGGGAGAAGCAGGCTCCATGCAGGGAGCCCGACGCGGGACTCGATCTCAGGACTCCAGGATCACACCCTGGGCCAAAGGCAGGCACTAAACGGCTAAGCCACCAAGAGATCCTCTGGACTTAAAGAATTTAAATGTGATGTAAATAATGTCCTGAGAGCGCCACCCATCCCCGCCCTCTCCCCTCCATCCACCAAAATGCATCCTTTATTATTATTATTTTTAAAGTGCATCCTTTAAAATAGAGTGCATCCCCTTTTATTTGGGATGACTTCAATGCTGTCACTGCTTAGAAGGCAGGAGGCTGGGTGAGGTGGCCCTTTCAAGGATCTGCCAGGAAGCCGGAGATCCTCAAAATTCTGTGAGGCCAGCAGCACAGGCGCAGGAGCCTTTGTCGAAAGAATCGGTGGGGAGAAATCAGACAGCTGAGAACTCTCATCAGACACATAACCCACAGCACAGCTACCATATGTCTTCAGGCTCTTGCCTGTCAAATCCATCTTTACCCTGCGCTGGTAAGTGGAGCAGGGCTGGCAACGATTTCTGCAGGCCTAAAGATTTTCTGAACCATTCTTTTAAGGCTTATCTGTTGATGAAAGAATAAATCATGATCCCCAGGAAAGTGGAGCCGGCAGGAGAGCAGCTGGTCCCGGGAGACATGGGTGGCCCTCGAAACGGCGCCGGGGAGATGCTCCACCTCTGCTCTTTTGCAGACATCACTGGACAGGGAGGGGGATCCACCTGGTGCCAGGAGAGCCATTGTTCTCAAAGCCAGAGCACCCTCCGTGGCCCAAAATGATAAGTTCAGACAGGCCCCCAGGAAGAAGCCGTGGCAGCCAAAGCAGCACGAAAGAAGCCAGGTAGGCCTCTCCCGCACCGAGCTAGGAGGACGAGGGAGGACTGTCCTCGGCCATGGGATCCCCTGCCCGGGACCAGACACAGAGGAACGGAGATAACAAGGAGCTAACTACTCCCAGGATGTTAGACCCAGCGGGGGAACGAGCTGCAGCCCTGGGCTCCCTGAGAGAGTTCATCCCCATGAACAGAACAGGCATGATGAAAGCAACAGGGGCAGAGTGAGCACTCATCCTTCCCTTTCAAACACTGCTCCGCAAAGAAGGGCCGCTAGTGAGGTGACACATGCGACTAATTGGGAGAATCCGGGAGGCGCGGGCATGCGGCCCCGCAGACGGGAGGGCCAGACCGAGAGGCTCCAGCCGACCTCAGGGGTAGCTGCCAGGCTTGCTTGTCACCAGAGCACACGGAGTAATAAATTCGCTCCAGCGCCCACCAGCACGTGGAGGAGGTGGGGTGGCTGATCCCACGCCGGGGAGAGGCCCACACCGTGGAGGCAGGGGGTCAGAATCTTTGGGCTTCATTCCAGTGGAAAAAATTCAACCTGCTGTTCAGGGTCCGCCGCCCAAGGTTGGGATGCTGGGCAGGCCAGGGGTGATGGTAGGGGAAGTGGGGACAGTGAGAAAGGGGATGATGGGCGAACATGGGAGGCAGTTGTGACACGATGGCTTCCAGATGCCCCCGAGTGTAGACGCAGCCGGGGATCTGTATGCAGGTGAAGCAGCGGCCGGGGCTCTCAGCACCTTCCTTTCTGCTGAGAAAAGGTGGAGTCTCTGGGATTGGTTTTCCAAATCGTGTGGCACCATCTTGCCATCATTTCCTCCTCTTTGTTCATCAATTTAGGATCTGAGGGCTCTTGCCAACAGTGGCAAAGAAAAGAGACTAAATATTCCAGTGGATGGATGGCTGACATTTATCCTGGGGAATGAGGTTGGCAAGGGCACACAGGAAGGCTTTTTGCTTCTCTCTCTCTCTCTATCTCTGATTCTCGTTTCTTCTGGGGATGGCTTTGACCCATCCCACCATCTCTGAGCTGCTTGCTTCCCTGTCTCCTTTTAACTCCCAGGCGAAGTACCTTCTCAGCTCAGACCAGAGGCAACTTACCTTGGAGAGGAAGCCCAAAACCTTCGGGGGGCAGAAGGGACACCAAAGATAAAAGTATCTGGGTCAGGGGTGCCTGGCTGGCCAGAGGACATGAGACTCTTGATCTCAGGGTTGTGAGTTCAAGCCCCACACGGGTGTAGAGATTACTTAAAATTAAATCTTAAAAAAAAGTGGGGCATCTGGGTGGCCCAATCAGGTAAGCGTCTGCCTTCAGCTCAGGTCATGATCCCGGGGTCCTGTGATTGAGCCCCGTGTTGGGCTCCCTGCTCAGCAGGGAGTCTGCTTCTCCCTCTCCCCCTGCCTGCCACTGCCCCAGCTTGGGTGTGCACACTCTCAATCTCTGTCAAATAAATAAATAAATAAATCTTTTTTTTTTTTTAAGGAAGGCATCTAGGGCAGCCTGGGTGGCTCAGCGGTTTAAGCGCCTGTCTTCGGCCCAGGGCATGATCCTGGAGATCGAGTCTCCACATCAGGGATCCTCGATCCCGGGATCGAGTCCCACATCAGGCTCCCTGCATGGAGCCTGCTTCTCCCTCTGCCTGTGTCTCTGTCTCTCTCTCTCTGTGTCTATCATGAATAAATAAATAAAATCTTAAAAAAAAAAAAGAGAGAAAGGCATCCAGGTCAGTTCCCAGGTTCTCCTTCTTCATTCTATCTACAGCCATTCTCCTTTAGTTGCTAGACATCCTTAGAATTCTCACCCAAAGCAATGGAGTCTCCTATCACCTTCCCACCACCAAGACGAAGCCCACCCACTGGGCATCAGAGACGTTTACTCAGCCCCTTACTACTCATCTGGACTTTGGAACCATTTGAAATACTATTGCTCAGACTTTTTTCCCCTAATACCTTCCATTCCAATGAAAGAAAACTCAATCCCAGAGAGCTTCACATTAGCCTTCTCTTCTAGTTTTTGATGGGCTCCGATTCCACATCCCGCCTATGGACGTTGGGATTGAAGTGGAGTTCTGGAAGCGTTGGCAGTAGAGGGTATGAATGAACCACGCTTGTTATAAAGTAGAGAGAATTCCAAATTAGGAGATCAGTCACAGATATTAGCTGGCCTGGCTCAAGCTCAGTTACTAACACACAGTTGGGAAGAAGCATCACCAAAGAGATGAGTCAGCTGGCACTGTTCCAAATGGCTGGACCTCATGTACCTGTGCTCTCATGGCTGAATTAAGAGGCACATTGGAGCTGGACATTGACTTTAGGAGAGAAACGCAGGCTGTACTGTGAGCGTTTGAGGACCATTTGGCTCGGTTTTTAAATTTAGTTCATTTCATACCATTGCTCTGAATTATTCTATCCCCACATCATGTCTTTGTCTGCTGAACTCACGGTACTCAACATGTGCCCTGGCCATTTCTCACAGGAACTGGAGGCCTGCCCTTTACTCATACCAGCTCCTGCGACAAGAGCTAGACTTGAAACCCAAGGGTCTAATTTCCTTTCCAGGATTTACTGGGCTTCACAAAGAAGTATATCAGAGGAAGGCCACTCGGGCGCTAGAGAATCTTCCCACCTGGTATTCTATCAACACCTGAAGTTTAACTTCTTACCCTAGAAAAATAAAAATCAACAGATCAGAACAAAGGTGACTAAATCAACCAGGCTTTTTAAGCAGGCTCTTATAATGTTTTTTTTTTTTTAAGTCAGGATATTGATGTATAATTTTGTATGAATTTTGTGATTTTAAAAAAAAAAAAATTTGTGATTTTGAGGTGGGAGAAGTAGATTGTATTTTTAAATATGGCGAAGTACACAAAAGAAAATTTACCCAGGTGACTCAGTCAGTTAAGCAGTTGACTCTTCATTTCAGCTCGGGTCAGGATCTCAGGGTCATGGGACTGAGGCCCGGGTTGGGCTCTGTGCTCAGCGGGAAGGCTGCTTGAGATTCTCTCTCTCTCTCTCTCTCTCTCTGCCCCTCCCCCACTCCCACTCCACGGTGCACACGTGTGTGTGCAAGCATACCACACATGCACTCTCTCTTTCTCTAAAAAAAAAGGTTGGGGGGGCACGCCTGGATGGCTCAGTGGGTTTGAACATCCAACTCTTGGTTTTGGCTCCAGTCATGACCTCATGGGTTGTGGGATAAGCCCTGTGTCAGGCTCCGTGTGCAGCGGGGAGACTGCTTGAGATTCTCTCCCTCTGCCCCTCCGCCCTCACTCTTGCACTTTCTCTCAAATAAATAGATCTGGGACGCCTGGGTGGCTCAGTGGTTGAGCATCTGCCTTTGGCTCAGGGAGTGATCCCAGGGTCCTGGGATCGAGTCCCACATCGGACTCCCTGCATGGAGCCTGCTTCTCCCTCTGTCTGTGTCTCTGCCTCTCTCTGTGTGTCTCTCATGAATAAATAAATAAAATCTTTTAAAAAAATAAAATAAGTAGATCCTTTAAAAAATAATTTAACTTAATTTAGTTTTTAAAGAAAAAAGAAAATTTACCATCCTAATCATTTTTAATATACAGAGCAGCAGTGTTAAGTACATTCACGCTGTTGTGCAACCCATCTCCCAAACTCTTTTCATCTTACAAAACTGCAACTTTGCACCATCCTTCTCTCCCCAGCCTTTGCAACCACCTTTCTGCTTCCTGCCTCTGAATTTGGCCACTCTAGGCATCTCATATAAGTGGAATCTTATAGTATTCATCTTTTTCTGATTGGCTTATTTCACTTAGCGTAACGTTCATCCATGTGTAAGAGTCTCCTTCCTTTTTTTTCTAGATTTTATTTATTCATGAGAGACACAGAGAGAGGCAGAGACATAGGCCAAAGGACAAGCAGGCTCCCTGCAGGGAGCCCGATGTGGGACTCGATCCTGGGACTCCAGGTTCACGCCCTGGGCTGAAGGCTGATGCTCAACCACTGAGCCACCCAGGCATTTCAAATCTCCTTCCTTTTTAAGGCTGAGTAATATTCCATTGTATGGCTATACCGCTTTTTGTTTATCCAGTCATCCACTCCTGGACACTTGGGTTGCTTTCACCTTTTGGTTATTTGAATCATGCCGCTATGAACACGGGTATGCGAATCGCTCTTCAAAATCCCGATTTGTACAGTTTGTGTCTCTTAACATTGAGTGAAGGAAGCCTCGAAGAATTCCATATCTCATGGTTTTACATTTTTTTACCATCTGGAAAAAATCAGGAACGCAGCACTAATTTTACCAGGTAATACCTTTACAGCCTCTCAGTGTGCTGACTCTTCAAGGGCTTCTTGGGCCTTCTTCAGCCATGTGTGAGTGCTTTGAGAATTGCCATTAAGTAGAAAGCAGCAGGTTAGCTGTGTCTCGGTGACTGAGACCCGATCAAAGGCGGAGTTATCAGGGACTTGGTGTATTCTGAAACCCACCCATTCCCGTTTCCCCTCACATGGGACTCGAGTCCCACACCGTCCCTCCCCAGGCCAAGAAAGCACGTGGTCGTAAGATAAAAGCGGTGAAGTCCAGCTACAATCTGCTTCACCGCTGAGTGCCCTTCTCACTGGCGAACACCTATAAATAACATCTGTGATCCTGTTTCAAAGTCAGCAAAGGGGCAAGGGCTGAGGGGTTGCCGAAATCATTTCATGAACAAGTTGACCAAAAAAACGATCTGTGACTAAATCTTAGAGGAGGAAGAGCTGGCCAGCCATGTGGACAGACCAGACTCCTCCCCTGCAAAACCAGCCTCTCTCTCGTGCCCTACATTGTCTGCAGGCATGCATAAGCTATATTCTAGATCATTTGGCATTCGACTAGCTAAGTCGGCTCCACTCAGCTCAGAGATGATTGGGGGGCTGCGGTGTTAGCGTTGTGCCCTCCTGCAAGGAGGAAAAGGGAATCTAGTTCAGGGACCAAAAAAAAGCTTATTCCTCTCATCTTTGAAGACCCTGAGACAGAGTCCTCCACAGCCCCCCAGATGCAGGGTCCTGCGGCCTGGAACGCACAGAAATCAAATGCATATCCATTACGGGAGAAATCGTAGGCAAGTGGAGCTGAGGTGACAGATTTTGAAGAGCAAACATGCACCTTTGTGCTCTGTCTTCTCAAAATTCATCCTCTCACCTGCCAGCCTTGAGAATTGCCTATTTACATAACTAGCTGCCTAAAATGGAATATTAGATAATGTTACATGGTGCCTCCCTCGGCTGGAGCCCAGCCCCGGGATGTGAGAGATCCAGAAGTCCTCCAACAGCATGTAGCATGGCACGCTGGCCTGCAGCCATGCCTCCGCGTGGCGTGAGCCTGTCAGCACTCCCGAGCTAAGCAGATGTCAGGCCCGATCGCCGAGGTGGGAGACCAGCGAGCAGCAGGGGGAGGGGACGTGATTCAGCAAGTGGCACGGTGGCACGCCGTCTTCAGGGGACAAGCAGCACCTCCTCCCGAGCTTCACGGCAGGTGCCTTGTTCTGCCCAAGGTGCTGTCTCAGGGCCCGCGGACACGGAGGGAGCGGGGAGGGGGCCGCAGGCGGCTGCGATGCCAACCCTGGCGCTGTGCCAGCCTCGAGCCCCCCCCCCCCGCCCCCCGTTGGTCCTTTCCGAGGCACACGTCTCCCTCCCATCAAAACGGGAATCCTGCTGCTCCGTATAAGAGGCGTATCAATAAGTCACAAGGAATGTTCTGATGATGATAAGCGCGTCTAGCTTCTCGGCGGACCACATGTATCAAAGAAGGCAATTGTGTGTATTTGTTCGTTTATTTTTCAGCGTTCCGGTTCCTGTAGTCAGTTTAGAGAAAATTCCTAACCTAGTGAAGGCAGATGGTGCCAATGTCAAAATGAACTCTGCAACCACTACCGCGGTCACCTCCTGCTCCTCCTCATCCTCTGCCGTCTCCACCCCACCTTTAATTAAGCCAGTCTTGATGTCCAAGTCAGTGCCACCTTCCCCAGAGAAGATCTTAAATGGCAAAGGAATTTTGTCCGCCACAATAGACAAGAAACACCAAAATGGCACCAAAAACAACAACAAGCCTTACAGGAGACTTTCAGGTACGTGTCTGTGTCCTTCGAGTCTGGCTCACGATCTTGCTGCCTCTGAGCCACGTCCGTGACCGAGGAGTGCTGCGTTCTTGTAACCAGGCAGGCCCGTTTCGTGGTAAGGGGAGCCTGGGGTTGACCTGCAACCAGGAGCCCCACCTAAAACTGCGAGGGAGAAGGGGTTCTCTTTTTTGCGGGCTGGATGAGGTTCTCCTCGCTCAGCTTGGGGCTCAGCAGGAGGGAGCCTCTCGGCCTGGGACACAGGGGGCTTTACGGCCACCGCCACGGCCTGCGCGTGCTGAGGCCTTCCCATGCTGCCTGGCCAGATGGGCCCCAGGCTCCATAGACGCCTCGCCACAGCCGGGAGGTTGGACAGCCACAGGGAGCCTCACTGCCCCGCAGGGCAGACTGGGGACAGTACTGGCAGGTGGTCTGCCCCCCTCTGACCTTGGGTTTTGGTTGGTTGCCAGGTTGATTATGTGCTCTGGGGCTGCGACCACCCTTCCCGCATAATCGGGAACACTTGGACTGGCACAGCAGGTGAGGCGTTGAGGGGTTTCTCTTGCATCTCCTTCTTGGGTGTCTGCGTAGACACTCAGGATGCCTGGAACAGGACACGTGACCAGTATTTGAGACAGTGGTTGCCCTCAGGGGGGCCCCCAGGCAGACGATGTTTGCTTTGGATTTGCCTTAGAACTCAATCTGGCAGTTCTACTTTCTCCCAAAGACCAAGAAAAGCTATAAACTTTATAACTTCTTCACACACCGTGGGCATTTATCAAATGTTGAATGGAAAAAAAAGAAAGAAGGAAAATACGGTGAAAGCCATATCCAGTGAGAGAGAAACCATGCCCTCCAGTAGGAGGCGTAGCTCTTAATCAGCTTAAGAATCGTGGGTCAATTTTATTTTTGACTTGGTGTTAATCTATATTTCAGTGTTTCTATCTTGCTTCTGTAACTGTTAAAAAAAATATATTTCTTAAAAGTACTTTGGACCCAAAGCATTCAAAGGGTTTTTACCCTAAAAAATCTCTCTATGTGCTACTCACCCACTATGAAGAAAGAAAGGTAGAGCCCGGTGCTCTCTTTGAGCGCTGCAGGGCCCTCCCGGAGTGGGGGGATGGGGAGCCCCACTCCCGGCTCTCTTCCTGAATGGAGAGTTCAATTCCACTCTTCAGAGCTGGGTGGCAATGTCCCTGGAAAACCCAGAAGGCCCAGCTGGGCAGTGTCCACGGGCAGAAGCACGACCATGGCTTCCAGCCTGCACCCCAACCTGGAGTCGTAGAGGGTATTTTTGTGGTGTTTGTTGGTTTTGCATTTTGTCGGTTGTTTTGTCTCATTGGGTCTCTTGCTTGTTTCTATCTCCCTTTCACATTTGGCAGCCAGCTCCTGCCCCCCCGGCCAAACAACCTGCTCAGTCGCAGGCCAGCGTGAGTGCTGGTGTGGATCTGGGCCCGGGTCTGACTCTGACAGGCCCCAGGGAAAGAACTCTGTGGCAGGCAGCCTGGGGCCCGGCGCCCAGGCCCTCCTCGGTGGGCAGAGAGGGCTCATGGGAAACGGGCATCTCCAGGCCTCAGAGTTTTCTAGTCTTAAAAGTGAAGCCAAAAAATAAAAAAATAAAAAAAGAAGTTGCAGGGATGAGGGCACCTAGCTGGCTCAGTCCAAAGAGCATGCGACTCTTGATTTCAGGGTCGGGAGTCCAAGCCCCACCACACTGGGTGTAGAGATTACTAAAACTAAAATCTTTAAGAAAGAAGAAGATAAAGATGATGATGACAAATGACAAAAGCCAAAAAAGGGGTGGGAGGCATTTTGATGGCCAACCAGAAAGGCTGTTGGACATGAGAATGGTTTTCCTCACCCCCATCATCATCACCACCTTTGCAACCACTACAAGCCCCAGATTTTCTCTTAAAATCAGAACACATTCATTTATGAGGCTCAGGGTTTACTTCAGCCATCTCAGACAGCTCTTCAGGTAAATTCTTTTAGTTTACAGTCATTCAAATCTTTCATGGAGGCACCCGACCAATTTTATATACAACCCCCACCCACCGACCCTGTGGCCAGCCTCCCTGAATGCCCAGAAGAGCTGTGTCATCCCTGTGCTGCGGGACTCAGGTGTTTGCTGGGAGCCTTCCAGAAATAGCACAGACTCTCCAAGAGGTAGAACTTTGAAGCCAAAAGGGTCCTTAAGAGGGATCGCCTCACATCCCCTCATTTTCCAGTCGGGGGGAGGCTTTTGGTAATCCAGAAGGCGCAAAAGATCCAAAGTGGGCATAAAAAGAGCAGGCTCCTTGGAAGTAACCTCACTGTGAGCCATCATCAACAGTCCAGGGAGAAGCAGGAGCTAGAGAAAGCCTGGCCTCCCCGCAGCCCCCCTTCGTCCCCACCCGGTTGGCCAGCCTCTGCTCATTCCCATTTGGAGCAAGGGCCCCGCGCTGGGAGCAGAGCATGCTGGGAGACTAGCAGGCCCTACCCTCTATGCACCCTCCACTTGAGACAGCACACCCCAAACTCTCCCCCCGCCCCTGCCTGTGACACCGCCAAAACATTCCTGAATCAGATAAACGAGGTTTCTGGTCAGCAAGGCTGCGTGGAAAGCCCAGGGCTGAGGACTTTGCAAAGCACAAGAGAGGCAGGTCATACTGACATGTCAAGGAATAATCTCCCACTTAAGTGGCTCAAACTAGCAGGAAGGGCAGGGGCGGTGGGCGGGGGGGCGGGGATGGGTTCTTGGAGCCGCCTAGGAAGAGTGGCCCTTGGGCCTCAGGTGGCTCTCCCGGCCCTGCAGCCAGCTGCGCCCCAAGTGCCAAGTACTTGGGGGAACCGTTTAAGTGAGATCAAGTATGAGAGCATCAGGGCTCCTGGCCCTCCGGTGCGTGCCCGCACCCTGGTCTCTGTGCCTTGTGCTGCGTTCCACATCCCTCCCGAAGCTGGACCTGGAACTCTGGGGTCAAAGGGGAGTGCCATTTTACCCCGAGCGGTTCTTGAAGCATTTTAGCAGCCGGTTGGAAAAAAAAAAAAAAAAAGAAAGAAAAAGAAAGAAAGAAAGAAAGAAAGAAAGAAAGAAAGAAAGAAAAGAAAAAAAAACAGATTGCCTGACAATGTCTCACTTGTTGGTGCAAATGTGCATTTTTTTTTTAAATGTAGTCTTAATGCCAAATCCTATTTAGTCTCCTTTTTTCTTATATTTTTTGTTTGTTTCTTAAACCAGAGAGAGAATTTGACCCAAATAAACACTGTGGAGTATTGGATCCCGAGACAAAGAAACCTTGCACAAGATCCCTCACCTGCAAGGTATTTCTCTTTCCATAAAAAATACTTCCTGCTCTCGCTGGGGCCTTTGTCGAAATGTTTGCATGCCACTCTCTGCACACGGCAGGGTGTGGAACCTCGACATGACCCCCAGCTGTTCTTTGTAAGGGAAATGCTTTCTTCTCTTCCATGGTAGCAGAGTGCCTGCCTCAAGCTGGCTGGCTTTTTAAGAAGGAAAAAAAAAAAAATAGGCTTCCCCTGTTACTTGTGAGGCCAGACAGTAAATTGTATTTATAGGCACTCACAGGCGGTTCTAAACCCTGCTACGTTTTAATGTATGCAGGAGCGGCGGCGGCGGCGGCGGCGGCCTGAAAGGCAGCCCTGGAGGGGAGGGCGAGCGGCCGCGCCCCTGATCCGGCCACGCCGGGTGGCCAGGGGGACAGCTGAGCCCGGGCGGCCGCCATCGGGGGGGCCCCCGGCCCCGTATTTCATCCCGAACTGCTAGCGCTTCCTGGGATCGCGGCCGGGCCCCTCTGCCCGGAGGCTCCGGGCGTCTGGGCCACAGCGAGCCTCCCACCTGCACCTGGATTAACTCTAGCGCAGCCTCACCGCCGCCCTTCCTCCGAGGCTCCCTGGGCGCTGCACTGAAGCTCATCATCCTGTGCCCGGTTTTGGTTTTTTTTGGTTTTTTTTTTTTTTTTTTTTTGGTCTTTTTGTTTTTTGCTTTTTGGTTCTTTTTTTGTTTGTTTGTTTTTTTGGAGGAAGCTTTGGCTTCTTAACGCCAGGAGTGTAGGGCATGGTTGCGTTTGTGTGGTGTCTGCCTCTTCCCAGCCACAGAACGGGAGCTGTTGCCTTGAAGTTGACTTTTCGAGCACCTCTAAATTCCCATGAATTGCTGTTTCTGAAATGGAGGGCCCGGGGAAGCAGGTTTATGTGCTGATCAAAGAGGCTGTGCTTTTCATCTCTCTTCTCCTTAGACGCACTCGCTAAGCCATCGGAGGGCAGTCCCAGGCCGGAAAAAGCAATTTGACCTCCTTCTGGCGGAACACAAAGCCAAGTCCCGGGAAAAAGAAGTTAAAGATAAAGAGCATCTCCTGACTTCGGCAAGGGAAGTACTTCCTAACCAACCTGGGCCGGCGCAGGACTCTCTGCCAGGACCTTCAGGGAGCTCTGGGCCAGAACCGAAAGTCGCATCCCCTGCCAAATCCAGGCCACCTAACTCTGTGCTTCCTAGGTAAGTCCCGCTTCGCTGATAGAAGCCTTGAGTCCTGCCCGGGCCAAGTGACTCTGCTTTGCCGGGTCGCGTGTGATCGGATCACATGGCAAATGGAAGTCCTAATAGTCCTACCTTGTAAGACGGCTGTGAAGTGTAAGTGAGATCGTGGGCATGAGGGGCTCAGCCAGTGCCCGCCACATAGCGTTCGGTGGATTTTAACTGCTGTCATCATCATCATCATCATCATCATCATCACCATCATCATCATCATAGCAGACCTATAGCAGACAGAGCAAGACTAATCTGGAAACTAATACCCGGAAGGATGACCTGTCAGCCACTGGGCAACTTTCAGGTTGCCTGAGGTTTTAGATTAGTTGGACAGTCCCAGAGTGGAGAGTTGGGGCAGTCATCACACTTTACAAGCCCATTTGCCACATGATTTTGTGAATTTTTCCCACAAGTCTCCTACGATCAGGGCGAAAGGAAAATTGGCATCATAGAGGCTGTTTGTCCTTACATATCCCTCCACACCAAGAAAGCTGAGCCATCTGTTTGGGGTTTTATTTGGTTGTCCTGGACAGAGAGGAAAGAACAGAAAACAGAATTAAAACCCGTTTGGATTGAGAGCAGTTTAAAAATCCGTGCATGTCTGTTTTCACCGGCCAGTGGAATACCGAGCAGCCGACCAATTTCCAGGTAATAAGACAGGGAGTCCTTCGTTCAAAAATATTTATCTAGTGCTTGCTCCATAAGCAAAGTACGGGCATTCCTCCTTTTTATTGTGCTTCACTTTATTGCACTTTGCAGATATTCCTTTTCTTCATTTTCCTTTTTTTTTTTACAAATTGAAGGTTTGTGGCGGCCTGGCGTCGAGCAAATCCAGCAGCGCCATTTTTCCAACAGCATTTGCTGATTTCAGGTCTCTGTGTCAATAAAGTATTTCTTAATTAGAGCATGTACATTAGATATGATACTATTGCACGCTTAATAGAGCACAGTATAAGGTAAATATAACTTTTATATGCACCAGGAAGCCAAAAAGTGCATCTGATTCGCTTTACTGCGATATTGGCTTTATGGCAGCGGGTCTGGAACCAGCCCCGTGGTATCTCCCAGGTATGCCTGTACCAGGTCAGGTGCTTTCAAGCAACAGTACAGAGATGGATGAAATTAGATCCTGCTTTTCAAGAGTTCAAAGTTTAGAAGATAAGACACAAATATCCATAACTTCATGAAGAAGAATCATTAATGATAAAATATGAGAAGGGCAGACAGTGGAATTATCTGATCATTTTTAATGCATACAGCGTGAATCTCAAAGGGGGATTGTCCAGTCAGCAAGTAGGCATTAAGAGAACACAGTTATAAAAGAAGGGGAAGGGGATCCCTGGGTGGCGCAGCAGTTTAGCGCCTGCCTTTGGCCCAGGGCGCGATCCTGGAGCCCCGGGATCGAATCCCACGTCGGGCTCCCGGTGCATGGAGCCTGCTTCTCCCTCTGCCTATGTCTCTGCCTCTCTCTCTCTCTCTCTCTCTGTGACTATCATAAATAAATAAAAATTAAAAAAAAAAAGAAGGGGAAGGACTTGATTTTTAAAAGCAACTATTTGATGACAGTTGTTACAGATCTAGCACGTTCTCGTGCCTCCTGCTTTGGCGCAAGCCTGATCCAGTTTGATAGCCGGAGTCCCTTTGTGGGAACCGCCAACCTCGGCGTCAGGTTCAAGCAGACACCGCCAGGTGGAATGGCCACCCGCACACATTTCCTGCAGCATACACGCTGCCGTATTGGGCCACCAACTTAGGTGTCACATCATTTTGCAGGATCATTTTATAACTACTTCTCACTGTAACGCCAGAATTTGGTGAAGGGTATTTATTACCTTTCCTCAGCTTTTGAGTTAAGCAGGCCATTCTGTTCCAGATTTCTGGGAGGGGCTTTCACTTTCAAAATTTTTTGTGGCTGTACACCTTTTTTATTCCCACAAAGACTTACATAGTACCCGATAGAAAAGCAGACTTGCTCCACCTAAAGCCAGCTCATCTCTGCTCCCATCACACATGTATCCAGGGCCTGCCCATCCTGGGGATCCGCTTGGCGTCCCCAAGGGCTCCGAGGGAACCCGGTTTGAAGACCCTCTTTTATTGTGGGTTCACCAAAGATTTTAACTGATGGAGGCACTTCTCACCCTACCTGGCTGAAGGGAGGAACCAGGGGGCAGCCGTTAAAAAAATAAAACAGGCATGGAGGCTTAACAGTGGCTTTCTTTTTTTTAAGATTTTTTATTTATTCATTCATGAGAGACAGAGAGAGAGAGCGAGAGAGGCAGAGACACACGCAGAGGGAGCCCGATATGGGACTTGATCCCGGGATTCCAGGATCACGCCCTGGGCCGAAAGCAGGCGCCAAACCGCTGAGCCAGGGATCCCCTTAACAGTGGCTTCTTAATAGCCTTTTTAAATTTAGTTTTCAGGGGAATGTGTATCAATAGAGAAATGCCAGGTTTTATGTTCTTTTAAGGAAGTAGAAGGAAGATGGAGAGTGAGGTTCATCAGCAAAAAAGAATTATCTCTGAAAGGAAGGAGGAGGCCGAGGAGTGCATTACCAGTGTCGGCTAACAGAACAATTGTTAAAGATGCTTTTCAGGGTTGATACAGGCACCAGAAAACTCAGATATGAGCTGAGCTTCCAAACTTTGTGGGAAATAATGTCCTTTTCCGCTTGATTTTAGTTAGGATAAGACCCCATACAGTCAGAGATTGAAAAAGCATGATCAGAATTTGATGTCCTCCTTGGGGTGCCTGGCTGGCTGGGTCGGTAGAGCATGTGACTTGATCTCGGTGCTATGGGTTCAAGCCCCATGTTGGGTGCAGAGATCACTTAAAAATGAAATCTTAGAAAAAGAAAAAAAACAACAGAATTTAATGTCCTCGCGTAAAATTTAAAACAACATTTATTTTCTTCATACTAGCAACATACAATATATAAAAATAGCTATTTCAATCACAGTAATCATCTATAATTGACCAAAAAAATTTATCACACAAGAACGGAAAATATTGCAGTCCCTTCCCAATCGTGAATTCTTTTTGTAGGAAATGCTAGCACGTCTGAATTTATTTTTTACGTATCATTTGATAACCTTGAAAATATTTCAGTTCTCGTATTCTTGAATTACAACCCACTCTTGTCAAGGGTTCCTGAAAAAAGAACTTAGGTCTAGAGCTGGAAATGTTAAAGTCAAATAGCAAGGGCTGGAAAAAGGTTGGAAGTGCAAACGTCAGCTCCGTGCTCTCCAGTGAGATGAGTGCAGCCATGTTTCTGAGCCTCTGCAGCGCCGAACTGTTAGAAAGTGGTAGTAGTGCTCCACGGAAAGCAGTGTGAGTAAACCAAGGCCTTGGTGCTACCTGATTTCCATGTGCCCATCCTCCTGGCCACTCTTCACCAACCTGGGGGCTCTTAAATAACACATTCCTGTGCTCTTGTTTCTTTGCCCCAACTCTAGGGGAACTTATTACGTGCCCCCAAAGAGTCCAAGGGCTGTGGATGACCAGCCCAACCAAACCCATCAGGACTTTTGTGGAAAGGGGGAAGAGGCCAAAGGGTTGAGCCAGGCTCTGAGAAGCCAGTCTGGCACCCAAGAGGGAGAGAGGAAAGATAGGTCATGGAAGCCAGTGCTGACAAAATCCGGCCACATTCCCCTCTGTCTCGTGCGATGCTCACACATCTCTCATCTGAAAGTATGAAAATGGTGGTGCCTGGGTGGCTCAGTTGGTTGGGTGTCTGACTCATGGTTTTGGCTCAGGTCATGATCTCAGGGTCCTGAGATTGAGCCCTGTGTCACGCTCAGCACCCAGCACGGAGTCTACTTGAGATTCTTTGCCTCTCCCTCTCCCTCTGCCACTGCCCCCCCGCCCCGCCCCCTGCTCACACTCTCTCTCTCAAATAAATACATAAAATCTTTTTTTTTTTTTAAGATTTTGTTTATTTGTTTATTCATGAAAGACACAGAGAGATAGGCAGAGGGAGAAACCAACTCCCTGCAGGGAGCCCGATGCGGGACTCAATCCCAGGACTCCAGGATCACACCCTGAGCCAAAGGCAGATGCTCAACCACTGAGCCATCCAGGCACCCAAACAAAATCTTTTTTTTAAAAAAAAGGAATAAACAGGGAAAAATCCAAGGAATCTTAGACTGGCATAGGTAGAAGTTTCTAGATAATCTGAAAACAGGCAGAGATAATTCTGGAGTGAAAGCAACTCCAGCTCCTGCCTCATTAGGATAAGTGTTATGGCTACACTGTAAGCCTTGACTTAATGTTTGCCCCTGTGTTCTTCCTACATCCATTTCTCAGTATGGGGGCCTTTGAAGTCAAACAGATAGTATCAAGCCTCATTTCCACTCTTATTAGCTTTGCCACCCTTTCCCTTACCTGAGAAATGTAGGTAAGTTACACCCACCTATAGCAGCGAGTAAGTTGCGTGAGAGGATGTCCGATGCATGCCTAGCACATAGTAGGGAGCCAGCTAAGATTGGTTGCCATGTGTTCTCTTCCCCAAAGCACTCAGACAAGACTGATGCTCATGCTTCCTCAGAGGGTGGAGGAGGGGACTTTCTCTAAGTTTCCCTGACTGGAACTGGACAGAGACCATTGTCACATAGTCTTTAAACCAGACTGGTAAATGGAGAATGGCAGGTGATGTCGTGATGAAGGCAGAGGAGTCGACGGCAGCTTTACAAACTCGAGTGACTCTTCCAACACGCTCTCATGACTAGCTGCCCCATTTCCCATCACTCTTCTCCAGGCCTTGTTTTTTTCTTTTTTTTTTTTTTTTTTCTGAGACACAGGTTGGTTATAGCGAACCCCTTCCCTCCAGGTTCTGCCCCAGAGTACAGCCATCAGAGCTGGAAGGTCTTGAAAGCATTCCCCACTCCATTATCACTCGGAGGATGCCTGGTTTTTCATCTTGAGTGAAACAAGCCTGAAAAGGAACAAATTCAGAGTTCTGTCTCTGCTCTCAGAGCCCATTCTGTTCTAGACACAAATGTCCATGCTCAGCTTCAGTCTGTAGGATCCTCCTCCCCTCATTTCTGTTTGATCTGGCAAATAAAATTTATTATTAAGTTTTTCAACCATTTTTTCTCTTTTTTCCTTGATTAAACTTTTTTTTTAAATCAAAGCAAAATGGACACATAATTCAAAAGTCGAATAGAACCAAAAGACTTAGAATGAAAAACAGGAGTTCCTGCCATCCTGGGGGGTCGCTTTACCCACCCTGTGTTAGAGTACCTGTTCCCTGGATCCCAGAGCCTCCCGCTCTCCTGGTTTGCTCCTTTATTCTGATGGAGTATGTCCTCCATCAGCTTCCTGTGAAAAGGTACAAAGGGGTTCAATTTTTAGAACCCTTACACACCTGAAAATGTTTTTATTCTACCTTTACACTTAATTGATAACCTGAGTATATAACTGGATTGAAAATCATTTCCCTTTTTTTAAGATTTTATTTTATTTATTCATGAGAGACACAGAGATAGAGACATAGTCAGAGAGAGAAGCAGGCTTCCTGCAGGGAGCCCTATGCAGGACTCAATCCCAGACCCTGAGATCACGACCTGAGCTGAAGGCAGACACTCAACCACAGAGCCACCTAGGCATCCCAAAAATCAATTCCCTATGGAATTATGAAGACATTTTTTACTGGCTTTCCTTTTATTGGAAAGTCTGATATTCTCTTTGCATATGATCCGTTTTTAATCTCTAACACCCAGGGCTCTGAAGTTTCACAGGGATCACTCAATATGGGTCTTTTTTCATTCATAGTACTGGGTACTTAGCAGATTCATTCAGTCTATGAATACCTGTTTCAGGGATAATTTTGTATCTTACATCTTAGCTAATTTTCTCCCCACTATCGTCTTTATTCTTTGTATTGACCTCCAATTAGTTGGATGTTGGACCTTTTGCTTTGATCTTTTCATTCTCTTATTACTTCTTTTCTCCTATTTTCTCCTATTCTCTTAATCTCTTGTTATACTTTCTAAAAGATTTTCTTCCATTTTACCTTCAAAGCTGTATATGAAATAACCAATTTATGATTAACTTTTTTAGATCTTTAGGATATGGTTCTTAGATATAAAGAACTTCTTACAATTGCTTCATTTTTGAAGATTTATTTATTTACTTACTTACTTACTTATTTGAGAGAGAGAGTGCAAGAGCTCCAGTGAGGAGAAGGGCAGAAGGAGAGAGAGAGAATGTCAAGCAGACTCCTCACTAAACCAGGAGCCCCATGGGGGCTTGATCTCAAGACCCTGAGATCATGACCTAAGCCAAAACCAAGAGTTGGATGTTTAGCTGACTGAGCCACCAAGGAACCCCTATAATTGCTTCTTAATAATATCCTACAAGATATTATCATTTTGCAGAGATAATACCATTCTAGTATCTTTAACACAGGTTTTTTAGGTTTTTCCTCTTTGCTTCATTATCTTCATTTCTTTCTTGTGTGTGTTCATGCATTTGATGTTTGGCTGGTCAGTCTCATGATGGAGATGTTCCAGGAATGTTTGGTGATGCCTAACCATTCACACTTAGAAGCACCAAGGCGCCTGGGTAGCTTAGTCAGTTAAGCATCTTCAGCTCATGTCGTGATCTCTGGGTCCTGGGATCAAGCCCCACCTCGGGGGGGTGGGGAGTCTGCTTCTTCCTCTCCCTCTCTCTCTCAAATAAATAAATGAAATCTTTAAAAATAAAAATAAAAAGAGTAAATAGAAGAGAAGCGTTAACAGGCTGATTGGAAGTCTGTCTGGGACTGTGAACAAAAAGGTCATCAGGTCACCAATCAGCCTATTTTGGAGGGTTCCTGAAGGCAAGATCTGGAAGCCTTTTCTCTGGGGCCATTCCATTTCTTGGGATGAGACTCCTCCCTGGTGATGTGCCTGGTGATAGGCATTCTAGGAGTGCCCACTAAGGATTTGACTAGAGAGAGCCCATGCTTACCTTGTTTCCAGCCCTGTGCCTCTCACCTGATCTCTGCTGAGCCTGGCAGCCCCTTATTTAATGGGGTCTCTCCAGTTTTCTGGAGAGTAAACCTTTGTTCTCTTGTTGGATTAGAAGGGGTGGGTCCTGGCAGGAGCAATGGGAGTCATCTGGTCATGTGAGGTCGTAGTGTTGACCTGTAGGTCCAGCTACCACACAGGAAGACTTTCAGCTTTCCCACTGGATTTAGCCCTCACATGACCCATGACCTTTGCAGCTCAAAGTGGCTCCAGGTGCCCTACTTCTCAGAGGTTCTGTGGTAACTTGCCCTGCAGTTAACACTTCTCCAGACACATTCTGTCTTCTGAAAGTATGTTCACGTCTCATGTTCACACTATCAATTGGGATGCTTTAGGTTCAAGTAGCAGAAAACCTAGTCTTACTAAATGCTTAAATTAAAAATTGTCTTATCACACATGACAAGAAGTCCAGAAGTGAAAGGGCACCACTCCCCAAAGATGAGGAATCGGCTCTCATTCTCTTTCTTTTACTCCATCCTCTTCTGTCTTCTGGTTTCATCTTCGAAGTTTATAGCAAGGTGGCTGCCACACTTCCAGGGATATCCAGAAGAAGGTGGAAACCGCTTTTTCCTTATGTCTCATTTTAAAAGTGAGGAAAATCTTTGCAACCTCCCCCTAGAAAAAACTTTTTACGTATTTCTCACACTCCTTTCCAAACCAATCATTAGCAAGATAAATGAGATTTCCATTATTGGTTTAGGGGTTAAATGGAGGCTGGGAAGTAATCATCAGAAGGATCGCTATATCTCTTCCAATCTCTTTGTTCTTCCAGACCATGACTTTTTTTTTTTAAATCTCTTTTCTGTGATTTTAATAGTGTTTTGGATGAGGAGATAAGCATGTCCATTCCCTGTGGCCCATGTAACAGGAAGTTCTTCAGCTGCTTTCCTTACACATATCTGTACTACTAGCTCACTTTCTGTTCTATTTCTGTTTGGGGTGTGTTTTTTTTGTTTTGTTTTTTGTTTTGTTTTGTTTTGTGTGTGTGTGTGTTTTTTTATTTTTTGTTATGAAATTTTCTCCATGTATGGAAAAGTAGAAAGAATAATAAAATGAACACATGCATACCTAGTTTTAACAGCTGTAATATTAATACTTGGCAATTCTATTTACTTGATCTACATTTTCTGATAATACATTTTGAAGTAAATTGCAGATATCATGGCACTTCACTTATAAAGATTTCCAAATACATCTTTAAAAAGTAAAGATATCTTCCTGTATAACCAAAATACTATTAATCACACTTAACAAAATCCTGCTCACTTTTCTCTCCTGTAGCACAAGGAGGGCCTATCACCATGGGGAAGACCTCAGAAAGAGCCTGCTAGAAATTTTGGAAACAATGCAAATGTCTATCAGTAGATTAGTTAGGTCAGTTATGATATATCCACACTATAGAATATTGGGGAATATTAAAAATGTTGATATAGTTTGACACATGGAAAGATCTCTACAATATCACTAGGCTTAAAAAAATAAGCATGTCTCAAAATAGTATGTACAGTGTGATCCAGTTCTTGCTTAAAACTGCATGTGCCCGTGTATGCACAGTAGAGAAATCTGGAAGGATATAAATCAAAATGGTAATAGCACTTGATCTTGAGTGGCAGGATTATGGATGTCATTTTCTTTCTTTATATGTTTCAGCATTATGAAAATTGTTTCACTGTTTGGGTATTCAGCTGTAAATAGGCGATGATGTTGTTGCCCCTTCTGATACAGGAGAGAAGGTATCGGGAATGTACCTGCGGTGATGTGTTTTCTGGACTATGCACTTTGAACATACAGAATGAATGGCCTCTTCGTTTTCATAAATATAGGAAGGTGATAGTCAATAACAAATTGTCACACCAACAGTTCTCGTAGTAACACTGAAAAACTACCTGTGGCCTTGTTTTTGGTTTGCAGGGGTGGTTTTTTTTTTTTTTTTGTGGCAAAATATACATAATGTAAAATTTACCATTTTAACCATTTCTAAATGTACTGGTGCGTGGCATAAGTACATTCACATTGTGGCGCGACCAGATCCCATCCATCCCCAGAACTTTCTATCATCTCCTACTGAAATGCTGCACCCATTAAACACTAACATCCCGTTCCCCATCCCCAATACCTGGTAACCACCATTCTACTTTCGGTCTCTATATGATTACTCTGGGCACCTCACATAAGTGGAATTCATACAATATTTCTCCTTTGTGACTGGCTTCTTTCACTGGGTATCTTGTCCTCAAGGTTCATCTGTGTGTTATAGTGTGTGTCTAGATTTCCTTTCTTTTTAAGACTTAATTAATATTCCATTGTATGGATATACCATATTATGTTTTATCCATTCGTCTATTTATTGATGGACATTTGGGTTGTTTCCACCTTTGTGGCTTTGCTTTTATTTTTTTTTAAAGATTTTATTTATTTATTCATGAGAGAAACACACACAGAGAGAGAAGGAGAGGCAGAGACACAGGCAGAGGGAGAAGCAGGCTCCATGCAGGGAGCCTGACGTGGGACTTGATCCCGGTCTCCAGGATCACGCCCTGGGCTGAAGGCGGCGCTAAACCGCTGAGCCACCTGGGCTGCCCTGTGGCTTTGCTTTTAAATGTCTGTGCTGGGGCACCTGGGTGGCTCAGTTGGTTAAGCGTCTGCCTTCGGCTCAGGCCATGATCTCAGGGTCCTGGACTCGAGCCCCGTGTCAGGCTCCCTGCTCAGCGGAGAGTCTTCTTCCTCTGCCACTCCCCTTGCTCATGCTTTGGTGCACGCTGTCTCTCTCTCTCTCTCTCTCTGAAATATATAAATAAAATTTTTAAAAATAAAATAAAATAAAATAAATGACTGTGGATCTGATTTGAACTCAGCTATATGACACCTGGAAAGAACTGAGAGTGAAAACAAGGGAGAAGAGAGAAAATCAACAGTGCTGCTTCATGCTCCTTGAAGAGACAGTTCAAAGCAGCATGCAGAAAACTGTTTTGTTTTGTTTTTTAAGGATCTTATTTTTTTTTTCTCCTGAACTTCTTTTTCTCCCTATATTTCTCCCCGGTCAATCACCTGATGAAAGTGGAGAAGCAGGAAAAACAACTGCTCACTAACTTTGACTATTCCTCTTCTAATTCTTTTGCTGATGTGTTTGGTTTTTTGCGGCTCATGAAGCATGTGGTGCTTCTTACTGTGACATTGCTTTTCTGTAAGCTTAGCCTTCATCAAGGTGAGATCTCCTGGACTGTTTATACACAAGGAACTCCTTCACTTGTTCATTGAGAAATGTAATTCTTCAGCACCAACCATGCCAGCCTCTGGTTCTAGTGGCTTGTCAAAAGTTAAGTGGAAACATTCATCCTCAGAAGGTACAATTAAACTACATATGGGGCTTGGCATTAAGAAACACATCTGGAACACCTGGGTGGCTCAGTCGGTTAAGCGTCTGCCTTTGGCCCAGGTCATGGTTCCAAGGTCCTGTGATCAAGCCCTGCATTGGGCTCCCTGCTCAGTGGGAAGTCTGCTTCTCCCTCTCCCTCTGCCCCTCCCCTTACTCCTGCATTCTCTCTCTCTTTCTCTCTCTCTCACTCTGCACTCTCTCAAATAAAATCTTAAAAAAAAAAAAGAAAAGAAAGAAAGAAACACATCGGGGGGTGGGGTGCCTGGCTGGCTTGGTCACATCTGGAGGCACCAGGCTGGCTCGGTCAGTGAAGCATGCAACTCTTGTTCTCAGGGTCGGGAGTTCAAGCCCCATGTTGGGTGTAGAGCTTACTTTAAAAAAAAAAAAAAAAAGGGAAAAGGGAAAAAGAGATTTGGCTGTGGAGGAAGAGACTGGTGCCCCATCACTGGGACAAAACCTTTTTTTCATACCAATGCGATAACAGCCTCATAAAGCTCTAATTGCCAGAAAACAAATGTAGGGCATCTTCCATCATGACTGATATTTTGGTAACTGTTTTGAAGTTGTTTACTTGGTTGATCTTGTCGGATCCCACTTTCAGAAAGAAGCAACTAGCTGGCGAGTACAAATTACTTACATGCAGATAGATAACTGAATTCATCAGAAGACTGGTTTCAAGCTAATTCTCTATTGCTGTATCTTAAATTCCACTTACACTGTTGAAGTTTTCCCTGGTGCCTGGACTTAAGCAGGGCAGGGCCTGATCTCAGCCTGAATCCTTCCGTGCCGTACATAGGCCACTGCCCTGCCTTCCTTGGTGTATAGAGAAAGCGACTCGGCCCCCCTGCCGAGCTCCCTTAAACAGCGTGGGTCTTCCTCCCTCAGACAGAAAGTTCACTCTGTCCGTTCTCTCTTGCCCTTAGACCATCATCTGCAAATAGCATCAGCAGCAGCACATCTTCAAACCACAGTGGCTACACCCCGGAACCTCCCCTGCCCCCAGCTGGAGGTGACCTCACCAGCCGACTGTCGAGTGATGAAGGGGAGATGGACGGTGCTGACGAACCCGAGAAGTTAGACTGTCATTTCTCTACCCACCACCCCAGACCTCTTGCGGTAGGCCACCGTGTGTCCACCCGTGCGTCCCTCCCCTCCCCCAGCGCTCTGCGGCACTTAGTGGCACTTAGTGATCGCGTGGGGCAGCACGCTTTCCTGGGAGAGGCTGCCAGAACAGAACGGTGTTCTCTAGAAAGCTTCACCCCGAGGTTGAATGATTACCTTCGAATCACCCCTGAAAATCACGGAAGGAAAGGGCAGGGCTCCCTACTGGCTGTAAGCCTTTAAGCACCTGAGTACCCGTGGTCCACCTTGAAGCGAGCGCGCCTGAGAAGTGGTATTTATATACGTGCCCTGGGGAGCTGCCCTTGCGGCCTCGCCCGTCTAAATACGGAGCCTCTGATTCCAGAATGCATCTAGCTCACCTGCCTTGGAGACCGCCTGTCCTAGTGGTGTGCCAGGTGCCAGCCCGAGCTGCTTTTCTCCCATGTTGATTCTGAGTTTTACTGTTATTAGTAAGTGTGACCATATGGTCCCAGAACTGAGAGAGAGAGAGAGAGAGAGAGAGAGAGTGTGTGTGTGTGTGTGTGTGTGCGCGCGCACGCGCCTGTTGAAGAGCGGAGAGGAGGAAGTATTTCACATCAGCATGATTGCTGATTAACAAAAAGGTACAATTCCTTCCCAATTCCTTGAAAGAGTCCACTTTTGACAGCTCAGAAGGTCACTGAAATCGAAGTGGGAAATCTAAGGAGGCATGAGCTGAAGGCTTGTTTATGTTTGCCCTACAAGCACTTAAGAAGGGACTGACTGCCTGATGCCACCATCGCGGAGTTGAATTCAGGGGGGCCTGGAATGTGGGACCCCACGGCCGGTTTGCTGTGGTCCCGGCTTGAGCCCTGCAAGGTTACTGTTGACTGCCCCATGGCTGTCATGGGCTGTGTAGGTATCATCAATGCGCACCGGGGCGCCTGGCTGGCTCCGTCGGTGGAGCGTGTGACTCTTGAGCTCGGGGTTGTGAGTTCAAGCCCCACACTGGGTGTAGAGCACAGAAGTGCAGCGCCGTTAGCCAGGAAAAGGTGACGAGAAGTATGGGCGGGATGACGGCTGATGTGACTGGCAACCCGTGAGGTCTGCCTCGGTGGCCGGTGCCGCGAAGATCTACAGCTCTATTGAAGGCACCGTGTGCAACAGAGAACAGGAGCAGGAGCCTCTTAGGCATGTGACCTTGCATCTGTATTGAATTGGAGACCTAGGTAGCAGGGACAATAGGGAGCTCCCAGGTTCCAAGTCTAAAAGAGAAATTGGACTCTACCAGAAGGCCAGACTCCAGAGCATGGGATATTTGTTCAAATGACAAGCTGCCAGGCTACAGTGGATTAGCTCAACCCTGGGCATGGCAGATTTGTATGCCCTTAATGTTTGCTGATTTAAATGGAAAGCCCATGGATTGTTTCTTTGCTCTGTCCTTTTTCTCATGGTCAATAGATACAGTAAATCATTTTTTGTAATGAACGGTCATTCAGGGTGTCTTTAGCAACAGGGATGAAGGAAGAAAAGATGTCTAGACCTGAAACAGCTCCCACAGGCTGCTGGGGACCAGCTTCCACATTGGAGAATCCCCTTTATATATTTTCCTGCTCCATCCATAAGCGCTTGATATGAAAGTGCAGGAAAAGAGTTTTTCATCAAGGGTACCAGATTTGATGGGAGACAGAATTTTAATGCAAAGCCCCCCAAACATAAGCAAAAACAAAACAAAGGAAAGGTCTTGCATTTCCTCCCTAAGAAGTGTTCCAAAGGCTGGTTCCAGGAAGCGTTTGTGGAAAGAGCGCCAAACCCAGCGCTGTGTCTGGGATGGAGGCCAGGGAGCCGCTGGGAGGTCTGGGGGAAGGGGGGAGAAGCTGTATTTGAGTTATAGAGTCTTATGCAGACTCGCCCAAGCTCTCGACCAGCCAAATGTCACCTTCTCGGAGGTCGCCTCTTGCATTTCTGTCTGCTGGCCTTCTGGTTGCCCTAACATCATAATCCAGTGATGTCCATTAAACATCATACTGCTCATATTTCAGCCATATGTTTTATTTTTTTATTTTTTTATTTTTTAAAGAATTTATAATTTATTCATGAGAGACAGAGACAGAGAGAGGCAGAGACACAGGCAGAGGGAGAAGCAGGCTCCATGTAGGGAGCCTGATGTGGGACTCGATCCCCGGACTCTAGGATCACACCCTGGGCCAGAGGCAGGCCCTAAAGCTGAGCCACCCAGGGATCTCCCATCAGCCATATGTTTTAAATGCAATGATTTGCTTTAAACATTTTGTAGGACCTTGTCTCTCCAATCCATTCATTAGCCCAAATCCCTACCGTCCTCATACTGAGGAGGGAGAAGAGGACGAGGTTTCCAGGCTTTATACATTTATAATCAAGTGAGGCACATAGACGTTATTTATATAGAACATAAAAGAGCCATGTAGTGATTTCAAGGTGAAATGTAACACAGCATGCGAGAGGTGTGCAGAGGGAGCTCCGAGGGACGAGGTTGCTCAGATAAGGGCCAGTGGAAATGAGAATCTTGACGAGGGCGCTCAGGGAGCAGAGAATTGTGACTTCAAGAGAAGGGGGAAGGAGAGGGCAACTGGAGGGAACAGCATGAATGGAAGCATGGTGGCAGTGACGTGTCGCAGGGCAGCCTACAAGAGAGGTGGGCATGAGGTCAGGACTGGGGAAGGAAGGAGTGCATAGCCTCCTTGGAAGTCAAGTGGCCCTGGTGACAATGGACAGGAAAGCTCTGGCCAGTTGAGGACTGCACCGGGACAAGCAGTGTCCCTTACTGTAATGACAAGCAGGGGACCGTGAGTCCCCGGAGAAGATGGATGATACACCATAAGCCGGCCGAGCCGAAAAATCATGCCGCCTGCTGGTTGTCGTTGGCTTGTCTTGGTTTGTTTGTTTGTTTTGAACCAAAAATACTGGCTCGATCCCGGGTGTAGAGAACGTAGCCCTTGGTGCCACGGAAAATTGAATGTCACTACTGTTGAGTCCTCACACGAGGTTCCGCAGAGAATCCAGAGTGCAGACGAAAGCGCCACAGAAATATTTTTGGCTTCAGCACTATTTGCTTCTTTATTTTGAGTAAAATTGTACCCCTGTGTGTTTTTGTGCAAATGTTATTTTTCTCTGCATGGTTTATATTAGCTTATTAACCTGTAATCAAAATTAAAATGTCTTTTCCCTCACAGTTTTGCTCATTCGGGAGTCGCCTCATGGGACGCGGGTACTATGTGTTTGATAGAAGATGGGATCGTTTTCGATTCGCACTAAACTCCATGGTAGAAAAACACTTGAATTCACAGATGTGGAAGTAAGTGAGCCATTTTTGTGCAATATTTGCTCAGAGCTGCCCCACGACTGTCTGCGCCCTAGCTTTCTGGATGAACGTGGTAGTTGGCTTCTCATAGAACAAAATGACTCGGAAATCGGGATCCGTGGTTAATTCTGAAATGCCAGCTCTTCTTAATGGCTCTCAGACACACGTACAACGTGTGCCTTGTCGTCTTTGGAGATCATGTTTGTGTTGGTAATCTTCTAAACTAAGTGAAAAAGGCATTAGATGAGATCTTGTTTATGTAAGAGTATTAAAGGGCCTTTTTGCTATGACTAAGAACACCTAAGGATCCTAAGAATATGCCTCTGTTTGTGATGTTAATGCTACAGTGTCGATACTAGACATTTCACGAATGGGTCATGGACCCATTTCTAATGGTGCAGTGTCCTGTGAAAAACTGTGTACAGCGGCCAACAGGGCGGATCCTGAGTGCTGTTTAAAGTTGGTTAAGCTTGTCTTTGGCCCTTCCCACCTCACTAGAGCTCTCTCCTGCCCTCTCCCTGTACCTCTCTCCACCCTCAACTCCAGCTTACGTTCCATTCCTCTGACCCCCCCTTTCTCCCCCAGCACCTCCCAGTGTACTCACATCCTAGTAGGAGATTCGTAAAAAGGGAAGAAAGCTTCCTGACTTAGGCGGATGCCCTGGTGAAAGAGCACCCAGCTAGACCCCTCTCCGACCACAGCCATGGGGCCTTGCGTGCTGGCCACTCAGTAACGCTCGGCCAGCCCTGCTGGCACTCCCCCCACCCACCCACCCACTCCCACAAAGGTGAGCTTTTAAGGACATCAGAATCCATTAGAGTCGTGGACCCCTCGGGTCAGGGCCCGGCCGGCTGAGGAAGCCCCCTCACCCCACCCAGGGCAGCCCGGGAAGGCGGGAGGGCATTCCTGAGGATGAGAGGCTGCCGTGGGCGTACACGGGGACAGAGTCCACAGCGGGCCCCCCTCCCAGCCACCGTGGAACCCCAGGCCCTTATCCCTGCGATGCCCAGAGAGCCACCGGCCCCGAACTTAGCAGGAGCAAGCCCCACGGGGGCCGCACGCTGACACTTCACCACGGGGCAGGAAAGGGCCACAAGAGAAGCTTATCGTTTCTTCTCACTGAAGCGACAGCTCAGTGTGTCAGAAGGGCGCCCTCGGTCGTGTGCCCGTGTCCGATCCCCGCCGCCACAATCGGGCGCTGCACGCGGGGGGGCCGCATTCCTGGTGGTTCGGTGACTGAACCTGGTGCACTCGCTCCCCATGCTGGCAGCCGGCCCCGGGGTCCTCGCAGCCCTTTGCTCTCCTGCGTGGCGCAAGGTGTAAACCCGGACACGTGGAAGGAATGTGTTGATCTGTATTTCGCTACCTGGTGTCCTGTCGGCTCAAGCTCCATATTCCTTTCCTCCTCAGGCACAGAAACCCGAGCCCCAGGGCGTCAGGTCCCTCCCCCCTTTTCAGGACTTGCCTAACCAATCTGCTGTCACTGAGCAACATTGGGGCTGCCTGGGTGTCAACTCTGGAGAGCGTAGCGCCCCGCTGCCCTCTCAGCCTCGCTGCCCAAACCCCAGGCCCCGACGGGCCCGAACCTGGAGGGATGGCAGCCGATGGGGGCGTGGAAGACATTAGGAAGAAAAGGAACGGCCAAGACTCTTTTTTCTTTAACAAGCATTTAACTCTGCATCAGGAGACGCCAACACAGTATTCTCTTGCAGCCAGGTCAGCATCTGGATCTCCATGCCAGCTGGCAGGGGAGGCTGGGCACTGTCAGTAATTTATTCCCATCCGCGGGCTGTTGTTCGGGACTTCCCTAGGCCAGCGTGCAGGGGCGAAGCCAGGGCCTGAAACCACTGCCGAGATGCACCCACGTAAACGTGTCCCCGGTGCAGCGCGGGGGGCAGGGGCTTCCGGGGACACCGAGCGGCCCGAGCCCCCCTCCGCCTCTCGCCCGCTCTGGGTTAGCACGGAGCAGGAGCAAAGGGACAGACAGTAGAGGAAGGCGTAGCATCCAGCCCAGGCCCGAGAGTCCGCCAGGGAAGGCAGGACCTGTCCACCCAGCAGAGGCGCAGACTTGCACTGCTTGGGGGGGGGTCCAGTCGGGGCAGCCGGAGCCCTCCCGGTTAAGGCCCTCGAGGGGGGCCCTCTCTAAAGGAGCCACCGCGCTGCTGTAATTGGCACTGATGACAAGTAACTGCCAGACCTCTGCCCGCAGGTGCTTCCAGCAGGTGCTTCCATCCGTATTTCAGCCACTCAGAAACCAGAGTCAGGGGAGGCCAGAGCAGGCCACCCGCGGCACCAGGGGCAGCAGGGAGAGGGGCGAATGCCACGGGCCCCAGAGATCTGCCCACAGTGTCAGGCCGGGCTGTGCGGTGCAGACAGTGTAAGGGCGTGTCCAGACCTCCCCGGTGGGAGCTCCCGGGAGTGCTTGCCCCGCATGCATAGTTATGTTGCTGCTGAGAATTCACCCGCTCACCCATCCACCCACCCATCCATCCATCCATTCGTTCACTCGTTGGTTCATTGCAACAAGTACTAAGGAGCCCTGGTTGAGTGCGGGCAGGACCTTTGACGTTCCCTAGGCTTCCGAAAAAGTAGATTTTCCAACGCCATCGTGGCCACAGTGGATTTGGCAGCATTTTTCCTCTTATATTTGATCTGTTTGATCTGCTGTTTTCAAGGACCCTGTGCTTCTGTACCCAAGGATTCCTCTGGAGTCCACCCTAAAGTCCGAAGCCCTCAGCTCCACCAAATTGCAGGCAGAACACCGAGTCCTCAGGGCAGCGCTAGGAGAGGAATTTCCTTCTCAGTGAGGCCTCTTTCTGGAGACCGGGGGCACCTGGTCCTGTTGCTACAGCTGAGAGGGTGGCCTCCAGGGAGACAAGGAATTGCCAGAGGCCGGGTCTCTGTCCCAAGCCTGCCCACCTTCAAGTGCCACTTTCCAAGAAAGAGAGCTAGTTCCTGACTCACTAGGGGTGCTCAGCTACACTGAAAGAGATTTCCAGGGAAGCCGGGGAGGGGGAGCAAGGGGAAAGATAGGAAAGCTCCCGTTTGAAAATATTCACCTGGCTCCTGAGGTCAGTATCCTTTCCTGAAAAAAAAAAAAATCAGGAACAAATAGTGCCCCCAAGGCCCCAGTTCCCGGAGTAGCAGCAACATGGAGCCAGAGCCTTGCATGCAGGTGGGAGTCCAAAAGAAGGCCCCAGGAGTGACCCGCACCTGGTGCCGACCTTGGCTCCACAGGCAGGGAGTTTGCTCCCAGGCACTCCCAACCTCTTGGAAGATACACACACACACCCCCAGCTCCCCACATACCCCTAGCCCCGCTCCCAGACCGTGTATTCTCCTGTGTCCATATCCTGCATCTGTCTTCAGAACCAACTGGAAATGGCTGATCCCCTGGTCTGGATCCAGGGAGGGAAGACCCATGAAAGGGCAGCCACACCCCCATCGTAGCTCCTCAGAGAGAGAGAGCTGAGGTTGGGGGAGGAGGATAAGAGTAAATCGGAGCCAGCAGCCCCGATCTCACGTGGACTTGCCTCTCTGCAGAGTAAAGCGGAGGCCGCAGACAGCACAGCAAGAGGGCGCTGGCCTGTGAGTGGGGCGGGTGGAGCGGGGGAGCAGAGGACAGGAGGCCTGGGGGGCCCAGGTGCAGGCCGCAACGCCCTGTCCTCACACTTCTTACTTCAAGCCAGGACCTACCTGTGAAATGACTACTTCTCATTAAAAACCACCGTCATCATTACCAAAAAAAGAGGGGAGGGGGAGAGAGAGAGAGAGAGAACAGTGTCGGGGAAATTTATGTTCTAAATAACATTCGCCTTTATTCATGAACCCAGATCAGCCATTGTCCAGTAGCCAAGCGTGGAGACAAGGATGTGAGAGCCTGAAAGTGACGAAGACTAGGTTGCTGGATGTTGCAATGGGGGGCACCAGGGAAGGGCCATAATTCAGAGTCCGCCATCCCTCAAGGCTTCATCTTCCATCGTGTGGTCCGACCGGGGTTCCTCTGGAGCCCTGCCGCTCACACGCAGTCGAGCCTCCGGAGCGCTGCCAAGCCTGTTTCTCACGGTTTCTCTCTCACTCTTCTCTCATGTTTAGGAAGATCCCTCCTGCGGCAGATAGCCCCATGCCCTCGCCAGCAGCCCACATCACCACCCCCGTTCCAGCATCCGTTTCACAGCCTTTCAACAACCCCAGTGCTGTGTATCTTCCTTCAGCTCCCATCAGCTCGAGACTCACCTCTTCTTACATAATGACATCAGCCATGCTCTCAAACGCAGCTTTTGTGGCGTCGCCGGACCCGAGCGCCCTCATGTCACACACCACAGCTTTCCCCCATGTGGCCGCAACCCTCAGCATCATGGACTCAACCTTCAAGGCCCCATCCGCCGTGTCCCCGATACCAGCTGTCACCCCTTCCCCATCCCACAAGCCATCCAAAACCAAAACCAGCAAATCCTCAAAAGTCAAAGACCTGTCTGCCCGTAGCGACGAGTCTCCAAGTAACAAAAAGAGGAAGCCGCAGCCTTCGACTTCCTCCTCCTCCTCCTCCTCCTCATTAACCTTGCAGACATCCCTCTCGTCTCCATTATCAGGGCCCCACAAAAAGAACTGTGTCTTGAATGCCAGTTCAGCTTTGAACTCCTATCAGGCGGCCCCCCCCTATAACAGTCTGTCTGTGCACAACTCAAACAATGGGGTGAGCCCCCTCAGTGCCAAACTGGAGCCCTCAGGACGGACCTCGCTGCCCGGCGGCCCCGCGGACATAGTGAGACACGTGGGCTCGGTGGGCGGCAGCAGTGACTCCTGTCCCCTCTCTGTGCCCTCCCTTGCAGGGGACCTCTCTCTGGCCTCACACAATGCCGTCTCTTCGCTGCCCCTCTCTTTTGACAAATCAGAAGGAAAAAAGCGTAAGAACTCGAGTTCTAGTAGCAAAGCCTGTAAAATCACTAAAATGCCTGGTATGAATAGCGTTCACAAAAAGAACCCGCCCAGCCTTCTCGCTCCGGTGCCCGATCCCGCTAACAGCACCTCCTCTCGGCAGGTAAGGGACCCGCCCTCCCGGGCTCGGGGGGCTTAGCCAGGAACCCCGGGCCGGCGACAGACCCCGTGCGGAGGTCGGGTTAGGGAACGACACTGCGGCGAAGGCCCTTCTAAGCACCATGCAAGTAGCGCTTCGTTTAAGCCCCGCAGGCCGGTGCGGCTGGTGCCTCTGTTACCACCGCCCTACAGACCAGGAAACTGAGGCACGGGGCGCTTCTGACCCGCCCCTCCTGTTCTGACTCTCCTGTCTCCTGAGTTCGGAGGATTTCATCCAGTCTGCTCTCTGGGAACCCCCCTTAGCAAGTGCCCGAGGCCTGGGCAGGTTTGGGGGTGACGGCCGGGAGCCACCTGCTGTGCCTCCCGGGTGACTGACTGTTCCCGCCCTTCCAGGCAGCCCCGGGCCCACCCCTCCTACAGTGAAACTGCGCCTCACGCCACCTGGCGCACAAGCGTCCCACGCCACTGTGCACGGAGGGGGGTGTACGGTGAGGAAGGCTGGGAAGACGGGGCAGAAGAGCCCAAGCTCAGCCGTCCTGAAGTCTGGTCTTTGCTCGCAGGCGGGGAGCTAGTTAGGAGAGGCCTTACCCCCTCCAGATGCACCCTCACCCCTTGGCACCCAGGAGAGGGCGGAGGTGGTGGGAGGGTGGTCCCCGCAGGCCTACCCCAGAGCCTGAGCCCCACCTGGGCAGCCGGCCACCCGGGACATTAAGTGGGCCGGACCCTAAGCCCAGCCCTGTCTGGGGATGAGGATCTTGGAGAGATGAGAGGCAGTTGTTAAAGAGATGTTTTAATGCTTTATGTCATCTTTATATGAGGCTTATTAAAACCTCATGAAGAGAACATCTGGAGGGGGATTCACAAATCACAAGTAAGCTCGTGGGAAACAGCACATTTGGCCCCCAAAGGCCAGGGGAGCTGCAATGTGAGGCCAAGGTGAGACAGGGGAGATGTAGGTCCCCTCTCTGTAGCCCGGGATGCTCACACCTGTCTGCAGCTGAGGCACATGTGCCACCATCCGGACCCCCCAGTTCAGGGATTTGGAGGAGGGGGCCATCGCCCACAGAGCCCTCCTCTGAGATTACACCACTGGTGGGGCCACCTCCAGGCTGCAGGATGAGGGAAGAACCGGGGCTTCCTAAACTTGAATGTGCACAAGAATTCCCCAGGTTGCGGTAGGGGGTGGGGGGCCCATTAAAATGCAGACCGCAGCACTGCACTGGTTTATGGACCACACCCCTGAGCAACAAGGCTATAGTGTTAACCATTTTAATTTTGGGCTCTACCAGCATGGAGCCCAACTTGGGGCTTGAACTCACAACCCTGAGATCAAGAGTCAGTTGCTTACCGACTGAGCCATCCACGTGCACCCTAGTGTCACCCCTTTTATTTTTTTTTTTTTAATTTTTTATTTATTTATGATAGGAACACAGTGAGAGAGAGAGGCAGAGACACAGGCAGAGGGAGAAGCAGGCTCCATGCACCGGGAGCCCGACGTGGGATTCGATCCCGGGTCTCCAGGATCGCGCCCTGGGCCAAAGGCAGGCGCCAAACCGCTGCGCCACCCAGGGATCCCTGTCACCCCTTTTAAATAAAGTTCTAGCCGCTAACACTTATGGGATGGGCTCTGTTCCAAGCCCCTGAGATACATTAATTCGTTTAATGGTTAAGCATTGTCCCCCCCCCCCCTTTTTACAAATGAATAAATCAAGGCACAGGAAGGTTAAACAACGTGCCCAAGTCACACACAGCAAGGAAGATGGTGGCGCCAAGATTTAAACCCAGGCAGTTTGGCTCTGGAGTCTGGGCTCTTAACCTCCATGCCTCCATGTTAATGGAATGTCTCTGTACTGAGCAAATGTGGCCCTGTCTGTTCTTGGATCAGCAGGACCATAGGAAGTGTTCAGCAAACACAATGAATTAGTCAAAACCAGCGGTGAAAGGAACATACAGGCCTCTGCCAGACTATTTATCAGGAGGGAATTCAAAATAGCTGATGCCTCGAACAGCCGCCGGGGGTCTAGCCCACATTGGCTCCCTAATGCAGGTGATACTGGGTGCTTGTCACCAGTCCATTTAGAAAAGCCTCTGTCCAGGGTCACCCCAGTGATGTCCAGGTGCTGGGGAAAGGCCTCCGCGATCTGGGTTGGTTCTGTTAGGAGACTGGGAGAAGCATGACGTACGTTGAGAAATTCAAGGTAAACGTGGGCTTTGGGAGCCATCTGGGTATCTATTTAATTGTGTCTGGTAGGTGTAAGCCCAGAATTTACCAGAGAGATTAAATTGAACAAAAAAAAAAAAAAACAAGACTGCGAGTATAAGGCAGACGTCTTTATGAAAAGGTGAGTTCACAGAGAGGACGAGCTCGTTCTAGGCCCAAGGAGGAGCTGCTGTGGGAAGGGTACTCACCTGAGGAACCCGCCCACCTCGAGCCCAGGACGGGGGAGAGGCCCCCAGTGCAGGCCCCCAGTGCGGCCTCCTGGGCTGCAGCCCCCACTCCCACTTGAAGGGCGAAGCCCAGAGCCATTTGGCTGGGTTTTCTGAAGGTGTTTGCTGTGTCCTGTGGCCAGTAAAACTGACGCAGAGTAAGATTCAGGCTTTTATCAACTAAGGCAGTCCAAGGAAGACTGGGCAGGAAACAAGCTAGGTCTGGGACTGGTCTGGGAGGTCAGAGGTGCCAAATGCCCTCCAGGAGGGGCCAGGCCTCTCCCCAGAGTCCTTCATCCTCACCTCTGAGATGGGAGGGGCATGAGCAAGGCGCCCCCGGAGCCGTTTTTGTCTTCTCTGCCATCTAAGATGGAAACATGAGTGGCCCACCACTGGAGGAGGGTGATGGCACCGTGGGACCCAGGGCGGCACCAGGTACCAGGGATCTTTGGCAGCAGGCCGGCCGGTGTAGCTGAGTGGGACTTCGCTGGTGTCTTTCAGGTCGGGAAAAATAGCAGCCTAGCTTTGTCACAATCCAGTCCTTCAAGCATCTCCAGCCCAGGACACAGCCGACCGGTAAGTAACCGGGGTAGGGTGGGGATGGGAAGTACCTGGGGTCACCAGCAGAGAGAGCCAGGCCGTTGGGGCAGACCCTGGCTCACACCCCCAGCTCCAGTTAAGAGCTCGGGCCTTCCGGTTACAGCTGTGTGTCCTTGGCTAAGTTACTTAACTTCTCTGCGCTTCAGTTTCCTCACCCACAAGGGGATCACAACGGCCCCTACCTCCCATGGCTTTGTGAGGATCAAGTTAATTTATTCGCCTAAAGCCTCTAGAAAATTCCTGGCACATAACAAACACACAAGCCTTGGCCCCAAGTATTAATAGCAGCTTTGTGATATTAGGCACATTACTTCTCTGAGTCTCAGTGTTTTCATCTGTTAAATGGCAAAGGTGACGCTTACCTCCTAAGGTTGCTGTGAAACGTAATGGTGCTGACCCGAGGGCCTTGCTCGGGACACTGCTCAATCAGTCCTTTCTCAAGGCCTCTAGTGAGTTGCAGCTCTTATTCAAGATGTGGTTTCATGGTGGGAATGTCCAGGGTAGATTTAGCAGTTTTTACAAACTCAAAGAGTGAGAGTAGTCAGGGTACAAATGATTTGCTCCAATGGAGTGTGTGCGCCTCTGAGGGAGGCTAGGGGGGTGGGATTATGGGTGTTCTACGTAACTGGAAAAAGCATACGCATGGCCGTGTTGTGTCAGCTTAGATGTGGGTTTCATAGATCCCAGATCCCAATGTTTGTCTGCATTTTGGCCTCTGGGGTTTCCCCACCAATGTTGGGTGGCGTTTGACTGAAGATCATAGGGAAGTAATTTCTGTATCCCCAGCATCTTGAGTCCCTTTTCTTGCCTGAACACCCCCCCCCCATCCTGTGTGATGGGGGCAGGGAATGGATGGATGCAGGGGGGTCTGTGCCCTGGTAACCGGCCTCTGTTCCTGACCGGCCTCCTGCACAGGTTGTGGAGTGCACCTGGAGGCTACATTGTCACCCTTAACAAACATAATAATAATAAAATAGACACCATTTGTTGAGGCTTTTCCCTGCAGGTGCTCTGCTGAGCGTTTTAAGTACCTTACATACACAGAAACCCTTTAGCAACCCCGTGAGGGCCAAATGATGATCCTCATGTTATACATTGAAGATGCCCAGACTAAGAGGCTAAGTCACTTGAACCCAAACCCTTTATACTTAATCCAACACTCTACTTCCCTGGATAATTCTCCATGTGGTTAGGTAGGAAAAGGTAAATTAATAGTGGGGGAGGGGATCCTTGGGTGGCTCAGCAGTTTGGCGCCTGCCTTTGGCCCAGGGCACGATCCTCAAGACCCGGGATCGGGTCCCACGTCGGGCTCCCGGCATGGAGCCTGCTTCTCTCTCCTCCTGTGTCTCTGCCTCTCTCTCTCTCTCTCTCTCTCTATCATAAATAAATAAATCTTTAAAAAAAATAGTGGGGGGAAAAACCACAAAGGTCACTTATTCCAGGTCTCTCTGCAGGAGGAGATCTCCTCCATGCATGTGCAGAGGATGTATCTGTCCTTGTGTCTTCCCCCAAGCTAGGATCCGTGTGGCCAGGTCACATGCAGTCCTTGGCATCTGGCACCTGCCCTCTGCCTTCGGCCCAAGGTGGCTCTGCTCTTGAAGTCTTGCGGGTAATCCCAAGTGTATGGTTTTTAAACGAGCTTTTCTTTTCTTTCCTAGAAGACCACAAACAGAACGGGCAGGATAAGGACTCTTCCATAACAAGACTGTGAAGCCACTTCCAAACCATTGCCTGGCCACCCGAGGCCCAGGCGGGAGGAGGAGGAGGAGGAGGAGGAGGGAGGGGAGTGCGCAGCCGGGGCGAGGCTTTCCCGGGCCGTGCCTGTGGCTCTGGCCTTTCTTCTTCCTTTTATTTTATTTTATTTTATTATTATTATTTTTTTTTTTTTTTGCAATTGACCAGTTTTTAGTTTTTGAAGAAAAAAAAAAAGGCAAAAGAACGTGAATTTCAGATTTACAGAAAACAATACCAGTGTTTTGTTTCGGTTCTTTCATTGGCCATGTGTATACGTTCTTCCAAGTTTGGGGTCGCCCCTCTAGCTTCCGATGCTGCTACCGCACCGTCCTTGCGCTCCAGCCCCGAGAGCCGACGTTGCACAACGTTGCACAATGTCAGCTCCCGCTCGGCATCGTCTGAAACTCTTGAACTCAAGCACGCGCAGTGCTCCTCCCCTTGACCTCGCCCACCCGTCCACCCCTTGCCCCTCCCCGCCGCTCCTGGGACCCCCCAACCCCGACCCGGATCGGCTCCCCCAGGTCTGTGCACTGCACCAGCGCTGCAGGAGCTGCACGCTCTGGGCAAAGCTGGGAGGAGCGGCCAGTGGACCATGTCGTTGAGCCAATACCACTGTCCAGCTGTGCAGCTCAGAGAGGATCTGCTGGGTCGGGGACAGGCCAGATGGGCCTGGAAGGTGGCAAGAAGCAGAGCATATGTGTAGGGGAAGGTAGCCCTCAAAAAGACAGGCAACTGGGTGACCGCTGACCTGAGCTTGTTAGGAATCCATGCTCTGCAGAACCTTCCAGGGTGCCAGGGACAAACGCGCCAAAGCTAGGCGGACCCAAGAAGGAGAAATCCCAGGGAGAAGGGCACGGGAACCCCAGGAAGCCACTCAGGAGGGGGCACGGTGCCCACAGCGGTGGCAGTTCTCAGGCTGCCCTCCGGGGCTAGGCAGGAGGAGAAAGAGCAGTGCTGGGGCTGCAGGAAGCATCTGGGGCAAGCTTCCACGAGGGTCGAGTAGCAAACACCTGGTGAGAATAAATCCAAGCACTGCCCACCCGCCTCGGGGTCCCAGGCCCCAGGGTCCCGTGCAACGGGCACACTCATAGATGAGCTTGCACTAAGCTCTCCCAAGCCCCAACTCAGATGCAGTCACCCCGGGGGGTGCAGCAAGCCCAGCTCCCCCGAGTGGAGAAGAGCTATTTGGAAGAGCGAAGGGAAGCTAGAGCCCAACGGCTATAACACTGTCCACACTGGAGTTTTGAAGAAATAGCAATACCACAAGCTGCGCTAGGGACCGGTAATCGGGAAAGGAATTCACCACGTGAAATAGGCATCCTGTGCTATTAATCATGAAATTTTGCAGACGATGTGATAGCAGGAGATACTAGGAAGTTTTGCTTCATCCCCAATTCCGAAGTGAATGCCAGTTTTGCAGCTGGGCCCAAACCCTCATCCCTACCCTAAAGTTTCCCTCTCTTCCTTCCCATCCCCACAACCCAAAGATCAGACTACTGTTACGTTTCACCACATTGGATTTTGCGAAGACGGGAGGCAAATGGAGTGATTTGTATCAATGGAATTGCACTGACCGTGTTTCTTATAGGATTCCTAAAATTTTTAATATAAAATGAAGATTTTTTTAAAAATCAGGAGTTGATATTAGGTACCAGGACCTTAGTTCAGATGATTTCATTTTTATTTCTACAGTGTTAAAAGTGCACTTATATGCTGGTTTATTTACGTCTTGGGAAAAAGAGACTACAAATTGAAGGGAAGATGGTTACTTTTTCTTTTTAAAAAAAAAAGTTAAGGCAGATTTTAAGACTTATAAAATGTTTAAGAAATTATAAACAGGTTAGACCCTTTGGAAAAAAAAAGTTTAGAAGATATTCTTAAAGTAAATTTTTATAGTGTTAATTTTGTAATAATTTATGTTTTACTATATTACAGAGCTAACTGACCAGAATAGTTTCAGAAACAATATGAAACGTAGGAAAGTTTAAGCAATGTTTATATTTTTAAAATGTTCTTTGAATTATGTTTTTATTGTACATTTCTTCAGACTGAAAAGTATGTACATATCTTTGTTATTTTTGCACAATTTTTGTCCTGTTCGGTTTTAGAAGTCTGTTGTGTTTTTTTTTATATATAATTTATTTTAAGTTGTAAAACTTGCAGGAGTAAAAAAACAAAAACAAAAAAAACAAAAAAAAAAAAAAAAAATCTCAGCAACAAAATAACCCTCTGATTTATAAACTCACTCAGAGAGGGAAAACAAAGGTTGAGAGATTAAGTGGCTGCTTCTGAGAAAAAATGTCTCGACAGGGACGAAAGGAGCAATTCAATAGGCTTAAACATTTTAGCTGTCTACATCTTGAATTGCAGCTGGAATAAAGAGGCTCCCCACCGAATGCTGCTTACTTGATGAAAGACTGGCTCTGACCAAGGTGAGGACATTTCTGGAAAACTGAGCAAAAAGGGAAAACCCACGGTGTTTCTTCCTTCACAATCAACCACAGGTTTACTTTATAATGATGTGTTAAAAACTCACAGCTTGAAAAACGGAATGCAAATAAACGGTTTTCTTTGGGTTTGTTTTAACGGAGTTCAACTGGACCAGCCTATAAAGCATTATTAGGGTGATATCCTTTGGGTACTTCTGCGCATCCCGCCCCAGCCCCTTGACTGCACACACACATACACACACACACACAAAACCCCTGCCTACCCACCCCCCCATTTGCCTGAAGATCTTGTGACTTGTCGCCAGCCATAGAGGCTCGAAAGCTCTGGTTGTTAAGCATAACACAATGCATAGACCCGTCAGCCATAAAAAAAAAAAAAAAAGCGACTTGGATAACTTGTATGCCTTCTTTTGTATCAATGTACCAATTGTAAATAACGCTGATCAACCTTTGTAGAGAATAGTTTCTACAGCATATTCTATTATTGCTGATTCTCAGTGAACTCTTGTTTTAAAAAAGGAAAAAAAGAAATTTTCTATTTACACCTTATATTTTGTTATGCTGTCAGCCCATGGCACTTTAACAAAACTCTGTGGGTTTTACGTAGCTGGTCAGTCATGGGGTATATTCAATAACTGTTGTTGCACAGACAAGAATTTGCACCTGCTCATTTGTCCTTTCCTACTACCGATTTTAGAACCTTTTCCAGAAGAATTTTGGAGAAAGCATGTCCCAACATTCTAAACAAATGCCACACTTGTGGAGTGGGTTTCTTTTCTACGATCCATATTTTGTAACACTAAGTATTTTCTTTTTTTTGTTCCGCACCTTTACGTATTAGCACTATCGGATAGAATTCATTCCATGCCTGTGATATTGTAAGCAGAATAAATGTCTAAAGTAGGTGTAAATAGTAAATTCTATGGCTTACAGTTTTAAAAGGAAAGAACAAACATGTATCTATTGATACTGCCATGGTTCAGCACCAGGCCTGGAGACATTCTCCAGTGAGCGATTGTACTTTTTTTTTTTTTTTTTTGCTTTTTTTTTTTTTTTTGTAACATGGCTTTGTAAATAAAATAATTTATATGTTTGTAAAACAAAGTCTTCGGGTTTTCCTAAAATTTCAATTTTTGCTCTTTCTTTTTTCTTTTGGGTGAAAGTGTTCCCACCTGATGAGCCTTCCTGCTAGAACACACATTTGATAGATCGAAGAGAGTGAGTTCGTTCAACAAATATTTATGGAGCATCCTGTCGTGGCTGCCCCTGAGCTAGGCGCTCTGTGCTCAGTGGTGAGAAACAGACACAGTCCCAGCTGCTCTCTGGAAGCAACCCAGTGGGGAAGACAGTAAATAAATAAACACACGATCAAATGTGTAATTACAGATTGTAGCAAATGCTGTGGTGGAGAGAATTGAATTCTGTGAGAAAAGAAAAGGAGAAGCCGACATAAAACGGGTGATGGCGGGGTGCTATCTGGGAGTCCCCTCTGAGGAAGTGGGCTGAAGGCACAGTGGGAGGGAGGGAATCCCAGGCAGAGCTGGTCCAAGGTAAAAGCCTGTAAGTTCTTAGAGCCTGAGGAAGATCCACTGAGGGCAACGCAGGGGGAGAAAGATGAACAGAAGTCAGGGCAAGGTCACAAAAGGCCTCACAGAGTTTGGATTTCATGCTCAGTTCAGTGGGAATCCTTTGAAAGACTTTAAGTAGGGTCGTAGCATGGCGGAGAATCACTTGGAAGCTCTTTCAAGAGACCAGGTGAGATGTAATGTGTGCTCCCAAGATGATGACGGTAGAGATAAAGAGAAGCAAATGGAATCAAGGTATATTAAATTGACAAGACTTGCTTAGGAATTGGATCCGAGAATAGGGAAGAAGATTGTGTTAGGTAGCGATGCCTGCCATTTCGTCAGATGTGGAAACCAGAGGAGCAATGAGTTTTTTAGGAGGGGTGTTTGGTGGAGCCCAGAAGTCCTGTTTTGTGCACGTGTGTTGGCTCATAACTGGGATCACTGGAACACTGAAGCTGCTGTGCCAATACCTGTGGCATACTCATGACTGAAACCATCAGCAGCCCTAAGTTGGAGGCACCAGTTTGGGAACTGTTAGTATATGAATGAAATTTAGAGCCACAAAAAAAAAAAAGAAAAGAAAAGAAATTTAGAGCCACGAGCACGAGTGGGATTTCTTGAGAATATAGAGCAAGAAAAACAGACATTTGGAGGTTAGGTGGAAGCAGCAAACTAGCAAAGAACCCTAAGATGAAACATTCACAAAGAGAAGAGCGAACCCAACAGAAAGTGGTTCCCTGGGAGCCAGGACTATAAGATGATTCAAGGAAGGAACAGTCAACTGAGTCAAATACTGCTGCGCAATGTAAGATCCAGATGGTGTGGTGTTCAGAGTTAGGCAGCATGGAGGTCATGGATGACAATTAGTTTCCTAGGGTATTTGCCATAACAAATTACCACTATGTGGTGGCTGAAAGCAGCATAAATTTATTCTTCCAGAATTCTGGAGACTGGATATCCAAAAGCAAGCAGGGCTACCCTCGCTTTGAAGGCTCTCCAGGAGAATCCTTCTTGGCCTCTTCCAGTTTCTGTTGACCGCTAGCAGTCCATGGCATTACAGACACGTCACTCCCATCTCTGCCTCCATCTTCATATGGCCTTATATCCCCTAGGTCTCTCCATGTCTCAGATCTCCCCTGCCTTTCTCCTGTAAGGACATCACCCACTGGACTTAGGGCCCACCCTAAATCCTGGATGATCTCATCTCCAGATCCTTAATTACATCTTTTTCCAAATAAGTTCACACTCCCAGGTTCCAGGGATTAGGATGTGGACATTTCTTTTGGGGGGTTACTATTCAGTCTGCTACAGTGATCTTAGCAAAGCAGGTATGACAGCGTGGTAGGGACTGGAGTGGTTTGAAGGAAATTCAGATGTGTCCGCAAATCTTAAGGAGATTAGAAGGCTCAAGGGAGTGTTTGGATTTTGTTTTTATTTTTTCTTTATTGTTTTTCAAGGGAGAAGAGACAAGATTATGATTCATATGCTGGTAAGACTGGAATAATAGGAGAGGGAAAAAACTAAAGAAGCAGGAGATATTAAAAACAAAAATAAAGGGAGGGGCACCTGAGTGGCTCAGTCAGTTAAGGGTTTTGCTCCTGGGTTTGGCTCAGGTCATGATCTCAGGGTCATGAACATAGAGCTTGCTTAAGATTCTATTTCTCCTGAGACGCCTGGGTGGCTCAGAGGTTTAGAACCTCCCTTCAGCCCAGGGCGTGATCTTGGGGTCCCAGGATACAGGCCTGCATCAGGCTCCCTGCATGGAGCCTGCTTCTACCTCTGCCTCTGTCTTTGCCCCCCTCCCTCTTTCATGAATAAATAAAATCTTAAAAAAAAAAAAGATTCTCTTTCTCCCTCTTCCTCTGCCCCTCCCCCAACTCAGGTGCTCGTGCTCTCTCTCAAAAAAAAAAAAAAAGAAAAGGGAAGGCTTTGAGAAGGCAAGAGGGAGGTGAACCCAAACATGTGTTTGTAATGTTAAAAGATAAACTGAGGGGATCCCTGGGTGGGGCAGCGGTTTGGCGCCTGCCTTTGGCCCGGGGCGCGATCCTGGAGACCCGGGATCGAATCCCACATCGGGCTCCCGGTGCATGGAGCCTGCTTCTCCCTCTGCCTGTGTCTCTGCCTCTCTCTCTCTCTGTGTTTGACTATCATAAATAAATAAAAATTAAAAAAAAATAAAAGATAAACTGAAGCATATTAAAAAACTTTAAGAGTCTATTTAAGCAAAAATGGATTTGAGGGGCACCTGGGTGGCTCAGTCAGTTAAGTACTTACCTTTGGCTCAGGTCATGATCTCAGGATCCTGGGATAAAGCCCTGCACCCAGCTCCCTGCTCAGCAGGAGCCTGCTTCTCCCTCTGCCTGGCACTGTGTCTACTGTGCTCTCTATGTGTCAAATAAAGATATTATTTATTTATTCATGAGACACAGAGAGAGAGAGAGACAGAGAGAGAGAGACACAGGCAGAGGGAGAAGCAGGCTCTATGCAGGGAGCCCGATGCAGGACTCAATCCTGGGACCCTGGGGTCACGCCCTGGGCCGAAGGCAGGCACTAAACCACTGAGCCACCCAGGCATCCCTAAATAATTTAAATCTTTAAAAATAATAATAAGAAGAAGTAATTATTAGTGAAACTGGATTGTCACAGTAGTGACAGCACATTTGAGATTGGTGATCAAAGCAGGGTCCTGGCCGGGAGCAGACAACCTGAGAGAGTGGCCTGAGCACACCGAGGGCAGAGCAGGGCCATGACAGCTCCAGGGCAAAGTCAGGCACATTTCTGATCATTCTGCCTCAGGCCCAAGTGGATATTTTCACTGCTGTGCAGAAAAGAAACCCAGGGCTAGCAGATGTGAACCTTGGCATGCAGTAAGCCCCTGCAAATAAATGTCTGTGCAGTTGGAGAATTCGCAATCACAAAACCTCAGTGTGCTGCTTCTAGCACCAAGGGCTTCACAGATCCATTTGTTTTGAGCTTTGTCTGGGACCGGCCACCCATCACTGCCTGAGCCCAGGGGTCTTCTAACTCCACTCTGAAGGAGCCTATGCAGCCTGTGTTCTCCAAACCTAGACCTCTGAGAAAATCTTTTAAGAAAGATTTTATTTATTTATTCATGAGGGACACAGAGAGAGATAGAGGCAGAGACCCAGGCAGAGGGAGAAGCAGGCTCCCCATGGGGGGCCCGATGCGGGACTCGATCCGGGACCCCGGGGTCACGCCCTGAGCTGGAGGCAGATGCTCAATGGCTGAGCCCCCCAGGGGCCCCAGGACGTGCAGGTCTTATAGATCCCTGGTTCTTCTTTTTTTTTAACATTTTATTTATTTATTCATAGAGACACAGAGAGAGAGGCAGAGACACAGGCAGAGGGAGAAGCAGGCTCCATGCAGGGAGCCCGATGTGGGACTCGATCCCGGGTCTCCAAGATCACACCCCAGGTGGCGCCAAACTGCTGCACCACCGGGGCTGCCCTAGATCCCTGGTTCTGAGTGAAGTTGCCAGGAATGTATTTTAATAAGTGTATTTTCTATTCGGTGCATCCTCATGAGCCACTCACCTAGACAACTAAATGAGGAAAGCACAAAAAAGCTGAATATCTCAAAAACTAAATCAATCCCATGAAAGTCTGAGTCCGTTCAGAGCCTCTGCGGGAAGCTCGCCAACAGCTGCGAGGTGTTGCCTCCGTTGTGACATCGCGAAACACCGATCCTATCTAAGGTCCTAACTATTGGAAAAGTTCTCTCCACTTAAGAAATTTTGGGATGTATTCTGGGTTTCCCTTTCACTTTCAAATGTTTCAGTGAATCTCTAATCAAAGCAAACATCACCATCACCAAAGCAAAGCGTTTGCTTCCTCTGAGGCCTGAGCAAGCACTGTGGACGCTGCTAGAAAAATAGGAGCTTGTGCAGCCTGTATCAGGATTTTCTGTTTCTCCCAACTCCCTTCACTTCCCTATCTGATTTCCTAGCCAGTTCCTATTACTAACTACCCCCACACACACACCCACCCACCCACACACACACACACACACACACACACACACACGCACACTATGCATCTACCCATTTTCCTGAGTAATACAGACCCACTGGGGGCTGACAGGGATAGGATAACAAGTTTGTCACATAATCAAAACGGGCTAAAGGCAGAGACAGCCCCATACAAGTGACAAGAGCAGGGAGGAAACCATGATCTGAGAGCTTTTCTTTTGAAAAAAAAGAAATCAGATGCATGTTTTTGGTTTTGTTCGCAATGTTTGCAAGTCTTTTGGTTTTGTCCAACTCAATATGCTCAGAAACGTTTGATATGGACTAGATACACAGCCCTTGGGTATAAGACAGACTTAAGTCTGCTGAGAGGGTGCCGCGGGGCGCTCACCTTCAAGCATTTAGAGGGTGTTCCCGCCAGGTCTGTGCTGAGCCCAGCACTGTTCAACATTTTAATTAATGAATTGGCATTCAGAGTAACCTTGGTGATTAAAGCCAGGAATACCAAGAGCCGGATCTGTAGAATAGCTGTTCCCTTTGCGGGGGCACGAGGGAGGTTTCTGGTGCAGGAAGTGCTTGACCTGGGAACTTGCTAAATGAATATAATCGTTGGCGAAATATTTATCAGGTTGGGTGCTGAAGAGTTGCTCCTTTCACTGTGCATTTTGACGTTGAAAAGTTTACACACAGACTCAAAAAGCAAATAGCCGACTTAGAGCAATAATTGTGTCAGTGCAAAGAAGAAAGTGACAAGGTGGTTTAAGGAGAATACTACTGAGAGGCCCATTTCCCCCCAGATCCCTACCCCAGGGGGTTGGGGGGCAGGAGCTGCCACAGAGGGGAGGGGGCAGCTATGGGTTGAGGATGGAGAAGAGGGTGAAAGTCTCACAGGAGGTTGTCGGACCCCTGTGAGCCCCGTCACCTCTCTCACGCAGCCAGGCAACTGCTGTTCCCCCAGCTGGAGACAGAGGGGTTATTTTCTAGAAAAATGAAATGGGACACTGAGATTCAGGATTCAGGGTTACCAGACTCAGCAGAGAAAGGTAGAGCTTGCGGTGAGAGGGGGCTGGGACGAGGCATGAGCTCTCTCTTCTCATCGTAGCCTGCAGAATGTTCCCTTGCGTGTGTTGCGTTGATGTGTTTAAAATTTCAGTAAGGATAATATCGGGGCCTAAGTAATGACGGAAATGGATGAGAACCATTGAGTCATCTCACATTTGCGTTTGGCAGAGTAGTGTTTGGGCTTTGGAAGCTTAAAGAGTCTGGAAATAGGACCAGAGAAAAACTGAACGTGAGCAAAGGGAATTGATGACAGTGACTCCACTCTCCGGAGGTGGTTAGAAATGGACTTCCCGGGGGTGGCTTTCAAGGCCCAAGGCCGTCCTCCTTCACCGGGGAGCTCTCCCAGGGGCCCCTTTGTGTTGGTGATGCAAACGGGTGATGCTGACATGCAGGCGCTTTTTCTTTCAAACCATGCATATTTCATGTTTCCTTGGATTTCAAATTTACCTTTGGGGATCCCCTTGCGGGTTCAAGGAGCTGTCTTGTTCAGTGCCACATGGTTTCTGAAAGAGTGACAGGCACACAATAAGTGTCGAATTAAAAAAATGAAGCAACTGGGGTGCCTGGCTGGCTCAGTGGGGCCCGCATGACACTCTTGATCTCAGGGCTGTGGGTTCCAGCCCCATGTTGGGTGGAGAGATTACTTAAAAACAAAATCTTTTTTTTAAAAAATGGAGGAGTCAATGGTGTGGCGATAAAGTAGAATATCTGGCTATTGGGAGTGACAGGTGAAGCGTTTGCTGATTTCTGCGACGTTAAATACAGCCACCGTGACCTACCCATTGCAAGCTACCAGCACAACTTTGCTGAACACAGAGAGGGGGGAGAAGAACACAGGTGAGTCCTCCGAGTCTGAACAAGCCAGCTCCAGGCCGCCCTGATGTTGGCCAGTGGGACAGACACGCTTATAACCAGTGATACTATATTAATTCATGTCAAACTACACACAATAATTTAATCCATTAGTAAGAGCAGAAAGAAGAACTTTGCTATCACTTAGAAATGACCAATATTCAAGCCAACAATTTTTTTTTTACTGCTTTTCATTTGTCTTTTAAACTTATTTCTGCTTAAAAAGGGCATTGGGGCAAAGTGGGTCTCTTAGTTTCAGAAAAATAATATACGAAGCAATTATCTATCTTTCTTGTAAAAGCCATCCCCACTCTGTGGGCTGTGCTCCAAATGCTTCATTTGGAACCTAATATACTCTTCCATTTAAATGTAGTGTCAAGGGTGATTAGGCTGTAGGACAACCCACAAAAGCCCATAAATCCACAATGCTCTTGAAGTCTGACATCAATGCAGTAGTATATTGGGGGAAATGCATTCTCAGTTTCGGCCAGGGAAGACAGGATTGCATGCGACCTGGCCACCATCGCAGCCATGAGACACCACACCCTTCTCTCGACCCCACTATCTGCCAACTGCCAGGAGACTCAAGACTTCCAGTCTGCACCCGGAGCAGACCCCCAGCTCTAACAAAATGAAAGTGGCCAAAAGAATAAGGATTTCCCTGGTGGTCCTGGTGGTGATGGTGGCAGTGGTGGTAGTAAGAGTAGTAGCACAGTGATGTGTTTCACATCTTTTCTAATTTAATCTTTGCAATAACTCTATGAGATAGGTGAGATTATTGCCTCCATTTTACAGATGAGAAACCAAAGTTTATGGACGTCAAGTAATTGAGGATCACACAGCCAGTGAGTGGGAAAGCCTTTTGGAAAAGGGTCCTCGATTCCCCAGGTAAACTGTGTAAATAGTAAATCATCTGGTCATCCATCACACAAGTAAGTGAGAAGCGCAAAGAACATTGTTGTTCAGAAATTTTCTTCTGGGTTTTAATTTGGTGGACCTAATTCAAGCTTCAATAGACCCAGTGAGTGTGATAGAAGTTACATTTAGTCTCAGTTTATAAAACGAGGTTCAGTTTATATGATATTCTGAAATACAAAAGTAGCCCAAAATGATACACAACAGGGGCACCTGGCTGGCTCAGTCGGTGGAGCTTCCAACTCTTGATCTTGAGGTCATAAGTTCGAGGCCTATGTTGGGTGTAGAGATTATTAAAAAAAGAAGAAGAAGAAGAAGAAGAAGACGACAAAGAAGAAGTACAACAGAACAGAAAAAGAAAAGAGTTCAGGTAAAAACTAGTGAAATGTAAATGAGGTCTACATCTGAGTATAGTTTGATTTTCTAGTTCAAAAGTGATGTTCTATGGTTATGTGACGTACTGTCATTGGGAAGAGCCAAAGGAAGGACACACAGAACTTTTTGCACTATTTTGCAACTTCTTATGAGTCCTTTTTTTTTTTTAATATTTTATTTATTTATTCATGACAGACGCAGAGAGAGAGGCAGAGACACAGGCAGAGGGGGAAGCAGGCTCCACTCAGGGAGCCTGACATGGGACTCAATCCCGGGTCTCCAGGATCACACACCCTGGGCTGAAGGCAGCGCTAAACCGCTGGGCCACCGGGGCTGCCCCTTCTTGTGAGTCTTAAACTATTTCAGAATTTAAAAAAATATATAGGATCCCTGGGTGGCGCAGCGGTTTGGCGCCTGCCTTTGGCCCAGGGCGCAATCCTGGAGACCCGGGATCGAGTCCCACATCAGGCTTCCGGTGCATGGAGCCTGCTTCTCCCTCCATCTGTGTCTCTGCCCCTCTCTCTCTCTCTGTGACTATCATAAATAAAATAAAATAAAAATTAATAAAAAAAAATTAAAATATATATATATGTATATATACACAATACCTTTTATATATATATAAGGTACTGTAAAGGGTACCACAGCCCGAGATCCATTATCCCAATCTTCTCGTGCTATCCTTTGTACCGTGGCCACTGTCTTGACATATGTCAAGACCTATGTCTTGACATAAGCTTTCATGTCCTGTAAAATAGATCTAAATTTGTGCTTAACAATATCTGCATAAAAAATTAAAAAATAAATAATAAATAAATAAAATTTAAAAAAACCAGTATCTACAAACATTTGTTTAGCATTTTTGCTTTTTTAGGTCAGTGAAGAATAAAGAAACTGGACACCACTTCTGGGTAGTTGGAGCACTGTGTCAGACGATCAAATGTCACCCTCTCACAAAGACTGACATGGAATTTCTGAGACCGGAGCTCCCATTATCCTGCGTACCTGCTACATCACATCACAGACACACAGTGACAGCAGGCTCCTGTCGTAGCCCTATCTAGTCCAAAGATTAATACGGTGTCATGTTTAGACACTGTTCTGGTTTTTGTTTGTTTCTTTTTAAACGTTAGATAAATAAATAAATAAATAAACTCATAAAATGCATCTCACCAGTAAAACAACCTGGTGAAAATAAAATCCTCAAGTTCCAACCTTACATCTGTCTTGGGATCTACGAGAGAACTTTTTTTTTAAGATTTTATTTGTTTGACACAGAGAGAGAGAGAGAGAATGCAAGCAGAGGGAGAAGCTTGACAGGGAGCCTGACCTGGGGCTTGATCCCAAGACCCAAGGATCATGACCTGAGCTCGATCCACTGAGCCACCCAGGTGCCCCTGCAGGAGAACTTCTGAGTGTAAAGCAAATAGACCTTTAGCTCCTCCCGCATGGTCACACAGAACCAAGAGTCTGTAGTTTCTTAAAGCTGCAATACAAAATCAGAAATGTTACCCCAGAAAGTCCTACAGTGGGGAACCAAGTGGGACGGCCTGCGGACAGGGGTTGTAGAGACTCCCGGGCCTTAGCCATGATTTCCCCTTCTCATTTTAACAAGACTATTAAGATAATAATAGCAAACACTGGGATCCCTGGGTGGCGCAGCGGTTTAGCACCTGCCTTTGGCCCAGGGAGCGATCCTGGAGACCAGGGATTGAATCCTACGTCGGGCTCCCAGTGCATGGAGCCTGCTTCTCCCTCTGCCTGTGTCTCTGCCTCTCTATCTCTCTGTGTGTGACTATCATAAAAAAAAAAAAAAAAAGCAAACACTTATGTAGCGTTTAGTACATGCCAGGCACCATTTTTTTAAAAATAGCTTTACATTAAGTAGCTCATTTGGTCCTCAAGACACCCCACTGTGAGGAAGAGAAGTTATTCTCGGTATACCCATGGGGAAACTGAGGCAGAGAATTTAGATGTTTTGCCCAAGATGGCAAGGTTATTAATGGCCAGTGGTAAAACTGCTGTAAAGAGAGGTGGTCGGGGGATCCCTGGGTGGCTCAGCAGTTTAGTGCCCACCTTCAGCCCAGGGTGTGATCCTGGGGTCCCGGGATCGAGTCCCACATCGGGCTCCCTGCAGGGAGCCTGCTTCTCCCTCTGCCTCTGTCTCTGCCTCTCTCTCTCTCTCTGTGTGTGTGTGTCTCTCACGAATAAATAAATAAAATCTTTAAAAAAAAAAAGAGTACACCTTAAAAATGTGTGGTCTGTTCAATGTTAATTATGCTTGGATCATGCTGTTTGAAACAACAACAGAACTGCCAATATTCAGGCCCCAACTCAAGAGAGTCCACGTCAGGTGCCCCGAATGGGGCTCAGCCTAGTACTTTCTGGTTCTAAGGTGCAGTCCGACTGGGAGCCCCTGCACTAACGCTCCCCCAGGAGTTGCTCCCCAAACCAGCGAAGGGATTAGCAACAAGAGGAGGAGGGCGATGGGGAGGCTGAGAAGGACCCAGCCCATGATGCTAAGCCCAAAGTGGCTTAAGGAAGGGCATCAACCGCGATCGCCAACTCCACTAGGTGGCACCTGGACCTTCTCTTGGGCGGGGACTGTTCCCCGGGCCTCTGGGGCCGCCGCGGTGCAGCGCACAGAGGAGCCAGGCCAGGCGGAGCAGGCCGGGGAGCCAAGGGCGGGCCTGGCCAGACTCCAGGCCCGGGGGGCTCAGACTGCTGCGTCTCGGGGTCGCGGTTCTAGTGTCATCTGAGGCTCAAAGAGCAGAGCTATTCTCAAGGACCGAGGAGCCACGGAGAGGAAATGAAGATCCAAGGGAGAGGCCCAAAGGCCTGGAGCTCAGGGCCCCAGGCCGAGGCCCCTGTCTCCAGGGCACCACCGTGCACTCTTCTCCACCCCCCCACCCCCCCACCCCCCCCCCCCGGCCATTGAGCAACACTCCGGACAGTTTTTTTTTAAAAGATTTTATTTATTTATTAGAGAGAGAGAGTGAGCACGAGCCAGGGAGGAGCAGAGGGAGCAGGAGCAGCAGACCCCCTGAGGAGCACGGAGCCCGGCTGAGGGCTCTGTCCCACAACCCCTGGCATCCTGCCTGGAGCCAAAACCCAGGGCCTGATACTTAACCAACTGGGTCTCTCTCCGTTTCCATCCACCGGCCATTGCCTGGCCTCACTGTGCTGAGCCAGAGTCACTGCCCACAGTGATCACACAGCTTCGGTCACCCCTGAAGGGTCAAGTATTAGGTGGTCATGATTTGAAGGGGGGCACGTATGTTAGGCTTTGCTGTTTGTGCTCCCCTGTCACCTCCACCAGGGAGCATAAAGCAAGTCCCCAAAAGAAGGTTCAAAACACATTGAAGAGGTGAGCCTGGATGGCTCAGTCGGTTAAGCGTCTGCCTTTGGCTCAGGCCATGATCTCAGAGCCCTGGGATCCAGGTCCATATCAGGCTCCCGGCTCAGTGGGGAGTCTGCTTCTCCCTCTCCCCCCCCCCCACTTTTACTCTCTCACTCTCTCTCTCTCTCCCCCAAATAAATAAATAAATAAATAAAAGTTTTAAAACACACACACATTGAAGAATAAAACCCCACATCAGTAGTTTCAGATTCTCCCCAGAACCCAATACGAACCAGGGGTCCAATCTGGCCCTTAGGGTCCACAGGCCCTGGAGTACTGCATCTGCTTTGTCAGCCTCGTTCTAGCAGGGCTCTCTAGGCTCCAGTTAATTCTGTCGCCAGGATGTCCAATCAAAGGAGCTTAGATAATGGGACCCCGTCATTGTATGTGAATCCTGACACAGTGCTCGCCTTTATCTGTTCTACGTGTGCGGATTCCACGAATGATTTCTTCAAAGGAGGCTGCTGCTAAAAAGTTAGCAAAGCACTCTCCCACATCATCCTGAAATATTCTCTTTCTTAGAAACCTAAGCTGTGTTGCAAATTTGGGCACACGATTTTCAGATCATTTCAGAGAAATGATTCCTCCTTCTTGGAACACCTACTTCAGACTTTGAAGACAAAGAGCATCGTCCCCCCACCCTTCGCTCAAGGTTGTACCAATCTCCCAACCACTGGCCATCCAGTCTCCTTCTCTAGTTTTCTCAGATGCTCGGGGCACAGAATTCTCAAGGGAGGCCCAACCTCTAAAGGTTCAGTCCCACATGTTCTCAGCACCTCAGCTACCTTCTGTTTCAGGCTTGGTTCAGTTTCCTGGTTCTTCGCTCCATCCTCTATTTTTCAACTGCTTAAAAATTATTGTTATTAAATGCTGAGATTTTAAAATTTGTAAAATACACATGAAGAATCATCGTCCAGGAACACCTGCACACCCACCACTCAGGTAAAGAAAAATCTTATTGCCATTACACCTAAAATCCTCAGGATAGTCCCCCCAAATCCCATTCCCTTTCCTTTCCCTCCAGGGCAAACACTACACTGAATTTGTGTATAATTCCCTGGCATTTCTTTCTTTCTTTCTCTCTTTCTTTCTTTCTTTTCTTTCTTTCTTTCTTTTTAAGGTTTTATTTTATTTATTTATGAGAGACACAGAGAGAGGCAGAGACACAGGCAGAGGGAGAGGCAGGCTCCCTGTGGGGAGCCTGACAGGGGGCTCCATCCTGGGACTCCAGGATCATGCCCTGGGCTGAAGGCAGACGCTTAACTGCTGAGCCACCCGGGTGTCTCCTTGCATTTCTTAATAGATTTCCTACATATGTTATAATCTGTAAAGAATATATTATTTAGTTCTGTATGTTTTTAAGCTTTATATAAATTGATTTCTATAGCAGTATTCTGGAGACAATAGACAATAAGATGCTTTTGAGATTCACCTATATCATTGCAAGTAGCTACAATGCGTTGTTGCAATGCTTGCATTCCATTGGTAATATACCATAGTTTTTTTGATCCATTGTATTTTTTTTAAGATTTTATTTATTTCACAGAGAGAGAGGCAGAGACACAGGCAAAGGGAGAAGCAGGCTCCCTGCAGGGAGCCCGATGTAGGACTCGATCCCGGGACTCTGGGATCTCGCCCTGAGCCAAAGGCAGACGCTCAACCCCTGAGGCGCCCCTAATCCATTTATTCTTGATGAACTTCGGGACTGTTGTCAGTGTTTGCTGTCATGAACAGCCTGTGACCCCCCTTGGATCTACATCCTGGCGCACCTGGACAAGAGCTGCTCTAGGAGGGGCCTCTGCGTCATAGCGCAGAAACATGCTTGTATCATCAACATAATTCCAAATAGTTTTCCCAAAGTGGATGTTCTAACTGACGCTCCCAACATCACCGTCTTGTTTGTATCCTCGCCAGCCCTCGATGTTATCCAACTTCCTTTTACCAGTCCGGTACGCGTCGAACGGCATTTTCTTGCAGTTTTAATTCGTTTACAGGATTGCTGAAGAGGCTGAGAATATTTTCAGATGTTTATTGGCCATTTGTCTTTTCCTTCCTTGAAGTGCCTGTTGAGGGACAGCTCAGACTTCAGAGCCCGGGCCTCAGGGACAGAAGTCCCAGCCTAGAGTCTAGCTTCCAAGCTACAACAGCAGTTGCGTGGCGGCCTCCCCGCACCTGCACCCCGTCTTACTCGGCGGCTCTCCCTCTCCTGCCCGGGGGTCTCTGTCAGGCCAGCAGAGAGGTGGGAGCTCAGGATCCAGCTCAGGATCCCAGCATCCTTCCGGACCCACAATCGGGGGAGGAAAGTGCGGTTTTCCCGCCCCGCGGCCCACGCTGTGCTGCAGGCAGGGGGTCCTCTCCACTGCACCCCCTGCAATTACACAAGCCCCTCTGTTATCAGTTCATCCTGTTATTAGACCCCGAGGTCTCATTCACCGGATCAACAAGTTCCGAGCTGGGTGCTAGAGACAAAAACAGGAAAGGGCAATCAGGCCCAGCCCGCGGCTGCCGGCGCGTGCGCCCTCAGGGGGGTCTGCACGGTCGCCCAGGCCTCCGTGAGGCCCCGCCCCCGCCACGAGGCCCCGCCCACACCACCATGAGGCCCCGCCTACGCCACCGCGAGGCCCGCCACGTCACGAGGCCCCGCCCACACCACCGCTAAGCCCCGCCCCGCCACTAGGCCCCGCCCACACAACCACGAGGCCCCGCCCATATCGCCACGAGCCCCCCCACACCACCGCGAGGCCGCCCCCGCTGCGAGGCCCCGCCCACACAGCTAGGGCCGCCCCCATCGCCGCGAGGCTCCGCCCACATCGCCGCGAGGCCCCGCCCCCGCCGCCGCGGCTTCCTCGCTCCACGCCCGGAGTCGCCCCCTCCCGGAGGCGCGTCACCCGACCGCGCCGGGCGGAGGGGGTGGAGCCCGCCGGCCGCGACGCCGCCCGGTCGCCTAGCAACGCCCCCACGCAGCGCCATGCAGGCGGGCGGCAGCCGGGAGCAGGAGGCCAGGAATTATTTGGAGAAACATCGGATTATGGAGCTGCTGAGCTACCTCACCAGCGCTCTGCTCTTCTTCCGGCCTGGTGAGAGTCTGGCCTGCCCCTCCGGCGCTCGGTTCCCCGCAGCCCGGTCTCCCGCGCGGCCGCCGGCTCCCTCCCCGGGACCCCCGCCCCGCGCTCGCCCGCGTCTCGGCCGGCGCCGTGGCCTCCTCTCCTGGGGCTGGCGTGGCCCGGGCGTGGGCGAGCGCGGGGGCCCCGCGGTGGGAGGGAGGCGGGGGGGCGGCCTGCCTCCAGTCTCCCCTTCTGGAAGATGGGGAGGAAGTACCGATCCTACGGCGCGCGGGGGAGAAGTAATAAATGAATAATAATGAATAACATCCCTCTGCCTGGCAACTAGCAGATGTCTCTTCTTGTTAAGATTCTGTTTGTTTATTCACGAGAGACACAGAGAGAGGCGGAGACACAGACACAGGGAGAAGCAGGCTCCAGGCAGGGAGCCCGACGCGGGACTCGATCCGGGGACCCCGGGGTCACGACCCGAGCCGCAGGCAGACGCTCGACCCCTGAGCCACCCGGGCGTCCTCCAGCAGATGTTTCATTTTGATTTATAAAAGCATACCTACGAGGTTTATTTTTTTTAAAGATTTATTTTTATTTATGATAGACAGAAGCAGAGACACAGGCAGAGGGAGAGGGAGAAGCAGGCTCCGTGCCGGGAGCCCGATGCAGGACTCCAGGATAGCGCCCTGGGCCAAAGGCAGGCGCGAAACCGCTGAGCCACCCAGGGATCCCCCCTACAAGGTTTAAAATCAAAAACTACTCCAAGGCTCATAGTGAATGACAGCATTTCCCTCCCTGTCCCGGATTCCTGCTCTACAGAACAAATGATTTCCAGCTCCTTTAGCTGTTGACCCTGATGTTCCTAAGTCACAGACTTGTGCTGCTACTTACCAATGTCCCCCCAGCCCTCCAGGTCCAGATTCAGCTTTATACTAGGTAAGGTGAGACTTCAGCTCTCCTACACGCATGCACGCGCGTGGGCGTGGGCACGCTCACACCTGTTCCCCCTCACCCCCACCTTGCCAATAAGGTTAGAATTCGATTTTGGTGTGGCCAGTATTCAGAATTTACATTATTATTATTATTAGGCAAATATCCACAGCTGGTGCATACAGTAGGATGGCCGTAGCAGAAAGATGCTAGGATTATGTCCTTTATTGATTTCCCTGAAGTTCATAATACTACATTAAAAAAAATTTTTTTAAGATTTTTATTTATTCATGAGAGACACAGAGAGAGGAAGAGGCAGAGGCACAAGCAGGCTCCATGCAGGGAGCCTGACGTGGGACTTGATCCTGGGTCTCTAGGGTCAGGCCCTGGGCTGAAGGCAGGTGCTAAACCACTGAGCCACTGGGGCTGCCCCTTAAATGTTTACTTACATTTTTCTGTGTCATTACCACTGATTCATCAATATCCTCTTTTTTGTCCCAAGCAGAGATCTCCTCTCAGTAGGAAAGGAGATTCATCCGGAACACATCCCCCAGCTCTCTGTTCTCGGCTCCCAGCTGGCCAGATGGCTCAGCCGCCCTGCTGGATGGCCGGACTTCAGGGGTTTCCCTCTCTCTGACACTAATCCTCTTCACCTCTCCTGTGCTTACAGCCTGTTTGTTTTATGGTCTTGGGTCTCCCTCTGTTTTTGCTTTTTTCCCCTCTTCCTCTAGGGGAACATATCCTCTAGATATGGCTCCCTGAGAGTGTGCTTCATTGGAGCGGTAAATATTTTGAGAACTCCTATCTGAAAAATGTCTCATCCTACACTCAAATATGACGATAACTAGGGTAGATACAATTCCTGGTTAGAGAATATTGCCCTCAGAATTTGGAGGGCATTGCACTAATGTCTTCTAGTTGCCACTGTTGCTCTAAAGAGTCTGATGTCAAGACATCATCAGATTCTTGACGTGTTTAAGACTTTTTTTCTTCCCCTGGAAGTTTTTAGGATTGTCTTTTTATTTTATCCCTGGTGTTCTAAATGTTTATATGCCTTGAAGTGGGTTCATCTTTGTTTTTTCCTAATCCACTGTGCTGGTAGGTACTTTGTGGTCTTTCTTAATTTGTAGATTTTTTTTCCTGTCTCCTGCTTCTTTCCTGGCCTCCTTCTCTCAAGCTCTTTCTGATGTCAACCAATGTAGTATCTCAGGGATTCATTTTTTCCTTTTAACATAAAAGGTTTTGAACTCACCTGTGGGAGATGAATTAACCTGTGGAAGGCATGATGGGGAAAAGAGAATCTAAGATAAAGACACATTCAGCAGAGAATAGGAAGGGGAAGTCTGGTAGCAGATACACGGTTAGTAACACAATCCCATCACATTCAGAATTTAAATAATTATCATTGTAAGAAACTGAAATGCTGTTACCTTACCTCCTGTAACAGTGTAAATTTCTTGAGACATCTCTGCAAACTCCAAAGAGGATGGGGAGGGCAGGGCAAACCACAGGGGAAGAAATAGGGAGAGCCAATGAGGGTTTGGCTGGTGTCCCAGGTACAGGGCGGTGCGTCTCAACGTTCCCTGCCTGGATCCCCTGAGGAGCAGAGGAGAGAGGACTTGTACTTTTGGTGTCAGACCTTAGCCTGATGCTGCTAACAAGTTTCTTTGGAATAACTTGTTTTACCCTAAAAATTTACAAGTCTTGTTCTCCTACAGATCTATCCATTTCTTATTATAAACATCACATTTTTCTCACCTCGATATGATTCATTCTCAGGAGGAAACACTGTGTTCTCTTGGGTCTTTATGAAACCTCTGGCATTATGACATGTATCCCAGTTTGAAAACCTTGGATTGTAAGGGATTTATGGAAAATAAGACCACACAGTTTGATTGCATTCCTGCTGTTGAGGGGACAGGTCTACAATCCTTCATCTTCAACTTCAAAATTGTAAACGCTCTGAAAACCAACAGATTTTCATAACTCATTTAATAGCAAAACCTAACATAACCTGAAGTCATTCGGTAGGAAAATGTGTCACTTCCTAGTGACAGTTCTGTGCTGTAGAAGGAGACAGTATAAATGCTTAGGGGAGGCCTTTCATAAAATTAGAATTTCATTTTTAAAAAGGAGACAGTTGGGGATGCCTGGGTGGCTCAGCGGTTGAATGCCTGCCTTCAACTCAGGGCGTGATCCTGGAGACCCGGGATCGAGTCCCACATCGGGCTCCCTGCATGGAGCCTGCTTCTTCCTCTGCCTGTGCCTCTATCTGTGTGTGTGTGTGTGTGTGTGTGTCTCATGAATAAGTAAATAAAATCTTAAAAAATAAAATAAAATAATAAAATAAAATAAAATAAAATAAAATAAAATAAAATAAAATAAAAAGGAGACAGTTGTAACCCAGATGAGAGATGCTGCTGAGTGAGGATAAGATATCTTTGAGAGGGACACCTGGGTGGTTCAGTGTGGTTAAGCGTCTGCCTTTGGCTCAGGTCATGATCCTGGAGTCCCAGGATTGAGTCCCACATCGGGCTCCCTGCATGGAGCCTGCTTTTCTCTCTGCCTGTGTCTCTGTCTCTCATGAATAAATAAATAAAATCTTAAAAAAAAAAAAAGATATCTTTGAGAGTTATAGAGGTGGAAAACTCTAGAGACTATCATAGCTGAGTAGGTTTGGGGAGTCCAGTGCTTCCCATATTTCAGTTAGCAGAGTATGATAAAGCCTGCAAATTTTAGGGAACACACTGCCTGGACTTATACTAGCTGTGGGTCTTAGGAAAGTGTTGGTTATGTGGAATACCAAGCACGTAGTGAGGGCTCAATAAATATTAGCTATTATTAAGATGTTGAACTTGAGGTTTTGTTTCCCTTGGAAAACTGTCATTATCAGCTGACTTTTATATAATAACTTAGGTGGATAGTAATATTTGGATCTTCCCTTCATGTTTTATTTCTTTATTTTTTTATTTTAATTTTAAAAAATATTTTATTTTTTTATTTGAAGGAGCCAAGTGAGTGAGCACGGGCTGGGAAGGGTTAGAGGGAGAGGGAGAAGTAGACTCCTCGCTGAGTAAGGAGCCTGATGCAGGGCTTGATCCCAAGATCATGACCTGAGCTGAAGGCAGATGCTTAAGCAACTGAGCCACCCAGGCACATCCCTTCCTGTTTTAAAAAGTTAAATCTTTTGGGGTGGCTTGCTGGCTCAGTCGGTGTAGCACACAACTCCTGTTCTCGGGGTTGTGAGCTTAAGCCCCATGTTGGATAGAGAGATCACTTAAAAATAAAAAATTATTGGAGTTAATATCTTTTTAAAAAGATATGCAGGTATAGGGATCCCTGGGTGGCGCAGCGGTTTGGCGCCTGCCTTTGGCCCGGGGCGCGATCCTGGAGACCCGGGATCGAATCCCACGTCGGGCTCCCGGTGCATGGAGCCTGCTTCTCCCTCTGCCTGTGTCTCTGCCTCTCTCTCTCTCTATCATAAACAAATAAAAAAAAAATTAAAAAAAATAAATAAATAAAAGATATGCAGGTATAAGGAGAGAGAGCACAAAGCAGAGGGAGGCAGGCGGAGGGAGAGGGAGCATCAGATGCCCAAGGAGCAGGGAGTCCCATGTGGGGGGCTCCATCCCGGGACCCTGAGATCATGACCCTGAGCCGAAGGCAGACGCTTAACTGGCTGAGCCACCCAGGTGCCCCTAACGTTAATACCTTTATTATTTCTGTTGTAAGCATTTTCAAAATATTTTGAGATGCAGGCAGAGTATAAATTATAGATTCCAGACATAAACATTATAACATCTCGTGCGGTCTGAAGGATATACAGTAAAAATCCTTCATCAGAGAAACACCGCAAGTTCCATTAACATTATTTACTTACCCTGTCCTTAAAAAGTAGTGAACTGAAATTCAAAGTTGGCCTTTTTGCCCTTTCTGAATTTGATAAATAGTTTAGAGAGAATCAACAGAAGATTGCATACATGGTGTGACTGCCTTTAGTAACCCAGTTGTTTCTATAGTCTGTTAAAATCTGTTCAAAAAGGCACGAGAGATTTTTTTTTTTTTAAGATTTTATTTTATTTTTTAAGCCACTGGGTGGCTCAGCAGTTGAGCATCTGCCTTCGGCCCAGGATGTGATCCTGGAGTCCCGAGATCGAGTCCCACATCAGGCTCCCTGCATGGAGCCTGCTTCTTCCTATGCCTGTGTCTCTGCCTCTCTCTGTGTGTCTCTCATGAATAAATAAATAATTTTTTTTAAAAAGGTCTAAAATATATAAAGAACGCCTACAACTCAGTAACAAAAAATCTGATTTAAAAATGGGCAAGGCGGGCTCCAGACTGGCTCATTTGGAAGCATGCGACTCTTGATCTTGCAATTTTGAGTTTGAGCCCCACATTGGGCATAGAGATTACTAAAAAAAATAAATAGACTTAAAAAAAATGGGCAGAGGAACAAAATAGACATTTTTCCAAAAAAAAAAAAAAGACATACAATTGCTTGCAGGTACATACAAAGATGTTTAACACCATTAATCATCAGGAAAATGCAAATCAAAACCACGAGATATCACCCCACACATCAGAGTGGCTGTTACAAAAGAGGCAAAGATAACAAGAATGTGGAGAAAAAGGGACCCTCATGCACTGTTGGTAGGAATGTAATTTAGCACAGCCACTATAGAAAATATCACGGGGGTGACTCAAAAAATTAAAATCAGAACTGCTGTGTGCTCCAGCATTTCCACTTCTGGGTATATATCCAAAGGAAATGAAATCAGGATCTGAAGGAGATACTAGCACTCTCCTGTTTATTGCTGCATCATTCACAATAGCCAAGATAAGGAAACAACCTAAGCATCTGCCTACAGATGAATGAATAATGAAGATGTGGTATATTTATACAATGGAATATTATTCAGCCATGAGAAAGAAGGAGATCCTGCTATTTGCAACATGGATGCCTCTTGAGGATATGCTAGTGAGCTCAGTCAGAGAAGGATAAATACTGCATATCACTTATATGTGGAATCTAAAAAAGCCAAAGTTGTAAAAACAGTAGAATGGTTACTGGGTGGAAGGTGGGGGGGTGTAGAGCTGTTGCTCCACCTGCAACTTGTAGAGAAGCCTTGGAAATCCAATGCACAGCATAGTGCTTACAGACAATATTACTGTATTATAAACATCAAGCTTGCTAAGAGACTAGATCTTAATTATTCCCACCCCAAAAAAGAAATAATTTATGTGATGTGATAAAGATGTCAACTAATGTTAGTGACAGTCATACTGCAAGATATAAATGTATCAAATCAACATGTTATCTTATACAATGGTACATGTCAGTTATATCTCAAAAGAAGTCCTTAACCTTTTGGAGTTATATGCTCAAATATTTATTAATGAATATTATCACTGTAATTTACTTCAAGATAATACAGGAAGGAGGGGACCTGGGTGAGATGATGATGAAATGAAACTGGCCATAGATTTTAAGTTAAAGTTGATTGATGGGTTCATTATACTTTCCTACTTTTATAAATATATAAAATTCTCAAGAAAAGTTTTTATATTTTTATTTTTTTAAGATTTTATTTATTATTCATGAGAAACACGGAGAGAGAGGCAGAGACATAGGCAGAGGGAGAAGCAGGCTCCCTGCAGGGAGCCTGACTTGGGACTCGATCCCAGGACCCCAGGATCACGCCCTGGGCCGAAGGCAGATGCTCAACTGCTGAGACACCCAGGCATCCCAAGAAAAATTTTTTATTTTATTTTTTTTTTTTTTATAATTTTTTTTTTTTAGATTTTTATTTATTCATGAGAGACACAGAGAGAGAGGGAGAGAGGCAGAGACACAGGCAGAGGGAGAAGTAGGCTTCATGCAGGAAGCCTGATGTGGGACTTGATCCCGGGGCCCTAGGACCATGCCCTGGGCCCAAGGCAGGTGCTAAACCACTGAGCCACCCAGGGATCCCAAGAAAAAGTTTTTAAAAGAAATACATAATCACTGTGTGTGTGTAGTGGGTGGCATTCATATTTAAGCTGCTCCATCTTCTGCTTAAAAAGCTGCGCCTTCTGCAGCTGCTTCCACCTGCATTATTTCTGGAAAATGGATTGATCTTTTTTTTATCTTTCATATTGCTTAAATGAGAGATACCCTATTTATTCAAATTACTGCTTTTATGTTAGAAGTGAACATTTATGCTTCCTAATGGAAAACTATATTAATCTAAGAGTCTCTGTTTTTATTTACATTTTATCCTTTCTTTTCGCTGGCCACCTTCCCTGCATCATGCTGTACTTTTAAAATTTTATTTCTTTTGGTTTTTGACACTTGTCTATAAATTAGAATCACCTGAGCAGTTTTAAAAAATACCAGTGGATGCCTGGGTGGCTCAGCGGCTGAGCGTTGCCTTGGGCTCAGGGCATGATCCTGGAGTCCTGGGATTGAGTCCTGTATCAGGTTCCCCGCAGGGAGCCTGCTTCTCCGTCTGCCTATGTCTCTGCCTCTTTCTCTGTGTGTCTCTCATGAATAAATCAATAAAATTTTTTAAAGAATAATAAAAAATTTAAAAAATACCCAGGTCCCATATTTGGGATAGAGCACTTTCTATATGTGTTTAATGTATTGTTTTTCAGGTAAGCATGGTTTTCACCCAGTGCCTAGTACCTTGAACATAGTTATTTAATAATGACTATTTCCATTTGTGATAGATCTTAATTTTATATCAGAAAGAACTGAAACTATTCTTTTACAGAAAAACCAAGAGAGTATTTAATATCTATATTGGAACGACTGAGAATTGCCAAAATAACAGGCGTGGCCTTTCCTTTCTTTATGGATCACTCTAACATTGTTGCTATGTTTGAGATGATGGACACTTCAAGTAAAGGCACCATATCATTTGTGCAGTACAAAGAAGGTCAGTATCATCTACCAATTGAAGTAATAGTTTGCACTCATTCCATAACTTTCCCTAGTTGAAAATAATGCTTCATAAATTTTCCTTTTTTCTCGTTGTGGTTTTATAGCCCTAAAAACCCTGGGTCTGTTGAATAAAGATGAAGTTTTAATAGATGATGGACATATAATAACTTTGGATAAATTCAGAGCTGAAGTGTAAGTTTATTTTTACATGACTGATACTTAAATAGTATGACATGATTTTGAAGTACAATGTAATTTAAAGTAATTTAAAACAGAAGTTCCTCCTTTTGGCAAACATTTCATTGCCTTGAAACTTTCACCTGTCTAGAAAGCAAGGAGTGACAGTAAAGTCTGGAATTAGAAGTTCCGGGGGCAGCTTCATTCTTTTCTCAATGGGAAAGCCCGGCAATTCTTAAAAAATGAGGTAGAGAAGACCCAGGCTGCTAGTACTACAGAAAAACTCTGACCCCAAGACACTAGTTGCAAAATCTCTATAAAATATGGAGTAATAGGGATGCCTGGGTGGCTCAGTGTTGGAGCACCTGCCTTTGGCTCAGGGCGGGATCCCGGAGTCCCCGGATTGAGTCCCGCATCGGGCTCCCTGCATGGAGCCTGCTTCTCCCTCTGCCTACATCTCTGCATTTCTGTGTCTCCTGTGAATAAACCAATAAAATCTTTTTTTTTTTTTTAAGATTTTATTTATTTATGACAGACAGGGCTGGGGGGCAGAGACACAGGCAGAAATCATTAGAGTCCAAAGCCATGGAAAAGTAGGAAGAAAAAAAAGCTTAAGATTCCCATTTCATTGCCAGTTACATAAATATTAAAAAGTGTTTAGTTCCCATCACTACCCTGGAGGAAGGACTGAAACACAGTACTCTGGCCTGAAATGTTTCATCCAAAAGAAAAGGCTGCCCACTGTCATATGGAATGGAACTAGGAAGGATTTTATTCATTCATTCATTTATTTAAAGATTTTATTTATTCATGAGAGACACAGAGCGGCCAAGACACAGGCAGAGGGAGAAGCAGGCTCCATGCAGGGAGCCCAACATGGGACTTGGTCCCGGGTCACCAGGATCAGGCCCTGGGCTGAAGGCGGCGCTAAACCGCTGAGCCACCTGGGCTGCCCTATTTATTTACTTATTTTTAAAAATTTACTTATGAGAGAGAGCAATAATGAGCACATGGGGGGGGGGGAGGAGAGAGAGAGAGAGCCAGCAGACTCCCTGCTGAGTACAGAGCCCAACTTGGTTCTTGATCTGAGGACCCTGAGATCATGACCTGAGCTGACAGCAGGAGTCTGATGTTTAACCCACTGAGCCACCCAGGCGCCCCTAGGAAGAACAAATATAAGGACATTTGTGGAAAAATGAAATCAATTCTATTTTAGTCACCATCTCATGTTCTCTTATAGGAAATACAGTGAATTTCCAAGCCAGATAGGAAGGAACTTCTAATTATAAACATGCATTCTAAAGTGACTTTTTAAAAAATTTATTTGCTGTGTTTATCTACAACAGTTTCCCTTAATTAGCATAGGATGAAAATTTGTCGTAATTTATTATCTCTGCTCTTGTATCTTATTCAGTAGACATGTATTTCTAAATGCAATTATTCTGCATTTTCCTGGCTTCTGAGTTTTCCGTTTTTGTTTTCTTAGGAACAAGAGGACTGAGGAAATATGGTCATCATTTTAATTACACTATAAGTCCAAGATTAAATGATTCTGTAAAGTTTTCAACTGTCCAGTTTCATTAATTCAGAACATCGTCATTTAACTTGAAATCCAATTTGTCTTCCTCTTTGTTAAAACCCAAAACTCCAAAACAAAAAAAGATGCATTATTTTCCAGTGTTAGGCCAGTTTGTCCTCAAATTAAGCAGAATCTCAACATCTTGTTGAGCCAGTTTGTAAATTCCAACTTCATTTAATGCGGCTGTGGCAGAGGGCTGGCCTGAAGCTGACTGCAGGACATCCTTCAGAAGTAGGGCGGAACCAACATTCAGATTCAGAACAATACAGGCTTCTTTTACACTGTGGGGGGGAAAAAAAGGCAGGAGCGAAATGAGATATCTGATGTATATATATATATATATCATCCACATTATTCCATAATGTAGTCATTTTCAGAAACTAAACAGCTTCCCTACACTGCTAGTCCATATTGTCCTCTATAAAATATATTTATGGATTTATTATTTGGCTCTTTTAACACATTAGGACTATGTATTTATACAGTGTTTATATTTTATTAGATTACTGTAATGTAATAGGATCATTGTTTTCAATATGTATCTATTACCACCACCCAAAATATAACATTGATACTAACATAGTAACCTATTAAATGTAGCTAAGACTTGTGCTAGATTAGAATATGGAAAGAGAAGAAACCAAAAAAAAAAAAAAAGAAAGAAAAAAAAAAAAAAGAAAAAATTCAGATAGCTTAACTAAAATTAGCAAAAATAATCTTGTTTTATAATAACTTTAAAAGAATGTTTTATAATCTCAAATTTGCCCCCAATAATTTAAATTTTAAATCAATTTCTAAAAATACTAAGAATTTTTCTTACATAAAGTTATGCTTTGAACCAAAATTAATAAATATTTAAGAAAACAAATTTTCTTCAGGCCTGGCATACTATTAGGTACTAAGCATATTTCTAATTTCTTATACTTATTGAGTATGGAAGAACTGCACTTGTTGCATTTTCTCTCTCCAGTAACAGGCAAATAGCATGGGATGCCTGGGTGGCTCAGCGGTTGAGCGTCTGCCTTCAGCAGGGATCCAGTCCCACATTGGGCTCCCTGCATGGAGCCTGCTTCTCCCTCTGCCTGTGTCTCTGCCCCCCGCCCTCTCATGAGTAAATAAATAAATCTGAAAAAAAAAAAAAAAAAAGGCAAGGGCAGCCCAGGTGGTTCAGTGGTTTAATGCTGCCTTCAGCCTGGGGCATGATCCTGAAGACCCAGGATCCAGTCCCTCGTCGGGCTCCCTGCATGGAGCCTGCTTCTCCCTCTGCCTATGTCTCTGCCTCTCTCTCTCTCTCTCTCTGTGTCTCTCATGAATAAATAAAATCTTAAAAAAAATAAAAATTAAAAATAAAGGCAAACAGGAGCATTAAACTAAATGCAAGAAATAAAAAGCCCAACACATCATTTAGATCCAGTTCTGATAAATAGAGAAAGGGGGTCATGGGTCATGTCTTGGATTATCTGGGTATACAGTGCATGTCCTAAAATTTTAATTGATGCTCTGTTTATCCCACCAAACATCACTAGAACCCAAGAACTGTTATAAAAAGGAATCCACCTCCTCTATAAACACTTGATACACTAGCAGTCATGGTTAAATATTGAGCTTACTGTTTAAAATAATTTTCCGGTCTCTTGCAATAGTGGGAGAACAGGGGGAACAGATTCCGCGTCATATCGAACTGCAACTGAGCTGCTCCTCCTTCATTGAAATGATTAGCAAGGATGATCTGCAACAAAGAGCAGTCATGTAACAGCTGCCTTTATCGTCATAGCCCAGACTGCAGCCTGCTCTTACTCACTTCCTGGTAGATGTATACGTCCAGCTTCTCCACAAGCATCTGCCAGAAAATTTTAAATAAGGAGAAGCAGAGCTGCTGCTCCAGCTGCAGTGAGCGGTCTCTCAGCGTGAGCAGGAGTGGGCAGGCTGAGGTGGACAGCGACATCACCGCCTGCTCGGCCTGGGACGGCAAGGACAACCACCTGGAAGACACAAAGGCAGCAAGGCCCATGGCACATTAAGTTTTAGGAAAGATTCTCAAAACTTGGTGTGTTTTAAGACTTAACAAATCCTTTCAAATTCAGGGAAGTGCACTCTGGATGAGAAACAAGGTACAGCCAGCACAAAAAGCTGTCTCAGAAAGTAAATATATTTATACTTTACCTCTGTATTAAATACTCCCTATGTGACGATGACGATGACACATAGTATTTTTTTTAATCCCATGTTAATGTGACTTACTGAAATCATTATAAAACAGGCAAAATGTAACCCGTATTAGCATTTAAGACATCAGCTAACTTCATAATCTGATTTTCAGCAAAAGACCAGGGACTGAAAACACTTCCAAACTGATTATAGTCTGTGGGACAGGGACTCCGCTTGAACAGACGCACACAGAGGACACGGCGTGGTGAAGGTAACCAACTTCCACACAGAACCATAAGGGTGGGATAAAGCGTACCAGGCATGCACAGAACACTACAGGAGCACCATGCTTTGGTACATGGCTGACAGGCCACCCAACCCCACATCATACACCAGTTCTCTGTATTTACAGATCCATCTGACGGTGAAATTATGACCACTTTATTCCAATTAAGAATGTATTAATATATTTTAGAAAGTTTTCCATCCAAAATAGTTCAAAATTTGTAGTACCAAGGGCCAAACTCTGCTTATCTGGACACCTTAGAAATGTGACTGCATATATCATCTTTCAATTTTTTTTTAACTTTTTAATCAGCAGTGCTCATCACATGTGCCTTCCTTAATCCCTGCCACCTATTTCACTCATTCCCCCACACCTTCCCCTCTGGTAACCATCAGTTTGTTCTCTAGAGTTCAGAGTCTGTTTCATGTTCATTTGTTTTATGCCTTAAATTCCACATGAGTGAAATCATTTGGTATTTGTCTTTCTCTGACTTATTTTCTTTTCTTTTTCTTTTTTAAAGATTTTATTTATTCATGAGAATACACAAAGAGAGAGAGAGAGGCAGAGACACAGGCAGAAGGAGAGAAGCAGGTTCCACGCAGGGAGCCCGACATGGGACTCGATCCCCGGTCCCCAGGATCACGCCCTGGGCCGAAGGCGGCGCTAAACTGCTGAGCCACCTGGGCTGCCCTCTCTGACTTATTTCACTTAGCATTATACTCCCTAGCTCCATCCAGGTCTTGCAAATAGCAAGATTTCGTTCTTTCCATTCTTTTTTATGGCTAAATAATACTCCACTATCCATAATTTTATATGGATATGGATATATATATATTCATTCCTTTGAATTACTGTTTTTGTATTCTTTGGGTAAATACCCCGTAGGGCGATTGCTGGATCATAGGGTAATTCTATTTTTGAAATATAATTTGAGGTCTGCAAACTTGATGCTTCTAGCTATGCTTCCCCTCCCCCACTGCTTTGGCTATTCAGGGTCATTTGTGGTTCCACACAAATTTTAGGATTGATTGTTCTAGCTCTGTGAAAAATGCCCTTGTATTCTGCTAGGATTGCATTAAATGTATAGATTGCTTTGGATAGTATAGACACTTGAATATTTGTTCAGTGCATGAGTATGGAATGTCTTTTCTTTGTGTCATCTTTAATTTCTTTCATCAGTGTTATTATAGTTTTCAAGAATATAGGTATTTCACCTCTTCGGTTAGGTTTATTCTTAGGTATCTTATTATTTTTGGTGCAAATGTAAATGGGATTATTTTCTTAATTTCTTTTTCTGCTGCTTCATTATTAGTATACAGAAATGCAACAGATTTTTGTACATTGTGTATCCTGTGACTTTACTGAATTCATTAGCAGTTTGTTGGTGGAGTCTCTCAGGTTTTCTATATACAGTATCACATCAACAACACATACTTAATGTTCTTCCTGACCTTAGGGGAAGAGGCTTTCAGTTTTCCCCCACTGAATATGATGTTCGCTGTGGGATTTTCATATATGGCCTTTATTATGTTGAGGTATGTTCCCTCCAAACCTACTTCATTGAGGGTTTTTATCATGACGGATGTTGTGCTTTGTCAAATATTTTTTCTGCATCTGTTGAAATGATCATATAGTTATCCTTTCTCTTAGTAATGTAATGTGTCACACTGATTTGCAAATATTGAACTACTCTTCCCACTTGATTGTGGCGAATGACTTTTTTTAATGTGTTGTTGGGTTTGGTTTCATAGTATTTTATAGGTGCCCCCGATGGAGAAGCCTGAGGTGGTAAAGATGCACCTGGATTTTTGCATCTGTGTTCAGCAAGGATATTGGCCTGTAATTCTCTTTTTCTGAGGTGCCTTTATCTCGTTTTGGTTATCAGGGTCATGCTGGCCTTGTAGAAAGAATTAGGAAGCTTTCCTTCCTCTTCTATTTCTTGGAATAATTTCAGAAAAACAGGTATTTATCATCTTTCCATTTTTAGCAAACTGGATTTGGAAGTTGAGTTGTAAGAAAATACAGAAGGACTTACCTTTCTTTTTTATACAATTTTGCAGCTTCTTTAACTTCTCTAAAAACGTGGTCTACCTGGCGGGTCAACATGTCATGTTTTAAACGCTCCAGCAGGTTAATCATGTCATCAAAGACAGAACTTTCCATGGACGCTAGCTGTCCCAGCTGCAACTTACTCAGGGTGTTACTCTCTGCAAAGACCTCCAGTGCTGCCTGCTGAAGTTGAAGGAAGAACTGAAAGCAAAAATATGTCAACACAGTCATTAAAACCTTTTTTTTTTTAATTCATTTATTCATGAGAGACAGAGAGAGAGGCAGAGACACAGGCAGAGGGAGAAGCAAGCTCTTCACAGGGAGCCTGATACCGGACTTGATCCAAGGACCCCAGGATCACCTGAGCCAAAGGCAGATACTCAACCACTGAGCCACCCAGGCGTCCCCAAATCCTTCTTCTCTAACAGCTTGAAATATAATTCACACGACATCTCATTTGTTTAAAGTGGACAATTCAATGGCTTTAAGTGTATATTCAGAATTGTGTGTTGATCACTAGTCAATTTTAAACATTTTTAAAGATTTTATTTATCTGAGAGAGAGTGCAAGCAGGGGGAACAAGCAAGCAGAGGGAGAAGCGGGTTCCCCACTGAGCAGGGAGCCGGACACGGAGCTCAGTCCCAGAACCCCGGGATCAAGACCTGAACCGAAGACAGATGCTTAACCAATGAGCCACCCAGGTGCCCCTAGTTGTTTTTATTACCCTAAAAAGATACCCCACACTTAACCATCATCTCCCAATCCCTTCTCTGTGCCTCCCACCCCCCAAACCCTAGGCAACCACTAATCTTTGTCGACTTGACTGTCTGACTTCTTTCACTGAGCATGTTTTCAAGGTCCATCTGTAATGTAGCATGTATCTGTACTTAATTCCTTTTCATTGCTGAATAATAATATCCTACTGTGTTTACATTTTATTTATATATATATTTTTTATTTATCCATTCGTCAGTTGACAGATAATTGGATTCTTTCCACTTTCTGTTTTTATGAATAATACTGTATGAACATTTGTGTGTGCGTCTTCATTTCTCTTGCACACCTCTAAGACTAGTATTGCTGGATCATATGGTAATTCCATGTTTTTTTTTTTTTTAATTCCATGTTTAACTATTTGAGGATCTATTTTCTACAGTAACTATACCAACATTCAAATTTCTCCACATCTGCACTAATAATTATTATCTTTTCATTATAGACATCTTAGTTTCTATTTAGTTGAATCTCACTGTGATTTTTTTTTTTTTTTTTGAGGTTGAGAAAGTGTCAGTGCAAGCAGTAGTGGGGAGGGATGGGAGAGGGAGAGAGAAAATCTCAAGCAGACTCCTCACCCAGTACGGAGCTCAATGTGGGGATCTCACAACCCTGAGATCATAATCTAGGTCGAAATCAAGAGTGAGACACTCAGCCGACTGAGCCACCCAAGGGCTCCTTCTCACTGTGATTTTAATTTGCATTTGTGCGACGGCTAACTTCTCTGTGTATTCATTTTTTCTAGAGACAGACTGATCATTGTAGTAATAAATGCATCAGATTTACTAGAATTAAGAAAATTAAAATGTCATTTTTTACAATGGCATTTTAGGTAGAATTCATATTATTTTCAGAAAAAGTATTTTTTCTACCCTACAGAAAAATAATGCTATGGATAATTAGCAAGATTGTAAACAGCCTAAACGTTCATTAACAGGGGACCAGATGTGGCCACACTAGTGATTGTTCAGGGCTGGACATGTGAGAGGCCAAGCTGGTATTCAAACCATCTGAGAAGAGGCACTGGTCCTTTTGCGACTGTGGAAGGATAATGTGAGCTGGGAGCCACCGGCGACCACACTTCCCAGAGCTGGCCTGAGAATGAAGCCAGGAGTGAAGGAGTTTAGGGCAGCCTAATGCTTTCAGTTACACAAATTCCTCACCTCCCCAGCCCAGCCCCCAACCCCCATTCAGGCCAGCACGAATCCAGTTCTATCACCTACAACTCAAAAATTCCTGACTCTGAAGGGCTGAGTATGTCGGGCTTGGCACAATCTGGCAATAGTCAGCCATTAGTGCAGAATCTAAATGAGTGGAAGGTGAACTCTGTCCACTCTTCTTTTTTCTATCTAGGAAATACAAGGGCTTTAATGATTTTTATTTTAAGCATTCACAAGCTGAAGGACCGTGAAGATGGTTAAATAATTTTTTATGTTAAACTATAATAACATACAAGGACAAAGAACTTCATGATTTGAAAAGTAATTCTAAATTACTTCTGTTGACAGAAGGACCCGGTTAATTCAGCATCAGATTATAAATTTCCTAAGGATAGAGATGATGGCCAATTCATTGTTGTTAACAGACTATGGCACCAAGTAAAGTAGTTAATGATGTTCCACAAATAATTCGCTGAAGCTAAAAATCTGGCCTTGAATGAGTCTTTTATTAGATCATCTGGCATGAGAATCAGGAATGACAATTTGTTTTATGACAAAGCTTAGCAGAAAATGGAACAGTATGGGGGCTGAGTGAAAAAAATACTTACTAAAATGAGGAAACCAACATATGAAAGTACACAATGAATAATGTATTCTAATTACGTGACTTTATAAACAAATGCATTGATTATACTCTACATTATTTTCATTTTATGAAATAATTATTGTGTCTTATTTTCCTAGCTTAGTAGAATGATACTATGCGCATGGATATCAGTTAATGTTTTTGCAGAAAAAAGGCTTTAATTAGTAAGTCCCAACCAAAGAGTTTAGATTAGAATAAACTATGATTGTGTTTATCAAGTTTTCATCATTTATATTTGTTATTAGTATACTTACTTTTGTTTCCTATTTTTTGGTTTATTACCCTGTATTTTATATATATATATAAATATAATAATGTATTATAATATAAATATTATATATAATATATATAAATATTATATATAAAATTTTATATATATACATATATATATATATACATATATACACACACACATTTCCAGACTCTCTCTAACCTAGGCGTTGAATATCTTTAAATGCTTGTTTGACTATATTTCACTTCTTTTATTTTTTATTTCATTAAAATTTGACAGTGTACACAGACATTTTAACTTACCTTGTCTATCTTTGTAACTCATCTGTACACACTTGAAAATTATGTTTTCTGGTATACTATGACATCACCAATCCTTATTTCATCTTTCTAATCATTTTACACTGGAATTTTTCAATTCCCTCTTTATCTACCACTGTTTATAAATGGTATTTTTAAGTCATATCAAAATTATAGGTTTTTTTGTTGTTTTACTTTCCTATTTTTATTTTATGACACAATCATATAATACTTTATAATGTATGTCAGTACAGTTGGTTTTTTTAAAACATTTAATATGTATTTCATGGTTTTATGGTCATATTAATTCTTCGTTAATACTTCCTTGTCATGAAACCCACTTTATGGGACACACTGGTGAAAACTCAAGGTGATTTCTGTATCCATACAGATGATCGTAGAACAGTGAGTCCAAACCCAAGGGTACCCTGTCCAAGGAGTTCCTGGAAACCCTCTGAGATCATTCCAATGTAAGATATCCAAAGGAATTAATCTATGCTAAGGCTATAAAGGCTAATTAAGCTTCTTCACTTTTGGCTAGAAGTATATATTGGAAAATCTGGCTATGAAATGCCTTGATTGCCAATGTTTTCCTTGGATTAATAAAAAGAGTAAACAGAAATTACTAATTAATAATTATATTTCGGTGGGCGCCTGGGTGGCTCAGTTTGAGCCCCACGTAGAGATTACATAAAAAAATGAAATAAAATAAAAATAATAATATTTATACCCTTTGAATGCTTTTAAAACATGAATAAATACAGGGGCACCTGGGTGGCATAGCTGGTAAGCAACCAACTCTTGATTTCAGTGCAGGTTATGATCTCAGGGTTGTGAGATCAAGCCCAATGTACACGATCAGCAGGAGTCCACTTGGGATTCTCTCTCTCCCTCTGCCCCTCCCTCAGCTCTTGTGTCCACATGCCGCACACATGGTGTCTCTCTCTCAAAAAAATAAACCTTTAAAAAATAAATATATTTAGGCAGACCAAATCCGTCAACACATAGAATTGTGTGGAAAAAAAAAAGATAAATAAAATTCTTGGACGTAAAAGGTCTTATAATACTTGCTAACCAGACCCAAGATTTTGATTTTTAGATTTATTTAAAAGATACCTCCCACTACAAGAAATTAACTCTTTTGAATGATGTGACAATGGTATTGTGGTTATGTTTTTTTTTTAAAGGAATTCTTTTAGAGATACATTTTGAAATATTTATCATGAAGCATATCTAAGATATTCAAAATAGGGATGCGTGGGCGGCTCAGCATTTGAGCGTCTGCCTTCAGCTCAGGGCGTGATCCTGGAATCCGGATCAGGTCCCACATGGGGTTCCCTGCAGGGAGCCTGCTTCTCCCTCTGCCTGCGTCTCTGCCTCTCTCTCTGTGGGTCTCTCATGAATAAATAAATAAATCTTTTTAAAAAATATTCAAAACAATCAAGGGTGTGGGATGAAGAAGAGGCTTAAATAAAACAAAATTGGTTTAAGAACCTGGGTCATGGGCACATGGGAGTCTCTTTTATTCTATTTACTCATGTTTTGTTTCTTTTTTAAAGATTTATTTATTTATTTTAGAGAGGGAGAGACAGAGTGGGATCAAGAGCGTAAGCAGGAGGGGCAGAGGGAGAATCCCAAGCCTGATGCAGGGCTCAATCTCACAACACTGAAATCACCACCTGAGCGGAAACCAAGAGTTGGACACTTAACTGACTGGGCCACCCAGGTGCCCCTCTGTGTACTCCTGTTTTGAAGGCATTCAAAATGTATCAAATATTATTTTTATTTTATTTTATTTTTTAATGTAATCTCTGTGGGGTGTGAATTCAGGACCCTGAGACTAAGAGTCACATGTTCCACCAACGAGCCAGCCAAGCGCCCCTCAAATGTTCTTATTTTATCTTCCTTAAAGTTCCGGATTTTATTGATTTTGAAAGCACTATTCAATCTTAGCTTTTGCTGAGATAGTAATTACCATACATGAATATTTCCCAAGTCTAAAGAAAAAGGTTCATTCTATAGACAACTATTTCATGAAAGGTTGTCTTTCTTTTCCAATGATTAAAATATTGAGATTTAACCATTTGAGACTTAGTTGAGAAAAATATGTAATTTAATCATATCCCCTAAGTTTGCCCTCATTGTTATTCTACCTAATGTGTAATTTCTGCATGCCATAAATTCAACGTTTCAAAAGGTAAAACTGTTAAAACTGATACTCTATTATTTAATATAAAAGCACATTAACAGAACACCTGGCTGGCTCAGTCAGAAGAGCATACAACTCTTGATCTCAAGGTCATGAGTTGAAGCCCCACACTGGGTGTAGAGATTAATAAAAAAAATAATAATAAACTTAAAAAATATATATTAAAATAAATTAATAAAAGTACATTAACTTACAACATTGTCAGCCCAATCTGCCAGTACTGTTGAGATATAGTTCACGGCATTGAGAATCGCACAGTATCGAAAGCCAAGGGAAGCTCTAGTCTCTTCTTTCATCACCTGAGTTAACCGTATCCTAAAATCATCTACTAAGTCCTTCTGTAACTCCAGGAACTGTAGCTTTCTGGAAGCTGTGGGAAGATTTTTATATCTGTCTGTGGAGAAAGTTAACAAGACATATGAAGATTTGGGTTCTGTCCGCAACATGGTTATAGATTTTCCCTATTGACATGCTTTGGTGCCTTTGTCAAAAAAAATCTATCACCAGGGCACTTGGATGGCTCAGTTGGTAAAGCATCTGCCTTTGGCTCAGGTCATGATCCCGGGGTCCTGAGATCCAGCCCTGCATCAGGCTCCTTGCTCAGTGGGAGGTCTGCCTCTCCCTCTCTCCCTCTCCCCTCTCTCTCAAATAAATTAGTAAGTAAAATCTTTAAAAAAAAATCTATCACCATTCAAAATATGGACCTATTTCTAAACTTTAAAAGGGTGTGGGTTTCACAAGTATATGAACTTGTCAAAACTCATTGAACTGTATACTTCAGATTTGTTTTTCATGTGTATAAATTACACCTCAAATTTTTTTAAGGCATGAGGAACTTATAGATGATCCCTGATTTATGATGCTTCAACTTAAAATTTTTCAAGTTCACAATGGTGCAAAAGACATACCCATTCACAGGGACTACTTCAAACTTTTGATTTGGGTCTTTTCCTAGACTAGCAATATGGGGTACAACCGTCTCACGATCCTGGGTGCAAGTGGGAGCAAGCCACAACTCTGTCAGCTGTGGTGGGATGGAGAGGGTAAACAACTGATGTGCTTATAGCCATCACAGAATGGAACCACAGAACCACACAATAATTCTGGTTTTTGCAAATAATTCAATAAATTATATGAGATAGTTAATAGTTTATTATAAATGCTTTTATGTTAGATGATTTTCCCCAACTATTGGCTAATGTAAGTGTCGTGAGCAAGTGAAACCTACTGTGATGTTCAATAAGTTAGGTTTATTAGATGCATTTTTTTTTTTACCTAAAGTATTTTGAACTTTGAATAGGTTTATCAGGAGGTAGCCCCTGATAAGTCAAAGATCTTTATGTACAAAAATCATCCCATTTCTTCAACAAAAAGAGGACTTATTTTTTACCGGGAGGAGGAGATGCCTGGGTGGCTCAGCTGGTTAAGCATCTGTCTTTGACTCAGATCATGATCCTGGGTGCTAAGATCAAGCCCCCTGTTGGGCTCCCTCCTCAGAGGGGAGCCTGCTACTCCTCCCCACTTCCCTTGCCCTCTGCCCCCCACCCTCCCCTCATGCTCTCTCTCTCAAATAAAAATTTTTAAAACATGTATTAAATAAATTAATTAATTAAATGAAGAAAGAACTACAATAGACTAGAAGAGATATACACTTAAGAATTTATAGGTGAGGGGTGCCTGGTGGCTCAGTTGGTTGAGTGTCAGACTCTTGGTTTCAGCTCAGGTTGTGATCTCAAGGTGGTGAGATTGAGCCCCAGTCAGGTTCCACTCTCAGTGCAGGGTCTGCTTGAGATTCTCTCTCTCTTCCTCTCCCTCTGCTTCTCCCATTCATGCTTTCTCTCTCAAATAAGTATATAAAAATCCTTAAAAAGCAGGGGAGGGGGAACGCCTGGGTGGCTCAGCAGTTAAGCATTTGCCTTCAGCCCAGGGTGTGATCCTGGAGACCTGGGATTGAGTCTCACATCAGGCTCCCTACATGGAGCCTGCCTCTCTCCCTCTGCCTATGTCTCTGCCTCTCTCTCTTTCTCTGTGTCTCTCATGAATAAGTAAATAAAATCTTTCTTTAAAAAAAAAAAAAAGAAAGAAAAGAAAAGAAAAGTTGGGGAGAAAACCACGTAAACTTTTTAAATTCAAACTTTTAAACTTTAGTAACAGATACCTGAAGTTTCATTACATTAGATTACTTTTGTGTATATTTGAAAATTTCCCTATAAAAGTTTTTGTTTTTGTTTTTTAAAAACTGAGTTAATAAATAATAATAAGGAATCCCTGGGTGGCTCAGTGGTTTAGCACCTGCCTTTAGCCCAGGGCATAATCCTGGAGTCCCGGGATCGAGTCCCACATCGGGCTCCCAACATGGAGCCTGCTTCTCCCTCTGCCTGTGTCTCTGCCTCTCTCTCTCTGTCTCTCATGAATAAATAAATAAAATCTTAAAAAAAAAAGGGGGGGGGGAACTATTTAAAACTCAGGTCAATCTACTGAAGACACTTAAACTGAATGGCAAGAGAATTAAGGTAATAAAATTAAATTCTCATTTAATTGTTTTTATTGTAACCATTCAGGAATTTCCCCCTCATATATACCAATGTTTAAGATCTTTTTCTTTTTTTAAGATTTTATTTATTTGAGAGAGAGAGAGAGCAAGCACGCAAGCAGGGGGAGTGGGAGAGGGAGAACCAGGATCCCCACTAAGCAGAGAGCCTGACTCAGGACTCGGTCCTAGGATTCTGGGATTATGACCTGAGTCCAAGGCAGATGCTTAACTGACTGAGCCACGCAGGTGCCCGTGCAATGTCTAAGATTTTAAATTATTAAAAACCTGAAAGCTAGAATATTGTACTAGAGTCTACCAAAATAGAAACTGTATTTAAAGATATTATAATAACCACTATATGATACTAATTTTGTTGAACTACTTGAAAAAGTGCCATATGAAGAATCAATACTTTTTAAATTTTTTTTTAAAGATTTTATTTATTTATTCATGAGAGACACACAGAGAGAGGCAGAGACACAGGCAGAAGGAGAAGCAGGCTCCATGCAGGGAGCCCGATGTGGGATTCGATCCCAGGATCTGGGATCACGCCCTGAGCCAAAGGCAGGCATTAAATTGCTGCGCCACCCAGGGATCCCAAATCAATACCTTTAAAACAAAGTTATATCCTAAAAGATTTCTACTTACCAGTTATCACCAGTAGTAGCGTCATAAAAGTCTCCGCACAATCTGGAACTTTCATCTCATCCACATCAGTGATATCCTTATATTGGGATATCCAGGCAGCCTCTGATGAAAGCATTGAGTCCATTTTTTGAAGAGCAACTGACAGCACAAAAAAGGAGTATGTCAAGTAGTTACAGTCATTCTTAATTTTCAGCACAATTTTTGGAATGATGACTTTTCTGTAAAAAATAAATCCACAACCTCCTAACAGTTGCACTATATTTAACATGCTCTGTTCTAGGGTTGAACAAGATTTGACTTCTCCCCACTATCCCTTCCCAAAATCTTCAAAATATTTAAACTGTTTAGGGGATCCCTGGGTGGCTCAGCGGTTTAGCGCCTGCCTTTGGCCCAGGGCGTGATCCTGGAATCCCGGGATCGAGTCCCGCGTTGGGCTCCCGGCATGAAGCCTGCTTCTCCCTCTGCCTGTCTCTCTCTCTCTCTCTCTCTCTATCATGAATAAATAAATAAAATCTTTAAAAATATATATTTAAACTGCTTAGACAAGCTACATCCAACAGCGCTACCAAGAACAGAAATACTGTAGTACAATCTATAAAACAGTTAACCGTATACCCTACTGGCTTGACTACTGCCCTCTGGAAACATGCACAGTACAGGTGTAAATTTAAGGAAAACTGGTTTGATGGGAAGAAAATAAAGCAACTTGGTAAACCCTGACCAGAAAAATTCAGATGATTCTAGTTTTTACCCAGAACTGGTGGAGAAAAACACCAAAAATTAATACCCACAAAAGAAGACAATTCTTTGTACCCTATGGGTACATGAACACTTACATTTTCTCTCCACGGTCAACCACCTCTGAAAACAGGTTTCCTCTGATAGAATATGCATACAGTTTGCAAAAGTGCCAGGATAGCCATAAACACTATGTAGCTCCCTTTCGAACAAAAGCACCTCATCCACCAGATGACAGAAGAGATTGTCATCATAGAGCAGACACGGTATATCAGCAGCTAACTTCTCAAGAACGAGCATCATAAGCCCCCGGGAAAATTCAAGCTAAAAGAAATACATATGCATAAGGTAATGTAGATGACAAGTTATTCATGGATACATAGAACTCTAAAACTAGAATGCTCAGGACCAAGTCTCTTACCCTCGCATTTACTGAAGGGCCTACTTTGTCTAATATTGGCTGAATCTTCTCATCCAGAAACTGAGTGTGATTCCCGATCCACATAAGTACCTGAGCCAAGTACCATTCAGGCTAAGGAAAGAAGTAAAACAGTTTGAATTCTTAAATCATTCCAATTAGAACGTTACAATTAAACAGCTCTATTTAACTGTATACACACAGCACTTATAAAAATTAGTTGAAAATTCCTATGTATAAGAACACAATTTCTACTCTGAACTTCGAGGTCACACAAGGCTTAATAATCAAGTTTCCCAATGTATTCCCAACAAATTCCAAAACATGGTATAAGTCCATAAAGTCATAAATTTACAATATCATACATATTTAAAATCTAGCACTTTGGAAATATGTAAAATAATGAGCATTACAAAGATCTCATGGTCTTTAAATTGGGTTTAGACCATAACATTCCCAAATAACTTTTTTTTTTAAGACTTTATTTATATATTCATGAGAGACACAGAGACAGAGAGAGAGAGAGAGAGGCAGAGACACAGGCAGAAGGAGAAGCAGGCTCCATGCAGGGAGCCCGATGTGGGACTCGATCCCAGGTCTCCAGGAAAACGCCCTGGGCTGAAGGTGGCGCTAAACCGCTGAGCAACCTGGGCTGCCCAAAATAACTTTTAAACTTGATTTTCTTCTGCTCTGTCTTTTGAAAAGGTAAATTAAGGAAAAACAACAACACATGCCTTCAACCAGGTGTAATCATAGAAAAGTAAACCTAAGTAGGCAGCTTTTTAAATTGTCCCTAGAGCCGATCCTACACACCTTCCAAGTTTTGTTGGACAAGTACTCAAAAACACGGAGTGGTAAATCCCTGCTGTGTGCTAGATGCTGGAAATACAAAAGTGAATAAGGGACTCTCTAATTTCAGGGGCTGTAAAGTTTAGGTTTGATGACACAGTGGAACTACACTTTACAAAGAAGTCAACATAACTCACAATTTTGTTACCTCAAATTCTCCCTGCTTCTCTATAGCTTAGGTTTATTGCTTTGCCTCACTTACTACTTACTAATTGATTCTACTCTTCTTTCCACCAACACTCCATCCTAAAAAGGAGGAGACCCATAAAGTACAAAAGAATAAGCTGAATTTAAGAACCAGGAAAAACAAACAAACAAACACAGAAATCCATTGCCATTCTACTCCATTCTGTGCAAACAACTGCCTATCCTTTGATTTCTTTAAAATTTTGTAAGGCCTATAAACTCATTTATTTATATATATGGCACATACAATGCCTAGTGTGAGTCGCCATTGATCAACCCCCATCCCCGCACACCCACTTGTGCTGCATTAAATGTAGCAAAGCTCAAGGATAAACAAGATAGTATCCACCCCCCGGCAACAGTTCTAGTTCTCAACAAATGCAATCAAATTTCATTTTTAAAAAATGCCTGATGGTTTTTCAAGTCAAAGAAAAATCTCAACGATATCTCCAATATACATGGCTAGAATCCCCCCAACTACATGTTGGTGATAATTTCCTTACAGCCATTTCCATCATTCCTGTATAGCCACAAACCATTTTAGCATCAACAATCTATTCAGAAGCTAAAACTTGACTATCTTTTGACTTTAGCTTCTCTTTCTGATATAAACTGCAAGGAGCAATCTGCACAGTGAAATGGGGAGCCGGGTGTAAAAAGTGCCCCACAGATGCTACAGCACACACACAGGGGAACTTGAGACTGCTCAGATGATGTGCCAATGAGTGAGCAGATTCTGACAACCCCTCAACAGAAGTCCTGAAATAGATCTATCAAGGCCATTGACAAAATAGGAATTTAGCTCTTTAGAGAAGAGAAACATGAATGGAATCAGATTTTACCTTAAACCAGAGAAAGTATGGAACACTTAACACTTGCTAATTAACAAAAACCAAGGGCCAGAGTTGACAAAGCATACCTTGCTTATCACATTAGTCTGTCGGTTCCCTCGGAAGTGATACCGGAACCTTTTCTGAAGGGGAGTCAGCATAATCTGGATGGGCAGGATGACAGAAGGGGATGCGGGAAGACAGTATTTTTCTGGAAGTTGTTTTGGCTCAGTAAGTAATTCATCTCTGACATAGTCGAGTCAAGGAGAAAGAAAAGTATATATATATGTGTGTATGTACATACACACGTATGTACCTACATATATATATACACAATGTATTTTTCCAACAAATATATAAGATACTAAGTAAAACTAATTGTAATACAGATAATTTTACACTGCACATGATTACAATAAAAAGTGCACAAAAAATGTTATTAGAATTGATCTTTCCTAAAATAAAAAAAAGTAAGGAAGGAAACACATTTAAGTAATCACTTTATTAAATTAACACTAATTTAATCCTGGATCCCTGGATGGCTCAGCGGTTTAGCGCCTGCCTTTGGCCCAGGGCGCGATCCTGGAATCCTGGGATTCATCCCGCGTCAGGCTCATGGCATGGAGCCTGCTTCTCCCTCCTCCTGTGTCTCTGCCTCTCTATGTCTAAAATAAATAAATAAATAAATAAATAAATAAATAAATAAATAAATAAATAAACAAACAAACAAACCTCTAAAAAATAAATAAATATTAATTAATTAACTAACACTAAGTTACTAAGTTCTCCTCCCAGCTGCCCTTTTTTTTTTCTGTTGTCCCAAGAGACCTATGCATGATGTAAACTTGAGTCAGTCGTATTTCAGACTGAACCCTCACCCCTCACCCTTCCCACATGCAAATCACTCTGAAAGAGAACAATCCAGCCATCCACACGTATATACAGATCAAGTCCAAACCATTTGGTTTCTTGGTCACTTTCAAAAAGTTCTACTCTCTAGCCATGAATCCACGCTAGGAAAAAAAATAATTTAGCAAGTTTTAACTCCAACAAAGATACGAGGTTTGTAGTTTTAGAAGCTGACAAAACAGTGTCTCCAGGTTACTGTATATCTCTGGGCCACTGGCTGGTCGACTCAGGCCAACAGTTTGAGACTGGGGAGGTGTGATGAATGGCCAATGAAGCTGAGCTAAAATTTCCTCGAAATCACTGTAACAGAAAAGTAACACATGTATTTCAGTTAAAATGCAGATGTCACCAAATACCACCTGAAAGCAATTCCCATGGAATATGGGGTGAATTCCTTACCTTGTAAGTTTGTCCTTGAGAATCTTATGCCAGAATTTAACAGTGGCTCTCATGAAAGCAAGAAGATGAGTACAAGATGATTCCTGAAGCTTAATGTCAAGTTCCGCCATATACACAAGAGTAGAGGCTGCCTCTGGGACATTATTGGTCATCAGATATTGTTGAATGTTATCACTGTAAAATGAGGCAAAGCAAATTTCAAAGATGATCTGTTCAAAATAATTCCAAATGCAGAGAAACTACTTCTCCCTCTTGTTGTATATAAAGTTACATATAAGGAAGAAGGAAGCACCAGCTAGAAGTGGCTTTTTTATCAATGTGGTCAAAGCTTAAAATTTTTCTAGGAAAGCCTAGAAATCAAACTTCCCATGTAAAACCAACAAATCAGTAAGTAATTCAAGTTACTCCCTGCATGGAGCCTGCTTCTCCCTCTGCCTGTGTCTCCGCCTCTCTCTCTCTCTGTCTCTCTCATGAATAAATAAATAAAATCTTAAAAAAAAAAAAAAAAGAAAGAAAGAAAAGCAGGTGAACGTTACAGAGAAATGAGGAGATGTGGAAAATCTTGGAAGCCCAAAAGAAGCCAGAAATAGAGATTTATCATGGAAGACCTAAAGGAAAGAGCATGTTATTAAAGAGCGAAATAGCTGTGCTCTAGTTGATTATATTTCCAATATAATTTCCAGGCCAAATTTCTCTTTTAAACAATTCCAACATCTGACAAAAACTATCCATAACCATAGTCCTATTTTAATTAATCTATTACCTTGGCTACTATAAGAGTGAGGCTTTTAAACAATTTATTCTACTTAATAAGGTCATTAATATTGTCCCTTTCTGGTATTTTCTCTCAGAGGAGCCATAACAGTAAAGTAAAAAAAAGCAAGTTTTCAAATTCATTCACTGAAAAAAATTTATCTAAACAAGAAAGAGATGGCCTAAAAACCTTAACTTGACTTCTGGAATCACTGGTAACACTACAGTCTTAATAAGCATACCACATTTTCTGTAAATGTAAAACTCATAAGCAAAACAAAGATTTTCACAGTCCTGATAGGTTAAATTCTTTAAAATTTACCATGGGACATTAAGATTCTTGGATGACCTTTCTTCCTCAAATCTTCCAGACAACATGAATGGTTGCTGACAACTTTAGAGCAAGAGTATACTTAACGCCAAGGCAGGATGGAACCATGCTGAGGGGCTGGGGAACTCTACCATGAAACCAAACAATCTGCCAATCTAGGCAAAAATGTTCATTTAGCTTGTCTGAAAGGCAATACCAGACACTGATAGTCAACACCACTGACATACATTCATTTCAGAAAGATGTACTTCTGGGGATCCCTGAGTGGTTTATCGCCTGCCTTCGGCCGGCGGCATGGTCCTGGAGTCCTGGGATCGAGTCCCAGGATCGAGTCCCACATCAGGCTCCCTGCATGGAGCCTACTTCTCCCTCTGCCTGTGTCTCTGCCTCTCTCTGTGTCTCTCATAAATAAATAAAATCTTAAAAACAAACAAACAAAAAGATGTACTTCTTTCCCTCCTAACTCACAGGTAGCAAAACTCTGTTAGTCATTTACAAATACTGTGTAGCACTTATTAGATGATTCCCATTGAAAATAATAGAAATTTAAGAGAAAGCAATCCATTTCATCAGGTAACGATGTCTAAAAAGTAGAGAATATTACTACACTGAAGAATGTTTTTATTAATTTGGTTTTTATAAATAATAGTAGTTTTTATCATGTGTTCACAATACAACTATAGGACTTAAATTTTTTACTTAGATTACTTTCTTTCAAATGCAAATTAAGCTCCCAGAAAAGTTTATGTTCATTCACAATAAAGAGAATCATTATCATAATGCTATTTTCAGAACAACTGGTAAAATTACATTATTATCATCTTTAATTAACTCAATTATTTAATGACATGCATGCACTCGCTAAGACAGATCCTCAAAGGAAAATAATAATTACGAGAACAAAGCGGCCCTTTTTACCTTAGTTCTTCAATTTGTGAAATCCATTTAAGGTAAGCAAGATGGCGCTCAATTTCCTCAATTTGGTTGATCATGGCCCCAAGATCCTCCATCCAGGGCTGTGCAGTCAGCAAATGACTGTTAATGGAACTGAAGAGATGAGTTTCTTGCTCCAGAAACTGATTAAGGAATTGCTTTGATTCTTCTGCATTTTTTAAGGCACTCTGAATTCTTTTGGGGATTTCTGATGAAATTGTAAGCACCTGACCATACCAAAAACAAAGAACAGCAGCAATCAGATAAAATTTTCATAACCCTTTTTTATTAGATTACCTTCGAAACACATATTTGTTCTAACAGAATTGAAAATTGTCAATTATAAGCTTCAAAGAAAGGTGCAGGAAAAAAAAAAGTGCGATTTCTGCATCCTGTACCAAACAAACCTAACACAAAATGCTGTACGTGAAGATGTGTGGGGAGCAGCCTCTCGCCCTAGTAAGGACCTTGGGATCTGCCTTCATGAAGCTCAGCACTTTCAGATGGCCCAGTCAGAGGTTATTTTTATGCTTTAGCTACTAAATACTTTCCTTCAAAAATAAATGAAGCTCGGATTCTAAAAATCTGAGTATCTGTTGCAAAAGTTACCCAGGTGATTCTGACTTAATTCCAGGTTAAGAACCACTGACTTGGTAAGATGATATCCTGGTAATAACTTGAGATATGGTGTATTTGTTAATTCTTATAGCATATGGAAAAACATACACAAACATCAGGGTTTTTTTTTAAGCTTTATTTATTCATGAGAGACACAGAGAAAGACAGAGACACAGGCAGAGGGAGAAGCAGGCTCCATGTAAGAAGCCCGATGTGGGACTCGATCCTGGGACTCCAAGATCACCTGAGCCAAAGGCAGACGCCCAACCACTGAGCCACCCAGGCATCCCAAATATCAGTTATCAATACAATATAAAGACTATTACAGGGGAACTTCAACTTAATAAACAATGATTAGACACTGTACAAGGCATTGTGCTTGGAATAGACAAGACATAGCATATGCCCTTAAGCTCAGTTCGTATGGAAGAGAAATATAAGCAAATAATTACTGTATTATAGGATTAATGCAATAAAAGAGAGATGCTAGGTGTAATGAGGTACTAAGGCAGTGTTTCCCAAAACTGAATATACATGGGAATCACCTAGAGATCTGATATAATGCTAATTTGAACTCACTAGGTCTGAGGTAGGGACTGAGATTCTGCATGTTTAACAAGCTCCCACACTCTGGAGAGCAAGGTTTTGAGGCACAAGGCAATTAATTGTGCTTGCATGGCTCCCACACAGACCTTCACAGGATGGGCGGGAATTTTCTGGGAAACTTTGGATGGAAAGGGCATTCCAGGCAAAAGGAATGGCTCAGTCATGATCAGAGAACAGCAAAGAGCTGAGTAAGGCACAGAATACAGTTCAAAAAACAAATGTAGAAAGAAGTGATGAGCCTAGACTAGTAGGGAGAGACGAGCTCACAGAAGCATCTTGTGCCTCAGAAGAATGTGGGCTTTCTCCAACAGGCAATGGGAAGCCATTAATAGTTGTTTTGTCTTTTTTTTTTTTTTTTTTTTAAGTAGGTTCCAGGGATGCCTGGGTGGTTCAGCAATTGAGCGTCTGCCTTCGTCTCAGGGCGAGTCCAACATCGGGCTCCCTGCATGAGGCCTGCTTTTCCCTCTGCCTGTGTCTCTGCCTCTCTCTCTCTGTTATGAATAAATAAATCTTTAAAAAAAAAAAACTGAATTTAAGGTTCAATAAGGTTCAAGTGTAGAACTTGAACTCATGACCCAAGGATCGAGACCTGAGCTGAGAGAGTCGGATGCTTAACCAACTGAGCTACCCAGGTGCCCACAAGTTTTTAACAAGGGACTCATTTGGTTAAATTTATGATTTAAAAAGTAATGTGACAAAATATTATGTTTATTCTCCTATTTGCAATAATAAAAACTAGAAATAGCAAAAACGTTGACCAATAAGAACCTGGTTAAGTAAATTATATAGAACCATAGTTGAATAAACCATTAAAAAAGAGAGACCTATATAGATTGATACGAAAAATAGTAGACCACATTAATTATAAAAAGTAAGGGGATCCCTGGGTGGCTCAGCAGTTTAACACCTGTCTTTGGCCCAGGGTGTGATCCTGGAGTCCCCGGATCGAGTCCCACATCAGGATCCCTGCATGGAGCCTGCTTCTCCCTCTGTCTGTGTCTCTGCCTCTGTCTGTGCCTCTTGTGAATAAATAAATAAAATCTTAAAAAAAAAAAAGTAAAGCTATGCATATTTAAAGTACACATATGCTTATTATGTACACAAAGATTTTAGCTATACTTTATACATGTTTATTTATTTACACAATACAATTTCTGTAAAGAATAAAAACAAGAGACAGTTGCTGTAGGGACAAGAAGGCAGGAGAGGCTGGGCAAACTGCCGAGTGCAGGAGAGCCTGCAGCCCTCAACTGGTGGCAGAAGGGGTGGAACGAGGGCACAGATGGACATGGGAGATGTGAAGGGGGGCAGACTCTGAGGTCTTGGTGACCGGGCAGTGGAGGCAGGATGACAAGCAATCTAGGAAGGCTCCTAGGTTCAGGCCCGAGTGACAGGCAGATGGTGGTGCCATTTTCCAAGGGAAACATCTGAAGAGACAGAAATGCTGAATTTAAGGTTCAGTGAGGGACTCCGGCCAAAGCTTCCATGGTCATCAGGAAAATGAGCCTGACTGGGAAGTGGAGATAGACATGAAGAAAGATGAACTTTTTGAGAAAGCCTAAGGAGAAAAGGAAGAAACTAACACCTAGTAAAATGAGGCAAGGGTTTTTAGTTTGGGTTTTCAGGAAAAGATCTGGGCGTGTCCCTATGCTGAGAGGACAGGACTGGCTGAGCAGCAGAGGAAGAAACAAGAAGCAAGTTCACTCAGGTGGCAGGTGGAACGTGAAGCATGACTGTCTCAGATTGATCCTCTGCTGATTACGTAGTGGAAAAGGTTGCAAATAAGTTTGTGGAACGTGGGATAGACTGTTCAGTAGTTCATGCTAAGTCCCCTAAATTTGTTCTTTTTGGGAAAAGGAAAAGACAGAATGGCCACGTGGGGTAGGTATCTTGGGGAAAGTTCAGAAGAGCAGCTGAGGGCAGAGGCAGAGGAGCCGACCTTCCCAAGGAAGCAGCCATGGAAGGACTGCCGGGGGGGGGGCGGTGAGGACCACTCACCTTTGCTCTCAAGAGCCCACCATACATATGCATGTATGGCAGAGCTTGCCTGCCAGAAGGGAACAGGAGGACGGGGCGGGGCCATGCTTAGGGAACTGTGGTAGCCATTGTGGAGAGACAGGAAGATGGGAGGCCTGGGGTGCTGGGGATGGGAACACAGGACTGACAACCCAGGGGTAACACACCCACACAGCCACACACAGTCTATTTAACCCAGGGTAGTAGTTACAGGACGTACAGCTTTTATCCTTGACAAACACACTCTTGCAAGTAAAAGGATCCACTTATTTTTTAAGATTACATTCATTGGGTTTTTTAAAAACTATTTTAAGTAATACATTCACTATAAAAAGAAAATACTTGGAAATAAAGACATGAAGCAAATAAATCACCTGTTAACCAACCACCCAGAAATAACCATTATTATGTTATACTAATTTTCACATTTTCTCCTTATGAGTGGGCATATACAAAGTTTGAAATGACGGTGCTATAACACTTTTGTACAACATGAAATGACATACTTTTAAAGTGCTTCTACACTTTAAAAGTCACTGTATGAAAAGCTACTTAAAATGCTAGCCATTATGTTTTTAAGACCTAACTCATATCAGCAGGAACTCTTTCTTTTTCTTTTTTAAAGATTTTATTTTTAAGTAAACTCTCCACCCCACGTGGGGCTTGAATTCACTATCCTGAAATCAAAGCTGCACACTCCACTGACTGAGACTGCAAGGCACCCTCAAGATCTTTTGTCTTTTATGTAATTTATAAAATACTAGCATGCTGTAAGTCCTTAAAAGATATACAACAGTTTTAAATGATTACACTACTTTTCACAAGTATGTCTTCAAAATTCCCTATACAATAATGGGTATGTTTATATTATAGTATGTACGTACTTCTGATATTATTTGAGGTTTTATTTATTTATTTTTAAAGATTTTATTTATTTATTCATGAGAGACACACAGAGAGAGGCAGAGACACAGGCAGAGGAGGAGCAAGCTCCATGCAGGGAGCCTGACGTGGGACTCGATCCTGGGTCTCCAGGGTCACGCCCTGGACTGAAGGTGGCGCTAAACCGCTGAGCCACCAGGGCTGCCCTAAAGATTTTATTTAAAGAAAGAACATGAGCTGAGAAGCCCAACGCAGGACTCGATCCCAGGACCCCGAGATCATGACCTGAACTGCAGGCAGACGTTTAACTAACTGAGCCACCCACGTGCCCCTATATCAAAGAGTTTTAATACTTGCCTGTTCTTCTAATTGCATTTTATTTTCCGTCATCTGTTCTATGAGTTTATCAAGTTTCTTTAAAGATTTAAGGTCATTTCCAACTTCTTTTTCTATAAATGCAGACACATAGGCAGGGAGATCACCATTATCTGTATCTTCATTGACTTGTTCATTTCCAACAAGAGCTATAATATTTATGTCACCTGAAATGAAAGAATAACAATTATTCAACATTACTAAGTACCACACGGTTAAAGGAAAAAGAATACATAGATAAAACAATGTATCTACCTTCAAAAGTTTGTAATTTAAAGGAAACACTATATAGGGTGTGCATATATATGTTCACGTATATACATACCAATACACACACACAAAATATATGTATACACACAAAAATACCAAAATGAATATAGTATATATATGTATAAGCATGTGTATATGTGTACATATGTTCATTTGGACTTCTTTGTACACACACAAAAAAAATACCCAAATGAATAGTTATAAAGCAATCTATCAAGTACAAAATGCTTAAGAGCTTGGGCAGCCCGGGTAGCTCAGCGGTTGAGCGCCACCTTCAGCCCAGGGCATGATCCTGGCGACCCAGGGTTGAGTCCCACGTTGGGCTCCTTGCAGGGAGCCTGCTTCTCCCTCTGCCTGTGTCTCTGCTTCTCTCTCTGTGTGTCTCTCATGAATAAATAAATAAAATCTTAAAACAAAACAAAACAAAACAAAACGCTTAAGAGCTGAGGAAATTCAGAGTGAAAGAAAAGTCTCGAAGTCTGTCTAGTAACCACAGGTTTCAACAGATACTGGCATGACGATGCAGTTACAAGCAGATGTTAGACTTTTCTAGAAGACTTTTATCTTACAAATCTGTTTTATTACTAGAGTTAAAAAATGGTCAAATCTGGGCAGCCCAGGGGGCTCAGCGGTTTAGCACCGCCTTCAGCCCAGGGCCTGATCCTGGAGACTGGGGATCGAGTCCCACATTGGGATCCCTGCATGGGGCCTGCTTCTCCCTCTGGCTGGGTCTCTGCCTCTCTTTCTCTGTAAATAAATAAAATCTAAGAAAAAAAAAAAAAAGGTCAACTCTTATTGATGTGGGTTTCACTAAAGTAGTAATATATTTTCAAAATTTGTAAGGAAACAGATTGTGGTCTAGAATAACACCAAAGGAGGACCAATTGCATCTGCCTTGGACCTAGGGCATGATCCCAGAGTTCTGGGATCGAGTCCCGCATCCTACATGGAGCCTGCTTCTCCTTCTGCCTGTGTCTCTGCCTCTCTCTCTCTGTGTCTCTCATGAATAAATAACTAAAATCTTTAAAAAATAAAATAAAATGTTAAAAAAAAGAGAAACAGTACTGAAAAGATTTCAAGGATATGAAAAAAAAATTGAAAGGCTGACCAATGAGTAAAAACTCCTCTTACAAGAGTAAGAAAGTTTTAAAAGTTTCAAATGCAAAAACAAACAAAAAAGCTTCAAATGCCATTGTACACAGATGCTCATGTCAGAAAAAGAAGAATAAAAGGAAGTGCGAGAGAAAACACAAGTTACTATGAAAAACTCAAAACGACTGGTGCAACCACTAAGTTGTACAGTCTGAAGTGAGATTCCTTCCATGGCAAATAAATGAGACTTGGACCGACCCACACTATACTTATTAAATGTGACAAGAGTGGGTGACTCGCACCCCTGAGCCATTTCTAGGGAAGAGTGGTAGGAGAGGCAGCACAGACTGTAATGGAGCAAACAATGCCCAATGAAAACAGGAACACTGTGCAGCTCTGCTCTCACCCCATTTAGGAGGTGGGATTTCCCAAAGAGCCCATTCCTTGCTTTGCACTTGAAAACTGATCATTTCCCATCATTTCCAAGTCAGTTTTTCACTCTGTAAGCATCTATACCCTCCTCCACTATCTACAATGTTCAGGAAATAATTAAGCAACTTAAGCTGCCTCTAATTCTTTATGGAATAAGCCAAGATTCAAATACATAAATAGGGCAGCCAGGGTGGCTCAGCGGTTTAGCACCGCCATCAGCCCAGGGCCTGATCCTGGAGTCCCAGGATCGAGTCCCACATCAGGCTCCCTGCATGGAGCCTGCTTCTCCCTCTGCCTGTCTCTGCCTCTTTCTCTCTGTGTATTCTCATGAATAAATAAATAAAATCTTTTAAAAAATACATAAATAATTTTCCATTTTTATTCAAAGAAACAAATTTCTAGTAAACACTTAATCCACTTGAAAGGAAATCAAATTCTCTTCCACTGTCCTAAGTTTGTGGATGCACAATACGGCTCCTCCTTTCCAGAGTATCTCCCCCTATACCTTCCCTGACCATCTGTGCCAAGTGGACGTGCCTACACCCCAGAGAAACCTGAGGGCCACAGGGTTGTCTTGGCAGGAGTGATAGGATCAACAGTTGTCATGTCTCATGCCACTCCCACTCCACCCCTCTGTGCTCGGATACACTGCTTCCTTTGAAGTATCTGTTTCCGTGTGCAGGCTATTCCCTTGAGTTCCCTATGGTATCCTTCTTCTAGGAGAAGGTTAGGAAGCTTGGTATAATGGCAGCTGCCTTTCACTGTGGGGTCACTAAGCTCCCACTAGCCAATATGCTCAACTCCATTCAGTCCACAATTTGAATTATTCCACACACAGGTCTTTATCTCCCTAGATTTAAGTAGCACCTATAGATTAAAAAAAAAAAATGGGGGGTGGGGGTTGCCTAGGAGGCGCAGGCGGTTAAGCATCTGACTCTTGATTTCAGCTCAGGTTGGGATTTCAGGGGCAAAAGATGGAGTCCCGCGTCAAGCCCCTTAGTGGGCTGCATGCTCAGCAGGAAGTCTGCTTGTCCTCTTCTCTCCCCTCTGTACCTCCCCTTGTACACTCTCTCTCAAATAAATAAATAAAATCTTAAAAAAAAAGAGATAATGTAAAAATATAAGTGGAATAACCACTGATCTCCAGGTGAAGATAACTGCTATAACAGAAGATCCCAGAGAAAAAGCAGACTTTCTAGAAACCAAACCTTAGAATAAACCTGAACATAGAGCGCATTTCTCCCCTTCAGCTTTAACTGAAGGATTTGGTCCTCTTGAAACAATTAACAGGGGGATCCCTGGGGGGCTCAGTGGTTTAGCACCTGCTTTCACCCTAGAGTGTGATCCTGGAGCCCCAGGATTAAGTCCCAGGATCGAGTCCCAGGATTGAGTCCCACATCAGGCTCCCTGCATGGAGCCTGCTTCTCCCTCTGCCTGTGTCTCTGCCTCTCTCTCTCTTTCTGTGTCTCTCATGAATAAATAAATAAAATCTTTAAAAAAACAAAACAAAAGCTTGATTGTATTAGCATGTTTAATTACAGAAACTATAGCAATTTCAAGAAAGAAAGAAAAAGAAAGAGAAAGAAAGAAAGAAAGAAAGAAAGAAAGAAAGAAAAGAAAGAAAAAAGAAAGAGAGAGAGAGAAAGAAAAGAAAGAAAGAAAGAAAGAAAGAAAGAAAGAAAGAAAGAAAGAAAGAAAGAAAAGTGTATGTGCACAAGAGATAAAAGCTGGGAGAACAATACAGAGCCTCCTGAGGAGCGATACCGGTAGAACTTTGCCCCTGTTCTTCCTAGAGCTGCCCTTGTAGAACTTGGCTCTTTACCAAAAACGAAGTTTTAAGAAAGCAGCAACAAGAGAAAGGCAAGAGGTTATAATCAGCCTCATTGCAAAACAACTGTTACTTCTGATAAAATGAAAATATGAGTATTTTTAAAAAAGATACACCTAAATGCAAAATAGAACTGTCATATACTCCATTATTTCTCTTAAAGATTAACAGAATATATACCAATGTGTTTAGTACTGGGTATGTTTCTCTTCCAGCTCCCCAAAACCAAATTTTCCTTTGTTCTCTTCAGCTTATAAGAATTAAGAGCAGGGTGCCTGGGTGTCTCAGTTTGCTAAGCATCTGCCTTTGGCTCAGGTCATGATCCCAAGGTCTCTGTTCAGCAGGAAGCCTACTTCTCCCTCCCCCTCTGCCTGCTGCTCTGCCTACTTGTGCTCTGTCAAATAAATAAAAGCTTTAAAAAAATAATTAAAAGCTTTCTGTACACTACCAGTACCAGTAGCCCACTTATGAGTGGAAGGAAGCTAGCATAAATCTACTAGCCTCAACTTCCCAACTATAAAATTGTAACATTGGCCCAACTCTTATACCTGAGGGTCATAAACAGGATTAAAGTCAAAGTTTCCTGACTCTCAACTCATTTAAAAAAATTTTTTTTCTCCTTCAAATATGAGAATTGGCTGGTCTGCATCACACTTTATCAATACAGAAATCCACCTGTTATGTACAGGAGTCACAGTATCCTCTTTTTTAATTTATCTTAAATAACTGCATTGTGTGGTGCATCTGCAGACACCCATAGGCTGGGCTATGTGCAGAGGGAATGTCTGGTGAATGCTAAGGTCGCTGTGGCTTTGGGAGCAAATTTTATCTTCACTTACTTTTATTTACTTTTTTTTTTTTTTAAGATTTTATTTATTTATTAGAGATACAGAGAGAGTGAGAGGCAGAGACACAGGCAGAGGGAGAAGCAGGCTCCATGCAGGGAGCCCAACATGGGACTCGATCCCGGGTCTCCAGGATCCCGCCCTGGACCGAAGGTGGCACTAAACCGCTGAGCCACCCAGGCTGCCCTACTTATTTTTTTTTTTTTAAGATATTATTTATTTCTTCATGAGAGACAGAGAGAGAGAGGCAGAGACACAGGCAGAGGGAGAAGCAGGCTCCATGCAGGGAGCCCAACGTGGGACTCGATCCCCGGTCTCCAGGATTAGGCCCTGGGCCAAAGGCAGGCGCTAAACCGCTGAGCCACCAAGGGGTCCCTTTTATTAAAATTTTTTTCACCTTTTATATTCTTTTGACATCACCATTTAAATACAGCATAGTATATTCTTAATCAAATGATTTTTTTAAAGATTCATCTATTAATTTATTAGAGAGAGAGAAAGAGCACAAGGCGGGGCTAGGGGCAGAGGGAGAGGGAGAGGGAGAAGCGGACTCCCTGCTAGCAGGGAACCAAAGGCAGACACTTAACTGACTGAGCCACCCACGTGCCCCAAATGATATTAAGATGACACACTGATGATTTGCGAGGTTTTTGTGACTTTCTTCTTCCCTGTATTTGTAAGGAGCACTGCTGATTGCAAAATTGACCAAAAACCAAAGGAGGGACAAGGACAAAGTCTATAGTCTGTCTATCGTTCTACTACATGATGGCTCAGGAGGCATCAATTTCCAGGCATCTGGGCAGAGAGAGAAAAGGGAATGGTTTACTGAAAGACATGGGGTACTCTCCAATCTTTTAACAAAGGAGCTGAGCTGCGGGAGCTATGCCTGTCAAGTGGACTCCTTAGGGCTTTCCTTCTGAGACAGACCGTGTGAGCAGGCAATGTTAAGGGCAAGCCTGACTCCTTTTTTTAAAAAATTATTCTATTTATTCATGAGAGACACAGAGGGAGAGGCAGAGACACAGGCAGAGGGAGAAGCAGGCTCCATGCAGGGATCCCGAAGCCGGACTCATCCCAGGACCCCAGGATCACACCCTGGGCGGAAGGCAGACACTAAACAGCTGAGCCACCTGGGCTGAAGGGCAAGCCTGACTCCTAAAGCCATTATGATAATGTAAGCACCCTTCCTCCTCTCTCCTTCCAAGACCATTTGCCATGGTGAAAAGAAGCAAAGTCCTCTGATGGAACAGCTATTACATGCTTTTCCCTTTCTTCTCTTAACAAATTTCACTTGAAACGCCCCTGAAGACTCCTTGATTTCGAAAAGCCTGCCATGCGTCACTCATTAAAATGACGAATGTCCACATCCCTGGCTTATGCTCCTATCCTAGGTAGGAAATAGAGATTTTGACGTTTAGGAAATAGAGATTTTGACGTTTTTCCCTCTTCTTTTTCCAGACCAAGATCCAGGAAACAAGTTACCCCTTGTACTCTTCTTCCCAGACCAACTTTTTTTTTTTTTTTTTTAAGATTTTTAAGATTTTATTTATTTACTCATGAGAGACACAGAAAGAGAGAGGCAGAGACACAGGCAGCGGGAGAAGCAGGCTCCATGCAGGGAGCCGGATGTGGGACTCGATCCTCGGTCTCCAGGGTCACGCCCTGGGCTGAAGGCAGGTGCTAAACAGCTGAGCCACCTGGGCTGCCCCCCAGATCACCTTTTAATGCCAAAGTCACCGGAGGTAAAGTACAACTTAACCAATCACCATTTTGATTTCAATTAAGGTGGTGTGGGCAGCCCCGGTGGCTCAGCCGAGTAGCGCTGCCTTCGGCCCAGGATGTGATCCTGGCGACCCGGGATCGAGTCCCACATTAGGCTCCCTGCGTGGAGTCGGCCTCTGCCCCTCTCTCTCTCTCATGAATAAATAAACAAAATCTTTAAAAGAAAAAAAAATTAAGTTGGCGGTCATCTCTCCTAGATCGTTAGCCCCTCCGATTTTCTGAAGCTCGATAAGCTGATGCTTCATTAAAACACAGGCGGGCCCCAACTACCCTGAATCCAGGATGGGAGGCAGCAGCGCGCCAGCGGAAGCCACCCCAGTCCCTGCGCTAAGTAGGGGTCAGGAGGTGCTGATCTCCAAGCCATCCCATGTTTTAGACACGTACGTAATGACAATCAGCACGTAATACTACGCAAGCCTATTGTGCCAAAAAAAAAAAAAAAAAAAGATGCATCTATTGGACGCAGGCCAAGCCTCTCGGCTGCCCGCCCGCAGCGCTGGGTTCTGAGACGTCCGGGCAGAGACGCTAAGGTGTCTGGAGTCGCTTACTTTTCTCCCCGACGTCCTTGCTTCCATCGCCACTTTCAGGGCAGCGCTACGGGGACAGACAGAACGACACGGTAAGACCGAAGGGGCCGCGGCGAGTCTTCCGCGAGCCCGAGGGCGTGCTCGGCACCGGGGAGGTCCGCGAGCCCCCCGCCCCCCGCCGCCCCCCCCCCCGGGCCCCCGCACGGACACTGTGCCTCGGGAGACCCGGGCCCCTGCCCCTGCCCCGGGCCCCCAGGGCCGCCTCACCGGGGCTGCCGGCGGGGAGCATCCCGCCTCCGCGCGAGTCCTCGGCTCCATGCGCTGCCAGCGCGGCTTCCAGGCCGCGGACTCGCGGGGCGCCCGAGACGCCGCGGCCCCGCCGCTTCCCCTCCGGTCTCTCTGGTCGCTTCCTCTCCTCCCAGAGAGGCCCTGCCCGCGCAGGCGCGCCCCCCCCCCCCCCCGAGCGCCGCGGCTTCCCCCTGCTGGCAGGAGGCCGGCACTGCGGCTGCCCGAGGGGGACCGCGGGGCGGAGGGGGCGGGGCGAAGGGGGCGGGCCGACCTGCGCAGCTTGGGCAAACCCCACCCACCCGGTCCTTAAGGATCCTTAATGACGGAACTTGAAGGCGCCCGTCCCTCCACCCCATAAGTTCCATGTCAACCATTTCCATTTTTTTAAAGATTTTATTTATTTATTCATGAGAGACGCAGAGAGAGAGGCAGAGACACAGGCAGAGGGAGAAGCAGGCTCCATGCACCGGGAGCCCGACGTGGGATTCGATCCCTGGTCTCCAGGATCACGCCCTGGGCCGAAGCCAGCCGCTAAACCGCTGAGCCACCCAAGGATCCCCAACCATTTCAATTTATATTTTAGGTGAGATTCCAGATGTTCTGAGAAAGTGAGGGGGCTTGTTAGCCAGCTTTCATGTAATTTGCTTGGTCGGTTTAGTTGGGGGAATTTCCAACGTCGTTAACTTAGGATCTTTCTTTCAGGGCTAATCAGACCCACCTTAGAGATGACCCTCTACTTTGCTGTCTGGAAGGTGCAGATCTGGTTGTAAAGGACTGGGAGCTATACGGAGGAAGAGGACTCACCGTCAAATATACACTTGACCGCCATGCAGAGACCCCCAAAAAAGTGGCCTTTGACAAGGAGGGGTACCAAGAGTTACCTGACAGCAAGAGTAGGTAGAGGAACCAGGGGACTTGGCTCCAGGATCACGCCTTGGGCCCAAGGCGGCGCTAAACCCAGGGATCCCTGAATGTGCACTTAAACTGTACATTTAAACTTAACCCTGAACTGTATATTTTTACCCTGGTTAAAATAGTAAATTTGGCTTAGTAATGAATACCAAATTAAAATAAGTAATTATTAACTGCAGGAAATAAAAAAGCTGAGCAGGAGAAGAGAAGTAATCATACTACTTCACCTAAAATGTTAGTAAGGTTAGTAGTGTTAGTAATGTTTACCCATACCCATTATGTATACCCTGTATGCATAATGAAGTAAACACAAACCTATTTAAAAACGACACTATAGGGCAGCCCGGGTGGCCCAGCGGTTTAGCGCCGCCTGTAGCCCGGGGTGTGATCCTGGAGACGTGGGATCGAGTCCCAAGTCGGGCTCCCTACATGGAGCCTGCTTCTCTGCCTGTGTCCCTGCCTCTCTCTCTCTCTCTCTCTCTCTCTGTATCTCTCATGAATAAATAAATATTTCTTTAAAAAATAAAAATAAAAACGACAGTATAACTAGATTGAGCAGATAAAGAGATGAGAAGTGTGGTGGGGGTGGAGGAAGGGATGGGGAAAGGCCGAAGAGCTAAATCCTCATCTTCCACCTAGTGAAGTCAATAGATAATACTTAAGAGTGAAAAACTGAGAAATAGCAATGCAAAGATTTTATATAGAGAAATGAAGGTAAATATCACAATGACCAGTTAAAAGAGGCAAAATGGGGGCACCTGGGTGGCTTGGTGCGTTAAGCGTCCAGCTCTTGATTTCGGTTCAGGTCGTGATCTCAGGCTGGTGGGATTGAGCCCCACCTCAGTCCCCACACTGAGCAGGGAGCCTGCCTGGGATTCTCTCTCTCCTTCTTCCTCTGCCCCTCCCTCCCAAATATAAATAAATAAATCTTTCTTTTTAAAAAGATGAAACGACTGCCTTTGGGGAGGGGAAAATTGGTACGGGGGTTTGGGGGTACAGCCTTTGCTGTTTCATTGCAACTTACAAGATTTCTACAGATTTGACTCTAAATCACAGAGATTCATAACTCTGCTAAAAGTAAAAACATCAAAGAAAAAAAAAAAGATTGCTCCAAACCCAAATTTTTGCTTCTGAAGAATTCACTTTCTGGTGAGGAAAATAGAAATGAAAATAAACAATTTGAAATCAAATGCAGTAGACTCAACAACAGAAATGCTTGCAATGACTGAGGGAGCACAGAAAACAATTGACTACTATCTGCAGAGTGGAGAGAGGGAGCCTAAGAGGACAGAATATTCAGCAATAATAAGGATGAAACAAGAGATACATTGTGTGTTAGGCACTTAGCAATGCAGAGTGCTGATGTGGCTTAAAAGCAAGATCCCAAATATTATACGTAATATACATGTTCGGATGTAATTTGAAAGTCAAGGAGAACATTAAGCTGTTAAATAATTATTAGAGAGAGTTGGAATGTAGGACAGGCTTTTTTTTTTTAAGATTTTATTTATTGGGGCACCTGGGTGGCTCAGTAGTGGAGCGTCTGCCTTTGGCTCAGGTGGTGATCCCGGGGTCCTGGGATCGAGTCTTGCATCAGGCTCTCCGCAGCAAACCTGCTTCTCCCTCTACCTATGCTCTGCCTCTCTCTATGTCTCTCATGAATAAATAAATAAAATCTTTAAAAAATAGAATTACTATATGATACTACAGTTCCACTTCTGGGTATGTAACTCAAGAAATTGAAAGTAAGTTCCCAAATAGATATTGAAACAACTATGTTCATAACAGCATTATTCACAATAACCAAAAGGTGGAAGCAACGCAACTGATGACAGGTGACAGAATGTGGTTATACAAATATGTAATGGGATATTATTCAATCTTAAAAAGGAAGGAAATTCTGATACATGTTACAACATGGATGAACAGGAAGGAAATAAGACAGTCACAAAGAAACATATTGGATGATTCCACTTATGTGAGTTACCTATAATTGTAAAATTCACCCAGACTAAAAGTAGACCTGTCCTTGTCAGGGGCCAGGAGGACGGGAGACTGGGGAGTTGTTATTTCCTGGGTAGAGAGTTTCAGCTTTGCAAGATGGAAAGAGTTCTGGAGATGAATGGTGCTGTGATGGTTGCACAACAACATGAATGTACTTAATGCCACTGAATGTGTATTTATTTATTTATTTATAGATTTTATTTATTTATTCATGAGAGACAGAGAGAGAGAGAGAGGCAGAGACACAGGCAGAGGGAGAAGCAGGCTCCATGCAGGGAGCCCGATCTGGGACTCGATCCCGGGTCCCTGGGGTCACACCCTGAGCCAATGGCAGGCACTAAACCGCTGAGCCACCCAGGGATCTCTGAATGTGCACTTCAACTGTACATTTAAACTTAATCCTGAACTGTATATTTTACCAAAGTTAAAATAGTAAATTTGGGGCACCTGGATGGCTCAATCGGTTAAGCACCTGTCTTCAGCTCAGGTCATGATCTGAGGATCCTGGGATCCAGCCCTGTATCAGGCTCCCTGCTCAGTGGGGAGTCTGCTTCTCCTTCTCCCTCTGCAACTTCCCCAGTTTATGTTCTCTCGCGCGCTTACTCTCTCCCTCTCAAATAAACAAGAATCTTAAACAAAATAGTATAGTTTAGTTGTGTGCATTTTACCGCAATTAAAAAAAAAAAAGTCTAAAGTTTTGTTGTGTGCATTTTACCGCAATTAAAAAAGCGACCTTGAAGTAACACGCAGGTTTCCCACTGAGGATTGACATTTGGCAAAATGTTAAATGTGCAAAAGCTATTAGAGGCCTGGATTTGGTAGTGAAACGTGTGCTATTTGAAGAGCACGGAAACAGCGATGGATAGGAGTGTTCTTCCCCCAGAAGCACAAACTTGCTTGATCCGTTTTCCCGAAGCAGATCCCACTGAGGAACGGTCAAGCAGAAGTGGGAAAACAGTTCTCTCGGATTCTCTGCACTTTGAAGGAATTATGCAAAGAACAACACAGTCCCCGGAGTCCTTTCAAGTCCGCGGCGTGCGGAGGGCTACACGAAAGGGCCGTAGTGCGGCGGGAACCTCCGTTAAAGTGCACCGAACACGCCCGGCCACCGCCACCGCCACTTGCGCCGTCCCCGGGACGGTCTGACGGGCTCCGGGGCACGAGGCGATCACTGCTCGCCCGGGGGAGGCCCCGGAGGGAGGGCGGCGGGGAGCCCGCACGCCGCACCCCGCACCCCGCAGCGCGCAGCAAAGCCCCGAGCCTGGCCTCCCCGCCCCTCCCCGAGGCGCGGGGACGCGAGGGGGCGGGACTTCGGCGGGGGCGGGGCTTCGGTGGGGGCGTGGCCGGCGCGGGGGCGGGGCCGACTGGCGGCGGCGCGTCGCTGCGCGGCACGTGTGAGAGCTCGGCCGCCGGCGGGCCCACGCGCGCTCCGGGCTCCGCGCGCTGGCGGCGCTGCTGCCGCTGCCTGTGCCGGGGCGCCCCCGCGGCCGGCTCCTCCGCTTGGCCGCCGCCGCCCTCCTGCGCCGGGAGCCGCGCTCGCCCCGCCTCGCCGCCCGGCCCGCGCCGCGCCCGCGCCCGCGCCCGCAGGCCCCGGGTAAGTGCGCCGCCTCGCCGCAGCCGCCCGGGCTCCGCGGTCGGGCCCCAGGGCCCCGCCCCAGCGGCCGTGCGCCCCGCGAAGGCGTCCCGAGCCCGCGGCGCCTCCGTGACGGACCGTGCCCGCGGGGGCGCGGCGGGAGCCCGAGGTCCGCTCCCGCGGGGCCGGGCCGGTCGGCAGGGGGCGCCGCGCGCTCCCGCCTCCCCGCGCCGCCCGCCGGCCGCGCACCCACGCCGGGCGCTCCCTGCCGTCCTCTGCCCGCGGGAGGGAGGAAGCCGCGCCGGGCCCCGGACCCTTGCAGCTCCGGGGTTGGGGGCGGGGCGCCCACGTGCCGGCCGCGAGCCCGCCGCATGCCCCGCGGGAGCCTCCAGCCTGCAGCCGAGGCGCCGCCGCGGTGCGTGTTCAAACTCGGCGGCGCCGCGTCCCTACCGCCTGCCCTGCGCGGGGGGTGTAGCAAAGCCTGAGCCTTAGCGCCTGGGTCACTAGCGCCTGCCGGGAGGTAGCATCTGTTGAGTTTCGCTCGTCAAATTTCTGATCCGGTGGTCAGACCACTTTTCTTTTTTCTTTTTTCTACAGGATTACGAAGGGCTTTTGTTTCAAGTCTCCAGTCATCTGTGAAAACAGCCATGCCCCACTGGTTTGGGGATGCTTTGAGAATTGAGTGATCAGTCAAAAATCAGCGGGTACGCTCATACTGAAAAGGGGATGCATAGGCAGTGATTTTGTTGGGTCATTAGGCAAGTAGCCAGCAGTCTGTATATATTAACAATTCCTTTTGAACCTATCTCTTGGTAGAGGCAGGGGCGATACAGGTATTAATAAAACATGGCTTTTGCCCCCAAGTAGGAGAGAGAGATTTCAGGATTGCTCTAGCCTCAGGTCCTTTACATGCGCTGGTCCCACTGCCTGGAACTCTCATCCATACCTTTTCGTGTCTAGTTCTTCCTTCAGGTCCTCTCTCGAAGGACACCTTCTTAGAAATGCTTCGTTAAAGAGCACCCCTCATCCTCCCCTTCCCTTTGCACTGCCTTATTTATGCATACATGTTTCTGAGATTATTATTTATTGATACATCCTTACAAATAAATGTAAGCTTAGTGAGGGCAAGAAATTGTCCCTTTTTCCCCAGTGCCTAGAATAGTGCCACACTTATAAAGGGTGCACAAATATTTGTGGAATGAATGAACCTAATGGACTTCATGATTTTGCATGTTAGAGTATAGTGTGTGCTCTGCCCTGAAGAAAGCGCTGTTTATTTACCCAGAGGGATTATTGACAGTTTGCAGGGGGTGCATGCATTTAAAAATTGGAAGTAGTATTCTAAACATAGGATTCAGACTGATACACCTTTTTTTTTTTAAGATGTTCATTTTGCAGGAAATAATGTTAAGGGATTATCAGCGTTGTATTACAATTTTGAATATGTTAAACTTTTTTGTGTCATGGGTGTAAAGGAAGCTTATAGGTGAATCTAATATCCTAATGAAAAAGATTTTAAAGTATTTTTTAAATTGTAATATTCCTTTCTTTTTTTTTTTTAAGATTTTATTTATTTATTCATGAGACACACACACACAGAGGCTGAGACACAGGCAGAGGAAGAAACAGGTCCATGCAGGGAGCCTGATATGGGACTCGATCCCGAGTCTCCAGGATCACACCCTGGGCCGAAGATGGCGCTAAACTGCTGAGCCACCCGGGGATCCCGAAATTGTAATATTCCTAATCTCATTTGGGTCATTTGGAATATAAAAGATACAAAACCCCATTATTTTATTACTCCCCTCAACAGATTGTGTAGGACTTTGAAGTTCATGGGTACCAGAAGCTTCTTTCTCTTCTTGGCTGTAGAATCAAGCTTCTGGTCTACATTACTTGACTGTGATTACTATTCTGGATCATGTATTTGTGCAGCATACCGTTTCTTTAAAAACATTTTTTAAAGTACCATTAAAAACTCATGAAACTGGACCTCCCACCCTTCCTCCCCTCTTTATTTTTTTGATTGTTATTTATTTATATTAAGGATTTTATTTATTTATTCATGAGAGACACAGAGAAAGAGAGAGGCAGAAACATAGGCAGAGGGAGAAGCAGGCTCCCTGTGGGGAGCATGATGCGGGGACTGGAACTTGGATTCGATCCAAGGACCCTGGGATCACGACCTGAGTCAAAGGCAAACACTCAACCACTCAGCACCCCCTTTTAAAAAGCCAGTCATGTTTTTACAGCTTTGAGATACAGTGCTTGAATATGCATATTTGGGTTTGTTTTCTTTTTAAGATTTTTTATTTATTCATGAGAGAGAGAGAAAGAGGCAGAGACACAGGCAGAGGGAGAAGCAGGCTCCACGCTGGGAGCCTGACATGGGACTTGATCCAGACATGGGACTCGATCCAGACGTGGGACTCGATCCTGGGTCTCCAGGATCACGCCCTGGGCCAAAGGCAGCCCTAAACCGCTGAGCCACCCGGGCTGCCCGAATATGTGTATTTGGATTTTCCTGAATGCTGAACTGATTTTTTTCCTTTTTCTTTTTTTTTAAGGTTTTATTTATTTATTCATGAGAGACAGAGAGAGAGAGTGAGTCAGACACACAGAGGGAAAAGCAGGCTCCATGCAGGGACCCCGATGTAGGACTCTATCCTGGATTTGAGGATCACGCCCTGAGCTGAAGGCAGATGCTCAACCGCTGAGCCACCCAGGTGTCCCCAAAACTAATTTTATTAGGAAAATCATACTGGGGCAGTCAGAGTGGTTTTATCTTTCTGATTGAATTCTTCCCAGCCTCTTAGGTTCCTCGATCTGCTCCCTTCCTCTCATTTAAAAATTACTGCATTTTATTCTTCGCTTTTATATGGTTCTTGCTCGTGAAAACGGTACTAATTTGAGTTCTCTCTTTCTTGGTCCAGAAGTTTGCACAGCTGTTGTGTAAATATATTTTTGGGTTCTAAGCCCACTGAGAAAACTTAGCAAAATATATATTAACAGATCTCTAATCATTGGTGCTATGTATACTTTAATAATTAATGTGTGATAGAGCCATTTGCTAAAACAAATGAAAACTATAATTTAATTTGAAACACAAAAGTGAGATTAGTTAATGAGCTTGTCTTTACAGTTAAATATAACAAGAAAAAGATTTTGGGCGAGTGTCCTCAAGTATCAAGAAAAAGCCTGCCAGAAAATATTAAAGGCCCATTTATTTGGTGCTGTTGGCAGTGCTGTGAGGGTCTCTTAAAATTAAATGGTATTTGAAGGAGGAAACCATGTTTAATCATTAGCCCAGAGAACAAAAGAAGCATAAGAAGCTTTGTTTTCCCCAGACTCAGCAATACAGTTCTGCTGTGTAAACCATCCGTAATAAATATTAATGACCAACAGTTGAATAGAAAAAGCTATTTCAAAAAAATAAATAAATAAAAATACAAAAAGAAAGAAAGAAAGAAAGAAAGAAAGAAAGAAAGAAAGAAAGAAAGAAAGAAAGAGTTATTACAGGGATCCCTGGGTGGCTCGGCGGTTTAGTGCCACCTTCGGCCCAGGGCGTGATCCCCAGGTCCTGGGATTGAGTCTTGCATCGGGCTCCCTGTATGGAGCCTGCTTCTCCCTCGGCCTGTGTCTCTGCCTCTCTCTCTGTGTCTCTCATGAATAAATAAATAAAATTTAAAAAAAAATTAGCTATTACAAACCTTTGAGCAAGTCATCATTTTTCTGCTTTACAGAGAAAACCCAGCGTAAAGGGGAAGTGACCCACGTACAGTAAACAGCAGAATCTAGATGGGGTTGAAGCCAGTGGGTGATACTTCATGTGCATGGTCGGCCTATACTCTCATTCCAGGGATGGTAGGCATAACAGTGCTCTTGTAAACTTTCTAGAATTTTGTTCATGAAACCATTGATGTGGGCACAGAGGGGAGCAAGGAGTTGGAGTTTCAACCATATTCCAACTTAGGTGACTAGTAGTTGGTGGCAGCAACATCCCCTGAGGTAAGAAGTGCAATCTAAACATGCACAAAAGATGTGTGCTGGTAGTGGGAAAAGATGAGCTCAGTTTAGGGCATTTTGAATTTGAGCATTTGATTCAGCCCTTCCTGGCTGGGTAAACTGGAGCAGATGTGTAATCTCTGGGGATGCTCCTGACCCCTGAGCCACAGGGTTGAAGAGAGGCTTCAGCGAGTTCACTCTGCACGCTCTGCAACGGCTTAGCTGTTCTTACTGTTGCTTTGGGCCCCCAAGCAAAGCCAGAAGGAAGTCGGAGATGGATCTTGGCTGGAAAAATGTGGGAGTAAGCAGGGAACAAGATGGGGATAGGAAGCTTAGAGATCCCCACATTTTAGGAGCATGAGAGAAGGCAGGGAGAAGAGCACTCTGAGAAGCAGGAGAAAAGCAAGGAGTCAAAACAGTTTCAAGGAAGCTAAGCAGTGAACTGTGTCCAGTTGGAAAAAGACGTCACTCAGAGCCGAGATTGAGTGGCTGTAGTTTTGGCACGAAGAAGCCACTGCTGAACTTAAAAGAAACCATTTCAGTGGTGTGTTGGAGGCAGAGGCCAGGTCTTGCACTGAATGTTAGCTCCTCCCTGGCAGGGCGTTAGCTTGAGTTGCTGCAGCGGCTCTTCAGAGTGCCTGGAACAATGCCTGGTGTGGGTGCGTGGTGACTGTTTGTTGAGGGGATGAAGGAGTGAGTGAGTGTTAGAATGACTGTGGATTTCTTTCAAAGGGGTTGCAATATTTAGGAAATGGTCTTGTGAATATGCCGGAACGAGATGTGTCTGTCAGAGGCTCCCCATTTTCTTTGTGAATGGCGAGCAGGACTTGGAGAGGACTGTAGTGACCAGGGATGGCTGTCATAAGAGAGGAACTCCCCTGACCTGGTGTGGTTTTCTCCAGCAGCAACCAGGAGCACAGGTTTAGACAGTGGGATTGGTACTTGCTTGGGGTTTAGTGAGACTCCTGGAGCAGGACCAGTGAGCAAGAGTGTTGAGTGGTGGCTAACAGGTATTGTGGTTTGGGGCATTTGAAGAAGTGAGAGTAGGAGAGATGGGGTCTTGGGACCAGTTTGAAGAACAAGTGATGGGAGGGAGCAGAACACAAGAATGGAAAAAAATCGGTGGTTGGATCAAACAGACTAGTTTGTGTATCTCTTTATAATTGTATGTTTGAAATTTCTTTTTTTAGAAAAGATTTTATTTATTCATTCATGAGAGACACAGAGACAGAGACACAGAGGCAGAGAGAGAAGCAGGCTCCACGCAGGGAGCCTGATGTGGGACTTGATTCCCTGTTTGAAATTTCTTAAAGTTAAAAGCTCAAAGTAGATGTGGTAACCTCCCCATGTTCCCACCACTCAGTAATTACCTGCCTCGTTTCAAGTCTATACCTGCTCCACTTCCATTCACCACTGGTAAATTATTTTGAAGCAAATTCCAGACTTCATAATTTTTTAGCCATAAATATTTCAGTTTGTATCCCTGAAACATAAGGATTCTATTTTTAAATGTAACCACAGCAACATAATTGCAGCTTAAAAAGTTGACAGTACTGGGGCACCTAGGTGACTCAGTCGGTGAAATGTCCAACTCTTGTCTATTCTTGATTTCGGCTCAGGTCAATGTCTCAGGGCCATGGGATCGAGTCCAGTGTCAGGCTCTAAGCGAGGACTGTGCTTGAGATTCTCTTCCTCTGCACGCTCTCAAACCTCCTCTCATGCTCACACATACTCGTGTTTTCTCCCTCCAAAAAAGAAAAAAAAAAAAAGTTGACAATACTACCTTAATGTCATCAAGTATCCCTGATTGACTCCAACACTTTTTTTTTTTTTTTTTAAGATTTTATTTATTTACTCATGAGAGAGACACAGAGAGAGAGGCGGAAACACAGGCAGAGGGAGAAGCAGGCTCCCTGCAGGGAGCCCGACGTGGGCCTCGATCCTGGGTCTCCAGGATCACACCCTGGACTGAAGGCGGCACTAAACCGCTGAGCCCCGCCCCCCCCCCCCCCCCCCCCCAGGCTGCCCAACACTTTTTTTTAATAGTCCACTTGTTTATTTTTTATAATTATTTTTTAATGTTTTTTTAAATATTTTATTTATTCATGAGAGACACACAGGGAGAGAGAGAGGCAGAGACACAGGCAGAGGGAGAAGCAGGCTCCATGCAGGGAGCCCGATATGGGACTCGATCCCAGGTCTCCAGGATCACGCCCTGGGCTGAAGGCAGCACTAAACCGCTGAGCCACCCAGTCGGTCTTTCTTTCTTTCTTTTCTTTCTTTTCTTTCTTTCTTTCTTTTCTTTCTTTCATTTATAGAATAGTCGATTTGTTTAAAGAAGGATCCACTCATTGCATTACTTTGTAAGTTTACCTGTAAGTTCCTCTCCCTCTTTTTCCCCTTGTTATTTATTAGTTGAAGGAACTGTCTTTGTCCTTGTAGAGTTTCCCACATTCAGAATTTTGCTGCCTCCTTCCCTGTGGTGATATTTGACCTCTTCCATCCCTGCATCCCATCTAATCTGCCAATTCAACATCGAGTTCCAAGCAGTAAGAACACTTCATAGATAATAGCGTGTGCTTTCAGGGCCAGGCAGTGTGGCTGGTGGTGTATTTTTTGTGATGCTTGTGGCCATTCGTGATAATTGGTTGTCCAAGTCCACTATTTCCTTAGAGATATGCTACTTAGTGTGTCTTCGATCTCTGTAGGCGGAGAACAGTTTCAGCACCTGTTCCAGGAAGTCTACAGAATATCTATCAATGCCCATTACACCACTCTGAATTCTCTGGCATGTACAAAAGAAGTAATATTCTCAAAGAATCTGCTTGAGTTTGTTTTGTTCCTACTATGGCTAAGCTAACTGCTTTGTCATTTCATTTCATCTTCATGGCAGCCCTGTGGTGCACATGTTATTCCCATTCTACAGATGAAGAGCAGAAACTCAAAGAAATTAACTTCCTTGGGCCAAAAAGGGAAAAAAAATCATGGTACCCAGGAGTCCACGTGGTAGTGCAGATGAAGGGAAGTAAAATGGGAAGATGTAGAGTTAATAGAGAGGAGGGCACAAGAGTTAGGACTCATCATGGCCTTCGGATGAGTCCTGAAGGACGGGTGAGGCCAGGGTGCCCTGAGACAGGTATGGAGAAGCTCCCACTGGAGAGAGCTCATGAGCAGTCAGGCAGGAAACAGGTAGCTTTGGGGCTGGGCCTGCATTGTTGGAGGCATGTGGAAGATAATGATACGGGTCACTAGATGACGGGCGGTGCCAGAGCAGGACAGTGCAGACATTTCTGCAGAGGAAATAATTGATGTTTCCATCAAGGCTTCTGACCGTTGGTTTTCAAGAAGGAGCTTGATGAACCCTCTGCATTCTGGGAAGAAGGTAGACATCCTGCTGACCATACAGTCCCTGAGCCAGGCTGCGGATGTGGCTATTACTGGTTGTGCTTTCCTCTCTGCTGAGAATCCAGGCCTGGAAAGGTATGAGGATCTCCTAGTGGGTCCTGGCATGCCAGCTGGGAGCCTTGGACTGTCATTGGGAAGCCGTCGCAGGCTTGGGGTAAGAGTATGTGTAACACAGTGTAGTGCCTGGCTTCGGGGTGTCCCTAGGTACCTGCAACACCCCAGAACCATAAGTGGACTTCTCTTCTCCCACCACCTGATTCTCTGCTTGGGGTTTCTGTGGCAGGAAGAGCTCCCCTGTCCTCTCAGGTCCCTGAGGCAGAAAACCTGAGTCATCTTGGAGTGTTTCCTCTTTCTGCCCACATTTGTCATCCAGTCTTGTTTCCACCACCTCCTTAATGTCCCTGAATCCAAACTTCCTTTCTGTCGCCCTTGCCTCAGCTTTAGATCATGTTGTACTAATTTCTTGGCTCAATTTCAGCTATATATTCTCTCTCTCTCTTTTTTTTTTTTTATCCTTCCTTAAGTTTTATTTATTTCTTTATTTTTAGTAATCTCTACACCCAACATGGGGGACTGAAATTCACAGGCCCGAGATGAAGAGCCACATGCTTTTTGGAGCCAGCCAGGCGCCCCTCGGCTACATCCTCTTACCTAGTCTTCCAGCGGACCCCAGTTTCTCTTTGAAGAGGTGCTGCAGAATCTTTCTAGCTCACATCCAGTGCTGGTTTGGTTTTCAAGATGGAATTCCCTGCGTTCTTCCTGGTGTGCCATCTGCCCACTCCCTGGCTTTAGTTCCAGACTCTCTCATTGTGTGTTTTACCCTCCACCAAGCAGAATGAGCTCCTAGGGCCTCTCCCAGCACTCCTTGCTCGCTCATGCCTCCGTGTATGCACATGCTATTCCGCCTCTTGCCCCAAATAGCCTCCGCCCTGCTTTCTACGAACTTATCCGATCCTCAGAACTTGGCTCAGGTGTTCATTTCTGGTCTTCCATTAGGAAAGAGGTCCTCAGGACGCCCGGGTGGCTCAGTGGTTGAGCATCCACCTCCGGCTCAGGGCGTGACCCCAGGGTCCTGGGATCGAGTCCCACGTCGGGCTCCCTGCATGGAGCCTGCTTCTCCCTCTGCCTGTGTCTCTGCCCTTTTCTCTGTGTCTCTCATGAATAGATAAAATCTTTTTTTTTTTTTTTTAAAGGAAAGAGGTCCTCTCTGACACCCTCCCCACCAGCACCCTCTGAGGTCTTCTATGTGTTTCCATAGTCCCCGAGTGACACCCCCCATGCCCTTTGTATCTCCCTCCCTGGCATGTGGGCTCTGTGAGGGCAGCTTTGGTGATAAAAAGTGAGCATAAAATAGCATCAGCATTTCACAAACCAGCATTCTTTTTTTTATATACTTTGCTTAGAACAGATAAGGAATAAATGTTTTCTTGTTAGATTATTATTATTATTATTTTATTTGTTCATGAGAGACACAGGCAGAGGGAGAAGCAGACCCCTGGGGGGAGCCCAATGCGGGACTCGATCCCAGGACCCCAGGATCACGACCTAAGCTGAAGGCAGATGCTCAACCGCTGAGCCCCCAGGTGCCCTTCTTATTTGAGTTAGAGGTGATTTTGTGTAACTAGTTATGGTCTACTTCTGGTCTGGTTTCTTGATTTCTTTTGCTTTCTTTAAATTTTTTGTCTTTCAAAGGAAAATGATTTTATTAGCATCATTCTTATCTTTTTTCTCTTTCTCTTGTTTTTGTTTTTGGTCACCATCATCCTTTTTCCTTTCATTTTGTGCATGTATTTGTCTTTTTCTTTACTTTCCACTTTAGATTTTTGACAATGAGGCAAGATCAAATCTGGAGTCTTTCTTTTATATATATATATTTATATATATGTATATATGTTTATTTATGTATGTACGTAATCTCTATATTCAGCATGGAGCTCAAACTCATGACCCTGAGATCAAGAGTTGCATGCTCCTCCAACTGAGCCAGCCAGGAACCCCACAGATGTGGATTCTTAAACTTTAGTTCGTTGTAATTATTCTGCTGTAGATGCTCCTATAGTTGGGTTTCTTGTTAACTAGACCTTGGGGAACCTTAGAATATTGATTTTCTACTCATTTATGTTCTTTATGAGTATGTTTACTAAGTTTGTTAGCATGTTAATTATGTCATCTCCCTATATAATTAAGATAGGAAAACTTTTATCCTTTTTACACTAAGAGCATCAAGTAAGATCAAATTAGATAAATGTATTTATTTTGATTGCCACAGGTTACCCCTCTGGCAAGCTGCTCAGTACTGGGAAGTATGTATGGCTTCTCAGACTTTCCCTCATTACATTGTGTGTTGGCTGGTTAAATGATAATCTGTGCTGTTTAAATTGTGGCAAAATACACATGATGTGTAAAATCATCTTAATCATTTTTTTAATAAGATTTTATTTATTTATTTCTTTGAGAGAGAGCATGAGCGGGGGTGGGGGGGAGTGGAAGGGGGGGTGGCCAGAGGGAGAAGCAGACTCCCTGCTGAGCAAGGAGCCGGATGCGGGGCTCAACCTCAGGACCCTGAGATCATGACCTGGGCCAAAGGCAGACACTTAACTGACTGAACCACTTAAGTGCCCCCATCTTATCCATTTTTAAGCGTACAGTTCAGTAGTGTTCAATACATTCACACTGTTGTCCAATCAGAATGCAGAACTCTTTTTAAAGAGTTAGAATCTTTTTTTTTTTCTTTTAATTTATTTATGATAGAGAGAGAGAGAGAGGCAGAGACACAGACAGAGGGAGAAGCAGGCTCCATGCACCGGGAGCCCGACATGGGATTCGATCCCGGGTCTCCAGGATCGTGCCCTGGGCCAAAGGCAGGCGCTAAACCGCTGCGCCACCCAGGGATCCCTAAAGAGTTAGAATCTTGCAAACTGAAATCTTGCAAAACTGAAACACTATACCCATTAAACAACTCATGCCCCTTGCTTTTTTTTTTATATGGTGTGAGTATATGTTCATGTCAGTAAGTGTATTTATGCACTATTTTTATTTAATCAGTTTTTTGAAAGGATAATTATGTGAAACAAAGTTCAAGGGATCTAACTATGACATTCAGTAAAAACAGCAAGTCTCTCTGTTGTGCCCAGCCACCCAACCCACCTTTCCCACTTTCTGTTCATGTTGTTTCTACATATTGTTTAGTTTATGAACCCATCATTGTTCTTTGTTTTTTGCTAACATAAACGCACTGAGGTGAGTATCCTTACAGCTAAACCTTGCTGCACTTTAAAAAAAATTAAACACTTTAATCATCTTAAGATAGTCTGAAAGTAACATTTCTGGGTCAAAGGGCATACATTTTTTTAAGGTTTTTGATGCACAGTTTCAAAATCTACGTAGAATTTTTCTGTGCCACCAAAGGTATATACCAGCATGGGAAAGAATTGTTTTCTTTTCTTTTCTTTTTTTAAGATTTTATTTATTTATTCCTAAGAGACACGGATAGAGAGGCAGAGACACAGGCAGAGGGAGAAGCAGGCTCCACTCAGGGAGCCTGATTGAGACTCGATCCCGGGACTCCGGGATCACGCCCTGAGCCAAAGGAAGACGCTTGACCGCTAAGCCACCCAGGCGTCCCAAGAATTGTCTTAATAAATGAATTTGAGGAACCTAGGAACAAAGTTAACTGTGCCTCTGCTGAAACCCAGCTCTTTATAGAAGTGATTAATTCCTGTTCTCTCTTCCTTCCTAAAAGGTTCTCTTAAATGTTTTCTTGGAGCCTTAAAAATGGAGATGACGGAAGTGACTGGTGTGTCCTTGAAACGTGGGTCTCTTGCTGTCGAAGGTAATGACAGCATGGCCCCAGCTGAGGAGGCAAAAAGACAGAAAGTCTTGGATGGCTGCCTGCCCACAGGTCAGGACGGGCTGGAGCATGGCTCTCCACCCACCAGTGGACATGTGCCTGGGCCACCTGAAGCTGTAAATGCCGGACAGGGTAGAAAGAACTCTGATGTGCAGTTGGAAGAAGAGGAAGAAGAGGAAGAAGATGGCCTTTCTGAGGAGGCTGAAGAGGAGGAAGAAGCCGAGAGTTTTGCAGACATGATGAAGCATGGGCTCACTGAACTTGATGTTGGCATCACCAAGTTTGTAAGTTCTCATCAGGGCTTCTCAGGCATCTTGAAAGAAAGGTATGTTTCATTTACATGTCAAGTTATTTTAGTTCTGTTTGTTCTTCTCTTTACAAAGGAATCAACAATAGGTTCTTTTTTTTAAGATTTTATTTATTCATGAGAGACACAAGGAGAGGGAGAAGCAGGTTCCATGCAGGGAGCCTGATATGGGACTCAATCCTGGGACCCCAGGAACATGCCCTGGGCTAACGGCAGGGGCTAAACCGCTGAGCCACCCAGGCATCCCAACAATACGTTCTTCTGTTTAGCTTATTGTCCCTAATGATTGTGTATTGATGGTCACCTAGGAATAGGGTGGAGGAAAGCTGCCTAAGTAGATGAAGCCACATAAACATAAAATGAGTAAATGCAAATAATTTTTTGTGGCATGCCTTGCTAACATGTGAATGAATGCTGTTCACTTCTTTAAAATTAATTATTTTAAATGATTTTAAGTTGTCTCTTGAAATGGTCTTCAGATCTTAAATTCTTAACTCTTGGGGATCCCTGGGTGGCTCCGCGGTTTCGCGCCTGCCTTTGGCCCAGGGCACAATCCTGGAGTCCCAGCGTGGAGCCTGCTTCTCCCTCTGCCTGCGTCTCTGCCTCTCTCTGTCTCTCTGTGTCTATCATGAATAAATAAAAATAAATCTTTAAAAAGAAAATAAATAAATAAATTCTTAATTCTTTCACTTGAAGGTTCCACATCTACAGTAGGAAAAAGGTAGTCTTTGGAGACACATGGATCTGGTTGTGAATCTAGTCTGGTCACTGCATTTACTTAACTCAGAGCCTCAGTATCCTCATCCAAAAAATGGATCCTAATACCACCTTGGGGTTTTTGAGAGGATTTTAAATAATGTGTGTAGAGTATTTAGCATAAAGGTAAGCTTCAGATTGGTTCATGATAGATTTATTGGGTTCTAATTTAATTAACCATGCCATGTTTTATGATTCACTCTAGTAAGGACTGCCTATAGTCTTAGGGTAACATTACTAAGCTTTGATTTATGCATTTCTCTGAAAAAATGTTCTAGAAGTTCAGAGGGTCTTTTCTTTACATTCTAATATAAAGTCAAGCTGTGGCTTAGAATTCATTAAGCACCCAGAAAAAAATAACTCCATATGAACTTTGAACTGAAGATTTTTTTTTAAATCCCTGGTTTTTTTTGTTTGTTTTTTTAAGATTTTTTATTTATTCACAGAGACAGAGACAGAGAGGCAGAGACACAGGGAGAAGGAGAAGCAGGCTCCTCCATGCAGGAAGCCCCACGTGGGACTCGATCCCGGGTTTCCAGGATCACACCCCAGGCTGCAGGTGGCGCTAAACCGCTGCACCACAGGGGCTGCCCTAAATCCCAGTTTTGTACAACAGGAAGGCTTACTGTTGATAAACTTTCTCCTAAAATTAATAGGAAGTAAAATGTTAATGCTTTTTCTTTTCATCAGATACTCAGACTTCGTTGTTCACGAAATAGGAAAAGATGGACGGATCAGCCATTTGGATGATTTGTCCGTCCCAGTGGATGAGGAGGTAAGAACAAATCTCCAACAAAAGTCACTTTCTGTATAAAATAGCGTTTCCTAGAGATCCAAGAATATAGAGCAATAACAGCTTTGAATTCTGTGTGTGACTCACTGGGAATTTCATCATTTTCAAGGATCCTTCAGAAGATGTATTTACGGTTTTGACAGCTGAAGAAAAGCAGCGTTTAGAAGAGCTCCAGCTTTTTAAAAATAAGGAAACCAGTGTTGCCATTGAGGTAAATAGCACAAAAATGTATGGGACAATTTTTTAGGGTTTTGATTGCTTCTTTTTGTGTGAACATCTCTGTGTACTAAAAAAATTACAATAGTTAACAAAAGGATGACCTTGCTGTATTTGATCTAAAAGATCATTACACTAAAAATCTTATCAGTGGCAGGTAACCAGTATCCAGATAAAGTAAAGCAAAAAAAAGTTACGTTTTTGCTTTAAGAAAATTTTACATGGGGAAAAAAAAAAGAAAATTTTATATGGGCAGCCCAGGTGGCTCAGTGGTTTAGCGCCACCTTCAGCCCAGGGCCTGATCCTGGAGACCCGGGATCGAGTCCCGCATCGGGCTCCCTGCATGGAGCCTGCTTCTCCCTCTGCCTGTGTCTCTGCCTCTCTCTCTCTCTCTCTCTCTCTCTGTCTCTCACGAATAAATAAATCTTTTTTTTAAAAAAAAAGAAAATTTTATATGACCACAAATCAACAAAGAAATGTGTTGGCACCACAGAGTGACCTTTCTGTCACGTGGTGTCTGTAGCCAAAGGACTACAATAGCCTGACAGTCATGTATGGCCTAATAGGGAGACCCTGGCCCTGGCTCTGCCTCCTATGGCCTCTGGGTCTCACATGGGTCTTTGGAGGGAGAGGGGTTAGGGAAAGAGGTAAGGAAAATATCTTTGCTCAACTTGAGTCTGCTTCTGCTGTTCAGGAAAAGGAGAGCTCAGCTACTAGATAGAGTAGTAGCCTTGTCTAAAGCTTTTGTTATGAAAATTTTATTCTTAGTGCTGTCCAGTGGAATTATAATGTGAGCCATGTTTTTTTTTTTTTTTTTTTTTTTTTTTTTAATTTTTATTTATTTATGATAGTCACAGAGAGAGAGAGAGAGAGAGGCAGAGACACAGGCAGAGGGAGAAGCAGGCTCCATGCACCGGGAGCCCGACGTGGGATTCGATCCCGGGTCTCCGGGATCGCGCCCTGGGCCAAAGGCAGGCGCCAAACCGCTGCGCCACCCAGGGATCCCATGAGCCATGTTTTTAATTTTAACTCCTCTAAAAATTTAAAAGACAGGTGAAATTAATTTTAACAATATATTTTATTTACCCTAATACATTTGAAATACCATTTTGGGGCACCTATGTGGCCTAACATAGTTAAGCATCCACCTCATGATTTCAGCCCAGGACATGGTCTCAGGGTCCGTGTTGGGCTCTGCACTTAGAGAGGAGTCTGCTTGAGATTCTTCCTCTCTGTCCTTCCCCCCACGCTTGCTCTCTCACTCATTCATGCACGCGCTCTCTCTAGAATAAATCTTTAAAAAAATAAAATATCGTTTCAATAGGTAATCAGTATTTTTCAAAATTCCAAATGAGATGTTTTACATTCTTTTTTTTCCTACTTTGTTAGTCAGGATCCAGTCAGTGATCTTTCATGCTGGTAACATAGCTCAGTTCAGACTGGCCACATTTCAAGTGCCCAGTTGCCGTCTGTGGCCTGGCTGCCATATGGACAGAGCAGCTCTAGGCGATAAAAGATTTTTAGAATTTTAAGTTTATGTTGATTTGGGGTTGTCCAGAATTCCCCCTTCCATTGCTCCCAGTTGACAAGAGCTTACCATAACTTTCAGAATTCATTATCTGCCCCCAGCCCTCGTCTCCTTTTCCCCTCCACCTGGACATCCCAAAAGTATATAATGTTATGATTTTAAGGTTCATCAGTTACTGAATTTATCCCTGGACAGAATCTTTAGCAATGCCAAGGAAAAAACTAAGAATTGTTTTTAAGAGCAGTCCAGGAGGATGGTCCAGGTTTCTTTTGCTTGTGCAACGCAGTAGCATATCTTAGCCCTATAATGTGCATTTTCCCATGTGGGTGGCAAAATTTACTGTCATTTGGAAAAAATATACCATCTACTGAAAGTTTTTACCTTTTTTTTTTTTTAAGATTTTATTTATTTATTCATGAGAGACAGAGAGAGAGAGAGAGAGAGAGGCAGAGAGACAGGCAGAGGGAGAAGCAGGCTCTATGTAGGAGCCCGATGTGGGACTCCATCCCAGGTCTCCAGGATCACACCCTGGGCTGAAGCCAGGTGCCAAACCACTGAGTCACCCAGGGATCCAGTTTTTACCTTTAAAGATAAATCCTGGACAAGTTTCCTTGTTACTTGCCAAATTTTTGAAGTCTAAATATGTATTCAGTCGTATGCGCAAAGTTTGATTCCAACTGAGTTTTGTTTTTTTTTTTTTAAGATTTTATTTATTTGGGGTGCCTGGGTGGCTCAGTCAGTTAAGGGGTCTGTCTTTGGCTTGGGTCATGATCCCAGGGTCCTGGGATCGAGCCCCATGTCAGGGTCCCTGCTCAGCAGGGAGTCTGCTTCTCCCTCTTCCTCTGCCTCTTCTCTGGCTTGTGCATGCTGATGCGCATGCTCTTTCCCATTCTCTCCCTCAAGTAAATAAATATATTTTTTAAAAAACTTACTTATTTGAGGGAGTAAGAGAAAGAGAGCATGAGCAGGAGGAGGGGCAGAGGGAGAAGCAGACTCTGAGATCATGACCTGAGCCAAAGTCAGACCTTAACCAGCTATGCCACCCAGGTTCCCCTGAATAACAGTTCTGAGCTAACAAGTTTACATTTTCTTGATGTTGATTTTATTTTTTACTGAGAACAAATGAGCTAGAATGTCATTGTAAGATAATTCAGTATAGAAGAGGATTCATTGTGAGGCATTTGTAGATTGGCCTATTCAAGGGAGTTGAGTTTCTGAAATCCCAAAATGCCCAACTTGCCTACATTGCCATCTGTGAGCCATGAGGCATTCGTCCCGCAGAGTCGCTGAGCAAAAGTGTCTGTGATGGGTGCCTCTGGCTATGTGACCTTAGACACATTACTTCACTTCTCTCAGCCTTGTTTTCCTTATCTCCAAATACATATAGTGGTGGCACGGTAGGGGGATGATTGGGATGAAATAAGCCGATGACGGTGAAGTTCTTGCTACGGTGCCTGGCAGATGTCCTGCTCAGTAAACAGGCTCTTAAGATGTGCAGCATTATTATTTTTTTTTTTTAAGGATTTATTTATTTATTCATTCAGAGAGAGCGAAGAGAGAGGCATAGACATAGGCAGAGGGAGAAGTAGGCTCCAGGCAGGAAGCCCGATGTGGGACTCAATCCTGGGTCTCCAGGATCACACCCTGGGCTGCAGGCAGCGCTAAACTGCTGCACCACTGGGGCTGCCCGATGTGCAGCATTATAAAGCTCTGAAAGATTTTTGAAATCATACCCGTGGACTTCTGTTACTTTTGCACAGTTGATAATGTGACTAATGTTTTTATTGAATCATTGGTATTATTTCCTTATTTAATGTTTATTAAATCAGTAGTTACATTATTTCCATTCTTAATAGGTTGTTGAGGACACGAAAGAGAAAAGAACTGTCATCCATCAAGCAATTAAATCACTGTTTCCAGGATTAGAGACAAAAACAGAGGACAGAGAGGGCAAGAAATACATTGTAGCCTACCATGCAGCTGGGAAAAAGGCTTTGGCAAGTAAGTGTGCGAGTGACCTGGCATTTCCTCTGTCAGTGGTCACAAGTGGCATCCCGTTCCTCTTGCTCCTTGCCTGTTCATGTTGCGGGCTACTTGGCTGTTACGCTGGAAAGGATACCGATCATGTCATTCCCTCAAAGAAGGTAAATAAAGTTCACATTCACAGAGCAGTCCTACAGACTGTCTGGAAGGGGCCCTAGGTCTCTCATGTGAGTCGAGATACGCTATAGTTACAGTGGCGCCTAAGAGATAGTCCTAGGAATTTGATATGTTCCCTGAAGAGCAGAATGGGCTCAGTGGCAATTCAAGAAGAAAATGGAAGGACATTGCTCATTCTGTGTTCTTAATGGAGGGAAGAAAGCTATCAGATGAACCAAAAATCCCAGTGGCATTTTTTTCTGCAAAGCCCCTTTATTGGAAGAGCTGCTGCTTTCTAGCCATGTATTTTCACTCACACATAAAAAACATGGAATATATGGGAAAGCGCCCCTTTGCCCAGGCTCATCTTCCATTGTGTATCATTCCCTTGAAACGAATGTGTTGTCAGTGAATCTCTTCGATATTTATACTCTGATAATGTTCTACAGCCACAGAAATTTCTACTTGCATATAACCTTAAGAAAATTAGGTAACTTTTCTTCTTTTACCTGCCAAATCGGCAGACAGAATTCTAATGAAAATGACAGTGGGGAAAAAAGAGATTTCTTCACCCTCATCCCCTACCAGTGATGGCTTCTATTAGGGAAGAGTTATTTCCAGATCTATTTGTCAGAGCAAAACTCCAAGACAATAACAAAAGACTATTCATGCTGTTAGTGCTGTGTCAGTATTCTCTTAGGTTAATGCTGTGAATGGATGAAGCTTTAATTGTTTGTAACTATGATTCTAGTGAAATGAGAGCAGTATAAGAAAAATGGGAGCAGAAATAAGGTTTAGCTGTGCCTAAAAAAAAATAGTGTAAAAATAATGTCAGTTCAGTAAGTGTAGATATGACCTAGAAATCAGAAATCCTGAGCAGGTGGGGAGGAGAAGGTGGACACTGGAGGCCACTTCTCAGTGGATACCACAAAGAAAATGACCTGCGTTCTAGAACGACTAGGGGCATAGGTTGTTAATCACTTCTCAAACCACATACTGATGGCTTGGTTGCTGTACATTTCTTTGATGTCTCAGTCACCGTATAAGATAATACTCCAGCCAGGGTTGTTGAGGAGCATTAAACACAGCGGAAAGTGATTTGAGTGACTTTTTTGCATTCTCTCAAGACTGACAGATGGCTGGTAACTATCCTAGATGTAGAGAGGGTGACTTACTACTATAGTAGATGCCATGGTGTATTCAGTCTCAGTTCTCTCAAGGGGCCCAGGCTGAGAACAGCTGCTGGGGAGCTGTTCCTTGTAGAGGCAGTCCACATTGGTCAGCCAACTTCTTTGAAAGGCAAAAAGAAAAGGCAAGGTCTTAATTCTGCTGAATGTGGTCATGAGGAAGCAGATTGGCAAAACCTGTATTTTTTTGACTGGCTACTTCTGGGAAACGATCTTTATTTCTTAGAGGATGCTGGCTTTTGTAATATGTAGGGAGGAGCATTTATTTGCAGGTCACAGTGGCCCTTAGAGTTTTCCCACCCTTTCCTCTTCTACATTTTCATGCTTGCACCACATTCACCTTCCTTTTTTTCCAAATAAAAAATTTCCTTAAGATTTTTAAAGTGAGATGCTGAGCTCTATGGGATGTGAACCACCCTCCCTGTTCCCTTTGCACATCTTCAGTAAAATATTTCTCACTTTAAGAGGAAGCATTGGATCATCACTTGCAGAGAGTTGTAAACCTCTTGGGCTTGAGGTGTTTTGGCATTTGGTAAAAGATGGGCTAGAGTCTGAGCGCTTCTCTCTCATCTCCTCATGGACTCAGGCACTGGAGAGCCTGCATTCAGCTCTTTCGCAGATCCAATTCCCCACCACGGAGAGAGCCTCAGTTAAATACCGTTGGAAAAGTAGGAGAGCTGGGATCCAGAGACTAGTCTTCATGTCCCTGCAAGTAGAATCCAGTACCAATAACAGCGTGTCCTTTTGGGCTACTTTGACTAACATATGAATGAATTATCTTTTAAAGTCTTGTTGCAAAAAAAATTAAAAATAAAAAATAAAGTCTTGTTGCAAGGCTAAGTTTATAGTGTTTTTAGATCTCTGTTCCTACCATAACCTGATATAAATTGTTACATACATTATCTAGCAGATTTGCAATATTCTCACCTAAATTTTTCTCAGCTAGAGCCACGCATCCTAAAACATAGGCATGGTGAATTCTAAATCATGGTGCCCAGACACCACAGATTACCAACTGTTTTAACTCTGGTGTTATGTTGTTTGTTAATCCAGTCTAATAGGACACCTTGATTCACCTACCAAACTGTACTTAGGGTATTTTTCTGAAAATATCCTACAATTGTTAAATTCCATGTAATCAGGTAAACTAATTTATATTTTGAGATAGATGGTATATGCTCTAAGAATGTCTTTTTTAAAAAGACTTGTTTATTTATTTATTTTAAGATTTTATTTATTCATGAGAGACAACATAGAAAGAGGCAGAGACACAGGTCGAGGGAGAAGCAGGCTCCCCACAGGGAGCCCGGTGCATGACTTGATCCCAGGACCCCAGAATCACGACCTGAACCAGAGGCAGACACTCAACCACTGAGACACCCAGGTGCCCCTAAAGACTTGTTTTTTTTTGTTTTTTTTGTTTTTAAGATTTTTTTATTTTTTCATGAGAGACAGAGGCAGAGACACAGGCAGAGGGAGAAGCAGGCTCCATGCAGGGAGCCTGATGTGGGACTCGATCCCGGGTCCCCAGGATCATGTCCTGGGCTGATGGCAGGTGCTAAACCGCTGAGCCACCCAAGGATCCCCAAGACTTAAGTTTAAAAAAAGAAAATTCTGCCATGGGATATGTAGAGGTTCAGCATACTATCTGAAATGAAGAGTTCCCAGCAGGGATACTTGGATCTAGGAATCCACAGAGATAGGAGGAAGGGCCAGACAGATAAGGAAACTCTCTGGGAGAGACTGGTGTTGTAGAATCCACAGAGTGAATAGCAGTGGGAAATTATTATAGATGGGTCCAGCAAGATAAGAACTCTAAGATATACCCATCAGTTTTTTGCCACATAGATACCTTTGGTGTGTTTGCCAAAGCAGCTCTAGTGGAATAGGGTTGGAAACCAGTTTACACCATAGGCTGTGATGCAAGGCACTAATTATGGAATGCTGTTCACAAGCAGCTGCAAAGAGAGGTGCCTGGCTGGGTCAGTTGGAGGAATGAACATGTGGCTCTTGATCTCGGGATCATGAGTTCTAGCCCCACATTGGGTGTAAATTAAAAAATAAGCTATGAAGAGGAGAAAGGAAAGCAACATGGTTGAGGGAGGCATACGTTTGATTTTTAAAATGGAAGAGCCCTGGGGATATTGATATCCTGAAGGGAAAGATCCAGTGGAGAGGGTGGGCAGAAATTCTGGGAGGAGAGTGATAGTGGGGGTAGCAGGATCCTGAGGAAGCTGGAAGGTCGATGTGCGGGGATACAGTCCTGGAAATGGCCTTGAATAAGAAGGAAAGAATGTTCTGCATGCTACCTCATCCTGTCATCTTTCTCGAACTACATTTTTCCTTCGTTATTCATGAAGAAGAGCTCTGTGCTCAATACATGAACCTTCCTGAACGTGGTTTCTTTTTCTTTCTGGTTTCTATTTGTACTGGACTGGGGCTGCCGTATCAGGCCATCAGAAGGTTGCTTCCTGTAATCTCAGCCTGAGAATTCTTTGCATTCGCATTGTAAATCAGTGTCTCAAAAAAGTCTGAAAGTTATTTTAAATTTTCCTAAATTATGAAGCTAACATACATGCTACTTGGCATTCTAAGGATTTGGAGTTTTAGAAAGTCAAATCGCCCAGAATAAGTTGAGACTCATTGATTTTCCGTTATTCAAAATATTCCCAGTTAACTAATGCATATGCTTACTATTTTGTATACTAAGTGCACTTAGAAAAAGAATCCTTGTATCTATTATTGACAGAGGAGATAAGTGTATGCATGCTTAGTGCTTGGATTTGCTAATAAAAGATGCATGCTTGTGAGCCAAAACTCATACTCGGTTGTCATGGTTTCTCTTAAGGTATAACAGCATTTAGTTCTTTAGCCTTGTGGCTTCATTTATGTCTTGCCTATATTGGAAATATTCCTAAGGGGATCATTAAGTACAGATACAGTTCCACTTCATCAATTTTTATCACAAGTTTTTTAAACTTTTTCTTACAGACATTTTCAAACAGGCACACAGAGTAGTATATATTGAACCACTGTGTATCCATCAGCCATCTTCAAGATTATTAACATTCTGTTGTTTCTGTTTGATCTTTTCCTCCCACTTATTTTTCTTATAGTTTTTTTTTTTTTTTTAATTTTTATTTATTTATGATAGTCACACAGAGAGAGAGGGAGAAGCAGGCTCCATGCACCGGGGACCCAGCGTGGGATTCGATCCCGGGTCTCCAGGATCGCGCCCTGGGCCAAAGGCAGGCGCTAAATCGCTGCGCCACCCAGGGATCCCCTCTTATAGAGAGTTTTAAAGAAAATTCTACACAGCACTTCATTTCACCCATAAATGCTACAGTCTGTATTTAGCAGCTAAGGACTAAAACCCCAAAACGTTATCACATCCTACATAATGAACAATAATTTCTTAATATATGATACCCTGTGCATGTTCAGTTTTTCCCTAGTTGTCTCAAAAATGTCTTTTACAGTAGATGACTTGTCAAGTGATGACACGAAAAAGGTCTGAATGTTGTATTAAATAGTTAAGTCTCTTAAATTGCCTCATGTCCCTTTTAATTGATTAGTTCAAGAACTTTTCTGTAATGATTTTTCAGATGTTTATCAAATAAAATCTTTATAACTCAACTCAGGAAACTCATAAAACATAGAAAAACACAAAGCAAAACAATAATTGCGTTCAGTGTCACCACCAAAAGATAATCATAAGCAGCACTTTGTGAAAACATCTCTGGCTGGGGAAGCATTTTATAATAGGTCTTTTTTTTTTTTTAAGTTTTTATTTAAATTCTAGTTAACACGCAGTGTAACATTAGCATCAGATATACAACATACTGTATTCAGTTGTAAACCTTACGCTGCATCCTGTGGGTACAGACAGTGCAGCCGTGAGGATGAGCTAACATGTCCTTGTGAGGAGGCTGGTACCTATAGGTGAGTTTTCTTACTCGTTCACTGTCTGCCTCTGCGACATTCCATTGTTAATGTCTGAATGGCTGTTAACCCACCACATAACTACCAGGTGCTGCAGCAGTCCTTGGTAGAAACTTTCCATGCGATCATTTGCATGTTCACCTCTAAAGCACTTTAATACTATTAAAAATTAAACATTGCTCTCTTGTGCTCTTTATGCTGTGCATTTGGACAGAGGTCAGAACTGCAGCAGGTAAGAGCGGTTGGTGTTTCATGTAGAGAAAATGAAATGCCAATGATTTTTCTCCCAAACGCTAAGTAGAAGACAGTTTTGCTTAACCATGGTGAGCTGAAAGGAAAAGCCTAAAAGAATATACCCTTATTCACAATTCTCTGAGGATGAATTCCGAGGAATTCACATGAAGAGCCAAGGAAATACTTTTTTTTTTTTTTTTCTCCAAGGCAGAAGAGACATTCATGTTTATCAGAAAGGAAAAGCAGTTCGCTAAGCATACATGCTATGACAGTTTTCCAAGAAGATTTATTGATTCGTTTGTTCTTTACGTTGTAGTGTAAATCACTAATCTATCAAGAGTGCTTTTTTGCCTTGACAAAGCCAGGTGTACCAGCAACTTCAGTACCAGAAGTTTCTTACGTCTCAGAAGAGGATGGATTCATGAGTTCATGCTAAAGGATTATTTTAGGGACAAAAACAAAGGCATATTTTTAAAAGAAGACGACTCTAAGGATTAAATGAAATATTTTTACAGTTTTTCTTTCATGGAGTTACAGAAGTCAAGTGGATTAGATGTATTCAGATAACAGTTGCAGCTATGTGTCACTCAAGACTCAGGAATATTACCGTACAGCGTCTGGAAGTGTGGCTGTGGCTTGCATATTTTTCCCAAAATATGTTGATTTTTTAAAATCAAAGTTGAAATCCTAATATTTAAAAAATATATCTCTAGATGACAGTATAATTAAAATGGTCGCTTAAAAGAACACTTTTACAGGTTCTCCAAAGCCTGTACATGTTTGTTGGTTTTCAAAAGGTTGAACAATCGAAGGAACCATGGTTCAGAAGTTAACATTTAACCTGGCTTAATTTTTAAAGTCTCCTTTTCCCTGAGAATAATAACCACTACGTTTTGAATGCCAGCCGCTCTCCCCTGTCAGGTAAACATTTGTAAACCACCTAGGATTAAAGAAACTTGTGAAGGAAGTGGACTTTGCAAAATTTGAACCTATCATCGAGGCAACTCCTCATAAGTTTATCCCCCATCCTTGCTCAGGCATCCAGCCTGTATGCGTGAACTCCCTGCTTGAGATGTGAGGCAGGGCTTATATGGCAGCGGGAGTGCTGTTTCCCTCTGGATCACGTGTGTTCTAGAAAGCTAGTACCCACCTACCACACACGTGCTTGTGAAGTACATGCCACCAGGGAGTGGTGGATCTCTCTGTGTTTCTCTGTGAGAATTGCTGGTTAGTCTTACTTCTTTGTCACCCAACCTGCTTTCAGCTTTTGATTGTGAATATGGACAGGTAATGTTGAGTCTCCAGTCACAGGAAGGAGAATGCCTGTAGTCCACACAGCTGTAACCACTTAACCTGTATTTCTTGTCAGACTAGATGGAATTTCTCACTCAGAGGTTCTCTAGCAAAAAAGAAAAAAAAAAAAAAGCTTGTAGGTTTCATAAGCAAAAACTTAAATAGCTTTTGTTATGGTCTATATAACATTGAATTTTTTTGTTTTTAAGATCCAAGAAAACATTCTTGGCCAAAATCTAGGGGAAGTTACTGCCACTTTGTACTGTACAAGGAAAACAAAGACACCATGGATGCTATTAATGTGCTGTCCAAATATTTAAGGTTAGTATCTTATTCCCGTGCTGACATGAAATGACCACATGGGAATGTATTTTCTTCTTTCCATGCTAATGAAAAAGTGGGAAAATAGATAGCAGATGTGCCTCCCCCCCCCCCCCCCCCCGTTATAAGTTCCTTAGACAATATGTGAATTAGGTGTTTTTTTTTTTCCACCTCCTTGCATATAGGTAGTAATTCAAGAGAGAAATTCTGTAAGTAAATAGCTCACATATAGCTGAGAATTACCATCCAGCTGAAAATAAAAATGGATTCACTTCCTGGAGAGCCCTACGCTTTGATGTGTTTGCAGGGATTTGCTTAACTAGACTGTAAACTCTTAATTCTTGGAGATTGACTAGGTTGAAAACTTGAGACCAGTCGAATTTCCTCATGGGAATGCAATTGAACCAGATTTGAATCTCTCCGGATGGGCCAGGTGCTGAAAAATTTTGTTTCAGTCATGAGTACAGGCTCCACAGCAAATCTGTGTGCAGCGGAAGTTTACTTTCTGATATATAATTAGCCCAATTCAAACGGGGTACACAGTGTATCAGTTTGCTGTGGCTGCCGTAACAAATATCACAGACTGGGTGGCTTCAATAACAAACTGATTTTCTCACGGCTCTGGAGACTAGAAGGCAGGTTTGGGGGTTTTTTCTGAGGCCTCTCCTTGGCTTACAGATGGCTACCTTCTTTCTGTGTCTACCCATGGTCTTCCCTCTGTGCCCTCTGTGTGTGTTATGTGTGTGTGTCCCCAGCCCTAGAGTCTGTGTGTCCAAATTTTTTCTTATTAGAACAGATCGGATAAGGGCCCACCCAGCAGCCTCATTTCAACTGCATCACCTCTTTAAAGGCCCTCTCTCCAAGTGCAGTTACATTCAGAGGTGCTGGTGGGTCAGAGCCAGTATGGCCATATTTCAGCCAGTAGGGTGTAGTACCCTGTAAGTGACACTATCCTCGCGGTGCTAGCTGTCTGGGAGAGAGTCGGTGGTACAGAGGATAGTGCCTATCTGTACTGGAGCCTGGGAGGATAGACCACTGGGGAGGGACTTCCTCTGAGCTCTGCAGTTGAGGGAGCGCTCAGAGTTCAAGAAATTTGTCCTGTTTTTTTTGTTTTTGTTTTTTTTTAATGTGGAGCAGTTTCTATAAAAATACTTAGTTAACTAGCTTACTTATTATCAGAACTATTCAGGGCACCTGGGTAGCTCAGATGGTTAAGCATCTGCCTTTGGCTCAGGTCATGATCCTGAGGTCCTAGGATGGAGTCTCACATCCAGCTCCCTGCTCAGTGGGGAGTTGGCTTCTCCTCCCCCACCTCCCCAATACTCTCACTCTCTCAAATGAATAAATAAGCTTTTTTTTTTTTTTTTTTTTTTTTTTTTTAAGAAAAAACCCTATTCAGATCCTATTTTAGTATCTGGCTTTTTTATGCAAAGAAATAGCATGTATTTATGAATATTTCACATTATTATTAACTTCTTAAAAACTGAAGATAGAAAATTTTGAGGGGCACCTGGGTGGCTCAGTTGGATAAGCATCTGCCTTCAGCTCAGGTCGTGATCCCAGGGTCCTGAGATTGAGCCCCAAGTCAAGCCCCAGGGAACTTGCTTCTCCCTCTGCCTGCCCCCACCCCTCTCTCTCTTTCTCTCTATATATGCATACACACACACACGTATATATGTATGTGCATATATACATATATTGTATATATATTTAATATATATATATTTTATATATATATGTATCTGTCTTACATAATAAATCTTTAAAATTTTCGGAGTGGCCCATTGTATATCTGGAATGAATTTCTCTTTACTTTCACTGTTGTGCCATCTAATGAATGGCTTGTGATTGATAGGACGTGCATTGTTTTCTTTTTGGTTACTGGCTAGCCAAGTCTTTGAACAGCAGGTTATTCACTCACAGATAGCCATAAACCTTTTGAGTCAAGCTCTGCTAAGAAAGCTGTCCAGGCATCATGTACTTTCTTATCTTGCATTTTATATTTTTTGGGTACCTTTCAAAGTCAAGTTTATCCTCTTCTCCTATTATGAGGATTTTATTTACTTAAAATCTTAAACCGTGAGAAATAGGATTTCCTAATGGTGTGCAACTTCATATGGTTTTGTTTTTGTCTTACCAGAGTCAAACCAAACATATTCTCCTACATGGGAACCAAAGATAAAAGAGCCATAACTGTTCAAGAGATTGCTGTTCTCAAGTAAGTACTGAGTTCATGTTGGGATTTGTTCTACAAAAACCCTAGCACCACCTGCCACAGTTCTCAAATTTCCTGTGGGATTTATCTCTTCCCTCTTTTTCTTTCTTTTTTTTCTTTGAGAGAGAGAGAGAGAGAGCACGGGAACGGGAGCAGAGAGAGAGACACAAGCAGATTCTGTGCTGAGTGTAGAGCCTGATGTAAGGCTTGACCTCATGACCTGAGCAGAAAACAAGAATTGGTTGCTTAGCTGACTGAGTCACCCAGGTGCCCCCATCTCTTGTTCTTTAAATGGTGCCTCTGCCTATTTGAAAAATCATTTTTTATTTTTTTATTCTTGCTTATCTGTATTTCCTAATGTTTTTAGGAGCAAACAGGCATTATTTGTGTCATTTTTAAAGGATTTTTGTGGTAGAGCCAAGAAAATAAGTGCTTTTTTCTCCATCCTTTTTTGTTCATTCATTATTAAATATAAGTTATTTAAAATTTAATTACAAAACAATGAATGAGCTCTTTTGTTACACACTGGGGAAATACAGATGAAAAGATGGTCTCTGCAGTTGAAGCAATTATAATTTAATGGAGTAGTCAGAGGTTATCCCTCAGTGAGATAAATGCTAAAATACAGGTATGTTAGGAGGATTAGGGCAAACCTGACCACAAGCATGGGACTCACTGCTGGGGTAGGCCAGGGAAGCCTTTCACAGAAAATGGGATGCTCCAGTTTAATTTAATCAGGGCTTCTCAGCCTTCACCATCAACAATTTCAGAATGGATAATTTTTAATGTGGGGGCCATCCTATGTGTTATAGGACATTTAGCAGCCATCCTGGTCTCTACTCACTAGATGTCAGTAGCATCCCCAGGCCCCCCACCCTCCAGTTGTGACAACCAAAAATGTTTCCAGATATTGCCCGATGTACCTTAAAGGGCAAAACCACCTATGGTTGAAAACCACTGGTCTAGATTCTAGAAGGATGAGTAAGAATTTCTTGGGGCTGAGGAGGGTCTAGGGTTGCTTGATTGAACCAAGAAAATACCTTGTGAGAAGACACTGGAAAGGAGTTAGGGAGTATAGCACATTTGGTACCTGGCAGGTACTTTTAGTCTTGTCGGAACTGCAAGAAATCAGGATCCAGAGGGGCCCTGGAGGTCATGGTGAGGATCTTGAACCTGATGATGCTCTAAACAGAGGAGGTTGTGTATAGAGGCAGGAGTGGGGGTTGTGACTGGAGCAGGTGGGTGACCCTGGAGTTCAGGGCTCTGAACCCAGCCAGTTGAATGAAAGGAAGAGGAAAAGATGAATTTATAGCCTCATAAAGTCAGGCAAATTCAGGCTTTCCTCTTATGAACGGCCACCACCACCCCGCCCCCCTAGGCAAGAAGGGGTGAGAAGGAGAAATAAAGGGGCAAGAAGAAAAAACTTCATTACCTTGAATGTGGTGATGGTTTCATCGGCTTATTCACATGATAAATCTTCTACATTTTGAATATGTGCAGTTTACCACATGTTAATTATACTGTACTGACAGATGAAATCATCTATGCCCTGTTTAAATCGCATATATTTATTTATAATTACCTTATCTTTTAATAAAGACTTTGAGGTGGCCTCTCCTCTTTACCCCACAATGCTCTGTGGTCTGCTGCTTTCCCACTACTATTCTGATTCACTTGAAATGGTGTCCAGTTGCATCTTAATGGATTTTCCAGCCTTTCTCTTCTGTAACTGTGGGATGTATAGTAAATGCAGGGTAAGAACATCTCCGCATGACTTCATTCAAATGTTGACGTGTTTGAGACACGTCATGAGACATGAGACAGCTGAAGATGTTCTTACATGGTGGCCTGTTCTTTTTCTTTTCGTGATGCATGGAATGTGGAGTCATCTGCTGAGATGGAGGGGACATGAGTGGGGAAGGAGACTTGAAAAGAACGTGAAGGGGCACCTGGGTGGCTCAGTTGGTTAAGCGTCTGCCTTGGGCGCAGGTCATTATCTCAGGGCCCCGGGATCGAGCCCCACATCAGGCTCTGTGCTCAGCAGGGAGTCTGCTTCTCCCTCTCCGTGTTCTCTTTCTCTCTCTCTCTCTCTCTCTCTCTCTCAAATAAATAAATAAAATATTTAAAAAGAGAAAGAAAAGAGCATGAAAAATTGAAACCACCTCTTTGGGTATTGGGCTAGTGGGCTAGCCAGAAACTCTGAAGGGCAGGGGGAACAAGCAGTGGCTTGAGGGCTAAGGTTTTTCCATTGTCTGTATCTAAAATATCATTGTAGTCAACTCCTGTGCTTTCTGGCTGGTTCTGTGAATTTCTTCACCTAAATTAAAAAATAAGTTTAGGGACACCTGGGTGGCTCAGCAGTTGAGTGTCCCCCTTCAGCCCAGGGCCTGATCCTGGAGTCCTGGTATCGAGTCCCGCATCGGGCTCCCTGCATGGAGCCTGCTTCTCCCTCTGCCTGTGTCTCTGCCTCTTTCTCTCTGTGTTTCTCATGAATAAATAAATAAATCTTCAAAATAAAAAAAGTTTAAAAAAATAGTAAGTTTAGGTGCACTTGGCTGGCTCAGTCAGTAGAACATGTGACTCTTGGTCTCCTGGTTGTGAGTTCGAGCTCCATGCCGGGTGTAGAGATTGCTTAAAAATCATACCTTTTAAAAAATAAATAGATGGGCAGCCCCGGTGGCGCAGCGGTTTAGCGCCGCCTGCAGCCCAGGGCATGATCCTGGAGTCCCGGGATCGAGTCCCACGTCGGGCTCCCTGCATGGAGCCTGCTTCTCCCTCTGCCTGTGTCTCTGCCTCTCTCTCTCTCTCTCTCTCTCTGCATCTCTATGAATAAATAAATAAATAAAATCTTTAAAAATAAATAAACAAATAGGTAGATAGGTTAATTGTTTTGTTTTTGTCACAGAAGGAACGAGGCAGAAAATGAAGTTCTGCCATAATTTGTACTCCCTTAGAGATTGCCTTATTCACAGCTTGGTATATTTTTCGTCAGGGACTGTTTTTTTTTCTTTGTGGACCAGAATATTTATATAAAATGTGTTCTTGTGAACAGTAAATGATGTACCCCTTTCCTTTTCAGTACATAGCAAAAGATATTTAAATATGTGGTAAATCCTAAGTTCTGAACTCTTACTCTATTTTTGGATGTTGACATTGTTTCCCGTTTCTTGCTATTATAAGCAGTTCCACAACAGACATACTGGTAGCTAAATGTTGGCACACATCTGTAAAAACTTCATTAAGATAAACTTAGTAAAAAAAAAAAAAATAGACAAACTTAGTGGAATTCTGATTTAAAAGGAATGTGAAACTCTAGGTTTCGGGTTTTTGATAGCAAAGCCTAATTGCCCTGTGGAAAGGTGGTGCCAATTTATCACCTTTATTCTGCTTCCACAGAATCCTCCCTAACACGTTTTACATTAAAAAAAAAAAAAAGTCATTTGCTAATTCGAGGGTCAAAAAATGGCTTCTCGTTATTTTATATTGCATTATATGATGTGAAATCTTTGAATATTTGAAGATACTTCTTTTCTTGGTCAGCCACCAGGTGTCATACTTGATCACAGTGCAGCTCAGTCTTTGCTGCTTTTATCATCTTCCTGTTGACTTAGTAAGAAACTACAGTAGAACCTTATGTGTTGGCCTTTGGAAAGCACATAGTACTTATCTCACGGATGCAGGCGACACCCTTCGGTTGCTTAATGGATACATGGGGCCGGGCAGGTTGGCTTTTCCCGTGAGAACGGGTAGGCAGGATAAACCCACTCCACCTCACAAGGGTTTTCATTATTGCTGAATCGCTCATTCCTAGGGTTAAGCAGCATTTCTTTTCAGCCTCATGTAACTCTCCAGCCACCTCATAATTTTAACAGGATCTCAAGCAGGAACAAGCTCATTCAGAATGTTTTGTTTCTTTTCCGCCTCTTCCTGCCAGTCTCCTTTCTGAGCCTCAGCCAGTGTTTCACTGGCTTTAATAAAGGCTTTTTGTGCAACATGTTGCTTAGGTTGGCTCCTGATGTAAAAGTGAGATTTTTTTTAATAGTCTCAAGTTATTCACAGAATTTGCTATGAATTTACAACTATAGAGCTCTATCCAAGATCATCAGAATTAAAACTGTGAACAGGATCATGAAGATACTGTCAACACCATTCTACCTCTGTTCAGGGAGCACCCATCCTGTAAGAATGAGTATACCTTTTCTGCTGTGATGGTGGGATTCAGAAATATGTGTCTGCTGTGTATTCAAGAACAGGCAATAGATGGGATCCCTGGGTGGCGCAGCGGTTTGGCGCCTGCCTTTGGCCCAGGGCGCGATCCTGGAGACCCGGGATCGAATCCCACGTCGGGCTCCCGGTGCATGGAGCCTGCTTCTCCCTCTGCCTGTGTCTCTGCCTCTCTCTCTCTCTGTGACTATCATAAATAAATAAAAATTTAAAAAAAATCTGTTAAAAAAAAAAAAAGAACAGGCAATAGAATAGGATGCAGTCATAAAAGGAATGAAGTACTGATACATATTACAACATAGATAAATCTTTTTTTTTTTAATTAATAGAGACAACACAGAGAGAGAGAGAGAGAGGCAGAGACACAGGCAGAGGGAGAAGCAGGCACCATTCAGAGAGCTTGATGTGGGACTCGATCCAGGGTCTCCAGGATCACGCCCTAGGCTGCAGGCAGCGCTAAACTGCTGCGCCACCGGGGCTGCGCAACATAGATAAATCTTAAAAACATGCTGAGTAGGGTAGCCCGGGTGGCCCAGCAGTTTAGCACCTGCCTTTGGCCCAGGGCGTGATCCTGGAGACCCGGGATCAAGTCCCACGTCGGGCTCTCTGCATGGAGCCTGCTTCTCCCTCTACCTGTGTCTCTGACTCTCTCATAAATAAATAAAGTCTTAAAAAAAAACATGCTGAGTAAAAGAAGTCAGACACAAAAGGCCACATAAACGATTACATTTATGTGAAATGTCCGTGTTAGGTAAATGTATAGAGACAGAGGAGGTGAGTGGTTGTCAGGGGCTGCAGGGAGAGGGAATGGGGTTATTAATAGATGTAGGGTTTCTTTTGGGATGATGGAACTGTTCTGGGATTAGATAGTGGTAACAGTTGCATGACATGACTAAAACCCACTAAATTGCATTCTTCATACCGGTTAAAGTGATAAATTTTAGGTTATATTTTATCTCAAGGGGAAGAAAAGCAACAGAGCTGTGAGGCATGTCCATGGCTATCAGGGACTCCAGAATCTCTCCAGAGCTGCCAAGTTGCCTGCTTACTTTTTTCCTCTTGACTTAAATATTCTGTTCGTTTCTACAATAGTAGTTACTGACCAAAGACAAGTTCTGTTGTTCTCATCTTCACTCTGTTCCTCATGATCCTCTGCTTTCTGGATTCTTGGGGATAGAACTCCTGGATTAATTTATGCCCTGTGGCTCCACCATTGTCCACATACATATGCAGTCAAGGACCTGGTGCCTTTTTCTCCTGGACCTGCTGCTTCTGAGCAGCTGGCCCAAGGCCAGATTAGACCTGCTTTGTGCTGTCTGGTCCTCGATTGGACAGGGGATTGGAGAATTGGAGATGGGGAGGGAAATTAATGGAGTATGAGCTTTGCCCATTTCCTGACTTCTGTGACAGGCTTCCTACATTTTATATTAATTAATGGGGCAATGACAGATTTTTTTTCCCTCAAGAAATTTGGTCAGGCTGCTTTTGTGCATACTGAGCTAGGAAACAAATAAGTTGATTGATACGCAGCAAAGAGATGACCAAGTGTCTTCAGAGACTATGGGAAAATTTTCAGCAAAGAAAGAGTTTTGTGAGATGAATTGGCAAGCTGGTATTATATAAATGATTTTTTTAAAGATTTTTTTTTATTTGTTTATTTATCCATAAGAGACAGAAAGGCAGAGGGAGAAGCGTGCTTGCTGAGGAGCAGGAAGCCCGATGTACGGTCCAGTCCCAGGACCCCAGTATCACAACCTGAGCTGAAGGCAGACGCCTAAACAACTGAGTCACCCAGGCACCCCTATAGAGATGAATTTTAAACAATTTACCTAACTCAGTAAATAGCATATTAACTAAGGACTAAGATAAACTTTGCCCATCAATTTTTCATGTAACATTGAGACCTCAGAGACTACAGAGCAGAGGCACACACCTCTGTGGGGTTGCTCCATGATTAGCTACTCTGGGAGTGTAGACCAGGCCCTGGGGCCCAGGCTACACATCCAGACACATACCCACCCCCAACTCCTGCATTTCCAGGGCAAAGCGGAACATGGCTCCTGACAGCAGGGATAAGCTCCAAGGACTGACTAGTGCTGATAAACAGTGTAGAGTGTCAAGTGTCTTGTTCACCAAGGTGAAGCACAAACGTTCTTTGTGGTGGTAGTTTTCAGAGTAGATGTCTTTTATAAGTAAGTTTCGATTGGTACATTATTTTCAAGCATATTAGATTCTTCTTTTTTTTTTTTAAGATTTTTTTTTTTTTTAAGATTTTATTTATTTATTTGGGGACACCTGGGTGGCTCAGCAGTTGAATGTCTGCCTTCGGATCAGGGCCTGATCCTGGGATCCAGGAGCTAAACCACTGAGCCACCCAGGGATCCCTAAATGCTACTTTCAATATATACTAAATCTGTGTATGGATCTAGGTCTCTAATTATTCTACTGATTTATGTGCCAAGATCAAATAGCTTTAACTGTGATAATTCTTTTTTTCTTTTTTAAGATTTTATTTATTTATTCATGAGAGAGAGAGAGGCAGAGACACAAGCAGAGGGAGAAGCAGGCTCCATGCAGGGAGCCTGATGCGGGACTCGATCCCAGGTCTCCAGGATCACACCCTGGGCTGAAGGTGGCGTTAAACCAGCTAAGCCACCGGAGCAGCCCTAACTCTGATATTTCTATAACATGCTTTAAATATATACTGAGGTTAAGCCCCCTTTGTTAGTAACTTTTCCAGAATTTTTATAGCTAGTTTTCATATTAGATTTCCTACATTAACTTTATGATTAACTTAGTTAAAAAATAACATTCTACTGGTATTCTCATTAGTAACAGCATAAATTTATGCATTTATTCAATAAGGAAAGACATTTATATGTACCCAAGACGAGGTTTATCATTCATTCATTTCTTTTACATCTCTCAACAGTATTTTAAAATTTTCTTCATGAAAATCCCACATACATATATAAAAATCTATTTCTAGGTATGTTCCTTTTTTCCCTTTTTTATGTAAAAGACATCTCTTTTCCATTATAATTTTTAACTGCCTATTGTCTTCATATTACCTTTTGTACATTAATCTTTGTTACCTTGTATAACTTTCAGTAAACTCTTTTGAGTAGAAACAATCATCACTGACAAAAACTGCAATTTGGCCATCTCCCTTCTAATTTTTACATCACTTATTTCTTAAACCATTTTTAACAGACGTTTTAGGGCAGCCCGAGTTGCTCAGTGGTTTAGTGCCACCTTCAGCCCAGGACCTGATTCTGGAGACCCGGTGTCGAGTCCCACATCGGGCTCCCTGCATGGAGCCTGCTTCTCCCTCTGCTTGTGTCTCTGCCTCTCTCTCTGTATCTCTCATGAATAAATAAATAAAATCTTTAAAAAAAAAAAAAAGTAGCATTTAAGACCAGAGAAAAAAATGGTTGAGTCAGTGAATGTTGAAATAACTGAATAGCCACCTGAAAAAAAAAAAAAATTGGCTCCTTACCTCAGTTCCCTATTCCAAATAAATTCCAGGTGAATCAAAAATATAAAAATATATTTAAAAAAAACTGCAGGAAAGAATCAGTGATGACATTTTTGTAGGTCTTCACTGAGTGGGTAAAGTGGCAATACTTTGCCAGATATTTCCCCCCCTACAAAGAAACGCTTATTTGAAGCAAAAGTTGCTCACCAGGAATGGCTTCCAAAGCCATGACTCTGCTTTGCTGGATCTCAACAAAGCCAGTCAAAAAGCAGCACCAGCCACAGTGTCACTGCATAAAGGTACAGATGTATAAATATTTTTTTGTAACCAGGTCCTTGGTACAGTTTTTATACTCCATAGTCTACCTTTTTAAAAAGACATAAAGCAAAAAGGCATGTGTGATAGTGTTGATTTAAAATGTGGAGCCCAGGGCAGCCCGGTGGCTCAGCGGTTTAGCGCTGCCTTCAGCCCAGGGCGTGATCCTGGGGACCCGGGGTCCCACGTCGGGCTCCCTGCATGGAACCTGCTTCTCCCTCTGCCTGTGTCTCTGCCTCTTTCTCTGTGTCTTTCATGAATAAACAAATAAAATCTTAAAGAAAAAAAATGTGGAGCCCAAGCCACTCAGCAGCAGCTCGCATGGTTGCCAGTTTGTGTGTGAAAAATACTTTCCCTCTTCTTCCCTTAACCTTGTTGCTTAGGATGAGGAGACCCCATGATTTAAAGCAGGGGGAAAGAGCAGGAAAACCTTCCCAAGTCAGCATGACCTCGCCCATATCCTGCTCCTTTGTAGATGACCCACTTTGGCATCAGAGGTGAACTGGAAGAAAGAGAAACAGAAGCTCTCACTCAAAGCCCCTGGAACAACAGTGCCGAGAGGTCTTTTCTTTTTCCCCACAACCAGCGTAAACTTATAAAACCCCAGTAGTGAGGATTAGTGTGTTGGAGAACGTGTGGAGGCCAACAGAGCTCTGAATGAAGTGTGGTAAAAAGTAATCACTACAGTAAGCCCAAAGGCAACAAAAGAAGAGTGCCCTTTTTGCTGAAAACCAAAACAAAACTGTAGAAGCACTCTGTTTACACTTGGGAAACTTAAAAAAAAAAAAATCTGGCTAATGATACCTTTTCTAAGTATGACTTAAACCTCAGAACTTTTTTTTTTTAAGATTTTATTTATTTGAGAGAGAGAGGAGGTGAGCAGAGAGGGAGAAGCAGACTCCCCACTAAGCAGGGAGCCTGACACAGGGCTCCATCCCAGGACCATGGGATCATGACCTGAACCTAAGGGAGACACTTAACTGAGTGAGCCACCCAGGGGCCTCTAAACCTTGAATTATTGAAAAAAAAAAAATGAGGAGGGGGCACCTGGGCGGCTCAGTGGTTTTGTGTCTGCTTTTGGCTCAGGTTGTGATCCTGGGGTCCTGGTATTGAGTCCAGCATCAGGCTCCCTGCAGGGAGCCTGCCTCTCCCTCTGCCTGTGTCTCTGCCTCTCTCTGTCTCTTGTGAATAAGTAAAAAGAATTTAAAAAAAAAAAAATCATGAATGTAACAAAAATTTTACTATATACTCCTTATTTACAGAAGAATACCAACTAAGAAGGAGGAATTATAGATACAGAAAAACACTCTTTCACATCAACACACTAGTATTTTCTTCAGGCAGTAAGAATCCTGGGGTACCTGAACAGATGGATGAAAGACTCAGGAACAGAATAATCACCTAGGAGGAAATGTTCCCTTCCAGTAGAAAAATCTTGCACAGACCATCCTAGCTCAGTGATTAAATTTATCACCATCAGTGATGGACAGACTGAATATTATTGCCTTTTGCTATAGTACACTGAAAAGGCGGTAGCATCACCTAAGTAATATGTTTATCTAAGTCTAATCACAAGGAATCAGACAAATCCAGATGTAAAGGCAAGGTATGTAACAGCTGCCCTGGATTCTGCTAAGTCAGATACCAACGTAAAACAAAAGCCTAGAAAAGATCCAGACAGCTTAGTGGAGACTAATGACATTGCAATGGCAGTATGAGGTCCTTGGTTAGATCCTGAATTTAGGGACCTTATAAAAAAAAATGAGATGATGTTATCAGGTAATTGGGTGACTGTGGGTATGGACTGCCTGTTGGTAGTGTCAAATTCCTGTTAGGCTTCCCGAGTATGACCCATTTGGTTAGGCAGGGGACTCTGCTTGTCCTAGGAGATACAGGGTCACTAGGGGTAAGGTGTGATGTCTGCAACAAACTCAGATGGTTCGGTAAAGTATTTAGATTTCACATTTGTGTATATGTGTATGCCATAGATTAGAAAGAGATAGATAGAGCAGCCCAGGTGGCTCAGTGGTTTAGCGTCACCTTCGGCCCAGGGCATGATCTTGGAGATCCGGGAATCAAGTCCCACGTCGGGCTCCCTGCATGGAGCCTGCTTCTCCCTCTGCCTCTGCCTCTGTCTCTGTCTCTGCCTCTCTCTTTCTCTCTCTCTCTCTCTCTCTGTCTTTCATGAGTAAATAAATAAAATCTAAAAAAAAAAAGATTAGTCTGGCAAAAAGTTAACAATTGGTAAATCTCTGTGGAAGGTATAAGGTAACAGTGTTGCCAGTTTCCTCAAGTTTTGAATTTTTTTTTAACATACCACGGGGAGGGGGATCCCTGGGTGGCTCAGTGGTTTAGCACCTGCCTTTGGCCCGGGGCGGGATCCTGGAGACCTGGGATCAAGTCCCATATCGGGCTTCCGGCATGGAGCCTGCTTCTCCTTCTGCCTGTGTCTCTGCCTCTCTCTGTGTGTCTTCCATGAATGAATAAATAAATAAAATCTTTAAAAAATAAAAAATAAAAAATAAACATACTGGGAGGTAAATTTTCTAAAGCATAAACTATACTATAAATAAACTAAGCTCAGGGTGCCTGGATGGCTCAGTTGGTTAAGCAACTGCCTTCTGCTCAGATCGAGATCTCAGGGTCCTGATCAAGCCCTGCTCAGCGGGGAGCCTGCTTCTCCCTCCTCTGCCCCTCGCCCTGCCCCTCGTGTTCTCTCTCCCTTTCAAATAAATAGTTTTTTAAAAAATAAACTAGGGGATCCTTGGTAGCTCAGCAGTTTAGTGCCTGCCTTCGGCCCAAGGTGTGATCCTGGAGTCCCGGGGTCAAGTCCCATGTCAGGCTCCCTGTATGGAGCCTGCTTCTCCCTCTGCCTGTGTCTCTGCCCCTCCCTCTCTCTTTGTGTCTCTCATTAATAAATAAATTAAATATTTTAATAAAAATAAACTAAACTCACAAAGTGGAAGATAATATTTGCAAACTGTGTGGTAAAGGGTAGATTTCCTTACTCCGTGAAAACAGTAAGAAAAATAACCCAAAATAGGTTAAATATAGATAACAGGACAAACAGGCAGTTCGTAGTCAATATGTGAAATGTTTAACCTCACAACAGGAAGTGTGCAAATAAAAACCAAGGTAAAACATTTTTAACAGACTGGTGGAGCTCAAGGTGAGGTTTGTAGCATGCTATGGGAGGAGACATGAGGGTGAGGCAGCAGGCACTTACGTATCAGCAGTGTGAGCATAAAACTGATCAAACTTTCCAAGGGCAGGGCAGTAGGGATTAATATTTAAAATCCACACTTTCCACATCTAGGAATTTATTCCAAACATGCACCTATATAGATGCACAAAGAAGTATGTATCGGGATGTTTGCCATAGAATTGTTTGTGATAGCAAAAGATAGGTCGCAATTTAAATGTCCATCAAAGGAGGTCAGATAAAGGATGGAATATGCAGGTCAGCCGCTGTCCTGAACGTGCAGTTGGACAAAGAATGCAGCAGCCTCACAGTACTGTGTGGATGAAGCAAATCTCCAATACACATTTTTAAGTGGGAATAAAGCAAGATACCGGGGCGCCTGGGTGGCTCAGTCAGTTAAGCATCCGACTCTTGCTTTCAACTCAGGTCACCATCTCCCCAGTCAGAAGATTGAGCTCCCCTCACATCAGGCTCCCTTCTAAGCAGGGAGTCTCCTCCCAAGTGAGCCACCCACTCGTCCCATCCTTAAATGATAACAAGGTACACATTTATGGTCGGATGCCATCTATATCTCTTATCTATCTATACATAATGTGTTTAAGAAAAAAAATGGGAGCACTTGGATGGCTCAGTTGGTTAAGCGTCTGCCTTTGGGCTCGGGTCATGATCCTGGGGTTCTGGGATTGAGCCCCAACATCAGGTTCCCTGTTTAGTGGGGAGCCTGCTTCTTCCTTTCCCTCTGCCACTCCCTGTGCTTGTGGGCTCTGTCTCTTGCTGTCTCTCTGTTGCTGTGTCAAATAAATCTTTAAAAACGAAAAAAGAATGGGAGGAAAAGCAAAGTTGGATATTAACATTTTTTTTCAGGTGATGAAACTGCATTGTTTTTCTTTTTTCTGTACTTCAAGTTTTCTTTGTGAGATTACAGTATTTTTCTGATAGACAAAATTAGGACTCACTCTTTAAAATGCATAATAACAGTCTTTATGATTGTATGAGATTGCTCTGTTATTATCCCCTTCCCCCTCACAAAAAAGTAGCAAATTGCACAGATACAGTGGTATCATTACTTGTTCTAGTTAACATGAGACTTGATAAACATAAATATGGCCCAGGTTACATCTATCCAGTAAGATTGAACTGCTATCATTTTGCAGGAGGAACAATCCAGGGGGAAATGAAAAGTATTCTCAGGCCACCTGCCGTGATGCCCGACTTTTTCGCTCAGCATAGCTTGGTGCAGTCCTGTCTCAAGCTGTCGTTTCCTGTAGTAAGGTGCCCAAGACTATTTTATTTTAGGCAGGCAGTATTTCATGATCCTCTCCATGCTCCTTTTTTATTTTATATTTTTTAGAATAACCGCTCAAAGACTTGCTCACTTGAACAAGTGCTTGATGAACTTTAAGCTGGGGAATTTCAGCTATCAGAAAAACCCCCTGAAACTGGGAGAGCTTCAAGGGAATCACTTCACAGTCGTTCTCAGGTAAAAGAACTGCAGGTAGGAATGCAGACCAAGAGGGTCTCACTGGGTCACCTTGCATCTGTTTGGGGCAGTTATTAATCCAGGTGAGCTGGTACTAACAGGTGGGGCAACGGGAAGGCCAAGCAGAGCCTGATAGGGCTGGGAGAGCAGATACTACTGGAGTATTTGTACTGATGCCTGTCAGCTCTCAAAACTCAGTCCCTCCTTTGGAAAGGAGCTGTCTGCTTCAAATGCTGTGTTTAAAAAATTCACAGACCCAGAAAGTAGAAGAAAGGTTACCTGGGGTGGGAGAAGGTGAGGTGGGAGCTATTGTTAATGGGTACAGAGTTTCAGTTTGAAGAGCAGAAAATTCAGGAAGTAGATAGGGTGAATGTTGCACAACATTGTTGGTGCACATAAAGCCACTCTGTTGTGTACTTAAAAACGGCCAAAATGGTGAATTTAGTATTATGTATATTTTGCCACAATTTTTTTAAGAAAGACAAAGGTCCTCAACAGGTAGAGAGAAAGCTGCAGGGGTTAAGGGGAAGACATGGAAGCCAAGCCATATCATTGACAATAAGCATCCCTGAATGTGTTTGACTAAAATTTTTTTCTCTGGGTTATTTGGGCCCCTACAGAAATATAACAGGAACTGATGACCAAGTTCAGCAAGCTATGAACTCTCTCAAGGAGATCGGATTTATTAACTACTATGGAATGCAAAGATTTGGGACTACAGCTGTCCCCACATATCAAGTTGGAAGGTTTGTATTTAAATTCTTAACTTTTGTCTAAAAGGCCTCACATAGAAAAAGAAGAATGGGTTTTTTTGTTGTTGTTGTTGTTGTTGTTTTTACTTATTCATGTCTGGGCCAAATGAACCAGTATGTCTCATCAACCGATCCATAGCATCTTTCTAATTTTTGTTGTGTTTTAAGATAATACACAGTAAAAAATTAAGGATCAAGGATTCAAGTTGTATCAAAAAGATACAACCTGAAAGGTAAGTTTTTCTCTCATCCCCGATACAGGGATTCTATTTTTAGTTTCTTCTTTACAGGTAAATCTTGGCTCAGTGTAATAAGCAATTGGATAGCCTGACAGAGAAGATGTAGTTTGTCATCTCTGTTAACAAGCGCTTCCCAGTTTATTAAACTTGAATCTGTACTTTCCCCACCCTTAGAGAAAAGTGGTGTAGGATGTAAAAGTGAGTTAAGTTTATTTTTTTAAGAACCCTGATTCACTTTCAGGCAGCAGGGAATCCCATCAATAAGTACTTGGACTCTTGATCTTGGAGTCATTTGAGCCCCACATTGAGTGTAGAGATTACTTAAACAAATAAACTTAAAAAAAAAAAAAAAAAAACTTTAAAAGAGGCACCTGCCTGGCTCAGTGAGAAGAATGTGTGACTTTTGATCTCGGGGTCGTGAGTTCAAGCCCCACATTGGGTGTAGAGATTACTTAACTAAATAAACTTTACATACATACTTGGGTTCAGAAACCTAAACCTGAATATGCTGTCCTGCTATCAATAGACCATTACATAAAACAATCATGGGCGTTAAATTCTCGAAGTCATCATGAGTTGTGATCTGCAAGTTTGTATAGTTCCTGTTCTTCCTTGTCTTTCAAACCCATGTTCTAGCAGAGATGAAATTTAGGCCTGGGGCTTTGCTGCAGCTGTTTGGTTCCCTGTAGTACTAGGAACAGAGGACTTTTCTTGACTTCTGGTGCATGGTTATAGCAGCTGTCTACACAAAGTTGCGTTTGTTCATGTGGTGTTTTTTTTTTTTTTCTGAGATTTTATTTATTTATCTGAGAAGAGAGAGCACAAGGGGCAGGGAGAGCAGAGGGAGAAGAAGGAAACTCCCCACTGAGCAGGGAGCATAATGTGGAGCTCAATCCCAGGACCCTGGAATCACGACCTGAGCCAAAGGCAAATATTCAACTGACTGAGCCACCCAAACTGCCCTGTTGGTGTGTTTTTAAAAGCACAAAATCAGGGATCCCTGGGTGGCTCGGTGGTTGAGCATCTGCCTTAGGCCCAGGGCATGATCCTGGACTTCCTGCATGGAGCCTGCTTCTCTCTGCCTGTGTCTCTGTCTCTCTCGCTCTCTGTGTCTTTCATGAATAAATAAATAAAATATTTAAAAAAAATAAAAGCACAAAATGATTAGGGTGCCTGGGTGGCTCAGTTGGTTAAGCATACAACTCTTAATTTCAGCTCAGGTCATGATTTCAGGGTTGTGAGATCCCCACATCGGGCTTTGAGCTTAGCCTGCAGAGTTTGCTTGAGATTCTCTGTCCCTCTGCCTTCCCGCCCACTCTATTTCTCTAAAATAAATAAATAACAGTTTTTTGGAAAATAAAATTGTTTTAAAAGTACAAAATGATAAAAATGCATCATGTAGTAATTTCTCTACTTCTTTGAGTCAGTATTGTGAAGGTTAAAAGCTCAGGCAATAAAGTCAGACTTCGGTTCTGAACCTAAGATTATTCATCTACCAAATGAAGATCATAATGTTAACGTCACAGTGTGCTGAAAATGAAGTGAAATGATATTTATGCAGTACCTGTTGCTATGCCTGGGATGTAGTAGGTGCTCAGTAAGCAGAAAGTAATTTTTTTTAAAAGGTTTTATTTATTTATTCATGAGAGACACAGAGAGAGAGGCAGAGGAAGGAGAAGCAGGCTTCATGCAGGGAGCTTGATGTGAGACTCAATCCTGGGACTCCAGAATCACACCCTGAGCCGAAGGCAGACCTGACACTCAACCACTGAGCCACTGAGGCATCCCAGAAAGTAATATTTTAAAACTAAAGTGAACTAACCAGAGAAAGAATTTTTACTAAGAAGAAAGCTAAAGTAATTAATAATAGTTGTTATTATTAGATAATAAATGGTAATGTTTTCAGTCTTGCTAAATGGTCAAAGGACATTGATAAAGATAGTGAAGATATTGTGTTATGGGACAGAATATTTTAAGGGAAGGCTGTATCAACTTTTGTTTTCTTTAATTTTGTTTTGTTATGTATAATATCTTACTTATTCTTTAAGTAGGCTCCATGCCCACCATGACTCTGAGATCAGCCAGCCAAATGCCCCAGGCTGTGTCAACTTTTTTTTTTTTTAAGATATTATTTCTTAGTTTTAGAGAAAGCGAGTGCAAGGGGGGATGGGGAAAGGAAAAAATCTCAAGCAGACTCTGCCCTGAGTGTAGAGCCTGACGAGGGGCTCAGTCTCATGACCCTGAGATCATGACCTGAGCCAAAACCAAGAATTGAGCACTCAACCAACTGAGCCACCCAAGTGCCCCTATAGCAACTTTTGAATTTGTAATTAATTTGGGAGAAGAACAGCCCCAGGACCCTGCAAATTTTGTACGCCAAAGATAATGTAAAATGGCTAATGAGAATGAGATCAGATTCATAAAAAAAAAAATAGGAACAAAAAAAAAAATAGGAACAAAAATCACATCATAGGCCCTAAGTATACAGTCAATACCATCCATTCAAAATTACAAACCAACAGTTTCCATAACCTAAGACTGTTTCCTATCTTCAAAGCAGCCCACTGTAACCATCATAGGACCTCCTAAGGAAAAAACAAACAAGTCCTCATTTATAGTTTAAAAATGGGGGCAGCCCGGGTGGCTCAGTGGTTTAGCACCGCCTTCAGCCCAGGGCCTGATCCTGGAGACCTGGGATCGGGCATCCTGCATGGAGCCTGCTTCTCCCTCTGCCTGAGTCTCTGCCTCTCTCTCTCTCTTTGTGTCTCTCATTAATAAATAAGTAAAATCTTTTTTAAAAAAGTAAGAATGAGTTATATCCAGAGTTTTTAAAGAACTCTTAAAACTCAAAGACAAAAAGGGCAAATAGTCTAAAAATAGGCAGGTGATCTGAGTAGACATTTTTCCAAAGAACATAGACTAATGACTAATAAATATACAAAAAGATGCTCAACATTATTAGAGAATCACTAAATATTAGGGAAAGGCAGTTCAAAACCACAAGGAGCTATTCATATCTACTATGATGGCTAAAATAAAAAAGACAGACAATAACAAGTGTTGGTGAAAATTGGAATCCTTATGCACTATTGGTAGAAATGTAAAATGGTACAGCTATTTTGGATAACAGCCTAGTTAGTCCCCAGAAGGTTAAATGTAGAGTTACCATATGACTCAACTGTTGCTCTCCTAGATAAGTACTCATGAATTGAGAACATGGGTTCAGATAAAAATCTAAACCAATGCTATAGCAGCCAAAGAAAAAAAAATGAAAACGACCCAGATGTCCATCAACTGATAAAAAGATGAACAAAATGTGTATCCATACAATGGAATATTATTCAGCAATAAAAGAGAATGTAGCAGAGTTGATCCCTGCCACAACATGGATGGACCTTGAAAACATGCTAAGTGAAGGAAGTCACAAAAGGCAAGATATCATAGGATTCATTTAGAGAAATGCCCAGAATAGGCAAATCCATAGAGACAGAATGTTGATTGTGATTGTCTACATCTGGGGAAGGGGTAATGGAGAGTGAATGCTGGTGGGTGTAGGATTTCTTTTGGGGTGATAAAAAATGTCCCAGAATTGATTGCATGATGTTATGAAATTCTGTGAGTATACTAAAAGTCATTGAATCGTGCACTTAAATGGATGAATTATATGGATGTACGAATTATACCTTAGTAAAGCTGTTTGTTTTTGTTTTTGTTTTTAAGGTAGAATAAGCCCTTGCATATATGATCAAATGATTTTCAACAGAGGTAACAAGACCATTCAATGGGGGAAAGGACAGTCTTTTCAACACATAATGTTGGGGAAATTGGATATACACTTAAAAAAGTAAAAAAGAATTTGGACCCTTGCCTTAACACCATTTACAAGAATTAACTCCAAATAGATCAAAATCCTGCATATACTACAACTATAAAATTAGAAGAAAAAGGGGAATTCTCATGGCATTTGATGGCCAGTTTCTTGGATATAACACCAAAAGCACAGACAACAAAAGAAAAAAAATAGGTTGGAGTCCATAAAATTAAAAATATTTGTGTACAGGGTGCCTGGGTGGCTCAGTTGGTTAAGCATCTGCCTTTGGCTTGGGTCATGATCTCAGGGTCCTAATCGAGCCCGGCGTCAGGCTCCTTCCTCATTGGGGACTCTTGCTTCACCTTCTGCTTCTGCTGTTCCTCCTGTTTGTTCTATCTCCAATAAATAAATAAAACCTTTAAAATATATGAATATTTGTGGGGCAGCCTGGGTGGCTCAGTGGTTTAGCGCTGCCTTCAGCCCAGGGCATGATCCTGGAGACCCAGGATTGAGTCCCATGTCGGGCTTCCTGCATGGAGTCTGCTTCTCCCTCTGCCTGTGTCTCTGCCTCTCTCTCTTTCTCTCTCTCTCTCTCTCTCATTCTCTCATGAACAAATAAATAAAATCTTAAAAATATACCTATATATATATTTGTGTACAAAGGGCACTATCAACAGGGTGAAAAAGCAGTCCGCAGAATGGGAGAAAATATATGCAAATTATATATCTGATAAAGGGTTAATATAGAGTTCCTACAACTCAGCAACAACAAAACAACTTTATTTAAAAATGGACAAAGAGGGCAGCCCCAGTGGCTCAGTGGTTTATCGCCGCCTACAGCCCGGGGCGTGATCCTGGAGACCCCGGATCGAGTCCCACGTCAGGCTCCCTGCATGGAGCCTGCTTCTCCCTCTCCCTGTGTCTCTGCCTCTCTCTCTCTCTCCTCTCTGTGTATTCTCATGAATAAATAAAATATTTTTAAAAATAAATAAATAAAAAATAAAAATGGGCAACTTGAATAGAACTTTATTCAAAGAAGAAATACAAATGACTAATGAACTAATTATGAAAAGAGGCTCAACATTACTAATCATTAAGAAATTGCAAATCGAAACCGTAATGAGATACTACTTTAAACTCATTAGAAAGGCCATTATTAAAAACAACAAAACAAGTGTTGGTGAAGATGTAGAGAAATAGGAACCCTTGTGCATTGCTGGTGGGAATATAAAGTGGTCCAGCCTGTATGGAAAATAATATATGGCGATTTTTAAATGTAGAATCACCATATGATCTATAAATTCCATTTTTCAGTATATACCCAGAAAAAGTAAAAACAAATATTCAAATACCCATGTTTTAAGAGCATAATTCATGACATCCAGAAGGTGGAAGCAACCAAGTTTCCATTAACAGATGAGTGGATAAGCAAAACATGGCACATAGATACAGTCAACTTTGACAAGAAGGAAATCCTTTTTTTTTTTTTTTTTTTTTAAGATTTTATTTGGAGGGATCCCTGGGTGGCGCAGTGGTTTGGCGCCTGCCTTTGGCCCAGGGCACGATCCTGGAGACCCGGGATCGAATCCCACGTCGGGCTCCCGGTGTATAGAGCCTGCTTCTCCCTCTGCCTATGTCTCTGCCTCTCTCGCTCGCTCTCTGTGTGTGACTATCATAAATAAATAAAAAATTTTAAAAAAAATTTTATTTGGATGTGGGACTCAATCCCGGGACTCCAGGGTCACACCCTGGGCCAAAGGCAGACGCTCAACTGCTGAGCCACCCAGGCATCCCAACAAGAAGGAAATTCTTACACGTGCAATTCACAACATGAATAGACCTGGAAGACTTTTATGCTAAATAAGCCAGTCACAAAAGGACAGATACTGTGTGATTCCTCTTTCATGAGGTACCTGGAATAGTCAAATACACAAAGTAGAGTGGTGGTTGCCAAGAGATGGGAGTTATTTAGTGTGTACAGAATTTCGGCTGAGGAAGATGTTAAAGTTCTGAAGGGGGACACCTGGGTGGCTCAGCAGTTAAGCGTCTGTCTGCCTCTGGCTCAGGGTATGATCCCGGGGTCCCAGGATCAAGTCTCGCATTGGGCTCACTACATGGAGCCTGTTTCTCCCTCTGCCTGTGTCTCTGCCTCTCTCTCTGTGTCTCTCATGAATACATAAATAAAATATTTAAAAAATAAATAAAAGTTCTGAAGGCAGGTAATCCAGATGGTTACACAACAGTATGAATATTTAGTGTCATAGAACTGTACACTTTTAAAATGGCTAAAATCATGAATTTTATGTTGTGCATATTTTATGCAAATATTTTTAAATAGAGGAAGGAAAGAACATAAGAAAACATCTTAATGTGTAGTGGGCCAGATACAGTGGCCTCTTGTAAACCAAATCTGCACATATTTAATATGGCAATATATACTGAACTTTCATGTATATGGTAGCATCTTAAGGAACTTTGTAACATATTATACCAGGCATTGGCAGACTTCTGTGAAGGACCAGATAGTAAACATTTTTGGCCACAGAGTGGCGTGTTCATAGCAGGTACTCCCCTCTGCTGTTAGAACAGTGGGAAAGCAGTCATACACATGGTATCAGGGGATGAGCACAGGTGTTTTACAATAAACCTATTTACAAAATCAGGTGGCTAGCTAAGTAGCAAAGGTTTTTGAACATAGATGTCTCTTCTGTGGTACCTGACAGACCAGGGTCTAGTCCTGAATTAATACTCCACTCTCTTTGGAGGTGTTGTGGATGGCCTAGCCAGCTACATGATGCGTCACCCAGGAGAATATTTAAAAATTAATACAGCATGGATTGTTCCAGGACTGCAAGGATGGCCAGCAGTAAGAAATCTGTTGTGTAATTAATTGCATTAGTAGATATAAAATCCATATGATCATATCATATACCAAAGAGCATTTTATATAGCTTAATATGCAAAACTAGGTTAACTTAAACATGAAAAATACCCTGATTAACTAAAAGAAACAGAAAAATTAGAAGAGATTTGTATATTCTTATGGTAGGAAAGGCCTTTTTAAAAATACTTATCTATTTTTTTTTTTTTTTTTTTTAGAAACTGTTTATTTTTCGTCAACCTTATTTCTTTAGAGAGAAAAAGTGAGCAAGGGGTGCAGGAGAGGGAGATATTCTCAAGCGACTTCCCCACTGAGCACGGAGTCAGACGTGGGGCTCTACACAGGACTTGTTCCCACAATCATGAGATCATGACCTGAGCTGAAACCAAGAGTTGGACACTTAACTGACAGGTGCCCCTAGGAAAGGGCTTGCTTGCTTGCTTGCTTGCTTTCTTTCTCTTTCTTTTCTTTTCTTTTCTTTTTTCTTTTCTTTCTTTTAAGATCTATTTATTTATTCATGAGGGACACAGACAGAGACAGAAACACAGAGGGAGAAGCAGACTCCCCACAGGGAGCCTGATGTGGGACTCAATCCTGGATCCTGGGGCTATGACCTGAGCCAAAGACAGGTGCTCAACCACTGAGCCACCCAGGCGTCCCTAGGGAAGGCCTTTCTAAGCAAGACTCCAACACCAGAAATCTTACTGGAAAAAATTTCGGATATGATATACAAAATTTTTGTATGGCAAAAGATAACAATAAAAGTTTAAACATTACCTGTGCTGACAAATTTCTGAAAAAAGTCATGGGGGCACATGACTGGCTCAGTCGGTGGAGTGGATGATTCTTAATCTTGGGGTGGTAAATTCCAGCCCCACGTTGGGTATACAGATTACTTAAAACAAATCTTTAAGGGGGTACCTGGGTGGCTCAGTCAGTTAAGTATCTGTCTTCAGCTCAGGTCATGATCCTGGGGTCCTGGGATCCTGTTTCTCCCTCTGCCCCTGCTCCCTTTCATTCTCTTGTTCTCTCTCTCAAATAAACAAAATCTTTTAAAAGATAAAATCTTTTTTAAAAGGGTCACAACAAATACACTCTAAAGTGTTGCCTTAGATAGTGTTAATTAGATAACAGGTAACCTTCCTAAATGTTTTAATTTTTAAGAAGCATGTATTCTAATCAACAAAAATAAAGATATTTCCATTTTGGCAAGAATAATAGGGAAGGATAAAATGTTATTCTTTTTTGTCTAGGCAAGAAGATATTTAACCAGGGGGAGAAATTTCTTGAGAAGTTTCAAATAAGTTTTAGTGCAGACTTTGATTATACAGATAATACCATAACAGCTTAATGACTTGGTAGTATTTATAACATTTGCATTTTAAAACTGCCGTGATACTTAATGTTAATGAGTGAACATGTTTTTATTTTCTTCTTTTTTTTCTTTTTTTTCTTCTCTCTTTTTAAAGTTCCTTTGGTATTTACAGTTGAAACCTTTATGTTAGTTTTGCAGCTTACTTTCACATTTAATGAAATATATAAAGTTAACATGATTTGATACTCCACCAATTTCGGCATATAATGCAAAATTGAGTAAAGTAAATGCTGTTTAATTTTAGAGCTATCCTACAGAATTCCTGGACTGAAGTCATGGATTTAATATTGAAACCCCGTTCTGGAGGTAAGAATGAAATTCATGTTAAAGAAAAAAAAAATAGAGTATCTTGTTAGGTATTCATGGAATTGTTTTGAGTAAAAAGTATGTGTCTTGGGGATGGTTATTTCAGAATTTTTAAAAATTGTTTTTAAAGTAAAGAGGATAGTTTATTTTTTCACTAATTATATATATATTTGAGATATATAATTTATATCCTGTTTTCATCTGTTTAGCTAATCTCATTTATTAATTCATAAATGAATACATTTCTTTCCTTTTCCCCATGTACTACCGAATCTCTAAACATGCAGGAATCCAAACATATTTGTGGTTAATCTGTTAAAGCATACTGTAATACGATGTAAAAACTGGGCAAAAAAATATTGAGGAGGGATGCCTGGGTGGCTCAGTGGTTGGGCGTCTGCCTTCCGCTCGGGGCATGATCCTGGGGTCACGGGATCGAGTCCCATGTCGGGCTCCTGCATGGAGCCTGCTTCTCCCTCTGCCTGTGTCTCTGCCTCTCTTTCTCTGTGTATGTGTGTGTGTGTGTCTCTCTCTCTCATGAATAAATAAATAAAATATTTTTAAAAAAAATATTGAGGGATTTTAGTTGGAAGAGTTTGTTAAAAATTTTTCAGAAAATACCTCTACTTTCATACTATATGAAAAAAAAAAAAAAACAGCTGGGACACCCTGGTGGCTCAGCAGTTTGGCACCTGCCTTTGGCCCAGGGCATGATCCCGGACTCCCACGTTGGGCTCCCTGCATGAAGCCTGCTTCTCCCTCTGCCTGTTTCTCTGCCTCTCTATCTCTCTCTCTGTGTCTCTCATGAATAAATAAATAAAATCTTTAAAAAAAAATAAAAAAGATTTGAATACTACTGTACAGGGGCAGGTAGGTGGCTCAGTCAGTTGAGCATCTGACTCTTGATTTCAGCCCGGGTCTTGATCTCAGGGTTGTGGATTTGAAACCCACATTGCACTTTGGGTAATTATTCATTTGCAAATGAAAAGAAATAAAGTTGTCTAATTTTAAAGTGAGTGGCCTATTAAATTTGCCAACACAGTAAAAAACAGAAGAAAGGACTGTGTTGGTTTTGTCCTCTGTTGAATCAGCTGTGATAATGGAACAGTAATGGTCTTTAAATGTTGGGGTTGGTGGTAGGTTGACAAAGCTGGCTTGCTCTGTACACTCTACTTGTCCTGTTCACATTCTGATGGGTATTCTCAGGTGAGCAGAAGCTGTTCAGAGTACCTGTATTACAAAGGGCATTTTCTAATTTGTGTTCTCTAGGAAGCATGTTAGGTTATGGAAATCTGTCTATTCTATAAATTATTTTAATCACTGCTTTTTCTTTTCCTCAGCCGAAAAAGGCTACTTGGTTAAGTGCAGGGAAGAGTGGGCGAAGAGCAAAGACCCAGCTGCTGCCCTCAGAAAACTTCCTGTCAAAAGGTGTGTGGAAGGGCAGCTGCTTCGAGGACTTTCCAAATATGGAATGAAGAATATAGTCTCTGCATTTGGCATAGTGAGTGCTATTTGTGAAGTCAGGCAAATGACGTGAGGTGGCTTAATGCTTTTTAAATTTTATCTTTAAATATTGTACTAAATTTTGAAAGAGCAGAAGGTAAATAAGGATCCTTTGATCTCTGAGTGCTGTGTTACCTGAGTGATCCTTGTTTGTACCCTGAATGGTGAAGGGGGAGGAGGGTGGGTGCAGGGACTGCTGGAGTGGAAAATATGATCCTTAAGGAAATTTAAATTAAGTATCTGGATACTTCAGAAATTCACAATCCATCTTAGAGTTCATTTCTTGATCATTCTTTAGCATCAGAACTATAACCTGCCTAAGTAAGAGGTTGCACAAGAAGTGGTCTAAATGATCACATTTTACTTCGATTTGTTCATGGTGGTTCAACAGTGGGGGTACCATTTTGACATGTATGGCCTATGCTCGTATTTGAATATCTATAACCCAGAACAGACTGGTTTAACTCTTCAACTTCAATCTTAAATACTCTTCCCCAGAAAAACAAAAAGAGCAGATTTTCCTACATGTAATTAGTGATCAGTTCTGTTATCTAGAGTTTCTCCTTCCGTGGAATTATCAGGAAGAAAGCGCTGTTTACCCTGTCAGTGCTGTGTCTTTGATTCAGGGTATAGGTTCCACCAGGGTATAGGTTTATTTGTATGAATGCATGGGAACCACTGTAATCGGAGCTGTGAACACCCTATAGTCGAAGGGGTTCTGTCTCTAGCACTGGTTCTGTGCTTCAGTCCCTATTTCTCTAAGCTCTTAGAAAAATGACATTGAAAGTATGAGCTGCTTATCCTGGGGTCACCATTAAACAAGTAAGATGTCTTGGAAAGTACAGTACTTTTAATATTCAGAACATATATTTTTTTTCCTTACCCATTTTCTTCTTCCTTCCAGATACCAAGAAATAATCGCTTAATGTATATTCATAGCTATCAAAGCTATGTGTGGAATAACATGGTAAGCAAGAGAATAGAAGAGTATGGACTGAAGCCCGTTCCAGGGGACCTTGTTCTCAAAGGAGGTAAAAAGGCAGATATCCTCATTATTCCATCCAACCATGGCTCAGTTATTTGACACTAGTGCTTAAAAACCAAGCTCACCACTACTTAAGAGGGAGAGAGAGAGAGAGAGATGTCTAGTAAGGTTGAAATGGAAAGACGTCATAAACTCAGACTGAACAGTTTGAATCTTTATTTTAATGAGAATACATATCTGATTTGAGTAAGTGCCTGGCTCTCTCTGGGTCTCTGGGCCTCCATTTTCTCAGGAATAGATTTGGACTCAGTGTTGCGTTAAATCTTTTTCCAAACTTTAATCTGGATCCAGCAAAATCTCTATGCTTCTGAGCGTACCTCGGCCTCTCTGCTGTTGTCTGCCACTTTTAAAGAGTTTCTTTACGTCAGCACTTGACTGGAGCTCACGTAACGTGCAGGCCATGACATCACAGACACGTAGTGCATACTCTGTGCCGACAGCATTCATAAAACAGACAATCCCATCTGATGCTGAGCCCTCACCGTGGGCCAGGCCTTGTGCTCTGCCCTTCGCCTACATCTTCTGGTTTAAAGCTGATAGTGCTCTGTGAAGTATGCTCACTGTTCTTTAGACAAGGTTCACAAGGTTCCGCAGCTGGGTCAAAAAAGAAACGGCAGGGACTCAGAATGAAAGTCTGCCTATTTTCACAGTCCATTGTCTTCCTGGCATATGTGGCTGCCCTTCTGTTCTCTGAAGACATGGCCTGCTCATCTGAATGTATTCCCAATAAATCCACTAAGCTTTCTTTTCTTTTCTTTTCTTTTCTTTTCTTTTCTTTTCTTTTCTTTTCTTTTCTTTTCAAGATTTTATTTATTCATGAGAGACACAGAGAGGCAGAGACATGGGCAGAGGGAGAAACACGCTCCCCAAGAGGAGGCTGATGTGGGACTCAATCCTGGGATCACATCCTGAGCCAAAGCAGATGCTCAACTGCTGAGCCACCCAGGCATCCCTCCACTAAGATTTCTGTTAAGAAGTAATCCTGAATTAAGTTTTTTAACCTCCTCCAATGTGATTACATCCAGTGTATTTTGATGTCCCATCAAAATGCCATCACATTTCATCCTCTAAATGCAGATGATTTTTTAAATTACTCTTTTAGCAAAATGCATCCATTGGTGATAACATTTTAGATAGTATTTTGTAGTGTTGTTTAAAAAAGATGGGCAGCCTGGGTGGCTCAGTGGTTTAGCGCTTGCCTTCCGCCCAGGGCATGATCCTGGAGTCCCAGGATTGAGTCCCATGTCCGGCTCCCTGCATGGAGCCTGCTTCTCCCTCTGCCTGTGTCTCTGACTCTTTCTCTCTGGATCTTTCATGAATAAATGAATAAAATCTTAAAAATAAAAGTAAAAAAGGAAAAAGGAGGGCGCACCTGGGTGGCTCAGTCAGTTAACGTCTACCTTTGGCCTAGGTCATGATCTTGGGATCCTGGGATTTGAGCCCCGCATCGGGCTCCCTGCTGAGCAGGGAGTCTGCTTCTCCCTCTCCCCTGCTTGTGCTTTCTCTCTCTCTCTCTCCTCTCTCTCTCTCTCAAATAAATAAATAAAATATTTTAAAAATAAGTAAGGAAAAAGCTGATTTTTTAAAGCATACATTCTAACAACTGAGGGTCCAGCTGAGAAATAATTTATTTGACTTGCCACTTGTTCTCAATCCATGATCTTCATTTTTTGAGTAGAATAGAAATGCATCTAATTTTATTTTGTTAACCTTTGTAGGCCACTTAGCCTGTGGCAACATGCACTTCTAACTTCTTAGATGTGTATGATTTTAGAAGATCAAGCTCATGAAAATATCATCTGTTTTCATAATTTTTCTATCTGTGAATTTGCAGCTACAGCCACCTATATTGATGAAGAAGATGTTAATAATTACTCCATCCATGATGTGGTAATGCCCTTGCCTGGTTTCGATGTTATCTACCCAAAGCATAAAAGTAAGTTCACTGTCTGGGGAAAATAGTTAAAACAAACCTGACGTATTTTAAGCCACTAGCCACCAAGAGTAGAGAGAGGGGGACAAAAATCAGTACTTGAAATATAATTTTAGAATTTTGATTTCCATCAGACTTGAAAATGTGTAGATTTCAAACATTTATAAACCATGTTACATACAAAGTCTCTCAGGAAGGAATGTATTCAGATGGATAATTTAACTTTTTAAAAAGTTTTTATTTTTAAGTAATGTCTATACCCAACATGGAGCCTACTTCAAACAAACAAAACCCATCTTTTCTCTCACGGGACCAGAATGATTTTCCTTAATCAATGTTATATTCCTTGAAATTATACAAGTTACAGAATGATTAAGGTATTAACACTTTTCTCTGATAATACAAATACTTTAAAGTCACCTGCCACTTACATGTTGATTAATTAACACAACCAAATTGCTGTGCTCCTAATACTTAGGTGAGATTGACTTTGCTGAGGGACAGGAGTAGAGACGAGGAGAGAATGGATAGCGAGGTGAGGGAGAGGGTGGGAAGCGGTCTGCCGCACAGTGAGGCCCCCAGGAGACAGTGCTAGCAGGAGCAGAAGGAAGGCACTCAGATGCTCAGAGCCACACTCTCTTTCCAAGAAAGAAAAAGTTAAACATTATTCTTTCTTATACCTCTCAGGATCAGAAACGTGGGCTGATACCAGTTAGGACAGAAATTCAGCACACCTTTGACCAAGCCGTGCATGCAAACCTAGTGGCTAAGTCGGGCGCCCAGCCTGGGTGGGTGGTGGTTAGGGCGTGTGGACTGGTAACATAGGCACACTCGGCATCCAGCAGTGCTCAAGTTAGGGATCCCTGTGGTCTTACAGGTGTTATCAGGGAGTCTTCCCTCGACCCTGGTCTACCCAGTATTTGTTATGAGTAACTTGAGTAAAGAAGTCTGCTCATTCTGTTTGCAAATTATGTCACCCAAAATGATTAATAGTAATTCATGAAAAATAGGTTTTTTTATAAGAATTGCAGAAGGCATTGATTTGGGTTAAACGTAAATTCTTACTTTTGTAAAGGCTCAGGTTGATTGTCGTCTACATAAAAAGTATCTGGGGTTATTTATTGAACATCAGGCTGCTGCCCTGGGCAGACACAGGGTTTTGTGGGGAATACAGAAATGTCAGAGGACAGTTGAAGGAACAGTTGTTTGGCCTAGAGAAGATGTGGCTTAAAGGTCAGTCCAGTGCTTGTGAGTATGTGTGGAAGAGGGCAGTGAGTCTGCTGTGTTCTAAAGCAGTCAACAGAAGTTCTAAAAAGACAGTTTTCATCTTAGAATAAAGAACTTTCTAACAATTGTGTTTCTCACAAAGAAGTAGTTACCGGTAGGGAAACCTGGGTGGCTCAGCGGTTGAGCATCTGCCTTTGGCTCAGGTCATGATCCCGGGGTCCTGGTATCGAGTTCCACATCGGGCTCCCCGCAGGGAGTGCTTCTCCCTCTGCCTGTGTCTCTGCCTCTCTCTATCTCTCCTGAATAAATAACTCTTAAAAAAAAAAAACAAAAAGAAGTAGTTCCCAGTAAATGGCAACACACAAGCAAAGTGATGCCTCTCTCTATCTACGGTGTTATAAATAAAAAGGATTCTACATCAGGTGTGAGACTGAGCCAGATGGTTTTTCCAGATCTATTCTTTATATATATATATTATTTATATCTGCCTTCTTCCAGAAAGAGTTTGAGGCCACTGTACATGGTCTCTTCCAACTCAGAGCTTGTATTAATAGGTCAGTAACTTGTATTGAAATGCTTTTTGTAGTTAGCTTGAGATCTTTACACCCCAGATACTGTAGTGCTTGCAAGAGATAACTTACAGGTTATCAAATATAAGCTGGAGACACTAGTCCTGGAAGTAAGTCCCTAAATTTTGATTCCAGAGAACAGACTGGATTATAAATTAGAGGGACTGGTTTTGTTAGGATGATCTAATTGAACTTACATGTTACTTTCTTCATGGTCTAGCTGAAGGTAGCTTGCTGGCGTGCTGTGTTCCAACTAACTTTTTATATTTTATAGTTAGTGAAGCCTACAGAGAAATGCTCACAGCAGACAATCTGGATATTGACAACATGAGACACAAAATTCGAGATTATTCCTTATCAGGGGCCTATCGAAAGATCATTATTCGTCCTCAGAATGTCAGTTGGTGAGTGATAGTCTGCAGTGAAATAGAACTGAATTATTATGTGCAATTGAAAGCTTTTGCATCACCTGTATATTTTCCAGTCCTAGCATAGAAGTGCTACTTGCTATTATTACCATAATCATTATTGCTACTACTTGGGATTTTTCAAGTCATCAAGAAACAAATGTGAATGAAAGTGATTGAGTTTATATTTTACTGACCTTGCTAAATTATTGAAGAAATGTACAGACAATACTTTTCCTTACTAATAAAAAAAAAATCGAGATTTGTCGGGGCACTTGGTGACTCAGTTTTAAGCATCTCTTTGTTTCACCTCAGGTGTGATTTCAGGGTCATGAGATCAAGCCCCTCGTCAAGCTCCAGAGTCTCCTTGAGGCTCTCTCCTCCCTCTGCGCCCCTCCCCCCAAATAAATAAAAGTAAATCTTTAAAAATTTCAGTGTTGCTTACCGAGCTATCCCTCAGCACGCTACCTTTACTCAGAATTAGTTCTGAGTTCCAAACACTGATGTTTGTTTTAATACCATGTTTCTAAAGAGAAAAATACACATGTATTTAGTCATTTAAAATATTTCAGTACCTAATGTGAACTAAAGCTTTATTTGATAATTTTTAAAATTAAATCTTGAATTTTAAACCTTGAAATCTTAATTTTCTCTTGCCAGGAAATCCTCTCTCTTCCCTCTCTCCATCTCTTTCTCTCCCTCTCTCTCTTCCCTCCTCTTCTCTGGGTTGTGGGATGAGCTTGGCAGGATTTGGTTCTTCCCACTCTAGAGAGCAGTTCTTGGTGAGGAACACGGTGTTGTTTGTAGTGAAAACCACTCTGGAGAATATATTAATGCCATCATTAATTTATTCACACCTGTGCAAAGTGAAGTTTAGTACTTATCAGCTACATATGTACAAAAGAATTTCTGTCTTAAGGAAACTTTTTTTTTTTTTTTTTAACATAGACTGGCATCCTTTGTCAACTTGCTGTATAATAATGGGCAGTACTTACGTAGAAGATCTGGCCCTATTCTGTTATCAAATCATCCCACCCAGAATTATTTCCAACAGGCCTATATGTTTTCCTTTCTAAGCAAATGGCAATGAGAAGCTTAGTACCTTTGATGGCAACTCATATTCATACTTTACTTTGTTTATGTACTTTGAAGGGAGGTCGTTGCATACGATGATCCTAAAATTCCACTCTTCAACACAGATGTGGACAACCTAGAAGGGAAACCACCACCGGTTTTTGCTTCTGGTAAGTTTACTCCGCCATCAGTTCTGCGTCAGCTTTGAAATGTTTTCCCAATCAAAAACACAAAACACAAAACACTCTCGCAATCACCACCTCCTTCCACCAGCTCAGTGATTTCTATTTTGTGTTTTGTCATCTTAGTTTCATGTGTATATAGCTTGATAGTGAAAACAGTAGATTTCACTGGAAATGAAGGAACGTCACAGAAGGTTGTGGTTTTAGGTGATTGAATGTTTCCTCCACCACCCCACCCCCATCCCCACCCCGAGTTAACACAGGTGAGTGAAAATCCAGGCACAGAATCTAACACATGAAATCTGCATTGTCATTGTCAAATTCTTGCCGACATTCTCTTGTCTGTTTTCACCCTGTTGCTCTTTTGTTGTCTGCCCTTTCTGTGAAGGTTCCAGGTAGAATTACTGCAGAGATTCAGCTAGATCATTTACTCCCAGATCTCCTGGCCAGGCTTCATTCTCCGAGGCCCCACGGGAGGTCGAGCCGGAGGGAAAAGAGCACAGTTGTTTCCTTTCTTTTGCGATGATATGACTCGCCCCAGTGTCTGCCGCTGCCTTCCTTTTCTGACCCTTCTCTTCTCTCTCGCCTGGCAGAGGGCAAATACAGAGCTCTGAAGATGGATTTTTCTCTCCCTCCTTCTACCTACGCTACCATGGCCATTCGCGAAGTGCTAAAAATGGATACCAGCATCAAGAACCAGACCCAGCTGAATACCACCTGGCTCCGCTGAGTCCTTCCTCCCCAGATTAGAAGATGCAGACGAGTGTTTGCTGGCTTCCTGTTCATTTTTCTCTTAGTACAGACCCATAGGTGTATTTTAGATCTTTGTAGTTAAAGATTATTTGTATTTTTTCAAATTTTTATTAGCTTAATTTGCAATATTTGTACACATACACAAATCCTGAGGATCCTAATTCTAGCTCAGAGGATATAAATTGATCAGAATATATTTCAGGTGCTTAAATCATAGTAAAATGTCAGCTTTATTGGCTTTGTAATCATTTAAAAGGACTTTGGCTTAAAGTTGCAGTTTTAGGTTTTGCTACATTCTTAAAGGACAACATGAGTTTTTAATGTATCCATGAATGGAGTGTGCAACAATGCATTTTAAGAGAAAATGCAACAAAACAAATCTTGACTATGAATAAATAGTATACCCCACCTCCACCTCTTAATGTAAGTACAGTACTCATGCTTATTTAAATGATGATAAAACATCTACAGGTTTATAAATGCAAAAGTGATTGTCATCATCAAACTCCTTCCTATACCAGGGTTAGGTCAGCGTTGATAGATCTTTTAGTTGCAATAGCTTTGCATTGATACTATCCTTGCCTTGCAGGACAGTTGCATCGATAAGGCCTTTTTTCTCGATGTAAACACGTCCAGCTTTTTTTTTTTTTTTTTTTAGTCAAGGTCTGATTTTTACTCTAGGTGCCTTTTACGTTCAGAACTCTTTCCGCTGGACTGGTATTTGCCCCAAAATACATGACAGCAGAGAAGAAAACTTTAAACTTTGTACGAGGCCCCTCCAAGCAGCAGCAGCCTTTGTCACCTTGGGCGTAGGTGTCTCCATTTCTGGCATTGTGTAACACTTGTCTCTGGTGCGAAAGGCTAAATATGCCTTTCCAAGGGTGTGTGACATAAGTGCACCAATTTTTATTTTCTACCACTTTTAGAACAAAATATAATAAATATTTTTTAAAACTCCTTTCTCCTAGTTACATTAATCAAAGAAATTATCTAAAACGGCATGCACACAAGAACCGTAGCTCAGACTGAGGGGGAGGAACTAAGTGAATGAGGGATCTTCTGAAATGGTGTGGCAACACAAAGATGTGTCAAGATCGGGTTGAAATGTCATGAGAATAATACAGTTCAGTGTACCAACTGTCCAACTATTGGACTGGATTTGGGGTTATTCTTACGATAGCCCCCCTCACTTGCTTCCCAGCGTGCTTTCTGGAGAGAAGAATGGAGAAAGGTTTCCCTCCCGGGAATAGCACGCCACAGTGGTGTGGGTGACATTTGTCCCATGTCTGGCAATGGAAGATTCAGAACGGTTTTCCAGCCCCTGTATTTTAGTGGTGTCCATCACACTACAGAGGTGAAAAAGGATTAGTAATAGCAGGATATTTTAGCTGGCTAATTTCTAAAGAATCTTTTGTCCTACAAAAGCCAAATCTATTAAATGTGTATTGGACTGTTGGCACTTTCCAGTGCTTGTAAGTTACCTTCCTTCATCAGACTGATACGTGAAAAAGTGCTCATTAAGGGGCTCTAACTGCCTAATGCAAGTGCATTCAGTAGTTCTGCACTTTAAATTCACATTACTGGGGGAAAAAAAAAGTGAGGCTAAACTTAGAAATGTACTCTTCATCTGGGAAATAATGATGGCCCTATGGGATGAGTTTATTTTCACACTGCATTAGCCAACTACCAGTTTGTGCAGGTTCCTTCTTAAACACAAGTGGGAAAAGAGTGATTCAAAGCAGTGTTCTAGAGCCATTTTGAGACTTGGGGACATAACGTTTAACTCTAGGGACTTGTCAACTTGGAATAAATCATTCCCTTAGCTGTCAGGACATTCTGTTGATGTTGACAAAGGGGAAACATTTCTCTGAGGCAGATTTACAAGTATGAAAGCAGCCTCATCCACAACATAAATATACCTTGTGTTCTAAGTTTTTGCCTGAAAGAAATAATGAAAGACCATTATTTTTATATTATAATGTAAACCCAGCACTCTACTAAGCTAAATAACCACACTCATACTATCAACTATTTTTATTTGTGATTTTATGTTGCAGGTAGTAACTAACTAGACAGCCATTACACTAATAAAAAAATATTTGCAAAAAAATATATATTTGCTGGATGAGTCCAACGAAAAAACTAGTAGCACCTACAATAACACATCAGTACTTAAAACTTGAGCAGTTGTGCCAGGCAGTACAAATCAGCACAAACTGTTATTTGTATCAAAATGCTTTTTGTAGTCGTGGCCAATTTTGCACTAAAAAACTAAGGATCTGTGTGTGAGATACCAAATAGAGTGTGTGTGTGTGTGTGTGTGTGTGTGTGTGTGTGTGTGTGTGTGTGTTGTAGTCTCCAGATGTGTATGTGTGCTATTTTGTGTTTTGGTTTGGTTTTTTAAAGATTTTATTTATTCATGAGAGAGAGGCAGAGACACAGGCAGAGGGAGAAGCAGGCTCCATGCAGGGACCCTGATGTGGGACTTGATCCCGGGGGCCCCGGATCATGCCCTGGGTCAAGGGTGGTGCCAAACCGCTAAGCCACCAGGGCTGCCCTATGTGTGCTATTTTGGAGCAAAAACAGTGTACTGTGTCTTCACCACACATGAAGAAGTAAAAGCACAATGGAAGGACTCAGCTGTGAATGGCCAGGTCCTGCCCTTCATGACTGAAGAGTATGCTTGCAAAGCAAAGAATAACTTGACTGTGTTCTTTGTTCAGTGAAATGTGCTTTCCTAATCTGTGGGGCCATACTCCTATAGGCTAAAACTTCTCAGTTTTGGATCATAAACTTGAAAAATCGGAGGAAAAATTATGGATGTGGTCTCCAGGGGAAAGAGAGAGGGCAAGTGTGGGTAACACACCCACACACCTATGCATACATAGAGATGCTAACTTTGAATACAGTTTCAAATGAGACCCACTACTCTAAGTAAGGACTTTTGAAACTTTTTTTTAAGATTCGTGAGAGAGAGAGAGAGAAGCAGGGACACGGGCAGAGCGAGAAGCAGGTTCCCAACAAGGAGCCCGACATGGGACTGGATCTTGGATGCTGAGATCACACCCTGAGCCAAAGGCAGGCCCTCAACCACTGAGCCACCCAGGTGTCCTGGGCTTTTGAAACTTAAATGTGCATAGGAATCCCCTAGCAATCTTGTACGCTACGGGATGTACTTCACAACTCCAGGTGGAGTCAGAAATGCTTTGCATTTCTAACAAACTCCTGGAAGGTCCGGTGCTGCTCACTTGAGCAGGGCTCTAGACCTGCAGTGGCCAGTGTGGCAGTGACCAGCCATATATGGTTAATTTTAATTTAACTTTAAAAAATGTTATTTTAATGGGGCAGCCCTGGTGGCGCAGCGGTTTAGCACCGCCTGCAGCCCAGGGCATGATCCTGGGGACCCTGGATCGAGTCCCACGTCGGGCTCTCTGCATGGAGCCTGCTTCTCTCTCTGCCTATGTCTCTGCCTCTCTCTCTCTCTCTCTCTCTCTGTCTCTATGAATAAATAAAATCTTTAAAAAATAAAAAAATAATAAAAATTAAAAATGTTTTAAGTTAAATAAAATTTACAATTCAGCTTTTCAGTTGTACTAGTGACAGTTCAGCTGCTCCATTGCCATGTATGGGCAGTGGCTGCTGAGCTGGATGGCCCAACTCTGGACATCACAAATCGGCTACCTGAGATACACAGGAGTCTGTGTTGATCAGATGTGACACCCAGTGACGTTAACGATGAAGGGCACATACTCAGTGCATGTTCAGCATGTGCAAGTGGGATGACAATGCGATTAGATCCAAGGCTCATATTGATGATTTAAGAGTTCCCACTTGAAATAGATCACCTTAGGAGTACTCTTTAAACTTGCTTCCAAAAATAATAATAATAATAATAATAATAATAATAATAATAAACAACTTGCTTTCATTTTCTGGCTTTCTCCAGGACCACCTACGATCCTGTTCTTTTCTGCCCTTGCTTTCATCCACATTGTCCAAAGATTTAGTCAACCCTGACTTAAGGCTCTATGGCCTTGTTGCTCCATATGGGAAAATTATCCCCCAAAAAGACTTCACTGATGTAATTTAAAATGTTCCTTTGGGATGCCTGGGTGGCTCAGTGGTTGAGCATCTACCTTTGACTCAGGGTGTGATCCTGGGGCCCTGGGATCGAGTCCCACATCGGGCTCCCTGCGTGGAACCTGCTTCTCCCTCTGCCTGTGTCTCTGCCTCTCTCTCTGTGTCTCTCATGAATGAATGAAAGAAAAAGAAAGAAGAAAGAGAAAGAAAAAGGAAAAGAAAGAGAAAGAAGAAAGAAAAAGAAGAGAAAGAAAAAAGAGAAAGAAGAGAGAGAGAGAAAGAAAGAAGAAAGAAAAAGAAAGAAAAAGAAATCTTTAAAAAGTAAATAAAAAAGGGCAGCCCAGGTGGCTCAGCGGTTCAGCGCCGCCTGCAGCCTGGGGTGTGATCCTGGAGACCTGGGATCGAGTCCCACATCGGGCTCCCTGCGTGGAGCCTGCTTCTCCCTCTGCCAGTGTCTCTGCCTCTATGTCTCTCATGCATAAATAAATAAAATATTTTTAAAAAGTAAATAAAAAATACTTGAGTGGCACACACTGTAGCTTCTAATGAAAGCAGCGACTATAAAAAGCAAGGATGGTTAGAATCCATATGGTTTTGGTGTCTAGCAGGAGTACAGTGATGACTATGTGTTACAGCTTTTCCACCTGTGCTGAAGACTCTGGGAAAGTGACCGGTATGGGGGTGCCTGGGTGGCTCAGTCAGTTAAGCATCTGCCTTCGGCTCAGGTTGTGATCCCAGGGCCCTGGAATCAAGCCCCTCATTGGGCTTACTGCTCAGCGGGGAGCCTACTTCTCCCTCTCCCTCTGCCCCTCCACACTGTGCTCTCTCTCAAATAAATGAATAAAATCTTAAAAAAAAAAAAAAAAAAAAAAGTGGCCAGTATGTAAAAGAGAGAGCAACAGGGAGAAGTTATTCAAGACCCTTATCTCCTGGGATGCCTGGGCCGCCCAGTGGTTGAGCCTTCAGCTCAGGGTGTGATCCTGGATCCCAGGATCTAGTCCTGCCTCAGACTCTCTGTGGGGAGCCTGCCCCTCCCTCTGCCTATGTCTCTGATTCTCTCTCTCATCGATAAATAAATCTCATGAATAAATAAATCTCATGAATGTCTCATGAATAAATAAATCTTTAAAAATGTCTCATGAATAAATAAATCTTTTAAAAAAAATCCTTATTTTGTAATGTATACTTCCTATCCCATCAGAAGCTCAAATGCTGTCCAATAGAAATGTAATGTGTGCCTCATACGTCATTTAAAATCTTTTAGTATGGGCAGCCTGGGTGGCTCAGCGGTTTAGCACCTTCAGCCCAGGGCCTGATCCTGGGAACCCGGGATCGAGTCCCACGTCAGGCTCCATGCATGGAGCCTGCTTCTCCCTCTTCCTGTGTCTGCCCCTCTCTCTCTCTCTCTCTCTCTCTCTCTCTCTGTATCTCTCATGAATAAATAAGTAAAATCTTTAAAAAGTAGAAAAATCTTTTAGTAGCCATATTAAGATAGTAAAAAGATCCATTGATAGATGAAGGAATAAAGACACAATGGAATGAATATTTGCTCAGCTATAAAAGAGGATAAGATCTTGCCATTTACAACAACATGGATGGATTTATAGGGTATAATGCCAAGTGAAATAAGTCGGAGAAAAAATACTGTGTGATTTCATATATGTGTGGAATCTAAAGAAAAAAGAAGCAGGCCCATAAATTCAGAGAATAAACTGATAATTGCCAGAGGAGTGGGGGGAGGGGGATTAGGCAATGGGTGAAGGGTTGTGGGAGATACAGGCCTCCAGTTTTATGGAAGGAATAAGTCATAACTTAGGGGGTATAGTCAATAATAGTGTAATAGCTTTGTAATAGACGGCAGCTACACTCATGAACATAGCCGTGTATAGACTTGTCGAATCACTATGTTGTATGCTTAAACTAACATTGTTGTCACCTGTACTTCAGTTAAAAAAGTAAAAAGAGGGGCACTGGCTGGCTTAGTTGGTAGAGCATATGACTCTTGATCTCACGGTCATGGGTTCATGCCCCATGTTGGTTGTGGAGATCACTTAAATAGCAATAAAAATAATTTTTTAAAGTAAAAAGAGACAAGTAAAATTAACTTTATTTTACTTAAACCCAAATATCCCAAATACCACTTCAACATATCATTAATATTAAAAGCTAAAAACAGGGACACGTGGTTGGCTCAGTCAGTAGAGCATGTGACTCTTTATCCCGGGGTTGTGAGTTCTAGCCCTGTATTTGGGTATAGAGATTACTTAAAAATAAATCTTAAAAATAAAAGCTAAGTACATTCTCCTTTTTGGACTGCCTTTAACATCTAGTGAGTATTTTACACTTAACACAGAGCTCAACTTGGACTAGCCACATTTCCAGTGCTCAGTAGCGAAATGCGACCAGTGACTACCATATTGGATAGAGAAGTTCTAGAAAGATCCCTTTATTGCATGTCACCTGCTTAATGGCAAATTCATCTTGAGTGTTATGGTTTATTATGTATAATTGGGAATATGTGGGTTGGGAGTAAGTTAATTAAATATGATTTTGAAACGCTTAATTATTAAGTTTTATGATGATTATTTTTGCTATGGGAACACCTAAATATCGTTAATAGATTTTGAGATATTTCAGAACACTTAAAGTTTTCCTTAAGCAGTTACAATGATACACAGGAATTTTCTCTCTCCTCTAAATGCAGGAGCTAATCCCTAGTGCAGTCTCTTTCTAGATTTTAAATTCCAAATCTGTGGAATATAAATTGAGGTTTCAGGGCATGAGAATGAGGATTATGTGACTAGTAGTATAAACTGGGAACTCAGGTGGTGTGGGGGTGGTAAAGCGACTGAAGCAAGGCTGAGATTTTTGTCTTACTTGTTTTTTGTTTTTATTAACAGCTTTGTTGAGTTAAAGTCTGTTTCTTTCCTGGGCCTCTGTGCATTAATTGGGAGGAAGTCATAATGTGAGTAACTCCAAAAAGTGAAAATCAAAATCAGATACTTTTTTTTTAAAGATTTTATTTATTTATTCATGAGAGACACACAGAGAGAGGCAGAGACACAGGCAGAGGAAGAAGCAGGCTCCATTCAGGGAGCCTGACATAGGACTCGATCCTGGATCTCCAGGATCATGCCCTGGGCCGAAGGCAGCGCTAAACCACTGAGCCACCCGGGCTGCTCTGGTTTATTTTTTTTTAATTAAAGTGTAGTTGACATACAATATTAGTTTCAGGTGTAAAATATAGTGATTCAACATTTGTATACTTTACAAAGTGATCCTCTTGATACATCTAGCTACTGTACAAATTGGTTACATGTTATTAACTATATTCCCTTTGCTGTACATTGTACCCCCCATTCCTTCTTATTTAATAACTAAGTTTGTACTTTTAATCCTCTTCCCTTATTTTGCCTGTCCTGTCCCCCACAAGATAAAGTTTACTTTAAATACAGCACAGCTTGGGGCGCCTGGGTGGCTCATTCGGTGCCCTTAAGCATCTGCCTTCAGCTCAGGTCATGATCCCCGGGTCCTGGGATCAATCCCCTTGTCAGGCTCCCTGCTCATCGGGAAGCCTGCCTCTTCCTCTCCTGCCTGCTCATGCTATCTCTGTCACTATCTCTGTCTGTCTGTCTCTCAGATAAATAATCATTTTTAAGAATAAATAAATAAATACAGCTTATTGATATCTCTAGCTTTTTTGTAGGAAAGACATGCCGCATTCATTCCACAAATGCTTATTGTGTTCCTAGGATGTGGAAAGCGCTGTGTTGGTATCTTGAGTACACCTTGCCTTGAAGGAGCTCCTTCCTGTGCATATAGCAACTGATGCAAGGGGAAAACAGTCCAAAAAGTATGACGTGAATGGAAAACCCAGCAGCATAATACAACTTTGGAAAATAAATCAGGGGACACCTGGGTGGCTCAGCAGTTGAGCGTTTGCCTTTGGCTCAGGGCGTGATACTGGAGTCCTGGGATCGAGTCCCATATCAGGCTTCCCACAAGGAGCCTGCTTCTCCCTCTGCCTGTGTCTCTGCCTCTCTCTCTGTGTGTGTCTCTCAGAAATAAATAAATAAAATAAAATCTTTAAAAAAAAAATAAAAAGGAAAATAAATCAGAAAGTGGAAGCTTTGTTACGTGGATAGTCGAGATAGTGGAGATAGTTGTTTTTCACAGAACTTTGAAAAGTTCGTGACACGTAAAACATTAAGGATATATTTGTTCTTAGATGCATAATGTCCTGATTTTAGGGTGGGCAAAGACAGACAATTATAAAGGCAGAACTGATCCTGTAATAGTGCTGTATGGTGACCGAGGGTAGCTAACACTTGTGAGCACAGCATAACACAGAGAAGTTGAATTACTGTGTTGTTACCTGAAACTAAGGTAACATTGTCAACTGTACTCAAGTTAAAAAATTAAATGAAAAGACATAACTACGCTGACCCAGAGCTACTTCTAAAACCAAAGAGGGGCACCTGGCTGGCTCAGTCAGTGGAGCATGCAACTCTTGATCTTGGGGTCATGATTCAAGCTCCACATTGACTGTAGAGCTTACTTTAAAAAAGTGAAAAAAGGGGATCCCTGGGTGGCTCAAGCGGTTTAGCGCCTGCCTTTGGCCCAGGGTGTGATCCTGGAGACCCGGGATCGAGTCCTGCATCAGGCTCCCTGCGTGGAGCCTGCTTCTCTCTCTCTCTCTCTCTCTCTCTCTCTCATGAATAAATAAAATCTTTTATAAAAATAAAAACCAGAGAATATCCATTTACAGTCCATTAAAATATTAATGGTAAGACTAAACGTTAAAGCAAAAAACTAGATGATTTTCTCTAATAGTTTGTTACCTTTTTTTAAAGATTTTATTTATTTTGAGAAAGGGAGAGAGCATGAGCAGAGGGAGGGGCAGAGGGAGAGGGAGAAGCAGGTTCTCCACTGAGCAGGGAGCCCAATGTTGGTCTCCGGCCCAGGACTCTGGGATCATGACCTGAGCTGAAGGCAGACACTTAACCGACTGAGCCACCCAGGCACGCCTTGATTTCACTGATTTCCGCTCTTATTATTGTCTTTCTTTCTTTGCTTTAAGCATAAATTACCCTTCTTTCTCTATTTTCCTAAGAGGGAAGCTTCGATCATTGATGTTAGGTCTTTCTTCTTTTCTAGAATACGCATTTAATGTTATAACTGTCCTGCTAAGCACTGATTTTGCAACATTCCACAAATTTTGATAAGTTGTATTTTCATTTTTATTTAGTTCAAAATATGTTTAATTTTTTTCCTGCAGCCTCTTTTTTGACCAGTATGTTTCTTAAAGTGTCTTGTGTAATCTCCAGATATTTGGGGTTTTCAAGGTATCTATTGATTTCTCGTCTAAATTAATGTGATCTGGGGCACCTGAGTGGCTCAGTTGGTTAAGCATCTGCCTTCACCTTAGGTCATAATCCTGCGGTCCTGGGATCAAGTTCCATATCAGGCTCCCTGCTCAGTGGGGAATCTGCTTCTCCCTCCCCTTCAGCCCCCCGCACACACCCCCACCGCTCATATTCGCTTGCTCTGTCTCATGTTCTCTCTTTCAAATAAATAAGTAAATTCATATGATCTGAATATTACTTTGTATATATCTCTTTTTAAAAAAATTCCTTCAAGTATGTTTTATGGCCCAGAATATGGTTTATCTTGGTGGTGAGTGTTCCACGTGAGCTTGAGAAGAATGTGTGTTCTGCTGTTGTTGGATAAAATATTCTATGAATGGGGCAGCCCTGGTGACGCAGCGGTTTAGCGCCGCCTGCAGCCCAGGGCGTGATCCTGGAGACCCCGGATCGAGTCCCACGTCAGGCTCTCTGTATGATGCCTGCTTCTCCCTCTGCCTGTGTCTCTGCCTCTCTCTCTCTCTCTGTCTCTATGAATAAATAAATAAAATCTTAAGAAAAAAATATGCTATGAATGTCAAGCAGATCAAGTTGATTGATGGCGCTGTTCAGGTCAACTGCATCCTTACTGATTTTCTGCCTTCTGGATCTATTCATTCCTAAAAGAAGAGTGTTGGAGCTCTAGCCGCAGTAGTGGGTTTGTCTATTTCTCCTTGCATTTATGTTAGTTTTTCCCTCATATGTTTTGTTTTGTTTTGTTTTTTATTTGTGGAATACACAGAGTGAGAGGCAGAGACCTAGGCAGATGGAGAAGCAGGCTCCCTGTGGGACTCAGTCCCAGGACCTAGAATCACGACCTGAGCCAAAGGCAGATGCTCAACCACTGCGCCACCCAGGTGTCCCTTTGCTTCACATATTTTGATGCACTATTGTGAGCTGCATAATTGTTTAAGACTATTATGTCTTCTTGAAGAATTGACCCCTTTATCTTTGCATAATGCCCCACTTTATCTCTGCTCATTTCCCTTCTTCTGAAATCTGAAATTAATACAGCTACTCCAGGTTTCTTTTTCTAAGTGTTTGTAGGATATATCTTCCTCCATCACTTTACTTTTAGCTTATATTTTTATATTTATAGTGGACTTCTTTTAGACAACATACAGTTCAGTCTTGGATTTTTTGATCCACTCTGACACTTTTCTTTTCGTTTTTAAAGATTTTATTTATTTATTCGAGAGAGACGCAGAGACACAGGCAGAGGGAGAAGCAGGCCCCACGCAGGGAGCCCCATGTGGGACTTGATCCCGGAACTCCAGGATCATGCCCTGGGCCGAAGGCAGACGCTTAACAGCTGAGCTACCCAGGTGTCTCTCACTCTGACACTTCTCTGATTAGTATCATTCACACTTAATTTGATTTTGTTTTTTAAAGATGTATTTATTTATTCATGAGAGACACAGACTGAGAGAGAGAAGCAGAGACACAGGCAAAGGCAGAAGCAGGCTCCCTGCAGGGAGCCCAATGCGGGACTTGATCCCAGATCCCAGGATCATGACCTGAGCTGAAGGCAGATGCTCAACCACTGAGCCACCCAGGCGTCCCCTTAATTTGACTGTTAAATGGTAGGATTAATATCTATTTGTTTTCTGTTTGTTGCACTAGTTCTTTGTACCTTTTTTTCCTCTCATCTTTTTCTTCCCTGGTTTAATTTTATTTTTAAAGAGTTATTTATTTTACATTTTATTTTTAAAGAGAGAAAAAGGGAGAGGGAGAGAGAGTCCTCCATTGGATGCTTAACCAACTGCACCACCGAGGCACCCCATGCCTCCTGTGGTTTTATTTTATTTATTTATTTATTTATTTATTTATTTATTTATTATTTATTATTTATTTATTTATTTATTTATTTATTTATTTATTTTTTAACACTTCACGAATTTGCATGTCATCCTTGCACAGGGGCCATGCTAATCTTCCCTGTATCATTCCAATTTTTTAGTATATGTGCTGCCGAAGCGAGCACCCTCCTGTGGTTTTAAATGAGCATTGTATAGGATTCCATTTTCTAACCTCTAAGTGTATCAATGTTCTACTTTTCAAGAACTGTTAGTGACTATCCTAAAATTTATAATATACATTTATAACTAACACAATCTACTCTCAACACTCTATTGATTCATGGATAATACAGGTTCTTTGTGGGTAGTGCAGGTACCATATAATAGAGTACTCCCAGTTCCTTTGTGCTATTCCTTATAACATTGCTTTTATTCACTTCACTTTTCCATACGCTATAATCACCCAATTCACTATTACCATTATTATTTTAAACAAAGAGTTACTTATTTGCTTGATTCAGAATAAGAAATATAAGGGTGCCTGGCTGGCTCTATCAGTAAAACATGCAACCCTTGATCTCAGAGTTGTGAGTTTGAGCCCCACATTGGGGCTTTTTTTCTTAAAAATAAGAAATCTTAAAAAAAAAAAAAAAAAGGAAGATAAAGGGGCACCTGGGTGGCTCAGTTGGTTAGTGTCTGACTCTTGATTTCAGTTCAGGTCATGATCTCAGCATCATGAGATAGAGCCCCGTGTTAGGCTCAGTGAGGAGTCTGCTTAGGATGCTCTCCCTCTCCCCCTACTCCCACTTGCATGAACACTCTCTCTAAAAAAATAAAAATTTAATTTTTAAAAAGTAATAACTTGGGACTCCTGGGTTGCTCAGCTGTTGAGCGTTTGCCTTTGGTTCAGGGTGTGACCCCGGGGTCCCAGGATTGAGTCTGACATCGGGCTTCTTGCATGGAGCCTGCTTCTCCCTCTGCCTGTGTCTCTGTCTCTCTCTGTGTGTCTTTCATGAGTAAATAAATAAAATCTTAAAAGAAAAAAAAGAATTTCATTTTTATTTAAATAAATTAAATAAATAAATAAATAAAAACTTACTTAAAAAAGAGTAAAAAATGTACAAGGTCATATTTTACATTAATTTGTTCCATTTATGATGCTCTTTCTTTTTGTACATCCAACTTCTTGACCTGTATAATTTTTCCTCTTCCTGTGTAACTTCTTTTAACATTTCTGGAAAGTCAAGCATTCTGGTGAGAAATTCCCTCAGTTTTTGTTTGTCTGAGAAAGTCTTTATTTCTCCTTCACTTTTGCAGAATGATTTTACTGGGTATATAGAATTCTAAGTTAGTGAGTTTTTCTTTCAATACTTTTTTCTTCAAGATTTTATTTATTTGAAAGAGAGCAGTAGAGAGACAGCAAGCGTGGGAGGGCGGCAGAAGGAGAGGTAGAGAAGCAGACTCCTCACTCAACAGGGAACCCAACATGGGGCTCAATTCCTGAAATCATGATCTGAACCAAAGGCAGATGTTTAACCGACTGAGCCACCCAGACGCCCCTTCTTTCAACACTTTAAATATTTCACTCCACTCTCTTCTTGCTCTCATGGATTCTGATGAGAAGGCCAAGTAATTCCTATCCTTATTCCTCTATAGGTAAGGCATTTCCCCCCCTGGATTCTTTGATGATTTCCTCTTGGTCTTTAATTTCCTGCAGTTTGAATATGATAAGCTTAGTTGTAGTTTTTAGTATTTATCCTGCTTGGTATTCTCTGAATCTTGGTGGTGAGCGTTCTCACCACCACCACCACAGATCTCAAATGGATCTGTCATTTGGTGTCATTAATTTTGGAAAATTCTTGGCTGTTATTACTTCAAATTATTTCTTTTGCTCTATTTTCACTTCCTTCTGCTACTCCAATTACATAGATACTGCACCTTTTGAAATTGTCCCACAATTTAGATATTCTATTCTGGGTTTTTGTTTGGTTTTCTTTTGCCCTTTCATTATTTTTTCTCTGCATTTCAGTTTGGGAAGGTTTTTCTTTTTTTAAGATTTTACTTATTTATTCATGAGAGACAGAGAGAGAGAGAGACAGACAGAGGCAGAGACCCAGGCAGAGGGAGAAGCAGGCTCCATGCAGGGAGCCCAACATGGGACTCGATCCCGGGTCTCCAGGATCCCCCCCTGGACTGAAGGTGGCACTAAACCGCTGAGCCACCCAGGCTGCCCGTTTTTTGTTGTTGTTGTTTTTTTAAGATTTTATTTATTTACTCATGAGAGACAGACACAGAGAGAGGCAGAGACAGGCAGAGGGAGAAGCAGGCTCCATGCAGGGAGCCCGATGTGGGACTCAATCCCGGGACCCCAGGATCACACCCTGGGCCAAAGGCAGACGCCCAACCGCTATGCCTCCCAAGTGTCCCTCATTCTTTGAAACTCAAAAATCTGTACTATGTTTGAATCTGGTTCTGATGCTTGGTTTGCCTCTTCAGACTCTGGGGGTTTTTTTGCCTTGAAACTTAATATGACTTACAAATTTTTGTTGAGGGCCAGACTTCATGTATCGGGTAATAGGAGAGAAGTATGTGTTCAGTGTGTGGGTTGGTGTTGACCTGGCTAGCAGCTGGACTACTTTCCTGTTTGCTGGAGCTGTAGGTGTCAGAGGCTTTCCCTGCCTCTCATGTCCTTGTTTTTGTCTCCCCTGTTGTCCTTGAGATTCCCTGAAAACTCCTTAAATAGAATCTGCACCTTTGCAGCTCTTTCGACTGTAATCCACTGTTGCTATTCTGTAGCCCTGTTGACATGGTAAAGGAGTGAGAAGATTTTCTGTAATCCTATACTAAACCTCAGTCTTTTAGGTCTGTGTCCCTAGGCTATGACTTTCACAAGTGTCTCTGTATTTTTCCTCTTAGATGTGACAGGAAGGCTAAAGGGGCCTGGCTTTGGGTAATTTGTCCCCCCCCCCCCCCCCCCCCCCGTCCCCCCAGAGTCAGAGAAATATAAATAATAGGAGAACTCTCGTGCATAATTCAAAATTATTCATATTCAAAATTACTTTTCCCCTCCCCCTGCTGGAAACACAAGTGTTACTTCTTGGTTCTTCATAATGAGAACCCAGTGGGGTTTCTAGAAGTAAAATCTACTAGAATGTGGAGGCCTGGCTCAGAGCACAGCCTCAGGAGTTTCCTGCCCCGCTGTAGCCCACACCCAGCCCCTAGCAATGGGTCAGGTACAGTGTTGGTCTTCCTCCCAGGTTATGGCTCTGGTGGCTTCTGTCCCAGGTAAGCTGATCTCATCTGTGATTCTGTGTGCTCTTCTCCAGATTCTGAGCTCAGTTTGTGCCACAGCCTGAATTCTCTAGTAGCTCCAAGAAAACCCATTCAAGTCCTTCATTTTCAGTTTGTTCAGGTTTTTTTCTTATAAGGACATGAGTGACAACTTCCAGACTCTTTATATATTGGAACTGAAACTGGGGCACCTGGGTGGCTCAGTGGTTGAGCATCTGCCTTTGGCTTAGGTTGTGATCCTGGGGTCCTGCTTCTCCCTCTGCCCGTGTCTCTGTCTCTCTCTCTGTCTCTCATGAATAAATTTAAAAAAAAATTTTTTTTTTTTAGATTTTATTTATTTATTCATGAGAGACACACAGAGAGAGGCAGAGACACAGGCAGAGGGAGAAGCAGGCTCCCTGAAGGGAGCCCAATGCGGGACTTGATCCCAGGACCTCGGGATCACTCCCTGGGCTGAAGGCAGACACTTAACCGCTGAGCCACCCAGGTGTCCCCGATTTTTAAAATCTTAAACACACATACACACACACACAAAAACTGAAACTGGAAGTTCCCCAGTATGTATTTTTTCATGATCATAATTATATTAAATATTTTCTATTTATAAATTATAATAACATTGGTTTAATTATATTAAAACATATACATAATTATAAACAGTCCCTGTTGGGGCACCTGAATGGCTCAGTGGGTTTCACCTCCGACTCTTAATTTTGGCTCAGGTGGTGGGATCAAGCCCTGTGCTGGGCTCTGTGCTCAGTGTGGAGTCGGCTTGTGCCTCCCCACCCCCTCAAATAAATAAAAATAAAAAATAGTCCCTCTTAGAAGAAATGTCATGATTCTAGTGCTTCTCAGTCACCATTGTATTAATCCTAAACCTCTTTTTTTTTTTTTAAAGACATTTTATTTTATTTTTGATAGTCACAGAGAGAGAGAGAGAGGCAGAGACACAGGCAGAGGGAGAAGCAGGCTCCATGCACCGGGAGCCCGACGTGGGATTCGATCCCGGGTCTCCAGGATCGCGCCCTGGGCCAAAGGCAGGCACCAAACCGCTGCGCCACCCAGGGATCCCAATCCTAAACCTCTTAACATGACTTGTTAATAGTTTGCTGTTATTTCTGTGTATATTTCCATATCTCTATGCACACAAAGATATGCATAGACACACACACATACACACACACACACATTTTTAATCTGGATATAATATGTGTATACTACACTGCAACTTTTTTCCATGCAATGCTCTATACTTCTTTTTTCTTTAAAAGCCAAATTTATTTCAAATAAGGTTTATATTCAACAGACAAAACTATATTTTTTGAAATTTCATCTATTATTCATAATCACTGATTTTATCCAATAAAAATGTTTTAAGGGGCACCTGGCTTGCTCAGTCAGAGGAGTTCACGACTCTTGATATCAGGGTTGTAAGGTTCTAGCCTCATGTGGGGTGTAGAGATTACTTAAATAAAACTTTTTTTAAAAAATGCATTAATTTGGGCAGCCCAGGTGGCTCAGTGGTTTAGTGCTGCCTTGGGCCCAGGGCATGATCCTGGAGACCCGGGGTTGAGTCCCACGTCGGGCTCCCTGCATGGAGCCTGCTTCTCCCTCTGCCTGGGTCTCTGCCTCTCTCTCTCTCTCTCTGAGTGTGTCTCTCATGAATAAATAAATAAAATTTTTTTAAAATGCATTAATTTGGGTTGCCCGGGTGGCTCAGCGATTTAGTGCCTGCCTTCAGCTCAGGGCGTGATCCCAGAGTCCCGGGATCGAGTCCCATGTCGGGTTCCCTGCGTGGAGCCTGCTTCTCCTCTGCCTGTGTCTCTGCCTCTCTCTGTCTTTCTGTGTCTCTCATAAATAAATAAAATCTTTAAAAAGAGAAGCATGCTTGGAATTACAAGGACAGTTGGTTACCTCCTCTCTCGTTTTCCATCATTTATTTGTTCAACAAATATTTGCTGGGCACTTTGTGAAGCTCTAGGCTCCGTTCCAAGTGCTCTTACCCTTTGGATAAAGCTAGCAAACAGTTGCCTGAAGAAAGTGGGCAGGTGGCCCAAGGAGAGCAGCACCTGAGTTCAGAACACCACCGTGGGTGGGAGTGGGGAGGAGGGGAAGGGAGCACTGCCTAGGAGAAAAACACGCTTAACCTGTTCCACCTAAAGGACAACCCTTTCTAATTTGGTGATTGTGGGGTTCCCCAGCCTGCCTGCTGGCTCCTCGCCGACACTTCTTTTAGCGAGGCACGCTGGAAGGTGGGCTCTGTTTACACAGAAGTAGCTTGCTCTCCCCACAGGAAGAGGTCCCCTGGAGCCCCAGAACATTGCTACTTAAGAGACCTGCCCACGGTGGCCTAGGCTCACCCCCAGGGGCCTTCCCTCCTACATCTGAATGAAAGAGCCCACTAGACAGGAAGAAAGGTGGCAGCAGCATGGAAGGGAAGGATAAGAATGAACACATAGAATCATGGACCCCACAGGACACATAAATAACTCTAGAAACAGAAGAGAATTTCAAATTGGCCCAATTAGTATACTCAGAGGGTAGTGCATCAATCAAACAAACAGTCTGCAAGGAAAGGGGATTGATTGGACAACGGGAAGAGTGATTGCCAAAGTAATGTAATGGATTGGAAAAATGATAAAATGGACAAGTGGAAGGCCGGGTAATTGGGAGGACAAAGTAGAGAAAGCCTCTCAGATAAGAAATCAGACAGCTGATGGAGACTATGTCTGTGTAAAGAAGGAGAACAAAGACTATAGAGTAGAGAAATAAATCCTGGAACGTTTCCTCTAACTCAAGAAAAATGCCACTCACTAAGTGTCAAGCAGGACTAATTGGAAAGGCCCACTCACTCTCATGAGATTTCAGAACCAAAAATCTTCCCAAGAGGAGGGTGAAAAGCCATGTCCACTTGCAGGGTGTCCAAATCAGGCTGATTTCAGATTTCTCATCACCAAATGCTGGAGGATATTGCAGCAATGTCTCCAGAGTTCGAAGAGAGAAGTGTTAGAACCTAGAATTCTATATTTAGTCAAGGCATCAATCAAATGTGAAGGTAAAATGAAGATACCTACAGACATAAAGATATTCCCTGCATGGGAAATTTTTTGAAGAAATTCTCCAAAAAAATTTTTAAATCCAAAAGGAGCACCTGGCTGGCTCAGTCAGTAGGGCATGTGACTCTTGATCTTGGGGTCATGAGTTTAAGCCCCAAGTTGGGTGTAGAGATCGCTAAGAAATAGTAATGATAATAATTCAAAAAAGGAAGTTGATGTGGGAGTAGCAGTTAGAAACTAAAGTACAACACAGTTCATATTAGAAATAAAAGAGGAAATATGTGGAAGATTCTTCTTTGCCAAAATGTTAATGACAGAGAGTTACATCTTCCCTTTTTTTATTGGTCCCAATACGCTACTTGGTTCTGTAATAATATTTGCACATTCACAGCTTTTATGACACTACTTCTCTGGTGTTCCTTTAGGATTTATTCTTTCAATAAATGTTTATTGAGGGCACGTGGGTGGCTCATTCAGTTAAGCGTCTTCCTTCAGCTTGGGTCACGATCTCCCAGTCCCGGGATCGAGCCTCACGGCTGGCTCCCTGCTTAGCGGGGAGCCTGCTTCTCCCTCTGCCCTCTGCTCATGCTCTCCCTCAAATAAAAAAATAAAGTCTTTAAGTAAATAAATAAATGTTTATTGAGCCCCTATTAGCCAAGAACTTTGCCTGGCACTGGGAACATTCAGTGAACACAACAAAACTCCCTGCATGGGTTTACTCTCTTTCAAATGGGAAGACACACCTCTGGGGAGGTGGCCAAGCTCTGAATCAAGTGATCCATGAAGAGCAAATACAAAGCCTCCGAGGCAAAAAACACATGGCTTCCTGTAGCCAAGAGGAAATTCAACTTTATATTTAAGTGGATAAACAATGTATAAATATTTGTCTTGATAAAGCAAGATAATACTTCAAGAAAAATTGGGTGGTGATTAAAATAATTAATACATTAATTCACTCATTTTCATAGAGGGAAATCAGTAGACACAATGTGACATTTATTACTCAAGAAGTAGATGACTTCAGGGCCTCCAGGGTGGCTCAGATGGTTGAGCGTCTGCCTTGGGCTCAGGTCACAATCTCCAGGTCCTCGGATCCAGCCCCAAATCAGGCTTCCTGCTCGACGGGGGGAGCCTGCTTCTCCCTCTGCCTCTTCTCCAAACTCCCTGTCTGTGCTTTTTCTCTTTCTCTCAAATAAATAAAAAGTATATGACTTCATATAATATCTAAAGACGAAAAGATAGCCAGTAGGTGTAGAAGTAAAAGCCAACTGGGGGACTCCTGGGTTGCTCAGTGGTTTAGTGCCTGCCTTTGGCCCAGGTCGTGACCCTGGAGACCCAGGATCGAGTCCCACGTCGGGCTCCCTGCTTGGAGCCTGCTTCTCCCTCTCCCTGTGTGTCTGCCTCTCCCTGTGTGTCTCTCATGAATGAATAAATAAAATCTTAAAAAAAAAAAAAAAGCCAACCAAAACTGTTGGGAGTAAATGAGAAGAGTCAGTGTAATAAATTACTTATATACCTGGAAGAAGAAAATACACTGTAAAGTCAGGATACAAATAGGGAAGGATTTTATTTCATGTTCTAAGGATATTGAACTAGATAATGAAAACCAGAAACGAATAACAGTGGTTTTCTGTATGTGTATGTGGACCTGGGAATGAGGAAGGGGTGACTTTCATTTTTCATTTCCTACCCTTCTATTCTAGTTCTTTCTCTCTTTTCTTTCTTTTTACTTTGCCTGCAGAGCTATATTAAAAAAAAAAAAAAAAGCTTTAAAATAACATAGCACCCGTTTGTTTCCAAATGCATTTAGAGTAACTTACAGAAATATAAACAATAATGAGTGTAACCATGAGATGAATTTGAGAAGGAGGGAAAGTCATCATAGGGAGTTTGTAGCTTGGGTAATTGTTAGTATTTTAAATTATTTAAGATATATGTGACAGATTTTTCATGGCTTTGCCATTCTGAAATTAATGCTTTCTCGCATATTTCTCAAAAATTCTGCTAACTCGAACGGAAAATTCTCTTTGGAGATAATGATCCACTGGAGACAGCTGAGAGAATGAGCCAGATCATTCCGGCCGGAAGTCCTCCACCTACTCAAGGTGTCAGTTTCATTTGAAATCTGACCTGCTTTTTTTTTTTTTTTAATTTTATTTATTTATTCATGACAGACACACACACAGAGAGAGAGAGAGAGGCAGAGACACAGGCAGAGGGAGAAGCAGGCTCCATGCAGGGAGCCCGACGTGGGACTCGATCCTGGGTCTCCAGGATCACATCCTGGGCTGAAGGCGGGGCTAAACCGCTGGGCCACCGGGGCTGCCCCTGACCTGCTTTTCTAAATGTGATGTAGATGTTGGAAAAATGGATACTTTGTTGTGACCTATTGATAAAGGACTGGAAAATGAAGGTGGTAACCAAGATTTGAAACACTAATTTACTTTTTTAAATTAGTCAACATTTTGTGTATGGTTTATAAATTCCAGAAGATGATCGGGGTGCCTGGCTGGCTCAGCCTGGAGAGCCTGCGGCTCTTGATCTCCTGGTCATGAGTTCAACCCCCACGTTGGGTGTAGACATTACTTCCATAAATAAGCTTAAGATGTTTGAAAAATGAGAACTTCTACACTGAAAAGATTAAAATCTTTTCTTGGCATTTATGACATGCTAATGGGCCAGCAGAGGGGGATGTGGCTATCCAGCTGTTGGCAACTATGCTTTTTCAACTAGCAGTGAGAAGGATGCCATCAACAGGTCTTCAAGATCATGCAGACCATTTTTCAGATGAAGAAAATGGGACCTAGAGGAGCAAACTGATGTGAGCCAGAGTGAGCCCCCCCTCATCTCTGACTCCTAGTGCAGTGCCCTTTCCCCTGTACCTGAAAGGGACCATTCGGGCAGCTCAGCATTTAGAAAATGTGTGAGGGCCTTGTTGACTGCCACAATGATGGGCAGCATTACTGGCATTTTAATGCATGGAAACCAAAGGTCCAAAGACTTTTTCAGTAATGGGACATTCCTGCTTAATGAAGTCTTGTCACTCACCCACACAACTTTTTGTTGTTGTTAATCTCTGTGCCCAATGTGGGCTTGAGCTCATGACCCCGAGATCAAATGCCACACGCTCTACAGACTGAGCCAGGCACCCTAACCCCATACAACTTTCAAATGTCCTATTGAATGTGAGTACAATAATCCCCAAGGAAATCTAAAGATTCAGTGTAATTACTATGAAAATTCCAAATGATTGTTTTGTAAAATGGACATAGTGTACCTAAAATTCATAAAGAAATGCGAGACTTGGGCAGCCCAGGTGGTTCAGTGATTTAGCGCCTGCCTTTGGCCCAGGGCCTGGTCCTGGAGACCCAGGATCAAGTCCCGCGTCGGGCTCCCTCCATGGAGCCTGCTTCTCCCTCTGCCTATGTCTCTGCCTTTCTCTCTCTCTCTCTCTCTCTCTCTCTCTCTGTCTTTCATGAATAAATAAACAAAATTAAAAAAAAAAAAAAGAAATGCAAGAGACTCCAAATGGCCAATCTTTTGAAAAAGAAAAGAGAGAGAGAAAAAAAAAAAAGAAAGAAAAAGAAAAGAGGAAGGACTCCCACTTCAGATTTCAAAACCATCTACAAGGTTAATGCAAAATACCACATGAACAGTGTGGTACCGGAGTAAAGATGGACATATGGATCAATGAAATAGAATTGAGAGTCCAGAAATAAGTCCGTACCAAACATCTATGGCCAGTTGCTTTTTGGCAAGGTTCAAGCTCATTTAATAAGGAAAGAAGAATCTTCCATCAAATGATGTTGAGACAACTGAATATTGGCGAAGACTCCCCTTGACTTCACTCTGGCCAGGCCCCTCTTAATTCCTCTAGGCTTTGATCTTCTGTGTTCATCCTTGGGCCTGCATCGACCAGGTTAGAATCTTTCAATTCAGATTAGAAAGAACCCCCACGCTCAGTGTATATTCAAATTCCCCTTCCGCCACCCCCCCCCCCCAGTGATACATGATCAAGGCAGCCTGGCCCCCGCAAGAATCCCGTCAAGTCACTTTAGGCAGTCACCCCTCACCCTTTAGTCATTTCCTACCCACTGATACCCCCTACATCCTGTTCCATGGTTTTCACTCCCTACTCTTCCTTATTTATTTGGAGTTGAACCCTGTCTCTCTCTCCTATTGCAAAATCCCACTGCAGTTGTCTCCTGAAGAGCTTTTCTTATCATCTTTAACAAAGTGTTAGAATAATTTTTTAATTTTATTTTTTTTAAAGACTTTATTTATTTATTCATGAGAGACACAGAGAGAGAGGCAGAGACACAGGCAGAGGGAGAAGCAGGCTCCATGCAGGGAGCCCGATGTGGGACTCGACCCCAGGACCCTGGGAGCATGACCTGAGCCAAAGGCAGATGCTCAACTGCTAAGCCACCCAGGCATCCCTAGAATAAATTTTTTAAAAGTAGGCTCCATGCCCATCATTGAACCCAATGCAGGACTTGAACTCATGACCCTGAAATCAAGACCTGAGCTGAGACCTGAGTAGATGCTTAACTGACTGAGCCAACCAGGCACCCCTAGAATATATTTTTTATGTACTATTCACATGCAGAAGTATGAATTTGGATTCCTGCATGACACCATGTACAGAAATTAACTCAAAATGGATTAAAGATATAAATGTTAAGAGTTATAGCCAGAACATTCTTTTTTTTTTAAGATTTATCTATTTATTTATGATAGACATAGAGAGAGAGAGAGAGAGAGAGAGAGAGAGGCAGAGACACAGGAGGAGGGAGAAGCAGGCTCCATGCCGGGACCCCGACCCGGGACTCGATCTCGGGACTTGATCCAGGGACTCCAGGGTCGCACCCTGGGCCAAAGGCAGGCGCTAAACCACTGAGCCACCCAGGGATCCCCCAACCAGAACATTCTTAGAAGAAAGCATAGGTGTAGATCTTTATTACCTTGGATTAGACAACAGTTTCTTAGATATAATACTGAAAGCACAAGAATGAAAGAAAAAGTTAATGAAATGGATGAACACCAATATTTTAAAAAATTTAAAAAGATTAATGTATTTTAGAGAGTGAGTGTGTGCATGTGCACATGAGTGGAGGGGAATGGGCAGAGGGAGAGGAAGAGAGACAATCTTCGAGCAGACTCCCCTCTGAACATGGAACCTGATGGGGCTTGATCCCAGGACCCTGAGATCATGACCTGAGCAGAAATCAAGAGTCAGATGCCCAACAAACTGAGCTCCCACCGGGGCTGCCAAATTTTATTTTTATTTTTTATTTATTTTTAAGAGATTATTTATTCATGAGAGATAGAGAGAGAGGCAGAGATACAGACAGAGGGAGAAGCAGGCTCCTCACAGAGAGCCTGATGTGGGACTCGATCCCAGGACCCCAGGACCACGCCCTGAGCCAAAGGCAGTGCTCAACCACTGAGCCACCCAGGTGTCCTGCCCCCAAATTTTAAAACTTCTGTGCATCATAGGACACTCTCAAGAAAGTGAAAGAAGAACTTGCAGAATGGGAAAAAATATTTATAAATCATGTATCTGATAAGGGGCTAGTACCTAGAACTTATAAAGAACTCTTACAACCCAACAACAAAAAACAAGCCAATTTAAAAATGAGTAAAAGATTGGGGCACCTGGCTGGCTCAATCGGTGGAGATTGTGACTCTTGATCTTGGGGTTGTGAGTTTGAGCCTCATGTCGGGTATAGAGGTTACTTAAAAACAAAACTTTTTTTTTTAAATGGGCATAAGATTTAAGTAGATGTTTGTCCAAAAAAGTATAAATAGCCAATATGCACATGAAAGGATGCTCTACATCAGCAGCCATCAGAAAGTGCAGAACAAAACCACAATGTGATACCACCTTACACTCACTAAGAAGGCTGTGATTTAAAAAATGAATTGGGGTGTGTGGGTGGCTCACTCAGTTGAGTGTTTGACTCTTGATTTCGGCTCAGGTCATAATTTCGGGGTCATGAGATCAGGACCCACCCACATCGCACTCTGCACCCACTGCAGAGTCTGCTTAACCCTCTCCCTCCCCCTGCTTGCTCTGTCTCTCTCTCAATTAAATGAATACAATTTTTTTTCAAGATTTTATTTATTTACTCATGAGAGACACAGAGAGAGAGAGGCAGAGGCACAGGCAGAGGGAGAAGCAGGCTCCATGCAGGGAGCCCAATGTGGGACTCGATCCCAGGTCTCCAGGATCACGCCCTGGGCTGAAGGCGGAGCTAAACCGCTGAGCCACCTGGGCTGCCCAGAAGCTAATCTTTTAAAAAAATGAATTAAAAATAATAATAATTACAAGTGTTGGCACAGAGGTGAAAAAATTGGAACCCTCATACATTGCTGGGGGGAGGGGGTTGTAAAATGATGCAGCTGTGTGGGAAATAATTTGGCAGTTTCTCACAGTTAAACAGAGTTACCATAGGACCCAGCAGTTCCACTCCTAGCTACACACCCAAGGGAAATGAAAGCATAGGTCTGCACGAAACTTGTACGTGAATGTTAATGGAAACACTACTTACAATAACCTGCGTGGCTCAGTTGGTTAAGCATCTGCTCAGGTCATGATCCCAGGGTCCTGGGATTGGGCCCCACATCCCCTGCTCAGCAGGGAGTCTGTTTTTCCCTTTGTCCCTGTCCCCCACCCTGCTTCTACTCTCTCTCTTTCTCTGAAATAAATAAATAAAATCTAAAAAAATCCCCAAAAAACCAGGGACGCCTGGGTGGCTCAGTGGTTGAACATTTGCCTTTGGCTCAGGGCATGATTCCCGGGTCCTGGGATCGAGTCCTGCGTTGGGCTTCCTGCATGGAGCCTGCTTCTCCCTCTGCCTGTGTCTGTGCCTCTCTCTCTCTCTCTCTCTCTCTCTCTCTGTGTGTGTCTCTCGTGAATAAATAAAATCTTAAAAAAAAAAAAACTTGTACGTGAATGTTAATGGAAGCACTACTAATAATAACCGAAAATTATCAATTGATGAACGGATAAACAAAATGTGGTTCACCCATTAAAAGGAATGAAGTATATGCTGCAACATGGATGAACCTCAAAAACATAATGGTACGTAGAAAAAACCCAGACCCAAAAGGCCCCATGTTGTGTGATTCCATTTATGTATGTCCCAATGGACAAATCTGCAGGGACAAAAGGTACATTAGCAGTTGCCAGGGGATGGCGAAGGGAGAATTGGAAGTTATGGGGTTTCTCTTTGGGCTGATAGAAATGTTCTGAGATTAAATAGTTATCGTAGTTGCACAATGAAGTGAATATAATAAAATCCACTGAATTGTGCATTTGAAATTATTAAAATAGCGAATTTTGTTTTATGTAAATTTTATCTTAACCTAAAAAAGAGTAGTGGGGCGCCTGGGTGGCTCCACTCAGGTTAAGCATCTACCTCCAGCTCAGGTCATGATCCCAGAGTCCTGGGATCTAGCCCCACATCGGGCTCCCTCTGGGGAGCCTGCTTCTCCCCCTGCCCTCCACTTGTGATATCTTGGTTGCTATCTCTCTCTCTCTCTCTCTTTCTCTCTCTCTCAATAAATAAAATCTTAAAAAAAATAGTAAGCCCATTTAAATTATATTCTTGTAGAAACAACTCTATTTTCCAAGACAAAAAAAAAATGTCATTGAGAAGGATGACATTGTTTTACAATTTGGCGAGTCTCTTTGATGTCTGGTCTGATAGAAGATAGATTCTCATATTTGCTTTTCCATTCAGTCTGTTGCAACATGTTGTTTGGTTAAAGACTACAAAGGCTATCTGGCCTTAAATAGAAATGTAGTTGGAAAACAGGGAATACACCTGTCAGAGTGTTTAAAATTGGAATATTTAAAAAATAATAATAAAATTGGAATATTTAATGTTGAAAGACTGACCATACCACATGTTGCTGAGAATGCAGACTATCAAAGCTGTCATACTCCTCCTGGAGAGACTTTGGAAAACAATTATGTAGCTCCTTAAACATAACCTACCTTACGATCCACTGATCCTATTCCTATGTATTTACCAAAGAGAAATGAAAGCACATGTACATCAAAATATTTTACACAAATGTTCATAGCAGCTTTATTTGTAATAGCTAAAAAATGGAAACAACCCAAGTATCCATCTACAAGTGAATGGATGTACAAATTGTGATTCATCCAGGGCATCTGGGTGGCTCAGTTGGTTGGGTGTCTGCCTTTGGCTCAGGCCATGATCTCAGGGTCCTGGGAGGCCCATGTCAGGCTCTCTGCTCAGTGGAGGGTCTGCTTCTCCCTCTCCCTCTATCTCAAATAAATAAAAAATCTTTAGAGGGACACCTGGGTGGCTCAGCAGTTGAGCATCTGCCTTTGGCTCGGGGATCCTTGGATCCCAGGGTCCAGGATCGAATCCCACATCGGGCTCCCTGCGAGGAGCCTGCTTCTCCCTCTGCCTATGTCTCTGCCTCTCTCTCTGTATCTCTCATGCATAAATAAATAAAATCCTTTTAAAAAATCTTTAGAAAAAAATAATTGTGTTATGTCCATGCAGTACAATTCTACTCAGTAACAAAAAGGAATAAACTTTTGATACCTGCAACACCAATTTGAGTCTCAAAATGATCAAGCTGAGGGAATGAAACCAGACATAAAAAGAACACATATTATATGATTCCAGTCTTTTAGAGATAGGTTTATTTATTTAAGAGAGTGGGGAGAGGCAGCAGAGGGAGAGGGAGAGGAAATCTCAAGCAGACTGCACTGAGTAGAGAGCCTGGCGCAGAGCTGGATCCCACAACCTATTTTAGAAAATACAAACTATGGAACTTAGATCAGTGGTTGCTTAGGGATGGGAGTGTGCGGGCACATTTAGAGGGAGAGATTACCAAGGGGGTGTGAGGAAACTTGGGATGATGGCTCTGTTCATCATCCTGATTGTGGTGATAATTCCTCGGGTCAATAATATTTCACAAATTATCAAACTGTACACTTGAATATGTACTTGTATGTCAGTGTTACCTTAATAAAGCTGTTTGAAAATAAATGGTAGTTTTTAAAAAGAAAACAAAACAAAAAAAAAACAATCAAATATACGCAACAAATCTTCAGATCCTGTTTCGAATCATTTGTAAAAAGATATTTGAGAGGGGCACCTGGGCGGCTCAAATGGTCAAGTGTCCAACTTTCAGTTTTTAGGGTTGTGAGATTGATCCTGGTGTCAAGCTCCACACTGGGTGTGAAGCCTGTTTAGGATTCTCTCTCTCCTCTCCCTCGCCCCTCCCCCCTAAAAAATAGATACTTGAGACATTAGAGAACATTTGAATACTAAGTGTTCCTATTTTTCAGTGTGATAATGGGGGTTGTTATGTTAAAAGTGTTTTATTTCTTATAGATACATACTGAAGTATTTATGGATGAAATTATATGCTGTCTGGGGATTTACTGAGTTGGAAGAAATAATAGGTATGTGTGAAACAAGGTTGGCCAAATATTAATATTGAATTTATTCAGCTTCCTTAGGATTCTCTCTCCCTCTCTCTCCGTTCCTCCCTCCTGCTTGAGCTCTCTCTCTCAAAATAAAATTATATATATATAACTTAAATGATGATTACATAGAGGCTTATTGTACCATTTTTTCTACTTATGCGTATTTTGAGACTTCCCATAATAAATTTTTGTTGTTGCTGTTGTTTGGTTTTTTAAGAAACAATTATTTTAGCCATGCTCCAAAACAGTGGAGTGGATTAAGTGGCTTCTAATCTCATCTGAGAAAACATTCCTTTTCTATTAAGTGATGATCTCTATCATAAACTATCACTTCTCACTAGAAGCAAAAAACTGAAGTCTGAAAGATATATGGGTTTTTTTTTTGACCAATTAATCATAAATCTCTCTACTGACAGACTGTTGGAATCATTGCTTAAAAAATGAAAAGTGAGACAGTGGCAGAGGATAAAAATGCTATTTTAAAATTTCTTTCTTCTTAACTTACCCTGAAATCTCACAGAAATAACCTGTCACTGGAGAGAGAATATATTTCTTATCACTACTTTGAAACTCAAACAAAGCAAATTACATTTTTATTCTGGCTGAAGGAAAGAAAAGGTGATCTGATCTTTTCTGACTAGATACAAGTTTTCTAAAAAAAAAAAAAAAAAAAACCTCACAACTGAGCCAACTGGGAACTATCTCTAGGGAGCAAGCATAGGATAAGTAATTATATCAAAGTATTATTTTCAAAAAGTTAAAAATGTGACTCACACAGAAACAGACCCATAAATACAGAGAACAAACTGGTGGTTGCCAGAGGGGAGTGTGTGTGGGATTGGGCAAAATGGGTACAGGGGAGTGGGAAATACAGGCTTCCAGTTATAGAATGAATAAATTATGGGGATGAAAGTTACAGCAGAGGGACTATCCTGAGTGGTAGTGTAAGTGTTGCGCGTTGACAAACGGCAGCTACAGCATAGCACAATGTATTACTTGTCCAATCACTATGCTGTACACCTGACACTAACGTAACCTTGCCCATTAACTATACTTCAACAATGTATATTTTTATTTATGGCATATATAGGATTCCTACAAAGAGAGCACAACCCAGGGGAAAGGTTTTTGTCAACTCACTGGTGAAGGAACAATAAGAGAACGATAAGGCTAGTTCAAAGGATATTTGAGGAACCAGGCATTGATAGGCCTTTCAAAAAGGAAATTTTAATTAAGTAAAATTGTTTATCCAAAAATAAATAAATAAATAAATAAGGTTGTTCACCTCTTACCTGGATGAATTGCCAGAGAACTGTGCTGTGTGAAAAAAGCCAATCCCAAAAGACTATATACCCTGTGATTCTTTTCAAGAATCTTGAAATGGCAGATTTACAGAAATGGAGAACAGAATAATGGTTGCCAGGGATTAAGGAGGAGAGATCTTGAGAGAAATGAAGCTATAAAACGCTGCATGAGGGATCCTTACGGTGATGGAAACGCTATGTCTTGACTGGCAGTCACTACCCTGGCTGTGATCCTGTAGTATATTCCTACAAGACATTACCCTTGAGAAACTGGGTAGAGGGTGCATAGTATCTCTCTGTATTATTTATTTTTTCTTTTTTTTTTCTTTTTAGATTTTATTTATTTATTCATGAGAGACACAGAGAAAGGAAGAGACACAGGCAGAGGGAGAAGCAAGATCCCTGTGGGGAGCCCGATGTGGGAGTCGATCCCAGGACTCCGGGATCATGACCTGAGCCAAAGGCAGACGCTCAACCACTGAGCCACCAAGGTGCCTCTCTCCACATTCTTTCTTTTTTTTTTTACATTATTTCTTAAGACTGAATGTTAATTGTCTCTGCCTCTCTCTGTGTCTCTCATGAATAAGTTAAAAACACACACACACACACTGAATGTAAATCTACAATAATCTCAAAGTTTAAAGGTTTTTTTAAGGATAGATAGATAGATAGATAGATAGATTTGAGAGAAAGAGAGTGCAGAGGGAGAGGGAGAGAAAGAATCTTATGCCCGACCCCTCTGCTGAGTGGGGAGCCCCGCACAGGGCTTAATCCCTTGATCCTAAAATCATGACCTGAACCAAAATCAAGGGTCAGATGCTCAACCGACTGAGCCACCCAGGCACTCCTAAAGTTTAATTTTTTAAAAAAGGACTGCTCTGTTAGATACAAAACTGGTTATTATCATATGACAATAAAACCATAAACTCTTTTTTCCCATAACCTTTAGAGTTGTATTTCTACCAGACAGATTAATTTTTCTTTACTAGAGAAAAATCAACAAATTAATATGTAAATTCATAAAATCTTAGACTTTTAATCAGTTGTGAATAGTGAGAGAAACAAAAATGGTGAAGAGTGAAAGAAACATATTTCTGGAATCAGCAAACTCTCAGCAGGCCGAATTAAGGCACTGGCCAGTTTGGGTGTAGCCCCTGAGTTAAGACTGGTTTTTACATTTTTTAAGGATTGTAAAAAAAAGAAAACCTGAATATTGACTATCTGACTCCTTTTTAAGGAAAAGTTTGCTGACTTCGAGGTCCTAGATAATTAAACAATGCTTTGGTGGGCATGTTAATGCTTTAATGTGACACAAAAAAGATATGCTACCTTCTCTTTGCCTTATTTGTACTTGGACAGTATTTTTAAACAATTAGAACTAAAAGTGTAATAAACCGATTTGTATCCCTTCCTCCCTAACCACCATTATTGTCAAAGCACCCTCATGCCGTGTTATCTAAAATTCCTCATGTACTCCCTCATCTGAGTAATGCTGGTCTTCAGGCAGCTTCTTAGTCCAGAACTCAGTGTAGAAATGGTCCTATTCCATCACAGCTTGCCAAAAATCAAAGAGTCATCCACCTTTCTCTCTCTCTCTATCCTTTTCTTTTTTCTTTTCTTTTTTTTTTTTTAAGATTTATTTATTTATTCTTGAGAGACACACACACAGAGGCAGAGACACAGGCAGAGGGAGAAGCAGGCTCCCTGCGGGGAGCCCGATGTGGGACTTGATCCCAGATCCTAGGATTACGCCCTGGGCCGAAGGCAGATGCTCAACCACTGAGCCACCCGGGTATCCCTACCCTTTTCTTTTTAATGGACGTATAGCTGACATACAATATTCTATGAGTTTCAAGTGTACAACACAGTGATTTGATATTTATGTACATTGTGAAATGCTCACTGTGATAAGCATAGTCACCATCGGTCACCAAACAATGTTACAATATTATTGACTGGATTCCCGATGTTGTACTTCTCATCCCATGACTAACTTATCTTGTTCTGGGAGTTTGCACTTCTTCATCCCTGCGGATTTCACCCATCCTTCCACCTTCCACCTACTTCTCCTCTCCTAACCATCAGTTTATTTTTTGTATTATGAGTCTGTTTAAGTTTTGTTTATTTTTGTTTTGTTTTCTTAGATCACACACATAACTGAAATCACATGATATTTATCTTTTTCTAACTTATTTTACTTAACATAATAACTAACCTCTATGTCCATCCATGTTGTTGAGAATGGCAAGATTTCATTCTTTTTTATGACTAATAATATAATTATATATCTTTTTAAATTGATTCTGCATTAAAATTTTTTTAAGTTTTTTTTTTTTTTAAGATTTATTTATTTGAGGAGCAGCCCGGGTGGCTCAGCGGTTCGGTGCCGTCTTCAGCCCGGGGCTTGATCCTGGAGACTGGGGATCGAGTCCCACATCAGGCTCCCTACATGGAGCCTGCTTCTCCCTCTGCCTGTGTCTCTGCCTCTCTCTCTGTGTCTCTCATGAATAAATAAATAAAATCTTAAAAAAAAAAGATTTATTTATTTGAGAGAGAGAGTGCGGGGGAGGGGCAGAGGGAGGGGCAGAGGGAGAGAGAGGAAGAATCCTCAAGCAGGCATCCCACTGAGCAGGCAGCTGGACCGGGGCTTGATCCCAGGACCCTGAGATCATGACCTGGGCCAAAATCAAGTCAGATGCTCAACTGACTCATCCACCCAGGCATCCCTGATACTCTATTTTTAAATTAAACTTTTTGGGAGTGCCTGGGTGGCTAAGTCAGTTGGGCATCTACCTTTGGCTCAGGATGTGGTCCCAGGGTCCTGGGTCAAGCTTGATGTTGGGGTTCCTGCTCAGTGAGGAGTATGCTTCTTCTTCTGCCCCTGCCCTTGCTCATGATCTCACTCTCATATAAATAAATTAAAAATATACATATATATATGTATATTTTAAAGGTTTTACTTATTTATTCATGAGGGACACAGAGAGAGAGAGAGAGGGAGGCAGAGACACAGGCAGAGGGAGAAGCAGGCTCCATGCAGGGAGCCCAATGCAGGACTCAATCCCAGGTCTCCAGGATTATGCCCTAGGCCAAAGGCAGGCGCCAAACCGCTGAGCCACCCGGGGTTCCCTAAATAAATAAAATATTTTATTTTTTTTCTCCTTTTTTTAAAAATTTTTATTTATTTATGATAGTCACACACAGAGAGAGAGAGGCAGAGACACAGGCAGAGGGAGAAGCAGGCTCCCTGCACCGGGAGCCCGACATGGGATTCGATTCCGGGTCTCCAGGATCGCGCCCTGGGCCAAAGGCAGGCGCTAAACAGCTGCGCCACCCAGGGATCCCAATAAAATATTTTAAAAAATAAATTAAACTTGTTTTATTTTGAACTAATTGTAAAGTTACATGTTACTGTGATATAATACAGAGATATTACATTCTCTTTACCCATTGTGCTTACAGTAAATATCATAATCAGGATCTTGACATTGATACAGTCAAGATTTAGAACATTTCCATCACCACAAATTTCCCTCTTTTTTTTCATCATAATAAGTGTATTCTTTAATTCCCATCACCTATTTCACCCATCACCCCCCACCCTGGTAACCATTAATTTGTTCTCTATAGTTAAGAGTCTGATTCTTGGTTTGTCTCCCTCTCTTTCTCTCCCTTTTTTCTTTGCTTGTTTGTTTTGTTTCTTAAATTCCACATATGAATGAAATCACATGAATACCGCATTTTCCTTATGTGGTAAGGAATCTTACCGCATCTATCAATGGACATCTAGGTTGCTTCCATATCTTGGCTATTGTAACTAATGCTGCCATAAAGATGCTCAACATCACTAATCATCAGGAAAGTATAAACTGGGACCTCTGGGTGGCTCAGCGGTTAAACATCTGCCTTCAGCTCAGTGCCTGATCCTGGAGTCCCTGGATTGAGTCCCAGATCAGGCTCCCTGCATGGAGCCTGCTTCTCCCTCTGCCTGTGTCTGCCCCTCTCTCTCTGTGTCTCTCATAAATAAATGAATAAAATCTTTAAAAAAAAAAAGGAAAGTATAAACCAAACCACCATGGGGTGACCCACCATTTTGATGTAATATTTTTGTAGCCACAATTTTTTATAGTCATTATAATTTTTAAATGTTCACAGCATTTACCCCAAACTATTAGCTAAATACTTCTTTGGTTAAAGAAGAACCAATGATTTTCAGATTTTTTTCTAATATTACCATTGTTAAAGTGATTGAACATGGAGCCCATTAGACTGTGGTGGCTCTAATGTCTTGATAGCCTGTGTAAGTGAAACTAAACCTAAACCAGAGTCAAGTCCTATAAATGCCTCAAAGTGAAGAAATCAAAACTTAAGAACAACTGTAATCACAATATGACGGTCCAAGTGGTTTTTCCCAAATAAGGCTACTCTAAGTTATAGCCAATCAAATCATTTCCTTGCTTTGCTTTTGCTTGTTCTATAAAAGCTTTTTCCATTCCCGTGGAGCGTTCCTAACCATCCTTGGTTTGACATTGCCCGATCAAATTTCTCTTGGGTCACATAGACTTTTCAAAATCTTAATGTACCTCAGTTTCTTTGAACGTCATTCATTGATATATTCTCAATTTATAGGTTTTTTTCATGAATGTGAATAATAAGATAAACTCATTCCTGGTTGAAATATTTTATGCCTCAGAGAATTATTTATGTATATGTGCTTTATTTATTATATATGCCTACAAGTACATAGGTATTATATGTTCTAAAATATATATGCCTCTAAGAATTATAAATACGTCTATTTCAAATCAGACCATTCTACGGTCTGTCAAACATTCAAGAGATCATTTTTATTTTCTTTATATACATAATTATTTCAATAGAAGACAATTCATATTTCATTTATCTGAGCTTACTATTATTTCTTCTTTGCGTTTGCTTTTCTTTTTGCTTAAGTACATCATGTCATAATTCTTTCTCTCTTTTTTTTAGATAGGTTGCACACCCAATGTGGGGCTTGAATTCTCAACCCTGAGATCAAGAGTCAGATGCTCTAAACTCCTCTAGCCAGCACCCCTCATAATTATTTCAATGACAGTATTACAGTGAGAAAACTCTTGTAAATTGAAAGGGTTCGTTTAAGGATAAAAAAGCAGAAGTGCTACTTTATAACACAGGCACGTTTATGGAGCAGATTACTAGTAGAGATAGTATAACCATCAAAATTCCACATAAATTTAAGAAGAACTCAAGGAAATTAATTAATAAGAGATCTCAGGGGGCACGTGGCTGGCTCAGTCAGTGGAGCACATGACTCTTGATCTCAGGGTTGTGAGCTTACAACCACTTACAGGAACTCATCTGAATTAATTTACTTTTTCTTTTTGAGAAAATGCTTAACCTTAACAGCACACACACAAAAATCACCAGAGGTTTGACACATTTTCTTACGAACCTATTTGTTTTTTAATTTTAATTCCAGTATTTTTTAAAAAGATTTTATTTATTTATTCATGAGAGACACACAGAGAGAGGCAGAGACACAGGCAGAGGGAGAAGCAGGCTCCAGGCAGGGATCCTGATGTGGGACCAGATCCCCGGTCTCCAGGATCATGCCCTGAGCCAAAGGCAGGCGCTAAACTGCTGAGCCACCCAGGCGTCCCTTAATTCCAGTATAGTTAACATAGAGTGTTGACAACCTGCTTTGAGCAAATAATTTTTTTAACGAATTTTTTTATTTGACTGAGACAGAGAGAGTACACACGATAGAGCACAAGCAGGAAGAGCAGCAGGCAGAGGGAGAAGCAGGCTCCCTGCTGAGCAAGGAGCCTAACATGAGATGGATCCCAGACCTGGGATCATGACCTGAGCTGAAGGCAGATGCTTAACAGATTGAGCTACTCAGGTGCCTGATATGATATATTCTAAACAGTGAAGTCATCTGGACACTTTGGTGACCCTAAGCATAAAAAAGAACATAGGTAAAAGCTCTATCAGTGGTGGAGTGCTTCTACTCAAATTTATGCACAAGAAACAAAAAAATTTTTTTAAGAAACAATTTTTTAAAAAGATTTTATTTATTTATTCATGAGAGACACACAGAGAGAAGCAGAGACACAGGCAGAGGCAGAAGCAGGCTCCATGCAGGGAGCCCCACGTGGGACTCGATCCAGGGTCTCCAGGATTCCGCCTTAGGCCGAAGATGGCGCTAAACCACTGAGGCACCTGGGCTGCCCTGTACAAGAAACATTAAATTAAGTCAACACACAGACAAAAAATTAAGTCAACACATATTTAGCATAAAAGAGGACTTCTTATTCTGTTTTATGGACTCTCCCTAAGGTGCAGAAATTTAAGTCTTTCTATGATGTGTATCCTTTAGAAGATCTTTTACATTAGTTAGAAAACAAATATTTACTGAGGCCTCACAGTTGCAGAGTCAAATGAACATATTGAAATACATAATAAAGGGCAGCCCTGGTGGCATAGCGTTTTAATGCAGCAGCCTGGGGTGTGATCCTGGAGACCCGGGATCGAGTCCCATGTCAGGCTTCCTGTATGGAGCCTGCTTCTCCCTCTGCCTGTGTCTCTCTCTATGAATAAATAATATCTTAAAAAAAAAAAAAGAAAACAAATATTTACTGAGGCCTCACAGTTGCAGAGTCAAACGAACATATTGAAATACATAATAAAGGGCAGCCTGGGGGGCTCAGCGGTTTAGAACTGCCTTCAGCCCAGGGCTTGTGTCCTAGAGACCCGGGATGGAGCCACTTGGGGTTCCCTGCAGGGAGCCTGCTTCTCCCTCTGCCTGTGTCTCTGCCTCTCATGAATAAATAATTAAAAACTTAAAAAAAAAATACACAATAAAGAGTAGGTTAAGAAAATAGAATAGATTTTTGCTTTGACTGTAAAAGAATGGACAAATAGAAGTAGGATAAAGAAAGAAAATATCTAGGGGCACCTGGGTGGTTAAGTCAGTTGAGTGTCTCTTTGGCTCAGATCGTGATCCCAGGGTCCTGAGATTGAGTCCCACATCGAGTCCTACATCAGGCTCCTTGCTCAGTGGGGAGTCTACTTCTCCCTCTGCCCCCCCCATGCTTGCTTTCTCTCAAATAAATAAATAAAATCTTTTTTAAAAATCTAATGAGTATATAGATAAAAAATAGGATAAAGAAAATAGATCATTAACAATAATTGCTCAGAATGTGACTTAGAATTAGGAGCTGTGCTAGGAGCTTGCTGAAAAGCAACACTGGCTTTTCCCATTCACGGGGCCTGTGGGTCAGACTATGGGCCTCCTTGTGCTGTGGCAGCTCCAGAGCAGGTGGGGCTGTGGTGGCCGGAGTCCTGGCAGGGCAGGCGGTTAGAAAGTTTCTTCCCCTCTTTGACCTGAGTTTTAGTCAAAGGAGTGCAGCTGAAACAGTAACCAAAGGAGGTATTATGCTTCCAGAAAAATCTCAAAGAAAAGTGTTATAAGCAACAGTAGTAGCTGTTGGATTGGGTTCTAAAGGAAAGGGTGGAGAGATTGAACCAGTTAGTGTGAAAGTTGGAAATAAAGTTCTTCTCCCAGAATATGGAGGCACCAAAGTAGTTCTAGATGACAAGGATTATTTCTTATTTAGAGATGGTGACATTCTCGGAAAGTATGTGGACTGAAATCACTATTAAAATGGCATGAAGCAAGCTGCCCATTCCAGTGAAGTTGTGAAATCTTGCATCATGTAAATAATTTTCATGTCTCTCTTTTATAATAAACTAATGGCATCCAAACTGAAAAAAAAAAAAAAAAAAAAAAAGGCAACACTGAAAAATAGCACCTTTGTCTTTCCCAGCCCTGCCCTCAGATTTTTTCTCAAAGACCCAAAAGCTCTCTCCAGACATGGGACCCTCTATTAGTTCCCAACTGCTGCTATGACAAACTGGCTTAAAGCAACAGAAATATTGGAGCTCCCGGCTGACTCCATCAGAGGAGCCTGCCATTCGTGACCCAGGGCTGTGACTTCAAGCCCCACATTGGGCATCGATTAGATTACTTTAAAACAAACAAACAAACAAACAAACAAACAAACAAACAGAAATGTATTCCTTCACAGGTCTGGAGGCTAGAAGTCAGAGATCAAGGCATTGGTAGGGCCATGTGCAGGTGCTAAGGAAGAATCGTTCCTCATTTTTTCCTAGCTTCCGGTGGCTGCCCACACCCTTGACATTCCTTCCTTGTAGATGCACTCCTTCAATCTCTGTCTCCAGGGTCCTGGGGTCTTCTCCCCTCTGTCTCTGTGTCTTTTGTATCTTTGTATCCAAAGATTTCTCTTTTCTTGGAAGGACACCAGTCATTGGACTAGGACTCACCCTAATCCCGAATGACTCCAGTTTAACTTGATGACATCTCCAAAGACTGCAAGTAAGGTCACATTCATAGGTATAGGGTGAAGGGTGGGTGTGTTAAGACTTCAAAATATCTTTTTAGGGGACACAACCTACCCTAAAGCCCTCTCCTGGGCTGTTCTGTTAGGCCACACCCTATGCACTAAGAACTCCTAGTGATCTAAAGTAGACTCTAGGCTACATGGGATGCTGGAATAAGTAGTATACCTTGTATTTATTCTTATCTTTGAGTAAATGTAAAATTAGGCTCAATTAGTATTTAGTATGTGGATTTTTAAAAAGAATTTTATTTATTCATGAGAGACACACAGAGAGAGGCAGAGACACAGGCAGAGGGAGAAGCAGGCTTCATGCAGGGAGCCCCATGGGGGACTTGATCACAGGACCCCAGGATCATGCCCTGAACCAAAGGCAGACGCTCAACCACTGAGCCACTGATTTTTTTATTATTATTTTATTTATTTTTTTTTTGTTTTTTTGTTTTGTTTTTTATTTTTTTTTATTTTTATTTATTTATTTATTTTTTATTTTTTTTATTTATGATAGTTACAGAGAGAGAGGCAGAGACACAGGCAGAGGGAGAAGCAGGCTCCATGCACCGGGAGCCCGACGTGGGATTCGATCCCGGGTCTCCAGGATCGCGCCCTGGGCCAAAGACAGGCGCTAAACCCCTGTGCCACCCAGGGATCCCTGAGCCACTGATTTTTGACTCTGGCACCCTGTCACTCATACATCGGTCATTCAGTGTCAAATATATTTTTCTTAGGAAAGACTTGGAGTTGCTGACATGGAGGCATCATCACACTTTAGAATACTAAGCCAATTGCAGATTACACAAGCCTAATTACTAGATTTATAGGTTGTATACCTAATTTTAATGAAGCCAACCCTCACAAAATTAATCTATGGCTTTACAAAGATCCTCCCAAGAGAAGTGCCTGGCTGACTCAGTCAGTGGAACATGCAACGTTTGATCTCTGGGTTACAAGTTCAAACCCCTCATTGAAAGTAAAGCCTACTTAAAAAAAAAGAAAAATCCCCCAGAGCCATGATTCTCCAAGCGTGGTCTGGGGACTCACAGGAGATCTGAGAGCCCCAAATACATAGCACTAAGACATTATGTGCCTGTTTCCACGTTCAAAGTCTCCCGAGTATGCAGTGGGGTTTTCTAGAGGCTTCGAGTCTTGGATGATGTCATCATTCTGCTACAAATGGAAGGTGTGCTTGGGATTCTTGTTCTTAAAATTGTCTCGTTTTAATTTCCAATATGATAAATATCAAAAGATATATAACGACACCAAAAAACATCTCTTTGAGGTCTATAATTTTTAATGTAGAAAGAGATCCCAAACCCCAAAAATCTGAGAAATCATAGATTGAAGGTAACATGAACATTGTGGGCAGGAGCTAACAAGGAAATGACATATAATGACAAACTCTTAGAAAACTACTTTACAATATAAAAACAAGGATGTAGATCTAATCAGATCTGATGAGAATTGGGCTAGATATAGAAAATTATGAAGGCTCTTTGAATTAAGGATTTCTATCTCTTATCATTATTGATAAACTTTGCCCTAAGGTGTTTATTATATATCAACTCTTTATGAAATATATTTCTGGCTTTGATAGCCATTAAGAGCAAAGTACCATAAACTGAACTTAGTGTTTTTATGAATTGCTGTTTCGATGCAAATATTTTAAAGGACCACAATTAGTCATTTTGCTTTCACTACAAAGTTAGTACTGACAACATTTTTAGTAAGAACAAGAAGTCTTGATTTTGTGAATAATAGAATAAATAATTTTTAAAATTATCATTAGTTCAGCCTTCTAAAATGTTATTGCCCAATTTTATAATGCAAATAATATATTGGTTTTGTGATTGATGTAATTAACTGCATAAAAATAAGTGAAGGTCATGTTGAGGGTTCTTTGTCGAAGTGTTTACTGACGGGGTGCAATATAAAAAAAATTTTTGAAAAAAAAATTGACCATCTGTCTGCTTGTTAAAATGCACATCCCTGTCCCCAAATTGAACCCACTGAACAAGATTCCTTTGGGATCTGATAAATTGCATTTAAAGCTATACACGATTTTTTTTTAAGGTTCTATTTATTTATTCATGAGACAGAGAAAGAGGCAGAGACACAGGCAGAGGGAGAAGCAGTCTCCATGCAGGGAGCCCGACATGGGACTCGATCCTGGGACTCTGGGATCACGCCCTGAGCCACCCAGACATCCCCAGTATGTGTTTCTAATAAACACTGAAGTTTGAGAATTTGAGTCAGGGATGGTAAACTCAAATACTTACAGGGGCCAAGAAAATGATACTGATCATGCCAATGTTGATTAGAAATGCTTATTTGCTCTTAGTATGTGCCACACTGTTCTAAGCACTTGACAGATTTTGACTCATTTATTCCTCTTTATAATGCATTGACATAGATACTGTTATACCCCCATTTAAAAAATTTGTTTGTTTATTTATTTATTTATTTATTTATTTATTTATTGTAGAGAGGGAGTGTGCACACAGACCTGTGAGGGGGGGCGGGGGGGAGAGGGAAGGAGGGAGGGGCAGGGGGAGGGAGAGAGAATCTTAAGCAGGCTCCCTGTGAGTGTGGAGCCCAACACAGGGTTCAATCTCATGAACCTGAGATCACGACCTAAGTGGAAAACAAGAGTCAGACACTTAACTGACTAAGCCATCCAGACGCTCCTATAATTCCCATTTTACACATGAGGAAATAGTGGCTCAGAGAGAATAAATTACTGTCCAAGAGCACAAAGTAGTGGAGTCAGGATTCAAACCCGGAGCAGTCTGGCTCTGCTATCTATACTGAATGTCACTGCAGGAAACAGGCTTGGTGAGGTCTGGCAAACCAGGGATTGAATGTTGCTTGTAGAAATGAGGTTCCAGTTTGGACAGATCTCATACTTTTTCCCCTTTTCTTTCTTTCTTTTTTTTTATTTTTTAAGATTTATGTATTTAATTTAGAGAGAGAAAGAGCACCTGCACATGCATGTTGGGGAGGGGAATAGGGAGAGGGAGACAGAGGGTCTCAAGAGGGCTCCACACTCAGCAATGTGGGGCTTGATCCCAGGACCCTGAGATCACGACCTGAGCCAAAGTCAAGAGCCCACACTTAACTGACTGAGCCACACAGGTGCCCAAGATCGCATGCTTTTAATGGAAGATGAAAATCTGAATTCGCTTACATAAAATTTTTTAATACTTGAAAGTAGGTAATAAAATTATTTTAAGCCTGCTTCACTACACATTGTGTGGACCAACAAAACATGTCAATGTGACTTTTTTTTATTTATCTTTCAAGATTTTTATTTATTCACAAGAGACACAGAGAGAGAGGCAGAGACACAGGCAGAGGGAGAAGCAGGCTCCTGCAGGGAGCCCGATGTAGGACTTGATCCCCGGACTCTGGGATCACTCCCTGGGCTGAAGGCGGGTGCTCAACCACTGAGCCAGCCAGGCATCCCTATTTTTAATTTTTTTTTTAATTTTTAAAGAGATTTTCTTTCTTTATTTGGAAGAGGGAGAAGCAGATTCCCCACTGAGCCGGGAGCTCCCGACATGGGGCTCGATTCCAGGACCCTGAGATCAAGGCTTGAGCCGAAGGCAGATGCTTAACTGACTGAGCCACCCAGGCGCCCCCACATCGATGTGACTTTAGCAGGATATGGTCACTGTACCATGTACAACCTTTCCCTTATCATTTTTTTCCTTCCAGCAAAGCTCGCATCCATGAGTGAAGTCTCTGTATACAAACTAAGGTTTTAGTATGGTTGTTGCATTGCAGAGTAACGTGAGCATCTAATGCCTCTCTAAGGCTTAATACTTAATAATCTCTTAATGTATAGGCCTCAGATGAAGTATTTATAATTTTCAAGATGATTTCTTTAAGCGGGCTAAGATGACAAATTTCAAAAATATGCAAAAGTTTTTTGTGGCTTTTTTTGGCTTTTACTCATATGTACCCATTACCTAGTTTCAACAATTGTATCCACTTTAGGCCAATTGCATTTTATTTCTACTTTTCCTCATCCCTGTCACTGGATTTTTTTTAAGTTTATTTATTTATTTTAGTAACTTCTACACCCAAGGGGTGGGGCTTGAACTGTCCACCCTGAGATCAAGAGTCGCATGCTCTTTGGACTGACCCAGCCGGGTGCCCTGTCACTGGATAACTTTTAAGCAACTCCTAGATATTACATAATCCCATCCAGAAATTAAAAATTACTTTTTGAGATTAAAAAGTCCCAACCCAGCAGTGCCTCGGTAGCTCAGTTGGTTGAGCGTCTGACTTGTTTTTTGGCTCAGGTCATGCATGATCTCAGGGTTGTGAGATTGAGCCCAGCATCAGGCTCTACCCTGGGCAGGGAGCCTGCTTAAGATTCTCTCTCTCCCTCTTCCTCTGCTGCTCATCACCCCCAACTTCCTCTCTAAAAAAAAAAAATAAAAGTCCCAACTCAAAGCAATGACTTTTTTTTCTTTTAATGTAAGCTCTATGCCCAATATGGGGTTTGAACTCACAACCCAGAGATCAAGAATCACATGCTGTATTGACTGAGCCAGCCAGGCACCCCTCAAAGAAATGACTTTCTAGGCAGCCTAGGTGACTCAGCGGTTTAGCGCCGCCTTTGGCCCAGGGCGTGATCCTGGAGACCCAGGATCTAGTCCCACGTGCAGCTCCCTGCATGGGGTCTGCTTCTCCTTCTGCTTATGTCTCTTCCTCTCTCTGTGTGTGTCTCTCAAGGATAAATAAATAAAATCTTTTTTTTTAATATTTAAAAAAAATTTAATAAATAAAATCTTAAAAAAAAAAAGAAATGACTTTCTAATGGTGAAGTCTCTGTATGCAATTGAGGGGAAGATATTTGAACTTGGAGTCTTCCCTGGACCTCTAAAGTCTTACCATTTAAGAAACTACCCCAGGGGCACCTGAGTGGCTCAGTTGGTGAAGGCTTTGCCTTCAGCTTCGGTCAAGATTCCCAGGTCCTGGGATTAAGCCCCATGTCAGCCTTCTTGCTCCTTGAGGAATCTGCTGCTCCCTCGCCCTCTGCCCCTCCTTCCCTCACTTGTGTGCTCCCTCTCTTTCCCTCTATCTCAGATAAATGGATAGAACCTTAAAAAAAAATAAGTGACTGCCGCTGCTCTCTATAGATACAATAATAAGTTCAGTGCTTCAGAAAAAACTTTGTAGAATTGTAGCCGAGATTGAAAAAACAGAAGGCACAGTTGTTAAGTTCATACATTGTGAGACCCTAACCGCAAGGAGAAGGGATTGGGTAAAAATGTAACTTCCCTGGCTTAAAGAATGAGATTTATTATCTAATATAGCAAATCCAGAGGAGAGCCGTTCCAAGGTTGCTTAGTTCAGTAGCTCAACCGTGTTGTCCTTCCCCCTCCCCTCTGCCAACCTCAGCACATTCTCTTCTCATGAACTACTTCCTAACCCTCCTGGCGGTGGAGGGAGCATGGCATCCTGCAGAAGGAAAAGGACTTGTGGGGGGTTTGCTTGCCTCTTGTGGTAGATTTTTGGATTTATTCTCTCAATATCCATTTTATTTGTCTCCTATTTTGAGGGTCTAAAAAGCTAAACCCCACATTTCCCAGATGCCCTGGCATCTAGAATTCTGGATATGGATCGGGTCCTGCCAACTAGATGTAGGAGACAGAGGTACAAGGTGGAAATGAGATGGATTTTCTTGTGGCTCAGGTGGCTGCGGTGGCGAGTGCTTCCAGCAGACTCCTCAGTCGAACTCTCACTTTTGTGAGTACGAGGCAGTTGTAGCAGGTTCTTGTAAGTTTATTTATTTATAATCTCTACACGCAATGTAGGGCTCGAACTCATGATCCTGGGATCGAGTTACATGCCCCACAGACTGAGCCAGCCAGGCACCCCCTTTCAATGACTTTCTAAGGACCCTTATTCCTTGTATTAAATCCCTTTTTGTTTGATATATTTAAAGTGGTTTCTATTCTTCAACCAATCTCTTGCTGACAAATACCTCTTTTTCTTTTTAAGGGGAAAGAACCTTTTCCTAAAAGCTCTCCAGAAGAGGTTTCTTCACGCCTCATTGAGAACTGCATCATGTGCCTCACTCAGGAGGACTGGGTCATGTGCTCACCCCTAAGGGACCTGTGTGATTTGTTTAAACTTAACAGGTGTTCTGGGAAGCCTGGGAGATCCTTTTTGGTAGTTTTAAACTGTTTTTTTTTAATGTATTTATTAATTTAATTAATTTATTTTCAAAGATTTTATTTATTAATTCATGAGAGATACAGAGAGAGAGAGGCAGAGACATAAGCAGAGGGAAAAGCAGGCTCCCTGCGGGGACCCCGATGTGGGACCTGATTCCCAGAAGCAGGATCACGCCCCCAGCCAAAGGCAGATGGTCAACCACGGAGCCACCTGGGCATCCCATATTTTTTACCTTTTTCCCCCTGGATTACACATTTACATTTTTAAAAAATCACAATGTTATAGAGTTGAACAAAACGATACAGGAGAAAAACTATATAGAAAGATGGTTTTACTCCAAAATGAAGAAGTGAAGGAGCATGTTCATAGTCCAGGTAGGGTCTGAGATAGAAACGTAAACAAGCACCCAGAAGTCTGCTGAGGCTCATGAAAAGCTTCTAATCCTCTGTCCATGGTGCTCAGGTGACAGGTGCTCCTGAACGGCAGTTAGAAGTTAACACGCGGGATGATGCTCTAATTGTAGCTTGTCAGTACGGAACTACCTACTTGTACTCTTTGGAAGGTGCTGGTCGATTTCTATCCCACTGAAAATGTTATAGGAAGCATTTTTTTGTTGTTTCATGTATCTTAGCATAACTCGCTTTCTGGACACGCCCAACATCACTATCGACTCTAAACTGATTTTGACGCTTGCCAGGAATTATTAGCAGATATATTTGCTGCTTTTTTGTTTTCAGACACTTTAGATACCTCATTTCTAGGTGTGCTATATGTGCATGTATGTATATAATATATGACTGTCAACTCAGTTTTCTTCTTGGAACTTGGGGTTGGGTCATAAGAGCTTTGATTCCTCCCAGCAATTTTTGCGGCAACAGGAGACTCTGCCTATTGGTGTGGGTATCATAAGAACTTTTGGTCTTTATTTTTTCCCCTTTGGTTTTAGGTTTAGTGGTCTCTAGTACTCTTATACATAAGGAGAGGGGACTGGGTAATGCCTTATGATTTATGAAATCATGTTCTATTTTTAAGATTTATTTATTTATCTTAGAGCAGGAGGGAGGCCAGAGACAGAAGGAGAGGGAAAGAGAGTCTCAGGCAGACTCTGCGCTGAGCATGGAGCCCAATGCGGGGCTTAGTCCCACGACCCTGAGATCACGACCTGAGCCTAACCAAGAATCAGATGCTCAACCAACTGCACTATCCAGAAATGCATGTTTTATTTTCACCCCAAAATAATGTTTTATTTTCAAAGAGGAAGAACCAAATTGGAAAAAATGTATATGCTGAGTCAAAAGATTGTGTGTGTCCTAGTTCTCCTACCTACTGCCAAAATGGGACATCTGGAGTGTTTTCCAACGCCAACAACCAATTCTCTGATTTTCAGGACACTCACTGGGTGTTCAACAGTTCACTTCAATTATGAGACTAACTACCTGGGGCTAGTGCAGACTCAACAAAACTGCCCACCTTCCAGCTTTAGGACCAGCTGCAAGTCTTAGAGAGATTACCCATGCTTCTGAGTGACTGGCCATAAAGCAGGGGTTGCCATAGCCCCCTCCTCAGGTTCGATAATTTGCTAGAATGGCTCGTAGAATACAGGAGGGCATTTTACTGGTTTATTATCAAGGATACAACTCAGGAGCAGCCAAACAGAATGGTGCATGGGGCAAGGTTTGGGTGGTGGGGTGCACAGAGCTCCCATGCTCTCTCTGGTCACACTACCCTCCGACACCTTGATGCTTCACCAGCTTGGAAGTTCAAATTTTGTTCAAGATTTTTAATCTTCAAGAGCTCAATCTTTACAAACGCTTCTCTACAAGGAGGTCAGCGATAGGGCTGAAACTTTCAACGCTCTCATCACTTGGTCTTTCTGGTGACCAGCCTTATCTTGAGGCTTTCCAGAAACTTTACCCTAAGTTGGCCAGGTGTGACGTAAATGGTCTCAATCATGAAAAACAAAAGTCTCTTCTAATACTCATGAAATCTCAAAGGTTTTAGAAGCTCTGAGCTAGGAACTGGGATCAAATATCAAATACATGTACTATTATACCACAGGACATTTAACTCTTTCACGGGATGGATTTGAAAGACATTTTTTAATGGATCTTAAAACATTCTTTTAGCTAGAAATTGTAAGATAAATGTAATGTATATTCCAAGCCTATTACTTTGTTCCTTGTGGTTGCTCCACAAAACAAAACTGTTGACAGATTGACCATGTATTGGCAAGCATGCCTCAAATGCCTTACACACACACACACACACACACACACACACACACATACACACACATACACACACATGCATACACCTATGGTAGATTGCTATAAAGTGACCCTGATGAATCACACCTCCCTAAATTTATACCCTTGGTATCATTGCCTCTTGCAATGAATCTGGCCTTAGGATTTGTTTAAAGCATAGAATATTATGGAAATGACATTGTGTGAGTTTTCTGGAGCCTGCACAGCTTGTGCCTTCATTCTTTTGAGACTAAAGAAGCTGAGATAGACTAGTTAATAATGAAGGACCACATGGAGAGAGAGAGGTCCTAGCCTGCCAGTCTCCTCCAGGTCTCAGATACAGGGATAGGGTCATCTGGGGCCCTCAGGCTCTAGCTCACCCACTGGATGAATGCAGCAGCATGAGTGAGCCCAGATGAGACCAGAACTGACTAGTAAACCCACAGCATTGCGAGAAATAATAAATCGTTGTAAGCTATTAGTTTTAAGGTTGTTTTTTTTTTTTTTAATGCAGCAATAGACAACTGAGACCATTCTCAACTTGTGATGACCAGATTAGATGTTAGGACTCAAGATGTTAGTTGTCTGTGAACCTAGCATCAGACAGGAGAGGGGAAGAGTGAGTCCTGAAGAAATGTCTGAGGACTCTGAAACAGGAGGTACTTAGAGCACCTTGCACGATGACAACAGAACATATTGGCTTCCTCTCTGGAGGCAAATAGTGCATGAGAAAAGATAGCCATTTGCGGTACATCACTGGCTGTGATCAGTCACAAAAACTTGCCTTATGTACCCAAAGATTCAAAACTACCATTGTCTTTATCTTATGTATGTACGTATGTATGTATGTGTGTTGGTGAGAGAGAGAGAGAGAGAGAGAGAGAGAGAGAGAGAGAGCAAGAGCGTGCACACCCAGGGGGTAGTGGTGGGGAGGGGCAGAGGGAGAGAGAGAATCTCAAGCAGGGCTTGAGATGCTGGACTTAATCCCACCACCCTGAAATCATGACCTGAGCCAAAATCAAGTCAGCCGCTTAAGTGACTGAGCCACCTAAGTGCCACCCAAAATACTACTGTCTTCTTAAAGAAAAGATTTTATTTATTTATGTGAGAGTGAGAGAGAGCGCCTGAGCCCGAGGTCAGGGGACAGAAGGAGAGGAAGAAGCAGACTCCTCGCTGAGCAGGGAGCCTGATGCAGGACTCAAGACCAGGACCATAGAATGATGACCTGAGCTAAAGGCAGAAGCTTAACCAACTGAGCTGCCCAGGTGCCCTAATATTATTGTCTTTAATTCATAGTTAGGTATATCTGCTTTCTCACCCATTTGTCAAATGGAAAATCCCCACTTTATGGGTTGTTTTGACTATTCTACTAATGGAATCTCAATAAGGTTATATTACTCATAAAATCAGAAGAATATCACTCTAACAATTCTATATTCTAGAAAAATAGATTTATGCAATTGGAAATTGTGTTGTTTCTAGAACACATAAAGATTCTTTTATAGGTGTGGCTGGCTGGCTTAGTTGATGGAGCATGTGATTTTTGATCTGGGGGGTTGTGAGTTCCAGCGTTGTGTTGGGTGTAAAGATGACCTTTTCAAAAGTCATTTTATAAATAAATATGTATGTTGCCTTCTCCTTTCCCTTGCCCTAATGTTGACTGAGCAGGTTGAAATGCTAGATGGTGGCCAGCTTCCTGTACCAACTTCTAGCAAGCTGCTACTTTTTCTCCAAGATCAGCTGAAGTTAGGAGCCCTGAGTTCTCAGCAGGTGCTAGAAACTCATTGGTTTATGAGAATTTGGCTTGTAAAGGTTTCAGGTGGGGTCCACAGATGTGGGTCGTTTACCTCAGGGCTTGTGTAGGTGATGAAGACACTGAGGAGGTTTGAGGAGAGCACCCCTGAAGTCTGGATCACTCTAAGAATAAATCCAGGGGATTCAATTCAGTTTGAGATCTCCATCAGGGCAGCCCTGGTGGCTCAGTGGTTTAGGGCCGCCTTCAGTCCAGCATGTGATCCTGGAGGCCCAGGATGGAAACCCACATCAGGCTCCCCAGAGGGAGCCTGCTTCTCCCTCTGCCTGAGTCTCTGCCCCTCTCTCTCTGTGTCTTTCATGAATAAATAAAGTCTTAAAAAAGAAAGAGAGAGAGATCTCCATCAAAGATTTTTGAGAAAGGGGGCACCTGGTTGGCTTAGTAGGTAGAGCATGTGACTCCTTTTTTAAAGACTTGTTTATTTCTTTTTTTAAATTTTATTTATTCATGAGAGAGAGAAGCAGAGACATAGACAGGGGGAGAAGCAGGCTCCCTGCGAGGAGCCCGATGGGACTTGATCCCAGGACTCGGGGTCATGCCCTGGGCTGAAGGCCGATGCTCAACCACTGAGCCCCCAGACAGCTCCTGAAGAAGAAATTCTTGAGAGAGGGTTTACATGGCGAGATCGATGTGCCAGACACAGGGCTGCCCCAGCCCATAAGCAGCTCCCCGCCACTGTTGGGTGTGCTCCTATAAGAATTCATTTAAGCAGTCTGCGAGGAGTGAAATGGGTCTTGCAGGGCAATAGAAGTAACTGGGGGAACCTGAGGCCTGTTTATCTACAGCTGCCCAGTGGCGTGTGTTCTCGGGTTACGGAGTAGGCCCTAGGGTAGAACTGACCTCAATTTACATTCCTGTTTCACGTTATTTCAACTGTACAAAGGGATATTTTTAAACTTCCTTTTATTCTTTTTTTGTTTAAGATTTTATTTATTTGAGAGAGAGAGAACATGAGCAGGAGGAGGGGCAGAGGGGGGACAGAGAAGCAGGCTTCCGCTGAGCAGGGAGCACGATGGGGGGCTGGACCCCAGGACCCCGGGATCATGACCTGAGCCAAAGGCAGACACTTAACCGACTGAGCCACCCAGGCATCCCTAAACTTCCTTTTATTCTTATTACCTATTCAGCACCACCTACTATGTGCCAGGCACTACAGAGGAGCTAAGGATGTACATAGAGTCCCTCTCTAAGCAACAGAGGCTAGTTTTCTTTAGCATTGCAACGTGAAAACCCTGAAGCACAGGTTACATTACAGTAGTGTGGGGCTAAGGGACTGTTAAAGTTCTGAGACTCAGGCGTGAGATCCGGGGAATGCCTTAAAAATCAATGTAGTTATTGCTACAACCACTTTGGAAAACACTTTGGCAGTATTTGCTAAAAGCAAACACACACATACCCTACGGCTTAGCAATTCCATTTTCCAGCTATATTCACATATTCACCAAAAGACAGGATCAGAGCAGTCACAGCGCCGCTACTCAGAGTAGCCCAGACTGGGGACAACGGAGTCCCCCCACACCCGTTACTAGTAGAATCATCATGTGCCTCCCCCCACCCCCCCGCTAAAAAAAATCATGTGTCCATTAGAGTCCAGAGAGAGAACAGAAATTACTTCTTGTTTGCAGTTAGATCAGCTGCTTTGGCTAAAAAAATTTAGTATAAGGCGTGGTTCGGTTGCACAGATGCAGGGACACCTTGGGACACAGTTATGACGGGGAAACAGCACGGAGCTGGGATTTGGAGGGTCTGGGGACCCCTAGAGGAGCTGGGGACCTGGGGGTCTGAGGAGGGGGTTCTGTCCTTTAGGGGACACCGTGGGGCCAGCTTGAGGAGCGCTATGAGGCTTGAGCCTGCCACCCCCTGCTGCGAAGAAAAGATGCGGGCAGGACCGGCCAGCCAGCAGGAGGGGGACCCTTCTCCCCCTGCAGCCCCCAGGCTCCCTCCCCAACTGGCACAACTAACTGCAACCTGTGGGCTGGGTCAGAGCCACCTCATTACAAAGCTGAGAGTAGAGGGCAGGTTTGGGGTAGATACAGTACTTGTTTATTTGTTTTGCCTTTTTTTTTAAAAAAAGATTTTATTCATGTGAGAGAGAGAGAGAGAGAGAGAGAGAAGGAGAGGCAGAGACAGGCAGAGGGAGAAGCAGGCTCCCTGCAAGAGCCTGATGTGGGACTTGATCCTGGGACTCCAAGATCACTCCCTGGGCCAAAGGCAGGCACTAAACCGCTGAGCCACCCAGGGATTCCCCGCCCCCCTTTTTTTGAGAGAGAGAGAAAGAAAGAGTGATGAGAAGGGTCAGAGGGAGAGGGAGAGAGAAAACCCTAAGCAGGCCCAGTGTGGAGTTTGAGGCAGGGCTCAGACCTCAAAAGCCTGAGATCATGACCTGAGCCCTTATCAGAGGTAGGCCGCTGTGCTGACCGAGCTACGCAGGCGCACCAAGGCACAGTAGTTTAATAAAGGGCACCACTGAGAGGGCCTGGCTGACTCCGTCCGTAGAGCCTACCACTCTTGATCTCAGAGTTGTGAGTTTGAGCCCCACCTTGGGTGCAGAGATTCCTCTAAAATAAAACATAAAAAAAAAGTAAATGGCACCAGTGGATTTAAAAAACAAGTGGGAAAAAAAATAAAAAACAAGTGGTATATTCACAGAATGAACACTACAACAATGAAGTGTTGCTGCATGTAACACACGGCTCAGTCTCGCAAACATCCTGTTGAGCAAAAGAAAACCAGATGCAAAGTCCTAGGGTATGATTTCATTTCCATAAACCTAAAAACTGGGCAGCATGAATCAGCAGTGTTAGTAGTTCGAATAGAGGTAACCTGGGTGGGAGTAGTGCATTCAGGAGGGGGCTTTCAGGAGGGACTGGGAATGTTCAATGTTTTTAAACACAGGTGTTTATATTATTGCACTTTTATGACTTCTGCATATTTTTACATGTATATTATATAACAGTAAAACGTTCAAAAAATAAATACAATCGAACGTTATGATCAGAGGACTATCAAGCTGTTCTTTTTTTTTCTTTTTTTTTAAATTTTATTTTTAGGGGACACCTGGGTGGCTCAGCGGTTGAGCATCTGCCTTTGGCTCAGGGTGTGATCCTGGAGACCCGGGATCCAATCCCACATCGGGCTCCCTACATGGAGCCTGCTTCTCCCTCTGCCTGTGTCTCTGCCTCTCTCTCTCTCTCTCTCTCTCTCTCTCTCTGTCTCTCAGGAATAAATAAATAAAATCTTAAAAAAAAAAAAGATTTTATTTTTAGGAGTGCCTGGGTGGCTCAGTCAGTTAAGTGGCCGACTCTTGATTTCAGCTGGGGCCGTGATCTTGGGGTTTGAGATTGAGCCCCAAACTGGGCTCCGTGCTTGCTGGGCATAGAGGGTGTTTGAGGTTCTCCCTCTGCCTTTGCCCCTCCCCTGCCTTAAAAAAAGGAAAAAAAAATTTACTTTTAAGTAATCTCTACACAGTGTGGGGCTGGAACTTACAACCTTGAGTTCAAGAGTCACGTGCTCCACTGACTGAGCCAGCCAGTTGCCCCAACTGTAAAAGCCATTTTTTAAAAACTTTATTTATTTTAGAGAGAGAGACAACACAAGCAGGAGGGACAGAGGGAGCGGGGCTCTCAAGCTGACTCCACGCTGAGCGCAGAGCCCAATGCAGGGCTCTATCTTAAAACCGTGAAATCATGATCTAAGCTGAAACTAAGAGTTGGACACTTAACTGACCCACCTAGGTGCCCTTATAAAGCTGTTCTTTAATGATAAAATATATTTTATCTCCATACACAATGCCTATATCTACCTGAAAATTAGAAATACACATTTTTGAACAACTGATTGTGAATAATGTTAGAACGGAATAATTCATGTTTAACTGTGAGAAAAATCAAAGTCAGTTTATTTATTTATTTTTTTATCGTCAGTTTATTTTTACATTAGATTTTATGTTGGATTTTTAAATTATTTACAATAAAATGGAAAACAAAATTCTTAGAGAGTTCATGTATTTGAGAAACAAGTATTCCATCATGGCTATATCCATGTCCCAGTGCTTGAAAGAAATGGAATCCATGGTGTGAGAGTTCAGCATAGTTTATTATGCCTGGACCATTTAATTTGTTTAGATATGTGCTGGCATATTAGTCAATATTCTAAATCCCTACTAAGAGAGCCCTGGACAGATTTTCAGGAGCCATTTTTAACTGGCATTTGTATAATAGGCATTTTGTTTGTAATGCATTTATTACTATTGTTTACTTTCTCCAGATAATCTAGACTGCATTCCCTTTTCTTTGGTCTGAACGTTGGACTGAAAATTTTCTTTCATTTTTACTATTTACACAATAGCCAAATGAGAGGTCTGTAAAAATTCTCACTTGTAAATCAGAGGCACTAAAAGAAAGTAGGAATGACCCCTTGTGGTGGTTTAAAAATAGGTCCACATAATCTTTGTTACTCTTCCCTTCCAGAAGTGGTTTCGTGCCCCTCCTTTGAGCATGATGCTGGACTTGCACCTCATGAATAGAATGTGGTGAAAATGATGGATTGTGACTTCTGAGGGTAGGTCACAAAAGGCATTGAAGTTTCTACCGTGCTCTCTGGGGGAAGCCAGACACTCAAGCAGTCCTATGGAAAGATCCAGGTGGAGGAAGTGAGGCCTCCTTGAAAGAGCCAGTGAGGATCTGAGGCCTCCTGCTAACAGCCATGTGAGTGAGCCATCTTGGTAACAGATCTTTCAGCCTTCCTCAAGCCTCCAGATGACTGCAGCCCCAGGTGACAACTTCACTCTCCAGCCAATCAGCACCCAAAGTCCTGGACCACTGAAATCGTGAGATAATAAATGTTTTGTTTTAAGTTGATAAATTTGGGAGAAATTTGTTTTGCAGCCATAGATTAGTAATACATGTCTTGATGTGCATTTTATGTAACAGCTAATACTTATTGAACAATTAGATCCTTCTCTAAGCATTTTATGTGACATAACTCATTTAATCCTCACAACAAATATATACGGTAGTTAGTATTACTATCCTTATTTTGCAGATCTGGAAACTGAGGCACAGAGAAACTGAGTAACTTGCCTAAGTTACCAAGTTTACGTAGTGAATGGTAAAGCTAGGATTTGACCTCTGCCAGTCTGGCTCTACTAGCCAGTACACTAACTTCTGGGTTAAATTGCTGCTTTAATGGTACTAGTGCCCCTGAGAAATATGCTGTAATAAGAGACAGGCTTAAGCTTCATCATAGAAGGTATAAATTAGATCTAAGGAAACTTTCCTAGAAATGTAAAAGCATTGGAGAGCCTTTAGAAAGGGGCTAGGATCTCATCCACCAAAGGCCCAAAGGTGGGTTGTGTGACCTCTCAAATCTGTTTCTAATTCTATGACATACTAAATATAACTTCTGTGATACAGCACGATTTCATAGCTCAACTTAGAAGTATTAGTGTGTAATTGGGTTTACAGCATTTTGTAATTTTCTCTTATATTTAGTAAAAATGAATACGATATGTTTGTATTTAGTAAAAATGAATTCCTTTGTGCTAGGTTGGGGAAAATGCATACAACTGCTCTTTTCACTTCTTTTGGACTGCTATAGAGAACAAAATATATCTGGCTGTCATACTCCACCTTCTTAATTAGAATAGTCTCGTGATTAGACTTATTAGTAATAAATAATGGTAGAATAAAATAATTAAATTTATACTCAGGGTCATGAGTTTGAGCCTCACACTGGGCATAGAGCTTTAAAAAACAACTTAAAAAAATGCTTATACTCTTTCTTTTTAAAAAATTTCCTGAGGATCCTTGGGTGGCTCAGCGGTTTAGCGCCACCTTTGGCCCAGGGTGTGATCCTGGAGACCCGGGATGGAGTCCCACGTCGGGCTCCCCGCATGGAGCCTGCTTCTCCCTCTGCCTGTGTCTCTGCCTCTCTCTCCCTCTGTCTGTCTCTCAAGAATAAATAAATAAAATCTAAAAAAATTTTAAAAACTAAAAATTTCCTTTAAAACATCATTTGAAATTCTGATGCATCTCAAATAAATTTTTCATTTTTATTAAGAAAAAATTTTTCCGTTAGGCTCCACACCCAACATAAGCGACTTGAACTAGAGACGAACCCTAAGATTGAGTCCTATGCTCTACCCACTGAACCAGCCATGTGCCCCCAAATTTTTAATTTTTGAATTTGCAGAGACTAGGTTTATAATTCATCATTCTTTCTGTGAGCACCTAACATAATATATGTAAATTTACTGATTGCTAATTAGGTAGGTATATTTTAATTCAATAAATTCAGAGCAATTCACAAATATCCTAGGTGGCAAACGTAGTTCTCTCTTAATTTATAGAAAAAATTGACAAGATCACCTTAGGGTCTTTAATCTTCTCAGAAAGATTTTTTTTTTCAGTGAGACTTTTCCTAAAAAAAAAAAAAAAAAAAATTGGGCATCCCGGGTGGCTGAGCGATTTCGTGCCGCCTTCAGTCTAGGGCATGATTCTGGAGACCTGGGATCAAGTCCTACGTCGGGCTCTCTGCATGGAGCCTGCTTCTCCCTCTGCCTGCGTCTCTAGCTCTCTCTGTCTTTCATGAATAAATAAAATACTAAAAAAAAGATTTTATTTGAGAGAGAAAGCATGAGTATGAGCAGGGGGAGGGGCTGCTTAGCCAACTGAGCCACCCAGGTGCCCATTGGTGAGAATTTTCTTAAACACCTCTGAAAAGGTTGGTGTTTTTTTGGTTTTCTTTTTTTTTTTTTTTCTTTTCGTAGTTACTACTGCCATCTAGTAATCATAGTATATAATTCACGTACTTATTTTGTTTATTTTCTGCTTCTGTCAGTAGAATGTAAGCTCCATGAGGGCAGGGAGATTTCTGTGTGCTTTGTTCACTGCTGTAGACTCAATACCTACCATCATGCTACAGAACAGATATTTGATAATTATTTTTTGAACAAATGAATGTAAAAGATCTAGCAGATAGATTGTGCCTCCCATCTAATTTTTTAAAAAAGATTTTATTTGTTTGTTTATTTATTTATTTATTTATTTATTTATTTATTTATTTATTTATTCATGAGAGACACAGAAAGAGAGAGAGAGGCTGAGAGACCTAGGCAGAAGGAGAAGCAGGCTCCATGCAAGGACCCCAATGTGGGACTTGTTCCCGGACCCTGGGATCACACCCTGAGCCAAAGGAGAAGCTGAACTGCTGAGCCACCTAAGTGCCCCAAAACCCAGGGCCTCCTTTGTTTTTCCTTCTTTTTTTCAGAATTTATTTTTTTTAAGTAATCTCTACACCCAACACGGGGCTCGAACTCACATTCCCAAGATCAAGAGGCATGTGCCTACTGAGCCAGCTAGGGGCACCCCCTATAACCACTATAGTGTTAATTGATTCAGGCAAGCATCATCCATAGACACTAAACCCACAGAGTGAAAGATTCTTGGGGAAGGATACTCACAAAGTTTCAAAGTACTACCCCACAGGATTTTTTGTTTTTAAAATTGAAGTGAAATTCACCTAACATGAAGTTAATAATTTTAGAGTGCACAATTCAGTGGCATTCATACATTCACAATATTGTGTCACCACCATGTCTTTCTAGTTCCAAAGCATTTTCATCACTACAAAATAAAACCTTATATCCATTAAGCTCTTGCTCCTCATTTCCCTCCCCCCAGCCGCTGGCCACCACCAATCTGCTTTCTGTGGATTTGCTAATTCTAGATGTTTCACATAAATGGAATCATGCAATACAAAACAGACCTTTTGTGTCTGGCTTCTTTCCCTTGGCATAATGTTTTGAGGTTCATCCATGTTGCAGCATGTATCATTCTTCTTTTTCTTCTTCACTCTTTTTATGGGCTGAAAAATATTTCATGGTGTGTGTATACCGCAATTTGTCTATTCATGTGTTGATGGATACTTGAGTTGTTTCTAACATTTTGGCTCCTGTGATTATTACTGCCATGTACATTTGTGCACAAAGATTTGAGTACCTGTTTGCAATGGTTTTGGATATATACCGAGAGGTGGAATTGTTGATAATTCTTTTTCGTTTTTTGAGGAACTGTGAGGCTGTCTTCGACAGTGATTGCGCCATTTTACATTCCCACCAGCAATGTACAAGGATTCCAATATCTCAATATTCTTATCAAGACTTACTTTACATTGATTTATTTGTTTTTTTCATTTTTATTATTATTTTATTTATTTGTTTTTAAAGATGTATTTATTTGAAAGGGTGAGAGTGAGTGGGGGAGGGGCAGAGAATCTCAAGTAGGATCCCCACTGAACTCTGAGCCTGTGGGACTCAACATGAGGCTTGACATCCGGCTTGATCTCAGAACCCATGAGTTCATGATCTAAGCCAAAACCAAGAGTCTGACACTTAACCGCTTAACCAACTGGGTGATCAAGGCAACCTTTATTTTCTATTAAAAAAACATAGTCATCCTAGTAGGTGCAAAGGGGTGTCTCATTGTGGTTTTGCTTTGCATTTGTCTAAGGAAATTGAGCATCTTTCATGTACTTGTTGGCTATTTGTATATCTTTGGAGAAACGTGTATTCAAGTCCTTTACTCGTTTTGAACATAGACCACCTTTTTAAGTAGAAAAGAAAAAAAGCTGGCCTTACTATAGAAAAATGATTAAATGTAACATCACGAATAATGAAACAAACTGACATCATTTCCTTTCTGTTGCAACATACTGAGATGGACACAATATCATCCATATAGCATACTTGCCAAAATTATTTAACTTGACTTTAACAGGGAACAGATGACTACAAACTGAGGAACATCCTGCAGAACAGTCAATTGGATTCCTCAAAAGAAGTCAATGTTATAAAAGAGAAAAAAAAAAAAAAAAAAAACAACAACCCAACAACAACCAGGGATTATTCTAGACTAAAGGAGTGTAAAAAAGACACGGCAATTAAATGTAATGGACGATTTTTGATTGTATCCTGGATAGGAAAAAAGTCAGTTACAAGGGACATTTTTGAAAATTTGAATATGGCCTCTGTATCAATATTAAATTTTCTTGGTATGATAATGAAATTCTGATTGCGTAGAATATCCTTGTTCTTCGTACGTATTGACATGTTAAGGGTAAAGGGTAACGATGCAAAAACTTCAATGATTCAGCAAAAACGAAACAAAGGAACTTCCATAGGCACGCATACACACAAGGAAAGCAAATGTGATGGAATGTTAAAAATCAGTGCATATGGGTCAATACGGGTGTTCATTATATTGTTCTCGTAACTTCTCTGTAGGGTAGATCTTTTTGAAAATAAAAAGTTGAGAAAGTACTTAACTAGAGAGAACAAACTGATGGTTACCAGAGGGGAAGTGGGTGGGGATGGCTGAAGTAGGTGACGGGGTTTAAAGAGTCCACTCCCTCTGGGTGATTAAAATAAAAACTTAAAAAAAAAAATGTTGAGAAAGTAAAAGTTCCATCAAGTCTGAGCAGCGCTTTCAGTTCTTTGGTTTTAGCATCTTTAGGATCAGACCAGTTACTTTGATCCGCTAAGAACACAGTCGTAGAACCAGAGAGAGTCCACGGTGGGGCGGGTATCTTTCCAAAACACTGTAATTCCTTTTTTTTTTTTTTTTTTTTTTATGATAGTCACACACAGAGAGAGAGACAGGCAGAGACATAGGCAGAGGGAGAAGCAGGCTCCATGCACCGGGAGCCCGACGTGGGATTTGATCCCGGGTCTCCAGGATCGCGCCCTGGGCCAAAGGCAGGCACCAAACCACTGCGCCACCCAGGGATCCCAAAACACTGTAATTCCTTAAACAAACAAAGGAAGAGACTGCAGTTGTCACTCTGACCCACTATCAGCTTGATTCCCATCTTATTAGGCGGCATGACCCATGGAAAGGCTTTGGGGTCAGCTAGGCCTGAACTTGCATGGTCCCTCCGCAAACTGTTCAACTTCTTTGGACGTCGCCTCCTCGCCGTGGGACGTAGGTGACAACTGCTTGGTGGGATTGTCGTGTCAAATCGTCAGACCGAGCTGGGCTTTAATTCAGGTGCAAACCCCCACAAAACAAAACAACAACTTCATCGCGCTTTCCATGCCGTTTGCATCTTTTCCCTCATTGCACTCCAAGCACGCAGTGGGGTTAGGTGAGGCGGAAGGAGGAGAGGACTTCCCCAAGGTCACCGGCTCGTGCGTCCCAGGTGTCCCCGCTCCCGGCCCCGTGCCCTTTCCACAGCCGCCAGAGGGGAGCAGGCGGCGCTCATGGGGATGCAGGGGTGCCGGGGAGCACAGGGGGCGAAGAGGCCGCGCGAAGAGCGGTGGTGCGAGGCCCGCGGGGGCGCCGGCCGCGGAGGGGCGCGCGGAGAGCGCGGAGAGGCGGGGGGCCCGGGCCGCGGTGCGTGGGGCGTGGGGCGTGGGGCGGAGGCCGGGCGGCCGCGGGGGCGGGGGGCGGGGGCCGGGCCGCGGGCTGCGCGGCCGGGGCAGGTGGGCGGGGGCGGGGCGCGCGGCCCCCCGGGCGGCGGGGCGGGGCGGGGCGGGGCGGGGCCGGCGGGGGCGGGGCCGGCGGGCGGGGGCGGGGCCGGCGGGCGGGTCTCGGCGGGCCCCCCGCGGGAGCGGCGGCGGCGGCGGCGGCGCAGGCGCGGTGGCCGCCTCCTCCCGGCTGGCGGAGCGAGTGGAGGAGGCTGCAGCCCGGCCCGGCTCGGCTCCCGCGTCGCCGCCGCCGCCGCCGCCGCCGCCGCCGAGCCCCCCGCCCCCGCTCGGCCGCGTCGGGATGAGCTCCCGGAAAGGTGAGTGGCCGCGGCGCGCCCTCCTCCCCGCCGCGCGGGCCCTGCGGCCGCCGGCCCGACCGTTAATGGGTGTCTTCTCTTTCCCCAGTGCTGGCCATTCAGGCCCGAAAGCGGAGGCCGAAAAGAGAGAAACATCCGAAAAAGTGAGTCCGTGCCCCGCGCCCCCGGGGCCCCCGCCCCCGCCCCCGCCCGGGCAGGGCAGCCCGCGGCCGCGCAGGGGAAAGTTGCCGGATCCCGGGGTCGGCGGGCTCGTCCCCCCCCCCCCCCGGGACGCGGGCGCTCGCCTCTGCGCCCCGGCGGGCGGCCCGGGGGGAGGGGCGGGCGGGCGGGGGAGGCGCGTGCGGGCCCGCGGTGCCCGGCCGAGCACCCCGGACCCCGGACCCGCTCCCCGGGCGGCCGCCCCTCCCTGCGCGCCGCCCGCGGGGTCGCTGGTGTCCCCGCCCCGCCGCGCCGCGTGCGGGCGTGAGGCTGCTGCGCCGCTCGCACCTGGGCACGGGCGCCCGGGAGCCGTGGGCTCCGCGTGCTCCGTGGGCTCCGTGTACTCCGTGGGCTCCGTGGGCTCCGCGTGCTCTGTGGGCTCCGTGGGCTCCGTGTACTCCGTGGGCCCCGCGTACTCCGCGTGCCCCGTGGGCTCCGCGTGCTCTGTGGGCTCCGTGGGCTCCGCGTGCTCCGTGGGCTCCGTGGGCTCCGCGTGCTCCGTGGGCCCCGCGTACTCCGCGTGCTCCGTGGGCTCCGCGTGCTCCGTGGGCTCCGTGGGCTCCGCGTGCTCTGTGGGCTCCGTGGGCTCCGCGTGCTCCGTGGGCTCCGTGGGCTCCGCGTGCTCTGTGGGCTCCGTGGGCTCCGCGTGCTCTGTGGGCCCCGCGTACTCCGTGGGCTCCGCGTACTCCGTGGGCTCCGCGTGCTCTATGGGCCCCGTGTACTCCGTGGGCTCCGTGGGCTCCATGGACTCCGCGTGCTCCGTGGGCTCCGTGGGCTCCGTGGGCTCCGCGTGCCCCGCGCGTGTGTGTGCGCGCGTGGGGCCGGCCTCCTCTCCCCCCCCAGCTCCCCGCCTCCCGGCCTCTTCTGCGGAAAGCCCGAGCGGGTGTCCAGCGGCCGGCCCGGGGGTGCCTGGTGCGAGCCCAGCTCCGCGACCTGAGCGCGTCGGCGCCCGCCCGGTCTCTAGTCGAAACTTTGCGCTCGGGCGGAGCCGAGCCGCGCCGCGCCCCCGCCGCCCCGGGAGCTGGGGGGAGGGGGTGCTGCTGGAGCCGTGCCAGCCCCCGCCCCGCCCCCCAGCCGGCGCGGACCCGAGGGGGAGCCTTTCCTGGAGAGCCGCTCCGAGACGCGCAGCGCCCCCGCCCCTGGCTTTCGGCGTCTTTCGCTGCTGGGTGCGTGGCTTCTCCCTTTCTGTCGAGCGAGACACACTCCGTGGCATTTGGGGTCTTGTAGGGAACGGCGGCCCGCGATCAGCCTCAGGACCGGGTCGTGGGGGATCGCCCTGCAGCGTTCCTGGGCTTCCCCCTCCTCGGCCGCCTTGGTCTCTTGCCTGCAGAATTTCCTGCCCTCCCTGAACACTGCCCTGAGGCCTCACCAGCGCGGTGCTGCTATCATGACAATTTTTCTGTTCACTCGAGATGGGATAGGGCTAGTAAAGCATTTTCAGGGTTTTCCAAAATGGGCATCTCGCTATAGTTAATGCCTTTTCTTGGAAGACAAAAAAAAAAAAAAAAAAAAAAGATTATATTAGAGTGATGGAAACATACTTATGAAGGAATTGAGGAACTGGTGGGTAAAAAAAAAAAATCTGATACTGGATTCTTAAAAGGTGAAAACGGGATGGACGCGGTAGTTGGAGATGCTTTACAAAATGACTTGGCCAGCTTTCAAGTCAGGGCCTTAAATTTGGGATTTCCTTTGAATGTCGGAAGATGAAGCCCGCGAGTAAGGAAGAACTGTAACGTTTAGGATCCTGAGTGTTGGGTTTTAAAAACAACCTTAAATACAAAGCATTTATTTTCACATACTGCATTATGTTTAGAAATGTGAACGGGAATTGGAAAAAAAGCGCGTCCTCGGTTTTGGGAGTGGCTATGTGTGTGTATACACGTATGTAATGTGTATGTTGTATGTGGGCATGCGTGTAGAAAAGCAGTTTTAGTTAACTAAGTCAACACGTATTTCATATTTTCATGTTTCAGGGAATGACTATCCTAATGGCCAAGAGCCTTTTTTGGTGTGCTGCAGTTTGGATTTATGTGGTATGTTTATAAAGAATTAGCGTATATCCACAATATCCAGTTTTTGCTCTCAGAGATCACTGTATCTATGTGGTAAGATTTGAGGGAAAAGCCCCCCAGGCAGTGGCAGAGTGAATTGAATGGTTTGCAAGGTAATTAACAAGAGACCAGCCCAATTATATAACAGATTAATGGGGTGCCATTTTTTGCTTAATTCTTTGAATTAAGACACTATTTTAAAGGAATGCTTGATATGATTTATTCACGTATTCAACAAGTATTTGCGAGCTTTTTCTTGGAGTTGGTGATAGAGCTTTGAACAAGAAAGTCAAAGCTCCTCATGAAGGTTATATTCTGTGGGTATTAGGGGACCACCTAGGAAGATGACAAATCAGGATGGCAGCTTCAGATAGTGCTAAGGGATAGGGACCAAATTAAGATGAGGTGCCTTAAGTGATAGTGATGACATTTGAACACTGCTCCAGGCACGGTGCAGATAGCTTTACACACCTCTTATCCCTTGTGACAGCACTATAAGGTAGGCACTGTTATTAGTTACCATTCTACAGATGAGCAACTAACATTTCCAGAAACTAGATTGAGGAGGAGGAGATGGGAGTGTGGCAGAGGCCTTGGGGAGGAATGGACTAGGAATGTTAGAAGACCCTAAAGGTCAGGGTGACTGGAGTGCTGCTGGAGAAGGTGGGGCCATGGGAGGATGAGAGCAGGTAGGGCCTTGCCCTGTAGGCCATCAGAGGATTACCGATGGGAGTGAAAGGGTCGGTTCCTGTTTTAAAAAGAGCACTGGCCATCTGTGGAGAATGGATTGTCAGGGGTAGGGAGAAGTAGGAACTGGGAGCTGGCCTTCTGTCTATGAAGGAAACCATGGTGACTTGGTTCAGGGTGCAAGCAGTGGTGCTAGAAGTGGTGGAAGAGACTTCAGGAGAGGCCTGCTGGTCTGAGAAGTCCTCATTTTACAGTCAGCCCTGACAGAGGTGATAGTCTGGACCAGAATTCAGGTCTCCTGATGCCCAGTGATTTTGTTTTTTCATTAATTCTCCAGTGGAGGAAAAGGAATAATAGGTCTAATTTTAAACCATATCAATAAAAAAGATTGGTGAACCTAAATTGTGTAACAAACAACACGGGCCTGGTTTGATGTAATATGATCTACTTTTGTCATTATCCACTTGTATACACAAGCTGACTCTTCATTTTCATTCAATTCATTTCTGTGAGCTTTTATGAATTGAGCCAGTTCCCATAGGCTACTTTTTTAGTACGCTGGAATTTATGGTTGTCAGGAATAACATTAAGATTTCTCTAGTTAGCCGAGTCAAAAATTTAATCTTGTCAGATTGTTCCAGTGAGTTTAGTTTGCTAATTATTAATTGAGCTGCTTTGTGAGTAGCATGCAGCAGGGAGGGATGACAGTGTCAATTCAATCGTGAATCTCAAGAATTAGCTAAATCATATGGCTTGGGGTAGTGTTGCTTTGGGGCATGAATGAATGTATAACATTTTTGGAGGATCTTTATTTTTTGTATGCATGTAACTTTTTCACTAAGACAATTCATGTACTAAAGGATTTAGCTTTTATTTTATTTTTTAAGATTTAGCTTTTAAAGTGTATAATATGCAGGTTTTTAGTATATTCACAAAGCTTTGGGACCATCACAATTATTAATTTGAGAATATTTGCATCCTCCCTGCCAGAAATAAACCCCATACATACTTAGCAGTCATTCCTTATTTTCCTTTGCTCCTGATTTGTTTTCAATCTCTACAAACTTACATATTCTGGATATTTTATATAAGTGGAATCATACAATGTATTAGTTTCGGGTCTGATTTCTTTCACTTAGCATAATGTCTTCAAGACTCATCCATGTTGAGGCAAGTATTGGTACTGAATTTATACTGCCAAATAATGTTGCATTATATTGATATGCCATGTTTTACTTATCCATTCGTCCATGATGAGGATTCAGGTTCTTTCCGGTTTTCGACCATAAGTTATTATTATAAAAAATACTTTATTTATTTATTTATTTATTTATTTATTTATTTAATTTATGATAGTCACAGAGAAAGAGAGAGAGAGGCAAAGACATAGGCAGAGGGAGAAGCAGGCTCCATGCACCAGGAGTCCGATGTGGGATTCGATCCCGGGTCTTCAGGATTGCGCCCTGGGCCGAAGGCAGGCACCAAACCACTGCGCCACCTAGGGATCCCTATTTATTTATTTTAGAGAGAAATAGCATGTGAGCAGGGAGAGGGGCAAAAGGAGAGGGAGAGAATCTCAGGCAGACTCCACACTGAGCATGAAGCCCCTTGCAGGGCTTGATCACTACCCAGAAATCACAACCCAAGCAGAAACCTAGAGTTGGATGCTCAACTAACTGAGCCACCCAAGTGTTTATTTTTTTATTGTATAAGAATTATTATAAATTATTTTTGTACATGAATTATTTCTTAATTCCTTTAAAAATTTTATTTCATCATATATATATATATTTTTTAAATTTTTATTTATTTATGATAGTCACACACAGAGAGAGAGAGAGAGGCAGAGACATAGGCAGAGGGAGAAGCAGGCTCCATGCACCAGGAGCCTGATGTGGGATTCGATCCCGGGTCTCCAGGATCGTGCCCTGGGCCAAAGGCAGGCGCCAAACCGCTGCGCCACCCAGGGATCCCTCATCATATATATTTTTTAAAAGTAATCTCTACACCCACTGTAGGGATTGAATTTACAACCTCCATGAATACCAATCACGAGCTCTACTGACTGAGCCAGCCAGGTGCCCCAACTCCTTTATTTTATTTTACTAAAGAGATTTTGTTTATTTTATTGGGGGAAGGGCAGAGAGGCAAGGAGAGGGGGACAAGCAGACTCCTCCTTGGGAGCAGAGCCAGAAGCAGAGCTTGATCTGATGACCCTGAGATTCTGACGTGCACCAAAACCAAAAGTTGACCTCCTAGCTGAATGCTTCCCCTAGACGCCCCCAACTCCTTTTTTTAAAAATTGAACTTTTCATTTTGGAATTGTATGACTCACAAGAAGTTGCAAAAATGGTACAGAGTTCCCTGTATAGCCTTTATCCAGCTTCCCCCCCACTGGTGGTATCTAACATAGAACATTATCAAAACCAGGGAATTGATATTTACACAATACTATTAACTGAAATAAGATTTGACCAGTTTTTGTTTATGCACTGTGTGTTCTCTCAAATGGATCACTTGTGTACATTAGTATAGTCATGACCAGGATTAGGATGCAGAGCTGCTTCACCACAGAGAAACTTCCTCTTGTTACATTTTATTTCTTTTAAAGATTTTATTTATTTATTCATGAGAGAGACAGAGAGACAGGCAGAGACACAGGCAGAGGGAGAAGCAGGCTCCCTGCAGGGAGCCCGATGTGAGACTCTGAGACTCGATCCCGGGACTCTGGGATCATGCCCCGAGGGTTGACTGCTGACCCACGCAAGCCTCCCATCTTGTTACATTTTAATAAGAGTCAGACCCTCCCCTGGGCCCTAACCCCTGGCTGAGCACTGATCTGTTGTCTATTCCTAATTTCGCCACATTGAGACTTCTATAAGGGAGTTACACAGTATGTAACTATTTGAGGTTGTCTTGTTTCACTCAGCACAGTGCCCTTGAGACTCATCCGTGTTGTTGGGTGTATCATTAGCTCATTCCTTTTTACTGCTTAGTAGTATTTCATGGTGTGAATGTACCGCGGTTTGTTTATCCATGTACCTGTTGAAAAACATATGGATAGTTTCCAGTTTTTGATTCTTAACAAAGCTGCTGAACATTCGTGTACAGTTTTTTATGTGAACATGTTTCCATTTCTGTAGGATAAATACCCAAGAGAATGATTGCCGGAGGGCTTATGTTTGACTTTCTAGCGGGTTAGCAACTTGTTCTCTTGATGTGTCTTTCCGTCTGTCTCTTTTTCTCCCTCTGTACAGTATCTGTGATCTCTGTGTGTGCTGTTGATGGTGAGATTCTGTGCTCTATCTTTTGGGCTTTGACTCTCTGTTGGGTGGATCCTGTAGGTTATCACTTATCTGTGTTCTCTAGTATAAGTTCCGACTGCTACAGAAAATGATAGGCACAGGATTGGTGGCACTGGATGAGTAAATCACAGGTGAAACAATTTAGGAATGCTGTCAGGCAAGTTGATATCTTTATTGGGTAAGCCTCAACCCTTTCCTGTGGTACAAACTCAGGCTCACAAGCCCATGACCTTGGAATACCTATCATGGAAGATAATCACTTATTTTTGACTTCTTGTTTTGTTACGTGCTGTTTACTCAGCAAATATTTTTGCTTACCACAATACAATTCATTTTTTTTTAATACAATTCATTTTTAAAACAATTTTTCATTTACTAATTTGGGAGAGAGACAGTGAGAGCATAAGCAGGGGGAGGGGCAGAGGGAGAAGGAGAAGCCGACTCCCCTTGGAGCAGGGAGCCTGATACAGAGCTCCATCCCAGGACCCTTGGATCATGACCTGAGCTGAAGGCAGACGCTTAACCAACCGAGCCCCCCAGGCGCCCCCTGGAATACAATTCAACATAACATATGAAGCGGATTCCTAGCGCTAGGCAATGTGTTGTATGCTAGGAAGATAAAGATAAAGCTTGTGTCTCATGGTCAGTAGACCCTTGTGATAAGCACTGTGATTTAGAGGCAGTGGCATTTTGATTGGTAAGGGAAGGCTTTAGGAAGAGATCTGGTTTAATTTAGAACTACTGCTATTCTAATGAAATAGCCTTTTAAAAAAATGATTAAAATTAAGTAACATGGTCTTGGTGGACAATGCAGACAGTACAGAATAATTTAAAGAATTAAACATCAGTTGTACATCCACTGATTATTTTGGTGCATATTTTTTTTCTAGCTTTATTGAGATATTAATTGCCATATAACATGTAAATTTAAGGTGCACAACATGATGATTTAGTGCATGTGAAATTGTGAAATGATTGCCACAGTAATCATAGTTAAACACCTTCATCCTCTTACATAATTACCTTTTTTTTTTTTTTTTTTTTTTTTTGTGGTGATAGCAATTAAGCTCTACTCTCTTAGGAACTTCCAAGTATGTAATACAGTGCTGTTATAGTCTACTTGTGCATTTTTTTTTGAGTTGTAGCATATATATGTATGTGTAAAGTGCACTAATCCCAAGTGTACAGTTTGATTTTTACATATATTCATACCCTTATAACCACCACCCAGATGCAAGATACAGACTCTTCCAATACCTACCTCATAAGGTTGGTTCCTCAAGCCTCTCCCCAGTTTATACCCTGCCACCCAGAGGTAACCATTTTGCTCCTATATGTCATTACTGATTACTTACCTGTTCTTGAACTTCATATAGAATATACTCTTGTGTCTGGCTTCTTTCACTCAACACATCTGTGAGATTTGTTTAATGGTGTTGCAGGTACCAGTAGTTCACTGTTACTGCTCTGTACTATTCCATTGAATGAATATACAATTTACTTGTCTTTTTTGTTGATGAATATTTTTTCTTCAGTCTTTAGTTATTATGAATAAAGCAGCTATAAACATTCTTATTTATTTATTTATTTATTTATTTTTCTTCTTTTTTTTTCTTTTTTTTTTAAATCTCATTACCATACAGCTTGTAACTGATGGTATTATTATTTTTCTAAGATTTATTTATTTGGAAAAGAGAGTGAGCTGGAGGAGGGCCAGAGGGGGATAGAGAGAGAGAGAGAGAGAGAGAAAAATCTTCAAGTAGACTCCCTGCTGAGTGTGGAGCCTAAGGGGAGGGTGGGGGGAGGAACTCTATCCCACAACCTTGATATCATGACCTGAGCTGAAACCAAAAGTCAGATGCTCAAACGACTGAACCAGGCAGCTATAAACATTCTTGTACTGTCCTTTTGTGGACATTTGCATTCATTTCTCTTGGAGATAAGCCCTTGCAGTTGAATTGCTAGGTTATAGAATAGGTATATGCTTAGTGTTAGTAGTAATGGCAAAGATATTTTCCCCTTACCTTTACTATGAAATGGTTTTGATTGAACTTTTTAAATTTTGGCTATTCTGGCTATATATTGATGCCTCATTGTGGTTATGTTTTGCGTTATTCTGCATGATGGTGTTGAACATCTCTCCGTATGTTTATTGGTCATTTTTTTTTAAGATTTTATTTGTTCATGAGAGACACAGAGAGAGGCAGAGACATAGGCAGAGGGAGAAGCAGGCTCCCTGTGGGGAGCCCAATGCACGACTTGATCCCAGGTCTCCAGGATCACACTCTGGGCCAAAGGCAGGCGCTAAACTGCTGAGCCACCCAGGTGTCCCTGTTTATTGGTCATTTGAATTTCCTACTTTGTGAAGTGCTTGTTTTGTCTTTTGCCCTTTTAAAAAAAATTGGCTTAAGTCTTTTTTTCTTACAGAAAGTTGACACTTTTATTGAGATATAATTTACATACCATACTTCTGTTTAAAGTGTACAGTTCAGTAGTTTCGTAGATTCACAGAGTTACATTACACTGGATCTTGAAGATCCAATAGTAATTTGCCAAGTAAGAGGGGACAGAGTGAGGACCTTCTAGGCAGAAGCAGCATTGCAGCTGATATAGACATGCGGAGGTGTAAATGGTGTGCTTGTATTTCTGGAATGTCAAGCAGGTAGGAAAAGCTGGGGTGCAGGGTGTGGTGAGCAATGAGTGGAGCTCATTCGTCTGAGGCAGTTGACAAGGGACTGGGGAGCTGTTAAGAGGCACAGGTTGAGATTTTTAGAAAGATTAGCTACTCTGTGGAGAATGGCTTAGAGGCCAGGAGTTCCATTAGGAGGCTATTGGAGCAGGCTTCTGGAGACTGATGGGTATTAAGGTAACAGTAGAATTTACTAGATTTAGTGTCCAATTTAATGTGGGAGGAGCCAGATGCCTGGGTGGCTCAGTGGTTGAGCATCTGCCTTTGGCTCAGGGCATGATCCCCGGAATTCCCGGAATTCCCGCATGGGACTCCCTGAAGGGAGCCTGCTTCTCCCTCTGCCTGTGTCTCTGCCTCTTTCTGTGTGGCTCTCATGAATAAATAAATAAAATCTTTAAAAAAGAATAATGTGGGAGGAGCATGGGAGGGGTCTAGGAGGAATCCCATTTCTGAATTAGCAAAATTTGTGGATGTGGTGTTGTCATTCCTCAAGATAGAGAATGCAGAGCCCATTTGGGAAAAGCTAATGTTGGCTCTGGTTAGGCTATTAGAGGTGTCTGGGTGGGTCCAGTGAGACTAGTCAGTGTTTGCAGCTAGAGCACTGGGAAGAGCTGTGGTTGGGAGATGTGAATTGGGAGTTGTTGGCAATCGCCGTTGGTGGCTATTGGTTGAAGGTGCTGAGTGTGAACAGAAGAAAGCCATGGTTAGGGTTGGTAAAGGAGGAGCCAGAGAGGAGAACCAGGAGAAGGGGGATTCACAGAGACCAAGAGAATCGTCAGCTGAGTCATAGTCTGCAAAAAAGTTCAAGTGAGATGAGCCCTAATCTTGACCTTTGATTTTGGCAGTTCAGGAGTCATTAGAGACTGGTGAATTTGCATGAGTGAATAGGGTGACTGGACAGTGGAGTCTTTTTCTCTTTTTATTTATTTTTATTTTTATTTATTTATTTTTTTCTTTTTCTCTTTTTAAAGGATTACTCCTTGGGACATCTGGGTGCTTTAGTCGATTAAGCACCAGAGTCATCGTGGTTTTCACTCAGGTCGTGATCTCAGGGTTGTGAGTTGGAGCCCTGCCTTGGGATCTGAGCTCAGTGCAGAGACTGCTTAAGACTCTATCTTACCTCTCCCTCTGCCCGCCCCCCCCCCCCCGCAAATAAATAAATATGTACATAGGTAAATACACCTTAGAAAATTACTCTTTGAGTAAACTTTGTGTAAAGGAGAAAAGGTAGGGACTGGTTCTTGAGAAGTGGGTCATGCCCTCCCCCCCCCCCCCCCAATCCCATGTAAGCAGATGGCAAGGAGTTAGGGAGAGGTTGAAAGGTTGAAAATACTGTCAAGGAGGATTTTGGAGCAAAAGCTGAGTTGACAGGAAGGAGTGGGATCAGAGACAGGTTTGTTTTGGACATAAGGACAGTGACTTTCCCTGATACGAGGAAAGCTATAGGTTGCATGTTTTATTTATTTTATTTCTTTATTTTATTTTTTAAAAGATTTTATTTATTTATTCATGAGAGACACACAGAGAGAGAGGCAGAGACAGAAGCAGGCTCCATGCAGGGAGCCCGAAACGGGACTTGATCCCGGGTCTCCAGGATCAGGCCCTGGGCCAAAGGTGGTGCTAAACCGCTGAGCCCCCCGGGCTGCCCAGATTGCATGTTTTAAAAAACATATTCCTAGACCTGCTGGAGTGTTACGTAATACATCATATAGGTGCGGTTTTATCTTTCGAAAATTAAAAACACTGGAATGGAGTTACATCTGGCCCTGGGGATTTTGTACCTGTTGTAAGTGCAGGAAAGGTTGGCTGTTACTAGGCTTCTGGTGTTACTGCTGTCCTATTTTCTCAATGACATATCCAGCTGTCCCAACTCTGTTGTGTTTCCACATATTGAGTATGCTGACTTCTCTCTGCTGTAATTTTATGTTGTTTTAATTGCTTTAGTTTTCAATACATTTTACCGTTTTTTGGTAGGCCAGAGGCTCCTACCTCTCCTATATACACCTTGTTACCCTTCTTTTCAGAATTTTTTGGCAAGTCTTGCATAATTATTCATTAAGATCCTATTTCCAAGTCCCCACCCCCATTGTTTGCGTTTGATGTTTGGTTTGAGGTGATTGAATATGTAGATTAATTGAGGGAGACCTGAAAAGTTCTGAATTGGAAACACATTTTAAAAAGTGACTTTATTTATTTTTTATTTTTTTATTTATTAATTTTATTTATTTATTAAATTTTTAAAAAAGATTTTATTTATTTATTCATGAGAGAGACACACACAGAGAGAGGCAGAGACATAGGCAGAGGGAGAATCAGGCTCCATGCAGGGAGCCTGATGTGGGACTTGATCCCAGGACTTGTGGGATCACTCCCTGGGCCAAAGGCAGATGTCCAACCGCTGAGCCACCCAGGAGTTTCACATTTTTATTTTTTAAAGCTTTATGCTCAACCTGGCCCTTGAATTGTCAACCCAAGATCGAGAGTCACATGTTCTGATTAAGCTAGCCAGGCGCCTGTAAAAAAGTGACTTTAAAAACATTATGTATCATATCTGGAAACTGTAGAAATATATAAAGAGGAAAGCAAAAATGATTCATTGTCAATATCCAGCAAGATATGCACAGATAGGATTTTGTTATATATAGGATTCATTTATTTCCTTCTAGGCTTTTTCCCCATTCTTGTGTTTTTTAGTTTGCTTTATCATTGCATATATGATTTTGTATCCTGCTTTCCTTATTTAGCATTTTGTCATAAACATCTTTAACGTCCTTAAAAACTTTTTATAACAAATTACTGACTGTGTAACATTGTAATCTACTTAACTAATTCGCTTAAACATTTTTCTTTCTAAAGTTTTTTTTTTTTAATTTTTATTTATTTATGATAGTCACACAGAGAGAGAGAGAGAGGCAGAGACACAGGCAGAGGGAGAAGCAGGCTCCATGCACCGGGAGCCCAACGTGGGATTTGATCCCGGGTCTCCAGGATCGCACCCTGGGCCAAAGGGAGGTGCTAAACCGCTGCACCACCCAGGGATCCCAACATTTTTCTTTCTAGACGAATGTTTCCTGTTTTCAGGAATTATAATACTATAGTGAATACTTTTGTCTGCATTTCAGATTTTTTTAGACTATGGATTTCTAGAATGGAAAAATTGAATCAAGGCAGGGAATTATTTATTTATTTATTTATTTATTTATTTATTTATTTATTTATTTATTTATTTAAAAGATTTTATTTATTCATGAGAGACACACAGAGAGAGAGAGAGAGAGAGGCAGAGACACAGGCTGAGGGAGGAGCAGGCTCCATGCAGGGAGTCCGACAATGTGGGACCCGGGTCTCCAGGATCATGCCCGGGCTGAAGGCTGCGCTAAACCGCTGAGCCACCGGGGCTGCCCAAGGCAGTGAATCTTTTAAAGCCAAATTTTGGAAAGCTCTCGTAAAGAAGAGTTAGCAGGACTAGAACTAGCTAGAACATGAAGAAGAAAAGCAACGTAAAAAAATGGCTGCATGAGTTCTATCTTAAAATGTTACGCTTAAGAAAGAATTAGAAAGTTGGGCAGAGTTGTTTGGAAATGGGGAAAAAGATCTTGTTTTAGACACATGGAATTTGAAATGGCATGTGGCGGGCAGCCCCGGTGGCACAGCAGTTTAGTGTTGCCTGCAGCCCGGGGTGTGATCCTGGAGACCCGGGATCGAGTCCCACGTCACGCTTCCTGTATGGGGTCTGCTTCTCCCTCTGCCTGTGTCTCTGCCCCTCTCTGTCTGTCTCTATGAATAAATAAAGTCTAAAAAAAAAAAAATGAAATGGCATGTGGCCAAAAGTAGGGACATTGGAGGGAGTGGGTGCCCCAGTGGGAGGCTGGGACTTAGAAAAGACATTGAAGACTTTTTTGTTTTTAATGATTTTATTTATTTATTTGAGACAGGCAGCGATAGCGAGAGAGCGCACTAGCAGGGAGGAGAGGGAGAAGTTGGCTCCCCAGTGACAGGGAGCCTGATGCAGCCTCCATCCCAGGACCCTGAGGTCATGACCTGAGCCGAAGGCAGATGCTCAACATTACCAGGCCACCGGGGCACTCTGAGGATGGTTTTGGGTGGCAGGTTCAGCTTACTGATTAATGTAGGAGGGCTGTGGCCTCAGACTTGGGGAATGCTTGTTAGACAAAATAAGCTAAAGATCAGAGTAAAGGGAACAAATAAATACAACAGAGAAAAGTGCAAGGACAATGAAATTTGACAAAAGTTTGTTAGATTTGTTCATTTAGTTCATCATCATTGATGGCCTTCATATTTCAAGGGTTAGTATTCTATCTTGACAATTTAAGAGTCTTATGCTCTACCGACTGAGCTAGCCGGGCATGCCTATCTTGACAATTTAGGAAGAATTTACTGGTCATAGGTATACCCAGTGTACCCCCTAGGGTATACTTTCTTAACAACTGTTCTGTGTACCGTGCATCAGTATTAACTGTAGTCATATGCTGCATTGTACCACTTCCCCTGTACTTACTTGTCTTAAAAATTTGTACATTTGGCCACTTTCCTTTACTTCCCCTTTCCACCATCCCCTGCCTCTGGTAACCTCAAGTCCTATCTTTTTAAAACTTTCATTTTTTAGGGGCACCTGAGTGGCTCAGTCGTTTAAGTGTCTGCCTTTGGCTCAGGTCATGCTCCCAGGGTTCTGGAATGGAGCCCCAGGTCAGGCTCCCTGCTCAGCAGGGGAGTCTACTTATCCCTCTTCCTTGTCCCTCCCCCTGCTTGTGTGAGGTCTCGCTCACTGTCAAATGAATAAATAAAGTCTTTTAAAAATTTTTCATTTTTTAGAACAATTTTAAATTTATGGAAAAGCGGTTAAGGTAGTACCAGGAAAGCCTATGATACTTATTTCAGCCTCATGTGACCCTGAATATTTGATCCAGGCTACAACTAACTGTTGGCAAAACAATGAGACTTCTGTTTTTCTTTGTTTTATGGAATTACATTTGTTATTATAATTTAACGATTTATTTGCTTTTTAAAACAACAGGCTTGTGAACAGCGTTAATGAGGTTATATCTTAAGGTATAATTCCACAAACGAGTTGAATTTACTTCTCTCCTTTTTTTTTTAAGTTTTATTTTTTTTATTTTTTTTTATTTTTTATTCAAAGAGAGAGAGAGAGGCAGAGACACAGACAGAGGGAGAAGCAGGCTCCATGTGGGAAGCCTGACTTGGGACTCTATCCTGGGTCCCCAGGATCACACCCCGGGCTGCAGGCAGTGCTAAACCGCTGCGCCACCAGGGCTGCCCTACTTCCCTCCTTTTAAATTGATTTTATTGGGTTGATGTCTCTAAGACTCCCAAATTTGTATTGATTACAGCGATTTCAGCCATTTCCCCCAGAACGTTCTCAGTGAAGAGTGGCTTATCCCTCCTCCGCCATCCTCTCTGACCAGCTCCTCTGAGCCGGGTTCCTCAGGGAGTGATCTTCTGTCCCCTGCCATCAAGCCTAGCATGACCATGATCCTGACTGTTCACTTCCTCTTGTCTTGAAGATTTTTTCCCCTTGTTATGTTAAAGGTAGGATAATTGAGAGAGCAGTCTATCATAATAAATGCTCTGTAAGGACTGGAGTATAGGGAAACTATCTTTTTTGAGGGATAATTTTTGGGAAAAGACCATGTTTTCTATACTTGGGCATATATGAGTCTCGAGCCTTAACTAGCTAAGTCCTGCAAAATGTATTATGTAATGTTTTGCCCCCAGTATTTGAATGAAGTTCTACATTGAATATCTTTGTAGTCACACTACTTTGCTAATAAGATTAATGATTGATTTATCTATTCCTGTGTGCATTTATTTCAGCTATCTCTTGGACAAATAACGTAAATATTTTTAGACATCCTTCTTAAAGTGTGGGACCTAAAAAGATCTGGTCGAGTGGGAACATCCAGATGAGGTTGTTGAATGAATGTTCTGAGCTTTGATACATTGTAACCCATGACTGTTACTCACTTTAGTGGAGCATAGAGTGTGGGTGTCCTGTCCCCTGTAGGACTAAAGTTTTGTAGTGGGTGGGCCCCCTGGGTGGGCAGGTGTTAACTAGGTAGGGTGCGGGAAGGAATAAAGAAAGACTTCCACCACCTAGGAGTACCTTGTAACCTGAAGCAGAAGTCTGAGATGTAGAAGAGAGAACAGCCCACTTGGAAGGAATTCCCGGCTCCTGGGAAGCCTGTGCCTGGGTGCTTGCTTCTGGCACCCAGAGAGCAGGGGTGCTCCGATGCTTCTACCAGCTAGCTACTGCTGCCACTTACAAAGGGAATCTTATCCTACTGGTTATTTTTATTTCTAGAGTATCTCACTGAAAGATTTTTTTTGAGGAGGAGGTACGATGTGTTTTATCCCAAAATATGTCATAACTGATTGTCACTTGCGGCATTCATGTGGAATTGACTCTTTCACAGATGAAGCACACCACATGAGGGCTGTGTGTCTGAGAATGCAGTGACTGGCACCCAGACAAGTGTTTTTCACCCTTGCTTTGCAGGAGCAGAATGCTTTTTTATTTTTATTTTATTTTTAAAATTTTTAAAAAAGATTTTATCTGTTTATTCCTGAGAGACACAGAGCGAGAAGCAGAGACATAGACAGAGGAAGACACAAGCTCCATGCAGGAAGCCCGATGTGGGACTCAATATGGGACTCCAGGATCATGCCCTGGGCCAAAGGCAGACGCTCAACCGCAGAGCCACCCAGACGTCCCCAGAATTCTTTCTTTCTTTCTTTCTTTCTTTCTTTCTTTCTTTCTTTCTTTCTTTCTTTCTTTCTTTCTTTCTTTCTTTCTCTTTCTTTTCTTTTCTCTTTCTTTCTTTCTTTCTTTCTTTCTTCTTTCTTTCTTTTCTTTTCTTTTCTTTTTTCTTTTCTTTTCTTTTTTTTCTTTCTTTTCCCCAGAATGCTTTTATTTATTTATTTTTATTTTTTTATTTTTTTATAAATTAATTTTTATTGGTGTTCAATTTACCAACATACAGAAAAACACCCAGTGCTCATCCCGTCAAGTGTCCGCCCCAGTGCCCGTCACCCATTCCCCCCCACCCCCCGTCCTCCTCCCCTTCCCCCCAAAATGCTTTTAAAATCAGATTTTATAGAGAACTCTTTTATGTACAGTGGAAAAAGTTCTGGGAGAGTTGACAGGTTAGGGGTCCTGCTGCCTGGCCTTCCCCTTATCCCCTGTGGTGCTCACTAACTGAAGGCCTGAAGCATCTAAGTTACCTGATTAAAGTTATTTACCCTGTTTAATGCTTGAGCCCGTTAGTGTTCATTGAAACTCTTGGGCCCTGATTCAGTGGTCTTTGAAACCGCCATTTGATCTGCAGAAAAACAAGCAATTCTGAGGCTGATACAGAAGATAGTTTCTGGGGCACCTGGATGGCTCAGTGGTTGAGCATCTGCCTTTGGCCCAGGGCATGATCCCAGAGTCCTGGAATCGAGTCCTGCATCGGGCTCCCTGTATGGAGCCTGCTTCTCTGCCTATGTCTCTGCCTCTCTCTGTGTGTGTTTCTCATGAATAAATAAATAGTCTTAAAAAGAAAAAAAAGGAGATAGTTTCTAATCTCCTAAAGAGATTATTGCAAGAACCCTATTTATTATGTAAAGATGTTATTATTATTATTACATTTTTAAAAAGATTTATTTATGTATCCATGAGAGACACAGAGAGAGAGGCAGAGACATAGGCAGAGGGAGAAGCAGGCTCCCCGTGGGGAGCTCAATACAGGACTCCATCCCAGGATCCTGGGATCACACCCTGAGCTGAAGGCAGATGCTCAACCACTGACCTACCCAGGTGCTCCTATTATTTATTTTTTTAAGGTAACCTCTATACCCAGTGTAGAGCCCACAACCCCATGATCAGGAATTGTCTGCTATACTGACTGAGGCAGCCCAGGCACTGCAAGAACTTTATTTAAAATTATTTTATTTTATTTTATTTTATTTTAACTTTTTTATTTTTTTTTCTGTAAAAAAAGATATTCTCTTTTCTTGAGTGGAGATGATGACTAATGGCATGCTGCATGGGTCTGGATTGTTTTATCATGTGCATATATAGTAGGAGTGGGATGGAAGTTACTTTAGGTAGAAAATTTTAGTGTACACTAAGATAGTTTTTAAAAAGTGTAGTTTTGTTTTCTGTTTTAGCTTTGAAAACTTGCATTTTGTTTTGTTTTTTAGTAGCTACAAGGCCGAGGCTTTCAATGTCCTTTATATAGCAACTGATACTTTGTAGGTCTAACAGTAACAGCAGACCTCTTATGCCTACTACCTGCAGTATCTTTGCCATCAAGTAAGGGACATTCAAAGATAAGTTTAGTTTTTAGAGGATTCTGGGCTTTGTCTATTACTTTGTGTAGGAAAAGGCAATCTCACTTTTCCAACTTACCAAGGAAGATGTGATGAGTTCCCATTTTCCCAAAGTCTGGTTTGCCTTTGAATATTCTTTACTGAGGCTGATATTGCTATCAGAGGTAGCTGACCAGGGTGTGAGTTTTGAAGAGATCATTTTTCTCAGTGGTATTAGATAATTTAAATTTTTCTAAAGCTCCATGTTTCCATCATAAAGTAGAGTTTAGGTACTCAGTAAATGTGAGGATTAAGTGAGATACACACACACTTACTCTGTGTGGCGCGTAGTAAATAGTAAGCGGTAGCTCTTAGTTTTATGATGTTTTAGTTGCATTTTAGAGATTTTCATAATAGGAAAAAAGATAAGCTATGGAATTGTGGTGAAAATTTATCTAAATATGTACATGCCTTTATTTTGGTTGGCCTGAATTTTTAAAAGTTGAACTAATTGATACAATGTTACATTAATTTGTTACATTAATGTTACATTAATTTCAGGTGTATGGTACAGTGATTCAGCAGCTCTGTCACAGTACCGTTGATTATATGCCCTCTGCTGTACCTTTCATCCTGGTGACTGACTTGTTCCAGTGCTGGAAGGCCGAACCTCCTCCTCTCTGCTCCCACTTTGCCCATTCCTCCATTCTTACTCCCCTCTGGCAACTATCCGTTGGTTCTCTGTATTTATGGGTCTGTTTCTGCTTTTTTTGTCTCTTCATTTGTTTTTTTAGATTCACCCTAGAAGTGAAGTCATGTGGTACTTGTCTTTCTTTGTCTTAACTTCAAAATACCCTCTAGGCATATCCATGTTGTTACAAATGGCAAGATCTCATTTTTTTTATGGCTGAGTAATATTCCATTGTGTTTCTCTGTGTGTGTACACACCATATCTTTTTTATCTCTTCATTCATGGAGACTTGGGTTTCTTCCATGTCTTGGCTGTTGTTAAGAAATGCTGCAGTGAACATAGGGGTACATATATTATTTCTTCAAATGGGTATTTTTGTTTTCTTATTTCCTTTAAATACCCATTAGTGGAATTATTGGATCAATATGGTATTTCTATGTTTAGTTTTTGTAAGAACCTCTAAACTGTTTTCCACATGTTTGCACCAATTTACATTCCCACCAACAGTGCATGAGGGTTCATTTTTCTGCATATCCCCACCAACACTTCTTTTCTTTCTTTCCTTTTTTTTTTTTTTAAGGATTTTATTTATTTATTCATGAAAGACACACAGAATGAGGCAGAGACACAGGCAGAGGGAGAAGCAGGCTCCCTGTGGGGAGCCTGATGTGGGACTCAATCCTGGGATTCCAGGATCATGCCCTGGGCTGAAGGCAGATGCTCAATTACTGAGCCACCCAGGCGTCCCTTCTTTTTTCTTTTAAAGTTTTTATTTATTTATTTTTTTAGTAATCTCTATACCCAGCATGGGGCTTGAACTCACAACTCTGAGATCAAGAGTTGCATGTTCTTCCAATTGACCCAGCTAGGTGCCTCAACACTTCTTCTTTTTCTTATTTTTTTAAAGGAAACTCCACCTGCTGCATGGGACTTACAGGATCCTGGGACTCTGAGATCAAGAGTTGAGTACTCTATACACACTTAGCCAGCCAGGCACCCCTTTGTCTTTTTGATTTTAGCCATTTTGACTGGTGTGAGGTGATACCTCATTGTGATTTTGATTTGCATTTCCCTGATGGTGAGTGATGTTGAGCATCTTTTCATGAGTCTGTTGGCCAGCTTAAAACTTTTATCTTTCTGTACCAACCTCTATAAGTTATTACAGGAAGCATGTTGTCTAAGCACACATCCTCAAAATAAGTTAGAGCAATGAAATTACTTCTACAAATCATGAAGGAGATATTCATTGTTCATAGCAGGTGACTTATGTCTAGATGTATAATTTGAAACTAGAATAAGGGGGCAGAGAGGAGGAAAAAGGAATGGCTGATCCCAATAGTCATTTAAAATTCTTAAAAATTTATTTTAATTTTTTAAAAGATTTTTTATTAGAGTGTGCGCCTGAGTGGAGGGGGGGCAGAAGAACAAACAAGACCCCCCTGCCCAGCAGGGAGCCTGATGTAGGGCTCAATCACAGAATCCCCAAATCATGACCTGAGCCAAAGGCAGACACCGAGCTACCCAGGTGCCCTTTTTAAATCCTGTTTATGCAGAGTCTAAGAGGGAAATAAACATTTGGTATCCCTTGTTTTATGAAGTGAATGTACTTTGGGTAAGATTGAAAAGTCACTTTTTGTAAAGGGAATTCTAGTTTCCTGTTAGCAATAATAAGAAATCAAAGTGATGTTTTCTAAAAAAAAAAAAAAAAACAAAAAAACCCAAAGTGATGTTTTTCCATGAAAACATTCCTTAATCGAGTTGAGAACTTTGGCTAATAAAGGATTAAGGGGGATATCAGGCCTGAGCCATAGTTTTGTTGTTAGGGTAGGAAATGCTTTGCAGCACTGCCTATCTCAGGGACTTTGTTTTCCCAAGCTTTACCTGTCATATTTTCTGTAAGACCAGAGAAATCCCTCTTAAAGTAGAGATTCTTGACTCTGTAACCTGAAGTTTTTAAAGATTTTGAAAATAAACCTCATTCCTTCTTTTTGATGAAGATGTACTCTTGTATGTCACTATGAAAAGCAAATATGGTTGAACAGGGCCTTAATTTTGAGCGGAATATATATGACATTGAGCTACATGAAATTGACTTTTTTTCCTTAAATGTTGGGTTCCATCAGATTTCATGTGGTTCATCTCCTATCCATAAATTGCTAATAGGGCAGCTACGTTTATTAAGCATTTGTGCTGTTAGTTGTGTCTTGGGCATTCTACTAAATGCTTAATATGTACTTAGGTTTAATTCTAACAGCCTGAAATTGGGCTCTCTAAATTTTCAGCTGTCCAGAATCCATTTATCCTACTGGAAAGAGGCCTCAGTTTTTGTATGGGGATTATCCCTTATCTATTTTTGGTTCAGATAATTCAGGTCTTTTCCCATTTCCCGTCGAACTCCAGGGATAGAGCATGTCCTGTTTCAGGTAATGTTTTCTGCTCAGCTGCCACAATTAGAGCCCACCTAGAGTTCATCGCAAGGCTTTCTGGAAGAAGCTTTTGCTTTCTTTGGCTTGACTGTGAGAGGTTGTGAAATGGAGTTATTGAAGCCATTTTGTCACCAGGCTGATCCTGCAAATGAGCAGAGAACAGACCCTAGCCAAGAGGTGGAGAGAGACTCAGTCCTGAAAATGATGTTCAAACTCTGTCTGAAGCAAGGGCTACCTGCTGGACTTCAGTTATGTAAGCCAGGTTGAGTTGAGATTTCTATTACCTAAAGCTGAAAGAGCAGCATTATTCAAAATGGTGAGTGGAAATAACCCAAGTCTCCATTAACTGATGAACAAGTAAACAAAATATGGTATATCCACATGCTGGAATATCATTTGGTAATAAAAACAGTGAATTATTGTTATATAGTACAGTATGCTAAATGAAAGAAGCCAGTCATGAATGACCAAGTGTTCTATTGATGTGAAATGTCTTGACTAGGCAAATCCATAGAGATAGAAAATAGAGAAGTGGTTGCCTAAGGCTGGGGGGAGGGGAAATACAAAGCTGTTGTTGATAGTTATGAGTTTCTTTTTAGGGTGATGCAAATGTACTAAAATTTATTGTGGCGACTATACTAAAAGTCATGGAATTGTACACTTTGAAAGGGTGAATTCCATGATCTGTGAATTGTACATGACTAAAGCTATTATTTAAAAAAACCTCAAGTGATGTTACCAAAAAACCCTGAAAATTCTAACAGATTACACTATTATTATTATTATTATTAATTTTTTTTTTTATTCACGAGAGGCACAGAGAGAGAGGCAGAGACACAGGCAGAGGGAGAAGCAGGCTCCACACAGGGAGCCCGATGTGGGACTTGATCCTGGGACTCCAGGTTCAGGCCCTGGGCTGAAGGCGGTGCTAAACCACTGAACCACCCGGGCTTCCCACAAAGGCCCATTGTTGAGTGCTGGATGGTTTGAGTGCTGGGGTTCAGGACACTTGTCCGAACACCAGGTCTAAGCTTCCAGCTGTGCTGCCTTTTCTTTCTTTTTTTTTTTTTTTTTAAATATTTTATTTATTTTATTTTATTTTATTTTTTCAAAGATTTTATTTATTTATTCATGAGATACACACACAGAGAGAGAGAGGCAGAGACACAGGCAGAGGGAGAAGCAGGCTCCATGCAGGGAGCCCAACATGGGACTTGATCCTGGGTCTCCAGGATCAGGCCCTGAACTAAAAGCGGCACTAAAGTGCTGAGCCATCCGGGCTGCCCCTATTTTATTTATTTTAGAGAGAGAGTGTGTATTCTGGCATGTACTTGGGGGCAGGGGACTGGTGGTGAGGGGGAAAGGGAGATCTCAAGCAGATTCTGTGCTGAATGTGGAGCCTGATAAGGTGCTCAGTCTCATAACCCTGAGACCATTACCTGAGCTGAAACAAAGCGTCAGGTGCTTAACCGACTGAGCCACCAGACACCCCTGTGCTTCCTTTTCCAAAGATAAATAAGACTCATCCTTATGGAACTTGGGAGCTGGGAGTTCCTTAGCAATTACTTGATCTAACCCTTTCATTTTACTGATGAGAAAATTGAGCCTCAGATAATGCCATGACTTACTTGAGATTGCAGAGTTAATTAGCAGCAGCCAGGGATTTATGACCTATTCAGAGACAGGCAAGTAAACAAGTAGCAGTGATAAAAAGTATAAAGGGTAGAGAGCAAATAGAGGTACAGGCATTGTGCTGTGTAAAATTAAGGGAAGGCTCAGTTCTTTTTTTTTTTTTTTTTTTTAGATTTTATTTATTCATGAGAGACAGAGAGAGAGGCAGAGACACAGGCAGAGGGAGAAGCAGGCTCCCTGCAGGGGACTCAATCCCGGGACTCTAGGCCAAAGGCAAGTGCTAAATTGCTGAGCCACCCAGGGATCCCGGGAAGGCTCAGTTCTGATGACTATGCAAGGGGGTTTTCTTTTTTTTTTTTGGCAAGGGGGTTTCCGTTCAGACTGTGACATTCCGAGGGAACAGCTGATCAACAGGCCTGAGTGTGTGTGTGTGTGTGGGGGGGGGGGGGGCCTGAATGTCTTAGTGCGTACCCAGAGTGCCCAGCAGGAGGCAGAAGTGGAGGAGTCATGAATTCTGACTTTCTCTGTAAGCAGTGGGAGCCATTGCAGATTTTTGAGGAGTGGCATGATCACCTGCTTAAGGTAACAGGCAGCTCTGTGAAGGATGGATTGAGGTCTGTGGCAGAGAGAGATTTGGAGAGACATTTTCATATCTCCTCACCGTGCTCCAGGTGCACAGGGCTGGGTGATTGTGGGAGGAATGGAATGGAAGGGAGGGATGGAATGTGTGTCTGCACAGGTGGAATCATTAGGACTTGGCAGCAGATTGGAAGCAGCTAGACTGTGAGCTCCTGGGGGCAGTCTTGTCCTGCTTGCCATGTATCCCTGGCACCCAGCACAGTAGCTCACACATTGAAAGTACAAGGAGGAGGATTTTGATATGACTTTGGATATGTCATCGTCTGACTTTGAAGATCTTGGTCTGTTAGCACAGGAGGAGAAGCAGGACTGGGCATGGTGACTAGGGGAAAAATTGTAAGGAGTAAGGGGGGAGGCAAAAAGTGGAGATTTGGTAGAGTTTGAGGTATTTGTGAGACATTCATATGTGGCTGTTGAGCTGGAGAAATTGGGATCTCATCTGTTCAGATGGGAGAAAGAGGCTATACTAGATTTAGGAGTCAGAGGGTCATCCGCAAAAAGGTCATAGTTGAGGCTATGTGAAAATCAAGAGAATGTTGAAAATAACCTACAGTTTGAAGGGATGCGAGGAGGAGTCGCACACTAGCAGAGACCTGAGGAGACCTGTGTTGTTGCACTTTTCTCTCCGGAAACCGAGGGATGGGGAGAGTATCCTATGGGGACTGTTTCAATGAGTATCCTATGCAATGGAGGAGTAAATGAAGTAAATGAAGGCCAGTAAAAAAGATGAATGAATAACTTAGGGGGCTACTAGAAGTGCTCCCTGTTGAGAATTGGGAATTTTTTAAAGGATGATTATAAGACTGGGGTGGCTGCTAGTGAAGCAGATTAAAGAAATAAGATTAATAACGACGAACATTCACTCAACCTCCATAGCTTGCACCGTGCTGAGGGCTGGACACGTCCTTCTCTCAGGTCCTCATAGTGACTAAGATGTACGGTAAATGGAAAGATGTTTGTAATATGGGAGAGTATTTAAAATGTGGTTATTACCTGTCATACCACACATAACAAAACTGGTTCTGAGGAACCACGCCTTTGTCCAGGTCATGTAACTTGTATTAAGAGGTGACCTGCACAGCCTGCACTCTTGATTGTAGGACGTTGGTCATGTGGGAGGTGAGTGTTTTCCTTCCCTAGCTCTATTAGTTATTTATCACTTTGTAGCAAATTACCTTAAAACATAGTGGCTTAATCACCAGAATGTATACTTTAAATATCCTAAAATTTTGTCAGTTATACATCAGTAAAGCTAGGGAAAAAAAAACCATGGTGGCTTGATATAGCAGACATTTATCATTGCATAGTTTCTGAGGTTAGGAATTCAGAAGCAGTGGAGCTAGGCCGTTCTGGCTCGCGGTTGCAGACATTTGAAGGCTTGGCTGGGGCTGGAGGCGCTCCTTCCAAGCTGGCTTACTGACATGGCTGTTGGCAGGACGCCTCAGTTCCTTGCCATGTGGACCTCTCCTTGAGTGTCCTCACGACATGTCAGCTGGCTTCATCCAGAGTGATAATCCAAGGGAGCAAGGAGGAAGCTGCTGTGCTTTCTATGACCTCCTCTGGGAAGTCTCACACCTGCCCATCCACCACATTTTATTGGCTAGAAGTGAGCTGCTGAGGAGAGAGTGGAGGCCCTGCCCTTTGAAGAGACCCATACTAAACAACTTGTGAACATAGGACAGGCACAGTGAGGAGGAAAGGCATGAGGGGGGAGTCAGAAGACTTGGGTGTCAGACCCAGCTTTGCCGCCTGCACCCTGAGACTCTCGAGGATGTGGTTTATCCTCCCTGAACCTCCATTTCCTCTTTGAAAATAGGGGTCATGAAACTGTAGGCTACTTCACCGTGAGTTATAAAGGTGAGAGCAAAGAGGTAACACCTGTGATGGGCTCTGGAAACCGTCAGGTGATGTGGGCTTTGGTGACCAGCATGACTGCTTAGACCAGTCCTGCACTGTGTGATCTTGAGCATGTTGTCTGACCCATCTGTGCCTCAGTTTCCTCATTTAAAAAAATATTTTATTTGTTTATTCACAAGAGACACACAGAGAGAGAGAGGCAAAGACACAGGCAGAGGGAGAAGCAGGCTCCCTGCAGGGAGCCCAATGTGGGACTTGATCTCAGGACCCCAGGATCACACCCTGAGCCAAAGGCAGACGCTAAACCACTGAGCCACCTGGGCATCCCAAGTTTCCTCATCTGTAAAACAGGATTAATTCAGGTATCTGTCATCCGGGGTTACTGTGAAGATTAAATAAGAACTCGTGGGATATATTTAGTATAATGCCTGCACATATTAGACTAGGCATTATTTACTAAATAGTCACTTTAAGGGTCTGTTTCTGCTTATGTCCATTCTGTATCTCTTTCTTGGGCTTTAGTCAGTATGTGGCCCTCAGACTCTCACATGGATATTTATGAGGGGTCCCTGATCCAAGGTCAGATATGTTTCTTTAAATGAAACACTTCCTTTTAAAAAATGTATCACCTGATTGTACAGAACTAGTTTGGCTAGAAAATATTTCAAACTTTTCTGTACCAATTAGTGACTTAGTAAGTTTGCTGAGCAGCTACAGTCATGTTAATAGTAATGTATGTCATTTGTAGATCAGTTTGGAAATGTTTTGCTTTTTTCTAAACTTCTGTTTTCAAGGAAAATTTTCATTGGTGATATAATCATATTTTTTATGAATGATTTTTTATGAATAACCCCTGAAATATTTGTGTTAATGGTAGCTCAGAATTAATTGTGCAGGGACACCTGGGTGGCTTAGTGGTTGAGCATCTGCCTTCAGCTCAGGGTGTGATCCTGGAGACCCAGGATCAGGTCCCACGTCAGGTCCCTATGAGGAGCATGCCTCTCCTCTGCCTGTGTCTTTACCTCTCTCTGTCATGAAAAACTAAATAAAATCTTTTTTTTTTTAAAGATTTTATTCATTTATTCATGAGAGACACACACAGAGAGAGAGAGAGAGAGGCAGAGACACAGGCAGAGGGTGAAGTAGGCTCCACGCAGGGAGCCTGACGTGGGACTCGATCCTGGGTCTCCAGGATCACGCCCTGGGCTGAAGGCAGGCGCCAAACCGCTGAGCCACCCAGGGATCCCCAATAAAATCCCCCCCCCAAAAAAAGAATTGTGCAAATGACTTAATGATGGTTCATGGGGCGCCTGGGTAGCACAATTGTTAGTGTTCAACTCTTGGTTTTGACTCAGGTTGTGATCTCCAGGACTGGGTTTGAGTCCTGCATCGGGCTCCCCATGGAGCCTACTTCTCTCTCTGCTCTCTCTCTCTCTGTCTCTCATGAATAAATAAATGTACCTTTAAAAACAAAAGATTCTCTCCCTCTTCCTCCCCACCCCCACGCCCAGGTGTGCATGTGATCTCTCAAATCTTTAAAAAAAAAAAATGGCTCATAAGCTATTGCAAGTGACTCACATAAAAGTTTCTTTCTTTCTTTCTTTCTTAAAGATTTTATTTATTTATTCGTGAGAGACACACAGAGAGAGGCAGAGACACAGGCAGAGGGAGAAGCAGGTTCCATGCAGGGAGCCCGATGTGGGACTCGATCCCGGGACTCTGGAATCATGCTCTGGGCCAAAGGCAGGTGCTCAACCACTAAGCCACCCAGGCATCCCAAAAGTTTCTTGTTTTTATTGATACCATAGGGTTTTTTAATTTTTAATTTTATTTTATATTTTTATTTTTTTAGAAAAGATTTTATTTATTCATGAGAGACACACAGAGAGAGAGAGAGAGAGAGAGAGAGAGAGAGAGAGAGAGAGGGCAGAGACACAGGCAGAGGGAGAAGCAGGCTCCATGCAGGGAGCTCGATGCGAGACTTGATCCTGGGTCTCCAGGATCACACCCTGGGCTGAAGGCAGCACTAAACTGCTGAGCCACCCGGGCTGCCCCATAGGTTTTTTTTTTTTTTTTAAGATTTAATTTATTTATTCATGAGAGACACAGAGAGAGAAGCAGAGACACAGGCAGAGGGAGATGCAGGCTCCATGCAGGGAGCCTGATGTAGGACTCGATCCCCCGTCTCCAGGATCAGGCCCTGGGCTGAAGGTGGCGCTAAACCGCTGAGCCACCCGGGCTGCCCAAAAGCTTTTTTCTTTTTAAAGATTTTTTATTTGTTTATTTGAGGAGAGAGAGCTAGAGAAAGCACAAATGGTGGAGAGGGGCAGAGGGTGAGGGAGAAGCAGACTCCTTGCTGAGCAGGGAGCCCCAATAGGGTCTCCATCCCAGGATTCTGGGATGACCTGAGCCAAAGGTAGATGCTTCACCAAGGGAGCCACCCAAGAGCCCCAGAGGTTTTTTTTTTTTTTTTTAAAGATTTTATTTATTCATGAGAGACACAGAGGCTGAGACACAGGCAGAGGGAGAAGCAGGCTCCACACAGGGAGCCCCACGTGGGACTCAATCTTGGGACCCCAGGATCACATCCCGAGCCGAAGGTGGGCACTAAACTGCTGAGCCACCCAGGGATCCCCTAGAGTTTATTTTTAATCATGCTAAAATATCACAACATAAAATCTACCATTTTAATAATTTAGTTTGTAAGTATATGTAGAGTTCAGTGACATTGTGTTCACATTGTCTTGCAGTTATCACCACTGTTCATCTCCAGAACTTTTTCATTATCCCATATTCAAATTCTGCTTATGAAAAACCAGAGTTTCAGGGGCACCTGGCTGGCTCAGTTGGTGGAACATATGACTCTTGAAGAAACAAGTTTAATTAAATGTGTTTTCACTGGGTACTATTATGAAAACCATTTGATTCTTTTTAAAATATATTTTTTAAGATTTTATTTATTTATTCATGAGAGACATGGGCGGACAGGGGAAGAGAGGCAGAGACACAGGCACAAGCAGGCTCCATGCAGGGAGCCTGACATGGGACTTGATTCCGGCACCCCAGGATCACGCCCTGGGCCAAAGGCAGGCGCTCAACTGCTGAGCCACCCAGGCATCCCCCTGATTCTTTTTAATTTTTTAAAAATAGATGATTTATTACACTGCTATTTGCTACAGTAGAGAAATACAAATTGACACTTCCTACAAATAGTATTGTTAAAATATATTTGTAGTTAAACATCTTTGTGAAGCTTCCAGATAGCTTATTTTCTAAAATACTGAAGTGAAAGTTTCAATAGCAGCCAGTTATTATGGATACCCCTTTGGAGATCATTGTGAATAATTTAATACATAAGTTCAAGTTTTTTTAACTCTTTTTTTAAAGTCTTTGTTAGAGAGGGAGGGAGAGCAAGCACATGTGGGGGAGGGGCAGAAGCAGAGAGAGAAGGAGAAGCCGACCTCCTGCTGAGCAGGGAGCCCCTGGAGGAGCTCAACCCCTGGACCTGGGATCATGACCTGAGCTAATGGCAGATGCTTACCTACTACCAGGCACTCTAGGTTTAAATTTTCTTTAGAAAAGTTTACATTAGGTTTGCTTCAGAGCCAGTTTTCTGTCATTTATAAGAAATGATTTGTATATATTCATTTCTTTAATTTTCTTTTAAAAGAATTTATTTATTCATGAGAGACAGAGGGAGAGAGAGGCAGAGACACAGGCAGAGGGAGAAGCAGGCTCCATGCAGAAGCCTGATGCAGGACTCGATCCCGGGTCTCCAGGATCAGGCCCTGGGCTGAAGGTGGCACTAAACCACTGAGCCACCCGGGCTGCCCCATTTCTTTAAATGTTAAAAAAAAACACAACATAAAGTTTACCATCTTAACCATTTTCAGTGTATAGTACAGCAGTGTGTACAGCAGCACGTAGCTGTGTAATGTAACTCTAGACATTTTTCATCTTACAGAACTGCAACTCTTGTCCATTAAACAACATCTCCCTTCTTCTCCCTTAATCTGACCCCTGGCAACCACCATTTCTTTTCTGTTTCTAAGAGTTCGACAACTTTAGATCTTTTTTTTTTTTTAAGATTTTATTTTTTTAAGTAATCTCTACACCCAACCTGGAGCTCGAACTCACAACCCCAAGATCAGCAGTCCCATGCTCCATGGACTGAGCCAGCCAGGTACCCCAGATCTCTTATGTAAATGGAGTCATGTAGCACTTGACTTCTTGTGACTGAAACCTCAAAGTTCACCCATGTTATAGCATATATCAGGATTACCTGTTCTTGCAGTCTAAATAATGTCCTATTGTATTTACACATACTCACTTAAAAGCTAGTCTGTTCAATAGCTAAATAACAGGAAATTCTATATTACTTGTATAGTTCTGAGACAGTGTACTGTACTTTTCTTTCTCTTGTAGACTTTTCACTTTTTAGTAACTCATTGATTTTTAGGGAACCAGAAAAATTGTCCCCACATATATGTGCTGCTATTTAAATTCTATAGCCAACAAACTGCCATAAAAATAAGGAGCAGCAAAGACCTGATGTTCCATTAATACCTATGATTCTGCAATGGAATCTGGCTCTTAAGTTGTTTTGACAGTACTAGAGAGACTTCAGGTTCATCACTGACCTGTCTTGTAGCCATTATTTGAGTGCTCCATGTGCCAGGCACTGGGCAGTGGTGACCAGGAGTTGGTTTCTGCTGGAATGAGAATTTTTTTTTTTAAGATTTTATTTATTCATGAGAGACACAGAGAAAGAGAGAGGCAGAGACACAGGCAGAGGGAGAAGCAGGCTCCGTGCAGAAGCCCGATGTGGGACTCAATCCTGGGACTCCAGGATCACGTCCTGGGCCAAAGGCAGGCGCTAAACCACTGAGCCACCCAGGGATTCCCTGGAAAGAGAATTTGTGTGATGATCAGAGTGAAGTTAAGAATTATTCACTTTCTAGGACAACAAAGTATTACAGTAGAGAGTGGTTTGAAGTTAATGAGGTTGAAAAAGGAGGATGATGAAATACTTAATTCCTTAAGTGTGAGTTTTTTTGAAAGCCATGGTGAAAGCATTCAAAATGATTATTTTGCCATATGAGTCAACCTAGGAAGACCCCCTCCTCCTTTTAATACAGTAAATATTCCTCCCCCCTTTTAATATATTTTATTTATTCATGAGAGGCAGAGAGAGAGAGAGACAAACAGACACAGGCAGAGGGAGAAGCAGGCTCCACACAGGGAACCTGATGTGGGGACTTGATCCTGGGACCCCGGGATCACACCCTGAGCCGAGGGCAGGCGCCAAACTGCTTGAGCCACCCAGGGATCCCAAATACTCCTGTAGAAAACCTGTTACATGGTACTTTCCAGGAAACAAGTCGTTAACATTTTACCCTTTCCTTTTGAAGAAACAAAGAAGATTGCATTTTTTATATTCAGTCAACAGATACAGGGAAGTATATAACTTTTTTTTTTTAGTATATAACATTTTAAACCAATGCTGTCCAGCAGACCTTTGTGTGATGATGGAGATGTTCTGTATCTGCACTGTCTGTATAGCAGCCCTGAGCCTGCTCTTGGTCACTTGAAGTGTGGCTATTGTGGCTGAGCGGCTGAAATTCTAATTTTGTTTAATATAAGTGAATTTAAATAGTTACATGTGGCTCGTGGCTATGAAACTGGAGAGTAGATACAGAACATATGTGATCATTGGCCATGTCCATTTGGGACACTTGTTTCTTGCCCAGCTTTATATTCCGAACACATTGGTTTCCTCATGCATAAAATAAGTATTTATGAATGAATAAATGGAGGAGTTTTTATCCTTCAAAAGATGATGCAGTGTTCCTTTTTATAACCTTTCTGTTGTAACTTCTAATTGTTAGATAATGTGTTTTCCTTATTTTTAATTCAGTATTTTTTGCATTTCTTGCAGTATATTTGGTCATATTACTCATTTTTTTAGTCTGGTATTGTGCATTTTTAAAACATGTGCAAATAAGTTTAGATTATCTCATTATCAAACTGAAAAGCGTACTGTTTTTAGTTTTTGAATCTGTAGGAGAGAAACTGGACTGTGAATTGAGATTCGTCCTAATGGACTCTGAGCACTTGACATCAGTATGAGAGTCGTCATTGTCTTTTGTTCCCTTTACACAGTTACTTAAAATCCCTTTCTCCTTCTTTCAGTATTTTATATCAGAAACCAGATAAGCAAGGTTTTTTTTTTTTAAATTAATTAATTAATTTATTTTAAAGTATGAATGTGGGTGTAATTGAATGAGAGTTTAGGTCAAAAGAATGCCTGTCTGTTGGTTACCCAACAATAGGGCTTACCAGAAAGACTTGCGGATGAAGGTAATAGTGGTGCTGTGGAAATCTGGAATGATGGAAGGGCTGTACATTTGAACCTTTAGGTTAGGACATAGAGTAGGAGTCTGCAAACTGGCTTGCTGGCCATATACGGTAAACAAATACTTGTGTTTGTATGTTCTGTGAGGTGACATGGCTTTTAAGTGTTTAAATGAATGAGAAAATTTAAAAGAATAATATTTTGTGATAGGTAACATCATGAGATTCAGATTTCAGCTTCTGTAAAGTTTTATTGAAGCACACATTCAGGGACACTGGATGGCTCAGTCAGTTAAGCAGGTGTTCCGCCTTGGGCTCAGGTGTCATGATCCCAGGGTCCTGGGGTGAGCCCCAGGTCATGCTCTCTGCTCAGTGGGGAGCCTGCCTCTCCCTCTCTCTCTCCCTGCTGCTCTGCCTGCTTGTGCTCTCTGTCAAATAAATAAATAAATAAGATCTTAAGAAAAAAAGAAACATTCATTTCTTCACACATTGTGTCTATGTGCTTTTGTGCCACAGCAGAGATCATACTGTTTACAAAGCTTAAAATATTTGCTACCTGGATCTTTGCAGAAAGTTTGCCAACTCTGCTGAGAATGTCACTGAAAAATAGAAGGTATGACATTGTAAACTAAGAACTATAAGTTTGTGAAAAAATGAGAGTGTGATAGCAAGTACTTGATAATCTAAATAAGTTATTGAAATACCAAGTGCTACATGGAAATGTACTCAGTCAACTATGAATGTGTGTGTGAAATGAAAGATGATTAAGGGCTCTTTTGTCAAAGAGCCTAAGTTCTGAGAGAGAACTTGGTTGTTGGTCACACAGGTTTCTGCAGGTTTTCTGGCCTTCACTTTCTCCCATTTTTAAGAGTCAGGTATTGCTAAAATATTGTGTTCCTCTTAATGACCACAGATTTACTCCTGTCTGCTGTTTCGTGGTAGGTCCTTTGAGACCCATCTGGCAGCCAGGGCCGCCTCACAGGGTTCTACTCCCCGACACTGGCCTCTCTCCTGCTGCTTCCCTTTAGTCTTGTTTATTACCTTGTGAGCACACTCTACTCTCCAGGCCCCTTAGCAAAGGCCCACTGGGGACACTTTTTTTTTTTTTTAAGATTTTTATTTATTTATTCATGAGAGACATAGGCAGAGGGAGAAGCAGGCTCCATGCAGGGAGCCCAACATGGGACTCCATCCTGGGACCTCCAGGATCACGCCCTGGGCCAAAGGCAGATACTTAACTGGTGAGCCATCCAGGCGGGGAACACATTTTTTATGTCATTTATGTTTGGGACTCAGTTCAGCAGTTTATCCTCTCAGTTCTTTTTGACTCTATTTTTTCTCCTCTACTTTTACACACTCCATTCCGTTACCCCTTCTTCCTTCTTCCTTGTTTATTTGAAGCTTATCTGTTTTTCCACATCTGGGCCAAATCTATAGTTGGGGTATGTGGGGGCTGTGGGGCTAGAATGACCAGATTAGAGTCTGATACTGCAGTGAGAGAAGAGGAGCAGGTGTGAAGAGGCATGGAACCAGGAGAGCAAAGGGTTCTGCAAATGATTGATGTGTCTAGAATTCATTGTCTTTTGGGAAAGGGTTGGGAGATGAGACCAGGGAGCTCGGCAGAGTTTCTACTATGGAAGACCCTTGCTTGTACCTGCTGGTACAGATCTGCTTTGTGTGTGTAAGATTCATTCTGGGTAGAACTTCTTTGGCCTCACCTCCAGAGATTTTGAGTCCAAATTGTTCGGAATCTAGAGTAGGTGATGGTAGTTGGGGCGCAAGGATGGTTGAGGAAGGAGCAGGCAATGAGAGGTCTTGATGTCTTGTTTGGGCTTCGGCTTTTGTTAGTAAGATAGCTGTTTTAAGATTCTTCATCAGGACAATGACCCTGGGAAAGCCACCGCCAGAATTGTTCAGCTTGCTTTGGAATGAGACGAACTAGGAGGCAGTGAGGAGAGGCTGGTAGGCTGCTCCAGAGGGTCATCTGTGTTCAGCCTCATTCCAGAAATGGCTTGAATTGGTGAGAAAGAATTGAAAGAGGATTTGAAAATGGAAAAGAGAACTCGTGACATACGGGACGAAGAGGATGAAAATGAAGGAATGTAAAATAAGTTGTGTTAAATTTTAGAAAATGCAAAGTGATATTACCTGATATTTTAATTAATAAAATTAAAATTAGTTTTAGTGAGGAAAGGAGTAAATCTTACAGGTTTACTGTCTTTTCCTTTTTTTGCAGTTATGCTTGAAATCTTGTTCTCAAATTCTAATTTATGACAGTTTCACTGTTCTGTTTAATGGTTTTATTGACAAGTCTAGTTTTAATATACATGACCACAAATCATTTTTGGATCACAGGAGATATGTAATAAATGATATGCATTTCTTTTAATTGGCATATTTAAAAAATGATGTCGAATATGAACTGAACATTCCTAGTACTGTTTTCGTTTTTGTATATATTCTTCTAGACTGTTTGCATACATTTTTTGTTTTGAATTTTTACCAACTTTATTGAGGTACAGTTGATGTACGATAACCTGTATGGATTTGATTAGGTTTTTGAGGTATGAATACACCTGTGAAACCATCAGTGCAGTCTTGATTATGAACATATCTGTTACCCCCCAAAGTTTTTGTCACTTTGTAATCCTTCCCTACTAGACTTCCGAGTTTACCCTACCTTGTTTATTAGATAACCACCAATCTTCTATTGTGTAAATTAGTTTGCCTTTCCTAAAATTTATATAAATGGAGCTGTACAACATGGATCCTGTTGTGTCTGGCTTCCTTCAGCATAATTACTTTGATATTTATCCATCTTTTTGAGTATATCGGTATTTCATTTCTTTTTATTGCTGAGTAGGATCTTATTGTATAGATATACCACAATTTGTTTATTTTGTTATTTATTAATGGATATTTATTTCCAGTTTTTGGCTTCTACAAAGAAGCTGTGGTGAACATTTATGAATAGGTTTTTGTATGGACGTATGCTTTCATTTCTCTTGGATAAATTGATGTGGGATGATTGGATCAAGTAATAAGGGTGTCTTAACTTTTTAAAAAAGTGCCAGATGTTTCCCAAAGTGGTCCTAGCATTTTTCCTTCCCACTAGCTGTGTTTAAGAGTGCTAGTTCATCCACATCCCTGTCAACACTTGGCATGGCCAACCATTTTTAATATTTTGGCACTCAAGTAGGTGTCTGGTAGTGTCTCATGGATATAATGACTAATGATGTTGAGCATCTTTTCACATGCTTACTTGCCATCAGATTTTCTTTGGTGAGGTGTCTATTTAAATCTTTAACAATTAAAAAATAATTGGGTGGTTTGCTTTGAGAGTTCTTTTGTATATTCAGGGTACAAGTCCTTTATCAGATGTGTGATTTGCAAATATGTTTTCATATACCATAGTTTGTCTTTTATTTTCTGGTCAGTCTTTTAAAGAATAGAAATTCTTAAATTTGATGAAGTCCAGTTAACCAAAATTTTCTTTTGTGCACAATTTTCTTTTTTTGATTCTAAAGCAATCTTTGCCCAAATTAGTCTCACAAAAATAGTCTTATTTTTTCTTCTAGATATTTTGATGGTTTTAGCTTTTACCTTTTCCATTTTGTGCTGATTTTTGTGCATTAAACACATAAATTAACTCCATTGATTAGTTTATTTATTTTACAAATGGGTTTATTTTGGGGTGCCTGGGTGGCTCAGTCTGTTAAGCATGTGCCTTTGATCTCAGGGTTCTGAGATCAAGTCCTGCTTTGGGGGGGGTCCCTGCTCAGCAGGGAGTCTCCTGCTCCCTCTCTCTCTGCCTTACCCCTTGCTTATAAATCTTTAAAATAAAGGGTTTATTTTTCCACTAATTTTTAATCTTTTTTTTTTATTTAAAGATTGTATTTTTAAGTAATCTCTATACCTATGGTGGGGCTCAAACCCCAACCCTGAGATCAAGAGTCACACCAGGTCTTTTTCCAGCACTTTTTATAGAAGACTATTCTTGAGGCATCTGGGTGGCTCAGTCGATTTGAGTATCTGACTCTTGAATTTAGCTTAGGTCTTGATCTCAGAGTTTTTTCTTTTTTTCTTTAAGACAGAGAGAGAGGCAGAGACACAGGCAGAAGCAGAAGCAGGCTCCATGCAGGGAGCCCCATGTGGGACTCTATCCGGGGACTCTGGGATCACACCCTGAGACAAAGGCAGCCGCTCAACTGCTGAGCCACCCAGGTGCCCCTGATCTCAGAGTTGTTAATTCAGACTCCCAGTTGGACTCCTAGTGGGGAATGGAGCCTACTTAAAGAAAAGAGAGGGATCCCTGGGTGGCACAGCGGTTTGGCGCCTGCCTTTGGCCCAGGGCGTGATCCTGGAGACCCGGGATCGAATCCCACGTCTGGCTCCTGGTGCATGGAGCCTGCTTCTTCCTCTGCCTGTGTCTCTGCCTCTCTCTCTCTCTCTCTCTGTGTGACTATCATAAATAAATAAAAATTAAAAAAAAAAAAAAGAGAAAAGGTTATTCTTTCTCCACTGAATTGCCTTTGTTTTTTTTGGTAAAAAATTAATTGATTAGATTTGTGCTTTTTTTTTTTTTTTTTAAAGATTTATTTATTTATTCACGAGAGACAGACTGAGAGAGAGAGGCAGAGGCATAGGCAGGGGGAGAAGCAGGCTCCTCGCAGGAAGCCTGATGCGGGACTCCATCCTGGATCCTGGGATCATGACCTGAGCCAAAGGCAGGTACCCAACTGCTGAGCCACCTGGGTGCCCCTAGATTTGTGTATTCTGTTTCTGGATTTATTATAGACCTTTTCATATTTCCTGATTTATTGTCTTAATTACCGCAGCTTTAATAATAACTCTTGAAGCCAGGTGGTTTAAGTCCTCCATATTTGTTTTTCAAAGTTTTTTTTGTTTTTTTTTGGTTATTCTAGATCCTTTGAACTCCTTTATGAATTTTAGGATCAGCTTGTCAGTTCTACCAAAAAGTGCTCATTTAGATTGGGATTGTATTGAACCTATAGATACATTTGGCAGGGAGAAAAGTGATGTCTTAACAGTATTGAGTATTTGGCTCATGAGCATAATATGTTTCTGCCTTCATTTAGATTGTGTTTCTTTTCAGCAGCATTTTGTGCTTTTCATTGTATAGATTTTAGACATTTCTTGTCATATTTATTCCTATGTATGTATGTACGTATTTATTTATTTATTTTAAAGATTTTATTTTTTCATGAGAGATACAGAGAGAGGCAGAGATAGGCAGAGAGAGAAGCAGGCTCATCAGTGAACTTGAGGTGGGACTCGATCCCGGATTCCGAGATCATGCCCTGAGCCAAAGGCAGATGCCCAACAACTGAGCCACCCAGGCGACCCACATTCCTCAGAATTTAATATTTTTTGATGCTGTTATTAGTATATATATTTAAATTTCAACTTCTTAATTTATTATAATTTTAGCTTACAAAAATCATGATTATGATTGTGGATTTTGGAATTAGACCTAGCTTTAAATTGCAGCTTTGCTACTTCTTGAGTGACATGGATTGGGCAAAAATTACTCTATTTTTTTGAACTTGTTTTCATCAGTAAAATGGAGAATGATTATAGGCAGCATTTTTTGACCTTGGAGCTATAGATATGAGTTGTAGCTAATCAGCCTGAAAATGAAAAATGTTTCTGGACATTGCTGGATGTCTCTGGGCACCGTGGCAGGGTGAGGGAAGGTGATATCAGATTCACCCCAATTGAGAATCATTGTTGTTCTTACTTGGTGAGATGGCTGTGAGGGTTAGTTTGATATCTATGGAAAGAACTTAGACTACTTGTCTGTGGAAGACAGTAATTGGTAGATACTATATCATATATTCTTCAAGTTGTTTTGGCACTTTGTTATTTTGTTACTCAAAGTATAAGCTCAGAAAGGGTAGTCTTTGGAAGGAAATCATTTGGTAACATCTTCCAGTCCAAGGAAAGTGTGATAAATAATTCAGTGGGGATGCTTTGTACTAGTTTGAGGAAGCATATCTAATTACATATCTATATGGCAACCAGAAAGAAATGAAGAAATGGAGGATTATTAAGAAATTGGGGGGCCCCTGGGTGGCTCACTTGGTTAAGCATCTGCTTTCAGCTCAGGTCGTGGGATTGAGTTCCGCATTGAGCAGGAGCCTACTTCTCCCTCTGCCCCTGCTCACTCTCTCGGTCTCTCATGTGTGCGCTCTCTCTCTAATAAATAAAATCTTAAAAAAAAAAAACAACAAAAATCGGATTACTGTCTACTTTCTCTTGTGTCACATCTTCTTGGTGTATGTATGTGTGTGTTAAAGATTTATTTATTTTAGAGAGAGAGACAGCATGAACGGAGGGAGAGGGAGAACCCCCAGCAGACTCCCCACTCAGTGCAGAGGATGATGCAGGACTCCATCCCATGACCCCAGGATCATGACCTGAGCCAGAATCAAGAATTGGACACTCAACTGGCTGAGCCACCAAGTGCCCCTTGGTGTGGTTTTATATTCATGTCAAAGTCTGTGGATTTCTCGAATGTCATTTACAAACTCAAGTGTGGGGGCACCTGGGTTGCTCAGTGGTTGAGCATCTGTCTTGGCAGACCACCTGAGCATTTGGCTCGGGTTGTGATCCCTGGGTTCTGGGATCGAGTTCCAAATTGGGCTCCCCCAGGGAGCCTGCTTCTCCCTCTGCCTGTATCTGCCTTTCTCTCTGTGTCTCTCATGAATAAATAGATAAAATCTTAAAAAAAAAAAAAAAAAAAAGGAAAGAAAGGAAAACTCAAGTGTGTTTCAAAAACACAGTAACTTCACTTTGCCTGGTGGGTATTGTTTCTTTGCTGTTTCTCATTTCATTAACATTTGAAAAGAACAGCTTTGTTTCATTTTGCTGAATCATGCAGTATTGTTTGAGAGTGCTGGTGGAAGTGCAGGTGGGGGAATGGAGGGTATCCTCTGTCTTCCCTTAGGCACCTGACTTAATATGAACCTGAGTTTCCTCCCTAGAATTTGAACCCTGCACCTAGTGACTGGAGATCCTGCCCTCTAGGCACAGGACCCAAATGAGGTGGTTGAAATAATCCAGGGCTGCCTCTTTGCTGACCCTTCTGTCTCTGCACCATTAGTCTGCCTTCTGACCCTGTGAGCGGCCTGTACCTTTCTCACAACCCTACCCCCTCTGCTTTGAATGGAGTTGGCAGTGACAAATTGATGCTTAGGCTTTCTCCCACACAGTTTAGCTAAAATGTGCAAAGGGCCCAGAATTGCTTTGAAAACTCATATGTAAGTATGTATATATATATGATTAAGATTATTTATTTATTCATGCTAGACATAGAAAGAGAGAGAGAGGGGGCAGAGACACAGGCGGAGGGAGAAGGAGGCTCCGTGCAGGGAGCCCAACGCAGGACTTGATCCCAGGGCTCCAAGATCATGCCCCAGGCCAAAAGCAGGCGCTAAATCGCTGAGCCACCCAGGGATCCCAGTATGTATGTTTCTTACGTATTATTATTTTGAGCATGAGCAGGGGCAGAGAGAGAAGAGGGAGAACCAGGTTCTCCACTGAGCAGGGAGCCTGATGTAGGGCTCTGTCTCAGAACCTGGGATCATGACCTGAGCTGAAGGCAGATGCTTAACCAACTGAGCCACCCAGGTGCCCCTTTTGTCTGGTTTTAGCATATTTCTTGTGATCATATGATTTTCTTTTCAGTGGAGGGCTGTTTTGTGACTATAAATCTGGCCTGTAAAAAAAAAAAAAAATCTCATTTGAGAATGACCATTCTTTTTGAGGAAATTTTTCTGTATGTTTCTGTAGTCACAGAGTGAAGTAATTTTAACACTAATATGAGGAAATGTTTTACATTTCCAATTAAAAGACAAATATTATTCCCACTTAGGCTAGGATAGTTTTAGTATGTTCAGTTGTAGGGATGTGCATTTCTGAAGACCATGCAGATGTTATAGAAGTCCGTGATTCACCCTATAGAGGGATTGGTGAACCCTGACGTTTGCTGTCAAGGTGACAGTCATTTTTCTCTCTTGTCTTCTGGCTGCAAATAGCCTTTCTGGATTTTTTAGAAGGAGATTCATTAGTGCCTGGTTAGTCGTCGTCGTCGTCATCTTCTTCTTTTTCTTTTTTTTTAAAGATTTAATTTATGAGAGAGAGAGAGAGAGAGAGGCGCAGGCAGAGGGAGAAGCAGGCTCCATGCAGGGAGCCTGATGTGGGACTCCATCCTGGGTCTCCAGGATCACACCCTGGGCTGAAGGCGGCGCTAAACCGCTGTGCCACCTGGGCTGCCCACCTGGTTAGTCTTCTTGTTAGTAAATGATGAGTTTTAGGGCTAGAGATGGTTCAGGAATTACCATCCTGGAAAGTGGATGAAGTTAGGTATAAGTTGGTGGGTTCAATCTGGGACTAACCTGTTAATTAAACTAGGAAAGTGGCCAGTGCTTGTTTCCAGGGCATCCCTTTCAGTGGCACTTTAATATTTCTTTAGGACATTGAAGCAGAAACCATTTGTCAGACTTCATTTACTATTTTACTTAGATTAGAAGTAAGGTGTGCTTGGAAAGGATTTTGTTGAAAAAGAGACTTGAAACTTACTTCAAGGAAGAGGCTCCATCAGGTTAGGAGACTAGTATGTAAAGTGTTAGTATTTAGCCTCATAAGATTTTATAGTATAGGGCACCTGGCTGGCTCTGTTAGAAGAGCATGCGAATCTTGATCTTGGGATTGTGAGTTCAAGCCCCATGTTGGGTGTAGAGATTACTTAAAAACAGCAACAACAACAAAAGATAAAGTTTGTTCTTTTAGATGTAACTGTTCTACATGCTGTTTTTGTTCACAGTGTGAATATTTAATATTTTATAATATCCTCCAGAAATTCTTAACTAGCACTCAGGTTTAGTTTTTTTTTTTTTTTTAATTTAGTTTGTTTGATTTGTTCTGTGATTGGAAAATTAGCATTGAGAATATGACATGATTTCTGAAAATACCTGTTGTATGTTTTGAAAATCAGGGGGTTGGAGGGAGGTTGTTGGTTGATTACAGCAAAGATCATCAAGAGGTGATCTCAGTAGACAAACACTGAACTGTTAAGAATCGGTGATCAAAAAATGTTTATATTTTAGTCATAGGAAAGCCACTGGGTTTTTAATCAGCACCTTTATGGTCATTTTCTTCATAGTTTATAACAGATTAGTGGCCTCACATGATTATAAAAGAGTGTCATAGAACAGACCAAGATTGCTGGGGATCCATGTATAGCAAAAGTGTACAGTGGGGATACTTTGACAGTGAATGATAATAATAATAATCTTCTCTGTAGTAGCCTGTATTTGAAATGTTCTTAGTACTTTCTCTTCTACTTTGTGTAACAGCAGTTCTCAAACATTTTGATCTCAGAACCTTTTTACACCCCTAAAAGAGGAGGATTCCCAAAGAGCTTTTGTTTTTGTGGATTATATCTGTTAATATTCACTGTATTAGAAATTAAACTTAAGTTAAAAATTATAAGTAAGTTTATTTTTTAAAAAATTGTCAGAAAGGGACACCTAGTTGGCTCAGTGGTTGAGCATCTGCCTTTGAGATCTAGGATCTGAGAATCCTGTATCTGGTTCCTCACAGGGAGCCTGCTTCTCCCTCTGCCTATGTGTCTGCCTCTTTTTATGGAAAAAAAATCTTAAAAAAATTAAAGATTTATTTATTTATTTATGAGAGACACCGAGAGAGAGGCGCAGGGAGCCCAATGTGCGGAACTCAATCCCAGGACCCTGGGATCATGACCTGAGCCAAAGGCAGATGCTCAACCACTGAGCCACCTGGGTGTCCCTAAATCTTTTTTTTAAAAAAAAAAATGGTCACAAACACCATTTTTTAAAATGAAAAATAAGGGATCCCTGGGTGGCGCAGCGGTTTAGCGCCTGCCTTTGGCCCAGGGCGCGATCCTGGAGACCTGGGATCGAATCCCACGTCGGGCTCCCGGTGCATGGAGCCTGCTTCTCCCTCTGCCTGCGTCTCTGCCCCCCTCTCTCTCTCTCTCTGTGACTATCATAAATAAAAAAAAAAAAAAAAAAAAAAAAAAAATTTTAAATGAAAAATAATTTTCTCAAAATACCATTTGAGAGAAGTGGCATTGTTTTATGTTTTTGGAAGCCACTTTAATGTCTGCCCTAAGATAGTTGGATTCTCAGATTTACTTCTTCATTCAGTCTGTTGTGATATATTTGAAGTAAGTATATGATGAAAATGTGGTCTTAAACAGGTATGTAGTTAGAAAAGATTAATAATGCCTTTTCAGATAATCATAGATGTTCTTTATTACTACACTGAAACCGTGCAAGTGTTGGAAGAAGGGTTGTTGTGGAATCTAAACCCTTGGTGATGAATTTTTCATATGCTGCTACATTAAAATCTGTTGATTTTCTTATACTTTAAATGACTTCCCCTGTCCGTGACCTGGTAACATCATGTGTTGGTCATTTGGAAAATGAGTTATGCAGATCTTCCAGATGTTGACACATGTCATTATACAGTATCCAAAAGTGATTTGCATTAATATCTCATTGGAAGAGTGTTGAGACCTGTCAAGCTTATGGTAGCAGATACAAGTTTTACAGAATATTCTCTTTTAAACTTGAATTTTATCATTGGCAACAAATAGTCTTTCATCTGTTTTTCTTTAATTGCTAGGCTTACTTCATTTGGTTTTTGTTTTGTTTTGTTTTGATTTGTTTTTAGAAATGTCTCCCATACAGCCAAGTCTGAGTAAGCTCTGTTTGTGTTTCTGTTGTTTTTTTCAAGTAAAGATGATGTTCTGTGAAAAAAAGTGGCTGGTTCCACTCAACTCAAATACCCAAGTGCTTGAGTACTTGAGTGCTTGAGATAACCATCATATTTTGTTTGGTATGTACCAGGAGTTCTTTATACACATTTCCAACTTTATCCCATAGAATTTTAAGAAGATATATGTTTAAGGGTAGGATCAATAAAAATAATTTTTACCTTTTTTGTTTTTGGGTTTTTTTTTTTAATTTTTATTTATTTATGAGAGAGAGAGAGAGAGAGAGAGAGAGAGGCAGAGACACAGGCAGAGGGAGAAGCAGGCTCTATGCACCGGGAGCCCGATGTGGGATTCGATCCTGGGTCTCCAGGATCGCGCCCTGGGCCAAAGGCAGGCGCCAAACCGCTGCGCCATCCAGGGATCCCCTGTTTTTGGGTTTTTAAAGATATTCTTTTTAAGTAATCTCTACACCCAACGCAGGGCTCAAACTCACAACCCTGAGATCCACCATCACATGCTCCACTGACTGAGCCAGCCAGGTGTGCCAGATTTTACTTCTTTATTAAGGACATTCTTAAACAGGGCATTTTATTTTTGTTGTGGTGAACAATAAAACTACTAGTAAGGATCATTGTCATGATTCATACTAAAGCACCAACACTTTTTGTGCTGTTCTTGCACAATCAGTGAAAACAAACTGTATTTCAATGGTATTCTTGGGGTCACAGGCATACTTGGATCTTTGTGAACTGCTGTTGTCCAACATCACTTAGCACTCAAGACTCAGTTGGTATCTCCTGAGTTCTGGAAATAACAGATTGATGATGTATTTCTTCCTTCAGCATCTGTTAATAGTATTTAACACACTGCAATTGTATGAACTTCTTGAAAATGGGAATTGTCTCTTAATATTGTCCATTTCCCTTATGCCAGTATGTACTACCTGGATCACAGTAGATGACTAATAAAATTTGTGGAATGAATAAGTCAATTGAAATAAACATTGAAGAACACCAAAACTAGTCTGGAATCTCACTAAAACAGAAAATGGCCTAATATACTTCTATTCAAAATTCTCAGGATGCCTGGGTGGCTCAGTGGTTGAGCGTCTGCCTTTGGCTCAGGTCATGATCCCACAGTCCTGGGATCGAGTCCCACATCAGGCTCTCTGCACGGAGCCTGCTTCTCCCTCTGCCTGTGTCTCTGCCTCTCTCTGTCTTTCTTGAATAAATAAATAAAATCTTAAACAAAAATATTCTCAGGGTATGTGTTCAGGGCACAGATCGTTACTGTATACACTGATGACCAAGAGTTATAAATAAAAGACAAAATTATACTTACTAGTCTTTGCTTGAGAACAGGACTTTTTTTTAGAAAATATTTTATTTGAGAGATAGAGCACGTGCGCTCAAACACAAACAGGGGGAGAGGGAGAGGGAGAAGCAGACTTCCCACTGAGTAGTGAGCCCAAAGTGGGGCTCGATCCCAGGGTCCTGGGATAATGACCTGAGCCGAAGGCAGATGCCTAACTGACTGAGCTGCCCAGGTGCCTTGAGAACAGAACTTTTTTTTTTTTAAGATTTATTTATTTATTCATGATAGACATAGAGAGAGAGAGAGAGAGAGAGAGAGAGAGACACGGAGAAGCAGGCTCCACGCCGGGAGCCCGACGTGGGACTCAATCCCGGGACTCCAGGATCGCGCCCTGGGCCAAAGGCAGGCGCCAAACCGCTGAGCCACCCAGGGATCCCCTGAGAACAGAACTTCTATGACTAATTAATGGAAGTATGGATCAAAGGTACAAGTATAAATATTTATCTCTGTTGAAAATTCCTTGTGAAATAAGAATAGAAAGACCCTTCCTTAAAATCGTTTATATATTAGTATATATTAGTCTTAACATGATATCCATGATCATGGTAGATGTTATAAATATTACCATTCCCATTACGATAAGGGCAGGATTGAGTTGACTTGTTTCCCTCCCTCCTTGTTCTTCGTGTTATTTTTGAAATGTCAGTGCAGTCAGACAAGAAAACCAAACAAAACATACACAACTTGGAAAGAAGTGAAGCTGAGACACCTGGGTGGCTCAGCAGTTAGTGTCTGCCTTTGGCTCAGGGCGTGATATCCGGGTCCAGGATCGAGTCCTGCATCGAGCTCCCTGCATGGAGCCTGCTTCTCCCTCTGCCTGTGTCTCTGCCTCTCTCTGTGTGTCTCATGAATAAATAAAATCTTAAAAAAAAAAAAAAAAGTGAAAGAAAAAAGTGAAGCTTATTATTTTCAGATGATAGAGTCTACTTGAAAAGTCCAAGACTATTCTAAAAATTATTCTTTTTTTAAAATATTTTTTTCTTAATTTTTATTTATTTATGGTAGTCACAGAGAGACTTTTCCCTTTTTTTTTTTTTAAAGATTTTATTTACTCATTTCACAGAGGGAGAGAACACAAGGTGGGGCGGTGCAAGAGGGAGAGAGAGAAATAGGCTTCCACTGAGCAGGGGGCTTGATGCCTTGCCGGTCTCCATCCCAGGACCTTGGGATTATGACCTAAGGTGAAGGCAGACGCTTAACCTACTGAGCCACCCAGGTGCCCCAGCAGATAGCAGATTTATTATTTTGTTGCTACATTCTTCATATGCTACATCACTATCTAAGCTCAGGCTGCCATAACAAAATACAGACTGCATGGCTTAAACAACAGAAATGAGTTTTCTCACAGTTTTAGAGGCTGGAAGTGTGAGATCAAGGGACAGCAGGTTCAAGCTCTGGTGAGGGCCATTCTGCTTGCCGGATGGCCTCTTTGCTGAGTCCTCACTTGCAGAGTGAGACTGTGATAGCTCTTCTTAGAAGGGCAGTAGGCCCATCGTAAGGGCCTCACCCTTTCTAAACCTAACTGCTTGCCAGAGACCCATCTCCATATACCATCACTTTGGGGGTTAGGGCTTCAGCATCAAAATTTGGGGGGGACACAATTCAGTGTCACAAATCAGTAAAAGATTTGGACTATTTTTTTTATGTAATCACAATGATCATGTCTAACAAAGTAAAAAAAATTATGGTCATCTAAAACCCAATCTTGTATTCACACTTCCACAGTTACATTTTTGCAGTTGAGTTTTTAGAATTGGGGTCCAAAAATAAGTCCATGTGTTTGTTATGATTTTTAAGTATGGGTAACTAAAAGAGTGATTTTAAAAAGCATTACAGGGGCACCTGCGTGGCTCAGGGCATAGTCCTGGGGTCCTGGGATTGAGTCCCTCATCGGGCTCCCTGCAAGGAGCCTGCTTCTCCCTCTGCCTCTGTTTCTTCCTCTTTCTTCTCTCTGTGAACCATAAATAAAGTAATAAATTTTTTTTTTTTTAAAGAAAAGCAGTGCAATGGGACAATTGACTCTTCATCCAGTGGTTGTATTAAAAAAAGGAAGTAGGAGGGGCTGCTGCAGAGTAAAATACATTTAAAATGCAAAATGAACTTTTTTTTGTGTGTGTGGGAATCCTGATTCTGAAAAATCAACTGTAAAAAAGATGACATTGTCCTAGGTTGCATAAGTCCATTATTCTAGAAAACTGACACATCTAAACATTTGAGTTTTAAATAAAAAAATAATAACATTCTGAAAGTATTTTAAATAAAGATTTTATATTTTTCACAATTTACAATGGTATTGTCTTAAAACATTCTCCACACACTAATGAAAATTTTAGAATATTGTCAGAGAAGTCAAGGTATCATTAATTCATATTGTAGCTTTAAAAACATCTCCTCCTACAAAAAATAAAACAAAACGTCTCCAAAGTTGAATTTACCCAATGGCTCAGCGGTTTAGTGCTGCCTTTGGTCCGGGGTGTGATCCTGGAGACCCGGGATCGAGTCCCACATCGGGCTCCCTGCATGGAGCCTGCTTCTCCCTCTGCCTGTGTCTCTGCCTCTCTCTGTGTGTATGTCTGTCATGAATAAATAAAATCTTTTTATAAAAAAAAAAGCAAAGCTGAATTTATCAGAATAGTTTAGTAAAATTTTGTAAAGATCATTACTTAAGATATTTTTGACCTGTATTTTGCACTAACTGTAGTGAATATTCAGTGTGCAGTAATATTACTTCAGGTATGAATTTAATGTGCAGGGATATTATTTCAAGTATGAATTTAACCAGTAGGTGGCAACAGATCAATATCTGGATCTATTTTTTTTTTAATCTGGATCTATTTTTAAAGAAAATTTTAGGAAAAATAGTATAAGTCGTAGATGAGGTACATCTGATGTTTTCCTGCAAATAAACGTTTTGTATTTATGTTCTTAATGTTTTTTTTTTTTTAAAGGGAGAGCTCCAGAGAGAGAACTGGAGTGGGGGTGGGGGTGGGGGTGGGGATGGGGGGACTAGGGGCAGAGGGAGAGGGAGAGAATCCGGGGAGAGGGAGAGAATCCGAGGCAGACTCTGCACTGGGGGCTAGATCCCATGACCATGAGATCATGACCTGAGCCAAAACCAAGAGTCAGATGCTCAGCTGACCGAGCCACCCAAGGGCCCCATACATGCTTTTTAATTTGAAAAACTGGCACAGATTTTATTTTTGTATGATATATGTAGTTCTTTTTAAAGTTGTGACTGATTTTTTATAGTTGGATATTTAATTTATGGTTATATTTAAAAACTGGTGATGCATACATTTGATTTATTACTTGGATACAAATAATCATGATTTGGGGTGTTATTTTTTTTCTTTTATTAGAAACTTAATAATAATCTGGTATTACAGTAAGTAGTGTTATTTAACTTACTAAAAATAAGCTTAAATTGGGATTCCTTGGTGGCTGAGTGGTAGAGTGTCTGCCTTTGGCTCAGGGCGTGATCCCGAGTCGTGGGATCCAGTTCTGCTCCCCTGCAGGGAGCCTGCTTCTCCCTCTAGAGGCCTATATCTCTGCCTTTCTCTCTCTCTCTCTCTCATGAATAAATAAATAAAATCTTAAAAAAAAAAAAGCTTACATTAAAACCCTACAAAACCCTCAGGAACTATGTAACACTGTGTGATAGAACAAATTGGGAAAAATCCATGTTTGTTAATTATTAAATTCTTGTAATGTTATAAATGCATTGGACCTGTTGTTACTTACACTAACTAGACAGCATTGCATCAGAAAGTTTGACAAGTGAGAGAAAAAGTGTAACACCGTTTGTGAGAGTTTTCCAATACCATCTATTGTTGATGGATGTGTCTGTATTCTCTTCTCCCCTGCACCCTCCGTGGGATTCCCTCTCTCTTCTAAAACTCTCCAGTGGTGGATTGTCAAGGTTACATCAGGACGTAACAGCTACCAGGAAGTAGGCGAGGAGATTGGGACTCAGGGTTTATTTTAAACAGGTTAGCTTAGCTTAGCTTTTTTTTTTTTTTTTCTGAATTTAGCCATTTTTAATTGGCTAATTAATTTAATTTAGCCATTGTTAATTTTGAAGAATGGGAAGGAGAGTGTTATAATACTTTCAGTTTGTTTATCTTTTGAATTAAGATGCAACTGAACATAAGTAATCTTGAACAGAGCAACCATTGGTTATGTTCTTTGTCATTTCAAATTTAAACATTTTAAAGTGTATAAACATTTTATATTTTATCCATATATACAAACTAAATGTCATTATTTACTACTTTTTTTTTTTTTTTTTTTGAGAGGAGGTTGGCAGAGGAATAGAGGGAGAGAGAGAATCCTAAGCAGGCTCCACATCCCCCATGGGTCCCCATGCAGGGCTGGATCTGATGACTCTGAGATCATGACCTGAACCGAAATCTAGATAGAGTGGGACACATAACGAGCTGAGCCACTCAGGTGCCCTTGATTATTTACTACTTGATATATTTTGGGTACTTTTTTTTTTTTTTTTTAATTTGTTTACTCATGAGAGACACAGAGGCAGAGACACAGGCAGAGGGAGAAGCACGCTCGGAGCCTGATGTGGGACTTGATCCCAGGACCCCGGGATCACGAAGACCCGAGCCAAAGGCAGATAGATGCTCAACCGCTGAGCCACCCAGGCATCCCCATTCATATACATTTCTAATTTAAATTAACACATTACAATTCACATAGTTTCACATTTTTACACTTTTTGGTGGTTTCCTTTTTATTTTATTAGTACTTCTGTAGATCTATTTTGTGCAGTGGTTTTGGGGAGAGGAAGAGGGACTTTTTGGGAAATAGAAGTCTATGTGAAGTCCGAGGGTATGAGTGGATTATAGTTGCTGTCATTTATTTTGAGAGTGTCTTTAGAAAGAGCACACTAGTGTGCAGTTCTGTCTCTTTCCTTACACTCTCCAGCTTTAGGCTTTGTAGTCCATTCAGTTTTGTTACATGGATAAATGCAGGTGGCTGTCAGGAACGTACACTTCCCTCGCAGGGACGTATTGTGTTTTTCTTCGTACTTCAGGATATCATCTCTATCATCTGCCCTTTTCCGCTGGTGTTATTCACGGTCCTGGGCTCTTTTCCTGCCTCTGGCCTTTTTTAGCTGCTATTTTCCCACATCTTCGTTTTGCGGGTTCTTGTTCTTGTTCTTTATTCTGGCATCAGCTTTGATGTTGTTCTTCAGAGTATTATTTCATGACCGTCCCAGATACAGTAGGTCTTTCCTTGCAGCATTCTGTCTTTTCCGCTTCGGTGCTTACCTGACCATGACACTGCTTTTTGTACTGTTTGCTTTGCCCATTCAGCTCTGTAAGGCCAGGGCCATGGGCAGTTTATTCAGACTGAAAATTCAGGGCCTACACCTACGCTTGGAATGTTGCATGAATTTAGTAAGCCCGTTGAATAAATGAACTTTAAAGATTTTAAAGTTTACATGTCAGATCTCATTTAGCTTTTTTCTGTTCATCTCTCTTGTCTCTTCATTCTGTGGTAATGAATTCTCCTCTTCTCCAAAGCTGGGATATGTTCTTAGGATCAGTATTTGTTTTTATGGGTTATTCTTTATATTTAATTCTTTGACACATCTAAAATTTATTGTATAGTAGTATGAAGTGTAATCCAAACTAATACCATGGTTTTAAACTACATTTAAAAAAATATTTTATTTATTCATGAGAGAGAGAGAGAGAGAGAGGCAGGCAGAGGGAGAAGCAGGCTCCATGCAGGGAGCCCGATGTGGGACTCTATCCCAGGACTCTAGGATCACTCTCTGAGCCAAAGGCAGGTGCCAAACCACTGAGCCACCCAGGGATCCCCTTAAACTACATTTATTATGTATTGAGTCATTTCTTATTGTTATTGGTGGTTAAAAATTTAAATCTGTCTGTAGAAATACTGTTTTAGTCCATTGATTGTTGTTTTCTTTTAAACTAGGAAAATTTAAACTTATGTTTTGGAAACCTGGTGTCTGTGAATATATAATAGTTATTTAAATTATTTAATTTTTGTCAAACCCATGTGAATTTTACTATCAAGGGGTTAAGTTTTAGAAAATCTTCTGTGTGTTTTCTACTTGGTATTTCACTTAATCTCTAAATTTATGCTGTTACTATATTTACACTTGGGTGAGTTTCATATTTTTAAGTTAATTAGTTTATATTTTATCCAACCATCCACCCTAACCCATCCTTCCTACAGCTTGATCCTTTGCTAGGCCATTTAGGACTAGTCATTGAGAGTTACTGATGCATTTTTTTTTTTTGTTAAGATTGATTCATTTATTTGAGAGAGCTAGAGCAGGGAAAGGGGGTAGAGGGAGAGAAAGAATCCTCGAGCAGACTCCTGTTACACGAGGGTAGGACCATGAGATCATGACCCCTGAGCCGAAACTAAGAGTTGGAAGGTTAACTGACTGACTGACCCAGGTGCCCCAAGAGTTGCTGACAATAATAACTTTACCCTTGAGGGCAGCCCCGGTGGCGCAGCGGTTTAGTGCTGCCTGCAGCCCGGGGTGTGATCCAGGAGACCCTGGATCGAGTCCCACAACTGGCTTCCTGCAGGGAGCCTGCTTCTCCCTCTCCCTCTGCCTCTGTCTCTGCCTCTCTCTTCGCTCTCTCTGAATGAATAGATAAATAAATCTTAAAAAAAAAAAAATAATTTTACCCTTGAATAATTAAGCAAGTCTCCTAAGAAAAGGGATGTTTTCTGCAATATAGCTAGAATATTTTTATTATTTTCAGGAAATTTAACATTACTAAATTATTATTATTATCATTTTTTAAAGATTTAATTTATTGGAATGTCTGGGTGGCTCAGCAGTTGAGTGTCTGCCTTTGGCACAGGTCATGATTCTGGAGACCCAGGATTGAGTCCCATGTTGGGCTCCCTGCATGGAGCCTGCTTCTCCTTCTGCCTGTGTCTCTACCCGCCCCCTCTTTTTTTAAAAGTTTTTATTTATTTATTTGAGAGAGAGCAAGTGAGCACAAGTAGTGGGAGGGGCAGAAGCAGGCTCCCTACTAAGCAGAGAGCCTGATGTGGGGCTCAATTCCAGGACTTTGTGATCGTGACCTGAATGAAGGGAGACGCTCAACTAACTGAGCTCCCAAACTGCCCCACTGTTATCATCTAATGTATGGTCCATATGTATATATATTTTTTTTTTTAATTTTTATTTATTTATGATAGTCATACACAGAGAGAGAGAGAGAGAGAGAGGCAGAGACACAGGCAGAGGGAGAAGCAGGCTCCATGCACCGGGAGCCCGATGTGGGATTCGATCCCAGGTCTCCAGGATCGCGCCCTGGGCCAAAGGCAGGCGCTAAACCACTGCGCCACCCAGGGATCCCCATATGTATATATTTGTATGCAGTATTTATATATACTCTGTATTGTGTGTGTGTGTGTGTGTGTGTGTGTGTATAAAATTTAAATCCAGGATCACGTATTGCATTTTGTTGTCATGTCTCTTAGTTCTCAGTAATCTGGAATAGTACTTCTGAAACTCTCCATGGTGAAGCAGTTTTTTTCTTTCATTTCCACTCTGCCGTGGACCAATAATTTTGTAAAATACAATAATAATAAATTACTAGAAAAATAAAATGGAAGAAATGAAGACATAAAAAATAAGACTTATTTAAAAAATCCGATTCTACTATCAAATCGCTATAAAAATTTCTGAACTCTAAATTTGTATACTTATCAATCCAATCAGTAACAAACATTTTGAGGGCTTTTACTGATCTGTGAGTTAAGTAGCACTGATCTAGAAAGTTTCTCCAGCTTATTTGTTTTTTTAAAGATTTTATTTATTTTAGAGAGAGTGAGCGCTGGCTCGAGTACAGAGGGAGAGGGAAAAAAGACTCTGCTTGGAGTCTTCAAGCAGACACTCCACTGCCTCGAGCCTGACACTGGGCTTGATCTAAAGACTCTGAGATCCTAACCTGAGTCGGAGGCTTAATTGACTGAGCCACCCAGGCACCCCCAGGCCAGTTGTTTTATAGATAGGTGAGTTTCTTAATTTGGATTTATCTGATTGTTTTTGTCATGATTAAAATCAGATTAAATACTTCTGATAGGAATACAGCATAGGTGGTGGTGTCCTCTTCTCAGTGCATTATTATTATCGCATGAGACACATCATTATTGCTCATGTTGATTATAACTTGGTTAAATGGTGTCTTCTAGGTTTTTAAATTGTAGAGGTTTCGGCCCCCTGCTCCCCCACTTTTTTTTTTTAAAGGTTTTATTTATTCATGAGAGACACACACAGAGAGAGGCAGAGACACAGGCAGAGGGAGAAGCAGGCTCGATTTTAGGATTCTGGGATCACATCCTGAGCCAAAGGCAGATGCTCAACTGCTGAACCACCCAGGTGTCCCCTTTTAAAGTAGGGTCCATGTCCAGCATGGACACAACCTTGAGATTAAGACCTGAGCTGAGATCAAGAGTCAGACGCTTAACTGACTGAGCCACCCAGGGGCCCTCTTTTAAAATTAATAAGATACTGTGAGACAGTGTGAGTATCTCTTTTTATAATTATGTAATAGCTTTACCATCCCTTGATGTTTCTTTCCTGAATCAGTGTTTTGGAACCATGGGTTACAAATGATAATTGTCTGATTCTCTTAGTATTTTTTTTTTACATTGATTAGTTGTCATTCTTTCTTTTTTTAAATTTTATTTATTCATGAGAGACACACACAGAGAGGCAGAGACATAGGCAGAGGAGAATCAGGCACCTCATGAAGAGTCCAATGAGGGACTTGATCCCAGGACCCTGGGATCATGACCTGAGCCAAAGGCAGACGCTCAACCACTGAGCCACCCAGGCATTCCATTTGTCATTCTTTTGAAGAGAAGACACTTTTCTGCTCCAACAGTCTTTATTTTATTTTTAAAAATATTTTATGTATTTATTTATTCATGAGAGAGAAAGTCAGAGACACAGGCAGAGGGAGAAGCAGGCCCCCAATGCAGGGAGCCCAATGGACTCAATCCTGGGTCTCCAAGGATCACAACCTGAGCCAAAGGCAGACAGACACTCAACCACGGAGCCACCCACGCGTCCCTCCAACAGTCTTTAAAACACATTGTAGAGATGAGCCCTCTTTTCCCTTTTCTTTTGCAGAATGCATGTCTGACCTAAGGAAAATTGAATGTCTTTTTCTTAGATACCTCCCATTTTCCTTTATCTTTTCCATCAGTTTTGCCCTTTGGGTCTCTTTCTCCCTGTGTCAGTTTTCCCTAACCTCCCTGGTTCAGAACCTTAACTGAGGCTCCCGCTTCAGCCCTTGAGGGCTTCATTTCCTTGAACTACCTACTTTATTTTTCTGTCTCATGATCAAAACTGCTTTGTCTAGTCCACATTAATGCATGAAATTTTGTTATTTTCTTTAGCTTTTTAGATCTATTTATGTTTAAAAAGGTTTCTTGTAAGGTGAGTGAATAAATTAGATGACTAATAGGCAGTGTGACATGTGGGAGAAAGAGATTTTTGGAGGGGGTGGTTGTAGCTGAGGAGCAGCCTGTCCTGTAGATGAGTTTTTTTGAAGACTCACATCTGAGCCTCGGAACCTGAGTTTTTCCTTTTTTAATTTTTAAATTTTTAAAATTTTTTGCAGGCTCCCCTGTGGGGAGTGCGAAGTGGGACTTGATCCCCGGATTCAGGATCACACCGTGAGCCGAAAGGAGATGCTCAACTTCTAAGCCGTCCAGGTGTTCCTGTTCCTGTTTATTGTTTTGGTTTTTGTTGTTTGATCATTTTTGTTGTTGTTCATACCTTTTACTACTGGGCTGCAGGTTGTTTTAACCTCCACCCCCCACTTTCCTGTGTTACCCTGATCCATTTTGCATGATGTTGAGTTTTATGACTGGAATGAACCAAGTCATTCATAGGACTCCTTTGGAAGTTTGACAGTCTGTATTTCTGGTATCTCCTGGCAGAAACTCTTGTAAGTTTGAAGGTTGTTAAGATCAGCTCATCTGAATTTAGTACCTTCTGTCCTTTGATTCAGCAGGTACTGGGCACCTAGTATGAATGGCAGTGCTAGGCAGTGGGATACAATCATGAACAAGTAGATGTGGGCTTCACCCTTCATCTTGTAAGCAGACACTTAACACATCTCATATGGATGCCAAGGGATGGGAGAAGAATCGGGTGCTGCAGGAAAACCTTACCTGAACTTGGCAGGGAGGAAGTTGGTATTTTGGGGAGAGGTGCAAAACCAAGAGACTCTGGGAGTGGTTGACAAACTTTTCCTGTAGAGGATCAGATAGTACATGTTTTTGGCTTTGCAGGCCCCATGGTATCTGTCGCAACTGCCTAACCCTGCCATTTTATGCAGAAATGGCCATGGGAGAGAAAAAAACGAATGATTGTGTGGGTGTTTCAGTCAGACTTTATTTATGGACAGTGAACTCAGAATTGCTTATAATTTTCAGGTGTCATGATTATTCTTTTGATTCTTTTTCCCTAACCATTAAAAATGTAAAAACCATATTTAGCTTACATGTTGTTACAGAAACAAGTGGTGGACTATAGTTTGCCAATTCCTGGAATATGGTGCAAACATGCCCAATATCAAGGGTCCTTTACCCGAACTCTTGATAAAAACAGAGCTATCATGTTAGAGACCTGCAGAGGGTATATGCATTATGCTTTCAGTAAGACATAAATTTGTAGGTAGCGTTGAAAATTATAGTATTTCTGCACCTCTAGCTGTTCTTTTGAAACATTCCAGTAATTCTGGAAGTTCAAAGGAGAGGATGTTGGGAATTACGAGAGTGGTGCACATACAGAGGGGGCTTGGGGGGTGTAATTAATAGTGTTAGAGAAGGCCTAAGTCTCAGTCATGATCTTGTCAATTACTGGCTGTGCAGACCATTTCACTTTTCTTAGCTCTGTGAAGAAGAGAAAGTAAACCCAACACAGATACTGCTTGGAATTACTGCAAATAGTAGTGTACTTCAGAGCACCATGTAACATGTCAGCATTAATATCTTAAAATTATACAGACATTTCTAGCATTTTTACATATATCCTATAGATGTAGGATGGGATTATGATTGCTTGGTTTGTGTCACAAGATGAGTTCTTGAGAAATTCATCATTCAGACATTCATAGTCTACTGTGTGTTAAGGACTGTTTTAGTTATGGGATACAACAGTAAATACAAAATTGTTCTGTCCTTGTGGGATATAAATAAATAGGTATTACGATACACTTACCAGGTGGTCATAAGTACTAATAAAGAAAATAAAGACAAAGGATAGATGGGGGTATGGAGATGGTGGATGGGGAAGATTCTGGGGAAAGCTTCTTAGGAAAGAAGGTTTGAACTTATAAAGGTTTGGGAAGACAGGGAAGCTTTCAGAGATGGGGAACACACTATAAAGGTCCTGAGGTAAGAAAAAGTTTTTTAGTATGTTTGAATAGAGGCCAGCAAATATAGGTTGGATCAAGTAATGTAGATTTTTTAGGACCTATTGCACCATGGCAAAGAGTTGGGATTTTATTCTGAGAAAGATTGTAAATCTGTTGGAGGATTTTGAGCCAAAGAGCAAAATAATCTATGTACATTTAAAATTGATTACTCTCCCTTTCCCCTTCTTTCTGAACAGTTCTGTCCTAAAGCCATTAAGTGGGGCAGACCAACGTAGGCACATACCATTTGAGGAGGGGTAAGGGGAGCTGTTGTGGCTCAAAGCAGCATGTCTGGGCCCAAGTGGAATGAAGAGGGTGGTTTATGATAGAAGAATATCAGTGTTGAGAGGGCACAGGACACATCACAGGAGGCGGAGCCCAATCAGGGTGAAGACAGGATTTTTCTGGGGGCAGCCCGGGTGGCTCAGCGGTTTAGTGCTGCCTTCAGTCCAGTGATCCTGGAGACCTGGGATCGAGTCCCACATCGGGTTCCCTGCGTGGAGCCTGCTTCTCCCTCTGCCTGTGTCTGTGCCTCTCTCTCTCTCTCTCTCTCTGTTTCTCATGAATAAATAAAATCTTAAAAAAAAAAAAAAAAGACAGGATTTTTCTGACTGGGTTGCCTGGTGTGGTATACTAGAGTTTGATCAGGGTGAGGAGAGTGTCTAGTGGGGAAAGGAGAGTGCACAGGGATTCAGAGCCTATGCTGTCCCTACCTTATAAAAGTGGTGGCCTGGGGTGGGCTGTGAAGATTAAAATCAGATCTATCAGTCTTAATTTTCTGATCTTGATGCTTTTGTTGTAGTTATCTAGACCATCCTTCTTTTTAGCATTTGAGGATGATGGAGTATCAGGTTGGCAGCTAACTCTCAGATGTTTTGGGGAATAAAGTATTTTATGCATTATTTTTCTGTGATTTTTTTTTAAGGATTTTATTTATTTACTTTAGCACAGAGGGAGAGGGAAAAGCAGCCGATGGGCTCCTGCTCAGCAGGGACTTTGCTTCCCCCTTTCCCTCTGCCCTTCCCCTTGCTTCACTCTTTCTCAGAGAAATAATATATTAAATAAAAAAAAAAAACTGAAAAAGAAAAACCCAACAGTGTCATTCTGGCCATTGTATGGTAGTGGATTATAGAGTGGCAGGATTCCAGTGAGGAGGCTGCTGTTGCAGTTACTCTGGATGCATTGTGCAGGTGGGTTGGGCAGGTAGTCTTAGTGGAGGAGGTGCGCAGGGGGACTTATTTTGAAGGAAGAGCTGATTGCATTTACTGATGGATCCGAGGTAAGACAAGAGTCAAGGACAACTTCTTGGTTTTTTGAGGAACTTGCGAAAGGTGATGCTGTTAAATAATGCCATGGATTCATTTTTTAAAAATTGAGTTTGTCAGAAGACCTGGTTTCTAGTCCTTAGCTCACCCATGGAGATGCTGTATGAACTTAACTTGTCTTGACATTTCTGGCACTTGAGTTCATGTGGACATCATTGTGTAGAATCTTTACAGTAGGACCAACAGGCCACATTAGCCATACCAGATCTTGATTCAGCGAGGCATGTCCTAGTCTCTGGTGATACTTTTTTTTTTTTTTTTTAATTTATGATAGTCACACAGAGAGAGAGAGAGAGGCAGAGACACAGGCAGAGGGAGAAGCAGGCTCCATGCACCGGGAGCCCAACGTGGGATTCGATCCTGGGTTTCCAGGATCGCGCCCTGGGCCAAAGACAGGCGCTAAACCGCTGCACCACCCAGGGATCCCTCTGGTGATACTTTTTAATTTTTATTTATTTTTTAAAGATTTTATTTATGAGAGAGAAAGAGAGAGAGAGAGAGGCAGAGACACAGGCCGAGGGTGAAGCAGGCTCCATGCAGGGAGCCTGACATGGTACTCGATCCCAGGACTCCAGGATCACGTCCTGGGTGGAAGGTAGATGCTAAACCGCTGAGCCACCCAGGGATCCCCTCTGATACTTTGTTGAAGAATTGGAGAGAGATGGTTTATTTTAATTGCATATGTAGATAGTTTAACACCTGCTTTTCAGAAGTATTAAAGATTTAGTCACCAACTTCACTGAACTTTTAAAGATTTATTAAATGATGAGATGAAATACTTTGTCTTTGATTCTATTCTGCTAAATGTTTTTATCATCAACTTGGATGACTCGGATCACTTGATTATCAAATTAGTCTGTGTAGGGAAGTTGAACACCTTTTTTGGGGGATGGAGGTTACAGTTGGGAATCATAAAAGTCTTGCTTGAATAAAACTACCTCTACATGGTTCTTACTGATGAATGGCTTCAGTTAACTTCATAATATACCTACTTCAGTGTACATGCATGGTGGATTTTAAATAGGAATAACAGGGTTATTGGTCATTAAATAATGATGCCTGACGGATATACCCTATACTTGTCAGTAGCACTCCTCCTCAAAGGGTGTACCAGCCTTACTTATCCATGCTTCACATTTGTCAGCTTTTCAGTTATGAATTGTTTGGGCAAAGTACTTTTAAGGAAAGACAAATTTTAAATTTGTTTCTATCATGCATACTTGAGGTGGCATTTCTTACTTTGAGAAAAGCTTCCTTAAGTGAAGTTTTCAGCCAGATTGCTTAGTCCTCCAAGGGAAAAATGTGAGTGATGTGTCCCCAAATCATCACTATAGTGTTAAAGGCCTAGGTATATCTATATAATACAGATACATTTTCACTTCGTGGAAATTAATGTACTATTCCTATTCCCACTTTACCCTTAAAACATTCACTCTAAAGGCATCAAACACTGTTCCCCGTGTTCTTTTCTGGTATGTAGCATCTCGTATACTTTAATGCTGAATAAGTTACATAGTAAGTGAGAAGAAAAACCTTATTCTTAACTTTCTGGACAGGTCCAGTATTATAGTTTTGTTTGCTTTAAGAATTAGCTCTTGGAAAAGTAATAGACTGCCTGCAGTGAAATATGGGTAGGTGTTTCAGAGAAATTTCTGTGCAGTTTTGCCTTGTGGTTTGACGTTTGAAACTTAGGAGGAGGAAGTCCTTTGCTGCCTGACATTTTCTAACCTTGATGGTGGTAATGCAGACTTCAGTGTTTGTCCCTGCCTTCGTTCACAGAAGGCCACACCTTCCATTTGTTTTTGAATTTTGTTAAGTCTTGGTGTATATGTTTCTCTAGTGTTTTTCCCCTCAGCATAAAATTTCAGTCTTTATGTAAATCTACATTCTTGTAGTTGATTTTCATAGGTCATTTTTACCCCACTGCTTTCTCTCCAGCTGCATCAAGGCATCAAGCCAGGGAGCCTAGGTCCTTGAGAGGGTCACACAGCTGGGAGATCCTGGCTGAGGCGGAGATGTATCGACTAACAAATTAGACATTCTTGTAAACTTGAAAAATAAATTGTGAAATTCACACAACATAAAAATAACCACTCTAAAGTGAACAGTTCAGTGACATTCTGTTGTGCAAAATGTTGTGCAATCACCAGTTCCAAAGCGTTCCATCCCCCCCAAAATGAAACCTCTGTGCATTAAATGGTTGCACCCTGTTGCTCCCTCCTCCAGCTCCGAACTACCACCTGTCTGTACTTTGTCCCTTTGGATTTATCTACTCTGAATATTTTATATAGTGCAGTCACGCAGTGTGTGACTTCTTGTGTCTGGCTGTTTTCACTTCTTAAAATGTTCCTAAAGTTCATCCAGTTACAGCACGAATCAGTATTCCATTCCTTTTTATGGCTGAATAATATTCTGTTACATGTATGTGCCACAGTGTGTTTATCCACTCATCAGTCATGGATATTTGGGTTGTTTCCACCTTTTGGCTATTACGAATAATGCTGCTGTGAACGTGTATGTATGTATTTGAGTATCACTTTTTTTGTGTTATATACCTAGGGGTGGATTCTCCCACAGAATCACCACAGTGTTTTCTCCAGAGCTTTCACTGTTTGATATTCCCTCCAGCAATGGATAAGTGTTTCTTTACATCTTTGCCAACACTTGTTCATTTCCCCTCCCTCCCTCCCTCCCTCCCTCCATTCTTTTTAAATTCTGGCTATCCTTTTCAGTGCTAAGTGGTATCTCATTGTGGTTTTTGCATTCTTCAAATGATTAATGACACTGAGTATCTTTTCATGTGGTCGTTGGGAATTTGGAGAAAAGCATATTGATAGTTTTTGTAATTGAATTGTGTTTGTTACATATTTTAGGTGCTTGATCCTTGTCAGATGTATGATTTGTCAGATATTATCTCTTCTGTAGGTTGTCTTTTGTTTTCTTGATAATGCATTCTGATGCAGAAAAGTTTTAAATTTTGATAAAAATTTATAAAGCTGAACAGCCCGGGTGGCTCAGAGGTTTAGCGCCGCCTTCAGCCCAGGGCCTGATCCTGGAGACCCGGGATCGAGTCCCACGTTGGGCTCCCTGCATGGAGCCTGCTTCTCCCTCTGCCTGTGTCTCTGCCTCTCTCTCTGTCTCTCATGAATAAATAAATAAAATCTTTAAAAAATTTTTTATAAAGCTAATTTTATTATTTTAAGACCTACTTCTTTCTTTTGCACATGATTCTGTTTGTATAACCTAGGATTCTGTGGCCAGATTGAAGGTCCTGAATTTTTATTTCTCTGTTTTCTTTTTTTAAAATATAATTTAATTTTAATTTATTTATTCATGAGAGAGAGAGAGGCAGAGACACGGGCAGAGGGAGAAGCAGGCTCCATGCAGGGAGCCCGATGTGGGGCTCGATCCTGGGACTCTAGGATCACGCCCTGGGCCGAAGGCAGACGCTCAACTGCTGAGCCTCCCAGGTGTCCCTCTATGTTTTCTTCTAAGAGTTTTATGGTTTTAGCCCTTATAATTGAGATTGTTGATCCATTTTGAGTTAATTTTTGTTTGTGGTATGAAGTAGGGGCCCAGTGTAAGTTCTTTGGATTGTGTATATCTGGTGCCCCAGCATCATTTATTGAAGATACCATTCTCTCCCACTTAGTGGTCTTGGTGTGCAAACTTTTACTTCTGTTTATAAGTATATGGATTCATATAGAATTCACTTCTGAGGAGGAGCATTGTATGAGAGCGTCTTTGGGGGCCACAGTCTAACTTTGGTGGTATATAGGGATTTGTCACTTGAATGCAAAATTAGCTTCATAAATATAACTATTTCTTTTTAAGAATTTATTAACTTATTTTAGAGAGAGAGAGAGAGAGGAAGGCAGGTGGGAGGAACAGAGGAAGAGGGACAAGCAGACTCCACATGGAGTGTGGAGCTGGACTCAGGGCTCAATCCCACGACCCTGAGATTATGATCTGAGCTAAAATCAAGATTCAGAGGTGCAACTGACTGAGCCACCCAGGTGCTCCATATATAACTTTATTTTAAATCAAACGGTTAAACTAGTGCTGATTATATTTTGGCCTTTGAGTCTTCCTATAGGATCTGTTCAGTTTCCCTCTTGTAGTTCAGTACTGTGAAGTGGGCTTACTGGTTGCATTTTCTGAAAATTTATAGTTTATTCTGTAATTTATTCTCAAGGAAATTAATTATTAATGTTTTTTTAAAACAAGACTTTCTAAAGAAATTGATACATTTGCTTTAAATTTGTTTAACAGAAACAGTTTGCATACGTTTTTCCTCTTTTCCCCTCTTCTGCGTGATTACATTAGCATTTTTGTGTTAAAGGAATTAAGCGAGGGATCCCTGGGTGGCTCAGTGGTTTAGCGCCTGCCTTTGGCCCAGGGCGCGATCCTGGAGTCCCGGGAGTTCCGCATCGGGCTCCTGGCATGGAGCCTGCTTCTCCCTCTGCCTGTGTCTCTGCCTCTCTCTTTCATTCATTCATTCATTCATTCATTCATTCATAAATAAATAAATAAATAAATAAATAAATAATCTTTAAAAAAAATAAAGGCATTAAGGAGCTGACACTGAGGTGTGCTGAGCAGAAGGAACGTTAGCTTCCAGTTCATTCCTCTGTCTGTTGAGGGAGTGGGTGTGGCTGCGTGTGGGAAGAATGTATGTTGATGTCTGTGTTTAAAGCATATATGTGCTTTGCTCTTTTGAGTATTAATTTTCCTTAAACATATAGCAAGAAACAGGCTATGGACAACACTGAGACTAAAAAGAAAATGTAGCTATTTAAATTTGATGGGCTGGATTACCAGAAAAAAACCACTTGATTATTTGAAAAAAAATTAAAAAGCAGTTTATATACTTTTTTCCTCTTCCTGGATTAAATTTAAGAGTGAATGTTGACAATAAAAAGTAAAGCTTCGTAAAGTTAATCATTAATGTGTTTCTTGAATAAATTTTCAAGAAAGTAGGAAAGAGCAGAGGATAATTCTGAGCCTTAATACTACAAATGGATGTTTAAAAAAAGTTCATGAAACCGTAAACACCTGGAGGCCGTTGTACTTAAGCCCCTATATTCTGAGAGACTAAAGTTTAATAGATAATTCTGTTTTGATTATAATAATTCTTTGCTGTGTTGAAAAGAACATTTGCAGTGTGAACAATTTGACCCCTCCCTTAGCATATATAGAATTTTAATATAGTAGTTAGTTATATTTTCACAGAAATTAGAGATTTCCAAATGGTAAGGGATAATATTATGAACATAACTTTTTCCTGTTTTTTTTTTTTTTTTTTTAAGATTTCATTTATTTATTCACAAGAGAGGCAGAACCATAGGCAGAGGGAGAAGCCGACTTTCTGTGGGAAGCCCGATGTGGGACCCCTGGACCCTGGGGTCACAACCTGAGCCAAAGGCAGACACTTAACCACTGAGCTACCCAGGTGTCCCACACAAAACTTTTCCTTAATTTGTGACTTCCAGTCACTTTTGAATTATTGGGTAAATTAAGCAGTTTTTAAAAATTAATGATAGATTTCATTTTTTCTCCTTTGGATTTGTGTTTAGTTAAGATATGACTCCTTGGTTTACTTGAAAATATTGTCTATTTTTTTTTAAACATGAATTTCAGTCATGCATGTAAATTACTGTTTTATAAGTTGGCTCCTGATCATTCTGCATTTCCCTCTGCACCCCTGCCCCATGTTGTCTCTCTATTGCTCACTCCCTTTCCCTCTCAATAAATAAATTAAATCTTAAAAAAAAAATGTGGTTTATATTTATTGGTCCTTTGGTAGAAATTAAAATTGAGAAATTTTAAAAATGTTAATTTAAAAGAATGTGGCGCTTGGGTGGCTTGGTCAGGTAAGCATGTACCTTTGGCTCTGACCATGATCCTGGGGTCCTGGGATTGAGTCCCGCGTGGTCAGGCTCCATGCTCAGTGGGGAGTCTGCTTCTCTCTCTGCCCCTCGCCCCCCGTACTCACAATTGCTCTCTCTCAAATAAATAAAATCTTTTAAGGGATCCCTGGGTGGCGCAGCAGTTTGGCGCCTGCCTTTGGCCCAGGGCGCTATCCTGGAGACCCGGGATCGAATCCCACGTCGGGCTCCGGGTGCATGGAGTCTGCTTCTCCCTCTGCCTATGTCTCTGCCCCTCTCTCTCTCTCTGTGTGTGTGACTATCATAAATAAATAGAAATAAAAAAAATAAAATCTTTAAAAATATAGAATAGGAAACCATTGTTTAATATAATAGCATATTTTAAAATGACAAATGAAAAACCACTTTTTGAAAAAAATTAGAAGAATGACATTGTTTTACAACTGTCAATGACAGTTTTGTTAATGTCTGGCTTAATAGAAGCTAGTTTCTTATATATAATGGTTCTGCCTTTAGTCTGTCACAGAATGTTATTTGGGCTAAAAAGGAAAAAGATCCTTAAACTCATTGTATGTCCTTGCACCAGCTGTTTGTATTAAAGCAGGAGTTTCACTTCATTAATTTTTGAGACTATGTCTGCTGGATACCTAAGTTTGAATAACCGTGGCTCCTCTGTTAGATAATAAGAAAGGTGTTCCTTAGAAAAAGAGACCAGGTCTCTTTGCAACCAGAACCCTTGTTGCACAGATGTTTTTCCTTGAAACAAATGTATGCAACAGAAGTGCTTCCTGTTTCATTGGTCTGAATATGTGGTCAGGGTTGAGATAATAATAAAATGTTTTACTCCTTGGTAAAATACACTCTCAGTAAAACTGACATTGTTTTTTTTTTTTTTTTTTTTTTTTAATTTTTATTTATTTATGATAGTCACAGAGAGAGAGAGAGGCAGAGACACAGGCGGAGGAAGAAGCAGGCCCCATGCACCGGGAGCCCGATGTGGGATTCGATCCCGGGTCTCCAGGATCGCGCCCTGGGCCAAAGGCAGGCGCCAAACCGCTGCGCCACCCAGGGATCCCAAAACTGACATTGTTTTAAGCGCAGGTTAAGAGAAGAGTACAGTGACTGCTAGCGGGTACAGTTTGGGGCCAGTCCATATGGGGTGCTAGTCCTTTTTTACCCACACTGATTTACATCATCAGTGCAAATGTTAGCACAGTGAAAAGGGCAAGTGATATCTTGTTACCATTATGAGAATAGTTTTGATCTTCTGGATTTCCTGGGATTTGTGAACCTACTTTGAAAATTGTTGTGGGGCATGGACACCCCCTCTGAGTCGCTGTGGCAGAAAAAATAATCAAACCAGGGTCTAATTTTCAGATATAATGGAGAAGGGGACTCAACAAATATTTATCACTTTCCTAATAGTCATTCTCATTTAGGCCTCTGGCCTGCCCTGTAGACTAGGTACTGTTGTTCCTTATTTGCAAATGAGTTAAACAGATCCTGAGGGGTTACATACCTTACTAATAATGTCCTGGAAGTAGTAAATAGTGGCTAGTAGGCTGGAACTAACATTGGGTAAAATCAAAGAGGACTTGTTTCCTTAAGCCACTTGTGCCTCTAGGTAGATGTAACAGATTCTGCATTGAGGATTCAAAGTGATTCATTGAGGATTCAAACGGATTTAAAGGTCATTTGACTGCTGCCCTTCCCTTGTACCACTTGTGTCCTTGCAGCCATTTTTTCCTTATCTTGTCATTAACTTTTTTCATTAAGAATAATAGGAGTCTTGATTAGAAAGATGTTGGTGGAAACCACGGATATTCACTTGATCTTTTTTTTTTTTTTTTTTTTTTTTAGATTTTATTTATTTACTCATGGGGGGTGGCAGAGATACAGGCAGAGGGAGAAGCAGGCTCCATGCAGGGAGCCGGATGTAGGAATGGATCCCAGGATTCCAGGACCACGCCCCTGGGCCAAAGGCAGGCACTAAATCGCTGAGCCACCCAGGGATCCCCCTATTCACTTGATCTTTGATCTTATTTGTAAAACTGGGATAAGGTCAAAAAATAAAATACTATCAAGCCAGTATTCAGGAATGTAGTTTATCTGGTGGGCTTTCTCTGGCTTTTAGAATTATTTGTACTAATGTGTACTATTTTCTGTGAAGCGCTTACTCAATGTGGAGGGGAACACAGCACAAGTGAATAAAGTGCCGTGCTTTACCTAGTCCTTGAGAGTGTCTTCATTGAGTAGTGGATAGACTACAGAAGTTAGTGCTACTTTCCAGTCCTTTCCAAACAGTTAATTTAAGAGGTGGTTTCCACTGTTTAAAGGACTCTCTTCTTCAAGTTAAAAGGCACAGTTTTAAGATTTTTCGAAAGATATCTTTTTCATTTAGTACACCATTTTTCGTTGTGTAAAATGCTGGGATTTTCAAGATACCAACTGAGGAGTAATTGCAGAAAACTTTTCGTAACTAGTATCTGTAATGTGAGCATGCATTAAGAGGAAAACCACCATGGAATCTCAGAGTTAACAAAAACATGCAGTATATTAGAATGATGTAAAATATATTTAACCTGGATTTTTATTATTTGTGTGTTCACCAATAGTATTTCTGGACTTGCCAAAGGGATGTGAAATGTGTAATATTTAGAATAACATAACACTCTGAGGGACCTTAGAGATTATCTACTTAAGTGGTTTTAGAATGTTAAAATAGTGGAACCTTTTCTTTAATTGAAATCATATCCAGGAATCCAGTATTTAAAGCATAAATGGCAAGTGGTTGAAATGAGAGTTGTGGGTCTGGAATCCTCAGGCTTGCTTGGCAGGTTCTGTTTGCCACTGCTGTGAACTTTTGGTTAATAGTAAGAAACAACATTAATATGTATTGAGTGTTCATTCTGGGCCAGATACTAAAGCACTTCATATGCATGGTCTCACAGTTTGAAAACCACTCACTTAGTTCAGTTTGTGAATTTTATCTCTGGGGAAAAAAAAAAAAAAAAAAAACAGGCCCAGACAACTTCCATGAGTTGCCCAGGGCTTTTTGTAGAGTTAATGTTATTGAAATCCTTTAGTCAGTTCAGCTAATGGTGTGTGTGGTGTGTCATTTCTCTAGATAGGAGAGTAGTATGTGTCCATTGCCAACATTTTTGAGTTCAGAAAAGAATATAAAAGGGAAAGAATACTTAACTTTGCTAATTAGGAATTGGTAATACTTTAGTGTCGATCTTTCTAGTCTCCTTCATAAATGTTTATTAGAAAATTGATCTATCTACCATACCATTTATGAGTCTTAAGGTTAACAGCATATTCCTTTTTTCATAAATGTTCTTCACAAGAATGATTATTTAACAAAATTTTACTAAATCAAACAGCTTATTTAATGTTTCCCATTGTTGGGCATTTATGATATATGCATGGTTTTTCTTTTTACTGTTATATTTAATGCTGTAATGAACACTTAATTTCTGGAACATGAACTTCTAAGTTTCAAATTACTGGATCAACAGGTGCCTTAAAAATATATTTTGAAGCATATTTCCTAACTGATCTTTGAAAAGTTTGCCAGTTTATACTTTAAGTTATGTAACTAAACTCTTGTGAGTTCTCCAGTGCAGTATAAACAAATAGATAAGTCATTATTTTAATTTTCAGTTGATTATAAATGAGGTCACACTTTCCCCTTTTATATTTATTAGCTGTTTCTAGTTTTTCATTTGTATGTTTCTAATTTCTTTGCCAGCTTTTCTTTTTGGGTGATTTTTCTCTTTTTTTAAAAAAAATAAGAGTTCAAGAAACAACCTTTGTGTGACTCTCACTCGTGCCCCTTCCATCCCCTTAATCCCTGTCATATCTGTTGCCATTTTTTACTCAGGTTTAAAAAAATTACTACTTGTTAGGCAGAAAGAAGTTTTAACTTTATATCTTTCAATGCATGTAATGTCTGACTAACCCTTCTTTTGTGATATCAGCCTGTTGTGATAGCCACTGCCTGCATCCATTAATTCATGAGATATTCTAAATTGTTCATATAAAAAAATTGTTCATATCATTCCATCTTTCCTTTTTTTTTAAGATTTTATTTTTAAGTAAGCTCTATACCCACTCAATGTGGGGCTTGAACTTATAACCTTGAGATGAAGAGTTGCACACTCTACCACTGAGGCAGCCAGGTGCCCCATTCCATCTTTCCTTTATTCATTTCCTATAATACTTTGTAGAGAAGCTTCCCCGTATCAACTGTTTGCATATACTTGAGGTGCGTTTTGTTTAGGAAAGTCTGTATACTAGCTTGATTCTTCCCTTTTATCTAGCAGATTCAAAATTGTTGATTTACTGGTTTGTTCCAAAATGACTAAAAATTTACTTATGGATTTCGCCATATTTGTGTATTATTATACTTACTGAGGCATGAATTGTTCATCTGCGGCAGCAAGAGGTCCTTCAGCTGCCAGTAAGTGACAGGGCTGAGTCCACCTGTTCTGACCTCAGCTCTTGCTTTCCAAGGCCACATGCTCTGTGTGGAATTGAGCCCTTGTGTTCTGAGGTGGCCAGGGGGAGGGGCGGCTCACTGCAGATTTCTGGGGAGTCTTGTTAATTGTAACCAGTTTTTCAGTGTGCTAGGGATATGGTAGTGACCGTGAATAATTTCAGATTGGTGCTATGGAGAAAATTAAACAGGGTGATGATAGGATAGTGAGTGAATGTACTAGTTTTGGCATCAGCGAACAGAATAGTTTTTAACTGTAATGCATCTGGAGTCTGTAAGATAAAATTCTTGCCTTTTATGGAGGAAAGAAGGTGCTGAGTTACCTGCACTCGTGAGTAGAGAAGGAACCATCTCCTGAAAAAGTGGCTGAAAACGGAGCTCAAAAATATCTGCTTAACGCTTTATGATGGAATTGTTTCTAAAGGCTTCAGAGACTCTACTCATTCCTCTAGTTACATGTGATGGAAATAATTCTAAAACTGCAACTTCCATAACAGTGCAACCAACAAGGAAGAAATCTCTTGATGGTGAAGTAGAGGCTCCAGATTTTCAGTCTCAGGAGTTTGGGGTCTTTGAAGAAGCACCTCCTCTGGTTTTCTTTCTAAAGGTGATGTAGCAGTAAGAGGAGCTCCGTGGCACCTTCTTTGGGAAAGAAAAATACATCTTTTACACATTCAGGCAGGTTATCATTTTGGTCGAAGCATTACTCAGGGAGCTTTTAAAAATCCACACTGAAATAAATGGCACGGAACCTGGTGAGGGGTAACTCTGGGGCTAGAGAGAGGTCACAAGATCATCATCAGTGTACTGGACAGTACCTGGATGAATGGACGAGGGCTCAGTAAATGATCTTAAGGAAATTACTTTAACCTTGGAGAAGTGGATGTTCACAGTGAAATTCACAGCCTTTCCCTTTTCACTGGCATTTTTTCCTTCTCATTTTACCCCCTTTTAAAAGGAACATGGGTGCCAGGCTGACTAAGTTGGTAGAGCATCTGACTCTTTGGTCCTTGGAGTTGTGAATTCAACCCCCATGTTGGGTGTAGAAATTACTTAAAAAAATATTAATTAGAAAAATAAAAGAAACACAAAACCCAACAATCTTCCTTTCCTTCTGGCCTTAACCCCGCTTCCCTTCATTGTTTCCCTTCATTGTTCTTGTGGGATGGCTCCGTTATTGTTTGCTTTATAATTGTGGTTTGACTTGCATGTATATGCTATACATATGGCAGATATTATACATTTTTTAGAGAATAATTTCTTTGTTCAAATTCTCCATGTTCTTTTCTTTTTTTTTAAAGCTTTTATTTGTTTATTCATGAGAGACACTGAGACAGAGAGGCAGAGACATAGCAGAGGGAGAAGTGGGCTCCTCGCAGGGAGCCTGATGCGGAACTTGATCCCAGGACCCCAGGATCACGCCCTGGGCTGAAGGCAGACGCTCAACCGCTGAGCCACCCAGGCGTCCCTCCATGTTCATTTCTTAACTTGCTTCTCCTGCTTTTGGCTCCATTTTTTTTCTCTCTGTTCATATTATGTGGACGTACTATGCGTATTTCTCCTGACATCAGTCAGGGGAGTCACACGATATTATGTTCGTGGAGAGGCGAGTAGAGTCAGAAGACCTTTCATGTGCAAAATTGAAGGTGGGCATTTTCTTTTGCCTGGGATGATTGTGAGGCTGAAAGTTAGATATACTTTGGAAACTGTAAAGGGCCGTACACAGGTAAGGCACTATTGCAGTGATAATCTAAAGGCTTTTGCAGCAAGGCTTTGACTTCTCCACAGTGACACAGATAGTCTTACTTTGAACATCAGAAGGTTACATCTTCAGTGATTTGAAGCTTTCTAAAATACATGGTGTGATTCTCTACTGCTTGAAAATTTTCTCTGTGCCTCCTGCTGGTCTTGGGTGACATTCTTCTGCCTCTGTTGCCCTGTCACTGTCACTAGATGCGGGGATGTGAGCGCAGGGAGGAATTTGGTTTGATCCCAAGGACTTGGCTTCCTTGGGCTTTGCATTTTCCTGGGCCTCCCACCCCCCCTTGTTTCTAGTTGCTCCTAGTTGAGCTTCTTGACTCTCATACCTGGTAGCCTGGTCTTTTATAATATTCCTCAGTCGATGACAGTACTCTTCTATCCTTCCTTCTGTTTTTCTGTGAGGCTAATTGAGAATAGTGCTTTAAACTTTTTTTTTCTTTTTTTTTTTGCTTTAAACTTTCATATGTATATACACAGCTGAGCCGTTCATAAAGTGCTGGTGAGTTGAATTTCCAAGGACATTAGAATGACTGTCCTAATGACACAAATAAAAGGACACAGTTATGGGAAAGTTTATCATTCTGAAGCTCCTAAATTCCTTTTTAAAGTTTTTGACATGTAATCTGTATGTTGATGGATGGGTTTCAGCTAAAATACTATTATCTCTTACCTTCACCAAATATTTATGGAGTTGCTTGGAGAAATCTTTAATTCCTTTTTGAAATTAAAGATGGAATTTTGTTACTTATGTTTGGAATTTTAAGGCATTAAGTAAATTGTGCCTTGGGGCACAATTGTGCCTTGGGGTGACTGTATGCAAAATTTCTGTGCACTTGTTTTTTTGGCCAAGGTCCATAAATTCATAGGGAGCTGATCCCAAACCCAAGCAGTGTTCTGTAGCCGTAGGATATGGGGCAACCCTGAAAAGCTTTAAAGTGGGGCAGTAATGGGATCGGTTTTCTGTTTTTGAAACTTGACTCTGCAGCATTATAGGCCAAGGATTAGAGAAGTGTGAGATACCAGGGCAGGAATGGTGACTGCTCCAATTAGAATGAATGATTAGGGAGGGAGAAATTCTGATTATTTTTGGTGAAGTTATGTCATCTGAGTACTTACGTTCATTATGAAATTCCTTTTCAGATAAGAATGAATGAATCCTGGGAACACTATAGCAGACAGTGTCCTCTTATTCAGGCTATTATGCTGATTTGAGAAAGGAGAGAGGAAGAGTCTTGTGGTTCTCTGTGGACACTCCATTTTGTCCTCCCAAATGTTCTACGTATTTGTGTAGGTGCTTTAGGCACTCCAGAAGTGTTCCTGCCAATAGAAGCGGTTACTAGCCACCAGACATACCAGCCTGGTGGTGGTGAAAAGCAACAGATTGTGTCTGTGTCTCAGTTGTGAGAGTCACTGCTTCTCCCTTGTGTGCCTCAATTTCCTCAGCTGTCCCTGGGGGCCCCGAAGTGTTTACTTACCTCAAAGCATTGTTGCAAACAGTAAATCAATTATTATATGTAAAATGTGTACAATAGTGCCAGGGATTTAGTAAGTACTTAGAACACTTGCTTCTACTAGAACACTGCCAGTACTTGTAGAGAGATCCAAGAGTAAGAATTCTTTTGAGTGAGTTTTCTGTTACATTAATGTGTAACGTTATAGTAGAAAGTTTCAAAAACAATACCATTTGGCTCCAAATCACAAGAATTTTGCATTATAGCTTTTTGGGTGGTCATGAGAATGACGATTAAAGTCTGTACAAGTAAATGAAAGTCCGTACATGTTTACCATTCCTTAAGATAACTCTTGCTCTGCTGGTTGTTCTCAACAGAAGTTCTAGTATGTAGTACTCTTCAGTTTAGCCGTGTGAACATTTTTACACTTGATAATGGCATACAGCAGGGTGCGTTTTCTAGAGCTCTCTGAAAACATAATGCTATGAATTCTTGGGAGGTGAAATGGGAGAAGGGAGGCAAAAAAACCCCTTGGGTGCTATTTCAGTCTGTTTCAAGGTTTGCTTGTTGGCAAAAGAAGGACAGGGTTGTTTTTAGTGTTTTGTTTTGTTTTTTAAATTCTTGGTGGAAAATTAATTTTCTATGAAAACAGTATCATAAACTGTTATGACCTTCAGGTGGAACAATAAAGCCCTCACCCCAAACTTATAACTTTGGGATATATTTAGGTGATAAGCCTACTACTGTAGTAGTGAAGCTGTAATAATTATTAAGGCCTCCCACTTTGCCAACCACTTTTGTATATATTATATTGTGCCATCCTCTTACAGTGTTAAGAGACAGATACTCCCATTAAATACTGTGTTTTTGTTTTTTTTTTTTGTTTTTTTTTAAAGAGGTTTATTTATTTATTTTAGAGAGAGGGCAGTCCGGGTGGCTCAGTGGTTTAGCGCCGCCTTCAGCCCAGGGTGTGATCCTGGAGACCCAGGATCGGGTCCCATGTTGGGCTCCCTGCATGGAGCCTGCTTCTCCCTCTGCCTGTGTCTCTGCCTCTCTCTCTCTCTCTCTCTCTCTCTATGTCTCTCATGAATGAATGAATGAATGAATAAATAAATAAATTAATTAAATTAATTAATTAAATTAATTAATAAAAAGAGCATGTATATATGGAGGCAGAGGGGGGGTGGGAAGAGAGAGGATCTCAAGCAGAATGCCCACTGAATGCAGAGTTTGATCTCATGACCTGAGCTGAAATCAAGAGTCGACTGCTTAACTGACTGGGCCACCCAGCCACACCTAAATTCTCTTTTTTCTAGATGGTGGTTAGGGATAGTAAGTGATTTGAATTTTATGAGTAGTCATGCATATATGGGCAGTCAGCCAGAACCCATACTCCTAGTCACCATGGTATAACGCACCTAATTGTTAAGTTACTACTTAATTGTAAAAACTATATATTCTGATTATAAAATGTATACTTATGGTCCAATGTAGGAAATTCAGAACTATAAATTCCTTGGGATTTTGTATTATAGCATATTTATATTTATTAAAGATTTCCTCAAGGCACTGTGCATTTGTAGAGGTATACCTTTGGTACTTTTTGTCATGGAGGTTTTCCATGTAAAAGTAAGATTTAGATAATACTTGGAAGTATCAGGAAAAAGTAAAAGAAAAAAAATCAGTAAATGTCAGTGACCAAATGGATGGTGTGGCCAGGGAGTGGTGTAAAGGGTAGGAGGCCTCTCGCCTGCCTTTCTTTGTAGTATCCAGCACAGTCTAGGTCACCAGTTCTAATGGACTAATAAGTTCTGGAGTAAGCCACTTACTTAGTGCACGTTGGAAATTGATTCTGTATGCCCTCTTTTGGTTTATCGTTTGTTTATCCTTTTTTAAAAGATCGCAGAATTCTTGTTTTAACAATAAGCCTTTCTTACAGGAAGAAAAGCCTCTTTGTATCCACCAAGGCAGATGGAACGGCACTTGTACTTCTAAATTTTTTAGTAGTAAGACCCTACTAAAATAGCACTGAAAATTAATTACTTTAATTGACACCCCCTCCCCCATCCCTACTGGGGGAGTCATGGTTTGACATTATAAAATCTGACCCTTTTATTAAATCCTCCTTTTGAGCTGAGGCCTTTGTGTTCCCAGCCCTTGTCCATTTGCACCTGCCTGATGCTCGGTGTCTTTCTCCACTAGGCAGAGCTGTGACATAAGAGGGAAAGGACTGTGTTCCCTTTTCAGAACTGGGTGGCATGATGATTTGACGCCTGACCTAAATGTGAGTTTGTATTTCCATAATCAAGTTGTAAGTAAGTTTGTGTTCAATCATTTCTTTTTTCAGTATTAGGGTCTTTTCCCTCCCTTTCTTAGAATTACTTTCTTATACATAATACTCCTGTGGTAGTGTTTTAATTCTAATTCTGAGAAGTTTATGACATTTGTTTTTCATTTTCTTCTTAAAAGTTACTCTCTACCTAAGTTAGAAATGTACACGACATTAAAATGGATTGCCCAGGGCAGCCCCGGTGGCTCAGCGGTTTCATGCCGCCTTCAGTCCAGGGCGTGACCCTGGAGACCCGGGATTGAGTCCCACGTCGGGCTCCCTGCATGGAGCCTGCTTCTGTCTCTGCCTCTTTATCTCTGTGTGTTTCTCATGAATAAATAAATTAAATATAAAAATAAATAAAAATAAATAAAATGGATTGCCCATAAAGATATTTGAAAATGAATGTTTTGGTTAAATGCTTTTCCAGCCGAAGGTGGCTTCTTGCCAGTGACAGGGCGGCAGTTAGCCAGCAAGTCTTTCTACATGACTTTTTTCTTTGTTTAAGACAGAGTAACATCCTGCTGCTTCAATGATAGAAAACCCCTCTCCTCTTTCTGGGATTTCAAAAGAATGTTGCTTGCCTGATTTAAAAGAGTTGACCAGAAGTTGACTGTGGTGGTCTCTTAAGTTTCAATATTTCTACTTAAATGGTTTAATGCTAATGATATGTCCTTTGCAGTAATAACTCCTAGTTCTAATGACTTTCATTAATGTTCTAAAGCTATTTATGGTATTTTTGGCAAATATATTGAAAGGCATGAGGTGAGAGTACAGAGATCGATGGCCCTCCAGGGCCTGGTTAAATCCTTTAAAAGCTTGAAGCACGGGGCCTCTTTTTCTCCCAGCAAAATGAAAATTGACAGTACTCTCAACAGCAAGCTAAAGAAGAATTTCCATTGCCACCCATGGTTGAAAAAGTACACAAAATGGCAATCTTAAAATTCTTAAGAAAAAGAAAATGAAAAAACATTCTTCTAATTTCGGGGTGTATTCCCTGAGCATGCTAAGGGGTTTGCAACCTCAAAACAAGCCACTATGGCAAAAAAAATTATTTCAAACCCAAGGCAGTAGCTTTCTGCCCTCTTACCTTCTGTCTAAAAGCCTGAGATAAATTCCATTTGTAGAAGTGTTTCCCTTTCTCAAACCAGGAGTGGGGAGGATCTTATCTGTGTAACACACCTAGTAAACAAACAACCCTTTTGTACTGTACTTAGTCCCCTTCTCACAACCACCCCCAACCTCTTTTTCTTCACAAGGCCTCTTTCCCTTCCAGCACCGTTTGTTAAGTCCCTTTGAGTTGCTCATCACCAAGTTTTCTTGTGTGTATGCGCTTTGATATGCGTAAACAAACAAGTTTCTTTTCCTCCTGTTAATTTGCCTTTTATCAGTTTGATTTGTGGGCCCCAGTGTCTGAACCTAAGAGGGTAGTGGAGGTTTCTTCTCCTCCACATCACGCTTCATCTTCCTTTTGGATAATTCAGCTCTGACTCTCTCCTTCAAATTGTACAGAAGACAATTAGAATAACACAGGAACGAGGAAAAGAGCATGGTTTATCTGGAGGAAGCTTTTTGTTTTCAAAAGTTAATTCTTTAGAATAAACTAACTATTAGTTCCTTTTCATGTTTTTTTTTTTTTTTTTATACTGCTGTGATAAAGCAGGATTTTGTTAAGTAAACATCCTGTATTTTCTCCATCCTTCTGAGGCTTTTGAATCCAGAGAACATAGAAGCTCACTAAAATAGGTACTTGGCTTAAAGCATTTCGAGCAATGGTTACTTATTGTCACAGTCTGGATGCTTCTAGATTGATATTTTGTATTTTTCAGTTAGATCAGGGATCTTCTGTAACTCTGTGGAGGTTTGATTTTTAAAGTCATATACTTTTTGATACAACTCTGGTCTAGGGAGGCCTTTAGTTTTTCTTTTGCAAGGAGATGGCCCTAGTCTGAAGGGCTTTGTAGGCATTGTGTAGCAGTTACTAGTAGCAGTTACTAGGGCAGGGCAAACTTGAGGTACCCAGAATGAATTGCTCAATATATCATTAGTCGCAGGAGTTCTGTAGTCACAATACTAAAACAGATGGATCAAATATTTTGGATTTTTGGTCAGTTGTGTTTTTTTGTTTTTTTGTTTTTTTGTTTTTTTGTTTTTTTTTTTTAAATCAGTCATCTAAGGCATAGGATGGGAAATGAAGGGTTAAAGGCAAAATTCAGTGTCTGGTCTTTGGGCAAGACATTTCTGTTGACTGTACTATGCATGTATGCACATTCTGCCTTAAGCCAAAAAGGATTTAAGATGGCACTTCTCTGCAGTTTTTATGGTCTGAGTAAGACTTACTTGTAAATACACTTACAGTTTCAAGTTGAAATGAATCTGGCTTCCAAATGCTGTGTACTTATTCCAACAATGCTGCCATTGTACCTCAAGGTCTCGTTACACCTTTAGGGTTTGACTGTGTTCACCGGTCATAAGTCTTTATCCTTTGATGTTAAAATCAATTTTTGGCATCAGCCAAAAATCGCTGAGTGCCAAGTCTGGTGAATAACCTGAATAGGCAGTCCTGGGTTGTTAGAGTTTTTGACTTATTGTTTTTGACTCATAGACTATGAGCCAGAACGTTTTCAGGATGATGAAACCAGTTTCTGAGCCACAGTTAACTCCTTGTTACTTCAGCAGACTCAAACAATGGGGCCAATTGACTTTTGGTCTTTGTGGGATGTTCCTACTGTAGCGGTGCCATTGAGATCAAATAAACAAGTTAGCATTGTCTTCACTTGGGATTTTGATATGGAGGTTTTTTTTGGCGGGGGTGGGGGGGGGTAGGGGGATGCTGGACTGCAACGAAGTTTTCCATTGCAAATTTTGTGTTTTTAGGTCACTGTGAAACTTTTTATCATTAGTTCTTCTAACTTTCTCAAAATGTTACTTCTGGGATCCCTGGGTGGCCCAGCGGTTTAGCGCCTGCCTTTGGCCCAGGGCGTGATTCTGGAGACCCGGGATCGAATCCCATATCGGGCTCCCGGTGCATGGAGCCTGCTTCTCCCTCTGCCTGTGTCTCTGCCTCTCTCTCTTTCTCCGTGACTATCATAAATAAATAAAAATTAAAAAAAAATTCAAAATGTTACTTCTGATTTTCTCAAAATGTTATTTTCTTTAGCAGTTCATGAAAGATCCAAAACAAAGAACAGGTTCTAACTGCTTTTTTATCACTTAGTGAAAATATTTGGAACATTATTCACCCTATGTCCCATATATTTTATTAGCTTCCCTCACCCCTTTCCTCCAATGAACAAATTTTCTTGTGTTCTAATTTTTTTGTGTAATCATTCAATTGGATGAATTAAATTATTACTTTGATAGCATATTATAGATGAGGAAAAAGTCTTATGGAAGATGAGACTTAATTTAAGGAATCAGATAACGAGGAAAAATTTAAATCCCAATTTCTGACTAATTTTGAGGACTTTTTCAGTGCTTAATGCTGTCGTGGTGGAACAAAGTCATATTTTTATTTTATTTTATTTCATTCATTCATTCATTCGAGATATAGAGAGAGAGGGAGAGAGGCAGAGACGCAGGCAGAGGGAGAAGCAGGCTCCATGCAGGAAACCCGACATGGAACTCGATTCCAGGACCCCAGGACCACGACCTGAGCTGAAGGCAGACACCCAACCACTGAGCCACCCAGACATCCCTAAAGTCATATTTTCTTTAAATTTTTTATGGTAATGTGACAAGACCATTCTCCTTTTGTTTCTGTATATTTCACTTGTGGATTTAATGTCCCACAAAATTAAATGTTCATTTGTTTTTTCCTCATTAAGGTCATGTTTCACGAGCAGCCCGGGTGGCTCAGCGGTTTAGCACCCCTTCGGCCTGGGATGTGATCCTGGAGACCCAGGATCAAGTCCCACGTTGGGCTCCCTGCTTGGAGCCTGCCTTTCTCTCTGCCTGTGTCTCTGCCTCTCTCTCTCTCTTTTTCTCTGTGTCTCTCATGAATAAACAAATAAAAAAATCTTTTCTTAAAAAAAAAAAAGTCATTTTTCATTATATATCAACATGGAGCCTGTACATGTGTATATCTCAACCAACTGTGCTTTGGCCTTAAATACTTGTTGCATATGAAAAAATTACAATTGTCCTGTACCTGTTACTTTGCTTCCATAAACCATGCCAGAAAATCACATACATTTTAAGTGTCTCATTGAAACATTAATTTGTCTTTTTCATAATTCTTATGAAAGTCACACTTAAAAGTTTGCTGCATGAAGGTGCCTGGGTGGCTCACTTGGTTGAATGTCCTATTCTTTTTTTTTTTTTTTTTTAAATGTCTTATTCAGCTCAGATCATGATCCAGCTCTGAGTCAGGCTCCATGCTCAGTGGGGAGTCTGCTTGAGGAATCTCTTTCCCTCTGCCCCCTCCACCACTCATGTTCATTCTGTTTTCCCTTTGCCCCTCCCCTGTTCACGTTTGCCCTCTCTCTCTAAAACTAAATAAATTAAACCTCTAAAAATATAAATTAATTTGTACATTTAAATTAGGTTGAAGCACAAAGTTTATTTGTTAAATATTGTATTTCATTTATGGTGGTATCCTCATGTGCTTATAACTTGAAAAAGTGATCGTTTTTACTTTGGAAATATTTTAGACCTGTGGAAATGTGTTTTTTTCTATAATTTATTTGGACTGGAGTAGTTTGGATCACCTGGCACCAAATTCACACCCTGGAAAATGTGGTATCAGTGTTCACTGAGACGCTGTGTTGGTGGCAGCTGCGTTGGATTTGGGAGTGTTGGAGAGGAGTGGGTCTCTACGTTAAAGTTAGAGTAGTGTTATCACAGGTGAGAAGATTGGGTGAAACTGCACTGGAACTAGTTCCCCATTTGCTACAGGCCTGTTTCCTGCTCATTTTGATTCAGGAGATGGTAGACTGTGCCTCCCTGTTCTTCCCGTAGTGACCATCCAGGCCACATAGATACTGAGCTCTTCTTTGCCCTCTGCCCCTTTCCTGGCTTGCACATATATGCTTGCCCTCTCACTTTCTCTCAAATAAAGAAATATTTTGTAAAAAAAAAAAGTAAAAATAAAATAATAAAAATCAGAACATAAAAGAATACTATATCCTACCATATCTATCTCTAGTTAAGGAAATCACTTATGTGCCCTTAGGTTCCGATTTTTAAAAATTTGGCTAAAAATGATAAGATAAAGGACAATATAAAAAAGAAGCATTAATAATGACTTAGTTAAAATATATTATAGAATATAATAGTACCAAATCTCGAATTTTAAAGATCAGAAGATAGACTTCATCAGGTGACCTGAGGTCTCCTTTGACTCCTTCAGTGGATCCTTTAGCAGGTCAGTCCTAGGACTCCCCTCCCCCACCTTCTGGGTAGAAACTGTGTGAATGGGTTTTGTAGTGTGGGCCATGTGGGATGGTGAGGTTTTCCTCAGTTAGGGATAGGATGGAAGAAAGTGTTAGTGTTTCAGTTAAAGAAAGTATTGCTTGTTCTGCAGATAAAAAATGTAAAGCTTCACTGTTCTGAGTACAGATACAGTTTATCCAGATAGCAATTGACTTTATCTTTACAAGGTTCATTGTTCTTTTTTTTTTTTTTTAAGATTTTATTTATTTATTCATGAGAGACGGAGAGAGAGAGAGAGAGAGAGAGAGAGAGAGAGAGACAGAGACACAGGCAGAGGGAGAAGCAGGCTCCAAGCAGGGAGCCCAACGTGGGACTCAATCCCTGGTCTCCAGGATCGCACCCTGGGCTGAAGGCAGCACTAAACCTCTGAGCCACCCGGGCTGCCCGGTTCATTGTTCTTCATTCTTAATTTCTGAAAAGTTAGTTCATCAGTATCTTTTCCAGAAAGGTTAATAAAAGGTGAAATTCTACAAACAGATATTCTTCATTCTGTCTATGGGCCATATGGAAAATATTTTTTAAATTATGTAGATAAAAAAGAGGCTGTTCACAATGTTGAGATGAGACAAAGCCCTTAGTTGAAAAGGCTGTGGGAACTTGAAGTGTCAGGCTCTCCCACCTGAACCCACTCACTGGTATTAAGAATGGGGATGTGAGAACAGTGGCCCTACCTCCATCCAGGGCCTGCAGGATGGGGACACTGGAGGAACACGGACTTCTGGTTCCTGGGGCCTTCAGGAGAAGTCACATCTGCAGGAGCGGCCAGCCAAGTGTGGGAAGGTGGTCCTTTTAGAGGCAGGGCAGAGGTTGTGGGGACTTGCTGATGGTTCTTGAGTTCCAGTGGGCAGTGGGGAGAGCGACTGAGGAATCAGGGCACATTAATGGTGCTGGTGCCAGGGGTAGCTTGGGATGACAGCTGAGCAGCCTCTGGGAAGGCAGGGAAGCAGTGCTAGCTGAATGGGTACTGTAAAAATTACTTGGTTCTCTTGGTGGCCGTGAGGGCAAGTGCAGGCCTCCTGGGGGACAGGCTCTGCTGGGAGCGGGTCTGTACCTCTCTCTCCCCTGCTGGGCCAAGGGGCAGTCACTTGGGGGAAGGCCTGGGGTGACCTGTTCCAGGCTGGGGGTTGACAGCTTATTCTGAACCATATTATCCTGAAAGCCTCTTTATTTGATAATTTTGTTTGGTTTTATAGACACAGAAATACTATCATGCTGTAGTAGTGATTAAATTTTGTTGTTTCCTTGTATAGTGGGGCTTTTGCTTCTTCGTCCCCTCTAATAGCCTGCCAAAAATGCTAGCATGCCAAAGTGCCTGCCATGAATACAGAGTGGTTGAGAAGAATACCCCCACCCCCAGCTATTTCCTAAACAGCCTTGCTCTTTCAATCTTTGTATATTGCTTGTCGTGTTTCCTCTTTAGAATGTTGTTCTCTGCCTGAACTGTTGCTCAGTATGATACTAGCTCTCTGCAAGCTGCTGAGTACCTTCTCCTGCTATTGTACTTGGATGTAGTCTGTTTTTACACTGCTCACCTTATATTTTAGTGAGTTGATTATATTGTTGTCTGTATTGGTCTGTACCCTCTTACTCACTCTTACATCCCTAGGCCAAATACAGGTGCCCAGAAAACATTTGTCAAATAAATACTCTGATAAGGGCCAGAACTTTTGTTTTTCATTTTATTTTAATTCCAGTTAGTTTCAGGTATACCGTATAGTGATTCAACAATTCAATATGTTGCCCTGTGCTCATCACAAGTGCCTTCCTTGATCCCTATCACCTATTACCCATTCCCCCACCCACTTCCCCTCTAGTAACTATACGTTTTAGAACAACAGACTCTTAAGGCAAGCTTGAGAGAGAATTCTGTTTTTGCACCATAGCAATCAAGGGAGAGCTTATCTTATACTCCATAATGTTGTCCTTGTCTTTTAGAGGTAACTACCTTTAAATCAAAAGACAAAAATGTAATTCTCTCTCTCTCTCTTTTTTAAGATTTTATCTATTTATTCATGAAAGACACACACACACACAGAGGCAGAGACACAGGCAGAGGGAGAAGCAGGTTCCATCCAGGAAGCCTGATGTGGAACTTGATGCCGGGTCTCCAGGATCAGGCCCTGGGCTGAAGGCAGCGCTAAACTTCTGAGCCACCCGGGCTGCCCCAAAATGTAGTTCTCTAATTAAAAATGTAAAATTATCTTAATGCTGTATTTTTCAATTTGCAGATCCAGGCCCATTGGGAAGTCATAAAATCATTGACAGAATCGTTATCAGGATTATTTTAATGAAGTAGGATAGAGAGGATAGAAAATGTCAGGAAGCATCACGTGCAGTAAAAGTAGGATAGTTTCATGAAACTTTTGTTCAGTTCTAGACCTATGAACACGTGTTTTATAACTATGTGTATACAGGGTCACATCATAAACGTTCTTTTTTTTTTTTTTTAAATCCTGACTTCAATTATTTTTCTTTTTCAAACTGTTATTTAAATTCTAGCTAGTTAACATATAGTATAATATTGTTTTCAGGAGTAGAATTTAGTGATTCATCACTTACATAAAACACCCAGCGCTTATTCTATCAAGTATCCTCTTTGATCCCCATCTCCCATTTTTCCCATCTCCCCAGCCACCTCCATCAACCCTCAGTTTCTTTTCTATCATTAAGAGTCTCTTTTTAAAAATATTTATTTATTTATTTATTTATTTATTTATTTATTTATTTATTTATTTATTTAGATTTACTTATTTATTCATAGAGATGCAGAGAGAGAGAGAGAGGCAGAGACACAGGCAGAGGGAGAAGCAGGCTCCATGCAGAGAGCCCGACGTGGGACTCGATTCAGGGTCTCCAGGATCATGCCCTGGGCTGCAGGCGGCGCTAAACCGCTGTGCCACTGGGGCTGCCCCTATTTATTTATTTAAAAAAGATTTTATTCATTTATTCATGAGAGAGACAGAGGCAGAGACACAGGCAGAGGGAGAAGCAGGCTCAACGCAGAGAGCCTGATGTGGGACTCGATCCCAAGACTCCAGGATCACGATCTGGGCTGAAGGCTGGCGCTAAACCACTGAGCCACCCAGGGATTCCCCAAAATTTTTAGGTTTTTTTTTTTTTTTTTGAGAGAGTGCATAAGTAGAGGTGGTGGGGAGAGGGAGAGGGAGAGGGAGAAAGAGAATCTTAAGCAGACTCCATGCCCAGCACGGAGCAGGACATGGGACTTGATCTCAAGACCCTGAGACCATGACCAAAGCCAAAATCAAGAGTTGGATATTTAACCAACTGAGCCACTCAGGCACTTCTATCATTTTAAGAGTTTCTTATGGTTTGTCCACCTTTTTAGTTCTTTTCTCCCCCCTTCGCATATGTTCATCAGTTTTTTTCTTAAATTCCAAATTTTATGGTGTCTGTCTCTGACCAACTTGCTTTGCTTGACATAATACATTCTAGCTCCATCCACGTTGTTGCAAATGTCAAGATTTTTTTTTTAAACAATTTTTATTTATTTATGATAGTCACAGAGAGAGAGAGAGAGAGAGAGGCAGAGACACAGGCAGAGGGAGAAGCAGGCTCCATGCACCCGGAACCCGACGTGGGATTCGATCCCGGGTCTCCAGGATCGTGCCCTGGGCCAAAGGCAGGTGCTAAACCGCTGCGCCACCCAGGGATCCCGATTTTGTTCTTTTTGATGGCTGAGTAATACTCCATTGTTTGTATATACCACATCTTTATCCATTCATCTGTCGATGGACATCTGGGCTCTTTCCATAGTTAGGCTATTGTTTGATAATACTACTGTAAACATCGGGGTGCATGTATCCCTTTGAATCAGTATTCTTGTATCCTTTGGGTAAATACCTAGTAGTGCAATTGTTAGGTCATATGGTAATTCAATTTTTGACCTTTTGAGGGACCTCCACACTGTTTTCCAGAGTGGCCGCACTAGTTTTCATTATTTCCAGCAGTGTAAGAGGGTTCTCCTTTCTCCGTGTTCTCAAAGGGCCAAAACTTTGGATCAAGCAGTAAAAATAAAAAAGTAATTGATACCTTGCTCAATATACAAAAATCAGCTCAAAATGGATTATAGGCTTAAATGTAAAACTACAGAGTAGTTGAAGAAAACATTCAGAGAAAAATCTTTGTGACTTAAGTTAGGCAAAGATTTCTTAAATAAACCCAAAGTGTAATCCGTTAAAAAAAAAAAAAAGATAAATTGGACTTAAAGTCTTCTCTTTGAAATACATTCTTGGAGTGCCTGACTCAGTCGGTTAAGCGTCTGACTCTTGGTTTCAGCTCAGGTCATGATTTCGGGGTCCTGGGATCAGGCCCCAAGTTGGGCTCTGTGCTTAAGGGGGAGTCTGCTTGGATTCTGTCCCTATCCCTGCCTCCCGCGCTCTGTCTCTCTCTCAGATAATCTTAAAAAAAAAAAAAAAAAAGACATTCTTATGATAATAAAAAGAGAAGCCACAAACTGGTAGAAAATATTTACAAATCATGTATCTGATAAAGGACTTTTATCTAGAATATATAAAGAACTTTGCGAACTCCGGAAAAGACACCAACTAAAAAATGGGCAAAAGAGCTAACATTTCACTAAAGAAGATGTATAGGTGGCAAATAAACACATTAAAAGATGACCATTTTATCAGTTATTAGAGAAATGTAAATTAAACCATGAGCTATCTCTATACACATTTTAAAATGGTTAGAATAAAAACAAAACTGACTATACCTGGTGCTAGTGGGGATGTGGGCCCAATGGACCCTTCACACATCATATCATATGACCTGCTTCTGGGTTTTACCCAAGTGAAATAAAAACTTATGTTCATATAAAAACCAGCGCACTTATTTGATAGCAGCTTTTTTTTCTTTAATAATTGCCAAAAATGGTAATCATTCAGATTTCTCTCAACTGGCGAATTAATAAACAAGTGGTGATATATCAGTACAGTGGAATATTGCTCAGCAATAAAAAGAAATGAACTACTGATACATTTGCAACAAATGGATGAATCTAAAAGGTGTTACACTTAGGGGTGCCTGGATGACACAGTTGGTTAAACAGCCAATTCTTGGTTTCAGTGCCTCACGATCTCAGGATTGTGGGATTGAGCCCCATATCAGGCTCTACTCTATGTGAGGAATTTGCTTGCGGATCTCTGTCTCCCTATCTCTCTCTACCCCTGCCCCTGCTTGCATTCTCTCTGTCTCTCAAATAAATAAATAAATAAATAAGTCTTTAAAAAAAAAAAAAAAAAAGGTGTTACACTTAGTGAAAGAAGCCAGACTCATGTTTGCAGTTTATACACTTACATTTATATAAATGTAAGTGAAAGTGTAAGGGAAAGGCAAAGGGTTAGGGATAGAAAGCAGATCAGTAGTTGCTAGAGGTTATGCTTGGGGAGGAGCTGGCCGTAGAGGAGCACAGAGGAATGGTTTTGGGCCTGGAACTTTTCTGTATCTTGGTGGCAGGATTGGTTACACAACTGTCTGTGTTTGTTTCACACATAGCACTTTACAGAACTGAATTTTACAGTGTGTGAATTATACTTTAATTGGTAATGAAAATTAAACAAAAGTAATTGATACAGGTGATTATCAAAGGTTTTGTTAATTCTCTTAAAGCTTAATAAAACTTGGCAAGTCTGGGGGAAACAACCTGCCAGAACGTGATCACCTCTGAAGGCCTTTCAGCTGACAGTTTTGAGGACCTCCGTATTCCTATTCGTTCCTCCGTATTCGTTTGTCAGAGTGCACAGCCAAGGAGGTAGGTTGTAGGACTTTGCCACACATTACAGATGACTGTGATTTGAAAGCCAGCGTGATTTGAAAAAATTGCACATGTTGAACAAGACAACATTAAGGTATAGTTTATGGTGAAGGAAAATGTGACAAGACACAAGAGATGTGCTGCGTCCTGCCTTGTATTCCAGCCGTTGTGATTCCTGTGTGATGTATGGAGCACGGCCTGTGTCAGTGTTGTATCATTGAACCCCATGTAAAACTAAAGATCTGTAATTGGCAGTTGGTTTGCTATTTGCAGTAGTCCATCGGTTTTTATTTTTTATTTTTAAAATAGGTTTTTGACAGTTCTATCACATCGGTGAGTTATTGTTCCTGAAGATTCCTTAGGGTTTTGTCCAGTGAGTGTGTGAGTGGGCTCAATACGTATTCTTAGTCTTGGGGCACCTGGGTGGTTCAGTCGGTTATGCTTAGGTCATGATCCCAGGTTCTGGGATTGAGTCCCACATTGGGTTCCCTGCTTAATAGGGAGCCTGCTTCTCCCTCTCCCTCTCCCTCTGCCCTTCCTCACTGTTTGTGCTCTCTCTCTCTTTCAAATAAATAAATAAAATCTTAAAAAAAGAAAGTATTCTTAGTCCCTGCATCTTTTTGTTAGTTTATGGTACTTGAACCCCACCATAAATGTTATCGTGAACCCGCCATAAAGATTGAGAGAGGCCCTTTGTAGTAGCAGCAGCTTCTGGAGCCAAGTTACCTGGGTCTTTCTCCCAGCTCTGCCATTTATCAGCTGTGTGACCTTGGGCACAATTATTTAACCTCTCTATGCCTCTGTTTCCTCATCAGTAAGTGAGGGTAGGGTGAAATTACAGTTCCAGCTCCATGGAAGGTTTGTGTGGATTAACTGAGCTAATAAATGGGAAGCCCCCACAACAGGTAACATATAGCTCAGTATCACTGTTAGGTGCTATTGTTAGTATTATTCATCTGTCATGAATAGCCTCATAAGCTTTTCTTAAATGTTTATATCCAAGAATGGCTGTGATGCTGTTTCACCCTTTGGCTTCCTGAGATTGGGTTTCTTTACTTCTTGTAAAGCCAGTGGACTTCTCATATTTTCTTTCCTGTTTTTCCCTGACATTCCTGTGTCTTATATACTTCATGGCATATTTTATTTTTATTTATTTTTATTTTTTAAAAAGATTTTATTTATTCATGAGAGAGAGAGAGAGAGAGAGGCAGAGACACAGGCAAGAGGGAGAAGCAGGCTCCATGCAGGGAGCCTGACATGGGACTCGATCACGGGTCTCCAAGATCACGCCCCCGGCGGAAGGCAGCCACTTAACGGCTGAGCCACCCAGGGATCCCTGCACATTGATTTTTAGTAAGTATGTTTGTTACATTTGGAATCTGTCTTCTAAAGACTCATTGCTTAAGACAGAACTAAATGTATCTCTTAAATGGGAAGGGGAGTGAGGGAATGTGGTTATAAATTGAGGTTTGGAAACTTGGTAAATTTAGAGGACTGAATACTATAAATCAAAAGAACAATTTGCTTCTTTGTATAGTATGTTACTTTTGTAAAATTGTGTCCTTTATACAGAGACATGCTCTCAGCACAAAGCGGATTGTGTTTGTCAGAGTATTTTGAAGGTACTTGTTAAAAAGCACTTGTGGAATGGTTTGTGGAAATGGCTCTGACGTCTCACAGAGTATTCTCGTCCTCCTCAGATCCATTCTTTAGTAGGACAAAATAAGATTTGTCTTTTAAGCTTGACGATAGCAAACCAATTTACTGGACTTCTCTTTTTTTGTGGGTTTTTTTAAAATTTTTTTATTTTATTTATTTATGATAGGCACACAGTGAGAGAGAGAGAGAGAGGCAGAGACACAGGCAGAGGGAGAAGCAGGCTCCATGCACCGGGAGCCTGACGTGGGATTCGATCCTGAGTCTCCAGGATCACGCCCCGGGCCAAAGGCAGGCGCCAAACCGCTGCGCCACCCAGGGATCCCTTTTTGTGGGGTTAAATTGGGTAGGATTCATTAGAGGTTCTCAAACTACCAACTGATTTGCTGGCAGTGATGACATCCTCTCGACTGAGAAACTGGGGTAACTTTTGTAGCCTCTTTTACTACCTTGATAACCGGGTAAGGCTTCTTCACAGTGGGACCTGAACCATGACTCCCCCTCTCCCCCTTCTCAGCCCCTGGCAACCTCTGTTTTGTTTTCTTGTTAATTTACTTACTCTAGGTACTTCATGTATTGGAATAAGATTTGTGTGGAATTATATTTGTCCTTTTCTGTCTGGCTGATTTCACTTAGCATGTTTTTAAGATTATCTATGTTGTAGCAGGTGTCAGAATTAGTCTTTTTTTTTTTTTTACAGCTGAATATTATTTCACAAATCCAGTAATATAATTAAATACATTTAACTCAATATCTCCAAAACCATATATGAAGATGTAGTCTGTATAAAAATATTAATGGAGTATTTTTCATTTTCTTTTTGTGCAAAGCACATCTCTGTTGAGTGTAGCCATCTTTCAAGTGCTTAGTGGCCAAATGTGGCTAGGATTTCTGTATTGGACAGTGTAGCTCTAGAATAAAAGATGATTACTTAAAATTATAAAGCAGCGTATACTTTTTTTTTTTTTAAGATTTTATTTACTCGGGCAGCCCGGGTGGTTCAGTGGTTTAGCGCCGGCTTCGGCCCAGGTCGTGGTCCTGGAGACCTGGGATCGAGTCCCACGTCGGGCTCCCTGCATGGAGCCTGCTTCTCCCTCTGCCTGTGTCTCTGCCCCTCTCTCTCTCTCTCTCTCTCTCTCTCTCTCTCTGTATCTCTCATGAATAAATAAATGAAATTTAAAAAAAAAAGGTTTTATTTACTCATGAGAGACAGAGAGAGAGGGGGGCAGAGACATAGACCAAGGGAGAAGCAGGCTCCTCACAGGGAGCCCAATATGGGACTTGGTCCCAGGACCCTAGGATCATGACCTGAACCGAAGGCAGACGTTTGTTCAACTACTGAGCCATCCAGGTGTCCCACAGTACAGACTTTTTTAAAAAGAAAAATAATATTTGTTGAAAGACAACTTTGGAGAAGATTGTCGTCCTCAGCCCCAGAAAAAAAAGAAAGGATTTTAAAAAAATGACAAAGACTCGGGCATGGCTTTTCCTTTGTTTCAAACTTCAAAACGCTTAGGGTCCTTTAGAGGAAGAAATATTTAACTCTGAATTTCTTTTTACCAGAACCTTGATGAGTAGATGTAGGGAACTCGGCAGGAGTTTGTTTGTTTGTTTGTTTTTTATGATAGTCACAGAGAGAGAGAGAGAGAGGCAGAGGAAGAAGCAGGCTCCATGCACCGGGAGCCTGATGTGGGATTCGATCCTGGGTCTCCAGGATCGCGCCCTGGGCCAAAGGCAGGCGCCAAACCGCTGCGCCACCCAGGGATCCCTCGACAGGAGTTTTGATTCACACTGTCCTAAATGCAATGCCGGTAAACCATAGGTAATTAAAATTTTGCATAGAAAAATTTGAATATAGAGTAGAGCTGGAACAGCGATTTGCAGTGGGTGCTGTGGGGCTTGATGAAAAACTCTTGCCTAAACTCTAGAATTTTTCTTTTCCATTCTCATTCTTTGACTTTTGAGGATCGTTCCTGATTTATGTCAAGCACTCCTAAGTGTTGCTGTCAGGAGAGAGGAGCACACAGATGGGGTGGTACGCAGGAGATGCCCCAGCGCAGCCTCTCCAGATGGTGTATGCTAAGTCCCCTGGAGGGATTGGATTAGGTGTCCACCCTGGTTACAGTGCAAGCAGGCCCCAGGGAGTGTAGCATCTTGTGGATAATGTAGCCTGGGTAAAAAAGATGAATTGGGATAATGCATTCCCTGCCCCAGGAATTTGGATTTCTGAAATGGAGAAATTAGGCCAGTTTGGTAGGGCCAGTGTGTCACTGTGGATAGCAGTAGCATTGATTTGAGAGTTTGATTTACCTGGGGCCACTTCATGGCTGGATGACTTTAGACAAGTTACCTTACCTTTCCCCCTGTTTTACTCCTCTGCAAAATAGAGATAATATTTGTATCTGCCTCATAGTGTTTTTATGAAGGTAAAGATATGTAATCCCTGCCAAATTCAAGAGTTATCGTTGACATCATAATACAAAACAAGGGTTATTGTTGCCACCATAATGTAGAAGAGTCTGGCGTGCTTTTATATTCCATGTGCAAGCTGCAGTTACAGAACTAATCATTTGGGAAGCAATGAAACGGATGCTCAAAGAGAAGCAGATGTACTGTGGCAATGGCACCCCCAAAGAGAGTGGGCCTAGAGCTGTTTTTATATGAGCCTTGAATGTGTAGGACTCATAAACATTCAAAGAAAACTTTATATACAGTGTGGGAAACTATCTATAATTTACTCAGCAATTAGAATGAGCCAGTGGGAAGGGCACTCATGTAGTGACTATAAGGGACAACAAAGGAAAGCAGTAAGAAGCCAAAAAAAAAAAAAAAAGTCCACTGTCCTAACTTTGGAGCCCTTGGTGCTGAAGCAGACCTTGAGCTACCTTTCGGAGGCCCCAAGGATATTCGAGGAGTGCTTATAACAAAAGGCCCTGAGGTAGACGAGAAACTTTATATTTGGCTTAGTTTATATTTATGTATATATGTATGTATGTATGTATGTTTAGTTTATTTTTAAATCAGAAGTGAATGTTTCAATCCAGAATTGCTTAAATAAGTTAAGACACGTAATCTTTAAACTGTCATGACACATGGCTATCCAGAATTACTCATTCCTTGACGGCTGGGTGGCTGAGGGTCACTTGTGTTTAGAGGAGGAGTTATGGAAGAGACCATGCTGGGAAACCAGTGGAAACTGGTTAAGAGCTGGCGAAAAGTTAAAACCATTTTAAAATTATACATATAATACATGAGATACAAATGTAAGGTTTTTTTGTTTTTGTTTTGTTTTTAGAGAGGGGTTGAGAAGGGAGGACAGGGGTAGGGCGACAGAGGATCTGAAGCAGATGCTACGTTCAGCACAGAGCTCAGCATGTGGAGTTTGATCTCAGGGCTCTGAGCCGAAATCAAGACTCAGATGCTTCACTGACTGAGACACCCAGGCATCCTGAAAGTGTGAAGAAGAATAAAACAGGCACCCGAGAAGTAAAATGCCATCAGTCCAAATATTTCCCCCTCCCCCATTCTTTGTAGTAGATCCAGATTCTAGAGAATTAGCTTTAGCAAAAGGGTACTTCAGATGACTTAAAACACATTGGCTAGTATATTTCAGTATAAACTGAGGAACCATTTTGTTACTAAAGTAGATAATAGGGCAGCCTGGGTGGCTCAGCAGTTTAGCGCCGCCTTCAGCCCAGGGTGTGATCCTGAAGCCCTGGGATCAAGTCCCATTTCGGGCTCCCTGCAGGGAACCTGCTTCTCCCTCTGCCTGTGTCTCTGCCTCTCTCTCTCTCTGTCTCTAATGAATAAATAAATAAAATCTTAAAAAAAATATATATAGTAGATAATGATGTGACAAGGAGGAAGTTAAATTTAAAAAAAAAAGCAAGAGTAGAATTTCTTAAGGCTCTGATCTTGAGCCATTTTATATTTACCTCTTCATTGCAGTGGTTCTTTTGTGGGAAATGTTTCTTGCTCTGTAATTGCACTGGCACTTGACTCTGGTTTCTTGAGCACATGCCTTTCTCCTCTGCACTGTCTAAAAAGGAACGCAAATATTACATGTCTCTACCATAAAATTTAGTTATCTTACCCCTCATCGGTGGTGTTCTGCATTTCCTCTGTAGCACTAGCCTGTCTTTCATAGGCTCATTGCATCCATTGGCTGAAACTCGATCATTTTTGGATTGCTAAATTGTATTTTTAGATACCTTTTTTTTTTTTTAATTCACCAGTTTGTCTCAGCAATTTTATTTTGTTTTAAAAGCCTGCTCATGATAGAATTAGAAGGGACATACTGAATTTCTCCCCCTTTTTTGGAATTTACTTTTTAAAGCTAGTTTTAAATGCTCATTGTGTAACCTTCACAAGACTCCTTTTCTTATGATAGAACAGTGTCAGAAGAATTTAGCTGTTTTCTTTCCCCCCTTCAGTATAACACTCTCAGGTTTCCAACAGAAATTGCTTTGATCTTGATTAAACTGTGAATTTTATTTGAAAGTGAAAATTGGCATTTTGGAGGCTATTTATAATGGTGTGATGGCAGTCTTTTTGCAGTGTCCATTTGAAAGCTGGGTAACCACAAAAGGGGTTATTGTAAATGGAGTACCATTTGGCAACACTTAACATTATTTAAGAAAATTATTATTTTTTTTTAAGATTTTTTATTTTATTTATTCATGACAGAGAGAGAGAGAGAGAGAGAGGCAGAGACTCAGGCAGAGGGAGAAGCAGGCTCCATGCAGGGAGCCTGATGTGGGACTCGATCCTGGGTTTCTAGGATCACACCCCAGGCCGAAGGTGGCACCAAACCGCTGGGCCATCGGGGCTGCCCAAGAAAATTATTTTTAATTACACAAATAACACCTATAAGAAATATAACTGCAAGTAAAATTCTCTGACCACCATTTCCTCATTCCTCATTTCATCTGCAAAAGCAAGGCAAATCTTTTTCTAATAATTTTAGAATATAGTCTTCCCATTTATATGTATATATATATATATAATATATATATTTTTGTAAACCTCACACACACATATATACCTTTGAAAATATATATGTATAACAAAAGTAGTATTATACTATGTGTATTCCTCAACTGTAGTTCTAGTTTTGTAAATCAGTACATGTAGATCTACCTCATTCTTTTCAGATTCTATGTGTGATGAATGTATCATAGTTCATTTAAAAATTGGGTTGTTATCCATAACTTGCTGTGTCATATATCATTATGCTGAGCATCTTTGTGTGATTCTCCTAGTCCGCTTGTGAATGTTTCTCTGGCTTAGATTTGGAAGAAGTGGAATTACTGGATTGGTAACTATCTAGCATTTTCTATATTGAAGTCAATAAAGAATATTGTTTGGCATGATTGGCCAATTGTGTTTGTGAAATGAATTGTGGGTTTGTAATACTGTCATTTTAGTTGGATAAGGAGTACTGGGGCCAAGTATAAAACCAGTGATTCTCAACACTGGCTGTGCATCAGAATTACCTCTAGGACTTTCTCGGCATCATCATTCCAAGAGAGTGATTTAGTAGGTCTGCAGATCAGTGCAAATGGTCCTTGGCATGAAGGGGAAAATTAAATACAAGAAATAACATCCCCAGACTTTCTTAGAGTGCCCAAGTTACCCAGTATACCAGTTCAGGACCTAGGTCATTCCTTAAATGTAGTCAAAATATAGCCAAAAATTTTAATTTTTTTTTCAACTCTTAATGACCTTACTCCCACAAATGCTTGACACCTAAATGATTATTTTAAGTCTGACAGAAGGGAAGAGATTTTTTTTTAGAGGGAGGGGACAGCAAGATTATAAGCACAACGTATGAATAGGACTGCATTTGTAGGATTGTGTTATAGTATTTAGCTTTTTTATTATGGAGAAATTTGAAAACATTCTAAATGGGCCACACATAGAGCTCAGACACTGCAAAAACTGCTGGGGTTCAGATTCGCCCTAGACTCTGACTAACTCCGTGAACCATGGCAAGTTCCTGAGCCTTTCTGTACTTGAGTTTCCCTCTCTGTAAAATGGGGATAATGATAATATTTATCTTACCGGGATATGAGAGTATTAAGGGAGATATTATAGAAAGCAGGTAGGAGAGTTCTGAGCATTGCGATTGGTATGAAATGGTAGCTGTTACTGTTGCTAGTGTTGTTACTAGTTATCACAAATACAATTAGGAATCCTAATGTCTTAATCTTTAGGTATTATTTCATGCTCAAAATATTTTTCTAAGTGACCAGAATCCAGCAACTCGATCCATGGCCATAGATGATAAGGATGAAGAACTGTACTCAGGAATATTCAAGGTCACTTTTATGTTAATAGAGCTAAGATTTTTCTGTGTCCTTGATATGTTTAAGGCCCTGTTTTTGTTTTTTTGCATATTAAGATGGAGAACTAGTTGAGGCTTTCTGTCAATGTAATTGGTAGGAAATCCCACAGAAGGTAAGACAAGAGTGAAGTAGCCTGTGTTTGACTTGCCAAAGTATCTTTGTTACCTCTAACGTTTTGTAAAGCAACACAGCCTTGCAAGTAGGCTTTACTATTGCTTGCTGCCATTAAAGACCTGTATAGAAATCCGGGACGACTGATGGTTGAGGTGAGAATTTTAAGATTTATAAACAAGAGAGGTGATAATCGTCAGAGTTCCTGAGGGGCACGGTGTGGGCATACGGACAGAAGTTGAATTGTGGAGAATCCACACGTCTCATGAATAGCTCTATGAAATTGAGTCTTGTCTTCTCAGCATGATGTAAGATTTTTAAAAAAAATATTTTATTTATTCATGAGAGACACACAGAGAGAGAGGCAGAGACACAGGCAGAGGGAGAAGCAGGTTCCATGCAGGGAGCCTGATGTGGGACTCCATCCCAGGTCTCCAGGAACACACCCTGAGCCGAAGGCAGACGCTCAACCACTGAGCCACCCAGGCATCCCATCACATAAGATTTTTAAAATTTGCTTTTAATTCTGATTCACCTCTTGAATCTCTTATTTTATTGGCTGTATAGTTGATTATAGTCTGCCGTATGTAAAACCAGGACTTTGTATGGCATGTACGATGCTCTAGGAACAGGCCCTGCTAGTGTCTCTGGCTTTATTTCCTACCAGTACTTCCTTCGCTCCTGCCAGTCACCAAAACAACTTGGATGATCCACATGACAGGGATTTCTCAAGCTTTGTGCCATTCTCCTGTTTGGAATGGTTTTACTGCACCTGGCAGAGTCTTTCTAACCCTAGTAACAAAGGTCAAATGCCTTCTTTGGCCATTCCTTTTGCCCAGACTGGTCCTTTTTCTTTTTGCAGGCTGGGCAGCATGGCTGTGGAGCCAGGCTTCAGAGCTCAACCATCCAGGATCTCATGCTGGCTCCATGACATACTAGCTCTGAAATAGAGAAAGAGAGGGAGAGAAAGTTTTTTAGTTTTAAATATATAAATATATGTATATTTTATTATATATGTATAAAATTCATAGGGTCACCTTTTTCAGCATTTTAAAGTTTACAAAACAGTGGCTTTTAGCATTTTTATAATGTTGTAAAGATATCACCATTACCTAATTCTGACCATTTTTATCATTCTAAAAAGAAACTCTTTGGTATATTAGCAGACAGTTCCCATTTCTCCCCTTCCCCCGCCAGCCCTCAGGGCTGTTTACTGTCTCTCTAGATTTCCCTGTGCTGGACATTTCATATAAATGGAATCCTATAATATGTGTTTTGTGTTGGCTTGTCTCACTCTCCATAGTTTTTCAGGATTTATCCATGTGGTAGGTAGCATGTATTGTTAATTACATTTCTCTTATGTATGGATATACCATATTTTCTTTATCCCTTTATCAGTTGATGGATATATGGATTGTTAACAGTTTTTGGATATTATGAATAGCACTTGTGTACACTTTTTTTGTGAACAGTATGAACATGTTTTCAGTTCTCTTGGGTATATACTGAGGAGTGGAATATACTGAGGAGTGGAATTGTTGGGTCATGTGGTAACCTTTTTTTGAACTTTTTGAAGAATTGCCAGGTTGTTTTCCAGAGTAGCTATTGCTGTTTAACTTCTCCACCAACAGTACATGAAGTTTCCAAATTTGTATCCTTGTGAACACTTGTTGCTGTCTTTTTGATTATAGGCCATCCTGATGAGTATAAAGTGATATTTCATTGTTGTTTTGATTTACATTTCCCTGATGACAAATGACACTGAACAACTTCTCATGTGCTTATCGGCCATTTGTGTTTTTTTTTCTTTGGACAAATGTCTAGTAGATCTTTTGCCAATTCTTAAATTGAGATTTTTTTATTGTTGAGTGTAAGAATTGTTTAAATATTCAGCATTCTGGTTCTTTATCAGATATATGATGTGCAAATATTTACTCCCATTGTGTGGATTATCTTTTTTTCTTCTTGATACTATTTTTTGATGTACACAAGTTTATAATTCTTATGATCAATTTATTTTTTTGTTTTTTTTGTACTTTCTGTGTCATATTTAAGAGGCCAACCTAATCTATAGTCATGAAGATTTACATCTATATTCCCTTTTAAGAGTTTTAGGACTTTTGCCTTTTATTTAGGTCTTTGATCCATTTGAGACTTTTATATGGTGTGAGGTAGGAGTCCAACATACATTATTCTTTTGCATGTGGATATCCAGTTGTCTAGCACTGTCTTTTCTTTTTTTTCTAAATTTATTTATTTATTTATTTGAGAGAGAGAGAATAAATGGGAGGGCCAGAGGGAGAGGGAGAGAATCCCAAGCAGACTTTGTGCTGAATATGGAGCCCGATGTAGGGGGCCTGGTTTCACAGCTCTGATATCATGACCTGAGCCAAAACTAAGAGTCAGATGTTTAACCAACAGCATCACCCAGGCACTCCTAGCACCATCTTTTGACGAGAATATTCTTTTTTCTTTCTTTCTTTCTTTTTTTTTTTTTTTTAAAGATATTATTTATTTATTCATGAGAGACAGGGAGAGAGGCAGACACACAGGCAAAGAGAGAAGCAGGCTCTATGCAGGGAGCCCGATGTGGGACTCGATCCCAGGACTCCGGGATCATGCCTTGAGCTGAAGGCAGGTGCTCAACCACTTAGCCACCCAGGCGTCCCAAGAATATTCTTTTTCCATTGAATGGACTTGGCACTCTTTGTTGAAAGACAGTTGGCTGTAATGTGAGGGTTTATTTCTGGACTCTAATTCTATTCCATTGATCTTTATGTCTTCTCTTTATGCCAGTTTCATACTGTTTTGGTTACTGTAGCTTTGTAGGAAGTCTTGAAATTGAGATGTGTGAGTCCTCCTGTATTGTTCTTCTTTTACCAAGATTCAGAGTCCCTTGAATGTCCATATGAATGTGAAGGTCAGCTTGTTGATTTCTGGGAGAAAAGAAGGGCAGTTAGAATTTTGATAGAAATTGTGTGAATCTGTAGATTAATCTCCAGGAGTATGACCATTTTAACAACAGTAAGTTTTCCAAACCATGAACACAGGGTGTCTTTTCATTTAAGTCTTTAATTTCCTTCAACGGTGTTTTGTATTTTCAGTGTACAAGTCTCTCGTTTCCTTGGTTAAATGTATTCCTAAGTATTCTTTTTAATTTTATTATACGTGGAATTGTTTAGCTCTGAAAGTTTTCGAAATTTTTAAAACTTTCGAAGCTTTAGTTTCTCTGCATATGAAATGGAAATGTTGGGCAGCCCTGGTGGCTCAGCAGTTTAGCGCCACCTTCAGCCTAGGGTGTGATCCTGGGGACCCGGGATGGAGTCCCATGTCTGGCTCCCTGCATGGAGCCTGCTTCTCCCTCTGCCTGTGTCTCCGCCTCTCTCTCTCTCTCTCTCTGTCTGTCTGTCTCTCTCCCCTCTCTGTGTATTGTAATGAATAAATAAAATCTTAAAAAAAAAAAAAAAGGAAATGTTAACTACCTACTTATCCATTTGTTGTGAGTTAATTCATGTAAAGGGCTCAAATAAGCCTGATGGTTCAAGCTAAATGTTAAATATTAGACTTGAACTCTCCAAGGGGTGTAATTTTGCCCTTCATATTTTTCTCTACCACTGTTCAGGTAGCATCTAGTGCAGTGCCTGTTGGTACTAAAGGAATGTAGAAAAGTAGAAAAATTGAGCTGCATCATCAATTTCAGTTCTTAAGTTTGAAAGTTAATATGGATTGGGAGTTACGGACTCTAATTCCTCCTTACACTTCATATTTTGATAGGGCTTCTTTTAGTATACATGTAAATAAGCCTTGTATATGTACAATATTTTTACCACTTCTTAAAAGCAAAGTTACTTTTCAAGATGGTTGAACGGGCCTTGGTTTCTTTTAGGAGTTGGAAAGCAAGGTTTCATTGCTTCGGTGAACTCACAGTCCTTTATATGCCAAAATTGTAAATGAAATTAAAATGTCTTAATTTATGATGTTGTAAGCCACAATATTAGAGAACTGAGTAGTTTCAGTTGTATATTAAATCTAGTATAAAAAGCAATCTTTTAATTGGGATTATAAAAATACTTCCTTTTTCTGAGTAGTATTGTAATTTCTAAAATTTGTATATAAATGATATTTATTTTTTAAGTGTAAAATAGAGAAAGCTTTAAACTTGATCTCATGGTAAACATGGTAAACAGAGAGCATTGGATCTCACCCTGAGTGTAACAGCTCAGTTATCTAAGAACTTGTGTTACTTCTTCTGTCTCCCCAACAGAGTCAGGGTGAGTGTGCCTTTGTTCTGTTGAGCAACCTGGATTAACTATTAATGATACTCTGCTTTGGTGAGAAACGTGTAGACAAGTTTTCAGGATTAGTTTCATTACATTTAATTGCTGATAGAGAGCAATGATAGTCATGCTAATAAAATTAAGCATTCATATTTTCACATTTTAATGCATTTTTGTATTTAGTTGTCCTGAAATTCCTCAATATCGAAATAACAAAAACAATGTAGCAAATACTGTAGGATGCTCTGTGAAGTCTGAAGGCATTCCTGCAGCATCAGGATGAATGATCTGGGGTCTTGGGCTGGTGCAGACACAGCCAGAGCACCACCTGGCTCCTCTTCTCTCTGGCTCCTGCTTGCAGGCTTTTGGGGGTAGGTGAGGAATGGGAATCCCAGTTTGAGGGGATTGACCTGACCCACTTTTCTTGCTACAACTTGTAAATCAGTAACAAACCTTTCATTTCAAACTAATGTTCCTGTTAGGTTATAAACTACACTCAGTAATAATTTTAAAAGTGGCATAAGGAAAAACATTTCCTCTAGGAAATTGTCTCTGATAAGTGGCAGCAGCAGCTACTGTGAAAGTTCATACTGAAACATAACCAGCTGGAGACCACCTCCTCCTGTCCCGTCCGTCTCCCACCCCCATCCCATTGTAGGGTTTTGAGTGAACACATTTAATCCATTGGCACTGGACCATATTCAGGAGCACAAGTAATCCTGTTTTGGTATTAAAGCACCAGGAAATTTGATACTAGAAAAAGCCTACTTTAAGGGGTGGTGAATTTGAGACTTTTATCTTGAAAAATAAAATCAGATTCTGAAAGTAAGCTTATTTATCAAAATTTGAATTATAATTGAAAAATAAGTACTGAGTATTAGAATGAACAATGAATCTATCAAGTATTTTTGGCATATATTTTCATATTAAATTTTATATAATAATGTGGATACTTTTAATTTATAATGTAGTTGTAATGAAGGACATTTTTGCAAAACCATTTAAGAGTTGTATTATTTTCCCCATGAGTTACTGATAGTCAAATAATTATCATTCTTGAGATACTTAGCATATTATTGTCCTTGTTGATTTTTCTCATCAATCACTAATCTTCCTAACTCCTCCTGTAGCCTTGTCAGTTTCTATCCTCATTTGGGATTTAACATTTCATTAGTATCTTCCACCAACTTTATCAAATGTTGCATCTTTTGTTGCATATTTTCAGTTTTCACTTTGTAAAATTTCAGATTTACATTCTATTTGAATTGTTGTTGGGACTGTATGACCCTCAGTGAGAGAGAAAGGAGGTTGATGGGTGGGGTTAGAGGCTAGGGATAACCAGGGAGAGTTTGAATGCCCAGTTCGTCTGTCAGCAGTTGGTTTTATTTGCACAATTTTTGCTTTTCTGTGTGTTTTTATAACAGACGACTTGAATAATGAATGCTGGATAACAAGGACTCCTTTTTAGATAAGACTGTCTGCATGGTGTTGGTCAGTTAATCACTGACCTTCCCATATGTCTCCGAAAACTTGCTTTTTACTCCTACCCCTTTATGAAGGGTCTCTTACATATTTGTCTTTGAATTTTGAGTCAGGAATGCAGTACTTGGTCCCAGTTGGTAATATCAGCAATTAATTCAAGCCAGAAAAGCTTCTGAGGCCCTGTTTTGCATTTAAATGGGAACCCCTTCCCAGTATTTGTAGGCTTAAGTTGGAGACACCAAGAGAGATGGCCGGAAGCATGCATCCTGCCGCAGTAGAATCTGTGAACATGTGAAATAGAGAGGAGAAGCACTTAATTGGTAGTGACAGGAGAAGTGGAATTAGGGTCAGAGAGGTGTTGAATAACCAGAATGGTGAAGCATTAAGGTGGAGAGCAATCCCTCTGAGCACTTGGTAACATGAACTGAGTATCAAGAGCTGTCTTCTGAGCCAGATTCTGACTGTGAGGCCTGTGGAGTCATTTTTCTGTTCTTAACTTCTAGATGTTTTCTTGCAGTATTATCATATCACCTGAGGTAAACTGAGCACATACCTGTTTCTTGTAGCCCTGAAATGGCTCCAAATATATATAAAGCATTAATTTTTTAAAATCCTCCTTATGTAGCCCCCAAATAAAATTAGCTTTGTGAAGGATTATGTAAAGATTTGGCAAGAGAAAGTTTAGTAAATCTGTTGGAATAACACCCATGGAAAAAGAATGTAGGTGTAAGAATTTAGGTAGAACTGTCTGCTCAATTATGTCTCATTTAATTTTCATGTCGTAAAAGGAAGGGTCCCATGTGCGCTCATGTTCAGCATGTAGTGATGTAAAGGACGTGGGGGCATGTCATCTCCATGGCATCCCTGTGTTAGTGTCACACTGCAGTTGCTCTTGGGATCCAGGTGGATCCACTTTCTCTCCCCCAGGCTGTCTGATCTGTGAAGTACATCCTTTATTGGACTTTGTTTTAATAGTAGTTAGCAGTAACTGCTATTCCTGGTCTGGGTTCTTAGGGATGGGCTCAGCTCATTGCCTGGAGTGTTCTGTGAGTCTCCAAACTCATGTCATTGAGTGGAAAATTAGAGATAGTAGGCTATTAACCAGAGAGTTAAAACTATTCATCTTTACAAGGAATTTGAGTATTTTTTTTAAAGTATAGGTGTGAGAATAAAAGGTTTTTGTGAAGAAAGTCTGTGGGATTGGATAGAAGAGAATGAGTGGGAGATCCTGGTGAATTGATTTTTTCCTTTTTGATGTGTAAAGTGATGAGTAACAAGAGTATGATGTCATAGACTGACCAGTTGTAATCAAGAAGCCGACTAATAGTGGTAATTTTAAAATTGACTGGAGAGGTGACAAAATAGAATTTAGAAACTGATTTTAAAGAAGGCTGAATGTTCTTCGTGGGTTGCTAAGTCCTTGGGAATTTATTTTTTTATTTTTTTATTTTTTTAAGATATTTATTTATTCATGAGAGACACAGAGAGAGAGAGGCAGAGACATAGGCAGAGAGAGAGAAGCAGGCTCCATGCAGGGAGTCCGATGTGGGACTTGATGCCAGGACTCCAAGATCACACCCTGGGCCAGGGGCAGGTGCTCAACCACTGAGCCACCCAGGCGTCCCAGTCCTCGGGAATTTAGCTGTGGGTCTCAGAGATTTGGAGAAGGTAAAGAGTATTCTTGCTACCAGCTGTTTATCTTTTGAGCTCTCCAGTGTCTTCTTCATAAATTCATATGGTTCAGCTAGGTGATGATCTTTCAGGAGTCTTCGAACTCTTCAGTTGTTTGGACTCTGTCTGGAAATGTACATATAAGAATAAGGAAACTAACTTAGCTAGATAGTAACTTCAACTAAACTAGACTAAGCTAAGAAAACCATCAAAGACTCAATAAGTGTGAATGGAAGGGAAGGTCCCCATCCTCTACGGAAGCTGTGGTCTCAGGGGAGTCAGACAAGTAGTGTATATATTTTAGTAATTCTCTAGTGCAAGTGTATATGATCTGTAGAGGGGTAGAGGAGGTGAAGTGCATTCTGTCTGGGATGCTGTTGGAGGAGAGGTAGCACTTGGGCTGAGGTTAGAAAAGGAAGTTGGATATGCAAGAGAAGCGAACTGGGCACTGGCATCCTGGGGAGTTGAAACTGTAAGAAAACACTTGGTGCTGTGAGCAAGCATGGTGTGTTCGGGGAATCGCAGAGTAGCGCTCAGTAGTCCTGGAACATAGAATAGATTTAAAAAGGTGGGAGTGGTAATGATACCCCAGATGAGAGTGGGATACTAGTTTGGGATCCTTCAGAAATTCCTGGCTTAGGAAGGCAGTGCTCTGCTATTTGGGGAGATGAACACTCCAACAGAGGACCTCAGACTGCGAAGTTGATGAGGTTTAGCTTTAGATGTTCAAGGCATGTCATGACCATGTATGAAGGTGAAGATGTCTGGTAAGGTAAGGATATACAGTTCTGGGTTGCAGGAGAGCATATTGGGCTTGAAATTCAGGTTTGCTCAGCATCGTTGTCCTTTGGTTATGGATGTCAAGGGAATAGATGGAAGAGTTAGTGAAAGGAGGGTCATGTTAGATAACTATCACTAAACATAAGATCTGTGTGAAAAAACGATGATACAGCAAAGAACCCTAGAATTAGGAGAATCATAAGAATGCAAAAGGATTAGAAAAATAAAAAATGTTGTCCCATAATGTTATTTAGAAATTAAAACAGAATTATGACCAAAAAAGCAACCATAATTTTAAATCTGCTTATTCAAACTACATAGAACCATTTGTTTATTTTCTTTGTGAAATAGAGAAGTATGGCCTTAGAACTCATTGGCCCGAATGAATAAACCGAGACCATGGCTGGTTGAATAAATACGTATTTACGGGTTGTAAGATTGCCGCTTTGGAAGAACTGAGGGGTGGTTGGTGAAGAGAGTAATTTAGAATTGTGGGGGTGGGTGGGGAATAAAGTTTAAAAATTAACTATAAAAGCAGACTGGATCTCTACATCAATTGATAGACTGAAATACATTCCAGAAGGGTCCAAGATTTACATGCTAAATAAAATTATAAAATGTATTAGAAGAAAATGGGGTGATTTAAAAATTTGGTGTGGGGAAGGTCTAAAGGTAACAGGAAGACCATCATTCATTAAGGAAGAGATTGGTGGACTTAATTGCAAAAAAATAAAGTATAAGGTCCTAGATATTATAAATGAAACAGGAAAACCAGCTAATTTGGGGAGGGGGGATATTTGTAGTGTGTGTAAGAGAGTATCCTAAGTGTGGTCATGGTAGATGACTCAAGTGATCAGAGATTCAGGAGGCTAACGTCCTTAGCCACGGGTTTTTGGAAGTCCTGTCAACATGAACATCATATAGCATGTATTATAGTGGAGTAAGACTCATTGACATGGCTTCTAGAGTCCTTAATGAATGTGCAGAGTAATCAGACCATGGATGGTATTGGTAAGGAGGAGTAGATAGTAGGATAGATGGGATACATGGGTCTCAGAGGGTATGCAATACATTAACATAGTGTCTGTAGTGTTTGTGAAAATTCCTAAACATTTTAGTCCTTTGGGAACTAGAAACAAATCTGAAGGTTTGAAGAAAATGTGAAAATGATATTAGAAACTTGTTCATATATTATTGGAAACCCTTTTGGTTTAGAGCTCTGAAAGCTTTAACCTTCCTTTCAAATGTTTATACATTTCCTGAGAGCTGTATTCTGTAGACCTCAAGTTTAAACTTGAGGTCTTTTTTTTTTTTTTTAAGATTTTATTTATTAGAGTGTGTGCGTGCACGCACAGAGGAGGAACAAGAGGGGATGAGCAGACTCTGTGCTGAGCACAGAGCCTGACCCTGGGCTTGAAGCCATGACCCTGAGATCATGACCCTAGTTGAAACCAAGGGTCAGATGCTTAACTGACTGAGCCAGCCAGAGGCACTTAAGCTTGGGCTCTTTGAGCTTATACACACAGGTCATCTGTATACCAAAGTGTGAATTTGTTTGTCTTTTTGGAATGAACAATTACCACAGTGAAGAAGGATTCAAGTGTAACCTTGTTTCTGACTTGGCTAGTTGATAAACTGAGAATAACTCTCTAGATGGAGAGGCGGAGATGCAGATTATAAAGATCAAACTATAGTGATAAAAAGGTGTATTGTGTTGTGGTTGATAGTAAGGGGAAAAGGTGGATGAAAACTGTGGAAAAGCGGTTTCAAATAGGACAGACCTAGTTAGTGCACCTCATTAACTCATTCAACAAATATTTGTTGAGGATTACTGTCCTTTGCTAGGCGCTCCCCAGCAGTAGACCCAGAGGGCCGACTACATGGCAGGCACGACCCTACACCTGCACGTCTGTCATCGAATACTTTATTTCATTAAATCCTCACAACAGCTCTTTACGAGCAGTTATGATCCCCATTTTATAGGAGAGGAGATAGAGGCTTTTAAAAAGTGTAAGTAATTTCCCCAAGGTCGTATGGCTATTAAAAATGTTGGAGGAGCCTGCCTTCAAATCCACAGTGGTGAGCCCGAGCTCTTAAACACTGTGCTCTTTTGAAACTGGTGGGAGGGGCATTTACCATGGCACCTGGTGCCCGGCTGTATCAATCCACGTAAGAATCCTCAAGGTAAGTTTCATCATCATCATCTCCATTTAACCACCGTGTGCTGTGCTCTCCCCAGTGGTTAGGTAGTTTGGCCACAGCCTGTGGCAAATTCTATTCTCTCATCAGATGTTCATGCCGGTTTTATAGCGCCCATTGGATGAAGTCGTAAGCTTAAACAATTAGGAAAATCCTTTAACAACACTGAAAGGCTGTTTCTGAACAGGCCCGTTGTATTTTATGCAACTAATTTTTATTCCCACTTTCTTTTACATCTTTTCAGATTCCTTTGATTTCTGTAGTTGAGATTCTTAAAAACTTAAGATTTTACACCTAGAAAAAAAAAATCCAAAACTATTGAGGTCTACTTCGAAATCCTGAGACTGTCTATAGTAGTATTTCAGTGGCCAGGGTTTTTTTGTTTTGTTTTGTTTTTTTCTGTGTCAACTTTTATTATGCATAGGGAAGCACATTTACAAATAGGAGAATAGCTTTACATGTGAAATAGTCTGGGTAATAGGACCATGTTAGTTTTTTACACATAAAATTATGTGCTTTTAGGTTAGTTACTAGTATTTTTAAAGTCCCCCCCCCCTTTATTTTTACCTCTCCTTCCCTTTTAGTCTTTTATCTTTTTTCCCCCAAATCAATATCAGCAATTCTCTTTTAATTAAATTAAATTGGCTCTTACATTCCTGTTGCAGATGGCATTGTCAGTCCTTTCCTAAAAGGACAAGTATATTATCTGCTCGGTGACTGGGTGTTGCTGTTCACTTGTGCTGTACTGAGAAGGAGGAGGGGAGAATTAAGGTGTAAAATAGAAGTCTTTTTCTAAAGGAGTTTGGGACTAGATATTAAGCATATTCTTCAATTAAAGACAACCAAGAAATTAGAACAAAGATTAAAAAAAATTTCAATCTATATAAATTGGGGTTCTGGTTTAATATTTCATTCTTAAGTGACAAAAATGATTCACTGAGCCATATTTTTCAGGGCTGGTGAAGTGGTAGTCGCCAAGGGTTGCACATCTGCTCTTCACAACTCACACCTTCATTACCTGGGCTTCTCAGATGCTCTAGGGTATCAAATGCAGTGGCTGGCGTTTCTTGTTTGTGCTGTAATTCGCTGCACTTGAAATCTTCCTGTAGGGCCGTGCCAGTTCTACCTTAAAAGCGAAAACCCCCCTCTGCTTAAAAGAAGTGGTACGTCCTGCTTTCATAAACAGTCATGTGCATAGTTCAGCAAGGCCTGGTGCCTCTGGAGCCTTTCCCTTTATAGCACCGTCGAATCCCAGTCCTAACAGAAGTGCTGCGAATCTCGGGGCCTCTTTTTGAACAAAAGGGATCCGAGACGACAAATCTGTTGATATAAAGCTTGGAAGCAAGGGCAGGCAATCCTGGTTGTGAATCTTTTCTGATTTTTCCAGAAATCAAGCAGAAGATTGAGCTGCTGATGTCAGTAAACTCTGAGAAGTCGTCCTCTTCAGAAAGGTACAGCTGCATCTCCTGCATGAACAATCAGTGCTGTAGCCCTGCTAAGAAGCAGACCAGGACGTGTTTTCTCTCCTGTCAAGTTTGCTGTAGAATGTACTGTACTGCATGCTGGTCGTTGTGGTGTATGGAAGATGTGTCTTTGGGCAGGCTCTTCTGCTTTTACAAAGGGTGATTGATTTTTTAGAAAATAGTGAAGCCTAATCAGCTGCAGCCTGTACAGCAGAGCGCTAGTTCATGTGTGACAGCTGTTGAAGGCTTTAAAAAAAGAATTTACTGAGCTGCAAAACAAAAATTTTGCTTTCTTTACGGAAATATTAGTATTAGATTTTCTTCCTATATTTTGAGGTTGTTGCTAAACAAAATTACCACCATTATTTGTAAGATTTAGCTTAAAAATACTTGGCTTCTGGTTATAATAAATATTTTCTTATGTGGAAAGGGAGTGCCATTTGTAAATAGCTTAGGAATTGCAAACCCACAGATTAGTCACATTCTGAGAGAGAGATATGATGCTTCTTCAAGTCTGTGCTAGGAAATGGAACAGTCACTGCATGCAGTAATGGTTCGTGCCTGCAGGTAAGGACAAAATGACTCAGAAGTGTTTTTAAAGCAATTATTTTATCTGTCAATCAAATGATTATACCTGTAAGGAGATATTTTCTTAAAAATGGTTATTTTACTAAATAAATGGAATTAAGGTATTTTTATCTCAAGCCAGAAATGAGGCCATATAGTTGACCATTTTGATATGTAAATATTGTGTTCACTTCTGTTTGCCAAAATTGTGTATACTACATAAGGTTTTAAATCAAGGTTCTTGAGCATACAGTTGATGCTTACCTTTCCCTTGGTTATCTAATAGTTTATACTTCATGTTTTTTTATTTTGTATTGAAGGTGTGTTGATTTGTCTCGCCTGTGGTTAGTTTTCAGGTTATCTTTTTTTGTTCACAGATTTAATATTTAGGAAAATGTTATGGAGACATGATTTAGTAGTTGAGAAATGATAAGAGGAAAAGCACTGGTAAAAAAAAAAAAAAGGAGGTGAAGAACCTACCATGGTAAAAGATTTAATTCAAGTACAGTAGTGTATGGAGGACGTGATCTGATGGCAAAATGATGACATTAAATCGATTTATTAGTGTAATTAGGTGAAAGGCTCCTGGCTGTAATTTAGAGCATTACAAATAAGATGTTAACTGCTTTCTTTAGGGACTGAAAATAGAAAAAAATTATTCACATTTGTGTTTATCTTTATGTAGTTTCTAACTCTGGGTCAGTGGCTAGCCATCTGATTTTGAACATTCTGTTTGCTGAGATGAAAAACAATCTTGAGCCTTGTGAATGTTCTGCCAATAAAATGGTGGTGATAGGAAGGGGAGAGGGTGGTGGTGTAAATAGTGAGCGGTCCGGGTGCCAACTGTAATGTCGGAGTTTTGTTACCAGGAAGAGCATTCTCAATGGGATGGTAGCAATAATTATGTTAGCTCTTTTGAGTAGCATGAATTCTCTATTGACAAATTGAAGACTGGACAGAATGGATGAATATTAGAAACAAGTTAGGAATGGGTGAGGTTTCTGCGGTTACAATACATTCTTTTAAGGAAAGATTCTAAAATTTTGGAGATTACATTTTTAAATTTTATTATTGTTACTGTTTTTTTATTATTTTTTAAGTCTTTTTACCTAAGCTCTTGTACTTAAATTTGATGGAAAGGAAGGATGCATGTGATCATGGTTTTAAAGTTTAGAAATCAGCCACTGTGCTTGTGACAGCTTTATACACAGTTTTACCAGAGCTTACTTGCTTTGTTAGTTATTCTTTTGGGGGTATTTAGACATACATATGGCTGTTGTGATATGCTGACTTAATGAGTGATAAATGTAGCTTATGGGTCAGCCAACACTTTGCAAACATAGAAGTTGTTTCATTAATGTATATTAATATTAAAAATAGAAGTCATTCCCTTTTTCCTCCTTCCTTAAAGGCATGCAATAATGAGTAGTCAAATCTTTTGTCTTTTTAATGTGTTTGAAAGAACTTGAGAAACAAGAATATGAAGTTAAAAAAAATTCATGGCCTAGTAATGCTATGTATCCTGCCCATGAATTTAATAGCTTATAGTATCATGTAACATTACATCACATTCTTCAATTCCTTGTTCACCAGTTACTTAAACTTTGAAAAAGTCTTAGATTTTTAAAAATTTTAGCTGTTTGAATCATGGCCTTAAGTCCTAAAGCTGTTTGGAATTTACATATGGTCAGTAGCCCCCCCCTTTTTTGGTAAAAATGAAAAAGAAATCCCATCCTCTTTAAAAGAAGGGAGAAGCTACTTGTTTGCAAGAAACCAAAACTTACCATTTGCCACAATTGATTCTGTTCACTGTCTGCAGGATAGAATGATCTTTTGATATTTCAGGCCATCCAGTAGAAAAGCAACATTTCTAAGTACAAGACAATAAACAGTGATGTGATATTTCTAATAATTTTTCCATCTAGTATTTTTAACCTGCTTAATGGGAATTGCTAGTCCTGTGTGACAGCTACTGTTAGTTGAATTAATTCTTCTTCAGACAGTTTTGTAAAATGGGAGAAACAAGAAAAAAAATTAAACCTAATTTATTTTTGTAGACTTAGGATCCTTCATTGAGAAATACAAATCTAATTTGAAGCAATCTATGGAATTTTCAATGTTGTTTTGGAGCTTAAATGAGGAGATATATTTTCTTAATAAATCTCAATACCACCTTGAAATTTAATATTGTATTTTTGGGGAACTTGGTTGGCTAAGTGGTTGAGCATCTGCCTTTGGCTCAGGTCATGATCCCAGGGTCCTGGGATCGAGTCCCACATCAGGCTCCCTGCATGGAGCCTACTTCTCCTTCTGCCTGTGTCTCTGCCACTCTCTCTGTGTCTCTCATGAATAGATAAATAAAATCTTGGGAAAAAAAAGATTGTATTTTTACCTTTAACAGAATAGTGGAGGCCCATTGAATGTTGTTTGGTAGGGAGGCATGAACGGCTGACTCATAGGAGAAAATCCAACGTGGTGACAGAAAGTTATAGTTCTGTTTTTTGGTTTATACTTTGGAGAAAGGGAAAATGTTAACTTACTCAATTTTTAAATTAAGGATAGAGAACATTATTGAATGAGTTTAAAAAAAAACCCCACATGATGCCTGATTTGTATGTTACTGCCATTTATGGGAACCTGTATCCATTGTAGGAGGGCCCCTTTCTGCAGACTTGAGGAGCAGCTCTTATTATGAGTATCTGCTTTTTAATTGCTGACTGTTGAATGAATGAATGTATTCATCTTAAATGTGGCAGTGAGGGATCCCTGGGTGGCAGCGGTTTGGCACCTGCCTTTGGCCCAGGGCGCGATCCTGGAGACCCGGGATCGAATCCCACGTCCGGCTCCCGGTGCATGGAGCCTGCTTCTCCCTCTGCCTGTGTCTCTGCTTCTCTCTCTCTCTCTCTCTCTGTGACTATCATAAGTAAATTAAAAAAAAAAATATGGCAGTGAGATGACCAGATGCAGGTTTACTTCCTTGCCTACTCCCATTTAATGAAAAAAGAAAGCTGTATATATTTATTTGATTAAAAAAAAAAAACTAGCTTTTCAAGTTATTGTTTCTTCTGGACTTAGCCATAACACTTCTGAGATTTGGAAATTTATGGGGTGGAGTGGGTGGGGAAGAGGAGGAAAAGGAGTAGTAATCATGATAATAGCTAGCAAAAAGGTAGTAATCATTTATTACACATTTCCAAATAAGAGTTCTAAGTGAGGAAGAAAGGGGAGGAGGCAGGGAGGGGGAGAGAGAGACAGAGTGTGTGTGTTTGTGTGTGTGTGCACACAAGGATTAGCCGTGGGGAGGACTCTGACACGTCATCCCCAAAAGATGCTCAGTGAGCAGAAGGAGCTGAATTAAAATTTTTGTCAGAATTTGGACAATTCTTATTCAGTGAAGAAGAGTTGAGCCCAGGGTGCTCAGAATGAGGATTCTGAGTCTTTCCATGAGGACTCCAGGAGGGCTGAGGACTTCATGAGGGGAAGGTCCTGAGAAGCTGAGAACCTCTGTACACATAAAGCTTTGCCCACATCTGTACTTGTGAAATGTAAATGCTTTTGTTGTAATTAATAAAGTTCATAGTCAATCTAAAGTTAACTAACTAGTAGTGCCTATTAGGTTTGCATTTTCTCAAGGACTGGATACCAAAAGGATCATTGTGTGTGTGTGTGTGTGTTGTATTATGTGTTTGACATTTTTGGGTGTTAAGAGGGGTCTTTATACTGTAATAGATAATAAGTGGTAGTGTACATCATTAGCATATCACATAACTAGCAATTACTAGAATTTATAAATTGTTATCTACCTTTTTCAGGAGAAGAGAGGAAGAGGGAGAAAGTATCAAAAATATTTACGCTGTGTTCTCTGTTTTCCCAATTTTGTATAAACAGGATTGGTGAGAAGTGATAGAGATTGTTGTCGCTACCCCAGGACAAGAAGGGCATTTGAAACACACAAAGAACCTGTGCTATTTTTGTGTGTGTATTTTAATTCCTTTTCTTATTTTGGAGCCTCTTCAGTGAAGGAAAAAGGGCATATGATAATGATGCGTGGTTGCAGAAAGCAAAAGAGAAGGCTGGAAGAATAAGGGGAATGGAAAGGGAAAAAAATTTTTAAAATCAGGATGGGAGAGATAAGTAAGTAAAGGATAATCAGTGGAAAAGAATCCAGGACCAAAGTGTCTTTTATTTGCTCTTAGGTTGAGTATATTTTCCTTCATGTATCTGTGGTGAACTAAGGGTAGTCATGGCAGGATGAAGACAGATTTTATAAAAAGTGCCCTCTTGTGGGGTGCCTGCCCAGCTCAGCTGATAGAGGTGGGACTCCTGATCTTGGGGTTGTGAGTTCGAGCCCCATGTTGGATGTAGAGATTACTTAAAAAAAAATCTTAAAAAAAATTCCCTCTTCGTTGTACTCCCCTCTCCCCATTCCAGCTCACAAGGTGGGGCAGGTGGTGGTGATGGCTTCTCCCTTTCTCACCCTCACGTCTGCCACAGGCTGAGTATCCGGGCCAGGTGAACTTGAGACGCACTTTCCCTGAGTAGTGGTGAGAAAAGATGACAGCAGCTGATTGTGTGGTCTCCTCCCCTCAGTCCTTAGGCTTTCTTCTGTTGTCATTTAGTTTTTCGGTAATATGGTTATTGAAGATATGTATGGGAAAGTGCACAGATCATTATGAAATCCAATTATTGGGTTCTTTTTCTTTTGTAGTTTATTTATTTACATTTTTAAAGATTGTATTTATTCACGAGACAGAGAGAGGTAGAGACACAGGCAGAGGGAGAAGCAGGATCCCTGTGGGGAGCCCGATGTGGGACATGATCCCAGGACCCCAGGATCACGACCTGAACCGAAGGCTCAACCACTGACCCACCCAGGTGCCCCTGTAGTTTATGTTTTATGTGTTGTATCTAAAAAATCTTTGCTAAGCCCAAGATCACTAAGATATTTTGCTAGGTTTACTTAATAAAAGTTCTTGGCTCTTACTATGTTAAGACTGGGATTCATTTTGGGTCTTAGTATTAAGGCAAAGATTAAGTTATTTCTACATATGACTGTTCATTTGTATCTGTTTTTGAGCATCACATATAAATAGAAACACTCTGTACATGCTTTTGGGCTGTCTTCTTACCTGTGAGATGTACTTGTGTTTTGTGTGTAGGGCGAGTTGGCTCAGTCGTGGCTGTGCAGAATTCACCAAATGAGTGTGCCTTGCTTTATTTGTTTTACTATTGATGAGCATGTGAGATATTTGCAGCTTGTTAGGAATCTTGCTGCTGTGAGCATTTGTATACATATGTCTTGGGGAATGGACCCAGGATGCATTTCTGTTGTGTGTGTACCTAGGCATGCAATTGCTAAGCGTTAGCGGACATTGCCAGTTTTCTAAAGTGAATATGCCAGTCTGCACTCGCCCTGGCTGTGCTCCAGGTCCTGGCGAGCTTGCTACTGTATTCATCCGTCCTTTCTACCTTCCCGTTTCTGTTCCCTTCCCCACTTCCTGTCAGAATTCTTGTGGGTGTGCCAGTGTGACCTGTAGCTTGAGCCTTTTTGAGGAGAATTAGATGCAGATAAGGGACTCTCTGAATACCAACTTTCATGAAGGAAATCAGAATTAGAAGTTTAGACCAAATGGGAATCGTAAGGTGTAGTCATCAGAGGTACTGTGCTCTCCCCCTGACCAATTGTGATCTTTTAACTGGGCCCTGGAGGCCCCAGGTGTTACCGTTAGTTTTCAGACTTGGTTTTAATAGCAAAATTTCTTCATTTAAGCCTTATTAGAAGCTTATCATAGAAAACATAAAAGAAAAGCTTGAGGTGAGAACTGGGGAAGTAATCAGGGTCTCAGTTCTTGGTACTCAGCCATCCCACCCTTGAGAACCCCTCCGTAGACCCTTGAGGTAGATAGGCCACCTTGGTTCTGACCAGTAGATTAGGACATTTTTGATGTGCTCCAGTTTTATATTACATTTTATAATGTTACATTTGTATAGTGCTACATTTTATATCATAGCCTCTAAAATGTTCTGTACTATACGGCCTAAATAAAAGTGTACTGTTGTCTTCTAATTTCTGTTAAAAAACTCAGACAATTATCTGAGCTTCCTTCCTGTTGGTCATTATTTATGTGGTCTAGATGCAGTAATTTCTAGATTATTTTGTTATCAGTTTAAACTTTGATTCTGTTTCCTAATGCCTCTTTGGAGGCCTGCCACATTACAGGCAGCACAACCCTTCAGAACACCAATCTGCTCAGGCAGGTCACTCCACTTTAAATACCCTCAGCCCTCTTCCCACTGTTCTTGGCATAAGGGCGTATCTGGGCCACTGAGCACCCACATTCTCCAGCCTAGCCTCAGACTCCTCTGACTTTGGTCATGGGCCCCTTGCTTTGCTGTCTGCTGCTCTTATCCTTCCCATCTTATGGAAGGCCTGCATAGTTCAGATTACACCCATTATAAGTCCTGACAGAACCATGCACCTCTCCTTTGTACCATTTGTCACAGCTGCTGTTTGACAGAGGGGAGTATCAGTGACATGTGGTCTGCTTACTGGTTTACTTAGTATTAGCACCAACTTAAGACCTTAAATATAGAAGTGTTTTCATACAGAATATTTTTATTTTACATCAACATCTGCAGCTTACAATTGGGAACTTTGTGGGAAGACTTTTTTGGTATAGTGAATCGTTTATTTTTGTGGTATTGGCTTAGAGTGATAAAGTGTAATAAAGCATAGCCATATATAGTCATTAATAGTTATATTTATTATCATATATAGTCAGTTATAGTGATAAGCTAATTTAACTCTGTCCAGGTTATAAATCGTAGGTTTTTCTGTCACTATAAAAATGCACAATTTGTTATTACATCTATTTTTTTTTACATTTGTTATAATGTAAACTATAAAGTAAATCTGAGGATGCCTGGGTGGCTCAGTGGTTGACTGTCTGCCTTCAGATCAGGTGTGATTCTAGAGGAGTCTTGGGGAGCCTGCTTCTCCCTCTGTCTGTGTCTACCTCTCTCTCTGTCTTTCATGAATAAATAAATAAGATCTTTAAAAATATATATATGTATATAAAGTAAATCTGAACATTTTTCATCTCTTTGCCAAATTGGTAACTTCAAACTGTAGCCACTTATTTCCCAAATATCAGTATTTTGTATATCACCTTGTGCTCTTTGTTATGGTTACATTCTATCCTTTGCTGTTATTTACTTAATAACATGTTTTTTGCTTATTTTTAGTTGTGATAAAATATATATAATAAATCTTTTTAATGCTTTTTTTAAAGTTAATTTTCTTTAAGAAATCCCTACCAGAACCTTAAAAAAAAACAATTACTATTAAATCCTGTCTAGATTCTGTTGTCTGATAAAGGCTTTAGGCTTGGCCATATGCTCCCTCTGTTTACAAGGGAAATTAAATTGGCAAGTGTCAGAAAGGAGCTTAAATATGTGTTAGCACCAAAGTGAGACATGCTCTTTGATATAATCAGCCTGAAAGAAGTTGGGAAAAGAGTATAACTCTCTCAGTATTCATTGTAATTCAATACCGAGTCCCAAGTATTACCTATAATCATTTTGTGTACCCACAGCAGCACTTCCTCTTTACTTTGAGAACTACCCTTCCTCTCCCCCCTCCCAAATGGCAGATCAAGTTTTGCACAAATGTGAACAAGTAGTTTAAGAATAACAATGACAATAATAAGAAATAACTCTACCTCTAACAATCATATTGCAGATTCCCTTTGGATCAGAATTCTTTAGGTGCCACTAGCTGGAAGAAAGTAAAGACTAATTTTAATGTAGATGACATTTGTCATCCATCCATCATCCGTCCATCCAGCATTTATCAGCAGCTGCTGTGCACTAGCCAGTCAGTGATTTTGGAAATCAGGGAGCATCAAAGGAGCACAAAAGCATAGGGTTTTTATAGAAGAGGCCTTGGTGGGTGGCTTCCCCTAACTTGGTCAATGTCTTGGGCGGGTCATGCTAAGCACTGATCATGGGCCATTCCAGTGAGATGCTCTTGGCACTTTTTTGAAAAAATCACAAATAACCAATAATTGCATTTTGGGTGGATGCACATTAAGACTAGAGGTGTGGTGAAGGGGTTACATACATTTGCCTACCAAAGGCAACTGTGAGTGAGTGATGAGGGCCAGGTGCAGACTCTAGAACACTAGAGACTACAAGCCCATCTAAAGAGGTGGCTGCTGCTATACTTCAATTAAAGAGGAAGGAGAGTGAAAACTGGGGAGAAGGAGCACAGAGAATTAACCACCTTTCTGATTCTTCTTCAAAGGCAAAAAATAAAACACAAGATGGTCTTTGTAAATTACCCTTCACCTTTATGATAGCAAAGCTATTGGAAATAAATGAAATGATTTGCAATGTGAGAGTATTAAATTCGTTACAGTTTATCCAGTGTAAGGAATGTGATGCAGATATTAAAATGTGTTACAGGAGACTTAATAACGCAAAAAATGTTATTAAAAGATACTGTTAAAAAAAAAAAGATACTGTAAAAAGGTACCTGAGTGGCTCAGCTGTTTCACCATCTGCCTTTGGATCAAGGTCTGATCCCAGGGTCCCAGGATTGAGTCCTGCATTGGGCTCCCTGCAGGGAGCCTGCTTCTCCCTCTGCCTATGTCTCTGCCTCTCTCTCTGTGTGTCTCTCACGAATAAATAAATAAATAAATAAATAAATAAATAAATAAATAAATAAAAAAAATCCTAATTAGAAAAAAAAAATACCAGGAAAGGTGAAAAACAGGTGGCAAAGAGTAAAGATGTTCCAGCTTCTGTAAACCCCAGAGTTTATAATAGAAGGGTGTGTGTGTGTAAATGTAATAAATGAGCCTGTACTCACAAATATATGGTATGTAAAGACACGCCACATAATTCTGCAGTGCTTGGAATAGTTATACATCTGTCCTTTTGCTTATAGGTGTGTAATGCAGTTTTTATAATGACCTGTGTCTTCAACATCATGTGTTTATAAAGAACCCATGTCCTCCACAATAAATAAGTGAATAAAGAGGTGGCTGCTGATCACCTCTTGCTGGACAGTGCTATGTTGAAATACAAGCTAAATTTTGAAAGCATTTGTGATTTTTAGGAGAAATCGATAATTTTTTTATATCAGATATCTCATTTTCTTTTTTATTTATCTTTTAAGATTTTATTTTTAAGTAACCCTTATACCCAGTGAGGGGCTCAAACCTACAACCCTCAGATCAAGAGTTGCTCACTCCACCGACTGAGCCAAGCCAGGAGCCCCAGATCTTTCATTTTAAATGATGGCGCAAATTAAGAAAACAAAAACTCGTACCAGCCTTAAAAGAAGGGAATATCTGCCGTCTAAATCCAGCTCGTGGTAAACATTTTTCTTCTGTGCTGAAGCAAATTGATTTACAATCTGTGAGTCACAGACCTGTGTGAATTTATAGTAAAGGATTTTCAAAACCTGTAGGTACTATAGGCATTATTTGTCGATTGGAGGCATACAAATCAAACTATTTTTATACTAAGAAGTGTGTCTCTGGGTTTTTCTGATGTTTCAGATATGCAAAAACACTGGTGATCACTGCTCTAATAACCACATACTAAGTACCAAAAATAAAGAAGATTTTAACTGTTTGAAGTAGGAAGGGCCCCTGAAAGATGTGAATTTATCCGAATGGGAAGGTGTTATTTTCATCATTCATTCTACATTTATTGAAGTACCCACTATGGTAGAACATAACTTCAGTCCGTTAACCTGAAAATGACAGAGGCAGAGTAGTATCCTGTTTGTGCAGCTGTCACTTCATCCTTTTTCTCCTTTCCCCTTTCCCTTCTTTTTCTCTCTTTTCCCCCTTCACCCACACTCCTCCCACAAAAAAAGATTTGAGGCTAGTTAGAAGAATATCTACAATGAAATAAAAAAAACATCAGAGAAATTGCAGGTCAGAGTTGAAGGTTGTGATGGTCGGTAGTCAGAAGCCGACTCTACCAGATGCGTAGCATTTGCTATGCACCTGCTAATGGTGACTGGTGAATTGGACTTCAAGTTTCCTGACAGACAAACTAAAGAAAAAAGTAAGGGAACTATCTATAAGAAGAAAATATACTAGTTCCTACAGGAGAAATAAGCCTTTTGTCTAACTTCATAATGATTAATATAATATTTTATTTATTTGAGAGAGCACACGAGTACATGGTCAAGGGGAGAAGCAGAGAGGGAGGGAGAAGCAGACTCCCTGCTGAGCAGGGAGCCTGGATGTGGGGCTCCATCCCAGGACCCTGAGATCATGACCTGAGCCAAAGGCAGATGCTTAACCAGCCAAACCACCCCAGTCGCCCCTTAATGTAATATTTTTCACATATCCCAGAAGATAAGTTTATTCATTTTAGAAAATTCAGATAAAAAGGACACAAAAAGCACTCATGCTTTTATCATTTTTATCATCATGAAAATCATTCATTTTTCAAGTTTACTATTTTGTTTTAGTGTAAGTAGATCTATAAAAATCAAGCAGAACTACTTTAACAGTGTCACTACCATCAACAGGAAAACCCAGTATCAGGGATCCCTGGGTGGCGCAGCGGTTTGGCGCCTGCCTTTGGCCCAGGGCGCAATCCTGGAGACCCGGGATCGAGTCCCACGTCGGGCTCCCCGTGCACGGAGCCTGCTTCTCCCTCTGCCTGTGTCTCTGCCTCTCTCTCTCTCTCTCTCTGTGTGTGTGTGACTATCATAAATAAATAAAAATTAAAAAAATATTAAAAAAAAAAAAGGAAAACCCAGTATCATACTGACGAATTACTTTGGAGTTGGCTTTTTATATTTATCACATGCAACCTTTCTTATGTTATTAACTAATCTTCTATAGCTTCATTTTTTTACATATCATTTTTAAAGACTGCATAGTACTGAGTCCGTGATATGGATGGATATGCCATAATTCTCTTTATTAAGTCTTGGTCTTAGAAATGAAATCACTTGCATACCAGCTTATTAAGGGTCTTGGGCAGGAGTGTTTTGTTGCTTCCACAATGATATAGCACGACACTCTTGACTGGTAGTAAAGGACCTTCTTGCTTACACTTTTAGTTGGGAGTCTCACAGCTGTCTCTTTTTGAGTGTTGTATAGCTGATGGTGAACAATATGCTTGACATGGTTGATGTAGACCAGCCCTTCCTTCCTTCCTTCCTTCCTTCCTTCCTTCCTTCCTTCCTTCCTTCCTCCCTTCCTCCCTTCCTCCCTCCCTCCCTCCTCCCTCCCTTCCTCCCCTTCCTCCCCTTCCTTCCCTCCCTCCCTCCCTTCCTCCCTTCCTTCCCTTCCTTCCCTTCCTTCCCTTCCTCCTTCCTCTCTCTCTCTCTTTCTCTCTTTCGCTCTTCTTTTCTTTTTTTTTTTTTTAAGATTTTATTTATTCATGAGAGACACAGAGAGAGGCAGAGACATAGACAGAGAAGCAGGCTCCTCGCAGGGAGCCCCATGTGGGACTTGATCCCAGGACTTCAAGATCACGCCCTGGGCCGAAGGCAGGCATCCAACCACTGAACCACCCAGGTGTCCCCCCTTAGCTTTTCTTTCAAAAAAAGCCAGCTGTTAGTGTGACACCTTCCATGTCCACTGGGTGTGCATATGTGAGAGTGAAGTCCATATAATCAACTTTGACAAACTGTAAGACACAGTGGATTGTTATATTCAGTCAGCATTTATGAAACACTTAAGGTATACTTAAGGTCTTTCTTAATGAATCTTAATTTTGTAAGGAATTTCAAGAAGCTATATGATAGAAGCTTCTCACCCCAGATAGATGATAAAACCCTCAGCACCAATGGTAGGCTTTCCTTTTTTCTTTTTTTTGTTTTTAAAGATGTGTATGAATTAAGATTTACCAACTCGCCTTATTCAGTTAAGTATTCACCGACTTTATTGTAAAAATTAATCATCTTCTTGGTTTTTTTTTTTTTTTTTAGCAAACTGCATTTTTTTCCTAGAATTTGAGGGTTTTTGGGGGGGCGGGGAGGGGGGAGGAACCAGCATTGCATGTGCTTTGTAGAGTGGGAGGGCTGAAATGTGAAGTCCCAGTCCTCAGGTTAGTGTTGCAGGCTGGGGAGATAGCATGTGAGAAGCCAGAGTGAAATGAAACATTGTAGTACTATCTGGGAACTCTAGATAATTCTGTGAGCCTGGGAAAGAGGATGGAATAATATTGTGCCCTGGCAACAAGGATTCTTCTGTGCAGTGGTAAGGATTTTGGATTTTATTTTTTATTTTTAAAAGTTTTTGTTTGTTTGCTTGTTTGTTTTTTAAAGAGAAGGAGAGCACTGAAGCAGGGGGAGGGGAAAGCGGAGAAGGAGAGAGAGAATCTCAAGCAGACTCCATGTCCTTCAGGAAGCCCAACGCAGGTCTCTACCTCACAACCCAGAGATCATGACCTGAGCCAAAACCAAGAGTTGGATGCTCAAAGGACTGAGTCACCCAAGCACCCCAGGCTTTTGGATTTTAATGCTGAAGTTTGCCAAGAGCCATTAACAGGGTTTAACAAGGGAAATGTTCCACACATGTTTAGAATGTGCACATGCTCCCGTGAGCATAAAGTCAGGTCTTTAAAGAAAGTCTTAAGAAATGCATTTTTCCCTCTAGAATAGAATCAGAGGTTGCAAGATGTGTTGTAGAGTTGGTGGCAATATGTTATTCATTTGCTCTGGAAGGGAGTAGAAACAATATGTCAGTATTTACCATTTGAATGACAGAGGGTGGATGAATTCCTTGTTGCTCTGAGTATTAAACACTTACCTGGATTACCAAGAGAGGCTGTGAAGAGTGTCTCCAAGATTTTAAAAAGAGGATGGTTCCTTATTGGTTTATATGGATAGAGATGTTCTAAAGATAGGTGGTTGGCCTGTCAAACCTAAATATTTTTTTCTGTGTTAAATAATGCTTGTGATTACAGGATTTTTGTGGTTAATAATCTGCTTTATTCCCTGAATTTTTGTAGTTGAAGCGAGAGTGTATCGATGATGGATTTATTGCTGTGGTGGTAGCTACATATCAGGGTAGATGTAAGTATTTATTTGAAAGTAAACAAATCCAGAAATTGTGTTTGTGCGGCGTCCAGGCCATTCTCACTGTGTCCCTCCACTGCTCCCAAGGAGCTGGTGCTGCTCTTGCTGCTTCATGGCGCAGCCACGCTCTCGGTGCTAGCTTGGGCCCGACATGGCAGTCCAGCTGGCTCCTGGAGAGAAATACAGTTATTACCCCCTGCTTCTCTCCGAGGTGCTATAAAATATTTAACAGCAAGTGACAAAAATGGAAGTGCTTATCTGTGGTTCACCCTTCTGGTAGTTTAATGCAATCACACATTTTATGGAGGACATTAAAGGCTTTCTGATTCTTAGGACTAGATATTATGATGGATCTGTTTGTACTTATTCTTTAGATAAATGCAAATTGAGCATTTTCCAAGAAATTTCTTTAAATTTAATGTTTTAAAGTAGATCTACTGAAGTTAATTTTTTCTCAAGATGAGGCTCTCTCTAGTTACCTCATATGATTTGATATTTTTTGTGATTCTGCACTTAAGAATTCCCACTAAGGGCAGCCTGGGTGGCTTAGCGGTTTAGCACCTGCCTTCAGCCCAGAGCCTGATCCTGGAGACCCAGGATCGAGTCCCATGTCGGGCTCCCTGTATGGAGCCTGCTTCTCCTTCTGCCTGTGTCTCTGCCTCTCTCCCTCTCTCTCTCTCTCTCTCTCTCTCTCTCTCCCTGTGTCTCTCATGAATAAATAAAGCCTTTAAAAAGAAAAAAAAAGAATTCCCACTAAGGGGACTTCTGGGTGGCTCAGCGGTTGATCGTCTGCCTTTGGCTCAGGGTGTGATCCTGGAGTTTTGGGATAGAGTCCCGCATCGGGCTCCCTGCAGGGAGCCTGCTTCTCCCTCTGCCTGTGTCTCTGCCTGTCTCTGTGTCTATCATGAATAAATAAATAGAATTAAAAAAAAATTCCCACTAAGGGTTCAGCAGTATCACACCTTGCATGTGCATGAGGTACATCCTGCATGTCTCTGAGTGTGAAATTACTGTGTGGTGACCGACATTGTGTCCCCTGTAAGCCCAGCACAGCCAGTCTTTCCTCCACTGGTGCAACAGATCAGTGTTGCTTTGCATTATTTGTTGCATGTGAGTGCACGTGGTACAAAATGATGTGTTTTTGAACACTAGAATGACATGTAGCTCAGTGACAAGGTCATGCTTTGAGAGCCTGTGGACAACAAGAGCTCATGTGAAGAAATTAAAGATTTGCACATCATTCCTGTCACTCTCCTGTCCTGTCATTCCACATCATACACTTACTGAAAGGAATGTTAGAAGGAATCACCACATTAGCAGAATTGTCATTTTCTTTTTTTCAAAGTTGGCTCCACGCCCAATGTGGGGCTTAATCTTGACCCTGGGATCGAGTGTACTGACTGAGCCAGCCAGGTGCCCCACGGGTGCATTCATTTCATAGGAATATGCACTCCTTGTGTGCAGCTTCAGTGGATAAGCACCAATAAGGTGGTGAGACTCGGGGTGCCAATCTTGGCCAAGGAACAAAGCATAGATGACAGGCACACATGGACAGAGGCCACATTTTTGCTATCTTCTTCCCTTTTATTGCCCACCTTGGCCTGAAAAGGGGTGTTTAACCCCAGATCTATTCTGTCTGAAGAGGATTAGGCAGTTTTATAGGCAAGAAGACAGTGACTTTGACCTTCTGGAGTCTCAGAAGCTGCTTCATTTAAGTAGTAGCAGCCTTTACAGAAGGTGAGAAATGTCATAGTACAATCACTTCTGATACCCAGAATCAGACTTCATTTCAGCTACTGTGTAACATGTGTTGTTAGGCACCGTTACGCTGTCCTATTGTATTTTGTTTTGTTCAGTTAATGGTTAAAAACTTTGAACAATAAAATGAGATTTCTTTTCTTTTCTTTTCTTTTCTTTTCTTTTCTTTTCTTTTCTTTTCTTTTCTTTTCTTTTCTTTTCTTTCTCTCGTACTTCAATGATTCTTAGTAGCTGTGTAGGTATTACTGCCCTTTGATGATCAGTGACATAGTTCAGAAAGCTCCTCGTTCTTTCCTCCTGCTCCTCATCTTTCACTCTTGCCTAATGGTCACCGAGTTTGGAACTTTTTCCAGGAGCCTGTGCAGTTAGCCCTCAGAGCAGTATCGTCCTGGATTGGAGATAACATCCAAAGCCACAGAGCTGATGACTTTAAAAAGTGCCTCCTTTTTATGACACTGAATGGATTCATACTTGATCTGTAGAGAAAAACGGTTGATAGTGGGAAGAAAGATTTTTGTTAACATGCAGCCTTGTGCTGTAGTTAGGAGCCCCTGGAGACGTGGCTTTGGTTTCTAGTTCACATAGTGCTGGAGGTACCAAGTCTGTCCATTTTTCTCTATGATACATTTAATTTGAACACCCATCAGGGAGGCTGCAGCCCATGCCAGGAGGACCAGGACCCAGCATTTACCATTGTGTATCTTAGTGCTTCGCATTCCCAGGAATTCCCAAGATCCACCTACCTGATTCTTTTTAAAAGATTTTATTTATTTGGTTTAAAGATTTTATTTTTAAATAATCTGTACAGCCAACGTGGGGCTCAAACTTAGAACCCCGAGATCAGGAGTCAGGTACTCTGCTGACTGAGCCAGTCAGGTGCCCCTTACCTCTTAAAATGGCGCGAAATACATAGAAACCCAAAGGTTTCGGTTTTGTGTTAGTGAAGACATGGGGATAGAAGATGGACAGAAAGTCATCCTTGTCTGCACGGTGGCCCTTCCTCAGGGTCTCTGTCCCAGGTCTTTTGATCTGTCAGTCTGCACTCTCTCCATAGATGATCTCATCTGTTTCCATGGTGTTGGGTACCATCTGTGTGCTGGTGACTCCCAAATATATATCTTAGCTCTCCATTCTAAGCTACAGACATAGATATCCACCGGCCCACATCACTACCTAAATGTCTTGTGAAGCCTCAAATTTAACTGCCGTAAACCAAACTCTTTATCTTTTTTTTTTTTTTTTAAGATTTTATTTATTCATGAGAGACAGAGAGAGAGGGGCAGAGACACAGGTAGAGGGTGAAGCAGGCTCCCCGAAGGGAGCCTGATGTGGGACTTGATCCTGGGACCCCAGGACCACGCCCTGGGCTGAAGGCAGACGCTAAACCACTGAGCCACCCAGGTGTCCCTCAAACTCTTTATTTTGTTTAACCCTTCTTGACTGTGCTCATAGACAGGTTATATGGCCAATGTGTACCTCACTTTTCTGCCTTGTAAAATGTAATTGTAGGGGTGGTGAGGGGATAAATAATCCTTTCAGTGTGTGGCTGCCCTTAGGGGCTCCGGGGTCAAGGACAAAAATTACCCTGTGTGCTTAAATGTTAATGTTAAATTTCTATCTTGACTCTGTGGGTTTAATTTTTTTTTTTTTGACTCTGTGGGTTTAAATGAACATCATAAATATCTTTGAAAGAAAGCGGCAGGCAACAGGAAAATTTGTAAGATCTATATAAGGATAGAAAGAAGTTTCCTAATCTCAGCCCAGAAAATAGGATTTTTGCTGATGAGGACAGTAGACCCTTGAAAAACATCAGCTTGCACTGTGTGGGTCCACTGATAAACAGATTTCCTTTTTTTTTTTTTTTAAAACAATACTATGAGTACTGTTAAAAGTATTTTCTCTTCCTTATGATTTTCTTAACATTTTCTTTACCTTATTGTAAGAATATAGTAGATAATATACAAAATATGTGTTGTTTAGGTTATGGGTATAGGTTTCCATCAGCAGTAGGCTCTTAGTAGTTAAGTTTTTGGGGGAGTTAAAAGTTAACGTGTGGGTTTTCTACTGTACAGGAGTTGGCATCCCGATCCCTGCATTGTTCAAAGTTCAAATGTGTATCTACCTTTTAAGCATCTCTTTGCAGCAGCTGCTGGAGCCACCGTCATCTCTGTGCCAGATTTCTTGCTCATGTTGCTTCTCCACTGTCAGGCTGAGCACAGGCCCAGTGTGACTGGGAATGGTCCTTCGGTCTCTAAAATTTTTGTCGTACTGCTCATTTGAATTTTAAAAATTGAGGATTTATGACTTTTTATAGACTCAGGATCCTCAGCACTGCCTAAGCGCCTCATTTTTCCTCCCAGTCCACATCCGGTTGGTCACAGGTCCTGTTAGTTCCCTCGCACAGGTTCTTTCCAAACTGAGTGTGCCCTGCAACCTTGGTGTGCTGCATGTGCTCTGCAACTCCGTGCCTCTGGCCTCCAGTGCTGCTCAGCCTCCTTTCTCACTGCCACCGGCCTCTCCCCTTGGCCCCTTGTGCCACCTCCAGGATCACATTCCTAAAACACACTTAAAAGGCCTTCTCAAGGCTGACTGGTGCTCCCCACCTGCACTTCCTTCTGCCCTGTTGTCTTGGTTTTTCCATCCTTGCCATCTTCACAGGTGCTCTTCTTGCCCCACAGGCCTCACGGTTCCAATACTATCCCCACTTTGAGCTACCCCTCCCTCCAACACCTCTGCAGAGGGCCCTTCTCTCCATTTGTGTCTCCCAGAAAGCTATTGCTACATCTGTCTGAGAAGCTGCCCGTCACCCCCACGAGACCATGCGAGACAGAGAGCTTTATCCGTCTCTGTGTTCCTGGCACCTAGCACATCTTCTGGCCCGTATAGTAGGCGCAAATGTTTATTTGAATAAAGTTTTAAAAATTTCTTTCCATGGGGTGCCTGGGTGGCTCAGTGGTTGAGTGTCTCTGCCTTCGGCTCAGGGTGGGGTCCCGGGATCGAGTCCCACATCGGGCTCCCTGCATGGAGCCTTCTTCTCCCTCTGCCTGTGTATCTGCCTCTCTCTCCGTGTCTCTCATGAATAAATAAATAAATAAATGAATAAATAAATAAATAAAATCTTTTTAAAAGTAGTAAAATTTCTTTCCCAATTAGTAAGGAAGTTTTCTCTGAGAAAAAAAGTATTTTTTTTATTAGACCATATTGGGCATTCTTCCCTTATTTTACTCTCTTCTGAAAAGCTTTGTTAAATGTTTGTTTCTGTAGCGCCGCGCCCCCCCCCCCCCCCCCCCCCCCCCCCCCCCCCGCCCCCTGCCCTGGAAACCTTAAAGCACTCGCTTTGTCTTGGGTGGGATCTCCAGCAGCTTCTTTCTGGTAGTACTTACCTGATGTTTGAATTACCGGTGAGCCGTGCGCCTTGGAGGCCTACCCGTTAATGCTTGGCCAAATTGGGACTGGAGCGTATGCTACCTCTTGGTCTAGTTCTCTTTGCCTTGCAGCTGACAGATGCGGGTGGTGAGAACACTGGGCACAGCTTCCTAGATTGGATTGAGGAAATTTTGTTGATGCCGCTTTTCACATTTAAATTTTTAAGTAATCAATTGAACTGCAACTACTGTTAGTTTGCTCTAATTTATGGATTGATTATAATCTTGATAACTGAAATGTAAAATTTTGTACCTTTCCTCAAATTCAGAGTTTATTTAAATTCTCCACTTTTGTTCACAGCCCCAAATTCACCATTTAGTATTTAAAGTTGTTTTGTAAATGACTTTAGGATTTTGATTTTAATCTTGGTCAGCTTTGCTCCTTCTCAGGTTCCTCAACTGTAAATTGACTCCCACAGACTTGGAAAATTGAGATTAGAATGTAAAGATGTCCAGGCTTTTTGAACTGTGGCCACTCCTTCTATCAAAATAAACAAAATGCAGAAGTAGACCTCTGAAATTTGAAATGCTACTTCCTTGACAAGCTTTAAAGTCATCAGAGCTTTCTTCTTTTCAGGTCATGGCTGTAGTCAAGCCAAAGGTTACTTTTAAGGATTAGAGATCCGCTTGCCTTGAGATTCATTGGTGAGCCCAGTTGGCTGCTCAGTTGGCTGCTGCAGACCAGTCTAGGCCCTGTCTTGAGTGGATGTGTGCTAAAAATAGATGATTCATTTTGGGTTGGCACAGCACAAGCTCTGGACTGTTTTTGTTGCTTGTTTCAGATTGGACTTTGTGTGTGTGCCTGTGAGTGGATCTTTGTGTGTACGGTAGACCCTAATAATAGTGACTTTGCTTTTCTTACTGTGGGGTTTTATCTACAACCCCCACCCCCTGCCCTCGACCCCCATAAATTTTCCGCCTCTTTCTCCTCACAAACAGGCAAAGAAAGGAAGAGAAGATTTTTTGAGATAACTTAGAGCTCTAAATTGGAAGGGTCATTTGAAATGATGTTACTCCTCTTATAAATGTAGCCCATTATAAATCAGGTGATAATGGCATGAGAGAAATGACAGTGGGAAATAATTAATTTTTTATTTTAAAAATATATCAATATAGGGCAGCCCTGGTGGCTCAGCAGGTTTAGCACTGCCTCCAGCCCAGGGTGTGATCCTGGAGACCCAGGCTCGAGTCCACGTTGGGCTCCCTGCAGGGAGCCTGCTTCTCCCTCTGCCTATGTCTCTGCCTCTCTCTCTCTCTCTCTGTGTGTGTCTCTATGAATAAATAAAATAAAACAAAACAAAACAAAATAAAATAAAATAAAAATATATCAATATATGAGTTGGTCCTTGGACTTGGAGTAAGGTTATTATGCAAATTATGGCAGACAGTTGACAGTGGCCCTGCCCTGATAATATTTTCTTGGGGGAAGAATTCCTTCTAATATCTTTAATCTTTTCCAGTTATGTGTTTGAGAAGGTTGGTAGAAGGAGTGACTGATAATACTGTAAATCCTTGCGAATTGTCTGATCATTTTGTTGGGAAAGACAATGTGGGAAAGGAGGGAGGAAGGGGAGAGGCTTTGGCAACAAAAGATCAAATCTTCCTTGACCTTCATCCTGCCAGGATCACTTTTCTTTTTAGTACTGAAAACAGCATGATATATTAGAAAGAGTATATGGGCTTTGGAGCCATGGACCAGAAACTAAATCTTGCCAAGCTACCTAACCTATGTCTTAGGTATTCTCCCTCTTTTTCTCTTCCCTCCCTCTCTCCATTCCCTCCCTCTGTTCCTTCCTTCCTGAATGAGAGAGGCAGAGACAGAGGAGGATGAAGGGGGGTGGCGGGGAGACAGGCAGACCGTCTGTATCCTGTGACCCTGAGATCATGAACTGAGCTGAAATCAGGAGTCGGACGCTTAACTGAGCCACCCAGGGGCCCCAGTTTTCCTGATCTTTAAAATAAAGATGGTAATGTCCATCTCACATGGAGTTGTGAGGTTTTAAGGAGATAATGTTTATGCTCAAGAGGTAGTGGGTGGTATTTTATGATCACACGCTTTGGAATCAGGCCAGTTATACTCAGTTGCTTTACCTTGGGCAAGTAGGTAACCTTCTCTGGGCCCATTTCTGTACGTGTATAAAACAAATATAATAATGCATACCAGTTGAGAAATCATGATTTTAACCATTTAGTAAGCTGGTAGAGGCCACAGAGAAGGAATATGTAAATTTAGCTTGGTAGTTCTCTTCGTTTGTTTACCATCTAATTTTGGTATCAGAATTAGAGTTCTTGGGCAGCCCGGGTAGCTCAGCGGTTTAGCGCCTACCTTCAGCCCAGGGCGTGATCCTGGAGACCTGGGATGGAGTCCCACATCGGGCTCCCTGCATGGAGCCTGCTTCTCCCTCTGCCTGTGTCTCTGCCTCTCTCTCTCTCTCTCTGTTCTCTCTCATGAATAAATAAATAAAATTAAAAAAAAAAGAATTAGAGTTCTTTACTAGCAAAATTACAAAAGTTTACATCCCTTCCTTACTATACAATCTCTTTTAAAAAAATTATTTTGTGTCCTGACATTATTTCAGTGCTTTCACTTCCAGTTCTATCTTTTTGCCTTTTTTTTTTTTAATTTTTTTTATTTATTTATGATAGGCACACCGTGAGAGAGAGAGAGAGAGAGGCAGAGACACAGGCAGAGGGAGAAGCAGGCTCCACGCACCGGGAGCCTGATGTGGGATTCGATCCCGGGTCTCCAGGATCGCGCCCTGGGCCAAAGGCAGGCGCTAGACCACTGCGCCACTCAGGGATCCCTCTTTTTACCTTTAATTCATTCCTCCAATTTGGTAAACTGGTTCTTGATCATTCTTTAAAAAGCAAACAAAATGATAATAAAAATAAGGCACTGTAGATTGTGCACTGGAATTGTACTGCCAAAGGTTACTTCAATTAAGCATCTTAAGCCAATATTCAGGAAATGCATATATTTGGTAATAAATACTGATAAGTAAACATTTGGGTAAATATCAGGTAAGTATTTTCATTTCTGCTAAGTAAAAATCCTCCAATAAATCAAGAGCATGTTTTAAAATACAACTTATGAGGAAAGAACGTGTTTTAAAAAAATGTCATTTCAAATCAGTATTCTCATTCCTCAGCAATCTTTCCATATTTAGAGATGAGTGAAGTTCGAAGGTCAGCTGCTAGTTCATCCTGTACTTTTCTGAAATGACCATCTGTTTAGGCTTTTAACATTAAAAAAGTTTCCTTCTTCCCTCCCTCTCTCTTTCCCTTCGTCCCTGCCTGTTTGTAATTTCTGTCTAGGATTAATATGTAGGGAATTCTACAAACCAGGCATGATATGTAGTACCTCACATGACTTTTATACCTTTTCCGTATTCTTGGTATTCAGTTTAAAGAAATGTTTTAAAGTTGTGTTTGTTCTGTATTGCTTCCAGATAAAATTATTTCACTTTTGCCATCTAAAAGGATAAAAGTAAATTAATAAGAAAATTTACTTTGGGCCTTTTAGGCTGAGTCCCAAGTATTTGATTCAGAGACTGAACGTACTCTCCTGTAGGTAAAATAGGATCCGTTGGAGGCAGGGAATGTGAGCAGGACTCCTCTTCAGAAGAGAGCCCTGGGAGGAGAGAGAAAGGAAATAATAATAGCCAGGAGGTAAGGGGCGGTTGCTAAGACAGAAAGCCAGAAGCAAAAGCTGCTACAAAACAAGATCTGGTTTAAAATGGAGAGAAAAAAATTAGCTCAAGGGACTCTGGCTTTCTTATTCTCATCAACCATGTATCATTGTTTTTGAATCTGTACTCTGATTTTCCCATACTTGATGGTTTTTCTCTTGTTGCTTTGTATTGTGGAGTACAGTTGTTATATCTGCTTCTGTCGAATTAGAGTCTTTTAATTATTTTTTACTTTTTTCCTCTCATTCCATCACTTCTTGTCAGCTTCCAGGAGTCTCTTTGAAACAATGTATTTTGATATTCAGGCTGTTTTTCCCACCAGCCTTCTTAAGGGCTCTGACCTACTTAAAGGAGGAAGAAAACCCTAAAATATACACTATTTTGGGTGTGAAGAACTGGACGTATTGCTTCAGTGGTGCCTTGATAATTCAGGAAAAAGTCCTTTGTTCTCTGTATGGTTTTTATTGAATGACTTCCTGTGCAAAAAAATTGGATCAACATTTTTTTTCTGATTTAAGGAAGGAGTGATACAGCTCTATTTTGCATTTTCTGATGCTAGTTATATTGCAGTTTTCTAAGATGTTTTTCTTTAAAATTTTGGATTTGTGAGGATATAGAAAGATTTATCTTCTTGTTCTCACTTTTGCCCGTTGATAAAAATAAATTGTGCTAGGGAAGAATTTATAATTCATAGCCTCTTCTGATGAATGGTACTGTTTCTAAAGTAGAGGTTTCTAATCACTAGACTGAGCTATTCAGATATGTAGGGCAGCCATACACTTGGGTTTGCCAAGGATAGCCCCAATTTAAGTATGTTTTCTTGGCTTATTAATAGAGAAAGGAAAGAAAGAAGTCCTTTCACTCTTAGAAGTGTATTGGAATAATGAATTATGTGGTCACCCTGGCTTAATGTCTTCATAGATCTCCAGTGTGGTTACTGTGTCCACACCTTCTCTGGGGTCAGAATGTCCATTTGGGCAGAAAGCTTGGGAAGGTGTTCCAAAATGATTTTAGTTATATCTGTCTAGGTGGTGAGATTATAAATGATGTTACATTCTTCAGTGTACATGCTCTGCTTTCCAACTTTCTACTAAACAAAATGATTTTGTTACTAAAACGAAAACAGAAGAACCAACGTTTTCAAAAATTGTTTATGTTTAACAAAAATAAAATGGAGACTGTGTATTGGTGAAGCCTGTCAATCAGGCTTTCATGTTCCAAGCAATACAAACTAACTTCTATTTTCACTAAGAAATACAATTTATTAGAATGATTGAAACACAGTTGTCTCTGGAACCATGGAGAGGTTAGGAGTACTGACCCCCACCAGTAAAAAAATTTGCATATAACTTTTGATGCCCTAAAACATAACCACTAATAGCCTAAGCTTACTGTTGACTGGAACAAGGGTGCAGTGTTGATACAGCACAAATTTTGTATGTTACATGTAATGGAGGATAGTCTGAAGAAATGCAGGCAGGGGAAGGGGCTAAAAAGGAAGCTACTCTTAAAAGGAAAAAGACTCCATTCTGTTATTCTGCACCACCCTGGAAGGAGCCCCTCCACCTTTCCCACGTAAAGAACTACCTGCCAGGTAGATGGACATGTGGACAGAAACCTGATTGGTTGACAGGTGCATGGAGGGTTAATCAGATTAAAACACCCACCAAGGGGATCCCTGGGTGGCTCAGCGGTTTGGCGCCTGCCTTTGGCCCAGGGTGCGATTCTGGAGTCCCGGGATCAGGTCCCACGTCAGGCTCCTGGCATGGAGCCTGCTCCTCATTCCTCCTCTCTCTCTCTCTCTCTCTCTCTCATGAATAAATAAATCTTTTTAAAAAAAATAAATAAAACACCCACCAAAAAGCCCATAAAACCCAACCGTTAGACTTTGGAACTCCAATGGCAACCCTCTCAGGTCCCCTCCTTTGAGAGTTTTGTACTATTGCTCAATAAACTTTGCTGCCCACCACTCTTTGGTCTGCCTCTTTAGAGCGGTGTGTGATCAAGAACCACAGGCACTAAAGGAAAAGAAATCCTAAAACGTGTTTTATAATCTATTCTTACAATAAAGTAAACTAGGGAAAGGAAAATGTTACAGAATTCATAAGGCAGAGAAAACACACTTCTAGAACTCTACTATATTTGTCATTAGTATAAATTTGTGTTGTCTGTTGATAGCATGAACTTTCTATCAGTAACTGCATTAATATTATCTCACATGATACAAAATACTGTAGCTATTACCCATATTACTAACACTAGAGATCAGAAATGAAAACCTAGAGGTACCTGGGTGGTTCATTTGGTTAAGCAACCAACTCTTGGTTTTGGCTCAGGTCATGATTTCAGGGTCCTTGGAACTAACCCTGTGTCAAGCTCTATGCTCAGCAGGAAGTCGGTTTGAGAATTTTCTCTCTCCTTTACTTCTCATAGGCTGATAAGCAGTACCTCTAGTGAGAGGCAGGCATACTGTACAGTAATTTAGCACAGGGATGCCTGGGTGGCTTAGCGGTTGTGTGTCTGCCTCCAGCTCAGGTCATGATCCTGCAGTCCTGGGATTGAGTCTCACATTGGGCTCCCCGAAGGGAGCCTGCTTCTCCCTCTGCCTGTGTCTCTGCCTCTCTCTCTGTGTCTCTCATAAATAAATAAAATCTTTAAAAAAAAGAAAATTAGCACTGTATTTTATATTAACTATCGCTCACCTTATGCCTATGTAAGAATAGACTATCCATTTCCATGCAAGTCTTGGATGCAGTGTTTTTTCTGGTGAATATGTAGGCGATGGTGATGATAATGTGATGACGATGATGATGATGATGATGACTACAACACAGAAATGTCTCAATTCAATTCACTGAAATGTCTCAATTCAGTGCTTGTCCTACAATTATTAGATTTTCACACAAAGACAATCCCATACACAATAGAGAAGTTTATTCCCTGTATGGCATGGTGATTGTTTACTGTTCACTAAGTGGAGGTGGGTCATCCATCATAAAGTCTTCATCCTTGTCATCTTGGAGTTGCATAGGCTGAGGAGGAAGTAAAAGAAGAGGAAGGGTTGGTCTTGCTCTCTTAAGAGTGGCAGAGGTGGAAGAGGTAAAGGAGATGGAAGGGGAGGCCAGAGAGGCAGGCACACCAGGTGTTATCCTACGGGACTACATTGTAATAGACTTCTTTTGCTTTTTAATTTTTCTAAAAATGTTTCTATATAGTACCAATCCTTCTTGCACTATTTAGTTTCAGCACCCATTATCACAGAAGGGGCCGGGTCCTGAAAGAAATCAATACCAGTCTTGAGTGATTGGAACCCTTCTTCCAGATTGTCCAGTGTCAGTTTGTTTTCCGGCACTGCTTCTCCTGTGACTTGCTCATCATCTGGTGGTGTATGAGAGCACTTAATTTCCATCGAGTCATCTCTGGTGTGGTGTCTTAGCTCTTGAGTTTTTCTGAGATCCATATCTTGAAACCTTTTACTCCCCCACCATTTTTGCCATATCAACAGTTTCTTTCATGATTTCCTTGACTGGCTCTGTTGTAAATCCTGTGAAGTCAGGCATAACATCTGGACACAGTTTTCTACAGCAGGATTGTATTGTTCCAGGCTTGATGACTTTCACAGCTTTTTCTATAACAGCAGTAGCATCTTCAGTGGTGTAATCCTTCTAGGGTTCTCTTCCATAGTGTTCACAGTCCTTTCCATTGTATATCACCATGTGTAATGAGCCTTAATGACCCCTGATCTAGAGGCTGAATTAGAGTCATTGTGTTTTAGGGCAAGTAGTCCATTTTCAGGCCTTTGATGTTGATCTCATGGGGTTCTGGGTGGCTGCGGGCATTGTCCAGTATCAAAAGAACTTTAAAAGGCAGCCCCTTACTGGCAAGGCAGTTCAGGGACAAAGCTGGAGGGAACCCATCCAGGCCCCGGGGTATACAACCAAAAGACTGGCAGCTGATGTTTATCTTTCCCCTTCCGGGCTCAGGGGTTAGCAGCTTTACAGATAAGGGCAATACTGATCATAAACTGGACTGCATTTTACAAAACAGTAGAGCTAGACTGTTCCTTCCTGCCTTAAATCCTGGCACTTGCCTCTCCTTACTTAGAAATATCCTTTGTGGCACTCTTATCCGGGGTAGGGCACTTTGGTCTGCATTAAAAACCTGTTCAGGCAGATAGCCTTTCTCCTCAGTAATTTTCTTAATGGCATCTGAGAAGTCATTTGCCGTCTCTTGGTTGGCAGAAGCTGCTTCTCCTGTTATCCTAACTTTTTAAAAGCCAAATCTCTTTCTAAAATTATCAAACCATCCTTTGCTGGCATTAAAATTTCCAGCTTTAGATCGTTAACTTGCCTTTTACTTGAAGTTGTCATATAATGACTTGGCTTTTACTTGAATCTTATTAGTCTTTGAGGTATGCCTTTCTTATAGCAATCCTGCACCCACATAAAAGCTGCATTTTCAATATGGGATAAAAATATATTTTCCCAAAGGTCCAAGGTTTTCATGCCTGCTGCCGTAGCCGCAGTGACAGCTTCATTAACGTCCTTTTCTTTTTTCTGCAGTGGTCCCTACACTGGATTCATTTATCTTGAATTGGTGGACCACCATAACTGAAAAGACCTCACTCCATGTACATACCGAGCAGTTGAATTTTTTCTTGGGAGCACTTCCACAATCACCAGAGGCACTTCTTAGGGGCCTGATGGTGTTATTCAGAGTTTACAGTACTGCACTAAACACAACGAAAAATACCTGAGAACTGTGAGATGTGTTGAGATCACTTTTACCAAGATACACAGTTTCCTGGAGAGACAGTCTGCTTGTGCAGTGATCAGGTTCACCCTGTACTTTAATGGGTACTTGCTACACTTGAGCTCCCCACGGTAGCTGCAGAGGTGGCTCTGAAGTTATTCCAGTAGTGCAGTGTGTATTACAGTTAACTTGATATGGTTATGATTTATTACTGCATCCTTATGTTTATATTTCTCCTAACTGCAAATGGTACCATGTACAGTCTCTGTGGGTTTTAATAAATTTTAACTTTGTATAAGGTGTATATTTTACAGTAGTGAATAGAATAGTATCTACATCTATTTTATGTATTTGTGACATACCTAATATTTTTGAAGTTTTTTAATATTTCTAAGCCATGCAGTTTGTGTGTTTATTCAAATTGTCAAAAATCTCCAGAAAAATTTACAATATATTTATAAAAAAAAAAAAACTTCCCTGTAGGTGGACCTTACAGTTCAAACCCATGCTATTCAGGGGTCACAGATGTAGATGGAGGAACAACAGAGAAGCTGGGGGACTGGTGGCCAACAGCCCCCACCATGTCTCTGGATCCACCTTGGGTCATCATGGCTACTGGATATGCTCCATCATTGTAGCTAGACCCTTCCTGCTGTGATTTTGCTTCCTGGGCCTTCAGCCTGTGCTTTGGCCTTCAAGGAGCAGGAACAGATCACATCTTCTCCAGGAGTGGGAGGCAGAGCTTTATGGTGACTCCTGTATGAACTTTTTTTTTTTTTTTTAATCTAGTCACATCCAAGAGAAGAGGCTAATAATAATAATGATAATGGTCTACTTCTCTTAGTATGGTATCTCTTAGGAATTTGAATGAAGCATGCAGCATCTTTAAATGGAATCTGCTTTGATTTGAAAATGATCATTAATTACCACTAGTTGAGAGTCCCAAGTAATGTTGCTTTGCTGTTTACCCTGCATGATTCAGCCCTTACTTAGAACCTCTTGTCATTTGTCTGGTTGGGGGAGGATGGAATAGTTATTTTGACAGAGGGGTTGATTTAGATACATGCTTTGCCTCTAGCTCTAGGTTATTTTGCTCATGAGTTGTTTCAAACTTAATAATACTGTAGCTTTTTTAGTGCTTTAATTGTCAGAATGTACTGCTGCTGTTATTGGCTGTTTATAAACATTTAAATGCTTTACCCGAAATCTGTCCAAAACTTACATGTATATAATGAACCTAAGACCAAGCAAGGAAAACCAGAAATCTCCTGTGTTAATTGCTCTGGATATGCTTACTTAGGTTCTTAAAGTTTGGCCTTTTAAAAAAAATTTTTATTTACTTATTTGAGAGAGAATGTGCACAAGTGGAGGGGAGGGGCAGAGGGAGAGGGAGAAGCAGATTCCCCGCTGAGCTGGGAGCCTGATGTGGGGGACTCTGGAACTTTGACCTGGGACAAAGACAGATGCTTAACCGTCTGAGCCACCCAGGCGCCCTGCCCTGGCTTGTGGTTTTAATAGAGCACCCAAGTATCTCATGTCTAGTAGCAGAAGTCATCTGTGTGAAACTCTTCACTTATCAGAGTCAAGTTATTCAAGCTTTTAAACATACATGATAATTATAGGAAAAACTGTGTAGCTTCAAAGTTAAGTCTGGTTTACATTTTTCTAATCAGAAGTGGAATGTGAGGTTTAAGTAGTGTTTAGAGTTCCTTTCAGGGATGAAAAAATATTTGGGCCCCAGAAGAATTACCAGCTTAATGGTTTGCTCCTCTGAACTTCTAGTTGTTTTAGTAAGGAAGATGTATTTGATGAACACCATATTTGCACATTCTTCTCCTAGGAGTTACAACATTTAATTGATCCAAGTAAAGGTGTGAGTGTGTTTTGAGAATGTGCTGAGTAGGTTGCATAATTTAGTGAATCTTTTATTAGTAGATTTGCAGTAGAGAGTGGGAATATGCAGGATGTTATGACAAATAAAATTTTTAGATTTTCTATTCTAATTTTTTCCTTTAAGTTTTGGGATTAATCATTTTGGCAGCCTACAGTGCGGTATTTCAGAAAGTCACCTTTTCTCTCTTCTCCTCTTCGCTTCTCTTTCTCTTTCTCTTCTCCTTCTCTTCAGGCTTCATGCCCAGTGTGGAGCCCAATGTGGGATTTGAACTTAATAACCCTGAGATCAAGACCTGGGCTGAGACTGAGTCAGTCCCTCAGGCACCCCCACGAAAGTCACTTTTCAAACCACATTTGATCAAAAGCATAAAGCTTGTGGGTTGTTTTTTTGTTTTGTTTTGTTTTTGAGAATTGTTTCTGTGTGTTGCTGTAAAATGTCTTGAGTTTCTGGTAGTTTCAGAAAGCTGATGATGTGTGGTGTACTGGCAGCTCCCCATACATAGAGCCTGTCATGGCACAAACGTAACTTCACAATATCACCTGCTATAATTTAAGGTGAATCCTCAAACCATTGTCTGTCTCCTCAGAGACATTATGTCATGTTCTGCATCTTGCAGCACTGTGTAAAATGGTGTTCCCAAACTGCTGTTCTGATTCTCTCTCTACATTTGTGGACGTGGCTCATTTGGCTTTTTTTCATTTATTTATAGCTCCTTAATAAAAATCTTGAAGCAATTCATCTTAATTGCTTAAATTTGGTATTTCACATCTGGTGTCCATAGAAACTTCCTTGGTACCCCTTGTTTATATGTTATGCTGCATTGGTTTGCCCTCATCTCCTTTTTGTCTGGCAACCAAACTATAGGTCACTCTTGTCAGCAGTATCATATTAAAGATGTTTGGCTTCTGTGTCAAAGATTTGGGGTTTTCTAATCTTGGAACCATTGTTTACTAGCTGTGTGACCTGAAATGGGTCTCTTATATTACCCTAAAATCTGTCATTACTTGACATTGGACTAAGAAAGAAAATTCACTGTTGATTAAACTGTGTTACACTATTGATTGCAAAATGCATCCTGCTTTCAGAAATTATACATGTGAAAAATATACTATATAAGTGAAATGTGTTATATGTGACAGCTCCATTCCCCATAAAAATCACAAGTCTTGTAATGTCATTTCCCCGCTTGAAATTCCTCAATGATTCGCATAACCTTAAAGACACAGTCAAAACCCATAACATCATAAACAAGGGAAAGGCCTGTGTCTTCTGGCCATGAGTGTGGTGCCCAACGGCATTGGCATCACCTGGGAACTTTTTAGAAACAGGACTTCTCAGAACCTATCCCATTTCTTTGAAGCAGAAACTTGGGGATAGATCCAGGAGATTCTCATATATGCCAAAGTGAGAACTTCGATCTAGGTCAACCTGTTTTAAGTTTCTCCCCTGCCCTTCCTTTTATGCCTATTTAAGTTAATGTAGAAGTAGTGGGAACTGCTTGGGTGTGAGTACTCCCCTTCCCAATAAGTTATCCCTCAGAAGAGAGCAATGCAAGCATCTCTCATGTTAGGGTTGACTCTAATCTCAATGACATTATTTTGCATAGCAAAGAACTCTTTGTAATAAAATATTATAAATCAAAATGGTTTCAGGAGCACCTGGGTGGCTCAGTGATTGAGCGTCTTTGGCTCAGGTTGTGATCCCAGGGTCCTGGGATTGAGTTCTGCATCAGTCTCCTGGCAGAGAGCCTGCTTCTGCACTTCTCCGTCTACCTGTGTCTCTGCCTCTCTGTCTCTCATGAATAAATAAATAAAATCTTAAAAAACAAAACAAAATGATTTCAATCAGTGCTTAATTTTATATATATTTAGAATTCACTAGTGGAAGAGGTAAAAAAAGGCAAAGGCATTTTAACAGATTTTGAAATATTTATCACAGTTGCAAGTGTTGACTATCTTTCCAACACCTTTTAAAGATCACACAAAAAGCAAAATAAGTGATTGTGATATGGAGGTTATGGTGTGTGTGTGTGTGTGTGTGTGTGTGTGTGTGTGTGTAAAATCAAATGGAAAACCGAATGGATGGTTATTTCTGACTTGGGATAACAGTTCCAGAGGCAATATCATATTTATTTAAATAAAAATAAGAATAAAAGTGCATCACAAAAGGCCTAGAAATATACTGTAAATTGGAAAACCTACTTTAAAGAATTGGCTTTCCTGATGAATACAATGATGACAAAAATGCTTATGAAGCATTGGAATAAACTTGCTTCATGAATGTAAGAAAAATAATGTTTTATAACGTGCACTTAACTATGCTTAAGTTAAAAATTATGATTAAACAGTTGTTTAACTTCTGTTCCTAGAAGTTTAGCACAAAATTTTTTTTTGGGGGGGTAAATGTCAAATAATATTTACAATTTAAAAAACTCCTTTGTCCTCTCTGCCTGGAATGGTCTACCTCCCCTTCCCCTTTGTAGGCTGCTTGTATTTTTCTGCCCGTGTTTACTAGACCCTTTTTCTTTCCCACTCTTGAGGTTAAGAATACCTTTTCCCTGCCTCCTGTAACACCTGGTAAGTGCTGCACATCGGTGCTTTCCTGCTTTCTTTTCTTCTGTTTGCTGCTTTATTTTTTCTATTAATGTGTAAGTTATTTTAAGGCTTTCTCTTTGGGGTAATTCATAGCCATGTATATGGAGCATGGGTTTTATAGACAGTCTCAGTTTGAAGGATGGCTTAGGCACCATTTAGGTTTATCACCTGGCTAATGTTACGTAGTCTTTCTCTGTCTCCCAAAATTGAAGGTGATAATTAGTTTGTTGAGTTATATTGAGGATTGAAGTGGTACAGTTGAGCGTCAGTAAATGATTATTATTCAGTTTTGTCTTCAGTGTTTCATAGGGACCCAAGGTATATTTCTTAAGTAAGGTAGAGGAGTTCTATCTAATTTACATTCCATTATGTCTGAATAGATCAAAAAGCAATTGTAAATCATAGGTGAAATATTGGTGTATGTTTCAAAAATCTTATTTACTAACATATTTGCATTGTTTCAAACAGTATTTGTTTAATTCTCTCTCTTAAAAAAATTACCCACAGTCTGACATTCTAGTAGCAACTACTGATATACATCTGTGATCTTCCTCTTGTCAGTTTTTTTTTTTTTTTTTACATAATGTAGTTGACTGAAATTTGGTCTCATTTATCTGATGATGACCGAAATAGAAGTCTTCTTAATGTGTGTGATTTAAATAGTGACTTAAGCTTCATGTAAATTATGAAAAAGATTAAACTGAGGCCTTATTTTGATATAACAATAATTATAAATTATTAAAATTAATTTTATTTTACACATAAAAATTGAGCATTGTTTCATCTGTAGGCCAGTTTATTGAATGAGCAAAAGATGACTCACATGCTGTTTCTGGTGTAATATTTCTCACCCCCAATATATTTTTCACTTCATAATTCAATTTGGCTCAAATTATTGAGAAAATCGTTTTTGGTGGAAGTAGTTGAAAACTTCATCGTTTTTCCAGTGTTCTGATTCTTTCATGCTCCCGTTATTCTTTCTTGAAAAAGTTGGTATATATGTATTATCCTTGTTGATATTGTCCCCTGTAGTTGTTAGTTGGCCTGTCAGGTTCTTCGTCAGTAGCTTTCTCTGTTATTAATAGCAACATTTATTGTTGTCACCATGAAATCTTGAATATTCTCAGGATTTCTGCTTTTACTAAATTGTATCTGTGTTCTGTTGTCAGATGCTTAGTTTCAGTGGAAGACTAATCTGTGCCTCCATTAAACAGATATATTTTTTTAAAGTATGGAGAGATACTTGATTTGATCATAATTTTATGAATGGTCAACTTATTAATGAATATTTTATGTTTTTTTTTCTTTTGCAACCTCATCACTTTTGAGATTTAGATTATAAAGTGTTTGCCAGTTTTGCTTTAATGTACTACAAACTCCTTGTAAATTTCATTTAAAAAATAAATTTTAGGGGCACCTGGATGGCACAGTCGTTTAAGTGTCCTGACTCTTGGTTTCTGCTCAGAGCATGATCTAGGGTTGTGAGATTGAGCCCTTTGTTGGGCTCCATACCCAGTGATTCTGGGTATACCCGGATACCCAGTCTGCTTGGGATTCTCTCTCTTCCTCTCCCCACTGTGCACACCTCCGTTGCACTTCTCCCCCCTACAAATAAGTCTTTTTTTCTTTCTTTCATTCTTTCTTTCTTTCTCTCTTTCTTTCTTTCTTTCTTTCTTTTTTTTTTTTTTTTTACAAATAAACCTTTAAAACAATTTTTTACTTTTAATTCAAAAATATCGAATAGGGATCTATACTATATCTGCTATTGTTTACATCTTTTAATTGAAAAATGTTTGGAATGTTTTCTGTGGACAAATTCCTAAGGAAAAGTCTTAAGATAGACCATTTTAAAGGTTTCTGATACGTATTAGTGATTTTAGCAATTTACATTCATCAGCAGCGTATGAGTGCTGACGTCAGTATACCTTTATATGTGTGTATGGTTTTTAAAAATAGGAACAGAGGTACTGACAGTGGCTTAGTTGGGTAAACATCTGCCTTTGGCTCAGATAATGATCCTGAGGTCCTTGGTGATGTAGTTTTGGAATATAGGTGAGGTTTGGTGGGATGAGGTCCGGGGGCAACGACCAAGAAAGAATTTTTGAAACGTCTTTGGTTCAAAATGGTGGTTTTATTAAAGCAGGGGGACAGGACCTGTGTGCAGGAAGAGCTGCTGCCCCAGGCTGGTGAGGGGTGGCTGATTATATACTTGGGAGTTGGGAGAGGTTTGGGGATAGCGTACTCTCTAAGGAAGTTTGGAAGCAAGGTTTCCAGGACCTTGAGGCGGCTAGCTATTGTTGGGAAAAGGTTATTTATTACTGTCTAATAAAACCTTAGTCATGAGACCCTTCAGATGTATAATAGTGGGCCATATGCTTGTGGGATGATTGCCAACACATATCGTGGGGGATTTAGAGATACAGGAAATTTCTACAGTAACTTTTGTACGTTAAAGTAAACTCACAGGGTCCTAAAGAATCGGGCTAAGATTGCCTTTTGCCCTTAGCAGAGTATTAACATTGAGGCAGTTGAGTCTGTAGAGGAATGCTCCCCTGCCTGTTTCAAGGACTTGTCAGTGTGCTGCCCCCGTCTTGTGCTTTGTCCTCAGCTAGTCCTCTGTTCCCCCACCACTGGGATCCAGCCCCACATTGGGCTCCCTGTTCAGCGGGGAGTCTGCTTCTCCCTGTCCCTCCGCTGCTCCCCTTGCTCATGCTCTCACTCTCTCTCAAATAAAATCTTAAAAAAAATAAAAAATAAAAACTTAGAACAAATGTAAAAAGCGAATCAAGGGCATCTGATTGGGTATATATTCCTTTTATAGGAAAGTAAATCCATTCCGTGGGTAGATGTTTTCAGCTTCCTGTGTTCCTTCAATCACCTTGCTTACGTGTGTCACAGTAATCCGTCTAAGGCATACATGGTCCTGTCATATCAGTATCTTCCATGTACTGGCTCCTCACCTTTCTCTGGATTTTAGAGCCTGGCAGTGATGGTCTCCAGCTTGTTGTCTCCACCGTATTTACAGCTGAGTTTGATGTAATCCATGGGTGCTGCTCAACGGGAGTGCCACGTTTGCCTTGGCTATAGTTACTGCTCCCTCTGAAATGCTCCCGTCTCCATCTCTGTCAGAGTCTGACACATTCTTCAAGTCCCATCCTAAGTATCTTTATCATTTGCTTAAGGACTACCTTTCCCTTCCAGTAAAGGATTCTTATGGTTTTGGTCACTTTCATCCACAGATACTCTTGCTGAGACTGAGCCGCAGTGTCCTGCTGGCCGATTGTGTTCCTTCATGCTCTTGGGTTTTAAGGTTAGAAGAGGGACCTCAGTCTCCCTGTAGATAATGTCCTCCCCACTTCTGTCAGGCCCCTGCCTGTATGTCAGGACCCGGTTCAATTCTACACCTCCTGGAAACCTTCCTGGATCACTAAGTCCTTATCAGGTTCATCACAACCATTTAGTTCTTCAATTAAAAGCTGTTTTGCTTTTTTTGCCTTGACTCCTGGGCTAGATTCCTGTGACAGTGACTCTGCTTCACTGCCTCTGTTTCCACTCTTACCCCATAGTATACTCAGATGTTTTTGGTCTCTGTGTGGTTCCTTGACATTTTTTTTTTTTTAAAGATTCTATTTATTTATTCATGAGAGACACACACACACACAGAGAAAGAGAGAGGCAGAGACACAGGCAGAGGGAGAAGCAGGCTCCATGCAGAGAGCCCGACGTGGGACTCTATCCAGTCTCCAGGATCAGGCCCTGAGCTGAAGGTGGCACTAAACCTCTGAGCCACCTGGGCTGCCCAAGTTCCTTGACATTTCTTACCTCATGGCCTCAGTGCCATCCATTAATTTAACCAGAACCTATTCCTATTCAACGATCATGGATCCTGACTATAGAATTTTATTCCTGCACTCCTTCTCCATCTGTAGGGCAGAGTGTGGGATGAGAGGGAAGGAGAGAATTATCTCTGTGACAGCAAAGCTTAAGGCCGTGTGTTTGATTCAGTGAAGGTGAGATACCTACATGTCTGGATTTTCTGAGTGTTAGCGTAGAAAGGCAGGCCCTTTAAAGCAGCACTGTCCCTTCACATTTTAGGGTAGTTTATATGCTTGCTTAGTTGAGCTGAACTCACTGCAGTTTTCTTACTCTCTTGGGTACCAGCTTTTTAAACAACTGTTGGTGGGCCAGTGTCATTCCAGCATCAATTCCACAGTGAAAAGGCAGCAAAGAGGCTGCTGCTTCTGTGAACAGTAGTTACACTTAATCAGCAGAAACCGAAATGTTTCTATATAAAAGTGATAGATGACTGTATATATTAATTTCCTCCAAAGTAAACAAAAAGATGTTTTGGTATCCTCCTTTGATGTCATGTCTATGGGCTTCTTACCCACACATCTAAAGAACTTAATATTGCAGCTTTCATACTCCCTTTAGTATCTAGATGTTGGAGTGTCATAAATTTGTTTTATTTATTCATTTTTTATTTTATTTTTAAACAAATTTTATTCATTAATGAGAGACACAGAGAGGCAGAGACATAGGAGAGGGAGAAGCAGGCTCCCCATGGGGAGCCTGATGTGGGACTCAGTCCTAGGACCCTATATCATGACCTGAGCCAAAGGCAGACCCTCAATCACTGAGCCACCCAGGTGCTCCAGAAATTTGTTTTAAACATGTTTTGAGGAGAGATATTTCAGAGAGTTGATTTGAGGCTTTGCAGCCTCAAATGTAAATTTTCAAAGTGCTAATCAAAAGCTCTAAATCCAGGCACTGTACTATTCTCCTAGCAAGTTAATTTTCTACATGTAGTGAACTCTATCCATTCCTTGGATCACTTCGCCCATACCAACTTGGGCTGTTTGGTTTTGGTCATGATTCATATTTTTCTGTTATTAAAACCGTCCTTTTTTAAAGTAGTAGATTAAAAATACTAAAAATAGCTGTGGGTGTGGAAATTTGCCTGTATCGATTATTTCCCCTTTCCTCATTTCTCTGAGGGTAAAGGTAGGTTGTGAGATGTTTGCTGTGCTTTTTTAAAATATTTTTTTAAATGAAAAGGAAAGTGAATAGACTTCTTGAGCCTCTCAGAACTGCTCTGTATTAGCATAGGACATTGCATTTTCTGTATAATTAAGTACAATGAAGTGTGCTTGTAGCTACTCAGTTTTTACCCCTTCTACTCCACAATGTGGAAGAGAAGGAATTGCATTACTATATTTTTAGTGCTTTTTATATTTTACCTGATTAACAGAAGAACTGTGACAAAATACATTAAAATCTAAAATATTTTTCCTTAATTGTATATTCTGTACTTAAAAATTGCTCTTGAGAATTACTGATTCAATTAATGGGAATAAAGATTCTAGACGAAAAATTTCCTTTAGAGGGATTTCCTGTGGTCTGTGGCATATGGTGTTTGTTTGGCAGCAGATGAGGTAAGGGTATAATAATGAATTCAAAGGAAAGGTGGCTACAGGAGGGTGGCATAGGAAGAATTAATTATAGTTTTAAGACTTGTTATATGCTCTTGTTGGACTTTTCTTTCATTATTTTCCTTGATATGATTCTGGGTCCCCAGTTACCAGGCTTAGATCAAGTTGGTCTGTTTTCTATTCTGTAAAATGGAGGATAATAATATCCATGATAGTGTTGTAAAGAGGATTGAATGAGTAAACATATGTTAAGAGTTTAGGATGATACCTAGCGCAGATTTAATCTCAGTAGTTAGTACATATAATACTTTTATTATTTTTTATACTGATGGTATGGCCACAGGAGTTCATGTTCTTTCTCGTATCTGCCTGGACTAGGAAGTGGAAAAATAGGTGAACATGTTTTGTTTTGTATTCTTGCAGCTGTCTCTGAATTGACTAGTAGATAAATACGTAAATTTCTTGAGAACCCTGAGAGTGCAGTGAGGTAAATTTAGATGGTAGGTGAAGAATATCTGTGATGTATAATGGATTCTGAGTTGTGAAAAAATTGGATGATGCATAATGTGGCTTTTGAAGGTGCAGGAATAGGAATAGTTTCATTGTTGAAAGAGAATTTTTAAACATTGGAAGGGGACCTCTTAGGATCTTTGGGGGTATTGCAGAATTTGAGGGTGAGTTTGAATTGTTCCAAATTCATAATGAAGTGTTTCTGAAAACCATTTTTAAAACAAACAAACAAACAAACAAAAAAACCTTTTTTGTCTCGGAACCCAAAGGAGGAAACATAGAAAAGATAAAAGGATTGTGCATCCCTAATGTCCATTCAATCAGTGAAACTCTTCAGACTTATATTCTCATTGTTGATTGTGTATCAGTGCTTTAACTATTTTCTGTAGACTTGATGTCTTGGTACCTTGAAATTTCCCTGGATGAGGTTATAGAATAACAGAGATGCTTTACTTTGGGGCTCTATGAGAGGATTGCTAGGGAATTGTCTTCAAATTCAGGGATGTGGATTTGGGGAAACATAAGTCTCTTACTCCTGGAAAAGCCTGGGGATAATGTCCAGTCAAATCCCAGGCTCAAATCCTTCCTGATTTTTGTCAAGCTCTCTGGCTCACTGCATGGCTTACTTCATTTGGCTGGTAGCCCCATCTCGCCCCTTATAAAGCCTCAAGTGAACAATGCAAGCTGAATAGGAAAGTGATAAGCTGTGTAATAGTTTTACTTAAAACTATTCCTTTTAAGACTTTACTTAAGGGATCCCTAGGTGGCGCAGTGGTTTAGCCCCTGTCTTTGGCCCAGGGCGCGATCCTGGAAACCCGGGATCGAATCCCATGTTGGGCTCCCTGCATGGAGCCTGCTTCTCCCTCTGCCTGTGTCTCTGCCTCTCTCTCATCTCTCTCTGTGTGACTATCATAAAAACAAAACCAAAAACAAAAACTTTACTTAAAAACGTGTATACATAACATCGAGCTGTAATTCACATAGCATATAGTTCACCTATTTAAAGAGTTCAAGTCAGTGGTTTGGGTATATTCACACAATTGTGTAACCATCACTACAGTAAAATTTAGAGCATTTTCATCACCCTGAACAGAAATCCTGTTCCCTGTAGCAGTCATTCCTCATTTCTCATCGGCCCTAGGCCAGCAATAATCTGTTTTTTTTTTTTCTCTAAGGATTTGCACATTTTGGAAATTTTGTACAAATAGAACCATGTCTTTGGTTATTGTCGTCTTCAACTACCATAATTTTCAGGGTGCATCCATATTATAGCATATATTCATTTTTCATTCCTTCTTCCTGCTAAGTAATACTCCATTTTGTTTATCCATTTATCAGTTGATGGACATTTGGATTTCTGTTTTTTGGCTCTTTTGAGTAATTCTGCTATGAACATTCCTGTGCAAATTTTCGAGTAAAAACATTTTTTTTCCCTCTATTGAGTATACTTGGAAATTAAATTGCTAGGTCATATGGTAATGCTTGTTTCAGCTTCTGTAGAAACTTCCAGACTATTTACCAAAGTTGCTGTACTTACTTACATTCCACCTGCAGTGTAAGAGATTTCCAATTTTTCCACATCCTTGCCAACACTTGTTATTAGCTTTTATTTAATTGTTATTATAGCCATCCTATTGGGTGTGAAGTGGTATCTCACTGTGGTTTTTATTTTTATGTCCCTGATGGCTAATGATGTTGAGCATCATTACTTATCATCATGTGCTTATTGGCCACTTGTTTATCGTCTTTGGAGAAACGTCTGTTAAGATCTTTTGCTCAATTTTAAATTGAGTCATTTATCTTTTTTATTACTGAGTTGTAAGACTTCTTTATTTGCTTTCAGTTATTGAGTTTGGGAGTTATGGTGCCTTTGATTCTAGGGGAAAAAGGACCAGGCAGCAGTTAACAGTCACAGTTCTCACCACTCGCCACTAAGGTGTCTGGTAATTTAACACAGAAGGATAGAGGAAGTGAAGAGGTGAGAAGTGATTTGCTCTTGGTGCAGATGAAAGCAGTCACTGCTCTCTTATCCTTTTATCCTAATCAGGATATTCTTTTTGACTTAACCCAAACTTGGACGGTGGTGAGGGGGAGCTTACTTTTTGAGGGGAAGGTCTTTGCTGCTGGTGACATGGAAATCTTTTTAAATCTTGAATTTTTGTTTCTTCCTTGAACACATACACAATGTTTTGTTTTTTTAATCAAGCAAAAAAACTTTTATTTTTGTATATTGGGAAATATATAATCCCTAAATAGTTCACAGGCAAATAAGATTTTGTATTTATTTTATGTAAAATAGATTTAGGGGCACCCAGCTGGCTCAGTCAGAAGAGTACAGGACTCTGGGTTGTATGTTTGAGCCCCATGTTGCGGTGAGATTACTAAAACAAATAACAAAACAAAACAAAAAACCCTTAAAAACCATTAAAAAATAAAATAGATTTAATATTTTGGCATATTTATTACCATATTTTGAAGACCTTTAGATTCTGAGACTCATTAGAAGTTCTTAGTTTTATAGTTAACTTTGGGGTGCCTGGCTGGCTCATTTGGTTGGGTGTCTGACTCTTGATTTTGGCTCAAGTGGTGATCTCAGGATTGTGGGATTGAGCCTGGCACTGGGCTCTGCATTCAGTGTGGAAGTATGAGTTCAGCTATAAGAAAATTGGTTTAAGAAAGAAGTACAGTATATTTTTGGCAGATATTTTTACTGAATGTATTTTCTATATTCTTTAGTCTTAAGAGTGGTTGTTTTCTATATGGAGCTTATTAAACTTTATAAATAAAATTAAATTTCTGTATCTATAATTACAATGTAAAAAAGATGGCTGGGCAGATTTTTCACCAAATTTAGAAGGTTTTAGGTGTTCTGAGTGAAAATATACAGGCTGTGTGTCATGCTTAAGAGCAGCTTTGGGAGGTAAGGTGGCTGTTAACCGTTACAGACTGATGGATGATGGGAAGCGCTCCCTGCCACACTTCATCTAGGACCTGGAACAGATGGGAACAACTCGTGGTTTGAAGTATGAATCTTAAATAGAAAGTTACTAGGGCAGATGATCCTAACTGCTGGTTGGCATCTCGCTGTAGCTTGCTCCAAGAATGATAGCACCAGTGATTGTCCAGGGCAAATGGAGAGTACTAGTTGCTAGTCTTAAATAAATTACCCACTGTCTTTACAGATAGAAAAGCAAGCCAAATTTTATTGACAGTTTTTGGATCATGGCAGTGTTCTAGGTAAATTTAACTTCATTACCATGATTATGAAAGCTTCAGAAAGGAAAGGGAATCACTTGATTTGATATTTTAACACCCTCTTTATATTTTAGCTCATATGCATCTTGAGATTAGTTTTTTTCCTCATGAGAGGCTTAACTTTGATTTAGCAAGTAAACATTTGAAACTTCTTTGGGCCAGGGAGGATGTGTGGTTCACTATAAATAGTAGATAAACATACCAAGTTTTGTGAACAAAAACAGGGACAATGGCAAGATGTATTTTAACTGGCAGTTTGCAGTTCGATTTAGAATTCTGCACGTTCCAAAATGGAAGAAGGTGGCAAGCTGAAACTTGAGCTGACCTTAACTGTATAAGTGAGGGGTATATTCATGGGGTACTTGAAGCCAGTTAAAGTGTTTTTTTGAAGAAAGAATAGAGACTCTGAATTCCTAGAAATAACTCTAACAAAAACTGTGTGTGGCCTTTTTGGAAACAATGACAGAGTATTATAGAGGACATAAAAGCACTCTAGTATCAGGGCACGTGGGTGTTTCAGTCAGGTGAGCATCGGACTCTTGATTTCAGCTCAGGTCATTATCTTGAGGTCCTGGGATCAAGCCTCACATCAGGCTTTGCTCTCAGCGCACAATCTGCCTGAGATTCTCTTTCTACCCCCCCCTCTCTCTTTGCCCCTCACCCTACTCCCCCTCCTCTTTTTTTTAATGGACTCATAAAATGAGAAAGGGCACCGTATTTATCGTATTTATCATGTGGAAGTTATTAGTTTGCAAATTCCGCTAGGCCAATTGGTTATCCCTATGGGATGAGTTAAACCAGAGTTCTACCTTGTGCCTTAAAGAAAATTTCCAGGTAGATAATTATCTAAATTACCAGTATATCAGAGTTGAAGTTGTACTTGTACATAGCCTGTTGATGAGAGCTTTTACTGGTAGGTATACACTTTCAAGCAGTGGGTTTTCTATTCTTTTTGACCCAGTGCATACACAGATCCATGTGTATCCATGTTTCAGAACTGAAATTTGTTTAAAGAAATAATACTCCTACTAAATGAGACATACTTTTCTACATTATTCTGTTTTTAATAAAATACTGCCATGACCTGTGCATTGATTTCACGAGTTACCGAGTATAGCTTGGCAGAGACTGCTTTTGGGAATCTCTTGTGCGTGTGTATAGGGAGAAGTGCATGACAATTTTAGCATGTTTGTAGTGACAGAAAGTGATACATCCAAGAATGTGGCTAAAGTATAAGAATATGTGTAGGAATGATGAATCTTAGTTTTGAGCCTGTAGAAGGGTGAGGGGAGGAATTGAGGGTCCTCAAGTCTAGCTATGATAAGTTCGTCTTTAATCTAAAAAGATCTGAAGCAAGTGTGACTGTTACAGTTTGTTAACATTGCAGATGGGCATACTTTTTTTTGTATCTTTCATGTAGTGGAATATAATATAATAAACAAGAGGTGGGGAGAAAAGGAGCAGAGGTATTGAGGTGAGGCTAGATTAGTAAGCAGGAGCCAGATCATCATGTTAGGAATATTTTTGCTTTATCTCAAGGGATAAGGGTTTTAAAAAGGAAGGAATGATGAGATCAGATTTGTATTTTTGAAGGATCTTTTTCTTTCTGTACTGTAGTTGGGACGGAATTGGGTGAGCGGAAGCTGAGGGACATGTAATGATTCCGTTGTGGGGTGTTTGTGGCTTAAACAGAGCAGGGTAGTGAAAGAGGGGAAAGAAGAGAGTGTATGCACATGGGGGAGGCAGTCCATTTGTTGTCTGATCAGATGCAGGGGCAGGGGCTGGTGCTGAGGGTAACTCCTAGTTTCCCTGTTCACCATTGAGGTGTGTACCTAGTGGTGGTCTTACCTGGGAGGGGAAACAGAAGAGTTGGGTTAGATTATAGCTGGGGAATGCAGAGAACTTATTAGTAAGTCAAGTTTTCTATAGGAAGATGATTATGCTCATCATTTCTGCTTGATTCCATTTCAAAAGAACTAAAACTAAAATTTTATAATCAGTGATTTTATGTTTACAGAGTAGTATTTCTCCTTAGTTTGGTTTTGAATAAAAAGGTGATATTCACATCAAAGATGGGTCAAAGAAAGGTATTAAGGTTATATAACAAAGCCTGTTTGAATAGTAGTACAGACACTTGAGATAATAATAGGAATTGGTTTTGCCTTATGATATAATTTATATGTATTTCTAGAACTTTTAGATGTACTGCTAGGTATTGGATTAATCTGTTGGAGGATTTTTGTTTTATGAGTTAGCTTTTTCAAACATTATAAGATTTTTTTTTTTTTTTTTTTTTTAAACATAGGCTCCATGCCCGGTATGGAGCCCAATGTGGGTCTTGAACTCACGGTCCTGAGATCAACAGATGGATGCTTCACCGACTGAGTCACCCAGGCTTCCCCAAACATTATAAGAATTTTTAATTGTTCACCATCTTTGGTCTGTAATTTTAATTTAGGATTTTACTTTACTTTTTTTTTTAAGCTTTTATTTTTTTATTCATGAGAGACACACAGAGAGAGGCAGAGACAGAGGCAGAGGGAGAAGCAGACTCCCTGCAGAGAGCCTGATGTGGGACTCAATCCCTGGACCCCAGGACCATGACCTCAGGCGAAGGCAGACACTTAACCACTGAGCCACCCAGACGCCCCTTCTGTTTTCGTTGCAGTTGGTTTCCAGAAACTGGTTTTGCATTTATTCTTTTATTACTTTATTGTCCTCCTTTGCACATGAAAGGAGTTTGATAAAATCCAAAGTTGACTGTTCCAACCGACACTATACATATAAACTGTTTTTCTGTAGGAACGTGTTGGGATGCACCTGCTAGTGAAATGGAAACCAACTTGGCTTCTCGGTATCTGTGTTTTTATGTTGGAACTGTTACTTAAGAATCGTCAAAGATGACATGTTAGTAGTCAGTACTGTTGCAGACAGGTGTAGCTCTGTGCTTGTCATCGGATTTTCTCCCCCTTTGCACATGGTTGGTCTTTAATAAATATTTGTTGAATGAAAGTATACCATGGCCAACATACTGAGAACTTGAATCTCACAGTTTTTAGTGTCTTTTGAAGTTCAGTTCCTACTTTATAAAAATAAAATGTCACTCCTAAAAGTGTATTTTTACGTAGAGTTAGAAGACAGGCAGTGGTTCTCAATGAGCAGGATTAAATTAAGTGACTTAGAATGCTCCCTTAAAATATTAGGATAGCATGAGCCCTTTGGTGTTGAACCCCTCACTTGTCAGGTGATTTAATAAAGCACTGATGTGATTTTCAGATAAAACTTTTTGGTTTGTTTATTATCATTTTTAAAAATTAATTTTATTTATTCATGAGACACACAGAGGGAGAGTCAGAGACAGAGGCAGAGGGAGAAGCGGGCTCTCTGCAGAGCCTGATGTGGAACTCCCTGAGCCAAAGGCAGACCTGGCTCAACCACTGAGCCACCCAGGTGTCTCCTTTTTTGTTTGTTTAAATTCCCATACATATATTATCTGGAATTATAAGGTAATAATTTTATTGTGTATGGAATTTTATTTTTAAAAATTAAGGGTAGAAAAGGATTTAGTAGATGATTTTAAGAAATAAGGAAATAATTTCATGTTTTTTAATTTAAGAAAATATTAAAGGCTTGCATATTTGCTGTCTTCAGAGTACCTGTGGAGCAAGAGCCCCATTATCCAGGGTTCTGTTGTTTTCATCTCAACTACCTAAGAGACAGAGTAAGATCACAGAGTTGTGAAGTTTTGCAGTATGCAAGGCGTGGAACCAGGAGTGGGGTGGTCGGAGGTGGTGCTTAAACCTGCAAGCGGGAGAGCAGAATGTGTCTGCAGTTAATTAACGTGCCAGCAGGATGCAGGAGGCCCTGTCCTCACATCTGTGGAGGACACAGACATTTCATAGGGAGACGATCAAATAGGACTTGATGGTGGAAGGAAGAGTATAATTTGTCAAGATAGAATGAGGAAGAACGGCTTCCATAAAGCAGAAGGCTGCACCGAGGTGGGAGATACTTAGACTTGGGGCACTCTAGTGCAGAGTTGTGGCAGGACAGATTGTGAAGGAAGGGCCTTCAGTTCCATCTTGTGCCTGGATTATTGAAATGTGGACAGCTTGTGACAGGTCAGCCCATCAGGAACCTCTTTGGAAGATGCTTTTTCATTTTTGATGATGTTCGGAAAAGGACCTGGAAGGCAACAGCAAAGGATAGTTGTTGCAGGTTATTTTGTTTGTTTTTTTAAGCTGAAGAGAAACACAGATCTTTTTGAAATTATTGCCCTTGAGCCCATTCTGGGCAAGTGGAGATAAGGTTGTGAGGTATCACGGTCTCATGTCTTTTCTGGACTGGCAGGTCCTCTGTGGGGTCTGTGTGCAGGTCAGTGCAACGACTTTGCCTTACAGCCGGGTCATTTTGCACAAAGAATAAATGCATCAGTGGTGAAAGTTTCTTCTGTGCTGTTTGTGCTTTTTAAGAAATCAGTCTTTAAAGTGTATTTGAATAAATGTGAAAGCATTTAGATAATGCCTGGCTCATAGCAGTAATTAAAGTTTAGCTGGCTTTTCCCACCATTAGAATTACAAATAGAAGCTTCTGTGTTCTAATTCCAGTGTAGACCCAGCAAAATACTCCAGGAGGTCAGGGGCCATTATCAGTCTTGTTCATGATGAAACAGACACAGACCTATGTAGTAAATTGTTCATGTGGTTATTGTTGCATATAAGTGGAAGTCTTTTAGAAGTATGTTTTGGAATTCATATTATTATGGATTCTGGCTCTCTATATCAAAATGTTCTCTCTCAAAAATATAAGTAATGATGAAAAACTTACAAGAAATGTAGGGAACAGTGTTTAAAGAGTTCGCAATACTCAGAATAGATACTGAAGTATGTTAAAAAAAAATGTTTTAAAACTCACCAGTGTTTTTGCTGTTAAAGTTTTCTGCTTAAAATGCTTACTAAATTGTTAGAATATTGTCTTCAGCAATCGTTAGATCAAATTTTACTTCAAATATTGAGTTACAAACTTTGTTAATTATGATTCCTTTATTGTTCTTAGGCATAGCATGTAACACTATGTTACTGTAAGGAAACAGTCTTCTATTGCTGAAATGTCTGCGGTAGGGTGTGTGCGAGAGCCCATCCTAAGCGGTTAAGGCTACCAGTACAGCCACTGCCTGATGCTGAGTGAAGTGTGTAAAAGATTTCTGCGCAGCAGTTTGGCAGTATGTTTGGTTTTTAGGCGCCTGTAATCTTTGATCTGGTAGTTTACTCCTGAGACTGTGTCCCAAGAAAATAATGTAGATGTAGGGAAAGTTGTCTGACCAAAGATATTTTTAAGCATTATTATATATAGTGTCTCAAGGCTTGAAAAAAGGGAATGGTTATATAATTTGGTAGATAGGTGTCATGAAGTAGTCTATGCCTATTATAAAATGACATTTAGAGAGTTTTTGAAGATGGGAGACAATGCTCACGAAAAGAATGGCCTCAAGTTATGTAAGGTATACATGGTTAAAGGTTAGGGGGATATATACGGGGATACTATGGTTTATCTCTGGACACTAGGACTGTAAATAGTTTCTTTGTAGTTCTGTGATTTATATATTTTTAATGAAGAAAATGTTTGTTATCTGAAGAAAAAGAAATACTACTTTTCAACCAGAAATGGCACAGCTTGTATCTCTAATTTGACAAGGTAGCTCTGGTAAAGGAAGGTGGGTTGAACGGGGAGGGACCTGGACCATCAGAGATGGATGGCAGATAATGATGTTTAGCGCAGGGGTGTGATTAAGGGATGTATCATAAGAGGAGCAGCATTGGGCTTCAAGGGGAGTCATCAAAGAATGCTTCTGGGCATCCACCTTGACAAACAGGTGTGGTTGGGGTGAAAGTAGGCTTTGGCGTGATGTTGGTTTGAGATTCTAGAAGAAATGTCCAGGTTTCTGCGCACCAGTTCAGCAGGCTGGTGGAAATGCTTGTCTGGAGCCAAAGAAGAGTAAAGGCAAGTATATAAAGGCCTATATAGCATATAAATCGTAAAGTATATAATGTGATTTTGAGACTTTTAAATTTGGTCAAAAAAATGGTGAGCAGGATTAGTAAACTCTTAAGCTAATTCACTCACATGAAATTCATTTTCTGACTCTACCAACTAAATACTGCAAATACTTTAAGGATTTATAATTTTATCAATTTCTACTCTATTTCTCACCATTATCAAAAGATTACTATTTGGCACTTGTTGTGATTCAGTGTTCTTCTAAAACATTTTAAACATTTCAAGATACCAGTTGAAACAAATTGTCCAGTCTGGGATGATACAGTTAATGCAAAGAATCTGTTGTCTTGATGGACACAAGCAGTTAAGGTGAATTGTAGTGAAAACATTGTATTAAAATTCTGTTGGAATGGTGTGCTAGTTTTGGATTCTTTTAGTGATGTATTTCATATACTAACAAACTACTGAAAGAGCTAATATTTTAGCTAGGTATCACAAGTCACACTGTCTAAACTATAAATGGCTCTGCGAGGAGAAACAAGATCACTTCAAGCATGTAGTGTATAAAGCATTAATTAAACTCCATCTTTTGAGGGGTGATTGTATTTAGCTTTCTGTCTGCTGACCTGAAAACATAAATCATTTAAACGAAATCTTACTTAATTTTTCAGGATTTAAATAACCTATTATTTGAGTTCCTAAAATTCTCCCTAATAAGTAGTAATGAATAGATTATTTAGCTTGTATACCTTTAGGTATACACTAGTTGGAAATTTTTGCCTGTTCTTGTTACCAGTTTGTGACTGAGTCATTAGTGAGATTCTTTACTCATGAATTTCTAACATATAGAAATAATATCTTTTCAACATATTTTCTTGTTTTCAAATGAACCTCATTATTTGCTGCATATTTGGGGGAAAGAACGGACTAGGAAATATATTCTTTAATTCAGAAAATTTCTGTGATTCCATTGAAGTTCAGAATCAGTTGTAAGATAAGGAAATCAGTATTATAGGTGTAATGATTTAGAAAGCAGCAGGTATACACCTTTTCAGTTTTGACTTTTCTTTCAGCATATATTTAATTGTCTGTCTTAGTAAGCACCTGTGCAAGGTACATAGACACTAAGGCTGAGCTCTTGTCCTTGGTCATCTACTATAGCATCTTAACCTTGGTGAGAGTCACCCACCACCCAGCCCTGGAGAGACTGGAAGGAACCTGGCTTGAGTTGTTGATTGACTGTCATCAGGGGAGAATGCCAGGGTGACACGCTAATGCTCTTCTTAGATATCACAGAAAAAGCATGAAGAGAAGGATGAGAAAAAAAAATCCTATTGTAATTGTAAGTGGCTCTGGCCTGGGTGGGGCTAATCAGTTTCTCCAATAAAGAATTCTCCAGACTCCTGCTCAGGGGAAGAGGAACTGGGATTGTGTTTTGGGAGCAAGATCCTTTGGGATGATGGAGTCTGAGATCCTCCCTTTTCATACCGTACCGTGTCCTCTGTGCCTAGTGTCTCCAAAATGTCTAGTCTTCACCTCAGGAGCAGTTGTAATCTGGCTACTCTGAGGGCGAGAGCGAGCCCGGGCTCCATCCAGCTGCTCTCTGTGTATCCAGCAGACCCCCCATCCCCACCCCTACCCCCGTCCTAGTGTTGAGGCTCCTGTGATTCCAGGCTGGACAGGTTTCTGGTCAGTGTCTATTTCTGCAGTGACTTGTGGTTGTAGCTGCTTATGTTCTTCCTGCTGGTTATCTCCTCCATTCACTGTTTTCTATAAACATTGTTGAATTTCTTGTTACCCTTCCTCAATTTTCGCTTTCTGATTGTCTTTATTCTTGTGGGTTTTCTTGTTTTCTTTTTTTTTATTATTATTGGAAAGACAGGAAAAGCATATGCCATTAATCAGACATGTTTAAATTAGACATTCTTTAGCTATGGTTTCTGAGTTTTAACTTTAAAACATAGGGATTTAAGTATTTATACTTTAACGGAATTAATGAAAAGTTGCTTTTACTTGGAGTGATTGAAAACAGACTGTGATTAGAGAAGAAACATTTAAAAACTATGCATTGGGGATCCCTGGGTGGCTCAGTGGTTTAGCCCCGGCCTTCAGCTCAGGACATGATCCTGGAGTCCCGGGATCGAGTCCCATGTTGGGCTCCCTGCATGGAGCCTGCTTCTCCTTCTGCCTATGTCTCTGCCTCTCTCTCTCTCTCTCATAAATAAATAAATAAAATCTTAAAAATTTTTTAAAAATTAAAAATATGCATTGATTAAAGAGTAGGTACATTTCCTGAGGTCTTTTGGAGGATTATAATTTTTTATTTGTATCAGCCTTTCTTTGTTTATGTCTGTTTGTATCTATTTGCCTGTACAGTTGACCCTTGAATGACATGGGTTTGAACTGCACAGGTCAACTTGCACAGATCTTTTTTTTTTTAAGTATAATATAGTACTGTAAATGTATTTTTTATGATTTTGATATTTTTGTCCCAGCTTTCGTTATTGTAAGAATACAGTATTATAATAAGTGTAACATAGAAAATATCTTTTAATTGACTGTGTTACAAGTAAAGCTACTGGTCAGCAGTAGTCAAGTTTTTGAGGAGTCAGAAATTACACGCAGATTTTGTACTGCACGGAGGTTGATGACCCTATCACCCACATTGTTCAGCAGTCAACTGTGAATCATAAGCACATTTGAGTGCATTACTGGTAGACACCTGTTAGAGGCAATAATGACTCCTTATAGCAGTGATTCCTAACCGTGGGTGTGTACCAGTCTCCTAGTGACTAGTGTCCAGGACACATTCCAGACCTACTGAGTCACAGTCTCCTGGTTCTAGGCCTTTTTTTTAAAAAAAAAAAACCTTCCCCATTGATTTTGGTGTATATAGTCTTCTTTAAGAACTGTTGTGTTACAGCTTCTAAAATAAAAACAGATTAAACGTTGCATGGCATTTATATCTTTCCAGAAATAAACTCAACATCCTTCAAGGGTGTCAAAATCTGGTCCTAACCTTTCTTCATAGGATTTTTAAAAATTTTCTTTTAAAGGTTTTATTTATTTATTCATGAGGGGCAGAGACACGGGGAGCCCGATGTGGGACTCGATCCCAGAACTCTGGGATCACACCCTCAGCTGAAGGCAGACGCTCAACCACTGAGCCACCCAGGCGTCCCTCTTCATAGGATTTCTGCCAATATTCTCCTGTGGGTACCTTATATGCCAGCAAAACTGAACAAGCCTTTTCCTGCTGTCATACGTGTATGGTCATTCACGCAATTCTCTTGCCCTGAGAGTCCTTTCCCTAGCTACCACTTTTTCTTCCTCACCGGTGAACCTCAATTGTCACTCTTTTCTCTAAGCGTTCCTTGGGACCCACCTGACCAGAGAACATTGTTGCGTTTTTTGTTCTTGTCATTGTATCCCCTGGACCTTATAACAGTATTGGAAATCTGTATAACTTGAATAACTTGTGAGTTAATTAAGGAAACAATCTTTTCAGACCAATATCTGCCTTGTTTTATATTTTTATTTTTACACCTGTTTGATATAATCTATTATACTTCTGGTTCATGAATAAAGATACATATTTTACTCATTTTAGCAATAAAATCGAATTCAGTAAATATTTCTTGAACACATAAATGAGGTACTTTCCCACTACTTGGGAAATCAAGCAGAACTTGGAACTGCAGGATAGAATCACAAAATTTATGACACAGGGAAGGGGAGAGAATATCCCAGTCTCTGCATTCTATTTGATCTGAGTTAGTGAGGTGCTCGGACTCGTAGAGTTCTTTAGTCCCTGCCCTGTCACAGCTGTGAGTTTGATGTTTTTCAAGACAGTCTTCAGTTATTGGATAAACTGGCACTGAAATGGGACTGTGTTGTCTGTGAATGCAAGAGACTGTCATTTGTAGTATTTGCTTTCATGGGTGCCAGCCTTAGCACCGCCTTATGTTTTGAATTTCTGTTCCACCTTAGGTAAGGCTCTTCCTGTGTTCAACTCTAAAGTCTTGGTTTCTTCCCCTTGCTTTCAGAAGGTAGCAAGTCATCTGAACCTAGGTGGCAGAGGTCAGGACCGATTGTCCTGTCTGTCGATGTCAATAACTAAAGGGTGTGCAGTATATTTGGTAGTGAAGAGCACCAGACCTTAACCAGCTGGGGTATGATGGGAGCTTGTGTTAAGAGCATTTCACAGGGGAAACTCCTTGGGAGCCGTGATGGTCTTCCCCCTCCCCCATCAGCTTTATTAATGTATAATTTACATCAAGTAAAAATTTACCAGTTTAAGGTATACAGTTCAGAGTTGTGACCAATGTACACATACATGGTGTAGTGAGAACCACAATGGTGAGGTAATACTGATGGGCACCACAAGTTGCCTTGTGCCCCTTTGCAGTCGGTACCACCCCCGACCCTGGCCGGCACTGGTGTGCTTTCCATCTCAGAGTCCTGTGCGTATCAGGAGCAGAGAGGACTCATCCCAGTGGGTGTGCTGATGTATATATTTTCTTTAGCCAATTATACAGCTGAGAATATAGTTACTGGCTCTTAACACTTAAATGATCTCACACTACTGTTGTTTGGCAAATTGAGTTCTTTCTTTTGAGAGGTTCAGTGACTGTGCGATTGTCATTCTGTGTAGGAAATCTGGCTGTTTTGCCTCCTGCTTTTTTTTTTTTTTTTTAAATCTTTGTTTTAAGGTTCTTCAGTTTAATTCTATTTTGGCTTCTTTTTATCTGGCACACTTTATGCTTTCCCAATCTGAGAACTTACGTTTTTAATAAGTTCTGGAGAATTCTCAGCTCTTATTTCTTCTAATAGTGTCCCTCCTCCATTTTCTCCCTTTTTCAAGAACCCAAATATTACATAGGTTAGACCTTCTCACTCTCTACTCCAGGTCTTAGTCTTTCTTTCATATTTTCAGTCTCACTATCTTTCCTGTGATCTTTTCTAGGTGATTTTTTTAGATCCTTCTTCCGGTCTATTTATGGTCTTATCAATTCAATGTATTTTAAGGTTTTTTTTTTTTTTTCCCCTGCTCATGCTTTAGTTTCCATCCTTTATTTCTATCAACATTATGGACATACTTATTTTATATTCTATATTACAAAATACTAGTATCTGAAATCTCTTTTTGTTGATTATTTCCTTTGGCTTGCTCATAGAGTGTTGTTTCCTTATTTATATGATGATTTGAAAAAAAAATTGTTAAATTACATTTCCACAGGCTTAATCACTGAGAATCCCAAGGAGCCCTGATTGAGGGTACATTTCTCCCAAGAAGATTTGTTTTTACTTCTTCTAGGAGCCTTCAGATGGCAGTGACCTAGAAGCACTCTAAATTTCTTGGGTAAATTTCCAGGATGGGATAGGTATGACAATAAATTCAATGCTAACTCTGCATGTGGAAAAGCATGAGATCACAAATACTCAGGGAGGATTTCCCCTCTAATCTGAAGACATACAAGATAAGGTATCCCAAGTCCGTCTCATTGGCTAATCCTAGGTGCCTGGTTCCATACCCTCCCTGTTTATAATTTTACAGCTTCCTCTTTTCTTTTCTTTTCTTTTCCTTTTCTTTTCTTTTCTTTTTTCCTTTCTTCCCTTCCCTTTTCTTTTCTTTTCTTTTCTTTCTTTCTTCCTTTACTTTCTTCCTTTCTTATTTTCTTTCTTTCTGATACAGAGAGAGGCAGAGACACAGGCAGAGGGAGAAGCAGGCTCCATGCAGGGCGCCCCATGCGGGATCACTCTGTGGGCTGAAGGCAGGCGCCAAACTGCCAAGCCACCCAGGCATCCCATACAGCTTATTTTTCAAACTTCTAGTAGTGGCTGTATAGAAGAATGTTCCATACTCTTTTAGTTAATCATATTTACCTATTAAAATAATGATATGGTGGAAGAAGTTCATGCTGCTAGGATATTGCATATAGCAGTGTTGTCCAGTTGAACTTTCTGTGGTGATGGAAATGTTCTGAATTTGCACTGCCTAATACCATAGCCACCTGCTGTATGTGACTGTTGAGTGCTTGAAATGAAGCTAGATGACTAAAGAACTGAGTTTTAAATTTTACTCAGTTTTAATTGATTTGGCTAGTGGCTACTGAATTGTATAATTACAGTTGCTTTTAGATTTAGAACTTGTGGAACTTTGCAGAAGCCTTGTCTGAAGTGGTACATGTTGCATTATTTCCTGAGTAGCATGAGGCAATCATGAGTGGTTATAGTAAGTTTCATCAAAGTACAAGTCTCAGTAGACAGTTCTTTATTTGTAGCAATTTATCCTGTACCCATTTGACTTTATATTGCCTAAAAACAGAACTTGTAGATAGCATATATGGGTCCTAGGTTTGCTAGTTTTTTTCTTCTTGTTTTTTTTTTAGTGTATAGCTCATCTTAATGTAAAAGGTAGGTTTATAGGAGGTTTTTTTTTTTTTTTAAATGTAGTGAGTATCCATATACCCACCACATTTTTTTTCTTTTTTAATTTTTATTTATGATAGTCACAGAGAGAGAGAGAGAGAGAGAGAGGCAGAGACACAGGCAGAGGGAGAAGCAGGCTCCATGCACCGCGAGCCCGACGTGGGATTCGATGCCGGGTCTCCAGGATCATGCCCTGGGCCAAAGGCAGGCGCCAAACCGCTGCGCCACCCAGGGATCCCTATAGGAGGTTTTTATACATATGTATATTCTTTAAAAATGTATGTAAAATACATGGGATTTATATTGGTGATTATATTATGGGTTATTGCTATGGATTATTAACTGGTGCTCTGCCTTGGGTGCTTTTTGTTCATCATTTCTCCTTGGCATTCTCATGTGCTTGAAAAGGCTGTAGCTACCATCTGCTTGCTCATGACCTCTACTTCTATTTACAGCCCAAATCTTGATTTTTTAGCTATAGATTCTACACACCAAGCAACCCACTGTATTCCTACACTGCGGGGCGTCCCATAGTCCTCTCAAACTGAGATAAAGTAAAAGAGAAGTAAGTTTTCTCTGAAAGCCCTTCCTCCTCCTTCTGGCTCTGTTCTCCATCCAAATTAATGGTAACATTATGTTACTACCAGAAACCTAGGAAGGAAAGACCCACCTCCAGCAATTGAATTACCAAGTTCTAAGTTCATGGTTTTATCATCTCATCTCTGGTCTCCTCACTACTTGCTTCCTGCTTTTATCTTTTCTACCCATTCCACATGCCAGTTCTTTGCATAAAGCAAATCTCTTACATTTCAGCGTCTCCTACTTGCTGTAAGGATAGAGCCCAGACTCCTTGGAGCAGTGCTGTGGGTTCTTCCTTTGTAAGCTGATTGCAGCAGAACCTCTTTCCTGTCTCCAGCAACACCACAGCCAAGACTCTTTTATGACTTTGTGCTTCCAGTCACCTTGTTGCCTGGGCCTTGGGCTTCCTCCCTATCTGCTACTCCCACCATCCATTCCTCATCGTGTTAGTCTCTTAAGATCACTCCCAGTATGCAGAAGTTTCTGGCCCAGCTCTCTGCCATCTCCTCTTCCGTAACAATACCTGTAGAGCTGTTGCTAGTGCTCATGTATTCATGTTGACATGCATTTTTCCCCTTCTTGCAAGACTGTGTATCCCTCAGTGCTGGGCTCCCTGGAAACTTTCTGGAATATAATAGATGCTGTTCTGTTTGTGGAATCAGTGGATGTCTCTTTAGATGCCTCTGAACTCTGGCTTAAACATTTCCAAGTTTAAGAAAAAAAGAAAAGTCTTTCTTTTTCCACTTCAGATTTCTCCTAGGTCCCACAAATATATTATAAAATATTCACGGTACCAGTGGCATAAGAAGTATGTAGCTCTGTCATATATATGTTGTAAGGTGATCAAACAGTTAACTCCTTTCTTATCTAAAATGTTGATAATTTGGGAGGCAGGTCTATTTACTTATATCATCATCAACTTTTAGTTGGCTGTGCACCATATTTAGAAACAATGTAGTCTTAGAAAATAAGGTCTAAATGTTCTGGCTTGGAATTATGACTGTTTCTGTTTGAATTTGGGGCATACGTTTTGTTTTTTGTTTTACCTGTCTATGCCCAAAAAAGAACTGATTTCCATTCTTGAATACTCAGCTTCTTAATTCCACTGGCCATTTTAATTATTTAAAAAAACCCAGGCCTCACTGTTGTGGCCAAAATCTGATAAATTCACGTGGACTGCTCTCTTACTGAGAACTTACTTGGCAGCTGTATTCATTATTCATTTTCTATTGCTGTGTTACAAATTACCACACACTTAGTAGCCTAAAACAATATGCATTTATTAGCTCATAGTTCTGTAGGTCAGAAATTAGGGCTGCACAGCATGGCTGGATTCTTACTGGACTGAAATCAAGCTGTTGGCCAAGACTACCGTTCTCTGTTGGGGCTCAGAGCACTCTTCCAAGATCACTGGTCATTGGCAGAACTCACTTGCACTGAACTCCTTGTTAGTCCTTCTAGCTACTGGCTGGGCACTCAGCTCACTCCCAGAGGTCACTTGAAATTCCTTGCTATGTGGACCTGATGGCCAGTTCACAACATGGTTGTGTGCTTACTTCTCGACCAGCTAGAGCATGTCTCTTTGACTTCTGTAACCAGCCAGAGAAAACTCTTTTAAAAAGTAGAGTTTTAAAAAGCTCATGTAATTAGGTCAAGCCCACCCAGCATAGCGGCCTAGTTGCCTTGTAACATAATAAATATAATGTTGAAAGTAGTATCTTGTTCATGGGATCTACCCATATTCAGAGGAATAGGGAATTACAGAAGGCTGAGGCTTACTGGGACTCAGTTTTAGAAGTTGGCCTACCACAGCAGACACTTAACATTCAGGTTTGATTTACCCAAACTTTGGAAGTTTTTTCATTAGGGAGGAATACATGAAATCATTATGGGTTTTGTCACTTTAGCCGTGCGGCTTTACCAGTCTTAAAGGAATGCTTTTTGGGTAGGCTATTTTGAGAGAAAGTATGTATTGATTAATTCTGTCCTTAAGCAGAAATGGCAGACTGCATATTTCTCTGGCTAATAATTTACCATCAAGAATGGGAGAGTAAGGGGACGCCTGGGTGGCCCAGTGGTTTAGCACCTGCCTCAGGCCCAGGCTGTGATCCTGGAGTCCTGGGGTTGAGTCCCACGTCCGACTCACGCAGGGAGTCTGCGGGAGTCGCTTCTCCTGCCTATGTCTCTGCCACCCCACCCCCCCTCTGTGTCTCTCATGAATAAATAAAATCTTTTTTTTTTTTAATAAATAAAGTCTTAAAAAAAATAAGGGAGAATAAGGAGGAGGGAGGGAGATAGGGAGGGAAGAAGAGAGTGAGTTTTAGATCAGGTGGTGGACATAGAGAAGAAAGAAAACAAAATTTGACTTTATTGAATGTTCCTAGGAGAAATTCATTTGGAACTTCTTTTTCTCTATATTTTAGTTCCAGATGAATTGAATGAATTAATTTCTTAAAATTAGTGTCAGTTGCCATTTAGGTTGATAATAAAGGAAAGGACTTCTTTTCCTGCCAAATGTGAAGTTTCCTTGTCCTTTTCTCTGCTCAAAAGAAATAGCAGCTGGAAGGAAGTCGGAACTCCCATCTGGTTGCCATGACAATGTAGAGCAGATGATGCATGCATCTTGTAGGGTTCAGTTTTCTTCCCTTTTGTGATAGAGTAAATGTACATGAAAAATACAATATGCAGTAGATAAACATGGTAAAATCATCTTAGTATTATATTTAAAGAAAATATTTTGTTTTTTAAGCTGCATTTTTACAATTGTCCTATTTGGAGTACTGTGAATATTTAGTTGTGTCCTTTGTAGGGCAAAATAAATATAATTCTTTGTGAAAAATATAAATGACTAGTTGGGATTTTGTTTCTAAAATTTTACTCTAGTTGTTGAGGTGGTGCCTTGTTTATCTGACATGAGAACATGTTCTTTAAATTAGTTTACAGAACTACCTATTACTTTCTACTGTAAAGGTGGCTGGAGCAGTTGTGAAGGAGAACATGTGTGCAGATTTTCTAAATCTAAATATAGGTTATTTCTTATTTTTCCTAGAGGCACATACTTTCTAAAGTTGATATTGAAAAGAAAGTTGAGGGATCCCTGGGTGGCACAGCGGTTTGGCGCCTGCCTTTGGCCCAGGGCGCGATCCTGGAGACCCGGGATCGAATCCCACATCGGGCTCCCGGTGCATGGAGCCTGCTTCTCCCTCTGCCTGTGTCTCTGCCTCTCTCTCTCTCTCTGTGACTATCATAAATAAATAAAAATTAAAAAAAAAATAAAAAAATAAAAAGAAAGTTGATATTAAAAAGATATACTTTTGTAAGCTTTTGCTTTTTAAAAAAGTAGCTTTTTGAAGCTGCTCCATACCTGTTAACAGTTAATCCCCATTCCCCTCCTTTTGTCTTTCCTCTGCTGCAAGCCCTCAGCAACCACTAATTTACTCTGTTCTCTATACATTTGCCTGGTCTAGTTATTTATTTATTTATTTTTTAAAGATTTTATTTATTCGTGAGAGACAGAGAGACAGAGAGAGAGAAAGGCAGAGACATGGGCAGAGGGAGAAGCAGACTCCCTGCAGGGAGCCTGATGTGGGACTCCATCTCAGGACTCTGGGATCACGCCCTCAGCCAAAGGCAGATGCTCAACCACTGAACTACCCAGGCGCCCCAGTCTGGACATTTTTATGTAAAATGGAATCCTATACCATGGTCTTTTGTGCCTGGTATTTTTCATTTAGCATAATGTTTTCAAGGGTCACCCATGTTGTAGCATGTGTTAGTACTTTTTTTCTTTTACTTTGTTTCTTTTTATTCCTTAATATTACATTTTATTTATACACATTTTATTTTATTCATTTGTCAGTTGATGCACATTTTTTGTCTATCATGAATAATGCTTTGAATATTGTTGCACAAGATTTTGGGGAGATATATGTTTTCATTTCTTTTGGGTATGTACCTGGAAGTGAAATTGTTGGGTTCTAAATTCAACCTTTTTGGGAACTGCCAGACTGCAAAGCTGCTGGACAACGTAACACTCCTGCTACAAATTCAGGTTCTAATTTCTTCATTCTCCACATTACTTGTTATTATCTGTTTGTTGGTTTGTTTGTTTGTTTATTTGAGAGGCAGAGACACAGGCAGAGGGAGAAGCAGGCTCCGTGCAGGGAGCCAGACCTTGGGACTCCATACTGGGTCTCCAGGATCATGCCCTGGGCCGAAGGTGGCACTAAACTGCTGAGCCACCGGGGCTGCCCAAGTTCACTTTTTCTTTTATTGCAAATGCTTTTAGTGTTATATCTACGAAACATTGCCTAGCCTAGGGTAATGAAAATTTACTTACATTTTTTTCCTCCTAGTTTTATAGTTCTAGTTTCTTCATTTAAGTCTTTGATCCATTTTGAATTAATGTTTATGTATGTGTGAGGTAGAGTTACAGCTTTATTTTGTTGCATACTAGATAACCATTTGTCCCAGTACCGTTTTTTGGAAAGATTGTTCTTTCACCATTTAATTGTGTTGACGCCCTTGTTGAAAATATTTATGAGTTCCCCGCATGGGTTCTTAAGTACTTTTCTAGTAATTCTTATATGAAATAACTTGTTGATGGTTTTCATTAGGGTTGATGAAAAGATGTTTTTAAAAATCTGTTGATATATTTCAGGAGTATGTATTTGTTGATACAAACTGCCACCTCTGGATCTGTTAAATAGTTGAGATTTAACCAGGCTTTGTAATACTTGTTAGAAGCCATGAGAAACCACTTTGAGGAAGCCAGCCTTAAAGATGGTGTGGTCTTGTCCATACAGTTGCCTTAAGGCAAATTTATCTGTGTTTCTACTGTGTAGTAAGCAGTAACAAGGATGGATGGGATAAAAAAAAATCATGATTGGAACTATAGCATTGTTCTGAGCCTTACTATGATGTATTGGCGATAATTGATGTGAGGCAGGAGAAAAACCATAATTATTGGGTGACCAGGAATGTCCTCTGGTATTGGTGATCTGAAGGGTCTAGAGTAGTGCTGTCCGGGAGAAATATCATGTGAGCCTCATTTGTAATTTGAAGTGTTCCGGTAGGCACATTTAAAAAAGTAAAATAATCGGGTGAGTTTAGTAATTTTTTTTTTTTTTTTAGAAAGAGAATCTTTTTTTTTTTTTTAAATTTTTATTTATTTATGATAGTCACACAGAGAGAGAGAGAGGCAGAGACACAGGCGGAGGGAGAAGCAGGCTCCATGCACCGGGAGCCCGACATGGGATTTGATCCCGGGTCTCCAGGATCGCGCCCTGGGCCAAAGGCAGGCGCCAAACCGCTGCACCACCCAGGGATCCCGAGTTTAGTAATTTATCTCATTTTATCCCAAGCATTATTGTTTTAATATGTAATAAATGTAAAATTATTAAGATACTTTACATTTTTTGTATGAAATCTTGGAAATCTAGTATGTGTTTTACACTTATCTTGATTTGGATTAGTTACATTTCAGGTACCCGCATGTGGCCGGTGGCTACTGATTAGACATCATAGTCCTAGATGTTTTGACAGGATAGCCAGGTGAAATATTATGTCAGCATTACTCAACCTCCTTTATACTTCAAGGTACTCCCGAGTCCTCCCTTACACATGAGACCTAACTGGCTTTGGGGGGGTTTTCGGCCTGCCTGTTCATTGTGCCCTCACTGGAAAGGTGAGCAGGACTTGCTCATTGAGACCAGAGGGTCTAAGAATTTTGTCAAGTGATAAGGGCAGCTCGCACCAAATTAGTTGAGAGTCATTAAAAGAAAGACCTTATGATGAAGGTATTTGAGCCTCTCAAAAGAGAGAAAATGGGGTCATGAAAATTAGAATTTCTTTTCCCTTGTTACAGATACAATCTACTCTATAGAGATAAAGCTAAATACAGAAAATACCATGAGAGCAGTGGTTCTCAAACGGGCATGACTTTGTCCCCAGGGGAGTTGTTGATGTCTGAACATAGTTTTGATGGCCACAACTGGGAGTGGAGGAGGAGACGTTACTGACGTTAGTGGCTTGAGGCCAGGGCTGCTGGTAACATCCTACAGAATAGAAAACAGCCCCTGCTACGGCGAATTACCGGGCCCAGACGGCGGTGGTGCTGGGCACAGTAGAGCCTGGCACTGGAAGAACAAGATCCTCGGCCTCGGTTCATTAGTTGTTACTAGTTTCTGTAGGGAATAGGATGGGTTTTCTTTTAGATGTGGAGAATCTCCCCATTTTTTCATATAAAATGTCTAAGGAAGAAAGAGCCAACTTTCAAAGCCTTTCTGACCGAGATTTGTCCACTAGGGAGGTGTCGCACGCTGCCCTGAAGAATGAGTGGGGCGCGTAAGACCGTGTCTTGCTGGCCTTCCTTTCCCGCTGGTGCCGTCCTGCTGCCTCCCCTTCTGCAGGCCTCGCTTTTGTCCAGCAGCATTCTACTTGTAGTAAAGGCGTGTGTGTTTAAAAGAGAAGGAGCATTTGCGAGGCTGCCAGAAAGATTATTAAACTTCCATAAGGTCTGTTGGATGTATTTTTGGGTGTATTCTGACAGTGATGTGGGTGTTGGGTGGTGAGTATTCCCTTCCAGTGCTCCACCAGGAGCAGTGCTTAGCTCGGAATGCCATCACTACCATGCTCCAATGTCATCACCCAGGGGGCTGTGACTTTGCCTCTAACTAAATTCTAGCAAGTAGAAGTCAACCCAAGTCATTTCAGTATTTAAGTGTTCTTCAGTTGTTCTGCCAGTGATTTTCATATCTGCCGGTGCTCGCCTTTAAGGTCACCCGTGGGCTATGACCCCTGCTCCTTCCCCACGATGCTGGTGTTTCTGCTGCCTTCCATCCCTGCCCCCTTTTGTGACTTGTGGCAGTTTGAGTTTTGGTGGCAAACCACGTATGTGAACTCTAGCTAACTTAGGGTAGAGGCAATATAGTAAATGCTATTTGGAGGATCTCCGATTTGGCAGGAATCTAGAGGTCTGGCTTCTAGTCAGGGACGGGGGCAGCGGTCAGGGTGGCTCTGCTGGCCCTGCCTCTCACTGGCAGCTGCAGATCAATTTTCTCTCTGTGACCGCTGACCTGGAGGTACCGGGGCTCTTGGGTGAGCTTTGGCTCTGTGTGCCCTAGGTTGTACTACAGTGAGGAGAGCGGACCTGGAACCAGCTTTCCATTGTGCGAGAGTAGCAGTGTCTCAGAGGTGCTTTTAAAGGAGAATCATGGGTACTGGACAGGCCAAAACCAAGAGCAGTTGGCTATCCCTTTCGTCCTTGTGGGATTCTCCTTGCTCCCCAGACTAGAGAGTCCCGCTCACCCTCCTGAAAGTTTGTCCAGGGAACACCTCTATATTCTGTGGAGTGTCTGGACCCTTCCCATTTCCTACCCGCACAGCTCTGGCCAGCAGTGCCGGTCCCATTGCTACTAAGGGCAGCTTGTTGTTTAAAGGAGAGCTGTGCTTCTTGTGCCTGAGTTGTAACCAAGGCTTCAGGTTTCCCCAGAAGGACACAGTTAGATTTTTTAGAGTAAGTGAAAGCTTGATTTTATAGAGGTGCATTATGAATGCTTTACTTATTTAATAAGCACATGTATTCAGTATGCCCCTGAGTTTCTAGGTACCTGAAAGGTTTACATCTGTAATCTCTCAAGCTTAAAAAAAATTTTTTTTTGTATTACAGGTTTTCTCATCTTTTGTAAAAGAGCATACTTAAACATCATGTAGCCTTTGTGTGACAATTAGAAATGACCATTTTGCAACCTTGCAAACCTTGCATTAATGTACAGACTATACCATATGCGATAGACAGTGGCTGCTTTCATTTTCATTTCTAGTTTGGGGGTAGTGTTCTTGATGAGCGAGGTTGATAGATAACTGAGTTCTTTACTGAAAATAACTGTGTGTCAGCTACAGCATATATTAGTCATCTTTTAGGAGTCATCCAGGAAACCTAGCCACATTCTTACTATCTCTATAGAATTTAATTTTAAAATAATAAAAACAAGTCCAAAATAAGTCCTGTTTTAAGTTCAGGGCTGCTTCCATCTGTCTTTTTATAATCTCTGTGGGATGTGTTCTAACTAGTTAATAAGGCTGCGTATCATGGGGGGCAGGGTGAGTACTCTTCATATTTCACTTATATTTCATAATATTGTCAGGACTTAAGAAATACTGAATCTCTGAGCGAAAACGCGTCTACAAAGTATAACTTTTTCCTCCTGACCTGTATGTTGAAACATCACTTGAATTCAGCTAAAATGACAAAGTGACATTAATCAGCATTCCTTCTTTAGTGTGTGACCAGCTTTATTTTTCTCTTGTATCAGGAAACGCTCGTGTGTGTCCATGATGCAAGATTGGCTTCTAAGTAAATAGGAATTTTCCTTCCACTGTTTCAGGCCGGAGCCTCAGCAGAAAGCTCCCTTAGTTCCTCCACCACCACCTCCGCCACCGCCACCGCCTCTGCCGGACCCCACACCCCCAGAGCCAGAGGAGGAGATCCTGGGATCTGACGATGAGGAGCAGGAGGACCCTGCCGACTACTGCAAAGGTGATGTGTGAGCGCTGCTGGGCCGGAGCCGTGGGGCCGGAGCCCATTTACTGGTGTCTGGGAAGTTAACCATGCAGATTGTTTGGTCTTTATTCAGTTAACCTCTTGGCGTCAGTATCGTTTTTAATTTCTAGGCCATTAAATATAGAATGATACCCAAAAATGTAAGAGATTTCAGAAGGAAAACTGTAAGAGATAGAAAATATGTACGTACATACTCTGGGTACTTTACAGAGGATTTAAGTTTAATGGAATTAAAGATAATATAAAACAGAACATGGGGATCTCTGGGTAGCTCAGAGGTTAAGCACTTGCCTTCAGCCCAGGGCCTGATCCTGGAGTCCCCTGTCAGGCTCCCTGCATGGAGCCTGCTTCTCCCTCTGCCTGTGTCTCTGCCTCTCTCTCTCTCTCTCTCTCTCTCTCTCTGTCTCTATGTGTCTTTCATGAATAAATAAATAAAAATCTTTAAAAAAAAAAAAAACCCCAACAGAACAATTAAAGATAAAAACATAATAAGCCATCTACGAAGAGCATAGACTTGAAGGTCCCAGGCTCCTGATGTGAGCCAATGTAACTGTTGTGCAAGACATTTGACTTTAAGTTTTCAGGCTGCTAAGACTAACAAGGAACCAGTCCTTTCTCTGTATAGCGTAGAGTTTCATAGTATTCATTGTCTGTGGAAAGAAAGCCTGCTCATTTGTTTACAGAGACAGGCTTTTTCCTGGCATTGTGCTCAATGAAAAAGACATTCTGTGGGTTATGCCATTGTGTGACACAGTGGATTATGTTTTTAGCTGTGATTTCACAGAAGAGACAAATCCACTGAAGTGAACTGTTCCTCCTGTATTGATGCTTCCTAAAGCTCAAGAACATAGAGTTACACTCCTACAAGGCACCATGTTGTGTAATGAATATTGAAAACAGAGTGATCCAGACTCTGTGTGTAGACCAGATGAATGTAGGAGGAAAGGAAGTTGCTGGGTCCATTTGACTACTCTTTTTACTTAACTTACTCATTTGGAGTTTCATTCTAAGAGAAAATAATCATAGTCCAGTAGTCTCAGCTTCTGAACAAATGATGAAACACTGATTTGCTACAGATGAAGTTAAAGGTAAATCAGATTCTATACAGAATAATAATCAATGGTAGAAGATGGATACTGCTCAGGCCATAGAGCATTAGTGAGTCTCTGGCTCTGTAGTGTCTGTATGAACTTACCCAGTGATTGCAAGCCATTCGTGTACTGGTTATGGAACATTGTACTTTTTCATTACCTATTAGGTGGAAGAGAAAATTTATGTTCTGCTGTAAAAAATTTAAGAAAGAACTTCCACTCTAACTGGATTGTTCCATAGATGTGGGTTTCTGTGCATGGAATCCATGTTTTCTTTAGAAAAAGAACTGTAGATCTTTTGTATGAGCAGTGATTATGACCCTAAAGCTCCTTGCCATTTAATATGGAACGTAACAGAGTCTGTGGAAAGGTGAAGAGCCTCCCTCTTACTCGGCATTTCTTGGTTCAGAAATGAAGTTATATGAAAAGGAGATGCAGACAGTTGTCTTTCTATTTTACTGCTTAGGCCAAAGCATTAGGTTGGTCTGTAGGAACAGTTCTTTCTAGCACATGTGATGTAGTTTTGGAATATAGTGAGGTTTGGTGGGGTGAGATTGGGAGCCAATGACCAAGAAAGAATTCTTTAGATGTCGTTGGTGCAAAATGGTGGTTTTATTAAAGAACAGAGATAGGGCCCAGGAGCAGGAAGAGCTGCTGTCCCAGGGTGGTGAAGGGTGGCTGATTATATACTTGGGAGTTGGGGGCAATAGGAAGAGGGGGGGTTTTCAAAAGATTTTTTGCATTCTAAAGAGGACCTAGCACATACTGGAGGCCTTGCCATTGTCAAGTTAAGGTTGTTTTTCCCTCTAGTAAAGCATTAACGTTAAGATAATTGGGAGTTTCTTTCTGGAAGTTAGGTTATTGATAAGAATGTTTTCTTGTGAATCACTAAGACATTTTATAAATTGAGGGAGACTCATGTCTATAGGACTATAATCTATGAATTAACTATAGTTTTCCTTTCCCTTAGCTTTAGGGCAGCCAGGAGTGCCCGAGGAATGTCACGCATATCCCACCCTGGGGGGGGGGGGGTGTCATTTGTGGGGTATCAGCTTGTGCTTTGCCCTCAGCTAGCCCTCTGTTCTCTCTTCACATGGGCACCACCATGACAGAATGAGGATTCTTTGCCTCACATCTGGTTCTTCAGTATGTGGGTCAGGAGATATAACCAGTCCTCTTATTTATCCCTTTACCATTTCTGTAGAAGAGCACAGTGGATACCCCAGACCGAAATACAAGGCTATGAAGGAAGAATTTCACAGTCAGGGCTGATTTTAGGTAACATTTACTGAACTTAAACATCTGAGAGTATTAAAGGCAGCCTGACTATATAGCATGTGAGAGAATGTCAGGTTTGTTCTCTCTCTCTCTCTCTCTCTCTCTCATTCTCTCATTCCTGGCTTCTGGTCCATGTAACAGATGCCTTACTCCGTGACTTTTGTATATAGATCAAAACCGTTTGTCTAAGGTAGGGGACATAAATGCATTCAAGGAGTCTGTGGAACTGATTGGGAATGTGTGGGACAAGAACTGTGCCCCACCCCCACCACCCAGCCAAGAATAAGAATAGACTTTAACTTTCCAACATGATGCTTATTCACTCCTGAGTTATTTAGTATATTTTGCCCGCAATCAAATACATTCTTCTTTGTAACCACTGAACAACCATCAAGATCAAGAAGTTAACATTGTTCCAGTTCTGCCATTCATTCCTCACCATCCATTCAGGTTTTGCCAGTTGCCGGTATTGTCCTTTATATGAGACCAGTCCTTCCCAGAATCCTGTTCCATTTTGTTTTCTTGTGTTAAAAAACTAAATTCAACCTAGTAGATTTGAAGATCTAATTGACTTTATGAAGCAGTTCACAAATGCTACAACATCCAATCTAGCAGGTGGAGATGCTGCTGGGAGTTGTAAAAACTGAGAGCTTGGAGTTAACTAGGGGAAGGGGATTATTTCTTGCCAGGATATCTTCCTTTGAGGGGGAGGGAGGGGCAGAATTTTTATCATGCAGATTACCTCACTTGTGCTTATCAGGAAACTTCTGGTTGATTGTTAAAAGGTCACATTCCTGGGGTAGGTTGAAACTATAATTAAGTCTTGGTTTGCTATCTTGGGGGGGCAATAACTTGTTTGGGCTTGTTTTTTTCTTTGTTAACACTGGTTTCTTTAACCTGGAATAGTTCTTTAGTCTTTTCTTGCTTTTTTGACTTTGACATTTATTATTATTATTATTATTATTATTATTATTATTATTTATTTTTATTTTTATTTTTTTATTTATTTTTAAGATTTCATTTATTTATTCATCTGAGGCGGGGAGGGGCACAGACACAGGCAGAGGGAGAAGCAGGCTCCATGCAGGGAGCCCGATGTAGGACTAGATCCCGTGTCTCCAGGATCATGGCCTGGGCCGAAGGCAGGCGCCAAACCACTGACCCATCCAGGGATCCCCGTAACTTTGACATTTTTGAAGATTGTAGGCCAGTTATTTTGTTATACTGTTTCTTAGTTTGGTAAACTGTTTTATTTTCTAGGTTTTGTTTTATTTAAAGTAATCTCTGTACCCAAGATGGGTCTCCCATTTATAACCCCGGGAATAAGAGTGGCATGTTCTACTGACTAACCCAGCAGGTGCCCCCGTGTTTCTTGATTTGAAATATGACAAAAGTGTTGCTCTGTGAGAAGTATTCTCTTTGCACATTATTTTATCAGGTAGGGCACTGTTTTGTGAAGTTACACACATACACACACACACACACACACACACACACACACCCATAATAAGTATTTTGTTGAGAGTTCCTTCTTTGAGACTGTAAATAAGTATCCCCTTGCCAACTAATATGTTTGCTTCTCCCTTTCCTTTCTTTCTCTTCCAGTCTCCCACCACTCCCTCCCATCTATCTCCCTTTCTAGCTTTTTCAGATGGACTCATTCATGGATTTCCTTTTTATTCAGTGATTTCTAATCAGTTACTCCCCTTAATTGTTTTGATGCTTGGCTTATCTCAAATTTGGCCTTTAGGAGTTCCTTCAAATTGATTCTGTGTCCTTTTGAGATGTCTTGTCATTTGAACACTTTCTTACTTGCAAATACAGTAAACTGTTCCTGACTCATCATTTTCCCTGCTCCAGCCCTGGAATCTGCTCTTTCTGCGAGGATGCCTGGTTCCTTTTAGTGGGGGACAGTATTTAGAAAACAAGATCTGGGCATTAGGTGTGATTATTATTGTTGGGGTGTCAGTGCTTCTAGGTCTCTTAGCACAGCCCTTTATGTTTATATAGATTTCTTTTTTTTTTTTTAAGATTTTATATATTTATTTGATGGGGGGAGAGAGAGAGAGAGAGAGAGAGAGAGAGAGAGAGAGAGAGAGAGAGAGGGATCGTGAGCACAAGCAGGGGGAGCAGTAGAGGGAGAAGGTGAAGCAGGCTCCCCACTGAGCAGGGGCCCTGATGTGGGGCTGGAACCCAGGACACTGGGGTCATGACCTGAGCCAAAGGCAAATGTTTAACCAATTGAGCACCCAGGGGCCCCTTATATGTATTTCTGTATTTATATTTAATTCTACTTTTGCTTATGTATATATTAAAATATGTGAATTTAATCAGATATCTCTAATTCCAGCCTAATACCAGGGGATTCAGCCCAGTTTTTTCCCTTTCTGTATTTTTGGGTTTCTTTCTTTGACAGTAAGAGGCTAGACTGTCATTATCTTCATTACGTTTAATTATTTGATTAATTTCCTTGTACGTGATGAATCACCAGTCACACTGTGCTCAGATATCCCCACCCTGTCTAGTGACTGGGACTGAATTTTTCTGGCAAGGGGCAAGGGAGGGATGGCTCTTAGAGTTTAGGGGTGGGATTCCTGTTGTCTGAGGAGGTGTCTTGTCCTCCGTCACTTCTGTTTTCTTCAACTTCATTCCTAGAGAATCTCTGCCCTACCAGCTACTCTTTAGTACTCACAAAGTAAAATAAAACACCACCAACAAAACACGCTACCTGTTTTATTTCTTCACAAAAGAAATATTTGTTCTCCTTAGGAAGTAGGTACATCGGGGTGGAGTGAGCAAAGTCACCTGGAATCTGAGCACCCCACAATAGCTGTGGTAAGCATCTGGATCTCTGCCTTTCTGGATCATTCGTGACCAACCAACCTTTTTATCTCTCTACAAGTCTTTCCCCATTCAGCCACTTGAGCACGGAGGATGCTGTTTAAAGTTCTAATATTGCTAAAGCATCCTCAGTGCTCCTTTCTCTTTGGCTGTGCATTCTCTTTCTTCACAGCTGGCTTGTTCCCACTCATCTTATTTTTTGCTCTTCCACCAAACCCAGGAGGATTATGGTCTTTGGTGCCTGAGAGTCGTGGGTTCAAGATCTGGCTTCCCAGTTCTGTGTCCTCAGACAGGCTCCTTTCCCTCCAGGCTTCAACTCCTTTGTCTACGATATAATATCATCTCTCTGTGTAATATAACAGATTACCACCTAAGATTTTATAAGGATGAAAATGTGACAGATGTGTGAAGTATGTGCCATGCTGCCTGGTACATAGAAAGTGCTAAAGAAATGTGAATTTTATTTTCATGTGTCCTGTTCTTGTTCTTTGGTCTCCTCTGAAGTTTGTTCCCATGTGTGTGTTCCTGCCACCCCCTTCATGCTGGTCCCCGAGGTGTCTTTGCAGCCTAACTGTGCTGGGCTTGTTTCCCTGGCCTCTAGGGAGAGAGCTGCGTCAGCATGGCCTCTCTCTCTTCCTGTCTCGTTTCAGGGTCACCTCTGATTAGTTGTCTCGGGTCAGGCCTGTAGCAGCAGGCTGGGCAGTTTGTTCAGATTCCTACTTCCAAGCCCAGGAGATAACAAGGGTCGGGCACAGGGTGAGCCAATGAACAGACACTTCCGGGAGGCCCTTGTGCAATACGTGCACGCTTTGTGAGTTTGAGCATAAAGCCACTTCGCTAGAGTAGAACCTCCTCCTGTGGGGAGATTGTGGTGCAGGGAGGGTTTTCAGAGCGTGACTCTACCACCTGCCTCAGAATGGCCAGGGGTGCCTGGTGGACATTCCCGAGCTGGACTGTAAATCTTGAGTTGGGACGCCAGCGAGTACGACCTGGACTCACCCAAGTATTTCAGAACCTCATCAGGCTTGGCTAAGGTACGTGCCTTGCATCTGAAGCTCCAAAGCTAGCCCTGAGAAGTGGCTCCGTTCACTGCATACTGGGTGGCTGAAGCACTGTGGAAGGCGAATTAGCTGCTTTGAACTACCTTATGGGTAAAAATTTTTCTGTCCATCAGCACATATTTGCTACAAGGACTAGGTTAGTGATGACGGTAGGAACATTGTTTTGTTGTACCATCCTGCCTGCATTGACTGACTCCTTGGAGTTGCTTTTTTTTTTGGCTCCCTTAAATCACGCTTCAATAAGGTGGTGCCTTGAAATTTTATCGTGTGTATTATTTCTGGAAATATCGATTTCAGTACTTTTGTGGTCTGACTTGGTAAGCATGTGTCATTTCCTCAGAAAGGCCTTCTCTGAACCATTAATTACATCTTCATTAGGCCCTTCCAAGCTCTGTACCTCCCAGTAGTCTCTACCAAAGCTCCCCCACCCCCCAGTAGTCACCATGGTGTGTAATTATACATTTATTTTTGTGTTCATTTGTGATCTGCTTCTCCTCAGTCTGGGTGATTCCCTGTACTCAGGGGCTACCTATTTTTGAACCCCACTGCATTTGTACTCTCTACAGTGCAACAAATATTTTTTTTTGTTGGATAAAGGAATTGCCTCTAGTGTTAAGCTCTACAACTAAGGGCCGTATGGCACTGATGTTTGCTGTGTGTCTTGGAAGGCATGTCCAGAGTGAGGAGGTGGACACAAGTCAGAATCTAGATCTTTCATTTCTTCCTGGATCTTCTTAAAATTATCCGTCATGCTCTGAAGGTCTTATTTGTTATCCATTTGAGTGGCATCCATTTTTTTCTTATGAAACTTGGCAATATCTTCTTCAAAACATAGGATAAACAGTATAAATATTCACACACTAGAAAAATGTCCAATGACTTTCTTACACACAAATTGCCTTTCCATCTATGAATAATGATCAGAATGTAAAGTCAGTGATTAGTGGTTATATGTTTTCATTGGCCTTGTCTCTCCCTACAATCTAGGACTTAGAACAGAACATTTATAGCTTCAGCTTTTCTTAAAATAAGAAAGCACTATACCTTACATAGGACTGCCTTAGAAACCAATGTCTTACAGCTTGTATTTTATCGAAGTGTAGTCTTTAATTTGTTTTTTTCCTTTTTTTAAAGATTTTTTAAAATTTATTTATTCATGAGAGAGAGAGAGAGAGAGAGAGAGATAGGGGCAGAGACACAGGCAGAGGGAGAAGCAGGCTCCATGCAGGGAGCCAGACGTGGGACTCGATCCTGGGTCTCCAGGATCAGGCCCTGGGCTGAAGGCAGCGCTAAACCACCGAGCCACCCAGACTGCCCATCCTTTCTTTAATATAAAAAAGATCATCTTTATTCATTCACAGTTATTTTCCTTAAAACCACTAATTTTGTGTACATACTTAATCTTGCCCTGGTTGAATATATTTTTAAAATTTGTTGGCTCAATTTGGCTTACCTGAAGCCTTAATAAGAAATTGCTTATCTCTATGAACAAAGTAATAGATACTTCTGAATTAATTGCAGGCAGCCTCATTGCATTTCTTTCATGGGGACTGAGGAGATTCTGACACCTGATAGGCCCACTGGTACTGTGAAATGCTGCTGACGAGGGTATGATCACTAAACTTTAGTTAGCATGACAGTTCAATTCTCTGAGGTTTACTATGTATAAAGTATTGTGTTTTACTACAGAGATTATACAGGTGAGTGAGAAACCAGCCCCCGTTCTCTAGGAGTTTGTAGGCTCAGAACTTTGCCACTAGAATAAATATAAGCTAGTTAGTGCCAGAGCCTTCACTGGTCTTGCCTTCCCAACCTGTCCCTGGCACTTAATAGAATAATCTGGCTGAGTAGTGACTGAAGAGACCAGATCAAGAAACTACTTAAATAGCCTTTTTCACCTTTATTGTGTGGTTAATTAACTATAAGACGGGGGTGTGTGGGGAGGAAGACTTTATTGATGGCGCAGGATTCTTCTCTGACTCAGTCCTGGAGGCTGGGACTGGCATTTCTGGGAAGCGCTAAGTGCCCTGCTTTTCCTAGCCCATGGCATGCTAAAAGCTGATGCATAGATTAGGTTGAAGAGGAGTTTGGGAGCATCATGTAGAGGATAAATATGAGGATAAGAAATTTGTACATGAAGTAATTTATTTTATTTATTTATTTATTTATTTATTTATTTATTTATTTATTTATTTATTTTTTCATGAAGTAATTTAAAACGCCAGCTCCTAACATATGTTGGGAAAAAAACCTTGAAGAAACACAGAATAGTTCATGTGTGTGTATGTAGATTTCTTAAGATACTCTGCGCACAGGTCATTTATCATTTCACTGCAGATACTTGTTTTCTTCACATTCTTTATGCATTTTATTTTTCTTGCTTGCTTGCTCTGTGCATAAAGTTGAGTAAAAGTGGTAAGAGTAGACGTCTTTGATTGTTTCTGATCATCAAATAAGTGTGTAGATATTTTTAAAATATTTATTTGAGAGAGAAAGAGAGAAAGTGCATACGCATGAGCAGGGGGAAGGGGCAGAAGGAGAATCAGACTCCTCATTGTGCGGGGAGACCAAGAACATGGGGCTTGGTCCCAGGATCCCAAGGTCATGACCTGAGCCAAAGGCAGATGCTTAACCAACTGAGCCACCCAGGTGCCCAAATGTGTAGATATTTTTTTAGCTATCTTTACAGGTTGTGATGGATCATAGATTTAAATGTAGAGCTAAAAGTATAAAGCTTTATAAAAAGAAAAAAAGTAGGAGGATATCTTCACAACCTTGCAGTGAGGGAAGATGTCTCAGAGAACATGCAAGACATATTAACTACAAAATAAAAAATAATTTGATTTCATCAAAATAAAATATTTGCAGATTAAAAGGCACTTTTAAAAGTGGGATGAACAAGCTCAGACTAGGAGAAAATATTGATTTACATACATAGCTTACAAAAAACATAATTAGGAGAGGGAACATGGGAAGTTTAGTGAGGTTTAGAGTAATATTCTTCATATTGACTAGGGTGTATCCATTTGTCAAGTATCAGGGAATTGTGTACATAAGATTTTTTACTTCCATCTTATGTAAATTTTACTTCAATTTTTAAAAATAGTTGCTATACCTACTTATGTATGGATTATAGGATTCTGTGTGTGTGTGTGTGTGTGTGTGTGTGTGTTTTACCTCTTGGTCTTATTTTTCTTGGTTTTCTGTACTAAGCATATATTTCTTTGTAAATAGAAAAAAAAAGAAATGTTTAAAAAAGGAAAACTTAGCTATGAGGAACCATTATAGATTTTGAGCAAGGAGTGGCTTTATTTAAGACAGAATAATTTGTGAATCTTGAATGGTCAGAGAGAAAAGATACATATATATAAAGGAGAAGTCAGAAAAGCTAGCAGCACCATGGAGGAAGCGTCTTAATCATTTGACAAATGACTGAATGTAGATGACAGTGATGAGAATCTTCCAACTCTTGAACTGTGGGGCGACTAGAAGAGCAGTGCATTCTGGACCTCCTTTTTTTTTTTTTAAGGACTTGAATTTTGAATCTGCTTGCCATTTTTTCTTTGTTTAGGACATTATTTGGCTACTAAAAAACTCAGACCCAAATATGCAACCCTCCTGTAACACGTGAGCGAGAATTTCCAGCATTGCATTCTGTGTCCTAACTTCACTGCAGCATTATTCTATTTTATTTTGTTTCTGGACTATTTTTTTCTTTGCCCCAATTTCCTTCTAATTTTGTATCTTGTATTATGGTTTTATAAAATGCCTCAATTCCTTATTGGAAAGAAGTGGATTTGGCACTATTAACAGCAACAATGAAATCATGGTCTGGGAAAATTTTGAGGAGTTTGACTTTATTCATTTTACCTTAAAGAAACTGGTGTAGATATCAAGAAGACAGCTAGAAATAGGAATCTGGGGCTCAGAAGAGTGGCTAGCAAATGGTGTAGTAAAGAATTTAACACTGCCCAGGACACCTTGGTGGCTCAGTTGATTAAACATCTGACTCTTGATTTAACTCCACTGGAAGAGGACACCTGGATGCTCTGCATTTGGGACCCTCCTAGGTCCTGCCTCATATGTCTTTTCCCCATCCCACAGATGATTTTAATCTGTGGCCCTTATGTTTGTGATGAAATGTAATCATGAGTATCAATAGCCACCAGGGAGTTCTGTGAGTTCTTCCTACAGATTATTAACTGTTGCAGCTAAGCTTGGTGTTGGGAACCTGCAGACTTACAGTTGGTATCAGTGCGACTGCTCAGCTCTGCAGTTCTAGGAGAAGTGGAGGTGCTCTTATAGGCTATTCCCAAACCTTACCCAAGTACTACAGATTTGATAGGAAAACAAGTCATGTTAAGATATGTTAAGTGAATAAAAAAGATACAAAGGTGCTATTCACTGACAGACCTTTGGGAGATCCAGTGGAATACAGGAGGAGAAAGAACAAGTTGAAAGAAACAGAGCAGTCAAGGGGGTAGGAGAACAGCCAGAGATTGGGATTCCACTTGACATGGAGCAGATCAAGGAACTGAGCACTCAGCAGTTCTCTTTGTCTCCATGAAAAGGTCCTGCACATACTCAGTTGTGTAACTGGAAATTTCCAATTTGGGGGTATAGAGGAGTCTTAATTGAATTCTAAATGTCAGTGGTTCTGTCCCTACCTGTTAGCCCCCTTCATAATTGGCCCTTTTGCGTCTTCCCGTCCCCAGAGGTATGTGACATGACATCTGGGCCAGAGCCACCATGTGATGTCTGTCAGGGACCTCCTCCCTGCTCAGTCAGGTTGCTGTTGGCCAAGCTGCTGGGGCTGCCCCGCTGTGCTCAGTGCCAGACCAGACTGGGTGGGATAGCTGCAGTGACAGGGCCCTGCCCAAATGCCTCCTGTGTCCACTTCGTTCAGCAGGGGTCAGCCTGTTCTGCTGTATCGCCACACCTCCCCGTGCTCTTTCTGGGAATGGTTCCTGAAGCCATCCCATAGCCCTCTCTGCCAGCCTACACCACTGGGCCCAGGATTCTGTTTTTAGAAAGAGTCCACAGTGTGATGGCCCACTTCTCTGTCTCATCCTCTCCCAGTCCCCTTACCAACTCCCTGGAACATAATTTCCTTTACCTTCCTTCTTTGGCCAAAAACTGAAACTCTTATGCATCGTTTCTTGTACTCTGGCTCTTCAGGGCTGTCTACTATTTATCCTGGTGGGCCCCAGGCATGTTTGATTCTTATTTGGGATCTAAATTAAAATATTTAAAACATTTACAAATAGAACCTAATAACCTAGTGTTAAGACAAGTTTTGGAATAATATATTTTCTCTCTTTTTAAAAATGAATTTTTACTAAGATACAATTGACCTATAACATTATGTAAATGTAAGATGTAAATTGTGTAAGTTCGGGTGTTGATTTCATACATTTATATATTGCACTATGATTACCACATTAGTGTTAGATACTGCTTCTATCATGTCACATAATTATCATTTCCTTTTTGTAGCGGGAACGATTACAGTCTAGTCTCTTATTAGCAACTTTGAAGTTTATAATAGAGTTGCCTATATTTTTGATTTCCCTCTTGAAGCTAGTATAAAAAAGAACTGTATTCTTAAGAATTCCTTATTCTGATCCCTCTCCTTCTTAGCACTGATATTCTGGATTGGAAGAATGATTTTCGTATTTATCTGTACTAGATCCTGTTTCAACCTAGAATTGAAAAGATTGAAATGAAGTAAAGGAGTTTTAGATTTTTTTCTCCTTTTTTCTACTTTGTACTGACTATTAGTACTTGAAAACTTGATGGGTTTCTTTTTCTCATACAATTATCTGTACTGAATACAATACTCACACCTCCCCCCCCCCAATCCACTAGGTTTTTTTTTTTTTCTTTTTTTAAGATTTTATTTATTTATTCATGAGGAACAGAGACAGAGTGGGAGAAGCAGGCTCCATGCAGGGAGCCCAACACGGGACTCCATCCCGAGTCTCTAGGATCATGCCCTGGGCTGAAGGTGGCGCTAAACCTCTGAGCCACCCGGGCTGCCCTCCACTAGGGTTTTTGAGTTGCCAGACCCCCAAGAATGCCTGAAGCACGTAGTTACCAAACCCTATATATATATTTTTTTTCCTATATATATGTGCTTGTAATAAACTTTGTTATAAATAAATCAAGTAAAATAATCCATCAATCAGGTAAAGGGATTAACAACAACAGTAATAGAACAATTACGATATACTGTAATAAAAGTTATGTTCTCTCTCTCTCTCTCTCTCTCTCTCAAAATATTTTCTTGTTTTGTTCTTGGGGTGAAATGAGATGATAAAAATGCCTGCTCGAAGAGATGAAGTGAGGGGAATGATGTAAGCATTGTTTCCTAGTGTTAGGCTACTGACGATCTTCTGGTGATATGTCAGAAAGAGGATCTGATCCCCTGCTTCCACACTGCAGTTGACCATGACTCATTGAAACTGCTGGAAAGGGGGGGATAATACTTTATGTAAAATTTACCACTTTAGAGGCTACTGTTCATTGGTTTTCAGTATATTTACAAATGGGGCAACTATTAGCACTGTCTACTTCCAGAATGTTTTTCATCACCCCAAGAAAGAAATATGTTCATTAGCAGTCACTCCTTGTCTCCATTCTCCCAGTCCTTGGCAACCACTAAATCTACTTTCAGAATCCTACAGCATGTAGCCTTTTGTGGTTGGTGTACTTGGTATCTTTTTAACTTTAATCTGTTTTGTAGCATATATTATTATTTTATACCTTTTTATACTATAATATTCTGTATTCCAGCTATATTACATTTTGTCCATTTATGAGTTGATGTACATTTCGTTGTTTCTGTTTTGGCTATTAAGAATATGCTAGTGTGTGCATGGGCGTGCGTGTATGTGTATACTTTGTGTGTGTGTGTGTGTGTGTGTGTGTGTATAAGTTTTTGAGTGGGCATGTTTTCATTTTCTTGGGTATACCTAGGAGTGGAATTGTTTTTAGGTCCTATTGTAACTCCATATTTAAATATCATGAGGAATTGCTAGACTATTTTTCTTTTCTTTTTAAAGTGTTTATTTTTTTAAAGAAGTTTCGGTTGACTATAATTTTATCATATTTTGATTATGCTTTACTCTTTTGTTCCTTTATATACTAATCAAAATCATTCTACCTACTTCTGCAACTTTCATTGATCCTTTCAGGCTACTAAGCTCTTTTCACTGCACCACTCATATTCACTGTGAGCCTTTTTTGTGTGTGTGTGTGAGCCTTTAAACTTGAATCTCTCATCAGACTTCTGGAGGAATAGTAATTTTTTCCTCTATTAGTAATATAGTGAGATGGAAAAGTTCTCTCCGTGACTGTTACGTCTAAGGCATAAAAGGAAGAGTTTTCAAGAAGGAAGGATTTAATTATAGCAGTATTCCGGGGATCCCTGGGTGGCTCAGTGGTTTAGCCCCTGCCTTCAGTCCATGGCATGCTCCTGGAGACCCTGCATCGAGTTCTGCATCAGGCTTCCTGCATAGAGCCTGCTTCTCCCTCTGCTTGTGTCTCTGCCTCTGTCTCTGTCTTTCTCATGAATAAATAAATAAATTCTTAAAAAAAATTAGCAGTATTCAGGTAAGCCAGAGACTTAGGGAGATGAAGGCTAAGACAAGGCCAGTGAACTACCTGCAGGGAGTGGCCCTAGAGATCCCATCGATTGGAGCCAGTGATAGGTCTTGGAGGTGAACAGGTATCCTGGAGCACTCATAGCTGATTATTTGTAAAATTTAGCAGTTAATGAAGAGAACATTTTAGCTTGTTGGGGGTGAGGTTCAGTTAGATATGAACAAGGGAAAGTTGACTTTAAGACAGGATACCCTGAGCATATTTCTAGGCAGAAGAGAAGAAATCTGGAGAGAGGTGAGAGGGCTGGCAAAGAAAGAATCAAATGAGTGATTTTTGGAGATATTAGTAGTCTCGGAAAGATAGGGATCACATCTTTCTTGCAGAATAGAGGACGTTTTACATAGGTGTTGTGGGGAGCAGAAGAAAGACTGTCTGGCTATTATTGTTGGATAAAAATTATTCCAGAACTTAGCAGCCTTAGGCCAACTTTTAATTTTGCTTATGATTTTATGGATCCAGAATTTAGAAAGGTCAAAGCTAGGATGGTTTGCCTCTGCCTCATGATGTCTGTGGCTTCAGCTGAGACATCTCAAAGGCTTGCAGTGTCTTGATAGGCTGAGGCCTGGAATCATCCGGAAGCTTATTTAGTCACATATCTGGCCCCGGGACAGGAGAATTGGAAGACTGGAACTGCCAACTGGAACACCTCCATGTGGCTTGGTTTCCTCATAGCATGGCAACCTCAGAGTAGTCACACTTCTTACCTAGTGACTCAGAGTTCCAGAAGCAGACCTCCACCTTTCAAAGTGAGAGCTGCATTGCCTTTCCACCTAGCTTCAGAAATCACGCAGTCACTTGTGCTACATTCTTTTTGGCTAGAAGTCTTTCAGGAGCCAGTCAGATCTATAGGGAAGTAGAGTCCATTTCTTGATGATAGAACATCAGGGTTCTAGAAGAGCAAGTGCTTTGGAAGATACTGTTGCGTCATGTTTTGGAGAATATGATTTGTCACAAGAACTTAATGAAGGGACATCGCAGACTCCCTGTATGTTTAGCTAGATTTACTTTTTGGTGTAATCATTTAACTGCTTTTCCTAGACCATAAATTCATTTAATGCTTTTTTTGTCTGGCATAGATTATAAGTCCTAAGCCTAAAGTCCACTAACTATATCTAAATTGCTGTGTTGGTTGCTTCATGTAGGAGTATGCACAAGTTGGTAGATGAGTTAGGCTTTCTTATGATGATTAAACTATAAATCATTAATTGCTTTTGGATTATAAAACTAGATGAGGCTTTAGATTGAGGCTCAAAAGTAAGTTCTATTTTCAATATATGTGTTGAAGACTTTTTACTTCCTATGTTTGTAGCCCTTTGAATCCATGACCTATGTTCTTTTCCCCATTTTTAAAATTTCTTTTTTTTTTAAGATTTTATTTATTTATTTATGAGAGAGAGACAGAGACAGAGGCAGAGGGAGAAGCAGGCTCTATGCAGGGAGCCTGATGCAGGACTCAATCACGGGACTCCCAAGATCACACCCTGGGCTGAAGGCAGATGCAACCACTGAGCCACCGAGGGATTCCACCCTCTACCCGCCCCCCCCACCATCTTAAAAATTTTTTGAGAATAGTTGAGAATTGGGATTATTCACAATGTATTCTTCTTCATTTTTTATAAGAGATGTAACATCTGCTTGGGAAGACGCCTGCAGTTGTGTGGTTGAGTCAGACATTGCTGTGCACTTCAGTATATACTTGCTCTCTTATGGTTAGTAGGAGCCAGAAATAACAATGGGCCTTGACTTCCTGAAGAAATGTAGTCTTTCAGTTATGTATTGGTATCTGAGTGTATATAATAATGGCCTTTGGTTTTAAATAGAGAACTGCTTTCAGGATTCTCTTACTTTAAAAGTTTCTTATTTACTAAAAAAAGAAAAATCTATTTTTTGCTTGTCTTTTGATTTTTGAATTCTGCTTTTACCCAACTAAGACTTTCCTATTCCCAGATCAATTGTTTCCCCAGTTTATATTTTAATATATTGTATTTGATCTTATCCAGAACATGATTGAGAACCAAAAAATGAGGCCTGAATCTTTGAGTACATGTGAATAATGTCCAAGTTCTTGCACTAAAGCCCATGTTTACTAAAAGGCAAGAGAACACCCTTTCAGAATTTAAAATAATACCCTTTTACTCTTTCTTTGCCCACAAAGCAAGTAAGGGGAAGACTAAGAACAAGAAATAAAATATAAAAGCTATAAAAATCAGAAAATCCCAACGAACACTGCAGCCTTAACCTGCTTGATATAGTGATAAAATGTTTAGGCAGAAAGACCATATGTCTTGTTGGGGGAAAATCAGATTGGTATCAGAGTTTTGCACATCAGCGTTGTAGGCCAGAAGACAATAGAGTAATGCATTTGACATACTCAAGGAAATAAATTCTTTTTTTTTTTTTAATTTTTATTTATTTATGACAGTCACACAGAGAGGGAGAGAGAGAGAGAGGCAGAGACACAGGCAGAGGGAGAAGCAGGCTCCATGTTCCGGGAGCCCGACGTGGGATTCGATCCCGGGTCTCCAGGATTGCGCCCCGGGCCAAAGGCAGGCGCCAAACCGCTGCGCCACCCAGGGATCCCAAGGAAAGAAATTCTGAGCCAAATATTTTGTTATCCAGTCAAATTGACCTTCAGTTATAAAGGTCCCATGTAAATTGTTAGGCACATGCAAGTCTCAAGGGAATATTGTTCTTTGAGAAATCTGTTAAAAAAAAAACAAACAACCAAAATTAATGCAGAGGGATAGACATAAAGATTGATTTCATTAAATGACAAAATTATACTTGAAAAATTACACCTCTTCCAGTCCTCTGGAGTGTTTATCTTACAGCATACTATTAAGTAGGTGTATCAACTAGATACTCAAATGGACTTTAAAGTATCGATGTTTAGTTTCTGTTGACTGTATTTTTCAATTTAAGGATAAATTTTATAACAATGTATTCACTAGAGCAGTGATTTAGATTCTCCTGTCAAAGGTACTTGAAGAGATAAGTGGTTGTGCCTGACACTGTGTATTTAAAAAGCGATAAGAAACAGATAGAAAATGTGTCTGTGAGCTCTCTTGAGCTGCGACTTCTGAGATTTGTAGGTAATTAGTATATACAATATATTTTCAGTAAAATTGCACACTTAGCTGTATGTGTAGTTATGAGAAAGAAAAAAAAAAACCTTGTGACCTAAATTACAGAATCAAGTGAATCTCTGTACTTAGGCTCTTGATCAAGACAGCCATTGACCATTTATTATCTGATGATAATTCCGCTGCATTTTAAAGACTACCTACCTCCAAGGTACATTGATAGAATACTGTGTTCTAAACCATTCTTGCTGGATTAAGAAGTGATTCAGGGATGTTCTAGACTATAGAATGTAGGGATTAGACTTTTAGAGTCTGCCTTGCCACACGTGCGGATTGCATGTCCACTGTGAGCTGTCATTTCTTTTTTTTTTTTTTTTTAAGATTTTATTTATTTATTCATGAGAGACCCAGAGGGAGAGGCAGAGACACAGGCAGAGGGAGAAACAGGCTCCCTGCAGGGACTCGATCCCAGGACCCTGGGATCACACCCTGGGCCGAAGGCAGGTGCCAAATGAGCCACCCAGGGATGCCCACTGTCATTCCTTTTTAAAACCTTTTTTTAAGATTTTATTTTTAAGTAATCTCTACTTAAAAAAGTAAAGCCCATGCTAAAAGGGGAAAGGGAGAGAATGTCCTTTAAGAATTTCAAATAATTTCTATTTACTCTTCCTTTGCCCACAAAGCAAGTAAGGAGAAATAAGGTATAAAAGCTGTAAAAATCATAAGATCCCAATACAGCCTTAACCTCATTGTTTCATTAATAATGAAAGTCTAAACATGACCAACTCTCAAGGCTCTTCACAATCTGATCCCAACATGCTTCTCTTGTTTTCTTCTTAGCCTCAAATCTTATTTTAAACATGCCTTCCTGCTGTTGTAATTTACCTTTTGCTATCTCTTTTTCCTTCTGGGCCTTCCTCTGTTTTTCTGTTATAGGGTAATATTAACTCAGAATTTAATGTAAACCCACATCTTAATCTGGTAAAGCCTTCTGAGTTTCTCTCTGACACCATACCAAGGAACAGAGAACCAGCCTCCCTTGCATCTGTGTCTCCTGTGTTTTCTGCTTTTTCTCTCATGTTTTTATTGATTTGCCTGTTGTGATCTATCTAGTTACTGTGTGCTAGGAATACTGTCTTTCTCCTCATAGTGTTTAAAATCTCCTGGAATAGGGGCACCTGGCTGGCTCAGTCTGTGGAACGTGCGGCTCTGGATCTTGGGGTTTTGAATTTGAACCCCACGTTGGGTGTAAAGATTACCTAAAAAAAATAAAATCTTTAAAGTAAAATCTCCTGGGAATGACAAATGAGAAAATGAATAATTAAAATATTGTACTTTGAAACAGAACATTGACATTAGAGAGGTACATAAGGGAAGTATAAGACAGGAGCTTCTCCTCAGCCTGGAAAATCAGGAAATGCTTCCAAGCAGGAGGGCCTTGTTTGAGCTTATCCTGTAAGATAAGTAGGTGTTAATCATATCCTAACATTTTACATAATTGAGACATATTTTACACATAGAATTCATAGAATATAATAGACAAATAGATGAGGAAATTATAGAAAAGAATAATTAGGGCAGCCCGGGTGGTTTGGCGGTTTAGCGCCGCCTGCAGCCCAGGGCGTGACCCTGGAGACCCTGGATGGAGTCCCGTGTCAGGCTCTCTGCATGGAGCCTGCTTCTCCCTCTGCCTGTGTCTCTGCCTCTCTCTCCCTCTCTCTCTCTGCATCTCTATGAATAAATAAATAAAATCTTTAAAAAAAAAAGAATAATCACATTAAGGTAAATACATAAAGATTTATTAATATATATCTGTACAGTTTAAGAGTGTTGTAAATTTTTCCCTGGGTTTCTTAGTCATGAAAGCGAGGAAGGAAATGTAATGGTTATGAGACTGACAGTTTTCATAAGATGAAAACAAACTAGTCACTCTAAACAAGAGTGCTTTTTCGTGGTACTAAAGATAAATCTATTATGAACCAAGATATCTCTGAGATTTTATTCTTCCTACAAGCTGGTAAGTTAGCCAGCCAGTTTCATAGATGCTTGCAGAAGACCTGAGACTCCTGAGTCAGAAACGGAGGGTTTGATGACTCACAGAGCCACAAACAGCATGTGTTCATGTCCATTCTGGTTACCCCTGACCCTAAATCCCACAAGGGCCCTGTGGAGGCAGGCAGGGCCAGGTGGATTCTCTGCATGCTGTGCTTTGTATCAAAGTTAAGGAACTTCAAGCTTAGGAAACTCTAATCTTATGGGTATGCAGCCAAACCTGCCTAACCTTTGTTCCCGAGGGGAGATATTTATCATACTGGACAGCAAATCACTGTGCCCTCTTCTCCAGTGGGAGTTAGTATGTCTGTTTTCCAAGGTTATTCACTTTGGAAACCTTTGAAAGATAGTATGGAACAAGGACGATCAATGTCTATATTCAAAAGATGTGCAGAAATCTGGTTGGTTTGGGACCAAGTTCTCTCATGACATTGCAGTCAAGCTGGGGCTGCAGTAATTCGTAGGCTTGACTGGCCTAAAGGATCTGCTTCCCTGATCATTTTGGAGGTTGTTGGCAGGTCTCAGTTCCTTACTGCTGTTGGCTAGAGGTTTCAAGTACTTGACACATGCGACTCTCTACAGGGCTGCTCACAACAAGGCAACGAGGTGGAGAGGAAGCACTCAAGATAGAAGCCACAGGGACACCTGGGTGGCTCAGCAGTTGAGCATCTGCCTTTGGCTCAGGTTGTGATCCTAGAGTCCCGGGATTGAGTCCCACACCAGGCTCCCTGCATGGGACCTGCTTCTCCCTCTGACTGTGCCTCTGTCTGTCTCTGTGTGTCTCTCATGAATAAATAAACAAAATCTTATAAAAAATAAATAAGATAGAAGCCACAGTTTCTATAAGACTATGATAAGCCAACACTCTAATCTCTTGGGAAATGACAAAAACTTGAATTTTGAAAATCTTGATTGTTTTATAAGTATATTTTAATGTTTAACCATTGATAGACAAAAAGATGAATTTATTCAATCAATGTGATACATTAATTATATCAATAAAAGAGAAGATAAAAAGCATATGATCATTTCAGTAGATGCAGAAAAAGCATTTGACAAAATACAAAATTCATTCATGATAAATACTCTCAACAAAGTAGGTTTACCGGAAACATACCTCAACATTCATAATAAAATAATATGAAAAACAGTGAACTTCATACTCAATGGAGAAAAACTGAGAGCTTTTCCCTTAAGGTCAGGAACAAGACACGGAAGTCTATTCTTACCACTTTTTTTTTCTTTGAAGATTTTATTTATTTATTTGAGACAGCATGTGCACATAAAGTCAGCAGGGGAGAGGGGTAGAGGGACAGGAAAAGAATTTGAAGCAGACTTCTCGCTGAACATAGAACCTGACATGGGGCTCAACCTCACAACCCCGAGATCACGATCTGAGCCAAAGACAAGAATCTGATGTTCAACCCACTGAGCCACTCAGGTAACCCCACTCTTACCACTTTTATTCGTATTGGAAGTCCTAGTCACAGCAGTCAGATAACAAAAAGAAAGGAAAGGCATCCAAATCAGTAAGGAAGAAGTAAAATTTTCACTATTTACAGATGACATGTTATGATATATAGAAAACTCAAAAGATTCCACCAAAAAACTGCTAGAATTGGTAAATGAGTTCACTAAAGTTGCATGATATAAAATCAACATACAAAAAATCTGTTGCATTTCTATATACCCATAATGAAGCAGCAGAAAGAGAAACTAAGAAAACAATCCCAATTACAATTGCATCAAAAATTATAAAATACCTAGGAGTAAACTTAATCAAACAGGTGAAAATGACTTGGACTCTGAAAACTACAAAATATTAATAAAAGAAATTGAATATGACACAAAGAAATGAAATGACATTCTATGCTCATGGATTAGAAGAAATTTATTGTTAAAATGTCCATACTGCCCAAAACAACCTACAGATTTAATGCAATCCCTATGAAAATACCAATAGCATTTTTCACAGAACTAGAACAGGCAGTCCTAAAATTTGTATGGAACTACAAACGAACGGGGCACTTGGGTAGCTCAGTGGTTGAGCATCAACCTTTGGCTCAAATTGTCATCCTGGAGTCCTAGAATCGAGTCCTGCATCGGGTTACCCAGATGAAACCTGCTTCTCCTTCTGCCTATGTGTCTGCCTCTCTCTCTGTCTCTGTTGAATAAATAAATAAGACATCTTCAAAACAAAACAAAACAAAACCACAACATATCCTGAATAGCCAAAGCCATCTTGAAAGAGAGACAAAACTGGAGGTATCACAATTCCAGACTTCCAAGTTAAATTACAAAGCTGTAGGAATCAAAATAGTATGGTACTGGCACAAAAACAGACACATAGATCAAGGGGAAAGAATAGAAAACCCAGGAATAAACCCACAATAACATGGTCAATTTTCAACAAAGAAGGAAAGAATATGCAATGGAAAAAAGTCTCTAACAAATGGTATTGGGAAAACTGGGCAGCTTCATGCAAAAGAATGGAACTGGACCACTTTCTTCTACCATACACAAAAATAAATTCAAAATGGATTAGAGACCTAAATGTGAAAACTGAAACCATAAAAATCCTAGAAGAGAGCACATGTAGTAATTTTTCTGACATTGGCCATAGCAGCGTTTTTCTAGATATGCCTCCTGAGGCAAGGGAAATAAAAGCAAAAATAAACTATTGGAAATACATTGAAATAAAAAACTTCTGCACAGTGAAGGAAACAATAAAAACTAAAAGGCAGCTTACTGAACGAGAGAAGATATTTTCAAATGACTTATCTGATGAAAGGTTAGTATCCAAAATATTTAAAGAACTGATACAACTCAACACCCCAAAACCAAATAATCTAATTTAAAAGTGTACAGAAGGCATTTCCCCCAAAAAAGACATCCAGATGGCCAACAGACACATAAAAAGATGCTCAACATCACTCATCATCAGGGCAATTCAAATCAAAACCACAATGAGATATCACACCTGTCAGAATGGCTAAAATAAAAAACACAACAAATAACACGTGTTGAGGATGTTGAGAATAAAGGAACCTTCTTACAGTGTTGGTGGGAATGTAAGCTGGTGTAGCCACTGTGGAAAACAGCATGTAGTTTCCTCAAAGTTTAAAATAGTACTACCTTACAATCTAGTATTTGGACTATTGAGTATTTACCCAAAAAATACTAATTCAAATGGATACATGCACTGCCTGTGTCCCTTCCAGTTTTATTTACCATAGACAAACTATGGAAGTAGCCCAAATGTCCATCAATAGATGAATTTACAAAGAAACACACACACATACACACACACACAGAGGAATATTAAGCGGCCACAAAAAATGTAATCTTGTCATTTGCAACAACATGGATAGAGCTGGAGAGTATAATGCAAAGCAAAATAAGGCAGAGAAAGACATACCATATGATTTCACTCATGTGGAATTAAGACACAAATAGGCAGAGGAAAAAGAGACAAACCAAGAAACAGAGTTTTTAAAAAAGATTTTATTTCTTAGAGTGAGTGGGGAGAGGGGCAGAAGGAGAGAGAGGGGAGATCCCATGATCCTGAGAACACGATGGAAACCAAGATGCCGTCACTCTTAACTATAGAGAACAAACTGATGGTTACCAATGGGGGGGAGGGTTAATAAAAAGGTGATGAGGATTAAAGAGGTACACTTATCATGATGTGCACTGAGTATATGGAATTGTTGAATTGCTATACTGTACACGTGAAACTAACACTGTATGTTAACTCTACTGGAATTAAAAACCTTTAGAGAAAGAAAAGTTGAGGATTCCTGGGTGGCTCAGCAGTTTAGCGCCTGCCTTTGGTTTGGGTTGTGATCCTGGGGACCCGGGATCGAGTCCCACATTGGGCTTCCTGCATGGAGCCTGCTTCTCTCTCTGCCAGTGTCTCTGGCTCTCTCTGTGTGTATCTCTCATGAATAAATAAATAAAATCTTTAAAAAAAAAAGAAAGAAAAAAGTATCTTTTTGACATTTGATAGCTATAAATCATCATCATATCTGGAGTATCACAAGCCTTTTACTAATTGGACTATGTTAATAAGTTAGATTACCCATTGGTCCAGTTTTACCATCTTAACTAGATGTTGACCGTACCCTGAAGCCTGGTCTGCTGACTCATTAATCTGTCATTAGTCACAGTGGATTTGGATAATGGCAGAGCAGCAGTGAACACCTAAGTGGCACTGAATATGCGCCCAGGTATGGTTCTGAGCGGGTGACTGTAGGGTCAGGTATGCAGAGAAACAGTAATTTGCTCAGTGTTACTACATAGCTGGCGAGTGCCAGTGCTGATTGAAATCAGTATCTTTTTAAAAACACAAATCTATTAAGTAAGTAGTTGGCAGGCGAGAGCTTAAAATTATTTGCTGGACTTTCTGTTAACATTTTGTATATTGAAGGTCTCTCAATCTATGGATTCTACTTAAATCTCTGTGGCTCCACTGCAAAAATTGTTTCTGTGTTTTATCATATTTTATGTTCAAGTAACTTGTTATTTCTTTAGGTCACAGATAAATAGGAATCCTCTTTTGGAGCATTTTCCTTTGCTCTGGGTTTCCCTATAGAGCTCTCTCCCATTCATTAGTGTTACAGAGAATATTTGGTATGATAACACAAGTTAATTTTTAGGTTTTTTTTTTTTTTTAGATTTTATTTTTTTATTAGAGAGAGAAAGAGAGAGACCGAGATCACCTAGGGGGTGGGCTTGATCAGGGAGAGGAACAGCTAGGGGTGAAGGAGGAGGGAAAGACTCCTTAGCTGACTCTGCACTGAGCAAGAGCCTGACTCAGGGCTCCATCTCACGATCATGACCTGAGCTGAAATTTTCTCTTACTTGCTTTGTTATATACATATATGCATTTTTCTTTTTTCTTTTTTTTTTAAAAAAGATTTTATTTATTCTTTTGACACACAGAGCATAAGCAGGGATACTGGGAGAAAGAGAGGTAGAACCCGACTCCCCACTGAGCAGGGAGCCAGATGGGGGGCTCCATCCTGGGACCTCGATGTGGGGGTTGATCCCAGAACCCTGAGATCGTGACCTGAGCCGAAGGCAGACGCTTAACCAACTGTGCCCCCAGATGCCCCTTGGAACATTTTTTCTTTTACCGAGTTATTGAAAAGGAAGTTCTAAAAATCATGAGTTTTTACTCCAAAAAATCATTAGCAGATTATCTAAGAAAAAGCACTCTCATAAGCCATAATGTCATTGTTACAACTAAGAAAATAATTCCATAATATTATCTAAAATCCATATCTTACTATGTTTATCTAACTGCCTTAAGAAATACCTTTTATACCAGTTTTTTTTATTTTTTATAATCTGGGTCCTAATTGGTTTAGCCATTACATTAACTATTTTTTTTTTCATCCTCTATGAATGAACGCCCTCTTCTTTTAGTTCTTTGGCAATTTTAGGTCCAAGGCTGTCTATAGGTTTTTCACAAATGCTCTTGTTGCTACTTTGTCCAGAATTTTGATCTGGAATGCATGTTGGATATCAGGAAATGTGGTTTATTTGTTTGTTTTTCCTGTTTATTGAACTAATCATATGGTTTCTAAGTTTTTATTCCTGGGATAAAACCCGCCTGGTCATGGAGTATTGTCCTTTTTATATGTTTAATTAGATTTGATGAAATTTTGTTGAGAATTTTTATATTTACATCATGGGGAAAATTGGTCTGTAGCTTTCTTATAATGTCTTTGCCAGGCTTTGGAATCAAAGTAATGCTGGCTTCATAGATTGAGATTGGGAGTGTTTCCTCCTTTTCAGTTTTCAGGAAGTATGTAGAATTGTTAGTATTTTTCCTGTAAATGTTTGACATTATTCACCAATTTGTTTTTTATGGGAAGATTTCTAACTACAAATTGATTTAAAAAAAAAAAAAAAACTGATACAGAGGAGCGCCTGGGTGGCTCAGATGGTTAAGTGTTTGCCTTCCAGCTTAGGTCATGATCTCCAGAGTTCCAGGATGCAGTCTGAGGATCGATCCCTGGGTCCTGTGTTAGTTAGGCTCCCTGCTCAGCGGGCAGTCTGTTTCTCCCTCTCCCTCTGTTCCTCCCCTCTGCTTCTGGGCACGTGTGTGTGTGTGTGTGTGTGTGTGTGTGTGTGTGTGTGTGAGCGCGCGCTCTCTCTCTCTTTCTCTCTCTCTCTAAAATGAATAAAATCTTTAAAAAAAAAAAACCAAACTGGGCAGCCCCCGTGGTGCAGCGGTTTAGCGCCGCCTGCAGCCCAGGGTGTGATCCTGGAGACCCGGGATCAAGTCCCACGTCAGGCTCCTTGCGTGGAGCCTGCTTCTCTGCTTCTCCCTCTGCCTGTGTCTCTGCCTCTCTCTCTCTCTCTCTCTCTCTCTGTCTCTCATGAATAAATAAAATCTAAATAAATAAAATCTAAATAAATAAATAAATCCCCAAACTGATAAAGAGTTATTTAGGTATGTAATTCTTGATTGGAGCTTGGGTGTGTTGTGTTTTTCATGGTATTTGTCCATTTCATCTGTGTTTTCATATTTTATGTATAAAATTGTAATATTCTTTTATTATCTTGTAATAGCTATAAAATATGCAGTGATGTCACCTCACTTGTGTTGGTAATTTGTGTTTTCTTTCTTTTTTCCCTGGTCAACTTAGCTAGTTTATTATTTTCATTTTCTTAAAGAACCAGCTTTTGGTTTCACAGATTTCTATTTTTCTGCTGCTTCTTTCACTAATTACAGCTTATATGTTTATTCTTTTCTTTCTTCTGCTTATTTTGTTTTTTTTTTTCCTTAAGATTTTATTTATTTATTCATGAGAGACACAGAGAGAAAGGCAGAGACATAGGCAGAGGGAGAAGCAGGGTCCCCCACAAGGATCCCGGGATCATGCCCTGAGCTGAAGGCAGACAGATGCTTCATCATTGAGCCCCCCAGGCATCCCTCTTTACTTACTTTGAGTTACACTTTTTTTGGGGGGGGTTGTTTTGTTTTTTTTTTAGCTGGAAAGAACTTATTGATTTGAGATCTTTTTTCTGATATGGGCATTTGGTGCTATAAATTTTCCTCTTAAATTTTAATGTCTTTGCAATATTTCACAGATGCTGATATTAGATTTTCATTCAGTGTAAGATACTTAATAATTTTCTTATGATTTCTTCTTTATCTCATGGGTTATTTTAAAGTATTATTTTCCCAATTTTGTGATATTTTTACTCAATTTTTATTTAATTTTGTTGTGGTCTGAGAACATGCCATGACTTGAATCTTTTCTGTTTAAACTTTTTTTTTTTTTAAGATTTTATTTATTTATTCATGAGAGACACAGAGTGGCAGAGACACAGGCAGAGGGAGAAGCAGGCTCCATGCAAGGACCTGATGTGGGACTCGATCCTGGGTCTTTGCGATCACGACCTGAGCTGAAGGCAGATGCTCAACCATTGAGCCACGCAGGCGTCCCTTAAACTTGTTTTTTGCCCAGCATATGGTTTATGTTGTTACATGTTCCTTGTACTTGAAAAAAATATTTGCTATTGATTAGAATATTCTATAAATGTCAAGTTTATCAAGGTGGTTGGTTGTGTATTCAAATCTTTTATATCCTTGTTGCTTTTCTATCTCTTTGTTCTATTAACTTTTGAGGAAAGAGTATAGGTATCTCTAGTGATCCCAGGTTTGTCTCTGTAACTGTTTTGTGAACAAACTTCTTTTTACCATCTCTTCCTTTTTTAAGACTCTTGAAGGTGATTCTCAAGTTTTTCTTCAGACCTTTACAAAGCCTTCAGTGATTGTGGAGAGAAACCTCCCCGTCAGAGGACTGAGAAACTAGTGTTCACACCAAAAAAATGAGTACTTAATAGCACCTTGATTAGAAAATAAAGACAGCTGAAAATACTTCCAGACTATTGTGTATGATAGAGTTCTGAACTTTTGATTCAGTCAAATTGACCTTATTTTTGGCTCAGCAAGGAAAAGGGAGACGTCTTTATCTTTGGCCAACAATTCAGAACAGCTAGGAAGGATAGTTTTAGCATTGTCTTCTTTGGAGCCTTGATGGTTTGAGTAGAGCTTGAGTGACAGTTTTCTTCAGTGTGCTGGAGGGATAGGGGTTGGACAAGAAATCAGCAAGTGAACTTAATTACTTAACAGTCCATTTTTATTCCCTTGGATTTGTCATCCGATCTAATTTTTTTTTTAATAATTAAAGGTAAATTTCTAAGTGACAAGTGCATGGTTTTTATATTAAATAATACAAATACTAATGGGCAGCCCGGGTGGCTCAGTGGTTTAGTGCCACCTTTGGTCCAGGGCGTGATCCTGGAGACCCCGGATCGAGTCCCACATCGGGCTCCCTGCATGGAACCTGCTTCTCCCTCTGCCTGTGTCTCTGCCTCTTTGTGTGTATGTGTGTGTCTCTCTCATGAATAAATAAATAAATTCTTTAAAAATCAATCTGAAGTACAAATGTGTCAACCAAACTCAAGTCATGTAGTTCACAAGTGCGTGAGCCTTTCTGGTACTCTCCCTGATGTCATGACCAGGATCTTAGGCGTAGCACTGCTGATAAATTCCTGCATTGGAGATAAGGAGACGTCCTTATCTAGTTTGTGACTGTTCTCAAGATTCCTTGTGTGCTAGACAGTATTGTAAGCCATGGAGTGTTCATTGCTAGTAGTCATTATGGTGCACACTGTTTGCTGATCTCAGGGAATTGGAGAATTTATTGGCAGAGTTACAGGAGTGGCCATTTCCTCTAACTCCATGGGTGTTGGGCAGGTTGGTGTGGTCTGCTGTGTGGAATCATGCTCTACCTTTCTGGCAGCGTGAGTATTATTTACCCTTTTGTGGGAAGAGACTTGTTTTCTGTGGAGATCTGGGAGTTACGGTAGGAGAATATATGGAATATAGTTTTGAAATTATGTATGTCATGTTTTCAAAATCAAAGCATAAGTGTTGGGCAGCCCCTGTGGCGCAGCGGTTTGGCGCTGCCTGCAGCCTGGGGCGTGATCCTGGAGACCCGGGATCGAGTCCCACGTCGGGCTCCCTGCATGGAGCCTGCTTCTCCCTCTGCCTGTGTCTCTGCCTCTCTCTCTCTGTGTCTATGAATAAATAAATAAAATCTTTAAAATAAAAAAAAAAAGCATAAGTGTTTAGTACTTTCGTTTTACATTTGTATTCAACAATTGTCTCTCTGCCCCCTCTTGTTTTAGTTGGTCTGCCTTTAGGTATATTCTTTTTTTTTTTTTAATCCTCTGCTAGGTACATTACTCTTAGTTCATCTGTGGGCTTCTGAGATAACTGAACTAAATTAATAATTTTTGTTCAACTTTCAAAGCCCTATTGAGAAAAGGAATGGCTATGCTAAATAGTGCTCTTCTGTTCTTGCTCACATGTACACACTTTGGTTGTTGGAGTATCCAAATCTGAAACATACCATAATGATAAAAATTTCTTCTCTTTATGCATAATTAAATTATTTTTAAATTTAGAGACTTTAATATTGGGAATAATATGCAATTAAGTAGTAAATAGCTTCTAATTAAGCTTTCAAGTGTTCCCTATATACTTCGACTGGGAAATAGTCCTGCAGTTGTTAAAAACGAAATCCATTTCTTTCTGGTGGACAAGGCATGGACTTTGGAGTCAAATTTGGTTTCCAGACCTGAACCTGCTTTGTGGGGTGGTTGTAAGAAATGGCATAGACATTGGTGTTTCCTAAATACTTTGTGTTGTGAAATGTGACTTTTTTTTTTTTAAAGGATCATTTCATGAACAAATATGTCTGGAATTTGAAGCATGCTCTCTTCTCTTTGAAATCCCCACTGTGTGTTAAGACATTGGGCTCTTAGAACACCCGTGGTCAAAACATTTGCTTTGCTTTGTTGAATTTCTTATTTCCCAGACTCTCCCTTCTCCCCACTTCTACCATGGAACACCAGCAACATATTGTGGAGTTTACTTCCTTTCATGGAACGTGGTTTTAAAAATAAAGTGCCTAGCACAATGCCCCTAATTTGTACTTGGAAAATTATAGTTTTTCTCTCCTTTTCAGTGTTAATTTTAAATGGTTCAAAATTGTATTGTAAATTCAATTCACTTCAATTTTAGTTTAACCTTTTAAGTAAGTAATAAGCCATTTTTTTCTTCTCATTTTATTGAGATATATTTCATAATATAGCACTGTATGAGCTTCAGGTATATAGCATCATGACTTGACCTATGTGTTTATTGTGAAATGATCACTACAGTGAGTTTAGTCACCACCTATCTTATCTGCTATATTCTTAATTTATTATCTTTTAGTTCATATCTTTTACCCAGAATACTGTTAAAGACTTTGTGTGGTTTTTTTTTTTTTTTTTAAGATTTTATTTATTTATTCATGAGACACACAGAGAGAGAGAGAGAGGCAGAGACACAAGCAGAGGGAGAAGCAGGCTCCATGCAGGAGCCCAATGTACGACTCAATCCTGGGACTCCAGGATCATACCCTAGGCCAATAGCAGATGCTAAACCACTGAGCCACCCAGGGATCCCCCTGTTAAGTACTTTGATATTAAAATCTGAGAAATCCGGGTGTAATGGCAGGAGAATAAGTATCTTTAAAACTCAGTATCTTGTCAAATTACTGCTTCACTAATTCAGTTAGGAAACAATCTAAATAAACCCAAAAAATATTCATAGTATTTCTTGAAGTTTACTCCTAGCCTTCTGAAAGAAACTTAGATACATTAAAAGATGTGGCTTGAATACTTCCTGCACCTGCTCTGAGCCTCTGAACACTAGCTGGGAAGGACCTATCCATGGACCTGACTTGTAAGAATTGACTTGCAGACTTGAAAAATGAGAGATAATGTTGCAATAAAGAAGTGGATATTATAAGAATAAAAAGTCAGAAAGCATTATGTTTGTTTTAGTAAAAAATTAAGGTAGATAAAAGAATAAAAGTAATTTTATACCCAGAGATGTTTGTTGCAAACATCTTATCCCCCTAGATTTTTCCTGGTGTATTTCACAAAAATGGTATCACATTCTTCATGCTACTTTGCAGCCTGCTTATTTTACTTACAAATACAGAGTAAAGGTCTTTTTATGCCAGATATCTATGAAAGCACTCTTTTGCCTTTCCCAGGTATCTGCCTCCACAGGGTATGCTCTCTCACTCTCCATCCTATTTCTCAGCAGCAGTTTGAGGTTGGAGAAGTCAGGGGAGAGAGGAGTGAGCTCTGTTGGAGGGTGAACTGTTGTACATTATATGATTCCTTGTTGGTTATACATTAACTATTGGTGTATGCAGATTTACTCAGAGTACACATTTTTTATTTTGCTGAGTTATTTTACTGACCCAAGAAGATTTGCATTGAATTTATTGCTTAGAAAAGAAGATGACATTGTGTGGAAAAGTCAAGAATTGGTGTGTGCATATTATGTACACAAATTACTGTTACAGAGTGCTTGGTGGCTTGTCTGAGTTAGAATGAACAGAAGGGCTTTTTAGGCAAAGGACATTTTTCTTTGATGAAAGATACTTTCAAGAAAAATGTATTATTAAACATATTTTGATCTGATTTTAGTACTTAGAGCTTTCTTAAATGGACACAAGAACTGACTAAAGGGTACACCTGGCAGGCTCAGTCAGTAGAGCATGTAATTCTTGATCCTGGGGTCTTGAGTTCAAGCTCCACGCTGAGTATAGAGATTAATTGAAAAATAAATACAATCTTAAAAAAAAAAAAAAGAACTGACACAAAGGAAGAGATTTTATTACTACTTCTCTGAAATTAAAAAAAATTTTTTTTATAACAGGTGGCTACCATCCGGTGAAAATTGGAGACCTCTTCAATGGCCGCTACCATGTTATTAGGAAGCTAGGATGGGGACACTTCTCAACTGTCTGGCTGTGCTGGGATATGCAGTAAGTGTTCTTTGTCATTGGTGCGTTTAGTTTCTGGGCTAGTTCAACCTTTATAGTACAGTATGGCTGAGGAGCACGCCTACTTCTGTTGTGGTATGTATACTACTTAGCATAAGCCTGCCCCACTCACCTAGACACCCACCCACCCCAGTCAGAAGTTCTCTTGTCTGTTATCTTAATATATTAACTTTCTTCTGCTTTTATGTCTGAAGCTTATTCATTGAAATTGCTTTGTATCACATATTCTTCTAATAATTCATCCATATCAGAGAAACATTCACATGTAAAATAATGATGTGTCGACCTGAAAAGTCAGTGGTTTCTAACTTTTTTTTTTTTTACGGCTCCATAGTATGAAACTGCAGTGCTACCCCTTACATACATATATGGTGTATATGTGTATGTACTAAAACAGAAGTGTTATAAAATAAGAATTACCTTTAATGTATGGATGAACTCTGATATTTTTCCAGTCTACCTTTTTTTTTTTAATTAGGTAAAGACAACATGATGCAAAGAAGAGATTGTTTTGATCACTAACCTATTGCTTAATTGCTGCTACACAATTTGAAAAGTACTGTCTTTTTTTTTTTTTAAGATTTTATTCATTTATTCATGAGAGACAGAGAGACAGGCAGAGGGAGAAGGCTCCATGCAGGGAGCCCGAAGTGGGACTCAATCCCGGGACTCCAGGATCACGCCCTGGGCTGAAAGCAGGTGCTAAACTGCTGAGCCACCCAGGGATCCCCGAAAAAGTACTGTTTTAAAGGAAAGATTTTTAGAAGTTTTTATTTATTGGGATGCCTGGGTGGCTCAGTGGTTGAGCATCTGCCTTTGGCTCAGGTCCTGATCCTGGGGTCCTGGGATCAAGTCTTACATCAGGCTCCCCGTAGGAATCCTGCTTCTCCTTCTGCCTATGTCCCTGCCCCTCTCTCTGTGTGTCTGTCATGAATAAATAAAATCTTTAAAAAAAAAGGAAGTTTCTATCTATTGAATAGATGTTATTATAATGATTACTTCTGATAATATTAAAAATACGCATTTTTTTTTTAAAGGGGGAAAAGATTTGTTGCAATGAAAGTTGTAAAAAGTGCCCAGCATTATACAGAGACAGCCTTGGATGAAATAAAACTGCTCAAATGTGTAAGTACCCCCAAAATGTGAATAATGCAAGAAAAATTAATGACAAAATTTTAAAGAGGAATTTTTTAGTTTGAATGATAAATCTTTTATCTTTAAAAACATCCGTTTTACTAAAATGTTTTTGGTTGATTATAATGGAAATGACTTTCAGTCTTAAATATTTCTGTCCTTGAATTCATTTTTTTTCCTGTAGGTTCGAGAAAGTGATCCCACTGACCCAAATAAAGACATGGTAGTACAGTTAATTGATGACTTCAAGATTTCAGGCATGAATGGAATACGTATCCTTACTGTTAATTCTTTTATTTCCTAGTGGCTTTTTACTTTTAAAATATGGAAATATTTCAAGCTTGTTTAGACTCCTGTTTGCTGTGCTGTATCAATGTCTATATAAAGCCTTTACTGTCATCATAGAATGCTGTAACATGGTATGCTGAAAATTCCCCAATTCCTGCCAGTCCATTTCGGTGTCTTGGGTAATCTCTCTGGGGTCGTACAGCATCTTAAACATTCTTCTTGTCCAGGCACCGTGCTCTTTACAGACAATCCCTCTACCTTCAATATCAAGCTAGGGAAGAACCATACATATGTGTAAGTAGAGAGCAGGAAAGATTAGTCATAGTCATCATTACAGATGAAAAGGAGCAAAGGATCAGTTGTGTCAAGAGTCAGGGTCTTCTTGCCAATCTTTTGCTCCTTCCATCATAACATGTTTGGAACAGATCCATCATTTTGGTATTTGACCTCCTCCAGCTCCAGAAGCCCGAGGCAAAGCCTTCTTCCAGCTTACAGCCCAGATTGGTACCCTGTTATGTATCTCCTAAGCTTTAATCCCTGAGCAGGCACTTACTTCATACCCTGTATGTTTGAAGGAGGTTCTGTATTTCCTTCAGAGATTGGATTAGAGGGTACTAGTAAGTACCAGTGCCTGCTGATGTCACTTTGTCTTTTCCTCAAGATTATTTCTGGTTGTTGCTCAGTGCATTTTCCCCTCTTTTTTTTTTTTTTTTTTTTTTAAAGATTGATTTTTGAGGGAGAGATTGAAGAGGAGGAGGGGCAGAGAGAAAAGGAGAGAAAGAATCTCAAGCAGACTCCCCACTGAGCATGGAGCCCGATGCAGGGCTCAATCTCATGACCCTGAGATCACATACTGAGCCAAAATCAAGAGTCAGATGCTCATCCAAGTCACTCAGGTTCTGGTGTTCTCTCTACCACCCTATAGACAGAAAGAGCTGGTCCTTTGCCCTGTCTCCAGGTGAGCCTGTTTGTTTATGGGCAGGCAGGGCAGCTCCTCTTCTTAGTTTTGTAAGGCAGTTTGCTGGGATAGCTGAGAGAGTTTCTTTGGAGAAACTACCTGATTTATAGGTAAATGGAGTGTTTTGGGTATATATACATTGCAGTGGCTGTTGTTACTATTTTATAAAGCGCTAGGGAAACCATTATAGTCCAGGTTGTCAGTGCTTTGAGAAGATTTAGGTCATAATTTAGAAATCTTGGCCTTTGGCTCTGCGTCTTTTACCAACTGTAGTCATTTTGCCGTTTTTTATAATGATTTGGGAAATAGTAAGAAACTTCTGGCTTTATATTATCTGTGCATAAATCTATAATGTTCTCCTACAGTGTAGAAATGCTTTTTAAATTTTTCACTAAAAATATTTAAAGCAACTGTGATAATTTGATTGGTAGAGCTAGATATTGTAGTACAAAATATTAAATCAATTAACCTGCTTTTAATAGCCTGTCTTTAGGCTTCCAGGGATGAACAATATATTCTCAAAAGGTTTCAGAAACATTTTAAATCTTTCTGTATGAATAACATGAATATATTTGTATGATGGACTTTAGTGGGTCTAGTTCTGGAGAGTCCCTGGTTGACTAGAACATCCAGATTCCTGAGATTTCATTATTAAATGCTACGTTCTATATTGTGATCTTACATCATTGAGAGCTGCCTGTAGTATTAAACTTGATCTGGTTCTGCAAAGAAAGATACTCTTGGGGGGTACCTGGGTGGCTCAGTCAGTTAAGCATCTGCCTTCAGCTCAGGTCATGATCTCGGGATCCTGGGATCAAGCCCTGCATGGGGTGGGGGGTGGGGTCCCTGCTCAGCAGGAAGTCTGCTTCTTCCTCTCCCTCTGCCCTTCTCTTGCTCATGTACGTGCACACGCTCTCTCTCTCTCTCTCTCAAATAAGTAAATCTTAAAAAAAAAAAAAGATACTATTGAAGGAAAAGGTTAAATATCTTCACTGTGTTTTGTTAATTTCTAGTTTATAAAATGTTTTATGTGTTAGGAATATGGGCAGGCAGGCAGGACACTTTTAAGACAGGGTTTTTTGTTGCCCCCTCTCCCCCATCAGTCTTTTTTTTTTTTTTTTTTTTTTTTAAGATTTTATTTATTTGTGAGAGAGAGAGGGAGGGAGGGAGGGAGGGAGGGGCGCAGAGACACAAGCAGGCTCCATGCAGGGAGCCTGACATGGGACTTGATCCTGGGTCTCCAGGATCAGGCCCTGGACCAAAGGCGGCGCTAAACTGCTGAGCCACCCGGGCTGCCCTCCCCCCATCAGTTTTTATGAGGTTTTAGCCTTGCTTACTTTCATTACTGCTGATTATCAGGGAGGGGGATGTTGAAATGAGCAAGAGTGCAGGGAGGTGCAAGGTTGCATCATGGCCCAGCAACTTTTGGACTGTGTGACACTGGAGATCTCTTTGGCTCCTGGGTTCACTGTGGTTGCTTCTGTGTAGGGGTAAGCACATTGTTTGACAAGCCTACACGGAGTACCATGTAGGATATAAGTCCTTGGTAAATGTTAGATCTACCTATTTTGGTGAGAAACAGCTTGTGACCACTTTGGTATTATTGATGGTAGTGATGTTGCATTTTTATTGTATTGTATTGTATTGTATTGTATTGTATTGTATTGTATTTATTTATTTATTTATTTATTTATTTATTTAGATGTTGCATTTTTAAATGTTTTTTGTTGTTTCTTAGAGAGTGCACGCATGTAGGTGTGCATGATTGGGGATGGGGCACCATGGAGTATCCCAAGCAGCAGTCTCCATGGTGAGCGTGGAGCCCAACATGGGGCTCCTTCTTACTACCCTGAGATCATGACCTGACCCAATACCAAGAGTTGGACACTTACCTGACTGTGCCACCCACGTGCCCCATGATACAGCATTTTATAAAGATAAAATTGCCAAGTGCTACAATGATACCGCTTTGAGTAATTGCCTCACTCCAAGAAATGTGTCCATACGTGATCCTTAATCATATCCCAGATGTCTGCATGGTCTTCGAAGTGCTTGGCCATCATCTCCTCAAGTGGATCATCAAGTCCAATTACCAAGGCCTCCCCGTACGTTGTGTGAAGAGTATCATTCGACAGGTAAGGAAGCCAGGGCAACCCTGCCCTCCAGTGCCTAACTGGCTAGCCTTTCAGTGCAAATTTCTGTTCTTAAATACACACACGTGCATGCTGTCACAGGTCTAAATATAATCTCTTTTATAAATTTATGCATGTACATTACAGTATACAACATTTGAACTTGTTACATCAGTTTTATAATTATCTAATCACATGTCATTCTATCTTGTGGAGAGGTCAGTAGGTAAATGTCAGGCATGCATTTCTTTTGGTGTATTGATCTTTTGTTAAGGTAAGTGATACGACATACTGAGGAATTGTTTTATCTAATATCATTACTATGAAATGTCCCATTTAGTTCCTTATAAAATAGAGAAGAAATAGATAATTTTGTGTTTGTTTACTATTTCTATGTATCTTTGGATGGAGGCTAAATGAAAGATAATGTAAGGAATGTTTAAGTTATATCGGGAGTATCATGTTAGATTTGTGCAATTGCCTTGACAAAAGAAAACCTTTAGCTGGGGTCTGATATTCTAGCAAATATTTATAGGATGAAAGTATATGCATATGGAAGATCTCCTAATTAGAAATATCTACCAGATTCAGTTTTCTGCATGGAATATATCAATCTTATTCCTCATTGCCCTTATAGCCTACCTAGGAAAGTTACAGATACAATTTATTACTTGTTCTGCTGTCATGGACAATTGCCTTGGATAATTCTGCAGAGTAAGTAATATATCAGGGAGTTGCTTGGTTTGCTTGAGGAAAGGCTTACGTGATTTGGTGCCCATCCCTTGCCCTCAAGGCCCAGAGCTGGAGCTAGACTTGTTCAGGGTCTCCAGACCTGAAACACAGGCCTGGGTCCAGATTTCTTACATAGGAAACAAATGATGGAATGAGTCACGGTTAAAGTGTGAATTCAAGAGATGGGTGCCTACAGAAGAACCTTCCTAACAACTGTAATATAGATAGTATTTGCTTATGTGCATATGAATAGGTTTTCATTGAATAAAGATTTCAAAGCTTAAATTGGTTTGTGAAAGCATCCTATCCTAGATTTTGCTTTTGAAGTTGTGTATAGGTCGCATCGTTCATCATTTATCTTTGTCTCTTTACACTGCAAATTGGCAGCTTGTCTTCTAACATTATAGATGTTACACAAGAAGAGAGATTGGAAAGAGGAGGGCTCTTTGCCTTGGCTTAGACAATGAAGTACTGTTCCTGGACGCAGTTGGTACCTATACATGCCTGTTGTGAACTTGTGGCCAGCTTTGGCTTAATACTAATATCTGTTCTCTTTTAGATTTTAGATAGTAGCATTTTAATTTATTAATTATTTTAACATGGTTAATATATCAAATCAAAAAAAAATTTTCCTTTAATGTGGGGGGGAGGGTGGTGGCAATTAACCTTTAACTGGAAATTTTTGATCCCTGAATGACACTTCCATATTTATGACTATTAGTGGTAACTGAACTCTAAAAAATCATCTTGTTAAAACTGAAAAAATTGGGAAGCCTGGGTGGCTCAGTGGTTGAGCGTCAGCTTTTGGCTCAGGACGTGATCCTGGCATCCTGGGATCGAGTCCTACATTGAGCTCTTTGCGTGGAGCCTGCTTCTCCCTCTGTCTTTCTCTCGGTCTGTCATGAATAAATAAAATCTTAAAAAAAAAACTGAAAAAATTTCTTAATTATCTCTGGTTAATCCTGAAAATATTAAGATTTACATATTCTACAATAAGCAAATAATTTGAGAAGCTCCAGCTCGCATGTATTTCACATAGATCTGTCATCCCCTGGAACTCTGTACTTGGAAAGATGTCCATGGTTCCATAGGGGACTGGCCATGTCTCAGGCTGGCTCATGAAAGAAGGTGACTCTCAGTTGAGCCATTGATACTTATTTTGTGTTCCAGAAGGGGAACTTTATTGCCTTTCTCAGCAAGTAAAAGTGTCTGCAAATATAAGATGAAATTCATGGGATTTAATGGAATTTTCGTGGGTCCTTGCTGAATGAACAAATGATTTTAATGAGTGCGTCATTCCCCCTGTAATTCACACACACACCGTGCTTTGGAGACTGAGAACTCTTTAGAGTGTTTTATTGGTCTAGAAAGATTTCGAGGTGAAATTTCATCTGTACTTAGTCATCATAGGCAATGTTAGAAGTTTTGATTTTAGTGTGACCCCACCTTTTATTTTATTATTAAAATATCATGGGTTCTGGATTTTTCCCCTAAACTTTCTTTCCTGTAAGTTTTGTTTTTTGTTTTTTTGTTTTTTGTTTATTTATCCTTGAGAGAGACAGAGACACAGGCAGAGGGAGCCTGATGGGGGACTTGATCCCGGCCCTGGGATCATGCCCTAAGTGGAAGGCAGACAGACGCTCAACCACTGAGCCATCCAGGCGTCCCTCCTGTGACTTTCAAAGTAGTAAATTGCTGTCTATCCCGGTTCATAATCCTTATAACCTGAATTTTCCTTCATTCCCTTTGACTCAGCCTATGGATTCAGTATTTCTGAGTATAGAGCTTACAGTTGCAGTGCTTCCTAAAACAGGCAAGATGGAGCAGCTTTCTAATACTCTTCCCACTCTGTGGCCTCCCTTGCCTTTGAAATCAGGTGTGGCTGACTTCTGGTTTCACTCACCTGCCATGTTTCACTAGTCACCTAGCCATCGATCCTTGCCATGGTGTGTGTTTTACTCCTGATCTTTGTGTTTCCGGCACCACCTTCCTTAGTTCAGACCCTTATCACCCCCAGCCAGTACCTTTTCATAGGCTCTCTACTCTCCCAGAGGCCTGCCCATCCTGCTCTATTTCCCTATGCCAATTTTTTCTCCTTTCCATTCCTAAACAAAACGTTGCTTCAGTAATTCATATTCCTCATTTAGAAACCTTTAGTGGCTTTCCAGTGCCTATTATCTAAAGCTTAACATTTACTTTCAAGAAATGACATGTGGGATGATAAAGAGCTTGGGGTTTGGTGTCAGATGTACGCTTCTCTGGCCAGGAACTTAGGCTAAGTTCCTTAACTTCCTTAAGCCACAATTTCCTCATGAATAAAATGAGACTAATAAAGAAAGGTACCTTCCTTGCTAGATTATTTTTTAAATATAAAGGGATGCTACTATTGATTATTACAAATTTTTATTCAGTGCTTAGTATGTGCCAGGCATAGTTATAAGTACTTTAGAAATTTTAATCCATTGACTCTTTACAATAACCCTATGAAATAAGTATTTTCACCCTTCTGATTTTATGGAAGAGGAAGGGAGGTATGGAGAGGTTAAGTAACTTGCCCCAGTGATGAAGTAACTTAAAAAGTAGTAAGCTGTAGAACAGGCATTTATACGCAGATAGTCTGGCTCTGGAACTTTGGCTTTTAGCATTTTGCCAAGCAGCATAAAATAACTTTAGAATTGTACTTGGCCTAATGTCCAGTAAAAATTAAATCCCCGTTCTTCTTGTGAACCTGTTTAAGGTTTTTCTGCCATCTGCTGTCAGCCCGTATTTCCCTTCACAAATCCTGATTCAGCTTTTATTTCCTGGCAGGTAAATTGTTTCCCATGAATTGATTAATCTTTTAAATAGATAATATATGTAAGTGTTCTAAAATGTATGTCCTTCAGGTACCCAGTTTCTCTCCTAGAGTCAACCAAGTTACCAGTCTCTTATGAATGTTCAAAGATGCCCAAGCATCTATAAATACATGCAGATTTGTCAGAGTTTTTATTCATAAATTTTTACTTTCATTTTGTAGGTATTTTAGAGAAAGTACTCACCTGGCTGTTTATTAGCTGCACATCTTTGGTCATTTCTTTTGTCTTAGGCTGCTGAAAACACCAACCTGTCTTTTCTACCCATATTTTTAAGGACTTTACCAAAATCCTGCTTCCATGACAGAGGCTTCCTTCCTACTCTACTCCAGTTAAGAGTGCTCCTTCTTCCCTTCTCCGTATGCCTGCGCCCTCCATTTGGGCCTTTCCTGATGATCATAGTGTCTTGCCCTGTGAGCCATGGTTTCACAGCCCTGGCACTGTTGACATTTTGTACTGGAAAATTCCTGTTGTGGGGACCTGTCTCGTGCATTGCAAGGTGTTCATCAGCATTCCTAGCCTCAACCAACTAGATGCCTGTATCAGCCACCCCCACGCCGGGTCTGACACTTATAAAGGTCTCTAAAAGTTGTCAGATGTCCCTGAGGACGTAGAATTCCCTCTTGTGGAAAACCACTGGACTGGGAAAGTATACCCAGTATGCACCTTTGCCAGTAGGCTTAACTTCAAATTATAACTTTAGCACTTACTGTTTTGTGACCCTGATCAAATAATGCAGCTTCTGTGAGTCTGTTTCCTCATTTGTGAAATTGGGATAATATTAGATGATTTGTGGAGATTAACAGGAGGGGCTGTTGATAGAGCATCCAGCGTGATGACCAGCATGAAGTAGCCGGTGTGTCTCTCCACCTGTGTTGTGAGCTCTTGGAGTTATGAATTCTATGGGAGTTCTGTGTCTCTTTGTAACTTCCTTCATGCCATAGGTGGTGAAGGAATGTTTTTCGTAGGTTGTCTTTCCTTAAATGAAAGAAAGGGTCTACATTCCTCTTTTTGTTCTACAAAATGGCTCGCTTTCTGTGATTGGATGTGCTGGTAGACAAACATTACCACTTTATATTTTAAAAGCAATGACATGATTTAATCATCTGCCTTTTCAGGGCTTCCCATACACTGTTCTCAGTCCTTTAGTCAGTTCTTAGCTGTCCTCCTGTAGCCATGGTGACTTGCTGGTGGCGTCTGGGATGCTGTGTGCAGCCCCTGCCTCTCTCCCAGGCTGCCTTCTTAGCTCAGGTGTGTGGAATCTTGTGTTAGTCTCTTCACCCTCTGGCTTTCATGTCTTCCTTCTTATTAAATCAGCTTTATTGAGGTCTGTTTCATGTTTTTATTTCTAAATCCAGAAGAAACAGGATGCTAGTGTTGGCTGTGTTTACTTGTAGCGCTTGAAAGGTATGCTGCAGGTGCTGGCTTCTTCAGACAGTGTTGCTGTTCCTTAAACGTGACTTTGCTTGCTCATATATTGAAAGGGTCACTGACATTTTACTTTTAAAATCTTATGGTGTAATTCACTGCCCTTTATAGGAACCCTGTAAGGAAATGGCTTCTTCGTAAGGGCAAGGCCCTGGTTTGGTGACTTTGCTAAAATACTGGGAAAACTAGCAGTTATAGCTTGTAGCTCTGGATTTTTAAATTATTATTAATCTTTTCTGTAACTGTGAATGTCAGTGGCAGTTACAATGCTCTTTAGACTCCCACGTTTTTAAGCGCTGATTTGAATTCAGGTGGTATAATTTCGGAACCCGTGCTCTCAAGTGCTAGGCCCTATGTCTACATAGAAAGATCTGGGAGCATTTAAGTTACAGCATGTGTTTATCAAAGTGTACATTCGTGGGTCTGTTTGTGGTAAATGGTTTTCTTTTCCTTCATAGTAGAGCTGGCAATTAGGTTGTTTAAAAGAATAGCCATTAGATGTTATTTACTAAGTGATTTATAATTGGTAACATGCACTGTACTATGTAAGCTAAGGGGACTTGTAAAATGCAGTGTTTTTCCGGGCTGCTTGGGTGGCTCAGTTGATTGAGCATCTGCCTTCAGCCTAGGTCATGATCTCGGGGGTTTTGGGAACAAGCCCCATGTTAGACTCCCTGGTCGATGAGGAGTTTGCTTCTCCCTCACACTCCTGCTCTCTCTCAAATAAATAAAAAATAAAATAAAATACAAATAGAAGTGCTTTTCCATACCCCGCTTCTGTGAGGCAGTGGGTTCTGGGGGCATATGAAGGCCTGGCCTGTTAGCACTGAATGCTCTTGTCTACACTTAGTATCAACTTTTATTTATTTTACATTTGTAAAATGTATTTTATTTTGCTGCTCCTAGTTACCAGTGAATTCATTACCACTGAGCCAGGAATCAGTTATAGAACAGGAGATTAATTTTAAGTTGGTAAACATTTGTATATTCATTGTGGTAGTACATATGGTTTTTTTTTTTTTTAATATTTTATGTATTTATTCATGAGAGAGAGAGAGAGAGAGAGAGGCAGAGACACAGGCAGAGGGAGAAGCAGGCTCCATGCAGGGAGCCCATGTGGGACTTGATCCCGGGTCTCCAGAGTCACACCCTGGGCTAAAGGCAGGTGCTAAACCCCTGAGCCACCGGGCTGCCCAGTACATGTTTCTGTCCTGACTTGGAATCCTCCTCAGAATGTTGGGTCCTCAACTGGGAAATGTGAAGTCGCTCCCCTTCACAGGCAGCAAGCCTCTTAGCCAGCTCATTGCTCTGTGGCGCCATCTATGTGCAGGGCATGGAGGCTTTCTCTTTGTCCTGACCACATTCGCAAGAACAGCTCCAGGGTCTTCTCATGAATTCTCAGTAGTCCAGTGAGGACATGGAGCAGAAGGCTCTTTCAGGCCCAAGCAGACAAGGACAGTGTCCACTGAGTCTTCTGTGTGCACGTGCATCCAGTTCTTGCCTCCTTCCGTTGAGCTGGGATTCCCACACTTCTCCATTCAGTTTAATGCCACAATTGTCAGAAGCAGGTTGTCACCTCGTGTCTGTTTACTGAAGAAGAGAAATCCGTGGGAGCCTTAGGTTTCTCAGTAGGAAAGTTTTCGGCTTGTGGGGTTTTTGTCCACACCCTGAGGAAAGAGTATCTTGGTGAATGGCTCCTGTGTGGGCTGGCCCTCCCATGCCAGTTGGGCTTCCCTTGGTGCTGCAGGAGCAAGGCCTTGCTCACAGAAATAGAGGCAGGCCGTTTCCTCACTCGTGATGTCCTGTGTTCAGGTGTGGAAAGTCCCCATGTGGTGACCAGAGTTCCCACATTATTTCTCAACTCACTCCTCCTCCAGGATCACGGGACCTATTGTAGCAAGCGTGGTGGAGGGGAGTAGGATTATGTTGTTGATGCCACTAATAGATGCTCTCCGCTATCTTCATAGGTGGACAGAAGAAAACCTGAGAGACTGTCTTGAACCAAGTCTCTTAATTTACACATGAATTTGAGGCCAGGGAAGGGAACTAGCTAGTTAGTGTCTGAACCAGAACTGGGGGCTCCTAGGCTCTGCCTTTGCTGATAAACCGCTGCTAGCCTGCAGGTCTGACTTCACGAGGAGAAAACTGGCCCCTTCTTTTGAGGGTGTGATCTGGCTCTGAATGAGCTGCAGCCCCATCCTTGGCCCATCTGTGCTTGGATTCATCTCAGCTCTCATGGCAACTGTAGATTCAAGCAGTTGGCAGTCGGGGGATCTCTCTGCAGCCTCTGCTGCCTCCTGCTGATGAGGCCAAGTATGTGTTTTTAGGCAAGAAAGACAAATATACTGGGCCTGGCAAGTAAAGGAAACACAGAAAATTAGTAGAGGCTCCTTTTAATTCTGTTTTTCAGATTTCGCAAGAGGAGATCTGTCCTTCAGCATGGAGCTTGATTCACTGCTTTTTCTTTTTTTTGTTCATCATCATAGTTATTTTACATAAATGATTATGTGATTGCCCATCATTACTGTTTATTCTGGATTCTCAGATGCTTTATTGCTTTAAAATTCACTGGCTGAGAACAGAAATGCTATTTTTCAAAATAACCATTTTTTTTTTGTCTACAGCTAAAGACTTTTTTAAAAATTGTAATTTAGAATTAAAAGAAATTATGGCATCAGAATTTCATTGGTGGGATGTACACAGAATTTATCGTGTATAGCCCACTCATTAGGTGGGAGGAATGAGACCCAGAGAAGTTTAATACATAGCACAGAGTTAGTCAATGTTAGTGCATATGTTCTGACTTAGATTAGTTCTCCCACTTACTTTGAGCTTCCTGTAAAGCTTGTTTTTTGTGGATATTCCATAGGTCATTTTTTTTAATTAAAAAAATTTTTTTCATAGATCATTTATAATTCTTACCATATTTCTATTTAATAGGTATATTTCCCCCTTTTTTATATATTTGAAAATGGAAGCTCAGACAGTGTAAGTACTTTGCTCAGGGAATGAGCAGTCTGCGAGTGGTGTGAGTCCCCCGGCCGTGTTTTAACACCACACTGTGCTGTGCCTCTCAACTATTTCCTTTCAGATTTGCATTATCTTAATTAACTTACTTGTCTCAGCAGTCATTTCTTTTACTGTGTTCATTGTCAGACATCATAAGCTGTGTTTCTTATGGAAAGGTAACCCTAGTTGAGTGCAATTGCAAATATTTTAAGTCTGGGACCTTAAATTCTTACTGAGAACACTTTGTTCGTCTCAAGTGCCTCCTTGTCATTGGGAACTCATGAACACATTTGGATACTGGATCACATTAACTCTTACTTGTGTGGGCCCCCACAAGTAAAATAACCTGACTACCACGAAAGAGCTAAGGTGGAAAGATAGGCATGACTTGGGCATGAAATGGTGGTGAAAAGATACTGACATTTTTACTTTGAGTTTATATTTGATATTTGAAATGCAGTTTCAGTTGGAAGAATTTTAAACTGTTTAAATTTTCTCAAATCTTGTTCCTTTGCCTCCATAGGTTAGACATCATTACTGTTCTTGTCCATTAACTTCTTGTACTTCTCAGAATTTCTGTTATTCAGGTATAAAAATTCTCCCCATATTATTGCAGTTTGAATAAAGAAAGATGCATGAATGTCAGTGAATAACATATAGCCCCACTGGATTGTGTTCCCATCAGGATTATAACCTAATTCTTTATGGAAATGTATAATGAATCTTACTTCAGGGTCCTTTGATAGTTTAAACATAATTTAATAGTTTTAATTGCAATATTGCAAACATTAAATATTAATTTTAAGTGAAAAAAACAAGTGGCTTTTTTTCCCCTCTTATTCTAGTTTTATCTGTTCCTCTGTTTTGGTGCTTCCTAGGAACTTGTCAGCAGTTCATTAAATTGCATTTGTTACGCCTGTGGTTCATCTTGGTTTCTTTTTGGCCAGTCCCTTTCCTTCCCTTGGCATAAGACAGTAGTTCTCTGAGGACACTGGGGCCATGAGCCCTGGGAGACAGTGAGCTGTGTTTATTACTATATGTCAGACACCTGGAATTGGGTGCGTGGCCTGTTAAGGAGTTTGATGCTGGGTCAGTCGAAGTCATGTAAAAATGCTTCCTAGGGAAAGTTATTTCAGATGAATATAGGGATTTTCATCCTGTTTAAGGGGATGGGTCTTCCTTTTTCTCATTTTCCTTGTGGAACCTCTCTGTCCCCTCATTTCCTAATGCTGTCATCTGTTACAGTTGTTTAGCCAGATACAAGAGACAGAAGTGTTGTGCTCTTGCTGAGAACTTTCTAGAGTGGGAAATACATATTATATATCCTACTGCTTGTCTTTTTCCCACTTCCTTGTCTGTTGTGGACAAGACCCCTAAATGATTTACAGTGTATGATGATATTTATTAAATGTTAATGTTTATGGAGCATATAGAATTTCTGATGTACAGGAACTTGGGAATATTTTAAAAACATATTTTTGTTCATGGGAAGAATTGAAAGAATTCCTCTCCAGTGGAAATAATTTCAGATATACTGTGGTCACTGCACTCTGTAAATTTTGTGGGTTTTGTTTTCATGGATATTTTGGTTCAGCAGTTTCTTTGAGTTAATGAGGTTTTGTGAGCTGGATTCCACAGCTGTTTTCTCCTCCTTTCCTGCAGTATTAAAAATGTATACACATCATTAGACCTCATGGAGACGCAGGTTACACTTCATACCCACTAGGGTGACTAAAAAAAGACAGAGAAGGGTGTAGGCCATGACAAGGAGGCTAGAACCCCCTTGCATTTGCTCCTGGGAATGTGACATGATGCAGCCACTGTATAAAACAAGAGTTACCATATGACCTAATAATTGTATTCCCAGGTATACACTCCAGAAAAGTAAAAACGTATGTTTACACAGAAAGTCCTGCATTAATGGTCATAGCAGCATTATTTGTAGGAACCATAAAGGGGAAACAATCCAAATATCCATCAGATGAAAGGCTAAACAAAATAGAGTATATCCAGTGGAACATTATTTGACAGTTAAAAGAACAGAAGTACATGCTACACTTGGGTGGACCTTTAAAACATCATGCCTGGGGATCCCTGAGTGGCGCAGTGGTTTAGTGCCTGCCTTTGGCCCAGGGCACGGTCCTGGAGACCCAGGATCGAATCCCACGTCAGGCTCCCGGTGCATGAAGCCTGCTTCTCCCTCTGCCTGTGTCTCTGCCTCTCTCTCTCCCTCTCTCTCTCTCTCTCTCTCTGTGTGACTATCATAAATAAAAAAAAAAATAAAACATCATGCCTGTTCTAGGAGACTGTATGATTCCATTCATATAAAATATTCTGAACCAGCAAATGTGTGGAGACAGAAAGTAGATTAGCGGTTGCACAGGCTGGGGGAGCTGGAGGAGATGGAGAGTAACTCCCATTGGGTAGGTTTTGTCTTTTCTGGGTGATGAAAATGTCCTAATTTACATAGTGGTGATGGTGGATATCTAAAAACCATCGAATTGTACACCTAAAAGGATGAATTGTATGTAAATTACATCTCAATAAAGTTGTTATAAACGTAAGTATGTGTATAGATGCATTTGCTTCCATGAACATAAAGAATCTCCAGAATGATGCACATTGGTTGTTTATGGGAAGATGCTGGGCTCCTGTGGGGGTGGGGGCAGGAGGGAGATTTTTACTAGAAATCTGTGTCAATTTTATTTTGTGCCTTGTGATTATGTTACTTATTTTTACAAATGTTGAACAGTGAAGGTATTAATAACTCCTTTCTTCTCTTGATTTTACTATGACCAGGTCCTCCAGGGGTTAGATTATCTACACAGTAAGTGCAAGATCATTCATACTGACATAAAGCCGGAGAACATCTTGATGTGTGTGGATGATGCATATGTGAGAAGGATGGCAGCCGAGGCCACCGAGTGGCAGAAAGCAGGTGCTCCTCCTCCTTCGGGGTCTGCAGGTGAGGAGCTAAGCCAGCTTTGTTTCAATTTGTTTGGGGGCGTTGAGAGCCAGCGGAGTTGCACACTGAAAGCAGTTGAGTCAAACAAATACTTGTTAGGAACTTTTGAAAGAGTCTGACAGCTAGAAATAATAAGAAGGTCTTAAAAAGATGCCCCAATTAAATTATGCTTTAATATTTGAGTTACTTTGTCCTCCCTTAAACAATCATTTGAAATCCTACGAGCTGTTTCATCGCCTGCACACTTCTCTGTGAAGGTGTACATGGTAACAGCTTGCTTGTAGCTGACCTATAGTCATCAGTATTTTCTTCTGGTTTTAGGTTTGTTAGAATGCTTCCTTGTCTCCAGTTAGTCTACATCAATCTGAGTCTAACTGGATGAATTTGGAATTAGTTACAAAAGACCCAAGGGTGAGAGAAGGCCAGATGCCTTGAGTACTGGCATATAGAGTTTTCTATCTGGTTTCCATGGAGTGTAACGGCTACAGTAACATGTTGACCACTTTCCTCATCTCTTCATGTTATCCACACCCTAGTGCATTGTCCGGCAAGTGTGCAGACTTAGGGTCTGAAGTCCTGTGACTGAGAGGGCTCTTGGGAGATGCGTACTACCTCCTAGTCTTGTTTTTTACCATTAGGGTGTTTTTTTAGATCATAGACCTACGGTCGATCAAGCTGGCAAAGACTGGTCATGTGACTTCTAGAGTATTTATTTGTGCTGTATAGACTTGCCAGAGTTTTCAAACATAGATGTACATCTCCTAATTTACATTCATCATTTTATTGTCTATAAAATAAATTTGGTTAGATGACTGTGATATTTGTGAACTCTTACCCATTTTCTTAAGATATCAGTCAATGCTTTGGGATTGACTCTCTTTGAAATGAATGGGTATTTAATTCTAGATAAATAAGGGAAGTGGCCCAATGAACAACTACTTCTATGCCTTTGAAGAGCCAGTCATTTGTTTGAGATGGATAAACTTTCTTCAGATCTCTGTGATTAAGAAGCTCTGTAGTTTTAACAGTTTTGAAGTTGGATAGCCATTAAAAGGCAATGATTACCTTCATTTTACAATTGAGATTACCTAATAAAGATACAGATCTATTTTCCTCTAAACATTCATTTTGTTTCATTTTGTTTTAGTGAGTACGGCTCCACAACAAAAACCTGTAAGTATTTACACATACAATTATATTCACCTTCATGTCAAAAGCAACTGTTCCTTATTGAGCTTTTCAAGTTGTAACGTTAGTCTCTGCTTCTCTCTGTCACAGTTTTTCATTTAAGATTGTTTGGGCAAACAGATTTTATTTATGTATTTATTTTTGTTATGTTCTCAATTGTAGATGTTTAATCCATCTTGATGTAAAAGATGGGCATGTTGATAAATGTTATGTATCCTTTAATATATGAGGCTTACTGTTTTCATAAGTTGAAGGGATTTTTAGAGTTGGAATAGTTAGAGCTTTTCCAAGCTTGATCTTCATTTTCCCTGTTCACTTTCTAGGGTGCTGTTAGCTGACCCTGGTGAAATGTGACATGATCAAGATAGAGTTCGAAGTGTGATTTTTACAAAACACTTAACATTATTTCTGATTTGCCTCCAAGATACCCATTTTTCTGAAGCTTGTGCTCTAATTTGTTTTCCAGCCACTAGTTAAATATGGAAGAGTATTGTCTGTTTTGTGGTCCAGTCATATGAAACAAGTTGCTTGGAATTAAAACTTACCCTGATGTCGCTAAACCTGTTTAGTTCCAGTAGAGGATAGAATGAATATATATATATATCTTGAGTTGATGAGTCACCTACAAGTTTTGAAAGAGCTTTATGAACCAGAAGCATTTGAAAGGAAATGTCGAGAAATTCAGAGTGCTGCCAGCAGCCCTCACTTTGGAATGAAAGTCCCAGTACAAGAGGGAGTTGTAATAATTATGCCACCTGGCTTACTGAGGAGCCGAATCATTGCCTACAGTCCTGCTGTGGTTTGAGCAGCTTGTTTTGATTATTGATTCTGTGGAAAGACTGTAGGCTGTCATTGCCAGCACTTTCCCAGTCACGTGGCCTTGATAGGAGGCTGACTGAAACTGTGGCTTTTTCTTTTTTTCCTTTACTTCATATGTTCATTGCTGACAGTTTCTGCAGTCCCGGCTGTTGACCCCAGCTCGTTGTGTGAGACCCAAACACCAGCATTACTGTTGACCAACCATGAAGGCAGTACACCTGTGCTGGCAGGCCTTTCTTTTATAGCAGGTAGTTGGGTAAGACATTAAGGAGAGGCGATACTGTTAGTTTGTAGATAGGCAGCAATAAAACTTGCAAGGGGTGCTTCTTGTTTAAAGGCTGGGGTATCTGAGCATTTTCCATTCTTAGAGTTGAATTGAAGTGGACTTCTTGAATTGGAGCTGTGTCCCTCTAAGGACAGGGACTGCTAGTCGCCCCCTACTTGATGTAAGGCAGCGCTGGTTTCTTTTTTTTTTCTGGTTTTACTGTAACCCTAACCACAAGGTGGGTCTCCTGTCTGGGGACTTGGTCTTAATGAATAAGACCTGAGGAAACATGATTTGTTGGTATTTGCCATGTTGCTAGCACATGTACTCTTGTGGAGTGCTTTAAAAAGAAGCAGGCTGACCTGTGGTATTTTCTTCCCATGTTGTAGATAGGAAAAATATCTAAGAACAAAAAGAAAAAACTGAAAAAGAAGCAGAAAAGGCAGGCTGAGTTATTGGAAAAGCGCCTGCAGGAGATAGAAGAATTGGAGCGAGAAGCCGAAAGGAAAATAATAGAAGAAAACATCACATCAGCAGTACCTTCCAATGAACAAGACGATGAATACCGCCCAGAGGGCAAACTGAAAGCTGCCGGCTTAGAGGATGCGGCTGAGAGCGAGCCTGTGAATGACAACGGTCAGTCTGCACGGGGTCCTGGAGCTTCCTGAGTGGGCACCTGCTGGGTCACCACATAGGCTGTGGTTGGGGAATATGGGAAACCATCTGCCACTTCATTTGTAAAACGAATGCCGGAAATATGTTAGTATTTTAAAACAGTTTTTTAAAAAATGGAAAATGTCTAACACCATGTCTCGATCATACTAATGATTATTCTTTATTTTCTAATTAACCTTTAACTTAATAGTAGTGTATTCACAGACATTTTCTGAAGATTGTAGAAGAGAGGGTAGAAGTAGAAAGGCAACTCTATAAAGAGTCATTTTTCTCCAAATCTAACTTTTTCTAATAAGTTAGCCAATTATTTACTGAATGAAAAAATGAGATCTAGAAAACCTATGATCTTACCCTGAGAACCAAGAGGTGCTTTGCTTTGTAGTACATAAATCAAGCATATTCGGGGGTGCCCAGCTGGCTCGGTCAGTGGAGCATGTGACTCTCTTGGGGTTGTGAGGTTGAACCCCACATTGGGGGTTGAGCTTATTTGAGGGAAAAAAATAACCCTAAATTAAGTCCACTCAAAATTGTCCCTTGTTGGAGGAAATATGTACCTAGTGCCACTGTGTTAAGGAGAGTAACACATTCTGATTCTTAACCCATCAACTTTTTAAGGCGAGGCTGAGGACCAGGAAGAGAAAGAAGACACCGAGAAAGAAAACACTGAGAAGGATGAAGATGATGTTGAACAGGAATTGACCAACGCAGACCCTGCCTGGATAGAATCACCCAAAACCAATGGCCATATTGAGAATGGCCCGTTCTTACTGGAACAGCAGCTAGATGATGAAGACGATGAAGAAGAAGATTGTCCAAATCCTGAGGAATATAACCTCGATGAGCCAAATGCAGAAAGTGATTACACATATAGCAGCTCCTATGAACAATTCAATGGTGAATTGCCAAATGGACGGCATAAAATTCCTGAGTCACAGTTTCCAGAGTTTTCCACATCATTGTTCTCTGGGCCCTTAGAACCTGTGGCTTGTGGCTCTGCACTTTCTGAGGGATCCCCACTTACCGAGCCTGAGGAAAGCAGTCCATCCCATGACAGAAGCCGTACGGTTTCAGCCTCCAGCACTGGAGATTTGCCAAAAAGTAAGTGTCCCTCCCCGGCAGGTGTCTGCTTTCCGTGGTCCAAGTATCATAACCTTGACAAATGCTGTGAAGGGAATTGGCCTGGAGGTGGCCAAGTCATTCATGTATGTATGCATTAACCATTTTCGCTGTATTACTTTTGTAATTCTGAATAAGTAATGTAATTTAAAATGTTTTCTGTACCACTTAGGCTTTCTCTTGCGTTCTGAATATCAGATCCCATTTCTGAGCTTTTCTTATTCCTTCTATAGTTAGTGACATCTGCAATTGCAAAAACCTTCCAGGTCCAGCAGCTACATGTACGATAGCTTTTATAGAATATGTAGTTTATAATTTGTACTTCCATCTGATAGTGTTATATTTAATTTTTGGTTTTTGTTTTGTTTGTATTCAGGGAAATATACCGGCTCTTTGTATTGAGGAAGAAGTCTCATTTTATTTTGATGGTTGTTCCTGATTGTAAAACTCTGCAACTGAAACGTTAAAGCTATTTTAAAGGAAGTGGCATGTGTTTTTAATGTGATTATGACTTTTGTCAAACCCTTGAGAGTGAATGCCACATGACCTGTCCCTACCTGTGTCATGCAAAGGGGCTCCAGTAAGCAATCGCAGATGGTTTCCATTCTAGCCCACAGAGGAATAGCTCGGAAACCTCCTCTGCTCCCTCTGCTGACAAGAGTGTTTAACACATGATGAGTCAGTTGACCCAGCCCTGCAGATAGCACAGGGAATCCTGCAGCCCCTGGAGTCCAGCAGGGGAGACCTGCAGAGCTGTCTTTGTTACTTAGTGGCTCTAGCTAATTATTCTAAGGATGTGGGTTGGTTTGTTTGTTGTTTTTGGGGGGTTTTTTTTGTGTGTGTGTTTTTGTTTTTACTTGAGTAGACATATCCTATCCTGTTCCTTTTTACTTTAACCAAGGATCTTTGAAGGTGCTTATAAAATGTTTTCACATGGAAGGTAGATTTACCTAGGGAAAGACTCACCTCTGTGTGTCTCCTTCACTCTCACACACTACTTCTGACACCTTTGGTCATCAAATGTGTGTGTAGGGGGTTTTCCGTACACCAGAAGCTTTTCCAACACCAGCTGGGTGTCCTAAAATTTTTTTTTTAATTTATTCTTTCTTTTTTTCGTTTTTTTTTTTTTTTTAAGAATTTATTTATTTATTCATGACAGACAAAGAAAGAGAGGCAGAGACACAGGCAGAAGGAGAAGCAGGCTGCATGCAGGGAGCCCTGACATGGGACTCGATCCTGGGTCTCCAGGATCACACCCCGAGTTGCAGGCAGCGCTAAATTGCTGGGCCATCGGGGCTGCCCGGGTGTCCTACAATTTAATGTGATTTTGACACTGTCTGGATACAGCATCAGATTCCACAGGTTAAAGGCTCAGTTCCCACAAGACATCATCATACACCAGTGGCAAGTCCATGTTGGCACCCGTGCTTCTGACCTATCAGCTGTGAATCAGAGGTTCCCATGAAACCCTGTTCGGGTTCAGTTAATTTGTTATAGCAGCTCACAGAATCAGGAAAAGAGTTCACTTGCTAGGTCACTAGTGTATTATGAAAGGATATAACTCAGGGGCAGGAGCAGCCAGATGGAGGAGGTGCAGAAGGTGAGGCTTTCGTGCTCTTTCCAGGCCTGCCGCCTGCCCTGCAGTCTCTCACACATCCCTTCATATCATGCACACATGGATTCTTTGTTCTTCTAATTAACACCTTGGATTATGTCTTATAATCATTTACAGCTTCTTGTTTCCTGATGCCAGAATTGTCCCAAATTTGGTCCACGTGAGCCTTTTCCAGTTATCTCTTTTGTCCTGTTGACATAACCCCATTTTTCTTTGTGTCCTTCCTCGCTTTCTAGAACCACATCCTCAATTCACAGTTTCTCTGCCCCAGGCTGGAGTCCCTGTTTCTCCAAGCCATTTTTGAGATTTTTTTTTAACCTTTTATAGTGTTCATAATTACAGGAACAGTAGCATGTTAAATTTACAAATATGCAAACATTTTTTATCGATGGAGCAAACAGTGAAAAGTTCTGCAATCATGACTATGGCATAGCTTCTCCTCAGTTTATTTTCAAGCTCTAATAAAGACTGTGCAAATGCACTTTTGTGCCTTTCTGATGTCTTTCCTCCTGCTTGGAATGTTTTCTCCTCCGTATATCCATTGTCCTCTCAGCAAACTTATTCTTGTGCTGACCACCACTCAAACACAAGCCCTACATGGGTTCCCCAGCAGGTCTGTTCCCTCTCCCCTCTTTATCTACTGCTCATGCTTTTCTTAACTGAATGGTCATTATTTCCACTATCTTTTTCTGCAGTGGGATGTAAAATCTCTGAGAGCACTGTGCGTTTTTATCTTTGTATCTTCAGCATCTAACTCAGTACTGTGATAAACCTTTATTGAATAAACAAACAAATCAGTGATACCTGATTATATTCTTCTCCTCTTTGTCCCGCCTTTCCCCTTTCACCATCTAGCACACGCTCCATCCCCAGCACCCTTTCTGGTGCAGGAATGTCACATCAAGGAGAAATAGGGGGTCTGTTTTTTACGTTGATCCAAATCTCCTCCCGAGCAGATCTTTCCAATATTGTTAAATTCTAGGTACACACCGGGGACAGGATCGCCCTGTCTAACCACTTGTCTGAGGCGCTCCGTTTTGTTTCCTGCCCCAGAGGTGGGTGGTTGGCCACTGACTACTGCGTGGACACCAAACAAGAGAAACAGGCTGTGTTCAGAGTTGCTGGAGATCCTTGTGTTACAGCAGAGTACACACACATTAGGGAGTAGCTGAAGGCCAGACGGAGAGGATGGAGGGAAGAACTTCGGTGCAGGTGGAAGGATGTAGACTTTTCCCTGGAGTGACTGGGTAGCCGCTGAAGACTGAGAAGAGGAGGCAGGATTCCTTTTGGATTATTGGTTGCTGGAGTCACAGCATGCATCTTGGCCTGTCCCATCTGGTCCTGCTGGCTTTCCCTGCCAAGTAGTCCTCCTCACCCGACAGGGTACCAGGTGGCTGCCAGTTGTGGCTCCTCACTGCCTGGCCTGTCCTCTGTAGGGCTGTCCAGAGAGAGCTTTCCAACGCACGTCCTGTCATCTTCCCTACCTCTCCCTCCCAAGGGATGGACCTCCAGCCTGTTTCCACTCACAATAACACCCCAAGGCCTCACTCTATAAAGTTTATGAGCTCTCTGCAGAGCTCTCTGTGGCCCATTCGCTGGCAGCTTGCTCTCTGGCACAGCCCATCCCTCACCCCTGCTCACTCTGCCCCTTCTGCAGTGGCTTCTTCCTGAAGTTTCCCTAAAGTACTAACTTGTTTCTGCCTCTTTGTATTTGCTGTGCCTTCTGCCAAGAGCCTCTTGCCATCCATGCCTGCCTTTGTTTAGGTGCCTTCTCACACGTCACCCTCTCTGGAAACACTTCCCCTGCCCACCCTCCTCCTTGTTCATCTCCTTCCTTTGTTTTTCTTCTTTCTTTTCTGACATGGCGTGTGACTCAGTCATTTTTATTTACTTTACTGCCCACACTCCTACTGATGGGTGAGTTTCCTAATTTGGGGTGTGGGTGGGGGAGCCTTACACGTCTGGCTTGTGCTGTTCCCAGTGCCAAGATCGCACATAGAAGGGACTCAATAAGTACTTAGTGAATGAATGGGCCAGGCTCAGGCATTACATCTCCCGGTGCTGCTCCTTCACGGGCCTGGCACTTGAACCTCTGCATGTAGAGAAAGTACTCGTGCCTTTATCGTAAGGGTGTTTTAAAGTACATAAAGAGTCCGTGTGAGCCCAGCACGGTGCCTTGCAGATAAGCGATGACGGCTGTCTTGTCACTGGAGGCACCACCACTGCCACCTTACTATTTTCTAAGATTGCCTCACATGGAATGAAGTGTCACTTGGATGCCAGGTCATTGGAGGTAATTTACAGGCTCCAGTCCTTTCTGAAGTGGCCTCTTCCCACCTTTCTCTTCCCACTTTTCATTCCCTCCTTGGTAGAGGCAGAGAACAAGGAAGGGCTGCGGGAGGTCACCACATTGCTTAGAGAAGGTGATCCAGTTTCAGGACAATGCAAAGTTGGTATGAGTGCACAGCAAGCACGCGTGCCCCTGTGTGTATGTTTGTTTGTTTGTTTGTTTATTTTCTAAAGATTTTATTTATTTATTCATGAGAGACACACACAGAGAGAGAGGCAGAGACATAGGCAGAGGGAGAAGCAGGCTCCATGCAGGGAGCCCAACATGGGACTCCATCCGGGGACTCCAGGATCACGCTCTGGGCAGAAGGCAGGCACTAAGCCGCTGAGCCACCCAGGGATCCCTGTCCCTGTGTTTATTTTTTTATTATTTTCTGTCTCTGTGTTTATTTTTTATTTTTTATTTTAAATTTTATTTATTTATTCATGAAAGAGAGAGGCAGAGACACAGGCAGAGGGAGAAGCAGGCTCCATGCAGGGAGCCCCATGTGGGACTTGATCCAGGGTCTCCAGGATCAGGCCCTGGGCCAAAGGCAGGCGCCAAACCACTGAGCCACCCAGGGATCCCCTGTCCCTGTGTTTAAATGGGCTTTTCGGAGGGTTGCAGTCAGGTACCCTAACCCAGGTAATTATCACACTGAGCAAAGGAAGTCAGAAATACAAGTAGGTCCTCCTTTAAAAGCCTCTTTTGTGTTCTTAAACAGTTAAAAGTTCTGAAATGAATCCCCTGTTACTTGGAATGCATTGTGAGCAGGGTCACTGTTTACAGACCTGAAACAGGAGGATAACAGCCTGTCACCAAAGAGGCTTTGTCTCCTAATCATAAGTGAGGGGTGTTAAATGCAGAGAACCTGGATTGAACCTGTGTGATGGTGGGTCTCTTCAAGTGCATTTCCTCTAACCTAGTTGAATTCTGCAGCTTCTGGGAAGTGTATTTAAAGCACCTGGGAACCGGTGGTGGACACACCCCTTCTTCCACAGGCCTGCCCTCAGGCGCCAGCTTACTCTGAGTCAGAACTAGAGCTTCGCCCTCCTTCCTTAGACCTTTGATCTGAATTTGGCTTCCCCTCTTCTCTGCAGAGAGCTGGTGGGCCTTTGGTTCTGGCCTGGGCCTTTGGTTCTGGCCGGTGGAAGCTCAACCTGCAGTGGGGGTAGGGTGGGGGCTACTTGGCTCTCCATTGGTGTTGGTTGGTTGGTTTGGGTGGGGGTGGCATGACCCCTTCCTCTTCTTTCTTGAACACTGAGCCTCACAGAATTTAGGTCATTTGCCAGAGTCTTAAGAGTCGTTGGTGTTAAAACTCAGATTTGAATCCAGTTCTGCAAACTTCAAATTCCACTTTCTTGCATGCTGAGTCTCCTTGATTGAGAGACCCTCGGGGCTCCTCTGGCCATTTCTAGTGCTGCCCTCTATCCACTGGGTCAGCGTTCATACAGTTCTGGAGCTCTGTTCTCTGCCTATCCCCTAGTCACTCTACGTTTTGCTTCCTCGTGTGGGTCTTTGCTGCCTGCCTTCCCGTCATTCCCGAGTTCCTGTGTGTGTTCTGCTGACTCAGACTGCCTTTGGTGAAGTCCACAGTGGACCAGCATCTTTATAAAGAGGAAAGTGGTCGTAGGGCAGATGGCAAAAAGGGAACACATGAATCTGGCCCGCCCATGTTGATCCACAAGCTGCAGGAGGGGGCTTGAGGGTTAAGATGTTGGCCAGACTTCTCTGGCCCCTTTTGGGGAGCTCTGTGGGTGTCCCAGCTCCTGGGTGCCTTGCTTACTTGCTGCCCTGCTAACAGGTGAGCACAGGCTGGCCTTGCTGCTTGTGTGGGGATGCCAGGGCTCAGAGCCCCCTTGAGTGGCTCCACGGTGTGGGTATACCCAGAAGGCGGTTTGGTTGGCTTCAGCAGTGCCCAGTTTGGGGCGAACAGAGGGTATTTAATGTTCTGTGTTGAGTGGACTTTTCTGTTTAGTCTGTAAATACCATTTAAGAATTACTTCTGCAATAATAAGAGCCTTGGTTACATCTCATCCCTCCCAAAAGTCCAAGCTTTTGGTCAGTGTGAGGGTTGATGAAGACGCTTACTTACTTCAGGATTTTCTGTCTGGGATCCTCCAAGTTATTTTCCTTTGTCATTTGTCCCCTGGTTAACTGTGCTTGATATGGGCAGGGTCTGGACTTAATCTGAGAAGCTTTTCGGGCCCCAAGAGCTCAGGGAAGCTTAACCCTGTGTTGGCTGATGAGCTCCTCTCAGAGTCCCTCTGGGGTTAAGAGTGGTCTGAGTATTTGAGGTCTGAGAGGAACATCAAGATTTGCCCTGTTGGCTGCCTCAGGAGACCTGTGTTCTGGAGCATTCCTTGTTCAAAGCTAAACCCAAATTGATTAGTTCTGGCCTTTAACCTGTATGTATTAATCAGTCATCAGCTGCCCTTTGAGATCTCTGTGCTCAGCCCAAGCAGGAGAGGTAGGTGACGCAGTTACCAGGTGAATTGAGCATCACTTACAAAGGGATTGGCCACCCAGGAACGTGTTCTCTCTACCTTCGTGTTTCACGTAGTAATGCACCAGTGAGCTAGATGTGGTTCATTGTGGGCTCTGAGGCAGTGAGGAGTGGCTAGAAAGATGCCAAGGGGAGGAGAGTAGGGTTGACCTAGGGGTGAAGGAATCAGGGATATAAGGAGAAAGAACAAGGCCAGGTCAGGGAGGTGTCTGGGCAGCCCAGTTTGTTCTCTCCTGAAACATCTTCTAGGGATGGAGACCAAGAATTTAAAATTCTGTTGAGTGCAACGTACAGGGTTCCAGGCCTAAGTGATCATCCCATCACTTTCCTAGAAAAGGAGACTGTGCCCGGCAAACATTGTGTGCACACATGCAAACCACTTATCCCAGGCACTAACTGTCCTGCTGTTTGCTCATGCCAGCAAAAACCCGGGCGGCCGACTTGTTGGTGAATCCCCTGGATCCACGGAATGCAGATAAAATTAGAGTTAAAATTGCCGACCTGGGAAATGCTTGTTGGGTGGTAAGTAGAGTCTTCTTTCTAAAACATTTTGATCATGATCACGTATTAGAAGACACTTTGTTTTTTCTTTTTAATGTCTGTTTCCCTCCATAGTAATACAGTCTGTTCCCTTCCAGCATAAACACTTCACAGAAGACATCCAGACACGTCAGTATAGATCCATAGAGGTTTTAATAGGAGCAGGTTACAGTACACCTGCTGACATTTGGAGTACCGCGTGTATGGTAAGAACGGCCTTGGCCATTTTCTTCTCTTGGCTCACCCCCTTAATGCTCACGATGCGCCGTCCCACCGGTGCATGTGGTCTGAGTTTTCCTGACCATGAAGTCTGTCCTCTGTGGGATGGGTGAGGGCAAGGCTGCTGTCTTGAGCGTGTTGTGAATTGGAAGGACCCTCAGGCATGTCCTGGGGTTCGGCTTGGTCTCATTTCATCGGTGTCTCCTCAAGGCCCTCTTCAGCCACCGCCCGAGCGTCACACCTTCTGCTCTGATGACAAAGATCACTCCAAGTAATTCCTCCTGGTTTCTGAAGCTTGCAGGTCATACGCAGGTTTACCCTCTGCTCATGCTGAGGGGGATGATGAAGCAGTGGTGTCTCCGGAGGGTTGTCTGAGGTAACCCTTCTTGGTGACCTTTGACAGACCTTATCTCCTTAAGGAGATGGAGTTCCCTAAGTGCCATCTCTCCTCCTATCTCTCCTCCTATAAAATCTAGGGAATATTCTGGCTCATTGCTGTCGGGCTGTCCTCTGACTTCCAGGACCCAGCAGCTGCGTGTGTTCCCTTTGATTGAGTCTGTTTGCTTGGAAAACAGGAAGGTGTTTCTCATCAGGGCCTCGGGGCGCCTCTTCTTTCACCCACGTGTCCTCTTCCCTTTGGCTGCATCACAAGTTTGTGTCTAAACCTTGCCCCAAGTCCTCACCAGGGCATCTTCTTCTCACTGCTGACCTGTGAATTGATGAGCATGAGTGGCCTCTCGTCTCTACGCCAATTTCAGCAGTTTCTCTTTCTTGGTCCTGTTCCCTAGCCGGGGCGCGTGTGCACACTGTGTGTGTGTGTGTGTGTGTGTGTGTGTGTGTGTGTTTGGGGTGCAGTTTCATGTTTTTCTTTCTTAATTCCACCCCTCCCAAATTCTCTGTTATATTTACAGTAAGAGGCTTTGTATATAAAGCCTCGCACTCGTCTTCTCACTAGAAGGAGCAGTGGGTAATATACGTACTCGCCTGTTATTCAGAGATTAACAGTTCTTCGGAGTGCGCTGTGCTGTGTGCCCTCCGATGCCACAGTAAAAAGTGTGGTGCTAGATAATATGAAGAAAAGTAGATGTTTGTGTAAAGTTATCAAGATCTGAGGCAAGATGTGGCCAAATAGATCAGAAACAGTGTGCCTTTGTTTTCCTACTTCGCTCTGACAAATCATACCAGATAATAATTTTTAAAATAAAGTTTTTTGGTGAGTATCAGAAACTTAGGTCTTTGCTGTGCGATGTATGGAAAAGAATGGTGAGAAGAATTGGTGGACGTGTGATGGCTGCTTTGACCGTGGAGACTGTGGTGTGGGGAGGGACAGGACCGGGGGGGTGGGTGGAGGCCCCGGAAGCGGCGGGAACCGAGGCTAGGCCAATGGGAAGTGGGGAGAAATGTTCCGTTTCGGAATGTGGTGAGGTCAAGCCTTAGGTGTCCCTAGCGACACAGGAGGGGCCCTGCCAGGCTGCCCTGAATTAGACTCTGAGGGCTCTTTCAACTCTGAAACCTGTGCTTCTAATTTGGGGTGTTAAATTTTGATGATATAACCGGAAAACTAGGACAAGATCACAGAGGTAGGAGAATAATGTGGAGCCGTCAGTTCGCTTTTGTGTCAGGTTGTGTGTCTTGCCTTCCATTAGGTAAGGACTTGTCCCCCCACATGGTGTCCCCGTCCTAGCCGCTTCTCCTCCTGTGAACAGTGATACAGAAGTAGCAGACTGTCTCCTTCCTCCTTCCTCCCCTTCCTCCCAAATTAAGCATAAATTCCCTCAGGGCTTCGAGGGTTACTTGGGGAGATTTAAAACACTTTTAAAATCAGCTGATTGTTGTCATGGTGATGTTTCCCCCTGCCCCCCAAGGGGGCAAGCCTCGTCCCCCACCCCTGCCTTCCATCCCTGAAGGCAAGGCTGAGAGGTCCCTTTTGTTTTTCCTAGAGAACCTGGTAAACACATTGTTTCCTCATCCCATCCCTGTGTTAAAGTTTAGAAATACAACAGTATATTAAATTCATAATGCTAAGCTGTACTAAAGCTCCAGATGGTTCTTGGTGATGAGGCGTGGAGGCCTTTGATGACATAAATGGCAGTAAGTCTTGCAGAGGCTGCGGGGTTGAGAGATCCCTTGTGGCAGGTGGTGGCCGTGCTCACTGTTGGGCGCCCTTGCTGTTGTCAGGAAGGAGGGCCACAAAACCAGGTGGAGTAGGTGAAGTGTGTCACTTGTTGAACCTCTTTTCCTCTTCTTGAGTTTTGGGGCTCCTCCAGATGTTAGTCCGTGTGGGCTGAGGCACTGCTTGCTTGCAGTGGTGTGTCGGGGCCCCAGAACAGGTAACTTCTGCGGGCTCCCTGGTGAGCCCCAGTGAGTGCCATAGAAACCAGGAAAGCCAGTCTGACCGTCTGACCCATTTCACCCAGCTTCCTCAGCACCGCTCACACGTCTGCAGACAACAGGTGACCTCACTGCTTCAGAATGCGGTTCCTTGGGGTGGGGGAACCTTGGTGTGCAAGGAACAGGTGCCTGGTCTCAGAACCTGAGGAGAGAATTTGGCCCAGGGGAGAGTCCTTGTAGGGAATTTGATCAAGCACAGCGGAAGGAATGCCAAGTTCCCAAGCGTTCCAAGTCCCAGTGTTAAAGTAGTAATAGTAGTAAGGTTCTGTCGGGAGGAACTTACTGAGTTCAAGGCCATAATCCCTCATAGTTTCTTAGCTGCCCGCCTGAAAGCAGCCGACATTTCATTGTAATGCCTGCACCCGCTGTTGATCTTGTCCTTTCGTTAAGAAAATCTCGTCACTCTTCAGAGAACTAGGACCAGATGAGGACCGGAGGGCCTCCTCCATCTTACCTCTCCTCTTCCTTTTTTCTTTTAGATCATTTCTTTGTGGGCTTCTTAGATTTGAGTGTTTCATTGAAAATACACGGGTGCTAATCAGAACGGCCTCTTTCAGAGAACACTCAGGTGACATGTCTTAGTGTTTGGCTCTAAGAAATATATTCAGCCTGACGGAAATGTTTGCATGAGCAAGGGCTCCAGAGCAGGGTTAAGGAGCCTCTGTGGCACTGTCCTTGGAGCCTCCGCAGCGGCTCCCCCCGGCTTCTCCACGGGGGTCTCTCCTTTCCCTCTTGGCTCGTCCCAAGCCAAGAAGACTCTTCTGGACATTCACCATGAAATCTGATTGTTCCCTTCGGACTTGTGGCCACGTGTGAGGTTTTGTGCCCTGACCCAAGATCGGTGTATCTTGTTCACTGTGTGGAGGGGAGAGGCCCCAGGTGAGGACTTCCCTGACCAGCTTTCTCTGAGACTGGGCGTGTCCAGGCCCTGCAGGATCCGGAGTTCTTGAGCTGGTGCTCTCACAGGGTAGCTGACAACCATCTTGTTACCCCACCTCCCTCCTTTTTTTCTTTCTTAAAAAAAAAAGTGAGGCGCTGTGGTCATGCCCCAGCACAGCCACCCTTGGTTCTTTGAAGGCAGTGGTGGGGAGCCCCTCCTCCACATGTGCTCAGGGACAGGGGGTGGAAATGGGGGGATGCGGGGAGGGCAAGTCCCCGGGTGCCTTTCAGAACAGTAAGCTCCAATACAGAATTGAAGTATGGGAAAACCAAAAATAGGATTTAGTCTTTCCTTTTTATTTATTTATTTATTTATTTTTTTTAGTCTTTCCTTTTTTTAAAAAAGATTTTAAAAACATGGTATTGGATCCTCAGAGCAACAGCAGTTACCATCTTTATATATGTTAGCAAATTAAACTCATGGCCCTGAGGGGTTTTTTTGAGAACCAGGGGAGAAGACTGCCTGATAGAAATGGAAAGTGGCAGCCCAGGAGGCAGGCCAGCTCTCCCTGCCTTCCTTACCTGGCTCTTTCCACCGCAGGGCACCAAGCAGCAGCCACAGAGCCTTCTTTGTGGCTCTCGATTTCCCTTTGGTTGAGTCAGAAATGAAAGAAATGAGACACAGAACATGGTTCTTGGTTACTGAGACATGAGAGTCTTCGCTTCACCTGCTCTCAGGGCCAGATGAGCTTGCAGGTTGAGAGAAGGTTGATCTAGGACCTGGTCCTAGATCAAGTCCGGGTCCCGCCATTCAGAGTTGGGGTGCGGTCCCCCGCTAGGCCTGCACACGGCTGCTTGCCAGCGTGCTTCCTGCAAGATGAGGGGCGTACGCAGCCTTTACATCCTCTGGTGGAGGAGATGTAAGAATATTTCTCAGACTTCTTTGAACTTTTTGGAAGGAAGAAAAAGGTTGGTGTTGAGTTCTTTTAGAAGGCTCCTTGGGTTGATCAGATCCTCATAAAACGTCTCTTGTACAAGGAGAAACAGTTGCTGCCTCGGGGGCCACTTCCCAGAGTGGGAATGTCATCTGTTATCTTAGCGTGTCATCTTAGCGTGTCATCTGTTGTGTCCTAGGCATTTGAGCTGGCAACGGGAGATTATTTGTTTGAACCGCATTCTGGGGAAGACTATTCCAGAGACGAAGGTGAGTATCACTCGCTGCTGAATATCTCAGGCTGGGTCTCCGGGGAGGCCTGAGCTTCTGGAGAGGAATGTATTCCTGCACTGAAACAGAGCTATGTTTTGGTTTTCAAACGCCCAGTTCAGATGCTCTTCCTTGGGCTTGGAGCCCCCTCAGGCCTGATAGATGGGCAGCTTTGTGGAGAGCCCTTGGCCTGAACTTGCTCGGGCCTGGTGCCCAGCAGCCAGGAGACGACAGGCTGTAGGAATTGCAAAGCCTTTCTGTGGTCCTTTTGTCCACTGATCCACTGCCCATTTCTCTGTCCTGTTGGGGAGCTGAGTTGAAAACCTGGGAATTCTGGCTTGAATTCCATCTGTAAACCTGACCATCTCCATGCTTATTTGCTTGCAATGCTGGGGTGGCCTGGGGTGAGCTGGCACAGTCACCGTTAATGCTCCAGATGGTGCCTGAGGCCTGCCAGCCCCAGAAGCCTCTGCATGAATGTGCTGCAGACATTGTTGATTTGAATCTATTTCTGATTTTTTACTAATTTCAATTTTTCCCCTCTTCTTTTATCCCATCCTTCCCTGTGCCCCTCCCATTCCCGTATCCTTTTTTTCTCTCCTCCATAGACCACATAGCCCACATCATAGAGCTGCTAGGCAGTATCCCAAGGCACTTTGCTCTGTCTGGAAAATATTCTCGGGAATTCTTCAATCGCAGAGGTAGTACCTCTTCTTTTTGAAAAACGCCACGATGCAGACAGAAACGGGATAGCAGCTGCCTGTAGCATTAATGGTGACAGAGCTGTCTCCTAAATTCAAAAGGCAACCTAACAAAATTCCCACGCTGATTTAAAAATTGAGAGGGAAGGCCACACTTGCCCCGTGCTGTGGTCACCCCGTGCATCCGGCCACACCGGCAAAGCCCGTGCTTGGATCACGCAGGTCGCGCTCTGTTTCTGTCTGCGCGGGCGGTAGCAGTGTCTGCATGCAGTGTACTGATTCAACTGTCGTGTGTTTCTGTTTTGCTGGCAATGTTTCCCAATGCAGATCACATAGCATTGATCATTGAACTGCTGGGGAAAGTCCCTCGAAAATACGCTATGTTGGGGAAATATTCCAAGGAGTTTTTCACCAGAAAAGGTAACGGTATTTATGCAACACTAATTTTCAGCATAATCCTCCCCCCAAAGGAGAAATTGTGCATTCACATTTGGGCAGTGGAGAAAGACCTGGACCCTTGCAGGTGGGAAAATCTGCTGAAGAAAGCTGTCAAGACCTAAGCTTGAACCATCCCGTGTCTGTGGAGTGTGGATTTTGTAAGAGCACAACCTTCCTGAAACCCTTGGTCTCCTCCCCACCTCCCTCTCCTATTCTGAGCCCAAACTGTGGATTTGTGGATTTGTAAAAAGGAGTGGACGTGATTTTTAGGGACCAGCTACACTTGACTTTGTGTCTTCCACGCTGTTGTTCTTGGAACTGCAGGGTTTTCTGCCATGGAGCAGAGGCAGCCTAAGGACTGGACTTGACGAACAGGCCTCCGTGTCACCTTGGGTCTGTGTGAGCTACTTCCAGAGTGGGGTGTGGGCCCGTGAAACTCTGCGCCCCACACGCGTAGAAGTCCGGCTTTTTTCTCCCATTGCATTACTCACGCTGCTTTGTGGCTGAGTTACTTGAATATCACAGGTCTGTCGATCTTCCCTTGACGTGACCCTAAACAATCATTCCTTTGCCTTGTTTAGTCTCTAGTTTGTAATCGGTTTTTAAAAATACCCAGAAGCCCCAGGAATTTAGTGTTAAAAGGACCCTTTCCCACTGCCATATTTTTTTGTGTGAGCATGTTGGGCCTCTTGAATCCTGTTTTTCCAGCTCAGATTTTTGGAGGGGAAAGGGCTGCAACACACTTTAATAATAAACATTTGAAGTTGGTTGTGAGCAGCAGGACATAAGAGTTTCTAGAAATTTCTGAGGGTCCTTGGTATTCTGTTACTCTCTGCATTAGCCAGATTTAGAGAACTGGTTTTGACTTTTTATCTTCCTGTGAGATAAGGTATTATTTTAGAGGAATAATCCTTTATTATACCTTTTGGTGATATTGAGCTGACCGGTCCTTGTTTCATCCTCTACGTATCCCTGTTAAACACACAAAGTTTGAGAACTAACTGTGCCGAAGCTGGTAGTTTCCCATTCCACTTCCTCAGGGGACAGTGACCACAACCCGCAGCTGTCCTGGGATCACCTAGTGGGCAATCTCGAAAATATGTAACTAGATGCAGTTATTTTCTTATTACCTTTTAAAGACTTACTACCGGAGAAAAGATTGTTAGGGAGAACTGTCCTGTAGATAGCCTGTATTAATTTGAGTTCCAAGAGCCTGCCTGATCTTCGAGGCTGGGTCTCACGGCCAGGTCCGTGCTTCCCCTCACACGTGGGCCCCAGTAGGCCTGAGGGGCGGTAGGACGGCTTTGCCGCTGAACCGTGGTTAGGGACAGAGCTGGGGTTTGCGCATGCTTTGAGGCTGGCTGTGTCTCCACTTCATGTCCCCTCTGAACCTCCATTTTCCCCGTCGGGGTGGGGCGATTTCAGGGCGTGTGGTTGTTCTAAAAAAGTATAAGAGTTGTCTATGCAGTGCATGGCACCATAGTAGGTCATGTCATGTTTGCTAAGGCAGAGTTATAAACGAGAACACTCTAAACAGGATGAACTTCTAGACAGTATTACTGAGAGAGCAGACTAAGGTTCCATAGGAAACTTCTAGAAAAATGTTACCTGAAAATACTTGGGGCCAGGGAAAGCTCAGGATGATTATGGCTCGGGATTCACTGTGGCCTGAGGAACTCTGTTCTAATCAAGGCAGACCCCTTCTTCATACTTGAGGATGTCTCCAGAGCCCGTGAGAGATGGCCTGGCCCCGGACGACGTGGCTGCACATGACGCGGTGCGGCGAGCGTCCAGCCCCTGCTGTCACCGTTGTGTGATACGGGCTTGGAGGGGAGGGTGGGCCAGGAGCTGCCGGCCGCTGCCGTGAAAGAGGGGATATCACTGACCTGCTGCTGTGGGGCAGGGGCAGCCCGCAGAGCCCGGGACCGTAGCACCTGCTCCTTTAGCCAAGCGGACGGTCTGCATAGGCGGATGCACAGGTTCCAGCCTCACGCACGGCGGGACCCACAGCCCCGACGGCACACGGGGGTACTTGCTTTCACCAAGCTGCCGCCGCCTGTCCTCCGCAGCAGGGAGCTGCTTAGGATGCCTGGGCTCTGCGATTCTCGGTCCACTGTCCGTGGGGCAGGAGCCACATACTGTGCACGTGGGGCTGGGGTGGGGGAGACAAACGGAATGGACCCCAGTGGTAACAAAATGAAGTCCTGTGCTCTGGTTTGTTCCTGGAGGCAGCTGCCCCGAGCCACTTGTGCCCATTGGGCTTTGCCTGCGCCCCAGGCCACTGGGGCCACACCTACTGGGGAGCAGCTCAGACCCGGCCAGAGCTTGGAGCCCTCCGCCCTGTAGCCCTTCGCGCTGGAGGGCAGTGGTCGTGCGGCCTTTCCGTCCGCTGCTCCTGGGACTGCTCGGGGTCTGTGCCCGACCACTGCCCACCCCCCTGGTGGGAGTACCGGGTGCTTGCCTGGCTCCTGTGCTGCTGGGTCATCAGGCTGTTAGCGTGCGTGGGCTTTAGGCCTGCGTGCATGGGGATTTTTTTTTTTTTTTTTTTTTTTTTTTTGAGGAGCTTGTTGGACCTGCAGCGTTAAATGCATTTGGCATCCTTGGTAAAGATAGACTGAAAACATTGTGACGTGGTGTTACTTTTTTCCTTCACTTGAATATAAAGGAGAGTTTGTGACAAGGCAGGAAATCCTCTAAAATGACTGGGAATTGGGACTTAGGTCCTGATCATTGTTTGTTTATAATAAGTAGAGATGAGAGGGGATTTAGGGTTTTTACAGAAATCACAGAAGCAGGATTATGATGAATAAGGGCCTCTCATAAAAATAGATTTCACCACGTCCCCCAAGATGAGGGGAATGATGTGTTGTTACATTAAAGATGGGTTTTGTCCTGCCTCCCCAAGTGACTTGTGTGAATATCCATTTTGGAAGTAATGAAACCTTAAATGTATCCATTGAAAAAAAAGTTTTTTAGTATCTTTGTGCCAGAATTGATAAAAGAAAAATCAAAAACTTAGGAAATTGCTTCCATGATCTTGGAAAACAGCCAGCAATTGAGAGGGAGTGAACAGCGCTCCTTGTCCTCCTGGGCGGGAGGCAGGGCTCATCCCCACCTGGAGCCGGGGACAACGTCGGCTCTGTGTTCACATCTTCTTACTTAAAAGTGTTACTAGTTTTATTCATTTCTTGGCCCAGAATTTTTAAATGGAGCTGGATTTTTTGGCAGAGGAAATAATTGCTGTTCTCACCCTGTTAAGGTTTAATAACCAGCAGGTCATTCCTTGGGATGCGGACATTAGCCACCAGAGATCATCCATAAAAGCCGTCTTGGTCAGTGTGAGGAGATGTGCCCCAGTAGAAATAAGCATCTCTTGAATTTTGTCCTTGTTCTGTCCTATTATGGTCTGAAGGTGTGTCCCCCCCAAATTCCTAGGTGGAATCCTACCTGCCCCCAAGGTGATGATATTAAGAGGTAGGGCCTTTGGTAAGTACATAAGGTCATAAGGGTGGGGCCCTCATGGACAGGTTAGTGCCCTTGTGGACAGGACCCCAGACGGCTCCCGGGCCGCGTGTGCCCTGTGAGGAGGACGCGAGGAGTCTGCGCCCCGGGAGAGGCCCACCAGAGCCCAGCCCCGCCGCAGCCTGATGTCAGACGACCAGCCTCCGGAACTGCGGGGAATACATTGTTCATTTTTATTTCTAAGGCACTCGGTTGTATTTTGTGATGGCAGTGAAAGCAGGCTAATAAGACGCGTCCCCAGAAGAGGGATTATTCTTCCAGAAGTGTCCCAGGCCTCAGGTGGCAGTGGCACAGACAGCGCTGTCAGGGGCACGCTGGCCTGCGCCACTGACCGACGTGGTGTTGACCCATTGGCGGCCATCACTTTAGTAAGACTTTGCTGAGAATGGAAATATCAGAGGGGTTTACTATTTTTTTTTTAATTTTTATTTATTCGTGAGAGACACAGAGGCAGAGACCCAGGCAGAGGGAGACGCAGGCTCACTGGGGGGAGCCCGATGTGAGACTCGATCCCAGGACCCCATGACTTTAAAAACTGGTTTGATGCTGGGTAAGGCAGTCCAGTGTGTTAGAACATTTGGGAGTGATATTTTGTGCTGGACCAAAGACCTCAAATTGCATTTGGAAATTTCATAGCTTGGGCAGCACAGTGCCTGCAGGTCCCCTGTGACGGGCCCCTGATGGGTGAGGCTCCAGAGAGCCTCAGAACTGAAAGGGACTCTCTAAAAGAGGCGCCGTGTGCTGCATTCTTAACCTCTAGTGTTTGAGATGAAAATTATTAGAAGGCTTTTAACTTCTCTCTAGAATCACCCCAGATCAGCAGATGGTCACGTTTCCGTGAAGCGTGAAGCCCTTTGTGGGCGGTGAGCCCGAGTGTGATTGGCTGGGCCTCGGGTGGCGGTCTTGTCAGGCTCTGCCGTTTGCCACCTGCCAGCCAGGTAGGTGCCAGCAGGTGCCAGGCGCCGGCACAGGGCGCATCTCCGAGGGAGCTGGACTCGGTGCAGATAACTAGAAGAGGTTCCTCATGCTACGGAGTCTGAAACTCTCAAGATGTGAACTACTTTAATTACAGTTTCACTTTATTCATTTCTGAGTTGTGAGGATTCTCTGTGAGATCAGGGGCTCGGTGTGTCTCATTTGCTGCGGGATCCCCACAGCCTGGTGCAGAGTGGACACAGTAAGTGCTTATTAATAAATTTAAAAACATGAATCTGTGTTCGGTCTTGGTTTTGGAGGGAAGCCTTTATGAGCCAGAAGCAGTGGTGCTGTGTCCCTGTCGGCCTGGGAGGGCCCATGTGGCACCCCCGCGGCGGCCCTGCACCCTGTTTGCAGGCTGCACGATCGAGGCCCCCCAGCTAGGGTCAGGGTGCAAGACAGGAAGGTGCTGTAGTGATGAGACCGCGCCGTGGAGGCAGACAGTGGTGACACTGAACACAGCAGACGTTTTGGAAAAGAGCAGCCCGGGATCCCTGGGTGGCGCAGCGGTTTGGCGCCTGCCTTTGGCCCGGGGCGCGATCCTGGAGACCCGGGATCGAATCCCACGTCCGGCTCCCGGTGCATGGAGCCTGCTTCTCCCTCTGCCTATGTCTCTGCTTCTCTCTCTCTCACTGTGTGCCTATCATAAATAAATAAAAAATTTAAAAAAAAAAAAAAAAAAAAAAGGAAAAGAGCAGCCCATGGGCCACAGCTGGTCATAGGCCCGAATCAGTGTTTTTAATCATTTCATTTTGAAGTTGAGCATATCATGCCAAGAAAGTAGTGAAATTGCTGCTATAACAGGTTCAATTACGTTCTATTATAGTTCATCCCATTTATTCGTATCATTTATTATGAGCTGCTAATTAGTGGAGTGTTTGTTTTTACTGCGTGCATTAACAGTGTTGGAATTCTTTTAAAGTCATTATTTTGTTGTAAGGTTTATACTTTTTTTTTTTTTAAAGATTTTATTTATTCATGAGAGAGGCAGAGGCATAGGCAGAGGGAGAAGCGGGCCTCCCAAGGGGAGCCCGGTATGGGACTCGATCCCCGGACTCCGGGATTACTTCCTGAGCCAAAGGCAGATGCACAGCCACTGAGCCACCCAGGCGTCCCACGGTGTGTACTGTTTCTAATAACAGCTTTATTGAGATGTAATCTAGACCCTTCACCCTTTTAAAGTATACAGTTCAGGGCAGCCTGGGTGGCCCAGCGGTTTAGCGCCGCCTTCAGCCCAGGGCCTGATCCTGGAGACCCGGGATCGAGTCCCACGTCGGGCTCCCTGTGTGGAGCCTGCTTCTCCCTCTGCCTGTGTCTCTGCCTCCCTCTCTCTGTGTCTCTCTTTAAATAAATAAAATCTTAAAAAAAAATAAAGTATACAGTTCAGTAGTTTTTAGTGTATTCCAGAGTTGACGTGGCTGTCAGCACTAGCTGGTTTCAGTGTCTTCTTTCTCAACCAGAAACCAGGTGCCTGTGGCGCTCACCCTGCTCTCGCCACCTCCCCCCCCCCCGCGCCCGTGGATCTGCTCTCTGCCTCCTGCGGTTTCCCTGTTTGGACGGGTCCTATAAACGGGATCGTGCAGTACGTGGACTTGGAGATGGTTTCTCCCAGTTCCTCTCATGTGTGGTGGCGTGTACAGTACCCTGTGCTGTGCCGGGTGTGTGTGTGGGTGACCGTGTTTGGTTTCCCCACTCATCAGTTGACAGGTGTCAGCTTATCCCCCATCCAGCCCATCCGCCTTCTCTCCACCACCCTCAGCGTGTTCTCTGTCATTAAGAGTGTCCCATGGTTTGTTTCCTTCTCTCTTTTTTCTTTCTTCCCTGCCGCTGTTTATCTGTTTGTTTTCTTAAATTCCATGTATGAGTGAGCTCCTACCTGATCAACTGTTTAGAAGACTGTGTTTCATATTGAATTGAACACAGTAACTTGTACATGTGATCATAGGGCCTGGGCCAGTTTACTTCCTGGCTTTTTTCTTGGCATTAGTTCTTCCAGCTCTACATGACCCACATGTCTGTTGTGTTCAGAGGCAATTCGGTGTTGTTCCTGCGGTGTTATTGTGTGTTCAGTACCAGTTGGTGCTCAGGACTGTGTTGCATGTTGCATGTTTTCCTGTTACAGCGTCTTTGCACATGGTTGTGTGGGACTACCTAGCCAACGGAAGTTAGGTATTTTAGTCTGTACATTGGAAATAAATGTGTTGGTTTCTAGCTAGTGAGGTATGAATAAATAGATTTTTTTGGCCTTTCGGCTGTGTATTGTTTTCGTCACTATTATTATGCAGGTTTTAAGGCATCCAGCACAGTAAAGCTGCTCTCTTTTCATAAAAGATTGTACTTAATTTGATGCCTTTTGATGAGTTTTAGTTTAAAAGTGGCACCCCCCGACAGAGCTTCCTCCTCAGTCTCCGCAGACACTGCAGCTCAGCAGGTGCGTCCATTAAAACCCACGGCATGTTTGCTCCGGGCCAGAACAGATGAAGGTCAGTGGTGGAGGGGTCTCCCTTTCCAGAGAACTTGGTTTTAGCATGTGATGTGTGATGTGAACTTCCCTAGTGTCCTTTATCCTTGCTCCGGTGAGAGCCACAGTCCCTAGAAAACCAGTAACGAAGCTGGTGTTTGGGGGCACCTGCTTTGCATCTTTAAGGGCGTTTTGAAAATTACTCTTGCGATCCAATTCTTCTGGTACCAGACATTGTGCCATATAATTTCACTCCATGTTATTAGGTAATATTAAATAGTGTTCATCAAGTAGGTGTCCGATGGTTGGTTGGTTGTTTAGCCACGATTTGCCTATCACCGAGCATTTCACAAGCACCTCTAATTTTGCAGTGTGTGTGTTTGGGGTGTGGGGTGGTGGGTGCTAGGGTTTATTCTCTTAGGCTGGATTCCTAGAGCTGGAATTACCAGATTAAAGGGGATGAACTTCCAGCGATTGCTCAGACTTCATTCCCAGTGACAGGGTCTTCCTTCCACAGGGGGGAACATTTTCTCCCCTAAGATGTCAAGTCCACTTCCCTCATAGAAGTAGACCTGACCTACAGTTCTGTAACCACCCTGAGCTCTAGCCTCCGTCCTCAGATGATTTTATACACTGTCTGACAAAAAACATTCCCTAGAGTTTTATTAATTCCAAATTCTGTGCACTTGATGAGTACAGCACTACAGAGATACCAGCTCATAAGAACAGAATTAAAAGAGCATGTGAGCCAAAAAAAAAAAAAAAAAAAAAAATCCTTGTGCGTGAAATTATGGGTCATTTTTCTCTTGTTTTTAGTCTCCTGTAATGTTCTTTGATTCTCCATGTGATTAATGGAAGAGGGGGGTGGTCAGTGGTCTAAATGGAGATGCCTCAGTGGGTGAGCCGGCCCAGGCATCCTGAGACGACCCTGGACGCACAGCACTGCTCGCCTCTTAGTGCGTATCGTGAAAACCTTCACTCGTGGCTTAGTGGAGCAAGGGGAAGGGGCGAGGAGATGGGGCGTGCGGCGGGTGCAGGCCTGGCGCTCTGGGCCGGCGCGCGGGGAGCGTGCATGAGGCCGCGAGTGCCCACGGGCCTCTGCATGGACGGGCCTGGGAAAATTTCTCAGTGGAAGAGGAAGGGACTTACTCCTAAAGGGTAACCTGACCTTTTAGTAGTTTGACCTAAAGCAACTTTTTCCCCTATTATGACAAAGGCTGCCCTGTCCTCGGACCATCTACATCGCTGTGCGTCACCATCAGGTCAGCCAGGGCTGGTTGTAACCTACTCTTTTTACGTTGCAGCCAACACGCTTTCAGAGTTCAACCTCAAGCTTTGACGTCCTGACCTCTTAGACCTGTCCCCGAGCGTGTAGAAATGAGCGCTGTTTGATTCAGGTTGGCGCTGAGCTGCGCCGCCCCGTGCGGGAGCCGCTGGTTGCTTGTGGCCCGTTACAGACAGACGGACCCTCGCGTTCCTCCCTCGCACTGAGCACCACACGTCGGGCTCGGTAGTCACGTCTAGGGAGCAGCTACGTGTCGAACAGTGAGATAAAGTCTGTCTGTAGCATCAGAAAGATTCTCCGAAACAGCACTGGCCAGAGGGCAAGACTCCTTTCTCTGTGTGGGTAACAGCAGAGGGGACGGGCCAGGGCTCTGTGCGCAGCTTGAGCTTCTCCTAAGCATGTTTACAAATTGTAGAAGAGCCCACAGTGGAGAGAGCGTGCCTTTGTCATTCTTTACAAATAAAAGACGTGGGGTGGGGGCACCTGGAGGAGCCCGGGACTCTTGATCTGAACCCCTTACTGGCACTTGCCAAGCTTCCGTGAACTGCGACACAGCCTAGAGACCTAGCGGTTACTGCTTGAGGGGAAGGCCGGCCTTTCCTGGCGTTGCTTAGTGTCGGGCAGGTAGGTGTCCGCCTCCTTGAACACCTGGCTGCACCGCCGGCGGGAAGCGCACACCCGAGCTCTCCTGACGGTGCCTGTTTCTTCCCTGTAGGAGAACTGCGGCATATCACCAAGCTGAAGCCCTGGAGCCTCTTTGATGTCCTTGTGGAAAAGTATGGTTGGCCCCATGAAGATGCTGCACAGTTTACAGATTTCCTGATCCCAATGTTAGAAATGGTTCCAGAAAAACGAGCCTCAGCTGGCGAATGCCTTCGGCATCCTTGGTTGAATTCTTAGCAGATTCTACAAATCGAGCATTCTGAGCTAGCAAATGTTTTCCAGTACATTGGACCTAAACGGTGACTCTCATTCTTTAACAGGATTACAAGTGAGCTGGCTTCATCCTCAGACCTTTATTTTGCTTTGAGGTACTGTTGTTTGACATTTTGCTTTTTGTGCACTGTGATCCTGGGGAAGGGTAGTCTTTTGTCTTCAGCTTAGTAGTTTACTGACCCACTTTCTTCTGGAAACAATAACATGTCTCTAAGCATTGTTTCTTGTGTTGTGTGACATTCAAATGTCAATTTTTTTGAACGAAAAATACTTTCCCCCTTGTGTTTTGGCAGGTTTTGTAACTATTTATGAAGAAATATTTTAGCTGAGTACTATATAATTTACAATCTTAAGAAATTATCAAGTTGGAACCAAGAAATAGCAAGGAAATGTACAATTTTATCTTCTGGCAAAGGGACATCATTCCTGTATTATAGTGTATGTAAATGCACCCTGTAAATGTTAATTTCCATTAAATATGGGATGGGGACTCAAATTTCAGAAAAGCTACCAAGTCTTGAGTGCTTTGTAGCCTGAGTTGCATGTAGCGGACTTGAACTGCTCCCAGGAGCCGTGCAGACCTTTCATTCCCTAACAGTCCTTTTTACATTGGATTTTAAACAAAGTGGCTCTGAGTTATGTCATTCCCTATATGGCACTTTAAAGCAAGAAAAGACACGCTTTCATTCTGAAATACGTATTATAGTTTTGGCACTCCCATTCATATTTTTGCATATTTTTAAAAGTACTTTAAAGGAAAAAGCAATTTCCCTTTAAAAATGTGATAGCCCGGTACCATGTGGTGTTGCCTCCTCCAAACACTGTAAGTTAAGCTCTACATAGATTAAATCGGACAACAAAACCATGTGCAGTGTGTGGAATGAGAAAAAATATATATATATCTATATTTTTTGGAAAAGTTTGCTTGTGTTTGTCCAAAACCCAGGTATGGTATGTTAGAGCAGCAGGCACGATCCTAACATCTGCCAGGTAGCAGGGATCACGTTTCTGTGTGGCTACGATAGTTTTACTAGCTTTTTCGTTGTCTTCCCATGCATCGAGGTTGAGAAAATGATTTTCCCTTTGCAGGTTGCACACAATTTTGTTTATGCATTTCCTTAAACTTGTAGAATCCAGGACACAAACCATAGTAGGCAATACCATTTTAGAATGTAATATACGGAGGTCTCTCTAGCCTCTTTTAGAAGTCAGTGGATTGAATGTCAGGTTTTTTTTAAACTTTCACATTCATTAAGGTGCCTCGTTTTTCTTGACTTTGTCCATTAACATTTATCCATATGCCTTTGCAATAACTAGATTGTGAAAAGATAACAAGTGTTGTAATAATAATCCATTGTTTGAGGTGCTTGCAGTTGTCTTAAAAATTAAAGTGTTTTGGTTTTTTTTTCCAGACATTGCCTTGGTCATTGGCCTGTATTTGAAGCGATAGAATCAACAAACATTTGCTCTCCTTTTAGTGTAGTGTAGCCCAAACTAAAGAAAGCATCAGCATTCCTGTCGCAGGAAACGTAGTTGTAGAACATGCATTAAGGCTATTATAAGGAAATCATTCATTGTTTTCTAAGAACAGAATGTGGGTTTAGAAGAATTGCTGTGTCGTACAGATTCACTACCTAGAATTGCAGTGATTCTTTTTCATTCACCTTCTATCAAAAAACAGAGGAATTACATTGTGTTCGGGCATTGCACATTTTTTTAAATCTTCTTAACAGTGTTCATCTTGAGGGAACAAGACACAGTCCTTTCAGGAGTTAGCATGATGTCACATGTGGCTGTGAGATAGAACATAAGCACTTCCTATGCATCGTGCATGCTAAGGGTTTCAGACGAGGCTGTAGGTTACCGAGTAGGTTCTGCGACAGACACCATGTCCGCAGGGACCATCCTTACAAGAGCCACCAAGGACGTCTTTGCCTTCCCTAACTCTGAAGCATCAATAGCAAGGTTTATAGCACACGTGAATGAAATCTATCCAATGCAGTTCTGGCTCATGTTAGAAAATAAACTAGATTGTTCGGAATTTGTAAAGATCTGTCCCTTCTAAATTTAAGAGCCTCGCTGGTTTACAATATAAGAAAATTGTTCTAGAAGGAGTATACATTTGTATTAGAAATAGTGTGGTTTTTAGCAGAATCTTGGTGGCTTGATGATAAAGAACACGTGTGAGCTGAGCGCCGCAGCCAGCTCGCTGGTCCGAGGGAGCATCCTGGCTTCTCCTCCCGTTAGTCCGGGTCAAGTCTTCACGGAAAAGGACAAGCAGCGGATCACACACGTGATTTCAGCAGAGGAGAAGCTTGGCTGCCTGGAGAGTAGAACTGCCCAAAGGCCGAAAAAAGCAAATTTAGACGCTTCAGGAAAGCATAAATTTTTCAGGTGAAAACTGATTTACTAACTTGCTTCTTCGTGTACCCGGATCATACTAACACGATAAACTACAGTTTCTCCTTGGGTAGAGAACTCCAATTTGTATTCGCAATTGAGATTATTCCTAAATTCCCCTTTTTCTTCCAGTAGTGTTCTTAAAACTTTAATGAAGTTTTGGCAGAGACCGTATTTGAGAGTGTGTGCGCCCTTCATCAAGGAGTCAGGGAATCCCGCGAGGTCCTGCAGGTCATGGAGAAGCTTCTCTATCGCTTATTTGTATAGTAGGCAAATTTATAACTGAGGAACTTAAAGTCCTTAGAAGGACAGTCCTTTTAAAGAGGTGACCAAGGCTGCTCGCTGTGCTGATGGTTAACCACCTCTGTTCGGTGAAACCGCGGGGCCGGACGAGGTAAAGCCATGTTTTCTTGGACAAGCGTGTCCTTAATGAACACCTGTGAGTAGAACGTTGTTCGCTAAAGTCAAGAAGGGCAAAGTTGACCTAAGTTCTCTTAAAATTTGAAGCTGATTAGAATTGAGCCCTGGACGCAGCAGTCTTCGTGTGCTGTCATGAGCTGGTTTTCAAAAGGAAATGGAAATTAAAGGTTACTGTAAAACCTGACTTTTCATTACTGCCAGATCTTATCCAGTCATTCTTAGTCTGCTTACGGTTTTCTCCAGTGCACAGCGGGTATATATGCTGTGCCAAACTATGTCAACTAGGTGAAAACTGGAAAAATGTGTTTGTGTCATTACTTCAGGTTATACTTAATTCTCCTAAAGGTAGAAGACAAAGGATTTTATTTTCCCAAAACAAAAGCTAGCATTGGGTATTTCAACGAAGTGTCCATTTGAGAGGCTACTTTTATTTCACTTGAGAACTCAAAGCATGCTGCTTTGTTCCTTTTAGTCTTGTATGCCCGAAACGAACTCCGAAGATCTACTACTGTCTTTTTAATAGTATAGCTAGATAGTAAACATTAATTTAGGGTTTTCAAGTAATTTTGATTGATCGGCAAGACCCTGCAGTCCTGCGTGCTCTACAGGGTACAAAATGAGGGATTTGGGTTGCCAGGCTGACTACACCAGACTTCCGAACCCTTGAGTTCTGGGCTGGAACTCAGCCACGGGCAGGGCTCGAACAGTAGGGGTTCGTTTCGCGTGAGGCCAGTTGGAAGTAAGTGTATGCCGCCTCCCCCAGCAAGGGGGCCTCCTGTGGCTTCTCGCTCCCGCACAAATGACCGGTAGGAGCATGACCGGTAGGAACAGCCCCTTACTCCTCCTGATGTCTGCTACGTCCAGCTGAGGTAGGTGGAGCTCAAGACACTGGAAGGCTCCTTACAAACTAGATCTGAAAAGATGGAACTTGTGTTAAAAACTCTTGTTTAAACAGACTCCAATCTCAGAAGTTGTACAGGACAATTTGGTAAAACTGACATAATTGTGATTTATTAACATGAATTAAAATGCCCAACCAGTGCTTCAATGTGACAGTATATTTAAAATAAAAAAGAAATTAAAGGCCATATACTGTACTACTTCCACAAAGATCACACAGTTTTGCAAAGACTTGCCGTATGTACAAAGCTATATATCAAATGAGAAAAGCTGTAAGCAATTATATACGCAAAAGAAATGCAGTATTTACAGTTTGTCAGGAGACATTAAAAATCATCTATACATTAAATTACATTTTGCTTGCAAATAACCGATAAAACAAAATGAGCCATGTCCACACCAAACTATAAAAATCTGTATTGCATTTTTTTTTTATACCTAAGATGCACTCACAGAACTGCTGACAGGGAAAAAAAAATGAAAATCCGCATAGTGCCATTACTTAGCTGTGTACTTAAATGCATATGTATAAAATAATATAGAAAACATTCACTAAATGAATTTTAACTGCAACAATAAAATTTAAAGATCATGTAGCCTCAAATCTACTGCCAGAAAAACAGCTGGAATGTTCACTTACAAAATAAAGATACCTAATACTGGCTTAACAGCACATTTTTTAAGGAGTTTTAAAAAGCAAAAATGGGAAAAATACAATGAAAGAGCACTGGTGTTTTTTTTTTTTTTATACAAAGTTTCATGTACAAGCTTTAAAAAGTACCTTAACAGGTACATATGAAATATACAGTTTATCTTACAGAACATTTTAAAAAATGTTTTTGGAGTCCATTTTAATGCCACCCTGAACCATGGTAATTGTTCTGAAATGTTGGTGGCACCTGTGCTCTGTGAATTGGAATCTGTCCCGGCACTGGAGATGCCTGCTGAGGTCCTTGAACCCCATGTGGCAGGGCCACAGAGCCAGGATGAGGACAGAACCCTGAAGCAGTAGGTGTTGGAATACTGTTTGGTCCTTGGGGCTGGAGATGAGGACCTGCGACTGGTAATGGACAATGTGGCCCTGTTGCAGAAGGCTGGTGTTGGGGTCCCGGTCCCAGAGTGGTGTGATGTGTGGCTTGGGAGGGATATGGTGGTACAGCTGGATGAGCACTTGAAGGAAAAAGTGGAGGTCCTTGATGAGGTGGATGGTGTAAGGCTTGAGCAGAGGCGGTGTGATGCCCAGAAGCCAAAACACTGGAGGGTGGCGGCGGAGGAGGTGGGGGGGGTGCCGAATTTACAACATGCTGGTGCTGTGCTGGTAGACCCTGGAGTCCTGTGGAAGGATGGGGAGGTGGCGGGTGGTGATGAGGGGCGGGACCAGGGGGTGGTGGGGGCGGGGGCAGATGGTGGCCAGCAGTTTGAGAATGAATGTGAGACCCAGGGGTGACGGCGTGAACGGGCCCGACTACATGAGCTACAGAGTGTTGCTGATGGGAGCTCGGCTGCTGCACGAGGTGCGGCCCGGGGGCGGGGGGTGGGGGCGGCGGGGGAGGAACCACGGCCGCAGGGCTTTGATGGTGGAGAGGAGGGTTGGGCGAAGCCAAGAAATGCCCTGGAGTGACGTGGTGGCCTGGGGCGGGCTGCTGGCCGCTGGCGCCAGGAAGGGCTTGATTTGGTCCCGATGCAAACACAGTCTGTTGGGAAAGACTACCTTTAAGCGGATTATAATTCTGAAAGTTCGCAGAGGGCTGCTGGTTTTGATAGTAAGACGAGGAGGAGGGGGGCGGAGGGGGTGGAGGGGGCGGTGCCGTGCTGCTCAGACCTGGGGGGGTAAACTGACTATATGTCGCTGAGGATTGTCCTGAGGGGGTCTGTGTAAATAGGGCTCCAGACGGGGCCTGCTGAGTACTGGCTTGAAGGTTCTGTGCCGCTGGGTAGAAATTTCTCTGAGGCTCTCGCTGAGGTGTTCCCACTTGAGGTGACTGTGAATGATGAGGCCTGTAGGGCGATCCCAGCTGCTGGGAGGGGGGCTTTGGTGAGAGATAACCGTGCTGCACAGGTGGGTGGGGTGTCGAGGACTTGGGAGGGTTTTCTACATGAGGGGACGGAGGACAGTGCAACTTCACTGGCGCGGACGGCAGCTTCTGTGAAAGTTGCTCGGATGCGCTTCGGACGAGTGGCTGAGGAGGAGGATTCTTGGCCAGCGCTTGGGTGTTACTCAGCAGCTGCTTCGGGTGGACTTCTGCTTTCAGGTGAACCCCGCTCTCGGCTTCCGACGCGGGCGCGCTCGCCTCCCAGTGTGAATCGGACTTGGTGGGTATTTTCCCTTGTGGCTGAACAGGAAGCACGGCGCCCGGGGAAGCAGGCTGTGGAAAGAAAACGGATCCTGTAAGACACGTGTTCTGTACATGGAGGACAGTTACCGGTGGTATTTAAGGTTATTTCAGGATCCCCTTTAGAAAGGGGTGGAGGATGAGACAGGTTGGAGAAGCCCAACACCGGGCTGCGGGAGGTGGGGTGGGGGGAGATACACCCAAGACAAAGACAGGCAGCCTTTTCAGTAGCTGAGTGAGTTCTGATGCTGAGCATAACCAGAAAGCCCTCGATTAATTTTTATTGAAGACAAGTTACGGAAATAATGGTCTTTACACTCAGTGTGCCTTTTTCCCCTAAGTGATCAAACCTGCTTCTGAGCCTTATCCTGAAAGAATTCTGGTAACCTCCAGCACTTGGCAAGTTTCAATTCCGTATCCTGCACCCAACCTAACGATCAACCGGTTTGGGTAAATTAAATGTGCTCGCCCAAACTGCTATAACCTCAAATGTCTTTTGTTCAAATATGAATAATCCAAGTACAAGACCACTGAAATGTATATGATGTTACATTTGAGGAAAAAAGAAAATCCATCTTCGATCCCTCATCTTTAGTTTCCACAGATCCTGGCACCAACGTGAGACCACCACATCTTCTTGAATCGGGATGGCAGTAGCATTTCTTTTCAATGAACTGGTCATCTGACCTTTGGTGTTAGAAAACGGACTGTTCAGAAAAGCCTGAATCTCCAGGGCTGACGGGTGGACCTCTAGGAGGAATACCGAGGTGCCGTGCACACAGGAGACCAGCCGGTCCCAAAGCAGCGCAAGAATCGCAAGCTGATCCTTGGCACAGCAGGAAAATCTCCGTGTGCACATTAGCGTCCACTTCTCTGAATGGCCACATTCAAAGGTCAATTGTATTACCTTGCTCATTTTTGAAGGGCTTTTACAAGTATTTTGAGAGGTGTCTGGGGATGGACATTCACTTGTAGTCATGGGTTCTGGATTTTCAGTGTCGGGATCTGTAAAGTAGAAGAAACCTGGAGTAAATGTAAAATTGTGCGACCAACACCGCCCAGTACTAACACTACAGAGCGGCATAAATTCTCTTCCAACCCACTTCTTAGAAAGGCGCTCTCCTTCCTGATTTAAAAAGGTTTTTAAAACAATAACCACGATAGGTCATCTGCTTACTGACCTTCCATAAGTTCACTGAAAGGAGGGACTGGGCCCTTGGGTTGCAACTGGGGAATGTGATTTGAATGAGATGAAGGTGAAGACGGAACATGACTCGGTGAACATGGGACACATGGTGACTCTCCCCCTAGAGACGAAGCAGACCCGAAGAGAATGTTAGCGCTGCCAAGAACGAGGGTGCAGAGGGGTCCGCTGGCTCCACTTCTCAGCAAAGGAACGAGCTCACTTACCACTGTCTTTATCTTTTCGATGATCGCTGAGAAGTAGCGCTCGCTGGTAACTCCTTTCTCTCACTTGCTCCACTGAGGTTGAAGCGGTCCTTGAACATAAAATCAATCATACCATCAGTTCAAGGAAGCTACTGCCAGCTAGATTATTCTTTGTCCTTGATGGCCAACATGTCCTCTCAGACCAAGGCTGTTGCGCTGCTGGGAAAATACTCAGGTGTAAAGCTTTGAACACAGCCTCCATTCCTTTGTCGCAAGCGATTTCTTGGTGACGGGGAGTGGGGGTTGAAGGGTGGTATATATCAGCATTCCAGACACCATGGCAGGTGCCAGATCTGACCTTGTGTCTGGACTGTAAGGCCAGCGGGAAGCTCTCGGGGGTGAGGGGACCCAGAGGCCAAGTGAATGGGCCCTTCTGCCCTTTGCCAAGACCCTTCCCACATCCAGCCTCAGCTGGTCCTACTGAAAAAAATAACTGGTTCTTCCTTTCTGTAACCGGTTTGGGATACAGGGAAACCACTGGCTGCAGACTAAGAGGACAGTTCTCTGGATAGGATATTTGTGGGGAAAATGTGAGAACTGTCAAAAAGGAAGCACAGCGGAGCCTTCACACAGGCAAACACAGGGCTGCCTGAAACCCTCTCGGCAGAGAGGATCTCTCCACGTTATGACCGCACCGTCTAGCCCCTTAGCCCAGGGCAACAGCAGCAGACAGGGAGAGAGTTCACTAATGAAAGCGTGTGCTTTCCAGGTCTAGCCGCTTTTAAAATCAGCTATGTAAAAGCTCCCGCCTGGATGACAAAGAACAAAGACAACTTTCATTCTAAGTTACACTACCCAGGCTTACCACTGAACTTCTGGTTCATTCTTCTCACTGGCAGGAGCTTCCTTAACAGGACAGTTATTGCTGGTTTCTTCCGAAGTAGCACTATAGGCTGTAGCTGGTGCTGGTAAAGGCAGGCTAGCTGTGCCTTCTAGCTGCTCCCCACTCTCGCTCCTGCTGGCACACCCGTCACCACTGTTGCTTGAGTTGCCACTTGCGTGAGGCGACACACTAACCAGGGGAAAGTGCTCTGCCTTAGAGCCACTTTTCCTGGCTTCACGCTGTCTCTTACGGTATTCTAATAGAGAAACCTTGAAGCAAGAAAGATAAGGAAAAGCAAATCTTTCATTTTTGTTTTATAGGTCAGAGTCAATCTATTCTTTTTTTTTTCTAAAGAGAATTACTATATTTACATTAGGAAAATTATGTAAAATAATTTGATTTTTGAACAAATAATAATAATAATTAACAATTATCAATGCCTATTATATGCCAGGCATTGCATTTAGATGATTTACATACATTATCTCATTTAATCCTCACAACAACCCTATGAAATAGGTATATTATCATCCCCATTTTACAGATGAGGAAATTGAGTAACTCACTCACTCACGGTCACACAGCTGGTGAGTGTTGGAGCCGGGATTCGAACCTAGGTCTTACTTGAAAGCCCGTGCTCTTTCCACTATACTACATTGCTTCCCACAAAGTTGCCAACTGGACTCTGTTACAAAAATTAAAAGCACACATCACTAAAATTCTTTGACTTGCAAAGCAATAAGCCTATTAACAAATAAAATAAATGTCGTCGTTTATCCCATTCCTATGAAATAAGGCATTCTAATTTTCTCAGTATGTCTGCCCAACCAAATGATGGTGGAATGTCAGGGAACTTACATTATTGTTTATAGAACATTCTCAAAATACTCCTATCCGTGGCCTAAAGACTATAGGTATTATGGATGAAGAAAGAAGCATTTCTCCAATACAAGGCTGGCTGTTCTATGGCAAGTAAGGATAAGAAGAACACAGATATTATTCAACTCTGTTTATTTGGCCAGGAAGTGGTTATTTTGAAGTTACTCTTTCAGTGAAATAGATCACCTTGAGGTTTCGATCTCTGAAACCAAGCTTAGAAGCATTTTCCTTATCACTAGAATGTTCTACTTCTCTGTAAACATTTTCTAATTGAGCATTTACAAAAGGTTTAAAAATGTACATATAAAAAATTTAACTGGAGTACGAATGCCTTACATAACACATAGTATAACTGCTAATAACCCTCAGGAGGAGTATGAAAAAGACACTATTAAAAGGACTAAAATCGTTAAATTTGTAACCTTTTTCTTTTGTGGTGGATTCTGGGGTGTGCAACTCCCGTCGATCAAATTGTCATTAACAGTCCGTCCGAAACCAGAAACAAGCCCATCTTCTGAAGTACAAAACACAGGTGTTTCCATAAATATGCCTCTAGTATCATCCTGCATCAGGCACTTTGACTCACTTATTCGGAAGCCTCCTCCAACCTCCAACTGATGGGAGGGTGTCAGGTCCCTCAAGTTAGAGTTTACTGAGAAGTTAACTCCTGTTCTGTCAGGACTCTTTACCCAGGAAGAATACATTGTGCCCCGTCCAGAGTGAGTAGATTCCAGTTGGCTGTTAGAATCAGTCCTGTCGTGTGTAGGTGGTTCCATGGTTTTATGTAAGGCAGTTTGCTCAATTGCATCGAGTCCCAGTTGAAGGTCTGACACAGATTCCTTTTCTCCAGGGCACTGCCTGTTGACTTCAGTCCTACTCCTAGGGCTGGTATAACCAATAGTCTTGATTTCTTGCAGACCCAGGTCCGTTAAATTGGAATTTCTAAAAGGCCCCAAAGTTAACATGGTTGAAGATCGGTCATATCCCTGTTTGTAGAACCAAAACAAAACAATGACACAAATAAAAACATCTTGAGACTACTTATTTTAAAATCTCCCAATATTTAAGCAAAATAATGATAAGAGGAAGAGGTCACCAATTTAATTTTTTTGAATAACTCCTTACCTCTTGATTATAAGTGCGTCTCTTAATTTCTGGAGAACTTTCTGGGGAAGAAATATTCTATATAAAAGAAAGAATTAGAATTGAAAGTTAAAATCTGTAAATCCATGATATTTATAGAAATGAAAACTTATACAGACTTTGGTTTAAGGTCCAGTTGATACACATAGCCATTTAGTCTGATACTAAGTATCAACAACATGAAAGTTTTATGTGATAAAACTTTTAATAAAAATGTAAATATATAAAAAAAAATGTAAATATAAAAGTTTAAATTCATATAAATGCATGTTCCAAATTTGCCCTTTTGGTTTCTTAAAAACGGTCTTTTCTTACTCAAAGCACAATAGTTGTTAAGGGGGGGGAGGGCTGTTAAATATACCATCCCCACAGGTTTTCTTTTCCCATTTAAATGTCTCACCTCAAAGTGCATGGTATTTCCTGGTGTGCCAGGAGTTACTGGGGTAACTGGTGAATATATAGGCTTATAACCATTTCTGCAAGCTTCGTCATCTGATTTTCCCCGTGGCGGAGTGGCGAACGATGGGTCCGTGGGAGTGATATCTGTGTGAGTTGGCGTAGCATACGGTGAAGGAGTAGGTGTGGAGGTTTCAGAGTAAGCAGAATCTAGCAACTGATAAAGCCTTCGTTTTTTCAGTGGTGTAGTTAAATCTGTTGGTGCAATAATAATAATAGACATTGTATTGCTGGCATTTGCTATAATCTGTAATATATTCTGGGAAAGACCAAAACACCAACAACAGTAATTCTTGATGACTTTCACCAACTCAATTTCAGGGTTTAAAGATTCTACTAACACGAAACACTCTCTCCCCACCCGCACATGAATTAATTTTACTATTACAGCACGAAGCATCTTGCCAGATGGCCTACGGGCCTAGAGTCTGAGAAGTCTTACAACTACAGATGTTAAATTGATTTCTAAGACTTTGTTAAGATCTGAGAAACAGCCCAAACACTGATCCATAAGACCAAATATACATGGTACTGCAAATTAAGGTTTTCATGTTTATCTTCATCCAAAAGGCTAGAGGACAGAAAAAATAAAATGTTTCTTTTATAAAGTGTATAACAACTAGAATGTCTCTGTTATATAAAGCTGTATATATCCTGCCACATTCTTCACACTAAACACTCAAAAGAAATTCTACCTGGAAGGGAACAGCTATCATTTAGGAGCAGTGGACTTTTACTTTCACCATTGACTGTAGGACTTCTGGATCTTTCTTGACAGGGTGAGTTAAATCTATGTAAAATTGCGGAGTTTTCCTCTTCTAAGGCTTGCTTCAACCATCGCTGGAATACATGACAAATGAATAGAAATCAATTTGTAGCTGTTTATATAGCTTCTAAATGTAGAGCTGATTCTAAAAGCATTTCACTACCAGGAATGGTAGTAAGGAGACTGGCCTTGGGCTCATCCTAGGTTTTTATATCCAAAGAAAAGTTTACCTTCTTGCATGAGCCAGAAATGTTTTCAGTAGGTTCTTTTCTTCTCCTTTTTTCTGAAAGGAATGGTGACGTAAATCTAATATAGTGCTTAGGAGTAGAGTACACGTGGGGACTGTAAGTGAGACCTGGTAAAGAATTGAGCTGGGTAGCTAACACTTCAGGATCTGTAGTTATGCGCAGAGGCCTTTCTGAAAGGCTGTCTGAAGGTTTTCCTGTCTTCTCATTCTTCTCACTTAACCATTCATTGACCAAGTGCTAGAGAAAGAAAAATTTGCATCAATTGATATATAATTACACATTCTTCTATAGAACGTTGTGATAACAAATTTGAAATTGATATATTATCCAAAATGATATGCTGGGTAATGTAAATCATTCATAGATGATGTCCAAAAAATCAAAACGTCATTCTACATTTCTTTGGTTAACTTCTGCTCCTACAATTTTTTAAACAATAGTACTTTGTCAGGAAGAAAACACATGGTACCTTTTGAAATATAGTAAGGTCTAAGAGACTTCAGTATATTTTATAAACACAAACACTAAATTTAGGTTTATTACGGCTTCTATTATCAGTCTGTAAGAATAATCTGATATTATGCAGTGTTTTTCTACCCTGGCTGCCTATCAAAATATCCAGATGAATATACATTAAGAAGAAAAAAAAGTGTGAGAATTGACCATCATTATTTGAAAATTTACACAGTCCCTTTTAAATTAATTCTGTTGATTTTTTTAACCTACAGTGTATATATAATTATCTTTATTAGCTCTATTGAATACACCTGATCCTAAAGTATAATGACTACTCACTTTTTTTGTTGTCTAGTTATTGTTTCAAGTTCAATTATAATGGGTGTGGAAATAAGGATTACATCTGTCAGCACAAGCACATTTTGTTTGCTGTGTAGGTATATGTTTTCTATCTGGTTATCAAATATTTTTATTTTTACTCTATAAAAATCTAAAAGCAGTATATGCGTTCTCACACACACAGACACACATTAAAAAATAATGTCTTCCAGTGAGAATCATCATAAACGTTCTAGTATCTATTTTCTCTTTCTCCCCCAATGTATGTACAGCTGTGTATCCTGGACAAACAACAGGAAGCACAGAGAATCTGCGGCTAGACTGCTGAGTATGAGTCCTGGCTTTGCCACGTACACCATGACTTCAAGTTACATAACTTTTCTACATCTCAATCCTTATCTGTAAAAGGAGGGTCATAACAAACTAGCTCTACACATAAGGTTACTGTGAGGATTAAAAGAGCTAAATAACATTTAGCTCTCCAAATGGTATAGTATCTGGCACAGAGTAAGTGCTATCCCCTATTTACACTACATGGAGCCTTTACATTAGAGGAAACATGATAATTTGGTATTCAAACAGTATGTTGTTTAAAATCGTATAAGAGTCTACATCTCAGACCAGGAATTTAAGTAAACTAGTGATGCCACAATAATTGAGGCATATAAAAATTAAAAGGCAGGTTTTATATCATTTGTAGTCAAGAAAGTAGCTTCTCTTTTAAACATGAATTTTTCTTTTCACTAATCTAAATTACAAAGAAAAGTTGCAAGAAAAGTTGCAATTATTTTTTGTCCTTCCAAAGTGGGCAAAAATAACTGCTCATTGGTTTCTAATTCCAGCATAATTAACATACATTTAACTGCTCATGGTGAAGGCAAGTGTTGGCTTGCTTGTTCAAGATCCAAGGGGCGGTAAGGAAGAGTACTGACTTCCAATCAGAACTGTGCTCAGATCTCTCTAACCCTCTGACTCGCCATTAAAGTATACTCCCAGGTTCATCCTAGATGTTTGCGGAATATACTTCTGGTCTCATAGTACCAAACTGTACCGGATCCAGTAAGAATAAAGACAAGATAAATTAAATTTCAAAACATTTTGTTTATATAAGTGTACGAGAAGAATCCAATTATGATCTAACACCTCCCCAAAGAGCCTAAGGAATTACCACTTGATACCTCTGCTCCAGTCTACTATACTCCACCAGGGGTTGGGGGCACTTCATAAGGATGTTCTGTTATTTCTGAGCTATAAAGCTCAGGTTGGTTTATCTCAGTGAATAGTTTCCCATAATTGCTTTCCCATCATTAGGTCTGAGAGTAGGTTTTCAAAGATGAATAAGCTCCTTTAAAACTACCCTTCCTTATGGCAATCAACAATTTCTTCATATTTAATTCTTCTCATCTGTCTATACTGTGAAAATTAGAGGAAATACAAAGAATAAAAGATGACATGTAAAACTAGTTGTTACTACAAAGTGTCAATTTAGTACATATGGTAGGCTTAAAAAATTTTTTTGATAAATTCTTAAAATCATTACATGGTGATTAGCAATACTAAAAGGAAGTCTTGATATATACCAAATATTATAACTCTTTGTAACAACAGTACAAACATTTTTATTGACTGATCTTACAGTTTTGTGATTCTCATTCTTAGTTTAGTAACTTTACTAAGTGTAAAAACTAGGCCTCCTGTTTTGTTCCTTAACGAGATGTTACAGAGACTGAATCTTAAAAACACAAATATGTTTAACATCTTAACACACTGTCATTAGGAGAGAGTCCCCAAGCTCCGGAAGAGCCCTACCTTCTTTGTTTTAGGGTACTTCGCAGGACACTTAGTAAGTGCTGGGACTTCAGTTTCTGGAATCAGTTCTGCTAGTGCAGTTTCAGTTTCTGGTTCTATTGCAAGTACAGTATTTTCAATATCATTCTGTTGTGAAGTGACTTCTAGATCAGGAGAAGATGGCTGGATATCCGAACACATGCTAACAGTCCTGTGTCTCCGACGCTGCTGGCCAATGTGAGTCCGACTCCGAGAAAAACTTTTTCTCTGTTTAGTCCTATTCACTTTGGCAGGGGTTGGCTTGCTAGCAGTTTCTTCCTTTGCTTGTTCCTAATTCAAAATACAGTAGAGTGGATCTTTTGATTCTATGTTTACAGAAGTGAGAAGCTGAAATCTGAACACATTAGTCTACTTCAGAAGCTAATTTCCTCCTTAAGTTTATGAATTCTGATATATACTAAGTTCACTTAATTTTTTCTTATTCTAAAACAAAGCAAATTCTCATGGGATTTGAAAAAATGCACCTGAACAGCATTAGACATTAAAAATTCCTTACAGATATGACTAAATCAGGTGTGCCATTTTTGTTAGAAAGTGCTTAAGCATGAAAACAAAACTAAACCAGAGTAACATACCTGAAGAACTTCAGCATCGCTGACAATCTGTGCATCTTTACATTCAGTTTTCACTTCAGTTTTGGCTGTGCTGATCCTTTCCAATGCTTGTTCCCTCCTTTTCTCTCTTTTTTCAAGTCTCGCAAAAGCTTGCAGAATTGCTTCCATTTTCCTTTCTTCTCTTGTCTACAAAAGTTAAATTTCAAGTGGCATAATAAATGTCATTGCGCTGCAGTAAAATTCAAAAGTCCCAAATGTTCACGGGAAATGGAAAAAAAACTTCTACGATGACGTTAGCAAAACATTTCTATTGATGACAGTCTGGGGGGCATATATTCATGCGAGATCCTTCAGAGTCTGAAACATTTCAGGAAACCCTGTCATTACAAATATGTTTCATGAAAGGACTACTTGGATGATTGTGAACAATAAGAATAGAGCAAAACCAAAATCAAACAAAGAGGCATAAAAAACTACTTTGCTTTACCTAACTGAAAATCTTTCTTGATAATAGAGAAGCTTAGTTAGCCCTTCTTAAAATAAGATTCAAAGTTCCTAAGGTAATGAATATTGAAAAGATTACACACTCAGAAACTTAGGGAGTAAGTATTAATTATTGACAACATGTGACAGGATATTACAGGGTTAAGTCCTGGGTTCAAATTATGACTACTAGTCATTTACTCTTTGTGACCCTAGGCAACCCTAGTTAACCTTTTTGAGCCTCTTACAAAATGTGGATAATCATAATTACACTTCCCTGAATCGTTATTAAATTCACATAGAAAATATCTGTGCAGCTTGCCAACAGCACTTGGAAAAGAGTAGGCGTTCCATAAGTGTCAGTTAATATTTGTACTTCAGCTTTCTTGTTCTCCGTTACAATTCTTTTTTTTTTTTTTTTTAAAGATTATATTTATTCATGAGAGACACAGAGAGGCAGAAACACAGGCAGAGGGAGAAGCAGGCTCCATGCAGGGAGCTTGATGCGGGACTCTATCTCAGGGCCCCGGGATCACAACCTGAGCCAAAGGCAGACACTCAACCACTGGGGCACCCAGGTGCCCCTCCGTTACAGTTATTACAAGGCATTCTTCTACCCTCTGACCTTCCTGTCTTTCACCAACAGTTGAAGGCAGGGGCTGAGGGTCAAGCCAAAGTGCCTTTGTCCCTCAGTTCTCTCTGGAGAAAGAATATTAAAAGCAAGACCCAGAGCCTTGGCCTGTGGGCCTGGCAAGTGCTTCATCTTTTAACCAGAAACAGGAAGCACTTCCATTCGCTGTCCAGTTCTCTAGACGAAAAGAACCAGGTCCTGAGTCTCCAATCCATTTGGCTTTCCTCACCTTCTGTTAGTGAAACTGAAGCTCGGGCTGCATGGGCTTCTCCACACTGAAGCTTTAGTTTCCGTAATTATCGGCAGGGATTCAAGCATTAAGACACCTACACTCTGGAAACCACAGCTTACTGTATTTTTTCACTTTTAAAAAGATTATTTTAGAGCATGTGCATGAAGTGGGGGACGGGGCAGAGAGAGGAGAGCAAATCCACAAGCGGACTCCTCGGCTGGGCAAGAAGCCTGACATGGGGCTGCATCCGAGGACCCTGAGATCATGACCTGAGTGGAAATCAACAGCGAGCCACTTAGCTGAGCCACCCAGGTGCCCCCCTCTCTCCATTTTTTCCACTCAGTAAGGGGACAAAAATAGCCTGTCAACAGAACTCCTCTGATAGTACTGCTAGGCCTCTAGTTGGTCACAACAAATGCCGCACTGCAAACTTGTCACTCATCATAACCTACCATCCTCACTTTATATTGCAGATAAGAAAACTGAGGTGCACAGAGGTAAGGTTGCTTGTCTGGATACACACCTGCATCTTACTTCTCTTGCTGTGGGATGGGTAACTTAACACTAAAATATACAGCACAGGCAACAATGGTCTTTTCACTGGAACTGGAAATTTATTCAAACCCCTTTAATCTTATGTCTCTTTAAAAAACCCTGTAACAAAAAATGATTTTCCTAACTGCTTCACCTGTTGAACAGGAAGGAGGTAATGAGGGATAAGAAGGGGTTAACTATTGTTATTTTCTCTATTCAAAAATTTTAAAATAGATCTGACAAAAGCACGTTTTCCCAGAAGAAACAAACTGAGCAAGAATCATTTTATACATAAAGAATTGCCAATATTTATTCACTTGTTTTAGACGGTTAGAGTAGGGGTCAAAGATAAAATTATTTGATGTAAAGACCAAACTCTTTCGATTACAAACTGAACTCCTGGGGCACCTGGGTGGCTCAGTCGGTTAAGTGTCCAACTCTTGATTCTGTCTCGGGTCATGATCTCAGGGTTGTGAGGTCCAGTCCTGCTTTGGGCTCTATGCTCAGCGTGGAACCTACTTAAGATTGATTCTCTCTCCCTCTCCACACCCCACCCCCAGCTTGCTCACAAGTGCATGTTCTCTCAAGAAATAAAAATATTAAAAAAATATATATATATATATAAAATGAACATAAATACTGAACTCCCTTGTAAACAATACCACTAATTGACAGTTAAAGGAAAATACTTTAGAGATGACTCAATCTTTTTGAGCTAGTCAGGATCTTTAAAAAAATCTAGTCCTGTGCTGCTAAAGGAACCAAAGCCCATGTGTATTAGATGACTCATTCAAAGGCAGAGCCATAATTATTATCCAAGTTTCCTGCCTCCCAATTTACTTATTCCAATTAACCATCACTGACATTACATAAAGCAAAATAAAGCATAATCTTCCCACATTTACTACAACTGTCAACTGAAAGCACCTTTAATACACTCTCATCTTTAAAACACACAAATGTTGGAAATGTAAGCATGCCCTTGATTTTCTACATTAAAAAAATCATTAATACTCCAGTCTGCTTTTATTTTAAATTCTGCAAGGTTCATATGTCATTCGGTATTTGTTTTCACCATCGCATCTAACACATTCTTTGACACATAACCACACACAGTTTATCTATCAGTGATTGAAAACTTGCCAGTTTTATAGACCTAACTGAAAAATAATCAGTTTTATATATAGCTTGGGGTAATTACAGTTTACGGAGGGGATTAGAGAAATTAGGAGTCCTAATTAACCCCAGCAGACCCTAACACCTGTGTCTGATGTAGTTCAGATTATACTTGTCACGTATGGCTACTGCTAAGACCTGCGTGTTCTGGAACCATGACTCATTCCAAGCCCATAAGCAGACCTCAGAACTGTATATTATCTGTTAACTGGGCAATCATAGATCCTGATACAGAATTAGATTTTCCTTTCAGGAATATTACAGTGGCTTTTGACCTACTGTTAATGCTGGAGTACTGGGTGTTAAACTCAACTATGAAGGATCCCTGATGAAATCAATCAACAGATTGCTTTTATGACATATATCTTATTTATGATCTTATAGAGCAAATACAGAGTACTGTCGTTCCTGCAAGCAGAAGAAAGTCTGCTTAATATCCCTTTCGAGGATTTTATCACCTGAACAGGTATTTTTAAAATTTGTATTCCAGTTCTGTGCTTCCATATATAAACACATTGGAGCACGAATCTGACTTGAAATGATAAAACTTGATATACTTGCAAGAGACTATGAAGATCTTGTCTGAGCTTCCTTTCGATAAATGGAGAAAAGGTAAGGTCCAATATAGTTCAAGGGGTACATAATAAGGAACACAGATTAAAGTTTTATATAATATTGCAACTGAAAAACTAAACTCCACTGGGTAAATTGTTGTAATTCATCCCAATTAGAGATAACTGGTAATTTTTCACTGAGTGAAGAATAAGTCAATGCCACTGTAGGTGTACCACAGCAGCTTTAAAGAGATATGCTTAGCAGCAGAATGAAAGAAATGAGAAGAAAACAAAATGAAGACCTCTAGGGACTTGTGATTTATTTATTATTATTATTAATTATTAACCTTGCTAATGGGTAGAAAGTGGTTCCTAAAAGAAAACACTTGCTTTTATTTAAAAGAAAGGGAACTAGAGCAGGGTCAGCTTGCCAAATTTACCCTACCCACAGGCATGAAGTAGAGAAAGTAAGAGACTCATCAAATAACTCTGCTTATCCTCTTGAACAATAGTTAGAGATTAATTTATTAATCTTTAAAAAAATGCTTAAGATTAAAAAAAATAAAAAATAAAAAATGCTTAAGATTACTGATTAATAAAATAATTCCAAAATAATAAGTATGACTTGTGGGGTACCCCGTTTCTTCTCTACCACATGATGGTTCAGTGTATCTCACAGTACTGCTTTCTCTTTGGTATTTCTTATTCCATGCATGCCATTCTCCATGACAGCTTCTGCAGAACCTTGCCGCCTTTTTCACCCAGTACCTTCAACTGTCCTCAGCATATAGCAAATATTCACGGATTTGCAAAATGAGTAAGAATTGTGTATGTGTCACTATTGTATGAAGGCATGAACGAAGTATTTTAACAAGATTTTGGAAATCTGGAATTTATTACAAGGCAGCTAAAGCAGAGTATCCTCACTTTGAACAGAGTACCAATAAAAATAAATGGGTTCCCTTTTGCTATTCAATACCATAATGTCATTCATCACTTATCTTTAGAAACACTAAGCTCTGTGATGTGAGAAAATGGGACCTAAGAAAATTAAAATTAGTAACCGACCATCAACTTAATCATGTTACAAGGAGAGAAAAGTGATCAGTGATATATTTCACATGTCATCAGATGACTTTCTTGGCAAGAAATTTAATGATATCTTACTAGTAAAATTTCTTCTGCATCTTCTAAAGCAATCTTCTAAGTCAGGTGACTTCCTAAAGACATTAGGAATAGCAGGGATTCTTTATTTTCCCACAGTGTTCCATCAAATAAAAATCTAGGATGTCAAAGGTATCACCATAAACAAGTTGCAACGGTGTCTAAGTTTATGAAATGGTTCCATAAAACAGAAATTCTCAAATTTTTAAACATACTATGTATATATACTGAGAAACAACACTGGGCCCTGAAGCACTGTTTACTAACTCAACTGGCTACAGAGCTCCTATTTGCACAGAACGTATCAGAATCTGGTGGACTAATTTCTGATGTGATGGATGTTATGGAGAAACCTGCATCCTGGAAGGCCTCCAGGACACTACCTGGCCTATAAGGAATCTTCAATTAGTTCACACTTAGAGGCCTACCTAGATCTCTAAAGGACTGCCACAAACATTTAGTAGGCTTTTACTGACCACATACTTTATAAAAGCCAGGCATTTTTTCCGCAGGTGCTGTGGCTATAACAATTAACAAAATGACAAATTCTCACCCTGTGTAGTTGATATATACAATACCAGATTTTCCTAGCTGCTTGACAAGTTGAAGCATGTCATATAACCTAGGTGACCATCCTTTCATATCCTTTTTGTTGTTTCTTAAATATTTTTTAAGATTTTATTTTTCACTTATTTGAGAGAGCGAGCATGAATAGGGGGGCTGGCAGAGAAGCAGACACCCCACTGGGCAAGGAGCTGGATGTGGGGCTCAATCCCAGGACCCTGCGATCATGACCTGAGTTGAAGGAAGATGCTCAACCAACTGAGCCACCTAGGCACCCGTTTCTTAAGTGTGAAGGCCTTCTGAACCATCTTCCTGGATTCCAATTTAAGCAATCTGACTACAGTGTATCATCAAATATTACCAAGACTATATCCCCAACATATAATCTTTGCATAATGCCATGGAAAATTCTTTTAAAAACATAGTATCAGAAGATACTTTAGGTGGTTCTTTTTATGCTATTATAAATTGGGAGGGACAAGCCTCCTTTTTTATTTAAATCTTATAAAAGCTTTATATTTTAATAGATCAGCTGTTAATTCAACAAAATACAGTGAGCTTCCAGTGTCTAACTCCCTGCTGTACAGTGTCTACCTCTGATGAGGTTGTGGTCACCTCACCCCCTACTGTATACCTGGGGGCATCCACTCAGTAGTATACTGGGTTTTAGAATTAGGTAAGTAAAAAACAGCCCACTGTATTTCAACTGCCATAGCTTACGAAGACTCATTTTAAAATTCTCCAAAGTCCATTCCAACCCACTGCCAATAAGTATTTACTAGTTAAAAAGCAAATGTCAGGAACTATTTAATTATATACAAGTTTGCTTTTGTAAGTAGGTAACAACTTTTTAAGGGGATAAAAATGAAGAAGAAAAATGTTAATAAAAGACTATGCACTGTAATTGTTTCTGTAAATGCTCCTGAGGGCAGAGACATTGTCTTCTTCCACTCTCACCAAAGAGAACAACCAACCAAAATAATACATCTACTGGTGCAATTTTTGGAAACTGAGTAAAATGCTAAACACTAGACTGTGTATGAAACTGCCATGTACGTAGGTAAATACTGTTGAATCGACAATTTCATATGGTTTAAGCTATACTACAAAAGGATGGGCTGAGGTATATTTGAATTTGGACATTACATAGTATTCATCTGGAAGGAAGATAGGACTATATCTCTATCTCAAATATACAAGAGAAGGAGTATCTCCTATTACATCCACAATGATTTAAAGTCTGTCCTCTCACAGAAGGAAATTTCAGTCTGTTTAACATAAGTTTCTCAGGAGTTGTCCTTAATCTTTCTTTCCAACTACTAATGTTAACCAACACAAAAGGCAGACACTAAAGGGGGATTAATTTTTTCAAAACCAATTATTTTGTTCTGGGCAGCCCCGGTGGCTCAGCGGTTTAGCACCGCCTTCAGTCCAGGATGTGATCCTGGAGACCCAGGATCGAGTCCCACGTCGGGCTCCTTGTGTAGAGCCTGCTTCTCCCTCTGCCTCTCTGTGTGTGTGAATAAATGAATAAATAAATAAATAATTTTTTTTAAAAAAACAACATACTTTGTTCCTTACAAATACTAGTATGTTGGCAGGGTTGGGGAGACCATGCCAATTGGCTAAGTATTTCATATCTCTTCAAAACAACAAATTCTAAACTCTGATAATTTTCAAGTTTACATTTTTTTGTATGAAAAATACCCAGCTGCACAGCCACTACCTTAGAGGCAGATATTAAAATGAATATGCTAAAATGCATACAAATGGATTCCCTTTTTATCTGTCCAAAGTTCATCAGCAAAAGGGTGTTTCTATTTTCTTCTGGGATCTGAAAATGAGGATGTTCTAAGTTCACAGATTTTCTCAGCATTAAATGTAGCCCCACAGTCATAAAAGCTTTTTCAAAAATGTAATTGGAGTAATATTATTGTAAGGGCATTAAACTCTTTTAATTTCATGATGTTTTTTAGAGTAGTCATTATAGCCCTTAAAGTCACTTGTGAAAGAGGTTCTTCCTACCAGACACATGCCTCATCCAAAACCCAGTGATACTCTACAATGGTTTTGCAGTCTAGTACAAATACACTGCTCTGGCAATTGTGGAACAAATGGACCAATACTGAAAATCTAGTCAAGAGAAGGCCACCAATAATTTGGGTAGGTTCATAATTTAGATGTAACCAGATCTTGAAAAGGGTTCAAGGTAATTCCTTTAAGCATAGGAAAAAAACTCCTCCCCTCTTTTATAACCAACCTCCTTGAGTACTTTATCCTATATAGTTTTTTGTCTCTCTGATATCACCCGGTCCCCTCAGAACTGTGCCTCTGAAATCCAGACACTGTGAAACAGTTCCGCATTGCTCTCAGAGTTGTGAACATCAACAATGAAATAATGTTGGAGGAATGACCATCCAGGCAATAAAACACACAATGATCCAAAGATCCTACCCCTCCCTACCCTAAGTATATGACACTGAGATTCCTTGGAATACAACATGAAAATCACACATAGGAAACAAGGAAGCATATAAAAAAAATGGAGTGGGGAAAATCCATGCTAAAATCATTATTTTGGTGTGTAAAGTCCTTTTCAAACCTTTGGCAAAATATATCATAATACCTAACTGGCCTAAGAATTATATCCACTGCTAAATTAACATAGATTTCTAAGAAAGTATCTTGTATAATTTATTTGCAGTATCTTATCTGTATAAAAAGTAGAACAAAGACCATAAATACCAAATGTATTTTAATGAAAACCTTATTTTTTGATACCAATATAAGATACAGATAGTAGCTACCAGTGGGTTTTTTTTTTACATAAGCCATTTATTTGGTGCTGTTATAAGCTTTAAAATTCCATTTTTGCTTTACATTTAATTATGAAGAGAAAAGGTACAATTTAGCTAATGAAAGACATTTGAACAGTAATTCTGGCATTAAAATTTATTAATAGTTCTCAGCCTCAAAAATGTTAACTGTCATACATTCTAAAATGTCTAATGAACACACAATAAAAATAGAAAAGACTAGTGCAAGTTACCTGAATGATAATAACAAAGCCAAACAAATGTTCAGTGGCACATCATGTTTGCTCATTTGAAACAAAGAACAGTGTAAAAACCCTCCTAAAGGCAGCAACAATTACTATGGGAAGAGCAGCTGTCATAAGCCCAAGAGACAGCATGAAGCTTCCCAACTTACCATCTTCCTTTTCCGTTCTGCAATCTGCTCCTCTGATTCCATTTCTACTTCATTGCTAATGGGAGTTTTTTCTTCTATATCATCAATAAAATCTGGTTCCTGGAAGACAGAAATGATTGCTTTATAGAAACTACTATTCTGTCTACAAATCAGGGACACTACATTACAACATTTAATGCATTCACCGTAGACAAATTATGAGCCTACTTAAATCAGCTTCAGAACTTTAAAACTGGTTTTAATTCAAGAAAAATTTCAAAATTAAATAATTCTGCTTTTTAAATAAAGTTCTAGTCAATAATGTTATCAATAGAACCCAGCGGCTCAAATATGGTAGCAAAGTAAACATATAAAATCACTTCATAAAACCTAGGGCCTACAGATACCAAGTGCTCAAAAAATGTTTGTTCAATTTAAAACTTATGGGAAATTATCATTAAATTAATTAAACTATTAAATTATGGTAGATGGGGGTACTGGAGAGAGTAAAACTTTATTTTCATTTTAAATGGCCCTGCCTAATTTCCATTTGTGTAGAGGGCATATAAGAAACCATTCTCTAGCAGGGCAGATAAATGAGCCAAACTCATTCCCCAAAATTACGTGCAAAGAGAATTTTCTCTGAAAAATCATCTCTCTCATCTTTATAGAATTATGCCCCACATGTTTAAAAAAAGGAAATTAAGACTTTAAATAAGAACATTTTATTATTAACATAAGGACGATACCATCTGGAAGAAGTTTTTAAATTACCCAGTTATAGAAAAATCTTGCATTGAATTCTGCAAGCATTTGCTGGCTGAATTGTTTAACAAGTTTAACACTGCCCAAATCCTAGCAGAACCTGTGTTCTATGTTTCTAAGTACTTCATTAAGTAACAGATTCAACTGAAAAAATTTAAACCATTTTACATAAAGAGATTAAAATATGACAAATTATTTTGTTTTGTTGATTTCTGTTGAAAAGCAAAAGAGCATACATAGTTCAGTACCTGATTATTTGATACGGATAGTCTCAGTGGAGAAAGCTTTCTCTGTTTAGTTTCTGGGCTCTTCATTTTGTTGGTTGTTCCTTCACAATCCAAAGTAATATTCTGATTCTGTGTATCTTTTTCTTTTGAAATATCCTTTTCTTTTTTTCCTTTTTTCCTTCTGGTCTCATAACCACTATTGATGTTTTCCGTGGATTCAGAACTACGTTTTAGAACAGGGCACTCTGGATTTTCTTTGAGGCATGCACAGTCCACCTTGTACTTACTAGAAAGATAACCAATTAAATATTTATTCAAGACACACACTGTAAAATTTTCTAATCCATTTTAAGCTGCATTTTAATTTTGTAAAACTGTATGCTATTACTACTACTTATAAGCAGTCCTTACTTTTCACTATTTGCAAACCCATGGTAACTACTGCAAAAGAAATTCTTTTCCCTCATTTAAAAAACATAATCAGGGATGCCTGGGTGACTCAATGGTTGGAACTGTCTGCCTCTGGCTCAGTGGTGATCCCAGGGTTCCAGGATCAAGTCCCACATCGGGTTCCCTGCAGGGAGCTTGCTTCTCCCTCTCCCTATGTCCCTACCTCTCTCTCTGTGTCTCTCATGAATAAATAAAATCCTTAGAAAAAATTGAAAAATTAAAATAAAAAACAATCATTAAAAGTTGATCCTGACCAGAGACTGGGCCTTCAATCAAAGGATAACCAGTTACGACTTAGAAAAGGAAAAAAACATTAAAATGGAATTTTTAAAAGTAAAATGATACTCTGGTTTACATTAAGACAAAACTGGTATTTACTTCATTCCATGGTCTCAAAACTTAACCAGTTTTGTCTTATACTTTAAGAAATGACTTCCATGGGGCGGCCTGGGTGGCTCAGCGGTTTAGCGCCACTTTCAGCCCAGGGCCTGATCCTGGAGACCCGGGATCAAGTCCCACGTCAGGCTCCCTGCGTGGAGCCTGCTTCTCCCTCTGCCTGTGTCTCTGCCTCTCTCTCTCTGTGTGTCTGTTTCTGTCTCTCATTAATAAATAAATAAAATCTTTTAAAAAATCAAGAAAAATGGCAAAAATATAAAAAGATAGTTTCACAAGGATTATCATCAATTTAAAAGCCATAAGGAAGTGAAGCAAGGAAGAAAGGTGTGAGACGAGAAACTGGTCATTAACCCATGTCTGGTAAACACTGAGGCTGCGTAAGCCCTACAACTGAGCAAGTACACCCCCTAGATTCCCTCCCATGGAGAGAACATGTGCCCACAAAGATATGTTCAAAAAATCATAGGAACATTTTTGGTAAATCTAAAGGATCACCAACAGAGGAATGGATAAATGCTATCACCAGTGAAAATAAATGAACAAGAGCTAGACAGAACAACAGAACTGAATCTCAAAAGTAATGAACGAGAAAAGATGAAGGCAAAATAGTACAGAATATAATTTACACAGAATTTAAGTTGAAGTTTTTATACTCAGAATTGACTTTATTTCCCTAGTGTTTCAGAACAACAGTTCTCAGAATTTCCATACAGGACTCCAACAAACTTTTTTGATTTCTCTGCAAAGAAAATTTGCACAATTTCTTTTGTTTTGAGGGGCAATAGTGAAATTACCCATTCACATTGATCAGCCAAATTAAATATAGGACTAAAACTGTACCCCCTAAAATAGAAGAAAAAATCCTCATGTAAACAAGATCAGTGTTGTATGGTGGAATTAGGACTATTGATTTTAATTACTATGAGCATTTATCACACTTAAAGTTTGGAAAAGATGGCAGCCCGGGTGGCTCAGCGGTTTAGGCCGCCTAGTGCCTCCAGGGCGTGATCCTGGAGACCCTGGATCCAGTCTCACATGGGGCTCCCTGCATGGAGCCTGCTTCTCCCTCTGCCTGTGTCTCTGCCTCAGTCTCTCTCTCTCTCTCTCTCCCCGTTCTCTCATGAATAAATAAAATCTTAAAAAGTTTGGAAAAGAACTAATAATCATGCTTAGTGGAAGGTTGACATCAAAATGCTTGTTTTCAAGTACATTTAATTGCCTTATAATAAATACAAATAAAAAAGCTATGAAAATACCTACAGTTTTAGGAGGACATTAAGAACTATTTCAAGGGATCCCAGAGTGGCTCAGTGGGTTTAGCGCCTGCCTTCGGCCTAGGGCATGATCCTGGAGTCCCAGGATACAGTCCCACGTCAGGCTCCCTGCATGGAGCCTGCTTCTCCCTCTCCCTGTGTCTCTACCTCTCTTGCTCTCTCTGTGTCTCTCATGAATAAATAAATAAAATCTTTAAAAATAAAGATTAATAAAGAAATTAATTAAGAAAATTAAGAAATTAAAATTAATTTTTAATTAAATTAAATTTAAATTTTTAATTAAATTAAAATTAAAAAATTAAGAAATTAATAAAGAAAAATTAAAAAAGAACTATTTCAAAACAGATAACAAACATAGAGACTTGAACTTACCAATTCCCATAGTCAAAATCAAAGGCAATAGTTATTTCAGTTCCCTTTGGAATACTCTGTATAGAATAAATGTAAAGATGTATAGTTCCATCTTCAATTTCATGCCTCACCTGTTAGTCAAAAGAAATTTTTATATTTTTATAAAATTTCTATCTTTAGTAGCTCCTCATCCTGCAATTCTGAAAACTTTTTAAAGGAATTCATGAGTACACTGTGGAAAATCTGTAATCACAAAACTATCTAGAAATTGATTGTTATTGGGATGCCTGAGTGGCTCAGCAGTTGAGCATCTGCCTTTGGCTTGGGTCATGATCCTGGGATCAAGTCCCACATCACGCCCCCCACCAGGAGCCTGCTTCTCCCTCTGCCTAGGTCTCTGTCTCTCATGAATAAATAAAATCTTTTTAAAATTAATTAATTGCTGGTTATAAACTGGAAACATAAATACAGAGATGCAAACTCTACAGACTACCATGTAGCATTAAAAACCACATACTACGGGATGTCTGGGGGGCTCAGTAGTTAGGCATCTGCCTTTAGCTCAGGGCATGATCCTGGGAGTCCTGGGATTGAGTCCCACATCAGGCTCCCTACGTGGAGCCTGCTTCTCCCTCTGCCTATGTCGCTGTCCCTCTCTCTGTGTCTCTCATGAATGAATAAATAAAATCTTAAAATAAAAAAAAAAGCACATACTACACTTCATTGACTCTACAATGCATATTTTTTCACTTCTGAGTATCCCTGACATTGGGAGTTTTATAAATAATGGTATCTTCAATCTGATGACATGCAGTAATGAGTGATGATACAGTTAACACCATACTTTTTTATGACAGACATTATTCTAGGTACTTCAAATGTATTAACTCCTTTAGTCCTCTTAACTTTTTACACATAAAACAAGCATAGACAAGTTTACAAAGCTAGTAAGTCAAAGAGAAGACATGAATCTAATAAGTCTGGTTTCAAAACCTATGCTCTTAACTGTAACATAGCTATAAATTAAAAATGTATAGTTTGGCACGTAAAAAAACAAAACCAGAAATACTACTTAGGGCTCCAAATTAAAACATAGTTTTATTAAAAGATTTTAGACTAGCACATATAAAATCTACTTTAGCTTTCAGTTTTGTCCTCTATCTTGATCTAATCAGATCCTATATTTGACCCATAAATAGAGCTTCTGAAATAAACAGAAGTCCAATATTTCTTCTTACAAAGAACATTTATTCAATGTGCAAAGTCACTTTTAAGCCCTCATAGCCCAATATTACCTAACTTTTCACAATGGAAACACACTGGACAATATAAAATGCTGCAATACTTAAAAAGTGTTTTAAGCTACCAGATTGTGTTTAATGCTCGGTTCTGCATATCCCCTAAACCCCTGCCTTCCAAAACGATTTCTATAAGCTTACCTCTGCGTTGGGTGTACAAGAACGCCTGATGAACCGAGCCTCATTCCCAAAAGTCCTTGCATCAACACACATTTCTAGCCCATGAAATTTAGAATAAAATAAAACAAAAGGATATGGCCTACAAAGAAAGAAATGCATTACAAATTATTAACATATTAATGAACTTCTAAAAGATTCAAAGTAAATAAATAGTAAAGCCAAGATCTGAATATAGGCAATCTGATATCAGAACCCATTTGTTCATGCTAATTAGATTTTTACCTGCTCCAATAATCTTACCCAAATCAAAGGCAGTTAGCTGAAGGTAGAAATTCAAATTTAAAAGGAAAAATAAAAAGGGAGTGACTACTGCCTTTACAGAAGGATTCATAACTGGACACCTTGAAAATCTTTATCTCACAGTGCACTTAAATGTTTGATTTATAGCACTATTTCAGATAAAATTTGCTATATCCAAGAGAATTATTCTTGTATATCTTTCAAATCTTAAAAACTCAAGTTATAAACAACAAATAGTTTAATTATCATATAGACTGATAATATTCTCTCCCTAGAGATACTAACATTCTTCTAGATCTCATGAAAGCAATGGGTCACAACATCAAATCCCCTCCCAAAATCACATAGCATAGAAGGGGCTCCAGAGCCATTTCAGTACCAAGAAAGAAAGTGAGAGTTCAAAGTGGTGGCAATAATGTAAGACCAAATCAAACATCCTCTAATAAAGAAGGTGTTTTGCCTGTGATCGCCAATGATCTTTTTTAGGTTCTAGCAATTATGTTATAAGGACTTAAGAAAGGTCTTGGATGCAAAAGGGTTCCTTATAATCTTAGGGAGTAAGTTTTTAATTAACATCCATTTATACTGCTGCAGTTATTTTTGAAGTAGACTGTTTATAGGAATGTCAGCGAGATATGAGTGAGATTGAGGAATACATCTGCTTTTTTGTTATATTTTATTATAGTTCAAAAGTTGGCATTAGTCACTGTTAGATCACACTACAATTTTAAATGTATTAGAATAATCACTTAGGAAAGCAAAATATAAACAAATACAGCATCTTGATGAAATAGCCAAAAACTCAATTCTTAACTATAGATAAGTGGTAAAATAAATGAGTATACCTCTTAAAGAAATATCCATTTGCTTCAAACTGCTCTCTTAGCATAAACTTCCCTCTGTACTCAATGATAAGTGCATCAGGAGGCAAATCTTTTGCAGATTTCAGAATTTTCTTATTTTTTTGTATATGGCTCTAAAACCAGAGAAATGTTGAGAGTAATTAAATCTGATTGCTTTCAGTCTTATTACTCAAGATATACATTATAAGATAGCTTTTGTTAAAGTTTTTGGCAAAAAAAAAGTTTTTGGCAAATGATATATTTACCTCCACAGGAGGCTTGAAGAGCAAATTGTTGGTATTCAAATCTGATTTATTGATCTCTTTTTTGTCATTTCCATTGCCTAATCTCAGAGCTATTCTTTGTGCCTCCCTCTGAACACCCTCACTATATTGGTTACTATTTGCCTCTTCATATCGATCCATCCATGCTTTGATTTTTGTCTCCCATCCAAAATTTGAACCATCAGATGAAGGATCAATCTCTGGAGCTGAACCCTAAAATCATAGCAAATAAGTATTAATATCTGGACTTCTAAGTATTTATATATACACACACAGTTACACAAATAAATGATAATCTATATAAAAGAACGTAATATAAAGAAGAGATAATGGTAGGCTTTCTAAGTTGGTCCTAGGGAAAAACCATAAATGATCAGCTTACTACATCTTTATACTGCATGCCAGGCAAATAAGCACTTAGAAAACTAAAGGAGGCCAAGTTATGTTGGACTAGCAAAAATTCAGGCTTCACTGACGCCATGTTAGCCAAATGGAGGTCATTAATAAAACTGCAAATACTCAAAATTTTGGAGTCACTGCCAGCTAGCCAATGATTAAAAAAAAGACAGTGAAGGGGCACCCGGGTGGCTCAAGTCTTTAAGCAGCTGCCTTCAGCTCCAGTCATGATCCCAAGGTCCTGGGATCAAGTTCTACATCAGGCTCCCTGCTCAGCAGTTATATAGATTATATATAAAAACAAAAATGCTAAGTGCCAAGTACAAGAAGTTATAGCCTCTTTTATTCTGTTACAGAGCGGGATGCCTGGGTGGCTCAGCAGTTAAGCTCCGCCTTTGACCCAGGGCGTGATCCTGGAGTCCAGGGATGGAGTCCCACATCGGGCTCCCTGCATGGAGCCTGCTTCTTCCTCTGCCTGTGTCTCTGCCTCTCTCTTTCTCTCTGTGTGTCTCTCATGAATAAATAAATAAAAATCTTTAAAAAAAAAAAAAAAAGTCTGTTACACAGCAAAAAGAAGGGGGCACCTGTCTGGTTCAGTTGGAAGAGCATGTGACTCTTGATCTTGGGGTGGTGAGTGTGAGCCCCACACCAGGTGTAGAGATTACTTAAAAAATCTTGGGACGCCTGGGTGGCTCAGTGTTTGAGCGTCTGACTTCGGCCCAGGGTGTGATCCTGGAGTCCCGGGATCGAGTCCCACATCAGACTCCCTACATGGAGCCTGCTTCTCCCTCTGCCTATGTCTTTGCCTCTCTCTCTCTCTCTCTGCGTGTCTCTCATGAATAAATAAATAAGATCTTTAAAAAACAAAATATTAAAAATAAAAAATCTTGAAAAAATGTTCAAAAGAAAAAAAAAGGAACAATTTTCTTGCTGGAATGCAATTTATAAATAGGCACAATTACTATACATTTTAAAAATGTATTAAAATGTGGACTTCCACAATTGTTCTTTTTTATTTTTTTTTTTTAAGATTTTATTTATTTATTCATGAGAGACACACAGAGAGAGGCAGAGACAGGCAGAGGGAGAAGCAGGCTCCATGCAGGGAGCCCAATGTGGGACTCAATCCCGGGACTCCAGGATCACACCCTGAGCCTAAGGCAGACGCTCAACCACTGAGCCACCCAGGCGTCCCCTTCCACGACAATTCTTAATTGCAATCTCAGGATGAAAATCAACCAATGCAGATAACAAAAACATATGTTTCATTAGCATAATTCAAATTTATAATTGGTTTTAACACATGACATTTCACTTTCTTATAAACACTATTCGTCAGTTTCTTTCTGTAACAGTGAACACCTTGATGATAAAACAGATTTCTATAATATGTACAACCTAACTAAAATTTAAAAATTATGTAGAATTTGTAAAGATCCTTATATATTCTGTTAGACATGTACAGTTAACACTAAAATTTATCATTTGTCCACATTCTGTAAATAACGAACTTTTATTATACAAGGTATCACCTTTCTACAATGAAACTAACTATAGTAAGTTGTTCAACTACTTGATAGGAGTAGTTTTATTTTTACCAATTGATACTTTATATACTTAAATATGCCATGTTATAATAACCACCCTACAATAGATTTTTATACAAATATGAAATATTACATATTAAGGCTTTCCTCAGCTTTATTAAAGAAATTATATATATAATTTTTTTTCTTTCTGTTTTACCCTCCCCTCACCCAAGCCTTCTACTGACCTGGTATGCATTTGATACAGTAAATTCTTCTATATCTCTTGAACCTATAAATACTACAGAATTACTAACTAGAATTGTTATGATCTTAAAGAGGTATCTTTGAGTTAAGGAAAAATATCTTCAAAGACATACAAAGCATTTTTAAAATTCTATTTCCTTAGTCATTTCTTTATATAATAAATGAAAATATTTCACTTAAGTAAAAGATGCCCCTTCTTCAATAAACCTGCTATTGGGATGACTGGATATATTAGAAAGGAAGGGAAACTAGTGAATTATTTAGTTTCCACTAGCTGAATCCAAAAACTTTTGCAGACCGTACAGTATGTCAGAGAATATCCCATAAACACAACTTTAATAAACACAACTTTAATATAAAATCCCCAATTTTAACACATAAGGAACATTTTATGAAACTTTGGGTTTGCAGTGACACCATGTATTAACTTTCTTGAGAAAGAACTATAAAAACATGTAATAATCATCACTGGATAGCTGTTTAATGATTTGTTTTCCAGGAAATATGGAATATGAATAATGATCATGCTTTACACTACTGGCATAACAGATATACTGTAACAGGCTCTTCACATCCAATTTTACTATCTGACAACTTGAGAAACCCATTATCCTTTAACCACATAACCTAGGAAGCTACAAAAACACTATATAGCTGACCTCTGTGATCCAACACCTATCTTTTAGGGGGAGGCAGAGCTGACAAGCCTTGCCTCTCTCAGCAACCTGGGCATCTACAAAATTGAGGATATATTCTAATTTATTCAAGGTACAAATGATTACTTTGTACTTCTATGGTGATTTTATAGTATTCTATAACTGACTTGACTAAATCACTAGAATCCCAACTGTGCAAAAAAAAAAAAAAAAAACACACAAATTTTCAAATTCTCAGTGTTACTGATATACCACTTCCTTTTGCTTTTTTAACAGGGTTAATTTAAACTCTTAAGATAGCATATTAATCAAATTAAGATTCTCAATGGTGCCACTTCTGATAAAGATAATAATGAAATGATACACAATGATGAAAACAAAGATTATGGACAAGCATGCACTTAGTAAGCTCCTAAAAAACTGAAACTGACAGTACTAAGGACTTAAATTTATTTTTATTTTTTTTAAGGACTTAAATTTAATGTATTTACCTTAACTCTTGATGACTTCCTAGATCCTTCACGAAAGGCCTGAAAGAACATGGAATTCTGAGTTAGTTTTTTTCTAAAACTGGATGTAATACTTAAGAATCAATCAGTTCACTAAAGTCATCTACTAGAATATTATTCTATTAATTAAAAATAGAATGCAGACAGAGCGCCTGGGTGGCTCATCTGTTTTGTCTGTCATCAGCTTAGGTCATGATATCAGGGTCCTGTGATCAAGCCCTGAGTTGAGCTCCCTGTTCAGTGGGGAGTCTGCTTCTCCATCTCTGCCCCTCCCCCTGCTTGTGCTCACTCTGTCAAATAAATAAAATCCTAAAAATAAATAAGCAATGAGAGAATATCGTGAACAATTACTCAAAGAAAAATGCTTTCTTTGAAAAAAAACCTTGATTATATATCTAGAGATAGTTTCACTCATAATATAGTCATCATGAAAAGTACTTTTTTACCTTGGGAGACAAAAATCTTCAGTAGCAATTATAACAAATTTAATGGAAAACTGCCTTAGAAAAGGTTTTGTGCCATTATATCCTTGGGATAATTTATCACATAAAATTTTTAAAATCTACATGATAAATTCAACAAATATAGAAAGTTTTTAGAATTGCATAAGTTTTAAAAATTTAGGACTGTTATTTGTTTTGTAAAACTGCAATTTTCTTTTTTTTTTTAGTTTTTGTATTTCTATGACTAATTTCATTAGTGATGATTTCAAATCATTATGCAAACATTCTTCTCTATGACACTTCAATCTTTAAAATATACTAAAATGTTAAAATTAGTTTTAAAAAGCGTAGATTCGGCCTTTTCTAGCTACCATCCATTACTCACCTCCTTTCCTATAAAACTCAGGTCCCAACACTTCCCATCTAACTCATCTTAAAAAAGGAAAAACTTACTTTTTTACATTTTGAAATGTTTTGTTCTTTTTCCCCACTTTTTTTCCTTCTTTTATCATTAACCTTGGAAACTCTTGAAGCAGTTAAAGTAATCGATGTTGGGGTGTGCTGAAATGCAGTATATAATTCCACAGGAACCTCGTCACCACTCTCAGTTGCACTGGTATCACCATCTTCCAAGGCAAAATAAAAATTACTGTACTTGTAATACTATTTTGAACAAAACAAAAAATAAGACAGAATTCTACATGACAAACTACTGTATTTCTATCTGTTTGAAGAATAAACTTTTCCTCACCTCACACGAAGATGCACTTATTATTTTTTTTAAAGTAAGATACATTTAAATGTAAACTACAAGTACCATTTCTTATACATTAAACTAGAAAAGATACAAAAATCTTGACAATACACTGAGGTGACGTGACTGTGGGAAACAGGCACTTGCATAAATTACCAGTGGAAATTCAAAATTCCCTATGAATGGAAATTTAGCCATATCTAGCAAAGTTCTACACTTACCTTTTCACCCAGTAATCCTATTTCCAGGTATATATCCAAAGATGAACAAAAATCCAAAAAAAAAATTATCCAATAGGGTTTCACTGAAGGTACCATTTGTAATAATAACAAACAAAAAATATTGAAAACGATCTAAATGTCCATCAAACAGGAAGAGTTCAATAAACTACAATTATTCAAAATCATTTGTATTGGTATTCCTTTAAGCCAAAATGAAAGTTGTCTCACAGTTGTACTTCTAAAATCTATTCCTAAAAATGAAATACTATTTCCATATAATAAACTAATGGATCACCATCTTCCGGAAAAGCAAACATATTTTAATACTTCTTTAAACCAATTTGTTATCTCTGTAGAAAAATATAGATGATTTATAATTTTTATTTTCCTCTACTTTCCACATTTTCTGAAATAAGTACATTATTCTATAATCTGTAAAAAAGACTAATTAAAACCTCTACCTGAAATTGTACATAATGTGTACAATCAACATTCACTGGTAAGGTGTTTAATATCCAACTAAAATACACAGGCCACTCATTCTCTCAATCACACTATTCTTAATTCAGTATAAATCCTTTTCACCTACCTGACATATTTTCCCTTTTCCGGCGTTGTAGTAGCACTGCCCTCTCTTTATCCAAACTCCTACATTAAAATATTAACATGATTATTTATTAAATTTTCATGTATTTAGATATAAAACTGATCAGCTTTAAATGTAATAAACTTTATCATTTCTCTAATGTTCTTTTTTTAAAAAAAATATTTTATTTATTTATTCATGAGAGACACAGAGAAAAAGGCAGAGATACAGGTAGAAGGAGAAGCAGGCCCTATGCAGGGAGCCCAATGTGGGACTCAATCCCTCAAACTCTGGGATCACACCCTAAGTGCAAGGCAGACACTCAACGGCTGAGCCACCCAGGTGTCCCTCCAGCACATATTTTTAAGAGAAAAAAGGATATGTGGCAAAAACTGTAATATACTATCACCTAAGTAAGGAAAGGTATACAAATACGTATGTACATATTTGTTTCTAATAAGGAAATAAATGGAAAGAATAATCCCTTTTTAATTTTATTTCAGGGGTGGAAGGATATAATCATTTAAGTATATAATTATGAAAATAAAGTATAAAAAATCCTAAAAATAAAAACTAGTTACTCATATTTCTGGTAGGAATATAAAATGGGCAACTGGTCTGCAAAATAGTTGGACAATTTCTTATAAAACTAAACATGCCATCACCATGAGACTGAGCAACTGCACCCTCAGGCACTTATCCCAGAAGAAATAAACTTATTCACACTAAAACCTGTACACAAATGTTCATAGCAACTTTTTCTGCAATAGCCAAAAAGTGGAAAAGGCCCAAATGCCCTTCAATGAGTGAATGGTTAAACAAATTACGGTACATATATATCACAGAACACAACTCAGCAACTGGAAAGAACGAAATACTGGTATATACAACAAATTGGCTGGCTCTCCAGAGGGAAAAAAAAAAGCCAATCCCAAAGGTCACATACTGTATGATTCCATTTATATAATAACATTCTTGAAATGATAAAACTATAGCCATGGGCTACAGATTACAGCAATGGAGTTGCCAAAGGTAAGGATGGGAGAGTTGAGAGGGGTGAGAGGTGGTGTGGCTGTAAAAAGTAACATTAGGTATCCTTGCAATGGAAATACTTTGTATCTTGACTATATCAATGTCAATATCCTAGTTATGATATTGTATAAATAGTCTTGGAACATGTTACCACTGGGGGGAACTGAGTAAAGGATATACAGAATCTCTGTATTATTTCCTAACTGTATGTGAACCTATAATTAACTCAAAATGTTTTATCATAAAAAATAACCTCATCAACATAGTATGTATCCAGCTGCTGTTATAATCACACAGTGAAATAAGTCAATCCCTTGACTTATTTATTTGTCTTAAATATTTTATTTAATTATTCATGAGAGACAGAGAGAGGCAGAGACATAGGCGAAGGGAGAAGCAGACTCCCTCCCCTGCAGGGAACCTGATGTGGGACTCAATCCCAGGACCCAGGAATCACGACCTGAGCCAAAGGCAGATGCTTAACCTCTAACCACTGAGCAATCCAGGTGTCCCCTTTTAAGGGACTTTATTTTTTATTTTTTTTAAGGGACTTTAAACACAACCATATATTCCTTGTGGAACATATCTTAAAGGTAAAAAAATTCTAAATTCTTTTACAAAGTGGCATATGGCTGGCTCAAATGGTGGAGCATCCAACTCTTGATCTCAGGGTTGTGAATTTAAGCCCCAAGTTGGGTGCAAAGTTTACTTTTTAAATACATACATACATACATACATACATACATACTGTTTTACATAATCATATTGTTGGTGCTAGTGTTAGTATTGTTACTCTGAGACTTGTTACATTTTCCTATGAAAGGAAGCAGAGTAGTTGGTGATATTCTAATTACAATATTGTCTGTGTTGTTGGCAATTAGTTGATATAAATGGAATATAGAAATGGTTAAATGAGGGACCCCAGGGTGGCTCAGCAGTTGAGCATCTGCCTTGCATCCAGCGTGTGATCCCGGAGTCCCTAGGATTGAGTCCCACATTGGGCTCCCTGCAGGGAGCCTACTTCTCCCTCTGTGTCTCTCATGAAAAAATAAAAAAATCTTTTAAAAAAATGGTTAAATGAAAACCTTAGATTTCCAAATTTAAATTGCAATTATCTGTATAAACTCACATGTTTAAAATAAACACATAGAACATATTTCCTAGTTTTGTCTAGAAAGACAAAGACTTAGGAACACTGACCAATCCAGTAGGAAAGAGCATGACTAGCTCTCAGGTTCTAGTTCTGAAAACCAATTCTCAATTAGAGGCACAGAAGTATAAATTAAACTCGAGATACTTTGTTATACCAGAAATCACAAAACCTAGCTAGTACCACTAGGATACTGTCAAAAGGGCTCAAGAGCCAACTTGATGAGGTTTCCACTGACCAAAACTGAGTATCAATAAAGATAATTACTGCAACAGACTTATATCCAAGATGTTTAAATCCCTGAGTTCATAATACCTAAATTTCTTTTCAGTATTCTGAACACTAGTAAATAAAGGGTAAGAATCAACAAGCATTTATCCTGCCTTTCCTCAATGAAATACAGTTGACCCTTGAACAACATGAAGAGTTAGGGGCACCAACCCCCTTTGCAGTCAAAAGCCTACATATAACTTTTAACTCTCCAAAAAACTTAAATTACTAACAGCCTACTATTGACTGTAAGCCTACTGATAACAGTTGATTAACACATATTTAATATATGTAGTATATTCTCTATTCTTACAGTAAAGTGACCCAGAGAAAAGAAAATGTAATTAAGAAAGTCATCAAAATACATTCACAGTACTATATTAAAAAAAAAAAAAAAAAAAAACACGTTTTAAAAAAAATCCAGGGGATCCCTGGGTGGCGCAGTGGTTTAGCGCCTGCCTTTGGCCCAGGGCGTGATCCTGGAGACCCGGGATCAAGTCCCACGTCGGGCTCCCGGTGCATGGAGCCTGCTTCTCCCTCTGCCTGTGTGTCTCTGCCTCTCTCTTTCTCTCTCTCTGTGTGATTATCATAAATAAATAAAAATATTAAAAAAAAAAAATCCACATTTAAGTGGACTCGCACAGATCTTAACCATATTGTTCAAGGGTCAACTGTATTTTTTACAAGAACTAAATGGTTGGGACGCCTGGGTGGCTCAGTGGTTGAGCGCCTGCCTTTGGCCCAGAGTGTGATCCTGGGGTCCTGGAATCAAGTCCCACATCGGGCTCCCTGTGTGAAGCCTGCTTCTCTGCTTCTCTGTCTGTCTATGTGTCTGCCTCTCTCTCTCTCTCTCTCTCTGTGTGTCTCTCATGAATAAATAAATAAAATCTTAAAAAAAAAAAAAGAACAGTTAATATTTTGTTTCTATAGAAATATTCCAGGCAATAAGTTATAAGCAATAAGTTAAACATGGCACTAACTTGCAACCCCTAATAAATTAATGTATCTAAATAAGGACTATCAGTGTGTCCTATCATAGAGACAACCAGATATTGTCACCCGATAGGGCAGTCTATGAAATATTCTTAACTACCCCCCCAAAAAAATCAAACCTATAATCTGATCACATACTTATTCACAGAAATACAAAGGATATAGAAACCAGTTGTATCATAATAATGCAATTAGCAAACAAATCAAACAATTCAGTTCCTTAAACACACTGCAAAGTAGACCAGAGTTGGTGGCGTAATAGAAGAGTAAGACTCTAACTAGAGTTTTAACAGACCGATGTATCAACCAATCAATATTTTAACAGTGGCCGGGTGATAATACATTTCGTTGCATGTACAATAATGGCTTTGGGGTTGGTTTTTTAAAAATTATTTTACAGATATATAATGAAATACATATAGACACATATATACTGAAATACATAGAGATACATATGTATGAAATAATATATCTGGGATTTCCATTAAAACATGTGAAAGGGAGAAGAAATATATGACAGTATAAATGAAAAAAGATCGTTGAAAATTGTTGACGTAGGGTGGTGGAATGATAGTATAGACCTACAAAATTCTTTAACTAAGGAAATGTCCTTCTAGTAACTCTTTAACATAGTATGCTCCAGTGAAAAAAATATGCCATCACTTAGAGGATGCACTATTAATTTATGCATTATTAATAAAGTAAAAATACCTTACAAAGTAAACCATAACATATTATCAATGGAAAGATTCTTCCTGATTTTAGAGCTATCAGAGTCCCCCCAAGAAAATAAATAGAAAAATGAAAATTGTATCTTAGAATTGATGAAACACAGCAATCCACTAATTGTTTAATCCAGAATTCACATATAAACCTCTATTAACTGAAGATTACTTCAGCAAATTTACTGGCAATCTTATAAGCATGCACAACTTACCTAGGCTGGCAACGTTCACATAAATATGTATCAGGAATATGCTGCCTGTCAATCCCCATGCAGTCAATATGTTGCCAAACACTTAAAGAAAAAAGCAGAACATATAAAATATTAATAGAATCATCCTAACTTAAGATTTGATATTCTATTTAACTATCACTTAGTAAGCGCCCACTTTGAGTTTAGTATTGAAAAGTGCTGTGACGAATTCATAGAAATATGTTCTTAGGGGAATAAAACTTTGAGATGCAAAGACAAAAGGACAAGTATAGGATATTATATATATATGTATGTGTGTGTATATATATATATATATATATATATTTCTAAAGCAAGTATCACTTAAAAATGTGAAAGGTATACATTACAAATATTATCAAAAGTCACAAAGTGAAGATGTCCACATTACTTCAAATTTATAGGAAAAGCACCCTAGAGAATAATGGACTTGAATAAAACCTCATTTGGGAAATTAGAAAGAAAAGACAGCCACATTTTCTCAAGTACATAGATATGAGAAGCAACAGCCAGAATGTAGTTAATCTATATAAAGGGGGATTTTTATTCAGATTATACAGGAATATCAGGATGTGTATAGATTTCCTCTACCTGGGAACAGGCAAAACTAGAGGTACTTTGATGGTACACAGTTAATTCAAAGAAGTTAAAAAAACAAAGAAAAACGAACTAAGAGGATTTTCCAACATTTCAAACCTGAGTTAAAGACAGAACTAGAATGTGGCAGAAAAGATAAAGAATCCAAGATACATTCAGTGAGGACAGGGATTAAACCTACCCTGTCCTTAAATTATTTTTATGGAATACATAGATCAGCTCGAGGCAACTTCTCAATTTGTCATTATTGTATTTTGTTGCCAAGACTTTAACTGGCCCAATAGTTCCTAAAAATAGTCTTAATTACTCTTTACATAATAATTAGCCACTTCTAATATACCTCTACTGAATTAACTGCTACCGCATGTTCTTCACTTCTGAACTGAGAATGCTGGGAAAAGAACTGGTAGGAGGTGGAAGGTAATGGAATATAAGATGTGGGGAGAAAAAAGTGAGAAAGAAAAGCAGAGCACCTGACAAGGAGGGTTAGAATAACAAACTAAATTAACTTTGGGGGTAAGTAATAATGTCATGAAGACAACAGAACAAAACTAGTAAATGAATAAATGATCTGAGCTCTAGATGTCAAACTTGAAACAGGAGTATAGGCACATGGAAATACAGAGTGGCAATATAGAACTAGAAGAGAGGATAAAAGATAAAGCCTTGCTAGTCTACTACAGATTAAGCAGTAGAAAAATAAAACAACTAAAAATAGATTGATAACAGAGAGCAGCTGCTGAGAAGCAAGTACCTTGAACAATCCAAAAACTGAAATGGTCCTTCAAGGATCTGTAGATAGGTATAAATCCTAAGGACTATTTCACTATTTTCTAATCAAGCTATTTCTATATTATATCTGGATCATTGTAATGAAATCAAAAGAAACCATGCATTAAAATGAAAACACTGACAAATGGTATATAATTTATTACATTAGACAATATCAACTAAAATTATATTAATGATCAGTTAAAGTATGAATTGGGAATTTCTAATTATTTAAAAAATAATAAAGAAAACAAGTTATCATTGAAGTTATTATTTTAGTTTTTAAATTACCTCCTGAATAAATTAACTAAGGTGATTGTTCATAGTAATGATATGTGTCACAGTAATTTTTAAATTTGAAAAGTTACAATATATTTTCATTAAAATTAACTCAAAATATCACATTACATAAAAATATCAAATTTCACTCTCCAATTAAGACTAATTTCCCCCCTTTTTGGCAAAAGCAAATCAACATTTTGAAATATAATGTTTTTATATCAATAACATCCAACTACATGCATGTTTTATATCAATAACATCCAACTCCTAACCACATAATAGATGGGAACAAAATTACAAATAACGAAAAGTAATTTCTATTTGGCTCTAAGATGTATTTTTACCCTCACATTCAAATATGGGTATATGTTATACTATTTCAAATCAAATAATGAAGCTATGCCACAAAGATCTGACCCAGGAAATTGTGTAAAGCCACCAAAATTTCTTACCTCCTACACTACACTGCTTAAATCCTCTCTGCTTCCCACTCTGTGCAGGGGATGGACTCAGTAACTTTCAGGCTGAAATCCTACTGTTGTTCCCTCTCCATCCTCCCCAACTCCCTCCCCCCTTAAAAAAAAATGAAAACAAAACCCCACTTTCTGTCCCAATCACACCTTCTCTAGGGGAGGAGGCCTTTCTTGGTGGTTGAACCAGGGTTGGGGGAGGGGAGACTGTGGTTCTGGTTCAAGGTGACTCCAGAGTGCTGCAAGGTTCAAGTCAAAAGGAGGTGAGAGAGTCAGGTCAAACAAACATCAATCAAAATGTATAATTCCCCCAAACTGGAAAATCACAGTTGACTATACAGCACAAATAATTCCAAAGGAAATTCAGAGGGCTCATTTTTCTATCTTGTCTACCACTACATGTAGTTGTATTATTCCTGAATGAGCAAAAAGAGAGATGGGATCCTACATGAATAAAGTTCAGAACTGATTGCCTATTACTCAGTCAACAATGAAGATTTCTAATAAACTCTAAGAGAGCTTCTTTGCCATAGGGACTTTTTCTAGCAAAACACACTTCACATTGACAGCAGCAATGCATCAAAAAATGCATTCATCAATTCCTTTAAAAGTGACCCTATCTTCTCCAAGATTAAATATCAAAGGTTAGCAAAATTCAAAAAGGTAAACTAATGGTGTAAAACATTTTACCTGCATTTGTCACAACAGATCATGTATCCATCATCATGTGTAAAACCACATATACACCTGGTTACATCAGTACCATAACTTCCATCCTCAGATGTGCTGATTGTAGTAGCACTGGAAGTTTCATCAAAATTAGGAGTGGTAAATATGCCTACTTCATTTTTGCTAATAAGAACTGATGGAGGAGGGGAAGCCGGAGGTGTTGGAGGAGGACGAGCACCATAATTATGGTCCTGGATAATTGAACACAAATACAGCACAATATAATTTCAACAATATGAACACAAATAAAATTTGATCCTTAATTTACATTCTCAAGAAATATGAAATTGGTCCATTTCTTCCTTAATACCTTTAAAATAATGACATGGTAAAGCTCGATATTAAACCATACTAGGAAGTGAAAATGTCTACCTAAAACCTCAGTCACCTACACAGTGACTTCCCTCAAACTCTTGCCCTCATCTCTCCAATCAAAAGACATCCTTACAAGCCATATGATCAGGGATGCCTGGGTGGCTCAGCAGTTGAGCATCTGCCTTCAGCTCAGGGCATGATCCCGGGATCCGGGATTGAGTCTCACATCGGGCTCCTTATAGAGAGCCTGCTTCTCTCTGTCTCTCTTTCTGTCTCTGCCTCTCTCTCTCTCTCTGTCTCTCATGAATAAATGAATAAAATCTTTAAAACACACAAAAAAACTCCTATGGTCAAAGAGCTCCACCTTCAAGATAGAAGCAGGTACCAGAGGTTTAAAAAAAGAAAAGAAAAGAAAAGAAAAGAAAAGAAAAACACTTCAGGAATGTGGATACTAAAAAAAAAAAACAACAACAACAAAATGACTAATAAAACCATAAAACTAGGGGATCCCTGGGTGGCGCAGCGGTTTGGCGCCTGCCTTTGGCCCAGGGCATGATCCTGGAGACCCGGGATCGAATCCCACGTCGGGTTCCCAGTGCATGGAGCCTGCTTCTCCCTCTGCCTGTGTCTCTGCCTCTCTCCCTCTCTCTCTCTCTGTGACTATCATAAATAAAGAAAAATTAAAAAAAAAAAAAACCATAAAACTATAAAAAAAAAACAAAAAACAAAAAACAAAATGACTAATAAAGACATATTATCACTATAAAGCATGTAACAGGAGATTTTTTAAAATTTGGTTTTTTAGGCAGCCCCAGTGGCTTAGTGGTTTAGTGCTGCCTTCAGCCCAGGGCACGATCCTGGAGACCCAGGACTGAGTCCCACGTCAGGTTCCCTGCGTGGAGCCTGCTTCTCCCACTGCCTGTGCCTCTGCCTATCTCTCTCTCTCTCTCTGTCTCTCATGAATAAGTAAATAAAATATTTTAAAAAATAATAATAATTGTACCTGGACAGTATCACAAATGTGTCCAGTTCTACAACTTTCAATCTAACCTCTGCCTCTTATTAGCTATGAAACACTGAATAAGTTAATTTAGATAAGCTTTCATTTTTTCAGCTATGAAACAGGAATTAAAATTATACCCATTCATGAGGTTGGTTTTGAAGATTAAATGAGATAATACATGTAAAAATGTTTAGAACTATGACACGGAAGTGCTCAATAAATGGTAATTACGTAATTTACTATATAAATTACAATGTAAAATACAGAATCAACGGTAGATAGTGAATACAATTCCATGAATTTTTTTTAGAGAATATAAAGAACTCTAACACTAAACTATTAACAGTATAATAATAATTTTAAAACTTGTAGAGAATGCCTCTTCTAGAATTTTAATCCCGTGAATAAATATAGTTAGAGCAATAAAAAAATTAAACTGCAAATTTAATACCTAATTGTTTAAATATAAGACAGAATTGTCTTCTAAATATTCAGTTTTATGCACAATACCTCAAACATCTACTTTCAACTTCCAGATAGAAAAAATACCACTCCAGAAAAATATTTGACACTTACCGCATAGGGCAAACCGATGTAACTGTGTGAATGATGCGAGCTGCTGGTATATAACTGGTGGGGATAACTGTTGGATTTCTCAACTACCACAGGGCTAGCTTCTACGGATTCTGGTCTGGAGGGGGGAAAAAATTGCATCAAAGAAAATTCCATTCATTTTTGTTCTGCTCATCAATTTAAAATTAAGCATTTACTTTATTGTCTATACAAATTTCTTTTTGTACCCTGTGGACAAGATATATCCTATATATCCTGTCTAGATTCTGGATCATAACAAAACTTTTAAGTAAAATCAATGTCTCTCCTCCAAGTTCAAATACAGTTGAAGAATGAACATTATATAATATACTCAGTGGCACTGGGGGCATTACACACAGGGGAGGACAAAAGTGGCAGAAACAATTTAAACAGGATGAAGAACATACTGAATCTACATGGGCCCCAGTGTCAATGTGAATGAAGTATACATTTTAATGTTCAAAACTGTACGTATGTGTTAGTGTGCCAAGAAGTAATAAAGCCATGGAAAATATCATTTAAAGTTAAGAAATAAGAAACTTCATAATGAACCAAGGTTTGCTTATGAAAAAATACAAGCAGCAGCCTGTAGTAAGATGAGCAATTAATGAAATGGTTAAGTAGTGATGACGTGACCATCAATTGATACAACTGGGACTAACACACTTACCCTCTGTGACTGCCACATAAGCTCCCTGGCCTAGCATTTTCCATATACCTCTCTCCCAATTTCCTTACTCATATCAATCCTCCTGAACCTTGTCCTGGTAATTCCTATTGATCAATGTGGTAGTGAACCTACTTCAGAGAACAATTCACAATGAAATTGCTTTCTGCCTTGCACACACAAAACATGATTTGTTTCTGTGCCCTTATTCTTGCCATAGCCACCAACTGAGATTTTATGATACTCCTTATCCTCCCATTCAAAATTTGCCCTTAGAACTTAGTACTATTTGTACTCTTCATGGTTTAAGACTTCTTAATGCAGTTACATTCTAGTTGTCCTACTTCTATAGTTAACTGCTTCTTCATACACTGCTCCTGTCTCACTCCCCTATACAAAGTCTCATTTTAGCTCTAAGTGACTGCTGCCATGAGATCTAATATTCCACAACCAGGAAAGAACGGAGGCACAAACTGAGGTTGTTACATGGTTCTGGAGGAAATTACAGAAAAGCTTACAAAATGTTTTGAATACTTTAAAAATCAATACTCACCTAATGCCTATGCTGCTATTTTATTGTTTTTATGCTGTTATTTTGAAAATTATTTGTTCACTCCTTCTTTTAAAAAAGAAATATTTTTAAAATTTAAAATCAATACATTCTCATTGCTTAAAACTTAAATAACTAAGAAAGTGAAAACCATGTCTTCATCCAAAACTCACACTCATGTTAAGATACAATGTAATTCCCTCTAAATTCTATCCATAAATATACATAAGAGCTGTTTATTTTTAAAAATGACAATATACTATATTTGCTTTTTCAATTTGCTTGTTCCATCTTTCAGTGTCAATACTTATCTACCTTATTTTTGGTAATAATTGCTGACTTCATTATGTAAATGTACATAGTTTACTTAATAATCTTCCTACTGGTGGGGGCATCTGGGTGGCTCAGGCAGTTAAGTGTCAGACTTGATTTCAGCTCAGGTCCTGATTTTAGCATTGTGTGATCCAGCCTGGCATCAGGCTCTACACCTAGCACGGAGTTCGCCTTAAAGGCTCTCGTTCTCACTCTGCCCTTTCCCCAGCTTGCATACACACTCTTTCTCTATATAAATAAATAAAATTATAAAGGAAATTAAAAAGGAAAGAAAGCAATTTCCCTATTGGTGGATATTTCTTTATATTTTTCACTGTTAAAGGTATCATTGCATTTATAGACCCTTCAACAGATCTTCTTTAAATACACGAGAATATTTCTACAATATGGATCCCTGAGGAAATGCTCAACAGAAGGGCAAATGCATATAAAATAGATATTAGTAAGTTGCCTTTGACTGATTTACAGTATCAATTGCTTTAAAAATTCTTCAAAACTTATACAGAAGGAAGAAGTCAGGGCACATGGGTGACTCAGACAGCCAAGCATCTGACTCTTGATTTCAGTTCTAGTCATGATCTCAGGGTGGTGGGATCAAAGCCCCAAGTTGGGAGTCTACTTGAGGAGTGATTTTTCTCTCTCACTCTGCCTTTCCCACAACTTGTGTTTGACTATGTGCACGCATGTGCAAGCGTGCTCTCTCTCAAATAAATCTTAGAAATATTACGTAGAAGGAAAAAGAATTTTGGCAATTCCTAGGGCAGCCCTGGTGGCGCAGCGGTTTAGCGCCACCTGCAGCCCAGGGCATGATCCTGGAGACCCAGGATAGAGTACCACATTGGGCTCCCTGCATGGAGCCTGCTTCTCCCTCTGTCTGTGTCTCTGCCTCTCTCTCTCTCTCTCTCTCTCTCTCTGTGCCGCTATGAATGAATAAATAAAATCTTAAAAAAAAAAATTTTGGCAATTCCTGATCTATAATACTATTTTTAAGGCAACATGAGATATTTTGGTCAAAACACAAAGACTTACACTTTTTTTTTTTTAAAGATTTTATTTATTTATTCATGAGAGAGAGAGAGAGAGAGAGAGGCAGAGACACAGGCAGAGGGAGAAGGAGGCTCCATGCAGGGAGCCTGACATGGGACTCGATCCCGGGACTCCAGGATCAGACCCTGGGCCAAAGGCGGCGCTAAACCGCTGAGCCACCAGGGCTGCCCAGACTTACACTTAAAGATTTAGATCAAACTCTGAATATACTACTAAAGAGTATGGCAAAAACTTTGTTATTTTGAAGTAGTTAATGGTTAAGCATAAAAAAAACTTTCCAAAAAAAAAACAAACAAACAAACCCTGTCAGCACAAAAGCAGTTAAATTCAAGCATGTAAATCAGTCACAAACACATAACCTCATGATTCAAACTGAAGCTGCACCACTGACACTTTGGTAATTAAAAGTAGAAATTCTTTATCAAGATCCTCATCTCTAATGCTGCTTATACTAAAAGTAATTTTTAAAAGGTAACACTTTTTGAAAGTGTTACTTTAATGTCAACCATAAATTTGGTTGACATATTTTAAGGATTTTTCCCGAATGATAAAATAGTATTAAAAAAAAAGTAACACAACAACATGTATCTTTAGAAATATTCTTTAAAAGCTCCATGGTGTTAAATGTCCCCAAAGCTCTGCATTTCCAGAACATGGTAAACATGCAACTTTGTGACAAATACCAAAGTCAAACATCCTTGATCCAGTAACCCCATTTTTGGGAATTTATCCTAAGAAAGTAATTCCCACTAGACAAAGACCTGCAGATTTGAGATGTGTATTGTAACACTATTTATAAAACTATGTATAAGAGAAATCATTTAATATCCACTCAAAATATGATTAATTAAATCCAGGTAAACCTACCCTATTTATATATGGATAATATCTTGGCAGGAACTCATAACAAAAATCACTATACTGAGGTCACAGGAGTTTCCCTCAAAATCTTCTGGCCCATTTAATACATTTCTAATGTCAGGGCTAAAGGGATAATACACAATAACAAATTTCTGTGTAAACAGCTGCTACAGTACTATGTTTAGCCAATACATACAGACATAAATACATATACCTACACACATACATAAATAACAATATACAGGCATAACATTTATAACAGAAACTATATTAGCATATTTCTATAAATAACTGCATATCAAAACATAAGTCATAGTGCTTTGTTCACCCTACAGACAGATGAGATTTCACTTACATAATTTTGATGTCACTTTTCAAATAGCAGGATACTTATTTGTACTCATTTATATATGGCTTTGTATGTGTCCTTAAATCACTGAAACAATGATCACTGTCAAAAAGATAATCTCCATTCAAGGGAAACTTCCCAAAAGATAACCACTCTCTAGTCTGACAATTCAAAGTGTTAAAAAATAGCACATAATTAAAGTATTTGTAATATATGAGCAATAAAGGCGGGTGCCTGGGTGGCTCAGTCGGTTTGGTGTCCAACTCTTGGTTTTGGCTCAGGTCATGATTTTAGGGTCATGACATAAAGCCTCCATGTTTGACTCTGTGCTCAGTAGGGAGTCTGCTTCTTTCCCTCTCACCCTGCCCCTCCCACTGTCGACACACTCTCTAAAATAAATAAATGAGTCTTTAAAGAAAAAAACAGATACATACATACATACATATATGTATGCAGTAAGGTATGGCCAAATGGTCAAAACAGCATTTGTAGATGAACTCTCTTTTTCAAACCTCTGAATTCTGTTTCTCACAAACTGAGGACATGAAATGCATAGAGCTTTCTAATATGTAACTTGGCTCTAAAATGAAACTTAAAAATATGCTCTCTTAAAAAAGAATTATGTTCTCTTGTTGACTAAGCCAACACTCAAATACTAACTGCTTCTTTTGGAAGTTCCCTAATAGCTAATAAACGCAGAAGCAGCGATCAAAGTAGAAAAATCATGAATTTTCAACCCTCTAGAGATGATGGATTTAAGCAACAGATAGCCAATGGATGCTAAAACCTTGAAAGGTTGAAAGCTAATGGCCAGATAAGGCTAACAACACCTGAATCTTTTTCTCTTTTTTTTTTTTCCTGAGGGGGGGTGGGGGCAGAAAGAGAAGCAGGCTCCCTGCGGGGAACCTGATGTGGGACTCAATCCCAGGACCCCAGGATCACAATTTGAGCCGAAGACAGATGCTCAACCACTGAGCCACCCAGGCGCCCCTGAATCTGTTCATTCTTTTTATCATTGAAAGTTACACAACCAAGTTTTATGTACCTCTCTAATACTATACAACAGAAATTACAAAGTCCCACACACAAAATATTATGCTGAAAAGAAAAAGGGAGGAAAATGAGAGAGGTAATAAAAGAATCTGAAGCTAATCACATCTCCACATCTAAATACCAGTTTACAGAAATATGGGGATAAGTAGATTTATCCATGACAGCAAAAGGAAGCAACAGGCCAAATCCAGAATGTTAAAACTTCTAGAGACCAAAAGACTCAGTTTTTCAACAGTGTATGGTATGAGGAAAAACAAATTTAAAAGGTTGCTGCAGATAAAAAGAGATTCAAAGATATTTCAATCAAATACAAGTGTGGATCTTGTCTGGATGTCAATAGAACACACCAGTTACGAAGAGTTTTCAGACAAGTAAGGGAAATCTGAAGATGAACTGGGTATATTAAGAAAGTTAATTCTGTCATATGAAATAACAGTATTGTGGTTTTAAAAAAATCCTTATCTTTAAGTGATGTACAGTGAAGAAAACATAGGTAAAATGATGTGGGGATTTGCTTTAAATATTAAATAAAACTGTAAGATAAGACTGGCAAATCTTTGCATTTATCTTACGTTTCATATCTTTTATTCAATAGGTACCTGTAAAAATGGTATACTATTTCCTTTCCACCCAACTCAGGAAAATATCCTAGGCATTTCTATTTCTAAGCCTCAACCCTTACTTCTTGATTTCAACACATTTCTCATAACTTTACTTCATATACTCAAGGAGTACTTTCCTAAATGCTTCAACTCATCAAAATGTTTATAAATCCTATGGATTCCTATAGCACTTATTTATTGTATTGTTAATTTATTACTTTTCATGTAGTATTTTTGTATGCTATCAGTCTTATCCCATATATTTATTTTTTTCTTCCAAACTCCATAAAAATTAACAAGTCTTCTCTCTTAAAAAAACAAAACAAAACCATGGGGATGCCTGGCTGACTCAGTCAGAACTTTCGGCTCTTGATCTCACAGGGTTGTAAGTTCAAGCCCCATGTGGGATGTAGAGATTACTTTAATTAATTAAAACTTTTAGAAATGCATGAAATTAGGACATAAGTGTCTATGGATGGCCATTCAATGGGTGTACAGCTGAGTAGTCACCTTTCTAAATTTGAACTTATTATCTGTAATGTGGGGATAAATATACCCCTTTCACCTTCTCTCCAGCAATATGGATGATACTCAAATGAAAGAATATGAAAATCCATTTTTTTTGAAAATGCATTTTCTCAACTATAATGCATTATACAGATGTACAACACTACTTATTTTTTCAGAAATGTCTCTAAAGTATAACTAAGTATTCAGTCTAAAATTGCTTTTCAATTATTTTATTTTTAAAGATTTTATTTATGAGAGAGAGAGAGAGAGAGAGAGAGAAAGAGAGAGAGAGGCAGAGACACAGGCAGAGGGAGAAACAGGCTCCATGCAGGGAGCCCAATGCGGGACTCAATCCCGGGACTCCAGGATCACGCTCTGGGCCAAAGGCAGACACTAAACCGCTGAGCTACTGAGGCATCCCACGTACATCATTTTTCTATACTTAACTTTCCTTGTCTTTTTTTTTTCCTTATCTTTTTTAATAACACAAGCTCCAGGAGGCAAGGAGCTACATACTACCAACAAAATAAGAAATAGAAAATAATATGACAACAGAATGGCATTAATGTTCTAATTCCAGTTACTGCTTAAATCATTCATAATTTTGACACAAAAGCTAAGTAAGCAGGGAAATCGCCATCATTGGCAGCATTTTTCAAATGTTCTAAATGATTTTTCTCAATATTACTGTATATCTAGATGTTTATTTATTTGAGAGAGAGAAAATGCCACACAAACATCCTGCAGAACACAGAACCTGATACAGGGCTTTATCCCAGGACCCTGAGATCATGACCCCAGCCAAAGTCAGACACTTAAATGACTGAGACACCCAGGCACCTCTGCACATTTAAGATTTTAGATAATCATGGTTTTTTTTTTAAAGATTTATTTTTAAGTAATCTCTACACCCCACGGAGGGGCTCAAACTCACAACTCTGAGATCAAGAGTTGCATGCTCCACTGACTGAGCCAGCCAGGTGCCCCTTAAATGTTTAAATTATTTCTGTTCTTTTCTTTTCCCCAAGATTTTATTTATTTATTTGACAGAGAGAGAGAGAGAGAGAGACAGAGAGAGAGAGAGAAAGAGAATGAATGCGTACAAGCATAGGGAGAAGCAGAGGGAGAAGTGGACTTCCCGCTGAGCAGGAAGCTGGATGCAGCACTTGATCCCAGGACCCCAAGATCATGACCTGGGCAGAAGGCAGATGCTTAACCAACTGAGCCATCCAGGTACCCCTAAATCACTTCTGTTTTAAGTAGGCTCCACTCCCAGTGTGAACCCAACACAGGGCTTGAACAGATCAAAACCTAAGCTGAGATCAAGAGTCAGACACTTACCTGAGTCACCCAAGTGCCTCTAAACGGTTTTTAAAGTAACAACTTTAAGGTTTCTGGTTGGAAAGTTTTTGGTTTTTTTAAAGATTTTATTTATTCATGAGAGAGACACACACAGAGAGGCAGAGACACAGGCAGAGGGAGAAGCAGGTTCCCTGAAGGGAGCTTGATGCTGGACTCAATCCCAGGGCCCCAGGATCACAACCTGAGCCAAAGGCAGGTGCTCAACCACTGAGCCACCTATTAACTTATTAACTTTCAAGAAACAAATTTAAAAAAGAAAAAAGAAAAAAATTTTTAAGTTAATCTCTACACCCAAAGTGGGGCTCGAACTCATGACCCTGAGTAATGATGAGTCTCATGTTCTACCAACCAAACCAGCCAGGAACTCCTTATTAACCATCTTTTTAACATAGCCCCTTAAGCCCTGGTGATCATTTATCTTTCTTCAGATCCATTTATTTCTTCAATAAGATGTAATAGGTTGGGTACTCCAGTCATGAGTATAATACACTCTGTAGAAAGCGATGATGATCTCATGATGATCACTTTCAAGATTCTTTTGATATAGCTTATTATACTAAAGTAAAAAAAAAATCACCTTATTTTAATATTTCTATCCTTGCCTATAGAGAAACATTAGCCATTTTCTGCTGACTCACTGTATTCTCAAATTTGTATTTTATCACCAACATATGCTTTCAGTACATCAAAGAATCAATCTGGAGACATCATTCTGTAGTCCCTATTCCAAAGAAGTCATATAGACATTAAAATAAGAGCAACCCTAGTAATGCTGGAGGACACAACTGTTTATAGCCCTTCATCCAGAAAGTTTAAATCTACACTTTGTTTCCAACTATGACAAATCGTAGTCATAACATTTTTTCTAAGTTCTTTTTAGTGGATTTACCTTATGGTCAAAGGAGCATACAAACTCTAATTCAACAAAATTTCTATGATGGTGTTCACTATGTGGTTAAGGTAACTTGTTAGATCCTAGACAGAATAAACAGATATATAAAACATACTCCTATCACTCAGTTTCTGATCCTGGAAGGAACGGCAGGGTTAGCAAAAAGAGACAGGTACATAAAACCTACTATGCAAGACACAAACAGGATAATGTCATAAGAAAAGTATGGGCAGATACTTAACAAAACTCATTCCTCCTGTGTGAGATTTTGCTTTTTTTTTTTTAAAGATTTTATTTATTTATTCATGAAACACACACACACAGAGGCAGAGACACAGGCAGAGGGAGAAGCAGGCCCCATGCAGGGAAGCCTGACGTGGGACTTGATCCCGGGACTCCAGGATCACGCTCTGAGCTGAAGGAAGGGGCTAAAATACTGAGCCACCCAGGGATCCCCGAGATTTTGCTATTTAGTTAACTTTCTACCCCTCTCTGTTACCCTAAAACCTGATAAGGTAATTTGCTATATTACTCAGCAAATTAAAATGGCCCTGATTGGTTAGTAAGTTGTGTCTAGATGGAGAAAACTATAAAGATTTGAGGAGGATGTCACAGATTTGAACTTCCCAAAGATACAGTGACTCTTCTAACTGGCATGCTCCTCCTTGAAGGGAACCTGGAAACTCTGCCTATGATTGTTACAAGAAATACTGGCTCTGAGGCGTATAAGGGCTCTAAATCAGGAGACTCATACCACTCAATGTGGACCTTGTCTCTTCGTACCTGACCAGTCACCTCAGAAGCCAAAGAAAATAGTTTCTGGATGGCTAACTCCTACATGGTCTCATACAGACAACGAACAACTGATGCTAACCTCTGATAAACTGTGACTCCTGTCTTGTATACCATGTAGACTAGTGCCAACCGTGGCCTATGATAGTCTTACTAGTCTCAATGTTTAGTTGAACCTAGTAAGATCTCCTTGGGGAATCTGCAAAAGTTCAAAGTTCAAGGTTCTAGAATGAAGGGGATTCAAGAGAAGACCGTATCTATCCTGAGTAACAGGGAGGATAAGGAATAACATCATGAGGTTTCATTATAAAGTGAGAATACTTCTGAAAGACAGGACTTCAAACATTGGAATTTATACCAAGAATATATCTTCTACTGAAAAAAAATTTTTTTTAAAAACCAGTAATGATAGAGAAAGACAATATCCCAAATATATGCAAAAAGAGGAAAAATGGCATGGGGAGTTTTCAAGGAATATGAAGAGGTCAGTTAGAATGATGTTTGTTTAGTTAGCTATTTGTCAAAATTAAGTAACATACAAAATCCTGCAATGGAGGGAGGGAGATTTTTCTTTGTAGATTTGTATTTAGAGAAACATGTTAGACTAAGTCTTCAGGTGATCTGTACACCAAGATCATCAATCACAAATAAGCACTTGAGCTGAAATCTCATGATGGTATTCAGTATAAAGTGGAGGTCAACCAAGATCACTCTAAACAGATTTAAATGTTTTTTCTAGGGATCCCTGGGTGGCGCAGCAGTTTGGCGCTTGCCTTTGGCCCAGGGCGCAATCCTGGAGACTCGGGATCGAATCCCACATCGGGCTCCCAGTGCATGGAGCCTGCTTCTCCCTCTGCCTGTGTCTCTGCCTCTCTCTCTATGTGACTATCATAAATAAATAAATAAATAAATAAATAAATAAATAAATAAATAAATAAATAAACAAACAAATAAATAAATAAATAAACAAACAAATAAATAAATAAATAAATAAAAATGCTTTTTTCTAGCTCAAAATTAAAACAGCAAAAAATAAAAAATAAAACTTCATAGGGTTCACAGAGCCTCTGGGCATTCCATCCATAGGCCTCAGTTTGACTAGTAAAGATTAAACAAATATTGGGGGCTGGTGCTTGCCAAGGACTATGAAAGATAAAACATAGTCCCTGTCTTTAAGGAACTTACATAGTTTTAATTCACTCAATAAACATTTAAGCCCACATTGTAAGCAGAAGACACGAGAGAAAAAAAAAAAAGAAAAAAAAAAGACACTGAGATGCTGGAAATTAAGAAATAAAGAAGTGAAAGAAGCGGTCCTTAAGAAATTTATGTATGGGAAGACAAGTATAACAATGATTACAGTAGTATCATCAGAGGTATGTATAGGGGCTCTTCATAATAGTAATCATATTTACCAAATTTTAAAGAATGAAAAGTTAACAAGCCCAAGAAAGAGGTGGAAGAGATGAAGAAGGTATTCCACACAAAGTACACATGCAGAGATACAAGTACCAAGACATGTTTAAGCATGTTTTTCTAAGCATGACTAACACAATCATGACATCACATCACCTGTGATGCAGGTTATAATTTTTTTACAGTTCTACTTAACTGAAGGAATGAAATTTTTTAAAGATCAGGCTCAGAAATCTACAATAAGCACCTCATGTTCACTGAAGTTTAGGAAGCACAAATTAAAAAGAATTGCCCATGTACCTCAATACCAAAAACCCAAATAACCAAATTAAAAATGGGTGGAGGACCTGTACAGACATTTTTTCAGACACACAGATGGCCAACAGACACATGGAAAGATGCTCAACATCACTAATCATGAGGGAAATGCAAATCAAAACAACAAGGGGATGCCTGGGTGGCTCAGTGGTTGAGCATCTGCATTTGGCTCATGGTATGATCCCCAAGTCCCAGGATCAAGTCCCACATCAGGCTCCTTGCATGGAGCCTACTTCTCTTTGTGTGTCTTTGCTTCTGTCTCTCATGAACAAATAAAATCTTTAAAAAACAACAACGAGGTATCACCTTACACCTGTCAGAATGGCTAGAATCAAAAAAAACAAGAAATAACAAGCATTAGCAAGGATGTAGAGAAAAAAGAACACTCATGCACTGTTGGTGGGCATGTAAACTGGGGCAGCCACTATGGATAATAGTATGGTGGATTCTCAAAAAATTAAAAAACAGAATTACCATATGATCCAGTGATCCCACAACTAGATACCCAAAGAAAATGAAAACACTAGTTCAAAAAGATGTATACACCCCTATGTTTACTGCATTATTTAAAACAGCCAACACATGGAGCCAACCCAAGTGTCTGTCAGCAGATTAATGAAGAAGCTGTATATACACATACACACATAGAAATGTTACTCAGTCATAAAAAAGAATGAGACCTTGCCATTTGTAACACTGATGGACATAGAGGGTATGAAAAAGTGAAATAAGTCAGAGAAAGACAAATACCATATGATTTCACTCATGAAATTTAAGAAACAAATGCACAAAGGAAAAAAAACTCAAATACAAAGAACAAACTTGTGGTTGCTAGCAGGGAGGTGGATGGGTGAAATAGATAAAGGAGATACACTTATTGTAGGGGAGGTGGGCGGGAGTTTGGGGTAACTGGGTGAGAGGCACTGAGAAGGGCACTTGATGGGATGAGCACTAGGTGTTATACTATATGTCGTTAGCAAATCAAATTTCAATAAAAGCAAATGGAAAAAAACCCCAAATACACTTATTGTGATGAGCACTGAGTAATGTATAAAACTGCTGCATCATTATATTGTACACTTGAGATGAATACTGGATTTTTTTTTTACAATTTTTTTTTTTTTTTTATGATAGTTGCACAGAGAGAGAGAGAGAGGCAGAGACACAGGCAGAGGGAGAAGCAGGCTCCATGCACCGGGAGCCCGATGTGGGACTCAATCCCGGGTCTCCAGGACCGCACCCTGGGCCAAAGGCAGGCGCTAAACCGCTGCGCCACCCAGGGATCCCTGAATACTGGATTTTTAAAAGACTATTTATTTATTTGAGGGAGAGAGTACACACATGTGTTCTCTCTCAAAGAAAAGAACTGCTAAAATTCAGAGCAGAGAGGGTTAAAGGTATGCCGAAGAGGCCAGAGATGAAAGCAGATAAAGTCAGCCAAGTACCAGTTCAAAAAATACCCTGGGTATCTAGCTAAGGAACAGAACATGACCTTTATTCTGAAAAACTGTACAGAGCCATTAATGGTTTCTCCAGCAAGAAGATAGCTATGTGATCGGAGTAGCAGCATTTCAAGATAAAGCTGAGGACTTCAAATGTAAGGTTGAGTAATCTGAACTATAAATAATTCTCTCAGATTCAGTAGGTTCAGGAAGAGTCCTGATTCTGATCAGAGCATGTAAAAAGTGCTACCTCTCTAAGACTCCTCCCTCACCCCACTTATAAATTACCTTTGCTTTCTTTGCTTCCCTGAAAAAAACACTTAGTATCCTGTATAGTTTAAAAGTATTCTTCATGAGCAAATGGTGCCCATGGTCCAAATTAGTAACTTTTTTTTACTTAAGAAAGGGATAATAAAATGTGCAACTTGCTCTTTACAACTAATAATGTCTGCAATTGAGTTCCTTCAATTCTCAAGTATGGGACCAACTCACCTCACTGATTTACCTACATTAATTTTCTACTACGTACAGAACACTGAGCACATTAACCACTGTTAGATTCATGTGATATTTAGTTACTTTTTTTTTTTAAGGTTTAATTTATTTATTCATGAGAGACAGACAGACAGACAGAGAGAGGCACAGACACAGACAGAGGGAGAAGCAGGCTCCATTCCATGCAGGGAGCCTGACATGGGACTCGATCCTGAGTCTCCAGGACCACACCCTGGGCCGAAGGCAGCCCTAAACCGCTGAGCCACCTGGGCTGCCCCAATATTTAGTTACTTTCAATGATGATGTGGGAATAAAAGACTTTCAAATATTTTATGACTAAAAGACAATTCTTAGTAATCTCTTAATCTGTCAATTACACTAACAATAGGAAGTTCCAATTAACTCTCAAGCAGCCTTATGTTTTTAAAACCTTACCAAAAAAATAAAATAAAAAATAAAACCTTATCAAACTTGGTGTTATTTACCAAATATGCTTTAAATTCTCTTTTCTTCCACTTAATTTCTAATTATTACATGACGTGCCAAACTTCTTTGCGTCTACCTTTCCCCTTAACAGAATGTTCTGCATTCTGAGAGAACCCTTTAATTTGATATTTATTTTAAAGGTTTATTTGAGAGAGAGAGCACACTCGCACACGTGAACACATAAGTTGGGGGTGGGGGACAAAGGAGAGGGGAGAGAGAGGGATCCCTGGGTGGCGCAGCGGTTTAGCGCCTGCCTTTGGCCCAGGGCGCGATCCTGGAGACCCGGGATCGAATCCCACGTCAGGCTCCCGGTGCATGGAGCCTGCTTCTCCCTCTGCCTGTGTCTCTGCCTCTCTCTCTCTCTCTCTCTCTGTGACTATCATAAATAAAATGAAAATTAAAAAAAAAAAAAAAAAAAGGAGAGGGGAGAGAGAAAGAGAGCAGACTCCCTGCTGAGCAGGGAGCCTGACTGGGCTTGATCTCAGGACCATGACTGGAGCCAAAGACAGACACTATATTACTGAGCCACCCCAGCACCCCAGCTGTTTTATTTATAACAGAATCTTTTATTTGGCTGTTTAGCCACACAAAGATTAAATCAGTTTCAAGTGCCCATTTTTTATCTATAGCACATTACTACCAAGCTTCCAAACAGGAATCTTTAAACAGAGAGTTAAGAAAATAAAATTATATTTTAAACTCCTACATCTAACTAGTCTGGGAAATTCCATCAGTTAATCCTTCATCAGTTAAAGAAAACGTGATTTAAAATGTCCTAGTCAAAATACTATCACTTACCAAAAAAAACCATCACTTATTAAAACTCTAATACTGGAGAATTTTATATCCCTCCTACTTCTACATTCTGTCCTAAGGTATTTTTTTTTTTTTCTGTCCTAATGTATTCTATCACAGTCAGTACAATCACTCAGGTAATGTATATAGTAAATTTTAGTCTCTCTCTAGTTCTGTTTTAATGTTGCTAGGTTCCTAAAGCCTTTTATTATTTCCCAGCTTCCTGAAGTAGGTACTAACCAAAACAGCTACTTTAAAGAACTACAGCATTCAACTTACTGAAATCACACCAATTGTATAAGATTTTTTATACAGAAGACACAATTTGTTCAATTCTAAACCTCCTTACGTTTTCCTACAATGGAGAGACTATAAATTTTTTAGTTTTAGTTCTGTCTCACCTAAACAACTGAAATAAAATTAGCTAAGATATGAACATTCAACAATCATTATTCCTATATAATAAGCTTCAGGGATCCCAAGAGACCACTATGATTCATGACTCAATACTTACTACATACCAGGCCCTGTGGTATGTGCTGCACATCCAGTGATATAATAAAACACATCTTTGTATACAATGAAGCTTGTATTTTAGTAAACAGGAAAAAATAAGAAAAGAAAACAAGACTGCTTCAGAGAAGTTTTTCAGAGGAAAGACTTCATGGAAAAGTTGTATTTGAGCTCAACTAAGACTATGCTAAGGGCAAAAAAAGAATGTTCCAGGCAAGATGGAACAGGAAGTACAAAGGTCCCAAGCAGAAATAAGTTCAAAATGTTCAAAAGAACAAGGGAAATAATATCAATATGGGAATAACAGTAGGCTGAAAGGAGAATATTGAATAGAGGTTAGAAAAGTGGGGCCCACAGTGCCAAAAGAAGTTAGATTTTAAGTCAACAAAAAATCAGTGGAAGGTTTTCAAGTGGGAAAAATTTAAGATTTGATTTATGCTTCAGAAGAATCATATTGCCTTCTATAGACAGAATGAATTGCAGAAAGCAAAAGAGAAACATGGAGATTACTGTAGTGTCTAAGCAAGAGATGAAAATGGCTTAAACTAGGACAACAGGAGAAATGGAGAGAAGCATAATGATTCTAAGTGCATTTTGTAGGAAGACACAGGATTAACCAATCAATCAGACATGGTAAGGGAAAAGGAATAACCCAGAAGAACTTACCTTAGGGTTTTGGCTTAAGCAACTGGGTAGATGGAGTTATTTAAAGAAAAAGATGAGCGTAGAGCAGAAGGGAAACAGATTTGAGGGAAGAAAAGCAATAAATGAGAAAAAGTGGCCAGTTAAGTGTGGTATCCAGAAAGCCAAGAGAGTTCAATCTTTCTAGTAGGAGGAACTGGTTATTTATATCAAATGCTGATAAAGCTATATAAATTATAGAAGACTACCAATTAGTTTGACAACATGGGTATTTATCATGGTGATGTGTAGCCTGATGCTGAATGTAAACTCTTTCAAGGAGTTTGCTATAAAAAGGAACAGAAAAATGGAATAAGAAAAAAGGGTAGCAATTTTAAGATCGTTATAGAAGATGGTAATGATCTTATTAGAAAAAAAATTGAAGATGCAGGAAATATTGGATAGCTGTAGGTGAGAGTGAAGTATAAACATCCTCAAAAAGATAAGGAAGGGGGCGCCTGGGTGGCTCAGCCAGTTAAGCATCTGCTACAGCTCAGGTCATGATCCTGGGGTCCTGGGATGGAGCCCTGCACATTAGGCTCCCTGCTCAGTGAGGAGCATGCATCTCCCTCTCCCTCTGCTGCTTATCCTTCTTGTGCTCTGTCTCCCTGTCAAATAAATAAGTCAAATCTTAAAAAAAAAAAAAAAAAAAAAAGATGAGGGATGAGATCCAGGCAGATCTCTCCAGAAAAAAAGTGGAGGTGGAAGAAAAAGACTCTACCAACAATGACATTTTTCTATTTTACAAGAAAAGTTAATTTGAATATAAATAGATTTTAGATGTGAAGTTGTGTCCCTAGCACCTGAAACAGTGGCTGGTATATTATAAGCCCTTAATAGGGTTGGGTGGCTCAGTCAGTTAAGCATCTGCCTTTAGATCAGGTCATGATCTCAGGGTCTTGGGATGGAGTTCCACACTGAGCTCCACATCCGGCTTCCTGCTCAGCAGAAGTCTGCTTCTCCCCTTCCCTCTGCTCCCGCACCCTGCTCCCCGCCCCCCCCATCCCCCCATCACGCTCTCTCTCAAATAAACGACTGAATAAATAAGCTGTGACCCTCAGAAACCGGGGACTTTTATGATTTCCTTTTTCCTCAACAAAAATTTAATTTCTTCTCTGTATAATCCTTTAAGATATAGTTTGATTTTTTTAAATTATTTTTTTTAATATTTTATTTATTCATGAAAGGCAGAGAGAGAGAGAGAGAGAGACGGAGGGGCAGAGACATAGACAGAGGGAGAAGCAGGCTCCCTGCAACAAGCCCGATATGGGACTCGATCCCAGGACTCTGAGATCATGACATGAGCCAAAGGTAGACACTTTATCAACTGAGCTACCCAGGCACCTCTACAGTTTGATTTTTTTTTTTTTACACAGTTTGATTTTAATGAGTTCTTCGTATAAGTGTTTTAATTAAAACCTCTAATTTTCCTTTTAATGCTAAAATATTCACTAATGTACACTTGGGTATCAATAATGGCACATGGATAGAGTGAATCCCTAATTGCTATAGCAATAGGTATAAAAAAATCTCCCTGAGTTCTCAATATGCTCCTTCAGATTTGTGATCAAAGCTTGTCAATTTTCTTTTATCCTTATTATAATCTATTATTTTTTAAAGACAGCATATGAAAGTTATACACATTACAATAACATATCAAGAAACTTTTAAAAATGGAGAGCAGGGGGACGCCTGCATGGCTCAGTAGTTGGGCGTTTGCCTTTGGCTAGGGGCGTGATCCCAGGGTTCCGGGATCAAGTCCCACATCGGGCTCCCTGCATGGGGCCTGCTTCTCCCTCTACCTCTCTCTCTGTCTCTTATAAATAAATAAAATCTTTAAAAAATAAAATAATTAAAACAAATATATTAAAATAAATTAAGTGGTGTGTATACACACACACACACACACACACACACACACACACACAATGGAATATTACTCAGCCATTAGAAACGATGAATACCCGCAATTTGCTTTGACGTGGATGGAACTGGAGGGTATTATGCTGAGTGAAGTAAGTCAATCAGAGGAGGACAATCGTTATACGGTTTCACTCATACGGGGAATATAATAAATAGTGAAAAAGGGATTATAAGGGAAAGGAGAGAAGAGGAGTGGGAAATATCAGAGAGGGTGAGAGCACATGAGAGACTCCTAACTCTGGGAAATGAACAAGGGGTAATGGAAGGGGAGATGGGTGGAGGGATGGGGTGACTGGGTGACAGGCACTGAGGGAGGCACTTGATGGGATGAGCACTGGGTATTATACTTTATGTTGGCAAATCGAAGTCTGATTAAAAAAATATACATAAAAAATAAAATAAAATAAAAAATAAAATGGAGAGCAGGTTCGGCATGACAACTGTCCTCAGTTTATTTCATGTGGAATTTTACATTTCATTTAACTCATCCATTAATTAAATCAAGTGGCCATGCAACCCTGGGTTGAAACCTAATTCTACTTTTTATTGATTATGTGGCCTTAAGGGAAGCTTAATTTCCTTTAGCTGTATTTCTTTTGCAAAACAGAAATAATACTTGCCTTTTTGCTGGAATGATTAGGAGATATTATAATACACTATATTACAGACAGTTATGCGGAGGTATTGAGCTTTGTATTCAGTATCACAAGTGAAAAAAAATTAAAAGAAAAAATTGTTTATGATTAAGTATGAAACAAATGAGAAACTCAACATCATTTTAAGAACAGTTCTAAACAATGCTAGCACAGTACTATAAAATAGGCTTTTAAATATTAAAACAAAACCACATTTAAGTGAAAGCACTTCCAAATTAGGATAAGGAAATCAAACACTTTAAGAGCAACAGAAACTATTAGTTTATTGGTAATGTATTACATGTAAAGAAATCATAAGCGAAAAAGTTAAGCATCAGTAAAAATAAACAAGTAAAATGCGACTGAAAACATTTCAGTATACACAAAACATTTTAGCATCTTCAATTATACAAATTCAGACTAAAAGCACCCCAATACTTCAACAAGTAATGAACTCTGTCAGCAGGTGGCTCTAGTGACACTGAAATAACCTAATATCAAATACTAGAGCAAAATACAGGTAAAAATGTACTGAATCTCAGAAATTTTAAGTCAAATGAGTCACAATATCCCAAATCCAACCTTTCTTTTTCAAATTAAGATAACCAAAGTCTATAATGATTCGGTGTTATATTTAAGGGCTCACTAGTATGTTAGTGGCAGAACAAAACTGAAAATAGTTCTCTCTTTTTAGTATTACCAGGCAACAAATGAACATTTATTATGTTGCCAGGTATCGTATGAGGAGCCCTCCTCCAAAATAATTCACCTCTAACTTACATCACTTTTAGTAATTTGTCCACCTCAACCAAAAGTACTCATAATTCTATAAAAGCTCATTATAGTGATTTCTAACAGTACCAATGTAATAATAGTAATTATTAAAAGGAATATACAATACTAGCAATCTTATTCCCAGTCTCTAATACAGAAAAGTAGTTTGGCTTTTCTTTTTCAAAAAGGCTAGGAAAGATTAAATTTAACATTCCCCATTTATACATCTTCCCACTTTCCAGCTCCAAAAGGGTTTCCAAACTTTTTGCTTATTTATTTAACCAATTTAGGAATTCAAATTGTAGGAATGTCAGAGGTAGAAGAGGTAAAAAAGAAATAGAAGAGGTAAATTCTATTAGGATAAAAAAACATACAATTCTAATAAAGAGCTATTCTGGCTCAACCTTCCTGTCTAATGATAATAGAGTCTAGGTTTTCTTTTACATCCGTTATCCTGGAGCAAAGATCTGAGAAAACCTTTGTTATATGCAGTCATTTATTGTATTAAATTTACTACCGATAGAACTGAAGCTACTATATACATGAACCACGTCAAAAGAATTATGCTATATAAATCATTCTTTGTAACATTAGTAAAGGAGTTATATATAGTACAGAAAAGGCCTAAAATGAACACATTATTAAGTTCAGCCTCTGCCACTTTTCTGCTCTGTGACTTCAGTTTCCTTGCCTATAAATTAAGAATAGTAATATCTACCTCATAACTGTATCTTTCTCTTTCTTATTCAGAAAGATTCTTAGATTTCACTTTTGCAACTTTCATAACTACTTTATAGCCTAGGCTTCACTATATTCTTCTTCTCTGAGGCCCCATCACTTTGTTATGTAGTCTAGAGCTTCTTTATTGAATACAGTCACCACTGGACATATACTGAGCGCTTCAAATGTGATTAGTTTGAATTAAGAGGTTCTAAAAATATAAAATACGTATCAGATTTCAAATATTTTTAGTGTGGAGAAAAAGACATAAAATACCTCATTCATATTTTTATATTAATTACATATTAAAATGATAATACTCTGGATATACTCAGTTAAATAAAATACATAACTAAATTAATTTCACCTTTTTTCAAACCTTTTTAATATGGACACTAGAAAATTTACAAGTACACATGACTGTGTACTTTTTCTTACTGGACAGCTCTGATCTAGAGTTCTGACTTCCTAACTGATTATACCCCTTAAAAGTAGGGGTAAAAATTTATACTTTACCTTTGTAACCTGAGCCTCTAGTAAAACACTCTCCACACAGTTGATGCTTGTAAGTGATCCAAAATGTGCTCTCTTTTGGATTAATAGTTTTATCCTATGAAATTATGTTGAAAGCAAAAAATCTTCTTCTAGTATTAGCCTATATTTATAGACATGTAGTTAATAAAAAAAATTTACGGATGCAATTTCTAGGTAAGAAAAGCAGTCTCCTGATTATTCCAGTTATGGTCAGTTTGCGAATCAAGTTTTTAAAAACTATATTTACACTTAGCTCATTTTTCCCTTTAAATAAATTATTACCATTCCATTTTTTTTATTGTACTCAGGATCACATCAGGCACTAGTGAGAAAATTAATCATATGTTAACCTGCACATTGTAATGGGTAGTTTTCAAATCTAAGGACAAACATAATGCAGGTAAAAACTTACTGCAAAGATCTAAGTAGTCAACAATTTTTAGGGTGTCTTAAGAGTCTTCCCTGTAGCATTTGGCTTCAACTCCAATTCTATTCACCAAGTAGAAATTGGTTTTTATCAATGCTATGTATAGTAAAAAGTGATTTTTAAATATAATATCTTCAGTTAAATTTGTGGAATGTTTATAACTCCTTTAAAAAAATACTTAAGCTAATGAAACAATTTTATTCTTATTAAAACAGATACACTTGAACAATAGTCTATCAATCTTCACTAGTCAGTTATTCATATTTTAAAATTATTCTTTTCAGTTCAAACATTTAGAGAGCCAACTTCTGAAGGGAATAGAAAGAAGTAAAATACAAGATCCCTAACCTTGAAGGAAAGGAAAAGCCCAAGGTTTTCAAAACTTAGTGATGAGAAGAACACAAATATGTAATAAAGAAGCTGGACTTGATGAGAATAATGAGTTTTATTTTAGAGACACAATAATTCAACAGCAAATGTTACCAAGTATGGAAATAATGGACTAGAGTTTAGCAAACCCATTCTTCACAGATCCTGAACTAGACATTCAACTTCAGTTTCCTGTCTATAAAATGCTACAGATAGACTAGATGAACAAGTAATCCAATAAATTCTCTTTTATAGCCTCAGAAATTAGTATAAATTTGGTCCAGTACACTAACACACTCAATAAACAATTACTGAGTATCTCCTAAATTTTAAAATAGTTTAATTAGTGATAGATTGTATTTTAGCTATACAATCTTTCTTTAAAAAACTAACGTATAATTAACATTATATAGCCACATGAATACAATAAAATGTAATTCTCTTAAAAACATTTCAGTTTGAAATAATTATGTAGCTTCACAGGAAATAAAGAAATAGGGAGGGAAGTCCCATACATCCTTCTCCCAGCATCCTACATTTTACACAACTTTTGATTATGTATTTGAAATAAAAAGCACTGTAATAGTCACATCAAAATTTCCTATAAAAACAACTCTAAAAACTTTGTTTCTGTGGGAAGCAAAAAAAAAAATTACTTAAGGATCTTTTTAAGCTTCCAGAATTTATATTAAAAAAGGGAATTCAAAAGTTCGAAAATTAAACCACAAGAATTCTGATGGTTGTCCTACAATAAATATTGGCACGAGCTACACTTTCTGTGCCACTGAGTGGGGGAAGCTATGCCCACGTGACATATACCTGTATGTGGAATAGAAAAAAAAAATTTCCTAAAACAGAAAGATAGTCATTCTTTAATTACCCATGAACTGATCATTTTCCCAAAATAAAAATGGCCATATTTGTACCCAAAAAAGATTTGAACCCATAATATAAATCATACTTACAAGTACTCTAACAAAATATATTTAATCAAAACAGAAAAAAAAGCTAGCTATCCCTGACATTGTCCTCTTTCACTGTATTATTCATTCTCTTTTAACTGTATAATAATGTCTTCCATTCTGTGAATTGCTTTTGAGTACAAATACTAGACATGCCAACAAAGCACAGATGTATCTCAAACCACATACTAGACAAACTCCTATTCAATATATAAATTTCAGAAATTGCATCTTGGGGCAGCCCGGGTGGCTCAGCAGTTTAGTGCCGCCTCCAGCCCAGGGCGTGATCCTGGTGATCCTGGAGACCTTGGATGGAGTCCTACGTCAGACTCCCTGCATGGAGCCTGCTTCTCCCTCTGCCTGTGTCTCTGCCTCTCTCTCTCTGTGTCTCTCATGAATAAATAAATAAAATATTTAAAAAAGAAAGAAAGAAAGAAATTGCATCTTGTACTAATTGCTTAAAACACTAATTCTGGGGGCAGCCTGGGTGGCTCAGTGGTTTAGTGCCACCTTCAGCCCAGGGTGGGATTCTAGAGACCCGGGATAGAGTCCCACATCGGGCTCCCTGCATGGAGCCTGCTTCTCCCTCTGCCTGTGTCTCTGCTTTTCTCTCTCCCTGTCTCTCATGAATAAATAGAATCTAAAAAAAAAAAAAAAAACCACTACTTTTTTATTTAAAAAGAACTGCAAAAGGTGATTATATTTAGGAAGCAGAGAATCTTTACCAATACATGCCTATAACTATTATGAGACATGGATTTGTATCTCCCAGATGCTTTACACTAAGAAAAACCAGTACTTGAGACTCATAACACTTTGTCTCCCAAGCACTACTTCCAAGATCTTTCCTCCTGATGGTATCCCTATTTGGGCAGAATAAGTGGCAAGCACCTGTTATATAGAGTGCCTTGTTAGAAATCTATCATTCTACCAAAAAAAAAACAAAAACAAAAAAAACCATATACAGCATGCAAAAAGCAATGGCTTTTAAAAACTGTATTACAAAAAAAATTTAAAAAATAAAAACTATTACAATAATCATAGTTAAATAAACTATAATATATTACTGAATTATTAAAGAGCATCTCTAGGTTTTTCCCAATGGTACACACAGAAGGGGTGAAACACTTCTAATCAGTTAAAATGCCAGCAAAAGAAGAATAAATAGCATTTCTATCCTCTCCATATTTCAGTTTAAGGCCTTAAAATAAATAAATTTCCTTTTTCAAACTTATATTCTAAAAAGATCAGCTTTCTGATCAATTAAAGTCCCATTAGACACAATATATCTATTTATTGAATCAGAGAATAAACATATACATCTTTCCATCCTACAGCTTACAATACTCCTGCTGGAATCCCTTGCAATTCCCAAGAACAATCAATCAATCTTCATAGCCAATAACCTAATGTTAAGGTGGTTGGTCATTCAAAAACAAAATATAGTGAAATCTATCTGTATAACTGCCTAAACCAAATAATCTAGGGGCAAAGAAAGAACCTTTCATTGAATCCATCAGAAATGGCTCTCATAAAAGCACAAGTTATCAAAATAATCAGCCAGCAGAAAATAGTATCTTTCTCTTATTTAAAATGGCTTGAATTTTTTTCAACTCAACTTAAAAAAAAAACAAATTTCATGTTTAAATCGATCTTAAACAATATTTGTAAATATTCAAATGTAAAACAAATTACTTTTCTAATATAAACATGACAAATTTTACGATTCAAAAAAAAACCCCAGTAATCTGTTATCTTGAATTTTTTTTTTTTTTTTTTTTGTAGGCTCACACCCAGCATGGAGGAGCCCAACACAGGGCCCAAACCTACACTCCCAAAATCGAGACCCGAACTGAGATCAAGAGTTGGATGTCAAACCAACTGAGCCACCCAGGCACCCCCATGATTCTTAAGGTTGACAATTAGCAGATGGTAAAGACAAAAGAATTAGAAAAAGATAAGGCATTTTGGCTCAAGAGGTGTTTTAAAAAATAACTCAGTTAAGAGAAGTTTTGCCTTTAACCTTCTGATACTTTGTTTCAATAAGAATCTAAAATGAGAAAAACTATAACACAACCAAGAACCAAGCAGTTCTTGGTTGTGTTACAATAACTGTATAAAATATTTTGCCTTTCCTAACCAAAATACTTTTAATTTAAATACTTACTCTGAGCCTGCAGCCATTTCCAAGTATGATGTTTCTGCTGTATCAACCCCCAAAGGGATCACTATGCTCATGACGTTCGCCTCTGGTAAATTCGATTACTATGGAGTCCTATGCATTGGTATCCAAAACACTGGGGCATGCCAGCCACAGTGCTCATTGCAAACATCTAAGTGCATCCACAAACCCTGTTTAAAAGAAAAGGGAACAAAAAGTTAAAAATTATCTTCATATTCCTAACACAGTCACACTATAACAACAGTAAGTAAAACATATGAATGAAGCATTCTTCCTTAAAGTATCAATATAAAATGAAATTTGCTCAGGGAATCTCTACTTCATTTAATTTTTTCTTGAATTAAGTTATGGGATTCTGATTCTAAAAGTTTCTGAATCAAAATCTCCCTTTGGGAATGAATTTAAAATACCAAAAGAAAGATTAACTAAGGTATATTACTTAGTGAAGAACCAACGAATATTACTCATTCTGAAAGATTAAATGGAATTTCGTACAGCACTAGTATCCAAAATAAATCTTCCAGAAAGTGATCAAAACTAACAAATATTGAGTACTTACTATGGACTGAGCATCATATTAGCTTTTATATGGATGCTCTATTATCCTTACAACTCTGATAGGAATCTTTTATCATTGAGGATCACAAAAGCAAGAAAGGTTACAGAATTAACCACGGCAGCTTAGTTCAAAAATTAAAACCACGATTTGAACCAATTCCACTCTACTGATTATACACACACACACACACACACACACACACACATATATATATGGAAGGCTATTTTATTTATAATAAAATCTGTTTTAAAGTGGTTGTCATTTTCCATATTATATAAAAATACATGTCTACTGAGGGAGTTCTCAATTTCTTCAGTTTGTATTAACTAATTAGCTAAACTAATACACTTGAACTGTTTTTTAAACAAATTTACCAAGTAACAAAATATATTCAAGCTTCAATATCAATGCTTCTAATTCACTGTATAACACTTGCACATGATACTCTTTGTCAACTATCTACTCAAAATCTTTTCAGTAATAATATGGTATAACTTAGGAACAAAACAGGGAGATAATCCTATAAACAAGAAAAGAGCAACAGTCAAAATTGTTACCGCCATGTTATACCTGAAATACTGAAGAGCAGGGTTTCTTCAAATAGCCATTCTTGTATTTATCTTTAATTTTTACAAATAACCTTGAGAATACCTAATTCAGGTTAATTCCTATTTCACATATTGCAGATTGTGAGCTCATACCTGATCAGAGCACATACCAAAATAGAGAAATAAAGTGGTAAAAGTGGTTTGAATTCTTCAAGAAAACTAGCCTCTACTTTTAAATCATGTATAACTGATGGAGACCTACTAAATTATACGATATTATAATAAAAATATATGGCAACAGGCTTTTGCACCTAAAAATTAAAAACATAAGCACTGGCACCTTTTTCTATTCTTCGCCAGATGTGTGAACTAGGCAAGTTATTTAACCTAAGCCTCAGGTTCCTTATTTAAAAAGTGGGAATTTATCAAGTTTTCTGTGAAGAAACTGAAATAATAAATGTAAAGCATTTTTGTACACAGCATCACACATATTTAGCAATCAGTATATAGCAGTCACATAAGAAAAGCCCTCTTCATTTAAAATTAATCTTCTGGGCAGCCCGGGTGGCTCAGCGGTTTAGCACCGCCTTCAGCCCGGGGTGTGATCCTGGAGACCCGGGATAGAGTCCCATGTCGGGCTCCTTGCATGGAGCTTGCTTCTCCCTCTGCCTGTGTCTCTGCCTTTCTCTCTGTGTCTCTCATGAATAAATAAATAAATAATCTTTAAAAATAAAATAAAATTAATCTTCTATAATAGTTTTGGAAAATAATTACAGTTATATGTTTTTACAGTTCCATCAAATTAAGATCATCTAAAAATAATTAAAGCTTTTCCCAAAAGGAAAAGCTACCCTACGTTCTTTCCTGCACCCCTGATATTAGAATTACTTCATAAAAGCCATCTTTATTAACCCACATAAAGCTATAAAATTGCTAATTGACAACATGCAAGCAATACAAAACTAAGTTTGTTCTTTTCAAATGTACATTATTGTGTATTTCTTTAAAATGCTGAAGACATGGACCTAACAACAGGTAACAGTTACAACTTAAAAAAAAAATTATCTTCTTTGTTGGGAGAATCTAATTGGTGGAAGTTTTCTCCAAAAAAAAAAAAAAAGAAGTTTTCTTCAGCTCAGTTTGCCTTTACATTAGACTCATAAGTTGTCTTCTATCTTAGGTGTATGTTGTTAAACATTTAGTAGTGCATATTTTTTCTTTGTTTTGTTTTAACCAGAGGCAGAAACTAGAAAGCAGAAATTAAATCATTATGTATTCTTTTAGGTAACTGAGTATTTCCAACCTAAAAGAGTCTGCTTGAGTATGTATTTAACAGTGTGCTGCCTTTTTATATAAATATACAATCCTCAATAAACACCACATTTAAACTTTTAAAATAGCAGTGAAGAGCTTGCCATCAGCCTATTTCAGACAATGTCAGGTGTCTGTGTGATTACTGCCTGTCTCTCAAACCCTGCACAGTGCCTGCAGCATAACAGGCACTCTATAAGGGATTAGTGAATGAATCTGAGCATCTAAGATGAAACTGCAGCCCTAGCCTCATTAGCCAAATGAGTTGTCAACCTCTACAATTAAGTGCTGTAACAGCAACTACATGACACCTTCTCCACAAATGCATCGCTCTAAAAAACACAGAAGCTCATCCCCAGGATAGATACACATCATCGCATATGATACAGAACCACAGACTGAATTTGATTCAACATGGAAGATCTCAGTAATTTATTCAAAAAAGGTCAGAAGAGGGATGCCTGGGTGGCTCAGCAGTTGGGCGCCTGCCTTCGGCTCAGGTCGTGAACCCAGGATCCAGGATTGAGTCTCACATCAGGTTCCCTGCGAGGAGGCTGCTTCTCCCTCTGCCTATGTCTCTGCCTCTCTCTCTCTCAGTCTGTGTCTCTCATGAATAAATAAATTTAAAAAAAAAAAAAAAAAAGGTCAGAAGGCAAGAGGTCCTATCTATTCAGACTATAAAATGGCAAATATTTCACCTTATTCATTAAAACCAAAAACTCTATAGCCAGAAAACTCATACTGTTCAAAAATGTAGTTAATACTTACTAAAACCATAAATTCATTAGGGTCAAATCATTGTGCCTCTAAAAAAAAAAAAAAAGGGAAAGCCAACGTAGTAATAAGCAGAAAAGGTATGAGCTTGTAATACAGGCAGAATTAGAGGAAAAATAATTCAACACAATCCAAACTATTACCACAAAGCTTTCACATCTTATATGTGATTCAAGAAACTGGTTATCCAAATGGCAGGTAAATATATACAAAATACATTGAGAATAAATGGCAGCCATTAAAGAAATAATATAAAAGGAAATACCATGAGATGTCTGGTAAATCTGAGGTCCAAGAAAGAATAAATGTCTTCACAAAACCTGCTATCCAGAATAGACCTAGAAACCAAGTGAACATAGGAGTATTGAGCTGTTTTTAAATGTCATAAAATTATAGGTCGTTCTAACATGGCACCTAAAACTAAAGGGACTCACATAAAGAGAGCAGCTAATTCTTAAAAATAAAAATTATTCACCTCTTTATACAAATGAATGTAATCACAGTAAAGACAACAATTAAAGCTAAATATCAAATCAAACAGAAAAGAAACTGGGAAAATACAGTATTAAAAACAGATTTAGCAAAGCAAAGGCAAAAATACCAAAACAAAAACAAAATCCTAAAGTAGGAAAAATAAGATAAAAGCTAGGAGAAAGGGCAGCCCAGTTGGCTCAGCGGTTTAGCGCCGCCTTCAGTCCAGGGCTTGATCCTGGAGACCCAGGATCGAATCCCACGTTGGGCTCCCTGCATGGAGCCTGCTTCTCCCTCTGCCTGTGTTCTCTGCCTCTCTCTCTCTCTCTATGTCTCTCGTGAATAAATAAATAAAATCTTCAAAAGAAAGTTTTCTTTAAAAAAAAAAAAGGCTAGGAAAATAGGAAAAGCAGGATGCCTGGGTGGCTTAGTGGTTGAGCGTCTGCCCTTGGCTGAGGCTGTGATCCCAGAGTTCCAGAATCAAATCCGCATCGTGCTCCCTTTGGGGAACCTGCTTCTCCCTCTGCCGATGTCTCTGCCTCTCTCTCTGTGTCTCCCATGAATAAATACATTAAATCTTAAAATAAAAATAAAAAGCTAGGAAAAGCAATTACCAAACAGTCTAACAGAAAAACTGGAAGGCTGAGGCTGCTTTTAAGACCTTGTCCAGAGGGATCCCTGGGTGGCGCAGTGGTTTGGCGCCTGCCTTTGGCCCAGGGCGCGATCCTGGAGACCCGGGATCGAATCCCACATCGGGCTCCTCCCGGTGCATGGAGCCTGCTTCTCCCTCTGCCTGTGTCTCTGCCGCTCTCTCTCTCTTTATGTGACTATCATAAATAAATAAAAAATTTAAAAAAAAAAAGACCTTGTCCAGAAAACAAAAACTACTCCTGAAAAGATAAATATTGTACACCCAAAAAGCAGAAGGAAGTATGAGGAAATTTTTTTCTAAAATTACAAAAAAAAAGTTCTCAATCTAATATAATCTCTTTGAAGAGTCATTTATTATCTTTCTGCCCTTTATAAGTACCTTATACAGAGCTCTTAATACTAAAATTAAATCAATGTTTATGTTTTGGATATGTATCACTGATAAGCTGGTGAATTTTTGGCTAAACTACTAATGGAAATGAAATAAAGAAACTTGAAAGAAATTGTGAGGGATCACATACCTAAGAGAAATTAAACTGCCCTATAAATTTAAGATTTCTTTACTCTGTAGCAGTTGAGTAAGATACAATTAAAAAAAAAATACAGGCTGATCAAGATCTATTACCAAGTTATTACCTATGAAACTTTGGACAAGACATTTCACTACTCTGGGCTTCCACAATAAATGGAGGTAGGTTAGCTTGACGATCTTAACAGTTTAAACCTTATAATCAAAAGTATATTAACAGATTATTCTTGAAAAAAACAGAATAAATATCAAATTGCAAAAAGCAACATAAAATAACTTTGACAACAGAATGAATTATTTCTCCAACTAGGTTAATATTAGTATCAGATAGTGCTCTAAAAGCACTTACCTGATACTCAAATCTCCCCACAGGTTAAAACAGCAGTAACAAATACTGAGTGCTTAAAATACTTAATCCTCACAATGAATTTATGGTTTAAGTACATTTATTATCCCCATTTTATAGACAATGTAAAGATTAAACTTGTTTCAAGTTCCATAGCTAATAAATAGCAGAATCAAGACCCTAGCAGTCTGATTCCAGAACCTACATATTAGTTTGCCTGAAATTAAAATTTGCTACATGATTGGTAAAATAAATGACCTAGAATTTACAGAAAGGAGGAAAAAAATTAACAATTGCCTCTCTCAAAAAGAAGAGAGATTAAACAAACACCTGAAGTGAAAGGAACCATATTCCAAATTTGAGATTACTAGTCTGCAGAAGTATAACTCAAATTCTCATACAAAACTACTTAAGCAAAGACCACCTATCTAACCAGTTAAATTTTAACTTGAGTCTCCCTTTAATAACTACTCTGTTTCTAGAAACAAAGAATTTCACCAACCTACAATATTTTTATAGCAAATAAAATCTCTATTTAGGAAAATCATTGTTTATAGTCAGGGTTAATGTTGGTGGACCTACTTGAAAAATGAAAACCTACATATAAAATTCAACGTTCAGGATATCTGGGTGGTTCAGTAGTTGAGAATCTGCCTTTGGCTCAGGTTGTGATCCTGTGGTCCTGGAATCGAGTCCCACATCAGGCTCCGGCATAGCCTACTTCTCCCTCTGCCGATGTCTCTGTCTCTCACTCATAAGTAAATAAATAATAAAAATCTTTAAAAAGAATAAAATTCAATATTCAAAAAGTGTATTTTCCGGTTCTTAACAGTTTCAGTTTCACTGTATCATAGTACAATTTCAATCATTACTACTAAACTCAATATCAAAGTAGCAATGCCTCAGCTTTCACAGCCTGCCACTTAATAATGGTTACTTTAAGCCCTAGCTCCTTATCTGTCAAGAGGAATAATCACAGAACATATTTCCGAATTGTTTCAAAAACTGTGTGTGGCACTCAGTGTTAGCTATGCTGATCAGATAAAATTTCTGGGAATTAAATATTTAGTAAAAGTCCTTAAAAGATGAGCATTAGAGAGATGCCTGGGTAGCTCAGCGGTTGTCGTCTGCCTTTGGTTCAGGGCGTGACCCCAGACCAGAGTCCAGGGATGGGATCGAGTCCAGCATCGGGCTCTCTGCATGGAGCCTGCTTCTCCTCTCAATTCCTATGTCTCTGCCTGTCTGTCTCTCTCATGAATAAATAAATAAAATCTTAAAAAAAAAAAAAATGAGTACTAGAGGGCACCTGGATGGCTCAGCAGTTAAGAGTCTGCCTTTGGCTCAGGTCAAGATTCTGGGGTCCTGGAATTGAGCCCCACACTGGGCTCCCACAGGGAGCCTACTTCTCCCTCTGCCTATGTCTCTGCCTCTCTGTCTCTCTCATGAGTAAATATATAAAATCTAAAAAAATAAAAATTAAAAAATTAAAAAAGATAAGTACTAGAGAATAATTCTCAATTATTACACTTGTAAAAGTCATGTAAACTATTAAGAATTTCTGACCAGGGCGCCTGGCTGGCTCAGTCAGAAGAATGTGTGACACTCGATCTCAGGATCGTGGATTTGAGCCCCATGCTGGGTATAGAGATTACTAACAAAATAAATAAACTTTTTAAAAAAAGGTATTAAAGTATCAAGAAGAATAACTTTTAAAGATAAAGAAACCGGGATCCCTGGGTGGCTCAGCGGTTTAGTGCCTGCCTTCAGCCCAGAGCATGATCCTGGAGTCCCAGGATCGAGTCCCGCATCGGGCTCCCTGCATGGAGCCTGCTTCTCCCTCTGCCTGTGTCTCTGCCCCCCCTCCCCCGTGTCTCTCATGAATAAACAAATAAAATGTTTTTTTTTTTTTTTTTAAATAAAGATAAAGAAACCTTTGAAGACAAAGAGTGAGCCATAATGTAAACTATAAGCACTTTGGTTTATAATGATGTTTCAATGCTGGTTCATCGAATGTAACATATGTACCATAATAATGAGGAACACTGATGATGAAGAAGGCTGTGCTTGTGTGGGGAGGAGGCAGGTGGGAAATCTACACTTTCCTCTCAGTTCTGAAGTGAACCTAAACTTGTTCTAAAAGATGAAATCCATTAATTAAAAAAAAATACATGTATAAACAGTATATAGTAAACTATTTGTCTGGCATTATATAATGAGGTACCATTTTTTCTACCAGGGTTTTGGGAAAACTTCTAAACACCAGTTCAGCAACCAGCTAAAGTACTTGTACATTCCTCCTTTCCCATCCCAAAGCGTCTAAAAGTTAAAATAATTAATTTCAATACCATCAGGTTTTTTTTTTTAAGATTTTATTTATTTGAGAGAGAGCGAGAGATCATGCACACAAGCAGGGGAGAGGCAGAAGCAGACTCCCCACTGAGCAGGGAGTCCGATGTAGGATCGATCCCATGACCATGAATGACCTGAGCCAAAGGCAGATGCTTAACCGACTGACCCACTCAGGTGCCCCAATATTATCAGTTTTTTAATGCACCATGCTATTACTTTTTAATAGTATTTGTCATCTCCCCAAAGTGTTTGAGATCACTAAACAACAGTGTAAAGTCTAGTAAAACGTGGCTTTTTAAAATAGCAATTGAGGGGCAGCCTGGGTGGCTCAGCGGTTTAGCACCACCTTTGGCCCAGGGCCTGATCCTAGAGACACGAGATGGAGTCCCACGTAGGACTCCCTGCAAGGAGCCTGCTTCTCCCTCTGCCTGTGTCTCTGCCTCTCTCTCTCTCTCTCTCTGTCTCTCATGAATAAATAAAAATAAAATCTTAAAAAAATAAAATAAAATAGCAATTCAGTGATTGTCAACAGAGTTGATAGGTTAGAGTCTCTGGGTACAGATGTACAATTTGTTTCCTATACACACAAAACTGGTCTTAGGATGAGTTTAGTCTTTACTCATACCTGAGAATAACAAAAGCTATTTCCTTCTAAAGCAGTTACCTATTGCCACTTTCTACTTGCCATATGGCCCATGACTACGTATCTTAGAATTTACTGCTCAATATACAAGTGCAGAAGAAAAAGATTCTTCAAACTTAATTCCACATACTTCATGGGTTCTACAACTCTCTTCTGTTTAAAAAAAAAATGCTATCTATATTAGTAATTAAACTGTGCTCCCTACATCAATAATTTTTAAACTGTGCTCCCAGTAGTCCTCATGGAGTTGGGGACCAAGATACTAGGAGAAAACAGGATCAGGGACATTAACAAACAAAATCAGAGACAACATGTTCTGCAGATTTAAAAGAAAAAGTCTGAAGCTGCATGTCCTATGTGGTAGCTTCCAAATGGGAAAATGACATTAAATGGAACACTGCTTAGCAAAATAAAGGAACTATTGATACATGCAACAACTTGGATAAATATCAAGGAAATTATGTTGAGTGCAATAGAAGAGCCAATCCCCAAAACATCATATACCATATAATTCCATTTACATAAGAGTCTTTTTTTTAAATGTATCTTTGCTTCTCAGCTTTTTTTTTTAATTTTTATTTATTTATGTATTATAGTCACACACACACACACAGAGAGAGGCAGAGACACAGGCAGAGGGAGAAGCAGGCTCCATGCACCGGGAGCCCGTTGTGGGATTCGATCCCGGGTCTCCAGGATCGCGCCCTGGGCCAAAGGCAGGCGCTAAACCGCTGCGCCACCCAGGGATCCCTACATAAGAGTCTTGAATGACATATTATAGAAACAGAGAACAGATTAGTGTGGTTCTAAGAGAGCAACACTAGGGATTCTTGTGGAGATGGAACTGTTCTGTATCTTAACTGTGGTAGTGGATACAGGAATCTACCTAAGTGATAAAAATGCAGAGAACTAAACTTGGAGAAATCTGAAAAAAGGGGGCAGATTTTAGTATCAATATTCTGGTTGTGACATTGTACTACAGTTTTGCAAAACGTTACCATTGAGGGAAACTGGGTAAAGGAAAAACATTTTCTCTGTATTATTTCTTACAAATGCATGTAAATCTACATTAAAATTTAATTTTAAAAGATGACATTAAAATCGATGCCTTCAAACCTTTGAGTAGGATAGAAAATTTCTTATGAATGAAATCTAACACTGAAATCTAAGCATGTATTTTGATTCCAGGATGAAAAATAGCCTGAATCCCCCTATGCTTTTCCCAAAGATAGCTAATGTCACCTTGAAGTACTATGTTAAGGAGGCCACAGCCAAATACAATGGGAGAAGGCCTCAAGCAATCAGTAATGTCTGCTAACAGGTACGGTAGGCATTTGTACCTCATATTTGCTATGTCTGTGGTTAAAGAGGATGGCAGGGGAATGTTCCTGCCTGTACATCATCCCACCTACCAGTTAGGTTCCATGAAAAGCCTAGAGCTTCCTGGAGAATAGTTCCAAAATCACTTGCCAGAGGAAAATACTTACTGACTCAACATGTGACATTAAAAACTTATTTCACTGGTAAACTCTACCTGACCAAAGCAGAAAAGAAAAAAATAAGCTTCCAAAAAAGTAGTGTTAGAGTCTACTGTAATTAAAAATCAAACAAAAACAACAAAAAACCTGCATTCATCTTTTAGTCAATCTATTAGACTGGTTCATTCTGGCTTTTTCAGCCTTTAAATAAGTATTCCACCAAGTAAGGGCATAATTTTTGACAGAAACAATTAAAATTGATAATAATTTTATTCTCTCATTGTTCATTCTAGTCTCACATAAAACAATATCCTCTCCAGGATTAACTGAGTATTCCTTCAACCACTATTTTCATCATTTCTTTCAGATTGGAGATCTTGTGTCTTACTTCCCTATTTAAAAACAATGTGTATCAAATCTAATTAACAGGATTTAAATAAATCTTTCAGATTCTACTGTCTATATTTTATTATCTCAGACCTGGGCTGAGTAATTTTCTAAGTGGTCTCTTTCCCTATTCTAACTTGACCTTTAAACCAGTGATCCTCAAACATAAATCCACAAACTGCTACTTTTCATATACCTGGGGCTGGGAGTTGAAAATGATGGATTGCTAGGCTTCACTCCCAGAGATTCTGATTTAGTAGGTCTAGGATGTGCCCTGGATGTCGTATTTCTTAAAAAAGCATTTCCTCTAGCCTTTATTTTATAACAGTTGCTTAGACAGTGAACAGGTATACTTCAAAGTCCACTAGTATCCTAATTTTGCCCTCTTCAAAAAAGCACAGTAGCTTACAGCAATTACAGTTAAGTTCCTAATCTTGACATTAACAAATTACCCTGTTCCATGCTAAATCCTCTGATTATGCCAGTCCTTTTGCTATTGTTGGCATATCTCTGCTCATTCCCCTTCAAATTTTCTTTATTAAGATTTTATTTATTTATTTTGGGGAGAAAGAGAGAGAGAGAGAGAGAGAGAGAGAGAGAACACACACATAGGGGAAAGCAGCAGAGGGAGAGGAAGAGCAGGCTCTCCGCTGAGCAAGAAGCCTGATACGGGGCTCCATCCCAGGACCCTGGGATCATGAGCTTAGGGAAAGGCAGACAACCAACTGAGCCACTCAGGTGCCCCTCCTTCAAATTTTCTAAAGTAATATTCCTTTACATATATCCATCCCACCCAACAAAAATCTTATTAAACCTTCAAGGATCATTAAAGTACTATGCTTTCTTGGAAGCCTTCTCAACTTCTCAACGTAAACTTTTTTTCTATATAACTAGCTTTGAGGTCTTTAAGCAGATCAACCTCCTGAGGGCAGTACTCTCAACTATAAACAAAACTTTGGCCAGGTTACCTAAAAAACTATCCCAGCTATAAAGCCTGTTTCACATTAATTTCTTAACTTCCAAAGAATGTATTATATATTTTTAAGCGACTAGCTTACATTTTGACCCATTATTTTGAATTAGCTATTAGATGCTAAGCTTCCGGGCAGCTCGGGTGGCTCAGCGGTTTAGTGCCACCTTCAGCCCAGGATGTGGACCTGGAGACCTGGGATCGGGTCCCATGTCGGGTTCCATGCATGGAGCCTGCTTCTCCCTCTGCCTGTGTCTCTGCCTCTTTGTGTCTCTCATGAATAAATAAATAAAATCTTAAAAAAAAAAAAAAATAGATGCTTAGCTTCCAAAACTGGATCATCTACTTTAGCCTATACCAAGAACTGAGATATTTATGTTTTATCTATCAATGCCTAAAATGGTTTAGGTTTAGATACTACCTAAATTAGTCTTGATTAAATCACATTTTTCCTTAGCCTAACACATTCAATGCCCACCTCCCCTTTTAGATGAACAGAAATAAATCTTAAAATACCTGCCACAGAAGAACATCACTGATTTCCTCTTGGAACTTTTTTGGTTCTTTATAATTTTTTCTTTCACTTATCACATTTTTTAAAGATTTTATTTATTTAGTCATGAAAGACACACAGAGAGACAGAGACTCAGGCAGAGGGAGAAGCAGGCTCCATGCAGGGAGCCCGATGTGGGACTTGATCCTGGGACTGTGGGATCACGCAGGCACTCAACCGCTGAGCCACCCAGGCATCCCGTCTCTTACTACTTATAAAATGTGGTGTCTCTCAAAGCTCAATCCTCTCCATTATTAGTATCCAACAACCTTGGATTTCACCATTCATTCCAGTTTGATTTCCAATTCCTAACCATCTACAGGACATGTATCTACTCAAGTATCTCCCATCCCTGCAAAAATCAAATGTTCAAATTGAATCTCTTCCATATACTTTCCATTCATTTTTGTTAGTACCCCACCCTCCCAGTTCTCTTTTTAATCCTTGTTTTCCAGCCCTCTATTACATTTGCTCACCTAGCCTTTTGTGCCTCCCCAGTGTTTCAGATTCCTTCTAAGTTTCCAAGCCCCGCCCCAACATCTTCGTCATCTGAGTAATTTCCAATAATCATTAACACTTCCAGTTTGTCACCATTCGTCCAAACAATGGACAAAATCTTGCATGTTTTTCAGCACTTCTTCCCCAGCTTATAGGGCAACTATTCTAGTAATCAAAAATGTAAAAAAAACAAAAACAAAAACTCATATTTATCTATTTAATGTATTTACTGAGCATATACTATGTTCTGGATACTGCTATATGTGCTAGAGAATGAGCAGTAAACAAAATTAAGTTGCCCTTAAGGCCCTTTTAATGAGCTAGGGCAATCTAACATAAATCAAAGGTATCTCAGAGTAGCTTTAAGTAATTGCCTTTGATAATGATTTGTATATTCTCATTACTTAGCCAAAAATTAGTACTTTATAAGGATCAATAGAGAGCTATGATTTTTTTCAAATGACCTGAATTCAAATTCTAGATCACTCTCTTTTTTTTTTAAGAGAACAAATGAACAAATGGCAGTGGGGGTGGGGAGGAATCTTAAGCAGGTTCCACACAGCGCAGAGCCTGATTCAGGGCTCTATCTCACAACCCTGAGATCATGACCAGAGCTGAAATCAAGAGTCTGATGCTTAACTAACTGAACCAGCCAGGTGCCCCTTGATCAGTCACTCTTTAACTATGTGATCCTGAGTCTCCCAGGCCTCTTATGAAAAATGAGTAATATGGGCAGCTTGGCTGGCTCAGTGGTTTAGCACCACCTTCAGCCCAGGGTGTGATCGAGTCCCATGTTGGGCTCCTTGCATGGAGCCTGCTTCTCCCTCTGCCTGTCTCTCTGTGCCTCTCATGAATAAATAAATAAAATCTTAAAAAAAAAAAATGAGTAAAATATCTACCTTGCAGAGTTAGTTATCAACGTTAGTGCCTTCTCTTTTAGAATTAAAGGCATGAAGTTCCTATTATTCAATCCAATGATAATTTACTCAATCCCAGTCACAAAAATGTTGACCACTGAAGCCACTTAAATAGTGAAAAAACAAGCAGCTCTATTATTGTCAATATCTGAAAAGATCTTAAAATTTCACGTTTAAAATACTTACTATGAAAATCTTAAGTCCAAAAAAAAGAGCAATTTCTAAGTATTCAGCAAACCACAAAATCAGCGAGACAAGCAGAATGAGTAAGAAAAAATATTTGCTGTGTTTAAACCATTTATTTCTACATTTCCCCAATCCTTTTAATCCCAAGACTTACAGTAGTCAATGATCAACTTGTTCCTCTTTATTTGTTAATATAAATAGAGAAACAAAAACAAAAACCTGGGAATAAAAGGACCAGTGCGTAACAACTAGAAAGCTGAAGCTTAGGGGGAAAAAAAAAACGTCCATACATCTCACTCCCAAAAACGAATTATGCAATTAGTAGATCTAAGCCTCCATTAAGAAAATTACTCAGATATGCAGACTTTACTAACTTATTACATGTCTTGTTCAAGCTTTTAGAGTAGCCTGTCTTGAGCAGGCATATAATCACTGAGAAACTATACAATAAAGGAAAAAATTGAAATCACCTATGAAGTTGGTTAGATACAAGCGCTATTATTGACCAGTATTTTTGCTATGAGATAGGCTACATCTACTTTCACTTTCCAACTTAATTTTAAAGACCTGTCTTTCCAGAGAGAAAACATTATGTACGTACATAAATAAAAAACAATCAACATGGGGACACCTGGGTGGCTCAGTGGTTGAGCATCTGCCTTCGGTCCAGGGCATGACCCTGGAGTCCCAGGATCAAGTACCATATCGGGGTCCCTGCATGGAGCCTGCTTCTCCCTCTGCCTGTGTCTCTGCCTCTCTCTGTGTCTCTCATGAATAAATAAATAAAACCTTAAAAAAAAAAATCAACATGTACTAAGTTGACTGGCCACCCTTATAAAACTCATTGGTACATAAAAAAATTGCTGTGTAAAGTTAGGGGCTAAACTAGAAATACTGTTCTCAAAATCCTTAATGAACCATTTACTTCAGGATATAAGAAGCATCAAATTTAAACTCCCTGTGAGAGTTTAGGCTATACCAGCAGACTCCTTTTAAATCTCCTTTTAAATCATTCTGGATTAAATTTAAATGATAAATAAGATATTCTCAAAGTAATTACACAATAAAAGAACTTTTGTCCTTTGGCACAATACCAAGTCCATAAGATCTGCCAGTTTTTACTTGGAATTCAAAAATCAAAAAGCTACTACATTAGTGTATAATTAATAGGTTATTACTAACATATAGCAACCATGTTACAATATATCAAACAATTACAGGCTAAAATTTGAAAACCACACAAACTGATCCCAGGGTTATTAGCCAACACAATTATCAGTTACTTCCCTTAGGAAATATGTGCAAGATCAGCAAGCCAAAATTAGTAGCTACCATAATGCTTTCACACAGAAGGCATTCAACATTTCACTAAATGAATTTAGTTTCACTAAATGAATCTAGTTTACAACATTAATTGTTAGAAGAGTCCAAAGAAATCTCACAAGATAATAAAGGTTATTGGATCTTGATAGATCAATGCATGTATTTAATTCCACAAATACTTGAAATCTGTCATTCCATCTAGATAGAACCCTATAAAACCCGGTGGATAAATCACAGATTCTGAAATAGCATTTTAATTATTTTTATTTGGTGTATGTGTGTGCAGTGCATGTGTGCTGTCTAGCACTGGGCTTCATCGAGGGTAACTGGAATTGAGGAATGTATTAGTTTCCTAAGGATGCTGCAACACATGACCACCAAACAACAACTCTGGGGACCAAAGTCTGAAATCAAGATGTCAGCATGAAAGAGCATTTTAAGATTTCCAAGATACAAAACAAAAACAAAAACAAAAAACGAAACAAAACAAAAAACAACTACCAAATATAGGATTCATCTCTTTTTGGATTGAAAAAAAAAAATCTGCATTTATATATATATAAAAACAAAACTCGAAATTTGTGAGTTCATCAAAATCAGATAACATGGAGAATCACTTAAAAATTATATATATCTTATGGGCAGCTCAGGTGGCTCAGCGGTTTAGCGCCTTCGGCCCAAGGTGTGATCCTGGAGACCTGGGATTGAGTCCCACGTCGGGCTCCCTGCATGGAGCCTGCTTCTCCCTCTGCCTCAGTCTTTTCCCCCACGCCCCCCGCCCCCCACCTTTCTCTCTCCCTCAATGTCTCTCATGAATAAAATCTTTTTTAAAAATATTTAAAAATTATATACATCTTAAACATTGTATTTTTAATTTAAAGTACCATTCAGCAATATTTTAGCATCAGGCCAAAATGTTCTCTTTGAACATGGCTCCCCTACTTGGAATTTTGGGTTCTCATTCTTGTATAAACCACATCTGTTGATGCATTGCCTACAGTTTTTGGTTTTAGATTATTTCAAAGCAAGAAATTACTTAGATATCTGTGGAGCAATGTGAATGCAGACTTCCTTCTAGAGTTGTATTTGCATTATTTTCTCCCATTTTCTTTTAGTTACCTTACCCACACCTAACAACTTTCTTTAGCAATTAGTGTGTTTTTAACAAGTTTTCCAAAGTAGTTAATTTAGTTTTCATTTAATTAATTCTCTCTTCACCCTCATTTATCATTGGTTTATGTTATATTTAATAATATAAACACAAGTACAATGGGATTAGTGAATTTGGAAACAAACATGACTCTTATGAGCAATTAGTGGAAGCAGCACAGAGTAGTTTACATCATTCAACATGCAATTGGTACAAATTATTTTTTTAAGATGTATTTATCATTTTAAAAGATTTTATTTATTCAGGAGAAACACAGAGAGAGGCAGAGACATAGGAGGAGGGAAAAGCAGGCTCCCTGCGAGGAGCCTGATGCAGGACTCAATCCCAGGACCCCGGGATCACAACCTGAGCCAAAGGCAGACGCTCAACCAACTGAGCCACCCAGGCGCCCCAAGATTTATTTGTTTTACAGAGAGAGAGAGAGTATGAGCGGGAGGGGGACAGGGAGAGGGAGAGAAACTCAAGTAGACTCCATGCTGAGTGGAGCCCAAGGAAGGGCTCCATCTCAGTACCCTGAGATCATGACCTGAACTGAAACCAAGAGTCAGACACCTAACCGACTATGCCACCCAGGCACCCCTGGCAGTAATAATTTTTAAATGAAGGTTAAAGAGTCTTCTATAGTATCTACATAAAATGCTTCAGGAAAAATACTATATATGAATATATAAATAAGCCATAAATAGTGATCACCGCAGCACGAGAGACAATAGCAATGGAGTCAGAAACTCACTTTTTTCCAGAAACAGCTACAACACAAACAGCTGAAGAGCTTACTAAGAATTGTACTTGTATTAACTCACTGAATTCTCAAAACGACGCTATAAAATAGGCTCTATTATTATCTCAGTTTTGCAGATCAAGAAACTAAAGCACCAAAAGATAAGCAACTTGCCCAAGATCATGAGGCAATACAATCTGGTTTGATTATGATTCTAGTTTCTACTATTAAGCCTGTGCAATATTGCCTCTATTGTTTTGAGCTCTTTTAATAACCATATATCACCACTTTTATAATCTTAAGAATTAGGGCAGATAATAAATAATCATGTACCAGTCTGTCATTCCCCAAAGCAGATTTTTTAGTAGCTCTCCCATAAAGTCCATTATCTTTTATCCTGGCATTCAAGGCTCACCACAACTTGATCACAATTTGTACTGCTAAATTCCAATCCAAGACTTTTATGCAAATAACATGTGGATTCTGGAAACCAATAGATTGTCCCAAATTTGGATGTACAAAAACACAAAACCTAGAGAGTTTGTCACATGACACTGCACAAAAACTAGTATTCCTTCATTCAGAGAATCTAAAAATAGTGGCCTGACTTCTCAAGAGGACAGTCATCATGGTTTCTTGGAAAAGTTTAAAGTATCAAGAATTATGACCTAAATTTTAATTCTCGGTCAACCACTATTTAACTATACGACCTAGGGAAAATTATTTAATCTCCCTGGAATTTGGTCTATTTGTAAAATAAAAGGGAAGAGGTAGAACAGTGTAAAAATCAGCTGAGACTAGTAACTAAAATGCAAATTCAAGGCTCCACTAGATATGATTAAGTAGGTCTAGAATGGGGCCCAAGAATGTTTGTTTTAGTAAGCACTCCATGTAAATAATACATGTGGTCCCTGGGCCAAAATTAAAAATACTTAACTAAAGCATTTCACAAGTCAATTCTAACTGTAGTTTCTTAACTTCAGTCAATAGGATGCTACTTTACATATCCAGGACACAGGCTGTGGCCTAAAAAGAAAGTACTTAAATTCATCATGGTATTTGTTTTTGCACCTCTCACTCTGTACTTTTTGAAGACAATAGAATATTTTTTAGTAGTGCTACAAACTGAACTTTCATTCTCTTAAGACACAAATACAGTTGATTGAAATGTATTTTTTTTAAGATTTTATTTATTTATTCACAAGAGACACAGAGAGATACACACACAGGCAGAGACACACGCGGAGGGAGAAGCAGGCTCCATGCAGGGAGCCCGACGTGGGACTCAATCCCTCAATCCCGGGTCTCCAGGATCACACCCTGGGCCAAAGGCGGCGCTAAACCGCTGAGCCACCGGGGCTGCCCTGAAATGAATTTTAAATCATAATTAAGCACCTACAAGATGCTAAGATGCAGGTGTATCATCTTATTAATCCTATTTTGAAATATGACCTTAAATTTCTCAGAAGGAAAGTTGAAGTTTTAGAGAATATAACCTCCACTGTGCAAGTATTCACAAAGTCTCAGAATTTTCTTTTCCCAATTTTCTTTGAAAATTTCCAAAGAAATTAGTAATTTTCATTCCACATGTTACCAAGGGTTTAAATCAGTAAAATATTCAAATTATCATCCAAATTCACTACCAACATTTTGCTATCACTAAAAGGAAACATGCCAGATTGATAAAAGTATCATTATAATGTAACTAAAGTCTGAATAAGTATTTTCCATTTCTTGTCCTCCTGAACTTTTCTACAAGTATTGTATTTGTTCCAAAAATCACAGACCACTTTGTTCTAAGAGTTAGAAATGTTTGATGCTCTGATGAACCATCTCACCAACTCTTTTTAAAAGAGTAAACTTCTATTTATGCTTTAAAAAAAATGATCTCAATAATTTCAGGAAAAAAGTTTTCTTCAAAATAATTCTTTAAGGTTTTTTTAATGGAAAAGGGGAATAACATCATAATTAAAATACATATTTTCAGTCTTGTCTTAGAAATCAAAATGGTAGCATTAGCAGCAAATCATAAACCTAAACAAACTGTAACTCAAGACTCATTTAGCAATAATTCTAAAAATGAAATGAGGAATTGGAACTCCATAATTTAAAAAAATAATTATTATTTAATTATAATTTAAAAAAATAATAATTTAACAACCTATTTATTTTCTGTATTCTGAATTTCAAATTAGACCAGCATTCAGGAAGCTATTTTAAATCCCCTTTGTGCAGAAAACTGACACTAATCTGATACTATCCAAATTATCTACACTTTCCTTCCTTACATTTTTTTTTTTTTTTTTTTTTTAGCTGTTGTGATTACAAAAGCGATCCATATGTCTCACAGGAAAACCAGAAGAGAAAAGAAAATTCCCACAATTCCAATTACCCAGACACAAATCATTGCTAAAAAGTTTGGTGCATGTGCAGCCACATAGTAAAAATTTATTCAGGCAAGAATCATCAATAGACACTAACTCTAGGCAAGTCTGACAGGGAACAGAATATTTACACAATCTCAAAAATACCTTCCCACAAATTACTTAATGGCAAAAAGAGAAACAGTAACTATACAATGGAGAAGCTACTCCACATCTTAACCAAGTAATCAAAATGAACATACTGGTAAAAGGCAAACAAACATTAAGTGCCTCCAGATGATTAGAAACAAAACAAAACACATATTGCTTAATTAGTATTCCAGAAAAAAAGGCAAAATCTGAATCTAATCATGAAGAAACCTTAGATAAACCCAACAGAGGGGCACTGTTTAATGCTAGCATGCCAATGCCATGAAAGACAAAGAGATCTGAGCACTAAATGCAATCTCTGATCCTGAATTTGGCGATTGCACCAGAAGGAAAGTGCTAATAAGGGGCATAATTGGGACAGCTGATGAAAATGGAATATGGACAATAGACTAGATAAAAAGTATTACCTCACTGCTAAATTTCCTGAATTTAAACACTGTTAAGAAAAGACACTTGATCTCAGGAAATGCATACTTAAGTAGAAGACACCATTCTATATGCAATGTATTCTCAAATAGTTAACTTTTTACATGTACAGAGAAAATAATAAAGCAAATTGACAATGTAAAAAATCAGGGGATCTGATTAAAGGGTTTAATGGAAGTGTTACACTGTTCATGTAACTTCTGTAAGTGAAGCTATTTTAAAATAAAAAATTAAAACAAAAAACCTTAGTTATTTGGCAGTATTCCTCAACATATATGTTTACATATAATATTTGTATTTTTAAAATTAAAAAGTGGAATCATCAGTTTGATACTAATTATTTAGTTTCAGAGGCCCTCTCAAGTACATCTGAACATCCCTGAAAAAAGGCAATTATTTTACGATGAATTAAGTGTCCTTCTTTTGCTCTCTATCCAAGCAAACCACCCCCACACCATAAATACCCACTCTACCACCATCTCCTTAACCAGTCACAGCTAATTAAAGGGATCAAGATGGAGAACAGTGGCTTACTGACACCTTGCCAATTCCTGTGAGGTCTAACTGTACTTTCTTCAAAAAAGTTCTCCAAGATTTCCCTACAGTCTTATAACAAATATTTTACTTAAGCTAGTTGGAGCTGATTTCTGTACCTTGCATCCAAACAAACCCTGAAACAGCAGGCTTTTGAGAAGTAGAAATAAACAGTGCAAGGGAAACAGTAGCTACTTAAATTAATCTTTTGTCTGTGCTTGAAAAATATGGTTTTCCTGGGAGCTTAATGGTAAGATGTAATAAAGCTGTGTCAATTCAGCCAATTATGCAGCTTCATTTAAAGAGAAGCAGCAGAAAAGCAAATACTTGAAAAGGAGCAATCTTATTTTCTCAAGAAGAGCTACTATGTACCAGATTAAGCTCAGAACCCCATCGATTAATAGCTAATGAAGCAGAGTCCCAACCTTTGAGTCAGTCACATCAAGGATCTTCCCATCTCTTGCCACATTATTGAAGAGAAAATGGGATTTCAGATTCCTGAAACTTGTCTTTCTTTAAAACAACATACAAAAAAAAAAAAAAAAAAAAAAACCAAGAGGAATTTAAGAAATCTCTGTAAAAATGGAAAATAGAAACTATTATATTTCATTATTAGTCTGTCAAATAAGAAAAAATATTAGGAGAGTTAGCTCTCTCATATAGTCTTCTGATATGTAAACTTTTGAAAAAACAAAACTGTTTCCCTGATAATATCCTAATACTTAATTCTTTTCACCACATTCCTTACTCTCTGCTAAAAACAATTGACACTAGACTTTACCTTATTCTTAAACCAGTGAGAAAAATGGGAAAATATATTTAATCTTTAAACTTACTTAACTGAAATAAATTATAGTAAATTAAAATAAATTATAGTAAATTCAGTTCAAGTCTTTAAGTAAAAATTATGTTTTAAGTATCTTTTGAAAATGAAAGTCAAAATAGATTTAAACATTAAAATTTTTTCTGGTCTCAGATAAAATGTTAGACAACATAATTCTGTGAACTTGAACTTTAAAATTATCTTATGAACACCACAAACCAAAACTATCTCAATCCTACTGTTCCATTACTTAACTTTATGCCACAGGCTCAGACCTTAAACGCTGCAACCATGTTAGCTATAACATAGATGTGATTACTCAATGTTCTTTCTCAATTATAAGCTTGAAGACCAAGATGTTTATTCCTTTGGATTAACTCTAAATTAAGCAAACATCTAAGAGTTGCTAGAAAATTATCTCTCTCTTCCAATGTACAACTAAAATAAAGCTGCACAAATTTTGTTCCTTAGGTCCGGTCTTGAACCCAGATTTCACATTTAAGACTTTAAATGCAAAAATGCAAAAATAAATATTTTAACTACAAATAATGGCCAAGTAGTTGATTTTTCAATGAATTACTATATTATAGGTAATTTGTGCATCAAAAGCCATAGTATGTTTTGATGGCAGCTTAATTCAACACATCAAAAAAGAATTCTGATTGACCTGTTGCACTGAAAAGTCCAAGATCCCAAACAGCTTAAATAGTCCTTGTAAATAATCAAATCAGATTTTCCAATAAAGCTGGAAAGTTCATCTAACAATACAAAAATGGCTTTCCTAAAACTATCTAAAAATAAAATTTGACGTATGAGCTATGAAGAAAAAGGAACTGACTTCATATTAAGTGAAAATATTTTCAAGTGAAATATAAGACCCAACTATTTTCTTGACTCTGACTTACGTAAAAAACACTAGTTGCTAATGGTTAATCAAAACATCTCATATTCGTAAAGATACAAATAACACCTAATTAACTTAGCTTTAGTCACCACCATTTGATTTTTAATGCAGCACTTAGCATGAGTGCTCACAATAACAAAAAAATTCCTTTGGTTAATTCCTACCTCTATAAAATACTGTTTAATTGCAATAGCAAGATTTTTAGTTAATTACTCTTACTTCAGATTTGGTGCGCTAAAAAATATTGCTCTTCCACATTAAGTTTTTAAGTAATACATATTATCCTTCTAATGTTAAAAAAAAAAAATAAGGCTCTTCCCAACATCTGTAAATTACAAAAAAGACAGTAAAAGAGACAGTATGCCACTCCAATTTTAAACTCAGCCTAAGAGCTAACATTTATACAGCAACATCTGAAATAGTATCCTTGCTATTTTGCCAGGCAACACAAAAGAGTAATTTTACCATAAAGTAAAAATAATTCCATAGTCCACATTAAAAATTCTTCCTTAGGGCAGCCCGGGTGGCTTAGCGGTTTAGCGCCGCCTTCAGCCCAGGGCCTGATCCTGGAGACCCTGGATGAGTCCCATGTCAGGCTCCCTGCACGGAGCCTGCTTCTCCCTCTGCCTGTGTCTCTACCTCTCTCTCTCTCTCTCTCTCTCCTCTGTGTATTCTCATGAATAAATAAACAAAATCTTTAAAAAAAAAAATTTCTCCCTGAATACAAGTATTAAACATTTATTCTAGCGTATGACAAGGAACAGTCCCTAATCACCCTGAATATTTGAGATACGTTTGCTTAAATGAAAGCTTTAAATTCAAATAATTGAGCTCCTACTCTCTCCTGTGAATAAATCTTTTGGAGATGAAAGCTAATTACACACTATAAAAATATTTTTTAAAAAAATAAACACAGTATCTTTAACAAAAATTCCATACTAATATTTCTTTAGCAGGTTTTGATAGCTCTTCAAAGTCCTTTTGGTTTTCTCCACTTTAAACATTCAATGATAGCACACATTTAAGCCCCAGTATTAACTTCCAGAAAGGCATAACTGTTGGGATTTACGTAAGACACTTTTAAAAATAAAACCATAGGTGTAAGGGTTTGATGCATGAAAATGGGTACATTATTCTTAGACATAAGAAACCAATTTAAGAAGTTAGACTTTCACTAAGACCACTAAGGTATGTCCCGACTTTTTAAACGGTTTTCCTCACTTCCTCATTTTATATCCAAGAAGTCCTAGAGCTTACTGTGGTATACATGGTAAAAATTCTCTGACTCAAAGCTGTAAGACAGACAAGCCAAAATTGTGAAAGAGTTTTTAGAGATCTAAAGAGTTGAAGGGAAATGGAGGAGCTCTGCAAAGGTTCTAAACTTAAATTGAGATCAAAGGGATCCTATAACGTACACTGACAACAAAAGGGAAGTATGATCAAAATATAGTCTCTAAAAATAAAATCTGCTCTCCAATTACATTATGATTTCCTACAAATCCACTCAAACAGATAAACACCTAATCTCTCAAAACTCAGCTACCCTAAGAACAAAGGCCATTTGACTAGTTTCCCCCCAAGAGACCTACTGCTTCAAAACTCAGAGAATAAAAAATCATGCCTAAGTTTTTAATAAATTTTCCTCTACAATTCTAAACACAGTCAATGGAGTATACATTAACAAAAACCAAACACTGGCAGTATTTGTTATTTATAAGTAACCATTTAAAATAAAATACAATATACTTAAAACAAGCAAACAAAATCCAACAAAGCAAGGAAGCAGGCCAATATGAAGAAAAGTACTAGTATGAAGGCAGCTTTTCTTATAATTTCTAACTTGGTTTTGTTTATTTGAAGCCAAATAAATTCAAATGCTTTGTGTGTCTAGACCTGCCCAAGGTCACTATCAAGGAAAAAAACAATGGGTGTAGACAGTGTTCCCTCCCATGGCTGCATAAACCAAATTTTCCTAAGAATATACTGATTTCCTACATTAGATACTCAGTTAACTAAGTACCAACCTTCCGAACCACAGATCTTAACCACATAGTCTATAAAACAAACGCACAATCTTTACACAGCAGTTATGGATCTAGACTTATATGATCCCTCAGAGCATACTACAAATGAGTATTGACCAGAAATCCCTACACAAACGCCTACTACCCACGAACACTTCATTTTATAATAAAATATTTCAAAGATTCTAAGGTTGTATGCTCAGTCTTCCATGATGAAACTCTCTAGTTCCTACGATTATTGTGTGTAACAGAAACTTAACTAGCTCATATATGATCTTCATGATTCTTATTCCATTGTAAATATTAGAGCAGATTTTACAGTGGAATAAAAGAATCATGAAAGGGTGTATACTCTTGAACCTTTTTAAACAACTCCTGGATTGAAAGGCACTCATCTTTCAGTTATTCCACATCAGAATGATCATTAAACGTCATTAATGGCCCACTGCTCAGTTCAGGCCAAAAAGATCAACCTCCCACTAGAGAGATGAATTCTAATCATTCCCACTTTTTAAAATATTGTTAAATGACACCATTTAATTTTCTGCCTCAATCTATTAGATTCTGAGATTAGCATAAAATAGCTTCAAGACCGTGTACTATGGTATGGTGTTTAAAGTTATTAAAACAGCTAAGTTCCACATCCCAAAATAGGTAAATGGGCATGGGGTGGGGGGGTGCTCAAGAACTAAAGCCTTACTTTTCTACTTACATAATTATGACAGCATGGTATAAAACAATTTTTAAAAGGCAGCAAAGTGTGGAGCTGCACTTCATGAAATATACAAACTTAGAAAATTCTTAAGGAATGCTCAAATACATGAGAAAAATGGATGCAAAATATAATAGTGGAAAGAACAAGCATCTCCACACCCAGTGAAGTAACAGGTTTAGGCTTGTTTGTACAGCTCCCTAAAAATTAATCTGAAAGAGTACAAAAACCAGAACTCACAAAATTGGTCAAGAGGTAGACGGGAAACATTTCACTCTAAACTAAAACATCTAGTCACACAAAATGTTACACTTATATACTTACTAAACCTTTTTAACTTACTTTAGCACAGTGAATAAAAAGCACCTGGGACTAAACCAAGTAAAAACTATTTCTTACCCTTAATATTTTCTTGAATATTTTCTTTTATGTTTTATGTTTAAGAGCACCTACCCTCACCACTGAAATTTCTAAGACTACCTGAGTGTTTTTATTTTTATTTTATTTTTTTTGAAAGTAATGTCATTTTCTTTGCCTCTCAGGGGAAAAAAAAATCAACAAAATTAATCAACACAAGCATTGTAATTTGCAGTAAAATCAACACATTTTTGTAAACTATTTGGGGAAGAAAAACAGCACAGTCTTTTCATGTAAACATAATAAGCCTGTAATATGCTGCAGACAAACGCACTGCATGGGGTGTGGAGGACCCGAGCTGATTAGATTACCACAACATCAGCCTGGGGCCGCCATTTTTAGAATCTGTAAAGGACAAAAGAGGGAAATTTCACTTTTTACTTCCCATCTCGGAAAATAAAGGAAAAAAACGGGGCTATTTCCCAATCAGGTATTGATGTCTCCAGCCTAGAGTTGAATGCACCTCACTTAATTCTCTCCAAGGTCTCCAGAACTCCAACACCTTACGTTATTCACATCTCTAAAGGAGGGGAAATAGGAGGAAAAAAAAAAAAAATCCCGGGGTTTACTCCAAAGCGAACTCTAGCGATTTCTCTTTGACTTTAAATTGTATCATTCCTAAGACAGACTCTAGCCAGAACGGATCTGCACGGAACTGAGGCCAGTGGAAGAGAGCACTCCGGATTGTTTTTTCTCTCTCCCCCCTCCCCCGTTTAGCACAGTGAACCGTTTGTTTCTCTCCTGTATCTGCTGCCACAGTGTTTGTGCCAATCCCTTGGTCAAAATAAGCTTTTCTGAAATGTGCCATATTGTGGATTCTAAGCCTCCGGTACGGTAAAGGACGGCGATAATGCCAGAGGAGTGGGGGAGGAGACTGAGAAGGCTGGGTACTGGGGTGACCACCTCAGGGGCGGGTTTACCCTCTCCCGGGGAGGATGAGGAGCTGTCTCGTTCTCCCACAAAGGGAGATAGAGACCCAGGGCGTCCTTTTAACCCCCTTCGTATTTACCAGAACGTTACACCGGAGACTGCCGGTCCATTAAGGGAAGAAGAAGAAAATGGGGCCTGCACGGCTTCCCAGCACCTGAACGAGATGCGGTCGAGGAAGGGAGGGCTGGCAGCTCCTGGGACCGCTCCGACACAAACCCCGCTAACAGTCACAAGCCTCCCTCCTCACCCAGGCGGCCCTAACCCGCTGCCAATGAGGAGTGCGCCCCCTCCCTAACTCCCACTCTCAAGGGGGTTTAACTGCCAGTTTCCCCTTTCCCCAACCCCAAAACCCGCCATAATGCTCCCTTTCTAGGGACAGGGGAGAGAAAAGGACAAATGCGATCCAAACAAGCGACGTCTTGCCCCAACCCAGACACCTGAGAGTCAACGTCGACTCCCCCACCCCCGCCCCCCCAAAAAAGGATAAAAATGGGAAAGCCCCCTCCCCTCTGAACCACGCGTCCCTCCACCCCGCAAACCCCAAGAACTCCCCCAAGGAGGCGACAGGCACTGACCTGTGATGTTCACACACCAGACACCCGAACCCCGTTATCTGCTCGACCCTCAAGCAGCCTCTCCACACCTCCGCGAGCAGACGACCCCCCGACAGCAGCCACTGCGGACACAGGACCCGGCTCCACACACCCCCTCCCCAAACAGCAGCGCGCAGCCTCTTCACCAGCAACCCAGGAGTCGGGGAGGGGGCCCCCAGACGGTCAGCAGGAGCGCAGAGGCGACGGCAAGGCTGCTCAGAGTGTCTGTACCCTCTCTGTCGCCGCTCCCGAACTCAGGCACGGTCTCCGACTCGGCCCCCTGCGCCCGCTCAGTGTCACTGCCTCTCGCTCTGGGAAAATGGCGGCGACGGCGGCGGCGGCCGCGGCGGCGGCGGCGGCGGCGGCCGCGGCGGCGGCGGCAAGTGCACGGGGCCCGCCCGCCCCGCTCCGCAGGGGCAGAGGGGGAGGGGACGAAGCTGCCCGCCGCCATTTTGCTTGTGGGCTGCCGCCCGCCGTGGCCTCTTCCACAGAGGCTCGAAGATGGCCAACTGGAGGCGGAGAGCGGGCAGAAGCTCCGTCTTTTTCACAACAGATGCATTCAACAAGTCACCGAAGGTTTGGGGAAGTTGCGGTGTTTGGTGGGGTTGGTTCTTGACCCCCTTTCCCTGAGCGGCCCTCCAGTCTAGGTATCGGCGAGCTCGGGCACGCCACCCCTGGGCGGAAGGATAAGGAAGGACTGGGGGCCCCGGGAACGAGCCCCCCCCCCGCCATCCCCCTCCTAAAGCGATGCACCCTCTCCCACTGCCCAAGCCACCTCAGCCTCAGCCCCCCTCCCCCTCCCCAGTCTGGCCTCCAGCGCTGGGTGAACTCGGTTGGGTGTCACTCGACGCCCACTAGGGGCTGAGGAGGCTCCAGTGCGCAGACTCCGGGCACCGGATAAAAGCGGAGCTGGAGCGTCCAGCGCCGTCTCGATGGAGGAGCGAGAAACGGAAGAGGTCGGGGGGAGAAGCAGCAGGAAAAGTACAGCCACCGTCAGCGCCGCTTTCCTGCCACCGTGTATCGGGGTAAAAAGCTGCCGTTGCCGTCGGTGCAGTTGCCGTCGCCGCCTCCTACTTCTTTTGGCCCCGGGGAAGGACTTCCCCGCCGGCGGGACATGTGCGGGGTGGGGAGCGGGCGTTCCTTTATGTGGCGGGGATTAAACGAGGGAGGGACAGAGAGAAGGTGATCTCGAAGAAGAAAGGGGGAAGGCCAAAGAATAAAACAAGGGTTTTCCCCCCACTAAAATGACACGGTGATTCCGGTTCTTGTTTTCGGGGTCTTTTCACCCGAAATGGCGGTTTCCGTCTTCTCGCTCCGCAGGGACCCGGAGCGCTTGGTAAGCGGAGTGGGGAGAGGCAGAGGCGGTCCTCGCAGCCAATCGGTGCCTGAGGTGTTCCGACGGGCGCGTCGTGATTGGCTGGCGATGACCTCATGCTGCAGCAGCGGGTGGGGCCAGAGCCGTCGGGGGAGGCTGTTGCAAAGGCAGTGAGGGAGAAGTGACGATGGCGATCGTTGCTGCCGCGGCCGATATGGAACCCAAGCAGTGGCGAAGAGAATCTCAAGGCTCTTCCCTGAGTATTTCCTCCTGTCCCTGCGCGAGGTGAGGGCCCCGGCTCGGCCTCTGCGAAACTTTGGGGCGCTGGCGCGGACGAGGAGAGACAATTCCTCCCCATGACTTTTGTAACTGCGTCAGGGCAAGATGGCGCTGGGTCTCCTTGGGGCGCGGGGGGAGAGGCACGTCCACCGCCGCCGCAGCGCATGTGACCGGGCTGCATTCCTGTGGGGTTTGGCTCCGACCCAGGCTGGGGCGGGGGAGGGGAAAGGGCTTGGGCGGAGGAGACTGTGGTGCGGTCGGCGTTGGCGGCCTGAAGAGGAAGAGATGACTGTTGGCGAGCGCTTCCCCTCCCCCATACAGCTCGCAGCTGCGGCTCCCGGGGGAAAGCCCCTGGAGGGACGCTCCTGACGGGGTGTGACAGCTGTTGGTGGAGGAGAAGGTCTGGTGCCCTATTTTCTTATCTACCTTTCTCCTTGCGAAGTACTTACGTAAGGTGGCAGGTTCCTAGTGTGGGAGTCGCCATCAACTGTGAGCCCCTGAGGGCCGCTGGCCTGAGCGAGACTAGCTGGGCCACAACGTCAAGAAGTATCAGTTATTTTCCGGGAAAACGTAAAGTTGCTCGGATACCAGTAGACAAATGCTTACTAAATTTGGAAGCAAGTGTAAAAGGTGTAAATAACACCCAGGAACACTTAAAATTTCCTGAGAGTTAGAAGAAACCAAGGAATATGCCTTCGGAATTTTGAGGACCCTTTTCCTTTTCAGGCTTTCTGTTCTTCCGTCTGTACTTCTCCTATCCTCCCATCTGTATATCCTACAAGAATGTGTAATCTTAGTGGATATGCTTTTCTTTTTTATTTAGGCGTGGTTAGTAATAACAGAATAAAAGCTGTTAGTGTTGTAATCTGTTTGAAGTTTAAGGATGTTTTCAATATTTTTGTTTCTCTGTCGCCCTCTTAACTATGGTTTTTAAAAATAAAAGACGGAAATGCTCACGCTCGGTAAATGTTATTCCTTAAGATTCCTGCACCATTATGAAGCCTACTCTGTTTAAATCACTTATGTAGAGGTATGAACTGGAGTTTTAATTTTTGAAATATTGCTAGTTGCAGGTCTTTAGTTCAGAAGTTTTTAAGTAGACTATATCGGTAGATTTATTAAGAAAGTACTGGTTTTGTTTTTGGTTATTCCCAGTTGGCCAAACAAGCATAGTAGCCATTCTGATGAAAATTTAATAGGCTTCTCCCCTTGGGTGGTGTTGAGAGCAGGGAGTTACACACAACAAAGACCTTTGCACCGAAACCTGGCTTGCTTTTTGACAGAACACATCTTGTGCTAGGAGGAAATGTTTGCTGGACCTGAAAAGATGGGTTGAACTTGGGTCAGGGTTATGGTATTTCCTTTAGTGTCAGTTGTAGACTTGAGAGTTTGAAAACACAGTTTTTTTAATTCACTTGTTTATATTTAAACCCTTGCTAGTTTTTGTGTCTTTTTTAGTGCAGTAATATGAATGAACTGAAAAGGCTGTAATTAAACTGTAAATGTGAAATAGTACAAAGATTTGAGTTCAAAGTTTGTGTTTGTCCAATGTGAATATAAACTGGGCATTTTGTCTATAAGAACTCTTGAATAACTCCAAGGATGTAGAAGTTGTGTCTCCTGTACTCTTATAGCAACTTTTTTTTTTAAGATTTTTTTTTTTTATTCATGAGAGACACACAGAGAGGCAGAGACATAGGAAAAGGGAGAAGCAGGCTTCTCACAGGGAGCCAAGATATGGGACTCAGTCCTGGACTTTGGAATCACTCCCTGAGCTGAAGGCAGATGCTCAACCACTGAGCCACCAGGGAGTCCCTAAAGTCAGATTTTTAAGGTAATTTTCAGTTACCTTAGCTTCACTTTGCCTTAATAAGAAAGAGAAGCCATTTTTCAAGCTAATAGAGACAGCCTTGTTTTTTGTCTTTTTCATCAGGATGCCCTCATTATGCCTAATTCCCAAATCTTGAACTCTAGTTTTTCTTTGGCCACGCTCCTGTTGTATTTTAAATCTACTTGCAATTATTTCTTTACTGACTACCTTCTTGTGTTGTATGTTCTCTCTGGGCAATTTCATTTGTACTTCTTACTGCCCAATAAACTCTAAATTTTCATCCTAGCTGTAAATGCAGTGTTAAGGTACACAGGGGGGCCCACAGGCTTCCTGTACTGCCATAAAATTCTGAGCTTGGTACTAGATTCCAAAGAATTTTGATCATCCATTCCTTCAGGTTTCTTCTGCTTCTCATGTTTCATTATTTGAGTAAACCATACCCGAGCCTTTTTTTTTTTTCATTTTCTTTTTCTTTTTTTTTTTTTTTTGTTTTTTTTTTTTTGTTTTTGTTCAAATCATCTCTTGTACAGTTGGAAGTTTTACAACTGGCTTTAGGTGGCAGACATCCCCTAATAGAATGCATACTGAGTGCTGTTTCATACTTGTGCGTCTTTGTCCACACCACCTGAAGTACTTCTACTCCTGGATAACTTGAGACTTTGCCTCCTGAAACTCTTCAAATCCTTACTCCCAAGTCATACCAGCCATTCTTTGTGTTAATGACAGCCCAGTGCCTGACCCTTGGTTAGCATCCAGGTGTACCAAGTTTTTTGGTTTCTTTTTTCTTTTTTTTTTTTTTTAAATTTTTATTTATTTATGATAGTCACAGAGAGAGAGAGAGGCAGAGACATAGGCAGAGGGAGAAGCAGGCTCCATGCACCGGGAGCCTGATGATCCCGGGTCTCCAGGATCACGCCCTGGGCCAAAGGCAAGCGCCAAACCACTGCGCCACCCAGAGATCCCAGTTTTTTGGTTTCTTTGAGGTGGATAACACTCTACTAATAAACTGTGCAGTGCAAACTGGTAAAACCTAGCTTTCACACTTTTGACCACCAGGGTTTGAAGAGGAAATGAAGGATTAGGGAGGCTCACAGGCAAGGTTTCTTCCCCTTTGATTTATAAGACAGGGGATGGGGATATTTCTGCCTTCAGAAAGGTAGGAAGGAAAAACTGGCCTTATTTTTCAAAATCCATACTTCTCAAATCTAAAGAACATTTACCTACAAACCTGTATAAACACCAGCGATTATTTGGGTTCCTAATTCCTTGATGAGTTTGGGGCTTCTCAAGGTATATTTACTATTGGTTGCTCGTACTAGAAGACCCAATTTGCTGTGCCCTTGAGTTTGGTTTTTATCTTTTTTTTTTTTTAACTGTCCTTTATAAGTGTCCGTGTGCCAGCCTCTGGTAGCTACGTATGTTTTATGTATCATGAAGTTGGCACTCCTGTAATAGGGCTTATTAAAATTGCATGTAAAATGAAGTTCCTCAATAAGAATTCTAAGAGTCAGATTTGAGCTTTAAAACAAACATTGTGATCTTTTTTTTTTTTTTTCTGTGAAAAGCTTTTTAGGGTATTTTTGAATAGTGAATTTCTTTCAAAGCTCAAGTTCAAAATACTTGAAACTACATGGGACTTTCACTGGATTTTATTTTTATATGGTTTTTCTTCTGCCTCACCCCCACTTTAATGATCTAAGTGTAGAACAAAAAGATGTTGAAAATTGAACTTAAACTATTAAATATACCTTAAAATGTTATGGTTAAAGAGACACCACCTGATTAGTTATTCCTGAAAAGTGAATTTAGTGTTACCTTTTTCTTGCTTGGCAAGGTGTTATTTCCGTTGTTAACACTAAATTTGAAATTCGTTTTTGCAAATAGTACTCAAACTTGCCATGGTTGTGGATACCTTGAGTCAATTTGATTGGTTTTCTTAAGAAAGAGAGGTTTATTCTTGAGTGTTCAGAAAACATTTTTAAATTTAACTGCTTTCTGCTATTCAGAAAGATCCGGCCTTGGGGTGCCTGGGTGGCTCAGTCAGTGGAGTGTTGTTGATGGATTCCAGCTCTTGGGTTCAGCTCGAGTTATGATCTCGGGGTCGGGTTATGATCTCGGGGTCGTAGGATGGAGCCCTGTCCTCATCAGGGTCCACACTCAATGGGGAGTCTACTTGAGATTCTTCCTCTTCCTCTGCCCCTCCCTTTGTGTGAGAGCTTGCATACTCTTTCTCAAATAAAATACATCTTTAAAAAAAGATCAAAGGCACCTGGGTGTCTCAGTTAAGTGTCTGCCTTCACCTGAGGTCTCTCAATTTTTTAAAGAAAAAAAAAGCTATACTCTCCCTGATAATTGTTCATGTTTGAAACATCTTTTAAGTATGGAGTTTTATTTGGAAAATAGAGAAACTAATAGTATTCTCCTTCCATCTGAATGAGGCAGATAGGAAGCTAGCAAAAGCTTGCAGAGCCCACTGTTCTGTTCTCTGGAATGATTTAACAGTAGATGCATAAAATGGGCTCTTTAATATTCAGTGTGAACTGTAAACTTTAGTATCAAATGTAAGAATGGAGCCAGTGAAGAAAATACTGAGAAACCTGTTGGATGTCCTTTCTTTGCTTAGAATGAGTGGTAATTTACAGAATAAAATTTCTGAGTGTACCTAGTTTCCCAACTCTGCTTATTCTATGGAGAGCTTGTGATTGTGTTTGCTTTCTTTCTTTTTTTTTTTTTTAAGGATTTTTTATTTATTTACGACAGACACAGAGAGAGAGAAAGAGGCAGAGACACAGAGAGGGAGAAGCAGGCTCCGTGTAGGGAGCCTGACGTGGGACTTGATCCCTAGTCTCCAGGATCACACCCCCAGGCAGAAAGCGGCGCTAAACCGCTGGGGGGCCACCAAGGCTGCCTTTGTGTTCGCTTTCTTTCTTTTTTTTTTTTTTTTTAATTTTTATTTATTTATGATAGTCATCACGGAGAGAGAGAGAGGCAGAGACACAGGCAGAGGGAGAAAGAAGTAGGCTCCATGCATCGGGAGCCCGACGTGGGATTCGATCCTGGGTCTCCAGGATCGTGCCCTGGGCCAAAGGCAGGCGCTAAATCGCTGCGCCACCCAGGGATCCCTTGTGTTTGCTTTCTTAAAGAAAAATATCTTATGTCATTTTCCCTTCATTGTTTCTGTTTGCCACAGGCGTTGAAGAATGTAGAATTTATCTTGTATTTCTTTTTTTTTTTTTTTTTAAGATTTTATTTATTTATTCATGAGAGACACAGAGAGAGAGAGGCTGAGACATAGGCCATAGGCCGAGGGAGAAGCAGGCTCCATGCAGGGAGCCTGATACAGGAATCTCTCCCAGGACCCCAGTATCAGTACCTGAGCCAAAGGCAGATGCTCAACCACTGAGCCACCCAGGCATCCCTTATCTTGTATTTCTTATAAAAATTGGATTTGGTGGTTTTTGTTTGTTCCTGTTATAACCACACCACAAAACAGCCTTGTCTTTTTGAGGGACAATATGTATCTTCACTGAACAACTATCTCTTAAATAGTACTGGTCCTGATAAATTGGTTATCAACCTACAGTAAATGATATTTCATGCAACTGAAACAAATTGAGTTAAATTATATAGAAAGTTATTCTGAGAGATTATGTCACTTTAATATTCCTTATTCTCAAAGGTATTTTTTAAAGTGCCCCTCCCAAAATGTATTGATATTTGTGTCTCAAATATAAAACTGTAATCTGGTTTTCCGGCTCTGGTTGCTTTGTTCTTGAGACAGTTTGGAACTCCAGCTCTAATTTGAATAAAGTAATTGGCATTTCTATCGTATTTAAGACACACAAGACATGGGACGCCTGGGTGGCTCAGCGGTTGATCATCTGCCTTTGGCTCAAGTCATGATCCCGGAGTCCGGGGATTGAGTCCCGCATCGGATATGGAGCCTGCTTCTCTCTCTGTCTCTCATGAATAAATAAAACTTAAAAAGAAAAAAAAAAAAAGACACAAGGCATAATTCCCAGCCCTTAGGTTTTCAGTTAGTTCGGCAATATAAACTACTTGGTAATTAGAACTTTTGAAGCATTTATATATAAATGTTTACTTGTTAGTTTTTCCCAACCTCTATTTTTTTTTTTTTAAGATTTTATTTATTCATGAGAGACAGGAGAGAGAGGCAGAGACACACAGGCAGAGGGAGAAGCAGGCTCAACGCAGGGAACCTGAGGTGAGACTTGATCCTGGGTCTCCAGGATCACGCCCCCGGGCTAAAGGCGGCACTAAACCACTAAGCCGCCGGGGCTCCCCCCAACCTTTATTTTACCTTTTTAAATTTAGCTCAAGTTTTAATACCATATTTTTTTGTAAAGATCGGTTTGATGCTAACCGTTAACATCACAGAAAGATTATTGGTTAATAAGTTGAGGATATAACAAATGGAATTAAGGATTTTGATCCTAGTTCAGTGAGAGTGGAGTGGAGTTGTTGGGAAGTCTTTAAGCACTCAAAATCTTTAATTGCTAGTGAATCCCCTCGCCTCCAAAAAGGAATGCTGAGCACCCAGAAACCTATTTGATACTATTGTATATACTTTATCTCGGTTAGGTGCTTATCTCACCTGAGGTTTGCAGAGCAGTAACTTCCGACACCATTCTCTCTGACCTCACCAAAGTTTATATTCCTTGTCCTAGTTAACACTGTCTGAATGAACACTTAGTTTTAAGCTGAGACACAGGACAGTGAGATGTATTAGGACTTGTTTTAAATCTTACCTACCGGGATCCCTGGGTGGCGCAGCGGTTTGGCGCCTGCCTTCGGCCCAGGGCGCGATCCTGGAGACCCGGGATCGAATCCCACATCGGGCTCCCGGTGCATGGAGCCTGCTTCTCCCTCTGCCTGTGTCTCTGCTTCTCTCTCTCTCTGTGTGTGACTATCATAAATAATTAAAAAAAATAAAATAAAAAAAAAATAAATAAATCTTACCTACCTTTAACCTTAGGGTAAGGGACTGATACTTAAAAGCCTTTAATAATGTAAATGGAGGAAGAGCCTGAATGAGAGTAGGAGTAAAATAAGGAGGTGGTATATAAGACTTAAAGAAATATCCATGCTGGTTGCCTGGATCGGGAGTGAAAAAAAAACTGACTTTAGAAAAATAATTGTTTTAAATTTATTAAGTTTTCAAAGATGAGTGTCAAAGCTGAGTGTATTCAGTCCTAATGGAAGAGGAAGAAAGTGGAAACATTCATATTTAAATATGAGAAGGAACAGATTCTATTTGTCATCTTCTTTAGATGGCTAAATTATATGGCATAAAGTCACAGGAAAAGAATGCACAGCATAAGAAAGTGATCATTGTGATCGTTTGTATGGTAACATAGTAGGAGTAAACTACTATAAATGTATAGTAAACTTGTCAAATTCCTGTTATATACTGAAACTAATAAGTCAACTACACTCAAGTTTTCAAAAAATAAAATTAGGAACAAATAAAATAAGTAAATACAAATTATATGCCAGTACATACTTAGTTGCCAGAGTCTTATTAGTCATAGTAAGAATATTTTGTCCAAAACTATCCTAAGGATACAGTGTTAGGTTATTTTGTAATTCACAGAAATTATAGCATTTTAAAGTACCCTTTAAAAAAATCTAAATGGCTCTCTAATTAGAGTGGAATTTATTTTAAAGATTTTTTTTTTTTTTTTTTTTTGAGAGAGAGAGAGTTGGAGCACAAGGGGCAGAGGTAGACTCCCCGCTGAGCAGGGATCGGGATGGAGGGGCTTGATCCCCTCCATCTGGAGACTCTGGGATCAGGACCGAGCTAAAGCCAGAGGCTTATTAACACTGCCCAGGCACCTCATGAGTGGAAATTTTTTTAAGCCAAGTTGTTTTAGGTTACAATTTTAGTTTGTTTTTAAACCTGAGGTTTTCAGTTATTCATCACCTACTTTAGGTTTCCTCCTCCTTTAGACAATAAAACAGCATAAATCCGTTCTGATAACTCTGAAAAACGTACACTGGTTAGTTAACTCTTTCAAACCAGGTTGCTTCAACCACCAGTGACTTGATTCCTAAGGAGTAAAGTAAGCCAAACGTTAACTAACCTTGTAGGAATTTATAAACCTCTTCTTTTTACATGTAAAACTGAACTCACTCTGAGCAATTTGCACCTTTCCATCACATACACATTATGCCCAGTGCCTGGTTCCTATTGTCACTTCAGTGTTTTTGAGATAAAGAGGGAACCTATTTCTACTCCTTCCTGAAGATAACTATTTTTTCTAAGTTTTATTAAGTAATTTCTACACCCAATGCAAGGCTCAAATTTAAAACCCCAAGATCAAGAGTCACATGCTTCCCGACTGAGCCAGCAAGTGCTCCAAAAATTAGATATGCAAGAAATGGCATTTTTTTCTTCTTCTGTAGTCAAAACCAGCAAAAATAATCCTTATTCTCAAGTTCATATGATAACAATAGTATGTAGTGTAGCCACCTCTCCTGTCTTAAAAACAACTTGTCTGACCACATCTTTTGCAGGACAACAATCTGGCTACACTCTTTATTCCCATATTCTGACTTTACTGCAAGTTAAAGGGCAAATGGGAGTTAAAAGGATAAGAGGCAACGTCAAATGGATGTTTGAAAAATCCTTTAAGAATTAAATGACCGAGAGAGGAGCTATTCTAATAACTTCAGAAGTCAGGATTCATATTCTTAGAGAATATGGAAAAACTATATGCAGTTGTCTACATTTTGTGAAAGTTCTGTATTATGTGCTCCAGATGCAGGTGGTCTTCTAATCATGTAGTGTTGAATTGCTTAAAATGTATACCTTATTGAGAGGCACCTGGGTGGCTCAGTTCTTCAAGCGTCTCTTGATTTTGTCCTAAGTTGTGATCTCAGGGTCCTAGGATGGAGCCCCATGTCTGCTGTGCATTCATTGCAGAATCTGCTTGTCCCTCTTCTTTGCTCCCTCCCTCTGCCCCCCCTTCCTCAAATAAATATAATTTAAAAAATACATGTGTGTGTACATATATATGTGTGTATATATGTATGCACACCTTGTTGAAACTCTTTGGTTTATATGCTAATACCCTTTGCTAGTTGCTACTTCTGTCTTTCCTGTTTTCATTAGTTGGTTTCTTCCTCTTAACTGTTGGTATTTCCCAGTGCTGTGTCCCCAGCCACCTTTTCACCAGTTGTGTTAATTTCCACATCTTTGTTTACTGAGGACTCCTGAATTAAAACTAAACAGATTCAAAACTGATTTTTTTCTCTCTCAACTTTTCCTTGAATTTCTTTTTTTTTGTCAATGATTCTCTTCTAGCTTAATTCATATATCCAACAGCTTTCCAAAACAAATCTTTTTGCTTAAAATCTTCCAAATAATTTGCCAGAGGTTGAAGATCATGAACACCACTAAAATTAAAATGACCCTAATTTCAGAGCATCTGAGTGGCTCTGCTTCTCCCTCTGCCCCTCCTCATGCTGTCTCTCACTCTGTCTAAAATGATTAAAAATCTCTTAAAAAATTACCCAAGTTTCAATATTTGCTCTTCCAGGGGCACCAGAGTGGCTCAGTCAAGCATCTGACTTCAGCTCGGGTGGTGATTTGAGGGTCCTGGTATCCAGCCTCACTCTGGCTCCCCACGCGGCAGGGAATCTGCTTCTCCCTCTGCCCTTCCCCCTGCTCTCTCGGTCTTTCTCAATTTTTTTTTTTTTTTTTTTTTTTTTTTTTTAGAGATTTATTTATTCATGAGACAGACGGAGAGAGAGGCAGAGGGAGAAGCAGGCACCTTGCAGGGAGCCCAATGTGGGACTCGATCCCGGATTCTGGGATCAAGCCCTGAGCCAAATGCAAGCACCCAACCGCTGAGCCACCCAGGCATCCCCCTCAAAAAGATTTTAATATTTGCTCTTCCACTTAGGGTGAAACTTTAGGTGATTTGTTCTCTTTAGTTTCATAATCTGTAGAGTAGGTAAAAGAGTAACTATTTTATCTTACTGGTATTAGGGATTAAATGAGAAGTAAACCTCCAGGAGCAATTTTTGATTTGTTGTAAACAGTTTTTTTATCTCCAGAAAAATGAGACATTCCTTTTTTTTTTCTGTACCTTTTATGTTCTTTTTTTTTTTTTTTTTTTTTTTTAAGTAGGCTCCATGCCCAGTGTGGATCCCAATGCACAGCTTGAACCCGGGACTCTCATCTCAGAGTCGGGCACTTAACTGAGCTACCCAGGCACCCCATATATTTCTCTTTTCTGTTCACCTACGAGATGTCGGTAGGCAGGATCTCACTTATCTTTGTAGCTAAAGTGCAAAATTCTGGCATATAATAGGCACCCAGTTTTGTTGCACAAAAAGCAGATAGCTTTGATGAGAAGTGCCTGAAAATTTTGCCATGCCTTATGTTTATGGGAATAATAGCAAGTCAGTGAACTGTGTAACTGAATGCAACATGCTCCAATTTATTCTTTATACCATCATGTTAAAGACTTTGAGGTGTTTTTTTCTCCCTACTTTTTGGACACCAATATTTTGCCAGTTTTCTTCTCAAATCTGGTTCTGTCTGTCGTGTTCCTCTATTTGCTGAAATGTTTGCACTTGTCCTTATGCAAGCTAGGACTAGGCCCTTAAACTTATTCTAATTTAGAGTCAAGCCAGGTGGATATATACTGTAAGCATTCAGGCAGAACCCCTGCTCACAGGTAATGTGTCTCACAGAGGAAATCAAGTTTTGGTAAAATATTTGTGGATTTCAGTGGTGAGAGGGGCAGTGAAGCACAACATAAGAAACCAGTTTGACTAGACTTGCATGCAGCACATAGATAAGATTGGAAAAGAGGGTGGATTGTGACCAGATTTTTTTTTTTTAATTTAGAGTCCTTTGCCAGTGAAGCTCAATCAAGCCTTATATATATAATTTTTTTCCCCCATTTCTCTTTTGAGGAAGTCCTCTCAGAGAGGGTAATGGCTGGCATAAAGTCTCAGAATAGGCCTGGAATTCAGATACTGCTAACTAATTCCAAATTGAAAACTAGATCACTAGTCAAAGTCTGTCATACACTAGGTTTCCAATCTCATTCCTAATCTTCCTTAATCTGACTCTAAGGTGGGATTAGGGTTAGAAAAAGTATTTGATTTTTTTTTTTTTTTTTTTAGATTTGATTTCTTTCTTTCTTTCTTTCTTTCTTTCTTTCTTTCTTTCTTTCTTTCTTTCTTGTTGGACATAGAGAGGGAATCAGAGCAAGTATGAGCAAGTCTGATGACTTTTCCTTTCCTGTTTATGCTCACCTGTTAGAACCTATGTGGTTTTTGTTGTTTAGATTTTATTTTTAAGGGACACCTGGGTGGCTAAATTTGTTAAGCCTCTGCCTCCAGCTTCGGTTGTGATCCCAGGGTCCTGGGATTGAGCCCCACATCAGGCTCCCTGCTCATGCGTGCGCTCAGTCTCGCTCTTTCAAATAAAATATTTTTTTTAAAAATTTTATTTTTAAGTAGTCTCCACAGCCAACATGGGCCTAAAACTCACAACTCCAAGATCAAGTCACATGCTCTACCGACTGAGCCAGCCAGGCGCCTCTACAGCCTACATGTCCTTGATTGACTTGCTTCCTCATCTGTAAATTGTTTAATTATCTGCAAATGTGTAGCTTAGTGCCTGACAGCATTAGATGATAATTGGTAGCTACTAATTAATCAACACAGATTTAAGAGACTTCTGGCATTTTAAATTTTATTCTGAGAATCCACGGAACACAGACAACCCAAGTCTACTTGTGTAACAAAAGCCAGAACTGGTAATTTTGCTCCTGCATCAGGAAATTAATCTTGACATCTGCTTTCCTTATTAAAATTCTAGACCCAAAAGAATTTATTAAGAGGCTTCAAATTTCAGGTGTTTTTGTTCATGTTTGTACATCTTAAATTATGTCCATGCCTGTTGTATTTTTTTATGGCTTTAGGACAATATACAAACATTTGGCAATCAGCAGAAATCCTAACAATAATTGTTATAATATATAAATGCTACCCTCGTATGACAGGACGTTATCTGACCGTATAAAACTACCGGTGTAAGAAAGTTGTGACTGTGACTTGAAAATAGTCATAAACAGTTTTGATAAATTCCAGGTGACTTTCATGTTCTCACCACTTTCCAGTGTATTATTTCAGAAGAATTTGTCCATATATAGGTCTGGGAACTATCTCCTTTAGAAAGCAGAAACTTATAATATCTGGTTAAATTAGGGCATTTAAGAGGAAAAAACACTGTGTCATTGTTAGCATTTTTCTATAACTGCATAAATGCATAACCTGGTAATTCTGCACACGATGTTATTTTTAGAATATTTCCTGCCTAAGCAAATTGCCATATTACGCTTTTTTTTTTTCCTAAGGAGGGAGATGGGGCAGAGGGAGAAAGAACTTTTTTTTTTTTTTTTTTTTTTTTAAGGTTTTAGAATGCACACGTTGGGGCTGGGGGAGGGGCAGGGAGAGAGACAAGCACCTCCCCACTAAGCACAGAGCCCGACACTGGGACCTGGACACATCTCAGAAACCCAGCTGAAACCAAGGCTCAGGTGCTCAACAGACTAAGCCACCCACGCACTGCCTCCATATTACACATTTTGACCCAACCATGAGCTGTAGTAAATGTTTGATTTAATGCTTTTATTAAAGTTTAAAAATGTCCATCTTCACACATGGTTTAATTAACCTTACTGGTACTTAACAGGATAGTTTTTCTACTTTGCAAAAGAAATCTGTCCCAAACACAACACCTGTGTGAAACTAAAACAAGTTTCAGTGATTCTAACTTTTTTTCAAAATAGCGATATGCCTAAGCCCTTGTTTCATCATGTAATATGTCACCAAATATAGTTTCCTGGGTGAGCTAAATATTCTTCTAGCTAATACCTTTTTTTCTGAAGGTTCTTGGCTCTAACAGTTAAACATTTTGAAAAACAGTTTGATTTTAGGTGCTCATGTATCAACTGATTTGTGTATTTATATTGTGTGCCCAAAATATTGGGAGGGGGGCCCAGCTGTATTAGATAACCTATTCCTGTTTTTTTAAACATTGATACATAAGATCAGAACCAGCTAAAAATAAATACCATTTATACCCAATGTATGTCAGCTGAACTTGGATTATCTTTGCTTTTATAGTATACCACAGCAGTTGTAGTTTTTGTTTTGAGAGCAAGGGGTAGGGGAGGGAGGGCGGGCAAGGTCAGGAGAGCAAGAATCTTAAGCAGGCTCCATGCTCAGTTAGGAGCCTGACTCCAGGGCTCTATCTCAGGGCCCTGAGATCATGACCGGATCCAAAATTAAGAGCCTGACACCCAGGCGCCCCAGCAGGTGGGTTTCAGTGATAGAAGAGATGGATTTTTGAAATAGCCCTCTTAACAAATGAAGAAATTGAGGAGGGTGTATGGGGGGGCGGGGCACAGAGGGACAAGCGGACTCCCTGCTGTGTGTGGAGTCTAACACCAGGCTTGATCTCAGGGCTGAAGTCATATACTTAACCAACTGAGCCACCTAGGCGCCCCAAATCATTTTTACTTATTTTTAAAGATTGTATTTAATTTATTTTGAGAGAGTAAGACAGCAGCAGGAGGGAGAGAAAGAGGGATGGGTAGACTTTTCACTGAGCAGGGATGTAGGGCTCAATCCCAGGACCCTGGGATCATGACCTGAGCTGAAGGCAGACACTTAATCGACTGAGCCACTCAGGTGCCCCTAACTTATTTTTATTTCCAATACTTTTTTTTTTTTTTTCCAATACTTTTTATATCCTGTGCCTTGATCTCTCCTGGGTGATCATTAACAGAGTAGGTAGCTAATTTTTGCTTCCTATTTTTACTGCCCCCTCCCATTTTTTTAACTCCTGTACTTTACAGATTTTCCTCTTAATCATCAACTGTACAGTTTCTGTAATTAATGTAACAGGTATACTCTTGTAAATACATGTGTATCAGAGTATTAACATGATACTTGGAGTGCCTGGCTGGTTCAGTCAGTGGAACTGTGGCCCTTGTCCTTGAGGTTGATAAATTCAAGCCTCACATTGGGTAGTGTTTACTTACACTTTTTTTAAAAAAATAAATGTCAAATAAATAAAATTTTTGAAATGTGTTATCCTTGCCTCTGGAGGCAAGAATGAGTTTTCTTTATCAGTGACATTAAAGTTTGGTATTCTAGAAGTGCTCAGCCTCTGTAAAGATGACCAGGAGTTAGCATAGTTAAATTGAGAGGAAAACCAAGACTCAAAACTTTCCTTGTATTAAGCTACAAAATAAACTGACCTCTTAAATTGCATTTAGGTAGTAGATTACTTCCTAATTCATAGTTTTAAGTCCAAATAGCTTTCTCAGAAACTAAAAACACTAAGTAGTAGAATGAGGCTTATGCCATAAAAATCTAAGTGATAATAAGACATTAATAGCTCGGACATAAAATTGTTTCTGTATATTTCTGCCTTTTTTCTGTCTGCTAAATGGGAAAATTATTCAAGGATAAATTCTGAGAGTAGTTTAATTGGACGCCTACATCAAAGTGGGCAGTTTTTAAAGATTCAACTCTTTAGACTCTTTGTTAAGTTGTCCATATAGATGCTTGGTAAAATCAGTTATTTGTGGAAGGGAAGTAGCTGCTTGGTTTTCTTTGCATAAACTGCCCCCCCACCCTTGCTATCATGCATTCCCCCAAAAATTAAACAATACTTACGTTATGTTTTCCATTTCTAAAACAGTCAAGTCAAAAAATAAAAAAACAGTCAAGTCATATGTTTCCTGAAATTTATTTTACTTTGGTAAACTGGAACAGTTTCTCCATGCCATGCATTTTTATGAAATAACTGAAATTTGTGTGAAATCTAAAATATTCTAAATATGAATTAGCAAAGTAAAATGAAGGAACCAGATTACAGAAATAGGTCATGGGGCAGTGCTTTGGGGAGACGGGAAGAAGACAATTAAGCATCATGCGTGGAAGTTTTAATTTAATACCCTGGAAAAGAATTCTCAGTGAAAAGAAGGTCTTTGTAACTGTCATAATATTTGGTATTTTGGAGCTTAATTATTACAGCCAGATTAGTGATTTTTTTTTTTTAACTTAGGGTTCTATCATAATGTTCATTTGAAGGTAAGTGTAGGGATATTGGCTCTGATTGAGAGAAGAATAGGAAGAGTTTTGCCATCACAGGCCATGTGGACTTAAAGCCACAAATTTTTGTTTACCTGAGATTAATATAACCTATGTGTTCATTATATATGAACTTAAAAATTTTGAAAAAACTATGATTTTGAAAGTATTTCAGTATTTTTAGAGTTTGATTATTCGTGTTCTTTATAGCCTCTTTGTCTCACTGGCAGACCTTATTTTCTTGCTCATTCTGTTGTTACTGCCCATCAAGGAGACATTGTATGCCAGAAGGCTTTGAGCTACTTGAGGAAAGGGTGCTTATAAGAACAGGGTAATTATTAATCACAATAAACAGTCTTTGTCAAGGTGCCTGGGTAACTCCCTTTGTGTTAGTATCTGGCAGTGACTAGATAGCTTCTTAATAAGCAGGTTAGATTTGTTCCTTCTAAATCATGGACTTGAGAGTCTAGGTCTTAGGTCTCCTAGGAGCCTTGATAGGTTAACATGGGAAAGGTTCATGTTCTATATCCCATTCAAACAATACAGAGCCGTTTGAGAACAGGGTAACTTCAGGGGTTTAAGACAAATCAAGCAGTGTATTCATCTAGATCTTTAGGATACGAATCAACAAAGCAATTAGGAAACTCTTGTGTGGTTTTTGTTTTTGTTTTGTTTTTTGTTTTTTTGGTTGAATCTATCAAATCTATTTATATATGAGAGACAAACTAAAGAGTTGGAAAGGTTTTCTAAGTATCTATTTTGAGGGAGAAAGCGTGAGTGAGCATGAGGTGGGGGGCAGAGGGACAAGCAGACTCTCTACTATGCACGGTTCTGGGATTGAGCCTACCTGAGCTGAAGTCAGATGCTTAACCAACTGAGCCACCCACGCGCCCCAGGACATATGATTTTAAAATTGTCTTTTTGAAAAACTTGCCACATTGTTCTCATTTTGCTGTGGAATAATGAAAAATTGTGCAGGATTCATTTGGGGCTATTTGGGAATCATTCATGTGTCTCAACTCTTTTTTTGTGACAAGTCAGTCTATTAGTCATTGTAATTCATTACAAGTCATTTTGAAGTAAACAAAATGGCTTATATTTCCAACAATCTAATTAGGGTAAATCCATGAGTTACAGCCAGAATTATTTTTCAAATAATCATTTCAAAGTATTACCTAATACAAAGAAATAATAACAGAAATAGGATTACAGTTTTGTGGGACTTTTGTATAAGTGTTACAGAAATGGGTAAAGAGGGATGCCTGGGAGGTTCGGTTGATTAAGCCTCCAGGTCTTTTTTTTTTTTTTTTTTTTTTTATATATATATATATTTATGCATGAGAGACAGAGAGGGAGGGAGAGAGGGAGAAGCAGGCTCCATGCAGGGAGCCCAACATGGGACTCGATCCCCAGTCTCCAAGATCCCACCCTGGGCTGAAAGTGGTGCTAAACTGCTGAGCCACCAGGGGCTGCCCAAGCCCCCAGGTCTTGATTTTGGCTCAGGTCATAATCTCAGGGTCAAGTGGAGCCTGCCTAAGATTCTACCTCTGCCCTTCCCTCGCCCCACCTCCAAATAAATAAGCTTAAAAAAAAAAAAAGTAGAAAAAAACATACTAGAAAATTAAGTAGAATGATTTAACTGGGTCTTTCTGGATTGTAGGCTTACAGATGAGTTTTCTGCAACAGGAATGTATTACCAGAAAGCATTTGATTTTTTTTTTTTCCCCTGAAGCTATTCTAGTCTGTAATGATACTGGAAATGTTGAACATTAACTTGTACATTAACTATATGGGATAAAAACTAAAACCGCTATGGTCTCCACTTGTCAGAAACCGAAGATCTATCCTCAATCCTTTACTACCACATGTCCATTATGTCCTTAGTACTGTCCATTTTAATTTTTTTTAATTTCTTGGTCTGCTTGCCCTTGGCTTCATCACGACTACCGCTACTTCAGGCCTGGCATAGAGTAGTCAGTTGCCCTGAATATTTGCCAAATAAATGAATTATTATATATCTAACCATGTAGCGGCCTCCTTGCTTACCCTGGCTATAATCTTACCCCTTCAAATTTGTCTCTCATCCTTCAAAGTAATTTTACTAAAATGTAAATCTGATCTTACTAGAAATGCTGTAATGTTCTGTAGGATGGCGAACCAGGCCCTATGATCTGGCTCTCCCCTTTTTCCAAAGATTCAGTTGCACCTTCTTTTGCTTCCAGCCATATTAACTACCGCTTTCAGTTCCCCAAACCTTTGTTCTCTCAGACCTTCTTTAGTATAATCATCTCTTCATGGTGTACTACTTCTCTCTCTCCCCCTTGTGAATGCATCCTTCAGTTCAAGTGTTTTTCCTCTATGAAGCTTTTTCTGGTGTTTTTCCAAGCAGTCCATTGTTCTTTAAAATTCCATGTACCTTTTATCCAGCCCCATTATAGCACTTACTGTAGTTGGTTAGAATCTCCTTTAGAGAGGAGATTCTCTTTAGAGAATCACCCCTTTAGAATGTGAGCCCCTGGAGAGCAGCGTTTCACTTTGTCTCCCTGAGATAAATGCTTGCATTAATATTTGGGACAGGGATGCCTAGGTGGCTCAGCGGTTCGCCACCTGCCCTCAGCTCAGGTCGTAATTCCGGGATCCAGTCCTGCATTGGGTTCCCTGCAAGGACCCTGCTTCTCCCTCTGCCTAGGTCTCTGCCTCTCTCTCTCTATGTGTGTCTCATGAATAAGTAAATCGTTAAAACAAAAAAATACCTGAGACATAGTAAGTGCTCACTTTAGTAAATGTTTGGCTTAATTAGGTCACTTCCCTCTTTGGTATAAATCTATAAATAGCTCCTAAACTTAGATTGTGAAGAGAAGGAAAGAAGATTACAGATGAATTTTCATAATTAAATGTTTTTCTTAAATTTTCAAATCCAAAATTGCTAATGATTTGTGCCCAAGGGCAAAATCATCCTTATTCTTAAGAGATTCTTAAAAGAAAAAAAATTGGACATCCATCCCTCTTCAGTACAATAATTAGGTGCAGCTATCTTGAAAGATTAACAATACCAGATCAAACATCTGGTACTTCTATCCATTGCAGGCAGATAAAAGCCTCTCAAAACAGTGTTGTGTTGGGCAAAATGAAAATTCCTGTCCATCCTCTGAGGTTTGGTTATAAGTTTTTATTTTTCACACTTAACCTACCTTTCCAATGTGTAGAAAAAGATAACTATAAATGTAGGTTTTTTTTTTAAGATTTTATTTATTCATGAGAGACACAGAGACAGGCAGAGACCTAGGCAGAGGGAGAAGCAGGCTCTTTGCAGAGACCTGATGTGGGACTGCGGGATCACATCCCGAGCCAGAGGCAGACACTCAACTGCTGAGCCACCCAGGCGTCCCTATAAATGTACTTTAGAGAAGATAACTTTCCCATAGCTTACTTTTTTTTAAGGATTTTATTCATTTATTCATGAGAGACACAGAGAGAGGCAGAGACATAGAGGGACAAGCAGGCTCCTTGAAGGGAGCTTGATGTGAGACTGGATGGATCCCAGCATGCTGGAATCACGACCCAAGCCAAAGGCAAACTCTCAACCACTGAGCCAACCAGGTGCCCCCATAGCTAATTTTTCTTAACAGTTCAACAGCCTTCTGTTAATTTTAGAATGAAAGTTCAGGACTAGATTCTGGTATCTTACCTCAAAAGAATAGCTTTGGGCCCAGTACTATGGATGGAGATCCATAAATGCTTACCAGTATACAGCAATAACAATCTTAGGGACTAAGCAGGTGTACATCCTCAAGTGGCAGTGATAAAATATGTGTATCTCTGTGCAAAAAGTTAGCCTCAGTTCTGAATGGTTTATAGTCAACAGTGTTAATTCCCATTTTTATAAACTTGAATCATTAATGTGCTAACCAATCTCTCCCACAACTCAAGCAATTATATATTCTTTGGGAAGGTTTGGCACTAATTTAAAAATAATTTTTTGGGGATTCCTGGGTGGCTCAGTGGTTTAGCACCTGCCTTCAGCCCAGGGCGCATGATCCTGGGGTCCCAGGATCGGGTCCCACATTGGGCTCCCTGCATGGAGCCTGCTTCTCCCTCTGCCTGTGTCTCTGCCTCTCTCTCTGTGTGTGTCTCTCATGAATAAATAAATAGAATCTTTAAAAATAAATAATAAATAAAAATAATTTTTAAGATTTGCAACATTAAATATAAGTTGATATATTCTGTTTACATACATACCATCAAATTTCTTTTCCAAAATGTTGTTCCAGGTACTATACCTAAAGAACTGGTAGCAGTACCATAATGCATTCAGTTCTCGAGGCAAAACTTAATTGGTTATCTTTTTTTTTTTTCTTTTTTAATTTATTTATTCATTGGAGGGGGGCAGGCAGAGACACAGGCAGAGAGGGAGAAGCAGGCTCTATGCAGGGAGCCCGATGTGGGACTCGATCCCGGGTCTCCAGGGTCACTCCGTGGGCTGAAGGCGGCGCTAAACCGCTGAGCCACCTGGGCTGCCCTGGTCCTCTATTTCTAATAATTTTTTGTTAAAGGCAAATTTTTACTCCCAGGGTTCTAGGTCATAACTACAAAACCTTCTCTTTTTTTTTTTTAAATCCACTTTTTAAAATTAGTTTCCCTACTGTGGGAATGTTAAAATGCTGTAAGCCAGTGGTTCCCAAGCCAGTTTGATAACCATAATTATCTGGGAAGCTTATTAAACTATGCATTCCTGGGTTCCACACCCAAACTTCCGCAAAACAAGATGTTAGGTGTCATCATTCATAATTTTCTTAGGATGTAGCAATTCCTGAAGAACTATATGCTGATCTATTTAATGTGACCCAGGAATCCACCTATTTTACAAACCTCAGGTACTTTTCATGTAGTTATCTATTTAATAAAGAGATGTGAAATGAAGTGTTCCATTAAAATGTCTATACAAACCTACAGAACAAAGAATTATTTTCAGTTCTTTTTTGGGAAGTATTGCTGTAATATTGGCTTCCCCAACCTAAGAAGCTCGGGAAGACTATTGTCGCGAACCTTTTCTCAGGTTTCCTCTTGAGACTTCAGAACAGCAACACTCTTTTCAAAGAAATTTAGAATATTCTGATGAACTTTTTTTCCTCCAGTAGATAAAAAGCCAAGTATTATTAGCCTGTAAACCAGTTTCTGTGCTTTTAGGTTGTTTTTGTTTTGTTTTTGTTTCTTAAGTGTGCTAAGGTTTGTTGTGAAAGGGGAACCTTGTTTCTAAATTCCTCACCTTTAATTAATATATGAGCATCTTAAAAGGGGGAGGAGCTTTTGGGGTGCCTGGCTGGTTCAGTTGCTAAAGCATGGAACTCTTGGGTAAAGGTTTAAGCTCCACGTTGAGTGTAGAGATTACTTAAATTTAAAATCTTAAAAATTTAGGGGGCAGGCACCAGGGTAGCAGTCAGTTAAGTACAGCCTTTGGCTCAGGTCATGATCCTAGGGTCCTGGGATGGAGCCCCATGTTGGGCTCCCTGCTCCATGGGAGTCTGCTTCTCCCTCTCTCTCTGCCACTCCCGTACTTGTGCGTGCTTTCTCCCTGTCAAATAAATAAAATCTTTATAAAAATTTAATTTTTTTAGAGGGGAGAAGAGGGGTACCTGGCTGGCTCCATCAGTAGAAGATGCAACTCTTGGTCTCTGGGTTGTGAGTTCGAGCCTCACATTGAGTATAGAGCTTACTTTTAAAAATCTACAAAGGGCAGGACACTTGGGAGGCTCAGTGGTTGAGCGTCTGCCTTCAGCTTAGGTCATGATCCTGGGGTCCTGGGATCAAGTTCCGCATCGGGCTCCTTGCATGGAGCCTGCTTCTTCCTCTGCCTATGTCTCTGCCCCTCTCTGTGTCTCTCATGAATAAATAAATAAAATCTTTTTAAAAAATCTGAAAAGGGAGCAGAGAGGAACTATCAACTATTATTTCAATATAGTGACATTTCATTCTAGTTTTACAAGGAATCAATTCTGAGACGTTTTAGGCAGTGTGACCTTTTTTTAATTCAGGTTAATGTTGGGGTGCCTGGGTGGCTCAGTGGTTGAGCGTCTGCCTTTAACTCTGGGCATGATCCTAGGGTCCTGGGATCAAGTCCCACATCGGGCTCCCTGCAGGGAGCCTGCTTCTCCCTCTGCTTTGTCTCTACCTCTGTGTGTGTCTCATGAATAAATAAAAATCTTTTTTAAAAAAAATTAAGGTTAATGTTTTCTCTTAAAGCTCAACCAGTAACGTTAAATTCTAGAAGTGTGACTCAGTAGAAAGAAGCAGCATTTCGTTTAGTATTACTAAAGAGTTGTAGATCTTAAGAAGTGAAGTCATGAGCTAGGACTTTTTTTTTTTTTTTTTTTTTTTGATAGTCACACAGAGAGAGAGAGAGAGAGAGGCAGAGACACAGGCAGAGGGAGAAGCAGGCAGGCTCCATGCACCAGGAGCCCGATGTGGGATTTGATCCCGGGTCTCCAGGATCGCGCCCTGGGCCAAAGGCAGGCGCTAAACCGCTGCGCCACCCAGGGATCCCGAGCTAGGACTTTAAAGATCTACTTCAATACAAAAAATTCAGTCCTAATGCCAGTAAATATTCCCATTGGATAATTTGATATTTTGGTATCCTTTTCACTTCGAGTATAATTAGACTTTCTGTGTAGTAATGGAGGTAATATACTGGCCAAAGAGGTTTAAGTTTCTTTTCTTCACAAACTTAATAAGTCACTTTTTTTTTTTTTTTAACTTACCTGTCTCTTGATTGCTGTACCTTCACCCTGAGAGACATCAATTTGCTTATTAAGTCTGGTGTCTTGATCTTGTATGTTTGCGGTCCCCACCTTAGATTGATAAATAAGCATGGTTTTGAATTGTACATCATTTATAAAAGCTGAATATGAGGAACTACAAATTACTTGAGCAAGTCAGTAATGCAGCCGAAGCTAGGGAGAGATACATATGAAAAAATACAAGAAATATAAAAAAGTTTTTTCCTCAAACTCTGTGTGTGTGACAGATTGTTTCTGAGAAGGTCTTTTCAGGACACATGTTTTAGTCTAAAGTAACTTCCACTATCGTCATTATATTATTCAGCAGATAAACTAGGAGCAAAAAATATGATTTAATTTCCCTTAGATCAAAGTTAAGCTCAACCAGGTCTTTGCCTGCTGATTCTGGCAGCCTAGTTCCCTGGCTGCGCTTCACTGGTTGCTAGGTAAGAACAGTGGGAATCTTGTTCATCCATTCATAATCATCACTATTTAGATGATGAAGTTATTTCGCTACCCTGAGAATAATGGTTACTCTCTGATACCCTCATTTCACTGAATTTCTTTTCTTTGACATTCAGAGCACTGGGCAGGAGGACTGATTTGGAGGACTTGGGTATTTTTTTCAAGTTAAAGGATTGGGATTCTCCAGATTGGAAACCAGAGTAGTCCACATCATTGGTTGTGGGATCTTTTTTAACAGAAAAGGCAAAGACAATACAACTGCATTTAAAAGTAAAATAAATTGTGCAAGAAGGAAAGAAACTTTTAAAGGACTATATTTTAACTCACCTTGCCTAATAAATTCATGGCTGAAAGGATTAAATCAGGTGTGGAATTTAGTCCTTCCAAAATTCCATTGTGTTAATCATTTTTTCCTGTTCAAAGAGGGAGGAGTAATTTGAGTGGCTGGCGTTATAAATAATGCACTATATAAGCACCCAAGGGCAGAGATAAGAATGGAGCTCTGGTTGTCAGAAGAACTTGGCCATGGTACTTGTTTGTTTGATGGTTTCTGTTGCCCTGAGAGAGTCAGTCATCTTAAGGTATCACTATTCCTAAAACCAGAGTTTACACAAGTGCCAAATACATGAACAAGAGAACACCCCCATTAAATAAAATTCTTCTCAAACACTATTTTTTTAAGACTTTATTTTTAAGTAATCTCTACTCCCAATGTAGGGCTTGAACTCACAACTCCAGATCAAGAGTTGGATGCTCCACCGACTGAGCCAGCCAGGTACCCCTCAAACACTGCATCTTAAAAGAGCAGGTATATCCGGGCTGTCACACTGGTTACTCTTGCTCCATTCATTCCATAAGCTTAACAAATATTAATGTAGACTGATAGAATTTAGGGTTTTGTTTTGTTTTTTTTTTTTTTTAAGATTTTATTTATTCAAGAGAGAGGCAGACATGGACAGAGGGAGAAGCAGGCTCCTCACAGGGAGCCTGATGTGGGACTTGATCCCCAATCTGGGATCATGCCCTGAGCCAAAAGCAGACGCTCAATCGCTGAGCCACCCAGGTGTCCCTAGAATTTAGGATTAACCTAAAAATCCTCTAAGGTATTGGGGCAGCCTGGGTGGCTCAGCGGTTTAGGGCCGCCTTCAGCCCAAGGTGTGATCCTGGAGATCCGGGATCAAGTCCTACGTCAGGTTCCCTGCATGGAGCCTGCTTCTCCCTCTGCCTGTGTCTCTGCCTTTCTGTGTGTGTGTGTTTCTCATGAATAAATAAATACTTAAGAATAAATAAAAATACAGTATCAATGTTGGCTAATTCCCCTCACTCTTTATACAAGCAGTAGTTTGCCTAAGATGTTACTGACTTCTTTTCAAACAGCCACAGTGATACTGGGGCAGTTCATTGCATCTTTGGAGTTTTTTCTTCTGGGCCTTTAGAGCTGAATACAATATTCTAAATTCTGTCCCACAAAAACATGAGTAAAATGAGGAATCGGGTAGGTAAATGGCAAACAGCATAAGTTATTAGGACACATGTAGCTCACTCATAAGTGAACCAAGTCAACAAGAAGCATTTTGAGAAACTTAACCTTATTGGGGTGTTTTGTTTTTGACTAGTGTTACTTTACCAAAATATTCTTATAGATTTGAAAATAACTTTAGTTTTCATTATGTTAGCTACTAGAATTACAGTGGCAAATTTTAGCTATTTAAGAGGTAAGGTGTGAACGTGTACCACTGAAATTACACAAGTATATAATTGTAGCATTGTTGCGATAAATCTTTCAGTGATTTTTTTTTAATCAGTGAGTTTCTCTTCCCTTAGGGTAGGGCATGTATATATTTTAATACTTGCTGTATTAATTGGCCAAACAGGAGCACTCAGTGATAATGTGAGATGCCAAAAACTATTATGAAGACTAAATTGAATTAAATATCCAGCCAGAATTTTTTTTTAATATTTTATTTATTTATTCATAGAGACACAGGCAGAGGGAGAAGCGGGCTCCATGCAGAGAGCCTGACGTGGGATTCGATCCAGGGTCTCCAGGATCACGCCCTGGGCTGCAGGCGGCGCTAAACCACTGGGGCTGCCCCCAGCCAGAATTTTTAATGTAATCATATGTGCATGCAATTGAGATTTACCTTTCTCCCCCCCCAATAAGGACCAGGAAAGAAATGGGCAAACTAAAGGGAGCACAGCCTGGGGGTTTTAAAAGTTGTTGAAAGGGTCCCCATGTGACTGATACTGTGGCCTAAAAGTTTAGAATATTTATTTCCTGGGTGGCCTTTTACCAAAAAAAAAAAAAAAGGTGGCTTTTAGAGAGATTAAAGGGAATACTTTGAACATAAGACTTTTAAAAACAAATAATGCTCTCTGTTCATCAGAGATGATTAGTCTGTTCATCAAGGGATGATCAGTCACTACATAGAAAAGAGGGAAGCCAGCTTAGCCAGGAGGTCAGAATACAAATACTGTAAGAACTGGCTAATGAATAGGCAAATAATTATATGTCATGTCACAGCCAGTAGAGTAATATGCCATCATTAAAATGAATTTATAATAACATGTAAAAATTGTTTTGGTATATTTAAACTATTAGGGTTTGATACCCTACTGGAGACATACAAGAAGAAAATGTAATTAAACTACTGGGTTAAGTAAATTGTGAGCCAAGACATGTATCATGCTTAGTATTCAAAAAGAATAATGGGATAAGTAACATTAAAAGTAAGGAGATTTTGCCTCCTCATTTAAGAATTGGTCATCCACGCATGTACATCCTAAATGTAGCTGCCCTCCTTGGGCATCCTTTTTGACTCATGCCAAAATTTATTATAACAGGGCTGTGTAAACTTCCCCCAGAAGAATTTACTTTGTGAGGCATAAATAAGTAATGTTTATTTTATTCATGATTTCACAAGATAGGTTGAGTAGGGAGTTTAAATTGCAAAATACAATCAGATTTTATGTTCTGTGTAGCACTGGTCCTTACAAGGTCTCACTCAACACTATAGTTGCAGGTCACAGAGGGACATCATTACAGAGAAGACACAGTGTCTGACATCTTTGGGGAATGTCTCACTGGATTAAGCCAATGAATTTTGCCAGGTGTTTGGCAAGGTCTGACCATAGTACTGGTCGGCTCCGTTTTTTTAATATATTTTGATTTAAGTCTGGGTCCTGCAAAGGCTGAGTTTCCTAACAGCAGCACATTCTCTCAACCTGGGTCCTAAGCATTAGCAAAGGTAATAAAGAATTGCAAATTTTAATCGTAAGTAGGTGGAGGAGAACTTAAGACTGGTTTAGTAAACTTGGAATACATTATATCTGAGCCTGAACATCTTGAATAAATGGCACACAGCCTTTGTGAAACAGGCTTTTCTATAGAAAAGCCAATTTCCATCTAGCACATTTCATTTGGGCAGTGTTCCTTTAATATAGTAGAACTTAAAGAATTTCAAGACAGATTTGCATTTTTGTGCACAGATTATTCAGTTTTCTACCTCTGCAGGTATTTTTCCATCTGGTTCTACAAAATCTACAAATTGGCCAGGATAACCTTGGGACCAACCATAGAAATAATTCCAAGCAAATGTGATGTATTTGCCTCCAAGCCAGTGGTTTTTAAAATGAGAATCCTGGGTCAACTTGCATCAGAATTACCTGGTGCTTGTCTAGAGTTCAGGTTCCTGACAAACCTACCAAGTCACAATCAGATCATGTCTAGATTTTGAAAAGGCAATTATAATGAAAAGAAAGAATGCTCCTTTTTTGAGATCTTGAAACTGCAGTCAGTGAAGAGACTATGTGTCCCCTTTTTAAAGTTTATTAATGAGGGGAAGAATAAAGTTTTATTAATGAGAAACAATACCATAATGTAAATGGGATGTTTTATGAAAAGTCAGTATTTTTTAAATTTTTTTTATTTATTCATGAAAGACACAGAGTTAGAGACACAGACAGAGGGAGAAGCAGGCTCCATGCAGGGAGCCCGACGTGGGACTCGATCCCGGGTCTTTCAGGATCACAGCCTGGGCCGAAGGCGATGTTAAGCCACTGAGCCACCCGGGCTGCCCAAGAAATCAGTATTTTAAGAAGTCTTTAGGAATACAAAAGCAGGGCAGCCCGGATGGCTCAGTTGTTTAGACCCAGGATGGAGTCCCACGTCGGGCTCTCTGCATGGAGCCTGCTTCTCCTCCTGCCTGTGTCTCTGAGTCTGTCTCATGAATAAATAAATAAAATCTTTTTAAGAAAGGAATGCAAAAACAGGGTATTGCATAAACAATTGCAAAGAGTATATTTGAACAGTCATGGATTTTAGGGGGGAGCTTTTAATTTACAGTGCAATCCTACAGGGAAAAGAGGAAGAGAAAATGCTATATTGAGCTGCACACAGAAGAATTGCATCATACTCAAGATTTGATAGTTGCTTTCTTCCTCTAACTGTTGAACAAGAAAACTAGTCATTAAAGGCAACTTGATATAAGATGCTTAATCTGTAAGAGATGAAAGAAGAGTAAAATGCCCCTCTCAAATATTAGTTGTCAGAGGAGGGGATTGACTTGGCTAAATGAGTTAAAATAAGGGATTAACAACCATCAAGACCATGTTTCTGTAAAAGGAGATTCCCTGTGTGCATCGTAAGTTTAACATAAACCGATACTGCAATCCAAATAACCATTTGTTGATAGGCTTAAAAAAATGTTTTCAACAAGTTACATCAGTTATCTTGTGAACTCAACCTTAACTGAGAAATAGTCAAGAGTAATCCACAAGTCAGGTTCTTTGTACCCTAAAGAGTGAAGTTTAAAACACCCCCAAAGTATGGCTTGTGATTCGAATCCTTTTTCTGGTGGTTTTGTGGAACTAAATTATTTGCAGTGAAGAACCACTGTTTGCCAGTAGAGGAAGGAAACTAGGGAAAGGCAAGGTGACCACCCTGGTTTCTGGAGTGGTCCTTTGAAGTACCTTTTCCCAAAACAATTCCTGGCCAATACTAGAAGCATTTGTTTGAAGTTCCCAGAAAAACTTGTGACCTTTACACGAGTTCCAGAGGGGTTTCCCTTGCCCCCAGCTACACAGGTTCTTGGCTTTATGCCGCGGGCCTCTGACGGCCCTTCTGGGTTTTGCACGTGCCCCCCCCCCCCCATGCCGCGCACACAGGCTGCAGCCCTAGTGACGAGGCCGAGGCCGGGCCGTGGGGGGCGGGGAACTAGTGGCGTCTGAGCACCCTGCTCAGGGCGGCCGCCGCGTGCTGGCTTCTGGCTGCGGTGACCCTTCCTCAGCCGAGGAGGTGGCGGATGCGAGAAGCCAGGGACGACTTTCACTTTGATCAACGCTAGACGAGTTGAGCGCGCTTCCAGCATGCCGAGCCGCCGGAGGAAGGGGGTCCGTGACCCAGTTCCGAGCCTTCGTGGGAAGCGCGCCTCGTCCCGGGCACTCTAGCCGCCCTCGGAGCCCCGCCCCCGCCCACACGGCCGCCCGCGGCCTTCGCCCCTCGCCCCGGCGGCCCTCGCGGCAGCCCGCGGGCCCCCACCCCCGCCGCCAAGGGCGTAGCCGCGCCGCTGCCCGCGTCACCCCCGCGGGGGAGGGGCGGCGGCCACGTCCGCCGGCGGCCCCGGGCAGCGCTGCGGCCGAGGGGAAGGCCGGGCGGCCGGAGGAGCGCCGGGGCCCCCGCTTCCGCGGCTTCGGGACTTCGGGGAGGGCCTCCCTTCTCCTTTCAGCCCCGCTGCTCGTCGCCATCTTCCGGAAGCGGAAGGGCTGGTCGGGCCGGGCGGCCATTGTCCTGGGGGCCGGGAGGCGGGCGGGCGGGCGCGGCCGCCGGAGGGCCCGGCCCCAGCTCCACCTGCTCGTCCCGCGTCCGAGACTCGGGGTAGCCGGGCGCCGACAGGAACGTGCTGGTGAATCAAAGGCAGTAATGCGCGCGAAGCCTTTAGAACGGAACCTGGCGTAAAGGTCCAGGAAAGGGGAGGACCTAGGAGGATCCGCGCGCACCTGTCCCCTCGTGCCCTGTTAGGTGTGGAAGGTGCGCTCGCTCGCGGCCGCAGGTGCCGCGGGAGGGTCTGCTCTCCCCGGGCTCCGCCCTCTGGGTGTGGGGGGGCGGTGCGCCCTGACCCGCGGCGCTCCAGGTCCGTCCTCGGCGGCGGCGGCCATCGGCCCCCTCGCTCGATCCAGGTGTAGATTGGAGGGGAACGGGGCAGGCCCTGAGAAAGAATCAGAGAAGCCAGATAATTTGTGACAATTAAAAAATGAAACATAAAAGATTATCGTTCCGAACAAATGGACCAACTCCGCCGACTTGTGGCGGGCTCATTGGTGATTCACTGAGCCTTCCGTTGTCGAGGAATGATTAAGACTTCCCTTCCAGGCTGAGTTGCTAACTTCAGTGTCTAGTTGCTTTTCTTCTGTCCCTGCAGGACGCTTAAGTCTTTGTCCCATCAAACAGTAAGCATCCGGTACCTCAGTGAATGATCCTCAGACACCGCAGCTCCCTCTGTGGAGTGAAATCCTCCCATGCCAGCCTCGATCCCAGCCTCGGTTGAAGAGTTGGAAGTTCCTTACTCTAGAAGGTTTAACTTGTGTTCACGAAAACCAGAATGGAATGTTTAATGATACGAAAACGAAAGCAATATATAGTTTAATGAAATTAACACGTACAACAATGTCATTTTTGCGAGGCTATGTGTCTGGATAGGATCAGAATATTAATTTCCTCTAGGTCTTTTTTTTTTTTTTTAGATTTTAATTCATTTATTCATGAGAGACACAGAGAGGCAGAAGCAGGCTCCCTGCAAGGAGCCAGATGTGGGACTCGATCCCAGACCCTGGGATCACGCCCTGAGCTGAAAGATGCTCAACCACAGAGCCACCCAGGCCTCCTTCCTCTAGGTGTTTTTTAAGTTCCATGATGATGTGTTCTTGGAATAATGGAAAGAAAATGGAAAAAGTTATTCTGTAAACTGTCTTTATGAAGATGGATTATAAGAGATGTAGGTCTTTATAAATACAGATGGATAATTCTTTTAGCTAACTCCCATTTTCAAAGAAAATAATGTCAGCTTGATAAGAAATAGAAACATTGAGAAATATGGAGTTACTGCTAAAAGAGGTTACATCTTCAGACTGAGGTTAAAGATGGGGTCTTGTTCCTTTTTATTTTAAGCTCTTGGATCTGGATTTTTTTCCCCCTTGTTAATATATATGCATACTTTACTAAATCTAAGAGATTAGAGAGATGCCAGTGTGGCTCACTGGTTGAGAACCTGCCTTTGGCTCAGGTTGAGATCCTGATGTCCTAGGATCGAGTCCCGCATCAGGCTTCCCAGAAGGAGCCTGCTTCTTCCTGGGCCTGAGTCTCTGCCTCTCTGTGTCTCATAAATAAATAAATTTTTTTAAATAAATAAAAGATTTACAATGACACTGAGGTATATTTTAGTGCCTGTTTTCATCTAGGTTAACATTTTTTCCAAGTTTACTCTTTCCCTTGACCACTAGGCAGTTAGAGCAAACAAATTAAACAACTAGCTAAAAGGTACTTTGAATAACAGGATCAAGTAGAAACACATTATGAATTGCTTAATATAAAGCATGAGTTGTTTTTTGTTTTTTTAATTGAGGGAATGAAAACACAGCTTCCTCATTATGGTGAACTGCATCATACTCTTTTTGGAATGGTCTTTTGGCTTCAATCCATTAACTGATTATATATCTTGTAGCACTGTGGGAACTGCATGAAAACAATTTCAAAGTTAGAGCTTTTGTATTTGGCGCCCTCTAGTGTAGTATTTTAAATGACAAAAGACAGGTTACCCTTGGTAAGTAAGCTGCTAGCCAGAAGATAAAATGTGCATTTCAGTCCACGCTGGGGGGGGACCTGGCTGGCTTAGTCAGTAGAGCATGTGATTCTTGATCTCAGGGTCATGACTTTAAGCCCCACGTTGGGCACAGAGATTATTTTTAAAATAAAATAAATTTCATCCTACCTTCCCAGTGTGATTGATCTTGCTTTTCGCGACATCCAAAGAGATTTACCCCTACTTGTACCTACACGTTATTTCCGTGACATTCCAGCTAGCCTGTGACCTTGCACCAGTTGCTTAATCTCCAGACTTCAATTTCCTTGTCTGTAAAATAAGGATGTCAATCACAGAGGCGCCTGGGTGGCTCAGTGGTTGAGCATCTGCCTGCCTTTGGCTCTAGGTGTGATCCTGAGGTCCTGGGATTGAGTCCCACATCAGGCTCCCTGCATGGAGCCTGCCTCCCCTCTGCCTATGTCTCTGTCTCTCTCTGTGTGTCTCTCATGAATAAGTAAATCTTTTTTTAAAAGGATGATAATCACAAGAACTGTATAGGGTTCCTCTGAGGGCTAAGTGAGCCATAACATGTAATATGGGTGCCCTGTACATAGTAGGAGCTCAATAATTGCTAACCTTTAAAAATACATATAATTAGATCCAGCCAATTCTAAACATGCTTGGAGAGGGTATTCAGTCTTGACTTAAGTGTTAAATCTGCTAGTTTGGGAATGTGAAGAATGTTAAAGAACAGCTTAAAGATAAAGAAAAGCCTAGGCATGACTCTAATCTCTGGTCCCATCTTACTGAGTCAGTTCATGCCAGTTCTCCAGTCTGGAAACATATTTTTTGCATCCTTCACAGTGCCTGTAATTACACACCCTTAAAAGTATTTGTTGTTTTAATGTCTAAGGTAAATGGTTCTATGGTGGTAAATCTTAGAAGATAAAAGACCCAGAATGATAGAAAGGAAGAAAAGCCTGAAGATTTGGATTCAGACTTTAAGCTGGAAGCTGTGTGAATTAAGATTTACAATTTTTTTTCCTGCATGGGCAGACATGGATTCTGAACCTTAACATCACTACATCCTGGCTTACCCCTAAAAACCGAATTACCTGAAGAAAGCATTGGGTGCTTCTGACACCTACGGGAGCCCCTCTGGGGTCTTTGGCTGGTCCCGCGTATAACAAATGTTGCCATGCAAGTTTTCCGGTGTCTTATATTAGACAAGTCAAAATTGTTCTCCCTCCCCTTCCACTGTTTGAATGCTAAACTAGATTAATTTCCTCATGAACAGCTACCAGCTAACCATTATTGAGCCTCTATTATAAGCTTGGATATTATGCTGAGTACTAGACATACATTAGTTCCCACAACCTCAATCCAGTAAAGTAGGGAACATTCTCCCTGTTTTCCAGAAGAGAAAATCATACTAGGTCCTCCAGATAGTAAGTGTTAGAGCCAGACCTCCAACCTGAGTCAGCTTCTAGAGCCCATGGCCTCAACATGACATCAGAAACACTCCCCAAAGGGAGAACGGTGAGTTAATGCTGTCCTCAGAAGTGCAAGGAGAATCTCACAACTCCTTTCAGGCAGTAAGACATCAGTTCTGAGGCTTTCTCCTTTTCAAGCATACCCACCTATCTTGCCCTGCCATGATGATTATTAGAACCTGGGATGGCTCACATAGGGTTGGCACCTTGCAGTTTTTCAAAGTTGACCCATGGGGTATCTCCTGTTCTCTTACAGAAAACTTTTTGCATTCATCATGCACTAAACCCCAAAGCTGGGGCAGCAAGTTCTTTTCTGGCAAAAGATGACAGCTGTGGTTATTTACCCCGCAGGGGATATACTGCAAATCCCCAGCCTTACAGCTGGGAACACTGAGATCTGGCTTTGCAAGCATATAAAACAAATCTTGACAAAGAGGGAGGGGTGTGCACACACTGGCCATCCTGGTCACAGCACGTTAGGCAAGGAGCTCTTCCCCCGGAAGAGACTGTGAAGGGAAGAGACTGTGAGGCCGAGGCAAAGGCACGGTTTTGAGCGCCGAAACCACACTCGGCAGGCCCTCAATCAGGCAGGCCTTCCAGCACTTGGGCTCATTCACTTAGACCCAAGCATGTGGTCTCCTAATTGCCTTTCTTCTCCTTAACCCTCCCCCCACACCCTTGTCCTTAAATGCTTTCTCCAGGATTACACCTTAACCTCATTGTAGGATCCCAGTGAATGCCAAGGCTTGTGTGGGTGGAAGATTATAAATCAAAGCCACAGACACTGCCTTGGGGGGAGGGGGAGGGGCCACCCAGAAGACAGAAGGGCCACAGCGTGAGGACAGATGAGCCTCTTTCATCCCGGTGGGGTTTTTGTTGTTTTCTAAAGCCTGCTATTCCTGCAGGGCACTTCACCAGAAGCCATGGTTTCTGGAACTTAGGGAAAAAGCAGAAGTACTAACAGTTGTCCATACGTGTGTTCTCTGCAAGAGTTTCAACAAAACTTGGTTGTCTTAAAGAAGGTCTTATATTTAAACAAGTCTCAGTTTCTCCCACAGTAAACTAAGTTTCAGGTTTGCAAAGCAGCTGAAGCCTAGCACCTCAGCCATCATGTTCTCCAGAACCAAGGAGTTTCACAAAATGACGCAACGGATCAATTTGAAAGTTGTGACTAAATGTAATTTCAGAAGAATTAAACCTCGTCCATTCTCAATGATCTGTGCTAGGGGACAGGATCCCAAGATGGAACTCCAGTGGGACCTTAATTCCATCTTCATTTACATCTGGTTTTATGCGGCATTGTGGTAATTAACATTTTCAGTTGGGTGTGTCTGCGGTTTGGGGAATTTACAGCTGTTTACAGCAAATAGCAAAGCTACTCAGTGAAGATGCTGACAGGGCTAGAATGCTGTCAAATGACTTTTCCAGCCTCTCGACCAACTCTGCTTCCCGAGGGCTGGAAACAAAGATGGGCTGTCCCCTCATAGGAAGGTGTAAATCCCACTGCTGCTGTGGTGTGGCTTTTTAGACTCTTTTTTTTTTTTTTTTTTTAATAGACTCCTTTTTTTGAAATACCAAGTGCCCTGACCATGGTATCAGAGAATAACCTTGGAAGTTGTGAGGGAATTCTCAGACACGTCGAGCCTTCGAGCAGGTATTATTTTAATCTGGAAGGAGCCTGGAAGGTTACATACTTCCACAAATAGACCAGAGCTGCTAATTAACTTGGGTGAGGAGAGATTCACCAACCTCTCTTTAAATGATGACCTACTGGTTATAGATTATTAAGGGGTTCAGCATGACCGGTGAAGGTCATAGACTTGAGACCGTGGCTGGAATCTAGCCACCGAGCAACTCAGCTCAGGTCAGCCTATTTTGTGTTCCTAAAGAGACCTCCAAAAAGCAGAATTTCTATTAAGAAGTTGCTGCTCCATATCTTTAGTCATCCTGCGTGTTAATATATGAATACTTTTAATTCTCACTAACTCATTTGAATTCATGCTAACTAGCAGATGTAGCCTGGAATTTACCATATTGCTGGAGAGGCTACATAGCAAGATGGCTTGTTCAGGCAGCCCTCCTACACAAAACCTTGGCACCACTTGCACAAATTCTGAATTGTGTAGGGGGAGAGCCTAACTATACATGGTCTGCTGAAAATGCCAGATGAATTTCCACAGCTTCTTCACCATCCTTATTATGTAACATGCCCTGCCTGGATTAAGGGCTCACTTTTGATTGCAGAGGTAAAACTGGACGCTTGTGCCCATAAACACAGAAAGCATGACTAACTCAATTGTATGTTCTTTCCAAACAGCACATTTGTTTTCTGGCCAGAAAGTGGGAACATGGTTCTAGTAAATGTTTAGCTCTGTATTACTTAGGATACAAGTTCAACAACTAACAAAAAAATGTCAGGGGCCCAGGTTTTTTCCTCTCACTGTGCCACCACTCCTGTTATATGCCTCCTGTTTCATTTTCCAAGATAGCTGCTCCAGCTCCAACGCTCGCATCAACATCCCAGCAGAAAAGGAGACAAGACATTTTCTAAGCGTGACAATCTGGAGTTATACACCAACTTCTGCTCCCATCTAGCTGCAAGGGAGGCTGGGAAGCTGGGTGACCGTGTATCTGGCTAAAAGTTGTATTATATAAGAAAAGAATTACAGACTAGAGGACAACTAGTAGTTTCTGCTGCAGTTCCCTTCCTGTGGTTTTCAGTTCCAAACCTACTTGATGAATAATTCAAAGTGCTGAGCTAGAAGCCCCCTGAATTCCCTTTGTGCAGATATTGAAAACGAGAAGCAGTTTTACTCTTACTGTTTTTGGATAGCATGGATAATACATGCTTATTCTTGGGGAAAATAGAAAATACAAATCAGTAAGAATTTAAGAATTAGCATCCTTATGAATCTGTTGTACACCTGAAACCCAATATTACACTGTATATTAACTGGAATTTACATAAAAACTTTTTTTATAAAGTACCCTTAGGCTCCATCCCCCTATAATAAGGATGTCAGGATTCTGAGGTCTGTCCTGATAGACTTGTGTGATACAAACATAGATGTTGAATCTCAGGGTGGGAATTTACACTACATGATGGTGGCGATAAATGACCTATATCACTGGGCGGGGCAGGTGGGGTGGGGTGAGAACTTTAGCCTGACCTGCAACTGGAAGAAAACAAACAGAGAAACTTGGATTTTAGCTCTACCTCTTCATTGCCCCTTTCATGACCCTGAGCTAGTAGCAGACTCCTAGAGTTTCCATTTCCCCATCCATAAAATATACCTTTATTTATTTTCTCAATCCCCATTACAAGTCAGTTACAAGACTCAAGTCTTCCTTCTTGGATTCCTTTAAATACTCTCTTAGGTGCCCTCTGTGTGACAGGTATTGAAAATAAGACACACTTATTCACTATCCCCCCGGAGTAGAATCTAATGTGTGATGCACATCAACATCTCTTGAGAAGTACCAGCTGGGAAACATATGTCCAGGATTACTATCAAGGAGTGTCTACCAATCATCATAGTGTTCCGTGGCCCTTCACACCCTTTGCCAAGGCCAAAGTGGAGGAAGAGGTCGGAGATAAAGCGGTCAGAAGGGAGGATGTGGTCTGGCCTGGGCAGGCTGCCATTTTACCAAACCCAAATCGGCCCTAAGTCTACTGTGATACTCATCAGCATTTTCTAGTTACATCTAGTTGTCTCTGTCTTCCACCTTCTGACAGGGAAGTAGGAAAATAAGAGGTTTGCAGAAGTTGGTAAAAACTCATGTCAGGAGGCAGAGTTCCATTTCTAGATCCAAGAAAAACTTCCTGTTTTGTTAAGACCCTTCTTAGGAGCGGAAACCAGCTCACTCAGATGAAAACCACAATGAATAATTTCACTGATTTGTACCGTATGTTAAGCAAGCCCAAAATCCCAAGAGAAGGTTGTGAATAAGAAGAGAAACTCTCAGAAGGGAACTGTCAGATGTCAACCCCCACTGAGGAGGGCTCCTCCTCGCTTCCTCCTTCACCACTCCCTGAAGAACGGTAGCCAACAATGGCATGGAGTAACTTTGGGAGGGATGTGACGCAAAGGCAATCTGGCACAAGCCTCGGGCTTGCTCAAGAACTGCATAACTCAGATTGCTCATCCTCTCTCCAGATGGAGTTTCCTTTTCTACACAAAGATCTCGAAGAGCTGCCTCACTAGCCTCGCCTCTACCGCAGTAACGAAGTCCAGAACCTTCGTTTAACACATTAACAGGGATCGGGATCACTGCCTTCATTACGCAGTGGATGCGGGTTGGTGGTGGAGTGGGAGGTAGAGACACAGAAATCCTGCTCCAGGACCCTGGTTGATAGAGGCTCTGACACTTGGAGTTGTATCACTGGAGTCTTCGTCTCCACCATCCTGGCCAGGGAAGAAAGGCACAGAGAACTCTCACATGCTCTTCTGTGGTGTCCCTTCTGTCTCAGGAGTTGGACAAGAACAAAGTACAGAGGGGTTGGGGCGGATGGGAGGAGAGCCGGAAGTCTTGCCAAGCAGTAAATGCCTCTGCCCTAGCAGCCCTGTAAGGCTAAGTGCATGCTACGACGTGCATTGGCTCAGAATCCCAGACCACGAAAAGATCATTTGAATCCACGTCTGCTGAGATGTCTCATCTAAAGGTCTTTCTTGATCATTTCCTGAGTAACAGGCAGTTCTCGGGTCAAAAGTAGCCCACTCCGTTTAAGTTGGGTTCTACATAAGGGCTTTACCTCAACCCCCACCTCTAACCATTTTTTTTAAATAGGAAGTCCTTTTTTTTTTTTTTTTTTTTTTAAGATCTTATTTATAGGGAGAGGGAGAAGCAGACTCCCCTCTGAGCATGGAGCCCAACTCGGGGACTTGATCCCAGGACTCTGAGATCATGACCCTAAAGGCAGACACTTAACCAACTGAGCCACTCAGGTACCCCATTCCTGTTTTTTATGTACTTAAGTCTCCAGCCTCACAGTGTTGTTGGGATACGGACATTGCCTGGTGTCCCTGGAAGCAGAGGTCAGTCGTTGGAATCAAAGCTGAATTTTTTAGTCATGGAATTTTAAGCCGTTCACATTCAATTCCATAAAAATGCCAACATCAGACTGGAGGATTGTTCTCTCAAAGACTGTTGACCAAATTGTTCAGAATATATTATGATTCAGGCCTCCTCTTGCCGTTGACTCATGTCTGACTCTTGTCCCGTGTTTTTATGCCAAGGGAGGATGCTCTGTATCCACCAGCAATTATATATACATACAGCTCATGCACACGTGGATTTCTCATGAATGAACTTGCATGCCCTGGCCAGGGGGCTAGAAGTTAGGAAATAACACTTGAGCTCCTCTGCCCTGCACCCCTTGCTCCTCACTTTGGGGATGTTTGCAAACCCACCAGAAAGGCAGGCGAGAAGCAAGGGGAACACAGCTCAGCCCCGCGGCCCACTGATTTCATGGGGTGGTTCTCCGCCCTTCTGTTTTACTTGGCCTGCTGCGGAGCTGTTTGGGGACTTAGGAGGTTCTCCAACCACGAGGCCCTTTACAGACCTGATTTCCCCTTGCAATGACACATTAGCCTCCCTTCAAATGTAGCAATTATAAATTCCTGCCTGGGGAGCAGCAATTGCTTTGAATTACACACTATTTGAATAAACCAGTACGGGATTAACAAGGCCTCATTGTTCTACAATCCTTTACTGAAACTCTGCTCTAGCAATTTCTGGTGACATTGTATTTCCCTGCCTAGCATTGGACTGTGCAAAGGAACACTTTCCACATTTTAATTGGTCCTTTCAGTTGTGTGTAATAAAAACCTCTGGTTACCATTCTACCAACAGCACAGAACAGAAAGAAATAATACTGCCAGGTTTTCTCTTCATTTTTTTTTTCCTCTTCCTTTCCCTCTTTGGCACCCCTACTAGAATTCCACATTTTAAGTTCCTCAGATTTGAGAAGTTAAATATTGCTTCCTGACTGCTGTGCATCCATGCAAATACACACACTGTACACACACAACATAGGGTTCTCTCTCTTACATTATGTGCATCTGCTATTTGTAAGAGACCTCGGGAGCACGGAATGAATTCAGGAATCCTCCTTGGTTTGCGACAACTCTCTTCATTGCCCTGGAAAGGCTACTGTGAATGGGTTTTTCTGATAACCCAAGAAAACAGTTTATATTTAGTCCATTAAACACACACTTCTTGCTCATTCACTTTTTATTCAATAAGAATAAATCAACTAAAATTTACTTTCTAACCAAAATTATTTCTAACAACTGAAAGGGAATCTCTTTATAATGAAAGGTTTAGGAGGGATCCCTGCGTGGCTTTAGCATCTGCCTTCGGCCCAGGACCTGATCCTGGAGTCCCAGGGGATGAGTCCCGCGTCGGGCTCCCTGCATGGAGCCTGCTTCTCCCTCTGCCTGTGTCTCTGCCTCTCTCTTTCTCTCTCTGCCTCTCATAAATAAATAAATAAAATCTTAAAAAATTTACTCTTAGAAGTGTTGAGCCCACAGTATCATTTACCCACAAAATAGGCCTTTATAAAAGGCTGCTGATTCAGTGAATATAAAACCAATGAGTTAGGGACGCCTGGGTGGCTCAGCATTTGAGCGTCTGCCTTCTGGCTCAGGGTAAGATCCTGGAGACCCAGGATCAAGTCCCACGTCGGGTTCCCTGCACGGAGCCTGCTTCTCCCTCTGCCTGTGTCTCGGCCTCTCTCTCTGTCTCTCATAATCAATAAATAAAATCTTTAAATAAAAAAAACAAACCAATGAATTAGGCTATAACAGAGTCTTTTCTATCTGGTTTTAGGCAAGTTAACTCTAATAAAGATCATGAAGATAGAAAGCCAGCTTGAACCAAGAACATTTTGTATTCTATTAATAGGTAATAAAATGAATTCTATGCAACTGCTGATTGAAAATTTTAATTATTTACATAAAACTAGGCCCACATAACTATCACTCCAAAAACAACTTAATAGCACAATATTTTTATTTTCTTTTTTCAAGATTTTTAGGTAATCTATACACCCAACATGGGGCTCAAACCTGCAACCTTGAGATCGAGTCACATGCTCCACCGACTGAGCCAGCCAAGTGCCCCAATAGCACCTTTTTTTTAAAGATATTTATTTTGGGGAGGGGTAGAGGATATCAAGTGGACTCTGTGCTGAAAATGGACCCAGATGTGGGGCTCAATCCGACAACTCTGAGATCAAGACCTGAGCCTAAAGCAAGTCTGACACTTAACAGTCTGAACCACCCAGGTGCCCCCGCACAAAATTTTAAAAATAGGCTTTGATGGAATTTACAAAGTTATAGTCTTTACCCATTTGTCTCCAAACCATCTTTTCAGATTTTGTACCTACATTGAAATTCTGGTGCCAGAAAGGAATTGGATGATATTTCAGATGTAGCTATAAGAAGTATGATAAATTATTTTAAGATACATTTCAGAGAGAGAGAGTACACTCACACACATACAGATAGGGGTGGAGGGAGGGAGGGGTAGAAGGAGAGAAGATCCCAAGCAGACTGCACTGAGTACAGAGCCCAACTCAGGGCTGGATCCCGGGACCCTGAGACCGTGACCTGAGCCGAAATCAAGACTCAAATACCTAACCGACTGAGCCACCCAGGTGCCCCGATGGATTATTATTATTATTACTTTTTAATCATTAGAGGACCATGAATTCAATTTTAAAAAGCTAGGTCTAGGGACACCTGGGTGGCTCAGCGGTTGAGCATCTGCCTTTGGCTCAGGGCATCCTAGAGTCCTGGGATCGAGTCCCACATCGGGCTCCTCGCAGGGGGCCTGCTTCTCCCTCTGCCTATGTCTCTGCCTCTCTATGTGTCTTTCATGAATTAATAAATAAAAATCTTTTAAAAAATAAAAAAGGTCTGCAATCTGCACTGAAAGGATTAATCTGTAAATATTTTAATATTTTCATTTATAAACCTATGAGCTATTTTCTCCCATTTTGCAAACCTCAGACTTATTTGAAGCGTTTCTCCTCTTAGAAAAAAATAAATAAAAATGGGTTGTTGCTGCTGTTCATGATTTCTTCAGTAAGGAGATAAGAGTGAATCCTTTTAGGAACCTTGTTTTAGGATGGAAGCGTGGTTGAAATCCTGGGACCCGCGACTGAAATTAAGGAAGCTTTATATTATGGACACCTATCTCAAAGGTAGCATCAACAAGGACACTCAGTAAGCTCAAGGCTGAGGCCCAAGATCACACATGATTTGTACAGGATCAATAGACAGTGTGAATTATCCTAAAGAGATGTTGGGGCACCGGGGTGGCTGAGTAGTTGAGCGTCTGCCTTTGGCTCAGGTCGTGATCCTGGGGTCCTGGGATCGAGTCTGGGTGGCTCAGCGATTCAGCATCTGTCTGGGCTGGTGCTGAGCCCCCGGGGCCGCGCTCCCCACTGCTGGCTGCCCCCTGAGCCCCCGGGGCGCCCCCGTCGCAGCGTTTTCTCCCTTCCCTTCCACTGCCCCGCGTGGCTGTCTTGTGCCTCAGTTTCCCTCCTTCGGCCCGCAGACCCACCCCCTAGCCCGGGTTTCTCTCCCTGCCGGCTGCATGCCTCCCCCCACCACCTTCCACCAGCTGGGGCACCTGGGCGCAGGTGCCCAGGCCGGGCTCCCGCCCCCCAAGATGCTGGGAACCACCTGAACCGCATCCTCGCTTGCACCCCCCCCCCCAGCCCACCTGCTCGTCCCTCCAGAACCAGCCTCGTGAGGTAGGGCCACTGTCTCCCCCTGCCCACCCCGCCCCGGGGGTGCGCTCCTCGGCGGACGTGGGAGCCGGAACATTCCCCAGCAGTGACGAGGCTAGGGCTTGGCAGAAAAAGACTTTTCCTAACTATCTTGAGAAACACATGTGGTCTTTCTTATCAAACCTGGTTTGTTCTTGGAAAAGAGAGCTCCTGGCTCTACCCCAGCTGTCTACGGTTTTTTAGCAACTGCTGAAACAAAACGAAATGGAAAAGTTCGAGTGTTAAGAATAAGTGAAATTACTTGGCCTGCAGATTTCGTGGAATTTCCCCAAATCATTTACCCAGGCTCGAGCCTTGGTAACGGTTTCAGCTCAAACTGGGACTTGTTTCTCTTCACTTAGAAGCAATCCCGGAGTCCTGCTGTAAACTGTGTTACCAGGAGTCTGCAAGTTTATACTACGAATTTCCTGTCATTTTTTCCCCTCTTCATTTGTTCGTATGCACGCGCTGCTCACAAGGAGGAGGAGGAGGGAATAATATCTGGCACAGGTGGTGGTTTTCCTAAATTTCTGAGGTTTATTTTTATTGTTTTTAACTTGATAAGATTTTTGCTTAACACCTCTCTCTCTTTTTTTTTTTAAGATTTTATTTATTTATTAGAGACACACAGAGAGAGAGAGGCAGAGACATAGGCAGAGGGAGAAGCAGGCTCCACGCAGGGAGCCCGATGTGGGACTCGATCCCGGGTCTCCAGGATCATGCCCTGGGCTGAAGACAGATGCTTAACCGCTGAGCCACCCAGACTCCCGGTACTTACACTTATTTAATGATGACTACACCCCTTGGAAAACCGGGCGCTGGGAGAGGTTAGCGATTCATGCAAGGTCACCCATACAGCAGCACAGCTAGAATTTGAACCCCGAGCCTTTTTTTTTAATATTTTATTTATTTATTCATGGTAGACACACAGAGACACAGGCAGAGACACAGGCAGAGGGAGGAGAGGCTCCACGCAGGGAACCCGACGTGGGCCTCGATCTCAGGACCCTGGAATCACAACCTGGGCCGAAGGCAGGTGCTCAACCGCTGAGCCACCCAGGTGTCCCAAACCTCGAGCCTTCTGGTGCCAGGTGCATTTCTGTTCCCAATCCTAATGTGTAGGCTTCTTCTCCACACCAGGTGGTTGTCAGATGCCAACGGGCTGTCCCACAATCCAACTCAATTCTGAGACGATCTACCTGGAAAGAGCATCCTGTCGCACAGGTGAAGGGCTGTCCCACGGCAGTGCTCTCCCTGCCCACCCCACCACCACCCTTCAGGGGACAACTGCAAGCAAGTACAGGTTGTCACTTGTACTTCTGACCAACTGACTGTATAGATTGGAGGTTCCAACTACCCCCTACCTGTGTTCCGTTAATTTGCTAGAGCAGCTCACACAACTCAGTTTACCTAGCAGATGGGTGACTTACTGTGTAACTCAGGAACAGCTGGATGGAACAGATGCAGAGGGCGAGACACGGAGAAAGGAGGCAGAGTTCCCATGTCCTCTCTGGGCGCGTCACCCCCTCACAACTCCACCTGCTTAACTGGAAGCTCTCTGAATCCTGTCCTTTTGGGGTTTTATGGAGGCTTCATTACTGAAGCATGATTGATTACATCATTGGTCGCCGGTGATGGCCCCCACCCTGCAGCCCCTCTCCCCACCCTCAGGACAAGGCCATGGGTCTGAAAATTCCAACCCTTTAATCACCTGATTGGTTCTGGCAACCAACCCCCATCCTAAGGTAGGGATCTAAAAGCCACCTTGGGTTTTTTTTTTTTTTTCTGGACCTTTTAAAAAGTTTATTTCAATTCAATTAATTAACATAAAGTGTATTATTAGTTTCAGACGTAGAGTTCAGTGATTCATCAGCCTTACATAACACCCAGTCAAAAGTCACCTTGTTACCATAACAAGACACCTTTATGGATCTTACTGCCTACGAAACGCCAAGGGGTTTCGGACGGAGCCCTGTGCCAGGACTAGAGTCAAAGGCCAAATAGGTATTTCTTAGTGTGACTCGCAGTGTCACTCCAGGTATAAGCTCTTGAACGTGGGCCAGTCGGGGCTCCCTGGGCAGCTGAGCCCATTAAGGTCGCAGGGTCCTGGGACCCTGCCCAGCAGGGAGTGCTTCCCTCCCCTCTCCTCCCCCCCCCCCCCCCCCCCCGTGCTCTCTCAAACTGCCAAATAAATAAAAATCTTAAAAAAAAAAAAAAAAAAAAAAACACGAGCCGAGAGGTCCCAGTATTCCCTTGGTCTCCACGCCGCCCCCAGGCGCCGTATGTTTGCGGGGCCTCTCCCGGGCTTGCGGGATCTCGCACCCATGGGAGGGCAGGGCTGCCGCGTGGCCCGTGGCCACAGCCACTGGTCCTGGGGGCTTCGCTGGCCCCGACGGGCCCGGTCGGTGAGGACCAAGCCTCCCGCCTGGGGGTGCCGTCCACCAGCTGGGAGGCCTGTGCGTGGGTCCCTGGAATCCGGGAGGCCCCAGCTTGGGGTTCAGGCCCAAGCCTTCAGTCTTCCTATTTACAGCCAGACTCAGAGAAGCCCCTTGTCCTGTGTCAAAGAGCTGGTTAACGGCAAGGCCAGGACCGGGGTTTCCGGGCCGCCAGCCACGCAAGCTGGAGACAGGAGTCGCTTTTCGTGCCAGGGCTTCTGAGGGTGAGCTGCTGGAACCTGTGGCTTTCGCTTCTGTATCTGGTTTTTTTAAAGATTTTATTTATTCATCAGAGACACAGAGAGAGGCAGAGACACGGCAGAGGGAGAAGCGGCCTCCCTGCAGGGAGCCGGACGTGGGACTCGATCCCGGGACCCCGGGGTCACCCCTGGGCCTAAGGCAGACGCTCAACCGCTGGGCCCCCCAGGTGCCCTCATCTCTGTACCTTAATCTCTGACATGGAGTGGCAAAGCAGGCCTAGGTAAAAGGGTGACACATGGTGCTTACAAGGAGCCAGCTGTCCTGGAGGAGTTCCTGCTACCACACGCCTTGGCAAGGGCCCGCACTTTGGGAGTCTGTTAACCGCTGTGGAGGCCAGCGCGGTATTCGCACATGTATTCGCATAGTGTGATCTAACCTACACCACAAGGCCAAAGCCGTCTGGGGGGCGCCTGGGGGGCTCAGCGGTTGAGCACCTGCCTTCGGGCCAGAGTGTGATCCCGGGGTCCTGGGATAGAGTCCTGCATGGGGCTCCCTGCATGGAGCCTGCTTCTCCCCCTGCCTGTGTCTCTGCCTCTCTCTGTATGTCTCTCATGAATAAATAAATAAAATCTTTTTTAAAAATCGGGCAGCCGGGGATCCCTGGGTGGCTCAGCGGTTTAGCCCCTGCCTTCAGCCCAGGGCATGATCCTGGAGCCCCGGGATCAAGTCCCACGTCGGGCTCCCTGCATGGAGCCTGCTTCTCCCTCTGCCTTTCTCTCTCTCACTCTCTCTCTCTCTCTTTCTCTGTGTCTATCATGAATAACTAAATAAAATCTTAAAAAAAAATAAATAAAAAGACCAAAGCCATCTCATAATGAGAACAAAACTTTGAGCATTCGCTCCGCACCAGAGACTGCTCTAAGGAAGCGCTTTCTGTGCACTAACTTATTCAGTGCACCCTGCCGACCCTGTCAACTCTAACCTACCTCATCATCCGCATTTTACAGATAAGGAAGCTGAGCCACAGGGCCACAGGGAGGTCAAGTAGCTTCCCCAAGGTCGCATAGCTCGGGAGAGGCAGAACTAGGGTCCAGAGAAAGTATCTGCTTCTAGTGTCTGCATGCCTAACCCCTGCGCCAGACTGGCTTTCGTGGGATGTGGGGTATGGGAGTTTTTGAAGACACCCAGAAAGACCTAGGGATTTAGATTTTTTGTTCAGGGAGAAGAGAAAGAACCAGTTATCACAGACATCTATATTCTTTTTATTATTAAGATTTTATTTATTCATGAGCGAGGCAGAGATACAGGCAGAGGGAGAAGCAGGCTCCCTGCAGGGAGCCTGACGCAGGACTCGATCCCGGGTCTCCAGGATCACGATTTGAGCCAAAGGCAGACGCTCAACCACTGAGCCCCCCAGGCGCCCCCAGAGCTCCATATTCGTAGGTTCAGTCACCCACCCAGAGGAGACCATGCACAACCTTGATAGCCTACAGTCAGCTTTAGGGAGCTTTTCACTTTAAATGGTGAGGAAACTGCTATCTAGCCCCTGTGGTTTCTGGGCCACTCTCCAAGGGCTATAAAGTCACCTCAGTTCCCAGGTTAAAGTTCAGAGCAGATAAGGTGCCCAGGAACACAGAGAAGGAACCAAATAAAACTACCAACAAAATAGAAGTTTGCAAGTTTCAGATCTTGTTGCATAACGCCTTGCTTGGGAAGAGATACTCAAAAATCAACAAAAGGAGGAACAACAGGATGTTAAAAAACACTTTTATTATGTTTTTAGAAGTTTACTGCCAGACTATTTCTACCAAAAAAATAACATGCCTCCTCCCTCCAAACTACACAATTTGGGGTTTGCCGGGAATTTTGTGGAATGTTTTTTGGACCAAAACCTAAGTTCCCACCAAATTCATTTTCTAAAAGAACGTCCCAGAGCTGATCCCACATACAGGGAACGAGGCTCCTGGATGGGAACAGCGGCCCTGCGGCCCTGTCATGAGTGGCACGTCCCCTGAGCTTTGGCCTGGACACCAGCACCCGTGGAGCCCCCTCCCCGCGCACACGCAGATGGCAGGTCACCCGCTGACGGCCTCTGTCCCAGGGGCCACGGATGCAAAATGCCACCTGATCGTGCAGTCCGCACACAAAGGGGGGCTCCGATCCCGGACCCCCAGCATCTAGCGCTGTGACCTCTCTGAACCTCCATTTCCTCATCCATGAAATGAGCGCTAAAATACAATCAGGATTGTCGTGAGGCTTTTTTTTTAAGATTTTATTTATGGGCAGCCCGGGTGGCTCAGCGGTTTAGTGCCACCTTCGGCCCAGGCTGTGATCCTGGGGTCCCGGGATCGAGTCCCGCGTCGGGCTTCCTGCATGGAGCCTGCTTCTCCCTCCTCCTGTGTCTCTGCCTCTCTCTCTCTCTCTCCCTGACTCCCTCATGAATAAATAAATAAAACCTTTTAAAAAAAGAGAGCAAGAAAGAGCCTTTACATTTAACTGAAGAGTTAGGACAGTCGAACAGAAATGCTGCTGATGTCAGAAAACCATGCCACGTGCCAAAGGAGCAGCGTGGACAGTGCATGTCTCAGGGGCTGGGAGGTGAGAGCACCCGCCACCCCATCTTCGGCTGGGCTTTGGGGCTCCTGTTCCAGAGAATGCAAGTATCTGTACACTCCAAAGAAGTTTATAGTTTGTAGGAGGAGTGACCGGTGGAGGTTATTTCAAAATGTGAGGCCCCGTTGACAGCTGAGCACGATCCTGTGTGTGTGTGTGTGTGTGTGTGGACTCTCGAGAATTGCTGTTCCTTGTTCGGGAAGCTTCAGGGGCCAGCTTCCAGCATCCGAGGTGGCCCATGAGGCCGATGTCTGTTGTCCTTGCCCGACGATGGTTGATTAGCTATGCGTACAAGGAGCAGCAGTTTGAAACAGCTCCTCCCAAGGCCGGAGACCCAACGTGGGGTGACTCTCCCCAGAAGAAGCACTTTCTAGACGGACACTTGGCGGGCAGGACTTGCTTTGGGATTTGAGTGAGCACATGCTTCCTTAAGCAGCAGAAGCCATAGGTACGACTTAGAGGCACGGGCCTCCCAGTCCCCGTGTGTAGTTAGAGTCCCACCTGTTTCTCCCGGGGCGCCACACGGACTCCCTAAGCTGCCCGGACGCCCCGACTCCTGCTCAGGAAGCTTCTGTCCCTGGCTCTTAGTCTCCTTATGGTGAGGTCAGAGCATTATTTCCCTTCTGCTCCGAGTGTCCCTCCCAAAGACAGAAATGTAGGCCTGTATTAGGGTTCACCAGGAAAACAGAACTAATAGGATGTATATATACAAAGGGATTTCTTTTCAGGAGTGTGCTCATGCCGTTGGCCAGGCTTGGCAGGCCCAAAATCTGAAGTGGGGGGCCAGCCGGCTGGAGACTCAGGAAACGGTTGCAGTTCAAGTATAAAGGCTCGGCCCGCAAGCCGGGAAGGGCCGGTATTGCAGATGAAGTCTGAAGGCAGGCTGCCAACAGAATTTCCTCTTGCTCAGAGGAGGGTCAGCCTTTTGTTCTGACCAGGCCTTCAACTGCTTGGACGAGGCCCACCCACATTATGGAAGGCAACCTACCTTATTCCAAGCCCACTGGTTTCATGGAAATCTCATCCAAAACGTCCTTACAGAAACAACCAGAAAAAATCTAACCAACTCTCCCAGGCACTGTGGCCTATCCACGTTGACACATAAAGTTCAACATCATAGGGCCTTTTTTCTTTCTTTCTTTCTTTCTTTCTTTCTTTCTTTCTTTCTTTGGTTAAAGATTTTATTTATTCATGAGAGACACAGGGAAAGAAAGACAGAGACACAGGCAAAGGGAGAAGCAGGCTCCATGCAGGGAGCCCGACACAGGACTCAATCCCAGGTCTCCAGGATCAGGCCCTGGGCTGAAGGCAGGCGCTCAACCACTGAGCCACCCAGGTGTGCCATCACAGGGCCTTCTTACTAAGTGATGGGGGAATTGTCCCACGTCCTTGTGCTCTGACTTCACCCACCTCCAGGTCAGTCAGGTCACTAGAGGTGACCTCCACTCCCCTGGCCTCCTGACCTGATATGGTTTCCCTTGGGGGTAAGGGATGGGGGAAGTGAAGCCAAAGGGTGGTGCTGGGCTGCCAGTTAGTCAGAGAAATGCTAGGCTCGGGGCACCTATGTGGTTCAGTCGGTTGAGCTTCTGCCTTTGGCTCAGGTCAGGATCCTGGGGTCTGGGTTCCAGTCCCACATCAGGCTCCCTGCTCAGTGGGGAGCCTGCCTCTCCCTCTCCCTCTGCCCCTTCCCCTGCTTGTGTTCTCCACTCTCTCAGATAAATAAATAAAATCTTAAAAAAGAAAAAGAAAGAAAGAAATGTTGGGCTCAAAATGAGCTTTTCTCACAAATTCCCAGTCTGTATATCCAGGCCAAGCCAGACCACACTCTCCCTCAGGACTCCTTCCATAGCAACTTTCCACCTCCAAGTCAAGGGAAGGCAGTTTTACGCCCTTCACCAACATCTCGCCCTGGAGCTGAGGTCTAGCCGACCACTGTCCCTCTGCAGGGCCGAATCTGCAGCTGGTCGGTCCCACGAGCCCCAGCACACTTCCGGAACTTCCTGGGTCCATCTGTGTGATTGAGCTGAGCCATGGTGACATCAATCATGCTATTGTTGACCAAACACAAAGGTCAGCTGTAACCAAGGCCTTTGTGGGTTTTGACCTAACTGTTGCTCACCAGCTATGACACAACTATAAAAAGGCCCCAAATAGAAACTGTGTATACAGTACGGGTGGACGGGATAAGAGACTAGGCTTCTCCTTTAGTGACAAAGTGGTTTGTCTCCTTCACTGGAATAAGTTTGAGTACATACCCAACTCAGTGTTGCCTGTGTGGTTTTTGTTTTCTTTTTTCTTTTTTTTTTTTTTTTAAGATTTTAGTTATTTACTAGAGAGAGATTGAGAGCACAAGTGGAGGAGAAGGGCAGAGGGAGAGGGAGAAGCAGGCTCTCTGCCGAACAGGGAGCCCCACAGGGGGCCGGATCCCAGGATCCCTGGATCATGACCTGAGCCGAAGGCAGACGCTTAACCGACTTGAGTCATCTAAATAGCCTTTGCGTTTTGTTTTGTTTTGTTTTGTTTTTTAAATAGCAGCTTTCCTGGGACACCTGGGTGGCTCACTTGGTTCAGTGTCTGGCTCTTGATTTTGGCTCAGGTCGTGAGATAGGAACCCATGTCGGGCTCCATGCTCGGCACAGAGTCTACTTGTCCCTCTCCCTCTGCTCCTCACCCCTCATGCGTGCTCTCTCTATCGAGTAAATAAATAAATAAAATCCTTTCAAAAATTAGCAACTTTACTGAGATATAATCCACATTCTATACAACTCCCTCATTTAAAATGGGTGACTCAATGGTTTTTAGTATATTCATTGAGTTGTGCAACCTTCACCCCAATTTTAGAGTATTTTATCACTCCCAAGAGAAACACTATACCCCTAAAAAGCCATTCCGATTCCCCTCTCACCCCCAAATTCCCCAGATCCTAGGCAATCACTAATTTACTTTGTCTCTACTTTCTGTCTTCTGTCCAGATTTGCCTATTCTGCATATTTCATATAAATAGCGTCATAAAACATGTGGTTCTGACTCATTTTTACAAAGGTAAAATAAGCTTGGATGTTGTCATGACAACAAGATAACCAGAACAAGCATTCACTTCCCGGGGATGCGGGTCACACTGCTCAGCTTAGGGGAATAGGCAAAAAAGCATCTATGCGGTAAGAAAGACAGAAATCCCAGATTTCTAGCAACACTAAGCATGTAGAGATCCTGGAATCTGAGTAAATTTGATTTATAATTCAAAGAGATCCCAGGAGGCTTTTGGTGGACGAGGCACAAGAGCCCATTGAACGGTGCTGTCTGGAAGTCCAGGTGGCACATTTCCCGGAGTGAGCTGCAGTTCAACATGCGTCTCATGGGACATTAACTCCCTTACCCCTTGCGGTTCTCTTCCCAGGGAGAATTCAGTAAGCATCAAACAGGCATTTTATTTTATTTCTATATTTTGATTGAATAAGAGTCAGGCACAGAGGGTATAACATCACACGTGCACTTTGAGGGGATCGCAGCATCAGAGCCTAACCCCAGGACCAAGGATCAGAGCTTGCTGTCTTGCAATGTTGTGCGTTTGACAGGTTATGAGCCAGAAAACGCCAAGAATGAAAGTCAGGGCTTTGAAACGATGTGACAAGCTGGCTGCTTGAAGCAAAGAAATCGAATTAGCTAGCTCTCAACTCTCTCTGGGCCTTGGCGTGTGGATTTGCTTCCTCGAGAGTTTGAGAATTCTTTTTTTTTTTTTTTTTTTTTTTCATTCATGAGAGACACAGAGAGAGAGGCAGAGACACAGGCAGAGGGAGAAGCAGGCTCCATGCAGAGAGCCCGACGTGGGACTCGATCCTGGAACCCCAGGATCACGCCCTGGGCCAAAGGCAGATGCTCAACCGCTGAGCCACCCAGGTGTCTCAGAGTTTGAGAATTCTTAAACATTAAAAATGTACATGGGGGATCACCTAGGTGGCTCAGTCGGCTAAGCATCTGCCTTCAGCTCAGGTCATGATCCCCGGGTCCTGGGATTGAGCCCCACATCCAGATCCCCCCCTTCAGCAGGGAGTCTGCTTTTCCCTCTCCCACTGCCTGCTGCTCCCCCTGCTTGTGCACCTTCTCTCTCTGTCAAATAATAAATAAAATATTTTTTTAAAAATGTACATGGGGCACCTGGGTAGCTCAGTGGTTGAACATCTGCCTTAGGCTCAGGTTGTGATCCCGGGATCCTGGGATTGAGTCTCACATCGGGCTCCCCCCAAGGGGCCTGCTTCTCCCTCTGCCTGTCTCTCTCTCTCTCTCTCTCTCTCTCTCTCTCTGTTTCTCATGAATAAATAAAATCTTTTTAAAAAAACTTTAAAAAAAGAAGTGTACATGAGAGCTTAAGGTGCTTTAGCCAATACACAAGGTGAATCGAGGACCTGCGTTAGTGACAAAGCTCACTGCAGGCTTTACAGCATCCAGGTCACAGAAGGTCCCTGGGGAAAGGGACTCCCTGATGAGTGGACTTGAACTGGAGGGAAAGGGTGCGCGAGCTTCCCGAGCAGCCGTGCCTGAGGTGAGAGCCAAGGGGAGGACGGCGGACATGGCCCGGCAGTGGCTCTCTCCAAACGCTCTCTCGGTAACATATGCCAGGGATGCCCCAACTTTGTACAGAAGTTTTGGGGACAGAAGACCATGGTGGCTCCCTTCTGTTTCCTGAAGATTCATACAAAGTGCAGGTTGTCTCACAGACCCCGGAGAAAGTGCCAGATTGCTTTCTCTGAAAGCTCGCCCTTGGTCAGAGAGGGCTGCAGGGAACCAGCCAGCCCAGCGAGGCAATTAAACTGGCAGACAGGGCAGCCCGGGGGTGGGGGTGGGGGGCCCAGCGGGTTAGCGCCGCCTTCGGCCCAGGGCGTGATCCTGGAGTCCCGGGATCGAGTCCCATGTCGGGCTCCCTGCATGGAGCTCTCTTCTCCCTCTGCCTGGGTCTCTGCTTCTCTCTCTCTCTCTCTGTGTCTCTCATGAATAAATAAATAAAATCTTTAAAAAAATAATAGGCTGGCAGACAAATACAGATTCTAACAAAGGAACAACTTGGAACATGGTCATTCCTAGTTGGTTGCTTTAAATTGTTTTATAATCTCTTGCTGTTGCCTTCTCTCCCCATCTGCATGTGCATCCTCAAGGTGGGGGACGTGTATTTGCCTTTTATCTGCCACTCAGTGTGTCTGGCCACACAGGATGAGGCGGGCCATCCTGTAGGCAGGGGGCTGGAAGCAGGGAACACCCCCCCCCGCCCCCCCCGCAGGCAGCTAGGGCAAGACCGGGGGAGGCCAAAATTCCAACAAATTTAAATAATCAGCTTGCAACTGTCGATAGATAGTTCGCTGTAACACCTGGAAATCCATTCCAAGACTTGGAAATTAATCCTGTGAAATGCATTGCACATTTTAGTGGACTAAAGCAAAGTCAGTTGTATTCGTTTTTGTTCTTTTTTTTAAAGATTTATTTTAGGGCGCCTGGGTGGCTCAGTGATTGAGTGGCTGCCTTTGGCCCAGGGTGTGATCCCGGGGTCCTGGGATCGAGTCCCGTATAGGGCTCCCCGCAAGGAGCCTGCTTCTCCCTCTGCCTGTGTCTCTGCCTCTCTCTCTGTCTCTCATGAATAAATAAAATCTTTAAAAAAAAAAAAAAAAAAAAAAAGAAGGTGAAGACTGGGAATGAAAATACTAAAAGCCTTGCACTGAAGAAGAATTTTCTCATTCTGGGAAGAAAAGAAAAATCCCCAAACTTCATGCTGCTTTCCAAAGTCTTCAGCCAAAGAAAAGAATGCAAGTATAAGTTGGATTAACTCAGATGAGTACAAAATAGTGAATATGTCTAGATGTGGGTGATTATGATGTGCGGGAGATTTAATATCTACCCAGGAAAGGGGGCTGGGTGCTGGGACTCAGAGTCAGGAAGTCTGTTGGCCCTACGTCCTTCAACTCCGGAAGCAAAAGAAATGCAAGATAAGGGGTGCCTGGGGGGCTCAGTCAGTTGAGTGTCTGCCTTCGGCTCAGGTCATGATCTCAGGATCCTGGGATCGAGCCCCACATCCAGCTCCCTGCTCAGCGGGGAGTCTGCTTCTCCTTCTGCCTCTGCCCTTCCTCCTGCTTGTGCTCTCTCACTCTCTCTCTCAAACAAATAAAATCTTTTTTAAAAAAAAATCCAAAATCAAAACCAGAAAGTAGAAACTGGGGGCATGGAGCTGGGAGTGGTTGGGTGGAACAGGTAAAGGGGATGAAGACCACACTAATGATGAGCACTGACAAATGTATAAAATGCCTAACTCACTATGTTGTACGCCTGACACTAATGAAACACCATATGTTAACTCTACTAGAATTAAAATAAAAAAACATAAGAAAAAAAGTTTTAATTAAAAAAAAAAAAGAAATGTAAGAGGGGCATGGAAATACTGACCTTATGAAATTTACTGTTTAAGTTGCTCCTTCCCCAGGTGTGGGTGCCCCTCCTGGCCTGGCCATTTCTCAGTCAGTGGGTTCAACAAGGAGGCTCCAAAAACGGATCAGGAAACTATTAAAATAGTCAGATGTCGGGGCACCTGCATGGCTCAGCTGGTTCAGCATCTGACTCCTGATTTTGGCTCAGGTCATGATCTCCGGGTCATGAGATTTTGAGTCCATGCTCAGTCCATGCTTGAGATTCCCTCTCCCTCTGCCCCTCCCCTCCCCAGCTTGCTCTCTCTCTCTCTCTCTCTCTCTCTCAAATAAATATATCTTTAAAAAACAATAAAATAGATGCCAGGGTCCAGCTTGGCCCTCTTGAATCTGGGGCAAAGTTTCTGATATTGAGTATTTTTGTTTTTTATTTTAGAAACTGAGAAAGAGTGTGAGGGGAGGGGCAGAGGGAGAGGGGCAAGCAGACCCCGACATGGCCTCCATCCCACGGGCCCAAGATCATGACCTGAGCCAAAACCAAGATCGGGTGTTTAACCACCTGAGCCACACAGACGCCCCCGTATCCAAATTTTTACGTGGAAGCCCTACCCCCCAGTGTGATACTACTTGGAGATAGTGCCTTTAGGAAACAGGTTGAGCCGAGACCCTGAGGAAAGGGCCTTCACGTTGGGATTAGAGAACAGACACTGAGGCACTGTCTGTCCCCAGGTGAGGACACAGCTGAAGGCTGCTGCCTGCCAACGGGCAAGAGGGGTGTCATCAGGAGCTGAAACGGCGAACACCTTGATCTTGGACTTCTCAGCCTCCAGAGCGAGGAGACATTAATGTCTGCTGTTCAGGGATCCCTGGGTGGCGCAGCGGTTTGGCGCCTGCCTTTGGCCCAGGGCGCGATCCTGGAGACCCGGGATCGAATCCCACATCAGGCTCCCGGTGCATGGAGCCTGCTTCTCCCTCTGCCTATGTCTCTGCCTCTCCCTCTTTCTCTCTCTGTGACTATCATAAATAAATAAAAATTAAAACTTAAAATGTCTGCTGTTCAAACCACCCAGGCAGGGGGATGTCAACACGGTGGCGTGAGCTGACGAGGACAAGTGTGAAGCAGATCCGCAGAGCTGACCACCCCTCGGTAATGCCGGGAAGGCTGCAGCCACCAGGACACAGAGGCTCTTCCAAATAGTTTGAGGCCGTATTTTCCACACAAGTTCAAACCCATGTTATGCCAGGTTCTGGGAGACTGGGGCGTAGATGCCAAGGAAAGCTCTCGCCCATGTGGGATCCGAGGGGCTTCCACCAAGATACGCTCTTCCCTGAAATTCTCCTGGACAGACAACCTGTTACCTGCTGGGGCACTCGGCATTTTCTCTCCTGTTTCATTTGTGTACGTGCTTCCTTTGCCACTAGACAAGACTATGAGCTCCCAGGAGGCCGTCATGACTAACCCATGTCTGTAACCTCAGAATTTACCTTAGTGCCTGGCCCAGCGTAAGAGCTCGAGAAATGTTGAATGGAATGCATATTAAGTGAATATTTTGAAAGATAAAATTTGCTGCTCAACAAAGCAAAACAAAATACGCCCTTGGGGCACCTGGCTGGCCTAGTCAGTAGGGCATAGGACTCTTGATCTTGGGGTTGTGAGTTTAGCCCCATGTTGAGTGTTGAGATTACTTACAAATAAAATATTAAAAAAAAAAACCAAAAACACCCTCATTAAGGGGCACCTGGGTGGCTCATTCGGTTAAGCATCTGCCTTTGGCTCAGGTCATGATCCCGGGGTCCTGGGATTGAGGCCTGCAGTTGGACTCCCTGCTCAGCGGGGAGCCTGCCTCTCCCTCTCCCTACCCCCTGCTTGTGGTCTCTCTCTCAAATAAATAAATAAAATCTTAGAAAAAAACTCCACCCTTTTTATTATGGACACTTTCAAACATACAAAATTAAAGAAAATAGTAAAATAAGGTCCGGGGACTCATCGCCCAGCCTGGGACCAATCATGTTTCATCTAGACCCCCCTACTTCCTACCACCCCGCTCCAACACTCATGATTATTTTGGCAAAAAACTCGCATATTACATCATTTCCATTTCCTTCAGCATCTATCTCCTTGAGATAAAGACCTTTAAAGCAAAACAAAACATAACCACAGCAACATCAAACTTAAAAAAAATTGACCATAATTTCCATACCATCAAATGTTCAGTTAGTGTCCACATTTTCCCAGTTGTATCATGAATAATATTTTTGTTTGGATCTGTCTGCACCAGGATCCAAACAAAGTCCATGTGTCAAATTTGCATAACCAATCTATTTCTCAAGTCTTTTAACCTTTGAATTCCCCTTCTCTTTCTTTTTGCAACTCTTTTTGATGAAAAAGCCAGATCATTTGTCCCACACAGAGATTTCCACATTCTGGACTTTTCTGGTTGTATTTCTGTGGTGTGATGTTCCTTTTTTTTTTTTTTTTTTTTAATGATTTGTTTATTTATTTGAGAGAGAGAGAGAGCATGGGAGCGCAAGCAAAGGGAGGGGCAGAGGGAGAGGAGAGAGAATCTCCAAGTGGACTCCCCACTAAGCGAGGAGCCTAACATGGGGCCCGATCTCATAACCCTGAGCTCATGACCTGAGCTGAAACAAAGAGTCAGATGCCTAACCAATTGAGCCATCCAGGTGCCCCCTCTATGTGTCCCTTAATCCTACAAACTGGTCAGTGGAATTACACCTCGAGGCTTGGTAAGATCCAGGCCCCCCTTCTACTGGGGATGAGGGCTACAAAATGCTTCTGTTCTGGTTAATATGGTTGCATCACAAATTATCCCCAGATTCAGCAGCTTAAACAAATTTTAGAGATATCTGGGTGGCTCAGCGGTTTATTTTTTATTTTTATTTTTTTAAAATTTTTATTTATTTATGATAGAGAGAGAGAGGCAGAGACACAGGCAGAGGGAGAAGCAGGCTCCATGCACCGGGAGCCCAAGGTAGGATTCAATCCCGGGTCTCCAGGATCCCGCCCTGGGCCAAAGGCAGGCACCAAACTGCTGCGCCACCCAGGGATCCTGGCTCAGCGGTTTAGTGCCGCCTTCGGCCCAGGCCGTGATCCTGAAGTCCTGGGATCGAGTCCCATGTCGGGCTCCCTGCAAGGAGCCTGCTTCTCCCTCTGCCTGTGTCTCTGCCACCTGGGCTGCCCGATATATAAATCTTTAAAAAAAAAAAAAAAAAAACACCCAAATTTTAAATTTTGCTCTTGATTTTATAGGTCAGGAATTTGGGAAGGGAAACAGGTATGGCTTATTTCAGCCTCACAGTGTCTAGGGCCTTAGCTAGGGGTAAAACTTAAATAACCCCCCCAAACACACACACACAGACACACACACACCCCTAATACCAATATTACTACTACAACACAGAATATAAAGTTTCTTTACAGTTTGTTATGGGCTGAACTGTGTCCCCCCAAATTAATATGTTGAAGTACTTCAGAATGTGACTGTATTTCGAGGAAATTAAAGTTAAATGAGATCATTAGTGTGGGCCCTAATCCTGTGTACTGGTGTGCTTAAGAAGAGGAGATTAAGACGAAGCCAGGCACAGAGGGAGACCATGTGAAGACGTGGGGAGAAGACAGCCGTCTACGTGACAGGGAGAGGGGCCCCAGAAGAAACCAACCCTGCCGGCTCCTTGATCTCAGACTTCTAGCTTCCACGACTGCGAGACAATACATTTCTGTTGTGTAAGCCACCCACGCTGTGGCACTTTGTTACAGCAGCCCTAGCAGACTGACACTCAGTTCCTTTTTATCTTTAGGATGTATCACAGTAGGGATATAGTCAGTTTACTATATTTTAAAATCATTATGGGCAGCCCAGGTGGCTCAGCGGTTTAGTACCTGCCTTCGGCCCAGGGTGTGATCCTCTCTCTGTTTCTCTCTCTCTCTCTCTGTTTCATGAATAAATAAATAAAATCTTTTAAAAAATAATAAAAATAAAATTATTAGAAACAATTCCTCTCAGGGTGCCTGGCTGGCTCAGTTGGTGGAGTGTGCGACCCCTGATCTTGCGGTTTTGAGTCAGGGCCTACATTGGGTATGGAGGTTACTTAAAAAATAAAATCTTTTTAAAAAAAATATTTATTTATTCATGACAGACAGAGAGAGGCAGAGACACAGGCAGAGGGAGAAGCAGGCTCCCTGCAGGGAGGCCTGATGTGGGACTCGATCCCAGGACCCCGAGATCACACCCTGAACCAAAGGCAGATGCTCAACCACTGAGCCAAACATGCCCAAAAATAAAATCTTTGAAAAAAAAAAAAAAAGAAATAGTTCCTCTGTAGAGTTGTCATTTATTCAATACACAATTAGATTCATTAATTTCATTTACTTTCCATTTTTAGGAATTTTTTAATAGTTTTTTTTTTTTTAAAGATTATTTACTTAAGCAAACTCTATACCCAACATGAGGCTCAAACTCATGACCCTGAGATCAAGAGCTGTGTGCTCTACTGACTGAGCCAGCCAGGTGTCCCAGGAATTTCTTTTAACCATCTCTATTAAATTTTGTTTTATAATTATTTAAAATATGTACATGGTTCCAGAGGGGCACCTGGGTGGTGCAATTGGTTAACAGTCCGACTCTTGGTTTCAGCTCAGGTCATGCATGATCTCAGGTCCTGGGATCCATCTCCACATGGGGCCCCACACTCAGCATGGAGTCCGCTTGAGATTCTTTCTTTCTCTCCCCCTCTCGCTCATGCTGTTTCTCTCTCTTTAAAATAAATAAAATCTTTAAAAAAATTTTGAGAGAAGTCAAGTCTAGCTTCTAGATCTCACCGCTTTACTTTATCCCCCCACCTCCTTATGGATAACTATTTTTTACTAGTGTTTGGTTTATCTTTTCATTAAAGAAAAGAGGCAAATAATATTAGTAGTTGTATGTCCCCTTCTTGGATAATAATAGCATACTCCACACACGGTTCTGTACTCTGCTTTTTTCACAACACATTACAGAAATCATATTAATATACAGAGCTACTACTCTTACTTTTCACAACTGCACGATGCACCATTACATGGGTGCCCTGTGGATGGACATTTGTGTTACGTCATCTTCTACTATTGTATACAGTGTGTGTTCACTTCTTTGGGTGTCCAAGACTTTAGAAGGAAATTTGATTAAATCCGCCAGAGTTCTACATCCATCCCACCCCTCAAAGTAGGCTATTTCTACAGTTTACCCTCCTTGCTAAGATAGTACATTTCCACTTTTTCTTATCTCACATTGCATAGGAAATCTTTAGCATGAGTAACTGAAGCTCTCACATTCAAAATAATATGCACTGGGCCTTCAAAGGAAAAAAAAAAAAATCAGGAATCCATAGTTCTCTGGATCACTTTCTCATCTCTTCCTCCTCCTTTAAGCAAGACCAAAATTAGGGATTATACAGATGCTCCTGGTTCAGCATGCCTTAGATGTAGAAAAAAGTCAGACCACCTGCTTTTTTTTTTTGAAGATTTTATTCATTTATTCATGAGAGACACGCACATACACACACAGAGAGAGAGAGAGAGAGAGAGAGAGGCAGAGACACAGGCAGAGGGAGAAGCAGGCTCCATGCAGGGAGCCCGACGTGGGACTCGATCCCGGGTCTCCAGGATCACACCCTGGGCCGAAGGCAGTGCTGACGTGCTGAGACCCCCAGGCTGCCCTGGACCACCACCTCTTAGGCACCATCTCCACATGGTTGGTGTGCAGAGCAACCCGATCCATTCTGTCTTATTCAGCAAATATTTAATAAATGTGGGCTGTGGGCCACCCACCACGATAGGTGCTAACAACAGTGAGTAAAACAGCCTCAGTGTCTATCCTTCTGGAACTCAGACAGGGACTCTTAGATTCTGAGACTTGCTCAAGCCTGAGACTTGACCTGGTCCCCACATAAAACAGCATTCATTTTCTTTTCCCAAGGAGCTCACAGCATCCGGACTGTCATCATCTTACGACCTGGGTGAACACTGGACTTTTTCCTCATTTTAGGGAAAGTGGCAGGAAAAGGCCCAAAGTACACCCAGGGCTTCACCATCAGGTGTCTGGATGTGGATCCCATGGGAGCAATCGCTCTAACGGGTGGCAGCCAGCCTTTCCTTCACGTATCTCTTCGAAATCAATCATGTCTCCATCTTAATTTTGCATTTATTTTGCTTTGGACTCCCACTTCTTTTTCTAACAGCGGCCGTCACCATACATTGAATACCTACCATGTTGCAGGTGTTGTGCCAGGTCCCTTACGCTTAGGTCATGTCATCTTCCACGTATTATTACACAGGAGGACGTGGGCTTCCGGAGGTTAGTAACGGGCCCGAGGTCACACGTCTAGTAGGGGCAGACGCAGAGCAGTCACGCTGGTGCAGGTACAGCGGCCTCTCTGGTAGGAGGAAAGGCCAGACTAATAATGGTAACGGCTAACATTGTACCCCGTGCTGGTGCTGGTGCTTAGAACAGGGTGGAAAAAATTTCTTCCTCTGCCCTGATGTTCTCTTCCAGCCCAAGATTTCTGACCTCCCTCTCTCTAGCCTCCCCCCCCCCCCATCCTCCTAGTTGGAGGGAGCGGCAACTTCTCAGGGAGGAAATGGAGGAAGGAATCCCAGACGCAGAGCTCAGACGCTCCCCTCCCCTTGGCAGCTGGCTCCTGGCCTGCGTGGCCGCTCTGGGTCTACAGGGCGCTTCGCCCAGGCTGCCCCAGCCTGTGGGGCCCGACCCGGTCACTTACTTACAAACAGAAGCCACCGCTGGCTCCAATATAAAATTTATTAGTGATAAAGTTACTATTTCTGATCTCATATGTTTGATTTCTTCTTGCCTATCTTACTCAAAACTTTTTTTTTTTTTTGAAGATTTTATTTAACTGAGAGAGCACAAGCAGGGGGAGCCTCAGGCAGAGGGCGGGGGAGAAGCCGACTCCCCGCTGAGCAGGGAGCCCACCTGGGGCTGAGGCTCCATCCTAGGACCCCAGGATCATGACCTGAGCCTGGGGCTCCATCCTAGGACCCCGGAATCATGATCTGAGCCTGGGGCTCCATCCTAGGACCCCGGGATCATGACCTGAGCCTGGGGCTCCATCCTAGGACCCCCGGGACCGTGACCTGAGCCTGGGGCTCCATCCTAGGACCCCCAGGACCGTGACCTGAGCCTGGGCCTCCATCCTAGGACCCCGGGATCGTGACCTGAGCCTGGGCCTCCATCCTAGGACCCCGGGATCGTGACCTGAGCCTGGGCCTCCATCCTAGGACCCCGGGACCATGACCTGAGCCTGGGCCTCCATCCTAGGACCCCGGGACCATGACCTGAGCCTGGGCCTCCATCCTAGGACCCCGGGACCATGACCTGAGCCTGGGCCTCCATCCTAGGACCCCCGAGACCATGACCTGGGCCTGGGCCTCCATCCTAGGACCCCCGGGATCATGACCTGAGCCGAATGCAGATGCTTAACCGACTCAGGCGCCCCTACTCAGAACTCTGTAAGGGATGAGGGGTGCCCTTTATCCTATCCTCTTGGGTCCCCAAACTACTACCTCATTTAATCCTAACAAGAAGTCATTAGAAGACTACTGTTCCCTCCGACGAGGAACCTCGCAGCGCAGACGGGGCCTCTCGCTTGGAGAACCCAGAGTCCTTGGGGGCGCTCAGGGTTGCGGGGAGCGAGCTGGTGAGGAGGCTGCAGACCCCACAGCCTCCGGGGCCGGGCATCTGCGCGCCGCTCCCTGCGGGGGCCCCTCCGGCCCAGGCCTTTCCGACTCGGTTCCTTTACCAGTGAAGTGGGGGGGGGGGGGGCAGCTCCCCCTGCTCTGAGCTCTGAGCTCTGCGGCTGTGAGTCAGTGACCAGCGGCCGCCGTCTCCCGCTTCCTCGGCGTCACCGGGGTCTGTCCGGGCCCCGCTCCCCTGACTGAGCGACACCCGGTCCTGGGGCCACGAGGTGCTTGAAGCTCCGCGCGCCGCAGGGCTGGGCCTTCCAGGTCGCGCTCCGAGGCCTTTGCTGCCGCGGCAACAAAACAGGCGCCCACGCTTCCGTTCCCGAGAGCCTGCCGGGGGCGGGGGAGGGGGAGGGGGGGGAGGGAAGGGGAGGGGGAGGGGGAGGGAGGGGGAGGGGAGGGAAGGGGGAGGGGCGCGAGCTGCGGGGCGGGGGCGGGGCGGGGCGGGGCTGGGGCTGGGGCGCGCCCGCCAGATCGCCGGAGAGCACCCCCGCTGGCCTTCGCGGGGCTCGTACCGGCGGAAGCGACACCCGGCCGGTCGGTAGGTGAGCGGGGGTGGGGGGGGCGAGCAGCCCCCGCACCCCCCTCCCCCCTCCCCGCACCCCCTCCCCCCCCTTCCCCCCCCCCCGGGCTCCGAGCTCCGGGCTCGCCGCGCGCCTGGGGCGGGGCCGCACCCGATTCCGCCTCTGCGGCTTCACGGCTTCACGCCGGAACTGGACAAGCTCGCAAAGAACAGGAAGTGGAAAAAACGCTTTGCCTGCTGGAAACTACCTCTTGTCCCCGCGTTCCTCCAGGACTGCGGTCCGCCCGGCCCAGAGCCGACCTGCCGGGGTCCCCGGAGGGCGGATCCCCAGAGGGCTCGTGGGACGCTGAGGCCCCCCCCCCCCCCCGGGTTTCCAGGAGAGAGTTCAAGAGGCCTCAGGGCAACTTGGGGCCGCGCTCCTGCCCTATAACGGGGTGGCTCACTCTTTTTTGCATGTTTTAAAGATTTTATTCACTTAATGAGGAACACGCGGAGACAGGCCGAGACAGGCCGAGGGAGCAGCGGGCTCCCCGCGGAGGGCTCCCCGCGATGGGCTGTGGGGCTCCACCGGGCACCCGGGGTCACGACCCAGCCAGAGGCCGACGCTCACCCACTGAGCCACGCGGGTGCCCCCTTTTTCTCATTTTCTGAAAAAAAAAAAAAATTGCTTTGGCCAGAGAGGACAAAAGAAAGAAGACAAGCACACTTCTGACCCTTGGCCTCACAGGACCTGCCCCCACTGGCAACAGCAGACACTTCCTCACTCGGGGGGCGGGGGGCGGGTGGCTGCAGCCCTCCCTGGCATTGTTCCCAGAATGGAAAATGTGGGTGTTGGCAACCAAATCAAAGGCCTTGGATTGTTCAAAAACCTTTGCACCTCTGATCAGCAGACCGCAGAGCCCAAGGGCTGGTCAAGGTCTGTGGAAGCTTTGGAACAATAGACTTGGCCCCCTGCCTATCTCTTTGCATGACTTTCTGAAAGAGGTAAATGGGCCCCCAGACCAGTTACCCCCTGACCAACCTCCTTGCAGTGGCTCTCAGCAATTAAAGTCAGTGCCAGGCCCACACCAGTTAGAGACCCCAACTTGACCCTTGGGACACAGACTTAGAAGGAGGTGAGCGAGGTACTCACTAAACAGAATTTAAGAGGGTGCCAGAAAAACCTCAGTCATCAAAATAATATTTTAATCGAATCTTTAAAGTTTTTTTGACATTTTGCTCATTGTGGATTACTTTGCATTAATTTTGATTTTTTTAAAAGATTTTATTTATTCATGAGAGACACAGGGAGAGAGGCAGAGACACAGGCAGAGGGAGAAGCAGGCCCCCTGCAGGGAACCCAATGTGGGACTCGATCCCAGGACCCAGGGGTCACGACCTGAGCCAAAGGCAGACGCTCAACTGCTGAGTCACCCAGGTGCCCCCATAATTTCGTTTTTTGAAATGATTAATCCAAATATTATTTATCTCGATAACTGAGTTTGGCTTCCCCCACCCCACACTTAAATTTGGCACCGGGGGGAGGAGCCCGCTCTCCTCACCCGGGTCTCGGCCCTGTTGAGAAATGGTGTTGTTCACAAACACTCAGAAATAGCAGACAGGGAGAAACCCCATGATGATTCATCAGGAGGTGAGGATCCTTCCAGAAGGTGTGGAAAGTGTGGCCCATGGTACCCAGACCTAAATATCAAATATGGGCGGAGATGAGAAAACAGTCAGCCTGGTCACAGGCTCCAGACACCTAACCACTCGGCCAGGGAATGCCCCTGGCAAGCAGCCCCCAAGAGCCCCAGTCCGGCTCACCTGCAGACTTCCGCAGGGAGGCTGGGGCAGTTGTTAGCAGGGGGCAGGGGGCGGTTGCCTACGTATTGTCTGGGAGAATTGGGAAGTCTCCCTTTGCTTAAGGGTCACAGCAAGTATGCTGTCAGAAGACTGGTCAATTCCTTGACTCTTGAATTGTCGTGTTTTGGGTTTTTATTCATTTAAGATTTTATTTATTTAATTGAGAGAGAGAGAGAGAAGGAGCAGGGCAAGGTGGAGAGAGAATCACAAGCAGACTCCACGCTCAGTGCAGAGCCAGACACAGGGCTTGACCTCACCCCCCTGAGATCACGACCTGAGCCAAAATAAAAGTCGATGCTTAACTGACTGAGCCACTCAGATACCCGGAAGTTGTCTTGGTTTTAAAGAACCTTCCGTTAAAATGCCATTATCTGCCGAGATCTTAGCAGAGATGAACTCATTCATCCAACAAACATTTACTGAGTACCACACACCAGACTAGAGTAGGAGCTACCCTGCCCAGTCTAACGACAGTTGGAAGTGTCAGCTTGGCATGTTAAGGGCAGGCCTGAGTCCAGGGCAGGGTGGGGGACGGGCCCGCCATCAGATCTCCTAGCTGGGGCTGCACCTGAGGAGAAGCAGGACTCAGGGCGAGCTCTGCTGGGGATTACAAAAACAGGTGTGTAGGGATCCCTGGGTGGCGCAGCGGTTTGGCACCTGCCTTCCGCCCAGGGCGCGATCCTGGAGACCCGGGATCGAATCCCACATGGGGCTCCAGATGCATGGAGCCTGCTTCTCCCTCTGCCTATGTCTCTGCCTCTCTCTCTCTCTCTCTCTCTCTCTCTGTCCCTCTCTGTGACTATCACAAATAAATAAAAATTAAAAAAAAAAAACAGGAGTGTGCAAAAAGGGATGGCGAGAACCCTCCTGCTGCTCCGAGCTGCCCTGGCCTACGTAGGGCCTGTGGACATATCCAGCAATTAGCTGTGGTTCAGAGCTCTCCCCGCACAACTCCGGAGGGTGTCGTTCTCAGAATCCAATTCTGGCATCGGGCAGATGCGGAGGGTTCCGCTCCCGCCCAGGAAAGACAGTCTCTGAGACAGGGTGAACTTCTCCCTGGCAGAGTGTGACCATGCATCTGGGGGTCTTGCACGAGGACTCCTGTCCCTTGGGGTGGGGGGAGCAGAGCCCAGAGGGACCCCACCTCTAGGATCTCTGCCCGGCTCTGTGGCCCCTGCCCAGGTCCTCTGGTGAGAAAGGGGCTGTGACCCCAGCGAGTCCACCTCCCTGGGAGAGATGCGCCTTCCTCGTGTGCTAGCTCCCCTGTGCCTCCCAGGAAGGGGGCCAGGGGCTAATCACGGATGTGGCAGCCCTGGGAAATGACAAGAGAGGGGACGCCCGGAATGTTTCTGGATCCTGACACCTCTCTCTAATTTTCTCTCTCTCTCTCTTTTTAAAGATTTAGATAAAAGATCTTATCTATTTATTTATGAGAGACACAGAGAGAAACAGAGACACAGGCAGAGGGAGAAGCAGGCTCCTTGGGGGGAGCCCCACACAGGACTCGATCCCAGGACTCCGGTTCATGACCTGAGCCAAAAGCAGACGCTCAACCACTGAGCCACCCAGGTGCTCCCTTTTTTCCCCTTTTTAAACAATTAACAAACATCGATGCCACACTTTTATATATATCATCCTATTTCTTTTTCAAGACCTCTCTGTTAGGAGGGGTTGTGTTTTTTCCATTTTCTAGCTGAGGAAATTGAGTCCCAAGAGGTGATCTAACTTCCGGATGACACAGTCAGTAAATGGAGAAGTTAGGACCTGAACATTATTACCTCTGTGCCGCCTTCCTGTGTCGCTTAGCCCTGGGACCCCCAAATGCTCCTGTGCCTCAGATGCCTGGGATCCATCTTTTCTCCCTCCTCCTCACTGCTGCTCCCTACACGCAACTCACACCGAGTACTTCTCTCTGAGAATCTATCTCAAGTCTGCCCATTTTTCTGTCTCCCTGCTGCCATCCTAGTGCCCAGCAACCCTCAGGGCTCACCTCCTCACAGGTCTCTCAGCTGCCACTCCTGCTCTCCCTTGCAATCTCTTCTCTCCTTACCGGCTGTGTGTTCTTGGGCAAGTTTCTTAACCTCTCTGTGCTGCGTGTTCTCTGCAAAATGGAAATGAGAACAGCACCAGTGGGCTGGCGGAGGCTGGCTCTGGCTAAGGATTTGGCGTGATCCTGTGCTGAGGGCAGGCCCTAGAGCAGCGCCTTTCAAGACAAATACAAATGTGAGACTCATGTGTCATTTGAACTTTTCTAGTCGCTATATTAAAAAGGGTAAAAAGAATTAATTGTAGTGTAATCGATTTAACACAACATATAAAATAGTATCCATTTAGCATGTAAACAATATTTTTAAAATATTAGACATTCTTAAAAACATTTTATTTACCTGAGAGAGAGAGAGAGAGAGAGAGTGAGAGAGAGCACGAGTAGGGGGGAGGGAGAAGCAGGGAGCCTGCTGCCAGGCTCCATCCCACCCTGAGATCATGACCTGAGTCAAAGGCAGATGCTTCACCGACTGAGCCCCCCAGGTGCCCCTATATTCCTTTTTCCAAATGAAGTCTTGACGTCCAGTGTGCATTTTACCTTTACTATGTATCTCAGGTTTAAGTGTCTGGTAACCCCACGTGGCCAGAGGCTGGAGGACGAGTTCAGAGCATTCCAGCAAGGCCCGGTGCCCCTGCTGGCGGACCCACTGGTCGAGGTTCTGGGGCCCGGCCTCCCCAGCGCACCCCGCTCGCTCACACCCTCAGCCTGTGCCCTCGGCCTTCCCTGCGGGCGGGCGGCTTCGGTGTCCTGCCAGCGGAGAGCCTTCACGGGAGGCCGCCGAGCCTCCATCTCCCTGTTTGCTAGTGGGGAGCCCTTACACCCTGCTAACCTAATTACATGGAGTCAATCTTGGCACAATTAGCAGGTCTGTCGGGGCTCCCGAGGGGTGGGAGGGCGTATGTGGGATGAGGAGGGTTCAGGAAATGCCCCTTCAAGTCTGGAAGAAAGGCATTTCCACATCCCGAGCCCCCCTGCTGAGGAGGAGGGAGCACGGGGAGCACAGTGGAAGGTGGTAATTAGGGAGGAGTTTCCAGGGCAGAGCCAAGCGCCTCGGCGGAGTTGTCCTTCTCTCTCTCTCTCTCTTTCTCTCTCTCTCTCTCTTTCTCTCTCTCTCTCTCTTTCTCTCTCTGCTCCAAGGCTCCCGGGGCCTTGGCTTTGCCCCCTCGTGTGTCTCAGGACTCCGGCTCTAACAGCACCACACACTGGTCGGTTTAGAACAGCAGACATGGGTAATCCTACAGCTAGAGGTTGGGTATCGAGGTGTCGGTAGGGTGGGTTCCTTCTAAGATCTGTCCCAGGCTACCCCCCGCCCCCGAGCTTCTGAGACCCTCCAGGGGTTCCTAGCTTGTAGCTGATAGCCTTCTTGGATCCTCACATTCACTTTTGCTCCATGCACACGAGTCTCTGGGTCCGCGTGTCTCCTTATAAGGATCCCAGTCAAACTGGATTAGGATCCACCCTACTGACCTCATTTTAAAGACTATCTCCAAATAAGGCCACGTTGAGGATGAGGACTTCAACATATGGATTGGGGGAGGGGCATGATTCAATCCCTAACACCAGCCTAAGCTCCTTTTGCGAGTACAGGCATCTGCTCTCCTGCCCAGGAATTCAGGAGGTGGGTGAGCCTTCGAGCCTTCCAGGGCCGGTGGCCACGTCCTCAAGGGTGTAGTGTATCCGACAGGGCTGCCAGGGCCATCGGCGGTAATTACCGAGCCAGCTCCCAGAAACTCGGAATTTCCTGGGGCTGCAGGCCCTACAATGACCAACAGAACTCAGCCTCCACCCTTCAGGAAATGTAGTCCAACAGGAGAGATAAGACATTAACTGGATAATAAAATCCAGGGCAGTGAAAGGTACAAAGAATAAAGCCATAGAAGAGGGAGTGCTTTCTGGTGGTTGAGAGATAAGCCAGGGTCGGGGAGACTTGCTTAGAACGGTCATTTTGGGATCCCTGGGTGTCTCAGTGGTTTAAGCGCTTGCCTTTGGCCCAGACCGGGATCCTGGAGTCCTGGGATCGAGTCCCACGTCGGGCTCCCGGCATGGAGCCTGCTTCTCCTTCCTCCTGTGTCTCTGCCTTTCTCTCTATCATAAATAAATAAATAAATAAATAAATAAATAAATAAATCTTAAAAATAAAAAAAAAGAACGGTCATTTTGACACAGAAGGTAAAGATGACAAAGGGGAGGAATTCCAGGGAAAGATGGGGATCCCAGGGAAGACTGGATGGCTTGGCATGTTCGGGAGACTGCAAGCAGCCAGGCGCAAATAGGGTGGGAGGGCAGGACAAGCCTACCTGTGGTGGGCTCCTCCCACCAGGCCGTGGGACCCACTGAGAGTTTTCCAGCAGGAGGACAACATCATGCACGTCATACACTGGGGCTGTTAGTCTGGTCGTAAGAATGGGCTATGAGGCGTTAAGAGGTGGAGTGGGGAGACGCCTGGGTGGCTCAGTGGTTGAGCACCTGCCCTTGGCTCAGGGCGTGACCCTGGGGTCCTGGGATCGAGTCCTGCATAGGGCTCCCTGCATGGAGCCTGCTTCTCCCTCTACTTGTGTCTCTCTGCCCCTCTCTGTGTGTCTCATGGATAAATAAATAAAATCTAAAAAAGGTGGAGTGGGAAGGGTGAGGACACACAGGAGGCCTGGTAGTTCTTCCAAAGGGAGGGGAAGGCCTGAGCTGGGGCGATGAAAACGCAAAGGAAGAAATGGCAATGGGGGAGTGGGAAGAAAGGGGAAGCTGAGGCGTAGGAGGACAAGGAAGAGCAGACAACAGTGGCTTCAGCTTTTCAAGTTGGGCCATCGAAGAGGGTGGCTGCCACGAAGGGAAGGAAACAGGGAAGCCACGGGTGTGGCTGTTGCGCAGCCTTGGGCCCTCCCTGCCCACTGGCAGGAGTGGCCTCCCCCTCCTACCCCAGCTCTCTACCTCAGAGGCGGAACCTTAGTCATTTAAAGGCACACGGTTGTCTCCAGGGCGTTCTTAACGTCACAAAGAGGAAATGAGAAAGGGAGAGACCTTTCTGCGGTGTCTTCAAAAAAAAAAAAAATGGAAGAGCCTGCAATGGTGTGGAATGTGTAGCTGACAACAGAACCTCAGCCCTAAGCTGCCTCCAAGGCCACAGGATGCCTCCCACACAGGCTTCCCCCTCCGGGGCAAAATAGACACTTGCATTCAGTCCCTCGGTCCTGGCTTTTCTCCCTCTGAAATGCATAGGACACAACTTTGTTTCCTTATGAAAGCTTTTTAAAAATTTTTTCTTATTTTTTTAAGGTTTTATTTATTTATTCATGAGAGACACACAGAGAGAGGCAGAGACACAGGCTCCATGCAGGAAGCCTGATGTGGGACTTGATCCCACTACCCTGGGATCCTGACCTGAGCCAAAGGCAGGTGCTCAACCACTGAGCCAGGATGTCCCATCCTTATGAAAGCTTCTTATCTTCTGTTGCCAAGGGTCTGGAGCATCCCTGTGTGTGCGCACCTCTGTGTGTGTGCATATGCGTGTCCCTCTGTATGTGCCTTGTGTGCATGCCTGTGTGTGCACCAGCACGTGTGCCTCTCTGTGTACCTCTGTGCCTCTAAGTGTGTGTGCCCCCTGTGCATGCCTGTGTGTGAATGTGTGCACGTGGGCGTGTGAGTGTGCTCTCTACTTGGCATCTCCTCCCCCGACCCCGTCCCAGCCCTGTCTCCCTGCAGGAGTGTGTAAACCCCTTGCTAGCCGTTTGGTCAGTCAGAAACTCTCATTTGGGCAGAGAGATGCCAGCAGTGTCATCTGGAATTAGCTGTCCACTAATAAAAAATACAGAACCCTGGAAACAAGATCCAGCTAAAACTGCCTGTTTTTTTGATCTATTATGTCCGAGGGTTAAGAAGGGAAGGCCGAAGTAAGATGATGCTATGGCCCCGACGACGCGTGTTCCTGGACGTGGCTCAACTGGATGGGATCTGAGTGGATGGCAAGGGAATACGATGCACAAAGTGCAGAGTACTTAGGCTGGAATGGGCCAGTGAGTGGCGCAGATGGCATGATGGGTTTGGGAACTTGAGGAGGCCAGGATGTCACCCCCGCTAGTCTCAGTGTCTGCTACTTCATAAAGGAATTTAAATTCCAGCCAGCAGGCATCCGAATGCACAACAGTAGGGCATGGGCTTAAGCCTTTATCTTTTATTCATAGAAGAAGCTCAGTTGGTGGAGCACATGACTCTTGATCTCAGGTTTGTGAGTTCGAGCCCCACTTGGGGTGTAGAGATTACTTAAAAATAAAATCTTAAAAGAAAGAAAGAAACACACAGTGGCCACTAGACGGGAGGTAGCAGAGCAGCGTCCTGGCCTGGAAAATGTGGACCATCTGCTCCTGAGGATGCATAGAGTAGCACCTGGTTTTTTTGTGTGAAGAGCGTATGAATATTAAATGTTGGAAGTAGTTATGTCCTGGTTGTGTTATGAGCGACTTTTCTCTCTTTTTTTGTAAAATTTTTAAAAGTTATTCTTCTTGGGATGACTGGGTGGCTCAGGGGTTGAGCATCTGCCTTTGGCTCAGGGCATGATCCTGGGGTCCCGGGATCAAGTCCCGTATCCCGCTCCCTGCATGGAGCCTGCTTCTCCCTCTGCCTGTGTCTCTGCCTCTCTACCTCTGTCATGAATAAATAAATAAATCTTTTAAAAATTAAAAAAATAAAAATTATTTTTCTTTTTGGGCGTCTGGGTGGTTCCGTCGTTTGAGCGTCTGCCTTCAGCTGAGGTCATGATCCCGGGGTCATAGGATCGAGCCCCACATTGGGCTCCCTGCTCAGTGGGGAGTCTGCTTCTCCCTCTCTGCCTGCTGCTCCCCCTGCTTGTGCTCCCTCTCTGTCAAATACATAAAATATTTTAAAAAATTATTTTTCTTTAAAATTTTTTTTCTTGAATGAAAGAATACCACTTGTGAAATTTTGAAATAGATAAAATTATTTCACAATAACAAGGACCCTCAGGAATATTCCGTCGGTGCTCACATGGAGAGCAGAACTAGACGAAGAACTTGACTGCCCTTCAACCCCACGCTTGGGGTCTCAAGCTTCCCCGGGATTTGTCCTCTGAGGCCTGCTGCGAGGGCCTAGTGACTCTTGCCCCGAAATCCCCAGTTAATTGGGTCCCGTAGGAGGTACCAATTGGCCTTCCTTTCTCTCTTCTTCTGTCTCCCAGCTGCCAGCTGCTCTTCTCATGAATACGTTTTCTTCTGGTTTCAGTCCCGTGGTTTTGCGCTCCAAGAGCTATTGTACCCACGCCAGCTGGTGAGCAGGACTGGCTTCTAGGGTCACGAGGGGTTAAGCGCCATGAGAAAGGCGAAAGTAAAGTTAGAAGGTCACCAGGAAATCCCGGGCAGGGGCAAAGGTGGGAGAGAGGTGAGGGCCGGGGACGAGCCCGGCTTGACCAGCTCAGGTTAGGGGGACAGCGCAGGGGCCCCTGCGAGGTCTCAGGGCCATGAGCCAGGCACCCATCCTCAGCTGCAAAAGTAGCTCTGCAGACTTTTGCTACTGCTTTGAAAGGTTAAATGGGTCATCCTCACCTGCTCCTCCTGCCTTCCCCTGCAAGGGTACCATAACCGCAGGTGTGGGGGTCCCCTGGAGTTCCAGTAGTTTCTGTGGTGTAGCTCTAGAAAGCTGCTGGGTTGCAGGACTGCTTGTTCTTTGTGAGTTGTGTGAGTCAGCACCTCCACCAGCGCTTTAATAGGGCGAGATCTTACCTGGGAGAAGGGGAGCCCTGGGGACACCCAGACTCCCCAGGTCCTAGGGACCTCTGGGCTCTTTATGGCTGCTTGGTTTTCTTCTTCTTCTTACCCTCCTCCTCCTCCTCTTCCTCTTCTTCTTTGATTTTATTTATTTACTACAGAGAGAGAGAGAGAGAGAGAGAGAGAGAGAACGAGCAAGTGAGAGCCCAAAAGCAGGGAAAGGGAGAAGCAGGCTCCCTGTGGAGCAGGGAGCCCAATGTAGAACTCGATCCTGGGACCCTGAGATCATGACCTCAGCTGAAGGCAGATGCTTAATCCACTTAGGCACCCAGGTGCCCCACTTTTTTTCCTCTTCTAAGGATAAAATAATTCTGACCTCCTGATCCTACATGGTACAATCAGAAAATATGCAGCAGTGGTTTCGAGCTCTGCCTCTTGGGCTAATTACTTAATTTCTCTGAGCTTAGATTCTTCACATGTAAAAGGAAATATGAACAGTACATGCTTTGGTGTGGTTGTGAAATAATGCATCTTCAAGAATTTAGAGGATGGTGCTGGGAGCATAGTAAGCAGGGATGGACTTAAAAAGCATGTCACAACTAGCAAGGGCAGAGACAGCGTCCTTCTTACTAGAATAGAGGGCAAGACCATTGTAGCAGCTTCTGGAGGACCTTTGGGTGCCAGGCGTTGACTCATTAGCTGCTGGATCGTGGGGAATTTCCAGAGAGGGGCCAGGGTGATGAGAAGGGTAATGATATTTATCAGCAGGTGTGATATTCAGATATATTCAATATATGTCAGATATATTCAATTTATATGTATCTGTCTATTTCTGGAACCATTTCAAAGCTACCTCTAGGGATCTCTGGGTGGCTCAGTGGTTGAGCGCCTGCCTTCGGCCCAGGGTGTGACCCTGGAGTCCCGGGATCGAGTCCCACATCAGGCTCCCTGCATGGAGCCTGCTTCTCCCTCTGCCTGTGTCTGTGTACCACCCCCCTCTCTCTGTGTCTCTCATGAATTAGTAAATAAAATCTTTTTTTTTTCTTTTTTTTTTTTTAGTAAATAAAATCTTAAAAAAAAAAAAAAGCTACCTCTAAATACTTCAGGATACATTTCCAAAAGTAAGTAAGTCTTTTAACATAGCCACAAATGCCATTATCATACCTAGCAATAATTCCCTATATCTCCTAAAAGCCCATATTCAAATATCTTTACCAATCAAGACACACACACTGAAAATGGTTATGTCTCTTCAGTAGCTTGTATCTCTTAATCTTGAATGCATTCCTCCACCTTTTATTTTCATAGTATAGATTTCTTGAAGACATGAAGCTTAGAATTAGAATGTTCCAATTCCTGATGTCTGGTCATCTCCCCTGAGGTGGCATTTTATTTCAGGTTATTATGATAGGTAACCACACGAAAACCACTTATTTATATTGTTAAAAAGTTGTTGAGGACGGGACCTGGTGTGGCTGCAGTTCCTTATGTATGTTCCATATGAGAAAATTTCACCAGGATTTAGTGTTAGGAAAGAGTTGTGTCTCTCCCTACAAATGAGCATTTTCTTTTCTTAAAAAAAAAAAAAGAAGAAGTTTCTTTTAAAAGATTGTATTTATTTATTCATGAGAGACATGGGGAGGGGGGCAGAAACATAGACAGAGGGAGACACAGGCTCCATGCAGGGAGCCCAATGTGGGACTTGATCCCAGGACGCCAGGACTACACCCTGAGCCAAAGGCAGAGACTCAACCACTGAGCCACCCAGGCGTCCCTTTAAATTTTTTTTTTTAAGTTTATTTAAGTACTTTCTACACTCATCATGGGGCTTGAACTCATGACCCTGGGAGCAAGAGCTGCATGCCTTTCTGACTAAGTCAGCCAGGTGCCCTGGCATTTTATTAATTTCCAATGAGAGCCAGGAAACTTACTGTCTGTCTTTTTATTCAAGAAGTGTAGAGGGGCACCCGGGTGCCTCAGTGGTTGAGTGTCTGCCTTGGCTCAGGTCGTGATCCCGGAGTCCCAGGATGGAGTTCCTGGACTGAGTCCCACGTCGGGCTCCCTGCATGGAGCCTGCTTCTCCCTCTGCCTGTGTCCCTGCCTCTCTCTTTGTGTCTCTCCTGAATAAATCTTAAAAAAAAAAAAAAAAAGAAAAAGTGTAGAGTCAAATTTATAACTGTGATACATTTTAGGGGCATCACATCTGCTTCTCCTTTTTTCTTTAATCCTGGGTTCTACTTTGTTAAGTTGTATCTTTCCCTATAAATCCTCCTCAAATTCTTTTTTTGAAAGTTTATTTATTTACATATTTTTAGTAATCTCTACCCCCAGTGTGGGGCTGGAACTTATGACCCTGAGATCAAGAGGGCAAGGAAAGGGAGCCTGCTTTCCAACTGAGCCAGCCAGGTGCCTCTCAAATTCTTCGTTTGTTTGCTTGCTTGCATTAGAGATACAGGATATAAATAAATCCAGCTAATTTCCCCAAGGCCTTCCCTTTACCTCCAAGTTAAAAGATGAAAAGCTAGTGCAAAGGTGCTTTGCAGCCAACTGCTTTCAAGGAACCAAAGGATTGAAGAAAACTTGAGAAGACCAAGCCTCTCCCTGGCGCAGAGAGCTCCTCAGCACGTCCTGATGTAACACCCATCTGTCTTCTGATGGTGAGCAGGAAGTCGGCTCCCCCTGGTAATTTCCTAAGGCGATCCTGGCTCTCCGGAGTGACTTCAGGCCCACGTGTACTTGCCAACATTTAATTGTCCACCAAGCTCTGTGCTGGGAATGGTGAGGAATCCAAGGGAGCAGTTATGGCTTCTGACCCAAAGGGTTTAGGATTTATGGATCATTTATATTTCCTGGAGATTACAATAGGTCTTGATTTTCAAGGACAAACACACCCATCTAAGGGAGCTACTAATCTCAGTGGAAATTCAATAGCCAGAAACACCAGAGGTCCGATTTTAGCAGCTGCTTTTTTTTTTTTAAGATTTTATTTATTTTATTCATGAGAGACTCAGAGAGACAGAGACAGAGACAGAGAGACAGGCAGAGGGAGAAGCAGGCTCCATGCAAGGAGCCTGATGTGGGACTCTATCCTGGGTCTCTAGGATCACACCTTGAGCTGAAGGCGGCGCTAGACCATTGAGACACCCCCCCCCGCCCCCCCCCCCCCCCCCCCCCCCGCGCTGCCCCACATTTTCTAGGCTAGAAACCAGAGGTTCAGAGATACTAAGTAGCTAGCCTGAGTAAGTGGTAAAGCTCAGATTTGAACCTAGATCTGTCCCCTAAACTTGTTTTTTAATGTTATACCGTATCGTGTGTGTGTTTTACTCCTTCACAGGAGATCAGAGAGCAGAAAGACACTACTCTTAAACTCAGAGTTAGAGCGACTTCCCTGACTCTGGCCACCTCTCCGAGTCATGGAACCTCGCCCAGGAGCGCTCCCCATTAAAGCACTCTCGAACCTACAAAAAAAAAAAAAACAAAAAAAAAAAAACAAAACAAAACTCAGAGTTAGAGGAGAGAAACTATTTTTTATTTTTTGACCTGGCCCAGTACCCATGGGGCCAGACTGCTCGAGAATGGGACTGGGGATGGGTTGATTCCGGCTTTTTCTTGGTCCCTTGGCTGGACGTGTCTTCTCCCCACCCCAGCTGCCAGTGGCACCTGACAGCATGTAGGGCAACAGCCACGCCATCTGGTCACGGCCTTCCTCCAGAAGGCCCGACCCCCAGCCGGCTCCCCTTCCACCCACAGAACAAAAGCATCTGCAGTCCCCCACCAGCATGCTTGCCAAGAACTCAAATCCTTATTCAATAAAATGTATGTGGTTGAAGAGAAAGTTTGTGATTTGAATATGTATGCAGGCCGCGTGGCTTCCTTCCCCCGCCCCCCCCACTTGATTATCTCTACTAATGAGGTTATTGGGACCTGGATGCGAAATCCCCCCACTCAGTCCCTTTGTACCCAGAGGAGGGGGCCCTTTACCTCCTCTGGAGATTTTGAGGTCGAGAGGTGTTAAAGTGGGGTTCTTCCCTGGGCTCTGGGAAATCCCTGAAATTCTATACACACTTTATATCTGTGTATATAGGTGGATCCTTCTAGGAAGGTGGATCCTTCTAGGAAGAGGGGCCTTAATTGTTGGAAGACTTTCAGAGGTTAAGAGTCATTACTTTGGGACAAATTTAGATAATGTTTTGTTGGTTTAATATGAACTTGAGCTAATTTAAAATTACTCTACCTTTTCTGAGAGATTTCTGTTCAGTTGCCTCAGGATTTGGCTAGGTGGTGGGAAAATGTTAAGTAGAGTGAAAAATGCATCACTGATTAACCAGTGAAAGCTGAACACAGCGGCTAAGAGCCCCAGGTCTGGAGTGAGGCTGGGCAGGTTCAGGCCCAGCTTTGTTGCTCAGTAACACAAGATCTTGGGCACATTATTTAAACTCTGAGCTTCAGTTTCTTTGTAGAATGGGTTGGTAACTACCTTACTACCTTATAGCATTGTTGTGAGGACTTAGTGGGTTAACCCACACCAAGTCGTTAGCCAGTATTGTTATTCCTTATTAAAGAGAATGGAATCGTTATTGGTGGCAGTGTCTTTGTGGCAGGGAGATGTCAAGGCCATTCTTCCAATTCCCATGTATGCTCAGAACATGCTGGGTCCTCCTACCTTACCCCTTCTTTCTCCTCTCAGGTCATTTATTTATTTTTTATTTTTTAAGGTTTGTTTGTTTGTTTATTTGAGTAATCTCTGTACCCAGTGTGGGGTTTGAACTCACAGCCCCAAGATCAAGAGCTGCTCATTCCTCCAGCTGAACCAGCCAGGTACATTTCATTCCAGATCATTTAAAGCTGGCTTCGGGGGGCACCCTGGTGTCTCAGTGGTTGGGCATCTGCCTTCGGCTCAGGGCATGATCCCAGAGTTCTGGGACTGAGTCCCATTTTGGGGTCCCCACAGGGAGCCTGCTTCTCCCTCTGCCTGTGTCTCTGCTTCTCTCTGTGTCCCTCATGAGTAAATAAATAAAATCTTTAAAACAAAAAATAAAGCTGGCTTGGTCTTAAAGCCAAATCAAGAACCTCTTTCTCTATCTCCTAGCATATTCCATATTCCAGCCTGGTTTATTTCTTTCTTCTTAATAGCCTGTAACCTATATATTAGAAATGGAGCATTCCTCCTCTATCAGGCACTATATATATATATATATATATATATATATATATATATATATAATATATGTAATAATTATATATAATATAGAGCATAAATATATATGAATATACATATATGTATATATATATTTGGTCCTTATAACAACTAATTGTTGAGGCATCTCATTAACATATACCTTATTAGCCCAATTTTACAGATGAGGATATCAGGGCAGATGAGTAAGTAATTTTGCTTAAATCCTAAATCCACAAAGCTAGAAGACTACAAATCTGAGATTAAGGTCCAGATAACTTCAAAGCCAATCTGGTTTGCTGTGTTATTCAGTCATTTACTTTCTCGCAACTTCACTTATAGCATTATCTTATGGTATTTAGCTTTTCATGTTATTTTACCTAAAGAAGTCTGTAAATTACTTGAAGATAAAGAAAATTCGTACTTGCAGTACAATGTCTTGGGTATAATGGGTACCTCATAAATACTTGTTTATGGGCTATTGAATAGGGCACCTGGCCGGCTCAGTTGATAGAATGTGTGACTCTTGGGTTCAGAGTTCAAGCCCCCAGTGGGGTGTGGAGCTATTAAAACACACACACACACACACGCACACACACACACACACACGGGTTATGGAATGGTTTTATATACATGGGAAGCAGGTGAAATACATCGTGTGATTTTTTTAAAAATTTAACTACTTTCTTATACTATACACAGATAGGGTTTTAAAAGTATTTCTAGGGCTGCCCATGTGGTTCAGTTGGTTAACGTCTGCCTTCCACTCAGGTCATGGTCCCAGGGTCCTAGGATGGAGCCCCATTTCGGGCTCCCTGCTCAGTGGGGAGCCTGCTTCTACCTTTCCCTCTGCTGCTCCCCTTGGTTGCTCTATCTCTCTCTCTGTCAAATAAATAAATAAAATCCTTTAAAAATAAAGTATCATTTCTATAAAACAAAATTTATTTTCATTTTATTTTAAAGGTTTATTGATTTATTTATTTTAGAGAGAGAGTGAGCAAGAGAGTGTGTGCTAGAGTGTGCAAGTTGTGGGAAGGGCAGAGGGAGAGAATCTTTAAACAGACTTCCCAGTGAGCACAGAGCCCAACAGGGGCTCATTCCCACAACCCATGAGATCATGACCTGAGCTGAAACCAAGAGTTGGACGCACAGCTGACTGAGCCACCCAGGTGCCCCCCCATTTATATTTTAAGTATTTATATTCAATGCAGAGCTCAAACTCAGGACCCAGAGATCAAGAATGGCATGCTCTGGGATGCCTGGGTGGCTCAGCGGTTGAGCAGCTGCCTTTGGCCCAGGGCGTGATCCTGGAGACTCGGGACCGAGTCCCACATCAGGCTCCCTGCATGGAGCCTGCTTCTCCCTCTGCCTGTGCCTCTGCCTCTCTCTCTGTGTCTCTCATGAATAAATAAATAAAATCTTAAAAAAAAAAAAAAAAAAGAATGGCACGCTGTACTGACTGAGCCAGCCAGGCACCTTCATTAAAAATGATGATGCTGATGCTGATGATGCTGAATGTGCAATTGTCACCTATTATTGTCACAGAGCTACTTGTTCTGAGGGAATTCCCTTTTTTCCCCTAGAGAGAGCAAGAGAGTGAGAGAGAGAGAGAGAGTGGGTGCCTGCAAGTGGCCAGGGGAGAGGCAGAGGGAGGGGCCGAGAGTGAATCTCAAGCAGGCTCCATGGCCAGCACCGAGCCTGATGCAGGGCCCATCTCTCGACCCTGAGATCATGACCTGAGCCGAAATTAAGAGTCAGATACTTAACCGAATGAGCCACCCAGACGCCCCAGCCTGAGGAAATTCTTAGCTCTAGCTTTAAAATGTTGCAAAGAGGACTATTCTCTGTTCTAAATGCTTTCCTTTGATCCTTACGCAGCTTTTCGAGTGTTATGTCCCCAGTCGCTCGTGAGCAACTGGAGGCTCAGGGAAGTGGTGCCATTTACCCAGGGAGTGGCGGAACCAGTATTTAAGACACTGTGCTTATCTCCAAAACTCCAGCTCTTCTGCTAGTAGCACAGATACCATTACTGTGTGCCAAATGACCCCTTCTGGTAGCACTTTAAAGCAATAAGCATTTGTTATCTTCTGTGGTTTCTTGAGGATCCAGAGCCCAGGAGCCCACAGCTGGGATTGCAGCCAAGCTGATCAGCGGGGCACAGTCCCTGAGAGGCTCGACTGGGGCTGGAGAAGCGGCTTCTGAGACCACTCACGTGGTTGCCGGTGGGCTGCAGTTCCTTGCTGGCTGTTGGCTAGAGGTCTCCGTTCCTTAGCATGTAGGCTTTCCATAGCCTTCCTGAATGTCCTCAAAACATGACAGCTGAGGCCTCTGTGAGTGATAAGAGAGACAGTCCAAGGCAGAAGTCATAGTATTTTATAATCAAGTTTGGAAGTTGGCCTATCACCTCTTCTGCTGTGCGCTGTTGGTCACTGAGGCCATCCCTGGTGGACTGTGGGAGGAGGTTATGTAGGGCTGTGAGTGCCGGGGGGGCAGGCTTCACTGCGGTCATCTTGGAGGTTGGCTTCCAGAAGTAAGCGGGCTGATGTGGGGGGCCAGGGGGACGAGGTCCTAGTGGTGGCAACTTCCTGTGCCAAGCACACTGGCTGTTTTGTGGGGACTCTTGGGCTTATTCTTCAGGAGCACATGAAGCCCTTAATGTCTCCTTTGGGCTAAATGGGTACTTTGTACTGTTCAGCCTGATACAGTATTTCTTTCTTTACTTATTTGAGAGAGCGAGCATGAGCGGGAGGGGCAGAAGGAGAATCTCAAGTTGCCTCTGCACCGAGCTCGACGTGGACTTGATCCCACAGCCCTGAGATCGTGACCTGAGCCAAACCAAGATTTGGGCACTGAACCAGGGACGCCTGGGTGGCTCAGCGGTCAGGCATCTGCCTTCGGCTCGGGGTGTGATCCTGGAGTCCTGGGATTGAGTCCCGCATCAGGCTCCCTGCATGGAGCCTGCTTCTCCCTCTGCCTGTGTCTCTGCCTCGTTTTCTCTCTCTCTGTGTCTCTCATGAATAAATAAATAGAATCTTAAAAAAAAAAATACCTGTTTTAATCTCTGTTTTCAATTCTTTAAGGTAGTTACCTAGAATTGCTGAGTCACATGGTAATTCTAGTGTTTAGAGACCTGACCATGGGTCCCGTTGTGTCTAAAGATCTATTTGCAAATGGGATGCAACAGGGGATCCTCTGCTATCCCAGCATCCTGGAGGGCTTTGCGAATTAGACTCCCAGTGATCTATGGATGTAATGGTACCTTGTGTTTCCGTTGAGAGCTTACCTTGTGTTAGTTTCTGGGCTGAACGTAGTCTTTTATACTACTCTCTGAGGCAGATTTGGTTATTATTCCTGTTTTACAGATTATGAAACTGAGTCAGGAGGTCTTATAACTAGTCCAAGGGCATTGCAGGTTCTGAGCTAGCATTTTTAAAAATGATTTTATTTATTTATTCATGAGAGAGAGAGAGAGAGAAAGAGAGAGAGAGAGAGAGAGAGAGAGGAAGAGACACAGGCAGAGGGAGAAGCAGGCTCCATGCAGGGAGCCTGACATGGGACTCGATCCTGGGACCCTGGGATCACGCCCTGAGTTCAACCACTGAGCCATCCAGGTGCCCCTCTGAGCTAGGATTTGAACCCAGACAGCATTGTGTTAGTTGTCATGTGTTTGGCCTGTACACAATTCTGGCTTTCTAAATGGAGTGACCATTAAATGAATCAGCCAGGATTGGATTTATTTATCTAGGAGAAATGAAATGGCTTATGTGGGATAATTGTGGTAAAATTTAAAGGTAAAAGTAAAAAAAATAAATAAAAACCTAATGTTAGGAGCTTCTGTGGTTTAAGAGGATCTCTATTGGGAGCTCCCTTTCATATTTATGTTAAGATTTTTTTCTTAGCTTATCAAGTATATGATGGGACTGGTCTGTTTCACAGAGGAGCTAGTTCTCTCTATATTTGCAAGCATCAACCCTTGAGTCTACAATGTTTTTAGGGGTAACCCAGTGGACCCACAGAAATGCTCTACAGGGTGTTGAAATTTGTAATGAAATATAACACTAGGTGGCAGTACAAATCAACTTAAAAAATCCAACTGCTTTCTACATCTACAGAAAAATAAGCTCTAGGAAAGCAACTTCATCATTTTTGACATGATGAGGTCAACTGTATTTATTTATTTACTCATTCGCTCATTCATTCATTCATTCACTTGATGGAGAGAGAGAACAAGCAGAGGGAGCAGCAGGCAGAGGGAGAGGGAGAAGCAGGAGCCCTGCTGAGCGGGGAGCCCGAGGTGGGGCTGGGTCCCAGGACCTGGGGATCACGACCTTAGTGGAAGGGAGTCCCTTCACCGACTGAGCCACCCAGGCGCCCCAAGGCAACTGTATTAATTCTAGATGGGTTTTAATTATCTAGTAAAGAATCACAAGTTCTTTAAAATAAAAAGATCCTGAAAAGTATAGAAGCTTTGATATAAAAAAAAAATGAAAGCTTTGATAAAGAAGCTGGTTGTAAAATTTTAGAAATTCCTGCTTTGGAGGAAGCTAAAAATATAAGTAAATGTTTTGACTTGAGAAACCATCAGCAAGAGAACATCACAACCACATTTTTCCAGGATCCCTTCAGTTCACCATGTTGGCTTGGCAAGGATCAGCCGTTAGTCCATAATTGCAAATATAGTTGCCAATTTGGCCCTGAGGGTAAGTTCCTTTTAGTTCTTGCCAGAGGAAAAGGCCAGCGCTGAGCCCAGAGCCGACTTAAAGCTCAATCTCAGGACCTTGAGATCATGATGAGCTGAAACCAAGAGTGGACACTTAACAGAGTGAGCCACCCAGGCACCTCTCAGGGTGGAGTTTACTGATCTAACTGGTCTCCTACCCTGGAGAGAGAATGAATGTTTTATTTCAGAGACGGCAGTACATTTGTGCCTGGATGTGAAATGCTCTCAAAAATGAAAAACTGACTCAGCAATGCGTTCTTTATTTCTTTGTAGCCATCGTATGCAAGTTATCCTCTAGAAGGGTCGCAGAGAACCAGCATGGAAGAAATTAAATCCAGCCAATCCCTCCAAGAAACTCAAGTTTCAGGACATAACTTTTGAAAGACAAACCGCAAGCTGACTCCTGCCCACAGACCAGTAAGAGCCAAAGCGTATCTGAAAGCCTTTATCAAAATAAGGAGTGAGGACATCTGTGGTCAAGCCCATCCTCGGTGATCTTTTTTTTTTTTTTTTAAATTATTTAAAGTAATCTCTGCACCAAAGGGGGGCTTGAATTTATGACCCCAAGATAAGTCTTACGCTCCTCTGACTGAGCCAGCCAGGTGCCCTAGTCCTCTGTGATCTTAGGGGCACATTATCTGGCCTCTCTGCGCCTCAGAGTACTCATTTGTTAGATGAGCATGAAAATACCTTCCAGGGTATTGTGGGGGCAAATGACGTGAATGGACATGAAAGTACCTGTAAGCTATGTGGTGTTGTCCAGATGTTGGCTATCATTGCTGTTATGTCAGCCTCATTGTCACCTCTACCCCCCTCAACACTCTTCTCATAATAATTTTGGATTGCCATCTCTCTAACCTTTTCCTCCTCCGCCTCTTCCTCCTATCTTAGGAACCAACATCACTTTCAGAGTAAGAAATCAGTAGCTCTCTTTCCTCATCTTCCACATCCAATCCACCAACAAGTGTCTAAAACACCTCTTTGTGGTAGAGGCCCCAAGGGGGCCTCTTGAGACCCGGGCCTTATTCCCACAGTGACTGGCTGAGCTGTCCCCTCATAGCCCTCTCTGCCCTCTCTGGAAGCTGTCCTCAGTGGAAGAGAGTCACCACACCCATGCTCAGACCCCCTTCCTGGGGGAAAGCAACCCAGGGATACTGATGATGGGACTGATGATGGGAGCCCATCCCTGTCATGTGATGCAGGACAACCCTGAAATGCCATCCCAGATCTATGCTCCCAGTGGGTCAGGGGAGGCCTGTGTGGGGCGGCTTCCATCATCCCAGCCCACCTTCTCCTGCCCACCCTGCTGCTTCTCTGCCCAAGTCTGAGCCTGAGAGCCTGTGCAATAAACTTTCACCCTGATCCTCCCCAGTTGGCTTCCCAGGAAATCCAGCCTGCAACACCAACTCTGTTCTGGTTTCAGCCAGCATGTTTCCTCATCCCAACAACAGAAAGAGTCTTCCTCCTGTCTCCCTGCTTTTGTTATCTTTTTTTTTTTTTTTTTTAGATTTTATTTATTTATTCATGAGAGGCACACACACAGAGATGCAGAGACACAGACAGAGGGAGCCTGATGAGGGATTGGGACTTGATCCCGGACTCGGGATCACACCCTGAGCTGAAGGCAGATGCTCAACGGCTGAGCCACTCAGGTGTCCCAGCCCTGTGATCTTAACCCTACTGGCAAACTAAGAAGCTGGCCTGCCACAATCTGTGGATGCAGATGGAACACATGAGACAAGGGCCATGAGAAGAGGACTGGGTGATACTTGTAATGGGTTGTGTTACAGAAGAGGAACCCTGAGCCTTAGGGAACCTGAATCTTTTATAATGGGCAATGAGCCAGACTAGCCTAGAGGGAGATGTTACCTTTATTACTGAACAATACAGAAATCTACTCTTTGCTCTAGAGGGAGATCCTGTCTCTATCTTCCCAAGCTGTTTGCTATACAGAGTCTTGAAAAGACAGCCTGGAATAAAGGCAGTTAGTGTTTCTGCTCACAAGATATGCAGAAACACCAGTCTCATTAGAATTATCTCCCAACAACAAGCAAATGTTCCAGCACCATTTACTGACTTTTTCGTACTGATCTATCATGCCATTTCTTCTTATTTCAGTTTTCAAAAAAAAAAAATGCACTTATACACTTCTAGGCTTTCTAGTTTGCCTCACTGGTTTGTTTATATCAATTATTATAGTCTTTTTTAAAAGATTATTTATTTATTTATTTATTTATTTATTTATTGGAGAGAGAGAACGTGTGAGAAGGGGGAGGGGCAGAGGGAGAGGGAGAAGCAGGCTCCCCACTGAGCAGGGAGCCCAGCTCTGGACTCCATCCCATGACCCCAGGATCATGACCCAAGCCAAAGGTGACTGACCCACCCAGCCACCCCTCAATTATTATAGTTTTATTTTTATTTATTTATTTATTTATTTATTTATTTATTTATTTATTCATTTATTTCTTAAAGATCTTATTTATTTATTCATGAGAAACACAGAGAGAGAGGCAGAGACACAGGCAGAGGAAGAAGCAGGCTCCATGCAGAGAGGCCTGATATGGGGCTCGATCCTGGGTCTCCAGGATCATGCCCTGGGCCCAAGGCAGGCACTAAACCACTGAGCCACCCAGGGATCCCCTTATGGTTTTATAATAAATCAATATCTGATTGAGTAAGTCTTCCCATTTTGCTCTTTTTTTAGGAGCATCATGGCTATTCTTCGCATCTGTGCCTCCACAAAAATTTTATAGATATATATTTTTAATTATTATTATCTTTTAAGTAGGCTCCATGCTCAGTGTGGAGCTTGAACGCACTAACCTGAGATCACAAGTCTCATGCTCTATTGACTGAGCTAGCCAGGTACCCTGTGTTTCCACAAAAATTAAGAATTAGCTAGTCAAGTTCCTCAGAAAGCTCTAGTGAAATTTTGGTGGGCATTTCATTGATTGTACAATTTGAGGAGAATCAGATCTTAATGATATTACATTTTTCTATTAGGAAATATAGTGTATTTCTACATTTTTAAAGATCTTTAAAGTATTTCAATGAGGTTTTCTAATGTTCTCCATTAAGGCGCCATACATATTTTGCTGGATGTATTCCTGAGTATCATGATTTTTGTTGCTATCATTAAAAATATTTTTTGAAATTGTGTTAAAAAAAAGAATTTGTATCTGGCTGCTTGTTGCCATGATAGACAAATGCAACTTTAATACATTGATCTTAAATCTAAACATCTTGTTAATTTCTTATAGATTCTAAAAATTTCTACCTGTATTTTTGGTTTGTTTGGTTTTTATGAGGGCAACTATATATCACTTTTTGGCCTTTGACTAAGATCAAGAGTAGTATCTGTTCTTATTGGTTTAATATGAGGGCAATTATGATCATAAAATGGTAACAGCTTTGTTTTTCTCCTCAAATTCTTATACCTCTTATTTCTTTTCTTATTTTATGTGTTGGCTTTATTAATATAATGTTAATGAACATGCTGATGGTGGGCTTGTCTTGTCCTTTATTTTAACAGGACTACTATTTATTTATTTATTTATTTATTTTTACATTTTAAAAATTTAAATTCAATTTGCCAACATATAGTATAACACCCAGTGCTCATCCTATCAAATGCCCTCCTCATTTCCTGTCACCCAGTCACCCCAAGGGACTACTTTTAACATGTCACAATTATAGGTAAAATATTATTTGGTAGAAATTGTTTCTTAGGAAATTGTCTTTATTTCTAGTTTTGTAAAAATTCTTACTATTATAGATGATATTAAGTTTTATCAAATGATTTTTTTGCATTTGTCAGGCAATCATATGGCTTTTACCTGTTAGCCTCTTAATGTGATGTTTGTATTAGGACACAGGTTGGCCTATAGTTTTCCTTTTTCTTTTTTTAAAAGATTTTATTTATTCATGAGAGACACACAGATAAAGGCAGGGACACAGGCAGAGGGAGAAGCAGGCTCCATGTGGGGAGCCCGATATAGGACTCGATCCCAGGACTCCAGGATCCACCTGAGCCAAAGGCAGACGCTCAACCACTGAGCAGCCCTGGCATCCCAGTTTTCCCTTTTTAAACTGTGTTGTGGGAGGAGCATTGTTTCTTTCTACTCTCTGGATAATTATGTGCTAGATTTAAATAATCAGTTCACTGAAAATTTGATAGTTGTTTTCTTTGTGGGTGACTAACATTTAAAAAAAATTGAAGTGAAAAAAAATTGAAGTGTAGGGGCGCCTGACTGGCTCAGCAGTTAAGCGTCTGCCTCCGGCTCAGGTGGTGACCCCAGGGTCCTGGGATCGAGCCCCACATTGGGATCCCCACAGGGAGCCTGCTTCTCCCTCTGCCTGTGTCTCTGATTCTCTTTCTCTCTCTCTGTGTGTCTCTCATGAATAAATGAATAAAATCTTAACAAAAATTAAGGTATAACACATAAGGTACGTAGACTTTACTAGAATAGGAGCAATATTAAAACAAGATTTGATATGTAGCAGTTTTATTATTTTTCGGGTAACAGTATGGCCTTTTTACATGCCATTAAATTAGGCTTATAATTGAATTATTCAAATCTTTCCTATGCTTACTAAATATTTTTGTCTCTTTTTAAAAATGATTATTTATTCATGAGAGACACAGAGAGAGGCAGAGACATAGGCAGAGGGAGAAGCAGGCTCCATGCAGGGAGCCCGATGGAGGATTCCAGGATCACACCCTGAGCCGAAGGCAGATGCCCTACCGCTGAGCCACCCAGGAGTCCCTGTCTTTTTGATCTATTAATAGTTTGTGAAAAATTTGTTAAAGTCTTCCATTATGATAGTGGATTTATCTATTTCTCCTTGTAATTCTTCCACTTTGCTATGCATATTTTGAAGCCATCTTATTAAATGCATACAAGTTTAGAATTTTAATATTCTGTGCATGAGTTGGAATTTTCATTATTGTGTTTTGATTGTTGAAAATTCTTTGTTTTTTGGTCTGCTATTAAAATAGCTTTCTTTTGGTTAGTATTTGCCTATTATATATTTTTCTATTTTTTTCAGTTTTTCAGTGTCCATGTTTTGTATGTCTCTCATTTAAAAAAAATATTTGTTTATTCATTATATAGAGAGAGTGTGTGTGTTGGTGGGGAGGGGCAGAGGAAGAGGGAGAGAGAGAGGATCCCCAGCAGACTCCCCACTGAGCACAGAGCCTGACTCTGGGCTGGATCCCAGGACCCTGAGATCCTGACCTGAGCCAAAATCAAGAGTCAGCTGCTTAATCAACTGAGCCACCCAGGTGCTCCTATATGTAAAAGCAGCATACTGATGGGTTTTCAAAAGTCCAATCTCACAATCTCTCTCTCTCTCTCTTTTTTTTTTAAGAATTTATTTATTTATTCATGAGAGACACAAAGAGAGAGGCAGATACACAGGCAGAGGGAGAAGCAGGCTCCATGCCGGGGGCCTGTGTGGGACTCAATCCCAGGACCCCAGGATCACGACCTGAGCCAAAGGCAGATGCTCAACCACTGAGCCACCCGGGAGCCTCTCACAATCTCTTTTAACTGACAAATTTAATTTACTTATATTTATTTTGTTGTCTGCTTTGGTTTTCTTTCTTCTATTTTACATTGTGCTTTTTATTCCTTCTCCTCTTCCTACACTTTTCTTTTTGTAGCTTTGAGGCATTTTATTATAAAAAGCTAGCACTTGTATGCATGAACTAATAAGAACTTAAAATTCATTGCAGTTACTTCATTTTTTAGCTTGACCTTCTAGAAACTCTTTAGCTTTATTGATTTTGGCTGCTATATAAAGAGATCCTCTCCTGTCTGGGTGATTTCAAAGCATAACTCATCGATGAGCATCCCTTATTTTTTCTTTATTGTTGGTAGGGCTTATGCTTAGTATTAATGTTGCTTCTTGTTTTGTCATTTTGGATTCAAACCCACCTATATAGTAGCCACCAGTGATAGCAGATTTGGGCAAATTTTGGTAGACTTTGAAGAACTTGTTTTACTTGCAGCTCCATATGTTTCATAGTTTGCTTAAACATAATAGCCTGCAAATCCTGCAGCAGCAATGGTCAGTCCAGCTGCTACCACTGTGTTGGTCATGGCTGTGGCTCGGCTCCGCAGCCTCCACCGGAAATGCGTTTCGTCCAGTCCCAAGGGATGGGTGGATGAACTGCAGCCACCAAGTCCCTGCCTCTACCAGACAACGATGTGGCCATCACCTCCTTTAGGTTTTCTTATTCCACTTCCCCTCATTGTTTTGAATCTGTATCTTCCATTGTTCACTTTAAAATTTATCCTTTATATTTAACATTTTAAAGTAGCATAGAGGGTAATGAAATGAACTGATTTTAGAATCATGTTATCTGGGTTTAAACCCAGCTCTTTGCTTACTAGCTGTGTCACCTGGGGTAAATTATTTAATCCCTCTGTACCACAGTCTCTTCATCTGTGAACTGAGGATAACAATAGTATCTAACTTACAGGGTTGTTATGAGGAGTAAATGAATGGTTACATATCCCCCTCACATTATAAATAATCAATGGTTAGTTATTATTATTATTTTTTTTTATTTTTTTTTTAATTTTTATTTATTTATGATAGTCACAGAGAGAGAGAGAGAGAGAGGCAGAGATACAGGCAGAGGGAGAAGCAGGCTCCATGCACCGGGAGCCCGACGTGGGATTCGATCCCGAGGCTCCAGGATCGCGCCCTGGGCCAAAGGCAGGCGCCAAACCGCTGCGCCACCCAGGGATCCCAGTTATTATTATTAATCTATATCTTAACCCTCTTTCCAATTATCATAAATTCTTTAAGCTCTGATCTCATTTCAATTGACATGGTATTTTTATCCAGTATATTAGCTGTCTTTTTATTTTTTTTCAGTTCTGTAAATTAGATGTTTTATTATTATTTTGTACAATGTTTGTTTAGATATGCCCACATATGTACCAAATTCTTTTTTGCATCTTGAATCTTACTTGGTCGTTTTCAGAAATTCCTTCTGTGTAGCTTTATTGCTGGTAATCCCCTTAGCTTTGTTCCCCTCGAAATGATTGTATTTCACTTTTAGTTGTGGAAAAAAATTTTTGCTGAAACTCAATTTTAGACTGAGAGTTATTTTACTTTGGCATTTTGGATATATATGCTAATGTCTCTGGTATTTATTATCAGTTTAGATATTCCTTTGTAGGCAATATGCCATTTCTCTTTGGTTACTTTTTTTTTTTTTAAGATTTTATTTATTTATTCATGAGAGATACAGAGAGAGACGCAGAGACACAGACGGAGGGAGAGGCAGGCTCCTTGCAGGGAGCCCGATGTGGGACTTGACCCCAGGATCACATCCTGAGCCAAAGGCAGATGCTCAACCACTGAGCCACTGAGGTATCCCTCTCTTTGGTTACTTTCATGGTACTTCCTTTCTTCTGTCTACACTTTACTGTCATGTTTGAATTTTTTTTTTAATATTTTATTTATTTATTCATGAGAGACACAGAGAGAGGCAGAGACATAGGCCGAGGGAGAAGCAGGCTCCATGCAGGGAGCCTAATGTGGGACCTGACCCCAGGACCCCGGGATCACGACCTGAGCCAAAGCAGATGCTCAACCGCTGAGCTACCCAGGTGCCCCTTGAATTTAGTTTTTTTTTTTTTTTTAAGATTTTATTTATTTCTTCATGAGAGACACACAGAGAGGCAGAGACACAGGCAGAGGGAGGAGCAGGCTCCACGCAGGGAGCCCGACGCAGGACTGGATCCCGGGACCCCAGGATCACTCCCTGGGCCAAAGGCAGATGCTCAGCCACTGAGCCACCCAGGTGTCCCCAGCCAATTTCTATTCAAATATTGTCTTTCCCTTATTCTGTTTCTCCTACTGGAACTCTGATTAGACATATATATCTTTTCTGTTGCTGAACTGGTTTTCATATTCCAATCTCTTGGCTTTCTGTATTTCACTCTGGGTAATTTCTTTAGCTCTGTCTTCTAGTTGACAACTTCTCTCTTTAGTTATACCTAATTTATATTTGACACATCATATTTTAAACTTCTATGATTATACTTTTCAACTCTTAAGAAATTGTGTTGTTTTTCTTCAAGTCCAACCAGTTATATCTACTGGCTTCTTTATATTGTTCATATTTTAGATACCATCTTTCTATCTTTTTTTTTTTTTTAAAGATTTTATTTATTCATTCATGAATAAGAGAGAGAGAGAGAGAGAGTCAGAGACACAGGCAGAGGGAGAAGCAGGCTCCACACAGGGAGCCCAACGCAGGACTCGATCCCCGGTCTCCAGGATCACACCATGGGCCTAAGGCAGGCGCTAAACCGCTGAGCCACCGGGGCTGCCTTTATTTCTTTACATATAGAACACGATTATTTTACATCCTGTGCCAGGTGATTGCAAATCTAAACTCTATGGGGCAATAAATTTGTCGTTCATGATTTCACTGATTCTCTCTTGTGCCTTATTTGTATGTTTAGTAATTTAAAAATTGCAAAAACATACCTTGTTGACTGAATTGGTGAGATCTGTGTTATAAAGACGGTTTCTTTCAGAAAAGATGTATATTTGGATCTGCCAGCTGCCAGGGCTCTGGCAAACTTTAATTTCTTGGTTTGAAGTATCTTTGTATGGAGAGTGTAAGATTGAATCCCAAGATTTGAGGGGGGAGGGGGGCATATCCATGGATTTCCTTTCTCCCTTCCTTCTGCCACCAATTCTATCTAGAGCTAATGTGGAGACAATTCTTGACAAGGCTTCTTTTGTTTGCTACCTTGAACATTTTTCCTGTGCTATATTTGTCTGGAAGTTGTGGCCTTTTTCAAGGGGGCTGTTCTTGGGTGGGGCTTTCAAATCTAGCTCAGCCCTTCACAGTGGCCCCAGGCTCAGCCTCTTGCTCCCTGCTCTGATGTATGCATTTGCCTTCGGGCAATCCCAGTTTCTGCATTTGCTTACACTTCTTGCTTAGTTTTCAGTTTCCTTTTCTTTTTTAAGGCCCTTGGGATTTCTCTTAACTTTCTTGCAAGCTAAGTTGTGTATTAAAAATAAGCTCATTGTAATTTATCCAAGATCTGGGAGCAGTCTGTAAGGAAGGCTTTTTAAAGTATCTAGTTTATTCTGCTAGACCCAGAAGCCAAGGCTCATCTTTAAAATTATAAAAGAGCTGGCATCAGTCCCCGTTAAGACTCGCCCCCCCCCCATGGCTTTGTCTCACACTTACAAATGGTACCTCCTGGCCCACCTCATTCCCAGCCCCAATCGGGCCACCGGCTTCGGCTTCTTCTGCAGCTTGCCCTCCTCAAGCCAGCCCAGGGGCCTTCCTGCCTTGAGCCTTGACACTTGCAGCTCCCCCGGGGCAGGTGATGTTCCCCCTTTCTTCACAGAGCTGGCTCCTTCTTATTCAGAGCTCACTTTTTTTTTTAATGTTTTAGAAAGATTTTATTTATTTATTTATTTATTTATTTATTTATTTATTTATTTATTTAGAGAGCTGGGGGAGGGGCAGAGGAAGAGGGAGAGAATCCCAAGCGGACCCGCATCCAGCGAGGAGCCTGGCATGGGGCTCCATCCCACGACCCTGAGATGGTGACCTGAGCCCAAATCAGGAGTTGGACACTCAACTGACTGTGCCACTCAGACGCCCCCAGATTTCACATTAAATGCCATCTTTTGGGTTGAGTGTCTGCCTTCGGCCCTGTGATCCTGGGGTCCTGGGACCAAGTCCCACATTAGGCTCCCTGCATGGAGCTTGCTTCTCCCTCTGCCTGTGTCTCTGCCTCTTTCTCTGTGTCTCTCATGAATAAATAAATAAAATCTTAAAAAGAAGGAGATTTTTCTTCTTTTTAATTTTTTTTGTTGTCAGAGAGAAAGAGAGCAGGCACACAAGTGGGGGTGACAGGAGGGGGCAGAGAGAGAGAATCTTAAGCAGTTTCTACACTCTGGTAGGAGCCCAATGCAGGGCTGGATCTCTTGATCCCCGAGATCACAACCTTAGCCAAAATCAAGAGTCAGACATTTAACTGACTAAGCCCCCCACCCCTAGAAAGGAGACTTTTCTGAAGATAGCCATTTTGGTCACTGTCACTGGCTCACTGGATGAAGACACTGAAAGCACCGAATGTGAGCCACATCATCAAGCCATCTTTTTAAGTAACAAAATCTTATTTTTATTTTTATTTTTTACAGAAATTCAGATATTCCAACAAATTTCTTTACATTTCCTGGACCTTAAAAAAATTACACACAACTTTTTGGACGCAATACAACAGAACAGAATGAGAAAGGGAGTCACTTCTTTTTTTTTTTTTAAAAAGATAAAAACATACTTCTTAACACTTAGTGATTTACATGTGTATTACCTATGTACAAATGGCACATCATCAATGACCCATCCTCAGAGCACTGTGGTACGCTAAATTACACTTAGGTTTTATGGAAAAAAATTTTACAAAACATTTGCATGTGGATAGGAAGCACTTTTTCATTTTTGCAAACACCACTATCAGTGATGTAGGACTTCCAATGGAATCTGTAATTTACATGGATTAGAGAAAACCAACACCTTCTAATTTTATTGTAGATAGAGAGGTACCTCCCTTTAAATAAAAGATGAATTGTTGAAAAGTTGTGTGTAATTAAATTTAGTTAGGGGGTGTTTAGAATGCAGTGGGAGAGCTAATATTTAATGCAACAGGTAACTCCCAGAATGGCTAATACTTTAGAGATAATAAGTATTTCCTTAATTTGGCTCTTTAGAAAACCCATATGTTTGCGATTTGGGGTTCACTCATTTGAGCATACCTATCATACTCCTAGCCATTTAAAACATAATCTTGTTTATGGTGAAAAGATAGCTTTAGTACCAGAAACATCTGGCAAAAATGAGAGTGTTGTCTTAATAGAGACAGGGAACAAGAAATCAACTCCGATCTGTATCACTTCTTGTCTTACCCTCCATCTGGTGTTCCACTATGCTAATGTATGCTAATTTGATCTTAATTTTGAGTCTAAAAATGAAGGCATTCTACATGTCCGTGTTTTCTGCTCTGGTATAGAACATGGTTTGGCTCACACTGACTACTCCCTGCGTGTACATTTTCACTTGTGTCCATTCTCAAGAAGTTGGCTACTTCAGTATTAGGTATTTTTCTGCTGTTGCATATTGGTGAGATATGTGATGAGGGTGATGGTAGGGGAAGCCTGGGAGCAAAAGATTGCTGAAGACAACTGACCAGTTGTAACTACCTCCAAAAGCTCAAGGAAATCTGTGTATTCTTGAAACCAACATTAATAAACAAAGAGGCAACTTACTCCTACCAAGTTTCTTGACCTGTATAAGTATATATTCATTTATTTCTAAGGCTATTAAATTAGTATTTATTTTGTTAGTACCACTTACTATCATTTAGAAATAAGTTTAACGGAATGGTTTTTTTTAAAAAACAAAAATGAGTACCTGTTAGTAAGGGAAAGAATGGATATGGATTTCTGATGACATGTATGGCAAAGAAATAGAAAAAAAAAAAAAAGAGCGCTTTTAGATGCCTATTTATAAAGGATATTAAATTCCTATGCATTTACTAGGGAGAATTAGAAAAAAGTGTTCATTTGACAGCAGCCTATATATTACATGTGAGCATCCAAGGTGAGAATGAGCTTTCTAAATTTTTCAGAGTCCCTTGGTGCTGTTTTCCTGATAGGGATTTCTATGTTGCTTGGGAACCTATGATGTAAAGATGTACTTCCTGTAATATACAGCTTGATGGAATTATAGTATATGTCAAAAACACTTTCTCAGTAATAACTTGTACAGACAGATTAAACTGAACACAGACTCTGTAAAAAGTTTGAAGTGTTACATCTCTTAACTGAGTGGTTGTAACTAATTACACAGTGAAATAAACGCACGGCAGAGATGGGGAATCAAAGATCAGGCTCCTGTGAAAACACTCAGAGGCATTTCCTAAGCTGCTTCCTCTGTAAATGATGCTCGATCAGCCTCTTGGCTATTGAGATAGGAATAATTTAGGGTCGACTGCCTTTTTTAAAATAAGGTTGAAAGATTAAAGCTTTTTGTTTTGATTAAAAAAGGACAGTTTACAAACCTCAGTACATACATATTTTACAGGTTAATGCTAGCACATTTCTATTCCTCATTCTTAAAGTATTTCCTGAATGTGATTTCTCATGAATGTGGTCTGATCTTATTCGATGATAGTCTCCCATGAGCTGGTGTTTAATCCATTATCACAGCTCCTTCCAGAAAATCATTCCCATCTCTGCCGATTCAGATTTAGAAGGTGCTTTGACAAGCAGATGTTTCCACTCTTGTCCAGATCTGTTTCTGTACTCTGATTTCTCCCAAGAGTCTTCCTTTTTGATGTTGATGTACAAAAGCTCTTATTCGATTTGTTTAGCTGTTATTTGATTTGTTTTGTGCTCATTCTAGAGAATATTGGCTTAGCAGAACTGCAGAAAGGGACGGGATGGGGTGGGGTGGGGGCGGTGGGAGGAGAAAGAGAAAGAGAAAGAAAAAAAAAAACGCATCATTTTCTGTCAGCAAGATTTTTGTGCAAACTTGTCACAGAGAAACCACACCAACAAATGGTTCAAATGCACTTTAGATTTGTTATCAAAGAAAACTGAAAAGTTTGAGGCTCCGGTTCCATAAACAAACAGCACAGTCTTCCAGCAAGGGGCCCTTGTAACCCAACGCGTGGATTCTCTACATCTAGGTGAAGACTACAGGCTGCTACGCAGGAGCACGGAAGAAAGCGTCACGATCCCAAGCATCAGAGATTTTTCTGCCTGGCACAGAAAGTGTCTCACTTGAGCATTTTCCTTTTCTTTCCAAGTATTATTTATTTATTATACAATCAACACTCTAACAGCTGCAAAAGAGATATTGTTTTCTTCCCATGTGTCTTTCCATTCCTTATCTAAATGTGCATTTATTTTATACAGTTGGAAGCACAGCATAATATTTTTAAAAATATTAAAAACAATTTTCTACATTTCCACTCTGTGTCATCAGCATCTATTTCTTTTTCTTCCTATTAAAGAGTTTTTAACTTTAAAATAATCTCTATACCCAACATGGGGCTCAAACTCATGACCTCGAGATCAAGAGCCACGTGCTCTACCAACTGAGCCAGCAAGGAACCCTATCCATCAGCACCAATCTCTAATAGCTCCAGAATATCCCATTCCATTCTCATTCCTTTTACTATATGCTCAATATCCCATTCTCAACTGCTTGACCATTGTCAGAGTGTAAATAGGGTCCCCCCCTTTTTTTTGTTATCAAGAATAAATATCTTTGCATATAAACCTCTATTTGTTCCTTTAACTTCCTTCTTAGGACAAATTCTCAGAGGATAAGGTGCTTTTCCTTTTCTGCAGCACAGTATTAGGGACTATTCCTGTATTGACACAAGTAGACTACAAATAATACAATTGACTCCTTTCTTTGGATGATTTCCATGCACTCTGGCACCGCTCAGCAGAGTGGAGGGTCCCTTATATATTGTGAAGATGGGTAAATGCATCTAGCTGGCCAGATTTGGGCTGAAAGGAAACAGCCCATTGGGTCTTCATCACAGAGTACTTAGAAACACAAATGATAATAAAACAATTGGTCCATTATCCAGTTATAGTCTTCGTTCCACATCACAAGATAAGATTATGGTTTCTGAATGAGTGCTAGAGAAACCTCTGGAAGACTCTGTTGTTTCTAGCATTTATCCCCTTGTTGTTTTCCAATGCACTTTAAAACACTTTGAAATATCTTATGCACATTATGGCTTTAATGAACTTCTCTCAGCGAGAGAACTGAGTTGCTTTAATGTACCCAGACTACACAGGGGATAATTGAAATATGATCATGTCGTAATGATGATTAATCTGTAACGATTCTCTGAGATTGCAACACGCTGGTAGAAGCCCTATGGAAGGGAATGCTCTCTTCAGATATTATTAAAAGCAACATAAGCAACCGATGGGTTTTACACAAGCTATAGGTGCTTTGGAGCCTTGAGTGGTCTCTGCTCTGCTGCTCTGGAGGTGGTCTTGCCAGATGGAATCCAAAGTCGGTTTGTGAGTCCATGATTCCACTGCTCTAGCATTCTCCACTCTGAATATTTTTCTATTTAAAATTCACAGAACTAAGTGTCAGGGTTTTCCAGTAAGATCCATGAAAGGTGTTAGCTGGGGTGAGGGATAGGGAGGAGGTGGTGCAGGTGATAAATCCGTGACGGAGAATAGGGAAAGGGGTTTTGAAAAGTGGCTATGCACGTGGAAGAGAAGGGAGCATATGGAAGTGCCAGGGCCATGTGTGTGTGACGCAGGGGAAGAGGGAGACGAGAGGGGAGACCTCATTTTCTTGACACTTATAAATAAATACATTCCTGATTTCATGATAGAAAAGCCAGCTTTGGTGTGAACCATTTGTTGGCATCCAGGAACCAGAGACTCTCACTTTCTCTTTCCCTGGCTCTAGGCTGCCTGATTTGGCTTTGATGACATCACAGCAGGCTGGGAAGAGAGTAGACAGGGGTGGATGTGAATTAGGAACAAACAGGGCTAGGCAGGGCTAGGCATCAGGCCCACAGGAATCCCAAAGATGCCGAGGTGTAAGCAAACCAGAGATAAGGGAGTGAGCCAGACCACGCTGCCCAGGTGTGTGTGTGGGGGGGGGGGGGGGGGGGGGAGGATTTTTTTTATGACAGTCCTCTGTGACCAACAAAGAATAGCCAAGAATAGACTCCAAAGAAGAAGTAAGCCATTAAAGATGTCACCAGTCCTAACTCAAACCAAGACAGCATAAGAATCTCGAGGCCACAAGATTCCCAGTGAGTTCTCAGTAAGACTGCCACTGCGAGCCTTCAGGGACACCCCTGTCGGGACACCTCTTGCTCCTGAGAGCTTTCTCTGTATCTTTGCTTAATAAACTTCTTTTGTTTTACTCATTCTCCTTTGTCCGAGAGATTCATACTTGAGACAAGAATCAAGCTCTTCCCCACCAGAAGGCCTTAGGTCAGTGCCCACACCCTTCCACCCCTGCACAGCCCTAGCCCTGACACCCAAGCCTGAGGAGGAGTACGCGTCTCCCTGGGAAGATCCTGAGCCTCCCCGTAGGAAGGGAATGACTGAAGCCAACCTCACAAGGTTCCTGTTTATACCCCAACCATCTGGGGTCTCACCCAGTTAGGGGCTGCCTAAAGTAGGTCATTCGTCACCAATCCTTCTCCCATCTGCTGCCATCCGGAGTCACCCATATCCTCCATGTGACCGGATCCCTCACTGGGTCCCTCACTAACCTCACCATTGATTTTTCAACCCTTCCCTCTGAAAGCCCTTTGTTGACTTTGCTAGCCTTTGGAAGTGCCCACCCCACCAGCAGGGTCACTGCTGGGCAGGGAGCTGCCGAGCAGATGCGCCATGAGAGAAGCCAGAGAGCCAGGCTGGACTGGGGCCCGCGGTGAGGACTTCAGGAGGTGCTCCCTCTGGGCTCTCCAGCGAGGGCCTCCTGACATTTTGCACATACGGTGCCGGGTTTGCTTCATCCTAGTGCAGCCTGCTCCTCGCGAGGCCTCCTGAGAATCTGGGCTTGGAATCTGAGCTACTTAAGACATTACTAACCCTGGGGATTTTTTTTTTTTTTTTTTTTTTTTCCTAGTGCATGACACCGCCGTGCAACAGGAATCCCAGGGTACTGGAGAATTCTGCAGACTGCAAGGCTAAAAATAACCAGCGTGTTGGTTCTGGTGGTGACTGGAACACAAACACTCCCCACACCATATCAGGAGGACACCTGGCTGGGGGCGGTAAAACGGGACCGCCACTGGGATGACTCAAGTAGCAGGCCCAGAGAGGACCCTCCGGCCTGCAGGCTTGGGAGGGGCTGCCCTGCGCGCAGGTTTGGGAAGCCCGTAGGTGGAGGAGGATGAAAGGCCGGTTTTCCTCTCCGGATGGGGCCCTCGGGTCTGTGGGCCATCGACTGAGCTGCCAGGCCGTCTGCAGAATGCCGTGGAAGCACTAGCGTGGTTGCCCGGGGATCTTTGCTTTGTGAAACCCGGTTTCTTCTCAGGACTCTTGCACCGTGGCTGTCGCGCAGCTCAGGGGAGGCGATTTAAGGGAGGTCAGGCCCCCGGGTGGGTAGGGCGCAGGCCAGGCAGCGCCGCTCTGGATCCCGGCGGCCGGGTCCTGGGGCTGGGGCTGGGCTGGGGCTGGGCTGGGGCTGGGGCTGGGGCTGGGGCTGGGGCTGGGGCTGGGGCTGGGGCTGGGCTGGGCTGGGGCTGGGGCTGGGGCTGGGCTGGGGCTGGGGCTGGGCTGGGGCTGGGGCTGGGGCTGGGCTGGGGCTGGGGCTGGGCTGGGGCTGGGGCTGGGGCTGGGGCTGGGGCTGGGGCTGGGCTGGGGCTGGGGCTGGGGCTGGGCTGGGGCTGGGGCTGGGGCTGGGGCTGGGGCTGGGGCTGGGCTGGGGCTGCCCGGCTCCGTTTCTACAGGGCTCTCCGCAGACGCTTTCCCGAGCTGTCATCCCGGGGGCTGCTCCTGCGAGCGGCCAGCGGCGTCGCTAACCGCCGCGTGGCGCAGACCGGCCGAGCGCTGCGTGGCCGCATTTCCCACCTGCTCAGTTAGCCCCCCCCCCCCCCCCCCCCCCCCCGTGAGAAAGCGCCCGGCGGGAGCGGTCAGACCTTAGCGACCCGCCCGCGGGGCCTCGGGTGCCGATGGGCAAGCTGGGGGCCAGCCCCGCCCACCTCTCCCCGGGCCTCGGGGCGCCCTGCGGTCCCGGAGCTGCAGCAAGTTGGAGCAGGTCCCGGAAAGGGTCTCCCAGGTGCTGGGCCCCGCACCCCGTGGTGGGCGTGGCACTTGGAGACGCTGCGGGTTCTTGGGCCTTCTCATGGACAGGTGGGGTCGGCGCCCCCCTCCCTTTGAATCTGGGCTTTTTTCTTTTTTGTTGTTTTTTAAGATTTTATTTCTTTATTCATGAGAGAGACACACACACACAGAGGCAGAGACCCAGGCAGAGGGAGAAGCAGGCACCATGCAGGGAGCCCGATGCGGGACTCGATCCCAAGACCCCAGGATTAAGACCTGAGCCAAAGGCAGATGCTCAACCACTGAGCCACCCAGATGCCCCCATCTATACCCTCTTTTGCCTGTCTTTGGGATTTCCATATCTCTGTGGATTCCCTGAGCATATATAGCTATTCTCCTGTTAATCTGTCCCGTGTCACTTTGATTTTTAATCCAGCTAGAAGGACGTTTTGAAGGGACAGGAATTCCTGTTCCCTGATGCTTTCTTGATCTAAGAGAAGTCATGTTAGGCCCCAACTATTCTGTGATCTATCCTTGATCAGCACTACTTGCCCAAGCATATCTTTTGCAGAACTTCCTGGGATATATTAAAACTGTAGGAAAAAAAAGACGTTGGTAGTTGATGATTTTCAGTGAACAAAAGAATGCAAGAACAAACAGCCACTACCAGGCCAGGAGATAATCTGACTGTATGGTTAGGTGAAAGAAAAGTGGTAAAACTCTCAGTGCTGTTTTGAAAGGAAAAATTGACTGAACATACACTCTTGAGTTGTTTTTGCAGGATATGAACCCCTTTGAGCATTCGAACACTGGACTAATTGGAGCCAGAGAATTAATGATGCTGACCCTTGTTGGCCTTGTGACTTCAATCACCTAGCACCTGGACTTTGCTCATGTAGGATGACTTTTGCCCCAATTCCATATGGGATGCTCCTTTGCCAAGCCCTTCCATGAACTATGCATGGACCCTTAGCTTAAAACTTCTCCAATTTTATTGTTCAGGGAGACATTGCTTTGGGAAATATTCCTGGTGTTCTTACTTGTTGCAAAGGAAATCCTTCCTTTTCTATTCTTTGGCTTGGTTGTATCTTTTGGCTCAACACCCACCAAGAGGCAAACCCAGTTTCCGGTTATAGTGCTATAAACATGGGAGTGCAAATTCCTCTTCAAGATCCTGCTTTCAATTCTTTTGGATGTACACCCAGAATTGGGATTCCTGGATCATATGGTAGTTCTATCTTTAATTCTTTGAGAAGCTTCCATACCGTCGCACCATTTTACAATCCTACCAACACTGCACAAAGGTTTCAATTTCTTCACGCCTCTTCGACACTTATTTTCTGTTTGTTTGGTGGTGGTGGGGATCATAGTGTTAAAAACAAAACCACAGGCCCCAAATGGTGTCAGTTAGGTTAAGGCCCTAAACAGTTAACCAAGACTTAATCCTTAACCTAACTGCAATTTTTTTTAATTAAAGATTTTATTTTTAAATAATCTTTGCACCCAACATGGGGGTTGACCCCACACCCCAAGATCAAAAGTTGTATACTCCTCCAATTGAGCCAGTCAGGAGTCCTGACCTAACTGTAATTTTAATTTTTAAAAAATTTTAATATTTTTTTAAAAAAGATTTTATTTATTTATTCATGAATAACACAGAGTGAAAGCAGAGACAGAGGCAGAGGGTGAAGCAGGCTCCACGCAGGGAGCCTGATGCAGAGCTTGATCCCAGGACTGTGGGATCATGCCCTGAGCTGAAGGCAGATGCTCAACTGCTGAGCCACCCAGACGCCCCTCAATTTTAATCTTTAATCAGTCTCCATGGGAATTGGCTGCTCAGTAGAAGGAAGCTGACTGATAGACCCTTTCCATTCCCCTTAGGAGGGTGACTGTGCGTAAAACAATGGGTTATTTGCTAGTAATTTCCTTTTTTCTGCTCCCTCTTTACCTTTAAAAACATCGCCTTTTCTATAGAAAAGAAACCTTTGGAGCTCCCCTCTACTTTCTAGATGAGATGCTGCCCAAATCATGAACTGATTGATAAAGCCCATTAGATCTTTAAAATGCACTCGGTTGAACTTTTGTAACATAATAGTAGCCATCCTAATGGATGCGAGGTGACATCTCACTGTGGTTTTGATTTGCACTTCTTTGATTATTAGCAATGTTGAACATCTTTCGAGTACTGGCAGCTCCTGGTTCCTCTGCTGGAGTGACCATATGGTGAGGCCTTGGTAGTAAGTACATGGAGAGGGAGAGAGGTGCAGCTGAGCCCAGCTTTCCAGTCATCTCTTCCAAGGGGCCCACGTGTGAGAGAAGTCATCTTGGACCCTCCATGCCATCCCGCCACCTGCTGAATGCCACCAAATGATCCTGGTTGATGCTACATGGAGCAGACAAACTGCCCAGCTGGATACTTCCTGAATTCTTGATCCATACAATTATGAGATATAATAAAAGTGGTTGTTAGTAGCAACACTAACAGGTGTGAGTTTTTCCAACAAAACTTTGACACAGTTTTGGGATCCCTGGGTGGCTCAGCGGTTTAGTGCCTGCCTTTGGCCCAGGGAGTGATCCTGGAGTCCCGGGATCAAGTGCCTCTCTCTGTGCCTCTCATGAATAAATAAATAAAATCTTTGAAAAAAAAAAAACTTTGACACAGTTTTAAGCCATAAAGTTTTGGGATAGTTTGTTAACATGGCAATAGATGAACTGGAACAGTGGGCAAATGCCCTTTCTCCGGTTGTGGTTTAGAATTGCTGCATTAAGCATACTGTAAATGACATGTGTGGCTGGACAGCTGGCATGGTGCTCACAGGTCAGAGAGAACACTGCCATCTCTGACTTGCTGTTTTCTTCCTGGCACAATTTCTAGAGAAGCAATACTTGAAACCCCAACATCCACTTTACTATTCCATCCATAGTCTCTCTCTGGGCAATCATTTGTCCCTCAAGTGGTCTGACTGCAGGGGGTTTGGATATGTGCTGAAAATAAATGCATGCTCATGATATACTCTGGTGCTGAATTAAGAAGAAAATCCATGGTCACCTGAGTGGCTCAGTGGTTGAGTGTCTGCCTTTGGCTCAGGTCATGATCCTGGGGTCCTGGGATCAAGTCCTGCATCGGGCTTCCTGTGGGAAGCCTGCTTCTCCCTCCACCTATGTCTCTGCCTCTATGTCTTTCATGAATAAGTGAATAAAGTCTTTATTTTTAAAAAGATTTTATTTATTCATGAGACACAGAGAGAGAGAGAGAGAGAGAGAGAGAGAGAGAGAGGCAGAGACACAGGTGGTGGGAGAAGCAGGCTCCATGCAGGGAGCCCGATGTGGGACTTGATTCAGGCTCCCCAGGATCACACCGTGGGCCAAAGGCAGAAGCTAAACCACTGAGCCACCCAGGGATCCCCATGAATAAAGTCTTTAAAAAAAAAGAAAAAAAGTCCAGTACTGACTTTGGTTGCAGTATGATCACCACTAGCTTTATAGGTGATTTATAGAGTCTGTATTTGTTGTAGTTGTCTGTTGTGTAATTGGCCAATGGGTTGATGAAAGTCAGGGTATACACACTCCATCTTTCCTTGCTAAATCTTTCCTTGCATGCCAACCTCCCACTCACTACTCCCATCAGCACAACTCCCCAGCCCCGAGCACGGTGCTGTAGGAATACAGGAGGGTAGGAAGCTCCCTCCCAGTCACTGGCCCGTCTCGATTCTCTAATGCCCTCTTACCCTAAGCAGAAAGGCAACAGCAGTACTTCTTTCCAGGTGCTATAGTTTACTTTGCATCCAAATTTTTATTTGGGAATGAGCTGGTGTGTGTGACTGCTTACTCAGTGGCATCTACAGTGTCAGTAATCACTGCTGAGGCAGAGGGATGGAGTGTTGGGAGAAAGGAAAGAAGGCAAAAAATATAGTAGTTCCCCCTTCTCCATGGTTTTGCTCTCTGTGGTGTCAGTTGCTGTGGAAGCACATGGTTGCCCTCTGACATTTGGTCAGGAGGTCAATCATTGCCTAACACTGTGTCACAAGGGCTGTGTCATTCACGTCTCTTCATCTTATCGTGTAGGCACTCACGATAGGTATCAGCTCACCTCCTCGCAAGAAGGAGGAGTACAGGACACCAAGATATTTTGAGAGAGAGGCCACATTCACATAACTTTTATCGTAGTGTATTGTTATGATTGTTCCATTTTGTGATTAGTTACTCTTGTTAACCTATTACTGTGCCTAATTTATAAATTTAACTTTATTTATGATGAGGAAAAAAATATATAGAGAGGGTTCAGTATTATTTGTGGTTTCAGGCATCCATTGGGGATCTTGGAACATAAGCTCTGTAGATTTGGCTTTTTTTCAGGTAGGACCTGAAAAACAGTGACTGTTCACATTTTTAGAAGAGAAAGCAAGATACAAAATGCAAATAACTTACTCCTGAAGACTTCTACTGTGCTGTCATAGTTCATTCTGGTTTCTCTCTATAGTATTTACAGTTTATTTGCTTCATAGAACTACTTACAATCTGTAACTATTGACACATTTTCTTTCTCCCTCTCCCATCAGCTCCAGGCTCTCAGGACCTCCTCTGTCTTGCTCACGAGTGTACCCCCAGCTCGTAGCTCAAGCTTCATCTGTGACAGGAGGTCAGTAAATACTTGCTGAACTGATTATAAATGGATATTTCAAAATGCTCACAAGCAAGCAAGCCTAAGAGAGTCTCTTTTTAAAACGGGGTCAGGGGGCTCCTGGGTGGCTCATTGGTTAAGCATCTACCTTCTGCTCAGGTCATGATCTCAGGGTCCTGGGATTGAACCTCCTGTGGGCTTCCTGCTTAGTGGGGAGTCTGTTTCTCCCTCTGCCCCTCCCCTGGCTCTCTCTCTCAAATAAATTAAATAAATAAATAAATAAAATAAATAATAAAAAATAAATAAATAAAATCTAAAAAATGGGGTTGGGAGGCCATAAGGGAGGAGGAATTTATGCATGTCTTCACCTCAGGAACCATGAACAATTTGCCAGGTGCAAGCCTTTAGCTGAGACTTCATTCTTGCCTCACCAAGATACCTGAATTATTAGCATCTTTCTGAAAGGAATCAATGATTCCACAAGTTTTCCTCCCTCATTTGCATATTAACCCAACGAATCCTAGTTAACCTACTTTCAATCCGTTTTGTATAAAGGACCTAAATGTGAACTGTACTTGTGACCTTTAGCCTTTACAAGTCTGCCCCTTCTGGTGTCTTCCTCAGAACAAGAGCCAGGTTTCTACCTGAGTCTGTGTCTCTGGAATTGCAATTCTAACTGCCCAAATAAATGCCTGCTGCCTTTTTTTTTTCCTGTTGCTTTAATTTTCAGGGAATTCTTTCTGAGTCGACACAACAGAGCAGTTAAGAAATAGAAGAGAACCACCCTGCCCTTGTCAATAATCCACTGGGTCAGTGCTTCAATACTTCTAAGAATCACCTGGTTATCCTGCTAAAAATGCAGATTTAGATTCAGTAGGTCTGAGGTAAAGCCCGAGAATTTACAGATCTATGTCCCAGGTGATTCTAAGGCATTGGACTGCACTCCCTGGGTCATCGCGTCCTCTTCACCTTTGTATCCCCAGCTTAAGGAAGTGCTTGGTCTGTCACAGGTGCTTAAAAGTTGTTTGTTGAATAAATGAATGAAACCAGACCAGGCACAAGCATCTATGAAAAACCTGACCAAACAAATCTTTTTTTTTTGACCAAACAAATCTTGAGCGACTAGGAGAGGTATTCAGTGCAAACTCAGTGAGGACGTTCCATTCCTTCCACCACCATGAAGGAGGAGAGGCCGGTGAAGGGCTCTCTCACCTTAGCCCACAGTTAGGGATTTTAACACTTGGCTTTAACCAAATATATAGTAATATAAATATGTCAAGAGGTATCCGGGAAGTTAAAAATCACCATCTGAGACAGTCCTACCATATTTTCTTCCTTTCTTCCCCTAAGGTCTTCTTTTTTCTTTAAAAAACAAAACAGGGATCCCTGGGTGGCGCAGCGGTTTGGCGCCTGCCTTTGGCCCAGGGCGTGATCCTGGAGACCCGGGATCGAGTCCCACATCGGGCTCCCGGTGCATGGAGCCTGCTTCTCCCTCTGCCTGTGTCTCTGCCTCTCTCTCTCTCTGTGACTATCATAAATAAAAATTAAAAAAAACAAAACAAAACAAAACAAAACAAAACAAAACACCGGGGCGCCTGGCTAGCTCAGGTGGAAGAACGTGTGGCTCTTGATCTTGGGGTTGTGAGTTGGAGCCCCATACTGGGTGTAGAGATCACTAAAAAAAGTAAACTTAAAAAAACCCCCATCTTTATATTCTCTGCCTTTCCCATGATCTTTTTCCATCTCCTACCTTCCTTTCAATCTGACATACTGATTTTAACACCAAGAGTTGGAGGATATTTGCCTCACTGTTCTTCTGGCCATTCTTCTGGTCACTGATCTTCTTGGCCGGGAAGGGGCAGAAAGTGGCCTGAGAATCAGGTGCTGATAATCGGGTGCTAGTCCTGTATGCAGCAGAAGATTGGACTTTGATATGAGGCACAACACTTTCCCATGTGACCTTTTCTAGGAAGTAAGTAATTCATGAGAAGGAATTTTGATCGTTAATTCACGAACATCTCTTTTTTTCCTCTTCTTGTCCCCATTGAGAAATACTGCAGAATCTATTATAAGCAAGAAAAAAACAGGTGCACTTCCTTGGTAGATGTGTCAACAATAGAATGTTGGTGCTGGTTTATTAATTGTAATAATATGTCCAGCTGTAACATGAAGCCATTCCATATTGCATCCCGGTTGAAACATTTGTATTAATGAAGCCCCCCAAAACATGCATGGCAGGGTAGGAGGGTGGCACCCTCAATTCTTAGTGCATTGCACAGGAACTAATAAATCCCGTGTCAATCTTAATGTGCCCCAGTTTAGCAACGTCTATGTGCTCTTCTGAAATTTTTCATGATTGTCTTGCTTTTCCATTTTATGAACTAGCTTATGACTAACACGTCAGTGTGTGGTCATGACAATCCTCTACAAATATAAATAAAAGCAAAACCAAATTGGGTATTGCCACACACGAAATTGCAAATCATGCAACCCAAATGTGTGTTGGCTTCTCAAAATAATAAATATGTCTCTGTTGACACTGAATATTCAGCCTCACACATCTGCTCTCAAAGCTTCTTCCCCTTCCTGTTCAGGGAAAGACTGATAATTTGCATCATTTCCCTGTGCTCATGCACACCTCTCTCCCTCCCTCTCTTTCTTTCTCAAGCACAAACTCACAGGCTCTCTCTTCTCCAGACACTATCTTAAGAGTCACCTGGCCTTCCTTGATAATATAAATTTCCTGATTTTCTTGGAGGCATACAGTTTACTGTCAAATATATGTGTTCTAGAGCCATTTTCTCTGGCTTTGAATTCTAATTCCACCATTTATGGGTTGGGTAACTCTAGAGAAATTCCTTAATATTTCTGTACTTCATCTGAAAGATGGGAGTACCCCCTTCCTGAGGTACTCCCCCATCCTGGATCGAGATGATGGATCGAGATGATGCTTATAAGGTGTTCACGACTCAGCAGGCAAACCTGGCAAATAGGAAGAGCTCCATAAATGTTGGCAGGTTTTTTTGTTTTGTTTTGTTCTGAATGCACAATAGTGTTAAGTAGTACTATGTCATTCCAGAAATATCACACATTTATATTAAGCAACAGTAAATCATGTAAATATTTACTTTTCCCTGACACAGGGGGGCCCAGTGATTCCGACTGGTGACAATGGACAGAGAGACTGGTTGTGAACTACAATTTTACTCCGCACTGGCTCTGTGACCTTGGGCATGTGACCTGGCCTGTTGCCTCACGTATAAGACGGGGGTGGCCTAGCCCTGCGTATACAGCTGTTATGGGCATTGCATAAGTTCCCACATGGTGATTGTTCTTGCGGAGAGGTGGAGTTTTGCCAGGTTCCCACCTGGCCCCTCACTTCACTTTTCTTAGAGCATTTATGGAAATCTTGCAGTTGTAAATTTTCTCGATGTCTGAAATGTGTGTAAATCCTTTTAGAAACTATATAAGGCTCTTGACAGGTTTATGACTCAGGAATGTCTTTCTCAAGGACGGGAGGCAGCTCTTTCAAATGTAAACATCAAGGGAGACAGCTCCCCGTTGCTGGGTTTCCGTGGGAGGGTAGGAGCTGACCTTCGGTGACACCTGCTCCAAGTTGCAAAACTACTTCTGTCATAAAGATAAGGGAAGCTTATTTTTCCTGTGCATAAAATCAATTAACACAGGTGGTCACCCTTAATTAACCACCTCAATCTAGGGTGAACTGTTTATAATAAATGGTTTTTGAGGACTGGTTACTGTTTATACTGAAAACATGCATGTAATGGGTTGTATCTGCTTGGCTTTATCAAAAGGTGAAATTGCATCCTGTCTTGGACATCTCTAAGCAGGTTGCCTGTGCTGTGCATCACATTCTGCTTTAATGCTTATTCAATAATGAAGCATTGAATTTTTTGTTTTCTACTAGTGTTATGGAGAGATTTAATGGGGGAAAGATTTTGTTTTTAATTGTATCACCTGAATGATGTATGTTGATATATCTGCATTTGTGTGTCAGATTGCTTTATTTAACACCTGTCCTCTTTTAGCACAGAATTTACAAGAGGGAAGGGACTTATTAAAAAACATTTTTAAAATCAGTGTTATTAAAAACGGATTTGCTAATAATTACTAGTAAAACCCAGCTGATGCTTCCCGGGCTTCTTTCAAACTAGTCTACAGGCTTCTGTGAAATTATGCAAAGGTACAGCTCTTCAATACCTAAACTCATTCTCTCTTCCAGGAAACAGGGAAGCTTTTGATCCTCAGGATAAGGATCTATGGGTTTCAGTGAGAGTCATTAGCAGGGAGTTCAGGATCATGAGGCTTTACATGGCCATTATTACCACAAATTTAATAGCCCTCATGCTAATTATCCATATGGGTGTTTGTTGTAATGAAATAAACATTCAAGTATGATGTATGCTTCCCCTCTAGGCCAAAGGGAAGTGGACTGCAGAGTCCAGGAAGCGGTGTATAATCAAGGTCTAATCAAACACACACACACACACTACCGCCCCTATTGGGGAAGTAGCTAAGAATCAATGCATCTAGTAAATGTGTGATCCATCATTGATTGGCTGACACTGGTTTGCCACAAATGACATAGTGCTAAGGAAGAGCCAGAGATCACCTGAATTGGAGAATTTTAGGACTCTCTATAATGCAGAAGTAGACAGAATAGACTGTGGTTTGCTTAAAACTTTTTCGGGGAGACTCTGCTATGGAATCAACCCTGTAGCTCAGTGCCACCCACCAGGCCTTCCATGGCCTTTCCTAGTCACTCCAGCCTTCCCTCAGAGGTTCTTCACCCAGACTGTGTTCCCCTCACCGAATGTGATCTGCAGGCCTCAGAATAGATCCTCCAGGCCTTCCTCCCTTCTGCTGGAAACACCCTCTATCCATTTTCCAGCTGCTGAGCACCCTCTCCTGTTTCATACATCATCTCAAGTCACTTCTCCAGAAGGTCTGCGTTTGCCCCAATCGTCTGCTATCAGAGCTGCCTCGTCCTTCTATACAGCAAGCCCTCTGAGTGCAAAGGCCTCTGCTGATAAGCCTCTGTGTCCCAAACACTCAGAGCAGTGCTCAGCAGATAGTAGATGCTCAGTAAGCCTCTGGTTCTTTTTGAAAGGAGCTCCCCTAGGCATAGTTATGGACTGAATCGTGTCTGCCATAATTTCTATGAAATTGAAACCTTAGCGTCCAAACGTGACTATATTTGGAGATAGGGTCTGCAGGTAATTAGGGTTAAATTGGGGTCATAAGGGTGGGGCCCTGATCCAATAGGAATGGTGTCCTTTTAAGAAAAGAAAGTGACAGCAGGGGCATGCAGGCATAGGACAAAGGCCATGTGAAGACACAGCAAGAAGATGGCCATCTGCGAACCAAAGAGTGAGGCTTCGGGAGAAATCAGACCTGACCATATCTTTGATCTTGGACTTACAGCCTCCAGAGCTGGTGAGAAAATCTATTTCTATTGTGTAAGCCACCCAGTCTGTGCTACTTTCTCATTGCAGCCTGAGCAGACAAAAGCAGGTATCAACAAAGCCAAGGTTTTGTTTTTCTTTGTTGGTAGGTAAGTTCTCAGGGAGATAAAATTTCCCCAAAACATTCAGCTACTTAGCTGAAGACTTGGATTAGAATTCTGGCCTAGACTAGTATTTTTTTCTCCACTAGCTTTTCTTTTTTCCCCAGAGAAAAACTTTCTTCAAGAGAATCTCTTAGGGATTCCAGTTCTACACATCAAACAGAATTGAGGGCAGTTGCCTTGGTCTTGGGTTCTGAAACCCCCCCTTCCCTGGCTCTCCCCTCTTCCTGCCTCTCTGCATTGTATCTTGGCAGCTCTCTAAGGATTCATAGTATTGAGTTTGAACTATTGCTATATCCCACGCTGCCAACTGAGGACAACTGAGGACTGCTGTCCTCAGCAGAGGACAAGGTACCATGGCACAGAAGGTGGAGGATAGGATTCCAGGGAAGGAAAGGCCACTGCAATTGATTTGACTCTATCCTGGGGAGATGATAAAGATGACTGTAATGGATAATATAGAATCATCCAGAAATTGGGTGTGTCTCAACCACAGTCTGGGATCCATTTCCTAAGTCTGCAAATATCTAAAATATACTCGTGGCTCCCTTCATCGAAGGTGTACTGAGGTTTCAGTAAAGCTGCTTTGGTGATGACCAGGAGAAAAAAATCCTATGGCCTTAGAGAGCCCTGCCTCAGACCTGGGCTTTGTAAATGCTGTATGGCCAAGGGTCGTGCTTCTCCAGATGTGGCCTTTGGATCTTCTTGGATCTCACTCACTTGGGTATTTGTGAATATGTAGGTTCCAGGATCTTGGCTTGGCTTAATCCCCAGGTGATTCTCATTTGCATTGAAGTTTAAGGTTGTTAGCACCTGGGTTTTGGACACAGAGAAAAGTCTGAATCTTAGATTGGCCACCTCCTAGATGTGTACGAGTAATTTTACTTGCCATAGCTTTGGCATTCTCATCTGTAAAATGAACATAATACCTATTTTATAGGGTTGTTTGAGGAATCAAGGTCAGTGTTGAACACTCATTCTCCCTCGGGAAAGACTGAGAGGAGATGAAATAGAGTAGAAGTGAGAAAGACCTCCCTGTGAATTTTTTACTATTTTGACACACACACACAAAAATCCATATAGCCTCTAAGGGCTTTTCTGGAATTAAGCACTTAGAAATAACTCTTGAGGGTTTTATGGGCACCAAGGATGACATTCAAGTGTTGGAAATACAGCTCCCTTTAGGGGAAAGCCTTTGGCTTGGGGGAGGAGGGAAGGAGGAAAGAGCCAATAGACTTAACCCCAGGAGAGGATGGTTCACTGTTTTATGGATGTGGTCATACCCTGAGTCAATCATGTCCCCAGTAAGGACATCTCCCCAAAAAGCCTAGAAATCAGCTGTGATCCTTGTTTCCTGTAAGACTACTGGCTGAGATTTTAAGGTTTCTCTATAATGATAACAGCTACCTTTATTGAGCAGACTGCAGGCCAGGCATTGTGCTAAGTCCTTTATGCACATTATGATGGTCAATGTATATGCATAAAGTGGCAGGTAATATAATTCCATTTTACCAGTAAGGAAACTAATTCAGTGATTATGACCCTGAATAGTACTGTAAGGATAACAAAGACCAAAGGCAAACAGGATCCTGCTCTGCTGTTTTCTTGAGCATTCCACTTTGATATTGCTTGCCTAGATAATTCTGAGTCTTGAGATAGCCTTGCCTGTCACTCTCTTCTTTCCTCTGCTTTATACAGATGAGACAAGGGTTTCAAATAATATCAGGTTGTGAGCTTGAAGTTCAATAAATGGGATTTAGTGAGCATTTGTAAAAAATGCTCCGAATATACAATGATAACAATAAAGTTGTACACAGAAGATTGTGTATCATACAAAAAGTTGAAAGTAACCTTAATGCCACAAATACGAGCTTGGATAAATAAATAGTAGCATTTTCACATAGCCATTTATTTATTTATTTATTTATTTTTTTTTTTAAGATTTTATTTATTTATTCATAGAGACAGAGAGAGGCAGAGACACAGGCAGAGGGAGAAGCAGGCATCATACAGAGAGCCTGACGTGGGACTTGATCCAGGGTCTCCAGGATCACACCCCAGGCTGCAGGCGGTGCCAAACCGCTGCGCCACCGGGGCTGCCCCACATAGCCATTTAAAGGGAATATAGATCTAGGGGTTCCTGGGTGGCTCTGTCAGTTGAGAGACTGACTCTTGGTTTTGGCACAGGTCATGATCTCATGGGCTGTGGGACTGAGCCCCACCTCAGGCTCTGAGCTCAGTGGGGAGTCTGCTTGAAGATTCTCTCCCTCTGCCCTCCCCACACTCGTGTGTGTGTGTGTGCATGTGTGTACACGCTCACGTGCTCTCTCTCTCTAAAACAAATCTTAAAAAAAAATGAATGTAGAGCAAAATTAAATGAGTGACATCTATAACATATTAAATGAAAACTGCAAGTTATTAAATAGAATGTGTGATCCTTTTTTGAAAATAAAATATGTTTATATGTACATAGAAAAAAAACATGGAAGGATCTATCCTCTACTAATTCAGTTCTGAACAATAGACTTAGGATGCTTTTCCCTCCCTGTATTGTCTGATTTTTCTTTTCTTTTTTTTTTTTATAGTGAGCTGAGCATGCATTATTTTTATAATTAGAAAAAATGCTCTAGGGGATCTCTGGGTGGCTCAGCGGTTTAGCGCCTGCCTTTGGCCCAGGGCATGATCCTGGAGTCCTGGGATTGAGTCCCACGTTAGGTTCCCTGCATGGAGCCTGCTTCTCTCTCTGTCTGTGTCTCTGCCTCTCTCTCTCTCTCTCTCTCTCTCTCTCTGTGTCTCTCATGAATAAATAAATAAAATCTTTAAAAAAAATTAGAAAAAATGCTCTATTATCTTTTTGAAAATTAAATGTCTTGGAAAGAAAAGGAAATTAAACATTGTGCCATCTGCAATGTCTTCATGGATTTGTGCTTGTTTTTCTAAAAGGGTGATTAGGAGACGATCTGAAAAGTGAGCACACCAAAGGCAGAGAGCCATGTGTGTATTTGTAAGCATCCCTTTTAGCACCTCCCATATAGGCAATGCATACTCAATATATCACTCAATACATTCTTGTTGAATGAATAAGCCCTGAGAAGAAAATCTGTGATCCATATGCAAAGTATTGCAAAAGAAGAACACTTATAAGGACTGGAAGAAGTCATAACGATGGGAAAGAATCACTCTCGCTTTCTTTTTCTAAGATTCCTGCTAACAGGATTAGCTTGTGTTGAAAGTGATTCAACAAGTCCAGCAGATAGATCCCAGAATCCATGCAGAGCAGGCCAGGATCTGTTTAAGTCACTGCAAGAGCTGGCCCTGACATGTTTCCCATCAACCTGTCTACACAGTATCGGTCTTCTTCATTATTGTTGCCTTTGGTGGCTGTCACAGATAGGAGGGCTGAATAATGCTCCCCACAGCACACGCCATTTCTCCTTTGTCCATTGCTTGTTCACTGTAATAGGACATTATTCTTCCATAGATAGGGAACAGAATTCTGGTCTTAGGCTTCCCAACCTCCAACCAGACTTTGATGATTTTATTTGTGATTCAGGAGAATGGTGCTTGGCCAATACAATAGAACGCCAATCCGGGGGATCATTCAAAACTGACTCTTAAAAACAAACAACAAAACAAGCAAACAAAAAACCCTGCTCGAGACTATTACTTTGGCAATTGGAGGTCTCTGATGGGAGAGGAAAGTTGGGGCGCACACAGACATGGCACCAGATCAGCAGAAAGGCTCAACAGATTTGCCTAGCAACATGGTAGAAACAGAAATTATCTACCATGGGGCATTAAAATTAAATGAACATTCAAAGGCCATCTACTCTGGCCCGGGGCAAAGTGTGAGGCACACAGGGGGTGGCTGGTCAGCTTCCAGGCCCCAAATCCTGTTCTTATCAGCCAGATGCAGGGGAGCACACGCAGCGCCCCCCATGGGCCATCCTGGGAGCCACATTCCATCTCCGTTTTGGGTAAACAAAGGCAGTCCTCCCTGTCCTGCTGAGCCTGCCTGGCTGCTGAGGTGCTTTGGGCAGAGGAAGCTTCCCTGCTGCTCCCCCTGTGGCCTCTGGCTTGAAATCTGTTCCTTTCTGCTACCAATTTATCTCAGTTCTGGGCAGTGAAGTTTTCACCAGGCAAGTGTTCAGAACCCAGTGAGGGGGAAAGACGGACTCATTTCTAAAGGGACCAACACAGCCAGTTTAGGGGCGTAGTGTCAGCCCCTTTGTGCAATCATCAAGCTAAGAGCTGTGGGTGAGGCTCCTGCCAGAGGCAGCGATTGAACATTTCCCCCTGAGCTCTCTAGGGTGGGTTGTAATGCAGGGAAGGAAGGGGATGGCACACAGATTAAGGAGATAAGTAGGTCTAATGGCCTGTGACAACTTACAGCCTGCCTTGGGGTCCCCCTTTGGCTCTGCAGGGGTAGGGCAGTGGGATGCCTTCCCCACTATTCTGCTAAGCTGTTAAATACTCCTTTTAGATGTGTCCAGAGCCCAAGGACTGGATGAGGAAAGAAGAGAGAAGGAAAGACAACCTCTAGAAAACAGAGTTAAGGTTGTTCCCTCATAAGGAAAACTGATTAAACTTACATAGCTTTGAGATGGGCACAACATACCAGGTGGAGTATAGCAGCTTGAATTTTCAAATTTCTATTTTTCCAAGGCACTATGTGTATATTGTTTAAAAAAAAAAATCAAAGCATGAGGATGGTCGTGTGATGAGAAGAGCCTCCTCACCTCATCCCTTCTCATACTGATTCTTACTCCCAGGAGATATTCTCTTATCATAGCTTCCAGCTTTATTATGGTAGCTCCTTTGATAGTTGAAATAGTATGCTAATATTTCCCTATTTATTAATTTATCATATTTAGATAATATCTGCTGAGTCTCTTCTAGAAAAGTGAGAATTTACCTCCATTTCCCCTCACCTTTCTCTCTTGATTTTTAGTTGGTTGCCTGCATGTTCGTTTGTTCTTTTTTTTCTTTCTTTCTTTCTTTCTTTCTTTCTTTCTTTCTTTCTTTCTTTCTTCTTTCTTTCTTTCTTTCTTCTTTCTTTCTTTCTTTCTTTCTTTCTTTCTTTCTTTCTTCTTTCTTTCTTTCTTTCTTCTTTCTTTTTTTCTTTTCTTTCTTTCTTTCTTTCTTTCTTTCTTTCTTTCTTTCTTTCTTTCAAGATTTTATTTTATTTTATTCATGAAAGACACAGAGACAGGCAGAGATATAGACAGAGGGAGAAGCAGGCTCCCTGTGGGAGCCCAATGCAGAACTCAATCCCAGGACCCTGGGATCATGACTTAAGCCAAAGGCTCAACCACTGAGCCACCCAGGTGCCCCTGTCTTGTTCTCTTTCTGACTTTAGTCAGATTTAAGTCATTTCTATTTGAGGTAAAGCTATCATATATTAAAAAAAGAGACAGATCCAAAATGGAGTCACTTATGCTAAGCCCATGTCATTAAACAAAGACGTAATATCTAACTTAATTTCAGTTTTAACCTTTTCTAGGAGTGGAATCTTAAACCTGCCAGTCTGGAATTAACTGGTCAGTATTGGTGAGGTCATCTGCCTGACAGACCCCTTTGGGCACCCAAAGGAAGGTGACTTTGCCACAATCTACTTGTTGTTAGGAACCTCTTTAATCTATCCCATTCTCCTTATAAAAGTCTTTCATATTGTATAGCTCTTCAGCGCTCCTTTCTGTCTGTAAGATGAGATGTTGCCTGATTCATGAATCATTGAATCAAGCCAGGGAGATCTTTAAAATTTACTTATTTAAATCTCATTTTTAACACTTATGACTGTTCCTTTCCCTTCTACCTTTTCAGCTCTGACTTTCTGACATGAACTTGACTTTTCACAAGTCATTTTGGGGATTTTCAGCAGATTAATCAATGAAAACAATTTAGAGAGGAACCTCCCCTCTTCCTTCTCCTGGAAAACCTAGTCTCATCCCAAATACGCAAATACCTTTGGAGAATGCTTTCTAAACATGATCAAGGGTAGTTTAATGCCTCTGATATCTACATGCCTACAGAGGACTGCTCATGCAGAGTTCACATGTGTAGCAATGACAGCACTGGAGTACTGTGCATCTGTGACAAGGGTACCTTTTACTGGTCCTGTGTGAGCCTCAATGACAAGAACTGGGCACATCATATTCTCGTGACCTAGTGGAATACCTGGTGCATGTTAGGCCTTCAGTATTTGCTGTGGAATATATGTACTTTTCTGTTATATATTTTTATTTTTTTTGTTATGTATTTTTATATAATTAGACCATTTACTGTTTAAAGGGATGAAGTACCTAAAAAAAACATGTCTAAATAGGAAAAAGATAATTGATGCTGTGTTTCTACACTCGTGGTCCCCCGAGTGAGCAGGAATATATGCGTACATGTGTCTGAGGTTCTTGGTCTTGGAAAAAGTGGTCAGAATGGTTCTGCAAAGGAGGGTCAACCCATAGCAGGTGGCTGTCCTTCTGAGGGCCACCCTAGGGGAAGTGATAGCTTCTAGAGTGAGAGCCAGGGTTGCTTTCTCCGAGTGTGTACACCAGATCCACTTTTGTTTGTTCTCTCAGGCTGTTGAAATTTGTCACAAACAAAAGTCAAACACAACTCAGAAAGCCCCACCACTAGATCCAGTCCACTTACCCTGGGCCAAGGTGACCTGCTTTCAAACACTTCCCCAAGATTTCAGTTCTCACTGAAAACTTGCCACAGATACCTGTTAAGCTTTGTTAACACACAAGAGGACTTTATGGGGGAACACCCATTTTTAGGCAGTGTTTTTTGGAAAAGCCAATACTCATGGAAGAGGCTGTTGGTTCTCTACCACTTTCCCTTTGTGCTTGACCACTTCAATGCCCACTGGACCAATGGCCAACTGCCAGCCCTGGCTTCTTTTTGCCAGAGGAATATCTATGAATACCAGAGCTTTCTCTGTGTATCCATGTGGCAGACTGGAAATGCCAGGGAATACTCTCTCTACCCCCAGCAGTCCTTAGTCAATGGCTGATGAGAATTGATGTATAAATATCGCCTCTTTATCCCTGGACTCCTAGAGCTCTCTGGCGAGATTGAGCTTCACTTACCCAAATAGTGACTTGCTTGAGAACACATTGGCTGCCCTCCCTTTACTGCCTCACTTTCTCACCCCCTATCAGTGTTTTCTGGGACCTCTTCCTTACCACCACTTATCCTTGATTTCTTGTTTCAGGGTCTGCCTATGGGGGAGCTCAAGCTAAGATGATATTCTTTTTTTTTTAATTAAAAAAATTATTCATGAGAAACACACACACACACGCACAGAGAGAGAGAGAGAGAGAGAGAGAGAGAGGCAGCGACACAGGTAGAGGGAGAAGCAGGCTCCATGCAGGGAGCCGAATGTGGGACTCGATCCCCGGACTCCAGGATCATGCCCTGGGTGGATAAACCGCTGAGCCACTCAGGGATGCCTAAGATGATATTCTTATAGACCAAGTAAGACGATCACCTTCGTTCACTCCAGCTATTTCCTACAAAGGAGATAATTTTTGCTTTTTGCTTCACTCTACAGAGTAGCTACTGATGTTGTTTCCAGTGGAGGTTATGACCATCTTTGTGGGTACCATTTATGGGAAATGGCTGCCAGCATAACAAGCTTTGGCATGAAAGGAGAAAATACTATAAATTTCTTTAAGACACAGAAAGAAAGTCACAAAGCAGATTCTCCCACCCATAGTTAAATGTTGAGTGTAGTAAGCTGCTTTGTAAAGCTATATCAGGCTTCCCTTCCCTTGACCCCTGAGCCCCAGGGGGGCCTGAAAGAGTTTTAATGTGATTTCTGGAATGTGCTTAACTTTCAGAGAGGGAGCAGCTTAGCTCCTGGGAGAATCCCATTAATATATTTTGCAGTAGAAAGGCTTCCTATTGCCTAATCTCATTAACTCTGTTTTATGTACAGTAAGTGGGTAAAAGCTGAGTTTGTGACTCGGTAATTGTGAATACATAATTTTTGAGTGCTTGGTGGAATAAAGAAGAGATGTTCTTGTTTGCGAAGAGGAGGTCCAGAACTCCAGAAATGACCACTTACTGAAAAAGGGAATGAAATTGGGACATGCCTTATCTTTGCGTAGCCACCATAAAATAACACAAGGGGTGGGTAGGGTGGGGAGAGGGGCGAGTTATCCCATTCTTTCCTCCAACTCTCCTAATAAATAGGACCTTCAATGTAACCTGGAAACCACCTCTCAGTAGCCATCTTTATTCACATTTGTAGTTTTGCTTCATTCATTCAACAAATATTAATTGTGCACATATGATATATCAGGCACTGTTCCAGGCACTAGGGTGGTGGGCAAAAAAGGGCATAAGCCCCATTCGCATCAAGCTTACATTCAAATGGGGAGATAAACAAAAAGCAAATACATATATACTGTTATATATCAGATAGTTTTGAGTGCTATGAAGAAATAGAAATCGGGATAGGAAGAGAATTGCTATTTAGGGGGCAGGTGATAAGGGAAGGGTTCTCTGCATGAAGTGAGGGAACAAGATATCTGGGGGATCTTCACCTTCCAGGTGGAGGCCTCAGCAAAGGCAAGAGCAGGAGGAAGAGTAGAGTAGCCAGGGTAGCTGGAGATAGGAGATGGGGCAGCAACATGGATGGGGCAAGTCCAGAAGGAGCCTAGGACCACAGTCAGCTGTTTTGATTCTGAGGACTAAAGGGGAAGGAGGTGATGAGAATTATGTATAAGGTTCAACTGTGGGGGCAGCCCAGGTGGCTCAGCAGTTTAGTGCTGCCTTCAGCCCGGGGCCTGATCCTGGAGACCCGGGATGGAGTCCCACGTCGGGCTCCCTGTGTGGAGCCTGCATCTCCCTCTGCCTGTGTCTCTGCCTCTCTCTCATGGATAAAAAAAAAAAAAAAAAAAAAAAAAAAAAATATATATATATATATATATATATATATATATATATATATATTTAAAGTCTCAACTGTGGCTGTGGGTGGCAACCAGACTGGAGAGGACAGGAGGCAATGAAGTGTTATGGGTGAGAGGCGATGCTGGCTTGGACAGGCTGGTAGTGGTGGAGGTGATGAGAAGGGGCCCAGATTCAAGATGCATTCTTAAGATAGAGCAGCAGGATTTGGGATAGGTTGAATGCAGTGTGTGTGTGTGTGTGTGTGTGTAAGAGAGAGAGAGAGAGAGAGACAGAGACCAAGACACACAGAGAGAGACAGATATATATATATAGAGAGAGACAGAGAGGGAGAGAGAGAGAGAGATTGATCAGTTGATGGATGACTCCAAAGTTTTTGATCCATTGTATGAGTGAGATGCTATTCACTGGGTTGGGGAACACTGGGGGAGAAATGAGTTATTTGGGAGAAAAACCAGGAGTGTGGTTTTGTACCTGTCAAAAGTGTGAGCTGCCATTAGACATCTAAGTAGCGATGAGTGCAGTTAGAAGGATCTGGAATGCAAGGCAGAGGTAGGGACTGGAGATTCATAGTTGGGAGTCTTCAGTTGTTCAGATGGTCTTTAAAACCATGAGACCAGAATTCACTTTATAGGTCATGAGACCTGTAAAAGGGAAGGGGGTGGGGTGGCGGCAAGGACTGGGGCCTATGCCAGGCTTGCCTTTAGAGGGAAGAGAAATAGTCTGGAAACAGGAAAGGAGAACAAGGGAACGACTGCCCCCTTGCAGCTTTGTATTAAACGATTAAACTGAATAGCCAATACAATAGAAGTGTCAGTCATGATTGTCTCTGGGCCTTCTGAACCTTCTGGAAGACAGAATGGAGTGATGGAGAAAGGACCCAGCTGCTGTCCCTGTCACTCTATTCCAAAGCTGTGCAAGTGGGGATCTTTGAGAGGGTTCTTCCGGTCTCTCCCCTTCCGCACTCTTCCCTCAAACCTTCCTCAATTTCCCCTTCTTCCTCCTTTGCCTTTCACTTCTCTTCCTCCTCTTTTCCCTTCTCTCCACCAGCCAGCAAGCCTGGCACTGAATTTCCGGTGGTTGGAGGAAGGGGGATGAGTGTGCTCCTACATCACATGCCCTTCCTTTCACCGCAGATCAAGCCTTCCCCTGAGGGAGTGGGTCATAGGTGAGGTCGCTTTTCTGTAAACATCCATCCCAGGCGGTTCACTAATTAGAAATTCGTTCAGGTTTGGAAATGTCAGAATGCAAATTCTCCTGGAAGGGGAGTTTATTTGTTCTTCACACTTCAGTGTGAATTACTTTAATCAGATAATCAGCTAATTTCCCTCCTAACAGCTGGTTGGGATCAATCTGCACTATATCTCTATTAAAAAAAAAACTCACTAAGAATATGGCACATAAGATTCAGTTAGGAAACATTAAAATGCAGAATCCTAGGTTCCATCCCCAGAAATTCCCAACTTTGTAGGTTCAGACGATCCTGGTGCAGTGGCTCGTGAACCACACTGGGCAACACAAGGGTACATACAGAAGAGTGAATAAACTTTGAGGGCATAGGGTATTTCTAGCAAATGGACAGAATGCAGATCTTTGAACTGACAGTATGGAGTAGGTCTCAGGGTGTCCCTGGGGAAGGACCGAGGAAGGGGGAAGGGATCCCAATACATGCTTCTCCCTCTGCCAGTGTCTCTGCCTCTCTCTCTCTGTGTCTCTCATGAATAAATAAATAAAATCTTTAAAAAAGAGAAGAGAGAGAGAGATCTCAATACTGAAGGGAATGGAAGGAAGCTAATATCTTCTCTCTGATATGGTCGTTAGCACCTGACCCCACTCTATGACTTGCAGGGTGTACCTGGGAACTGAATATTTATCACACACTGGCATAGGATTGGTGTGTGTTTGTTTTAAAGATCTTTCTCGGGCAGCCCGGGTGGCTCAGCGGTTTAGCACTGCCTTCAGCCTAGGGCATGATCCTGGGGACCCAGGATCGAGTCCCATGTCGGGCTCCCTGCATGGAACCTGCTTTTCCCTCTGCCTGTCTCTCTCTCTCTCTCTCTCTTTGTATCTCATGAGTAAATAAATAAAAAAAAAATTTTTTTTAAAGATCTTTCTTGGGGCAGCCCGGGTGGCTCAACGGTTTAGCACTGCCTTTAGCCCAGGGCCTGATCCTGGGGACCCAGGATCGAGTCCCATGTCGGGCTTCCTGCAGGGAGTCTGCTTCTCCCTCTGCCTGTGTCTCTGCCTCTCTCTCTCTCTCTCTCTCTCTGTGTGTCTCTCATGAATAAATAAATAAATAAAATCTTAAAAAAAATAAAGATCTTTCTTTCTTCCTTCCTTTCTGACAGCAAGTGCATGATGGTGGGGGGGGGGGGGGTCCATCTCAGGACCTGAACCCAAAGCAGATGCCTAACCGATTTAGACACCCTGGTGCCCCCAGGATTGGATTTTAAGAACTTTCCAGGTACTGGGGTGCCTGGCTGGCTCAGTTGGGAGAGCATGTGACTCTTGATCTTGGGGTCATGAGTTTGAGCCCCACGATGGGTGTTGAGATTACTTAAATAAATAAAACAAAAGCCCCCCACCTCCAACTTCCCAGGCACGATCTCATTTAATTCTTACCACCTTCCTTTGAGGGAGGTACTTTATAATCCCTGTGCGTGGATTAAAGAAGCCATAAAGGTTTTAAGTGGGAGATCCAGCTCTGTCTGGAATCCCTGCACGTGTTCAACCACTGTGCTGCACTGTTGAAATGCACAGTGTAGGCAGGGAAGCTCAAGGGGAAGGCTGTCGGGTCACCGGGTCACGGGGTGCTCAGAAGTGAGCTGCAAAGGCCCAGGGACTTGCACTCTTTCCCGCGATGGGCTGCTTCGGTGCCCCCTGGTGGCCACTAACCTAGTGTGCTGAGCAATTCCACGATAACCCATGGAGCAGCGGAGCAGTCAATGAACCAAGTCATGATGGAAACAGGAGGTCTCCAGGACAGAAGCATAAGTGATTTTTTTTTTTATGAAGTTTTTTTTTTCTTTTTCTTTTTTTTTTAATTTTTATTTATTTATGATAGGAACACAGTGAGAGAGAGAGAGAGGCAGAGACACAGGCAGAGGGAGAAGCAGGCTCCATGCACCGGGAGCCTGATGTGGGATTCGATCCCGGATCTCCAGGATCGCGCCCTGGGCCAAAGGCAGGCGCCAAACCGCTGCGACACCCAGGGATCCCCGTGATTTTTTTTTTTAACATAAGTGATTATTAAAATACTGGCCTCTCACCCGATCAAATACGCAAACCCTCTACTCCCAGTATCTGAGCATTTCCAGGGAGCTTGAGTTACAGCTATGTTCCCATCTTCTGCCTCAGGGACCCATGACACACTAATTTCCAAATTACAAGCCACAGCCTTTTAACCTGATCACAGCTGCATCCACCTTCCCTCCAACCATTAGAGTCAGAGAACTGGCTTCATTTTCATTAATCAGTAAGGAAAAGCTCCCCAGCTTGTCTACTCTACTAGGCCTGCTTCTATTTTTAACAGTCTGCCAAAGCCCTAGTAGGCTAAAAATAGGCTTACTTATAATACAATTCATCATGTACTCAGCTGCCAGGAGGAAGCTTAATTTAAGCTTCATCCAAGATGGAATACCTTTAAGAAACACATTATTTCATGCAACTATTTATTAATATTGTTTTTTTAGGAGTCTTTGATATGAACCCTTTGCCATAGATCTTGGAAATGAGAGAAATCCCATCAGATTTGAAGAAGTTCCCACAAAACTATTTTGCCATCGTACTGGCCAAGGTTATACAATGCCTTGGGGCCTCTCTTCCCTGACTTCAAACTTCTTTGGTCCCTCCTTGATTTTAATCCATTTTAATTCTAGATCTCTGTTTCAACCTGATCTAGGTGAATTGGATCATCTTGTAAAACCAGAGTTGCCAGATTTAGCAAATAAAAATACAGAATTCAGTAGTTAAATTTCAGATAAGCACCGAATGTTTTTTTTGATATGAGAAGCTTTTCTAAGTTTTACTGAGATGCAATTCACATACCATAAATGATGTTTTCAAATATATAATTCATTGATTTTTAGTATTTTCATGGAGTTATATAATCAGCACTACCAACTAATTGTAGAATATTTTCATCACGGCAGACATCCTATGCTTTCCCAATCTCCCCTCCCTCCAGGTGCTAGAAACACCGATCTACTTTCTGACTCTATGGATTTGCCTATTGTGGACATTTCATACAAATGAGGTCATGCAATAGATGTTCCTTTAGGACTGTCTTTTTTTTTTTAGTTAGCATGATGTTTTCAAGGGTTGCCTATGCTGTAACATGAACCAGTGCTTCATTCTTTTTTCCTTTATTGCCAAATAGTATTCCATTGTATGAATATAGCCCATGTTGTTTATTAATTCTTCAGCTGGTAGTTATTTGGGTTGTTTCCATCTCTTGACTCTGATGGATAATGCTCTACTAACTGCTGTACACATTCTTGTGGGAGTTTTTTTTTTTTGACAGGCATAAACATGTTTATTAAATGAAATGTATAGTTTAGGAAAAAAAAAAAAAAAGGGAAGCCTGTATGTAGAAGTTGTGGATTCAATTAGTCAGAATTTATTCTGACTTGCACCAAACCACACAAAATCTTTTGAAGTCTAGTTAGTGTAGTCTGGACACTCTAGAGTCTGTTTATGAATTCCATTACGAGATCTCCACTTTCTACTTTCAAAAGGAAGGGGGATCAGGATGAGGGTGGATGGATGTTTTCACTTCTCTTGGGTATATACCTAGGAGTAAACTTGCTGGGTTTTACTGCCACTGTTTAACTTTTTGAGGAATTTCTAAACGATTTTCCCAAATGTCTGCACCATTTTACATCCCCATCGACGATATAGGAGGATTTCAACTTCTCCACTTGTTATCTCCACTTGTCAGTTTCTCCACTTGTCTTATCTTCTTCTATCTCCACTTGCCATCATGTGGGTGGGAAGCGGTTCTTCTTTGTAGTTTTGATCTGTATTACTCTAAAGACTGATGATGTTGAGTATCTTTTCATGTCCTTCTTTGCCATTTATGTATCTTGTGTATATCATTTGGAGAAATGTCTATCGAGATTGTTTGCCCAGTTTTTTTTTTAATTTTTTTATTTATTTATGATAGTCACAGAGAGAGAGAGAGAGAGAGGCAGAGACACAGGCGGAGGGAGAAGCAGGCTCCATGCACCGGGAGCCTGATGTGGGATTCGATCCCGGGTCTCCAGGATCGCGCCCTGGGCCAAAGGCAGGCGCCAAACCGCTGCGCCACCCAGGGATCCCTGTTTGCCCAGTTTTTAATTGGGTTACTTGCCCTTTTGTTGTTGAGTTTTAAGAATTCTTTATATATTTTGGACAAAAGTGCCTACCAGGTATGTAATTTGCAAATGATTTTCCCAGTCTGTGGGTTGTCTAAGAAACCTGCTTTTAACCTAGTGTTCCCCAAGTGTTATTATATTGTGATGTTCTTCATTTTGAACACCCATACAGTGTTGAGTTTTAAACTGATTGCCAGGCATGGGGCTCCCAGGATGAAGAGGAGCTGCCAGGGAGGAGCTCACAGTCTGGTGCGGAAGAGAGAAGCAGGCAAACAAATGATTTTAGGGAGACTAGGGAGGCAAAAGTTTCATAAATATAGGGTGCATCTTCATTTATCTCTAGCCTTTGGTGCAATGTGGGACACACAGTGGTGATCAATAAATATTTGAAATAAGAATTGAATCAGTAGCTTTCTAAACTGGAAATCTTCCCGCCTCTCTTTATTGTGTGTGTGGAGTTGCAATATTTTTGTTTGTCATGTAATTTAAAGCATTTTAAAAGGCTTGTTAAGGTCTGAAAAATCTCCTCTCTCTGCTACTAGCAAGTAACATTTCCATCACCTTTAAACATGCCTAAAGCTTTGAAGATCTTGGTTAAAATAGAGCTATATTATCTGGCAGCTATTATCAGGTAACATTTTCCTCTGAATTAATTCACCCATATGGGCTCTAATGACCTGTCAGAACTCAGGACCAGTAAATTTTCCCGAGTGTGAAGCAGGCTTACATCTGGTGGGCTGGAGGGAGGGTGGCAGGAGGGGTGAGGACTTGGGGGCGGGTGCAGGGAGGTACAGATAAGGGGGTCAAAGAAAGGAACATAAAGAGCACCAACACTAAATTCTGATTGCATAATTGTGCCAGGACCTGCCTTGTTTATGGGGAATGAGTATTCCACCTATGAACAGAGAGGACAAATTCATGTAAAATTACTCTCTGCAAGAACCATTAAACTACGGAGTTTTATATATTTATTAAGATTTTATTTATTTATTCGTGAGAGACGTAGAGAGAGAGGCAGAGGGAGAAGCAGGCTCCCTGTGGGGAGTCCGATGCGGGACTCGATCCCAGGACCCCAGGATCACGACTTGAGCCAAAGGCAGATGCTCAACCACTGAGCCACCTGGGTGCCCCAAACTACAGAGTTTTAATGTCATGGGATTAAGGGCAATGGATGACCCTGAATTAACATTGCACGTACTGTGACGCCTAGAGCCTCCTGAAACCCAAATCACTGGAACAGAAGAAGGAATGACCTTAGTGTTTAAAGACTCCCTTTTAGGCACCAAAACACTGTCAGCAGAAAGACACTCTTGAAAAATCTCTCCCATCTCTTTTTATATAAATCAAATATTAATTAAAGCAAATAAATTAGATTGCAATTATGTGCAATTGTGAATTGTAGTATGAAGGGGAAATGCTCTTCAGTACAGTTAATTGGCAGCAATTGTGATTTGTCCAAATTAATTTAATATCCAGAATGAGGTTAATATTTTGAACATTTTAGTAATAAAGAAAATTAGAGGAATCAGATTAGAGCAGCTGCCAGCTATATGCAGATGACATTTCTTGGGAGTCCTATCACATCTCCAGGCTCACCTTGTGGTCACACCATCAATGCTTAATGTCAGGGAGGGAGGGCTCCACGGGCCAGTTTTCATTAGGGATCTCCAAATGCTTGCTCGCGTACTCTCCTCTCCCCGCTGCCCCATTTCTCCACAGAAGCACTGTCATGCCCTTCCCGCAACCTTCTGAGGGCTGCAGAGACCCACTAGGTAACTGGGTACAACTGTAAGCCTGCAGACGCCTTGCTCCCACTCTCATCTCCTGCTCTGTGAAGCCAGTGTGCGAAGGCAGAGAGCATTTACTACCTGAAATCCCTTTGGAAATGCAGGAAGAGAAATAAAATGTGTGTGGGAGACTGTATGAGCACATTCATATATTGTTGTTTTTTTTTTTTTTTAAAGATTATTTGCTTTTTTGAGAGTGTGCCCAATGCGTGAACCCAGTTGGGGAGGGGCAGAGAGAGAGAGAGAATCTCTAGCAGACTCCCCATTGAGGGTGGAGTGGGGTGCGGGGCTCGATCTCCTGGCCTGAGATCATGACCTGAGCCTAAATTAACAGCACGATGCCCAGCCCACTGAGCCACCCAGGTGTTCCACATTCATATATTGTTACAAAGCAGAATTTGAAAAATTAATGTACTAGTTTTAGGTGTTCTTCATTTTCTTTGTTTCTTAATAGGATCATCTGCCATTATTTTTTTTTTAAATAGATTTTATTTATTTATTCAAGAAAGACACAGAGAGAAGCAGAGACACAGGCAGAGGGAGAAGCAGCTCCCTATGGGGAGCATGATATGGAACTCGATCCCAGGACCCCAGGATCATGACTTGAGCCAAAGGCAGGTGCTCAAGGACTGAGCCACTCAGGCATCCCCCACCATTTTTCTTTTAAAAATAATCTTACTAACAATATATTTACCTGACACATACTCCTTTCAGAAAGGCGAGTTGAAGACCAAATAAACTAGACAGAAATATTCATATATACACACACACCTGCTTTGTCTTCTTGTGACAGTGTTAAGCAGCCCAGTGCTTCAACCTGCACTGGCTATTAAAAGGATGAAAGCAGGACGCCTGGGTGGCTCAGCGGTTGAGCACCTGCCTTTGGCCCAAAGTGTGATCCTGGAGACGTGGGATCAAGTCCTGCATCAGGCTCCCTGCACGGAGCCTGCTTCTTCCTCTGCCTGTGTCTCTGCCTCTCTCTCTCTGTGTCTCTCATAAATAAATAAATAAAATCTTTAAAAGAAAATAAAAGGATGAAGGCACCCTGGTCCAGTATTTGGGTGGCCAGGGAAAGCAAGGCTGAAGGGGCTGCCCCTCAGCCAGTTGCTGTTTTGGCTTCAGTCCCATCCCGAACTAGGCAACCAGGGCCTCTGGGCTCTGGTCCATCTACATTGTCTATACAGTACCTGCCCTACTCTCACTTTGGTGAGGAAAAAAGGGCACAGTTGGGATCCTGCCCTTCCTTTAGGATCATTTTTGGGGCTGCTGTGCATTTTTCACCATGGTAGATTTGGGGCTGGTCAAAGCCTCCGGACATCTAGGCCCTACATTCCAGAGTGTGGATTTGCCTCAGTGAGCATCCCAGAGGAAGTCAGAGTCCATGGAAAAACTGTCTGGGGCTTCTTTCTTCCATACATAAACTCGGCCTTCTACCTTCAGTGAAGTTCCTGCTGTCACAGGCCACTGCACTTTAGGGGCAGTAGAGTTTTCCATTTTGGCTCTCCCCCCTGGTTGAAAGGTCCATGAAGTCACTTTCTTGGACCTGAGTCAATGCCCATAAAGACACTGGCGGTTGCCATATATTTTGCCCTTGCCACGTGTGAGGCAGGCACCATGCAAAGCCTTCATGCATTTTCACCTGTAACACTTGCCCTGTGAGACAGATACAATGACTATTCCCATTTCTCAGAAACACAGGTAGGCTTAGAGAGGATAAGTAGCTTGCAGTGGTCTTGGGCACTATGATGGGGTTGGTTAAGTGGCAGAGCTGGGATTTGCGCAGCATTTGTGCCATGCTATTGGCGATTAGCATATGGTGCTTCTTGGTACTCAGTACTGTCTCCTGCACAGAACTTTTACACAGAGGGGGCTCTACACGTTTGTTGATGAGCTAACTTTGTGCCAGGCAGTCATCCAGGTACTTCATGAACATATACATCCCAACGATTCCAAAAGAGAATGTGCGGAGAGATTATGTACCTTGTCCAAGATCCTGTAGCTAGCAGGTGGTGGATCTGGGGTCTTACTGTAGGTAGTCTGGTTGCTCCAGAGTCTCTGATCCCGAACACAATGCATACCACCTCTCTCTTTCTCTTTTTTTCTTCAGTGGGCTCCACACTGGGTATGGAATTCAATGTAGGGCTTGAACTCACAACCCTGAGATCAAGACTTGAGCTGAGATCAAGAGTTGGACCCTTACGACTAAGCCACTCAGGCACTCCACATACTACCTCTCTTGAGTAAATGCAAGCACACCTGAAGAGTGGAGGTTAGATTTTTGTTTTGTTTATTTGTACAGGATTCTGCTGGTATAAAGGTGGGTTATCTTGGATGAGGAAACTACTCTTGGAAAGTCTCCTGACCCCTGTAGGCCTGCTTAGCAACTTCTCTCTGTTCTGAGAGTGACCAGTGCTTCATGGTTGGCTATCTTGATGACCTCTCCTTGGCAGGGAGTAGGTGAATAAATCCATGTTAATGAAGTAACAAGCTAAATGCAACTCCATCCACCCATTTCTTGACTGAGTAAAAAAATCAGCTAAGAAGGGAAAAGGGGGAGTTGAGAGATGATTTTGGAAATGAGAAGGAGAATGACAAAGGCTGGGAGGCCAGATGAAGATGGGATTGTGGGAAATAGAATAGTAGGGACAAGATTAGAATAGCATGAAGTTAAAAATGGAGACTTTTTTTCCTCCCAAAGAAATATATCCATCTGCATCAGGATGGGACCTGCCCAGCCCAATACGAGATACTTCCCCAGGCCTGGTTGCCTAAAGTGAATGACTGATTCCAGTTTTGTGGAGTTGAGTGCCTGATTCTTTCAGGGGTGAAATGGAGTGAGGAGCATGGCAGAAGGAAGAGGAAATGGGCTTCATAATCAGAGAGAACTGGGTTCAAATCCTGACCCAGCCAGTGACTGACTTACGGTGAGCCTGAGCCAGTTACCTGACGTCTCTGAGTCTGTGCTGTCACCTGTACTATGAGGACATTAACTCCGACCTGGGGGGGAGGGGAGGTATGTAGAACTAAAGGTGATAATTAAAAGAAAGTGCCTGGCATGCAGTAGGGATCCAGGAAATGTCAGCTGCCTTTTTGGCTGCACCTGGCCATCCTGTCCATAAGCTGCCCTGACGCAACCCAAGACTTCTGCCTCTAAGAACCCAGCCTAAGAGGAGCCAGTATAAGAGACCCTTAAAACACAGCACTCACATTTTAGTATGCCTTCAGTGTCACAGAAATACAGAGGTTTTAACTGTGCAGCTTTCCTTGTAACTGGCCGGTGACCACAAGGTGTTAGCAGATGGTCATTAAAAATGGAGGCAAGAGAGTCAATTTTGTTTGACCAGAATGCAATTCTATAAACCCATAGGAATACATTGAAATGCCTCCAACCAGAAGATCAAGCCCCCTCCCCATCATTTTTGCATTGTTCACTTTATAGGATTTTGGGATAAAAAGAGATAAGTCAAACAGAAGTCAAGGAAAACAAAAAAATATGATCTGGAATCACTAACACAAAGCCGTTTCTATTCTTAATTTCTTTTTTGGGCAGGTCAGGGCTCTAGTTAGGAAAACCCAGTATGCCAGATATGAAGGGCAGTTAGCAGAGCATGACTCCAGCTCAGTGTAATTGGGCTCTGCCGTCCGCATCTGAGATAGCATAAGGGTGCTTAGAAGTTTCTCAGCTGTACAACATCTTCCCACACATACTGTCCTGGGGCTGGGCAGTCCAGCTCTGACATGGGCGGGGCTGTGTGTGTGTGTGTGTGTGTGTGAGAGAGAGAGAGAGAGAGAGAGAGAGAGAGAGAGAGAGAGAGGGAGACCGCTCTCTTTGACTCTCCTGTAATGAGCGCTGTTTATCTGGCTCTACCTACTTCTGGGTTATTGTAAGGGCCCATGGGAGGGGTGGATAAATCTCCTGGAAAACCTGGCCTGGGTGTGGCAGGTCCAGATCTGTGTCTGGCTTTGAGCTTTGCAGGGGTGAGGGGCAACCGGGCCCAGTACCCAGTCCGGGCCTGGGATTCAGGCAAGACCAGACAGGTGGCCAGGGAGCCCAGACCTGCCCTTCTCCAAATCACAGAGGCCAAGTATCAAGCCTTCTGCCGCCTGGAGGGGAGTGGCAGTGCAAGCCCCCACCTCAAGTCAGAGAAAGCGGGGCTCTCTTAGTTTCTGACCCTGGGTGATTGTCTCTCATCTCGGAACACCATTTTCTTTCTTTTTTTCTTTTTTTTCCGGAACATCATTTTCTTATCTGAAAACTAACATGGATGTAATACCATCTACCTGAAAGGTAAGTAGGAAGATTGGGGTAATGTGTTAAAGTACCCGGGGCCTGGAAATGGTCATATATGACAGTTCCTACATTAGTTCAAGTTCACCCCTGAAGTTCATCCTTATCTCCTTTCAACTGCATTACAGCTCAGATGTTAGGGGGCTCTCAGTAGCCCTGGTCTGTGACTCCCAGTGAGAGTGAGATGTTGATTCTCTTAGCTGGCATACTGCGTAGCATTTCTGGGCAGTTAGACTTGAGGTTTCTATTTGAAGGAGGTGACTATGAAGAGTATTTCCTATCCTTGAGTCACTTTGTCTCCTTTTCCCCCTTGATAGTTGAAAACAAAGTTCTGGAAGACAGGGGAGGGAGGCAGCACACATTATGGGCTGAGTGAGCTCTAACTTGCTGCCTGCCCGCAGGCCCTGTCGTCCCCGAGTGGGAAGGCATGAGCCATCGCCTGTCCCTGGACACCGTCAGCAGCCCCCCACCTGCCCTGCTCCTCAAGGCCCAGGACCATCCTAGGTCAGCAGTGCTGGAGCCCCGGCACTCCGTGCCCATCTCGCAGGAGAGAACCACCTCCGGACATCTGTGCGGGTCAAAAGCCTGCCTGACAGAAGTGCTACGCAGGGAAGGTTGTCTCAAAGGGATGGATGACCTCTCTTCCTCCCTTAGGCTCTCCGAGGTCACCATTGACCCCATTGGAACCAGGGAGACTGATGCTTGGACATCACCTCAACTTCTCCCAGAATCATCTTCACTGGCATGTACTTGACTTTTAAGGATTTTTAAAAGGGATGCCTGGGTGGCTCAGTGGTTTAGCACCTGCCTTTGGCCCAGGGCCTGATCCCGGGGTCCTGGGATCGAGTCCCGCATTGGGCTCCCTGCATGGAGCCTGCTTCTCCCTCTGCCTGTGTCTCTGCTTCTCTCTCTGTGTCTGTCATGAATAAATAAAATTAAATTTAAAAAGGAATTTTTAAAAGATTTTATTTATTTGAGAGAGAGAGACAGAGAGACAGAACAAGCAGAGGGAGGGAGAGAGGGACAAGCAGACTCCACAGACTCCACAGGGGCACGGAGCCCCATGTGGGGCTCAAGTCCAGGACTCTGAGATCATGGCCCAGGCTGAAATCAAGAGTCAGACGCTGAAATGAATGAGTCCCCCAGAGGCCCCCCCGGCATGTACTTTAAGTGTTATGCTCTGGGGGCGCCTGGCTGGCTCAGTCAGTACAGCTTGCAACACTTGATCTCAGGGTTGTGAGTTTGAGCCTCATGTTGGTGTATAGATTACTTTAAAATATTATGCTCTGATTTTAAGAAATGCCATGGAAAACACTAGTTTTTATTAATTATAAACCTGCTGTCAAGGCTACTGTCCATTATGTCACTCGGTGTCTTATATGAAAGGAAGTTTCCTCCATAAGAAATTTACTATAGAGTTTTTTTTGGGAACCCCCCCCACCCCCACTTTCTTCTCCTGAGAAAATAGTATGTCACTTCTTTTCTGAGAATGAGAATTGTTTAATTTACTGATCCCAAGAAACTCAGAATTGAATCTGATGCTCAGACACAGCAACCACAGTAAATTTATTTTTTAAATATTTATTTGTTTATTTGAGGGGGAGAAGCAGAGGGAGAGAAACTCAAGCAGACTCCATGCTGAACCCGGAGCTGGGTGTGGTGCTCAGTCTCACAACCCTGAGATCATGACCTGACCCCAAACCAAGAGTCAGACGCCCAACCCACGGAGCCATCCAGCCTCCCCCAGAATAACTTTTATGACTAGCATATTGAACTTTGCTCCATTTCTTGTTTCTGATTTTCTCTTTCTTTTTTATTAACAATACATGTATTGGGGTGCCTGGCTGTCTCAGTCGGTGGAGTATGCAACTTTTGATCTCAGGGTTGAGTTCCATCCCCACTGGGCACAGAGCTTACATAAAAATAAAATCTTAGGGACACCTGTCTGGCTCAGTAGTTGAGCATCTGCTTTTGGCTCAGGTCGTGATCCCAGGGTCCTGGGATCGAGTCCCACATGTGGCTCCACGAAGGTAGCCTGGTTCTCCCTCTGCCTATGTCTCTGCCTCTCTGTGTGTCTCTCATGACTAAATAAATAAAATTTAAAAACAAAAAAAATCTTAAAAGAAAACCAGTATATGTTTTGTTGTATATATATCCTTCCTTATAAGTAACATATATAGAGATAAATGTGTATATGGTACATACACACTTTGATACTTTATTATATGTGGAGTCAAATCCTTGTTTGGAGGTGCAGTCGTCCACCCCCAACCCACCTGCCCCTGCCGTGGAAGTAGCTGGCTGGCTGATGGTAATGTTTAGGATTCATTTAGGATGAATGATCAAAGCATTCATCACAAATAACCTTTGTCAGCATCTATGTCTCTGCAGTCTCCCACAAATCTCATGAATCTGGGTTATAGCCTTGGACCTTCTATGGTCTTTGAAAAGCCATTAATCTCAAGCTTCAGTATAATCCCACTTGCCCCATTTACCTAATAAAATGCTATGGGGATCAAATAAAAAAAATAATGAATGCCCTTTGAGTGGAGCCTTTTTGAAAAGGTATGAGTGGCCAAACAATTTCCAATTTACAGACCAGCATTGCTTGATGAGCAAAACGCGCCTGGGGGGAAGTGAGGAAGCCAACTTAAACCTGTGGAGTGCTCTACTTGATATTTTCTGATTCCTCCACCCCCACCCCCCAGCTGCATTCTCCACTCCTCCACCCAGCTCTGACTGGCCCCCCAGCTCCATCCTCCACCCGCCTCCCCTGAGCTCTGTGTTCTAGGAGGCACACCGTCTAGACTGCAGCAGCTGAGCTCTTTTGCCCTCAGGCTTCAGCCATAGGAACAGCTGGCAAAGAGGCCCAGGGATGGAAGCAGCAGCGGTGGGATGCCTTTGCTGCTTGGGGCATCCAACAAGCTGGGGGCTGCGTTGCCCACCTGAAGGCCACGGCACCTGTGGGGCCCCCTCCAGCAGCCAGGTGCAGAGAGAGCTGAAGCTACACTTCTCTCCGGCTTCTGGTCACCACTCTGCGAGGTGATGGCTCCCTCGGAGGCCAACAGGGAGGCTCAGCACCCCTCCACTCTTAGTCCTGCCCACGCCTTTGTAAATAGTTGCTTCATTAAACTCCTAAATTACCCTCGTGGACGCTGCCATGTGTTTCCTGCTGGGGTCTGGTTGTGTCCCCAACCCCCCTCCCCCACAAAGGCTCGAGCCTCACAAAACCTCCTTAAGGTAGATATGCTTGTTTTATAGAGGAGAAAAAAAGACAGGGTTAAATACATTTCCCAGAGTCATATAAGTTCTAAGCTATAGGTATCAAACTCAGATCTGTCTTATGCCCTTTCTACCTGTTCTCTTCGGTGGGTAAAGTGTTTTTGATGCTGTATTTGTTTACCTCCTCTTTTTTCCTCGTTCCACACTAAAACACAGCCTAATACAAATCGTGTACATTTAAAAATATCTGGGTTATATTATATTGAGATAAAGCCTTTATCAACGCTGAGATGGAGACTTCACCTGCTGTATCCTATCATCTTGTTTTACTTTTCTTTTAATGATAAATAGCACCTAATTGTATGTGACAGTGAAAGCATAAGATTGTCAAGGGAACTCAGGCATTGCCTCTGGTAATTGTACTGATAAAAACATTTCAGAAAAGGAAATAAAAATAAAGAAGATTAGATTTTTCTGTCTCCTTCAGGCTGGGTTCTTAGTATTCTTTCAGTGTCCTACAAAATCTGGAGACAGGAGACATCAGTCTATCCGGATATTTGATTTGATTTTTCTCATTGTTAGCACGAGCAAAGAGAGGTGCTAGGAGAGAGAAGCATTCACTGCAAGAGCTTGGATGCTTATGTAATTTACATCCTAGGGGATAAAATATACATCCTGATACTTTTATTATTTTGTTATTTTTATTTTATAAGGTTTTATTTATTTATTTGAGAGAGGAGAGTGAGCCAGAGAGAGAACACAGACAGAAGGAGCAGCAGAAGGAGAGGGAGAAGCTGGCTCCCTGCTGAGCAGGAAGCCCAATGTGGGGCTTAATCACAGGACCCTGAGATCGTGACTTGGGCCAAAGGCAGATGCATAAGCCACTGAGCCACCCAGGCACGCCCAGCCTAATACTTTTAATCCATTACATACAGCTGCCACTTATGGTAGAGTGGGCTCTTATTTTTTCGTCTTGGAGTGTGTAGTAGGAAAACCTAGATGCTTTTGCTAAGAGACTGCAAAAAGATGGAGTTGGTGTGGGAGGACTGGAGGGGGGCAGACCTATTAAGTCCATTCCCAGGGTTGCCTCCAGAAGACTGGCCCCAGGAACCTAGACATCTTTACAGCCTTGTGCACATAACATATAGTGACCACCCCCCCCCCAGCCCCCGCCCAGGATGTGATGAGCTTCCTTTAATAGTGGTACAATGCTTCATCTGCCTTGGACAAAGATAGAACAAATGATTAGTGGGCACTCAGAGCTACAACAAATATGATGCTGTGAGTAACCACACCACACAGAGTCTATTATTCAGCAGTGGATTTTTAAATAATCAACCCTCCTTGCATTAGGCAAAAGTCTTAGGTGACCTAAAAACCTAGTTGAGTATCTATATTAGCCATGACATTTCCTCCTCTGTGAATTTCCTAATCATTTTTTACTTATGTAGAAATTTAAGCTTTTTTTTTGTAAGCACTATGCCCAACCTGGGGCTTGAACTCAGAACCCCAAGATCAAGAGTTGCATGTTCTACCAACTGAGCCAGCCAGGTGGCTCCAGAAATTTAAACTTTTAATGTAGTTAAATCTATCATGCATTTATTTTTTTATTTTTTTTTTCTATCATGCATTTAAATCTATCATGTCCTTTATGATTTGTGCTTGTATGTTTAAGAAAAAAATATACATAAATACACATGGACTATGTATATATTTATGTTGTGGATATAACAGTAGTCTAAATATTCCTTTAGAAGGTTTAAAGTTTTGCTCTTTCCATAGGTATTTAATTCACATAAAATTTACTGTTTTGTGTATGAAGTAGGCATATGATTTAACTTTTCTTTCTCCATTTGGAGGGTCATTGTTCACTAATAATAGTTAAAAAGTTTACCCCTTTTTCATGGATTTGTAATGTCACTTATATCATATATCATGTCTGTTCATCTAAATATGTCTGTTCTGGGTTCTTGTCTATCAGGTTTTTGTTTTGTTTTGTTTTGTTTATCCAGGTGCAAAAAAATGTTTTAACCATTCTTAGTCCTTCATTCTTTTTTTTATCAATATAGGATTAACTTGCCAAGTTTTGAGAAAATTCTATAGGGATTTTTACTGGAATAAAATTGTATTTATAAACTCACAATTTAAGGAGAATTGACACACTTAAGATTCTCAATCTTCCCATTCATGAACATTTACTTACACTTCTTTTTATACCCTTCAGTAAAGTTTTATAATATTTTCTTAAAAATCTAGAGCACATGAGCTACTTTGTAGTCTTCTTTGCTACTGTGAACAGGATATATAAAACATTTATATTTTGATTGATTGTTGTTGTTAGGCACACTAAATTTTTGCATACTGATTATGTTTAAGAAATACTGCTGAACCATCTTATTGATTCTAGGAGTTTGCCAGATTTTCTTAAATTTTACATAAAGACAATTATATCTTCTGTGAGTGATGAAATTTTGTTACTTCTAGCACAATCCTTATATCTCTTATTTATTTTCTTGCCTTATCGCTCTAGCTAGGGCCTCCAGCATAATGTTTTAATGGTAGTGGTGGTGGAGGCATCTTCTTTTGTTCCTGACTTTAAAGGAAGGATGTCTAATATTTCATGATTAATAATGATGTTTGCTGTGATTTTCTACTGGATATCTTATCAAGGGTCAAGGAAGTTCTCTTGTATTTCAAGTTTTCAAATAAAAAAAAATGTCTTAAATCACCAAATCCTTTTTCCTATGGCTTTAAGAATGAGCAATGGTTTTTCAACTTTAAGAAGCTGGAGAGTTCAGGTCCAGGCAGGTACACACAATCAAGGATTTCAGTGGCAGCAGAGATTTGAAGAGAGAAGGCTGGAATTGCCATGTTCATATCCACTGAACTTGGAAACCTCCCCTGGTTACCCACTAACTCCCCAAAAAGTCCCTTCTATGCTCTGCATCTTAGAGACTTGACAAGTTTTTCACTAGTCTATGCTGACACTACAGTATCCTATAGTGTCTCCTCCTGGTGCTATATAATATGGAGCTACATAAAGCCTATCTAATCTCTCTTCTTCTGGATAGCCCTTTAGGGCATGGCCATAGGATCCGTTTTGAGTACTATCATGGTCCCAGTTGTTCCTTTCTGAATGTCTACCAAGCCTTGCTTTGAGTATGGTGTCCAGAGCTGAAATCAGCACTATGGGCAGACTTGAGTTGAATACTGTTCAATTGAAGAGAGCAATCCTTTCCTTGCAGTAGGTACTTTATATTTCATAGCCCAAGATCCCATTTGCTTTTTTTTTTCTAAGATATTATTTATTTATTCATGAGAGACACAGAGAGAGAGGCAGAGACACAGGCAGAGGGAGAAGCTGGTTCCACACAGGAAGCCCGATGTGGGACTCGATCGTGGGACCCCAGGATCACATCCTGGGCGGGAGGCAGATGCTCAACTGCTGAGCAACCCAGGCATCCAGATCCCATTTGCTTTTCATAGTATTGGTACCCAACGACCTTGCCGTTTAACTAAATCCTTTCTGCCTTTCCTCTCTATAGCTCCTGATTATGACCTCTTTGTGTGGCTGGGTATTTCAAACCATGGTCAAGTCTTTACATTGACCTTTGTTAAATTTCATTCTGTTAGAGTCAACCTGTTAAAATCTTTTGGATCCATACTCTTCATCCAGCTATACAATACTCTGCATTTATTTGACATAATACTGGAAGTCCACACCATAATGGTTAGACAACATAAAAAAGTAAGAGGCACCGAAACTTGTAAGGAAGAAGTAAAACTCTATTTGCAGATGACATAATATTCTATATAGGAAACCTTAAAGACTCTACCAAAAATTCACTAGAACTGATAAAATTCAGTGAAGTCACAGGATACAAAATTAATGTGCAGAAATCTGTTCATTCCTATACACTAATAAGGAAGCAGCAGAAAGTGAAATTAAGAACACAATCTCATTTACAATTGCACCAAAAATGATAAAATATCTATGAATAAACTTAATCAAAGATGTATAAGACCTATACCCTGAAAACTATGACACTGATAAAAGAAATTCAAGATGACACAAAGAAATGGAAAGACATTCCATGCTCATGGATAGGAAGAACAAATATATTTTTTTAAAGGATTTAAAAAATTTCCTTATTCATAAGAGACACACAGAGAGAGGCAAAGACATAGGCAGAGGGAGAAGCAGGCTCCCCATGGGGAACCTGATGTGGGCCTTGATCCCAGGATCCAGGATTACGCCCTGAGCCAAAGGCAGAAGGTCAACCACTGAGCCACCCAGGCGTCCCAGGAAGAACAAATATTGTTAAAATGTCCGTATCACTAAAGGAATCTACAGATTTAATGCAGTCTCTATCAAAATATCAATAGCATTTTCCACAGAACTATAACAAACAATCCTAAAATTTGTATGGAACCACAAGAGACCCAGAATAGCCAAAGCAATCTTGGAAAACAACAACAAAACTGAACGTATCATAGTTCCAGATTTCAAGTTATATTATAGGGCAGTAATAATTAAAACAGTATGGTACTGGCATGAAAATAGACACATAGATCAATGGAATAGAACAGAAAACCCAGAAGTAAACCCACAATTATATGATCAATTAATCTTTGACAAAGGAGGAATGAATATACAACATACAAGGGAAAAGACCGTCTGTTCAACAAATGGTGTTGGACAGCCGCAGGCAAAAGAGTGAGACTGGACCCTTTTCTTTCACTATATACAAAAACACACTCAAAATTGATTAATGAGGGCAGCCTGGGTGGCTCAGCGGTTTAGCGCCTGCCTTTAGCTTGGGGCATGATCCTGGAGACCTGGGATTGAGTCCCATGTCAGGCTCCCTGCATGGAGCCTGCTTCTTCCTCTGCCTGTGTCTCTGCCCCTCTCTCTCTCTCTCTCTCTCTCTGTGTGTCTTTCATGAATGGATGAATAGAATCTTTTTTTTAATTTTTTTTAATTTTTTTAAAATTTTTATTTATTTATGACAGTCACACACACACACAGAGAGAGAGAGAGAGAGAGGCAGAGACACAGGCAGAGGGAGAAGCAGGCTCCATGCACCGGGAGCCCAACGTGGGATTCGATCCCCGGTCTCCAGGATCGCGCTCTGGGCCAAAGGCAGGCGCCAAACCGCTGCGCCACCCAGGGTTCCCGGATGAATAAAATCTTAAAAAAAAAATTGATTAATGATCTAAATGTGAGATCTGAAATGATAAAAATCCTTGAAGAGAGCTACAGGCAGTAGTCTCTCTGACGTTGGCCATTGCAACATTTTTCTAGATATGTCTCCTGAGGCAGTGGAAATAAAAGCAAAGAAAAAGTATTGGGACTACAACAAAATAAAATGTTTCTGCACAGCAAAGGAAACAACCAACAAAATTAAAAGACAACCTACTAAATGGGAGAAGATATTTGCAAATGACAAATCCAGTCAAGGGTCAGTATCCAAAATATATAAAGAACTGATACAACTCAATACCCAAAAAAACAATCCAATTAGAAATGGTTAGAAGACATGAAGACTTTTCTCCAAAGAAGGCATAGAGATGACCAACAGATACATGAAAAGATGTTCAACATGACTCACCGTCAGGGAAATGCAAATCAAAACCACAGTGAGATATTACCTCACACCTGTTAGATTACCCAAAACCAAAAACACAAGAAACAACGAGTGGCTGGCAAGGATGTAGAGACAAAAGAATCCTTATGTACTGTTGGTGGGAGTGCAGACTGGTGTAGCCACTGTGGAAAACAGTATGGAGTTTCCTCAAAAAGTTAAAAAAGTACTACCTATTATCCAGGGAACACATTTACCCTAAAAGTACAAAAACACTAAATCAAAGGGATACATGCACCCCTGTGTTGATTGTAGCATTATTTATAATAGCTAAACTATGGTGGTAGTTCAAATGTCCATGGGAAGGTGAATGGATAAAGAAGAGGTGAGATTATATATGTGTGTATATATATATATATATATCACCTCTCTCTCTCTCTCTCTCTCTCTCTCTCTCTCTATATATATATATATATATATATATAATCATGAGTAGAGCTAGAGGGTAGAGGGCATAATGCTGAGTGAAATAAGTCAGAGAAGGACAAATACCATTTGATCTCCCTTGTGTGGAATTTCAGAATCAAATCACATAAACAAAGGAAAAAAAGAGACAAATCAAGAAACAAACTATAGAGAACAAACTAATGGTCATCAGAGTTGGGAGAGGTGGGGGGCCAGGGGACATAGAGCATGAGGACTGAAGAGTTCACTTATCATGATGAAAAAAATCCAAAATAAAATAAACTGGTTTAAAAAAAATCATATGGGGCACCCAGGTGGCTCAGTGGTTGAGTGTCTGCCTTTGGCTCGGGTTGTGATCCCAGCGTCCTAGGATCAAGTCCCACACTGGGCTCCCTGCTCAGTGGGGAGCCTGCTTCTCCTTCTGCCTCTGCCTCCCTCTCTCTCTGTCTTTCATGAATTAAAAAAAAAAAATCAGGGGATCCCTGGGTGGCTCAGTGGTTTAGCGCCGCCTTCGGCCAGGGCGTGATTCTGGAGACCGGGGATCAAATCCCACATCAGGCTCCCTGCATGGAGCCTGCTTCTCCCTCTGCCTGTGTCTCTGCCTCTCTCTCTCTCTCTCTCTCTCTCCCCCTCTCTGTGTTTCTCATGAATAAATAAATAAAATCTTTTAAAAAAATCATAGAAAAAAAAAACAAAAAAAGAAAAAAAATAAAAAAATCATAGAGACAGAAAACAGAATGGTGGTCCCAGGGGCTGGCTAGAGGGATGGGGAGGAGTCTCTGGGGCAGAAAAAGGAGAGAGACAGAGATGAAGGGATAATAAAAAAAGGGTGATGATAAAGAAAAGATTTGAGGTGGACAAGAGGAAATTTGAAGCTGTCACTAGACGAACTTCATCTTGGCAGAGGGGCTAGAGGGGTCCACCCTGGGTGGAGGTGTTGTTGTAGGCTTGAGCCCAGAGCAGGAGGTTTGGGGCCCCTTGTGGAAGGCAGACGTGAGGGGCCAGGAAGGATGTGCCCAGCGGCAGGGGATGCTCAGCAGAGGTTAGCTGTATGGAGGTGCAGGCGCGGTAGATGCAGCACTGCCCTTGGGGTCTTTCCCCAGCTATGTGCAGCCACCCAGGAAGGCAGGTGCAAAAAGCAGACAAGAGTGTTGGTGGCAATCCTGAACTGAGGGTTCTCAAGGTGGGGGAAGCAGCTTGGGGTGCTGACAACATCTTAGTGGGGACACTCTGTCCCCATTTATATTTGGGAGGGGGTCTCTGGAGATAGCCTTGCTTTGGGGGGGACAGGGAGGCCTGTGAGTTGTGTTTGCTGTGGGTTTCCGAGCCTGTGGCAGAGTCCCTAGGAGGTCCCCTGTCGCACTGGAGCACCCCTGTATCGTCTGAATGTAAAAGGGGCTGAGGAAAATATGTACAGATTGATTCGTTTGGGTGAAGGATGTCGGCCACGCTCGCTTTCAGGGCAAGTCTGTGGGATCTTCAAGACAGTTGGACACAAATTTTCGTGGCAACAGTGAGATATCCTGGATTTTGTTCAGCCTTCGGAGCAGGAGGCAGCCTGGGATGCAGCTAGAATTTACCAACTGATTTCAACTAGACTTTTAACTATCACGGAAGCTGCTGCGTAGTAATGTCTGCAAACCCTGTTTGTCTCCTGCAGAACCTTCAGCTAGAAACCTCTGCTGTCCTAACACAGAGCTTTGTGATTAGGGATTATGTGGAGGGGGCCAGTATTGGGAGCCCAGGGCATTTTTTTCCAGCCTCCAGAAAGAAGGAAGAGGAAAAAGACTGACTTTAACACGTTGAAAGGTGTTAAAACATTAGAATTCTCCAGATGGCACGACAAAGAGGACTCAGTTCCAAATCTACTGCCCCCAGGAGTGGTTTTGCTTGAGTGAGAAGAGCCCAACTGGCAGAGTTATTCTGACATCCTAAGAATGCCAGGGAGGTGGAGCTACCTTCCCTAGGAGAGTTTTAGAAAGGCAGGCCAGGCAGCTGACGGCCTCAAGACTGCTCAAGGACTTTGGGGGGTTCTCAGTACTAATTCTAGATTTTCTGTGTGACCAAGTGACTAGGTAATGGGGAGCCTCTCGAAGCATACATCTATTTGTCTTGTTTCCCCAGAGCCTGGCCTGTGCACACGCTTCATAGATTTAATATAGAAGGAGTCACCAGTGGAATTGAAATGAGGTGGCCACATGGTGGTATAAAATATTCACATCTCATAGTATCACCTCCTGGTTTCTGCCTTATTAGGGAAAGGAGCACCACTCTGACAGCTGGAATGGTGTTGAATCAGAGCCTGCATTCTAGAAGCAGGCTGCTGGGAGGGAATCCCTGCTTCACTGCTTTCTAGTTGAATAGCCTCACGGAGCTATAGTGTCATTATATGTAAAATGAGGACGATATATTTGTGAGGATGAAAAGAGGCAATATAGACAGAGCCCCTGGCACACAACAAAATCACAATAATGCACAGGAGCTGGGAGTCTCCTTGTCGCCAGGATTCCCTTTTATCCCTAATCCTAGGATTCACTTTTTTATTAAAATAAAGATTTTATTTATTTATTTATTTATTTATTTATTTATTTATTTATTTATGAGAGAGAGAGAGGGAGAGAAAGAGAAAGAGAGAGCCAGAGATACAGACTGAGGGAGAAGCAGGCGCCCCACAAGGAGCCTGATCCCGGATCCCAGGATTACGCCCTGGGCCGAAGACAGACACTCAACCGCTGAGCCACCCTGGCGTCCCCTAGTATTCACTTCTCATCCGTGTCCTGCAGCCTGGGGTCTTCCCAACAATACCAAACACGCAGAGTGTTACTGCTCATAGAGCTGTGAAGGTCACTTAATCTACAGAACCTTGTGCAGTGCCCAGGTCATAGCACATCCTAAAAACCTGCTTACTCAAAGAATGAAGGTTGAAAGACATTTGCTCTCAATTTCCGGGAATTACAAAATGTGCAAATTAGTCTTACTGAGCAAGTGATTTAAAGATTTCCATGTGTGCAATAGAACTGTTGGACACTTAGGTGTTGAGTACAACAATTTACTGAAATTTATGAAAGTGTCTGTAGGTCAGTGGTTCTCAAGTTTGACCACCTAAGAGTTTCTGGATTAACTAAAAAATTCCCAAAGAGTCAGACTCAGAAGATCTGGGAAGAAGGTCTCCTTCAGCATTTTATTTTATATATATTTTTAAAAAGATTTTATTTATTTGAGAGAGAGAGAGAGACAGCACACAAGCAGGGGGAGGGACAGAAGGAGAGGGAGAAGCAGACTCCCCACTGAGCAAGAGACATGGGGCTTGATCCCAGGACCCTGAGATCAGGAGCTGAGCCTAAGGCAGACTCTTAACTCACTGCGCCACCCAGGAGCCCTGTCACCAACGTTTTAAACCAATCCCCCAGGTAGTTGATGCAACACCTTCGGGCAGCCTAAAGGTCTCTATCGAGAAACTCTAGAAGTTACTTAAAAACATGATGGCTGCTCATCTAAAAGCAAGAATCTGTTCTTTTACTTTTAGGTGTCCTTTTTTCTCCAATAGGTGAAAGAAGAACAGGATCGAAATTACCTTCAGTCACAGACTGGGCTGGGAGAATCGGATGTCGGGTAAGTCTGGACACGCTTAAAGGATTTGGCATAAAGATCTAGGGTCATTTGGACACACTATATGCCTGGAAATCATCCACAAGGGCCTTGCTTTTGGTTTGTTAAGCTAGGAGCCTATCTATCTGATTCTCAGTCTGACATTTCAGGGGGACTGTATTTTCTCCTTCAGGATTAAGGAAGAAATATTCCGCGGTGCCGTTGTAAATAATCCACATTCTGGGATACCTGGGTGACTCAGCGGCTGCCTTCAGCCCAGGGCATGATCCTGGAGACCCGGGATCGAGTCCCACATCGGGCTCCCTGTGTTGAGCCTGTGTCTCTGACTCTCTCTCTGTGTCTCTCATGAATAAATAAATTAAAAAAAAATCTTAAAAAAATAATTTAAAATCTAAGAGAGGTTAATATGAACCACAAGAATCTGACCCAGAGCAGAGTTCCAAGTCCAAGGAGAATGCCTCTAGATCAGCATTCAAAGTCTATTACTAGGAAATAAATGCTAGGTCCATCATTCAGTAGGGTAGAAGTTTCTGTGTATTTCTACGACTTTTCTAAGGAATTAAAGTCTCCCAGAATCTAGACTCCACATTTAACCTCCATCTGAGGTCATCAGTCCGGGCTATCACGATACACACATGCTACCTGGCACCACTCTCCCCTCCCTACTAATCTGTTGTTGTGAAATGTTGCCTTGAACGGATCTTAAGATTCAATTATTAATCAGAACCAATTTAACAGGCTGTTGATGCCAGGAATGAAATTTTTTTTTTTCAATTTGCAAAGCTGGGATAAGCCGATCAAGGAGAATGGTATGATTTCACAGGAAATACATTAAGCTTCCCACGCCTGCCTGAAGAGCTAACCGAGGTTCACAAGAGTGCAAAGAAAGGTGTGTTTGGGTGGATACATTACCAGTCGATGGAAAGTAATTATGAGGAATTTATAAGCTATGGCAACCCCAGTTTACATAAAGTTTTCTTACCCTGGAAGGAAGGGTTGCTATCCTCTCTCTCGTGGATATGAGAAGCTATGAGCTTATTAATCACCCTAGGAGGCGCCAGATTTCAGAAAGGAGGGTGAAAAATGACCTAAGGCATTTGCAATATGCTGGAAATGCAGACAGTTGTGTTGAGTGTGAGGCAACTACATCCTTGAAGAGGGGCCTCAGAATGAATCGATCTCACCATGGAACCTCACGCTGCCCAGGGCATGCACAAGGTCACCTCAAAAGGTGACAGGTGCTCATCCAAATGCAAGAATCTCTTTGTTTTCTTACTTTTACATTTCCTCCTTTATTCTCCTGGTAGGTGAACGGATGCTAAGATGGAAATTACCTTTAGTCGTCATAGACTGGCAACTTTTTCTCCCCACAGGATTAGAATTTCACCTCAGGGTGCCTGGGTGGCTCAGTTGGTTAAAGGTCAGCCTTTGGCTCAGGTCATGATCCCAGGGTCCTGGGATCAAGCCCCACATTGGACTCCTTGCTCAGTGGGGGGGCCTGCTTCTCTCTTCTGCCTCTGCCCCTCCTCCCTGCTTGTGCTCACTCTCTCAAATAAAATCTTCCAAAAAAGAAATAAAGAATTTCACCTCTAACACTGTGTAAGAATTAACATGATCATCTCCTAGTCAGGCGAGACTGTGAGGTACAGGCAATCAGCTGCATAATTTGCAGGCCCAAGGCTAGATGAAAATTGTTCAGAAAGCAGGAAGCAGTGCCATTAAAGCTATTATAATACGAAGCTTTCCCCTTTTTTCTTGTGGGCTCTCTCTTGCCTTGTCATGGCATTTGTTTGCGTTTATTCTTTTTTCAAAAGATTTTGTTCATATACTTGGAACAGAGAAAGAGCGTGAGCATGAGCAGGGGGAGAAGGGAGCAGAGGGAGAGGGAGAAGCAGGCTCCTCACTGAACAGAGAGCCCCATGCAGGGCTGGATCCCAGGACCTTGGGATCGTGACCTGAGCCAGAGGCAGATGCTTAACCGACTGAGCCACCCAGGTGCCTCAACTTTTTCTTTTTCTTATTGGAAAATACATAGAACATAAAATTTGCCCTCTTAACCTTTTTTAGATTTGTACATTACATGCACATTTTTAAATGGACAGGTTAGTGGTATTAAATATGTTCACACTGTTGTGCAACCACCACTAGTCACGGTGTATTTTATTTGCTATTTAATGTCCTTCTGGGTACATAAAGTTAAAACTTGTAACTATTAGCATGAATTTTATTCGTTTTTACATTGTGCCGTGCTAGTTTTAATGTAAATGTCAGAGCATTTAGCTCATTTGTGTAATCACTGAGATCACACAATTTGTATTTTGTCCCTGGAGGATGCCTTGAACTGGCTGGAAAATACCAACACAGATTCAGGAAGACTGGGAAGGAAGAGAGGGTTCCCCGGGTGTAGAGCGGGCTCCAGGGGGCTGGCTGGGAGCCTCTCGCTGTGTCCCCACGAGGCCTGATGGCTGCTGGCATTCCCCCTCCCATCGGTTGATGGACCCACACAACTGGCCTGAAGCAGGTCCTGGGGAACCTCTCCTTCCCACTGGTGGTATCCCCAACCAAGGGTGCTGGGCTGCGCCCCAGGGTACTGCAATCTCAGTACTCGATAACGGGATCAGGAGTGGGCCGCAGGTTCATCCCTTACGGAGTTGTGGCCTCCTGCCCGACGTCCACCACACAGAGGCAGCACTGCCGCCCCGGCCCCGGGGCCACCACCACGCTCTGCCCCAAGAGCTGTGGAACAGGCGCACCCAACCCGCATCGCCCCACTCGTGCCAGGCCCTTCCTGGAGCAGAAGGTGCCAGGGGGTCACTGGGCAGGCACAAGGAGGGGAGGCTGGGCAGGCCCAGGTGCCAGGGGACAGGTGGAAGAAAGGCCCTTCCCCTCCCACCGGGGACAGGTGACAGGCGTGGGGAGGAGGAGCAGGACACCAAGCAGTCTCCGAGCCTCCCTATACCCTCGCATGCCCGGAGCTCCCGCTGCCCCTCGGGCCCCAGGGCTCCCGCTGCCCCCTCAGACTCCAGGGCTCCCGCTGCCCCCTCACATGCCCCAGGGCTCCTGCTGCCCCTCAGGCCCCAGGGCTCCCGCTGCCCCCTCACATGCCCCAGGGCTCCTGCTGCCCCTCAGGCCCCAGGGCTCCCGCTGCCCCCTCACATGCCCCGAGCTCCCGCTGCCCCCTCACATGCCCCGAGCTCCCGCTGCCCCCTCACATGCCCCGAGCTCCCGCTGCCCCCGCCCCCCGGGGCTCCACACAAAGCACAGCTCCAGGCCCGGGCGCACAGCGGGGAGGCCCAAGCTCGGGCCCTGCGGGGCCACACTGGTCCGCCCTCCCAGGCCCGGGTGCAGGGGCGAAGAGCAAGGGAGGCCGAGGGAAGGCAGCGCCCGTGAGCCAGGCCAGCTCCCGCCCAGCGGGGTCGCTCGTCACCCGCAAAGCTCCCTGTCAAGGGTGGGTCTGTCCTTGGCAAGCCTTAGCCTTCTCTCCTAGTACTGCCCCGCGCCCCCGCCCCGCCCGGGCTGCCCTCCTCGACACACAAGCCCGCCTGTGGGCTCCTCTCGGGCCTTCCTTGCAGCCCTGCTCTTGCCGCTTCTCCCCGTCAGGGGCGCGGGGAGACGTGTCGTTAACCGCGCTTGACAGCAGGGGAAGGACGCGGGCCGCGGCGCTTAGTGGGGGAGGCCCTCGGGCCCTGAGGGGTGGGCGCCCTTCCCGGGGCTGAGGGAGGCCGACGCGGGAGGGGACGGAAGGGGAAGGCTGTGGAGGGCGCCCGGGCCTCCCGGCGGCGCTGGGCTGAGGCGGCGGGCGGGACACTTCGCTCGCTGGGCTCCTCACGCCGGCGCCCCTGCGTTCCCGGGGTGGCCAGTGCGGAGGTCACGTGAGCCAGGGGCGCTCCTCGCCTCTTTCTTCCCGACCGAGTATAATGAAACCGCCCCCTGGGCCCTGCTGGGAAAGCGCCCCCAGGTCTCCCGCTGCTCAGGCAGGGCGAGGAGCACCGGCTGTTGGGCAGGCCCAGGGGGGGCAGCTCCTCGGCCGGGCCGGTCCTCCCCCCACCCGGAGCGCGCCTGCGGCCCTGGGGGCTCAGTGGGGTAAGTGTCTGCCTTGGGCTCAGGTCATGACCCCAGGTCCTGGGGCCTCCCCGAATTCCCTGCTCAGCGCGGAGTCAGCTTCTGCCTCTCCCTCTGCCCTTGGCCCGTGCTCGCTCTCTGTCTCTCAAATAAATAAAATCTTAAAAAAAAAAAAAAAAAAAAAAAAAAAAAGAAGCCGCAGGCTTCCTCTTCTTCCCATTTTCTCAGTAATTAACATCACTTTCCAGAGAAAAGACTCCACTTTTGCATTAGGATCCAGATTCCACGGAGATTCTCCTCACGGTCGCGGCGAAAACGAAGTCCTCAGGGGAACAGCCCGGACGCCCCGGCGTTCTCCGCACCGTCCTGAGGCCTCTCACGACCAGCAAGACGCGAGAACGATCCTTATCTCTAATTGAAAGGAGGAAGCGGACCTGGGCCAGGCAGGTGACCCTGCTCGTCCTGGAGCAGAAGTTCTCAAAACGGCGGCCTGTGGATCGTCCACATCGAATTGCACGGAACCACGGTTTAAAATCCGGTTTCTGCACCCCGCTCCGGGGCCACTGCAGGTCTGTGGGGAGGGGTCTGTGGGGAGGGGTCTTTGGGGAGGGGTCGGGGTGTACGTTTTCAATAAGCCGAGCGGCGCGGTCCCGGGCCTGTGGCCTGCGTCCATGCCTGAGGCGGCTCTCAAAGCTGAGGGGGCCTCAGGATCACCTGGAGACGGGCGGGCCCCATCGCCAGAGTTTGGGTGCAGCGGGCCTGGGGGGCCCAGAGTCTGCCTTTCTTCTGAGTCCCTGGGTGATGGCGACGGCTGCTGGTCGCGGGGCCCCACCTGGAGAACGCCGCGGGGTTAGGACAATGGAAACAATTTCGCTTTGTGTCGTCAGAGGTAACCCACTTGCTGTTCTCAGGAGGCCCTGAGGATGGCGCGCGGGAGGCGGAGGGGCTGGAGGGCCTGTCTGTCCGCTGGGGGCCGCGGGCCTGCTGGCCCCCGAGCCGAGCTGGTCTACGCAGAAAGGCCCTCGGGGAGCACAGGGGGGGTGGTGCGTGGCTCAGGCTCCTGGTGGCTGGCTCCTCAGACTCTCAGGGATTCAGGCCGGTTTAGGTCAAAAGGGCGCTACGGGTCGTCCTAGGGCAAGATGTGAATGATCATCCGGCGCCTCCAGAAGGTCCCAGAACTGAACTGGAATATCCGCAGCACAGAGGAGAGCTGGGACCTCATCACATTGGCTGCCAGCCGGACGTGCGCACACGACAGGACCAGCCCTCCAGGCTGCCGCTTCAGGGGTCACAGACGCTGCCCCTAGTCCCCATCTATGCAGGGTCTCAGGCGGCCGCCGCCGCGCCCCGCGAGCACCTGCAGTTACCGACATGGCCACCAGAGGGCCCAGCAGGACCACGATTATCTTCCGAAGCCCCGACGGCGCCCCGCAAAGGGGAGAGTAACGTGGGGCGGGGGCTCACGCCCTTGCCTGCCTGCCCCGCAGCCTCAGTGTGACCACGGGCCTCGCGGGGCTGCGCAACAAGGCCATTTTCCTCTTCAAACTGCGCCCATGGTTGTCACTGGAGAAGGGATGGGACTGCTGGGCGAGGATGTGCTTGCCAGGAAGGGGTCTGCAGGCCCTGAGCATAATTTCCAACAGCTGCTCCCCCCAAAGGACCTGATGGATCGACATTTTTCAATCCACTACGTGGTACCAGGCAAATGCAGCTTTAAGAGTCCTCTGGGGGATCCCTGGGTGGCGCAGCGGTTTGGCGCCTGCCTTTGGCCCAGGGCGAGATCCTGGAGACCCGGGATCGAATCCCACATCGGGCTCCCGGTGCATGGAGCCTGCTTCTCCCTCTGCCTGTGTCTCTGCCTCTCTCTCTTTCTTTCTCTGTGACTATCATAAATAAATAAAAAAAAAAATTAAAAAAAAAAAAAGAGTCCTCTGGCACAGGGGCACCTGGGTGGCTCAGTGCTTGAGCCTGGCCTCGGCTCAGGGCCTCATCCCAGGGTCCTGGGCTAGAGTCCCGCATGGGTCTCCTCGGAAAGCCTGCTTCTCCCTCTGCCTGTGTCTCTGCCTCTCTCTGTGTGTCTCATGAATAAATAAAATCTTTAGGGGGGAAAAACAGAGTCCTCTGGCACAACCTTTCCAGCCAGATTTGCCCTCTAAAGTCCCAGCTCCACCAAAATCCCGGAGCTGAAATTCTATCCCAGTGATACTTTCTGCAAAAACACAGCTTTTTGCAGGGCTATGTTTTGTCCGGTGGCATTAGAAGGTAGGAAGTAGGAGGCAAGTATCCTCCTCTGTGCTGTCTCCCTCCCTGCTATATCCTGGCCTGCTCTTCCCACTCAATTCTGAATCAGGGGCAGCTCCGAGGAAATGGCTGCAGACCAGACCGGCTACTTTGAAAAAAGATGCACATTGAGCTAAACTTGATATACGGAAACCAGTGTGGGCCAGATTGTTAAATCGAGTGATGATTCTCTGCTCCAAAAACAAGATTCATCATAAAAGTGTCACAGATTTACCATGGAAAAGGAAAGCCCTGTGAAAATGACATTGCGTGTTTAATATCTGCATTTCTGTAATTTAAAAAAATTATTTATTTTTTTTTCCTTGACTAGCTCTGGTCTTTAATATTGAGTGTCCAAGATGTGATGGTGGGTAAGTGTCCATGATGACATCAGACAGATTTGGATTCCAATCCTGTCTGCCCCTTACTAGCTCCGGGATCTTAGGCAAAATGATGAACTTCTCTGTAACAGAGCTGAGTATCCCCATCTGTAGATAAGGGTACTGATTTGTCCCCTGGCTCATGAAATTGTTATAGTTGGTTTAAAGAGTGGGTATATTTTCTGCTTGTGTGTGTGTGTGTTTTAAAGATTTTATTTATTTATTTATTTATTTATTTATTTATTTATTCATGAGAGACACCCAGAGAGAGGAAGAGACATCGGCAGAGGGAGAAGCAGGCTCCCTGGGGGGAGCCCGATGCGGGATTCCATCCCAGGACCCCAGGATCACGTCCTGAGCCAAAGGCAGACATTCAACCACTGAGCCACCCAGGTGCCTTCTGCTTGTGGCTTTTTAAAAAAATAACACATATAAGGTACAAAAAATAATAATAATTGTGTTTAAAAAGTAGAAAATTAATAGCACCTTAGAAACTAGTCATTCATGAGAGGCACAGAGAGAGAGGCAGATACATAGGCAGAGGGAGAAGCAGGTTCCCTGTGGGGAGCCCGATGTGGGACTCGATCCCAGGACCCGGGGATCACATCCTGAGCCAAAGGCAGATGCTGAACCACTGAGCTACCCAGGTGTCCCTGTTGGGTTTTAAATTATTCTTGGATTGCCTCAGAGACTTCCCTGGCCCTGTCAACACAGGAAGCAATATACCGAAAAGAGAAAATGTAACCTTGTTCACATACTGAGCCTGGTGTCTTGCGACGGAGAAAAGAAGACATGAGCCACAGAGCCCCAAAGTGCAGAAATCGGACATGAGCAAGTGTGGAGTTCGCCGTGCCCACCTCGGTTTCAGGGGCCCGCGTGAGGAGGGAAGGCTACTTGCTTCTCACCTGCACCTTCTCCCTCCTGCCCGTGTCCACCTTCAGTTCCTAACAGACTCCTGGGGTTCTTGCTCCAGTTTGTACAGCCTGACTAGAAGTTTTTCCATAATTCTGCAGTGGGAAATGAATACGGCGGGGAGGACCCCACGTGAAAGCAGCCGGAGGTTCACGAGCAAAGTTAGCGTCACATACTTGCTGTAATCAGCTCCTCTTATACTCGTGTTACAGGCGAGGAGCCCGAGGTCCAGAAGCCAAGCTCACCCAGATGTTTATGGCACAGCCAGGACTGGGACCCCAGTCTTTTCTTGGGATGTTGGCTCCTTCACTCTCCTTCACTTCTAAAAACAAAAGCTCTCCTGGCTGTGTGTGTGTGGGGCCTCTCCCAGAGAGAGAAACAAGCTGGGATAATACACACTGAGAAGATCTACGATGCCAACAGGAGGGTCGAGTTTCAGTCGGGCCTCTGTCCCATCCTGGGTAAGTTACTTTCCCTCCCAGTCATCTTCTGTGAGTTAAGGGGTTTGGAGTGAAGGAGCCAAGAACCCGTCAGCTCGAAATGGTAGGTTGGGGTCTCAGCACTGAGCACACACATCTCATGAGAGCCCCTTCAATTTCAAGTTCTTATCACCTCTGACAGCCAACTTGGAAAATGTCCTTCTAATCCCCCCTGAACACACACTTGAGATTTCAGTGAGACTGAGGACAAAGGCTGATCCAACCCTGAAGTCGTCAGCAGGTGGAGAAGGCTGTACAGTAAGTCAGGGTCATTTTTTTAAATAAAGATTTTATGTATTTATTCATGAGAGACACACACACACAGAGGCAGAGACACAGGCCGAGGGAGAAGCAGGTTCCCTGCAGGAAGCCTGATGTGGGACTCGATCCCGGGTCTCCAGGATCATGCCCTGAGCCGAAGGCAGACACTTAACCATGGAGCCACCCAGGTGCCCCAGACACGTTCATTTTATAAATTCCTCCTCCCCAATTTATTAATTCTGTAAGTCTGGTTGATCACATATTAGAATCACTCAAAGTGGAAATACAGTTTATGTGGAGTCAAGGAACACCAAAAGTGACTGTGTGTGTATGTGAACGATGAAGGCCCATTATTTGACTTAAAAACCATTATCCTTTCTCCTTCAGGATCACACATTTCATAGTAGTACGTGTCTCCACTGTATACGTATGTACAGAGAGGAATCCTAAATAAACGAGAAGATTACCACTTCTCTCCATGGCTCATTTCAGCCACATGGCACGGTGGCATTTATTTTCATAGCTTTGACTCCTACAAGAGGCTCACAGGACAATGAGCTGTTTAAGGGGGGTGGCCCCAGAAGAACAGGTGTGCTATTGGTGGCCACGACCAGTGTGGAGAAGCCCACAGACCCGTTTCCACACTGGGAAGGAGTGCGTCCCTGCGAGAATGAGGCCACATGCCTCCATCCTGAGAGCCGGCAGTCAGGGCTCATTGTCAGAGAACAGTAATCAAGCGCATTCCCCAGGAGCCCCCAGCTCCTTCCCGGGCAGGTGCCAGGCTCACAGCTGCAAGGGCTCCGGCTCGAACCGGGGCCGGCGATTGTGGGAGAGAGAAGCACGAATGTAAAACCAGGAACAAGACACGCGATCTAGGGCTTAAAAGCGACCGTGCATGCGGCCCAGGCGCCAAGCGGCGAAAGCGGGAGTCAGAGGCGAGCAGCGGAGAGAACATGCGGGAACGGTAGGCAGAAGCGCACAAAACACAGCCGGACCCACAAGGAGCCATGCTCACACTTACATGGCGTGCTCTCACACTACCTTGGTTTGCTTTAAGCATTTCCATCGTCTGAGAGTTTGGGAGGGAAAAACAGAATGGTTAAAGGTAAATTACATTAAGAGCTTGCACTTGTTTGTTAAAGGTCAAAAACAGCAGTGTCATTCCTGGCCATCCCAGTCACGGCGTGCACAAAGACACGCGTGGTGATCCGCCGTGATGAAAGGCACAGGTCTGGGAGCCAGACTGTGGTTTCATACCTCGTTTCTGCCGCTTGCTGGTTGTGTGACCCTGGCAAGTATCTTATCTTTCCATGCCTCAGCTTCCTCATCTGTAAAATGGGTCTAACAGGGGCACTTACCTCGTAAGGCGGTGGTGAGGATGGCATGAATTAATACATGTGAAATACCTGGAACAGTCCTACGCACCACTAAGCATCATCTAAGTCTCAGATGTCACTGTTACCACTAGTTTTACCCTTGGCTTCCTCAGGCAATACCACCCAGATTAGCCAGTCAAACGTTTATGGAAGGCCAAGGACTCAGAGATTTTGAGATGCTCAGTAAGAAAAAAACAATAGAAACAAATCAAAGCAAGCATTCAGGAGAAATAGACAAAGTGAGAAGTGTACAGGTTGGGCAATAATTTCATGTGTTGCAATAATTCTTTGAGGACATAATTTCAAATTCCAAAGCAATTCAGAGTAGCTTTTAAAGAAAGAAATAAAAATCAATCACATTCACACAGATCAATTAGAACCCCGAGGCCTGGTTCATTTTGGACAATTCAAGGCTACGTTTACATCATCAGGGATTACCTTTGCGCTGATGGTGTCTTGTGTTTTCTAACTGGCCTCCATCCAGTGAATTGCTTAAAGGACCAGCACAGAGGCAGGAGGGTCATGAGTACCAAGTGGTTTGCGCCAAGTCATGTAGAAGGACAGGCCTCATTCCTCTGTTCCTTCCTAGAACCATTCCATCGGCTCCGAGCAACCTTGGCAGGATACTGTGGTCATGGGGGCAAGAGTGGGACTCTGGTGCTCTTCCCACTTCCTTCTTTTGGTTGCTACCTATGGCACTTCTTATTCATCACTGGCCCGAGAAAGTTTCCCAGATGGAGGCTTCACGTTTCTCCCTGTTACTCTAAGTTTTCCCACTCTTGCAAAGATGTGAGGGGACTGTGTTGGCTCTCTTTGGAACGTGAGTATCTAGATGAAGCAATTTGGTTCCTACAGTTGGGTGAGTGGATGCTAAATATTTCCAAGGAAACATTAAAAGCAACGTTGGAAGTCTTCAGCTGGTAGAGTACAGAAGGAACAAATGGCAAGGAACAGGCCAGCATCTGTTTCCCCTAATCGACCTTTGCCAGAAAGTAGGAGTCACAGGCTGCCCCTGAAGGAGGACACTTACTCCCTAAAGCACAGATGCCACCATGGTGTTCAGCTTCCAGCTACGTGCAGGGTGTGTGTGTGTGTGTGTGTGTGTGTGCGTGCGCACACATGTATATTGGTGCCGCCCAACCCATGGATGGGTGTGTTCTGAGAAGGCCCCTGCTTTTTTTTTTTTTTTTTTTTTTAGAAGGCCCCTGCTTTAAGCAGAGTTTTAACCTGGGTAATATTTTTTTTTTTAAAGATTTTATTTATTCACTTGATGCAGAGAGAGAGCACAAGCAGGAGCAGAAGGAGAGGGAGAAGCAGGCTCCCCGCCAAACAGGGAGCCTGACATGGGGCTGGATCCCAGGACCCTGGGATCATGACCTGAACCAAAGACAGACCCTCAACCAACTGAGCCGCCCAGGTGCCCCAACCTGGATAATATTCTTATGTGCAAAGGTACCCCGGAGTTGAACTGTCCAGCTGCCAGTTGGGCTGCAGGCTTGTAAGGACAGGGTCTGGGCTGTCCTGTGTCAGGCAGCCTCTCACCCTGTCAAGCACAGCATGCCCCCCATGGCAGGAGTGGGTTAGGGCTGCCAGGGATTGCAGCTTCATCTTCATTTGGGAGGGAAGCTGGCTTTTTAAAGACAGTCTGAGATCTTTCCCAATCACAGGTACTGGTTTCAGGGACACAGATTACGGCACCTGGGCTCTAGAACACAGAGAGACACCTTGATTTGTCCAGTATCTTTTTGAAGGGATGCTATTTATGTCATCAGAATGTTGCTTGGGCAAAAGTGCAAATGGGAGAAAGGGGCAGAGGATATTTAGAGAAGCAAAGAGGTTTCCAACCAGGAAAAGTAGACCTAATGAATTGATGTTTGCAGAAATGGAGACATTTAAACAGAATTATTAAGCAATTAGCCAAATTATAACTAGGATGGGAAACACAAGATGATCTCAAAGGGAATCATTTCAAACAAGTCATTCTTTTGCACTGGAAGGCTTTCATTCTATCCTGTCTGGAAGGTCATTATTTTAGCAGAAGAGATAGAGGCAGTTATGTTTTTCTGGTTGATGGGACTAGCAATGTCATGTTTCCAGGAGGATCAGGGAGCCCATCAGGCCACAGGGCCACATCTGGAAGGCCGGAGCCCTGGATGGAGTGAAGCTGGCTGTGGCACCAGCGTCCTGTAGTGTGAGCTTTTTAGTACGGTCCAATGGCAGTAGCTTCTAAGCACTACTCTGGGCTGCAAGGTCCCATCCTCACGAAGGAAGAGCAGACAGACCCAGGCATCAGTTGTCAGGCTAAGCTTTAGTGGGTAGCCCACATAGGAAGAAGGCCAAAAGAATGGGTTCTATCACTGACTGAACGGCTGATGCCAGCGTCATTTTTGGAGCATTCAGATGTTCTAAGCTCTGCTTTAGCTACACACTCAGGTCTCAAGGCAAACTTCTTCTGGGTCCCTCTGACCCCTGAGAGTTATCCCCTGGACCACAGGTATCATGTTCCAATCAAGGCCTAAGCCACGGGACACACTTCCATCGACAGGGAGAGGACTTCTCAGAGAAAAGGAATCGCATTACCCCTCCTGAAAGGTGGGTCATGGACATGTGTGTGCAACAGCTCTTCTCTGCTACAGACACGCCTTGTACCATCCCTGCTCCTACTGGACACTGCTGACTGTTTAGAAGGCTCACCAAATACATCAGTCACTCTTACAGCAGTAGATCAACTAACAGCCTGACAGTCTACTCATTAAATAATTTTTTCTATAATACTCAAAACACAGAAGCGACATAGCCTTTATGCTTCCCCTTGATTTACTCACACTTGAGTGAACAGCTGTCTCGTTCATTAGAAACTTTATAAAAACCCCAAATGTCCCTCTGAGTGAGTATTTCTTTTATATCTGGGTGATTTGCACTAAGCCCTGGGAGTCCGGGTTCGATAGTTTAATTTCCCACTTCCCAGGTGGTAGCAGATAATAGGTGGAACGCTGAGTGTTGACTGATTTTCCTTCAAATGCATCGCCTCCTGGGCCTTCAGTGCTCAGTGGCGGAGGGTAGCAATGAAAAGAACAGATATGAAACAGAGTCCTAGTGAAAATGATTTTTAGTTGCAAGGCCTTTCAGAGGAGAAATGCAAGATGGCACTGTAATTTATTGTTGGAATCAGAAATCTAGGCTGGACATGACCTTGGTAATTAATGACCCCGTCTGCTGCTTTGTTTTATAGATAAGGATATGAGGCCCCGAGAGGACAAGTGTCCCAGCCCGTTGGAGAGTCAGGGTTATTGGTGGACCCCCTGACTCATGATCCAAGACTACCGCACCGTGCTGCTCCCCAGTTGCAAGAGAAGAACATGATTTTCTAAGCAATGACATCCATTAGGAGTAAAATATGAGCATTATGTGCAGCCTGCCCTGCTGAGTTTAGAAAGGTTTAATCTTTTCACAAGCTAAGGGCAAAGTTAGTTAGGAAGCTACTTTAATTCTCCCAATAAGATAATCAAATGGTGTGTATGGTCTGCCTTTAGGTCACTGATCCCCAAAGCTGAATAAACTACGGACCCCTTTAAAGGAAAATAATCCTTAAAGACCTATGGTATACTTCCTTAGCCAGCACTGGAGAATAATTTTTAAAAAATATTTCTTTATTCATTTATTTGAGAGAGAAAGATAGCGAGCAAGAGAGAGAGAGAGAGAGCACGACCAGGGGGAGAGAGGGAGAAGCTCCCTCCGCCAAGCAGGGAGCCCATGATGGGGCTCAATCCCAGAACCCCGGGACCACAACCTGAGTCAAAGGCAGACACCTAATCAACTGAGTCACTCAGGCACCCTGAGAAACATTTTCTTAAGAAAGCTAAAATCTCATTCTTTGAATATGAGTTTCAACTGAGAACTGTCACTGATAAAGGACATTTGGTAAAATGAAAGCATCAAACTTAAACATCCTTCCTAACCCCTGTGACCCCCACCTCCTCGCAAGAATATGTCCCTGAAATTCAACTTGAGAAACACTGTCCTAGCTCAGAACTCATCTCTTGTTCTCTTCTCTGGACCCATTAACGAACTCCTTTCCAGTTTGTTCCTGTCCACCTTTGCTCCTGGGATAGCTACCTTTTGTACAGAATGGATTAAAACAATATTTATTTATTTAGTTCACAATTTTGCAATGGGGCCTGTGTGTCCTATTACCTTGTCACCTGATCTCTCTCCCGAATCCTGGGTCCTCTGTGATTTTCTTTCTTTCTTTTTATTTCTTTTAAGATTTTATTTATTTATTTATGAGAGACATAGAGAGAGAGAGGCAGAGACACAGGCAGAGGGAAAAGCAGGCTCCCTGCAGGGAGCCTGATGTAGGACTCTATCCCGTGACCCCAGGATCACACCCTGGGCCAAAGGCAGGCACTCAACTGCTGAGCCACCCAGGCGTCCTGTCTGGGATTTTCTTAATCTTTGCTTTAGATGAAAATCCAGTCCAATCCTGCCTTGGCAGAACAGTATTATTTTACTGGAAATGCTAGTTTTGTAGAAAGAAGGAGCTAGAGGTCTGCAGTCTGACGTCTACTGGCCATCAGCCACTGTCTGGATTTCAGGAACGAAGTTCCACCAGTTAAAATGCACTTTAAACACCTCAGCTGGCCGTGTATGGTAGTTAAGTTCTGTGTTTTACAATCTTGCCAATTTAACATTGCCATCCTGTCCTCCCTCTGGGGTGACAGGTGGCTAAAAACACATTTAGATTTTCCTCTGAGGGGGACTTACTCTCTCCTTGACAGGCTCTCTCTGCTCCATGTCTCACAGACGACTAGGAATTTGCCAGGGACCTCCCCTTGGGAATGTCTCTTCAGGCCTACCTGCTTTCATCTACTCCTGGGTCAGAATTCACTTCATTAAGAATTCATTTCCCAGCGGTGAATGTAAGCATGCTAGAATTTCTTCCTGGCTCTTACAGTTGTTATTGTTTTTATCTTGGATTTTATGGAAAGCAACTTAAAAAAAATAGGATGGGTCTCAGTTCTGCATAATTGTGGTTAAAAAAAAAAGAAAGGCTGTTTCTTCATACTCACACGTTCTAATACGGTAGCCACTAGACACACGTGACTATTCAAATTTAATTAAAATGAAATTCAATTAAAAATCTAGTTCCTCAGTCTCTTCAGCCACATTTCAAGGGCTCAAAAGCCACATGTGTCTGGGGTACTTATTGGACAGAGCTGACACAGAATATTTTCATCATTGTTCTTTGGCACAGTGGTGCGCTAAAAAAATTTATTATGCATTAATAAAATTTGAATGCAAGATGCGTACGAGGCTCTAGAAGTCAGATTCTGAAAAAGATACAATGAAGCATAAATATGTAAGACAACTTCAGTCAAAACCCGTCTGTAAAATGTTGAGAGTTATTTAATAAACAATACAGTTGGAAGTCTGGTTGTCTTTATGTTCAAGTCACACAATGCCTCATCATTTAATTTAGATTCTAAGAAGATCAGCCTTTATTTAAATGAAAAGACAGAACCGACTTTTACTAAATGGATGTGTGTGTGTGTGTGTGTGTGTGTGTGTGTGTGTGTGAGGTTGGGGTGGTGGACATGCATGGATAGATCTATCAGAAGCATCTGGAAACCTGTGTCATACTAGACATTTTCTCCCCTATCCAGGTAAGACTAGGATTTTTTTTTTTTTTTGGCGGGGGGAGGTGCTACAGGTGGAACTTTTAATTTGAAAAAGCTCCTCAAGTGGAGTTTTCTCCACCCCAGCCCTTTAGTTGGGAACCACTGCTCCCCCAAATGGCTAACCTGTGCAGACCAGCTAGGACCCTTTATGTACTTTATTTTTATTATTTTTAAAGATTTTATTTATTTATTCATGAGAGACCAGAGAGAGAGAGAGAGAGAGAGAGAGAGAGAGGCAGAGACACTGGCAGAGGGAGAAGCAGTTTCCATGCAGGGAGCCTGACACGGGACTCGATTCCAGGTCTCCAGGATCACATCCTGGGCTGAAGGTGGCACTAAACTGCTGAGCCACCTGGGCTGCTCCCTTTATGTACTTTAAATACCTAAGTCCTATATAACTTATGTTAGAGTTCTCTAGAGAAGCTGAGCCAATAGGACATATTGGAAATATATTTTCCTGGAGAACCAGGAAAGCCAGTGGTATAATTTGGCCCAAGTTCAAATGTCTGAGAACAAGGGGAGCTGATGGTATAAGACTCAGTCTGAGTTGGAAAGTTCGAGAAATAGGAGTGCTGATGGCACATGTGAGGGGTAAGAAGAGGTGGACACCCTGCCTCAAGCGAGAGAACAAATTCACCCTTCCTCTGACTTTTTGTCTATTCAGACACTCAGTAGAACACCCACTTGCATTGCTGTGGATGGTTTTTTTTACTCAGTCTATTCTATTCTGGAAATAGGCTCACAAATACACCCAGAAAAAATGTCTTCCTAGCTACCTGGGCATGCCTTAGCCCATTCAAGTTGATTCATAAAATTAATCATCACATGGGTTAGGTTGTGATCACAGGATCTCAACCTGTGTCTCATGGGAAACTCTGCACAAACTCTAAGTAGAGTGGGTATGCCTCTGGTTATATTACCTCTCCAAAGCAGCATGGGTGGGCAAATGCTGAAGGCAAGTTAGCAGAGCATTAAACATTTATGCATTCAAGGATGACTTATTGAGCATTGAGTAATATCTGCCCAATACCTTGATGTATTATTGTGGAGTATGGCAAAATAAGTAAGTATGATGCTCGAGTGTGGCATTGAGTGAGGCTCAATTCCTGCATGTGCTTTGGAGTTGAAGTCTGTCTGGTATGCTTCAGCTGAGTCCTTAGGCAAATTAACTTTTCTGAGGTTCAGTTTCCTGCATTAGATTGGGGATAATGCTTATTTCATGGGGTTATTATGAGGATTGAATGATATAAGGCGAATGTTCAGTAAAATCTAGTGACTACATTATTATCAGAATTTATAGTTTGGTGATGAGGATAAACTCACTGAAAAGCTGTACTCTTCCTAACTGCAGAGGTGTCTGGTCCAACTGATAAAATGGCGCTAAAGAAGTCAAAGCTGTAGGTTTAACAACGTGGCATCCAATTAGCTGTAGGGTAGACCAGATGGCCCTGCCTCTAGCTATGCTGTCTTGCAAATGTGGGCCACCAGGAAATCAGGATGGTGGTTTATGGACATTCAAATGTGAGAGCTAAGTGTGATCCAAGATGGAGTCAGGTCAGGTTCCTTCCTTCGGAGATGAACAGACTAAGGTTCAAAGTGCTTTCTCAAAATTTAAACACAACCCATCAGTGGCAGCAGAACCTAGGGTTCCCGATTCCTTGCCCCATGTTGTATATACATCAATAGCCTCCAAATGGAACAGAAACCTTCATCACGATGAAATATTAGGAAAGATGCTTATGTTACCGTAACTGGGCTGTGGAGTTATTTTGAAACACACTGCATTGACTTCAGAACCACACTGAGTGCAATTTTCATGTGTCCCCAGAGATAAATTGATATCCTATGAGACGTACTTCCTACAAGGGACTCTAAAATGGCAGAGTCATAATCTATAAGAGCCAAGTGTTCTTGGGATCTAGTCTGTGGTACATCCCAAAAGTTGACCTAGGATATCACTGCTCAGCCAGGGTAACCCTTCAATTCCTTCTGGAGTATGGCAATGACTAGGAGAGCACAGTGGACTCCTGACAAACAGGGTGCTGGAAGGTAGGACCCAATTTTATGTTCACCACAGCCTTGGTACTATCTTTCTTGGTTCTCAATTTCCAGGGCAGGTGGTAAACTTCTTGCTTAATCCTTGTTTTTATCTTGTCATGTCCTGAAAGTGTGAAAGAACTGTGGGCTTTTCAGAGTAGAATATGTTGGCCTCTTGGTCTTCTGAGCACTTATTTCCATGTGGCGGCTGTATAGGACAGCATTTTCCAAAGATAATAAATACCTCAGCATGAAGGGCCAGCCACACCCCGTGACAGTAAAGAGAAGAGCAAGACAGTCAGGAGGCACCTTTAAAAATTTAAGTATATTTTATCATTCCCTGTTCATAGCGATCCAATGGCTCCCATCACAGTTGAAATGAAATCCAAACTCCTTTCCCTGGCTTATGGAGCCTATGGGATCTGGCCCAAGCCTCCCTTCCTGCTTCCTTTCATACCATTCTCCCTCTTACTACCATTCAACCAAACGGCTCTTCATTCCCATCTTTGGATCTTTGCACTTACTCTTTCTATTGCATGAAATTCTTTCTCACTGGCTATTGTTGGAACCATATCCAGGTTTTGGCTTAAATGCCACATCTTCAGAGACCCTCCCTGAATAAACAACCTGGGGAGGAGCTTGGTCACTGTCTAACATATTACCTGGTTTAAATTCTCTGTATGGCACTTTGAACTCTCTGATATTGTCTTGCCTTTTAAATTTCTTTATTGCCCATCTCTCCCCATCAGAAAACAAACTCCAGGAGGAGTGGGGTTTTGTCTACCTGGGTCTATCTTCTAGAACTGTGCTTAACACATAGCAGGTGCTCAAAAAGTATTTGGTGAATGAAATGAGTGGAAGAACAAGTGATGACCACTGCAGGCTCATATCTCATCTAAGCTTACCTTCTTGCTAGTGCTATTCATGCCTGCAGGGATTCTCACAGGCTCTGGACATTGCCTACCTAGATGCAAAGTGTGCAGCACCATGGAGAACAAATCTAAACATCACTCTTAGGAATAAAACACACAGCAAATGTTGGTTGATTGAACAATATTTAATGTGTACCTACTCTGTGTCTGATACTAGGGTCTTTATGAGGATTAACTCAATCTCAAGACATCAATCTAGTAGGCCCTATTTTCATTTCCACTAGTGAGGATCAGTAAACTGAGGTCTTAAGGGTTAAATGTATCACCCATATGGATGGTAAACTGAAGGGCCAAGATTTGAAGCCAGGACATTTGACTCCAGAGGCTACACTGTGAAGTGTTACAGAAAATTCACAATGGAACCCATCCACGGGAAGAGAATGCAAGGAAGGAATGAATGGCAAAAAGAAAATGCTAGAGAATGTGAACTTATATGTATTTATGAAATATAAATCTGGGGGATCCCTGGGTGGCTCAGTAGTTTAGCGCCTGCCTTTGGCCCGGGATGTGGTCCTGGAGTCTCGGGATTGAGTCCCACATTGGGCTCCCTGCATGGAGCCTGCTTCTCCCTCTGCCTGTGTCTCTGCCTCTCTCTCTTTCTGTGTCTCTCATGAATGAATAAATAAAATTTTTTTTTTAAAAAGAAACATAAATCTGGCTGACAATCGTCTCCTACCTGCATCAAAATAAAAGGTATTTCTACCTCTCCAAGGCTACAGTGCCTTCAGCGATCTGAGAACATCACTGTTCATTTCAGCTGAGATGACCAAACTTTTCAGCACTACAGAGATCTAATAAATCCCTTGGGCATGTTGCATCCAAATCATAATGAAACCGAAGCTGCCTTCTCTGCCTCTAGGATCTGAGCACGCTACACTGAGTGGACCATGCATATATGTGTTTATTTGCTGGTCAGTGGAACATTGGAAGTGTTTCAGCTGGCTTTTGGCCCTAGATATTCCTTCTGTCCACTTGCCACTGTGCAAGTGTTTGTCTCTATAGGACAATGGCGACTGTCACACCTTATCTGGCATATGGGCTTGCCATCTTGGTCCCTCTTGCCCAGCCAGACCCCATTGATGTCTAATAGGTCTCAGCAAGTGATTTCAGGAGGCAAATGATGTTATAGAATATTGAAAGTCAGTAGGCAAATGCACTGGTGCTGTCCAAGCACATCTAAGAGATACACTTAGAAGAGGGAGATAGAGGTGACTATTCAGAAGAAGCCTCAGGCTAGGTCCTAATGGAACCCAGAGACAGGAAAGTCCTCCTGAGGATTTAGTTATTCTAACCATCTGGTCTGACCTTTGCATCAAGTAGAAATACTAAACAGAAAGATCCCAAGACAAAGTAGCGAGCCATGACAGGCAAAGAGCTTGCTGAGGCGGATGAAAGAGTACTCTAAATGAGAAATAACAGAGCGAAAGATATGCTTTAAGACTCAATTTGCTAGGTTAAATATGCTTTACAGAAGTATTACTCTGTGACACATTTGGGCAGAATGAACATGGGTTGTGAAGAAAATTCTCTCCTCAGATGTATGCACTCGAGCCCTATGAATTAAAGTCCCTGAACGTGTAGCTGGGAGCAAAATTTGGTTCTTCATAGTGACTCTTTATGTTCTGTTCTTTATGCTCATTGGAGGATGTAATGCTATGGGTATTAATAGTGGCTGACAGAGCGATGGACAATACAACCAACCTTAGGTTTTCCACCAGAAGGGGCCACTGAAAATTATCTGATGCATCTCAACCCTAACACGCCAAATATTCAAGTCTATCTTCTGTGCCAAGCTCTTTTATGGGAACAGAAAATAACAAAGGGCAATGCTGATTTCTAGAAGTTTCAAGTTTCATTTCACTTCAAAGCTTTCTCGCTATTCCAGCCTGGCTTTCACCCATATGCCACCGAAATGGCAAAAGACAGAAAAATAGGAGAAGCAAGAGGGCTAGAAAAATTTACATTACACACACATCATTAGTCCTCAAATAACTGAAGGGCTAATCATGGAGAGAGACTGAGAGAGTCTCCGGTATGACAGGCATTGCCTCACACTGTCTTACCCATTTGCTTGACATCCTAGAAGGTATTCCCAGCCCTCCTTTTACAGATGAGGACAGTGAGGCTTCATTCAGTCTCTTACCCACAGGCACTAACTAGCAAACAGTAGATCAGGTTTGGTAAGGGTTCAGATTCATGTTTGGCTGCTCTGAAGACAGTATCTCATATCCTCCTGTGTTGTACAGCATTCTGAGCACCCTCTGCTGACGTATGAAGATGTTCTCTGAGACATTACTTCATTAATCTTCACAATCTTTTCACAATGCAGGAAAATCCCACTGCCTCTTATTCTTCAAATGAGAACATGGTGCTGCATGACGGCTCTCAGAGACTCTGGCAATCCTGTTGGGGTACCTGGTGGTTTGGTGTAAGTAAGTAGGGCACCTGGGGGGATGGCATGTGGGGGGTTGGGGTGAGGGCACGCTGGAGGCGGGAGCTGCAGGTTACTCTCCCATCATGATGATGTGCTGCCCTAGACTTTTTTTCTGATATAGGATATGGTTACACAGAGGCTGACATATAGCTCTTGGGTCCAAATGTTCCTCGCTTGTCTTTTTTTTTCTTTTATAACAATTTTCTGTTTTTCCTTCAAAAGAAACAAACCATTTCTTAGAGAAAAAAATACTTGTAAGAACAGAAGAGTTTTGAGAGCACGAGTTGTTCCTCCAAAGCTCTCTTACCTAAGTTGGAACTGTTTGAATTGAATTTTCTAGCAGTCAGGGGGATGAAAAACTGTGCAGGCTGCACTTCTGTCAAAACTCTCAGTTAATTTCATACCATCATTATGCCTGGACAGTATTTTTTGTTGTTGTTGAGAATAAGAGGGCAGCTTGATGACACAGTACTTTGATTAAGATAGCTTGGACAAGACTAAAATTTTTAATTTAGCTGAACATGATCACATGGTAAAATGGTCAATTTCTGGGTATAAATATGAGTTACAGGGGAAAAGTTATCAAAACAATGATTTTTATTGCTCCTAGTCCCTCCCCAAGGTGGAGCCACCCTGTCATTTGTGGTCCAATCAGGTCACTCTTGAGAGTGAAACTGAGTGCTATTAGTAATTATTATTATTACTATTTTTAAAGATTTTATCCATTCACTTGAGAGAGACCAAGTGAGGGGAGGAGCAGAGAGGGAGGGAGAGGGACAAGCTGACTCCATGCTGGGTGCAGAGACTGAGGGAAGCTCGAGGAGGTTGATCTCAGGATCCTGAGATCATGACCTGAGCTGAAACCAACAGTCAGACACTCAAACTGGCTGAGTCACCCAGGTGCCCCCTATTAGTAATTTTGTCAGGTCAGGAGGCATAAACTGGGACTCCTGGGGAAACCAGGAAGGATCCTCATCCTATGCAAAGGGAAGCCACTCTTTCTTCTTTTTTATATTCCATGAGTAGCTCAGCAACCCATGACTTGAAAGGCACCTGTGTGTGACCTTGAACACTGTCTATTATAAGAGTAAGTCTTTCAATTTTTTTTCTACTCTCTTCCCTTTATTTTTGCCCATTTCTGCTTGCCTTTGATGGTGGGCAAGCCAGTCTGCAGATGCCTTGGTCAGTGAGAGTTGAACCCTCTGGGAGGCCTTCTTGGGGGTGCTCTGTCTTCCCAGAGAGTGAGAGCTGTGTCTAAGTCCTGAGACCAGTGGGCCAAACTGCAGCCTGGACCTCTTATGAGGCTTTGGACTTTGAGAGTCGGTATGTTTGACAAGTTTTTCCTCCTACCTTCCTATTTATTCCATATGTCTGACCTCTTTAGCTGCTCTGGCCTGGGGAGACTTTGCCCAACACCCTTGTGGTTAGATACCAGGAGGGCCAGCTGGCTGTGCTTTCCTGAGCCCTGGCGGCCTTACTCCCTGGGAAGGACTGTCAGGCCAGTGGCTCCTGAACACATGTCCTGTACCCTTGGGACACTGCTCTTTTGCTGGAAGAATATCTGAGCATCTAGGTCCTTTGGTTTCAGACAAGGGGACAAAGGAGGTGGCTAGATGTGAGTTACTGAGCTCTCGGCTTCCTGGGGTTGGGACTCTTCCCTTCCCATCCTGAGAGACTGTCCTCTTGACCTTTTTTTAAAAAAGATTTTATTTATTTATTCATGAGAGACACACAGAGAGACAGAGACATAGGCAGAGGGAGAAGCAGGCTCCAGGCTGGGAGCCCAATGTGGGACTTGATCCCAGGACCCTGGGGTCATGCCCTGAGCCAAAAGCAGATGCTCAACCACTGAGCCACCCAGGTGTCCGTCCCTCCTCTTGACCTTTTCCCTGCTAATTCAGTGGGCAGCGACACCCTCCTGTCTGCCTGAGAACTTTGAGACCCAGGAGTCCTGGGGTCCTCCAGCTTCTCTGCTCTGAGGACACAGAGGCAAGGTAAGTTGACCTGAGCTGTATCAGAGTCTCTGCTGAATGAGGTCCCCAGAGCTGATTTAGAAATCAGGCATGGCAGGAATGAGTGGCAACAAGAGGGTCTGAAACTAGGAAGCTGATGAGCCATTTCTGTTTCCTCTTGGGTTGCCCATACCTGGATCATTGAGTTCTACTGTGGGAGCCACAGCTGAAGAGAGAAGAATGTGCAGGACTCTGACAATATTGTTTGACCGGAAGGACCTGGGGCAAGCAGTATGGAACTGAGATGGCCTGATGAGCATAGGACAGCTGCTTTCAAATATGCAAAGGGCTGTGGTCGAGGGTCTAGACATCTTCTGAGGGAGTCAGCAGGGTGAATTGGGCCAAATATTTCTAAAATAGCTTTAAGAATGAATGAAATAAAATAGCTATTATTCATGGAATGCCTTGCATTTGCTAGGTGCTTTATATAAAAGGAGAGATTGCTAATTAATTGTCCACTACCTAGTCTCCCCCTTTGCCATAATCTCCTATATTGTTGGGGGTACTGATGTTTATAGCTAAAATCCTAACTTTTCCAGTCTCTCTTGAAGACAGGTATAGCCAATGAATGAGAAATAGTTGAGTGAATTATAAATAAAAGCTGTGGGTTAAAAACTCAGCTGGGAGGCAGGTTATTTTTGTCTTTCCCTCTACTTCCTTCTTCCTGTCTGAAATGCAAATGTGATGGCCAGAGCTGCAGCAACCATCTTAAGATCACAAGGTAATCTCAAAGGTAAAGGCCACATGCTAAAGAGAATACAGCACAATCAAGAAGGAAACTGGAACATCCTTGACATTACGGAGTCCTCCTGTCTACCCTAAACTGCTACCATTAGGCTTCATATTATATAACGAAAAGTCAACCCCTATTGGGTTTAACACATTATTAATTTGTTTTTTTTTTTTTGCTACATGCAGCTGACTTGATCCTGAAACACACATTATTTCATTTAATCCTCACAACAATTCTGATGATAGGTCTTATCACATCCATTTTACAGATATGGAAATGGAGGCCCCCAGAAGTTAAATACCTTGCCCAAGTTCACACAACTAGATAGTGGTAGAGTTAAGATTTTATCCTGCATCAGTTTGATCCCAAGTCCATCATATTTCCATATTGATTCCCCTTTCACAGAGCAGCTAATGTGTGATGGTGAATTCTGTACCAATATATTGGACATAATGTGGACGACTCTTGGTGTCTGCATACACTCCAGTCCGTCAAGCTGACTGTTGCTATGCTTGGCCCATGCCAATCTGAGTGGAGAAGTGAAGTGAACATTTTTATCCTACTGACCTCAGTCCCAGTTCTTTCTATCTCTTTGCCACCTGAGCACATACTGTCTTTTTCTTTCTCATACATGCCTGCTCAAAATGGATAAAAGGTAAATCCTATTCCATCCTGAGTTACTAGACCTTCTTCCAGTGTCCACTCTGTGTGTCTAGACACCACCTGAGTCACATGAGCATAATTCAAAGAAGGAAAGTCACAAGCTGGGACCCTGTGCTTTCCAAGCTCCTAAATCTTGTTTGAATAGTTTATTAGACATCTCTCTCTTTTTTTTTTTTCCAGCTTAGTGGCCATATCAGCAAATGTGGAGGTTGATTTACAGTTTGTACTTTGTGCACTCTCTGAAGTGGAGCGAAAAATTGAAAGGCTTATGTCAAGCCCATTCATTCACAGGCACATTCAAGATCAAATTAATTTTAAAGCTCTTATGGGCTAATTTAATGTTTCTAAGTCTTACTTTACAAATCTATAGTGATTTTTATGGCATAATATATATTTCAAGCTAAAGATATTGCAGACTTGGAAATACAGATTTTTACATAGCACATTCTGAGATGAAATACATCGTAGGATGATAAATTAAGCTCAGAATAGAGAAAACCAAAACTGCTTAATAAGTACAATCACCTGGAGACACTTAGCCAAAAGGGCTCAGAGTCAGGGAATGTGGTAGCTAGAGGGGCCTGAGGAATGATCCAGCCTAGTCCTGCCATTTTAGAGATGGGGAAACGGAGACTTAGGGCAGTTAAGTGGCTGTCAGGGGTCATGTAGCTGGTTAGGACTGGACTTGGCCTACAACCTGGGCCTTCCAAACTCTTCGTTCAGATAAAAGATACTAACAAAATATTTGGGCAATAGAATTCAATGGAATGAACTCATCTTCCTTCTCTGAAATTACTTATTAATCTCAGGAACTTTCAATACCATTCTCTGCATATGGTGCTGCAGGACTGGCTCTGTATCCGATGTATCTTTATTTCTGTATATCACATGGTGCTACTGTGTGTAATCCTACCATTGGACATGTCTCTGATCACCTCCTCATGCAGGCTATAAAGTTCTGCAGGCCTGGCACTCCATGATAGTATGGTTTTGTAGGCCTTACAGTGTATAGCCCCAAGCCAGCCACACAATGGACACTCAACAAACAGTTCTTGGGAGAATGAACAATGAAAATGAAGCAACCTCTGGGTCCATTGTCCTTTAAAATTCTTTTTCCTTCCCACCTATGTCCCTTCTTTCTGGGTTAGCCTTTTTTTTTTAAGATTTTTTTTTTAAGATTTTTATTTATTTATGAAAGACACAATGAGAGACAGAGGCAGAGACACAGGCTGAGGGAGAAGCAGGCTCCCTGCAAGGAGCCCGATGTGGGACTCGATCCCGGATCCAGGGATCACGCTCTGGGCCAAAGGCAGACGCCCAACTGCTGAGCCACCCAGGTGTCCCTCTGGGTTAGCCTTTTGCTGAAGATCACAGCCATCTGAACCTCTGTTTCATCTAGAATTCCCCCAAAATGATATGGCTTATTTGGTGTTAGGGGTGGACACAGATGGGTTTGCTAACATGCTACCACCAGCTCATAGGGTGCTTTTGTATGAATTAGAAAAAGTAGCTCCTTCCTCTAGGCTGGTGGTTCTCAGCCAGGGGAAATTTTGGATCCTAGGAGATACTTGGCAATGATTGGATATATTTTGTTTTATCGCTACTGGCTTACAGTGGGTATAGAGGTCAAACATGCTACTACATACCCTGTCATATACAAGAAAACTCCCCTCCCCACAAAGAACCAGTTAGTCCAGAATGTCAATTGTGGTGACAATGAGAAACCGTGCAGCAGAAAACAAACTTTCAGAATTAGACGAAGATGATTTAGGGACTTTGTTTTTATCTGATAAATGTGTTATACTAAGCATTTAGCATTTCCTGCATTGACTACCTCCTTAGACCACGACTGAATACTTCTGGACATTTGCATTTAGACACATCATGACTACACTAGAGTCGTACCTAGGCTCTGTGTTTTCCACCTTTGATAAAGATCCTTCAGACAAAGATCACTTCTGGAATTCAGTCTGAGCCCTGGGTTACTGAAGCCCCATCCAGTCACCTAGTCTCATGGAAGACTCCTCAGGGTATAAAGCTCCACTTATGGTCATTGGGTTTGAACCGCCCCCCACTTCCTTCTCCAGATGATACTGTCACCAAGCTCTATGTTACAGTCCCTTGTGCCTCGCTAAATACACAACTTCTCTCTCTGGTGTTGATGCCTTTTTAATATATACAGGCTGTTCTCATCTCCACCCTACAATTCAAGGGAACTAAATAGCTCTCTAAAACTCTTGGTAAATTTACCAGCCTTTGATTACCGTACTTAATCTGTGTTTGCAAAGTGCTTCACCTATATTCGTATTTGTGCAATTTATTGTATCTAAATGAGGTTTCACCTGGAGGTGGGAGAACTGGTTATTTTATTCATTTCTTTGGGAACCACTGCTTTTGCAACTCTAAAAGCTCTACCGCTTTAAGGCCTCTAAAAATTTGCAAACAAGGTTTTATAAAGCGGTGTCATGGGGTGGCCATGTCATAGGATAAATCAGATACCTCAAATTTAGTGGTCCACCTCATTCACATAACATGAAATACCTTTAAAAAATCCAGCCTTTGTCTGCTAGAACCTTTGGCACCACACAGTTTTATCTTCTGGGACTTGAAGATTTGGTTCTGAGGAACAGGGACAGATAAATGTTCTTAGGGGGTAAATCACTATCCTACTTCAGAATATTCCCCACCTCAGCCCTCACATCAGAGGGAATCTGCATTAACTGTCTCTTGCCCACAGCTGCAAGTGCTTCTGAATCAGAACTCCTTACTTCCTTGCCTCTTCTCCTTCTGCAGAGCAGCTCTGCCATGCTCTGGGGTGGATGCTCTTAGCAGAAGCCTGTGCTGCTTAGGAGTGGTCCACAGGGCCTTGGAGAAGGATGTGGGGCAGCCTGCCGAGACTCAGTTTCCACTCTCTTCACCACTATGGATACTTGCTAAAACTCACAGAATGGACTTTCCTTGGCAAGCACGCCTGTTACACTTATTAAAAAATTCAACACCACATAATTTTTTTTTAAGGCAGAAAACATGCCCTAAAGATTAGTCTGGGTATTCAGAAGAAGTGATATGAGCAAGATGGCTGAGTCAAACATTTGTCACTTGTATCCCCTCCTCAACAACAGTTTGGAATATGTTCAAGGCCAAAAGTGCCTTTGTGGGGTCTGGGTGGAAAACTGTGACACCCTGGGGTAGCTCAAGAAGGAGGAGAACTGTTTTAGGAGACAGGCTTGCACCCAGGCAGCTGAGTTACCAACTGCGGTCCCAACTATATACCCAGAAACAACTCCATACCTCTGAGGACTAGGCTATAGACCCGTTCAGCTTTAGTTCTATTACCAGCATCATATGCTAAGGGATTTAGGTGGAGTCTTGTCCACCTGTGTGTCATGTCACAGACATACAGACCTCAGCCTGCCTATGGACTCCAAAGTGCCCCATGAACAAGCTCCAGTCACTCTCAGCCATTATTCAGCAGTCCTGGGAAAACATCATCTTAGATAATCACCCAGGGATGAAAGAGCATGTGGTTGGAACCAAAAAATTTGAGATCGGATGCACTGAGAGAGTAAAGTGTGACTTTACTTGCATCACCCTACCCCCAAGGTGGCACAGCTCAGGGCTCAGAGAACACTTCTAGGCCTGCAATTTCTCCCATGGGGGAAAGTAAGAGTGTGAGTGAGTGAGTGGCCAGTTTCCTCAGTTGTGTGGGGTGCTGCCAAAGAGGCAGCCCATTTCTCTCTTGATGAATCTTGATAAGCTGCCCAGTAAGGTAGCCAAAACATAGCAAGGGTATGTGGATCATACTAGTCACTTCAGGGAGTCTCCTGGAAACTATCACAACAAGCAATCTGAATTATTGGAGTTCCATAAGGGAAGAGAGAGAGAAGAGTGTAGAAGGTGTTTTAAAGAAATAATGGCAGAGAACTTCCCAAATGTGGGGCAAGATTTGGGCATCCAAGTCCATGTAACTCATCAGTCTCCAAACTCAACTTAAAGAGGTATAGGCTCCTTATCTTATAGTAGTCCCCCCTACTCTGCAGGGGACACTTTCCAAGACCCCGTTGGAGACTTGAAACTGCGGATAATACCAAACTATACAGACCATGTTTTTTACTATACATACATACCTATGATAAAGCTTAATTTATAAGTTAGGCACAGAGATTAATACGTAATGATAAAGGAACAATACATTGTAATAAAAGTTATGTGATGTGGTCTGTCACTCAAAATATTTTATCTTAGTGTACTCATTCTTCTTCTTGAGATGATGTGAGAGAATAAAATGCCTCTTTGATGAGATGCCAATGTGATGAGACACGGGCTTTGCGACATCATGTAGGCTGCTATTAACCTTCTGATGGTACGTCAGAAGGAGGATCATCTACTTCTGAACCACAGTTAACTGTGAATAACTGAAACTGTGAAAAGCAAAGCCATGGATAAGGGCAGGGGGTACTGTGTAATAAAACTGTCAAAGACAGAATCTTCAAGGTAGGAAGAGAAAAAAAAAAGCTTGTAACTTAGAAGAAAACCCCAATGAAGCCAATAGTGGATTTCTCAGCAGAAACCTTACAGGCCAGGAGAGAGTGGGATGTTATATTCAAAGTGCTCAGGTTTAAAGACTGCCAACCAAGAATACTCTATATGACAAAGCTGTCTTTCACAAATGAAGGAGAGATAAAGACCTTCCCAGAGAAACAAAAGCTGAGAAAGTTCATTACCACTAGACATGCTTTAAAAGAAATGCTGAAAGGAGTTCTTTAAGCTGAAATGAAAGGACACTAATTAATAACATGAAAATATGACAATCTACAACACACTGGTAAGAGTAAGTATATAGTCAAATTCAGAATACTCTAATATGGTGGTGTGTTAACAACTCTAGTATAAAGGTTAAAGGACAAAAATACTTAAAAAACTACAGCTACAATAACTCATTAATGAATACATAATATAAAAAGTAGCAAATTGTGACATCAAAAATATAAAAGGGGGAACTATAACAGTAAAGTTTTTGTATGTTATTGATATTAAGTTGTTATCAGTATAAAACAGACAGTTATATCTATAAGGTACTTTATGCCAACTTCATGAAACCTCAAAGCAAAACTTAGAAAAGATAAGAAGGGAATCAGAGCCTACCACTATAGAAAATCATCATTTCACAAAGGCAAATATCAGGAGAGGAAGAAAGGAACATGGGAACTCCAAAGCAGCCGGAAAACAATCAATGTGATGCCAATACTAAGTCCTTACCTATCTGTAGCTACTCTGAAGGTAAATGGATTAAATTCTCCAATCAAAAGGCATAGAGGGACTGAATGGATAAAAACCAGACTCAGCCACCAAGATGTCCACAAGAGACACTTCAGCTTCAAGGACACATGTAGGTTGAGGGTGAAGGAATGGAAAAAATATTTCATCCAAGTGGAACCAAAAGAGAGCAGAGAGAGCTACATTTATATTAGGAAAAATGGATTTCAATTCAAAAGCTGTAACAAGAGATAAAGGAGGCCATTATAGATAAAGATTGGGAGATACACACACACACACACACACACACACACGTATATTACTTAGCCATAAAAAAGAATGAAATCTTGCCATTTGCAACAACATGGATAGAGCTAGAGGATATAATGCTAAATGAAATAAGTCAGTCAGAGAAAGACAAATACCATATGATTTCACTTATATGTGGAATTTAGGAAACAAACAAATGAAAAAGGGAGACAAACAACAAAAAACCTCTTAACTCTAGAGAACAAACTCATGGTTACCAGAGGAGAAGTGAAGGAGGCTAAAAGCACACTTATTGTGATGAGCACTGAGTAATGTATAGGATTGTTGAGTTATGCTGTACACCTGAAACTAATTTAACACTGCACGTTAGTTATACTGGAATTTAAATAAATAAAAAACAAACAAATAAATGGCCATTATATAATGATAAAGGAGTCAATTTATCAAGAGGATATAATGATTGTAAATATATATGCACCCAACATCAGAGCATTCAAATATATTATGCAAATACTAATATATCTGAAGAGAAAAACAGACAATATAATACTTGTAGGGGACTTGAATATCCTACCTTAAAACAATGGAGAGATCATCCAGACAGAAAATCAGTTAGGAAACATTGGACTTGAACTATACTTTAGACCAATGGACCTAACAGACATATATAGAACATTCCATCCAAAAGCAGCAGAATACACATTCTTTGCAAGCACACACAGAACATTCTTCAAAATCAATCATTTGTTAGGTCACAAAACAAGTGTTAGCTAGTCTAAGACTGAGATATTACCAAGTATTTTTTTCCAACTACAAATCAGAGAAAAATGGGCAAGTTCACAAATATGAAAATTAAAGAATACACTCTTGAACAACCAATGGGTCAAAGTAGAAATCAAAAGGGAAATAAAAAGTAGCTTGAGATAAATTAAAATGGAAACACAACATACCAAAACTAATGAGATACATCAAAGGCAGTTTTCAGAGGGAAATACGTAGTGATAAATGCCTACATCAAGAAAAATAAATGTCTCAAACAAACAACCTAACATTACACCTCAAAGAACCAGAAAAAGAACTAAGCCAATATTAGGAGAAGAAAAGAAAGAACAAAGATTAGAGTAGAAATAAATGAAATAGACATTAGAAGGACAATAGAAAAGATCAATGAAACTAAGAGCTGTTTTTTTTTAAAGATAAAGCTGACAAAACATTAGCTAGATGAAGAAAAAAGAGAAGATTAGAAAGGAGAAGACATTATAACTGATACCACGCAAATACAAAGGATTATAAGAGAATACTATGAATCAGTATATACCAACAAACTGGATAACCTAGAAAAAAATAGATAAATTCCTAGAAAAATACAATATTCAAAGACTGAATCATGAAGAAATAGAAAATCTGAACAGGTCAGTAGTAAGGAGATTGAATTAGTAATCAACTTCCCAACAAACAGAAGTTCACTACTAGGTGGTTTCCCTGATGAGGTCTATCAAACATTAATTTTAAAAAATATGTATTTATTTATTTATTTATTTATTTATTTATTTGAGAGAGCCTGCGCATGTATGAGCATGTGTGAGCAAGGGGAGGGGCAGAGCGAGAGGGAGAGAAAGAATCTCAAGTAGACGCCACACTAAGCAGGAGCCCGACTCAAGGCTTCATCTCTCCACCCTGAGGTCATGAGCTGAGCTGAAAGCAAGAATCAGACGCTCAATTGACTGAACCACCCAGGTGCCCCTCTACTACTAATGCCAATCCTTTTCAAACTCTTCCAAAAATTGAAGAAAAGGGAAAATTTCCAAACTCCTTTTATGAGGCTGGCATTACTCTTGTGCTAAAGCCAAATAAGGCCACTATAGGAAAATAAAACTATAGGTCAGTATCCCTGATGAATAGAGATGCAAAAATTCTCAAAAAATGTTAGCAAACTGACCCAATGACATACTAAAGGGCTTGTACATCATGACCAAGGTGGTTTGTCTCTGGGATGCAAAGATGGTTTAACATAAGCAAACCAATGCTACACCAATAAAAGATTAAAATCATATGATCATTTTGGTAGATGCAGAAAAAGCACTTGACAAAATACAACATCCTTTCATGATAACATGTTCAACGAATTAAATATAGAAGGAATGTGCTTCAACATAGGAAGGGCTGTGAATGACAGATCCATAGCTAACGTTATACTCAATGGTGACAAGTTGAAACCTTTTCCTCCAAGATCAGAACAAGACAAAGGTGCCCACTTTTACTACCGCTATTCAATATAGTACTGGAGGTCCTAAATGCACAATGAGGCAAGAAAAAGAAATAAAAGGCATCTAAATTGTTAAGAAGTAAAATTGTGTCTATTTGCAAATGATATGATCTTAAAGATCCTAAAGATTCTATCCTAAAGATTCTAAAAAAACTGTTAGAGCTAGTAAATGAATTCAGTAAAGTTGCAGAATACAAAATCAATATACAGAACTTAGTTGCGTTTCTATAAACTAAAAAGAAAGAGAAATTAAATGATCAGAATTTAAATGAAATTTAAATTTAAATTTAAATGATCAGAAAAAGAAATTAAGAAATGCCATTTACAAATGCATCACAAATATTAAAATTCCTAGGAATAACTTATCCAAGGAGGTGAAAGATCTATGACATTGATGAAGGAAATTGAAGAAGACACATATAAATGCAAAGATATTCTGTGCTCATGGATTGGAAGAATTAATATTTTTAAAATGTCCATACTGCCCCAAACAATCTATAGATTCAATGCAATCTCCATCAAAATTCCAATGACCTTTTTCACAGACATAGAACAAATGATCCTAAAATTTTTATGGAATCACAAAAGACACCAAATCACAAAAACAATCCTGAGACAGAGAAACAAAGCTGGAGGCATCACGCTTCCTGATTTCAGGAACTTCTATTTAACAAAGCCATAGTAATCAAAGCAGTATGGCACTGGCATATAAATGGACACAGAAAAAAAATAAATGGACAGAGACCAACAGAACAGAATCAACAGCCCAGAAATAAATCCTTGCATTCTGGCAACTAATATTTGACAAGGGAGCCAAGAATACTCAATAGGAAAAATATAGTCCCCTCAACAAATGGTGATGGGAGAACTGGATAATCACATGCAAAAGAATGACACTGTAACTCTATGTTACGCCATTCATGAGATTAACTCAAATGGATGAAAGACTTAAGCATGAGACTTGAAACCGTAAACTTCTTTTTTTTCAATGATTTTATTTGACAGAGAGAGAAAGCATGCACAGGGGTGGGGGTGTGCAGAGGCAGAGGGAGAGAGAGAGAGAGAATTTTTTTAAAAGATTATTTATTTATTCATGAAAGACACAAAGAGACAGAGGCGGAGACATAAGCAGGGGGAGAAGCAGGTTCCATGCAGGAAGCCCGACGAGGGGCTTGATCCTGGAACCCCGGGATCACACCCTGAGCCAAAGGTCAACGCTCAACCACTGAGCCACCCAGGTGTCCCGAGAGAGAGAGATTTTCAAATAGACTCTATTTGAGCGCAGAACCCAACACAGAGCTCGATCCCCCAACCCTGCAATCAGGACCCTAGCTGAAATCAAGAGTTGGAAGCTTAACCAAATGAGACACCCAAGTGCCTCAAAACTGTTAAATTATTGAAGAAAACATAGGGAAAAGGATCCTTGACATTGGTCTTGGCAGAGATTTTTTTGGATAGAACACCAAAAGAACAAGTAACAGAAGCAAAAATCAACAAATATAAGTACATCCTTCTGCACAGCAAAAGAAGCAATCAAAAGAATGAAAAATCAACCTATGGAATGGGAGAAAAATATTTGCAAACCACCATCTGATAAGAGATTAATATCCAAAATATGTAAGGAACTCATGCAACTCAATAGCAAAACAAAACCAAAACAACCCTCCCCCAAACGAATCTGATAAAAAATGGGCAGAAAACTTGAACAGACATTTTTCCAAAAAAGACCTAAAAATGGCCGACAGGTACATGCAGCGGTGTTCAGCAATACTAATTATCAGGGAAATACAAAGCCACAGGAGATATCACCTAACACCTGTTTGAACAGATCTCATAAAAATTCAAGAGATCCTAAGTGTTGGTGAGGACAGGGAGAAAAGGGAATTCTTGTGCACTTCTGGTGGGAACATAACTTGGTACAATCTTTATGGAAACACAGTATGGAGGTCCCTTAGAAAACTGAAAATTGAACTACCATATGATTCAGCAATCCCACTTTTGGGTATATATTCTTTTTTTTTTTTTAATTTTTATTCATGATAGTCACACACAGAGAGAGAGAGTGAGAGAGAGAGAGAGAGAGAGAGGCAGAGACATAGGCAGAGGGAGAAGCAGGCTCCATGCACCGGGAGCCCGATGTGGGACTCAATCCCGGTTCTCCAGGATCGCGCCCTGGGCCAAAGGCAGGCGCCAAACCGCTGCGCCACCCAGGGATCCCTGGGTATATATTCAAAGGAAATGAAATCAGGATCTCAAAGGTATATCTGTACCCCATGTTCATTACAAAACTGTTCACAATAGCCAAGATGTAAAATCAACCTAAGGGTCAATGTGTGACCCTTAAATGGATCAGGAAGATGTGGTATATATTTGCATATATATATATTCAGCCATGAGAAAGAAGGGAATTCTTTTTTTAAAAACAGATTTTATTTATTTATTTGTCAGAGAGAGAGAGAGAGAACGAGAGAGAGAGAGAGAGAGAGGGAGCGAGAGCACACAGCAGGTGGAGCAGCAGGCAGTGCAGGCAGGGAGAGAAGCAGACTTTCTGCTGAGCAGGGAGTCATATGTGGGATTTGATCCCAGGACCTGGGATCATGACTGAGCCAAAGGCAGATGCTTAACTGACTGAGCTACCCAGGCATCCCAAAGAAGGACATTCTGATGTTTGTAACAGTATGGATGCACCCTGAGAACATTATGCTAAGTGAAATAAGATAGAAAAGACAAATATTGCATGATCTCATTTACATATGGAATCTTAAAGAGCCAAAAAGAGGACTTCAGAGATGAGTAGAAAGGGACAGATATCGGTCATAGGGTACAAACTTCCAGTTATAAGATGAATAAATTTTGGACATCCAATGTATAGCATGGTAATGATAGTTAACAATACTGTATTCTATACTTGAAAGTTGCTAAGAGAATAGATCTTAAATGCTCTCACGCCTCCTCCCCCCAAAGATAATAACGTGTGGTGATAGAGGTGTGAACCAACCCTATTTTGGTAATCATTTTACAATAGGCATGTGTATCAAATTGTCACTTGTACACCTTAAACTTGTACACTGTTGTATGTCAGTTCTATCTCAATAAAACTTGGGAGAAAAGAATAAGTTTAGATAAAGATTACCCTAACTGCAGCAATGCTTTGAAGGTTCCATTTTGTGACTTAGCACGGCAGAGGCTAATAATGTGGGGAAGCAGGCATCTGTGTGGTGTTTGAAGTTCCCAGAGGAAGGGAGAAATGCAGTCAGGTTTAAGCGGAGGAGACCCTGGGGGTGTCTCTCTATGCTCCTGTTTGGGATCAATTCCTTTTTTTTTTTTTTTTTTTTTTTAATTTATTTTGTATTTTTGTATTTTTGTATTTTTTATTTTTTGGATCAATTCCTGAAAATGTTCAAAGTCTATGTCAGAACAAACTTGTTGAGAAGCTGTGTTTGCTTTCCTTGGCAGTGAGTGATTGCAAGGGAATGGGAATCATTTCCTTTTCCCCTGGAGAGGGTGCGGCCAGGATCTCACAGCACAGAGGTCTCTGTTTCTTTTGCCTAGAGGGGGTGGGAGGGCAGTGGGGGTAGGGGTGGGCTTATGGTATCTCCCTAAGTTGGTGCTCATTGAGGTGACCCAGAGTGAGGCAAGCCGTCATAACAGAGGGGGGCTGTAGGCTCCGCACAGGAACTGAAGAAGGCTGGGCACGAGGTGGGCTGCTTGGGAGCCTTGGCGAAGACCCCTGGAAACACCCATTCATCTGCCTCCCCACTAAAGGACTTCAGCCTGGCCTAGAAGCCCCACAGCATCATATGGCCTACCGACTTGCCAGGGCGTGGTTGGCTTATGAAAATGTCCCTGAGCACTTCACATTTCTTTGAGTATCTCCCCTTTCCTAATCAAAACCCAGAGAAGCATTTCAGCTTCTCAGATGCTGAGCAGCAGCACTGACACTTTAATCTGGAGCCATGGTACATTATTAGCACTCTGCTCACCCTTTCATTCATTTGCTTCTCCTGCAAAAGAAGCCGCCTGTACAATTCTTTTTCACGGAGAATGATAAATGGGCTCGGTGTTTCCCACTCTCATTTTTTTGCATGGTCTGTGAATGCACGTGCGTTTTCCAATTTTCAGATATAACATGTCCAGATGTGTATGAGTGAGAAGGTGCAAACCTCCCAATAAGCCCAATTTGCCTGGAGAGAATTCTGCAATAATATAAATATGGAGCCCACACTGTCAGACACTTAAGGAAGGAGAACAGAGACAAGGCTCTCTCTCATTGAAAAAAGTCACAATCAGCTCATTTTATGCCTTGCTCTGATCCTAGTTCTTCCATCAGAAGCCTGGTGATGGTGGGGACAGTTGTGGTCAGTGAAACGTCCCCATAGCCACACTTGTCTCTTTGTAATTTTTGAAACTCATCATTCCTTGACAAATGAAGGCTGCAGTGCTGGATTAGTAAAGATGGTGTGGCATCTCTGTTACAATAGGCAAATATCAACGAACTCCAGTCTAAAAGAACTGGAATCCTGGGTGGTCATGATTACTTTCGAGCAAAGGACTTCCCTGGGAACAGTGTTTAAAGTGAATAACCTGGCTGCTGTGACATGGGGTATTAGTGTCTCAGGACATATACTTTATATTACAGAAGTAATACAACTGCTACTTTTTATGAGAGAAGAAGAAAAAAAGGCACAGGCTTGCTACTATAAATTTTTTTTTTCCTGCTGGGATATTGAGAAATCATTCAGAAGCAAGGGTCAGAGTTTTTTTGTGTGTAATCACATCGGAGGCTCCTGTGCAGGCTGAATGTAAGTAGTTGAGAGAGCAGGTTGGTTGGTTGGTTGGTTGGTTTTCCAGATCCAAATGGACAAGAGGAATATATTCATTTGGAGACAGATAAAGGACAGCAGAGATGTTTGCATAAAACTGAACTGTGGTGAGCCATGGTAGAGTCCTAGTGGTGATATGTTAATTGTGACGGTTGTAAATAGGGACCATCTGTTTCAGAATTATTGGAAATGCAAGCACATTCCCTATCATTCATGTGATTTACTACTTTCTTAGCAGGATCAAGATGAAAAATTTTCAGTTGCATTTACAGGGATCAAATTAAGCTGATATTAAATCCAGTTAGTAATGCTAGGAATGGTTTGGGCTTTGCTTAATGCTTGAAGGCACGTAAAATAAATGTTGTGAATACTGACAGGGGACTATGATCTATTTTCTCATAAAGTCCTACATAGCTATGGAATGTACAGGAAGTTTCTTCTATATAGCAGGCGTACGATGACAGAAGAGAATCTCACAGTTGGTGATGGCACTACCAGATTTAAAAAGGGGAAAAAGCCTAAAAATGAGCACTTAGATGAAATCTCAACGATCTTGAGTTCACATAGGAAGTCCTCCTCCCTTTTTTTTAGCGAGAGAGAGAGAGAGAAAGGAAGGAGAGAGAAAGAAAGAGAGAGAGAGAGGAGGAAAGATTTACTAAGACAACAAATTCCCAAACCCAATCCATGTAAATAACCTTGTTATAGGAAAAGTGAAATGTCTTCTGTTTTTCTGGTTTGCTCCTGTTTTCCCTCTCTGTGTTCTTTTGAACACCTGAAATTAAGGCTATTGATTATTTTACTTATAAACTTGAGTCCACAATGCTATGCTCACCCCAGGGTCAAGCACAAAAGCAGCTCAGCAGAGTAAAGCATAAAACTGAAACTGCAATGCCCAGCATTAAAAAAGAATCAAGACAGATATTTGAAGATGCGATGATACTGGGCTGCCCAGGTCAGCTGCTTTGGGCAGGCAAGGAATTCCACAAACGAGGCAAGACTTTAGGGAGAACTTCCTGAACCTGTCGATTGCAACAAGTTTGATAAATTGCCCAGGGGCTGGTGAAAAGACTTATTTCGAAACTGACAGAAAATGAAAGAAGATGGGAAAACGAACCACCATGTTCCTCAGGGAGTGTAGGCACATTCAGCCCTAAGAGCTCCTCAATAAGCCAGGTGACCCTTGCTAGCTAAATAAATCCTCTTTTCTTCTGCTTTCTCTTCACTTCTACTTGCTTTACATCAGCACTGTCCAACAGAACGTCCTGTGATGTTGGAAATGTCCTAGGACTGTGCTGCTTAATACGATGGTCACTATTCATCATTTGAACTGTAGGCCAGTACAACCGAGGTAATGAATTGTGTTTAATTTTGATTAACTTCAATTTAAATAGCCAGCATGAGTCTAAGTAAGTGCTTGGTATTGGAAGAATGTTTCAAGTAAAGACTTTATGATAAGTCAACAACGGGAAGATTTCAAAGGACAGCTGGTGATGTCATGTCAGGGAGGGGCTGTTCGGAGCAGGGAGGAGTGATGGTGTGGCTGAGGCTGTTCCTATGGGTTAAGGATGGGCAAAATGGTGCTGTCTGCGGAGGAGGTTTCTATACCTAAAACTGTCAATCAGCCAATCAGGGAAGGCCTCGGAGTCCCTGTAGGATGTGAAGCCCTCGGGGCTGTATAATAAAGCATAGGCATAGCTTTGGTCCTCAGTTTTGTTCCCAGTCAATGGAGAGAGAGGTACAGAGCAAAGAATATACTATTGATCTAAACACGAGCAGATAAGTATCTCACTAGACTGGGAAGGGACGCCTGGGTGGCTCAGCAGTTGATCCTCTGCCTTTGGCTCAGGGTGTGGTCCTGCGGTCCTGGGATCGAGTCCCACATCGGTCTCCCTGCAGGGAGCTGCTTCTCTATCTACCTATGTCTCTGCCTCTCTCTCTGTGTGTCTCTCATGAATAAATAAATAAAATCTTAAAAAAAAGAGAGACTTGGAAAAATACGAATTCAGAGACTGTGTTGGAAAGCAAGGTTGTTAAAAATAAAGGTGGCATTTAATGAGAAAAGTTCCCAGGGAATCAGAAAGACATGCTCTTCATTTGGGGTTGAGCTGGGTCAAGACAAAGGTTAGAGATAGTGAATCAGGTGAGCAGGAAAAGGGAAGGCATGCGAAGGTGACAAGGTAAGGCTAAAAGCAATCCGAGCCTTCAGGCAGCACATCAGTATTGAACACCCAGCATGACAGAGTGGCAGCTGTGCACACACATCACTGGACAGGTTCCCTCAGGGAAATGGGAGGAAAGGCGGGCGCTCCAGCCCTACATAGACAGAGACGAACGGCAATACAAAACAACACTATGTGAAGTGATAGGGAGGCAGAGGTGGGGAGGTCCTAACTTCAGAGCAGGGACACGCCCTCATGGGTTGAGGTTGTCCGGGTGTGTGTGGGGGGTGCTGGGGGTAGGCCAGAGTCTGGGCCGAAAGAGGATGAGGGAGGAGGACACGTTGGAGGGGAACCACAGAATGACTGGAGAGGTAGCTGTCTGGAAGTTTAAGTAGTCATTGCCAGAAGTGTGTGCTTGACGGGACCGAGGACTCTGGAAGGCCAGAGCAGTTGATGAGGCAGGCTTGGAAAGTGCATTTTCTTTACTTACTTTTTTTTTTTTTAGTTTTAAAGATTTTATTTGTGTATTTGAGAGAAAGAGAAAGAATGAGCAGGGGAAGGGGCAGAGGGAGAGAAACTCAAGCACAGTCTACACTGAGTACAGAGCCCTATGTGGGGCTCGATCCCACAACCCTGAGATCATGACCTGAGCCAAAAGTAAGAGTCAGACACCTAACCAACTGAACCACCCAGGTGCCATGGAAAGTGTGTAGTGGTGTTAAAGCAGCCTGATCCTGGGACGCTTTAGGGAGAGGCGGTAACTGGAGCAAGATGGGATGTCGCCACCAGGGCAAAGACGGTTTGGGCCTGAGCCTTCTGGCATGTTGAGCATCCTGAAAATGAAACGCTTAGCTCTGACAGCCTCTGTCTGCCTTTGAAAGCAGCTTCTGAAGTTCATTTTATAAGTGAGTTGCCACCCAGACCAGTGCAGAAATTTCAGAGGGGGCTTAAGAGATTAAACCCAATATCCCTTTTATGCAACACCTCATAGTAATTGAAAGAAGGATTCTGAAACCATGGTTACCATAGAGGACTAAAATTAAGATCAAAGGTGATGATTTCAAATCCAAGGAAATAGAATAGGTTCAAGCTAGAGCTCACATTTATGCTTTGTATAGACTATCTGATTATCTTTGGCAAATGCATCCTTTTATGAAGCAACCTCAGGAGACAGCACAGTGATTCACACAGCCCTGAACTTTCATACAGACCCTGAAATCCCAGGTAGCAGGATGGAATCCTGCTAGGCTGAAAGGAAACTAGGTTTGTAACAGGTACAAGAATTGTCGACACAATTCTTAAACCATGCTGCTGATTCTTGTCACCCATGGTGGGCCTAGCTGGGGAAAAGCTTGGAACCTACTAGCAAGGGTGGTTGCAATAAAAAAGATTTTCCCAGGAAGACTTAAGAATAAAGATGCTCCTGGAGGGCTTAGCTCTTCAGGTTGTTCTTTTCGGCAGGGATCTCCATCTCATACTCAACGAGGGGCAAGACTATTGTAGAATGTCTCAGAACAGGTAACAGGAAGCAGATATCATGGGGCTAACTCCCCTCACCAGAAAGGGGGTGCCGGCCTGTATAGAAGGCTGGCCAGCTGTAAAGAGGGGTTTGGCCTCTCCATTATGAATGAGCAAAGCAGTTCCATGCCATAAATCTGTCATTCTTCAAAGAGGGGGGTACACTGTCAATACTGTTAAGTTTAATGGGAGGTCAGTTCTCACTAAGGAGCCTCCTCCCTGGTACTGCTGTGAGGCAGCAAGGCGGTTGTCCTACATCCTCCAATCGCCACACCTGCAGCGTGCCAAGAGGTTGTGTCAGAAACCAAGAGAGAGGGTCCAGGGTGTGAGACCCTGTGGGTAGGGTTGAGGGGACAGCACGAGTGGAAAGAAAATAAAGGCCTCAGGATACCTGGGTGGCTCAGTGGTTGAGCATCTGCCTTTGGCTCAGGGCGTGATCCTGGGGTCCCAGGATTGAGTCCCATATCGGGCTCCCTGCGTGGAACCTGCTTCCCCTGTCTCTGCCTCTCTCTGTGTCTCTCATGAATAAATAAATAAAATCTTAAAAAAAAAAAGCCTGACTGTGGAGAGGGTGGCATAGGGGAAGAGCTCTGAACAGAGGGAGGAGAAAGTAGAATTAGAAGAATTCCTGTTCCCTCTGGATAAATAATTATAACTAGAACTTTAAAATATACAGATTTAGGTCCTCCCCTATTTAAAAAACACAGTCTAACAATTATAAAGTGAACACTCATGTGTAGCTCTCTCCAATCACATGCCAGCCCCTTCCCCTGGAAGTAGCACTATTCTGACTTGATGATCCCATCCTTGCTTTTCTTTATGGGGTCATCGGTATATAACACATCTCAACATAATTCTGAGTCTGGTTTTTGATCCTCGAATAATACTATATTTATTCTTTCGTGTTTTCCTTCTTTGGCTCAACATTGTGCATTTTTCAGGCTTATCTATGTTGATGTGGGGAGCTGTGGTTTTGAAATTTCCACTGCTGTATAGTATTCCACAGCACGAATATGCCAATTTATTCATCCATTCTACTGGGGAGGGCCACTTGGGTTGGTTGCCCTTTCTTTTTTTGAGATCACTGCTCTCTCAGCAGCTGCTGGCTTTCTGTCAGCAGTGGTCATTGCCCCCCTAAAAAAATCACTGAAGTTTTAATGGAGACTTTCCAAATTGTCATAAGGATCAGTTACTGAGGAAGTGTCATTGACCACTTTCCAAGTAAGACAGCCTATGCAGCAAGTGGTAGGGGTCATGGTGGCTCAGATGCTGGAGAAGTCAGAGTCTCCATACCAGCCACTCTTGAATTTTAATGCACTGCAGTTCTGTCAGCATTAGAGAAATAATTATTGCAGTCAGGTTAACAAATTATCAAATAATAATCTAAACCTTGTTTGTAAGATGCTTTAATTCTGCATGCTTACCTGCCAAATCCTTCACTGTTGTGTGCATTCTCTAGAATAGCTTTCTCTTAGAATGATATGATCAGCTAGTAGGTGACAGCAATAAATGTCTTCATGTTATTTTCAGGTTGAGCCTTCAAAATGAGAATGAACTAAAAGTGGAAAGAACTTTAATATATGCATTCATTTACGCTAGCATTGACAAAGACTAATGCTTAGCATCACCATGGCATCTGTCATAATAATAATGATAATTGCTAATGATTATAACAACCACAGCAACAACATGCTGTCATCCAGATATAAAATGATGCCACTAATCCAAAGTCAGTACACTATCTTTTTTGAGCTTCCCTCCCCCTCACCCCAGGATTGGGGATATATGTGTGCTCATCCATCTTTGCTTGAACTGATGTCCATTAAAAGTCTGACCTTAGGCAAGTTGCCTTGATCACATTCATTCTGACTTCAAGCTTGAGATGGTTCTCCTGGGCCCACCTGATAAAAGATACACTGTAAGCGAAGGATGGAACAATAGTCCCTAGCTGCCAGTTTCTTTTGGCATGCACAGTGACAACAGTCATAATATGTCTCTTAATTAAAGATCGTAAAGCAATTGGGAAAAACCACCTTCCTAAATTGTTCCCCCGGTGGAAGACTCTTTGGTCAAGAATTTCGCCTCAAGGTCAGACACATTTATCTGCTGCCCACTTATTATCTGCCCTTGGATATATTATCAGTACCTCCAACGTCAATATGTCCCTGAACTAGAGTGACCAAAAGTCTGGTTTGCAAGGTATAGTTTCAGTTTATGCTGTCCGGATAGCACCAACGGTGCCTCCTCCTATTGTCCTTCTGTCAGTCTGGACAATAAATGATATGGTCACCCTACCAAAGGGAATTCATGGTCTTCTTTCTCCAATCTCTTTCATGTCTCCAACTTGTCACATCCCACTGATGTTCCTTTTCTCAGTTATGATCATAATCATTCTTCCTGTGACTCAAAGTGAACCAGAGGAATGATCCTCTCTCATCAAGTCTTGTGAAACATCCTCCAAAAGAGCACTTCTCTATCTCCCTGCCACTATACTTCTCCATATGCCATTATCTTTTGCCTGGGCCATTCCATGAAGCTTCCTCACTGATCCTCCTGCCTCTACTCTTCTCTATGACTTGATTTATTCCCTTTGAATCCAAGGGTGCATGTCACCTCTGCGTAAATCTTTGCAATGGCTCTCATTGCCTTCAGATGAAGTCCTGTTGTTCACTGGACCCATCATGGCTAGACCTCTGGATGCTTCTTTTGGCCACATGTTATCCTTTGCCTTCCAGGCATTCAGGACCTCAGGTGTTAGGAAGCACTGTGCCCGTTCTCTCTGGTCATTGCATTGACATCTCTGGTCTGGCACACACTTCTCTTCACCTGGCTTGCTCCTTTAGATTTCAGCTTAGCTGTTGCTTCTTTCAAGAAGCCTTCTCTGGCCCTTCTAAACTAGATTCAGTGTTCCCACCAAGTACAGCCTGCATTTTTCCTAGCGGAGCACTTACCACAATTTATTCTAATTGCTTTCTTATAGACTATGAGTGGCTCTGAGTGGTTAGGAACTCTGCTCGTCTTGCTCATGATTACATCCCCAGCACCTGGCTCAGTGCACACAGCACATTGTTGTGCTCAGAAGAGTCATCAATGAAATGACTAACATTCAAATCCAGGGTGTCTGAGCCACAGTAGAATGAACTTCCTCTGTGCTGTTTGGGTCAGACTCTTCTTTACCTTCCATAGCAAGTTCCTTAAGCTATTCATTTGGTATATATATATTCATATATAAAACATATATATATGAATATGACTCATGTTATTGACATGATTTTTTTAAAAAAGATTTTATTTATTTATTCACGAGAGAGACACACACACAGAGGCAGAGGCATAGGCAGAGGGAGAAGCAGGCTCCATGCAGGGAGCCCGATGTGGGACTCGATCTGGAGACTCCAGGATCACACCCTGAGCCAAAGGCAGACGCCCAACCACTGAGCCATCCAGGCGTCCAGACATGATTGTTTTTAAAGGAAATACTATTCAACAAATAATTCAAAATTAAAAGTGTTGCTGTTGTGAGAGTACTGGCAAGATATTTTAAGAAGGAAATGTATCAAGACCTGGGGTGGTGGACACTGTTGACCTTGGGATTTTTCCTAATAGAAAACCTGTCCTTGTGTCCAAGCTCAGCCCCTCAAAGGCGCACGTGGATGGTTCCTCTAGTACCTACGGCAACATTCACTAATCTGCTCTCCTAAGTGGGAACTGGAAAGGACTATTCACATTTTGCTCTGTTTCTTCAGCACATGTACTAAAAAAAGAATCGGAAGGCCTATGTGCCTCTTCTTCCTGTCTCAGGAATCTGACATTTAAAAGATGTTAAAAGATTTACAAACTTCTGGAGAGCCCCAGGCTGGAAGACCTGCACTTTACTTTTTATTTTTTTAATCTGCCCCTCCTCTCCACTACACAGCTTTATTGAGATATAACTGACATACACTGTTGTGTGAGTTTGGGGTGCACAACATGCTGATCTGATACACGCCTGTATTGCAAAATGATTCCCACCTCAGGTTAGCTAACATTTCTATCACATCACGTAATTATCATTTCTTTTCTGTGGGGAGAACATTTAAGATCAACTCTCTTGATGACACTTAGGTATGCAAGTGTTTCAAGTATAACACAGTATTATTAACTACAATCACCAAGCTGCACATTGTATCTCCAGAACTTCTTTGTCTTACAATTGTGAGTTTTTAGCTTTTTTTTTAATTTCTTAAGATCTTATTTTTTATTTATTTGAGAGAGAGCTTCAGCAGAGGTTGGGGGGGGGAAGTAGTGGAGGGGCAGAGGGAGAGGGAGAAGCAGACTTTTTGCTGAGCAGGGAGCTCGAAGCAGAGACTTCAACATGGAGCTCCATCCTAAAACCCTGAGATAATGACCTGAGCCAAAGGCAGATGCTTAACCGACTGAGCCACCCAGGTGCCCCTGGGAGTTCGTACCCTCTGGTCAATATCTCCCCAATTCTCTAGCCCCAGAGACCTCTGGCAACTGTCATCCTACTCTGTGTCTATGAGTTCACCTTTTTAAGGTTCCACACAAAGTTCCACATTAGTATTTCTTTTTCCGAGATCTATATTTTTAGATCCATTCTTAAACTCTTGGCAAGATGATCAAAGACAAATAGGGTTTGTGTGAGGGGACAGCAAATGACCAAATGGTGATTAGTGGCATCAGTGTTTTGTGAAGGGGTTACCCTAAAATCAAAGAGACATTCCTTATGACAATAATCTTTGCTGTTGTTGTTATTCACCTGTTTTGAAGACTCACTAGCGTAAGGTATCTAATAAATACTGCCTTGCAGTGTGTGTAATTACTACAAGTTGATTAAATCAGCCATTGGTAGAACAAAAAGAATGGAATACTTATCTCTCAATACACAGACTCCTGTCACCCAGAGCTTTGGCCTTAGGTTTGTCAGCTCCAGCTCTTCTCCAGTTCCAGAGAATTTTACCATGTTGTGGAAAGAGCACAGGCTTTGGGAGTCATGTAGGCCACAGAATACTCATTATGAACACCTATTACATACCAGTCACCATTCCAGGGATTGGATCCTAAGCAGGCAGTCACAGAGGCACCCGTTCAAATCCCAGCTCTTTCACTTCCTAGCTAGATGGTCTTGGGCAATCCAGACACTTGTGAGGTGGTATTTCAAAAGATGGGAATAATAACAAGTCTTCCATGCTGGAAGTAGGGGTGGGTGGGATCCATTGGAATTATGTACATTAAGTGTCTGACCATGTTTTGAATATCTAGCATGTGCTTGATAAACGGCACCACTTAAAATAACCTGGACACACTGGTTCCTGTGGGATGTGGGCATCATTTGCTGTTTGATGGCTCCTCATCTCTATCCAAAAGGATGTCACTGAAGGTAGAGCAGAGTAGTCAGAGAGTCAGGGCATTTAAAACACAGACACAGCCCTTGGGTGAACATATCATACCACTTTTCTCCTCTTCTACTTGGCTGGAGGATAGTACTGGCTAATGAGGCAGAGTTCCAGACTACCTGACCACAAATAAATACTTCTGTTGAATGAACAAGGGGACCAGATACTGTGATTTCCTCTCAAGGACATCCATTAATGAACAATGACCAGTGCCCACCAATGTAGGAATGGACATTCAGAAGGTTCAGTCATGAATCTGCTCTATACTCTTTGGGTGGGTGGATGTGTGGGGGTGGGGAATACATAGATAGAAAAGACACCCATCTTGCTGTGACCATTAATATCTCTTGTATTTCACAGAGAGGAGCCAGGTCCGTGGATTCATTCTCTTTTTCTCCTGCTTTGTCTTTTGCTTCTTCTCCCCCTTCTTCCTCTGCCATGCACCATATTTATCATCCTCATCCTCATCCTCAGCAGCAGCAGAAGTGAGGAGCACCATTATGTTTCAGTGAGGACTTGTGAGGGTACAATCATTTGGTTCTAGAAGCCCTTTCCGTGAGTTTGAGAAGGCTGTGCATCCCTTGTCAATCAGGCAGGTTTGAAGAAGGTTTTGAGGTAGAGATGGCAATTTGGGAGTTGAGATCTGTATTCATTTTCTAGGGCTGCCGTAACAAAGCCCCATTGACTGAGTGGCTTATATGACAGAAATTTATTGTCTCAAAGTTCTGGAGGTCAGATGTCTAGGATGAAGGTAGTGGCAGGGTTGCTTCCTCCTGAGGGCCATGAGGAAGAATCTGTTACAGGCTTCTCCCCTCTGGTGTTGTGGTGGCCATCTCTGGTGTTGCGAGGCTTGCAAAAGCATTATCCCTATCTCTGCTGTCATCTTTACCTGGTCTTCTCCCTCTGCCTGTGTTTCCGTCATGTGTCCAAATTTCCCTTTTTGGAAGGACACAGTCAGGAGTGGTCCTGGCTTAGGGGCTAATCTGTGACTGCACTGTAACCGTATTACCTTTGTGAAGGCTGGATTTCCAAATATGGTCACACTCTAAGCTACTGGCAGTTAGGAATCCAACAGTTTTTTCTGGGGGGGTGGAATGCAGTTCACCTCACAACAGGGTCATGGAAATAAAAGGAATTGTAAGAATATGTAGAAAGAGGACTGAGAAAAGGAGAAGAGAATTTCCAAAAGTAGTGTTTAATGCCTGAGAGGCATTATGAATAATATGAGGTCATTGGCTGCGGCAGCTCTGAGGGGGAAGGCAGATGCCTGATTTCCTGATCTGTGCATGGCCCCCAGTAGGCCCTCATTCCAGGGCCCAGCCCTACAGGTGCTTGGGCAACAAGATAAATTTTTGTTCACAAATGAATGAGGGCAAAAGGACCTCCTTGTATTAACACATAATTAATTTTCATTCTAGATGTGTCCAGAGAATTTAATTATTTTGGTTTGTTTTCCATGTTGAAAACATTCAGATGATGTTCAGATCAAAGAACATAAGGGACAAACATCCGAAAAAGATCCTAAGTGCTCTTTGTTTTAGTAGACACTCCAGAGAAAATGTTCACAGTCACCAGGAGAGCATGTATCATTACCAGAAAGAGATTTTTTGATACTTCGGTTCCCAGAATCCAGAACTCGTATTTTTGTCAAAAACAACTTTGGAGTCAATGCAATCCCTTTATTGGTATAAGAAACTGCAGAGATCAAGAACCATTTGCAGATTCTTGGGATAAACTGTTGTAGAAAAATCCCTTCCCCCATCAGAATGAGTTTTATCTTTAATTAATAATTCAGAAGATGTAACACATCTCAAAACAGTCTATGAATAACTCAGTCCTGGACAAATTGACACTTAAGTATGAGTGAATCATTATGCTCCATAGCATATTGCATCAGAACTCTGGGAAAAAACCCACAGTGAGACAAATGCCTAGCATTTTCAAGTGGTTATTACCCAAATGACCTAAACATCAATTAGGAAAAAAAGTAGTGAGCCTCCCCCTCATCCTATTCTTTTGTCTGAAAGCCTGCATGTAGCCACAGCTATGTGACAGGCAGAGCTGTTTCTTCACCCAGGATTGCTGGAAGTCCTACATCATCAGTCTTATGCATTATAACACAGCCTATGGCAGGCTTTAATTACCCACAAATGTGCCACCTGTCGCCTTCTTAGCGCTTAATCATGAAATGCACCAGGGTTTACTGTGCAATGAGATTCAAACACTATACAGAGTTGCAGAATCACAGAATCCACAGAAGAATAAAGCTCAGGCTTCAGATGAAGCAATGTGGCTAGGGCAAATCTGGTCGATCCTATTCCCTGAGGGGTAAGGGATCCAGTCTGAAAACTACACACAGTGCAGAGAGGAGATGGGTGTGAGCAGAAAGGGGACTTGGGGCCAGCCTCAAAAGTCCCATAGGAGAGAGAAAATATGACTCTCCATGTAGGATTATGGTTCTCCGGAGAGCCGAGAGACCCTGGAGCCTGACTGAAGGAAAGGCTTTGTGCTTTGGTGGCTGGAAGCTTTTGTGTAGCACTATGAATCCTCCTTCAGTGCAATTGCAGTGTGGGCTCTGTATGGCTGCAGCTGGGCATCCTGAAAAGCATTAAAGAGAACAAGAGGAAGGAACTGAAGACAGAAAGAAGACTGAGGTGGGACCACGTAGGTCAACTCTGGCCATTCACGGTGACTCCAGATAGGAGAGGACTTCAAAACCAGTAACAGGTGATGATTGCCCACATCATCAAGGCAGTCATGATTTGCCATCAGCAAGAATTACCTTTTCACTCGAGTCATTTCTGTCTCTCTCTCAGAGCAATTATTTTGGGGTCGAAAATGCTTCTTTACCCTTCAGCTCTGCAGCGTGGAGCATACTTCTGTAACAGACCCTAAAGGATGCCAGGAGGGCCCCAGATACCATCAATGAGAAATGTCACCAAAAATCCTTTCCTTTAAGACCTGAGGCATCTGTGATAACAGGCTCAGTCAGATGCTTTCTTTGAACAGTAAACTGAGGGCAGTGCATAGCTGAAAGAGGGGAGTGCATGGGGAGCAGAGAGTGTTAGACCTTTCCCAGGTTATAGAAGTCTCTGGTTGTTCAAGATTAGTATTGTGTTCTGGGTAGGGGGGACCATGATAGAGCTGGGAGAGATTCTGAAAGAGATGTGGGAGGGAAAAAGAAGTGCATTGGTTGTTTACTGCTGAACAACAACATGAGTACAAACTTAGTGACCTAACACAGGACATATTTATTAACTAACTTTTATGTCTTCTGTCTCAGTGTCTCTCACATAACAGCAATTAAAGTGTTGGCCAGAATGGAAATCTCATCTGAAAGCTCGACTGGGGGATGATACAATTCCCAATTATATGGTTGTCAGCAGACTACAGTACTTTAAGGGCTCTAGGACTGAGGGGCTCAGTTCGTATCTAGAAGGTATCTTCAGTTTAGGGCCATGTGGGCCTCTCCAATGTGGCTGCCTGCTTCATTCCAGCATCCAAGCCAAGAAGTTTATAGAGACTCTGCTAGTAAGATGGAAGTCACAGTCTTACACCCTAATTGCAGTAGTGACATTCCATCACTACTGCCATATTCTGTTGATTAGAAACAAGTCACAGGTTGCACCCACTCTCAAGGAGAGGGCATTACAAAAGGACAGAAGACCAAATGTTGGGGATCAGTGGGGGACCACTTAGAGGCTGCCCACCACAGGGAATAAAGAGGGATGGCAGATATCTGGCTTTCTTCCCCACTGCTTTCTATATCCTCATCTTTCTTCGGGTAATTATACCTAGATTTTCCTTTGAGGGAAAGCACTTTCTATTATTCCTTTTAAAGTAATTCTGGCAGTCTCAAGTTCAGAGATGGACACGTTACTCAAGTGTGGTCAATTGGAATGTCCTATGCCTGATGATAGTGACTGGCTTAGACTTGGACACATGACCCAACAAGAGCCAATGAAAAACAATGAAACTTTCTTGGGATTCCTGGAAATATATGGTTTATTTTTCAGAATGATTTAAAGCCAGAGAGGACTTAGGGTCTGGAGCTGCTACTCCATTTTCTATGGCATAAAGCCCAAGACTGAAGGTAACATAGCAGAAGAAGAACCAAGAAGAGATACTGAGTCTTGATGTTATTGTTGAACAAGCCTTGAATCCAACTGTGCCTTAAGTGAATTATTCCTACTGTGTTCAGTTCAGTTTGGGTCAAGTTTTCTGAGATTTGCAGCTGAAAGTGTCCTAATTGACAGATAGGAAGAAACTAATATTTATTTGACACATTTTAGGGTTATGAACATCCCATAGCTTTTTTGAGGGCAACTTTTGACTCCTCCATAGTTTTTTTTTCTTGAAGATTTTATTTATTTATTCATGAGAAACACACAGAAAGAGAGAGGCAAAGACATAGGCAGAGGGAAGAAGCAGGCCCCATGTGGGAACCCCAACATGGGACTCGATCCTGGGACTCTGGGATCAAGTCCTGAGTCAAAGACAGATGCTCAACCGCTGAGCCACCCAGGCATTCCACTTCCACAGTTTTATTTAGAGTTGACAAATTATTTTACCCATACTGATAAATATTTTACCCAAAATATTTAGCCCATTGTGAATTGTCCTAATGTGAGGCATACAAGAGTAGAGATAAGAGGGGTGGGATCACTTTCCTTCCATCTTTGACTTTGTGATATTTTTAGCAGCCTAGAGAACCATAGGGATTCCAAGATATTTATATGTCCTTCATAGGAATTCATAGCTTCTTCTAGAGCAGATTTATGGGAATATACCTTATTTTTTTTTTTTAAATCAAGGTAACTTCCAGCACAATGTCTTTATTGATATGCATTGTGTGCTTTGTACATTCTAATATTCTCTCACTCCCTTTCTGTACCTTCACTCCAGAAATGAAGGAATATGTGTTGACATTTCATTTTATTTCAACTTGCATCAGAATCTTTTGGTGGCTTTGCCTGGCCTCTAAGTTAGCCCGAAGGCTGAATGTGTGAATAGGCTGTGTCAGGTGTGGGTGCACACACCAACTGGTTGGGTGTTAGAGCCATTAGTATGAAAAACAAACAGACCTAACTTTAATAAGCCACCAATATTCCACTAATATTCAGGTTGCTGTTATTTTTATGATACAGCTAATTGGTACCTAAAATGCAATCCCTGAATACAGTTCATTTATTTTCAGAGACAAAATGGGGATAATGGTTATATTGCAACCATTAAAGGGATCACAATAAAATTTCAAATATTAATGCAGTTTTATTTAATAAGCATAGACTGGTTACCTGTGCTGAGTACTCAACAAAATGTTGGTAAATAATTAATTTTTCAATGATGCTACAAATATCATAGTATAAGTTTCTCTGAGTAAGTCTGACATTAGTTTATCAATGGCATGCTGAGAATTGCTTGATTATTAGATATAGTGTGATATAAAAACTATATAAATGGTAGAGAAACAGTTAATATAATATAAAAGGGACAAAGGTAGGGGCTATTTCCTAGACAAGTTCATTTATCAACAGTGATTTATTTTGCTCTTATTACAGCTTAGATCTAGGACTGTTGCATACCGATGAGTAGTTTGTGCCCTGAACAAAGGCACCTAGCCAAGGGGGTATTTCCATTGGGAATAGAAACCAATATTCCTTCTATTTATCAATCCTTTACCCTGGTGTGGAGATGAATCTACTATGGCTTGGGGGTGAGTAGGAGTTCTGCTCTGTGAATAGCCCATCTGTCCCTCTGTTAAGGTGAGTTGGGTGGAAGGAGTGAGCATAGTAGAAAGGTATGGCTGTAAAGATTAATCCACATATGCTTCCTGATCTTTAGGAGTTTAACTCAAGTGTAGGGTTTAGATAGGCAAACTAAAGATGCAATAAAGGCTAATGATGGTGTTGGAACATATGGTCCTGGCCTTGGAACCATAGTTGAGGAATATGATCTACAAGTGAAGAAAGGGTACCTGGAATGGGGGAAACAGCAAGTGCAGAAATAAGTGGAGTGAAAGCATCTTGTCTATTCTAGGAATGGTAAATAGTGGCTACGGCTTGAACTTGCAATGTGTGAGAGAGGGTGGAGTGGTAGTAGGACAGGCTAGACCAGAACTAGATAGAAAGGGGCTTCTAGAACAAGATATGGATTTTGAACATCAACTTTTAGTCATGGGGCATCATTGTAGATTTGAAACCTGGGGAGCAGAGTGAATGAGGATGGGTTGTAAAGAGGGGATATAGAGATAGGGTCACATCATTCAGGTAAGAGATGACCAAAGTGAATCTTGGCATTGGGACTGGGAATGGAAAGAATGTAACATACACGTGAGATAGTTCAGAGGTATACAGCTGACCCTTGGACAATACAGGACTAACCTGTGCAGTTGAAAATCTGCATATAACTTTTGACTCCTGTAGAACTAAACAAGATGCCTACTGTTGACAAGAAATCTTACTGATAACATAGTTGATTAACATATTTTGTTACATTTTGTATGCATTATATACTGTATTTTTACAATAAAGCTAAAAAATGATAGGAAAATTGTGAGGAAGAGAAAACACATTTATAGTAGCATATCATTGAAAAAAATTCATGTATAAGTGGACTTGCACAGTTCAAAACTGTTGTTCAAGGGTCAACTTTAGTCAAGGGTCAGCTTGTAGTCTACATGCTCTAGTCTACTGTTGGGTGGTGGTAAAGGGAGGGGCTTGGGTAGAGGTTAATAGCAATGTCAAAGGTATAGCAATGTCAAAGATGTCAAAGATGTACTACTACAACTCAAAGTGTAAAAAAACCCCACAACTTTTTAAAATTGTCTATTACTTAGTTCATTTTTGATAGCTCTTAACCAATAGTGAGGGAGAAAAAAACCTATATGAAAGAAACACCTTAGTGTCAATTAAAGAAATCCCACTCTTCCATAGTTCCTTTCGGGTTAAATCTATTTCTTCTGGTTAGACTCAGACTTTCAGGGTTTTTTTGCTTTACCTTGCTCTCCAACCTCTTCTTTTATGAGTATACAGATCATCCTTGGTTTACTGAAATACACTGTAAGTTGAAAATATGAAAAGCCAAAAATGCATTTAATGCACCTAACCTACCAAGCATCATAGCTCAGCTTAGGGTTCCTTACACATGCCCAGAACACTTACATTAGCCTACAGTGGACACAATCATATAACACAAAGCCTATTTGATAATAAAGTGTTGAATATCACATTTTTATTGAATACTGCAGTGAAAGTGAAAAACAGAAGGGTCATCAGGGTATTGGTTGTTCACCCTCATGATCCCATGGCTAACTGGGAGCTACAAGTCATTGTCCTCACCCAGTATCATGACAGAGGACTGTCCCATCTATTGCTAGTCCTGGGAAAAGATCAAAATTTGAAATTCAAAGTACTGTTTCTCCTGAATGCATATCACTTTCACATCATCATGAAGTCAAAAAATTGTGAGTCACACCATCATAAGTTGAGGATCATCTGTAGAAGAAAGCTCATCTGTTCTCATGGTGATGGGAGGGGACTTTCTGGGTCTGGGCTGGTCCATGGTGTGAGGGCCCTACATGGGCTGTGCTCGTCCTGGGGCCTTGGTGTTTGTACTGGTGTCTCTGCAGTCATATTTGGTGCCCAGGTCACCTGCTGCTTGCATTCACCATTTCAGCTAATATCCTTCCCTTCCAAGTCCTCACACTCTGTGGCCTCTTTTTTTTTTTAATTTTAATTTTTATTTATTATTTTTTTAATAATAAATTTATTTTTTATTGGTGTTAAATTTGCCAATATACAGAATAACACCCAGTGCTCATCTCGTCAAGTGCCCCCCTCAGTGCCTGTCACCCATTCACTCCCACCCCCCTTCTTCCTCCACCTTCCACCCTCCTCCCCTTCCACCACCCCTAGTTCGTTTCTCTGTGGTCTCTTTGACCAGCTCCCTAGGCTCAGCCTGGCCACTGGTTTTTCTAGAACTTCTCTGGTCCCCTCTGGGACAGGCAGGAATTTCTGAGGCCCCTACATGCCTGAAGCAACCCTTGGGAAAGTGGAAATATTCTTGGGCACATTTGTCTGGTCACCTGTCATGGCTATTTCTAATCTGTGGCTCAGGTACCAGATGACGTGGATTTCTGGATGAGGCTGGCAGTTTCACAAAGGAAAACCAGGCCAAGGCCCTATCTGCTCTGGGGTCTTCAGAACCTATCAGGGGCTTCTTACTGTACTCTTGCTTACTGTCCACTCCCTGGTTTTGCCCCAGATTTGAGGGTATGCCTAGAAACTCTACCATTTTAATGCCTACCCCTAGTTCTAGCTCCTCCTTCCCACACTGTCTTACTTTGGCTAGAAAGGAGAGGAAGTGGATCATTGAGGAGTACTCCAAGATGTGTTTGCAAAGGTAGGCTAGATGATAGTGGCAATGGGCAAAGTTATGGGTGTGGGGATAAAGGGACAATTCACTCAGTTTAGACAGGGTGAATTTGAGGTGTCTGAGGTATTCTAAGGCATTCTGCATTTGGCAGAAAGAAATCAGATTTGTAGACAAGAATGGTTGTGGCCAATGGTGGTGATGGGGGGCCTCCTTTGTAACAAAAAGAAGCCCCTGAAAGAAGAGCATATCCTATTTATTTATTCATTCAGTCATTCTATAAACATGAACTGAATGCTTGGTATGTGTCAGGGCCTGTTTTTGACTCCAGAGAAAGCAGTTAATAAAAAACAAAAATCCTTCCCCTCACAGAGCTTACATTCTTCTGTTAGCACAAGAATGCTGGGGTGATTGCAATTAATAACATCATTTTAACAGACGAAAAATGCATTTATTGGATGAGAATAGACCATACTATCCTCAGAAAAAAAACACAAATATTTCACAATGAGGAAAAAAAAAAAAGAGTAGTTGTGGCCAGAGTTGCAGGTTATGGGTAGTTCAAAACAACAGAATGGGTCAAGTTAAGGAAGGCACAAGAAAGAGATGGAGGGGAGGAGACCCTGGAGGATGAGGAGCTAGAAGAACCCTGGCAAGGAATGGTTGGGGAGGCAGGAGGAGGGTTCTCGCTGTCTCTTAGGCAGGAAGCCTGAGCCCATCACATACAGACTCCGGAGAGCTTGAGGCCTCTTGGAAAGTGCACAGAAACCCACTTAAAAGGCATTACGGAAAGTTCATTTTGCCTTTCAAATAAAGAGGCATGCACTAGGCAAGCTGAAATGGAAGCTCAGTTGTCGGTAGGTAGGTTTTCAAAGGGAACAGCAGCAAAGGACAAAATCAGGACCCAAAGTCCTGTACTTGCAAGAAGGAAGGTCACCTGAGGAGCTGAACGGGAGATTCCGGCCCCCGCGGGCTCTGGCGCAGGAGGAAGACGGATGCCAATGCCATTGCCAAGAAAGAGGGAGATCGACTCTGAAGATCAGGGCAGTGAGTGTACGGCTGCAGGGTGAGTTGTGGGAAGGCAGGCTAGCATGGACATTAATCAAGGGAAGAGCAAAAGGAAAATGAGGTGCTTCGGGGCAGAGTGTGCGGGAAGGAGAGCACCATGGAGATCATTAGGAGATGACCATGACCCCCCGGCACAGCAGGCTCTTGGGTCTGCAGAGGGCTGCTTCCTGCTCCAGGCATCGGGGCGGGTCTAGAGGCCTGGATCCTCAATGCCAAGGCCATTCTAGAAGAGCCTCCTGCTGTGCCATGGAAGGGGGAAGGTCTGAGGGCCTGGGGGCTTTGCCATACAGCTGGGCAGTGCTGGCGCTTCCAGGATCCACACTGACCCCACCAACCTGGGAGGGTCATTATCAGAGGAAGGGAGTCTCTTCTCCAGGTAAGGCTGGTGCAATTGCCTGGATGTAACTGTGCTGCACACCTTTCCCATCAGCAAGTGTCTGAGACTCCGCTCGCATCCAAACTTTGCTGTCTTGACCATGAGCCAGCCAGGACAAGGGCCCAGAGCCCAGAGCCCAGAGCCCAGAGCCCAGAGCCCAGACCTTCTGGTTCCTGGGCCAGTGCCTGTTTGCAAGTCAGCAGACACCCTAAGAATAATTCCTATGCTTTTGTATTTTCATCTCTGAAAGGAGGATAGTAAAAATAGCTCTCACATAGGGGATTAGGACTGAATTTCAGAAGAGGGCAAGAAAAAAATCTGAGAAATGAGCATCTTGTCACTAGGCAATTGTTCCCTGTTTTGAAGATTATGACCTAATCAAAATTACCCAGGTATTCTGCTCTGGAAGCTCTCAGCAACCAGACAGGATGTTTTTGAATGCAGGAATAAGAAATTAACTACAGGAGAAAACCCCACTGAATCTTAAACATTATTCTCAAGGAAAAAAAAAAAAACCTCCTCCAAATCATTTTCAGATTATGCCAAGGAATTCTGTACAATTTATTTCTTGCTGAAGTGGTTAGGAAAATTTTATAATATGCACAGGTGAGTCAATCCCCAAAAAGCAGTAGCAAGGACAGGAGTTGGTTTTTGAATATTTTTTGAGAAAGAAAATACGGATGGATATATGGAAGAGATATTTTAACTATTAATCACTAAAAAAATTGAGACTTTTTCTGTTTTATTTTCATTTGAGAACTAGGCTATAAAAACTCATAAAACGAGAGGCTTTCCATCACTTCTCTTTCTTGGTTCTAAGATAATTCCATATGTGTATAAATAAAATCTTTTAAAAACAAAACAAAACAAAAACAAAAACTAAAATTTATTTCAGTGAGTGTGAGACTTAAACATTTTTGTTTTTTACTTTGTAGGTTATTTTTTCCCATAATGTATTTATGGGAAATATATTTTCTGATCTTAATGTTTTTTAAAGATTTTATTATTTATTTGTGAGAGACACAGAGAGTGAGAGAGGCAGAGACACAGGCAGAGGGAGAAGCAGGCTCCATGCAGGGAGCCTGATGTGGGACTCGATCCTGGGACTCCAGAATCACACCCTGGGCCGCAGGCAGGCGCTAAACCGCTGAGCCACACGGGGATCCCCTTAAATAATTTTTTATAGGAATTCAGATTTCCCTGATCTAGATAATTCTTTTTTTTCCAAATTCTTAATTAATTAAAAAAAAACAAACACCAGAAAGCAGATTCCTTTTGCTTGTTTGTTTTATCCTTTTTATTTCTTACATGTGAGACACATATTTTTGTCCTTAAGATTATTAGACTTTTTTTTTTAAAGATCATTAGATGCTTTAAAAGGAAAAATGAGGAATAGTCTTTTTCTTTTCTCATGAGGACAAGAACCATAGTGGTAGCTCTGTGTATAGGAGGGGAGTCTCAGGGAAACTTTGCTTTTTTCTCTAGTGCATACTTGCTCCCCCTGGCCTGGGCATACCTAGCTGATATGTGACACTGGGTTCCACCTAACCTGGCCTCCCTACCTAGGACAAGACGTCCATGCTAACATCAGCTGCTGCCATGTATGTTGTTGAAAGCAGCATCAAGGATAGACTAAGATACACTGGGGGAAAATAAAGAAAAATCTTAGTGGTTTTTAACAGCAGAGGTTTATTTCTTGTTCATCTCCATCATGGGTTCTGCTCTATGGAGGCTCTGCTTCACATCTCATTTGGGGATATATACTGGAGCAACAGTGACCATCTTGAGCAATCCTGGTCTCCCAGGCAGATTAAAGACAGGTCTGGAGGCTTCACATTGGCCGTTAAGCTTTCTGGCCTGGCAGTGACACATGCCACTTCTGCTTGCCACTTACTATAATTGGTCTCATGGAAGTACAATCCCCATCATGTGCCAGGAAGGTGGGAAGCCAGAAACACTTGGTGAACAGCCTTAGCGATGGCTATAGTCATCCATGCAGAATGCATGTCCTCTTCCTTCTTAGGAGGATGCTGACTTTGATTAGTTATCTATCTCTCCCCCATGCTGCCCATAAAATTAGGTAAACCTGACCCTATTTTCCTGTTCCTGGAATAGACCTTGATGCACTTTAGTCAATTGAAAAAAAATTTTTTTAACCTGGTTGTAAATGGTTCAGGAAGGAAGACAAGACAATTCAGGCCAATGAGAGGCTATGAGAGGTTTGCAGAAGCTTTGGGAAGGTTTCTTCTCATTCTTCTGGGACAACTTCTAAGAGTAACTCCCTGGCTTTCCCTGGATGTGAGGAGGAAAGCATGTAAGCCCAAATGTAACTAGCAGCCATTCTGTGACCCAGAGGAGAGCCAGCCACCATGGTTGTTGAGCCAACAGGCAGAAAAACCTGGGTACCTGATGAAATGACCGGTTGGAAGGTCAGCCAAACCTAAAGCCTCTCCTACCTCAGGACTTCCAGTTATCCTTGCCCAAAGCATCCAAACTGATCTATCTGCTTAACTGGGTTTTCTATCATGTTTTCCCTCCTCATGTGTAGTCCCTGACCCCAACCTGGGCTCCTCATTCACACTCTACTAGCTGCCTCTCCCTCTTGTCACAATTCACTGATATAGAGAATATAGACTTGCCTCAAACTCCCAGAATCATACAAATTCCTTCCTTTGGACACTGACTTCATGACCTTTCACATGTGGTCTGCTGATCTTTAACTCTCTGCCTCCAACCACTTGGACCATTCTTGGCCTATTTGGAGTAGCAGCCCCCACACCAATGCTAAGAAGGGGACCAGCTTCTCAAAGACGTTTTTGCTTCTTTAAGGCATGTCCTTTGTATTTTGTATGTCGCCTACACACTGGTTGAAACTAAAGTGGCCTGCATGGTCAAATGCAATAAAATACAAAAGGTCAGTGGAAAAGTCCCTTCACTCTGTCAGGGGCACATAGTATCACAGAGCTGTGCGCTTTGCAATCGATTTAATGACTGGCTTGCTTGAGCCCAAAATTAGGGTTGCACTATTGAAGCCTAAGCAAACTGATTTAAAGCTGCCATTGAAACATGTCATCATATCCCATCCATGAGCTGAAGGATGACAGTAGGGCCCATTTCCGTGGCACTTGTCAGAGCAAAGAGCAGAAAGCCCAGCACCAGTTGGGCTGGGGTGTGCTTTTCAGATTCAGATTTTAATGGGCACATTTTAGGTGAATTCTAATAGGCATGAAGTTAACACATTTTCTGTGTCTCCCAGCCCAGCTCATTTACCATCCTAAATGTAAGAAGCTGTGCCAAGTTAACTTACCTCAAATAGTTGAGGAAAAATCAGGGATGAGGCAAAGCTGCGAGCAGTCTAAGAAACAGGACTATTCTGGGAGCTGTGTGGGGGTGGAAGGCATGGTGTTACTGATGTGACTAGACATGTGGAATCTGAATTGGCCCTTTTCTTAATTATTAATACTTTCTAAAGCCATACCACGGAAGACCTGGACCTTTTACATTTGCTGCCCTTGTATCTAACAGGAATGATTCCAGAGAGACTGCTGGCAGGTTCTAGGAAGATATTCTGAGACTGACAGTTGCTTTGGGGAATAAAGAGACAGCATGTGTCTGCTTCCCCCCCCGCCCCCCATTCCGTTTCTTTAGCTCATTTTATCAAGTCATGCAAAGCTTTCACTAATACAATTGAGGCTTACAAACTGTTAGAAGAATTGCTGTCTTAATGAACATCATTTAAGGAAGACAGAAAGAAAGAAAGCAGGCGAGGGATGGGGAGAGAGAACAGAAGGCTGTTATCTCGCTGGTTTGGCTCCCTCTCATCCAGAAGGCCTGACTTTCCGGCAGTGGGAAGGAGGCCGGGTCAAATTATGGTAATTAGGATCTTATGTGGCAGCTCATGACTTGCATTTCCTTCATTTCATTGTTTCCCTTCATGTTTGCTGGAAGACTAAATAATACACTTCTATGTTTGTACCAAAGGATTATTCTTGGGATTCAGACGAGGAATGGCCATCAGAGAGCCTGTCTGGCTGGGTTTTCCAGAACGGTTTTCAGGGGGATAAAGGCAGGTGGTTTTGTAGAATAAGGTGACCAGTTTCCAACGGACTTTAAAGACTTTAGAAAAGGATCATGAGATTTTAAGAATTTCCCTGTGGATCTATTATCCAGGTGCTGACTACCTAGTTTGATTGTGCAGGGGATTATCAAAATCATTTATTTTCCCCTTCTGTGTTCTATTGAACATATTTTGCCTTCCAAGAGACTTAAGTTGTAGGTAAAGCCCACAGAGAGTTAGGTATAGTTTATTTTCTCATCAAATGGAGGTCACAGTAATTTCTCCTATCAGTCCAGCAAATGCCCTCTAGCCCAGGCTCTGGACTTTCCCATCCATAGTGAGATGTGATTGGCAACTTCTCGCTGATAAATAGAGATTCTGATTCTCTTCAGCTGCCAATCAACCACCATACAGATCACCTTTAAATTCACTTTATATTAAACAAGGATGGAAAAGAATGGCTTGGAACACCAAACTGCAGGATTATTTGGATGTTCCTGGAGTATATTTTAACAGAATCATAATTTCCAGGGGCTACTTTTGAGAAGAACCCATTAGAGAAACATTGGCTCTCAAATTTAGTGTGATTGCACACATCGCTGTGTGATGAACATCTGCTTTTAAAGTCGGGGTCCATACTGACAGCCATCCTAATTCTACTTCTTTGCTATCAACACCAGCTCTGTAGTTCCAATTACTCTACATCATTCCCCACCTAGCAAACTTACAGAGCCTTTCAGTGCATAGCCTTTTCTGGGCAACTTTGCCCACATTCTGATTATTATTCAAGTCACTAATGGTAGGAATATCAATGCTATGTATTCATCTTGTGCCAATGATGACAGCACTGAGGAGCGTCGGGGCTGGGATCATCTGGTCCACCTTTTCATTTTGCAGAAAAAACCAGGGCTCAAATTGACCTCCCCCCAAATCTGTTGGCTATTTAGAGCAGATCTGGCAAGAGAATGCAAAGGCTTCTTTATGTGAACGATTTACTGAAGTATGTGTATTATACTTCCATAGTCTATACAGGAAAGTATGCGTGTCATACGTGTAAGCTCAGGGAATTGACAAAGTGGGAACACCTGTCTGGATAGCACCCAGCTCAAGAAACAGAATCAGTACCTTGAATCTCCCTTCCCAACTATACTATGCCCCCTTGACCCCATCTTGACTTCTAGTACTTTAGACTAATTTTGATTTTATTTTAATAAATCCCAAATCCTGTAAATCAGCACTCTGCATCACCCCAGCTTCTTTGGATGCCACATTCTCCTAAAGGAGGTAACACAAAACAGTTCAGGGGTTTTAAAGGAGAGTCAAATGCTACCGGGAGGTCAGATGTCCATTATATCCACGTTGGCGGCTCTGTACTCTTTCACAATTAGGGACAAGGCCACTTGATTGGTGCCAATGTGCTAAAAAAACAAAACAGGCCAAACCCAGCTCCTGTCTAGTCAGCTGTGACTGTAAGGCCACCTAGTTGGTTCTTGGCCACTCTGATGACAGTTATAATTCTATAAAGTGTGAGTTACAATCATTCTTTAGAAAAATTTATTACCATTTTTGTGGCTATTGATTTTCCTTCTGATATATTACCATCCTTGATAATATTGCTTTTTCATCACCGACATCTTAGTGGATCCAGAGAAAGAAATATCATGAGTACTTAGTAAATTTCTTCACAATGAATAACCAACTTTCTACATCTCATTTTTGTAATGCAATGCTAGTCTTTCTGTTTGCTTGTTTTCATTTTGGTTGAAATAGTTTTCTGTGACAGCTGAAATGAAATACTCAGTTTTCTTATCTCTCCTCTGTTTTCTCCCTTTTCTCTGGGCAGTAATGTAAATCTACATGCTTCATTTACCACCCAGTTGTGCAGCTGACTGCATCTTATAAATGCTAGCAAATAGCAGGATCTGAGACAGACGGATGGTCAGCTCACAGGATATCTGTGAGATCTGCCTGTTTTGGTCACGTATCCCTTTGCACAGATACTTATCAAAGCTTTATGGATGGGAATATAAGTGGCTGCAAAATTGGGTCTACCAGCTGTCCAAACTCTTTCAGCATGTCTGTTGATCATCTTATTTTTCTGCTCTGTAAGTTACTGAATATGGGAAAAACAGAATAGATCTTCCTTGTCTAGTAAATGAAGGGCTAACGTTACAGTAGTAAAAACAAGGTACAGGAAAACAAAGTGTTTGGGTTTCCTCTCCCGAGAGCATTTTATACAGCTATGTGCCTTCTTCCCCAGAGGCAGCAGAATTCTTTTGATATTTGAGTCTGGAAGCATGGGTAAGAGCCAAAAATGAAAAAGCTATTTAGTCATGGATAGTACCATGTCAAAGTGAACTGAAATAAGTAGCCATGATGGAGGTGATGAATTCATCTGTAATATAGTTTGGACTCACAGAGAATTCTAGTAATTTTTGGATTCAAAATGGGAGAGATATATGTTGTAGCTTCCAAGAAAGAAGCTGGCCATACAGAGATCTCTCAGATTTAAAAAAAACAAAAACAAAACAACCAACCAACCAACCAAACACCCTAGGCTGCCAGCATGCTAGCTAATGAGGAGGCTAAGAGGCACACGCTTCTATCCACTCTCCTTCCTGGGGTGTATACCTGTGTGGCGCTCTATCCTTTGGATGGTTGTAGGCAGCAAGCCCCTGCCTATGGAGGGAGGGATGGAGGGCAGAGATAGCACTGAGGGGAAAATGCTTTACCTTTGACTTAATTAAACTCTTTTTCATTATGCCAGAACTAGCCCCATCAATAAAATGTTGCCCACATGCTCGGTTCCCAGCCTTTTGAAATTTCCTTTGTACTTTTGTGTTTGTTTTGTGAACAAACAAAGTTTCCTGAAGCCAGGGAAGTCTAAGCCAATGACCCCTCCACTTCCTCAGATCAGATCACAGGAGTGACAGCTTCGTTACTGGAAAGGAATCAGCTCAGAAAGACAGTTCCAATTACACCGACAAGAAGCATGGAGAGAAAGGGGGCAGTTGTGGAGGTAACAAGAGAATATTAATCATAGAAAAACAATGAGAAAATCTGGAGCTTATGGAAAATATTCCAGAAAGTTCAAGATGCTCTATTCATGCTTTTCATTTATGTCAATGACATACAGAAAGACCAAATGACTTGGTGATAAAGCCACACATTTGAATAATATTTTTATAGATATGAACTGCTTTGCTTATCCTGTCTTGTTTGATTCTTATTTGAACCGGCAAGTAGAGAGATATATAATATATTCATTTTGTGTACAAGGAAATGAAGCTCCAAAAGGTTGTCACTGGTTCAAAGTCACAAATGACTAGAAATCTGGTAGTCTAGCAAGCAGTCAAGTGTGAGTTTCAGTGCACTAGAATGTCCTTTTTAATGTATTTCAGGCGGGTAAGTTATAGCAGATGACATAAATTGTAATAACCAAGATTATGATAGCCTGTTCTAGACACCATGGGTTTCAAAAGGAAGAAATGATGTGATGTTGTTCACAGGTGGTTTACAATTTGGTTGGAGAGTGTGGCCTCCATCCTGACACTGCAGGACTGGATGGTACCAAAAAAAAAGTGTAAGCAAATTCCAGAAAGGAGACCTAAGTATGGCCAGGCCAGGCTGGGAAGGTTTTCAGATGGAAGGCAGGATCTAGATGAACTGAGCAATGTACAGAAGCGGGTTCTGCCTGTGGGGAGAGTGGTGGGGTGTCTGAATATGACCCAGGGAGCAAAAAAGCTACTTGGGAAGCATCTTGATTTTTAGTTACATATAAGAAGATTTGGGAATTTGTGGGGAGAATTGCCACAGGTGGTGAATAGACCAGGCTATGAGGACTCAAATCATTTAAAGCCTCAGCATACACTTCAAGACTCGGATTTGCTTTTGGAAGCAACCAGGCAGCCAGGCCGGAGCACAGAGCCCTGGCAAACACAGATGATCCATTTGGCTTCTGCTACTCAGCCCTGCTGCCACCAGCTTTCTTCTTGTCTTGCAAGGCAATTTTGAATACAAAAAGATAGCAGGATAAATCAAGAAATTCAGAAACCCAGTGACAGATTTGGTTGGCTGGCAAATTTTACAATGTGTAATGTTACTTTAGTGCCTTCATTACATGGTAGAGAGAGGAAAAACTCCTGGAAAAAGTTAGGGCCTGAAATCAATATGAATGTTGACAAAGACTCTTATATAGGACGTCACTCCTCCTCGAGGATGTATACGGAGGGGAATTCTCTCAAAGAACATCTAAGTCAGCCACAGGGCTTGTAATAATGGAAAGCAACAGCTTATGAATGGAGTAATTTTTGTTTTCCTACAGTTCTTTAAGGTATCCAAATCTTTTTTAAAAAAGATTTTATTTATTTGACAGAGAGAAATAAAGAGTGAGAGAGGGAGAGGGAGTGCACGGCAGAGGGAGAAGGAGAGGGAGAGGGAGAGGGAGAGGGAGAAGCAGGTTCCCTGCTCAGCAGGGAGCCCAATGATGGCCTTGATCCCAGGATCCCAGATTATGACCTGAGCTGAAGGCAGATGCTTAACCGACTGAGCCACCCAGGTGCCCTATTCCAAACCCTTTCTAAGGTACACATGGATTTCGTAGAAAATGATGGGGAGACAGCGACTGGTGCCTGACAATAGGAGCCAGTTTCTTCTGGTAGGTGGGGTAGTAGGACATGCAGCTGGAATCTAGGTTGCTCTGTTAATTTTGTTTTTCTCATGGCAGCATCCTGTGCAGATAGTTGAAGGTGGTTGGAACATAAAAAAGGCCAGAAACCCAGTAGAGTTAAAGAGGTCCCCATTAGCATTTCTCCCAACCTCAGGAGTCTGTTGGGGTTTACAAGCTTTAAAACTGACCTATTCCCTTACCTCTGTCCCTAGGACTGTGCTAGATTGTCTCCATATATTTTATTAAGAACATCATATCCTCATGAGGTATAGTATGAAAGAGAGAAAGAGAGAGAAAGAGAGAGAGAGAGAGAGAGAATTTAAATTGTGCAGGTTGGCTACTGGCCTCCATTCTAGTTAGGGAAGGCAAGCTGTCAGCGGGCATGTGTCAGGGGCTATAAATTCATCTATACTTGCTCCTTCTCAGGTCCCCTGTGCTTTCCATAGTGTGAGCATCTTGCCATGGTGTGTATTTTATTTTATTTTATTATTTTCTTTTTAAATTTTTATTTATTTATGATAGTCACACACACACAGAGAGAGAGAGAGAGAGAGAGAGAGAGAGAGGCAGAGACATAGGCAGAGGGAGAAGCAGGCTCCATGCACCGGGAGCCTGATGTGGGACTCGATCCCGGGTCTCCAGGATCACACCCTGGGCCAAAGGCAGGCGCCAAACCGCTGCGCCACCCAGGGATCCCCATGGTGTGTATTTTAGTCTAAAGAAATTATTTTTCAAAAAAGCATAGTCCATAAATGCAAGAATGGTGCTCAACCAGGAAGCAACAATTGCTTCCCATGCTGGTGGGAAGAAAAGTTTGATGTGTTGGATATAGACACACGGTGGTGCTTTCCTAAAGGGATTCTCGAGGGCAATTGGCTCTACATAACTTTTTGCCCTGACACTGACTTTATCCACAACTTCTGTGTAAATGCAGTCTTGTTGAAAGATGAGAGAGAGAATGAGTGAAGGTGAAGAGAAAGATGATAGAAGCAGCAAGTATGGCATCGAGGACTCTTTCACCAACACTTCAGGACACTGTGTCCCTGCCCATGAGTGGTCCCAAGTTCCAACTGTTCAAGTAGCATCTTTCTCTCTGGCTTTAGCAAGTCTCAGTGCATTCACAGGAGGAAGGCAGGGAAAAGACGGCCCTACCCTCATTAAAAACAAAAAAAACCCCCACAAAAGTCAAGGTACTGACTGGCCTCAGTCAGTGAGAAAGCATTAGACATTGAACTGTGGATTCAGTTTGTCTTCTTACATGTATAATTTAAGCACAAAATAGAGCACTACATGCTTTCTCAACAGCGAGAGAGCAAACATAACAAAAAAAGGTTTTTATAGTCCCATTGGAGGAAGCCCTACAATAGATTGAAAAGATAAAGTGTGAAATGGTGTGTGAAGAGAATGAGCTAAGTTAACGGAGGAGTCAGTCTGAAAAGCTGTAGCTGACAGGATTCGGGATGGAGGATGCTGATGCCTTCTGGAAAGCGTGGTAGTGAATAGTCTGTTGATACTCCTTGATACATGCTGAGCTCTCCAACAGGCTGTAGGTGATTCTGTACTGCTTATTTGACTACATTAGTTGACCTAAGTCACGTGTCAGAGATTATGAGAACAGAGCTAGGAAATCTGCTGAGAATACTCTTCATGGAGGAATTGCGTTTTCTTCCATGTGTGAACAAAGAGAAATGGTTTCTACTCTGTCTATGGTACTATGCATGATTTATAAAAGCATCACTAGGGACAGGTTGTGTTGTATGGGGTTTAAGAATTCAATGAGAAAGAATGTAAGGAAGACAATCATCTCAAATCTATTGTTCTCATGCTTTCTATTGTTTTAGGACATGTGACTACACTGGGAATGAGCTCACATTACTTTTTGGCTTCATACCTGCTGTGTTTCAAGAAGTCACCTGAATTATACTGAAAGCACTTGTAAGACTCTCCTATACCTGAAGGGCAGAGAGCCGAGTAAGGAGAACAGGAGGCCTCAGGGATCATGCTAGGAGGGTTTCTGCGTGATTCCCAATGCAACGGTGAGCATGAGCCCACTTCAGAAGGGAAGAATATCTGCCATATTGCCCGCTGCTGAAAACATTTAAAAGACAACAAAACAAAGCATGAAGGTAAGTGGCTTGTGATAGCAAAGAGGCAGCATGATAATTACAGGTTGTAACTAGGCCTAGTCGCACCCGGGGCATGATGAGAGAATTTTCTAGAACTGTCTTGTTGGTTCTGAACAATGCTGGGCTTTTAGTAAATATATTACATTGTCTCTTTAAAAGTTATTGTTCTAATAATGCAAATGCATTCATATGATCTGGGTAATTAAACTTAATTGTGTAATTAGAACAAATGAGCAGAATTAGATTGCACTAACCATATGTAACAACATTATTAGGTACATAAATCTTTTCTCCAGTTTTATATGGAACCCATCCTCCTGCCCCTCAGAGTAGCCCACAATGAGCTGTCCCACAAGACCATGAACTGTCATCTTGTGTTGTTCAGGATGGCACCTATCATTTCAGTCCCCCTTACTCCCCCCGCCTACAAGGAATTATACACGGCACTAGAGATTACATGAGGTATGCTAGTGAGGACCCATGCCTAAGTAACAGATTTAGAAAGTCGATTCTATGACAGTAATAATAGCTGCTATTTATTAAGCAATACATTACACCAGGTATTATATTAAAGCAATCATTTAATATATAATTTCATCCAAAATTGGATAACTCTAAGAGGTAGATGTTATTCTTATACTTACTTGACAGAGGAGGAGGCTGAGCAGATAGCAACACAGCTACAGGTTATTCTAAAGCTCAGCTCTTAATTATGCTACTTTGATAAAACTGACTATTTTAATTCTAAATATTGCCAGTTAAAGAAAGCCTCCACTCCCTGCCTTTATATCTTTCTTTGTAGACAGCTGGATTTTATATAAACATTTCAGTCTATAACCAGTAGCTGAGCCAGGTATGGACCATTGAGCTAGGGTAGGAAAATTTTCAAAGTGAAATTGTTTCCATCTAGCTGTATTGCTCCTTGCTGAGTGTTCATTTAATACCCATGGATCATGAATTGTTTCCAAGAAGGGAAGTTGGGGGTAGTGGAGTCTCTGTCCACAGAGAAGGTCTGGCATGGACACAGACATGGAGTTATAGAAGGGCCCAGCACACGAGGGTTAGTGTGTCTGCAATGTAGGGGATTTGGGGTTGGAGAGGAGGACTGGTGGAACAGGTGGGGGTCAGAACACAGGGGCATTGTTGGTCTTGTCAATGCTCATGGAATGAAATCTGTAGGAGGTGGGAGTCTATGGATGTGCTAGTGAGGTTAAAGCTTAAGCAACATTACTACTACTGAGATTTGTCCTTCAGAAAGAAAAAACTAGCACTAGTGTGGAGAATGAACTTCTTGAGGGAGCAAGTGCAGACAAGGATTACTGCCATAGTCCACTTGAAAAAAGATGAGGCCCTGGAGAAGGAAAGAAGTGGCCAGATTCTCCAGACATTTCCAGCTTAAGATCAACTGGATTTGGATAGTAAATAAAAACAGGTTGGTAGATTTAAGGTCAATATTAAGCAAGATTACAAGGAGGAGTGATTTTTCTTTTTATTGTTGTTTTTTGGTGTTTTTTTGGAGAGAGGGAGGGAGAGGGAGAGAGAGAGAGAGAGAGAGAGAGAGAGAGAGCAAGAGCCTGTGAATGAGCAGTGGGGCAGGGCTAAGGTAGAGAGAGGGAGAGAATCTCAAGCAGACTCCGCGCTCAGTGTGGAGCCCCAAGTGGGGCTCGACCTCATGACCCTGAGATCATGAACTGAGCCAAAATTAAGAGTCGGATGCTTAATCAACTGAGCCCCCCAGAAGCCCCAAGAGATTCTTGCCTCCCCTAGGAAAGGTTAAATAAATTAACTGTTGGATATGTTGAAGTTGAAAGAACCATGGGATATTTAGCTGGAGGTGTTCAGACAATAGATGGAGCCTCAGGTTGAGTAGGGCTAGAGGTCTAGATATTCATTTACTACAGGTATTTACTGAGTGCCTACTAAGCTCCAGGCCTATTTTAGAGACTTGGGATAGAGCAGTGTAGAGCCATCAACATGTACGTGGCTAGTAGAGCTGGGGTGTGCTGAAATCCTCAGCAGTGCAACAGCAGGAAGAAAGGATATCTGAGGCCAGAACCCTGAGGAATCTGCACCCAAAATGCGGGTGGGAAAGGGGGAGGAGAGAGGTAAAGGGACTGAGTCAGAGTGGTGAGAGGGGCAGGAGTACACAGCATTATAGGGAATAAAGCGAACAGGGTCCAGCTTTTTAATTTAAAACATTTTTTTAAAAGATTTTATTTATTCATGAGAGACACAGAGGGGCAGAGACATAGGCAGAGGGAGAAACAGTCTCCCTGAGGGGAGGCTGATGTGGGACTTGATTCCAGGGCCTGAGGTTCATAACCTGAGCCAAAGGCAGACACTCAGCTACTGAGCCACCCAGGGGCCCCTAATTAAAATTTTTTTTTAATGTGGTTAAAAAAACCCAAATAACCTAAACTCCACCATCCTAACCATTAAGGTATATGGTTCAATTTTATTCACACTCCCCATTTCTCCCTCCCCCCAGCTTGTGGAAGCCAGCATTCTGACTTCTATGGGTTTGGCGACTTTAGATACACCACATAAGTGGGATTGGGCAGTATTTATCTTTTTGTGATTGGCTTATTTTCTTAGTGTAAAGTTCTCAAGGTGCATTCATGCTGTAGCATGCGACAGGATTCCCTTCTTTCTTAAGGCAGGATAATTTTCCATTGTTTGTGTATGCCATGTTCTGTTTATCCATTCATCCATCAGTGGCCACCTGGGTTGCTTGCACTTCTTGGCTGTTGTGAATAATACTGTCCTGACATAGGTGTGCACATACCTCTCTAAGACTCTGCTTTCAATTCTATTGGATATACACCTAGAAGTTGGGGTACTGCATCCTATGATAGTTCTGTTTTTAATTTCCTGAGGAAACACATACTGTTTTCTACAGTCCTTTTTTTTTTTTTTTTTTGCTTGTTTGTTTTTTCCACAAACTGTTTATTTTCCATCAACCTTATTTCCATTTTGTTTGCCTTTGTGGAAGAGCAGCTTAGGATGACTCAATGGTTGCTCCTATCCATTCAGTGGCCTGAGGAGTGGGAGGCCTGGGCCAGTCTTCAGTGGCAGGCTGGACGCTCTAGTCTTGGGTAGGGAACTGTTGAAAGGCACAGAAAGCACCTGCCCGCTTTCAGACCAACCAGTCTGTGAATTCAGGTTGAGCAGCAGTGAACTCAGGAGCTGGAGCAGCCACTCACCCTGAAATTCCTCCTTGGTCACAGCCTGTTCAGCAGCAGCCTGCTCTTCCTTTTCAATGTCTTCAGGATCTCTGTAAGAGTAGACCTCAGGCATGACCTCCCATGGGTGCTCATGGGAAATGGTGCCGCACACTTGCAGAACCTCCCGGGCCAGCACCCACCACATCAGACCCACTGAGTGAGCTCCCTTATTTGTGGCAAGGGATGGCAATGCCACATAGCACAGAGGAGAGTCTGTGTTACACAGAGTGATGGTAGGAAGGTCCGCATAAGACGCAGGCTGGTGGTCAGCGCTGGGATCAGTAACCACCAGAAGTCTCAGCACCTGGAAGGCTGCCTGGATGTGGTTAGTGAAGGTTCTAGGAGTGAAATGGCCAGCCCTGGGAATGGTTCCAGTAGCAGCAGCAAACTTCATGCAGCTCGCCGGCCATATTCCTGGATGATATGACATGACGTCAACTGGGTTTTCAGTGGCAACAATGACATAAGCTGCCAGCATAAGCTTCTCTCAGGTTCTCCTGAGATTCATGATGTAGATCCCATCGCCTTTCCCTCCGTAGATGTACTATTCCATTTGGAAGTCAAGGTTGGTCCCAGCTAAGTGGGTTCCCTGTTGCAAGGAATTTGAGGACATGCTCATCCTTCATATGCAGGACACCAAGGTCTCCAGATATTGTCAAGGTTTCCCTTTCAGTTACAACAGGAATGCAAAACAGTGCCAGATGGACCCTTCCCTGGGTAGCACAGAAAGGCAGTCCACTTGGTTTTTGATATCACTGTCTTAATTCTGACTACAAAAGATAGAAATGACAGCTATTTGGCATAATAGCTGTCTGTGTGTTGAGTGGAAATGTGCATCATTTTTAATCCTCAAAACAACATTCTGAAGTGGTATTATTGCCACAGTTCGCAGATGAAGTATAGAAATGTTAATAGGCCAAGGAACTAGTTAGGGCCTGGGACTTGAATTCAGGTCTCTCCTAATTTTCAGATGCAGCCATTTTCATGTTTTATTTCTTTTTTTAAAAAAGATTTTATTCATTTATTCATGAGAGACACACAGAGAGAGAGGCAGAGACACAGGCAGAGGGAGAAGCAGGCTCCCTGCAGGGAGCCCAACATGGGACTCGATCCCAGGACCCCAGGATCAGGCCCTGGGCTCAAGGCAGCAGTGAGCCACCAATGTGAGGGCTGAGCCACCAAGCCTGCCCTCACGTTTTATTTCTGGTGCCAAGTGCCTGTTTTCCCAAATTCCCTAGGGATTTATGAAATGTTTTTCACCATTTGGAGAGTATTTCATGAATTACAAGGTAACATTTAAAAGAACTGGGAGTCAGGAGTCATATTGCCACTCTCATAATTCTAGCCCCAAAGTCTTAAGTAATCATTTCTCTCCACGCAGCACGTGGAAGCGGGTCGTTCCTACACACTGCCAGCGACACCCAGGCTGGCACCACAACAAGCCTCTCTTCTTCAGCGCGGTGTCTGCATTGTAACCGGTTGCTGTCATTGTTCAAAATTAATGAATAGTTTGCAAACTAGCATCACTTCTGTGAAAGTTGATGGACATATTAATTATACCTTATTTAGATTTCACAGTTGCGTGACCCAGATTCTTCTCTTCTGCCAAATTTCCAAAGAGGCAGTGGCATTTTAAAAACTTCAGTTAAACATAGTTAGTGTATTAAAATGCAAACAATGGAGGAATTGGCCATGCAGAAATGGGAAGATGATGAGCTTAGTTTATCTGACTTCAGGACTAGAGTCAGATAGTCCATTTTCAGGGTTTTTGGTTGATTCAATAGAGCACATATTTCCCTTCTGGGGTTTTATTAAAATCTTTTGTAGGCACTGTATCTACTCTATGTCTCCTTTCTATTATACAAGGATCAAGGCATTTACTGGAAGACTGATCCCAGCTGCTGATTAACAACATCCTCAGTGCATTAGATCTCTTGTTTTGGGTGTTTATAATCTACATTGATAGAAGATTGGGATGCACACAGGGGTTTGAATCTTGGCTTCACAATTTCATATTGAGCTACTGCCAATAGGACAGGCATTATGTAGATGCTGAGGATATGGTAATACTTATGATACAGCCCCTGCCTATGGGAGCTCAAAGGGGGCCCTGCTGGGGGCAAACAAGTAAGCGGGTAATTCAGTACCCTAGGACAGGGATATGATCGCAGGGAGAGAGGGATGACAGGAAATATGCAGGAGAGATCCCTATCCTAGTAGTTTAGTGGAGGATTAGGTCAGGGAAAGCTGCCTGGGGGAAATGTTGTCTAACTGTTTCAGTGTTTCTCAGGCATCAGTATGCACCAGACCCAGGTGACTGAATCAGAAGACTGTCAAAATAGACATTTCTGGAATTTCTGATTCTGTACATCTGGGGCCTGAGAATGTGAATTTCTAACAAGTTTCCAGTTGATGCTGATGCTGCCTGCTTTGGGACCACATTTCAAGAATCACTTGTCTAAGCCAAGATCTGAAGGAGGGTGAGAATGGAAAATGTGTGTGTGTGTATGTGTGTGTGTGGCCCATACTTGTGCTCACCCATGGGAGGTGGAGTGCTGGGTAGAAGGATATTCCAAAGGGAAAAGAATGTACAAAGGCTTGAAGATAAAAGAGAACATGGCATACCTGGGGACATCAGTATTGTAGAGTTGAGAGTATAAGAAGTTGTGAGGTGTGAAGCGATGGTATCAGGAGTGACAAATTGCAAAGGACCCACAAAGGACTCCATGCTAAGGAGTTGAGTCATGGCAGTGGGAAGCTGCCAAGTGGTTCGGTCAGGAGAGTAATGTGATGGGATATGCATTATAGAAAGGTCTCTCTCGCTTCACTGTGGATAACAGGACGGAAAGGGCAACATAGGAGCAGGGAGACGAGTTAGGAGGGCCTTGCAGTGACTCAGGAGAAAGATGATGGTGGCTGTGTGGAGACTGCTCTTTGCCAAGGAGAGGGCTGTGGTGGATTGAAGTCAGCCACAAAGTCCTATATCCCTCTTCCCATTGAGAGATGAGGTCTATATCTCCTCCCTTTGAATCTAGGTAGGCTTATGATTGGTTGGCCAACAGAATAAGGTAAAAATAATGCTGCATCAGATTCCAGGCCCAGTTTTGAGAAATTGGCAGCTTTCTTCAAGATCCCTCCATCTTGGAGCATTTGTCATGGCTCCCTGGTCTGCCTCATGAGATGACCGACAGCCTTGCTGGAGAGCCTCTGTGGAGAGGTCTAAGACCCCCTGGAGAGGGAGGGTGCCAGCTTTCTGCTTCTCCCTGCCAAGTGCTGGGTATGTGAGTGAAGACCTCATGGACCTTTCAGCTCAGCCCAGCTGCTGGCTGAATGTCACCAAGTGACCCCTGGCAATGCCATGTAGAGCAGAAGAATTGCCTTGCAGAGCCCTGCCTGAATTTCTGACCCACAATATTATGAATGTAATAGAATGGTTGTTGCTTTATGCTGCCAAGTTCTGGGGTAGTTTGTTCTGCAATAATAGATCACCAGAACAGTTTTAGTAATTGACACACACAGAACACCAATATCTAAGGGGCGGGTGGGGGGAAGAGAGACCCTCAAAGCAGAATAAATTTCAAGGAAAGAGAAAAACAAGGAGAATATGGTGTTGTGGAAGCCAAAAGAAGACAGGGCTCTAGGCAGGAAGGAGTGGTTAGCAGAGATAAATGCTACAGAGGAGCAGAAAAGGATAAAGACCAAACAGTGTTTCTTATATTTAGTGGCACAGAGGTCACTGTTGACATTGGGTGACATTGGTGAAAATCTAATAAGCCAGAAGACAGCTTATAGTGAGGAGACAGAAGGTGAAAGTAACTCTGTCAAGAAGCTTCAAGGAGAGGGGGTAGCTCTGGGGGTTTGTAGGGTTGAGAAAATGTTTTTATTTTTAAGTTATCAGACTTGAGAGCACATCTCATACTGATGGGAAGAATGCCAGGAGAGGGTGAAGAGAGGTCCTGGGGCAAATGATACTGTGAAGTTCTGCATAACACAGAGAGCTGGGTTCCAAATACAGGCAGAGGGATTTGCTTAGGGTGGAAGGAGGGACCCTTCTTCCACTGTGACAGGAGAGAATAGGAAAATGAGGGTGCAGAGGAAGAGAAATGTGAAGATGCGTAGCAGCTGTAAGGTGACTCTTATCTGATGGCACCTCTTTCTCCTCTGAGGTAGGAGACAAGGCTGTGTGCTTAGAGAGGTGGGGGAATTGGGGAGATGAGACTTTCAGGAGATTGGGAAGGCTTGGGATAGCCACTGTGGGGATAGCAGAGGACCAAGCAGAGAGACCCAGGACTGCATCCATGAAAATGGTACCTACTTCTATGCTTGTGTGATCTTCTTTTCCCTTTGGTCCCATCTAATGGTCCAGGGCTAGAATCAAGGAAAAGCAGACAGTTTGGATGAATGTTGGGTTGGCATCTTGGAGGACTTGTATAAGGACACATAGTAAAGGACTTCAGGATGCTGGCAAAGGAAGGACTGAAGTAAGGGTGCACGCATCAGAAAGCCAATGATGACAGAGAAGAGTCAAGTTTGAGGGATCAAGGTCTTGATCAGCTTGAAGGAGAGAGGATGGGGATCTGATTTTGCTTTTTCAGAGGTTCTAGGTAATGGCAGAGTCCAAGGTCTAGAGTTGGTGGCTGGGGTGCACAGGAACTGAAGGCAAGACAGAGAGGAAATCTATGTGGATGGTCTCTGACAAGGTCTCTGGAGGTTTGAGGGTGAAGGAAGACTAGGGGGCAGCTGCCAGAGTGTTCACAAAGTGTGCAAGCCTGGGAGGTTTGGCTGTTATCCCATTCTACAGGAGAAGAAACTGAGGCATGGAGGTCACATAGCTATTGAGTAGCAGAGCCAGGCCTCTGAACCCAGGGAGTCTGGCTGCAGAGTTTCATGCTCTACAACACGAAGTGGCCTGTCATCACGTAGATGGGAAAATAGCTGTAGAAGGCTCACGTGTGGGGAGGAGAAGAGGGAAGGCCAGGTTTCTGGGACACGTGTAGCATTCCAACTGGATCTTGAAGAATAATTGTAGTTCACACATATTTGGCCAGGAATTATGGCAAGTAATGTACATGAAATCATTCCATTGAATTGACCTCTCCTGATGTCCCTCCATGGTGGGCTCAGTCATCACTGTCTCCATTTTATTTTTTAAAGATTTATGAGAGAGAGAGAGAGAGAGAGAGAGAGAGAGAGAGAGAGAGAGAGAACACACACCTGCAGGGGTTGGGGAGAGGGAGAGAAGGAATCTCAAGCAGATTCTCTACTGAGTGTGGAACCTGATGTGGGGCTCAATCCTATGGCCCTGATTCATGACCCTGAGATCACGACCTGAGCCAAAACCAAGAGTGGACACTCCACCGACTGAGCCCCCCAGGTGCCCCTCACCACCCTCACGCTAGAGAAGAGGACACTAAAACACAAAGTAGCTCAGCACTGGCTGAATGTGACAGACCACATGTTGGAGCCTGGATTGTAACTGAGGCAGGCTGGTGCCAGAGCCAGGGCACCCAACCACTGCCCTGTAGGTGCCTCAGCCCGGAAGCTCCAGGAGGACGGTGGGAGGGGAAAGAGGCCTTGAGGTCAGCGGGAGTGTGTGTTGGCCATGGCTGGAGGAGGTGTGTGTGGGAAATCAGTGGATGTTATAGGTTCAGGGAGCTCCTGTAGGGTACACATAATGGCTGGAAAGCTGGAGAAACAGAGTGAGGGAATCAGGGTAAGTATTCCTTCTAGGTGAGTATGAAGAGCTTGGGTACTTCTTGGGTCAATTTGTGGAGTGGTGATGTCTGTGGTTGGCATGTCTCTGCCTCCCCTACCCCTACACCAGACCTCATGCCCCTTAGTGACAGTCAACCGATGCTGGCTAGGTGACGCAAATGCTCATAGAGGCACAAGGGCCTGAGGTGGTGTGGTCGCCACCCACACACGGGGTTGTGGGAGAATCAGCTGATTCATAGTAGAGTTGGGCTTTAGATGAGTGGAGGTAGGGACCCCTTAGAGCCCCTGACAATGACAAATCTGAGCCCCCCACCCTTGCTCAATCTTGTGGTTCCAATGGCATGGGAAGGACATTCTGAGAGCTAAGTGGTGCTCAGGGTCTGTCAACTGTGGCACCTGCGGCCCTGCCACCCTGAGAGGACCTGGGTCTTTCTCTTTCCTCTGAAGCAGGGCTGTGGCCTCAGGAAGCTGAGCCCAGGTCCTCATGGAAGGAGCTTGTGGGAGCACTGTTTGGAGAAGGAGAACAGATTAAATACACCCCCGAGTCTCTCCTCGACATCAAACCTGCACAGCCCAACAAGCAGCTGGTGACATTAGGCTGCCACAGTGCCTTGGTTCAATCACAAGGGGTCCCTGTCTTCTCCTTTCCTTTCACGTGGGGGAATTTCTCAAAAGAACACGATTTCTGCTGTGTCTCCACTCCACCTCTGCCTCCTGCTCAGTCACTCAGATAGGGAGGGAGAGAACACAAGAGGTTTTCTCAGCCAGCAGCAGCCAGAGAGGACCCGGATACGCTCTGCCCAGTTTTCTGTGCTGTAATTAAGTAAGACAAGCAGTTTTCTCTGAAGTGCTGGTGATGAGCCACTGGGGATTTCTGGGAAGGTTGCCTTTGGGAGTTTGGATCAGGCCAAGGGAATAATTAGCTGCAAAGGGAAGTGAGGAGCTGCAGACAGAGCAACGGGGAGAGCATCCTCAGGAAAAGCCTCGTGACTCCTTATTCCCAACAGGCCCTGGGCCCGTGGTGACCGAATTGGGAGGGATGGGGGTGTCCGCCAATGGGCTTCAGGGCTCATTTGAGTACCATTCCCTGCTTACCCCTTGATCCCTGTTTTCTAGGAGCACCGGGGAGGAAGATACCAAGTGCTCAAGCCTGAGTGCTCATCTCCAAACACATCAAAGAACATACAAGGATCCATTAAAAATGATACATGGAACATGGTCCTTTCAAGTCAGAAAATGAAGACGAGAGGCAGCTTCTTTCTCTGCAGGCCGCGCTGTCACCTGCAGGGCTACAGTTGAACTCCCTGCAACAGTGGCCCAGACCACCTGACGCTCGGGACCTGATATCCCTGTGCCCTCTGGAAGATGCTGGAGCATAACCAGCAGGATGGCCAGGGCTCACTAAGTCTGAGCACGGTTTTACTTCTCAATGGGGCTGCTTGTCACAGTCGAATCGGGAGTGAGGGGTATCCAGTCTTGAGCTGTGTTTGTTCCCCTTGTTTTTTTTTTTTTTTGTTCCCCTTGTAAAGGCGTGTCACAGCTTCGTACCTCGTGAGATTAGTTACCCCCCAGTCTAGCAGCCCGGCCACCCACGGTGACTCTCACAGTCCCGTGCTATAAAGTAGGAGACTAGGCACAAGGGAAATATGCGATGAACAGAACCCCTCACCTAAACGTCAGGATAAATATCTGGGACATTGCAGTGGCATTTTCTTGTCAGTTTAAGAGCGGAGATTCTTCAGGTGTGGTCCTGGGACCACCAGCAGATTATTCATATAACCCGGGAGCGTGTTAGGATTCTCACTCTTGGCACCTCCTCCCCCACCCCAGGTAACAGACACCCTGGGAGTAGGGCCCAGCAGAGGAGGCCTTGGGAGATGATTCTGAAGCCCGGGGTTATGTGGGAACCATGAGTAAAAGAGGGAGCAGTCAGGGGGCTCTTGTGCCCGGACTAGGACTTGGGGTGTTTCAGACCGGAGATGTCTTTGCGAGAGCTTGGGAGGAAGGCCTGAGAGAGAGGATCATATTGGCAGCAGGGGTGGGGGAACCCATAGGTACCTTGGTAGCATGGATTTGAGGTGTGGTTTAAAAAAATTTGCTCTGTTTGGTATTGTATTGTAGTAACGGCAAAGTGTCGTATTTCCAAATAATTTATCAGTGTAGGCAGATAATTTCGGCGGTAGCCCAGATGACTTTGGACCCACAGAAGGGATTTACTTCCTAGTCCTTCATGTCTATGATGTTCACCACAACAAAGCTTTGGTGTTATTAGGAATGCATTTAGATTTATATCCACTGGATCTAGATCCCCTCTTTGGCATTGGTCTGGTACTAGCTAGCTCATACCTTAAATCCAGACTAGAAAATATGGACAGAGGCTATTTTTGAAATTACATTCTCCTTCTCTTCTTCCCAAACAATGCATTCTGAGATTCTGATACGAATAGGAGGCATTTTAGGGCACATGTGGAAAATCACGATTTAAGAAAAATGTGAGCATGCATTTTTTATGTTCTGAGAAGCTAAGAAAAAAATACAGAAGAGAAAGTTCAGAGAATCTAGGAGAAACCCTGAAGAATAAGCCTTTTAGCCAAGAAGAAAAATTGTTAGTTGTTGGCTATATTCAGAAGATTTGCATTTTTAAAGTTAATGACTTATATAATAAAAGGTTCCAGTTAAATTATTATAGTGGCTGCTTGCTTCAGGGCAAGTGAAAACCTTTGAGGTTTTAAATCATATTCTTCAGTCTGGCAGGAGAGGGCATTTTAAATTCCTGCAAACTATTTCTTTAATCTCTGTAACTTTTCTCTACCTGATCCCCTATATGTAACTGGCAGGAAAATGAAAAAAAAAAAATTTTTTTTTTTTTTTTTTTTTTTACAAAAAAAGTTGGTATTCAGGCACGAATGGGTAGGTAATGTTAAGATTGCTGAGGCTTCCCTGGAAATATTATTTGGTTGGTAACCTATGAAAAATTAGTAGCTGTATTTAACTGCCTGAATATAGCATATTATGGTTATCCTACTTTTGAGCCTTGGTGTGATTCAACCTTTGACCTGTGCATTGACAATGACTCTTGAAATCAAACCCATCCCAGAAAAGCTAGCGATTTAACCGTTTTAACTGTAACGATGGCTCAGCATTTGCCTTGCATCAAAGAGGCAGGGCAAGTGGAAATTTTACAGTGTGGTTCTGCTCTAATGTAGAAAGATGCTAAGAGTCATATATTTTGCCTCCTGACTGAGGACTTTAATCCAGCATGCTCTGGGTACTGCAAACAGAGATCCTCAGAGCAAAACTCCATAAAAGGAACAAAATCAGATAGAATTGAATATACAAAAGCACTTGAATAAAATGGACTGTATCTTGATGCCCAGAATATAAGTAGTCAAAAAACTCTTTTTCCATAAAGCTCAAGTTCTGGAAAAACACTGGGACATAGTGATGCGCATTTACGTAGAGGCTTTACTGGGGTTTAAGCTCTGGAAGCCTGATGTGGGGCTTGATCCCAGCACCCTGAGATCATGACCTGAGCTGAAGGCAGACACTTAACTGACTGAGCTACTCTGGCTCCCCTGTATAATATTTCTTAAATTTACCTAACTGGAGAGCACTTTGGTTCTGCTGTGGAGAATCATGACAGCCTGGTGCTAATTGTGATGGCCTTTTGGGCGGTGCTGATGGGGCTGTGACTTCCCCGTCATGAGTAAGGACAATCAGGGCTGATCAGGACCAGGTATAGAAGTCCCCCTCCATATCAGGGCAGGGCCCACCCTGACTCCCCCACAGCAGCACCCTGCCTGTCTGGGGTCAGCTCACCAAGACGGTGGGTGAGGTACAGCCAGCAGCCCCTCATTGCCCCATCAGTTCCTGGGTGAGGGAGAGACCCCCCAGAGGGCCTCTCTGGCTCTGAGACAGCTGCTGTGGATGACAGGGAGACTGGGCGGCTTCATTTACATTCAAGCAGCTGTGATCCCATACAAGCTAGAAGGGAAAGCCCACAAGGGAGAAAATGACTTACTCATAAAATTTTAATAAATAGGTTAAAAGAAAAACCTGCCTCAGCTCCTTTTTGTGTTGCCGTCAGCAAGCCCATCTCTTGTAGCAAGCTGACATTCTTGTCGGCAGTACTGTTAAGAGCACTCCAAATAAGGTAATTACCCAATAAAGTTAATATTAACCAAATTGCATGGGACTTGAATTAAAAATATATCTGATTGCAAGATTGAAGTCCAAGTCATGTGTCTTACCCACCAAATGTGCAGTTTGCCTGCCTTGAGAGTAGGAAGTGGCATGGGGAGGAGGCTGCCATTTATATTCTGAAGGTGAACCCACTCTCAGAAGGAGGACCTCCAAGGATGCTTTATTCTCTACTTCAAGGCAGCAAGGGAATGAGGTTTCTGCTTTCTACTTTATCTCTGCGTGATGTTTCCGTTCACTTTGCTGGGCAGCAGTGCCGGTTAGCACAGCCAGTCCTTTCTTGTGAAGAGTGAGCTAAGGTGGCCTTAGAATGGGAAAGGGCACTGCTGGGTGGGTTCCAGTGTCCTTGTAGGGCTGTTGCGAGGAGGCAATCCGAGCCATTGTCTGAGCTCTCCTGTCAGCATGCCCTGGGACTGCATGGCTGGAGACGGACACAAAGGCCATTACATTTGAGCAGAAAGAGCTCAGGACGTGGGGTCAAAAGACTTGAGTTCTAATAGTCTCTGTGTCATTAACTAATTCAATGATTTTTGGCAAGTCAGTTCCCTTCTTTCTGACTCATTTTTCTTTTCTGTCAAATGATGGTAAAAAATTCACTCTATCCCTCTAGGGGAGAGAATAAAAAGAATAATAGACATGGAAGTATGAATTTAAGTAGTTATCATTAGCCTCAAGTGATTGGTCAATAGGAAAGTTGTCATTTTAGGATATTAAAACAAGATGAAACAGAAATTGATAAAAATCAAAAATAAAACTAAGGAAACAGAAGTCCAGGACTAGATGGCTTCACTGGCGAATTCTACCAAATGTTCAAAGAATTAATACCAATTCTTCTCAAACTCTTCCAAAAAAACAGAAGAAGAGGAAATATTTCCAAACTTACTTTACAAGGCCAGCATCACTCTGATACCAAAATCAGACAAGGATGCCACAAAAAAATTATAGCAACACACATGCAAAAATCCTCAACAAAATATTAGCAAATCAAATTCAACAATACATTAACAGGATCACCTAGTGTGATCAAGTCAGATTCATTCCAGGGATGCAAGGATGCTTCAACATCTACCAATCAATGTGATACACACATTAACAAAATGAAGGATAGGATTATGTGGTCATCTCAACAGATGCAGAAAAAGCATTGACAAAATTCAGCATCCATTTATGATAAAAATTCTCAACATAGAAAGTACAAAGGTGGGGACACCTCGGTGGCTCAGTGGTTGAGTGTCTGCCTTTGGCTTGGGTCATGATCCTGGGGTCCTGGGATTGAGTCCCACATCGGGCTTCTACATGGAGTCTGCTTCTCCCTCTGCCTGTGTCTCTGCCTCTCTCTCTCTGTCTTTCATTAATAAATAAATAAAAAATCTTAAAAAAAAGAAAGTACAAAGGTAAGGTATCTTAACATAATGGAGGCCACATATGACAAGCCTGCAGCTAACATCATACTCAATAGTGAAAAGCTGAAAGCTTTTCCTCTAAGATCAGGAACAAGACAAGGATGTCCACTCTCATCACTTTCATTCAACATGGTATTGGAAGTCCTAGCCAGAGCAACTGGGCAAGAAAAAGAAATGAAATGCATAAAATAAGATGGAATGAAGTAAAACTGTCACTATTTTCAGATGACATGGTATTATATAGAGAAAACCCTAAAGACTCCACCAACAAACTGTTAGAAGTAATAAAGGAATTCAGTAAAGTAGTAGGATACAAAATCAATATGTAAAAATCCATTGCATTTCTGCATATTAATAATGAACTATCAGAAGGAGAAATTTAAAAAATCCCATTTGCATTTACATCAAAAAGAATAAAATACTAAGGAGTTAATTTAACCAAGGAGGTGAAAAACTTGTATGCTGAAAACTATAAGACATTAATAAACAAAACTAAAGAAGACATAAATAAATGGAGAGATATTCCATGCTCATGGATTAGAAGAATATTGTTAAAATGTCCATACTATCCAAAACAATCTACAGATTCAATGCAATCCCTGTCAAAATTCCAATGACATTTTTCACAGAAATAGAACAAACAACTCTAAAATTTTTATGGAATCACAAAAGACCCTGGATAGCCAAAGCAATCTTGAGAAAGGAGAACAAAGCTGGAAGCATCATGCATGAAGCACCTGACTTCAAATCATATTACAAAGCTACAATAATCAAAGCAGTATAGTATTGGCATAAAAACAGACACAAAGATCAATGAAACAAAATAGGGTCCAGAAATAAACCCAAGCAAATATGGTCAATTAATTTATGACAGATTAGCTAAGAATATAAAATGGGGAAAGGACAGTTTCTTTGATAAATGGTGCTGGGAAAGCAGGATACCATACACAAAAATGAACTCACAATAGATTAAAGCTTGAATATAAGACCTGAAACCATAAACTCTTAGATGAAAATATAGGTGGTAAGCTCCTTGACATTAATCTTGTGATGGTTTTTATTGGATTTGACACCAAAAGCAAAGGCAACAAAAGTAAAAATAAACAAATGGGACAACATTAAACTAAAAAACTTCTACATAGCAAAAGAAACCATCAACAAAATGAAATGCTATTGAATGGGAGAAAATATTTATAAATGATATATCAAATTTGGGCTAATATCTAAAATATATAAATAATTCATACAACTTAATAGCAAAAAACCCAATCTGATCAAAAAATGGATAGGGGATATGCATAGACATGTTTCCAAAGACATACAGATGGCCGACAGACACGGGAAACCATGCTCAACACCACTAGTCAGCAGGGAACTGTAAAACCAAACCAAAATGAAGTACTACCTTACACGTGTTAGCATGACTATTATCAAAAAGGCAAGAAATAATAAATGTTGGCAAGGACATGGAGAAAAAGGAACCTTCATGCACTGCTGGTAGGAACATAAATTGGTGCAATCACTGTGGAAAACAGTGTAGAAATTGCTAAAAAAATTAATAACAGAAATACCATATCATCCAGTAATTCCACTGCTGGAACTTTCACTTCTGAGTGTTTATCAAAAGAAAGTGAAAACTCTAATTCAAAAAGATATATGCACTTCCATGTTATATATTGAGCAGCAATGCTCAATAGCCAAGACATGGAAACAACGTAACTAAATACTGATGGATAAATGGATAAAGAAGGTGCAGTATATGTATACATGTATTTATTTAGCTATAGAAAGAATGAAATCTTGCCATTTGTGACAACATAAATGGACCTTGAAGGCATTATACTAAGTGAGATAAGTCAAAGAAAGACAAATATGGTATGATCTCACTTATATATGGAATCTAAAACAAAACAAAACAAAAACACAAGCTCATAGATACAGAAAACAGATTGGTAGTTGTTGGGATCCCTGGGTGGCACAGCGGTTTGGCGCCTGCCTTTGGCCCAGGGCACGATCCTGGAGACCCGGGATTGAGTCCCACGTCGGGCTCCTGGTGCGTGGAGCCTGCTTCTCCCTCTGCCTATGTCTCTGCCTCTCTCTCTCTCTCTCTGTGTGACTATCATAAAAAAAAAAAAAAAAGATTGGTAGTTGTTGCCAGAAGTGGGGAGCATGGGGTAGGGATAACATGTGAAACGGGCCAAAAAGTACAAAATTCCAGTTATAAAATAAGTAAGTCATGGGATGTAATGTATAGCATAGTGACTCTAGTTAATACTATATGGAATACTTGAAAGTTGCTAAGAGGACAGCTCCTAAAAGTCGCCATCATAAAAAAATTTTGTAACTACGTATGGTGATGGATATTTAGACTTACTGTGGTGATCATTTTGCAATACATACAAATATCAAATAATTACATTGGACACCTAAAACTAACATAATATTACGTGTCAATTATATCTGAGTAGGACAAACTAAAATAAATAAATAAAACTAAGGGTAAATTCTGGGCCTGGGGGGAAAAATCCAAAGTCCCTTATTTTCTTCAGAGAATAAGGAAAAGGAATAAAATAAGCAAATCACTCAGAGTTATGAGCAATATGTATTAGTAACTACAATAATAGAGCCAAAATACCAATATTCATTAGGCTAAAAAACTAGTTTTCTTTTAAAAAAGTCTAGAGAAATACTCAAAACACATCCTGACTACAACTATGTAACTAGTATATATTTGCAAGACTGCAGACCTGGAGAATATGATATAGTCTCAACGGAAGCAAGTGATACAGAAAAATGGCAGCGGCCTCATGGAAAGAGCACCGAGCAGGCAGGTACAACCTCTGGCACAAACAAGTCATGAGAAAACCACCTGTGTGCCATGTTCTCACACCTATATAATGGAGACAATTCCCAACCTAATCAACTCACAGGGTGGAATGAAATGAAATGAAACACCTATCTGAAAATGTGCAAGTACCATATCCTTGAGAAGTGCCATTATTTTAATTACTTGGTCAAGTCTCTGTTCTTATTGTAATTCAAGTCAACAATCATTGGTTGAGGGTCCACAGGCCAAGTGTGGTAAATTTGGTCAAGAGGTTACTCATCCTGTGTGGTTTTGTCAAGCAAGAGGAGATGGAGAGGGATTGGTTCCTTACAGAGGTGGTGTGTGAGCTGATCAAATTCTGGCCAAACTCTCCATATGGTCCTCTGTGCTGCACAGGCAATATCTTTGAACTCAGGCTTCCATGGTTAGAATCTGCAGCTGCTGACAGATTTACTTGAATCAACCTTTCTGTTTAAGAAAATGGCACTGATTGATCCCTACTCAAAACTGCAGGGGATCCCTGGGTGGCTCAGCGGTTTGGCACCTGCCTTCGGCCCAGGGTGTGATCCTGGAGTCCCGGGATCGAGTCCCACGTCGGGCTCCCTGCATGGAGCCTGCTTCTCCCTCTGCCTGTGTCTCTGCTTCTCTCCATATGTATCTCTCATGAATAAATAAATAAAATCTTTAAAAAAAATTCATTCCATCATACTGTCATTCAGTCAATATTTGTGGGGCTCCACCCCTGTTCCAAGCACTGTCTGAGGGCCTTCTGTGTTTATAAACAGAAAGAAGATCCCTGCCCTTCAAGAATTTACATTCTAGTGGACGAAGGTGGGGCTAGGTAAAGCGGGTTGTCAGGGTGAGGAGAGACCGTTTGGATGGTGTTAACAAAGACAAGAAGGGGAACACAGAAAGGGAAAAGTTTATTTTCTAGGTTTACTTTGGATTACTTAGTAGTGACTGTTGGAATCTACGTCAAGAAGGACTCTGAGACTTCCTTCTGGCTCCAGTAGAAATGTCTGGCCAGAATCAATTAATGATATCTGCAATGGTGTGGGATTGTAGCCTGTGTGCCAGAGACCTGCTATTCCCAGTGAGGTCCCACGTGTCTGGATTACACCTGAGTCATCATGGTCTGTGTCCTTCCACTCTCCAGGGACTGTTACGAAGCTCAATAAGTCAGTTTATTGAGTCCAGCATTTATGTGTACATGCAAAATTATTTGAATAACCTCAGAGAAAGTTCTTCTACCAACAGGGAAATGGTACAGGTCTACTTTCCCCATCTTTCGTCTCCTCTACACTGAAACCACAAGCAGTCATGTGACTCAGCTATGTTTCATAGAACGTGTGCCTGTATGCGGTTACACTTCTTTGCCCCCTGGGCCCCAACTCAAAGTGATCTTCAGCCTCTTAGACTCACAGAAGTTCTGGTTCCTTATTTGCTACTTTTGGAGTATCTAATTCATCCCCGTCATAGCATTTTAGAAAGAGAGTGGTCTACTTCTCTCCTTTAAGTCTCCCGAGGAAGCCATATAGTCTCCTTGTTGACTTATTTCCCCCTCAAATCTCTTATGGTGTACTAAGGTTCTAGAATCTTTCATACTAAGATGACTCTAGCCTTCAGGCTGGGCCTTAAAGGGAGATGGAAGGAAACACTCTTACATGGTCTTTGATATGTCAAATTTAGAAAATCCTTTCTCTGTTGAGATTGTATTACTTTGATGCTATCTTCTTAAATTTATTTTGTGTATCAAAATTGTTCATTTTTTTCCCTGTTGGTTGAACTGTAGGAAACTGCCATACCTTAGGTCAAAGGTTGACTGCCAGAAATTTCCTATGGCTCAGTCTACTATTTGTATACCTTCTGTAACAATCCTAATCTTGAGGATCTGGGCTTTAAGATGTTTTATGGAGAATACCTAGTACTTAGAAAGGCAAAAAGAAATAAATATTAATATTTTGTTAAAACATGTCTCTCTGGGGGTGCCTGGGTGGCCCAGTGGGTTAAGTATTCCACTCTTGATTTTGGTTTGGGTCATCATCTTACAGTGGTGATATCAAGCCCGATGTTGGGCTCTATGCTCAGTATGGAGTCTGCTTAAGATTCTTCTTCTCTGCACGTCCCCTCCCCATATGCACATGCATGCACATGCTCTCTCTCTGAAACAACAACAGGGGCACCTGGGTGGCTCAGTGATTGAGCATTTGCCTTCAGCTTGGGTCTTGATCCCGGGGTCCTGGGATCAAGTCCTACATAGGGCTCCCTGCATGGAGCCTGCCTCTCCCTTTGCCTATGTCTCTGCCTCTCTCTCTATGTCTCTCATGAATAAATAAATACAATTAAAACAAAACAAAACAAAAAACCCCCCAAACAACAAAAAACATCTCTCTACTTTCAAAGTCCATTCTTCCTATATACCTCCTTAATGACAGTAAGAAAAGCTGCTCCAGGCTTTTCTTTCCAAACTTGAAGAGTTGGAATACACTTCAGCTTGGTTTTTATAGATGACATAAAGCCAGAAGGCATCTTGTCCCCTTTAGTGTTCACTGGTTGAATGGTAAAAGGAAGCATTTCATGAGAAACTCCTGGGATGTTTGAAATGACATCCATACCTATATTTGTTTCTCAGAAGTCTGAGGGCAAACTAGTTTCTCTATTTGCTACTGAATAGCATCTGTATTTAATCTGATGGAACCTTCCAGGAAGACAAAGCTGGTGTGTATAGAAGTTTTATATGATCATCCCTTTTTATTTTACTCATGGCATCCAATGGCTGTTTGTGCATGCAGGTGTGGTGTAGAAGTACCTGAGTATTTTAACATTTGTATGAAGGACTGCAGAGCAACTAAATAAAGCAACAGGACAGGCTAGTTGGAGAAGGCTGCTTTCATTTGATAGAAGGTGATAACAAGCCCTCTTCCAAAAGGGGGCATGCTAGGAGTAGTGATCTATTTTTGGAAATAAAAGTCAAACTTATCTTTTTCTGTGCCAGGGGCTTTGCTCACTGGGCCTATTTCTCGTGGTCTGAAAAGGATCAGTCATAGAAACAATGCCACCAGTTGGCTAATTAGCAGAGACTCTACTGCTCAGGAGGGGAGCATCTACAGATGACAATGAGAAACTAAGAGACCTTAGTTCCCTGCATTGCCATCTCATACCTCTACCTCTGTGGGCAGAGGAGCATATGCTCACACCCAGCCCTGCTGACCACTAACAAAAATGGCAGCACTGAGAGGAATCTTCACTCCCCAGAGATAGGAGTGTGAAGTCAGTTCACAAAAAGCCAGTGAGATGTTGCCCTCGGGTGTCAACTTTTTCTCACTGAGCCAAGAAAAGTGTTCTCAGCAAATTCTTAGATTCTCTCTGCCAACTCACCAGGTGCTGTACTAGAAAAAAAAAAAAAAAGAACATGAAGATCAAAACTAGAGACCTGAGATATTTCCAGTAAGAAGGAAGAAAGAGGCAATGTTCCTGCCCCACTTCGTTTTTTTTTTTTTTTTTTTTTAGAAGAGAATTACAAGTATTTGGATGTCTGCTTCAGTCTTTCATAGGTACTTTCCTTGGAGGCTGATGTGGAGGTCAGTAGCTTCCTTTTTCTTTGATGAAAGTCATTATCCCAGAGATTTAGGGATTAGAAAACTAGGAATGCCAGGGGATGGGAATGAGAAGATAGAGAACAGAATCTGGGAGTATTTGCTTTTAGGGAAAGATAAAACCACATATCCTCTATCTCTGCTTTGGTTTACCATTTCCTTAAAAGTTATGTTACTTGGGGGTGCCTGGGTGGCTCAGTCAGTTGTCAGTTGGTCTTCTGACTCTTGATTTTGGCTTAGGTCATGATCTCAGGGTGGTGGGATAGAGCCTGGTGTTGGGCTCTGTGCTCAGTGGGGGACTCTGCTTCTCTCCCTCTGTCCTTCCCCCAGTCATGCATGCATGTATGCACTCTCTCTCTCTCTCTCTCTCTCTCAAATAAATCAATCTTTTAAAAAAGTTATGTCATATGAAGATACTATAAATAAAAATTATCTTACAAAGGGGGAAAAAACCTCAAATTGAGGTGTGATTATCAGGAGAGGGAGTCAAATGCCACTGAACCCTGGGCTTTTATTTGCAAACCAACCTGTGGATTCATAATATCCTTTGGCCAATTCATTTGACTTCCATGATGTTTTTCAACAGAATAACTCCCTGCCTCATGTGGAAGTTGCAAAGTTGGTTTAGTTAAGTTTTGTACTTTGAGAGGTTCAATGAAAGGTGCTTAGAAATGCAAGGCAGCAGGGCACCTGGGTGGCTCAGTTGGTTAAGCATCTGACTGTTGATTTCAGCGCATGTCATGTTCTTGGGGTTGTGAGATCAAGCCCTGCATCAGGCTCTGCACTCAGTGAGGAGTCTGCTGAAGTGTCTCCCTCTCCTTCTAACCCCTGCTCATACTCTCTCTCTCTCTCCCCCAAATAAACAATACATCTTAAAAAAATAGAAGAAATGCAAAGTAGCATAAGAAAGTAAGCTGAGGACAACTTAGAAAAATGTATACGTGGTACTTAAAACCCATTTTTGAGTAGCCTAAATGCAACTTTTCCCAGAGACTGCATATATACCAGCTGGAGAGAATCAGATCGGCTTCCACATGCCTCATAGGATCAGAAATGGGGTGATTCTGTTAATCTTATCCCCCTGGGTATAACCTTAATTTTCAGGCCTTCTCTCTAGGTCCTCTCCAAGATGGAAGTCATCTGTCAGAGGCACCTCTGGGTTTATAGCTCCTCCAGCATTCACACTCCATCTTCCAGAACTCATTCCCTAACTGCAGGGCCAAATCACCTTTCTCAGCTCCATCTAACCCACAGCTGTTCTAGGCTTGACAGTTTCCATCAGATCACTACGAGTCTCCTGAGAACATTGAACTAAAAGACTGTAGGGCCTATACATGGTAGTTGCCTTGACAAATATCATCTTCAGAAAGCACCAGCTTATCCCATTTGATCTTTAGCCTTTTGTTATTGGTTTGGATTATAACTTCATCATTTACAATTTGGAGACATCCAGTTATGTTTTTTAACTTTTAAAAAGGAAAAATCCAAGTTTCTTACAATAAAGACAAGCAATTACAATGCTTCCCATGGTTATAAGTTCTGCTAAATGCAAAGAATAATGAAAATTAAAAGTATGAACTTGGTATGCAAACCAAGATTAAGCTAGTTTGGATTTGGTGCCAATCAGAGATATTGACTAGAAACCCCTAAAGTGGGTTTTCTGTCCCAAAATATTATTCTGAGTGAGTGAGTTTGATTTTTCAGGGACATCTTGTATGGTTTTCTAAACCCACAGTTCGAACTTTGCCACAGACTGGTGGGGTGATAGAGGAGAAAAATTAAGAAGGAAATTAGGAGAAAAAAATGGGAGCGGGAGATTGAGGAATGAAAGAACAAATGTTTGCTCTCTTTCTCATCATTCTGATGTCACACTTCTGTCACTCATCTCAGAGGTCCAGAATTAGAGGATCTTGCGCAAGGCTAGAAGTATGACAGTGATTTTCAAACCATGTGCCAAGGAACCCCAGAGGTTCTTTTCAGGGGCTGCCTCATAGATAAAGAAGGAGGGAAAGGCTCCATTTCCTTTTCTCCAGACCTCTCATGGACTTGACAGTAAGATGGAATCCTAATGAAAAAGCCAACTGTAGTTTTCTAGGTGAAATTTAACCCATTTAGTATTTTAGTTTTTAAAATTAGAATTACTGTAAAATGAGCAAGGTAGAGAAAATCAGCAAAGGTCCCAAGTGATCCAAGTGAAAGAACCTCATCTTGTTATTGGTTCATGCCCCTCACAGTTGAGCTTTCTAAACTCAGGGCTCCTCATACTGCCTCTGCCAAAGCCTTGGTCCCGTAGCATTCAGACTCCCAAGAAAGTGCAGGTTAGCTCTGGGGCATCCCACTCCTCAGGCTTCAGGTTGTCTCCCACTCTCCTGAGTTTCTTTTGTCCTCTATAAAGCCAAGAGAACAAGTGAGCTCAGCTTTATCATTGACAGAAATTACCTTAGGGTCATTCCAGATAATCACTGGGGATTTGTGTGCCAATTCAAGAACAAAGAATTTTGTTATACAATGATGATGTAGCAGAAAAGATACTGAACCAAGCCGTAGAGCAGGGTTATGGAGCTATGACAGCTGACTACAAAGTAGGGAAGCATATGCTGGAGTTTTAAAACCGTTCTCGAGTAGTGGTCAGAAGTGAAATGGGTTGCATTGAGCCTGATGTTGACCATGGGGGGGGGGGCTGCCAGAACTTTGCCAGAAAAAGGGAAGGATTTCTGCACAGAGACTGGAGCCTGGACTCCCATCACCGTGCCAGAAAGTAATCAAACATCTGCACTGCACATAAACAGTAGGAGTGGAAATGCCTGCTGAAAGCTCCACTGAGGGAGAATTATAACGGAGTTATAACGGAGTTATATATTGGAGTTTTCTATCCCGGGGCTCTGACCTGCTGCCACAAGGTCACCATGGAAGAAATAATGGAGCAGCCTGCAAAAACCTAGAAGTATTTGGTCCTTTGCATGCCCTGTGTTGCACTTTGTATAAGACAGCAGCTCAATAACTATTAAAGATGGTTGGATCCCTGGGTGGCTCAGTGGTTTGGAGTCCACCTTCAGCCTAGGGTGTGATCCTGGGGTCCCGGGATCGAGTCCCATGTCGGGCTCCCTGCATGGAGCCTGCTTCTCCCTCTGCCTGTGTCTCTGCCTCTCTATCTCTCTGTGTCTCTCATGAATAAATAAACAAAACCTAAAAAAAAAAAAAGATGGTGCAGAAAATGCCTTTGTAATTTCTCTTGAGAAATGTCTTTCTTTGCAAAAGTTAGGTTAAAAAAAAAAACACCCTTTAACTACATCTCTGAGTGATGACAAGAAGCAAGGATGAGTCCTTCATCCTAATCCTGTCCCCCGACAATAGAGATAATTTCCAAGGTGTATTAGACTAGGAAAGTCATTCAGGTATCTCTTTGAAGTACAGGAAGACATTACAGCAAGGTCTGTGGCCAAATACGGAGCTCAACAATGCTCTGCAGTCCATCCTCATCTTTAAACAGTGAAGAGAATCATCAAGTTCAGGAATGGATAGCAACTCACCCAATGTCTGTAGCATCAATTTTCTTATTTGTAAAATGGGGATAATGACAACAACGGGACTGTTGGATTAGATGAGTTAGGGGATATAAAAACACACTGTAAATTGTGAAATGCCCCTGAGATCTAATTATGAATAGTAAAGAAACAGTGATGGTATGGTGGAATGAGCCTCAAATTTGAGGTCAGGAGATATGGGTGTAAGTCTTGAGTCTTCTGCTTACCCGTTGTGTGACTGGGGCAAGCCATGTAAACTAAGACTCAGTTTCATAGATTGTAAAATGTGAATTAATGAACTACCAGAAAGCTTCACAGGATTTTGATATTGGAAGAATAGCTGACTGAACTAGAGGTAGAAATCTAAACTATGCCACTCAGTTTCTCAGTTTTTCTCCCTCGGGAATATGGGATGAGGCATAAAGGACCGTCCATTATTTCTGAACAAGGCTATCAGAGGAGAGCTCAAGGTGCCTTGTATGAAGGATGATGAGTAGTGGAAGTAGGTTTACTGAGAAGGAAGGCTGAAGGAAGTGAGAGAGAGAGATACATGCATACACAGAGAGCAAAAGACTATTTCCATTTCTAGGTGACATCCCCAAATATCCTTATTGTAAACTCCTTCAGGATTAGTCAGGGCTCAGTTGCAGATAAGAGAATCCATTCTAGCTAGTTTAAGCAGAAAGGGATTTAAGTAGGAATTGGGTATTTACAAAGTTGCTGGGAGAGAGCAGTCTCTAGGTCAAGCTTTCAAGACAACAACCCTAAATAATCCCACAGAAATGGCCCATGGAGGGAGTTACTACCTACCCTTCCAGAAAGCTGCTGCTCCCATGGCCACATGGATTTTATTCAGATCCGCACCAGAAGAATTCTTGACACTTGTGAGGCCAAGACCTGGCCACGGAGATATCGGCTACCATTCTCAGCCTCCATCCCACACACATCTGCTCAGTAACTTTGGGGCATGGCTCCAGCTTTTGAGGTAAACTCTGCCGGCTGGAAGCTAGGCAATGTGCAGAATTATGCTCTAAGGAGTCTAAGCAATGTAGTTTCTACTGCTCCGCCTGTGGCATGCAACAAATCATGCATGGAATAAAATGTGATTCAATGAGTGAATCTGTATATCTCCACCATATCTACTTTGCCTTCTTTTTGAAAAATTATTTATATATTTGAGGGGTGGGGAAAAGCAGAGGAAGAGAAACTCAGGCAGACTCCATGCCAAGCACAGAGTCATCTCAGGGCTTGATCCCAGGGCCCTGAAATGAAGAACTGAGCCAAAATCCAGAGTCAGGGGCTTAACTGACTGAGCCACCCAGGTATCCATACTTCACCTTCTTTCCTCTCACGCTAGGTCCAGTCAATTTCTATTCATTTCAGCTGAAGAGTAGTCATCAACACATGCACAGGACATCTTGAATATGCTGCAGTGGAGCCATTTGATTTCTTTTAGTGAGCTGTGCAGAGATAGCCAATTCAGAGACCAACATAGAGAAATCAGGACACCGTCTGGCTAAGGTTGGGACACTGTGACCCGTACAGTATCTCTCCTGTCCTCTTTAAACACTTTCTGTGAATTATTGACAAGCCCAGAGCTTAAGATAAGGTACTTCCTAGAGGAAATGAGATAACTGCAGAAGTGTTAACAAAAGAGATTGCTCTTGGCATAATCACAGCAGATCTCCACTATGTCATGCAATGCCTGGCACCTCATCCTCCCCTCCCTCTTCTATCTTCAGTTCAGGCCACTTGCCACATATAAGGCTCACCTCCTTTCTTGGATCCAGGGGCAGATTGTAGGAGCCCGGGTTTGACATTAAGTTACCTCATCAGTGTGTCCGTTGGCCTGCATGAGGTCATGAAAAGAGTGTAGACTATGAGTTGTTTGCTTTGCCCTTTATTAATAAGGGATCTTTGGCAAGGTATGGAATCCCTCTGAATCTCAATACTTGTCCAAAATGGGGTATTAATGCCTGTGATAGAGATTCGTGAGAGTGACATATAACAGTATGAAGCCCTTTGCAGCAGGGTCTGGCACATAGACCAAGCATACTAAAGAACAGCTTCTTTAGGGCTGAGTCCTTTTATTTTATTTATCTATTTATTTATTTAATTTTTTTTATTGGAGTTCAATTTGAATTTTTTATTTTTTTTAAAAGATTTTATTTATTTAGTTGAAAGAGAGAGAGCATGAGCCAGGGGGAGGGGCAGAAGGAGAAGGAGAAGCAGATTCTCTGCTGAGCAGGGGCGCAAGGTGGGACTCAATCTCAGGACACATGACTTGAGTCAAAGGCAGACTTAACTGACTGAGCCACCCAGGCGCCCCAGGGCTGAGTCTTTCTATCTGTGGGCTCAACCATATTTCCAAAACTCCACTTTTAGTAAATGAATGCTTGTCTTGTGGACCTTGATTTGAGTCTGTGTCTTAGCTCCCCACCATCTTCTCGATCTCGCTGAGACCTCTATCACCCTCTCCTGTCTTCTCCCTCAACTCTTTGTCTCCTCTTTTGTGTTTAGTTCTATGGCTACATATCCATGACTCAGCTATCTGCTCATGCAGATATCGGATCTTTTTGAGATTCCCCACTGCATACATTACCCTTTTAATGATCCTCACATCCTAGACTGCTACTGCTCGCCTAGCTACTATCACCTGCTATTTGTCACGTTACCCTCCGGACGCCAAGTTCCACCTGCCTTTCTCTGGTCACTTGTAGTTGGGTGCTTATTTTCCCCTTGCCACCTGTGTGTCTTTACAAAAGAGACTGTTTTTGGCATAATCACAATCATAGGTGTAGTACAGCAGGTCTTCACTATGTTACGTGACACTGCAGTGAACGATCTACTTTCAGCTCCTGGGTCTTAACCTTGCCATGCCAGGCAGTGTTTCTGTATGTGAAACAGTCCTCCAGGTTCTTGCTACCCCAAGTATGGTGCACTGGCATCATCTGAAGCTTTTTGGAATCAGAATCTGTGTATTAACAAGATCCCTAGTTGACTCAGAGGCACATGAAAGTTTGAGAAGCACTGAGCTATAGCCAGGAAATGTGGCTAGGTGGTGCCTGACAAAATCTATTAACTTCTTCTTTGTGATGTTCTAGAGATGAAAGGCTGTTTCCTAATACGGCCTGCTGGTGCTGCTACCAAAGGGACTGCAGTCTGGTATTCTAGGTCTCTTCATCCTAGACATGGCCTTCATGTTTGAAGGATGAAGTTCATGCTTGTATGAAGATGCAGTTAAATGGAAATTCTTGTAGGCTATGCATCTAAGGAAATTCACTTGAGGGCAGTTCCACTTGCTTCTGAATCAAATCCAATGAAGGGATTCTGCATTTATGAACAGCACTCCAGCCTTCCCTAAACCTCCCTTCTTTTCACCAGTTCCTCTGGAACTAGCACCCAAGTACAGAGCAGGGTCCAGGGGTTGAGGGGGAAAGCTTGGAGAACTGGCAGGTATTTTCGGTGATGTGACTGACTGGGTGGCCTTTCCGTCTAATGTTTTTGTTCAAAACATGTCTATGTGAGATGGGGCGTATTATAATTTTTAGTCTTTTTCATTTATTCAGATACATCAAAACCTCACCCTGTTTCTTCTTAAAAGCTCTCAGTGCTGGAAGGATGAACTATTCTAAATTTATAAACATCCCAAAGATTTTGAATGGTTGCATCCATTGGAAGAAAGACAGTCTCTTCAATAAATGGTGCTGGGAAAATTGGACATCCACATGCAGAAGAATGAAACTAGACCACTCTCTTTCACCATACACAAAGATAAACTCAAAATGGATGAAAGATCTAAACGTGAGACAAGATTCCATCAAAATCCTAGAGGAGAACACAGGCAATGCCCTTTTTGAACTCGGCCACAGTAACTTCTTGCAAGATCCATCCACGAAGGCAAAAGAAACAAAAGCAAAAATGAACTATTGGGACTTCATCAAGATAAGAAGCTTTTGCACAGCAAAGGATACAGTCAACAAAACTCAAAGACAACCTACAGAATGGGAGAAGATATTTGCAAATGACGTGTCAGATAAAGGGCTAGTTTCCAAGATCTATAAAGACCTTATTAAACTCAACAGCAAAGAAATAAATAATCCAATCATGAAATGGGCAAAAGACATGAAGAGAAATCTCACAGAGGGAGACATAGACATGGCCAACATGCACATGAGAAAATGCTCTGCATCACTTGCCATCAGGGAAATACAAATCAAAACCACAATGAGATCCCACCTCACACCAGTGAGAATGGGGAAAATTAACAAGGCAGGAAGCCACAAATGTTGGAATGTGAACTGGTGCAGCCACTCTGGAAAACTGTGTGGAGGTTCCTCAAAGAGTTAAAAATAGACCTGCCCTACGACCCAGCAATTGCACTGCTGGGGATTTACCCCAAAGATTCAGATGCAATGAAATGCCGGGACACCTGCACCCCGATGTTTCTAGCAGCAATGGCCACAATAGCCAAACTGTGGAAGGAGCCTCGGTGTCCATCGAAAGATGAATTGATAAAAAAGATGTGGTTTATGTATACAATGGAATATTCCTCAGCCATTAGAAATGACAAATACCCACCATTTGCTTTGATGTGGATGGAACTGGAGGGTATTAAGCTGAGTGAAATAAGTCAATCAGAGAAGGACAAACATTGTGTGTTCTCATTAATTTGGGGAATATAAATAATAGTGAAAGGGAATATAAGGGAAGGGAGAAGTGTGTGGGAAATATCAGAAAGGGAGACAGAACATAAAGACTCCTAACTCTGGGAAACGAACTAGGGGTTATGAAAGGGGAGGAGGGCGGGGGTTGGGGGTAAATGGGTGACGGGCACTGAGGGGGACACTTGACAGGATGAGCACTGGGTGTTATTCTGTATGTTGGTAAATTGAACACCAATAAAAATAAATTTATTATAAAAAAATTTATAAACAAAAATCAGGAGTGCCGGGGTGGCTCACTTGGTTCAGTGTTGGACTTATGATTTTGGCTCAGGTCATGATCTCAGGGTCATGAGATTGAGCCCTGTGTTGGGGGCCATGCTGGGCATGGAGTCTGCTTCAGATCCTCTCTCTTCCTCTCCCTCAGCCCATCCCTACTCCATCTCTAAACAAATATAAAAAAAACAAAACACCCAAATCACTCAGTCCATATTCAGATAAGGAAACAGGCTTAAAGCATCTGCTATGAAAGGTATAGCCTCTGAGTTAAGTAGCATAGCCATGAGGTTTCTAGTCTAACTGCCCCACACCACCACCCTTTCATTTACATCACCATCTGATGACTGAGGAGAAAGCAGGCCTTGCTGCCCTTTTTCTGTTTGGAACATACAGATGTTACTCAGATTTTGGCTTTATCATCTAATAAAGGCAACTCCTCCATTCTCAGTGACATTTTGGCCTGGTCCTGGCCCATTGGCACACCTGGGACCGCTGCCATATTGTGAAAATGATGGGCCCCATGATACACAGAAGGTGATCTGTTGTTTCTCTTCAGACGTGGCACGGTGTGGAGCTGGGGTACAAGAGAGGGCTTAAAAGTCATTAAAAATAAATGAAAGGAATGGAAAAGATCCTCCGATCCAAGAATGAAAAGGGCCAGAGGTCAATGGCTAAGAAGACTGAAAGTGCTCCTAAGCTAATTCTTATAGCAAGAGGTGGTGGAGCTTGTGGTTAGGTGGAGAGGTAAATAATTTCTTGCTTTTTGAGCACAGTAGTAGTGGTTAGAATAGAGTTAAATTGCAGACTCAGATGGGATTTTTCTTTCTTTCTTTTTTTGGGGGGGAAAGATTTATTATTTATTTGAGAGAGGGGGAGTGGCAAAGAGCCAGAATCTTCAAGCAGACTCCCTGCTGAGTGCAGAGCCCCACCTGGGGCAATATCCCACAACCCATGAGATCATGACCTGAGCCAAACCAAGAGTCAGCAGCTCAACTGACTAAGCCATCCAGGTGCCCCCCAGATAGGATATTTCTGAGCTGTGGAAAATACACAGTGACTCTCACTTGCCTTTTAAAAATGCCACTGGGAAAGTACTTGGTGATGTGACTGCATCTTCAGTGAAAGATACTGTATGAGTTTTTCAAAAGGCAATAGTGATGACTTAGAAGTGTCTGTACTTTAGAAGAGACTACCCAATGTTTACACGGTACAAGACATCCACATGTATAATTTCCTCTTCCCTGAGTGTAATTACACATTGAGAAGAGGTGCACACTTCCCTACCTGCAATGAAGAACTTATGTTCAATGGTTAATTATACATGAATAAAAAGGTTCAGAATGAGGCGACCTGGTACAGTCCAAACTACGTGGTAGTCAGCTTTAGCTAAGAGAACAATGGATACATTTATAAATCAAAGTTTGGTTTCTGGCATCACAGGGAAGCACCACTATTGGCTTAAGACAGGCAGACAGACAGACAGACAGACAGACACGCAAACAGACCCCTTTGATTCAAAGGCATCAAATCCAGTCTCTATGTGAGAGGTTCTCAAAAGGGTCATTGTTGGACCAGCAGCATCAGCATCTCCTAGGAATTCAGGAGGCTCCACTCTGACCTGCTGAATCGAAGTCTCTGGGGGTGAGGGAGCCCAGCAACCAGTGGGCAATAAGAGCTCCAGGTGATTTGGAAGCTCACCAGTTTCAGAATCACCTGCTACTCAGTGATGCCTGAGAGGAAACGTGATAGAATGGAAGTGCCTGGGCTCTGAGCCAAGCCTGAGTTCCTGCCTCCCCTTTGCCAGCACTGGCTGTGTGACCTTGGCAAGTCCTTGGGCTCTCTGAATCTTGATGTTCTCTTCTACGAAAGGAGGACCATGTCCTCTCCTCACAGATCTGTTGTACAGCAAATGAGATGACCCAAGTCCTTGCTTTTACAGTGGCTTAGGAAATAATGGTGCTTCTCCTCTTCCTGCCTAGAGGTGGGTTCCTGCTGGGAAATTTAGCAGGTAGGATTCATCAACATTGGGGAAAATTAAGAGATTTTTCACATGAATATTCCTCAGTGCAAGTCAGATATCTTTTATTTTTTTTAAAGATTTTATGTATTCATTCACGAGAGACACAGAAAAAAGAGGCAAAGACACAGGCAGAGGGAAGAGAAGCAGGCTCCATGCAAGGAGCCCCATGTGGGACTCGATCCCAGGAGTCCAGGATCATGCCCTGAGCTGAAGGCAAACGCTCAACTGCTGAGCCCCCCAGGTGTCCCAGGTCAGACATCTTGTACTAGGTGGGCTGCCTGCTGCCGAGGCCCGGGCTGTCCTATACGGGAGCCACTGGCCATGTGTGGCCACTGAGCCCTTGAAGTGAGGCTCATCTGAATTGAGATGAGCTGCAGGTATAAAATACGCACCAGAGTTTTAAGACTTAGTATGAAAAAGCGAACTATAAAATTTATAATTCCTTATATATCTTTTAATTTTTAAGAAGATTTATTTATCTATCTATTTATTTATTTAGACTTAGTATGAACAAGCGAACTATAAAATTTATAATTCCTTATATAACTTTTAATTTTTAAAAAGATTTATTTATTTATTTATTTATTTATTTATTTATTTATTTATTTATGATAGAGAGCATGAGCTGAGGGGGATGCAGAAGGAGAGGGAGAAGCAGACTCCTCACTGAGCAGGGAGCGCGACTCAGGGTTCCATCCCGAGTCCCTGGGATCATGACCTGAGCTGAAGGCCGAGGCTTAGCCCATTGAGCCACCCAGGTGCCCCTAATTTCTTATGTTGATTACATGTTAAATTGAAAGTTCAGATATAGTCATAAAATTAATTCATCAAACGAATTTCACCTTAAATTAAAACGCGGCCCACAAATGGCAAGACTCGAGCGAATTTCAGGTATACAACGCAGTGTTATTGTCACTGTAAAAAAATGTGGCCACAGGAAGATATAAATATGTTGCTCACATGACATTTCTGTTGTGCAGTATGGGTCTAGGCACCCCCAGAATCACTGCACTGTCCTCATGCCACACCCGGGGAACAAGGGAGGAGGAGCCTTTGCTAAAAAGCTGCTTGTTAGCTTCTTGGCTACAAAACTTCTGATCTCTGTGGAATTATTCCTCATCATCATCTTTGCAGCAGTTTGTAGCTGCAAAGGATTCCATAATCTTTTTATCCATTATTCCTCACGACATAGCCTGTGAAGCAGGTCACTGCTGAATTATGAGACTCTTGTTGCTGCTCGTCATCATTCAAAGGCTCTTGGAGCCCCCCTGCAGACACCCCCTCCCCCCCGACGATGGTGGGGAAATGAGAACTCAAAGCAGAGGCTGCAGTAGGGAGCAAAGGCAGATGGGGGCCAGGCTCCCCACCCTGGGCTTTGGTACACCCACTCCCGGGGTGAGTTCACTGAGCCCTCCTCCTCCCATCTAGCATCACCTCGTGCCCAGTCCCCACCTTGCTTTCTCACAGACAGAACTTGGAGACCTGATTAACCCTTCAGACATTTTTAACAAGTCCATTTTCAGGAAAGGAGGGTTTCTTAAGCATCAGCCCACCCCATCTTCCCTTGCTTAACAAAAGACAGCAAAAAGCAATTCCCTCAGATGTCTACTTGTCCTCCGCTCGACTTAAAAATCAGCTCGGGAAATCATCTGTCAATCAAGCATCTTACAGAGAGAAACACTCGTGGAATTACCTGAGTTGAGATGTTTCAAATGACAATTTTGTATTTGCACCTCTTAAATTATTCAAGACGACATAAGCCTGCTCTAATCTTTAAAAAAGATAGGAGGATTAAGGAAACTTGGCACTCTGTGTTTTAAATATTTAGTCTTATTTTAAGACCTAACTCTTACAGGAGACTGAGAGAGCATTCTAATAATAGGAAGAAGCCCCTTGGTGTGAGTTCCTAGGATGGATTATGTGCATCTGTTTCATAGCTTGTTTGGGTGATATTTCCCCTTGAAAAGCAAACAATGACATGTGGACTGGGCCAGGTGGTAGAGACAAATGAATCTATGCCTGGAAGACTGCATGTGTAATACGTGGAATATCTGATCACTCTTTTATTTCACATTTTTCATTTTGGGTGGAGTGCAGAAAGTTCCTAGTTACTTAACTCCAAAATGGTAGTGACCACTTGCTGATGCCAGGCCCTAAGGGTGCAGAACCGAGCAAGACACAGTCCTCATTGCAAGTTAGACTGAAATAGAAATAAATGATAACTCCCTCTACATATCCAGGACTACCATTTTGTTGATTTTCATGTATTGGGCTCTTTCCCTTTTTTTTTCTTCTTGCTTGCAGGGCACCATTCTAGGTACCAGTCATTGGGTACAACATCATATATTTGAAATATAAAAGGCACATTTAAATTGAATTTTAACACAGAGAAAGGGATATTTTACACACAGCAAAATGTCTTCAGCATCTGTCTTTGGTATGAATGCTTCTTTATTTTATTTTATTTTTTTTGAATGCTTCTTTAAAGGTAAAACTATTGCATTCATAATATAATATGATAGACATCTTTGTTCGTTTAAGCAGGTCTACCCTTTCTTTGGGACCAAGGATTTATTTTTCTCTTAAAAGAGACTTGTGGATAATCCTCTATTTCATTAGAAACGGACAGTTTTGTATTTAGATTTTATATACATCAGACTGTAGCTGTTGATAGATATTAGTATGAACATCAACATTAGGCCATGACAGTGAGCCTATTAGATGTTCAGGGCAATATACGGTTCCTTAAAGGTCAGGAACAAACTTTACAGAAACTTGTAATTCAATCTCAGTCCTTCAATGTCTTCACCTTTGTTCCGGATTCAAGAAAGTTTTCCCTTTTTCAAAAACTTCCCCTAACAGCACTATCGATCCAGCTGTCCACTTCTTTAAGGACCGATCGACCCCCTGGCCCATAGTAAGACCTGTGTATCCTTAGTTAGCAACTGACAGTATTAAAATGAATGCTACACTAGTCGCTAGGGCTTCCGCCATAATGTGGATAGGTATTTCCTGGTGTGTGAGAGATGCCTTCTTGGGCCTGTTTTCCTCCTGTTTCTCCAGCTAGGCTGTGTTTCCTCTCTCTTGTCACTCATAAGTATGCTGCTCTCTGGGTGGATTGCATCAGTGGCTCCAATTCTTCACCCTTCCCTGTTCTTTGCCTTCTCATTTTGTTGTGTCTTCCTCCTGTGAGGCGGGGGGGGGGGGGGGGGTATAGTTCCCCACCCAGGATGACTTACTTAGACCAATGTTAACAAATGTGATGCAGCCATGGCTTCAGAAGTCCCTGTGTTACTGAGCTTGGTTTCTCTGTGCCCCTGTTATCACTGCAGGAAAGATAGCCTAGCCTATTAGTTCCAGGAAGAGGATGAGAGACATGTGGAGCAGAAAAATCTAGACAAATCTAATCCAGATGCTCCAACCATCAGATAATGCACAGGCGTGTCAGGGATAACACATGATGGTCTTAAGCACTGATGGTTTGTACACAACAATAATCAAACGACATGTTCTCTGCTTTCTCATCTCCTCACCCCACACCTCAGGTCCTCCTCTTTTCTATTCCCTGGGCTTTTCCCAACTAACCTTGCTCTGTCCTAGCACTTGGGGGCAAGGAGTGGGACCTGCTGTGGTTCTGGGGAAGTAGCGGAGGGCATAAGGGGAGGAGGCAGGGCAAAGGAGAGAAGAGTAAGGCCAACCGTGAGATTCTCACGGGAAACTTGGAGAACTTAATCATCACCATCCTACTCCTGCCTCAATTCTCCCATCACCTTTCTCTCCCCAGCCGATTTCCTACTCTTAATTCTTTCTTGTTAAAAAACATTTATTTATTTTATTTAGAAAGAGAATGAGAGTGCAAGTAGGGGGAGGGAGAGAATCTCAAGCAGACTGTGCTGAACACGGAACTGGGCAGGGGGCTCGATCCCATGGCCCCCGAGATCATAGCCTGAGCAGACATTGAGTCAGAAGCTCAACCAACTGAGCCCCAGCCCTTAATTCTTTATGTCCCCACAACCAGTCCTTGTGATAAGGCTGAAGGTCTATTATAACTATTGCTAACATTTATTGAATACTCACTGCATATATTAAGCACTGAGCTAAGTGCATTACTTGGATTATATCTTTTAGACCTCACTATGCTGCTGTAAGATACATAATATGATCTATATTTAATGCATGAAGAAGCCTGAGGGACATCAAGTGATTTGCCCAAGATCCATAGCTAGTGAGTGGTGGAGTGAGGTTGCAACCTTGGCAGTCTGATGACACAGCCCACTCTTTACATCTGCACCACTGCTGCTTCTACCGGGAATTCCCTCGTCCCCATTTCCCACTCATTCTGCTCCCCCATCCGCAGGCAACCAATATATTTAGATATCTATCTATCTATCTATCTATCTGAAAGTAAGCTCCACGTCCAACATGGGGCTTGAATTCACGACCCTGAGATCAAGAGTCACATGCTCTACCAACTGAGCCAGCCAGGCACCTTTAATGTATACATTTTTATTTGAATACATTTTTGCACAATGTGGATAGTTGCTTGGTATGTGCTAACTTTAACCCACATAAATGATATTTTATTACCTGTTTTATTCTGTTTCCTTTTTTTCATTAAGCATTCTTAAGATCCATCCACCGTTGCTATGTGTTCATTTAATCTGCTCTGACCTGTCACACAATAGTACAGTTTCCATGCACCCCAAATGGTTTACTCACCCCTGAATAAGGAACATCCAGATTTTCTGCAACTCCCCACCACAAGTGATACTTTAGTAAGCATCCTTGTACTCAGTCTCTCCTTAGGACCCTAGTGAGAAATTCCTGGATATAAATCCAGGAGCAGAACTGTTCATGCCACAGGGTATGTTTAACAATTGGACTAGATTGCTCTCTAGAACAACTGCTTCAGTCCACACTCCCCCTAATAATGCACAGAAGCAAATCTGGACCTGTTATCTTGTCTAAATTCTGTGAGCCTAAAAGGTCTCAGTTAACAACTCATTGCTGTTTTAATTTACATTTTTCTAATTACCAATGATTTGGGACATTTCTTCATATGCTAGTTCAGTTCTTGAGCTTCCTCTTTTCCAAACTGTCTATTCATTATCTTTGTTCATTTTGTAAGTGATTTTAGTTTTTTTCTTATTAATTTGGAGGAGTTCCTTACTCGGTCTAGATACTTGTTGGCTTGAAATATTCCAAACAACTCCCAATCTGTCACCTAGTCTTTGTCCTTGTTGTCCTTCATGTACAGAAATCCTATTTTGATGTAATTCAATTAATTTTTTTTTTTTTTTTGCTTAAGGTCTGTGCCTTTGAAGTTTTGTTCAAAAATCCCACCCACCTCCAGTTCTCAAAGATTAAAAAAAATATTTTGGTCTACTAACTTTATGGGTTTACATTTCTCTTGCTTCCTTTTAAATTGTAATTGTTAAGCCAAAAATAAATAAAATGTAATTGTTAAAATAACCTTAGTCCTATACATTATGAATGAAATAAGCTCTAAAGGGCAGGTCCAAGAATTTGATTGTTGTGTACCTCAATTCTTTCTATGAAAAAATATGTGATCTAAATTCCAAAACACCAATCTAGAAATAAACTTTTGGAATAGAGCCAATTTACCCATGGAAGATAGCCAAGATATTTATGAAAAGGAACTCTAAAGCAAGGATACTGGTCTGGCTATGGCCATTGGCCTCTGTATCCTTACATTTTAATTTTAGCATTAACAGGATTACAAGTGGCTTAGAGCAGTGTTGCTTAAGATGTGGTCCTCAAATCAACTGTATCACATGTATTTAAATGAGCTTATTAGGGCGCCTGGGTAGTTCAGTTGGTTATGCATCTGCCATTGGCTCAGGTCATGATCTCAGGGTCCTGGGGTGGAGCCCTGCTCAGCAGGGAGCCTGCTTCTCTCTCTCCCTCTGGCCCCCTCCCAACTCGTGTGCACATGTGGTCTGTCAATTAAATAAAATCTTTTAAAAAAACAACAAAAGTGCTTATTAAAATAAAGATTCCAATGATCAAAACCCAGAAAATGTACAGCACAAAGAGTGAACCCTACTGCAAACTATGGACCTCGGTGTTAACGTTGGTTCACTGATTTTAACAAATGGACCACACTGATGTGGGATGTTGATGGCGGGGGAGGCTGTGTGTATGGGAGAAGGGCTATGTGAGAACTCTCTGTGCTTTCCCTCAATTTTGCAGTAAATCTAAAACTATTTTTTAAAAATAAAGTTAATTAATAAAAGATTCCAGATGTCAGAATTTCATTTCACTTTAAATAAGCATCCCAGATAAATTTTGTGCTCCTAGAAGTTTGACGGTTACTGTATGAGAATTATCATTTGAATAATAATCATGGCAAGGCTTGCTATAGGTGTTACCTAGTGGGTGTGAGGGAGCTGGTGAGCCAAGGGATCACTTCAGAGGGCAGCAGGAGACACAGCTGGAGAGACATGGATTTTATTTTATTTTTAAAAAATATTTTATTTATTTATTAATGAGAAACACAGAGAGAGGCAGAGACACAGGCAGAGGGAGAAGCAGGCTCCACGCAGGGAGCCCAATGTGGGACTCGATCCCGGGTCTCTAGGATCACGCCCTGAGCCAAAGGCAGATGCTTTAACTGCTGAGCCACCCAGGCGTCCCAAGAAATGGATTTTAGTATGATGGGGGAAGAGTCACACAATTTGTTTTAACTTCAAATAAAAATTTCGTTACTTGGGATGCCTGGGTGGCTCAGCGGTTTAGGGCCTGCCTTAGGCCCAAGGTGTGATGCTGGAGACCTGGGATTGAGTCCCATGTCGGGCTCCCTGCATGGAGCCTGCTTCTCCCTCTGCCTAGGTCTCTGCCTCTCTCTCTCTCTCTCTCTGTCTCTCATGAATAAATAAACAAATAAAATCTCAAAAAAAATTTATTTCTTACATTTGTTTGATATGTGGTTTTTATTAGCCATGTTTATAGTTGGTGAAATAAAGATGGGTTCTGATCCAAACACAGGGACCTGCCAGCCTTGGGGCACTACATTTTTATCACTCTGTGAAAGAACTGAAGTGATCATATCCTCCTACATTCAGGAGATGTAGGAGAATATGGGTGGACCCCTTTTCTCCATCACTTCTGAAAAATACCACTCAGAGGCATTTTAAATGCAACGGGTTGGTTTGTCCTTCATATGTCCAGTAATACAGTGACAGAATAATTCTTAGGCAGGTTGAAAATAGGTAACATTGTAAGGAGCAAGTCACATTTCCATCAGGGGATCACAGGTTCTCCTTGGTAACTGTCACTGCATTTCCAAAGCCAGCTATGGAGTGTGAGCAATCTGGACAGTGAATGTACATGGATCAGCTCCCCCCAATTCATCCCAAGATATAGGCTCAGGTGGGAAGGTTACACACAAAACCAACCCAACCCACCAACAAATTAACCCTCATCAGTCTTATTAAAAATATTCATAAAGCTTCTGGATGAAAAATATCATATTTAAGCATGTGGAGAAAACAATCTCTTGACCTTAATAAGGCCCTCATTATGACAACACACAGATGTAGGAACAAAAGGTAGGGGAAGGTGGTTAGGGCATGTGCTCTGCATCACATGAGCATGGCATATGATAAGCACTATATATGTGGCTGTCAAATAAAATCAAAGCTCTAAAAAGAACAATAGTTGATACGTGCCAGAGACTGTGACAGTTTACAAGCATGGTCTTATTTCTACAAGCCAGTTTCTATGAATGTCCTTACAGTGGGGACACTGAGCCTTAGAGAGGTTTGCCCATGTTCACAGAACTAGCAGGTAGCACAAACCAATTTCCCCGTGCTGGCAGAGAGGTCCTTCTCCAGAAAAGGCTGCAATGGAGCCATATCAGCAATGATTATTTAGCCTATTACAGAGTGAAACTTGACTACTGTCATGGGTTACTAATGATGCGATGCCCTTTATTTTCCCTTTCTGGGCCTTGCTTCTTTATCTGTAAAAGGACGGCGTTGGGTGAACCCACTGGTCCTCAACCAAAGCTGTACATTAGAACTTTCTGGGGCATTTTCATACTTGGGTCCACCTCATGCTAAATGAATTAGAACCTCTGGGATGGGACCAGAGAATACTTTTCAAATCTCTCTTGATGGTTGTACAGAACCACATGATTTCTGGCTCTAAATGTCCTCTCTCTGTGATTTCTTTAAGATTAAAGATTAAAGATTTAAGATTAAATCTTAAGATTAAAGATTTCTTTAAGATTAAATTCTGTATTTCTTTAAGATTATTTATTTATTTGACAGAGAGAGTGAGAGAGCATAAGCAGAGGGAGCAGCAGAGGGAGAGTGAGAAGGAGGCTCCCTGCTAAGCAATGCATGGCTTGATCCCAAGACCCAGAGATCACGACCTGAGCTGAAGACAGACACTTAACTGCTGAGCCTCCCAGGTGCCCCTGATTGTATTTCAATGTTCCTTTAGCTTGATCTCCACTAGAGATCCCCAATAGGTCATTATCACCCCACATCTGAAGAGTTATTAAGTCTACCACCGAGCTGACTAAAAAACAAAAACAAAAAACCTGGTTGCTTCCAGTTATGGAATGAATGTCATGGGAATAGAAGATACAGCATAGGGAATAGAGTCAAGGTAACGCAATAATAGCACATAGGATGGGATGGGGCCTAGGCCTGCTGTAGTGAGCCCAGCATGGAGTACAGACTTATCAAGTCACTATGCTGTACACCTGAAACAGTGTGTCACTGTGCATCAACTATACTCTAAAAAAAAAAAAATCCACAATAATATAGGAGACAGAAACAGAAAGAAAAAAAAAAAAAACCCAGCTGCTCATGCTTTTAGAAAATTTTCCCAAAAGACAGACTTTGAGACAGCTTCATTGATTCATAGGTGATCTTTGCACCCCATGCCCCTTACAAGGTCAGGAAAAGCTTTTTTCCTTTTTTTGTGTGTATGGGTGAGCGAGATCTAAAGCTCCCAGAGACCAAACAATTGCACCTCTATCTGAGCAGCCTGAGAAGCCCTGGATCTTTTTGCAGGGGGCACCGGCACCGCCAGGCCAGCCTGGGGAGGGGCAGGGAGAGCAGCCGCGGAACTTGCTCGTGGGCCTTCTGGGCTCGCCTCCTTCTCAGGCATTGGGGGGGCTGTCTCGGGTTTTCTGGGGAGGATCTGGCCCTTTCGGGGGTCCAGGTGGGGGCGCTGCGTTCTCACCTGCCGCGTGCTGGGCTCCGGTGGCTCTGCCGGGCCCAGGTCACGGGTGACACGGACACCGCCGCTGCTTCTCCCTGGTTGACACCCGCCCTCCGGATCGCCGGCAGCACCCTCACCCCTCTGATGGCTCGGGCCCCTGCACCCCGGGATGCACCCCTCACCTCCCGATTGTTCCAGGCCCAGCCTCAAAGGGGACCTGGTCAAGCTAGGTTAGGGAGGGGATATGTCTCAGGCCAGACTGATTCTCCATCCTGCGAAATGTGAGGCCCAGACTCGTGGGCAGTAAAGCAGGAGGAGACATTGGAAGCTGCACAAATAGAGCCCTTGCCGAGGTACCAGCTGGCTGACCACGGTTCAGGGGGGATCCTGCTGGCCCTTAGGGGTGACTGTGTTCCCCAAAGTCACTTCGGAGGGCTAGATTCTAAATAGGCTGCTCTAAAATTAATGCTTTAGCAAGATGGGAAAACTTCCCATCTCTCCTATCTTTCTTGTTCCTGCTTCACATCAGTCCTATTTTTTTTTTTTTTTTAGATTTTATTTATTAATTCATGACAGATACACAGAGAGAGGCAGAGACACAGGCAGAGGGAGAAGCAGGCTCCCTGTGAGGAGCCCAACACGAGACTCGATCCCAGGACCCCGGGATCATGACCTGAGCCAAAAGGCAGACGCTCAACCGCTGAGCCACCCAGGCGTCCCTATTTTTTCCCCTATTTTTTTGTTTCTTCATAACTGTGTCTTCCTGTGTTTATTTAATACTAACAGACTTGTGGATGTATTTCCAGAGCTGACTTTTAAAAGCCGTTCAGGGGATGGAACTTGTAGGTCAGATTGTCCTTGGGAAACCATTTCTGCTTATCACTGGCATCATCTTTCACTGGTGCAGGAGTAAGTCCACTGTTGGGGAGGGGTGTTTACCAACACAGTGAAGCCACAGATATCAGAATAGGATCGGGCTGAAGAGATATAACCTCGTACCTAACACTAAATGTCTTCCCCCCTGGAGACTTAAGGCAAAGGCTTTCACACTCATTTTTGAACTTTCAGTGTCTATCACTAGGCTGGACATGCATGAGGCGGGCAAGAAAGGTCTGGTGAGTTGAATGTCATACTTTTGGCCATTGCTTGGCACGTAGTAACTGCACCATTTTTGTGGCTGTTGAAACAAGGCTGAAAGAGGTGTCATGACTGGCCTAAAGTGGCAGAGTTACAGTATATTTAGTATTCTAATGTACTACTCCAGGATTCTTTTTTCTTTTTTAGATTTTATTTATTAATTCATGAGAGACACACAGAGAGAGGCAGAGACACAGGCAGAGGGAGAAGCAGGCTCCCTGCAGGGAGCCCGATGTGAGACTTGATCCCAGGACCCCGGGATCACGTCCTGAGCCAAAGGCAGATGCTCAACCACTGAGCAACCCAGATGCCCCCACTAGAATCCTTTTAAAATAAGCATCTGTGTGTTGTGTAGGCAAATTTATTTTCTTTGCAATTCATGAAGGGACAAACTGCTTCCTGTATACAAGTGGGGACGTTCATTAAATATGTACACATTTTTTTCATCAAGTTGAGTCAATAAAAACAGTAAATACTCAAATTTAAGCATTTACTAGGTCCCAGGATTTGTGACACCAGAGATAACAGAAAGAGAAGATATGGCCCTTGCTGTTAAGACAGAGTAAAAAATGAAATGTGTAGGGTTTGGAAAGTCATATTTTAAAAATTTTACTTATTTGAGAGAGAGAGAGCATCCATACACAAAGAGGGGGAGGGAGAGGGACAAGCTGACTTTGCGCTGAGTGCTGAGCCCACTGAGGGGCCTGATCTCAGGACCCCCGAGATCACGACCTGAGCCAAAGCCGAGAGTCTGTCGCTTAACCAACTGAGCCACCCAGGGGCCTCTGGGGAGTCATATTTTATGAAGCATTATAGGGGAAATACCTACTTAGGCAGGTTTCTTAACATTTATTTATCTCAGCAGAATTTTGCTTGGCACTGGGTTCTTACCCATCCCACCAGATGTTAAGAACAACTATGTTTCTTCTTTGTGAGGGCCAAGTAACAGGTTACATCTTCACTGTGTTCTTTGAACTTAGAATCACTGAATAGGTAGCAAGAGTGTAAATGTCTGCTCTGCCAACAAAATTTTACATATCTTAAAATAAAAAAAATCTGAGGGGGAAGCTGAGGCCAAGGATATTCAACAAGAATTAAGCCCAGAATACTAACGTTTCCTTTGGTACCTGTTTGTCTCTGATAGGGCATATGGAAAGAACCAGAGGCTTCAGAATGCACAGAAGTAAAGAGGTTCATGGTTGGGAAACTGTATGAACAGGAAAAGAAACTACTTTTGGTATATTTACGTTGGAGAAAAAATTTCCAGAGGTATACCTGTGGTTCGCAAGCATAGATTAATGGGCTTTAAACAACAGATGTGCCCTGAAATAAAAGCGGTTTACTTTAAAGAGCAAGTCTGTATTACATGTTAAAATAAAAATAGCAAATGTAGAAAGAGATAATTGATCACTAGTTGACTCCAAATATTGAGGCACCTATTGAAGCTATCCAGAGTGTTAGAGACTGAAATTAGACACAGTCTTAATAAAAAAAAGATTTGGCCACAGAGCTATAATTTAGAAAAAAAAAAAAGCTTAAACCTGGGCTGTGTCTCTGAAGGTCATGACTCTCCCTGTTTTCAACACTCACAATGTCACTGTTAAAAGGGAGAAGGCAAGAGATGGGAGGGCAAGGCTGGTTTTAACCTAATTACAAGACTTCATTTAAGGTTATGCTGGAATGTTGACTGAAAATTTATTAGTAGGGTTAAATCTCAGACATCCTGACTCTGTTATATAAGGTTTCTTTATTTTTTATATACTCTCTCCCGTCCTTCCTTTCTTCAAGCTGATGTAACATTTGCCCAGTGATCCTTTCTCTGGCACTGAAAAGATCATTAAAACATGAAAATAATTTTGTCTTTTGGAGTGGAATGGATAAGGATGGAGCATTCAAAGTCAGCACTACTTTTGCCCTCTGATTCATAAATCACTTCTGCCTGCAAGTCCACTAATTGGGGAAGGCTGAGAGAAATATACTGATTTTGAGGGTATCATCTGAGGTTGGGTACTGGTCAAAGAGAGAGCTCCCTCCTTGAGCACACCATGCTACATTTATGACCTCAGTGTGTATTTGTCGAGTGGACTGGAGTTAATCTTGCAACTCAGATGTTCTCCAAATTACCACTAGGCATGGAGGGTAAACTGAAGGAGACCATCACTGGCAACACATTCATGAGTGACTCCTGTAGAATTCTCTTCCTTCTTCCACACTTCTGGATGTCCTGTCTCTTTTCTCTTTCTTCCCTGGTGCCTTGGGTGGATAGAGAACAGCAGTGATGACACAGACATCTCCAGATGCCCAAGACATGGGAAACTATGCCATTTGGCCAATGTGCAACTTTAGCCATTACAGACATGATAACTATGTCTAAGTAAGTCAATAGCTTAAAGTATAAGAGGGAATAGCAATGGATGGACATTATAAGAAGGTGTATTTCAGCTCAACCAAGACCAAAAGTTTCTAAGGTTAAGATCTGTGCATCAATGGAATGACCTCATACAAGAGAGATCGGAATAGATGCATTCTTTCATTCAATAATTCACTCATGCAGTGCATAGTTATTGAAGCCCACATATGCCAGATGTTATTCTAGGCACCAGGGACATAGAGACAAAAATCTCCACTCTTGGGAGGTAAACTATTCAGTGGGTTAGATGGAATACATAAGTATATGAAATTTTTGAGAGGCTGGCCAGGGAACATCTCATTGAGAAGGTGCTATTTGGGTAAAACCTGAAGGAGAGGGATCCCTGGGTGGCGCAGCGGTTTGGTGCCTGCCTTTGGCCCAGGGTGCGATCCTGAAGACCCAGGATCGAATCCCACGTCAGGCTCCCGGTGCATGGAGCCTGCTTCTCCCTCTGCCTGTGTCTCTGCTTCTCTCTCTCTCTCTCTCTGTGTGACTATCATAAATAAATAAAAAAAATTTAAAAAAAACCTGAAGGAGATAAAGGAGCAAGCTACATGGTTTCAAAGGAGAACATCTCGGGTGGACAGGACAGCAAACCCAAAGGCCCAGAGAGGGGACAACCTGGTGTGTTTGAGAAACAGTAAGAAAGTCGGTGTGTCCGGAGCAGAGGAAATGAAGGGGAACCAAACAGAGGCGGTCAGAGTGGCAAGGTAGAGGCAGGTGTGCATGGTCTTGTAGACTGTATGCACTGAAGGACTCTGGCTTTCACCCAGAGTAAGATCACCAGAGGGTGCAGAGCTGAGGAGCCGCACAGTGCGGCTTACCTGTCAACTGCACCACGTGGCTACTCTGTCATGATCCGACTGAAAGGACAGGCGGTGGGACCTGGTAAACCACGTGGGAAGGTCTTCCAAGGATCCCTGAGCCGGGACAGCAGCTGCGAGGGGTGGGTGTGGGGTGGGGTGGGGTGGGGTGAGAAGTCGGAGGATTCTCACTCTATTTTGAAGGTAGAGCAGCCATGACTTTGGGATGGGTTACATGCAAGTTATGGGGGAAAGAGAGGAGTCCAGAATGATTGAAGTTTTGACCTGCGCAGCTGTTAGGATAAAGCAGCCATTAATCGAGATGGGGAAGGATGGGTGACATGGGGCTTCGTGGAAGAAGAGAGAACAGCAGGAGCTCAGTTTTGGAAATGTTCAGTTTGAGATGTTAGGTAGAGATCCAGAAAGCGAATCAGTGGGCAGTTGGGTAGGGGACACGAGATTTCACTGGAGGGGTGCAGGTGGATTAAACCTGCGGGTCATTGGCGTGATGTCTCCTAAAGCCTTGGTGCCCAATGAGATAACCTAGGGAGTGAGCCCAGGGAGCAAGAGTGGAGATGTGGGGAGGGAGCCCGTGGGAGACTCTGCAGCAAGAGGATCTGGGCCAGGGCAGCTGCTGGAAGTCAATGAAGAAGTCTCAAGATGCTGTGGATTCTGAAAAGGTAATATAAGAATTATGACCACGAGGTCCGACACTAACCCCACTGGGAAATAGGGGCCTCACCATGGCCTTCTTAAAGCTTTAATGCAAGCATCTGATACTATTTGCCAGGGATTCCTGCTCTTCCTCACTTGGTCTTCATAAAGTTATGTAATCAAGTAAGAGGATCAGCTTTAAAGGCTGTTTCTCAGTTTTGCGACTAAACAACATGCTACAGAACCATCAATAGGTCACCGAAGACACCAAAAGGGAAATGAAAAAAATACCGAGACAAATCAAAGTGGAAATGCCATATACCAACACTTACAGGAATAGTCTGTGCTCAAGTATAGTAGAGTTTTTATTAAAGGACATTATCTAAAAGCTACCAAATGAAAATGAGACTAAGCTCTTTTCTTGTACAGGGCTAATTGGTCAAGTTGAAAGCAACAGAATCAGCATATTTTAAGAAATGATTCCATCATCTTGTTTGGTAGAGAAAAGTTGAAAGTTTGAGTAAAATTACATGTTTGAGCCCTGGATTCATTCCTTCCCAGCCACGGAAGTTTAGACAAAATATTTAACTTTTCTGAGCCTCAGTTTCTGATGTGTAAAACTAGGAAGATGATAGCTATCTCACAGGATTATTGCCAAGATCAAATAAGATGTCATACAAAAAATGATTAGTAATGAGTAAAGCTTTCAAAAATATTATTGATTATATTATTGATTATATTAGTAATGAGTAAAGCTTACAAAGATATTATTGATTATATTATTGATTATGTTTCCACGGACATACTTTCACTGGACTCTCCCAACCCTATGGGGAAGGCAGACCTGGGTATTATTCTCATTTTAAAGAAGGGAAATCTGAGGTTCTGGGTAGAGGGACTTGCTCAAAGTCATAATGACCCTGTGTGCTGGAGGTGAGACCAGAAACAAAGTGTTGAATCTCTGATCTGGGGCTCTGTCTACTGTCAAGGTGTCCACACAGGCATCGCATAACATGGGGGTTAGTGGGGCTAGGAGGTGCCTCTGCTGAGGGCCAGACTTTCTCAATCTGACTCTCTCCACTTGGGGGTGTGAATGAAGGGGGTGTGACACACCCTGGGTGACCTAGAGCTCCTCCTCCTTGACCTTCATCTTTCCTGTCTCTTAGTTACTAAGAGTTACTCTTGTCGCTAACAAGTTCCTAAGAGCCATCAGTGTAGTCACTGCTCTGAGGGCAGGAGCTCTTACTGCCTTTGGAGCATCGTTAATGAACACCTGTGAAGATGTCTCCAGAATTAGAATATCTTAGAGTTGGAAGAAACCTCAGGTGCCATTTAGACAAGTCTGCATTTTCTAGAGGAGGAAGCTTAATTCTGGAACTACTGAGATCTGGGGGCAGGGCTCTCAGGTAATGTCAGACAACACTAGCTCCAGGTAGCACACGTTCCTTCCACTACCCCTTGCTGCCACTCACAGTGTGGCTGTGGTGTGGCATGCTGTGGCACCTTAAATCAAAATTCCAAAGGGGCTCTCAATTAGTTTTTTGAGTAAAATGAATTTAACTCCACCTATTAGAGCATTAAAAAGAGCTTAAGCCACTTAATAAATGGTAGCTAGAGTCACCTCTTAATGGATAATCATGTTTTCTCATTTGCAGTTTAAGTGCTAGAAGACAGAGTGACTTTAAAACTGCTCATGAGAGGACCCAATTATCTGATAAGCAATTCCAAAGACCATATACACAAATGCAGAAACATACTTTTTTATGAACGGCGTCTGACAAGGAAAGAGATTTTTGTGGCGCAGGAGTTCTGGAAAATGTAATTATTTATCCTTTCACAATTAATGAAAGAAACTGAAAATGAAGCTTTCATTTCAAATCCTTTTTATCTGGATGAAACTTTAATTTTACATAATTAAATTGACTTCACAGTTCAGTGTGTTAAAATATGCAATTAAGCAGCGTATCAAGGTGAAATGCCTACTGTTGTTGGCTCATTGAGAAATCATGCTGCTGAGCTCCCAAACAAGAATGAACACCTGCCTACCTGCTCTTATCCCCAGAGCCAGGGATGGCACACAGCCTGCAGGGCTGGCTTCCCAAAATCATAGTCGAATTTTCTTACATGTGCCAACTCCTGTATAAGTTGGATATTTAAATATTTTTCGCTTTTTTTTTGTTTGTCAGTGTTTTTTTTTTTTTTTTTTTTTTTGCATAAGAACATATTGTGGGACTTTGATGATGCAACATAGATGATTAACTTTATCTCTCACAGAAGTTCCTTCTAGGGCAACTGTTGCATCTGCAAAGTTGCTGCCTTCTATTGGTTGCTACTCTTGTCGAAACTCCCTAAAAAAAAAAAAAAAGAAACTCCCTTATTCCAATTTTGCCATTTTACAATTTGTGACAAATTTCAGCTGAGACCTCTTTCAATTATTGTTGCACTCTTGGAAAAGGCTTCAGAAATGTTGCAGGCAGTGTTGAAGGGAGACGCTCTAATGGGACTGGGGAAGGTTCCCTGGAAAATTATCTTAACAGGCAATGGTCTATTCAGGTAGAGACAGCTAATCTGTGTGCCTTCCCCTTGTTTTCCCTTCGAACAGTACCTTTGTGGTGGTTAATTTATGGCTCAGTAGCATCCTCTATTCCCTTAAGGAATCTGTGAGTAGAGTACAGTTCAACAATTAGAATGGAGTTCCCAAATCATCTTAAGATTTGTGTGGAATCAGAAAAGACCCCGAATAGCCAAGGGAATATTAAAAAAGAAAACCAGAGCCAGGGGAATAACAATGCCATATTTCAGGTTGTACTACAAAGCTGTGGTCATCAAGACAGTGTGGTACTGGCACAAACACAGACACACAGATCAATGGAACAGAATAGAGAATCCAGAAATGGGCCCTCAAATTTATGGTCAACTAATATTCGACAAAGCAGGAAAGACTATCCACTGGAAGAAAGACAGTCTCTTCAATAAATGGTGCTGGGAAAATTGGACAGCCATGTGCAGAAGAATGAAACTGGACCATTCTCTTAACCAGACAAAAGGATAAACTCAAAATGGATGAAAGATCTAAATGTGAGACAAGATTCCATCAAAATCCTAGAGGAGAACACAGGCAACACCCTTTTTGAACTCGGCCACAGCAACTTCTTGCAAGATACATCCATGAAGGCAAGAGAAACAAAAGCAAAAATGAACCATTGGGACTTCATCAAGATAAATAGGTTCTGCACAGCAAAAGAACAGTCAACAAAACTAAAAGACAACCTACAGAATGGGAGAAGATATTTGCAAATGACCTATCAGATAAAGGACTAGTATCCAAGATCTATAAAGACCTTATTAAACTCAACAGCAGAAATAAACAATCCAGTCATGAAATGGGCAAAAGACATGAACAGAAAATCTCACAGAGGAAGACATAGACATGGCCAACATGCACATGAGAAAATGCTCCGCATCACGTGCCATCAGGGAAATACAAACAAAACCACTATGAGATCCCACCTCACACCAGTGAGAATGGGGAGGGAAAATTAACAATACAGGAAACAACAAATGTTGGAGAGGATGTGGAGAAAGGGGAACCCTCTTACACTGTTGGTGGGAATGTGAACTGGTGCAGCCACTCTGGAAAACTGTGTGGAGGTTCCTCAAAGAGTTAAAAATAGATCTCCCTACGACCCAGCAATTGCACTGCTGGGGATTTACCCCAAAGATACAGATGCAGTGAAACGCCGGGACACCTGCCCCTGATGTTTCTAGCAGCAATGTCCACAGTAGCCAAACTGTGGAAGGAGCCTCGGTGTCCATTGAAAGATGAATTGATAAAGAAGATGTGGTCTATATATACAATGGAATACTACTCAGCCATTAGAAACGACAAATACCCACATTTGCTTTGATGTGGATGGAACTGGAGGGTATTATGCTGAGTGAAATAAGTCAATTGGAAAAGGACAAACATTATATGGTCTCATTCATTTGGGGAATATAAAAATTAGTGAAAGGGAATAAAGGGAAAGGAGAGAAAATGAGTGAAAATATCAGTGAGGGTGTCAGCACATGAGAGACTCCTAACTCTGGGAAATGAACAAGTGGTAGTGGAAAGGGAGGTGGGCGGGGGGTTGGGGTCACTGGGTGATGGGCATTGAGGGGGGCACTTGGCGGGATGAGCACTGGGTGTTATGCTAAATGTTGGCAAATTGAACTCCAATAATAATAAAAAAAAAAAGAATGGAGTTCCCTTCCCTTTTCTGATCTATTCTAGAATTTATGTAATCATGATTCTTGTTTTATCCATTGGAGAAGTTGTTAGGAAATGACTCACGGATCTCAGCAGTATCCTTACTGTAGTGGACACAGGGCAAGCCTGAACCCATTGAGGGGCTTTTCCAGATACACAGAGAAGTGTGTTGCTAGTTTTATTACAAAAGCCACAAAAAGAAGATACGATCTTATCATGATACTCAGGACAAACTTCTTTGAATTGGGGACATATGCTCCACTTGCAGGCTTATTATCTCTATAATGCTCCTGCTATTTATTGTAGGATGTAGGTTGTTAGGATGATCAGCAGACCATAAAACTAGAAGATTGTAAAAGGCATGTTGTAGCATGTATAGTAATATAATGCATATCAGAACATATGAATGCTTTACACTTTTGAGCTAAGACTTGAGATATGGTATCGTCTGCTCTAGGAAACCAAAGGCATCATGGAATTAGCAATTCTTTTAAAATTCTGTGAGTTAGATTGGCCTCTGTCTCATTGCATTACTCTGAAACCCAAAGGAGGCCTTGGCTACCAAGGGACAAAGAATAGTGAAAAAAATAGTTTTAATAAGTGAAAAGTTATATTAATGTATCCATACAAACTGTAAAAGTACATATTTAAATATAATTAATTCTATATTTAGAAATCATCTCCACTTATGAGATCTCCCCTCCCTTAGGATTTATAGAAAGTAATAGTGATATAGTTTTGGTTATTGCATGCACTTGAAAGCAATTAAACTACTGTTTAGTGAAATTGTTCATACACAAACATACAAAACCACTGACTGGTCCACTCTCAAACAATCCAACTTTGGAAGTTTCAACACTGAACCAAGTGTTTAAATATATCAAACCATAAAAGCAATTTTGTATAGCTACTACAGGTGTTGTACCATTTCTCAGAAACATGTAGGTTTGATTACATTTTCGACAATTCCAGTCTGGTTTTATACAGGCCCTATCGTATGAGGATCTGAAATGTCTACACAATAGAGCTGCTGATACTTTCTCAGAATTCAGATAATCGAAAAGAATTTCGATTGTGAAATAAGAATGAAGCACAAATGAAATGTTCCTCAGCATGGCCTGATGCTCTCTGCTTCTTTACTGGATCCAATTTGATACAGATGAACTGCTATAGATTTGGGTCCTTCAGAACCAGATAGAAGAAACTATGGACTCATGCAAGTGTGATACAAGCAAACAAAGATGAGAAACACAGAAAAATTATGCCCAGATAGTCCTCAAACCTTACACTGGCCTCTTTTAAAAAAATTTTTATTTGGGAGACAGAGACAAAGAGGGTGGAGGGTGAGGAGCAGAGGGAGAGGAGCAAGCAGACTCCTGGCTGAGCACGGAGCCTGACTTGGGGCTTGATTGCATTATGCTAAGACTATACTTTACCCAAAATCAAGAGTTGGACGTTTAACAGACTGAGCCACCCAGGCGTCCCTTTACTGGCCTCTTTTGACTTCCTTTCTCATCAACATTTTTACCAGGGCGTTGGAGTGGAAAATGACACTTTTTAAAACGAAAACCTCAATGGAAGGGATCAGACATCAACATGCCAACTGAATCTAGTGGAAGATTCATTTTGAAAACTGTTGAGGGTTATCCTCTAATATTGTTGTTTCTTTCTGAAGCATGAATTCAGAATTGTTGTCACTCATATATGTGGAGAGAAGTTAGAATTCTCAATTGCCAACTTAAAAAAAAACTTACTTCTTTTGTTATTTAAATTAAAAAAATTTCCTTATTTGGGGTCAAAGGATGTCTGGAAAGTTAAACACTGTCAATATACCTTTAAATTGTACAGTAAATAAATAGCACTCCAGTCCGTCATTAGGTGGTGGTGGAAATCAACCAGTTGCAGAACAAAGCGGAGTTTTCTTTAATTTACTCCTTAGTGAAAAGTAACTTGTTCTAATATTGAGCTGTTCTTATTATTAACTTTGAAGCCAAGTTAGATCACAAAGTGGGAAAGGGCTCCAAATGAATGAGCGCATGTGAAAACACTTTCAATCTGTAACAGGCTTCAGAAATTATAATAGTTATCTTCATATCATCCTTTTTATCTAGAAAGGACAACTATGAGAGGGAAATAATTGTGTTTTGTTTCCCTCGTGACAGATTTTTGTGTTTAGAATATTTAAAAATTATTTTATTTACTTATTTAAAGATTTTATTTATTTATTCATGACACACACACACATATACATACACACACACACAGAGGCAGAGACATAGGCAGAGGGAGAAGCAGGCTTCATGCAGGGGGCCTGATGTGGGACTTGATCCCGGGTCTCTAGGATCACGCCCTGGGCACTAAACCACTGAGCCACCGGGCTGCCCCTATTTATTTATTTTAGAGAGAAAGTGCAAGTGTGGGTAGAAGCAGAGGGGGAGGGAGAGGGATAAGCAGACTCCCCAGTGAGTGAGGAGCCTGACACAGGGGTTGATCCCATGATCCTGAGACCATGACCTGGGCCAAAACCAAGAGTCGGATGTTTAAATGACTGAGCCACCCAGGTGCCCTGTGTTTAGAATATTTTGATGGAACCAAGTAAACTAGTATGTATTCTGTCCATAAATCAGGAAGATAAAAAGCTCAAGGATCACTGAACTTTCCCAGACCTCTTAATTTTCTCTCTTTATAGTTCACAGTTTACAGCATCAACAGCGATGGTCCAAATACAAAGCTTGCTACACTATCATTACATGTGACATTCCTGTAGACGCAAATACATATTTCTATCTGAGGCCTGTTGAACCACTGAAGAGTTTCTGAAGTTGGCAACTACTTGAAATAGTAAGTGAAATTTCATAATTCAAGGGTGGATTTAGTTTGAATTAGAAATAAACACTAGAAGCAGCAGCCACTCAACTGAAGGTGCTGATATAAATCCGAAGTATTGATGTTAAAAATAACATAAAGACAAAACAGTGAAATAAATCTAAATCTGCGACAGGGATGGTAAAATTCTATCCCCTAACAAGTGGTTTAAAAGTCTAGAAAGAAAAAGGAGATTCATCTTGAATAAAGACTGGCTACTTCTTATTGGCACAATAGAACATTTATGTGATCATTCACCAGCCAACGTCCTATTTTTTATTCTAGTTTGTGTTTCAGCAGACATTTTCTTTTTGAAAAGAAATATGAGAACTTTTCAACCACCCAGATAACACATTTAAAATTCAGTTAATCAGGTAACTGTTGAAACCCCTAACTGTAATGACTTAGGGTCAATATTATTTCTTCTCTCTGAGAGGAGTCTGAATTCAAAGAAAATGATTAGGAACAGTCTAATTAAGACATTTTCAGATAGTTTTATGAGATTCCCCCGGGCATTTATTTCAATCCAGGAAAACAGCAGAAACACATGGAGAGGATGTACGCTCTATTTAACCATATAGAGAAAATAAATAAATAAAAAATAAAAAAGCTGTATCATAGCTATTAACTTAGGGAAAAAGAAACTGAAAAATGCATTTAAATAATGATAATAATAGACTTGGAGAGCCTTATAAAGGGAAATGTGAAAATCCTCTATTTCAATTGTGTAAATTTCTTGCATTGAGTCTATGGGAAAGCCTATGAACTTGACAGCATTAAAAGATGCAGCAAATTAGCCCCATAAGGGAAGCACTGGTACTTGATGTGCATGAGGCATCCAGATAAGAGTTCCCTAAAGCAATCTTACCTTTGTTTTCTGCCTTCAGTTCCTCTGCCATCAAGCTGTCTTGTCGGTTACCAAGCACAAATGCCAGAAACGAGAGGATCAGGGCATCCAAAATCCCAATAATAGCCAGGATGTACGCCCAGCGGACTGAACATGCCCCCAGAGTGTACTTGTCTGTCTTTTCTCCACACATCCGTTTTACTTCATCTGAATCCCAGCCATCAGGGAAAATCATACAGCCAAGCACAAGGCAGGCAGCTGAGAGAGAGAGAGAGAGAGAGAGAGAGAGAGAGAGAAGTAGTTAATATAAATGTTACTTTAGCAAATATTGGTTCTAGGTGTCAAATCATTGCTTCAAATTCTTGCTTTAAGGAATAGCAAAGCTTACTACTGTCCTACCCTAAATATTTATGTGCCCCCCCCCCCCCCCGCTGCCAGTCGCTTAAAAGCAACCTAGCCCTGCAGATCTGGGAACACTTTTTACTGCAAGCCTGAGCATTCTGAGAGAGGTTAAGGTATGTTGATCTATAAGAAAACGCTAAAAAAAATTGAATTTTGGTGTGCATTTGCAGAAAGGCTTTCATTGCAAATAAGCCATAAGGAATCATAACACCGCAGAATGACAATTCAACACTGGCTTTGAAGAGCTCAACAGCAGCCAGATAAAGGATTAGGATAACATGGAAAATACCACAGTATATATTGACTTTGAGTCATAGTAAAAAATAATTTCATATTGCAACCTCCTACACACACACACACACACACACACACTAAAAAGTTTCTTGAAACTATACTTAGCAAATGCAGTGCACCCTGATATTTTCTTTTCTATTTCATTTCTAAAAAGGCTGAAAAACACTGCAACATGGTGTGGTACCAGAGTTTTTTTAATGGAAATTCAGGAATGGAAGCAGAATGCTTATATTATGTCTCCCAAATATCACTATGGGAATCCTATGAACACTATTTATAGAATACGTCACTTAGCAGATGAAAGGTGGTAAGTGACTATTTGTTCCCACTCTCTATTCAATTATTTAGGGGTAAAGGAGGATAGTTTTAAGTTACATAGGGCTTTCTGAACAGGTGTCATCATGAATTCACTAATTTGTTAATTCATTCACTCATTAATTCAACAGCTACATATCGATTGTCTCCTATGGAGTGCCAGACACAGTTCTCAGTGCTAGAGATACAGCAATCAAGAAAAGAGACATGGTTTATATTATGTTTTAGAAGGGAAAGAGGCAAAAAAAATGAGTAACATACAAATAAAATAGTTGGAGGTTGAAGTACTACATAGGAAAAGAAACAAAAGGCTCTGATAAAGAATAACGGTATGGCCTCTTGAGAGGGTGACATTTAAGCTAAGACCAGAAACGGACAGGGCCCTAGACCTGTGAAATTGATGGGAAAGATGTTCTAGGCAACAGCATGTGCAAAGGCCCCAGGTTTGGAAGGAGGCCTGGGGTATTTGAGGAATGACCAGGAGATCAGTGATGGGATCCTCTGAGAACGTGATCATGTTGAGGTTGCAAGGGAAGCAGGCATGAGGCATCCAGGCAGGTTATGGTTTCCAGGCCATGTCACTTAGGAAGACTCTGATGGCACAACCAACTTAGAGCTGTGTGATGGTCAGGGCCAAATAATTCCTGAAGCTGGCAAGCTGCTACCTCTTGAACAAGCCAGCAGTGGACACCTAATTTCCTTTTTTAACAGGAGCATGACTCTACAAGGCAGGTGTGGAGGACACAGAGACCAAGAGGGGTGACACATAGGAAGACTGCCTGGGAGAACTTAGATGTAGGGTCCCTTGTTATTTTACAGAATAGTGTTTTACAACTTTGGGTCATACATGGTTCTTCTTTTCTTTGTGCCACAGCCCAACTATAGCCATGCTTTTCTCAACTACATGTGCAATATCTCTGCATAGGGACGTGTCATGGACGCTCCTCTACTTTATGCCTCATTATGTCTCAAAAGGAACTCTAACTTCCCTCTGCCTTCAGTTCACCTCACTCTAATCTCTAATCCAGATCACCTATGACCACAGAGACCATCATGCTCCAAACCTCGGTGGCTCCCTGCTGGTACTGAAGAACATGTAGACATCTTAGGTATCCAAAGGCTTCATGACCCAGCCCCCACTTATCTTTCCCAGTCCCCTTCCCTTTTATTTATTTTTTAAAGATTTTATTTATTTATTCATGAGAGACACAGAGAGAGAGAGGCAGAGACACAGGCAGAGGGAGAGGCAAGCTCCCTGCTAAGAGCCCGATGTGGGACTCCATCCACAGACCCGGGGATCATGCCCTGAGCCGAAGGCAGACTCTCAATCGCTGAGCCACTCAGTCATCCCCCCCCTTCCCTTTTAGATGCTCCATTTCACTTGGGTTGAGCTGCATCTGACTCCCCATCTATGCACCAAGTCTTTGGATCATTTTCTTTTTTCTTCTGCCTCGATTACTTGCCACCATTGTCCTAAATGTTCCACTCTTAAATATCTTTCAACCATCAAGTCAAATGTAACACCCTCCACAAAGCAATTCATCTTGAATTCTTCTTGACCTACAATATTGCCCTTCTCAGAACCCCTGTAGCTTCTTACTGTATCTACCTTAAAGTCCTTTTAGCTTTTTACATTTGTTATTTATTTACAAATATTTCAATTAACAGACTGTAAGCTTTCTGAGGAAGGAAGCTTTGGTAAGTTGCCATACTCATAGCACCTAAAACAATGTTTTGTAGATAGTTGGCATTAGAATACTTTTGAAAGGGAAAGTAAAATGAATGAATAAATGAATTCTAACACCTAGACAGTATACTCTGAAATACAGCTTAGAGAAGTCAATATCACAACTACCCAAGGTCACAAGCCTAAAGATTCATCTTTAAATGGTGACATTCAACAGAGACATTTTTTTTATGATCAGACACAGATTACAAGTACTAGGGAGAATAATTAGAAAAAAGTAGATGATTTAAAAATATTTCAAATTCCCACTCCTTTATTGCCTAGTACTCAAAGCAACATCCTCTCCAAGACCTTTCTAACAATAATGATCTGTGTGATTTTTTAAAATGTGATTTCCATTAGCAAAAATTAACTTTATTTGGGAAGACACACAAGATGCTTGAATCCAAACCATAGTTAAGAAAAATCTCCTCTGAAAACCTTATGTTACTTGGAAGACTTAAAAAATATTCTAAATGCCTTTTTATACATTAATGTTTATGAGAAAATTACTTTCTTATATAGAAAAAAAGAAAACCATTTTTTTTCCTTTATGAATGGGAATAACTTGGAGAAGGAAACTACCTATAGCTCTAGCAAAACTTAATAGGAATCACCAAGTGACACAGTTTGGGCAGGTTATTGGCCATTGCACCACAACCTCACTGGAATAGGAGGTTTGTAAAATGGTGACATCAACAAAGACATCTTTTCTCAAGGTCTTTCTTGGTACAATTGTGCTTCATTTTATGTAATGACTGTTTTGCTCCAAGTTACAAAAATAGAATTTTTGAAGTGCAATTCTTGTTTTGATAGGCTAAGGGAGTAGCTATTTAGAGAAATTTTTTTTTTAAGATTTTATTTATTTATTCATGAGAGACACAGAGAATGAGGCAGAGACACAGGCAGAGGGAGAAGCAGGCTCTGTGCAGGGAGCCCGATGTGGGACTTGATCCAGGGACCCCGGGATCACACCCCAGGCTGAAGGTGGTGCTAAACCACTGAGCCACCCGGGCTGCCCTATTCAGAGAAATCTTAAGATAAAAACCTAGGCTAAAGGGGTCGGGCTCTCACTTCCTAGGGAAAATGTTTAGGTTGCCGCCCCCAACCCCCTTGAAGTAAGGGTACTTCACTCTAGGTATCCTGTAGGCCGTAAGGCACCGGAATGCATTCTGGATACCCCACCCACTTCTTGTTGGCTTTCTCTTAATTTAGAAAAAGACCAAATGTTTCACCCTATCTGTTTTGAAAACTGAAGGCCATATAATAGAATAATAAAAGTGAAGCTCAATTGCATTTAAAAACTTTGAAAACTTTGTAAGTGAAATTTGTGATTAAAATCCAATTTTTAGGGACACCTGGGTGGCTCTGTGGTTGGGTGTCTGCCTTTGGCTCAGGCTATGATCCTGGAGACCCGGGGTTGAGTCCCACGTCGGGCTCCCTGCATGGAGCCTGCGTCTCCCTCTGCCTGTGTCTCTGCTTCTCTCTCTCTCTCTCTCTCTGGGTCTCTCATGAATGAATAATAAAAAAAAATCTTTAAAAATCCAATTTTTAGGGGCACCTGGGTGGCTTAGTCAGTTAACTGTCTGCCTTTGGCTCAGGTCCTGATCCCAGGGTCCTGGGATTGAGCCTCGTATTGGGCTCCCTGCTCAGGGGGCAGTCTGCTTCTCCCTCTCCCCTTGCTCGTGCTCTTTTTTTTTTTATCTCTCAAAGAAATAAATCTTTAAAAAAATAAAATCCAATTTTTAAATAAATAAACCCAATCCTTAAAAAAAAAAAATCCTATCCTTTTGAAAACTGTGCTTCTACATGGCCATTACATAACAAAAATTTTAGTTTCTGATAATGTATTATAAAAATATACATTTTTCTTCTCCCTCCATCCAAACTTCCCCTACTTGGCTTTTTTAGTTTTGAAATGTGAAGTCCCCCAAAAGTTATAATGTATTTAAGATTAACTGAAGCCATTAAAATAGTTTAGGCCCTGTTAGTTTCTTTGGAAAGGTATTATTATGTTCTGCGTTGATGCTTGAGTGCTATAATAAGTTCTGTTTTCTGGCATCCTATTAACCAGAACCTTACTAACCTGCATAATGTGTATAGCCGGTGCAAACCAACAGCTGTTCCTAATCCTAAGTACCTGCAAGATCCTAGCCGAAGGTCTCAATGAAAAGTTAAATAATATTCCTCTTGGTTTTATAATTATTTCTAATTCTCTACAAATCGATCATCCTAGAAGATGTAGCAGCATCCCTATACTAAACATTAGAGTACACAAGGCACTGGAACATTTGATTAATTTGGATGCGCTACTTCCTGACCGTGAGGGATACGTGGAGAATTAGTTCCAACTGGACTATTCTCCCCTGATGGGTTTCTTATTAGAATGTCACCTAGGAAATGACTGACTGACTTAGGGCTATGTATTCCTTCATTTCATCAGCAGGTTTTCTGGAAGCATATCAGAGAACATGTTGAATGTTAAAGAGCTTACAAGCTGGAGGGGAGCAGAGAAAGATGATGGAAGGAGACCCGGGCCCTTACTGTATGTTGTCATGACATCTTCTAAGTTAGAACACACAATAAAGGTGTCCTTGTGAGGACAGGACTGTTGATTTTGATTTTAGGCATATCCCAAATGGTTAGGAACCTTTCACATTCTAAAAGAACCCTCTGTCTAATGGACGCTGATGCCCACAGTGGGTTCTTCTGAAGTAGCACACAAACAACTAGTGGCTTCCTAGAGCCACTAATTGCTCTGGCAGTTTTCTGGCCAAAGAGCTGAATGTAAGCTCTGTGAAGGAAACGTCCTTAGAAAAAGCCACAAATGTTTTTAATTGGGTCTTTCTGCAAAGGAAAATTAAGCAAGATGAGAAAAGCAATGGATGGGGAGGGGGGCAGTAAGGCTATGATTTGGGTCATAGGGGCATGTGGATCCTGCTGGTCCAACTCTCCTAACCTTTTAACCCTGGGGACCTGAGAATGGCTTATTTTTCGGACAGGAAGAGGAAGCCTAAATTCATTCTTTAAAAAGTCTACGCACTGTTGCACAAAAAGCATGATAAATTGCCTCATGTTGCTGAGGCACTCACGGGGAACCTGCTGAAAAAACGAACCTGCATTCACTTCACTCTATCAATTATTCAGGTGTGCGGTAATGGAAGGAACTGATGCCAGCAGAGCCGCTGTGCCCCGCGAGGGGACCCTCACGCGACTGCCACTCTGAACACCTGGGGAAGGGACGCCCGCATTCCCACAGCTTCTTCACTAGCACACGGCCAACCGGAGCTGCAGGATTTCTCCATCTGGAGAAGGGGTGGTACTGATACCTCAGTTTACCTCTGGACAACTGAGCTGCTAGGTAACCCAGGACAGGAAATACTGTGGGTTAGAGTCTGCTGGGGAAAACAAAGGGGCTCCTGATAAATTTTTGTTTTAAGCCCAGTCTAATTTTATGAGCATTTAACTTGAGGTCATAGCACAAAAAGTACAAAATCCCTTAGAAAGTTGGGGGGGGGGGGTGGACGGTGTAAATAAACCCTGGGCTGTCAGAAGACAGAGGAGTCAGTGGTGTGTATGATGATGATAAAAGCTCCTCTACGCTGCCTGGGTGCTCAGCTCTAATTGCCCGAGCGCAGGCCATACATCTATCTGAACCTTGTGCTGAATCAGCCGCGTGGCCCTGGGCACAGCTGAAAGGAGATCATCAGGAGTCTGCCCACACATGCACTTAAGAGCCACACAGTGGAGACAAAGCTTTCTAGAATATGATGCCAGACAAGAGGAAAAACAGTTCACGGTACAACATCACTTGCTAATTTACCCAAATGTTGAGACTTAATAGCCAAGTAGAACACAATTCAGAAGTTAGGACTGAAAAACACAATGCAGTCCTGATCTCTAGAATGTTCACTAGACAACTTTTTAGATCCAATCAAATTTCTCAAGCTCTTGATAGTGACATAGTTAATAGTAATAACACACATTGTAATAATAGCTAGTAATTATTGACACTTGCCACGAGTGGGGTCCACGACACATGGTTCACTTAATTCTCAAAGCCAAGAGAAACATGCAAGCACTTGCTCCTGGCTTTTCTAATTTCCACAAAGCAGGGTTTTTCCTAAAATACCCTTGGCCCCATCCCACACCTTACTCCTCTCTATGGAGATGGAGTGATTTCCCCAAGGAAAAAATTTTTTAAAGACTTTATTTATTTATTCATGAGACACACACACACACACACACACAGACAGAGAGAGAGAGAGAGAGAGAGAGGCAGAGACACAGGCAGAGGGAGAAGCAGGCTCCATGCAGGGAGCCCAATGTGGGACTCGATCCCAGGACTCCAGGATCACACTCTGAGCCAAAGGCAGACGCTCAACCACTGAGTCACCCAGGTGTCCCTTCCCCAAGGAAAATCTGAGCATGCCAGCCCAGCCCTCTCCTGACCTTACCTTGGGAGCTGTTTGCCTACACGGGACCTGTGTCCCACTCTTCTGGGCTGGGGATCTAACGTGGGGCAGGCTTGATTTTCCAGTGCTGTCTAGGAGTAGGAAAGTAAGTAGGCCTAATTTTGAGGTAGCAATTTAGGAAGTCCTTTTGGCTGAGAGACCCAGGGCCATTTCTTCAACCTAATCTTTCTCATAATAAAGGAGATATTTTGGTTTCCTGCTGCCAATTCTCTCTCTCTGTGGGTTCAGAGCTTAGGAGGATTTCCCAGTTTGGGAGATTAAGTCTTTAATTAGAGTACCAGGATGGTTGGGTTGGGGCAAGCACCTCTTCTTCTTCTTCTTTTTAAAAGATTTTATTTATTTATTTATTTATTTATTTATTTATTTATTTATTTACTTATTTATTTATTTATGAGAGAGAGAGAGAGAGAGGAGAGAGAGAGGGATGCAGAGACACAGGCAGGGGGAGAAGCAGGCTCCATGCAGGGAGCCTGATGCGGGATTCGATCCTGAGACTTGGGGATCACACCCTGAGCCAAAGGCAGATGCTCAATTGCTGAGCCATCCAGGTGTCCCAAGGGTGAGCACCTCTTCTAGGTGGCAGATGGCTGGGTTGTATCCTCACAGGGTGGAAAGAAAGCTAGCATGCTCTCTGCCCCTTCTATGTAGGCACTAATCACTCATGGAGGCCCCATGCCCACGACCTTATTACCTTCTAAAGGCCCCACCTCCTCATACCATCATCACGCTGGGATTAGAATTTCAACCTATGAATCTCAGGGAGACATAAAAATCCAGTCCATTGCAGAGAGGGGACAGAGGACTTTCATTGCTTCTCAGTCAGCCCCAACATTATTTTCTGTTTTACATCTGAGTTAGCTGAGGCACAGAACTTTCAGAGCTTGTTGAAGATTGTACAAAGCCCAAGAATAGGACTAGATTTGAATCAGACAGTCTAGTTTTGGAATCTATGCTTTTAACACCAACTATGCTATTACCCTTTCCTTATCAACAATAATCATGCACGAAAAATCACTTTACAATATTGGTTTTAGTCCTAAGAACACTTTCAGAATCTTGGCAGAGCTTAGCGTGGTGTTTCTAATTAGACATTTATTCTCTGAGTTACAAGAGCTCCTACTAAAATGATGCTTAGAAACTGTGATTTTATATGTATAAATATTTCCTTTGTTTACACTACTATTCACCTAATCAGTATTTCATCTTACATGTAGTGCCAAGATCATTAGGGTAATTATAATGTCTACATGGGTGGAATGGGAATTAATGAGGTTTTACTACATAAATGCACATATACTTGGATTTATACACATTTCACAAGAAAATCCACCCTGATTTTTTGGCTTGATATTTTGGCTTGATATTTTAAGTTGCCTATGTGTCAGCCAAACATTCTTGTATGCTCTTTAATGGTATATATTCCTTTTGAGATTATATATGTAAATATTTATGTCTATGAATATATATGCACCTTCTTAATTTATACATGATTACTTGTATGTAAGATAATATCTGCTTTGGGTAAAAATAAAGATATGAATCAATTAGGTTCTATATAAGTTTTTGGGTAACTTGTCTGGATTTTAATAGACACGTTGTTTTAATGAACCCTTTGATAAACATAACTGAAGGTGCTAGCAGGTCACAAACATGTCTGATAATTGTTTTCGGGTGCTTGTTTGCAGGAGAGTCCTTGAGTCAGGCAACATTTTCATGTGCTAAAATCTACGCTGCATTTCAGCCACAGGACCTGAGAAGAGATTATCTTTCTCCATGGCCATATGAACAGAACCCTTTGTAGCGCACGTATCACCATTCTCTCAGCAAAATCCACTCGAGCCAGGAGAACACCGAAAGCAAAGCAACACAGACTAATAATTACTCAGCCTGCAGTTTTCCATGTGGCTCGTCATGCCATGGCTATTTTATCTCTAAAACAAGGAGGCCAGTGGAGATCATTGAATGTTACCTCCTATTTACCTTGAGTTAATCATATTCAGGAATAAATCCACACTTATTTGATGCTCCATATGTACCCATATTATGGGAAAGGATGAGCTTGTAAAAATGCTTCACAAACTGACCCAGTGTCTTCCTGCACAGCAGGTGGACAGAGGGTGGCACACTCGCTCTCTGTCCTGATTCACCATGGGACTTTGGGAAAATCACTGTTGGCTGCAATTGGACAAGGTCAGGGATCTCATGCCAATCTGGCTGCCCGTATTTCATTTCTCAGTACAAGGGGTAACTTGAGAAGCAACTAAATGCCTTCCCAGGGAGGATGAGCTCTGTGAGGTCTGCTGGACCCCCCGGAAGCAGAGCACCCTGAAACTCTACACACTTCCCTGAAAGAGAATTTGGCACCAGTACATGTTATGGTGGCGAGCTTTTCTTTGACACAGCTTGTTCACCTTTTTATGTCATTTTTAAAAAAGATTTTATTTATTAATTTGATACAGAGAGAGAACAAGCAGGGGGAGCAGCAGGTGGAGGGAGAGGAAGAAGCAGACTCCCCGCTGAGCAGGGAGCCCGACATGGGGCTCCATCCCAGGACCATGGGATCATGACCTGAGCTGAAGGCAGGTATTTAACTGACTGAGCCACCTGATGCCCAGTTTATGTTTTTTTTTTTTAATTTTAGTGCAGTTGACAATATTATATTAGTTTCAGGGATACATAGTGATTCGCCCTTTATGTACATTAGAAAAATGCTCACCCTGACGAGCGTAACTACTATCTGTCATTATATGCAGATATTACAATATTATTGACTATATTCCTTATACTGTACCTTATATCACCATGATTTACTTATTTTCTAAGTGAAAGTTTGTACCTCTTAATCCCCTTTCCCTATTTTGCCCATCCTCCCCCACCACCAACTCCACTCTGGCAACCACCAATTTGTTCTCCGTATTTACGAGTTTGTTTGCTCACTTTTGATTTAATTCTCCTGAAGTAACATTTTAATGCTTTAGAAACTTCAAATGGCAAAAATTGATTGTTGAAAGGAAACATGGAAAAACTAACTATTGCATGCTAAAAATGTCAGAAGCAGAACCAAGCTCAAGAAAGGCAAATGCTACTCCATCCTTTGTAAGGAAGGATCTCACTTTCAAGGGATTACCAGATATACACATTTACACATTTCTAACAGATTCCCAGGCTGTGCTTTTTTCACAGTTTAGCTGATTTTCTAGCTAGCTATCTATCTGTCTGCCTGCCCATCTATCTTTATCTACCTATCCCTCTGCACCAGTTCTGGTCCTTACACAGTTAAAGAACAGTTGTATAGGCTATAGAGCGCTGTCATTCTCTTCGCAGAAAGGACTCATAATATCATTCAGAACAGACATGATCAAGACCAGACACTGAATTATTTTTCCACCACATTGAAAAGGGCAGAGCAGCATGATGGGGCTCTGGGTAACAATCTTCCAGCTGACTGTTCCTTATGTCTATTCTGCTTCTCTTCAGTGTCACTTCCTCCCTCCCATCCCCTCATTCCTTGGATGCTTAAGATCAAGGTTATATGGACTCAGAGGAACTGATTTATGACATTTAAAACAAACAAATATATAAAGGAAAGGACAACTGTGGCAAATTGTTTAAATCCCCCACACCCCCCCCTTTTTTTTCTTATTTCTTGCTCCTTTTTCCCCATCAGATTTTCCTTAAAGTGTGTTTTTAGGCTTCCATTCTCTTTGCTGTCCCTTCAAAACAAATTATCCAGACTTTGGAAAATAAATAATTTGAGATATGTTAGGCTTTGACTGATCGATGGCAAGATCTTCCAGTAATTTATGTATTTATTGCTGCTGCTTTAGAACAAGAAACTCCCCAGAGAAACTGAATTGGAATTGGCAGTAGGTATCAAAAAAAGTGTAGGACAAAAACCAGGTCAAAAAAGGGTAAAAGAAGTCAGCGTGTTAAATGTTCTGTCAAAAAATTTTCACACATCTTTCAACTTCAAATTCTGAAAGCAGTAGCCAAAAGTTTATAGATAAAACCTTGACCAGTGTGACATTTGAACAATGCTTGAATCAGAACAATGACTTCCCTCGACTAAAATGAAATTTAATCCAGTCTTAACCCACCAGTGAAATGCGTGCAAGGTGGTCTTGCTTTGAACTCGGGTGCTACAGAGTGGCCTCGGGCAGGGCTGAGGGTAAATTCTAGAGCCTGAGGAGGAGCTTGAGCTTTTGCTCTCTGACCCTGGGGATATTTCCTCTCCTCAGGGCTCTGTCTTTCACCCCTTATCCACAGGCTCCGGGTTCCTTCTGGGAATACAAAAGATCTGTTGTGGTTCATTTGCTACTCTCCCAACTGAGGCTGGGGTTTGCTGATGGAATTGCAGTACTGGGATGATCTAAGGCATTTTAAGTTCTGGGGTGAATTACTGATAGACTCCACTAGTTAGAAACATTTAATAAAGTGATAGGATGGTGCACTTGTTCCAATATATTTCACTAAAGAATTTCCTTGTTCTTTTATTTATATATTTTTACTACTATCTGAATCTAGACACAGTACCAGTTACCTGTTTGCCCAGACAGAGTAGGAGATACTAGTTCTTGTTGAACACATATATGACCTGGGCAGAGCGTAACATTTCTGAATGGATACTGAGACCAGTCTAAAATAGCCATCACCCAGGCTTGGTCTTGGGTCTGGTCTCGATCTTTACTTGTGCCCAGCTCGGGGGAGTCAAGAGAAGATGAATACATGTTCTCCACCCTGCAATACTGCCTGCTGCCCCTCTTCAAGGCCTCGTTTGTAGTTCTTCAAAGAGAAGTCAACTTATTTTTAAAGATTTATTTATTTATTTGAGAGAGAGAGGAGAGAGTGCATGAGAGTGGGTTGAGGGGCAGAGAGAGAGGCAGACTCTCTGCTGAGCAGGGAGCCTGATGCAGGATTTGATCCCAGGACTCCAGGGTTGTGACCTGAGCCGAAGGCAGATGCTTAACCAACTAGCCACCCAGGCACCCTGGAGAAGTCAATTTTTATATATAAAATAAATAGCATTTAAGACAAATATGGTGTTGATTCTAGAGTCACTCACAATCTAAACATTCCCTTATTCATGTGTCTTTGTCTTCTATTGTTACTGGAACACGTCACTACTGCAAACCTAGTGAGGGTAAGTTAAACACCACAAATGGATTACCTTATATTTCTATAGATTGGAATTCTGATATAGGTCTGAGTGGGCTAACATTAAGGTGTGGTAGGGCTGCATTCCATTCTGGAGGTTCCAGGGGACAATTCACTTCCTTCTCTTTTCCAGCTTCAAGACACTACCAGCATTCCTTGCTTCATGGTGCCTTTCCATCTTCAAGGCCAGCAATAGCAAGTCAGGTCTTTTTCATGAGCCATCTCTCTAATCCTCTCACTTGCTTCTTCTTCTAGTTTTAAGAATTCATGTGATTATGATCCCAGGGTCCTGGGATTGAGCCCCCTGTCAGGCTCCCTGCTCAGTGAGGAGTCTCCTTCTCCCTCTCCCTTAGCTGCTCCCTCTGTTCTCTAAGTAAATAAAAATTTTTTTTTAAATGTGTCATTAAAAAATATATATATAATTCATGTGATTAGATTAGGCTAATTTGGATAATCTCCCCATCACAAGTTCTGCTGATCAGCAAACTTAATTGTGTCCACAAACTCCCCCTTCCATGTAACCTAATATAGTCACAGGTTCCCAGGGCCAGTGTGTGGACATCTTTGTTAGGCTTTATGCTACTTGGCATCTAATATTATGTATATTGTGTGTTGTTAAAATCTTGTTCCTGTCTTCCGATTTGTAGGTACTGGGGTCCAGATTGAGGCACATAAAGTCAGCTGTAGATCTATTATATGGGATGAACCCTGAGTACCTGTGCCTCCCATGGCTGGCCTTCCATGATCACTGCTGGGTTTTCCCAGCCTGTAATATGGTTCTGTTTTGTTTCTTGTTGGGACCAACATTTGATCTTATTTTGAGTCTGCTTGTCTGGAGTCCTGATATTCTGCTTGGCTCTGGCTGTGTAAAAAACATTTTTTTTAAGCCCTTAAAGCAAGTTTGAGTTATGTTCCAAGAAAGTGGATTGCCTTGACCAAAGCAAGTGATGTTCAGGAAGGCCTTGACTTGTGGGCCTTGTTGCTGCAGAACCTAATCCACTGCTTGCCCACTCTCTGGCTTGGATACTACTTCCAGCTTGATCAAGCCTGACTTTGGAATCCTTTGCACCACTGGCTATTCCCAGTAGTGGCTCGGTGTAAGATCAGTCTTGCTTGTCCCAATATTCTCCCTTTCAGCACTGGCTTCCTGTTGGGGTTACATCTGGCTAAACCCATCGAGACTGCAGCAAACAAGACCATCTCAACAGCTCCAGCCCTGTAGAGGCCATCACCAGAGGCTATATTGTCTCCATTCTTTCTTATAATGTGGGTGATACAACACACAAAAACTGTGACATCTGCAGAGTGACAGGGCTAAAGAAAAGTTTCCTGAAACTTCTGCCACATGACACACTTGGAAGTTTGTGTAAGAGTACATATGAGTTGTCCCCTCATCTCTAGGTACTGGAGTAATCAACCTGTGGCCCAACCTTGACACCTCTGAACCTATCTTCATGAAGGCATGAAACACACTGGGAGGTCCAGACGTAGTTTCTGGGAGTTAGTTATGGGTCTAGTGTGTAGAATGAGCTCAATATCTCAATTCTTACCCATGACTCCCATGTGATGAATGCTGATCTCTGGACACTAATGACGTTATTTTCTATGAAGCCAGAGTCATCCTTTAGGCTTCCGAGAGTCCAGAATCCCCAGTGAAATTATTAGTTTGAACAATTTTGAAGAAAATAAAAAGATCTGTCAGAGGAATTGGAGCAACAAGCAGTAGTGCCTTCAATTGCCTGGACTATTCTGGTAATGTAAAAGAAGAGCAAAGGTCATTGAATACTGGTGCCAAGCATTCTCTTATATGAACCAACCCATTTAAACTACATCACATCCCTATGAAGTAGGTACTATTATTCCCCCCATTTTATAAAAGATGAAACAAGAAGGGAGATCTTAAGTACCTTGAAAAATGTCACAGGTCGTAAGTAAGGTGCCAGGATTGACACCTTGGGTACTCTGATAGCTGTTCCATCTCTTAACCATTATATGGTTATAGAGTTTAATTTTTGCTATTCCGGGAAAATACATGGCTTTCCTCCAACAGTAAAATTAAAATACTAAAAAAGAAGTAGATTCACCCAAGAACTGGTGAGACTGATGTAGATAATCTGGCAAAGACTGGTCTGTGACTTCATTAAGTGCAGTCAGCATGTAAGGTCAAAGTCGGTTGGAAGGCAAGCAAACACTGGACTCACCAACAAATATCTGTATTGCAGTACATCGCTAGAAGGCTATTACTGAGAAATTGTCTTGTGGTGGAACAATGCTAGAGCTCCCACGAACATTAAGAAATGGACCAACTTATCTCAAGGTATTGGCATTCTGAATTGTCAAAATGACATCCCTAGAAATAACTGGCAGCAAAATCTCAGTAAACTAAACATAGGAACTTCATTGATTTTTGTTGTTGTTGAACGTTAGAGCAATATATTCCCAGCTAAGGGAGTTCTTGTCAGGGGCTGATGGGAGTCTTGAAAGGGGCCATTTTTTGAATAGCCAGACATAAAGCAATTTTACATATCCTTGACAAACAGACTCTTCATTCAGGTAATTATTATTTATGTCACAGATCTGGGGATATCAATGATTAAAACAAATCTAATTCCCTTTGTCAAGGGACTTGTGATCAAAAAAGGTCCCCACTTTAGCTGCTGTAATGAGTAACCAAGCAAATAAGGACAAAGGGAGACAGAGCCTGCTGAGTGTAAATGAACATATAATTTTGAGCCTCCAAGCTATGCTTTGTTTGGAATCTCAAATTTAATATTTCATTTTGTTTTGTTCCAGACCATTATTCTTTCCACCAGATCTAAGATTTGGATGAGGACGGGGCACAGAGGACTGAGATTTGGAGGAGGGAAGTAAAACAGTGTCGGGCGGGGGGGTGTCGATTTCATTACAGCATAGAAATATTTAACTATAGGTATAAATATAACTGTTAAGAATAGGAAGGTAACTAGTATCAAAATAGAAATATGCAGTGGAACTTCCAATTACCAGGGAGACAAAAGAGATTTTTAAAAAGATAATAAATTTAGCCAAAGAACTGTGAACTTAGTTTAGTCTCAAGCTGAGGGAGGCCTGGGGATGTCTCTGTTTTATTGCAGTATGATTCAAATGCCAGCTCCCTATATCATCAGTAGTGTGGTGTGTGGTGTTCATCTCTTCTATTGAAGTATAGACAACAACAGATATCAATGTCAGATGTTTCCAGAGTGAAGGTATGTTTCTTGAAAGATCCCACTTAACAGGGAAAATGACTTACCATTCCTCTATTTTGGATGAGGACACCTCATATCTTCTCCAGTGCCAGATCCCAGAATGCTACCCAGAAACCTGAAGTGATCTATGGACTGGAAAAGCTGACAAGAGCCTCACTCTTGGAAAAGCTGACAAGAGCCTTTCTGTATGGTGATGGGTTTTTGGTTGTTTCTGCCAGCCCTCTAAGCTGGCCGTTGAAGGTGAGGGGGAGAGAGTTCTAGGCATTCACACTTCTGCTCTCCTCCTTCCCTTTTATTTCTGACATATCCTAGGCCTTTGACCTCTCTGATGTCCCTCTGAATTTCCTTCTTAGTATTTTCTGGAATTAAGCACCATTTCATGGTTTTGGATTACTCTTGCTTGGTTTGGATTGGCTTGGCTGGTAGTGTCATGGCAAATATGTCCCCCTACACCTCACTTCTTCTTTTATGCATCCCCTTTCCTGTATTGGGTAGAGAATCACACTAGTTCCTTAAATTCTGAGGGAAGTTTTTTTCAGTCATGCAGATGATATCAGTGGAGAACTCAGCATGTCTTATTTATAAGCCAGGATGGAGCCGGTGTACTGAAATATCTAAACAAAAAGAAGTACCAGAGAAAATGGAAAAGGCACAGCTCTGTACCTAAAACTCTTCATGTGTAAGAGGGACAGAAGGAACGTTCTCTTTGTGGTCCCAGCAGGACCTCTTCAGGGATAGTTAGATTCCTTTTTTTTTTTTTTTTTTTTTTGATAGTTAGATTCCTAAAGGCCACTGAGTTTCCTTGAGGTTCCAGCTGACATGTGGCCATTACAGCCTGGTCTTCCTAGGATATCACTTGCAGCAGTATCATAGACTGCTCTCTTCTGGATGATGGCTCGTTCAACCTCATGGTTTCTGTGGGGTTCCAATTATGCACGTCAAATGTGACCAGGAAGTTTCCACATCTGGCAAGGAGGTGATGTTTATTTTATTCATCTCTGGCTGATACAATTCTAAATTTGTCAGAATATATTTTTCACTGAACAGCTGGTTAGGAAAACCTATGCTTCTGGCTCTTCCCTGAATGAACCCTATGTACTCTGGGAAGTGGTGTAGTCTAGAGTGAATTAAACCTAATGGAGCATGAACATAGGGCTCCATCCATCTGTTGTCAGGCACTTTGAGATATTGGGTTTGACTGGAGGTGGTGCTTTGGATGTGCTTGAGTGATGATGCCACCATTCCTCTGGCACACCCGGGATGCTGAATGCTTGGTGTCAAATTGAGAATGAAGATCTAAAGCTTCTTTTTGTTTTCTCCTCACCATGCACTGAGAAACCAGGACACTGGTCTGCATGATATATCAGTGTACTTGTGCATCAGAGCTTGTAGCTACCATCCCTAATTCCCCACCCACTTGGATAATTGCCACTACTCGTCTTTACCAGTTTTAATTTTTTTTAAAGATGTTGCCAAGGGGAGCTCCTGGGTGGCTCAGTGGTTGAACATCTGTCTTTGGCTCAGGTTGTGATCCTTGGGATGGTGTACTGCTTCGGGCTCCCTGCAGAGGGCCTGCTTCTTCCTCTGCCTATGTCTCTGCCTCTCTCTCTGTGTCTCTCATGAATAAATAAATAAAATCTTAGAAAAAAATGGCTGGGTCCTCAGTCTAGAATGCTACTAACATCGATGCTGACCCCTGAAATTTCATTACCAAGACATATATCACCCACACAACTGACCAATGATGACCTTTCTCCTGTTTGAAGAGAGTAGGCTATTATAGGGTATTTTGTAAGCTTTTCCACACCAACCTGAAAACTGGCTTCTAGTGAATAGTTAATGCCTACATTTTACTACCCTAACACAGTCAGTTCATGCATCCTCAAATGATGTGGTCCTAGAAAGTGATCTTTCCTGAACTTAAATTTTAGCTCTGCCTCAACCTGGAGAAAGAGCTACATCATGGATGCATGATTTTGCATGTGAGACCTTGTTGGTCAGGAAAGTGAGAATATTGCCCATCTGGCCTGACTTGTCCAGCTCCGACAATGTACAGAGGTGCTGGTGATTCTCTTACCCAGTGGTCTGTTGGGCTGCTGAGTCACAGGCCAGGGCTAGATACTACACAGCAGTATCCTGCTTGAGGCCTCCCTGTGAGTGACATTTCTGGCTGGTTTATCCACCAGTGGTGTTACTAGCTGGCAGCAGTGGATATTCTGGAACTTTAGGAATGACAAGTAGCATGCCTGTCACTGCTTTGGTCTGACCATGGGTAATGGCTACCATCACCTTGAAATAGGGTCAGACTGCAGGCCTAGGACATTGTTAACTACTTTGCCACCAAAAAAACATATAGGGAGATGGAGGCCTGAGAACAGGTCCCTGACTCATTGCTCTTCTTGAAAACACAATGAGCAAGATGAGGCTGCCAGCAGAGCCTGGAAACCCTGTGCCAACCTGAGAGTTAAGGTCTTTGCTCCTTGTGGTAGAGGGGGGAGTCAGAAACACAGAGAAAGGGGGACTTGGGTGGCTCAGTCGGTTAAACATCTGCCCTTGGCTCAGGTCATGATCCCGGGATCTTGGGATGGAGCCTTACATCGGGCTCCCTGCTGAGCAGGAAGTCTGCTTCTCTCCCTGCCCCTCACCTCACTCATGCTCTTTTTCTCTCTCTCCCTGCCTCTCTTTCTCTCTCTCAAATAAGTAAATAAAATCTTTAAAAAAAAAAAAAAAGGAAACACAAAGGAAGAAGACAAAATTGAACTGGATCTGAGGACTTCTACTGCCACAGAAGTGAAAAAAAAGTGGGACAGAACACTGTGACGCATTGGTGCTCCTTGAGGAGATACAGCTAGAATATACAAGACGTCCTCAATTTATAAAGAAGGAAAAAAGCTAAAGATGGCTGTTCTTGAGGACTGGAAGAGGGTTTGGAAGACCTGGTAAAACAAATGGCACAAAAGAACAAAATCCCAAGGACAGGAGGGGAAAGACAAGAGATTTGGAGGCTAGAGACTTACGATATAAATATAGTAATCCTTGCTTTCTCTCCCCTTATCTCCAGGGGATACATCCCCCGAGCCCCAGTAGATGCCTGAGACTGTAGATAGTACTGAGCCGTATGTATACTGTTTTCCTCTACCTACATACATATGAGAAAGTTTAATGTCTAAATTAGGCACAGTAAAAGATTAACAACAAGAGCTAAAAATAAATACAGGATGATTATAACAATATGCTGTAATAAAAGTAATGTGAATGTGGTCTCTCTCAAAATAATTTATTGTCCTATGTTCACCCCTCTTCTTGTGATGATGTGAGATAATGAAATGTCTATGTGGTGAGGTGAATGGCATAGGGATTGTGACATAGTGCTTGGCTATAGTTGACCTTCGGATGATTTGTTAGAAGAATTGTCTGCCTACAGACCCTCGTTGACTGTGGGTAGCTGAAACCACTGGCAATCCAACTGCGCATAGGGGGCTACTGTGTTAAGAGCTCCAAAAAAGAAAAAAGCAACGTCGTTAGAAATACATTTTTTTTTTAAAAAGAGGAAAATTTCTCTGAAGAAATGTAAGTTTTTAGATTAATAACAGTTCCCAAGACTCAGGTGGGATTAGTGAAAAAAAAATCACATACCTAACTTTATCTTGATGAAGTTTATAAATTACTCAGATCAAAAAAAAAATCTTTTAAGTTCTCACACAGAAAATGACAACAACAATGACAGCAAAAATAGATTAGTTAAAGCAATAGTTACTGCGTGTTACGGAGTTTTGAAAAAAAAAACACTGAAAGCATAGATATTATCCCTGAACTAGAATTTTGAGGCAGTCCAGCACAAAACCCACACCCTTCAGTGGAAGCAGAAATGCAGTGTTGTGCTGGTAAATGATTAATGACTCACTCTATAGAATAATGATAAACAAGAACCAAAGCCCTGCTTTGTAGTGCTTGCCAATGTTCATGGTATAAATACTCCTTTCGTGGCCAATTTCAAACTATCAAGGTGATGTCTCCGAACATAGAGTTGAGGGAAGAGTTGATAGGAGCTGGTTTCAGGACACCACGTAGACTCAAGAGGGGGGTACTGTAGATAGGAAGAAGTTACAACAGCCTCAAACTTCCATCTTTGTAGAATGTGGGATGAGTAGGCCAAGGAAATAGGTGGGAGGATACTTTTAATTCTGATATGTTAATAGAGAAATACAAGTATGACTACACCTGTTTGGGGGAGAAGGTAAGCCCTGGCAGAATTGAAAACAATCATTAGTACTGCCAAGTCGACACGGCAAAAAATGCAATGAAGAGAGAACTGGCCAAGCCAGAAAAGTGATTGTCATTGTTGTCACTCCTGTCCATCATGTAAGGAGCTTGGAAGTCACCGCTTCGTCCTAAGTATAAGTAAAAAACTGAACAAACTAACACCCAAAAATCAACAACTTCTCACATCTGTCAGGGAAGTGAGGTCACAGGGCAAACCCAAAATCCAAGAGACAGACAGGCAGATCCAGAGCATCACAACTTACTGGAGCAGAAACCTCCTCGGGAACCAGTTCTGGGGCAGGAAGAGCTGACCTGTAATTGAATTGCTGGAGGCTCAGTGTGGACAAGTCTGGGAGTTAAAAACTCCTGGGGACCCAATCATAGCTCAGCCCCCACGCTTCTGTGAGTCCTGCATCCGGGAGCTTTGCCAGGGCCTCAATAAAGATGGGAGCAAAATTCCCTCATGCTTCCAGCAGGGGGAGGGGAACAGGAACCATTTTGGAATATGCTAGAGCATTCTGTTATTCTTAACAAGGCCTGCTGCCCTCAAGGGAAATGGTTTTGTTTTGTTTTTTAAAGCTTTTATTTATTTATTCATGAGACACACACAGAGAGAGGCAGAGGCAGAGTGAGACACACACAGAGAGAGGCAGGCTTCCTATGGGGAGCCCCATGCGGGATTCAATCCCAGGACCCTGTGATCATGACCTGAGCCAAAGGCAGATGCTCAACCACTGAGCCACCCAGGCGTCCCAAAGGAAACTGTTTTACCAGAGCCTAAGCTATTAGGGTTTTATCAGAACCTAATTAACCTGGGAGAAAGAGAATGCACTCCCTTCTAGCGATGCTGTCCCACCTAAGGGGCAGGGGTGGAAACAGAGGCACATGTAAAGAAAAGTAAGTGGACGGAAAAACAAAGGATGTCAACTATTAAATGTAAAATAATAACACAAAGAGTATCAGTTATTACAGTAAATATGAAAAGTCTGAATTTCCTTATCAAAATACACAATCATAACAGACAAAATCCAACTACATGTTAACAAGAATCACAGTTAAAATAAAGTGACAAAGAAAGGTAAAAAATAAGGTAATGGGCAAAGAAAAACTTAGCTCATGCAAACACAGTTAAGGAGGAGTAACAGAATTCAGTCAAAAGCATTTAATGGGACAAAGAAGCTTATACACCACCAAAGATGACATCTATGAGAAAAATAAGCTGTAACCAAGTTATGTACAAACATAGCCAGCAATGGATAAGGCAAAATTTGCTAAAAATTTGAGGACAAAATGATAAAATTACAGTGGGAGATGTTAATACATCTCTTTCAGAATTTGACAGATAAAACAGTCTATAAATAAATAAAGGATTTGAATAACATAATCAACAAGGTCAAATTAATTTGACATTTATAGAATTTTTACCCTACAAACAGAATAGATCATCTGAGTCCATAGAATACTTACAAACATCAATTTGGTGATAAAGAGCCTAAAGAAATTTATCTAAGTTGGGATTTTAAAAGCTACATCTTGATTTGAAAAGATGAAAAGACCAGAAATCAACAATAAAAAGATGACCCAAAAAAACAACTTGGAAATTAAATAGATACCAGGAGCTAAAAAAAAAAAAAAAAAAAAAAAAAAAAAAAAAAAAAATCTTGAACAAAAGGAAAGAAGTCTCTATAACAAAACCTACAGGACTAAGTTTTTCAAGACAGAAGTCTGATGACACGTGTTTATTTCATTGTTCTGAGATTCTCATTAAATTGACAATAGGGAGAAAAAGATAATCCCAAAATAGGAGAGTAGATGAAGGGGAGAGTTGTTATTGGCAGCTGAGACCTTCCAGAATTCTAAAGATACATGGAGCAGATGGAGGAAGAGTGAGTGGTTCAACAAGTTGCAAGCAACCACAGCTTCAAATGTGAGATGAAGGGACCGGGGCTGAGGAGGGACCCTATCAGGAAATTAGAAACATTAGGTAGAACAAGGATGAGAAACGAAGTGGAAAATAGGAGTTAACTGAAGGTATCTGTCTGGAACAGTCGGCCCATTCCTTTCCCAGTTGCATAATGGCCCAGGCAAAATAATTGGAGAATTTTTTCTAACAAAATTGAACCAATAGTCTGGGAAGAACTAAGGCAACCAGAGTATGGGAATTGACTTTTAAGAGAAAAGAGTGTCTTGCTTTGGTATTTTTGTTTTTTATTTCAAAGGCCAACTTATTGTCTGCTTATCTTCAAGTGAAGTCCACCAGTTATTAATAAGCCCGATTCAGATACGCAAGGTTTACAATGAACTTCTTTTTGCCTCACTCTGGATTTTGAATGGAAAATTAAGGATTAATAGATATTTGAGGAGAACCTGTGAGATAAGCAAGAATAAGAAAAATAAACAGAAAGAAATGACACTGAAGGAATAAAAAATAATGTAGGGAAAAGAAAATAGAAAGGAAAACAAAACATAATCCTATTGTTCCTCCATACATAGACATTTCTAGTTAATATCCTCTAAAGAGTAAGAATGGGAGTCACAACAAAAAGAATTTCTCAGAAATACAGAATTTCTCAAAGCTGAAAGATGTAAATTTTTTTTTCCTGGAGAGAATCTTTTATTCAAATGTTCAAATCCATATTTCCTTTTCAAAAAAAGAGATTTATTTATTTATTTCTAGAGTGTGAGTGGGAGGAGTGGCAGAGAGAGAGAGAGAGAGAAAGAATCTTAAGCAGACTCTGTGCTGAGTATGGAGCTGAGGTGGGGATTGATCCCAAGATCCTGAGATCATGACCTGCACTGAAATCAAGAGTAAGATGCTTAACAGACTGAGCCACCCAGGTGCCCCACAATCCATATTTCTTAAATATAGTGTGTTTCATAATTTTCTGTCGCAAGGTAATTTAACAAAATTGTTTTAAATTCGAAATCTAGGACAGCCCGGGTGGCTCAGTGGTTTAGCAGGGTCTTCAGCCCAGGGCCTGATCCTGGAGACCCGGGATCCTGCTTCTCCCTCTGCCTGTGTCTCTGCCTCTCTCTCTCTCTCTCTCTCTCTCTCTCTCCCCCTCTCTCTCTGTCTCTCATGAATAAATAAAATCTTTTTAAAAAAATTGAAATCTACCTAATTTCTATATAGTTCTTTTTTCCAATTGTTTTGTTTATAGTAACATTTTTTGAGTATCTATCATTGACTGTATTCCCTATGCTGTGCCCTTTATTTCAGTGACTTATTAGTTCTATAAGTGAAAGCCTGTACCCCCCACTCTCTCCACCCATTTTGTCTATCCCACCACCCCCTTCCCTCTGGCAACCATCATTTTGTTCTCTGTACTTACGGGTCTGATTCAACTTTTTTGTTTATTTATTATTCATTTGTTGGTTTTTGTTTTGTTTTGTTTTGTTTTTTCAGATTCCAAGTATGACTGAAATCATTTGGTATTTGTCTTTCTCAATTTGACTTATTTCACATAGCATAATATTTTCTAGGTCCTTCCACATTGTTGGAAATAGCAAGATCTCATTCTTTTTTTTATAGCTGAGTAAACCCTTCCCCCCCATATTTATTACAGAAGATGTGAAATTTTGGATTAAAAAAAAACTCACTGAATATTGAGAAGGATGAGTGGAATTAGGTGACACATATCTTTGTAAAACTGTAGAATGCCAAAGATAAGGAAGTGATGTTAACAGTTTCTAAAGAGAAAAAAGTTCACCCACAAAAGAAAAGCAGCAGACTGACATCAGGCTTATCAGCAACACCTGGATGCTTGAAAATAAAACGGCAATTCCTTAAAAAGGAAAAAGAGATTTTCATCCCAGCATTCTACACCCAGAGAAATTATTTATCAAATTGGAGAAGTGAGTAAAGTCCTTTCCAGGCATGCAAAGATTCAAAGTTTACCACTCACATACCTATTATTAGGAGTTATTTGAGGACATACTCTAGCAAAATGAGAGTATAAACAAAGAAAGAGGAAGGCATGGGATCCTGAAACAGTAGATCTCCACCAGAAGAGCCATAAAGAGTGACTCATGCTACTGAATGCAGCAGGCCCGGAGACAAACTGGTACAGATTGGATAGGGGGATGGAGGGCTCTAGAAAAAAAATAGGATTTAATAGAATAGAGTCTACAATGGATCTTTGGGGAGAAAATGAAGGACACAATAAAATCCGATAATAATGCAAGACAAAAAGGTACCTAGAACTAGAAATTAAATTCTGTAAATTAAAATATGGCATGGATTTAAACAACTGACGGAATGTAAGAAAACTCAATCCATTAATTTCTATGCTAAATATATTCTCCTTTCAGTCACCCATAGAGGAAGGAAATACAATCAAACATACCATGCGACCCAAGACAAAAGCACACTTGCAAGTCATGTTAACATAAAGGCAGTTCAGACATTTTCAACTTTCAGAGTCACCAATGGATAAAGTACAGGTGATGTAATAGAGCTCGCAGAATACGTCATGTAAGAAGTCAAATACATTCTCTCCACCCCAGGGCAGGAGTAGTGAAATCAGGAGAGGGGGGGATTCATGGGCAATGAGTAAAGGGTGAAGATCCTTACTGGGTCCCTCATGAACCCAGGGGCTCCACCAGTCCGGGCCTTGGTCAATGAGGTTGGGTGTTAGAGAAATTATGGAAACTTCAGATAGGCTAAAAAGAACGCCAAAAGCAGAGGGGACCAGTATTTTCTTTGCTGATCATCTTTGAGGCAATATTGGGAAGGGAGGGGAGAAAATGAAGTGGTGGTATGGCCTATTGATTTTGGGGGGGCTCAAGACAGCTCTTGGTGATTCCCCACAGCCTGTAGATCCTACATGGCCCTCATTTGTGGGGGATGTGGAATATGCCTCAAGATGTGGGTAGACTCCCAGATTGGGGAATGAATGCAAAGTTCAGCTGATTCCAGGGGATTTGTGAGGCCTGATGGCTGAGGGGGAGCCTACTCACCAGAGGAAGATAGAGAACTCCCCAGGAGAACAGACTAAAGATATAATGCTGGAGGCAGTATGAGCAGAGCATCTTTGGGTCAAGATACCCCAACTAATGTCAGCATGCAAGGCTATGAGGATATCTAAATCCTGAGAATGAGGCATACAGCCAGAGAAGTCTGGAAAATGGGGAAAACTGCCCTTACAGGTGTTTTGTTTTTTGTTTTTTTTTGCAAATTGTGGTAAAGTACGCATAGCTAAATTTACTATTTTAACAATTTCAAATGTACAGTTCTGTGGCATTAAGTACATTCACAGTGTTGTGTAACAATCACCACCGATCATCTCCAGAACTTTCTCATCTTCCCAAAATTCTAAACTCATTAAATACTATTTTCCTCAATTCCTAAACTCTCCAGACCCTGGCAATGACCATTCCAATTTCTATCTCTGTGAATTTGATTACTGATGGAATCTCATATTAGGGGAATTACATGATATTTGTTCTTCTGTGACTGGATTATTCCACTTAGCATAATGTCTCCAAGGTTCATCCATGTTGGAGCATGTGTCAAAATTTCCTTCCTTTTATTTATTTTTATCATCATGATAGATGTACTCTTTAATCCCTCTCCCCTATTTTATCCATCCCCCAGCCAACTCCCCTCTAGTGTCCATTCATCAATCAATGGACACTTGGGTTGTTTCCATAATTTGGCTATTATAGATAATGTACCTATAAACATTGTGGTGCATGTATCTCTTTGAACTAGTATTTTTGTATTCTTTGGGTAAATACTCACTAGTGCAATTGCTGGATTGTAGGGTTGTCTTATTTTTAACTTTTTGAGAAACCTCCATACTGTTTTCCATAGTGGCTGCACCAGTTTGCATTCCCTTCAATGGTGCAAGAGGGTTCACCTTTCTCCACATCTTCACCAATACCTTTTATCTCTTGTGTTGTTGATTTTAGCCATTCTGACAGGTGTGAGGTGATAGCTCATTGTGGTTTTGATTTGCATTTCCCTGACAAGTGCTGTTGAGCATCTTTTCATGTGTCTGTTGACCATACGGATGTCTTTTCAGGAGAAATGTTTGTTCATGTCTTTTGCCCATTTTTAAATTGGATTATTCATTTTGTGGGTGTTGAGTTTTGTAAGTTCTTCATGTATTTTGGATACTAACCCTTTATCAGCTATGTCATTTGCAAATATCTTCTCTCATTCCTAGGTTGCCTGGTTCCATAGTTTTGTTGATTTTTTCCTTCACTGTGTTGTAGCTTTTTACTATGATGTAGTCCCAGTAATTTATTTTTTATTTTGTTTTCCTTGCCTCAGGAGACATATCTAGAAAATGTTGCTATGGTTGATGTCGGAGAAGTTACTGCCTGTGTTCTCTCCTAGGGTTTTTATGGTTTCAGGTCTCACATTTAGGTCGTTAATCCATTTTGAGTTTATTTTTGTGTATGGTGTAAGAAATGGGTCCAGTTTCATACTTTTGCATGTTGCTGTCCAGTTTTCCCAACACTATTTGTTGAAGAGACTATCTTTTTCCCATTGTATATTCCTCCTGCTTTGTTAAAGATTGATTGGCATGTAATTGTGGGCTTATTTATGGGTTTTCTGTTCTATTCTATTGATCTATGTGTCTATTTTTATGCCAGTACTGTACTGTTTTTATTAGTACTGCTTCACAGTATAACTTGAATTCTGGAACTGTGATGCTTCCAGTTTCATCGTTCATTTTTTTGTCGTTGTTGTAGTTTTTGTTTTCAGGGGATGGGGGAGCAACAGAGGAAAAGAGAGAGAGAATCTTAAGCAGGCTCCATGTCCACGCTGGGCATGGAACTTGCCTTGGGGCTCAGTTTCATGATCCTGAGACCATGACCTGCACTGAAATCAAGAGTCAGATGCTAAACTGACTGTGCCACCCAAGAGCCCCTTATTTTTCTCTTTCAAGATTGGTTTGGCTCTTTGAGGTCTTTTTTGGTTCTATAAAAATTTTAGGATTGTTTGTTCTAGTTCTGCAAAAAATGCTATTCGTATTTTCATAGAGAATGCATTATATCTGTAGATTACTTTGTGTAGTACGGGCATTTTACCCATGAACATGGAATGTCTTTTCATTTCTTTGTGTCATCATCAGTTTCTTTCATCAGTGTTTTATAGTTTTCGGAGTCCAGGTCTTCCACCTCTTTGGTAAGGTTTATCCCTAGGCATTTTATTGTTTTTGATATAATTGTAAATGGGATTGTCTTATTTTCTTTTAAGATGTTGTTTATTTATTCATGAGAGACATAGAGACGCCGAGACATAGGCAGAGGGAGAAGTAGCCTCTCTGCAGGGAGCCTGATGTGGTACTTGATCCCAGGACCCTGAGATCACAACTTGAGCCAAAGGCAGACACTCAACCACTCAACCACCCAGGTGCCCCTGGGATTGTATTCTTAATTTCACTTTCTGCTGCTTCATTCTTAGTGGATAGGAATGCAACAGATTCCTGTACATCGATTTTGTATTCTGTGACTTTACTGAATTCATTTATCAGTTCTAGTGGTTTTTGGATGGTCTTTAGAGTTTCTCTATATAGTGTCATCTGCAAATGGTGAAAGTTTTACCAATTTGGATGCCTCCTATTTCTTTTTGTTGTCTGACTGCTGTGGCTAGGACTTCCAGTACCATGTTGAATATTAGTGGTGAAAGTGGACATCCTTTTCTTGTCTTGTTCCTGATCTTAGGAAAAGCTCAGTTTTTCGCCAATGAGTATGATGTTGGTTGGTTTTTCTTTTTTCTTTCCTTTCCTTTATTTTTAAAGATTAATTAATTTATTTGGACATCCTTTTCTTGTCTTGTTCCTGATCTTAGGAAAAGCTCAGTTTTTCGCCAATGAGTATGATGTTGGCTGTTGGTTTTTCTTTTTTCTTTCCTTTATTTTTAAAGATTAATTAATTTATTTGAGAGAGACAGAGACAGCATGAGTGAGAGGGGCAGAGAGCCAAGGAGAGAGGGAACCCAACAAAGGTGTTAATGCAGGGCTCAATCCCATGACCCTGAGATGATGACCTAAGCCAAAACCAAGAGTTGGATGCTTAACCAACTGTGCCACCAAGTGCCCAGGTAGGTTTTTCATATAAGGCCTTTAGAATGTTGAGGTATGCTCAAAGTACAACTTCCATTAATGATAAAAATCCTCCACAAAGAAGGTTTAGAGGGAATATTTCCTTCCCTTTTAAAGCTGGATAATATTCCATCGTATGTTGGAATACATTTTCTTCATCCATTCATCTGTCAATGACAGTTGGGTTGTTTTCACCTTTCAACTACTATGAATAAAGCTACTGTGAATACAGGGGTAAAAATGTCTTTTCAAGTTTGCCTTCATTTTTCTGGTATGCCTATTTTTAAAATTTACACAGAGGTAGAACTGCTGGATCATATGGTAATCCCATATTTAATTTTTTTGTGGAAAATTATACCATTTATATTCCTATCAGCCATTTACAAGAATTCCAATTTTCTTACATCCTCACCAATACTTGATAGTTTCTGGCTTTTACAGTAGCCTTCCTAATGGATATGAAGTGATATTGTGGTTTTAATTTGCATTTCCCTAGTGACATGAGGTTAAGCATATTTTCCTGTGCTTTTGGCCACATATGTTTTCTTCGGAGAAAATACATTTTTATTCAAGGCCTTTGCCCATCTTTAAATCGGGTTGTTTGCTTTTTATGTTGTTGAGTTGTAGGAATTCATTATAGACTCTGGGTCTCAACTCCTTATCAGATACATGATTAGCAAATATTTTCTCCCATTTCATGGATTACCTGTTGATAGAGTCTAAATTTTAGTGGATACAATTTTGGCCCCCTTACTCAAAAGGAGAGCAGAAAACTCGGAAGCAAAATAGAACAAAAGCCCCATGAGAACTTTCACAGAACACTCTTCTACATCAAGAACTTGCCTAGAATGGGAGCCTGGCAGGCAAGCACGTTGGTTGGCATTTTGAGAGTTATACACAAAGGACCTGTGATACTGGGTGAGGATTTAGACTTTATTTAGGGTCATTTGTTTTTTCTTCTCAAAAACACAAAAACCATCATACAGGGAATAAGAAACCCCCTAATACAACCATGATAAAGATGGGAATTTATTTTTTAGAATTTATTTATTTATTTATGAGAGACACAGAGGAAGAGGCAGAGACACAGACGGAGAAGCAGGCTCCCTGCAGGGAACCTGTTGTGGGGCTCGATCTCTGGACCCGGGATCACAACCTGAGCTGAAGGCAGGCGCTCAACCCCTGAGCCACCCAGGCATCCCAAAGATGGGAAATTCAATGGAAGTTTTAAAAGGCAAAACAGAATTTCAGAAGGAATCAATCTGTGGTCACATCTGTTGCCTTCCCACCAGGTCCCTGGGACACAAATTCATTAATTGGTATTCTCTCTGTTGTCGATATTCTGTGGGCTCAAGTTGAGGAATTGACAAACTGGCATATTTACCTTCATATTTAATGATATAAATATTGCATCAGCACCAGAGTAAAACTCAACTATAACGACTAGATGAAATGCTCAGAAAAGCGTTGCTCTATAGTTTTATTGTCCTTCTGAAGTCCAATACGGAGAAACGTGTCCCAAACTCCAAAGTACACTACTCTTTTTGAAAAGGCAAATGAATTTTTCTTAAAAGGATTTTATCTGAGAGAGAGAGAGACAAAGAGAGAGAGAGAGGACGAGCAAGGGAGCAGAAGGGGCAGAGGGAGAGGAAGAAGCAGACTCCCCCCTGATCAGGGAGCCCAATGTTGGGCTCCACCCCAGGACCCTAGGAACATGACCTGAGCCAAAGGCAGACAATTAACTGACTGAGCTACCCACGAGCCCTAAGTCAAATGAATTATTATACTTACATTCTTCTAATACATAGTAAATCTGATTTCTGTGTTACTGGTGCGTCTAAGAAGGCTATAAATCTCCTTTTGGCAGGAAACATTGCTTTATATTTTATTTTGTTTTTAAATTATGTGCTATTAATACTCTCAGGCAGTGTATTTTCTCAATCCTCGCTTGTGGATTCTTGCAACATATGAATTACGTGACCGTCCTCCTAGATCTGCCAATTTGAAATAAATTGTAAGTTGTCATACAGACCGTGTAAAGCACTTGAACTGTTTGCTAAGTCTTTTGCTCAGAGCTTCTCTCTTATTAAATGGTAATGCTTGCCTTTATTTTTGGAGCCGGTGTTTTCCTGACAACGTTCTCCTTGTCATGCAAGGTCTCCTTGACGTGGAAGGAAGAAGTCCTACCCTGAGTGACTTGCTTCTGTCCTTGCGTCTGGCCTGTTGATGGGAACCGTTTCTAACAAAGTGATAAAATGATGGGTGATTTCACTTTACCAACGGATACAGCTTAGGCCACATTTATTTTTCCTTATGGATCCTACTCACCCTTTACTAATTAGTACTATTTTTGTAAGTTCGTTCCTGTGCTATGAAACCCCTCTGCAATGAGTCTGTCTCCTGCTATGCATTTATTTTTCATAAAACAGCTCAAATGCCAACTCCCCAAACAAATTCCTGGTTTAGAACTCTGCAGAGACACCCATTTTATCAGTGCTAAAAAATCCTCAGAGCCATCAATTTCTCTTTTTTGGTGGCATGACCTTGAGCTTTTCAGTTCTTGCTGCGATAGTCCTCTTCTCTAGTGGTTGTGAAGCAGGATTTACACTTGCTTACACCTTCCCTTCCAAGGCTTTTCCTCCCCACCCCCTTTGCTATGTAAACCCAGGCTCTCGACACCCTTTATGAGGGAAACTTTGATGAATTTTACAAACACACATATGCCAATACAGACACACTCAGTTTAGTGACATTTTATCTTTCTCCACTTCATTCTTCTAAATTTTTACCCACTTCTTTATTTAAACTCCCATTTACTGTGAGTACTTATTAGACACTGCTTCTCTGCAATGTATGCTCATTTAATCCTCAAAACAATCTTGCAAGTAGGGATTAATTTTGGTTTGCAAACGAGAGTCTTGAAGCTCAGAATTGAAATTCTCTGGCAAAGGGCATGCACATTTACGAAGTGGGCAAGCAAGGATGTGAGCCCAAATCTGCTTTTTCTTTCTATCGCCTAACTGCCTTTGTATGTGGCTCTCTGCGCAGCTTCCAGCCCTTCTGCTTATTTGCTTGTTGTCCTGGTCTTCCTAAACTAAATATATGCTAGGTTTAGTAACTGCATTGTTTACTGCTGGTAGGTCCCTTGGATAGGTGGTAAGTCTCCCCTGGACACTTGCCATTCCACCTGTCACCTTACTTCACCCCCATGGACCTTACCCAGCAGGAGCAATGTGTCAATCTTCCAGATTGGAAACACCTAGACACTTGGCCCTGTTTACAAATTAGGAACCCTGCTTCTATTCATTGGCATTTCTCACCAGCTAATTGTTCTTACCACAATACTGAGGATTCAAAAAGGTAGGAGACCCAGCATCAGGTCTTATCCTTTTAGCAGTATCATCTGTCTTCTTGCTTCTTTGTTGCTTTGCATCTTTTACTGTAATACTCGCAGTTCTGCTTCAATAGGGATGGCTCATCTACAGCAATTATACTGTATCAGCAAAGTTGATCCAGTTTTTATTTGATTAAACCCGATATACTTCCTTTTCCTTTCTTAGGGGTGGTGGCGGTGGCGGTGGTGGTGTTAGACCTCCGGAGCCCTCTGAATTTTTCAGTCCATTTTGACACATCATGTCCACAAACCTTTATTTAGATTTCTATCATCACCACTTCCACTTTCAGAAAAAGAAAAAATGGGTGGGGGAGGGGATTAAGGTTTTTATTGAATAAGTAAATTGATTATGTTAATTCAAGCTGTTACTGAGTGTTCTTTGGATATACTTAGGCTAAGCCTATTCAGTCTGGGTTCCCAAATCTTCCAGGTAACAATAGACCAGTGTTTTTCAACTTTTTTTTTTTTTTTTGTTATTCTCCTCCAAGGAGCATTTTTTTCCTAAATGGCTCCCTAAAATTTTTTTAATATCTGTTTATGTACTGAAGCCCTTTGGGAAGGGGACAGAAACCAATAAATGGATACAGCCCCCATTGAGAAAGTATACACAGGTGATCAATGTAAATTCTATGACATCTCAGATGTTAAAAAATTCTAAACCACTTTTTATGGCCCTTGCTATTTTGGAACAGGGAAAGTGAGGCAAACACTTTTCCATTATGACTCTATTAGCAGACCTAGCTGTATTCCAGTTTATGTAGAACAGAAACTAATCCCTAATTATGTGTGTGGTTATTAAGAATCTCAGATCACAGATTCAGGTATGCAAGAAACTCAAATTCCTGTATTTTTCTTTTCTTTTTTTTTTTTTTTTTAAATTTTATTTATTTATGATAGGCACACAGTGAGAGAGAGAGAAGCAGAGACATAGGCAGAGGGAGAAGCAGGCTCCATGCACCGGGAGCCCGACGTGGGATTCGATCCCGGGTCTCCAGGATCGCGCCCCGGGCCAAAGGCAGGCGCCAAACCGCTGCGCCACCCAGGGATCCCTTCCTGTATTTTTCTATAACAGAACTTAATTTCTATCTCCCCTTCTGCTGGATGTTAGAATCAGCACCTGTTATTATCAAGTCAGGGGCACCTGGGTGGCTCAGTTGGCTAAGCATCTGCCTTCAGCTCAAGTCATGATCCTGGGATCCTGGGATGGAGTCCCATGTGGGGCTCCTTGCTTAGTGGGGAGTCTGCTTCTCCTTCTCCCTTTTCCCCTGCTTATATTCTCTCTCAAATAAATCAATAAAATCTTTAAAAATTATTTATTATCAGGCAATTTAAGGTTGTTATCTCTCTTTTCTCTTGGGTTTTGTTTAAACTCTAGGTAGGCTTATAGAGCTCTGGTCCTAAGTTCCCTGTCAATGTTGGTATCTGCTCAGATTCCCAGGCTTTGAGCTGCTGGTCCAGGTAGGGTACTCTTATATATACCCTGTACCCAAAGGCAAAGCCCTTCAGGTTGGCCAGCTGTCTGTCCTGGGCAGTCCCACTCCTGGCACCTGGGAGTCACACAACTGCTCCCATACCATGGTGTTGTAGTGAGTTTTACTTCTCCCCCATACCCCTCAAGGGTAATGTAGGGAACCCTGGATGCTGTTTGGGGCTTGTCTGCCTAGATACCCAGCTATTTTTTATTGCTGGCTCTGTGCATATTGAGGTTTGGAGCACACCCTGCTAGAGATGTGGCCCCGGGTGGGATGGGGGATAGGACTTCTCATTAGAGACCACCTGTGCTCTCCTAAATCTTCCTTATACCCTGGGGGCACTTTGCTCTCATGACTCTCACTGCTTCCAAATCTTTGGTCTTATGTTAGGAAGTAGGCTTTTTTTTTTTTTTTTTTTGCCTTTTTTTTTTTTTAAAGCTTGTTTGTTTAAGTAATCTCTCCACCCAATATGGGGCTCAAACTCATGACCCCAAGATCAAGAGTTGTGTGCTCCTCTGACTGAGCCAACCAGATACCCTAGGAATTAGGCTTTTGAAACCCAAGAGTCAAGAATTTGACTCTCTCAACTATCAAAAGAGGAAGGGTAGTAAAAAAAAACAACAATGAAGGAAAACATAAATCTCACCCATCCTTTGGTACTTATTTCTCATATGCTTCTGGATAAGGGACTACTTCCTGACCTTTTTGTTGATCCAGTTTCCATGCTTAACAGATTTATATCACTACAGTTCTGTTTCAGTAGGGCAAGGCATGCTCCATCATTGGAGAATCAAAGATAACTATCCCTCAATGAATCTGGTGAGGTGTGCCCATTTAGATCTCAAATGCATAAGCCACCTGAGAATCCTTCCTCCTTTCTGAGAGTCTGCTGTGTTGTTTGGACTTTCAACTTAGAGTCTAGGCCCTGGAAGCAGAGGCCAAGTTTGAGATTGGGGTTTAAAATGATGGCGAAGGACCGACTCTGTCCAATTTGTACTTGATCATTCTTAGAGACAGTTGGTGAAGGCAACCCAGGAAAGAACAAACTTTTTGTGGATCAAGCAGTTGAGCTGGAAGTATTAACCCTGAGGCTAAAAGCATGAGGATGGCCACTTGCACGTACTGCCTGGTTAATTCTGACCCTACCAGTTTCATGGGGAAATTTATTCTGAATCTGGCCTTAAAAATTGAACTGAACTTTCTGTACACACTGCTGAGTGTTTGGAATTTAGCCTTTACCACTCTTCTCCAAAGAGGGACAAGGCCTCAAGTAGTAGACAGTGCAGAGAGTTCAAGCAGAAATTTATTTTCTTAACCAGAAATTTCAGAAGGTACCCATCCAATAGAAAGTCATTTTTGAAAGTATCCTTCCAATTTTAAAGAAAGACAGGGTTAGCTTCTATTCTCTTCCTCTTGCTATCCCTTCCAGCTAAAAAGCACACTTTGGGCTTCCATCTTCCTCTGCAACACTGGTTGAAAGATCAAACCATGATCACATGCTTGGAATCTTCAGCCCCGCCAACTGTTCTCTGGCGAGGAGGGGGCTAGAAATGGGGTTTGTGATCCATCATGCCTCTGGAATGAAACCTCCACAAAAATCCCCAAACTCCAGGGTTCAGAGAGCTTCCAGGTTGGTGAACACATGGAAGTGCTGAGGAAGTGGTGCACCACCAGTGTGTTCTCTGCATTTGTAGGTCTGATTCTGCTTTTTGTTTATTCAGTTTTTTAGATCCCACTTATATGATATTTGTCATTCTCAGTCCTACTTATTTCACTTAGCATAATATCATCTAGGTCCATCCATGTTGTCTCAAATGGCACAATCTCATCCTTTGTAATGGGTATGTCATATTCTATCATATACATATATGTGTGTATGTACATACACTCTCCACATTTTCCTTATCCATGTGTCTATGATGGACATTTAGGCTGCTTCCATATCTTGGCCATTATCAATAATGCTGCAATAAACATAGGGGTGCATGTATCTTTTTCAATTAGTGTTTTCATTTTCTTTGGGTAAATTGTTGGTCTTTTTTTTAAAGATTTAATTTATTTATTTGAGAGAGACGGAAATAGTAACAGAGATAGTGAGAGAGAACAGAGATGGGCAGCAGAAGGAGAAGCAGGCTCCCCAGTGAGCCCAGAGCCTTATGTGTGGCTCGATCCCAAGACCCTGGGATCATGACCTGAGCTGGAGGTAGATGCTTGATTGACCGAGACACCCAAATGCCCCTGAGTAAAAACTTAATTGTATCATATATTTCTATTTTTAACTCTTTGAAGAAACTTATGTTTTCCACAGTGGCTATAGCAACTTACATTCTTCACCAACAAGACATGAGAGTTCCCTTCCCTCCACATCCTTGCCAACACTTGTTATTTCCTGTCTTTTTGATTTTAGCCATTTACCAGTGTGAGGTGATATTTCATTGTGGTTTTGATTGCATTTCCCTGATGCTGAGCAATGTGGTGTATTTTTTTATAGGTCTGTTGACCATCTGGATGTCTTCTTTGGAAAAATGTCTATTCAGGTCCTTTGCCCATTTTTAATTTTTTTTTGGTGCTGAGTTGTATAAACTCTTTATATATTTTGGATATTAACCCCTTATTGAATATATAGTTTTCAATTATCTTCTCTCATTCAGTATGTTGCCTTCTGTTTTGATGTTTTCCTTTGATGTACAAAATCTTTTAATTTTGATGTAGTTCCAATAGTTTATTTTTGCTTTTGTTTCCCTTGCCTTAGGAGAGATATCTAGGAAAATGTTGCTACGGCTGATAATAGAGAGTTATTGCCTATGTCCTCGTCTAGGATTTTTTTGGTTTCAGGTTTCACATTGAGGTCTATAATCCACTTTGAGTTTATTTTTGTTATTGTGTTAGAAGGTGGTCCAGTTTCATTGTTTTACATGTAGCTGTCCAATTTCTCCAGCACCACATATTGAAGGGACTGTCTTTTCCCCTTGTGTATTCTTGCCTCCTTTGTCAGAAGTTAATTGATCATACAGAGGAGATGTGGGATTTTGACAGTTTTTTTTTTTGTAACTTGGTGATACTATTGAAGTTTCCTAAGAAGCAAAGAATGCAAATCAAAATAATTACCCATCATTATATTGCCCCTCAATTAGTAGAAACTTAAAAACATGCACTAACTCCAAACTTAGTTGGCTTTGTGTTTAGATTAGTACTTAGACTGCTTTTGGCACCATGAATGGATAGCATGTATCAAAGTAAAGGTATCAAATACTCTTTGATTCAGTAAATTTTAGGTGCAACCAATAGTAAGAAATCACCAGTCACCAACTATAAATAAGAATGTTCATCATAACATAATTTGAATTGTAAACAAAGTTAGAAACTACATATCTTTCCAATTAGAGGTGGTTAAATTTTGATACAGTCACAAAATTAAATAATAGAACTCCATCTAATTATCTTCAAATTATATAATACGGGAAGTGTTCAGGACAAGTAGAAAAATCGGGTCACAAAATTCCCCAGTATAATCACACTTCTGCTTGAAGGAAGACTAGTAAGAAACGTACACATGCTCACTGCAGTGGCTCATGTTTTCTAATTTGACTATAATAAGCATGTATTGCTTTTATAGCTAGATACAAATAAGGACCATGAGAAGGAAGAAAAATCCTCCATCTGAATAGGACCTTGAATTCAAATTGTTGCATATTGAAATTAATGTCAAAGCATATGACACAATCAAATCCTAACAATGGCTCAGCAGTTCAGAGGATAAAAATAAACTTGCAAACACACACTAGAACAGAGAGAGGGGGCATATTTATTGAAAAAAAATGTTTTTCCTGTTGGCACAGTTCTAGTCCAGGACTCTATAAAGCCAGACCCTCACTTGACCCTGTGGCACCAGAATAGTTGGTCTTCCCAGAGACTTCAAGGTAACTGTTATCGTAGGGGCTTTAGGCATAAAGAACAAAATCCTGCTGAGCACTGTCAGGTACTCTTTCAGGCACTTGAATTCTCACATTCTATTAGATGAGGTCGCTGAGACTTTGAGCTGTGTTTCCCAAAATTTGGTATACCTACAAGGCACCTGGGGATCTGAAAATGCAGATTCTGATTCAGGGGGCCTGAGGTGAGGCCTGGACTCTGCATTCTAACAAGGTCCCTGGCGAAGCCTGCACTGTGCTTCTTGGATGACACTTTGGGGAACAAGAATTATAGAAAAGAGCTCTTGGTCCAAAGTCATATAGCTAATACAAAATTGACACGGGAAGACCTTTTGCCTTTTCTGGTTATTTTAAAATAAAGTAAGATGAGTTTGAAAAAAAGACACGTAAAACATCAGTTTTTCCAGATGCTTACTGAATTATTTCCCACAACTAGTGAGGCTGCTAATAACAATGCTTTGCAATTATGTAGTTCAATATATTTTCAAGGGTTTTTTTTGGCAACTATTAATTTGCTAATCCACCAATTTATCTTGAAGAGCAGCAACTATTATCATCTGTACACTATGACCCAGTTAATTGTATACAGTATCTCCATATCCATTATAGGATTTAACTTGAATCTGGATTTTAAGTAGTATGCACGAGTCACATAGAAGTGTATGAGAATCTAAACCAGGACCATGGGTGTGGGATCTGCCCTGTGTGTGACCAAGTGTTTTTTTTTTTTTCAAGGTTAGAAGAATGATATTTGTTGAGTGAATACATGTGGAAATCAAGTCTTTTGTTAGCTATGTGGTTTAAGCTTGATAAGCCTCAATATCCTTCTTTGTAAAAGACGGAAAAATAAGACCTTGTGGGGGTTAAATGTGGTAACATTTCCTGCCTTCTTCCTTTCTTCTCTCCTTCCCTCTTTTCCTTCCTTCATCTTTTTTTCCAGCTTTATTAAGATATAGTGGACATATAACATTGTGCAAGTTTAAGGTGTACAATGTAATGATTTTTTAAAAAGATTTTATTTATTTATTTGAGCTAGAGCACAAGTGGAAGGGAGAGGCAGACAGAGAGGGAGAAGCAGAGTCCTCCCTGAGCAGGGAGCCTGAAGTGGGGTTCAATCCCAGAACCCTGGGATCATGACCTGAGCCAAAGGCAGATGATTAATGGACTGAGCCACCCAGGTGCCCCTACAATGTAATGATTTGAAGCACAAATCGTTAAAAAGCAAACCACAGGCCCAAAATAGCATCACTTATATTAAGGCCCCAAGTCCCAGTAAACCAAGACTTAATCTGTAGCCTAACTGTAGTGTCAACTCTCTAGGAATGTAGCCTTTAACCAGTCCACATGGGAATTTCCTGGTCAGCACCCCTTGGGTTTCCCCCCTAGGATGGCGACCTTGCCTAAAAGAATGGATTCTAATAAATTCCTTTTTTTCCCTTTTTTCTAATAAAGATTTTATTTATTTATTCATGATGGAGAGAGAGAGAGAGAGAGAGAGAGAGGCGGAGACACAGGCAGAGGGAGAAGCAGGCTCCATGCAGGGAGCCCGACGTGGGACTTGATCCCGGGACTCCAGGATCATGCCCTGAGTTGAAGGCAGATGCTTAACTGCTGAGCCACCCAGGCGTCCCTCTAATAATTTCCTTTTATCTGCTCCCCTCTACCTTTAAAAGCCTTTCCTTTTCTGTAGCCCCCTAGAGCTCTCCTCTACTTTCTAGATGAGATGCTGCCTCATTCATGAATGGATTAATACAGCCAATTAGATCTTTAAAATGTACTCAAATTTTTGTTATGTAACAGTACATACTGAGAAATGATTATACAATAAGACTAGTTAACACATCCTTTACCTCATATAATTACCACTTTTTAAATTGTAGTGAGAACATTTAAGACAAACTCTCTTGGCAATGTTCAAGTATATAATACAGTATTGTTAACTACAGTTACCATGCTGTCCATTTGCTCCCCAGAACTAATTAATTTTAAACTGGAAGTCTGTGCCCTTTGACCTTATTCTTCCTTTTTTCAATAAATAATTTTGGAATACATACTTTGTGCCAAGAACTATTTTAGATGCTGTTTAGAGATACTACAGTAAATAAGAAAACACCAGGGCTTACTAGCACACAGAAACAGAAACAAAAACAAAAATAAAACAGAAGAAAACCAAAAAGCAAACAGGTAAGATATGTTAAGGATGCAGAACAATTCATTTCACTTAATGATTGCTTAATAAATTAAATATTGTTATTAATACACCAGAAAAGAGGCTGTATTTCATATGATGCAATCTTTTTAAATATATGTTTACTTTCCTATATGAAATAACAATATTTGAAAAACTTAAGTTTGGTAGAGGTTTGATGGATGCTATAGTTCTGTGTAGTCAGCCAGTAACTTACTCATTCAAGAAACATTTAGAACCAGACTAACTTTTTCTCCTTCAGATGTTTTCCTTCTTGTGTTTTGGCTCTTGGGGAGAACTCACCCAGTCTAGGAACTTCCAAACTTCACTTGTTTTTTTCACCTCCATCAAATCATCTTTTTCTTTTTTTTTTTTTTTAAGGTCCTGGTTCTTCCAAGCAATGGTCTCTCAGAGATGACAGCGAGCATCTCCCATTAAATGGTTCCAGGTAATGTGTAATTTTGTAATGTAAATACTCTTTCCTGTAAAACTATAGAACAAAACTTACAATAGGCCTTTGGGACCAACTTCCCTAGAAGGACTTGAGGTGTGTTAGGTGCTGCAGGGGTAGTTGCTTTGAAGCCCCCTGAGGTATGAATGATATGTGAGAACCAGAACATAGTAGGGTTTGGTAAAAGGAAGTATGGGGGGATAAAAGGAGGTATTCAGGGAGCAAAAGGACTTCACAAACCCTTAAACCACATCAGAATACGTGCTCATGTTGCCCACAATCCTGGGCAGAAATGATTAATGAGCAATCCCCTGTGCTGCTGAACATTCCTGCAACCATGACAAACGATAAAAGCTGTCACATAGGAAGTGCTATACCATCCAAATAGGGCAAATCTGTTTTTGGCCTGGAGACCAATTAGGAAATTACTCCTGCTGCCAAAGGAGTGGGATATAACTCCACCCATTCCCCTGGCACAGGGAGCAGCACAGCCAACAGCAGAGGCAGTGAAATAGGGCCCATTTTCCAGGGGAGCACCTAACACTCAGTGCTCTGCACGCTTATCTCACTGCTTTTCCTCTTCCCTGTGACTCTCAAGGAAATATCCTGCTTCGGACAGGGTAAGTTGGAGAAGCCAATTAATCAGACCAGCAGAGGTGTTGAGCCATCGGGTAGACGAGTCCAAAGCTCAGGGAGAAGTCTGAGCTGGGATTAAAATGTGAACCTTGTTGAATTGCATGAGATCACCCAGGGAAAGAACGCAGGCATGGAGAAGCAGAGGGCAAGGGGTTATTTCAAATAGAAAGCTTCCATCTGAGAAAGCAAAGCTCCAGAGCACTCACTATTATACTATTTGGCCCCTCTTTCTTCTGAGTTGAGAGACCACCTGAGTTTTCTTTGAGCTCTTCTTTCATAGCGAGCCTAGTAGAAATCTCAAAAAACAGAGTGGAGCGTGCATTTTTTTGACTTTTGATCTCACCAAGGTACATTCTTAGTGGGAAAAATGTGTCAGACACAAATGACAAGTACTTGCCTAACAGAACTCCAAGAAACAAGGGAAGAAAAGTATATGCAAATCTGACGTTTGGCTGTGGACCACAGCGAGTAAGTTCCATTCAAGTTCTAAGTGTGGCTTTGCCTCCTCCTATTTGACCAGCATTCCATTTATGTTTTGATTTACATTAAAAAAAAAGATTTTATTTATTCACGAGAGACACACACACAGAGAGAGGGAGAGAGAGAGAGGCAGAGACACAGGCAGAGGGAGTAGGCTCCATGCAGGGAGCCCGATGTTGGGACTTGATCCCGGGTCTCCAGGATCACACCCTGGGCTGAAGGCAGGCACTAAACCACTGAGCCACCTGGGCTGCCCTACATTTTGATTTAAAGTGAGTAGACACATTCCTATGGTCTTCAAGAGGTCGAATGTCATTCCTAACTCTTGAATATGGGAGTGACTCTTCTCATGAACACGATAGGCAGAAATACAGCTACGTGACTTCAAGGTTGGGTCATAAAAGCCATTGAGGTTTAAGACTTCCTCTTTTGGGTTACTGACTCTGGATGAAGTCAACTGCCATGTAAAGAGGATACTCAAGCAGCCTCGTGGCAAGATCTATGTGCTGAGACTTCGGTTTCTACCAACGCCCAGTAAGGAACTGAGGCTTCTTGCCAACAAGTCATATTCGAAGTGGATCCTCCACATGGAGGCTCAAGTTAAGGCTTCAGACCACCAGAGCCCTGGTGGACAGCTTGACTACAATGTCATGAGACACTCTGATGCAGAACCACCCAGCTAAGCTGCTCCCAGATTCTACACCTTCAGAAACTATATGACTAAGATATGTTTAAGTTGCAAAGTCTTGGATAAATCTGTCACACAGCAATAGATAACTAATAAATATACATTATGAATTATCATTTGAAGTATATCTTCTACTTTTTGTTATTTTTTTTTTAAAACTTATTGGGTTCTTAATTTAATTTCCCAGGGGACTTCTCAGACTAATGTGAAAAGACAAAACAAAAAATATTCATATGTTATTTTTAAAATGCAAAAACAAGTGAAGCCTATGGCCACACTAAGTTAAATGCAGAGTTAATTGCAATGTAATGGAAGGCTAATTGAAATTTTTATTGTGGGTATATAATTATAACTAAATGCTTCTGCCATAATTTCATTATTTTTAAAACATTATTCTCCCATCAGAGTATAATCATTATATTACCTTAAGCGTTTTAAAATTTAATAATCCTGGTTAAAAAGAATTAAGAATTGTGACTTTTTATCCTAGTCAAAAACAGATTGTAGATTTTTGGGAAGCTTTTAAATACATTAACTACAACAAAATAACTCTTAAAACATAAGCCACATACGCAAATAATATCAGAAAAGAGAAGGTCTTCTGTCTTCTTTTTAAGAGGTTATTATAGGGTAGTACTTCATATGAAACTCTTAAAGTAACATGTTGCACAGTCGGTAGTAGTAATAAGTCTGTTCAAAAAGCAACATTTGGGGGAAGGGGTGCCTGGGTGACTCAGTCAGTTAAGTGTCTTCCTTCAGCTCAGGTCATGATCCTGGGGATTGAGCCCTGCATGGGGCTCTCTGCTCAGTGGGGAGTATGCTTCTCTCTCTCCCTCTGTGCTCAGTCTCTCTGTCTCAAATAAATAAAAATCTTTTAAAAAGGCAACATTTTAGGGCTTTATCCCAGGACCCTGGAATCATGACCTGGCCAAAGGCAGATGCTTAACTGACTGAGCCACCCAGGTGCTCCAAGTTCTGGCAGTTTTTTGGTGGAGTCTTTAGGGTGTACTATGAATAGAATGTCATCTGCAAATAGTGAAAGACTTACTTCTTCCTTACCAATTTGGATGCCTTTTATTCCTTTTTCTTGTCTGATTGCTGTTGCTAGGACTTTAGTACTATGTTGAATAAGAGTAGTAAGAGTGGACATCCTTGTCTTGTTCCTGATCTTAGAGGAAAAGCTCTGTTTTTATACCATTGACTATAATGTTAGCTGTGGGTTTTTCATATATGGCCTTTATTATGTTGAGGTATGCTTCCTCTAAACCTACTTCATTGTAAGTTTGATGAATGGATGCTGTACTTTGTCCAGTGCTGCTTCTGCATATATTGAGATGATCATATGGTTTTCACCATTCTCTTGTTGATGTGATATATCGCATTAAATGGTTCATGTATACTAAACCACCCTGGCATCCCTGGAATAAATTCCACTTGATCAAGGTGAATGATTTTTTTTTAATGTATTGTTGGATTTGAATTGCTATAATTTTGTTGAGGATTTCTGCATCTATGTACATAAAAGATATTGGCTTGAATATACAATGGATATACAATGGGGGAAAGACACTCTCTTCAATAACTGGTGCTGGGAAAACTGGACAGTACCATGCAAAAGAATGAAATAAGACCATTTTCTTACACCATACACAAAAATAAACTCAAAATGGATTAAAGACCTAAATGTCAGACCTGAAACCATACAACTCCTAGAACAAAACATAGGCAGTCATTTCTTTGGCATTAGCCAAAGAAATATTTTTCTAGATATGTCTCCTTAGGCAAAGGAAACATCAACAAAATTAAACTATGGAGACTACGTCAAAATAAAAGACTTTTGCCCAGTGAAAGAAACCATCAACAGAACAAAAAGATAACCCACTGAATGGTAGAAGATATTTGCAAATGATATATGCAATAAGGGGTTAATATCCAAAATGTTTAGAGAACTTGTACAACTCAGCAACAAAAGCCTCACAAATAATCCAATTGAAAATGAGCAGAGAACCTGAATAGACATTTTTCCAAAGAAGACATACAGATGGCCAACTGACAATGGAAAGATGCTCAGTACCATAATCTTGAGGGAGGTGCAAATCAGAACCACAATGAGAGATCACCTGATACCAGTTGGAATGGCTAGGATAATAAAGACAAGAAATAACAAGTGCTGATGAGGATGTGGACAAAAAGGAACCCTCGTGCACTGTTGGTGGGAATAAAAAATTGATACAGTCACTATGGAAAACAGTATGGAGATTCCTCAGAAAAATAAAAATAGAATTATCATATGATGCAGTAATTCCATTACTCGGCATTTACTCAACGAAAATGAAAACACTAATTTGAAAAAAAATATGTACCCCTATGTCTATTGTAGCATTATTTGCAGTAGATAAGATATGGAAACAGTTTAAGCATTCATTCATAGATGAACGGATAAAGAAGATGTATTATATATCCTATGGAATATTACTCGGCCACAAAAAGGAATGAAATCTTGCCATTTGCAATGACACATAAATGGAACTAGAGAGTATAATGCTAAGTGAAGTAAGAGTGAGAGAAAGACAAATACCATATGATTTTACTCATATGTGGAATGTTTTAAGAAACAAAACAAAAAAGAGACAAACAAAAAAATAGACTTAACTATAGAGAACAAACTGATGGTTACCAGAGGGGTGGTGGGTGAGGGGATGAGTGAAAGAGGTGAATGGGATTAAGAATATACTTATGGGGGCAGCCCCGGTGGCCCAGCAGTTTAGCACTGCCTGCAGCCTAGGGTGTGATCCTGGAGTCCCAGGATCCAGTCCCACATCAGGTTCCCTGCATGTAGCCTGCTTCTCCCTCTGCTTGTGTCTCTGCCTCTCTCTGTGTTTCTCATGAATAAATAAATAAAATCTTAAAAAAAAAAAAGAATATACTTATGGTGGGTGATGAGTAATGAGTAATGTATAGAATTTTTGAATCATTTTATTATATATCTAAAACTAATATAACACCGTATGTTAATTATATTTCAGTTATAAAATGAATAAAAAATACCAGATATGCTTGATAAAATATTTTCTACCAAAATAGAATATGTGCATCATAAACACATGATATGGGAAGTTTCTTGATGAGACTCTTTATTCTATCTTTGCTTTCTTTTTTTTTTTTAAGATTTTATTTATTCACGAGAGACACAGGCAGGCAGAGACAGAAGCAGGCTCCCTGAGGGGAGCCCGATGTGGGACTTGATCCCGGGACCCCAGGATCATGATCTGAGCCCAAGGTAGAGGCTCAACCACTGAGCCACCCAGGTGCCCCTCTATCTTTGCTTTTAATTTAGATTATGTACTTAAAATATTGTGTTTTTCACTCCTTTGGAAGCCAAAGATGAATTTTTTTATTTTTTTATTTTTTTTAAAGATTTATTTTTATTTATTAATGATAGACATAGAGAGAGAGAGAGAGAGGCAGAGACACAGGCAGAGGGAGAAGCAGGCTCCATGCCAGGAGCCTGACGCAGGACTCAATCAGGACTCCTGGATTGTGCCCTGGGCCAAAGGCAGGTGCAAAACCGCTGAGCCACCCAGGGATCGCCTAAAGATGAATTTTTTTAAAGAAAAAACCCAATAAACATAAAGCTTATGATTTCCTGATTTCATACTTGTTCATATATGTGACACTTTTCTCCACTTAGTGTTTCTCTTAGACATTTTTGAGGTTTTTGTAGATCAGGGATATTAACCCTTTGTTCAAAAAACTCCTCCAGTCTTGTTTTTTTAGTTTTAGTTTTTGTTTGTTTGTTTTTTTGGTTCCAGATATAATGTGCAATGTCCGCAGCAGTGGAGAACACTTCATAGGCATCAAATGAGTAGGTGAGTATAAAAGGAATAGAGCAAACAATGAAGTAAAAATCCGACATACGTGGCTACATAAAAATTTTACTCCTCTATACTTCTGGGTCTTGGCTGGCTCATCCTCAGGAACCGGCACAACGGAAGGGAGGGACACCCCGAGAAGGGTGGACGAATGCTGATACTCAGCATAAATATCCAAAGGGAGAGAGAAAAAGAAAGGAGGGAGGGAGGAAGGAAAGGCAGGTGGAGGAGAAAGATGTAGCTTAAGGGGGGGCAGGCTGGGTGCTGATGGGGGGAAGGATAGGACTCCGGGTTGGGTCGCTGCCTACAAAGGAGGCTGGGATTTCATCTTAAAAGCTGCAGACTTTGAATGAGGCAAGAATGACCCGGCAGTGTGGATCGGAGGTGGGGTCTGAACCTACCCCCCCATGGGGAGACCAGCACCCCCGAGGTGGGAAGCGGACCCGAGCGGTACCAGCCCGGCCATCGGCCCCACGGACGAGGAGCCATCAGTGAGCTGCGGCCTGACCGCACTGGGCCAGGGGCGCTGGTTGGAAGCCGGAGGCTGACCCCCGGGTGTGACCTGGGCCTGACTCAGAGCCTGACCTGGAGGCCTGACCTGGAGGCTTGACCTGGAGGCCTGACCCAGAGGGCTGACCCAGAGGCCTGACCCGGAGGCCTGACCCAGAGGCCTGACCCGGAGGCCTGACCTGGAGGCTGACCCAGAGCCTGACCCAGAGCCTGACCCAGGGCCTGACCCGGGGCCTGACCTGGAGGCTGACCCGGAACCTAATATATAATAAAAAGATTTTATTTATTCATGAGAGACACAGAGAGAGAGTCAGAGCCACAGGCAGAGGGAAAAGCAGGCTCCCTGCGGGGAACCCGATGCAAGACTCGATCTCAGGACCCAGGATCACAGCCTGAGCTGAAGGCAGGCGCTCAACTGCTGAGCCACCCAGGCACCCCTAAAAATCATTCTTACCCCGATGACTCCCAGTGTCTATTCACAGTGCCATCCTTTCCTCTGAACTGTAAACCCAGGCACCCAACAGCTGTGGAGGGACAACTCAAACGAGGTATGCCCTAAAGGCAAGTCCTGAGCATTCCTCTCAAACCAAGTGTCCCCATGCTGGGGACATGCTGCAAATCATTTCTGGTTGCTCAGGTCAAAAAAACCAAGGTGTCACTTGAGAGTCTTCTCCTTACATACCACATTGGATCCTTCAGCAATACCTACTGACTCTGCCTTTAAAATAGATCCAAAATAGATCCAAAAGTGATTTTTCACCATCTGCCCTCTCCATGGTCATCCTTGTCCAAACTACCCTCATGTCCTACCTGGATGGTTACAATTCCTCTTAACTCCTTCTGCTCTAGCCTTTGTCTTCTCCACACTTCACCCACATGCATTCACTCTCATTCAGTTCTGAGCTCCTGCCACATAGCAAGCAGAGCAATGATACCTTGAAACCTTATGTCACTCTTCGCTCAATTTTCGAGGGGCTTCATATTTCACTCAGAACAAAGGCAGGGGGTAGCAGGGGTGACCCTGTGTGGCCTGCTCCTACCTACAGCCTTTCTGACCTCATTGCCCATTGTTCTCCTTTCTGCCAACTTTGCTCAGCCACCCTGGTGGCTCTTATTTTGAAGACATGAACTACTCTCTGCCTCAGGGCATTTGCATATGCTATCCCACTCTTCAAGAAAGCTCCCCTCTTAGATATCTATTTTTCTTTTAAGATTTTATTTTTATTTATTCATGAGAGAGAGAGAGAGAGAGAGAGAGAGAGGCAGAGACACAGGCAGAAGGAGAAGCAGGCTCCATGCAGGGAGCCCGACGTGGGACTCGATCCGGGGTCTCCAGGCCCAGGTCCTGGGCTGAAGGCAGCGCTAAACTGCTGAGCCACCTGGGCTGCCTCTTAGATATCTAATTAGGAGTGTTCTCTCTTCCCTCTGCTCAAATATCGCCTCCTCAGAGAATATACAGTCTATCAACCCCTGGGATCCCTCATTGCTCTGCCCTGCTTTATTTTTCTCTAAAGTACTTTTCACCATCAGACATACTATGTTTTCACTTACTCCTAAAATTTGCTTATTGATGGTCTTTGCACATCACGATGTTTTTTCCACAAAGGCAGGAACTTGGTCTTTTCTTACTGTCATACCCAACCACCTAGAATAGTACTTTGCTACACAGTGGGTGTTTGTTTAATGAGTACATTTATATTTCTTCTCTTGTGAATGGCTCAGATCTTTGATTCCTTTTTCTTTCAAGTTTTTAGTGTTTCTCTTATTGGTTTAAAAGATGGATTTACATTTTGGGTACATTTACCATTTTGGGGGGACACTGTCTCCTAATTTGGATTTGCATTGAAATTTTATTTACAGTATCCTCTGAAACATAAAAATATTTAAATTTTATATTGTCACATGTTCATTTTTCTGCCCCATAGTTATTCCATTGCTTTTATGCCATACAAAGTCCTTTTGAAATCTTAAAAAATAATCATACACATTTCCTTGTGGAGTGCTTTTAAAACGAACTTTTCACTCTACCTAGGATCTCCTTTGCTATATGACTGATAGTCAGACTGAGGTATGTGAGAACTGACCAGAGCAGGATGAAGAAATCAGAGCTTCTAGGGGCACCTGGGTGGCTCAGTGGTTGAACATCTATCTGCCTTTGGCTCAGGTCATGATCTTGGGGTCCCAGGATTGAGTCCTGCATCGGGCTCCCTGCTCAGTGAGGTGGCTGCTTTTCTCTCTGTGTCTCTAGTGAATAAATAAATAAATAAATCTTTAAAAAAAGAAATCAGAGCTTCTAGAACACATGGTTCATTATGAAATTACAGTGAGCTTGTATTTGGAAGTTTTCCTCATCATGGACAAATCAGAAGGTGCCCCCATCTAGGCTAGTGCAATTTTCTCCTTCTGAGCGGATCCTGGAAAAGCCATGAAGGTCCTGTTGAAAGCTGAGCATGTCACGCCAGGGATCTGAACAGTCCTGCAGAAATCCTCTTCAGCAATCCAGTTCCTTCCTTTTTCAATGGGCACAGGATATTGTTTGATGGAATACACGGATGGGCGACAAGAATCACGGAGATACAGTTCTAACAGAGTGGCTAAAGGGGCTATGCTTTCATTCCATTCCCAGGTCTAATTGAGGCTCTAGCTTCAAAAGAAAGAAATATCTGTCTTTACTGTTCTCATTCAGTTCTGAGCTCCTGCCACTAAACGAGGATGCTCTGGCTTCAGAGCATCAGATCCACAGCTTACTATGGGCAGTGTCTCTTAACTCACACAGCACTCCACAGTCTCTAGCAGGCAATTTTGCTTCCCATCAGATTCTCTCTTCTGTACCTGCATGTTCTATTTCCCCAAAGAGAAACAAAGTGTGTGTGTGTGTGTGTGTGTGTGTGTGTGTGTGTTTCAATGTAATGCACACTGCTTTTGGAAAACATCAAAAAGCATTACATCTGGCTTCATTTGAGCTAAGATTTCATGCAGCGCATGTGGCAAAGGTGCAAAGACAGGTAGTAACTGCCAGCCAGAAGGTTCCCTGTGTGCCGCTTTTGATTACAAAGATCTCTGATTGTATATCAGCCATTTTAATCATAAGATTACATAAAATCAGTGACCCTCCAAAAAATGTTGGGTGAGAACACATAGCATAGATAAAAAGCAAATCATTTCATACTTAATATTCTATTTTACTACTTCTTCAGGTAAACTGACAAAGTACTGATTTAGTATTTCTCCAAAACTTTATACTATGTGTGGTTAAGTCACTTTGCATCTATATATAAACTCTTTTTATATTCTGCTTGAGTGTTTTAAAAAAACTAAATTCTAATTTAGTTCAGATTGCAAGTAATTCCTAGACTTTTCAGAATATACAACCTACATAGAGGGCAAGCTGTGAACTTGTAGGGGGTCTGCTGGATGTCATAATGGATTTGTATGTAAAAGAAAATTAATATCTGCAATAGCTGCAAAGGATAAACATCTAAGGTTAAATGAAAACAGGAGAATTATTTCACTCAGAAATAATTCACTTTAGAAATAAAGAACAGTCTTGGGAGAGTCATGCAGAGAAATGACCATATTTAGGACCATATTTTCTTTTTTTCCTAACTGGGTAGAGAAAAGATGCTGGAATCCTGAGGGCTCATGCACTCTAAAGAGGAGGGCAGGATATGAAGCCATTCCTGGAATTGACCAAAATGGTGGAAGAGTAAGAAAGATGAAGGAAAAGCTAAGGAAATTCTCAAGGGTTCAGGATGAAGTGAAAAGGTGAGGCCACAAAAAGCAAGACTAGATTATTTTGTGAATCCACAACTTAACAGTACTTTGGGAGACAAGGGAAAGAAACAAATATTTGGAGTTCCCAGTAAGAGCCAGGAACATCCATGGTCTTCGAATGCCAACTCCTCACCTGTGTAAGAGGCAAGGAAAAGAGACAGGGTTGGTGCTGCCACTTTGTAGTCATGGACCTTACAGATTTCATTTCTCTGAGCATTGGTTTCATGTCACTTACTTTTTTCTTTGTTTCATCCCCCCCCTCTTTTTTTCCCCTAAGATTTCTTTACTTTAGAAAGAGAGAAGGGGGGAGGGGCAGAGGGAGAGAGAGACTCCCATGCCAGGCTCCCTGCTGAGCATGGAGCTCAATCCTGAGATCATGACCTTAGCTGAAATCAAGAATCTGATGCTTAACCAACTGAGCCACCCAGGTGCCCCTCATGTCACTTACTTTCTAGAAATTCATCCATTCATCCAGTTACTGATCACATTCACTGTGCCAACCACTATGCTTGGAACTGAGAACGCAAAGATGAACGTGGATATGGCATCTGGTGCCCAGAAGTCCTCAGTTCAGAGGTGAGAAACATGCACTTAGTATACACGATGGTCTGTGCAACTAAGAGGACGAGGTTCTGTGAGCCCAGATCATTATCATGGGATGATATTCAAAATACTTAACTTGTTAACGTGAGCCCAGTGAGTCAGAAAGAATGCAGCCAGAGAAAACCAACCCACTGGCCCACCATTTTGGCTCCTGTGCCTACTGGCTGAATGTCTGACCTGTGTATCTCACCACAGAGGAGGTCTGCACAATAACTATTGCTGTAGCTACAACAACAAAGGATGTACTTAGAAATAAAGAAAGGAAAAAACATTAGAAGAAATACTTTTCCACTTGCTTGTATCAATACTTCTTTGGTCCTGTCATCATCATCATCCATAAGAGTAGGAGACAAAAGGCATAATTCTTTCAAAAGAAACAGGGATGTTGATATTAGAGAAAAAGAAACGCAAACATAAATTTTCCAACAAATCATAAAATGGATATAGTATGATGTTGCTGGATGTTATTAGGAATAAATTAAAGATGAAGAGCTATTTCAATGCTTAGCACATACAGGATCCTAAAAAACTGGGGTTATTAATGCCTTTTTACCAGATGAGAAAACTGGGACTGAAAGAAGTTAAAGAATTGGTTCAAGTTCACAATGATTAGTTATTGTTAAAGCCAAAACTTAATATCACTATATGACTGTACAGTGGAAAGTTCACAATTTTTCCCTGTATTTTTAAAATTACTCCTCTAAGCTATGAATTGCAGATATAATTGTGTGTTTACCTTAGTTACTATTTACCCTTTGTGATATCAACAAGTTCAACGTTGTACCCGAAAGGGATAACGAACATTAGTTATGCTCATATTTGATTCAATTAGAGGGCTTATAGGAAGACTGGCTAAGCTGACCACAAGTTCATCCCCCACATGACATTGATCCTGCTGGGGCAGCTAATTTAAATTACAGGCATAAGCACCCAGGAGGATGATGAAAGCAACCTCAGGACTGTGAGCCTTGAAAAGTCAAATCGATAAAGTGACAGCAATGGCCCATAACTGGAGATGCTTAATACAGGCAGGGAGTGTGAAAGTGATTTGTGATTGAAGAATGTGAGCGTAGCCACATAAAATATCTTTATGTGCTCATTTGTTCCAATGCTATGCAAGCCAATTAAGGATTTTTTACACACACTCTCTCTCTCACACACACACATGATGGTAGGAGGGGATGTTTGCATTGGGAATTTTTGTGTTGAAAATGTTTTACCAAAACTTATTTAGAAGCTATAATAGGACATTTTACATAGGATTTGTAAAGGTAATGCAATGTGCATCTGCAATGAATGAGTTGGCTTATAGCTTTGTGCCCAGAGGGAGAACTCCAAGAGGGAGACAGAATTGGTAAGCAACAGCAGAACTCACGACTCACACTGTTGGAACAGGCAGTCTTTTCTGATAGGAGATTATGAAGATACCTGTCAATCTAGGCAACTGGAAAAAGTCGAAAACAAAGCCCAGGATCGATTCTTTCCTTATCTACAAGTGCATCAGAGATAGATCATTCTCTCCTCATGCATCTGAAATAACTCACCTTGGAGCAGAAATAAAATATATGTAAAGCTCTGCCAAAAACCATCACATTTTCTTTCAGACAAGTCATGAAAAAGGGACACATGTGAACTAGGGTGTCTGTAGTCATGGCTCTTGCTGCTTCGGACACAGTTCGGTCTTGATATGGTATCTTTGTAGCCACACAAAGCAGTTTATGCACATTGAAGAGTCAAAGTTACCGTGGAAACTACAGTTTTAGAAATTCCTGGGATTATTTTTTTCTTACAATTAAAAAAATCTCTTGATGGTTGTATTTTTTAATCGAATAGATTGCTAGCTTTTTAATCTCTGAACCATATTTTCCTCATCTTCTGAAGAAAGCACTTCAACCATGGAAACAAGGCAAGGTCTTCATGGGTGGATCCACCTGCTGAGTATTCTGATGAAACCTCTACAGAAAAGCCAACATGTAATTATAGATACACAAATGGCCACTTTCCATTAGATGCTAAGTGTGCTGATGATATTTCAATAAAAATACCATCTATTATTTCCTATACAGAGTGAATTACTTCTTTTGAAAACTAGTTTTATAACAGCAGCCTGGGCCAAGAAATTTATAACCAGTAAATTAGTGATTACGTGCTAAAATTCTTTTCTATGAATAGTACTGCTTTTAAGAAACCTGAAATTCAACATGCATTCCTTTTATGGGACCAGCAGAATAAGTTCTACGTGTGTGCTATGCCTGTGGCTGAGATGGCTAAATGTCTATGAAGGAAAGATTCATATTTCTCTTCCATGATGTAGAGGTATTACAGGGAAATGGCTTTCCAGCCGGGGACTTCATTTCCCAGGGACCCTTGCACCTAGGTGCAGCCAGAAGATGAGTTCTCACCAATGGAAGTAATGCGTGACACTTTCAGGGCAAAGCGAATCAGTAAGGAGAATGTGTTCTCTGCCTTTTCTGAGAAGATTCTGAGACTTAAGGGCAGGGGCCAGCAGCATATAGGCTGTGGGATAAATTTAGACTGCCATTTGTTTTTATAAATAAAGTTTTATTGGAATACAGCCACACTTAGCTGCCTGTGGCTGCTTTCTGTGTTATAACTACAGAGTTGAGGAATTGCAAGTGACTGTGTGGTCTACAAAGCCTGAAATATTTACTGTCTGGCTCCTTAAAGAAAGAGTTTACCAATTCTTGCTATAGGGGATATTGGAGACAGATTATAGAAGGAATCTGGGTTCTTGATGAGGATCCTTCATGAGATTCTATGATAATAAATATAAATACAAACTTATCTTTATAATACACCATTGAATTCCCAGGCCTTTCAGTTTTCTGGCTATTAGCTTTCACCATAAAATACGTATTTTCCTAAATTTACTCTCCCACACCTGGAAAATTTTGGCATATGCTCAAACTCCCCTTGGTTTATCCATGACAGTAAGGCTGCCAACAGGGTATATGACTATAGCTCTACATGTTGTATATGAATTCTCCAGCCAGATGGTGTAGCCATGTTTCCTTTGTAACCAGCAGCCTGCTCTAGGCTCAGTGAGGGATGAGTGAACCTTGGCTTCTCCTGCAGACGGGGAGTTCCATCCAGAACTGATGCATGGTATTCTTTAGCTAAACCCCTCCAGATAAAAGTTCAACTCTTTCTGGATGGGAATGTTAATACTGGCCACCCAAAGATGTTGAGGAAAAAAAGGAGAAAGCCACATGGATTCTCTTTATGGGTTGGTTTTTTGTTACTTCTGATGTGTTTTCTCCCCCCCCAGTGTATAAGTTGATCTTGTAGCATGTAGTTAGAATAATTTGTTTTAAAAATCCATAAAGGAGGGCACCTGGCTGGCTCAGTTGATGGAGCATGAGACTCCTGACTTTGGGGTTGTAAGTTCAAGCCCCACATTGGGTGTAGAGATTGCTTAAAAAATAAAATCTTAAAAAAAACCCATATAGCATTTCAGATTGAAATTCACATGCACTATAAACAAATTTGACTACAAACTCAAGAGGTTGAACTAGAAAACCTTCAAGTTCTTGGGTTTGTGATCAAGGTTATTTTATTTTAAGTACTAAAGTTAGCATAAGAGAAGTAGGCATTCAAATAAATAGTTTTCCAATGTCAAGCATGGTTAGTTTGGAGAAGAAAGGTTACATGAGGAATTGAGACGAGACCTAAATCATTGTGGAAGGGAAAGTATTTTTATTTATATTATTATTTTCATTATTTTTATTTTTATTTTTTTTTTTATTTTTAAGTAGGTTCTACATCCAGTGTGGGGCTAGAACTCATGACCCAGAGATCTAGAGTCCCATGCTCCACTGACTGAGCCAGCCAGGCACCCCCATGGGAAAGTATTTTTAAATATAGCTGGGCATGACTTATTTGAGATAACTTTGAGAGAGTGAGTTAAAAATGTCTACGTAGTGTTTCTGGAAAATCACACATTTTGATTTAAAATTTGAAAAATTGATGATCTAATGGTAATCCTACAGAGCTTTGATTAAATTATTCTTTCCCAATGTTTGGGAAAACAGATCCCATCAATAGGAAGCACCCCAAACACTTCTTTTTTTCATTGCACGTTGGTTGAATATTCACTTGTTTGCTTACTCATTTGTTTGTATCATTCATCCAATGAACGTTCAATTAAGTGCTTATAAAGCATCCTCATTACTCTGGGAGCTGAGTATTGCTCCCACATCTCACGGGGCACATAGTTATAGAGAAAGTTAGCTCCAGAGCCAAGCTGCCTGAATTTGACTATAGGTACTTCCATTTATTAGCTGTGTACCTTGGACAAGTCATTAAAGGTCATCATGCTCAGTGTTTTCATCTGCAAAATGGAACTTAGTAACAGTAGCTACATTACTGGATCTTTGAGGGGATGAAATGAGATGATTTGTGAAAAATTCCTGGAGCAGTGAAGACAAACAGCAAGTAATAATATAATTCTGCTATAATATTTACCTATAAGATGGCTCAGTTCAAACACATCACCGAGCTGAACAACAAAATATCACAAGCTGTGCCCTTGTTATTATACCAGTTATTAGTATCTACATATTATGCAGAAAACACATTTTGGATTTATCAAATACTTCTGTGTCTCCATCCCAACATAACATAAAAATATTTTTTTTCTCCTCTAACCAAATAAACCAAGACAAAAGAGTCAGGATATGGGTATTTTCCTTTCCTGATTTACTTGCCTATAGTTCACAGAAGGGCAGTTCACATGGCCTGTTTTGGCAAATAGTGGTTGAAAATAGCTCAGCTCAGTTAGTAACATGTCCATGGATGTTGTAATTAACTGGCGGGGGGGTTGGGGGTGGGATCCAGGAATCCAGGAAGAGGGTACAAGGATGAAATGGGTAGGACAGCCACCTTCCCAATCCTCAGTCAGCAGAATGACACTTCCAGAGGCCAAGATAGATAGATTGACTGATTTTTCTTTCATTTTTTTAAAGGATTTATTTATTTATTTGAGAGACAGAGAGAACACAAGCAGGGGAAGGAGCAGAGGGAGAGGGAGAAAAAAGTCTCAAGCAGATTCTTTGCTGAGCACAGAGCCTGACATGAGGCTTGATCCCAGGACTCTGAAATCATGACCCGAGCTGAAATCAAGAGATGGACGCTCAACCGACTGAGCCACACAGACACCTCCAGAGGCCAAGATTTCTGTTGATAGTATGCATTTACCTATCCAGCCACTGCTGATACCTCATGGGACCCTGAATTTCCCTCAACACCATCTTTTTTTTTTTAAGATTTTATTTATTTATTCATAAGAGACACAGACACACACAGAGAGAGGCAGAGACATACACAGAAGGAGAAGCAGGCTCCCTGTGGGGAACCCGATGGGGAGTCCATCCCAGGTCCCCTGGATCACACCCTGAGCCAAAGCAGATACTCAACCACTGAGCCACCCAGGCGTCCTTCCTTCAACATCATCTTAATTAAGTTCACCATGCTCTGAGTCCAGAAAATTCATGGACTTACTGTACCATTCCTAATCCTGCCTGGTATCAATGCTCATGTGAGCTTAAAATGCAGGCATCCATCTCTTTAAGAAAGTTAGTTGTAGGGGCACCTTGGTGGCTCAGTGGTTGAGCATTTGCCTCTGGCTCAGGGCATGATCGTGGGTTCTGGGATCGAGGCCCAGATCAAGGTCCCTGCAGGAAGCCTGCTTCTCCTTCTGCCTGTGTCTGTGCCTCTCTGTGTCTCTCATGAATAAATAAATAAATAAAAATCTTTAAAAAAAAAAAGTTAGTTGTACTACTAACGGAAATGTGATGTCTCCATGACCACACTGCCAACCAGCATTTGCACCAGTTTTGAGATTTAAGCCCATCTGAGTTTACATTTGTAGGTGAATATGAAGATGTGTGGCATCTAGGTGTAGGGGAAGTGCTCTAGTGTAAGAAAAGAAGACCAGATGCAATGGTATACAATGGAGTTTATGACCTTGGGAAAACCATTTGACTTGCAAGATGAGATGAATATTGATGCCCAAAGGGCTGTTGTGAGGCCAAATGTGAAGTTTTTGAAAAAGGAAAGAGCTATACAAACATGACTATTAATATAACCTTCAAGGCAAAGATGAAAGTCTTCAAGGATGATTTAGTTGACACTGAGTAGAGAGTAATCTATTTCTTTATGCCTCCACATGCAACAGAAGGTGACCAGGAAGTTCACGTTGGGTTGTTTACATAGCAACTTTCTAACCCACTGGGACATGCAAATCATGTACCCTCTGCTACATTTGCATCTAGTTGACAGAAACAGACAACTCAGCATAGTACAAATAGGCAGCGTGCTATGACTAACATTCTCCCCCACACTGACCGAGGGAAAAAAAAATTCCATGTGTTGTCTGAGCCACACATGGTCAGATCTCAGCCTGGGCAGAGCTGGGCTGGTTGTGCTGACAAAGATGATGGTACACTGATCATATGCTGTACATCAAGTTTGACTAAACAAAAAGGGTAGCTGTGAGAAACTAGAGGGCTGGAAAGGAATCAATTTGAAATACTGCATAATGATTAGAAAAAAAAGTGACAATGGGGCCCTTCTCTAGGGTCAGTGGGCCAGCAGAGCATATAGATGGCCACCTCTAACTAACCCTTTCTCTCTAATATTAGTGTTGGTTGGCTCAGAAATACGGTCTGTGGCTAAGCAAGATAGTTTTCTATGGTGTCAGCCTAGCATCTTCCTAATGTTTTGAGTCTGCAGTTTTGAGAAAATGTGACAGCCTCAGTTGCTTATTTAGAACATTCATAAGGTTCCCAGACTGATGATTTCAATATCTGTGTTGAAAAGGAGTCCCTTTTATCTCTTTCAAGGCCTTACATCATTCCCTTAATCTTGTCAAGCATTCCTCTACCACTGTGGAGTTAGGTCACCAGCAGTATCCAGGAGAAGCATTGAGTATACTGTGTATTACGGAGCACTTGTGGAGGGCATCTAAATGTGCATGGTCTGCTGGAGTAGTCTGAAATTTCCTGGTGAGAAGCAAAGAGCATGGAATGGTTGACAGAAGCTGGTGGTCTGGATCCTGGCTCTACCAGTTGGGTACCATTTTTAAGAGGCACCTCCTACCTTCCAGACACTGGAAAAGGCACTGGGGATCTGAGATGACGTCTGCCATGGAGGAACTGAGTCTGTGGAGTCACCAACAGCTATAGAATCAGACCTCTTCAATATCAAACCCTCGGAGCAAGCCAAGGGCACTACAAGCAAGAAGAAGATGAGGAGTTCTGCATAAACAGAGATGGGACCTGAAGGGCAAGAGGGGTTTCATTAGAGTAGAAGAAAAGAGGGTTCCAGGGGCACCTGGGTATCTCAGAGGTTGAGCATTTGCCTTTGGCTCAGGGCATGATCCCGGGGTCTTGGGATTGAGTCCTGTATCAGTCCTGCAGGGAGCCTGCTTCTCCCTCTATGTCTCTGCTTCTCTCTGTGTGTCTGTTTCTTATGAATAAATAAATAAAATCTTAAAAAAAAAGGACATGGGAAGATCACATGTAAAGGCACATGGATGGTGTACTCAGGGAACCATATGGAATAAGTAGTGGGACCTCACTGAACCTCAGATTTTCCACTGGTAAATTTTGATCTCATAGGCCCATCTTGAGAATGAAATATGGTCATGTTTATTATGCTAGCTCCTCTTTGGCTTTTCTTAAGGTAGGGTTTGGGGCTCACCTGTGTCAGAATCATCTTGTCAAAAAAAATACTTGTCAAAAATTCAGTTTCCTGGGTCCCAACCCAAATATCCTGAATTTGTATTTGGGGTGTGGATTCCAGTGATTTTTAAGTAAGTACTCCAGATACTAAAGACAGAGAACCACTGATACTGTCTATAGGGATTCTGAGCAATTCAGAGGTGAACTAATCTGATTTCACAGGCTGTGTAGTTAAAGGAGTAGGTTAGCATGTTTTCAATGTTGGACTAGAGTAAAAGAGAATACAGAAAAGTGTATGTTTATACGTTTTGGGAAAAAGTATCCCCTGAGTCTTTCTTCTTGATCCGCCTAGAAATGCACTTGATACTTAAAAGAAGTCAGAACTGAGAACTTGCAAGAATATATGGATATATTTAGTGGGACATAAAATGCTACATGTATAGCATTTGACCAAGTCAGCATTCAATACCACGCAATTCTAACTGCAAGGCAGCAAGAAATTTGAAAGCTCTCCATAATTTTACTTGAAATCATGTATTATTTTCTTCCAATGAACACTTTATGATTTAATATTATAGCTCTTTTTTTTTCCTACCAAAAAGGAAGCATTGAAAACAGGAAGCTTAGCATTGAAAACAACTGCACTAATATCTGCAGGAAAATATGCAATTAAGTGGGCCCACCTATCACTGTAATTGTTTTCTATTGGAAAGTTAGTAACCAAATAGAATGGAACATGATTCAACTGCCAAGACTCAGGATTTACTATCATCAGAGCAGTTCAAATTGAATGTGATTGTGGAAGCTTCCAAGACAATGGAGAACACAGAGTTTAAAGCCATGACCTCTGAGTTGGGGAAGGGGAAGTCTTCCCAAAGCCAGGAAGGAAGCTCCAGAGAAGGAAGATGGAAAGCCAGAAGGGTGAGTGGGAATGAAATATAAGGAAAGAAAGAGAGAGAGAGAACAAGGGAGAACAAGAGAGCGAGAGAGAACAAGAGAGTGAGACAGAACGTGCAATTAATTGTACTGGAAAGGATGTGGGAACCAGAACCAGACCTGTATCCACATGGAGGCACCTTCATGTATTTGGCAAGGTACCTAGCTATAGAGACCTCAATTTCTTTAGTAAAGTGAGGATATTACTGTTTCTGTCACAGGGCTGCTAGGTGGGTTCAATCTCTCAATCTCTGTAGCTATTGAACACTGAGTAAGTGATAACTTTTGAAACTAGACACTGGTATATCTTATAGACACTTAAAAAAAAACCCTAGATTTTATTTTTAGTCGTCATAATGAATTTCAGCCAATGATTTGCTGCCTGAAGAGTCAAACTGAAACTTCGCCTCTCTAATATCATCAGTGACATGGGCCTTAGAACAGGTGAAATTATTGATAGGTTCACGAAAGCATGCCTTTCGAAAGCAAAGAATATTTAGGAGCATTTAGTCTGAATTCTTCATAGATAAGGTTATACAAACAAACTACTGGTTTTAGAAATACAGGGTTGAAAAGCAGGTTGGTGTTGGAATATTTTGATGCCTCAGAACCACCTGGAGAGGGATTCATAACACAAATTAGTATGCACATAAGACTGCTCAGCACGCATTATCTTCTGTTAGATTATGCATGATTGAAAAAAGATAAATTGAAAAAGGGTATGTGGAGAAATTGAATCATCACAATCAGCCAAGCTCCTAGTCATAACCTTTAAAAAAAGGTAAATGGGAGGCCAGGGCTTTGTTTTCCAGCCAGGTGTGTTCCTTCTCAGGGGTGGATTTGTGGATAAGCAGAGGTTCAGGAAATGTAAATAACGTGGGTTCCAAAAGGCAGTGGCAGGCACCCATGACCTTTCTTTAAAAGGACAGTAGAATGTGAAGAATGTTCACACAGGGAGTTAGAATACCCATGTGATGTCTTAAAAGGAAAATAAATTGCAAATTTAATTTGCAAATGGTCTTACAATGAGCAGATATTTGGCCTGATGCGTCCATGGTCCTTCAGCTCATGGAGTTCTAGAAAAGTCTGGCGGGAATGCTGTGAGGATGGAGAGCAGAGTAGCTTTGTGGTGCATGGGTTGTGGATTGCCTCTGGGCAGGCTCTTCTCTGGCCGAGCAATGTCCAAAGGGCCACCCCTTTCAGGAAGCATTGATGAGGACGATGCCCATGCGGGTCATTGCCAACTCTGGATTGTATGTTAGCCTCTGCCAGGAGATCTGGGCACTAGGTTCCAGGCAGCAAGGAGGGAAATCTAGAAGCAGGTCTGTGAGCAGGGAGGCAGTAGGGTCACATCCCTGAAAGCAACCCCAAGGTTTGCTCACAGACATTTCTCAGCAAGACCTACTCCAGCTCATTTTACCTCCTCTAGGATCTACACCAGACCTCACCAGACTAAAGGATTCAACTGGGTTAAGCTCATGGGAACTCACTCTTGCATATAATAGTACTTAGTCATCATGCAAAAAATATGGGCATTTCACATGTACTCCCTAATTCCCATCTCACCTACTTCTTCCTGCAATCATATAAAACACATTTAGCCAATTCAGGGATGTTGGAGGGTCTAAAAAAACATAGCAGCAGCAATCTTGTTTATTTTATTTAAGCGGAGAAACTCAAATTATTTTTTGTGCAACCAGACTGATTATATAGAGTTTAAATCAAATGTCAAAAATTCTGAAATCGGTGACAAGAAATAGAACCTCTCCAGTAAAGAAAACCTCTATGAGTCATTTTCTATTCTTTTGTTACTGTAGTAATTTTATTGAAAAAACAAAATGCAATGCTTTTCTGAAGACAAAAGCGCAACCACTAGTTCTAACCTTTGTCAATGCAGCACAAAAGCAGAGAGATTTTTGTTTAACACCAGAAACCCACAAATGAAAAACTGAAAGTCATTGGTAACCAAGGAAACTAACAATGAATGGTTGGGTGTCGCTGGAACTCTTTCAGAGAAAGATAAGAAGGGGCAGGAGGAAGATAATACAACTATAGGTTAAATCCCACTGCAAGAAAAGATGCGCCATGCCCAAGGATCCTGTAAATAACATCTCTATTTGCATTTTGCTGATTCCCTGTATCAAAATGTCCTGCCACGAACAATTCAACATAAGGAATACCTATTTTTGGCTTCAGTTCATAGCAGCATTGTGTTTTATAATAACACCCATTTAACGTTTCATTTTGCCTGTGGCCTTTCAGGTATCCCCAATTTTGCCCTCAAGCGCTGTTGTCCCAATGTTCTATTTCCTGCCAAGATATTTAGTCCCTGCTGTGGTTGCCAAGTTGTCACTCCTGGATATAACATTGCCAATCGCACCTCTTCATGAGGCACACCCAAATATCTGCTCACACAATCCTTTCTCTCACTTTTCAGTCGCCAAACACGTTGCCAGGATGCCAGCCATGCACCGAGAGGAAAGACATAAGAAATTAGATATAGAACCCCAGGCCAAGGAATCGACAACCATGGAGATGGAACAAACATATGGAATGGAAAAATAAAAGACATCCAACTGGAAGTATAGCCAGAGAAAACATAAAAACTCTCCTTTGCCAAAGCTGGCTACACAGCACTGTATGCCTGTGTGGGAGTCAGATGGAGTAAGGGGAGCCAGGGCTGTCATCACTCAGGGCTGGCTTCCTGGATTAGCTGGAGGAGGCACACGGGGAGGTAGAGATGGAGGGTCCATAGGAGGTTCCTGAGGTAGGGAATGCATCAGGTGTTAATGCTCATAGGTACGAAAGAACAATTTGTACTTGGTATAAGGGGGAGAGAGTGTGTGTGTGTGTGTGCATGCACACACAAGGTTTGCTTAGCTTGTATATGGAGTAAGCATACATGACAAGGAGGGTCTGGTGGGAAAGCACCATGAACAAAACAAAAAGGCAACAACCTACTGAATGGGAGAAGATATTTGCAAATGACATATCTCATATGGGGTTATCCACCAAGATATATAAAGAACTGATCTCAATACCAGAGAGCAAATAATCCAATTAAAAAATGGGCAGAGGACCTGGAACAGACACGTTTTCCAAAGAAGACATACAGATGGCCCACAGACGTACGAAAAGATGTTCCACATTGCTAATTATCAGGGAAATGCAAATCAAAACCACAGTGAGTTATCACCTCACACCAGTCAGAACGGCTAGGCTAAAAAAAGACAAAAATAAAAAGCATGGGCGAGGGTGTAGAGAAAAAGGAACCCTCGTGCACTGTTGCTGGGAATTTAAATTGGTGCAGCCGCTGTGGAAACAGTATGGAGCTTCCTCAAAAACTTAAAAATGGAAGTACTATGCAATTTAGTCATTTCACTATTGGGTATTTACCCTAAGAAAGTGAAAACACTAACTCAAAAAGATATATGCCCCCCCATGTTTATTGCAGTGTTATTTACAGTAGCCAAGATATGAAAACAACCTAAGTGTCCTCCCATGGACGAATGGATAAATAAGATGTGATACACACACACACACACACACACACACACAGAGGAATATTACTCAGTCATAAAAAGGATAAGATTTTGCCATCTAAGACAACATGGATAGACTCTAGAGAGTACTATGCTAAGTCAAAGACAAATACCATATGATTTTGCTATGAAGAATCTAAAAACCAAAACAAATGAATAAAAAGCAGGATCAGATCCATAAATACAGAGAACTGATGGCTGCCAAAGGGGAGTGGGTTGGGAGGGTGGGCAAAATGGGTGCAGGGGGAAGCGAGGGAGGGAGATACAGGCTTCCAGTCATGGAATGAATAAGCCATGGGGATGAAAGACACAGCCTAAGGAATATAAGCAATGGTATTGTAATAGAGTTGTCAAATCACTCTACTGTACACCTGAAACTAATTATGTGTCAACTATACTCAAGAAAAGAAAAAAGAAGAGGCTGGTGGGGTAAAGCAGCACGTGATGAGGAACCCGGAATTTATAGAACTAGAATGGAAAGAGACTTTGGAAAATAAAATCACGCTGCTCAGCCATTCAGCTTCAGGTGAATGAATATCCAAACTGTTGGGCATAAACAGCACCTAGTTTCTTTTCTATTTTCTGAAATGAGACTCTACTACTATTATTACTACAACCACTGAGCGTCTTCTGGGCACTGGATGCCTCATTTGGAAGGTTACAAGTATCATGTCTAATCCTCATGATAAGCAGGCAAGATACGTGCGATTATTCTCATTTCACAGTGGAGAAAGTCCATGATTCAGACAAGTAGGGTAACTTGCTCAAGGTGACGAGATCTCGGACTCGGGGATTCCCACCCAAGTCTGATCCTAAATTGGATCACTCTGGATCCTAAATTGGAACGTTCCTGCAATGACATGCTGGTTCTCTGAGAGGTGCCCTTCAGAGGGGACAAGGTTCAGGAAATCATTTCTTCATGGCACCCCACCTATACCCCGTGGTCCCAGAAACAGGTCAGAATATTTAAAACAAACAAATGACATTCTCAGACATCGTTAGCTGAAAGGTGCAGATTCCTTTGGTCAGCCAGCCCTTGGGACCTCTGCCAACGACACAGGGCTGAAGTATTAGCACGACGCCTCGGACAGATACCGCCTCTGCGTGCCCGTTGCTGTTCTTAGATGATGCAACCAAGAAACCCATTAATTAAATCACATGTGGAGCTGCAATCCAAGGGGACCTGGAACTGCCTACTGGTGGTTTCTTTCTGGAAGCAAGTCAGGAATTCCTTGGCACACGGTGAATGGGCAGACCTTAGGTGCCATTCTAAGATATTTTTAATGTGAGTGTTGTCATGCAGGAAGTTGCTCCCAATCAGGCTTAAGTAGTGGGCAAAAAGTGCTGTCTCCAAGGAGACAGCATCACCTGGCTCTGAATGGAGACCGCTGGCATGCCGCTTGATGGAATGAATCCGGCCTGAGGATTTGGGGGGATGCCAAGCAACAAATTAGTTCTGCCTCAAGTAGATGAGGTTGTAATTTATTTTTCTTGGCTGGGAGGAGGGGATGGAATTTTGCAGGTGAACATTCTGAGAAAGTCCCCACAGACAGGTGGAAGTGTACAGATGGGGTGCACGAAGGGTCATCTTCACACACACACACAAGGGATCAAACCACAGCTTGCAAAAGGGATCAGCAAGCAAAGGCAGGTTCAATCCAGCTCGCAGCCTGAATGACTTTTGTGTTTTTAAAGGGTTAAAAAAAAGAAGGTTCTGCAGGGACCGTAGTATACGGTTTGTATTTACTCTCTGGCCTTTTACAGAGAAGTCCGGCTTACCCCTGGTTTGAATGTCACCACTGTGAGACTTAAGATGTCCCTGCCAGCCTCCTACTCCCACCCTGCGTATTTGCTTTGTAGCCTGTTCTCAGTTTCTGTTTCTTTCTTCTGTGTCTGATCCTTCCACTCAGTTTAAGAATATCTTTACGTTTTCATGACCCTGACTCCTCTGACAAAGACTGTCCTTGACCAAACTCAGGCTCCTCTGAGCCCTCCTCTTGACTAGGCCTCCCCCTCACCCCCCGGCCTATCAGAACCGCAGACACTCACCCAGATTTTGTCTACCCTCCATTCCACTAGGAGACCCAAGCAGACTCTAGCATGTTTCTAAGGCCACGTCCTTGGGCCGACCCAGCCCTTCCTTCTGTGCGTGCTCCGGGGAACTCACGGCTGCCCAGAGAGTTTACTGTTTGCTCTAAGAAACTCTAGAAGAGAAGACCCCTATCTGCCGGTCCCTGTGGGAGGCTGGGAGCCTAATTTCCATCAGCGTCGGTGAGTAAAGCCACATGGCCTTATCACACTGACCCACGCCTTTACCCACATTTGCTAAGCCTCTACTTCCCGGACAGACCCCGCTAGAGCCCTCGATCGATCCCCCTGGCCATTCCCTTCTTCTCCCTCAAAACTCCAGGCACCTTGGCACGTCTCAGTTTACATCGGACAATCTTTTTTTTTTTCTAAAGATTTTATTTTTATTTATTCCTGAGAGACACACAGAGAGAGGCAGAGACACAGGCAGGGGGAGAAGCAGGCTCCCTGCGGGGAGCCCAATGCAGGACTCGATCCTGGGACCCCAGGATCACCACCCGGGCTGAAGGCAGACACTCAACCACTGAGCCACCCAGATGCCCCTGGACCCTCTTTCTACTGCAGCGGTCACAGAGTAGAATCAAAGTGCCTGCCTTTAGTTAGTATCCAGCTTTCTCTCTTTGACACCAACCCCAGCTTTGGTCCCCCCTTAGAGCGGCCTTCATTCACCACCTCTGATCTCTCACCTCCTGCCCACTCATCAGTCCCCAGCCATCAGGGTGCTATTTCTATGGTATCCTCACTGACCACCCCTCACACCCACCTCCTACCCCACTGACCTCCTTTCGTCCTCACCCTCTCAGGTCTTTGCTGCCTTTGCTCCCAGGAGGAGACCTCGTTTCTGAAACTTCCGGAGTCTAGGGCACTGTCAGCAGCTGCTTCCGCTCCTACTTCTCTGACTTGACTCTTTTCTCTACTCCACCTTTCAATGTTGGTGCTCCCTGGGCTCTTTCCTCGGCCTTTTCTCCATAGTCTACATGCCTTTGCTTTTTTTTTTAATTTAAAAATTTTATGTATTAATTTTAAAGAGAGCGCCCATGGGTGCATGCACATAAATGGGGGAGGGGCAGAGAGGGAGGGAGAAGCAGACTTCCTGAGTATGGCCTGTGGAGCCCAGTGTGCAGGACCCTGAGGTCATGACCTGAGCTGAAGTTAAGAGTTGGATGCTTTCACCCGACACCACCCACTGTCCAGGCTACCAGTTCATCTTTCCAAGTTTCTCTAGACCTCTCCTCCTCTCAAACTCAGCATGTGTCAAACCACGCATCTCACCCCATACTTAGTCCTCCTGCTACATTTCCTTCTGAGTTAAAAGCAGCCCCTGGAACCTACTCACCAACCTTAGAAACTCAGAGCCTTCTCTCCTGCTCTCTTTCCACGTCGCATCACAAAACCTCTACCGCATAGGGCGGACACAGATGCGGTAACTACCAACCACGGAGCATCTACTATGGGTCACAAAACCACACAAGACGCCCCACGTATGTGATGTCGTTTAACCTTCACCACTACGTGTGAGACTAGAATATTTACCACCATTTACAAATCCGGAAATGGAGGCTCAGAGAGGTTAGCGACTGCCTTTCCCAGGTCTCACTGCTAGTGAGAAGCAGAGTGATTCTAGAAGGCTTGCTTTGATGCGCTTCGTGGGCAAGCCCAAAGCGGTGGTGTAGGCTGGAAGCACAGAAGGTGGGATCAGAAATGTATCTTTGTGTTCAGACTTGGAGAGAGTAGGAAGAACACCTGGCTCAAGTCATTTTTATTTCATTTGTACACCTTTATGAAAGACATTGTGGATTTTTTGTATCGAACCCAGCTCTGTATGAAAAACAAAGACAGGCGGCCTGCCTCCCCAACCTTGCCAAGCCCTACAGATGAGGGCATGGGCCACAGGGAACGGCTGATCCACTGCCAGGTGCAGAGGGACCTTGGGGCAGGTGCCAAGGCCCTGGGGTCAGAGCTGCAGAGCCGGGTTTCTCCCCGCATCTTAATCCCTCCTGCATCCAGGGTTCACACCCTCCCAGGGCCTTCCAGCCTCCTAGCCTCCGCTTTAAAATCTTTATTTCAGAACGCAATCGGGTCTTTGTGGGAATTGCTACCAGTTTAGAGCTTGGGGAGGTTTGAGTTTTAACTCACGGAACAGAAACCACATCACCAGGGAAAGCGCTTCTCCACGTGGCCCCATTGAAAGGGTAGCCTCTCTTCCATTTGTTCGAAGATCTGACAAGCTTCCCTGACGGGCTGGGTTCAAACTCACCTTGTTCCACACCCCACGTGGCGCTATGCAGTCTGACTTATTCTGATGGTGGCTGCGTCCTCACCCCCGCGTTACTCAGAGGTGACCCTGCCCCACGAAGACAGGCAGTTAGGTTCTTAAAAGTCCTTTGAGATGAAGACAGGCCCTTACTGCAAGTCACCTGCGAGTTTTTTTTTTTTTTTTTTTAAACCAGACTGTCTTTGGTAACCGGGATCATTCGTTTCAGGGGCTCCAGGGTGATGCCCCATAGGAGCCTGAGTCACCTTAAGGGACACCCACTCTGCTTTTACCACCTGTCCCTCTTCCTCCCCGCATCTGGGGGGGCCCTCTGGGGAGTTTCTAGCACCCACCCCAGGTCTGTGCTGATGGCAGGAAAGGCCAGCAGCAGTTTGTGGCATTAAAGGGCTGGCTTTCTGCAGGCTCTAGAAGAGTCCTTGAAGGTCACCAACTCTAGGAGGCCTGGCGTGTAATGGAAATCACGCTTTCAGCAAGGAGTTCACGAGTGTGGCCGGAGTAACTGCCTACGCGCAGCTCGGGCCTGGAGCCGGCCATGGGGCAGGTGCCCCCTCATACTCCCGGGTCACTAATTCAAGACATTCCCCAGGGGCCTCCCGAGAGCAGGGCTGCTGGCCCGGAGGGACAGGGATTGCTGCTGCGGCCCTGCAGTCTCCAGCACCTTCGGAGGCTGCCAGGGAGGCAGGTGGGCGGTGGTGGCCGCGGGTGGCCCGGTCGCAGCCTGGAGAGCCCCTGCCCAGGGCGCCCGTCGGCCTGCTGGCCGCGCTCTGCTGGCCCCACTCTGCTGGCCCCGGCTGGGCCGCCTGCTGGCCTGGGGCTCAGGACGGACCCTCCTCTGGCTCCTGTCGCCCGCAAACTTGAGCGGGCCCAGGCCTTGCCCGTGCACCCTATTAGAACTGCAGACATGTGGGCACCGTCGGGGGGCTGCAGGCTGGCCGTCCTGCCCAGGCCCACGTCCTGCCTGGCGGACCACCCCCCCCCCCCCCCGACTCCAGAGTCAGACGTTCAGGACACTGCTAGGGCACCCTCAGGGCATCCCCCTTCCCACCAAGCCCATGTTCCACTTGGGGTGTCAGAGTCACTTTCTTTTCTTTTCTTTTTTTTAAAGATTCATTTATTTATTCACAAGAGACACAGGCAGAGGGAGAAGCAGGCTCCACGCAGGGAGGCCGACGTGGGACTCAATTCCGGGTCCCCAGGATCATGCCCTGAGCAGAGGGCAGGTGCCCAACTGCTGAGCCCCCCAGGGATCCCCAGTCACTTTCTTTGCTCCTGTGCCTCCCTGTCATGTCACACTTCTGTGCGGTCATGTACACACCAATCCATCCTCCTCCCTGGACCTCAGCGCCTCTGGCAGCCTCGTGCCCTCTCAGCAGGAGCTCATGTTTAGTTTGTCAAACACCAAATCCAGCAAATAGCTCAGTTTGACCTCTAGCTTTCTGGGCTGGTCTCCTGCTCCCCCCCCCCCAACCTAATCACCATGTAGAGAGGTTGCTCCAGGCCAGGCCCTGCCTTTTCCACCCTACAGACTCTCCAAGCTCTTTTGTTCTTCAGGGCTCTTGCGCACACCACCCCTTTACCTGTCCTCTCTCCCCTTCTTTGCTGTTGAGCCGTAACAGGTCCATGCCACCTCTCTGGGAAGTACTCCTGGATTATCGGCAGAGTTATTTTCTACTATGTGCTCCCACAGCTTTCAGGACAGATCACTTTGTTCATTTGCTTGTCTCTCTCCCTGAAATGCATTTTCCAGATCCTGAATTCTTTAGGGGCCTTTTTTTTTTGGTATTTTTTTTATTGGAGTTCAATTGCCAACATATAACACCCAGTGCTCATCCTGTCAAGTGTCCCCCTCAGTCAGTGCCTTTCACCCCATCCCCTTGCCCACCTCCCCTTCCACTACTCCTTATTCATTTTCTTTAGGGGCCTTCAATATATTCTGTTGTTCCTAGCATTGATCCCAGAGCCTTTCCCTGCTCTTCAAGTTAATGCAATAAAGTGAATTCTGCTAGTTAACCTATTTGCTCTACTGGAATACAGGAAGAAAAAAAAAAAAAAAAAAAGGAAGGGAAGGCACATAAAAGAACTGAAGGCTGGGGTGTGTCCACAGAGGCCCCTCTGGTGTGGGCCCCATGGGGAACTGACAAGTCATGTCAAATACAGGAGAATTAAATGTTCCCACGGGTCCCTCTAGGAACTAGTACCACACCGTGGTAAAGGACATGGCACCTGGAAACAGGTAAGTTGACTTTAATATAAGCAAGTAACTTTACTTTTAGAATCTGTCTTCCCAGGACGCCTAGGTGGCTCAGTCAGTTAAGCATCTGACTTTGGCTCAGATCATGATCCCAGGGTCCTGGGATCAAGCCCCACATCAGGCTCCCTGCTCAATGGGAAGTCTGCTTCTCCCTCTCCTCTCCCTCTTCCCCTGCTTGTGCCCTCTCTCTGTCAAATAAATAAATAAAATCCTTAGAATCTGTTTTCGGATGGGACTTGTGCTGACTAGGACCAGTAGTCACTGGGCAGCTGCTGTGTGGATGAAGCGGTCTTCTCTATGACCAGCATGTAGCTCAGTGCCTGGCACAAAGTGAGTACATGCACACAGTTGTTACTATATCACATAGTACCATGTCAGTCTGAATATAATAAAATTGTGCTGGCCTCGATCACACCAGCTTGGTCTCTAGAGCTGGAGATGAGCACTGGGCGAGTTATCAAAACTTACCTTTACAAGCTTTTGTGTCTCAGATGGAAATAATAATACTATAGCTCTTGGTTTCTTCGATGCCACTGATGGAAAGATACTTCACTGATTTAAGGACAACTTTCCTTTTGGTGGGGGTCAGGAGAAAGAAACTATTCATTGTAGACATTCTCTAAGAGCTTGGTCTTTGGATTGAGGAAATACAGCTGATTGGAGGGCCCAGAGAGGCCATCCCGGGTAAGCTCACTTCTGAGCACGGGGCTGGGCCATGGGCAAGCACTCAGTACAGAGTTGTTATTGTCACTTTTATGAATAGAAGCAGCCCACGAATGGAATAGCACTCTTCAGGACTCACACCTCTGCCACTGGTTTCCTACTTAGGAGAGGTACAGGGATAAGTATATTGATGCTTTGATTTGTCAGATGGAAATGGCCCGGCCTACCCAGTAAAAAAGGTGGAGAACACACATCTAAATATCTAATAGCAATAATATATATTTCACTCTCCAATCAGTTCATTGGAAGCCTCCTGCAGAAACCAGGTATCACTGCCTATAAGAATCAATTTGTTTTAATTAGCAGACACGTGAAGCCAATTAACCATTTATTCCAATGTCATTCACTGCATCCATGAGAGTGGTGAAGAGCTGACTCTGGTGGTTGGCTGACTCATCCCCTTCCCAACTCCCTCTCCAGCCTAATAAATTGTCAGCAGAAGCCTGCTGTAGGCTCCCTGGGAAGCTTTTGCTTTTCTGATACGAATGTTGCCCCTCCCTCTACCTCCTTCTTTCTAGAGGAACATAAAAACAGTGGCAGAAACTGCAGCAGCCAACCATGACTGTGAGGACAAGGATAAGAGAATCAAGTTTTCTGCACTGGCCTTATAGGTTTATTGAAACTAATTCCAGCAATTGTACATGAGAAAACTATTCTTTAAGTCACTCTAGTTGAGCACTAAAGCATTTCTAAATATCATATGGCACTTTTCAAATTAATATTTGATATAGCAAAACTCTGCAAACATGTGCTAAGAACCAAGGAAACAACAGGAAGACAAGCTGATTATTCAGGGCCTTTCCTAGATGCTTGTAGAACTCAAATTCATAATTCCAGCCCTAGTTCATTATATTTCTTTGGATCCTGAATGAATTCTTTCTTAGTCAGGAATCACAGCTCAAGCTGAATCCAGCTACTAGAGGTCCAGAGCTACCTTGAGTTGGAAATGTATCAACCTGACTTAGTTTAGGCCCTTTTACTTACAGTGCTGAGGGGACATGAGCCTTTGAGATCTAAGGAGGAAGCTTTCCAGAGCTGGTCCAGAGAGAAGAATTTCTCGTCCTGAAAAACTTAGGTTTACAACTCATACATTTAAACTATTACAGATAGTTAAAAAAAATAGGGAGACTTATGCTTTTATTAGGCTAAATGAACAGAAGTAAATAATTAAGACTTCCCTGAGACTTCCAGACTGTTCTGGGATCTTCGCGGGGAAGAGGATAGGATGTTTGACTTCAAGATAATCAATGCCTGTTTCTAGTGGTGCTATAGTGCCCTGTAGACTGAATTGAGATATTCATGCTCACAGCTCCATAGAGGCTCCCGGGGGTGATGTTTGGGGCAGGCACTGTGCTTATTCATCTTTGTATTCCAGCACTTAGCACAGAACTTGGTATTCAGTAGAAGCTTGCTGAATACTGAATAAATGAAATAGCTTCTATTAACAGTGAGCTGATAATTCAAATCTCATTGTTATATTCTAAGTGTATTAAACTTGCAGAAAACCAACTTAGAGACTAATGATTTAGGTTATGTAAACATTCAATAGCACAATCTCCTATAATTATATTTATGTTTGATTAGGACAACTATAATTTGTGCCTGCCCATTTAACTTGTTTTAGTACAATACACATTAGAAGTAAATTTGGAGAGTCTTCCCAGTTAAAACGATTTTCTTGTTGAGTTTAGAATCTATTTTTCCCAATGGAAACCAGATACGGCAGCCAAAAAGTTTTCAGATCTTTTTTCTCTCTGTTTGCCAATTTTTATACTCTATTTCACAGAAATAAAACTGTGAATCATAATTCCTCATTGTACGCACATATAGCACTATTTTTCTTCACTTACAATGATGTTGATGATCACTTGGAAAATGTTAATAGCACACAAAGTGTGCTGCAGAAAATAATTGGTGAGCAACTAGCAATCCAAGTGGAAGTGAACAAACTCTTTAAAATCCACATTTGCAAACTGAACAGCCAATTTGTTGATCACTTAAGATACACCTGGCACTGGTGTTGTTGCTCTACATAATTTACTTAAGTCTCATCAGCATCAATGGAGGTCAGGATATGCCGCCCTCACATACGCCCTTTGACATAAGGATCACTTACAACTGGATCAGAAGATCAGCAGTTGCAGAAAGAGTTATCTGCCTGAAAACCAGGCATAAATTTCCCCCCTCTCCTGTCCTAGGATAAGGAGATCACAGGGGATGGAGAGCCATCCCTGGCATGAGTCTGGATAAAGGGATCTTACTAAAATACCCCTATTCTTCCATTAATTCCCTCTCCTCTATGTCCTAGTCACTTCTCCACAATTTATCATCCCTTGAAGCCAAAACCTTCTTTATTTTGTTAAGAAGAGTATATAAGCTCCTGAGTCTAACCACTTCTTTGGGTTTCGTTTCTTTTCTGGGAACTCCCATGCATGTAAGGATATGAATACGTTTATATCCCTTTGCTCCTGCTAATCTTGTGTGCGTTAAATTTACAGGTCCCCACTAACTGAACCTAAAAGGGCAGAGAAAAATTTGTACTCCCCAACAGCATTATTATGGCTCTCTTCTGTAACTAGGGAAAATGAGCTCAGAGAGATTAAGTATCTTCTTTTTGGTTAGCTAGTTACGAAGAGGTAATAATGCCTGGAGTCAAACCCAGATTTGTCTGAGAGAAGAGCCTCAGGTTTCCAGAGGCCACAGCGCCTGGAGAGTGGTGGTGGGGTCTCTCTGTGAGGCATCAAGGCATCGCTCTGCTCTCTGAGGGTGATCCTGGTCCTGAAGAGCAGCAGTATGGAAAACCTACCCCCGACAGAGCAGAAAAGCCTCACATCACATCACAAGAGGAGTTATTATGATTTTTTAGAAACATTTTTCTGTATTTATAAATGATTTCACAGAATCACCTCACATTCTTTTTGTCAGGAACACAATTATTGTGAGATATTCTGAGAAAACAGTATTCACCAAGGAATTTCTAAAGATTTCTTTAAAAAAAAAAGATTTTATTTATTCATTTGAGAGAGAGAGAGAGAGAGAGAGCATGAGCAGAGGGGAGAGGCAGATTCCCTGCTGAGTAGGGAGCATGATATGGGGCTCAATGCTAGGACCCAGAGATCATGCCCTGACACCCCTCTAAAAATTTCTTTTCACTGGCAATTATATTTCAGGTGACAAGACCAGATATCATTCAGCTGAATTTCTTATTTCTATGATGAAGTAAAGGATGAGTCTATTTTGAAAGATTCCACTGAGGACTAGATTGGGAAGGGTTTGGAGTGCCCACAGGGGTTGAGGCAATTACTAAATTAAAAAAAAAAAAGAAAAAAGAAAAGGTCTCCTGTTTTATTTTTTACACTGAGGCAAATTTTGTATCTTATGCCAACATATGTTCATTCTGTAAAGCTGTACTTATTGCAAGTTTTGACTACATTATAACACATGCATATAGCTCAGACAGAAAAAGTCTAAAAAGCTTAACGAAAAATCTCTATGCCCACCTTCCCACTTGCTAGCCCCCTGCTAAAGAGATCACAGTAAGTTTCAGTCACTTGTCTTTCCTTTCAGAGATGTTTAGACAATAAAGAACTAAATACAAGTGCATGCCCAAACATGTATTCTTTAATCCTCTTAAAATTATATTTGGCACATGATATACTTTATTCTGCACCCTGCTTTTCTCCCCCCACCATTGCTTTGCATTATATATATACATATACACACACACACACATATATTCCATCGTTTATTGAACTAGCCCTCATTTTATGGACTTCTAGTTTCTAATTTTTTGCTGCACTGAAAAACCTTGTGCAGACATTTTGTAAATTTCCAAGCCTATCTGTGGGATCAATTTTCAGAACTTCAATTTCTGGGTCAAATGATGTGTGCATTTCATTTTATAGATATGGCCATATCTCATTCTTTGGAATTGAGCCAATTTACACTTCATGAGCTACATATGAAAGGTGATCTCTCCATGATTTCACAAACATAATAGCTTATCAATTTTTTGAAGGTTTGCTAATTGATAGGTGAAAAACGGTGTCTCAGTGCAATTCAAATTTGCACTTCTCTTATTATGAGTGAAGCTGAACATCTTTTCAATCAAACCATTTTTAATTTTTTTGTGATCTTTTTCATATCCTTTGTTTTCCTTGTTTCATTTTTTCTTTATTGATTTCTATGAGCTCTTCTATATAATCAATATATTTAGCTCTTTGTGATAGGAGTTACAAATATTTCCCCCAGTTTGTTTTTCAGTTTTTGATTTTACTTAATGTGCTTTTTAGCCACTGAGAAGTTTTTTGAATTTCATGTATTTGAAGATATCAATTTTTTACTTTATTACTCTTTGATTTTAAGTCATAGTTGGAATGTTTTTTTTTACTCTGACATTATATAAAAATTCTTTCAGTGTTTTATTGAATTTCCATGGCCACATTCTTTAATTTTTAATTTATTGTGATGTATGGTGTGACATGAGAGTCAAATCTTGTTTTTATTTTCCAATTGTACTCAGTTGTTCTAACATCATTTATTGAGCAGACCACCCCACTGTCTTGCAATACCATCTTGGTCATAGAAAAATTCCATCTAGGAGTTATGATATTTACAGAGCATTCCATCCAAAAACAACAGAATGCATATCTTTTCAAATGCACATGGAATAGTCCCCAGAATAGATCACATTAGGTCACAAAAAAACTCAATAAATTTAAGAATATTGAAATCATATCAAGAATCTTTTCCAACCAAAATGGTATGAAACTGAAATCAATCACAAGAAAAAAAAAAGGGGGAAAAACACAAATACATGGAGACTAAACAACATGCTACTAAGCAACCAATGGGTCAATGAAGAAATCAAATAAGAAATTTAAAAATACATGGAAACAAAGGAAAATGCAAAAACAACAGTCCAAGATCTTTGGGATGCAACAAAAGAGGGATGTTTATAATGATGCAAGCCTACCTCAAGAAACAAGAAAAATGTAAAAAACAAACAAACAAAAACAAAAAACCCCCACAACAACCCAATAAAACTTTCTACCTAAAGAAACTAGAAAAAGAAGAACAAACAAAGGCCAAAGTTAGTAGATGGAAGGAAATAATAAAGATCAGAGTGGAAATGAATGATATAGAAATTTAAAAAACTAGATAAGATCAAATAAACCAAGAGCTGGTTCTTTCAAAGATGCAATTGATAAACCTTTAGCAAGACTCATCAGGAAAAAAAGAGGACACAAATAATTAAAATCCGAAATGAAAGGGGAGAAGTAATGACCATCACCACAGAAATACAAAGGATTATAAGAGACTACTACAAAAAATTACATGTTAACAAATTGGACAGCCCAGAAAAAAATGAATAAACTCCTAGAAACATACAATCTTCTAAAACTGAATCAAGATGAAAGAGAAAAATCACAACAGACTTATTACTAGTAACAAAATTGAACTGATAATCAAAAAACTCTCAACAAAGTGGGTTTAGAGGGAAGATATTTCAACATGATAAAGTCTATAAATGATAAATCCACAACTAACATCATACTTAATGATAAACAACTGTTTTTCCTCTAAGATCACAAACATGAGAAGGGTATCTATTCTTGTCACTTTTATTCAACATAGTACTGGATGTCCTAGCCACAGCAATCAGACAAGAAAAAGAAATAAAAGTCATCCAAATTAGTAATAAGGAAATAAAATTGGCACTCTTTGCAGATGACATGATACTATACATAGAAAACTCTCAAGAGTTCACCAAAAAACTATTAGAATAAATACATTCAGTAAAGTTGCTGGATACATAATTAATAAACAGAAATCCATTGCATTTCTATACACTAATAATGAAGTAGCAGAAAGAGAAATTAAGAAAACAATGCCATTTACAATTGCACCAAAAAGAGTAAAATGACAAGGAATAAACTTAACTAAGGTGGTTAAAGACCTATATTCTGAAAACTATAAAACACTGATGAAGGAAATTAAAGGTGATACAGGAAAGATACTTCATGCCCAAGGATTAAAAGAATTAATATTGTTAAAATGTCCACACTATCCACTTAAATCTACAGATTCAATGCAATCCCTACCAAAAGACCAACAATATTTTCACACAACTGGAACAAATGATCCTAAAGTTTGTATGGAACCACAAAAGACCCTAAAGAGTAAAAGCAATCTTGAAAAAGAACAAAGCTGGAAGTATATCCCAGATTTCAAACTGTATTAACTAAGCTATAGTAATCAAAACAACATGGTACTGACACATAGATCAATGGAACAGAATAGACAGCCCCCAAATAAACCCATGATTATTTAGTAAATTAATCTAAAGGAGGCAAGAACATACAATGGGAGAAAAGACAGTCTCTTCAACAAATGGTGCTGGGAAAATTGGACAGCCAGATACAAAAGAATGAAAATGGATCACTTTCTTACACAAAATACAAAAATAAACTCAAAATGGATTGAAGACCTAAATGTGAGACCTGAAACCATGAAACTCCTGGAAGAAAAAAATAGGCAGTAATCTTTTTGACATGAGCCTTAGTAACATTTTTCTAGGTAAGTCTCCTTAGGCAATGGAAACAAAAGCAAAAAATAAACTATTGGGACTACACCAAAATGAAAAGTCTTTCCACATTGAAGAAAACCATCAACAAAACAAAAAGGTAACCTACTGAATGGGAGAAGATACTTACAAATGATCTCTCTAATAAGGGGTTAATATCCAAACTATATAAAGAACTTTACAACTCAGCACCTAAAAACAAAGATTCTGACTAAAAATAAGGCAGAAGACCTGAACATTTTTTCAGAGGCATCCAGATGATTAACAGACACATGAAAAGATGCCTAGCATCACTAATACTTGGGGAGATGCAAGTCAAAACCTCACATAGAATGGCTAGGCTAAAAAAGACAAGAAATAATAAATGTTGGTGAGAATGTGGGGAAAAAAGGAGCCCTAATGCACAGTCTAAAGGACTGTGGGTAGGAATGCAATTGGTACAGCCACTGTGGAAATCAGTATGGAGGTTCCTCAAAAAATTAAAAATGGAAATATCATACAATCCAGTAATTCCACTACCGGATATTTACCCGAAGAAAATGAAAAGTCTAACACAAAAAAATATATGCACCCTTCTATTTAATATAGTATTATTTATAATAGCCAAGATATGGAAGAAACCCAAGTGTCCATCGACAGATGAATGGGTAAAGAAAATGTGTGTGTATGTGTGTATGTGTGTGTGTGTATACACACAATGGAAGGAGATCTTGCATTTACAACATATTTAGGTCTAGAGGGTATTATGCTAAGTGAAATAAATCAGACAGAGAAAGACAAATACCATATGATTCACTTATATGTGGAATCTAAAAAACAAGACAAATGAGCAAACAAAAAAGCAGAAACAGACCCATAAATACAGAGAACGGATGGTTGTTAAAGGGGAGGGAATGGGGGAATGGGAAAAATGGGCGAAAAGGAGTGGGAGGTACAGTGTTCCAGTATAGCATGTGTAAGTCACGGGGATGAAAGGTACAGCATAGGGAACATAGTCAATGGTATTATATGGTGACAGATGGTAGTTATCTTGCAGTGAGCATAAAATATATAAAGTTGTAGAATTATTATGTTGTATATCTGAAACTAATGTAATATTTTATTGAAGTACAGTTGACACAAAAACACAAAATCCCACCCATACTAGAGTCCACTTCTGAACCTTCTACTTAATTACATTTGTCTAATTGATTCTTTATACACCAGTACCGCACTATACTACTTGTTAAGGCTTTATAATGTCATAAAATCTAGTTGAGGTTAGTTCCCAAAAACAGGTCATTTTCAAACTTTTCCCTAATCTTGCTTGTCTGTTTTTCAATTTCAACCTAATTACCTTATTTGCTTCCAAAAAGGGAGGGGGGCTTTTAATACCTTTATCGATTATGATTGAGCTAAGGGATTAGCCTAGAGAGAGTTGATATCCTTATTACATTCGAGTGTTCCCATCTACAACTCTGTCATTTGCACAAATAATTACATTTACTTTAATATCACATAAAATTCTTCCTCATGTCCAATCCAGGAAGATTTCTACCAGTCACATTTCTAGATCATCCCTGGAAGTACGTAAACCTACCTTGGAGCAATTCAAGTTCTAAAGGACTGTATTTAAGATTAAAAAAAAATTATTCATTATAATATAGTTGGTTCACCACATGAACCATGATCATTTAAACTGAAGATTAGCTGTGTCTTCCAAGTTACCTTAAGATCCTCCTCAACTCTTTCTTTGTAGGATTCTACTTACCCAGAGCCCACATACAGTGGTAGGCTCCCAGCAGCCATTTATAAAACACTGCTTTGCTCTGGGGTGCATGGGTGGCTTAGTCGGTTGAACATCTGACTCTTGATTTTGGCTCAAGTAATGATCTCAGATGTGAGATCGAGCCCTGCCTTGGAATCTGCACTGGGTGTGGACCCTGCTTAAAATTCTCTCTCCTTCTCCTTTGATCCTCCCCCCACCCCCACAAAACAAAATAAAACAAAAATAAAACAAACACCTCCAAAACATTGCTTTGCCCTGACCTCAGTGACTGAAAATCTGAGACCTGCATTAAGAAATTTAGGGTTGGGATTGAGAGAGACCAACTTGATTTCTTTTGGTAACTGGGCCTGTTGGCAGCTAAGTTTTGCTAAATGACTGAGGAGGAGATAAAGCTGGTCTAGCAAAGAGGAAGGAAGCAGGTGCACAGAGAATGAGAGCAAAGAGGAGAATCACAGAGCAGTCCCTGGCTCTGGTCCTTTCCAGGCTGTGTTCTGATCCTTGAATTCTATTAACATCTCTTTGTATCCTCCTAATAATTCAGGCTGCTTAAGCAAGCTGGCATGGGTTTTTGTTTCTTGCAACCAAAAATATGTTAATACAGCCAGTCAATGCTTCTGTGTAACATGCTTTATATTCATTCCATGGTTATATGGGAAAAAACTTCCAAATTAAAAAATGCTCCTAAATACCTAACAATAGCAATTATAAACATAAGCTGCATGCTTACCACACATACTCTCTCATTCAACCCCCACAATGGGCCAATCCTATTTGGTCCATGTGGACACTGGGGCACAGGTATGTTCAATAAATTGGCTGTTCGTAGTTTTGAGAAAGTCAAGATTTTATACCAGGGCCAGAGGTATCACCCTTGAGCTACGCTGTCTCAAACACACTTTACTTCACAAGAAGCGGTGGGAAAGTTGAAACCAACACATCCTTGAAGCAGCCCAAATTTTCCTCAATTGGACAGCCGTGCTTGCCAGGGCAGTTCTCTGATGGAGGAGTTGAGGGTGAAAGATGTGGCCTGAGTACAACTAACACGGGGGCGCCTTGGTGGCTTAGTCTGCTAGGCCTCCAACTCTTGATCCCGGTTCAGGTCATGATGCCAGGGTCGTGAGATCAAGCCCCAGGGGGAAGGTAGGGACACTCTGCACTCAGTAGGGCATCTGCTTAAGATTCTCTCCCTCTGTCCCTCCTCCCCCCGCCCTCTCTCAAATGAATGAAGAAATCTTAAATAAAAAATAAAAAGAACTAACATGTAGTCCAGGAGACCCAGCAGGTATGGGAGTGCCTACTCTCCCCCGCCCCGACCCCCCAGATGATAAGACCAAATTGGAAATGTGCTCTGCATCTGGACACCAGGTAGCACATTCTCCCAGAGAACTGCTTATTTGGAACTGACATAAATCTAGAGACACGGAGTCCTGGGAAAGAACAATTTCCAACTACTGAATTTTACTTAAACACAAATTAGGCCACGGGCACACTGTTTCATAATAGGAGAGCCTTTTGGAGTCCATTCTCCATTCAGATAGATGTCTCATTCTGTTTTTCAGGTGTGTAAGCAACATTTACCTTCGGATAAAATTGAACTAATTTGCAAGAAACGTTAAAAAGAAAATTTTAAACAAGGATTTTAGAAAAAGAAGCCTTTGCTGTACCTTTGGGACTTCTAGCCACGGAGCTCTAGGACATTTCGCCTCTGCTGAATACCCAGGGATGGAGGAATGTTTCCGTGAAGCCACCCTTGTTTCAAATGCTAACGAAGGCCTGGATTATATGCACACTATCCATCCTTGTTCCAGTTTTGCTTCTAATTCATTTTTGTGCCCTGCTGTCCTTTTTGAAAAGAATCATGAACAGGATGAACAGCAAGCTAACTGAGAGCTTGACCGCTGGGCACAATTCATCTTTGCAAATCAAGTTAGAGCACAGTTTTTAAAAAACAAGAGTCAGACAAATGCGTCAGGATAGAGACCTGTTTCTGCTGGGAGCCTCGTTAGGAGTGACCCAGCCCACCAGGTAAAAAAGCATTCGAGGTTGCTCTGCAGGTGTGGAAGAAGCAGAGCATAGGCTGGTCCCACATAGAGGAGGCCATAGGGAGAACCTAGATAATGCAGATTCAACGGATAAGCCTGGGCGATTGCTGCTTTGTTATGGGGGAAACATTTTTGGAGATTGGGGCAGAGATGAGTCTGGAACTGGGGAGGGGCTGGAATGGGGTGAGAGCCAGGTCAGTGATTTGAAACACTCACTATATATCAAAACCATGTGGGAACTTTTAAGGAACACCAATACCCAGAAGGTTTTTTCAATTGATCTAGCATGAAGCTTGGGCCTCCTATCATTTAGAAGTTGCTCCAGGTGATTCTTATGTTCAGCTGGGGCCAGAAAACCACTGTGAACGATGATAGATGTCTCTAGGGGAAGAAGCAGGTGCAGGCAGGGGAGGGGCGTCTGCCCCAGGGCCTCGCTTACAGCTCGGCTCTGAGCAGGGCTCTAATGGCTGAGGAGAAAGCCATTACTTCTGCTGGATGTCACACACACTGCCTGACACCAAGTTGTCTTTCTACCAAGAAAATGCTGCTACTAGCTCAGTTTTGTTATCACCAATTCTAGATGTTGCTTCTTCCGGGAGCAGGCATGGATACTGCTAATTAACCTGTTTGTTTTTTTATTTTTATTTTTTATGTGTGTCAGCTTGCTCATAATCACCCGATACTGTTTTGTGGCTGTGTTAGAGGCAGTATGTAAAGAAGGGGTTTCCTGGGGACCACTGGGTTAAAGAAAGTTAGTGAAGAACTCTTAATGGTGCTGGCAGGGTTTTACTTGAGCTTGGGTTTTACTTGAGCAAGAGCCCTGGGTGAGAGGCTGCGGAGGATCTGTGAGGTTGGCGCCTTGCAGCCATGGGGCTGATGATCCGAACAGACACAGGTCTTGAATCTAATGGAAAGACTCAGAAACTGCAATTGGGATTTATGACTGTGGCAGTGTAATATTTGTCTGGTGATAGAAGAGAAAGTTGATAATTAGTATTTTGACTAATCTGTGAATTCAATGACAAGTTATTTTGACTACTGTCAATTCAAAAATGGGAAATGTTTTATCAGTGGCTATAGTCTCCTACGACAGGTAACGTCAGCAGAGAACTAGTAGTTGATACAATGATGCTTGGATCTGAACTACGTTAGCTTATAAGAGCTCACTAATAGATTTCTCAGGGCCTCTCGTGGGTAGGATCATGGTTCAATAGCCACCCGAGAACATCCTCTAGTTCTTACCAAAAAAGGTGGAGAGTTCTTTTGTGAATGGGCTACGCGCTGGCATTTTTTTAGAAGCTGTATGCTGAAGATAGAGCCCTGTGCTAGATTTCGCTCAGGGGGGCTTGAATCTAAATCTAAACAAAAATGGTTGTTTTAATCCTCAGTTACCTGCTGAAATCGTCTGGGGAGTATTTTAATGCCAAGCTGCATCTCAAAATGAATGATTTAATAATTCTGTGGGGAGGGGAGAAGTTTCTAGCCATCAGGAATCTGTGATCCTCTCCAGGTGATTCCAGTGTGTGACCCCCTGACCTACACCTCTCCGCAAGACACTCGATTTCTCCCACTGCTCTAGCTTTGCAAGATAGGTGCAAGAAGGTGCAAGATAAATGTAAAAATTTTTGCAAGAAGGTGCAAGATAAATGTAAAAATTTCTAGAAACCTTTCAAGAAAATCCATACAAAAGAATCATCACGTATGCAGGAATCGTGATGTATATGACATACACAGAAGGTTCTTATTTTTTTAAAAAAATAAGAGCACTGAGGCTTGTGAAGGCTGAAGTCTTAGAGGAAGGCTCCAGAGGTTTTATTTACTGTCTCCCTTTTCAATTTCCTGCTTTGGGAACTTGGGAGAGAAGAGGTCAGAAGAAAATGAGGCCAGAGGAGCTACCTTCCTGCAAACAGCTGGGTGAAAAAGTCAAGGCTCCCCCAACAACACAAGTGATGTGAAGGAGAAATGCCTCCCTGACGAGCCAATTTTAGCCCAAGTTTAGACTTCAGATTCTGGTAGGTGTTCACCTCCTGACCCCCCTGCAGAATAGAGACCACGTTAAACTTATTTGAAAAAGATTGAAGACAAGAGAGATAATAAGTAAATAAACTTGAAAAAAGCCTTGGCTAAATATCCCTGAAGTTAGACTACAAAGGGAGGTCAGCTTTTAATTTCATAAAACCAGAGAAAATTAAGGAGAAAAATCACTGTATGTTACAAGATTTTAAGAAAAACAACAGCTCCAGAGTCAGGTGCCGGCTTATAGTTTGATCATCTTCGAATGTTCGGAGCACCAGCTGGTGAAGGGTAAACTTTCGGAGCTGAGCCTTGCACCAGATGTCTCATAATCAGCTCTGGTGGCAGATGGGAGCGTGACGTCCTCCAATCCTCTCCTATCGTGTTCTGCGTGCACAGTGGGACCCAGGTTATGGGAAACAATGGGGGTGGGGGAGAGTGGCTAAAAAGTGGCTTTATTTCCATATGGAAGGGAAAAAAAAACCCCACTCTATATGGCTAACAAGGAGAAAGAGGAGAGAAACTTCCCAAGTGAGAGGCTTCATTCTGGAAATGTTAGAGGCAAGGGGCCCTGAAAATTGAGAGCGAAGCAAAGAGAGATTTTTCAGTTGGAAACATTCTTTTTTTAAAAAATATTTTATTTATTTATTCATGAGAGACACAGAGAGAGGCAGAGACACAGGCAGAGGGAGAAGCAGGCTCCCTGCGGGGAGCTGGGTGTGAGACTTGATCCCAGGACCCCGGGATCATGACCTGAGCCAAAGGCAGATGCTCAAACACTGAGCCACCCAGGCATCCCAGTTGGTAACATTCTTACTTATGTTTATTCTCTACCATATTTATTCTAGAACAACCAGATTACTCCAGGGGAGGAAGAGAAAATAAACCAATTTGTGAAACTCACCAATTATGGGCCAGTAGAAAATCTCAGCGTGAAGCATTTTAACTATTGTTCCTGAGGAATTTAAGAGCAGTAACCAAAGACTTATTATTTTTAATGTCTATTTTGTTATGTCTGGCTATAAAACTTGGGTTGTTTTTCATTATTTACATATTACTTCAAAAACAATGGCTGATACTGTCGTACAAACAACAGATACCCATAAAGCAGCCTTTTTTCTACGTATATAATAAAAGAACGTTCTTTTTTTTTTTTAAGATTTATTTATTTATGATAGACATAGAGAGAGGCAGAGACACAGGAGGAGGGAGAAGCAGGCTCCATGCCGGGAGCCTGACGTGGGACTCGATCCCGGGACTCCAGGATAGCGCCCTGGGCCAAAGGCAGGCGCTAAACCGCTGGGCCACCCAGGGATCCCCAATAAAAGAAAGTTCTGATGTACACAGGATTATATGCCAATCATATCTCAATAAAGATAGAAGTGCAATATTTTTTAAAAAGTTCTGAAGAGCCTAATCCTCCAAGGAGGTGAATGAGTAGTCTTGTAAATAATTTAGCATGGAGTTTTATAATCTCTCTCATTTATTTCTACTTTTGTATAAAGCTTTCCCCATTCAGTTTGAATTTGTCACTGAAACCACAGGCCAGAGCACATTAACAAAAGAGAGTGATTAGGCACCAGAGAAACCCTGTCATATTTTACTTAAAGGAGACTGCCAAAATAATGAGAAGTACCATCCTTTCCCCAGAAGAACCCAATTCTGGTTCCCAAGTTCACCTCCAATGAAAATGGAACAAATGAAGGCTGTGTACTTACTGAGAGATAATCATTCTGTAAATAGTAGGGCTGATGCTCTTTGATAACACAATTTGCGCACTCATGTATCCTCTACATAATTTACTGAGCACATTCTATTCGCCATGGTGCGTGAGGAAGGGGGTAGCATGGTCCCATTTAAGGGAAGCTACTCATGATTCTGATCTCACTCACAGACTGATGATCTGAAGCCTGGGAGTGCCAGCTCTCTCTATCTTGTGCATTGCTGGGGATCAGAAGGAAGGCCGGGGATATTTTGACATTCAGACTTTTGTTACTTTTGATTCTTCTCAAGTTGTGTGGGATCCCACTTGGAAGTAAGATAGACTGTCTAGGAAATAATGTGATGCCAAAACACAGTCAACATACACTTACTTAATTCCTGTCCTACTTTCAACCTAGCTCACCCGCTTCTTGCTCCCCCACCCACAGCATATGTTCACTTGGGAAAAACATACCCATCTTTCATGCGAGTCAATCTAAGGAAGCATCATGTAAGGCATAAATATGCTTCTAAAATCATGTAATGTGGTCCAAAACCAAACATAAATATTTTCCAGGCAGTGTTTAGATTATCTATGCAATTTCCTCCATTAGCAGAATCAATCATAAGTTAACTATTATGTGCCTAATTGCTCAAAGTGTCCTTATTTGGGGAAGAAGGACACAGTTTTCTTTGGAATTAGGTGTACTGCTCCTAAAAAATGCAAAATTCTCGAGAACTTTGGTTCTATAGAAAGCCCTGTGTCATCTATGGATGGCAGGTTTTCCAGCTATGCTTGAGAGGAGAGAGACCAGACTACATAACAGATGCTAGTACTGGATACTCTAAATGAGACTTACTTACAAACATCAGTCTATTTGTAATCCAAAATATTTTCCCCAACACCTTAAAACTGTAAAAAGATCACAGAATAATTCAGGACTTCTGAAAATTCAAGTACATTTCCAAACGTATAGCTGAGTAATTATTTGATGGCAATGGTTTTACATATATCAAGTTATCAACCCATATGAATCTGGCATATAGATAAGTAAATATTAATCTCTGATGTGTGTGGCTTTCAGCTTCTTTCCAAGAGCCAAATGATAGTTTCCATTGCATTGCTTTTATTTTATTTTTTTTAAAGATTTTATTTATTTATTCATGAGACAGAGAGAGAGAGAGAGAGAGAGACAGGCAGAGGGAGAAGCAGGCTCCATGCAGGGAGCCCAACCTGGGACTCGATCCCGGGTCTTTAGGATCAGGCCCTGGGCCGAAGGCGGCGTTAAACCACTGAGCCACCCGGGCTGCCCCATTGTATTGCTTTTAAAACGTCCCTTCCTGCTCCAAAATTCTGCTCTAAATATGAAGTGAGGATTTGTATCCACTCCCCCCCCCCAAATATTACTTTAATAAGAATATTACATATACAAATAGTTTTAAAGTCAAACAGTACTACACTTCTTATAATAAAAACTATCAGTCTCCTGTATCCCATCTTTTCCTCAACCCTCAGAGGTAACCCCTTTAAACTCTTTGAGCTGCTTCTTCTGGCATTAACTTCCATATTTCTAAGTAGTACAAGTACTATTACCTCTTAACATATCTGCTTTAGACACTGACTACTGAAAAAAGGCTGAATTTCCCTTATGATAGGTGAATATTATTCCTCCATTCCCAATATAATTAGACTTCAGCTTTCATTAGGTCCATACATATTCAATGTTTTCATTATAATGACTATGTATGAATTATTCACTGCTGAACCAGAAAGTTAATATGACTCCATTTCCTCTCTTCAATTATATTTTATTGTTCCTAGAGATAATAACTGCTTTTTAAATTTACTCATTTGGAAGGGGAATGTCTGATTGTCTTTCCACAACCTCCAACAGCTCTATAAAATATCTCTCAGTATGATTTTCTACATGGTCAAATTTGTCATTTAACTTTTTGGCCTGTTTCTCCCCTGGACAGTTGTCTCCTAGAGTCCCCTGGTTTCCTGCTTCCATCTTGACTGGCTATGTTTTGACCTGGAGCAGAGCTGTCCTGTCATGCTGGGGCTTCCTTTGATTCTCATACTGGAGGTTTCCTTCATCTCTTTCTTATATTGGATCTACATTTGTCTTCCTCATACTTGGTTCACTCCCTTCGGTTATGTGGACCATATTCTTTTTTTTTTTTGTAAATGTATTTTTTATTGGTGTTCAATTTGCCAACATATAGAATAACACCCAGTGCTCATCCCATCAAGTGCCCCCCTCAGTGCCCATCACCCAGGCACCCCCAACCCCCCTCCGCCTCCCCTTCCCCCACCCCTAGTTCATTTCCCAGAGTTAGGAGTCCTTCATGTTCTGTCTCCCTTTCTGATATTTCCCACTCATTTTTTCTCCTTTCCCCTTTATTCCCTGTAACTATTTTTTATATTCCCCAAATGAATGAGACCATATAATGTTTGTCCTTCTCCGATTGACTTATTTCACTCAGCATAATACCCTCCAGTTCCACGTGGACCACATTCTTCAGTAACTTCTTGAGTAATGGTGCAGAGAGAGAGATTTTTTGTGTGCTTGCCTGTCTGAAAATGTCTTTTCTATCTTCCCATTTACATGACAGTCTGGCTGGATATAGCATTCTTGGTTACAGATCATTTTCTTTCAGTATCTTGAAGTCATTGCTCTATTGCCTTTGAGCTTCCAACATGTCTGTTGGGAGGTTAGATACCATCTCATCCCTTTTCCTTTACATTTTGTCCATTTGTTCTCTCCAGAAGCTTTTGGGCATCCTCTCCTTCTGTCTGGTGTTCTGAAATTTCATTATGGTGTACTTTGGAGTATAACTTTGTTCATTCATTGACTACTTGGTAGCCTTCTCAAACTAGAAATTAATATTTTAGGAAATGCTGTGCCATTTCTTTTAAAATTTCTTCCTCACTCTCTTTTAAGTCATCCCTTTCTAAAACTCACATTAGTTGGATGTTGGACATTCTGGATTGATAGGCTAATTTCCTACCTTTTCTCTATATATACTGTCTTTTTTTGTCCTACTTTCTGAGAGATCCTTCCATTGAAAGCCATTATTTGGCTACATCATTTAAGATTTACAAATGTTTTTTCTTTCGTCTTTAATTGTCCTTTTTTTTAAATACAGCACCGTATTCTTGTTTTGTGTTTCTTCTCTTAGCTTTCTGAGCATTTTAATTATAGTTTCTTTGACATTTGATTCTGTTCTGTTTGGTACTGTTTCTGTTTCCCCTGAGCTCTTTTTTTCTGCTTATTTGTTTTTGTTTCTGCATTTCATGCTGGAGACTTGATTCAAATGTCACATGGTCCTTTTGTGTCCATTAATATTTAAGAGTGAGGCACCAAAAAGAGTCTTGGAAGTTCTTCGGGTACAGGCAAGGCTGGTATACTGAGGGGCTTTACTGTAGAGCAACAGGATGGCCAGCTGGCATCTTGGGGGAAATGTCAACATTTCAGTACCTGTAGTTGTTGGTGTGGCTCATTTGCTTCACAGAAGGATCTTACAATCTTCTTCTTAGGAGATATGATTCTGGATGCTAGAGCTGGAGTGGAAAAGAAGACTCTAAGAGTCTCACTGTTCATTACACGAGGCTGACTTAATTCCCCCCCCCCCTTTAAGTCCAACACTCTTTTTTCCTTGGTGCTTGATGCCCTTAATCTGGAACTTATATGATTCATTTTTTCCAGGGCAAAAACCTTATTTTCTATAGAGGTGGGAGAAGATTTGTCTCTTACATGGGGTGGAGGTAAAATTCTGAGAGGTTCTATTTACTCCTTATATAGACTTTTAAATATCCTCCCCTCTTTTTCAGCCACAAGCCTTCTTTCTCCTGTGGTGCACAATGTCTCCAATTTCTTTCTTTATTATTATTTTTTTAAAATATTTTATTTATTCATTCATGAGAGACACACACAGAGAGGCAGAAACATAGACAGAGGGAGAAGCAGGCTCCTTGCAGGGAGCCCGATGTGGGACTCGATTCCAGGACCCTGGGATCACGACCTGAGCCAAAGGCAGATGCTCAACCACTGAGCCACCCCGGTGCCCAAATGTCTCCAATTTCTAAGACTTTTCAAGACTCCCACAGAAGAGAGCTTTGTTTTTTGTCATCCTCCTTCTTCCCCTTGTGTGTGGTAAAGAAGATCAACTTTACTCTTTTTAGGTAATTCATCTACCATTCTTCTATTTGCTTTCTCTTTTATATTTTTGTGATTCAGGATGGTATCTGCCTCTTTGTTTAATTCAAGATAAAGTTTTTGCTTCTGCTTTTGTTCTCTCTGTTGTCAGTGTGTGTGTGTGTGTGTGTGTGTGTGTGTGTGAGTGTGAGTGTGTGTGTGTTTTGAGAGAAGGGTCGTAAGTTATAGGATCAAAAAGACAAGGGCACAATTCCTCAAATAACCTGTATCCATAGGCCAAAATAGCTATTCAAATCATTGAATAAAATGTTAGTCTAATAAGTTGTTTGCTCATAATGTATGGACAATGTATTTTTCTTTTCTTTTCTTTCTTTTTTTTTGACAATGTATTTTTCAAGGCAATTTGGGATAATTGGAAAGAACACAAACTCTGGGATTGGAGCGGAGCTTGAATCTGAGCTCTAAGTTTTCCTAGCTTTCTCATCTTAGACAATTTCTTAACTTCTTAGATCTTAAATTATCTACATTATTACTAAATTCAAAGTCATAGTAAGGATTAAGTGAATATATGGTAAAGTTTTTAGCATAGTTCCTGGTACTCTGCAGCTAATAGTTTAGGAATCCTGAAGACAGAGTCCAATGGACTGAACTGTGTCCCACCAATCCCCCAAAGTCCTGTGTTGAAGCCCTAACCCCCAATGTGATTACATTTGGAGACAGGATCTGTGAAGAGGTTATTAAGATTAAAGGAGGTCATAAGGGTGGGGCCCTAAGCCAATAGAGCTGGTGTCCCTGTAAACAGAGGAAAAGACACCAGAGCTGTCTATCTCCACCATGTAGGACACAGTGGATAGAGGCTATCTATAAACCACACAGAATACTATCACCAAGAGTCAAAACCGACCATGTGTGGCACCCCGACCTCAGACTTCCAACCTCCTGAACTGAGAAAATACATTTCTGTTGCTTACCATCCAATCTATGGTATTTGTTTTGGCAGCTTGAGCTAACACACATGGTGACCATATATATATTTATGAAAAAAATGGTTATCAACGATTGAACTTTACATTTACTACAGAAAATGAGGAGGACATCAGTGAGGAAACAGAGATATTTGTTATATATTCTTCTAAGAGTTTAGGCTAATTATAGTACTCAGCCTGTGCTGTATTAGAATAACTGAACTATAGAGGGGAATAGAGAAAGCTGTTTTGCCAGTGGTCTTCCCACCCACTTGAACAGAAACAGTCAAACAAAATGCTTATCACAAGGTAGGTGCTCAGTTATTGGTTGTGGAATGAATGAATGTTTTTCCCTAGAAAGTCCTATTTGAAAAAAAAAAACACGAAAGTTCTATTTGTTGAATATAATCTAGGAACTCAGAATGGAAGACAAATCACTAAATTATGCTTCCAAGTGTTTAGGACTCAGATTGATGTTTTCCAGAGAGTATCTGACATTGAGAAATCTAATAACTTGTAGACATCCCAAACAGAAAACTTAGCCAGGGTTAGGAAGGTTTCAGCAGCCACTCTCAGCACTAAAATTATCTTTAGACATCATTATCATCTTTATCATTATTAAAATCATCCTTTGTATTTACTGCAAAAACACCTACTCTGATGTGCTCAAAGCATTGTTGAGACTGTCCAGCTACTTGCATAAAATCCATAGTTTCCATTTCTATACCCTTATCATTTAATGATATCATTAGATTTCGCTAGATACCTGTGACCTGAATTGTATGTAACTTTGACTTAATTTAAAAGAGTTATCCGTATCAAAAACTAGAGAGACCGAATCAAATTTCTTGGAAACATTTATGAAATAGTTATTCACCTTTTAAATGTAATCGAGAGGTGGGCGCTTGACGGGATGAGCACTGGGTGTTATTCTATATGTTGGCAAATTGAACACCAATAAAAAATAAATTGATAAAAAAATAAATGTAATTGGGTTATTTTATATAGTTATATTTTAGAAATTGCTTCCCATTATAGGACTATAATAATCTTTAGGCTAAAGAATTCACATACCAGTTTAAGATGAACCATCAAATCCTTTCCTTTTATTATAATAATGTCTACATCCTGAAGAGCACATTCAAATAGTAGTGTTAGCAGTGGCCCTATGCAACTTAATTATGTGCAGGGATTTAATTATTTGGATCTTTAGGACTAGGATGATTGAAAGTTTTACTGTGTCTGGATATGAAAAACTGACTTTAGAGTTCTCTTCATTGTTTTCTTCCTAAAAGAGATGTGACCTCATCAGGCCAAATAACTTATAGGGTAAGTTAACTATGAAGTTTGAGGCTTGTCTCTTTGATGGAATATTGGGGTAAATAGAGCTGCCCTGGCCTGCTCACAGAATCTCATAAAGGACCAGAGAAAGAAGGAAACCCAAAGAAATATGCCCCACCTCTACCCAAAGATAGGTGACTCGTCAGCACCTAGAGCCATCCCTGACCTTTCTCAGCAAAACTAATGTTGAGAAAGGCCCTCTAAGATTGCATCTCACGTTCCTTCCCATAACTTTTTCCTGATGCTTCCTCTTCTGTCCTAAATTATCCTCCAATGTGAAAGTGCTTGTGAAGGTTGCAACCATGTCTTGCTGGTGCCTTCTTTTTCTAAGGCTAATGTCCTCAGGTCCTGTCACTCTTCTCAGGCTCCTCATCATACTGGTTTGGAAGCGCTAGAGTTCTTCACTGGCTTTCTTTAGTGGGTGTGCCTAGATTTGAATGCAATATTCAGGCCCTAAGAAAAGCTCTGGAGATAAAAACAGGCTAATATATCTCTTGCTCTGAACCCCATTAAGGCATCCTAATGTATTAGTGGGTTTTTGTTGTTTTTGTTTTTTTTTAGGGATCATATCAAATTATAGGCCCATAATGTACTTAGAGCAAACGAACTCCCTCTCCCTAAGCTCTTTTTCCCCAAAACTGAAAACCCATTCTTCCTCCATCCTTTCCATGTCCCTACTAAATATCAGCATGTTAATTTAGACTGCTGATTCTCAGTCACGGGTCATGCTCCATCCAAGGACCATTCAGGATCTCTGGAGGAGATGGAGTTAGGTTGACAAGCAGGGCACCGGTGACCAGTTTCAAAGGGATACCCAATATGGCTTTCTCTTTGAAAAATAGGAGGATATCAGTAAATTTTCAGGAAATGAGAAGTTACAGTGTTCCAATCATCAATTTATTACCTCAGCTGCAAATCCATTCTTCATTGCCTGCAAAAATTGAGATGAACGTTGTAAATACTTTCCTTTGTCAGCTGGTATGAGGTTAAGTGTGGTCAGAAAGGGGTGTTGCAGAGATACCACAGGAGATGAGACACCTACCCGTGAATAGCTTTACCTGGCACCCAAGGGCAGATTCCAGCATGTTCTATCATCACCACACCACAGTGACTTCTCTGCCATTTAATGAGTCATAGTTCTTCCCTCTCCAGTGAGGTCTGGATATTTCATCCTGAGGTAGGGGAGACTCTTCCTTGGATAGTTTGTCTAAGCTCTAAGGGGAGTGACTGCTCCTTATAATCTGATTTTCTTATCTTCTCTAGAGCTCTTTACTTTTTTACTAGCCAATCTCTTGTTGCTCCAATCCTCTCCTGTAAATAATAATTCTTTATATTCAATTTTCCCAGTTCAATTTACTGTGTATTTTTTCTCTCCTAATAGGACCATGAGTGTCATACAAGGGCTTTGAGAAAGAACTGGCTCTGACTTGAAAAGATCAGGTAAGTAAATATCTCTGCAAAACCTGGCAAATGCAAAACACAGCAATGGAGCTGTGCTCTTGCCTTGAATTGTCTGGTCACTGGATTCAACTCCTGTGCCTGGTGTTCCAGGTGTCCCATTGATGGTCTCTGTTTTGCTCTATGATCTTAGAAATCTCAGTTTTCCTTTATCTCCTGCCAGCATTCTTTATTCCGGCCCAATCTGCAATGCTGCCCCTCAGAAGGTGACCTAATTCTCATAACCATCCATGCCTTTCTTGCATGTAATTATTTCCTTCTTGATGCGGTTTTTCCTCCTCTGAATCAGTTCTGCCTCCTTACAAAGCTGGCTTACCATTCAGTTTCTCTAAAAAGAAATATTTCTAGGTGAACCTAAACACATATGATTTGCTCATTTATCCTGCAATTGCCCTTGGCAGTTCTGGGGCCCTGGTGCTAGTGCATTTCAAATGTTTGAAATCTTTGTAAGTCCATTGAGACTCTGACAATAAATCACAAATTCCTCCAAAGCAGGGATTTTCTCTTTTATTTCTCTTGTATGCCTTCTTGAGGGACCTGGTTCTATGCTCAATGAGGTCAGAGCTAACTGAATGACTAGGGACAGCTGGAACCTTCAGTTCTTTGACAAATGATGTCAAAACAACATGATGTGTTGACAACAGCTGCAGGAGAAGAAAAATGCACAAAGAAGTACACACACTCTTGAGGCATGTGTGATGTTCAAAAATGCACATAGTCCATTTTATATACTTCCTACTTAAGAGTAGTAGTGAGAAGCGAATCCCATCCAATACGGCATCAACCCTATCAAGATGGAGAGTCAGCTAGCAGTTACAGAACAGGGGCTGCGTTTACTGGCCAGTATTGGCTAGGATACAGACTGGCTCTGGCTACTCTAAGTGGTTTCTTAAATAGTTTTCTCAACACCTTTTATGCATCAATTGGCAAGTCTAAGTCACGAGTGGTGAGCTGGAACACAGCCACTATATCAGTATTGAAGCCAAGCTTGGAGTAGCATTAGCTCTGCGGGGTTGGAAATGTTCAAGTGACAGAGAGCAGAAGGCATGCTAACCAGCCTCCATGTGGGGAAGGGCAGACGAAGACTTCTCGAGGAAGACATAAGGTGCTGCTACCTACACTATAAATATTGCTAAAGCAGCAAGCTACTCAACCTGGCTTGTGGCCCTCTGAAACCAAGTAAATCATTCTGAATGGCAGGACCACAAATTCTGGAGAGTAGAGAAGCAGAACTATGAACAGTGACCAGGCCAGCAGCTAACTTTCCAGAAGATGTGCATGGATGCAATGAGTGGGGAGCTGATGAACCCTCATCAACCCTTGTCACCAAAACACATGAGTGTCAGTGAATCCAACAGCATTCTGCTATGAATACAAAAAGCAGTGAGTGAGACAGGTCTAATATGTCAGAAGAAGTATGGGAGAACATTGACCCTGTAAAGGGGAGACAGATTTTTCTGGTCATCAGCTGGTAACACCTATATTTTTAGTTGTTTAAGTGGCAGTATTACAGTGACACAAGAGGAATAAAACACAAACAAAATTTATCTGACAGAAGGCAAGATGGTATTTTATTTTGCAACATTCCCAGATACTTAGACAAAGAATATTTTCCACATATCTTAAGTCAACACTGATATGATCAGTCATTGATCCCTGGATCTGAGAAGCTTGCTTCATATCTGATATCAAGAAAGATTCCTCTTTATGGTGTAGCCTCTCCAAAGTATGGCCTAAGTGTCCAAAGTCACCTTAAAAATAAATGAGAGTTGAATGGAGGCCAGTTCTTAATTTCTTTAAAAAGAACTAATCTTTGGCTAAAATTACACAGAAAACTCCGACAAAAATGATATTTAATTTTACCTGAAAAAAAACAAATTTAACTCCAGGGCATCTCGGTAATATGAAAATTTCTCTCTCTCCCTCCTGCTCTCCCACTCCCTTTCCAGCCCCAACACATATCACACAGGGCCACTTATTTCCAATGACCAAAAAACACTACTACTAGTTGTAATAGTTTAGCAATTCTGCACATGCAGTAAGCTTATTGACAATTTTTACCTGATGGGACCACAAGGGAAGATTTATTAACTAAATTTAGTATTCCGACAACACAGGTTCAAAGTAAATATTACTTACATCATCACAGAGATCTCCCCAAGAAATATTTTGTAAATAAAAAAGGATCCTTGGTACATCATCAGATAAAAAATAATCATTGAGCATTTGATTTTTGTGGCTTGTCAAATTCTACAGCTTGATTTAATGCCAGTATCTGGGGATTATATATGCCAAGGCAATGCTGTATTTTGATTTCTGGTGCTTTATCTTAGCTGAATATGGAAGTGATTTATGGAAGGTTTTGTCTAGGGTAGTAGCTGCAGCAATAAAGAACCATTCTATTTAGGGCTTGCTTGGTAATGTACCTAATACAGCATCACCTGCAATAAGACTCCATATCCATGTATAATTACCAGCATTGATGTAGAACAGGAGTGAGCCATGTGTATCTGATTTTCAGAGGACAAGAGAACAGTTCTCACTGTCATATACTCCAGCCTTGTGCATTCCCTCTGCCTGCACTCCAGGCATTTCTATTCAAGACATTTAAGAGTTACCTGTGGACACAGCTTCCTTGACCCCTGATAATTCAGGTTGAAAAAGATCATACATTTACTCCCTCTAATGGATTATGGACATCTGGTTTGGATAATTCATAGTTATGGTTATTTCCTTATTTCCTTTATTGCAAGAGCAGTAGACAACTGAAGAAAGAGAATATTTGATTTTTCAATAACTCTCTGCCTATCATACCACATAGTGAGGCAAAAGTGCTTTCTTTAGGTTCTGCCTTGGAGGCAGTATAGCCTGGAAGTTTGATCATGGTCAAATTTTAGAAATTCAGAGTTTTTTAAAAACCATATTATCCAATTTAGTATCACTATTAATGGGACTGATTAACAGCATGTGATTCCTGATATGAAGTACTAAGATACCCTCAACACTTGTATTAAAGAAACATTAAACAAATCATCTTATTTACTTGGCTAAAAATAAAAGAGTCATGGTCAATAGCTAATGGCTTTTCAGGATATTGTCAGTACCTCCCATGTGGTTTTTCTGACACATACCAACTTGGCACTTTTCAAAGGATCATATTCATAGCTTGTGTTAGCTGAGATATCTAGGATATATGAGTTACAGGTAGACACAAACCTATAACAGCTTAATATAGGATAAGTTTTTTCTTCCTCACAAAAGTCAGACTGCTTAGAGGAAGGAATTTTTCTACACAGTAATTCCTGAGTCCTGCTTCTTCTATGTGGTTGTGGTACTCTTCCATCTTCAGTGTAGAGACAAGAGACCGAATATAAAGGATGAAGTCTTTCGTGGGACTTATTTTAACACTGACACCTACATTCTACTACATAGAATTTATTGCAGATTGACTTCTGTTAGAATTTCCCAAATCCATTACCTTCATAAGATTTTTCATCTGGTTGACGTACTATGAGTTCTCTACCACTCAATGCATTTTCTGTTGTCCAGAGGAAGGTGGTTTATGACTGTAGTTATCATACATTTATTACTTCCTAGATTTTTTTCATTCTCTACTTACTGAGATTCAATCTTTCAACAAAAAACTTACACATTATTATTACTTTCTGTGCTTCTCCACAATGGAAGTTTACTGAGGGTTGAATTTATACACAGTGTTTCCTATATTCATTACTTCCAGTGATTTTTTTTCTTTCAGAGAATTTCCTGATGTCCAATAAGACCTAAAAGTATCCTTAGTAGCTGAAAAGCTGTTTGTGTACATTTCAAGAGTCTCCTTCCAGTGTAAATTCTTGCTCTAGACTGAATGTAGGTATTCTTCCAAAATTCCTATGTTCAAACCTAATCCCCAATGTGCTGGTATTTGGAAGCAGAGGACTTTAGATGATTGTTAGGAGAGTAGAACCTTCATAAATGGCATTAGTGTTCTTATAAAAGAGGTCCCAGTGGGCTCCCTTGACCATTCTTCTATGTGAGGACAAAACAAGAAGATGGCCATCTATGAACCAGGAAGTGGATCCTCACCAGACAATAGCTCTTGATCTTGGACTTTCCAATTATCACAACTAAGAGAAATAAATACTTGCTATTTATGCCCCCGGTCTTGGATATTTTTCTTACAGCAACCTGAACAGGCTAAATCAGTTCTCTTATGAACAGTGAGGAACTTCTTGAGGAACATCCTTGTTTATTAACTTAATAGCTTATAGCTCCTTCTCTGAGTTCTGCTATCTTTTCTTAGCCCTGACATGTGGCTGATAAATTTCCCTACATACATTGTCTTTATACTTTCTCCCCTCTGAGTTACCTGATGTTCTCAAAGGTATGCTTTCTGGCTGAAAGCATTCCAAGACCCATGACATTTACTGGGCTATTCATGTGTTTCAGTTGTCTGATGTAATACAATATTTTATGTCTGGATGTCTGGAAGTATTTCCAGATTCATTATATTCATGTTTAATTCTATGAGTCTTCTGATCCTGATGTTTTTTTTCCTGATCCCAACGTTTAACTCCTGTGTAAATCTTCCCTATATCAATCACATTTATATGATTTCTCATGTATGATGAAGGGGATCAGAGATTATGGGTAAATAAATATGCCATGCCACTTTGGCATAAGTATTATTTTGAGCTCAAAGCAACTTAAAAAGAGCAAATGCAGAAAAATCTCTCCATCTTCCTCCTATCTACCAAAAGGTAGGGCATGAATCTCCTTTTGTGAGGGTGTCCCACATCTCCTCTCCCATGAGAAAGAGAAGATGGCACCAAGTAACATCTGCATAAGGAGACCCTACTGAAATAACCTTTATCTTACATTCATTGGCCCACATATTTACCTTCCCAGAATATACCACCATTTTTTCCTTTGTCTGGACACTTCTCTGCAAATGAAAATGAAAAGCTGTTTATGTACATTTCAAGAGTCTCCTTCCAGTGTAAGTTCTTGCTCTAGACTGAATGTCTTTGGTTAAAGTGGCATATAAGCCTCCAGATCTGATGACCTCTTTGGGGTTTTCATTTCATTCCTGTGTAATGTCTCCATGTGCATGTGAAATAAACCTTCTTTTCCTGTTAATGTCTTTAAATTTACATGGCCCCAGCCCCTCAGCCTGAGAGTAAAGTTATTTTTCTTCCTCTTAGCTTTTTACATATGACAACTCTCTGAAAATCTTCCCATGTTGCTACATCATAGGCTGTCTCTTCTTTCTGAGTTTTCTGACACTTTCATAAGGTGAGACTCAAATTCAGAGTTCTAATCTCAAATTCTCAACACAGAGCAGCTACAGCAGGCAAGGAACTGTCCTGGGTGCTGAAACTCCTAGTGTGTCACCGAGAGTACAAGTAATGAAAGAAATGACACCTTCATGAGGGCCTAGAAAAATAAGGAGGGTCTTTGCTTTTGAAAAACAGCCCAGTAGGACACCTAATTTTGTGTATAAGTCTGCTCACCTCAACTCTATCCAGTGGTGCAATATCTTCTAGTTCTTCCTGAAGATGTCCCTTCCATCATCATAAAAAGCCACACTTCATAATTTGGTTATAAAAGCAGCAGGATGTGTACTCTATCATTAAATAGTTTTGTTTTTGGATGTTCCCAACCAGGACATATCAGCACTTCATAATGTCTAAACTCCTCTTGTCCTCACAATGTCCATCATTCACATGTTAAAACTCCTGAAGTACATAAATTCGTATATTAGATTGGACTTCAGGTCACTACAAAGAGGGCCTTAAAAGTGAAAGATGGAGGGGGGAGGTAAGTACTGTAAGGTACTTGATGAACAATGAGAGAACAAGGAAAGGATTTTATGCAAACCCGAGCAATCAGCTTATTGTAGATTCCTATTTGGGAAACTGAAAAAATAGAATGAAAGTTTGAAACTTTCTGCCTCTGATATTCACACTTGTAACTGTGAACAGCTGGACTCTAGAGGCAGGAAGTCTGATGCTCAGAGCCCTGCCATGAAGTGTCTTTGGGGCTGATAATGAGTCACACACATCACCCTCTCTGGAAAGCAATCTTGTAAGGAGCAGACACTCATGTCTAAAATGTTCAGCTCTGGAGCTAGTACATATTTTGATTAAAGTGAAAAAATTACATGGGCTGGAGGATGTTTTTCTCATAATATTACTGTCTTATTTATATAAAAGGAATAACTATAGTATATTGTGTTGTTTATTCTTACTGAGTATATATGCCAAGCATGAGAGCAGAGCTTATTAAGGCCTGTCAGGCAAACTGGTTCTGGCAGGGCTATGGGAGGAAAGATGACAGTTGGCTGGCTGGGGTGTTATTTTGGAAACTTTGAAGAAATTTCATGATGAGAGTACCATGTGAACATTTTATTTATTTTATTTATTTTTTAGCAGACCTTATTTATTTATTTGAGAGAGAGAGAGAGAGAGAGAGAGAGAGAGAGATATCACAAGCAGGAGGGAAGGGTAGAGGAGAAGCAGACTCCCCTCTGAACAAGGGAGCCCAATGTGGGACTCTATTACAGGACCCTGAGATCATGACCTGAGCTAAAGGCAGATGCTTAACTGACTGAGCCACCCAGAAACCCCCCATGTGAACATTTTAAACATCACCCTCTTCCTACAGACACATGTAAACATGATCAACATCTGGTGGGAATGCATACTGGTGCAGCCACGGTAGAAAACAGTATGGGGGGTTCCTCAGAAAGTTAAAAATAGATCTAGTAATCATGTTACTGGGCATTTACCCCCAAACACTAATTCAAATGGATACAAGTATCTTATGTTTATTACAGCATTATTTACAATAGCCAAATTATGGAAACAGCCCAAGTATCCACTGATAGATGAATGGATAAAGAAGACGTGATATATAAATATAGATAATATAATATTATTCAGCTATAAAAAAGAATGAATTCTTGCCCTTTGCAACAACATGGATGGAGCTAGAAAGTAAAATGCTAAGTGAAATTAGTCCGAGAAAGACAAATGCCATATGATTTCACTCACATGTAGAATTTAAGAAACAAAACAAGCAAAAGGGAAAAAGGTAGAAAAACCAAGAAATAGACTCTTAACATAGAGAACAAACTGATGGTTACCAGAGGGGAGGGAAGTGAGGGCATGAGTGAAATAGGTGATACGGATTAAAGACTACACTTACCATGATGAGCACTGAGTAATGTATGGAATTACTGAATCACAACACTGTATACCTGAAACTAATAGAAGACTGTATGTAAATTATATTGGAATTAAAATACAAATTAACACTAACCCTCACAGATATGAAGACAAAACCACAGTGAGATATCACTTCACACCTGTCAGAATGGCTGGACTCAAAAAGACAAGAAATAACAAGTGTTGTCAAGAATGCAAAGAAAAAGAAACACTTATGCACTATTGGGAATGCAAGCTGATGCAGCCATTGTGGAAAATAGTATGAAGGTTCCTCAAAAAATCAAAAGTGGAACCACTATATGATCCAGTAATACTCACTAGTGGGTATTAATTTACCCAAAGGAAATGAAACCACTAATACAAAAAATATATGCAACCTACGTTTTTCACATTATTTATAGTAGTCAAGATATGGAAGCAACCAAAGTGTCCAGTGATAGATGAATAGACAAAGAAAATGTGATATATTTATAACATATACATAACGGAATACTACACAGCCATAAAAGGATGAGTTCTTTTGCCATTTGCCATAGCATGGATGGACCTAGAGGGTATTATGCTAAGTGAAATAAGTGAGACTGAAAAAGACAAATATCATATGATTTCATGTATGTGGAATCTAAAAACAAAACAAAAAACCCCCAAATGAACATACAAACAAAAAGCAGAATCAGACCTATGAATACAGAGAGCAAACAGATGGTTGCTGGGAGAGGGTGATGGGCAAAATGGGTGAAGTGGTATGGGAGATACAGGTTTCTACTTACAGAATGAATAAGACACGGGAATAAAAGGTGCAGCATAGGAAACACAGTCAATGATATTATAATAGCATGGTACGATGACATGCTACCCTTGTGGTGAGCATATAAACATAACACAGAGAGAAGTTGAATCATATGTTATATGCCTGAAACTAATGTAACATTGTGTGTCAACGATACTCAAAAAAAAATTTAAAAACCATCAACATTGCCATCTTTGTGTGCATAACCTTGATTGTATCTGTTTGGCAAAGTCACATGCAGTGCATGAAAAAGCCCAGGGAAGAGCTCACAAACTGGTAAAATTTCCTCTTGAAGTTCCAAATTTAGGTAAGCCGTTGATCACTTAGTGATTGAAAGTTGTTCGTAATTTGGAGGTGGAGAACAGCCAATGAGCAAGGGAGCCTGGTGTTCACATCACAAATAACTAGTGATGTCACTCTCAACAGAAAGACCAATGCTAAAAAGGATAACATGATCTTCTCCTTCCTTTATGCATAAAATATAGAGGTACAGCAATAAGGGAGGTGTGGTAAACACTTTGAAGATAGTAAATGCCAACTGTGACTTCTCTCTTTTCTGGAATGCCACGCTTATTACTGCTTCTGGGCTTTTGTTCATGAATGGGAGGATTCTGGTCTCCAGTACTGTGGAATTGAGATGGGCAGCATTTTGCTCACAAAACAAAAAGGCAAAATTATAAGTTTGCTGGCTCTTTCTTATGATAGCCCCCCAAATGCCAAAAGTAATTAAAATCATTGTTTTCAAATAGATGTCATAATTAATTCAGAATGGTTGCCTTCTTTTCATATATTTTGTTGGGTGAAGGAGGACAACATATTCAAATGCAGTTGGTATCTTTTAAATAATTGCCTAATATTTAACACTATCCAGTGGAGACTTAATGCAAGGACCATCTTAAGAAAGAGTTCATCTGACTATATATGATTTTTTAAGATGTTTTAATAAGTTAGAAGCGGGAAGATTCCCTCTATATATAACCTTCAGGCAGATGTCATCTAACCCATTGTAAGAAGATAAATATTTAATTCTTCATAATCTTTTAGGAGGTGAAAACACAATGCTTATTATCTACAAACCATCTCAATGATTAATATCCTACATGACCAGAAAGTTCTTTTTATACCTGAACCCAGATTTATTCTCCACTTACTATTTAATGAATTCTCTGGACATAAATATCTCTCATATATGTTAAACCAATCTATCCAGCTTTTTCCACTAGGAAAGAAAGGAGAAAAATACACCCTTCATAAATCTCAACCCACCACTTTTTGTAACACTCAATTTTTTTTAGTTGAAGGGACACCATTAAATGGTCTCTCAAAGAATATTATTATTTCTCCTTCCACCCATACGTCCACCCATTTATCAATCCATCCATCCTACCCCATCTTTAAAAAAATAATTTGAAATAATGACTCTTTTCTTTATTACAAATTTAAATCAGGAATAAGCAGGCCTGCTTTGCCTAAAGGGATAGTGGTAATGGGGAGGCCCACTCATGGCCTTGTCCTCCTTTCTCTCTACTTCTTTCCTGCTGGGAGTGTAACTGAAGTACCTCCACACACACTGTGGGACACTGAGGAAGATGAATTCCAAGAAGAATTCCCCGAGTGACTATCAGAATAGTTGAAATTCCATGGGAGTTCGTGAATTTCAGTAAGTCACTATTTACAGACCACAAGAGTTGATTAGAACACTCTGATTCCTGATTTGACTATTAAGGTAGTAGCTGGGTTGCTGAGCATAGCTGCAGCTCCACAAACTGCTCCCTGAATTCTTTTTGGAGGTGGATATTTCACTTTTAGATGTATATAAAAGTCTCAGGATATTTGGTTTATTTTATTTTTTAAAAACATTTTATTTATTCATGAGAGACACATAGAGAGAAGTAGAGACATAGCCAGAGGAAGAAGCAGGCTCTCGCAGGAAGCCTGATGTGAGACTTGATCCCTGCACCCCAGTATCATGTGCTGAGCTGAAGGCAGATGCTCAAATACTGAGCCACCAGGGCATCCCAAGATATTTGGTTTAAATTTGAAGTGATACAGTGGTTGAGAAGTCACTACTGCCTAAATGCCTGAAAAACCTCACATCCACAATATTCAAGACTAGGATCCTTATAATAACACCAAAGAAAACCATTTCTTCTATAACAAGTTTCTTCAATAAATGTAACCTGCTGTTTCTGAACTAGATGCAACTAGTCACTTACTCAATATTTCAGTTACCCATTTTTATGAAACAAACAATACTATTTTATTTTCTCATCATTCTGAGTCAGGAATTTGGGCAGGGCTCCTCTGCGTTCCCCTGCTTCACTTGCATTGACTGGGGTGCTGGAGTAAATATACAGAAGACCCCAAATGGCCTCACTCACATGGCTGGTAGTCATGCTGGCTTTGGCTAAGAGCTCCGTCAGAGCTGTTGGCCAGGAGCCTTGGACCTCCTCTATGTGGGTTTCCCCACGTGGCTGCTTTAGCCCTCACAGCATGGCAGCAAGGTTCAAGAAGTTCTTCACATTTTAAAGGCAAAATCTGCAGACCCCACAAGATACAGTTTCAGAGGTTACTCAGTGTCACCTCTGTCACATTTCCTTGGTCAAATGGGCCAAAGAGTCAGCCCACACTGAAAGAGGAATGTCCAAACACATTGCAAAGGAACATGCAAAAGGAGAAAATATCTGCTCATCATATATGATTTGTACCTACAATCATAAAAAAAATCTCAAAATTCAATAAAACCCAAATAACCCAATTAAAAAATGGACAAAGATCTTAAATAGGCATTTCTCCAAAGAAGATTATATAAATGGGCAATAAATGCATGAAAAGAAGCTCATGAGCCACCAAGGAAATGCAAAGGAAAACCACAGTGAGGGAACACGTCACACCCAGGAGGATGGTTACAATAAAAAAGACAGATGATAACAAGTGTCACTGAGGTTGTGGAGAAATTGAAACCCTCATGCACTGGTGGTGGAAATGTAAAATCGTGCAGCCACTGTGGAAGGCATTCTGGTAGTTACTCTAATGGTTAAACACAAGAGTTGTCATATATTTCAACAATTCCACTCCTAGGTGTACACCAAAGAAAAAGAAAAACGCATGTCCACACAAAAACTTTTACATGAATGTCAGAGTAGCATTATTCCAAATAGCAAAAACAGTGGAAACAACCCTAAATGTCCATTAACTGATGAATGGATAAATAAAATGTGGTACATTCATACAGTAGAACATTACTTGAAAATAGAAAGGAGTGAGATATTAATGGGTGCCACACTAGGGATGACCCTTTAAAACATTGTTAAGTGAAAAAAAGTGGCTAAAGAACACATATTATAGAATTCCATTTATATGAGATGTCCAGAATAGGGAAATCTATAGAGACAGAAATTTTGCTCCATGGATTGCCTATGGAAGAGGAAATATATAAAAATGCTTGAAAAGAGCCAACGTTGTGAACAGGGGATGAGGGCTTTCCTAAAAGGGGTGGTTGTGTAGGGCTGTGGGGTAGAAGGAGTAGCAGGGAAGGGGAGAGTGACTGCTAATGAGTATGCAGATTTTCTAGGAGGGAGAGGGAGTGTAATGAAAATGTTCTAAAATCAATTGTGGTTGATGGTTGCACAACTTGTGAGTATACTATGAACGGCTGGATTGTGCACATTGAATAGGTAAATTTTATGATTATATGAATTATGTCTCAACAAAGCAATTTATAGGATGGGGAATATTGTTGTAGCCATTTTGGAAACACAATCTACCACACTAAGAGGGATTCATTGTTTATGCCAAAATAAGTGGAAATCAAAGGGATTAGTTAATTATAAACACATGTGTTGTGTCTTCCGGGGTGGGGAGAGTATTTTTTGATGGGTGGAAGATGTTTTTTATATTGATATGCTACTCAAAGACTGGGCAGGAGAGACCAATTTTCTTTCTTTCTTTATGTTATTTGGGAACTTAGAGCTCAAAGTTGCTATAAAGTCAAAGTTTTATAACCTCTATTTATTAGGGGAGGAGTCCTCTGTTCTTGTCCTCTTTTCTTCTAACAGTTCTACAATAAAATAAGAGCATTGACGTTGGAGTGTACATGTCACCTCTGTTCCTAGTTACAGACCCAACCAGCTACAACTAACAAGCCAGCTACAACTCCCTTGTGAGAGAACAGTTCCCTAGTATGACATCTCCACAGATGGCAGTAAGTTTAAGTGATCATCCAGCTCCATGGAGGGAAAGGTATCAATGACAGCACCTCTTTTGGGAGGTTCTGGGCTCCCCCACCTTGCTCAGCCCACTCTCCGATGGTCTTTCTCATTCACTGCAGTAGCAGCTGCTTCTTTCAATCTGAGTCTGCTGGAGTGGGCAGTAGTTCAGTCTGCAAAAGCGTTAACTCTGGGAAATCACATGTTAGCATGGTGCTTGCAGGGAAGGCCAACAAAAACATAAGCATGCTTGCTTCTGGAGTGGCAAATTCTTTCAGCGCAACCTCTCTCATTGAATATTAGAGCTTTCCGCTACCCATCAGAGAGAAAGAACACAATTCTCAGTAAACCTCAAGAGCCACAAAACTAATTTTCAGTTCCAGATCTCATTCATCGCCTTTTGGATGGGTGACAGAGGCATCATGGGATTATGGGTGGGGTTGAAGAAAGAGTCCACAGGTTTGAGAGGTTAAGAAATGGAAGACTCCAAGTCCTCATTTTGCTCCGCGGATTGCCATGTAAGAGGAAATGTATAAAGATGCTTGAAAAGGGCCAACTTTGTGAGCTGGGGGTGAGGGTTTTCCTAACGAGGGAAAGTGTTGAGGAAAAGGCTTTCTCTGTGACAAAGGCTTCTCGTTAATCATAAACCCCCAAATGGGGTTCCTACACAGAAATTATTGCCATTTCAAGATCTTCAATGATGAACTAGAGAGCTCTGGGCCATTATGTACCTAGAAATGGAAAATCACTGGGGGGAAAGTGCTACACTAAAGATAAAATGTATTTCTACATGGCCAGAGTTGCTGCATATAACAAAGGAACTAGTTGAAGGCTTAGGCAAGGGGTTAAAACTGATAAGGGGTACCAGTAGAAATGAAATGGATGTTGATTTATGAAAGTATTCCAAGAATCACAGACTTGAAGGAAGAAAGCAAAGACTGTCATACAGTGATAAATGGTCAAATGGGAAGCAAATGTTGTACAGTTTGACAATGAAGCAAAAGGTGAGGTAGAAGCAGAAAATATGTAACACAATCTATATAGACAAAACAGTATATGCATCATTGTTCCATCTAAAATACTTTTGAAGAAAGATTTATTTGCTTATTTTAGAGAGAGAGCGAGAGAGTGAGCAGGTGTGCAAATAGGGGGAAGGACAGAGGGCGAGAATCTTCAGGCAGACTCTCCACAGAGTGCGGAGCCCTAGCAGGGCTCAATCCCATGATACATGAGATCATGACCGGAGCCCAAATCAAGATTTGGCCACTCAATTGACTGAGCCAACCAGGTGGCCCCCCCATCTAAAATCCTTGACAAATATCTTTATAAATCTATAGTATAGTGATAACTTTTTTTTTTAGATTTTTCAAATTTTTATTTTTTCAGAATTTTTATTTTGTTTTTTTAAGGTTTATTTATTAGAGAGAGAGAGAGAGAGAGAGAGACTGTGAGCAGAGGGAAAGGGAGAAGCAGGCTCTCTGCTGAGCCAGAAGCCCAACGTAGGGCTAGATCCAGGACCCTGGAATCATGACCTGAGCCGAAGGCAGACACTTAACGGACTGAGCCACCAGACACCCCAGTGAAAACTGCTTCTAATAACAAATCTATAGTACTATTAGATCCCAACATGTCCTCTGAGTCACTCAAGATGAAATTATATTTAACGCGATGTGCCTGCATCCCTGATTTCCCAAGGATGGGTTACAGTCTTGTCTAAAGGTACCCTAAGTGCTATGTTCTTACCCTCATCATATGACTCTTGCATTATTATGTGATACTTGTCTAACACCCCAAGGAGACCATAAACTCCTTGAGGAGCAATATTGTGACACCATTATTTTCCCAGTATCTAGAACACTGCTTGATCCATGTAATAAATGATTTCTGACTTAATAAATTAATGCACATTAAGTAGTTACATATGCTTACTTTGAGTTATTTGAGAATTGTTACCTTAGTATGTTGATTTAATACATACATAGTATTCTATTAACTAGAATATCTATTGTTCTATTAACCAGAATATCTCTCATCCAAATCACTCTGAATTAATAAAAATTTTAATTGAATTATATAAAAGAAATATGATGAGCATTTGGCAAAAAAAAATTTCTAAAATAAGAAAAAGCTGCTATCACCACAAGCTGATATGTAACCTTAAAATACCAGGGGTATCATATTAGAAATTTTAAAGCAAATCACAGTAAAAGGAATATATGAAAAATAATAGAAGTACAGAGAAGGGATAAAGAAAATCAACAGAATTAATGATAACATATTTCATACCTGTGGTCTAAAAACAGCATCAGAAATAAACATTATTAGAGACAAATAAAGAAGATTATAAGTTGGACTAGATGTAGTATGTGAAATGGTATTACTCTTACCAAATCATTTATATCTAAAAAATTGATTTTTTACAGTCTTAAAAAGCCTTGAGAATTTTCCACTCTCCACGGTACACACGGCATGCTGTCTCATTTCTCATGGAGTCCAGAGGGAGGGTGTGAAGCCTGAGCAATGCTCCTGATACAACCACAAATAGTCTTATTTGATCACTAGGTGAAAAAACTAGGTGGAGGATGAACTGAGAAGCCACCAAGGGGCCTGTTTTTTTTTTTTTTTTTTTCTGCTGTCTTGCATTCCACTGACCTACCCTGTTAGTTACACATCATTTTGAATTTATTTAAGATACCCCCAAACTTAGCTAAGTAGCTAGCAAGATATGTAGATACAAGTCCCAGCTCTACCATTAAGGAGCTGTAGGACTTTGGCTAAGTCATGTGACCTTTCTGGATCTTACAGTTTCCCATGTGGACCAAATAATCTGAATCTGGTAATTTTTATATTACTCTTCCCTTTCAGAATCCTAGGATACAGCTTTTCTCCCTGAAAACAAGAACCATTTTGTTTTGTTTTTATTTTTTATTTCTATTTTTAAAAATATTTTATTTATTTATTCATGAGAGACACAGAGAGAAAGAGGCAGAGACACAGGCAGAGGGAGAAGCAGGCTCCATGCAGGGAGCCTGATGTGGGACTCGATCCCGAGACTGCAGGATCACACCCTGGGCCAAAGGCAGGTGCTAAACCACTGAGCCGCCCAGGGATCCCCTCTTTTGTTTTTAAACTAATATGTTTCCTTAGGTTATTTAGGTCTGTGACACAGCCTAAGTAAGTTTTTCATTAAGAAATGGGAAGACATGTAAAGTTAAGATGATCAAACAACATACAATGACTTGGAAAAGGCAGGCTCTTCAAAATGAGCGTGGTGTTTAAGAATGTGGACACCACAGACCGATTATCTGGGTTTGCATCCTGGTCCTGGCACTTACTAGCCATGAAACTTGGGCCAAGGCACTTAGCCTCTTTATACTTCAGTCTTATCATCTGTAAAATGGGAGTTATAATAGTAACACCTCCTCCAGGGGGACTGTGGTGAGGATTATGCAAACAGCGGTCGGAAAGCTTATGGTAAAGACTGGGTAAGGTGGCGAATGTTGTTGATCAAGTATGTGTGCATTACAGCCCTGGTTGTTTTCCTCATTACGGAATTTCTTTATTTTTACTTTTTTTTCATGGTTTTAAAACATACTCCCTAAAATATAGCGTATCTAAAATATAGTAATGGGTATCGTATATTGCAGTAAGCAGCCAAAGTGAAAAGTCTCTAGCTATTAAGGAAAAAAGGAACAGCTGTTTTATGGAACTAGTGTGGAAAGAAATTATAGGGAAAAAAATTCAACAGGCAAGGAATAAACATAATCCTTTTTCCCCCGGGTCCTACCTGGGAGTTGTACTGTTGTGAAATAAGCATGCACTCCACAAACAAATATGTATTAAAATCCTACCCTGTGCTAGGCACTCTTCTGGCTGCTGGATACAGTGGTGAATAAAATGGGTCACATGTAAGAAAATAATGACTTTTGGAATTGTTCATGATGTTGGGGAAAAGGTGTGGGAAAGCGGAACCCTTGTTAAAACAGTAATTACCTCTGCTGCCAAACCACTGAGCAGCAGGTCCCACCTGCCAATGTCATCTCAGGATGTGCTGCTCCCTTCTGCCCACGTCAAGTGTTCTGGCCGGACAGATGGGAGTTTTATCTCCACGCACTTCTGGGCATAGTGTTTGCTAGGGGGCTTGGCTTTCACCACTTTGGTTTTTGAAACAAAGACATTGCCATCCTCAGCCCCATTCCTCAAGGGCAGGCAGGTGCTCCAATGAGACGTCCATCTCCTCCATTTAACCACAAAAGACCCTGCCAAGGTCCCCAGTGTTCGCCTGTTGCTAAAGCCCTTGATCCGCACCCGGACCTTCCCTCCTGACGCCGACCCTGGCCCTCATCCCCCATCTGGGTTAATGGGATACTGTCCTGCTGGCCGCCCAGCCCAGGGTCTCTGCAGTCACCCTTGACTTCCTTTCTCACCACCACATCCCATCGTCCAACAGCAAACCCTCTTTTCTCTATCTTCAAAACATATGCGGAGTGCCATCGCGTCTCACCCCCTCCACTGATACCCTGAGTCAAGACCTTCATCATCTCTCACCTGCAATGTGGCAATGGTCTCCTCGGAGTGTTCCTATGCCAGCCCATGCCCACTCAGAGTCTATTTTCTAAAAAACAGAAGTCTGGGGGCACCTGGGTGGCTCAGTGGTTGAGCGTCTGCCTTTGGCTCGGGTCGTGATCCCGGGGTCCTGGGATCGAGTCCTGCATCAGGGTCCCCACAGGGAGCCTGCTTCTCCCTCTGCCTGTGTCTCTGCCTCTCTCTGTGTCTCTCATGAATAAATAAATAAAATCTTAAAAAAAAACAAAAACAACAAAACAGAAGTCCGGTCACATCAACTCTTCTGTTCAAACCCACCAATATCTTTTTTCTTTTTTGTATATTTTTTTATTGGAGTTCGATTTGCCAACATATAGCATATCACCCAGTGCTCATCCTGTCAAGTGCCCCCCCTCAGTGCCCATCACCCAGTCACCCCATTCCCCAGCCCACCTCCCCTTCCACTACCCCCTGTTTGTTTCCCAGAGTTAGGAGTCTCTCATGCTTCATCACCCTCTCTGATTTTTCCCACTCATTTTCTCTCCTTTCCCCTATAATTCCTTTCACTATTTTTTTATATTCCCTGTGTGAGTGAAACCATATAATGAATATCTTCTTTTTTCACTCAGAATTATATCCCAAGTCTCTGCTCAAGTGACACCAGTGCAGTCTTCCCCAAATGCCCCATATAATATAGTAACATCTCCCGCCCCCAGCTACACCGGTACAACACACTGCCCTCAGAACCAGAAACTCCCTAGCCCCAACCCCCGCCCCCCCCCAGCACTTATATCCTAGTCTAGCTGGTTTTTGTTTTCAATTTTAAACATCTCCTGCCTCTAAGCTATGCACTCAATGTGGGCAGGGCTTAGCTGTTTTGCTCACTGCTCCATCTCCAGGGTCTCAGGGAGGCACTGAGAAAGTGGCTGCTGGCTGAACTCCAGGAGTTTCAGAATTCCCGGGGGGGTTACCTACTCAAAGCCATCCCCTCCTTCCTTGCTGGAGAGCCTGGCTCCATCCGGGCATCCTATCAGGGGAAATCCTGATGATTCAGTCTTGGACAATGGTTGCATTCTTCTTGCAAGTGACTGGCTTAGGCCTGTCCATTTGATAGAATGATGTGATATGATGCAGTGTGAAAGACTGCTGGGAAAGTTTCCTTCACTGATAAAAAGACACCTGTAGGAAAAGGTGTGCCTTCTCAACACACTCTATCTGGTGCTGGGGCAGTTGACTTTTGGCCTTGAGGCCAAGGAAAACCCTACTGTTAACCTTGCAGGTTCAACTAGTCTGGAACTGCCCCACCAATGAGCTCTTGTTCAGTGAAATAATTCAATTCCTCATTGTTGAAACTTAAGGCTTAGGATATTTTGAGTTTGTTTTCTATTACTTGGCAGTGGCAAGCATTATAATTGATACGGTGTGCACAGATTGCAAATTTCCTCTAGATACACAGACACTGGCTCAGTTTTGTCTTCAACAAACTATGGAATTACTGTTGTAGTGAATATATTAAAGAAAACACTAAAAATCTAAAGTCTCAGCTTGAAGTCATTATTGAAGGCATGGAGCAGTGAGCTCTGGGACTAGGTGACATTCGAACACTTGGATGAAAGAAAGGCAGATCATTCATCTAATTATTTACTGTGTCAAAAGTTCAGAAAAAGGAAAAAGAAATTCAGGAATAACAGAAGTAAAATCAATGAGGGCACCTGGGTGGCTCAGTGGTTGAGTGTCTGCCTTCGGCTCGGGGTGTGATCCCAGGGTCCTAGCATCCAGTCCCGCATCAGGCTCCCCTCGGAGCCTGCTTCTCCCTCTGCCTGTGTCTCTGCTTCTCTCTCTCTGTCTCTCTTGAATAAATAAATAAAATCTTAAAAAAAAAAGTTAAACCAATGAATCACCAAAGCAGTAACTTGTATAAGTTTATCGTGCACGCACCAAAAAAATGCTTTGCATATGAGAAGCACTCAAACCAAAACATGGAATGAGACTCAGGAGTGTACTGTTATAATTAAATATGGATTGTATAATTAAATTGGATCTTAAATACATGTACAGTGGGAAATCAGTGATTGTCTATCCTTCACAGTGATTGGTTTTATTAGAATTTTCTTGAATAACAGGGAATTGGTCAGCGGTTACCTCATATCAACCTTGGGAAACAGTTCCCAAGGAAACATTTGGAAACATTTCCCAATAGCAACATTTTTTTCATACTTAGGAGAGCTTATCTATTTAAGCCAGCTCATATATGTGAAAGAATATTTTGTGCATCTTGTGTGTAGACTTTTCGTATAATTCAGGTTTTACTTATCATTTCCAGAAGCACAAGCAAGAAATGACTCAGGTCAAGTTAGTCTTGCAAAATAAGCTAATTTAAACTTTGTTTGTATGACTAAACGAGTTTTGTCTGCTCAGGGAATTTTCACGGCTGGTCTCGGTTTTTATTTTAACAGGGGACAACTATGTGTGATTCAGGCATCTGGAAATATTTGGATATTAGATATTATCTAGAACAAATCAGAAGGCTTTGAATTAGAGTTTTCTCTTTGTGTCCAGATGTTTTATTATGAAGTCAACATGAAATCTATCTAGAGAAAACCAAAGAAACGTTAAGATGCCATTCTTATAAAGCTCTCCGACTCAGAAACTTTGGAAGGGACGGATTAAAAATGCAGAGGAGAAAATCAGCTTTTGTTTTCTTTATCGTGCAATCACAGGAGGGTCTGGCAGGAACGAAAGCCTTTATTTCATGTTGTGATTTATGATTGTTGGTCCTTATGACACATGAAAAGCCACGAGTGATTCTTGGTGGCCAGGGAAAGTGCTTAAATTTCTAGATTTATTGTAAATAAATTCTATTTCGTGGGGTTTCACTTTTAGTCAATAATCAGCTTCATTTTATTTAAAAGGCAGCTGAATCCCTGAATTTAGGGGATCCATCCCTAGTGACAAGCTTGTGCTCTACATTCTGTAAATACTTTAATTCTTCCATTAAAACTTACTCTCCTAGGCCAAGGCTAGACTTGAGTGATGATTTAAAATGATTATAAAACTACAGTGACTGTTTCTGAAAAAGAATGATCAGTGGGTGATTGGAAAGGCTTTTACTTGCCACAGGGAAGTATTTTCAAGAAAAGAAAAAATGACATTAGCACAAACATTTCCCAATAGCAACATTTTTTTCATACTTAGTAGAGCTTATCTATTTGAGCCAGCTCATATATGTGAAAGAATATTTTGTGCATCTTGTGTGTAGACTTTTCGTATATCATTTTTATTTGACTCACCCAGGGAAAATCAGGTAAGATAGATTCTACTTGGACAGGACAGTGCTCTAGTCATGGTAAGAAATATTTATAAATTAATGAATGAATTCCTTCCCTAGTTATCCAATATTCAAATGAGTCTTTAACCCTGTGATACCAAAGAAATAGCAGGAAAGAACTCTGAAGAATCTGGGTTTTTATAGAACTAACTCTCTCCTTTTCCCACAAATATTCAGCGAGAGTCTACAATGTGCCAGGTACTTTGAACTAAGAATATAGTGGTAAACAAATAGAGACATTGTCCCTGCCCACATGGGCAGATGTTAGACAAATCACTTGCAGTCAACACAGGCACCTTTGGGGGCTCTCATCAAGAGCTCTTCTGAAGATTATAAATTCACAATAAATGTTTAGAAGCCAAAATAAAGAATTATAATTAAAGCAACTATTATAAAAGTGCCATGACAACATAAAATGGGCAGATTCTAACCGAGTTGTCATTCACGTTGTCCTCATTTTGACTAAACTTTAGAAGGTTGCTTCCTTACTAATTTGTAAATTATTTCTGTCCCTTTGAGATGTAAGTTTTCTCCTAGCCTCTTGGTGGTTTTACAACCTAACATATCTTTCTCAAAGACCTGGAAGCCATCCCTTTGAAATATAATCATCAAGAAAGATAGCACCTCCATCTTTTAGTTTGGTAGTAGAGGTCGTGGTGGTGGTAGTGGTGGTAATTGTGTAGGAGTCTAATTTAAATGCCAATGAGCAAACAGAGATGGCCTAATCACCTTGACTAACCTTGCCTCTAATGTCCTCCAGGACTTTCCCATCAGCACACCCCAGGACTTAAAAACTCCTCCTCCTTTTCTTTCAACAGAGTTGAGTTCAATCTCTCTCCCATACTGAAATAGTCTTGAATAAAGTCTTCCTTGCTCAATATAATTTTTCTTTGACAACCCTAATCTAGACTGAGTGGCAGAGCAATTGAGGATACTTCATGGAGGAAGTGATGATTAAGCCAAGGTCTGAAAGCTGGAGTTATCTATGCAAGCACTGATTGGGTATGAGTAGAGGGTAAGTGGGTTGATCCTGGGGTGGGTGTGAAAGGCAAGAAGGGATTTACTATTCTCTATTAACACCTTTCATCAACCATTGGCCACTTTTAGCCTTCCCACTGATTCTGAAGAGGTAATTTCAAAAGTATGATCATTTTCTAAGGCCTGGATCTTTTTTTCTTTGATAGCAACAATTAAAAGGTATTGAGGGTCATTTGCAATCACACAAAAAAGAAATTATAGGATTCAAGACGGTAGGTTCATTGTTCTTAAAATTCTTCTTGAATAGCTCAAGTTGCTTTTAAGCTAGATCTGCCCTAAGTTGACCTGTGGAGTTTTCACCTGAGCATTGAGCTTTTAAACAGTTCTGGGGTTCTGGCACTATTTAGTACTGACTGGTTTTTCTTTCCCTGCCCCCAGCTTTATAACTGACAGATAAGAATGGTATATATTTAAGGTGTAAAGCATGATGTTTTGACACACGTATACACTGTGAAATGATTATCACAATCAAGCTAATTAATAGCCACCATTTAGTTATTTTGTATGTGTGTGTGTGGTGAGAACACTTGCAAATTTTAAGCATACAGTACATTATTATTAACTGTAGTCATCATGCTGTACATTAGGTCTCCAGAACCTATTCATCTTCTACCTAAAAGCTTGAACCCTTTGACCAACATCTCTCCTTTCTTCCCCTTTCCCTAGTTCCTGGTAACTTCTATTCTATTCCCTGTTACAAATTTGACTTTTTATGATTCTATATATAAGTGAGGAACTCTCATTACAAGCACTGTGATTGTTAAATACATTTCTTTGCATATTTGTTTCTGAATGAATTACTCCAATTCCACCTCTCAATCATAAACATGAGAGCTGAGTGTAGCATGGGAAAACACTGATATGAAAAATTCTGGAACAAGGAAGCTATGATTAATGCCACAGGTTAATTCACAACATATGGATTTTCAAAGACAGTCAATGGAGGAGGAGGAAGAGAATCATTTGGCAAGGCAGTTAGGAAAATGAAATGTCTCTCTGGGCAAGGCAGTGTCAACATCCTTCATAGCACTCCACCTCCCTGCATTGACCTACAATTAAATGATTAATCAGTTGAGAGGTGTGACAGTTTAGATCTCTACACAGATGCCTATGGAGCTTTCCTCAAGAGCTCTTTTTAAGCTTTGAAATTCATAGTCAAATTTTAGAAGCCCAAGCAAATCATATGGGCATGCAAATACTTTAAAAATTACTAGTAGCTAATACCAAGGTCCTAAAAATTCTTAGGACCTCTCTTTATTCCAACATAAGTCCACTCATTTTTTTTGAAGAATTCACTGACTTGTTTTGTTTTGGTTCTTGGTCATCCATCCATCCATCCATCCATCCATCCATCCAATCTATTCATCCATCTAATCCATCCATTATCACTATGGAGGCAACAACATAATTCTTGACACATTTTGTTCAATTCTCAACAACCTGGGAGGTAACTATAATCAGCAGTAGTCTACAAATGTGGAAATGAGGCTCAGAGAGATAATCATATTTAAAGGTGGAGGAGCTGGTATTAAAAAGCTGGTTTGACTACAAAGTCTATGCTCTGAATCTTTGGTCTTGAATTTCCAAACATACATAATTAATCCCCCTAATGTTTCATATATTATGTTACTCCAAAAGAAGAAGAAAATTAGACTGTTGCTTAGTAATGGAAAAGTAGTTGTTGAGATAATCATCTATTTCAATTTGGGAGAATTACAATATTTTACTGTATACTTATTCGTAGGCAAATTGCTATGTCAGACGCTAGATGCCAGAAATGATGACATGCTCTCAATAGCCTACATGCCAACGTGAAGTGTCCAAGGCAGCCCAGGATTGTATGATCTATTATACAAACCACAACACCTCAGTATTATCTTCTTTCCTTCAAATGACCTAAATTGGAATTTAATTCATATAATTGTAACTACTCTTGTTCTATTATTGTTATCCCTACATAGAAACCCATCTGAATCTTTTTTTCTGCTAATATTTTCTGCCTTTTAATCAACTATCTTATTTTTGACCCCACGTTTCTTTTCTTTTCTTAATAATTAATTTCAAACTTGAGGATGGGAAAATTGGGCAAAGATGATTCTATTTTCCTTTTACCCTTTCTCTTTTCTTTTTTTTTTTTCCTTTCTCTTTCCTTTATTTGCTACATCAACTATCCTTACTGACAACTTCTCTGAGTTAAGCTAAACATGAGACTAGTTTTCCTTGTTTTGCCTTTGGATTCATACACTTTCAAGTGTTCTAACAAACACATCCTTCCTCGAATTAGTTAGAGCACAACTGTGCAATGCATGCTGTGTGTTATGATGTATTTCTTGCCTGTATTTCTTCCCACACAGCCTGCATTGCTTAGTATTGATATGTCCTTCCAGGAGTATCACATAGTAGTCTGGAATTTCAACCTGGTAAATGACCAATATCCTGTGACTTCAGATCTAACCTCCAGAAGTCTCAATTTTCTTATTTGTAAATGGAGATAATAATGGTACATACCTCATATGATTGAATAAAGTTAGGGTTATCATAGTACCTGCCTAATTCATTATAATCATTTAATAAATTTTATTTGCTATACCCATCACCACCACCACCACCACCATTACCACCACCATCGTAGTGTTTACTCCAACTCCTTATCAGCTTATGTCCACCTTTCTTGGTCCAGACATCTCAAGAATGCTTTGTTTTCTCACTCTTCCTGTCTCACTGAATTTTAAAATTACCAGTCTAGCATCTCATTCATAGCACTCCAGTGATTCATGCTGCTGTTCAGCTGGAAAGACAATTAGAACGCTGTTCCAGACAACCAGAAACTGGGTATTTAAAATGAATGTATGTTTTAATAAAGGGAGGTGCTCCCCTTTTTCACATTCACGATGTGATGGGTAATTTGATATGTTGACTTGACTGAGTCATGTGGTGTCCAGGTATTTGGTTAAACATTATTTCTGAGGGTGCCTGCAAGGATGTTTCTGGATGAGATTATCATTTGAACTGGTAGACTGCATAAAGCAGATTCTCCTGGCCAATGTGAATAAGTTGCATCTAGTTCATTGAAGGCCTGTGTAAAAAAAAAGGCTGAGTAAGAAAGAATTCTCTCTCTTGAGCTGCCTGTCTTCAAGGTGGGATATCAGCCTTCTCCTGCCTTGAGAACTCAGACTCGGTCAGACTGGAACTTACATCATTAGCTTCCCTGGTTTTCAGATCCTCAGCCTCAGACAGGAACTATATCAGTGACCCTTTGTGTCTCCAGCTTGTCAACTACAGATCTTGTACTTCTCAGTCTCTATAATGCTGTGAGAGAATTCCTTATAATAAGTCATATATGTATATATACATATACTATTGGCTCTGTTTCTCTGAAGAACCCAGGCTAATGCAGATTTTGATATTGAGAGTGGTTTTAGAGGAACAGAATTATAAGGATGAGTCTTCTGAATTCATTCTGAGGTTTCTGGAATTGGCTCTCTAATCTGATAAATTTAAACATGCTAATAACTAATCCTAATAATACTGATAGTTCATGGCATGCTCTGACAACAGAGGTATGCAAATTATCTCTGTTGGGTACCTGTGATGAAACCATTTAGAGAAATAAGAAGCTAAGTGGCTCTATATATGATACCTATGAACATTTTTGGAACTCTAAAGAATAAGGTGTTGGCTAGTTACTCCTAATGTCTCTTGACAAAGTGGTGAAAGAAAAGGATGAGCTCAGGAATTCAAATTCTCAGCTCGAGTGTCACAGAAATGACTGAAAGCTTCTGTGTGCCCTGAAGGAGACCCTTACTGCCTATAGCCCCAGGGCTGGGACTGCTGAACATCAAATGCAGAATCTCATTCTGCAATTGGTTAAAATATAATGCAAATTGAAGTCCCAGTCTACTGTTAAAGTGAGGGCATTGATTGGAAAAAAAAAAAAAGGGATCCTGTTAAGTTGGAATGGAGATATATGGGAAGACCCTGATGAAGATGGGGACACTGTGCCCCTAAATTCTGATATGTCTTCTTTGCCAGTGGAAGAAGTCTCTCTATGACCAGAGAACAGTCTCCCCTACTCCAGTGGTAGCAGTCCTTCCACCCCTGTCTGAGGGAATTAACTATGAATTGTCTGAACAAAGTGTAATGACCACAAGATAATGCTGATTCTCTTTAGGACCCATCTCACTCTTTGCTTCTAGACCTATAACTAGACTCAAGTCCCAGCTGGCACTTAAGGATGGGGTGTGAAGAATTACCCATGTGCAGTTGTGCTACATTTCAAAAGAACTACTTGAGTTTTCTAATTTATATAGGCAGAAGTCCAGAGAATGTACATGGGAATGAATATTCACAGGATATAGGATAATGGTGGAAGGAATGAAATTTATTTATTAATATGAGCTTATTAAGCAGAGATTTTGCATTTAATAGTGCAACTTGGGTAGTCAGAAAGGGCTGTCACAGAATTAGACCCATAAATACGGAGAACAAACTGATAGTTGCTAGAGGGAAGAGGGGTGGAAGGAGGCCAAAATGCATGAGGGGGACTGGGAGACACAGGCTTCCAGTTATGGAATAAATAAATCATAGGACTAAAAGGCACAAAACAGGGAATATAGTCAATGATACTGTAATAGTGTTGTGGGGGGACAGATGGTAGCTACAATTGTGGTGACCATAGTACAACATATAAAAAAGTTGAATCACTGTGTTGTACACCTGAAACTAATATAACACTGTGTGTCACCTATACTCGAATCAAAAAACTAGAAAGAAGAATGGGCTGTCTTGGTTGGTTGGTTAGCTGAAACATGAACCAGGAGGTAGCCTATAGTAAGCAAATTGGAAATACTGGACAGGCTTTAATTTAAGATATAGGAAGGGATTCAAAAGCTCAGGGAGATTATAGTGTTAGAATGGATTTATCACTTAATACCTATTCACCAACCCACCCTGGGAGAGTCCAGAAGACATATCTTTCACCAGTACTATAAGAAAGTAGTTTGTGAGGGGACCCCCAACTCAACATCCTTGAAAAGCTCTGTGATTGCTCTTCTATGTAGGCCAGAACTTACAGTAGGGACTGTAGTCACTGAATTCAGTAAACCAAATGTATTGTGAATAATTCCAGGATGGCAGGGGCCAAGTGACAGCATTCATCTGCTAAAGGCAAGGTGGGTGTGGTTATCACAATGGTCAAGAGTCAAAGCAGTAATCAGAACAATCCGACTCCTGTAAACCTATGGCGTTGGATAGTTGTTCAAAGTGTTCATAGAAGTAAAACAGATAGGAAGCCTACTCAATTCTTGATCTATATAAGCAGAAACCTTCCAGGTCAAGTACTCAAAAGTTCAACCTAAATCACAAAAACAGAATCATGGCACCTCAACCAATTCCCAGATTTCAGCTAGTTTACAGACCCAGAAGTTCCTGAATGAAGGGGAGGTAGGGCAGCCTTGAGGAAGTACCCTGACATATTGCCCCAAATTTGTACTATTTATCTTTCTTCTAGCCTTTCTCAAAGGGATCAATGGTCTTTAACCAAAGTAAATGTGCCCTGAGGAAAAGGAAATAATTAGACTTTTGGGGGGGGGCAGCACTGGACACTGATTCTGAACTGACACGAATTCTGAGAGATCCAAAATGTCACTGTGTCCCACCAGAGGGGGTGCTTAGGGAGTTCAGGTGATCAATGATTTTTTAGTTCAAGTTTGTCTCACAGTGGACACAGTGGGTCCCCAAGCCCATTCTGGTTTTTCCCTCCAGGTTCAGTAGGCATAATTGGAATAGATATACGCAGCAGCTGGTATAATCCCCACATCGATTTCCCAACCTGTGGAATGTGGGATATTATGGTGGAAAAGGCCAAGTGGAAGCCATTTAAGAAAATAATAAACCAAAGTAATGCATTCCTGGAGGAGATGCTGAGACAGGCACTGCCAGCAGTGATTTGAATGATGCAGGCATGGTGATTCTCATCCCATTCCCATTCAGCTGACCTATCTGGCCCATGTGGAAGATGGATCTTGGAGAATGACGCTGGATTATAAGTTTAACCAGGTGCTGCCTTCAACTACAGCTGCTGCACCAGATATGGTTTCACGGCCTGAGTAAATGAACACATCCCCTGGGACCTTATATGCAACTATTGGGCTGGAAAATGCTTTTCTTTTTTTTTAAATTCAAAACCTATTAGTAAAAACCACCAGAAACAGTTTGCTTTCAGCTGACAAGGGCAGCACTGTACCTTCTCTGTCCTACCTCAGGTAGATAGCAACTCTCCAGTCCTATGTCTGAATTTAGTTTGCAGGAATCTAAATTGTCTTTTCTTTCCTTCCATTAGATTTCATGTTGGTCCATTACACTCATGAAATTATGCTGCTTGGACATAGTAAACAAGAAGTAGAAACCATTCTAGACATATGAAGACATTTGTGTGTCAGAGGGTGGAAAATTATCTGACAAAAATACAGTGGCCTTCTAACTGATTGATATTTCTAGGGGGCCAGGGGTAAGGGGCATGTTGGGATGCTTCTTCACCTTTTAAAGTGAAGGAGATGTTGCTGCATCTGGTCTCTCAGAACAGGGCAATAGGGCAGCCCCGGTGGCGCAGCGGTTTAGGTGCCCACCAAAAGCTTGCTGTTAACTGGTATACCAAGCCGTAGTTGGGCATGCACAGCAGCCCCCCATCATCAAATGGAAGTGGAATGTATGTGATTGGAGTTTGAGAAGGACCTGATAGCACAAGGGAGTTACATGACTAATTGGCCCAAGTGCACTTGGTCGCCACACCTGCTATGATGCCTTCTCTCTCCCAGCATGAGGCTAGGATCTCATGGGGAATTCCCTATGATCATTTAACAGAGTAGGAGAAAACTGGGGCTTTGTAGGATATGCAGACATCATCTGTATATATCTATATCTCCAATTGGTTCTTTCTCTCTGGAGAACCCAAACATATATCGACCCCATAGGAATGTGTTGTGATTAGAATTCCAAGTGGCAAATTGGTGGGGAAAATATTTTTGAGTAAGTAGGATCTATAAGATGCTTTATTATTTTTTTAAAAGACTTAATTTATTTACTTGAGAGAGAAAGTGCGTGCATGCGTGTGTGCACACAAGTGAGGGGAGGGGTGAAGGAGAGGAAGAAGCAGACTTCCCGCTGAGCAGGAAGGCTGATTTGTGGGCTAGATCCCAGGACCCAGGGATCACAACCTGAGCCCAAAGCAGACACTTAACAGACTGAACCACACAGGCACCCCTATATAAGGTGTTTTAAATCATACCACCTAATGGAGAGTGTTGATTTTGCTTTAGTGAATTAAAAAAAACAAAAACAAAAACAAAAACAAACCCCCCCAAACCCTGACTAATTCCATCAAAAACACCCTGACATTTAGTGAGTCTCTTAGAAGATTCAGGATACCAGGAGGATTTTTTATTTACAACTCAGAATCTAACATTTACTCCTATGTTTTAATTTATTGTATTGGATCTCTAGTCCCACAAAATAGCTATATAGCCAAGTAGACTCAGAACTAGAATAACAGAATAATTGGATATAGTTTTGGCTTTAGCAATACCTCTGAGGGAATTGAGGCAAAATGTTGATGTCTATTTAATTTCAGTGGTGAGAAAATGTATCATATTAGTTTTGGTACTTTTTTTAGTTTGAATAGTTTCATTATGAAAAAGTAAAGAAGTAATTCTGCTTCCCTCACAAGCTCCAAACGTCTCTACGGACAATGTCTGAGAACACAATCCTGTGTCTTCTCAGCTTTGTTTCTCCCTGTTATCCCTTCACAATTGCATTATTTAATTACTGTACTTTTTAACTAAAATATTTTAAAACTAATTAGATACTGTTTTGTTTTAACCATTTTTCCAGATGTCTTTCTTGCTTACCAGCCAAATTTTGGAAGTGATGGCAAACAAGTTTGGCAGGAACTGCATGTTTAACTGTTTTATGGGCACTGTGTAATACCAATATTGTCATTTTAAATGTACTTTACTGTTCTCCTGGGTTTTTACACTCTCTGCACCATTTCCATTACTGTGATTCTGTGCCCTTTCCTGCTCATTTAAACTGAGACCCCTTATTATGTCCGACTTGTTAAACCAAAGGGAGTATTACTCTTGGACAATATTTACTTCAAAATTTTAAAAAATCTACTTATATCTCTCAAGCCATATCTCAATTACAGGAAAAAAAAAACTCTATTTCCAGGAAATGTGTAGTTGCTTACATTTATAATATAGATGAACAAATAGAGTATTGAAGTTTAAAACCTGAGTAAGATAATAAAAAATAAGACTAATTGTAGTTAACATTTATTGAGACCTTACTATGTTGCAGGCATTGTTCTAAGTCCTGTATTATCTCACTGAATCTTTTTAATAATCCCTTTGCATGGGCATTATGGCTATCTCCATTTTACAGATGAGAACACCCAGGCACAGAGAGGTTCTGTAATATACTCACTGGTTAGGTGGGTGGAGCAGAATTTACTTTTTAAATTCTATACTTGACTGACTTAATCACCAAAACTAGATTTGAGTGGGCTTGCTGAAAAGGTTAGATTTCTGCCATAGTTGTCCTAACTCTTCCTACGGGACTGACACAGTGTCTAAAACAGAGTCCAGGGACGCCTGGGTGGCTCAGCAGTTGAGTGTCTGCCTTGGGCTCAGCGTGTGATCCTGGGGTCCTGGGATTGAGTCCCGCATCGGGCTCCCTGCCTGGAGCCTGCTTCTCCCTCTGCCTGTGTCTCTGCCTCTCTCTGTGTCTCTCGTGAATAAATAAGTAAAATCTTTAAAAAATAAAAAAGGGTCCATATCTCTTACCCCTGCTTCTCAGTCAAGGAAATGTCATGTACTGCTAGATATCGGACGTGGTGGTACCTTTGGTGTCATGCTTGGGTGAGACTGACTCTCCTCTCCCATGAGCCCTGAATCTTCAGTCTTATTGGACCCAGCCCTGGTGATGGTCTACAGTGGGAATATCACACAGGGGGTTTTGCAAAGCCTTTGGCAGACAGGCGAGCGACCCGATCTGAACACATGGCTCTGCACGTAGTCAGGGTTTCAGGATTGCTTGATGTGTGTCAGGCAGACAGCTCTTCTGAGACCATCAGAACGAAACCATACATTTGTGCAGTGCTTTGTGGCTTTCAAAGCTCCTTATCGTAGAGGATCTCATTTGACCTTCCTCCCAATCCTTTGAGGCAGGCAGGAGTGGATTATCATTATCTCTACTTTTTACATTTTCGTGGAAACCTGAGTTTTCAAAGAAGATAAGTGATTTGCCCGCTCACAAAAGATGGAGCATTTCAAACACAGAGTCAAAGCTAGTCCAGCGCTGGACACCTGTCAGTTATGCTCAAAACAACAAAGCTAGTTGTCTATGGACTTGACCAAATGATCCATTTATAAAGGAAAAAAAAAAAAGAGAGAGAGAGAGAGAGAGACAAAAGAAACAATGCCTTCCAATAGCTCTGTTTCTCTATTTCTAAATCTTCCTACTGTCTGTCCAAGCCCGAAGCACTATGAAGTGACCCACTCCATAAAGGTGGCTGATGAGGAGACAGGTGTGGCTGATATCCCAGGTGCTCAGGTCCCCGAAGCTCCCAAATTCTGCCTTCAAGGCATGTCTTCTCGGACTGGCTCTAACCAACACCCTCATATATAATAACGAGAGCTTGTCAAAGTCTGTGGTAGCTTTTCAATATTTTTAAAGACATTTATTTTTTAGAAACTGTTATTTTGATTCCGACCAGCTTCAAAAAGGACTTGAATTTTCTGCGCTCTCCATATGACAGCAAGTCTGGTATTTTTTTCTGTGGTTGTATCAACTGTGGTAAACATTACTTTATGCAAGAGTAATGTTCTTGAAAGTTATCTGTAAACTAAATCATCAAAAAATGTGATTTGAGGCTCTTAAAGGAAGATTGCTTTTATAATAAGTATCACATACTTAGGTTGGTGAGTTTACAATTTTACAGTTGGCTTTATCAAATCAGAGTACACCTCAGAATTTGTGTGTGTGAAAGATTCTGTATGCAATTTGTAAATATATACTAATAAAATATTTTCTCTCATTACTCTATAGCCAGCTTGCTTATTTATTTATTTAATTAATTTATTTATTTATCTATAGCAAAAGAGCATGAGCAGAGGGAGAAGCAGAGGGAGAGGGGGAGAAATATCAAGTGACTCCCTGCATGCGCAGTGAGCCTGATGGAGATTCACAATCATGAGATCATGACCTGAGCCAAAATCAAGAGTTGACCATTTAATGGACTGAGCCACCCAGATGCCCCTGTAGCTAATATTCTTAAGTTATAAATTTGTACAACTACAGTAGTTATAACATGAATGAGCATGATTTTGAAAAACTTAACCGAAGACAGAGTAGCCATTAAAAAAATTAATATACGTGCCTATCACTGTTACTGGAAATCAGCGGAATTGACCATTTTCCGTACTTGCTTTAATAGGAGAACATGGTTCATTTTTTTTTAAATTCCATGAATAAGAAGGTAATTCTTTGGAAATTCGAATTTTTAAAAAATTAAAAAATTCTTAATTCCAATGTAGCTAAAGTCAGTGTTATATTTGCTTCAGGTGTGCAATGTTGTAATTCAACAACACCACATATTACTCAGTGCTCATCAAGATAAGTATACTCCCAATTCCCTTCACCTCTATCGCCCGTGCCCCCACCCACCTCCTCTTTGGTAATCGTCAGTGTGTTCTCTATAGTCAAGAGTCTATTCTTTGGTTTTTCTGTTTTTCCCGCTTTGTTTGTTTTGTTTCTTAAATTCCACATGTAAGTGAAATCATATGGTATTTGTCTTTCTTTGAGTGACTTTTTTCACTTAGCATTATACTCTCTAGCTCTATCCATGTATTTGCAAATAGCAAGAATTCATTCGTTTTTATAGTTGAATAATATTCCATTGCATATATACCACATCTTCATTACCCATTCATCAATAATTGATGGACACTTGGGCTGCTCCCATATCCTGGCTATTGTAAATAATGCTGCTATAAACATAGGGATGCATGTATTCCTTTGAATTAATATTTTTGTATTCCTTGGGTAAATACCCAATGGTACAATTACTAGATCTTAGGGTAGCTCTATTTTTAACTTGAGGAACCTCCATACTGTTTGCCACAGTGGCCGCATCAGTTTGCATTCCCATCAACAGTGCATGAGGGTTCCTTTTACCTCCCTCTGTAGAAAAAAGAGGGAGGTAAAAGAATTGTCTTTATGAAACAAAGTGAAAGCCATTATTCTGATTGAGAGCGGTCAAACATTTAAGAACCTTATTTGATTGTGTAGAATATCTCTTGCAGATTAGGAAAAAAAAGATAGCTTCTGTGTTTTTACTACCCAAATCTCGGTTATTTGAATATTTAGTTATCGATACATTTTATAGATAGTTGAAAATGATGGAATTGTGTGTATTGAAAAACCTTTCAGGACCCTGAAAGATGAAGGAAATCATTGGTAAATCCCAGCAAGAAAGTATCTATTTCCCCCCAATAAAGTACATTTAATTCTGATAGTCCTTTGTGACCATTTTGAAATAATTCTCAGGCTCCCTGGAGACTGACAATCCTGATTGCTTCATATGACAGTGGAGCAGTCTTGAAACCAGTTTGACATGGCCCAGCAGCTTCGACGGCTGAACAATTGAGTGGAAAAATCTATTATTGGAAAAATTGGATTTTCCTGCTATTTGCTTTCCCCAAAAGTTAAAAAAAAAATCATATCATAGTGACAGTTTATCCTAGTCTCTTGGAGGAGCTTATTTCAGAGTTTCTGTCAACTTTGGTAGATTCAAATGAGATATTTAAGAACTTTTAAGTCATAAAAACCTCAAAATTAAATCATCAGGACTTACACAGATTTCAAAAATGGTTAAATGTTATTTTTAAGTATGTATTTTAAAATCTGCGAGAGGCAAGCTGATCAACATAATATATGCTAAGGGATACTTAATGAAAGAATAGTACTACTTGAGAAGCTCATCTTAGAAATTCAGAATTTTGTCCAAATGCATCAATGCAAAAAATTAGGAAATGCCTAAGGGTCTGAAGACAACAAATTTTATTCAGCAAATCTTCCTTATCTACATACAAGACACTGGGGGGGGGGGGGTTATGAAGGTGAAAGACGTCTGTCTGTTCACATTGAGATGGGAAAGAGAAACACAAATTACAGATTAATGCAACTCAATACAGAGATGCCATTATAGACACACCAAGCATTGTGAAAGGATGGGAGTGTGTGAATTCCAACTTGGAGTCATCAATGCAGGTGCAAACCCTGATCCCAGACAGACAAGTTCTACAGGTTCTACTTTATTTAAAGATTGGCTTTGTGAAAAACACTCTTCCAGCAGGTTCCAGCATTTTCTTTCAGCTCCAACACAGACCAAGAAGAGCAGAACTGAGTATAATGACTGTCATATTTCCATTGTATGCGTTCCTTTCTTTTCTTTTCTTCCCTCACAAAGAGAAAAAGGAATGTTAATTTGAAAACTCTCCCCAGGGCCATTGGCCTCCTTTACTCCCATCACTGATCTTTTAGGTTAGAGTCTGAAGTTTATGTTTCACTTTTAAACATAAACTTGGTTCCCATTCACTTTAAGCCCTAGCCTGATCTATTTCAGTGATTGCTTTGCTATGAAACACTTCTACTGATAGGATACTGAGAACATCATTGATTCTGTGTCCTTGAGTTTTAATTCTAGGAAACCACCACTTAGTCACCTTACCTGCAGAAGTTACAGGACACAGGGTATTAGACATGTCAAACAATGAATCATGAGCCACGTTGCTTTCCAGAATCTAGTTGCTACCGGCTCCACAGATCACCTTGTTTCCTGCGTGTATGTTAAGTGCCATTCAGAGGACAGGGAAAGAAAAGAATCGGAATCCTTAACAAGGCAACTCAATTTATAGAAAAACCAACTGCTAATGTAAATGCTTTTCAGTTTTGAAAGAACTGATATTCTGAAGTCAGCTCTCACATGAGTCAAGGGCTCTCTCTCTATAGGTTCCCACCCATGCTGCAGAACAACAGGTACTCCTGCGGATCTGGGGAGCTGTGGGACAATGTGTGGGGCAGTCTGTGATTCCGGGTCATGGGAACCAGGGCCAGCTCCAGGCTTCCATGAGAGAAAGGCCTGGCTGGCACTTTCCCCCGACTGGTCAGAGCTGGGAGTCAGGAAGGCTGAGTTTGTGCTTGCTGCTTTTGTGGGATGATGAGAGCAGTGCCAGTGCCAGCCATGGATGAGAAAATATCCGAGATCGGACTCCAGCTCTTTGAAAGACTGACTGCTTTATGCCTTGCACTCTTTGCCTTAATGTCACTCCTCAGAGAGAACATCCCTGACCATCTTACACAGCAGCCACTCTCTTCCTCTGTCTACCTCATCATTCTGTTTCATTCATTCCAAGAACTTGTCACTCACTGGAATATAAGCTTCATAAGTGTAGGGGCCTCACAGATTTTGCTCATTACCATATCTTCAGCCCCTAGTACACAGTTGGCACACAGAAGTACTCAATAGATTTTTGCTGAGAGGACAAAACAGAGATAAAATTGGATCTTAAAAAAAAAAGACTATTGTAAGAGTGAAGAGATATAACAGTCACTAATCAGGGAGGGGAAGAGTGCTGATTTAAGCTACTCTCTCTCCTGAATGCCCCTCCTCACAGCAGATTCTGATATACCTCCTAGGGGACCAAACCCTTCATCAAAAATCTCTGTGGTGCAAGAAGAGATATTATCAATGAACATGGGCTCTGCTTATGAATGGATTGGAGATGGGAAAAAGGCTGAGAACTTCTAGCTTAATGAAAAGAACATGAGAAAGGAGTTTAAAAATGGACTCCACTGCTGGTTAGTGGAGGTGTGCATAATTAACTGGTTTACTCTTCCATCGGATATGGATAATGGTACCTATCTTACAGATTGCTGTGAGATTAGAAATAACACTATATGTGAATGTACTCAGCACAGTGCCTGGTCCAAAGAAGCTGCTTAATACCTGTTGGCTGGACGTGAATATGTATGATCTTGGGTACCTACATCACCTCTATCACCTCAGTTTCCTTATCTGTAAAAGGGTGGTAATTCCAACTCACAGGACACTGTGAGGAATGAATGAGATAAGATAGTACAGCCACTTATGAACTACTGAGTGCAGTTCAAGCATGAGACTCTACTCCTGGCTTCACCAGGAGCTAAGTGACTGAGTCAATCTTTGGTGCCTCTAAATCTTTATCGGTAAAAAGAAGATTTTTATCTCATTATCTACTTTTTCACTCTGAGGATAAAATGAGATAGGAGTTTGGAAGATGTTTTGTAAAAGTGAAAAGCATTATGAAACATGAGCTTTTTGTCATTACTATCATCAACATCAAAATGACAGCTCCAATGGCTCTGGTGACAGCTCAATTGAACATGAAGGGTCCTATTAGAACCTGCATGACAATAACTTTTCAGTCATAGATCAGCCTGGTGATATGGAAAGTATATAGAATTAATGGTAGTTCCTTATACTCCACAGAAGAGAGCTCAGTATCTCAGTAAATGTCGAATGGAAAGAATGAAGGATTAATTCTCAAAAGTAGCCAGCCCAGTATGTATTCAGTAATGAAAATGTTATGATGAATGTTAACCATTCTCCTACTATGACTTCAGATATCTTCCCTGTCCCTCACTCCTCAGCATTTCTGATGAGTCAATGCCAGGAGTGCCCTGGAGTTACAGTTCCAAGAGTTAAACATCAAAGTATGGCAAGGAAGGCCAGGTGCATTACCATACAGGATATCAGGCCAAGGACAAAGAGGCCTAAATCCTTATCTGAGGCTTCTGGCTTCCATTCAGATGGAAGCCAAAGTAAAGTTTTCTATTATCAGTAAAAATAATATGTTGATGTGGTTGGGAGACTATTTACCAATTTAAGATTTTTTTTTTTTTAGTTTAAATAAATAGTTTAAAAATTTGAAAAATTACAGAGCACAATGTCTAATCTGAGAGAGAAAGAGAGAGAGAGAGAGAGAGAGAGCACACAAGAAAGAAAAGCAAAGACTCCTAATTCTGGGAAATGAACTAGGGGTGGTGGAAGGGGAGGAGGGAGGGGGGTGGGGGTGAATGGTGACAGGCACTGAGGGGGACACTTGATGGGATGAGCACTGGGTGTTATTCTGTATGTTGGTAAATTGAACACCAATAAAAAATTAATTTATTAAAAAAAAAAGAAAGAAAAGCAAAGCACAGCTTTCTGGTCCCTTAGAAGCATTCATATACATGCAAAAGGGGCAATCACAATGTTAGCAGAAACCAGTATTGTCAATATACAAAGTAATTTTATATATTGATTGAAAGAAGATAATTCTAGTCAGAATTTTGGCAAAGATAAATCTAGGTCCTTAAAAATACAGTCTATTTCATACTTAATTACTGAAGATTATTTTTCCTCTGAATTAATGTAAGTAAGTAACCACATTTTTTAAAAAACGACACATCTCAATAGAGACAGGCTCTACTTGTCTATTTATGTAGTGAAGTAAAGTAGACTTGAACAATCTAATGAGAATAATAAGCATTTAATTCCTCCTGGTATGACTGTATTATCAGGAGCCTGCAAACTAGCTTTAATCAAGGGGGATCAATTTAAAGATGCATCTGCAAGTCTTAACTAAAGTGCTTAATGATTCAGTTGCATGGAAGCTTGAAATGTAAAGAGTGGATACGGAAACTTTATTTTGTAGTTAACTCTAAAGGCAGCTCTAATGAATATTCACAAAAAGAATGACTGAAATGAATGAAGTAGTATTCAAAAGACAAGAAGAATGAACAACTACCCAAAAAGAACTTTCAATGGAGAGAAATGCCTTCATGTGCTATATACACAAATTAATAAAAGGATGTTACTCCCATTAGGCAAATTATTATTGTTATGGAATCTTATACATCCATTTATCATGCTATAGCTATGTGACTTAAAAACAGATACAACATTAATTTATCTGAAGGGCAGATGATTACAGCTGCTTTTAGCAGGAAAGAACAGAAGAGGCAGTGTTTGTGAGTGCCTGTAGTTCAACAAACATTTATTCAGCACTCAGATGTGGGTCAGACTTTGGGACTCATGCTGGGGATAAAACAGATGAACAAGGCAGGGTCTTGAAAGCTCTTTCAACTGATTCTCTCAATGAGCTCATGGTCATTTAGGGGGATGGAAAAGTCAGAAGATAATGATTTAGAGCTCACTGGACACTCTATTAATAAAGAGTGCAAAAGCCTAGCCACACATCTATACTCACTTTTTAAAGTTACTATACTAACTGTTGTTGAGTGCCTTCTATAAAAATGCAGTGGGTAGGGGTGCCTGGGTGGCTTAGTGGTTAAGCATCCGCCTTCAGCTCAGGTCATGTTAGGGTCCTGGGATTGAGTCTCACATTAGGCTACCTGCTCAGCAGTGAATCTGCTTCTCCCTCATCCTCTGACTCTCTTCCTCTGCTCATTCTCTCCCTCTTTCTCTAATGAATAAATAGAAGATCTTAAAAAAAAAAAAAAACGCAGTGGGTAGACAACACTAATTCTAAAATATGTAAGATGTTGTACTCATTGGACATCTTAAAAGAGTATTTAAGTTCCTTAAAAAGACACAGATGTTTCAACATTTAAAAAGGGGGATCTGAATAAGGTAAGATAAATTAAATTCAAATGTGTTTTACTTTAAGTCATCTCAACTTTTTATTTTGGAATGCTTTGTATAATTATATTTTTTGAACAGGAAGGATAATTTACACATCATGTTATCTCTTCATTGTAAAATACAGAAGAGAAATAATCACCATATTGTACACCTGAAACTAATATAACACTGTAGGGTAACTATGCTGGAATTAAAATAAAGACTTAAAAAAACACAAAGGAGAAATAAAAAGTGTATGTACAGATGACATCAGGGAGAAGAGACTTATACGTGGAAGTGCTACATGAGTTATAGTAACTGTTTTCAGCATCTAAAAAAGTGAGAGAAGCAGGGGTCCCTGGGTGGCCCAGTCAGTTAAGCATCCAACTTTTGATTTCAGTTTGGATCATGATCTTAGGGTTGTGGGATTGAGCCCTATGTCAGGTTCCACTGCACTGGGCGTGGAGCCTGCTTGAAGTTCTCTTTCTCCCTCTCCTTCTGTCCCTCTTCCCTACCCCCCACCTCAAAAATGGAATAAGTGGGCATAAAATGAAATAATGTGGCTTACCCAACCATCCTTAACTCCTCTTTCTCTTCCTCCATTAGAACTGTTCAATCCTTAAAATTTCTCCAGGTTCAAATTCCAACACATTTTCTTTCATTTCCTCCTTCTGAATGAACATAAATGAATTTTATTTTCATGGTTCACCTTCCCCACAATTTATGCACGTTCTGATATCCTAATTTGGATTTTCATTCTATTCACTTTTCACATTAATTCTCAACTGACTGACCCTCTTCATCTGTAATTATTACCATGAAGGTTTTGAATATCATTAAACTCTTCTCACCGACTGCATTAACTTTAAGGTAATTTGATTAATTTGGCAAGCCACGGGTAGATGCAGATTTAACACCTCACAGAATTTGTGCATTATCACTATTTTGCAGCAAGTAGATCTAAAAGATAAATGTAATCCTTGGAGACCAGATAAAAACAAGGCTGCTTGTTTCCCTGTGAGATTTCAAGTAATTTTGTTAAGCTTTCTAAAGTGTGTTCCAAATTGTTTCCCCCAGAATTACAAATAGAGCATTCCTCTGCATTCCCCTGCAGTCTTGGTTTAATAACTTTTCATTTCTGTGGAGTGTGTGTATTTCCAGGGCTCAGCCAAAGGTTCTTCACTTGGGAAAACACAATGACTTGGAGGCAGCAAAACTTATCAGCTGATAAATTGTAGAACAATGTAGCCTGCCAAAACCTTTACTGTGGAAAGGCTTCTGTTCTCTTCAACATTCATCAGGGACAAGACCATGTTAGAGAGAGAGAGAGAGAGAGAGAGAGAGAGAGAGTGGTTTTCCCAAAGCCGTACTTCACTTCCACATCCCTGGCTGCATCATATTCAAACAAAGTGGCTATTATCAAAATGATGTGGGAGTTGATGGAGAATGCTGAAGAGCCCATTAGAGATCTGACAAAAAGGAATACGTGTTCCTGGCAAATGTCAACATTCTTCCTTTGGAGGAACAAAGAGTGGGTTATAAAGTTTTCTTGCGTAGAATCCTTTTAGACACAGGTATCCCCTCAGGCAAACAGTCTTAGACATCCCCCAGGCATAGTAGCCCCTGTAGGAGTCACCAGGTACTACAAGAAGCTGTGATAGAACCATGGCACAGGGAAGACAGAAGGCAGATGGTAAGAGGAAGAGAGGGAGGACAGGTAACATACTACACAAGAGTTCTGGGAACAGGGAGAAGGAGATAGGATAAGAAAGTGAAAAAAGCACCAATCATGGCAGAGAGCTGTGAGGCTCGGGTGCCACTGAGGGACTATGGTGTCATAGAATGGCCATCCTTCATGTACATGCATGAGGCTTTGTTGTAAACATAAAACATATGAAAACATAAAGCCAAAAAAAAAAAAAAGTCCTACTGATGCTACCTACATTGGTAAGCCTCAATATTTACTTGATTTAGGTTAGTTGGGTTCACTGAACTACTGTGTTGATTCCTATTTATCCTGTGGACCTCTAAGACCAGTGAGGTTTTTTTTCTCTCTCTCTCTTAAAGACTACTATATAATGAGTCTTTCTTATTTTGATGGCTTCTGGGTCTATTTCTTTCCAGTGGGAAAGTGTGTGTATTTCCTTAAGGAAATGCATTTTTTCCCAAATAATCAAGATTCTTTACTAAGAACTCAGTGAGACTTTCATTACCTTGGTTAACCTTCTAATTTGATATATAATAACTGAACTCTACTACTGGATAATGTCTTAACAATTGTTTTACATTTAGATGATATTTTAGTTACTTGCTAGGGAACAGAATTAAATAATGTCAAAACTATTAATAAAGATGAAGTAAATTATCTTAATTTTCTATTTAGTTTTTGGATTAAAGGGGAGGAAATGGATGTTTGCAATGTTTTGGTTTGGACAAGCTGATTTTCGCAGAACTTTGAGACCTCACCTATCCAGATGCTCTCTGAAATGGCTTCAGGGGTGCCAGACCAACTACTCAATGATTTTAAATATTATATCTTATTTTATTAAAAGATAACATAAATTCAAAAATTCTTGGCAAAATAATCAATGTATTCACTACGTTAACAGACTAAAAAAGAATTACACAATAACCTCAATAAACACAGAAAACACATCCGACAAAATTCAACATTCATTCTAATTAAATACTAGCAAAATAGGAATAGAAGGGCTTCCTCAATCCAGTAAAGAGTATCCACGGGAAACCTACAGTTAGCATCATTTCCAATTATGAAATGCTGAGTATTTTCTCTTATGATCAGGAAAAAAGCAAGGAAGTCCATTCTTACCACTTATATTTAATAGTGTTCTGGAGATCCTAATCAGTGGAATAAGGCAAGAAAAATAAATAAAAGGCTCATAAATTGAAAAGAAAGGGAATAAACTACTTCTATTTACAAGTGGCATAATTACATAAGTAGAAAATATTTAAAAATTTAAAAAATAATTATTAAAGTTAATAATTAGATTATATTAAATTGGCAGGATATCAGGTCAATATACAAAAATTGGTAACATTCTATGTATTAGCAGTGAAAGATAAAATTAAATAACATTTCCATTAATAATAGTATTAAAAACACAAAATAAATTTTAAAAAGGGATTTTAAAAAGAGGAATAAATACTTAAAGATGTACAACCTCTCTACTGAAAACTATAAGATACTGCTGGCAGAAGTTCAAGCTTGGATTGGAAGACTCAACATGATTATCAATTTTCTGGATATTGATCATAGACTCAGTGAATTCTGATAATAATCTCATCAAAGCTTTCTTGGGTAAAAATAAAATTTTAGATTTTTATGAAAATGAAAAATATCCAGAATATCCAAAACAATTTGAAAAAGCTTTAAAACTTAAAAGCTTATTATCAAGTTCATTAATCAAAATAAGGTGGTAGTGGCATAAGAAGAGACAACTAGATCAGTGGAACAGAATGGAGAGCTTAGATATAGACCCACACTTACAAGGATACAGATCTTCCTCAACTTAGGATGGACTTCTGTATTGATTAACCCATCATAAACTGAAAATATCCTAAGTCAAAAATGCATTTAATACACTTAGCCTACTGAACATTATAATATGTTCAGGATGTGCATTAACCTACAGCTTGGCAAAATCATCTAACACAAAGCCCATTTTTAAATAAAGTATTGACTAACTCATGTAATTTATTGGATACTGTACCGAAAATGAAAAACAGAATGAATATACGGGTACAGAATGGTTGTAAGTATATCAGTGTTTTATCCTCATGATTGCAGCTGACTGAGAACTGTGTGGTTCATTACTTCACCAAGCACCATGAGAGAGTATTGTACCACATATTACTAGGCTAGAAAAAAATCAAAATTTAAAATTTGAAGTACAGTTTTTACTGAATGTCTATTGCTTTTGTATCATCATAAAATCAAAAAATTTTAAGTTGAACCATGAAAAGTCAGGGACTTTCTGTGTTTTTTTTTTTTTTTTTTTGATAGATGTGCCAAGATAATTCAATGATTAAAAAACAGTCTTTTTAACAAATATTGCTGGAACAACTGAATAACTATATGGAAAAAGTGAACTTCACACACGGAAATTAAGTTGAGATGGATCATAGACCCAAATGTAAAAGCTAAACCTATAAGTCTTTCAGATGGAAAGAGAGAATACCTTCACAAACTGAGAGTAGGAGAGGACACAGCAAATATGCACAAAATTGAAAACATGATAAACTAGTCTTCACCAAGATTAAAAACTTCTGTTCATCAAAAGACACTGTTGAGAAAATGAAAAGGCCATCTACACCATAGGAGAAAATATCTATAAACCATTTGAAAGAACTTATATCCAGAACATTAAAAAAATCTGCTACAAAATAATAAATGGCATACAAATCAATAAAAATGGGCAAAATATTTGAACAAACACTTCACAGAAGAAGAGATATGAGTGACCATTAAGCACACAAAAAACTGCCCAACATCATCACTCTTTGGGGATTTATAAAATAAACCAGAGTAATACAATACTACACATCTACCAGAATGGCTAAAACTGAAAAAATTGACAATATCAAATGTTGGTGAAGATGTGGAGCAACTGGAGCTCTTATACTTTGCTGATGCAAATATGCAATAGTTCAACCACTTTGGAAAATGTTCTGGTAGTTTCTTATATAACTAAACATACACCTACCTGTGACCTAGCAATTCCATTTTTAGATTCCTACCCAGGTATAATGAAACATATCCACAGAAAGACTTATTCAAGAATGATCATTGCAGCTTTATTAATAATGATCATTAACTGAAAATAACAAATGTCCATCAGCAGGAGAGCAGATAAACAAACTGGGTACATTCATATATTGGAAGGTAAAAAGAACTAGGGTACATACAACATCATTAATGGATCTGAAAAACATGCCAAGTGAAAGAAACCTGACATAAGAGTTCATTCAACATATGAAATTTTAGAACAGGGAAAACTATAATCTTGGATGGAATAAACCAGAAGAGTGGTTGCCTCTGAGAGTAGGAGTTGGGAGTTGATTGGGAAGAATGGGAGTGAATTTTCTAGGGTCCTAAATTTTTACAGGCATTTGAGCTATTTGGATGTATATATTTTCCCAAATTCACTGAATGGAATGCTTAAGATTTATACTTTACACTATAACGAAATATTGAACTCTAGTTAATGATATGCATGCTAAAGTGCTTAGGTGTTAAGGTCACTGGTGCCCGCAACTCACTTTGAAATGTATAAAAAGATGGATTAATGGAAGGATGGATGAAAAGATACATGATAAAGCACAAACGTGTTAATTCTAGAATCTACGTGGCAGGTAGATGAGGGATCACTGCACAACTCTTTCAAATTTTCCTATGTTTAAAATTTTTCATAATAAAATTTTGTGAATAAGGGGAAAATAACATGTACTGCAATTGTCATCTGTAACACACTGTACTCTTGGGCCTTCACAAATAGTAACCAATAATTTGCATATATCATTTCAAAGGGAACCTGACTGGTCAGCTGAAAGATGAGTGAGCGTTTTAATTTCTATACATCTCCTGAGAGTCTCTGCAAGTACATTGCTGGGCATCTCACCTTTTCCACTTAGGATTGAACATTAAAAAGGTCTTTTATTTATAGCACTGAATCTACTATCAATTGTTAAGCTAAATACTGCATTACAAAAAGTGTAGTTTTGAGCTATAAATCTTGCAGTCAGCTAGTAAAGAGACATAACTTTTAACCCCCAAGAGCTATAGCACATCCTGTAAGCAAGCTTTAGCTCTAGCTTAGCCACATAGTGACTTCCAGGAAGGTGGAAACTCTGTCTTAATTCACTACTGTGTCACTGACGCAACTTCCCTGCACATGGTAGATGCTCAGTATTTATTTAATATATAGTATGCATTTAATACAATAATTACCTCTTACATTAAATGGCAGGGTAACTTTATGGATTGGATTCAGTTTTCTCACTAGAGGTATAATCCAATTTGTGTAGTTTGCCTCTGAATGGAGTAAGTTAGATAGCTATAAAATACAAAGTAAGTGGTCAATACTAATGACAATAACAATGGCCAATGTTGGCTCAGTGGCTGGTCTTTAGTATCTGGGCCTTCAGAAAATGGGGGAGAGATAAGCATAAGCTAAGATCAGGCAATGTAGTCCAGGCCAGTAGACTTCTCGAATGCTTCCAAAATCCATTTTTAAAATCCTCAAAAACTTAGTCAAAGAATGAGGACCCCATAGGAAATTGGTGGGCAAGGCACACACAATTAAATTAGGAGACTTCAAATCAAATTCTACTTTAGAGGTCCTGGGGGCTTCTGTCGGATGAGCATCTGAGTCTGGGTTTTAGCTAGGTTATGATCTCAGGGTTGTAAGATCGAGCCCTGCATCAGGCTCCCTGCTGGGCAGTTGGCCTGCTTAAGATTCTCTCTCTCCCTCTGCCTCTCCAATCTCTCTCTCTCAATCTCCTTCTTTAAAAAAAAGAAAGAAAGAAGAAAGAAAGAAAGAAAGAAAGAAAGAAAGAAAGAAAGAAAGAAAGAAAAAGAAAATTCTACTTTAAGCTCAGGAGTAGCCAAGCATGGTTTTTTGGCTGACCACTCTTAGTTGTTCATCAGTTGACTTTGACTTTATCTGCTCATCTGTCCATCTACCTATTCTAACTCTATTCAGAGCCACACCTAAATGCAGAGTGAGAAAGATAAGGTATAGAGTGGTTTCTCCTGGGGGCACTGTCCAGTGGCATCCAACATGCCCTAGGGTTGGGCACAGGTGGGCAGGCCCCAAGAACATATGCCGGGGACTGGCCAGGAGAAATAGTGAAACAAGGTTAATAGTGCAAAATAGGAGATGATAATGTAATAGGACTGGATATGAACAATACAATATAATGTGATATAATACAATATAGTATCAGACATTTTAAGGCTTTGAGATATTTTTAGATATTTTATTTGATTCTCCGAACATTATTGCCTGGCTGCCTTGAGGCATAGAACCCACAGGTAAAGGTAGGGGGTGCCACTGGCTGGAGAGAGAGAGTGAAGATGGGGTAGCCGAAGGCAGACTCTATCTACCATGAAAGGGAATCCAGTGTTCAAACATCTGTTGAAGTGGGATGGAAAGTGACAAGGATTGTAACAGAAGCAGGTTAATCACACATGGTTCTATGGAGCCTTCTTGGCAGTGGGACTCACTAGGACCTACTCCGACCTGGAGAAGGCCTTTTGAGAACAAATCTATAATACCATGAACCTTAAAACACAAATCACAATGACTCATTCTAAAACTACTTTCCTAGAAAAGCGGGCTACAACTGTTCCTTGACCCATGGGGCACAAGCAACCAATATTAAATGACTTAGAAAAATGCCTTAAATAATTGTCTTCTACTGCCTTTCTTTATCTCAGGTACCATTCGCCCCTATATCCTATACAGGTTTCTCCTGACATCTGAACGTAGAGCATTCCTACAAAAATGTTTGTAAGCTGAAATGGTATAAAGCAAAGATGCAATTACCATTAATTTATATGGAAAAGATTTTGAGTATTTCTAGACCTCAAAAATAATATTTCTTAAGCTCTTTTGATACCTTAGGACACATCTTACTAATGGAGGCATGAAATAAATAGAGATAGAGCACAGATGCTGCTCACAGGCACAGCTCAAAGCTACCAGGGCTCGATGCCAAGATGCTGAGTATGGTTCCCCAGAAGGAGCTTGATGGGGCCATTCTCACCATTCAGGGTACCTGCAGCCTCTACAGAGACTGGCTGCAAAACATACAGTGAACTTTCACTTTTCACCTTTTTCTCACCAAAGCAAAAATTGGATTTCTTTCAGTGAGTGAAAACAGGTACTAATGTAGGTCTTTTGTAAAAGGAAACTTTCAAAAAGCAGGAGACATCTGCATGTCTCAATAAAAACTGATTAACCGACAGAGTTTTCTTCCAGATTTTCGTTTTTTGCTTCCTTCCTAGAGAAACAGACTCAGATATATATTTCTCACTTCCCCATGGTTGAGGGGGGAAAAAAAGAATCTGTATTACACTGGCATGCTTTAAATATTTATTAAAGATGTCAGAATGCACTAGGGGTCTTGGGGCAGAATGGACACAGTGGTGGTTTTCTAGGAAGTCCAAGGTGATAATGACAGTGACCACTCACAGAAACCACAGAGCAATATGCCTCACGTTATGGAGAATAAACCCTATCTCCTGCTTAGGTGTTTGCATTCAATTTATGAAACCAGAAGAGAGCTTCTAGCAAAACCGAGTATCAAGGGGGACCCTAGTGGAAACCACCTGCAAGTTTAAATAAAATTTCTGAGGCAGCCTGGGTGGCTCAGCCAGTTAAGCATCTGCATTTGGCTCAGGTCATGATCACAGGGTCCTGAGATCAAGCCCCATTAGCCCATGTCGGGCTCCACGCTGGGTGGTGAGTTTGCTCTTCCTCTCCCTCTGCCCCTCCCCCAGCTCATGCTCTCTATTTTCAAATAAATAAATAGCTCTTAAAAAAATTCAACAGCTTTAAAAGCAAACCAGTAAAAATTCATTTCGCAAAGGAAATTTATACATGCACACAAGTAGACATATATACATTTATAAATATATAAACTACATATACTCATACTTGTATTTATCTATATCTAACTATACCTATATCTGTATCTATATTTATTTATATACTGCTGTAACTCAATAATCCATCCATGTAGCCCACTTTCCCAAGCACAGAACATTCTATGTCTTAAAATAGAAAGTATCATTGATTAGGTTTCTTAAACTATCCCAACTTAAATAAAATCTCAAACAAGTTTTAAAAGCTAGAAGCAAACCATCAGGTTGAAACCTACTGTAGCGTTGCCTCAGAGGAGGGATGTGGGTATTTTGCCTGTGTCCTACTTCATCCACTGCTTCCACCCCTGGCCTGGAGAATTTTTCCCAGGGGCGTTAGAAAGACCCTCTAAGTACTTAAGAAAACTCCATCTACTTAGGTTATATAATTTTAGTTGCCCCTAGAAATACCTTCACAGAATTACAGTTTAATACCATTCTCATTAGAATGCTTTTTATGGGCACTTGGATTACTGCTACCTTGGCTCTGCTATGTCCGGTTACCACTCCGCTATCTGCTCTTCTCTGTCTTGTGAAAATATATTTTTTCATTTGAAACAGTCTTTCTAGTTTTTTGGGTGGGAGTGGTGGGTAGTCAGGCGTTGTATTACATTATTCCTGCATTGTCACTGTACTGGGGTTTCTGAAGGGACTGCCATGTGTAACTGGTATCCTACTTATGTTTTTAGCTAGCCCTAGTCTCCGTTTAAACAAAAAAAATTTTTTTTTAATTTTTTAAATTAAAAAACCTTTTTTTATTGAGGTATAATTGACATCCTAGAGTTTTTTCACTTTTAACTATTTTAGGTACCTTTAAAAAAATCTTTATTATAATTATCCTAATGTACTTTAATCCAATCTAAGATTATAAGACAACATTATTCTATGAGGAACTCAGAAAGAAAAACACTGCCAATTAACCTACGAAACAATGCTACAATCTATTCATTTTATGACGCATACTGATTTCAGAGAAATATAAATGAGAAATGTATATTTTTAGAATTGATAAAATATGGTATCTGTCTTGTATTGTTTGCTCCTCATATCCTGTTTGAAGGCAGGTGGGAATGTTTATAATAAATAAGCAAATGAGCCTCCACACTGCACTGAGTTTCCCACTTGGATTGAGTGCAAGCTATTGACAAAAAGGGCAGGCTCCCTACACCTCTGTCATATGCGTTCGTATCCTGGTCACACGGGGACACACTCATAGTCTGAGAAGTGTCTGAGATGTACACAGTGAAAAGTTTTTTCCTCCGACATCTGTATCTTTAAATCCCACAACAATTATAGACCTTGCAAATGACACACACTCAACATAGATTTGTGGAATTAATCTCTAAGTAACTTAAATGACAAATGTACAGAAAAAAAGCCTTTAGGCAAACTTCTACTGGCTACTTTTTAAAATAATATGCCAATTCAGGGATGCCTGGGTGGCTCAGCGGTTGAGCATCTGCCTTTGGCTCAGGGCGTGATCCCGGGATTTGGGATCAAGTCCCACATTGGGCTCCTTGGAGGAAGCCTGCTTCTCCCTCTGCCTGTGTCTCTGCCTCCCTCCCTCCCTCCCTCCCTCCCTCCCTCCCTCTCTCTCTCTCTCCCTCTCTCCACCCCCTGTGCCATGTCTCTCATGAATAAATAAAATCTTTAAAAAAAATAAAATAATATGCCAATTCAAACCACTGATTAAATTTAAAGTATGTTTTGATACTATTTAATGATAGTAAATATTTCACTGAACACAATGCCTGACCCAGAGCAGGTCTTCAGTGAACATTTGCTGAATAAGTACATGAAATTACTAGATCTTTCTAAAGTCATCATGAAACAGAACTTTGAAATGTTAACTGGTACAGTTGAAATGGACAAAACACCTCACTGTTCATTCAGATGATTCTATAGTCTTGATTCTTGTACCACTATAGAGTATCACAGCACCATGTGGATGATGTTTTTTAAGACTAGTCAACACAGTATGGACTTCAACACCAGGTTCTGTTCTAGCCCAGGAGCCAGACAGCCTTGTGACTTGGGCTGACAGCTACAGCTTAGGACCCTCATCCAGACAAGGAAGGAAACTAAGTGAGGTGCTTGACCCTTTCAGCCTCTGGTGTTGAGTTTTTAAAAACTTACAGATGAAGTCATGAGGAGATCTCTCATTGAATTGCCATGCAAGCCTGACCACTTTGCTTTCCGAGGAAACCAAGAACAGATGTTCAGGGACTCTTGGGTGGCTCAGTGGCTGAGCCTCTGCCTTTGGCTCAGGTAATGATCCCGGGGTCCTAGGATCAGGTCCCACATTGGGCTCCCCGCAGGGAGCCTGCTTCTCCCTCTGCCTATGTCTCTGCCTCTCTGTGTGTCTCTCATGAATAAATGAATAATCTTAAAAAAAAAAAAAAGAAAGAACAGATCTTCATATCCTTCAAACATACCTTTTCTCATTAACATTCGTGGAACAGCCTTTTATTAAATACTCTGCCTTTGGTAATAATCATAGCTTCCTTGAAAATGAACCTATCAAACAAAATATCAACAGTAATGATTTTAGGTAAGCGAATACTATTTAGCTAATAACAAGGACTGAATTTAAACCAGAACATAATTCAATTGATGGTGTTATATAATGACACCTCTGATCACTAAATCTCTCCCTAATGGGGCCCCCCAGCAGTTTGTAGGAAGGAAATCTGTTGTAGCTCTGATATGACAGCCTATTTTTCCACTCTTTTAAGCACCTCATAAGGATACACTCACGTGGAAAATACCTTAATTGCCTATTACTCGGCACAATCTATTAAGCACAGAGAGTAGATTTTCACTAATAAAACAATATAGTTTAGGAATGCAAAAATAAATTTCTCTGACATAGCCAAAGGGGAACAAAACCCCTTAATTTAAATGTTTGATAGTTTATCATCCAATAGGAATTTAATGACAATCCGAAAGTAGGAGTTCAGTGTAGGAGGGACTAGCTAACTCAAATTGCAGACTCTGAACAGAAAGAAAAACCTTAGAAAAGGGTGAAATATTTGAGCATGGGTAGAAAATAAATTATATGTGGTCTCACAATGAAACGCAGTGACTCAAAATTCTAAGATCCTGTAAACACAAAGGTTAAAGTACACAGGAGAAGGATGTGATTCTTTTCTTCACATGCATCAAGATAACTCTAAGTAGAATACAGCGTTTTCAATGTCAAAGGAGGTAAAAAAAAAATCTTGGCATGAATTCAGAGAATGGCAGCAGCAAGTGATTAACACAAACCAACTGAATTATGAGACAAGATTAAAGGAGTTTATCACGGGTAGGCAGGGCACGTGTGACCCAATGCCACAGAAGAGAAAGGTAGGAGAGGATTTTGAGATGTAAGAACATTAGTTCCACTGTTGCTTCTGTTTACGTGGTAGAGAAACTGAGGCACAGAGGAAGGTTATATGATTGATCTGAGAGCTTCAAGCAGAAGTGTGCTGAGATGAACACTTAGCTCTAATTTCCAGTTTTTTGGGTATCCCATCAGGTAAGATAATCAGAGAAAATCGAGCTCACGTAAGCATTTCTCTCATTAAAGTGCTGGGGGGTTTGGGGATCTTGAATTTTCCTTATTTTTTCATTTGCTTACTTTTTCCTTACTTCATTTCATTTGATTTTCCTTAATTGGTCATTACTCTGTTTCTGGACTGCTAGCCGTATGAGCCAAGTGCTTTTGAGTTTTGGCTCTAGACTATTTAAATCCCTAAGCAAGAATGAACTTTCTAAAACAGAAACTTAATGGTGGCACTGTCACCTTCCTTTCCCAAAGCCTCTTGCTGTCGCAGCTGTCCTCTCACAGTGACAATGAGGTGGGCACATCTTTGACTCCTTGAAGACATGCTCCATGTCTTGCTCACTTCTGTATCCCTTGCAACCAGCACACAGTCTGGCACATGCTAGGTGTCTAGCAACACCAATTTAGGTGTTCTAAATATTTGTTGAATCATAAAGCCAATACAGTTTTCAAAGAGGATATTTCAAGCAGTCTAGCTAATTAATAAAAGAAATACAGTCTAAGTATGTGGGAAATTTCCAGTCCATGAGTTCTGGAGGGAAAACACTCTCCTAAAAACTTTGATGAAACTCCTATTCATTTCTCTTATTCCCAGAAATTTTTAATATGAGCAAAGGTGGCTGATCAAACATTTTAACTGTGACTTGAGAAATCTCCTCTATCATGATAATGATCCCTGACCCTAGATCATGACTGATTCTTAAACTACAAACTCAACAGGATCGATGATTCCAGATTTTTCAAATGTTCTCAGAAGGGAGAACTGTGCAAGTCGGTCTCACTGTTCCTTCTGTGATGGACTCTGACCCACTAAGTAAAAGTGTCTCTGACATACTAGCTAGTCTGTGGTGAAGGACAGGCCAGTTCATAGATGAGCCAAAAATCCTGTGCTGCTGCTCCAAGTCAGCAGCCATCTGAAGTCTGATGCCTGAATTTTAACTGCCAGAGTTCAAACACTTTCTCTGACATCAAATACTTTTCTTTGACATCAGTTAAAATACAGCTGGCACTAGAACAAAAAAGGTTTAAGCTCTCATTTTCCCATTGCTGGGAATTAAGAATCACAGAACAAATTTAGATCCAGGGGAGAGAAGAGGTCAGAATAAAGAGAGGAGAACAAGAAGGTTACAACATTAAACTCAACTGTTGGCTCTTCATTAATACCAACGACATAGATGGGCGCCTGGGTGGCTGAGTCAGTTGAGCGTCTGACTCTTGGTTTTGGCTGGGGTCATGATCTCATGGGTCGGGAGATCGAGCCCTGGCGTCGGGCTCCATACTCAGTGGGAGAGCCTGCTTGGGGATTTTCTCCCTCTGCCCCTCTCCACCCTTTCTCTCTCAAATAAATAAATCTTTAAAAGAGATCCCACTGCAGACATATATGCACAGACACACCACTGACCATGGAAAGCAAGTCTCTGAAACATCACCGTGAAAACTGGCCTGATTTGCTCACTGTTAGCTTCAACTAAATTATCCTCTCCAGGAGCATTAGTACTTTCAAAGACAAGGGAGAGTGATTCTCTCTTTCCTTTTACATCCCAGCAACAACCCTCTTCTACCCCCATCACAGCTTATCTGCTACCACCACCTACTAGGAGGGGTTTGAAACTAAGACAACTCAGGCCCTTCCTTTATTGGCTAATGAGGCCCAGCATCAATGCCCATCCTCCCAAGTGGCCAGAAATGCCCAGAGAAGTGTCTCTCTCATCAATCTCTTTTATGTCTTCAGTCAGCTCTTTCCCGTTTCCCTCTCCTTTGAAGTCTTACCTCACAAGGGGCCACTGGGTATGATCTCATGCAACTTCCTGTTCCGGGTGCCCCTAATATTCTCCCGTTTCCATATGCATACTCAAATTTCAGAGGATGAATTGTGTGAGTCCAATATTCTCTCTGTGACCTTCACCACAACCTCTCCAGTAAACTCTAGGACCATGTTTATCTGACAGTACCTTGTCCCTTCCCTGAATCTTCAATCACTACCACTCTTCTGCTGGTTTCCTTCCATTGGTTGTATCCCTGTAATTACTGATTCATCCTCTCTTCCCTTTTCCTTTTTTTTTTTAAAAAAAAGATTTTATTAATTTATTTGAGGGTGGGGGGAGAGAGAAAAGGAGAGAGCACAAGCAGGAGGAGGGGCATAGGGAAAAGCAGGCTTCCCACTGAGCAGGGAGCCCCACGTGGGGCTCGACCGACTGAGCACCCCAGGTGCCCCTTCTCTTCCCTTTTCATCCATGGTCTCAAATATACCCTTGCTTCTTCCCATCCATTCATGCAATCTGGCCTTCATCTTCTTCCTCCCTATCCTACTAAAAATTCTTCTGCATTGGTTTGTAAAATCGAATGGGCATCCTTTCATCCTTAAACTACTGAACCTCCCTGTTGAACTTAACTACTGATGATCTTTTCCTTTCTGAAACACTCCCCTTGCTTGGCTTTCATGACACCATGGGCTCTCAGTTCTCCTCAATTCTTTCTAACCTTTTTTAAAATCTTTTTTTTCCCCCTGGATTTTCTTCCTCTGCTTGCTCTTGAAGTATTTTCCCCGGAGTTTCATTCATATCTTACTCTTTTTATCATTCCATAAAATTTCCCTGGGTGATCTTATCCACCTAAATATTTTTGCCCAGTATGTAAGGTTCCTGTATTTCTAATTGTGTGCTACACTTCCACATCTGAATGTCTGATGGTCTCCTCAGACCCACACAGTCCAAATCAAACGCATTATTCCTCCTCTGAACCAGCTTTCCTCCTTCATTGTCTGTTCCATAGACAGATGGTGCTGTCACTATCTACCCAACCCTTAAGCTAAGAGCCTGGTCCTTAAGCTAAGAAGCCTGTTGCTTCTTTCCCATGCACCCCAAGGCCAATCAATCACAAAGTCTTGCTTATTTTGATTCTTATCTAGCTATCACATTTGTCTTCCCCCTGGTCTAGTTCAGGCCCTTATACCTTTTTTTCTTTAGATAGCCACGGCCTCTTCACTTACATCTCAACTTCCAGCTTTGGACATCTCAATTCATTCAGTCTTTAGTGAGAGTGATCTTTCTAGACTATAAGTTTGACATTACTCTCATGTTTAAAACTCTCCAGTGACTGCCTAGCCACACACTTCTTCCTAATGCTTTATGTTCCCAAATGCCAACCTATTTGAATTCTCTATATTCTGTACTAATTTTTTTTTAAGATTTTAAAATTTTATTTATTCGTGAGAGACACAGAAAGTGAGGCAGAGACATAGGCGGAAGGAGAAGCAGGCTTCTCACAAGGAGCCCGATGCAGGAATCGATCCCAGGACCTTTTGATCACGACCTGAGTCAAAGGCAGATGCTCAATCACTGAGGCACCCAGGTGCCCCTTCTGTTCTGATTCTTATTTCCAGGACTTTGTGTATGGTATTTGTCTGCCTGGATACCTTTCTCTCTCTAATCATTATTTCATGCCTACTCATCTTTTAAGATTCAAGTCAGGGTGTGCTTATCTACACACTCCCATAGCCTCTCCTAGAGCACATTGTCTTTGATTATTTTCTTAACATGTCTGGCCCCCAATATATGTCCCTCTTCTGAGCAAAAACTGAGTGCTTATATCCTTAGAACTGAAGTTTATGATTCATGCATGATGTTTAGTAAATGTATACTGAATGAATAAATCAATGAAATTCTGGATCCTTTACATGGAACACGGAAAATCTATGAATTCAGTTGATTTTGAATTGCTTCATAAGAGAAACAGCCATCAAAAGGCAACCAGTTAAACAGAGGATTGAGCTAGAGCCCAGAGCCCAAAGAAGTAAGAAGAGAAACTTTGGGAAAAGATTCATTGTGGACAAGGATCCAATGAGAGATGTCAGAGAGATTAATACCCGGGTGGCTCAGTGGTTGAGCTTCTGGCTTTAGCTTAGGTTGTGACTCTGGGGTTCTGGGATTGAGTCAGGCTCCCCCCAGGGAGCCTGCTTCTCCCTCAGCCTATGTCTCTGTGTCTCTCATGAATAAATAAATAAAAGCTTAAAAAAAAAAAACAAAAAGCTCTTGGTGGTACTGTCTGCTATTTTACCCACTTCCTGCACTTTAAAAACAGGCTTATTTGCCAATAATACACAAAAAATATACACAGTACTTCCAGAATTTTATGGTCAGAATTGCACAGCTAGTCATACTCAATTTCTATTATTACATTCCTTAAATAAACATATCTTCAAATTTCTTTTCAAGATTCATCCTTTCAAAGTAATTAGGGGTATTTCATAGACTTCATGCAAACCCTTAAGGAGAATTCTTAAAAGCAAGGGAGAAGAATAATGGTGCAGCACAAAGAGGCAGAGTTTGACAGGCAAGAGTCTTGATATGTAGTTCTGGTTTGGTGGTTAACTGAGTCAGACACAATTTCACTGGGCTTCAGTTTTCAGATTTGCTAAACTGGAGAAACTGGATTCCTTCTAAGACTACTTCCAATTCTCAATTTTAAAGAACTAGTAAAATGCAAAATATCCTTAGCCTCTTTAATTTTTTTCATTTTTTTAAAGATTTTATTTATTTATGAGAGACATAGAGAGAGAGAGATACAGAGACATAGGCAGAGGGAGAAGCAGGCAGCCTTATATGGGACTTGATCCCTGGACTCCAGGATCATGCCCTGGGCCAAAGGCCATCTAGGTGTCCCTCCTTAGACTCTTTTAAAAAAAGTCTTCTGTTACATGTGTTGCATTTCCATTCCCTCACAAATTAGTAAGTGATGTGTTACTTCCATTAAATATTAATGATGATTAAAGAGTTAATATTTATCCATCGAAAGCAGTGATCATTTTCTCATAGATTATATTGTGGTTAAAACACACAGGGCACCCTTTCTTATCCTTTCCTTAGGACCTGCATGCAGAGAGGGTCAAATTTTCCATCTGTCATCCTACTGCTCCTCTTTCTCAGCTGCCTTCTCTTTTACAAAACAGTGACATATACAGAATATTACTAGTGGCAAAACCCTAAGAGTATGCAAGACTGGGGAAAAAAATCCTAAATTAACAAATAAATTAACTATTAAATAAAGCTTTACAAAATCAAAAAAGATATTTTAGCACCTATCCCTTCAGAGTAGGTAGGTAGGTTTTTGTTTATCAAAGAAACTTATAAATGGATGGACTTTTGACAATATCTATGTTTACCATTCTCAAATTCTTATGGCATTGTTTTAATTTTAGTGTCTAGAGGGCATCTTACTAATTCCTCTCCCTTCTCCCCCTTTTAAAAATGAAAAAACTCCAATAGGATTGGGCACTCTAATCTGTTAATTGCTTTGAGGAATCTTGCACAGATTTAGCATTTACCAAAACTTTTTCTTTAAAAATGTGAAGTTCAGTGTGTCTGGGTGGCTCAGGTGGTTAGCATCTGCCTTAGGCTCAGGTCATGATCCCCGGGTCCTGGGATAGCATCGAACATCGAACATCCGAACATCCGGCTCCCTGCTCTGCGGGGAGTCTGCTTCTCTCTCTGCCCCTCCCTCCTGCTCATTTGCTCTCTCTTTCTCTCTCTTCCTCTCTCTCATAAATAAATAAAAAATCTTTTTAAAAAACCGTGAAGTTCTTTAAGGGATTTTCTGAATAAAAAGGTAAGAGTTACCTTTTCGGCAAAACTTTATGTTAAGTGTAATTTGCTCTACTTTAATTCTCTAAAAATTAATAATCCATTAATCATATTGTAGAATTTTTATGTATATTATTCTTACTTCCAAGTCTTGTTCCTGTCCCTTAATGAAACTCCATGCATGAGAATGCATGCTGGTGAACTGTTGTTGTATGTTTCTTTTCAGCTGAAGCAATGGTTACTGGGAAGACAATTAAGTCATCTTCATGACACTTAGATTATTGAGAACATCTACAATTTCTTAATTTTGCTGGGGTTTTTTATAGGTATCTATTTTCGGGACCACTTGTATTGCTTTGATCACAATCAAGAGATCTGAATTAGCAGTAAGTATTTTTAAGCTATGATGCATTCATCTTTTATCGCAAATGTCCGTGATTCCCTCCTCTGTCTCTTCCAATTTATGCTCTTTTGTGAATGGACGTCATTGTCACTGATACCAAAGTTAAAGTCAAATACTTTTCCTTTTTAACAGTCTTTGCTAAGGAGTATACTTAGATGGGTCACTCTGAAAGGAGAAAGGGGCACCCAGCACACAGCTGTGCAATGCAAAACACTGTGGCCAGAATCAGTGATGGTATTGAGAGAGAAGGGATATGTCCCCCAGGAGACACCTTTCCATGGGGAAGGGCCACTGAAATGAACTTGTTGAAGAAAAACCAAAACAGTCACAGGTACCACCCCCGTGCCCCTGCCCCTGATTCTCACTGGTAAGACGAAGGGGCCATTTGATGACTGGTGCTGATTGTAGCTGAGACCAGGAGAGACCAAAAAATTCCAAATGGAGCAAATGCCTAAATAGGATTATGCTCTCATACTACCTGGCATATCATTTACATGTGGGTTTCCTAAATCCATCCACATATGGCTTAATAGCCAAATACCACCTGTGCATTACTTATTAAGTATTTTTCTTCAGATCAATACATTTTTCCTCCCTAAATGAACTGATTGGAAAAAAAAACTTCCTATTCTAGCTTCAATAGAAAATGAGGGTTAATTGCCATAAATATAAGGTAATTGTTAATGTAAATAAAGTGAAAATAAAACAATTCTATCTAATTCTAGCTAAATCTTGTGGTCAGGCAGTGAAAAAAAGTCATTCTTTCTACTTAAAAGGAAACTGGTTAATGTTAGAAACCAATTTTGATTTTGTTCTTCTTTTAATTAACAGAATTGAATGAAAATTGAAGAAGAAATACTTTTCTCACTTATGAATCAATGTATTGACGGTGGTCCCTAGAATGCCTAAAAATCATCTGCTAATACCAGTAGTGAAGTTCCACACTCAGGAAAACACTGATTTACTTTAATCCCTGTACAAGATCAACCCACTGAAGCAGAGCACTATTAGGAAATAGGTGGTGTCATGAAGTACTAAGAAACTTTTTGCTCTTTTGCAAAATTATCAAGGAGGAATACAACAGAGTGGACACATTTTTCAAAGAGAAAACATAACTCTGTGGCATTATTTTATATAAAAATTGTTGAACACTATTATGAATGTTCCCAGTGTTCAAAGAAAAGGAAATCTCTGCAAAAGTCTTGAAGTCCATGAAGCAATAAAATTCCTCTTCTCAAGTAGAATCTCCTTTTCTAAAATTGAAGTATAATTGATGCACATTATCCTCTTAGTTTCATATGTACATGATAGTGATTTGATATTTTTATACATTACAAAATGATCCCAGGATAAGTCTGGTTACCATCTGTTACCATATAAAGTTATTACAATATTATTGACTAAATTCTCTATGCTGTACATTACATCCCCAAGAATTATTCATTTTATAACTAGAAGTTAGTACCTCATAATTTTCTTTATCTATTTAACCTGCCACCTCTTCCCAATCTCTCTCCATTCTGGGAATCAATAGTTTATTTCTTGTATCTGTGAGTCTGTTTCTGTTTTGTTTTGTTTTTTAAATTCCCCATGTTCGTCAAATCAAAAGATGCTTGCCTTTCTCTGTCTGATTTATTTCACTCAGCATAATACCCTCTAGGTCCACCTAGGTGTTGCAAATAGCAAGATCTCATTCTTTTTTATGACTGGGTAATATTCCATTGTGTTAATAGTAGACCACATCTTCTTTATCCATTCACCTATTGATAGACACTTAGGTTTCTTCTGGCTATTAGCTATTGTAAATACTGCTGCAATAAAAATAAGGATGCATACATATCTTCAAGTTGGTCTTTTGTTTTCTTTGATTAAGACTAGAAATTGAATTGCTTGATCAAATGGTATTTTTGTTTTAATTTTTTGAGGAACCTCCATACTGTTTTCCATAGTGGTTACACCAATTTATATTCCCACCAACAGTATATGAGGGTGCCCCAATACTTGTGGGTTTTTTTTTCATCTTATTGGTAAGAGACAATCTGACTGGCATGAGGTGATAGCTCATTGCTATTTTGATTTGCATTTTCCTGATGATTAGTAATATTAAAGCAACTTCTCATGTGCCTGTTGGCCATCTAGATGTCTTTGAAAAAATGTCTATTCAAATTCTCTGCCAATTTTTTCTCAGAATTTTTACATTAAGTTGTGTTCTTTATATGTTTTAGATATTAATTCCCCTAATGGATGAATGATTTGCAGACTTAATCATTCCCCAAATGGAAACCCACATTTCTCTCTTGCTTCCAAAGCCACATCTCTAAAAGGTGAATCATAGATGAGCCTAAAATTATAGTTGTATGTTATTTTTTTAGGAGTTTATTTATTTGACACAGAGAGAGCACAAGCAGGTGGTGTGGCAGACAGAGAGAGAGGGAGAAAGTAGGCTCCCCACTGAGCAGAGAGCTCGATGTGGAGCTCAATCTCAGGGCCCCTGAATCATGACCTGAGCCAAAGGCAGATGGCCAACCTACTGAGCCATCCAGATGCCCCAGTTGTATGTTATTTTTTAAAACTTAAAAAAATAACAAAATATAGTTTCAAATCTGTGAGGAAAATACTTGAAAACACCACAATGCTTTTTGATTCCACAAATTTGTTTTTTCAAAACTTGGGTGGTATGTCTCATGAAGGGAACAGAATTACTCAGTTAAAATCTGTACTAGAGACAGACTGGCAGACAGAGGAATACACAACACATGGCTCAAAATGGTTACCCCTTGGGGAGGGTGGGGAGATGTTTCCATTTTAAAAGACTTTAAATCTACTTTACATATTGCATATTTTCAGATTTTTTTTAAAATAAGAAAAAGTATAATTTTAACAAAGATGTTTACCAAGATAGAGTGCAACTAGAGAATCAACAGGATGGTAAATATACTAAACACCATGCTTCTGAGGGAGGAAGAGACTGTGAGAATGTTTAGCCTGGAGAAAACTTAGTTGTCTGCAAATACCTACAGGGTTGCCAGGAGGGAAAAAAAAGAATGAAATGTATGCAGTGTTTCTTCTGAAGGCAGGATTCAGGTTAATTGGTGGAAATAACAGGGAAGTAGATTTTTATTTCTATTCAAAGAGCATTTTTCTTATAACACGAGCCACCAATTGGTGGATTTGGCTTCCTTCAAAGGAGTGAGCTCCTTTTCACTAAATGTGCTCAAGAAAAGGCTTGGGAACCACTTGGCAAGGACTTTAAAGATGAGATGGCTGCACTGGAAAAAAGCAAAGGATGGAGAATGGAGGAGCTTTGAATCTCCTTCCAACTGAAATATTCTTGGATTTATGCTGAAACACAGAACTTCATTCCATACCTCATATTTTGCCATTGATTGAAGACTGAAAAAAAAACAGAAGTTTGGTTTAATGGAGAATCATTTACAGTCTTTTGACTGGACAAAATGATGAATTCTTAACTTTTTCATGTCCTTTTTGTTAGATGGTCTAAAATAGTCACTTCAGGGCATCAAGCAAAAATAATAAATGTGAGTTACTGACAAACCACTTAGGGTGAGGCTGCTGAAAGAGTTTATACAGGGTTTTTAACACTGAAGTAAGACAAATTTAAGCAAAGTGTGAAATATAATCAAATTAACATTTTTAGTTCAGATGCTACTCTTATTCACATATGCTGGATTCTTCAAAAGAGCTCTTTTTACAGGTGAACACTAAAGGCAGGATGTCTGAATAATCTAAAAATGGCTGAATCTTTTTAAAGATAAAAACAGCATTATTCCAGGATGTTTATTGGAAGGAAAAGCAGAATTATTTAGGTAGAATGTATATTTACATATATGAGTTTGAAAAGAAAGCAGCATAGAGTTTGTTAGGAACACTTCTACTGGTAGAAACATGATAGTGACCTCATCACCCTAAGATAAACAGGAATAGGCACTGGAAGTAAGTTATTTTCAGATAGAGCATCTGTCCTTTTACAAGAGAGATGGAAGTTTAAGACAATTGCTCCAATTTTTGGCTTGTCACATAATAAAAAGTGCAAAACCCTACCATCAAGGCCAAGTCCTAATTTGAATCCAGAGCTACTGAACACATTGGCTGAGTAAACTGGTGTCAATGAAGACATAGCCAGCTGAGCTCTTGAAATTTCACTGTAAAAAGCCAATCTTTGGGGCAAAGCATTCTCATACACGTAAGTCACCAGGAAAATCGGATGCACAAGCCTTTCTTAGCTGACCTTTCTGGTGCCACCGTTAGGGGTATAAGGGGTGCTAATGACTGCTGAGCATGCGAGGTCCAACACAGCAGGCAGAAGGTAGAAATGGGAAGGCTTCAATCAATCCATCAGTTGAAACTGCTCTGTAATGACAAATTCCATTCATCTCACAATTTCCCAATGGCTGGTGGAAAGTAAAGCTTTCGTAACGCAGAAACAGTCTAATTTAAGCAGCACTTTAAACATTTAAGAGCAAACATATTTTGGAGAAATTAACATTTTCCTATAAGACTCTGGTGCTCCAAAACATAATGAGTCATGACTTTGCTATAGCAAATATTTATACGATTCTCATGAGTTTGTTTTAAGATTATCCTTGAAGATAATCAGGAAATTGGGTGGCAGCAGGGCAGGGAGGGTAGTATAGTGTAGCCGTTGAGAAGATAGTTTCTGGTGTCAAGCAGAGTTGGGTTTGAGTCTTACTTTCATTATTTACAGACTACGTCACCTGGGGCAAGTTACACAACTTCTCTAAATTTCTTTCATATCAGATACACACAGGGGGAAACAGTAGAATCTACCTAATAGGGCTCACTGTTGGAATTAAATGGCATGGTATCCAAAACTAAGCATTGTGCTCAGCAAATAATAAACTCTCAACAAATGTTAGCCATCATTATGCATACTGTATTTATGATTATTGCTATTGAGAACACTGAATGATGAAATGTGGGACTAAGTCATGTGCAATTCTTTCTGACATTGGCATGAAAGTAAGAATATTTATCTGGAATTTGTCGGTCAAACATCATCCATTCATTTAAATGTGTTTATTATCAGTTGGGTGCTGACTATACAAAGATGGACAAGATATTTCTCTGCCCTTATGTGGCCTGGAGCCTAGGAGAGGACATGGTCATAAAGACAAATATTTGTCTCTGACATTTGTACAATGTCATGGTGCTACACTAGAGATCACTATAAGAGAAACCATGGCCCGAGGATGGAAAGTAAGGACACAGGAAGACTTCATCCTCTGATTCTCTGTACTTCAATCACCATATTGTCTATAGTGGGCCATCTATCCAGGGCTCCAATATAAAAGATGAGTTGGAAAACCTAATTTAAAAAAATATGGCAATAGAGGCTGTAAATCCTCTAATGAAGACCAATCACCAAATCTATTGATTCTGAGAGATATTTGTTAGCCTGTCCCTTTCGCATATATTCCATACATGTGTCAATATTTAGTCAATACGGAGATTCTTTTCTTCTTAATTCACATAACTCAAAAAGAGTCCACTAGATTTTTAGTAACATTATGTTGTTTTGCATCCCAAGAAACAGCATCATGGGAAACTTAACAGGAATCTTAGGAGCTGACTGTAAAGTTTAGTCATTGACTTATAATGATAGAGGAGATTCTGGTTCCTCTAACCTCTGGGAGAGCACCACCTATGTTTCTTGGAAGATAAGAATCTACACCATATCATGGGTGTTAAGAAGACAGAGACAACCAGAAGGGAACAGAACATTGCCAGATGGGCAGCACGGTTTTTAGCATGTCATATCAGCTTCAATTGGGGGTTAGGTCCCCGCAGAAAGAGGATATGCAGATATTATAAAGTTAGAGATGAAAAGCTCAGATGACAGTACTGGAATAATAAAAAGAATAATGAGCTGAGATGATCCATGCAACAAATTCATTCTGTGACCTTGGCTAAGACATTTAACCTGCAGAAGCCTTGGCTTTCTGAGCTAAAGAACTTCCCATCTCTCCTATAAATACTGACTACCTACCGTAAGATAGGTGGTAAGATTCAGGGAAGACTAGGACATGATCCCTGCCTTCAAGGAGCTCGTAGTTTGGTGAAGGAGAAGAGTAAAACCCGAGTACCTTTGCACAAGAAAAAGATTGCCACAGGACTGCACAGCAGAACCACCTTGGGAGTTGCACCCGCCAAGTCAGTTGCCACCAGTGGAGTCTGGTGAATTTGAAAATTCTCCCCAGGTGAATCTCAGATATATACCTCAAGGATCCTTCTAGAATTAAAATCTGTTTGTCTCCAGGGTTCCTTGAGGGTCCATGGAATGGGGGACAGGAGGGCTGAAAAAAAAAGGGTAATTTAAAAAAAAAGATTTATTTATTTATTTGAGAGAGAGAGCATGAGTGGGGTAAGGGACAGAGGGAGAGGGAGAGAAGCAGACACCTTGTTGAGTGTAGAGCCTCTCCCAGGGCTTGATCCTGCAACCCAACCCAGAGGTCATGATCTGAATGGAAACCGAGAGTTGAACACTCAACCAACTGAGCCACCCAGGCAGGCATCCATAAGGAGGGAAATGTAAGTAAGGGTATGAGATTCAGGCTCTTTCCGTCCTGACATCTTTGAACCTATAGAACAGCAAAGCACAGCTCCTGGGGAAGCCACTGTTGGTACCTGGAGACCTGACTGAGATGGCAGCAGACAGGAGTGCAGGTCCAGGGCTCAGAGACATGGGAGGAAAAGTATCTCAGGTCCGGAAGAGGTGGAAAGGTCCACTGGACAATGCAGGTGGCATGACCGCTAGTTCAACAGCAGAGCTTGTCTGTTTGTACCAAAGGTACACCCGCTACAGCACAAGGAGAGTCACAGGGGCACATGGAAAGCGGTAATGGATCCCTGGGGCTTATATCTCCACACACAGAGGTAAAGAAACCTGCTCACCCACCCACCAGCCCACTCACTTTCTTCACTGTGGGCTGGTCTTTGACAAAACAGCCTTCTCAGGGGGCTCCTGGGTGGCTCAGTTGGTTAAGCATCTGACTCTTGGTTTCGGCTCAGGTTGTGATCTCACAGTCATGAGATCCAGCCCCACATCTGGCTCTGCACTGAGCTGAGCAGGAAGCTTGCTTAGGATTCTCTCTCTCCTCTCCCTTTGCCTTTCTGCCTCTGCTCTCTCTCTCTCAAAAAATAAAGAAAATGTAAAATTTTTTTTAAAAAACAGCCTTCTCAGAGTGTCTAAATAAATACTAGAAACTTCCAACCAAGAAAATTAAACACATCAACCTTTGTGCCTAGAAGAATACTTTTGTCCTAGCTGTCTGTTGGAATACAGGTCCTCATTTGATGCAACAGATGGACTGACCCACCAGCTTCGGAGATGTGAGTGTATTCAAAGAGAAAAATCCGGAATGTCCACATCTCCAGACAGTGTGGTGTGGGTCTAACCAAGGCAAATGACAGCTGCACTTCCTAAAGAAGACTCATCAAATCAGTGGCCTTTCCTAAGAAAGGCTGATTTATTTAGGGGGCCTAAAACGTTGCTCTGATGAAACACGCTCTATTGCACATGTGTTTCTTTGGATACAAGTTTTGAGAGGTCATTGAACTCACTAGCAAAGGAAATATAATCTTCTAAAATATGCATGGGATCTCAATCACTAGAAATCACTTTGGAAACTGCTTTCACAAAAAGCCTGTATCACCTAAAAACTTATTTTGATATAAAACTGACTCTATTTTATATATAACATATATAAAATATATAGCTGTCTGGGGAAAAAGCTATGCAAATAAAGCCACGTTTGCCAGGAATTCTAACAGTCATTGGGGGAATTCTGGCTCGAAGGAGTGTGAGGGATGAGCCACAAGCACATTACTTGGAGAGAAGAAGAAGGAGAATTTTTTTGTTTCATTTGAAAGGTTACAACATTTTCTCCTTATGAAATACCTCCTGCCATGTAGTTATGAAATGAAAAATTGCATTTAGGAAATCAATAGTGTTTTCCCTTGGTGTGTGGGTAAACAAAGAAAGAACTAGCACAGAGAAGACTTGGTCCAATCACATGTAGTATTTCCTCAGAAGTTCTCATCTTAAAAAATGCTAATTTATTCTCAATGAATTAGGGTACCCAACTGCCCTGGTGTCATCTTTGAGGGAGAAAGGCAAGGCTTCCAGGGCCATGGATTGACTAGTGGGAAAGAGATTACAACAAGGTGTTTGTGCTCTCCACAATTCTCAGTTTTAATAATATGAGCAATCTTTGGATCTTACTCAAAAAAACCACTGTTTTTCCTCCATAATATTAAAAAGAAACACTGAAAGCCCTTGTATAAGTATTATTTACAACCCAATTTCTTTTTTTTTAAAAAAAAGATTTTATTTATTTGAGAGAGAAAGAGAGCATCAACAGAGGGAGGGGCAGAGGGAAGAAGCAGACTCCCTACTGAGCAGGGAGCCCCACAGGGAGCACGATCCCAGGACCCCAGGATCATGACCTGAGCTGGGAGGCTGATGCCCGACTGAGCCACCCAGACACCCTTACAACCTAATTTCTAAATGTGCATAGAAAGGCTTGTCAGGAAAAGTATGGGTATTTTTATTTCCATGATTGGAAAACTGAGGGTAGCCAGCGAGTGTAGGGAGAAGGTGGGTTCTGAGCCACAACATTGATTACAGCTGACCTCGTAATTCCTATCTCTGGCTCTTTTGGTTGAAATGCCATTTCCCTTTGGTGAAGGTGCAGCTACGGGCATTCACGGTGTCCCGTGCTTGCTGGCTGTGTCACATATGGTCACAGTCATCACTCATCGGCGGTTGCCGCAGAATGGGAGTCCAGAGTATCTATTCACTGATAATATGAAGGCTTATAAAAGGGGAAGATGAACAAAAACTCATCTATACCTTTACAGACACACAGTTTTTATATAAAAGCCACTTATTATCATACTTTCTGATAAATCAAGCTGCAACCTGACACATTCCCATGACTACACTTGCGCCAAAATTGATCCTTTGGAGTGATAGGTCATACGGCAAGATAATTAGAATTATAGACAGTCAGGAAGATAAAGCGTGGTGCCATTCATGTAAGGAGGATACTTGTTATCCAAGCAGATGAAGTACATTTGCTCAATGACCTTCAGTAATGTGCCAAGCAATAAGTGATCTGTATTTTAAATTACTATTTCCCCAGATATAAACATTCTGGGGGACAGCAGACAGCTTCCATCTTTCCCCTTCCATTTCCAGTCAATCATTTCTTTTCCCTCCTTCCCCCAACACAACTTCTCCACCCATCTGCTGAACAAACCTGCTGCAGACAAACTGGATCAATTTATCTAATAGGCCAGTTTAGTCCTGATTCTTAAATACAGCCTTTTAAAGAATGTTCAGGGGAAACAGCAGCATTTCATTTTATGCATTAGCTTCTTAAACATATTATTTGAACCACAGAGCTTTCCAAACAGGAGGTAGACCTAAATTTATGATTTTCTGGAGGGCTTTAGTTTCTTTCAAAAATATCTATGAGCCACAATGCTGAATAAGGTTATCTCCGCAGGACTTCATGTTTTTCAGTAAATCTGACTCATTCATTCGAATGCTTAAATAATTTCAAAGCCTTACTAGTATTTTTCTAAAAATTACCGGTCAACTCTAATATTAACTCTAATTACTAGTATTTTCAATCGATGATAAATTAAGCCATTTGCAAAATGACTTTCCAGATCAATGCGGGCCACACACTGTTATTTAATTTTCCAGGTTCACAAGATTACATCACTGATGTCCTTTAGCTTATATTTTATTGTCACTACAGGAGAGTTGTTATAATGGGAGCAATGAGCATGGGTAATTCATGTTCACGCAGCCAGATTCCAAGCCCTTACAGCAGCACTAAAGGATGGTGCTTTCTTTCCCAGTGTTCTAGACCCTGTGGGAATCTAGACGCACTTTTCTATGCAGAGACAAGGTGGGTGTCATGGGGTGGCCCTCACGGGCTTCAGAACCAGAAAGCCCAGCAATATGTGATTTCAAGGCCAACCTTCCCACCCTCAGCCCCTTCCCAATGCCTTCTGAACTAGACTGGGTACAGACCTACATCTGATTGCCTGGGTAAGGCATTATTGAAAGCTTACAGGAAACATTCAGGAGAACACATTTTTTTTAAAAAGATTTTATTTATTTATTTATCATGAGAGACACAGAGAGAGAGAGAGAGAGAGGCAGAGACACAGGCAGAGGGAGGAGCAGGCTCCATGCAGGGAGCCTGACATGGGACTCGATCCTGGGACTCCAGGATCACACCCTGGGCTGAAGATGGTGCTAACCCGCTGAGCCACCACCTGAGAACACATTTCTTTATGTCCAATTTCGTCTGTTTTCTTTCTCACATAAAAACATAATTTTTATTTAGATGACCAGGTATCTCTAGATGAGTTCATTATATTATTCAAATATCTTTGCATCTTTTCAACAACCAGTTCTATATCTTAGAAACCATAGGCCCTCAGTCAATATGTGTTGAATTGGGTAAAACATAACTGAATGTCCTCATTTCCTAAGGCTGGCTGTTTCACCCATCTTAGTGATATATTTTATAATGCAGGGAAGTGGTATCACTTCTAAAAGTGGTATCACTACATCAAGAATTACTGAGACTTGGATATGACAAGTGAGGCTGTGACTATACCTGAGGCCTCTGAACATCAATCAGTAAAAGTAGAGGCAAAAGAGTCTAGAACATAAGGGTCATGGACACAAGTCCCAAGTCAGACACACCTAGGTATAAATCCTAATTAAAAAAAAAAAACTAATTCTATCTGGTGTGTAACTTTGGTCAGGTTACTTAATCTCTCTATTGTCTCTTATATGAAATTACAATAGCTACACCATAGGATTGTTGCGAGAATCAAGTGAATTATTACATGTGAAGTGTTTAGCATAATGCTGGGTACATAATAAGCACTCAATGGTTATTAATAGTAAATTATAGATTTAAATGGTAGCTATTACTATTGTTATTAGAAATTTTCTATAGTGGGAAGATCAGTGATTACAACTCCATTAACCTGATATTCAATCATTAAGTCCTTGGCTGAATGCCAACTTTAATATTTCTGCTTAGCCAGTTGATTTCTTAATTATATTTATTGAGTTTTATATGATAAAATATATTCCAGTGGTCTTTCCAATCAGGTTGTTGACTTGCAATTTGGTTAGTTGCCTTGCAAGATTTGGAACATGATGACAAGATTTGTAAATCATCTAGAATGCATAGGAAAAACAAATATTCATGAAAATAACTATATTATTGGGACGCCTGGGTGGCTCAGTGGTTGAGCATCTGCCTTCAGCTCAGAGCATGATCCCGGTGTCCCATGATCAGGTCCCACATAGGGCTTCCACAAAGAGCCTGCTTCTCCCTCTGCCCATGTCCCTTGCCTCTCTCTCTGTGTCTCTCATGAATGAATAAATAAAATCTTTAAAAAAAATAAGTAACTATATTATTATAATACTTTTCCTAAGTGAAAGTAAGAACATCAAATCAGCTAAGATTGATAACACTGTGTAAAAAAACAAACGAAAGGGGTGGCTTAGGTTTCTCAGTTGGTTAAGTGTCCAACTCTTGATCTCAGTTCAGGTCTTGATCACAGGGTTGTGAGTTCAAGCCCCACATTGGGCTCCACACTGGGAGTGGAATCTGTTAAAAAAAACAAGGGGTGCCTGGCTAGCTTGGTTGGAGGAAAAAAACAAAGGGTGCCTGGCTAGCTTAGTTGGAGGAATGTGCAACTCTAGATCTCAGGGTTGTGAGTTCGAGCCCCCTTCGAGCTGGATGTAGAGATTACTAAAATAAAACAAAACAAAAAACTTTAAAAACAGAAACAGAAACCATATTTGCCACAAAAATCTTGAGCTGTTCCTTATGACCAAATAAATAAGAATGACTGCTTTAAGATTGGTGAACAATACAAAAGCATGGTGCAAAATGTCAGATTCTTCTTTTTTGTTTCTTTAAAAAATTATTGAGGTATAATTGACAGATAATAGATTGATTTCAAGTGTACAACATAATAATTCAACTTTTATATGCATCATAAAGTGATCACCACAATAAATCTGGCCACCGTCCATCCCCATACAAAATTAACTTTAAGGATTTAGTCCCTTAATAACTTTTAAGTATTACAGTATTATCGACTACAGTCACTATGCTGTATACTACATCCACGCGACTTATTTTATAACTTGAAGCTTGTACTACTCGACTCACTTCAACTATTTCGCCTACCCCAAAACTGTCTTCCTTCTGGCAGCTACCATTCTTTTCTGTGTATCTATGGGTTTTGTTTCATTTTGTTCGTTTTGTTTTATTTTTTTATTTTTTTTTAATTTAATTTTATTTATTTATGATAGGCACACAGTGAGAGAGAGAGGCAGAAACACAGGCAGAGGGAGAAGCAGGCTCCATGCACCGGGAGCCCGACGTGGGATTTGATCCCGGGTCTCCAGGATCGCGCCCTGGGCCAAAGGCAGGCGCTAAACTGCTGCGCCACCCAGGGATCCCGCTCGTTTTGTTTTAAATTCTACATGTAAGTGAAATCATATGATATTTCTTCCTGTCTGACTTATTCCACTTACCATGATTCCCTCAAAGTCCATCCATATTGTCACAAAGGACAAGATCTTATTCTTTTTATGGCTGAATAATATTCCACTACATACATATATACCAATTCTTCTTTATATGTTCATCCATCCATGGACACTTAGGTTATTCCCATATCTTAGATATTATAAATAATGCTGTGATAAACACAGAGATGCATATATTCTTTCAAATTAGTGTTTTCGTTTTCTTCAAATAAATACCCAGACGTGGAATTTTCTGGATCATAGGGTAGTTTTATTTTTAATTTTTTAAGATTGAAGTATGATTGACAGTGTTAGTTTTATTTTCAATTTTTCAAGGAACCTCCACACTGTTTTCCACAGTGAATGCAACAATTTAGATTCCTATCAAGAGTGCATGAGGGTTTCCTTTTCTCCACATCCACACCAATACTTGGTATTTCTTCTCTTTTTGATAATAGCCATTCCAACAGGTGATATCTCATTGTGGTTTTGATTTGTATTTCCCTGATAATCAGTGATGTTGAGTGTTTTTTCATGTGCCTGTTGGCCATCTGCATGCCTTTTCAACTCCTCTGGCTACTTTTAAATCAGATTTTTTGGGGGGGGTTTGCTACTGAATTGAGTTCTTTATATATCTTAAATGTTAACCCCTTATCGGGTATATGATTTGCAAAGACCTTTTCTCATTCAATAAGTTGCCTTTTCATTTTGCTAATGGTTTCCTTTGTTGTGCAGAAGTTTTTCAGGTTGATGCAGTCCCACTTGTTTTTGTTTTCATTTTCTTTTTTTTTTTAAGATTTATTTATTTATTTATTCATGACACACACACACACACACACACACACACACACACACACACAGAGGCAGAGACACAGGCAGAGGGAGAAGCAGGCTCCATGCAGGGAGCCTGATGTGGGACTCCATCCTGGGACTCCAGGATCAGGCCCTGGGTGGAAGGCAGGCGCTTAACTTCATACTAGCTTTATAAGTAATTAATTCACTATTTTACTATATATATACCTTTACCATTGAGATTTCTACTTTTATAAGCTTTTTTGTTACTATAGTGCCTTTCCTTTCCAGCTTAAAGAAGTCTCTGACATTTCTTACAAGGCAAGTTTAATGGTGATCAACTTTTGCTTTTGCTTGTGTGAAAAATCCTCTATATCTCCTATTCTGAATGATAACCTGTCAGGTAGAGTGTTCTTGGTTGGAAAGTTTTTCCTCTCAGTACGTTGAATATATAGGATCACTCTTTTCTGACCTGCAAAGTTTCTGCTGAAAATTTGCTGAGACTCTATTGGGGGTTGTCTGTATGTAACAAGTTGTTTTTCTCTTGCTTCCTTTCAGATCTCTTCTTATATACAATTTTTGACATTTTAATTATAATATGTCTTGGTATATAACTATTTGGGTTCATCTTATTTGGAACTCTCAGTGTTTCTGGCACCTTGGATATCTATTTCCTCCCCCGGGTTACAGAAGTTTTCAATTATTATTTCTTTAGATAACTTTTCTTCTTCTTTCTTTCTCTTCTCCTTCAGGGATCCTATAATATGGATGCTATTCTGCTTAGTATTGTCCTATAGGTCTCTTAAGGTATCTTCACTTTTTAAAATGTTTTTAAATTTGTGCTGCTGTCTGGATTGGTTCCATTGCTTTGTTCTCCAGCTTGCTGATCCATTCTTCTGCTTCATTCAGGCTGCTGTGGAACCCTCTAGTGTATTTTCCAGTTCACTTATTGTATTCTTCAGCTCTCTAACTTCTGTTTGGTTACATTTTTTAAGTCTTTTATTTCTTTACTGAAGTTCTCATTGTATTTCAGGCATTCCTTTTCTAGGTTCAGTAAGCATTCTTATGACCATTACTTCGAATTCTGTATTAGGTAGTTTATTTATCTTTATTTCATTGAGGTCTTTTCTGTGGTTTTATCTTGTTCTTTCATTGGAACATATTCCTGTTTCCTTATTTTGCTTGACTCTGTGTCTGTTTCTATGCACTAAGCAAAACAGCCACCTCTCCCAGTTGTGAAGGAGTGGCCTTGTGGAGGTGATGAACCTTATCCTTCAACCTTGCCCTAGCTCTTGGTTGTCTCTTGAACCTTTGAGATTGTATAAGCAGCCTGATTTATTCTTGACAGGTCCTAGTTGTTGAGGTTGTGCCAAAACTCATTAGTGTTCCAAGGTAAAGGATCTCAGCATCTAGTTTCTGGCTGATTTGAAGCCAGACCTTCAGGAAGTAGTTTTTAAAGTATGCAAATATATGCAGTCCTGTGCAGTCTCAATTATAAATCCTGCTGGCCTTCAGATCAGGAGATCTGAAGATGTTCCTGGGCAACAGCTGCAAAAATTTGACTCCAGATGGGTGTATTAGCCCCGTCAGTAGAGATGGGTATATCAGCAAGCTGTAGTGAGGGTAGGAAAGAGCACAAGGATAGTGTTTCCCTGTGTACATTTCCTGAGAGTTCCTCTATAGTATCTAGATGTGTGGCAAACCTGAAGCCTATCCTCAGGCTGAAGCTCCAGGATAAATAAAGTCTTTCTTTTTCATAGAAAGACCGGGAGTATGTCAGTCCATTGTCTGTGCAGTACCCTGGGAATGGAAGTCTGCCAAGAACTATCTCCAGTTGTTCCAGTCCTATGCAGCCCAGAATTATATGACCCCTGACCACTAGGGTTAGGTGATCAAGGAGTAGTCCGCTGGGTGGACTGAGTGTACCCTCTGGCTTTAGTGTCACAGTTGGAGAGTGTGGAAGAAGTGCCTTGGTTGTACACACCTGTCTGCTTCAGTGAGGTAGAAGGAATGTGTTGTGTCTGCACATGCCCATCAGCTCCGGTAAGGCAGTGGGAGAGTGCAGCATCTATGCATGCCTGCCGGAAATAGTAGGATACAGGAAGAGTGCAAAAATGTTGCTCACCAGTGTCTCTGTAGCTGGAAAAAGTTCCAATTATTTCCTGCCTCTCCAGCAGAAGATTTAAGATTAGCAAATAAATCCCCTTCACATATAATCTAGGTACTTTTCAAGCTCCTGCTTTTGTCCTGGGTTCCAGAGTGAGTGAGACTGCATGGGAGTCCTTTAAAAGGATTATCTCATTTCCTTACAGCCCTCTGGGTCCCTTGGAGGTAAGGCCTTTTGGTTTTCTAAGCCAGATATTCTGGGGGCACATGTCTCTGGTGCAGGTCCCAGGGGTTAGGAAGTCTGATATAGGCATAAGCCACTTGCTCCTTTGGGGAAAACCCTGGACTTGTGAGATCCTATCCTATTGTGGGTCACCATGCTAGCATGGGGTTTTTAGTGAGACTGTCCCTGCCTCTCCTACCTTTTCAATGTGATTCTTTTATCTTTTGTTGTGGAGGAGCAGTTCAACCAGTTTTCAGGTCTCTTCAGAGGGAATTTTTCTATATGTAGCTGTAGATTTGGTGTGTCCCTATGAGGAGCCAAGTTCAGGGTCTTCCTATGCTGCCATCTTGGACTGCTTAATCAGAGATTCCCTACTGATGAATTCCCATCAGCCAGAAATAGTCACATCACAAAGAATCTTGAGAATCATTTGGAAAGGACTTTGGGACAGAGACATCTTGAGCAAATACTGGGAGACAGAATGAATCAGAATGAATCCACAATCCATAATAATTCACATTCATGCTGTCAACAGCTGAGCCTCTAGTTTGGCCAGACACTGCTTACTGGGAATGAAAGATTCCTTCAGGCCTAGACTAATAAAGTTCCAGTGTTTACTTCTCAGCATGAAATGTCAATAACAACTGGGATGTTAGTATGGCAACAGAAGGGACTTGCTAACTTGTAGGGTATGAAATGATCTCAATATTTTGTGGTTTTAATTTGTAAATTGCCTTAAGGCTCGTGAAGAGTGTGATGTAGAGCAGTAAAGCACAGTAAAAGAAAAGTTCAGCTGAAAAGAGAACTGGTGACTTTAAACCACTTGAATTTATTTTAATTTATTTATTTATAATATTTTTTAAAGATTTTATTTATTTATTCATGAGAGACAGAGGCAGAGACATAGGCAGAGGGAGAAGCAGGCTCCCTGTGGGGAGCCTGATATGAGACTTGATCCCAGGACCCTGGGATCATGACCTCAGCCAAAGGCAGATGCTCAACCACTGAGCCATCCAGGTGTCCCCCAAACCACTTGCATTTTGGATTCATTTTCCTAAGCATGTACTGGGCAGGGGATCCCTGGGTGGCGCAGCAGTTTAGCGCCTGCCTTTGGCCCAGGGCGCGATCCTGGAGACCCGGGATCGAATCCCACGTCAGGCTCCCGGTGCATGGAGCCTGCTTCTCCCTCTGCCTGTGTCTCTGCCTCTCTCTTTCTCTGTGACTATCATAAATAAATAAAAATTAAAAAAAAAAAAGCATGTACTGGGCATAGTGGCATTTTCATATCCAATCAGGGCAGTTAGGTTAAAAATTTTCTGGAAAGTGCTCAGAGATGAGAGAAGTAGCAAGTAGTCTCAAGTCATTCCTCCCCCCTCCCCATATTAGGGATAAAAAAGGGCCTAAGTCTATCTAAGTGGAGGATGCTGGTTCCTTTATAACTTATTATCAATAGACAGAAAGGTAGCAAAGCAGCAGAGGAGAGCATATTTTTGTGTTTCACAGCACAGTTTCTATGGGCTGCCTTCTGCCCTGAGTTATTAATCTGAAGGCCAAACTCTGGCTCCAATTCAAAAGGTGTGAACTCTAAGAATGTGAAATGTTGTTTCTTTGGGCAAGGATATTGCAAAGCATCTATAAAACAAGACCTGGATTCTTATTTTAGATCCAGGATCAAAATAACATGGTAGAAAGCTGTACACTGAGCTGGGGGTATGGAAGGATACCTTACAATGAAGAAATCTAATATATAAATAGCCATAATCATAATGCAGATTAATATGTGAAGAGGCAGCCATCTAAGTGGATAGTTATGGATGTATTTATGGATATTAACGCATCTGATCATCAAAATAACACAGGAAATATGTACCACTCATATCCTGTTTAAAGAGGGAAAACTGGGATGTAAAAAAAGTCTTAGGGACTCCTGGGTGGCTCAGGGGTTGAGCGTCTGCCTTCAGCTCAGGGCATGATCCCACGGTCTGGGATCGAGTTCTGCATCAGGCTCCCTGTGAGGAGCCTGCTTCTCCCTCTGCCTATGTCTCTACCTCTCTCTCTCTCTCTGTCTCTCATGAAAAAATAAATAAAAAATCTTTTAAAGAAGTTTTAAGAGGCATGCTGATCACACAAATAATAAAAGGTAGGACCAGGATCTGCACCCATCAGCTTAATTCCTACTTTATATTTCCAGGTGATAAAAATCTAGATTAATAAAAGAAGAAAATTAGAAAAAAAAAAAAAGAAGAAAATCAGGAGAGAGCAATTTACTTCATTGGATTCATTAGATTAGGGATCCCTGGGTGGCTCAGTGGTTGAGCGTCTGCCTTAGGCTCAGGGCGTGATTCTGGAGTCCTGGGATCGAGTCTCACATCGGGCTCCCAGTGCATGGAGCCTGCTTCTCCCTCTGCCTGTGTCTCTGCCTCTCTCTCTCTCTCTCTCTCTCTCTCTCTCTCTGTGTGTGTGTGTGTGTGACTATCATAAATAAATAAAAATTAAAAAATAAAAAAAATGGACTCATTAGATTACAATCAGCAAGCTTAAAAATCTGCCACACTTAAAGATATTTCCATTGTAAACCCTCCACATATATAAATTTCACAGCTTAGATTAATTACAGGTAACATAGGCACATTCTTAAAAATGGCCCCAAACTGAGTTTGTTCCTTTTAAGGCTCCAACCCTAATTCAGACCTCTGTTGCTTAGCTCAGAAGCAACAGTTAAGTCCCAAAGAGGACTTCTAAGGGGAGAGAAAGAGATGCCTTCCTACTCCACCCATAGGAAACCTAAAGTCTCCTCACAGGAGTCTCGGTGGTATCTCAATCAGGTTAGAAGATGTCAAATAGCCCAACCATGGACAGAGTGATACTCTGGTCACCTTTAAAATCCAGTGAGGACTAATCAGTTAAGAGGAAACTGCTATAGCAGGAAGTCAGAAAGCGAACCATTCCTTGGTGGAAAGGCCACTGTCTGCCTGGTTTCTGTGGAGCTGTCAGTGTTGCTCACCTCTGCCTGAACCCGGCTGCTGAGCCAAGGGTTTGCCAGTGTCTTTAGCCCTCATATCTTGATTACTTGGTTCATGTCTTGTTCATTTGGTTGCTGTCTGATTCGTCTCTCATGTTGCTGAAGACTACTTTAAGCCCTGTGGCCAAGCTGGTGGCAGAGACCATCCCCTTGATATCCACATAGAACCACTTTCCTGAATAAAGGTCAACAGACTTGAGGTAGGCCTCCACAGAAGCAGGCAGGAGGCAACAGGCCAGGAAACTGAGAGTCCTAGAGCAGAGAAGGTGGCTGATGAGCATGGCACACCCCGTAATGAGCAAATGACCAGCTGGCAAAGTTGCTATAAAGTAAGAATCTCCTCTTGGAAACTGATGTGCTTCAAAAGTAGTCTTCCTGTTCTCACACTCTTCCATGGGAGAAATATTCAGCATTTCCCCTGATTATTTAGCTTTCCTCTATTTTTATTTCTGAGAATCACCAATACCTTTTATTTTAAATAGGATTGCCAAGTTCAGGTTATTTTTGAGTAGTTGTGCTGCCAAAGGGTTAGGAGAGTATGCTTGGCTTCCCACATTGTCATCCACACTGTAACTAGTATTATTATTAATACAATAATAAATAATAGAGTGGAGGCATTTGTGAACAAATGTGATTCTGCAGTAAAATACCTTGATACTATGACAGAGGTCTCCCTGAGCAAAATCAATCCACAGAAGTAGGGCCAGTAAGGCTGAGGGAGGACTGCGACAGAGAAAAGGGGAGGGTTCATGTTCCCAGGAAAAACACTATACCCCTGCAGGTCCATCTCTGCACACAGCTCCTACAAACCAAACCCAACCTGAAAAATAGAAACCAAGGGAGAGCTATTCAAGGTAAGATTTATAGCAACTGAAAACATGCCAACATTATTCAAACAGAAAGAAAAATTTCCTAAGAAAGGAAGACATACAACTCTATGCCTTCGCTAAGCTCAAAGAAATAAGGCCTATTTAAAAACCTATATCAGTGGCAAAATTACACAACATCTGTCATCCCCTGGACCAACTTGATAGTTGTTTTCCCAAATACTCTAAAACATGAATGAGTGTGTGCTTTGGGTGTGTGTGTGTGTGTGTGTGTGTGGGTGGGTGTGTTTCTATGTGTGTGTGGATGAGGCTGGGGTTGGGGCTACTAAGTGCTCATTCAAGTCTATTAAGAATCGTTCCGATTAGTGCATCGTGTTGTGTAGTCTATTCAAAAGGTCAAGGTCTATAGCTGAGCTAAATATAACCTAGTGCGAGAGAGCTGAGAGAGCTCTGGAAAATTTTGAGAGGCTTTCATACTGTTTGGCAGATAAGAACATTTTTTGAAGGGATTTCATTCTCTTTATGAAGTGTGTGACTGAAAAAAAAGAGGTATCAAGGACAAATATAACTTCCTATACAAATAGCTTTAAAGAGAAATCTAGAATAATTTTTCACTGTTTAAAAAAATCATAAAAATAACACTATACTCCTCCAGCTGATCTTTCTCTAAGAACTTGAAATCATTTTCACAGGTTTCAATAGAGCTGGTAATCTCGCTGCTTTTGTGAGAGCTGAGGTCAACGTGACCTTCCTAAGACACACAGCTGACCAGGATGGTGTGCTGCTAACCCCAATGACTCCTCATGGCCTATGGGAGAAAGTCCAAAAACCCTTTACCCTGCAATCAAGGCTTTCGGTTTTCTGGCCAGTAACTACATTTCCACCTGTGTCATATACTACATCCCTCCCACTCATTCTGTTGTCCTTCAAATGACCCATGATGTAACTGCGAGCCTTTGGACAGAATGTCCTTTCCCACAGCATCTGCAGACTCTTCCTCACCATAGCACACTACCTGACAGCCCTGCCCCATCCTCTATTCCTCTCCTCAGGGTAAAAGTGATTTGATTGTCTTTTCCCTTTGGCCTCCACTGAACGTTTTGCAAGCCTATAACACCAGCATGTTTATGATATTTATTGGTTAATATCTCTGTCCACCCCTTGGCTATAAATTCCAGGAAGACAGTGCTCGCCTAGAACACTGCCTGGGACATGGTAAGTTGAATTATAAATAATCAAGGTCTCTAGATAGATATATAAATACAGAATTTAAGCCAGTTTCCCCCATTGTATGAAGACATCCTCAGATTATAATTTTTATTTCTAATCTGATCTCTTACTCCTCATTATCTACCAATTATAAAAGGAAAACCTTAAAAGCAATGTCCTTTGTGATTTCCTACCACCCCAGCACATATTTGGGTAGAAGTAGCACATAAGAAATGTGTATTGTATGTGTAGGTGCACGTGTGCATGCGTGTGTGTGTGTGCGTGTGGCGCTGAAAAGTATACCTTGAAAATGTACTAAGCTAGTGAGTGACTCCACTAGCCCTCTTTTAATCAATTTTGACTATCTGTGCCAGGCAATGACAGTTACCATGTGTCTAGCATTATAGAACATTAAAAACGATTCCACGTTATTTTCGTACCATTTTACATGGCAGGAGACTGAGACTTCATTTGCATTTATCAAGACTCTTCAGGTCTCCTGGACCAATTTCTCTCTTCTTCCCTTGCACTAAGCTGAGCTCAATGACAGAAAATCACATGTAATGTTCCTCTAGCACTTCACTTCAAGAGCACTATAGGGTAGTAGTTGAAGGTTATGTGTGGAACTGACTGCCTGGGCTCAAATCTTAACTCCATCCCAGGTTGGCTGTGAAGCTATGTTGGTTTACTTAACCTCTCAGGGCTTGAATGTCAGTATCTGTTAAATGGGGATTAACAACATCCACTTCATAGGGTTGTGGCAAGGGTTAAATGATCTATACATTTATATAAATACATAAATATATATATTATATCGATTCCTAATCTTCAGCAGCTCACCTTGATTACTGCATCAAGTCTGAACTTTCACATTATTTTAAAAATCATCTTTGTTACTTACTCCTTTCTCTACTGATGCATCAGATTCCCCCATCATTCCCTGTATAGATCTTATTAACTCTCATTTCAGCCTCTCTTTTTTCCACAAGACCAACTACTGGATCCTATAAAGTTATGTAAAGTTCAGTTCTTCTATTTTCTTGACTCTAAAATTCTGCTCTGAGAATCCCTTAAGGACTGCACAACTCTATCAAACACTTAAAATAAATGTACTGAGCTACCGTCTAGCTGTTTCGTGTGGGCAGCCAGACTGTAGGGTCCTTGAAGGCAAGAACAACAGCTGCAGGCTGCGTCTCAAGCCCTCCCTGGGCTGGCTCACAGTCAGCTGGTCTTACTTGTGTGCTAATTGGTAGAGAATCAAAGGCTGCTTTGTCTCTCTCTCACACAGAGAGGCACAGAAAAGGAGTGTGGGCACCTCATTCTTCCTCCCACTTCCCTGGACTGGCTAACCAGTCCAAGCTTGGCCAAGCCATGTCTCTCCTTGGCAGGTCTTTCCTCTGGAGCACTTAAATAGGAATTTCTCAATAGCAGTTACAAATAGAATGCTTAATTAAAAAAATCAGCAGTTATTTATTTTCTTTTAAGCAGCTTGGGTCTCTATGTAGATTATAAATGTTTATATTTACTTGAGCTCACCATTTGCTTCTTATTTCTCTTTCTTTCATTTTGTTGAAATTTATGTCTTATTTATGTGTTTACACACACATGCAACCAGAAAACAAATGTTTAAATAAAATAAGAAATCTAGACTGAGAGGAAAACATCATTAGTTATTGGAAAAATAATTTTATGGTTAAAAGAATATTAGTTTCAGACATTTTCGTTCTGATTTAACTTAAACATGGGATGAAAATACTATTCATATAAAACAACACCCTAAAAATGTAGTAAGCTTTAAATTTTAATAAATACTTAATTACTTAATTAGGGATGCCTGGGTGCTCAGTGGTTGAACATCTGCCTTCACCTCAGGTCATGATCCTGGGATCCCGGAATCGAGTCCCACGTCGGGATCCCTGCATGGAGCCTGCTTCTCCCTCTGCCTGTGTCTCTGCCTCTGTGTGTGTGTGTGTGTGTGTGTGTGTGTCTCATGAATAAATAAATAAATAAAATCTTTTAAAAAATACTTAATTATATATATTATCATAGTTGCTTAGATGCATTTTATATTTCTAAAAATCATGTTATATTATTTTTTCCAGACTAGGCATAGCAGGGATTTAACTTGTATGTGCTGATGTTCACCATAAGAGGAAATGAAAATATTTTTTTCTAAAATTCTATAACTCTAGCTGGTTGTTATATTAATTTTCACCAGATGCATTTGATATAAATAAAATCTGAAAAGGAATGGCCCAAATATTCCTTCTGCACACTTTTCTGGCTCCTGGAACTTGGAAGGGTATAAATCCTACTTTTCTTCATGTCCTATGCTATAAGAAAGGCCAGCAAACTGGTAGGTCAATGTGCTGCTTCCTAAATCTGGGAAGCATATGTACAGACATGGCCCCCAGACAGCTGCAGAACTCCACCTACTCTTGCCATCATCAAGAATCATGACTAATTTATGTAGGATATATATGTACACTAACTCCTCTTATATTCAAGAGGCAACCTTGAAGGATAACCCCAGATATGTGTCACACCTATTCTAATTCTCCTACTCCCAAGTCCAGATTCTAATCCCTGGAATACACAATTTTTAAAAAATTTTTATTGATTTATTTGAGAGAGTGAGAGAGAGAGTGTGTGTGTGTGTGTGTGTGTACTGGAGAGGGAGCACAAGTGGAGGAGGGACAGAGGGAGAGGGAGAAGCAGGCTCCCTGCTAAGCCTGACTGACAGCTTCATCCCAAGACCCTGAGATCATGACCTGAGTCAAAGGCAGACACCTAACCGACTGAGCCATCCAGCTCCAGCTGCATCCAGAATATGCTATTAAAAAAGAACTGAATGACGGCCGATTGAAGTAATCAATGCAACCATACACCCTGACAAGGTGAATACATTAGTTCCACCTGCAAACCAGGGAAATTAACTGGCATAAATTATACTTATTTAAAGCCACCATTTGCTGAATTCTTGTTAACATACATAACAAACCTTACATTTTCTTCTCGAGTCCTCTTAACACTATAAGGTGGTACAGATTATTACTTTCATTTTACAGAAGAGAAAACCAAGACACAAAGTAATGATCAACGCTACATTTCTGAGAGCAGGCCATGGAATGGCCTCCCAATGCAAAGCAGGCATGTTGTGCCGCCTTCGGAGGACCTAAATTTATGGTAGGTGATGAGCTCTCTGTACGCTCCTCTAAAGCTACAGTGAATCTTTAAGTCAATGTGGTGCTAAGAACATCGGCTATAGTAACAATTAGTACTACTACGAAAAAAATCTACATTATCACTTACATTATAGAGATGGACTTACTCATTAAGAAAGCAGTCCTCATGTCAATTACTAGTTTCATTATCTAACTTTTTTTGTGTCTTTTGCCCTTCCCCCATTACATTATCTAGGACTCATGAATCTTCACATACACAGTGGGTTGGCAACGAGTCTTGGATACATATCAAGGGAAATTCAAAGATAAATTAGTTTGCTGATCCAAAGGAGCTAAATTAAATATTTTGTTGTGGATTCATGTATTTCTATTAGAAATATACAATCATATGCAAACCACAAATGAGGTGTTAAATCAAATTCCATGGTTCTTTCCCTGGGATGTTTCTTTCAAAGTCAGGCTGCAAACAGCGTGTGCCCACTAAAGACCCATTAAGTACATTCTGATTCAAAAAGTTAGTTAAAACATTTATGTCATAACAGAACATGCCTCAACAGCCCGGAACTAGTCTCTGAAACAAAAATTTAGTTTGGTAATACCAGGCCAAAATTTTCTCCTTTGTAATATGTGTATCTGTGTGTGTGTGTGTGTGTGTGTGTGTGTATCAACTACGCTTTGTAAGATTTTTAGCTCACAGTGGGCTCACAGGCAGCCAACAATCCTTTAAACATTCATGTCTGATGATTTTCACACAGGTAGAGAAAGAAAGGAAAATGCCTGCTGTTCCATGTGGAAGAGAGGTGCTTGGCTGCTGTGAATGTTTCAGTCTGCAATGCCCCACGGGAAACAGGCCTGGTGGAGGCAGGAGACAGACCCAGGAAGACTGGCAGTCATTGCCTCACTCTCTGGCTTTTCCAATCAATTTGCTAAAGCACCAAACTCCAATTCTTTGGAGGGTGAAGGAAGGAGCCACTGGTGGAAGGATGCAAATGGCTAGGCAAAGTCCCCTTAGTGCAGGAGCCTCTCTTGGGGCCATCCCTACGATGGGAGGGCAGGTGGTGGCTCACACAGTTTTCTACCAAAGCCAACCAGATCACAAGCTGCCTAAGGAAAGCCTCTACACCCCTGCTGGAAAGCCAGCAGGCAAAGATGCAGATGAATTGACTGGTGACAAGATTTGATTATCCTCCGAAGCCAGTACTAGAGGAGAAAGAGGATTGAGGGTGTGATGGGAATTTGCAAGGGTGAAAAATGGAGAGGAGGCTGGGAGCAGGCTCTTCAGAGGTAAAAAGCTTGGAGCTTGCTGGGCAGATACCATCTGGGGAGACTTCTATGTGATGATGGATCTTCTGCGACAAGTAACAAGGCCACAGAAACATGAGGATAAAAATGGGGAGAAGCATGTATTTTTAACAGGAATGGTGTAAGTGGGAATGATTTGCTTCCTCAGGTGGGCTTTTTTTTAAAAAAGGAAGAAATTGGACAGCTTTCAAAGGTAATGATGACGTAAGAGCTCGGTGGGAGAGACCAGGACACAGAGGCTTGATTGTAAGATGAAATGAGGCAACATCCATTTTGGTATGAACCTCAACGGACACACTCTCAGGTTTTATGTGAGGTCCTCATCCAGAAATCTTATACCTCAGGCCTAATGAGGTTGCCCTCAATTAAGCCAGATACCTTTTCATTTTTTAAATTTTTTTTTAATTTTATTTATGATAGGCACACAGTGAGAGAGAGAGAGGCAGAGACACAGGCAGAGGGAGAAGCAGGCTCCATGCACCGGGAGCCCGACGTGGGATTCGATCCCGGATCTCCAGGATCGCGCCCTGGGCCAAAGGCAGGCGCCAAACCGCTGCGCCACCCAGGGATCCCGCCAGATACCTTTTCAAAGGGTTAAAGGATACTTCTCTGTTTCTCCAGAGCCTGCTTTGTGACAACAATTCCACTTCCGGTATGGGGCACGGAGAGGACGTGTCATTTCAAGGAATTTCACAATTGCATACCCCTTCCCTCCCAAGTGATTTCCCACTGAGCACCTGAAAACACACCTCTTTTCTTCAGAAATCATGTGTGCAGAAAAATAGAGTATGGAGGGTGGGATGGAGGGGAAATGACCTGTGGGGTTTGCTGTTTTTGTCTTTGTCAAGAGCCAGCATCATTGAGGCTGAACTGCCCTCACCCATCATTTCTCCGCTAAAACTCCTGCTTGTCCTAGAAAGAGCCAACAGAGAAATGACTTCGGGGCTTGAGGTTAATGGGAAAAGAAAATGTTATATTTCTGAGGGAGAGGACAACAGATGTCCCATCAAAATGCATCTGACCTATAATGCTCCAAATTTTCGTCTTTGCGAAGGCAAATTATAATCTTGTGGTTGCTTGCCTAATCACCACTAGCTACATAAAGTGACTTGTGTACATAGTTAGCTTGTATCCTGAGATAACCTCGAAGTCATAAAACTTTCCCCCAAAACCTATAAATGTGAATTTGAGTTTTCTGTTGGAGTCACTTTCATTTCTCTAAAACTGGGATCTTAAAGTTCACTGGAAAGGGACTGCAATTCCAGTTATTAATGTTTTATGACCATCAGCACTGGAATTATAATGCGCTAATTATTCCCACTTGCTCAGAATGGCATCTAGTTTAGATAGAAAAATGAAAAGCAGATGATTCTGTTCTTCCTCACCCCACTTTTGTGGGCTGAATGAACTGAAATCTCCTAATAGTGGGTATTCTTCAGGAGCTCTTGCGCTGAGGAAAGTCAATGAAAAAGGAGTCAGCATCAATGCTCTCCTGAGTCCACTGCACACGGGGTGGGCCCAGACACCTCCCACCTGGGACAGGTGTGCCTGGAGAGAAGACAAGGGCAATGCCTTACTGAAGACCCTGACTTGTCTTGGCCAAGATTCCATTTTAGGGAAGGTGGGGCAACAGAATTGGGTATCAGAGCACGTTCTGCACAAGATGAATTTGGGAAGTCTCAAAGAGCAACCTGGGTCTGTGGGGGTTTTTTTGTTTTTTTAAAGATTTTATTTATTCATGAGAGAGCGAGAGAGATACAGGCAGAGGGAGAAGCAGGCTCCATGCAGGGAGCCTGATGCAGGACTCGATCCCAGGACCCCAGGGTCACAACCTGAGCCCAAGGCAGACGATCAACCACTGAGCCACCCAGGTGTCCCGGTCTCAGGTTTTTTAATGGCAGTGCCCACACCTGCTTCTGTGCCGCTCCTCACTGGCTCATCCATCACAGCTATTGAATAAGCCCTGCACCGGCGCCTCAAGACACTCAGACAGGTGGAGGGCTTTAATCTTCATTAGTTGAGCTGGCTTATCTTGTTTAGGACAACAAAGTCATATAAGGAATGAAAACACTTTTAGGCCAGGTCTCCATGACCAGGTTCTGGAAAACCAAGCCGCCTCTCCCTTTAGCAGTCATCTGTGCTCCTCTCAGTGGCCGCTGGCACTCCTGGACTTCCACTGCCAGGGAGGAAAGCTCTGGAAAATGGCCACTTCCTGCCGGTGGCTCCATCTCTCTGGGCAGCACAGCTCGGACACAACAGCTTCTTTCCTCAAAAACTCTCCTCTCCTGGCTCTCACAGCACACTCTCACTCTTCTGGTTTTCTGCTACCTTTTGGCATCTGCTTTTTCCTCCTCTTCCCAGCCTCCTCCTTTAAAGACCTATACCCTGGGAAATGAACTGTGGGGCAGGGGGTGGGGGTGACTGGGTGACAGGCACTGAGGGGGGGCACTTGATGGGATGAGCACTGGGTGTTATTCTATATGTTGGGAAATTGAACACCAATAAAAAATAAATTTATATAAAAAATAAACAAAAGATCATTCTGAACACACACACACACACACACACAAAATAAAGACCTATACTTTTTGGAGTTCCCTGGGTTTTGTCGTAGGCTCCCTCTCTTCCTTCTAGTTGTTACCGCTCAGGGATCCCATTTATTCCTATGGTTTTAAATACCATCTGGGCTCTATTTAGATGTTTCTCAAATTTGAAGAAAAACAGCAAAGTCTATTTCCTCAAAATTTTACTTAGAATTTGCAGTAGAGCAGCACGCTTCTATGTTATCATACCTGACAACCTTGGCACCCCAGTCCTCCACACTTGGTCACCAAGCATCCTTCCTTCGCAGTTCTCGCTCCCCATCCTCCCACACTGCCCATCTGTCAACGAGTCTTGGAGACTTGTTTCCTTTGTGTATGCCCCATCTTCCCTTTCCTTCCGCACGGTCAGACCTTATTCAATATCCTTAACGCCTTGTGTCTAGGGGGAGAAAACGGTCTTTTGTCTGGCCTTCCTCGGTGGAGAATACCGAGCCTGACTCGATGTGATGTGTAGTGATGATGGGGTCATTCACCCAACACATACCATTTGGTGCCTACTGCGTGCCTAGCGCTGGGGGCGTATATCAGAATTGTGCCGCGCTCGCTCTCAGGTTGCTTACACATTAGTGTAAGAGAGACAGGTGCATCACTGACACACGGGGTGGCTGAGGCAATAATGGCATATGCACAGGTACCCTGAGGCCCCCACGTCACCCTTGGGGATCAGGGAAGCTCCCCTTCTGAGAGTTCTGAAGGAAGTGGAGCAGGTGCTAGCCAGAGAGGTAGGGGTATGTGCATGTGCGTGTGTGTGTGTGTGTGTGTGTGTCTGTGCACGCGCATGCATGCTGTGGAGAGGATGTGGCTACGAGGAGAACAAGCACAAGCATAGTGAGGCAGAGAAACTGCCAGGGCCTCCTCACTACAGGGCTTTAAGCAAAGCGAGGGGGTCGGAAGCACTGTTTAGAAAGCTCCCCCTGGCTTCAGCAGGCTCCTTGAAGGTTGCTGCATTCGGTAACCCAGGCAACAAGGCTAGCTTTGAAGTAAGACAGCGGCAGTGTGGACGGACAGAAGTGGAATAATCAATAACTGACTGGCCTTGGTGAGTGATTAAGTTGGACAGGTCCAGGTTCAAATCTGATCTTGGTCATTAAACGGACTGCAGGCCGATCACTACCTTCCCTAGCTGCGGGTTTTCGCATTTGTAAGAGGGAGAGAACAATAACTAACACAGGATCACTGTGATGGTAAAACAAGATATACACAGAGTCGTCAATAAATTTTCATTTCTTTCCTTCCTCAAACCTTGTATTGATCTTGTAACACCCTACCCCAGAATGTGTAGCAGTTCCCTGTTATTTTATTACATTGAAACTGACTTCCTGTAGAGCAGTGTTTCTCAGCCCTGGCACTACTGACATTGGGATCTGTGAATTCTTTGTGGGGCGGGGGGGCAGCGGCCGTCCTATGCATTGTGGAATGGCCTCTACCCCCTAGATGCCAGTAGTACCCTGACCCCAGGGATGACAATCAAAAGTGTCTCCGGACATTGCCAAACATTCCTGTAACCCGGAAAGAAAATCAGCTATAGTTTAGAACCATTGTTCTAGAAAGTGCCAACCACAATCTCAATCCCACGTCTTATCCTCAAAGCTACAGCTTCTTGATTGCTTTCCTCATGGACCACCACTCTAGCCAGGAAGGGTATGTTACAATCTCATCCCCTTCTCACTCCATGTAATTTCCCCACATCTTAAACAATGCCTAGCACACAGCAATGACTGTCATGGAATGATATATTCATCAGTTCTCTATTATCAAGAGATAAAAGCCTAAACTCAGTATGGCAGTCAACCTAAATCCAATCCTACCAACTCTCCAGCAGAGTCTCATTATCTCCTTTTATTCCCTCAATTCATCCTTTGCCAGAATGAAAGATGGCAACTTCCAGACTTCTACAGTTCATGAATCAGGGACCACTCCCCACCACAGCACACCTCATGAAGAAAACCAATATAGGCTTGCCAACTTTTAATTTTTCCAGGTAAGAGCATTTCAACAATAGTAATAGCAACAACCACCCACCATCATTTTGTTAAAAGATATTTTAATATCAAAAGATAGAAATTTTAATACCAAAAAAGACAGAAAACATAGTCTCAGGATAAAGGAAAGGGATTTAAATGGAATGAATTTAGCTTTATAAAAGAACTCACTACATTGTCCTTATTTTCCTCATTTCTGAGAAAACACTGGTACAGATTTCATCATGCATCAGCATTTAGGAACCACTGATCTCCTTTCCAGGCCAACCTGATCTGACTTATTCCCTTTCTTGACCTGAACCTCTTGGCCTATGCCTTTCTGTATGCTCCCACCCCAATACATTCTTCCAACCCATCCCTGTCTGGAAATCTACTCTTTCTTCAAAGTTAGCATTCAAAAATTAAGTTGTGCCCCAAACCACAGGCAGATTTTTTTCATTCCTTAGCTTATGTCTTGGGGACACTTCCTGTATTCTACTTACCAGAGTTGTTTTTATATAGGTCACAACCAGCAGCACAGCACCTCTTCAATTTTGAAAAAAAGGGCCTTGCCAGTTAATAGTGGGCCCCTGGAAAATGCATGCTGCATTAAGTGGTCAAATTGACTCTGGGTTTGGATATTCCATTCCCTCTAACCAGGAATTCTTAGTTTTCTATTGCTGCCATAACAAATTATCACAAACTCTGTGGTTTAAAGCAATACAAATTTATAATCTTAGAGTTCTGTATGTCAGATCCGATGCAAATCTCACTGGGCTCAAGTCAATGTGTTGACCAGGCTACTACTGTCCTTTTTGGAGGCTCTAAGGGAGATTTTGTCTCCTTGTTTCCCGCTTGTACAGGCCACCCGAATTTCTTGGCTCATAGTCCATCCCCCCCCACCCCTACAAAGCCAGCAGTGTTGCATCTCTCTGATCATTCTTCCATAGGCACATCTCTCTCTGACTCTGACCTGAGTCAGAACAGCTTCTCTAATTTTGAAGATCTATACAATTAGAGTAAGTCCACTTGGATACTCCAGGGTAATCTCTCCTTCTCGAGTCCCTTAATTTAATCACTAGTGCAAAGTTACTTCCACCATCTCAACTAACACATTCACGGGTCCTGAGGATTATGCCATTATTATGCCTACTACACCCACACTCAGTTCTTCATCAATCCACATTCCTTACTCTTTATTCATGATCGGAGACTTGCTCAAGATCACAAAAATAACAAATGACAGAGTCAAGATCTGAACGCAGGTCTATGTGGGATACAAAGCTCCCTCCAATGCCTTTGTGATGAAGAAAGAAATGGCAAAACATCCGCCCTGTGCAGTGGATGGCTGCCATGTGGAGTGGATGATGAGGTCTTGAAAAATATCTTATTCTGAGACATTTGAAAAGGCACTGATGCCTTCCTCCAATTCCTAGGTAAGTATGGTTTTATGTTCAAAGACAAATGTTCCTGGCCACACAAGACATCTGAAAGACAATCTTCTAAACTGGGCTCCAGCTTTTCATAACTTGGCTCTGTGCGGTCGGGTGATGCTCATTCCTAGGTGTCACTGTATTTTTAGCATCTTGGAACCTTACACAGTGAGGCTTCCTGAGCTTTGATCTAAGAACACATCCCTCTCAAGCTCCCCTTTAGCTGTCACACTGTTCAGATTTGCAAAGCCTTTGTGGGGTAGAAAGGGCTATTTTTGTTTTAAAATTTAGCATTCATTATGCAGTGGTGATTCACGGCTTGGGCACTTCAAGGCTTAATTAATATAATAGTGCATGGTAAGTAAGGTCTTTGTGGCAGCATTCATCACTAATTACCACTGAACTGAAACCCAGAGTTCAGTCTTATTTTCTTTAGCGGGGCTCAGGAGATACTTTCTCGCCGAAGATATCTTGCCTTGATTTCTACTCACTATGACCTACTATCTGTTAGGTGCTTTGACAATGACTAAAGCTACCTCTGGCTTCCGAGTAGCCTTTATCTACCCAAGGAAGACCTTGGTGGTAAGGAATCTAGAGAAATCGCCTGTTTGTAGGCAGGACTGTACGTAAGCTATCCTAGATAAGTCTCTTCAACTTCCCTCAACCATTTGCTCTAGAGACCAACAGGGAAAGAATGTGCTCTCCTTTTTGTTCGGCCTTATTGAGGTATAACTGACAAATGGAAATTGGATGTATTTAAGGCATACAACTTGATGTTTTGAAATATGTATATGCCGTAACATAATCAGCACAATTAAATTAATTAACAGTATATACCAATCACACAGCTACCATTTTCTTACCTTATTTTATTTTATTATTATTATTGTTATTTTTTGGTGTGTGGTAAGAACTTAAGATCTACCTTCTTAGCAATTTCAAGTATATAATAGAGTATTGTTAGCTACAATCAACCATGTTGTACATTAGATCTTCAAAACTCATTCATCTTGCATAAATGAAATTTTATACTCTTTGCCCAATACCTCTCCATTTCCCCCACCCCTCTGCCCCTGGCAACTACCACGCTACTCTCTGATTCCAGGAGCCTATTTTAGATTCCGTGTATATGTGAGATCCTGCAGTATTCGTCTTCTCTGTTCGGCTTATTTCACTTAGCAGAATGTCCTCCAGGTTCAGCCATGTTTTTGTAAAAAATAGGATGTCTTTTTTTCAAGGCACAATCATATTCCATTGCAAATATATACCACATTTTGAGAGTGCTGTCTTAAAGTTAGCAAAAGGTGTGTCATTTATGATAATCCATCTACATATGATTATCTGAAATTCAAAGCATTCACATTCATGAAGCAGGGAACCGACAATTTTATTCACATTAGTCAAAGCTGACAGATGCATCACAGATTTACATGCACAACCTTTATCAGTCATCAAGACAGAACAGTTAGACACACTGGGTGATGGTTCAGGTGCACACTTAGTGAGATCACCCTGTTCTATCACACAGGCTTCAGATATGGGCAATGTACCTTGGAAAACCAAACAACTGGGGCTGGCACCCATAAAAAACTGAGTAGGAGGAGGTAACAAAGAACCAAAAAACAAAGCCAAGGTTGCCTAACTGAGGAAATGTAGCACCAGAACTTCCTTCTTATAATCTCATTTTCTAAGAGTCCTCTGTGGGAGATGGAAGCATCAAGAAGGAGGAGGAAACATGAAAAGAAGCTGAGAGCTTTTAGATATAATTACTATTAACTGGAAATGTCACTCTCCCCCACATCCCCAAGTCTCTTTTTAGATTAGCAAGCAGCAGTGACCAGATGGAGGCTGTGTGCTGAAATGCCTTCTGTGATGTGAGCCAAACAATTACAGTAGTCAAGCTCCTCTTGAACAGATGGACCACCAATTTCTTGGGTTAAAGATCAGCCAGGCTCATTAAAGAAGCTGCAAGGGCTCAACAGTTAAAATTCCTTTTTGCCTTACATCTTGAGTAACTAAAACATCTTTTGGAACCTAAGGAAAAAAAATAAAAGGCTAACTGGAGTTGGGGGATTAAATAGTCCACAACAATGATACCAAGGACTACAGAAAAGAATACAGAAGAAAAAGGATGAAATCAATGGTCATTTAAGCCATTAATGCTATTGCTCATCACTGACATTCTTCGGTACTTTTCGATGTATTCTGTTATAATTAAATGTATCGACAGGAAAGGCAACAGTAGAAGAGCTCTCGAGTAAATGCAAGCTTACTCTGCTACCGTTCTCAAGTAAACAGTACAAGTTGGATAGGGAAAGTAAACGGTAGAGGCATCTTATCATCAATGTAGAAGGATTAAATTAAATAGAAAACTTGAGGCTGGCACTCAAGGGGAAACATGTGAGAGGCCAGAAGTCCAAAGGTATGTTTCCTGAGCAAGATCAGATCACAGAAGTTTGGATCAATAGCTTCCTCAACAACTTTAATTGATAGTGAGAAAGAGCCAATTATTTATTCCTACACTAGGAGAAGACTTTGTGTAATGGTTTGGGAAATCATCCTTGGGGGAAACATTTTTCAAATTGGCCTGGAAAAAAAAAAAAAAAAAAAGAAAAAAAAAAAAAAAAAAAAACAAATTGGCCTGGAGATGAAATCGCAAGTGTTCCCAGGCACGTGGGCTGTGTGAAACATGAAATGATGCGTGAACTGGTCAAAATTTAACTTCAAAGTCCTCTCCCACTCATCTGTCTCCCATCTTCATTTATTGCAGCTTGGGGTAGCAGGTGTCTCCGGAAGAGATTTTGTTCTTTTCTATTTTGTGTTCCTTGTTTGAGGGTCCATACAAAGTATTTCTAAATTAGAAATCTTTAAAAAATGTACTATATACATCTGTGACTTTTTTTTTTTAAGATTTTATTTATTTATTCATGAGAGACACAGAGAGAGGCAGAGACACAGGCAGAGGGAGAAGCAGGCTCCCTGCGGGCAGCCTGATGCAGGACTCGATTCCAGGACCCCGAGATCACAACCTGAGCCAAAGACAGATGCTCAGCCACTGAGCCGAGCCACCCAGGCGCCCGCATCTGTGACTTTCTAAACAGAGAAAACTAAGTGGCTATTTTATCTTGATTTGAGTTTGGTTCCTCTTTAGGACTGTGAATCATTTACTCTGCCCTCCATGCAGCTATGGCTACAGACAAAAGCAAGAATGGTGTGGGCCGCAGGCAGACGAGGTAGCTTATTCAGAGGGCCCTGCAGACACAGGGATGGCCCCTAGGGTGACAGAGCTACACTAACTGTGCTAATGAGCACACACAGCTGGCTCCGGGTTTGCTAAGGCAAATGCGGACGCTAGTTTGCGTCCCACTTTCCAATGATGTCTTTCTGTTTTTCCATTAGCTTATATCTCAACATCTGTAACAAGCCTATGATTTCCACGGTTATCCCTGCTGCTTCTAACATTCATCAACATGCTCTTCTCTCTGCATTCCTTCTTTCCTGCCCCTTTGGATGCCCATGTTCCACCCCTGTTCCTTAGCTCTCAAAAGCTAGCCTGGTCCTGAGGCCTTCCTCCACTGGCACAGGGCCTTGTCCCTCATAATATGGCTAACAACTAATCACAGTGTTCTCTGTCTGAAATTTAGGTGTTTGTGGCTTTCACTGTTGCTGGGCTCCAGGGTTACTCCTCTGCTGATAAAGACCCTTTTCCATTTACAACTGTGATTAGAACAGAACTGGGTGCTTGAGGAGGGCTGGCAGTGGGGTGAATGTCTATGAATTAGCAAAAATGTACTGAAGTGGGTCCTGAATTATTTCACTCAGTAATAGAAACTTAATGAATATTTTCCAGCTACTACATGGGCATGCACAGAATCAAAGGAAGGGTACAGTGCTGAATGAATGCCTTGGAGATTGCATTTTGGTACATTTTATTGGATTGTAGCCAAACAACCTCTTGTAATACAGACCCAGAATGACAATTTGCACTGCTTGATAGAAGCATCATTTGGATTTTTGGCAAATTCTCAAGTTATAAGATGTGATCAATCCTTTTCCAGAGATAAAAATATTACAAAGTATTCCATTTTCTCCTAGATTTTCTTTCTTACTGAAGAATAATGGATCTTGAGTGAGCTTATTCACAGTTGAATCAGAGAAATACTGATGCCTAAAAACACCCAACGGTAGGAGTAATGAGCATCTTAAGCATGGCTTAACATGACAAAAGATGACCAAAAGGGGAATTAGAATTTATGGTCCCTAAATAATCTTGATAAATCCACCCTATCGTCTCCTCTCCATATTTTATGCCCAATTCTGGGTAAAGCATGGGAAATATCAGTGAAGCTGGAGTCCTAATTGTGAGTCATAACTGCTATCCTCAACGGGCTTATAATCTATTTATCCAAAGCAAAAACACCGCAATTTAAGAACTACATAGAAGAAGAATGGAATAATTCAGGAAAAGTTATTGCCTTATGGAAGAATGGATTTCTAAATTAATAGCGTGGAAGCAAAATGCATACAGCTTAGTTAAGTGATGACTAAGTGAGGACATAAAAGCAGTCTATAAATACTTTAAAGGTGTAAATACCAAGTAGGGTGAGGAATTATTTTGTCTAGTACTCGACAGAAATAGCACTGAACATGAAATTAGAAAAGGAATACACGGAATACAGTGTGAACAACTGCAAAGGAATTCTTTCAACTGTAGCTCCAGGTCCTTAATGACCTCAAAAAAAACAGCTCTTGCTCTTTGATAATACTTGCTGTCATCCTGCAGCAGTCCCAGTGAATGTCAATGAACATCAAGACTGTAACAAACCGTAGGATAGGGAACAGTAAGAGATACCCTCCAGCTCTCCTGGAGCCGGAGGTGGGATAGAAAGGTGGGTGGAGGCAGGCTATGGTCGACTTGGCAGGGCCGTGCTAAGAGATTGCCGATCAAAGTCACTCAAGGAGGTCTTGCAGCACACTGATGACACAGCTCTATCTCAGATCCCCTGAATTATCCTCCCTGGTGTTGAAGCCAAAATCAATAGATTTGAAATGTTTCATGATTTTCTTTTTTTCTAATGAGATACCAGGATTGCAAATATTTGCTGATGAGTTTTAAGCAAAGGAATGTTCAACACTGCATTTTAGAACCATCATTCTGGCTGCTGTGTGGGGAACAACACGGGACACTGGAAACCATGTGGAAGTTGTTTGAACATTCCAGGGAGAAGTGGATGAGGGCTTAAATTAAGGCAGTGTCTGCAGAGAGTCCAGAACAGGTTCAATGAGGGGTTAGAGGTTAACTTAATGTGAGGAGGTGGAGGCAAGCAAGGAATCAAGCAGAACCTGGAAACTTAGACAGTTAGCCCCACTGGTGGAGGGAGGTTTCTTCCAAGATTGCATTGGACAAGAACAGTCAAGTATTAAAGAGAGAGAATGAGGAGCATCTGGGTGGCTCAGCGGTTGAGTGTCTCCCTTCAGCCCAGATCGTGATCCTGGGGTGCCAGGATCTAGTCCCACATCAGGCTCCCCTCAGGGAGGCTGTTTCTCCCTCAGCCTATGCCTCTGCCTCTCTCTCTCTGTGTCTCTCATGAATACATACACACATACATATAAATAAATAAATAAATATTTAAAAAATAAAATAAAAAATAAAGAGATAGAATGGTTAAGTGTTAAAAGGGAAGGTGCAGTTCAAGAAGCAAAAACGAGACTAGAGAGGACCAAACCGGCAGGGCCAGGCACAGAGCCGTCACCCCTGAAGTCCCAAGGCCAGCGGGATGAGAGCCGTGATGAGCGGTGCGGGAGTCCAGCTGGAGCTGCTGGAGCCATCCCTAGCACAGCTACTGATTCTGTGTGCCTGGATGGGCTGGTCGAGATTAAAGAGCAGGGAGGGAATTCCAACCGTGTGGATAAAAAGAAATCATATGGAGGGGGTACGGTTAGTGGGATAGAAGGTGAGGCGTTTTGCTTTGGAAATGTTGAGTGTGAAGTGTCAGGAAACATTCAGACAGGTGTTCTGGAAAGCTGACCCTCCCTTCACTGTCCCCTCATTGGCATGTTAAACTAAACTCCGTTTCTCTTTCACCTTGAAAAGTGACAAATTCCCAAGTTACTGAACACATACGATTTATACGCCCTTTTGCCTAGTGTGCATTTTATTTGTTTGGTTTGTTGGGTATTTTTTTTCCAGGGCAAAAATGAATCAATCAGGCATTTGCCTTTGAGAATGCATACATACATTCTATGCTAAGATAGCTTTTTGTGGTAGTAATTTATGATTTTCACCCTATGTTTTGTATTTTCTCTTCCCTTTCAGGGAAAGAAACAAAGACTTGCCTATCCAGACATCCTTTCTTGACTTCTGTTTCCAGAAGCAAAAGCCCATTGAGAATAACAGGGTATTGAGGAAATGGGGTATTTATAAGGAAATAGGAGAGAAAGGTTTTTCCAGGATAAAAATAGATTCCTAGGGGTCCAAGGAAGAAGAAAGAGACTAGTCTTTGTGGGTGCTTCTGATGGAAATAGGGAGAGAGGGAAACTTTTCCAAAGCTAAAAACAGATTATCTAGACCAAAAGGAGGAGGGAAGTGTGTGGTTCCTCAGGCGTTAGAATCCATGTGCTGGTGCCTGACACTTCCAAGAAGTGACTGAACCCAGGAGAAACCAAAGCCCAGGACTCAGCCTTGACACAGTGTGTTGTGTGCCCAGTGTCAAACTAAAGCCATTCATCAATGTACTAATGACACGGGTTGGCGTAATGTAGAAACAGAGGCCTAATGGCTAGAGGGGCCAACCTGCCTCCTATAACCTGAGCACAACCACAGGTGGGTGGGAGAGCCCCACAGAGAGCGGAGGTTATAGCCTAGCCAGATACGGTGTATCGCAAAGTCAGAATTAAATTGTTAACTGAGAAATAAAGAAATATGATATATTCTAGGCTCTTGAGTTTGTGGCCTTTTAACTCCAATCCCTCACAATAATTTCCCATATAGACCCCATCATTACACATCTGGATAATCCTTAGGAAAATGCTGTTGTTTGCAGACAACAGGTGGGCCAGGCTGTCTTTGTGAGGATCTCAGGTTGCAGCTGAGGCAGCTCTGAAAGTCAAAGATTCTCATTTCAAGGCCAATGACATAATTATGTGAACATCATGCCCAAAGTTAATCAGGAATCTAATCAGCAGAAGTTGAACCCTCCTACTAGGAAAATAATCAGCTCAGACCCGAGGGCCCTTGCCAACTCTTATTTTATCTAGTGGTTAACAGATGCTGTGATTTTTAGTTTAGGATGACTGCTCTATATCTTCACTCCAGTCCTTACAACTCCCTGAAGTTCATAGCCCACCAAGTGAGTGGGTTTGTCTGGACATCTCTGTGGAGAGGAAAGCGTTGTAGAGAGAAAGAAAAGAGCACTCGGTACTGATAGAAATAAATAAAAAGTGATGCACTATTGTCATAAAAATCATACATCGGAGATTTGGTGCAAGAAGCATTAGGTGAGCATCCTTGAGCACAGACTTGACCTTGGGAACTCAGACCCATTCCAGGCCTTGTTCCCACTTTCAGAACTCTTATTTATTTTTTAAATACAGACCGTATTTTGGTTTCAGACATTAGATAATTGTAAAGCGCTTTCCACTAGAACAACCCAGGAGCATTATGCCCCTGCCATGATGAGAAAGTATAAATGCAAATCGATATTGTGTATTGTAAATTACTTTTTATTATAAGACCAGTAAATGATTGCCTCTGCAAGTGGACTTGCTTGCATGGTGTAGGATTAAAAGAATGTTTATTGTTGCAATCTAAACCTTTAAAACAAACCCCTCGGAGGTAGAAAGATAGATTTTAGTGCTTCTATTACTACTCCAGGATACGCTGTTGAATCAGTCCCATTTCTTAAAGCAGCCAGTAATTTATTGCTCCAAATATGTTGCAGTTGTCATCTGTGGATTCGGAGTCACACAACTGTTAAATTTAACGAACTATGGTTAAGAAATGAATGAATAGTTATGAGCTTCACAAATCAAAGTCTCAGATCTACACTTGGCTTTTCTTGAATTCTCAATGTGTTTACAACAAGCACAGCTCCACCCCTCATTGGCTTGTCACACTCAATTTTACAAGGACAAGCAAACAACCAGCCGTACTCGCTGTCTGCCAATTACAGTGGTGGCTGCGCTGGGTCCTGGGTGTACCGGAAACGTAACTAGCAGGGGGAAAGCACTTTCCGGGCCATATGCTTGCTGTTTGTGGTCATAAAGAGCCACACGGCCTCCACGGAAAACAAATTTTGGCTATATTTGAGTCGCTGGAAAATAGAACCAATATCTCATCTTCTGCAAATCTATGGGAATGAGCTTGTTTTCATTTCAGTGGGATGTAAAAATGGCTTAGACCTACACCTAAGGACCGAGTCTCAAACCCTGGTTGCAGTCATAAACAGGATTATTCAATCATAACATCTTTCCTTTCTATGTATCTCCCTTCCGATGCTACGCTAGTCTTAGCACTTTAGCAGAAGCTCTACAGACCATTTAGACTAAGAGGATAAAAACACAGCACGGGAGCATGCGTGGATGGAAAGCACTTGAAGCAATACTGCCTCCTGGCCCCGTGTCCTCTGGGCCTCGGTACCTGCACAGCCTTGCTCTTCTTGTCAGGTCTACACTCCCTTCAGAGCCTGACTCATTCTACCCGAGTCTGTTTCAGATTTGCCCCTTGTTAGCTCCTCCCACCTCACTTGTTTGACAGCAGACTCCCACCGAGCACCTCTAGCCTCTGTGAGGATTCAGCCTTTCCTGAATTCAGTCCTATACACAAATAACTGCTTCGGAGTCCCCATGCCACCCTGCAGGCCAACTGAAGAACTGGCCTGAGTCTTCCGCCATCTTCCCAATGAGTCTGGCCCTCAAACTATGGACTGAGTCTTCCAACACGCTCTGCCTTTCATAGGGAAAGAGGGATGGTCAGCCACAGATAGGTGGTGGGAACCACCTGATGATGACTTTCATGGAAGAGGGTGTAATGCCCAGTATTTGACCTAGGTCCTTCCACCAACCACATACATGATACGTCTTTCTCCACCACACTTCTTGGAGGACCCTGCACTGGTCAAGCAGGAGCTGGATCTCAAAGGGTGACACTGAGTTTTCCTGAGGAGAGGAAATGCCATCACAGGCAGTAGGACAGCCACTGACCTAAGCTTATAATCCTGAAAAGGGCTCCGCGTCCTTAGGGAAGAGGAATTACTTTCTGGTCATTGGAACGCTGGGGGCTGAACAAGGAATAGCAAGCAAGAGAAGCAGCTGGGGATTTGAGGCTTCACTGAGGAATCACGTGTTTAAGGTATGTCGTTTCGCTGTTCTAAAGACAACAAAAGAATATACAAGGGGATCCATACTAAGAAGGTCTGGCCAAGCAGTAGCGCACCCTTCTGACTACGGTCATTGGTTCGGAGATGGACATTTGATCCAATCAGATTCAAGAGATGCAATGAACCTCCTGCAGGACCTCTTGGGAAGAAAGCATGTGCTGTTTGTCTGTGGAGACTGTGAGCCGAGAGCTGCCACGAGCTCTCACGAGTAGAATCTGAGACTGAAGAAGACTGTAGGAGAAGGCTTCCCTGAGAGCTGGGGAGAAACGAGCTCCTAGATCAAGCCATGCATGAAAATAGCCACCTCCCAACCCCTACCCCCTACCTCCGACAGGAAGGGTTACGTGAACTGATAAATTTCCTGTCCTGCCGAGGCCAGTTTGACTTGGGTTTCACATCCCATACACCTCTGAAAATTCTTCAGCCATACAGCTTGGATGGCACACTAAGGTGTTTGGGCTTCCTTCCATAGAAAATAAAAAGACAAGGCATGAGGACATGGAATTTCTGTCATTACGACTATCTAAATGACTAGGAGAGTCATAGTTGATGTTTCACAATCCTGAAAATGGCTCCGTGTTCTCAAGGAAGAGTAAGTCATTCCCTGTGATTAGAAGATTCTTTAACATATTTTGTGGGACGTGGTTTAACCCTTCAGTTATATATTACCTTAGATGGTTTATCATTGCTTCTTGCATGCTCACCTGTTCACTTGCTCTTCCCTTTTTGATACCAGGGCCTGTGATTCTGCTTGCACTACATGGTCCTAGCGTTAGGTAGGTGTTTTTCAATTGCTTATCTGCCTAGGGTAAAAAGAATGAGAAACGGAAGGCAAATCCTTCTACTGGAATCTATGAACCCTTTTCACCAAATTTAGCTTCAGTCCCTGTATCACAACATTGCTTATTCTCCAAAAGGAAGCTAAGTGACTCTATTTACATAGCTGCAAAGTCCTCCTACTCCTGTGTGTGTTTCTACCAATCACAGCAACTCACCCAATTGCTTTGAAATATGTTGATAAATCCCCTGGTGGCTGCCAAACCCCAAAGGAAAACACTGATCCCTTTGAAATGATCAAACCAACAGAGTTCCTGATGTAAAAACAACTTATTTCGGTTTCCTTTGTGAAAAATGTATCACAAGGTCTAAAGAGCTATTAATTTAATTATCAGCCTTCTACATGAATCCCCTGCTCTCTTGAGAGATTAATTAATTTGGAACAGCCATTTCTAAGAGATGGAGAAGGATCGAGATCAATGTCCCCAAAGATAACCATGTATAAACTTTGATTTGTGATTTACATTCAAATAAATATGGTCACCCACTTTGAATATTAAAAGTACAGGTTCTGTCCTTTTCACAGTAATTTGTTTAAGGTCCTATTTGTTTATTTAGAGAGAAAGAGAAGGGGGGAGGGAGAGAGAAACACGAGCAGGGTAAAGGGAAGAAGGAGAGAGAATCACAGGCAGATTCCGCACTGAGTGAGGAGCCAGATGTGGAGCTTGATCCCACGACCCTGAGATAATGACCTGAACTGAAATACAGAGTCATACAGTTAACCAACTGAGCCACCAAGGTGCCCCTTTTTTCATAGTTTTTTGAGTCCCAGGCTATTGCATGTCAAGAGGGGAGGGAGAAGTAAATGGGTATTTCTGAAAAAGTTCAGGAATTGAGAAGGGACTTTCCTTCTACATTCAGACCTATACCCGAGGTGAAGTGAGCTGCATGGCCATAGGGAGGCCAGGCTTTCAGAGGGGCCATTATGGGTCTGTGGCCTGACCTTTCTCATCACCCAGCCCCATCCTCACTCCTCTGCTGTCTAGCTTTGTCTCCAACACTCTCCCTGCACCTCTCAAAGATCACTACTCATATACTTCTATTTAAAAATAATAACTGACCTGGGACATCTGGGTGGCTCAGTCAGCTAAGTGTCTGACTTTGGCTCAGGTCATGATCCTGGGGTCCTGGGTTCAAACCCCACATAAGGCTCTGCGCTCAGAGGGGAGTCTGCTTCTCCCTCTGCTGCTCCCCACATTTCATTCTTTTTCTCTCTCTCTCAAATAAATAAATAAATAAATAAATAAATAAATAAATAAAATCTTTAAAAAATTCTAATAACCTACCTATTGTTCAATCCAAGGTCTTCTCCTCAGGCATCACTCTCCCTATTTGGGGAGAGTCTTAACATTAGTTCCTACCCTCTTCTTACTTAAACTCTCTTCCCCTTGTTCTCCAATCTGGTGTATTACCCTTCAAAATATATCCAAAATCTGTCCATGTCATACACCACCTCCACTGGGGACAGTGTTTCATGAACTCCTACCCAATCATTCAGCTTCTACTTTGGCCATTCAATCTATGCCCTACACAGAAGCAAGGGAGATCTTACAAAACTTAAAAGCTGGAGATTTTAATCAATCACCACTGCTACCCCTTACCCCAAGTCCCCCAGCTGCTTCCCACCACATTTGGAATATAGTCCCAACTCTTCGCTGTGGATTGCAAGGCCTTATAGTATCTGCCCCCTGTCTTCAACCTCATCCACCGCACCCCCCCCCCCCCCCCCCCGCCACTTGCTGCTCTAGCAACACCGGTACAAACACAGCAAACTTGTGCTCACCTCAAGGCCTTTGCCTTTGTGCTCTTACCCCAGATCTACACTGGCTGACACTCTCACTTCATTTTGGTGTCATCTTCCTTGACCCTTCAGCTAACATAGTCTCCCTGACCCCTTAACGTTCAGCTTCATTTTTCCTCATTGCACTCATCAGTATTTGGCCTTTCATTATATAGGGTGTATTTAGTTACTCTTTCCCCACTAGAATGTAAGCTCCATGAGGATAGGAATTTTGAATCTTCCTCATCACTGGAATAATGTCTCTCATTCAATAGGTACTCAGTACAACCACTGAATGGTTTAGTGGTTCTCTGACTTCACTGATAAGAATTCCATGTTATTAATATCAGATCCACAGAAGCAGAACTAATTTCTAAATCTTAAAATTGCTTTCTGGGCTCTGCTGTCAGTGCACCAAAAAAATCTTAATTGCAATGTCAACAAAAGTCTGCATAACACTTCTCAAGTGGGTCAACAGCATTGTTGATTAGTATCTCAGATTGGTAGTTTATTTCTTACAATTCTGGAGGCTGGGAAGTCCAGATCAAGGTACTAGCATGCATGGCCAAGTGAAGGCTCTCATTCTGGTTCACAGCTTGTGCCTTTTTGCTGTGTCCTCACATGATGGCAAAGGGCAAGGGAGCTCTTTGGTGTCTCTTATATAAAGGCACGAATCCCATTCATGATAACCCAAGCACCTCCCAAAGGTATCACCCCCTAATACCATTAAGTCAGGCATTAAGATTTCAACATATGAATTTAGGGGGCAATACAAACATTTAGAACATTAGCACTTAGCATTTTAAAGAAATGCTTAACTAACTAAGGGGTGTGCCAACCTTCCAAGTTAACACTGGCCATTATTTATTTATATTAAGTAGGTAGCTAATGGGGTGCCTGGGAGGCTCAGCTGGTTAAGGGTTCCAACTTTTGATTTCATTTTTGTAAAGATTTATTTATCTATGAGAGAGAGAGAGAGAGAGAGAGAGAGAGAGAGAGAGAGAGAGAGGCAGAGACACAGGAGGAGGGAGAAGCAGGCTCCATGCCAGGAGCCCGACGTGGGACTCGATCCTGGGACCCCAGGATCACGCCCTGGGCCAAAGGCAGGCGCTAAACCGCTGAGCCACCCAGGGATCCCCCAACTTTCGATTTCAGCTCAGGTCATGATCTCAGGGTTGTCAGATGGAGCCTGCATTGGACTCCACCTTCAGCACGGAGTCTGCTTGAGATTCTGTCTCCCTCTCCCTCTGCCCCTCCTCCCACTCATGCTCACTCTCTCTCTCTCAAATAAATAAAATCTTAAAAAATTAAGTAACTAATACACTTGTTATTTATACCTAGAGAGCTGGGGACTGCTCTGATATTTTCATATAGAAAGCCTCATCTTTTTTGCCCACCTCTGTGTTTTTCTGACATCACTGTTGTACCACACAGATACTTGTTGGACATTTTCATGGAATTACAAATCCTAAATGAAGCTCTTCCATGGATGTATGGTTTTGTTTGTTTGGCTAGTGTCCCTTTGCTTTGGAAAACCATCTCTTCCCCACTTCATGCAGTTTTCATAACTACCGAATTGGCATTTCTGCTGGTGGTACATGGGAATCTGAATTTTCAAAAGTTGAGAATCCCTGATCAAAGGGGTAGGAATAGGAATCATGTGAGACCAACCCTAAAGCCAAGGAGAGACAAGCAAGTTCAAGAGGAGATAAAGATGGAGATCTGGAGGCAATTACTCTGGACTTATCCCCAGGACCTGATTCCCTAAGCTCTTCTTTCAATCTTGTGAACTAGCTCTGCTGCATGAGCCAACATTTTCTCCTTTTGCTTAAATTCACTGACTTGGATTTCTGTCACTTCCCAAAGAATCCTCCCTACCCTAGAGTAAAACAATGCCCATGAAACTCACGCTCTGGAAGACTCCTTGAATATTTATCATGTATGTTTAAACAAGTGCTGTTCATCTTCAGACTTCGAATGCCTGATGTGGGTATATTCCATTAGGAGTGGAGTAAGTACATATAGAAGTGGTGACGTGAGCCAATGGAAGAGGAGGGGAGTTGCTTCTTTGGGGATGCTTTGAATTTGGTAGTTGTAGAGCTAAAACAGTGAGCAGCATATTGAGATTTAAGATGTGTGATGCACACCAAGGAGCTCAACTCTTAAGTGGGAAACAAACACACCCACTCCTACTTTAAGGGGAACTGTTACTCCAACAGAAGCTGAAGGAACTGTTAAATCAGCACCACCTTCTCATATTTCCACTATGATGTGCATGGCCACAGCGCATTCTGCTTCTCTAGGAAGCCAGCATTGCAGCAGAAAAACTAGGTGTACGTAATTTGTCAGGGGTTGAAGCACTGTGGAAGCCAAACCAGAAATTGATGAATGAAAACTGTGTGTGTGTGTGTGTTTAAACAAACTGCTGAGAGTTAAAAAAGAATGAAGAGGTTGAGATGAGTTGAAAGAGTACTTTACGGGAAGCCCAGAACTTAAAAATTTTGGAAGAAATCTGAAAGATTACAGGCCAAAACAATGCAGTCTTGGTCTTTATTCAACGTAGCATTGTAATTAGTGTTCAAATTAAAACACACTTTCTTCCCTGTGGATAAAATTTTATAAGACTTTTGATCAATCCTAAGGGTCTGAGTCTATCAACACTTGTGGATTCAGTTTAATTCAGATCAATAAACTGACAAGCAGTGGGCTAGGCCTGAGGACACGAGGGTTGAAGGCATGGAGCCATATGCAGATCATTTCACTGATGTTAGGACCAGAGGGCCACTTGCTGGCCCCTCATAAAATCAGTAAGGAAATTGGCCTCCTATGAAGCACAGGGGATAAGTTTCAGATTCTTGAGAGCAAGACTTCCCTAACTCTGGGTCTTTTGTTGCCTGGCCTTCCTTAGCTGTCTTCTTGTAAACTTAACTCCTCATGCCTCAGCTCCAAGGTCTATGTGTGTTGTATGTCTCCCTGCCTTTTTTTTTTTTTTTTTTTTGCCATAAGTCTTGTTTGGGGGCTTACCATTCTACTTGCCTTATCCTCCTCCTCTCCTTATTTTATCCTCTGCCTCTGTGCTATAATCTGGCTGGATTCAATAACTACATATCTATAACTTCACTTAACTCAACACAAATATGATACCGCCAGAGTCTAAGGCAAAGGAGAAAGCAGTCCTGTTAAATTCATCAGCATTCTGTAATATTCATGGACAGAAATGATTCCTGAACGCCAGTCTGTGGGCCAACAGACTGCATCAGAATGATTAGAAAAAAAAAATTTAAGCCTTTGGTTCCTGAGATGGATCCAGAAGCTTGTTCCTTAACAAGTTCAAGATGAGAACCATGAATCTGAATGTTTTAAACTCTCGCTGGCAGTGTAGCCAGGTTGGAGGATTACCACTTCAGAGGCCCTGTTCCTCTATTACCAAACCAGAAGGAAGGCAGCCCAAGTCCTGGATCGGCTTGGACTCTTGCTGTTGTTGCAGTTACTCACTAGAGACTGGTCATCTGTTTTCAGGTCAGAAGGGACCATAAAGCATGTGCATGCATCGCATATCTAAGTGGCTACGTGTATATTAAACATTCATTATAAAGAATCTGTTTGGGGAGCATAGCAAAGATGCCTGGACACTGCAGATGAGGGGACCAAATGGGGAAGGAATGAGAGGCAACATATGGGTGTTTCCTGATCAGGATTCACCCAAAGCTTTGGTGAATGGATCGGTCATGAGAGAAGCTGTGCTTCACTTCATACATTTCCCACTGTTAATACACATGATACACATGTAAAGGAAAATCCAACTGATATCATAACTAATTTTTTCTCCCTAGTCCTAGGAAGTGTCTTGTTTCATTATAAAAAGGGTCAGAAAATACTTTTAATTCATTTACTTTTTTTCAGTTTTATGGAGAAGGGATTGACATACCTCACTGTATAAATTTAAGGCATACAGCATGATCGTTTGACTTACTTATATTGTGAAATGTTGCCACCAGAGGTTCAGCTAATATCCATCTTCTCATGTAGACACAATAAAAAGAAAAAAAAAATTCTCCTTGTGATGAGAACTTCTAGGATCTACCCTCTTAACAACATTCCTGTATACCGTACAGCAGCGTTAACTACAGTCATCATGTTATCCATTCCATCCCTAGACTTATTTATTTTATAATCAGAAGTTTTTACTGTTTAACCGCCTTCCTCCAGCTCCCCCTCCACTCATCCCCTGCCTCTAGTAACTACAAATCTGATCTTTCTATGAGTTTGGTGACTTGTTTTTTTTTTTTTAATTAGATTCCATATCTAAGTGAGATCATAGAGTATTTGTCTTTCTCTGTCTGACTTATTTCATCTACCGTAATGTCTTCAAGTTCCATACAAGTTATCATAAATGGCAGCATTTCATTCTTTTTAGGTCTGAGTAACATTCCACTGTGTGTGTGTAACAACTTGTTTATCCATCCATCCATCAACAGACACAAGCTGGGCAAGTACTCTTTCTAGATTCTCCAGTGTTTGTGTGTTTTATATAATCCAGAGACGAATTTGCCACATGAGATCATTAAATTTAATAATAACATAGTTATTCATAGGGTCTATTGCAGTGTCTAGCACATGGTAGGGGTTCATGAGTGGTTAATTATTATTACTCAGGAAGGTGCTTATTAATCAGGATCAATTTGAGAAGCATATTTTATATAAAAATTGTGAGTAAACCATTAGAAAGTAAGCTCATATGTATCTATCTCTCTATTGTCTATCTTTACAGTTAACATTCACTAATTTTTTTTTTCAGTGAGTTGATACCTTCCCATTTAGCAAGACCTTGACAATTGCAGAAGTCCAAAGAAATAGGCAGGATGAATTCTACTAGTGCCAAGTACAGCCCTGTTTATAATTTATAATTGTTCATTTGTAAAAATGATGCTCCTGACCATTGCCCAGTGTGACCAGCTACAGTTGTTTTCCCCAGAAGCACAAGGAGGCATCTGTGCACAGCTGGCTTGTCTTCTCTATATCAATTATTGTCTATGGCTCCTAGGCAACATAAGATTAATAGCCAACACAGTCATCAAAGCCATGACCTTGACCTACTTAGAGGAGTTTTTGCAAAGGAAAAAGAATCAAAAATGTTTTCTTGACACAGTGATCTGTTGGAAGAAAACGGAGTCAGTGCAAAATAAAAAAGACCCACAAACAAACCGAAGAATGCAAATCATCAGCTTCCTTAAAGTGTTGGAGTGGGAAATGTCAGAAACATCATAATTAAAATATAAAAAGCAACACATATCTACTGAATTTAATTTTCTTAGTCACAAGTTTAACCGAAACTCTCTTTGAGCCATGAAGCTGTCTGTCCATGCCACCTCTCCTGACAGGGCAGTGTAACCTGAAATCAGAGAAGGCCCAGCAAATCTCAAAACACCCATGTGAGTTCTGGGAACTATTCCTTTTCCCTCAGATGTCTTTGTCCCTGGCTGAAAATTCTTATTCAAACATCATTCTTTGAAGCTACATTATTGTTTCTAGGAATACTTGGTACAACACAAACACCTTTTGAGAAGAGTAAGTAATGAGCAGTCTCCCACACCAGAGTGAGAATGAGCCTGTCAGGCTGTAAGGGAGCAGTGAGGGTTCTGAGGGAAGGAGGAAGAGAGTTTTGTTGGAAAAGAAAGAAAAGTTCTAAGGCAAGGGTCTCCAAAGCATTTGTTCATATATTCCAGCATCCCCCACCCCAAACTTGAAGCTATGCACCTCCTTTGTATACTTCTCGAGTTAACATCTAAAATTCTTTATTGTAAAATTGGGAAATTATAAAGGAAGTATATCAATATTCTAAAACAAAACTGTTACATCACTCTTTTAAACATATCCAGTGGAATTTAAATATCATAGAGATTGGATATCCATTGTGATTCACTTAAAGAAACCAGGCCCAAGATCTTTTAAGCAGGTATTTTTATATCATTTCCTTGCTCCTTTAACTTGTATTTGCCTTCCACTGTCCCCACTAATTATTATTCAAACATGACATATTTTCACTCCTGAAAATCTTTTCTTGATTATCCTATCCTAGGTATCTGAAACAAGCATATAACTTAGAGTTTTTAAAGTATACTCTGTTATTATAGGTTGCAAAAAGTTTAAGCACTTTCTTCCGAATGAAGAATTTATAATTATTAGTAACATATAAATATTAGTAGTATGAGTGATCAAAACAATACATGCAAATCATAAATTTTGATAAGTTATCAAAGTAAAATGTTACTAGAAATGCAGCTCTTAATGTTTTGTTATTATCATGGTTAATCTAGTTCATATGTTCCTAGATTAATATTTACTACTAAGATGAAACAGGGCTCACTTTCAACTTGATTCCTATTTTTCATTTTTAATAATAATAACACCAACCAATTATTTGAACAGATTTTGAGTTATATGCCAAAAATGGCAGGGTGATCTATTATAAAAATTACCTAATAATTTAATCAATAACATTTCATTTTATTTAAAGCTATCTTGTCAGATAATTTAATTAAATTTAGTATAATTATTAAAATTAAGTTTAATGTTTTAATTCATTTTTTTAAATTGGGGCATAATTGACATATAACATTAGTTTCAGGTGTACAACATAGTGATTCCATAGTTGTATATATTGCAAAATAATCACCACAGTAATTTTGGTTAATATCCATCACCATACAACTACAAGTTTCTTTCCTTGTGATAAGAACTTTTAAGATCTACTCTTTTAGGGAGTTTCAAATATGCAATACAGTACTATTAACTATAGCTGCCATGCTGCACATTACATGCTCATGACTTATTTATTTTATATAACCAGAAATTCCTACTTTTTGACTCCCTTCACCAATTTTGCCCATTCCCCTACCTCTGCCTCAGACAACTTTTAATTCATTTTGGAAAACAGAAACCTGCCTAGTAAAAACATGTGATACTTATTCATTATAGAGTCATTAGCTTATTCGTTAGAATCATTAACTTTATCAGGTCTAGGAAGTGTACCAAAAGGATTTTACAAAGACTTTTCAAATGACTATCCATTACACCTGTTTTTCTTTCACTTAAAGGCGTCTTATTTAACTCCATGTACTCAGAAATAGCTGGAGAGGGATCCCTGGGTGGCGCAGCGGTTAAGCACCTGCCTTTGGCCCAGGGTGCAATCCTGGAGACCCGGGATCGAATCCCACGTCGGGCTCCCGGTGCATGGAGCCTGCTTCTCCCTCTGCCTACGTCTCTGCCTCTCTCTCTCTCTCCCTCCCTCCCTCTCTGTGTGACTATCATAAATAAATAAAAATTAAAAGAAATAGTTGGGGAAATAAAAATATTGTTCGTTTCAATATTTGTTTGCCAATACAAACTTTTATAGAGCATAACAAATTTTGGTCAAAACTTTGGAGCCTAAGATCTAGTCATTCAAATTATGGAGCCTAAGATCTAGTCATTTACCTTTGATATCATACAATCGGCAAAGCAGTCGTTATTGTCAAACAATTGGCTTGACAAGCTCACATTTCATGAGAAACAGTCTAGCCTCATGTTTCAGTTTAAAAATTGTGCTAATATGCATCTTTGTGGCAGCTACCTCACTTCAGATTTTTAATTCTCAAATAGGTGGATAGGGTATGAAGCTCTGCCAAGAGTTTGTTGCACGGAGTTTGTTGCAAAACTAAACTAAACTGCTGTCATCTTCAGTATTTCTTTTTATGATTTGTTTACTTTACTCTCAAAAAAAAAAAAAACTCTCCCTTAGGAGCAACGCATTCTTTGATAATAGTTGGGGAATGAGGGAAATGAGGTCATTAAAGGAAAAATTGCCATCACTCTGGGACCTTAGAACATCTCAACAGGACCAGCACATTTGCTACCTAAGACCATGCTTGGTCTGTAACAGAATTGTGCCTAAGACAGAGAATGCATGCCCTGCCTACGTGTTTTAAGGGAGGCTTCACCCAACTTCATTATCTCCAGTTGTCCTTTGTTTGACATTCTGGAGGTTATGGTAGTAAGACTGCAGAAGGGTAAAAGAAACCTTCTTTTATAAAGCAGGAAAAGGGTGAGTATGAAGGAGAGGCAGGAAGGAATCGAATCCCAACATGGTCACTGCAAGTCCGCTCTCTGGCAGTTCAGTTTTAGGAAAGAGCACATGTGCACACTGAGGATCTAGAAATGGATCCCCTTATATTCTGTGTGTGTGCCTCCTGCATGGACACTGGACACTCTCTGTGAGTCCTGGGAGCTCTCGACGCCCACTCTGGAGTTCTCCGGCCTTTGGGAGCCAAGAGGAGGATAGAAGGCAGTGATACAATCAGTGTTTGAGTATCCAGACAGAGAGATCATGAGAGCAGTTGGCTACCCTCTGGCCAACTGTGCAAGTTTTCCTGAGGAAGTCACACTTCCTAATTTTTAGGTTAAGAGGACCAAATCTTTATTTGCCTACAGCAATGTACACACCCAATATGGCAGGAGGTATATTTTTTGCTGCTATGTTATTCAATGGTTAAATTTAGGCAAATATACAAAGTCAATAAACCTTATTCTAAATGGCCTCTAGTCTGTCCTGTCTGTAACATTCCTGATTCCTGGACTTCACTCCTATGCTCAGGCATCAGGAAGTCTCAGACTGATTCTAACCATTTAAAATTGCCCACCCTGGGATGCCACTCAAACCTTCTTTCCTTAAGCTCTGAAAGTAACCTCATTCATCTCCCTCCCAATCCAGACTCTCAGTCTCTCTTTATGGCTGACTTTCCTGAGAAGGAAAGTGACCTGATTTTCTAATTTGCATAATTCAGACTAAAGTGTGAATGGTCAAAAGGCTTAGTTCTCCCAGAGGTTGCCTCCACTCTAAAAGAGGAGTAACTGGTGCAATATGGCCAAGTTATTTTGTTTGAGGGGTGGAAGTAAAGAAAGGCAAGTTTCTTTTACTCATCACCCCTCCCCAATACAGAAAAATAAAAAGTCAGCTATTCTGTTTGCCTCCTCCCACTCCCAAAATAAAAGGTCTTCCTATGCCTAACCTACTCAGGAGTACATTCAGGCCTCTATCTTTTAATGGTACATTGTGCACTCGGGAGGACACCATATAAGTAACTGAATGACTGAAGAACGGGCTCAAATAGCACCCTTCTGTCTTCATGAAGTGAACAGGCTTCTTAGACACTCACCTGAGTATCAGAGTGACTCAGGCTAGGGAGGAGACGTATTTGTCTATACTCCTGAGGACGAAGAGGGCAATCTTCCTGATTACTGCCCAAAGACCTACAAGGTCCTGGTGCTCTCCAACATGGTTCCCACATACCCTCTGGGTGGACCACCATAGAAGCGCATCTCATCTCAAGGGCTCCCAAGACATGGAAACAATCCTTCCTCCTCATACCACTTTTGTTCCTTATGCCAATGATTTTTTCTAATTAGAATGAAATCACATTACTACTTCAAAGCACAATTCCTTCATAATTCCAGGCATTCTACTCATCAGTGGAGCTTAATGTCACAATGCCAGTAAACGACAGCAAAAAATAATACAACCTGGAGGGAAGGGGAGAATGCAGTCCTGACTTTTTACTTCTGGAACAGCCTCTTCGATGCCTGGCTAACAAACTCCCTATTTGCATTTTGTGATCCCAGTTCTTTGAACAGGGGTACTCCTCTGTTATGGATAAAAGTCATGGAACCCAATGAGTTCTTTTAGATCTTAGAGTCAATTACAGCTCAAGAGTGACAACAAATGAAATGTGGCGTCAGGCTTTATTTTTAGTGCCAAATATTAAAAACCAAACCAGGAGACTGTTAAAGAGTGAAACATCTCAGGGAATTAATCTTCAATGCAGATTAATCCCTCTGGGCATGTGGATGGAAAGATGTGTTTTTAAACTGCTATTCTGAAAAAGCAGAAAGTTAACAATCAAAGGGGCAAATTTTTATTTGTTCTGTTTTATGTCAATAATTAATTCCCAATTTCCTTGTACCACATACAGCACCGTAACACAATTTCACTTCATAGGGTGCCAGCAGGCCAAGTCTGTGGAGAGGTGCCCCCCCATCAAACACCACCACGACTGAAAGCAAAAGAAGCAGGAAAGAAAAATGAATGTGGTAGGTTATAAATACCTTTCACTTTGTGTCTGCCCCTGAGTTATCACGAGCCTGGGTTCCCTTCAATGCACTATCCCAGCGGTAAAGGAGGGTTATTTCAAAAGGAGGTAGGTTACTTTATATGACATTAAAATTTTATAATTGTGCCAGATTTTAGACATCATTAAGTCCAGCTAGCGGTTCTCAGCTTTGACTGTGTATCCCATCACTCTAGAGCATTTCAAAATGTCCAATACCCGAGTTCTACCTCAAATCAGTTAAAAATATCTGTGTTGGTATACTAGGTTTCCCCAGGGTTTTTAATTTTTTTGAATTTTTAAAAAAAGATTTTATTTATTCATGAGAGACACAGAGACATAGGCAGAAGGAGAAGCAGGCTCCCTGCGGGGAGCCCAATGCAAGACTCGATCCCAGGACCCCGGGATCATGCCCTGAGCCAAAGGTAAATATTCAACCCCTCAGCTACCCAGGCGTCCTTCCCCAGTGGTTTTCAACATGTGCAGCCAACTTCCAGAACCGTTCTCATTTCATAGGCACAAACAGTGAGCCACAGGAAGAACCAGTGACCTGCCCAAGGTCCTGTTAACTATTTTATGGTTGAACCATGCCTAGCTAACTACTTTTGTGACATCCTCTATCTCTGGTGAATACTTCCCAAGACTAAACAGAGACTAGTTGGTTCATTCAGGCAAAAAAAAAAAAAAAATATTTACAGAGCACCTACAGTATATCAGGCACTAGGCTGATGGCTGGGGAGCTTTTTACAGGGGAGATATCTGCCCTCAAAGAGTTCCCAGTCTAGTGGGAGAGACAGACATTATCAATAATTATAAAATAACCGTAAAATTGTAACTGTGACATGTACTGGGAAGGAGAGGTTCATGGTAGCATAAGACACTGGTTGACTTCTCTTCAGAGGTGAAAAGTGAATGAGAGCTGAAGGAGATTGATTAGGCAAAGGAGGGAAAGAAGAATGGGGTTGTATGAGAGGGAGAGAGCGACTTCTTGCTCTGGGTAGGACAATGGCATGCATCAAAAACTCCATGGCAAAAGAAAACGTGCCATGTCCTAGGAGCTGAAGGAAGGCCAGTGAGGCACACTGGGAAGTCTTGGGGGAGTGAACAACCATGTTAGTTGATATCATTTATAAATATAACCTCTACCTTAAAAGATGTACTTAACCTTGTCTCTACAGGCACAGTGAAACAATTTACACACATCACAACCTTGTCCCTTCACATTCGATTTAAAACAAACGCATGACGTGTACCCACAGAGAAGATTCAGACAGGCTGTGGATCCCCACTTGGCCAGTGGCTCTCAACCCCAGCTATGCTTTACCATCACTTCAAGACCTGTTAAAGATGCTGATGCCCCGGGTGCCTGGGTGGCTCAGTCAGTTAAGCTTCCAACTCCTCCTAGTTTTGGCTCAGGTTTCTATCTCATGGGTTGTGGGCTCGAGTCCCAGATGGCTCCATACTCAGCAGGAAGTCTGCTGGAAGATTCTCTCCCACTCCCTCTGCCCTTCCCTCTACTCCCACGTGTACATGCTCGTGCTCTTTCTCTGTCTCTCTCAAATAAATATAAAAAATACATAAAAATATATTTTTTAAAAAATGCTAATGCCCAAGATGGACTTAATACCCTAGATGGACTTAAACAGTGTCTTTGGGGTGGTTGTGGTGGGTAATCAGGCATTAGCACTTTTTTTTTTTTTTTAAAGCTTCCTTGATGATCTCAAGGGAGAGCAAGCCAAGATGGAGAACCATTGAGGATTTGATCTGGAAGGACCAAAGGAGGAGAGAGATAAATTGTGTTTGTATTTGCTACTCTTTTTAATTATTGCCTCCACTCAATGCATTAGGGCTCACCATGTAATGGAGATCTCCTCTGTGTTATAACTTCTTAATAAACAGCTGGATTGGAATTAAAACTGCAGGAACACCAGGGACAGCTCCTAAATGAAAAGTAAAACTCCCTGTTCCCATTTCTTCTTTACATTCTCTCTTCTCATCTTCAGTCTTTGCCTTTCTATTGGTTTTGTGCATGTTGTTTAAAAGAAAATAAAAGCTTTTATTTCAAGATCAATTACAGATTCATATGCTGTGTAAGAAACATGTACCTTTCATCGAATTTCCCCCAAAGGTAACATCTTGCAAAACAACAGGATATTACAACCAGGATATTGACATTGATACATTCAAGATACAGAACACTTCTATCACCATGAGGATCCCTCATGTTGTCCTTATTTTTTAAAAAAGATTTTATTTATTCATGAGAGACACACAGAGAGAGGCAGAGACCTAGACCGAGGGAGAAGCAGGCTCCATGCAGGGAGCCCGATGTGGGACTCGATCCCGGGACCCTGGGATCACAACCTGAGTCCAAGGCAGATGTTCAACCACTGAGCCATCCAGGCATCCCTTTCCTTGTGGTTTTAATTTGCATGTCATTAGTGGCTAATGATTTGACTATCTTCACCCATGTTTATTTACCATTTGTGTGTCCTTGATAATGAAATGTCTTTTCATGTCTGTTTTCTGACTGGATTGTTTGTATCTTACTGTTGAGTTTTGAGAGTTCCTTATGATGCCCTATATGCTAGTGTAATATGTGGTCTGCAAAATATACCTGCCCGTTCTACAGCTTACACTTTCACTTTCTTAACGACGGTTTTACACTTTAACAAAATCCAATTTGCCAATTTTTCCTTTTATGGATTTCATTTTGATGTCAAGTGTCCTTAGCCTTAGCTCACAAATATTTTCTCCAAGGATTTTTTTTCCCTAAAGGTTCTATAGTTTGATATTTAAATCCATAAACTGTTTTGAAATAATATTTGTAGAAGGTGAGAGAAGTAGGGCAAGATTCATTTTTATGCCTATGGATGTCCAATTGCTCTAGCACCATTTATTCAAAAGGCTATATTTGCGTCATTAAAATGCTTTTACACCTTTGATCATTTTGAGGTTCTTTAATTTGTCCCATTGATCTATGCATCTATCCCTCTGCAAATACCACTCTACCAATCTGTCTTTTATTTCCCGTGTTTAGAACCATTGACACTTAATCATTAATATGTTAGGGCTTAAGTTTGTCGTTTTATTTTTTGTTTCATTTGTTCTCTTGTTTTTGTTTCTCTGTTATCTTTTTCCTGCCATCCTGGGGTAACTTGAATATCTTTTTTATAATTCCACTTTGATTCATCTGTAGTGCTTTTTAGTGTCTCTCTTAGTATAGATCTTTTTGATAGTCGCTCCAAGTAGCCTATTATTTATACATAACTTGTAATGGTCTATCAGTGTCATAATTTAAGCAGTTTGACTGAAGTATAGAGACTTTACCACCATCCATGTCTCTTTTCTCTCCCTTATTTATAAAATTGTGATAAATACTTCCTCTATATTCATTTAGAATTAATTATATGTTGTCATTTTTGTTTCAATTGCCAAATATAATTTAGAAAATTCCAGGGGAGAAAGAAAGCCTGTTGTATTTACCTGTATTTTTGCTTATCACATTCTTTCTTCAATCTTAATGTTCCAATGTTCATTTTCTTTAAAAAAGTTTTTTACAGATTTTATTTATTTGAGAGAGAGTGAGCATGAGCAGGTTGGAGGGGCAGAGGCAGGAGGGAGAAGCAGACTCCCCACGGAGCAAGGAGCCCAATGTGGGGGCTCCATCCCAGGACCCTGAGATCGTGACCTGAGCCAAAGGCAGATGCTTAACCAACTGAGTCATCCAGGTGCTCCGCAGTGTTCCTTTTCTTACTGTTTCCTTTCTGTTCTGAGAATTTCCTTCAGCCACTCTTTCAGGATAAGTCTACTGGTGACAAATTTCTTGGTTTCCTATTACCTGAGACCATGATTTCTTTCTGATTCCTAAAAAATCTTTTTGCAAGGTATAGGATTTGCAGTGGATGGTCTTTTATTTCAGCACTTGAAAAATAAGGTTCTAGTTCTTCTTTTCCTCCATGGCTTCTGATGGGAAATCCAACACCATGTGAATTTTTTCCCCTATGAGTAAGTTGCCATTTTACTCTGACTGCTTTAGAGATTTTTAATTTTATTGGTCTGTTTTCATAAGTTTAATTATGAAAGGTCTCAGTGTGGGTATCATTGGGTTTACCCTGTTTATCCTATTCAACTTCCTGGATCAATGGATATAGGTTTCTTCCCAAAATTGGGAAGGTTTTAGCCAATATTTCTTCAAGTACTTTTTCAGCCCCATCTTCTTTCTCCTCTTCTACTGAGACTGTAATGACATGAATGCTAGATCTTTTGCTTTAATCCCATAGGTTACTGAGGTTCTCTCTTTTTTTTTGTCTCTTTTTTCTATTTCTTAGACTCAGTAATTTCTATTGTTCTCTCTCAGTTCACTGAGTCCCCTGACCTCTACATTCTGCTGTTGATCCCATCCACTGAGCTTTTAATTTCATTCCGTTAGTATCTTTTTCAGTTCAACATTTCCATAGTTTTTCTTTATATTCTCTGTTTATTTGCTGCGACTTTCTGCTTCTTTCCTGAGGCTGTTTTATTTCACTTGTTTCAAGCGTATTCATGCTTACTCATTACTCATTTATCATAGTTGCTTTCAAACCTTTGTCAGATAATTCTAACATCCCTGTCATCTTGGTGTTGGCATCTATTGATTGTTTTTTTCTCCCCCCGTTGGCTTGAGATCTTCCTGGTTCTTGGTAAGATAAGTGATTTTTTATTAAGACCTGAATATCTTCTTGGTATGTTATGAGACACTGAATCTTATTTAAACCTTTTTTTTTTCTTTAAAGATTTTATTTGACAGAGTGAGCTAGAGAGCACAAGCAGGAGGGCGTCAGAAGGAGGAGGGAGAAGCAGACTCCCCACTGAGCAGACCTGATGTGGGGCTGGATCCCAGGACCATGACCTGAGCCAAAGCCATACACTTAACCAACTGAGGCACCCAGACCCCCTTGAATCTTGTTTAAACTTTGTCTTTGCTGGTTTTCTCTGACATCATCTGGCAGAGGAAAGGGGAGATGAATCGTGCCGCTACTTCAAGGTGGAGGCAGAACTCTACATTCCCTACTTGGGATCTGTTGACACCCTAGGGTGTGGGCTTCTTGTCACTCCTGGTGGAAGAATGGGAGTTGTGCTCCCCATGAAGCTTCCACCAACACTGCAGTGGCGTGGTCTGTGGTCTCATTGCTGCTGGTGATAAGGGAAGTCCTGACTCAACATTAGACCTCCTCTAAACCAATCCAGTGGGGAGGGGCGGAGTACCTGGTTACTGCCAAGTAAAAATGGAAGTCGAGGCTTCCCCTGTGGTCTCCTCTGACACCAAAGCATGTGGAGGGGAGGAACTCATTACAGCGCAGAGAGAGTGGAAGAATGTGCAAGCGTAAGGTCCCCATTTGGCTGCTGTTGGCATGAATGAAGGTGGGACCATAGCTTCATCTGTAATGTTTGGCTGGAGTAGACTGGTTCTAATCTAAGAGTTTTCTGTTTGCTAGGCTGCCTCTTCCCTGGTGTTCTGGCTAGCAAGAGCAGGCTTTTGTTAGGACTTTTGTTTCATCAGTGCCCACTGGCATTTCTGTGTGCCTGGTCTCTTCAGTTCCAAGTCTAGGAAAACCCTAGGAACTCAGTTCCATATTATTCTTTGAAGCCTAATGGTCCCTAGTCCATCTGATTTCTTCTCTGCACTGTTCAGAGTCTCCTTATATTTCTTTTATCTATAACATCCAAAGTTTTTAGTTGTGCTTAGCAGGGAGAATAGAAGAAAATACACCTCTCTATCCTCCTGGAGGCGGGAACTTGGCTCCATGCTAAATGTGCACCAGGTCTTTCATTCTGAAAAAGAATTTTTTAAATATACCTTCTTAGTGACTACCACATTTTTGTGGCCTCCGATGAACAACTTTGTGAATTAGCTATTTCTATTATTCCCTCTTTATTACCATTTGTTTTCTCTGAATTTCCTGGATTTGTGTTTCCATTAGACTATTCTCAAAGATTACATTACCCCACACCCTTTTCTTTAAATTAAACCCAAATGTCTGCTGTATTTAGAACTGTTCGGCCACTCCTGTTAAAATTCTATCTCCCTTGGTTTCTAAGAACAAATGTTTGAATCCCAGCTCTTTTACTGTCTGTGTGTGCTTGTGCAAATCACAGAAGCTCTTAGAGCCTCATTTTCTTCATTATAAAATGGGGATTATAATCCTGACCTCTACCTTTTAGGGTCAAATTGAGGCCCAAGTGATACTATATGTATTTAATGAATATCAATCAGTGTCACACACTATGGTAGGATATACACAAAGTGAGTATATACAGCTTCAAGGACTTGACATATAAGAGACAAGTAAACACACATGGAGTAAGTAGAAGGGAACATGACATGCACAGCAATTGTCATGGGAATATTTAGGAGACTTGAGGGCTCAGGCAAGGCTTCCCAGAGGATGTACATCTAGGCTGAGTCCTGAGGAACAGGATTTTAGGGACAGGAGAATGGATGCAATGTGCTCAGCAAACTCTGAGGTATTGGGAGAAAAAAGTGTATTTTCCATATAAAAACTTTTCAGTTTTCTTGTTATTCCAACAAAATGAAAGTGAAGCTCAATTTCAAAGAAATGTGTACATATTATATATAATTAAGTCCATTTTCAGCTTTGAAGAAAGAGATCTATACAAGATGTCTTTTCACTATATAACTTCTGGTCTCTAACGTGATCTTTGAAAATGGAAAAGTAGCTTTTTAAAGACTTGTCGTTAATCTACTTGAGAAGGATTAGCAATGGCATGCTCTGATAATTTTAACAGTGATTAATTCCATTAATTGCCTTTATTCATATTTGAATATTTGATTGGGTTCTTCTACTACTGTCATACATTCATTACCTTGTGTTTACTTTTTTGTATATATAAATATATTTTATATATATGATAATTAACCAATTGCCATATTCCCAGAGAGTTTAAATTTTTTCTTCTCAAACAAAATAACTCAGTCATCCATACTCAGACAGTTTTCCCCTTGACACCCAATACGATCGATGTTATGCCTTTTTCATCTGGAGCTCGCTGACAGCTCACCGTTCTCCATCTTCACCAGCTCCAACTTTGTACCCTCTGCTTTCTCATTACCTTTAGGCATATCCGGGAGAACACAAGGTTGTGCTTTGTAATTATCATCATTTGCTTCTAATTTGCTCTTCAACATCAGCAATGTGAAAGCTTTTCATTTCCATATCTCATTTCAATGTGATGGCTTTAAAAATAAATGCAACCCAGGTAAAATGTTTTCTCCTATTCATGATTGAATGTAATCATGGAGTTAGAAGACAAAAAATCCCACTGGTTGTATGATTTATGTCCCATAGGACAGAAAAGTAACATATATTTTCTTTTATGCTCATCTTGCTGAATATTGATTTTGGGAGTCAATGCCACTCTGACACAACTGCAAATGTTGAAGAGATTTCCTCTGATGCACTACCTCCCACATATAAGCAGTGTGACTTTGTAATCCTTGAAGACTAGGAAAATTTCATCAAACTTACTGTTCCATTGCTAATGATCAGCCAACAAAAAACTGCCACAATAATCGTATGAAGAACAAAGCATGTTTTGATGATATTACCACACAGTAAAAACAAAGGGATAGTGACTACAGTAGTTTATCTTGAAATATGTATGGCAAAGGCTTTGACAACATTATACATCATGTCTCATCAATGAGACAGGAAGTTAGGTTTTTATTGCCCTTTTGTAATATGGGTAGATAGTTGAATCAAAGATGCAACCTGGAGGAAAAGGTGATGTGGTGTGTTTGGAATTAGCCGTGAGGCCACTGTATTTGTATTCAACATTCATGACCCAGAATGAGGAATACATTTACCAAATCTGTGGAGAATTCTCAATCAGAAGGGTTGTTACAGCTCTTAACGCCACTGACAGCATTCAAAATGACTTTGACATTTTTTGAGATAGTTCAGTGTCAAAAGAATGCAACTTAATTACATAGAGTAAGCATATAAGTGAGAAGACATTTAGGACAAAAATCTAACAGCAGAGATTAAAAATTGGGATAAAATATAAGATAAAAATATAGCAAAAAAGAGAAAATCCTGGGAAATATTAACTACTTCTAAGCGTAAAGTGAATACACAATGAACTATGACTATGGGAAAAAATCCATATCATATTCTTGAATAGCTAATGGTTGAGAACAGCTCCTTCCACTGTAGTCAGTCTTAGCTACGTTTTTCTATGATTGTCTCCAATTTGGTCACTGCATTTTAAATTCTACACGAAAAAAGTAGAGAAGGTTCAGAGGTGAACAGCAAATAAAGATTAAAGGAATAGAAAATCAGTTCATGAAGAAAGATAAAAGGAATGGAGTCTTTGCAGGCCTGGGGAGAAATATGAGTAACAGGTGACTTGATTACTATCTTCCACTACAGGATGGATCATGCAACTGTGCTGAAGAGTTATTTTTCATTATCAATCAAATAAAGACAAAACAAGACCTATAAAACAAGAGCCTAATGAATGCTAGCAAAATGTTGGTTGAGACTTAAGAAAAAAATTTCCTAAACAGGGACACCATCAGACTACGAAATAGAATACTTGAAAGCATCTTGGAAATCACTGCCTTGAACACGTAAAAGTGATTTTACTGTTGGGGGCGCATGGTTGGCACAATCAGTTGGGTATCCAACTCTTGGCTTCAGCTCTGGTGGTGATCTTAGGGTTGTGAGACGTAGCCCTGCCTCCACTCTGTACTCAGTGTGGAGTCTGCTTGTCCCTCTCCCTCACCCTCTGTCCCTCCCTCCCCATCTCATGAGCATGCAAAAGTATGTAAATGCATGCTTTCTCCCTCTCTCTAAAATAAATGTTTGAATAAAAATTCATGTTTATTTTAGCGTAATGAGATACTTTGTTCATTCCATTTTTTAACCTGATTTTTCCATGTAAAATTATATGTGATCATCTTTTCATAACTTCATAGTATTCCACTGTCCTATAAAGCCTACTTTAGTTAACCAATTCCATATCTGGGGTATCTAAAGTATTTCTAGTTTTTCTTTTTACAAACATGTTTATATCATTAAGTATTTGCAAACATATGTAATTACATTTTTAATATAAATTTCTAGAAGCAATTGCTGGACCAAGGGTTTGCAGAATCCTTTTTTTTTTAAGATTATTTATCTATTTATTCATAGAGATGCAGAGAGAGAGAGAGGCAGAGACACAGGCAGAGGGAGAAGCAGGCTCCATGCAGAGAGCCTGACATGGGACTCGATCCCGGGTCTCCAGGATCACGCCCTGGGCTGCAGGCGGCACTAAACCGCTGCGCCACCGAGGCTGCCCGGTTTGCAGAATTCTAAAACTGTTAACACTTTTTTCATTATATTCCAGAAAACTTGAAATGGCTTACACTATCACTGAAGTCTGAAAGAATGCCCTTTTCTAAGGACTCAGATATAACTGGGTGTTATCATTTTAAAACATAATGAACATAAAGCAACCTTTTAAAACTAGATCTACCCAACACCGTCCTAAAACCCAGTTGGTATGGAAAGCGAGTTGAAAAAGGAAAAAAATACTACCTATGGACCAACAATACTGACACTGGAAAAATAAATGTTGTTCTCTTTGGTTTTAAGGGTTAGAAAAGCACTTTGTGCAAGTTACACTGCCTAAGTGTATTTCACCTTCTTTACCAAGAGCATACCCAAATTCTTCAGGAGATGATGCCTATAATGGGGTAGGTGGAACACTGCCTCCTAAATCTACCAGGTACAACAGGTATAATCTTTTGTAATCTTAATGTGGAGGAATAATTCATGCTGTCAGAATCAAGAGCTCTGTACATACCTTACTGGCCAGATGGCTTAGTCAACAAGCAGACAAAACACTCTTTTTGTGATCTTTTCCTGCATATCTTTTTGACTTCAAATAAGAAGGTAAATAAAATCATTTCTTTTATTGGGTGGTAACCATTATATCTTTTAAGAACTGAAGCCCGAAATATTGACTTCTTCCCTACTATTTAGGTAAAAGTGAAATGTATTTTCAAATTCCAAACAAAGACAACAAATTTTAACTAGTTCAAGCATTACCAAAAACAATTGTGCTTTGCACTATTACATTTTATATGTAACACAGAAAATAATGTGCTATACATTTAGGACACCAGGTCTATAGTTCTTGTGGACAGGAACCATTCTGAATTAATTGTTTCAATATCCATAATATCTCAATAATCATATGTGAAGGTTTGATAATTCATGTCTATTTGCACTGAATCATTTTCCTTATAGGTATCTTAAGGAATCTAATTTTCACTCCTTTGATCACATGTATTTACAATAAATAGACCACAATCTGATGATTTTGAAATTCCATTCAGTTAGTTTGATACATAGCACAGTACAATTGATCTAATTTACTGTCAGAAATCCAGTTATTACAGCCAGAAAAAGAAAAAGAAAAGAAAAAGGACAATAACCATCAAATCAACTATGTTATAGCTGATTCAATAGCAGAGCTAGACCTAGCTGCAGAATATATTTGGTTTTCTTTGAGATTTTTCTTGAGTTACAAGGTTTCCTTTCTCTCCTATTTCAAACAGAAACATCATTTTTAGAACTCCCTTTCAGAAATTTCTCTTAACATACCTGAGCCTTAAGTATCATCAAGTCAACTAGCCCAGAACCTCTGAACTCAGGGTATTTTTTTTTAATTCAGGGTATTTTATGGTTGACCTTAGAGAAGAACAGGGCCTGGGTAATAGTCCCCAAGCCCCCAGAAAAGGAGTGAGTGGCTTGTCCAGTATGATTCACCATGACATTTAAGGGACAGGGATAATCTTGAGTTCTACAATTCACGATAAAACCACATGTAAAATATTCTATTTAGATGGAGCCCAAATTTTATTAACATCGTATTTGCTCTTACTTCAAATCTAAAAATGTTTGCCTTCAGTTTAAATCATATTAGCAATTGTATAGAGCACTAACTGCTCCCAACTGACAGGAGCAGTTTAGTTGACTGGTTTTGAAGGCTTCGTCTTGCATAATAGCTTTTAAATTAGTAGAACAAATATTGTTGAAAGAAAAGCAGCATTAAAGTGACATATAGTATTGGGTTATTATATTGTAAAGAGTCTGCAAAAATATACTTCTGATAACCAAAGAATAGTATTTGAAATTCAAAAGTTGCTTATTTCTTCCTTTTTTTATTCTCTTCTTCCTTCAATCAATAAACATTTATTGAGTACTTCTGCCAGACCCTGTGATAAATCTTAGGGATATACAAATGAGAAAGATGAGGAGGCAAGAGGTAAATACAAAGTTGCACAAAATGACAAGGGTATATACCAAGATAACTATATACCAGGTAAGCTAGTGGGTGAAGCTGCCTGGAAATATAGGAAAGATGGGGTAGGTCTGAGAGAGCATCTTGGGGACACAAGACACTTAAAGGATAACAACATATTTAAAAGGTCAGTAGGGCTATTCCTGGGAGAGGAGGTTAGAAGACATGAAGGAGCATGGAGTAGTCAAAGAACTGCACACAGTCACATATGAACAGAAGAGACAATTTATTCTACAGGCAGGGGTTTGCTAAGGAATTTCAGGCTGGTGAATAATCTGATTTGTGCTTAGAAAATTCACAATCTTCTGTGGGGAGGGAAGAGTGTGGAAGAGGGAAAGATATAAGTCTGAAGGACCAAAAGGAGCTCATTTACAATGGTCCTGGTGAGACAGGATGAGTCTTGAGGAGCCCAGAAGTAATGAGGAAAGAGACACAGTGGGTAGATTTAAGAGACAGCACAAACCACAGAGACCTCAATCCTGCATCACTGCACAAAATGCTCAATGATGAAACTGTAAAGATTATAGACATATGTATTTCACTTCATATATATATTTCACTTTCATATAAATTTCACTAATCATCTTTTTGCTACCTTCAAACAGGTGAAACATTAGCATATCTCCAGCTTTATAAAGCAAAATTCAGTAAGTAACAGCTATAGCAAATTCTATTTTGTTTTTCAAAATATCTAATACTTATCTCCAGTTGATAAGGATCACAAAGATGTTGATAAAATCAGCAGACTGCTGGAATACCTTTCCAGAAGCTGGCTAACCCCCTCACCTGTCTCTGAAAAGAACAACTCTCAAAACAACTATATCACCATTAAAACTAGAGGTTTAGGATCACCTGTGAAACCTCTGAGGTGCCAATATTCACCCACATTCCCACTTCTTGGACCCAGTCATTCCTGGAAATGGCCACCCAATCAAGGATGACACAATCAATGTAAACATTTACCCAGCTACATACCATACTCATCTTTATGATTCAATCCTCTGTTAAAAGGATTCATAATCCCTTCAAATGTATTATTGTGTTTAATAAGTCTTTAACAGGATAACACATTTACTGCATTTGGAAAAATAAAAGTTGTAAAACATCTTTCTAATCTGTTGGTTCATTTTGTTATTTTATTTCTGGCAGTGTTTTTGCTTCTGCTGTTAAGAAAGCATTATTAAAAATATAATGGAATCTTTTAAAGCAATTTACCAAGTTCAGTAGAGTTTTGGGGTTAAATGTAATTATAACTGCATGTGTTTTATTATCTTGCTTCAAAATATGGATGAGATCATTAGTTTAATGATTTAAACCTCCCAATAAAAAGAAATTAACGTGACAGATCAAGCCAATTCATCTTATTACTAGTCACCAGGCCTCTTTGGGGAGGGAAAACACTCTGTAATTAATGATACAGCACTGGTGCACTGAAAGCTAACACAAACAACACCAAGATTTCCCTCATTTTCATAAAGGCCTGGGAGCCACCAAGACTGGCTGGTGGAATAACTTTCCAGTAGGGCCTGTACAAGGTGACACCAAAGTAGTTACTTAAAGGGTAAGAACTGAGCCATACTTCATTGTAACTTTAACAGGTTTCCTCCCTTATGAGCAAATAACTAACAAAAATGTGAACAATCCAAGTTTGGGCTAGCACTAAAAAAAAAAAAAAAAAAATCCAAAAAAACAAAACAAAAAAGCCCCACCTTTTTTCAAAGCCCATTGACATCAATCACTTCCTTTTATAGTAAGAGCTCTGCTAAGACAAGTAGGGGAGGTGTGATTCATTTTGCAGGACATGAGGGTTAAGTGGGTTGGCTAAGATCACCCATCAAGTTGATAGCAAAGTAAAGCTGGATGCCATGTCTCCTGACTCTTAGCTCTGTGTTCTTCTTTTCCTCCCAAAGTAGTTAAGATGACATTGCTTCCCTTGGGAACAAAAGTAAGGGAATACAAAGCCCTCTTAACCATGTTCTATGCCATCACTCTTGGAGTAAAAATTATTTTCAGTCATGCTTTGCTTCATTTGAGCTTCCATGAATGACTGACTATAGCTGGGAATGGCCAGGCCCAAAGCTAAGACCCACTGTCGTCATGGAAGGAAATTCACTGCCCATTATTGGAAGTGGTCCTCAAAGGAGAAATAGATGAATGCATCTTTCCATTTAAAAATTTACTTAAATGTTCCATTTTTAACTTAGAATTGACTGTGGACCCATTTTCATCCTAACAGCTGGCATTTCTAAATGTTCTTATTGCCAAGGGAAAAGAAAACTTTATTAAAAATTCTTCCCATGTATGGAGAGTGAAGCATAGGGAATGCAACAAATGAAGATTAAAATTCATTTCAGATGAAAAATTCTTGGCCCAATTGTCTTCTAGTGCAAAGGTAAGATACCCAGAACAAGTGCAGAAGTGGGTCACAGGAGAGACCTACCTCAGGCTTCTCTGTCAAAGCGTCAGATGGTTTGACAGACACATAGGGATTTTTTTTCCAGATCATGGTTGTCATGGTTGATTGTGTCGTCATAGTAATAACCATAACCACAATGATTAAAAACGGTATTTTACAGCACTGTGAGCCCACAAAATATATCCACAATGGCTATCCCATCTAATCTTCACAATAACTCTGTGTGGTATTATTTTTTTGTCTTCACGTTAGAGATTAGGAAATGGAGCATCAAAGATAAATCTGCCTTAAAACAAAAACCAAACCAAAACAACAACAAAAAACTTGGCAAAAATCAGGCAGGCCTTGGGCACCTATGCCTGGCCCATATCCATGCCTAGCGTTTCTGACTTCCTTAAAACCCAGGCCTTTGGGTTCTGGCTTCTCTCTTGTCATCTGTGCCAGACTATGACAGGTTAGGACTCTGGGCCTCAGGGGCCCAGCGTCCGTTATCAAAATGAGCCATGCAGGGCTCTGGCTTGGCCTCGTCAGCCTGCCTTCCACAGGGGCACTGGAGATGGCGTCAGAGAGCAACAGTGGCAATCCGTGCCAAGGGATTTCTAACCAGGCTCCAGACAGGTTCCCAGCGGTGGGCTCCTCTGGAGAGACCAATGGCCAGGTCTTTCCACACCCCAGCGTATCCCGTATCTGGTTTTGCATAGTTAAGGAAGGATGTTGATATTGAAATGTATGTTTGTGCTCTTTTCCTCTCTTTTCTATTGGTGTGTGCAAGGATCCTGTAGGATGGTAACCATAGTAACAGCAGAATAAGAGAAATGAGATTTCACCCCCAAAATGCATATCATAGGCTGTTTACTAAAAGTGGCAGAGCTGTCAGGTCTCCCAGCTGAAGACAAAGGCTTCTAATGTGGCTTCCAGTTGGCTTTATCATCATCCTACCTTCAGTATAGATGCCTCCACATTATACATGTGTAGGGGTTTTTGTTGTTGTTGTTGTTGTTAATGTTCAAAGGGAAATTTTGCTTTTTGAGATTGAAAATGAAGAATCTCATTCATCAGATAAATGAGCAAAGCTTTGAAAATATATATACCTTCATATGATGTGTGTTTATTTTTTAAATTAACAACGTCCAAAAAGAAATTTTACTTACCTAAGAATATTCTTTATTGAGTCAATTAGCAATGCTTTGTTCCGACACATAAATAAACACTGTAAATGCATAAAACATGCTCCTGGAAAAATGCTTTTGTTTTTTGCTTTGTCAATCATACTTGATGACCATAATAGTGGTAATCAGATAATCTAGTCTTCCACTCTCTCCTGGCACCTCAGCCTCCCCGTAAATCACCTGTAACAACCAGAGTCTCTAACCACAAAATAGGCCGAGGGATGATTTCATCTGGTTCTAGGGAGACTGGGAGATGTTTAGGGGAGGAATGATAGATTGAGCAAAAGAAACCTTGTTCTTCATTTAGGCCTTGAATTTTATATCATAAAAGGTACAAATGACATCTGGGAAATGTTTTGGAAAAGCTCCTAAGATTTGAAAAGTTTATAAGAACTTATGCTACAATTTCTCCACATTCCCCTCCACCCCTTTCCAGGAATGTTTTGGATTCACATCCTACCTGCACTGCTCTATGCAAGGCACGGAGAAAGAGCACTGCTCCTGCCTTCCGTGGGCTCAGCATCTAGCAGTGATGATGAGATACACAGTCAAGGGCATGGGTTCAGTTACATTTAAGCTGAAGGAAGTACAGATTAATGGCTAAATACAGACTTTGGAACCAGCAAGACTTTGTTTAAAATCCTGGTCCCTCCATTTAGTAGCTATGCAATTTCAGGCTATTAACTTATTGTTGCAGAGTGAAGTAATAAATGAGGATTAAATGAGATAACACACAGAGTATCTGGTGTGCACTGACAACAAAATGAAATAAAACACTGCTCAAATAAAGGTGCTGTGAAAATCCAAATAGGGTAGGGGCTGTGTGGCTGGTGGGGGATAGAAGAGGAAGGTGTTGAGCCTTCCCTGAGAAGATGTTTGAACTGTAGAAATGCTGTAGGATGGCTAGCAGTGCAGGGAGATAAGGTAACACATTGGGAAATCAACTGTAATACTGGCTTCCACCTCTTACTACAGATTTTAAAAGAGGAAGGGGATCAAGCAAGCACGATTTTCCTGAGGCTCGTGGAACAACTTTGTGCATACTATGCAGAGTGCTAAGGGAGTTGAGAGTGGGTGGAGGAGTCTTTTTCAGGCCGGGCAGATTCACTATTACGGATAGTGAAGGATGTGAAGGTATGGACATGTAAAAATGAAAAGAGAGTTCTAAGCAGAGGGAACGTTATAAACAGGGGGCTGGGAATGCAAGGGCACAGATGGGAAGTACATGGCCGGCAAGGTGTTGACTATGGGGGGTACAAACAAGGAATAGGGGGATGGTGCACAACTGCTGCAGGAACGAATGAATAAATGAATGAATGAGAAACATGGGTTGGGACCACATGGTTCAGGAGATGGAATATTGAATGAAATGATTTGGATTCAATACTAAAGGAGCATTACATAAAAGCATACACAACGTATGCTTCTACTGCCAATATCATTTCATGGTAAGGAGACACTGTTAAAGTTGGTGAAGAAAAACATCAGCTTCACTGTGTGCTGCGGTGATGCTCCCTAATAGAAATAGATTTAAGGCCACCTATGTAATTTTAAACTTCTGAATTACCACCATAAAAAGATGAAATTAATTTTAATATATCATATTATCATTTCAACATGTAATAATACCAAAATTATTGATGAGATATTTTACATGATTCTTTCAGAATTAGGTACTCAGTATCAGGTATGGATTTCACACTTACTGAATATCTCACTTGGGATGACCCACATTTCAAGTGTTCAGTAGCACTTGTGACCAATGGCTCCTTATAGGTAGCACAGGTCTTTAGGATGACGTGTAGAAGTAAGAGACCAGGAGAGAAGAATAATCTGGAGATGGCTGAAGCAGCACGGGAGTAACAAGGGCCTGAATCTGGACAGACAACAGCAACAACAAAAGATAGCTGCTAGAATTGCTGCGGAAGTAAAACCAACAGGCACCTGAAAATTAACTTGACAATGGGATCAAGGGCGAGGGAGCAGCCAACGTTGATCCTAAGGGCTCCAGGTCTGGGATGGTGGGGGTGTCAGCAGGACTAGGAATGCAACAGGACTAGTGGCTTGGGAGGGGAGTTGGATGGCGAGTTTAGTTTTGAATGTATCTGAAGGACACATAAGTTGAAAAGGCCAGCAGGTTCTGGGGATATGAGGGTTCTAGAGAGAGGATGGGCACTGAAAGGTAGATCAGGAGCTCATCACCCAGAGGAGACACTTAAACCCAGAGGTGACATCTCAGAGGTGGGGAGCTTTGTGGTGAGAGAAAGGAGCCAAAGATTAAAAATCCCACCTACACATAAACAGGGAGGAGTGGGAGAGGAAGAAGAGATGGAGAAGGAGCAATCAAAAAAGTTCAAAGGAGAACTGAGAGAGCCTTATATCCAAGGTGAAGCACACTTTGAGAAGAGAAGGGATCAGATTCTGCAGAGAAGGGGAGGAGGATGAGCACCTACACCTGAGAGGGGTTTTAATGAGGTCACTGTTGTGAACTTTCCAGATTCCAGGGCATAGTGGGAACAGTAACTAATTAAATGGGCTTAAAGAGCATGTGCAAAATGAAGTGGAACAGTGCAAATATTACTATTTTAATACATTTGAAAAATAAATAAATGAGGAATAAGGGAGAACGGCTTGAAAGAGAAAGTGAAGTTTTTGATGCTTTGTCTTCTAGGATCAGTGAGACTCATCCCTGTTTATAGACTCAGGAGAAGGGGCTGGTGGAAAAGGAGGGATGAAAGCAGGGAGTGATAATGGATGGATGAAGGCTCCTGAGGAGGCTGGAGGGAATAGGATCAAAGATTCAAACAGCGGGAACATCCTCCTCTAGGTCAGAGAGGAAAGGACAGGGGGTAGAGTAAAATAACACATTTTAAACTGGAAAACAATGAGGCTCTTAAAAGTCAAATATCTTTTCAATTAGTGGGCATAATAGTTACAAATGAATGTGAGCAGATTTTCATAAGAATTTACATAAGAATCTGGAACCTATGTCTTGAATATTTATTAATTTACAATATTTATTAAGCTCTCCTATGCTAACTGTTGAAGGTTCCAAATGGAAAACACAGCCAACGGAAGAGTTGGAATGTGCTAGCCAAAGCCTGAATTCAGAGCTATTGCCCAATGCACCTCTCATGGTAGCTTTCTTTGGTGAATTCAATATGGTCTAGGGTCTGACCTCAGTTTCAGGCATGTTTTCAATGAACCCATCTCAGAGATACCCAGTTCAAAACATTCTTCCTAAAATGAATAATTTAGGTCAAGTCAATCTCCTCCTCAGAGATTAAAGGGACCAGTGCTTCAGCACACTACTATCCTGCTTCAGTTGTAGAAATTTTGATGTTGTCTCCTGTTGCCTACTTGTAAATAAGGAGAACAATCATTTGATGAAACAACAAACGTAAAACCAACATTTAAAAATAAAATCCAATTCCTAATAGCATCATTACTCAAACAATCCTGTAATTTTAATCTACTGGTTGAGAATTTATGGCAGAACAGAAAAAAATTAATTTTTAAATAAGTTAACACCTGGTGAATCAGCACATACTACAAGAAAGAAACATTCAAACCCACTTAACATATTCTACACACACATTCTAACAGTAGTACACACACACACACACACACACACACACACGTTTCCTTTGAACACAGACCTAATCTGTGTGTGTGATTTTTGAACGAAAACATGTCTGTTAAAAAAGTGATGGGAATGAAATTGGTATAAATAAATACAATAATTACAATAAATTAGTAAGTATAAAGAAGTTTCTGATTAGAAAATTTATGTTTTGTGTTCTGTGTTGGTCATTTTAATTTGGATGGGAAAACTTTAGACGGTTTTGGATATTACATTTAATTTGGATGATATAAGCACACACTACAATAGAAATCACTTTTTAAGTAGAAAAGAATAATAATTCTGTACTTTTGTTTATTTCACGCCTCCATGCTTTCCCCTACATTGCTTAGGATTTTTGGTGCCGAGAGAAATGGTGGGAGAACCTTGCACGGCTGGTCAATCAGCCCTCGTCTACTGTGATTCGAGCTACTCTCCTGCAGAGTTCTGGCAATGCCCTGATATCTCCCTGCCCAGCCTGAGGCAAGATGTGGGCTGCTGTTTTTATGTCTAGCTCCTCTCACTCCATCTATATATTTTTTTCCCATGGAAAAGTTCTTATTATTTTGCCAAGCCTGACAGGGTCATCTTCTCATTTGTAATACTAAATGAAAATACCCAGAAAGGAATATGAATGTGGAACTTCGGCAGGAACATATCCTGATCTACAAGGGGAGATGCCTAGGCACACATGAAAAATCCTCTAAAGCTTGAATAAAAGGGATCATTTTCCATTCCATTTCCTCCAACTCTTCTGTGGGGAAGTACAGTGCCGCAGAATTCCTAGTGAACTGATCACTGATATAAAAGGTAAATTTTTGGAGTTGGGAAAAAATGAAACACCAGCATGGCATGTCTGAGTCTCTGGTCTAATCTAAACCCTAGGTTGTCTCCTAGAGCCACAGCTGAAGTGAGGCCATGGCTCCTTCTCTCTGGGGTCTGCTCTTCTGGACCTGAGCACTCCTAAGGGTAAATCCTGGACCCCTGGAATCTGTTTTTTTTGTTTTTTGTTTTTTGTTTTTTGTTTTTTTTTTTTGAGCCTCTGGAATCTAACTACCAATCCTTACAGGAACTTTCTCTGAGGTTCAAATGAATTTAGTATGTAAAAGCACTCTTATGAAAATTCCACAGGGACCATAGGGTCTAGAACAAGGCAGGAAAAGGACCAAGCATGGGTAGCTGTGGCTATTTTAAATGCAGCCCCCTAAGAAGGCCTTAAAAATAGGAGGTGGCACCCCAAAAAGAAGCATGTGAGAGGAGGAGGAAAAAGTGAATTTCAGAGAGTAGTATTTAGATAGAAGAGAATCAGTGTTTACATTGTACATTGTTCTATCTGGAAAAAGAATTAGAGCAAGAGTTTTGGCCAAACAGTTGAATCCATTTTTTCCTGGTTATTTTTCTGATTATTATTATGTCTTAAACATAGAGATTGAAGTTTTTATATTAGAAGCTTTAGATCTTTAGGCCCTTTCATGGCTTTCTATGTACCCAATGGAGAGTGGAGAGCTCGATGCCCGTGTGTGTTTCAGGGCTGCTTAATGTGACCAGGGATACGTCTTGGATCTGAGTCCCCATGGGCTGATTTTCAGATATTCTGCTGCAGGTCAAAAAGAATTAATATCCCCACACATTTGCTACACCCTCCAGTCTGTCTGGAGAGGGAGCATTATTTACGTGTACATCTCTTATGAATTAGAAAGAGGTATCACTCTACCTGGGGTGACGTGGCTGATTTCATGTAAAAATCACCTACTAGCATGGGAGTAGGAGGGAAGTACCTAAAAGGATGAAGGAACGTTGGTCACTCATTTGTGGATTATTTTCATCTTATTTAGTAAGGGGATTAGGAAAAGAGGTTTGATCAAGAAAAGTCTAGTTTTAGGGGCTCCTAGGTAGCTCAGTTGGTTAAGCGTCTGCCTTCGGCTTACACCATGATCCCAGGATCCTGGGATCGAGCCCAGCATTGGGCTCCCTAGTCAGTGGGGAGCCTGCTCTTCCCTCTCCCTCTGCCTGCCATTCCCCCTGCTTGTTCTCTCCCTCTTTCTCTGTCAAACAGATAAATAAAATCTTTTTTAAAAAGTCTAGTTTCTAAATTTAAAAAAAAATGTGGACTACTAGGAAGGTTAAAAGTAGGACTGATGATAAACTATATAAGAGGTCTGAAATTTAGCCACAAAATGGCCTAATAAGGGCTTTTTTTTTTTTTCCTAATAAGGGCTTGATGATGAGGTAAACACACAGCTCTTGGTACAAGCTCCTACACTAGGCTGGCAGGTGGCTGGCATATACAGCAAGACTCACCTGATAAGCACATAGTGACCCTGCAGTGGGCACAGAGTAAAGCAGAGGGAGGAATCAAAAAAGCCTAAGGTGACAGCAGTAAGGAGGCAGCAAACTGCAGAGCTGGTTACGCCCTGCCACAAGGCAAGTAAGAGTGAACAGACCCTCAACAACAATCCCTCAGCTCCCAAGTATTCCAACGAACTGCAAGGTCATACCTACCTGGATTTCGGGGTAGGAGGGGCTCACCAAGGTACTATGGTACCACCCATGTGGTACTACCCTGCATCACCCACCCAAGGTCTTCAATAGCCCAGCCCCCTGTCCCCACATGTCACAATGCCTAGAGTTGAGAAACCCGTGCTTCTATTCCCTCCTCAGGTTCTGAATTCCATCTTACTCTTGACAAAGGGGGAACTGAAGGAACCCAAGGTCAATTACTTGAACCTTAAGCTCCCCTCTGGCGACCCATCACACTAATTAAATATTTACAGTGGTACACTCAATGACACATCAGAGGCCACAAAGGTAAGAGAGGATATAGTAGAGTGTTTGAACTGAAATGTAAAGAATAAACAGGAATTCCCAGGGCTCTATCCTGACTTACACAAAACACTCACTAGAATTTGCAGAAAATCCAGGGCTCCTTGTTCCAAAACTATTAAGTCTTTCAAGACTGTGACAGTAGAGCAGTTGATCACCTGGGGGCCCCTTCTGAGCATGGAATCCTGTGTGACTGCAGCACTGGCTAAATGCTCACGAAGCTAGCTACGGCTACACAACCTTATTTTCTTTGCCTAAAACCCCACACTCCCAAGAACTTGGAACCTGCCTTTTACCACTTTCCACTCACTCTGAGTGGTGGAGTCTGCACCCTACTACGTGCTGGCAGACGTTACTGGCTGCCTAGAACACTGCTGTATGCTGTGGACTCTCAACACGCAGTGTCACTGCAGCAGGGGTTCAGGATACCACATTCCTACCTGAACTATGCCTTCAAACTTTTGCCATATGTCTAGATCCCCTATGTTGCCCAATCAATAGGACCTCCATTTATGGTCAGCTGGACTTCCTCTCATCCCTTGATCATCTGACATCCCCCCTAAGGGGCTGAAAGGGCAAGTTCTGGACCTTCCAAATTCTTAGTCCGGCTCTGGAAGTATGACAGATTGTGAAATCATAACTCTGTGGTGAAAAGAGATGTCCCAGGATCCCAAACTCTAGTGGATCAGATGAAAGGAACATGACTGCTTTCCTGGCCCTTTGATATCAAAGACCTTACCACTCTCCAAGGAAAAGTGAGCCGGTATGAATAGCATTGCTCCCTAAAGATCAACAAGGAATTCTAGTATGAGCATAGCTGCATAATTCAGCATTCTCCCTTTCTCCTCTTGAAAATCATCCAAAAACATACTCAATTTCTGGCAAAACTAGAAGAAACTCTAAAATACTTGTTAAGGGTTGCCAAAAGCAATCAAGTTCACTCAGGAGCTTCATGGAGAATACTGGAGAGAAGCCAAACAGAAATTACTATGGCAAGAACACAGCTGTGGGAGGTCTCGCAAAGAACTGGCAAAAATACACTCCTGGATATCAGGAGGTCCATTCCAAGGGGACCTTGCCTGCAACAGTGGGGATGGAAGTGAGAGTGAGGCGACCTGATTTGGTTCAGAGAAGCAAAGGAGAATGAATTACATGACGAATCACAAAGACAAGCCATATTTGCAGGAAGCAGCCTGTCTTGATGGAAGCCAAAAAGCAGAGAGCCTCAGGTTTCTGAATCCCAGCTGCATGCAAAACTACCCTTGCCCCTTCCTGCCTTCAGTTAAAAAAAAAAAAAAAGTGATAGAAAATCTAAAGTGTCTAATTTCCATAAATGAAATAGAGGAAGAAGCTATCAAGGGATCCCCACCCCAACTCCTAAAAAGAGTTGCTACCAAAGGAAAATTTTACCAAGTCTTTAAAAGGAATATAATTATACTGTTATATAAACTGTCCCAGAGGAAAAAAAATAATTAAGAGAAACACACGCTTAATATTTTTATATAGCAATCATAATATTAATACCAAAAGATGATGAAGAGTCCACGAAAAACATTCTCAAACTATAGGTCAGTAAAACTCATGGATATCATTCAGAAAATCCTAAATAAAATACTAGTAAATGGAATCCAACAGTACATTAAGGAAAACGACCAAAGGATGGTCTAATGTTTAGAATCATATTAATATAATCCACCACCAGTAGTTTCAAGAAAATAAAAACAGATGATCACCATTAAAAAAATTTTTTTGAAGAATGCATCATAAAATGAGAATTAAGAGACATCACCTCTGCATGACAAAATATATTTTTCTTTGTGCAAAAGTGAACATGATGCCTAGGAACTGAGACAATGAGAACAACATAAAGGAGAAAGCGTTTTCACTGTGTATTTTTATATATCTCATGATGTTCAAATCACATGAATAAATTACCAATTAAAAACTACAAATAATATGTTAAAAAGGAAAGACCTTTTAATCAGGCTTTTATTCCTTAGCTCATCACCTCGGGGAAAACACTTCCTACTATGTGTGAGGTACCTTAAATTCTTTACCTCACCAGAGAGAAGAGAGACTTCATGAAGGTAGATCCTAAATAAATAAATAAATAAATAAATAAATAAATAAATAAATAAATAAATAAAATCAAGAAGCCAATGAGATCAAAAGGAATCACTCTTTGTGGGCTTTAGAGTTTTTACCTTCCCTTCTTTCCCCCTGCCCCATGATGCTCCATCCCCAGCACTTTGGCCCAGAAATGTCCATGCTCTGAGAGATAAAGGGAAGGAGGGGAGGAGATGGAAGATGACCCTTCGTCATGGCAGGCTGAGTACAGTGGGGAGTGTGCTTTGAGGCCCTCTGTGCATTGAGGTATACTTGTCTAGCTTCCCTTTCAGAGCCAGAGGTACCATTCAATCTGATGAGGGAAGAAGTAGAACACAGCCACAACACAGCCAGGTGAGTTATCTTATTAGAGAAAGGACATAAGAGCTTAAGGAGCCCCAAATCACTGAAAAAGAAGGGAAAGATATTAAAAATGCTACTCTCCAGACCTATTCTGAGTAATAAGAATTGAAAATCTCAAGGATACTGCAAAGACATATCAGTTGTTACATAAGCCAACTCTGCTCATCTACTTAAATCAATATCTTGTGTAAAATGATTACATGTCTAAAATACAAGTTTAAGATTTTTTACTAAGTTGCTTGGAAGAGCTACAAATATATCAAATGTGCCCACAGTACCTCACTCACATAGTTACTTTCATATCTTCTTTACATGATATACCTTTTTTTCCCTGAGACCAACAGTAAAAATTACTGTGTAGTTTTAAAAGTCTGTGGATCATCAATTTTAAAACCTTGCCCTTTGGTTAAGGAAAGAAAGGAAATTACAACTGAACATGAAATTTATAAGATGGTGAATTACAGTGGTAGTCATAGTGATTTATGTCTTTTCTGTTTAATCTCAGTACCCAAAACCAGTTTTTCAAGACTTAATTAAGCAACACTACTAGCTGGAAGTTGTTTCTATCCTACTTTAGGACAAGAAGAGCATCTAAGAGAATGGAATCAATTTTGCAAAAACAAATCAGGAGTAAGAGTGAGAACAAACGACTGCTCCCAGACTTTTGTTGTGATCACAAGGAGTATATTTTTACAGAATTTAATGACTTTCATCTATTTTGGAGTCTATATGCTGTGATCACTTCAAACTCTCTACAATACCAAGGTTGAGAGCGTCCATGTGGTTCCATATATGTCCATATCATCAAGGCATGAAGTACACCCAACATACTTCTTATAATCCCATGTTCATTTCCATACGGGTAGGAAATAAACACTGTCCAATGAACTAACCCAGATGAAGACTTGGCTTTGTAAAAAATTTTGCGAAGTATCTTTTCCCAGGTCTTCTCCTCGGACTGGACCATTAGCCAGCCTATGAGCAGCCAGTCAAGAGGCAAAATACCTATAATGGAAACAGGGGACATGTGTACACACTGGGGAATGTTGACAGCTGCCTTCCAGGTTCTAGATCTGCTCAATGTCCATGGGATGCAAACAGTTGCTCTTTTAGGGTGCGAGGAGGTGGCAGGGAGAAGGAACAACATGAAAAGCAAAGCTTAGAAAGGCAATATCTTCTTTTAGTCCCAGATGTGGCCAAATGACTGACTCAGTCTGCCTCCTACATACAGCAGAGCAGGGTGTAAACACATGGGAGTCTAAAAGGACAGACCCAATGTAAAGAAGGTTTTGCTAACTACCCCATGAATGGGACATTTATTCAGCGTGAGAAGAGTGGCTTGAAAGAGGCTCCATCTGGGTAAATGCACGACTTGCAGCAGCAACACTTAGGAACCCTTTATCAGAAAGATCTGGCTCCAGAGAGGACTTCCAGACCACCCATGGGGCTTAGACTGGTTCTTCTTGGAAGCAGAGGCCTTGCCAAGTAATTATGCAAGTGATTTATGAGGCAGTGTTCTCAAGAGACAAACTTGTAAGGAAGTGAGGGAAGAAGGAGATGCCAGGGGAAGGATAAAGCAAAGATAGGAGTCCACTGAAATCTAATCTCAGTGTGATCCCCTGAAGGGCTCTAGAGTGCAAACAGATGCACAGCAGAGTTCTTTCACCTTGAGAAAAAGGAGCTGGGCTTTTGTATCCCTGGTACAACTCATCAGTTGCAGGCCCCCTCTGGAAGGAGGGAAGTGTGTAACCATTCAGGCAGGACAATGACCCTCCAATATAGACAACTCTGCAGTGACAGCTACATGTGTGAGCCCACAGCAGCCAACGTTCATGGAGCAGGAGGGGTAGGTGGGTGCGCCCCAGCAAGTGTGTGCAGGGCATAATAGCTGCTACCACACGGTGGCATAGCCTCGACTACAAGATCAACCACTTAGTGCTCAAGTCTACATCCTTTCTAAAAGAGCTATCTATATTCATAAGTTATGGATTTTATATTGCTAAAAAAAGGCCTGGAGTGGGGTGCCATATTTCTTGTATTTAGGAGACATTTAAAAATTTCAGCTTCCCATTATGCATAATGATAGTCTCTTTAAAAATATTTCCATGAACACACTACATCCCTCACCAAGTTCCTATGCCCTCATTCTCTTTTCTGATTCCTAGGCTCCAACCATATCTCTTTTCCCATCTCCTTTTGTAGCCTTAAGACTTCTCAGGTCCTGCCCTCCCTGCTCCAGACTGATGGTATCTATGCTTTCTAAAAGGAAGCACAAGTGACCCAAGCTCAGAACTTCTCCCTCAGAGAACAAGGAGTCACCTGTCTGTACCAGTGATCTCCCCCAAATTAACTGAATTGGGTTTCCGGATTCCGAATTGTCATTTTTACGGATCCAGGTGTGCTGGAGCCCTGTGAGTAGGCTGGAGCCTACTGTGAGAGATCAGGCAGGAATGACAAGCAGAGCGTGATCATGGAGAGCCTTGCATGTCCTTATTCAAGGCCTTACTCATGGACATGTAGAATGCCTGTGTGAGAATAAACCAGCATTTAATAGATGAGAATTATATTGCCCAGTAAGACAAGTGACATGACTGACCAGTGGCAGAAATGAGACCCGAATCTGGTTTTCTTGCTTCATCCCAGTGTTTCCCGACATGTTCTTTCTTAAAAGGCCAGATCTGGTGCTTTTATTTCATGAGCATTTAAGTCTCACACTTTTCTAAATAAATCAGAATTCCCACCACCCAACCCTCAGCCATTCTAGTTTAAGAGCCAGCACAAATACCTACCTACCTAAATTCCTGATTTTGCCCACAGGTTATTCAAGATTTCATTACTGTTGGCTTATTTGCATACCAAACATCTTGTCTGGGCCAAAATTTCAGCTCTGGGATGCTCTGTGTACAATAGCAATAGGATATGTTCCACAATTTGTTATTTTTTTCAGACACTTAACTTTCTAATGAAGTGTTTCAAAACAGCTTACGACGGAAAGTTGTACAAAGAGGCGACTCTCAACTTGCCAACTGGGCATAAATAACTAATGTCCAAGCCTTAAAATCACACATCCTTGAAATATTCTGAGAACAGTCCACTCCAATTGTCTAAGGAAAGTCATTTATTTTCTTTTCTATTCCAAATATATTTTCCATTTCACGGAAGGGCATTTTCTCTGCCAGTTTTCATCTGCAGGTGGGCAGGGATGTGTCACCATTAGTCTACTCACAATTAGGTGTTAATCTGAGTACTATTTCATTTTATGCCTTTTGGTAATTGGGGGGGGCGGTGACATTCGTCGAGCACCTGCTATGCATCAAGTACTGAACTAGATGACTTGCGTATGTAATCTCATTTAATCTTCACAATTCTGTGAGGTAAAATCTTATTTCCTATTTTATAGTGAAGGAGAGAGGCTCAGAGAGGTTAAATGATTAATCAAGTTCTCATGGCACCATGATTCACATTGGATTCTTTTTTCTTCAAAGGTCTTGATTTACCTACTATGCAGTCCTTTTTTCTTTCCATACTTGTATCCATGATGGAATGCTTCAAAGTCTTGTGTGGTATAAAATTGTGGCGAGTAAATACTACTCAAGCAATAAACTTCACTCTAAAGTTTCCATTTTCTGTTCTGTTTATGAAGATAATAAAACCTAATCTTACAGAATAACTCTGAGGAACAGATTTACTTTTGATCAACAAGAAAAGTTCTAGAAAATAATCAACTGCTACACAGAAAGTATTATTATATGTGTAACGTATAATAGGTACAACTGTGAAATTTGAGGGTAGAAAACAGATGCTAGGGCTGAAAGAGTTCAAAAATCATGCAGGTTTGGCAGACACAGAGTCTGGGAACTGAACACATTTCCTTCTTGGGGTTATTTAATGTTGGTACCAGTGGAAGAAGTGCCCTGTATGTCCTCTCAACATTTCCTGGTGGTTTTGGTGTGCTGCAGAGCTAGTAAACCTAAGAACCCCTAAGGGATCCTTAGAGAGGCCATTAGACAGTTAAACACCTGAGGAAAATAATAATTCCCTAATGAAGACTGTTAGTGCTAATACGTTAGAGCTTACTATGAAGGACACACAATGACTAGATTTAGATAAATAGAGCCCACTCTTTTCTCTGCTTCCAGATAAGGGTCCTGTGGGCTCTTGGAGATTTCTTCTGGCATGAAGTCCTTTACCAGGTGAGCTGAAGCCAACTGGCAATCCCAGCTTCACCAACTCCAGCTCACTGCAGACTCCAGTCAAGACAGGTTTGCTTGGGAGTGGTTCTCCTCGACGATGAAGGGAAATTTCCCATTATAGCACCAGCATGTGGCTTCACCAGTTTTTCTGCACAGCTCTTAAAAGATCATTGTATTTTTAAACAAATTTTTTTAGATTTATTTATTTGTTGGGGGGGAGGGGCAGAAGGTGAGAGAATCTCTAAGCAGACTCTATGCTGAGCCCAGAGCCTACTTGGGGCTCCATCTCATGACCCAAGATCGTGACTTGAGCAGAAACTAAGATCACGAACTGACCGGAAACTGAGCCGGATGCTCAATAGACTCTGCTACCCAGGCACCCCACAAAAGACTGTTTTAACTAGATCACTGTCCCCTAATTTGGTTCTGGGACAGTATTGTCCTGTTACCACTTGCCCTCAGGCAGTGTTCACTATCTCCATAGGATAGTCTTGCACTTTCTTTGTGATTTAGAGATGAGACTAATTCTTAAGAACCGATGGCAGCAACACACAAAGGAGTGCCTGAGACTTGGGAAGGCTCTTTGATTAGTACCCTTAGTATTTATCTAAGTCTTCCTAAGAGAGAGATTTAAGCTGCAAGGACAGAACTCATGGACAGAACCCACTTGTATATAGCACTTAGAGGACACATATATTGCCTGTTGCATGGGACATGCATGACACAAGAAGAATGAAAAAGGTAAACCACTGACCAGTGATGGACCAAGATGAGCAGAAGTGCCTTCACCTCCACCCTGCTGCCATGTTCCCACTGGAGGACTCCATGCCTCATTAAGACCTTCTGTGTCCAAGTGAGTGGAGCAATGGAGAAAAAAGGACAAAGGACCAAAAAGCAAACACCAAAACTGTTCCAAGAACCACCCCCCAGGGCCATGATCTTGGCTCTTTCCTCCTTTAGAAGCTATGATTTCCAGGAACCTCTGATGACTGAAGCTCCAGAACCCCACAGACCAAACATCTTCCCATGCTAGATAATTTTGTGCAAGTCGAATTCATTTCTCAACCAGTCATGAGTTTTATTAAAATAATGGAGCCTCATAAAAGGGTTTCTATAAAACCTTCAATCTGATAAAGTCCTTTTTGATTCAAGGGGATTTTTATAACCTCTTAACTTTAAAAATATTTTATCTTCATTGTTAAAGTGGGGAATAGGGCAGCCTAGGTGGCTCAGTGGTTTAGTGTCACCTTCAGCCCAGGGCCTGATCCTGGAGACCTGGGATCGAGTCCCATGCCGGGCTCCCTGCTTGGAGCCTGCTTCTCCCTCTGCCTGTGTCTCTGTCTCTCTTTCTTTCTGTGTGTCTCATGAATGAATAAATAAAATCTTAAAAAATAAAATAAAATAAAGTGGGGAATAAAAACAGAAAGGCAATATATATATACACACACACACACAAAGCACTGACATTTAACATTTTTATCCTTATTCTTCCAATTTTTCCTCAATGCAAAATGGAAAGAAAGCTTCAGAGATTTCAGTATTATTTCCCCATGGGAAAGGGTTCAACATGGACCAGTCCCTACTCCTTTTCATAAGCTCTTCATATGTTTCTAGAGCTTTTCCTCTCTCTCAACATCTGGTTAGTTTCTGGTCATCCTTCAGATCCCAGTTAAGTGAATTTCCTCAATGAAATCCTCCTCGACCCATCATGTTCTTTTGTTAATTCCCTTATAGGACAGCATTCCTTTATAAAAAGCCACATCATTATGTTCATAACCATTCACTCATCCATGTGATTATTTGATTAATATTTATCTTCTTTTCCTAATGGTAGGCTGCATGAGGACAGAAACCACACTGGATTTGTTCACCACTTTATGCCTATAGCCAAGCACAGTGCCTGGCACACAGGGATATTTGATAAATATTTACTGAATGAGTGAATAAATGAAGAAAGAAAGAAATTATATTCTGTAGAGACCAGTATCACAATGAACTATATAACACAGATCAACAGAAAGTCGTCAAATGGTCCCTTTCCTGCCTTAAAGCAGCAATTGCCCAGATGTGTGATCCCATGCAGTATATTTGTTTCTAACTTATCTAATAATAAGATTTTAGTGAAAAGAATTCTTCCAAAACATTTCCTTTCTTTTTTTTTTTTCATTTAGCAATAAAAGAAGAGGGAAGGTAAGGAGTCATATCAGGCTTTTAGAAGTCATATTCCCATTTCCTCCAACATTTGGGTCTTGTCACATGGGTGACAAAAATCAGGAGTAGTATCAACAGTTGACATCTGAAATTTAGTTTCCCAATCCTTACACCGGAACAGTTCTGTGACATTACCTTGTTAGTTAACATCTCTTGTGTGGGATCTCCAAGTTGGAAAATCTTTGATGGGATTTTGCATTTGTTTAATTTTTAATTTTTCTATGATAATCATTGAGAAAGAGGCTCCTTTGGGCATGTCCATTTTAATTGTTTTTAAGCTTTTACTTATTTATTGGAGAGAGAGAGAGAACAGAAGTGGGGTGAGGGGAAGGATAGAGAGAGAGAAGCAAACTCTTGGTTGAGCAGGAAGCCTTATGTGGGACTCCATCCTAGGACCCTGATATCACCATCTAAGCCAAAGGCAAATGCTTAACCGACTGAGCCACCCAGGTACCCCTGGGCATGCCATTTTAGATGGAAGTAGGTAGACATCTGTCAGTGAAAAATGCTTGGAAGACCCTCTAATAAGGGTTTTTGAAAGTAAACAAATGCTATCACTCCAATTTCTCTAGGCTCAGTATGCACAGGTTCAAGACAGGCTACACTAAGGCAAGAAGAAAATTATTTCTTAAATAGACTAATGTCAGTGAGAATACCTGTTCGAAGTTTTTCTCAAAAATAAGAGCCTAAGAATCAATAGCAAAAAAACAGTTTTATGAATTTCATATTATTCCATTCAAGAAATACAAAAGAAATCATCCACCATTTTCTAGTTATATAGACTAGACAAGCATTTCCAAATACTGTCATGAGAAAAACTAATGTATACTACTATGTTTAGAAATTTAGCTCTAAACAAAGTTAAATGGGTTCCTTTATTGCAGGAGTTCTCAGTGTCTTTGTGAACTGTTAAGTCACCAGAATGATATCAGAAGTATGCATGTTTCAAAAGCATATTAGACCACACAGCCCTTTCTGTAAGGTGTTTTTTAATTTTAAAATGTTTAATTGGGTTAAAAACACATAACATAAGATGTATCATCTTAAATATTTTAAGGTGTATAGTTCAAAAACATTTGATAAAATTCACCATCCATTCATGATAAAAACTCCCAACAAAGTGAGTATAGAGGGAACATACTTCAACAGGATAGAGGCCATATATAACAAACTCAGTTAATATTATACTCAATAGTGAAAAGCTGAAAACTTTCCTCCTAAAATCAGGAACAAGAAAGGATGTCCAGGCTCACCATTTTTATTCAGCATAATACTGGAAGTCATATTGCCCATAGCAATCAGACAAGATAGAGAAATAAAAGGCGTCCAAACTGGTAAAAACAAAACTAAACTAAAACTAAAACTCACTATTTGTACATAACATGATACCATATATGGAAAAACCCTAAAGACTCTTTGAGTCTTTAGAACTTGTAAATAAATTCAGTAAACTTGTAGGATACAAAATTTATATATTAGAACTAGTATATAAATTCAATAAATTTGCAGGACAAAAATTTATATATGGAAATCTGAGGGCACCTGGGAAGCTCAGTCAGTTAAGCATCTGACTTCAATTCAGGTCATGATCTGAGTCTTGGGACTGGGCTCCACATCAGGAGCCCCACTCAGTGGGGAGTCTGCTTGTCCCTCTCCCTCTGCCTCTACCCCCTGCTGTGATCTATCAAATAAATAAATAAAATCTTTTAAAAAGTACAGCTTTGGGGCAGCCTGGGTGACTCAGCAGTTTAGCACCAACTTCAGCCCAGGGCCTGATCCTGGAGTCCCAGGATCAAGTCCCACATCGGGCTCCCTGCATGGAGCCTGCTTCTCCCTCTGCCTCTCTCTCTCTGCCTCTCTCTCTGCCTCTCTCTCTCTCTGTCTATCTCTCATGAATAAATAAATAAAATCTTTAATGAAAAAAAGCACAGCTTAAAAAAAAGAAATCTGTTGTGTTCCTATATAAAAATAACAAACTAACAGAAAGAGAAGGTAAGAAAATAATGTCATTTGCAATTGTATTGCATCAAAAAGAATAAAATACCTAGGAATAAATTTAATCAAGGAGGTAAAAGACCTATACTATGAAACTTGTAAGACTCTGATAAAAGAAATTGAAGATGACACAAATAAATGGAAAGATATACCATGCTCATGGATTAGAGGAATTAATATCATGAAAATGTTCACACCATCCAAAGCAATCTACAGATTGAATGCAATCCCCATCAGAATACTAACAGCATTTTGCACAGAACTAAAACAACCCTAAAATTTGTATAGAATCACAAAAGGCCCTGAATAGTCAAAGATATCTTGAGAAAGAAGAACAAAACTGAAGGAATTACAATCCCAGATTTCAAACTATATTACAAAGCTACAGTCACCCAAACAGTATGATACTGGCACAAAAATAGACACACAGATCAACAGAACAGAATAGTGAGCCCAGAAATAAACCCATGCTTACATGGCCAATTAATCTATAACAAAGGAGACAAGATTATACAATTGGGCAAAGAGAGTCTCTTCAATAAATAGTTTTGGGAAAACAGTTATACACAAAAGAATGAAATTGAATAACTTTTTTACACCATAAACAACAACAAAAAAAAACCTTTAAATGGATTAAAGACCTAAATGTAAAACCTGAAACCATAAAACTCCTGGAAGAAAACATAGGCAGTAAAACTCTTGGACACTGGTCTTAGCAATATTTTTTTGGATCTGTGTCCTCAGGCAAGAGCAACAAAAGCAAAAATTAACAATTGGGACTACATCAAACTAAAAAGCTTTCACACAGTGAAGGAAACCATCAAAAAATCCAAAAAGGCAATGTACTGAATGGGAGCAAATATTTGCAAAGAATATAACCAATAATAGGTTAATACCCAAAATACATGATATATATCTTAAAACATAATATCCAAAATATATAGAATATGTAAAATGCTAACAAACAGCATCACATGCTACAGAGAAATCATTTGTGAAAGGAAGTCAATTGATACAGCAAATATCATTGCTGTCTTACTTTAAGTAATTGTCACAACCACTCCAACCTTCCACAACCCTGATCAGCCAGCAGCCATCAACATTGAAGCAAGACCCTTCACCAGCAAAAAGATGATCTGAGCTGAAAGCTCAGATGATAGCACTTTTTAGTATTATTTTAGTATTTTAGTATTATTTTTTAAATTAAGGTACACACATGTTTTTAGACAATATGCTGTTGCACATTGAATAGACCACAGTACAGTGTAACTATAACTTTTATAGGCACTGGGAAAGCAAAACATTCATTTGACTCACTTTACTGCGATATTTGCATTACTGAAGTGGTCTTTTTTTTTTTTTTTTTTTTTTTTTTTTACTGAAGTGGTCTTGAACCAAACCTGCAATATCTATGAGGCATGCCTGTATGTTTCAATTGATCAAATCATGACTTCTTAACGGTGGTTCTCATGGCCTAAAAAGACGAAGTTCAAGTTTCTTTGCAAGGGTCTGTGCCTGTTGTGATTTGGTCCTGGTTTATAGTTCTTTTTTTTTTTTTTTTCAATACTCAGTGCTGCAGACATACTGCTCTTCCCCACCACACTGTATGTTATTTTTAAACCCTTGTACCCTTTTATGATTTTATCTTGGAATGTGCTTCTTCCATGCTTTCCACTAAAAAAGAACTCATCTTTGGGGCCCCTGGGTGGCTCAGTCAGCTAAGTGTCTGACTGAGGCTCAGGTCATGATCCGAGGATCCTGGGATCAAGCCTCACTTAGGGCGCCCTTCTCAGCAGGGAGCCTGCTTCTTCCTCTCCCTCAGCCCCTCCCCGTGCTTGTGCTCTCTCTCTTCTATCAAATAAATAAAACTGCTAAAAAGATGAACTTACCTTCTCTCTCCATTCCAGAAAATAAAACCTCTATTTATATAACTCCTTGTTTATGTCTTTTCAGCATATATGTCTGCTATCTACACCCCTATTCTAAAGCCGCAGGATCTTGGAGGTCAAGGGTAATTTCTTAATCTTTTCATTCACCTTAGCCCTAGCGAGGTGTCTTTTTTATAAGAAATATTCAAATATTTGTCCAACTGAATTGAACTGAATCTCAAAATAGGCCTTCAAAATAAGGTCTTTAGAAGCAGATCAAATTCTAATTGTTCAGGTATGACTTATATCTGTGCTTTCCAGAAGGCCAGGAACAAGCTAAACTGGGCTACAATGATTTTATTGTACTGTGGTAAATTGGGGAAGAAGCAAGAGATCTTTGGATTAATTTTACCCAAACTTCTCTGCTGAGTAGATCATACATGCTTCCTGGCTTGGGAGGTTTTCCTGCTTCCTTATAGAGGTAGGTTTGAGGGTTGAATGGTGAACTTATGGGCAAAAAGTAGACCACATGCGCACGTGTATGTGTGTGTGTGTGTGTGTGTGTGTGTGTGTAAGATAAGGAGGATATATGTGCCATGCAGTTTTATAAACACTTTTTTTGCAAATAAATGTTTTAGTTTTCTTTCTTCTCATAGTGAAGGATAAATATCAAGAAATATGTTTCAGTGCAGCGCCTTCAGATCCTATTTGTCAAACTCAATTTCTAAAACAAACTTACTCTAAAATTTATTTAATCCTTTCCAGGTGCTAGCCACTACTCTATATGATTGACATGAGTTTCTCACCGAATTCCCACAACAACCACATGAGATGTAGACTGTTTTAGTCTAATTTTACAATCAAGAAGAATGAGGTACAAAGTGGTCATGTAATTTGCCCAAGGTTACACTATAGAGAAGGGATTTAAAAACATGATGTTCTGACTCAACTCTGAACTCAAGTTCAGAGCTCAAGTTCTCCACCACAGTACAATGGACAGATAGGCACAAAGTTAGAATTCAATAAATATCTGTTTTCTTGGCAAATGGTGAAAGCAACTGATGATAGGAAGATTATAAGAACCAAGCATAATTGCAGTAAAGCTCTGATAATGTTAGTTGACTTAGTCACCATTTGCTATTCATTGTGTAGTAGAAACAAGTGAAAAAAAAAAAGTAGGGTATGTAGGTGTTCCACTGAGAAGAAGTCCTACTGAGAAGACTCTACATAAAGAAAATCTTTATCTTCATTAAGAGAAAATTTTACAAAGACCAATCACAAAATACACAGGAAAACACTTTAACAGGTGGTAAAACTTAAGTTTGAAAGAAGCATGTATTCCCTACAGAGTTCCAATAGTTGTTCTGAATGCTGACAATGTGTTGGTAGGATTTATATTTCATAATCATATATTTCACACATATAAATATGTGAGTATAATTCTGAACCATTTGTTTGAAAATAGTTCTCCATTTCACTGCCTCTAGTTCCACCAAGAATAAAATCATAATTTCATTAAAATTTATAGCTATTTGAAATTAGGAATTTCTTTTATTAGTATCGTTAATATTTGTTACCAATCTTGTAGAGGCTCTAATGAAGGAGGCTTCCGTAATGCCACTTCAAATTTTATTTTGATCAGGTTTGAAATCCTCAATCAAGGATTGGATTGTGACATTTCACAATGAAACTACATTTTTTTTTAAACAAGCCAGTGTCATAAAAATGGACTGTGTTAAATTAAAAGAGACTTAAAGGGATAATAACCAAATATAATGATACAGGTTTGAAAAAACCAAAGTACAGAAAAATCTTGGGTCATTTGGGAAAATAGGAATATGGACCTGACTGAGATGACATGAAGCTTTACCTAAATGGAAAGGAAATCTTTGGTTGAAAAACCAGATCACCTGATAGTATGCATAGGAGTATTAACATTTTGATTAATTAAAAAAACAAATAGTCACAAATACTCACATACCTATATTCATATAAGGTATATGAAAAGATCCACAGAATGCTACAGTTATGATCTCTGAGTAGAAGGAATGTAATGATTTCTTGTATTCTTTATTTTTGCTTGCCTATATTTTCTAATATTCTACAAAGCACATGTAGTATTTAAACGTTACTGAAAATAGAAGAAAGTAACTTTTGAGGACAGTACTTCATATCCATTTGATGAAAAAGGAAGTTAGCTTCTTAAAAATGCAGCTTCCCTCCACTTCCTACCTTTCCTTCATAAAAGCATATAAAATTCATCAGTGGCAAGAGGCTGTTCTATATTATTTTGCTCAATCATAGTGACTAAAATAGCATACATTCGGTAATCTTGAGTAATGAAAATTTTACCTGGAGTAAAACACTTGATCAAAGCATTAATGAACCAACTTCAGTGTGAAATTTTTCATAGCATCTATTTGTTAATGTAATTCAATTTCTAAGTATGAATCCAAATGGAAAGTACTGAGTGTGAAACTGCATTATGCTGTTTTCTGATTCTATTAATTAAAACAAAGTGTATCTAGGAAAAATGGGGCAGAGAGTGGTTATGTAATTTCCCCAGAGTCACAGAGTAGAGAACCTTTTATCTGAGGTTCATCAAGGCTTCTGTAAGCTAAATACAGTAATTATCAAGACCACAGATTCTGAAGTCATTGTCTTCATTTTGATTCCTGGTATTCCCATCTATGAGCAGGGCAAATTATCTAAACATCTGTTGTACACTGTTGAGGAGGCTTAGATGAAGCCACGTGTATCAGAACTGTGGCTGGTACAGTGTAAAACATAGTCACAAGGATGGAGGAGAGGGAGGAAGAAGACAGCAATGAAGCCATCTCGCTTTGTATCAACAGTAACAGCAAAACATCACATTCCCATCTGGCAGCTAAATTTTGTCATTGTCAATAACTGTTACCACTGCCATCAAAGGTATTTATTAAGAACGCTCCATGGGATGCTTTGAGCTGAATTACCAGTACTGTTCCTGACTTCTAGAGTCTACAAGACCATTAACACACATAGAAAATATACTACCAACAGTAAAAGAGCATACCTGATGGAAAGAAATATTTAATTGTCTTAATGTATGCAGCATGATAATCACACATCAGGAATACGACGAATGAGAAAACCATGGGAATTCTCCATGGGAATCCATGGAAATGTGTTTATAAAGACAAACTGTCTTTTTATTGGTCAGGGATACATCTGCGGAAAAGCTGAGATCTGTCAAGACTCATCGGAAACTAAGAAAGCGCCAACAAGAGGCTCCTGGGGGCTCAGTTCGTTGGGTGTCTGCCTTCAGCTTGGGTCATAATCTCAAGGTCCTAGGATGGAGCCCCACATCGGGCTCCCTGCTCAGCAGGGAGTCTGCTTCTCTCTCTCTCTCTCCCTCTACCCCTGCACGGAAAAGGTCCCACCAGAAACTGGATGAGAGTCGGAGTAAAATGGAAGAAGAGGAGAAGCCAGAGGAGTTGCTGTGAAGAGAAAGCACCCATGAAAAGAAATTACAAGCATTTGTCCATGTGGTGGTGTTGCAGACACGGGCTGGCTCAGAACATGGACTCTAGGGCCAGCGGACCTGGGTGCAGATTTCGCTTCAGGACTCACTAGATGCGTGACCTAGGTCAGTTCCTTATCCTCTTTGTTCCTTGGCTTCCTCATCTGTCCCACAGGGAACAATAGGGTTGTTACGAGAGTTTGGGGAGTTCATATTTGTAGATCTGTAGTCGCACAAAGCAAGCACAAAAAGTGCTCGCTAGATATAACCCCCTGGTTCTGTTCCTGGGCAGGTGCTCATGAAGATGAGCTGCTCTATCTGAGCCAGGTTAGTTTCAGCTGAGACACTACAGATGCCTTAAAATCCTGTCTTACACACTGCATTACCTGAGCGGGAAACAGAGGGTCACTAAGAAGGAGTAGTTATTTAATATGGATTAATTCCTGTTTGTGAAATAGTTCATTTTCTCACATTCAGAATTATCCCACCAGAGAGAAGTAGAATGGAATTATCCATAAAAGACAATTCTGGCCAAAGCCACCCAAATTGATCATTTTCCCTTTTCTTGCTTTTGAAAATATGGGGCCAGGTACAAAGAACAGAGGGGAAGAATTCCTAATAATATTCATTTTCTTTTCTGAGTACCAACCTGCTGGTTCATTCTTTAACCTCTCAGTACTGGTCTTTCCTTTCAGAAGGAAACATAAGGCAATGTATGCTCTAATCTAACATCTGAACGCCCACATGACACGCTTACCTAGGGTCTGGGCATTCTCAGAGTACGGCATTTTATTGATCGATTGATTGATTGAGAGGAAGGGAGGGAGGCAGAAGAAGAGGGAGAGAAAGAATCTACAGCAGGGTCCATACCCAGCACAAAACCCAATGCAGGGCCCGACTTCACGACCCTGAGATCATGCCCTGAGCCCAGATCAAGAATCAGATGCTCAACTAACTGAGCCACACAGGTGCTCCTCAGAGTGTGGCATTTGATTTATTTATTTAAAGATTTTATTCATTTATTCATGAGAGACAGAAAGAGAGAGAGGCAGAGACAGGCAGAGGGAGAAGCAGGCTCCATTGCAGGGGCTCCAGGATCAGGCCCTGGGCCAAAGGCAGCTGCTAAACCGCTGAGCCACCCAGGGATCCCAAGTGTGGCATTTTAAATGCAGCCACCTACTTTCCTACACTTTTCTGTTATTATGCTACAATTGTGCTCAGAGGAAATGGTAGACTAGGGGTAGATATTAACACACTATTTGTCTCACATTTAGGATGATAACTGTACTTCATTCATGCTGTGGAAGTTAAGAAATGTCACCTTTGTCTAACCAACCAAAAAATGCTACTTTGATTCAATTCGGTTAAAGTTTCTCTGACAACCATTTTTCATAGACCTTTAGGAAACAAGAAACAAAATTTAATGCTTACTATTAGGGAACAGAGTTCTACCACTGTTAAAGGTAATTTAGAAGGGGGGCATCGTGAATCCTGGAAATCTCCAAGAGCTGAATTCAATTAGAGTAGGCAAGAAAATTGATGGGAAATGCAAATTTTCAGTTACCAGCTACCTCTGTCATACTGCCGTTCTTTGGAGATTTATACCAAGTCTTAGGAGTTCCGTAAACCGGGTAAATAACATTAAGGATGGTTAATAGGGTATTTATTTAAGGAGGAAACTTTTGCATACACAACAAAGAAAAAAACAGGCACAAACAAAATCCAGTTTGACACCACTCCCAATTAATGCCTACCAGGAAGTATTCACAAAATGAATACCATTGCACAGGTGCTTCAAGTCTACTTCATCAAATATGCTGATCATATAGGTCCTGCCACAAAGGGTGGCAGAGGTTTAGACAGTCCCTGACCTTTTCCTATGGCCATGAAACACTGCTGCCGAGCCAGGAGAAGCACCATCTACTTTTAGCCCCCCTGCATGACAATGCTTCTCTGTTTCTAGAAAGCACTTGTGATGATCCACAGCAGCCATTTCAGAAATAAATCCGTCAGCTCAGAAGCTGTTGGCACTCATTTTATTTACTCCAGTGTCTAGAGGCTGGGTCAAACCGTCCATATGTCCACAGGGCAAAGGTCTGATGTGAGCTTGATAAATTGGAGTCCCCATAAAATGAATCACACAAGAGCCAAGGGAATCAAAGGGTCCTTCCCTGGGAAGCACCTCAATGGTTAAAGGTAGGAAATGTTTTCACAAGTGCTTCCTACTTAGGGAATTTGTCATTCTCCATGGAAACCATTCCATGCTGAAACATGCCTACAGCACTCTCACGCTGGTGGCAGATCTTCCTGTCTTTGCTCTTACTCACAAGGGCACCAAGTGATGCATCCATTTTATTGGTTTTCTATAACTCAAAGCCCTTATTTTCGCCCTTTCATTTCTGAAAACATTAGAATGACCTGGCAATGTAAGCCAGCCAGCTTCTCAAGCTGAAACTATTGGCAATAGTTTTCATTCTCACCCCATTCTTGTAGAGGATGGGAATTTAAAAACTGCGTTTTTAGATTCTATAGCAATGAGGTTTCTGGTTGCAGTATATGTTCTGCCAATGAGACGTCCTCATGTGAGTTCTGGCTGGCAAGATAGGTACTTACAGCCTCAATAGCTGGGTTTCATATTCTGGTGTCCAGTTACCAACTTTCAGGGTACAAGCCAATTAAGGCAAAGCGGGGAGGGGGTGGGGCAGAGAGAGGATACTAGCAGCTTCCTGACCTCTGGCTTGCAATTAAGGTAGTTAAACCTTGAAATCAATAGACCAGATTTCTGCTCCTCCAGCCCTTTCAATAATTTTGTGAATATCTAATTCTCTCTATCAAATCCTTCTGTTTAAAATATCTCAAATGGTCCCCAAAGGCAAGGAAAACAAAAGCAAAATGAACTATTGGGACTTCATCAAGATAAAAGGCTTTTGCATAGTAAAGGAAACAGTTGGCAAAACCAAAAGACAAATGACAGATACTTCCAAATGACATACCAGATAAAGGGTTAGTATCCAAAATCTATAAAGAACTTATCAAACTCAACACTCAAAGAACAAATAATCCAATCAAGAAATGGGCAGAAGACATGAATAGATGTTTCTCCAAAAGAAGACATACAAATGCGAACAGACACATGACAAAATGCTCCACATCACTCGGCATCGGGGAAATACAAATCAAAACAATGAGATACCACTTCACACCAGTCAGAATGGCTAAAATGAACAACTCAGAAAACAACAGATGTTGGCAAAAATGTGGAGAAAGGGGGACCCTCGTATACTGTTGGTGGGAATGCAAGTTGGTGCAGCCACTCTGGAAAACTCAAAAAGTTGAAAACAAAGCTACCCTACGATCCAGCAGTTGCACTACTGGGTATTTACCCCTAAGGTATAAATGATCCGAAGGGTCACCGGCACCCCCCCAATGTTTATAGCAACAGTGTCCACAATAGCCAAACTATGGAAAGAGCCCAGATGTCCATCAACAGATGAATGGATAAAGAAGATGTGGTGCATATATATATACAATGGAATATTACTCAGCTATGGGGAAAAAAAAAAGAAATCTTGCTATGTGCAACAATGTGTTTGGAACTAGAGGATACTATGCTACGTGAAATAAGTTAATCAGAGAAAGACAATCATCACATGATCTCAGTCATATGTGGAATTTAAACAAAACAGGATCATAGGGGAAGAGAGGAAAAAATAAAACAAGACAAAATCAGAGAGGGAGACAAACCATAAGAATGAAAATGATGAATGAATCATATTATATATGAATCACTGACCTCTACTCTGATACCAATAATACATTGTATGTTAATTAATTGATAAATTTAAAATTTTTAAATGATTTTAAGTAAGAAATAAATAAATAAATAAATAAATAAAATAAAATAAAATATCTTGAATGCCCTGAAAACTGACAGATCCATCTCTCCTGGGTGAGAATCAGAGAACGACCTGCCCAATACTGCTAATGTTATAGGAAAGAAAAACTAAACAGGAAGGAAATCCATGAGTCAGCCTACAGTTGAAAGACATGGTAAACAATACAGAGACCTGGGGGGAGGAGAGGGAGAGAGAGAAGGAGGGAAGGCGAGAGAGGAGGAGGAGGAGGAGGAGGAGGACGTCGTAGAGCAGAATGAGCGGGAGGGATAAAGAAAAAAACCAAATGACTTAATGTCTAAATTGCTAATTTGCTCAGAGCAAATCCCTGCTTTCAATCTTTCTGTCCTCAAATATGGTCCTATCCAAACGTATCTAATTTCGTGATTGGGTGAGGAGAAACCAACCCAAGAAATGTTATTAAATTGGCTATGCATCTATACACAGTTTGCCAAATCACAGAAGATAGCCTGTTTGTCATGCAACACAATCTAATGCAGGGATAATGAAACAGATTAATCCCCCATAGTCAATTTGCCACTTTCTTCTTAAACAGAGATAAGCCTGTATAACCTACCCTGTATTGCACTTCACAGTGTACGAGCTATATTTACATATCGTATCTCATTTGCTCCTGATACACTTTTCTGAAATGGACGGGTAGGAATTATTATCACCCTTGTTCTACAGTGTAGGAACTGACACTCAGGAAGACCCCATGTGACTGAGTTACAGAGCTGTAAGTCAAGCTACAGTTTTCTGCCCCTCCCTCAGTCCTAGGACCTTTCTGATACCCCCCACCCTTCCCCCCACGGCCTCCTATGACTTGTCTGAGTGCCACACCAGCCACGCGAGATAAGGGAGGCCAAGCAACACCTCCCTTCCCATTTCTAAATGAATCACATGATCCCACCCAAGAATAATAAACTGAAATCATGGCCCTTGCGCTGACTAATGACCAGTGTTAGACACTATTTGACTTTGTAGATGCAAACACAAAAATGAAAACCATTTTGTTCTAGAGAGAATGCTGGGAAGGAAGGACACTAAGATGAAGCCAGAGATGAAACTGATGTAAATGAAGGAGTTGAACACTGGAGAATCGTTATGATGAGTTGGTTCCTAGCAGTGGTGAGCACTCTAAAGTGAGGGAGATAAATTTAAAGGGAAGCATCAGAAATACCGTCCTTGAGAAATGAAACCATGAGAATAGTAACCAAAACTTAGGGATTCTGGGCAAATGCTATATGCTGTTGGGACATGTGGAGTCCTGCAACATGGCATCACGGACTCTCATCAGAAGATCTGAATTCCAGACAAAATCCTGTTAATCCATAGGCAGGGATTATAGCTGGGTCAAACATCCAACTCCACTTATCATAAAGTCTCAGCCCAACAAATGAAAGGTGACATAAAAGCCAGTTTGCTTCAGCTGGATAGAACTGATAGAAATATTAGCAGGGCCGTACCCAAAGGACTGACAACAACAAGGGGACTTAACTTAATGGTATAGAATTTGGGGAAAAAAGAAAGAAAAAGCAAAAAAATTTAAAAAGTCGCTTTTTAACAGTGGAACAGCAGATTATTCCCAGATGACCTAGGTATTTGTATTAGGTATCTGTAGTGGTAGCATTAGTATAATGCTCTAGAATAATTTTGTCTCCCCAAAATTCATATGTTAGGATACTAACCCCCGATGTGATTTATTAGGAGGTGGGCCCTTAGGAAGTGGTTAGATTATGAGGGCTAAACCCTCATGAAATGGGATCAGGGCTCTCAAAAAAAAGATGCCATAGAGCTCCCTCAAACTTTCTGCCATCTGAGGACATGAAGATGCTGTGAATCGGGAAGCCAAAGTTTCCAAACTCAAAATCTGCCAGTGCCTTCGCCTGGCCTTCCCCGCCGCTAGAACTGTGGGAAGTGATTTCCGTTGTTTGTAAGTCCTGCAGTCTCTGGTACGTTGTTATGACAGCCTGAATGGACTAGGATATACGCACAGTTGTCTGTGTAACACAGTCTACTTATTTCTCGTTTCCAATGTTGATATTTTCTGCTCAGCTGGGAAAGGGCAAAGATGTTACATACTGTCTTTAAATATATATATATGTATGTTCTTCAGTTATCCTTTCAATTCAAATGTATCCCTAACTTCTAGGAGGTCTTCAATAACCACATTTTTAGAAGACTGGAATCAGAAACGTACCTATACATTTCAACAATATCAGGGTTTTGTTTGGTTTTTGCACATTTATAGCAAAAGTTAGAGATTTTTAGATATGTAAATTGTTGAATAAAGGTGTTACTGACACTTTTTTTTTTTTTTTGGTAAATCTATTTAAGCAAAAAAGGTTTTTTAAAATCAAGGTTAACACTCTAATACTCTACTGGAAAATCATATACAAAAAGGAGGATACCCTGCTCAAGTGTTAGATCTCATTATTAATCCTGGAACAAAAAGACAAGTATATAGACACCTAACTACTTATTTCCTCTCTGGTGGCAGTCACCAATGAGACCCTTCTCCTTTTGCCACTTTTCAAGGCAATTGCTTGGAGCAGGTGTGATGTAGCTACAAACAAGATGGGTAGAGCCAGCTATAAAAGTATTTGGGTCCCGGGATCCCTGGGTGGCGCAGCGGTTTGGCACCTGCCTTTGGCCCGGGGCGCGATCCTGGAGACCCGGGATCGAATCCCATGTCGGGCTCCCAGTGCATGGAGCCTGCTTCTCCCTCTGCCTGTGTATCTCTGCCTCTCTCTCTCTCTCTCTGTGACTATCATATATTAAAAAAATTAAAAAAAATTTAAAAAAAAAAAAGTATTTGGGTCCCTATACCTCCTGCCTTCCACATCCTCCACAGTAAAACATTCAATAAAGTATTCTTTGGGTGGTCAATGGTGGCAGTTTGCATCATGAATTTTGATCTCCTCAGACCAGTATTTCTGTCCAGCTCACCCTGTTATATGGACTTCTTTGAAGAATACTCACGGTGAAGTCTAATGCCCAAGGCTGCAATTCCATTTCCATTTAAATCTGTTACTTCAGGTAAACTCAGGGTGCATTAGCATACTAGGATTTGGACACATTAACAAGTAACAAGTGGTACTTAAATGTAGGATTGAATGCCATGCATTAGGAACTGAATAGAAAAAGGAACCACTCTAGATATTTCACAAAGAAGAAATTTAATAGAGGAATTGGTTACACAGGTGTTGGAAACATTTAAGAAGCCAAAGCCAACAAGGTCAAGTTATTCAAAGATCAGTAACTGTAGGAAACCACTGTGCCCCTGGGTGGAGGAACAGAAATACTGGGAGGCCAGGGCCATCTGGCACAGCCTGGTTTTGTGCACCTGCTGGGGGAAAGCTCTGCTGCCCAGGCCCCCGTCCCACCCCCACTCCCATCACAAGGACCCACAGCGCTGTTACCTCTGTTGCCCTGCTGGAAATGCTCCCAAACCAGGATGCCTCCCATCTCCTTATCTTCCCTCCTCCTGCTAATGCCTTTCATTAGTAGACTCCTGTGAAAAGGCCACTGACGACAGGGTGTGAGAAACACAGTCTGAGAGCTCTGGGATGGAGCAGAGCACAGGATAGCTGAGAGCAAAGAGGCAACAGAGCACACAGGGTTTGAAAAAAATAGAAGACCCTTTCAAAAATGAGTTGGGGATGAAAGCTGATAACAATCCAGAAATATTGAAAGCTACAATGTGAAGCCACTATATATTTCCTACCAGGTCTTTGGCAACATCTTCTAACTTTGTTTTTATATATTGGGATTTTTTTTTTAAATTATAGTCTGAATACACTTACATAATATATCTCTTTATTGTTTTAATTTCTTAAGTAACCTTTTTTTAGAAAGGTGTACAACATTAGTTCTCTGTGCATTTCCTCTGTCCACCCTTCAATCTTTCAAGTAAATCAAAGCTCTTCTAAGAGGTTTTTGTTCTGGTGCATTTGTCTGCTTATTAAACAATTTTTTAAGTAGGCTTCATGCCAAGCACAGAGCCCAACATGGGGCTTGATCTCATGACCCTGAGATCAAGACTTGAGCTGAGATCAAGAGTGATGCTTAACCAACTGAGCCACCCAGGTGCCCCTGAGAGCTTCTTAATAACTCCATCTGGAGTTAACTACTGCATCATCATTTTTGAACTTCAAAAACATAAAGCATCAGACTATATAAAATACAATTTTATAAATGAAATATGTATGCATAGGTGTATATATATATATTATTCTTTTTTTATTTGTGGAGTGCATAAAACTGTAAAGTTTCATCTATATATGCATGACTATAATAATCAACTTTCTGAAAACTGACTCCTTGATCATATTAATAAGTACAGATGACAAGAGTATTCCTGGCACTTAGGTGTTCTATGCTGTGTTAGATGACAGAAAGAAACAAAAACAAAAAACTTCATAATCAACTAACTAAATTGACTTAAAATATAAAGTAATTACCACTGGATAATTACATGCAACAATTTATGAAACTAGAGATTGCTCTGACTTCTTGAATATTTTTCTTACAAAATATTTGTACAATCTTATAAGGAATATACTTTCTCAAGCAGTTTAAGAGAAGTAACTATTAAATATACAGAATTCAAAGTTTAAGTCTCTCTTTTTTTACGGCTCAAGTTTTAGATTCTGTTTTCTGAAGGGCCTGCTATTCATTGTCCAAATTTTAAGAACAGAAATTTTTCAACTAGTTGTGAATCAACTAATTTGCACATTACAGACCTGGGCTAAGCTTTTTGTGACTCAATTAATTTGCCTCATCACCAATAACTCATTAAATGCAAAATGCTAATTAATGTGCATTTTTAAATCACAAGATCCATTTTTGGCAAATCAGGCTACTTATAAGTCAATGTTGATACTGGTGATGAAGTGAAAAGTTGTGATCCACACCTAGGTCGTGCATCAAGATTAAACGAAACTATAAAGGAAAAACACTGAGGAGGCTCTGAGGCAAAATGACAGACGCAAGACGAGGCCATCAACTAATTCATCACAGCTAATAAGACGGGATGGAAGAAGCAGGTAACACTCTTGTTTTCTGTTCATTCAGCATCCATATACACTACAGACTGGGCCATGAAATCAAAGGATGGGATTTCCAAGTAATGTGTAACTTTATAGATGGGCACTACAGGAATTAAAGAATCAGGCAATTATGCTCTTCATGTCTTTTAATCAAAATAGGAGTGCCACTTATGGGGTTGAGGAGGCCATATGGTAGGGAAGGAAACAAAAATTGAGTTCATTCTATGGGAGATACACGGACCGTGCATTTCGTATACCTGATCTTCATGAACTATCTCAATGATCTTGAATAGAGTTATTACCCCCATCTTAGAGGAAAGGCTACTGAGCCTCACAGGTTAAATTACCTGTCTACAGGGTACTACTAAATAATAGAGCTGTGATTAGAACCCAGGCCTGCATGCCTAAAGGCTCTTGCTGTTCCTTAATGTTATGGGTACAAACTCTGGATATCCTTTACCACCAAAATTTGTGGCAAGTAAGGATGCAGTAAGTCCAGTAGGAAATTGCAGAACCCCAGTTCTGAGTGTCCAGTAATAATTCCCATTTCTCACACATGAAGACAAATCTTAAAACATTTGACTGTCTGCTTAATTTGACACAACTTGACCTTGAGGGAGGGCTTCAGGGAGATAAACAAGGGGTTACCTATGATCCCACTGATGCCCCGACCATGTTCCTTTTACTTTGGTACATACAGGACATGAATTCCAATCCTAGCTCCTGCCTGAGAAGTGCTTCCGTTGGTACATGGAAAAACCAGACCTCTTCATTTCTCCCCCATCTCTCTCTTTGATCACCTTCCCTATTTCTGAGAAGGCTATGACCATCCCCTGGTGAGCAAGATAGGAACCTAACTTCAATAACTGCTGATTAGCAAACACACATAGCCTCAATTGCATTGACTACACTCCCCCTAGTCTAAAGATCCTCCAGTACTTTTGTACTAGCTGATTCAAGTACTTAAAACACCACCTTCTGTTTTGGTGAATTCAATCTCTGCCTATAACAATAGTCTTAAATAAAGTCTAGGAAGTCTAGTCTGCCTGTTTAACCGATCCAGTGCAATTTTTCTGGTTCACAAGCAAGTTGCAGATCAAGAACCAGCCGACCCTAAAGGCATTATTATGTAGGTTTTTAAAGACCAATCGCTAACTGGAGTAATTGAAAAACAAAACTGGGTTAATATCTACTACTTTAAAGAACTTTTACAAATCAAAATGTACAAAATAGGCAATTCATAAAAAAGGATACAAATAAAAGGATAAGCAAAATCAATAAAATATAAATAAAAGAAAAACATGCAAGTGGATAGTTAATATATGAAAAGGTTAAGTCCATCCAGTAAACAAAGAAGTGTAAACTGAAACTATAAAATACCAGTTTGTCATTAGCTATAAAACGTCTTTAAAATAGGCACTGACCTGGAAACTACACTTCTGGAATTGGCCCTAAGGAAATAAATTGAACAAGTGAACAAAAGTTCCAGGTACAAAAATGTTACTGTACCACTGTGAAAACTTATAAACAACTTCACCGCCCATCAATAAAGCAATGGTAAAATAAAACTCACCCCCAGAAGGAGATACAATGTAGCCATTAAAATTGATGTTTGATTTGAAAAGTACCCGTGCTATATTTTGAATAAATAAGCAGATGTCCTTCACAAAAAAGTCACATAATCAATCCACACCCATGCTTGCAGAGAGACATGCTTCTAAGAAAAGAACACCAAAATGTTAGCAGTAGCTATTGCTGGGTGATAATCTGGGAGAAATTTTCTTTATTTTGGGTACTTGGCCATATTATTTGAAGATGTTAAACAAGGAATGTGTGTCATTTTTATCAAAACATTAAAATATTTTAAACATAAAATACATATTCTAGGGGGACCCAGGTGGCTGAATCAGTTAAGCGTCTAACTTTTGCTTTTGGCTCAGTCATGATCTCAGGGGCGTGGGATGGAACCCCACATCCAGCTCTGCATTCAGTATGGATTCTGCTTGAGATTCTCTCTCTCTCCCTCTCGTTCTGCCCCTCCACTAGTTTACACACACAGCTTCTCTCTCTCTCTCTCTCTCAAAATAAATAAAATTAAAAGAAAACAAACTCTAAAACCAATTTTATCATATATATTTAGGCATAGAAAGACGTTTTTACCAAAATGTTGACAGCTATTATCTATGTGTACTAGATGGTTATTACCAATTTTTACTTTTTTCATAATTTTTCTGTGTTGTTTTCATATATATTACTTTTAAAATCAGGAAAAGCTATTGCATTAGAAAACAGAACAAAACTGCATCACCAGCATCAAGGCATTCTTCCTTCCCTAATACTCCACTAGTCTGCATATTAGATATGCTTAATCAATTTGTAACTGATTGGCTTGCTGTGCTGATTCCAATTCCTTCTGTTGTCTTAACTTTATTTTTTAAAAGATTTTATTTATTTATTTATTTATTTATTTACTTACTTACTTACTTACTTATTTGAGAGAGATAGAGAGAGAGAGGCAGAGACATAGGCAGAGGGAGAAGCAGGCTCCCTCTGGGGAGCCCAATGCAGGACTCGATTCCAGGACCCTGGGATCACCACCTGAGCTGAATGCTCAGGTGATCTACAAAGGCAGATGCTCAACCACCGAGCCACCCAGGTGCCCCAATAAATAAACCTTTAAATCAATCAATCAATCAATCAATCTCACCCCATGGCTATCCCATCTCAGTCCCAATTTCCAGGCTTACAGGGCTGGGGTCTTTCCTGATTCCTCTTAATCCTTTTCCCCCCACCATCCACTGTGTTACTGTGTTGTCTTAACTTTAAACATGGCAGCCAAGTTCACTTTTCAGCCTTGCCATCTTCTCACCAGGAAGACATTATAAAGGTCGTCATCTGTATGAGTGGTGTCCCCTCTGTTAACACTCTGACATTCTCCATGAACCATCAAATTAGCCATTACATTCATTTGATATCCAGAAAAACAAAATCTAGGTCTATGATTCCAATTGCAGTTTCACTTCTCTCTGGTCCTAGTCCTACTAGATTTGTAGGAGGAGCTCTGGGCTCCTTGCTCAGGACACTGGTCCACCTATGAGCCTCCCACCCACGAGGGCCCCACTGGATGGAACAGGAAAGACTTAAAGCAGGGTTTATAGAAGCCTTATTCATCCATTTCCAGTCTGTCTCTTCAGTGAAGGCTTTTCAGAGGGAGAGAGTAAGAAGACTCACTGCAGAATGGGAATAGGACATCCAAAGGTCAAGCCATGGGCAGAGGCAGAGCACAGACCACCATTCTTTGCCTTTTGTCCCTATTTAGAAGGGTAATTTCATTTCCTAGCACTACTTTTTAAAAGGTACTACTTGACATTTAGAAGTCAGGAGAGAAGCGTCTTTTAATGCTAAGGATAGCACTTTAAAATATATTTATTTATTTATTTATTTATTTATTTATTTGAGAGAGAGAGAGAGAGAGCGCACAAGCAATGGGGAGGAGCCGAGGGTGAAGGAGAAGCAGACTCCCTGCTGAGCAGGAAGCCGGAGGCAGGTCCCAGGACCATGATCTGAGTCAAAGGCAGATGCATAACCGACTGAGCCACCCAGGCGTCCCAAGGATGGCACTTTTGATGCCAAGCACCATAGCAAAGCTTTTTTTTCTCTGCCTATCCCTACTTTCTAAATTTCTCTCTGAAAGGTTCAGGAGATTTTTCTTCCTAAGGAGTTCTCAGGGAAACTCATTAGACCACAGATCTTTCTGGGAGCTTGGTGGGGAGGGAGCACAGAAAGATCATTGCCATATAGTAACCATCATAAAGGGATTTTTTTTTTTTTGCCCTTTTCCCTGAATAGATCCATTAAAACAAGGGATGAAAATGTGAAAAAAAAAAAAACCAGAAAGTTTTATGCGCTGAAGGAAAAGGTTGAAGTGTCACAAATGTCACAAACTGTCCTCCCCGTGTGTCAGAGGCCAAGAGAATCCAGGAAGGATCTTTTGATTATTAAACAAGTGACTGTGCAAGATGGAAATCGCTACTAACATTTCACCATTCTTAGGGAAGACAGCCTACAGTCCATGGCTGGAGAGGGAAGGTGTACTCGCAGGGGATGACAGGGGAGCACCATAGAGAGATGTCCTTTGTCCTCAAACTCCATTTTCCACCCTGATTCTGATGAAATCACACCTGGATTAGCAAAATGGACTGAAAGAATATTCTCAGGAATGTTGGTGGATTAAAGCAAACCGCACCGCTAAGTCCTAAAAGACACACTGAACTAGGAACCACTGCTAACTCACAGGTGAGGAGCAATCAAGATTTTGTTCTTTGTCCTTGTCCTCATAGTTATCGAATGCAGCAAAGCTTGATGTGGTTTGTGGGATTCCAATCTGAAGTCCTTATGTGATTCTATCCTAATTTCCCACTCCTGTGCCCTGCAGAGATTTGCTAAATATACTTACATTGTCGCACCTGTACTCAATATATGTATCATGCCATCAGGGAAAGAAGCAAGAAACAGCATGATATTTTCCATCAGGGCCCGGCAGCACCGTGTGGCAAGGAAGCTATTTTTGTCTTTCAGGAAAAAAAAAAATCATTACAGTGGGTAGGAACTCGGTCTACATCCTAATGCGTTGCTTTGTTAGAAAGCCTTGCATGACGCATCACTAAAAGAAATAAGCATAGGATCCTTACCAGCATCTCTCTCTATGGGAATTCTGTCTTTGAGGTCTGAACTCTACTTCTTGGGTGTTTGTCCCTCAAGCAAGGCAGGCCAAAAACCCTACAATGTTATTTTATCCTGGAGGAACTAAAGCCTTTCAAAGGATACATAAAAACATCACCTTAATTTTTTTTTAAGATTTTATTTTATGTATTCATAAGAGACACAGACAGAGGGAGAAGCAGGCTCCCTGCAGGGAGCCCGATGTGGGACTCTATCCCAGGACCCCGGAATCACGCCCTGAGCTGAAGGCAGACACTCAACCACTGAGCCACTCAGGCATTCCAACATCATCTTAATTATAACCTGAAAGGCATCTCTGTGGAACTGACTACAAGCGTTAACACTCAGCCTCATCAGTGCACACCGGCTTGGAGGCAGTGACAACAGACACATCAACATACCCTCCTAAATGGGTTTGATAATTCTGTCATTAAATGACCCTAGATTTAAATGATCAAGTAAAAATTTGGCCAGGCCCTAAACATTATAAAATCATTTCTTTTCATTCTTTAAAAGCAATCAAGCCTTTTTCTTTTCTATCAAAGCAATTCACGTTAATAGCCCCAATGCTGAGTCCTGGTATCTCTAACACGAAGGGGGACCCTTCATACCAGAAATACCTATAAAATCAATCATGCCAAGTGATTTTTACACTGGAACAGACCACTGTATGGGCTTCATATAGAACAGGGATGGTTTTCACAAAGAGGTTCCAAATATTCATAAGGGGTGATAGGGAATTAGCTGAATGCTGTGGATTGACAGGCTATCAACGAAATAACACACATTTTTCATGAAAATGGCTAAATCACTATTTACTTGATGAACTGCAATGTAATGGCTCTGAAGGAGCCATTTTGCTGTATTGGCTAAATAATGTGTGTTTACCAAAACTGGGTAATTATAGAGTCATCATATAAAGCACTGTCTGTGCCTGCCAAGGAGCACGATGAACCTGCTACAGGGTGAGACCTTGAAATTTGGCTATGATTATTTCTAACTCTGGCACCGCAGACAAGAATGAATAAACTACATAGTAAAGAAAAAGAAAGGAAGGAAAAGAATTTTCCTGTCTTTTTCACTATTCAGTATTACTCGGGAGAAGACAAAAAAGTCTACTGGTTTAAATCTGAGTCCAATAAATTATTTTACTGGAAAAGAACTCAAGGATGCCCTTTTCCCTTGCAATATTTATACCATATTAATGATAGTGGAAGTTATCCACATGACTTGAGGAGGGAAATATAACATCAAAATAAATCAATTCAGTTGAAAATGAGAATTTTTTCATTAAAACGTATTGGAAAGCCTCAAGGTAAATCATATCTCAATTTATAAAGTAGAAGATGGATTTCCTACATTATAGTAGAGAAAGCAAATAAAAAAGGAAATTACAAATATGTGACCATTTTTGACCTACAAAAATAGTAATTTCATATGGTCCAACTTAATATTGTACATGTGTCCTGAACATTTACTCGCAGATAAGTGGCTATTTTCATTTATTCAAACTGACTGATAGAAAGATGTATAAAGTAATGTTCTAAAAGCTTTTTTATAAAAATGAACACTTCAGAGGGAATAGAAATGCCTGAGACATGAACCTTGATAAAAATCTCTCTTTAGGAAACACAGAAGTCAAAGGGTAAGTAGAGTACCAGCCTAGGGTCCCCAGAATGAGGGGTTGGATGATGCTAAACACTACTGGAGCTAAAGAAAACAGTACTCAAGAAAATGTCATTGGACTTCAACATTTAGAGACCATCGGTGGCCTTGATTTATAAGGAACCTGACTGGCTTTTTTACTTGTACCACAAAGTAGACAAGAAACTTCTTGAAGGTAAGAAACTGGCAATAGGTTCTTGTATATTGTTCTCAACAAAAAGAATCATGAACTTTTGAGTCATGTAATCAGATCACAGAATCTTAGAAATCAGATCACAGAATCTTAAACTTGAAACTTGAAGATAATCCAGTAAACCCTTCTCTCACTAGAGACATCTATTTCACAACAGATTGGACAGAAAATAACCTAGACTTTCTCTGATTACTTCCACTGACAGAGATCATGACTTTAGGAGGCATCCCATTCTATTTCTACATAAAGCCAAATATTAAGCGTATCTTCCTTATACAGTAAGGAGTTAAATCAGCCTTCCTGTCATTTCAGCCCCAGGGATACAATACTTGTCTTTAAAATTTTGAAACCTGCAGTTTTTTGAATCATTCACCTAGTACCAACATCTGCATCCATTAAGTGCTTTGACCAATTAGAGAAAGCATTATTTTTTTAAATTCAGGATTTAGAACGTGAGTCCCAAAGACCACCAGGAAGGGAAATTTGTAACTTTTTGTTCACTGCAGATTAAAGTTACCATTGGAGGTATTCAGAGAAAGAAAGAACCCTACTTCTTCCTACCCCAGAAACATGGGCAAGTCCCCATACTCTGCAGTCTCAGACCCAAGCTCAATTTGATATTCAGCTATCTCTATAATACACTAGAACAAGAGTTGTAAAAAAAAAAGGCAAAATGTATCAGAAAATTGCAGTCAGGACCCAATGCACAATAACAAGTACAGATTTCAATACTGCCCCTCAGGTGACATAGTTTTCCTATCTGTGTTTTTCAAAACTAAAGTTTTCCTAAAGTTAAGAATTCACGTATCTATTAGCATGAGTTAATCAGAGCAAGCATTATTTTGTCACTGATAGTTAAAAGAAAAAAACAGTGACAAATACAACTGTTTTCTATAAATAGCTCTGATGAAGAAACTTCCTACTCAAAAGGTCATAGATAAAGAAAAAAAAATTACATAGCCCTGACTGATCTTCTGCCGGCCACGTCTTCAGTGATGGTTTTTATCATTATTTTTCCACTGCTCCTTTCCTCCTGTAATCCAAAAGGCCATTCCAAATGATCAGAGAGCAGAAAACACAAACAGAACTGATTTCACTTAAGTCAATTTCTACTGAAAATTACCTCTCAAGTCCAAAGATCTTTTTATTCGTTTTTGGGATAATTCCTAGGCCTCTTGAGGAAAAATCATAGAAACTGACCTATGAGGCGTTTTATCAAATAAATATCCAGCTTTGTCCAATTACCCTGTGTCCCTCTGAGAAGGTACTGACTAATAAGCCTTCCTAGTGATGAGAACAATGTCTTATAACACTTGACTTTCATTAGTAGCTCCTGCAGAAGATGAAAGGTATTGCTTTATGGGTGAGGGTCAAGAGGCTCAGATTAAATCAAAGGACAGAAAAAATGGTCTTGGTTCTCTCCTTGCTTTGCTACTATCTGCAGGAGAGATATTAAGAGGGGTGGGGTCCAAAAAATTGGTGGAGTATTGCAATGTGCAAAATCCCCTTTTAAGTTACATATAAAATGGGATGTCTGGGTGGCTCAGTGGTTGAGCATCTGCCTTCAGCTCAGGTCGTGATGCCAGAGTCCCGGGATCAAGTCCCACATCGGGCTCCCTGTGTGGAACCTGCCTCTCCCTCTGCCTGTGTCTCTGCTTCTCTCTCTGTGTCTCTCATAAATAAATAAATAAATAAATAAATAAATAAATAAATAAATAAATAAAATATTTTTAAAACTACATATAAAATAATGAAATTAATGGTTTCTAAGTCTTATATATTCAACTTTTCCTGGGCAAAAATTTGATTGTTATAGATGGGGAAAAAAGTATCTCTATATAAAATAGGAGCTCTAGGCTAGATATCTGACCATTCTGTGTCACTTCTTTAAGATAAATGCAGCACCCAGATAAGGAAGCATTAACTCCAGGGGCAGACACCATTTCTCAAGCCCATGAGTAGGTTAACAGATGAGATGATCAAAGTTTTGTGAATGTCTACTGAGTGCTAGGTCCTGTGTTTAGTGGATTACTTCATTCAATCTTCACAACAACCCTATAAGGTATGTATTCAATATCCATTTAACAGTGAAGAAACCAAAGATTACAAAGATTAAGTGCTTGCACAAGAACACCTAGGAAGAAGGAAAGCAGGAGCTAACCACAAGGACTCTGACTCCAGAACTAGTGCTCTCATCCATCATGCTACCCTATTTCCCCATATACTAAAGCTTGCAAAATTGATTTTTCCAAAAAGAAAACCATCAACCTGTGTTTTAATAACATAAGGTGTTTAGGTTTTGCTAAGAACAAACAGATACACAAGACTACCACGTCTTGGCCAGGTGACCAATATTGTACTAAAAACAAAAACAACAGCTACCATAAACAAACGAAAAACTTCCCAGACAGCACAAAACTTCAGATCAAGTATAGAGTACATACATTCAAATTAACAGAGATCCAGAAGGATTGCCACATCTATGGTACTCTTTAAAAGAAATGAGGGGATCCCTGGGTAGCTCAGCGGTTTAGCGCCTGCCTTCAGCTCAGGGCATGACCCTGGAGACCCGGGATCGAGTCCCACGTCAGGCTCCCTGCATGGAGCCTGCTTCTCCCTCTGCCTGTGTCTCTGCCTCTCTCTCTCTGTGTCTTTCATGAATAAATAAATAAAATCTTAAAAAAAATGACCAAGCTACCCTTATCGGGTTCCTTGCAGTTTGATCCTGCCAGTCCATGTTTATGATTCAATAAATATGGTGATTGCAAATCATGGTTAAGAATCCTTGGAAAAGGACCAACAGTTAGTGTTAAATTAATTAAAGGACAAACAATCTATGTGAGGTTGACAGAGGTACTCTGTAACTAACACAGTAGTGGTGCCTAGAATCTTCAATGAAGAATTGGAAAAGTCCTTTAAACATAATCCATATGCAACAGATCTCTATACATACTGAGGAGTGGCTTCTAACACATGCACAAAGTAGGTAACACTCAGGGAAGGGATTTCAGAGCAATCGCAAACTAGCACTCCTTTAGCTGACACACATATTATTGTCCTGACAACACAAAAAACCCAATGCTATTTATTGTTTGCTTTCTACAGGGATGTGTATCCAGCCAGAGTCACCAGGCATGGATGTCTTTTAATGAATGGTGATGGGGAAATGGGGTCACAAGTGGCCCCTTGATGGCATCTGCCTCTCAATACTGAACCAGGCCTGAGAAGGGACTCAGTTTCACAGTATTTAACTGCTTGTGGAATGACAGGTTTCCTACCCTGTATGAAATGCCCAAAGGTGGTGTTAATTTGCAAACAACGCATATTACATAGTAATGATGAGTTGACTTTTGAGGGATGAATATTGCATTAATCTACATTTTGGTTCAATAAGTCCATCAAGGTGCCAGACTTTGATAAATCATCCTTTTATCACTACCATTTCTCTTGTGCTTTCTGTATGTTCCTCTATTACTCTCTTTCCATTGTCAAAGGAAACACACCCATTCTGCTTTTTTCTGACCACTGAAGAACATCTCTATAATTGCTTCTCTATAGGCTACCAGCATCTACAGAATACTGTTAGGGCTGCCTTAGTCTGAAATGAGGATGGAATTCCAGATTCCTCACTTAAGCCACCTGCCAGGGGCCAGGAGTCAGAGCTGCTTTGGGATTAAGGAATTCTATAATTACATGTTCCTATTGGTTAAACAGCAACAGTTGGGGTCAACCTCCTTTTCTTTTGTCTTGAATCTTCCTGAATTTTCTCTTGGCTGTTATAGAGGATCTCTTTACATGTTTGACATTTCTGAGCCATGTGCTTGATCTATGAGTATGGACCTGGTGGGTAGAGGGGTTCATGCCAAGATGTCTAACAGTGCTTACAACCAGTGCTAACACAAAATAATTAGAACTCACAGGAGAACACAGACCTGCAGGTCAACTGTCCGTACACTGGAAATAATGGTCGTGGACTCCACTCCTCCTGTCTCGCCTGACAAATTGTTCACCCTAAACAGTGCCATCCAGTGTGGGTATAGTCCTAGTATGGGGATGGGTTTGAAGGATGCTAGTATTGTGTGACACTGTGCTATTCACTTTGGGGACAGGCTTGGGGCTACATCTTGCCTGTCTTTCATCCCGTCAATGGCTACAAAGGACCACAAAATCAAGTCTCTCAGGCATTTATCAGCCACATTGGTCTCTGTCTTCTTAGGTTAACCCTAACCACACTTTCTGAAAATGGGATTCTGACATGGTTACTAACTGTCCAGGTAAAACTTATTTCTACTCCTCAAGATGATTCGAATCAATGAAGGGACTCGAGGTCCAGATCACCAATCATTAGATCATCTACAACAATCACTCCAAAGGAGCTCTACATATTGCAAAAATTAAGACTTAAAAATCAAAAGTAATCTTTGCAGGAGTACAGTGAAGTCCAAAGGTAAGGAAGCCCTGTTCTTTGGCATTCTAGAGAATGGAAGAGTAAGTAGTGAACTCTGGCAGCCCCAGTTATATACTTAAAAAAACAATCACCACCCCAAACTCAGCAGTTTGCCATGGAGACACTAAAAAGGTACAGTATTGTTGCCAGAAAGAGCAAGGTGTAATAAACACACAATTAAATAATCTAACTAAACACTGCCTGGTCAGATGGCACCCAGCCTGCAGAACCATCTGGCTAAAGAAATAGAGAATTATCAACCTAAAAACCCAGATTCTACCTGTAGGCCACAAATCTAGGCTCCTAGATATAAATTGCTTCATGAAAAGATGACACAAAAAAGCCTAGCAACCTATTCTTTTAGATATTTTCTTCTAAATTTTGTATACTTTTTTCCTCAGCCTCCATAAACTTCTCATTCAATTCAATATATTTCAATGCAATTCAACATATGTTATCCATTTTATCTTTTATTTTTTATTTTTTTTTTTAAGATTTATTTATTCATTCATGATAGAGAGAGAGAGAGAGAGAGAAAGAGAGGCAGAGGGAGAAGCAGGCTCCATGCTGGGAGCCTGATGCGGGACTCGATCCCGGGACTCCAGGATCGCGCCCTGGGCCAAAGGCAGGCGCTAAACCACTGAGCCACCCAGGGATCCCCCCGTTTTATCTTTTAAAAAGTAAGAATCCCAGGGGCACCTAAAAAGGGGATGAAAGACAGGTGCTCAGTTGGTTAAGCATCTGCCTCCAGTTCAGGTAATGATCTCAGGGGTTCTGGGATCAAGCCCAATATTGGGCTCCCTGCTCAGCAAGGAGCCTGCTTCTCCCTCTTCCTCTGCTGCTCCCTCTGTTTGTGCTATCTCTCTCTCTCTCTCTCTCTCTCTCTCTCTCTCTCTCTTTGTCAAATAAATAAATACAAATTTTAACAAAAAAAAAATATATATATATAAATATATATAAAGAACCCCGAAGCACCTGGGTGACTCAGTCAGTTAAGCATCTGCCTTTGGCTCAGGTCAGGATCTCAGGGCCCTGCTCAGTGCTCAGTCTGCTTCTCTTTCTCCTTCTGCCTCTCTGCCTCTGCCTTCCCCCCAACCCCCAATTGTGTTCTCTATTCTCATTCTTTCTCTCTCTCTCTCTTTCTAATAAATAAAATCTTAAAAAAATAAAAAGCAAGAATCCCTGTATCAAAGCGTCAAGTTGATGTCCATCAACATAGGCTGAAATGGAGAAGAATTACAATTAGACTAGGATTTTCCAAAAAGAACTGAAGCAGATAAGGGGTTAATATTGAAAATAGACAAGGAACTCCTACAACTTCATAGCAAAAAGTGTAAATAATCCAACTGAAAAATGGGCTCAGGACATTGAAATAGACATTTCTCCAAAGATGACACACAAAGGTTCTCAACTAATCATCAGAAAAATGCAAATCAAAACCACAATTATAAATTATCTCATAACTGTTAGAAAAGCTATTATAAAAAAACAAGTATTGATGAGAATGTGGAGAAACTGAAACCCTTGTACACTGTTGGTGGGAATGCTAAATGGTGCCACTACTATGGAAAATAGTATGGAGGTTCTTCAAAAATTAAAAATACAAAAAGAAATTAAAAATACAACAACCATATGATCCAGCAATCCTAATTCTGGGTGTATGTCCAAAAGAACTGAAACCAGGATCTCAAAGAGATGTCAGCACTCCCATGTTCACTGCATTGTTATTCACATTAGCCAAGATATGGAAAACAGCCCAAATATTCATTGAAGGATAAATAGATAAAGAAAACATGGTATAGGGGCACCTGGATGACTCAATGTTGAGCATCTGCCTTTGCCTCAGGTCATGATCCCAGGGTCCTGGAATTGAGTTCCACGTCAGGTTCCCCAGGGGGAGCTTATGTCTCTGTATCTCTCATGAGTAAATAAATAAATAAAAATTTTTAACAAAGAAAAAGAAAACATGGCATATACATACATTGAAATGTTACTTAGCCTTTAAAATAAGGAAATCCCGCCATATATGATAACATGGATAAACCTGGAATTTGCGTCAAGTAAATAAGCCAGTCAAAGAAGGGCAAATATTGCATGATTCCACTTATAGGAGGTAACTAAAATCAAATTCATACAAATGAAGAGTAGAATGATGGTTGTCAAGGATTTCATGAAGGGATAATGGAGTGGTGTTGTTTAATGGGTATAAGGTTTCAGTTATGCAAGATGAATAACTTGCACAGGTCTGCTATACAACATAGTACCTATAGTTAGCACTGAAGAAAAAGAGGGAGAGAGAGAAAGAGGGAGGTAGAGAGGGAAGGAAAAGAAGGAAAGAAGAGGCACAAGGTAACTTTTGTAGGTGATGAATACATCTTACCTTGATTGTGGTGATGATTTCACAGATATATATATATATATATATATATATATATATATATATATATATGTCTAAACTCATCAAATTGTGTATATTAAGTATGTGCTGTTGTTTTGTATATCAATTATAACTCAATAAATCTGTTTTAAAAACTTTAAAAAAATAATTGAAACAAACACTCATATGATTGAGGTCACAAATCAGACATTGGCATATATGGAGATATCCTACAAGAAGATATACCATCTTCCTTAGGATTGATGGTTAATCCAGGTGATCACACAATTCCTTATAAAGAGAGTCCCATATTCCATATGTCTTAAACCAAACAGAAGGTGTCTGGGGTGATGATCCCTCCTGACCTCTGCCTCCCAGCATTCTAATTCAGTCAACAAGCAATCCTATGCCATGCTACTAAAAAGCCTCACCTTCTCTTCCTTTTCCCTTTCCCCCTTTCCCTCTCCAACCATTTCTGTGCTAATTAGTGCTACTGCGAGATAAACTGGAGCAAAGAGAAAATAAGCCAATGAAGTGCTCTCTTCAAATTATGAATGTCCAAAGACAGAATGTTTAAACTGAAGGTTGACAATCATTTGCATATGTATATAAGTATTTATTAGCTATATAGGAACTTAAATTACTCAAATTTTCCTTTCCCATTTCATTAGGCCATTCCAGATAACTGTAGTTCAAATGGGTCAAAATTTCATATGGCCAAACCAATACTTTATTGGTTCATTTAAAACCATAATCTATGGGTGACAAGTTTATGATTTTATGTATACTGACCTTGTATTCTGAAACTCATTTATTTGAATAAATAAATATTCAAATTTGTATTGTATACTGGCCTTGTATTCTGAAACTCACTTTATTTCTAGTGTGTTTTGTTGTGGTGGTTGAGGTTGGGACTACTTTAGAATTTTCTATGCAATTGTGTTGTTTATTTATTTTTTATTTTTTTGGAAGATTTTATTTATCTAATAGAGAGAAAGAGAGGACAGGGGGAGGGGCAGAGGGAGAAGGAGACTCTCCACTGAGCAGGGAACCCAACACAGGGCTCCACCTCAAGACCCTGAGATCATGCTCTGAGCTGAAGGCAGACCCTTAACCAACTGACCCACTCAGGTGCCCTGGGTGCAATTATGTTGTTTATAAATAGGAACAGTTTTACTCTCTCACCAATTTTTGTTTCAATCTTTTTTTTTTTTTTTTTTTTTTTTTGCCTTATTCATTGGTTAGGATCTCTACTACTATTGTTGAATAAAAATAATGACAATAGATATCCTTGCTTTGCTTTTGATCTGAGGGGGAAAGCATTCAATCTGTCATCATTGCTATTTTGCTGTAGGCTTTTTGTAAATGCCCTTTACCAGATTATGGAAGTTTACTTCCATTCCTCATTTAACGATAGCCACTTTTTTAAAAATCATGAATGAACATCAAGTTTTGCCAAATGATCTTTCTGCGTCATTTGAGATCATTGTATGATATTTAATTTGTAGTCTGTTAATACGGCAAGTTAAATTCTTTGTTAAATGCTAAATCTTTTAATTCCTGGTATAAATGTATCTGGAATTTATTAAAAATATATATCATATGTATAATGTTTTTATAAGTGTTGATGGATTTGATTTGCTAATTTTAAAAGGATTTCGTGTCTATGTTTATGAGGGATATTCATTTGTTGTTTCCTGTAATCTCTTTACCTGGTTTTGGTATCCAGGGTTATTCTGGCTTCATAAAATTAATTACAAAGTATTTCTTCTTCCTCTGTTTTCTAAAAGAATTCACGTAAGAGTATTTTTTTTCCTTATTTCTTTGACATAATTCAACAGTGAAACTACCAGATCTGAAGTTCACTTTGTAAGGGGACCTCTGTTAATAAATTTAAGACTGTTTATTGAAATAAGCCTATTCATATTTTCTACTTCATCTTATGCCAATTTTGATAAATTGTATTTTTCAGGAGATTGTCCATTTCACCTAAGTTGTTTATTGGCATAGACTTGTGTGTATACTATTTCTTCATTATTATTTTTAGTTTATAGAATTTCTAGTGATAAACCTTTTCCTTGATATTGGTAATTTATATTTTCTCTTTTTTTTCTTGAACCGTTTTACTAGAGATTAATAATTTTGTTAATGTGTTTAAAACCCAACTTTTAGCTATGTTAATTTTCTTGTTGTGTGCATTCCATTTCATTTATTTCTTGCCTCCTTTTTTCTTTCTTCAACTTATTTTTGGGTTAGTTTGCTCACCTTTTTCTACCTTAACAAGGAAACTTAAATCACTGATTTTTAAGCATTTACTCCTTTCTAATATAAGCATTAAAAGCTACAAATTTCTCTTAGATATTGTATCTCCAAATTTTGATACATTGTATTTTGTTGTCATTTAGTTCAAAATATTTTTGGGGCACCTGGGTAGCTCAGTTGGTCAGACTCTTGATTTCCACTCAAGTCATGATACCATAGTCATGGGATCAAGCCCCACATAGGGCTCTGCACTGAACCTGGAGCCTGCTTAGGATTCTCTCTCTCCCTCTCTCTCTGCCCCTTCCCCACCACTTGTGCATACACTCTCTCTAAAAAAAAAAAAAAAAATATATATATATATATATATATATATATATATATATATATATACTAATATCCCATATACAAACTACACCTCAATAACAAAATCATAAAGAATTATTTTTGTAAACCTCTAAATAAAAGATATATCAGAAAATTTATATGCTCACAGTACAGTAATTATTTGACGAGAACAATGTTTTATGGAAAATCTGTGAAGTGTAACAAGTAGTAAAGCTAACTTTTATAAAAAAGGTTTTATTTATTTATTTGGGAGAGACAGAGCATGAGTAGTGGGGGGAGGGGCAAGGGGAGAAAGATAAGCAGACTTCCAGATGAAAAGGGAGTTCAACTTGGGGCTTGATTCCAGGACCCCAAGATCATGACCCGAGCCGAAGGCAGATGCTTAACTGACTTGGCCACCCAGGCGCCCCTAAGTAACTTTTTAAGTAAGGATTATTTTTTTAAAGTACTTCCAAGGTAAAGTTACAGAGAAAGCACCACATGTGAGTCATTCACTGCAGTCAAGTGGAAGGGAAGATAAAAGTGTACAATGTGAGAAAGTATCATCAATTTAGTTCATTTTGTATCATATTTTAAAGTAGGGGCACTTGATCGGATGAGCACTGGGTGTTATGCTATATGTTGGCAAACTGAATTCCAATAAAAAAATAAATAAAAAGTAAGTAAAATCTTATAGAATCTTTACAATACTTTCAAATAAGATAGTTGTTAATTATAAAAATTGTTTTATCTCTGGTATCTTGTGACAAAGTACAGAACTTAATAAAATTGTTGAACTTAAAGACGTCACACCTTTTTTTAGAAAGGACAAGTGCTATAAATTTTCTGAACTTATCTGTGATGACAAGTGGTTAACAGTAGTATGTTATGGTCATAGATATTTTGAAAAAATGTAATCATACTTTATTTGTCCTTAAAAGTAAAGGTGTCATTTTTTGCAAAAAGGAAAGAAAGATTTAAAACATAAGCATATGGAAATGTTTAAACATACGGAATTTTAAAGATAAACATATGGATATGTTTCCACTTCAAAAAAATTGCCTCTAAAATCTCACATCATTTTAAGCCTGTTTAAAATCTTTCAAACTAAGAGTTTTAGTAGGACCCATTTGATAATATAAAAATGCAACATCATGCAATTAGTTTGCAAGAACAACTTAATGACATGAGGCGAAATAGAAATCTACTAGCTGAATTTCAATAAAAGCCTCTGAATAATTAATGAGTGGATAAAAAGATTGAGCATCATGATTTAATATATGCAGTCAATGATGCTTTTCCTTCTACGATGCACAGATCTTTGTAGGGTATGTATTTCAGCCATCGGATCCATTAAATACATGCATTTAAAAATGAATGAGACCTTCAAACTGCTTTATCACAAAGTAAGAAACCAAGATTTTAAAAAATAAAGAAGGATATTCAATCACATTGCTGTCCCTGGTGGCAAAAAAGAACTGACAGGCATGCTACCAGAAAGGCTGGAGACTACTGGTTAAGAACATAAACTAGGTTTGAGTATTGGCTTTACCATGAATCACTTGGGATAAGTATTTAATCTGTCTGATTATCAGTTTCTATGAAAAATGAGAACATTAAAGATACATGACTCATAGAATTGTCACAAGGATTAAATGAAACTAAAATGTATACAAAGTGCCTACACCCATGCTGGCCACTTATATAACTTTATATAATAATATTGTGCAATAATATTACATTATATTATTATAGTCATTATAACAATAACAATACAATTTTAATATAATAAATAATACAAGCCACTTATGTAACATTAAATATTCTAGTAGATTCATTAAAAAAGCAAAAAGAAACAGATGAAACCAATTTTAATAGTGTACTCTATTTAACCTTGTTATCTCCAAAATACTGTCTTTCAACATGTGGCATTGGTCACATTTCAAGTGATCAATAGCCACGTGTGACCAGGGGCTACCACATTGGCCAGTGCAAATCTAGAATATAATAAATATGTATAACGGCTATTATTTGAAATATTTTTATTATGACCACTACTAAAATTGCCCAAATATCAGATATCCTTACATTCAAATGCAAATCAAACTATATTCCTAGATCAAATATAATAGTATTATTTTTGCCATTTCTCTCCTAGAATCTTGGAAATGACCTTATTTTTGTTGTTTAAAAATCATAAGGAATGCATTTGACCTTATTAAATGAAATCACAGACTATAAGGCCAGTCTATAAATAATCATTTTATAATTACCTAAAACATAAAATGAATGCAGGAAGAAATGTACAGTTGAAAAAGAATTCAACAAGAAACATACTTTCTGGAGGTGAACTTTCAAAATAGAGAGAAAAAAAAAGATATTCAACAAGCCAAGCAAGGGGCCTTTAACTGGGGATACATTTATGCTCTAAAAAATACAGAATATGGGGCGCCTGGCTGGCTGAGTCGTGGAGTGTGCAACTCTTGATCTCGGGGTTATGAGTTCAAGCCCCACAGTTGGTAGAGAGGTTACTTAAAAACAAAATCTTAAAAAAAAATACAGAGTATGTCCTATAATAATGAGTACCAGTATGTGTATTTTAGGTGGGGAGGGATGATAAAAATTTTTTTTAAAAATCAAATCTGGAAGAAAAAAATATCAAAGTCACCTTTTAACAAATGAATATTAGAATATTATGAAAAGCACTTAATCTCACTTTTCATTTCATTTTCACTTTTAAATGTTTGCTTTTCCTTTAACACTGGTATTAAATATGGAAGTCACATCTTGAACAAGAAAGATGTATCCCAGATGCAAACAAAATACTTATTAAACAATAAATGGAACAGTCAATTAAACACTCGATAAAATGAATCATATTGTTAATGAGTATCTATATGAAAAATATTGGTGTTTTTAAAACTGTCTACTGGATTGGTCAGCAACTGAAATAAGATCTTACAAAATAGCTTTTGGAGCATGAGGCTATCTTGAATGTGATTTATCCACATAACCTGAAAATTTGGGTCTGAATTTACCTCTACTCACTTTCCATTTGCAGAGTAGCTGTGCACAGTCTATTTGCACAGCAGCTGTCTGATTTAGAAAGATTCGCACCCTCAGTTCCTATTTAGATACAGTACAGAATCCCACATATTCAATAAAAAATTCTCAGAGAGTCATAGTAAGTACAAACATGCCAATGTAAAACGCACTTGGGTCCCTGACTGATCTTGCACCTAAGCTCACTCGTTTTCATAGAAAATAGTATAGCCCATTACATACGGAAAGCAAGTAATTAATCGTGAAGGAACTCCTACACTTCTCCGAATTCCCAAAAGCTTTCAAAGGTAAAAGCCGTGTGTCTCCTTCTCAGAAAAAGTCACATCTTCAAAAGGTTTTCCATGCAATTTCCATAGTGTCTCCTCTGGTCCTCTGCCCCTAGATTAATCTATCACTGGCACAGGAAAGACAGCCCACAGGCAAAGAGTCCATAGGTCTAGTGGCCCAGAAAGCAGTCACACATACTTGAAAGAGTCACACATCCTCTTTTGATGTCCTAACCCCACCACACGGATTTCCTGGTGGCTAGGGTGAAGGCGGACAGCTAGCCCCCGGGCACCATCCAATAAGCTGGTCCATAGCATATATCCAGTAGCATCCACAACTAACACCTCACCAGTGTTTTCAAATTGGAATTTTTTAAACAAAAGGAATGAATTAATATATATGTAATAGAAAGCCATAACCCTAGCTTATGGAGAAATTAAAGGAAAAATACATAAGTTAGTTATCAATGTCCCCTACTACACTATACATATACGTTTTAGCCACTGATTCAATAATGCTATTAATGCATCTACTACGTGCCTGGCACTGTGCTAGCCACTCCCGAGGAAGACCCAAGGATCTTACAGTCCAGAGAGGAAGGTGCAAATTAACAAGTTACAAAAGAAATGGATAAATGCTAAAATGGGTCTAAGTCCAAAGAAAGCAGAAGAAGGGCCTGGTTTTCAGGGAGGGCCTTAAGCATGTTGAAGATAAAGCTGAGTGCCAAAGAATGAGGAGGGGTACGGGCATCTCAGGCCAAGAGAAAAGCAGGAGCCACAGCCGGGAGAAGAGAGACCAACAGGCAAGTCAGTGCTTGAGGCTCGAAAGCTTTTCAGGGCAGAGGAAGCAGAGTTCAGAGGGCAGGCATCGCAGGAGGGGAGTCTGGAGAGATGAGCAGAGACTGAAGGGTCTTGCATGTCTGGCTGGATTTTCCAGACGTCATCCAGAGAGACGGTGGCAAGGCTTAAAGTGATTTAAACTAGGAAGCAAAGGGGTAAGATGGAACAATTAGGGTCAACGACATTTTCATAATAATAGTAAGACATCAGGGCACCTGGGTAGCTCAGTGGGTTAAGCTTCTGCCTTTGACTCAGGTCGCGATCTCAGAGTCCTGGGGTCAAGCCCCTCATCGGGCTCCCTGCTGGGGGTGGGGTCTGCTTCTCCCTCTCCCTCTGGCCCTCTTCCCTGCTTGTGCTCTCACTCTCCCCCCACCACCCCCCCATCTTAAATAAATAAATAAAATCTTAAAAAGAATAATAGTAAGATACCATTTACTTTTCTCACTCTCATGCTCTGAAGAGTGTACAGTAGAGCTTTCCAGGTGCTACTCCTGGAGTGATGATGCCACTGGTCTGACAGCTCTCAGAATAGATGCTGGTGTTAAATTTTTCTGTTTTAATTTCTAATGAAGTAAATGTCTCTATCTATATCTATAATGTCTAGATCTATAGCTGCATCTATGTTTACGTCTGCGTATCTATGTAGACCACATACGTGAAGCTCTTAGGGGCCCTCTACAAATTTTAAGAATGCCAAGGTTGCCTGAGACAAAAAGTTTCAGAACCACTGAATTAAGTGTTGCTTCAGGAGCCCCCGGCTGGCTCAGCTGGTGGAGCATCTGACTCTTGAACTCAGAGTCGTGAGTTCAAGCCCCACACTGCATGTGGAGCCCACTTAAAAAAATAAATAAATACAAATTTAAAAAAAATAAAGGTTTTGCTTTGACAGAACTGAATGGACACAGGGAGACAGAGGGCAAAGCTGGGACAGTTAAGAGGATCATTTCCATTTTGGGTAAGTGATGATTGTGGCCTGGCTTAAAGATTAACGTAGAGTAGAGAAAGGGGGGCAGGGCAACTGGGTGGCTCAGGGGTTAGCATCTGCCTTGGGCTTGGGTCATGATCTCCGGGTCTTGGGATCAAGACCCACATCGGGTTCCCTGCTCAGTCTGCTTCTCCCTCTCCCTCTGCCCCTTGAGTCCTGCTTGTGCTCTCACCTGAGGTCTTTTTTTTTTAAGCTTTTATTTATTCAATAATGAGAGACACAGAGAGAGAGAGAGAGAGAGAGAGAGAGAGAGAGAGGCAGAGACCCAGGCAGAGGGAGAAGCAGGCTCCATGCAGGGAGCCTGATGTGGGACTCGATCCTGGGACTCCAGTATTATGCCCTGGGCCGAAGGCAGATGCTTAAACACTGAGTCACCCAGGGATCCCCTCACCTGAGGTCTTTAAAGGAAATGAGATAATCTCTGAGGACTGGGGAGGGTGACAAGAAAGCAGGATTCCAAAAAGAGACGTGGACAGAAGAGAAGGACTCTTGGAGAAGAAAGTATCCCCTAAATGCACTGTCAGGAAGGTAAGGCAATCGTGTTTGAGGAAAAAGGCATGAGTCGACCATGTCAAGCACTGCTGAGAGGGGTCTCGGGGGCCTGTCAAGATGGTGAACCAAACCTGGTTGCTGCCTTCCTTCCCAGGATCATCACTGGAGAAACTAGAGAAGCAAGCAGATGCACAGACAGAAAGAAGCAGCAACACAAAAACTGAGAAGATCCTGGCTAAGCCAAAGGCTGCCATGAATCAGCAAGGTCAAGTACAGCCTGGTGCAGTGGGAGAACAGGCTGAAGGGGAGCGTTTATTTTATTTTCTAGATTTTATTTATTTATTTGAGAGAGAGTAGGGGGAGTGGCAGGCAGAGGGAGAGACAGAAGCAGACTGTCCTCTGAGCTGGGAGCCCTCTGAGCGGGGCTCGATCCCAGGACCCTGAGATCAGGGCCTGAGCTGAAGGCAGATGCCCAACCCATGGAGCCACCCAGGCATCCCTGAGGGGGAGCTTTTATTTATTTATTTAAAAAAAAATTTTATTGGAGCTCAATTTGCCAACATATAGCATAATACCCAGTGCTCATCCCGCCAAGTGCCCCCCTCAGTGTCCGTCACCCAGTCACCCCCACCTCCCACCCACCTCCCCTTCCACTACCCCTTGGTTCATTTCCCAGAGTTAGGAGTCTCTCATGTTTTGTCACCCTCACTGATATTTTCACTCATTTTTTCTCCTTTCCCTTTATTGAGGGGGAGTTTTTAAATTCTGCTCTAGTCTCCATCACCTTTCTGATGACAGAGCCAGCAGCAGTAGCCTTCTCCTGTAGTAAGGTACCAGCAGCCCAAGGGGCCAAAGGTGGGGAGGCGGGGGCTGGAATATATCAGCGCAGCCAACCAACCCCTGGAACATTTCTCCTCCACCCCTTCTCCCTTGCAAGCTTCCAGACCAGGAGACCAAAAGCCAAGAAGACTGGCGGGAGAGTGAACTGTAAGGCAAGAGAAAACAAAGAACCTTGCAGAAACAGCTTATCGTCTCCAAAGGGGTAAAAATTTGAATGAAAACATCTCTCTCAATAGAAAAATTGGATGCCAAAATATAATTAGGTAATATTTTTAAATACTGAAGAAAAAATCTTCGAACCTACAATTTTATGTCCAACAAATTATTATATACATGTGATGGTGAAATAAATATACCCTCAGTTTATATGTTTGCCACACAAAGGCCTACTTTGGAAACATTTTTAGAAGTGCTTAAGGGGCGCCTAGGTGGCTCAGTAGGTTAAGCTTCTGACCCTTGATTTGTGTTCAAGTCATGATCTCAGGGTCATGAGATTGGGCCCCCAAGTGGGGCTCTGTGCTCAGTGGAGAGTCTGCCTGGATCTCTTTGTCTGCACCTCTCTCCTGCACTCATGTGCTTGCTTCTCTCTCAAATAAATAAATAAATAAATTTTTTTTTTTTAAGAAGTGCTTTAAAAAGACAAGAAATAAGTTCAGGAGAATCAGACAAGAGATACAGGAAACAAGAATAATCAAATAAATTATAGAAACATAGAATCTTTGGGGAGCCTGGATGGCTCAGTCACTTAAGTGTCCGACTCTTGATCTCAGCTCAGGTCTTGATCTCAGGATCGAGAGATCAAGCCCCATGGTTGGACTCCATGCTGGGTATGGAGCCTACTTAAGAAAAAAAAAAGAATTTGATAACAATGAAGAAAATAGTGATCTCACAATTATGACAGAGGCCAAGAGAAACCATAAGAAGTATCTACTGATGGAGGTCATTCTTGACTATCATATTAACCAGTTTTTAAAAGGCGGGGGGTGGGAGGGACACCTGGGTGGCTCTAGCGGTTGAGCATCTGCCTTTGGCCCAGGGCGTGATCCCAGGATGCTGGATCGAGTCCCACATCGGGCTCCTCGGATGAGCCTGCTTGTCCATCTGCCTATGTCTCTGCCTCTCTCTCTCTCTGTGTCTCTCATGAATAAATAAATAAAATCTTTTAAAAAAAAAAAGGCGGGGGGGGGGGGGGCTAAAGCCAGACAGTCATGAATTTAGGAGTGAGACATAAATACAAACAGAAGTTATAGAAAAATCTTTTAAAATTGTCTCTAAAGGAAAAGAGAGGAAACCACAGACAGGTGAAATAACAGGTTGTGGGAGGGCGTCTCAGACAAGAAGGAATTGAACATTTTTATTCGTTTTATTTATCATCATAAAATAAATTTGAGGTGGTTTTGAGATACATACAAACCAGATGAGCAAGGTAGGATAAAGGGGAAATGAACATGGTAAAACCTTGAACCGAGGGATATACAAAAATGCACACCCAAAATGCACTTGCAAAAATGGGGCAGAGGTGGGTGCCGGGCTTCCTAGCAGCCAATGCAAAGCCGAGAACCCTCGGCTTAAAAATCAACCTGCTTAAACACGATTTTTTACTAGAACACAGGTCTGCCTTCACACAAGATGCTGCCACAGGCTCTGGAAAGCTGGCTAAATCCTTACCTTGGTCCATCATTTTTCTACTCTAATGTCCTCATTAGCTTCCACAGAGAACAGATGTCTCCTGGATAAAGGATCAATTACTCCCACTTGAAAGCAGACAGGACAAAGATTGAAAGGATGTTTTCTGCAAACCTGATCTTTTAAAGAATGTCTTGAATTTAGTTTCTTTTTTTTCATCTTTCCATTGTCTCATTTATTCCTTCATGTTTTCCAAATGACTGTCACTGTCACATTCCATTGAAATTGAAGCCCTGCCAGGAGTAATGGCCAGAGCAGCCTGAGGAGCCACTAGGCTGTTTCTCCTTGATTTTGTTCTCCTGTATCTCAAGTAAAATAAGCTTGCCTTTATTTTTTTAAAGTTTGTTTGTTTGTTTGTTTGTTTTTATTCATTCATGAGAGACACAGGGGGAGAGAGAGGCAGAGACACAGGCAGAGGGAGAAGCAGGCTCCATGCAGGGAGCCAGATGTGGGACTTGATCCCAGGACCCCAGGATCACGCCCTGGGCCTAAGGCAGGCACTAAACTGCTGAGCCACCCGGGGATCCCCATAAGCTTGCCTTTAAAGAACAGTTCAAACATCAACAGACACATCGCTTTTCATAAACCACAAGTCTACTTCTGTCACTCTTCTTTCTTTCCTAGATCTGTAGACTTACTTCATTGTTCTTTGTTGATTTGCTTCGGTCCTGTTTCAAATTCATATACACACATAATTTCATTTAAGCTTCAAAACAACCCTGTTATGTATTATTACCCTACCTTTATAGATAAGGAAAAATAAAGTCAAAGAATTTTCCCAAGTTGCACTGCTTATAGCCCAAGTAGTGGTGCTAAGAATCCAACCTTTTCATTAGAAATAATTTTAAAATGTCACAAAAAGACCCATACATCTGTGTGTTCTTGATCCTTCCCTGAATCTTTAAATGTCTATTGCTCTTCTCTGGTATTTTCCACAATATTTTGTTTGTCTGTTTTTGTCTTTATTTTTAAGTACCATCACATATGATTAACATATAAATTTCTGGCTAGGAGTGCAAATCTATCTCCAAGTGCCTAGCAAGGGCATGTTGGGAAAATTTCCGTCTCTTGACTGATTCAGAGGAAATCTGTTTGCTTTAGAAAACTGAGCAAAGGGGCAGCTGGGTGGCTCAGTTGGTTAAGCGTCTGCCTTCAGTTCGGGTCATGATCTCAGGGTCCTGGGATCGAGCTCAGTGGGGAGTCTGCTTCTTCCTTTGCCTCTCTCCTGCTCATTCTCTCTCTCAAATAAATAAATAAAGCCTCTGGGAGCACATCAGTAGGTGCTGAAAACTATTTCTATAGGAAAAAGGCTACATTATACATGTAGATTTTAACTAATTGTAGACAGACATCTATAAAATGACTATCATTTAGGATGCTAGTAGGCAAAGACAGGATAATGTGACTGCAGTGTCTAAGTGGCTAAATGACCTTTTTTTTTTTTTTTAATTTTAATTCCAGTTAGCTAACATACTGCTTCAGGTGTTCAATACAGTGATTCAACACTTCCATACATCACGCTGGGCTCATCATGACAAGTGCATGCCTTAATTCCATCACCTATTTCATCCATTCTCCAATCACCTCTCCTCTAGTAACCATCAGTTTGTTCTCTATTAATTAAGAGTCTGTTTCTGAGTTTCTCTCTATCTCTCTCCCTCTTTTTTTTTTTGCCTTTGTTTTGTTTCTTAAAATCCATATACAACTGAAATCATATGGTATTTGTCTTTCTCAGACTTTTTTTACTTAGCATTAATATTCTTTAGCTCCATCCATGCTATTGTAAATGGCAAGAATTCATTCTTTTTTATGGCTAATGTTCCACTGTGTGTATGTATGTGTGTGTTTACATGTATGTGTAAATATATTCACATCTATGTATATATCACATCTTCTTTATCCATTCATCAATCAAATTGATGGACACTTGGGCTGTTGTAAATAATGCTGCTATAAACACAGGGATGCATGTATCCTTTTGAATTAGTGCTCTCATATTCTTTGGGTAAATACTCAGTAGTTTGAGTGCTAGATCATAAGGTAGTTCTGTTTTTAACTTCTTGAGGAACCTCCATACTGTTTTCCACAGGGCTGCACCAGTTTGCTTTCCCACCAACAGTGAGTATTCCTTTATTTTCACATTCACATTTATACCTCATTTCTTATGTTGTTGATTTTAGCCATTCTTATAGGTGTGAGATGATATCTCATTTTAGTTTTATTTTGCATCTCCTTGATAATAGGTGATGATGAGCATGTCTTCATGTGTCTGTTGGCCATCTGGATATATATTTTTGGAGAAATATCTGCGCATTAAATGTCCATTTAAAAACTACATGACCAAGGTGAAATGTTACCATTACCTACTGGTGCATTGGGATAGCACTTTCCATCTATTTTAATTAGACAAGTTCTATCCCAGTGTGTGCTATATAATCTCGTCTTTCATATTTTGAAGAAGCAGTTTAGACTGCTGGTGATAGTTCTCATTCATGATGCTCATCACAGCAAAAACTGATGCATGAGGTGTTTCAAGTTGTGATTGCTTGAATTGAACAATCCAAGCTACTTTGTCCATGACCTTGCGTATAAAAATGTCAAGTACTTGAAGAACTAGATGATTTGAATCTAAAACAAGAGTTCAGAACTTCTGATTCCACATAAACCACAGGTCTGCTTATAACTTCAGATGGAGAGAGCACAAATGATTTCAACTTACAGCAAAGAAGAGCCCTAATGTGGATCGAATCAGGCAGGCTGCATCAGTACAAAGCATGAACGTAGGATGTTTTTTTCAGATATGAGGCTTACCTCTTTCAAATTTACACAGTAATTCAAACTACATATTGACAAAACATTTTCAAGTAAAGACCCTGCCAGACCTGCTTTAAAGAATGATCTGACACCAGCACCATCTGTTTTTATACAAGCAATTTAACAGATTAAAAAGAATAATTTGCTTCCTTTAGGAAGTGGAGCAGAAGCTCTACATAGATTCACCTCTTATTTTTTAGCATAACCTCTACTTAGTTTAGTGTAGGCTGGGATAGATTTAGGAATAATGATATTTCACTCATCCACAAAGTTAGCTTTTCTTTCTTTCTTTTTTTTTTTTTTTTTCAAAGTTAGCTTTTCAAATTCACAGAGGTTTCTTTTTTGTTCTTAAAGATTTTATTTACTATTCATGAGAGACACACAGAAAGAGGCAGAGACAAAGGCAGAGGGAGAAGCAGGCTCCCTGCGGGGGGGCCCGATGTGGGACTCGATCCCAGGACCCCGGGATCATGACCTGAGTCATGACCACTGAGCCACCCAGGTGCCCAAGTTCACAGAGGTTTCAAATGAGAACTAGACTGGTCTCCTTGAAGAGATTCAAGGACATCGAATGCTGTTTCCCTCTCATCTTCTCCTTCTTCCACCTTGCCTCTCACCCTTCCATAAACACCACTGACTATTGGCCATGAACCATAGTCTGGATTTGACAAGACAGACTCTGAACACCTTAAAATATAATATTTTGATCCCTAGAATTTAGCAAAGTACCTAGAACACAATAGTTACTCTATAAGTATTTACTAATTATTCATTAATTTACTTCTATTCACACATTTTTTGAATGCTTATTACATGTCATGAATTAGGCTAGGGTCGGCTGGGACAACAGTGAGAGTAATGAAAAATACATGATTTCCCCTCTCTCAAGGAATCACAACTAGTAAAGAAAAAAGACCATAGCAAATAATTATAAAGCAGTGTAGAGGTTCAATGATAAGACATTCATCATGAAGTTTATTTTAACCCACTAATGTAAATGAAAGCATGAGTTGGTACAAAGAATAAAGGATGTCTTAGGGAAAGAAAATTATTCACAAAATATATACATGGTAGAAAACTATCAGTACAAAGTTACTCCCTGGTACACCTATTTTTAAATTCTTTGATCTGTTCTTAATTTGGTTCATTTTATAAACACTGAATTTGTTTTTCTGAGACTTTCACCATGTTTCGAAACATAGTATAGGACATAGGAATAAAAATATCATATATAAGTCAAACTAAAATCCCAATCCTTAAAAAGCAAAAAATAAAAAAGAATTTAAATCCCACCATACAATAGAATACATTGCTTAAATGGACAGTGTTGAAAATGCCTTATCAATAAACTAGAGCCTACCCTAATGCCACTTGCATCACCTGAGGCATAGTAAGGCATTTTACACTACAGTATGGGTACTTAACTACAATTTTGCCATTGTGAACAGAAGTAATAGGTAGTGTTGATGGAACAATTTTCAAATGACGCAGAAGTTTCCCTGAAATTTATCTTCTACGTATAATACTTTCAGAGTATGTAGCCCAATATAAAGGAGAGCTGGGAAAAGATAAGAGCCTATCTATTTTCTAAGTAAAAGGTTAAAAATGGGAAGATGAAAGAAATACTTAATTTGGTCTTCTACATAAAAATCTTCCAAAAAGTCTTGCAGAAAGTAATTTCACCAAATCATTTCTTCCCAGAGTTAAAAGAATCCCTCAGGCATTCCCAACTGTGAAAATAAAAATATAATTTCATCACACAAAAATATAAATTAGTAATATAATTAGTCACCTACAGATGTAACATTAAAACTAAGAGGGAAGCCAAATTTTCAAGAAAAGCATTTCACCTAAGACTCTTTTCCTTTTTTTTTTCATTTCTTGCCCCTCTTTTCCCCCTCAGGTAACAATATAGCAAATAACCATAGCTGTCTTCTTTTTAACCATCAACATAATAGTGATAACATTTATTGTGCACCCAATGTGTACTACACAGCACTATATTTAGAGCTTATATAGGAAGCAATTCAAGACAGCCTTGTAGGAAGATCCTGAACTTATACCCTCCTATAGATACAACAAATCCACAGATATATATGGAATAATATCCTCTGAAAAAGTCCTGAAAGCTAAATGTATAGTGCCTCCATAACAAGGATAAAAGGGCAGAGGCAGAGAAGTGCTCTTGCCAAAAATCTCACCGTAGGCATGACAACCCACAGTTACAGGGATCTCAAAAGTACAGAACTTTTCCTTCTGAGGAAAAGGGGTTTAACGCCTATATCATGCACCCCAGTGTTTGGGTCCTGCACTGGAGGGAAGAGCTCCTTCAAATGTTTGGCTTTGAAAATGAATGAGGAGAACCACAGATCTATAGGGAATAGAGAACCTACTTTTAGAGGCCTGGTTTGTAGAATCACCTACCCATCCTGGGGTCCAATGCAAAAGCAGCAGTTTGAAAAGTGTCTACACCATATGTGAATGGACACACTTACTAATCTTAAAGTGACTGTGGGGGAGGCAGGAACCTGATGGGATGCTCTCCAGGACAAAAGCACTGGTAAGCACCATTCTGTGATCTCGCTCTACTCTGCTAATGCTAGTGGGATTGGGCACCATTTTGGCAATCTCCTTCTAACCTCCATGACCCACACCCATCCTGCAGCCACACCAAAATGGGTCAAGCAAGCTCCTCCACTCCCATGCGAGAGTGCCAGAGGGAGCAGGATTAGCACCTAGCCTCATCCCTCCTATCCCATACCCTGTGCTGTAGCTGCACCATAACCAGCTGGATGAGTGCTCCATATGCTCCCTGAGGCACAACTAGCACGTTAACAAGGGTAGCCCACAGACCTCCTAAGCACCTGAGCACCTGGTGGGTAGAGGTGTTGTACTTCCAGGCCTCATAAGTCATCTCCTACACAAGGCCACTCCTTTAAAACTGGGAGAAATAGTTACATTACCTAATACATAAAATTAAACACAGAGAATGAGGCAAAATGAGGAGATAGAGAAGTATGTTTCAAACAAAAGATCAAAGCAAAACTTCCAAAAAGACATTAATAAAATAGAGATAAGTAATCAACCTGATATACAATTCAAAGTAACAGTCACAAGCTCAGGAGAACAGATGAGCTTAGTAAGAGTTTCAACAAAGATAAAAGTATAAGAAAGTACCAAACAGAAGTCACAGAACTGAAGAATATAGTATTTGAACTGAAAAATTACACTTGAAGGTTTTAACAGCAAACTAGATAAAGTAAAATAATGGATCAGAAAACTGGAAGACAAAGCAATAGAACTCAGAAAGATAAAGCCCCACAAGAAAATATATTTTAGAAAGAGGCAATACCTTTGGGAGGCCTATGGGACATGAAGTGAAATAATATCTGCACTATAGGAGTCCCAGAAGAAGAGCAAGAGAGAAAGAAGCAAACAAGTTTTTTGAATAAATAATGGCTGAAAACTTCCATAATCTTGGGAAGGAAAAAGACTCTCAGTCCCAGAAGCCCAGAGAGTTCCAAATAAGATGAACTCAGAGAGATGCATACCAAGATACATAATTAAAATGTCAATAGTTAAAGAGAGAATCTTAAGAGCAGGAAGAGAAAAACAACTTGCTATGTTACAAGGGAAACCCCATAAGGCTACCAGCAAATTTTTCAGCAAAAAGTTTGTGGGCCAGAAAAGAAGGGTAGGAAGTATTCAAAACGCTGAAAAGAAAAACTTCCAAGAATATTCTTCCCAGCAAGGTTATCACTTAAGTTAAAAGAGAAATAAAAAGTTTTCAAGATAAGCAAAAGCTAAAGGAGTTAATCACCACTAAACTGGCCTTACAAAAAATCTTCAAGGGACTTCATTAAGCTGAAAAGAAATGGTACTCATTAATAACCAGAGAACATATGAAAATAAAAATATCACTGGAAAAAGTAAATATAGAATAGATATAATAAAGTAGTAATCATTTATAAAGCTAGTATGAAGATCAAAACTACAAAAGTAGCAAAATTAACAAAAATTACAATTAGTAAATGGATATATAAAATAAGATGTAAAAACACAAAATGTGCTGGGGGTTGCATAAAAATGTAAGGATTTGGAATATGTTCAAATTTAAGTTGCTGTCAACTTAGCATAGACAGTTATATATACATAGGATACGTATACATAGGATAACAAACTTAAGATAATATAGGTGAACCTCACAGTAATGACAAGCAAAAACTTATAGGGAATACACTAAAGAAAATGAGAAAGGAATCTAAATATAATAGTAAAGAAAGTCACCAAACCATAAGGAAAGAGAGAAAGAAGGCAAAAGGACCAGAGAAATGAAAAAAAGACAAAAAAATCAATTAAAAAAATGGCAATAACCACATACCTATCAATAATTACTTTAAGTGTACATGGACTAAATTGTCTAATCAAAACACAGAGAATTGCTGAATGGATTAAAAAAAGCAAGACTCATCTTTATGCTGCCGACAAGAGACTCATTTCAGAAGTAAGGATATTCACAGAATGAAGGTGATGATGGGATGAAGGTGAAGGGATGGAAAAAATATTCCATGCAAATAGACATGAAAAGAAAGCTGGTGTTATATTAGACCAAAACAAAATCCTATAAAAAAATCAATAAAAGATGAAGACGGGCATTTCCTTATGATAAAGGGGTTAATCTAGAAAGCTGTTATACCATTATAAATATAAATGCACCCAATATAGGAGTACCAAAATGTATAAAATGAATAATAACAGACCTAAAGGGAGAAATTGATAGCAATACCCTAATAAATAGAGGATTTTATTTTTTTTAAGATTTTATTTATTTATTCATGAGAAACACACAGAAAGAGAGAGAGAGAGACAGAGAGATGGGCAGAGGGAGAAGCAGGCTCTCTATGGGGAACCCATTGTGGGACTCAATCCCAGGACCCCGGGATCACAACCTGAGCCAAAGTCAGGCACTCAACCACCAAGCCACCCAAGTGCCCCAAGTAGGAGACTTTAACACTCCACTTACATAGACAGATAGATCATCCATACAGAAAACCTATAGAAATTGGCCTTAACCAACACATTAGACCAGTTAGACTTAAAGATACCTAACAGAACATTTCAACCAAAAGCTGCAGAATACATATTCTTTTCAAATATATATGGAACATTCTCCAGGACAGATGATATGTTAGGCCACAAAACCAACCTGAATTAATTCAAGAAGGCTGAAATCATATCAAGGATCTTTTCTGCCTACAAGGGGATCAAACTAGAAATCAATTATAAGAAGAAAACCTAAAAATTTTTAATAGGGAAATTAAACACATGCTACTAAACAACCAAGAATCAACAGAGAAATCAAAGGACAAATAAAAAATACCTAGAGATAAATGAAAACAAATATGAAATGCCATAATCTATGGGATATAGAAAACACAGTTATAAGAGGGAAGTTCACAGGAAAATAGGCTTACCTCAATAAACAAGAAAAATATAAACTAAACAATTAAACTCTGCTCCCAAAGGAAATAAAAAAGAACAAATGAAACCCAAAGTTAGTAGAAGGAAGGAAATAATAAAGACCTGAACATATATAAAGACTTAAAAAAAAAAGAGGAAAATATCATTGAAATTAAGAACTGGTTCTTTGAAAAGATAAACAAAATTGACAAAACTTTAGCTAGAAAACCAAAGAAAAAAAGAAGGGAGAGGGCCCAAATCACCAAATTAGAAATGAAAGAGAAATTACAACTGACAACACAGAAATACAAAAGAACATAAGAGATACTGATAAACAATTATATACCAACAAATTATACAACCTAGAAAAAATAAATTCCTAGAAACATACAATCTTCTAAGACTTAGAAAATCTGAATAGACCAATACTAGTATGAAGATTGAGTCAGTAATCAAAAAACTCCCAACAAACAAAAGTCCAGGACCAAATGGCTTCACTGGTGAATTCTACCAAACATTCTAACATTTAATATCTATCCTTCTCAAAATCTTCCCAAAAATTGAAAAAAAAAAAAAAAAAAAACCTCATTTTATGAGGCTAGGATTACTCTGATACCAAAGCTAGAGAAGGACACTAGAAAAAAAAAAGAAAAATACAGGTCTATGATAAATAAAGATGCAAAAATCTCCAACAAAATATTAGCAAATCAAATTCAATAATATTTTAAAAAGACCATACACCATGATCAAGTAAGATTCATTCCAGGGATTCAAGGATAGTTTAACATCTGCAAATCCATCAATGTGATACACCACATCAACAAAATGAAGGATAAAAATCATATGATCATCTCAGTAGATGAAGAAAAAGCATATAATAAAATTCAACATTTGCTTATAATAAAGCTTTCAACAAGTGGATACAGAGCAATGTACCTCGATATAATAAGGTGATATATGACAAATTCACAGGAACAGGAATAAGACAAGGATGATCACTTTTGCCACTTTTACTCAACACAGTATTGGAAATCCTATCCAGAGAAATTAGACAAGAGGAAAAAATAAAAGGCATACAAATTGGAAAGGAAGAAGTAAAACTGTCACTATTTGCAGATGATATGAACCTTTATATAGAAAATTCTAAAAATTCCATGAAAAAAACTGTTGGATCTAATAACTTCAGGAAAGTAGCAAGACACAAAATTAATATACAAAAATCCACTGCATTTCTATACACTAACAAAAAGCTATCAGAAAGAGAAACCAAGAAAACAATCTCATTTATAACTGTATCATAAAAAATAAAATATCTAGGAATAAATTTAACCAGGGAACTGTACACTGAAAAGTATATGATACTGATCAAAGAAATTAGAGATGACACAAAAAAAATGGAAAGATATTTCATGTTCATGGGTTAGAAGGATAAATATTGCTAACATGTCCATAGTATACAAAAATCTACATATTAAATGTAATCTCTATCAAAATTCCAGTTTTATTTTTCACAGATCTAGAACAAATAGGCATAAAATGTATTTGTAGCCACAAAAGACTCCAAAGAGGCAAAGAAATCTTGAGAAGGAAGAACAAAGTCAGAAGTATCATGTTCCCTGATTTCAAACTACAGTACAAGGATAGAGTACTCAAAACAGCATGGTACTAGCATTTAAAAAAAAAAAAAAACACCTATAAACCAATGTAATGGAATAGAGCCTAGAAATGAATCTATACATATATGGTCAATTACTTTATGACAAAGGGGGCAAGAATATACAAGTGATGTTGAGAAAATTGGACAGCTATATTCAAAAGAATGAAACTGGACCACTTTCCTATATCATATACAAAAAGTAACTCAATATGGTTTACAGACTTGAATGTAAGATGTGAAACCATAAAACTCCTAGAAGAAAACAGGCGGTAAGCTCCTTGATATAGGTCTTAGCAACGCTCATCTGACTGCAAAGGCAAGGGCAACAAAAGCAAAAATAAACAAGAGGGGCCTTAATCAAAACTGAAAAGCTTCTGCTCGGTGAAGGAAGCCAACAATAAGTGAAAGTCAACCTCATTAACAGGAAAAAACCATTTGCAAATCATATAGCTGATAGGGGTTTATATCCAAAATATATAAAGAAATCATACAACTCAGTAACAAAAAAAACCCAATCCAATTATAAAATAGACAGATAACCTAAATAGACATTTTTCCAGAGAAGACATAGAAATGGACAACAGATATATAAAAATATGCTCAACGTCAATAATCATTAGGAGAAAGCAAATCAAAACCACAATGCTGCACCACCTCACACCCGTCAGAATGGCTATTATCAGAAAGACAAGAACTAACAAGGGTTGGAGAGGATGCACAGAAAAGGGAACCCCTATACACTGTATATTGGTACAACCACTATAGAAAACAATATGGAGCTTCCTCAAAAACCATATATGATCCAGCAATTCCACTCCTGAATATTTTCCCAAAGAAAATGAAAACACTAATTTGAAAACATACATGTACCTCTATGTTTACTGCAGCACTATTTACAACAGCCAAGATAGGAAACGATCTAAGAGTCCATCCATGGGTGAACGGATAAAGAAGACGTGAAAATATCTAGATCTATACCTAGTGCTATATAATGTAATACTATGTAGCCATAGAAATGATTTTTTCCATTTGCAACAACATGGATGGACCTAGAGGGTATTATGCTAAGTGAAGTAAGACAGAGAAAGACAAATACCACATGATTTCACTTATAAGTAGAATCCAAAAAACAGCAAAAGAAAACTCAGACTCATAGATACAGAGCAGTGTGGTAATTGCCAGAGGGGAATGGGTTTGAGGGAAATGAAATGGATAAAAGGCATCAGGAGGCACAAACTTTCAGTTATAAAATAAATAAGTCATGGATAAGTAATGTACAGCACAGGGAATATAGTCAATAATATCGTATTAACTTTGCATGGTGACAGATGGTAACTGGACTTATTATGATGATCAATTTGCAATGCACACAAATGTGGAACCACTATGCTGTACACATGACACAGAATATTGTATATTAATTATACTTCAATTAAAAGAAGGGTAGTATGATCATTTAATCCTATGTCTAAAAATACAGTGAACTGGGGTGCCTGGGTGGTTCAAATGGTTAAGCATCCAACTCATGATTTCGACTCTGGTCATAATCTCAGGGTTATGAGTTCAAGCCCCAAGTCTAGCTCTGGGTGTAGAGCCTGCTTAATATTCTTTCTCTCTTCTCTGCTCCACCAACCCCATTCCAAACCCCCACTTCCACATACTCTCCCTTCCCCACCAAAAAACAAAAAAATAACAAAAAAAATAAAGACCCTACAGTGAACTATTAATGTACGGTACCACACAATGTATGCATTCTTTATCAAAGAATGACATTTCTCCTGCAATAAGCAATTTAATTGCAAGCAATAAACACTGTACTGCTCCTGCTGCATAAAGAATACAGGTAGTAAAATGAAAGAAACCCAAACCCAACTTGTACAATTTGAGCTTGGGAGAAATAATACACTGCTGAGCAGGCCAGTTTGAAAGGCTTGTTTCCTTCATGCATTTATGGCTGTGATCTCTTGTCCTCATAAATCCAATCAGATCTAAGACGTGTGGATGATGCCTGGGAGCTCCACTGTTGCTCCAGCATTCTTAAAGTGAAAAAAAAAAAAAAAGAAAGAAAAGTAGAAACCTCTAAGTCGGAATTCATCAGAATCTCTAGAAGATGGCCATGCTTTTCCTCTCTTTGTACTCTGCCAAAGTCATTTTCAACACCTAATAAATCATCAGCATCTAAACAAAAGGAAAGAGCTTACGTATACCATCTCATTCAATATTTCTAGGAGACAAATGAGGAAAACATCCAGTTTTTGCAGATAAGACAGGCCCAGAGAAATTGATGAAGATCACAAAGTCACTACACGTTGGAATGAATGCTCAAGTTCACATCTACCAAAGTTCTTTGTTGATATCAATAACTGGAACACTCCCCCCCTGACAAAATCCTTTGAAGCATTCCCACTCTCCACCCCCGCATCTGCTTTCCACAATTCCAGGACACTTTCCCCCTTACTGGACTCTACAATCAAGTCACTCCACCACTCTTCACTGCCCCGTGTGTACTCCATGTCTTGCTCACTCCTTTCCCAGCTTCACATCCTTAGCCTTGGCAGGAGGATGACTGGGGCTGGACAATTCCTTGTGGTGGGGGCTGTCTGGTGCATTGCAGGCAATTCAGCAGCATCCCTGACATCTATACGCTAGGGTTAGCCTCTACGCACCAGACGTCAGTAACTGACATCCAACCAAAAATGTCTCCAGACCTGGCTGACTGACCTTTTAGATAAACCAGTATTTGGATGTGTGGCTTGGGAGGCTACAGTGGATCTATTCAGGTAGTCTAGCCTTTTATTATGTATCTTTCTTTGGTTTTACATAACCTCCTCTGTAAGGGAAAGCTGTGAGCATTCTGAACAAATTCAAAGGCTGGCTAGTTCTGGTGCAGACCCCATGAGTGCTCTTCTGTGCCTCAGTGGAAGGCCTTCTTTCTTTCTGGACCTTCATTCAGCAGCATTTCTGTGAATTACAACAGACAATTCTCAGACTCCCCAGCAGAAGTACCTCAAGCCAAGTGGGTCTTGTCCTCTCTTGCACAGCAAGCAAATGCCTACCAAGAGATAGCTAAATCACAAAACCAATTTCTCTGTAATAATACCAGTGAATCACACACTTGGTAAGGTAGCCACAGTCTGAATAAACTTAATGTGAAAAACACTATAAACTAAAGCCCCCCCCCCCCCTTTTGTACAGGAGAAAAGCATTTACAGGATCGCTTCCTATCTAAAGTACTAGTTGAGTGATTTTTTTTTTTTACTATGTTCTGTTTTAGGAGAGCACATTAGGGTGTATCGTATTGCTTCCTTTATTAACAAAATTAAAGCCCTCCCAGACTACTCCTTCTCCGTGGGCCAGTTCTACGCAGCTTTTCTTTCACTTTTTACTCCTAGCTTTGTTGAGATACAATGGATGCACAACATCACCTAAGTTCCAAGTGTACAACGACGTAATTTTATATATCTTATTACAAAATGATTATCAAATAAGGTTAGTTAACACATCCACCACCTCAGATTTAGTGTGTGTGTGTGCATATGTGTGTGTGTGTATACATGTGTTGAAAACTTTTAAAATCTATTCTCTTAGCAATTTGCACAAATACAGCACAGTATCATTAACTACAGTCACCATGCTGTACACTAGATCTCCAGAACTTATTCATCTTAGAACTAGAAATTTATATCCTTTGGCCAGTCTTTTCCTACTCACCCTCACCCCCAACACCACCCATCTGTTCGCTGTTTCTATGAGTTTGCTTTTTTCAGATTCCTTGTATAAGTGAGATCATACAGTATTTGTCTTTCTCTGACTTATTTCACTTAGCATAATATCTTTAAGGTCTAGCCATGATGTTGGGAATGACACAGGATTTCCTTCTTTTTATGGCTAAATAATATTCCTTTGCCTGTATATACCTCATTCTCTTTAGCCATGCATGTACACTTAGGTTTTTCCATGTCTTGGCTACTATAAATAATGCTTCCATGAACATGAGAGTGCAGATATCTCTTTGAGTTGGTGACTTCATTTTCTTTGGTTTATGGCCAGAAGTAGAATTGATGGATCATATGATACTTCTATTTTTAATTTTTTGAGGAACCTCGGTGCTGTTTTGCACAGTTCTTCCAGCCTTTCTGATGATGGCTGCTGGCCCTTTCTAGATCAGACATCCTCTAGACTGGGAACCCTTTCATTTCTCTCATGGCCAGGTCAAGTTGGACAGCCTATGTCTGTACTTCCAGAAGCACTAACCCATCTGATGACTTCATTATAACTGTGCATCACAACCCCCACACATCTTGCTGAACAAGGCCTACCTTCATCACTCTATTTCTCTATTTTAACAGGCAAACCCATCACAGCTCCTCATCCTAATTATCATTACCATTAGCTTCCATTATCATTCCATTTCCATTACCATTTACACAGATAGCCTCCTAATAGACTGTAATTATTTGCTCTACCATTTATTTATTATTCTTCTCTCCCCTTCCTCTAATGCAAACTACCTGAGGGTAAGGAATCTTGGGATGTTTCACTCACCAACATATCCCCAGCACCAGGAACATTGAGAGGGGCTCAATAACTATTTGCTCAAAGAATCAGTTAATTTTCATGTAACTGTGGGTTAACTCAGAGATGTGAATATCTTTCCCAATGGCCTCTGAGTCCTTGAGAACAGGGACTATGTTTTATCCATCTCTGAGCTTCCAGTGTAGTTGGCCATCACCACCACCGTCATCATGGTAACAGGGAGTATTAACAACTGTGTACTAGTTGCCAGTTCTGTGACCCTTCTTTTTGGTATAACACCATATTTAATCTTCATCATGAGGTAGGCAGTGTACTATGATCCCCTTTGTACAGGGGAGCAAACTGAGGCTTAGAGAAAGAGTAACTTACCCAAGTCACAGAGAGACAGTACACCATGGAGCTGGGATTCAGGCCCAGGCAAGTCAGAGCAGTTCAACTCTAGAACTCTCGCTTAATTATTTTTGCAATAAACGAGAGGTGAAGTGAAGTGAATCTCTACAAGTCACATAGCCTAACCTCATTATTTGGGGGTAGTTGGAAATTAGAGAGACCATCATTAAGAAGACTATGGCAATTTTGCTTTCCACGTCTAAACAATTTCAAAATCCATCTCTTCCTCCAATGTGTCTTGACGACTTACATTATTCTTCCCCCCTTGTATTTTTCTGCTGAGCTTTTTTTTCTCTTGCAGTGTTTTAACTCTCTATTTCCAGTGTTGACAGCTATCATCTTCTCTTTGACTTTCCTGGCCAAGCCTCTTAACCCTCAGTGAAGACTTCATTTCCTCTCATCCAAGATGCTCTGGGAAAAAAAATCCTCTCTTGGCCTCTCCCCAAGAAGACTTCTATATGACTTTTCCCCATCCAATGCAATGCTCCTCCACTGTATCAGGCCTGTTCAGCCCATTTCTTCCTCCCCATTGTGTTTCTTTGGGTCTTTTCCCTAACAATCACCTGCTAACAGGAGGCCATCAGCACATCTGCACCATAAGCATTATTCTTTCTCACATCCTTCAGGATCATACTTTAATAAGTACATATTTCTCTTTCGCATAAACTTACTCTACTTGTTGGTTCCTCTCTTGGCCAGCCTTCCCCACCTTTCAAACAATATACAGTAATAATGTCTTTGAAGTCTCAGGCTGGCTAGGTCCTGGGGTCGTTAGCCCATCTCATTCCTTTGGATCCAGAATTACTCCCAAGTATGGTTGACATTGATTCTTTTCCATGCCTCCCACCTCCCTATGGTTCGATCCTAGCCATTTGATTCAAACCTACTGTTCTACTAAACCCACCCTTTGGAAGGCCACCAGTAACCATCTAAAACTTAAATGTCACCTGTCTTCAGGGCTGGCCTTCCTCCATCCTTCTATGGAGCTGACACTTACCACTTCTCTGTCTCTCAGCTCTCTTTCCTCTCTGACAAGCTTCTGTGTTACCCACCTGTCCCCATGTCTTGTCTCTTTCTTAAGCAGAAGGCAGAGTGTAGCTTTAACTGTTTGTCCTGCTTTCTTCATCTACAAGCAGAGGGAAGGCTGCTGTGGACTCTTTGCTACCGCTGTGCCTGTGGGATGGGCTCCACTACTAGAGTGGCCCTCTGGTTTTCTCCCTTCTGTGTGGTAAAGCAGTAAGAAGGCCTGGTGGTAACTCTTGGAAAAAAGCCCAGAAAAGTATTTTCCATCCTGCTTTGCCTTGGGCTTCTAAGACTTATCCAGCCTGGGCAGATGGAATCCTCCACACGGCCGAGTCTGGGCCCCTGGACTTTTTCTGGGGTTGGAGCCAAAGCCTTCGACTAGCAAGTGCTCCTCTGCCTTTGCCTTTCTTGAACTTGTTTTTTTCCACTTTGAGGCCTGAAGATGAGAGTAAATTTGTCAAGGGTATGACTGGGGTATTTTCAGGTATTGTTTGTATCCCTCCCTGCCCCCTTTCCTTCCTCCCTTCCATTCAGTATATTTCCCAGCTTCCAGCCTCCAGCTCATCCCCTACTGCTTTGCCTTCAGTCAATGCATATGGCCACTGTCTTCAACTAATATTTCTGCTCAGAGGACCCTCAAATCTGTAGCATTAGCTTCATTCCTCCCCCAAGGTCTAGTTCTGAATTCTTAAACTTTTTGATAAAGACATCCACAGGAAAATCAACATGTTTAAAGGCAAGATTATAATATTCCCCCTAAAATCCACTCTCCTTCTAACATCTATGTAAGGGATTTTAATGGTATCATAATCCTCCAGTGACCCAGATCTGAGACACTGGTACATCTTTGACTTCATTTGACTTTCATTTCCTTTTCTCCATTTTTCCATGGGTCACTAAATTCTGTTCACTCATCTTAGAAATGTCTTTCCAATTCACAGTTGTTCTATATGAATCTCTTGACTATATCTAAGTTCTTGTTACCTTACTAATCAATGATTATTATTTCTTTAAGTGAACTCCTGAACTCCAGTATTTCTCTTTCCAATAAATCCTATACAATGTCACCAGATCGTCCTTCCAAAGCAACACTCCGAACCTCTCGCTCTGCTGCTTAGAATACCAGCAGCACTCTAGTCCCTACTAAATGAAGCTCAAAATTCTTCATCCAACACTCCATAGTTTTTCATCAATATACCTCTTCTTCTGGTTTATCTTTCATCAATTTCCAACTTGCATTCTAAACAGCAACCAAATGGGATCTACTAATTTTACTGTGTGAGACAGTTTTCCTCAAATATGGTAAAGAGCCTGGGCTCTAGAGTCAGGAAAACAAGGATTCAAGCTATAAATTCTGCCAATTGTGCCTGTGTGATCTTGGGTAAATTACATAACTTCTCTGAGATATAATTTTTCATCAATAAAACCAAAAAAATAAGGGTATTTATCTTATGGGATTTAAACTGATAATGCATGTGCAGGGCAGAGTTAGCACATGGTCTGCTATCCAGAAATGCAAATTGTAAACTACATGTAGAAAATATTTATTTCTTTTAAAGATCAACCAAATGCAAATCAAATGAACTGGAAGGTACCACTTTATACCTATTTTTACCAGTTAAAAAATATTTTTTAAAAAATCATTTAATACTGGAATTATGAAGAAGCAGGCACACATTTATACTATTTACGAAGTTGTAAACTGAGAAACTGCTTTCAAAATAGAATCTATGAATATGCAGTGGTAGTCATGAAGGCTCTAATATTCCACTCAAGATAAAGCTCAATAGAAGCAAAAACTTACAGGTCCTCAAATGTCACCGTGTAAAAACCAGCAATCTAAAAGCTACTTTAACTTCTCGATTAAAGTGGAAAAAACTTTTTATTAATGGTATCAACACAATGGAATATTATGCAGCCCTTAAAAATTATAAATATAGGGGTGCTTGGGTGGCTCAGTTGGTTAAGCATGTGACTCTTCAACTCAGATTATAACCTCAAGGTTGTGAGATCAAGCCCCATGCTGGGCTCCATGCTCAATGCAGTCTGCTTAGGACTCTCCTTCTCCATCTACCCCTCCCCTCCAACATGCACAAACACTCATTTGCTCTCAAATAAATAAATAATACAATTCATAATTATAAAGTCAATTATATTGGACATTTGTCACTCTTTTTGGTTGCCTGGCATATGAGCATATGCCCTAGAATTCACTGCTCAGATGCTACTGCCATGCTGTTGGGGATAGCTGATGATCCTGAAAGAGGGAAGAGGCCCAGTTTCTTTCTGGAGCTAACAGGGGAAGAGGGGGGTGGGCAGTGAGTAGGTGATATGGTGGTAGGTGGTTTAGTAGTTTGCTAGGGCTACTATAACCAAATACCACAAGCCAGATGGCTTAAAACAACAGAAATTTATTATCCCATGGTCCCAAAGCCAGATGTCCAAAATCGGTGTCAACAGAGCTACACTCCTTCTGAAACATGCAGGGGAGGATCATTCCTTGCTCTTTTATTTATTTTTTTAAATTTTTATTTATTTATGATAGTCACACACACACACACAGAGAGAGAGAGGCAGAGACACAGGCAGAGGGAGAAGCAGGCTCCATGCACCGGGAGCCTGATGTGGGATTCGATCCCGGGTCTCCAGGATCGCGCCCTGGGCCAAAGGCAAGTGCCAAACCACTGTGCCACCCAGGGATCCCCATTCCTTGCTCTTTTAGCTTCTGATGTGTGCTGCCAGTCGTTGGCATTCTTTGGCTTGTAGCTGCATCACACCACGTTCTGCCTTTCTCATTACATGGCCATCTCCTCCTTGCATGTTTTTCTCCTCTTACAAGGATACTATTGGTCATGTGGGATTAAGGACCTGCTCTACCCCAGTATAATCTCAATTTAACTAATTACCTCTGCAACTATTTCCAAATGAGGTCACATTCTGAAGTACCAGAGGTTAGGATGTCAATCTACCTTTTTGGAGGGACACAATGCAACCATAGGTAGTATCTACTCGAAGCACGCCAGCATATCTCCAATGCAAGCTGCAACGTCTAGTGCTTGGTGGCAGGTGGTAGGGCATCCTTACTCCTAATGGTTGTAACCTGACCGGAACATTGCCTTGGAGTCTCAGGTCAACTATAGCCCTTCTGGAAATTCTAGAAACCACCTACTGTCCCTTAATAAATCTTTTTCTACTTGAATTGGCTATATTTCTATTGCTTCCAACAAAAGAATGTTCTACAACTATTCAAAAGTATAAAAATATTTATATATCGGGGTCCCTGGCTGGCTCAGTTGGTTAAGTAGCTGACCCTTGATTTTGGCTCAGGTTATGATCTCAGGGTCATGAGACTGAGTCCTGTATCATGCCTGTCACTGGGCTAGGCACTGGGCTCTGCACTAGGAATGGAGCCTGCTTCTCTCTCTCCTCCCTCTCCCTTTGCCTCTCCCCTCTGTCTCTCTCCATTAAAAAAAATCCCCAAACAACTTATATATCTATAGGTTTTGACAAATGTCTAATATTTCGACTCTTATGGTACCATACAGAATAGTTTCACTGCCTTAAAAATCCCTGTTCCACCTATTCATCTTCCCCTCCCCACTAACCATGGCAACCACCGATCTTTTTTTGTCTCCATAGTTTTGCCTTTTCCAGAATGTCATATAGTTGGAATCATACAGTATGTAGCCTTCTCAGACTGACTTCTTGCACTTAACAATACGCATTTAAGGTTCCTCTATATCTTTTCTCATCTTGATAGCTCATTTCTTTTTATCACTGAATAATATTCTCTTTTCTAGATGTACCACAGTTTATCCATTCATTTTTTTTTAAGATTTTATTTATTCATAGAGACAGAGAGAGAGGGGCAGAGACACAGGCAGAGGGAGAAGCAGGCTCTAAAAGGAAGCCCAACATGGGACTCAATCCCGGGTCTCCAGGATCACACCCCGGGCTGCAGGCGGCACTAAACCTCTGAGCGACCGGGGCTGCCCATATCCATTCATTTATTAAAGGACAAATGTACAGCATTTGTTGAATGAGCCCCAAGGTATATTGTAAACTTTAGTTACTATCAGTGCATCAATGCTGACTTACCAACCCTAACAAGCAAGCATGCCACAAGATACAGGATATTAAGGGAAGAAACTGTATGCAGGTCAGGGGGTGGGAGTTAACAGGGGAATTCACTGTACTTTCCATCCAGTTCTTCTGTTAACATAGAACTGTTCCCCCAAAATCTCTTACCTAAAAATATATTTATGGCTCACTGAAAAAGACCAGGAAATGGAATGTATTTCAGGGTTGTAGGCATATGAAAATATGTACTTAGGTAGCCAAGAAAAGGGAAGTAACACTAGGAGAATACCATGTTGTATTGGTTGGGGTGAGGGAATAGCCGTGGTTTATTAGTTTTTCACAACTATCTTTCACATTATATGAGTCTTTTAATTTTCAAAAAATGCAGAAGAAGTAGGAAAGAAAAAATAAATGATCCAAAGTCTGCCTTCAATCTGATACTGTAATTTATTATTTTCTTAGCAGGAATTTCATAATAGTGTTTGGAGATAGGGAATACCAACACTCTAGTATTGAGAAATAAAATATGAAGCATCATTCATAGAATAGTAAGGAGTGGCAGCCAACCAACCAAGCTCTCAAGGCAAAGATTATATGTTAACTGCTTTGTTGTTAGCATCTAGTACGGACAACACAAACAGAACCATGCTCAACATATATTCGTTGTTGAATGGTTAAATCATTGATAATTGCATGAATAAGCAAGTGTCCTTGATGTAGGATTAAGAATTTATTCTCCCATTTTTCTATTTCCAATTTCTTGGCTCTGCTCAAACTGATACCAATTGATGATTTTTTAAGTTATGCTCTTAAATCAATTTCTGAATTTATTGTTTTCTGGCATGATCTCAATTATATGCTAATCAGAGTTAACATTTACTGGTAGTCTAACTACATGGGGCAATTTGTTTTCTGAATGAATGCTATCATTAAATCCAAACACATCCTAAGCAATGCCATTATTAAATATTGGAAACACACCCATTTGGAATGGTGGATACAATTTTTAGATGGCAACATGTTCTGAATTTGTCAAAGTCCTTTTTAAATTAGTAAGAGAATTCAACCCTCAATACCAAAAAGTTAAGACCACTGGTTGGCAGCATGAAATTGAAGGCAATGAGCCTGTTTTTGGATCACCGCTTAGCCGCTAAGGTCAATAAGACCTTGTTTGTGCCATCTACAGGTTATGCATAAATCTAACAGCATAAACAGATACTCTAGCCAATTTACAGTCTTAACAGCAACTCTGCATTTACAAATTGTTTCTGTCTTCTGAAAGGGGAAAAGAACAATTTAATTGATTGCACATAGTGTCTCCCTCACAATTTTCTTAAAAATATCAGGACAGCTGTGTTTCATTTCAGAGTTCCCTGTCCTCAGAGCTAGGCACAATCACACGTTGCTCAGACTATAGAGGCTCCCCAGAACCCTAGGAGACGCCTAACAATGTTCTCCTTCTGTAGGATTCTTTTAAAAATCAACACAGAAATTCCTCTGCTAGGGATCATGAAAAACTCATCAGTGGCAATTTCCTCTTCTTATTCCTGAAGCTCTGTATTTTTCTTAAAAAGCAAAAGGGAAATTCTAATTAAGAGCATATTTTTTACGTGGGTAAAATATGAAAGTCACTGTGACTGATGGTTAATCATTTTCGGCATAACTTTGATTCCCTATCTACTATTCATGCTAAATGCCAATGAGCAGGTTTTAAAGAAAAACGTTTGTGTGATACAGTTCTCTTTCACTGAAATAATGAAAAAATATAGTGCCACATTTAGAAGAGATAAAAGAATTTACTTAAGTATTCATTTATACTGTAATATCGTACCTTTAAAAGCCTACCTTTTCTAATGAATGAGAGATTCTTATATTTTAAATCATTTTATCTGCAGAAAAGAAATTCATCTGGACAGTGGGTCAAATGGAAAGTAAAAATAGGGTTCCTGGCAAAAAATAGGTGATCCCATGTACTGGAAGCTTTGCCTGCTGTTTGACCATGATGGGAAGAGAAGAGGGGCCACCAATGATGACCTTGGGATACTAAAAACAATGTGAGATGGTATTTCTATGAGTACACGCAGAAGGTTTGCCACGCAGAACCACCATTTGGAGCATCCCAGAAAGGTTTCACTGGAGATCAGGGATGTGGAGTAGAGTTCCTTTAATGGTCAAGAACATGGACTCTGGCACCTGGGTTCCCATTTCCACTCTACCCTGGACAGACTATGTGATCATGAGCAAGTTATCTTGCTGCTTGTACCTCAGTTTCCTCAACTACAAAACAGGTATGCTAGGGTTCCTCTGAAGATTAAATGAATTAATATAAAAAGACCTTGGAAGAGTTCCAGATAAAAACTTTCTAAGTTTTAACCACTGTAACTGTTTGTAGATGGTGATGATTCAGAGAAGCAGAACCAAAGGGCAAGGGCCTACTGGGGGAATAGGCATAACCTGGGCAGAGACAAACATGGTGGGGGAGGGGTTACCTATATCATGACATTTATGGCAACATGGGTTCAATAATAACTAATTCATCCGAGGGAAGAAGCAGGACAGTCCCACCTGGGGTCTCACTCTGCTGGCTGATGTTGGCTACCACGCTGACTGGTCTGTTGGGGAAGGAATCTGTAGGTAGCAACAAACAAGGCCCTCTCTCATTCTGTTTGTCTGGCATATTTCTGATTTTGAAAAGGGACCAGCAGCTACCTAGAATTCCCATACCTGGAATCTGCAGATTTATGGGACATGAAATAGAAAATGTCACATAAGCTGTGGAACTCTCTAGTATAAAAATGGAGATCCTTCTTCTGTGCAAGTGATGTGAACTCTACCCATCACTTATACACCTCCTGTGTTGACCCTGTCTAAGAGTATATCTTGGTGGAGCAAGAAATGACCCAGGGTGCCACACTGGAGGTCCGACACCACTCCCAGCTCAGCCTGGGCCCTGCAATTATATATTGTTGAAATTATTAGTGAAGCTTAACACTGGATTAGCATCTTCAAAATGTGTGAGTATGGGGGCATCTGGCTGGCTCAGTCCATAAAGCATGTGACTCTTAATCTCAGGGTCATGAGTTGGCCATAGAGATTGCCTTAAAAAATTGTTTTTAATGGGGCGCCTGGCTGGCTCAAGTGGTTAAGTGTCTTGCTTCTGCTCCCGTCATGATCCCAGGATCCTGGGATGGAGCCCACATGGGCTTCTTGCTCAGTGGGGAGCCTGCTTCTCCCTTTCCCTCTGCCCCTCCCAACTGTTTGTGCTCTCTCTCAAATAAATAAATAAAATCCGTAAAATCTTTAATTAAAACATTTTAAATAAAAATGTAAAATGTGTGAGCATGATTTCACTATCTGATGCTTTGTGTTATCTAGGCTTATTCTGAATAATTGATGAGCAATTCTAGTTTCTAGTGCCCCCCCTCTGTGACAATCTTCACACAGGAAGGCAGGGGAGTGGAGAGGACTGGTAAAGAGCAGGGGCTCTGGGTGTGAACTCTATCCCTCACTGTTTGCAAAGCTACGGGGCGAGTATCCAGCCTGTCTTCACTTCAGCTTTCTCATTTATCAAATGGGGAGAACCATGCCCACTCTGGAATTGCTGCGAGGATTAAATGAACAACGGAGTATATTGAAAGAGTTTAATACAGTGCTCAAAAACCACAGTAGGTGTGGCTAAATCACACCTCCTGTTAAAATTAAGGGGAGATCTGACTAAATATTAGATCAGTGCCGTTTGCTGGCAGATAAGAGAGGGGACCAAGACGGTAAAATGAGAACAACCTCGTTTCTTTTGCCTTAACTTTTTGCCAATGTTTTCCTATTCTGATCTGAATGGTCTGAAAGAGATTTGCACAAAGAACTACAGCCACATTTTCTGAAATAGATTTTTTAAAAAGAATCTAAAATATTGCTTCTTGCTTTGTGTGTTTTTTGGAGTTAGCAAATCCAGGTCTATAGACTGCACCAATTTAAAGAAATGTTGTTTTTTTGGTTTTTGTTTTACTTTTTAACAGCTGACTTGCAGTATTGCAGTACCACTTCTAAAAGGAAAATAATCCTTTGGTTTATTTGCAATACGACCCTTGTCTGAACTTCTTTTCACATGTGTGCTATTTGTCCTGCTGATATTCTGAGAGCCTGAAATGAAATTAGAACAAACTCACAACCATTAAAGAAAGGAGTTGGAAAGAGCAAATTTTGTTTTCTGAGTACTTCTTCTGGGTAGCCTATTGCCATTTATTCTAAAATTATTATTCTCAACCTCAATTAGATTTACGATGGATGATTTTAGGAGGAAAGTAGGAAGGCTGCTTAAAGGACAGACATTTCCCCTGCATGTCCCAAAGAATTAAGACTATTGAATTCCAAAAACTGACACCAACTGTTTCCCCTCCAGCCATCTCTAGGTCTACCTAGAGGTCTACCAATCAACCCTTCTGGTTGTTACACTGCAAAAAACATAAACACATCAGAGCAAAATAACCTCATACCAAGGAATGACTTCAAGGTATTCATAAAACAGTCATTGGCACTGTAGCTATATCTTGTTAATCCTCTCACATATAAAGATAAGTAATCAGCACTCTTCTCAGTTAAAAAAAAGACTACTGGCACTCAGAACTGAACTTCTAAGTCATACATCAAAAAGTTAAATACATTCAAAACCAACTGATCACCAACAAGCAGGAGAACAGCTATAACATGTTCCACACAACTAAGCTCATATTATCTTTTAATTAAAATACCCTCACTGAAATTAATCCACTTAGAAAGCATCTACTTTTATGAAGGCATAGCCAATATGCCTTTTCTCTTCCGCAGTCTTTCAATCACAGGAGGAGGTACTTTCCATTAAAATAATTCCTGGTTGGGTCCTATTTTACCCGGATGGTTGAAAAGATGAATCACATTTCTGAAAAATCATTCAGAATCACATTGAGACACTCAAGCTTTATCAGCATTAGACATTTTGCTTTGCCAATCCATATCTCAAGTGTTTTAATTTACATGTTTACTAATAATGCTTCTTAGCTGCTTCCTTGTTGAGTTATTAAGATCATTTGGTGATTATCTTTGTATGATCCATATTAATCAACACGATATTAATATTTTCCTCGGTGCTACAAAATAATGCACTACTCATGTCCTTTGCATGACCTTGTTTGAATCTTTAATACGATGTGTTATAGCTATGAATGATTTGGTGGGTCAGTTTAACGGCAAAATATTTCAACTTGTGATTGTTACTTTCTTTAGTCACTAACAGACCTATATTTATGTTAACTTTTGACTTGCTTTCACATTCATTACTTTTATGTCATCCAGCTGATTCTCATAACAACCCTGTGGAGGTAGGATAGGTTTTTCAATGGATAACACAGACACACGTTACATAATTTGTTCAAGTCGTGTAGCTGGTTAGTGAAGTAATCCAGACCAAGTCTCCTGGTTTGGGTTCAAATGCTATTCCTAAAAATCAGAAGATACCACCTCACATCTGATAGGATGGCTATTATCAAAAAGACGAGAGATAACAAGTACTGGCAAGATGTAAAGGAAAGGGAACCCTGGTGCACTGTTGGGGGAAATGTAAATCAGTGCAGCCAATATGGAAAACAGTACAGAGGTCCCTTAAAAAATTAAAAAGAGGGCAGCCCCGGTGGCACAACGGTTTGGTGCCGCCTGCAGCCTGGGGTGTGATCCTGGGGACCCCGGATCGAGTCCCACATCGGGCTCCCTGCATGGAGCCTGCTTCACCCTCTGCCTGTGTCTCTGCCTCATTCTCTCTATGTCTATGAATAAATAAATAAAATCTTTTTAAAAAAATAAAAAGAGAACTATCATATGATCCAGCAAGCCCACTTCTGGGTATATATCTAAAGGAAATAAAATCACTAACTGAAAGAGGTATCTGCACCTCATTATTCATGCAGTATGCAGCATTATTCACAATAGCCAAAACATGATAACAATCCAAGTGTCAACTAACATAAAAGGATAAAGAGGTTGTAGTATATATACACAATGGAATCTTACTCAGCCATAAAAACAAAGGAAATCCTGCCATTTGGGAAAATATGAATGGACCTTGAAGCATTACACTAAATGAAATAAGTCAGATACAGGCAAATACTGCACCATTTCACTTACATGTGAAATCTAAAGATGCCAAACTCATAGAAACAAGGAATAGAAGGGTGGTTGCCAGCAGCTGGGAGGTAGGGGAAATGGAAAGAGGTTCCCCAAAGGGTACAAATTTCCAGTTACAAGCTGAATAAACTCTGGGGATCTAACGTATAGTATGGTTACTATAGTTAACAAAGCTTTATTATAGGGGATCCCTGGGTGGCGCCTGCCTTTGGCCCAGGGCGAGATCCTAGAGACCCGGGATCCAATCCCATGTCGGGCTCCCGGTGCATGGAGCCTGCTTCTCCCTCTGCCTATGTCTCTGCCTCTCTCTCTCTCTCTCTCTCTCTCTCTATCATAAATAAATAAAAATTAAAAAAAAAAAGCTTTATTATAAACTTGTAATTTGCTAAGAGGGTGGATCTTAAGTGCTGTCACCACCAAAAAAAAAAAAAAAAAAAGCGATTATGCAATGTAATGAAAGAGTTATCTAACCTTACTGTGGTACTCAGTTCATAACACCTAAATGTGTCAAATCATGTTGTACACCTTAACTTTACATAATGTTATCTGTCAATTATATCTCAAAAAAGCCGGGTGCAGAGGTGGGGGTTAAACTTAATGAACATTGTTTTTAAAAATGGGTATTAAAAACAAAAAAGATGGAGCACCTAGGTGGCTCAGTGGCTAAGTGTCTGCCTTTGGCTCAGGGTGTGATTCCGGGGTCCCAGGATGGAGTCCCACATCAGGCTCCCTGCAGGCAGCCTGCTTCTTCCTCTGCCTGTGTCTCTGCCTCTCTCTGTCTCTCATGAATAAATAAATAGAATCCTTTAAAAAAAGGAAAACAAAACAAAAAAAAGAGACCCCTCCACATGGAAAAGGCTGGGGTAGGAAATAAGTGTTCCCCTCAACACTGTAAAAAAGGAGGGAACGAAGGAAGGAAGGAAGACACACCAATATTTTACTTGAAATAGTATCTGGTTATCAATCCTTGACTGAGTGTCTTTATTCCTCTTACATTTCTACACACACACACACACACACACACACACACACACACACAGTGGGGAGAAGAAGGAAGGGAAAGATAGAGAGACAGAGAGACCCCATAGGGCCATGAAATGGCTCCAGAAATGGAGCTTGCCATACACCTCCCATTGAGATAACCAAGGACTCCGGGAAGACAAGAGGAATGTTGTCCCCACAACTGAGCTCCTGCCCCCACTACCCTTGACACCTGGCTTCAATAATCCAGCACCTGAATCAGCCCAAAATCTTTGTACTATCTCTCTGCCATGTACTTGCCGCATGTGCCTACTGTCACCAAGCACTGGCTCCATCCTTTCTCTTCAGGTGCTTCCTGCTACATTCATTTGGAAATTCTTACAGGCAGAAAACCACAGGAACCAGGAAGGGAGGAATGGGAAGAGAAAGGAAGCATACCAGCAGTGCATTGCTTTCTGAGAGGTATAAGTCCTAAGGAACTTGGCAGGAGAGCAAATCGATACAACCTCTCTAAAAGAAATTTGTTGGTCTGTAATAAGAACCTGCTCGTTTTTAACACCCCACTAATTCCATTTCTAGGAGTCAAGAAAAATTGTCAGACATACAAGCAAATATTTATGTTCAAAGATATTTGTCACAGTATTTGTAAAAGCAGCTAATTGAAAATCACCTGGGGGCAGCCTGGGTGGCTCAGCGGGTTAGCGCCACCTTCAGCCCAGGGCGTGATCCTGGAGACCCGGGATCGAGTCCCATGTCGGGCTCCCTGTGTGGAGCCTGCTTCTCCCTCTGCCTCTGTGTGTGTGTGTGTGTGTGTGTGTGTGCATGTGTGTGTGTCTCATGAATAAATAAATAAAATTCTTTTAAAAAAAAAAGCACCTAGACATCCAAAAAGGTGAGATTTAAAATATTTCAATTATTTAAATACAGTGAAATAGTACGCATTCATTTTATTTTCAAGACTACTGAACAACAGGAAAATGCTTGCAATCTGCTCAGAGGATAACATCTGCCAACAGTGCTTATCCCTGGGTAGTGAAATTATGAAAGATTTTTAATTTCCCTTAACTTTCCAGCATTTTCCATTTCTTAAAAAGTCTATTTTAGGGGCACCTGGGTGGCTCAGTCACCTAAGTGTCTGCCTTTGACTCAGGTCATGATCCCAGGGTCCTGGGATAGTGTCCTGTATTGGGCTCCCTGCTCAGCAGGGAGTCTCCTTCTCTCTCTCCTCTGCCCTCCCCCCCATAACCCCACGGGTGCTGTCTCGCTTTCTCTCAAATAAATAAATAAATATTTTTTTAAGTCTATGCTTCATCAGAAACAAATCTTCCAAGAATCAGAGCAATGCCAAGGGCTCACCCAAAATTCTCTTATATTTGTAAGACAATGACTTTCAGACATACACACACACATAAGTTTTAAACTTTTTGGTAGATTTTATGAAAGCAAGATGTAGGAAGACCAGAGTAGGGTTTGGGAACTACCTTCCTCCCTTTCAACAGGGTTAAACAATTACCTGACTAGAGCTGCCACTCATTCTTTCTTCCTCCCTCCCCTCACAGCAAAAAAAAAAAAAAAAAAAAAAGGTAGATATTGTCAGTTTGTCACAGTACTCATTCCAATGAATGGGGGACATGTTTCAGCCTTCTGCCTCAAGTATCCAGATAGCCCCTATCCCGTTGTTCAGAATTGGCATGTGTATTGTAACCAATTTGCTCTTTCTGAGACAGACTCTATTGATCAGCATTATTAATCTGTGATACAATTAATTTGACCAGATAGTTGACTGTCTGGTTCAAGAGCTTATCTCCAAAGATAGGGCTCATGGAGGTAATCTGTTCAATTCACACGACACGATGGTTAGAACATCAGAGTTGTATCACATTGTCCAACATTGATCAATATTTCAGAGATGCAGAAGACCACATCAAATTTATTCCAGATATTTTAAGATTTGGCAAGCAAATCACTAGCTGGTATGTATAAACACTACAAATTCACATGTGAAAGTTAAATCCAACCTGGGGAAAACCTGTCCCACAAGAACCAGATGGCTCAAAAATTAACCCTTGTTATTGGCTGAAATTGAATAACAAAGGGAATCTAAAATAACACATGAGAAAAAATATATTTTAAACACACTGCTCTTATATAGATTAGAAATGCCATTACAGCCAAAAAAAAAAAAAAAAAGGTTCAAGACTCAAAATAATGGTCTGAGTCATTGCATACTGCTGGAAAACAGCATTGGTTAAGAAAAGTCTCTGGGTTAGCTGAGCCAAGCAGATGGGTCAACCATATGCAGCAGGGAATTTCTGGGTTTCCTAGACCATCCCATTTGAGAAGAGGGCTCAAAAGAAGAACAAGCCAGAAGTAACCGATTGGAGTTCCACAGCCAGAGAGTGAATAAGATGACAACCAGGATGTTGAAACAAACATCACTGGATTTAGAATTATAATACCATCTGGGTCCAACTGCAGGCTGCGCCACTTACTGGGTGTTCGGCTATTTTTTTTTTTTTTTAGACAAAAGAAATGTATGCTTTTTATTGTTAGGAATTATGTAAATCTTAGAAATTAAATCTGCACATCAGCACTTTGAGGACACAATTTAGCAAAGAGATTAAAGATTCTGTTTTTAATAAGGTAAAGAGAAATAGTTAATCTTAATTTATTTCAAATTACATAATGTAGCCAAGGATTGAGAAGAATCAAGCTGTACTGTAAGCTCCTTCTGTGAGTTAATCTACCTTTTTATAAAAGCTTATAGCCACTTTGTAAGCTGTCTGGGCTGCCTTACTTCATTTTGCAGAAATAAATAAATAAATAAATCGTAATTCTTTTAAGCTGTAGCTGGGTCAAAGCTCAGTTTTATGCCAAGAGTAGTTTAGACTTGGATAATGAAAAATTGCCCTGAATTTTAAATTAAACTTAAATTTAGTATACATACATGTTTCAGCGTATCTGAAAAATATACATTAAATTTCTTGAATGATGAGCCTATTATCCTCCATTTAAAAGGATGAAAATTGGGGACGCCTGGGTGGCTCAGTGGTTGAGCGTCTGCCTTTGGCCTAGGGCGTGATCCTGAGTCATGGGATCGAGTCCCACGTCAAGTTCCCTGCATGGAGCCTGCTTCTCCCTCTGCCTATGTCTCTGCCTCTCTCTCTCTCTCTCTCTCTCTCTCTCACTAATAAATAAATAAAATCTTTTTAAAAAAAGATGAAAATGGTAAAAAGCATGGTTATATTACCTAAAAACAAAGCAGAACTCCTGTTTTGCCCCCCCTACTTCCTTTCCCTTCCCCGGTGTAACAATGTTATATGCTCTTTCTTTCCTCACTATACCAGCTGGTCACCTTTTGACTTTGTATCTTCATTTTGCTGCCTTTTATCCTTGACTTTATTAACATCACTCTTTCCTAGTACATCTTTTTTGTTGTTGTTTTTTTCCTCTCTGATCACTTCTTAGACTTCTACATGTTCCACATTTGTGTTTTTTTTTTATCTGTTTCCCCTTTAAACTGTTGCTCCTTTCTTGTTTTTCTACTGAAATCACTGAATTTTGGGGGGCACCTGGCTGGCTCAGTCAGAAGAGCATGCTACTCTTTATCATGGGGTCATGAGTTCGAGCCCCACCTGGAGGGGCAGAGACTACTTAAATAAATAAACTTTAAAAAAAGATTTAAGATTTTAAGAGCATGATCTCCCTTTGGCTCAGGGCATGATCCTGTGGTCCTGGGATCAAGTCCTGTATTAGGCTTCCCACAGGGGGCCTACTTTTCCCTCTGCCTATGTCTCTGCCTCTCTCTGTCTCTCGTGAATAAATAAATAAAATCTTTAAAAAAAAAGATTGTATGTATATATATATATTTTAGAGAGAGAAACCACAAGCAGGGGGAGAGAGAGTGACAAGCAGACTCTGCACTGAGTGTGGGCCCCCACACAGAGCTCGATTCCATGACCCTAAGATCACGACCTGAGCTGAAACCAAGAGTCCGACACTCAACCAACTGAGCCACCCAAGCACCCCATAAATAAACAAATTTTTTTAAAAATCACCTAATTTTCTTTTTTAAACTTATTTTATGGTAAGAACATAACATGATTCTACCCTCTTAACAAATTTTTAATGATACATTATTGTTGACTGTATATACAATGTGATACAGCAGATCTCTAGAGCTTATTTGTCTTGCTTAACTGAAACTTTCTGTTCTTTGAACAGTAACTCCAAAGAAAACATGCAAATGACCAATCGAAATAGAAAAGATTGGTCAATATCACGAATCATCAGGGAAATGCAAATTAAAAGACAATGAGATATCACCACACGTCTACCAGGATGGCTATGACCAAAAAACAAAAGGCAAATGTTATCGAGGATATAAAGAAATCAGAACCCTGGTGTGCTGTTAGTGGGAATGCAAAATGGCAAACCATTATGGAAAACAGTATGGAGGTTCCTCAAAATATTAAAAATAGAACTACTGCTTCTGTATATTTATTAAAAGAACTAAAATTAGTGGGGCACCTAGGTGGCTCAGTCAGTGGCTAGCTCAGCATCCAATTCTTGATTTTGGCTCAGGTTATGATCTCAGGGTGTTGGGATCAAGCCCCATGTTAGCGGGGAGTCTGCTTGTCTCCTTATCTCTCTATCCCTTCCCTTGCTCACGTACTCTCTCTCAAATCAACAAACAAATCTCTTTAAAAAAGAACTAAGATTAGTATCTCAAAAAGATATTAGCACTCCCATATTTCCTACAGCCTAATTCACAATAACCAAGATGTGGAAACAACCTAAACACCCGTCAACAGATGAATAGAGGGGCGCCTGGGTGGCTCAATCAGTTGAGTGTCTGCCTTCGGCTTGGGTCATGATCCTGAGGTCCTGGGATTGACTCCTGCCTTGGGCTCCCACTCAGCGGGGAATCTGCTTCTCCCTCTCCCTCTGCTCCTGCTCTCTCCCTTTCGAAAATAAATAAATAGAATCTTTTTAAAAAAAACAGATGAATGGATAAAGAACATGTGGTCTATACCACAATGGAATATTATTAAGCTTTTAAAAAGGAGGAAATCCTGTAATCAGTGACAACATGAATAAACCCTGAGGACATTATAATAAGTGAAATAAGCCTTGATTAATAAGTCATAGAAAGATAAATACTACATAATTTCACCTATATGAGGTATCTAAAATCAAATTCATAGAATCAAATAGCGCAACTGTAGTTTGAATTCTACTCTATAACTATGGGCATAATATTCACCCTCTGACTCTGTGATCATATGTCAGTTAAAATAGAAATACTTAGAACATCCCACAATGATTTTGAAGACTCAATATGAATTTCCTGGCATATAGTAAATAGGCAATAGTCTGTACAGGCTGCCATAACAGAATACCATTAACAGGGTGACTTATAAACAACAGAAGTCCTCACAGTTTTGAAGACTGGGAAGTCCAAGGTCAAGGTACCAGCAGATTCAGTGTGTGGTAAGGGCCCAATTCCCAGTTCATAGATGGCCATCTTCTTGCTGTGTCCTCATATGTCTGAAGGGGTGAGGGAGCTCTCTGGAGTCTCCTTTATGACCTAATCACCTCCAAAGGCCCCGCCTCCTAACACCATCACATTGGAGATAATTGGTTTTAACATGAATCTGGAGCATGGATGGGGACAAACATTTAATCTACGGCAGCAATTCATAATCGATTATCACTTTGACCCTTTCTTGGACAACTGCTGCCAGTGTCACGTCCGAAATTTTTCTTAACAAGTTTACCTCCACCTGGATTCCACAGGTAAAGCACTCCCCCTATCTCCTGCGTGCAAGGAAGCTTCACTGGTCCAAGTCTGCAATCTTCAGATTCACCGTCTTCCCCAGACAAATAAGAATGTATCTGTAGCACAATTATGCTTCTGTTCATAGAGGTCCCAGCTCACTAAACAGCTCTCAACTGGCAAGGATCTAGGTGGAGAATGGCTACATAATAAATGGAAAGCTTTAAATTAATGAACAACTCCAACTTGACAGCATACTTGTTGAAAGTAATGAATCCTTATCTAGAAGACAATAAAGGAAAAAGAGATCCCCAGCCAGATGCATTGAGAGTTGCTATGTGTGAGAATTCCGGCTGTTGCTTTACCTGTTTAACACAGGGAAACCCACTAATGTCCTTAAGATTCAGTTTCCTATTTTATAAAACAAGAATAATGAATCTTATATCTCAACACTCTTATGAGGATTAAAGGGAATTACAGGAAGCGAACATCACTTGCCTAGGGTCCATCTAACATGTTAAAAACAATTAACGCAGGCTGAATCCAAATGGTCTCAAATATAACCACACTTTAAATGTTTTGTTCCAAAATTCTAAAAACAAAATTTGTAATTAAAAAGTTGCCAGGAAGGGGACCCTGCCTGGCTCAGTGGGTAAAACACACAACCCTTGATCTCAGGGTTGTGAGTTTTAGTCCTGCACCAGGAGTGGAGTTTACTTTTTAAAAAAAAAAAAAAGTTGCCAGCAAGATAATGATTAGGAGGCAGCATAGCATAGTGTTAAAATCACAGACTTCTGATTTAAACAGTTTGAATTTGAATCCTAAATCCACAGTTACTTTAAACAACTTACCCTCTCTTTGCCCCAGTTTATAGAATGAGAATAATCACAGTACCTACTTCATTAGACTGTTGACAGGATGAAGGGAGAAATTTTAATGGAACGCATTAGAGAATGCCAGGCACATAATTCCCCAGTAAATGATAGCTATCATTACTCGGGAACATCTGAATTTTATTTTCCTTTGCTGGTCATCTGATAAATTAGGTATTAAATGTACTGCTGAAGTCAGCAATGAAAAACATTTTAGTCTCAGTCAATTCTACATTATTTATAAGTAAAAGTACAGGGGGGAGAAATAACTGTTTTTACACCATAAAATATTCATTAGGAGAAAATAATATTTCAAATGTCAGTTTCACCTCACTCTCTAATTCCATCCCACTGAAATTGTTTTTGTAGGCTCAAAAATCTACTCATTAGAAAAACAGACTGACAAATCCCATCTTGATTTTACCTTAAGTAAAAAGTAGTATCTCACAAATAGTATCAACACTATCTTGAAAACTACCTATCTGAATTTATTAGAAACAATCACAAGGACACACATATGCATGTACACACACACACACACACACACACACACTCACTCACTCACACATCTCTCCTGAAAAACAAAAATAACTAAAGTAGATGGAACTACTTGTTGAGTAGGTTATATGGACTTGATCAGTCAATGCCAACTATCAGCAATACACCAGGGTGAAACTACAAATTTGGGAACAACATAACTTTCCTGCCCTTTATCTAGGTAATTCCACAGACGTTTCTTTGATTATTTTTGTTTGAATGACCTGGAGAATAAGCTATGAAATCGAAGCATGTATGGTCCCTATAAGATAGCATAGGATGAAAATACAAAATGGCTCAATAAATATTTAGCTAGGTTCCTAGGTGGCTCATTACTGGCAAGAAAGGTACCACCTACTCACCCGAGTTTTTCAGGTCAGAATCATGGGGCTCAGCTACTTTGCCTCTTAAAAAGGCTCCTCTCTGACACAGGCAGAGGCAAAACATCAAGGCGACAGAACCTGCTAGTTTGAACTAGTGTAGTTTGTCTTGCACTTTTATGGCTCAATTCAGATTCTTTCTTTTTGACAGGAGAGGTGACTACTGTGATTTATTGCTACTAACCAGACTCAAAAGTCAGTAACCTTGATTCTCAAGCCAGACTTTGTGTCTCAAAACACTGTCTCTAAAATGATGCATTTTCCAAACAACTTGACATGAGTAAAAATGAACATATAATCAAATCATCATTGATCATTAAAAAAAAAATTTAAGCATTAAAGAACAAATCTTTGCTTCATTTGGCTAAGAGTCCAACTTCAGAGATTCTTCATTAAATGTAATTACATTTTGAAAATGAAAAAATGTTTAGTTTCAAATATTTAAACCATGGCTATTTCACCAATAACTATCACAGAAAGTAAGAAAATCAGAAAACAATTAACTAAGTGATCTCATTTAAATAACTATTTAATGATTGAGCTTACTGGGATGCCTGGGGTGGCTCAGTCAGTTCAGCATCTGCCTTCAGCTCAGGTCAGGATCTCAGGGTCCTGGAATAGAGCCCCACGTCGGGCTCTCACGCATCAGAGACTGCTTGTCCCTCTGCCCCTCACCCTCCTTGTGCTCTCTCTCCCAAATAAATAAATAAAATCTTTAAAGATTTAGCTTATTAATCAAGATACCATTCTTTACAATAGTTGGTAGAACTCTATTATCTCCCTAGAGCAAGGATCAGCAAACTTTTTCTTTAAACGGCCAGGTAGACATTGTAGGTGTATGGGCCATAAATCTCTCTCAACTTCTCAAATTATGCTGTTGTAGCACCAAAGCAGCCATAGATAATATGTACACAAGTGAGCATGGCTGAGTTCCAATAAAACTTTATCAATGGACATTGAGATTAGAATTTCTTATAGTTTTTACAGATCCACAAAATATTGTTCTTCCTTTGATTTTCTTCAACCATTTAAAAATATGAATATAACTCTGAGATAATAAGCTATATAAAACAAGGTGGCAGGCCAAAGCCCTGCTTTAGCTAACTCCTGTTCTAGCCACAGCACAGGAACGGCACCTCTACCTTAGGCATATTGTCATATAAAGAGAGAGAGGATCCTATGCTCGCAAGAGGACATGCTTGGAACCCCAGTGCCACCAAAACCACAAATTGTAGCAAAATCCTGGAGGGTTACCTTAAAGTCTTTCTCTCCTTTTTTTTTTTCCTTCAAAGGTATCTTTAAACACAAACAATGCTACAAAGAATCTAATAATCAAAAACTTACCCAGAGACCAAACTAATGCATTCAAAAGAAGAACTGAATAATATTGTCATTAGTTATATCTTTTTCTCTTCATTCATTCATTCATTTATTCATTCATTCATTCATTCATGTAGTAGACTTTTAGGGTATCTGTTCTGTGCACAGTGCCCTGAGACGTGCTGGGGATGCAGAGATGAGTAAGACACAGTTCTTGCCCTGTAGGAGTAAAGAGTCTCGCAGGGGAGACAGGTAGACTCGGGACTCCACCACACTGTGCTGTCGTCCTCCACCACGCTGTGCTGTGTACAGCCATCCTCATTCCATCTCGGGAGGACCCAAGTCAAAGGCCCAGCCCACACCTGGTGCCAAGGGTTCTCCAGTATAATATCTACACTGGGTCTCAAGGAAAGAGTCAAATATGACAGATAAAGGTGAGCTAGAGCAGCATCAGCTAAGATTACTGGCAAAAGCCCTTGGCTAAGTAAGCCTGACACAATTTCCTAATTTAAACTTCTGTATAAATTTACCTTAAGTAGGTTGTGGGATCCACCTCCCTGGAATTTGGATCTGGGATGTTCATGGACTAAGTGAGGAGACTAATAAGTAATAACAAAGAGGGCCTTTTTATGTTTTATTTGATCAAAAAGCCCAATGTTTAAAACCTCCAGCACTTCTAGTGGGAGTAAATATTCAGTCGCTGAAGTATTCACTGGTTGGAAGCCGTTTTGATAGCCTTTTTGCGTTTATCCTGTTATTTTTGATTTTACCCATGTGGCATCATACTATATAATTCCTCTTTCTTCTCGGTGTTTTACACCTTTTAAATGTTTGTAGACTGTTATTATCACTCCCCTGAGTCACTTGTAAGCAAAGCTAGACGTCCTTTGCTACTTTAATCTTTCCTCATAAATTAATTCCATTGTTCCCTTAATAATTTGTATTATTTATTTTCTCCTCACTGGATTCTTTTTTCAATTTTCTGAATCTCTCTCTTAACGAAAGGTCCACAACTGAGCCACTCATACTAACAATAAAAACAGAGAATGTATTAGTTTAATTATGGCTGTTTTTATAAATCTAATTTGTCTTGACTTTTATTTTCTAAATATTCTCTTTCCCAAATTGAATTTTGAAAAAATATCTGGTACAAGGTATCTTCTTTTTCTTTCAATAAAATTCATTTGCGTTTAGGACTTCTGCTTTTGTTTTTGTTTTTTAATTCTAAGTCACCCAAAAGGTTACACTCATATATTTTTTTTTCTTCTCCATTGGTCTCTGTCCTTTTCTGTTTGGTAAATACAAATTATTTTCTGGTCTTCTGAACACTGCTGAAATTGATTTGGCTGTTTTTATTTAATGAAAATATTCGCTTAAATGTTATGCAAAACACATTTTTAAAAATTCCATCCTACAGTCTTTGAAAAATGCATAAAAATAGTATTTTCTTATTTTCACAAAAATAAAGTCCTCTTTTCCTCAAGAATCTCAAAGATCTTTATAAACCAACTTGGGGTAAATATTAGGAATGGGCTTAGAATAGCCGTGTTCTATCATGTTTAGAGTTGACCGCTGAGAATCTTGATTTTCTCCACACAAAACTCAATAGTTGTGCTACTTCTCATCACTATGTAGGGATGAGAGCCTTTGCCACTGACAGGGGAGAGGTAAAGTGACCCAATGGCCAAGCCCAGGACCAGGGCCTACCCCAGACTAGAACTGGTTCTAGGGCTTCTCTCCTATCTAACAAACAAGACAAATACATACATTTTGCCCCTTCTGTAGGATTCCGTGTAGATGTCAAATCAATGTAAAATTCATAGCTCTAAATTAGAACAATGTAATAAGGCACACTGAGAGGTCAGCACATCTTTACAGATGGTGGCTCTCCTCACCAATGGGGAATATTTACAAAATAATTCCAAATGATGTATAATGGGAAATTCATAAACAGTTCCTTATGAAAAGTTTGGAGGGGATCCCTGGGTGGCTCAGTGGTTTAGTGTCTGCCTTTGGCCCAGGGCCTGATCCTGGAGTCCCAGGATCGAGTCCCACGTCAGGCTCCCTGCATGGAGCCTGCTTCTCCCTCTGCCTCTGTATCTCTCTCACTCTCTGTGTTTCTCATGAATAAATAAATAAAATCTTAAAAAAAGAAATGTTTGGAGAAGGAGGTTGAAAATTTTTAGATGAAAATATTGAGAAAAGTTTTTAAACGCCTGTGGTTTTCACAGGAATTGTAGAGGAGAGTAGGCCATTTAGATAGTGTTAAAGGGTATTTAAGTTTGTTGGTTTGGCTGAGTGGAAAGCATATTGTCTTCGGGTTCAATTCTCTGGAGTTTTTAATTTACCACTTATGCAACCTGGTAAAAATCAGATGACAGGTAACAGAAAATGGACAGTAGGGATCCCTGGGTGGCGCAGCGGTTTGGCGCCTGCCTTTGGCCCAGGGCGCGATCCTGGAGACCCGGGATTGAATCCCACGTCGGGCTCCCGGTGCATGGAGCCTGCTTCTCCCTAGGCCTATGTCTCTGCCTCTCTCTCTCTCTCTGTGTGTGACTATCATGAATAAATAAATAAAATCTTAAAAAAAAAAAAGAAAATGGACAGTATTGGGCAAACATTACTGATAAACTGAACAACCTCATATGATCTGTGTATATGATCTATTTTCTTTTCTTTAGTAAAATGGCAATCAAATGACTTAGCATGAGCAACTTTAAGAATATTCCCCTAGGTAGCTGAAAAAAATTGATGTACCTGATAGGGTTAATAGCATTCTCCCATTAAGTGTCAGACAATAGTATAGTTGCAATATAACGTATACCAAACTGTTCTAACAAGTTAATTGTAGGTTCAGACACTTCTCATCTCATCATCACTGCTGAGAACGCATGTCTTCTTTGAACTTCAATAAGTAACTCCACACTGGAAGACTGCTCGAAGATATTATTCTGAATAAATGTATGGCAAGACAAGTTGGCGATTTTCTCATGGAGTCTTTATACAGCCCTCAAAACAACCTACGCAAGATACCCTTCCAGGCTAACGTAACCGCCTTATGAACAGAAGAATGCAATGGAACTCTCAGACAGTTGACTCTGATTTCACCCAGTGATAGGTGTGAAAAAAACCATCTGAGCAATAAGAAATGATAAATAAAAAGTTACTCGGCAAAAGTAAAACTGCACAAAATACCAACATTTGTTGTAACTTCAAACAATCTGGTGTCTCAGTCCAGCAGTTGAGAACCCAGGATGTCCAGGGAAGTGAGAGGACATCAGGAGTAGCAGCTTCTGGACCAGCACACAGAAACCATCCCTCAGGAAACTGTTGGGGGATGCCTGGGTGGCTCAGCAGTTAAGTGTGTCTGCCTTTGGCTCAGGGAGTGATTCTGGGGTCCCGGGATCAAGTCCCACATCGGGATCCCTGCATGGGGCCTGCTTCTTCCTAAGCCTATGTCTCTGCCTCTCTCTCTCTCTCTGTCTCTCATGAATAAACAAATAAAATCTTTATTAAAAAAACCAAAAAAAAAAACCAAACAAACAAAAAACTGCTCTGGAAGCGACATCCTTCTTCACCACTCCTTGCCACCTGCAGCTGCACACAGAAGCTCCTGGAAACTGGTGCCTTTACTCCAACCATGACTATTACCCCAGTCAGTAGAAAGGAATGGACCAGTTTTCAGCACCTACTGTACATCAGACCCTATGGTAGGCATCGAGGGTAGCAAAACGAGTAAGACTCACTCCCTGTTCTCAAGATGCTGAGACCAACATGGGAGAAAACCCTGCAAACAGATCCTTGTAAGACTGTGTGACAGGGGCTGTGATACGGGGATGCACGGCTTCTACGACAGCACCAGGGGGGACACACTTCTGTCGGAGAGTTTCCTGAAGGAGGGAAAATAGAAGCTCGCCAGCGAAGAAGAGAAGAGTAGGAGTGAAGTATGGGGTTACAGCAGCTGTCCACTAGACTGTAAGAAGCTGCAAAGGGCAGGAAGGGGGGCGCTTGAACCTGCTAACGGCTGGAGGATACTGAGAAGTTGCCTAATCTCTCCGTGTCTCACTTTTCTCTTCTGTAAAATGGGATAATAAACACAGGATGGATGTCAGAATTAATGAGGTGATACACTGGAAAGGCTCTGTAAACTGAAAAGCTTTAAAAATGTTACTGCTTTCACTGGGACAGTTCTTCCTCGGCCTCCTCACTTTGCCCTAATTTTGCCACAAAATGAGAAAAGGGAGATGTATAAATAGCGTGAAAAAATGATCCAGGTGGAACAGCAATAAATTGCTGATGCTGACCAAAATTCCCTTTGCATGCGCAACACCTGTGGTCCCTCTGTTCAGGGAATATTTGAAAATTAAGAGAGTGATCCCTAAAGCTCTGCTTCCTCACGCTTTTCACATGGAAGATAATCCAGAGTTGCTTCCCAAGGAAAGGGACTGAACTCTGATCCAGTGAAAAGACTCCTGTGAGCTTTTTACAAACTGGCAACAACTCATTCACTCATACAATTCACCCTGGTATGATGACTGGTAAAACCTTTTATAGGAGGATCTTGCATAGTTGTGAAACTTATGTTTAAAAAAAATTGAGGAAAAGCTGAAAAGGCTTATCAAAAACCAAAAACCAAAATGAAACAAAACAAAACCCACTCACTTTTCAATGAATAGAAAAAAATATACCCATGTTAAAAATTAAAAGGGATTGGTTTCTCATCGTGGAAGACAGAAATTTAAAATAAACATTCATTCTTTCTATTATGAGAAACTGGATGTAGAAGTGTTTTCGGGTTTTTGCTATCTCCATGGAGCTCAAGATAAATTGTTTACCCACAGAAGCCTTTTTTTTTACTTGTGCTGTTAGCTTAACATGGAACGCCTATTCTCTGCTCACTATCATATGCCCACTCTCCCTTCGACACCCAAATCTATTTCATCTCCTTTTTGAACTACACATGCTGGTTTATTCCCATGAACACTGCTTCTTTTTGGCTTCTTCACACACACCCCCCATCTGCCTTTCAATTAGTAGATGCTCAGTAACTGTTTGCTAAATAAGTGGGTTATTGGAGGGTAACAAATATGCCTTCTGATCTGAGCAGGTGCAGTGGGAGGATATACTGCTTCCAGAGAAGGGGTAAAGGAAAGTGCTGTCACTCGGGAAAAACTAGAAGGCAATGTGAAAAAGTAGGTGAAGACCTTACCAGTAGTTACAGTTTTCTTTCCCTGCTACCACTGAGGACGTGGCCACCACCTCCCTGGAATTCCCAGGAATGTCTCTTGGGTTTCCTTAGGCGGTGTGGTGAGAAGGTCAAAAATCAAGTATAAACTTAATCTCAATTTATATACATTTTTTAATGACTGTGTAAGTTAATAGGAACCTGGTGAAATGGTCTGTTGGGTAATGAAACCCAAAAAACCAGCAAGATTCTCTACTCTTGGTATTGCAGCTATATAGAGTATTTTTTAGAATGTTAGATGATGTAAAATTATAGCCTCTAATTTTTACTTTAATATGATTTGTATAATTTTATTGGAAAACTCACTTTTTTTAAATATTTTATTTATGAGAGGCACACAGAGAGAGGCAGAGACGTAGGCAGAGGGAGAAGTAGGCTCCATGCAGGGAGCTCAATGTGGGACTCGATCCCAGGATCCCAGAATCACAACCTGAGCCAAAGGCAGACAGTCAACCACTGAGCCACACAGGTGCCCCAGGAAAAGTCATTTGTTACTAATTACTTTAAATTAAATGCATCCCAAAATCTATAAGAATGTTCTTTATACTCTAACATATGTTTTCACCTTTGATCTTATTTTCAATCTTCTCTGATTTCAACTTTTTACTGGGACTCCTCGAATATATTAATCTGATGTTTTTCAACCAAACCAAGCAAAACACATGGCTAACACTAAAAGAAAACCTCTGCACATTTTTTTTTACCTTCTTTTCCCTTTCTTAATTCTTTATTATTGTGCTTTTATATCTATATTTCAGGATAAAAACAGAGGATCTAATGAAAAATATGGGTTGGAGAAAAGAGGATGCCCCTGATTTCCCTACATTGAGCAGTGTCGAACCTTTCATTCGATAGCCCTGTCACTCATTCCTTCTCTGGAGGAGCTCAGAGTAAAGCACCATAACTCTACCACTGCCCCCCACCATATGTGCTTCTGGTCAGTCCTTTGATCTATCACATTTCTCTGGTATCCTAGCATATCCACTCCTCCGAAGTCCTTCATTCCTGGGCCATTATCTCTACTGTCAATGCCATTTCATGTCATTTTGTGCCCTTTCCATCTTCCTGTATTTGACCTCCTTCAACAGCCCCATGTGGCAGTGGGTTTGAGGAAGCCATTTGGTACAAACCTGACATAAGGTGGGCAACTGAAAAGAAATGGGCCAATTCCCTTTCTTAAGAATCGAAAATAGGTCTAAGGAAAAGTTGGTCCCTCTTAGTGTGACTAAACCTATAGGCTTATGAATACAAATTCAGAGGTGATGGGAGTAGTGAGGTTTTCTATCATGTGGACTCAAGGGCAGGGAAAGTTGCTCTACAGAGAGAGAAGAATGAAGGAGTGAGTCTTGGGTGGTCTTCCAATATTCCTTCCTTCAGACATACCAGCCTTCCTGTTCTTGAAGCCAGTGAGACAACCTGGATTTCCCCTTTAGGACTTAGGTTTATGTTGCCTATTTGTCTCACTTTTAGCCAGAAAGAGCCTTTATCAATAAACACACATTCATCAAAATCAAGGTTTTATTTTGGAGGATGTTGAAAATCTAAAGCTAGCCAAAGACCATAAACATTAGGAAATAAAGAGAAATTGTCACTCTGACTTCATCCAATATGAGAAATAACCTAGTGTCCTAGAAAAAAAAAAACAGGCTGAGGAAATCTACTCTCATAAAGTATTGAAATTTATTCTCATAAAGTATGTTTGGGACTGAGAGAAATTGAGACAGAAAAATATGGAAGACAGTCAGTAGCTCTGCAGCTGACAATTTATTTCTTCCACTTGTTATGCAATTACTCCCACCTCTCCTCACCATTGCCAGTCAGTGGGCTCTTCTGATAACTAAGTAAATAGAAACTGTGGAGAATGTTTCTGGGGTAAGAGTAGAGGAGAAAGTCTGAGAGTAGGTGGCAAAGAAAATTGGCTTCCAGTTTCAGAAAAGATTATTGCCTGTAATGATACAAGTGACACAAGTGGCAGACTGGCTGGAGCACACAGGTACGTCACTGAACATACTCAAGGATGTGTGTGCGTGTGAAGGCAGGGGGATTCAGCTCCTGCAACAGCTGACCTGCTCTGAGGTGACAAACCAGGGGTCAGCCTTGCAAAATGCCTATGGACACATCAGATATAATCTGAAAACCTCCATGTTTGTCCATCATGTTAAAATGAGCCTTGGGGCAGCTGGGTGGTCCAATCGCTTCAGCATCTACCTTCGCTCAGGTCATGATCTCAGGGTCCTGGTATCAAGTCCCCAGTCGGGTTCCCTGCTCAACGGAGGGGGGGGGGGTCTACTTCTTCCTCTGCCCCTTCCTCTGCTCGTGCTCTCTCTCTCAAATAAATAAATAAAATCTTTTAAAAAATAAAAATACAATAAAATAAGGCTTGTTATTTAACAAGGTATCCAGGGGTTAATAAATAACTATAAGCTTCTCATAAATCAAATCTTTAGAATCCCTTCTTCTTTGTGGTGTCTTTCATAGCAATGTAGCATAATAGGTGTTGGTAATTGTGATATATTTTAGCTAATTTTCTAGTTCTCTGGGCAAGAACCATAGTATATGGTAGTGTTGATCTTTAGCAGATAACAGTAGTAATTATAACTAATCTCAATTGCCTTATTAAAGCTAACGAGAATGTGTAAGAAGGAAATATAAAATCAATAATAATATGAACGTATATATTTAGATTTTCACCCATAATTGCTTTACAAAATTAATTCTCCTGACAGAAATGTAGGATAGAAAAATAACTCTAGCGTAAAACAAATATAACATACTCACAAAGAATTTCTTTTCCTTTTTTTAGAAATGGTTATTTACTTCTTTCTGATTCTTTTTAATCTCTATGCCTAACGTGGGGCTTGAATTCATGACCCCAAGATCAAGTCACATGGTCTACTGATAGCTAGCTAAGTGCCCGTCTGATTTTTTTTTTTAAAGAACATTCAAAGAATCAGAAAACTTAGAAAGGTATAAAAAAATTAAAGTGAAAAAAAAAGTGAAAAAAAAAATTAAAGTGATCTAAATTATACCACACCCATTAATAATATTTCAAAAGTTCTTTCCAGACATTTTTTTTTCTGTTTGCAAGTCTAATACTTTGGGGACTGGAAGCATCTATGTCACCTGGAACTCATTTGAAATGTTGAATCTCGGACCCCAGCCCATACCTACTGAATCAGAATTTTAATAAGATTCTCCAAGTGATTTGATGTACACTAAAGTGGAGAACTACTTACTAGGTAGACTATTAGTTTGCTTTACCATAATGTTGAACCAGAACTTTTTTGGTAACAGTTTTATTGAGATATAATTCACATACCATAGGATTCACCCATTTAAAGTATACAAATTGGGGTACCTGGGTGGCTCAGTTGGTTAAACATCTGCCTTCAGCTCAGGTCATGATCTTGGGGTCCTGGGATTAAGCCCCATATCAGGCTCCCTGCTCAGTGGAGAGTCTGTTTTCCCTCTCCCTCTTCCCACCTCCTCCTACTCATACTCTCTTTCTCTCTCTCAAATAAATAAAATTTTTTAAAAAATAAATAAATAAAAAATAAAGTATCAGTAAATCAGTTTTTAGTATATTCATAGCCTTTTGTAACTATCACTACTATCAGATTCTAGAACATTGTCATCATCCTCCCAAAAAGCCCATACCCATTAGGAGCTAGTCCCCACTCCTGCTTTCCCCAAGACCCCAGCAATCATTAATCTATTTTCTGTCTCTAAAGATTTGGCTATTTTGGAAATTTTATATAAATGGAATCATACAATATGTGGTCTTTTGTGGCTGGCTTCTTCCACTTAGCATAATGTTTTCAATATTGATCATGTTGCAGCATACATCAGATATATCAGTACTTCATTTCCTCTTATAGCTAAATAATATTCCATTGTATAGATATATGACATTTTGTTTAACCATTTATCAGTTGATGAGATTTCTTTTCACTTTTTTGGCTATTATGATATTCATGTGCATGTTTTTGTATGGACATATATTTTCATTTCCCTTTGGTACATAGCTAGGAATGGAATTGCGGAGTCATATGGTAAATATCTGTTTAATTGTTTGAAGTCCAGACATTTTTCCAAAGTAGTGCCACCATCTTACATTCCTATCAGCAGGATATGAGAGTTTTGATTTCCTAAATCCTCAACAGCACTTGTTATTATCTGACTTTCTGGTTCTAGCCATCCTACTAGATGTGAAGTGGTATCTCACTGTGGATTTGATTTGCATTTCACTGATGATTAATGATGTTGAGTATGTTTTCATGTGTTCATTGGCCATCTGTATATCTTTCTTAGAGCAATGTCTCTTCTGATCCTTTACTTAAATTGGATTGTCTTTTTATTACTGACTTATAAGAGCTCTTTATATATGCCACATATAGATCCTTAACAGATATATGATACTGTCTCTCATTCTGTGGGTTGTGTTTTCACTTCTTACTGATGTCCTTTGAAGCCCAAAAGGTTTAAATTTTATCTTTGATGAAATCTAACTTATCTATTTTTTTTCTCTTGTTTGTGCTTTTGGTGTTTTTACAAAGCAATCATTACCCAAGGTCAGGAAGATTTATAGCTATATTTTCTTCTAAGAGTTTTATAGTTTTAACATTTAGGTCTTGGATCTTGTGTGAGTTAATTATTCTATACAGTGTAAGGGAGAGGGACCAATTTCATTCTTTTGCATGTAGATATCCAATTGTTGCATTACCACTTGTTGAAAAGACTATTCTTTCCCCCATTGAATGGTCTTAGCATCCTTGTTAAAAAATCAGTTGACAACATATGCAACAACATGGATGGATCTAGAGGGTATTATAATGTTAAGTGAAATAGGTCAGAGAAAGACAAATATCATATGATTGCACTAATTTAAGAAACAAAACAAATGAACAAAGAAAAAAAGAGACAAAAAAACAACAGCAACAACAAACTCTTAACTATAGAGAATACACTGATGGTTACCATAGGGGAGGAGGGTGGGGGGGATGAGTGAAACAGGTGAAAGAAATTAAGAGTAATTTGCCACAATGAGCATTGAGTAATGTATAGAATTGTTGAATCACTACATTGTACACCTAAAATTAATACAACACCGTATGTGAATTATACTGGAATTAAAAATTTAAAAATAAAAGATAATTAACTAAACAACTGCAGATAGTTAATTAAGGAAATGTATATTTCTGGATTCTCAGTCCTATTTCCTGGTCAAGGTGTCAATTCTTAGACCAGTCTTCCATTGGTTTAAATAATGTAGCTTTGCAGTAAGTTTTGAAATTGAGAAATGTGAATCCTCCAAACAACTTCTGTTATTTGTTTTCAAGATTTTTTGGTTATTTTGAGTCCCTTACATTTTCACAGGCATTTTAGGAGCAATGTGCTGATTGCTGCAAAGAAGCAAGCTGAGATTTTGATAGGGGTTGCACTGAGTCTATAGATTAATTTGAGGACTATTGCCATCTTAATAATAATATGCCTTCCAGTCCATGAATTATAGGAAGTCCTTATACTTATTTAGCTTTTCAATTTTTTTCACACTGTCTTATAATTTTCAGCGTACAAGCCTTACATTTCTTTTTTTAATTTATTCCTAAGCATTTTTTCTTTTTGATACAATTATAAGTGGAATTGATTTCTTTTTTTTTAAGATTTTATTTATTTATTCATGAAAGACACACATAGAGAGAGGAAGAGACATAGGCAGAGGGATAAGCAGGCTCCCCACAAGGAGCCCCATGTGGGACTCAATCCGGGACCAAAGCTGGATCACACCCTGAGCTGAAGGCAGACGCTCAACTGCTGAGCCACCAGGCATCCCAGTAGAGTTGATTTCTTAATTTAATTTTCATATTGTTCATTGATAGTGTACAGAAATACAATTTGATCATTGTATATTAGTTTTTTTTTTATTTTGCAAACCTGATAAACTCATTTATTAGTGCTAATCCTTTTTTAATGGATTCCTTAGGATTTTCTAAGTACAAGTTTATGTCACCTGCAAACAGATAGTTTTACCTCTTCTTTTCTAATCCTGGTGTCTTTTATTTCTTTTTCCTGCCTAATTACCCTGGCTAGAAACTACTGTACAATGCTGAATAGCAGTTGTGGGAGTGGACCTTCTTGTCTTGTTCATGACCTTAACAGCCAGCCAATGATTGGACAAGGATTTTAATTGCCTTGAACCAACAATCTCCTGGCCTTTGCTGAGGGACTCTATGTGTATATTGGGGGACATTTATAATTCTTTGAAAGTTTACAAAGCTGCTTAGTGCCTTCCCTTCCTGCTTGTACAGAGCCTCAAGATCAGCCAAACATGAGAAATTAGGAGATTCTCTGGTCTTTTTTGACATGATTACAACCTTGCATGTATATGTGGCCTTCTAGGTCTCCTGGACTACAGCAGAGCTTTTCAAAAAAGTCCTATGGACATCTTGCTTCTTGCATCTTCCTTGTAAATTTTCGGCCATACTCTTGTCTACTCCAGTTGGCACTTGCAGCTTCAGAAAGCTGTGATACTAAACAACTGTCAGTGATTATTTTTTACCTGCAGGACGAGCTCCAAATAAGGTCAAATAAAAACAATGCCCTGCGAATAAAGTTTTTCTAAGGAACTGTAAGACAAGTCAAACAATGACAATGCTCTGGAGATGGGACTTCTTAAAAGAGTTCAAAACTTATGATACCCAGTGCAGAGACTGGTAGGCTGCCATTTTCTACAAGGCCATCACAGAGCTGGGGACAGAAGATGGGTATAGGACAAGTAAAAATGCCATAAATCTCACTGTTCTAAGATTCAACAATTTTTCTTGAATAGATGCTTCTCAGCTTTTTGCAAGCCCCTGGTAAATTTCCAGGACTCTGAAAAAGTTGATTTTGATTACTTTTACCAGCTCTCATTGCTTTTAAGGAAGTGCAATTTTTGAAAGTCCATTCCAGAAGTGTTTTCTCCTCTCAAACTTTTAAAAATAAGTATTTTAGTACTTACTTCTACACTAAAAAAACCCACAAAAGAACAGAATGTGACATTTCTTGCACTGATCTTCAGTCTAGAAGCACTTGTAGGTCACAGTATTAAAATGTAGGCAAGAAAGTGCAGTTACCTTAATTCATCCTAGCATTAAAGTAAAACTCACTCTATTTCTTGAATGAATAAGTGAATTGGTACAGGAGTGGGTGAATGAATGAGTGAACGTATGCATAAATGATGAATATCCATCCTCCTAGGGATTTCAAGTGTCATCAGGAGAGGCAGGTTGGCTGCCTCCCAAAATGCCTTCTAGAGAGACAATCATTATCTTGGTGATTTTACTCTGGTGCCAAGTCTGGCCTTCAGAGCTGCAGACTCAGCTTAAAGCCAGTCTGTCAGCCTGTAAGTGGGGCCACATCTCTCAGACAGCTTCTCATTAACCCAGCTCAGAGAGATCGGAATGCCAACATATTAATTTACAATAGGAACTATAAATGCCATGAGGACCATAATATCAGCAGGTCTAGTGCCTTTTCCCCCTGTAGATAGACCTACATGGGAACACAAATCCTTTTGAGAAGTCTGCCAGACGAGCACACTGAGAAAAGGACAGTGAGAAATATTAGAGAATTCAAATGTTTAATGATAATTGAGCTATTGAGGTCTAAGAATGTATTAAAATCTTAACTTCTGCCTTGTTCCTGTTGTTTTAGGAGACTGGGAATTATAAAAAGGTAATCTTCCCAAACAATATCTCATGCTCCTCTTATCTAGAGGAATAACAGGCAGGGAGGTAGAAGAGACAGAGGGAAAAAGCACCCTCTTTATGCTCCTTTGGGCCACTCCCAGCCTTGGTACAGCAGGCTGAGCTCAGCAGGGGGTCAAGCTGGGAAGAGCCTCACTGGGAAGGAGAGATAGACGTTTAAACACGATGAGGGGGATCTCTGGGGGGCTCAGCAGATTAGCGTCTGACATTGGCTCAGGGCATGATCCTAGAGTCCTGGGATGGAGTCCCATGTCGGGCTCGACATGGAGCCTGCTTCTCCCTCTGCCTGTGTCTCTGCCTCTCTCTGTGTCTCTCATGAATGAATGAATGAATGAATGAATGAATGAATAAATAAATAAATAAATAAATAAATAAAATCTTTAAACACAATGAGGAAGTAGTCTGAACCAGGGAGTACACGGTTTCCCTGAGCTTGAGAAGGGTGAGAAGGGACAGAGTTTGGGATAGTGGTCTACAGTTGTCCTTTTGAAAGCTAGACATTCAGTGCCTCTCTTCTCAGCAGCCCCAGGTTCTCAAATGGACCATTCCAGCCACGAGAACAAAGGCCTACTGAAAACCAGAGACCCTCTGGTCCAGCCTGGGGACCCCATACAACTCTCCACCACAAAACACGACGAAGATTTAATCTCCCAGCTGTTCCTTACCCTTCTGGGGCCAAGGACTTCCCTCTCATGGGCAAGGCTTGATGGTACCCTCAGACCCCCTGTGCCGACTTCCCTTTTAACAGATGCTGTTTCTGAACACCACCCCCCCTTTTGATATGGTTCATTCTTTAGGCTTACGTTAGCTTTATTCAAGGCTCTCCAATCAACTTTAGAGACAGCTGCCCTGACCCAATTTCGGGGAGACATCTCAGTTTTGCCACCACCTCTTGACTCTACCATTGTTTTGTATTTATGGGGTCTGCACTGAACAGGTTACTGTTGTATTTTGTGTCCAAATCCCCTGATCCTTCTCTTCTCCCCTACATCCTCTGTTTGCTATCCCCCTTATATTCTTCAATCCCCCTCAATTTCTAGAGTTAAAAACATTTTTTGACAGGCTTATCTACTCAGAACCTCCACTTCTTCCTTAGAAGACCATTTCTTTCATAGTAACACTTTGAAAGAGAAGCCAGGTGCTGTGTATTCAATCATCAAATGCTAATGAAATGCTAAGATCTGAGCACAAAAACTGCTGAACAGAAGATCTTGAAATGCTGGTTCATCTGAATATGTGGTTAAAGGAAGTCGACCCACAGGGGTCAATTAGCATGTTCATTTAAAAAAAATTAACTTTAATGATGACTGACAAGGCCAGCCTATGTCTGAGCCAATTAGGAAGCCACGAATTTGTGACAGGCATAGACCATCCTGCGGCCAAGACCCCATCTAAAGTTTGTCTTGGCACCAGAAGCCTCAACATGGTTGTCACTGTGTTAGAAGCCTCCATAAGGACTGAACTAAATCATGCACTGTTCACAAGAGGAAAGGAACGGGAGGAAGAGCACAGATATTAAAGTACCACTAGGGTTTCCCACATTCAGTACTAGGTACACTCCTCACCAAAATCTCATGAGGTCTAACTGACAGTTGTGACACTGAGACATTCAAGGCATGGTGGTAAGGAGCAGGGCATGTAGAATTACACTCACTGGCTCAAAGTCTGGCTCTGTCGTGCGCTAGTGTCTCACTGGGCCTCGTTTTTTTCATCTGTGAAAGGGGGCAACTAGTGTACTGATCTCATAGGACTGCTGTGAACAGTAGATTACTGATGGCACATAGGCGGCCTTTAAGAGTGGCTGGCACGTGGTAAGTATAGAACAGGTATCTTGATTAGTATTTTTCAGATGAGAAGACTCAGCCATAAGGAAATGAGGTAACCTGCTGACAGTCATAGAAGGTAAAGTGCCAGAGCCTTCAACAGCAATCAAGGCCATCTGCCTCGAAGCCCAGGCATGCACTTTGCCTACCATCTCACCACAGTAAGACCTTAATGAAGCTGGCTGTTTTGTTTTTCAGATTTCTTTGTGGAAATGGGATATAAATATGCAAACTGTGATCAGAAATGGGACAGAAAGAGAATGACAGTCTATAAAGAACATGGCACTCAACCTTGTCTGTACAAATTCAAAATTCCTGATGCTCAGGCCACATCCAAGAACAATTAAATCCAGCATCTTGGAGGTGAGACTCAATCAGTAAGTAGCTAAACTCCCCAGGTGATTCCACTGTGCAGCCATCTTGAAGACCCCCAGAGCATAACCACCTGGAGAACTTGTTGACTACAAACTTCTCTCTTTTTGTTTTGTTTTTTTTAAGATTTACGTATTTATTTGACACACAGAAAAGAGTGAGCAGGAGGCGAGAGAGAGAATCTCAAGCAGACTCCCCACTGAGCATGTAGCCCAATGCGGGGCTTGATCCCATGACCTTGAGATCAGGACCTGGACCAAAACCAAGAGTCAGATTCTTAACTGACTGAGTCATGCAGGTGCCCCTAAATACAAACTTCTAGGCCCCACCCCCAGGGTTTCTGATTCAGTTAGAGATGGGACAGAGCTTGAGAATTTGCGTTTCTAACACAATTCCCTGGTAATGCTCATATTGCTGGTTCAGGAAAATCCTTGAAGAACCACTGTCCTAGATCATCAAGAATCTCTTCTGCTTCCAGGCACCTGGATGAGTCTGAGGAGCCAGAATGTTGTAGGACAGCAAATATATGGAGAGATAGGGAAAACAAAGTATACCAGAATGGAGTCAGGGAACACACACTGGGGAACAAAACTCACAATTTCCTTACAAAGGCTCACTCAAATGATAAACAAGGGTTTGCATTTTGTGCCTATCTTTGGGAGTTTTAATCAAATTAATGTCTTTCATCATGCCACTGAGTCCGTTCCAGTGGAAGCAGTGAGATTTCACCCAACACTGAGCTTACAATGAAAGAGATTGGATTTTTAAGTCAAAATCGACACACCGTTATCCATTTACAAAAATATTTTATGGTAAATGGACGAGCAGAGATTCATCAGGCAAATAATGAAAACGGGAGTCACAACTTAATTTGTCATTAGGTTTTATGTTCTGTGAGAGCAAGAACACAGCTGTTTTACTTACAACTTTATATACAGGATAAGTACAGTGCCTGATATCTACTAAAGATTCAATAAGCTGCATGTTGGACAAAGAAAATGAAGAAGAGAGGAGGTTAAGAGGGGAGGAAGGGGAGAGGGAAAAAGAAATCATAACATCACGCAAGGCAGAAAAATAATAAGTGGGCAAGGGGGATTAAGTGGGCACAGTCTACAGTAGAGAGATAATAGTCATTATCTTTATTGAAAAGTATAACATGGCAACATGGAAAAGACTGAGGCCTGTGGGGGGCTCCCTGTTCAGTGGGGAGTCTGCTTTCCTCTCTCCATCTGCCCTTTCCCCCACTCCTGCACGTGCATGTTCTTTTAAATAAATAAATAAATAAATAAATAAATAAATAAATAAATAAATAAATAAATAATAGCAGAAATGCTAGAAGCTCAATAGTAGTAGAGCTTTTTGAGTCACATGTGCTCTTATATAGAGCATTCTGGACTTGATCTGTGAATCTTGGTTAGTACATAGACTAGCAGCACCCATTGGAACTTACAGTCAGAACTAAATATAGTCATCAATAAACACTGGGTTTTAATCGTGTCATGCTTCATGTTTTTTATTCGGTATAGTACCTTGCTCTTTCCTTGGCAGTCTATCTTTTTAACAACATGGATTATATTTTATTTTTCTATACTTTTTAAAAGCATCTTTATTTTAGTATAATTTATATGCCTTAAAATTCACCCATTATACATGCCTATTGGCAGTCTCTATGCTGTTTGGAAGATACAGTTCTACTTCAAATTCTACTTACGCATACCTTAAACAATTCATTGAGCCTATGACACTAATTAGCAGCAGGAGAGTCAAACAATACTTATTAACTCCCTCTCTTGACATTAAAAAATGAATGTATTTACTATTTTTCTCCCTACCACTTCTCACACTTGCTATTTTAAAAAATAATTGAAGATTTTTCCAAGTTTATACATTCTAAACTAGCATTTATTTTCTCTCATAATTATTTATTATGATTACATTCTACTCAATAAACAAATTTTCAACAATTAAGAATGAAGTCTATACAGCGATTTCAATGTTCACAATGATGCCTTTCATGACACGAATTCCCCAAGCTTCTTGCTTTCTTTGTTTTTATTCATTTCTTTCTTGGCGAGAGAATGCCTGTAAGTAAAATTTTCAGGATTGTATATAAATGACATATTTTCTAAGCCCTTCCAAATCTGAGAATGTCTTTCTGATTCCTTCAGACATATATACTTTAGAATTCCTCTGTCACAAATGTTTTTCCTAAAATCCTGTTGACACATGGTCTTCATCTTAAGGAGATGTCTAAGATTAACTTGGCTTTTTATGCCATTGTATGAAACCTTTTTCCCTTACTGAATGCTTGCCAGAATTTCTTCTTACTCTTGAAATTCAAAAATGTCACACAGATTGTGTTTAGATTACAGCTATTTCCATTAATTTTTCCTGAAACATGGTAAACTCAATCTGCAGATTCAGGTCTTCCTGAAGCCCTGGAATGCTTTCCTTTACTTATACTATAAATTCTGCTTATGTTCCATTTCTTCTTGAACCTTCTGTTAGAAAAGTCAGTACCAAAAAAAAAAAAAAAAAAAGAAAGAAAGAAAGAAAGAAAGAAAAGTCAGTTACCACGTGCTGGATTATTTTTTCCCATCTCCACATCTAATATCTCTTAATTTTCATCTCTCCATATAGATATAAATATATCTCTACAAGCATATTAATTTTAAATAAAATAATAGTTATTAATACTATGCCCTTAACCACCAGGCTTACCAAGAAGAATATGATATGTATCATAATGAAACAGATAAAGTTTTAATATACCAACAAATAGAAAGCTAGTTGTTTATTTATTTATTTATTTTTATTTTATTTTTTTTTATTTTATTTTTTTTTTCAGAGAGAGCAAGAGAACATGAAAGAGCCTGGAACAGGGGAAAAGGAGAAACAGACTCCCCACTCAGCAGTTAGCCTGATTAGGCACTCTACTCCAAGACCCCAAGATCATGACCTGAGCTGAAGGAAAATGCTTAACCAATGGAACCCCTCAGGAGCCCCTAGAAAGTATATTTTTCTCATTAAATCCATGTCATGGACAGAATTCAATTGTCTGTTCTAGTCAAAGATTTTCATATAAATAGTCCAATAAATAGTGGAATACGGCATTTCCCATCATGATAAGCACGAGATTTGGTGAAATCTGGGCTGGTACTGTGACCAAGAGTCCCAGACTATGGCTCCACTTACATCCATTGCTTCTTTTACAAAGCAGAGCAGCAACTGTGCTAAGAAACCCGTTCTCCCCATCTCTACCTCCCCTTAAGTTCCAAATGGATCTGCACATTTACATGAAACTTTGTGACTTCCTTCCAAAGAGGTTCAGTAGCTTTTGCTCTGTTAGATCTTGTCCTAGGAGCATTAACTGGTGCATCTACAGGAAAGTCCATTAGCCACCCTCCTCCCGAGATGCCCCACTTCCTTACTGCCAGCTTGGACAATAGTTGACTTGTCCAAGATTTGAAAAAAAAAACCAAGAAGTTTATTATTTTAGATATAGCACTTCTCTCAGATGCATCATGATCTTTTTTATAAAAAAACTCCTTTTTCTAGCTTCTTGGAATAAGGGAGGAACTCCATTGCCATGTTCAAGAAAGCATCAATAATGGACAGGAACACTAACAAACTTAAAAGGGGAATTCCCAAATGTCAGCAGTGAGTTTGGTCTGGTTCAAGCTGATCCACACTGAGGAACACCCAGAAAGTGTGGACTGTTCCTCCAGATTACCTCAAATTCCCTGAGAGACCAATTTGGAGACCTGGCTCAGTCCTGGAGCAGCACCAACAATCTGCCAATCAACCTAGATTTCCCAGCTTGCCCTAGACATGGACCTGGTTGGACTGAAGGAAACCAGGCAGAAAACAGCAAGGTCCGTAGGCCTGGAGAAGCCACCTGGCACCATTTCTTTCAAAAGTTCTGTGCAAAGTTTATAAACCAGAAGTCAGCACTCTCACCCGATGTGATTGGTTCCTGGTTTCAGAATTTAGGAGCAATACAATGGATGATGTGTTGGGAGACTTAAGAATGTAAGTTCCCACATTCCAATGATAATTGCCAGAAATCAGAGCCAGTTTTCAGTTCAATGGATCAATGATAACTCACCCCGCTGAACATGCTTTTGCAAGCCCAATTAAGACAACCCCTTGATTCTGAAAATCAGCCAACCAAAAAGAGACTCACTTCAATAACCATGCCTCTGAGTGCCAACCAATCAGCAGTAGTCTCACCCAAGTTATCACTCCTCTAGATAACGTCAACATACTTAGAGCTCTGAAAGTTCACCAATCCCTAAACTCACCACTTTCTCAAAATCCAATACAAGATTAACAATCTGGTCTGCTCAAAGCCTGTGCCTGAACAGTATGGCCCTGTCTCTAGTAAACAACCAGCTGTGTCTTTTCATTTCAAAGAAAAAATTTTAAAAATAATAAATTGATCTAAAGTATAAAGAAACACATTGACAAATTGAATACTTTGAAAGACTCCATTAAGAAAAATGAAAAGGTGACTCACAGACTGGGGTGGGGGGAGGTTGGATATTCAAGATCTACATATATATCAAAGGACTGGTATCAGGGATATATGAAGGACTCTCACAACAAAATCTTACAGAAGATTTGAAAAGACACTTCACCGAAGAAGATACACTAGTGGCCAATAAGCACATGAGAAGATGTTTAACATCATCACTAGTCATCAGAGAAATGCAAATTGAAACAATGAGATACCACCATTACATCCCTTGAATAGCTATAATCAAAGGACGGGCAATACCAACTGTGAACAAAGATGGAGAAAGTGGGACTCTCACACATTGCTGGTAAGGATGTGAAATGATGCAGCCAGTGTGGAAAACAGTGCAGGAATTTCTTAGAAGTTAAACATGGACTTAACCCATGTCCAAGAAATCCCATTCCTACATATTTGCCCAAGAAAACATGTTTTCTTTGTGTTGACAAAGACTTGTACATGAATGTCATGACAGCTTTATTCATAATAGCTAGAGCCTGGAAACAACATCCTTATCAACAGATGAACAAATATTGTACAGCCATGCAACAGAATATCATTCAATGATGAAAAGAAATGAACTACTGATAAATGTAATGAACTGACGAATCTGAAAAAGAAGCAGAAGACTACACATTGCATATTCCAATTCTCTAAAAATAAAATGTTAACTAATCTATAATGACAAAAAATAGATCAGTGGTTGCCTGGGTCCAGAGTGAGGGGAATGATGGCAAAGTAGCAGGAGAAAAACTTGAGGGGTGGTGCAGTTTGTCAAAACCCAGGGGTACAGTTTGTCAAAACTCTCAACTGCACACATGAAGTGAGTGTATTTTTTTAAATGGAAATTATACTCCCCAAAGAGTTGATATATTTAAAAGATTAAACTGAAAAAAAATTTTCATTTGGGAAAAGTTTAAAATTCTAGTACAATGCTGCATCCATTTTATCTTCACACGATGGAATTTTTTCAAGATTTGAAGAAGCCACAGGCACGTAAACTCTAAGTCTCTAAGTTTAAGGCAAACAAAAACTTATCTATTATTATTGAGAAGACAGGGAAATGTGGGAAGCATTCTTAATTTTTTTACTATGCAGATTTGTCCTTCCCAGAGGTTATGTAATGCTGAGGAGACGCTGCAATGATTGGGGTGGGGATGGAGGTGAAATGTGGAGCAGTCACTGTTTTACCAACTGTCACGGAAAGCAGGGAGAGTCAACTTATGTTAATTGACCCAGTTCCTCACAGGTGCAAGTTGATTCTTCAGAGACAATAGAAGGTTCTAAGTCTTCTAAGCAATGAGGATTCTGTTGTTTCTTTAAAAACTGAATCCAAAGAGTGAAAGGATATTATGATGAAGAGATGCTTTTCCAGGCATTCAGTTTGAAGACCCCTTCTCTCTCCAAAAATTCTTCCTTTTCTGACTTACATGTGCCTTTGTGAGGCATCAAAACCTGATTTCCCTCCTTTGCCTATAAACGATAGAACTATGTCTCCCTCCAAGTAACAAACAAGCAGGGAAATAAAAATAGTGTTTTGCAAGAGGTATTCAGCATTTTACAGCACCCCGTGATCCCTGTCTTGGTCACCTTTCACGCACCTGGAGGATGACAGATGAGTCAGCAAATTCCTTCCTTCTATCCCGCGATTACACAAGGCATGGAACTTTACAAGATGTCACAATGCATCCAGTTCCCTGCCACCCACAACTGGGATATTTTTGACCTTCCTGCAGTCCTAATGGAGTTAGTGGAAAGCTGGCAACTGTCCAGATATTTGGGAAAATGTGGCCAATTTGTGATGTTTCCTTTTTGTCCTTACCAAGCAAAATTACCACCATGAAAATTAAACTTTTTTTAAAGGTCATATTTATTTATTCACAAGAGACAGAGAGAGAGAGAGAGGCAGAGACATAGGCAGAGGGAGAAGCAGGCTCCCTGCAGGGGAGCCTGATGCAGGACTCTATCCCAGGACCCCGGGATCACGACCTGAGCCAAAGGTAGACACTCAACCACTGAGCCACCCAGGCGTCCCCAAAATTAAACTTTATACTGCAACACACATCAAAATTTTAAAGAGATCACCCAGGTATGCCATCTACCAACAACAGTGCTAACGTTTTGCAGGACCCCTAGAACTTTCAAGGAAAAAAACAATATATTATGAACCGTAGATGTAGAAATATCATGGGTAAAATGGCTAAAATAACATAATTTACCAATATATTCTAGCAATGAGGAGGAGGACTCTAGCCACAGCTTCCTTGCCAGCCAAGAGCAGAAGTTTCACCAACTTTATTACTTTATTGATGTTCACCAAGAAGTATACTTTAACAAAAGCTTTAGCAGCGTAGAGATTCCTTCTCTGGATTCAACTTTTCACAACCCCCTACCAGTTCAACACCAAGTTACCACCATGATAACCTACATTCCAAGAAAAGTAGCAGAGATCCTATCAGGAGAACAGAAAGGAGAAAATTTCCAGTGTTACCCTTGCCCCTGCTGGGGAGATGACTGATGTTAGGGATCTCATCAACCACCTCATTTCCTATGGGCTCCTGGCCCTGGAAGATGCAGGGAAAAGTTATGTATGAAAACTTCCTTACCCTTTATTCATTGCAATTAAAACTATCTGAAAAGAGGTGCCTGGGTGGCTCAGTTGGTTGGGCGGCCCAGGTCATGATCTTGCGATCCTCAGACGGAGCCCCAAGTAGGGCTTGGCACTCAGGGCAGAGACTGCTTCAGGATTCTCTCTCTCTCTCCCTCTACCCCTCCTCTCACTCACTCACTTTCTCTCTGAAAAAAATAAATATATCTTTAAAAAGCAAAAACTATCTGAAAATACATGCTTTTTACTTGTGTAGAGTCAGTCTTTCACATTAAAATGTAAACTTAATAAGGGTAGGGTCTTGGGATCCCTGGGTGGTGCAGTGGTTTGGCACCTGCCTTTGGCCCAGGGCGCAATCCTGGAGCCCCGGGATCGAGTCCCACATCGGGCTCCCCATGGGAAGCCTGCTTCTCCCTCTGCCTGTGTCTCTGCCTCTCTCTCTCTCTTTCTCTGTGTGTGACTATCATAAATAAATAAAAAAAATTTTTTTTAAAAAAAGGGTAGGGTCTTGATCTTGTTGAATCCCTCACATAACTCCAGCATGGGGAGCAGAGACTACCACATAAAAGTGTCCACAAACTGTGCGCTGAATGATTGGATAAATCAGTGAATCAACGACTTTGTGCTGTCCTAACATCCTGCCATCATTGGTACTATTTCTGTCCTTTGCCACACCCAATATCACAAACCCTACATATTAACCAGTAGTTCCCAAACTTTAATCTGCGTAAGGGTCAGTACAATGTAATATGCAGTAAAGATGCAGATTCTTAAGACAAACCCTATAGATTCAGATTTAGTAGTTTAGGAAGAAACTCAAGAATCCAGATTATTAGCAAGTATTTTAGATGATGCTAAAGCACTTTGGGAAACAGTGAGGGAAGAGAGGATGGCAAACAGTTTAATACAGGAGATGAAAGCAGCAACTATAATGATGCTAGAGAACTATAATATTGCATTTTCTAGAAAACAAAGTGAGAGAAACACCAGCCTTTGCAGGTTTGCCTCCAGAAACCCATTACCAAAGTGAAGGATTCAGGTTAGTGTCTATGAGATTTCCTTTACATTCATTGTTTCTACCAGATTCAGTTATTTTCCTGGGGTCAAATCTTGCACATCTAAATGCTGTCATGTGAACTCTTCGCCAATAATAAATTTGACCATGTGTGATTCTGAGTCTTGTTAATTTTATATCACTTTGATTACTCTTCATCAAGTCTAATTTCTCCCAGGTCAAGTTTTCACAGATTCAACTTTATCACACAGATCTGGTTTTAAAACCAGCTTTCCAAACATACCAAATTTTACCATGCACATCTTCATTATTATTTTGCATTATCATTTCAATAAACTTACTATGAATTGCATTTAAACACATAGTTTGTATTTAGTGCTCGAAGCAAGTAGCATTAGCAAGGCAAAGAAATAGGACCTGAGTGACAGGTGGGGTCAAAACATTCTGCTTCTAATCCTACCAGTGCACTGAAGAGTAAAAAAAAAAAAAAAAAAATCACGTTTACCATGTGCACAGGACCTAAGAATGCAAAAACACAAAGTCCATCCTAAGAAGCTCATAGTCTGGTGGAGGACCCCACACTTCTAGTGGGCTCCAAAATTATTTGCAATAACATTAGTGCCTGTGATGGCCATTCATAGGAGCTTGTTACCAATATTTCCCATTAGATCAAGACAGGGATCTGCGTATTTGTTATATCTCAAGCAACCCCCACCTAGTACTTCTCATGCTGTGTCTTAATGTTCATTTTTAATATATGTCTTTCGCCTCTCCGACCCTAGTCTGAAAAGAGACTTTAATATCCATTCATAGATAAGGGATTTATCCTCCAAATCAACAAATATTCAGGACATGTTTATTCCAGCATGGGAGTTGAAGGGATGGCAGGTTATAATATACCATCAATAAATAGAAACCAAAAATAACTTTACAAATATTAAAAACTTACATAATACTTTCGAACCAAGTGCTTCCTAGGTTCATCTAATCAAAGGTCCATTTCATTCACTTCATAATTTGTCCTGAAATGGGGCTTCTACTGTGCAAATATGTACGGAAAGATTTTTTCCTTTGATGTTATTTCCAAGTAAAATTCAAGCACCTTGTCTTGAAAAATTTGCTTAAAGCAGAATATACCAAATGTATACACTATTCCATTAGATGTTACATGAGAAGAAGATCTAACAGTCCCATAAGTAGAACCTGTTGGATTAACAAAGTTCACCAGCATTATTTATTGTGGGGCTTCTCAGAACCTTTAATATGCTAATAAGCTTTATGAATCTTTAGTAGAAGACTAGGGCATACAGCATTTCACAAACTTATTTGCCTACAGAATCTTTTTTTAAAAAAGCATCTCTCGGGAAAACTTTGGGAAATACATGTTTAAATCATAGACATTTTCCTTTACTCAGAAGCATATCAATGACAGACACAGTGTTTTATTTTTTTTCATTCATTATTCCGACCATTCACTAGATAATGTATAATAAAATCACAAACAGCTGATGCTAGAAATAATAGGATGTAAATAGCATCCTGGGAACATTGAAGTCACAGATGAATCAAGAACTATACTAATACCTAAATGCAAGTATCAGATTTATTGCTCCTGTTGTTCTCTCATCAACATCATACATTTAGAACTGTGACCTCAAAAAAAATTAAAATTAAAATTAAAAATTAAAAAAATTTTTAAATTTAAAAAATTAAAAAAAATAGAACTGTGACCTTGAATTTCCATTTTATAGGCTCCCTGATCAGAAAAGAACAAGAGCCTAAAAGACCAAATGTATGTGAGAAAGTAGCTTCCTCACCATCTCCTGGACCATCAGAGGCTAGAATTTTGTGTTGTGGGTGGACCCACGCGTCCTTCCAGCTACAATACTGAAGTGCGGTTTAGGTCCTGACCACTCTGGATGAATTCACACTGTTTTTAGTGGCTGTTTGAAACAGTAACAAATTATCACCAAAGAGCAATGGTTCTTGTGGAGCCAACACAGAGCTTGAACATAACCCTGAGATTAAGACCTGAGCCAAAATCAAGAGTCAGACACTCAACTGACTAAACCATCCAGGCACCCCAAGGGCTAGATTACTCCTAAATATGCCATAATGTTTGCTGAAATTAACTGATAATCAACAATCCACCCACCAAAAAATGTTATCTTCTCTGATGTTCTCAATGTGTGCTTAAATATTGTGGGCCAGCCTTTTGGTCTGGATACATCTGTGAAGGAAAATATCTATCTCCTATCTGTCTATCCATAAGATGGGGAAATACTCATATGCTATGTGCATATCCCAGGCAGCTGACTTTATTTTGTTGCAACACTATTTGTCTATGCAAAGTTATGTGCCTATACTCATACAAGAATTCTAAAATGTCACTTTCAAATGCTAAGCAAAGGAGTACCACACAGACTACTGAACCGATTGTGCCTGTGTAACATCCATATTGTGACTCATTTGGAAAAAAAAAAGAAAGAAAGAAAATATGCTTAATTTCTCAATTGGGAAAAATATCACTATTCCAGTACTTGCAAGCTAGGCAACGAAAGCATCAAATTCAAGCCCAAAGTTAAAACAGTGAGCCACGTTTTGAAACTCGGAGAACTAAAAGCAACTAAAAATTAGGAGAGAAGGGTATACTCAACTAGAAAGCATGGAATCAGGTGAATTAGAATCTTATCATAAGAGAGAACTCTATCCTAATGATTATCCTCTAATGCCAAATACCTCCACCCCCCATGGGTAACACTAGGGACAAAAACCATGTGCCCTTGATAGTAAACCATTTTAGTATTGTAGGAAGTGGAAAATCAAAACTGGGAGACAAAGGTATGGGGGAGAAAACAACATAAATCATGTAGATTGGCTTCTGTTGAAGACTGGATCTGAGTAGAATCAAGAACGCTACTGTTCTCCTACACTTTCAAGAATTCAAAAAAACTGTGGTTTTTCTCAACTAACAAGACCACAGGACCACAGAAGAGCCAAGAATTCAACAGGAAGGAGCACTGTTTGCATTTGTTTTGCTACAACATATGGCCGGATGGGAAAGGCAGACTAAGTAGCAGTTAAGAAAAGGAGCTCTGGAGCCAGACACGTGAGTTCAGATCCCAGCTGTTACTTATCAGCTTGAACATCCTAGCAAAGTTATTTAACTTCTTTATCCCTCAGTATACTCCCCTGTAAAACAGGAAGAGTGGCGGCACCTACTCACGTTGGTCATTACGCCACAGCCTATCAGCTTTAATCCCTCCCTCTGTGCTCTATGCTTTGATGCTGGCTCTGCCTACCACATTTCTGCTTTTGCCATCTCGTTCCCCTTGGGTGGGCGGGGTGCTGGATGGAGACGGGAAGGCTGGAGGAGGAAAGAGGAACGTCTTGTTCTTTAGCCAGTGGTCCACCCTTCTTCCCATCAGTGGCAGTTAGTTCCAGGGACAGCACTTGACTCTGGTTTGCAGTTTTCCCAACACTGCAAGAACCAGCCTCATTGTCCTCAGAGCCACCAGCACCAACTGGACAGCATCCTCTCCTCAAAGGATTAAGTTTTAGTTCTTTCTTCATGCTTCTGAGTCCTGTGCTTTCAACCTCTGCCCTTTGTTGCTCCATCCTTAGAGGTGTTAGCTGCCTCTTGCAGTGGTTGCCTCCGTGAAACTTTTATGTTCTTTTTTTGCCTTTTCAAGACTTCCACATATGGTTGACATGTATATCCACATGGTTAATAATCCTTCATATTAAATTTTCTCTACTAAAATAATTAGTGTGCAGAAAAAAACCAGCTATGAGTTGGGAGAAAACATTTGCAAATAATATATTTCAGAGAATATATATCCAAAATATATAAAGATGTCTTATAAGTCAAAAATAAGAAAACAATAAACAAAAAACATGAATGGACAATTTTCCAAGTAAGACATGAGAAGGGCTAACAGGCACATGAAAAAAAGTGCTCAGAACCATTATTCATTTGAGAAGTGCAAATTAAAACCACCATGAGATGCCATTGCACACCTATTCATATAGCTATCATCAAAAGGACAAATAATACCTAGTGTGGACAAGGATGCGGAGAAACTGGAACTCTCTTATATCGCTTGTGAGAATGTGAAATGGTACATCCGCTCTGGAAAAAAAGCAGTTTGGTAGTTTCTTAAGTTATGCATAAACTTATCATACAATCAAGTAACTCTAGTCCTAGGATCTACCCAAAGAAAAGAAAACATATGTCCACATATTTTTTTATAGTAGTCAAAGCTGGGAAAAACGAAAATGTCCATCAACTGGATTTATAAACAAAATGTATTGCATCCATACCATGAAGTCCTACTTAGCAATCAAAAGGAATGAACTTTGATACATGCAACAAGTATAATGTTCAAAAGCATGATGCAAGTGAAAGACCCCAGACACAAAATACCATATGGTATAGGATCCATTTCTATGAAATGTCCAAGAGAAGTAAATCGATAGAGATATAAAACAAATGAGTGGTTGCATGAGGCTGGGAATGGGAGCCAGAATTAACTGCAAACAGGCTCCAGGGTATTCTAGGGAATGACAAAAATGCTCTAAAACTGGCTTATGGTAATGATTTCACAATCTACCAATTTACAAAAGTCATTGAAGTGTATAATTACAATGGGTAAATTTTATGGTATACAAATTATACCCAATAAAAATATCTTTTAAGCAGTGTGGGTTCTGTCTCCTGGATAGACGCTGCCTGATGTAACTCTCATAGGGTTGCTGTGAATATAAAACAAGTCAATACACAGAAGGTATGTACAGTGGTGCTTGGCACATAGGGTTACATAAGTGTTAACGCTTGTGTCACTATTACTTTGTCTATTGCAAATTGAATATTATGTGTACATAGCACTTGACACAATGCTTGACACACATACCAGGTGCTTAATAAATATTAGCACCAGCAAAGAATAAGCTGTCCATGCCCTCCTAGGAGGTCAGCAGAGAGTACCCAAAAGGAGGTATCCATTTGGAAATAACAGAACCGTCGGTCTATGGAAATGCTATGCAAAGAAAAACAAAAACAAAGCAAAACAACACACACATATGTCTGGAAACAGGGCAAAGATGCTGTGGCTGGGAATCAGGGGCAGAAATGAAAAGGAAAGAGACAGAGGCAGGAACAAAGAAATACATGAAACTCAGGAAGCGGTAATGAGCATAAAGGAAGAGATGATAAGCCAAATAAATCGGTCCCCACCTCCTCCACCCCATTCAGGTAGTTGGGTGTCTACAAGCATCTTGTCTTGGCCAAGGTCTGGAAGCTTCTTGCTAAGCTAAAATTTGTCTTAAAAGTCCCAAACTGAACCATTCCGTTTCCTGCCTTCCTTTTTCCCTCTCACACCTCCTTTCAAAATATGCTGGACAGGGGTTTTCACAACAAGGAAAATGTTATTCAAATCCAGATTATCCTGCTGGGGAAAATGAAGTGCAGGACCCACAGCAAAGCCTGCCTGGCAAGGCCTCCTAAATTCAGCCCTCCTGAATTCCAAGTACACCTAAAGCCCACGCCCTGCTGCTAATGAGTTGACAGCTCCATTCAGTACCACTCTCTGCGGATAAACAACCCAGCAAGAGCACCGAACACCCAACAGAGGAAAGCTGGCTTCATAGACAAGAAATGATAGCCAAAGAATTACAATGACAAATTTCTGAGTGCTTCTGAGCTAACAGCTCAAAGTTCAGAGGTATGAGGGTAAGTCTTGATGATATAGCTACTTAAAGTAAATGGACCATTACAGAGAAGCTTTTTTTTTTCTTGCGTCTTCAAATGAAATTTTTTAAAAAAATATGTTTACTGTGAGATACTCCCCCAAACTCAAGGCCCAGCAATCCCCTAGCAGCAGCTATGTTCATCTGCAAGTAATGACAACTCAATTTTATTTGTCTGGGTGGCCAAACTAAAAACAAATAAATCAAAATACACACACAGTTTTTTTTCTTTAAGAAAAAAAAAGGATTTATTAAGTGGGGAGAAAGGCAGAGGAAAAGAATCTCAAGGAGACTGCTGAGCGCAGAGCCTGACCCAGGGCTTGATCTCATGAACTGAGATCATGACCTAAGCCAAAATCAAGAGTCTGACGCTTAATCAACTGAGCCACCCAGGTGCTGTCACACACTTTTTTTTTTTTCTAATACTTTGTGGGCAGCTTTGAATTTCTAAATTAGAAAACACATATCCGTTGTGCTGGTGTTTCCAAATCCATTATTTTTTGTTCTGGTTGTCAATAAGATAGCAGTCTTCCCGCTTCTACCTGCTTATAATCTGACAGTCTGTATCCCAACAACATCGGTACTAGGTAGGGGTTACCACTGAATCCCACCTTACAACACAGAAGCTTGACTATAACAACATACCAGTTCTTTAATTTGGAAATAGGAGAATAAGAAAGATGTTCACTCAGGTTATAAGTGAAACACAGGGCATCCCATTCCCAAGCTGGCAATAAAAGGGTTGTCTGGACGCTTATAGCCCATAAGGCCCTCAGAACTCAACACCAAAATAGTTCTCTCTGATGATTAAATGCATTATTTGTGTGTCATAAAGCTAGAAACTTTATAGAACTTCTCAAAAATTAAGAATGTCTGTCTGGTATTTTAGTTTGATCATCATATCCCAGCTACACCCACCCCAATATAATTAATCCACAAACACCATAGCAAATTTAAACCACTTCCTAGGTCAAATTTAACAGCAGAACAGTGGAACAAGACGGCACCGTGCAGTCCAGACTTTATTACATTTAGAAAACATGCTTCAGGATATCCACAACTAAGCTATGAAGTATTATCATAAATATGTAATTAACAGCCATCCATACTTAGCAAAATAAATGAAAAAAAGAAAAAAAAGAAACCCTACATTCGTCAGGGCTAGTTGTTTGTTTTCTATTTCTTGGCTATTTTTCAAAATTGAGCAATCCACAAATGGACTCATCCATCTCTAATACAAATTAGCTGGCTTCTCATTTTTTGTTTCACCTTCTCTGTAGTGTACTTACCAAGCCTCGACGAGTGACTCTTTAACAAGAATATCGTCAAAGTCATGACCATAAAACGTATTCACGTATTCATGGAAATTTGGCATAGTTAAGGAGGCTACCCCTTATTTGTGGAACCAGCTGTTTAACAGTTGTTAAGGAAAGCCCTCGAGGGGCTGCCTGACGAGAGAAATTAGGTCACCTCCTCTGAATGAGATGAAGCCAGCATACTCCAACCATGTGTACAGCCCCATCACTGAAGAATTTACTTCCTGACTCCACCTTTTGCCACCATCTCTTGGATAACATTAGCTTAATTGACTCTACGAAGATTGATTGAGCGTCCCCAACATGCTTGATGACATGCCAAGGGCTAGGATATCCAGGTAAAGGAGTCTTTGGCCCTGGCCTCACTGGGCTCACGGTCTGGCATTCTGCCTCCCTCTTCCTCATCCTTCTCACAAAAAGAGTTTAATTCCCACCCCACTTCAATCACTCACAGATCTTAGTACCTCCTTGCCAACTATCGGTTTTCCTCCAGCGTTCCCTGTGTGTCCAAAGCTTCTGTCCCTCCATCTTTCCCACACTCCAGTGCCTACTAAACCTTTTCTATTCCCTCACAGAAACCACAGGAAACCTTCAACTCTTCCATTTTCCTCTCAAGCCAAGTTGCCAAGGGCCCTCATTCCAAGATGGCCCCATCTTACACCTAGACTCCCTCATCCGTTGTCCTGGGGTATTAAATTATGAAAAACATGGCAACCGGCTCCAGCACAATTCCTGTCGTTAAACTTCATTTGAGTCCTGCTATGTTCCCACTTGTTTCTACTGCCCTCTGAGTAATTGTCTTGATGACTCTCCACAGAGGTGTTCCACACTTCTTCTCTACTCCTTAACATGTCCCTCTGTCCACCCCACCAACACATTCTAGGTAGATGATGAAGCTGGCATGAGGCTTTTTATCCCCTGGATGCTCCCTCATCCTTCTCAACATCTGTACCCCCACCCGTGGCATCCTCACTCCAGCCTGTCATAGAGGGAGGGGCATCCCAGCCACTCAGGACTGAATCTTCCACCCTGGCCTCCTAATGCAATTCTCTTTCACCTCCCCCGCAACCTTGCTACAGCACAAATTCTCCTTCCCTCAACCCTTCAGAAACTCTCTCAACCAACTCCTTCACTCAGCCTTTCCTCTCTACAAACTTCTAACGTAAGAAAGAAGTTTCTCGGTCCTGCTATCCCTTCTGAACTGACAAATCTCTTCCTTTACTTTCATCGCCAAATTCATAGCTACAGCCTTTTCCTCCAGTTTCATCTTACAAGGGAAGGAAGCAAAGTTAAATGGTGACACAAATGTGCGTGCTACAGTGGACAAAATGCGAGGATGCAATACTCTTTCACCATGATACAATGCCCTTCCTCCTAATACCCTGCCCTCTCCCCAACATCTAAATTCCCCAACCTCCCCCCAACATCTAAATTCCCAACATCTCCCCAACACCTAAATTCCCCAACATCTCCCCAACATCTAAATTCCTTTAGTTGACATGTTATATTAGTTTCAGGTGTACAACACAGTGATTCGACAATCCTGTACATTAGTCTATGTTCACCATGATAGGTGCAGTCACCATCTGTCATCATGTCACCACGATATTATTGACTATATTCCCTGTGCTTTATTTTTCATCCCCACAACTTACTTATTTGATAACTGGAGGTTGGGGCCTCTTAATCCCCTTCACTTATTTTGCCCACTTCCATCCCCTTCTTCCTCTGGCAACCACTACTTTGTTCTCTATATTCAGGACTCTGTTTCTGTTTGTTTGTTCCTTTTTTTTTTTTTTTTTGGATCCCACGTATAAGTGAAATCATGGTCTCTCTGTTGGACCTATTTCACTTAGCATAATATCCTCTAGGTCCATCCATGTTGTCACAAATGGCAAGATTTCATTCTTTTTATAACTGGTTATTATATGTATTATATATATATAGTATATATACAATGGAATATTATATATACACTTTATTATATATACATATATATGTATATATTACATATTATTATATATACAAAGTATATATATTTACTTTATCCATTCATGTATCGATGGACACTTGTGTTGCTTCTGTATCTTGGCCATTGTAAATATAGCTGCTATAAACCTAGGGGTACAGATATCTTTTCCCGTTAGTGTTTTAATTTTCTTTGGGTAAATACCCAGTAGTGGAATTACTGGATCACATGGTATTCCCAGTTTCAATTTTTTGAGGAGCCTCCATACTATCTTCCACAGTGGCTGTACCAGTTTACATTCTTACCAACAGTGCACAAGAGTTCCTTTTTCTCCAATTCCTCACCAAAACTTGCATTTCATGTCTTTTTGTTATTAGCCATGCTGACTGGTGCAAGGTGGCATCTCTTTGTGATTTTGATCTGCATTTCCCTCATGATTAGTGATGCTGAGCATCTTTTCATATGCCTGTTGGCCATGTGTATGTCTTCTTTGGAAAAATTCAGGTCCTCTGCCCATTTTCAATTGGATTATTTGGGGTTTTGATGAGTGCTTAAATTCCAATCTTAACGGTACCACACCATTTTTCACCACCAGAACTTGGCCCCAAAACAAAAGTAGAATTTTGGTAGAGGATCTGGACTTCTGAACAGGGATGAGCAGACATAAATACCTAACATCTGTGATCGGCTTTACTATTATTTGTTCAAAGCCATTTTTCTCCTTGCAATACCTCTTTGAAATGCATGTGTGCATGCAGCTAATGTTCCTTCTACATTTACTCTGGTTGTGTGTCCAGCTCACAGAGAAAATGTAGCCTACAACAAAAGAAGTTGCTGAGCCACATGCTGAAAAGGACAACAACTCACAAATGAGCCCCCACCACTATCACGCTGTTATAATATCAAACTGTGCCCATTGCCAGAGGCTATTATTACATGTTCAAGACAAAAATCTTTGTGTAATAATTGCCTGTCTGTCTCCTCTGCCTCCACAGGCCATCTAGGAAATGGCTAAATCCCAAGATTAGCTTTTGACTGCTGATTTGGTAGTAGGAACTTTTACAGAGCACCTGCCTTGTTACTCAAATACCCAAATCCAAAAAGTTTCAGCTACAGCACTTGGTACTCTGAATTTTCCATAAGACCACAAAAGGAAAGTCAACATTTAAATTAAACATATTCCAAAAATAAATAAATAAATAAATAAATAAATAAATATTAATTAATTAATTAAACATATTCCAAGTCATAATGATCTGCTTCATAGCTTAAACTTGCTCATCTGTTCACAAGAAAAGGAAGAGGCCTGTAAAAATGATTTAAGTCAAACCTACTCAGGGAGACTCTATTACTGCTCACCAATATCCGATGTCCTTCCTGCTTTCTCAATGAAATGTGAACAGAAACAGCATGTCCCCATGGGTGAAAGTTTTAAGAGGCTATGCAGGCTTCCCCAGGCCCTCTTCCCTCCACTGCTTGGATTAGACTAGGAAGCAAGGCACCTATGGTACAAAATTTAGGAAGCACTCATTCCCAAGGTCATATGAATGTAGGGTTACCACTTGCATGACCCTGAGAATGAGTGCCAGAGGTGCCTCGCTTGCCGCACCCCGAAGCCAAAACTGCCAGACAGTGGCTATCCCATCAGCCTGAAACCTCAAGTGAAGATGCTCTTAACATGAAGCCACCCTTGCCACACACATAGACACGTACTAAGAGAAAAAAGCTGTAGTTAAATCACTGAGGTTTGAGGGTTATCTGTAACTGCAGCAGTACTTCCCCAACATACACCCATCTTCCCAACATTACAAATTAGAAGCAACATAAATTGTAGTAGGAAGTAGTTACATTCTTATAGAACATAGAGGAAAGAGCATGAGCAGGGCAGTTAGGCATACTTGCCAGCTAAGTGACTTTATGTAATTTATACTAGGTTCTTATTGTAAAATGTGACTAAAGGTGCCCTTCCAGATCTTTTTCAGATTTAAACAAAACTACTTAGGGGCACCTGGGTGGCTCAGTGGTTGAGCATCTGCCTTTGGCTCAGTTCATGATCCCAGGTTCCTGGGATTGAGTCCAACATCATGCTTCTTGTGGGGACCCTGTTTCTCCCTCTGCCTATGTCACTGCCTCTCTATGTGTCTCTCATAAATAAATAAATAAAATCTTTTTAAAAAAATTTTAAATAAAACTACTTAGACAAAGCTCTTGGCACAATGTATGACCTCAATACCTGACAATGGTCATTTTTCTTATATAATGAGTTGACTAACCCCAACTTCCTTCAAAAGGACAATTGAGGCTTATTCTGCCCAGTGGCTCAGTGTCCTCAGTGATGGAGCCAGAGCCTTGGTTGTCCATAAGTTAACCACCAAAGGAACATACCCTCTACTGTCTTTTCCTCTTCCTTATCCTCTCTCTGCTTCCACACTTTTCTTTCTCAGCAGCACCTCCTCCAAATTGTCTTTTTAAAAATCAAGACAGATTTATATATCTTGAAGTCACTATGATCTCGCTCATTGCTCCAAGATTTCCTTGCTACCTTAGCTCCATCACAAACACGCACTTAATCATCAAATCTAAACGGTTTTAGTAGAAACCTATTATTTTGTGAGTCAGAGATGAAGATCACTCCCTCAAGGCCCTCTGTGTGTTATTAATAATAATGTCTTATGTAGCACCTTTCCTCGAGAAGCACAAAATCCTGCCTATATATTATCTCATGGCAGCCCATGAGGTGGCCCGGGGCCAAAGGCTGCTATTCCCATCCCACCTTACTTTTCCCTCAGCTCCCACTCTCTGATGCAATGGTTCAAAAGCAATTTATAAATTAAAACTTCTTTACCAAAATCAATCATGAGAGATTTTCCAGATGCTATTAGAATGTACCTTCACAATGTACAGCAATTACTCCAGTCCCTTCACCTCAACACAGATTCAAGTAAAACCAAAAATCAATAAGCATCTATAAATAAAATCCATATGCTCCTCTAAAAGGCTCCTGAAACAATGAAAACAACATTATTTTGTTTTCCCACCAGCCTTAAAAGGGGTGACACTACTATGGCGTAGAGCTAGGTGGCAAACTTTTTCGGCAGAGAAGCTGATAGTAAATATTTTAGGCTTTGTGGGCCATGTGGTCTCTGTTGCAACTACTTAGCTCTGTGGTTGTAGCACAACAGCAGCCAGAAATAATACATAAGTGAATAGGTGTCACTCGGTTCCAATGAAACTTTACTTAGGAACACTGACGTTTGGATTTCGCATAATTTTCACATATCATGAAATATTCCTCTTTTGATTTTTTTCAACCACTAAAAAATGTAAAAATCATTCTTACTTTGGTTTTTGGAGGGCCATAAAAAACAGACAGCTAGCGGGGCTTGGTCTAGAGCTTACAGCTACCCAATCCTTTAGCTTATAAGCCAAAATGGGGGTTTTTGAATCTTCAGAGCAGATGACCTCCCCATTTTCACTCTCCCTAAAGTCTTTATCCATATTCTTTCTTGGTTTTCATCTTGGGCAAGAAGGCATGTGAATGGATGAATATGAGTGTAAGCGTGCACATGCACACGCACACCTACACACACACACACACACACACACACACACACACACGAGAAAGCCCTTACTTAAGAAAACAAGTCTGCTGTAGAAATCAACCTCCCTAAAGCTGAAAATACAATGAATAGAAAGCTTAGCTGTAGGGGCACCTGGGTAGCTCAGGGGTAGCTCAGTGGCTGAGCATCTGCCTTTGGCTCAGGGCATGATCCTGAGGTCCTGGGATCGAGTCCCACATCGGGCTCCCCACAGGGAGGCTGCTTCTCCCTCTGCCTATGTCTCTGCCTCTCTCTGTATCATGAATAAATAAATAAAAACTTTTTTTTTAAGAAAGCCTGGCTGTATCATGTCTGTCACCATATTTACATTTCAGGTGCCAGGTGACCTATTCTCAGGAAAACACAGTAAAGAGTGGCTCATCTTCAAGTCCAATTAGCCCCTCCTTGGTTCCCTACTTCACCCGTCCAGTCTCCCTCTGGCTCTCCCACACTCTGAAATGAGCCTGGATGCCTTAAACCTGATTAATTCAATCAGCACTCATTAAGGTCTCACTCTACCAGGTTCTGTGCCAGACACAATAAAGTATGACAAGTGTGAGTAGAGACATATGGGCAGGTGTACAGCAAGCACAGAAGACACGGTTAACCGTGGAACAGGATGTGTGGGAGCACAGGGCTCTGAGCGGAGGAGATTATGCTTAAGTTGTATTTTCTCAGAGCCCAGAAGCTCTTCAGGTGAATTACTTGCCATTGCCCAGATCTTAATCAGGAAACTTCCCTGGATTGGCCTCTCTCCTCTAAAACTGTAGGTGCCTTTTGTGCTGTTTCCTGGCGATTAGCTGCTACGGTCTGAATGTTTATGCCCCTAAAATTCATATGTTGGAATCCTAATCCTCAAAGGTGATAGTATTAGGAGGTGGGGCCTTTGGAAGTTACTTAAAGCATGAGGAACCCTCACGCATAGGATTAGTGTCCTTATAAAAGAGGCCCTAGGGAGCTTGCCGGCCCATTCTACAGTGTGAGGATATAAGATGTCCATGACCCCAAAGAGCTCTCACCCAACCATGCTGACACCCTGCTCTCAGAGTCCAGAACTGTGAGTAATAAATTTCTGTTGGTTATAAGTGACTGATTCTGTGGTATTTTGTTCTAGTAGCCAGAACAGACCCCGGCATCAGCTCTGTGGCTAAAAGTTCTGAAACCCTTGTTACTTTAGCATGGTGCAATGGGAAGTGACAGGTGGAGGATCAGACTCTCCTAAGTCTGAAGTCAGCTCTTGTCACTTACTACCTATGGGGCGGCGCTGAGCAAGTTCCTAACCTTTCTGACTGTCGGTTTCATGATATGACACATACATACTGCACAGAACTGTCAGAAAGATACGTCCTGTGTATGGAGTGCCCAGCACATCTTCGACATCTCACATACTTACGTCACACTCCTAAATAACTGTCTTCCAACAGGTGTCTCCTCGAGAGAGGCCAGCCTGAAGTGAGGACCCTGATGGTGGCCATCTGAGCACCACACTAGGCCTTTGGTAGACAAAGCTCAGTAGAATCGTTCCTCCCATAAATACAAAGCTGTCCAAGACCCTCGTGTGTAGGACTCAGGGACCTGAGTAAGTCAGAGGATGCCTGAGATGGGTAAGTTGGCTGATTCTATTTTGTGGAAAGAACCACATCAAACTGTTAGTTTTTCATACATTTATTGAGTCATTAAGGATGGGAATATTTACACCTCAAAATATTAATTTCGTCTAAAATCTGTTTCTTAAAGGCTGAATCCAGGGGCGCCTGGGTGGTTCAGTGGGCCAAGCATCTGCCTTCGGCTCTGGTCATGATCTCGGTGTCCTGGGACGGACACCGTTGGGCTCCCTGCTCAGCTGGGAGTCTGCTTCTCCCTCTCCCTCTGCCCCTAACCCCTGCTTTTAAATTTCATGTTTAATTTATTAAATGACATAGACAAAGCTCAACACCGATCCTTTCAGTTGACTTAAGTCTCTCTGATGCCACTAAATAAAATCTCCTTTAGTGACTTCAGATACTTAACGTTGCTTTAAAAAGTGCTGAACATGAAAGACTCCTAACTCTGGGAAACGAACTAGGGGTGGTGGAAGGGGAAGTGGGCAGGGGGTGGGGGTGCCTGAGTGACGGGCACTGAGGTGGGCACTTGACGGGATGAGCACTGGGTGTTATTCTATATGTTGACAAATTGAACACCAATAAAAAATAAATTTATTTAAAAAAATAAAAATAAAAATAGAAATAAATAAATAAATAAAAAGTGCTGAACATATGTCCAAGGAGAGGGCTCTGTATTGAGGGCATTAAACATACAACATGTTGTTTCCAGTTGAGAAGGAAGAAGCATGGACATAAACAGAACATAAACATGCCAAGCTGGCCCTCTCTCCCTCTCTGTGCCGCCGTGAACATATGCCCCACGCAGCCTCTTCCAAGGAAGGTCCATTTCACTCCCTGGCTCCAGGGCACTGTCACAGCCCATTTTCTTGGAGATCCATAACTCTAGTTGGGAATTCATCTGTGTCTGTCAGTAGCGACAAATTTGAAAAACATTTCTCTGAACTGTCATCACTGCAAAAGGATCATTATGCTGACATCCTCCATACACCGAGCGAGAGCGTATGCTATACACAGGAGGAGGGGACCCACACGTCACAGCTCCCAATAAAGAGCAAGTCTGCAAAGCATTTATCGAGAAGAAAAGAGCCATGGCAGTAAAATATTCCCAGGAACCCAAGTACACCAGTCAAGCTAAATCTGAGTTTTCTTTCTGACAGGCCAGAGCTTCATGACCATCTTCCTGATCAGCACACTCTAAACAAAAGCTCCCCGAATCTGAAGATCTCCACCACCAGCTCTGTGAAAGCCACCCCGTCCTCTATGATCTTTATTCCTCGATTCACCCTCAGGTTGTCTAAGCAAAGCCTGCCTGTGCCCTCACATTACAAGTGGGGATTCAGAACAACAGGTTTGAACGATGTCCACCTCAAGTGTCTAAGGGAGCTGAGGTTGCCACTTGTCAAGCCCCTGAATCCCTTGTTAAAACAAAGGTAAACACACTAAATTGACACTTTTAAATCACACCCTGGTGACCCTCAGTAGGAGATGTGTTCCAATTTCGGGGCCGGTGCAGTTGGCTGTACAGAAAATTGTTTAATGACAGTTACATCTGGTTATTTTTCTATTATGGTAAAAATACACAAACCATAATAAAGTTCACTATTTTATTTTATTTTATTTTATTTTATTTTATTTTATTTTATTTTTTAAAGATTTTATTTAGTTATTCATGATAGACAGAGAGAGAGAGAGAGAGAGAGAGAGAGGCAGAGACACAGGCACAGGGAGAAGCAGGCTTCCCATGGGGAGCCCGATGTGGGACTCGATCCCGGGGCTCCAGGATCACGCCCTGGGCCGAAGGCAGACGCTCAAACCGCTGAGCCACCCAGGCTGCCCAAAGTTCGCTATTTTAAAGTGTATAATTCAATGGTACTAAGTACGTTCACAATGTCATGCAGCCATCACCACCATCCAGTCCCAGAAGTCTTACTTCATTTCTAAATGGAAACTCCACACTCCTCTCTCTGGAATAAATAAAGCTATTAAAAGGGGCAAGGGGGGGGTGCCTGGTGGCTCAGTGCATTAAGTGTCCCATCCAGCTCTGATTTTCGCTCAGGTCATGATCTCAGGTTTGTGGGATCAAGCCCCACCTCAGGCTCTGCACTCATTGGGAAACCTGCTCCTCTCCCTCTCCCTCTGCTTTTCCCTGACTTTTCCCCTCCCTTTCTCTCTCAAATACATAAATAAATCTTTTAAAATAAGAAATAAATAGAGATCACACACTTATTAAACAGTCATCCCACTCCCCCCTTAGCCTAAGCCATAATCTACTTTCTGTCTCTGGATTCATCTGTTCTGGACTGTCCTCTACATAGATTCACATAATATGTGGCATTTTATACCTTTGATGGATTCCCCTCTGCCTTTGCCATAACCTGCTTGATCCTGTTGTTAAGAGCCCTCACCTTAACATCAGGGTTGGTCTGTGGGAGGGGTGATGATCCATTTTACCAATGTCAATTTGTCTAGGCTAGAGGCCCCAGTTACTCATCAAACATGAGTCTAGGTTAATCCACTTAGGTATTTGGTAGATGTGAAGAAGTCCATAATCAGAAGGCATTAAGAGAGTCTGAGGTCGGAGAACTTCCATTTATGGACAGCAGCTTCCACTCATGCCAAGGGAGCCCACTTGCCCTTCCTGACAGCCTACCCTACAGATCTCAGACTTGCGCAGCAAGTTCCCCACAACTGTGTAAGCTAATTTCCTGGAATACATCTCTTAATATCTTATCTCCCATTGGTTTTGTTTCTCTGGTTGGACCCTGACTGATGCAGAAAGAAAAAGACTTAACTACGTAATATTCCAATTTGTCTAGTCCACTGAAGTTGGCTCCCTAAAAGTTAGTGCTTATCTTAATGACCTATTTTTTTTAAAGTTTTTTTTTTAATTTTTATTTATTTATTATACTCACAGAGAGGGAGAGAGAGAGAGAGAGAGAGAGAGGCAGAGACACAGGCAGAGGGAGAAGCAGGCTCCATGCACCGGGAGCCCGATGTGGGATTCGATCCCGGGTCTCCAGGATCGCGCCCTGGGCCAAAGGCAGGCGCCAAACCGCTGCGCCACCCAGGGATCCCTTAATGACCTATTTTAAAGGTCACTTTAGTCATTTGCCCCTGATGCCCTAGTCAATACCTATTAATTACCATTAAGAGCAGGGAAAAGGCCTTACTCCACTTGTATCCAGGTTCAGACTCATACTTGCTGACCAGGTATCTGGCCAACTGCACACGACTTGTCAAAGAAGCAAGGAAGCCCTGGTCTCACAGCTCTGAGACTGCTCTGGGTAATCTTCACAATGTATGAAGCCGTAGAGCATGGCTGCAGACACCTTTACTACATAGTCCTTTAAGTATAACGGGCAAGAAACTGCCTGCCTAATACCATTTGGGACTCCTTTCTGAAGGAAGAGCCTAGCATACTTTTTCCAGCTCATCTTGTCTGTGGAAATCCTTTAAAGTTCACCTAGAAGACTATCTACTTAATAGCTCACCCCAAGTCCCCAAATTAAATTAAATATGAAGGCTTCCCCCTTTGAACTCCTATAGTATTCGGTGTCTCTCGTAGGCCACTGAGCACACTCTGCCCTTGATTTCATGTCCATGTGTTTGTGCCATCTCTCCTCCATTAGATTGTGGGGGCAATGGACCATTCATCTTTAAGATCCTATACATACCAGCACAGTGTCTGCTAGGAGACTGTTCGCTGAAGTGAATTAAGTCCTAAGAATGTAGGGAGAAATGAGGGCCAGAGTCCATCTTGAATCTTTTAGGGTCAGAGCTAGGTTTTTCTTTATTGTTTTCTCCCAAACACCTTCCCTCTTCCTCTGTTTATCAAAGCTAAAGGAACTCCATGGCTTCCATGGTCTGAATGAAACTCTTCCTAGAAATGATAGAAAATGGGGGGAATTGAAAAGGTTCACATAAAAATGATTCTAGGCCTACATATCTTCACATTTCTTTAATTATTCCTTTCCACCATGTGTTTCTCATCCTGGTCCTCACCTGATTTAAGGATGAATGCCGTTATCCCTTTCTCTGGATATAGGGTCAGGGGAAATCAGTGGTCAACACTAAGGAGCAGAGAAAACACAGAAGGTTCTTTTATCTGCTATATTGTTGTCTTTCTCTTCCACCTCCTGGACTGAGCAGTGACCAAGTCTGCATATGTGACTGTATGTTTCAAGGAACCACATTTTTCTTTCCTTTGTTATAGCATGTTTCCTCCTGTTAAAAAAGCTCTATCCTAATATGATCATTTTAATGATGCTACATTTTCCTACAATCTTTCACATTATCTTTATTATTATGCCTACCATATTGCATATCATTATCTCTTAATTTGGTTCATCTGTGTAATGAACTATATCGGCATCAAGATGAAAATTTATCTTTCCATATCATATTTTTCTTATTAAAATGAGATTGTGTTGGCTTTCCCTCTGCAGTAAAATATGCTAATCCTTATATCAGGTTAACAGGACATTCAAAGACTGTCCTATCCACTGGACCTAGATTCTTGGCTGAATGGGTACTAATGGGAGAAGACGCTTTCCACCAATTTCAGGTATAAAAAAATTTCTCCAGTACTTAAGATATGCTACAGTTATTTCTGAAGATGGGTCTCTGAGGGCTTTTGGGGAGGAGTTACAGTGGAGAAGGACTATTTTACTTAAAGAAATTTTATTTTTATAAGCTTGATTCTCTTTGCTTAGAAATTACTGGAAGTAGGAAGTCACATCTGATATGTACCCTTAGAGGCATATTAAACATACACCGGATACCTGAAGAACATCAACAGATGAATTACCAGACAAGATGCAATGGCCAACCAAGTCCAAATGTGACTCCAAAAAGCTAACTTAGTTTCATGTTACACTGGTGGTAGCAGAGTGTCTGGGTCAGAGGAAGCTAAAACTCATCTGAACACCACCCAATGTGTAGACTACATCTGAAGAAACATGTTGCTTCTGGTGCCCCATCTTAGAAAGATATGGACAACCTGTAATGCAATCAACCCAAGGACTCAGAGTGATTAAATGAAGGAACTATGTCATGTGAGGTATAACCAGGGGATGTGCAATGTTTCAGACTTCATTTGAAAAAATATGTAAAAGATATCATTAATAATTGTTATTTATTACTTACATATGGAAATAATAACTTCCATCTATTGCTTTAAATAAGACATGTCATAAAAAATAATTTCACCTATTTCTTTTTACCTTCTTTAAGGTAGCTACTAGAAAATTTGAAATTACATAGGTGGTTTGTATTATATTTTGAATGGTCTGGAGAGAGGGGCAGGGCCCTGACTATGACCTTCCTCCCTTCAACGGGAATACAACGTAGCAACAGAAAAGAGTGCGGCTAACAAACCTCTGAAGAGATGATTTTTGAAAAACTTCAAAATTTTAGAGAAATACAAACTAAAAACTAAGATATCACTTTATACATACAGGCTGAGCAGAGATAGAGAATTAGAAAAATTAGACAGCTGGAAGCATCAGTGGGGATGAGAGGATTTGGGGCGCTCCTCCGTGGCCAGTGGTCATGTGGATGGAGCAGCCAGCCTGGACAGCAGACTGATCCCATGTGGTCAAAGTCAGTGTATGTGTTCCCTCTGGCCCAGCGATTCTCAAACAATCTCCCCCACGTTCATCAAGGGATGTGGCCAGAGTATTCACTCTGGGGTTATTTGGTGTGGTGGAGACCCAAGGGCAACCTGAGGTCTGTCACCAGATGAAATGTGGTGGATGCTACTCTGGAGTCCTGTGCAGCTGGCAATAGTGGGCCTGAAGTACATAAAGCCCCACAGATGGATCTTTAAAACCTAGTCCTACACACACACACACACACACACACACACACACACACACACAATGTTTTAAATAAATAAATGGATAACAAAACGAAAAAGAAATCTATAGCAAAATACCAATGACTGAAACTTAAAATACAGGAAGACAAAAGAGAAAGCTTTTTTTTCTTATAAGAATCCACACGAACAAAAGGATACACAGCAGACTCATTCTAATGGTTTGTCAGTGGGAAGGCAATGTGAGTGGGAAATGAGGAGAAAAGGAATTAACTAGAAAAAATACATGGGGGTGCCTGGGTGGCTCAGTTGGTTAAGTGTCCAACTCTTGACTTCAGCTCAGGGCATGATTTCAGGGTCCTAGGATCAAGCCCACACATCTGTTTCCAGCTCCGCCCTCAGCGGGGAGTCCCCAGGAGGATTCTCTCTCCCTCTCCCTTTGCCCCTCCTCCTGCTCAAGCAATCTCTGTATCTCTCTCTAAAATAAATAAATAAATCTTTTTTTTTTTTTTGCAAAGAAAAAGAAAAAAATACACAAAAGGGGAGAGACACAACAGAGCCTTGCTTTTCCGCTTGGTGGCCCTGGACAAGTCACATAACCTCTCTGAGCTTCGGTCGCATCATCAGCAAAATAACAACATCCCCCCTGAAGAGTGTTAAGAGAAGTAAATGTGTGGTGTGTAAAGCAGCACCCGGCACAGTGCTGGCCTATCCCAGGGTTTCTTCAACGACAACAGCCATTATCACTTGGGGTTCATGCAGGTTCCGCTCGCCATTTGAAGCAAATCCTTCCTCCTCTATCAGGCAGTGATGCTCACAGTTTACTTAATCTCTGGCTAACCAGGCATCGATGGAGGAAATAAGGTGCCATCATTCAGCGTTTAGGTAGTTATAAAGGATTATCCTTTATCTTACAGAAATTACTCCCACTTTGCAAATACTTCTTGCATCCAGAGTGTGCTCTTTATTTATATACAGATGAATAATTTATCACTGTATCTATCAGGAACACAGACCTAAATTAAGGCCTGCGGAAACATAAATAAAAAGAACTAACATGATTCAATGTCAGAATATTAAGAAGTTCTAAGAAAACTGTGATCCCTCCCATACATTCCGTCATTTATTTCCTCTCATTGCACATCACACCACAATGGCACAGGGTACCTGAATTCACTCCTCCTTGGGGCAGTTGCCTATAAGCTCAGCTAATTTTATTTTATTTTATTTTAATAAATTAATTTTTTATTGGTGTTCAATTTACCAACATACAGAATAACACCCAGTGCTCATCCCGTCAAGTGTCCCCCTCAGTGCCCGTCACCCATTCACCCCCACCCCCCGCCCTCCTCCCCTTCCACCACCCCTAGTTCATTTCCCAGAGTTAGGAGTCTTTATGTTCTGTCTCCCTTTCTGATATTTCCCACACATTTCTTCTCCCTTCCCTTATATTCCCTTTCACTATTATTTATATTCCCCAAATGAATGAGAACATACACTGTTTGTCCTTCTCCGATTGACTTACTTCACTCAGCATAATACCCTCCAGTTCCATCCACGTTGAAGCAATTGTTGGGTATTTGTCGTTTCTAATGGCTGAGTAATATTCCATTGTATACATAAACCAATGTGAATTCCTGGAGCAGCTGGGTGGCTCAGCGGTTGAGCCTTTGGCCCAGGTCCTGATCCTGGAGACCCATGATCGAGTCCCATGTCAGGCTCCCTGCATGGAGCCTGCTTCTCCCTCTGCCTGTGTCTCTGCTTCTCTCCCTCTCTCTGTGTCTCTCATGAATAAATAAATAAAATCTATAAAAAATAAAATGTAAATTCCTCCAACATTGGCTACTGCTAAATATCTTACATTTCCTCACAGAATGGCCCACAGTGTGCTATATTTCTCTCTCTTTCTCTCTCTCTCTCTCTCTCTCTCTCCTTTTCTTTTGGTAATATAAAATAGACAAAATGCCTGGCTTTGTGAACATGTCAGAGCTTTCAGAGCTCCCTCCCCAGCACATTACAAACAGAAATCAGGAAATTTCAAATTTCTGTGAGGCGTCCAGAACTGCAGAGGGAAAGCAGCCTTTCTGTGTCGCACTCACAGGCTCCCCCTTCCCTTGAAATCAGGTACCTACCCAGTGCAGCTGAAGACTCACTCCTGCTCAGCTGCCAACTTTCAAGCTTTTCTGGGTTGTATTGAAATAGGTTGGGAGCCTCAGCTGTCACTGGAAGATTAGTAAGGAGCACAACAGACTGGTTCTCCCTGGATCCCGCTCACACCCACTGGACCCAGATTCTTGGCTGGAGACTCGGTGGTGGGCCCACTTGACCCACCCTACATTGAGAGAAAAGGAGGAAGAAAGCTCTGTCCCTGAAGAAACAAGCTTATATTGTCTTCTGCCTTGAGGCCTTCCCTTTAGATTATAAAATGCTTGTAAATAAATGAAATCTCAACAGGACCTAGCACAGAATTTTTGAAAGTTGTGAGGGTAGAGGAACTTCCATCTGCAGGATGGATTCAAAGGAAGAGGAGGGCAATCAGCGCTCACCAAAGGAGATATGTACTTTGTGTGAGCTGCTGGGAATACAGAGGTGGGACCGGAAGAGACAGGTGGGTGATTTAGTGACGATTGGATTGGGCAACACGCAGAGCAGAGCAAAGTAGGACGCACTCAGGCAAGACGGCATAAACAAAGAGAGGAGGGTACTGGGAATAACAGTAATAGCAGCTACCATTTAGGGAGTGCTCACCATGTACTTGGTACTATTCTAAGAATTTTACACATAAAAGTATTCTGTGGGTAAAGTGCTTAGAATACAAATATAAAAGTAATATTTTACAGTCTTTCATTAATTTTGTCCTCACAGCTAAGATGAGAAAGTTGTACTAGATCATAACAGAGAAAAGGAGAGCATGGACTTGCACCACTTACAGGATGTAGAAACCGGGAGGGGAAGTGCTACAGTCAGGGAGGACAGTGCAGGCCAATTCCTAGATATTGTCCTATGGAGCAAAGCTTTCCTAACACTTGGCAAAGGAAAGGTTCAATGTATCCTTACGAGTTGCCAACATAGTTGCCATCTGGAAAGATTTAAATTTACTCAAAGACTGGATTCATTTTCCATGTTAAACCATTAACAGTGAAAAATTAGATTCATAAGACTGTTTCTTGGGTCTAGGAATAAAATTTTAGACCACGGGTTAGTTTCTTTTCATCTTAATTTTCTTCTAAAACTGATGTTATTGTCCTGGCTTTACATAGAATAGCTTTTGATCCGAGAGGGTCGACTGTTTAGAAAGGGAAGAGGGCCATGGAAGGCAGAAAGACTTTTCCAACAAATATGATCCTGTGATCCCATGAAGACAAGGAGCCCCACACAAGGGGCCTAAGATTTGCTTTTATGTTCCAAAGTCTGCAACGTCCAAAACTGATAATATTTGCAAGAGAAATGCAACGGGCTCCGATGGCACAAAGGAAGAGGTACAGGAACTGGGCAAGAAAGGTGACATCATGCCAAGGGCAAGGAAGGCTGAAGAGTTGTATGAGAATCAGAAAGAGAAGGAATGTCTGTGGGTGCCCACCCTCTTCTGTGGCACTCAATATGTCAAGGATGACCTAGAACAGTGTCTCTCACTCCACAGGGGCTCTAGAAATATCCGTGGAATGAATGAATGAATCCCTCATTCAGTCTTTAGTCATTAGTCTTGCTCTTTATCCTTCATTTTAACATTAACTCATCAACTGTCAGTACAAATCCCTCTATTATTAATAGAAGGAGAAAATAAGAAAGTGCAGCATCGCACTGATGAGTTTGGACTCTGGAAACACACCACCTGGCGTTACCCTGGCTTCACTGCTTCCTTCAACAGCACTAACCAATAGAACTTTCTGCAGTGATAGACGGTCTCCATTTCTCCATCCTACACAATCCAACACAGTAGCAACTACCCACATGGACCCTTGAAGTTTGCCCAGTGTAACCGAGGAAGTGAATTTTTAGTTCAACTTAAATTTACATTTAACCAGCAGCATGTGGCTAGAAGTTACGGTATTCGAAAGCAGAGTTCTAGCTGTGTGATCCTGGGCAACACTTCCCAATCTCCTTATGCCTCCGATTCCTCCATCTCCATCAGTGAGAGGGTGGTAGTAATCATCATAATAACAACACAGCAGCAGCACCCCAAAGGATTTAGTGAGGACTGGATTGGGCAACACGCAGAGCGCTAAAACTGCACCTGGCACATAGTGAGCTCCCTGTGCACCAGTAGCTCCACTGCAGACAAAAGCAGCAGGCTTTGCAATAGCACTGTATCCTTACTCGGACACAGCAACAATATTAATCTAATATATTGACAGACATAGGGAAATAGGGGCACTTCCAAAAAGTAAGAATATATCAAATATGTTTTAAGTCAGAAAACTGGTAAATGTTAAGGGACATCTGGAATAGCGTGCCAACAAGCTGACAATTTTAGTTGACGATCAACGTTACTCTTTAATAAAATAGCAGTTACCATAGCAGCCAGACATCGCAAAGTCATTTCAAAATCAGAGACAATGAGCATCTTCTTAAAAGAATCCTTGTGAACAATGTAATGGAGCAATATAAGGAAAGGGCTCCCTTGTCTGCCTGGGGTTGATCATAGGGAATAATTCACACCCTAGCACTTGCCCCCTAGTTTTCCAGATCGATGTTACTGCATGCAAGATTTGACACATTTTGCTCATGTCTGAAGATTTATTTATGTGTTTTTAAAAAGTCCAAACAGTGGGGCACCCAGGTAGCTCAGTCAGTTAAGCGTCCAAATCCTGGTTTCAGTTCTGGTCATGATCTCATGGGTCATGGGATTGAGCCCCTGTGTGGGGCTCCTTGCTCAGCAGGAAGTCTGCCTCATAGATTCTCTTCCTCTGCTCCTCCCCCCCTCATGTACATGAACTCTCTCTCTCTAAAAATAAATAAATACATCTTTAAAAAAAAAACTCAACAGTGAAAAAGAAAACAATTATTTTATAAGAAGAAAATGGTTAGAGAGTATATCTTATGACACCACTTTCTTATTGCTCTGGGAAGCAGCAAACTGATGTTATTGTATTTTGAAGGAGACTTGAATTAATTTTTTATTATTTTGTATTGTCTTCGTTTTAGCCTCCAAATAAAATGTTCTCTCCCTACCTACACAGGTGTTTTTTTTTTTTTCTTTTTCTTTTATAAACGTTTCAATTTGTCATCCTTCTCAGAGAATTTGAATGTCAAGATTACGGCTGCTTTGTCCCTGCATGCCAGTTCCCTCTGTTTAGCGCCTTGACCTGTACTCCCCTGTGTCTTGTCTTACTCCTGTCCTTTCCCACCTTGCTTGACTCTCAGATTTTGTGGTTGTTACGGTAAAGGCAGAGAATTAAAAGAATTCATTTTGGAAAAAAAATCTGTTTAAAAACAAAGTTTATATTCAAATGTGTTTAGTGTCTCCTGGGTTCTACAACATTTTTATTCTTTGTGTTAAGGTAAAAAATTACAAGCCATGGGACTCACGTATCCAGTTTTAACAAAACATCTGCTTTTCAATGCCAAATTTCTCCAGTCAAGGTGAGCCGTTTAGAATGTGCCATTCTATATTTATGTATATAAGATATTAAAGTATAATCAAGTTTGGTTCACAGTTCATGATTTTGAAACTTGAAATAAAAATAGGGACCTTGTTTTCTTAAGTAGAGCTTAAATCATATGAAAATGAGAAGATCTCCGGTTGCACTGACTCTGTGGGAAAATCACTATGTTGACTCCTTCTCTAAAAAGAGCTGAGAAATTAAGGCATTGAAAGAGGAGGCAAACTACAACAAAAGCACCCTAAGCATTAAATGTAATTAATTAATTAATTAATTAATTAATTTAATTAAACCACCATGATCCCTGCCCTCAGGAAGCTTCCAGTACGTAGGGCACAAGGAACCACAATCTCTTAACTGCTACACTTCTTCTCTGAGCCCTAGTAATATCATTCTACAGAACCCCAATCTTCAACCCAACAAGAGAACTGAAAAGGCACCCACTTCACAGAAGTTCCACAGCTTCCTTCATTCTCTGTTATAAAATTCCCACATAGACCAAGAATGGAAAGGGCTAACCTTACCCAATAAAAAATGGGGTAGCAATGAATTTACACCTTCAAAATGTACATGATTTCTTTTCTAGATTAAAAGAGAAATAATGTAAAAAAAAAGTTAAAAAAATAAAATAAAAGAGAAATACTCTGAGGTGATATGGGGTTTCTATAGAACAGCAGTACTTTATACTTTCTTTTGTTCCTTCTGGGACCAATTTCTAATGATGATGATGACAACGCTGATGATGGTCATATGCATTCCTAATATTTATGAGTGTCTTCTGTGTTCCAGACTTGAGATGGGTTCTATATTTATGCTCACTTTACAGATGAGGAAACTAAGGCATAGATAGGCTAAAGAACTGGTCCAAGGTCGTACAACGACCTTGTAAATGACGCAGCCATCACACATACCTAGATGTTTTGGTTTCAGAGCTCATGCACTTCTCTAGTATGTGATAGCTGCCTCCACATTTTTCTTCTTAGGAATTCGGAACTCTTTCCAATCCTAAGAAGAAAAATCAATCACGAAGAGATATTTAGTATTTAATATTAGAAGTGCTTTAGGTTCCATATCTTCTCTAATACACATACTAGGCATGCAATAGGGAAAGATAAATGAATGAATGAAAGAATAAAAGAACTGAGAACCCAATGACAATATTTCTGTCAGGTAATTTGGTATTTTTATATTAAAGCTGAGAGGAGGGCAGCCCGAGTGGCTCAGCAATTTAGCGTTGCTTTTGGCCCAGGGCGTGATCCTGGAGACCCGGGATTGAGTCCCATGTCGGGCTCCCTACATGGAGCCTGCTTCTCCTCCTGCCTATGTCTCTGCCTCTCTCTCTGTATCTCTCTCTGTTTCTCCCTCTTTCTCTCTGTGTGTCTCTCATAAATAAATTAAAAAATCTTTTTAAAAAAAGCTGAGAGGAATCTATATTACATGTATATGTCACTGGAAGTAGAGACTCATTCTTTTGCTTTTACTACATGGCTTATCTTAGAAAAATATGACTCTGGGGCACCTGGGCAGCTCAATTGGTTGAACATCCAACTCTTGGTTTTGGCTCAAGTCATGATCTTAGGGTTGTGAGATCAAGCCTCACATCAGGCTCTGCACTGGGCATGGGCATGGAGTCTGCATTTGATTCTCTCTTTCCCCCCCCACTCCCACCCCTCTGTCCTTTCTTTCTCGAAGAAGAAGAAGAAGAAGAAGAAGAAGAAGAAGAAGAAGAGGAGGAGGAGGAGGAAGAAGAAGAAGAAGAAGAAGAAGAAGAAAAATATGACACTAACTCACTATGGGACATTCATGAATTTTGAGTAGTAGATTCAGAAAGTATAAATTTATATGCATCAATCCACACTCTTTTGATTGTTCCCTCTTTCAGCAATGGCATAATTTGGTGACTTGGCACTTGGAAGTTTAGAGTGCATGTGGCCATAGAACTAAACAAAGTCAACTGAATATTACCCATGGGATCTACATTTTGGGAAACATGGCAGACCAGATGACCCAAAAAACACTCCCACATAGAATACCTAAAAATGTTGGATAAAAATTCAAAACTTTTTTTTCATGTGCATGGCTCAGCAATAGTAAAGTAAGAAAAATCCTTTATAGGTAAGGAAATAAACAAAACAAAAATCCAGAGAAGCAACTGAGCATTAAAGCAAATACTGACCTTGGTGGCATCCACTGATCTTTAGTGATCTTGAGTTTTTTCTTATATTTTTCATATCATTATGCACACAGAAAATATTATTACAATAGCAATTGCTAGAATAAATGGGAGCATATATATGTGATTTTGTAAAAACATTCAAATTTACTTCATAGAAGACACATAGAATATAAAGTATTAATATAAAATATATTGAATATATATCCAGTATTAAATATAAATATGTAATTTGAGCTTTCTTTCATGAAGAACATATATTCTTCATTTTGTGTAATGCTTGAGATGGTTGTATACAATTCCCAATCAAAATTTTTAAGGATGGTCTCTTCAAAAGTCTCACTAGAGATAAGGAGTTTTTTCCATAAGCTTGTAACAGATAAGAATTAATGAGCTTGGTAACCAATTAAGAAGTTAGGAAAAGAACAAGAGAATAAACCTAGGGAATATAGAAGGGGAAAAAAGTAAAAAATAAAAGCAAAATTTAATGCTATTGAACAGAGAAATGTAATGCAGAAGAATAACAGAGATAAAGCAGGTTCTTAAAAAAAATTAATAGGGAGGCATGGGTGACTGAGTGTCTGCCTTCAGCTCAGGTTGTGATCCTGGAGACCCAGGATCGAGTCCTGCATCGGGCTCCCCGCAGGGAACCTTCTCCTTCTGCCTGTGTCTCTGCCTCTCTCTCTCTGTCTTTCATGAATAAATAGTCTTTAAAAATAAAAAAAAACTAGTAAACCTGACAAACTTTTGGCAAAATTGATCTAAAGAAAACAGGACACAAACACAATTATAAGAGTATAGTATAAACAGCTTTATGCCACTAAATTTGACAATATAGATGAAATGGACAAATTCTTAGAAAATATATCTTTATAAACTGACTGAAGACAAAATTAAAAACCTGATTCTAAGACAATTAAATATATGTAATCAGTAGTTTAAAAATCTTCCTATAAAGAAATATCAGGCCCAGACATTTTTACAATAGAATTCTATTAAATACTCAAGGAACAGATAATTCCAAGAATACACAAATTCTTTCAAAGAACAGAAAAAGAGACTTCTCAACTACTTTTATGGATCTTACATAACCCTGATACTTAAACTAGATGAAGATATGTGACAATGCAAAAAATTAAAAATTGAAAAAAAATAAACAAAAAAACTCTACCATCCACACAACCTTACACATGAAAATACATTAAAAAATAATACAATACAAGAGACTCTCATGATGGGTGTGAAAGTTGGCTTTGGTTTTAAAATGTATTAACATTAGAAAATCCAGTATTATAATTCATATCATCAGTATTAATTCCAAAAAGTCATTTGACCATCTCAGTAGGTAGAAGAAAGTACATTTAATAAATTCAACATACATTCAAAATCTAAAAACTTCTTATCAATGGAGGAATGTTAAGTGAACTTTCATAACCTATTAAATATTAAATATTTGCACCTATTGCACATGTCATACTGAACAGTGAAATATTGAAAACATTTCTTTTAAAAACAGAAACAGTAAAACATTAACTTGTTACTTGGGAATATATTGGATATATATTCAGTATATTTAGTATTAATGCTAACTATAAGGAATGTAGGTTAATAACACAAAACTCAGGGAAGTGGCTACCTCTGGGCAGATATCATCAGGAGACTGGTTAGTGGATACACAAGTGGTCATTTTGTTAATATTTTTTAAACTGTACACATAAAAACACACAGGTATGTACACACAAATATAAAGTATATTATCCATAACGCGTTCGCAGATAAACTGAAACGATTCATTCCGCAAATGTTAAGCAAAACCGGAATGATAGCTAGTCTAAATAATGTGGTAACTGCAATAAAAATTTATTTTTTTTTACTTTTATTTATTTATTCATGACAGACACACAGAAAGAGGCAGAGACACAGGCAGAGGGAGAAGAAGGCTCCCACAGGGAGCCTGATGCTGAACTCAATCCCAGGACCCTGGGATCATGACCTGAGCCAAAGGGAGATGCTCAACCACTGAGCCACCCAGGCGCCCCTACAATAGAAATTTAAATCACCTCCTCTTTTCATTGGACAAGTTCAAGCTTGCATCCATATAAGTCATATTTCTACACTAAACTTAAATAATATTTTAACACATTTAGGAATAAATTCCAAATGAACTGCTCATGTCACCATGAGACTTACAGAATTAGAACCGTATGTGAGACTCACTCTATTTCCTAAATACATCTATCATGGTTAAAACTTTAGTGTTCAGGGACTACTTCTCACAATCATTAGGTTAGTTTTTTAGAAACCTTTTGTAAAAAAACTCAATTCTTTAATAGTACACAGCGGAAGGGAACAGCTCTTGTCAAATGAACTCCTATTGATTGCAGAACGTTTCCCCTTTGTTCGATGCACATGAAACACAGCCCCAAATCCTAACAGGTCCCACAGTGATGCTAGTGTGCCATATTAAACCATATGACCAGTACAGTTCCAGATTTTCTGCTTGGCCTGTTCAGGAACAGACACTTTGCCAGGCACTAGGGCCAGAGTGGGGGCCTCAGGGCTAGGTAAGGGGAATGAATTCTGGTGAGGATTTTTTAAAATGCTTTTTGAGTATGAGATGGAAAAAAGGCTTTATGCTGAGCAGGTAGTGTGCTTTCTGAGTTTTCCTCTAAAGAACTTTCTGCACTTCGGGTTCCCAAAGAGATAAAATAGAAACCAGACTGAGTTCAGGTCCCACTTAAAAAAAAAAAAAAAAGGAAAGAAAGAAAAGAAAAGAAGAAAGGAATTTATGTGTTCTTTGGGTGCTTCCAGTGGAGAACAGTATGTGTGAGTATAGTAGCACTCACTCTTTCTTTTCATTTTGCTGTATTTAAGGAAATGGAAACTAGGATGTATAGGTAGGAGCTCGTAATACAATTAGGTGCCCATTTGCCTATGGCTGGGGTCTGTGTTCTGAGTTACTGTAAACATTATTTTTAGATTCTGAACAGTCCCTAAAGTTTCCCAAGGAATGTAATTTCCAATTCTGCTTTTCTCATTTTCAAAATGTGCTCAGGCTGCTGTAGAGAGGCAGCCATAATGCATAGTTCATGACCACCAAGATCAAACAGCTATTTCAAATTCTGCAGTTCTGTATTCCTCTATTTCTTTTGAATTTTCCAGTAACCTACTATACCAGGTCTCCAGGGACCTGCCAATTCTCCAGGTGATGTCCAAGTTATTCCAAAGTGTCCATCTCCAGACTAAGAAAAATTAGCCAAAATGTTCTGATGGGGAAAGACCATCCCAATGAGTCCTCTACAAAAGCAGGTCACTGGAAAGTCAAAACAGCTTTTTAAAAGGTCAGAGAAATTACAGAGAGTAGTTTCAAAAAATTTATATAAAGACAAAGAACTACAGAAAAGTCTAGGAGGAGTTGGCTTTTTCTTGGTAGATAAAGGAACTTTTTGTTCTATTGCATGTATTCCGAGTGAATCCATTTTCTTATTCTTTTGCACCCTTCATATTTTATCCTTCGCTCTCTACCCTCTAAAATGTTATCTTGCAAGTAGTATCAGGGGGAAAATGACTCTGGACCTGACCTTATAAAAGGGAAAGTTCTGAGAAACACAAGATGACAGGGCTGGAGCTCCCTCTAGAGCCCATCCTGCACTCAATGGAGGGGTCTCAGTAAAGTGAAGTAGGGCTCCGTAGAACCTGGCCCATTTCCCCATCTGAGTTCATCTTGCTGGAGAGCCCTTTCCAGAAGACTGAGAGGTCGGGAAGAGAAGAGCTATTCATTATGACCTCCAGGACACAGTTGGGATACTGCCCGGCAGTGCTCACCAAATCTCTCTTCACCAGCGTGTCTAAAAGCAGAGTCTGATGGAGCATCACCATTTAATAAATTCTCTTGTCAACCTCAACTCTAGATATTTACTACAAAAGGCATCTTGATACTATGTGGAGCAGAGAACGTTCATTTGTTCAGTATTCAATTCAGTGGTTTGGGTCAAGTCATACGTGTAGCCATAACAAACTGCTATTCTCCTTTTATAAAAGTTGATGACTTTAAACTTGAACTAAAAATATTAATAAGAAGCAATGTTGAGTTTGTTTTTCTTACTTTCTTTAGGAAAGCTAAAGAAATTCAAGGAATTAACATGTTAATGAAAAAGAGAACAACAATCACCATTTGACTATTAATCTGAGAATCTTAAATCACTTCTTTCTTTGCTTAGGAAGAAAAAAATAAAGACTCACACACATAACATTGAGAAACCTAATTTTCAACATATTGCAGCTACATTTAAAACCGTACAGGAAAAAAATGCTACTTCTAAATTGTTCCTGTTCCAGGACGTTACTAAAGATCAAGAATATTCAGTGTTGCTTTTGATAACTGTCAAGAGGAAATATTTTGAGTAATATCTGATAATATTTCCCTATCATTTGGGGGGGAACTTAATAAGAATGCCTAAGTACCTAATTAGGTCTTGACATGAAAGATTGATCCACATTGCCTTCAAAACATGGCTCCTTGTGATAAGTTTGTTTAGCTGAAGTTATTAAGCATTCAAAATTACCTCCAAAATACATTTTTGTTACTTTGAGCCATTACTCTAGATAAATAAAATGGAAGAGCTAGGGTTTGTTAACACAAACTTAAACTCTAAGCTGAAGATGGTGTTTTGTTAGTGATGTAGAAAAGCCATTACAGGAAGCACAATGGCATTTATATATAACACCGTGCTGTTTCTAAAAGGCTTTCACGGCCATTATCTTACTGGATCCTCAGAACAAGTTAGGTCTGACATACACAAGTTGTGAAATGACATCGTCCTTCTTTACGTTGTGTATTTGGAGTTCGATTCTTCTGCCTACTAAATTTTCTGAATCCTACCCATTCCTCCAGCCCTGCTCTCTTTAATAGTAATAGAGTAACAGTGACAACAGTAGACTCAGCCAGTATTTATAGAGTGCTTACTGTGTGCCAGGTCTAGTTATACATTTCACATGCATTAATTCAATAATCCTAAGAATCCTCGTAGATAGGTAATTTTATTTATAGTTTCATTACATTGAGGAAATCTAATTCTGGATACCTGTCTGTCTAGGATTGTTCTATATTTGTTTTCTCTTTTAAGTGCACCCTATCTTTGGTGGTTTCCCTACCAGTTACTTTGTCAGTAAATGCACAGCAACTAGTTAGCAGATGATGTATTTTTAATGTCCATAACTTGCAATCTCTTTTTATGTATCTGTAACACAGTTATATACACCTTAGAAAAATGAAAGGAGTGAAGAAAATGAAAAGCCAAGAGTAATCAGATGACTTGCTCAAAGTCATCCAGCCCTAAGTGGGCAGGTCAAGATAGACATCTTCTGACCACATACCAGTTCCCCTTCCCCACACTGATGCCTCTAGAAGCTGTCCACATCTATCTATAACCTTCCTGGAATTGTGTCTGTGACTTGGCAATCCTGTCCAGGGGCATCACCACCTTTGACACCACCATTGGTAAGCAAATCCACTAAGAACATTTCTGCGTTTGAGCCAGGGCAGGAATGGGTAACAGAGCCCTTGGCCCATACGAATTCAGTCTAAGGATAATAGCAATAAGCCCAGAGGCGTAAACAAGAGGATGCTGTGGGCAAAGAACCACCCAGGCTCTAGGTTAGGAAAATGAAAAGGAAGAGATGAGGAACACCTCCGCACTCCTAAGCAGGCTTGAAGAGAAAAGTCTGGTAAACATTTGGCAATTATTTTCCCTATAAAGACCAGCCTCTTCCCTTGACACGGCATGATGAAAATGCATACTGGAGGCATATACTAGGCCAATGCATGTCAAGTTGGGAAACAAAAGAAAAGTAGTAGAAATAAAACTGCACTGGGAATCAGATGTGTTAGTTTTAATTCTACTAAAGTGTAATTTTGGCAAGACTCCTCTCTCAGATTCAGAGGCAACATTCTGCAGGAAAGGGGGAAAGTCTGATTTTGGCTCAAACCACTCACTGGCACAAGCCCTTGAATAATTTTTCAGGCCTCAATCTTCATCCGCAATATGGGTATAATAATACTAACCTTATACAACTACTGTGAAAGCTAAATATACTAAACAAAAGGTTTTTGCAAATGGTAGTTGCTCAGTAGTATTTTCTATCACTTTTTCTTTATCTAGAAAATGAAGAAGCTGCTAAATAATTATTAATATCCTTCCAACTCCTAAAAGCTTTTGAGTCTATATCCATTTGGCACTGGGTTAAGTACACTTGTTTAAATGTTTGCTTAGAGATGGACTGTGTCATTTTTCATAGCATGAATGGCCAGTCAATCACAGCTGGAAAAATAATTCTCTCTTTCAATCCACCCACAATCTAATTGGGACACATCAGTGATCAAGGTCATTGATAGAAGAAAGAAAAGCAAAGAAAAATGTCTCAAATATACTTAGGTTAAGTATATTTTACCTAATCTACTCTCTAAATACAAAATTACCTATGAATTGGTGCCAAACTTCCACAATTTTCCAGATTATTATTTTTCTAAACCTATCCAATCGTCTTTCCTCTAGAATAGCATCTTTCAAACATTTTGAATCCAGCCCACAGGTAAGTAATACATTATATATCGTGATCTAGTCCACATACACATATGTAAATATTGTAAGAAGTAGAGGTTTCACAAAATCCTTACTATTAACATTATATTCATATTTCCTATTGTTTTAATTCACCTTCAACATCATGACCCATCAAAAGGTCACCAACCATAGTTTGCAAAACGCTGCAGGGCAGCCTTCCTTTCTCTACAAAGGTTTTTTAAAAATGCTAACTATTCAGTGCTGCCTCTTGCTCAGCCAACTGGTTAAAGTGTAGATCTTCTATTAACTGATATTTGGCATTACAGAGATTCATAATATTGCTGGGTCTTAATCACCTGAATCTTAAATTTAATTAGTCTAGCTTGCAACTCTCCATGTTCTTAAAATGCTCTGTAAATATATTTATCCTAAATACTGCCTGTAAGTTCCCTTTCCCCATTAAGGGCATTATAGAAATCCATTTAGCTTCACAATCTGTAACCAGATTTTCAAAGAGAAACTATAGGAATTCTATTTGTCAAGTTTCACAATGACCTTTTCTTTCTTTGGTTGGCTTATTTTAATCCTCCATATTTTCATCTGCTACAGGAAGTTCGATCATCTCTCTCTTTGAATAGCTTGATATTAGAATCTATTATGACTCCTGAGAGGTAGGGGGGTGTACAGCACAGCCTTAATCTTTCCTTCTTGGGAATTGGGATTTGCACACAGCTTTGCCCTACAAATGCATATTCCAGCTCTCTGCTTGTCCTGTGCCAATATATTTTTAAGCCATTGATGATATCAGCCTCAACAGGCTTTTAGTGTTGTCAAATTCCACAGGCTTTGCAACCCTGAATTTCTTCTCGCTTTTTCTATTCATATTTCATTTATTGGTGTCACTCTTTGCTTTCCCTGTCATTCTCCACAGCTGGATCTATTTGCCCGTTTCTCAAAGGCTGAGCCTTCTGTCAATGATGATACACATTTCTCATTTTGATTTCTGCAACCTCACTCCTGATCTTCATTAAAGCAAAAAAGGGAGATGCAGAGCACCCTGCCCCCCAGACTATTTCCACAAGGCATCTCCAGACACTTAGGCAAATGGGCCTGTGATGCATTCTATATACCAAAACTAAGGTGAGCCATTGTTTTCTAAGTGGACAAAGAATGAGGAGAACTCTCTTGATTCATTCAGATCTCTCTGTTTGGAGCTAAGGCCTCTTTTCTAACTGACCATCATTTACCACTAATTTCACTACCTTTCATGCCTCTGCTACTAGCTCTTTTATTGATAAGTCATAATCTCAAAATTCCATGCAATTAGCCTAATTTCAGGTCCTATTCAGCATATAGAGATGGCCTCTATGGTGCTGCAGACCCGGTTTCACTAGTGTGGGAAAGACATCAGAATCCAGGTACGTGAGACCTAGTATGGTCATCAAAGGCCTGCAACTCCACTTCAGAAAGGTTTACTTTCTTCTTTCATTCTGTCCAATAGTAGTTAGACAGGGTTCATGTCTCTGGTGGTCCAAAATTTATCTTTCTCTTGCAACCACCCATTTTTCTGTTCCATTTCAGCAGAAGAGATGCAAAATGTATTTAAGATTACAGTTAGGACGGTTTAAACTAGGAAGATGCTCTGACCCGGCGCAGTAGAAGCATCACAGAATCATAGTCACAACTGGAGAGCTGCGTAAAATTAATTACGTGAACATTAAGAATGCTAGCAGAAGTTGTTTTGCTTATTTCTTTTTTGAATCGCCCCAATGACTCTTCATAACAGTGTTCGGTTTAAGCCATCAAACAACTTACCTACTATTTGCTATATGAACCAGCCTCTTATTTTCTGTCATTATTAATACCTTCTTGTTATTATTAAGAATAAAGGTCAACTCCTTGGTCTTCCCTCGTATCAAATAAAAATTCCAGTTGACTCATTATAAGCAAAAATCACATTAATTAAAGCTGGTGCTGACCCCCAAAGTTCAAATGTATTATGGAAATTATGCTTTAAAACTCTCCCAGTTATCATGCTATTAAGCCCCCAAATTAGAATTCTCTCAGGGCATATGCTCTTTGCTTCATGCCAGTGTGATGTGAAGTTCTCTCTACTACTTTCTCCATAGCCTCACATCACACACACACAAGTGCCCAGACCTACACAGGCCACCCACAGCTATATGTTCTGCTCTGCTCTTTTCTTCACTTAAAATTTCTTACTCACTTTGTTTTTTTTTTTTTTTTTTTTTTTTTTAAATTTTTATTTATTTATGATAGTCACAGAGAGAGAGAGAGAGAGGCAGAGACACAGGCAGAGGGAGAAGCAGGTTCCATGCACCGGGAGCCTGACGTGGGATTCGATCCCGGGTCTCCAGGATCGCGCCCTGGGCCAAAGGCAGGCGCCAAACCGCTGCGCCACCCAGGGATCCCTTCTTACTCACTTTGAAAGATTTCTAAGGTAGGGACATAATACACTGGCCTGGCCATCTGGATTCTCTGATACAACGTCATACCAAACGTAAGCACTAATCACTAAATAATTGTTTTCATGTTAAGCATCTGATTCCACATTCTGGTTAAGTATTTATTTATTTATTTATTTATTTATTTATTTATTTATTTATTTATTACATAACAGAAGTATGTGAGCACCTTGTTAACATTTTTTCAATGCGTAAAAAAAAAATTTCAATGGGTAACTTGTCATCTTGGTGGCTTTTCTTGTTGGTATACTCTAAGTGAGGGGAGGGACGAGGCACCTTTGTTCATATTTTTCAATGGGTAAAAAAGCCATTAAATATGCAGCCCTGCACCAAAGGAAAAAAACACCCAAAAATACACTGCATGGGGTTATACAGGGTCTGTTATTTTTCACAGATGTTCACTTAAAATCTGTTATAAAAATCATTTGTTTTGACATTCGCATTAATATATTTTTCAACATCTCTTCAATTGTCACATCCCTTGTCACACTGCATAAAAGCAAAAAAAAAATACCAGTTTCTAAATTCTCATTTCAACTCACTTTCTTGTAAGTCTGACTTGGTAAAAAGAAAATTCTTAGAAGTGGAACATGTTGTTAGAAAATGAAAACTGCCCTCAACAGTTGTATACTCTTCCCTCTGCATCTGGCCTAGTGTTTGGAATGCCTCGACAGAGGAAAAACCCCCTTTTAAGGTCATCCTGCAACTCTGAACATAGAATGGATTTGCAGCTCTTTGAGGCAGATCTCATTCTTTCAGATGCCCAGTACCAGCCTAACAGTAAAAATTGGTGATGGTGGGGATCCCTGGGTGGCTCAGCAGTTTAGCGCCACCTTCAGCCCAGGGCGTGATCCTGGAGACCCGGGAGGGAGTCCCACGTGGGGCTCCCTGCATGGAACCTGCTTCTCCCTCTGCCTGTGTCTCTGCCTGTGTGTGTGTGTGTGTGTGTGTGTGTCTTTCATGAATAAATAAATGAATAAAATCTTTGAAAAAAAATTGATGATGGTCCTGAGGGCCAGTAAATCCCAACCTGGTCCTCTCTTTGGAAACCAGCATCACAGCTTTGAACACAAAGGCCACCCATCTGAGCAGTCTGGCAGGACCTCTGGCAAGTCCAAGAACACATCTACAATGATGTGCTACATCATTTGTCTTACAGAAAGACAAAAGGAAAGCCTAGACGATACATCCTCCTCCATCTGGATTGCTCCTGAAGGTATGTAAGAAAAGTCAATCTCTAACGGGGTCCTTGCTCTTATGAAAGCCTGATCTTTTGATTCTTACATAAAACCTCCATTTTGAATTATTTTTTTCATGAGAAATCAAATGGTAAAGAAAAACCTGCTGAATCCTGAGTTATGATTGATTATGTCCTATGGTTGTAATAAAGGTTGTTATGCCCGCATCAGAAGAGACTCCCACTTGGAAATAAGTTCATCACAAATTAGGCTGTCAAGTCACAATCATTGCTGTCAAAGAATGTTGGAAGAGATTCTTTAGTGCGATTACTGCCGATGCCACAAACCAATGAGAAAGATGAGCATCATGACTTCAAAGAATATACAAGATTTACTTCTCAACATGACATGTGGGAAATGTTAAATCTCTCCTTTCATTCTTCACTCCATTAATCATTCTTTCTTCTATTCAGTAACAACAATTTATTGAATATCTGCTATTCAGTCTACGGCATACACACACTACAGTGTGCCAAGACCAAGAAGTAATAGCACAAGAACAGTAACCACAACTAACACTCATATAGTGCTTGCTTACTAAGTGCACCAGGTACTGAACTCAGTAGACACATTAGCTCTTTAACCCTTGCACCAATCTCCTGAGGTAAGTCCAAGTACGTGTCCACTTTGCAGATGAGCAATTGAAGTATAAAGAAATTAATTCCCTGGGTCATACAGTCAGTGAGTGTCAGAGCCGGGGTTGAAACCCACATATTTTTACTCCAGTGTCCACGATCGTGACCTTTATACGATATGAAGAAAAACAGATATGGCTTTGTGGAACTTTCCATGCACTAGAGATGACAGACGCACAAACAAGTTTATCATCTCAAATGTTGATTAAGATATCAAAGAAAAGAGGAGGTGCCATGAGACAGTATCATATAACACTGTATAAAGGCTCTTCTTGCAGGCTAAGAAATGCAGGGATTACCTCTGATGATCCTCATCTCACCTAAACAACTGAGTCATAAAATTTAAGAAATCAAGTTGGCTAAAAAGAGCTGGAAACAACTAAGGGTGGGAAGCGGGGAAAGTGACGAAGCAATTCAGCCCTTGCCATGGAGTCTTGCCATCTTGGTGGCTCTTCTTGTTGGTATACTCTAAATGACAAGAGGGGAGGGATGTAGTAAATGCAATCCCTTCTCCTAACCTTATCCCTCCTGAATAAAGAAATCCAACCTGGATCTGGTGCCCCTTCTTCACAGGTGAAAGCAATTACCTCCCCATCTGCTGCTTTTGACCAAGAAGCCCATGGTGGATGCCTAGAAAACCTTATATTGTACCTTAATGCTTTAGCTTATTTAGTTTTTTAAATATTTTTTTTTTATTATTTTTAAGTAATCTCTACACCCAGTGTGGGACTTGAACTTACAACCTCAAGATCAAGAGTCGCCTGCTCTACTGATAGAGCCAGCCAGGATCCCCTTAATGCTTTAGCTTATTAAAAAAAAAAAAAAGAAGAAGAAGGAAGGAAGGAAGGAAGGAAGGAAGGAAGGAAGGAAGGAAGGAAGGATGAATTTCTTTGGTCTATAATGGCTAACACTTGGGCATCTAGAAACAATTCCAGACATGGTTTATAGTCAATAAAACAAATAAACAAAACAACACCTTTATGAGACTTGGCTATTAATAGACTTGCAAACCGACCAAAACTCACTGACTTAAACGAGAACATGGAAACAGAGAACCAAGTTCCCAGAGCAACAAAATTCCCTTTCCATCCTGATTATAAGTAAAAAAAAATCTGGACTTTATTACCCTACTTGACCAATTACAGATCTACCTCTTTCCTGTTAATGTTAGAGAAATCATACAGAAAAAAAAGAAAAGTCTCTTTTCTTCTCAAGTTGTCTCCCTGCAGATTAGGAAAAGTTTGTATCTCTGATTGTTATTACTTATTTTATGTATTTTTCTTTGTCTTCAGTCTTTATATTAGGCATGGCCCATAAGTCTAGGATTACATCCAGAAGTAGTATGACATATTAGATCCTAATTCAGCAGCTTCACTCTACTGAGGTTAATAATGATTTACAGGGGAGAGCAAGAGGGACAGGGCAAGGTGTTCATAATAGCACCATTAATTATATGTGCTTCGCATATCTAGCGAGAAGAGCAACATCATTTTCAGGTCCAATAAATTAAGTACTTTTTCTATTCATTGTTCAGAATCACAAAAAGGATCACTCTTGGTACTGTATTGCCCCAAAAAAGTCTCCTGCTTCATCATCTTCTTATCATTTCATATGGGATTTTATGTTCTACTTGGCTCTGGTTTACAATGTTACTACATGAAAATGCTTAGATACCTAAATACACAAGTTAATCCTTTGACCTCCAGTGAGGGTTAAATAGTCTCTAATAAGCAAATAGCACACTAAGTCTCATCTTTCACAGCATGAAAATTACACTTGAGATCAGCCTAGGTACAGTTAAATTATGAGGAAAGCTTAACATTCAGTCTAAAGGTTAGAACCCAAACTCTGAAAATAACTTCCATCATGCGAGATTTCTCGTTAGTGCCATGAGACTTTAAAAAAGAGAACCACGGTAAATGAGACATCCTTCAAAAATATCTTCTATATCCCACTCTTTCAAAATCTGTGGATATAGCTGACTTTGACTCTTAACTGCCCATCATCATAATAATTCTTCCTTAATAAATTGTATTAATAAGTAAAATTATGCTCTTCTGTGGCTTATTGAGGAATAAATACAAAATAAGTTGCAAATAAAGGTTTTAGAAAGTATGCCTAGAACTTAACGACCTGGACTCTTCCAAAAATGAGGCAAACATCCAAATGTCTTCATTAGTACAAAGGCCATCATCACATTTGATGTTGACATATGGGAAACAGGATAGTATATTTATGTGAAACTTCTGAAAACATGACATCGCATTTCAACTACCCCAGAATGATTCCTGTGTGCTCTATTCCAGAAAAAGGAAAGAAAAAAAAAAAACACTATCATAGTTACAGTCGTATTAACTCCAAAACTGGTCGTTCTTTCCCAAAGATTGTTTTCTTTCCTTTTGAAAATAAACTAAAAACAAAAAAAAAGCTTGGGTTTAGAGTACAAAAACTCATTAAAATAAAATATTTAAGGACATGTTGTTCAGAAATCACCTGCAAATTTCTTTCAAACCTTCAAAAAACAATCTAATTTGAATCATCAGTCTAAATAGGTCATTTAACTTAGAAAAATTAAAATTAGCTGTGCAGGGTCAATTCTTTTTCTAAAGCATCTGCATCCTCAATGTCCTATTGTCTTCAAAGTCAAACCGGAGCCAAATGTCAAGAACTGTAATAAATGAATTCATTCCCAATGTCAAAGTTAGTCCGCTCCTGAAATTACCATAGAAGTTAACATTACAGGTAAAAACACAGGGTGTCCATGGAGTGCTTGGAGCATTTCGGGAGGATAGCAGTCTGGAGAAAGGGGGGGGGGGGGCAGGTTTCTCAGCTGGTGCTCACTTCTTGCCTTTCACCTGCACGTGTTCCCAGAAAGAACAGGGCAAATCACAATCAGCTGAGACACACTTCATACAAAGCAAATACTTCCATAACCCAAGTTTAGTCTCCCACAAGTTTCTCTTATATCAACCAGCAATAGAAGATCAGGGACCTTAATGCTCTCACCCAGCACCTCTAAAGGACTTGATCATCCTACAACACTGGTAAACTCAGGGATCAGATCCCTTCTCCCCCCAAAAAACCTCTCCAGGCAGAAGTACAAAATCTTTGAAGGTAACAGCTTTTAAAGGGGGGGGGGGGCAATAAAAGAGGACACAAATTAGGCAGCCTGACTGCCTGAGATATCCTACGGTCTTCCACAACCAGACCATCCATAAAACCAAAAGACCCCAGCGGTGTCGGAACAGGAGGGTGTCCAGTGCCCGAGGGACCAGGCTGCCCTTAGAGGGCAGGACACCCAAGGTGCCAGGCAGAGTGGGCAGCCGAGAGGGGCGTCCGTTTGGCCCCGGGCGTCTCCAGAGCCACGAGAAATGCACCTCCCATCCTTTCTGGGTTAAAAGTAACTTTGATGCTCAGGGAAAAAAAAGTACTTTCATATCCTCCAGCTCGCAACAATCTCGCATGCACGGGCAAAAAAAAAAAAAAAAAAAAAAAAAAAAGTGATCAGAAACGCTACAGAAACGAGACCTTCCCTGTGAACCCATGTCCCTACCGCCCCTTCCCCGGGATGAGATCCCGAGACGCCCTGACCCCCTGGGGCTCTCCGTTGGAGGATTTCAGGTGAGGACCTTCGCGGACAAGGGAGCAAGCGGAGGACGTGACACCTGGGGAACTGCGAAGGGACGGTCTAAGCTGCTCTGTTCTTCAAAGAGCGGATCCCAAAGCAGAATTGGCATTGACTCCCTTCCAGGTGGAGGATGCATTATTATTTATTTTTATTTTTATTTTTATTTTGCATAACTGCCCGGGACGGAGTGAAACAGTTTCCCTCCCGCGCCAGCGGCTCCCGGGGCGCGGCCGGGCCCTGCTCCCCGGCGGGCTCCCCCAGTCCCCCCCCCCCGCCTCCCGCTCGCGCCCCGGGCGCCCGGGGGTCGCACCCCCCCCCCCGGCCCAGCAGGCGCCCCGCCTCCCGCGCGGCCCCCGCGCTCCGGAGCTTGTGGGAAGCCCGGGACAGGGCGCCGGGGCCGGGCTGGGGAACCCCGGGGCTCCCCCCACCCCCGCCCCGCTCCGCCGCCCCCGGGGCAGCGCGCACTCACCGGAGGTGAGCTGCATCCAGGCGCAGATCTTGTACACCGTGGCCGTGTTGCAGAAGAAGAAGAGGGTGAAGCAGACGATGCAGGCGATGATGAGCATCATGGAGAGGCCGATGAAGAAGGAGGCGGCTTTGAAGGCGCCCGAGGGCAGCGTGGAGAAGTCCGTGAAGCTGCCCCTGCAGGTCAGCTCCCGGGAGAAGCCGTTGCCGATGCAGTAGTGGAAGAGCCCGAAATAGCCGGCTTGCGGGGTGTCCACGCCGTCGCCGATCCAGTAGGGCTGGATGAAGCACACCACGTTGACGATGGCAAAGCAGATGGTGAAGATGGCCCACAGCACGCCGATGGCCCGCGAGTTCCGCACATAGTTGCTGTGGTACAGCTTGGCAGCCTCCTGGGCCGGGAGCATCGCGGCGGCGGCGGCGGCGGCGGCGGCTCCGGGCATCTCCCCCTCCTCCCGCGGCTCCCCCTCCTCCGCCTCCTCCGCGGCCTGCGCCTCCCCCCGCCCCTCGGCGCTCCCGAGACGCCCTCGCCGAGCCGCGCGCGCCGCCCCTGCCCGGCCTCGGCCTCAGCCCCGCGGCGCCGGAAGGAGGGCGGGGAGCGCGGGCCCCCGGGCTCGCGGGGCGCGGCCCCCTCCCCCCGCCCCCCCCCCCCCCCCGGCTCCGGCCCGCCGCGCCGCCCTCCACCCTGCAGCTGCGGCAGCCCGGGCGCCGGATCCCGCGCGGGGCAGCGGGGCAGCGGGGCAGCGGGGCTCCGGGGCCCCCGCTCGGCTTCCCGCCCTCCCCCGACAGGCCGGCCTGGGCTTGGGGATCCCCGGCCCCCGGCTGGTGTTGGGGAGCACTTGGGCGCCGCACGGCAACGTGCCTGGACCTCGGCATCCTTGCAGGGGCGGCGGGTGCAGGCGAGAGGCGCCAGGCACAGGGGACGTGCGGCCCCCCGGAGCCTCCCGGTGACCCCCGCAGAGCTGCCCGCGGCGGGGCAGGCGCGCCAGGGGCCCGCCGGGCGGAGGAGCAGAAGCACACCTGCAGGGCGCTCCGCATCTGCTCCAGCGAGCTCTGCCCTCTCTGCACCCCCCACCGCGCCCCGAGCCCCGACACGCAGCCCGGAGAACTGTAGCCCGCGGAGGCCCTACACTCTCCTGGAAGTCAGGTCCTTTCCCCCAGGAATCCTGCCTTAGAGGGAGACTGCGGGGCGTGCAAGTGACTGTGTCACGGGAATGTGTACTTTGTCTGAAAACACCGGGGACTTGGGCTGCTGTTGTGTTTCTTACGCAGATACTCCCTGGCAACTGTTCCGCGTTGAGGCGCGGTGCTGGGGTGCCAAGGCTCCAGTGAGGAGGCGGCAGGTGACCGTCTGCACCCTCCGGGTCCCTCCCCCTCCCTCGCACCCCAAAGCTCCAGCGACCCCGAGAGTTGTCTCCAGAGCAATTTCCCCGTGAAGCAGCCACAGTGTAATTCCTTACACTCTCGTGTAGCATTGCTGTTCTACACCTGCACTTCGTACTATTTCCTTAGCTTAACGTTTTCCCTTTACAGTCATTCTGTTGCTCTTTTAACAGTTCCTGCCTTTCCATCTCCGTTCCTTTATTTCAGTTGGCTCCTTTTCTGATTCTTTCGGATTCCGATGTAAAGAAATAGGCAACCTGCACTCAAAGCAATGAAACCAGAATGTGCAATAGCAGCGACCCCATTGGTAATAAACCATTTCGGGCCATATGACCGTTGGATTCTCTAAGCAGAAAGGAGAGGATTCTGTTAGAATTTGACCCATAAGTCTCCACTCACTTCCACATTTTACTATGATGAAAAACATATAAAAGCTCCTGGACCTCATCTTGCCATTATGCCCAAACTGACTGCCTTACAAGAGCAGTGAGTAACGGGGAGTACCAGGTGGAATTTGAAACTACTAGGAATGGATAAGAAAGCTAAAACGGTTCAATGAGGGGCAGAGGGTGTTGGGGAGGAAGGAAGGGGAGAAGGCAGGCAGGCAAGTTCCAAAAGGTACCCGGCTACTTACATACCTATCATATGGAAGAGGATTCAGGGATTCAGATCGTACCCCAAGTGATGAAGACCAACCATGCCCATCATTTGATAACCTGAAGATTTGAGATTGTATGGGGAGAGAGAGGGAGTGGAAATAGGGGTATGGGAGGCAAGAAATAATGAAAAGGCAGTTGTTGGAACTGGGAAAGAATCTAAAAGGATTAGTGTTAAAAAATAAAATAAAAAATAAATAAATAAAAGGATTAGTGTTGGAATCTTACATCTGGTGTGTCCTATAAGCATGATGTTCAGGTATTACGGTTCCAGGTCCTTTAGGCGGGACTTTGGAGATTAAGGGGACAGAATTAAACAGAAGCATGAGTGAGACTTGTAAGTTTAGGAGGCTAAGAATTTTTTGCAAGTATGGTCGTAGACTCTCAGAAGGTCTTTAAAAAATCAGAGGGATTTGGGGGAGGTGGGAAGATGACCTAAATATCAGCCAGCCCAATATAACACTTGCAAGCCTCTAAAAATATAATTCACAATGATGCATCATCAGTGCATTGGTGGCAATGGAGGGTCAGAACTTCTGTTAGGTTTTGTTTTAACTCCCCTGAAGTTGCTGGTATATCAGAAAATCAGAAGAGTTTTAGCATGGAAGAAAGAAGACGAAAGGTGAGGGTAATCAGATTTATGGGGCCATCTGGCAGGCCATGGTTCCCAGGGGCAGACATAGCTTTACAACATGAACTGACAATAATTTCTAACGATTCTCCCAAGCCCTCAGATCCCCCCAAACTTGCTTGTATGAAGTGGTCTTTCTTTAAAATCAATGCCTAAAAGAGATCTTACTGCTCCCATGGGGTAGTTGAGATAGAAGGTTGCTGAGAGGGGAAAGGCGGAGAATCAGAAAGCCTAGTTTAGACCTCAGTGCTTAAATTGCCTTTATAGGACAGAGAAAAGACTGGCGAGTGACTCAGATTCAAATGTTGTGATTCAAAGAGCTTTTCTATTTGAGTCATACCCAAGGAGAGCCTTATTCTTATTCCAGGTTTAGAATTGCCTCTAGGTTCGTGCTCAGAATCACTACACCAGGGGACACACTCAAGGTGTCTACTCTGGTCATCGGCAACTAGAAACAGACTGGTGTTGGTGTATTGATGAACTTAAGTGCGTCCATGGATTCCCCTGAGAATTTGAATTCTTGCTCCTTGAGATGTGGTGTCCATCAGGGATGAACTGAATGCTGCCAATGGCTGTTCTCTGGAACTTTATCCTGCCCTGTACCACAGCAGATTTCCAGGATGAGCAGGAGTTCCCAAGATTCTTGGAACTAAGAATGAGCCAGAACTCCTGTAAACTCTTCAGTTCCCATCCATGAATGCAGATTATCCTTCCCCATCTTCCCAGAGCCTTCCATTGCCCATCTCAACCTTGCCCTTTGCAACCAGAAAGCCCAGAGGTCGCACTGTCCCTAAAATGAATGTAAAGCTTTTGTCTGGAACCATGTAGACTTTAGGACTTCAGACACCTAAGCACCTGGGCAGCTCATTACATTTATCAAATATGATGTGACCAGGAAAGCTGTTTTGGGGAAGAGGAAATAATAAAATTAGCCTGATTCATGCTAAGAAGTTACTATTGATAGAAGAGTATTTTGAAACTATAATATGATTCATATGTGCTAAATAACTAGTAGAAGTCAGTGTCACTGACAGCCTCAAATTAGACACACTGAACATTCAAATCTCAAACCTGACTGTTAAAAATGCTTTTCCCTTGCTGCCACAAAGAGTCAGTAGTGAGACCCACTCTTTTCCCAAACTGTGTGTATTAATGAACGAGAGGACCATAAAACAGAAAACAACAAAAGAAGAATACTTGGGTTGTGTAACACAACAGAAAAGATTCTGGGTAAGTTAAAGGATGAGTTGTTTTGATCCCAAACTAAACTGCAATGGCTTGGGAAAGTGTGAAAGCCCTGGATGACAAAAGACAGGATCCAGATGCCATTGTCATCTCTGCCTAGCTGGGAGAGCCCGAAGCTCTAGGGGCTCCATTTTCTCCTCTTTACAATTATGATGAGGGAAAGAGGATATCAGATGAATTCCAAGGTCCCTTTCCGCAGTAGAATTCTATTCTATTCTACAAAGACTATTCTAGGATGACTTTGCAAAATAAATAAATAAATAGATAGATAGATAGATAAAACCCAGTACTTGCAGAAAAATGAGGCGAGACCTAACAGAGATACCAGACTCGAGATGCAGACATTTTATTTGAAATTGAAAATCCGTCCTGAAGTCCAACTGTGATAATTTTTCAGGCAATCGGTACTTAGTGTTTTCGGGTAACTCATTACTGTGACCTTGGAAAATGGAGAAAGAGATGATTTCTAAAATCTGATATTTCATCAATTTCTAGGGCTATTACCAAGGTCAGTATCAAATCCCACTCCAGAATATATAGATTCTAATATTGAATCTCTTTTCACTGACCAGGGATTTCTCTCTGTCCCTGCCCCCTCTCAGTTCTCTTTTAGGGCTTTTCAGATGTCTGGAAACACCTCTTAGTTCATCAGTTACTAGGTCAGTAGTAGCAATCAGAAGCGCTGAGTGTTTCAACGCCCCCTGCAAATCAAGATCACATTGATCACAAGGCTCTGATTTCATGGCACCTTAGAAAATACCACGTGCAAAGAGATGTGAGTTCCACATATGGGAAGAAATGGGAAATAGGAATATCAATCATTCTTCTTTCACTTTTCCTCTGTTTATGCACCACAATGCCTCCCCCTTTTTCTTCTCTTTTTGAATTGTATCTTATGTAAGAATCAGTCCTTTTAGAAGTTCTTTCCACTTTTCCAGATCCCAGCAAAGAACAGAAGTTGTTTTCTCATAGGCTGAACACCTCTACAGCCTGTGCTGGAAGAACCATTTCTCTGTTAACCTTTTAAAGAGGATTTCTGAACAATTCTATCTGAGGGTAAGTAGTGACCTCTATTGAATAAAAGACTATAGGTATGTAATCATCATTTGAAGTATGACTTTTTAAGTCTGTAATGAAGCAATTATATTAAAGTTTTCAGTTCGGTATGTGTGTTCCATTCTCTTTCCATCTCACACTCATTTCATCTTCCTGATCTTTAAAAAAATTGTATCTGCTGAAACTGCTTTATGGAGTTTCCCATTCAATGTGTGCACTTTGATTGACAATCAACACCTTCATTTGGAACATGTACCCTTGTGCTTTCAGTTTTGAGCTCTTATTTGAAACCACTGCTTGGATTCTCCGCTAGACACATCTTCATTCAGAAACCTTGTCTCTGCCACTTGACAATCACTTGAGTCTCTCAAACCTCAGTTTCAGCCTTTCTGAGAATATCCCCAATCCACAAAGCATGTATTTTAAGTCTTATCACCCCAGATACCCCTCTAAATGTAAAGGAAACCCACCCACATGCTTTCTTTTACTGCTATAGCAATACAGAAATATTAATTTTGATGATTTGGTGCTTTTGTTGAAGAGGCACATTTTTATGCCAATTTTAGTCAGCTTTAGCCACAGAAGTGCACCCAGATTCACGGCCTATACCCACAAACATTTACCTCCACCCCACAGCGCATGATGGTCACCAGTTGGCTAAGGTTCTGCTCCAGGCAGTGGACCTAACTGCAGGTCTGCTTGTCTTCTCATTCTGAGGTCCAAGTTGAAGGAACACTCTCCTACCTGGGACGTGTTGGCATAAGGACAGAAGTATAAGAGGAGGAGGGAAATTATAAAACTGTATCTAAAACTTCTGCTCAAATATAGCATGTCATCTCATATTCCATTGGCCAACACACGTCATACGCAGAAACCAAAAGTCAATGTGCTAGAGACATAAAACACTCTTACAGAAAACACGTGAGTGAAGAATCAAGAACTTTAATAAAACCTACCACATCCAGCCTCTGATAAAACTTTAACACCAACTTACTTTTCAAATGTTTCCTGGAAAGACTATATGCATATTTGATTTTCACCTGAATGGTACAGACTATTTCACTTTATATAAACACTTCATCCCATTTATTCTTTTTTTTAAGTATCTGCCACTTTTTATCTCATGGAAAATTAATACACTGCAAAAAAAGTCTTATGAGAAGCTAAATTCATAATGAATTTCTTCACTCTACAGTATTCAGACACGATAGGTGATTCTTCCCGTTGAGGGGTGTTTGATCAGAAACAGCATTTAGTTTTAAAGTGGAGTAAATACATGTTGCCTTGTGAATTCTCACACGTCTACAGTGTTTCACAAACTGTTTACATCTTTTTAAAAAATAAAAACAACAGGGCACCTGGGTGGTTCAGTAACTGAGTGACTGCCTTTGGCTCAGGTCCTGGGATCCTAGGGTCTTGTCCTACATCAGGCTCCTCACAGGGAGGCCTGCTTCTCCCCCTGCCTCTCTGTGTCTCTCATGAAAAAAATAAATTAAACCTTTTTTAAAAATAAAAAAAAATAAAAGCAACAACAAAAAAAACGTAGTACACTGACAGTAATGACTTGTACTTATTATTGCAATGTTACTTAAATGTACAGAGTAAATAATAAAGGAATAACAATTAACTTTCACTCAGGGCAGCATGAAGAAGGCAGTGCATCCTCTCCCCGAAAGCAAATATAAAACCGAATGAAAGTGTCAAAACAGCCATTTATTTTAAGGCTCTGAAGTTTGACCAAAGGCAACAAACTGAGAGGTGTTTACTCATGAAGAACTTCTGGAATTTTGGTTAGAACTTTGGAAGTCTGTGGTCCTTTTGCCTGGGGTAACTTTCTTCCTACTTACCCTCCCCCACCCCCCAATGCTGGCTCAATCAGCATATCGTTTTAACAAAGCAGGGATGACCACCAGCTTCTGAACACCTTCAGCTTCTGCCTGAAGAAGAAGACTTCATTGGAGTGGAGTACATAAGTCCATGCCAAACAACTTTATTACCAAATTAGCAAGCTCAGTAGGAAATGAGTGTGGAAAATCAGGGCTCTACTAGCTTGAGGTCCCACTTGGGACAGGCAGCAGACAAGATACAAATTTGATGGGGATGGTCTGGAAACGAGAGAGCCATATGCAAGCTAGATAAGCTCTTCAACATATTCCTGGACAAGTGAGGAATGGTGTGCACATTCAGGGGAGGAAAAAAGGATTTGGTGGAAAGTAGAAGCTGAGGAAGACTTGGGGTGCTCCTGGACAACTCAGTCAGTAAAGCATGAGACTCTCAATCTCAGGGTTGTGAGTTCAACCCTCACACTGGGCATGAAGCATACTTAAAAATAAAGTTAGGGGAACCTCTAGGAAATCAGATTAAACAAATATAAATATAAGAATAATAATTTGGGGCACCTGGGTGGCTCAGTGGTTGAGCATCTGCCTTTGGCTAGATGGATTCAGTAATATCAGCAGATTTGATATCATACAAGAAAGCATCAGTGAGCATGAAGATAAATCAAGAGAAATGATCTAATCTGAAGAGCACAGAGGAAAAAAAGATTAAAGAAAAGGAAGAACTTCAGACATCTGTAGGACAATATCAAATGTACCCAAGAATGTGTAATGAGAGCCCCATTAAGAGGCAGGAAGTTTATGGCCGAAAACGTCCCACATTTGATGAAAAACGTTTCAGATCCAAGGGCAACAAATCTCAAGTAGGATAAACACAAAGACCTGTATCTAGGCATGTCATAGTTAAACTGCTGAAGCTAAAGACAAGGGGAAATTTTTGAAAACAGCAAGAGAAAAACAATTCATAGGAACACTGGAACAACAATGCAATTTATGGCTAACTTCACACCAGAAACAATGGAGACCAGTGGCATTTGGAGGATATATTCAACATGCTGAAAGGAAATAAACTATAAGCCAAGACAGGAAAACTGTCCTTCAAAACTGAATATCACTTAGAAAATTTTAAAAAGGAAATATTGATACATGCAGTAATGTAAGTGAATATCCAGTTAATTAAACTGAGTGGAGAAAAAAAACCAATCCCAGAACATTATATACTGCATGATTTTATTCATATGATGTTGTTAAAATAACAAAATTATAGAAATGGAGACCAGGGCTGTCTGTTTGGCTTAGTCGGTGGAGCATAGGATGCTTACTCTTGGGGTTGTGAATTCAAGCCCCATGTGGAGTGTAGACGTTACTTTAAAATATTAGAAAGGGGATCCCTGGGTGGCTCAGCGGTTTGGCGCCTGCCTTTGGCCCAGGGCGCGATCCTGGAGACCCGGGATCGAGTCCCACGTCAGGCTCCCGGTGCATGGAGCCTGCTTCTCCCTCTGCCTGTGTCTCTGCCTCTCTCTCTCTCTCTCTCTCTCTCTCTCTCTCTCTGTATGACTACATAAATAAATAATAAAAAATAATTAAAAAAATAAAATAAAATAAAATATTAGAAGGAAAGAGAGAGGGGTGGGGGGAAAAAGGGAGGGAAGAAGAAAGAAAGAAAGAAGTGGAGACCAGATTAACAGCTGCTAAGCATCAAGAAGGGAATAGTTATGGGAGGTAAATGGGTATGACTGTAAAAAGGCAACTGGTTGGGGGAATCCTTGCATTTAAGGAAATGTTTTCTATCTCGACCATATCGATGTCAAGATCCTAGTTGAACTATAGTACTAGAGTTTTGCAAATGTAACCAATTGGGAGAAAGTAGATAAAGGGTTAGAATCTCTCTGTATTATTGCTTATAACTGCATGTGAATCTATAATTATGTCAAAATAAAAGTTTAATTTTAAAAATTATGTGTAAAAATAAACATATATATCTTTTTTAAAAATTTTATTTTTGAGGGCTCCTGGGTCACTCAGTCAGTTAAGCCTCTGCCTTGAGCTCAGTTCATGATCTTGAGGTCCTGGGATCCAGCCCCATGTTGGGTTCCCTGCTCAGTGAGGAGTCTGTTTCACCTTCTCCCTCTGCCTGCCCCCTCCCCCACCCCCAACTTGTGCCCTCCTCTATCTCAAATAAATCAATAAAATCTTTTTTAAAAAAAGATTTTATTGGGATCCCTGGGTGGCGCAGCAGTTTGGCGCCTGCCTTTGGCCCAGGGCGCGATCCTGGAGACCCGGGATCGAATCCCACGTCAGGCTCCCGGTGCATGGAGCCTGCTTCTCCCTCTGCCTGTGTCTCTGCCTCTCTCTCTCTCTCTCTGTATGACTATCATAAATAAATAAAAATTAAAAAAAAAATAAAATAAAAAAAGATTTTATTTTTAAGTAATCCCTATACCCAAGGTGGGGCTTGAACTCACAACTCTGAGATCAAGAGTCACATGCTCTATGGACTGAGCTATCCAGGCACCCCTAAATATATACATATTTTAAACTTAATGGGGCACCAGCATGGCTCAGTTGGATGAGTGCTGGACTCTTGATTTCAGTTCAGGTCATGATCTCGGGGTTGTGAGATCAAGCCCCAAGTTGGCTCTAGGCTCAGTAGGGAGTCTGCTTGAGATTCTCTACCTCTCCTCCTGCCCCTCCCTCCACTCCTATGCTCTCTCTCTCAAATAAATAAATAAATCTTTAAAAAAAGTAATGGATCAAACACTCCAATCAAAAGACAGAAACTGTCAGACTGGCTAGTAAACAATACAAATATCTGATAATTCATAAACAAAATGTATTTTACCTAAACAACAGAACTTATTCCACCATAGACATGAAAAAACTGAGACATACTATGAGATGTATGAACCTTGAAAGCATTGTGCTAAATGAAAGAAACCAGGTGCAAAAGATTCCATGTGCAAGAAGTTTCCAGGAAAGGAAGCTATCTAGAAACAGTAGATAAGTAGTTGCCTGGAGCTGGAGCTGGGAGCTGGGATTGACTTCACATGGGCAGAAAAGAACTTTTTGGGGAAATTAAAATGTTCTAAAACTGGGTTATGGTGATGGTCGCACAACTGTAGAAATTTAGTAAAAAGTCATTGAACTGCACAGTTACATTGGTTGACTTTTATGGCATATAAATTATACTTCAATGAAACTGTTTACAAAATTAAATTTAAACTCCCAATCTTTATATTTTGAAAACCTACTCAATGAAATTATCAACACAAAAGTTATTTACAAATTAAGCATAGGTCAAACTACCAAACTAATAAAATTCAAATTAACATTTCCAGAATATAACTGAGAAATTTAAAGATATTATCTAATAAAAATATTTTTTAATATTAGTCATTTATACTAATGCCACAAGTTGATATGCATAAAGATAAGATCAACTCAAAAACGTTCTCTCTCCCATGAGACACTCTTAATTCCAGGAAATAAAGGGCTGCAGAAGGGGAGGCAGGTGAGGGGATAGGGGTATCTGGGTGACATGCACTAAGGAGGGCATGTGATATGATGAGCACTGGGTGTTATACTATATGTTGGCAAATTGAATTTAAATAACATAAAATAAAAAAAAATTTTTAAAAAAATCCTCTCTCACTGTTAATGTGGCCATGATTGATTTGGCACGGGTTTTTTGAGGTGACAACGTCTGTAGTAAAATGTGCCCCGTGGCACTCAATTCTTTGACCACTTTTTTCCTTCCAAACTACTGCAAAACTTTTCTTGACACAGTTGGATCATAATGTGATTTGGCTTTATTTGGTGCCTAAACGTCACTCCCTTGAATATAAGCTCCATAAGGACAGAGACTTTTTCTGATTCACTCTGTGTCCCCAAAGCAGAGAACAGTGCATGGCATATGGAAGATATCGGAAGGAAGGAAGGAAGGAAGGAAGGAAGGAAGGAAGGAAGGAAGGAAGGAAGGAAGGAAAAGAAAGGAAGGAAGGAGGGAAGGAAGGAAGGAAGGAAGGAAGGAAGGAAGGAAGGAAGGAAGAAAGAAAGAAAGAAAGAAAGAAAGAAAGAAAGAAAGAAAGAAAGAAAGAAAGAAAAGAAAGAATTTACACATAAAGACCACTTCTGGAGAGCCTGGCTGGCTCAGTTGGAAAGGTGCCTGACTCTTAATCTCAGGGACATGAGTTTGAGCCCCATGTGAGGTGTAGAGATTACTTAAATGAATAAAACTTAAAAAAAAAAAAGACTCCTTCTATTATGTGTTATTACTTCACCACATGACTCTGAAACTATCACTTTCAAATGATAGTATCACAGTTAGGAAATAAGAAATTAACATCTTATTCTATGAAAATGATTTTCAATTGCAAGTCATCACAGCAAAAATGAAGAGGTGTGTTTTGTTTTGTTCTATGTTTATATTTAGTAAGAGTTATATAATGGTAGTTGTGGGATGAGTGTTATCATCTTGACGTTAGGATGTGTCGTGGAGCTGGACATGCTTACCAGTACATTTAAAACTAAACTCTTGGGTGGATCACTGAGCATCAAAGACATCATATAGACGAAGTCTTCCTTTGTTCTAAAACTGTCAGTACTGCTTTTCAGCCTGTTTCCCCACCAGATAGTAAATGTATCCGATAACTTGAGTTATGCTTATATTAATTTTTAAATTAATATAATATAATATAATATAATATAATATAATATAATATAATATAATATAATATAATATAATATAATAATATAAATTAATATAATATTTAATTTTTAAATTAGCACCTAATTAAAAACTAAAATTAAAAATCCTTCTAGAGGACTCATAAATGCTAAGAACATGTCATGCGGATCTCAGTTTAAGAGGCACTGGCCTAGATCATTATGCATTTCACCTGGTGGTATTTCTAAGTTTTATGAGGCTATTTCGTTAGGGTCCCCACCAAAAGCATGAAATAGTGCTTCAGCGAAGTATTCTGTTGGGAAGGGTAGTCTACATATTAAGGTTTTTATTGAAAACACCTGCTTTTAAATATTTTTCAGGCCCAACTCCTTGCTACTGTATTTTATGATGGCAAATTCTGAAATCTCAGCTGAGATTTGAAGTATTCCTTCAAGTGCTGAAGCAGATTCTTGGCTGGGGGTGAGGTGTGGTTGCACACTGGGGAGGGAAACAGTTCACCAGCAACCTTCTGGCCTACTCTGCGCAGACGCAGCAGCAAGTATTTATGAAAGTTGTCCTCTGAATTTCCCCTCACAGAATGTCAGCCGTGACACCTTCTTATGTGGGGGTCTTACACACAGAGACGTCATTCCCTCTGTTCATTGATGTAAACAAATACTAACGAGGGCCTCCTATAGGTTGTTCACTGCACTTGCTGCTGGGGCAACACATATGAACAAGACACGATCTCTGTAGGAGGGAGCTCACGCAATCAGGTAAAAGAGACAAATGCAGTATTGTAACGTGGTGTGGTAAGTTGTGACAGCTGACAGAGAAGCCTTCTGAAAGGGGAAACATCCAACCAGCTCGAGATCCAAGGATGCTTCCTTGGTGAAGGATGGGTTGACCAGGGGGTGGGGTGGAGAGATGTGAGACCATGAAGGCAGATGTTGCAAGAAGAGAGCAGTGTAAGAAAAGGCAGTAAGGCAGGAGGGAACTAGGGAGATTGGAACTGAAAGGGAGGTGTGTCTGTTTTCATACTCATTCTCCATCCATCCATCCATCCATCCATCCAACCACCCTCCAGTAAACCCTCCTTAATTACCTCTCACATTCCAGAGGCCGGGCTAAATAGTGTAGATTCAAACGCTATTAAGATTTGACCCCAATTGCTCTAGAGAACCAGAATCCAGTGTCTGAGGGGAGCCCTAAATAAATGCAGAACCTCTGACCCATTTCTCGAATCTGTTCTGTTCTCTCCATCTCTACCAACCAGGCTAGTGTGTGTTGTCCGTCACCTCTTGCCCGAACTGTGACGACAACAGCCACATCCTCGTTCTCTCGCCTTCCCCCTCTGCTGTTTACCCTCCTTGCCGAGGACAGGGTACTTTCTGAAATGCAAGTCTGACTCTGTCCTCTGCTCAAAACATTTCAATGGCTTCTTGCTGTTTTGAAACTTAAGGCAAAACGCCCTTGTGCGTCCCTGCTTGGTCTTCTACAGCTCTTCTACCGGCCTCTCCAGCCTCAACTCCTACTTTCTCTCTCATTTGTTTCTCCAGCCACACAGGCCTTCTTCATGTCCTTGGTCTCACCATGTCCCTCCCTTCTCCGAATGGCCTTTCACATGCTGTTCCCTGTGCCTGGAATGCCATTTGAGAAATTTACCCTTCCTCAGCCTTAACATCTCAGCATAACTCACATTTCTTTTTCTGGAAAGAAGCCTTGACTGACGTCTTAGATCTCCTCACATTCTCTCCTGGTCTCTCATTTGCACCATTTATCACTGTTATAATCTCAGATCTATTTCTGGGACTGTTCGAATAAAGCCTATTTCCCCCACCGCACAGTAAGTGTATATTTTTCCTCACTACTGAAAACAACTCCTAATTCAGTGCTCAATAAATATTTATTGTATGAATGAATGAATGAACACATATGGTGTGGCAGGTTGCACTTTCCAAAAATGGCCACAGAATCTCCCATCCCACAAGCTTTCTTAAAGTGTGGCTTCAAGGCGCCTCCTGTTGAGAGGTGGGAACCATGTTCCCTCCTCTTGAATCTGGGCAGGCTATGATTATAGCAGAAGTGATGTCGCGTGATGCAGAAGCAGAAGCAATGCTAGGCCATAAAAGGCAACAGCTTGTGCCTGGTTCTTTTGAGATTTTTGTTCTTGGATCTCAGCCACCAAGCCATGAGGAAGTCCAAACAGCCTATGGAGAAGCCCGGAAGATGAAGAACTGAGCCCTTCATCCCACAGTCCTGGCTGAACTCCCAGCTGACGGCCAGTGTCATCTCATAGTGATGTTTGTGACCCATCTTATAAATGGGTCCTCCAGCCCCCCGTTGAGCCACCCCACTAGCACAGTGTGGAGCAGTGATAAACCACCTCTGCAAAGCCCTGTCCACCAATATATGATTGCTCCTATTTGAAGCCATGAAGTTGGGATGGTTTGTTACACAGCAAGAGATAACCGGAATACATGGTAAAAGAGATCCATATCTAACCGACAAAATAGCCAGATTAGGTTGTCAAGATCGCTGAATCTTTAGTATCTGATCATTCACACAATGCTTTTCAATCAACCATGTTAAAAATTGAATAGAACAGAAGCAACCATCGAAACATTATAGCAAAGAGTCATAAAAGAAATCATATTAATGTAGAGGATTTATGCTTTTCACTCAGTCCAGACCCCTACTGTATGCTTTGTTTCTGTCTACTCCATTATTTTTCTTTAGTCTATCATTTCCTGTCTTCATCTCCCACTCTCGTACTATTTAAATCTAAATTGCTGTATTCTCATCTGTGTGATACAGGGTTCAAGCCAATGATAATTTTGGGACCGATAAAGAAGCAGCTTAAAAGAGTTATTACAAGAATAATGGAAATAGCTTATCAAAGGAATTTTCAGTGACATCTCTTCTGGATGAAAGTGTCTGGAATGCTTTAGGTTCTTGATTTTACTTTTGAAAGTTTTGTGACATGTGTCTTGCAGGATATGTATAAATTGGACCTTGTGAATCCATTGCAAGATTGCTGCTGATTAAGCTGGTAAGGTTATGGTTGTGGTTGGAGATATATAACTAATCTCTCTCCAGAATATACCTTGAGAAAAATTGCTCCAGTCTCCCCCAAAAGGTTAAGCGTCAACTTACAGGGTGCAAATAGAGTATAGAGCAATTGTGAATAAAGAATGTCAGTTCTTTGGGGGCACCTGGGTGGCTCAGTCAGTGAAGTGTCTCCCTTTGGTTCAGGTTGTGATCCCAGTTCTCAGAAATGCCTACCTTACTTTCAGGGAACCATTTAAAAAAGCTTAAGTAAATCTAGATGAACAACTATTTAAATGTGATCCTAAGAATGTTTTCCCAGTGAGATTAAAGGAAGAATAACCCAGTACATTTCCTTTTTCTAAGGTTTTATCTACATAATGCAGTGGAATTTCACTTCCATTAATGCATAACTGATACGATAAAATATAAAAATGGATTAAGACAACTGAAGACTTGGGACACCTGGGTTGATCTATTGGTTGTGTCCTGTTCTTGATTTCACTCAGGTCATGGGCCTGGGTGGCTCAGTCAGTTAAGCACTCAACTCTTGGTTTCTGCTCAGGTCTTGATTTCAGCTCAGGTCATGATCTCAGGGTCATAGAATTGAGCCCCATGTCAGACTCCAAGCTGAACAGAGAATCTGCTTGAGGTTCCCTACCTCCCCATCTTTCTGCCCCTGCCCCCACCCCATCTCTCGCTCTCTCTAAATAAGTAAATCTTAAAAAAAAAAAAAAGACAACTGAAGACTCAAAATCAACTATGCTGGAAGATCAAATAGATTCTAGACAAGGAGGAAATTCTCTTCAACTCCACTGCATGACCCCGGCCTGCAATACAATATCAGTGTCAGAAAATTTGTTTATATATTAAATTTATATGAACAAATTAATTATGTTTACTCATGATGCGAAACTATTAAAATTGTGGTTTTACTACGTATATATTTTAACATGGGAATAAAATAATGATTATTACATTGACAATAAGTGGAGTATAATAAACAGTTTGCATACCTAGTATTATTCTAGATGCTTCACACAAATGGTCCTCTTAAATCTTCATAGGGAGTTAGGGACAGATAGGGCTAGGCAGGAAAAGATAAGGGGAAGGCCCCAGAGTCAGGCTTCCATAAATCTCAAGGACACCAAGATGCAACAAAAACAGAGATAATGCCAGAAAACGGATATAAGGAAGTAGATCCGGCCACCGGGCCCCAAATGTTAGGGAGTATCTTCCTTTGACGGCTACAAAGTAATCACAGAGACTCACCAGATCCCCCCAAAAAGCCATATGTCATTCACTCAAGAAGCATAAGAAATGACAAGGCTGTAAACTCCCTGGTTAGGTTCTCTATAAAAGGCCAGCCAAAAAAAATCTTCAGTGGCAACCCTGTCAGGACCCTCTCACTTCTGAGAGCTTTCTCTGTATCTTTGCTTAGTAACCTTCTTTCGTTTCTCCTCTGAGAGATTCATTCTTCGACTCTGCAAGACAAGAACGGAGCCCTCCTGCATCAATAGCACTACCATGTGGGAGATGAGATTACTGATCCCATTTTATAGATGAGAAAACTCAATTTTAGAGAAGTAAAACAACTAACAGAAGTAGGATTTTAACATACATCTCTCCAACTTCAGAGCCTTTCTTTTTCTTTTTTTTTTTTTTAAGATTCATTTATTTGTTTTAGAGAGAGAGCATGTGCGAATGGGAGGGGCAGAAGGAGATAAAGAGAGAGAATCCTCAAGCAGACTCCTCAACGAGCTTGGAGCCTGACATGGGGCTCAATCCTATGACCCTGAGATCATGACCTGAGCTGAAATCAAGACCTGAGCAGAAACCAAGAGTTGGGTGCTTAACTGACTGAGCCACCCAGGCACCCAACTAAGTGTAATTTAAATAAAAATGTGAAACAAAAACGACAAAATAAATAAATAAATAAATAATAAATAAATAATAAAATGGAGAAAAAGAAAAATGTGCAAACGGGTCTGGCTATTGTCAAGCTAAGGTTGCTTTTTCCCTTCTAGCAAAGCATTAACATTAAGGCCGTGGTGCACATCTCAAGGAAAGTCACACTCTGCCTGTCTCGGGTATTTATCGATGGGCTGCAAATTGTAAGGAAAGTTAATTTTGTCTACGTTTCTTTTGCCTTTGTTCTCATCAGATATAGCTCAGGAAAAGCCAGATGGAAGAAATATATAGGACAAGAAGTTCCCCGCTCTCTTCCAGGTGTACCACTTTCTGCCCATCTTTATACATCCACCAACAGGAAGATATCGAAATCCTGTCCTTTGGGTTTTTTTTTTTTTTTTTTTGGAAGCTTCATTACAGTCATGATTGATTAAACCATTGGCCACTGGTAACTGATTTAACCTCCAGGTTAAATGGAGGTTAAACTAACCTGCCCAGGTTAGTTCCCCTGTACTCCCGCGGTTGGTTCCCCAACAACCAACCTCCATCCTCAGCTAACCTAAAGGCTTTCTGTAAGTCACCTCATTAACTTAACAAAAGACACATTTACCGCTCTGACCATAGGAAATCCAAAGGTTTTTAGGAGCACTATGCCAAGAATGGAGTAGGAAATCAAGTATATATTTATTTTTTTTTCTAAATTTTAAAAAAGATTTTACTTATTTGAGAGAGAGACAGAGAGAAAGCATGAGCAGAGGAAGGGCAGGGGAGAAGCAAGCTCCCCGCTGAGCAGGGAGTCCGATGTGGGGCTCCATCCCAGGACCCCAGGATCATGACTTGAGCCAAAGGCAGATGCTTAATGGAATGAGCCACCCAGGTGCCCCCAACACATATTTCTTATTATAAATCACAGTATTGCATTCTCACAAGGATATTGTTGATAAATGGAAACCAAACACAGAAGTAATCATATGATTCTATTTGCAGAATTTAAAAAGGCAGAACTAATTGACAATGACAGAAAAGGGGTAGCACAGAAGGTGTTAATAACTGGGAAGGGGTCTAAAGAAGGCTTCTGTTGTGCTGATAATATTCTATTTCTTTATCTGGGCAATGGGCACGTGAGTATGATCACTTTGTAAACATTCATCAAGCAGTTCACAAAATATTTGTGCTTCTGTATATATGTTATACCTCAGTTAAAAAAAGAGCGAGAGGAAGCAGCCCGACTCAAGTTTATACTCCTAATTCATAGCTGTCAGCTGATGGTACATCATGTAGATTTGCAAGTTGTCCAATATCCCATTTTTTAATATTCATAGACACGACATACTTACATTCTATCTCACTCACCAGACTGTGGTCAGAATAGGAATTAAACTGAGCTTTGTCTCTTAGAAAACTTGCTACTCTTTTTTTTTTTTTTTCACTATCCCCACATCAAACTTATTTATTTACTTTTAAGTAAGCTCCACACCCAATGTGGGGCTTGAACTCATGACCTGAAGATGAAGAGTCGGGTATTCTGTCAACGGAGCCAGCCAGGCTCCCCCAGAGTTTGCCACTCTTAATTGTGATTGAGATTGGGACCCAAACAAGCATAATAAGCAGTGAGAGCTATAGAGGAAGGCTGGCAGAGTGGTTTTTGAATAGTGCTTCCAAGCATTAACTGAGAAATGAAACACCAAATCAGAAATAGAAACAGTTGAATAAAGTAGCTGAGAATTACAATTCTAAGAACTCCAATTTTTCTGTGACTTTCAACTGTTGCTTGAAATAGCCATAACTACAGGTTATAACAGTATTTTATGTATAATAATAATAAATTAATATTTGGAGTATTTAGTATGTGTCAGGAGCTAAGTCCTTTTCAAAAAAAATTTTATTAGAGAGAGAGAGCCTGTGCGTGCACCAGCAGTGGGGAGGGGTACAGGGAGAGGGAGAGATAGACACCCCACTGAACAGGGAGCCTGATATGGGGCTGGATCCAAACCGAGACCCTGGGATCATGACCTGAGCCTAAGGCAGATGCTTTAACCAACTGAGCCACCCAGGTGCCCCGCTAAACGCTTTTATACACATAATCACATTTAGCCTTCACAACCATCCTGAAAGAGCTATCATAATTATAGTCCTCTCCATTTTACAGATTCAGAATTTGAAATTTGGAAATATTAAGTAAGTCACCCCAGATTGCCCAGCAAACAAGTGGTAGTGTTTGAATTTGAGCTTGGATCTCTGGCCCAAAACCTCACTATCTTAACCAGTATATCCTACTACATACTTATTGTGTAATAGGTAAGGTGTATGCTCATTGGAGATCAGGGTGAGAGCCTATACGTGAGTGTTGAAATGAGTGTATTACAGTAAAGTGTCATAAAGATGGAGCAAAATCCAAAGCTTGAAACTACACATGATGCTAGTCAGGTTTGATATGCACAGACCATCATTAAACCCAGCCATATGCTGTATTATTTTATTTTATGAGACCTAGATGCATTGTACATTCATCAAAGATGTCTCTACTCTCTTAACATTCATCAGCATGTTATTTGTTTAGAAACTCAAGGTTGTTGTATGAGTTAACTGAGACTAATTTATAAACATTATGGGTTTTACACATCATCTGGGACCATTCTTTACTATTTAGTGCCAGTACTAGGAAAGAGAAAAAGGAGACTCAGAGACTGGAGGCTTACTTTCCCCATATTACCGTTGCCATGACAACTCCTAGGCTCTTCTCTGATGAGCTGCTGTTATCACTCAAAAAAAAAAATACTAAGTTTTGCATTTTTATTTTCTATCATTGACTTTCAGTATGTTTTATTTCTTATTTCTTATGACCCCTGACCAGACAAACTACAATGCATAAATAATCCTCTTAGTTGCTTTGGGATCACGCTTATCAGTTTGCATAATTCAAAAATTCTAAAAAAAACCCATAAAATAATTATTGTGCTTTCAATTTAAATTTAAGATATGTTATGGTTGAAGTAGTCATAATGTTGGTTTGGCTGGTTCTGAAAGATTATGGCAAAATCAGTAGACCACTGTATAAATGACCAGGACCAGGCTTTTCAGTCTAGTGAGCTGGACGGCGGAGAGGGAGGTTGCCTATGTGAGAAGCAGAGTAAACAGTTGGATATGTAATGTTCCTGAAGGGAGTATGGATCTGCCCACCCTATCCCAAAACATCTTTCCTGTTACATGTCAGACATGGTGGCTGAAATGCCACCATTGGAGCTTTATTTCTGTAAATCTCAAAAGATTTCCTTTAAAAAGATTTTTTTTGGTGTGATATATATAAGATACATGTTTAGAAGTGCATAAACCATAAATGAAGTTTAGTGATTTCAGTAATTATTAAGTGAACATCTGAGTAACGACCACTTAAACCAAGATATAAAATACTGACAGCACTTTCCAAAAGCCTCCCTGTATCCCATTGATGTGGGAAACAAAGGGAAAAAAATATTAAATTTTCTTACTACCTACAGCCCATTGACAAGTCCTTGAAACAGGCAGAGACATTCCTCTAGGGACTCAACTGTCTGAATATAAATACCCTGCTAAGGGCAAAAGGCAATCATAGCCTGACCCCCCCCACCCCCCCCCCCAGGATCCTGTAAGTCTACTTTAGCATGTAAAAATTCCTTTGGAAATTTCCTTTATCTCTAACCCTTCCAAAATAGTGTTGGCAATCATCCCCCAAGCATATGGCCCACACCCACCATACATATCTGAAGGCTCTCATGACTTAGGTTTTATTAGACAGAAATAAATGACCCTTTCCCAATAGCAGCTAGCCCCCTCGAGGTCCTGAAAACCCTGCTTCCAGAATTCCTTACTCATGCTCTCCCTAACCCCCTCCCAACTTGAAAGTACATCATGGGCCACTCCTCATAACCCCAGTGCAGCTCTTTCTGCCCACGGGTCCTGTTCCTGTGCTTTAATAAAACTACCTTTTTGCACCAAAGATGCCTCAAGAATTCTTTCTGGCCTTTGACTTTGAACCCTAACGTCTTTTCCTACATCATCATCAATTCACAGCCCCTTCCCCTCTTTTGCAGAGGTAATAGTGTTCTTCTATTTACAGTAATAAATTTCTTTTCTTCATACTTTTACCTGCTTTGTATGCATTCCTAAAGAACACAATTACATTTTGTCCATTTTTAAAAGCTATGGAAGTGGAATTCTGCTATAGGTATTCTTGATTGTCTTGCTTCTTTGCTAAGATTATATGTAAGACTTATTTGAGTTGTGGCATTTAGCTACAGTTAACTCACTACCCATGTTCCCTGAGCCTTTGGGCTCTCTAAGCAACAGAAATTGGCCAGAGGCCAAACAGGAGTTTCAGGCAGAGCTTTTGGGGGGCTTATGCTCGAGAACAAGAGAGACAGCACGAAAGAAATTATCCTCAGGCTAAGTTTCCAAGGAGAGTTCAGGGAGATTTTCTTAAAGAAACTGAGGTGGGAAAAGGATGATGTTAAGCATGGAGAGGCAGGTATTTTTAGCACCCGTGCATTTAAAAGTCATGCTTCTTCATGCACTGTGTGTCTAATAGCATGCACAATTTGTATTTCTAGAAATGATTGTCATCATTAGAATGAGAGGGAAAGTTGGGTGAAAATTTGGCCCTGGGGTCCATCTTGGTGCAGACGGGTTTGATCCGGTGCTGGCCAGTCTTTGTAGTCCAGTTCCTCCTTTCAGCAAGCCTCCTGCCTCCATTCCTGCAAGATGTGTTATCCAAGGGCAGAGTTTTAGCTATTGAGGAATGCTGGATTTGGTGGTCAGGGTTGAGAGGATCTGAATTAGGTCCCTGCTCTGTGTCAGCATGGCTCTATAGTGGAGGGTACATAAGGTATTCCATTGTACCCTATTGGTGACAAACATGGGCTATGTGTTCTTCATCTTTTGAATTGATCCTATGATCTTTCTAGTTCAGTCTTTTGTTATGCTAAATTAATTGATTCTAATGTTAACCCCATCTCACATTTCTGGGGTTTCTGTTTTCATTTATTAAAATTAGCCTTACTTTTTCTTTTGCATACCATCCTCATGGAGCTTTGGAATCAAGGATATGCTAACCTCACCAAAAGGAGTTGGGAAATGTTCTCTCCTCCTATTCTCTGTAAGAGTTTGTATCAGATTGATTTCATCACTGAAAGATTTCGTTGTTGAATATTAGGTAGAATTTGCTGGTAACAGACTTGATTTCTGTCCCCTCAACCCCTGAGGCTGAAGGATCCAAGTCTGGGTTTCCCGGTATGTTTTCTATTGCTGGCAAATGCCCCTCAGTCAGCATTAGTGCCTAGTGACTCTCCTCGCCTCTTTGGGATTAGGTTTTCTTGCAGAAATTTGTCTGGCACTTCTCCACCATTGTGTCAGTTCTTCAGTGTTTAAAGTTGAATTTTTAATATTCTTAATTTGTGTTTTATTTGTTTTCAAGTCTGCATTTTTATTTGTTTTCAAGTCTTAGGAAGGTGTATTGGAATAAATGCTTAATTCCAGAAAGAGTCCTCCTTAAATGCAAATAGACTGGGAAGGTAAACTCTTTGAATACCTGATCAAGTCACTTGAGTTCATTGTGCTCCTGCTACATTCCAGAACTAAGCTTGGTAGGGACTGATTGACCAAGGTGAAGAAGGATGCAAAGCAGTAGCCCTAGTAAATAAGACTGACCATGGAAGTGACCCTTAGTTCTATGCTACACCAGCTCCAACTTTTACTGGAAGAAGCAGTAGGTGTTGTTGCTCTCCCATGGCCTATTTGCATCATTGTTTCAGTTTGGTTTTTTTTTTTTTTTAATTTTATTTATTTATTTATTTGAGACAGAGAGAGTGAGAGAACAAGCAGAGGGAGCTACAGAGGGAGAGGGAGAAGCAGTCAACCTGCTGAGCAGGGAGCCTGATGCAGGGCTCAATCCCAGGACCCTGGGATCATGACCTGAGCAGAAGGCAGATGCTTAACCCTAAGTGTCTGAGCTGCCCAGGCACCCCATCATTTCAGTTTTTTTTTTTATTATTATAGTCACAGAGAGAAAGAGAGGCAGAGACATAGGCAGAGGGAGAGAAGCAGGCTCCATGCACCGGGAGCCTGACGTGGGATTCGATCCCGGGTCTCCAGGATCACGCCCTGGGCCAAAGGCAGGCGCCAAACCGCTGCGCCACCCAGGGATCCCCATTTCAGTTTTGACTACAAGGTAACTTTAGTCTCTGATGCCACGTGCTGACCCCACTTCTGGTCCCACACTTTCTCTGGTCCCAGCACTGCCAACCGGCTCTGTTTCCATCTCTAGCACACCTTCAATCTCTAGTGCATTACAGCTCATTAGTCGCTGGAAACCATGAGGGCACCCAGCCTTTGAACCTAAGAGAATTCACTTCAAAAGTGAAGGGATTCAGGTGACCCAACTTAAAGAGTCATCACCTGGTTCCATGGGTATATTAGACAACCCTGGCAACCACTCTGTATTTTGAAAGAGGGCCAGGCTATCTGGGTCAGATTAATTTCCTGCATTATTGAGGCTTCCACCTCCCTTAGACATTTCCTTATAGCCCTATCACCACTTTTTTTGAATGTATTTTACTCTGAAAGTGAGGAATCTGACCATTAGTCTCAAACCCTTTCTGGAGGCCCTTCCCATGAGCCTTAAAAGAAAGTGGTAATACAGGCAAAGAGGAATATACGATGATAAAAGTAACATTTTTTTTGTGGGGAATATACATAAATCTGAGAACCAACTCTTTTGCACATGGACCACAGCTATCCTGGGAGCAAAGACAAAATTTCCTTCTTCACAATCTATCATAAGCCAAAGCTGCCCATCCCAAAACTTCTGGGATTTGCCATCTTGCTGAAATATACGAGCTATTTCCTTGTCCCTATTGCTCAGGACTTAATGGAATCTGGGCCACTGCCTGAAATAACCCCACAATTAAGAATCTCTATACACTGACATCATATTGCCTTTCCTTTTCTGTTAATCTCTAGTGTAAATAGACAAATGTTTTTGAAAATCTATATTTTGAGACATTCTATGAGTGAAAAATTTACCAGTCTGGTTGTCATCAGACCCAAGCAAGCTCTAGTGCTGTTACTCACTAGGTGTACAACATTAAGTGAGTGGCATTTAATATCTCTGGACTTTAGGATTCTTATTTCTTAGATGATGAGATTCAACTAGATGATATTAAGAATGTCTTGATTCTGAAGGCAATTGCGATGACAAACTTTCTTATAAATTCAAGAGGTGAGTGGATAGACAGTTGCCATTTAGAGGTGGGCATTTTAGTTTGGAGCTATGAGCCCCCTAGAGCACAGATGTCATCCCTACTGTCTACCTGAGTTCCCAGCTGTCCACCAGAGATTATTGAGCTCCCAGGTATCAGGAAAGTTTGGAGGATAAAACATGATAGGTTACATTAGTGCTGAAGAGACTCCCATATGTCTTTGGTTTATAGCACTTATTTTGCAATGCCATTTCATTTATCACCTGGATAAGCTTAGACATCACTTATAGACTTTTTAGCCAGGCACTGTAGGAGCTCTGCTTCCATTTTAAACAACTTTTTTTTTTCAATTCATGAGAGACATTGAGAGAGAGAGAGAGATAGAGAGAGAGAGAGAGATGCAGAGACACAGGCAGAGGAAGAAGCAGGCTCCATGCAGGGAGCCCGATGTGGGACTCAATCCTGGGACTCCAGGATCACACCACTGAGCCACCTAGTGATCCCTTTTAGTCAACTTTTTTTGCCGTCCAGTCTATTGCAGGATTGTCATGGATATGTATGCATAGTAGAGCTTGGTGTGATGTATTTCTGATAGTTAACAGGGCAATAGGACGTGAACTTGTATAATGCATGAAAATTGGGTCACAAACTCAGGTTTTCAAGAAATATCACTTTTCCATTTCTCTCTCTTTAATATTTCATTTTTAGCTCTAAGCCCTCATTCCACCAGGGTAGCAGGAAGTTCCACTATAGTTACTTTGGAGTTCTCTCAGTTCCTCATCTTTCATGCTCATCCTTGAGTTATGCCAAGACCTCACTTTGACTAGTGAACCACACTAGATGTGAGCAATGGAGAGGAGGATTCTCCGATCATCAGCCATTGGTTTACATTTACATTGGTCAGAGTCTTCAGGTAGCTCCTCTGAGTTGTCCAATGTTTCCTCCAGATCTACAAGCTCCCAGTAGTGTCATGTCACTCATGGGTGAGGCCAATAACCTCAAATCTTATGGTTTTTCTAGACCAGTGGTTTTCAACAGGGGCAATTTTGTCCCCAGGAGCATTTGGCAATATCTGGAAGTATTTTTGGTTGTCACAACTTGGAGTGGTTGGGTGTTAACTGGAATTTAGTGACTAAAGGCCAGGAATGCTGCCAAACATCCTACAATGCAAGGATAGTACAACCTCCCCTGCCACCAAAGAATTATCCATCCAAAATGTTAATAGTAATGAGCCTGAGAAATTCCACCCTAGACCAGTGAATCTGACTACTCATTAAATTACCTGGAGAATTTTTTTTTAAAATACCTATTCTTGAAAGAAAAAAAAAAAACTACTCTATTCCTGGGCCCAAACCAGAATGTATATATCTGAATCTTTGGAGGTAAAGTTGGATATTGCTATTTAAAAAAACAAGAAACAAACAAAGTGCAAAACAAACCAAAGCAAAAATAAATTTTAAAAAATAAATAACCAAAAATTCCCTCTGGATTACCTGATGTGCAGTTATGGTCGAACTGTCTCAGGATCCTCTAGACCACTTGGCTCTTCTTTATCCCAAGAGGGTCTTCTTTTAATCTGAGGGAGCCTTTCTCTCCCTTCTACTTCTCTCAGTCCACTGTTTCATGCTTAAACCTCTTCTAATGGACTTCTGCTTTTAGAGATACTAGGTTTTATAGACTATTTTTGGAATTTTTGCCTGCCCCTTACTCTCCCATAGTCAACCAAGCATAGAGTCTACTACTGAATTAATGGAAGAAAATGAATAGGAAAACGCTGGGGAGGTGTGCAGAATATGAATTAACGTCTCCAAATATTACCCAAGCATATACTTCATAAACATTGTACAGTTTCTCTCTCTTTTAAAAAATATTTTATTTATTTGAGAAAGAGGGAGCATGAGCAAGGGGAGAAGGAACAGACTCCCTGCTGAGCAGGAGCCCAATGTGGGGCTCAATCCCAGGACCCTGAGATCATGATCCGAGTTGAAGGCAGACTCTTAACCGACTGAGCCCCCCAGGTGCCCCCATTCTACAATTCCCTAAAAACCATCACTGTTATCCTCCACTGAAGCACCTGAATGAGTTCTACTTGATCTCTCTAAAAGGGCACCTTTAGGGCGCCTGGCTGGCTCAGCCAGTGGTGTGTGTGACTCTTGATCTCAGTGTTGTGGGTTTGAGCCCTATGTTGGGTGTAGAGATTGCTGAAAATAAAATCTAAAAAAATTATATATAAAAGCATTTTTTATAGTTTTAAGTTTTTATAGTTTTACCAAATGCTTACCCAAGTCTATAATTTCACTTTTACAATTGTTAAGGGACCATTCCAACAGCACATTCTGCCAATAACCTCATGCTCAACATTTCCAAATCCAAAGCAAATTCATCATCCTCCATTTAAACACTCCCCTTTTCTTCTCCACCTCTTCCTTCATTTCCAAATTATCCTAAAGAGGACAGCATTCCTCCACCGCTCAGGGGTGAAAAGGTGGAATCACTTTTGACAACTATCAGTCCTTCATCTGCTGATTCTATTACATTATCAAGATCCATTGTTTTTAAAGATCTTCCTTATTCCTACCCCCATTTTTCCAATTTCTACAGCTACCACTTGAGCTCATGACCCTGTCACCACAGGCCCACGATACTACAGTGTCTTCTATCATACTTGGCCCAGTTGACTGCCATGTTCCATCTATTCTTTGGCCAGGATATTTAAGTTATTTAGCCCTACTTTCACCAACTCATTGTTCTACTAAAGAAATTCCCTACTGTGAGTTGGATCAATTCCAAACTCCCCTATGCTGCCTTCAAGTCCCCCACAAGTTGGCTCTTTCATGTCTATACCTCTCTAAACCCATGGAAATGCTACCAGCCTGGTGCTTCCCACCATGTGCTCATGTCTTTCAGCAGTTCTGCAAACTCAACCGAGGAAGAGCAGCAAGCCAGATGTGGTGTCTCTCCTACAGCAGATTAATGCAGCCTAGTGATACAATATGCAGTCATTGATCCGGTAAGTGCACTTCTTAAATCACTCTCAGGAAGAAGAATCAGGAGTCATTTACACTAATGTGGCATAGACAACAGTATACATTTATGTCTTGATCCAGGCCTGTACTAACTCTCTTATTCTCTGCCACAGTCTGAAGGGCGTAGAACATCGAGACATTCTGCAGAACATCCCAGTGGCCCATTATAGCAGTGGGATCATGTTAATCAGACTGAGTTGAGCAAGAAATGATAAATATGTTGAAGACTTTGGTAAGACACACACTGCAGACAGTAAGAGTTCGATGATAAAGCGTAAAGTCTTGACCTCCTTCCTTTGACTAGGGATGACTCTGAAGGAACATCCCAACTCCACTGCTACCTGTGGAGTGAGCAGAGGCCTCTCCCAGGGCTTCTTCACTGAACAATTTCTCCTCAGTCTAACCCTACTTCCTTCCCTGCCTCACAAGTGTTGTGCCACAGTGCACTCTCCTGCATGCAAATATTCCAGAGTCTGTTTCACGAGGAACCCGAATGTAAGATAATGACTAAGGTAAAATCTTCAAATAATGAGAGTCAGCAGGTGATATCAACCAGAGAGGTAGAGGATGATGGCAGATTCCAATGACTCAAATTTCTGAGCTGGTATTTGTGGGCTGGAGGAAAGACGAAGAATGGTCTACAAGTGGCAAGGAAAGGCAACAACCACCTGCAAGCCCAGTTGCTCGGAGTGTGGGCAAGAGAGCAGCCTTCATTTGAAACCGCCAGAGCAGAAGCAGAGTCCTGAGGGGAATGCCAGCTATTGGGAAAGGAAATGTTCAGAGAAGATTGAGGAGAGTTCCTGATGGTGGAGCATGAGTTTCAGAGAGCTGGCAGGAAGAGAGGGAGTGAGAGAAAATCTAAAAGGAGGATATGCCAAATTGCTTGGAGAGTAGGTGGGAGAAAAGACCACTTGGCATCCTGGACTCCTGTAACTAAAGTAAGCAGGGATAAAGAACGGGATGAAGTCAGTGCTGAGATTGTCAGAGCAGGGCAGCCCCAGAGGCTGTGCTCCCCTGTGGGGAGCAGGGGGGGAGGGGAAGGAGGACAGGTGAGGGCCTTGGCAGGGTTGCAGCGCGTTGGGGTCCCATTGCCTTCCACCAGAGTTGATGTGAAGGCTTGGAGAGAGTGACTTATATTGAGCATCAGACACTCCGCAGCCCTTTCTTCGATTCTGCACAGGGGAGAAGCAGTGTTTGCCTAATTTAAAGCTCGCCGCACATTTATGAGATCAGGTGAATGATTTTATTCTTTCTCACAAACACAACAATCAGTAACTGAGACATTTACTCCTCATCACAAAAACTTTCTCTTTCTAATTGCCGATATAGCATCAAATTAAAGATGTTTGGTTATAATAAGAAGCTTCAGAAATTGAAGTTGTCAAGCAAAAATATCCATGTTAATCTCAGCTCCATTAAACATACACACACAAAGGAAAAAACGGTTATCTGCCAAGTGGAAAGAATAAAACCAACAAGAAATGAAAATATGTTCATATTTATAAGAAGCTGAGATGAGGAATAGACACGGGCAAAAATAAGGAGTAAATTTCAAAATATAATCCTGATGCTTTTTTCTATAATAGTGTTTACATTTGTTATTTGGAAAAACATTTCTTCTGACAACTTCAGTCAGAACAAAGCCTTTCCTTTTTGTTCAAAGAGCTGATCAAATACCTATGGAGGAAAGGTCTTAATTCTAAGCTCATCTTTGCCCTGACTAACTTGGGAGAAAATCATGTGTTGATTCATTCATAAAGCAAATTATTTGTCTTGTACCTACTATGTACCAGGCACTGAACTTAGTTTTTTAATTTTTTTAAGATTTTATTTATTTATTTATTTGGGGGAGAGAGAGAGAGAGAGCACATGAGCAGGGGGGAGGGTAACAGAAGAGGGAGAAGCAGACTCCCCGCTGAGCAGGGAGCCTGATATGGGGCTCAGATCCAGGATCCTGGAGTCATGACCTGGGCCCAAGGCAGATGTTTAACCAACTGAGTCACCCAGGAGCCCTTTCTTTTTTTCTTTTCTTTTCTTTCTTTTTTTAAAGATCAACTTACTCTTGAAGATTAAACCTATGGAGGAAACAGAGATGCTCTTTCTCCTCATAGAACTGGGGGTAAGTAGCTGGACATAGACAAAGAGGCCACTATGGTTCAGCATGATGGGAGCTAAGGGAGAAAGCACGGGCGTTCCCAAGCACACAGGAAGGGCCCTACATAAAGATAAGTAGGAATGGGATAGTAAGATGAGTAGTAGGGTGTGTGAGGCAGAAGCAACAGCTCCTGAAAATGTAGAGGGGATCTTAGCAAAACAGATTCAAATATTTGATATGTGATGGGTGGGTGGGTGGGGAGGACCAGCTAGAGTATTATCACTGGGGGAAATGGTTTGGTCTTTCCCTTGAGGATGGTGAGTCATTGATTGCATCTGCATTTTAGAAGGATCGCTCTGACTACTTAAGGAAAAAAATAGACCGTGCTGGGTGGGGGTGGGGGGAGTTGGTGCTCGAAGGAGAGAGGCAGTCTTTGCTTAATTTATAATCAGGTGATATTTATGTTTTTCCTTTCCACCACAAACATTCCATGATTTGATGAAATAAATCACACAGACATACTGTAAGTCATCATTAGGTCATTCAGAACAGCCACAGATTTCATAAGGGCTAACATTTATTACAAGCCTACTGCAGATCAGGACTTATTCTGGGTACTTTGTATTAATCAATGAGTCTTAAAACTCATCAGGACCCTATGACCCATGTTCTGTTATTGCTCCCACTTTACAGAGAAGGAAACTGAGACATAGTGAAGGTAAACAGTAAGTGGTAAATGTGGATTTGCTGCCAGGTAGTCAGGTTTCAGTGCCCAGGCTTTACACCTTCGGAGGGAAATACACCGACTACTTTCCTTCCCATTATTCAGAAATTTCGTGTCCTACAGGAAGTGTTTCCCAGGTGAAAGGAGAAGAGATTTTCCTTCATGACTAGTAGTGACAACCTGTAATCTGTACCCAAAGTTGGAATGAACCCAATAGGAAAGCAGGAAAATAACCAAGCTGATTTCCTTCAACGTCTGTGCTCAGAGATCAACTTTGTTTTGTCATAAATAACAAAGGTTTCTAGCTTTTATTAAATCTGTTTCCCAAATCCTTCCTCTTTTTGAGTAATAAAATTAGAGAAAGAAAGTGTAAGAAGCAATCTGAGTCTTTGGTCATGTCCTTTATAAATAGAGGTACTCTTTTTTTTTTTTAACTGGGAGTAATTATTCCTAATTTTCAATTGAATTGAAAGTGGCTTGCCTTAAGTAAATTAAATGCGCGACAAAGAGGAAGGCACTTCGATATACCAGTTTTGGTGGCCAAAGTGTCACAGTTCTTCTCTAAAATTACTGTTAATGACCGTTTCAGAAAACCTGTAGTTTCTAGGCAGCCTGGTGGTTAAAGTGAATAAACTTCGCATCTTTACGATTTTTCAGAAGAGAAATGGTCCCTGAAAATTGGGAGCCATTAATGTACTAAGATATCAATTTAAAAAGCCACCAGTTTCTTAACCTAGCAGCAATGCTCCTAAATACTCAATAGTTTAAATTCCTAACATGTGGGTTCAGCTTGGGGAAATTTATCTAATTGGTCTACATTGGAAATGCTTCTTATTTTATTAATTACTTTGGTAAAACATTATTCAAGATCTCAACAATCTATTTTTTCCCTTTCCTTCTTGGCTTTTGGTGTTCTCTCTCTCACTCTCCATCTCGGGTTATTTTATCCCACCATAGGGAACAAAGTGTTAGGAGTTTACACTTACAAGAACACACACATCACACCATATCGTGTTAGGACACTTCATATTTCCCTTTTAACGGAGGAATCAGAATGTAAAAGGCAGAGAGAAAGTAAGGACATGGGACTTAGGAAACTTACTAGTAGGTTAATAAGAATGGAGGACAGGCGGTCTGTGCAAAGGAAAAAGATATCTGTGCTGCAGATAAAGGTGGAAAGTTATAATAAGAGGAATACTCTGAGAGACTTTGCGTGCCATGCAAATGATGTAGCTTTGTTCTCTAGGGAATGGGGAGCCAGTGAAGACTTTCCAGTAGAGAGGACAGATGCATTAGATGGGAGCTATGAAGGGAGAAGGGTGGGGGTGGTCGTGGGAATGACTGGAAGGAGACCAACTAGAAGACTTGCAATAGTTCAGATAAAGGATGAAGGTACCCCAAAGTGAGAGGAGTCAAGATGGTAAAATGAGAGGATAACTGATTCTAGAGTTTTAAAGGAATTCTACATAAATGAGGCAGAAGAAAAGAATCTAAGGTGACTTGTAGGTGACTTGGTAGCTTGATGTTATACTTTCACTGAGAGCGGGTAAGGTCTAAGCTAGAGAAATCAATGGAGGCATTATTAACACAGCGGTGGTAGGTGGAGAATGAACATTTCATGGGCACATACCTTGTGGCAGACCTATGTCTTTCATGTCTTTGTGAAATTCATAGTTTCACATTTATTTCTTACAGGGACTTGATGACTTATGCATGATTAGTCCCATCTTACTGAGGACAAGGAGACAGGTTCTGAGAGGTCAGTACTTTGCTCAAAATCATATGGTCAATAAGTACAAGAATCAACATTCCAACCAATGTTTCTGGGAAGTGGGAGGATCAAGAATTGAAGAGGCGAATGGAGCAAGAGGGGTCCTAATGAGGGTGGTCTGAGAGAGGCGGGCAGTTAGAAGGAGTGCTGCCATAAAGGCAGTGGGAAGGGAGAGAGATTCAAGATGGAAGGATGGCCAGCATGATCATTGCTCTGAGATGAACCATAGAAAAGTGGTTGCTAGTGATCTTAGGAGAACAATCTCGATAGTCTGCTGCCCAGTTGCTGGTGCCTGAGGTGAAACTTCAATAAATGAGCAAGGGCCATATGTGCAGACAACTCCTCCTTCCTTGAGCCTGGCCGTGGATGGAAGGAGGATTAAGAGCTCCGTCCCAGGTGCTCAGGGTTTAGCTAAGACTTTGCTTGTTTATAGGATTAGTCTGGACATAAGGGTGTTTATCACCTTCTGTGCCGAGAAGGACCCAGTGGTCAGGAAGGTCAGAGAGATGTGTGGCAGATCTGGGAGAAGGGAACTACAGAGGGAATAACACTTTTCAAATGACAGGAGAAATCTCAATCTGGACAGAAATGTCAGACTCCACCTTGGTGTTCAAATAGTCTCCTCCCTGTGTGGCCAGGAGTGATTGTTCCTCTGCTGTCTTGAAGGTGACCTACTTGGTTCCATGACTATGTGTGCCCTTGAGAACTGAAATCTCTGAGGCCTAATTCAAAATTCTACTTCTGCAGGGCAGTCCCAGATTACAAAAAAAGAAGTTCTAATACGATTTCTGGCTCGACCACAAACGTTCTGTGTGATCTCTGTTTCTTAGTCTTTGCTCCTTATCTCCTTAGATCCCTGAAATATTGTAAGGATTTGAAAGATCATTGTGTGCATCTTTACGTCTGCCTCGTGCTCAGCACAATTTTTTGCACACAGTGGGGGTGTTATCGTGTTGATTTGCATGTGCTTTGATCCTGAGAGGATCAAGTCCCTGCTACCCTCTTAAGGAAGACTTCCACGTTTCTTACTTGGGAGGAAAATATATACCCCAGAATTTAATCCCTGCAATTCGTAAGCTAGATGTGAGGTCATACCATATTATCTAAGCAGCCTTTGTTGTATTTCTTATTAGGTAAAATTGTAACAGCATCTAAATAGACTGTGATTTAGTAGTAAACAGAGCCTCTCCCAGAAACTGCTAGCTCCTCTCTCCTTCAGACTCTGGAGATGTCCTTTCCTCAGCGTGCAGGGACAGAATAATTGCTAATTCTATATGTATCAGTAAGTTGTTTGCAAGTGGCCATTACCAAAATGAGTTAATTAAATAATAGCATGACGAGAGTGAGTTGAGGTAGAAATTTGACCCAGAGGCAAATCCATTAACGTGTTGCTGCTTGCTTCCAATTTTAGAATTCTATCAGATTAAGGCAAAACTGAGTCAGTCAAATTATCATTCAGTTTGACATAAACTGAAGATAAGAGGTTGCTCTTCTTCTGTGTGGAAACTTATTCTAGCCAATATTTAAGTTAAATGTAATATAATAGGCATATGGTTGGTACATGCAGGATGATCAAGCAAATTTAGAGCAGCTCACATCTAGAAGGGGAGACGTATCCAGCTCTCCATCCAGGCATTTTTCATATAGTGGTTGATTTTTTCAACTCTTCGTCAGGTTGCTTTGATAGTGGGTAGTGACTCTCTCCAGATTGTGTATCCACCCGTAGAAGAAACCCTGACCCACCTCCCACCTCGGTAGCCCTTACTCTTCAGCCACAATGAATGTGGACATCCCAGAAGGAAGCTGTCAGAGTGTTTTCCACTCTAACCAGACCCAGGACCGAGTTGAATCCCAGTAACAACCCTACTGCACTGGACAAAAAGACACACTCTGGCTGTCTCACATTGTATTCTCCTTGTGTCCCTGGGTAGACAGTCTGGTGGTCAGCCCTGTTTGGAGCCCAGGGATAGAAGAATAAGGAGAAGGGACCGCCTCTCTAAAGTCCTGAACAGCATTCCTGACTCTGTCATAAATCTTCATTGCTGGGAGTACTTAGAAGCCACGTGCCCGAGGGGCCGGCCATCCGCCTAGACATAAAGCAGTGCTCTTGGCTGCATGTGATCAATAAATATCCTTTGGCCCCTCTGTGAATAGCAAAGATGGTGACCTCAATGTCACAGAAAATTTCTAATTTGGATAATTACATTCTGCTTCTCTCTGTTGCTCCTGTGGCTTAAATAGAAAATGGAATTCTTCATTTTTGTTCGTCAACTGCTGCTTAAGTGTCGCTGCTGTGAGGTGTCACTGTGGGCTGTTGAACATCTGCTGTGCCCCACTTCGGAGGTGGTTGCATTTTAATTGAATTTGACTTTAATTGACTTGAACACACTACATAGGTAATAAATCTGTTTGCAAAAGGCTTTTGAGTCTCTTTAAATAGAAAGATTCACATAAATATGAAAACAATAATTAGCTTTATAAAAGATATTTTGGGGATACATTTTTCTTAAAAGATATTTTGTGAAACAAAGTCTATTATTGTGTGTTTTCCATAAATGTACAATAAAATGCGTATTATTTTTCTTTATGAAGCTAAGAGTTTTGGGGTAGCAAATCAGTGAATCAGTGACTATGTTCTCTACACCTGCCTAGCACAGGCCTAGGCTCTGACTCTTGTTAAAAGGTGCTGAAGAGATAGAAGAATAAGTTTTTTCTTCTAGAGGTCCAGCCTATCTTGCTAAGGCAAACATTGGAGGATACCAAAATACGGTGGGTGGGAAGGGTATTGGATCCTCGGTCTGCCCCAAACCACCTCTCCTTCCATTCTCTCACAAATATCAAAAATCCCACTATTAAAGTTCTGTGGAAGATCCATAGCAATGAAAATTTATGTCTTGAAAGGACCACAAAACTATTGAATAGTAACTATTGAATAGTCTTGCAAGTTTTTCTTTCTACATTCACTGAGAGCCTTCTACATACTAGAAAGCTTGCCTATGGCATCATCAGTATTGGGCAGGTGAGGACATTTTCTATAAATTGGCAAGGTTGCATTGTTAACAGATATTAGAAGGTGGATTCAACTCTTGGCAAGCTGTTTCCACTTCCCCAGCCAGTCTTCCTGCTGATCAGTTAGACGCAGCTTTGTCCCACAGGCTGAGGGGAATGTAGATGCCTACCTAACTACACAACAGTGTGACAAGAACTGCCATAGAGAAGTATGTACTGTGACACCAGAACTGGAAGGAGGAAATGACTAAGTCTGCCTTGGGGGTCAGAAAAAGTTTTCTGAAGGAGGTGGCATTTCAAACTGGGTCTTAAAGGACAAAGAGAGGATGAGACTGAGAGCACAGTCTGATCTTGTGAAAAGTGCTTGCACTTTAGAATCAAGAAGATTGAAGTTTGAATCCTAGTTCCGGCCCTTAATCATTCTATGAATTTGAGGAAGGTTTTTAAATTTTTTGAAGCATGATTTTTTTCCCCTTATTTTCAAAAGGTGAAAAAAAACTAATTTCTAGGAGTGTTGGAGGACAAATGGGTAGAACAATGGCCTCATCCATGGCAGACAGTCAGTGATGACCCATCACCCTTTCCTTTCTCAGGCAGAGAGAGTAACATGTACAAAAGTTGGTTAATGTGAGAGACAGAAATTTGGTTTGGCTCCAATAGAGGAAGAGTGGGATATCTTGGTTGGAGACAAAGTTTGCCCAGGTTCTGAAAGGGGTTGGGTGTTCTGCAAGGAGTTAGTATTTTATCCTGTAGGAAGTTGGGAGCCATTAGCCATTTGCAAGCAGAAGAACACCATGATCAGATTTCTGTCTCAACATAACTGGTGTCAGTGGGGAAGTTGGATATAAGGGTGACAAAGAGGTCAGTGAGGACACCTATATAGGTGAAATATATATATAGTGAAAATAGATGTAGGAAAATTACTCTTAGTAAATGAAAATGCCATTGAAATTTTTGACTTCTATAAAGTAAAGGGGACTTGAGATTTTTAATTAATGGGTATATGTAAATGGTGCTGCTACTAATCATTTCAGGGAAGCAAAAATGTTCGGGAAAGGAAGATTATCAATCTTATTTATATAATAGAGTTTGATTAGCTTGCATACTTAGAAATTAATAAGAAAAACAATATTTCTATATAAAGAACCTCATACCAGCCTTCTGTACTTCATACCAGAAGTCTTGATGTTAAGAAAAGTAAATATGGAATTGAAGCTGGAAGGCTTTGAAAGACAAGAAATTATGGGAGAAAAGGTGGGAAAAGAGAAAGCTTTGAGGGGGCACAGTTGGTTCTCACCAAGGTGGTTTCCAGGAAACCCCTGAAGGGAAATCTCCCACCTAAGCCTGCCCAGTATACAATTTACTAGAGAGGAGTAAGCAAGAACCATTCCTGACAATAGTAGGGTGTGCAGAGTTCTCGGGCAGCATGCCAGGAACTTATTTGAATTGCTGATGGTTGATGATGAGCATTTTTATTTGAATTGCTGATGAAGCAGGAGGCAATTTTGGTATATCAAGGTTCAGATGTGTAAGGAAGTACCTCCAATCTTAGGGAAAAAAGGGATCGGATATCCAACACACTAAATATCTGTTACTAAAATCCTTATTCATCTCCTTTCCTATCCTTAACTATATTCTCTTGAAGAATCTCGACCCATCAGTCTTCAGACTACTCACCAAGAGTCAATTAGAGATTTCAAGGAGAGTGGAGTGAATGCAGAAGATTGGCCTTGGGGACAGGTCTTCCAGACAGAGAGATTTTACAGGCTGAGAGGCATAACTCAGTGGTTAAGCTTCTTTGCAAGCAAGAGAGGGAAAAAAAAATAGCTAATTTAAGCCAAAAAAAAAAAAAAAAAAAGGAAGGCAGAAAGAAAGAATGTCATTGAGGTGACTTACAAATTCAAACCAGCTGGTAATGCTGTAAGGACAGGGTCCAGAGCGGTCTGGGACACCAATAACAAAAACCAATGGACAGTCTCTTCAAAGTGCCATCACTGGAATAGGCCAGGTCCCTTGTATCAGTCTCAGTTCAAGAGTCAGATTGCCAGAAGTAATCCTCCAAGGACCTAATGTGGGATGGCAGGACATTTTGATAGTTATACCACCTTGATGGAGATATATATATATCTATATCAAGTCTGTATCCGGTGAACAAAGGAGGGCTAATTCTCCCACGCAAACCTGGGGCAGGCACACTGACATAGTAGGGATCGGATGCTGATTAGGGGACAAATCACTGTGTCCAGCACCCCCTGTATTCAGCATAACATGCTGATAAAAAAAGGCAATCCCAGGAGACTTTACTGGGCCCAGAGGGGACAGAGCAGCAGGCGTGGATTCCGAGAGGCCTGGGATCCTCACATGGCTCATGTCCAAAGCAAATGCACTTGACTGCCTGCATTCCTTTCCAGGACTGAATTTGGAATTCAAATCTAACATTATTTGGATGGAAGAGATATGACTTTGCTGGGCTGTTTCAAAGAGCACATCAAAGGAGCTCTTTGTAAATAAATCATACTGTTATAAGTGTTACATAAATCTTGAAGGACTGTAACTGCTCTTCATTATGCAACTGGGTTATGTTACAATTAATGGCAAATGCCAGGACATTGCTGAATATATTTTTTTTCCTTTTCCTTTTATCCTTTCAAGAGGTGAAAATGTTGATTCCCATGCCTTTGGGAATTATGGATCAACTCAGTCTATTCTTCTGTTCATCACCTTCCATGCCATCCCACCTTTTAACACTCTCCCAATGTAAATTTGGCTTTTTCTCATGCAAATACAGGTCTTTACTGAGAATACTAGATTATTTTTAAGTCAGAGGAGAACTGGTAATGCCACTTTCTTAAATGAACAAACTTCACACACAAATGGAGATGCATCTCTCCAGTAAATGTAAGTAACATACTACCGGCATACAAATCCACACTGTTCCTGCTACTGCCGCTCCTTCTGCTTCTGCTGTTGCTACTTCCAGAGTCCATGAGCCCATCGAAGGCTGAAATGTCCATTTGTGATCAGACTTTCTCTTTTCTTTCTTTTAAGATTTCATGTTAAGTAATCTCTATACCCAATATGGGACTTCAGCTTACAACCCCGAGATCAAGAGTCACATGCTCTACCAACTGAGACAGCCACAGGCACCCCTGTGATCAGCTCTTCTTTCCCCAGAAGACAGAGGTATATTAGGAAAGAGTGCTATTTGCAGATCTTGAGTTATATAAAATATGAGCTCCTGGCCTCATGATCTGTCCTTATTAAACACTTTCAGTAATCCTCTAATTGCCACTCAATTTGTGGTCTCTGCTGCTGCTGTTCCCCAGTAAAACCACACCTTTGGTGTGAAGACAGTGCCAATTCTTATGTTAAGGTCAATGGTATCTGATCTTAGTGCTACATTGGGGATGTCAAACATGGAGCTACTTACCCAGATATTATCATGAAGTTTAGGACTAAAGAACCTCCAGATTCCAACTTCTGGACCACTTGCTTTCACTGTTAGAGAGTTCTTTAATGTTGCATAGGACGCTTGGGACCACCCATTTGGCTGAGACTATTTCCCCTTATAAGAATAGATAATCCATTTCTGAAGACTGATTTCTGACTGGCTTCTATGAGGCATATTAAAAAAGAGAGAGAGAGAGAGAAATGCAAGAGCTTGCAGTAGAGCAACAGAAACAGTGTAAGGCCACCATCTCTTTAAGCCTATGGATGTTAATCATAGTCAGGGTGGAGGAAGACAACCGAGGGATAATGAGGGACCTGAGAAGGCCATCTGCTTTGTGTAAGTGGAATTAGATATGTCATCAAGTCATTCATGCATTCACATTTGGTCAGAGGACGATGTCCTACCTTCTGATAGAATACCAATTTCACTGAAACTGGACTTACGTATTTACTTAATGGATTTCATACCTTTTTCTGGTTGCAGTTTCCTTGAAAATATGCCAATATAAATGAATGAAGATAAATATATCTGTATATGCAGTTCCTCTGTACCATTCTAGGGAAGGCTTTTTCTAAAAATATTTGCTCGGAATGTCTAAGCAGAAAAATTTTGTGAGATTCACAGAAATTTCAGCAATCTAGGTTTTATTTCATTTTCCAAAAATGAATCAACCAAACAAATATAAAGTTCCAAGTTATTTCTGTATCATAAGAGTGTAGTGTATTTCAAGTTACTAGCCTTCCTCATACATTATATGTAATAACCATGGATCCTCACTGTGCCTGGGAAAATCTATACTAATACTTTATATTTTGTTAGTATAGATTTAACATAAAGTATTTATATCTAAGCAACCAACTAATTCTGCTAGCACTAATGTCAGCCTTACTGATATACCACCACTTCAAAATGTTAAATATTGAAAGTTCATATTTGGTTTTTCCAGATGAAATATTGCATTTTTCATGACTTGGGTCAACTTGAGGGGTAGACTAATTTTTTTTTTTATAAAAGAAAGATTACTTTCATATCTCCTGGGCTTTCTCTTTCCTGAAGATGGTTATTTATGGGGGCACCTGGGTGGTTCAGTACGTTAAGTGTCTGCTTTTGGTTCAGGTCATGATCTCAAGGTCCTGGGATCTAGCCCCACAGCCTCCCTGCTCAGCAAGGAGTCTGCTTCTCCTCTCCCTCTGTCCCTCCCCTCTGACTCATGTTCTCTCTCTCTCTCTCTCTCTAATAAATAAATATTAAAAAAAAGACTGGTCATTTATAGGGAATCACCAATAATTTATCATTATGTAGACTGCTAACAAAATTTTTGGTTGGAAGAGTCATCTTCTGATCTCCAACATAGCTACTTGTCAGAGGCTCTCACTAAGAGCCATGACTTCATCATTTTTATCAGAAATTACAGTTGAACTCATGTGAGACTTCTTCCGAGGGGCACACAGAATCAACTTAAGTCAAATGCTTCTCACTATGCCATTCAATAGTTCATTATAACCCATGAGGTTTGGGAAATAAAAATACAATTCAATACAGTTCTTAAGTTCTTAAAAGACTTAATTACAGGCCTGAAAATTACAAAGGAGGTATCAATTGTTTGATTCCCTTTTGGCTATTCTAGAGTTGAATGGCAATTTCAGTTTTCACTGTACCCTAGAGATTTTTTATGATTCCCTGTGTTGGATGTCTCTGTACCTTAGGGTAACTATCAATCTAAGAATTACGTAATTAGTCAAAAAATGGCCACATATGACCAGATTTGGGGGGTAGGGATGTTTCTTTTTGTTCCCCCAATTTTGATCTATAGTTTTCTTTTTTTATTTTATTTTATTTATTTATGATAGTCACACACACAGAGAGAGAGGCAGAGACACAGGCAGAGAGAGAAGCAGGCTCCATGCACCGGGAGCCCGACGTGGGACTCGATCCCGGGTCTCCAGGATCACGCCCTGGGCCAAAGGCAGGCGCTAAACCGCTGCGCCACCCAGGGATCCCCTGATCTATAGTTTTCTTGAAATAGTTGTCTTAAGGGACTGGTTCAGACTTTCCACTGCCCTTTCTGGCCAACCTCCCCCCTTCAGAGCCCAACTTTATGTATATCTGGCTCAAGAGCAAGAAGAAAATAACTCCCCTACCAAAAACAGAACCTTCTACCTGCTGACTGTGGCCTGAAATTCTTTTCACAGGAATCAAAGTGTCTCATTTCACAGCTAGAAATCAGGGGCAAACACCTGGAAGAATTAAGCTTCGGTGTGGATGAGATTGGATCTAACTGCAAATGTTGCTTATGAGGGTTGACTGTTAGGCTTGAAAACATAAAAGATAGACCAATAATTGTGAGGTTGGGATGCTGGCGGTGATGGGCAAGAGACAGGAAAGGAGGAGTTCCAGCAGAAATATAGCCTGGTAGCAGGTGGCTGGAAGACTAAGAGAGCCCCTACAGCTGTTCTGTCCTCTTGGGCAACTCTCTAATGACAAATAGACAAATCTATGACAAATAGATCAGGGGAAGTCTAGAAGAAGCAAAAACAGAAAGGTAGTGGCATTTATACTTGTGTATGTGCTTGGCTAAGATGTTTCTGGAAAGCTGTGAAAATTGGGAAGGATCCTAAACGATCATTTTTGAGGCAATATTTTGGAATGTGCAAGAATCTTGAGGCTAAGCATTTGTACTCCAATCAAAGTGTTTGGAATGTTTGCAACGGAGTGTGAAATGAACCCATGATATGAACAATCAGTTTCCTGAATTATACTTATGTTCATGTGCCTGGGTTTAAAATACCAAAGAAAAATCACACTTTGAATCTCCTAACATACTGAGGAGACTCTGATCTGTAAGGGACAATGAAAACATGGTTTATATTTGGGGAACTCTTGTGTGCCACGTAAGACTTGCGGGAGAGGAGGAATCTATATTATTCAGGTTATAGAGAGGTTCTCATCACTGTAACAAACCATGCTGCAGAACTGTGTCAGCAAAGTGTCCTAGACATATTTTGATGTTTAATAACTATTTGATGAAGATTTCCGTGACAGTCTTATGGATAGGTTGTTGGCATGACAGCAGCATTGGTGAGTTATAGCAGCTTACACATCCACGGTTGATGCTAATGAATGATACTGTGTGGGTCAGCCGCTTCCAGAGCAAATCCTGAGTAAAGCACACAACACAGCCAGTGAAGCAGCATCTTCAAAAGAGTATTAGAGGCTCTTCCTTGATTTCACCCTATTCAATAATCAGTGACTTAGATAAAGTCCCAGAAAGCAAGATTATCCAAATTTCAGAAGGTAAAATTAAGAATAATGATTTATTCAGTAGAAAGAAACTACACAAGAGATTACCTAAGTACAATTTATTATTTCTATGAGCCAGAATACTGGATTAAAAGTCTGCAGAATGAACTTTAATAGCGATAAATAATACTTCATGTGTTTTTCAGTTTTATTTTTATTTTTTTAAAAGATTTTATTTATTCATTAGAGATGCAGAGAGAGAGAGAGAGAGGGAAAGAGAGGCAGAGACACAGGCAGAGGGAGAAGCAGGCTCCATGCAGGCAGCCCGACGTGGGACTCGATGCCAAGACTCCAGGATAATGTCCTGGGCAGAAGCCAGGTGCTAAACCACTGAGCCACCCAGGCGTCCCTGTTTTTCAGTTTTAAAAATACCCCAAACATGTGCTTTGGAAGTGTGGTTTGGAAATGGAACATCATTCTATCTTTCAAAGAATAGAGTTCAGGCATGAAACTAATAATTCATTCAGTCTTAGAATATTGTAGTTGATTTTCTTAGTAGCACATTCTAAGAAAGACATTGACAAATACTGAAGTATCCAGAGGTGATTGGAGCAGCCTAGAGTCCATAGCTACTGAAGAGCAATAGAAGATAATATGCTACTAGTATTGATAATAGAAAATCAAGAAAGTCAATATTAAATATTTTAAAATACAAACTTCAAGAGTTTTGCTACAGACATGAGAAGCATTCGTTTTATATTGCCACAAAAGGAAGAAACCATAATCACCAAGGTGGCAGATTCCAATTCCATCTGAAAAAATGTTTATTTAAATAACATGGACAGTGGTACAGATTGCCTGGTAGACAAGGAGCTTCCTTTACATCATGGACAGAGAGGTCCATGGGAAATCTACCACAGTATAGAGGCAATAATGAAGACATGGGGGTAAGTAGAAGAGGAGAATATAGATTGAACGGAGAAGGGCACTAAGGATGGAACCCTGACACTGTCCCCAAGGAAGACAATGCAAAGGATATTAAGGAGAAACTCCAGAGCTAGGTGAAGGCAGAAAACAGTATCATTTCTTGGAAGCCTGAGGGAGAAGCAACAAATAAACAAAATGGTCAATAGCATTGGCCAAGTAGGTCAAGAACTGAAAAGGGATCTTTGAACTTCACAAACATATCTTAGTGATGTCACTTACATTATAAGGATAGAAGCCAATGTGTGGAGAGTTGAAGGAAAATGAGAAGTGAGGTAGAGGAGCAGGAAGGAGAACTATCCTTTCCCAGATGTCATCTGAAAAGCTCCAGTGGAAGGAAAATGAGGCGAAAATTAGGGATTGTAGGTTGACGTTCCTTTCCACCAGTTCCATATGTTGAAGCCCTCACCAGTAATGTGAGGATATTTGGAGATGGACAGATGGAGGTAATTGGGGTTACATAAGATCATTAGAGGGGGGCTCTCATGATGGGATTAGTGACCTCGTAAGGAGAGGAAGAGAGAGCAATCCCTCTGCCATTTGAGAACGTATCTACAAACCAGGAAAAAAGCTGGCACCAGAACATGATCATCCTGGCACCCTGATCTTAGATTTCCGGCCTCCATAACTGTGAGAAGATCAATTTCTGTTGTTTAAGCCTCTCAGGCTATCGTATTTTGTTATGGCAGCCTGAGGGAACTAAAACAGATAATAATCAGGGCGCCTGGATGGCCAGTAGAATAAGCATCTGCCTTTGGCTGAGGTCATGATCCTGGAGCTCTGGGATTGAGTCCCACATCAGGCTCCCTGCTCAGAAAGGAGTCTGCCTCTCCCTCCGCCCTGCACTCTGCTGGTGCTCCTTCTCTCGCTCCATTTTTCTCAAATAAATAAATAAAATGTAAAAAAGAAAAAAAAAAACACAAAACCCAGACAATAATCAAAATAAGGTCTAGATCAAGGGAATGGCTTTTAATTAATTAATTAATTTTATTTTTAAAAAAGATTTTATTTATGTATTCATGAGACACAGAGAGAGAGATGGAGACACAGGCAGAGGGAGGAGCAGGCTCCCTCCACGGTGCCTGATGCGGGGATCACTCCCTGAGCTGAAGGCAACCACTGAGCCACCCAGGCATCTGGGGAAAGGTTTTTAACTTAATTTTTTAGGATGGACAAGATTAAGCACACTTCTAGGCTAAAAGGAAGAAGTCAATGGAAAGGAAAAATTGAGGAGACAGTAGACAGGATGGATAATTAGTGAAGCAAAACTACAAAGGAAGTAGTAGGGAATAGGACAAAAAACATGACTTCGGGATTAATCTAAAAAATAGAATACATATTATGTGTATATGAAGCAGAGTTTTCAAAATTGTTACTCATAATTGGTTGTTGAAGTGTTTAATATTCTGCATTCACGAAGTGTTAGAAGAAAATAAAGTGTCAGGGTGGAGAAGAGTGGATTCCACAAAACGCTTAATTAATCAGGAGCTGTGGTGGTTGACTACTAAGCTTCCAGAAATTATTTTCCTCCAATTATAGGAACATCCACCTATTTCTAGGGATAATGACAAAAAATATTTTCATTGTAGCTATATGGTGAAAAACCACAGTGACGTCCCCCACCCCTCCCAAAGCAAAGATTAAATAACTGCTTCTCAGTGAGGTTGGTAAAAGCCAGACACATAGGTCTATAACAGTCAGTGAAAATGAATAACATATTACTGATGCTGCACAATACTCCGCCAAAAGCATTTTCTAAAGATTTCCGATGCAAATCCAAGTGTCAGAATATTTTTCAATGGGGAGAATGATTTCACCTATCCCGGGTTACTAACTCCCCATTATATAAAACATAAACCCCTATTTCAGTAATGGTTTTTGTAAAAACACATTTAATGTCTTGGCTCTTTTAGTCTCCGCTGATGACCATCTTCAGCACCATTTAACCCTGACTTTTCCTGTTTTCATGGCTCAGAGAAATAATCCGTGTAGTCCCCAAGTTAACACCCAGCACCTCTCAAGTACACTGATAATGTTTGTTAATTCAAGTTTTATTGCAGTTTAGCATTTGTCCAGGAAGTAAGAAATGTGAGAATTAAACCATGACTGTTTTGTATGGACTCATCTATATAAAACATAGTCTGATTAAAGATAATCATCCAATTGTCCTGATTGCGAAGAGGAAGTTTTAAAATACTGCCATCTACTGCGGTAGCCACAAATTGCACAGGGATTTTATGAACTGAGATAGAAGAGACAATATTTTACCATGCCATACCCAGTTTTATCATTAAATTATTGAAGATGATTTGAAATAATAATTGTTATTGTTCTTCTTAAGTGCTCTACCATGAAAGGTACATTTATTTATGCACTGCCATGACACTTTCGAGAGTGGTCAGGCTTCTTCAAAGGCAGTGTTGAGGAGCACCTGTAGGTTCTGACAAAGGGAAGCCTGATGTGAAACTAGTGTGTTTAGGATACCACTTCTGTTAGTGGGCAAGAACCTCCTGCCGCGAGTCACTAAGTAATAATTACTTTGAATGTTAAATCCAAGCTTGGTTTAAAGGAGACATTCATACAGCCTTCGGTGAGACTAAATAGCTTTTTGTCTGGCTCTCTGAAGTCCCTAAGAGTCTCGGTTCAAGGGAGGTCAAATAATTATATCCTCATGTATAAAGTTAATTCATCTTTTGCTGTGGATTTTATTATTAAAAAAGTTGCTTTCAACAGAATAATTCACCAATTCTTTTTATATCTCATTTGAGTATATGTATTTGGTAGAGAAATTTTTATGAGAATATTATCTGTAGGGCCTCTATCACCCTAATATCACGAAAAAGTAACCCTGGCTGAATTAAATAAAAAGAGTGTACTTTCATTGTTAAGTCTGCATTTGTCTAGGGACAAAAATGTTCTCTAAATCTCATTTTTATCTGTTTGCCTCTCCCTCACTAGAGTGTATGATCTATCCCGTGATTTTGTAGTTATTGTCTATAATATACATCAAGGAGACATATCTTAGGATTTCCATTGGCAAGACAAATATAAACAAGAAAGATCAATAGCTTGATGACCCCGTAGATCGGAACTTTGGAGTTCTAATGTTTACCCATTATCTTTCACAGATTTCTATTTAGAGATGTGCCATGAATAGCAAGTTTACCTGCTTGGAATCTCTGAATAAACCATATCGACTGAGAGAAAAGAATTGAGACTAAGCATGGTAGACTGGTACCCTCCTATTCTAGCCATTAATCATCAGAAAAAGCTATTTTAAAAAATGGATAGTACAGAATTTTGTAGTTTTTAAATTCAACATTTTAAACTAGACTGAAAATTACATTGCCTTAGTCATTCACTTTTTGAGTGACTTACAAAAAGACTGAATACAGTCATCTCTAGAAATAATTCTGATTTATAATGCAGATGTTCAGTATTCTTCTGATAAAAAGCTTTTTAAAATCTGGTCTGAGAGTTAATTTCATCTGTCAGTTGGCTGGGCCAAGGTGCCCAGATATATGGTTAAACCTTATTCTGGATGTTTCTGTGAGAAGGTTTTGGATAAGACAAACCTATAAATAGGTGGACTTTGAGAAGAGCACAGTGGCCTCCATTGGATGGGACTCATCCCATCAGTTGAAAACTAGAGTAGAACAAAAGACTGACTTTCCCAAAGCAAGAGGCAATTCTGCAGCAGATAGCTTGTGGATTTGGACTGTAACACTGGCTTTTTCTGGGTCTCCAGCCTCTCAGCCCACCATGCAGATTTGGGACTTGCGTTCTCCATAATAGCATGAGCCAGTTCCTTAAAATAAATATCTTTCTATGTATATGCCTATCCTAATGGTTCTCTTTTTTTCTGGGGAAACTTGAATAATACAACTTACTTAATTTTTAAAATTAAAAATACATATTGTCTTAGAATCTTCGGTTTCAAGTAGCCAAATCTGATCCTGGCTGAGTTAGTTACATTTTCCATGAGCCCCTTGAGAAAGCCTTGGACTGGCAGAGGAAAGAGGTTACCTGACAGCCTCTACATGTGGATCCAGGGGATCATCAGAGGGGCATTTGGTAGGTGCTGCTGAGTCTGGTTTCAGTCAACCAACTAAACAACAGTACTTATGTAATTCAAATATTAATCCAGAAACTCTGGTAAGTGTACTCACATAGATAAATTTTGTCCAATAAAATTATTTACTCTCTCTTTATTTTTTATATATCTATTATTTATTTGACAAGAGAGAGAGAGAGCACAAGCAGGCAGAGCAGCAGGGAGAGGGAGAGGGAGAAGCAGGGTCCCTACTGAGCAGGGAGCCCGGGGCTCAATCCCAGGACCCTGGGATCATGACCTAAGCCACCCAGGTGCCCCTCTCTCCTCTTTATTCTCTCTCTTTTAGAATATATTTCAATGCGTATTCCCTTCTTTTCTTTCATTTATCAACACAATTAGCAAAATCTTGCAAGACTTTTGGTGTGTGTCTTTGATTGTTGAGTTTGACATTAAGCTTGCCTAATTTGGGTTTGTTGGGAACTGATTCCAGGGAACTGATTCTCCAGGTCTGGAGATGGAGGGAGATGATGGTACAAGTGGCAGGAGAACATCGGGCTCCCGGTGCATGGAGCCTGCTTCTCCCTCTGCCTGTGTCTCTGCCTCTCTCTCTCTCTGTGTGACTATCATAAATAAATAAAATTTAAAAAAAAATTAAAAAAAAAAGTGGCAGGAGAATTGCCTTCCCTTTGTAAGGAAACTGTGATAATCACAGGTCTTTTCACAAGGCAGGAGTCTCAGACAGAGGAGCAGATGGTGCTTCTCCTAAAGAGAAGCTCAGCTGAGTTTATGAGTTTGAGTATTCTGAGTCACTCACATCTTCCCAGAAGTTCCCATTCCAGTTCTTGGGGTCTAGTTTTTTACCCTTAACTTTCTTATAAGAAAACAGGCTTGGCTGTGAATTCCACTCATATGATGAAACAATCCAGAGAATCAGATGTTTGATTTGATTGAGTTTGCTTTTCTGTTATGTTTTCCTGAAGCTACGTTTGGTGAGAGGTTCTAATATCTTAATCATGGACTGGGCACAGTGTTCTGTGAGGTTGAGAATAGATTGAGACTTTTCTTCTCCTACTTTAAGCTATCTACTTCAAGTGGTAGCAACCATTTATCCCATGGCCCTTAAATTTCTCACAACATTCCTGTTTTTTTCTGTGCTGTGGTAGCAGCCACTTGGTCACTCAGAGTCTTGCCTTCAATGGGCACTGTATTCCACTCATCTATGGGTGTTCATTGTACTATCTAACTTAATTAGCTCTTTTGTCATGGTGCTTGTCATGTAATGCCACAGTCCCTTAACATTAGCTGGATTTTAGGAGCTACTAGCCCCAACTAGGCCAAATAACCCATTTCAGATTTTCTCCCTTTCTCTGAGGTTCTGTTGCCAGTAGCGACTTCTTAATTGATTTCTGTATCATGAGCTCTTAATTGTAAAGAAGAGAAAGTTACTTTGGCTGACTAAGCATAAATTTAGGAATTAAGAAGCTCATGGAATTGTAGAGATAGCTAGAGAATGAGGTTTGAGGCTAATTTTCTAGGGGAAAATTGCCTCAAAACATACTTTAGAACTACTCTGATAAGGACACATAGCCCTCACCAAGCACTGACATCAAGACTTTGACTGCTCTGCAAACATTGCTACTTCAGCACCAGGGACTTGACCTTATAGCCACTGCCTTCCCTCAAAGCTAAATGCCTCTTAATTTACTCTGGGTCCTACTAGAAACAGACACATTTTATTAGGGGGAATACCTCTGTGAGAGAAAATGGGAAGGTGCTGGAATAGGAGGAGAGAGCTATCAGATCTCTAATCAAGTCTGACCCTGAGTGAAGGGAGAAGAGAGGAAAGGTGAGTAAAGTGTGCTAGACTGCTACAGTCTAAAGAAGTTTCTGGAGGGTCCTTCGGGGAGTCCTGCAACTGAAGTTGGTCATCAGAGGACAGGAATGGGCCTTCCTGAGTGTTTCGTGTCACTCACTGACATGTAGAAAGTATGGCAGCAGTATAACGAAGCAATGGTTCTTAGGGGGCAGTAGCTGGGGTCCATGATCAATTATGCTCCCCATAGCTGGAGGTCTGGCGTGCATTCTCATGGTTGCCACACTTCTGTCCCCTTGCTTTGCCTGCATGCAGAGTCTCTAGCTCCATGTTATCTTCTTCCAAATTGCAAGTCTCTGTGTGGGTAAGTCCATAGATGGAAGCTAAGTAAGTCCTTTGCCTATGATTTAACTGCAAAGAAGCCTGGGATGGGGTGGGGTTGAGGGGGCACACTGAATTCATAAGCTGTGACTTCCTCAAATATAGCAAGGGTGTTAAAAAGTATGTTGGGGAAAAAATATGTTGGACAGTCAGAGCACATGACACAGGCCCATCGCAATAATGAAAACAAAAGACAAACCGTATATACCTTTATTATGAACATTTGGTTAATGGTTAACAAAGAAAAGTTTTGTGAATATCTTTCAGAAATAGAAGGAGAAAGCCATCGGGGAACAGTGACTAGGGGAAAGAAAAGGAGAAAGCACAGAGGGCAGAGATGGAAGAGACAGAAGCAGGAGAGGAACGGATTTAAGACATGTTGGGGAAAGAAGCTAGGAGACCTTGAGGAAGGGAGAAGAACTGGAAGAGGAGGTGAAAATCCACATCCAGGAACCAGCCTCCGGTGGCCATACTTTCAACATTACAATCCAAGATTGCACAACTAATAAGTGGCAAGAGGACTTGAACCCAGATCTCTTAACTCTTTTTGTGAGAGTCTCGATTTCATTAAAATGCCCCCTAGATGACTCAGAGATACAAAAAGAACTTCTTACAAGCTTCTTTTCATTGATTTGGTGCATAGAAAAATCATAAAACCATGTACAAATGAGGGTGGGAACTCACTTCTTGAACTATGCAGTTTACTCCATTCACGGAACTCAAAAGTTGTAATTACCTAGCTCCTTTGATTCTGTATTTTGCTTTGCCTTTTGAGACTTTGCTTCTACATGTTCTCCATCCTAGACAGTACCCTATAGGTTTGCCTCCTTGTTAACTAGATATTCTGGCAATAGATAACCTTTGCATTTTCTGTGATACCCTGTAGATGGCACCTTGGTTAGTACCTTCATTTTCTACCAAGTTTGTACAATTCTAATAGGACTATGTGATGTACAATTTAGATATGAGGCATTTGAGTTAAGTCAAATGCAAAATGTAAGTAAATGGATTAATTTTTTTTCCGGTACAAACTCATTTTATTTAGGCCAGCATGATTACAGTTTTATAACATGATTTCAGACTATAATGACATTACTGTGCTAATCCTGAGGAAGTCAATTGGATTTTATATACTAGCTATAACAATCAGTAATATTTTATAGCTATATGATGGCTGTTATGAATATTAATTGCCACTATCCACTGTTCCTGGACTGCCACCATTTATTTTCCATTCCTTTGGCTTTACAATGAAAGCTCTATAATGAAATCTACTTATTATTATCTGTGCAAAGCAATTTTTAAAAATGCCTTTTAAAAAAATCTTTTGGATTACTCTAATTCCATCTTCCAATTTTTAATGAATGAATATTGTAGGAGTAGATTATTTTGGAGTTGGAAGTCTGATTATACCCTTCTACAATATCAGCCAGTCTTTATCCATACACATAAAATAGATTAGTTTTTAGTTGTTCTAAAGAAAGAAAATTTTTAAGAAAAAACTTGAATGGAAAGAAGAGTTAACACATAAAAGAAATGTAGTATAAAATTCCGGAAAACCACATAAGTTTGAGAATAAAATAATTATGTTTAAAATCAATAAGTCGATAATATTTAAGTTCTTTACAGTATTACTATACATAAAAACAATACATCCCAACTATAACTATAATCTTTTTGTCACAAAATTTTGTCAAAATACTATATGATTGCACTCATATGTGGAATTTAAGATACAAAACAAATGAGCATAGGCAAAAAAGAGAGAGCCAAACCAAGAAACAGACTCTTAACTATATAGAACAATCTGATGGTTACCAGAAGAGGGGGGTGGGGAGATAGGTGAAATAGGTGATGGGGATTAAGGAGTGCGCTTGTTCTGATAAGTCCCAGGTGTTGTATGTTAAGTGTTGAATACTAAATGGTACACCTGAAACTGATATTACTGACAATTGTACACCTGAAACTAATTATTACATTGTGAATTAACTGAAATTTAAATAAAAACTTAAAATAAATTTTTGTTAAAAATAATTGGGGGCCCCTGGGTAGCTCAGTTGGTTAAGCTTCTGCTTTCAGCTCACATCATGATCCCAGGGTCCTGGGATCGAGCCCCAAATTGGTCTCCCTGCTCTGCAGGGAATCTGCTTCTCCCTTTCCTTCTACCACCTTCCCCCCAGACCCCTGCTCATGCTCTTTCTCTCAAACAAATAAATAAAATATTAAGAACATTTTTAAATGGACTCTTAAAACTCAACAATAAGAAAGCCAACAACCCAAGAAAAAAATTGGGCAAAAGATGTGAACAGACACTTCACCTAAGGATATATACAGACGGCATATAAGCATATGAAAAAATGCTCAACATCATGTTATTAGGGAATTGCAAATTAAAACAATGAGATACCACTACACCTCTATTAGAATAGCCAAAAAAACAAAAACCAAAAAAACCAAACAGCTGAGAATCATGACACTAACCTGGCAAGCATGTGAAGCAACAGGATTATTCTTTCATTGTTGGTAGGATAGCAAAATGGTATAACAGCTCTGGAAGACAGTTTGGCAGCTTCTTACAAAGCTAAACAGACTTAGCATATGACTCAGCAATTGTGCTCATAGGTATTTACCCAATTAAGTTGAAAAATATGTCGATGCAGAAACCTGCACAGAAATGTTTATTGCAGCTTTATTCATAATTGTCAAAGCCTGGAAGCAATTAGATGTCTTTCAGTAGGTAATCAATAAACAAACTGTGGTACATCCATACAACATAATATTATTTAGCAATAAAAATGAAAGGGCTGTCAAGTCTCAGAAAGGTGTGGAGGAGCCTTAAATGCATTTTGCCAAGTGAAAGCAGTCAGTCTGGAAAGACTGTAGGATCCAGTTTTATGATATTCTGGAAAAAGTATAAGTATAGAGACAAGAAAAAAGATCAATGTTTCAGGATACAGCAGAAGGAATAGAATAGGTGAAGCAGGGGGATCCCTGGGTGGCTCAGCAGTTAGGCGCCTGTCTTCAGCCCAGGGCGTGCACCTGGAGTCCCAGGATTGAGTCCCACATCGGGCTCCCTGCATGGAGCCTGCCCACCCCCCTCTGTGCCTCTCATGAATAAATAAAAAATAATAATAAAATAAATTTAAAAATCTAAGAATAGGTGAAGCATGGGCAATTTTTACGGTGGTGGAACTCTTCCATGCGATAGAGAATGGCAGATACATGACATTATGCATGAGTCAAAACCCATTGAGTTCTACAACACAAAGACTGACTTGGTGTAGGCATATTTTAAAAATATATCATTTAGGAGGTTTGAAGATCCCAGAAAAAAAGTAGTCTGTGGAAAGAGAATCTAATTGTATTACAAATGCATGAAATGGCCTCACTGAATGTGGTGGGGAGAAGGTACTGGGCTAAGTAACTTTGGAAATGAATGAAATGAATGTAACATGAAAGGTAAAAGGAACTGTACATAAACAATGCACTCTGGTCTATAGAGTTGTTTCCCCCAGGAGTATGGGTTAACAATTCAGAGATTTCTATACGTGTTTACTGGAATTGGATGATTAAGTAAATGGATGGCTGCTGGTGGGAGCCAGGTAGATCCTGCTAGAGGGGAAATTGACAGATCAGCAAGGGGAGAAAGCTAGAATGATCTTTGTGGTAATGCATGAGAGTTGGAGATATCCGTAAGAGCTCATGTTTAAATTCATATAGATAAGATGGTTCCATGTAGAAATATTTATAGGTTATGTGCATATGCATAGGTTAGTATACACTTATGTATTTCTTTTCTCTGTCAGCTGATAGAGCCTTTAAAAATGATACTCCAATAGCAATGAACACACCTAACACCTAGTATGAGTTTCTAAAACCATTTTCCAATAAAAGGAAGAGAGATCTTAGAAGAAATGATTGATTCTGGGACTGGGAAAGGAAATATGTAAGAGGTGCCTGGAGCATCTTGTAGCACCGGAAAGGAAGGAAACTCTCAAAACAAAGCAACCTACATCAATAGACATGTCAAAGGGGCACAGGGTCGACTAAGAGAGCTTCCCCTCTCCAAGGCAGCACCAATCTAAGCCATAAAATAAAATAGTACTGGATTATACAAAGTTTAAATAAGTCTCCATGAGTCCATACTGATATAGACAAACGATTGAACAAATCAACAAAGTGGTGAGAAGAGACAGATCTCCCATGGGGAAGAAGTCCAAGTAAGTTATGTAGACACTTCACCTTAAGGGAGGGGATATGTAATTCCTCTAAGTGTGGGATCACACAGTGACATTCCTGCCCGAAGGTACAGTATGGAAAGTGGAAGGAAAGGGCAACTTCACAATGGAGAAACCTGACAAACACGACTTCAGTCAGATGATCAGGGTCAGCTTCAATAGTTATAAATCATGGTGATAGAATGTAGCCTTCATATGATATGATCAAAGTGGAAGTTTACCTCTGTGATCGTCCTCTGAAAACCCCAAACTCCAGTTTAACCATGAGAAAAACATCAATTTCAATAGCAGAACATCCTATGATATACCCGACCTGAAATCCTCAAAACTTTTAAAAAAATTTTTCTTAGAGAGAGAGAGAGAGTGAGTGGGTGGGTGGGGGAGGAGCAGGGAGGGAGAGGGGGAGACAAAACCAAGCAGGCTCTATGCTCAGCGTGGAGCTCAACGTGGGACTCGATCTCACAACCCTGAGATCACAACCTGAGCCAAAATCAAGAGCTGGAAACTGGACTGACTGAGCCACCCAGGTGCCCCCAAACTCCTTGTTTTAAGGACGAACATCTTAGAAACGGTCCCCCCAAACTCCTTTTTTTATTTTTTTAAATTTTTTTTTTAAATTTTTTATTTATGATAGTCACAGAGAGAGAGAGAGAGGCAGAGACACAGGCGGAGGGAGAAGCAGGCTCCATGCACCGGGAGCCTGATGTGGGATTCGATCCCGGGTCTCCAGGATCGCGCCCTGGGCCAAAGGCAAGCGCCAAACCGCTGCGCCACCCAGGGATCCCGCCCCCCAAAATCCTTGTTTTAACGAAGAACATCTTAGAAACTGTCACAGCTAGGAAAAGCCTAAGGAGACATTATGACTAAATGTAATTTAGTATTCTGGGTGGAAAACCCTGGAATAGAAAAAGGACATTAAGAAGAAACCAAGGAAGTCTGGATAAACAATGGACTTTAGTCGATAATAATATATCCATATTGGTGCACTAACTGTTAACAATTGCACCACACTGACATAGTTAATAGTAGAGGAAATTGTCAATAATAGAGGAAATAGTAAAGGAAACTGTAGTTAATAGTAGAGGGGATACATAGGGACTCTTTGTACTAGCTGCTCAATTTTTCTCTAAATCCAAGATGGTTTTAAAAAGTAAATTCTACTCATTAAAAAGAAAATAGATGCCTGTTATTTATTAGAGACTGTACCTGAATTAATTCTAATATTACAAAAAAATTCTAATATTACTTCACCTTATCCTCAAATTTAATGGCAAGAGATACAGTACTACTAAGTAAAAGCAGGGATTTAATATGTCTTAGTTGGGTTGCAAAGCCCACCGTCTTTTCACTAGATCAGCATTTCTCAATATATGTCCACTGGAACCCTAAGCCTATTAAAATCTCTTGGAGAAAAAACGACTTTCAAATAAATGACTTCCTTGTTAAATAATAATGGGAAATTTGTCCTAGAGCTCCCTGGGACCTTTGAGAGATTCCTAATAGACATTAACAAATAAAGGATTCTGGGAAATCTCACAACAAGGAAACCTGTCTAACCTTGTACCACGATCTTCCCCAAACTTGTTTTATACAGTATCCACTTTTCATATTACTTTCACTCCATTGGCCTTTGCTCCACTAGGCTGCATTCTGGGGCTCTAGGAGACCGTGATGTGGTGGTCTTCAGGCACTGTGTGTTCAAGTCCTGGTGAGTTGACAGTCTGTGACAGATACTGCTCCTTGCCTCCAAATATCCACTCACTCCTTCTTCCTTGGTAATAAGCTCAGTTTTTTTTAGTTTGACCCATTATTGGCTGGCTAAAAGACTACTTTTCCCAGCCTCCCCTCACCATGAGTTCTAACCTTGAGACTAAGTTCTGGCCAATGACACATAAGCTGAATCATCTATGGAACTTTACCAAGTACCCTTAAAAGATCGGGAGATCTCTCTTTCTGTCTCCCTTGTTTCTTCTTGCTGGGTACAGTGCATGTGTGATAGCCGGAACTTTGCCAGCTATCCTAACTGTGAAGCAGCATACTAGGCGAAGCGCAGTACAGCAGCCGAACAGGAAAAGCCAAGATCCTCGACAATCATGAAGCTACCCTCCCAGCTCTAGAGTTCTGACCTCCAGAGTTCCTTTACAAGAGAAGAAAGTACAAAGACATATACTCCTATCTTGTTTAAGCCACTTTTGTAGATTTTTAAAAATTTAAAAATGTGATACGTTGCTGATTTGGTTGATATGAGATATGATTTAGAGTTCCCTAAAGGGAACTCTAAATGAGACACATTCTGATTTATTATTTTTTTATTTTTTAAACGATTTTATTTATTTATTTATTTATTTATTTATTTATTTATTTATTTATTTATGTGTGTGAGAGAGAGAGAGAGGGAGGGAGAACAAGCAGGGGAGTTGCAGAGGGAGGCAGAGAAGCAGGCTTTCCACAGAGCAGGGAGCCCGACGTGGGGGTTCGATATCAGGATACTGGGATCATGACCTGAACTGAAGACAGATGTTTAACTACTGAGCCACCCAGGTATCCTGAGACACATTCTGATGTAAAATAAAGCCATCAGAAGAAAATAATACATAAGCAAAAAGAAATTCATTAAAATGTCGACTATTTGGCTTTTAGGAGAGGAGATAGTCTTTCTTTGCTAATAACTGGCACACAGTTTCAATAAGCAAAGCCCTTGGGAGGTCAGTGATGACAAACTCTTCTTTTTTTTTTTAATTTTTTTTTATTTATGATAGTCACAGAGAGAGAGAGAGAGAGAGGCAGAGACACAGGCAGAGGGAGAAGCAGGCTCCATGCACCGGGAGCCCGATGTGGGATTTGATCCCGGGTCTCCAGGATCGCGCCCCGGGCCAAAGGCAGGCGCCAAACCGCTGCGCCACCCAGGGATCCCACAACCTCTTCTTTCTTCAAGGATTAGCACAGAACATCACCCTCTGTCAAAATTTCCATCATTTCCCAGCAAGATTAAGATGCTGCTATTCTAATTCCTACCACACCTGGAGATACGCCTTATAAAACAACCATACACTGTGGTAAACGTCAATCTTCCAGTTAGAATTTACTACGTAAAGAGAAAATTTTAGATCCTTTCCTCTGATCTCCCATGCCACAGGCCAGGAAAATCACTGAAGTTCAAGACACACCTGTTGGATGAATGAATGAATGAATGAATGAATGAACGAACAAATGAATAAAGAAACTTCCTTGAGCATTCCAATTAGCAAATACATTCTTTTCACTGAATCTTCTGTATCGGTGAGACAACAGGGTTGTTGTTCTATGTGGTCTTCCCTCTAGCTTTTGGTTCTTCCAGTTGAAGTGGTTTTTCCTACGGACATTTCCCTTTTCACACTCTGCTTTTTCCCCCAATGGAGAGTGACTACTTCTTTGTCCCTTGTAAAGCCATGGCAAGCCCCTCTCTTTTATCTCAGGTCTGATGCACAGGCCAGTGCTTTAGAAGGGCGAAACTGAAGGGTATTTTGACAGGGTAGAAATCCATCAGGGCCCTTTGTTATTGGGCACAGCTTCAAAGGTGACACAGGCTCATGAGAAATGTGCCTTGGGATTGGAAGATGGATTACTTCATGCTCCTAGTCTTCTTGGCTTTTTTTTTCTTTTATTTTTAAAAATGTTTTATTTATTTATTCATGAGACACACACACACAGAGGCAGAGACATAGGCAGAGGGAGAAGCAGGCTCCCCAAGTGGGCTCCCCTCAGGACTTGATCCCAGGACCCAGGGATCACGGCCTGAGTCAAAGGCAGATGCTTCATCAACTGAGCCACCCAGGTGTCCCTCTTCCTGGCTTTCTGAGCCCAGACTTTCCAAAGTTCATTGGATTGGGGGGCTGTGGGGAGAAATGGTAGGTCCCAGAGGTCTCAAGACTCTCCAGTCAGCTTAGGTTCTCAGAATATTTTTGAGACCTTTGCAAGAGGCAGGATTCTGGACATGTTTAAGACTGAGAGTCTAAGAAAACCCCTAATTTCAGTTTGTCTTTCTCTAAATGTGTAGGTTCTTTTGCCTTCCGGCGTAAAATATGCTTAAATGTTGCAAGTAAGATAGGGAGGTTCTATTCTCTCATTTTTTACCTGAAAGAGAAAGCAACCAATCCAGAATTTTGAATGTGACCACCAGTTGGAAGGGCCAGCAGTATGCTTTGCTGTGGACCCCCTACAGTCATCTAGAACTTTACATTTTGGGTTACCTGCCTAACAACAGAGGTTTTTGGGATCTCTGCAAGTAAAACTTTATTTTCAAAACTCTTCTTTTTTTTTTTTTTGTTTTGTTTTGTTTTCTGTTTTTTTTTTTTAATTCTTTCTTTCTTTCTTTTTTTTTTTTGAGAGACAGGGGAGCAGAGGGAGAGAACAAATCTTCAACAGGCTCTTTGCCCAGTGTAGAGCCCAACGTGGGGCTCAGTCCCACAACCCTGAGACCATGACCTGTACCAAAACCAGGAGTTGGATGCTTAGCCTATTGAGCCACCCAGACACCCTGAGAATTCACTTCAGTAAGGAAAAATTATGTTTCAAAAATTTCTGTGGGGGGCACATGGGTAGCTCAGGGGTTGAGCATCTGCCTTTGGCTCAGGTCGTGATCTTGGGGTCTTGGATCAAGTCCCACATCAGGCTCCCAACAGGGAACCTGCTTCTACCTCTGCCTGTGTCTCTGCCTCTCTCTGTGTGTGTCTCTCTCATGAATAAGTAAATAAAATCTTTAAAAAATCTCTATGGGGAAAATAACCAGGGATGTTCATACCCTGTCTGCCTTCCCCTTTATCTCAGTGACTAGACTGTCCCTCAGATTCCTGTAGGAAAACGATCAGAACTTGATTCAATTTAGGTAGCTTTAGTTTTTAGAAGGACGGAGGGGGAAGAAGCTGTGAAATCAGGTAAAGCTTAGAGCAGAAGTTCTTAACCATTCTGGAATCATGGGGTATCACTTTTAGAATCTAATGAAAGCTGAAGATCCTCTCTCCAGAAAAATGTATATGTTAACTCATGCATCTTCCGGTGTTTGCAGAGTTTATCCACAGAAACCCAGGCTTAGAAATATTGACCCCAGCAAGAACCTCCCAGCAAGGACCACCTCACCCCAGGGTGAAAAGAGGAAAGATTATTTTTTTTCCAAGATTTTATTGATTGATTGAGTATGAGCAGGGGGAGGGAAAGAGAATCTCAAGCAGACTCCACACTGAGCTCAAAGCCCAAGGCAGGGCTCCATCTCAGGATCCTGAGATCATGACCTAAGCTGAAATCAAGAGTTGGACACTTAAGTGACTGAGCCACCGAGGCACCCCAAGGGAAGATCATTTTAAGAGAGGAATTGGAATGGCACTTTCTCTGCCTGCATTTTAGCTGGGCTGTTAGAGATTCATTTGGGTGATCGTGTATTCTTTTTGAAAATACCAACAATATTTGGTGAGCCATTAACACTGTAGTGTAAATTAATTCAATCACATTGCTTGGGTGTTAGAAAACACCTGGGCAAGCAAGATCAGCTGAATGAGGGAACAAGATTTTTAGTTGGTCTGGAGCTTGGAGTACTCTGGGCAATAAGATCGACCTCGACAAGGTTCTATATATCACTGATATCTATGGAATGAAGGTGCTAGAAGTGAATAAGGCGTGCAGAAAGGAGGCGGCAGCTTCAAATGTCAATTCCACCACTGCCCAGGCAAGGGGAAACTTGATTTTTTAAATCTCTAACGTGTGCCAGGAATTGTGAAAGTCAATTCACGTGTATGATCACACTTAATTCTCCCAACAAAATTTGTATCACTTTCCTCCACTTTACAGATTAAAAACAAAACAAAATCCCCAAACAAAAACATGTCCCAGAAGCTTGGCAAGAGAGAAAAACTTGCCCAAGTCAGCTGATTAGTGACATAGCTGGGACTGATTGAACCCAGATTTGTTTTCCTCTAAATTAAGTCCTCCTTGCCACAGTGGAGTTTTTGGACTAGAACCTAGCTATTCCCCGTGAGAATATTTCTATGCAGAAACGCCTGTCAAAGTCTTGGCTTGTAAATAAATTCTGAAATGCAACCTGTGTTTTAAATGGAGGCTGTCTACGTTCATTCTGAGCATAATGCTGTTATCTGCCCTGGGGTGGAAAGGGGATTCTTCGTAATATACAGAATTGGCCCAATGGGCTTCTTATATCAGCACTTGCTTTTCCGATGATCTCCCTGCAAATATGCTGGTATTTTCCAAACAAACATATGCCTGGGTGTTATTTAATTAACCGTGGAGTTATGAACATTGTGAAATTCAAGTTTACATATGTTTTCAAACACCATATTTTAAATAAAATTATTTGCAGCCAGAAGAGGAAGCTCATTTATTCTTCATTCATGTAACTAATATCTGTAGAGCATTTCCTCTGTGCCCAGCACTACAGTAGGAGGAGACCACAGCAGTAAACCAGAGAGTCTCTTTCCTCAAAGAGACCTTGTCTTCTGGAAACCTCTTCAACAAAGTTTGAGATGTGGTTTTTTGAAATGGTGCCCCTGTGAAGTAAAACTTTAAAAATTCAACGTATTGAGGGAAAAAAAGGCATGGAAATAGCCTTTCCATCACATAAAATAGAAATCACTTCTAGATTTTCCCACTCATCTGATGCACTTGAAAATGTTCCTTGGATGGATGCCTGTCATTCAATCAGAAATTCCACTTTTCCATTGTATGGGGCGTATTCGAAGTCACAAAGCGGGAGATACTGGCCTGTTCTTAAGCAGGCTGCAGTGCCATGGGGGAGACCAGACAGGCTAAAATAAGGAAACTTTAGGTCAGGTGTTGGCAAACACTCCGCAAAGGGTAGAGGCTGAATTTCAATTTTCGGTTTTGCAGGCCATATGGTCTCTATTGCAACTGCTCAGCTCAGCCATTGTAGCATGAAAGCAAGCATAAACAGTATGTAAATGAGTGCGTGTGGCTGTGCTCAAATAAAGTCACATTTACAAGAACAGGTGGCAGGCTGAATTAGACCAGCAGGCCCCAGTTTGCTGACCGCCTGCTCCAGGTGAAGGTAATTTTGCTCTATCTACCCTCCTGTGGGTGGTGCAGGGACTCCCTTCCTTTCTTACCATAGGATGTGTGTCCTTTCCAAAGAGACAAGGCCATCCACCTAGATAGGCGAGCCATGCCTAGGACCGCTACTTTCTGAGTCCATGCATTCCTATGCCAAAATATCTGAAAAGCACCTATAGGGCCATGTTTCAAGATTAACAACCTTTAATTATCTTCCTAGTGGGAACTTTCTCTACTTTACATAAAAGTTCTGTATGTGTAGAAATAAATAAATATAAAAAAAGAAGTAAATATATAACAAAGTATGATTTTCGGGAGGAGGTTGTAAAGGCCATGTTGCTAACCTTACAGAAAGGTTTTAAGTAATGGAAGAAGCATCGGTCGGTGTCTTTCCCCCGGTTACACCAGAGGCCTGAAGCTAAGAGTGGTCTTTAAAATCTTATAAATATATAGTGGCCATTTCAGTATCTCTTATCAGGGTGTTGGCTTCATATTGAATTTTAAACATTTTCTAGAATTTGCCTAAACATCCAAGTATCATGGGTCAAACCATATCGATCGACAGAGAGAGTGAGGCTGCCAAATCAGGAATAGCCCGCCCCAAGAGCTTCTACTCTGGTCCTGAGCTGACTGGTTTGGGGTGATCCTCCTTCTTAGAGAAGCCCTTTTGGATGGCAATGTGCTACTGCTATCTATAAAAGGCATTTCCGAATTGTCGTAAATGAAATATTTTAATCTAAAGATTTTCGGGCTCCTTGAATTTTTTTTTTTTACATTGAGCTTTATTTCTGCTATTTACCCTTTTTTGTTTATCAAGTTTTCATTATACTTAAAACTGTATCTTGAAACATTGTGAAGCGACTTGCTGTATTTGCACTTTGAACTATTGAAATAAATGTGATTTTTTTGGTCTGATTATCTAGTTTCTGATTTTGAACATCATTAGTGATTTTTTTAATATCTTATTCTTAAAAGGAAAAGTACAGAAGTCATCAAATTACTATGTTTTGTAATAAAAGGAATAATTCTGCTTTTAAAAAAGAAATATTACATTAAAATTACAATTACAAATGGTTAGTGAAGAAAAGTGGGGAGCCCATTGCAAATGGGAAGTAGACGAGGCCCAGCCTCAGGAGAGGGAGACTATGAGGGCAAGGGTATCGACTTGATGGGGCAAAGGGCTTGCCTGGGCATGAATGAATGCAGCAGGAGGTTTCCATGGGAAGAAAAGGATGGAATTTTACTTTGATTTGAAAAACAAGTGAGGGCCCTCAGGTGGAGAGAGAAACCCAATGTAATAAGAGCAGAGGCAGAAAGAAGATGTCGGAGTCTGGAAGCCAAGAGGTGTCTAGACCCAAAGTCCAGGCTGTGGCATGGGATGCTTGAAGCTTACTCTCCAGTCCAGGCCGTGGCTTACTGCTGAGGGATTGCCAGGGCCTTGGGGAGCTGTGGGTGTGAAGTTGAAGGAAAGAGAAAGATCTGAGGCTAATAATCCATGAGCTGACCATCTGTACTTAGGGGACTGGGTGACGTGATCTCCATGTGGGCACCCTGCAGAAGTGAGCCGAGCACCCTAATCTTTACACTGGCATCTTATGTAAGCAGCAGAGGCAGCTGATGTCATAATCCTGAATCGGGCACCTGCACGTATGCAGCACCCCACCTCCCGCTGCCCAACACGGGGCGTCTAGTGCACCCAGATACCGCCTTCCAATCAGCAGCACTCAGAAGCTGTGCTTGCCTCATATAGGACAGACACGCTTCTCAGTATTTTGTCTTTCAGAGACCTACTCCAACTCCCTTTCCCTGAACCTTACCCCTGGGGTCGAAACTGTCCTCCATGTGTCTCCATGTCCACTTGGTGCTCAGAATTTGTTGTCTTGTATTTTCTCTTCTCTACAGGTATTTCCACATTTTTCATACTTCATGACTTCTTCTTTTTTTTTTTTCATTTCCATGTCTTGCTTCTCCTTAACATCTACCCTGTTATAATGACCCACTTTCCCCACCATCTGGTTCAATTAGGCCCAAGAAGTATTTATTGAGCGTTCCCAATGCCCAGACACCGTCTTAGCTTTTGGAAGATACTCTATTTCTCCTCAGTGAGTTCGTAGTCAAATGAGATGCATTTACAACTGATATACAGAGAGATTTGTTGGGGGACGCCTGAGTGGCTCAGTCCATTAAGCATCTGCTTTCAGCTCAGGTCATAATCCCGGGGTCCTGGGATCAAGCCCCACCTTGGGTTCCCTGCTCAGCAGGGAGCCTGCTTCTCCCCATCGCTTTACCTCCACCCCTCTACCTCTTTCCACCTCTCCTTTTCTCCCTCCTACTTCCCCTCCTCTCCTGCCCCCTCTCATGCTCTCTCAAATAAATAAATAAAATCCTAAAAAAGAGATTTATCTGTAACTTATTAGACATTGTTAGGGACGCATGCACCATTATAATAGTGGGAGTTTCTTTTAAAGCATTGATAATAAGATCTTACATTTGCATAAGCAGAATTACAAGCAAAAGCCTTCAGGGCCAGGCAGTTTATAGAAATTAATGAAGCCTACCAGGTGTTAAATCCATTGGGGACTGTCACTCATCTGAAAGTGCCCAAATTTTAAAACATTACGATACTGTTCTGTCACAACCCAACATGTCTCTGAGCTATGTGACTGAGATCATTGGCTCAGTGCTTTAGTTTTTATGAAATGAACTCCTATGTTTTCATTTGAGCAGCATAATAAACTGTGAAGCAGCCTGGATAGGCATTGTTGTGCTTCTTTTACAAACAAGGAAACCGATGTTAAGCCCCCTTCCATCTGCCTGGGTGAAGCTAGACCTATTATTCTGATAAAATAATACAAGGTGTTTATCAGGAGAGCAACTGGTCTCTGAGGGAGAACAGCATGTGTGTAAGAGTGTGCAATGCTGAACATGACTTTGCTTGTCTGTAACCAGGATTCTGAGCCCTGACCTCTTCAGTTGCTGTGCTTAAATGTAGGCCGATGGAAATAGACTCTTAGGGCCACCCAGCCTTAGGAATTACTTGGCCTATGGAATAGGGTTCAGTGATTGGTACTTGGTGAGCACCCTGGATGAAATCATCATCCTCATCTACCACCCAGTGAAGATAAGGCAGGAGCCCCCCAATTGTGGTATTTAGTCTATTACTGGACTCGGGTTTGAAGCACCTCTGTGAAGGGAACAGCTGGATATCTGATCCTGTGGTTGGGAAGACAGAAGGGCAGACAGGCTGGGATGAGTTCAGTCACTCTTTCTGAATGTTGCTTTTGAAGCTCACAGCAATAGTTGCACTCCAAAGGAAAGGAAGCATGTAATGTGTAAAAACCTAAAACGTTCTGCTGCTCCTGGGTTAGTCTTCAAAAGAGAAAATTACTAGTCCAGCACATTTTTGTAAGCTCTTTGGGAAAAGACTTAATTCATCTCTGTAAACTCCCAGATGGTAGCTCGGTATCTGTGCTGCAGTAGCTGTTCAATAAACATTAGTCGAATTGGATTTCCTTTTCTGTATAATCTTCTGAATGGGATTCAACCCCTAACCAGACTTGTAGGGTATTCCAAGGCTCCACATCTGAATACTGCAGTCATGCTGGGAAAAATGTGAAGGCTTGAAATGGGCTGAAAGATAGCAGGCCAGATCAACTTCACCTGTAAGAGGACCCTATGAGCTGAAAGCAAGGACTTTGACCTCCAAGAGGATTGATGCCAGGTCTAAGGAAATGATGAACAGTGTGTGAAGAGAACCCTCATCCAGGACTAATGATGTGATTCGTTATTAGGGAAGAGTCACAGGTTCCGTTCCCTAGGGAGTAGAACCTTAAGTTCCGAATCAGAGCAGAGGCATGCAGATGTCTGCTGAAAAGAGTCCTTGAGGGCACCTGGGTGGCACAGTCAGTTAAACATCTGCCTTCGGCTCAGGTCACGATCCCAGGGTCCTGGGATTGAGTCTTACATCAAGCTCCCTGCACAGGGGAGAGTCTGCTTCTCCCTCTACGCCTTCTCCCTGCTTGTGATCTGTCTCTCTCATTCTCTCTCTCTCTCTCTCTCAAGTAATTAAATAAAATCTTAAAAAAGAGAGAGAGAGAGTCTTTAAGATCAATACCTGTGGAAGGTAGAGGAAGGAAGGTGGACTGGAAGGGGGAGAAGTGGAGCTTCGATGTAGCCCAATGACAGACAGTCTTGGCTGACTGCAAGGAGGACTCAGGCTTGAATGGACCTTCAAGGTTAGTTCAAGTTGCCCCAGGATAGCCAGGCTTTTTTTTACTTCCACACTCACTGATTATCACATGTGGGCTTCCTTGGGAAGGGGCATGACTTTGGGCAAAGCCACTGTCTGCAGCTGAGGCAAGCCCTGGAAGGGCTAACAGCTGAAGACCATCTGCAGCTAGCACTTCCAGCAACTAGTGCAACCAACCCTTCATTGAAGAGGGATCTGGGCAGTGCATTGCAGCATCTACCACAGTGTTGCTCAGATCCACTTCTTTATATTTATTCTGGAAGTGGATCTTCCTGGAGGAACTTTGCAGAGAAGGTTAGTGGGGTAAGTTATACCCCTGCCCCTCCAACTGGGCTCAAGGCTACAACTGATACTCATCCCCTCCCTCCGAACTGTCGATTCTAGATTCTCTTCACCCTCACCTAGTACCTCTGCTGGTTTCAACATCACATCACAAGGTCGGACCCCGATCACCATGATTTTCTCAGGATGAGATTGCTGTACTTCCCCATCCACCATAAAAATTAGGCATGGAAGTACCAAGTGATGGCCCAGTGGGTCACCCAAGTGTCTCACATATTCCTCCCTGCTCCCATTGTGTAGCTCTGCCTCTTCTCAATGCTTACGGTCAATTACCATTGCCAGGATGGTGACTCCCTTTCTTACCTGATGGTCCCTTGGCTCAAGGATGCATGGCAGTCATAGTTTACAACTCAATGGGACTTTTACTTTGTACCCTGGTAGAACTATTTCCCATTTTGGAATTAGAACTTCCAAACCTGCTGAAGTCAGAGTTGCACGGATAGGAAACACCAATGCCTTACATGGAAAGCCATGGGAGTTACTTGGGAGTTATGGCAAGCAGAGCCACGCTTGCTTTCACCTCTTTGTTCTTGGACCCATCTATTTTTCCCACTGAAGACACACTTCATTAAGTTCTTTGACTTGGAGTATATGTATTGCACACTTCTATTCTTGCAAAGTATTATCTCTAAGCTTCCATGTTAGCTACATGTTAGCTATGCCTTTAATAGGATGTTCTAATGCTCTCTCAGGCTATTAATTTCTGGGTAGTGCAGGGTGACAGGAACAGTAGATCCCCCTGGTTAAAAGCCATTCTCCTCCTCCTCTTCTATAAAGTGAGTCCCCTGGTCTGAAAGGATATTATGTGGGATCCTACATTTGTGGGTCAAACAATCTTTAAGCCCTTGAATAGTGGTGCTGGCTGAGACCTTGCAGCAAGAAAAGACAAATTTATACCTGAATATGTCTCCCTTTCTGTCCACATGAATTGCTGGCTCTTCCTGAGTGGAAGAAGTCCAGCATAGTCAACTTGCCACCAACTGGATTCTTCAAGAGATCATAACATAACAGGAGCTTAGCACTGGTTTCTACTGATAACAATTTGAGTATTGTGCTGATAGGTTGGATATTAGCATTGGTTTCTACTGATACCAGTAACTAGAACAGTCTTGGTAAGTGGTAGTCCATGCTGCTGGACCCATTCTTATCCTCCATTCCTGCCACCATGGCAATTTCACTCATGGGCCTTCCTCTCCAAACCATTTTCTTGCTAACTGTGAATATATAAGAATCCTCTGGTTTTTCTTCCATCACCAAGTTTCTTCTTCTCAGTAGCTTTCTGATTCATTTTCCTCTGCTTAACTCTCATATATTGTTGACACTTAAAGTTCTGTCTTCTATCATCTTTTTTTGACTAATCACATATTACCCTTGGGTGAACTTATCCATTGCCAAGGCTTCACTAATCGATTCCACGCTAATGGGTCTCAGCTTCAGGGTGACCATGATTCTTAACTCCAGACTCATATTTACATTTTAGGAAGAGAACTGTTGGGGCATTATGGAAGATGAGTTCAGTCAACCATACATTCATTTACTTGATGAATATTCATTGAGTTCCTATTATCCAGTTACAAAGGGAGAGATTGGAAGCAGAGAGAACAGCTTTGGGCAGGTGGTGGTTGAAGCCATGAGAATGAATGAGATCGCGTAGTCTGTGTGCAAGGGTAAGACAAGGCAAGTAAGAATCAAACCTTAGGATTCATTAACATTTAACAGACAGACCGAACATGCCCTATAGAACCTGGATGAATTGAAGAAGGGTTAAAATCAGCAGATCCAAAATTCCCCCTGTATGTTTTTTTCCTCTTCCTTTTTTCTTTTAAGATTTTATTTTTAAGTGACCTCTACACCCAACATAGGGCCCAAACTCACAACCCGGAGATCAAGAGTTGCATACTCCACCAACTGAGCCAACTAGGCACACTTCCTCTTTCTCTTTTATCCTTTTGTTAAGCATCCCATTCTCTGAGTTGGAAACCTGGAAGTCATTCATGTCACACCCTCATCCTCATCTTCTACATCCAATTGGGAGCAAAGGCCCTCCCCCCCACCTTTTTAAGTAGGCTCCACATGGATCATGGGGTTTGAACTCAGGTGCCCCCAGGTGGCTAAGGCCCTTTAATTCTTCCTATGACCTATCTGTATTCCCACCCCTCAGCCCCCTATTTGTTTAGTCTTTTATCACCTCTCACCTAGAAATGACATTGGCCTTCTTACTGTCTGGGGCCAGCACATGGAACTAGAGAAAATCTGGTTTGAGCAGCCTCTAAGAAACATACGTTGATGTGAGGTCTTAAGTCTATGCCAAAGGGGTTTGTAGCCAATTATTACTCTGTGAGATTTCCTACAAAGTGAGAGATCTTAATCAGAATTTAGGCAGTGGTTCAAAAGGGCATGAGCCAGGAGGAAAGTCAATTTGTGTGGCAGTCGAGAGGAGCTAGGCTGGAAACTAGAGATACACACATATCACTTGCATCCTGACATTCTTCTCAAGTGTGTTTTAATTACCTATGGGAGCGAGAGCCAGATTTTAAAGAAACTGAGTGAAGTGAGATGTTAATGGATCTTTTTGCCTTCAAACCTGGCACATGAGAGGTGATCAAGTGACATTCTCCACTCTGCTCTAAGAGTAGTTCTTCTAAACCACAAATTTTATTATGTCATTGCAGTGGTCCCTACTGCCTTCAGCAGGGTTCTTAACCTGAAGACTTTTATGAAGGGGGTGGGAAATGGGGAAAGGAAATCTATGAATCATGCTGGAGTTTTTTTTTTTTTTTTTTTTTTTTTTTTGCAGTGAGCTATATGTGCACTTCCTCAAGCTAAGAATCACTGACCAGTTGGATAAAATGCAAACTCCATCTGACCTCCATTTATCTTTCTTGTCTCCTTAACTTTAGTTAACCTCCAAGTTTTCGATCTCTGTTCTAGCCAAATTAAACTAATTGCTCCTCTCCAACATTCATGCATCACTCCATGCTTTTGTATAGGTGCTTCACCTTTCTGGAACTTTCTTGTTTGTCTGTGAGACTTCTAATTATTCCTCATGACTCAACTAAAACATCAAATACCCTCTGAAACTTTCTCTTGACTCTCCCTGGCAGAGTTAGACTCTCCTAAGCATTTAGACATGTTTCCATGTCTGAACCTTATATGTATGCAAATGTCTTTCTTCTTGGCTAAACTTTGGGCAACATATTTTGGGGGAGAGGGACAGTGGGTGAGAGAGAATCCCAAGCAGGCTCCATGCTCAGCACAGAGCCTGATGCAAGGATCAATCTCATGACCCTGAGATAATGACCTAAACCAAAATCAAGAGTCAGATGCTCAACTGACTGAGCTACCCAAGCACCCCAACTTTGAACTTCTTCTTGTTTTTAAGACTAGGACTATTTTTTTTAAAAAGACTGTATTTGAGAGAGAGAGAGCAAAATTGAGAGAGCGCAAGAGAATACAGGCAGGGACAGTGGCAGAAGCAGGCTCCATGGTGAGCAGGGAGCCTGATGCAGGGATTGATCCCAGGATCCTGGGATCATGACCTGAGCTGAAGGCAGATACTTAACCAGCTGAGCCACTCAACTGCCCCAATTTGGGGCTTCTTGATGGTCAAAATCATATCTCTTTCATCTTCATGTCCTCAGTATCTCTACCCTGGTATCTTAATGAATATTTGAAGAATGAAAGAGTAGGTCCAACATGTTTGGAGGTGGAGGAGTCTTGCAGTTATATTGTATTATCTATAAAGATAATGCCCAGGGGCTCCTGGCTGGCTCAGTCTGAAGAGCATGCCACTCTTGATCTCAGGGTCTACACGTTGGGTATAGAGATTACTAAAATAAATAAATAAATAAACTTTAAAAAAGATAACACCCAGCTTCTGGATGCCATTTCAACAGAAATGGAACTACTCAATGGTACCATGAGCCTCTCAAATATAAACTTGGAATTACAAAAACACCATTTTTCATTTATGTGTTTTACAAGCAATTAACATTTGAATTTTAGCCAGAAATGTTAAATTTTTAATCAACTCATTAGACCATAACAATTTAAACTCTAGGAGCTTCTTTTTAGAAACCACAGCCATAACTATTGTTTGGCCATCAATGATGTTTAACTGTTTCCTCCAAACCTGCTGACAGGTAACACTATTCCCATGTAGAACTGATTACTGGTTATGATGTGATTGGTTCAAGTGCAGAATGAAAACTGGACTTTGCTATACTGAATATTAAATGGGAAGGAAAAAAGTTCCATATGTGGGCAGATATCTTCACTCTAGTAGAATCATTTCAAATCTTAATACTTTAGATTTCCTTTTAAAACACAACTTTTAGGGGCACCTGGGTGGCACAGTTGGTTAAGCGTCCCACTCTTGGTTTCAGCTCAGGTCAGGATTTCAGGATCTTGAGATCAAGTCCTTCATTGGGCACCTGCATTCATCATGGAGTTTGCTTGAGATTCTCTCTCTCCCTCTGCCTCTTCCCCTGCTCACGCTCTCTCTCTCTAAAATAAATCTTTAAAAAATAAACTCAATTTGTAAAATTATTCTTACATCCCGACTGAGACACAGTGTTAGTATTTAAAGATCACATCTATTTGTGACTGATGAATAAGGTGTTCCTGAACAAAATAAATAAAGCTTTTCATTTTAGCCTAATTTTCACATAGTTCTCACATTTTTCTTAGAGAAATGTCAGATCCTAAATATAAATTTCAAAGGAGAGATAGAGGAGAAAAGGAAGAGGTGAAGGGGGAAAGGATACTATATTACCTGGCTTTATAGGAAACAAACTTCCTTGAACTTGACTTACATTTTGAAATCATTTTAAGCACATGGTTACATAAAAAGTTAAAGATATTACATAGAAAGTTGAAAGCTTTTTTCTTAAGTTCCTTATACTGGTGTGGTAAAAGTAAGACATTCCAAATTAAAAAACCAAGCAAAAATCGCATGTAAGAAAACTATGTGTAAATCAGATATTCCAACCATGTGCCTCTATTAGAAGTGAGGTTGTCTATCTGGCCACTCGTAAACCTGGAGCAGATGCCCAAAGGTAGCTGCACCCAACTGCTTCTCCTGTTTATGAAGTAAATGATGATAATGATTTCTCTTCAACTCCTTTGTACAATTCTCTTCAATTCATACATATTTCTTCTTACATGCTTTCATGATGAAAGTACCTTGTTTTTCGAAATTGTGAGATAGTTAAGATTTTGACTTAATATTTGTTAAAACACCGACTGCTTAGACAGTGAGCTACCTCCCTTAAACCATTTTGTTAGATTTACACATGAGCAGAAATGGATTGCAACAGTATCATGAGTCTAAGGAAAGAATTTTGCTCCTCCTCCCAAAGTGTTTTTTATTCCATTAACTTAAAAAAGGAAAGAGAATCCTAAAAATCTGTGTAGTTAATAGACATTTAGTAGGCTTTGCCTCTGTGCCCTTCCTTCATTTTTACTGCAAATTCCAGGAGCCATTTCTTCTTCCAGACTGCTCCATCCAGATTGCTTTAAAGCAAACTTTTGGGGCGCCTGGGTATTTCAGTCAGTTAAAGCTGTCAGCTCAGATCCTGATCCCAGAGTCCTGGGTTCGATTCCTGGGATCGAGCCCTGGTATCGGTATCCGGTATCTGGCTCCCTGCTCAGTGGGGAGCCTGCATCCTCCTCTCCCTCTGCTGCTCCCCCTGCTTGTGTTCTTCCTCTCTCTCTCTGTTAAATAAATAAATAAATAAATAAATAAATAAATAAATAAATAAAATCTTTAAAGAAATAAAAAAATTTGAAAAGTTAAAAAAAAAAAAAAGGCAAACTCCCTGCTTTAAGGGTGGCAGCACGTCCTCTCCTGTCACGGACATTGTCGTAGTCCTCAGCTTTCGCCCCATCGTCTGACTGTTCTGACTTTATTAACCTTTTCTAACTGATGGCTGTCCCCACAGCTCTATTTGAGGTGCCTCTAAATGAGACATATTTTGTGTTTCTCTAATTACAGAACTATCTTGACAATGACAGTCACTGCCTATAATTACTCACCCCGGTTTCCTCTGAATCTGAAAAAAAAATTGTCAAGGCTGACAGGCTACTCTAACATTTCAAAAATAGTTATTTCCTTAGGTGCAAAATTGTCTCCTATCTCACCTTCCCCATCCTGCCTGCTTGGTCGTCCTCATCTCCTCCGCCCCAGAAGGTCTCTATGCAAAGAGTGGCTACACTATTTCTCCTCTCTGTGGCCACTACCCCAGGGCCCCCAGAATACTGAGTTGAACACGTGCATTTGAGGGCCTGTGCACATCTCTGCAGCCAGCCTACAACCCACTGCATTTTCCACCAAAGAGTGGGAGTGAGAGGAACGTAATGAAAATTTACCAAGACATCAGTCTCCCAGACAAAGAATCTCACATCTGCTAGTCTTGTTAGTGTCCCTATGAAAAACAATGAACAGACTAATGAATTATCTCGAAGCATACCAAAGAGGAAAACAGACACAAATCTGTTGAGGTAATGAGACTTATCTCTGTGGTTTTTTTTTATTATTAATGAGAAAAATATGCCTTTTCTATACAGAATGAACTCTTCAGGCAAGAAACAATTACTCAAGAAAGATCACTGAGGTCAATGTATCATCATTTGGCTAACAACTCTGATTTATATGTGTGCTCTGACACAGGGAGGAAGTGAAATGTGTCGCTTTCTGGCACCAGAAATATTTGTAATGATACAAGACAAATTTAATCATCTGACTTTTCTTGCACTTATTATTTCTTTTTATTTCCATACTCCTCCCCTTAAGCCTCTCAGGGAGAGAGAGAGAGAGAGAGAGAGAATTATGATAGCAGGCCATACCGTGGGTGTCTGTGCTGAGAAAATATGACTGATGCGTTGGTGGGTGTTACTTCTCTATAAGGCTAATTAGGAAGAGTGATAGCATATCTTTATTCGTCGTTATTAGCATTCGTATGACATCACTGATTTCAGGCTAGTCAATAAAAATAGCGTGAATCCAGAGTCTGTGTTCGTCACTATGTCAACCGCTGGCAATCTGATCAGGTTCTGTTATGTCAGAAGAGTCACAGAGTACTGAGTATTAGGGTAGAAACTTAGAGACAATGTAACTTACCCACATCAGCTGTGCATCAGAATCATGTGCGGTCATTTTACAGTGACAAATGCCTGCCTCAGCCACACTCCTGTAAGTTTTGATTCAGGAAACCTAAGCCTGGCATGGAGCTCAGGCATCTACATTCTCTAAAGCTCCACAGGGAACTCGGATGACCAGTAAGGATTGTGAGTTACTGTCTGAAGCCACTTATCTTTTTTCAGAGGAAGAGAAAACTGAGATCTTTACAGCTTTTGATCCTCTCCAAGAGTCCTATAACCAGTACGTGACACTATTAGGCCTAAATCCAGCTTTCCCCACTCCTTGTCCCCTGCTCTTTCATATTAGTTGGGATTCTTCTGGTTGCAAAAGGCAAAACTCCAATTTAGACTAAGGAAGTACACTGACTTATGTAATGGGAAAGTCCAGGATAACACTGGGACCAGGGGCAGTCTCTCTCTCTCTCTCTCTCTCTCTCTCTCTCTTTCCAAGTCTCTCCAATATGCCCACAACTAGTCTTAAAATCATAGTATACCAGTTTGGCAACTTCAGTGGAAAGAAAGAGTTTTTCTGATAGCTCTCGGGGAGCTAGAAAATCTCAAGGAGCACTCTGATTGGACTGGTTTGTGCCACTTGCTTCTTCCTCAGCCAGTTACGGTGACAAGGGGATGGGTTTCTCTAGCAACATGGCTGGATGGGTGGGGAAAACACTGACTGGGTGGGGGTAGGGTGCCTGAGTGGCTCAGTCATTGGCAGAGGGTGGGGAGGGGAGGTACCTGGGTGGCTCAGTCCTTAAGTGTCTGCCTTCAGCTCAGGTCATGATCCCAGGGCTCCTGGGATCAAGCAAGCCCAGCGTCATTGGGCCTGTGCACATCTCTGCAGCCAGCCTACAACCTTCAGTGTTCAGTGGAGAGCCTGCTTCTCCCGCTCCTTCTGCTGCTCCCTCCACTTGTGCTCTCTGGTTCTCTCTCTTTGGCAAATAAGTAAATAAAACACTAACTGGGAATGAAAGCAGGGAATGGAAGTGGTTCTGTTGCCAGAAATACGGCTGGAGATGTTACACAAACAAAAACAACAAATGTCTAGTTCATCGAACCCACTCTGCATTTTTTAACCTTGACCTACAGGGATGAAAAAGAACTGATCCTAAGATTCCTACCCTTTGTGAAACACAAATTTTAGAAAATAATACTCTGTTTTGCAAGGTACCAGGTATTTTTCATTCTAGCATATTCTACTTCATTAAAACAAAACAAGCCAAACCCTAGACCTAACTCACCAAAGTGTTTTCATGACCACAACTGATTGTGAGTGGTTTGAAAACGAGTTTGATTGATATTCAACAAATATTCTGAGCAGCTAATATTGTCCAGCGATGTAGATAGGTATTATGCAGAATTTAAAAGACATATAGGGGATCCCGGGGTGGCTCAGCAGTTTAGGGCCTGCCTTTGGTCCAGGGCGTTCTCCTGGAGTCCCAGGATCAAGTCCTGCATCAGGCTCCCGGGATGGAGCCTGCTTCTCCCTCTGCCTATGTCTCTGCACCCCCCCCCCCCCAATGTCGATCATGAATAAATAAATAAATATTTTTTAAAAAGACATATAAGGCAGTCTCCAGTCTCTGAATGTGTAAATAGTCAAGGAGAGACTGGTTAAGAGTGTGACATAGAAGGAGGAGGCTAATCAGAGAGAAATACAGCCTCTTTTAGGAAGAGGGCTGAGTGAATGGGGATAAACTGGATCCTGGATCTAGCTAGAGACGATGATGGATGGGAGCCAGGCAAGCAAGCAAGATGGATGACATTGCAAAGCCAGGAAGTAACAAAACTAAGGGTGAACAGAAGGTAATCTCAGGAGGTAGCCCCCCAAAAGTGAGAAAACAGAAGCTGAGAGTAAAGACAATTAGCAAGAATGCTGGAGGTAATCTCAGATGAGAACCAGCAGCTCCTGAAAGTAGGTCAGTAGCCCTTTATATGGCTTGTGTCAGGGGGGGCCCCTTGTGACACAGATGGTTGAAGACCCCCTGCCACATCACAACCTAGACAAGAGTATGCGACCCTTACTTCAATCGTTCCTGAGCTGTTGAGGAAATCAGCCTGCGAATATTGCACCCCGTCTCCACCTCTTGATGAGAATGTGCATCATGTGCATCATTCCTCTAGTGTGTATGGTTAATAAGGATCCTACAGGAAAGATAGATTGATAAGTCTCCAATACTGATGAAAGATCCTAAGCCCATCAAATCCCCTGGTGAGTTTCCTAAAGCTCACGGCAATGGTATGGTATGAGAAACACACGAAATATCTCCAAGATAAGTATGTTCCATATATGTTGTGGTCTATGACTTTAAATGATACATATTTATTTACTTATTTACACCTCTTTTGTTTATCAAATAATTTGAACCAGCTTATGTTTATACTTTCTGATGCAATAAAGTCTTCACATTATGGATGCTTCCTCCTACTGTGAAATAACCCCCAGATGTCTTTTCACACCGTGACAAAGCTGTGAGGCAATCCGCGTGCTTGTGCCTTTCCTTTTGATTTTCTTGGATTCTTGTCTGCATTTTCACCTCTTGGAGAATTTCCTCTTTGTGTATTAACTCTCATCTGCTCATGTAAAGAAACAACCCATTTCCTATTGAAATGCCTGCCATTTCATTTCCTTCACTGCTTTCTTTTGCCCAATTACATCTTTTTCATATAAAGCTGAGATCTAATAAGCTTGTGGTCTCTATTGGGCAAAGCCCCTTAGTAAGTTGTAAGACCTTGATTTGTATTCTCCAAAAGATCTCTTTGTGCTAGAAAGCTTCCTGCTGGGCAACAGTGACTGCCCACTCCCTCCTCCTTCTACCCTTCACCTCCATCTCAAGGCCATAGAACCCCCCACCCTTCCTCTGTCATTCCTAATGGTTGAATAAAGCCCAACCAGCAGGGAGGGAATTACTGAGTCCTGAGCGTATTGCTGCTTTGGCCAGTAGACTTACCGCACAGAGAGTCAGACCTGGCCACAAGCTACCTCTCTTTATTCATTATCCTCTGTCTGCCCTGAGGAGAGACCAGGCTCTCAGGTTCATCAATCTTGAGAGTGATTACTCAGAACATCTGTTCTGATGTTATATTTCCTTGTGGTTGGAAATGAGTGACTTGAGGAGTCCACCTTGGAATAATTTTGTGCATGAGCCAGTAAGTTCCAAGTACATGAGTTTCACATTTTTCTGAAATCCTTATGGTTTAATTTTTCCAAATTCAGATTTTTTCAATTTTATGAAGAAAATACAGTGCATGGGCCATCTATTATTTAACATCCCCAGCAAATCTGAGACCACACCCTTTCATCAAACACATTAATACCTCCCCAGCAAAATATATGACTACTTACAGAAACAGGGCAAATAAAGACTATAAACTGTTTCAACATAGACCAGGCCAGAGTTTGCTTCCAAACGAGTACCAAAAAGCTTTTATTTTTCAGAGCTTTCTGGATTTCAGACATGTATTATAGACAATAGCTAATAATGGATTGGGTGCCACTGCTTGGTTATTTATCCAGCACTGGCCAATCACCTGCTGGGTTGGTTGCATTGCTAGCATTGTCAATCGGGGGCTTTGATCAGACTCTGTCCCTTTTGAGTCTGAGAAGTGCAAGCTGCCATTCCTGTGTGATCCATTTACTGACTAATCAAGGGTGCTGAGCCTGGTGGAGATTATACAGGATTTCTTCAGCTTTAATGTGAAAGGATAATTTGTGGAGATATTGATTTTTGCTTTTTTTCTCAGATTTTTCTCCAATCCTCCAGTTTCAAGAAGGTAGGCAGCTCCTCTGTGTTCCTTTGCTTCTGGGTAGACAAGAAGCATTTGTTTTTGGTGTTTGTTTCTCAAAAGACTGAAATTCTCGAGGGAATTATATTAGGAAGAACTAGAAGTAAATGATTTTGAGGAGTGACAGAAGAAGAGAAAGTGGATTTTTCTAGTACTTGGATGAGTCTGGTGGTCAGCAGTTTCCAGAGGGAGTGAGGATCTGAGGCTGCACTGGGAAAGGTGGCATGACTTCAGTGGGAGGCTGGTGGCACAGGCACTGTCATGGACAGAACACTTGTGTCCCCACCTCCAAACTCATATGTTGAAACCCTAACCCCTCATTTTGATGTTATCTGGAGGTAGAGACTTTGGAAGAAACTTTGGTTTAGATGAGGTCATAAGGGTGAAGCACCACTATGTGATTAGTGTCCTTAAAAGAAACCAGAGCACTTGCTCTCTCTTTCTCTGCAGTGTGAGGACACAGCAAGAAGGTAGCCCTCTGCAAGTGAGGAGGGGGTTCCTCATCAGATCCAAATCTTCCAAGCTTGATCTTGGACTTTCCAACCTCAAGAACTGTGAGAAAACAATTTTTTGTCCTTAAAGTTACCCGGTCTATGATATTTTGTTATATAGCAGCCTGAGCTTAGGCAGTAGCCTAGCATTGACAAAATTTCACATGCCCAAAGTAGAAGAGCCCTGCCAAGGTCTAGCAAGGACAATGGGGATATTACTGGTAATCAGGGGGGATGGAAGATGGGAGGTGCCACCCCCAATATTTTGTAAATCCCCTGGCATAATTCATAGGATTGGGTGAGAGCAGAAGTTTCCAACAAGATTGAGATTAAACTTTCTGCCAACCTGGTCATGGAAATTGAGACCAAAGTCATATTAAATCGAATTTTAAAGAAATAACATGAGGCAATGATTTTGCACACCTGAGTATATAGATTCATATTTACCATCATTGATTTTCTAACATCTCTCTCTCTCTCTCTCTCTCTCTCACACACACACACACACATTTCTTATCTCTTGGTTGCTTTTTAAAAATAATCTCTACACCCACTGTAGGGCTCAAACCCACAACCCCAAGATCAAGAGTCACACAACTCCACTGACTGAGCCAGCCAGGTGTCCCTGGGCTACTTCTCTGGATGTATTCCCATCTCACTCCTGATACCTACAGTTTGATTTGTATTTTTTATTTTCTATATTTTATGCTTTTTCACATCTTTGCATTTCTTTCTTAGCCCTCTATTTTATTCTCTTTTCTTGATATGGATCCATCTGTGACGTCTCCTAGGTAAGGCTCTGGCTTGGGCTAGGATGTGGGAGCAGAGACTAAGTGTGAAAATGGAAAGGCTCTAAGAACTTAGATCTGTGCTCTTTGCTTCTGTGCTGACAGCAAATAGCAGTATAAGAAGGCGTCAAGTGTCCTAAACACGTCTTCCATAAGTACATCGATACTCTACAACTGACACCACTCAAGTAGTGTTATATCTTTGAGAACAAAAAAAATTGAAGTATGAACCTCAGTAATTGTGTATCAAGGTCTAGGAAGGGCATCCTAGGCACTAGAAAGATTTTCCTAAGAGACCATGGGATGTCCCTCAGGAAGAAGCCACCAGTAGATGCTTTGGATATCATTGCACATCTTGAATGGACCATAGGTGTCTGGCTGGGAAGTACTGCAAAGGAGGAGCAATACATACGGAGGGCTTCCTGACTGGACAAACATCCAGCTTCATTTAAGGTCTTCTCAGCATCCTGCCTCCCCACAGGGTCTTCCTGCACGTGACCCTGAGGATTTTCCCATGTCTCTCCTGAGCAAGTGCAGGCAGGACCAAGTAGCTCAAAGTTTTCATACAGGTATATATTTTTAGAGGGCTAAGCTCATGGTTTCTTTTTTAAAAAAACTTCTTATTTAAATTCAATTTGCTAACATACAGTACAACACCCAGTGCTCATCCCATCAAGTGCCCTCCTTAGTGCCTGTCACCACCTCCCCCCATCCTCCTCCCCTTCTGCATTCCTTTGTTTGTTTCCCAGAGTTAGGAGTCTCTCATGGTTTGTCTCCCTCTCTAATTTTCCCCCACTCAGTTTCCCTCCTTTCCCTTATAGTCCCTTTCACTACTTCTTATATTCCACATATGAGTGAAACCGTATGATGATGGTCCTTCTCCGATTGACTTATTTCACTCAGCATAACATCCTCCAGTTCCAGACACACTGAAGCACATGGTGGGGATTTGTCCTTTCTGATGGCTATAAGCTCATGGTTTCTTAAAAGTCTTGATTATTTTCTTAGATTTACTGTTAAAACCTTATTTTATTGCTACTGTTGTTTGGCAAATAATTTCTAAATTACATTCTTATACTGTTTATTACTGGCTTAAACATTTTTGACTTTTGTCCTTTGTGCTTTCAATGTTGTGAAATATTTCTGAGCATTCCTTTAAGGTGAAGATTTTTGTTGGTGTCATTTCTTTTTCATTCTTTTCATTACAACTACTAACCTTATTTATGTCAATAAGTTCACCTTCACAAAGTTCCTTTGGCTATGTGCCTAGAATTTCTTGAATGGCGACACTGGCAACTTACCCACAGTCACCTGTAACTTCTATAAATCCATTTGCGCAATGACTCAAATTTCTCTTCCAACACTATCACTTTTTTTTCCTTTGCTGCACTTTTTCCTTTGGTGACAATTTCCCTCTTTTTAATATTCATTTTTGTAAAATGTCATATGAATCTATCAGCAGGAGTCAGCAAAAGGAGGCAGCAAAACTACATGTTTACCATTCCGAGTTTGAACTTAAGAACAAGTGCAAGGTGACCAATCAGGGACAGATTTTGAAGGAAGTGATGTGATTGGTCACTGATCATGATGCTCATCTGTTATGTCTGCACTGATTTGCAGACTGAGTTCTATATGCCATTACTCAGAGCCAATAAACCCTGGTAACTGAGATTTGAATCACGTTGTTGGGGAACTGGTGCTATATAACTAAATCATGGTACCTGAAATTGGATATTGCATTGGAACTGTGCAAAGTGGGGACTATATTGATGACATGAAATTATATAAACCTATAAGATTCAGAGCAACAATAAGAATGTACATTTTAATCTGGTTAGAAAACTGGTAAGAGAAATATAAGGGAAAATATTCACAATAACCCCAAATAGTAATTGTTATGAGTAAGGTCAAAAGAAAAGGACAAGTTTATATTTAAAAACTATAGGGACACTTGGCTGGCTTAGTCGGAAGATCATGTGAGTATTGATCTCGGGGTTGTGAGTTTAAGCCCTCTGTTGGATGTGGAGATTACTTAAATAAATAAAACTTCAAAAAAAAAAAAACCTATAAAACCCTACTGAGAGACATAAAGGAAGATATGGAGAAATGGAGAAACACATGTTCCTGGATAATAAGAGTCAATATTATAAAGGTTTCAATTCTTTCTCGAGTTAATCTGTAAATTTAATTCAATTCCAGAAAATAGGTGCTAGAAGATTCTTCAGTGTTTTTATAATTGTGGGATGGGGGAGACCTTTTAATTGTGAATCCAAACATAAGAGTCAGATTATAAGGTACAATAATCCACAATTAAATATAAGCAGAACTTTAAGAACATCTTAGAGAAATTAGAACATCTTCATTATATATAACAAAGTATTCATATTTAAAATACAGAATGAGCTTTGGGCACCAACATGGATGAGTCTCAAAGTAATTATGCTGAATGAAAAAAGCCAAACAAAAAAGAGACTACATACTGCATTATCTCCTTTATATAAAATTCTAGAAATTGTAAACTAATGTATAGGGACAGAAAGTGGATTATGTTTGCCTGGGCCTGAAGTGGGATGGAAGGGCAGGAGGATGGAATTATAAAGAAACATGAGGAAACTTTTTGCGGTGACAGAGATATTAATCATTGTGGTGCTATTTTCACAAGTACATGCTATGCCAACATTTCTCAAGTTGCACATTTAAATCACTTTAAATATGTACAATTTATTGTATATAGATCATATCCCCCCATTAAAACTTAAAAAATCAACTTAAACCAGACTAAAAGCTAATAAAAACAAGAAGAGGAGATATATAGCCAATTTGCAAAAGTAAACAGCCAATAAAATAAGAAGATACTTTTATTAAGTCAAGGTAATGAAATTTAAAATGATACATTTCAAACTCATTTTTTAAGTCAAACTGGAAAAATCCAAAAGATTTTAATTCCTGGTGTTGAGGAAGTTGCAGGGAAACAGACATTCTCATTTATTGGGCTGTGGATTGGAGATTAATTTGACTTTATAAAAATTAAAGTTACATGTAGTCTTTGATCTGTTTCTCAGAATCTACCCTATAGAAATGATCACACAAATTGTCAGAGATATATATGGGACTATCTATTGGGACACTAAAATAACAGTGGTAACAACAAAACCACCAAATTATAAACGAATGGAATTTAAAAAAATTATGCTATCTTCAGACAGTAAAATATTATGCAGAATTAAACAGAATGGGATATAGTGTATGTGTATACACATACACACACACACACATACATATATATATATATACTGAATTACATGAACTTAAGTATATATCTGTTGATGACAAATTCTCTAAGTGTCTATTTACCAAAACAGATTCATTCATTTATTTGGCTCCCATTCTTTTTTTTAAGGTTTTATTTATTTATTCATTCACGTGAGACACAGAGAGAAGGGCAGAGACATAGGCAGAGAGAAAAGCAGGCTTCCTACCGGGAGCCTGGTACGGAATTCCATCCCAGGATCCCGGGATCACAACCTGAGTCACCTAGGTGCCCCTTTGGTTCCGATTCTTGACAGGAGGTTTTCTGGGGACACAACTTGAGACAGGTATTTTCTCTCAGCTCTTTGTCTATGGTCTTCCTTCCCTGGTCTTTGTTGTTAACTAGGAATCTACGATCAGTCTATTCGTGGTTTCCTGCTGGGTATCTGACTTTTCTCTTGGGCTATCTTTATGATCTTCTGTTTGTTTTCACTTTTCTGCAGTGTGGTGAGGTGGATAAAGGTAAATTCTGCAATATCACATGACGTGGTAAGGAATATGCTTTATTGGGGAAAACTCAAAAGCCAAAGGCATCAAGCAAAGACCTCAATGCCCTAATTCCTCCTGCACCCCATTGAAATCTGTGCTACTGTGGGCCACACAACCAAGTTGCAGCAAAGAGACACCCGCCTCCTCTCTGCTCCCTTTTTAGTGGGCAGCAGGAGAATACATTTCTCAATGGGGCAACTGCAAACTACTTGGTTTCTAGGTAATCCTGAATCAGATATTAGCTGTTCACAAGGGGCTTTCTGAGAACCTCGCTGCCCAGCACCTTGAAGGTCTTGGGGCCAATAAGACAATACAGCCCCTCTTCTTGGGGGGTATGAGGTAGCTACCTAGCTAGTTCCTTGTCCAGGCCACAGAGAGATGGATTCTTTTTCAGGTAATTCAATTGTTGTACCATAATTCCAGCCCCTAAACTCCCTTCTCCTCACATCTCTGACATAGGGAAAGAGATGGCATTTATGTGCCCCCACTTCCACCTCCACAGCCCACAGTTTTAGGGTGGGATGTGTGTAAGTTCTAATTAGGGTTTGTCATCCTGCCTGAGGGGTAGTAAAGGTAGATTTAGAAATCTTTTCTTGGAGGGTTGTGCTCTCAGGGAGCCACGATTTGTTATTCGGACTCTAAGGGCGACATCTAGAGGCAGAGAAGAGTAGCTGCAGAGCTGCGGGGAGCCACCTGTGTCTGAATCATCCCTCCCGCGGTGTGCTGAGGTCCTCTTTCCCCCACCAAGGGCTCCTGCCAAGGGTAGAGACTGCTCCCTTAATATCTGACCCCCTCCCGCCCATTTCGGACTCATTCCGGTTGGGCTGGGCCTCCATTCTGAAAGCTAACCCTAACCCTAACCCTAACCCTAACCCTAACCCTAACCCTAACAAGGAGACGTGATGAGCTCTCCTGGTTTAGCCAAAAGCCCCACGACTAAACCTGGTACGTGGGGTCCTCCCTTCTGTGAGCATCAGCAACCCAGAGTGGGGATGGGAGGGCGTGGATGACCAAGCTCCAAGTCTAGTCCCAACAGAACCAACCAAAGTAGTGACTGTCTGGTTCTGGAAGGACCAGGTTAGTAGAACCTGCACCAGACCTGGAGGGATGGGGAACAGCCTGGTGAGTCCCCCTCGTCTTCAGAGACTGCAAGGGTGCGGGTTTGGAAAGCAAGGACAAGGGCTTGGATCTCTAAAAGGAATCTAATTTCCCCATCCCCAGGGCCTCCTCATGCATTACCTTTCTTCCCTCCTCATTGACCCTCCAAGAGGTTTTCTTTCTCTAAAAACTGCATTAACTTTTCTCTTTCCCATTTGCCCAGCCTGGGAAGTGTGGATCGGACCAGGGTTTTTCCACCAGTCCTCTGGCTTCTCTTTCTCTACCCTACAGCTGCAGCTGCCTGCAAAACCCAAAGACTTCGGCCCAGAGCCAGAAGCACATCACTCTACTTGACAATCCTGCTCAATTGAGGGATTTTCCTGATTTGGCATGATCTCTCCAGATGGTACAGCCTCAGGCTGAGAGAATGTTCCTCTGCTTCTGCCCATACTGTTCGAGAACGTGGAGAGCATGCCTGCCTCCTCCTCTTTGGTCAGTCCAGCAATTTTATAGTAGGGGCTGGGGTTGGCAGGTTTCAACCCATGGAGACCCTGATAATAGATGCTTTTCTCTAGAAAGCATGTCCATTTCCTTTTGCCCAGAATCAGGTGGCATTACTGGCTTGTGACCACCCCTTCTCTCTCCCAGTCACTCCCTGGCTTAATTCAGAAGTCTCAGGTTTAGCTAAATGGAGCAAATTACCAGAAAGCAATTTGGTAAGTATATATCAAAAATCTTCAAAATCTACAGACATTTTGACCTAATAATTCCAATTCTAGGATTTTAACCGAAGGACATATTTGAACACATGTCACGGTCTATATACAAAGATATTCACAGAAATTTTTATAAAAGCAAAAATAAATAATTTTGAGGTTCAGTTGATGATTGGTTAAATAAATTATGATGCACCCATACAATTGAATTCTATGTAGCAGCTACGTTGTAGCTATTTAAAATTATAATGCAGATCTATAGTCACTGAAATGAAAAAAATGTTTGCAATATCGTTTAAAGAAAAAGACCATTTATAGAACACCATTTTTTTTATATGATCCCGATATACATTTCATTTGTCCTCTGCAGCATTTGACATTGCTGATCATCCCTTTTCTTGGAACTTTCTTAGTTTTATGACACATCTTTCCTCACTCCTAATTTTCCTGTTCTCTCTCTGGCTGTCTTCTCTTAATCTATTCTTTTGCCACTTCTGAATGTTGACATTTTTCAGATTTCCATATTCACTTTCTTTTATCTTTCTCATTCTATCCACTCTCCTTGAGTGACTTCATTTTTAAAAAATTTATTTATTCATGAGAGACATACAGAGAGAGGCAGAGAGATAGGCAGAGGGAGAAGCAGGCTCTCTGCAGGAAGCCTGATGCAGGACTGGATCCCAGGAGACTGGGATCATGACCTGAGCCAAAGGCAGATGCTGAACCACTGAGCCACCCAGGTGCCCCACTTTTTGTTTTTTAAAGATTTATTTATACATTTGAGTGCGAGAGAGTGTGTGCTCGCACCCATACTCAGGGGCAAGGGGCAGAGGGAGAGGGAGAGAGTCTTCATCAGACTCTGCGCTGAGCACAGAGCCAGAGGTGGGCTCGACCTCATGTCCTGAGATCTTGACCCCAGCTGAAACTAAGTCAGATGCCTAACAGCCTGTGCTCACCCAGGGACCCTGAGGGACATAAATTTTTACATGAATTTAACAACCATTTAAGTGTTAGGGAATCTCAAATCTGTTTAGCTCCAGTGGCTTTCCTAAGTTCCAGAACCATTCAGCCAATTGGGCATCACTATTTGGATATCTTCCAGGATCCTCAAACTCTGCTTGCCCCGACAGAACTCATCTTCCCTGTCCTTCCAAAACTTCTCTGCCCAGTATTTCTCATTTTAGGGATGGTCACCACCTCTATTCAGGATCCTAGCTGCCATTCTTCTCTACTTTCTCTCCTTAATCAAATAAGTCTGTCAATTCTACCGTCTGAATAGCTCTCAAACCTGTTTATCTTCATTTCCCTTCCTGCTGTCAGATTATCTAACAGATGGCTTCACTGCATGACTAGGGCACTAGCAGAATATGGGGTCCCAGGAAATCCTCAAACACCTACCTTGTGGGCCAAGACTCTTGACTGTCATGTAAGAATTCTACACTAACCTAAGAAAAAAATGAACTTCATAAATGGGCCTGGAAGACCAGTACCTTCCCTATCTTGTTCCCAAGAAATAATTGATGTGTTATACAAGAGAAAGACACTAAAACATTAGATGTTCTTCAGAATCTTCTTATCTTGCTCAGTCATGAGAATTTTTATATATTTGTTCCTTAGTAATATTTTTAACAGACAATAGAGGAAGCCCACTTCTGAGTGTCCCAAATAAGAAAGGAAAAGTTGTATTTAGACATCGTAACTGTCAAACATCTCAGATATAAAAAAGAGAGGCACTCAATTTGCATCCCACCCCCCACTCCCCTGGGAAGCAGTGATAAGATCATGTCTGCAATGTTTACCTGTAAATAGATATCATTTTATCAGCCACCCCAGTGATAGGAGAGGCATTCATTAGAATTATGGGACAGTTCCAAAAAAGAAACCTCACCAATAGAGAACTGAGAAACGAGCACATAGATAAGAGCTGATATTATTAATAAGAATATTAAAGAAATTAAAATTACTTAAAAAAACCCCTTTGACTGATTTTTATCATTTAATGTTCTGAGTCTTATTGACACCATGACAAACAGGAGGAAGTCTTACCTGATATTTATTTATTTATTTATTTATTTATTTATTTAAAAGATTTTATTTATTTATTCATGACAGAGAGGGAGAGAGAGAGAGAGAGAGAGAGAGAGAGGTTCCGTGCAGGGAGCCCAATGTGGGACTCGATCCTGGGTCTCTAGGATCACACCCCGGGCTGAAGGCAGTGCTAAACCGCTGGGCCACGGGGGCTGCCCTTACCTGATATTTATTAAATAACTTCTCTAAAACCTCAGGAATCAAAAACAAACAAAAAATCAAGACAAAATTTGGAAGGAATTTTAACATTTGCTATATGAAAAAAATATATCCAACATAATTCAGGACATAATTGAATTTCTTTACAAATATTTTTATGGATTAATATAGTTTTTATTTGAAATATGCATGGGGAGACTTGAAAATGTCATAATGTTTGCAAGATTTGAGTCCTTAATCTGGCTCTGCTTCTGCTCTTTCCTGCTTAAATTCCTTAAACATTCTAAACCAATTTACTAAATCAGATATTTAAAAGATCTCTCTGTTTTCATTCCTGCTTGTTTCAATGTTCTCAATACTGCTGCCACTGTGATCTTTCCAAGGTGCAAATATCCATGCTTAAAATCCTTCAGTGGCTCCCCCAAATCTTCAAGATCATGTCTAAGCTCCATGTTATGGCATTTAAGACCCTTAGTGCCCAGGATACTCTTACCTCTCCAAATTTTTTGACTTTGTCTCCTTAGTCTTCTTCTTCCATTTCTTTCCCTCTACTCTGGTTCTGCCAAGACATCTGAAACTTTGTTTTCATGCTCTTTTGCACATTGAACCTTTACACATTCTTCTTATTTACCTAACTTCTACTTACATTTCAGTATTCACATCAGATACTATTTTCTCTAGAAAGACTTCTATGACACACACTTTTAATTCTATGCCCCATATTAGCATTTCTGTGTGAATTGCCCAAACATTAGTTCCTGAAAAACAACACAACAAAGACCAGACAACATCTGCACACATGGTGGGTTTTGTTACATGAGAGGGAACCCTGAGTTTGGGGAACCTGAATCTTTTATAACAGGCAGTAACATGCCTATTTTTTATTTTTTATTTTTTATTTTTTATTTTTTTGGCCCCTGAGAGATGTGTTATCTTTACTATACTGGGCAGAAAGTTTGCCTGTCCTCTTGCTCCAGAGAAAGATGCTATCTCTATTTTCCAAAGCTAGACAAACTTCTTAGAAGAGATAGTCTTGAGAAAAGGGCAGTCAGTGACTTGTTCACAAGATATGCAGAAATGTGAGAGACCCATGAAAAAGTATTTCACAACAGTAATTTGAAGACAGAGCCAGGGTTTATGATGGATTTTATTTTTTAAAAAAAGGAAATAAATATGGCTTCCAACTTTTTGGCCTAAGCCAGTGGAAAAATGTAGTGCCAATTTACAGAGATGGAATGACTATTGGAGCAACATGGTAAGAATTAAAAGTTTGGTTTTGGTCAGGTTAATTATTCAACAAAATAATTACAACCATAATGATATTTATTGGGTATTTGTCATGTGCTGGGTACTCTGATAAACATATCATACATTTACTTGACATTAACTGATCACCTTATACAGGCTGGTCACTATCCCAGGATCTGGAGTTACAGTATTGGATAAAACCAGCAAAATCCCTGCCTTCTTTTATAGTGCTTGCATTCTCACAAAGGACAGTCAGCCTGCTGAGGAGGTTCAATGTGAGTGGGCATCATCTCTCCCTGGAGATAGAGATGTCAGCCTCCTGAAGTAGTATTTTTTATTTCCCCCCACATTATAGATGAGGAATCAAGGCTTAGAAAAGTAATTTGCCTAAGGTCACATTTAGAAGTGTAGGAGCCGGGGATCCCTGGGTGGCTCAGCGGTTTAGTGCCTGCCTTCGGCCGGGGGTGCAATCCTGGAGTCCTGTGTCGGGCTCCCGGCATGGAGCCTGCTTCTCCCTCTGCCTCTCTCTTTATGTCTATCATGAATAAAAAAATAAAATCTTTAAAAAAAAAAAAAGAAGTGTAGGAGCCAAGACACTAACTCATCTGTGTAACACTGGAGCCTATGCTTTATTATTTATCTTTTGAGTAAGAATGTAGTCATGAAAATTCACTAAAGGGAAGATAATGTCATTTAAGAAGTGTTCAATTAGCCGTCCAATAAACTGTCCTTAGAAATGCAGTACTGAAAATTTAAAAAGATATAATGTAAAAATAATGGATCTGGCTATTGCAGTGGAAAAGTTAACTGACTTGCTTTTTCTACTTAATATTGATTTAATCGCACTCTGATATTGGATTTTCTTATATTTCACTACATAAATTACTTTAAATATAGTTTCATTACATATTTTCATTACTTTTTCTTTTGTGATATAATTTTAAAAATTATCTCATTGAAATAAATTTGAATTGAGCTGAATTTCAAAATACTTGTCCCATTCAATGGAATATTTAAAAAGATTTCTAATACATATTAGTTGCTCTCAGAGGGTAAGGTGCACTGAAAACTGTGGTCCTGTTATGAGAACCCAACATTGGGAAGAGCTACTTTTTGATCACTTATCAAAGAAGAAACTCTGTGAAAAATATTTCCTGAGGCTATATTCAGTGAAATTCTCAAATAATGTGCGAGGGGTCATAGGAAACTTTACATTTTAGGCTTAAATGTAATACAAAAAAAAGAGGAGAAAATTGTGAAGAAGGTTATTATTCATATATTTATTCTATATTCACTCATTTATTCTATAGGCATTGTAGTAGTCTATTATTTTTTTACTGAGATTTGGGATTTGTAGAGCTTCTAATAAGCTTCTAATTATGTCTTCCTTGTCTTCCCCTCTGGATTGTAAGTTTCACAAGGACAGAGTACAATGTCTCTCTTGGTCATACTGCATCCCTGACACTCCAGCATGGCAGTCCACTTAAATGCTAGATTAATGAATGAAGGAATAAATAAATGAATTGGAGTATTTTAATCCCACTGGTGCCCCAGAAACCGTCAAGCACAAATATCCATAATACAAGCCTGAGAATTTCAGGTGCTGTAAGTGTAAAGTAATAAATCCTATGAGACTTGAGAGATTGGAAAGTTTTTGCTGAGAAAATTGGGGAGTTTCATGGCACTGGAGCTTGGACTTAAAAGATGCAGATGTCTTAGGTTTGGTTTCCTATAAGATACAGCTTAAGTCAATGATGAAAATGCTTTCAGATGAAAGGTTTGAACCAAAGGCACAACAAGGAAAAAAGGAAATGAGAACATGTGTGAGCTTGGATTTAAAAAATAACTGGTTGAGGTGTCCCTGGGTGGCTCAGTCGGTTAAACATCTGCCTGCAGCTCAGGTCACAATCCCCTGGGATCAAGCCCTGCATTGGGCTCCTTGCTCAGTGGGGAGCCTGCTTCTCCCTCTCCCTCTGCCTGCTGCTCCCCTTGCTTGTGCTCTTTGTCAAATAAATAAAATCTTTAAAATAAATAAAGAAAAATAAGAAATAACTAGTTGAGTTCCACTATAATCCAGATTGTAAAAATCTGGAAAGAGCATTACTCCCACTCTAACAAGAAAAGGTGGACAAACTAACAATTTTTCTTTAACCCATAGGAGTTAAAGAAGAGCTAAGGTCACAGGGAAACCAAGTAGCATGAAATCTAAGGAAAGATGGGCTCACCTGTAGTAAAATAGGAGGTAGGAAAGAAGGTAGGTGCCATACAAGCAGGTAATAATATTCAGCTAAAATTTTTAATGATTTGGTGGCTAAAATAAAGCCACAGACACAGAGGGAGCTTACACTCACAGGCTCATCTCCATGGACCTCCACTGGATGCTCACAAGAAAGATCAAGGAGGAGACAGCAGGAGAGAACGTCCCTCAGAGGTACAAGATAGAGGACATGAGAAATGAGAGAATTAGAAATGTGGAAATTGGGAAATGAACAAAATCCTGCCTGGCTCTTGTTCTGTATAAAATAAAAGTCTTAAGCCTTCAGAAGAAAAGCAACTAACCCTCTTACCTACAGAGTACACATGAAAAGCTAAAACCACAGCGGGGAGATGGGTTAATGGAAAACACCCTCTGTTCCTAGGGTCAAAGCAGGGAATACTCTCACAATAAGATTCCCCCCAACACTGCAGAGTTTAGCTGCTATGGAGAGAAGGACAGGTTTACTGAGAAAAAATCCACTCCTAAATTCCAGGGCCAGCCCAAGACCACAGCAGGACAGGACAGAAGAGAAAACTCCCTAACCCTCTGATCAGACAGGCAAGTAGTGAGTAAAAAAAGTAGCATTCTGTCTCTGGGGGAAGTGTCTAGAATGTGGAGAGAGACCACCTCTGAACTGCAAGTCCACAGGAAAGCTCAAGGGTTGAGGGTGGAATAAGAATTTTGAAAAAAGGGATACCTGAGTGGCTGGCTCAGTGGCTGAGTGTCTGCCTCTGGCTCAGGTCATCATCCCGGGGTCCTGGGATCGAGTCCCATATCGGGCTCCCACTAGGGAACCTGCTTCTCCCTCTGCCTATAAATAAAATCTTAAAAAAAAAAGGATATCATAAAAAGCAATGGTTTTATGTATGTCTGGTAAATCCAGGTTGTTAATTATGTTTTTAAAACCTCCTATATCCTTACTATTTTTTGTCTGGTTGATCTAACAGTGTTTAGAGACATTCAGTTGAAATCTCCTGCAATAGTAGTGGGTTTGACATCTTTTTCTTGAATTTCCACCAGTTTTGGAATTCCAAGTTTTGATGTAATTTTAATAGGGTTGTTTTATAATTTGATGCAATGAAAAAGTTATAATACTTCAAGGTCCCTTGTTGTTATGATCCTCACCCTTGAAATCCATGAGTAGAGACAAGTGTCCTTTTTAACCATTTTAATATCCCTAAATTACTTTCAAACATGATCACTAGGAAGACTAACCAATATGAGTTCTAAGAGTGCCGTGTCTATATATTTTAAGCCAGCAGAAAGGTCAGGATGAACTCTAACGTAACGAGTGGTCCATTAGTTTTCTTTTGTCATTATAACAAATTACCACACACTTAGTGGCTTAAAATAACACAATTTTTTTTTTTTTTATAATTCTGGAGATGAGGGATCTGAAATGAGTCTCACTGGGCTATCATCAAGGCTTCAGCAGGGCTGCGTTTCTTTCTGGAAGCTCTGGGCGAGAATCCATTTTCTTCCCCCTTTGCAGCTTCTAGAGGCTGGCTGTATTCTTGGGGTCTGACCCAACCCTCCAGCCTCCATTTCCAAGCCAGCAACATCAACCACAGTCTCTCTCACACTGCCACCTCTCTGGCTCTCCTTCTGCTTACCTCTTCCACTAATAATGACTCTTGTCATTGGCCCATGTGGATAATACAGTTTAATCGCCCCATGTCAAGGCTTGCTGATAACCTTCCCTCCACCTGCAACCTTAATTCCCCTTTGCCGTGTAATCTAACATATTCATAGATCCTGGAATTAGGTTATGGCTATCTTTGGGAGGCCATTATTCTACCTATCATGAGCGGTAACTGGAAGGAGCTGAAAAAATGGACATCATACTTAGATTGAACTAATGAGACATAGAATAAGTTAAGGTTAGAGAAGGTACATAAAATACAGCAATCTGCCTAAGTATGGCACTGTTTTCAATAATAGTTACCTATTATTTAATTAGTATTTATTTACATATTATTAAAATATATTTATTTTGGAAAAAAAGTCAATATTTGGTGTATTTTCAAATACCATAAGCAATATCCTCATGTACCTGGAGGGACTTTCACAAGAGCATTATGTGGTACTGAGGATATATTACCCCATTTCTTTCTCTTTAGTCATCTGTATAATCAACCAGGTGCTCAAACTAACGACCCCCTGAGATCAAGAGTTGCATGCTCTTTCAACTGAGCCAGCCAGGCAGCCCTTTTTAAAAAAAAATAATTTAATTTCATTATGTATTTATTCATGAGAGACACAGAGAGAGAGAGGCAGATACAACCAGGCTCACTGTGGGGAGCTTGTGTGGGACTTGATCTCAGGACTCTGGGATCATGACCTGAGCCAAAGGCAGATGCTCAACCACTGAGCCACGCAGGTGCCCCTTTTATTATCCAATTTCTAATGACCATGTTGGTCCTTTACATTCAAACTTCAACAGTAAATGGCCCAAGGACCTAAGGGTAGTTTCATTTCAGAATAAACTGCCTAGATATTAACCCAATTTTATTTATTTATATGCTTGTTTATTTTATGGACCATTTCTACTTTCTTTTGAGCTCAGGGTAGTCTCCAAAGTGGCTACAACTACTATAATCAGACTATTGAGTAAAAATGGGATGCTAAATTTCGAGGCACAGAAAACATTTTTGCAACTAAAACTAGGACATTTGGGGCTTTTTTTGGTGTTTTACTTTATTTTTTTTTTGGTGTTTTACTTTAGATTTTTTCCTTAATAGTTCATTTCATAAAGCAAATGTGATTAAACATTACTGTGTACTAGAACTCATGCTGGTTATTTAGAATAAGTCACTAATTAATTCAATAATTATGTATTTTTTTTTGAGAGACAGCACATATGAGGTGAAGGGGGAGAATTTTATATTATATTATATTATTATTTTATTTTAGAGACAGAGTATAAGCCTGGGGAGGAGCAGAGGGAGAGGGACAAGCAGACTCCTGGTTGAGTGGGGAGCCCAGCCAGCACAGGGCTCCATCCCAAGACCCCAAGATCATGACCTGAGCCGAAGGCAGACACTTAACCAATGGAGCCACCCAGGAGGCCCTCAAAAATTGAGTATCTACTCTGCACTAGGAACTTTTTTAGGTTATTTAAGCTCCTCAGAGACCTTACATTTTAATTTTAGTGTAAGAGACAATTAAAAAGTAAAATACGTATTTAATAAGTACAGTGAATAAAAATAAAGAAAAAAAGGGGGGGAGTGTGGGACAGCAGAGACTTAAGGGGTCAAAACAGGCCCCTTTAGTAAGGTGATATTTGAGCATAGATTTGAGTTGAGAAGTGAGCCACATGAATAAGGTTGAGCAAATGGTCTCGGAGGAACAGCAAGCTCAGAATCACAAAAAGCTGGAACATGCCTAGCCTGTTCCAGAGAAAGCAAAGATGCCAATATGGGTGAAGGAGAGTGAGCAGATGAGGTGAGCGAAGAGGTGAGGTGGGGAGCAGAGCATGTTCTACAGAGTCCTGTACTCGTTGAGGAATCTGGTGGAATGGGAAATGAGAAGGATCAGAGTAGCGGGATGACAATTTACATAAAACTAGATTATTGCTATGCCAAAATATTGTTTTCCATCTACATTTGGGTTTATCTCGTTTATTTGATGGCATGGCTAAGTTCCACAATCATTACTTGAGATTTTCTTCCTTCCAGATTACTTTTTCAACAATTTATTTTATTTTTATTTTTTAAAAGATTTATTTATTCATCAGAGACACGCAGAGAGAGGCAGAGACACAGGCAGAGGGAGAAGCAGGCTCCCTGCAGGGGGGCCCGACGTGGGACTCGATCCCGGGACCCGGGGTCACGCCCTGGGCTGAAGGCACACACTCAACCACTGAGCCACCCAGGCGTCCATAAACTAATCCTGGGATGCCAGTACATCACCATGTACATTAGACTTTCACAATGGTATTGAAACTCCGTATTTCAGGACTAAAACATCTCTGTTTGATAAACAAAACATTTAGTTAAAAACCAAAGAATAAGTAACTGAAGATCCTTTAGACCACGATTCGGACCATCATATGCACAATTAATTCTATGTACCAGACACTAAGTATATGACCTTTTTACTCCTAGCAATACCCCAGCTATTATCATCGTTATTTTACGATAAGGAAGTTGAGGTTCAAAATGAATGGTTCAACGTCTTCACGGAGGTCTCTCTGCTCTTGTTTTAGGACCCCAAGTTCTTTCTTTTCACACACATTTCTCTTTACTTCTGTATCTTTTTTTACAGAATCTTCCAGGGTCTGGTTTTTTGTTTTTTTTTTTAAGATTTCATTTATTTATTTATGAGAGAGAGAGAGAGAGAGAGAGAGAGAGAGAGAGAGAGAGAGAGGCAGAGACCCAGGCAGAGGGAGAAGCAGGCTCCACGCAGGGAGCCCGACGCGGGACTCGAACCCGTGTCTCCAGGATCACGTCCGGGCTGCAGGCGGCGCTCAACCGCTGAGGCCCCCAGGCATCCCCTACTTCTGTATCTGTTTTACAGAATCTTCCAGGGCCTGGCTTCTTTCCAGCAGGTGTTCCTCGAATAAATCCACGGAAGGCCTTACGCTAAGGGCGGCATTACTGTCATCCCCGGCGCCTGGCCAACGCCTTCCCCTTAGAACTTCATCCCTTCGGAGGGAGAGGCATTTCCGGACGTGGTTCAGGCTTGCGCTGAGACCAGGGATTCAGCTCTTCCTCGCACCGGGGAGCCCCGACTGCCACCCCCTCGTGGCGGCCATCCAGACGACGGCTTTTCTCAGCCGGCCTTGCAGGCCCCGGAAGGAGAGGGCCGCAGCCGCTCGCCGGCCTCCTCTTCCTCGGTGGTGCTCCACGATGAAAGCTCCTGGGACCCCAAGTTTCCGCAGGCAAGAAAACCAAACCCAGGGGCTCCGGCCAGCCGTTCTTCGGTCGGCGACAGCACCCCTGCCTGGTCTCCCCGCCTTCGGGCGGCGAAAAGCGGCACCCGAGGCGCCGGGTAACCGACAGCCCGCCTCCTCGGCACCGGGGGGAGAGGGCGGGGCGACGCCGCGCGTGCGCGCTGCCGTCACGCCGACGCACGGGCACGCCGGCCCCGCCCACAGCCTCGTAAGTCTGGTTTCCGGCGGGAGCGCTGACCGAGGGGCGACGCGGTCCTGCGGCCTGGCGGTGGCGCCGTCCCGTACCCGCCGGGATGCCTCACTTGGAAAACATGGTGCTTTGTCGCGAGCCTCAGGTGTCCACCCTGCAGGCCCTGTTTGGAGAGGTACTGTGGCCGGGCTGGCTTTTCTCTTCCACATCCTGCGACGCGCTCCTCTGAATTTTCCGTCTCGGTGTTGGTGTCATGAGGGGGCGGTACTCCGTCGGTCGGTTGGTGGTTTTGCCTCGAGAAAGGGGTTGTTGTAGGTCGGCCCCACTCCCGCACCCAAAGTAACTTCTGATGAAGCCCTTTTGGAAAAAAAAAAAAAAAAAGACGACCGGCGCAGCAGGGGCGGCCGGCCCCTCAGGACGGTGGCCCGGGCCGGCTGCGTTCCCACACGCCACGCTGCTGAGGTGATGTTAGCGCGGCGTCGCCGCTGCCAGGTGCTCCGAACAGGTGTGTTCGCAGGGTCGTCGTTCTCTTCACGCGTCCGCTCGCTCGCACGTTTCGTTGAGGGACTAGGTGATGAGGTGGTGGTTTTGAGGCCTCGGGGGGCGGGGGCAGAGCAGGCTTCAGGTTAACGACTTCAGCGGCTTTTCCAGAATGGCAGAAGCCTTGCAGAGATCTTGTCTAGAACTTTTTTTTTTTTTTTTTAAGATTTTATTTATCTCTTCATAGGAGACACAGAGTTAGAGACACGGGCAGAGGGAGAAGCGGGCTCCATCCCAGGACCCCGGATCACGACACGAGCTGAGGGCTGAGGGCGGACGCTCAGCCAGGGAGCCCCCCGGGCGCCCCCTCGACTAGAATCCTTGACCAGCAGTTCAGGTGGAGCCCGGGAGAAGTGATGAAGTGTGTTTGAATGAGCACAGCTTAGGGAGTCCTTTCCTTAGGAGGTAGCATTCACCAATTAAAAACTTCCATCTCTTTTTGATTATATTCTGGTGGCCTTTGAGGAGTCTTTTGCTTCAGCCTCATTCCTTAGTTCGTCAGACTTGGGTTTTATGTGTGAGGGGAATAATTGATGGTTTAGGCTCATTCTCCTCCCTCCTCCCCACCCATCTTTTGGTTTGCTTTCTTAACTACTTATGGCACTTGAATCCAGCAAAAAATGTTGGATGGGAGTCTGAGTCTGTGAAGTAGTGAAAGAAAAAGTACCACCCTTCTTCCAAAAGCGCACAATGCTTAGGGAAATAAGAGGATAAGGACTGCATCTCTAGTGTTCTAGTTTTAATGCTTCCAGATAGAGCCATCCATACCATCGCAGAAATATTTTCTTGGTTACAGTCTGTGCATTCCTTCCTTGGAGATGATAAAACTAGGTAACTCTGGGAGCCGTCCTCCAAGAAAAGCATATTGTCAAATAGAGATGACTAGTATTGGTTTAGTGTTGATAACATAAAGGGTCCCGACCTTTTGCTTTTACAGCAGATCACGTTTAACAATCATTATCATCGCTTTTCATCAAGGTTTGGTGCATGTTGGAGATGCAAAAACTTTAAAAAAACAAACAAAAAAAACCCGGTTCTTATTTCTAAGCAGATTCATTTTTTTGCTCAACAGATATTTACTGAGCATCTTCTCTGTGTTAGGCACCTTCCAGATACTGGCTAGAGTTTGTTAAGGAGATTTAGGAGGGTGAAAGATTGAGTAACAGGCAAGAGTTCAATACAATTCTAGGTAATGTTGTAAGATGGAATATCACTAAGCAACAAACAGTGGATGCAGACTAATGTGGCAGGATTTCAGAAAAGGAGTGTTTAGTGTAGCTTGGAAAAACTTCCTGCAGTATGTCTTGACCTTCTCTTTAAAGGTGAACTATAGTATTTGGATAACAGATGCTCAACAAGCATACATTTAATTCTTGGGATAGCATTTTTGAGCCAGTTGATTTACAGCATTGTTAGGTATTAACATAAAGGATTCATATACTTAAAGATCCATCTTAAGTCTCTTTTGGGACTGCTTTGGCACATGCTATTAGAAAATTTTCTCCTGTAGGGGATCCCTGGGTGGCTCAGCGGTTTGGCACCTGCCTTTGGCCGGGGCACGATCCTGGAGTCCCGGGATCGAGTCCTGAGTCGGGCTCCCGGCATGGAGCCTACTTCTCCCTTCTCCTGTGTCTCTGCCTCTCTCTCTCTCTCTCTCTATCATAAATAAATAAATAAATCTTTAAAAAAAAAAAAGAAAGAAAGAAAGAAAATTTTCTCCTGTATAAATCTTAGGCCCTAATTTGTCTTGCAAGAAGAAATGTGTAACTTAGTGGCTAGAATGTAATAAATGTTTAATAAAAAATAATATTAAATATAGAGTAAATATGTAAATAATAACAATAAGTAAATGATTATTGTTGCAGTGGTAGATCATGATGATAGAGACTCTGCTTTCCTGTGGGAATTGCATCATCCAGTTTTCTTTTAATTATTTTTTAAAGTGAGTGCATCCCACTAAGCTATGAACTCTTTCAGAGCAGATTTTGTCCTTAACAGATATTTGTACTCTTCAGTGCATCATGGTTTTCAGCATTGATGAGTGTCTAATAAATGAATGAAACATATTTATAGTATTAATGAGTTCAGTAGAAGGGCATTCGACAATCTTTACTTTTCAGTAGACAACTGACTCTTAACACATAGCAAGAGTTTCTTGGGAATCAGTGTTTGAAATATACATAGATTTTATCATTGTTTTATTTGACGAAATGTGTACATTCAGGCCAGGGTAAATATAGTATGCATAATTTAAAAATACTCTGTTAAGTATAAAGGACTCTTAAAATTCTTTCCAACTTTATGATTACATATTCTTTGTTTCAGAGATTTATTTATTTTAAAGATTTTTATTGAGAGTGTGGAGAGAGCACAAGACAATAAACACAAGCGGAAGAGGGTGATAGGAGAGGGAGAAGCAGACTCCTAGCTGAGCAGGGAAGCCGATGCGAGGCTCGATCCCAGGACCTTGGGATCATGGCCTGACCTAAAGGCAGATACTTAACCGACTAAGCCACCCACGCAACCGTTTTGGAGCTTTAAAATGTATAGTGAAGTTGCAGCCTGTGAGATTAGATTCTTTAAAGTGAGATTAGATTCTTAAAAATGGAGTATGATCAAAGTTATCCTTGAAAAACCTCTGAAATCTATAAATTTGAAAATACAGGAATTCGTACATATAGACCTACACGATAGTAACAAGTATAAATATGTATGTGTTATATATCATATCATACATGTAGTGTATACTAAATATGCCAAAGAATAGTTTTTAAGAAATTTTAATTTCTTAACAGAGAAAGTGCTTAGAGTTCAATTCAGGTAAGTTCAAAGTGTTATCATGGATCCAGTACGGTCACTGTTGAAATAATTCGGATTGAATATTTTACTTTGCCACGTAAAACTTTCTCAAGAGTTGATAATGATTTATTTTCTGTTTTGTATGTGCAGGCTAATACTTATCTTTCTCTCTCAGAGGCATCATTTCAGCTTTCCATCAATTTTTATTTATGGACATACTGCCAGTGGAAAGACCTATGTAACACAAACTTTGTTGAAAACTTTAGAGGTAAGAGTAACCATTAATTGTGTTTTGTTTTGTTTTGTTTTGTTTTACTCATAGACTCCTAGAAATGAAAGGAATCTGGGAGATTATTTAGAGCAGTTTAGCTTTCTTTGAAGGAATATCTTCTACATGAAACATTTCTGACTAACTTTTGTTTTCGTTTGAGATCTTGTGACTCTAGTTCATCAGGGAATAGGGATAAAAAAGCCCAGCAAGTGTTAGTGAAACTGTGACTGAGAATATAAGTAGCCTTAGTTACATTGTTGCTCTGAAAAGAGAAGGAAAAGCTTCCTTCTTGGGTGAGATTTATGGAATGTCACTAAAAATAGTTACAGATTCCATTACTTGTGTTCCATGCCAAAAGTTATCTTCCTCAGATTGTGATTTTGTGATTTCATTTGGAGAACAGACTATATTTGTAAGGAAATCTTTGTTTCCTTGTTACTTCTGGAACTACATTTTGATCTTTAAGTGAAGAGCTAGCTTAATCCTCATAGGAGGATTACTATGGTTTCAAATTCTTAAAATTCTTTTTGATCTAGGTTAATTATTAGAATATTATCTTAAAATAATTAGTAGGAAATTCCTGCTAAGAATTTTAACATGTACTAGGATTTCTTTCTAAGAATTCTTTAAAGTATAAGTTTGCTCTGAATCTCTGTAGGAAACAAATGGCAAACTCAAATAATTGAAGTGAGCTTAATGAAGATACTGTTGTACAAAGGTTGAAGAAATGTTAAGGGAACCGGTGAGGGATGGTAAAGCACTGAGAGCTTTTACCTCCCCCAGACCTGAACAGACCGTGGGAAGTAGCTGTTCCCAGATCAGTGTGAGAGCAGGAGCCTTAGATGAGGGGCTGCCCAGCTGGAGCTGTGGCCTTTGGTACAATCATGTAGCCATGATAGAACTGAGGGCCAAAGGGTAAGTTAAGGGAATATCCATCTTGTTTCTTCTTATTGCTTTCCTTCAGGCTTCAGGTTCTTCTCTTTGGCTGAATCCAAGCAGAGCTAAAAAATAAGAGTCTAGGTGATGCAGTCTGTAGTGGTCAGCCTCCTGGGATGCACAGAGTCAGTTGGGAGGTCGGGGTGGGGTATAAAGTAGAAGGACCAGTGGGCAATATCCAGCAGAGCGATTACTGTATATGTGGGTTTTCTTTCCTGTTTACACGTTTTTTTAAATTTTTGTTTTCAGCTCCCACATGTCTTTGTGAATTGTGTTGAATGCTTTACCTCGAGGCTACTTTTGGAACAAATTTTAAACAAATTGAATCATCTTTGTTCTTCAGAGGATGGATGTTCTACTCAAGTAACCTGTGAAACATTTAATGATTTTGTTCGCTTGTTTAAACAAGTAACCAAAGCTGAAAGTCTTAAGGATCAGACTGTATATATTGTGAGTAATATAATTTCATTACCACCTATTTGAAAACTGCCTATTAGGTCAATTTCTGTATATTTGTTTCAAGTCTCATTATATTACACTGTGCAAGGTGCTTTTGGGATACAAAAATGTTTTAGATATATTTCTTATCCAAAGGGAACTTCAGTTTAATGGAAGAGTTGTGTCACATTCTACATGTGACTGCGCAGTGTGATAAGTGATAACCATGAGATGCAAAGTACGGACTCAGGCATATGTGGCACAGCTTCATGAAGTGATAACTTTTGAAGACTTAAGAGGATGATTAAAGGATTATAGAAAGAAACTGAAGAAGGGGAATTTCGTATGGTAGTAATTATGTAAGGAAAGGTATGCAGATCAGTGGAGGGCAGGAAATGCAGATAGTCCAGTTTTAGTTGGTAACAGTGTATGAAGCGAGAATAAAGCTAGGAACGTAGGTGAGGCAGGTCATGGAGTATCTTGAAAACTGTACTAAAGTGCTATATTTTATTTGCTAGGCAGTGAGGAGGTAGTGAACATTTTAGAGCAACATGTGTTTTGGGAAGATTACTTTGCAAGGCATGTTAAGTAGATGGATTGAGGGGTGGCTGTGACAGACTGAAGTCTGAAAGAATGGTGGACCTGGACTAGACCTGGGTGGAAGATGCAGAAAGGAGTAAATGGAAGAGACCTTGAATGTCAAAATATTTAATTGTGTGTGGAATAGGTTTATGGGGAAAGATGAATCATTTGATTTGGCTACAGTCTGAATCGTAGTTGTTACATCAATATGAAAATGATTAACAGACAACTGAGAATGTGTAAGGTGTTTTATTTTTAAATAATACTGTAGTCCTTTTAAAAAAATTATTATCTTTGGAATTGGAATTAAATTTTAATATAATGCCTTATTATAGCAGCTAAGTTGTAACACTAAAAGGACCAAATCATATGCATTCTTGCATCTCCTGAAATGTATAAAACCGTTCCTTCCACATTTTAGTTTCATTCATTTATTTATCCAGCAAATAACTATTGAGCACCTTATAGATGCCAGGCACTATTTTAGATACTGGAGATAGAACAGGGAACAAAATTAGTCTCTGCCCTCCTGCAGTTTATAGTATAGTTAAGGAAGGTAGATAAATAGCAAGTTAATATGTAGCATGTCAGACACAATATGTTAACAGAGTAAATTAATTGCGTAGGGGAGAATAGTTATTTTAAAAAGAGAAGACAGAGAACTCACCGAGATGATAACTGCACTAAAACCTGAGGAACAAGGAAGGAAGTTAGGAGCAAGCCATGAAAATATGTGGAAAAGAGTATTCCAGGTAAAGAGACTTACATAAGACTGCAAAGGAGACTGGACTCTGCTTTGTGAATTCAGAGAATACCAAGGAAGCCATTGTGGCTGGAATAGTTAAGTGTGGGGAAGAAGTAATGTTGAGAATGAAATGAAGGGTACAAGAATAGAAGTATGCAGACTAGTGTTACAGGTTGAATTGTTTCGTCCAAGAATGCATATGTTGAAGCTCTAACCCCTAAAACCTCAGAATGACCTTATTTGGAAATGGAATCATTGCAGTTCTAATTATTAAGATGAAGTTATACTTCATCTTAGAGTAGTTTGGACCCCTAATTTAATATGACTGATGTCCTTCTAAAAAGAGGAAATTTGGAGATTCACATGCACACAGGGAGGATGCCATGTAAAGGTTGGAGTTAAGCTGCTGCAAGCCAAGGGACTACTAGAAACCAGGAGGGAGACTTGGAACAGACCCTTCTCTAGCATGTTTGGAGGAAGCATGGCCCTACCAACACCTTGATCTTGGACTTCTAGCTTCTGGAACTGTGAGATAATAAATTTCTGTTGTTTAAGTCACCCTGTTTGTGGTACTTTGTTACGGCAGCTGTAGGAAACTAATACAACTAGTTCTGAGGAATTTATAACAGTCTAGGCAAAACATCACATTGGCTTAGGCCAGGGTGGTAGCAGTAGATGTGCTAAGAAGTGGTCTCAATATATTTTGACAGAGTTTTCTGATAGAAGGACTACAGAGGAGGAAAGAACAAAGTTAAGGGTGGCTCAGAAGTTTCTGTGCACTTAAAGGATATAGTTGTCATCATAGTGGAGAAAACTATAGCGGTTAGGGTCTTGTTGGGCAGGAAAAGAGTGATTAGGAGTTTGGTTTGGTATGTTGAATCAAAGTACAGATGTTCCGTTGGCACTTTGAGACTGGAGTCTTAGGTCAAGAGAGGCCCATCGTGGAGATAGGATTTGGGAGTTGTGAGCATAGAGTAGTAGTTCTTAAAACTGTGAGACTAAAAACAAAACAAAACAAAACAAAACTGTGAGACTATTAGGTTACTGGGAGAGTGAGTGAAAAGAGGTGAGTCCAAGTGCCTGAGTCTTGTGGCGATCTATTGGTTATGGGATAAGGACATGAGAAAACAAATGAGGACGGAGAAGAAATCAATGATGTATAAAGAAAATTTGGGTAAGTACAGTGTCTTAGGAAAAAAAAAAGTCTCACTACACTGCCCCTTTCCTACTCTTGAGTATGAAAGGGTTTTTGTTGGGGCATTTTTGGTTTATGCTCATCAGCCTTTCTGTATTGCTGTCTTTGACAGCTCCACATACGGGTTGTGTGAGGCAAAAAGACAACTCAGACAATATACCCTCTGAAGTGAGTTGTCATTCCTCTGCTTTTGAGGTCCCTAGATGGTTTGTCTCCTTTCTACCTTTCAGAGCTCTGTTTGGTTTGTTTTTAAAGATTTTATTTTATTTATTTATGAGAGATGCACAGAGAGAGGCAGAGACATAGGCAGAGGGAGAAGCAGGCTCCCTCCAGGGCACCTAATGCAGGACTTGATCCCAGGACCCTGGGATCATGACCTGAGCCAAAGGCAGACACTCAACCACTGAGCCACCCAGGTGCCCCAGTTTTGTATATAATATTCAAGATTCTTAGTTTTACTTAGCAGAAGGAATGGGAAAAAATATATCTACCCTCATCTTCTTCAAGATAGAAGTCTAATTTCTTTTAAAAATGCAGTGCATGGTAATGAATACAGCTACTATTAGTACAGCACCGCCCATTATTACCTTGATTTACGCTAAGGCAACTCCAGTTTAATCCACCATTACTTGCACCATCAGTGCAAATGTCAACATGGTGAGAAAAGGCAAATAATGTTTCAGTATTATTATGAAAATAGTTTTGACCTTGCTATCCTTTTGAAAGGATATCAGGGACCACCCTTCCTACCCCAGGGGGCCGCAGACCAAAGCTCAAAAATCAGTGATCTAAGAAATACAGTTGGCCTTCCAGTGAAGTAAGGTAGGAGACAAGATCACTAGTGGAGAGGAATTTAAGGAATGAAGAGTTCCTATCAGAAGGGGGGCATTAATGTGGGTTTTGAAATATCCAAAAAAAATATAGGAGCTATCATAGGGAAGTGTTAGTAAGAAACTGTTACATTTAAAGAATGAAGAGGAATGATCTCTGTATATATGACAACAAGGAGAATTTCAAAGCTAAAGGTCTTTAGGTAGGAGGGAAAATCAGTATTCCGAAAACAGCCTTGACGAGTAAGTAGGGCCCTCCCTGTTTCTCAGATCTATTGGGTAAAAGTGGGTATTCAGTAAGTATTTGTTAGGTTACTAACCATTAAGTGTGAGAAAGTATGCAGGTGTTTGGAACATATTTTAGAGTACATCTGTAGATGGTTCAGCTATCTAATATATGAATTGGTAAGCTTCAATATTTAGGAAATACAGAAAAAGAAAGGTGGCTGAGAATGTTTTATAGTCAGTAAACCAGCTTGCAAATCAAGTCTGTTAGAATGCCTTTGTGTAAATTATTAAGATAAATGTTTGGATCTGAATTAAAATTTTTACTTTTCTGAATATTATCTGATAATTGCTTTTGAAGAAGGATCATTTATTAGAATATCATGAAATCATTAATTATAGTGGGTTAACTAAATTAGAAGAATGAACTATTAATTTATTGCTTCAGCTTTGTGATTTGCATTAAAATGGGCATAAAAATGGACCAATTATTTGAATTAATCTGTGTCCTGGATTAGAGAGTTATTTAAATGGAGATTGATGGGGAAATTGTATAATTGCATACTGGAGAAAATAATTTATATCTTTTTAACAGTAAATAATTTTAGCTTTATTTTGTCTAATTAGGAATGAGATGTCTTAAGTTGATTACTCTCATAGATTGTTTCAAGCTGTCAATTAATAAAACATATAACACAATTTGGAATACTTAGGGAAACAATATATTCTTTGCATTTTAATTTTATTCCTAATTTAAATGATTATAATTTCCAATAAGATTTATTAACAAAGTGTGAATGTGAGGGATCCCTGGGTGGTGCAGCGGTTTAGCGCCTGCCTTTGGCCCAGGGCGCGATCCTGGAGACCCGGGATCGAATCCCACATCGGGCTCCCCATGCATGGAGCCTGCTTCTCCCTCTGCCTATGTCTCTGCCTCTCTTTCTCTCTCTTTCTGTGTGACTATCATAAATAAATAAAAAATTTTTTAAAAATGTAAATGTTTAACAAAACAACAACCCAGCTTTCTTTATTTCAGTTCTGAGAAGAAAATGTACAAGATGAACCTAGAGAATTTTGCTATAATAGAAAGCTAGGAAACTATCAACTCCAATGAGGGTCATTTCAAAAAGACACAGAAGCTCATGTTTTAGAAGAATTAATATTGTTAAAATATCCGTAGTATCCAAAGCCATCTATAGATTAAGTGCAATCTCTATCAAAGTCCAATGACATTTTTCACAGAAATAGAGAAAACAATACTAAAATTTATATGGAATCACAAAAGACAGAATAGCCAAGGCATTGCTGAGAAAGAAGAAAAAAGCTTGAAGCATTGTACTTCCTGTTTTCAAACTATACCACAAAGCTATGGTAAAATAGTATGGTACTGGCATAAAAATAGATACATAGACCGATAGAACAGAATAAAGAAGATATGTGTATATGTACAATGGAATTTTATTCAGCCATGAGAAGGAAATCCTGCCATGTGTGACAACATGGGTGTATCTTGAGGGCATTATGCTAAGTGGAATAAATCAAGCAGAGTCAATTATATATGGAATATAAAAAGCCAAACTCATAGAAACAAAGTAAAATGATTGGTTACTAGGGGTTATGGGATAAGGAAATGGCAAGATGTTGGTCAAAGAGTACAAGCTTCTAGTTATAAGATGAATAAGTCTATCCATGTAGTGGTTATAGTTATGCTATACCATGTTACATATACTATGCTATATTGTATATACATATATGTTGCTTAGAGAGTAGGATAGACCTTGAATGGTCTCACCACAAAAAAGAAATGATTGTGTGAGGTGATGGAGGTGTTAGCCAAAGCTATCATGGAAGTCATTTTATAGTATCTAAGTGTATCAAATCAACAGTTGTGTGCCTTAAACTTATGCAGTATTATGTATTAGTGACATCTCAAAGCTGAGAGTACAAAAAGGACCTAAAAGCAGTTTGAAGGGGCTTCTACTGGCCAAACATACTACAATTTGGCCATCAAAAAGGAAAATCAACTTAGTAGATAGAAGCACATTAGATGTGTTAAAATCCATGAATTTATAACGATACTTAACAGATATATAAAAAGCTACTCATTGGTTAACACAGGAGTTTGATTTACTAGAGCAGCGCAGTAGGCTGAATAATGGCCTCCAAGAATATCAGGTCCTAATCCCTGGAACTTGTAAATAATTCATTTGGAAAGAGGGTCTTTGCACATATGATTAAGTTAAGGTTCTAGAGATGGGGAGATTTACCAGGTTTATCGGGGTGATCCCAAAATGCAATCACAAATGTTTCTGTAGGAGAGAGGTCAAGGGAGGCCTTCACTAAACCACACACACCCAGGGGGAGGCCAGATAATGGAAGCAGAGTAAGAGAAACGTGAAATGCTTGCCTTGGTTATGCAGTGGTGCAGCCACAAGCCAAAGCATATTGGCAGCCACCAGATCTAAAAGAGACAAAGAATGGATTCTACCTTAGAGCTGCTGGAGGAAGTGTGGCCCTGCAGACACTTTGGTTTTGGCTCTGTGAACCTGATTTCAGACTTAAGACTTGCAGAACTGTGAGGGAATAAACTTTTAGTCTATTTTAAGCTACCGAGTTTGTGTGGTAATGTGTTACAACAACCACAGAAAACTAATAGAGGCATAAACTTACTCTGAAAATTGATAGATAAAAGAACCAAGCATTTATCCCTTCTGTCCTGTGTGAGCTTTATTTCTGAGTAACTAAATAGCAGATGAGGGCAAGTTCTTTGTAGAAGAATGTTCTTCAATAATGCAGAAAGAATCATAGAAAATTATAGTTTTGCAATACCTAACAAAATTCTGGGCAAGGCAGTGATCATCAATTGATGCAGAAATCATTTGGTGAAAGGCTGCTGGGGAACCTTATAATGAATGGATGAGACTGATACTTGAACCTCTGCATCAGTCTTAACATCTCAGAGACAGCCAGGTATTCTATTCCTGCTGATGTGATTCAGTAAGAAATTTGCTCTTTGGAAGTATTTTTGCCCAAAACTTGAACCTGAACCTGATCAAACCTCTAGATTTATTGACTGTTTTACAGGAAAGATAGAAGATGTAATACGTAAAGTAAGGCATAATAACATGTTAAGTGATACTAAAGAGATGTAGTCAGCCAATTTAGGATATGGAAAATTCTACATGCCAGATGACCTATTTTCTTCAACAAGTACATAACAAGTAAAACAGGAAGGGTCAGAGGAAATGTTTTAATTTAAAATTGACTAGATGACAAATCAAATATGATAAGATGTAAAATACCAATCTTTGGATCTTGAATCAAGCAAGTGAACTCTAAGGAGACATTTGTGGGACAAGTGGGGAAATTTGATTATTGGTTATTACATGACATCAAGAAACAATACATTTTTTAGGAATGATGATACTTGCTTATGTTTAAAAAAAAATAGAAGGTTTTCATCTCTTAGAGCTACATATTGACAAACTTACAGATGGAGTGTTATGTCTGGGATTTGTTTTAACATAATCCAGAGAGATGGTGGAGGGGAAGAGTGGAGATGTATAGAAGAAACAAGATTGACCATATGTTGATGTTAGTTGGGGTTGGATGAAATATATGTGGGAGTTACTGATCTCCCTGTTTTTGTATATACTTGAAAATTTCCATAACAAAAAGTAAAAACAGGATTAGATTATTTTAGTGCTATGAAGACCTTGATTTCAGTTTTATGGACTAATGGATGACCTCTTGAAGCAAGTTTTTTTTTTATAACTTTTTTATCATCAAGATTTCAAATATAAAAGTAGTGTAATGTACTCCAATGAACCCATCATTCAGCTTCAGTTATTATTAACATGTGGTCAGACTTGTGTCATCTTTACCCCGTATGTTGTTCCTTGCTACATATTACATTATCCATAAAAACATATATGCATTCTCTCTACATATCTGTATGCATTATATATGTGTTATCCATGAATATATGTGCTATATCTATACGTACTATATATCTGTGGAAGAGAAGTATCTTTTAAAATAACATAATACCAGTGGTTTTATAATTGAACCAAAATTTAACTTTTATTAGATGGAATAAAAAATACATCCACCAAAAAAAATACATCCAGTTATTTTTCTTGTATGCCTTGTAAGGTAGCCTTAGAGTTTGATAATATAGCTATAAAAGAAACCTTTTTAATGTAGCTATGATTCATTTTCTGTTCAGAAGTTTGGGTTCCAATACATTGTAAGTAGTCTGTTTTTTAATTTACTAATTTGACTTGTTTGAAATATCTTCTACAAATGTAAATACCAGTTAAAAATTAATTCATAGGTTACAGTTTTTTTAACATGGAAAATTCAAATCCTGAATTATGTAGTATATAATGTAAATGTTTTATAGAGAGTTTTGTAAATTGATTTTGACACTGCATTTTTTTTTATAAGGTTCTAGATAAAGCAGAATATCTAAGAGATATGGAAGCAAACCTTTTGCCTGGGTTTCTTAGGTTACAAGAATTGGTAAGTAATGTGTAAGAGTCTTTTTGCCCTGTGACCTAATCAACAGATGGTCTTGTCAGAGCTGTTCATTTTGCCAATCTGACAGGTGAGAAATGAAGCTTATGTAATTTATATTTTCATTTCTCTATTATGAATTTTATTGAGCATTTTTTCCAAAATAAAAACAGCTTACAATTTGATAACATTTATTCTTTAATTATTTTAGCTTTCTATTTCTAATTGTGAAGTGACTAACTGCTTTCTTTTAAAAGTTGTAGGTGTTTGCTAGAGTAAATGGTAGGGGCCTAGACTTTAGACTTTCTGTAAGAATTTTTAAATTTTCAGTAATCTAGGAAAAGAATCTCAAGTTCTACTATCTCATGGCCAGTCAGTGTCAGAACCAGCTTTGAATTACAATTTATAATTGTGCTGGCACTAAATAGTATTAATACCACTGTTAATTGTCATGGAGTAATGAGAAAAGAATAGGGATGGACTTAGTGTGCGTATGTGCCAGGTCAAACCAAATAATAATATTATGGCAGAAACGGGTTTTGCAGAAGTTTGAGTAAAGGCAACTGGGGAGAGATTTCATGGTCTACCAATACCTGTTGCATGGTATGGCAATGCTAAACTCAAAAGTTTTTGAGTTTTCTATTTGTACCATAATCACAAGTGAGCAAATATTTAGTTTGATCAAAACAGTATTGTTAATCATATTTAGTTACTGTTAATTTAAGTTTTATTGATTTTATAGTTTTGTATGTAACTTACAGGTTTATTTTTGTTTTATAATCCTTTAAGTGCTTGGAGCGTAAATAGTTTATACCTACCTAGTTTTATGTCTGTGTTTAAGTATTAAGTAACATTATAATGAAAATTAATATTTGGAGAGACAGAGCTTATGACATTTCCACTTTTGAAAAGTTAAACAGTTACTGAATGTAATTACTGAAATTTGAAAAACCGTTAGAAGATGAGAGAGGCTTTGCAAGTGCTGTTGAAATCATTGTGTGCCTAAGGTTGATTCCTGAAATCCACTTTTAGTAATAGTATTGGATGGGGGTGCCCAATGGGAAGAAAGGAGGAGGGACAGGTGTAGCTCTTGGTAGCCATCCGTAGCCATCCTGGAAATTTCCTCACACAGTCTAGCCTTTGCTAGTTAGATTAACTCTTGGCATTTTACTACTGAGACCAGGAACTCGTTCTCTTTGAGTAGATGCCTCCTCCTTCATTTCCTTTTTTCTAGATTTATTCATTTATTTTAGGGGAAGAGAGAGAGAGCGCGCGAGCAGGTGTGCACTTGAGTGAAGGTAGGGGTAAAGGGAGGGAACCTTTTGAAACAGACTCCCTGCTGAGCATGGAGCCATAAGATCATGACCTGAGCCAGAACCTAGAGTCAGACACTTAACCTACTGAGCCACCCAGGCATTCCTCTTTTTATTGTTTTGTTGTGCTGTGTTTGTATTTTTGTTTTTGCATACCTTCATCCATTGTCCCCCATTGCTCTAGGATTCCTTGTCTGGTGTCCAGAACACATTCTTGCTGTCCTCTTGCTCTTCCACTATAGCTTTCCTTTTCCTTGTTTCTCCCCCCTCATGCCTAGTGGTGGTCCTCATGTGTCCCTTCATAGTAGTTAGGCCTTTCATATTTTTTTAGTTGTAATTATAGAAACTGAAGAAAATGAAGATTTATAGTAACCTAAACTCTACCAGAAAAAATAATTGTTGTTTTGACATTTCTAGAAACATGCTTGATTTTAAAAAGTGTATTTCAAAAAAAAATAATAAATAAATAAAAAAATAAAATAAAAAGTGTATTTCATTTAGGAGAAGTCAAGTAAAGACATTTCATGATTTTTTTTTTCTTTTAAGATTTTATTTATTTAGTTAGAGAGAGAAAGCACATGTGTGCACACGAGCAGAGGGAAGGGCAGAGGAGAAGAGAGAAGCAGACTTCCCACTGAGTGTGGAGCCCAATGAGAGGCTCCCAAGGTGGGACTCAGTCCCAGGACCCTGAGATCATGACCTGAGCCAAAGTCAGATGCTTAACTGGCTGAGCCACCCAGGTGCCCCAGCATTTTATGTTTTTTATATTAAATATTTATCTGAATAAAATGAAGTTTAAGTTATGATAGATATCATTGTATGTTGAAGGTACTTTAACAGATGAGAATATTACCAACTTAAAATCCTTAGATAAAAATCTTCTATTTTTTTAGACCTATTTTTGAACTGATTTTATCAAATGCTTTTTTCTTTTTTTAAGATTTTATTTATTCACGGGAGACCCAGGCAGAGGGAGAAGCAGGCTCCCTTGGGGAGCCTGATGGGGGACTCAGTCCTGTGACCCTGGAATCATGCCCCAACTGAAGGCAGATGCTCAACCACTGAGCCACCCAGGCGTCCCTCAAATGCTTTTAGATAATCATTTTTTTTTTTTAGATAATCATTTTTTAAAGCAAAATAACTCCATGCTTTGTAATCAAGATTGTATTCGGAGCATACTTTTTATCCCTATAGAAATAAATTCAAGAAGACAAAAAGCATTTGAAAGTAAAAATTTTTTCCTTTTTTTCAGAAAGAAGCTAGATTTTTGTGGAATTATTAATTTATTGAACTCAGCTATCTTTGTTAGCCAAAAAACTGATTTTCTAAGTAATGAAAATTGGAGCATAAGATTACATATAAGTTAGGAATCAATAAACAGTAAATCACCGTCAAAGTATGGTATAATTTGAGTGTTTGGATCCTAAGAATAGTTATAGAACAAAACAGTTATCATGTCTGCTCTGTCACCTTAGGAGATGTCAAAAAGAATATGGAGAAAAATAAAAACTTGTGTTGAAAATACAGAGGCATGTCCACAGATAAATTCTTAACCGGCATGCATAGGCCATTTGTGGCCACTCTGTAGGATAGTATACATATTGAGCTTGTTTTCTTACCCTTCCTTTTGGTATACTGATAATACTTTCTAAATATACTTCAGAAGATGACTGTTCACTTAACAGTGGTGTTTTGTGTGTGTGTTTAATGTTTTTAATGTATATTCAACATGTTTTGCTCAGTAGTTTGTATGAAAATAGCCTTTTAAAAAAACCCTTAAAATTTCTCAATATTAAATGGTTTTAAGTATGGCATATCTATTTTCCTTTTTTTTTTTAATAGCACTTACCTAATACTCTTTAGAGTATTAGATTTTTTTCAAGTTTTTTTTTTTTAATTTTTATTTATTTATGATAGTCACAGAGAGAGAGAGAGGCAGAGACATAGGCAGAGGGAGAAGCAGGCTCCATGCACCAGGAGCCTGACGTGGGATTCGATCCGGGGTCTCCAGGATCGCGCCCTGGGCCAAAGGCAGGCGCTAAACCGCTGTGCCACCCAGGGATCCCCATATCTATTTTCCTTTAACTCTTATTTCCTCTTTGGGTTTCTGTAGCTATCTTAATGATGAGATACTATTATATTCCACACCTTTTTATTGATTGAAACCTAATGATTTCTTTGAAAATTCCCATAAAAAGACCTTGTCATTTCTATAAAGCAAACCCTGTGTGACTGCCCTAGCTTTCATGGGTAACTGAAATGTCAATTAACCTAAAAGTTTTATGGAAATTCTAAGTAATTAGGTATGAAAATTTGCAAGTGGATGAGCTCCTTGATTAGGTTTTATAAATAAGGCTTATTAATATGCAAATAATTTGTTATATGTTGTAACTTTGCTGGATTTATTTGAGAGAAAAATTCAAATGGAATTGCTATTCTGATTAAGATTTTCAAATGCAAAGTTACTTTTATTTCTCTTTCTTTTACAGACTGACAGAAATGTGACTGTTCTGTTTCTCAGTGAAATTGTTTGGGAGAAGTTTCGTCCAAATACTGGGTGCTTTGAGCCATTTGTCTTGTATTTCCCTGATTATAGCATAGGTAAATTTTAAAACTTCATTTTGACAAATGATATTCACCAGAAGAGTTTTTGTTGTTTGAAAGATTAAGCTAGCATATTCAAATGAAATTCTTTGATATCTTAATCTGTTCAGGTGTGACGCCAAACTCAAAATGTTATAGATCTGCACTTACAGAGGTTTTATTTTGGAACTGTGAGGGGTTATTCTCATACAGTTACTAAAATTTTTTGAGTGTATTCCTCACATATTTGTGCTAATAATGGTGTATTATCACATTTTTTAACCATACTGATTACCATACTGGTAAGATGCATATATTATGATGGTAACATCTGTGTAAGTAAAAGTTAGACTAGGTTGGCAGAACACATTTAAATTGTATAGAAATCTTTGTTTACCATGTATTTGGGTTAAGTACTATGTGAAATGTGTCTTTTAACTTTGTAAATCTAATTTTATTTTTCGTTAGTGTTCCTCTTATAATACCAGCTGCTAGTTGTGTTTCTTATTTCTTTTTGGTTAGTATTTAATCTTAAATTTCATAGATCTTGATTATTTTTGTCTTTGGAAGAACACTGTAGCTTTTTGTGTTGCTGAATAGTTTTGTAGATTAGTATTGTGTTGTCCCTATACAAATAGGACACTTCTGATTCAGAGTTTATAAATGCGAAGCTTAAAGTGGTTACAAGGCTATTAAAAAATAGCATTCCTTGACCTTGGCCTCATTAACACTAGCCCTCTGAACTAATCAGCTGTGAACATTCATTGTTAAGATAAACACATTTTTGCCTATTTACACCCAAACAGCAATCAAATGACACCTTCCTTTAGCTAATTAACTGAAATAGAAGAAAGGAACCCAAAATAGATGAAGGGAGCCCTTATTTTCAATAGCTTCTCTTCCATAAAAATTGTAAAAGAAAGGGGTAAGAAGAAAAGGAATAAATCAAAGGAATTCTTTTAAAAAATTCCTTTGTATCTGTGTCATTACTGCTCAAAGTTAACTTTTTTCATGACCCTTTCAGGGTGTAAGTACTGGAAAACTATTTCGAATTTAAGAAAATTATTTTTTAAAAGCTGATTTTCTACATCTGAGTGAAGTTGTATTAAAGCATGGCATAATTGTAGAATATGATTGAAAATTTTAGAAAGTAAAGATACAAAGCATCATAGATGGAGAGAATTTGGGGACATAGTTAAATAAGCGATCTTGCCAATTTCAGAGAGTATAGCTTACTAGGTTTTTGAAGTATAATAATGGAGTCACATTTAATCTGATAATCTGATGATTTAATTTAGGTCCTTCTGTATGCCAAGATTTTTTTTTTTTTTTAAGCACTGTAATCACACAGAAAGGCATTCAAAAAGGAAACATTAATTGATAAACCAATGTAGTTAGAGTAAGCATGGAACCAGAGCAAAGGGATAATCTTAGTGGCTAATGTCATCCAATCATAACTTGAATCACATACCATCTGTAAGAATATGATATTTGATGTTCAGAATGCCCTCTCTCAGCAGTGAATACTAGGGGCCCAGTTTGGAATTCTTGTTTCTGATCTCTACCACATACAGACTACTCATCTTTTGGTAAGGCTTTTTTTTTTTTTTTTCCCCTTCTGGCGAATTATAATGCACTTCATCAGCTTTTTGGTTTGGTTTTGTTATTGTATCATTCGGGATATATTATACTCCAATAAGCACTCTGAAAATATCAGTGACGTAGCTTCCTATCTCACAACCTTTGTCTATTGTCCTGTGTTTTACTTCTACATTTATTATAAACCCTGTATTTTTTCAAAAGATTTTATTTATTTGAGAGAGGGAGAAGGAGAGCCTGAGCAGGAGGAGAGCAAAGGGAGAGGGAGGGAGAGAATCTCAAGCAGACTATGCACTGAACATAGAGCTTGACTTGATCTCACCACCCTGAGATCATGACCTGAGCCAAAATCAAGAGTTGAACACTTAACTGTCTGAGCCACCCAGGTGCCCTGTTATAAACGCCATATTAAATTATTTGGACTTGAAAGAAATAAAAAATCTTTTATTGTTTATCTTGCTTGAACTTCTTGGATATATGAATTGTATAGTTTCATCGAAACTACTTTGGAAAATTTTCAGCCCTTATTTCTTCAAATACCTTATCTTTGTTACCTGTGCCCCCTTTTCTTTCCTATTCCTGGGACTGCATTACATGTATGTTAGACCACTTACCACTTGATATTGTTTCACTGAATCTGTTGACTTACTTAAATTTTATTAAATCTTTCTTCCCTATGTTTTATCAAGGATAGTTTTTTTCTGTCTTTAAGTTACTTTTTTTTTCTACAAGTGTCTATTCTGCACTTAATCCCATCCAGTGGAATTTTTCATTACAGATCTTGTACTTTTGTTTTCCTTTGTATTTTTGAGATTTTGAGCATGTTTATAATAAGTTGTTTTAATATCCTTGTCTATTGATTCCATGACCTCTTTCATTTTGGGTTTGTTTCTGTTGAGTAATTTTTATCTGTTATTGGTATTCATTATGCTACTTTGTGTATTTAGTAATTTCTTTTTCTTTTTTTTTTTAATTTAAATTCAGTTGGTCAGCATATAGTGTAACACCCAGCGCTCATCTCATGACATGCCCTCCTGAATGCCTATCACTCAGTTACCCTATCCCCCCAACCCCACCTCTCCTTCTGCAACTCTTTTATAATTTTTTATTGAATAATAGATACTGTGGTTTTTGTTGTTATATGCAGGACATTTTTCTAGGTAGCACTTAAATTTCTTAAAGATATATCTGATTCTTTTAGGGCAATTCTTAAGCTTTTTTGAAGGGATGTGCTGGAGTAATCTTTATTCCAGGGGTAATTTAAGCCTTCCTTCTAAAACATAGCCCTTTTGAGATCTCTACTTGGTTCTACAATATTTTGTGCATTCATTCTGACTGGTGGCAGTATGAATGATTTATAGTTCTGCATGAGCTCTGATAATTGTTTGATTGACACCTTTCCACTAATTGTTTAACCCCAGAAATTGTTCTTACTTGGTCTGTGGGGTTTTACTCTGTGCATATACAGATTGGTATTCAGACAAGACTCGGGGGATCCCTATGTAGATTTCTGGAGCTCTTTCTTTCCATAGCTCTTTCTCTCTTATACTCTACCCTGCACATTCTAACTGCCTTAAATAGCTCCCTCTACTCTGATCTGTATCTTCTCAACTTATTGGGATTAATGATTCCTTGGAACTTTCCTGTACCATAGTTCTAAAATTACAGTTACCTCTTATTAGAAAGCCTGGCTGATGGCTCAATTGTTTCCTTTTTCTCAGGTATCACAGTCCTTTATTGCCTGTTGTTTGAAGTCTGAAAATAGTGTTTTTCTGTATTTTGTCCAGTTTTTAGTTTATTACAGGAGAGTATTTCTGGAGCCTCTTACTTTTTCATGACTAGAAGCTGAAGTTCCTCTTCAAGTTAGAAATGATTGTTCTTTGTGTGTAAAGCTATTCTTTGATAGTGTAATTTTAAGACAACAGGAGACCAATCAGATGGTTTCTCCTTCCCTTTATTTACTACCTGCTAGTGCACTATTTTTGGCTTCCTATTAGAGATAGCATTTTTCTGTAAGTTTGAACAGTCCCAGATAATTAGAGTTTCTATAATTTACGGTTGTACTCTGCAATTTTGCCTGTAGTCTAACTAAGCAGCTGCTTTATTTTTATAGCCACACAATGAGCTAACTCTTATAACACTTTCATCAGGATTGGGCCAGTTGTAGCACCTAATCAACTTTCATGTGAAGCACTTAGAGTCACCAGTAAGGGTTATCTAGATAGACATGTACAGGAGGATGTTAGGAGTGCAGTCTCAGCTGGAGACTGTTTTCCAGATTTCTGCACCCATGCATTTGTAGAGCACTTTTTTCGCCTATGTATGTTCCTCTGACCAACCATCCGTCCCTTCTATCTCCAAGTTTTAAGGCACCTTTTAGAAACTTTCAGGTATCCAGTATTTTCCCATGCATAGTTTTAAAAAGCTTAGTAACAATAAATTTAAAATGTCTTATTAGAATGTAAAAAATACATAGACTTCAAAGTTAAGTTTTGGACTTTGTGTATTTTTTTTTCAGTGGTCATGATTTTAAAAATGCAGATCTAATAAGAGACTCCCATCCAGAATCCCTGCAGGGTAATATTCCAAGGATGTGGCTAGGCTTTGAAATGTTCTGTGGTTTTTTTTGTTTTGTTTTTTGTTGTTTTCCCTTCAGCAGCAGCCCTATCTAAAAGAGCCCCTTAATATAGCTATAAGTTTATATGTATCCAGTGATAGGCCATATATATTGTTTGATCTTGCACCTATATCTAATTGATGTGAGGAACAAGAGAGTGATAGAGTCAAGGGCTGATGGTAAATAGCATAGTGTCTATGGTAAAAATACTCACCTAAAGGGAACCCTAGTTAAAAGGAAATTGACTTGATCAGAAATCCTCTAAGACTTTTTACTTGTTAAGTATTGCAAAAATCCTGAACCTGTGGAAAGAGGTTTAAAGTATTAGTCATAGTCAAAGAACTCCTAACCAAGGAGTCTAAAGAGACCATTCATTGCACCAAGGACTCAGAGGGAATTATAATAAGGAATGAATGACTGATTTCATATACTATACCTGGGAAATTTTGAATAATGGGTGGTTGTTTCTCTTTTAATTTTAACTATGCTTCTACAATATATTTCCAGCAGGATAAAAGAAAGTTTAGGGTTCTAAACCAGTGATATAAAGAGTTTAAGATAGAAGAGAAATAAAGATACCAAAGCTTTAGGCAGAAAACATGATTGATTGATTGATTTAAAAAAATTTTTTAAATTTATTTATTCATTCAATCATAGAGACAGAGAGAGAGAGAGAGAGGCAGAGACACAAGCAGAGAGAGAAGCAGGCTCCATGCAGGTAGCCCGACGTAGGACTCAATCCCGGGTCTCCAGGATCACACCCCAGGCTGCAGGCAGCGCTAAACCGCTGCGCCACCTGGGCTGCCCCGAAAACGTGATTTATAAAAGGGGGAATAATAAAGTAAAGATGATGATTTTCATAAAAACTTATGAATTCTTTTTATTTTTCAAAAAATGAAGAGCACTTTCCAGTTTGGTGGTAGTTTATGTAGTACTCTTGTTTTTTCTAGTTGATTTACTTGTAGGCAGGAAAATAAGTAGAATATATATTATTTTTCACTCTTGATATTGATTTGCCTACAGGGATTCTTGAGATTTTCTTTAGATGTCATTGTTTAATATTTGTTTTAAGCAACTCTTTTTGGAACATTAGATTCATAATTCTTTAACCTTAGTTTCAAAAGTTGTGTTATATTTCTAATCTTGTAGCAGTTTTCTTATTCTTTAATATTTGCTGGGCTTGTGTATTTATTATTTTATACCTCTGTTGTAAAATGCTAGAAGGTAACTGGGGTTCTGGGTTAATCCTTAAGTTCATTTTTGTCCTCTGAACAGGGAACCTTCAAAAGATCCTGTCACACGATCATCCTCCAGAGTATTCAGCTGATTTCTATGCTGCCTACATTAATATTCTTCTTGGAGTTTTCTATACTGTCTGCCGAGATTTGAAAGAGCTCAGATACCTGGTGAGTGAGCATTTTACTTTTAAAAAAAAAGCACATCTTTTTTAAAAAAAAAAAAAAAAAAAAAAAGCACATCTTTTAATATTTTTCCACATAAAAATGGTGTGAGGTAGGCTAGCCACTGAAAATTTATTCTGGAAATATGGATAGGCTTTTTGAAGCTAACATTAAGTAGGTAGGTGTCTTGTGCCTTAATTCAAACTTCAGTCTGATTAGAAAGTCTTCATTCATTTTTAGTTCTATCTTCTCACTCTTCCTTAGGAGTGTTTTTGTTTCCTTTTTTCTCTTTTTTTTTTTTTTAATTTTTTTTTTATTATTTATTTATGATAGTCATAGAGAGAGAGAGGCAGAGACATAGGCAGAGGGAGAAGCAGGCTCCATGCACCAGGAGCCTGACGTGGGATTCGATCCCGGGTCTCCAGGATCGCGCCCTGGGCCAAAGGCAGGCACCAAACCGCTGCACCACCCAGGGATCCCCTTTCTCTTTTTCTAATTGCAGAAAATGTAAGACTTCATTAAAATCAAAATGAAGAGAAATAGAAGATGTGAAAGCTTAATAAGTAATTGTCTTTTAATTTTTTTGTAAATTTTTTTTTTTAATTTTTATTTATTTATGATAGTCACAGAGAGACAGAGAGAGAGGCAGAGACATAGGCAGAGGGAGAAACAGGCTCCATGCACCGGGAGCCTGATGTGGGATTCGATCCCGGGTCTCCAGGATCGCGCCCTGGGCCAAAGGCAAGCGCAAAACCACTGCGCCACCCAGGGATCCCCTTTTAATTTTTTTGTAACATTTCTTTCAGGTTTTGTGTGTGTAACAGTCGTGGTCTGGCATCTAGATGAACTTGAGGATAGTCAGAAGCCTTAATTACAGGTCTTTCATGAGCCACTGACCTTGAATTAATACTTTACATAAGAGGTTACTTTTAATATTTATATAAATTTACTTAAAAAATTATTTAAAAGAGCAGAAAGCTATTTATATTGCATAGGTAATTTGGAAAGTAATCATTTAATTATTCTTTGATCTTTCTACTTTTTAATTGGATGTGAAGGGGAGGAGGCAAGAATATCTTGTTTCCTTTTTAGAAATGTTCCATTAATACTAAGATTTTATCTACATGTAAGAGAAAGTAGTAATATATCTTAGGCTGGAAAACCGTTATTTTAAAATAAACGGATTCTATAGATCTTAGCACATTTTCTTTTACTCTCTGCACTGAAGAGTCACTTAGAGGGATTCAGTATGTGTTTGAATGTGTGTTGGAGACTGAATGTAGAAGAAGGTGACCATTTAAAATTGTGTTCACATTTAGTATGTTTTCTAAGTTTTAGATTTTAGGCTTCTTCTGATTTAGATGTAGCTATTGTCTTCTCAGTAGGGAAGAAACAAAAGACAAGCTGTTCTAGATCAAGCTCATCACTAACATCTGTCCAGCAGTTGAACGTCTTGGATCCCTGGTGCCCAAAAGGGCTTACAGAGAGGAGGGAGGGTCAGTACATAGTCCTTGTATAAGGTGGAGTCACAGGAAAATACTCCTCCACCACCTGGGACGTAACTCGCAGTTAACACAACTTAGCACTGATGTCCTTGAATCCTGTGGGAATCTGTCCTGGAAGATTGTCCCATGGGCGTTTGGAGTGTGGGAAGAGGTGGGTTCCGGGGTGCAGGATGGTGAAGGCAGCTGGCACCAAGTTTTCTGCCTTGCACATAACTCACCTATCTCACATGCCGCTGACCGACCCAGCATAATTCTACTTCTAACAGTCATGACTCTCAAATCTGAAATTCTTTCATGTATTTAGCTAGCTTTTCCAGTTGGGCTTTTACTGGATACCTTTATTTTTGGCCTTGAATAATTAAGAATTCTTTTTGTATTACAACCATGTTCAGTGGTATTGGCATGTTAATAGTTTGCTCTCATTAGTCTATTAGATACAGTATTTATAAGATAATGAAAGTATTGGATAGTTTTAAATTTAAAGATTTCAGAAGCAATTTCTAATTTACAAAAAAAACCTGCAGGTACAATAAAAAGAACTTTTCCTTCTTTTTTTCCCCCAGATAACCTGAGATGAGTTTGTGATGTGATGCCCCCCCTTGACCCCAAATACTTTAGTGCGTATATGTGGAAGGCATTCTTCCACATAACTACAGTACAACCATCAAAATGAGAAAGTGGCCTTATTGCTTCAACCTGATTCAAACCCTATTCAGTATTTGCCAGTTGTCACAGTAATGTACCTAGGAGCAAGAGTACAGTTCAGGATCACAAACTGCATTTAGTTGCTGTGTTTCTTGAACTTTCATCTGGAACAGTTGTTCAGTCTTTGACTTTCATGGTCTTGAGTGAGACCTTTGAAGATTACAGACCAGTTGTTTTGTGGAATCAACTTCAATTTGGATTTGTCTAATTTGTGCTTGTGGTCAGATTCAGGTTATGCATCTGACAGGAATATCACAGAAATGATGCTTTGTTCTCATTACAGCTTATCAGATGTTACAGGATTTCATTTTGTTTTATAACTGATAATGTTCACTTTGATCATTTGGTGAAGATGGTATTTTTTTCTCCTTTTTGTGGGGAAGTACCTTTAAACCTTATAAAGACCTTACTCTTCATCATATCTATCTGGCTTCAAGATATCCTTACTTAAGATTAGGGTAGTTACCAGGTGGGTGATACCTAATCACATGAGCATTTTAAAAGCAGAATTTTCTGTGGCTGACCAAAGAAGAGGAAGTCAGAGATTGGAAACATACTTTAACTTCTCTGTAAGGTGGGGATGATAATAATAATGTCTACCTCATTGGCTCATTTAGAGGATTTTATTTTTTAAAGATTTTATTTATTTATCCATGAGAGACACAGGTAGAGGGAGAAGCAGGCTCCCTTTGGTGATCCCAGGACCCCAGGTTCACACCTTGAGCCAAAGGCAGACACTCAACCATTGAGCCACTCAGGTGCCCCTCATTTAGAGGATTAAATGAATTAATGCATGTAGTAAGGCATCCATCGCTTGATTAATGTTAATGCAAATGTTCTCAGTTCTGATTTTTATTTCTCTGATGTTTCAGAGATGAAATGTAGTCTTAAAAAGGCAGAAGAGTTCAGAGATTATTTCTCTGTGACCTTGGAATATTGGAATATGTCTTTACATTTTACTTGAACATGTGTATTATTAGCTTTCTGTGGCTGCATAACGAAATGCCATGAATTTAGTGGCTTGAAGCAACACACGTTTGTTAGCTGACAGTTCTGTAGGTCAGAAATGCAGGCACTGTTGCTGGTTTCTGCTCTGGATGTCACTGATGAAATTAAAGTTTTGGCTAAACTGTATTCTCATATTGAGGTTCTGGGAAAAATAGCTTCCAGGCTCATTCAGACTTGACAGAATTTGGGGTTTTTTGGCTGTAAGAATGAGGTCTGAAGCTGTCCTGCTGGCTGTCAACCCAAGTCTCAGGCCTCTTAGAGAGCGCCTGTATTCTTGGCATGGACCTACCCATTTACCAGCCAGCAAGGGTTTATTGAATCCTGCACTCCTAATCTCTGATTTCTGTGACTGGCCAGAGAACACTCTCTGCTTTTGAAGGGCTTGTGTGATTAGGTCAGACTCATTTGATTGTCTTTCTCCCATAAATAGGACAGTCTTTGAGACTTTGATTACATCTACAAAATTCTTCTATAGCAGTACCTAAATTAGTGTTTGAATACCTGGGAGAAGGTGTGCCTATCTATCAGGGCCTGACAGTCTTGGGGAGCTATCTTAGAGTTCTGCTTACTGCAATATACATGTATCAGATGAGGGTTTTTTTCTTTTTTTAAGTTTTTATTTAAGTAATCTCTGCATCCAACATGGGGCTCGAACTCACGATTCTGAGATCAGGAGTGACACACTCTTCCGACTGAGCCAGCCAGGTGCCCCATCAGATGATTTTCTAATAAATAATTTCAAATAGAATAATGACGTTTTAGTGAAAATCTCCCTGAGGAAGAGTTGGAAGTTTCCTAAATTGCCTATCTCTGTCTTGTGGCAGCTTAGTCACTATTCACAATGGATCTTAAAGCAATGTAAGTTTTCCTTGGCAATATGGGAAATGGTTTTTTCACCTGGATCAGGGTTCAATAATATTGCACCCTCAATTGGGACGCCTGGGTGGGTCAGTGGTTAAGTGTGCAACTTTGGCTCAGGGACTGATCCTGGGGTCCTGGAATCAAGTCCCACATCAGGCTCCCTGCATGGAGCCTGCATCTTCCTCTGCCTATGTCTCTGCCTCTCTCTGTGTCTCTCATGAATAAATAAATACAACCTTTAAAAAAATTGCACCCTTATTGATTTAGAAATAAATTCCCAGAACATCTCATAAATCCATGATCATGAATTCAGGGACTGGAATCTGTCTGTAGGCAAATTACTCGGCTGATAAATGAGTATCAGAAGAGTGCAAATGTCAGGAATAAGTGAGATAATAGGTGGCCATAACTAATAATTATCATATTATACTTCTCCTGTTAATATTATGAGCATGATCATTTGCTGAGCACATGGTCATTTCTTAAAGTTATGCCTCTGTCTTGCCTACCCTGCAACCCCTTTTCATGAATGTGACCAGGTAAGAGTATAATATATACTTAAGGTTTAATGGAGAGATAAGGAAGGCCCAAGGAGAGGAAGAGATGGGGGAATGGCCAGTCCATGAGCATTAAAGTTTGCCACCTTCTGTGGGTGTGGTTGGTGGCCCCCAAAACAATTAGAATAGTAATATCAAAGATCACTGATCACAGATCACCATAAGAAATAATAAAAATGTTTTTTTATCCATTCATCTTTCGATGGACACTGATTAGTTAGTGCTTCTTGGGGGTGCCTGGGTGGCTCAGTAGGTTAAGCATCTGCCTTCAACTCAGCTTTTAGCTCATGATCCCAGGGTCCTGGGATGGAGCCCAGTGTCAGGCTTCCTGCTCAGTGGGGAGTCTGCTTCTCCTTCTGCCCCTCCCCACTGCTCATGTTTGTGTATGCTCTCTCTCTATTTGGAAATAAGAGTTAGTACTTCTCAGACTTTGGAATACGTAGAATTTTTGGAGAGATTGTTAAAACATGGATCCTGGATCTCATTCTTAGAGGTTCTGATCTAGTATGCCTGGCATGGTGCCAAAAACTTGAATTTATCGTCGTTTCAGGTGGTATTGCCAATCTCATAATTTTGAATTGTACTGAATGAGATGATGTTTGATTTGTGAGAATGTTCAGACCTTGGAAAGTAACAGGTTAATTCTTTGGGCTAGTGGTATTGTGTGTTTTATGGTCCTTTGCAACAGAATTATAAACTAAAATGACAAATTACACTTTACTATATTACTTTATATCTAGAAGCAAATACATTAGGATTTAGTCAGTTCAGGAGTATTTTACATGTTTTACTGTCATTTTCGATATTTGTCTTATTGTTGTAATAAGCTATAATATTTTACTTTAATTATATTGAAATAAAATTGCCTACATTCCAATAAACATTTTACTTGAAAATAATTCCCAGTTGTGGTGGATAAGTGCTTTTTCTCTTTTTTTCCTTTTATTTACAGGCAGTGCTTAATTTTCCTAAATATTGTGAACCTGTGGTTAAAGGAGAAGGTAACTATGTAATTTTACTTCTTAATATTTGTTTTGAAGCAATTTCTGTAAGATCTGAATTTTTGAAATTTTTCTGTCTTTTGGGGTAGCAAATGAACGTGATACTCGCAAACTCTGGAGGAATATTGAACCTCATTTGAAGAGAGCTATGCAGACTGTTTATCTCAGGGAAATATCAAGGTAATTTTCTGTTTAGTGTGTATAATATTTTTATCTTTAGTTTGGATGTTTTTTCTACTAAAGTGTATATGTTTTCCTTCACCTTCTTCACATTAGGAAAACATGAGTTTTGAATCGTTTCTTCTTACTTTTGGAAGGACAGTTTTTAACCAGTATATCACACAGTTTGAAGCAAGACATATATCTCACAATTGCTGTTTGTTTGTTTGTTTTTTTTTAAGTCTGGAAAGCTACAGAAAAATCAGCTTTAGCTTTGTTTTTTTATATTTGTGTTAGATATTTGAATAGGTTTAATGAAAACTTGATTATTAGAGCAATGTGTAAATCAAGTCGTAGGTCTACACTTGTCTTATTAGAACTTCATAGGTAGTGAAACTACTCAGGAGATATGGTAGCATTTAGTGCAGTGGGAAGAACGGGGTTTTGATTTCTATTTCAGCCATTTTCTGCCTTGTGTGATCTTAGCAAGTCACCTAGAAACCTCTAGGCCTCAGCTTCCTCCTCTCACAGTTCTTCCAAAATTTAAAGAATGTGTGTGAAAATGTTTTGTGAATGATACAGTGTCTTACAGGTGAGTAAGCCTCAGTTACAAAACAATATAGGAAATTTAAAAACATCAACAACACAATCTACTTTTCTCACTGGTCAGTAGTGTTACGATTTTTCTTTCATAAATACCTTAATCTGTAATCACTTTTCATACTAACTTTGCTTTTCATTTAATTAACTGATTAGTGTTGCTGGGTGGCTGACTGGGTGGCTCAGTTGGCTAGGTGTCTGCCTTTAGTTCAGGTCATGATTCTTGGGTCTCTCTGCCCCTGGAACTGAGCCCTGGATCTGGGGCCCTGCTCAGCAGGGCGCCTGCTTCTCACTCTCCCTCTGTGCCTCAAGCCCTGCTGTGCTTTCTCACTCTCTGTCAAATAAAATCTTAAAAAACAATTAGCTGATTAGACTATAATTCAGGGAGAAATTTACGTTTTTAAATAAATAGAAACATTACAAAGGTACTGTTGTTCTCTTTAATAATAAAAAGTCATTTGATGATTTTCAGAAGTCACAGAGTATAGTATATAGTATTAAAAGAGCAGCTTGTGATCTGCTCTTTTAAAGGTAGGAAACTTTGGATGCTTGTTAAAATGATTTTACATGATAATGAAAGTACTTAGAGTTTCCTGTAGGGTAGTGATGGCCACATATCCAGTTTTCTTCACAAGGTCAATAAGGAGAGCAGAGGTACTCCTGGGTGTCTCAGTGGTTGTGTGTCTGCCTTTGGCTCAGGTTGGGATCCCGGGATCCTGGGATCGAGTCCTGCATCAGGCTCCCTGCGTCTGCCTATGTCTCTTCCTCTGTGTGTGTGTGTTTCTCATGAATAAATAAATAAAATCTTTAAAAAAAAAAGATCAATAAAGAGAGCAGATAAAATCACTCATAACTCTTACCTGCATTATAACTAGGAGACTATGGAGTTAACTACAAACTTCAATTTATATGTAATTAGTGAAAGGAAGGCAGGGGAGCCAGCTCTGGAGCTCATGCTGATGTAAAACATTAGGCAGTGACTGCAAGGAGAGGACAGAGGGAGTGGGAGATGGGGTCACTAGTAGTGGTGAAAGACAGATGAAATCACTTTAGGATTTTTGGACCGGTCAGTGAGTTTTGGCTTCAGTGTAAAGTCACCAGCCTCATTGGCCCCTTATAAGAGAGTCAGCTCTCTAACTCCAAAAGTCCTAGATGGCATCTTCTGATAGAAGGCTGTTCCACCTAAAATGAAAATCTGTTGTTTAGTGCAGCCACTTTCATTCACGATCTTAGCTAGATCTGGAATAACGCTGCAGCTTTTATGTCAGCACCTTCTGCTTCACCTTGCACTCTTATGGAGATGGCTTCTTTCCTTAAATCTTGTGAACCAACCTCTACTAGCCTTAAACTTTTTTTTTCTTTGGCTTCCTCTCCTCTCTCAGCCTTCATAGAGAGTTAGGGGCTTGCTCTGGATTATGCTATGGCTTCAGGGAGTGTTGTGGCTGGTTTGATCTTCTGTCCAAACCATTAAAATGTTCTCCATATCAGCAGTAAAGCTGTTTTGGTTTCTTATCATTTGTGTGTGCACTGGAGTAGCACTTTCAGTTTCCTTTAAGAACTTTTTCTTTGCATTTACACTTTGGCTAACTGTTGGTGCAAGTGGCCTAGCTTTTGGTTTATCTCAGCTTTTGACAGGACTTCCTCACTAAGCTTAATCATTTCTAACTGGTGATTTAAAATGAGAGACTGGGACTTTTTCTTTCACTTGAACACTCAGAGACCATTGTAGGGTTATTAATTGGCCTAATTTCAATATTGTTGTGTCTCCAGGAATAGGAAGGCCCAAGGAGAGGAAGAGATGGGGGAATGGCCAGTCCATGAGCATTAAAGTTTGCCACCTTCTGTGGGTGTGGTTGGTGACCCCCAAAACAATTAGAATAGTAATATCAAAGATCACTGATCACAGATCACCATAAGAAATAATAAAAATGTTTTTTTATCCATTCATCTTTCGATGGACACTGAGGCTCCTTCACAGTTTGGCTATTGTGGACATTAGAAACGACAAATACCCACCATTTGCTTCGGTGTGGATGGAACTGGAGGGTATTATGCTGAGTGAAATAAGTCAATCGGAGAAGGACAAACATTATATGGTCTCATTCATTTGGGGAATATAAAAAATAGTGAAAGGGAATAAAGGCGAAAAGAGAGAAAATGAGTGGGAAATATCAGTGAGGGTGATGGAACATGAGAGACTTCTAACTCTGGAAAATGATCAAGGGGTGGTGGAAGCGGAGGCAGGCGGGTGGGGGGTTGGGGTGACTGGGTGACGGCCACTGAGGGGGGCACTTGACAGGATGAGCACTAGGTGATATGCTATATGTTGGTAAATCAAACTCCAATAAAAAAAATTTTTTTAAATAAATAGTAAAAATGAAAACATTTGAAATAGGGGGTGCTTGTGTGGCTTAGTTGGTTAAGTGTCTGCCTTTGGCTCAAGTCATAATCGAGCCTGCTGAGCAAGGAGCCTGCTTCTCCCTCTCCTTCTGCCATTTCCCTCACTCATGCTCTCAATCTCTCTCAAATAAATCTTTAAAAAAAATTGAAATAGTATGAGAATTACCAAAATATGACAAAGAGACATGAAGTGAGCAATTTTGGGAAAAATGGCACTGATAGACTTGCTTGATGCAGGGTTGCCACAGACCTTCCGTTTGTAAAAGCACTATCTGCAAAGCACAGTGAAGTGAAGCATGGTAAAATGAAGTATCCCTGTATTTCCATAATTTTCAGCTGTGCTTGCAGGTTTAAAAAAATACATTCAGTTTGATTTGGGATATTTAGTCCTGGTCTGACATTTATTTTTAAATTAGTATTTTAAGGGCTGAGTTACAGAGTTGAGAGGGTCCTTAGAGATCATTGCATCTAACTGCCTTATTTTTTGGTGAGAAGGTTATTGATTTATTCAAGGTCATACAGCTAAAACTTGTCTTTCAGGGCAGGATTTTTCCTTGCACTGTAGTATATTTCCTAATGAATTTGATTTGTCATATCATCACTTCATATTCTTAATAATATTTGAGGCTGTTTAATAGTTTTAATTGTAAGATCAGAGGGAGACTGTGGAAATGGCATGAACTTTATAAGGATTCAGTTCTTAGCTCCATTACTGACTGGCTGGGTGTTCTGGGGCCTGGGGCAACTTAACCTATGGTCTTCAACTTTCTATTTTTTTTAATAGTTTATAAGATTTTACTTATTTCAGAGAGAGAGAAGGAGCAGAGGGAGGAGCAAAGGGAGAGGGAGGAGCAGGCTCCCTGTTCCACAGGAAGCGCAATGTAGGACTCGATCCCAGCACCCTGAGATATGACCTGGGCCGAGGGCAAGAAGTTTAACTGACTGAGCCACCCCAGTGCCCCCTATTTCAAATTTTTTCATTTTTATTGTCTCTTATGGTGATCTGTGATCTGTGATCTTACCATTTTAATTGTTTTGGGAATCACAAACTGTACCCATAGAAGATGGTTGCATCTGATATGCTCACTGGAGCATTGGGAGTTTTACTGACGGATAGGTGATATTTATTTATTGGTACTTTTTGGTAGCTTCAAAATTATGATCAGGAAAAGAGATTAAAAAATTATCATTTGGGGGAACTGGGTGGCTCAGTGGTTGAGCGTCTGTCTGCCTTTGCCTCAGGTTGTGATCCTGGGGTCCTGGAATTGAGTCCCACATCGAGCTCCCTGCAGGGAGCCTGCTTCTCCCTCTGCCTGTGTCTCTCTGCCTCTCTCTGTGTGTCTCTCATGAATAAATAAATAAAATCATAAAAATCAGCATCTGGATATTGCTATGTAAGTTTATCTTGTTCTAATACTCACTAAATGATTTCATTGAGGTATCAACATGTACATTACATGTATATATTGTCTTATTTATAAGGAGATAGACTATTTCCTTCAATCAAAAAAGTTAGTTTTTCTAGAACTCTTTTAAGTACAGTATGTTGATTTTTATATATATTTTCAAACCATTACTGCTCGGGATCCCTGGGTGGCGCAGCGGTTTGGCGCCTGCCTTTGGCCCAGGGCGCAATCCTGGAGACCCGGGATCGAATCCCACGTCGGGCTCCTGGTGCATGGAGCCTGCTTCTCCCTCTGCCTGTGTCTCTGCCTCTCTCTCTCTGTGTGACTAACATAAAAAAAAAAACAACAAACAAACCATTACTGCTCTTCTGTTTTCTTTCAGTTCACAGTGGGAAAAGCTACAGAAAGATGACACAGATCCAGCACAACTGAAAGGTATCAAAGGAAGTATTGAGACAGTGAACAGAGACATTTCTTTAATTACTAATAATCAAGATACTGAAGTTAATACTAAAGATAGCATCAGTCAATAAATAGTGTTACAGAAAAGAATTTACAAACTACGATGATACTTTAATTAATGATTTTCTCTTAAATGAAGCTCCAGTTTATGAGAGGAAATAATTTGAATATCAATTTTACATTTTCTAAATGTTGGATTATATCATGTATAAATTAAGCAGTTTAATTTCTTTAAGTGCTTTTGTTCAGTTGGGTGACACAATTTTATCATATATGTATTTCTTGAGTTTTATGTTAACTCAGTTTAGGGGATGCATTTCTATTGGTTATATTTAAACTGCTTTGTGCTTTGGTTTTCTTTAAAGAAGCTATTACTTTGGATTTATCCCAATAGAACAACTTTACTTAAAAAAAACGAGCAAGTATCTAAAATACTCTTATTTTAAAAAGTAGATCACTGGCTAGTGATTGAAAGAAATAGTGTGAAATTAAGTGTTGTTGCAGTTCTTTTTACCTATTTTGGTTTCTAAGTGCCCTAGATGCTATATAAGTAATTTTCAATTGTGTGTTCTAGTAGAAAGAAATAGATGCTGGGCATTAGAAAATCTCAATAATTGGTCCCTAACTGTATGCCCTTGAGCCCAACTCAGTGTCTGCATCTAAAATGAACAGAAAGGCGCCTAGGTGGCACAGTCGCTTAAGTGTTTGACTCTTAGTTTCAGCTCAGGTTATGATCTCAGGGTCCTAGAATTGAGCCTCCCACATCAGACTCCATGCTCAGCATGGAGCTTGAGATTCTCTCTCTCCCTTTCCCTCTACCTCTCACACTTGTGCTATTTCTCTCCCTTTCTAAAATAAATAGATCTTTTAAAAAATAAAATGAGAAGAATATCTAAGTTACTGTGAAGATTTAGAGATGCCTCGGTAATAAGGTGGCACCTCACATCAGTAAACATCAGATTCCTAACTTTGCTGTAAACATCAGTGCTATTTGACTTTCTTTGTTTTTCTTAACATCAGTGCTATTTGACTTTCTTTGTTTTTCTTATCCATTCAGTTATTTCCTTTGTATGGAGTACTGTAGGGACACACACACATACAAAACCGTATTAGATGTGATTCCTTCAGTAAATAGTATAGCTTGGTAAGAAATAAAATTTATGTACAATTAGCTGTTAATACAAGGTATAAAGTTACATGAGTCATAAGAGAAATTCACAAAGTAGAAATTCATAGGGATAGATTTTTCTATTTTGGTATGATAGAAAAGCAGCAGGGAAAGTTTAATGGAAAGTGTGGCTTTGAAGGGAAGAATGGGTAAGATTTAGGCTTCTGAATAGGAGAAGCTAAGCAAAAATAATAGAATGAACAAGCATATGATTGATAATAATGTTTATCACCACTGCCGGTGCATTTTAATGGCACTTTAAACTCGGTCAGGAGGTGATTTTTTTTACCAGAGAACACCATACAGAAGTCAAAAGATCAGTGAGAAAAGATAAGAGATACTTAAAATCTAATAGTAGTTTATTAAATGCCTTCATAAGGGACGCCTGGGTGGATCAGTGGTTGAGCATCTACCTTCAGCTTAGAGTATGATCCCAGAATTCTGGGATTGAGTGCCGCATTGGGCTCCCTGCAGGGAGCCTGATTCTCCTTCTGCCTTTGTCTCTGCCTCTCTGTGTCTCTTCTTGAGTAAATAAATAAAATCTTAAAAAAAAAAATGGCTTCATAAAAGATTTTTGTTACATAGGTCTCTCGGCATATACTCATGTGGAACTTCCATATTACTCTAAGTTTATTCTAATTGCTGCATACCTCGCTTCATACAATCCAGCAAGAACTGACAAGAGGTTCTTCCTTAAGGTAGTTATTAATTCTTTTTACTTTGTTTTCAAAGAGTCCAGGAGTGTTTTGAAGTTTCTAAACACCTCTAAGTTTTTCAGGGGCAGAGATTAGATTGCTAATATATACTTATTATATTTAGCACTTCTTCTTCAAAGACTTTAAATTATGGTCACAGCCTAAATGGAGGAAAGTAGGTAGTTTCACAGAAGAGTTCAGATATACGTTAGGTAATAATTCTAGATTTAAAAATAAATAAATAAGGTTTTGTGTAAAGTATGAGAGATGGGAATAATTTTAAGGATGGTAACTCCTTTATTGTTCTAGAGCTTCTATAGTAATAGCGCCATTCACTGCATACAGCATTATCCAGAGCATTCAGAAGCTTCTTCTGCATGTACATTAGTTGGAGAAATCCCACTTTGGAATTGTTTTCTTTTTGAAAAAAAATATGCAATTTGATTTATTATTAAATGTATTTGTAATAAATTTTTTATTTGTTGTTTTGCTTATGTCTTGCACTAGTCTTTAGTATCATGAAGGACCACATCTGTTTGTTTCTCTACAAATAAGTACCACGTGCTTAACTGAATATTCTCAATCTGTGTTTCTATGTGAATTGACAGTCTACCTTAAAGATGAGGGATCCCTGGGTGGCGCAGCGGTTTGGCGCCTGCCTTTGGCCCAGGGCACGATCCTGAAGACCCGGGATCGAATCCCACGTCAGGCTCCCGGTGCATGGAGCCTGCTTCTCCCTCTGCCTGTGTCTCTGCCTCTCTCTCTCTCTCTCTCTCTCTGTGTGACTATCATAAATAAATAAAAATTAAAGAAAAAAAGATGAATAAAAACCCATTTATCTTTGGAAGTTTTGTTTTTATAGAAACAAATATGTTGTCAATATAAGTTAATCTTTTAGGAAATACCAATATTTTATTTTAACACCTTCTTCTTTACGTATGTAAAGAAGTAATCTTGTATACAATCAAAATCTTAAGTCAAAGCAGCCTAAAATATGTTGATATTTTAGGTGTTAGTAAATAAAATAAGAAGCCTAAGATACATAAGTTAGTATTATATTTTTTAATTGTTTTAGATTATGTTTTAAATTAACAGGTTTTTTTTTTAACTGTTTTAAATTATATTTTCTGTTTTTGTGGACTCTTACCTTTTTTCCCCATCTTAACAGTTATTTTCCTTAATTGCAGCATCATGGGAAAATTAAGAAAACGAACTTTCTAAAGAAACATGAAAAGGTATTTACATTTTAATTTTTCTGATGAGAAAAAGTCATGAATTCAGGATACTGTAGGAAGTGGATGAATGCATGCTTTTATTAGTCATTTGGATGTAAGAAGTTCTTTATTGGTAAGGTGCCATTATAATGTTCTATTAGTATTTGGTACAGTGATGAAAGCACATTTACATGAGCTGGTAGTAGATATGAAAGTGAGTTGACAACTTCTTTTAGTGAATTCATAGATGAAAAAGACTACCCTAGAATTTTTAACTAAACACAGCTGGTTTTCCTCTTTTACCCTTTGAAACCCCCACAAAAATGATACTAAAGATGAACATGGAGGGACTAAGAAATCTACACAACTTGGAACTGCATTGTAGGTAGACGCACAGATGACCAAGTGGCACCTAAGCCCAAAAGCAAGCAGATTTGACCTGAGGAATCTGGAACAGCTTAGAAATTAGGGGCCCTTAGAGTGTTTGTAGACCAGGTATGGGGCCACACCGAAATTGGCTGAAGGGGAATTTGGACCATCCCTTTGGAAAGAGTGGATTTGTACAAGTCCCCAAGAAGGACAGTCTTGACAGAGGAAACTATGTGAACAAAGACTTCATGAAAATGTCTTTAGTTGTAAAGGGACTGTAGTTCTTTTGATGTGATTCTTACTGATTTGACTTACAGATTTGACTTTTGCCTCTTTTGTCTTTGGTTCATGTCATTTTAAAATCTGAGCTTAACTGAAAGCTCCCTGTGTATACCTACTAGTTTGTATTTTTGTTCCTATCTTCCTGAAATCTTGATTGAATGCTTATTTTATGCCAGGGACTCTGCTGGATGCTATGGATAGAGTGGAGAACAGAATAGCCATTGTCTCTGCCTTCTTGAGGCTCTCAATCTAATCAAGACTTTAAATATTAAAGGAAACCACATGAATAATTATAGTAACAGTTGTTTTAAAAATACTATATATTTTCAATTTGTTTTTAAGATTTTATTTATTTATTTGACAGAGAGATAGAGCACAAGCAGGGGGAGCAACAGAAGGAGAGGGAGAAGCAGACTCCCTGCTGAGTGGGGAGCCTGATGTGGGGCTCCATCTCAGGACCTTGGGATCATGACCTGAGCCAAAGGCAGATACTTAACCAACTGAGCCACCCAGGCACCCCTATATATCTTCAATTGTATAATTCTTTTTCTCTGAGTATCCTCAGCTGACACTGATTTTTTAAGAGTTTGCTTTTTAATTTGGCTAATGTATGCGTGATACCAGATTACTTACCAATCAGTTTATGTAGAAAAGCAACAGTTTTTCCCCTCTCCTCACCATAGTCTCATTCCCCTCTTCTTTGAATTGTTTCTAGTTTTAGTTTTTCTAGTGTAAATATCTATAACTCTAAAGTTTCTGTCTTTCTTTTTCTTGGTGTAACTTGACACCAAATTTGATGTCATTTAACTCAAGAATTTGATTTCCATTTTTGATTTTTTTTTTAAAGATTTTATTCATTTATTCATGAGAGACACAGAAAGAGAGAGAGAGGGAGAGAGAGAGGCAGAGACACAGACAGAGGGAGAAGCAGGCTCCATGCAAGTTGCCCGACGTGGGACTTGATCCTGGGACTCCAGGATCATAACCTGCGCCGAAGGCAGGCGCCGAACTGCTGAGCCACCCAGGGATCCCCTGATTGTTCTCTTTTGACAAGCCTTCATTCTCTTTAATAAGCTCTATAGTGGATTTAGTAGGTATTTCTCAGACTTTTCCATCTCCTCTAGGAGGGAATCCAATTTGCATGTATAGCATACAAAACCTATGGTAAATAGGAAAATAAATATCATATACCTTATATGCCACTAGAACACTTTAATTTTAAATTGGATATGTATTTTCTAATCAGAAAAATGTAAAAAGTGAAAAATTTTCCATTTCAAGCAAATGGATTTGGTGAGGGAATTTCCCTGCTAAACTCAGACCCTGTATGAAGGGAGGAAAAAAATCTTCACTGAGAATTTCAACTAGAAGCTAGGGCTTAACACTGATGTGGGGGGCAGAATTCATAGTGTAGAGAGAGGGGGGAGAGAGAATCTCAAGCACACTCTGTGCTGAGTGCGGAGCCCAGCGAGGGAGTTGATCTCATGATCCTGACTTGAGCTGAAACCAAAAGTCAGATGCTCAGCTGACTATGCCAGCCAGGTGCTGTGATGTTAACCACTGTTCTTAAACTCATGCAACTGACAAATGTTTGGTAACAAATTATGAGTATCTAGAATTTTTTTTAAAGACTTCTTTAAACCAGTAAGAAGGTAAAAATACAATCAATAAGTAGGTAAATGATACAGAAAGGAACCTGAATGTCTAAAAAACCTGACATGATTATCAGCCTCATTCACTAGTGAGAGAAATGAATCTTTATTTTTATTTTTTTGAGAAATGAAACTTTACACAACAGCTGTTATTTTATGTTCTTGGATTGGCAAAAGTAAAAAAAAACATCTGATGATTTAAAATATTAGTGATAATGTAGAAGAGTAAGAGCCTGCATATTCTGTAGGTTGGTAGTAATGAAGTTAATATGTGAATGTATTTTGTATTGGTCACGACAGGTCAGACTATGCTGTAGCAAACAACAAACCCCCAAATCCTCAGTGGCTTAACATAACAAAGATTTATATGTTGCTCATGACACAATGGAGTGTGGGTTGGGTGGCCTTTTATAGTGATGCCAAGTGAAACATGGTGATTTCCAAAGTGGCCTCAAAAGGGCAAGAAGATTAATGGATTAAAAGGAGATTAAAGGTTTGAAAGGCCAAGCTTAGAAGTAGGTGACATCACATTCACCCACAGTCATCTATGGGCAGGAGATACTAGTCTTTCCTACGCCCTAGACGGAAGTGTTGCTTAACACACAGCATTATCTCTGCCTTCTACTTTAATTTCTCAGTCCCGCTTAGAGAAACTCATCCATGTGCTGAAGGGAAAGTGTACAGGATTGTCCGTCACAGGATTATTTTTGATGAGTTATAGTGATGAATTTTTAGGAGTAGATAGTGATTTGTCATAAAATGGAATTCCATAGGGTTTAAAAGTGGGACTTAGAAGTGCATGTATCAATATGGATAAATCTCAAAAACCTATTGAAGGATAGAAAGCAACATGATTGAGTGGTATGTCCAAAATAATATCATTTATATGAGATTAGATCTTGCAAACAGTGCTATATATTGTCTATGAATACATATGTAGTAGCAATATAAAAACTGTCATGAAAGTGGTAAAAACATCAAATTCCAGATAGTGGTTCCCTCTAGGGAGAAAATGGGATGTGAGAGGAGTGTAAGGGAGCTTCAAATCTGTAATGTGATCTAATGTTTTCTTTGCACATATTGCATAATGTTAGGGATTGATAAAATTGGGTGCTGGGCCCACTGTTATTTATCAGCCTCTGTACTTCTCTAAATGTTTGAAGTATTTAATGAGAAAGGATCTAAAATTTAAGACCTGGAAAATGATTTCTAAACTATTTTTTAGATATAAATAGCTAAAGTAAATACATACTTCATTTTGTAATTATGTGTATTTTTCTTTACAGTCATTCTTAAATAATTTTTCTCATGCATGTAAATATAGATTTCCATTTATTTGCCATCACTAATAGAGAGTACTTACATTCTAACAGTACTACTAAAATTATAGAGTGGATCTTGAGCACTTCAGTTTTCTGATGACAAGAAATTGTACCATATGGTTTTGTACACAAGTGTTAAATTTTACATTGTTTCAGGCTGATATTCACAAACTATCAAATCTTTTATTAGTTTTCTGAGCTGATAATTACTATAACTGATCTTTTTAGAACTATTAATGTTGAACAAATGTATTTTCCTGGTGATGGTACAAAAAAGAATGAATAGATGTAAGCAGTAAGTTCTCGTTGAGTTAGTACCTGGACCCTGGTTTTGGTTATGCACCATTTTGACAAATGACTTGCCTTAACTCGCCATCTGGTTGCAAAAACAAAATAGGTGTGATATTCAGGATTAGGAATGGATCACTGTGAGTTGTTCTCTTTAATATCTGTTTATGCTAAGTCAGAAAATCTTGAAGAAAATGTTGAAAGATAAGTCATGATCATACCAGCTAAGGTTTTAACGTAGGGAATGGAAGTTAGAATTGGTAGGGTCTTTGAGGAACACTATACATATATTGTTACTGGGAATTTGTGGTACAGAAAGCGAGTGCCCTGATATAAGAAGAAAACCATGTTCTTTTTGTTACAGACAAGCAATCATCTTCTTGGACCAAAACCATTTCCACTAGACAGATTATTAGCAATATTATATAGTATCGTGGACAGCAGAGTTGCTCCAACAGCAAATATCTTTTCCCAGGTAAGCTTAATGATAGGTTATCACTTGTCCCCTCTGTCTTTATGGAATTCTTAAGGTAGCATAGTTGGTATAGTTCCAGGCATTTAGATATTCAGTCAGCAAATGTTACTGCTTGAACTAAGTAATGAACAGTGTTCTTGGTAAGTACTTGAAAGTTCTAAGTATATAGAATCTTTGAGGGTATCCCTGAATTTGCTTCTATTTACAGGTATAACTTGATGACAAAACAACTTGATGTTTCTGGGTGTTTTCTTTTTTCAGTAAAGGAATTTTTAAATTGTTAGAATTTTCTTGCTGATTAAATAAGTGGCTTTGTGATTAAATTGATGAATTAAAATGTGGAAATATATGATGAACACAAAATTTTAAAAAATTTATTTGTAAGAAAGTAATCTGTAATATCCTTATTCCTTGACAGTGTGATACAAAAGATTTTCCAGAATGATTAAGTTCTCAAAATTTTCACTAGATGGCAGCAGTAGCATATAAATATGAAATATGACTTTAAAAAAAATAAAGTTGTTCAGTGTCTTTTTTTCAGTTGACATTTTAAGAAAAAACTATTTATTAAAAATATAGTCACAATAGAGATCTTAAATGCTCTAGAAAAACAGTTCTTAGCATATGATATGAATGACTGGAAGATAAAACAAATGATGTAATATTATTGAAAAGCATCTTAGATTTTGCAATGAGTATTTTGTTCTATATATGTTTCTAGGTTGAGAAATATTAAATAATAACATTTGCATTTTAATTCACTGCAAATAAACTTAGTACCTGAATGGATGTTTGACTTGTAATCCAATGTATGGTGGTGACTTAATTTTTCATGTAAAGAAGACTTTGAGAACCAAACATAGATGTGTTCTCAACATTGAAGTTAGATAATTTTTTTATGTAAGTCAACATTTCTAGAAAATTGTGTCTTCACGTATTCTTGAAGAAAGGTAGTCTGGTTGGTTGATTAGGTTATGTGCATAACTAGCTTAGGTAGGTAGATTGGCAGCCTCTAATGCTGGTAACTTTAAAAATGTAATTGAGTTTTAACCTGTATTATAGTGATTTTTTCCCCATTTTTTAAAAAGCTTTGTCTGAAATTAGGTTTTAATAAGAACTTACACTGTTAATAACTTTCTACATATTGTAGATGATTTTTTTTGTCTTGTTTTTGCTGTTGCAGTAACTATGAAACAGAAAGCAGGTATTATTAATCTTTATTAAAGAAATTGAGCTTTAGAGATTAAATCATATTCCCAATATGATGCAATGAGTATATCTTTGAGAACCAAAGCCTAGAGAAATGAAGTAGGCAGTTCTTCTTAACAGGAAAGGAGGGACACCTGGGTGGCTCAGCGGTTGAGCATCTGCCTTTGGCTCAAATCGTGATCCTGGGGGTACCGGGATTGAGGGCATGGAGCCTGCTTCTCCCTCTGTCTGTGTCTCTGCCTGCCTCTCTCTCTCTCTCTCTCTCTCTCTCTCTCTCTCTCTCTCTGTTTCTGTGTGGCTCTCATGAATAAATAAATAAAATCCTAAAAAAAAAATAAATAAACAGGAAAGGAAGGTGTTTACATCACATATGATTGTACTTCTCAAGTGCCCAAAAATTACCTTTGTGGGAGACAGAAGGATAAGTTAGTGATTTATTCTGAAGGGATAAAACATGTACATTAAAATAATGGTGTAGGGCTGTAAATGGATGCTGGATAGTGCTGCTGAGAATTTTAGAGTAGACAGAGATCGCTTCTGGACTGGGCAGGGTGAAACAGATTCACAGAAAAGGTGAAAAATGGAGCTGGGCTGTGGAGGATGAGCAGGATTTTTGTTTTTTTAAGTATTTCTAGTTGACGTGATAACCGTCATTTTTATTTTTATTTATTTTATTTATTTGGTACATTTTTATTGTACCAAAAAAAAGCACAAAAGGGTAAATGTAAAAGTAATAAAGTTGACACCTTCCTTCCCATGGATAGAGTTTAGTTAGCCTAGAGATTTAAGAAGGGGAGATGAGGCGATCCCTGGGTGGCTCAGTGGTTTAGCACCTGCCTTTGGCCTGGGGCGTGGTCCTCGAGTCCTGGGATCGAGTCCCGCGTCTGGCTCCCTACATGGAGCCTGCTTCTCCCTCTGCCTGTGTCTCTGCCTCTCTCTCTCTCTCATGAATAAATAAAATATTTTTTTAAAAAAGAAGAGGAGATGATATGAGCAATGGGTTGGGAGTAGGAAAAAGCAAGGTACATTTGTGAACTATTGCACTGATTTTGTTGAGAGTGGATGGGATGTATTGTTACTAGTGGTAGCAGTCCTTGTCACTGTGGTCCAGTAGTAGAAGTACTGCTACCACCGTACATCATGCCTTGCTGTTGATGCCTTACATATCGTTCCTTACATGTGTAGAACACTTTGCATTTTATAGTCTTGCCATGTACTAAGTTAATCTTCAAAAAGGAGAAGGAACTGAAGCTCAGATTGCCGACAAGATCTACCCAAGGCCACACAGCAAATCATCGGCAGGATCTGGACCTGGATGCTGATTTTCCCAGCAGCAGGCCTGGGCTTATAGGGATAGACAATCAAAACCAATAAGAGGTTACTGATTTGGAGATTTACTAGTTACTCTGAGGCTTTTATTAGAGAAGAACAGTATCACCAGTCTTTAGGCTTTCAACAGTGTCTGTAATGTAATTAAGCAACAGCTTGGCCTAAATGTATCTTTATTTTTTAAATGAAGTTAAATTCTCTTCAACGTTAACCTATACGAAGTTTTTGTTCTTTATTTCTTTATAGCGATCAAAATGATAATTTTGTGTGTTTAAAACATGACTTTAAATGAATTTAAAAGGATTTGATTTCAGTGATTCCCTTTTGGGATACAAAGGGTGAGGGAGTACAGAGGGATTAGATGCAACTAACCCTAAGAAGTTAACCTCTACTTTTGCTTGGTCAATAAAGTATCCAAGAAAATCAAGAAACATACATACAGTGTTTGAGAACAAAATGTGACTAAAGTCACATTCAGAAAAAGGGTATTTCTCCCACAGTTTTATTTTTTTCCCCTCCTATTGAGTCCCAGTGATCTTTTCTATTTTTATCATATCATTCAACCATCAAACTCTACTCTTGCCCGCAAGAATGACAATTTACTGGTGTTCACCTAATTTTTTAAGTTAAGTATGCCCATGTCTGTATTGGCAGTGCTTATTTGATACGAACACTAGATGGCGATATTGCTGCACTCTAGCTTTAAGATGAACTAGGAAAGCAGCTGTACTCCATAGTCTTTCATGTTTAGAGAAAGCTGTTAATTGAACACATTGATTTATTTGAACAAAAATACAATTGCCTGAAGACGTTTAATGATATATGTGTGTATGTGTAATGTGCACACATATTTACACATTCATGAAAATGTAAATAAGGTTGGTAAAGAATTATGTTGCATGAGTATTTTCTACCTAGAAGTAAATTGCTTTCTATTGGCTGTAATGTGTCTATGTGAGATGATAATATATTATTTTTCTGATCATTCTATATGCACCTGTTTTAAGATTTATTTCATAATAGTGTGCTGTTCTTATAGTTTGAATTATCAGTTTATAATTATTTTTACATATAATAAATTGATCAAATGTATATATGTTCACAATTTTCTTGAAGTGAAATTTTATTTCAATTGCATTATATTCAAATCTATTTAAATTTACTCTGTAAAAAAGTTACAAAAATAGTAGCTTAAGGAATTTTTGAAGTTAAAATTCCAATTGAGAATAATAATCAAATTCATAATAGTATTAGTAACAGTATATTATATTATAGTTGGTATTCTTAATTTACTTTTATTTAATTTTAAATAAAATTTTATTCATTAATTTTTAGTCTCATAAATCAGTAAAAGAATATTATCATATTTAACATTTTATATAGATTGTAAAGATTATACAGATTAATGGTCAGAGTTATTGAATTGAAATATGGTTTTTACAGTTTTTCTGAGACTTTTAAGATAGTCATAGCCATATCCAGTTTAGTATAATCTTGTAGTCAAGATCATGGATCATTTTAAAATTGTCACTCACATAAAACAACGTAGCTCTTATATATGTATCTGAACTTTGTGAATGGCAATGCATTAATTCTGGTGTTTTCATTCTTTTCTCCTGTCACTGTGGTTAGAATGGATGAACTATATGCCATTTAGATACAGGAAGTAGTAAAGTTTAGAGATATTACTTTCAAATTTTAATTTGACTAGATGTTACTGAAGACCATTTACCATCTTTAAAAGAAATACTACTGAATTGTCTTTTTTTCAGAAGTATGTCAAAGCCAGGTTATGCTTTTTTATTTTAACTTTTTTCCTAGAAAAAGTGATAATTTGCTTGGAAATCTTTACATGATCTGTTTCATCCTTTTGATATTCTGTGTCTTACCCTTGCCTACCTCCTCTATAGTCTTGTAGTTAGGTGAAGATAGTAGGAATACAGTTCTTTAAGATCTTAGTCAGTGAATATTACTTATTTTAAATTGTTAAGCTATATTGCCTTATCTTTTCCCAGTGGATAAACTTGCTGAAGAGTTTATTTCTAAAATTATTGGCATAGGTTTCTAAAGTGACTTTTAAGAGGAAAATTGTCTTTAAAAAATTAAGGACATTCAATTACAAAATATTACATATTATCATTGATCTTATTAGTTACTATTTTGGAGAATTATTTTTGAAGATAGTTCATTGTAATTGTACAGTTTAGAAGTTTGTTGTTTTTATTATTTATTTTTTAAAAGATTTTATTTATTCATGAGAGACAGAGAGAAGCAGGCTCTTTGTGGGGAACCTGATGTGGGACTCCATTATAGGACCCCGGGATCGCGACTTGAGCTGAAGTGCTTAACCACTGAGCCACCCTGGTGCCCCAGTTTAGAAGTTTGTAATTGCTGTATTATAGCAATGCACTCTAAATTAGTATCAAGAAATAGCTGAAAGAAAAGGAGCGTGCATTATTCCTTTAAAAGATAGTTCTATGTACCATATTGATAAGTTGAATTTTTTCAGTAATTTATATCTAATTTCTGAATGGCTTCCTAATTAGGTGTATATAATCTAGTAAGGAAAAATTAAATCAAAACCTTCTTATTAATTTACTTTCATTCTTAAGAGTATAAAAATTTTTTGAACAAAGTATAATATACAGATACATTTTAAAAAATATATACATTTCAATTTCTCTTTGCTCTTGAATTCACATATGATACCATATACATCATGAGATATATTTGTACTGTATCTGTTACATCAGTTTAATTTTTTGGTCATGAATCAACTTGATCTTTCCCCATAAAGGTTGCATTAATTGTAGTAGCATTTAGATAACCTTAAGCTTTCTGCTCATTTCATTGTTGGTTTATAAGCATATTATACAAGATATGTTTGAGCTAATAATTGTGATATTTTCCAAATCATCATCAGTCAGAACACAGAATGATAATTTGGTTATTTTATCTGTTGAGAACTTTTTGAAGCAGATGCTTCATCTCTAATTTACCATAGCTGGAAGATGTTTTTGCTATACTTGTCAGGGCCACTAACCTTTCATTCAACCAATAACAGACTTTTGGCATTTTTCTTCAAATATAGGTAGATGCACAGTAAATGTTTATAATTTCCTGTTTTTTTAAAGTACAGAAGGGATTTTGTTAATATTTAACTTGAAAACATTTAAAAATTAAAATTTTAATCTATTTAATATACTTAAATTCATACTTCAGATTCAAAGTTAGTATTAATCTTTTTTCCCTGTTTGGAATTAAATTTCTCTTTCTTTGCTTAAAATTTCATTTAACAGATCCTTATTGAGGCCTGCTATGTTGCAGGCTCTATGTTAGATCAAGAGAATACAAATGTGAAGAGAATGCTGTTCCTGCCCTCAGGACTTTCTAGACAGTCTGTGGCTTCCACTGCCCTTCATTTGGTCTTGGCGCAGCTGCCAGCTTCTAGCTTGTACTAGGGTTAATGGCCCATGTGTGTATTTATTGGGAGGACAAACGTGCTGAATGAAGGAACTAATAACTTAAAATACTTAAAGTGAAAGTTAATGCTTAAATATTAAAGGTGAATAGTTGAAAATAGGATTTTTCCCTTCAGTAGTTCCTTTTATTTAATAATATATGTATTTGAGTGTCTTCTTTCAAGTAAAATTAACAAATCTTTCTTGTTAATTTAGTTGAATCTTTCTGACATGCCTGTGTCATAACCAAATTTTGCTAATACCCAATTAAATTTAGTGGTAACTAAATTAGATTTGGTTAGTTGTGTCTATTGGTATTGAAACAATCTCAGTTAAGACTTGAAACTTGTTAAGTTATGGACAGATAAGTAGTGTATTATATTTGGCTTGTTATAAACTAAGTGGGTCTTAAAAAGTTACATGGGCGTATTTCAAATACTTTATGATTAAAAATTATGCTATTATGTCACTCTTTTATATACAGCATTTCAAACTTTATGTAAATTTTTAACCAAAACTACTTTAACCAAATAAGATGATTTTATAGACTTTGCTTATAAACCTCTTTACCTTAAAAAAATCAGTTTATTGTATAGTATTACAGTTGTTTGATTCATATTTTTAGAGAAAAAGTAATTACATTTGTCAAATGATACATAACACCAGAAATTATAGTTAATGAAATATTGTCCCATGCATATATTAGGTAAGAATTTGAACTTTGTAAACATAAAGGGTAACATCCTAAAATCTAGCTGTAATATAGTCATATAAAGTGACATTAAGTATGATAATTTTCTTTATATTTAGGTTGGCAAACAAAACAGTTTTCTTGAGAACAAATTCCCTGCATACTAGAGTATTAGAAAATGTGAAAAGGTATTCTTTTGTGATTTCTCTGTGCTTCATGTGGCTTGTACAAGCATTCCAATCTCTCTGTAATATCCAACTTAAATACTTGATGCTATGAAGGTAAATTATATAAATCACAGAAAATACCTTGAATGCTAACATTTTGTAATAACTTACTATTTTTTTTAACTGCAGCTGAGACTGGAACATTTCGTTGCAAACATGGTAAAGGAGGCTTATTTAATGCCTACTTCACTGATGAATAGGTCGGCAGGGGTGCTGTTTGACAGAGGCAGACCCTTACCTCGCAGTGAAGGGCTTGCCTGCCATGGTGCTCTGTCTCCACTGGTGCAGTAAATTAGATTCTCAAATCCACTCCTACCCCTGATGTGGGTGTATTACTCTTCTACTATGAGACCACTCTGTTTTCCGGAGATTTTTAAAAAACTATTCTGGGATATTTCATATTTGAAAAGAGCAAAGTTACTTTGGTGGTAAGGAATACTAATATTAATTATTACTAAGTATGAAAAAGAAGCACAGTATATTTTACTCTGTTGCCCAGGGGTAAAGGTTAAATTTCTTGTTGTCATTTGTAAAAGAACAGTGTTTACCCCTACTCTGCTCCTCTCTTGTCTTCCCTAAATCTAATACTAAATTTCTTTGGCGTAGCCATTTTACCTTTGTGAATATATCAGCCCAGCAATAGGTGTTTTTACCTGACTCTTGAAAAATGGGACCACTGCTTAAGGGCAACATGTAAAATACTGCCTAAGGGATAAAAAAAATTGCATAAATTATGCTTTCAACTTCTAAGTAAAATAATACGTTGGTACCTTATTTTCATAGGCAGTATTTTATAGTCACCTTTCTCAAAGCTTCATAAGACTTCTAATAAATATCCCAAATGTATACCTTTTGTTCACATTTTAGGGGGAGATATATTCAACACTAATAAATTTTATTTGACTTGGCAGATTTTGTTTTGCTGAAAGTACGAAAGAATGTATGGGAGTATGTGCTTGTACATGCCTATTTAAGAAAACCTGTACTATTAAGTGACTATATGGGCAAATGCGTACTTAGAGCTTTATGACTAGTTTGTTTTAAAGAGGAAAGAAGTTTTAATAACAGATTAGGAGATAAGTGATTTGGAAAAAATCTATGTTACAGGAATGTGTACTGTATTTAAAATACTTCTTCAAAAAATGATTATGACAAATGTTCATGCTTAAGGGGATTTCCTTTTTTTTTTTTTTTAAAGATTTTATTCATTTATTCATGAGAGACAGAGAGAGAGAGAGAGAGGCAGACACACAGGCAGAGGGAGAAGCAGGCTCCATGCAGGGAGCCCGACGTGGGACTCAATCCCGGGTCTCGAGGACCACGCCCTGGGCTGAAGGCAGCACTAAACCGCCAAACCACCCGGGCTGCCCCTTAAGGGGATTTCCAATGAGAAATTGTCTTGATTCCTTGTTGGCTCACAACTAATTGAAGTCCTTTGGAGGACATTGACCTCACCTGCCCATACAAAGACATATTTCAGTTTTTCAGTAAGAAATTGGAGTTCTCAGTGCCAAGTCATCTGTAGAACCTAATAGCTCCCTCACCGTGGATACCCTAAATGTGATAGAGTTGAATCTTAGGATCAAAAATAACCATGCTCTTGTTAGGAATCAGAAAGTGAAATAAGTGTACCCAGAACTATCTTATCTATTCCCTTCAAATGCTATGTGTCTACAGCATTTTGAATGAATGCTGTATTTCTAGCCATTATCCTCTCTAGGTCTGGACTCAGATTGTCAACTGAATAATCATACCTAGGGGTACTGGGTCCATCACACACGTGTATATCCAAACAAGAAATTATTCCCTAAACCTTTTTTCTGTTTTTAAGCCTCACCTAGATTTCAAAATTATTTATTCAGCCTTTTACCAAGCTCAAACTTTGTGGCGTACAGGATGTTAGGTGCTAGAAAAGCAAAGATAATACCGGGGTTTTTTTAGTTCACCAGAGAAATCATCTCTGAACACTTCTGTTTCCCTGTAGTTGGCCACCAAGTTCAATCTTTTTTCTTCCTAAATACGGATGTCTCTTGGACTTATTCTTTCCCACTCACATGGCCTTTGCCTCAAATACATAGCTTCATTAGCTCTTAGACTAGTGCACAAGTGTCCTGACTGGTCTCCCTGTCACCATGTACTTTTGAATTTATCTTAAAAAGAAACTTGATCTTGTTCTACTTACACTTTTAAAACCAGTTACATGGGGCACCTAGGTGGCTCAGTGGTTGAGCATCTGCCTGTGGCTTAAGTTGTGATCCTGGGTCCTGGGATCGAGTCCCACATCGGGCTCCCTGCATGGAGCCTGCTTCTTCCTGTGCCTGAGTCTCTGCCCCTCTCTCTCTCTCTCTCTCTCTCTCTCTCTCATGAATAAATAAATAAAATCTTAAAAATAAAAACCCCAAAACACAAAAAACGAGTTACTTTATCTGTAAAATCAATTCACCATTCCATAGCATTTCCTCTAAGGTTCTTCACAGACTGGGCCCATTTTCTGCCACTTCCTTTATTCACCCTCTACACCATTCACAATAAGCTGTTTGCTGTCTGAAAACACACCAGTTTTTCTTTTGTATTGTTACATGTGCTGTCACCTTACCACTGTTGAGCTCTCTTTTATGCTTCGTGGTCCACGCTCCAAATGTCTTTTCTCAGTGAGTCCACATTTTGCCACCCCCCTCCATTACTCACTCTCTCCTCTGTAATCAGATAGCCGAGTTTACACACATCAGTAGCATCTCTCATATTGTGTCATTACCGTTTGATTTATGTGATATATTGAATTCTTTGAGGTCACAAAGATTCTTGTCTTTTCATTTTTGTGTCTTGCACAGTGCCTTCAACATGAGATTCACTCATTGAATGAGTGATTTCCCATTCTCCTAACCTTGCAGTTATGGCCTTCTAGATATGGACAATTTGCAGTCATTTATGTGCTAATAAGTTCCAGGGATTATAGGCACTCTCTTTGGTTCCTCTGTGTAAAAACATACATGTCAGTTTTTGTTTATCTGAGTGTAAGGGAAGACTAGCTACTCCTCACCTTTTCTTTGGGAAATAAAATTCCAAAGGTGATGGTTTTAAGTTGAGCAACTTTGACAGTATTTGCCTATCCCTTCCACTGCCCCCACTCATCAGCCCTACCTTGTGTGTGTAAAACTGTCAGTTGAACTCTTGATGTCCGCCACATGCTCATGAACTATCACGTCACCTGAAATCAGATCAAATGTGGTGCTGGTTGGTTTGTATGAATCTCATGTATTAACATGTCACGTGTTAAGTGCTTTTATTTAAATAATTTAGTATGTTTCAGGTTGTAAAACTCCTCCAGGACAAACAGGACAGGATATTTCACAAATCAATTGACATAGATCCCAACCTATGAAAGTATAAAAATAATGAGCATGTTAAAAATTAATTACAGTTGTAAATTGATTTCCTTTTGTTGGCAGAAAGAACATAGTTTATTAGCCCAGGAGCAGGTTCACACTGTTTTAACATCAAGCACTTCCAGCTGAAGCTTGTTAGTGACTGCCTCTCAGATTAAGAAAAAAATCCTCACTGTGGTTACATGAACCCCTCTTGTTAAGACATAAATAATCAGCTCATCCCCTACATGGATGAGAACAAAGAACATAATAGTACACAGAGCAAAGATTAATAACTAAGTAAATATTGCACGACCCCATTTAACATGTAAATTTAAAAATTTCCAAGTGTAAAGTTTTCACTTGTAATTTTTCTTTGAATGCCTCCCTCATGACCTAGGAGCTAGGCAGAGGGGAAAAATATACTTTGGCATTTGAGTTAGGCAGATTGATTATTTAAAGCTAAAGTAAAATGAAAGTATTTAATTATGATCAATATGCTGCTAGTACATAAAAGCTAGGGCAGTACCGTTCTCTTTGATAGCAAGATGCTTCAGATTTTTAGGAGTTTTGTTTATTTTGTTGTTTTTTTATTTTTATTTTTTTTTATTTATAAATTAATTTTTATTGGTGTTCAATTTACCAACATACAGAAAAACACCCAGTGCTCATCCCGTCAAGTGTCCGCCTCAGTGCCCGTCACCCATTCCCCCCCACCCCCCGCCCTCCTCCCCTTCCACCACCCTTAGTTCGTTTCCCAGAGTTAGGAGTCTTTATGTTCTGTCTCCCTTCCTGATATTTCCCACACATTTCTTTTCCCTTCCTTTATATTCCCTTTCACTATTATTTATATTCCCCAAATGAATGAGAACATTTTTAAATCAAGTACTAAAACCCAGAAATTTTGAGGAAAAGCATCAGTGGCAACATACGACTAAAACTTAACACTAATATTAACTGTTCCCATAGCTCTTTTTCCCCCTTTTCTCAAATTTAGTCCATATCCTCTGCTAGATCCTGACTTCTTCCAGTACAGCTTTTATTTTTTTAAAAACTTTATTCTGTATTTCTTGGCACAAAATCTAAATCCTGACTTGGAAAAAGAAAATCCACTCCGTAGGCTACTTTCATGTTGATTTGAATTTCACTCATTTGAATTTCAGCTTGACTCACTAGACAAGAGAAACAGCTGTAGAAAACAGTATATACCCTCCTAAAATCTGAAAATCATTGGCAAAAGAATGTGCCTTATATAGATAAAAGAAACCAAACAGGGGCGTAATAATTTCCACACAAATATTTAAACCTACTTAAATAATTAAAATGTTTCATTAACTTTGCTTTTTAAAATTTTAATGTTTATCCTAACTTAATGTTTTAAACTGTTACTTACATATTATAATTTTTAATAAATGATCTTTAATCCACAAATGGGAAATTTTGCATTGGGATACCATTTTGATGTTATGTAATTTCAGATTTTAAGAAATCATGTTTTTCCCCACCCTTAATTATCTTTTAAAAATTAACTCTTAAAAGCAGTAATTTTATGTCTAGTGTCTAGTCTGATTTATGAAAAGTTAACATAATGAAATTCATTAGGCTAATAAATTCGACTCAATATTTTACTTTGGTGACATCACATCCTCACATCTGACAATTTTGTTCATGAGATTGTTGATTATTAATTCTCAAGGCTTTTACATGTATCCATCGGGCTGGACATTTCCCTGTGTTGAAATATTTCTTTATCCTTTTTGCTACAGTTTCATCAAGGTCTTTGTTTTGTCTGCAGTATCTTTGCTGCTGGGTTTCTAATCTCCAGCAAGCATACTTACAGAACCTCCTTTCAGTGTGTAATGTTTCCAGAGTTGTATTTTACTCCTTCCATAAAGCTTTCCTTAGTCTGTCCCAACAAAGTTATCTTTTCCCTGTATTCTGTAGCTGCCTTTTGGGGTAGTATAAGGACTGTGGGCTTTGGATTCAGATGGTGTTCACTTTCAGTGCTGCTCTTACAACTATTATCTCAGTGACCTTAAACATTTACTAACCTCTTTGAAGTTGTTTCCTTATCTAGAAAAAGAGGTTCATACCTGACTCGTGGGGTTCTTGTGAGGTCTGAAGAAATTAAAGTGCCTACCACAGTGTCTGTATCTATAATCTAGAGATCTAGATCTGTCAATGTCTGTATTTGATCTATAGAGCTTGGATTCAATAATGAGTTGCAGTCCCCATACTAGTGTTACCCATGGTCTCTGATATTAACCAGTCCTGTAGCTCTTTTTCCCTCCTCTCAGGTTTGTCCATATCCTCTACTAGGTCCTGAAGGAAAGAAGAAATGCTAGGTTACATATATGTCATTCTCAGGAATTTTGAAGGACACTAGAAAATAGATTTAAAAAGCACTGACTGGGGTCTTTAGTACAGTAGCTAGTAGCCTTGGCAGACCATCTTCTAATATTCACCAACACCCAAAGAGAGGCATTATTTTGACTAAACATTTTTAATATGTTGAAGATTCTTAAGATTAATTGCTTAATTTAAAATTTATTATTACAACTCTAAGATGTTTTTGTTACTTGTAAATCTCTAGTATGATATACATGTTATATGTATTTTTCACTGGGACTTTTGGATTAAATAATTTTGAAACATCTGCTAAAGTGCCTCAACATATTTGTTTGGGGTGACTGACCAGGGACTGATAATGCTATTCATCCTTTTATGATGTCTGTTTTCTCATCCGTAAAACGAGGCATTGATCTCCAAGGTTCTCTGTCCTGATGGACTAGCTTAGGTTTTTATTTTGTAGTCATTTTTATATTGAAACATTTTGTTTTTTTAATAAATTTGAAGCATTTGGTTTTTATAGACCCAACATAAAAACTTTCACAGTTTTAAGAAATAGAAATAAAAAGTAAATTTTGGGAAAATGTGGAACATTCAGGTTGGGATTTACATAGTAATAATTTTGCTGTAATCGTATGGTCTAGAGGAAATAAGTTGTACAAGTCATGGGTTTTGAGAAACTTTGTGAGATCTTTATGGGCTCGGAGCATGAAACCGGCAGTTACAAATCCTTTGCTGCTGAGCCACAAGTTGTAACTAATTATCTGGCTTTCAGTAAGAAAACCTGTAATCTATATGCTTTTTAAAATCCACGTAGCCTCACCACAATAACTTCTCCAATTTGCCCATTTTAAGATCAAGTAATTTCTTTAAATCCCTGTAAATATGAGTCAAAAATGTTTTTATTTCTACAAGTAGATATTTCTAACTTCATAGGTACTTAAACATTTTGAGAAAAAATTTATTCTGGCAGGTTTTAAGGTTTTTCTCAAAGCCCTCTGTATTTTGTGCATTTTATCAGTATATTTACGTATGTATGTACATTTTTATTGGGGTATAATTGACATACAATGTTATCTTAGTCTCAGATATATAACACAATGAATTGAGATTTGCATACACTGTGAAATGATCACCACAGTAAGGTCTAGATAACATTTTTCACCGTACTTCCTTACAGATTTTTTCTTGTGTATTTATTTATTTTATTGGATCTTGTATGTTTATTTTAATTAATAAACATTTAATTATCTAATTAAACTTTTGGGGGGGGGAGGCAATGGTAGATTCACATGCAATTGTAAGAAATAACATTGGCTCTTTCTGTATGCCCTGTATTCAGTTACTCCAAAAGGTTATATCTTACAAAACTATAGTGTCACAACCAGGAGATTGGCATTCATGCAATCTACTGATTTTATTCAAATTTCCCACTTTCCTATATATTTATTTTTGTGTATATCTATCCATGTATATTTGGGTTATGTGAAATCTTATCCCATGTGTAGGTTTGTATATCCACCACTATAGTTAAGACACAGACGTTGACATCACTATAAGGACAAGGACCTCTGTTTTTATAACCACACTCACCTCCTTCCTGCTCCCTCTGCCAGTATCTGGCAACCACCAGTCTCCATCTCTGAAGTTTTATCAGTTCAAGAATTTTTATAAACAGAATTATATAGTATGTAATATTTTGAGATTGGCTTTTTTTTCCACTGAGCATAATTAACTCCTTTGAGATTCATCCAAATTGTTGCATGTGTCATAGTTCATTATTTTTCTTATTGCTAGATAGTATTTCATGATATGGATGTACCACAGTTGGTTCAACCGTTCACTTCTTGAAGGACATCTCAGCTTTCCTACTCTTTGTTTTGTTTTGTGTAGTTTCGTTTTTGGCTATTACAAATTAAACCTGCTATTAGCATTCGTGTGTAGGTTTTTTTTGTGAACATGCAGCTCTCTGGGATAAATGCCCAGTACAGTTGCTAGGTAATAACTGTATATTTGTTTTATAAGTGGTGTCCGTGTTTTACCACTTTCTGTGAAGTATGGTAATCTTATTTCCATTTAAATCCCTTTGCTTACCCACTTTTTTTTTTTTTAAAGATTCATCCACCCTTTTTTGGCATTGCCTTTTTTTTTTTTTTTTTTTTTTTTAGTTTCAGAGGTAGGATTTAGTGATTCATCAGTTGCATATAACACCCAGTGTTCATCACATCAAGTGCCTTCCTTAAGGGCCATCACCCAATTATCTCTTCCCCCATACACCTCTCCTTCAACCTCAGTTTGTTTGCCTAGAGTTCTGTGTCTCTTATGGTTTGCTTCTCTGTCAATTTTCATCTTATTTTTCCTTTCCTTTCCCTATGTTCATCTGTTTCTTAAATCCACATATGAGTGAAATCATATGGTATTTGTCTTTCTTTGAATTAATTCACTTAGCATAATACCCTCTAGTTCCATCCATGTCCTTGGAAATGGCAAGATTTTGTTCTTTTTGATGGCTGAGTACTATTCCTTTGTGCACATGTGTGTGCCCATGTATACCATACCTTCTTTATCCCTGTCGATGGACGTATGGGCTCTTTCCTGGCTATTGTGGACAGTGCTGCTATAAACATTGGGGTACATGTGCCCCTTTGAATCACTATATTTGTACCCTTTTCATAAATACCTAGTAGTGTAATTGCTGGGTCATAGAGTGGCTGTACTATTTTGCATTCCCATCAACAGTGTACGAAAGTTCCCCTTTCTCTGCATCCTTGCTAACATCTGTTATTTTTTTTAAGTAGATTTTGACTTTTTTTTTAAATGTATTTATTTATGATAGTCACACAGAGAGAGAAAGAGAGAGAGAGAGAGAGGCAGAGACACAGGCGGAGGGAGAAGCAGGCTCCATGCTTCCATGCTTCGGGAGCCCGATGTGGGATTTGATCCCGGGTCTCCAAGATCGCGCCCTGGGTCAAAGGCAGGTGCCAAACCGCTGCGCCACTCAGGGATCCCTAACATTTGTTATTTACTGAGTTGTTAATTTTAGCCAGTCTCATTGGTGTGAGGTGGTATCTCATTGTGGTTTTAATATTGTCTTGAATATCAAATGGTGGTATAATTTTTAATCAGATATGATTTTTTAATTTTTTTAAAGATTTTATTTATTCATGAGAAAGCAGAGACATAGGCAGAGAGAGAAGCAGGCTCCCTACTGGGAGCCCAATGCAGGACCCCAGGATCACAACCTGAGCCAAAGGTAGACACTCAGCCACTGAGCCACCAATCATACGTGCCCCAATCATATGATTTTAAAAACTCACAAAGAGATTGTCTTTTTGATTTATCTATATATTCATGCTCTTTCCACTGTTTTGTCTTGTTTCTCAGCACTCAGGTTTCCTCCTTTGATCATTTCATTTTTGTTTGAAGAAATTCCATTAACCATGCTCTAAAGGTAGATCTGCTAGGGACAGATTCTTTAGTTTTCCCTCATTTTGAGAATATCTTTATGTCCACTTTATTCATGAAAGACAGTGTTTTGAGACATAGAACTCATAATTGCCAGTTCTGTGGAGGAAGGGTTTGTGTTCAGTTCAGGGAGAAATTAGGCCTAACTGGGTAGCTTTCTGTTCTGAATTGAGAATTAGGGGTCATTTTGTGCTGTTGGGTGGGGAATCCCAGGACTCCTTGCTTTTATATTGTTCCTCTAGTTGTGGGTCTGTAAGTGGTTCATCCTCCTCTTCTACCTTTCACAGTCCTCCTTTGATTGCTTCCTAGGTTATTTCCAGAGTGTGTGATTGTCCAGGGAAGAACAGTAAATATGAATCTATGCCATTTTGTTTGGACCAAAAGTTCTCCTGTATTTTAATTTTATTTTTTTAATATTTTCTTTCTAACTCTACTTTCTAGGCTCTTTATTAGTATTTGTTTATAAAATATATTCAAGGGTAATTCACAGTTCAATTGCATGAGAAACCTTCTGAAAATTAGTGCTAAAATTATTTTCAGAATATTCAAGTATATTTTGCCATTGTTATTTAGGGAATTTATACCCAATCAAGATTAAATCCTTTTAAGACATTAATTTTATTGACTGCAGTATATTCCAGTTTATTCTTTGCTAGAAACAGAGCCTTACTCAGAATCATTTCTTGAATTTGGGGTTTTAACAATGGTAATAACTAGCGACAAGATTGGTTGCTGCGACAGATGGGAGAGACTGTGGTCTCACCTGTACCTTCTGTATGCATAGGTACACACACAGAACTGAGACACTATAATGAATCTGGTCCTGAGTACCTTCACCCCTCTGCCATATTCCCACTGACCATATCAAACTATTTAGGTATTAATGCCAACCTGGAGATAGGATTTCATTATTCTGTCATGAACATTTAAAGTTGGGCAAAGAAGTAAATCAATAGATGCACAGTACTTAAAAGTTTCCTGAATATGCAATTGGAAATAAAAATTAGATAATTTTTAAGAATTGGCTAATGAAGAGAAGAAGGTAGCTATCCTTGAGCTTACGCATATATAGAAATAATTTTACGAAAGCTTCATATATGAAAACCTCTGCAAGTTTTCATTTACGTATAAGTTAATATGTTTGAGATTCAAAGTGTTGATACCACAGGTTAATCTTTGTACATGGGGTTTTTTTTTTCAGTTTTACTCTAGTGATATAATAAACTGGAGAGTACTTGTAAATTGTTGGTACATTTGTACACTGCTTTATGTGATACTCTCTTAAACTCTGTTTCTATGTTTTCATGTGGTAAAGTCAAGGAATAAAAAAATCTTAGGGGATCCCTGGGTGGCGCAGCGGTTTGGCGCCTGCCTTTGGCCCAGGGCGCGATCCTGGAGACCTGGGATCGAATCCCACGTCGGGCTCCCGGTGCATGGAGCCTGCTTCTCCCTCTGCCTGTGTCTCTGCCTCTCTCTCTCTCTGTGACTATCATAAATAAATAAAAAATTAAAAATATATATATATATTTAAAAAAAATCTTAGAAGTTAATAATTTTTAATTTGAAAAATCACATCCAAATTTAATTGCTTCATTTTGGTTTTAGATATTTTTGTGTATTAACCTTTCCTAAATCATCCCCCCAACCCCCAGTTGAGCAGTAATCTTACAGTAATCTTACTAATAGTTTGGAAATGACTTTTGACTGCTACATCTTAAAGCAATATTGTATCCTTTGCACAATTTACATGATTATTCGTGGAATTCTGGTAGTCACTTTAAGGAACTATCTGGTTCTACTTACTGTCTTTGGAATTTTATTGTAACTAATATGATAAAAGTAATAAAAGTGTAAGCTATCCAAAAATATTCTTGAAATTCTAATTTAACTAAATTAAACACAGATTTTTGCGTTTCTTTATGAAAAAATACGTAAAAGTAATTTAGCATACAATTTTAGTTAAAAGATTAAATATATGAAGAGTATTTGAATCACAGGAAAGTAGAAGTTACAAGAAATATTATAAGGAAATGCCACTGGCAGAGTAATGGTAATTAATGTTTTTTTATATTTTAAAAGACAACTACTTAAGAAACCTACATTTAACAATAAGATTAATGTGAGTTTCAAATGACTATTACTAACCTACTTTAGCAAATGAATCCCTTACAGAAAAATAGAGAAGATTGAAGTTAATTAATTTATTTTGCTATAGGAAACCGTGTTTACTCTTTTCTGTATATCCTTCTTGAAATTTCAGGCCTACTTTCTTACTGTGATTCCTACCTTTTTCCAAAATAGGAAGGATAATGAGTTTGTCTTGATTCTTAGTGATTTGTACTCTTTCCCCAAAGACCCCCATTATTCCTTGGCTGCTGATCTTGTTCTATGTCTCATCCCTTTGTAGTAAAGATCTCAAGCAACTCATCTTGTAAGAGAGACAAACATCGGGCCTGCATGTTGTCATTATTAAGTGAACCTTTCTTTAAATCTCTTGTAAAATTAGATTTATCTGTGTTGATATACTTGATTTTTCTTTTTTAGTTAGTATTTGATGTATCTCATTCTGTCCTTTGAATTTAACTTTCCTGTATTCTGTTTTAGAAATATCTCTTCTATTTTTTAAAGCCATTTTATTTTATTTTTTAAAGATTTTATTTATTTATTTGAGAGAGTGAGCATGAGTGGGAGGAGGGGCAGAGAGAGAGGACTAAACAGACTCCCTGCTGAGCAGAGAACCCAAGAAGCAGACTCCTTGGCTCAGCTCCGCTTGATCACAGGACTCTGGGATCATGACCTGAGCCAAAGGCAGATGCTTAACTGACTGACTGAGCCACCCAGACTGCCCTTGAGGTATCTCTTCTAAACAGTGTATAATTGTTCTTTTTTTTTTTTTTTAATAATCTTTGTTTTTAATTTTCAGTAGTTTACTTTTAAAATAATGACTAATAGAATTTTATTATTTTCTATTTTTGTTTCTTACTTTCTTTTTGATTATTTTTATAATTCAGTTTTTTCCTCTCTAATTTAGGAGTACATCCTCTTGTTTCTGTTCTCTTGGTTGTTATTCTAAAAATTATAACATTCATACTTATCAAAGTAAAATTTAATATTATTTTCTCAGATACCTTGGGATCTTGGAACATTTCAACTTCATTTTCTGTACTTCCAATTTATATATTTTTGGTATTGTGCACTTTTAATCTTTTTAAACCCATAATACAATATTGTTAACTCTGTGGGCACATTCATTTAGGTTTACCATCATATTTTCCACTCTTCATTCTTCATTCCATCTTGCATTTCACCTTTTAATTGGTTGCCTTGCCTTCACCTGGAGGCACATTTTAGGAGTTTCCATGATTTTAGGATCTCCTGGTAGCAAACTTTTGGTTGTTCTTAGTTTAGAAATGCATTTAATTCATCCTCAGTATTAAAAGATTGTTTTTCTTTGTGTACAGTTCTGAGTTAACAGTGATTTTCTTCAGTACATTGAAGCTATCTTTTCACTATTTTATGGCTTTCCTTATTCTTAAGAAATCTGTAGGTCCAACTGCCACTTGTTGGAAGGTAATGTGTTTTCTTCTCTAGCTACTTTCAAGAATTGTTTTTATCTTTTGTGGGCTACACTTTCACTATGACGTGTCTAGGTATGGATTTCTTTTTATTTCTCCTTCTCTGGATTTATTTACCTCTTTAATTCTGTGGTTTATTGTTTTTCATCTCCTCAAATGAATTCCCATCTGTTATCTCTTCAGATATTGCTTGTGCCCCCTTTTGTCCATCTCTGTTTTCCTTCTAGATCTTTGATTAGAAATATGTTCAATCATCTCTTTCACATTTTCCATGTTTCTGCATTTTGGGTTGTTTCCTCAGAACTATTCTCACATTCCTTAATTTTCTCTACATGTGGGTCCAAGCTGCCATATAATTTTTAATTTTACATTTTTAATACTAATATTTTTAGCCTGCAGATAGTTTTAAGTTTTACTTTGTTTCTAAACAAGTCAAGCATGGTATATTATTCAGAGCACTATAGGAAATTCAGTGTTTTCAAATAAAATAATATGGTTTTAAATAAATTAATGGGCTGTTAGAAAAACTCATTAAATTTGAAATTGAAAAATAAATGCTAATAGGTAGTAATAATGTAAATAATACCTCATAATACTGAATACTGTGTCCCAGGCACTGTGCTGAGTACTTTACAGATGACCTCATTTGATAGGTACATCACCTAAGATACAGGGAAGGGTGATGGTGCTTTGCCAGATGTTAAATTATTTCTAGAGGAAGAGGAGGTCCAGATTTTATATGGAATCTTTATTTCTTAACAGCTTTATTGATGTATTGACATATATTAAAACTGCATTTATTAAAAGTATAAAATATATTTTTTCATATATGTGTCCGCAATGGGAGCATCACCAGAGTCGTGATAATAAATAATTCATAGCCCCTGTAGTTTCCATGCGCCCTTTTTCATATTCTCTCTCCCAGCCCTACCCAACTTGCCATCCCCAAGTGGACACTCCAGTTTGCATTTTCTAGAATTTTCTATAAAGGGAATCCTACAGTTACTCTTGTATGCTGTTTTCACTAAGTGCATATATGTATTTTTAGTATTATCCATTCTGTGTGCATAAAAGCATGGCACCTAAAAAAAAAAGGCCACACTTTTTTAACAACCAACTTAATTTTAACCATTTTTGTTTCATTGAACTTTAACTCCTACACTAGGTAAATGGAAGCTTTTATCTTTCATAAAAATGCTGAATAACTTAATTTTTTAAACCATTCATTAACTTTACTCATATGTGCATATAAAATGTTACTAAGAATAGCATTTACTGGCTTATGAAATCATTTTTGCCTTGAATCAGTTTTACTTTTCCTTATATCTTCATGGGATAAGGTAAGGATGCTAACAATAGAAATAACTTCACTTAGAAAAATAATAGTAGGGATCCCTGGGTGGCGCAGCGGTTTGGCGCCTGCCTTTGGCCAGGGCGCAATCCTGGAGACCCGGGATCGAATTCCCACATCGGGCTCCCGGTGCATGGAGCCTGCTTCTCCCTCTGCCTGTGTCTCTGCCTCTCTCTCTTTCTCTCTGTATGACTATCATAAAAAAAAAAAAAAGTCTAAAAAAAAAAAAGAAAAATAATAGTAATCTGCCACCTGTAGTTTACTTCAGATTCTCTTTGATTTTTGTATCACCTGGATTCCCATTCCTATCATTTCATTTTCCTCTTTGCATTTCCAGTGAAAATGTGAAGGAATCTAATGGGATTGAAATGATTACCTATTTGACTCTTTTCATTTGAATCCCTGTCTTATTCAAAATTTGTCAAGACAACAAGGTCTTTGACTTTTCACCTAATATGTATTAAAGTCTCAAAAATAAAAGTTAATGGTAATGATTTAAAAGTACTCTTTTTATATTTCTATTGTAATATGTACCAATTTTGATATTTGTGAACACCATTATATTATTTGGGGGCAAACACTAGGATAGAAGGGATATACCATTTGTAATTTTATGAACTGGAAGATAGCACATATGCCAAAATGGTTAATGCATAGTAAGTATGCAATAAATATTTGTCTAATGAATTTTAAAATGTATGTAATAGATCATTATAAAACAAATATTACTCATTTTTGGCTTAAGTTGAGAAGAGAAATATGATTAGTTTCTAGTAAAAGTCTAGATGTTACTTTCTTCATATGAATAATAGTGGAGTCTTGTATTCCCTGTGGTGAATCTCTTCTGAAGTGTGGCTTAGAAGCTGGGCAGGTAATAAACAGAAGTGGTTCTAGAGGTGAGGTCAGTGAATCTAGGAAAAGTTTGTAAAATGATAGTAGTATAAAGAAGCACTTACTTTTGTGCTTCATATTGAAAGGAACTTTCATTTATTCATTTCATGTCATTCATTGTCTGATGCTCCATTCTTACGGTGATCATAGGAGATCCATTAAGGTTTGGCTCTTTTCCTCTGTCCACCCTTTAACAAAGGCTAAGATATAAATGTAAATTTGTTGTCAAACAATAGGATTGCCTTCTAATGATTTTTATCCCCTTAGAAAATCTATGTCTGATGACTAAGTTTCTAGATAGGTAGCAAGTGTTACCAGTTCATTAATTTTGGCTATTTTTTAAACTTTTCCTATCACTTATTTATATAATTATTTGAATAAAGGAATTGATTTCCCTTCAGATACAGTTTATGAACTTCAAACACACCAGTGTCTCATCTAGAACACTTGATGTATATAAGTACTAAAAACAAGTTTAAAAATTTCATGTCACAGTTTGGAAAATTAAATGGAAGTTGAAAGCTCAGTGAGACTAGGGGCAGCAGTGGTAAGATCTGGTTCGTGTAGCCTATAGAGTCAGGACTCCAGAGCAGTTTTTGGGTGGCCCTTCAGGAACTGGCTGTTAGCTTTTAAGTTTTTTGTAGGGTTTTGTAGATTTTCCTATAGGTGATCAGTATCTCAGGAATATGATTAGAATTAATTATAAGGAGACAGATATGTAAGCCAGAATGCCAGTTTATTGATAAATATTGTTAAGCAGACTAGATATTGAAAAAATTAAGCAGATGAGACATTTAAGTTTACTGATCAGTTCAATAAACTCAGTAAACTAAATAAATAATCATAATAATAAATCAGTTCAGTAAACTCAGAATTAAAATACTGATTATTTAATAGGTATGATTTATTAGGCAGTTCCTCTGTGCTTGGCATTGAAATAGTACCTTGACTTTCTGCTCATTTTTTGTCATCTCATAAATACTTAGAACATACTACATTGTTGGTTTGTTGTTATTCTGATTTTTAGTTTTGAAAATTGAGGCTCAAATTGTTGAAGTGACTAATCTGAATTGTACTAAGTCGAAGAAGATAGGTCTTCCTAACTTTGTTCTTTCTTTCTCATCTGAAATTAGAAGATTAAGCTTGGAATCAGATAGGTTCAGGAGTGGGAGTGGGAAGGAGATTATTGGATGATCTTAATACCTTGCGTGACAGCTAAACAACTCCACCTCCACAGTGAGACTTACTCAGAAAGGGCAAAGAGTCTTTTCGTCCTGTTGCTGGAGGCATACCGCCAGTTCTGTTCTCGGGAATGCTTCCTTTTTTACAGATCATCCCCATTCAATCAACACATTCTTTTTTTCAGACAGAAGTCTAATACAACTCATTAGATGTTAGCTCTCTAAGCTGTGATCTCAGTTTAGTTACGATTTTCAAAAGTTTTGGAATTACAGTTAGGAAACCTAAATCCTAGCCAATTGAGTTTCTGGCACTGTCCAGTCATTATCACTTCAGGCAAGTCAGTGAGCATCTGGATTTCCACATTGGTTAAATTAATTACCTCAATCTAGCAATTTTCTAATGAGGGTTTGCAAACTTTTTAGTAAAGAGCCACACTAAGTATTTTAGGTTTTGCAGGCAGAGACAAAATGGAGGATATGTTATATAGGTACTTCTGTAAGTAAGAGAGAAGACTGTTATCTCATTCCAGTCTGTTTGCGTGGTGTGAGGTCATCATATTTTGTGGGCATGTTTTGTGCTCAGTTACTATCAGCTGGACACATGCTGGAGACAAAGAGGGAAGGGGCCTGGCAGGCAGGGCAGACAGGGTGACTACTGTGGTCATTTTCACTCTGTTGCAGTGACATTCGGGTCCCTGTGCATTCTTTGCTCCTGGACAACCCAGGTGTCTCAACAAATTTCAATGGATTGCTAGTATACAGACCACATCCTGTGATTTGCAGCAACCCCCTACCATCCCCACTCCCTACAGTCTTCAAATTTAAAAATACTAGAAAAACTTCATGAGTTGGAAATTAAAGAATTCTAAAATGTCTTGGGGGCCAAAGAAGAAATCAAAAAAGAAATTAGTACTGGAGTGTATAACTACTTCCAAGATAGTAGAGCAAATGATAAAATGGGGAAGTATTATAATTCATTTCAGTAAAAGGCAAGAAAAAAGGGTGCCTAGGTGGCTCATTTGTTTGAGCAATCTGGCTCTTGATTTTAGCTCAGGTCATGATCTCAGGGTTCTTGGATTGAGCCCAGCTTCAGGTCCCACATTCAGCAGGGAGTCTGCTTGAAGATTCTCTCTCTCTCTCTCTGCCCCTCCCTCCACTCATGTGCACACTCATGCTGTCTTAAATAAATAAATAAACAAACAAATAAATCTTTCTTTTTTTAAAAGGCAAGAAAGACTAATCGAAGAAAAACAAGTAGAAAGGTTAACGATGGTAGGGATAAAATTTTAGAATGTCATTACAGTACAAGCAAATGGAGCATATAGTCTAACTAAAAGATAAAGACTCTCAGACTGCCTATAAAAAGATAATCCCACTACATATTGTTTACATAACTGTCAAAAGTTAAGAAAATGTAATATTTCAAAAGTAAAATGTTAAAAAAGGAAGAAAAATTATCACCTAAGAGAATATTGATACAAGTATATTAATATTAGAAAAAATACATTGTAAGGCAAAGGCATTACTATAGAAAGCAACCATTAGATAATAATGAAAAGGTTTAATTTGCTAGCAAAACAGTGATTTTTAAGTGAATGCACTTAATAACAGGATCAAAAATATAAAGCAAAAATTAAGTTACAAAAAGAAAAGGACAAACTTCTCATAATGGGAAAATGTTAATGCCTTTGCCAATTTTGATAGATAAAAAATGGAGTATGTAAGATTTCAACTCTGCAAATAAGCTTGATCTAATAGACATGTAAAACAGCATACAACAGCTGCAGAATGCATAACTCTTTTCACACAACATCTATAAAAAACATTTCAAGGCATAACCTAATTTGTGATATTGAATTAAAAATTAAAGTCTTAGGGTTTTGAGTGAGAGCTTCATATTTTGATGTATTAACACAAAATGTTTTTTCTAATTAGCAAAAATGCTTCATATTTGCTAAGTATAGAATTTTCTGTATATAAAATACTATGGTATCTACCATCTGTTCATTTTTTAATTTGTTAATAAAGTAATGACAGCTGACTGAACACTGCATAACACTTTTCTCTTTAGAATTTTAACAGGAGACAGAATGGTGTATGTGTAGTATAGTAGGAGGAGCAGGGACTCTAGGTTTGAAATCTTGCTAAGCCACCTGCCAACTCTAGGATCTGGAGAAAATTACTTAACACCTTTAAGGATCATCTATAAAGTGAATGTAATAATGTCCACCTTCTAAGATTTTGAGGAATAAATGAGATACTGTGTATCAAATCCTTGGTACCAAGCAAATCATTACTGCTATTATTTTTAATCACTCATAGAATGTTTACCAAGCATCTGCAAAATATTAGTCTCAAATTGAGTATTTTTAATTGCTAAGACTTGTGATTAGGTATTACAGATTTAAAAACTCTTATCCCTTATGTTGACACAAAGCAAAGTCTCCATATCTTTTCTTGTTGCCATTGTTGACCTCTTCTTCTGTTGTCCAAGAGATGAGAATAAGAAATTGGGGGGTAGGGAGAAGAGATTGTGCTGCTCAAGGAATTCCAGCTCTTGGATCAGCTTGCTTTTTGGATATTAGCATACATAATGCTTTTGTTGGGCTTATGAATGTAAAGTTATCTTATATTTTGGTTTGACCTGTCAAAATGCACTTTTGGTTTTGCCAGTATTTTTTTTTTTAAGATTTTATTCATTTATTCATGAGAGATACACAGAGAGAAGCAGAGACATAGGCAGAGGGAGACATAGGCAGAGGTGTTCAACTGCTAAGCCACCAGGTGTCCCAGGTTTTGACAGTATCAATCCTTTGGTGTTTTCCTGATTACCTAGTTGGTGATCAGTTTTAAAGCAAGACTAAGCCCAGGTCTGAAGGATGTATTTCTCTCTCATCTAACCAGCTACCCAACTCTGGAAAAGGCCCACATCTACGTTTTAACTGCTCAGTTCTCAAGGGAGTGCAGATTTGATATTCTTAAGTGTTACAATAGAAATTCCCTAAGATTCTGAGTACAGAAGGAATATGCTTTAAAGATTAGCAATCATGTGAATCATTAATGAAACAAACCATCTTTGGTGGAATCCTTAAAGACTGATAATTAATTTAACTAGTACTTCAAGCATATATACAGATTTCTGTATACCAATTTCAAAGTTATATTTTCTGCAGTTATTCATATGATTTCAGTTATATGTCTTTACTAAAAGGACTACAGAACATTTTAGATTTGAGAGCTTCACGTAATCTCATCAAAACAGCTCATAAAAATGTTTTTATTTTATTTTTTTATTTTTAGATTACCTCTTTAGTGACCCTCCAGCTCTTAACCCTGGTTGGCCATGATGATCAGCTTGATGGACCAAAATACAAATGCACAGTATCTCTAGAGTTCATCAGAGCTATTGCTAGGTAAGCATAGAATAATCGTTAATGTAAAATGTCTTGAATTATGTAAATGATATACTAAATATAAAAATTAAATGTTCTTCCTAATGTAATGTCATTAGTCATTTAAGTAAGAGAAGATCATTTAAGTGCCAAGAATGAATCAGTTTCACTATAGAATGAATCCTCTCATCACTTTACAAATGACATAAAATTGGGAGAAGTAGCTAATCTGTTAGATAACAAAAAGGAAGATTCTGAAAGACCTTAAAAGACTGGAAAATAGTCCCATAGAAGCAAGGTAGGATTTAACAGACAGTTGACTACAAAAAACACAGATGTCCTAAAACAAAGTAGGAGAGGCCTGGCTTAAGACCTGAGTATTTTAGCTGGCTGCAAGGTTTCAACAATCCTGGTGTCTCATTCCCGGGATGTAATAGGTGTGCTCTGTTTTCCTATAGGCATAACAAATCTGGTGTGCTGTCCTGTGCTTTGCGCTTTAACAGGGGCATTGATAAATGGGCACATGCCAAGGGGTGACAGGAGGAGAGTGGTGGAATGGTAGAATGAGGAGTCAAGTCACTTCCCTGACTGACAGACAGGGTAGGAGAGAAAAACCCTAGGAAGGATATAGTCACTGTCTATCGAGTATATCAGGGACTTTCTTATACAGTATGGATGAGACTACTGAGTAGTTGTAGACCATTAGAAGTTCTAAGGAAGAAAGTATGTCTGTCAAAATAAGAGCTGTCTAAAAATGTAACAAAGTTTCCTCACAAAGAAGTCTACTTACTGTCATGAAAAATGTTCCAGCCATTTATACTAAATCACCTCATCTCATGGTTGCAGCTGGCTAGCAGTCTGTCAGGCCTTATAGTAGCAGTAACATGTGTGGAGACTGGTAGGTGGAACAAGACAGTCTGTAAGACAGTGCTTTTCCAACTCATCTGAATATGAAGATTTAATTTTAATATCTTTCAAAATTAATCTTGAAAATATTTACATATATTTCAAAATTATATATAGGCATGAAACATTATTTATTCAGGCTTAAAATAGTGCTTGACATGGGTATGGATTTGCAGGTCTCCTCAAATGAAGTTAAGAGCTTTCTAAAGTTGTAAAGTCTGTAGGTTGGCATCCTCTGCCCTGAAGTCTCTTCTGTGTAGAGGAAAAAGTTCTGTGATATTATGATGCAGGTATTTGAGATATTTTGGTGGCATGTGGACTCTGAAACATAAAATGGGTGTTTTGAAATGTGTTGTTTTGGCAAAACTGGGCAAACTCTTACCCAAAAAAAATTGAACAGAAACTTTGAGTGTATTCAGTGTGGCTGTAAAGCAGTACCTTTCTTTTTCTAAACAATGATTTTAAAAACTTCTGTATCTAAGAGCCTCCATCAAAGACATAATTTTTTAATGAAACCTATTTCTTCCAGGGATTTCATCATTACTCTGAATGTGTTGGGTTGTGCCCCAACATAAACATATACAGGACAGAAGCTTATGAATCTCCAATATGATAATATATAGTAAACCAAACAGAAACTTAATTCATAGCATCAGTGATATTAAACACATCCAGAGAAGTGCACTTCCATTTATCACCTGAGAAGGGAACAGAACTTGTAGACCTTGGATTCTGTCCTAGAACTTGGAAACTCTACAACTTGCTTTGTTACTCGTTTTCTCTTCCTTGCTTTCCATGGGCAGTGTCCAAAGAATAACCACTTCCTTCTTCCTACATCTTCCCTCTTCCGCTCCCTTATCCCCATGTTTTGTGTTCCTTTTCTGCTCATTTAGTCTATTTTTTCTTTCTCTCCCTCCCATATCCTGCTGTCTTCTAATATCCTTCCTCATTGCCTTAATGAAAACCTGACTCTTAACTGGGGACACTCCTTCCCCTGAAGTTACCTGTAGTGGTAGCTACTTACTATCTCAAACGCTAATCGTCAAGGTTGGATGCTCCTGAAGTGCCAGCCTTCCTTCTTGTTGCCACTTCCAGATTGCGTCAGCCCCCCGCTTGTGGAAACGTGGACTTCTTTGAGACTTGTACAATCTGGCTGTTTCCCCATTTTCCTTTTGTTTGATTAACTTCTAGCAGCCTCCCACCCATTCCACCCTATTCTGTTGAAGAATAGAACACATGATTCACAGGCTTCTTTTTGAAGATTCTTGACTCTATTCAAATGAACTCTGTTCAGCATTCATTCTTTTGAAGAACAAAATTGAAACCATCAGTTGAGAACTGCTTTAGCTACTACCTACCTGGTGCTCATCTTCTCTCTTTCCTTTTTCAGTAGGGTGGGGTCTCTCTTCCCCTTGTGATCTGAATTTTATCTCCTACATTTTCTCCAGCACCTTTTTTGAAATGTTCTCAGGCTGTTTATCTTCTCAGTGGCATCTAACACTGGTGACCACTCCCCTTCTTAAAACTCTCTTTTCTAAGAGCCCATGATTCCACTCTTCTGGTTTTCCTCTTTAATTTTTGGTTTTTTTCTAAGACTCCTTTGCCAGCTTATCCCTTTTACCCGACCTTTAAATGTAGCGGGTCCTTAAGACTTGGCTCATTCCTCTCTTCATACCGTACTTCTTCCTTAGGCAATTTTAGCTATACCCATGACTTAAACTACCATCTCTGTATTAATAACTCCTCAGTTTTTAAAGGCCAGACCTTTATTCTAATATTTTTGACCTTTATTGGATGTTTCTCAGCTACATCAATACATTTCCAAAACTGAACTCAGGAATTCTAACCTTTACTTCTGCCTGCCACCAAAAAAAAAAAGAATGACCCAGCTTTCCTCCAGTGTTGCCTGTTTCAGTGGTTAACATTACAGTCGGCCACATCATACAGGCCTGAAACCTAGAGTCATTCTTGACATTTCTCTCCCACACTCAAACAGTATCCAAGCATTAGTCCTTTTGACTACTAAGTCCCTCCTATAGATCTCAAATTTGTTCACTTTTACCATTTGTAATGTTACTCCTCTAAACCAGCCACCACCATCTCTTCTCTAATAGTCTCCTAATTGGTCTTTTTTTACTCTTATCCTTTATAATTTGTTGTCCACACTATAGCCAGAATGATCTTATACAAATTTAATGGCACCCTCCTACTTAAAAGTCTTCAATGTATCTTTTTGAATTAGTGTTTTTATTTTTTTTTTATAAATACTGAATAGTGGCATTATTATATCTCATGGTATTTCTATTTTTAATTTTTTGAGGAACCTCTGTACTGTTTTTTATAGGGGCTGCACCAACTTCTATTCCTAGCAATAGTGCATGAGCATTCCCTTTTCTCCATATCCTCACAAGTACTTGTTATTTCTTGATACTAGCCATTCTGACTGGTGTGGGGTATTATCTCATTGTGGTTTTGATTTGCATTTTCCTAATGGATTCATTGAGCATCTTTTCATGTGGCTGTTGGCCATCTATATATCTTCTTTGCAAAAGTATCTGTTTAGGTCCTCTGTTTATATTTTAATCTCTTTTAATCTTCTTTTTAAAAAATCATCTTTTAATCCTCTATTTTTTACTTGGGATTGGATTTTTTTTTTTTGTTGAGTGGTGTAAGTTCTTTATATATTTTGGACATTAACTCCTTGCAAAAAATAGCCCACTAATTTGAAAAGATATACGCACCCCTATGTTTATTGCAGTATTATTTTCAATAGCTAAGATATGGAAGCAACCCAAGTGTCCTTTGATAGATGAATGGTTAAAGATATACATAAATGCAATGGACTCATTCATATAAAAAATCTTGCCATTTCCAACAACATCGATGGATCTAGAAGGTATTATGCTAAGTGAAATAAATCAGGCTGAGAAGAGAAATAATGATTTCTCATTATTTGAATGAAATGATGAAAATGAAATTATATGATTTCATTTATATCTGGAATCTAAAAAACAAACTCTTTAAAAACAAACAACAAATTGGTTATTTCCAGAGAAATGGGTGGGGGAGACAGATGAAATAGATTAAAAGGATTAAGAGGTGCAAACTTCAAGTTACAAAATAGGTAATTCATGGAGATGAAAAATACAGCTTAAGAAATAGTTAATAAGATTGTGATAATGTTGTATGGTGACTACACTTAGTGTGTGAACCCTGAGTAATGTATAGCATTGTGGAATCAATATGTTGTACTCCTGAAACTAATATAACATTATACATCAATTTTACTTTAAAAAAGAAAAAACAGAGTCCTCAGTAGTTTCCTATGACTTTTGGGATAAAAAAACAAGAATCTTTAATGTAGCCTATGAAAGCCCCTATGATTTGGCCCCTGCTGCATCATTGTGTTGCCCAGCCACTTCTAGTACGAAACTGCTCCCCCAGGTGTCTGTTCTTTAACTTCGCTGGCTGTTTTTTAGTTCTTCATATTCACCATTCTGCTTCCTATCTTTGCAAACGCAGCACTTTACATCTCTTCCTCCTTTATTTAGCTAACTGCTGCATAACCTTTAGATTTCAATTTAAATGAAAAGAAGCATTCTTAAACATACCATGACCGCCATCATCCCCCCACTCCAGTCACACTATGTAGGTATACAGGTCTCATTGTTTTCTTTTGATACTTACCATAATTATAATTAATTACTTAATAATTAGAGTTCATCTTTCTTTCTACAGTATAAGTCCCTGAAGCTCAAAACAGAGATTGTCAAACACTGCCTTACCTCAAACTTAAACAATGCTTTAAACTTAGTATGTGCTAAATACATAAATAGTTCATGTTTTCCTATAGTGATTAACATTAAGGCTTCAGACGAAAGGAAGCTTTGTAGGCTTGTTTTTTGGGCAGCAACAAGAAGGGCGCTAAGGAGACAGAGCTTCATTCCAAATCAAGGTGTGGTAGAGATGAGAGATCTCAAGGATGGTTACCATAGAAGAGGTAGATATGTCAAGTTCCAGACTCCTGTGGTAGAGAATGAATGATTAGATCAGAGGACACAGCTTAAATGTCCAAAACAAGGGAATGAATCAGTAGTTTATTGTATGTACATTCTTATTTTTTTAAAAACCACTATGCAGTTACTAAAAATCATACTTTTGAAGCATAAAAACACAGAAAAATACTAGTGAAAAATACAAGCTTAAGTTGGTAAAGCAGTTATATATAGGGAGTTATATATCAAAAAAAAAAGTAGGAATATCTAAGGGAAGGGAGTAATGATCAAAACAGGCAACTGATGCCGAGAAATCAAGCAGAGTCCATCTGATTTAATGATAAAATGGTCATTTGTAACTTTATCAGGAACACTTAAGGAATACAGTGAGTTAGAAGTCAGATTATAGCATACTTATATAGTATTTATAAGAAAATTGATGCAGCAAATAGAATACTTTTAATTCATTTGTTTACTTAACATTTGTTGTGTTGCCCATTATAATCACTCTGCTGGGCTTGCTGGGCTTTGAGGATATAGTGAAAGATAGAACAGATCTGTATCCTATCCTCATGAACCTAGGATTTTGTTGTTGCTGTGAAGAGAAGAGAGGATTGTTACCTACTGAAGGGGTTGTGGAGTTGTGAGAGGGTTGTTATTTAAAGGTTTGAACATATTTAAGTGCCAAATGGGAAAGGGATGATAGAGGAGAGTTAATGGTACAGAAGACAGAGAGAGATTAAAGCCTGAAATGGTATATTAATATGGGATCTTTCAACAGAGTTGAAAGAAATAGCCCTAGATGAAAGAGGGGACTCTGTGCATTATAACATGAGGAAGAAGTGGATTCAGATGGAGCCAAGTTTAGAAGTTTGGTGGCAAGAAGTTGAGGGAATTCTGATGTATTCTATTTTGCCTTTAAAGGAGTAGACAAAACTGAGACCAAGGATAAGGTAGTAGCAGTTTGAGAGGAACGTGGATATTTGAAATAGCTGCTGTGGGGAATGGAGGAAGGTGCTATCAGGGGAAGGAACTAGCTGGGAGTACTAAAGGCCCATTTAAGGTTCCTGACCTTGAATTTACAGAGACACCAATCTGTGAAACTTAGAATCTTCTCTAATAGCATTCCATGGGCTAAATACTGGGATAGCAAAGGGATAGTGTTCAGTAGTTCAGAGCCTAGCACGGAATACTCAGTAAGTGTTTGTGGATCAGGAGAAAGTGAGGGGGTTTGTGAACTGGTTGTGTCAAGTGTTCCAGAAAGCTTAGAGAAAGAGCTTGGTGATCAGAGAATAGAATGCCTGAATTTATGTTTTTAGAGGTAGAATATTTCTGAATATGATCATGAGAGTAGAAAAGGAGGTCATTTGGAGGTAGGAAAGACAGATGTGCAGTGAGGTCACTAAAGGCTGATGCTGATCTTGGGATGGAGAGGAACACTGAACTGAATGCTGCATAATTCAGTGACTAAGACAGAGTGGCAAGGGGACACAGGGTGGTGAATGGAATAATCTGAGTCTCGGAGGAGAGCAGAGCTTTTTGCATCAGGATAGCGACCCCCACCCAACAGGACTGCCTGGAGTCTAACCTTATTGGAAAGAGTTGAAGAGAGGCAAGGTCCTTTAGGGAGCCAGATTTCCGTTAAGCCCAGAAGAGAAAAAAACATTCATAGAAGAGGTGGAGGACATAGAGAACTTTATTGACCAAGGAATGGTGGAAAAGTTTGTACAGAGAAGCAGTAGGAGTCCTTAAAGGAAGCACAAAATAAGGAGGTAGAATATGGGAGAAGACAGATGATGAGAAGCTTATTAAATACTGTCCTTGGGTTGTTCTTAATGTGAATGGTAGTTTTTTTTAATTTTTTATTATTTATGATAGTCACAGAGAGAGAGAGAGAGAGGCAGAGACACAGGCAGAGGGAGAAGCAGGCTCCATGCACCGGGAGCCCGATGTGGGATTCGATCCCGGGTCTCCAGGATCGCGCCCTGGGCCAAAGGCAGGCGCCAAACCACTGCGCCACCCAGGGATCCCGTGAATGGTAGTTTTAAGTTTCTTTCTTACACAGTCATTGGGGAAGACAACATAAAATAACAAGGTTGCTTGAAGTTGTCCCATTGCAAGTTGTAAGTGGACCCAAACCAAAAAAGAACCCAAACTGCCCACAAAAGTAGAATGGAATAAAATAGTATCCCATGAGAAAAACAGCATTTCTTTTTTTAAAAAATATATTTTATTTAAATTCAATTTGCCAACATACAACATCCAGTGCTTATCACATCACGTGCCCCCTGAGCGCCCATCACCCAGTTACCCTGTGCCTACCCACCTCCCCTTCTGCAGCCCTTTGTTTGTTTCCCAGAGTTAGGAGTCTCTCATGGTTTTTCTGAAAAACAGTATTTCAGTGTAGTAAAAGAATCAATAAAGTGAAATAGGGGATAAAGGCAAAATTAAATCCTTAGATATGCCATTTAACTAACTTGTATTAAAGTATTCCAGATTCTAATTTAAGAATTAATTATCCCTAGGCAAATTGTCACTAATATTATTTGGGCTTATCCTGTTTTTTTTATATGCTTACTTTAGAAAATAACTCATTTCAGTGCTATGAATCTTCTGTAGTAAATGAAAACTATCCAGAATCTTAAAATCATATTTATATAAATTTAATATGCATCTGAAGAGAAAGCACATAGAAAGTACATAATTGTCTTTATAGAAATTTAAAGTGTTTTTTACAGTGAATTGTTTGTCTCTGAGTCCTGTAAAGCTCAAAGTTATCTTTGGAATGTGTGACATAATTTTTGATGTTTTCCTTGTAGTTATTCTTTCAAAATCTGCCATATCTTAGAATAATAAATGTGGGACCAGATAGCAAGTCACCTGTTTGTTTACACTGGGCGAGGGGATGGAAGGATGATAAAGACATTCGTACATCTTGGGCAGTAAATGTTTCTTAAAGGAATGATCTTACATACTCAATTCCTGAATAATTTACTGTCTTGAAAAAAATCCAAAAATCTTAATGGTATCATTCAGTTTGCTTGAGTACCTTTTAGTGGCAAAGCAGAGAAATGAAATGTAGTGAACTTTTATAAATGAATATACCTAAATAGTGTAGTGTTTTTAAGTCAGTCCATTCGTTCTATCAAAAAACACTTTATTGCAGAAACTCAAAGTTACACAGCTAGATTGAGTAAAGTAAAGGAGTCCTGCCACTAACAAATCACAGCATTTCATTTGTTCATGTTCTCTTCTAGTCCAGGTCATACAGATGCTTCTCCTGTGCTGTCACTACCGACTTGTAATTCTGTTCTCCTTTTCCCTCTTAGTATTGTAGGTGTGTCTTTGTATTAGTCATTTTGTGTGATTGTCTCTTACAATAATTTCTAATCATGTAGTTTTGAAATGTATGTTTTAATCTTACCTGCATCTAAATTTTTTCCACACTATGTCAAGAAACCGCAAAACAAAACAAAAACAAACAAACAAAAAAACAAAAACCGCAAAACAGGGAACCCTGGGTGGTGCAGCGGTTTGGCGCCTGCCTTTGGCCCAGGGTGCGATCCTGGAGACCCGGGATCGAATCCCTCGTCGGGCTCCCGGTGCATGGAGCCTGCTTCTCCCTCTGCCTGTGTCTCTGCCTCTCTCTCTCTCTCTCTCTGTGACTATCATAAATAAATAAAAAAAATTAAAAAACCGCAAAACAATAAAAGTTAACATTAAGTCCACCTTAACTCATTACTTTAGGTTTATAACCTTAAGACCCAAAGTTATGGTGGTGGGTATATGTGCCTGGAGAAATATACAAATACCCCTTCTCTTTTTGCCTGTGGTTAGAAATAGCCTTTATGTCTGTTTCCTTCAAAGATCCTCTAAAAAGACATCGTTTCAACCAGTGTGATTTATGTTTTTTTGGCAATTTAGTCCAACTGGAAGTTTGTATTAATTATGACTTTATTTAAAAAAAATGTTTAGTGGTACTTTGTTGCCAGTATATTTGGAAGGTCCTAGAATTGAACAAAAGAAAAACATTAAAATAGATTGAGATGATAACCATACATTTTATGTCGTTATGCCTGAGATTTTTTTTTTTTGAGTAATTGTTTTTAGTTGTTTTATTACTGTTAATGATAACAGGATTGTCTTGGCAGTGTTTTTTTACCATTTGGAAAGGCTTAGTATTCTTCAGAAGCACTATTGTAATGAAACAAGTAAGGTATTCTTTGGTCCTACATTAGGTACCACAATAGCTGGAGCAACTCATTTGAGCTATTTTTAAATGTGTTTTCATAAGCAGTATTCATAGTTCCCTGTTCCAAGTTTTAAACAATATTTAATATGTCAGTCATTTGCTTAGAAACTTTTTTAGAAAATGTATTACAAAATGATAGACAAAAACATTAATCGATGATGGTTTAATAAATAAGAGTGTGCAATTAGTGAATCTTTAAAAGACTGTTCTCCCATGGATGATTATTTTTGCAGAATTGAATATGTTAAGGCTTTAATTTTATACTTATCGCTAGATCATTATAACTAATTATTTTGACCACTTATTCAAATAAAAAACCTCCAAGTCTGAATATTTATAGTGAAGAATGAGTTTGGGGGAAGGAAAATAATTATATGGCTCTGTCTCTCTGCTATTTTATTCTGCCTGCCATCAGAGTACAAAAATATACATTCACATCGTCTGTTTGTTGTATCATATTCTTGGATCATACAGATTTAGTTACAATACACATACAGGTCACCAGTGTTAAAAGACTGAAAAGAATGAGAGCTACAAATGAGGACAGATGAGCTATGCATTATGTAATGATAAAACAGGTGTTTGGGAAGATAAACAGTGTTCAGAAGCAGAGAAGATTTAAATACTTTTGCATCTCTAATTACTTTATTCTGGTTATTAGACAAAAAGCAAATAGCTTTGAAATGAAATCTAAACTTTCTGTAGTGCAATTGAAATACAGAATATTGAATAGTTCTAATTCTAACTTTGTTTCCTTTTTTCTTTCAGAGAAGCAAACTTTATGCATGGGAGAAAAAAGGAAACTTCTTAAAGAAACTTCATGCCTAGTGACATTTTATAAAATTAATTCTGTCCCTATCATGGTGCTTTTGATAGCACTATAGGATTGGTTAGCATTAGTTGTCAACTGTTTTGCATGTGCTTCTCAGAATCACACATACAAAGCTGAGCAGTCTAGGGGATGAGGATGCTAACATATTATCTATTTTTGTTTATAGGACGGTGAACTTTGACATAATAAAATACTTGTATGATTTCTTGTGAAAACAAGCTTCAAAGCCATATGGACACTGTGACAATGACTAAGCCAAGCTGTGTTCATCCAACTACTTAGCTGGCCAGGGAGAGGAGTTCTTTGGCTCTATTGGATTTGTCCAGACAGGTGCTGGCCCAGCATGGAATCTGATGAAAACACTCTGATTGGTCTGGGTGGATGTGAGCAGAAGACTATTTACCAGGGACCCTGGAGTATTTGGAAGCAACGTGTTAATTATAAACAGCAGGGTTTGAGCACAATCTGTTCTACTCTTAATGATGTTATCTTAACACTGAAATTGCCTGAAACCCATTTACTTAGGACTACATTTTGCTCTGTGAACTATCCCCTGCGCTTTGAACGTGCCAGCAGCCCTTGTATATAAGCCCAGTCTTTTCACTTCCTCTCCACAGGAGCCTCTGCAGTTGCTTGCCAAAGCAGATTTTCCTAAGGCCACCGTTTTAAAAGATCATAGTTGCAAAATATAATAAATAGAAGTTTTTTTTAAATCCACGCTTGTATATGCTTATCCTTCACCCTGAGTTTCTCAAAAAGCACAAGGTAGTTTGATCAGATATAGGCCAGCTTTCCATCTCTAAGCCTGCTTAGAATCTGCAATATGCCTGTGTATGGTTTTTCTGGTCACTCTTGCAATTAACCACCCAACCTAGCTTTTTAATCTGCATGATGGTTTTCTTTTCTTTTTTAAATCATTGGTCTTTAAGAGTTCCACAATAAAATGTTTTCTTATATCAGTTATGGACCTTGGGTCTGGTTTTCTTATTTGTTCATATTTTTGAAGAAGCTTTCCATTAGCAGTTGAATACTTGAAAATTGTTCTGAACAGATTTAAAGTGCTTAATTATAGAGCCTAGTTTACATTTCAGGGACATTTTATTCTTTCATTTGTTTTTTGAAGAAAAATTCTCATAATAGGCACGACCAGATAAACTTTCATGTACTTATTGTCTGCCACATTCTAGATCAAAAAAAATAAGCAGTTGTGTTCTTGAATTTGTTTAGGGGTAATGAGAGGGGCAGAAGGAATGGGCTTCCTGTTGGCCTTCCAAAGGATGACATCCACCCTGCCCTACATCTCTTGCCCCACAGAAGATGGTGAAATTTTGTGTTCCAGGAGATGTTTGGAGAAATGAGGACCAGGGGAAGGGCATGTACATTGCCAATTCAGGCTTGGTTTCATGCGCATAGAAATCCAGGTATCGGGATGCCTGGGTGGCTCAGTGGTTGAGTGTCTGCCTTTGGCCCAGGGCGTGATCCTGGAGTCCCAGGATCGAGTCCCACATCAGGCTCCCTGCATGGAGCCTGCTTCTCCCTCTGCCTGTGTCTCTGCCTCTCTCTCTGTGTCTCTCATGAATAAATGAATAAAGTCTTTAACAACAACAACAAAAAAATCCAGGTATCATTAAAGTAGAAAGCAACATGGGTAGCTGATTCAAGGAGGAGCAATGCCACCTGGGGGAGTCTTCACCTCATAGTTAGCTGTAGAGTGGCAGGTCTGCTGTGCAGCCTTCTTAGATAGGCTGGGACCAATCTGCATTTTGAGAGAACTGTGGGATGTCACAGGGGAAAGGGATTGTAAAATAGGGCACTGAGGTGAAGGATAAAAAGGAGGCAAAGTACACTTCCAGGAATGTGAGTGACTCCTCACTGCTGGCTACCTGTCCCCTGTCCAGCACCTTGCCTGTCCTGTCCAGCCCTATATGTGGCTTCCCTACAAAGACCTTGTAACCAGAATTTCCTTGCTCCTGACTGGACCATAGGAACTTCTGTTTGTTAATTACTTTCTAATGGATTGCTAAATGACTCACTAATTTGATTAATTTATTTAAATGAAGGCTAACAGAGCTAAATATGGATATTAGCATTTTAAGAAGGGTCATCTGCAAATAAATTCTGTAATGGGAAGATACGAATCTCCAATTACAAGAAGGAATCTAATGATGAGAATTATGCTGGCTGATGGGCCAGATATTTGCATTAAGAGAAGAGGAGGTGCCTTGGGAATAGAAATTGGTGCAGCCACTATGGAAGACAGTGCGGAGTTTCCTCAAATTAAAAATGGAACCACCATATGATCCAGCAACTCTATTTCTGGGTATTTATCTGAAGAAAATGAAAAACTAATTTGAAAAGATATATATGTGTCACTATGTTCACTGCAGCATTATTTACAGAAGTCAGGATATGGAAGCAACCTAAGGGTCCATCAATAGATCAATATATAAAGAAGATGTGGTACATAGATGCAATGAAATACTACTTAGTCATAAAAAGGGATGAAATCTTGTTATTTGCAGCTGTGTGGATGGACTTTGAGGGTTTTACACTAAGTGAAATAAGTCAGAGCAAGACAAATACTCTGATTTCACTTACATGTGAAGTTAAAAAAAAAGAAAAAGAAACCAAATGCCTAGATACAGAGAGCAGACTGATGCCTGCCACAAGGGAAGGAAGGGCATTGAGGTGGTGGGGGCGTGGGGTAGGAGGTGAAATGGATGAAGAGAGAGTCAAGAGGTACAAACTTCCAGCTGTAAAATAAGTTGTGGAAATGTATTATGTAGCATGGTAAATATTGTGTTGAGTATTTAAAAGTTGCAAAGAGAGTAAATCTTAAAAGTTCTCATCACAAGAAAAGAATTCAACTTTCTTCAACCCTAGTTTTAATATACACTTTATAAACATCTTCGGGGTGGCCTGGGTGGCTCAGATCATGATTTTAGTCATGTCATGATCTCAGGGTCCTGGGATCGAGCCCTGCCTTGACCGTCCCACTCAGCAAGGGGAGTCTGCTTGAGATTCTTTCCATTTCTGTCTCCCTCTCCTGCCTCCTCCTCCAACCCTCCCCAGCTCATATGCTTGTGCTCTTTATCTCTCTCAAAATAAATAAAATCTCTAAACATTTTAATTTCTAACACCAAACATGGCAAAATATGTGAAATATACTATGTTGGAATTTATCAGGAAATCATTTTGTTTTCTATATAATTAGAACAATGTTATGGTGCATCATTTGTAAAAAGAGAGGAGCACTTAAATTATGCTCCACAAGTGTTCTGCCTAGATCTAAAAATTATTTAGGCGGTAGGAGAAGAAAGTTAACCATGCTGTGGGGTTTTAGATTTATATATATATATATATATATATGGTTGACTAGCCATTCAAAAAATATTTTCTTTTAGTTATCATGACTCAGGTATATACCTAGTTAGGTGAAGATCCTGTACCCTCTTCCCTCTTACTTTCAAGTTAGTTTCAATTCCTGAATTGGTCTTCATTGCTGAAGCAATTCCTTTTCAAGAACTCTGGAAGGGATTCTGACCTAACAAGCCGCTGCTCATGAAGCCCTGAAGTCAGAAGGGGGTCAGGGCTCCAGGGCGGCAGTCAAGAGTTGGGGCTCTGGAGTCAGACTGCCCTGGGTGGAAGACCAGCTGTATCTCTACAAGCTGTGCGACCTTGGGTGGGTTGAATCTGTGCATCTGTTTTTGCACCTGTATAGAGGAGAGTAGAACTTACTTCCTGGAATAGTTCAGAAGATTAAATAAGTTGATATATCTGAGGCAGTGTAATTCTCAACTGGGGGCAGTGTCTCCCACCAGGGGATATTTAGCAATTTCTGGAAATATCTTTGGTTGTCCGGACTGTGGGATGTGTGAAGGGATGGGTGCTGTGCTGCTACCATCTTATATGCCTCCCCACATCAGAATTATCTGGTTCAAAATGTCAGTGGTGCTGAGGCTGAGAAACCCTGATCTAAGTAAGGTACCCAGCATAGTAAGTGCTCAGTAAATGTTAACTATTGAGGATATGAAATATTTGTGGCCCAGAAAGCAGGTAAGTGAGGGAAGGTAGCAACGTTCCAACTAAAAAGGAAAGAGGTCCTCTTACCTAACCATACCTAAGGAAAACATATCTCTTGTTTGAGATTTTGGGATTATTCAAATGGACATAGTACCTTGGAATTTTATTTTTAAAACTGAAGGATTATCTACTGGGTTCTAGGTCACATGCAGATTTCATTACTTATTTTTCAGAATTTTGTCCAATAGTGAAAAGCATGTGCTGAGAGTGATCAAATCAGAGAAAAAGTGACACACTGTTTTCCCTCAAGGTGTGATGGTTGAGCAATTAGTGGTGTACCTCCAATGGATTTAGTTAACTGACAGCTGTTTAATTAAGATGGTCTGGAGCATGGAAAGCTTGGGCTTAAGAAGCAGCTTCTGTCGTCCCTTCAAGGTGTGTACTACTGCTTGTTCTATGCAGAGAAAAGTAATGCACCAAGTCCAGGGATAGTGCATCCCTTATCGCACTAAGTACTGTCTCTAAAATAGGAGGTGGAATGCAGCAGCTGCCCCCACATGTGCAATTAGGGTTGTTGTCATAGTGTCCTCTGCTACCTGAAGACTCACACTATTGTGTATCATGATTGCATGTTATGCCTTTAGCCATGAGCAAAGACTTGGAAGTAATTAGACCAGGGGTTGATATTCAGCTTCATCCCCTACATTTTGAAAGCTTCATCTGCTACAAAGTGGGACTGTCTATCATATGTAGATATTTTAGATAATTTTGCATGTAATTTCAGTCTGCTGACACATTTTGCTTTCAAAAACGCTTAGTAGAGCTCAAAAAAATATTTCCTATCAAGATACCAACATTCCACTCAAATTTGCTATTAAATGCCCTGAATACACAGTTAGTGTTCATTTTCCAGCAGTGACACATTCATGAAGCACAGTATGAGAAGCAGAAATTTGGTAGAGCAGAGAAAATTATAATCAATTCATTCATTTAACTGCATGTTGCTGCACAGTAATGATGGGAATTTTAGAAGGCATTCAGCTGTTTGAGTAAATAGTGGTAGCTTTGGCATAGGGGAAAGAGTCTGGATTTTAGACACAGTGAAGATTTGCTTGGGTTTTAGATGAACCACAATCCATTTCATTGGTCTTTGAGGGACTTGAGAGTCTAATGGCATTTTCCTTACAAATGCTGAATATTCATCCAAAAAATACTAAGTCCCATCTGTGTGCCAGGCATTGTGTTGGGGAGGGAGGAGATAGAGCAGTAGTCAAAGGAATCAGATATCTGGCCTGGACAACAAGCGCTCTCAGCATCGGTAGAGCCATTCTATGAGATGGGAAATGTCGGAGGAAGGACTAGATCTGTGGGATGAGGAAGATCATGAGTTCAGTTGTGAACATGTTGCCGCTGAGATGCTTAGTCAAGTGGAAGTATGAAATAGTTGCATCTAAGAGATCCGAGTGACAGCCAAGTATAAATGTAGAGGTCATCAGAATAGAGGGGGCTATTTAGTGAGGATCTCTTAAAGTCGGATCCTTGACCTGGTGAGGAAGAAACCATCTGGAAATGAGTTAAAGAAAATACATAGAAGGTGGCCACAGCTATTGCTGTTCAGCTCACCACAGAACTGCAAGTTTATTTTTTTTCAAATAACAGATCTCCACTGTTCATATACACCCTTTTCTCTCCAGTATATGAAGCGGCAGCAGAACAGACATGGGCTAAGTCCCATTTAGTATATGATCCCAAAATGAAAAATCAGACCCACTTAGAGTCTTCCGTAGAGAACCATTAGTTTCAAACACATGATTTCATTACTTTTGGCCAACTGTTAAAATAATAGAGGTGTTGCTGTTGCTCAGGTGTGCCCTGGAGTTTCTGAAGCCTCTTTATGTTCACTTCCTCTGGCATGGAAGGCTTAGCCATCCTTGTTCCTGGGACTCATCCAGCCAGAAATGAGGGGAGCCTCAGAGGAACCTCAATATACCAACCCCATAAACATCCAGGAAGAAGGGAGCTAAAATAGAAACCCCTACTACCTTACTACATCAGGCTTTTTAAAATTGAACAACGTCGACTAACTGAAGTCTTGCCGAGTGGATGGAAAGACGTGAGAAAGAGCCACATGTCCCGAGGGATAAAACAGGCAGCTGCTATGAATGCCTCTGAATGTATAATTAAGCTAAAGTGACCTACAGAGAAAGGAATTAAGTGGATCTAAGTAATTGCATTATTTTTTTTAGATTGTGATATAACTAAAAGTTGTAAGGGAGAAATGAAACATGAATCAATGAAAAAGACATTTTCTTAGACTACTAGGGTAGGAAAGCCATAACAGAAGCCCCCAACTGAGGTAGGAATGAAGCTTTGGAACTGTTGAAAGGAAGAGGACACTTGTCCACAGCTCCCTGCAGCATGGGCTGCTGGTTGCCTGAATTTCTTTTATGATCAAAGGTCTGGGTTAAACTGGAAAGAAATTAAGAAGGAAAGAGTGTGAAGAGACCTCCCGAAGAGAAAATGCTTTAGAACATGTTTTTCTTTTTCTTTTTCTTTTTTTAAAGATTTTATTTATTCATTAGAGAGAGTGCGCATGAGTAGAGGGAGGAGCAGAGGGAGTGGGAGCAGATTCCCCACTGAGCAGAGCCAGGACCCTGAGATCAAGACCTGAGCAGGATCCGGGTCTCCAGGATCACAGTCTGGGCTGAAGGCAGGCGCCAAACCCCTGAGCCACCTGGGCTGCCCAAATGCCCATTGTTTTAAAGCCATTCCTGTTACTACACATTTACTTTCTTTCCATTTCAGAAATAGGATTGTATAAAGAATTTCTCCCATATATATAAAAATTCCTTCTAAATGGATCTGAGTGTGGAATATTTGGGTTTTAGTAGCTATATTTTTTTCCTGGAAATATCCATTCTTCCACCTTTGGTTATATATTTTTTTATTCATATCATGATAAATCCACTTCTGAATCCCACTTGAACGGGGACATGCTTGGAGTTGTGGCTCAAGATGTTGGGCTGGTTTAGGGCACTTGAGTAGCTCAGTCCATTAAGCATCTGCCTGTGGCTCAGGTCATGATCCCAGAGTCCAGGGATCAAGGCCTGTATCGGGCCCCCTGTTCAGCAGGGATCCTGCTTCTCCTCTCTCTGCAGCATCTCCTCGCTCGTGCTCTCTCATAGGTGCTCTCTCTCTCAAATAAATAAAATCTTAAAAAAAAACAAAAGATATTGGGTTGGTTTGCCTTGGTTTTCTCTTCATTGCAATCATGACCGATAGTGCTCATTAAGAAGACAGTCATGTGAAGCAGAATAAGTGAAACTGTTGGACCTGTACAGTCGTTACAACTGTAAATATGGTTCCATCATTGTCACACCAGAACTCAGGGCCACCTGAGTGAGGAAGATGAAAGTTATGGGGACTACTGGACATGTACTGTCCTTTGAGATGGAAATTGATTTTTCTTTTCCTCTTTTGAATTTCACTGTTAAAACTGTGTGAGTGTAAGAATAACGACCAACTGGATGTTTATGTGCCTGGCACTGAAATAGATAATTCACATATATCATTGGTTTGGATGAAAAAAAAAATGAAACCAATAAAGAACTAAGCCTAGAATGCCTTTTAGGGAAGAAAATACATATGAGCAACTAGGACCCCCAATGGAAAAGAAGCAACAGAAAGGGCAGAGGATGAGACCCTGGGAGGAAGTAAGGCAGCAGAATCATGGCTAAACCCTTCTGCATTAAGCCGTAAGAATTTAGTTTTGCTCCCGAGGATCAGGGCAAAAACACAAAAGGAGTCTTTAAGCTGGGCCACTGTATGGGTGATACAGTCAAAGAGAAGTTTTAAGTTATTGCTTTACAATTCAAGAAGTGACTATTTTGTGGAACCCTTAAATTTCCTGTGACAGCTGCATGCCACAGCCATGTTTTGGGGGAGATTGTCAAAAAGAGGCGGTTTCCTACTAATGGAGTGACACTAGAGTAAATTCCTTTTAAAGGAATTGAAATTTGCATGGACTTTTTGCAAGGCACTTGTATTTATGGCAGGGATTGTTTGAAACATCACACGGTCTTGCCATATCATTGGCAGATCAAGAGGACAACTACTCAAAAGTGGCAGAGTGTATCCACTGATTCCCAGGTGCACTTGGAAAGATTTTACTGTAACCCAGAGAATGACAGAATGAGAATGAAATATGGGTATGTATCTATGACTACTTTAAAGCTGTTGTTAATCCTGTAGAGAAGGTCAGGAAGCTAAATGCTTCTTAGTAGGGTGGTTTCTTTCAGTAGTAACTTAACAGGTTTTACTCTTTTGGCTGTATGCTATCCTGATTTTTCATGTTGTTTGAATGCAGACTATTTACCTAATGAAACAATGAAGGTTTTATGATTTGAACAACAACAACAAAAAAAAGTTAGCTGACGTTAGAAATTGGTTAGAAGTGAGCATGAGAATTTAAGGTTCAAACCCCTTCCTTCCCGACAAGGAATTCAAACACATCTTGGTCATGACAAACCCAAGCAAAAAGCATCACATGCTTGTTTGCTCACTTTATCTGTGTGTCTATCTTCGAAAGATTTTATTTGAGAGAGAGAGAGAGAGAGAGAGAGCATGAATGGGGAGAGGGGCAGAGGGAGAAGCCGACTCCCCCCTGAGCAGGGAGCCTCATACAGGACCGGATCCCAGGACCCTGAGATCATGACCTGAGCTGACAGCAGACACTTAGCTGACTGAGCCACCCTGGCGCCCCAATCTATTTTGAAATTCACTTAGCTTTTGAGCCCTCACTTCTGTTGATAGTAGAAACTAACTGGCCAATTCAAGATTAACTCAGCCTCTTCTAGTTTAAACTCAGCTCCTTGGATTCTTTTCCACCCCCTCCACCCGTATTTGTTAGGACCACGCATAGCCTGAATCTGTGCTATTCCTGAACCTATTGTGCAAGTACCGGAATAGCTGAGGACAAAAACTTGCTTTTTTCTACTTGGTGATTCAGCGCCTCCTCTGCATTTGGATGTAGAAGATCCTCACGGTCTGTGCCCACTGTCCTCTGTCCCTCTACCTGCCTTTTCCACAGACCTCCTTGTCCCTGATTTTTCAGCTTTGTTCCTTGTGAGTTTCTGATCAACCAGCCAAGCCGTACACCAGTGCCCCTGAGTCTGTCTGTAACCTTATCTGGGGCTCCTTTACTCACTCCTCATGGAGTGGGTTACCACTCAAAACTATCCACTGGGAGGATGTCAACTCACTAGTGTCTTTCACTTCCACTGAGTAGGGCTCTAGTTCAACAACAGTCGATTTTCAACTTGGCACGAACATACAGAGCTTACCCATGCATGCAGCAAAACCAGCCTTTTTCCCTCATCAGTTGATCCTGGGGGGAACCCCCCATGAAGCCATAGGTATGAGCTGCAGGAGAGGCAGTGAACCACCACAGTGGTTCTGGGCCACGTGTTCCTGCAGCTTTCTTATGTTCTCTGGACCTGTTTGAGATTGATCCCCATTGTATCCCTTCCATTTTAAAATGGATAGCTGCGGGTAAATTGGTGGGTCTGTGAGTCCGAAGCGCATTGCAGTGGGTAATCTTGGCCCTGTGACACTTGATGTTTCTTGGTGAGAAGCTCACCTTCTACCAAAGCACTATAGCATCCCAAGAGTTGTTTGCTTGAGCCCTGAAAGGGGCTCTGCTATTGGAGCTTGCCAGAGGCTCCACACAGCATCCTACTCTCTAATCCAGAGGGCTCCATGCTGCATCCACACAGATCTCTATTATGGGATGCTGGGTTGTATGGCCCAAGAGACAGGGTTGCTTTTACACAGCCTTGATCTTCTCCAATTCTCTTTCTTGCTCTGCTCCCCATTCAAAAATAGCAGCCCTCCATATCACTGGTAAATGGGTAGAGATAGTGTATGTTGCCCCCAGAACCTGAAGAAGTATTGTGTTTCTTTGTTAGCAATTGGAGATACAAGGGTGATAGATTCAAATTTACTTTTTTTTTTTTAAGGGAGAATGGGGGAGGAAGTGCAGAGGGAAAGAGACTATTAAGCAGACTTCACGCCCAGCACAGACCCTGACATGGGGCTTTATCTCATGACCCCAAGATCATGACAGCTGAAATCAAGAGTCAGACACTTAACCGACTGAGCCACCCAGGTGCCTCACTTACATTTACTTTGGAAGGGATGTCGCATTTTATCCCAGACCACCAGCTGCCTGAAACTTCACTGATGTGAAAGGATTCTGAATCTTCATGAGGATTTCCCATCCAGCACATGGAGGACATGTGTGGTCATACCAAGGCATCCAGCTTCCTTGCAAGTTCTTTCTCAGTTGGCCCAATTAATACCATATCATCCACACAGTAAACCAATATTATGTTTTACATGATATCCAGATGGCTCTGGGCCCTTTGGCTATATTGCAACAGAGAGCAGGATAATTAGCATAATTCTAGAGTAAGACCGTGAATATATATAGTTGTCCCTCATATGTGAATGCAAAGTGCATGTGATGCTTCTTCATGATAAATATTGAAAAAAATCTATTTGCTATACCAAAAGCTGCACTTTTAGCTTCTGTTTAGAATGTAGAAAATCAGAACATTCCTAACCTTGTATCTGGAAAAAGTCTGAAAAATCATGACTTCTCTTAAGCCCATCAAATAGCTGAGGTAGCAGAGCAATCAACTAGCTTGAAATCTAAAGAAAGACAGATGGACTTGAAATCAAAGAAAAATGGGACATGAACATTTGTTTACCTGGGTCAGATGCTGGGTGTCATATAAGCTGATAAGAATTCAGCTAAGATTTTTAACAAATTACTAAAGACTGAATGTGGGCTGGTATGAGAATATAGAATTCCTGGGAGATGGCAAACACAAAGACAATTTGCATGCATTCACAGGCTCTTCACCAAGTGTTCGCAAGAAAGATTGGAGGACCAGAGACTGAAGAAATCCTCCTTTACTGTGCAGACCTGGGGCAGGAGAAGCAGGTGCTGTGGAAAGGCATGAAGCCTCTCTCATGTGTTGCTCTCCTACCTCTTCATGAAAAAAAAGGCATACACCACTGGCCACTGGAGGAAGGCACTAAGTCCAATAATCTTTAGGGACACACTGCAGCTAGGGGAAAGAAACAGAAAAAAATCTGTCTACCACTGGGGGAAATTAGCCAAATCTGTTGTCAAGCTAACCAAGAAAAAGAGAAGACATAAATTACTGTGAGAAAGGACATAACCACTGATTGTACAGCCTTTAAAAGGATAAAAGAGAATACTATAAACAATTCTTTGCCCATAAATTTGATTATTTAAATGAAATGGACCAATTCCTAAAACATAGACTACCGAAACGAGAAGAAATAGAATAGCCATATCCTTCACTAATGATTCTAATGATTATTTAATGGAGAATTAATACACAATTTCTAGCCTATACAAACTCTTTCAGAAAAGAGAAGACATGAGAATACTTTCAACTCATTTTAGAAGGCCAGCATAACTGACACTAAAACCAAAGGCATAACAAGAAATCTGCAGACCACTATGCCTTAAAAGACAAAAAATTCTTAGCAAAATATTAATGGATCACAGCCAGTAAACATATAAAAATAATTATACATCATGACCAAGTGGAGTTTTTCGAGAAATGCAAGGCTGATTTAACACTCAAAAATCAATCAATATAATTCATCATGTCAATGGATTAAAGAAAACCACATGACTATTTTAATAGTTGCAGAAAATCATTTGACAAAATTCAACATCCATTGATGACTTAAAAAAACACAACTCCATGTAAATGAGAGAGATTTTTTTGTACTTGAAAAAGGGTACTTGTGAAGAACCTACAGCGAGCATCATACTTAATATTGAAGGATCTAATGCTTTCCCTCAGCATCACAAATAAGGCAAAGATGTGCACTTTCAGTACTCCTATAAAATATACTCTTACCATTCCTATTAAATATAATCCTGATAAATAAACATATGAGAGGTTCCAGCCCATATAATAACAGAGGAAATGGAAATAAAAATCATGCAGATAGAAAAAGAAGAAAATAAAATTGTTAGTATTTGCAGAGACCTTTTATGTAAGACATTCAAAAGCATCTACAAAAAATCTTCTAGGACTCTTAAGTGCACTTAGAAGTCAAAAATTCATGTATAACTTTTGACTCCCTAAAAACTTTACTAAATAGCCTACTGTTGACTTGAAGATTTACCAATCACGTACACAGTTGAATAACACCTAATTTGTATGTTATATATATATTATGTGCTATACTCTTACCTTAAATAAGCTAGGGAAAAAGAAAATGTTGTTAAGAAAATCATAAAAAAGAGAAAATACATATACAGAACTGTACTGTATTTATTGAAAACAAATCCACATATAAGTGGGCCCATGGAGTTCAGACTTGTGCTGTTCAAGGGCTAACTGTATACTGTGCTCATAAATCGAAAGACTCAACATTGTTAAGATGTCATTCCTCCCCCAAATTTATATGTAAAATCAACGCAATAACGTTCAGTGGGATTTTTTTGCTGTTGTAAAAATTGACAAAGTGGATTATAAAACTTACATAAACAAAACAATTTTTTAAAAAGAAAAAATTGGAGAATTTACATGAACAGATTTAAAGTATATATACTTAGTGAATGGAACATAATAGAGACTCCAGAAATACACATTGTATATATTATAAATACATTATAAATTGATTATAGATAATACCAGTTGATGTTTGACAGAGGTGCCAGGATAATCTGATGGAGAAAGGATAGTCTTTTCAATGATGCTGGAACAATTGGACATCCATACACACACAAAGACGCAAAAAGAACCTTGACACATAACTTGAATCATATATAAAAATTAATTCAAAATGTATTGTAGATCTAAATTTAAAACCTAAACTATAAAACTCTCAAAGGAAACATGTGAGAAAATCTTGGCAATCTTGAGTTAGACAAAGATTTATTGGGATACAAAAATCACAGAACACATAAGGAATAAATGATAAGTCATTCTTCATCAAAATTAAAATTTTTCTTCAAGGATACTGTTAAGAAAATGAAAAGACAACTAGCAGACTGGGAGATCATACTGGCAAAAGGAACCAGGCTGGTAACCAGAATATATAAAGAACTCATGCAACTCAATAATAAAAATAAAACAAACAACCTATTAACAATTTAATGAAAGATTTCAACAAATGCTTTATCAAAAAGTATATTAAGAGGGTAGAAAACACAGGAAAGATACTCAACATCATAAATTTGTGGAAAAATGCATGTTAAAACCACGGTGAGATACCTCTACACACAGATGAGATTAGCTAAAGATAGCAAACAGACAACAACAAACTGAAAATAACAAGTGCTAGCAAGGCTTCAGAGCGACCAGAAGGGATTCTCGTGTTGTTGATGTTGGTGGGAATGCCATATGGCACAGCTACTTAGGAAAACACTTCGCCAGTTTTGTAAAAAGTTAAACATACACTCACCATACAATCCAGCAGTTCCTAAGATTCTATTCAAGAGAGATGAAAATCTTCACCCAACAAAAATGAAACAAAAGAAACCAAAAGTTTATAATGGTTTTATTCATAATAGCAAAATAAAAGGCAAAAATCAAGAGGGGAAAAGAAAATGCTAGGTTTTTATTTCCCATTTAAAAAAAAATTCTGCTACAATTTCAACAGCCTTGAAAGGAAGATACTCTTCTTCCTTCTAATCAAGGAAGAAACCAAGGCTTTGGAGGGGTTACGAGGTTATTTCCTCTAAACTGAGATCAAGAGGTACAAACCTCAGTTGTAGGATAAATAAGTCATGGAGATGAAAAGTACAGCGTAGGGAATATAGTCAGTTAGTATCGTAATAACGTGGGACAGTGACAGGATGGTGACTGAACTTAACCATGATGAGCATTGAGTAATGTACAAAATTGCGGAGTCAATATATGGCACATCTGAAACTAGTATAAAATTGTATTTTAATTATACTTCAATTAAAAAATGGTAGGGACAGACCTGCAACAGGGGCACCCCCCACCTCTGAAAAAAAAGAAAAAATGTTATTCCAAACATAGCTGGTAAGATGCAGAGCCAGGTTTCAAACCCAAGCCCTACATTATTATTATTCTGGCTATTGTTTTGATAAATCTGGGTTGATCAACATATTTTCAATACCGTGTTCTCTAGAAACTGCATATGTCACAGGTTGAGTCCTTGAGATAAACCTGGGAACCCTAGTTAAAGGGAATGTAGACACGTCAGATGTCAGTCGGGCGGTGGGGGGCTCTTAGTTTACCTTTGCCAAGCGCAGAGTCCGCATATCTGCATGGTGGTGAACTCCAGAGAGCCCAGCGTGTTCGTGGGCTTCAGACTGTTCCTCATTTGAGGGCTTGCCCTTGAGTAGCTCGGGAGGGAATTCAATCAAGAAGCTCCTGTGTGGGGAAGGCATGTCTCCTTCCCGCCGGAAATGCTCTTGGGTCATGGGGTGGGGCTGCCGTGGAGCTGGTGCCCCTGCAAATCAAGCTTAGCTGGGTTTTCAGTCTTGTAAGTCATGAGCAGCGAGTGGGGTTCAGTGGTCACGGGAATCTGTTTTAAATGCTGACAGAGGAAGAAAAGGCACGGCTCATAACACGCTGCTTTTAAAATCTATGACTTGTGACATTATTAAGAACACAGCAAGGGTTTGAAAATTATGTCTTGAACATCCCGGCCTTGTATCTGTAAATTCACAAACTAATTGAATGAGAAGAGTCAAGGCATGTCTATATCAAAATTAAGTCTTCTGGGGAAAAAAAGCCTTTCCCAAACTAGTTTTTATAAACCAATACATCTAAAAGTGCGCTGATGAAAATAGAAGCCCAGAGGCCCCTGGGTGGCTCGGTTGGTTAAGCATCTGCCTTTGGCTCAGGATCCTGGGATCAAGCCCCGAATCGGGCTCCCTGCTCCATAAGGAGTCTGCTTGTCCCTCACCCTCTGCCCTCCTCTCCACTCATGCTCTCTCTTTCAAATAAATAAAATAAAATAAAATATTAAGCCCATAAAAGGACAATTCAGTAGCAGCAACCTCAAGGGTGAGGAGTGCTCAGGGGAGACTGGGGCTTAGGTTAGGACTCACGTGAGAACTGGGTCTATAAATGTGCTGCGTGGGACGAATGGAGGATTCAGGATGCTTTACAATTATCTTGGTTGCAAATCAGTGTCGCGAGCAGTAAAATTAAATTATCAGTGGGCAGGAGAGTAGATACAGTGGGAAATAACCCATCTAGACAAATAACAGCAAACATGAGCATTTAGATAAAAACAAAGACAGGTGCCCCCATCACAGAGGGTTTCCTCATCTGACACAGAATCCCTTACTTGAAGGATCATCCCGCCATGTCCTCAGTAAATTCAGGATGTCGCTTGTAGACGGTATATTTATAACCACGTCTACTGAATATTTACTGCTGGGCGCAAGAAGTCCCAGGAAACTGTAATGCCACGGTGCGTGCTGGATGATGGGGACCGGGTGGTTGACCTTCCCAGCTTCCCACGGGCTGGCACGGTGGCTGTCCAGAAAGCTTATGCTTGGGGCAGAGGTGGGGCTGTGTATGGAGGACATCTAATTAGTCCAGTTGATTCTATTCCTGCAGAGTTTTCCTCCACCTATTCTCATGTCAGGTGAAGAGGAGACTACATTTCTGGCTCATTGTTTGTTGCAGGATTTTTGAAACGAGGACACTTAGAGTTGGTGTTGGTGTCCACAGAAGCCTGAATGAGACACTGGGGTAAAGCAACCAACTTCACTGAGGACTGGTTTGACAGATCAAGGTGATATGCCCATCTCTGTCAGGTGGCGAGGTCAGGGAACCATTTGATTTTAACAGATGATTTAGGGCTCGTCATCTATTATTACTTTGTGTTGTTCGAGGTTATTCTTCCTGTGTCAGGCTTGCCCCTACAGTGGTTAGCCACCTTTGAGATGCCGAGTATCTCTGTAGAAATTCGGAGCTGGAGTCGATTTGGGGTAGAGTTTTCATCAGTTTGTGGACAGGAGCCGAAGCTCTGACCAGGGACGAAATCCTGGAGAGAGCAAAGCTGGAAAGAAGGGAAGGCCCAGGTAGGCGCCAGAGAAATCTGGGTCCCGGATGCCAGTGAGAATGTCACCTGGAAGGAGAAGGGCTGTCAAATCACAAAGGTCGAGGAGCTGCAGTGACTGGGAGGGTGCTCCCCAGCTGAGGGGCCCTCGGAGGCGCCTCGGCAGACACCCAGGAACGCTGCTCGGAGATCGTCCCTTCTGGGCAGAGCATGTGGGGCGGGCAGCATGCGCCGGGCCCGGGAGGCAGCGGCAGGTAAGCCGGACCCAGCTGGGACAAAGCCCGCACTCGGCAGGACGGGGCCACTGCACGGGCACACGGTAAACTGAGGAAGGGCGGTCAGGCCCCCTGGGCCCGCCCGGCTGTGAGATGCTCCGTGGCCTGCAGGCAGCGCTGAGGCCCCAGGGCTCTGGCCAGACTCAGGCGCGGGGGGGGGGGGGGGGGGGGGGGGGGGGTCCGGGTGTATCAACGTCTTGAATAAAACCCCCCACTCTCAGGCACAGATGCTCCTTAAACAGGGCGCCCCCTGCGCTCAGGGGAGGTGACCCCGTGGGGACGAGCGAGGTGTCGGCGGTGTCAGGCCGAGGAGGCCCTGACCCCGGAGACCCCGTGGGAGGTTCGAGTCTCCTCCCGCCGCTGGGACGCAGGACCACGTGACCCTCGCCTCCCAGCTCCGCAGGTGAGAGGTCCGGGCGGCTTCCTGGGCTGCCGCCTGCCGCCTGCCACCTGCCGCTGGGCGCCCCTCGTGAGCCCTCGCGGGTCCCCACGCTGGGCCCACCCGGACACCCCAGGATGCCCCCAGCCTCGAGCCGCCTGCAAAGACGCTTTGGCGCCCGGGCCGGTGTCCCTGGGGATTTTGGTGACGGGGATGCCACCCCCGACCCCCACCCCCACCCCGACCCCCACCCCAACCCCCACCCCCGCGGTCCCTGGGGCCTGCGCCGGGAGGGGCGCTTCTATGGGGGGGCCGCGGGGCGGGGGCGGGGAGCCCCGGGAGCGGGGAGCCCTGCAGGAAGGGGCGGGCAACCGCGGGTCCCGCCGTCCGCCCCGGCCCGGGGTCTGAGGGCAGGTGCATCAGGAGACTCCAAAGGAGCGTGAAAATGGGGCAAGGGAGAGACGGGTACAAAAGGAAAGACCGGTTCGTGGGGAATCAGTGTTTGTAGCTGTTCCGTCCAACACGGCGGCCACGAGTCACCTGTGCCTATTTAAATTTAAATAAACTAAATTCCACAAACCTGCGCCTCCCATCCCTCGGCTGCCCTCCCCGGCTGCGGCGCGCGGTGGCTCCCGCCCAGCGGCGGTTCTGGACGCGGCCCGTGCGGGGCATTTGCATCGCCGCCCGGAGTCCCGCGGACAGCGCGGGCCTCTAGCCGTGCGCAGGCCCTAACGCCCCCTAGAACCCAAAGCCCCCGTCCTGGTGGTGCTTCTGCTGGGAGGTCTACGGGGAGGTCTACGGGAAGCAGGGGCGGCGCTGCTGGCACTTGGTGGGGCCCGGGGCCGCCGGACGTGATGCAACCCAAGATTGTCCCGTTTGCAGGCAGACTTTTGAAAGTCCTGAAATCTATTGATTACGACCTAAGCTTAGATCCTGAGTCCATTTAACGCGTAAGCACAAGCTGCTTCTTACCGTGCACCTAGTTATCCAGGAACACAAAAAGCTAGTCTTCGAAATCTAGTCGCTATTTCAGAAAATCTCTATACTGAGGGATCATTATGCTATTGCGTGGCCAGCACGCTGGCATCAGTTCGCTTCAGATTCACAGGGATTTTACGTGCAGGTGCAATGATCTTACTAAATCATTATAATTTCTGGTATGGCTGGGGAATACTTGACTGAAGGCCTTCTACTTCTTCCTGGAGTCAGGATATTGTATTCGTTTTTAAAAGTTATGAGTAAAGGTTGTATTAAGCAACAGATTTTATTATAAGAGAGTCAAAGGGCCATTTGAAAACATTTATGTAGAAGGGGCTTCAGTTTGATAGAAGGGAGAAGAAGCGTCAGGGATGGGCCCCTAACACTCCCCCACCCGCCTTGCACCTGTTCCCTTGCTCCCTGTGCACCCCCACACACACACACACACAACCTCCGGCCCCCCCTCCAGCCCAGCAGACAGGCTCCTGCTTAGCCCTCTCTCCCCGCCAGGCCCGGAACACTCCTTCCCGGTGCTTCTTCGCTCTCTTCCCTTAGGTGTCAGCTCAGACATCCCAGCAGCCGTCCCCTGCGCCCCCATCTGCAGTGGCTTCCCACGTCACCGTCACCCCCTGCCCAGGTCTGATGCTGCCTGTCTGTCCCCACCGCCTCACCTGGCAGCAGGGACTTTGTCTCCTTCACCCCTACAGCCAACACCCCTAAACCCGACTGCTCAGGCAGTCACCCCCGAAGGAAGGAAAGAAACCTAAGTCCCTTGGAGAACTCGAGGCACTGATAGGTAAGGATTATTTTTTTGAAGGTGGGAAAACCATTTTCTAGAAATGTGAAATGCATAAAGACTTAGGACTTCGGCTGCTGTCAGCTTTCTTCTTTGTTAGATTAGACAACCCCATTTTGCAAGTTGCTTGTTCTCTTTGGGATTTAGCTCACAGATGATAGGGATGCTGCACAGGGAGCTTTGGGTTTTGCCCTGTCGGCCCCAGGAAGAGTTTGACAATCTCCTCACTGCTCGGATCGGGCCGTTCCCTACAGAGGCCTCCGCTCCTCCGCGCGCTGTGCCAACCGGTTGTCACGGCATTAATTAAACTGCAAGAATAAAGGCATTGCATGTCATTTTCTATATTGGATGCCTTCATGTTATGGCCATATCTCCATGGAGAAATCCCGTACATAAAGTGAAAACAAACGCCTGGTAACTTCACAAAAGCTCAATTGGGGTATTGTTAAGAGGAGAAATTGCAGCCTACTGAATGTGAACTCTGCCGCCTGGATATATTTTGTAAATGTCTAGAGAAATATGAGTGGATCCTTCACCCCTACAGTCTTTATTTTCTAAAACGTATTTGCACTTCCTTCCCCCAAAAACATCTGTGGCAATTTAAAGATGGTCACACCACTTCGTGGATATGATCCTCCGGATTCCTGTACCCCAGTGATAGACTATTAACTGCTGTGACATCAGAAAAATATACTGTCCGAGACTTTCATGCATATGGAAAAAACTTGAGATATATTTTGGAGGTTCCCAGATATACATACACACCTTGTCAGGCATGCTGCATTTTAAGAAATATGGCTGTTAGTAACAGCAGCATAATGAAATATAAAATAAAGTGCAAAAACCATGGCCTTGCTGTTCCCCAGCAGAAGAATAAAAGACTTTGGAAAGATAAGGCTTTATCTCCACATTCCAAAGGTCAACTCACTGAGCTTCTGTTAAACTACCATTGGCAAAAATTCCACAGAAGCTCTCTGGAAGCTTCCTCCAGAAAGAAACTGTGGACAGGGTTAGCAAAACACATAGGCCGCACCTCGTTAACCTGAGGGCTCAAGGGCAGTGTGAGAGCCTGGAAGGCAGGAGAGGAGTGGGACCCTGAAGCATAGACAAGACTAGTGCTCCTTGCACTGTCGCCACGTGTCCACCATGACATAGGGTAGGAATTAAGTGTTCGGAATTTTTATCACAGTTGGACAAAGTAACCATATTAACATTGAACCCAATAATAATATATTTTATTTATTAACTCAACTATTATGTGTGTGTTTTTAAATTTTATTTTTCTAGTAATTGATTTTTATTGTAACGTTTAAAAATATTAGTCCACTGCAGGTTGTAATTAAAAATCCTTCACTGCACGGGCAACTGGGTGGCACAGTCAGTGGAGCATTTGACTCTTGGTTTCGGCTCAGGTTGTGAACTCAGCATTGTGAGATGGAGCCCCATGTGGGGTTCTTTGCTCAGCGTGGAGTCTGCTTGAGATTCTCTCCCTCTGCCCCTCCCACTGGTTCTCTCTCTCTCTCTCTCTCTCTCTCTCTCTCTCAAATAAATGACTGAATCTGTAAAACAAAATCCTCACTGTAGATAATTTTAGAAGCACTGGTCAAAATCGATCTTGAATGTAAACAACTCCGTTGCCAAGGAGCGCACTCTTAGCGGAACTGAATTTAGAGCACTTGGAAGTACAGGTTGTTCTCGGGTTGTGTATTAAATGCATCCTGGAAAGTCTGACTTATCAGTTGGGAGGTCAGATTATTTCTAAGTTAGCTAACTACCTTGGTTATGTGATTAATTCATTCATTTAACATATATGTATTGTTAAATATTCTAGATGCTTAGAATACATGAATGAATACATAGAGTGAATAAAACAGTTAAAAAAATGGAGGTGACATTCTAGTGGAAGGAGATGAATAGTAAACAATAAGCAGAATGAGCAAGTAAAGTACACAAATGTAGAGCAGTAAATCAGTGATAGAAAGGCATTAGGTAGGAGTACCAGAGTGCCCGAGGTGGTGTGTGTGTGCATGTGTGTGTGTGTATAATGAGGATAATTTAAAATACTGTGGTTAAGGGTAAGCCTCAATGAGAAGTGATATTTGAATAGAAGTTTGTATGTCATGTGGCTTTAGGGGGAAGAATGGTGCAGGCTGAGGGAAGAGCTAATGCAAAGAGCTGGATTGCGATAGCTGGGAGGACAGGTCAGGGAGGAGCAGGGAGCCCGGGTGGTCAAGGGGAGCGGGTAGGAGATGATGTCAGAGAGGGAATGGTAACCGAGACCTCCTAGGGCCACTGTGAGGACTTTGGCTTTTACTCTGAGTGAAACAGAAAGCCCATCATAGGGGGCCTTGAGTACTTTAAATGACCTCCCAGGCTGCTGTGTTTAGGTAGAGTATGATGGGAGACCAGTTTGGAGGCTATTCCATGTGAGAGAGGATGATGGTTTGGTCTATGGTGGTAGTGAGAGAGATGAAGAGAAGTAGGTAGATTCTAGTTCTATTTTTAGGGTAGAACTGACAGGATTTCCTGACTTATAAGGACATAGCATGTAAGAGATTCAGAGAAATCAACTATTTTTGGCCTCAAGTCCTTTTTTTTTCTGACATTATAACCTCAGAGCCATATTAGTTAAGCTATGATTTCTGATTTTTATTGGAAGTCTCAGCTGGAAGAAGCAAAAGGAGATTCTTTTGTAGGATCAATCTTCTGTCATCAGTGCCTAGATCCTGATGATGGCTCAGGATGAGCCCAGAAGACCCTTACACACGTACTGTCTGTTGGAGAGGGTTGGGGCCTTTAGCATTCCAAAAGGTCTGTTCATCAGACATGCAACCAGAGAGCTACATTTTTTGAGTTTCAACCATACTCCTTCTGAAATTTAAACTTCAGTTGGACTTAAAATCTGACCCCTTCAAAAATCTGCCTTTGATCAGAGGACCCTGAAATCAGCAAGCTTCTGCATTTAGCACCAGAGCAGCATGTGGTTTTAAAACAACCTCAGACAATGAGAAAAGGACAGTCTCTTCAATAAATGGTGCTGGGGAAACTGGACAGCCACATGCAAAAGAAAGAAACTGGATCACTGTCTTACACCATACACAAAAATCAACTCAAAATGGATTAAGTCTTAAATGTAGGACCTGAAACCATGAAGATCCTAGAAGAAGACATAGGTGGTAAGCTCTCTGACATTGGTCTTGGGAATGATTTTTTGGATTTGACGCCAAAGGCAAAAATACACAAGTGGGACTACATCAAACTAAAAAGCTTCTGCGGAGCAAAGGAAACCATCAACAAGATGAAAAGGCAACCTGCTGGTCATGATCCCAGGGTCCTGGGATCAAGTCCCACATCAGGCTCCTGACAGGGAGTGTGCTTCTTCCTCTGCCTAAGTCTCTGCCTCTTTCTTGGTGTCTGTCATGAATAAATAAATAAATAAAATCTTTTTTTAAAAAAAGGGTACCTACTGAATGAGAGAAAATATTTGCAAATTATATATCTGATAAGGGATTAACATCCAAAATATATAGAGAACCTATATAGCTAAATAACAAAAAACCAAACAGTCTGATTAAAATAGGAGAGGATCTGAATAGATGTTTTTCTGAAGAAGAGAGAGATGGCCAACAGGTACATGAAAAGATGCTCAATATCATCATTTATCAGAGAAATGCAAATTAAATTAGGTATCACCTCACACCTATTAGAATGGCTATTATCAAAAAGACAAGAGATAAAAGAATACTGGTGAGGGGATATAGAGAAAAGAGAACCCTTGTGTACTGTTGGTGGGAATGTTAATTGGTACAGCCATTATGAAAAACAGTATGGAGTTTCCTCTAAAAATTAAAAATAAAGCTTCCATATGATTAGCAATTCCACTTCCAGGTATTTATCTGAAAAAAAAAAAACAAAACACTAACTCAAAAAAATGTATTCACTTCCACATTCACTGCAGCATTATTCACAATAGCCAAGATATGGAAACAACCTAAGTGTCCATTAATGATGAATAGATAAACAAATGTGATACATATCCAATACATATGCTTTATCCTTTATATATATTTTTATATATTTATATATTTTTATTACTTTATCCAAAATATGTATAAATTTGTATATGTATAATATACATATATAATATCCTTTATATATATAATACACACATATACATAATGGAGTATTATTGGCTATGAAAAAAAGAATGAAATCTTGCTATTAACAACAACATGAGTGGACCTTGAGGACATTATGCTAAGTGACATAAGTCAGGCTGAGAAAGATGAATACCATATCATCTCACTTATATGTAGAATCTAAAAAATAAAATCTCATAGATACAGAGAACAGGCTAGTGGTATGTACAGCATGGCAACTATAGTTAATAATGCTGTATTGCATATTTGAAAGTTACTAAGAGTAGATCTTAGTAAGATCTTAAAAGCTCTCAAAAGATCTTAGTAAGATCTTAAAAGCTCTTAAAAGATCTTAGTAAGATCTTAAAAACTCTCATCCCAAGAAAAAGGGTTCTGTAACTATGTATGGTGATGGATGTCAACTAGACTTATTGTGGTGATCATTTCACCACACATATAAATATCAAGTCATTATGTTGTATGCTTGAAACTAATGTAAGTCACTAATACATCAATTAAAAAAAATTTTAGTGTAAGAAATTAAAAACAGAATCCCATCCAGAAGAGGTAAAGACACATGTCACCCAAGTTGCTGTGCTAGATCTTGCACCAAGCCCTTCCCACACGCAATTCTGCGGAGTGCTGCCTAAGAGGCCTGCATTACTACCCAAGTGACAGACTGGTGAAGAGGCTTTGGTTTAAGCAACTTGCCTACTGCCACCCAGCTAGTTGATGCAGCCAGGGTTTAAACTCAGATGGTTTCATCCAGAGCCCTTTGATGTTCACCATCTCACTCCTCTGCCTCTTAACACAACCTAACACTTGCCAAATGGCGGTCCCATTCTGTCCTCTGGAACACCGACATCCCCCCTTGGAAAATCCCACGTAGGAGGGACCGGGACTATCTCTTCCAATTTCTATAGTTTACCAATGCTGGGCATTCATCTTGTCTGGATTGAACTTCAGCCAGTTCATTTTCAGCCAAGTCTCCAATTTAAGCAGCCAGTGGGTAAAATACAAAAACCACCCCGTTGGAATCAGATGAAAAAGAAATACAGGCTGGGAATTCTTGGCATAATGATGAAGCAGGAGGCCCAGGTCCCTTGCTGGTGTTTCAAATGATCTCCTATTGACACTGAACAGGGAGGATCCCTCCGGCAGGAGACACAAGAGCAGCATCCCCTGGGTGGACGAGCCATCACCACAAACCACCTTTCGGGTTTTTGGAGAGAAGGCTGTATTGGCTGGAGCCAAAACAAAACAAAGAACTCTATCCACTCCACCTCGGCCCCCGAAATTGAATGGCACTTGGCGGTGGTAAAGGAGCACAGTAGATATTAAATCAGCCACACTCAGTTGGATTGGCCACAGGACTTGAGCGAAGCCGTTAAAGAATTAGTTGAAATGGTTTAGCCATTTCATCCCTTGTGTTTAGCCTGCACTCACGTCTATCCTTCCTTTTATCTATCCTTTTCACCTGCTCAGCCCTCAGCCACCAGTGGTGCTGCAACCCACGACCCCCAAGGAAGCCCACCCGCGGGTGGGTGCACACAACACGTGAGCAGAGAACACAGAGGCTTCAGGCCTTTGTCTCCTCTCACCCCGGAACCTGGGGTCAGTCAGAAGGGAAGGATCCAGAACATGTGGGGTAAGGGGTGGTGGAGAACCTGCAGATCCTCATGGGAGGAGACCAAGGAAGATGGGAGAGTTGAGAGAAAGGGAAAGTAGAGGAGAACAGGGTCGGGGGTGGGCGGTGGAAAAACTAGAAGGGAGATGAGGATGGAATTAGCTGAAAGGGAAGGGAAGGCCCTCCAGCATTTGTCCGAACAATGCTGTTATGCCCTCCTACTCTTTCGTCAAGAGAGAATTTCATAAGACATATGAAGACATGTCTGGAGAGCCTCTTTAATCTACACACTGAACCCCGGTGGGACGGAACCCCGTTTACTTGGAGCCCCACTGCCTTCCTTCAGAGAACCGCTAACAGGCACCTGCCACCATCTGTGTGCAGGTGTATGTCTCCCCACCTCCTCCCCCCACAAGGACTGAAAGGCTGTCAAGCCCGGGGTGGTCTCTAATAGGTCTTTATAGTCCCTGCCCTTAATGTGATTCCCGCCTCATGGCAGGTACTTAATAAATAATAAATGAAAAATCGAAGTCCCATAAAAGCCAAATCATTGGGCAGACACAGAATATATCCTGTGCTATACCAAATAAAGAAAGTTCCAGGGGCGCCTGGGTGGCACAGTTGGTTGAGCACCCGACTCTCTGTTTCCGCTCAGGTGAAGCCCCTGTCCTGAGATCAAGCCCTGTCTGCGGCTCTGCACACTCAGCTCAGAGTCTGCTTGAGTTTCTCTCACTCCTGCCCTCCCTGGTCCCCTCCCCATAAATAAATAAGTCTTTAAAAAAGAAAAAAGAAAAAAGAAAAAGAAGAGTTCCAAAACAGACACAACTAATCTGAGGATGGGAGTCAGGATTGCCTTTGAGTAAAGGTGATAAATGGGAAGGGGTAGAAAGGGCCTCTGGAGAGGGGGAATGTTCTATGCCCTGGCCTGGGTGATAGTTGTTTTGTGCTTCCTTTGTGAAAATTATTGAGCTATACACTTGTGATCTGTGCAGTTTTCTATTTATCTGTTATGCATGCTTCAATCAAAAGTTCACTAAAAGAAAAAAAAAGGAAAAATCAAATAATTAGCTGCTCCAGAGAGACCCTATCAAAAGCAATTGATGTGGATGAGCGATTCAAATTCTACAATGAGCTGTTTCTCCTTTCTTTTGCTGAGTATGAATTAAAATGGCTTGCAAATTATATGACCAGCCTCACTAGCACTTCCCAAGCATAATTACTCAGTAGCCTATCTTATTGCAGCGCCGATCAATCATTGATCTTTAATGGGTCAACAAAAAGAAATGCATCCATATGTACGTACAAATTATAATCTAACTAAGGACCTCTATAGTCCCATGTTTCATATTGTTGATTCCCCAAAATGTTGTTCCCCTGGAAGTGAACAAAAAAGACTTCTCTGCATCATTAAGCTTTCAGGATGTCAGACACTGAAAAGTGAATTGTGCCTCTGATTAATTGATTTTAATAATAATAATTTTATTTATGTAGAGACCTTGCCAAGGTATTCGGGGAGCTGTAAAGCAACCCCTAATCCATGATTAAAGCATTATACAGGCAATATATAACAAGCCTCCCTCCTAAAGGAAAACAAAGGGAAGAGATGGATGGTACTGAGATATGAAGTTGCAGGAGAGGGAACAAGCTGTAGATTCGGTGTGGAAGGGGTGATAAATGCTTCATTAGGGAAGAAGGGGAGTTTCCTGGGTTTGGCGCAGGAGTGTAATTTAGCAGAGCTGGATGGAAACAGTGGCCTGTGGGGAGTCAGCCCTAGCCCTGCAGAGATGTGTGCGCTTCCTCCTCCCTGAGCCTGGTGGAGGCAATGCAGATAATCATCACATCTTTCCTGCCTGCTACATCCTACCTGGGAGTGGGATTTTTCATAATGATCCAAATAGCAGAAGTTAAGGAAATATGTATAAATTATTCCTCACTTCTTGACATCGGCGAAAGATCTAGATAATTTTCTCTTTATTGAAAGGTCCCAAACTAAGTCCTGGAAAATATAAATGCATGCGGAAGTCACTGTGAAGGTGCATAAGTGTCAAAGTTCTGAGAGAACAACAGCAGGAGCAGAGAATTAGGAATAATTTTTGGGAACTTCCTTCCTGGGCAGCCCCTTCCCCACCCCCACGCACATCCCCTTCCCTGCCTGCAGCCCACCAAGCAGCTGCCCCTGCCGACCCTGCCACATGACCTCTCCTGGCACTGACACCACAGCTCCTCGGTTGGTTAGACTTGTTAGTTTCTGGCTTTCTTTTACTATGACTTGTAACCATGCAAGGACAGTTAAAAAGTTGTGGAAAGGGGATCCCTGGGGGGTCTCAGCGGTTTAGCACCTGCCTTCGGCCCAGGGCATGATCCTGGAGACTGGGGATCAAGTCCCACGTTGGGCTCCCTGCATGGAGCCTGCTTCTCCCTCTGCCTGTGTCTTTCCCTCTCTCTCTCTCTCTCTGTGTCTCTCATGAATTAAAAAAAAAAAAACTGTGGAAAGCAGAGAAAGATCTAAAGAAGTAATTAAAAATTATCCCTAGTGCAACCACCCAAAGGCAACTGCTTTTGAGATTTTCTGAAATATTGTATTCAAGTGTGTGTGTGTGTGTGTGTGTGTGTGATGTGTACACAGAGAATATGTCTCCGTGGATATGTAAATTGTCAGTGGTTATTTCTAGGTGGAACAATCGTTGATTTTCACTTTTATCTCTCTACCTTTATATAATATTGGGAAAAATTACATGTGGCCATCTTTTCATTAAGATCAAGGAAAAAATAATAAAGTAAAACAGGTGAAGCCGGTTATTTCTCTGTTGGGATTTGTCACCTGGTAGGAAATGTCATGCAGTGCATCTTTTTCAGATGTGATGACGTAAACAAATATGACTTCCAGAAAGGTGACATAGCAGATGCCGAAACAACATATTTGAGCAAAAGGTGACGGCCTAGTTCTACTCCATTTGGGGGTACAAGTCTACTTTGTATTGAGTTTAGCCACGCAGGTAACAAGGAAAGGAAGACTCACTGTAGGAAGAGTAAAAGTAATTAACAAAAAACGACCAAGTGATGAGATGGAAGATTAGCAGTGACATAGCCTCGCTGGCAAGGTGATGTGTGTGATTAAACAGAAAGAGAGATTCACTGAAGGCAATTTTCCTCCAGCCAGAGCCAGGGCAGGGAATTCCCTGTGGCTCAATTAGTTTCACCTAATCCTTGGGCAAATAAAATAAAACCTTTATCTTATGCTGGGTAGATACAGTGACTAATATGGACCCAGTAGACTATGATGTGGTCTGTAATGCAATTAAAAAAATTTTTAATCCATCTTTTGTTTCACGTTATTCTTATCTAGGTTGGCTATGCGGTCGTGTGCCTTTGTGTGATGAGAGCTGGAGAGATGTGGTGGCAGGGGAGGAAGGGGAGCCAGAGTTTACTGGGAATCCTTGGGCAATGAGTGATTGATTAGTGGGTGAGGAGTCAAGTGAGAGCTAGTGCCCTGGATTGAATAAAAGAGTTTCCATTATTCAGTGAGCGCCGGGGAAGGACGGGGAGGGACTGCATGGAAGGCTGCCATGAGTCCAAGAGAAAAGCAACTTTCTGGGAAAAAAGCAGACATTAGGGCAAAGAAGGCAACTGTATTCTACCCACGGAGCAAAAAATTAGACATTACAGAGGAGAGAGGGTAAGAAATGAATCTAGGCAGATTGTAGAATTTTAACACTATGCATATTTTGCTTTTGTGGCTCTATTTTGGCTTCAATATTTGCCCTTCTCCTGATTGCTGATTACATAATCATCAATTTTATAGATTGTTATGTGGGAGACGAGGGATTTTTTTTTTTTTAAGCCTGTGACTGATGCTACAGGATTGCTCAGTTTTATCTCCTTGCGTGTTTGTATTTCCCTGCAGTGTGTGGATGGGAGACTCCTACAGAAGAAAGAAAACGGGGAAGAATGTAAGCTTCTCTGTCACTCAGAGTGGGGTGGCCTCTGGGTCACAGCGGAGGTTATCAGGCGACAAACTGAAGTGCGAGCCTTGGATTACTCTGTGGTGATAGGACTGTCTTTCTCTGGACAGTGTTGCAGGCTGGGAGCTACGACTGACTTGTGAAATCAGCTGGGTGGATTGCTCAGCATTTTTACAAAATCAAAGAAATAGAATAGAAAGTACCCGAATGCATTGCATGTAGTAACGGTTTCATTAAAAAAATTGTCATTTCACGCACACGCGTGCACACAATATAAAATGTATATTTTATGTGGGTCAGAGTGAAAACAAAGTTTCAAAGCTACTGTCATAGAGTACAGTTTTTAATAATACCCAATCACAGGTTTAAAGGTTTGGAAGCAAAATAAATATATAATTAAAAATAAATAAATAAATAAGTAGATAGATAGATAAATAAATAAAAGTTTGGGAGCATTAACATCCCAAGTCTTTGGGCAAGTGTATTTTATTATAATAGTTTTCCATTAGGATTCTGTAGCAAGGAGAGTTAAGGCATGAATTGTTTCAAAGTAGGCTAAACAAATTTTTTTCTCTCTCTTTTTTAAAAGATTATATTTATTTATTTGAGAGAGAGAGAGAGATAACGAGCAGGAAGGAGAGGGAGAAGCAGGATCCCCACTAAGCACGAAGCTGGATGCAGGACTCGATCCCAGGACCCTGGGATCATGACCCGAGCCGAAGGCAGATGCTTAACTGACTGAGCCGCCCAGGGGCCCCAAGAATGTTCTCAGAAACTGCACGTAGGCAGCAGGGACCAGTAGACAGCAGCTCTTTCTGCCCACGGTCCTGTCCCTGTGCTTTAATAAACCTACCATTTTGCACCAAAATAGAGAGAGAGAGAGAGAGAGAGAGAGAAACTGCACAAGACCAGCCAGTGCAGCCTTTCAGTACAAAAGGTGAGGGTGAACGTATCTGTGTGAGTGGTTATTTGACTTAACACCTGTTCCCCTTGGAAGCCCAACCCCATTAGATCTACATACGTTCAACTTGTAGTGATTTAGGATAATACCGGGGAGGCCGGCGGACCAGAGAACACAAAATATTTTTTTTTCACAAAATATTAGATGAGAAAAATATCACTCGCATTTGTTTTGGAATATGCTACTTGGGTTTTCTTACGAGACTTACTTCCCTTCCTCCCTTTCCTACAGAGTTGTGATAAAGTGAGTTTCCTCCTCTGCACCCAGACTCCGACAGTGGACAGAAGTAGGTGACTCAGAAACAAACCAAGTGCTGCAAGTTGCCACTCAGGTTACATTTCACCTCCTGTGGTCCAGAGAGTAGCTGTGTCCTGAGAGATTTTGCAGCCGGCACAATTCACGTTTAGGACATAGACATTTGGGTATTATGTCTTCTATTGCATAGCATTTGCCGTAGGGAAAAATTGAATTTGTCTAAGCAAGGGTGAGTCCTGTTGAAGAGGGATTTGTCTTGGAAGTTCCAAAAGATTTTTATTATTAGGAAATTTTATGCCTAAGACTGTCTTGCTGTGGAGTGACTGGAGGGTAGACAGCATCAAATCTCAGTATTCACACACATGCTCACCCAAGTTGATCTGTATGCTCCCTCCCAGCCCCCGCCTCCCACCCCTGCGCCCAACTCCCCCTCGTCCCTGCCCTGGACCCCTGCCACTTTCCCAGGACATGACCCAAGAGCTTGGTGTAGAATGAGTCAACACAGATCTAGATGTAAAAAAAAATCAATTATTTCAGTAGTGATGTATTTTAACTTTATTTTAAGACACTTTTAAAAAATCTATACTTAAAAAAGATTAAAAAATAAAAAAATAATAAATCTATACTTGAAATTCCCTGGGGGGTGAAAAAAAAAGAGGCAGCAGTCAGTGAGGATGAGATAGAAGTGAGTGATGAGGAGGCACAGAGGAGGAGAAAGAGCAGCGAAAACAAAATCAGTTGCAAGGGTTTGGCACCAAACTCATAAGGAAGCATTTTTAAATCTTTTTCTTTGACACTATTGCTAACTGAAGTCCCAGGCAATCAGGCTTCTGTAAAGTAGCATTTTAAGAGCTTCCACCAACAGATGGAAGTGAGGTTGGTGCATTTTGAATTTTCATTCGCTGAAAACTCATCTTTAGTCTGTTTCTCACTTAGTTGCCGGAGCTATGTAGTACTCTCTTTAATAATTAGCAATCAGATTTCTTCAAAAGGAAAAAAAAATCCCTGACAAAATTATCTTTTTTTTTTTTTTTAAATAAAAAAGTTGCTGATTAAAGAGCACTAGTTCTCGGTAAGAGTGCTGTAGATTACTTGGCAGCACACATCTTTATTCATGAACACCCTTTGAAATTCGGTTTTGCATGTATTTAATGTATTTTTTCTTCAAAATGAATGAAGTTATTTAAAAATGAGAATAAATACCCCACATTTAGTCCTTTGAAACAATTAAGATAGTTAAAAGTGATTGTCCTTGAAAAACCTCTTTGCTTAGGAAAAGCTTATTGGCTATCATCTAAAAGTCACTCTTTGGAAGTTTTAAAAATATTAAACATAGTCTCTATCAAAACCCTCGCTGTCCTTTTTTGAGAAATTGACAATCTGATATTAAAATTCATTTGGAAATACAGGGAGCCCAGAATAGCCAAAACAATCTTGAAAAAGAAGAGCATGGTTGGAGAACACAGGACACACACTTAACAATTTCAAAACTTACTGCAAAGCTACAATAATCAAGACTAGCATAAAATTAGCATCTGTTTAGACATAGAGATCAATGAATAGTACTTAGAGTCCAGAAACAAACCCACACATTTATGGTCAACTGCTTTTGACAAGGGTGCCAAGAGAATTCAGTGGGGAAAGAATAGTCTTTTCAGTATATAATGCTGGAACAACTGGATATCCACGTGCAGAAGAATGAAGTCTGACCCCTACTTCACACTGTATACAAAAATTGGTCCAAAATTAATCCTAGACCTAAACAGAAGAACAAAAACTATGAAATCTTTAAAAGAAAACATAGAAGCAAATCTTTATGACTTTGAATTAGGCAGTCATTTCATAAGTGTCACAGCAAAAGGACAAATAACAAAAGAAAAACTAAGTTTATTGAGTGTCATCAAAATAGAAAATTTTGAGCTTCAGAGGATAGAGTCAAGAAAGTGTAACTATACCTCACAAAATGGGAGAAAATATTTGCAGATCATATAGCTGATAAGGGTCTGATATCCAGAATATGTAAAGAACACTCACAACTCAACAATAAGAGAAAATAACCTAATCATACAATGAACAAAGGCTTTGAATAGAGTGTTCTCCAGAGAAGATACATAAATGGTCAATAACTACAGGAAAAGATTTTCAGCATCATCATTATTAGGTAAACACACATCAAAACCACTTTGCATATGTTAAGATAACTATGATCCGAAGGATGGACAATCATAAGTGTTGGTGAAGACGTGGAGGAACTGGAATGCCCACATAACGCTGGTGGGTATTAAAATAGTTTGGCTGCTTTGGAAAACAGTTTGGAAGTTCCCCCAAATATACACACAGAGTTATCCTATGTCCCGGTAATTACACTCCTAAGTCCAGACTCAGGGAAGTTGAAAACATACATCCACAGAAAAATGTGTACATTAATATTCTTTTTTTTGTACATTAATATTCAATAGAGACATTATTCATAAAAGCCAGAAACTAGAACCAACCTCAATGTCCCTGGATAAACACAATGTCTATCCATACGACGGAGTCATATTCAGCTATGAAAAGAAAAGGAGCGCTCGCTCATACATCCTACTACATGGATCAACCTTGAAACCATTGTACTGAGACAAGCCAAATATAAAGGCCGCCTTCTATGTGACTCTATTTATATGAAATGCCCAGAATAGGAAAGTCCACAGAGAGTAGATTAGTAGTTGGCAGGGGCTGGGGGGAGGAGGGAATGAGGAGTGACTGCTAATGAGTCAGGGATTTCCTGAAGGGGTGAAAGTATTCCGGAATTAGATCATCATGATGGGATATACAGATACCACTAAATTGTGCACCACAAAAAGATTAATTTTATGGAATGTGAACTATATCTCAATAAAAAACAAAAACAAAAAAGACCTTTAAGGGGACAATTGAGGAAATTTAGACATGGTCTAAATATGAGACAGTATTAGGGAATAATTTCTAATTTTTGTAGGGTAAGAATGATACGTCTATAAAATAAAATGTCACTATTTTTCATTGATGAATTCTGTAATATTTAGGGATAAAGTTTATGATGTTTGCAACTTATTTTCAAATGGCTTGGCAAAAGAGAAATATCTTTATACAGGCATAAATAAACCAAAGTCAACAGAATATTAACAATGGTACAACCTACGTGGTGGGCGTCTGAGTGTCCCCGTACTCTTGACTTTATTTGAAAAGTTTCATAAAGTAAAACTGAGGAAAAAGAGAACAAAAAGTAAGTCCCCCAAAGTTTCATCATTTGTCAAATCATAAATAGTCCTTTGTGGGTTGATAATGAGAATCAAGAGGTAATTTGCAAAAGGCTATAAAGATTTCAATGGTTTTATTTAAAAACTCTGCATTTTGAGAGATTGGAGTGGCCATCACGAATGAATTGTGACATCATTTTATGCTAAGTCAATTTTCTACCCTCATTCTTTTCTTTCATAAGCTTATGGCGTACTTTACTTTTCTATTCAAATTCTAGAAAATCTCAGGGCCGCTTAGGGTCAGATGATGAATAGTTAGCCCTAATTATTTTGATGGCTAACTTTATTTTCCAAGCTGCTGGTGGAAAAAAAAATCATCAGGGCAGTCTTCCGAGAGTCGAAACAGAAATGTTCGACTCAGCTGGACACTCACATCCAGGGACTCCTGAAATATTTCCTTCTCTTGACTAGAGGCCAGCTGTGATTTCCTCTTTCTTTTCTTTTCTTTTTTTTCTTTTCTTTTCTTTTCTTTTCTTTTCTTTTCTTTTCTTTTCTTTTCTTTTTTTCTTTTCTTTTCTTTTTTTTAAATTTTTTTAAAAGATTGTATTTATTTATTCATGAGAGACACACACAGAGAGAGGCAGAGACATAGGCAGAGGGAGAAGCAGGCTTCCCGTGAGGAGCCCCATGTGGGACTCGATCCCAGGACCCCGGGATCACGACCTGAGCAGGTGCCCGATTTCCTCTTTCTGAAAGAAGCCTCTCCAATTCCTCCTGCTGGGTGGCCGGGCCTCTCAGATTTCCCTTTGGTTCGGCGGCTGAGCAACCCAGTGAGACAGTGACAGGTCAGAGATGGCACTGCAAGGCAGCACTTGGGCAACATTGGGTTCCTTGTAAGCTCCTGTCTCTCATGTCTCCTTCCTGGGGTGTGTTCTTATTCTTTCTTTCCATTCCTAAAAATACAGTCCTGAGACGAGAACTGAAATTCATTCAAGTAAGATACAAAGAATTGATAAGACTTTAAATGTCTCCTTTCCTTAGATCAGTAGCAACTCAACCGAGCAAAGGCTTAGACTAAGGAGTGAAACTCAAACCATGGAATCTCTGGTGATACAATCCTGCAAGAGGAGGAAGTCTTTTCTGGCCAGCTTAGTTTCCTTGCCCATCTCAGCACACTTCTTACTTACATCTAAAGCCAGTGTGGGCCCTGGGGGTCACTGGTCCCTATCTGCAGTTGGCATTAGGTGTTGCCTTTTTGGTGACAAGTGGATATTTCTCTGAAATGAAGTGGTAATTTCATTTCCCGTTCCTTGTTCAAAGATGCCCAATGCACAAACTTCATCTAACAGGTTTCCACCAATAATTAGCACTCCGTGGGAAATGAGACACAGGGGACTGAATAGTCTGGAGGAAAAAGCCTCTCTCCCTTGAGCTCTTCTTTTAACAAAAAGTTGACACATTCTTAGGCAGGGAAGGCGGAGAGGAAGGGGAGAGGAAAAACTTAATGTGCAACTTTCCTGCCGGCGCAGGGAATAGATTGGGTAAGCATTGGGATTCACCAGAATCTGGTTTTTTAATCATCTCGAGAAAGCACCTTATAAATTTAACATGAACTTAGAAAGGCTCTTGCAAGGAGAACCAGGTAGCATGAGTGTTAGTCTTGCTGATTTACAGCTGGAAGAGCAGACCCTGAACGTACTGTAGACGTGACCAAATCCTAGCAAACCCCGCGGCTCCAGTGTGGTCTCCGTGTGGATCATTGACTGACTCTCCTGATACTAAGGACATCAGAATATGAATATTTCTTTTTTCAGGCGCTAACAGAGACAGATCCCATACGCTGCTGTAAATGCCAAAATATTGTCATCAATCATCCAGAATAACTGGGGCCACGATAAAAGTTCATTTGGATCCAGGTCATAGAAGTATTTAAAGTCAGAAAATTGAAATCACTGGTTAGAGGTACCAACGGTCATGAGGAGTTCCTGCAAGCTTTGGTGTCTGAAGATACTGCTTTTTAAAAGAAACCCACGTCTTAGAATAGTTGTTAAATCACAACTGGGACACTTTCCGTGCTAATTTCTTCCAAGTAATGATAACGCCTTACCCGTAGGCGATGTTCTACTCCGAATAAGGCCGCAGAGTGCAACGATTAAGGATACAGACGTCGCTAATTACTACCTGTGTGGCCTTGGCTAAGCTTCTTAGCCTTTCTGTGCCTTGCTTCCTTCATAGCTAAATGGGAATAGGAGTAGAGCCTTCCTCCTAAGGTTGTTGTGTTGGGCTGAGCTCTTTGGACGGTGCTAACATGCAGTGGGGTCTGACGTACAGTAAGGCCTTCGTAACCCTTAGCTCCTAATACTGTTTTCTTTTTCATACCCTACATCCATTTGTCATTCAAAATAAGCCGCATTAAAGTATAATGGTGTGGCCAGTGAGACAACTAGTTTAGGAAGAGAGACAGCTTACTGATTTATGGAACCCAAGGAGACTGGACACCCTGAACTGTGGGAAGATTCCAGGTGTATCTCACGCTTAGGACCTCTGGAATCAGGACCTAAAGGCCCCTCAGGACATGTTTTGTTTTTCATTCCTGCCCCTTCTCTGAGATAAGCTTAATTTGCCTCTCACTGAAGACGGACTTTCCTTCCATGCAATGTAATAGCTTCCAATTTCCAGTCAGGCTCAGCTCTGATAGCCTCTAACACTGATGAAGAAATGACTGTTTCTTTATCTGTTCCCAGGTTCGAAATCGTGGAGAAGTATCCTGATTCCTAGAGATTTATGGGGACCAACAGATGGAGGCCAGGAAGTAGGGTTTTATACAAACATGAGTGTCCTATTAGATATTCCCATGATGATGGGGTGGGGGGGATAGGAGGTGGTGAGTGAGGCAAGTTCAAGAACATCAGAGTTGGGGAAAGTGAGAAGTTGATATGCACTATACCCAGAAATAATTTTTTTAAAGATTTATTTATTTATTTGAGGAGGGAGGGCAGAGGGAGAAGTAGAGAATTCCTCAAGCAGACTCAAAGTGGGCATGGAGCCTGACACGAGGTTCAATCCCAGTACCCTGAGGACCCCTCAGATCACGACCTGAGCCGAAATCAAGAGCCCGACGTTGAACTGACTGAGCCACCCAGGCACCCCTACTCAGAAAGATTCTTAAAATGTTATCGTTGTTACAATCCACATATTATAGATTCACCTTTTTAAGGTGTACAATTTGGTGGGGTTTAGTATATTCACTAAGTTGTGTAACCATCACTGCTAATTCCAGAACATTTTTCTCACCTCTCAAAGAATCCCCTCACCCACAAGTGGTTTCTCCTCATTCCCCCCTCTCCTGGCCCCAGCAACCACGAAGCCACTTTCTATCTCTATGGATTTACCTGGTCTGGACATTTCATATAAATGGTATCCTACAATAATGTTTAATAATGTTCTGAATGTTAAGAACATTAATTAAGAACAATAATGTTCTTAATGTTTTTAAGACTCATCCATGTTGCAGCATGGATCAATACTTTATTCTTTGTAGTAGCCTGATACTAGTCCACTGAAAGGGTATACAACATTTTGTTTGTCCATCTGTCAGTTGATGAGCATTTGGGTTCATTCCACTTTCAGACTATTATAAATACTGTTGCTATGAACATTCAAGTACAAGTTTTTGTGTGGATATGTGTTTTCATCCTCTTCATTCTATACCTAGGAGTTTAATTACTGGGACATATGGGAATTCTATGTTTAATATCTTGAAGAACTGCCAAACTGTTTTTCCAAAGCAACTGAGCCAGTTTTTACATTCTCACAAGCAATATATGGGGTTCTAGTTTCTCCACATCTTCAACACTTGTGACTGTCCATCTTTTTTATTATAGCCATTCTAACCTGCAGTAATAATGTTGACCATCTTTTCACGTGCTTATTGTCCGTTTGTATATTATTTTTTGAAGGACTTTCTATTTAAATCCTGTGCTCATTTTAAAAATTGGATTTAAAAAATCCAATTTTGGGGATCCCTGGGTGGCGCAGCAGTTTGGCGCCTGCCTTTGGCCCAGGGCGTAATCCTGGAGACCCGGGATCAAATCCCACGTCGGGCTCCCGGTGCATGGAGCCTGCTTCTCCCTCTGCCTGTGTCTCTGCCTCTCTCTGTGAGTATCATAAATAAAAAAAATTAAAAATCCAATTTTTTATTGGATCCAAGCCAATCTTTTTATTGCTGACTTGTAAGAGTTTTGTTTTTTTTTTTAATATGCTCTGGATACGAGGCTTTTATTAGATATACGATTTACAAATATTTTCTCCCATTCTCTGGGCTGTTTTTCACTTTCATGATAGTGCCCTTTGAAGTATAAGTTTTTTTTTTTTTTTAATTAATTTTTATTGGTGTTCAATTTACCAACATACAGAAAAACACCCAGTGCTCATCCCGTCAAGTGTCCACCTCAGTGCCCGTCACCCATTCCCCTCCAACACCCGCCCTCCTCCCCCTTTCCACCACCCCTAGTTCGTTTCCCCGAGTTAGGAGTCTTTATGTTCTGTCTCCCTTCCTGATATTTCTCAACATTTCTTCTCCCTTCCTTTATATTCCCTTTCACTATTATTCATATTCCCCAAATGAATGAGAACATACACTGCTTGTCCTTCTCCGATTGACTTATTTCACTCAGCATAATACCCTCCAGTTCCATCCACGTTGAAGCAAATGGTGGGTATTTGTCGTTTCTAATCGCTGAGTAATATTCCATTGTATACATAAACCACATCTTCTTTATCCATTCATCTTTCGATGGACACCGAGGCTCCTTCCACAGTTTGGCTATTGTGGCCATTGCTGATAGAAACATCGGGGTGCAGGTGTCCCGACGTTTCGTTGCATCTGAATTTTTGGGGTAAATCCCCAACAGTGCAATTGCTGGGTCGTAGGGCAGGTCTATTTTTAACTCTTTGAGGAACCTCCACACAGTTTTCCAGAGTGGCTGCACCAGTTCACATTCCCACCAACAGTGTAAGAGGGTTCCCTTTTCTCCGCATCCTCTCCAACATGTGTTGTTTCCTGCCTTGTTAATTTTCCCCATTCTCACTGGTGTGAGGTGGTATCTCATTGTGGTTTTGATTTGTATTTCCCTGATGGTAAGTGATGCAGAGCATTTTCTCATGTGCATGTTGGCCATGTCCATGTCTTCCTCTGTGAGATTTCTCTTCATGTCTTTTGCCCATTTCATGATTGGATTGTTTGTTTCTTTGGTGTTGAGTTTAATAAGTTCTTTATAGATTTTGGAAACTAGCCCTTTATCTGATATGTCATTTGCAAATATCCTCTCCCATTCTGTAGGTTGTCTTTTATTTTGTTGACTGTATCCTTTGCTGTGCAAAAGCTTCTTATCTTGATGAAGTCCCAATAGTTCATTTTTGCTTTTGTTTCTTTTGCCTTCGTGGATGTATCTTGCAAGAAGTTACTGTGGCCGAGTTCAAAAAGGGTGTTGCCTGTGTTCTCCTCTAGGATTTTGATGGAATCTTGTCTCACATTTAGATCTCTCATCCATTTTGAGTTTATCTTTGTGTATGGTGAAAGAGAGTGGTCCAGTTTCATTCTTCTGCATGTGGATGTCCAATTTTCCCAACACCCTTTATTGAAGAGACTGTCTTTCTTCCAATGGATAGTCTTTCCTCCTTTATCGAATATTAGATGACCATACATTTCAGGGTCCACTTCTGGGTTCTCTATTCTGTTCCATTGATCTATGTGTCTATTTTTGTGCCAGTACCACACTGTCTTGATGACCACAGCTTTGTAGTACAACCTGAAATCTGGCATTGTGATGCCCCCAGCTATGGTTTTCTTTTTTAAAATTCCCCTGGCTATTCGGGGTCTTTTCTGATTCCACACAAATCTTAAAATAATTTGTTCTAACTCTCTGAAGAAAGTCCATGGTATTTTGATAGGGATTGCATTAAACGTGTAAATTGCCCTGGGTAACATTGACATTTTCACAATATTAATTCTTCCAATCCATGAGCATGGAATATTTTTCCATCTCTTTGTGTCTTCCTCAATTTCTTTCAGAAGTGTTCTATAGTTTTTAGGGTATAGATCCTTCACCTCCTTGGTAAGGTTTATTCCTAGGTATCTTATGCTTTTGGGTGCAATTGTAAATGGGATTGACTCCTTAATTTCTCTTTCTTCAGTCTCATTGTTAGTGTATAAGAAATGCCATTGATTTCTGGGCATTGATTTTGTATCCTGCCACGCTACCAAATTGCTGTATGAGTTCTAGCAATCTTGGGGTGGAGGCTTTTGGGTTTTCTATGTAGAGTATCATGTCATCGGCGAAGAGGGAGAGTTTGACTTCTTCTTTGCCAATTTGAATGCCTTTAATGTCTTTTTGTTGTCTGATTGCTGAGGCGAGGACTTCCAGAACTAAGTTGAACAGCAGTGGTGAGAGTGGACATCCCTGTCTTGTTCCTGATCTTAGGGGAAAGGCTCCCAGTGCTTCCCCATTGAGAATGATATTTGCTGTGGGCTTTTCGTAAATGGCTTTTAAGATGTCGAGGAAAGTTCCCTCTATCCCAACACTCTGAAGTGTTTTGATCAGGAATGGATGCTGTATTCTGTCAAATGCTTTCTCTGCATCTAATGAGAGGATCATATGGTTCTTGGTTTTTCTCTTGCTGATATGATGAATCACATTGATGGTTTTACGAGTGTTGAACCAGCCTTGTGTCCCGGGGATAAATCCTACTTGGTCATGGTGAATAATTTTCTTAATGTGTTGTTGGATCCTATTGGCTAGTATCTTGTTGAGAATTTTTGCATCCATGTTCATCAGGGATATTGGTCTGTAATTCTCCTTTTTGGTGGGGTCTTTGTCTGGTTTCGGAATTAAGGTGATGCTGGCCTCATAGAACGAATTTGGCAGTACTCCATCTCTTTCTATCTTTCCAAACAGCTTTAGTAGAATAGGTATGATTTCTTCTTTAAACGTTTGATAGAATTCCCCTGGAAAGCCATCTGGCCCTGGAGTCTTGTGTCTCGGGAGGTTTTTGATGACTGCTTCAATTTCCTCCCTGGTTATTGGCCTGTTCAGGTTTTCTATTTCTTCCTGCTCCAGTTTTGGTAGTTTGTGGCTTTCCAGGAATGCATCCATTTCTTCTAGATTTCCTAATTTATTGGCATACAGCTGTTCATAATGTTTTTAGAATCGTTTGTATTTCCTTGGTGTTGGTAGTGATCTCTCCTTTCTCATTCATGATTTTATTAATTTGAGTCTTCTCTCTCTTCTTTTTAATAAGGTTCGCTAATGGTTTATCTATCTTATTAATTCTTTCAAAGAACCAACTCCTGGTTCTGTTGATCTGTTCCACAGTTCTTTTGGTCTCGATATCATTTAGTTCTGCTCGAATTTTAATTAACTGTCTTCTTCTGCTGGGGGTGGGGTCCATTTGTTGCTTTTTCTCTAGTTCCTTTATGTGTAAGGTGAGCTTTTGAATTTGAGTTCTTTCCAGTTTTTGAATGGATGCTTGTATTGCGATGTATTTCCCCCTCAGGACTGCTTTTGCTGCGTCCCAAAGATTTTGAATGGTTGTATCTTCATTCTCATTAGTTTCCATGAATCTTCTCAATTCTTCCTTAATTTCCTGGTTGACCTTTTCATCTTTTAGCAGGATGGTCCTTAACCTCCATGTGTTTGTGGTCCTTCCAAACTTCTTGTTGTGATTAAGTTCTAATTTCAAGGCATTATGGTCTGAGAATATACAGGGGACTATCCCGATCTTTTGGTATCGGTTCAGACCCGATTTGTGACCCAGTATGTGGTCTATTCTGGAGAAAGTTCCATGTGCACTTGAGAAGAATGTGTATTCAGTTGAGTTTGGATGTAAAGTTCTGTAGATATCTGTGAAATCCATCTGGTCCAGTGTATCATTTAAAGCTCTCGTTTCTTTGGATATGTTGTGCTTAGAAGACCTATCTAGTATAGAAAGAGCTAGATTGAAATCACCAAGTATAAGGGTATTATTATCAAAGTATTTCTTCAGTTTGGTTATTAATTGGCTTAAATATTTGGCAGCTCCCACATTCGGGGCATATATATTGAGAATTGTTAAGTCTTCTTGTTGGATAGATCCTTTGAGTATGAGATAGTGTCCCTCTTCATCTCTCACTATAGTCTTCAGGGTAAATTTTAATTTATCTGATATAAGGATGGCTACCCCTGCTTTCTTTTGAGGACCATTTGAATGGTAAATGGTTCTCCAACCTTTTATTTTCAGGTTGTAGGTGTCCTTCTGTCTAAAATGAGTCTCTTGTAGACAGCAAATAGATGGGTCCTGCTTTTTAATCCAGTCTGAAACCCTGCGCCTTTTGATGGGGTCATTAAGCCCATTCACGTTCAGAGTTACTATTGATAGATATGAGTTTAGTGTCATCATATCTATTCAGTCCTTGTTTTTGTGGATTGTTCCACTGAACTTCTTCTTAAAGGGGAGTTTTAAGAGTCCCCCTTAAAATTTCTTGCAGAGCTGGTTTGGAGGTTACATATTCTTTCAGTTCCTGCCTGTCTTGGAAGCTCTTTATCTCTCCTTCCATTTTGAATGAAAGCCTTGCTGGATAGAGTATTCTTGGTTGCATGTTCTTCTCATTTAGGACCCTGAATATATCCTGCCAGCCCTTTCTGGCCTGCCAGGTCTCTGTGGAGAGGTCTGCTGTTACCCTAATATTCCTCCCCATAAAAGTCAGGGACTTTTTTTCTCTTGCTGCTTTAAGGATCTTCTCCTTATCTTTGGAATTTGCAAGCTTCACTATTAAATGTCGAGGTGTTGATCGGGTTTTGTTGATTTTAGGGGGGGATCTCTCTATTTCCTGGATCTGAATGCCTCTTTCCCTTCCCAGATTCGGAAAGTTTTCAGCTAGGATTTGTTCAAATACATATTCTGGCCCTCTGTCCCTTTCGGCGCCCTCGGGAACCCCAATTAGACGTAGGTTTTTCTTCCTCAGGCTGTCATTTATTTCCCTTAATCTATCCTCATGGTCTTTTAATTGCCTGTCTCTTTTTTCCTCAGTTTCCCTCTTTGCCATCAGCTTGTCTTCTATGTCACTCACTCGTTCTTCCACCTCGTCAAGCCTCGTCGTTAGGACTTCTAGCTTGGATTGTATCTCATTTAATTGATTTTTAATTTCTGCCTGATTGGATCTCAATTCTGCAGTCATGAAGTCTCTTGAGTCCTTTATGGTTTTTTCTAGAGCCACCAGTAGCTGTATAATAGTGCTTCTGAATTGGCTTTCTGACATTGAATTGTAATCCATATTTTGTAACTCTGTGGGAGAGAGGGCTGTTTCTGATTCTTTTTTTTGAGGTGAGGTTTTCCTTCTAGTCATTTTGCTCAGTGCAGAGTGGCCAAAAACAAGTTGTATTGGGAAAAGGAGAAAAAGAGAGAGAAGGAAAGAAAAGAGAAAAAGAAAAAAGAGAAAGAAGAAAAAAAAGGGGGGGGGGAAGAGAAGAAAAAGAAAGAAAGGAGAAAAAAGAAAAAAAAAGGGGGGGTGGGGGACGCAATCAGAAATCAAGAAGAAAGAGAGAAAAGAAAAAAAAAAGCACAAAACAAAACAAAACAAAAACAAAACAAAACAAAAAAAAACACGGGGGAGTATCTTCCGATTCTGTATACTTTAAGTCCCTTGACTTCCCCTGGACCTGGTCCGTCTCGCTGGTCTTCTGGGGGAGGGGCCTGCTGTGCTGATTCTCAGGTGTTAGCACTTGGGGGAGCTGCTCTGCCCCTGCCTGGTGCAGGGCTCAGTGGGGGTTGTTCACCCCGTGAGGCCCCGGGAGGAAGCCACAGTGGCGGGGGCAGCTCTGGGACCCTGGAGTCAGCTCCCGCAGTAGCTCCGGGGCTCTCCGTCTGCAGGGCCTGGAGGCTCCCAGGCGGGGCCGCTGATCTGCTCAGTTCCAGGCAGGAGCGTCCTCGCTGTCCTGGGCCCTCCCGGCCTCTGCCTGTCCCGGGGGGAGGCCGGATCCTGGGCTGTGTCCCGGCGCCCTGTGCTCCGGGGCCTGCACTGTTGGATTCGCGCTCCCGGCGGTGCAGCCTCCTCCGCGGAGCCGCCGCCCGAGCCCCTCCGAGCTGTTCCCGGAGTCGCGCCGCCCCCTCCGGGCTGAGCTTCTTCCTCCGCCCGAGCCGCCGCTGCCGAGCTGTTCCCGGAGCCGCGCCGCCCCCTCCGCGGAGCTTCTTCCTCCGCCCGAGCCGCCGCCGCTGAGCTGTTCCCAGAGCCGCGCAGCCCCCTCCGCGGAGCTTCTTCCTCCGCCCGAGCCGCCGCCGCTGAGCTGTTCCCAGAGCCGCGCAGCCCCCTCCGCGGAGCCGCCGCCCGAGCCCCTCCGAGCTGCTCCGGGCCCCGCCGAGCGCTGCAGCCCTTAGGGAGCTCGGTGCACTCTCCGGGGCGCAGTTCCTCTGTCACTGTCCCCGGGAGCCCGAGGGCATCCCCGCCTTTCTGGGGATCCTGCTCCAATTCCCCGGGAGGCCTTTCCGCGGGGAAGGTCGGTGCAGCTCCTGCTCCTCCGGGACGGGGCTCTCCTGTCCTGGGGACACTCGCCCCGGCCTCAGCCCGGCTCCTCGGGGCCCCTCCCCCTTGGAGGCCTTTTGTTCCTTTATTTCTTTTTCCCCGTCTTCCTACCTTGATAGAAGCGCGAACTCTTCTCACTGTAGCGTTCCAGCTGGTCTCTCTTTAAATCTCAGGCTGAATTCGTAGATTTTCAGGATGATTTGAATGTTTTCTAGGTAATTTGTTGAGGACAAGTGACTTGGAGACCCTACTCTGCCGCCATCTTGCCCCTCCCTCCTGAAGTATAAGTTTTTACTTTTGAGGACATCCAATCATTTTCTTTCTTTTGCTGTCATATCTAAGAAGCAGTGGTCAGTCCAAGGTCACAAAGGTTTACCCTTATGTGGGTTTCTTTTAAGAGTTTCATAGTTTCAACTTTACACTTAGGTAAAAATTTGAGTCAATTTTTGTATATGGTATGAGGTAGGAATTGAACTTCATTCTTTGTATGTGAATACCTAATGTCTCAGCGCTGTGTGTTGAAAAAACTATTCTTTCCTGTGTTGAACTATTTTGGCATCCTTGTCAAAATCAATTGACTGTAAATGTATGGGTTTATTTCTCTATTCTCAGTTCCATTCCATTGGTCTCTGTCTATGTCTCTATGTCTATGTCTTATGTCTATACTTGACTACTGTAGTTTTGCAATACTGTTTAAAATGGGAAGTGTGCATATTCTAACCTTTCTCTTTTTTTTCAAAATTGTTTTAGAAGTCAGATAAGATTTTAATAAGAGTTACGTTGAATCTGGAGGAGAATTGCCATCGTGACACTATTAAGTGTCACAATCCATGAATATAGGATGACTTTCTCTTTACTTAGATCTTTTTCTTGCCTGATTTCCATGGTAAGTTAGATCATCAACCATATTCTGTAGATTGGAAAACTGAGATTCAGGGAAGTTACTAGCTTCTTAATTTTTCTGTATTCTTAGGTGGCTTGGGTTTTAATCCTGATTCTGATAATAGCTTCCTGTATGTCCTGGACCTGTTTACCATCTATAAACTGTACATATTGAGCAAAGCAAGTCAATGAACATATAATTTAAATACAAGTGATAAGTGTATTACTATGAAGGATATGAATGGGGTGCTATGATGGGAGGATACCGGTGTATGTATTGGGGGCAGGGTCCAATTTAGAAAGGGTTGTTAGGACCAGCTTCTAACATTTCAGCTACAACCTAAAGAACATTTCAGAGCATACTTTCATTTGAAGTTTCTTGCAGGCAGGATAAACAGTATTTATGAAGGCTCAAAGACAGGAAGGAGTTTTACTGTATCTTCCACTAGACTGAAACTTGGTGAAGGCCACGGAGCAATGAGCTTTGATTCATCAGTGAATCGCCAGAGCCTAACACTGTACCTGGAACATTGTATGTGTTCATAAAATTGAGTGAATGGATGACTGAGTGGATTTATAAATCAGGTAATATGTAAGGTTCTTTGAGCTCTGACAGTCTACCTTTTTCAGTGATTAAAGCTAAGTTTCTGACTTCAAATTTACTGAGGCTAATAAGTTCATCTGGTTTGTTTCATTCCACACAACAGGGTTTTTTTTAGCCTCTATGTGTTATCTCTGAGTTCTGGTTCTGTTAGGCTGTACTGTCATTCAAGGACCTCCCTTTGTAGGGTTTTGGGAATGAATTTGGCCTTCTGTACTTGAGATAGAGTTGGTGAGGGCTGAGAGAGTGGGTCGTGTGGTGTTTTGGGGTAAGGGGACAGAAGGAAGCACAGGGAAGATGGTCACAACCTTAGTCCTTGGTGTCAAAGTAGAATTGTTCCAGTCCAGCTGCTTTTTTTTCACCCTTCTTTGTCTGTCATCGGCCAGTGTCCTAACCTAACATTACAGTTTATTACCAGTCTTAGGATCTGATCCCTGGCTCACTGACATTTTCCAATGTCCCACCATGTTTGTGAATGAAGAAATCAGTGGTCCCAGAGTGTCTTTCTGGTGAATACCTCATCCCTGACCCAGACCATAAATGTTAAGTATCAATAAGTACCTCCAGGTTGCTTTCCAGAATCATTGGACCACTTGTGGGCAAGGATTCCTCTTTCCCAACATCAGCAGCAGCACTTAATGACACTTTTTAATATTTTCCATTCTAATGTGCAAAAAATTATCTCATTGTTGTTATGTTTAGCATATTGCTGCCCACGACTAAAGTTGAGGATCTTTCCATGTATTTAATAACCATCTGGTTTCTCCATTGGCTAAATTGTCCTTTTTCTTGATAATTTGAAAAGTTTTTGTATTTTCTAGACATTAATATTTTTTGATTTCTTGCAAATATCTTATTTCCCCTCCATGGAAAATTTGACCAACAGTGCCTTTCATTTAGGAAGAATCTTTATTTTTACTGTACTTTAATCCATCCATTTTCCTCTTATGATTTGGGTTTTTTATGTTTAGTTTCTGATACTCACCTTCTTCCCACTGCTCCAATATTGCAAAGATATTCTTCTACATTTTATCTTATTATTTTATTATTAAAGATTTTATTTATATATGTGAGAAAGAATGCACAAGGGGGGGCAGGGGGCAGAGGGAGAGGGAGAAGCGGACTCCCTGCTGAGCAAGGAGTGACTCTGGACTTGATCCCAGAACACTGGGACCATGACCTGAGCCGAAGGCAGACACTTAACCAACTGAGCCACTCTATTTAATTGAGAGTCTATTTAAATAATAGACTTATAAATAATAGACTTTAAATAGACTGAGAGTCTATTTAATTGACTCTGTATCTTTAATCACATTGGAGCTTATTATTTTGTAGTCAGTATTGAATAGTTATTTCTCAATACTCATTCTCCTCTGTTCTTTAGGAGCCTCAATTTTAGTTGGGCATATTGCTACCCACAATAGAGACAACATTTTCCAGACTTCTTTACAGTTAAGTGAGGCCACATGACTTAGTCCTCAGCAATTAGATATAATCAAAAGTATGTGAAAGACTCCTGGGAAGACTCTTTAAAATGGAGGAGACATGTCCCTTCTTTTCTCCCTTTGAATCTTTCTGTCTCCACTTTGGACTGCTAAAATGACGCTGGAGTATCAGTAGCCGTATTGACTTAGAAGGATCTTGAGGTGGATGCCACATGCTGAGGATGGCAGATCAGAAAATTAGAAAGACTTTGGTGAAATTACAGAGTTCCAGTATCAGCCCTGCATCCTACCTCTGGATTTCTCTTATAGGAGAGAGAAATAGTTTATGCCTTATTTAACACTGTCACTTTTTTTTTTTTTTTTTTTTTTTTTGGTGGCAGAGAGTAATATATAGACAGCTAAACCTACAGCCCTAATGTGAACTAACATAGTATAGAGAGCCAATCTTATTTTTCTCCATATAGTGAGCCTGTTTATCCACTCCCATTTGCTAAAGGACTCATTCTTTTCCTACTGGTTGTGATATTATCTAGATCATGTATTAAGTTCTTATATTCATGAATCTATCTGTTGGTAGGATCTCAATTATTAGATCTTGCTTATGCTTGTTTTTCTCCAACAGTATCTAAAGGTCATCAGAAAATATGTGTTCCTGCGAAGAAGATAGGAACTTTGGCATACTATCATTTCCTCCTCCCTGTCCCCTTCCCCTTCCCTACCCTATGGGTATCAGCTAAAATTTTAGTTCCGGATTATTATGGATATACTTTTTGTAATTTGTCTTGGGCAAGGCTTAACTAAACAAGAGTAAATCCTAATATATTCTTTATTCATCCTTTCATTTCATATCTTGTTGCTTCCTCCTATATTAATTTCTCTTCTTGTTGGAGTGCAGATTCCAAGAGGTCTTTCAGAATGTTGGCATGGTAAACTTTCTGAGACATACTTGAGAATATGTTTATTCCAATTACATTTAAATGATAGATTAATTAATATAAAGTTCAAGATTAAAAATTGCTTTCTTTTAGTACTTTAATGAGATTATATATCTATCTTCTATACAATTTTGCTGTTGAGAAATCTGGTTTTTTTGTTCTTCAATGTTCTAAAATTTCACTATAATGTGTTTAGAATAGGCTTTTTTCTTCTAGGCTCTAATTCAGCATTAACAATGTTGTCATTCTGGAGTCTTAGATTTTTTTTTTTTTTAAGGGGATGGATAGGGGGCAGAGGAAGAGAGAGAATCTTGAGCAGGCTTCTTGCCCCCATGTGAGCTTGACACGGGGCTTGATCTCACAATCTTGAGATCACAACCAGAGTAGAAATCAAGAGTCAGACGCAGTCACACCCACTGCACCCCCCATGCCCCCTTTAGGGGTTTCTTTAATTCTTGGAGACTTTTGGGCATTATTTCCTAAAAATGTTCTTGTTTTCACTTAACCCTTATCTTCATCTGGGACTGCCAGCAGATGGAAACTAACATCTTTTTCATGTCTTTTAACTTCTCTTTCATTCTCCTAAACTTTTTACCCCATCCAAATAACTTCAAGACGAGTCCCTTGGCCTGATCTTCCAGCTCACTAATTTGCTCTCTGACTATAATCATTCTACTATTAAGCCCATCTGTTGTATTATTCTCCATCACAATATATTCTATTGCCTATTTTTCATAATCATTTTCTTCTGCATAATATTTCCCATATTCCTCTTTATATCTCTAAATATTATTTACTTATTTATTTAAAAATCTTTTGGTTACATTAATTCTCCTTTTTTTTTTTTTGAGGGCAAGATTTTTATTATTTGCTCCCACTTTATAGTGTTTAAAATGCTTACAAAATATCTCATTATTTGTCCCTTGAGATTATCAGCTACCTTTGTGTTTCGGAGGTTTTCTGTTTGCCCTTCTAGATCCACTTTCCACCATCCCCACCCTGCTCAGTGTTCCTGAGCCTGACCTGTGTAGATGACATCTACAGGATCCCTTGTCCTCTGGCTTCCTGTTGGGTTCAGCCACTGGGGAGACCCAGCAGGAGAATGGTGGAAGGGAAGAATGTGCAGTCAAGGATACTTATTCTCTCACTTCTCTCTCTATGATGTTGGCTGTGTCTTTGACCGAAGGTCAGAACTCCTGTAAAGACAGACCCCTTCAAAAGGCTTTCTCCCTATGAATCTGAGACCTCCTACCTCCTCTCCCACTCCCTGGCCTTTTTCTAGCACTTGAGTACTGCTGTATGCTGGCCACATAACTATAAATAGTCTTATTACTGAAGTCTTCTCAAATCATCGGTTTGAGTATGCCACCATTTCCTGCTGGGGCCCTGACTAGTATATTCAACTAGGATTATTTACCTGGAGAGAGAGAGAGACAAAAGCCGATTAGGCCCTGCCTAGGGTTTCTCCAAGTGCATTAGATAGGGAGCATTATACCAAGTGACTTAGGAGGAGTGCTCCATAATGGAGAGGGCCTTGTTTTGACATTCAGGATTAAGCCACTCCTCCATCATTCTTTCCATCTTGGAAGTTCACTCTTCCCAGGAACTGCTTTTATCCAAAGATGTTACAATTGCTCAAACTGAGGAGGAGCAGGTTTCTCAGGGATTTGCCAACTCATCTGCACTTATGCTGTCTGTTCTTTACCTCCTGAGCTTCAGAACTTCCAGAATATTCTCTTATTGGTCCCATGGTTGTGGCAGAAAAGTCAATGACCTGGTCAGGGCAATTCTCTGGGGAGAAAAAAGAGTTAAACTAAAAAATTCTCACCAGCCTATCCCAATTTGGAGCTTTAGGGCACGCATTATCATCTACCCACCCCAGACACAACCACCTCCTATTTCTCAGTTTCCCATTATTTTTGTTTTGTTTTGTTTTTTAAAGTTGCAGAGCCAGCTCTGAGCTCTTCGGCTTCTCTTGGATTCAGTTTGAGGACAGGAATCATCAGTGGAATTCCCTGGATCTGTAAATTGAATGCGGTTGCTCAAACAGATACCTATGTTTTCTTAGCATTGACAATCTGATTCACAAGGGCAATAACTGTTTGCCCAAGGAAACCTCTCAACTGCCATTGACTCACATGCTGATAATAGACAAGGCCAACCTTCAGAAGTCATCGAGTCTATCCCCCTTGGAAAATCTGCACTAAGCTATATCACAAAGAGACAGATAGGAAATATCTGCCCAAGTGAGGGAAGGTCTGGCTCTACCTTCTGTGGATATTATACCAACCACTATCTTGGATAGTAAAGTGGATGTTCTGATATATCATCCAGATCCCCTTCAGGAATGAAGAACTTATTACCCCAGGCATTGGGAGTGCTGCCAGCAGTCTTCAGCACCAGCCCTTTTGGGAGATTGTCTTAGCTGAAGAAATAAGAGATACGATGATGATGACAATGGGGATAATGCTAAGTGTAAGGGAGGAATCAAAGAACTATTAAACATAGCCCTCACCTTTGATGGCTCACAGTCTTGTTAGGAAGATGATGCAGAAATGAAAGAAGTATAATTGAGAATTCAAGACAGTATGTGATAAACCACAGGGTTGAGCCAGGCAGCAGTTACAGTAATTTGGGAATTTGAAGGAAAAGGCATGATGTCCTTTTGGTCAAGACTAGTCATAGTAGATTCTGTGTATAGGAGGGATTTATAAGGGGTCTTGAGGCTCAGTGAAATTAGCTAGGATATATTGCAAATGTGATTGATTTAGATATTTCTTAACCCTATCAGATATCACCTATCTTATTTCAAATAAGATGGATATATACTTGGAAGAGTTTATTCCTGCAATATCCATGGGAGCAATCAAATAAAGCTGAATTTTATTTTTTAAAAAAATGCCTACTCATCCTCACAAAACCCTGTGAGATAGGCGCTATTACTATTCCACCTTCCAGATTAGGAAGTGAGGCACATGATGGCTAAGTGACTTCCCAGATTACACAGCTAGCAGGTGGTTGTCTTGGATTTCAAATCCAAGCAGTTTGAGCCAGATCGAATGTTTTCCTACACTATTTCCAAGGCAGGTAACTGCTTTCCTTGGAGACACCAAAAGATAAGAATTGGATTGAATCTGTTTATGAAGTGGTAGTTATGGATAAGCTACTATGCCTCTGGGAAGAGGAGCTTGTTTATCATTTCTCATCTTTTCTGCAAAAGCAATTTTTGCAGTAGCTCAAGTTATATCCCTAGTAAATGAAACAGGTGCTCATTAGGCCTCCGGGCTGGTGTAGCTCTCACTTGGCAATTGCTGTAAGAGGTGGAGGAGATGAACAACCCTAAATGTTCACTCTGGAAACCTGGACATCATTTCCATTTATGTGGAGTTCATTAACCTCAGTTTCTTTAAACTGAGTTTTAGAAAACAGGCAAATGTTTCTGGGTGTGGAAGGACAAAGGAGAGGAAGTTTGTATATCTTAGACAAAGAAAAAACCCAGAAGCAATGGAAAAATATCCCTTTCTTTTCCCTTTTATGGTAGTCTCTGAAGCACATCTACATAGACTGCCTTGAGGTTTTTAGTGAAAATTAATAATATTTATTTTGGAGATAGGACAATTCCTGACCTAATGGCTGAACTATCTTGAGTTCAGTGGCTTTAGTTCAGGTAACCACCTTGAGTTTTGTGGCTTTAATGAGCAGAAAATGTAAGGTATGGAGAGATGTCTGAACAGACCCCATCCACACTGCACAGGGACAGATGACAGGCTTTTCCAAACATGGAGAAAGCTATGTATTGATCCCAGGGATTCCTGAAGTCCCTGATTTCATTTTAATGACTCTTCTTTGGTAAAGCGTCTGCTGCCATTCACCTGAGGGTAAACATGGGATCAAAGTTCTGATTCCTCCAGGATTAATCATTTTCTTCTTTATCTGCTTCAAAGTTCTTTGATATGGCAAAACTTCCTTTTTCAGTTGAACTCCCCGTATGTTTAGATTTCAATCAATAATAGTAAATATTGACTTGAGGGGTCATTGTTTACTCGGGGGAAAGGAACTTACCATTTGCAAATTTTATTTTTTACCCTACTTCTTTCCATAAAAGAGGTTTATTTTAAAATCCTATTAATCTGAGAAAAGAGTTTGGTTAAAATTCTTTCACTGTTTCATCTACTTATTTCAAAACACTGGAGGGAATTTTTCTGGTTTGGTTTTTGGTTCTACACCTTCTCATTGGGCCACATAACAGGCTCTGTAAAAGGACATAATGATAAGACCTACATTTTATGGTGGTTTTGAGCTTCAAAAGATAAAATCATTATAAAGAATTTAGTTCAGTCCCTGACACATAAGTGCTCAGTAAATATTAGCTATCGATGCTATTCTATTATTTCAAAATTTATATGTATGCAAATTAGAGTGTGTGTGTTTGCATAATCTAAGAACTACTATAGATTACAGAATCTGAATGTAAGTGGGCTCAGCAATTTTCTTTAAAGATCAATAAGTCTCAAATACCCTTGAACAGAGATGTCGTCTATATAGGGCTATCCAACATGATTTGTAAAATTAGGCATGCACATCAAGCCAGGTTGACTTTGTACTTTAAAGTGGTGAACATATTTTCACTTTATAGTTCAAATTCATAGATTCACAATGTCCAGTGTAGTGAAAATAACATATATATAAAAAATAACATACACATAAATACAAAATCATTGAAATGATTATATGCTAACTGAATATGCACACCGTGTGCGTATGTTTCAACATAAATGTGACCGGCAGTATTTCAAATAGGGAACCGTAGGCCTGTCATGAATGACAATGGCCTTATTATTTTTCTTAATCATAGACAACTGGGGAACTGCATTGTAGAATCACTGATGCATATTTTTTTCAAAAGGCAGATCCCTGAGCCTTACTCTGGACTTACTGAATCAGAATTTCCAGGAGTGGGATCCAAACACTTGCACCTTTAATGACAGTACTGCCATAAACAACTAGAAAACGAGGGAGCAAAGATGAAAGTATGGTTTTTAGACGTTGGGTAACAGGCCTTGCAAGACTGTGATCCACGAAGGCAGACAAATGAAGTGAGCCCTTCAATTGCTTCAGCATCCTGCCTGGAGGCTGTTTCCAGTCCTTAGCTCAGCAAGAGGGAACCCAGAGTCTGAGGGTCTTGCTGAGGAGTTCTGGGAGGCTAGGGGCCTAGAATTTGGGAAGCAGTGTATCAAAGTGGAGGAAGTTGCACAGAGAAAACTCTGGAGATTAGCAAAGTGTTTGCTGAGTCTGGCTGAATGCTGACCTGTCCTTGTGGAAGCTCCATGAGCCTGGGGACAGACCCACCCTCCGATAGACCCACCGAGCTAGTAGAGGCTCGGTCCTCCCCAGAGATAACCATTCAAGGTGACTTTTGCCTGCTTTCAAACTTTCTGTAAATGGGATCACACACTGTATGTTGCCGAGGTGGGGGTAGTTGACAGGTTCTGCTTGACATGTTTGTGAGGTGGATCCGTGTTATGTGGCAGTAGCATTTGCATGGTCATTGCTGTGTGCTTGTGTATTCTATGATTCAACCACATGGTATTTATCATTTGGCAGCTAGTGGAACTTTGGTTTTTATTTATTTATTTACTTACTTACTTATTTATTTATTTTTAGCTATTACAGATAATGGTGCTGTGTCTTTTGGCTCATATACATACATATTTCTCTTCAATATAAATCTAGGAGAGTACTCGTTGGGTCATAAGATAGATGTACATGTAATGCACACTTTCCCAGAATGGTTGCACCAGTTTCACTCCCACCACCAATTGCTGTCCCATATTCTCACCAACAAATGATATTTCCAGTCTTTTAATTTTAGCCATTCTGGTGGTAGGGTAGTAGTATCTCATTGTGATTTTAGTTTGCATATTTCCCTGATTCATCATAATATTGAGCATCTTTTCAGATATTTATTGGCCATTTGGATATCTTTCTATAGGATTTCTGTATTTTTCTTATGGATTTATAGACATTATTTTTACATACTCTGGATACAAGCCCTTTGTATATGTTTTTCAGATTCTAAATATAAAAACTCTGTGGCTTGCCTTTCACTCTCTTTTTGGTGTCTTTTCCTTTTGGAATGGGAGTTCCTACTTCTAATTTATTCTAATTTATTCATCGTTCCCTTAATGGTTAGTGATTTATGTGTTCCATTTAAGAAATTTTATCAACTGGACTCCATGAAGATTTTCTCCTTTTTTTTTTCTAAAATTCTTTTCCCTTAAAGATTTTATTTATTGATTGATGAGAGACACAAGAGAGAGAGGCAGACACAGGCAGAGGGAGAAACAAGCTCCCCGCAGAGAACCTGATGTGGGACACGATCCCAGGACCCCAGGATCACACCCTGAGCCCAAGGCAGATGCTTAACCACTGAGCCACCCAGGTGTCCCTAGAAAATTTTCCTACAGTCTAAAAGTAGCTGAATCAAAAAAAAAAAAAAAAAAGTAGCTGAATCTTATTTTCAGTGTTCTCTTGTGTGGATATCCAACTGACTCAGCAAAACTCTCTTCTCCCTCTCTGCTGTGCCATCTTTCACATAAATCAGGTGTCACTTGTTGATGGGCCTTTTGCTGGATTCTATTCCATTCCATGTCTGCTAATCTATCCCTGTGCCAACCCCACAGTCTCCGCTGTAGTAGCTTTATAACAAATCTTGATGTTCAGGGGCACCTGGGTAGCTCAGTGGTTGAGCATCTGCCTTTGGCTCAGGTTGTGATCCTGGAGTCCTGGAATCGAGGCCCACATCGAGCTCCCCACAGGGAACCCACTTCTCCCTCCCCGCAGGGAACCTCCATCTCTGTCTCTCTCTCTGTATCTCTCATGAATAAATAAAATCTTTTAAAAAAATCTTGATGTTCAGTAATCTGGCTCCTCCAACCCTGTTCTTTTTTCATCGAGATTATCTCAGTTATTATTCTTTCCATATACATTTTAGAATGTTGATCAGTTTCTACCTTTTGCTGTCAGTGGTAGCAACTGTGTTCTGGGAATTTCTCTATTTTACCTAAACTTTCTAAGCTCTCATCATAATCCTAATATCTTTATATTATCTCTTTTATTGTCAGAAGGTCCAGTGGTAATATTTCTTTCTCATTTTTATTATTGATTTTTTGTGCCTTCTCTTTTTCATTGATCAGTCATGGCAAAGTATTACTAGTTTTCTTAGGCTTTCCAAGGAATGCTTTTTGTGGCTTTGTTAATCTTTATTTTTCTTCTTAAACAATTTCTGCTCTCAGAGTTATAATTTCCCTGCTTCTATTTACTTTGGGTTTCCTTTGATTTTATATTTATAACTTCAGATAGATACTTAAATCACTGATCTGAAGCTCCTTTGCTTTTCTAAAATATATATTGACATCCATTTACTTCCCTCCAAGCACTGCTTTGGTTTCATTATTCAAACTTTCTATGTCTGATTTTCATTATTATTCAGTTAAGTATTTTCTAATTTCCATTATAACTTCTTCTGGATCACTTGTGTTATTTAAAAGTGAATTTAGAAGTTCCAAACGTACAGAAATTTTGTAGTTTTTTTTTTTTCATGGTGGTGTTATTGATATCTGACTTATTTCCACAGTGGTCAAGGAATATACCCTCTGATTTTAAGCTTATGAAATTTATTGGAGAAGCTGGTGAACTAGCATGTGTCCAGTTTTTTTAAAGATTTTATTTATTTATTCATGACAGACACAGAGAGAGAGAGAGAGGCAGAGGGAGAAGCAGGCTCCTTGCAGGGAGCCCAATGTGGGACTCCATCCCAGGTCTCCAGGATCACGTCCTGGACTAAAGGTGGCGCTAAACCACTGAGCCACTGGGGCTGCCCCCAAAATGTTTTTGATTTGGTATCAGGCACTATATATAAAAATGGAGAGGAAATCGAAGCTCTGCATAATGTTATCTTCCTTCAAAGAATATGATCTTTTACTTCTGGAAGTGGACCTTGAGCTAGTGCCTCCAGATCACCTTATGACTAGAAATTACAGTGATTTGAATGAAGTTGGACGTCAGTATCTGGGATGACCGATCTATTTCCGGTCTACTCTTAGTTCTTATATATAGTCCTATGGAATCCTTTTAGAAATAGATTCCTTTTCTCTGACATCCCTTGAGCTTCAGCTTTTGCCCCATAGGCCTGTGTCTGCTAAAAGTTCTGCTTAGCTTCTTATTTACTGCTTGTAATAACAGTGCTCTTTCTCTTGAAAGGATAGTGGCACCAAATGCTAGAATCACCTCTTTGGGCTTCCTTCCTCTACCTAAGACATTTTCCCTATACATCTTAACTGTCTCGGTGTCTGTGTATGTGTGTGTGCATGTGTGTGTTCCAGCTTTTTAGTTCTCTGTGGGGAGTTTGGCCCAAACAACTGATTTTCAATGGCAAAAAAAAGTAGAACTCCTAGACCAGAGAACTTTCTGCTAACAGAGTAATCTCATCTCATTTTATGTGTTAATTGGTTCAGTAAACACAGACTTATGTCTGGAATTATCCTGGCAGATTCAAGAGCTAAAAACAAAAAACAAACCCCTCCCCCCGCAATTGTTGCTGTGTTAAGTCATTAGGTTTTAGAGTGACTTGCTATATCACTGTGGCCAACTGATGCAGATTTTGGTACTTGTATCTGATTTGGGGACTGCTATTAGCGAAACCCCAAACATGTCTTTGGCTTTGGTACCACATGGAAGCTGGAAGGGTCTCAAGGATCACAAGAATGTTAGTGAAAACTAAAGGGCCTCAAGGAGAGTGTTAGGAAAAGTCTAAAAAGTCTCAAGGAAGCTGTCAGTAAGAGCCTAAAGGAAAGAGAGGAACTATTATTAGAATCTAGAAAAACAGGACACTTGTTATGTAGGATCAGAACATGAAAAATAGAAAATATAATCTAGTAATAAACTTGATGATCTAGCTAAGGAAGTTTTCATGAAGAGCACTGATGGTTCTGCTTGGGTTTTTTTAGCTACCTATAATAGAACAGGAAAAGGAAAATAACCCAAGAAAGGAGCTGTGACCCTAGAACCCTAAGATGGTCCCCATGATCTCTACCTCCTGCTGTTGCATGCATGGTTAGGTTAGGATAGCAGAAAGAGATATAGCAGAAGGCATTTCACAGATGTAGTTAAAATCCCCAATCAGTTAACTTTCAGTTAATCAAGAGATTATCATAGATGGGCTTGACCTAAACAGATGAGCCCTTAATCAGGCGAGTCCCTTTCCGAGAAGAGGCTTGAAGTATGAGAGGTCATGGGAGAGCCACATGGCAAGGACCTGAGAGCTGAAAGCAGCCAGAAGTGGGACTTCCATTACACAACCCAACGATATCAATTCTGCTATCAACCAAGGGAGTGTGGAAGCAGGTCTTTATCCAGTGGAGCCTCCAGAGGAGAATGGCTGGCTGGCACCTTGACTTCAGCCTTATAAGACCATGAGCAGAACATGTGGTTGAAATATGCTGGTCCCCTGAACCACAGAAACTGTGAGATAATAAATTTGTGTTGCTTTGAGCTACGAAGCCTGTAATAATTTGTTACGCAGAAATAAAAAATGAACACAGCAACTGTTTGATTTCAAGCAAAATTTGAAGAAATGTAAGGGAGCCAGGACTCTCTAGATTTGAAGATAAAAGTATGTGTTTTCTCAGTCTCTTAAGATAGCAAACTATTCTCACATTAAGAAATGGCTTCCAGGGATCCCTGGGTGGCTCAGCGGTTTGGCGCCTGCCTTTGGCCCAGGGCGCGATCCTGGAGACCCGGGATCGAGTCCCACATCGGGCTCCCGGTGCATGGAGCCCGCTTCTCCCTCTGCCTGTGTCTCTGCCTCTCTCTCTCTCTGTGACTATCATAAATAAATAAAAAATTAAAAAAAAAAAAAAGAAAGAAATGGCTTCCAGGGGATCCCTGGGTGGCTCAGCGGTTTGGCGCCTGCCTTTGGCCCAGGGCGCGATCCTGGAGTCCCGGGATCGAGTCCCGCGTCGGGCTCCCGGCATTGAGCCTGCTTCTCCCTCTGCCTGTGTCTCTGCCTCTCTCTCTCTCTCTCTATCATGAATAAATAAATAAATAAATAAATCTTTAAAAAAAAGAAAAAGAAAGAAAGAAATGGCTTCCAGGCAAAGATCAAATCTAGGATGGACCTGTAAGAGTCATCCTTTTTAAAACCTCAGAATAATTTAAGATGCCACCTCCTAGCCTCTTTTAAATAGACAAAACTTCTAAAGATGTTAGGGTCTTTAGATCCTAACAGAGAGTCTGGGATGTGCTTCCCAGACTCTCTGTTGAACAGCGGGGGCTTCTTAGACTCTGGAGGGATTGTCACGCAGCAACTTCGTAAGGACTGCAGGTAGAAGAGAGCTCATCTTAAGGAGATCTGAGGTTGTGGCTGTCTTGGCCCATACTTCCCATCAGCAAGTACACGTGGGTGAGCGCATGACACTTACAACATGATGCACGGAGAAGCCCCAGAACACAAGAGAATTTGGTTTGTGGGAGCACTGCCAGCTTGAACTGAGAGTAAGAACCAAGCAGCAGCATTGGGCTTTCATGAACAAATCAACAGTACGCGCCTGACCATTTCCCAGACCTACCGCAGACCACTGCGTGCCAACCCTTGTGCCTCCTTCCCCTTTCAGCTTCAACCTTTGAATCACCTTCCTTACTTCCAACCCTCTCTCTCCTCCATGATGGCCAAAGTCACTTGTGTTTTGCACGGAAGCGCATGGCCCCTGGGGGATCTATGTTGCTCTGAAGGTCAAGAACTTTTGACACAAGCTTTTGTATTTTAAATCGGTGTTCTGGCTCGGGGGCCCTTGACCTGCCAAGGACCTCTCCAAGTGAAAAGAGAGCAAGGTTGTTGGGGAAGGGGTTGGACTGGCTGGCTCCTCCTTTTTTGCCTTCAGTATTCCCCATCCCTTCCATCAAGTGAGCACGAATACTTGTGCAAGCAGTGTGTATGCAAATATACGTATTTGGGGGAAGGGGGAGTGCATTTTCCAAGAGGATCTCTAAGCAATCCCTCCTCCCCCAACTGATATATACCCTTCTCTCCAATGAAGCAACCTCCTTTGCCCCTTTATAACCAAATCCATTTCCCTTACTTTAAAAGAAGAACCCAGAGAGCTCTTTTGTTGAACACAAGGCATATAAGAAAGACAGGGGCTCATATCAGACATTGCTTAGAACCCAACCTACTAATTACTCCCCCAGCGTGGCATCTCCGTTGGCCAGTCACTCGGTAGCCATGCCCAGACATCCCCAATGTGGCCACTGAACTCCCAGGATGTCCTGGTTAGCAAACACCAGCCTCCACACCGATGCAGAGAGAAAGCAAGAAGGAAACCCCGCCACTCAGGCACATTCCTCTCAGATGCACTTCAAAAAAGAAAATGTGGGCCGACTGACTTGCATAACTCCCCTTCGACCACCGCACCAGAAAGTTCCTACTTCCTTAAAACCAAAGAACCTAGGAAGAGAGTTGTCTACGACGAGCTGCATATGTTTTTTCCTTTCCCGAGGGAAAACCTGTCCGACTTTGGGTTTCACCGCTCATAAATTATCAAGTTATTTCTCACTTGTGGCACAAATATCAATCTGGTTGGTGTACGCACCCACACATCAGCCCAGACTCAAGAGAGCTAAATTTACAAAACATTAAATCAATAAGCATGTGTGAATGGGCAAACAGCGTGATATCCTTAACTTAGGAAGGCCACAGCATTACTGTTAATCATCTGTTTTGCAACTTCTGAAGGTTTTTTTTCCTTCTAATTTTATAGTGTTGCTAGAAGCCTAGATGAGTGTGGGCCCTCCTGTCAGAAGAAGAGAACAACGTGCCTAAAACTAGGAAATGGGAGCTAGTTCCAGGGAGATGGAGCCGTGGTCATCTCCAGAGTGCGCAAGCATCGCATGGTGCTGTATTTATAAGGAAGAAATAATAAGTACTGTGAATTGTTGTGTTGTTTAAACTAATGAGGAGCCCTGGAACAGACAGGGCTGCCAGATGTCTCTCAGGAAAATACCAAACTTCCAGATGGGGAGTAGGGGAAGATGTAGGAACAGATGAATAAAAATAGCATTCCTCTCCCGCCTGTGTTCTGGGGCTCCCCCCAAAATATGTCTCCAAGTCCACAAGAACAGACTTTCATCTCTTCACATGAAAAAAATATCCTTCTATAGAGAAGCCCCCACCCCCACTATAGGCTATCCTTTTACGTTACTACACAAATGTCCTGACAGGCTACTCTGGGGCACTTACACTGCAGTATTTTCCAATGGCCAGAACTTTTTCCAAGCCCCGGGTACTGGAGGGCACCACCAGCAGGTGGGAGGTTCCATCTGGTGGAGGGGCCTCATGATGACTACAAACTGGTGGAGGCCCGGGGTGAATGCAAAGAAGGACGGTAGCATGGAGAGCTCTGAACTGCAGAGCAAAACCCCGAGAAACTCTGGGTCAAGGAGTTGGCAGGGGTGGAAGGTGGGAGTGAGGAGTGAGATGGGCAACAGGCATTAATTTGAAGTCTGTGTAAACATATAGAACAGAGACCACCTGACAAGGGCTGCTGGGCAGCTTGTAGCCCCTCCACTTAGTCATTTGATGAGCACAGAGACCAACTCTCAACCGCTCATTCTCAAACAAGTCCTTCGTGTTGACTCTACCACTGTTATCACACATGAACACAGCTCCTGGGCAGCTTTTCTACTACTAGAATATCAAGAAAATATACTAACACTTGCAACAGGAGAAAATCCACTAAATACGAGATAATTGGGCGCCTGGGTAGCTCAGTCAGTTAAACATCTGCCTTCGGCTCAGGTCATGATCTCTGGGTCCTGGGATAGAGCCCCGCCTGGGACTCCCAGCTCAGCGAGGGGTCTACTTCTCCCTCTGCCCCTCCCCTTGGTTGTGTGCCCTCTCTCTCTCTCTCTCAAATAAATAAATGAAATCTTAAAAAAAAAAAAAAAGAGAGAGATAATTTAGGAAAGAGAATAAAAAAAGGAAAGCAAAACTGAAATTACATTTTCAGAGAGATTCAAGACTGTATCTTGAAGGGTAGGTATGTTTTTAAAACTCTTGAAATATCTCTGAGGGATTCACAACAAATTATTCACAAAGTCATCTCTAGGGCCAGGAACTGAATGAGAGAGAGCTTAGTTGTCACTATCCATTTTTTTTTTTAACTATTGAGTTTTGCCCCAGGAGTGTGTATTACTAGTTAACTTACTAAATTTATAAAATATATCCATAAATTAAGAACAAAGTACTATAGAAAAGGAACAGACATGGGGCTCCTGGGCGGCTCAGTGGTTGAGCATCTATCTTCGGCTCAGGTCGTGATCCTGGGGTCCTGGGATGGAGTGCTGTTTCAGGCTCCCCACCAGTGCCTGCTTCTTTCTGCCTATGTCTCTGCCTCTCTCTGTGTGTCTCTCATGAATAAATAAATAAAATATTTTTTAAAAAAGAGAAAGAAAGAAAGAAAGAAAGAAGAAGAAGAAGAGAGAAAGAAAGAAAGAAAGAAAGAGAAGAAAAAGAAAGAAAGAAAGAAGAAAGAAAGAAAGAAAGAAAGAAAGAAAGAAAGAAAGAAGAAAGAAAGAAAGAAAGAAAGAAAGAAAGAAAGAAAGAAAGGGAACAGACAACAAAAGAAGGTTTTAGAAAGTACACTTTGCCTTATCTGAGGAAAGCAGCCACATCCTAGAGACTGACAGGGAAGCCAGGGCTGTGGATGAATGCAGTAACCTGCCCTCTAGACTTCTTCCAGCCTGATCCTACCTACAAGTCCAGGCCTGGAGCTGCAGCCTCCAGCCCAGCCATCCCTGCTGTGGACCCCACAACCCACGTCCTTCTATCCTGCCCATTTCTCCTGCCTAATCGGCTTTTGTGCAATTTGGAGTTTTTCCATAAACTGACCTTTGTATTATTAGAGTTTGGAGGGTTTTGTTAGGAACTAAGGACCTCCCCTCAGACTTAAAAACGTTTTTCCCTCAATTCCAGCTATCTTTCTAGTTTACTCAATACATTTGTGGATGGCTTCACCACCTTTACTATCCTACATTCTTAGTTCTATGTTAGCTTTATGTTTCAGAAATGGTGAAATGTACATCAGTCCAATAAAATATGAAATAACAAAAAAAAGGAAGTAAATGTTGGTGGAATAACAGAAGAGTTCAGATAGCAGAGCAAAGCTACAAAGAGACAACAAATCTCACTAATATGAACTTTATGAAAAGAAAACAAGGAAAAAAAGGAGATACTATTAAAGAAATAATAGAAGAAAATTTGTCAGAGCCAAAGAGAATCTTTAGATTTGAAATTGCCTTTCTCATAATTCTTCTCTTTCTGCTTTAAAGGGTAACCACATAAAACTATAATTAATAATAATCATTTATAACTAATTAAACTATACTATTGGACTTATAATATGTAAAGATGTACTTTGTGTGACAATAATAGCCCAAGCAGGAAGGAAGAAAGGGATATTGTATTGGGGTAAAGTTTCTATATAATGTTAAAATTAAATTAGTATTCATCTGAGTTGAATTTAAAAAAAAATAATTGCCTGGGCCGAAGGCAGACGCTAAACTGCTGAGCCACCCAGGCATCCCTGAGTTGGATTATTTTAAATTAAGGGTGAATTTACTCACCAAATTTCAAGAAGGATGCATGAATAAAGACCCACAAATAGACATACCATTGTGAAATTTCAGGACTTCAGGGGTAGAGGAAAGATCCTAAATACTTGCATGGAATAAAAAGAAGTCACCATATAGAGGAGTAAGAGTCAGACTGGCATGAAAGCAAAGTTTTCAAAATTCTGAGGACAATAGTTTTCAGGCTAGGATCCTACATCCAAATTATCAATCAACAATGGTGGTAACATAAAGACAATGTTAGATATACAGAGTCTTGGGAAATTCACACGTAAAATTTTCCATCTAAAGAATGTCCTGAGAAAATAAGATAAAAAGTAATGTGAGAGAGGTTGTCAGATGTAAGAAATGATGCCACTAACTCAGTGCCCACTAAAAAAAAGAAATTCCAGGGGGAGAATTCTACAGTAAGCCTGGAAAGCCATGCTCTTGGTCCAAATTGGAAGAGCAAATCACGGTCTCCTATAAGAGTGGATTTAAGTGAAAACCAAAAGAGAGCAAAGGTTGTTTTACCTATTTCTGCAAAATCCCATCAATATCTTCTCTTCCTCTGATTTACTCACCTGACAAAGCATTGCAGGTTAAGCTCAGCTCTCTGCCTCTGCTGTATGTCTGCACGTCGGGGGCTGTCCATGACTAGGGAGACAACTGTGACTGGGGTGACTGGTCTCTAATATAGGACCACAAATCCCACAGGTACCCCAGAACAGACTATCAAGGCTATAATACTGAATTTCCAGTCTCACTCTCCCATCTACCTGTTTTACACTATTGTCCTCAAACCTCATACAGCTGTTTCCCATTCCTAACACTTGATAACCTACATTATTGCTTTCTTGATACAATATACACATTGTTCTATATGATTTTTCTCCTTGTGGTTACAATTGATTGGATCATTGTGGACACCCCCATCACACACACACACACACACACACACACACACACACACACACACTCACACCACTGTGTGGTCTGGAGAAGCAGAGAAAGAAGAATGAAGCAAGTATACAGAGACGCCAAGACAAAGGGTGGAAAAGATTCCATTTGGGCTTGCATTTCCTGGTTCCAGTTCCTTCCTGAGGACCAAAAGATTTTTCGCCCTGAATTCAATAAAATAGGACTTTATCTTCATGTGAAATTACATTTCCTCCCTTGCCCCAACTGAGTTGGGTTCAGTTGGCTAATCAGAATCATTTAGGCCCTTTTTGGGGACTTTACAAACTGTCTTCTGCACATATTCCTCTAGTTTGGAGGTAGATTTCTGGCCTGAGTTGGCATACCTCTTCCCCTCATACCAAGTTCTGAATCAGAAGATAAAGGAGTCAGGCAAATGAAGATAAAAGTATGAGGTTTATTGCTGACTAACATTGAATTGAAGGATATAACCTAGGTATGTGACAAGAGAGGATTCCCTGATGCTAAATCTCAGAACTTGACCAATTTCTCCACCCCTAACAGGTAGCACAGAAAAACTATGACCTCCCCCTGCAGGGGCAGAGTCTTTACCCCTAAGTTTACGTTGTGGCACATCTTCTCTGCAATCAGAAAAATCCTAGAAAGAAAAGAGAGAAAGGAGGGACTAACGTACAGAGTCATAGTTCCTGCTCCCAAAGTCTCACAGCACATAAGAAATTTGTTCTTTCCTGGGGATGAAGGGGTGAGAGAGTCCAAGAATGTAATGCAATGGATGTTCCTCTACAAGGACAGAAACCTGTGGATGGGGAAATACCTAGTTCCACATAGTTCCCCTTGAGCCTGGGAAAATTGCTGATTCCCTGTTCATTGTTGTATCCTCCATACTGGGGCAGGGTCCCTTTTTTGTATACCCTAATGCGCAGTAAGGCTGCCATTGTGGAAAAAAAGGAGACACACAAAATTTCAGTAAATAATGGGAAACCATTTTGAGGCATCTTTAAAAATAGAGATTTCTCCATCTAGAGTGGGTATGGGAAGTTGACATATATTCTTGTTCAAGACTTCTTAATCATATCTCATGAAAGATGATTTCCTTTGATGAGTTATAGTCAGTATTCCTACATACACCATAGTCTTTTACAACCTTAGAATACTGTAATCAGTTCTGAGTCACCAAACGTAGCTTATGGCCAAGGCCTTCTTGCAAACAATTGCTTCATTATGTTTCATCTATTGTGGCTAAGATAATATGACAGATGCCTCCTGAAATAACAATGAGATTTTCCCCATAAAATTAATTCTTCATAGACAGATAGCTAATGATGGCAGCTTGTTAAAAGCTTGGTTCTTCTGCCCTTCTCTCCTGTCTACCCTGTCCATACTGCATTCGAATCCACGCAATTAATATGATATACCTAGCCCCAAAAGATGGATCAAGGAAGTATTTGACATTAAAGCTCTTGCCAGGGAGGTAGCTTACTCTGGTCTGGAGACCGCTGGTATTGGAGCTCAGGATACTGGAATTAGATATTGTTCTTTCAACCTGCTAATAAGACTAGAATAATACTAAAAACAATAAGATCCAGGGGCAGAGATCTTTATTTTGCATATCTCTCAACATAATTAAGGTATAAGCTGATCTTTAGAAAAAAAAAGCACTCAAAGACCCTTGCAATCAGCAAACTTTTTAAAGACAATACGTGGATTAGCTACAAAACTTTAACTCCTCCAATAAGAGAAACTCTTCTTTCCTGATTTATTCCCAGGTTGGTAGTGAAAATAAGACTTTCCCTAGTGGTAAGAAATCTCAATGCCATCTGATATTTATGGCTGTATTATTCAGAGTAATTAGTTGCAACAGATAACTTTGAATCTCAGGGGCTTAACACATTAAAAGTTTCTTTCTCACTTTCATCACAACCCAGCGTTGCCCAGGCTGGCCTCCATATTCTAGGACATCTGTGTATGCTCTCCAAGGTTGTCTCTGCTGGGGAAGGGAGACATGGAGAAGGCTCCTACATGCCTCAGCCTGGAAGGGATATAGTCAGAGCCCATTGGTCAACTTAGTCATATGGTCCTAACCTAACTGCAAGGGGGATGGGAAAATACATAATGAAGGTGTAGGTTATCTTTAGAAAAACATACCCTAAGAATGCTATGCCAAATAATTTTCAAAGGCACTACTATAGAAAGACCACTGAGTATTTGGTTAGCACGATCTCTGTCACTGTTGCTAAGCACAGCTCTCATGCCATCATTTAAATCAGTGATGGTTTATTTTAGCAAGGCAGTCTAACTGTGTCAAAACCTACATTTTATGTCTTAAATCTATAGCCAGAGTAGGTATTGGCACGTCTAATTAAATCTTCAGAAATTGTGAGGTACACTTTCTTTTTCCCTTTGCTACACCTGTTAATAAAAGCTTATTTTCACGGATAGGATATTTATTTGTACTAAGTCCTTTAATTTCCGAGACTCGTTGGTTAGCACCCTCCTATCAATTTTGCTTTAGTCACAATGGGTTGGAGGGCCACCGACAATGCCTCTTAAAAGATGATCCTGCAACGTTATCTAAGAAATCTTTAAGATTCCTGGGTGGAGACAGATGGTGCAGCTCAGCAGTAAAAGAATCAGAGTGCACCAGACTGTTTATCTTATATGTGGATCATAAATCTCCAGACAATGACAGATTGTGCTTCTGAACTTCTCTAACTAGCTCCTCCGATGTCCTCGTCATAGTGCAGAGAGAACCGAGCGCCCTTATTATGGTAATTGTGAATTACACAGGCAATGGAAGCACAATGCACTTGACCAAAACATAGTGTTTGATTTGCTTTAAGATAGAAGTGAGCCAAGAAGTTGCCTGACAACAGATTGTCCTCATGCTTGAGGTTGTATTCGTTTACTTACTAGTAATGTGTGAAGCAGATTTGTACTAAGTGTTGTTTTCTAATATTTGGGGAAAAACATGTCCTCTGTGATGTCCTCTGACAAAGTAAGGACTTTTTACGTATATAATATGTTACTTATAAGGGAGGCAGAAAAATACGGGGTAAAAATCTTCAGCTTAGAATCAAATTTCCTAGGTTTCAATTCCATCTCTGCCACCTATTAACTCTGTACCTATGTCTCAAAGCCTCAGTTTCATCTGTAAATACAGAAAAAATGATATTACCTACCTTATAGTGTTATTATGGGTAATGAGATTGTTTTAATAAAGAATTTAGCAATTCATGTGCTAACATGAGAACATAACCAGATGCTGCTGTCCAAGGTGCTGAGGTGAGCTCTGAATCATAGACCATTATGACACAACACAAATGGCTTGCCCAGAGTGGTACAGTATGTGGAGTCAATCAAGTTGATGGCCTTCCATTCAGTCAGGCTAGATCTCTTTCATTTTGACTAAATTGAAATGGGACTACTGATAAAATGCTTCACAGAAGCTGTATAATGGGATTAAGTGGCACCAAAACAGCTAGCCAACTTAAGAAGACAGCTGTTTTGACTTGATTTGTCACTCTTCTCAATGAATTGTCTAAACTGACCAATGAATATCTTTGTGGACACACTTTAATTTTTAAAATAAAATACATATGCAAATTCATTCATTATATGAGTTTGATGTATGAAAGGAAATTCATTATGAGAATATGTTTAACCTGCTAGGCATCCTATCAGCATGTTATACTCATTTATTAATTTATTATGATTGGAATATAACATCCAAACAGTTGATAACTATCATCTATTAAATTGTACTTAATAATCAAAACTCTTTTTGACATCTTATTATGTATTATATGATTTATTTTTTTATATTTCTTGTCCACCTCTCTTATGAGAGAGTGTATACTCCATAAGGGCAAGGTATTGTCTCTCACACACCCCTTATCCCTAGAGTCTGAAACTGTGCCTGGAATATAGAAGACATGCTAACAAATTAGGTAACTTAAATGAAATGGACAAATTCCTAGAAAGACAGAAACTTGAAATTTACTCACAAAGGAATAGAGAATCTGAAAAGACACAGAACAAGTAAAAGATTGAATTTGTAAGTTTAAAACTTCCTACCAGGAAAATCTCAGGAGCAGGTGACTTCAGTAGTCAGTTCTACTAATTGTTTAAAGAAGAGTTAACACCAATCTTTCACAAACTTCCAGTAACTAAGGAGGGGCACACTACATAACTTATTCTAAGAGGCCATGATTATTCTGATGGCTAAACCAGACAAGAGTCACCAGAAAACTACAGACTATATCTCTTATGAATATATATGTAAAAGTCCTTAACAAAATACTATAAAACTGAACCCATATAAAAAGATTATATAACATGACCAAGTGGTATATTTATCCCAGAAATGCAAACTGGTTCAATATACAAAAAATCAATTAATATAATATGCCATATTATAAAATAGAGGACAAAAACATGATCATCTTAACAAATCCAGAAAAAACATTTGGCAGATTTCAATACTCTTTCATGACACACACACACACACACACACACACACACACACACACAGAACAGAAGGGAATTTTCTCATGAAAGACATTTCCCCAATTCACAGAATGGGAAAAAATGTTTGCAAACCATATGCCTGACAAAGGATACAAATAATCCATTTAAATATGGGCAAAGGGGACACCTGGGTGGCTCAGCAGTTGAGTGTCTGCCTTTGGCTCAGGGCGTGATCCCGGAGTCCTGGGATCAAGTCCCACTTCCTGCTCTCTGTGTGGAGCCTGCTTCTCCCTCTGCCTGTGTCTCTGCCAATCTCTCATGAATAAATAAATAAAATATTTTAATAAATAAATAAATATGGGCAAAAGATATTAAAGGACATTTTTCCTAAAAAATATGCAAATGGCCAACAGACACATGAAATAATGCTCAACAGCATTAGATTTTAGGGAAATGCACATCAAAACCACAAGATACCACTTCAAAATAATTAGGATGCATATAGAATAGCGAGATAACAGGTTTTGGGGAAGATGTGGTAAAATTGGAGCTCTCACATGTTGCTGCTGCTGATGTAAAATAGTGTAGGAGTTTGGCAGTTTCTCTAAATGTTAAATATAGAGCTAATACAGGACCCAGCCTTTCTACTTCTAGAGAATTGATACCACCTGTCCTGTACATGAATGTTCAAAGCAGCAGCAGTAAATCAAAAGTTGGACACTTAACAGGTGCACCGAACCTTGAAGTCCTTATGCTAAGGGAGATTATTATGTTACAAAGGGTCAAATATTATAATATTCCATTACAGAAAGTGTCCAGAATAGGCAAATACACAGAAACAGAAAGTATATTGTGGTTGCAAGGGTGGGGAAGAAGTGATGGGGAGTTACTGATAGTGGCTATGCCATTTCTTTTTGGGCGATGAAAATATTCTGAAATTAAATAATGGTGGTGTTGCGGAACTCTGTGAATATGCTAAAACCCAATGAATTGTATGCTTTAAAGTGGCAAAATGCATGATCTGTGGCTGATATTTCAAAAAAAAGCTATTTTTAAAAATGTGAATAAAGACACACACTTAATACCCAAAAATAGTCAATAGGGAATTCCATTCCTTATGATTCCCTCTTACAAAACAAACAACCAAAAAATTAAAAAACTGAAGGGAATCCAAATATGTAGTTCTCTATCCATTGCCCTATCTCTTTACATCTGCTCTACCACCTTTTTCTTGAATTTTGCAAAAAATATTTGTTCTTAGTTTCTCTTACTACTTCACTCCCGGCTTCCCAAGAAGCCTGCTTCTCCCTCTCCCTCTGCCAGCTACTCCTCCTGCTTGTGCTCCTTCTGTCTCTCTCTGTCAATTAAAAAAATTAATAAAATCTCTTAAAAAAACAGTAGATAACATTTGATGGGATTTTGTACCTGTTTTTGATTAGCTATAGACATGGATAGGTCACCCTTACCATCACTCCCAGATTACCAGCAGCAAAACTCTTTGGTTCTTCCAGTCTGAGGGTGGGGAGGTGAAAAGAGCCATGAGTGGGACCAATGAACATTCTCTTCCCTGATACAGGGCCTAGTTTCTTAGTTTCAATAATATAAATTCATGTTAGGCATGAAAGCTGAAATTTTCTATTTTCTTTTTTAAAGACTTTATTTATTCATGAGAGACACGGAGAGAGAGGCAGAGACACAGGCAGAGGGAGAAGCAGGCTCCATGCAGGGAGCCCAACGTGGGACTCGATCTCGAGTCTCCAGTGTCACAACCTGGGCTGAAGGCGGTGCTAAACCACTGAGCCACCAGGGCTGCCCTTTTTTTTTTTTTTTTTTTAAGATTTTGAAAGCTGAATTTTTCTCTTTGGTTTTGTATTATCCAGACCATGGTTACATACAGTTTCCGTATGTTGGAGGATCAGCTGTACAGGTTGCTTTATGAGGTGACCCTTGATTACATTAGTAGACAAACACATTTGGGATGACAATGAGAGTGATTTCAACTTAGGAGACAAGAAAGGAATTGAACTCAGAATTAATATCTTAACTGATAGAAAAAGGAAAAACAGTCAACAATTTTACAAAAATGTCTAAATGCCAATGCTATAGGGTAAACATCCCAGGAAAACCTGACAAAGCTAGGGGCCCATGAATTTGGCGTGGTCCACTCGTCCTCATAAGATGAATCTCCAGATAGCTGTTGTAGCCATCTAGTGGGAAATGTGTGCTAATAAAACCTGCGACAGAAAAGGTCTAAGTTCCTTTTTGAGCAATCAAACAAAACCACCGTCCTCACACCTCAGAACTTACAACATTTTTCATTCTTGAACTATTCTGACATCCCAAAGATTCAAATGTGTCCAGGAACCAAACACACCTATTTTTATGAGGTGAGGCAAAATGACTCTTGTGCCCAAATAATTTAGCCTTGGCAGGGGCTGGGGTTCTTTCACTGGTATTGTTTTAATGCCCAGAAAAATGCTTTGTTTGACACATATTGCAGGACAAGTACATCTTTCAAGTGTCAGATTTCAGATGCCTGCATCTTTTCCTAGTCCCTTACCTGTCATTATATGAAACTTTTATGACTGCTTGCAGACAAAGGCCGAAGACACAAAGGGAAGAAAAAGAGAATAGTTTAGTAAATAACAGGTCAGCAGTTTCAGCTCGGCTGAGGCGTTGAGCTGCCCGGCCTGAGACTGCCCAAGCGGCTGGGTTCAGGTGTCCTTAATACCAGCGAGGGAGAGGGGGGACTTTAAGAGCTCTCATGTCCTACTGTTAGTGGGGCTACCGCCGCTTCAACTAAGCAAATCACAATCTCAGGCCAATCCGTTTGCCCGTTTCTTTATCTGCAAAATAAATCTACTAACATTGCACTTTCCTCTGATACACACTCTGGCTACAAACGATTGCTGATGAAAAATAGTTAGGAAAGCAGATGACAGCTCTAGATGGAATAAATACGAATTAAATAAATTAAATAAAGACAGCACACTGCAGGCACAAAGAAGAGAACTTCTTTGGTTTCTCCGTAACAATAACAGCTTACATTTATGGAGGGTTTTGCTATGTGCCAGGAATTATTCCAAACACTTTACTTATCTAACCACTTATTTAATCCTTTCAGAAGCCCCATGAGTTCAGTATTTCATCTATAACATGCAGAGAATAATAATTCTACATCACAAAATCGTTGGACCAATTCCAGGCATCGAGGAAGCACTCAATAAATGCTAGCTGTTATTATTCGGTTCACAATCTTCTCTTTTTTGCTCCTTGAAAATTCAGGCACTTGCTTCTCTCCAGTTTTCTTGTGTGTGTGTGTGTGTGTGTGTGTGTGTGTGTGTGTTTACCTTTATGACATCCCCAAAGTCATAGACACGACCTCTTTCCATGTTTTGGGATACAGTTTGTAGAGCTTGAAAGGTTGGACACATTTAAAGCACCAAAGGGCATGCTTTCTTGGTATCTCCTCTTTCCTCCTATCTTTCTATTCTCCTTTTGCTGAGGTCCATGCCATGCTTAGTCCTGATATTTGAACTGTACATTCAGATTTACCAAGTAATTTTAAGTGTGCTCTCTCCATACAGCAGAGTGGTATCTAGGCTTGGGTCCTGGCTCAGCGTTTACTGGGTGTGTAATTTGAAGTGATTCACTGACCTCAACCCACGTTTCCTCACATGTAACATGACATTCTTAAAATTACATATCTTCTGGATTTATTTTCAAAAGATATAACACTTATAGAGGATTTACATAGTTCCCAGCACAATGGAAATACACATAGTAACTGTTAGTGGAGGTTGTTATTTGTAGTGATAATAGTAATTATCTCTCCAATATCTATTCCACACTAAGGGTTCATCTGAGCTAGTCATGGTTGCACACTTATCCTTGCTGTGCCTGGCTGTATCTTTACTGACAGCAAAAGGAAAAAATATTCAATAATTTTATAAAAATGCCTCAATGCCAACTCCACTTGATAAATATCCTTGGGGAACCTAGAAAGCTAGGGGGTCCATGAGTCTGACATGTAAATCCCCAGAGATTTGCTGTGGCCATGTAGCGGGAATTGTGTCAATAAGACTGGCATGTCACCCAATTCTAGACAATAAGAGCAGAAGTCTGCTGGCAGGTTTCTGGGAAAGATTTTCTTGCTGCCAAAAAAAGAGCTACAAGAAAGAACCGGTCCCTCTTCTTCCTTTGGATATTGTCATGCCTGGGGTGATAATGGGAACAGCTGGAGCCATCCTGCTGCCAGCCTGTGGATGAAGCCAATACGCAAAGGAGGGCGGGGGACCTGGAACCCTGAGGTGCTGGGCTTGGAGCTGCTCTACCTCTGTGTTCCTAGTTACATTTTTTTACTGCCTGGGTTGTTCTGGGCTAGGGATTTCTTTTCTCTCACTTGCAGCCAAAAGCACTCTCTGATACAAAATGTTGATAATAATAATAATAATCAGCAGCAGCAACATTTGAGAAAGACTGAGGATGATTCTCTATAACAAACTTTCCAAGAGGTTCTACAAGTTGTGTTATAACAGTGGTCTCCTGACAAAAAACCTGAAAAATCTTAGAAATACAAGTTCTTGGGTCCTTCTCCAGACTTCAAGTTTGCCAGCAATCTGTTTGGTTGTTTTTTGTTTTTTTTTTTTTTTTTTTTAGATTTTATTTATTTATTTGAGATAGAGATAGAAAGTTCTGTATAACAAACTTTCCAAGAGTTTCTCCAAGTAGATTATTTAATCCAAGTATTCACAAAGGAACAATCCAGTTATTATAACCCATTAAAAGGTGCCATGTTCTCAGTTTATGTGTGGCAAATTGGCTTTCAGAATTTCTTGGGTTTTATTTTTCAGCTGGATGTGCTGGAGGATGAGGTGAGAAAATATCATGCTCCGTGGGGTGTGATTTTGTCTCCTCTCCCATCTTATTATGAAAAATAGGGGGTTGGTTAGTTATAGAACTCTACAGGGTAATGATCAACTAACAGTTTCCAATCACCTCCTTGGTCTTTTTTATTATGACTGCTTCCTACTATAAACATTGGCTTTGATGATAGATTATCAGATAGCCAACATATTTTTGGGAAAGTAATGCCTGTTCTGAGGATATTTTATCAACATGATTCTGTATTTGATTTTACATTTAGATTGATTTTTTTCTGATAACCCGATAGCAAACATCCCTTAAATCAGACGATCCATCTCTGACTCTTTTCAACCAGTACTGAGAGTCTCTGCCTATTATGACCATTCTTTTCCTAACTTCATTGTTGCTTCTTAAACTTCAGGGTGGTACAAAAATCCCCTGGAGGGCTTATTAAACCAGATTGCTGGCAGGGGCACCTGGGTGGCTCAGTCAGTTAAGCGTCTGCCTTCAGCTCAGATCATGATCCCGAGGTCCTGGGATTGAGCCCCGTATCAGGCTCCCTAATCAGGGGGGAGACTGACCCCTCCTCCCTGCTCATGCTCTCTTTCTATCTCAAATAAATAAATAAAATCTTAAAAAAAAAAAACAGATTGCTGGCAAACTTGAAGTCTAGAACGGGATCCAAGAACCTGCATTTCTAAGAGTTTTCCAGGCAGGTACTCAGGTTCTTTGTCCAGGGACCACTGTTATAACACAACCTTCAAAACACTCTAGTTTAATTTTCAATACATTGGATATTTAGAAGCGAGTAAAGCCCACCATAGGTCAGAAATATTTTCTGATTTGAGGTCTCAGTATAGAATTTACACTCAGTATAGAATTTAATTGTGTAGTGATTCATTGATTGTTTTTAACCTACGTCTAAGAAAACACTGCTTGGGCTTTTTTTTTTTTTATTCATGAGAAACACAGAGAGAGAAAGAGACACAGGCAGAGGGAGAAGCATGCTCCGTGCAGGGAGCCTGATGTGGGACTTGATCCCAGTACCTCAGGGTCATGACCTGAGCCGAAGGCAGACACTAAACCACTGAGCCACCCAGGTGCCCCCGGTGCTTGGGTTTCTACTGTGGTTCTTCTCCAACACCCTTCGTCTCTCACCTGGTAATCTCACCAATGTTCACTGTTTGCACCCTGGCTTCTGCATAGCTGTCTCTGACTTCCCTCCTCACTTTCACGCCACCTCTCTCAGGAAACAAGCACTGCAGGAAGCCTCAAACTTAGGATGTCAAAATACAATTCCCTCTATACCTATTGCTCTTGCCTGCTATTCCAAATTCCTCTGGACCTCTGGACCTTCATACTTTCTGGCCTTCGCTCAGGCAACTCTCTCTGTCCTTAAAGCCCCTTGTGAGGGGCTTTCCTCACTTCGGAGACTCAAACCAAATCTCTCTCCTCCAGGACCCTTTCTCAGTTCTCCCTGAAGGAAGGTATTTCTCTCTTTTCCATTCCTCCCTCTTTTCATGGGTTCACTGATCAGATCGGGCCCACCCAAAATAATATCCTTTTTCATTAATTCAAAGCCAGTGATTAGGGACTTTAATTATATCCACAAAAAATCCCTTCACTTTGCTCTGTAACACAGCTTAATCACAGGGGCACAATCCTATCATATACTTAGTCTCACTGAACATAACTGAAAAGGAGATTATTCAGGGTGTGCACGTAGGGAGTGAGGAATCTTCGGGAATCCCACCCCAGATCTATTGAATCTGGAACTCTGGAAGTAGGAATCAGCAAACTTGTGGTTTAACAAGTCCTCCAGGTGATTCTAATGCAAGTGAACACTTGAGAACTGCTTTAGACTATTAAATGAAACAGGAGTGCAAACACGAGGTTTAATGATACTGGGTGGTCATGGGGAATTCAATAACCTCTCTGGGCCTCAGCGTACCAATCTGTAAATTGTGGAGTTAGGATTCATCTTTTTGTTTTTATGGCTTGGCTGTAACTGTAGCTGTTTGCTTATTGTTTGGGAGTCCAGCCTCCTCCCTGTTCCCATTAACCCTGGGAGTCTGGGAGCCTCCAGACTTGTGCCAGAGACTGCTCCTACTGGCTTGGAAGAACTGAATGCTAAATATCAGGACTCCTGGAAGTTGGTAGTAAATCTTAGCAGCTTGAAATTGGCCATGCTGGGAGTGTTTACTCCACAAAATTGGCAGATGTTACAAATCTGGGCTCTCCTCACCCCTTCTCAGTATATCACTGCCCTGGTGCATTGAGTAATGCCTCCCCTTTCCCTGCCATGCTAATATTCTGTACTGATAAAGAAAATGCTTGTCCTTCTTATGTTCTTCCAGAATTTTCAGGGGCACAACACACACACTTCTTTTAGCCGTGGGCTAAAGGAGAACAAGACTATGTTAGAAAATGCTTTCGGGACTGTGAAACATGGAGAACTCACATTGCAGCCTTAAGCTCCGAGTATTGGGAATGAATACACTCGCTGTAGGGTGGATTAGTCGTGGCCAAAGTTATGTGATCACTTGCTTGCTCTAAACCCCCCACCCCCCCACCCCTGTGTCAGCTGCCATCTTCTTTCCCATCCCGTTTTTGCTTCCTTTCCTGCTTTGAGATCTCTAGACATGGGGACTGAAATGCTTAGGCTGCAGGTGCAGTCACCTCCCCTGAGGCGGGAGAGCACTGGCGCGGGGACTGAGCGCGTGGCCCTGGGTGCCAATAGCCCTTGTGCAAGTACTGGTTGTGCCTCTTTTGAACTAATCTTCAAGAAGTCCCACCTTTATGCTCCTTTGATTCCCCGTATCTGGACTAGAGATAGAGTTGGCTCTACTCTCCTTGCCTGTTAAAAAAAAGTGAATTTATTCAAAGAAGTGGAGCACAAGGCCCTGTCTGGGAGCAAGAGACGCTGGAAGAATGCAGGAAAGGGCACCACTGAACAGAGGCCCAGTGGAACACACTCACACTCACACTCACACTCACACGGGGGTGGGGGGCAAGGCCCTGCCCTGGGGGAGGGGGGACCAGGACCCCCGGCCTCCCCACTCCCCTGCAGACACTGCTCCCCTGTTGTTCATTTTCCTTCTTCCCCCTCCACCTATTTCCTACTTTCCCTCTCCATCTCTCTTTTTTTCTCATTTTCTTCTCTTTTCTCTCTCGCACTCTGGTACCTCGGGCGGTGGCCACTCGTATTGGGTTGCTATCTTTTTGAAAATGTGAGACTGCAAAGTCTTTGCCTGTTGTACCCCAATCCCACTTTTCCACGCGCTATTGCATGATTTTGCCTCGAGTGGTGAATTTTAGGACCGCGGACCCCGTGTGGCGGCCTAAGGGACCGTCTCTGTCATAAGGAGAATGATCAGCTCACACGCGCAAAACCCTTAGGAGACACCTGGCTATAGTAATGGTAAATTAGCAATGGCTATTTTTGCATGAACAAAAAGTGGATTGAAGTTATATAATACTCTCCAGAGACTTAACAACTCCAGTCTTTTGTGCATTCTAGAGTCTAGGCCCTAATTATACCGATGAGATGGAACATTCGAGGCCTGCTCAGGGCCATACAGCTGGTTAATGAGGAAATGAGAAAGCACTCACATTCAGGGCTCTTACCTTCTCTACAAACCAGTGGCCCATGGACTGAAGGCAATAACCAAAAACTAATTGCAAAGTCATTAAACAATCTCTCAATTTCTAAAATACACGTTAATAAAATAAAATAAACTACATATTAAGTGTCCCAGTTCCAGGGCACCCAGATGGCTCAGTCAGTAGAGAATGCGACTCTTGATCTTGTGAGTTTGAGCCTCATGTTGAGTGTAGAGATTACTTAAAAATAAAAGCTTTAAAAAATGAAAAAAAAAAAATCTTCTCCCGTTTGTAGGTTGTCTTTTAGTTTTGTTGACTGTATCTTGGTGCAGCCACTCTGGAAAACTGTGTGGAGGTTCCTCAAAGAGTTAAAAATAGACCTGCCCTACAACCCAGCAATTGCACTGCTGGGGATTTACCCCAAAGATACAGATGCAGTGAAACGCCGGGACACCTGCACCCCAATATTTATAGCAGCAACGTACACAATAGCCAAACTGTGGAAGGGTCCTCAGTGTCCAGTGACAGATGAATGGATAAGGAAGATGTGGTTTATGTATACAATGGAATATTCCTCAGCCATTAGAAATGACAAATACCCACCATTTGCTTCGACGTGGATGGAACTGGAGGGTATCATGCTGAGTGAAATAAGTCAATCGGAGAAGGACAAACGTTATATGGTCTCATTCATTTGGGGAATATAAAAAATAGTGACAGGGAATAAAGGGGAAAGGAGAAAAAATGAGTGGGAAATATCAGAAAGGGAGACAGACATGAGAGATTCCTAACTCTAGGAAATGAACTAGGGGTGGTGGAAGGGGAGGTGGGTGGGGGTGACTAGGTGATGGGCATTGAGGGGGGCACTTGAGGGGATGAGCACTGGGTGTTATTCTATATGTTGGCAAATTGAACACCCATAAAAATAAATTTATTTTAAAAAATGAAAAAAAATAATAAAGTTGACTGGTTACAATAAGTTGGAAGGGGCTCCAAGGCTCTTAGCAGTTTGGGCTGTGTAGAGAGCCATAGCTGGAAGGCAGATGTCTAACCTATTCAAATTTTACTCTGAATTTGAAGTACCTTTCCATCTTTGTGCCTGAAGGGAGGAAGCCATGCAAGGGTAACATCCAGTCATTGGCAGAAGAACACCTAAGGGGCAAAAAGAAATTTATCATCTCCCCCATCACATTATTATCTTTTCAATAGCAACTCCCTCAACCTCCACCATTCAAAACACTTATGCCCATGGATGAAGACTTTTCTCTGTGTTGCTTATGGTATACAGTGGTGCCTAGCAAGGGAATATATTTTCCTTTGTGATGAAACAGCCTCAAGAGCCACAGTGACCTAAACTTCACCTAAACTCTTTTTAATCCTTTACTGTGTGTGGAGCCAAGAGTGAAACTTAGAGTGAGTGGATTCTCCATTCAGTGTAACCATCATTTGATGCCTGGGTTAGTTATCCCCATTCTCTAAACAGTAATGAGATTTTATCCCAAATTGCATAATTCTCAGCTTGCCAGCTTTACAAGAACACATGATAGTTTTAGTTGGTTTAATGGGAACGACGGGTTAATTAATTGTACTCGTGTGTTACCTCTGGTGGAGATGAAATAAAAATGAGGACAACCTGCGAAATAGTTTGTGTTATTTTCCGGGCTGGAATATATTAGAACAATGACAAACTGTGTTTTATTTTTTTAGAGCAGTGGTTCTCAAAGTGTGGTCCGTAGACCCTGGGAGTGCTAAAGACCTTAACAGAAGGTCTGCGAGGTCAAAACTAGTTTGTAAAAACACTAAGACATTATTTGACTTTTTTTTTGCAGCATTGATGTTGCCTTGAGAGTATAAAAGCAGGGGGTTGGTGACTTACCCCAAATCAAGGAATGGTACCACATTGTACTAGTTGTTCTTCACCATTATGCTCTTGCAGTTAACAAAAAAAAAAAAAAAAAAAAAAAACAAGTTCTAGTTTCAGTTAAGAATGTCCCTGATAAAGCAGGGAAAATTATTAATTTTGTGAAATCTCAATCTCTTGAGAACATGTTTTTTTAATCTGTGTGACAAAATGGTAAGTGCTCATAGGGACCAAAGTGTAAGGGAGAGCAATAGTGCAATTGACTTGTGAGCTGAACTAGCCACTTATTTTATGAAACACTAATTTGAAGAACAACGGACATATACAATATGGCTTTTTAGACTTTGCAAAAATGAACCAAGCAAGCCTTGGTTCTAACTTTAGATATTTGTTGCCAGTGATAAATATGAGCTTTCAGGTGAAAATTAAGACTTTGGAAAGATTGTATCTGCCACCAGGAGCTTAACAGTGTCTCAAAACGTAATGATTTTTTCTGACAACATGGGTGGTGATATTAACAAGTGTGATTTTTTAAAAATATTGTATAGTGAAATATGCCAGAATTTGGAAGGTCTGCATAATTCAGTGAAATGATATTTTCTAAATGACTAACATATGATGTTAAATCAGGAACAGATAAAAAGGATAGTTAATATATAAGTGAGACCAGTGGGTCTCAATGCGATAGAACACGAAAACTTTGTTAATATGGTTTTAGATTCCACATTGCAGATAACCTTTCAGAAATGTCTACCTGTTGAGTTTTGCTGTAGTATCAAAAAATGTTCACAAGTACATAAGAAGGTTATTAAAATAGTCCCTCTTTTTCCAACTTAAGTATCTGCATCTGGCCCAATTTTCCTTATGTACTTCAACCCAAAGCAACATTTTGCGACAGAATGAATGCAGAAGCAGATGTGAGAATCCAACTGTCTTCTATCAAGCCAGTCATTAAAGATATTTGCAAAAATATGGAACTATGCTACCCTTCGCACCAACTTTATTTTAGAAAATATAGTCATTTTTCACAATCAGTGTTTATGTTAACATGTCAACGTGATTTATTATTTTTAAATGAATCTGTAAGTAAATATCCTTTTTTATCTCTTTACTATTTTTAAATGAATCTGTAAGTAAATATCTAAATACCTCCATTCATACTTCTAATACACTACATATAATAGATATGACTACAAAAACTAAAGCTTTGTGGGATTTTCAATATTTTTTAAAGGTTTATGTGGTTCTAGAAACCAAAAATTTGAGACTCTGTCTTAGAGCTCTGAACTGAATTTAAAGATACAGCTTTTGAAGTATGGCCCATGGACCACCAGCCTCAGGGTTATTACAAATAGCACATATAAATATATATAAAAATGAATATTCCTAAGCCATTTCCCATATTCCTGAAGTGCATTCTTGCAGCATAGGGATGAGAAAACCTCCATGTCTGAAAAGCTTTTCAGTCATTCTGATGTGGGTAAAGAAACCTGCGCTGGTGAAGGGTCCTGGACTCCATGTTTGGATTGGCTACAGTTTATTAAGTGATCTTGGGTAATTCTGTTAGCTTCTTGGAACCTCTGTTTTCAACATAAGTTGGATCTGTGGGCTCACTGCAATAAAATCTTATTCAGAAAGCCTCTGATAAAAGGTTTTAAAAACATCCCACATATTGTCATTTCTTAAATCATATGTGTTGAAATAGATCCCTAAAGAACATGCTGCTAACCTGTATCCTTGACTTTTAAAAATAATTGTCAAAGTAGTCTTTTAAAAGACTTTTAAAAAGTAGTCTACTGATATATTATCCATCAATTTCAAAAACTCATGGTGGACATTCTTGTCATTGGTGTGTATGAGCTGGCTTCTAACCCAAAGCATGTCCCCTAAAAACAATACCCCAAAAGAGAGCACAGAAGGAAAACAGAGAGGAGATAAATGTAGACAAAAAACATATAAATGTAAATAACAGCTATAAAACTCAGATGTAAAATGAATCTGAAGTACCAAGGGACCCTGAAAAATGAAAACTTTATAAAATGAAAGATGATCCTCAGCCTGGAGGCTGCACAAGGAAAGAGATGTACAATCCCTTTAATGTTCTAAACCCCAAAGTCCAACACTCCATTCTCTCAAACCCCTGAAGGCAAGGGCTGGCCCTGAGGTCGTAAGCTCACTTGCAAGCAGTCCTTTAGGAACTTTAGAAGTGGGAAGTAAAAATTTGAAACAATCTATTGCTCACACAAGTATCCATGCAAGGAGGTGCAGCTATGGGCAGACTGCGTCCTCTCTGCCCATCTTGGGAGCCCGTGGGGCTGTCCCTTCCCAGGTTTCCTTCCAATAACAGACCCAAGCCATCCAGTAACTCCTGGGGAAGGGGGCGCTCATGAGACGTCTTTGTGACCTACACCCTGGTTCACCTCTCAGGGCCAACCATCTTTTCCTGAGCTAGCAGCCCCTTGATATCCTACTCTGTTAACAGGGAGCATGGTTTTTAAAGATTTTATTTATTTATTTATTCATGAGAGACACAGAGTGAGGCAGAGACATAGGCAGAGGGAGAAGCAGGCTCCTTATGGTGAGCCTGATGTGGGACTCGATCCCAGGACCCCAGGATCACAACCTGAGCCAAAGGCAGATGCTCAACCACTGAGCCACCCAGGTGCCCCAACAGGGAGCATGTTTAATATTAATAGGTCCCATTTTTTGTATCTACATGTCAGGTACAGAGCTTAATGACACTCTTGACAATTCTATAAGGGCAAGACTGTCGTTATATCTACTTTCGCTTGAGGAAACTGAGGCACGGAGTGATGGAGTCACTTCCTGAACACCTCCCAGCCAGTAGGGAGTTGCATCAGATTCAGACCTACAACTGTGTGACCATAGGCCTCGAGCTGTGAACAGCTACGCTGTGATTTTTCCTTACCTAGAGAACTGAGAGCGGAATAACCACCCTCCAGGTAGGGATGGAGAGCGGAGGGAGCCTTTAGGTAAAAGGCTTTCATGTCCAATAATAAGTCTGCAGAAAACCATTCTAATATTTAATAAATCTCTAGGTTTTTAATAAAAATCCCGAAGACATTTTTTATTAAAAATATTTATTAAAAATCTCCTCTGCATTAAGCTTGATTGTTTTAATGACTGGTTTGTCGCCCGTTTCCTTTGAAAACGGTAGAAAAGCGACCAGTTTCAGGCAGAACCGTGACAGCCAGAGGTTTCCAACTCTGCCTCCTCCCTTTTATATTCTTTTTTTTTTTGCCAGGTCCATGGTAAGGATTCAGGGTAAGGTTGCAGGTAGGGATTTTGTGCCAGACTTACACGCAAACAGCGTTGGCCTTTAAGTTAATTCTATATTTATTCTCTGTTCCCCAGCACCCTAGTAGCTCTCACAGACAATGTCTAAAAATGCTTTTTGTGGGGACACCTGGGTGACAGTGGTTGAGCGTCTACTTTGGTTCAGGTCCTGATCCTGGGGTCCTGGGATGGAGTCCCATGTCGGGCTCCCTGGATGGAGCCTGCTTCTCTCTCTGCCTGTGTCTCTGCCTCTCTCTCTCTCTCTGTCTCTCATGAATAAATAAATCAATAAAATCTTTAAAAAAATAAAAATTAAAAAATGCTTTATTTTTTTGCATGACACCTGAAAGGAATGGTGGTTGGACAAAGTGCATGTGTCTGAGGGGAATCAAGTTTTTAGAATTCATTACAGGGACTGTTGCTGGATTCTCCAGAGTTATGGCCTTTCTGATTTTTCCTGTTCTCTCCCAACCTCCAAGCGGAGACTGAAACCATAGTTTTTAGCCTCCCCCATCATTCTCTTACTTTGTGTCCTCCAGTCTTTCCCCGGTGGAGTCCTTTTTTATTTCTCATACTCTTAACACTGACATTTGTTTTTAGTCCAAAACTTACTTCAGTCATTTGGGAGTTATATGATCATTGACTTGAAATGTACAGAGTAGATGTACTGCAAAAATCTAAAGAAATAGTCCACTTCTGTGCTCCAGGGAATGTCAACAGATAAGGGGAAGTGGGGAAAAAAAAAACAACTCTGATATTCTGGAAGCATGTATTAGTTTCTCAGGTCTTTTTTCCCCATTTTTTATTATTATTAAACTTCATTTCAGTAGAAAGAAGGAATCTTTTGAGAGTTTTCAGTCTGAATTTATAAGGCAGTTGGAGTATAGAATATGTTAAGAGAGAAGGTCTCTTACTATCAAATCCTCAGAGTGAATTATCAAGGCTTGCCTTGTTGGCATGGCTAAGGTGATGCACAACATGCTGTCTAAAATATTTGCCCAGTTGTAACTTCATTTATTCAGTAAAATAAATTATATGGTGCTTTTGCATACATTGCTATGTTTGCACAGAATGCTATGCAGTAGGCATCGTTTATAATGTTGAGAATGAAAAAAAAAATAATGTTCAGAATGCTGAAGAACTTGAAGTTGTGCAGCCAGAAAGCCAAGGAACCAGGAGCGCTTTCCTTTCCAACAATACTAATATAAAATGTTCGATTTGCATTTAATGAACATCCTATCAGTCAACAAGCATTTACCATGAACCTAAATCACTAAAGAAGTTTTCTTCTCTGCCCTGAAATTTCGTGTTGAGGAAAACAAACCTGTGAACCCCCCTCATTTGTAACATAGGCACTCTCAAGCAGATAGGACTTTTAGAAGGTGAGAGGAATATGTATTAAAAATTGACAGAGGGGAGCTTCTATTTCATGGAGTACTACCATGAATTCTATTCTAATGTGAATATTCACATTACTTTGTTTGCTTTGTCAATTGACCTTAAGTAATACTCTGTTTTGACTCTAAAGTTTAGGGGAAGAGAATTTAGATCTTAAAATATCTTTTTTATGTCACTAATCTGTAAAAGAAAAAAGAGAAATTTAACTCATTCCTTTTCCAAATTAGAACAAATTCCAACTGGGTTGAGTACTAAGTACATTTTAAGAAGATTTGAAATTTAGCTCTGTTCCAAGTGAGAGAAATCGCTGGAATATTACCCATGCGGCTACATACAAAAATATCTCCCAAATGTCACTTGGCCCAGTCACTATCCTTGACGGCAATGACAATCAACTCTTGACATTTTGTCCTCTATATTTTGGTTGGAGCAGAATGATTTGACCAATGAGCCAAGCACAGAACCTGGGGTTACCTTAGTATCCTTTGCCTCACATAGTTAACTGGTAGGAATAACCGGTACCTTATCTCATCTCGATCTCCATAATTAAGCATTTCTCACAAGCTCTTTCCGACCAGCCACCACCTCCTTTTTTTTTTTTTTTTTACAATTAAATGGTTTTTATTATGTTCACAGAGTTATGCAGTCATCACCTTCTTTAGATTGCTGGAATGCCCTCGCTCAAATCTTCCTCCGACAGCTTGTGGTCAATTGTGAATGCTATGATTCTTGTTATATCATTCTCTCCTCCAACGGGAGACATCAGACAGTGGAGGAAAGCTCAGGATTTGGCTTCAAATTCTTCTGCCAATTACTACCTGTGATTTGGACAATTAATTTCTTTGATTCTCAGATTTCTCATCCATAACAGTGGGTGATAATGATAAAACTCACTGTGCTAGGTTCTTGTGATGATTGAATAAATGAAATACATTCAGCATCTGACACATTTGCGACAACCAGCAAATGTTAGCTTCCTTCCTATCTCCTTTGCAAGGCTTCTCACTACCCAGTAGCTCCACCCTGAGTTAACAGTGAACTAGTCCCATGGTCCTCTCTTCTGTCCTCCCATCCACGACTGTCTTTCCAGATTATTACCACCCTGCTTAGACTTTTCTTTGTCCACCGGAGCCTGTTTACCTGGAATACCTTTCCTCTCTGTCTTCCTTTTTATTTATCTCCAGCTCGGAGTCTAAGTGAAAGAGGTCTTTCTGATTAAATCAGAACTTGGCATGTTTATTAGCTTATTTTTTGAACATCTGGAGCATTTGAGTTTAATGTTAACCGTGCTCCTTTGTATTGAATAAATACAGAGAAGTATCTTTTGCTTGTTTACTCACTCTGTAGCATAGAGCAGGCAAATGGTTGATGGGGAAAATATGTCAATTGAATGCATAAACTGTTCTTGCTAACTCAGATCATTCTGCGTGTTAAGTCAAAGGTACAGAAAGGCCCTATAATGAGATACCGATAAAAAAAGAACCAGTCAATATGTCGGTGCTTTCCACTCTAAGCAGCTGTGATTTTAATTGATGAAAATACCAGTTATTTCTGGTATGATTTAGTGATAGCAAATGATATTTGACCCTTAAAGGAAAATACCTCTCCAGAGAAGTGTCCCTCACTACACGGTGGAAATTCACTGAGTACTGAGCCACTACTGCCCCCTATAGCCCATCCGAAATATACCAGGGATAATACAAAATATTTTCCCTTGGCCTTCTCAGGAAAAAATTTTGTGTCTAGGGTATCTGTTCATTGTCTACCCAGCAACCTATCTCTATTTACCCCTTCACAGTGGAACCCTGGTTTTATAGAGGCATCCACAAAATGCATCCCATGTGACTTAAGGAAAGATGATCCCAACACCGACTTCTGGATAAGCTTTAACTAGTTGAAAGCAATCGTGGTGATTGGTTATGTCACTTTACATAAACAACCAGCTCATGGCATTCTCTTGGGTCTGACTGAAAGGAAGGAATCTGATTCCATAATTGCGGGAGAAATGTATTTGCTCTCTGATAATGTAAATGAGGAATCCTCTACCCTTATTACTACTGACAACCATGCTTTGAAAGCATCCTACTAAGAGTATGAAAGGTGGAAACAAATGAAATAATAATGCATCTTTAAGATCTTGCTGATTTCTGAGTTTAAGGACACCATATAAATATGTATTCTTGGATGGCATACTTCTAAGGAATATTCTCTTGGTCTGTCTGTGAATAGAAATGGAATGTGTCCATTCAGGTTGTTTCTTATTGGGTTTTTTTGCTTTCTATACCAGAGCTTCTTGATGTTGAAGTCCACAGATCCATATTCAATCAGCAACACATGGTCGACGAAGTATTCAACACCTCTAAGTTCATTGCTACAGACTTCTTTCCCCAAAGCTTGACTTCCCTCCTCTTAAAAATATGCCCCCAAATCCAACCAGATCATCATTTACTGAGTTAGCCATTTATGCGATGTCATCACTATATTTTCGAGATCTTGTCTTTTCTGATGGAGATGCCCAAACCATTATTAATTTAATTCCACATTATACTCTATATTGTCCCCCATGAGAAATAACTGTCTTTTAGCATGAAGATTAATAATACTTGGAGCAATTAATTTTTTAAATTAAGAACATTATCAAGTATGTTTCTTCAAAAAAGTATTTCCCAAGAGAGGGGACTTGAGAGTTATTCACAAGAATGCTTAAATTTTGTGTTTTAATTCAAATGACATTCTAGCAAACAAATTAGTATAAGCATAGTTTGGATCATTTTTTATCTTATAATTGAAAACCGCTCCATAGTTTCACTGCCTAAGTCTCTGTTTGTGCTTCCAATAGAGTTGATGTCAAGTGTTATTTCTTGAACTGCTGCCAGCTGATGAGAAAAAAAAACCACTGGTGTGCTTGATATATTGAGAATGTCTTCTCACCAAAGGAAGGCCAAACGGTATCACAACAGGCCATACGAACTAGGCTTCTCAGTAGTCTAATTAGAGAAAAATAGAAAGAAAATTGAGTCATCAAAGTATAGCACTCCAAACTTAAATGAACTTTCATCATTACACATGCTTCCACGTTAATGTTGCAGGCAGCATTTAGTTTCAAACAGGATCATTTATTAGCTGGTTTGTTTTTATAGCTTTGTTTATATTTAGGCAACTTGTTTCTTATAGGTGAATATATAAAAGCCATCAGCACAGGAAGATTATACTTGTACTTAAATCAAAGTACACAATTAGTAGTATGTTACTTTTTCCCTTACTAGGTGCACCATCCTGGGCAGTATGCCTAACCTCTTTGTTCCTTGGTTCCTTTGTTCCTTGGTTTCCTGATCTATAAAAAAGGAATAATAGTACCACCTACTTCATTCATTTTTATGAGAATTAAATGATTTAAATGTTAATGTGTTCAGAGGATTACCCGAAATTATAGTGAACACTCTATGAGTTAGATCTATTCTATTGCTATATTTTTATTCTTACTACAAATAGAATAATTGAAGCCAATGCTGAAACTTCATCAGGTTGTTTTCCCTTTGTGTTTTTCTTGTTTGTTTTTAAAGATTTTTATTTATTATTGATGAGAGACACAGAGAGAGAGGCAGAGACACAGGCAGAGGGGGAAGCAGGCTCCCTGCAGGGAACCTGATGCAGAACTCGATCCCAGGACCCCGGGATCATGACCTGAGCCAAAGGCAGATGCTCAACCACTAAGCCAACCCAGGCGTCCCAGGATTATTTTCCATTTGCAAGGATATGCTTGAATTCGATGTCTCCTTCTTCGCAGCCACTACTAGAGAGCTTAGCACCAAATCTGTGGCCCATGAACAGCAGGAGTGAGGTTATCATAATATGCCTTCTTTGGCCATATTTTTTGATCCATTTATGCTCCTATCCAAATTTTCCTTCCTCCTTTGCTCATACTTTTAATTTATGAGGTCGTGTTGCCCATTATGTGTCCTTTTAAGCTATCTTAAAATCTGTTTTGGAACAAAAGGTGTGGTACATAAAAATCAATAAAAGTGCATATCTACTCTTAGACCGTGTGAGAGCAGGGCATTTAATAGACAATAAGGCTCACTGGGACATATTACCACATCCAGGAAGGATCTCAGATCTCATTTCCTGGACCGTGAGATATTTTCTCAGGAGTAGGAGTATAATATAATTGACCACAATTATCTTCTGTCTCTTCTGTGAATGTTGCAAGTGTTTGTTCCATTTCTGTAAAAAAAACAAAAAAGAAACCCTTATGTAGTATATTTTCCCCATTTTCTTTTAACTCTCTCACAATGAGTTCATTTAGGAGACTCAGTGTTTATCTATATTTTATTGAGATTTCTAAATTTTTTTATTATTTCTTTATTTTTTTTCTTGAGAAGGAAATATAGGCATTGGTGGTGAAAATGGTATGATTCAGATCCAGCAGAACAGAATCTTACTTGTGATGACAGTTATGTAATTTCCCTTTCCTAATCTTTCTGCTCCATTTTCTGGGCCAGACCTCAACCTCAAACATTTTGTACTGAGATAAATGAATACCCTGTAAGAGACTTTTAGCTGCCTATTAGAATTTGTTAAGTGAGATGAGAAATAACATGATTCATTGGGTGTTGAAATTTGCTACTTATAGTCCTTGGGAAAAAAAATACCTATCAGTGTGTATCCAGAACTATTTTGCTTTTAAAGCAATTATCACTTTGTGTTAGGAGCTGAGACAGGAGAAAGGAAGTGATAACTTTATTTAAAAGTGTCATCTATATCCATCTATCTCCATTATTCTGCAATTAAAATTTCCTACTCAGCCTGACATTCAACACCCATTTCATTTAATTTTTCCCCTTCAACAGTATTTATTTGATGTGTGATTTATTAAGACAATACAGAGAAAAATTGAAGTTGAAGACTTTCAAATAATAACTTTTAAGTGTTTCTTTGTGCTTTCCCATATCCAATCAGTTCAGTTATTACAACATGACTTATGTAAGTGGTTCATTTCTTTTTTTATTGATTATTGTAATCTCTACCCACTGGATTTACCCAGGAATAATAGCAGAATGCTTATTTTCTCAGTACTGCCATCTGTTCTTTGTGTGATCAATGTCTACCTTCTGCTGATAGCATAAAGTTAGATAGCTACAAATGGTTTTTCCCAGTGTCCTTGTGAAATGCAATCACTAACTTCAGGTTTCCTTGAGACATGTAAACAAAAAATAATTTTGACACGCAGAGGTTTCTGGTTCTTTCTGATGTGTGAAACACCCTGATACCAAAATGGCTTGTGGTGGGTGGGTAGTATGAAGAGCGTTAATAGGTGTGTATGCTGTGTTGGCCAACCTCTCCCCTCCACATTTCATGGATTATTACCCCAATGCTAAATGTACCCCCCGAGCTTCCTTGAAACCCTGACAAGTTCAAAGCTTTTAAATTCAAGAACTGAAGTTCTACACGTGAGACAGGAAATATTTTTAAAAAGGTCTGAGTAGGTTCACCAAGTCAATCATACCATATGGTATGATGTAGGGAGTCTCTCTTACTGGCACTGATGGTATATTCGAAATGGACTTATTCTTCCCAGATAAAAAGTCCAGGGTTACCCATTAAAACTTAAATATCCCTTGAAGAGTAACATTAAGCTATTGTCAAGCATTGGAATTAGTTTATCAGATTTTTCAAAAATGGGAAAAAAATTTTTTTTAGATTATTTATTTATTTGAGAGCGCAAGAGGGAGCATGTGTGAGCAGGGGTAGGGGAAGATCGAGAGGGAGAGAAGCAGACTGCCTGCTGAGTAGGGAGTTGGTTTTGGGCTCGATCTCAAGACCCTGAGATCACGACCTGAGCCGAAATCAAGAATTGGATGCTCAACTGACTGAGTCGCCCAGGTGCCCCTAGTTTATCAGATTTTTAAAAATAATTACATGTTCATTGCTCAAAAAACAAATTCAAACTGTTCAAAAGAGTGTAAAGAGAAAACGTTTCTGCCTGTACCATGTTCAAATTATCCACTTTTGAATCTCCTAGAAATTTTCTCTGCATTTTCAGGTAGCTATTTTTTTGTTTTGTTTTAAAGTAATTTCTACCCCCAACACGGGGCTTGAACTCACCACCCGGAGATCAAGAGTTGCATGCTCCACTGACTGAGCCAGCCAGGCACCCCGTTGGGTATTCAGTTTTAGATTCATTTTTTTTCAAGTGGGACAATTCACATATTTGAAAGGTAACAGTCTTTTCAAGATTTTAAATCTTATTTTTTCTTTCTAAAATCTACACGATATTGCTTACAATGGATATATTATAACTAATTGCAAACTACAGCAATGTTGTAATAACTATCCTATGCAGTAGTTCTATATTCTCATGTGTTTATTTTGATAAGAGAGATTCCTAAAAGTGAAATTTGTGGATAAGAGAATATGTATATATTACATTTTCAGCATTTTGACTAGATTTTAAAAGTATGGCAATTTGTCCTCAAACTCCCAACAGGAACATATGACTATAACTGTTTTCCAACATCCTTGACAGCACTTGGTTTTTGTTTATTTTAAGATTTTATTTATTAATTCATGAGAGACACAGAGACAGAGAGAGAGAGAGAGGCAGAGACACAGGCAGAGGGAGAGACGGCACTTGGTTTTTATCATTCTTTGTAATTTGCCAACTGCTTTTACTTATTTGTCTGGTATTGTCTGGTAGGTTGAACATTTTTTATGATTATTGGCCTGTTGAATTTACTGTTTTGTGAATTAACCATTCATATCCTTTGGCAGTGTTTCCATTGAGTTGTAATTATTAATTTTTAGAATTCATTATATATTGCTGGTATAATTGTTGATAGTACACGTTGCAAATGTGTTTCCTAGTCAATGATGCAAGAAGCAGTTTAAGTTGTGCTCAGTTTCTGGAACTAGACACTCTGAGCTCAAGTTCTGAATTTCTTATTTATTGATTGTTTGATTTGGGGCTATAGATTCATCATCTTAAATATGGAGAAGAGATTATACCTAATTCATAGGATGGGATGAGGAGTAAATGAGTTAGTAGACATAAACATGTAGAAGAGCACCCAGTGTATTAATGCTAATTTTTATGCTATTAATTTATTAAAATAGGGTTTTTTGAGTTTCTATGTCTATAATCATATCCTACAAAAAGAATAATTTTGTCTTTTATTTTCCATTATTATATGAATTTTTTCTTATCTAATATATTAGCTCTAACATGAATAATAATGCCAATGTGGATATGCTGCATTGTTTTTGATTTTTCTGATTTTAATAGGAAAATGGCTTTAATTTCACTGCTTAGCTTGATGTTGGCTCTTGGATTGTGACAAACAGTCTCTATCACATTTTCCTTTCCCTTCTATTTTATTTGGAGGATTTTAAAATTAGGAATGGATGGTGAATTCTGATAAATCTTGTCTTAGTATACTATCGTTATAATTATAACTATTCATTTTCACACTCAATTTGTTGGTATAATGAATGATCTGGAAAGATTATTTATAGTGAATTATCCTTGCCTATCTAGAATAAACTCAAATTGTTTCTCTTTATATTTATTGCTAGATTAGATGGATAATATTTGACTTAGAATTTGGTATCTATGTTCATAAACAAAACTGATTTATAAGTTTCTTGTTTGTACTATCTTTTGGGTTTTGTTAATAAGGTGTTGGCTAGCTGGATAAAATGGAGATTACTGCATTTTTCTATGAGCTCAAGTGTGTTAAATGACATGAATCATCACTTTTTAAGACTATGTCTGTAACCATCTCAGTCTGTAGATTTTGTTAAAGGTACATCTTTAATTATCTTTTATGATTACTGGCCTGTAAAGATTTTCATTCTTTTCTTAGGTTAATTTTGATAATTTATATATTGCTGAAAAATTACTCTCAGTGAAATTAATGTTCAATTTTATTGCCTTGGGTTGCAGAGATTTCCCCCACAATTTCTATAGTGTCTTCCATATCTGTGATTAAACTTTTCTTTAAAAAAATATATGTATTTTGCTTTCTTTTTCTTGATCAGCCTTCCCCCCCCCTTAAAGAACCTACTTTTTTTTTTTCAATTTTATTTATTTATTTGACAGAGTGAGAGAGTCCAAGCAGAAGGATCAGCAAGGAGGGGCAGAGGCAGAGGGAGAAGCAGGCTCCCTGCTGAGCACCGAACTCAAATGGAGCTCAATCCCAGAACCCTGGGATCCATGACCTGAGCCAAAGGTAGACACTTAACTGACTGAGGCACACAGGTGCCCCAGAACCTACTTTTTAAAAGATTGCTTTTCAAATAAGAGTTCATTGAAATAGAAAGGGTGGGACATAGACAGAGAGGAGACCAAGTCCAGAGAAGGGCCCTGTGGTATAAAGGGGACACAGCTCCACCTCATAATTTAGCCTATAATTAGTACTTCAGAGGCTAGATAAAGCCATTCCTTTCTAGCTCTCAGATTGTCAGAGGTTGCTTGCCACAGTGCTGGGATGGCAAAGAGATGTCAACTCACGTGGCAGCTTGAATAGACTGGAAGCTGCCCTGCTTCTCTGTGTTGAGGAAAATACTGCAAACATGTTTCTGACAATAGATGTACTTATTGGATTCTGGTCTGACTGTGTTAACTAGCTGTGCCCGGCAAGTTGTAGGCATTCTACCAATAACTGTTGGAATGAAGGGCTCTCCACTGAATGCTCTTAAACTCACCGAGCTTCGCCATTTGCGTCTATAGAATGGAGTGGGGATACCAACCTTCTGGGTTTATTCTGAGGATAAAATAGAATGATTACTTGAGCAGGCAAGCGTTTTCTCAATTATAGAATGTTAGGATAATGTGAAATCTGCGGCTTGGAACCTACTAAAATTGGGCAGCTAGACTGCTGAGTCATCTACTAAACGATTACTGTGTTTATTTCTCTGACCCTATTTAATAGTTTATCATTCGATAATAAGCAATTTAGAAAATAAATTTCAGCAGCAATGGACTGCTCACTGGAATTTGAGACAGCAGATAGGGTGTGCTTGGTATATAGTAAGTTGTGATCTCAGGACCTCCTCGATTCCTGAACTTCATTTTATATATATATATGTAAATATTTGCATATTTATATATATAATATATATAATATATATACATGCACATTTAAATTCAGTTAGCGAACATGCAGTACATCATAATTTCAGATATCTTATATATATTTTTTAATTCCGTAATTAGGTCAAACAATATTATTTGACCATAAAACCACACACTGACCTAATTTACATATTCTGCTGTCATTGGAAGTCTTAAAATTTCATCTGGCAGGATAATTAGGAAAATTACTCTGGTTATTGAATTTTTGAAATGTGATTTTCTTCTTCTCTAAGTTCAGATTTCCTTGTTTATATTTAATTTGGCCAAAGGGGAAAAAAACCCACTCCCTCATTTTGGCTTCAGGCTCTCTAAAGAACACAGGCAATTGGATACCTAAAATGACAGTCGTAAAATAAAAATCGGCAAGACAACAAAATCGTATCCAATTATATCAATAGTAAGTGTTGAGTGATGCAGTCACTATACCATATACTATTTTCATGTTTAGGTATGATTTTCTCTCTTGGAGAATCAGTCATACCTGTTCACTTCGAACCTCAGTGAACCAGTTGCTTTATATGTAGATCAGGACAATAGACGTCCCAATCAAGATTAGCCATTTATACCAAGTATTACCCAAACTCAAAATGTCGTGGGCAAAAGAAGCTGCGTGCTACTTTCAGATGTGGTATCTTAGTCTAGGCTTAGTTATCTTTGAGCAGGGAGCACTGTTGTACTGAAGGTCATGTTGAGGTCGACATTATTTTTCAACACAAACACTTGTCATGGGCCTCTCTTAAGTTGGCAGTTATCATTTTCCTCTTTTTTCCTTTTCCTTTGACCTGGAAATCCTAGAGCAGGCCATTGATGCAGGACCTTTATCAGGCTGCCCTAGAGTTAAAGCCATGACTCATTCTCAAATTGAGAAAAAAGAGAGTTCAATGATTAACAGAGGCAGCCAGAAGGGCTGTCAGGGTCGACACCCATTCCTGAGGGCCCAGAAAGTGCTTGTTGACATACAAAGTTAGGCTTCGAATCAGCAAGCAAAGCTGCTTGCCCTCAATAACTCCTCCGCCTCCGTCCCCCTGGATAGGGATCCGCTTTTCCACTGAGGTCAGAGAGCCTGGATCCCTTACACAGAGTCTGTGTCATCCTCCCAGGGGGGTGCCTGGCCCCTGGGCCTTCTGATGGGGAAGCATTTCTGAGCTCTCCTCATGTGGAACCTGAACTGCACATCTTTGGAGAAAATCTTCTCTTAAGCACTTTAGATGACTCTTGGAAGAACCATGGTTTATCCACTAGAGAGGCTGCTGCAAAATAAAGCAGGGTGGCTAGACTTCATTTTCATTAGTTAGAAAATCCTTATACTCAATCCTTATACTGCAAGTAACACAGCTGATGGCCAACCTCAAGCATATGGATATTTTAACTCTGAAGGTATTTCAGTGAAATACCTGAGGACCATGCATTTATAAAAGCACAAAATCTAGTCCTTTTTGCCAGCTTTCTCAGCCTATAATGCCCTTAAGATTTAAAAGTAATCCTACTGAACCGAGGGAATGTTACAAATTGTTTAATTCCTTTGACGTGACTTCTACCTTTACTGAAAAGGCAAGCTGCTAGTGGTTCACATTGTGTGTACCTTAAAATAAGCTAGGAACTGTTATAAAATGGAAGGTTTTTGTGATCACCAATATTTCAGAAACACTCCAGATAAAATCTATCTAGAGTGATTACAAGAATTTTAAAAGTTGTAAATCTATTTTGCAGGCAGTATTTTGGTGAGCTGAAGTAGGAGTTTTACCATAAGGAAGAACAATGTCATAAATCATTTTGAGTATTATTAAAAAGAATTTAATAAAAGAAAGGCAATTAACAAAATCTAGTAACTGATAAATCTAACTTTAAGACTTATGAAACTCATCACTTGCACACATTGGCTACTCACGTTTTACCTACTAGTGCAAAATAATAATAATGGTGATAATTTTTTTTTAATTTTTTAAAATTTATTTATGATAGTCACACAGAGAGAGAGAGAGAGAGAGAGAGAGAGGCAGAGACACAGGCAGAGGGAGAAGCAGGCTCCATGTACCGGGAGCCCGACGTGGGATTCGATCCCGGGTCTCCAGGATCGCGCCCTGGGCCAAAGGCAGGCGCCAAACCACTGTGCCACCCAGGGATCCCTAATGGTGATAATTTTAAAGGCCCAACTATCATCTGTATCATTCAAAAAGCACTATATTCATAAGTACAATAATATTTTAGAAATAATCATAGCTACCATTTCTGAAAAATGAGCATATAACTTAGAGTTAAATTGAGTCAGAACTGTATTTTTGGATTCTTAGGTTTGTGGGTTCTCATAAGACAAAACTCATGAACCTTCTAGAATAATCAGGACCATAGAGGGCTAGCAAAAGGACTAAGGGTTTGGTTAGAGATAGTTGGCTATAATCTGAAACTTTAACACTATAGTCACCATTTGTAACGCTCGGTTACTTAGCATGACCACCTGGCCTTGAGCACTTTTGGACGTAGGTCCCAAATTCATTTACGTATCTTAATATTGAAGCTGCAGCACTGGTCTTATTATAAATACCCTGCCTCACATTTTAATATAAAATGAGTGATATTTAACGCTTCCTGTATGAATTATATAAATGATAGAGTATTTGGCTAAGTTAAGGTTTTAAAACTATTACGACTCTGTGCATGAATACTCGCAGCTTCAGTAACAACTTCGAAAACCAGGTCTTAAGAGTGACCAGTTTTAAAGAGATAGAGAGAGGCAAACCAACAAACAGACTCTTTTTTGTTGTTGTTGTTTTGTTTTTAAGATTTTATTTATTTGTTTGAGAGAGACAGAGAGCACAAGCAGGGGAAGGGGTGAAGGGATAGGGAGAGGCAGACTCACCTCTGAGCATGGAGCCTGATGGGAGGCTTGATCCCAGGACCCTGAATTCATGACCGGAGCCAAAAGCAGCTGCTTAACTGACTGAGCCATCCAGGTGCCCCCCAAAACACAGATTCTTAACTATAGAGAACAAACTAATGGTCACCAGAGAGGAGGAACATGGGGGGGGGGTGTGTGAAATAGGTCATGGCGATTAAGGAGTGCACTTGTCGTGATGAGCCCTGGATGATGTATGGAAGTGTTGAATCACTATATTGTACACCTGAGACTAATATCACACTGTATGTTAACTAACTGGAACTTAAATAAAAACTTTAAAGCACCCAGTCATCAGCTTCATAACTCTTAAAATGTGAGATTTTCAATTATAAGGCCAATTCTGTCAATGGCCTTTCTTTCATTAAATCCTCTAATATTAATGAGCAATGAAATGTCCATTAAGCTATTACGAAATCAGATATATTATGCTGGATTGTGTAATGCTGAGAAGTTTCTGTTTTCAGTGAAATTGTTAGACCTGTCCCTGGCTTCTAGCAATATCCACATTATAGTCATTAACTGAAAAATAAAGACAGAAATATGCCATTGTGCCCACCATGTGAAAAATCAAATCTCGTAATATCATAGGCATTGAAGTTGCTTATCATTTCACATTTAGTGCTTTGTTTGAAACTGCCCCATGACCCATTTGAGATCAAAGTTCATGCAACTGGCAAGTAATGGTGGCATTATTGTGTGTCTGTGACATGTGAAGGGCACAAAAAAGGAATTCATAGAGATAAATTGTTTGGTATGAACAAGTCCCCTCTAAGCCTTCAGGATTTTCTCAAATTCAAAAGAGGATAAAGAATGAGAGAAATAAATTATGAAAGGTAGCCGGTTTCATTCTTTTTCTCCCTTCCCAAAAGGCTTGGGATTCTTAGTTCTTAAATATTTTTATGCCTTTCAGAGTGAGTTTCATGGTCCAAGACCCACACTTTTACTAAACATGACAGAGCTTCTAGCAGTAGAATAGTGCTATATTTCAGCTATGTAATGTGTTTAATAGGCTTTCATGTTTAGGCTTAAACCCTAACTATGATTTACTATCTTTGGAGGAGGTTTTCAGGGGAGGAAAATAAATTCAGAGTCAGAATGCAGTGTCCCCTGGAACCTGCACATAGCCAGCATCACTTCCATGTGCACTGAAGTGCCATGCACAGACCAGGCCGATGAGGGCGGGAAGCGGTCTGAACACTTGCAAGGGAGGCTTACCCCGGACAAGAGGAGCCACTTATCTGTATAGAATTTGTGCCTCCTGCCTCTCCAGGGCAGGAGATGAATTGAGAAGAGAGGGGTTTCTCCTCTCTCTTGAGCATCATTTTCCAAACAGACCAAGATCTTATATGGCCTCTGGCAGGTGGCCATGTAAGAGGACAATGCGAGGCAAGGGCTGTCTGTCCAGGCAGATATTAGAAGTTAAAGGGCTTTTTAATTGGGGTCAGTGAGGCTAGGAAGAATCAATGTTTGGAGGGATCGAAAGTCCTTGGTTTAACTCACAGATCTTTCACTTAGTAGAAACCTTGGAGAAGTTGCCACTGTGTGTGAATCCAGTTCTCCTGGGACACAGTCACATCCCTGTGCTCATGTATTGCCTATGGCTGCTCTCATGGTACAACAGGAGGCATGAGTAGGGACACCTGGGTGGACCACTCAGTCACCTAAGTGGGCGACTGTTGGTTTCAGCTCAGGTCATGATCATAGCGTTGTGAGATCCAGCCCCCTGTGTTGGGCTCCATGCTGAACGTGGACGCTGCTTGGGATTCTCTCTCTCCCTCTCCCACCACCCTCCTCCCCCACCCCCACCCCCGACATGTGTGCTCTCTCACTCTCCCTCTCTCTAAAGAAAAAAAAAAAACTGTACAGACGAGTAGTTGCAACAGAAATGGTCTGGTTCAAAAAGCCAAAAATCGTTACCATGTGATGCTTTATAAGAAAAGTTTACCGACCCCTGATCTAGGCCAAATGTTAGAGCAGCAAACTGATTAAATTAATCGACACTACATTGTGGATGACTACTTCTCCCCAAACCACCCCCTAGAATGTTAACCTATTAAAGTGCAGGGATGCCTGAGTGGCTCAGTGGTTGAGCATCTGCCTTTGGCTCAGGTCGTGATCCCGGGGTCCTGGGATGGAGCTCCCACATCGGGCTCTCCCTGGGGAGCCTGCTTCTCCCTCTGCCTCTTTGTGTGTCTCTCATGAATAAATAAATAAATTCTTTTTAAAAAAAATAAAATAAGATGCATTTAAGACAAAATTAATTGCAATTATGTGAATAAAATCTCAATGGGTACTTGATAGATGTATTTTAGTAAGTATCCTTCTCAAGGCTTACCAGAAAGTGCCTCTGTTTTCAGTTACATACTTCCTTTACTGAAACCTACTTTTAGTTTGCCAAACCCACTATATTTGCTATTTTTCTGTTGACTCTGCTTGAGTTGATCTTCCATTCCCCATCCTTTTGTACAGAGATAGTTCCTACTTGTCCTTAAGACTTAGCCCAAGAGGGATCCCTGGGTGGCGCAGCGGTTTAGTGCCTGCCTTTGGCCCAGGGCGCCATCCTGGAGACCCGGGATCGAGTCCCACGTCGGGCTCCCGGTGCATGGAGCCTGCTTCTCCCTCTGCCTGTGTCTCTGCCTCTCTCTCTCTCTCTCTCTCTGTGTGTGACTAATAAATAAATAAAAATTAAAAAAAAAAAAAAGACTTAGCCCAAGGGATGCCTGGGTGGCTCAGTGGTTGAGCATCTGCCTTTGGCTCAGGTTGTGATCCCGGGGTCCCCAGATCGAGTCCCACATCAGGCTCCCACAGGGAGCCTGCTTCTCCCTCTGCCTATGTCTCTGTCTCTCTGTCTCTCATGAATAAAAAAATAAAATAAAAAGACTTAGCCCAAGTCTCCCCTAAGGCATTTATTACCCACGGAAGCCTTCTCTGTACCTCTACCATCCCATTTCATTCTTTTTCTTGCTGACCCTTATTCTAAATATCACAATGCATATTATTAATTTCATCAAAGTCTTGGTCATCATTATTATAATTACTTGTCTGTAGGTTTCCTCTATTAAACTATAAGCTCTTCTCTTTACTCTTATATCCCCAGGGCTTGGCATGAGTGTTTGGCATACAATAGGTAAATAATACTTAATGAATCACTATTTATTAATCTCCCTCAGTTTGGCCCCTTATAAGCAAAATTTTCACTACTGGGGCAGCTGAGTGGCTCAGTTGGTTAAGCATCTGACTCTTGGTTTTGGCTCAAGTCATGATCTCGTGGGTCATGAGATGGAGCCCTATGTTGGGCTTCGTGATCAATGGGGAGTCTGCTTGAAAGATTCTCTCCCTCACCGCCCCCACTCTTTATCTAAAAAAAATTTATCTTTTAAAAAAATTGGGCTACCTATTTCAGTTGGAAGAATATTCATTAATAGAGAGCCTCCTCAGGAAATTTCCTTGACTGTTGAGTGAACGAAGTCGGTAAATATCATCTGCAACTGTATCCTTTTCTGTTACAGAAAACTTCACTTTTTGAGCACTGCTAATAGCTGTTGAATTCCAAGATAAATTACTTTTTGTGGTGAAAAGTTGCCAACAAGTTCATATGCTCAGAAAGTATGGATTATAGTTTTTTATAAGCCCAGGTATGTTGAGGCATTGATAATGTAGGCAGTATTTTCTCAAGAATGAAATGTTCCTGAATAATTTTCCCATTATGTCAGTACACAGCATCGAATCGAATAGTATTAAACAAATCCTTCTTTTTTATATAACTTTATTGGAAAGATTTACAGAATCATATAATATTCATGTAGGCTTTTATCATGGAAGTAGCAAACTGAGGATCCGAATAGGAAACGCCATTAATATTATTAAATTTTACAGAACATGGGAGTCTTGGCCTCTATTTTACAAAGATCCAGAATTTTCTTGCTCAGGTTAAAATTTCTCTTGCCATAAATGCTAATTCTGAAAGCCAGCCCTGATCAGTGCTCATCATTAAACGGAAGAATCCATGCAGATGTGTCAGACATCCTGCAGTTACTAGAGAGGGACATGACATCGGAGTGAGCCTCCACTGCTAGACAATGGGAGGACATTTCAATCCTCAGATGATGTACTGGACATTTGTTGTTTGTTCTGTTTAGCACATCTTTTCCTGTCTCTTAGTACATTTTCTTGTGGGGACCCACTCCCTCCTCCCTCATAATCTCTGTGGTTTTGGTGGGCCTACACCCAGACACCCTAGGCTCTAGGAAATATGCCTAGGACCGGGCCAGTCAGCACTTCCATCACAGTGACTGTTTAGGGATTGGCACACAACTCTAAGCTGATGCAAGGAGGCTTGGTCCTGTAATGACGAAGGGTGCCTAGACTTGCCAAGGGCTATCGTGTTGAGAAGGTTTTCCTGAGAGTGACACCACTGCAGGAGAAAACAGACCTGAGAGATGGAGAGTGAATGGAGGTCCAGCAGCATTATTTAGACAGAAGCTATAACTTCCCTCGAACATTTCTGTTATCTTAGCCAACAGGTAGGTTTTTTGGATTAAACTGATTTGACTAGGGTCTCCTTTGCTTATAACCAAAAGAGTCTATCAACTCCAATCTACAAATAATAGTGTAATGAAATTTAAAAGTTATCTGGACAAGATGTCTGGGGAAAGTCCAGAGAGCTCAAATAATTGAAAAGTAAAAGAAAATATGCAGAGAATGAATATTAAGCATCTCTAAAATTTTCCAGCTATTTTCAAAAATTATATTCTCAGCTGGTGATGATAGGTGAGAAAAGATATTATTATGTCTTCACTTCCCATTGTTTACTTTCACAAACTTGGGTATAAGCATTTTAAGTATTTTAGTCATATTTTAGGCATGAATATTTTAATATTATCATTGATTTTTAAGTAGAGGCTATAATGTTTCTTTACGTTTTCAAAGGGTTAATTCATTCTTTTAAAAATATTTTATGAAATATCTCATACATATGGAAATACACTAGAAACATAAAATATAAAAACATGACGAGTGCCTTGGTCAGTTAAGCATCTGACTTTTGATCTCACCTCAGGTCTTGCTCTCAGGGTCCTGGGTTCAAACTCGGCATTGGGCTCCATGCTGATCATGGAGCCTATTTAAGGAAAAAAAAAAAAAAGAAACATAAGAAATAACATATAATATAACCAACATCTGCATACATACCTATTAGCCTAAGAAATGTACCATTACAAATAAAGTTGAAGCTCTCTTACCCTCTTCTTGGACAAACCCCTCTCCCTCCCTCCTAGAGATAATTACCATTCTGAATTTGTTGTTTAGCATTACCATGCATTGCTCCATACTTTATCATACATTTATGAATGTCTGAACAATAAATAGTATTATTTAGGAGATAAATAAGCTTTACATAAGTGGTATAATAGTGTATGTTTTCTCCTGCAACTTGCTTTTTAAGTTAAACCTTATGTTTATGAAATTCATTGATGCTGATATGAGTAGCTTTCCTTCATTCATTCTCACTACAATATAATATTATATTTCAAGCTCTTAATCAATTGAGAACCCAGCCAGGGGGTGGGGGAAATCTATGAAACAGAATTTTTACTGAACTTTAGCTGAAATTTAAGCATTTCCTTTAATTATAAAGTGGGAAGCCAACCATAGTTATGTGTGACTTTATTACCAAGAGGAATCATGGGTATTTCCATATCACACTATGGTTAATACAGAGAGAGAGTTTGAAATACAGATATTTACTTTGACATTGTTAGTTGTTATCTTGCTACTCTATTTAATGAGTTAATAAAACATGTATTACCATATCATAACTTTTTAGTATGCTGATAATAACCATATTTCAATACAATTTGTTTCTTTGTAATCCTATATATTTCAAGGCATTTAAAACATTTTAAACATTTGAGAAGAGGCTCATAGGTCTCATCAGACTGCTAAAGAGGTCCTAGGCACAAAGTTAGAAACTTTGCTCTCAAGCAATTCCACACCTAGATATCTGCCTAAAAGAAATGAAAATGCACATCCAGACAAAGACTTACATGGGAATGTTCAAAAAGCACTATTCATTATAGCCAAAAAAAGTGAATGGGTCTATCTATACATGACAACAATACTTTAGCAATTAAAAAGAACTAACTGGGCTCCCTGCATGGAGCCTGCTTCTCCCTCTGCCTGTGTCTCTGTCTCTCTCTCTATCTCTGTATCTCTCATGAATAAATAAATAAAATCTTTTTAAAAAGTAAAAATAAAAGTAAAAATAAAAAAAATAAATTTTTTTTAAAAAGTAAAAATAAAATAAAATCTTTTTAAAAAGTAAAAATAAAATACAACATAGATGAATTTCAAAACCATGTATCTGGTGAAAGAAGCCAGATACAAAAGACTAAATTTTAAAATTTCATTTGTATTAAATGTCCAGAAAAGACAAGTATAAAAATAGATACATATAGATACATAGTAAATTAGTTGTTGTCTGGGGGAACCAAGGCAGATGAGATTAACTGCAAATGGGCTCAAGGGATCTTTCTTAGGGTAATGGAAATGTTCTAAAATTGGATTGTGATGATGTTGCACAACTCTAAACGATTTACTAAAAATCATTAATATATGATAAAATGATAAATAAAATGGATGACATTTATGGTATTTAAATTAAACCTCAGTGAAGCTGTTTAAACAGCAAGAAACTTTGCTCCACTGTACGACCAGATCATTTATTTATTTTTCTATTAAAGGTGGTTTTCATTTTTGTATTTGCTATTAATAGCAATATTGCTTTGAGCATTCTTGTACATATCTCCTTCTGCACCCCCTGGGCATGTCTCTGTGCTGTATAGCTAGAGGCAAAATTACTATATTGCTTCAACTTTGCCAGATATTGAAATATTGCTTTCCAGATGGTTGCCACAATTTGTATTCTAGCAACAATGTATAAGAATTCTTGTAATTTATTGCCTCACCAATACTTGCTATTGTCAGACTTTTAACTTTTGCAATCTACTAAGTATGAAATGGTATCTTGTTTTAATTTTCGTTGCAACATTCTCATCTGGTAGGAGACACCATTGTGCCTTCTGTGGCCAAGGGCAAGACAGTGTAGTGGTTAGATGCTAAGGGACATTGTGCGTAGGTTTGAATGATGTTTCTACCACTTCCTAGAGATTGTAACTTGGGAAAATTATTTTATAATTTTAGCTATATATAAATTCACATTTTAACTTATTCCTGCAGAACCTATTTTGTTCTTGTGCCGTTGTGCTTCTCCGAGTAGAATTATTTTATATTTTTCCCTGTTCTCCCTGTAGGGAGTCAAATCACTCCTAAAATATACAAACTATATTGAATGAATAGGTGAGTTACAAAAGTTAGATTTTTATGAAGAAAAAAAGTACCATAGGTAAACTGAAGAACCTCAAAGATACAGCAAAAGTTTTAAAAGAGTAAGAAAAAAAACTACAGATTACCCTTCCAGTAAGTAGCAGTGAAGGTGATAATTCACTCTTCAGTGGTAACAATGAAAGCCAAGAAACAATGTACTATCTTCAATACCTGAAAGGAATTAACTGCCAACTAAGAATTCAGTTTGTTCCTTTGCAGTCTTTATATATGTATTTCCTTTTATTCTGGTCCTATTTCACTGATGAGGACCTTTAATTTGGTGTGAAATCAAAATGGTGGGGGAGGGCACCTGTCTCATTCTTGATCTTAAATGGAATGCTTATAACGTTTCGCCAATTTGAAAAATGCTTCTGTAGAATTTTTTTGTTAACTATCCTTCATCAGATTAAGGTAGTTCCTTTCAATATTTCATTTTGATCCTTACAAATAGATGCCAAAATTCCTACATCTTTTGAAATTATTCTTTAATTTTTCTTCTTTAATTGTGAATATAACGAAGAGCTTTGCTAGCGTTAAATTATTCTTTTTGGCATAGCGTGAACCCAACTTTGTCATCCTATGTTATCTTTTCAATATTTTGCTGAATTCTCTTTACTAGTAGTTTGCTTAGAATAGGTGCATAAGGGATCCCTGGGTGGCACAGTGGTTTGGCGCCTGCCTTTGGCCCAGGGCGCGATCCTGGAGACCCGGGATCGAATCCCACGTCAGGCTCCCGGTGCATGGAGCCTGCTTCTCCCTCTGCCTGTGTCTCTGCCTCTCTCTCTCTCTCTCTCTCTGTGACTATCATAAATAAATAAAAATTTAAAAAAAAAGAAAGTGAAAATATTAAAAAAAAAAAAAAAGAATAGGTGCATAAGTGATTGCAGTTGGTTCATAACTTTCCATTCTCCTACCGTCTTGTTTGGGCTTGGTAGATGGTACCCAAGCTGATTCCGTCTGCCACTCCTGCCCCCTCAGTGGTCGTCATTCTGCACTTAAGCCCCACACACTCACATGTATTGAACATGATCTTTAAACTCTAATTTTTAAAAAGGTTTTTATTTATTTATTTGAGAGAGAGAGAGAGAGAGCGAGCACAAGCAGTGGGGAGGGGGAGTGAGAGGGAGAAGCAGTCTCCCCGCTGAGCAGGGACCTCAGTGTGGGACTCGATCCCAGGACCCCAAGATCATAACCCGAATCAAAGGCAAATGCTTAAGCGACTGAGCCACCCACATGTCCTGATATTTAGACTCTTATTAATAAAGATTGTAGTTAGTGTGCCTTTCCTGAACACTCTGAAGTCTCAAATTACATTTTGTATATGGATTCCACAACTTAACTTTTAAATCTCTGATATGAGGGGGACCTGGGTGGCTCAGTGGCTGAGCATCTGCTTTTGGCCCAGGTCATGATCCCGGGGTCCTGGGATCAAGTCCCACATCAGGCTCCCCACATGAAGCCTGCTTCTCCCCCTGCCTGTGTCTGCCTCTCTGTTTTGTTCATGAATAAATAAATAAACTCTTTAGAAAATATATAGGTATTCTGGTTAAGTTAAACTACATTTCAAGTGATCCCATCAAGAAATTGTTATAATTATAGATACTGAATTAGTTCATGCACTTCTGAACTTTTGAAATATCTTGTAATTGGAAGAATTTTCCACACACTTACTTTTGGCTCCATACATTTCACACCATGTTATCCTTCCACTCTTCACATATCTCTGGTCCTAGGGCCCAAAGGACAGTTTATAATATAACGTCTAAACTGTACCTACATATCATGACTCCAGTGAGGTCCACAGAGCAGACAGTAAAAGTATTTCTGAAAGTCATTCTTTACTGGGACAGCAGCTAGCAGTAACTTAAGTGTATACACAGTGACTGCAAACTATATAAAAATAACCAACAAAACTCAAATCTCTAAGTCGACTTCCCTTTAACCACTCCAAAAAAAAAAAAAAAAAAAAAATGCTCACAGCCACTGCCATGACAATCTTACACAAGGAGAAATTTGGAGTAGTTGGAATAGAAAGGAAGGTAGATCTTAACCATGGGTTCAACATATATTTTCAAATTTTACAGAAACATGTGACTATGTGAACCCATTTCTAGTCTCCCCACAGGGCCTTAGAAGAGACTCATTTAAGTGGAAGGCTCTATACCTAAGGCTGTGGCCCTAGGTGGGAAGTGGAGTTTCAATTTTATTATTTTCCATACAGATAAAGAATTGCCTCTGGATGTTTATTGAAAAGTTCACTTTTCCCCCCACTTTTAATCTGCAGTGCCAACTGCTATACATTGAGCTTCTATATAGTTGGGAACCCATTCATATATGCTCACTGCACATGGTTCCTGTTTCCCCTCATGATTAGTTCCTTTTTAAAAATTTTCTGGTCTCGGGAAGCCTGGGTGGCTCAGTGATTGGGCATCTGCCTTTGGCCCAGGGCATGATTCTGGAATCCAGGATCAAGTCCCGCCTCTGGCTCCTTGCAGGGAGCCTGCTTCTGCCTCTGCCTGTGTCTCTTTCTCTCTCTCTGTGTGTCTCTCATGAGTAAATAAATAAAATCTTAAAAAAAAATTTTTTTCTGGTCTCTTAGTGATTTCCTTTATTTCCTATGAGCCCAATAACACAAGAAAATTATGTTTTATGCTGGATCTAGCTGTTTTACAGGAACAAGGCCTCCCAGAATGTCTAATATTCCAGGCTGCCAGAAGCAGCTATGTCTGCCTTGAGGGTTCTAAATTTTAGGTATCAGGTCTTGAGATTGCCTGGTCATTCTTGATAGTCCCTTATTCTTATATTTTTGAAACATTTTGTTTTTCTGCATTTATTCAATAAACACATCTGGTCTTCTATAGCTGATAATTACAGCGTCTGAAGTCTTTGTGGGTCCGATTCTGATTATCTACTGTTCCCGTGGACTCACTGCTTTCTCCCTTCTCACAGTATTAGTGACTCGTGATTGCAAACATACGTTCAATGCATCTTTATCTGCTGTAGTTCTTTGAAGGCTGGCTTAAAGGAGGTTTATTTTTCCTTCATAGAGACCGTTTGGATTTGTTCCTTCTAGATGCCTGGGAGCACTTTTAACCCAGGACCACTTTATTTTTCTTTAATTTTTATTTTAAAGATTTTATTTATTTATTCATGATAGATATATATGTAGAGAGGCAGAGACACAGGCAGAGGGAGAAGCAGGCTCCACGCAGGGAGCCTGACGTGGGACTCGATCCCGGGTCTCCAGGATCACACCCTGGGCCAAAAGCAGGCGCCAAACCGCTGCGCCACCGAGGGATCCCCCCAGGACCACTTTAAAATTAATTCTTGGTTTGAGGGTTTTCAAATAAAACAGAAGTATGAATTTGGGCCACATATTCTTTTTTTTTTTTTTTTTTTTTTAGAGAGAGAGAGAGAAAGAGAGAGAGAGTGAGAGAGAGCACAATCGGGGGGCGGGGGGAATAGAGGGAGAGGGAGAAGCAGACTTCCTGCTGAGCAGGGAGCCTGACTTGGGGCTTGATCCCTGAGCTCAATCCTGGGACTTTGGGATCATGACCTGAGCCAAAGGCAGATGCTTAACCAACTTAGCCACCCAGGCACCTCCTGAGCCACATGTTCTTGAGAGCCAGACTTTGGTTTCAAATTTTGGTTAGAGCATTCCCCTGCCATCATTACTTTATGCCAAGATTGAGACAAATGAGAAATTTTTTCTAGTTCACCTTTCTGTTGAAAGTCTAGCTGTTTGAAGATAATCGTACCTTTAGGCATGGGTTTTCTATCACAGTGCTTTAGGAACTATCTGTGGTATGTCACCAAAAGAAATTTTTATAAAATACAATTAAAATTAGTTACTAGAAAAATGGATTGCTGCTCAGATGTTACTACACTGTAAAATTACTCTGAAAGTTTTTAAATACTCTTAATTTCTGTACATATTTCAACACGGACTGGCAACAGATAATTTACAGACCCCTCTGCAAGCCCCATTTTGGGTAGTACAATCCTATCATTCTTCCCAACTTGGGCTGACCCTAAGCTTTATCTCCTATTCCCACACCCCCGATAGCTTTCAAAATGGAAGTTCAAAGTCTATTGAAATGGGAGATGTCAGAATCCTGGATGGATTGGGCACCTACTGGCTTATCTCTTGATTCTTGCTTTTGCTTCATTTTTTACATCTATAGATTTATCTTTATATATCACTAGTTTGGCAGTGCATTAAAAGAGGTTTCACCATGATCCACTGTTCCCTCTCCTCACTGAAATGTATGCATAAGTTCACCAAAATACATGCACAAGAGTAATTTTTTTTTCACAAGAGTAATTTTTAACCACATTTTTATAGTTGGCCTAAACTGAAAATAGCCAAAATTTCCATTAACAGTAGACAAATAAATTGTGATTCCCACCATATACTGTATGGTAATAAGAATGAACAAACTATTGCTACACGCAGCAACCTGGATGATTCTTAAAAACATGATGACGAGTTAAAGATGCCAGGCATAAAAACACATATATTACATAACTGTTTACATAAAGTTTAAAAACAGGTGAAATGAACCATCTTGAGGACATGTTATGTCTCTGCTTAAAATCCCTTCCATGTCTTGGGGAAGAGTGGTGGCTCCAACAGGTCATAGGCACTTCTGCCTAATGTTCTCCTGATGCTGCTCATATGGGGTCTTCCATTTGTGAAAATCCATTGAGCTCTGTACTTCTGATTTGCTCACCTTTTGGTGCATATTTATGCTTTATTAAAATGTTTACTTAAATGTATTTAAAAAATAGTTTATCCAAATGCCGGGACACCTGCACCCCAATGTTTCTAGCAGCAATGTCCACAATAGCCAAACTGTGGAAGGAGGCCTCGGTGCCCATCAAAAGATGAATGGATAAAGAAGCTGTGGTCTATGTATACAATGGAATATTCCTCAGCCATTAGAAACGACAAATATCCACCATTTGCTTCGACGTGGATGGAACTGGAGGGTATTATGCTGAGTGAAGTAAGTCAATTGGAGAAGGACAAACATTATATGGTCTCATTCATTTGGGGAATATGAATAATAGTGAAAGGGAATAGAAGGGAAGGGAGAAGAAATGGGTAGGAAATTTCAGAAAGGGAGACAGAACATGAAGACTCCTAACTCTGGGAAACGAACTAGGGGTGGTGGAAGGGGAGGAGGGCGGCGGGGGGGGGGGGGTGAATGGGTGACGGACACTGAGGGGGGCACTTGATGGGATGAGCACTGGGTGTTATTCTGTATGTTGGCAAATTGAACACCAATAAAAAATAAATTTATTATTAAAAAATAAATAAAATCTGAAGAACCAGGAAAAATAAAAATAAAAAATAAAAAATAAATAGTTTATCCAACAACAGTCACTAAGCTGCAAAAGCCTGAAAATTGGGCACCATCTTTTCCCTCCCGTTAGCCCTGTGTCTAGTGATTCAGTCTATCACACGGGGCTGTGGGTCTTTTAAATATTCCCCATTCCGCCCTCCTCCCTCCTTCTCCTCCCGGACCATCATCTCAGCTGAGCTACTTGTACCACATCTGAGTCTTCTCTCCGTATTTACCTTCATGCTCCCCAATCCAATGTAACCAAGATGACCCAAGGTGTCCCTCAAATGTATATGACCTCGGGGTATGTCCCTGTTTACAATCCCTTCAGTGCCACCCCACTGCTTTCAGCAAGAAGACCTTGCTGTGGTTGAAAAGGCCCTGCCCAGCCTATCTACTGCTGTGCTCACAGCTCATCAGGGCCAGTCTCCCTTGATGCTCTTTACTCCATCAGCTCTGACATGCTTTCAGGTCTGGAATCCACCACTTTGCTTTCCTCATTGTCATCTTCACACAGAGGTGCTCTGGGCCGAAATATGTTTTTTTCTCCTTCTTCCTCAGCCCTTTTAACCAAACTAATTGCTCATAAATCCTAACCTCACCCTCTTGTTCAGGTAAATCTCCACTGTTCTTTTTCCCTTCTCATGCTGTATTCCCCTTTAAAGCATGCATCACTTTTATAAGTCCCTCATTGATTGTAGTAATTGATGTTGATATCTGTCTCTCCCACTGAAATGTAAGCTTTATGGAGCAGGAATTGCATCGGTCTTGTTCACCACTTTTCCCAGAACCTAATACAGTGCTCTGCTTGTTATAGTCGTTCAATTAATATTTGCCGAGTAAATGAATGAATTAATAATGTACTTTGCTATACTGTAACAGAAAGTGCGCTAGAGACAATTATGCTAAAATATTCACCGGGCATTTATTTAAACCCTTGGAGAAATTTAGTAGAATATTTTTTCCTCAGAAAGTTTTTGGCATTTAAAAATTAATTAATTCCTTCAGATCATGTCACTTCTTGACCTAAATCGTCCCCATCATATTGATGTGATCTGGCCCCTCCCTGCTTCTCTGGCCTCATCCCTTACTACTCTTCCCTTGTCATGCTGCCCTTCCTGAGCCTTGAACATCCCAAGCATTGTCCTGCTTTAGGGCTTTCATACTAGTTCTATGGTCTTGTTGGACTGTTTTCCGCCTACATGTTCACATGGTGGACTCATCCATATTCATGAAGTTTCCAATTTCACTCTCCAGAGAAGTTTCCCCTGCTGCTTCAATCTAAAGGGACCAGTTTGCCCTCGATGCTCTCCACCACATCATCCTGTTTTATTTCTTCGTAGTATTTACCAGTGTCAGGAATTATGTTGTTTTTTTGTGCTCATTTACTGTTCAGTTCCCAACACTAGACTGTAAACTCCATGAGGGCAGGCACTGTATTAGCTTTATTCAGTGCTGTGTCTACTGTATCTAGCAGTTTGGCACATATGAGATGCTTGATATATATTGATCAAATGACTTAATGAATGTGAAAGTGTAAGGGCATTCATTCATCCTTTGAATGTAGGGCAGTGCTGTACAATAGGCCATTCTATGATTATGGAAATATGGATAGACTATGGATTAGTCAATGTTCTCCAGAGAAACAGAATGATTAGGATCTCTCTCTCCCTATCTAGATATATATATAAGAGGGTGTTTCCTATAGTAATTGGCTCATGTGGTTATAAAAGCAGAAAAGTCCCACAGTCCGCCATCTGTAAACTGGAGAGCTAAGAAAGTCCATGGCATAATCTAGTCTAAGTCTGAAGGCCTAATAGTGTTAAGTCCTGATTTTGAGTCCCAGAACTTGAGAACTAGGGGCACAGATGTCTAGGGGCAGGAGAAGATAGATGTGTCAGCTCAAGCAGGAAGAGAGGGTTCTCCATTCCTAATAGAACTTTTTTGTTCTATTAGGGCCCTCAATGAATTGGGTGATGCCCACCAACATTGGGGAGGACCATCTGCTTTGCCCAGTTTGCCAACTGAAATGCTAATCTCTTCCCATAACACTCTAATAGAAACACTCAGAAATAATGTTTTACCAGGCATCCCTTGGTCCCGTCAAGCTGACATACAAAATGAACTATCATAGTCTGTAAGTCTGCTCTGTCCAATATAGTAAATATTAAACACATGTAGTTATTGAATGCTTGATATGTGTCTCATGTGTCTGAAAAACTCAATTTTAAATTTTGCTTAATTTCAATTTGAATAGAAGCTGTAGGTTAGGGCCTACCATAATGGACACTGCAGCTCTAGAGAACCTGATTTAGGATGGGAGGTAGGCAAGGTCAGGAAAGGTCTGAGAGGAAAAAAGCATGCAAATGGAGATGTGGAGGCTGAGTTGACAGCATCCAAGTGGGGGGTGAAGTGGGGGAAGGAAGGCTGAGAGTGTGTACTTAGGGTATAAGGATTGGGAAGGACATGCCAGAGAGAAAAGACAGAATCCTTGGAAGTAAAGAGAGAGAGAGAGAGAGAGAGAGAGAGAGAGAGATTTTTAGTGTTGAGGAATTGGGATCTTTTTCAGAAATTTTATGACACAATGAGGTTTTATTGACCTGTGGTTTATCTCATTTTTGTATTTAAATTTGGGGTGCATTAAGTGACATGTGCTGGCAGGACATGCATATCAGAGCCAGTCCTTTCCCAGTGAAGTTTCAGTCCCTGGAGACTTCACTAACCCTTCTTTTGCTTAAGACTCTCAACCTTTTCAGATTGTACCATATTTTACAAGTAATAGGTTTGGGAAGTTTACTTCTGTGTAAGGAAGGGTTTCCTGTTATTTGGCCCTTTATTACTATTTTAAAGTTTAAAGAGTTGATTGATTCCAGTATGTTCACTCTCTCTATATATATGTATATATACACACATATATATTTATATTATTATATATTTACATATTATACATATTTATATTATACATATTGATATTATTATATTATGTGATATATATATATATATATATATATATATATATATAATTTTATATACTTTCTGCTTGACTTTTCCAGAGTAAATAAGAGTAGAGGTTTACTTTCTCACACATATCAAAACATTTGCTTCTTGGGGGTCAAAAAATAAATAAAAGGCAGACAGTGAGTGCACTCTTACAACTTTTAAAAGTGATTCAATGTCTGTTTTGTATTTTTTAAATTTTTTTTCTGTTTTGTATTTTTATCTGGATTGATCATCTCCCAATGATTTGAAAGTTGTGGATCTGATTTTATATGCATATACATACACAATATATGTGTTTCCCATTGTGTTATAATTATTCTAATTCAATACTGGGCAATGATTTCTACTTCCCAGAAAGAAAGGATTTATAGTCTAAAAATGCCTATGTGTAATTTTTTTGGTAGACTAATTACCACTTCAGAGCAGTTTTAATTAAAAAAGAATCTTACCCCATTTAAGCTCCCTTTCCCACAGATTTACTCATTTTTCACCCCTGACACCACTTTTTATTTTTTGCAGATTTTTTTTTTGATGACGGCCAATTTTTCTTGAAAAGCATTTCTCTACTTTCCTACTTAGTTTGAAGGCTTGTAGATTTTCTGGACCAGACAGATATTCTTGAAGATGTTTATTATGACTTATGAAATAGAAATAAGATCTAAGGCTTAGCACAGGAGCTGGGAAACTGGAAGTTTTGACCTGTAACCTACTTTGCCTTCTCTTGTGGGACTTAAAGTACACTGCTCTATGAGGAAGATGCTAATTCCTGATGTTCAAGGCGATTCTATATAGATCTTGTGTATTATTTTTAATATTATTACAAAGTATTAATAATAGCAAGTTGAACTGGGTCTGACTGTGAAAGTATCAGAGATGTGTGAACTTGGACCTCCATTACTGTAAGAACACAAGTATTCGTGTTTGTCCAAAGGACTGCTAAGGGGGGGGGGGGGGGCGTGTACCAGCATCTACCACTTTCTTAAGCAACTCCACACCACTCAGGGCATTATTTAAACAGTCTCTGTGTCTGTTAATGAACAACCACCGGGCTGAAGTCAGAGGTTTGAGCCTGAGTAGTTAAGAGTATAAAAGTCACCAAAATACAATAGCGAGGTAATGTTGTAAAAAGTGAAGAAAGCACAGTAAAAGGGGAAGGTTGGAGGGCAGCCCGGGTGGCTCAGCGGTTTAGTGTCGCCTTCGGCCCAGGGCCTGATCCTGGAGCCCCGGGATCGAGTCCCATGTCGGGCTCCCTGCATGGAGCCTGCTTCTCCCTCTGCCTATGTCTCTGCCTTTCTCTCTCTCTGTGTCTCTCATGAATAAATAAATAAAATCTTAAAAAAATAAAAGGGGAAGGTTGGAAAATGAACTTGGTTACATCAACTGAATGCCAAGAAAGCCATGGAGAGATGTACAAGAGAATACCTCTTACAGAATAGAAAGAGGGGGACCTCTGGGAATTGGCAACCTTCTGGGAATTAAGTGCCAGTTATGTCCTGGACCAATTATCGGTGCTTTTCCTCAAGACAATTTTTTCTTTTTTAGAAAATTGTATTTATTTATTTATTTTAGAGAGAAGGAGAGAGACCGTGCGAGTGGGGTGAGGGGCAGAGGGCGAGAATCTTAAGCAGACTCCTTGCTGAACCCAGAGCCTGATGCAGGGCTTGATCTCACAACCCATGAGATCATGACATGAACCAAAACCAAGAGGCAGAAGCTCAATGGACCGAGCCACCCAGGTGCCCCTAAAGACTATTTAAAGCAGCAACCTTGGCAACAAGCATGGCCAGATTTGATCCCAGACTCCTCTTCTTAGTGAGGGCTCTTGTCAAATCACTTAACTTCCATGAATCTTACCTTTCTTTTCTGAAAAGTGAGGATAATTATATCTACTTCACAGGGTAATGTAAGGATTAAATGAGGTAATCTGATATAAGTAAAGAATTGTTCTTTTCCCATCCCTCTAACAATACCAATATGCGTTCCTTAGAAGCGGTTTGTGCTGGTTAAGTGCCGGGACTCTGGAATCAGATTTGTTAGGTCATGGCTCTCTCACTTACCAGCTGTGTGACCTTGGACAAGTTACTTGACCTCTCTGTGCTTCACGTTCATAACACGTAAAATGATGATCTTGAGAGTACTTTCCCCATAAAGTTGTTATGAGGATTAGAAGAGTTTAACGTATGAAGTGTTTAGGATAGCACTTTGGCACATAGGAAACATGTGAAAGTGTCAGCTCAAAATGTGCAACGGTTTGGATTCTTTCTAGCAGTGACTCATTTTGTCTTAGGTTATGTGCACATAACGGGGTGGGAAGATATGGTAACAGTTATGCCTGCTGTGGGCTAAGTTTCTTGTAATTCTGTTTGGGGCAACGCTGCCTGCTGTGAACAGGGGGTGGTGGTAGTTGGCCTTCCAGCTAAGGTTGTGGATGGTTGCAGGGCTTTCTGGGTGAGGGCCTTGCAGGGCCGGCAGCCAGCCGGTCTCGCATCCAGCCTTTGTGACTGATATTGGGCAAATGAACATTTCTGTTTCTTCCCTTGTGAAATGGGCAATTTTTTTTTTTTTTTTTTTGCCTCTGGGGTGGTGTGCCTGTAACATGCGGCAATTTACCTGCAGCCCATGTAGCCTGCACCCAGCACGGAGCTGAGGGGTGACCATGATCACATCAAATATATGTAGAGCAGCTGGGCCCTCGGGGCTCGTAGCGGGGAGAACAGAAGGCAGCTAGGGGTGGGCCCTTCCTGCCTGTCTGAGCTCGGTCTGGGTAAGACGAAGACGAAGCAAGGTCTTATTTGTGCAACGGAATGACTGCGGAGGTCCCCCCTGGACCCCGCCCCCCCCCAGGCAAAGACCCCATCCTTTCCAATTTTATGATCCAGTCATTTCCGTCCGTGCGGGCGTCTCCGGGCTGGGCCGTTAGCAGCGCTGGGCGGGGACAAGCCCGACACCTGGCCTGACACCTGCCGCCGCGCCGGTGGCCCCAGGGCTGCGGCCGTCCCCGCCCGGGAACGCGCCTCCCGTCGCTTCCCCGCGGTCCCGGCGGCCGCGCAGTAGCCCCCGCCCCGGTCGCCGCTGCCGGCGTCCCCGGATCGCGCTCCCCTCCCCCCGTTTCGGGGACGTTGGCCGCGGCTGACATTTAAAGGAAATAAACAGTGACTGTAGGAACCGGCAGGTCCTCCGCGCGCGGGGAAGCCGGCGGCCGTGCGCGGCGACGAGCGCCTGTCGGGGCTGCCAGGGCCGCTGCCGCTCGGTCTCGCCGGGCTGCGGCTGCGGCTGCGGCTGCGGCTGCGGCTGCGGTCGGGGTCGGGGCTGCGGCTGCGGGCGGCGCGGGCGGGGCGGCGGCGGGGGACCGCGCGGGGGCAGCCGGGCGGGGGCGCATCTCCGCCAGCAGCGAGGCCGCGGGGCCCCGAGGGGCGCGGGGCGCGGGCGGCGCAGACAAAGAGGCGGGCTGGGCCCGGCCGCCGCCGCCCGGCCCCCGCCCCCCGCCCTCGCCGTCGCCCTCGCCGCGGGGGCCCCGACAGACAGCGCCCCTCCCGGTGCCGGCGGCGGGGGGCGGGGGCGGGGGCGGCGGGGCTCCGAGGTGCGCGCGGCGGGCGGGGCGGGGCGGGCGGGGGCCGGGCGGGCGCGCGAGGGGCGGCGCGCGGGGCGGGGGCGCGGCCGGGACACGTGTGGCGGCGGCGGCGGGCGGGGCGGGGGCCGGGGCGCCCGGGGCTTTAAGAAGGTGCGGAGCGGGGCGGGCGCTTTCCCAGGCCCGGCCGAGGGGCGTCGCGCGGCGGCGGCGGCGGCGGCGGCGGAGGGAGGCGCACGGCGGAGGCGCAGGCGGCGGCGGAGGCGGACGACGCGCTCCCGGCTCCGCAGCCCGGGCCGCTCCCCCGCGGCCGCCAGAAAGTTTGCGGGCCGCGGCCTCGCGCGGAACTTGCCGGCGGGGCCGCCCCTCCCCGCCCCTCCCCGCGGGGCCGCCGGCGGCATGGAGCGCAGCTGGGCCCCGCGGACGTGGCTCGTGGCGCTGCTGCTCGGGGCGACGCTGAGGGCGCGCGCGGCGGGCCCCTCGCCGGGCTCCTCGCCGGGCTCCGCGCCGGGCCCCTGGCCGCGCTCCTCGCCGCGCTTCTCGCCCTTCTTCTTCCTGTGCACGCACCACGGGGAGCTGGCCGGGGACGGGGAGCAGGGCGAGGTGCTCATCTCCCTGCACCTCGCGGGCAGCCCCACCTACTACGTGCCGGGGCAGGAGTACCACGGTAGGTAGCGCCCGCGCCGCCTCCCGCCTCCCGCCTCCCCGCCGCGCCCCGCGCCCCGCGCCCCGCGCCCCGCGCCCCGCGGCCGCCGCGCCGCAAAGTTGCCGGACCCCGCGGCGACCCGGGGCAGCGCCCTCCGCCCCCCGGACCTTTGTCCTGGCGCCGGGCCGGCCGGTGACCGAGGGGCGCGCCCGTCCCCGCCGCGAAGTTCCCGCCGCCCGACCCACAGCGGACGGGTCCCCGCCGCGTCCCGAACACGCGGGTTTAAGGGGAGAGAGAGACAGAGAGAGAGGAAAAAAGATTCCTCTTACTTTGAACGTGCTGCTTGTTGTCCAAAGTGATCTCTGTGTTGTTTATTGATGACTTTGTCTTTTATCTGCACAGCTCTGATTTCCAGGTAAGGGCTGCAAGCCCCTTATGGTGCAAAGGTGCCTTTTTCTTTCTTTCTTTCTTTTTTTTAAAAGGGTCGTTGCCGAGTCCTTCATCAAAATCAGACGCCGCGGAAGTCTACTATAGCTCCAAGAAATACGATTTTACGTGATGCCTGTATTTTGACTGTTTTAAGCCAGCACCTCGAGGATGGGGGGGAAATGAGATATTGTCCATTTTCTGTGATTTCCCCTGGCACTCCTGAAGATCGCGCCTCCGTGGTGCTTCTAACGGTGTGGCAGGCCCTATTTGATTAGAATTTCAAGGCAAAAATACCTGCACCCAACCAAATAGAGACCATTGCCTAGTGATCTCACGTTGTAGTTTTGATGTCTTGTAGGCTCCTAACAGTTATTGACATAGCGGGAGATAATCCACCGAGCAGCTGGCATTTCAGATAAACATGCATGTACGAATGATAAGAGTCCTTAAGTTTTCTGTTTTCTTAAAAAAAAAAAAACCACCTTCAAGTCTGCTTTAAAATGTTTTACGTCAATAAATGCTTTCTAGAGGTCTAAAATCGTGCTCTTACAACTTTCTTGTGCGTGATGGCAGACTTGTCTGTAAAGTAGGAGTCGAATTCAGGGGGAATTTTAGACTTTGAAAAATTAATTTTCTGTAACGAGTCCCTTCCTTAATAAAGTGTTTCTCTCACTCCCTTCCCAAGAATGTTCTGGCATTTTTCTCTGATATCTCGAGAATCTTTAAGTGGAAAGACCAGCCAATATGATGGCAACCCAGACCTAACCCAAAGACTGATTGATTGAGCCTGTCACTTGGTGTGACCCTTAGCAGAGGTGCTCGCCTGTCATTAGTTCTAAGTGAGAGTGGTAGGTAAGTGAGCCAAAGCTGGGATAAAAGGTATGATTGTCAGGTAGTGATGGAAGACCAGGATGATAATACAAAGCTTTGTTATTGGGGTTTTTCCCCCCTCTGTTTTCCACATTCTTTGGAAGGTGCTGGCATAGAAAACTTAATACTAAAATATGACATAGCCTTTGCTTTTGCTCTAAAGCTAGCAAATAGAAGTCAGCCAGAGACTGACCATAATCACATCCCTAAGTCTGAAAAAGAATGAGTGCTAGAGAGTGAGAAAACAGTGTAATACTTCAAGTTGGACATTGTGGGGGAAGCTTCAATTTCTACCTCATTTCTGCCATCAGAAAAGGTAGAGGAATTTTATTATGCAGCTTCAAGAAGTTCAGATTATTATAAACTTTGAGAATCATTAATGTCATATTTTTTAAAAAAGATTTTATTTATTCATGACACACAGACACACACAGAGGCTGAGACAAGAGGGAGAAGCAGGCTCCACGCAGGGAGCCTGACGTGGGACTTGATCCCGGGGCTCCAGGATCACGTCCTGAGGCTGAAGGAGGCGCTAAACCGTTACATCAAACACTTAGATTTTTAAAAAGATTTTATTTATTTATTCAAGAGACCCAGAGAGAGGCAGAGACACAGGCAGAGGGAGAGGCAGGCTCCCTGTGGGGAGCTCAATGCAAGACTGGATCCCTGGACTCGGGATCACGACGGAGCCAAGGCAGATGCTTGACCACTGAGCCACCCAGGTGTCCCAAACACTTAGATTTGAAACTGCCTGTAGCTTCAGGCCTTCAGTAAGAGTTTTTCCCTGTAAAATGTTCTACAGGTAGAATTGTTTAAAAATGAAATGATGCTTCCTTGTGTGTCTTCTTTTTTAGACTTTTAAAAATTAAGGTTAAAATTATATAGCATCTTTAGGAATTGAACTGATGAGGGGAAAACTTAATATACATTTCTGGTTGGCTCAACATATATGAGACCAAAATAGCAGATCATTCAAAATTTTTTGAAGCTCAGAAATCTGTAAAATATTAGCTTCAGGTTTTGTTTCTAATCTTCTCAATCTTTAAAGGTAGCTATTATGTCAGGAAAAATCAGTCTTATTGATGATTTACATCAAACTCATCATTTGGAGGAATGATGTTTGGGTAGAGGTGATAGTTGTCACTTTTTTACCTAAGAGAATGCATCGAGATGGAAGAGGTGTGTACAAGGGCCCCTAACACAGACGTTACTGTGGGTCAGACTATGTCAGCTGCCCTCGGAGACTTGTGCTGTGTGACTGAGCTCAGGATGTGAAATGCAGAGGCAGAAATCACTCTAGTATAAGCGTGGTTCAAAATTACAGGTCTCTGTATGTGTAATCTTTATGCAAAGATCTTATTGAACATTTTTTGGGATGCCTTGGTGGTTCAGTCGGTTAAGTGTCTCCCTTCAGCTCAGGTCATGATCCTGGGGTCCTGGGTTTGGAGCCCTGCAGCATTGGGCTCTCTGCTTGGTGAAGAGTCAGCTTCGCCCTTTCTTTCTGCCCCTCCCCCCATGCTCTCTCTCTCTTTCAAATAAATAAATAAAATTTTAAAGAAAATCTTTCGAAAAAAAAATAATACTAAAGAATTTGAAGCTTGCATGTCTAACAGAGTTGTCATATTTCCAACATTAAGCAGTCTACCTATGTATTTGCAGTTTGGGCAACTCTATAAACAGTGCATGATTACTTCTACTAGTTTTCATCTCTTAATTAAAGTATGTCACTCGTTATCTCTGTTTTCATCTGCTTATATCATTCATTCATTCATGCATTCATTCATGAGAGAGTGGGGTGGGGGGAGAATCTTTCTTCTTTTTTTTTTAATTTTTTTTTTTTTATTTATTTATGATAGTCACACACAGAGAGAGAGAGAAGCAGAGACACAGGCAGAGGGAGAAGCAGGCTCCATGCACCGGGAGCCCAATGTGGGATTCGATCCCGGGTCTCCAGGATCGCGCCCTGGGCCAAAGGCAGGCGCCAAACCGCTGCGCCACCCAGGGATCCCATGGGGGGAGAATCTTAAGCAGGCTACATGCCCAGCACAGAGACCGGCACAGGGCTCAATCTCACAACCCTGAATTCATGACTTGAGCTGAAATCAAGAGTTAGATGTTTACCCGACTGAGCACCCTCATCTTCTTACATCTTTTAAATTCTGTTGTCTGACTTTCTTCAGATGGCATCATTAGTCACAGTGAACTGTGGTGTCCTTGCATGCATATACCACATTGTAGAAGCTCAGCAGAAAGAGATCTTGCATATATCATGTTGAATTGGAAAGGTCTCAGGATCAAAACGAACCTACTTTCCTTCCTTCCTTCCTTCCTTCCTTCCTTCCTTCCTTCCTTCCTTCCTTCCTTCCTTCCTTCCTTCCAGGATTTACTGTTTTTGCACAAGTCCCAAAATATGGTCAGTTTCCACAATATGATTTCCAGGACCAAACCTAATTTTTTTTTTTTTAGAAGTTTGTGAATAATGGGCAGATAGGAAATAGAAACCTAGTTGGTCTAGCCGGGTGGCCATTTCTCCTTGCTAACCAAGCCTGGCAATTCTCTGCTCCTTCTCCTAGGGACCAGGGTGGTATTGTGAAACATGCAAAGGTCGAGTTGATGTCTGCACCTTTCCCTTCCCTTGATAATCCCTTTTCCTCCCCCTCAACCTCAGGTTTCTACCTATCCTTTTTTTTTTTTTTTTTGTTTACAACTTCCTCCCCCAGCTGATTTGTGGAGACTGTGACTCATCAATACTAAATTTTCCCACAGTCTTAATTACACTGGTAGAAAAATATTTTTCCTTTTTCTTTTTGTTTGGAAGAATTTTAAGCATCACCAAGCAGGCAGGTAATATATTTTGGGATAGAAAGACTTTTAGAAATCCCTGAAATCATGTATTAAGAACCTGCCTGCTCACAAGATTGGCTTTACTCAGTCACCATCAGAGAGGAGAGGTCAGACATTAGAAAAAGCATCTATGAAAGCCAAGCATAGGTAAATGAGTCTGGAAAGTGTCTGAGCTCGGGTAACACAATTTATCTGAGTCCCGAAATAGGCTAGAGTCCCTATCATTAAGGGGGCGTGAGGTGAAAGGAAGTGTTCCCTTATAGTGAAAAAATATTCTAAAATATTGAGGGAAAAATTGTCTTAAGCAGAACTGAATTAGTGATATGGTGTAATGCTTAATAGGGGGATTGTATTGTATTTTGTAAATGCAGTAGCACTGTTGGTACGTCTTGCATGCTATGTTTCCATTCCATTATTTATTTAATTGTGTTGTGGGGTGATTGGGAAAATCAATTTCTACTGCTAAAACAGCATTTACGAAAAAAATACATAATTGGACAAAGAGCACTTTGTTATAACAGTCACTGATATTACTATTATTAATACATGTGTTCTGGAATCAACCGTTGCTACTTAAAAATCACTGTTTGAAGGCAGTGCAATGTAGTGACCTTTCAAATATAGGAATGATATATATATATGTCAGGCATAATTTTTGGTAATATACTCCAGATAAAATTCCTTTCAAAGAAATGATTTTATCATCTGATTTAAAGTAATCTGATGTTGCTAAGGTAACTATTGTTTGATCAGGTGTGTAGGTATTTGCCCTTTACCTGTCTCCTGATTCCAGAATCAGCACATTTAAACTCTTAGGATAATTTGTCAGATGCAATTTATAAGTGAACTGCAGCTGTGTCCTACTTGTATGTGACTGTGAAAATTGACCATTTTAAAGCATTTTGCTCTACTTGTTATATATTTCATCTCACTCTCTACAATTTATTTCACACATGTTTTACTGATGTGGTTCAAATTGTTTCTTAAATCATATAAATCTTGCCTTAATATATATTCCCCTTGTGAGATTCGATTCCAACTGTAAACTTAAATCAGGTCTTAGACTCATAATTGAAAACACCTCATTTAGGCACATATTCATACTTTACTCACAGTACATTACTAGAAATTATTTGATTAGAGTATTACCCTCCAATTTTTATGAATCTTTATTTTAAACTGTTATTTTTGTTTTCATTATAAATGTTAAAGAATGAAATAAAGTTGCATAATTGTAATCATACATTTTTGACAGAACTTACTCCCATAGATTTTTCTTTTCACCTTTAAAAAGTAGGTGATAGGTATTGTAACAAGATTTTAAAGCCCATACAATTGACTTTGAAATTTTTTGCCAAATTACGGGCTCAGCCAGTAGAGTATATGGCTCATGATCTCAGGTCTTAAAAAAAAAAAAAAAGTTTTTTTAATAAATTAGTTCATTCAAAAGAATAGATATGAAAGCCTTTTTGATTTATTTTTTCCTCCCTGGAATTGATCAACTTTATAGAATGACCTGGGAACCTTACATTATCAATTATTTAGAATGTGTTGCATATTAAGCCATAATTGTTCTTTTGATTATTTCAAAAGGCACTCACTATGTCTTTAATGTTAACAGATGGTTCCTTAGTATTTCAAATAGCCTTTACATTTGAAAAGCATAAATAGAGTAATCAGTACTTTTTGAACGTTGGCATTTTAAAAATTGTATACTCACACAAAATATAAAGTTCAAAAAAATTTAAGTTCTTCGTGTAATATAAAAATAGCAAAAATGGATGGCCCTATACTCTGTCAGGAAGAGAAGGAAGGTGGAATGCACTCTGTTAGAATGGCAGGTTCATTATCAACAAAGAGAAATGGTTTGGGCTTCGTCTGAGGCATGACATAAACACATATAAAAAGAGAAACTCATTTATCTAAATATTTTGGTTTCAAGAAACGTTTGATTAATCCATCCCACTTATTATTTAGAGTCATTTATTAAATAACCAAACTGCATAATTTCAGTCTTAAGCAAAAGGTATTAAAAACATATTTTCAGAAATTGAGTTTTCAAATGTGAAGATTTCTTAATGACTGCCCAAATTCAGGAATGGTGTATTTAAAAAAAAAAAAAGATTCTTGGCTGTCCAGTAATTCCCCATGAGGTGATTTTACTTTGGTTTCAGATGTATAGCTCAGAGAGTGATTTTCACCACAGTATCTCAATGATACTCATGCCCATCTCAATGAAGGGAAGAAAGCTTCTAAAGGATTGAATGCTGTGCCTATGGGTTTAGCAATTATTTCTAAGATGTGCTCTGCTAAAACTATACATATTTTTTCCTTCTTTATTCAATCCCATGTAGGAACCAATATAGCAGCAGATGGGGGGATGTGTGGAAGGATCAGTACAAATGTACAGATGTCGATTTGTGGCTTAAGGCAGCTCTAATCACTCAAAAAGCAAAGTGAAGGTAATTAGGTAGCTTTTGAATGCTGCAAAGAAGTAGTTATAGGAACTCTGATGTTCCAGAGTAAACACTGAAACCCAGCTTATCTTTTGATACTAAATTATCTTAGAATAATAAAATTATCCTTAGGAGGAAAAAACTTTATTTAGAAAGCAGAATAAATTAAATTTTATTGATTAAAAGATTCTTTGCAACTAGAGAAGAACTCATTAGTGTTTGCCATTGATGTATGCTGGTCCCCACACACCAAGTAACATGGGGCCATGAGCATAGTTGACCAGTCACTGCTACATTCACCACGGAAACTGACTTTTTCTGCCTTTTCTGCTAAGCCTGCTCTCCTTCCATCTGTATCTCACCTGCTCTGTCCCCCTTGGGCCCTTTCTTCTTCCCACTAAATTTTCTCATCCTCTTTCCTCCTCCTTCTACCGTGTTGCAGGTCTTTGCTTTCCCTGCTTTACAACTCTCTTCTCTTGTGCGTTCTGTTCTTTCTCTTTTTTCCTTCTTCCCTTCAGATTTTCTATCACTATCTCAATTTTTCACTCCATTGTCTGTAACATGAAAAATATCAGTAGATTTATATCAATTATTGTACTCATTTGGTATCTGAAATCATAGAAGCAGATGGGTAGACTTTTATATTATTCTCTTAAAAACTTAATATTATGTTTCTGTGACATGCATTTGCCCTTCAAAAAAAAATCTGAGTTAATTACTCCTAAAAGAAAAGCAGGACCTTCCTCCTCCACTGTAAAGTGTTTCAGAAAAACTTTCTGGTCTGTAGCAGTTTGATCCTGAGTTGGCCTCTTTCTCCACTGCCCCTTATTTGGTCAGACTGCAGATTCTGAAGTTTACGCACAGAAGCATTTGTACACATTGGGAGGGGAATTTACATTAATTAGAAAACTGCATGCACAATTGGCTTGAATCTAAAAGACAGCTCTATCTGGATACATCTGAATGCTTGAATGCAAAGAATCTCTTGTAGTAAACTGATGAAGGACTCTCTCTATCATCACCTCAACAACCTCAAGTCAACTCTTTAACTTGCTGGTCTCACTGCCAAGGCTCATAACTGCAGTTGTGTAGGTATGAAATAAAGATGCCATCTTATCTGGTTGCTGGCACATAGGTCAAAAAGTGGGGTGGCGGCCTTGGTATAAAACAAACACTAGATTGGAGATGTGTTGCTCTGGGGTAAGTACCATGGTCTTTCTTGAGCAAGATCTATTTTATTGTTTGTGCCATTCAACGATACGTTGGCTGAGAGTTCGGAGTTATTACACTAAAAAAGAATAATCCAGGGAGGCATAGGCATGTGTGTATACAGTGGCAAGAGTTCAAGCTTTGGCAGCAGAGAGACCTGCATTTGTGTCCTTTCTCTGCCGCTTATTAATTGTGTGCCTTCAGCAGGTTACCTATCAAGTCTTAGTTTTCTGATTGTAATGCAGAAATAATTATATTCATATTTCAAGATTGCAATCATCAAGTAAGATTATGCATATAAGGCACCTGGCACACAATAGGTGCATTTTAGATGGTAGGTTAACATCTGATACAATCACCCAACATTAGATAAGGGTATTTAAAGTGCTGTATATCAACTAGGAGCCATTTACCCATGGATTTTGTGCCTTGTCAATATGTGGCAGATTTCAAGAGAAATTTGAAATTTGGTTATTGAGGAGAGTCATAAAAGTAAAAAAAAAAAATCAGCTCATCAATATGTATGATCAGAAAGTGCTTCCCAGCCAAAATAATATGACTTGCCTAGAATTAAGAGAATGGTTCTAGTACAATCCAAACTTTTATTGATTTGGCCCATTTCTAACTTAAACCTTCCTGTTCCTAAATTGAGTATTTTTCTTTATTTGGTGGTCATAATATTGACCAAACTTTGTGTATTTAAGTGTAGTCTGGGAGATATGCCAAGATAAGTAAATATTGACATCAGTTTAATGTATTTTGTCAATCCTATAATATATATGTCTACAACCAATGTAAAATATTTTTAAAATACAAAACTATTCAGTTTAATGTATTTTGTCAATCCTATAATATATATGTCTACAACCAATGTAAAATATTTTTAAAATACAAAACTATTTTTAAAACAGCCAATCTAAAACTGAGAGAAATTGGTTTTGATAGTGAACCCAGAGCTCAATAGGTCCTCAGGGACTGGTAGAGGAAACTTAGATCCACAAGTGGTTAAGTGGTGAAGTAGAAGGTCACTTCACTTACAATTTAAAAAAAATTATTGTCAGGATAAAGGCTTTGGCTGTCCACTGAAGCAAAGTTTTTTTTTTTTTTTCTTTTAAGCAAAGTTTTTAGGCAAGTGACTATTAGCAGGTTGTTTGGGAGCATGAAGTTAGATGATCACAATGGCAGATTCCAGCATCTAGGAAAACTTCTCTGGCCAACTCATGTCAACTGAGCTGGTTGTCCTCTTCTTCCACAGACAGTAGCAGAGGAAGATTGTTGTTCCTAGACTCCATAGTGCCCATGATGTCACATACATTGATTGTTGTCTATCTAGCCATTACTGAAACTCTCTTTCTTTACTGATTTTGTTGAGAACAACTATGGATCCAGTTAAAAATACCTCCAAGGCTCCCTTGCCATATAATTTAGTAAGTTGAACTGGAAGTCTACCAAATGGGGTCTTTAGAAAGATGATTGATAAAATCAATAAAGGTGATTTTTAGAAAGACTTAGCAAATAGTTGGTTTTTGTTTACTCTTACCACGTTCTTCTAGCCATGGTGTGGTACAACCATCTTGTGACCTTGAGGGTGATGGTCACATGGTAAGAGTGTACGAGGAATTTAGGGGAGCCTTGATCTTTATTTTTTATGTTGAGAGAGAGCGCGAGAGAGAGAGCAAGAGCATGTACACATGGTAGGGAAGGGGCGGAGGGAGAGGGAGAGAATCTTAAGCAGACTCCATGCCCGGTGCAGAGACCAACATGGGGCTCTATTTCACAACCCTGAAATAAGATTTGAGCCAAAATCAAGAATTGGATGCTTAACTGACCAAGCCATGCAGGTGCCTCAAGAAGGAGCCTTTGTCTTTATTTGTACCTTTGACCAACTATCCCAGCCCTCTTCTGGATTTCTTGTATCTTAAGTAAAATTAATCAGGTTCCTATTATGTGCAGGTAAATAATTATTTATTCTAAATGCCCAGATGACCCAATTTACATTCTTTTTTAGGCTGGTCACAATTCTTTTTTTTTTAAGATTTTATTTATTTATTAGAGAGAACAAAGAGGGGGAGCAGCAGAGGGACAGCGAGAAGCAGGCTCCCCACTGAGCAGCGAGCTAATGCTGGGCCCCATCCCAGGACCCTGGGATCATGACTTGAGCTGAAGGCAGTGCTTAACCAACTGAGCCACCCAGGCACCCCAGTCACAATTCTTGTATCAAGTTCTAAATTTCTCTGGTCCTTGCATAGAATTACTTTTGGCCCCTTTGATGGAGCTAGGATGTTAACTAAGACACTTTTGATAATACATTTAAAAAATATTCCTCAAGGTATGCTACTTCTGCAGGTAGCAAAAATAGTACATTTTATGTTAACTTTTTAGTAATGCTTTGAGAAGTTAACCTGTCCTTGACCTCCAATTTCTAAAGTTTCTTATAACTGACAGCTTATGCTATTTAGTTTCCTTCCCCAAACTTTGTTTCCTGACAATCCTTTCTCTCTAAAATGTACTATCACCATATATAAATCCTGTTGACATTTAAAATACCTAGATGTATGACATGGTTGTAAATGTGAGCTCTGCCCCAACCTTAACCTTGTTTGTTATGTCTGGCTCAGCTTCTAGGACCAAATCCAACATTGTTATTTCTCTTGCTTGCTTCGTGTTGACAGAGGAAACAGGCATTTCAGTCTCACCTATAGGAACATGTCATCTTTTCATGTAGGCCACCTTTGTTATGAATGTTGAAATATCCTATGATCATAGCCCCAGTTCTTTTCTTACTTCCTTTTCTCACAGAAACACTTCCTGCATTCTTATGCTGAAAAAAAAAAAAAAAGTCCAATGTCTAGTGTTTGTGATGGAGGAGTATACAGAAATTAGTCGGTGTTAGTCTCTTTTAGAAAAAGTGGGTTCACATTCCCATTCCAAGCACTGATACTATCAAAAATTTAAGAAGGCTACTGAAGGACTTAGAAATAAGAGCAACATATTAGCAGCAAATCCTAAAGTAGTACTTAGTGTGTGCTAGACACTGATCTAAAATCTTTACACATATTAATTCATGTAATTTTCACATCAACTTTATGAGGTAGGGACTATTATCCTCCTTTTATGGATATAGAAGCTGAGTCCCAGAGAGGTATGTCTTTTGCCCAAGATTTCAGAGCTATTAGGCAGGAGTACTCTGTTGGTCTTGCTCTAGCTGGAATGCATTTCTTTGTAGAAATGACACTTATTTCAGGAAAGGGATAATAAGAAATAATAAAAGACATGCCAAGAAAGAGAAAACAACAGTAAAAGCCAATTTTGTTATTTAATATGAATATTGCAAACTTAAATCAGAAGGGTGATATCCATGCCAAGCAAAGTCAGAATTTCAGTCCTAAATAGTCATTGACTAAGACATTATTATTATCTTCCAGAGAAAGCAGGTAGCAGAGATATCACTTAGTATATACTGTTGATCTGAAAGAGTTAACATGCCTTCAAAGTATGATGACAAAAATATAGAAAAGTGATTTGCAGATTTTGTTCACATTTATTTTTAGCATCTTGATGAACGTGATTTCTATTAAGATTTTAAAGTAGGTAGGAAGTTTGTTCTCTAATAGAACTTTGTTCACTAATAGAATTAAGTAGAACCAGAATGTAAGAGGAATACAAGAGGAGAATTTTAAACTTAGGCAGGGAGACATTTAAAATTTTTTTTCTCTAAAGTTCATGTACTGGTAATATATCTCTTCCTTCAGGAAATTTCTGATGTGTTACCAGTCTGCAGGTACAGCCTGTGGATTGAGTGATGCAGCACACCCTGAGTCCTGGTGACAACCCCGAGCTCTCTGCAGAGTCTGAGCCGCTCAGTACCCAAAGATCTGCTCACACGGAGATATTGACACCAGTGACATCATGTTTACTTTGCACTTGGCTATGTAGGGTTATTTTTTGTACATAGATCCAATCTTTAAAAAGCCTACTTTCTGTTGAGGTCATTTGAATAAGTAAAAAAGAGCAACTGCCAAAGATCTTCTTCTGCCCTTACTCACAAATAATTCACCTTCTGCCACAGAGTGCAGAGGTCAGCCTTAGGCTATGTGGCAACCAGGTGAGTGTGACACATGAGGGATTGCAAAGCCATCAGTGTGTAGTGCTGAGAAGCAGGGGCTGCACTTGCCTTGTACTTATGTTAGTAATGAAAATATTTTCTGATTTGTCACCATCATAGTTTATGTCAAAGTTTGCCTTCAGATCTAAACTGAGATCCATTGACCCATGGGTGGAAACTAAATCAGAGAGAGGAGGACAGATTCGCAGAAGAGTTTCCTGCTTGGGACCCACCGAGGTTCTCAGAGGACATGAAGGGAGGCCCATGCTTTTACTAAGAGGGAAAGATTTGCCTCACTGGGTTTTAATGAAAGGACAGTGGCTTTTATAAAGATGTTACCAAAGAATGTAGAGAAGGTCCACATGTAGATGTTTCCTTTTCTCAGGTGGGACAAACCAGATCGTTTGTCCTTTTAGCTTTCCCTGGGGAGTTGTGTGGAGTTGTAGCCCTACTGGGCAAATCTGGGAACCTCAAGTGTGGGTAAGAAGGCATAAGACTGCTTTTCCTGGTGATCTGCCCTGATGTGGGCATTAAACCTTTTAGAATATTTCTCCCAAACACAAATGGTTGATGTCAGCCTTTTAACAGAAATTGTGAGGCAGACACTTCAATTCCAAATACATTGTGAAATATTTTAAACATATAGAAAACTACAGTCAATGAAAATTCACAATTGGTATCACTAATGAGTACCCAAGGGATACCTATCTATATTCACTGAAGTAAAGTGTAAATGTTCTGGAGATCAAGCTCTTCACAATTAAAATAATACTCACTGGTTTGACCTGAATTGCTGGATGATTTTTTGCTTGTTCAAACAAGTTGGTCCTATCCACACTATACCAGTTGTTCCCAAGCATGAAAACCATGGGAGCCTTGCAGAATAGGGAAAGAACAGGAAATCTTTGAGTGAGGCACATACTTGGTTGCCATCCTAATGAAACAACCATTAGAAAAACAAAATCCACTACTTTGATTAAAGACAAATAAATGTTTCCAATGAATAAAAAGAATGTTTCTCATTAGAAATGTTTGCCAGTGATACAAACATTTACAATCAGAATTTAAGAATGGTTATTAGAATATTACCAAATAAAATAATTTGTTAAGCTTTTATTTTGGCAATATAATCGCAGCCTCTAAACCTTCATTTTTACTTATGTTGGAAAATGGACCCGACTTGAAAATTGGTAAGTTTTATTAGCTATCAGAGAGTTTGGAGAGTGGTGGGTATACCAGAGTAATCTAGTTGCCAGCCACAGACACCTGCTCTGGCTAGCTTGGGCTAAAGGTATTTGTTTATAGAAGGTGGGTTAACTTGCAGAATGGAAGGAAAATCCAAATGTCAGAAATGATGATAGTACATCCAGGAGGAGGGAGTGGTCAATTGCTAAAGGAATTGAGATAGTAAGGACCATGATTTTCTGACTTTTCTGATATTTCTGGATTTTTTTTTTTTTAAATTGGGGGCTTTTTTGTCTCTACAGTTAGGATGGATCCTCTTCAACTCCTCTTCTTTCTGTGTCACTGAATTCTGATGCCTGGGACCACACGTCTCATTGGCTTACCTGAGGTGTGGCCATTGCACTTGGATGGCTGTTGAGCGGGAGGGGTATCTTTCCAAAGAAAAGGGAGTGGGTGTGGGACAGGCAAAACACGAGATAACTGCCACAGTACTCAGTATATTTGTTTAAGAAAAAAAGGTGTGGAATGACCTCTGGGATAGTAAATGTGCTGTTAAGAGCACAGGCCATGCAGAGAAGCAATGTTCTCCGGGGATGCTGTGGCATCCTTCATCAAATGTGAAGAGTTTAGTGATTTTGAGGAGGGGTAGAGGGGGTAGATTTAGCCTAATAGTGATTTATCATGTTTCTGTAGCTCTGTGAACATGTCTAATTCTTTTCTGAAAGCTACACAGTGTGGTACAGACTACCTATACTTGTACAAGAAACCCAGCATCTGGGCACCTGGGTGGCTCAGTGGTTGAGCATCTGCCTTTGGCTCAGGTTGTGATACCAGTGTCCTGGGATCGAGTCCCACATCGGGCTCCCCCCAGGGAGCCTGCTTCTCTCTCTGCCTATGTCTCTGCCTCTCTCTCACTGTGTCTCTCATAAAAATAAAAAAAATCTAAAAAAAAAAAAAAAAAAAAAAAAAACGAAAAACAAGAAAAAAAAACAAGAAAAGAAATAAGGAAAAAACCCAGCTTCTCTGGGGTGTGTATGCTTCTCTTCACGTCACACCCCCAGGATCACCCCCATGACCTGCAAGGCAACATCAGAGGTAAATGAATGAGTACATGCCTCTCCTTTCATGCATCAATATAGACAAACCACCTCTGGATTCATTAGGAAGATGTCAGAGAGCTTCTCTCAGTCCTCAGCAGCCAGGACCAAAGCACCATTGTCATGGTTCATCACCCACTTCTCCTTGATACACTTTTATCATTTGGGATTTCACCCTTTCCTAGTTTCTCCTTCCCTCCCTGGCTGCCCCTTCTCATCCTTTGCTGTGCCTTCCTTTCCTCCCTGACTCCGTAGTACTGGGGCACTCAGCTCTGTTCTTTCTTCCTTTTCTCTTTTTCATCTGCCCCGTCTCCCTAAGGATACCACCCATCGTGATGCTTTAAAGGCCATCTACATGCTAGTGACTCCCACACGACTCTGAACTCCTGCGTCTTACTCCCCATTCAGCATTTCCACTTGGATGTCGGTTGGCATCTCACACTTAATGTGCTCCTCCACATCCTGCCACCCAAAAGGTAGCTCCTCCTCGAGTCTCCTCAGTTTCATTATTGCCACGTGGGGCCTTAGAGTTATTCAGTCCCCAAACCTTCTTTCTCTACATCTTACCTCTGATCCATCCCAGAGCCCTACTGGTTTTCCATTAAGACTCACTCAGTAGCTGCCATGGCCACGACCTCTCACCTGGATTATGGCAGGCCCTTAATCACTTGCGTGCTTCAGGGCTTGCTCACCTTCATTCTAATCTTGAAACAGGCAGCCAGAGTGATCCAGCTTAAGCCAAGATCGTGTCGTTCTTCTGCTCCATACCTATGACAGCTGGTCCATTCTGCCAAGTTGCCTGAACAGCTGTGGTCTGCTTCTGTTTTCCCAGTGACCCATCAGCTTCTCATTTTTACCAACAAAGGTGCCTAAATTTGAATGAGAAATTCTATCATAATTCTGTCCGTCCCTTTCGTTGCTCCCTATGTCTCTCTGAGAAAGAAAGAAAGTCTTGGCCTGTATGGCCTGTAAGGCCCTAGAGCATGTGGCTCCCCTGTTACTTTTCTGACTTCCTATCTTACCTTCCCCTGAAACCATTAAAGACTCTCTTTTGTTCTTCAAACACATATGGGCTGGAGCTCATCTCAAGACTTTTGAATTTGCTGTTCCCCTGTCCGGCATGCTGTTCCCTGGATAGGTCCATGCTTCCTCCCTTCCTGACTCAGGTCCAGATTTAAATGTCACCTTCTCAGTGAGGCCTTCCTGACCATGCTTTTACCACTGTGGCCTCCATTCTCCCTCGAACTGCTTTGTTTTCCTTCATTGCTGCTATCATCCTCTAACATTTTATTCTTTACTTTGCTTTCTGTATACCATCAGTATAATGTCTTTAAGCTCCACCAACATAAGGATTTTTGTCTGTTTTGTTTGCTGCTCTATTGCTAGTGCCTAGAATTGTGCCTGGCATACAGCAGACACTTTAAACATTTTGATTTAATGAATCAATGAGTGAAAATAGCACTTGGGAACCCTGTCTAATCTCAGTTATAGTTAAAACTGTCTTAGGAAAGTGGTAATTCAAAAGTAAATAAGGCAATCAAGAAGATTATTTATAAAGAATTTGTGAGTATAATTCTACATTTTGGCCTCTTGAATCCATGATAACAATGTTTAAGAAATCTGAAAACCATGTCTGTACTTTCCCACCCTCCAAACTTACAAAATTCTCATGACTTTTGTGAGACCATGCAATGCTATTTATAGTAGTCTGTTGGATTGGCTTTGCTTTAACTATATGTTAGCATATCCAAAAAAAGTTCTCATAGCAATTAGTGACTGCAATTATTAATAGAAACTATAATAGACTTTAAGCTCTTATTCCCAGAAGCTCCTCTGTGCTGCACCATAAATAAATTTGAAGCAATTTTGATGAATGGGTAGCGAGTTTGTATTTAAATTTTCATCTGAATGGGAATAAATAATGGGAAGAACAGAGACGAAAATAACTTGGCCCCATACTCAACAGATATGTAATAACCTTATAGAAAAACACACACACAAAACCCTCAAATTTCTCAAAAGATTTAATCTTTTAAGAGAAATCTATTTGGGTAATAGTGATGAGTATATGAAGGGAATAGCAGCTGAGGATTCTGGATCTTCATTAAATTTCAGTTACCGATACCCTATATGTTGAAAGGATCAGAGGTTCCAAGCTTGTAGAGGTCAACATGAATGTTTTCAGGTGTTGATAGTGAGAATTGTTCAAGTCCTTATAGATAAGGTTAAAAAAGAAATTTCCCACTCTATTTCTAACGTTTGGATTCACTATGAGCCTTTCAAACCAGAGGAGACTTAAACCTTTGGGAGTTCTGTGATGGAGCACATAAGCTCTGGAGACTGGCTGGCTTCATTCTTGGACTTTGCATTTTCAAACTGTGTGGCCTTGAGCATGTGACCTCACTTCTCTATGTGTCAGTTTTATATTTTGAAAAATAGCAGTGATGATACTACCTATCTCATAGGTTTGTTATGAAATGTCAATGAGATGGTACATATAAAGAGCAACACAATGGCACAGAAAATAATGTTAGGTATTATTATTGTTATTGCAGTATACTTTCTAATTTTTATCCCTGTGAATAAATAGATCTATCCTTACAATAATAGGATTTATAAATTTTTTCTCTTATTCTCTTAATATTTATGTGATCATTGACATTTTTCAAAAAACAACTTTAATGATTGCATAATATTCTGTTGTTTGCTTGTAGCATAATTTATAAATTTGTATGTTTGACATTTTTGGCAGAATCATTTTGTTTTCAGTGATATAGACACTATGATGAATACCTTGCAGTTCTTTCAAATTTTGGCAAAATGCTTTCCCCCAGGTTGTGGTCTTATTTTTATTATTTCATGAAATTTTATATGTAGATTATATAAGTAAATTTATAAAAACAGATATATCTATCTTTTGTGCTTGGAGGGTCTTTTCCTACTTAGAGACTAAGCAAACAATCATATAAATATTTTCCCAATTTAATTATATTTTAACTAGTGGATTATAGTAACTTGCATGCATTGCTAAGTGTGTTGATCTCATTTGTTTATGCTTCTTTTCATGTGGGGCAAGTGGCTCCCCTAGATCCACAGAGACCCTCTTTGTTATTAGAGTAACTTTCTGCCATTACCTGTTTTGTCTTAGCTGCTGTCAGAAATGCTCTGGAAAGGCTGTCCTATGCATCACATGGGCTTAATTACTGCTACTGATTACAGTGGCTGAGTGCAAATGCCTGGTGCCTTTACTAAAGCCTTCAGGGGATCTTTACTGCTTTTAGCAGAGTCTATTTCACTTTCCTGCACATAATTTTTTGGGGGGATTCTAATATTCTCAATTGTGAAACACCAAGGGATCAGAGAAACTGCTGACATCATGAATGCATGCTTTTGCTGATGGTACCTGTTTTGGGTTGCCAATCTTAAAATATTTCTATCTAATCTTATAGCACATGTATATTGTTTTATACCCACATACCTTAGCAGTATATAAGGCATCTACCCCTTTATCAGAGAAAAGACTAATAAGCCAGAAAGTAAACATAATAGAAATGCAAACTATACAGGTTTCTCATTCTTTCCAGTTTAGCTCTCAAACTCCGCCTGTTGCTCTCAACCCCTACTGTGTTTTGTAAGCCTCTGTCTGATGGTGATGGTGTATCTCATCATGGCCTTCTCTTCTCCTAAATCTAGTGATATCAAACTTAAGGAATCCTAAATGGATGACTGCACTGTCTGTTCGAAATAGAAGTCAGGTGACCAATGTCAGTCGTTGTGACGTGGAATCTGCCCATACTTCACCTCAGTCTGGTCGCTGCTTCTCAGTGGGACAGTGCTGTACCTCTTTGCCCTGTAATTCTAAGAAATACTCAGTGGGAAAATTTTTTGAACTTTAGCTGTGAGGTCCAGTGAAATCCTCTGGACTGAACCCTTCAGCTAATCTCTAAATCTGATCTCTTGTAAGCAATCTACATTTTTATCCACATATATACATGCATAAAGGAATGGGCTCAAACTATACCTGCCAAATCCTTTGCTCGTTTTTCTGTTTTAGAGTTCCTCTTTTTCATATTGAACTGAAAAAATCACTGTTAATATTAGTAAATCCTTTGTAATGTATTTTACAAATATTTTCCCCCAATTGGTCCTTTATCTTTTGATTTTTATGTAGTCAAACCCATTAGTTGTTTCCTTTATACAGAGCAAGGATGATAACAGTGGTAGTAGGGTGTCCAGAATCAGACATGCCTGGATTCTAATCCTGGATCTGCAATTTTTTAAATATAGTTTATTCTAGTTATTTGTGGTAGTTTCGCTCTATAAAGTCTCTGCAAACACTGAGCAAACACTAAACCATTGTTCCTAGAGGAAACACAGAGTTAGATTTCCATGAGCCTCTGGTCACATTTTCATCAATTGATTAATACACAACCCTGTTTTATGTGTGTTTCTATTTAAAGGTACCTCATTTAACATATATTGTTGATTCATTAACATTGAACTCATGGCTCACAACACTAGAATTCATGCATGAATGTACTTTCTTCATAAGGCACCTCATAGCTTTTTTATACTTAAGGACTGTAGGCAGCACTTTAGTACCATTGTTGGGTGACTATTTTTAATTTTTAAAAGATTTTACTTATTTATTCATGGGAGACACAGAGAGAGGTAGAGACATAGGCAGAGGGAGAAGCAGGCTCCATGCAGGGACTCCATCCTCGGACCAGCATCAAGCCCAGACACTCAACCACTGAGCCACCCAGGAGTCCCTTAAATAGTGAAATCACCAACAAAAAGCAGAAACATGTGAAAAGAAGGAGCACTAAATAGATCTTGAAAAGAACACTTGTTTACGATGTAAGAACAGAAATAGGAAGGCAGAGTGTTGCCTTGTCTGAGCTCGGCTGGGAATGTGTGTGTCAGATGACTAAGTTTTGGCCATCCTGTACATGTCCGTGAATGACTATGAAAGCATCTTGAGTCTTGATTTGGATTTGGGGGTTACACATACATTTTAACAAGTAGGGGAATTAAGGGATCATGAAAAATGAGGATTGGCTGTATTCACTGCTAAGGCCCATTTTTTTTCTGTGTAAAAGAAAAACTGACATTAAAATGATATGAGAGGAGCACGTGGGTAGTTAGTTAACAGTCTTCCTTAGGCTTGGGTTGTGATCCCAGGGTCCTGGGATCTAGTCCCACATCAGGCTCCCTGCTCAGTGGGGAGCCTGCTTCTCCCTCTGCCTTTGCTGCTCCCCCTGCTTGTGCTCTCTCATTCTCTCTGCCAAATAAATAAAATCTCTTAAAAAATATTAAGATGATATGACAATAAATAGGATAATGTATGTTTGGTGTATAGCAAGCTGGTTGATGTTAGCCGTTATTGCTGTATGGTTTCTGCCGTTAGTATTATGTATAGAAAAAAATGTCACAAACGCTCAGATTACAAAAACATCTTATATCCTTTCTCCTAGTACTTTAAAAATGTTTAGTTTTTGCGTTAAACTCTCAAATTCATTTGGAATTCATTCTAAGAAGAATGGTACTGATCTAATTTTTTCCTGTATGTCTGCCAGTATTATTTATTGAATAGAACGTTTTTCTCCTGCTAATTCTTAACTATTCTTTAGTATAAGTGTTGGCCATTTTTAACACATAGGAAAATGATACTGATTTTTGTATATTTTATATGTAGGCATCTTCTTGAACTCCAAATATTTTTACAAATATTTTGGGGGATTGATTTTCCCCTATTTTTAGGAAGCATTTTTAAGGCATTTGAAAATGAATAGAGCAGGATGGAGGAAGAAGGTAGAAGGTAGATTGTATACAAACCAGAAAGGAGTCAAAACAAGTTAATTTTACATCTTGCTGGTTAACATTTATTTACAACAGGTCAGTAGGGCAAAAATAGTACATTGATATTTTAGAACACTTGAATGGAAGAAGTTTCAAAACCTTAGCTTACTACTCTTACAGGCCTTTTGTGCATGCAAATGCCTTCATTTTGTGGATGGAAAAACCAGGATGGTAGGAATACTCACAACAAATGAGATAGCAAAAATGCCAGCATTAACTGAGCTCTCATTACTGTGTGCAGGGCCCTTCTCTAAACCCTTTGTGGAATTAGCTTATTTATTCTTATGAGAACTTCATGGGGTAGATACTAGTATTATTCCCACTTTACAGTTGGGATAATGGAGGTACAGAGGGGCATTGAAACCTACAAAATGTCAAAATCAGTTATCGTCTTTCCCATTATCCTGAAATTTTCATTGAATTTGGTATGACTGGCTTTTTATATTACAATAAAAGCATGACAATTCATATAAAATTCTTTTAAATGTTGTGAGATTTTACACTTCATTCTTCCCTTAACCCCTTAGGAGCAAGCGGGTTCTGTTGTCCACACTGTGGCATCCCCAGCTCCAGCCCCAGCTCCAGCCCCAGCTACTTGACTGCAGCAGAATGTGGGTGTTTAGTTTTGGTTTTAGGCACAATGTAAAACTTTGACATCATTTAGCATTTTTGGTTGATCATTTTCATCTTTTTTTCCCCATCTTTTCTAACTGGCTCTTGGTAGTCAACTGCCTCTTATCTCTACTTGCAAATGAATTACAGCAACAGTCCAGTGAAAAGAATTACTAGATGGTTAGATTTGAACGAGGCAGCAATAATATCCTTTGCTTTGTTGGATCTCCGAAGAGATTTAATTTCATCTTCTTTATATTTACTTACCTCTGTAAATTTATTGAACATCTTAATTTCCCTTTTTTCTGTTTATTCTCTTCTTTTCATTATATATTTAATTTTTAAATGTTAAAAAAAAAATATTTATTTGATAGAGAGAGAGCAAGGGGGAGGGGCAAAGGGAGAGGGAGAAGCAGACTTTCTCCTGGGCAGGGAGCTCAACGTAGGGCTCAGTCCCAGGACCCTGAGATCATGACCAGAGCCAAAGGCAGATACTTGACTGACTGAGCCATGCAGGCACCCCAGTATTTAATTTTTTAAAAAATTCCTCAATTTTTCCTTTTTTTTTTTTCTTATAGTAACCTGAAGTTTGGAATTGACCACATTGGGAATAAAAACACGATAGCTGCAAAGATTTCACCCAAGTAGTCTTAGGGTGATCCCTGTCTGATCTTGGAGGAATTGGATGAGTGTGCAGGGAAAGGGCTTTTTTCTTTTAATTTATTTATTTTTATTGGAGTTCAGTTTGCCAACACATAGCATAACACCCAGTACTCATCCAGTCAAGTGCCCCCCTCAGTGCCCGTCACCCAGTCACCCCAACCCCCTGCCCACCTCCCTTTCCACTACCTCTTGATCTCACCACAACCCCCTGCCCACCTCCTTTTCCATCACCCCTTGTTCGTTTCCCAGAGTTAGGTGTCTCTCATGTGCTGTCACCCTCACTGATGTTTTCACTCATTTTCTCTCCTTTCCCCTTTATTCCCTTTCACTATTTTTTATATTCCCCAAATGAATGAGGCCATATAATGTTTGTCCTTCTCTGATTGACTTATTTAACTCAGCATAATACCCTCCAGTTCTATCCATGTCAATGCAAATGGTGGGTATTTGTCATTTCTAATGGCTGAGTAATATTCCACTGTATACATAGACCACAGCTTCTTTATCCATTCATCTGTCGCTGGACACCAAGGCTCCTTCCACAGTTTGGCTATTGTGGACATTGCTGCTATAAACATTGGGGTGCAGGTGTTCTGGCGAGAGAAAGGGGTTTTGGTGGCTTTGTCCACATCGGCTTTCTGCTAGGACATATGAGAGTGATGCCAGCACACAGTGGATTCCTTTGTTCCTCCTAGTTATTTATCATGGGGCACTAACTAGTCTTCAGTAGTGACTGCTGGTGCCTGTCCACCCAGATATCAAACCAAATGGTAAAAGGGCACTCAGTGTTCCAGGCACCATACCTGAGGTAATGCAATATACTCTTTTTAGTTCTTTCATTTCTGAATTTACAGTAAGTAGAATTTTAGGATGTTCCCCCTTGCCTTCAGCTATGTCTAACAAGTTATTTGGTTGAAGATTATACTCAATGCACCCTAAAGTGATAGTTAACATCCTAATTTTTTTTTCTTATTTGATAAGTGAGATTATTTTACTTTAAAATCAATAAATGTTTATTGAGGGCCTGCTTTTTAAAAAAGTGTTCTATATGGCCAATGAAATAAAACTGTGAGGAGTTTGTAAACTACTTCAAATATATATATATATGCATAAAATATATATATTTTTTCATATATATATAAAATATATATTCGAAAATAAAATCAGATGGCAAGCATAAATACCAAGCAATAAATGATATGACAGGAATGTGGCACAAGCCATATGAGCTATCAAACTTTAGACATGAGAAAAGCCCTTCTTTTTTTTTTTTTTTTTTTAAAGCCCTTCTGATCCAGAGCAATCAGAGATAGTTCAGAAGGGATCTTGAAGCTTAGGGTTCTGATAGAAGGGTAAAAAGGCTAAATGGTGCTGAGCCCCCTTTGAGGAGGGGTACAAGCAAAGTAGTACTATTGAGACTTGTGGGAAAGTCCTGCTGAAGGTGAGGTGTTATTTAAATGAAAGGCAAGATGTGGGGCTGATCTTGGCAAATTTGGCTTGATGAGCCTTGCACGTGAGACTCGAGACTCCTTTTGTCTCTGGGCAGCAGGGAGCCACAGAACGTTTATGAGCTGGGTAGTTGCACCTTGAAAGCCTGTTTGGTTTTCTGGGAGTCTCCTGGACCTTGAATCAAGAAAAGGCCTGTTTCATCTGAGAACAGCTGGTGGGTGTGCAGCTTTGGGGTTGCCTGTGGAAGTGCAAACAACTGCTTCCATAAGCTGGTGACTGGCGGAGAAGGCGGCTGTTCATATCCACAGGAAGGTTTTAGTCTCTTATGGGGCTGTGTAAAGTGGACTGGGGTGATGGAAGCCTAAGGAAGGGAGGCCACATGCTAGGCTACCAGTAATAACAAAAGGGGGAGGCATGAGGCAGAGTGGATGAGACTATGACTTAGTTGTTGGTCTGGGGGTGTTACTGTCCTGCAGCTGCCACTACTAAGTTCAGTAGCTTCATCTGCAAATAACAGCACTCATCTCTCAGTAGCATGTAAAGGGCCTAGCCCCGTTATCTGGCATACAGTAAGCACTAAATATTTATCAGTTGTTCCTTGACTGTTGGCAATGAGGTGGTTGGGAAAGGTTACAGGAAATTTTAAAGGAAAGATAAAGATTCTTGATTTGTTGGGTAGAAGGACAAAATGGGAGATAGAATCTGCAACTCCCCCAACATCGGAGTTGAGGAAGAAATGGTGGAAACAGTGGCATTTGAAAGGAGAAGTTTCAGAAAGATGTGCAGATTCTTAGGTTGTGGATTCATTTTGCCTATGATTTTCCTTCAGGAAAAAGATGTGTGAGTTATTCTAGAACAACCAAATTTTCCAAAATGGGCAGCATATTGTTCAGTGAGTATGTATATTAGGAAAATAAAGGAGTTCTATAGCCTGGGTTCTGGTATATTTATCTCTAATCTGAGGCAATCATCTATACATTGTAAAAAGAATCACCATGGATTTAAAAAATTTTAAATCTGTATTGTCATATGCTATGTGCAAAATAAATAATTTTTCTTAATAAATTCTAAGCCTGTTATTTTTATGTGGTAAACATAGATAGGGGTAGGAATAATTCAAATATTGGGAATAGGGAAAGAGCAAAGAATATTGATTTAGATCAAAAAGTTCTTGCTTAAGTTTATGAAATTAAATAATTTTAATAATTTAAATTTTTATATTTTGATGTAAAATAAATTCTCCCCCAAATATTGAATACTATTCACAAAAGTGCTCTAGATTCTGTAGCTTTTTATGAAACAAAGGACTCTCCTGTGCTGGCAGGAAAGAGAAAAGGTCTGGGAATTGGATTGATCCAGCCAGGTGAGTGGGGAAATATATGAATAAAATGTGTCATCATTGCCATTAATGTCAAGATTAAATTTCTATGCCCAAATGGATTATTTAGAATGGAGCTCTGGCCCCCAAAGATACCAAGAGACCAAGAATTAAGCATGGGACAGAGTCCTTAAATTACATAAAAATGATGGTTTCATTATACTGTTTCTATTCAAAGATATGATTTTATGAGCATAACAGTATAATACTCAGTTTTATTTATTTGTCATTTGAAAAAGCTGTAATGTATTTTCTACCAACTATAGATGAAAGTGCTCAGGGCAACCATTTTTATTCATGTGGACCAAGGCAATTCATTGATTTTAAATTCTGAGTTCTCTTCAGCATCTCTTGTGATATATTAAGTTTTTACATTAATGCATTTTGTGTTCAGTAGCCCATGAATATATCTATATCATTTTTAAAAATCCCTATAATTTTGATGGAGAAATAGATGTCATAAGACAGTTTGAAAATTTTGGCCCCAAAGTCCATAAAAGAAATAAGGGTTCTCTGGCCATGATTTTCAAAAGTATGGTGTGATTACACAAAACGTGTTTTTACTAACATTTCTATGAATAATAATGCTTCACTTTTTTATAGTGCTTTGCAGTTTTTGGCATGGCTTCAAATAAATTATTTGTTCATCACAATAAATCTGTGAGGTAGCATTATTATCCTTATTTTAGGTATGACAAAACTGAAGTGCAGAAAGAGTGGATAACTTGTCCAAAGTCTCATGACCCATAGCTGGTGGAGCTGATGTGCATGCCCAGGTCTCTGGCCACAAGTCCCTGGCTATGTCCCCCATCAGAGTGGCCTTGCTCAGCATTACTCTTCTAGTCCCATTCTACAGAGAACTAAATGAACTAAAGTATTTGAGAATGCCTTGGGGACTGTAAAGTAGTAACTTTACATTAAGATGGATGAAATGGCAGAAGGTAAATATCTGTGTCTGTGGTTTTATCTTTTACTGTTAAGTTTTGAATTATAAAAGAGGAGGGAAAATGGAAAGTTTCTAAACTTCTACACAGCCCCCAGTTGAGGTGCCAATGACTTGATTTAGTAGACGTAGGAGTGACTATTATGATAATCATAGATTTGGTTCTAAGTCATATGGGCAGATGAGGTATTATTGCTTTGGGTGACATCATGTGGTGGTGGTGGTTGCTGCTAGCTGGGAGGACCCCCCCCCCCCACACACACACAAGAGCCTCTTCAAGCTCTGATCTGGGAGAGACCTAGCTTGATCCTCAAATTGGGTGTAATTCATGTTGTCAAGTCATCTTTATTCCACTGTTTGGGAGATTAATCACTTTTTAGATTGATAGTAATCACAGAAATAAAGATGTATTTCAATCTTATTTGCTTCTACCACAATATCCAGGGCTAAGGACTTAGTATTTAGATTTCTTAGTTATTAATAGTTGAAGAATGTGAATCCTGTACCTATCTACAACTTAAGATATTAGTATAACTTTAAATGGCAAATCATTTAACAGATCTGTACTTCAGTTTCCTCATCTGAAAGAAGAGAGATTAACACATACTTGTGTTATTTTTTCTTTCCTTTGTATTCATTGTGAAATATCTCAAACAGAGAGAAAGCAGAATGATTTAACACCAGATGTATGTGACAGATACAAGTATTTACCACATTTGCTCAGATTTTTAAGGGACATGAAACAATAGAGATATAAAAACTCCTTTTATCCCCAACCCAGTGTTACTCCCACCACAACTCATGTGTCCTGCCTGGAGATAGCAATGTGCTGACGTGGGCTCATGTCCATAAGGTTACTCTGATTAAAAAAAAATTATAAAGGGGTAATATATATGAAAACTCCTAACATAGAGAACCCATGAACTTCATTAAGCTTATGTTCACCTGTTTATACACTAGAATTTAAAATATTGGCTTTGCTTATCTCAAAGGGTGACAGATCATTAGGTGAAAATGTTTTGTAGTGTATAAAGTGATTCAGAATGTAGGCAGTGTTATTGTTCTGTAGTTTTAAGGTCTTCTGATTGTAATTGGTTATGGAGAAAAAGCTGGGGTGGGAAGAGAACATAAAGCAAAGACAGAGGATAGATGGAGCCGAGAGAGACAATAAGAGAAAAGAGAATGGGAAGGAAAAAAGAAACTCGCAGGGGGAGAAAAATTGTCTTACTGTTCTGGAACATTACTGGCTTATTTCCCTCTCACTGTCAGTGTCTCTGTCTCTAACCCACCTAACAGAGCTGGACTTTTTTTTTTTTAGGCTTCCTTCATCATCTTCACTGGTTTAGGGTGCCATATCTTTCAAAGGTCTAAATGAAATTTTTTATTATTGCCAGGTTTGCCTAACTTGCACATTCAAAAGTTTTTTTTTATATCAGCTGAAGTAATCATAATAGTTTTTCTTTAATATAAAAATGAAGTCATAAATTTTCCCTCTCATTTATTATTTTTATCTTTTCTGGCTAGGCTATCATTTCAAAAGGAATTCTCTGGCTTTCCGACAAATTCTTAGTTGTCCTGCTGTGTTTGGTAAAGACAGAGCCATGAATTCATTAGTCCACCTATCTAATATATTATATATATTATTTATGTTATATTCACAAACACCTACATGCATATACACACATACTTCTGAATGGAATACCCAGAGAAACCTGCTTTAAAATGCCTTTTGGGAAGCGTCCTCTTCCCTCCTTTGTGCTTGTGAACATTCTGTACTATCCAGAGCTGAAATCTCCTCTTGGTGAGGTGCCTCAGCACAGTGACTTTGTGGCAGACCACCTGTTTGTGGCAGAGAGCGCTCCATGGAGGTACATCACGCTTGCCAGTGGTTGGCAGAGCAAGCAAGAACCATGAGGAACAAAGGGCAGGCTGCAAGGAAAGTGGGGATGGCCATGTGGCAAGAGAAAGGGAAGAGTCTGGCAAGTTGTAAAGGCGTGTGTGTGTGTGTGTGTGTGTGTGTGTGTGTGTGTTTGTGTTATGAGGACTGTGTGGGAGGGGCTCAGAGGATGAGGTGAACCCTGAGGAGTAGGAGGAGCCAGTGTGTAGTTGAGTTCAAGGGAAGGATGGCAGTGAGCAGGGAAGAGGCTGAGGATATGGCCAAGGGAGTGGAGAAGGATGCTGGATTGTAGATGTTTTGTTTGTTTGCTAAAGGATATTGCTTTCTCTACCCAACTGTAGGTAGCTGAATATATTAGGGATTAAATAAAATAATCCAGAGATGAAAAAGGAAAGAAAAAGAAAGACAAGAAGGAAGGAAGATCATTTTTCAGAGAGAAGAAAGAGAGCTTTGGGCAAGTCTCCCCACCTAAACGTTGTAAAGTAAGAACCAACCTTTATTCTGTGGTGGTGAGGACAGGGACAGAAAGACCCATCCCAGTGGTGGTTGGGGCACTCAGAATTTAGATACTACTATTATTAAAAAATAGCTAATGATTACTTCGTGCTTCCTAGAGATACTTTGTTAAATACTTTATATTACTTTTCTCATTTAATTTTCACCACAACTCTCTGAAGTGATATTTATGTACATTTTACATGTGGAGAGACTGAGGTATGAAGAGACTTAAGTGACTTTCTAAGGTCATAGAGTTAATAAGTGGCTGAGCAGAATTCAGGTCCAGGGGAACGATTCCTAGACCTTGGACTCCCAATCCTGAATTACTTTTGATGCATTTGTCTCAAAGCAAAAACAACAAAAAACCAAAAACACCCCCCATCCACAAAAAACAAGTCAGAAACTAGTTCAGCAGCACATGATGCTTATATTTGCTTTGCTCTTGAGCTTATAAGATGACACCATTTTCCATTATGCATGAGGGAATTACCTGGCACCTGGTGAGTACATTACTCAATCAGCGAGCTTCTCTTTGTGTTTTTTTTTTAAAGCTTATCTTGCCCATTTTATTGTTTCTGAGCTGCCACAAGAATATAAATGATTGCAGACAGAGTAGGCAGGGACCTAAATTCATTAGTTTGTGATTTCTGAGCCTCAGTTTAGTTACTCCATGAGTAAAGCAAAAATAGATCAAGATATTTCTCAGATGACTATTGCCAGCCATAAATTTTAAAGGTGATTGTTTTGAATTTCTTAAAATCTGGAGTGTACTAAAATCCTACAGTTTGGGGGAAAATGGATTAGTTCTTCATCAGGACCTGGGACATTTGTAGAGTGTCATCTTAATTCTGGCTTCTCCCAAAATTGTCATCCATTCACCTTAGCTAGCCAAGAACACAGGGGTCTCTTCTTGTATTTCTTGCATAAGCAACATCTTAAATTCCCCTGTTCACTAGCATTTTGCTGATCAGACACATAGTCCACATTGGTGTTTAAAGAAATTTGTCTCCCCTAACAGTTTGCATATCCCTCTTGTGCACACTCACCTCCAAAACACCAGCCATCCTTGAGAGTTTACCCAGCTTGTTAGTGATTTTCAAAGAGTAAAATTTGCTTTTTATAAATAAAGCAACCTTAACAAGGCACCTGGGTGGCTCAGTCGGTTAAGGGTCTGCCTTTGGCCCATTGCGATGGAGTCACACATTGGGGTCCCCGCTCAGCATGGAGTCTGCTTCTCCCTCTGCCCCTCCCCATTCTCATCCTCTCTCTTACACTCTCTCTCTCTCTCTCTCAAATAAATAAAATCTTTTTTAAAAAAGAAAATAATAAGTAAATAAAAAGTATAGAATGTTAGATGAGAAAACTGAATCTAAAGGAGAGAAATAGGCAAGATAGGGAAGGTGGGGGGTGGGGAGGGAGGCTTCACTTTGAGGAGATGACTTTTGAGTGAAGACTTGAAGGAGATGAGGGGTGAGCCCTGCAGTGATCTGCAGGAAGAGCTCTCCAGACAGAAACAAAATGATCACATGGGAGCCTGCCTCTCTTTTGAGTCACAGCAAGAGTGGATGGTGCATCCGGGTGGGACAGCAGAGGGAGGTGAGGGGAATGGGGGAAAGGTAGAGCCATTAATGTAGAGTTTCATGGGCCTTTGTGGGGACTTGAGTGACAGGGAACCTTGGGAAGGGTTTTGAGTCAAGGAACAATTCCACTGAGTTTATTCCTTTAAAAAGGATCATTCTGGGATGCTGAATTGAGGAGGAACTGTAGCAGAGGAGGAAGGGCAGCAGGGGTGAGATAGGAGGCCACAACACAATATGGTTGGCAAAGGACAGTGAGTTAGACCACGGGGATATCAGATTTTAATGTTTTGAAGATGGCCTGTGGTGGGGGGGGGGCGGGATGGCCTCAAGGGTTCTGTTTTGAATGACTTGGGGGATACAGTTGTCATTTATTGAGATGGGGAAGACTGCAGGAAGAGGAGGAGAGTATAAGGAGCTCAGTTTGATGTTAAATTTCAGGGAACTGTTGGGACATGTGCAGGGATTTCTGGTAGATACTTGGGTGTAAAAGTCTGGTGTTCAAGGCAGAGGTCTAGGCTGGGAATATAAATGTTATCTATATGCTAACAGTATCAGGAGTAAGTGTGTTCAGAAGTCCATGGAATGTACTAGGTAATGCAGAAAGGAAAGAAGCAGTGAGTGATTAGGAAAAAATTAATGTGCGTGTTGTAAGGTTTGTGTGACTTTCAACAAATCTCTATTTTCATACTCCGTTTTCCTGTCTGAAGAATGTAGAAGTAAATAGTGTCAGATGATCCCTTTCATGGACTAAATGATCTCAAGGGCCCTGGTCATTTCTAAAATGTAAAGTTTAATGTTTCTGATTTTTTTTTTCAATTTTCAGGCAGTGGAGCTCAGATACTTTAATCTGAGGTCAGTAAGAGTATTTCTGAGAGCTGTTGTATAGTCATTTGTGAATAGGTGCTCACAGGTACTGTCTCTGATGCTAGTCTTTGTACAAACAGAAAATCAGGCCAGAAGTGCACCCACATGCTCCTGTACACAGACATTCTGATAATCCCTTTTTATCAGTTTGATTTTTGCACCTTCCCACTCTCTCACATATATACATACGTACACACAGACTCACACGCAGATAGTCACTGAAAGCAAAAACATGTTGAGACCCTCACTGCAGTGGAGATTTTCCTGCTCTGTGCTCTTTACTGGGAGGGGAGATGCTTAAAAGCCTGAGGACCAGTGAATGGTAGAGAATTTACCTGTGAGGCTGCTTCATTCACATGCAACAGAAGCATTCTGTGTACATGTACCTTTTCTTTACATTTGTTAGAAATCAGTCACAAGTCAGACTTTACCTCATATTTCAGGAATCTCAGCCCATGGATCTTATTATCTTCCCTTGAATTAATGGAAGCCAAACCTCCACAAGATCTTTAAAGTTTCAGGAACAGGGCTGGGCACCAGGTCCAGTTCATGACAGAGGACAAATGCGCTCCCTAAACTGCTAGTGAAGAGTGACTGACTTTAGGGGAGGGGAATAATCGTTGAGTACTTAATTCAGGTAGGCACTACTGGGTGCTTCACGTGCATTGTCTTGGTTTCATCAATCCTTACATGAACATGGTGAGGTAGATGCTATTTTGTCTGTTGTGTAGATAAGAACCCGAGGCACGAACACCTTAGTTTCCTTGCCTTGGGTCATACCAGCAGGGCTGGTAAATTTAGGAATTTGTGCTCTGGGGCCTCCAAGTTCATGTTTATCCCATGACACACATTGTAATTTGTGGGGTGTACAGGTAAGGAGAGCCAAATTAGGAGAGTGGGGTCTGCCTCAGGGGATCTGAAAAGGTCCAAGTCTTTGCTGGAACTTTACCAGTGTGTGCTGTTCAAGTGGCTTCCAGGGCTTAGGGAACAACTGGGCTGTACATTATTATCCTCCAGACTATTACTAATGCTTTTTCAAATCCACACAAACATACCTGCGGATATTTTTTCTTTTTTAAGATTTTTTTTTATTAATTTGAGAGAAAGGGAGAGCATGCACAAGTGAGGGAGAGAAGCAGAGGGAGAGGGAGAAGCAGATTCCCCACTGAGCGGGGAGCCCAATGTAGAACCTGAGATCATGACCTGAGCCGAAGGCAGCTGCTTAACCAACTGAGCCACTCAGGTGCCTCTCATGCAGATTTTCTGCAGATTTAATGTATGTCCCCTTTGTCATGCAAATGTGTGAGCATTACTTAGCCAGCAATCCAGGAACCACTGTGAAATCTAAAAAGTCCCATCTGAAAATCTTCCAACACTCATAAAGCTAATACAAATGCATTTGAGAATGGAAGGGACTGTAGGGGAGTGCAAGGGCCTGAGATAAAGGTGGGATGAGTAGGCATCACGCAAAGGCCCTGCTGTTGCTGTTGGCTGTGTCTCTGCTCACATGCACACTCATGCATGCACGTGTGCACACACCTGCAACCAAGGTAAGAGACTTACCTTTTCTGGGCCTTGATTCACAAGAAGGCAAAAGAGCTCAGGCAATCTCCAATTTCTCTATATTACGAGATTAATCCGAGATTTAAATTAGAGATGGGGCAGTGTTTTATGACGTTACACACATGTAAAGGTCTACTATGGTGGTTGCATCAACCCTTTTAGAATTAGGTAACTTTGTATTATAGTTAAAAATCAGCAGACTCAATTATCCTGGTTTTAATCCCTGAGATAATTATTGTAACTCCACTTATTTTTGTTCAGCAAACTAAATATAAAAAGAATAATTTGTTTTCCTTCATATGTTAATTTTCTTCTGGAGTGCTGAGAAAAATTTGAACAAATATTTTTTCACTTGAGACAGATTTGAGTAAAGTACTTTTTTTTTCTTTGACTCAAGGGAACTGAATTCCAGAGATATTTCCAATGAGAATGGCTTGATGAAGCCAAGGCAAACAACCAGTGCCCCTCCAATTATACCTCTGCAACATGAGTCATTTATCCTTTTCTGTACATGGTCAGTTTTCTTTCCTGATTTATGGCAGTTATCTTATAGTGTCCTATTACCTGTGTTGGTGCTTCCTGTTCCAGTGTGAAGTATTAACCTTCTGTCTAAGAGAATCCCAAGACACCAAAAAACATCCCATTCATCCTCCTCCTCCCTGTTTTTCTTTTCATGTTCCTTCTTGACTCATTTCTAAGAACAAGTTGTAAAGTTGCCAGGACAGTTCTCTTTTAACACTCCAGTGATTTCATTCTTTACTTTGGTCCAGGATAACGGTCCATGCCATCTACAGCTTCATTCTTAGCGTCTACCTCCCTTTCAAGTCTACATTGAAATTTTAGCACTTCTAAGCCTTCTTAAGTCCTTGCTAATAACCCCTTTTGGGAGAAGATATAAACATGATCTTAATCTAACACACTTTCATATCTTTTCCTTGTTAACCAAACTTCTATCCAAAGATTATAGTACATCAGTAGGATTCCTAATTAAAAAAATTTCAAAACTAGCCCAAAGGAGAGATTTTCTCACAAGATTATTTTTTATTATACCCAGAAATCATTCTGTAAGGAGATACTTTTATGTTGTGCTGATCAAAACTCACATTTTTTGGTCATGTTTCTCAAATTCTGCTTGGCTGTATCCTGGCCTTTTCTTTCCTTGGTAGTAGATTGATTCAGTGGTATTCTTACTTATTTTCCTTATTGAACACTTAGTTCTGATATTAAAATCAGTTTGACTGTGGTCGTTTGTCTTTCAGGGAATCTGTTCATTTCAGGTAGTTGCTCTTCCAGGTAAATGGGTGACTCTGATGGATAACAGCCACACAAGTAGAAGTGACATTGCATCTGATTTTTTTTTTAAGGATTTATTTATTTATTAATGAGACACACACACACACACACAGATAGAGAGAGAGAGAGAGAGAGAGAGAGAGAGAGAGGCAGAGACACAGGCAGAGGGAGAAGCAGGCTCCATGCAGGGAGCCCGACGCGGGACTCGATCCGGGGTCTCCAGGGTCACACCGTGGCCTGAAGGCGGCGCTAAACCGCTGAGGCATCCAGGCTGCCACATCTGATTTTATTAATGTGCCCAAGGAACCATTAAATGTGCCTGAGGGATGTAGCACTTTACTGTCTATGTAGAATGTAGATAGAGCAATAGGTAGAGGGTGATTTAACATGGGAAAACCCTAATGCCATTCCAGACATATTAAATGCTGGATAAGATATGAAAGAAAAGATTTTTAAGTACATAGCTGAACTCAAAAGCAAATTGGAGAAATCTTCAGGTGCCAGCAGCCAAACAGGACCCAAAGACATAGTTGTTAGAAAGAATAGAAGCTACAGAGACCCACAGGGCTATCTGGACCTAATCTGTGCCCTAGGAAATGAAATTTTTAGGTCTGGATCAAGGAATCAGGGCTGTGAACATAATGGAAAGATGGACCTGAGCCTGCAGCAAAAAACCCAAAGCTAAGTTGGAGACTTCTTGTTTCTGCGTGAGTACCTGCAGATCTCTGCCCATCAGAGTTGACATGTGACATGGGAGTAGACGTCTTGTTTTGGTTCTGGGGTGAAGAAAATGGTTGCTTGAAACAGAAGCTAACAACTGCTGGACCCATAGGTAGAGGCCTGACTCTATACTGAGTTTAGTTAGAAGCCTAAGCAAGAACATAGCAACAAATGATTCTACATCTGATAGGACTTCCAGAGACGAGCAGCGAGCCCACAAGGCAGGTAAAACATTCAAAGAGACAATGGCAGAGAGTTTCCTAGAACTGGAGAAAGTTTTGAGTCCTTAGTTTGAAAATAGACACTGAATCTGAGTTATAATATTTTGGATGCTGTAGGGGCACAAGGAATTACTAAGGTGTATCCATTCCTCTGTTGATGGAGAAAATAGCCTCAAGTCCTAACAGACATTTTATTATTTTTACTCATTTTGAATTTCCAGAGAAAGGAATTCAATAACTGTCCATGGTAATATATTAAAACATCTCATAAGAACATCATGGAGTCATAAGAGATTTGGGGCTGGAAAACATTTTGTATGTCTTTGAATCTACTTATACAGTTTATTCAAGTGAGGTCTAGAAAACTTGTTTGGACTACTCATGGCTTTGGAAAGATGAGACTGGAACCTGGTTAAAATTGAATATTAAATAGTATACTATTTGAAAAATATAAGTACTGGATACATTTAAGGGCTGAACACCAGACCATGGCTGCTGGCTGCTGGCTGCTGGCTGCTATACCCTTCCTGTGTATGATGAGCAGAATGGCCTGCCAGTAGCCAAAACCTCTTTTATAAAGGATAGCTGTTGGCTTTTTCTTCAGCTAAAAAGGCTTTAAAAAAATTATTCTCAGTCTTGCTGATTGTTTTCTGAGGTTCTTGAAATTACTGATCTTAAAGAATCAGTATAAAATATACATAGAAGCACCTCCTCCTGTCTGTGTGCTTTTGAAGTATTGAAGATTAATATTGAAGATTTAGCTTGTATCCAGATTTATAACTCCTCATCATATCTGTATTAGTTTACCAGAACACAAAAATTGACTCTTGCCTACCTAGATTTAAGTGCTTTGATAATCTAGTTATAAAGTCTGTTTGTGGTATATTAATTTTATGTTGAATTATTCATTTTTATATTCCATGTCAGACCTTGTTTTCAAGGGTGTTTGAGAATTCTAGTATTTCATGTGTATTTTGTTTGGTACTAGTTCAAACCTTAATTCAGATTGTCTACAGTTGGGAAAGGATTTTCAATGGATTGCCAGAAAGGATATATGATTAATATTCTTTTTTCCTAATAAAGGAAAAAAGGAGTAAATCTCTCTCTCTCTCTCTCTCGTGCACATACACACACACACACACCCCACACACACATGCTTGTTGCCTTCCAAAGTGTTTGGTTAGGTGCCTATCCCCATAGCATATTTAGCAACTGCACTTAACAACTGCAAGAGATAAAAGTAGGATATGAATTAAATAAGACTTGTAGGTTTTGATTATTTATTTTTACCAAATCAAATCCAGTCTAGCTGCTAGTTAAGATTACATTCTCATTTGATATTTAGATTGGCATATTTAATACTATTTATATAAATTGTGTGTGTGTGTGTGTGTGTGTTTCCTCAACCAGTGCCTTAAAAATATGAGCACTGCCAAAACATAATTTATCAAGAGCACATTCAGACTGCTTTTAGTGAAGCTGTGGAGAAAATTGAATGTTATTAGTGATTGAATCACACTAAGTTGCCCTGAATCCTCTTGATGTCTTATGGCAAAGAATGCAATAAGCTATGCATGTGGATTCAAAACCAAACAAACACCAATAACCCTTCAAATCATTATTGTAAGCTTTAGATAGGACAATATTTTAACTTTTTCAATGAACTATATTTGTAGTAAATATGAATTTAGGGTACTTTCAAGAGTTTGTCTTCCTTTGGAAGCTTTTTCTTTCCTGACAACCCCCCCCGCCCCGCCCCCCGGTACTGATCTTAGAACATGTCTCCCTTTGAAGTCAGCAGGAATCTTGGGACTTGGATCCACACACAGGATGAGAAAGAGAAAGGGAGCAATGAAGCCTTGGTGATTGGTCCCCACCAGAAGGCTCACTGGGAGCTGGACCTTGTGATGGCTGTGACATCATTGCAGAGTGTGAGTTCACTTATTGAGGGACTAGCAGGGAAAACACCTTTTAATGAGGCCAGAGTCCATTTCTAGATTAAAATAACATTTTCTTCAGGAAGATGGAATTTGAAGAATGATTTTTTTAAAGCAAAGAGGTTTTTTTTATTATTTATTTATTTATCCATGAGAAATACAGAGGCAGAGACACAGACAGAGGGAAAAGCAGGCTCCCTGCGAGGAGCCCGATGCGGGACTGAATCTCAGGACCCTGAGATCATGACCTGAGCCAAAGGCAGACACTCAAACACTGAGCCATCCAGGTGCCCCACAAAAAGGTTTTTTTTTTTTTTAAATCAGAATATTTCTTTTATTCTTCTGTGGAAGTGTCTGAGACACTATGTCATTGCTCAGCATCCTTACTGTTTAAACAATATAATGATATAAAAATTTTTCCCCTGGGCTTTTCAATGTACACAGCTGCTGTGTATGCTTTATTGTGTACATCTCCCTAATGCTTTATATTGAGAGATACTGGGTTTTCATATATCTGCTTCATTTGGATTTATGCATTTTGGGTCATTCCTGATGACATAGTTCAATACCTCAGAGACTTTCTTATATTGTCCAGTTTATATCAAAAGAGAAAGAGACACGGTGTTTGTTTAAAGAAAGGTTTATAGAAATATTATCAGGAGAAGTATTCATTTTAGTTGGAAATTGGAAGAGGCTGAGAGCAAGTTGTTAACTCACAATTGCTTAAGTACCAAAGGGTAAACTTTGAAATAAATTTATTTTAAAATGACTCTTTTACAGTATGTTAGCAAAGTCAAGAATCATAGGGAGTTGTACATAACTAACATACTTTAGAAAATCAGTTTCTTGGGATGGCTGGGTGTCTCAGTGGCTCAGTGTCTGCCTTTGGCTCAGGTCATGATCCTGGGGTTCTGGGATTGAGTCCGTATCGAGCTCCCTGCAGGGAGCCTTCTTCTCCCTCTGCCTATGTCTCTGCCTCTCTGTGCCTCTCATGAATAAATAAATAAAATCTTTTAAAAAAAAGAAATAAAGAAAATCAGTTTCTTATATTTCCTGACTTACCAAATAGACGAGATGATATGAAAAATCAGACTTAAGGTCCTCATGGATTCTTCTACTCAACCCTTTGCTGCTTTAAACTTCATCAGATAATTAATAAACAAATTGAGATAAATTGGAACAAAAACACAACCACTGATTTTAAATGAACCATAGAAATCAATAAATAGCAATAGTGCCAATTATAATTTTTTTTCTTTAGGATTAACTTAACAGTTGTTATTACAAAGAGATGTTTGACTATCCAAATACAAACTAGTGTCCGAGTGTGTGAATATAAGTCCATTAGACTTTTAAATATAGGGGCTCTAAAGTCAAAGAGGCCTAGAACACAGATGCTTGTGGGAGCTAAATCACATAAGCACATAAAAGGACATAATGAAAACGGTTACGTGATAAGGATTGTTGGAAGATTTGATAAGCAAAGTTAAGGCTAAATGTTGGAGTGAAAGGACTATCTCCTTAGAGCAGACTGCTGTTGAAAAAATTGAGATGAACATAACATCTAGCCTCCCCAGTGTGATTTATTAGGACTATGATTTGGTGATATGTAAAGTATTTAAAGTAGTAATTGTATCATAATTAGGCAATTACAAGATTTAAATAAAAGAACATGGTATTTTATTTTTCCTCAAAAATAGATGTTTACCCTCCAAAGTATGATCCTTCCCTATTTCATTTAGCTGTAACCCAAAGACAGTGTATTGAAATAATGTTATTTGTTTATAAAGATACTTGACTATTAACAGCTGGTAAATTGATAAACTAGTTGGTACAAGTGGTATCAGATTTCTCTTAGATCTGATTGCTGGTAGACTTAGGAGAGGACTGGGGAACCTGCTGGTTAAAAAAACAAGTCCATATTACCCAAGCAATCTACAGAGTCAATGTAATCCCTATCAAAGTACCAATAGTTTTTTTCACAGAACTAGAAAAAATAGTTGTAAATTTGTGTGGATCCACAGAAGACTCTGAATAGCGAAAACAATTTTGAGAAAGAAGAACAAAACTGGAGAAATTATGCTCCCTGGTTTCAAACTATACTATGAAGATATATATAAATAAAACAGTATGGTACTGGCACTAAAATAGACACATAGATCACTGGAGCAGAATGGAGAACCCAGAAATAAACCCAACTTATACAGCCAATTAATGTATGACAAAGGAGGCAAGAATATACAATCTCTTTAACAAATGGTGCTGGGAAAACTGGACAGCTACATGCAAAAGAATGAAACTGGACCATTTACTTGCCCCTATATTTAAAAAACCTCAAAAATGGATTAGAGAGCTAAATGTGAGACCTGAAACCATAAAAATCCTTGAAGAAAACCTAAGTGTTGGCTTTAGCAGTCTTTCTATGGATCTATTGCCTCCGGCAAGGGAAGCAAAGGCAAAAATAAATTATTGGGACTACATCAAACTAAAAAGCTTTTGCATAGGAAAGGAAACTATCAACAAAATGAAAAAGCAACCTACTGAACAGGAGCCCTGAGATCATGACCTAAACAAAGGCAGACATAACTAAGCCACCCATGTGCCCCTAGATTTAACATTTTATATACCTTGTTATGGATAACTAAACTTATACTACTAAATTTTTTCGTATCTTAGTTTATCATGAATTAATAGTAGTTTTACTTTTCCACATATTTCTTTAAATTTTATTTTATTTTTTAAAGATTTTATTTATTCATGATAGACACAAAGAGAGAGAGAGAGAGAGAAAAGCAGGCTCCATGCAGGGAGCCAGGTGTGGGACTCGATCCTGGGAATCCAGGATCACACCCTGGGCCAAAGGCAGGAGCTTAACCACTGAGCCACCCAGGGATTCCCTGAAATTTTATTTTAGAATATGGGTTATTTTGTAGAATCTTAGTAAACTATACTCTTAATTATTTTGCATTTGGCTATGTCTTGAGAACTTGGTTTCCTTTAAAACATGTGTGCTAAAATCTTGCCAAGTTGCATTGTTTAGCAATAGCAGTATAAATGTAGACTGAACTTCTGGGTATTAACCATGCATCTTGTAGCTAAATGTTGTATATAGATTATGTGAGAGGTGCAAAGTAGGAAAGAAGATGTTATTTTCAAATTTATATTCTTAAAATATCATACTAGTTAAAATGTCCACTAAAAAAATGAAAGGAATGGTTGTAATCTAGAATCTCGTTGCCTCTCTCCCATCACATGGGAACAGTCTAGTCCCACATTAGGCCTTTGAATTATGATGTTGGGGAAATGACTTTTAACTTAGTGGAAATTTCAGATTATAAATAATGTTCTCCATTCTGGATTTTTCTCACATAGGCATTTTGAGAATTATAATTTATTGAACTAACTAAAAAGGGGAATATATTCCCCTTTTTAGTTAGAGGAATATTGCTAGAGGAACATTGCTAGAGGAATATTGCTCTAGTTTATGCAAATTTGAGATGAAAGCCTAAGTTATAAAAAAAATCAATTGAGGCAAGATGAAGGAAGTTGAAAAATACATACATTCACACACCCACACACACCTATATATACACACTGATTATACAAAGAAGGAAGTGTGCGTGTGTGTGTATTCACCAAATATTTCTTTATTTAGAAGACTCAAGAGCACCTAGAATGTAATTCCATTCACAGAGATTTAGTTCTAGCATAAAGCATCCAAACACAATGCATGTAGGTATTAACTGTTTAAAAATGTTTCACAGGTCCTATCGAATATTCTTAATGCATAAATGATTATTGTCATGGCATCAACACCACAAAAACAATTAATATGCATGTAGGCATACTTGTTTATGCGTTTGTGTATCTGTTCTAAATTTGCTTTACTTAATGAAAACTCAGGATATTCATCTGATGAAAATGACCGTATTTTATATTTCATTTTTTGTTATAGTTAGTTTTGCTATAAATAGATATAGACAGAAATAATGTAATTGGAAAACAGAAAAAGGAAATGTTATGCTAAAAAATCTACATCAGTGTGGAAAAAGAAATTTCAGGGGAACAAATGCCATAGCAATTATAACTCTTCCTAAGTAACATTGACATTGTAAGAAGTCACACTAAATTATTATTGAATAATATATAATATATAATAATTTCTCATGGTAATATATATCTGCTAGAGGCAAATTACAGCTTCACTGAGAAATTTAATTTTTACATATTTTATGAATAGAATATTTCCATTATAAAGCTCAGGATTTTACTTATGTCACTGTACTTGTTTTTTAGGGCAACTATAACAAAGTACCACAGCCTGGGTAGCTTAAAGCAACAGAAAAGTATTGTCTCAAAGTTCTGGAGGCTAGAAGTCTGAAATCCCCAGGGCAGGGTTGATTCCTTCTGAGAGCCATGAGGATCTGTTCCAGGCCTCTTTCTTTGGCTTACGGATGGCTGTCTCCTCTGTGTTGTTTCTTCACATTGTCTTCCCTGCATGTGTGTCTTTGTGTGCAAATTTCCCCTTTTTAAAAGGACACCAGCCCTATTGGTTTAGAGGCCGCACTAATGACGTCACATTAACTTGACTACCTCTAGGTAGACCCTATGTCCTAATAAGGTCCCATTCTGAGGTTCTAGGGGTTAGGACTTCAACATATGAATTTTCGGAGTGGTACACAATTCAACCCATAACAGCTGCCATTGTTTTGTATTCGATGCAAGAAAGTGCTTCCCTAATAGGGTTAAAGGAATTGAGTATGTTATAAGATATAATGAGTCGCAGCTAATTTCCTTGAGATTTCTGAGTGATAGAGTATATGTAAGAATGAACCATTTGTGTCTGTTATTGAATTTTTAAATGCCAGGTGCCTGAGAGGACTTGGAATAAATTAATTCATTTGGGGAGTTATTCTATTTCCACAGCTAGTGTTTAGAAGATTTACTAGACTGACATGCAAGCTGGAATACTTTGTATTATCTAAAATGCCTTTAGCATACCACTTACATTTCATGGGGAGTTCATGAAAGCCAGATTTTTAGTAAGCTTCTACAAATAATTCATCATGAATGAAAGGCAGTCACGTCCCACAAGCCCTTACTTTTCCTTATCATGAGTTGTTTTTGTTGTTACTGTATTATCTCTTTGCATCTGAGATAAATGCTTTGAGAATTTCATCAAAAGCTTAATATACTACAATCATGTTTTCCTCTAATGTACAGATCACTATGGAACCAGAGTTCTCAGATATTATATATCAACTTTATTGTTATTTGGTTGTAAGGTACATAGTAAAGTGTAATAATTTCAAGAGACTGTAGAAGCACTTGCATTAAATATTAAACATTTAAATGAGGAAACACTGATTAATTCATAATATTCTGAGCAGCTCATGAATGTTTAATATGCATATCTTGCCTCGATTGGATATTATTTAACTGGAACCATGGTCATTGTAAGACTATTCAGTTACCATTTTTATTTGCAGGCCCAGTTTATAAAATGTCTCATTCTGTTTTAGGTACATATTATTTTGAACTTGCCATGATTTTTTTCAGTTTATAAGCTAAAGCTGATTGAAAAATTAAAGGTTAATGATATCTGTTACATATTTTATACCTATTTATCTTTAAAAGTAATAGTGGAGGTTAAGTTTGCATAGTCTTAAAAAGTAAAAGTACATTAGTGATACCTTTACATAGATTTTACTTTTTAAGGCATTTAAAAAAAATTCTTTCTGTAGGTATTGCTCAGCATCTATTACACACTCAGCACTGGGGTTACAGTCAGGAATGCCTAAGACAGTGTCATGGCTTCATGAAGTTTATGGTCTATGAGGAATTTAGAGATCGAACAAATAATTACTCAAATAATTATTGAATTACAGGATGGTAAGCGTCAAGTAGGAGGAGTGTGCGATTTTGTGGGAATATGTAATGGAGCTCCTGGCCTGGTCAGGGTGGATTAGGGAAGCTTCTTTGAGGAAAAACAATTATGATATGACTTTCAGGCATTATAACCCTTGGTCAGGCAAAGAACTGGAAGGGAAGACCACACATAAAGGCTTGAGGGCCAAGAGTCTGGGAGAGGAGTAAATTGAATCAAATTTGAAGTCCAAAATAATATCATAGCTGAGAATGATTTTTCCTCTGTAGGTTAGGATTAGCTGTTGCAAACTGTCTGAGAAGGGTGCAGGATCATCGTGTAATCTCAGTTTGTAATAATGGAGGGGGAGTACTCATGATCAAGACCGACCCTGGGTAAAAGAGTAACATTACAGGATTTCTTTGGCAGGGTTGGAGGTGGGGAAGAACTTTCTCACATCAGTCAATTTGCAGTACTTTCCCCTGGTCGGTTTTTTTTGCGAGCTTCCCCACCACCCTGGGAATTCTTAGTATTTGACAGTGTAGTTCAGAGATTTTTGCTGTTTGCATCTTGTCTTCTCTTTATGCGACTGGGCTTAAGAGTTATCATAGTTCTTGTAATTCTGTTTTGGGGGTGAACTGGGGCACTGGGGCACTGTAGACCAGGGAGAGGACTTTCTTTCCCTGAGTATGATGGGAGCCCCGGGAGGGTTTTAAGCAGACACACAAGGGAATCTGTAAGTTTTAAAAAAATACCTGGGGGCTGGGAATTTTGACTTCTCAGGGAACAGCCATGGAGGACTCCCCATTCAGTGGCTTTAGTGAAGTTATAGGGTCCTATTATCCCAAACTGACACAGACACAGGGTGGTTTCCCACACCCAAAGCTCAGACAGTGTTTATTCATTCTTCAGTGTTTAGTCATTCATATTGGAGCCTGCAAACCTTAGGAGTGAGGCTACTCATGGCTCATCTTGCCACATTGGGAGCCAAGTCAGATCATTACCTGAGAACCTGCAAATTTGCACCTGAGAGAGTTTTGTCAGGGATTCATCTTCAAGAGATAGGGGACTAGCTGTATCACATCTGGCTTCCTAAAGTCCTCCCTTGCAAGATAGCCCTAAAGTGCCCTCCTTTTTCTTCTCAGCCCTGATTAGTGCCACCACCAGTGAGGATTCAGAGGGCTCCTTGATGGTCACAATGGATTCATTGAATTTGGGTTCAAATACTGTATCAGTTCCTTACTTAAATCATCCTTACTTGAACTGGACTTGAATATTTCTAGACTTCCCAGTCTTATTCTGTAACCCCTTGGCAGATGACCAACTGTAGTGTTCTTTTTTTTTTTTTTTTTTTTTTTTTAGAGGGAGAGGGAGTGTGCACATCCACGGGCAAAGGAGCAGGAGGTGGAATGGGCAGAGAGAATCTTTAAAAAATTTTTATTTTATTTATTTGAGAGAGAAAGCAAGTACAAGCAAAGGCAGAGGGTGAGGGAGAAGCAGACTCCCCACTGAGCAGGGAGCCTGATGCAGAGTTCAATCCCAGGACCTTGGGATCATGACCTGAGCCTAAGGCAGGTGTTTAACCTGCTTAACTGACTGAGTCATCCAGGCGCCCCGTAGCTATAGGGAATCTTAAGCAGACTCCATGTCTCCTCTGACATGTGGGGTCTCGATCTTACAACCCTGAGATCACAACCTGAGCTGAAATACAGAGTTAGTTGCTTAACTGACTGAGCCAGCCCGGTGCCCCATACAGTATTTATCCTTGGGAGAGAACATGGTGTCAGAGCTCTTTCTTCCCAGTACTTCTGCTCTCCATGAAGTGATAAATCTGGCCCAAGAATCCTAGTCACTGTTTACCTACTGTCCACCATGCTCCTATAACTCTCAGCAGAAAGATTAGAGTTATTTTTTTTAAATTTTTTTATTTATTTATGATAGTCACAGAGAGAGAGAGAGAGGCAGAGACACAGGCAGAGGGAGAAGCAGGCTCCATGCACTGGGAGCCCGACGTGGGATTCGATCCCGGGTCTCCAGGATCACGCCCTGGGCCAAAGGCAGGCGCCAAACCGCTGCGCCACCCAGGGATCCCAAGATTAGAGTTATTATTAAGGATTGTTAATTTACTAATAAGACTTTCTATTATCAGTACCAAAACTACATGGTCTGTGGTTTAACTTCTCATGGTTTTCTCTCCAGTCTCCTTCAGTAAGCATTTCTCATGTTTCTGGGGGCAGTTGGCCCATTCCAAGAGTTCCAGTACCTGCTTGATCACAAGCTGCACGGCAGTCATCAAATCCCCAGGGGTCTGGTCTCAGCTAGGGTGTGGGACTGAGACCTTAAGCCAGTCTGACCAGGTCTAACATTATTGTGCCAGGAAGGATTCTAAATTTGAAGGAAACCGTTGTCTATAGAAATGGCAGGAAAACTAGTGATTACTAATTTATCACTTCTGAAAGGAATTTTTAAAGACTTTACATTTTGTGAACTCACAGTAGCATTTAGTTCTCTGGCTGGCATAGTTAATCTTCAGGAGCGTATTCTCCCCAAATTTGCACATCTTGAGTGTAACCTCAGGAAGGTCTCATTAAATTTCCATTGGTACGCTATTAACATCATGGCTTCCCAACTTCATTAAATCTCATGCACAAAGCTTTGCATGGTTATTCTAACAGGCTGGTGGTCAGGATTAAAATGTGTCTCTGGATTAAGGTTCTTATCACAATTTTAACCCAAATTGTGCTGCATGCCCCATTTATCTGCAACTTGGTACTTACCCCACCCCCTCTTTAACTTGCATCATGACCAAGGTTAAAGCCTTCCTTCCTTCTCTCTTGCAAGAAAGAAAACCTTTCTCTATTGAAAGGTGAAAGTTAGGATTGCAATGGTATGATTCTTTTTATCTTTTTTACATATTGTTGATTTTATTCAATTTGGGAGAAAGTCACTCTCATAAATAAATTGTATTAAGTGTGCAGTTATTACTGGCCAAATCCGTACAGTGACACCAAAAAGTGTAAGTCTGATTTTTGGAGTTTTTATTCTTTCTTTTTTTTTTTTCTCTCAATTTTATTTATTTACTCACGAGAAACACACAGAGAGGGGCAGAGACATAGACCAAGGGAGAAGCAGGCTCCCCAGGGGAGCACAATGCAGGACTCGATCCCCGGACCCTGGGATCACACCCTGAGCCAAGGCAGATGCTCAGCCACTGAGCCACCCAGGTGCCCCTGGAGTTTTGATTCTAAAAACAATTGCAGTTGTTACTTCTATTAATTAAGAAACAAAGAAGTGGTTCTCTAATTTTAGGCCCTTAAGAATTACCTGGAATACCTATCAACATGCAGATTCCCTCAGGTCTTCCTCCCTGCCACTCCCACTTAGCCCTTAGAAATTCTGTTTTCTTAGATCTTTGGTAGGAGTTGGACTTTGGCATTACCACCAAGTCCCCTAGGTGACTCCTATATAAGTTGTATTCTGTAGGCCGCATTTTGAGAATCACCGGGTTAAGAAGTACGTCCCTTAACAGGTATTATGGATAAAAATATATTTAGTTTTTTTAGAATAGATGTATACTTAGAATGTGTAAATTAAATATAGTAATTCAGATTATATTTTAAGCCTTAGCTATATCTAAGCCAAATACTGTATATATTTTTGTTTATATATTTGATATATATACTTATATTTATATATTATTTAAATTGTGAAGTGTACATGTCAGCCTTACTTAGAGAGATATTCCTGTCTGACAAGCTCGCTCTCTGTGTCCCAGTGACCTAGTGTCCTGTGGATTTTTGACATGACCTGGTAGCATTACCAGTGGACTCATAGCTTCACTTGAATCTTTTTAGCTTTAAAAGTTATGAGCTCTTTGATTACCAGAGAAGTAATGGACAAATGTCCTTTGTTAAATGTTATAATTCTAAACATTTTCCTGGAACAAAATATTGATAGTAGTGATTTCTGGATGATGGTATTTCAAGTGATTTTATTATTTTTTTTAAACATTAACTTTTTTTTCAAAATTTTGGAATGAGTAGGCATTCCATTCATAATTAGAAAAATTTACTTTTAGTAAGCGAAAAATAATTTTCTTCTGGTTAGGTATGGCTGGAGATAGAGACTAAAAATAACCAATAGGATAAAATAAAAACAAAATAGAAAGGCAATCCTGACGAGAGAAGAAATCAGCTCTAGATTTTACTTATGAGTTTGACTAAAGGAGGAAAAAGCCAGTCTCCTTTAAAAGGGAAGAAACAGCTTGAATTCTTCTATGCCCTTTGGACAATCTTGACAATGTGTATTTGTCTTAATAAGTTCCAAATGTTTGAGCCACCATTTAGGGGAAACACAGGAGGTCTGAGATTTATGGTTCGAGTAAATGTAGTAGAAATTTCAGCATGTCTTTCTCTTTCACAGCTGTATGAAAATTCTCCCATGGTGACAGTTATGGAAGTCTGATCTCTTCTGAGGAGATAGTTTGACCCGATGGTATGGGGTAGAAAGGAAGGGAGAGGTGACCAAGGGAGTGATATCATCCAGAGAGGAAGATTTGGGCTTCAGATGTCTATTGAGTAAAACCAACCTCCACCATACTTGACCCTTGGAAAAAGAGGTTATTACTAATTTAGCAATGTAGTTTCTAGGTGAGGAATGAATCCAAAGTGTCCATCAAAGGTTACATAATGTAAAAAAAAAAAAAAAAAAACACAAAAAACCTCAACAAAGGAAGGAAACAGCTGATAACCACAGCTGATATCCTGTAAGATTACTTCATTAACAAAGTCAGCTGTGGAAATTTTTGGTTTTAGAGATCTCTTCTCTAAATTCATTATCATCCAGTCACCACCAAAGTAAGTGATTTCATTGCATGTGGAGACAAATTAGAACAATTTGAGTATACTTCAGGTTTAAGATTTGACTGACCTTTCAGGGATCGGATGAGAGATGATGTCTCAGGGTGTTCCCAGGCTAGCTCTAGAACGTGGTGAGCTGCACTGAGGAATGAGAGGTTCCCTAACAGGACGTGAGTGTGGGAATGGGAGAGCCACTGCTGGTAAGCCGTGATAATCGTGGGGCCGGAGGTTGAATCACTAACATAATATCCTCTCCAAATCTGTGTTTTTAGTAATTGCTTTCAATTTATAACCTCATTCACAGTAGGAATTTAAGTCCTATTCAATGGTAGTTTTAAGGGATTTATAATGAATCTAACAGTTTTGAACATACAACACGTGTACAAGGCAGTATTCTGAAAACTTTATGTAAACTACCTCATTTAACTCCTATAGCTCCCCTTTGCTTTCTAGATACTGTTTTTGCTTTTTAGATGGGCCTTCCTCCAACTCTAACAAATTACCAAAGCAAATACTAGATATTAATTTTTTTTGGTATTTCCTTCCATTTTTTTGACCAGGTATTTGTATAAAACCTGAGAAATCAACCTTTAACAAACGTTTTATTGATGTATATCATACATACAGAAAAGTATGAATAATGCAGGTGTATAGTTTATTGGCTTTTCACAAACTGAACACACTTGTAAACCTTTACCCAGATCAACAAGCAGCACCATTATAAATACTTTTACACAGAACTGGATCCTACTGTTACCTAGAGTTGCCCATCCTACTTTTTTCCACTTACCATGTTGTAGCCAGATATTTCCCATGTTACTACAGATTCCTCAAGAAGCAAGCTTTTTAATGGCTGTGTGTGATAAATCTTTAAGTGGGTATGCAACAATTTATGTAACCGTTCTTTGAATCAGACATTTAGGCTGTTTCAGTTTTTCATTATTATAGTATTGTTGTAGACTGTAATATTGAACATAAATCTCTGGCTGCATTTTTGATTATTTTTTAAGGATATGTTTTTCAAAGTATAATTACCAGATCAAAGTGTGTGAATATCTTATAGCTCTTGATACATATTAACAAATTACTCCAAAAAATGACTATACCAAAATTCACCAGACTTTATGAGTGGCCATATTCCAGTACTGGGTTTTCTGTGTGTGTCTGTGTGTGTGTGTGCGCACATGCACGCAAGCATATGTGTGTGTAACTTTGCCTTTTTGATAGTTACAAATTAATATCTGACAACTGTTTTAATTTTTCTTGATTATTAGTGATATTATTATTATGCTTTTGTATGTTATTGGGCAAGTTAGTTTATTTTTTCTGTTTCTTGTATGTAGAAATTGTATGTAGAAATTGTATGTAGAAATAAAATATAAAGTTATACCTTATTCAATTTAAAACATTTTCTTTGGGATATAACAGCCAATAAAACTTAAAGAGAATTTTTTAAGCTCATTAAAAGTTTGGGAAAGTGACAAAATAAGTTTTCCTTTTACAATCACTTTTTCAAAGCATGCTGCTTTAGAGAAAAATCTGTTTTAGGGAAAACAACTGTTTTAGAGAAAAATTTGTGTTTTTTTCCCTGAAATTTAAGAAAGATTGTAAATAAAATTGGAATTAAAATGATACATATCAAAGACTTTATAGTTAGCTGCTCAGTATATGGAGAAGTTATGATAGGTTGTTTTTCAGGCTTTAAAGATATATTGGATTTTTTGTTATATTGGGGAGACATAAAATATAGGAATCTTTAAAAATTTCAGGAACTGGTATTTTTTAAAGTAGCTTTTGCATGGAGGGGTGGAATTTTAAGAAAAGAAAAAACAATTCATTCAGAAAAGTGAGGATCAATATCAGTGATGTGAGAGGTCTGTTTTTCATTGCCAAATGCATCTTCATTTGCCTCTGGTTCTATCCTGAGCCTGGTTACTGAACTGAGTCTACCAGAACTGGCAGATTGCAGTGTTTTATGTAATATGGACAAATAACCTGCAGGTCTGAGCCTATTAGGATGGGGCCATTTTAACAAGTATGTTTTAATCCCTGTGTTAAAATTCTGATCTCCAGATGTTATAAGCATTAAGCTATTTTTGTCTTTTTTGGAAATAAATTTGCCAGAATATTCTCTGCAGCCTTGAATATCTGGATGTTAACTTTGAACTTAACCTGTTGTTTTTTCTTTTTTTCCAAAAAATACTTTGTTTATTCATTTTGAGAGAGAGAAAGAGAGCACAAGCAGGGGGATGGGCAAAGGGAGAGAGAGAATCCCAATCAGACTCCATGCCAAGCGTGGAGCCTGACTGGGGGCTTGATCCCAGAACCCTGAAATCATGACTTGAGCCTAAATCAAGAGCTGAACACTCAGTCAACTGAGCCACCCAGGTACCCCCTCCCTGTTGTTTATTCTTTGCTCTACATTTTGATATCAACCAAATCTAGTTCCCCTCTATTATTTCATAAGTATCTACTTCATATACATAACAGTACAGGCACAGATGACTTTTACAGTTGGAAGGGACCTTAGAGATTATATATAGTCTTTTAAATTCTCAAACCCAAATACCTTCCAGGGCCAACAGAAGCTATGTTTTGTGAAATTATCCCAGACAAGACAGTAGGAAGTGATGGTGACTATGGAAACTAAAGAGTTTGGCCCCACCTAAAAGCATCGAGTTCAAGTTTATTCAAACCCCGTGCTATCCTAATGAAACATATCCATAGCCATAGTTGGCTTGCAGGTGCCCCAGTTTGCAATCTCTCTAATCACATTTTAAGAACAAATATTCATCTTCCTAGTAAAGTTAGTATGAACAGGGTTTAGAAGCCAGGTTTTCTGATTTCTAGTTAATTGGTTAATTAGGTAGCTATACAGTGCCCACTTCTTTAGACATTTTCATATATTTATTTAATTTGTTATATACCTGCCATCTGCTTCCAAAAACATTTGAGGCTAAGAACAATAACTAAAAACCCAGGAATTAGGAAAACTGGAATGACGTTTAGCCTAAATACTTAGGATGCAGAGAAATTTCATTTACTTATAACCAAACATTTGCCAATCACTCTTTTGTGCTGGAGAAATAAGCAAGTCATGGTGATGGCTTTTTCCTTCTTGTGTGATTAGAGACGTATGTAGCTCTGGATTTCAGCCAATGGTTGTTATATGTTTAAAGGGTTAGGTAAGTCTATAGGTTAAAATGCTGGTCTGTTTGGGTCCTCTCCCAGTATAGTTGCTTCCTCAAAGGTAGTGATTCTGTGCAGCAGCAGAGGAGGCGAGCATTCTTAATCACTGCCATCCTGAGATCCCTTTATGTCTATCTATTAATGGGAGTCCCAAGTTACTGACATATCCTCTCCTGCTGTTGCCAGCCATTCTGATCTCAGAGCCAGGATATAAGTGCTACCACCACCACCAGGTGGAATAACAGGAGCACACATGTGCTGCTGGTCAGCGTAGTTGCCTAGCAACAGAGGAGGTGCTGATGTCCGTCAGTGCAATATATTCTAGTTCCAGGGTCTTGATGGACACAGTGATTACATGGGCCTTCCATGTCACCTCCAGAAGTTGTGGTTCTAAGGCTGGGAAGCTGGACTGTCTTTTGAAGCTGTATTTAGAAGTGAAAGGGTAATATAGCATATAATCATCTGGCTACATAGATAAGTATTGAAAAACAGGATTTGGGTTTCTGCCTATGGCTTAAGCTGCGAGAATAATGGACTCCTGGCAAAGGATAAACTATATCTCATGAAGACAAGAAATTATGTGCCTAACAGGCATGTGATTCTCACTGAATATGAGAAAGTGGGAGACAAATGCCTACATAAATCTGAAAAACAAACAAACAAAAAACTCCCCATAAGATATTCTATAGGATACCAGGTGTGAAGTAGAAAGAATCACAGAGGAAAAAATACACACAGTGAATATGAAATTTTAATAAAGATAATAACTTATTTCCTAGCTATTATTGGGATTTGGAGGTATCTTGCAAGGTGGGTCGCCATTAGTTTTGAAAGAGTTTGGGACAAATTCCACCATGTTGTGGTGTGGATTACTAAGTAAGGATTGTTGGGAAAACGTAAAAAACAAGCATCTACAAATAGGAGCTTTATGCTATGTCTCATCATGCCAAGGAGAGGTGGGCAGGGACTAGGGGGGTGTGGAACCCTTGGTGTAGGTTTGTGTTTCAGTGGAGGGTCCCTCCTTTCCCCTAGTGGTTCTCCCTTTTTATAGAGCAAGTGAAAAAAAAAGTCTTGTAAGTGGAGGAATAATCAGTCTGCTTCAGGCCAGGCAGTCTGATATCAAGAGTTGTCTGGAAAGTCACCTGCCCAGCCTCTGGAAACCTTGGGGCCCATGAAGTATTGTGGCCCCCAGTGGGGAAGAAAGCTCCCCCCAATTCTATGGGAAGCTAAGTTTGGGTACATCCTCCTCCTAGCTGGAGGACCCACTTCCAGCTAGTTTCCAGGCCACAGGCACTTGGGGTTTTAAACAATTCTGCTCATTGCCCCACAGGTAGAATAAAATATGTGGTTAGAATATAGCATAGAAAGGATGGATATGTTTTGTTCAAAAAGAACAGACAGTGCAACTGATACCTTAGTGCCTCCTGCCCCCATATCCAATCAGCTCACAAATGCCATTTGTTAAATTTTCAGGAATTCCATGAGCCAGTTGTTAAACACAGTGATTATTAAGAATTAATTATGTAAAGTTATCAATAAGTAAATTATATTAAGACAAAAGTGATGAACTCATCACTTCCTAATTGTTATGCTACATCTTACTATTATTTATGTTTCTTATATCTCTATGGGGGAAATATCCTATGGTGAAATAATAATGTATGGTGTGGTTCTCTTCCCAACTCAGTGTTCAGTGAGCTAGCAGCTGGTGCCTTGAATCAGCCATAGTGGGAATTTGTAGTGTTACACATTGCTCCAGAGAGGCCGTTGTTACACATTTAAATGCACACCAGTGCCCATAACCTTGAGCCTGCCATTTCATTGTGTTCCGGCACACTTCTAAAGCAATATCTGCATCCCTGAGCCAGAGGACCTTTTCTGTTGGGTTACTCTGCTCCTGTCCGTGTTCCCTCCAGGCAGGAATAAACTCTCTCACTAGCATCTCCCACCACAGCATGATGGGAATCAGCGTATAAATACCCCAGCTCCCTTCATCCTGAAGGGAGGTAATTTTGAGGCAAGTATTTTACACTATTTCCTAAAGTTTTCCCACAGGATTGATGGTAGCCTGCTTTGTATTGTACTTTCTCTTGGCTCTATGACTTCTTTCACTTCTGTGCTGATGTTCCCTCTACCTTCTTCAAGGTCCACTTCTGAGAGAGTGTGTGAAAAGGAGGAGAGTAGTGCTGACTAAGAGGCGAACTTTTGGATCAGGAAAGAGGCAGAAGTATGATATCCTGTGAGAATCAACAACAAACCAGCTAGCCAGATGGTGCACATGGAAGATGATTTTCTCATAGCAGGCAGAAAAACAAGATAGAGTAGTCATGAGGGACTATAACTGTGTTCACCTAATTCAAATTCAAATTCTACTGAAAGCAGAGCACATTCATTTAAAAAACACTTGGTAATTAAAAAAAACCCACCAAAGAATACTTGGTATTAATTTATTAGATACTATGTTCAGTGGTGTGGGGATATGATGAATAAGGCATTGCTAGTTGTTCCAAGAAGATTATAACCTACCAAGGAATGTCACATGTATACACACAAATACATTAAGGTTAGGAGATGTTAAGTTTCATATAGTTGAGTGATTGTAGCTCTTGGGAGGAAGAATGAAGGCTCGAATGGGAAGGGAGTATGATATGGTGTGCGTTATAATCAGAAATACATACTTGGTCTTCATCCCTCTCTCCGGCACAGAGCTTCTGAAACCTTGGGAACTTCCTAGGTTATGAGAGTGATGAAGATGTGTTTTGTTAATTTAATGAGGTGACTTTTGGAAGACACTTAAGGATGGAGGCTAGTTGCCAGTGGGGCAACCATAAGATTAGAAGGTTGGAACTTTCAGTTCCATCCCCCTAACTTCTGGGGAGAACTATGGGGCTGGAGATAGAGTTCATTTACCCATGGCCTGTGATTTCATCTATCGTGCCTATATAACGAAGCCTCTTTAAAAACTCAGAAGGGTGGGGTTCTAAGAGTGTCCATTTGGTTAACACATGGAGATTCAGGGAGAGTGGTATGCCTAGAAAGCATGGGCGTTCCACACGCCTTCCCAAATAATCCACCCTGTGCATTTCTTCCATCTGACTCTTGATTTGTATCCTTTAGTATCCTTTGTAATAAACCTATAACCTAGTAAGTGAAATGAGCTCTGTGAGCCACTTTCAGCAAATAAATTGAAGTCAAAGAAGAGATTTGTGGGAACGTTGGATATATAGGGCTTGGATATGTACTTTGGCCAGAAGCACAGGCAACAACTTGGATTTGGGATAGGCATCTGAAGTGGGGAGCAGTCTTGTGGGACTGAGCCTTTAACATGTGGGATCTGATCCTGTCTGGATGGATAATGTCATAGTTGAGTTGAATTACAGGACACCTGGTTGGTGTGGTGTCAGAGAATTGCTTGGTGGCATGGGAAAATACCCCCACACTGTGGAATTGGTGATCAGAATTATAGAGAGCAGCCTGAAGGAGGTAACATTTAGGGGAGACTTAGAAGAATTGGAGGGATTTCAACAGGGAAAAACAGAGAGGAAAGGAATTCTGGTGGAGAGAATAATGAGAACAAAGGCCTGAAGCTGTTTCTGTGTATTCACATTCTTGGAATTACGGGAGCATGGAACCCTATGTAAGCCCAGACACGTGGGTTGTGAAGGCCTGGAGAGAATTGTAGGAAATTCTTGGTATGCCTCCTAATATAATAAGTACTCAAGACACAGAGAAACTGTATAACATGTCTGACCCTCTGGGCAGAGGCTCCAAAGGGAATTTTATAAGACCTAAGAGGGACAGTGGCCTCAGAGCCGTCAATTCTAATTATAAATTGTAACTTATTATAATGAGGAATAAAGCAAAGACAGCCATTATCAGCTTGGATTTCAAAGACCATTGAAAAAAGGCAAAAAAGAGAGACACACACAATGAAGAAGCATAACAGGAAGAATGTTTTTGGAAAGTCCAAGCCAGCAATTCACTGAAGTCAGAGAGAAGTTATGTGTGCTAGAAGGCATCAGTGGTGCTATGGGGCCGAATTGTGTACCCCTCGCAGTCAATATGTTGAAGACCTGACTCCCAGAACATCAGAATGAGACTGAATTTGGACATAAGGCCTTTAAAGAGTTAAGTAACTTAAAATGAGATCTTTTGTGTGGGCCCTAATACAGCATGCCCGATGTCATTATACAAAGAGGAAATTTGGACACAGACATACATGTCTATACACAGAAGGGGACATAGTGAGAAGGAGCCCATCTACCAGCCTACTAGCAGAGTTCAGAAGAGACAGACCAAACCTGCCAATAACTTGATCTTGGACTTCCAGCCTCCAGAACTATGAGGACATAAATTTCTGTTGCTTAACCCACCCAGTGGTACTTATTATGGCAGCCCTAGAAAATGACTACCTTTGGCATGAAGTAAGCAATGAGCGGGGCCTTTGGCTTGGCACAGATGATGCTATCCTCATTTTTTACAGGTTCCGTATTTGTGCCCCACCACTTACTGAAATTTATTTGTAACCCCTCAAATCAATAACTGTGGTGCTTTTGCAATCACTTGCAGACATTCAGAGAGAGGCGAAACATTTGAGTGGTCGTGTGTGCGTTTTCCTGGCTAAGATTGAATGCTCTGTCATCTTGTTTCAGCACTCAGGCTGTAAACAAGTGTCCTTGTCACCATCTATTTAGTGGCGCACCTTTTGCATTCCATTTTTGAGCTTTTTATTGATAATTTTGCTATTCACTTTATTTTTTTGAGTATAATTGACACACAATGCTATATTAGTTTCAGGTATACAACACAGTGATTAGACAAGTTTATACATTATGCTGTGTTTGATGATTTTGCTGTTTACAGTGGTCCCCAAGTGGTAGTGCTGGGGTGTTGAAAGCTGTGATGTGCATTTTAGAGAAAATACATGTGTTAGATAAGCTTTGTTCAGGCATGAGGTGTTAAGGCATGCTGCTGGCCTTAATCTAAATGTTAACAAATCAATAATGTACATCAAATAAGGTTGTCTTTAAACAGAAACAAGGTGAGGTAATGATGAGTTGATGAAAATGTGACCAGAGGCTGAAAGAAACCTAGTCCTGTATGTCCCCCAGGAGCAGTGGTTCAGTATTCACTGACTTAGTGTTCCTAGTGGCTTTTTAAAAAAAATTTTGTTTATTTATTCATGAGAGATAGAGAAAGAGAGGCAGAGATGCAGGCAGAGGGAGAAGCAGGCCCCATGCAGGGAACCTCATGTGGGACTTGATCCTGGGATTCCAGGATCATGCCCTGAGCCGAAGGCAGATGCTTAATCACTGAACCACCCAGGCGTCCCCCTGGTGGCTTTATAGAACATAATATCATGTATAATGGGAAACAGGTGTATGTTGTCGGAAGGAGGTGGAAAAGTCTCACCATCCAAATCTCGTTTTCACCTTCTCAACCAAGAAGCTTATTCCAAAAGAAAAATGTAGAACAGAAGTACATGAGAGGAGAGGTGAAGCTCTAAGTAGATGAAAAGTAGTGAGATCCTAGACACTCCAGCCCTGAGATGAAAAAATGTACCACATTGTTACTGAGCCACCTTTTCTGTTTCAGAGATAGCAGAAGTGATACAAGTACTTCTGATGATAAAAATTCCAGCAACCACAGCCCATTTAGCTTTACATTGCTTTATTAGTAAATTCTAGAAATTCTAATGACCTCTACTAGCAATCAGAGAAGAGGTGTTCTAGAGCATCCAGAAAGGGTTTTCTACAAGGCATGCTATGCTAATTTATCTTAGCTCCTTACCTCCACTTCTTTTTTGTTTTGTTTTGTTTTGTTTTTTGGTATTGAGTTCATAACCTGTGTAACTTTGGGTACATCTTGTGTAAAGACATATCTGCAAGTTAAGGAACTAGTTAGCTTCTTTTCTTTATCATTAATTCACAGTCAGGACCTATAGTGGTCTTTGTTTGCCAAAAACGTCAACACAGGCTCTGACATTGGTCTTTCAGTGTGCTCCCCAAATCCACTGCAACCTTGGCTGCTCATCCTCATTCTGGATTTGTTTCTGTCCTCATCAGTGACAGAAAATTTGCTGGCACGCATGAGGTCTCCTAAGAACAGGTGTCCCATTATATCCTCATCTTGTTAAACATCATTTGCACTAGGAGGAAACTGCAGTATAATAAAAGGCAAAGTAGCTTTTTAGTGTAGTGGAATTCCTAATGTAGTTTCAACTCAATTCAATTATAATTTTTAGTCCCATGGATAGCCTTCATTGGAAATTCTATTTTCCATGAGGTATCGGAGCATTTCATGTGACTGTAATTGGTCTGTCCCAGGACCACCTACACGAAATTTATCCAAGATGAATGCTGTTAAACATGCTGTTCCTGATCTTTATCCCAATCTGATCTATAGGATCAGAATCCCCAAGGGAGTGAAAGGGAGAGGGGGAGACCCAGTGATCTGAATTTTAATAATCTTTTTAGGTGATTGAAAGTTCTAGTTGAAAAAGTAAAATAATCTGTGGGAGAAATTAGTTTGGCTAATAGTCCTACCAAATACTCATTATTTGATTTTAAGTAATAATTTTATTTATCAGGGCTAGCACTTGTAGATTATGAGTCCATCTGTGTTGAATAAATATCATAACTGATATTTTTAAATTCTATTTGAAATACTTAAATAGGCATATACAAATACTTGCAAACAAAATGTACGTTTATAAAAATGTATCTGTATGCAAGTTTACCTTCCATCCAACTCTCGTTGTCTATGGAAAGTCTTCAACTTAAGAATTTAGATTAATTTTCTAAAAAATGAACAAATCAAAACCAACAATATGCTAAGGCTAGATTAAAATTTACTTAGAAATCCTGTACAAGAAAATAAGGAATAGCACAGGTACAAAACATGTTTAGTCCTTTGCAAACTACTTTCATTAAATTTTTTTTTTACCTAATCAGTTTTTTTCCTATAATTCCAAGTCTTAAGACATTTCCTGATAAATATTCTTACCTGAAGTTTTTCTTTATCTGTGTCCTTGGAAAAATTGTCTTATAGTTATATTGAAAATGTGAATTTATATTAAACTGCAAGATATTTTAAGAAGGATTTTAAGACTCATCATTCTAAATGCCATGTTGTAAAATATAAAGTGCAAATTTTCCATTTTACAAATAGGAGAAATGTGTAATTACAATTTGATGTTATAAAAATTAGCAGTGCACTTATTCCTTTTTAGTAATTTATCAACTATCAGATGCCATCTATCAATGTAAATGTCATTTAAGTTCTATTCTTATTTAGTGATTATTCTTATCTAAAGATTTTGGAAGAGCATTTAGTTGTAGCTTATTAAAGGAGCAATTAGCTGTGTCTGTTCCTGAAAATTTCCATCACATCATTCATTAAACATTATTTTGTGAATTTCAGTGTTAGCAATTTTGGATTTTATGAATTGAATTTTGAAATATGGAGCACAGATTCTTCTGAAAAGGGACAGGAACAATTATTCAAATGTTATTTTTATAAACATGTAGACGGTTCACATTATGTCACCAGTATCAAGTAGTAGTAGCACTTACTATTTGCTCAGTGAATGGGTCGAGCAAGATACACACCCACACACACATTAGATCTGACCATAAAGTAAATGAGAATTTTCTATTTGTCCTATATAAGTTAATTATAGAATTTTATAGTTTAATCATATGTATGCCATATGTATAATTTACTCAGTATGTATTTAAATGAATTCTTTGATTTTAGCACAGTTGCTTATAATTAGTTAAGTATATTTAAATGAACATACAGAGATGCCAAATGAGAATACTATGGAAAAACCCTTTTTTGAAAAAAATATTATTTCTACAGTTATATTCAGTATAACTGTGTCTATCAGGATTTCTAACAATTATTAGTAATGTTGACTTAGTTTACAAACATAACAGATATATAATATATGTAATATATATACTATATGTCTCTGTCACATAACATGTAGAAATATATGACATGCACATGAGTGTCATCCTTGGGCATGTTCTTGAACAAGTATACAGTTGTTGCAAATATGAAAGTATTTTGAAAATAGTAATGATATATTTTCAAAACAAACAGAACCAGAAACAAAGCATATATTTATGTCTTGAACAGCTTGGGGCACTACTAGGAGTCATCTTGAGGTTTGCTAACATGAGTTCACATTTTCTTTAGTTACCCCCAGTAAAACCACATTTTGTAGGAATTGGGAGGCAATTCATATTAAAAAGAAAAAAATCAAAGAAAGTATAATGAAAACAAAACTACTACAGGCCCTTTTGATTGTGTAAAATCTTTGAACATCCAATTATATTGAAAAAAATTACACAAGTGTTTTTTTCTTTAGGTAGCTGTGCATTTTATTGTAATGTATTTATATATTTATATGTAACGTATTTACATATGTGGTTATGAGAACTAGGTGTATTTTTCTCATTCTAGAAAAGCATAATTAACATCCTTGTGTCAAAAAAAAAATCCTTGTGTCAAAGAAAAAAATTCTTAGGACTCCTTTGAGAAGGCTAGGGGTATTAAATTCCTAAAATTCTTTATTTTAAGGCTAGTCTTGGCTTATATTGTTAAAAAGTTGTGAAGTTATAGACAAGGTAGTCTTTTCTTTAAAAAAGAAAGAACAAAAGGATAAAAATTGCTGAAAACCTGAACACCACATTCATTCACATCACTTTAATAATTTATCAAGTGCAAGGCCAACAATATGAAATTTTCATGTTTGAGTATCATCCAGCCTCATATGAAAGTAACGTATGAAAAAATAAGGCCAGAGATAAGTCACAAATACCAGTAATTCTTGACTGCAGTTCTCTAAATTACAATAAAGTGTAAATTATAGAGGAGAATAAATATTTTTGGTTCTAGGAACTAAATAATTTTATCATTATTTGTAGGAATTTTTTTAAAATTCAGAATTACCTTATGAAAGTCAAAAGTGGATGATAAAAAACATCATTACTGTAACTGCAATTGGTATTAGTAGTAGAGTGGAACATTGTAGAGTTATGTTTTTCTTCTTTATATTTAAGATGACTAGTTAAGGAATCTGTGTTTAGGCATAGATTGGACAATCTTAAGGTTTCAAAAACGTTCCAGGTCTCATCTGAGTTGCTTATTCTGACATACATCTCCAACTCTCAGGTCAGAATTTCACCTGAATAAGGTATGTGAGATTTTATCCCAAAGGTTAGTGCATTCAGAAATGCTGAGTGTGTGCATGTGTGAGTGTGTGAGTGCATGTGTGCATGTGCAAGAGAGAGACAGACAGATAGCCCTGAGAGTAAAGAACAGAAGAGCAATGTGGAGGGTTGGAGAAACAGATTTACTTTACATTCACCAAAGGCTGTCATTTAAACTTACTTCCAGAGGGCTTAATTTTAAAATGATAAATTCACAAACACATTTGACTGCACCCATTTCATCTCCCAAGATGATTTTAAAAGGAGGGAAAAAATCCCAGTGGCTCTCCTTTTATTACTGGTGCTGCTAGAAGAGAAGACTTGGAGACTATGCATGGTTCATCTGAATCTCTAAATCGATAATAAACGTGTTGGAATAGGCTTCCACGGAGCTGCTGGATCCCTCTTCAAGCCAGCAAAGAGCATTTTTACAAACTCTAGAGAATGCTTTAGTCCATCATTAAATTTTGCATACAATCAGTCTCCTATGCTGGTCACAATTTTCCTCTCCCTTCAGGTGTAGATAGGAGGTGGGAGAGAGTGCTAGGGCATTCTCTCCCTGCTTTCCGAGGTGGGCTGATCCAGGGCTCTTTGACCTTATTATTTTGATCATCAGCCTTGTCCTCCATTACACCACATTTAGTCCTCCCTGGAGGCCATTCTTTCTGCTTCCTTTGTCTCCCAAGGAACAGTACAAATCCATATAAAATGAAAAAGAGGAGTAATAATACCAATAGTAAAGGGCAGTAATAATGACTAGTGCAGCAAACGTCAGGTTAAATGCATTCTACAGAGCAGGCTTCTGGGCATGCTCCTGGGAAACTGGGCCCATGTACCTGGGGCTTGAGGGTACAGTAATGCCACTGCCTTCCAAGAGGAGGTCAAGCCACCTTTCACATGCCACAAGGCACTGTGCTTTGGGTAGTTGTTGGAATAAATAGGTAGGACACGTGTGACCTCTTCTTACCCTTCACAAAAGGCTGACTAGAGTCCATTTGTTTCTGGTCTGATTTTTTAAGATCTTCATATTCAGTTTACTGCTATGCATTCATGTCCTCCCTTGGAGATCTTGGCCTCCAGTCATTTCTTTTAAATATTTACTGGGATAATTTTTTTTTCTCAGCCTTTGTTGGTTTGGGGATGTTATTATTGAAATGCCTGGCTTAATATTTGAAAGCTATGTAAAATCATGTTGTAATGGACTTAATGTATGTAATGAGAAGTAGTTCAGGGATCATGCTTATAGAGGTTTTGAATTAAATTATAATGTATTTTTAGATGGTCTCTATTTGGTACCCAGAGCTAGGGGCACTTTAACTAAAGAAGAACCAGTAGTTGAACACTATGTTGATGAAATTCTGCAGCAAATAAACTCAGTTTATTTCATTTTTAGAGTAATATGTTTGTTCCTCAGGCTATTTAATCTGTTCTGCATTCAAAAGGCAAACAAGTTTCTGTTCATAAGGCAAAAATGTGGCAACATTTTTTTAATATTGACAATATTAGTTCTGCTGGTATTTTTCAAAATATATAAAAATAAGAAACTCTGCAATCATTGCACTATCACTAATTCTTAATCTCAACATTTTTGCTATTTGCTGTCTTTTGATGTTTGTCCTCTTGAAAAAGATGGTAACATCATTTCGTATATTATATAATATGTTTCTTTTCTGCACATATTAAAGGCCTTTTATATAAAATAGTAATGGAATATGCTTGAAATGATCAAAATTTAATGGCCCATAGAGCGTTTGTAGGCCAGAGGCTTTAGGATGAAATGCAACAGCATTAAATGTTGAAATTTATTTTCTTCCAGACTTTCATCTTACAGTGATTTTCTGCAAGGATGGTATTAGGGTCTTGTTGGGAACAGTTAATAGAAGCTCTAATAGATAATAACTGACTCTGTAATTAGTCATTTCAAGACAGAGGTACTCTCTGAGCCACTGATAAGAATTGAATTGTGTCGCTACATCATGTTTTCATTCTGCTGTCACAGCCCAGCAATCCATATTCATAGACTCCTGGAGCTGAGCTCATTGCCAATTTAACACAGATGTGGGAGCGATATGCACAACTTCCTCAGCCTTTTGATCCCTTCTTATTTCTTATTTGAGGAAATGGCCGACTAACTTCAGAGTGAGGATAAGGCATAAGGTGTCTTAGTGACAAAATCATTGGAAGATTAATTTGGTATGTACATAAAATATGTGTGTGTGTATATATTCACACATAAAGAACACACGTGCAAAAGAAACACTATTATGGTTAAATGTAAAATTCCATCAAAATGTTCTCAGACATTTCTGGTTTTTGAGTACCATGTTAAAATACTGTACAGATTTTCAGGTTTTGTGTCCTTTCAGGAGAAACCTTCATTTTCATAGACCTCTATGAGTAATTCTGGTTCTTTTTTCTCTGTAAGAGGGATGCTAGATACCACAATTTTAGTTTCATCAGCTATACTATATTCTCAGTTATATTTCATTTTATTTTATTTATTTTTTATTTCATTTTATTTTAATGTTATTTTATGTTGTAACCAGTGTTTCTGTAGAGTTGAATTCAATAAATGTTGATTAAGCTCCTCCTCCAAGCCAAGCTCTGTGGAAGGTGGAGAACCATCAAGTGTTTCACAGTTTATGAGAGCAGTGGGGTCACTGAGCGGGGAGAGGTGGCCTTCCCAGGAGATCAGAAGAGACTTTGTGAGAGAGATGGCATTTGGGTCTGTGCCTGAAGAATGGGGAGGATTTTAACCAGAGGAAACAGGGAAAGTCATTCTAGGTGAGGACTCCCTGTATAGAAAGACAAGGAGACAGGGAAGTAATGAATAGGTTCTAGTTTAACTGGGTCAAAGGGTATTTTTTGCTGAAAGAGGGAAATTTGACTGGAGAGAATGGTTATGATCAAACCTGTAGGTCTTTGAAACCACACTGATGACAGGATTCTAATCTATAGACGATAGGAAGCTAAAGATATTTGTTGAACAAAGAAATGATGTGATCTGAAAAAGACACATTTGCTTTCTGTTTATTGGTAATCATATATATGCTTTATTTTTCCTCTAAAATCTACTGGTAAGTTCAAAATTCTACTTGCAATCCATAATGTTGATATTGCTTTTATTCCTTTATGATTAAAGTAGCTAGTTCTTTGTACAGCATTTTAACGCAAAAATATAAAAGATATAAAAATTGACTCTAAGGAAATAGTCTTTTGGGGAAGGGTTTTATAAATTTATGATAAACATTTGTGAAACCATAAAAGAAGTAGGTAATAGGGTAGATTGCTGTGTTTAAGTAGGTGCTTACCTATTTAAAATCATTAAAACATTTGATGATTTGATATAAACCTTTAGTATCCAAAGTGGATCACTGGTGGGTGCTATCTTATGATGGTGATATATTCCAATTTTTATAAAATAACTGGAATTGATAGGATATCAGATAGAATTTATGATCATTTGCTAATAGGGGAACTAGTTCTAAATATCTTTCTTTTTTTTTTTTTTTTGCTTTTCTAGCTAATAAAATCCAAATTATAGTTCCTGGCTCATAGAAGGTTTAATGTATATCTATATCTATACACATATATATAGCAATATACATATATTTCCATATATATTGCTTAGTTCTTAAAGTCTGAATATATTATGTACTTTCTCCTGCATTTTACTGTTTGGGTTAATTTGCCCATCTTTTTTTTTTTTTTTTTTTGTGATAGTCACACACAGAGAGAGAGAGAGAGGCAGAGACATAGGCAGAGGGAGAAGCAGGCTCCATGCACCGGGAGCCCGATGTGGGATTCGATCCCGGGTCTCCAGGATCGCGCCCTGGGCCATAGGCAGGCGCTAAACTGCTGTGCCACCCAGGGATCCTCTAATTTGCCCATCTTAAGTGCATTTGTAGTATGTGTAAATATAATAAACTTCCTTTTCCTTTTAAAATAGGACTTTTTTCTGAAACAAAAAATTTTTAAGATATTTATTTTGAGAGAAACAGAGAAAGCATGAGCAGAGAGAGGGAGAAGCAGACTTCCCACTGGACAGGGAGTCCAATGTGGAGCTCAGTCCCAGGACCCTGCAGTCATGACTTGAGCTGAAGGCAGATGCTTAACTGACTGAGCCACCCAGGCATCCCTGAAACAAATTTTTTTTATATAAATTTATTTTTTATTGGTGTTCAATTTGCCAACATATAGAATAACACCCAGTGCTCATCCCATCACGTGCCCCCCTCAGTGCCTGTCACCCAGTCACACCCACCTCCTCTTCTGCCACTCCTAGTTCACCCTGAAACAAAATTTGAAAGACGAGCACAACAAAATTTTAAAGACTAGCACCTAGATTCAGCAATTATTCATATTATATAGTAAATTTCTTTTAAAGTGAATTGATACTTGCTAAATATTATTTGTTTTCCATCTTGTTACTATTAATTACAGCACATGGCTCATAATCTTGGAAAGAGAAAGAAGGGTTTGCCTATTAACTGGGCTAGTTTGGTATCAATTAGATACAGGTAGACCTAATAGTTCATTTTAAAGGTAGTTCAGATCTAAAAAATTTTCCCCTGTCCAAATTTATATCTTTTCACTGAAACTTCTACTTACGCAAAGGTAGTTTCATAAAATATTTTTAGAGGAAAACATTTGCAAATGACATTAGCTTTACAAAACTTTAAATTATGTTGTGGGGCTATAACATTTTGAACCAGCAACTTAAAAAATATGAAAGTTGTAAATTTTCCTTCTAGTTCATGTATATATTAGCATAATTTTACATTTAGCAATACGAGCTTCAATTTTTTTCTCTCATGAGCCTCGTTTGTACTGTGTATATGGTACACTTAAAAAAAATTCATCATAGATCGCTCTTCTGCTTTCAAGAAGATTATTTCAGTTGCCTGGATGGCAGCAGTTTGTGGATGTAACTGATGAGCTAGGATTGGAGAAGGTCAGATAGTGCTTGAAGGGTGAGTCCCAGGGGAATTAGAGGAACGAAAGTCAAGTCAGGGCACATAGGAAGGATACAGGCTAGTGCACACTGGGGGTCAGATGAAACTTGATAGAAAGCAACCAGGAAAAATATCAGAGGATAAGGTAATTATTAGGTGTGAAAAATCGAACTGACAGTGACTGATGATGCAGAATCACCCAGTAAGGGACAGCTAGCCAGAGCAGCCTCCGTGCCTCAATTACAATTGTTTCTGTAGGGTTTTTGTTTGTTGGTCTAGGAAACCCTAAAGAGACTCCTCAGAGGCTGCAGGTAGAGACAAGTGGAAGCAGTTGATGAAAGGGAAAATGAAGGACAAAGAGATGTGTATTCCTGACGTAGTTTCAAAGTTGGAGTGCCTTGGTGTAGAGCAATCGGCCTCTTGCTCAGATTGTTCATGTGTTCGCTGCTGGTGCTCTCGTCAGTAGAAGCATGCAGGATGCACTCATTCTGAAGTTTCCTGCAAGCTATCAGGGCATCCAAACTCTGTCAGATGTTTTTTCAAATGCAGAAATTGGACCCGTTGTCTTCTTGAGTAAAAGGGAACATGGTGATTGGAAAGCTATGTCTCATAGCCCATAAGAGTCTGGGCAACATTTCCTCTTTCTTAAGAAAAAAGAACTGATTACCAGTTCACATATGGATTATGCATTACATCTGTTTAAAGAAGGAGAAGGAATGCTTGTCAAGACAGCAGTTTTTCAAATGCTAAATATCATTTCTTTTCCCCCTGGAAAATAACTTTAAACTCCCAACTCTAGCAAATAGATTATATTCAATTAGTTTCTAATAGGGAACTCTTCCTTTAGGTAATTTGTGTAAACATATAGCCTGTAAGGATGTATGATGAATGTAAGGTGATCTGCCTTTTTTTGTTTTTACAAATGTCTTCGATTGATCTCTTGGTCTCTGCACTGATCATTTTACACTCTGAAAACATTTTAAATATATGAATAGCCGACTTTTCTGTCTTTTTTTTTTCCATGTGGCTTTTCCAAGTGGGATTCATTTGACATATAAAGTCAAGGATTCACGACATACTTTTCCTCTGGAAACAAGTTGAAGATAAGACAACCTTGTGCCATTTTTTGTATGAATGAGTTATTAATTAATATATATTCCAATGAATATTTATTAAACACCCAATAAATGTCAGGAGTTATTCCAAATGCTTGAGATGTACTACTGAACAAAACACTTAAGATATTTGCCTTGATGGAGTTCACATTCTACAGAATGAGAATTGACAATAAACATAATAAAAAACCATTGTGAGTGAATGTATGAGTATAATATGCTGGAAGGTCGTAATTACCTGATAATCTGAAGGAGGAGAGTCCAAGGCAGAAGAATGTGTTGGTGCAAAGACTGGGCAACAAGGAGGCTAGTGTGCCTGGAGTGGGGTGAGCCAGGGGGAGAGCCAAAGGAGATGAGGACAGAGAGGAAATGGAGGCAGGTCACATAGGACTTTGTAGGCCACTGGGAAGACTTTGACATTGACCTAGCAGGGAAGTTGTAAGCAGAGGAGTGACATGATCCAATGCATGTTCTAAAGAATTCCTCTGACTCTTACACTGAGAATAGACTCTAGAGAGAGGAGGTACAACCAGGAAGACCAGACTGAGGTCTAATGCCGTAAACCATGTAAGGATGATGGCAGCTTAGAATAGGGTAGTAAGTGGTCAGATTCTGGATATGTTCTGAAGGCAGAGCCGATAGGATTTACTGATGGGCTAGATGCCAAGTATGGGAGAAGGTGACTCCAAAGTTGACTCAGCAGGAAAGATGGAGCCGCCAACAACTGATTTGGTGAAGGCTGTAGGAGAATCAAGTTTGAGGGATGAGGTGGGCATTCAGTTTTGGTTATATTAAGGCTGAGATGTCTCTTGAACATCCAAGTGGGGATGGTTGAGCAGCATCTTGATATATATCTGGGGAATATATAAAGATGTATAGAGATCTGGACAGGAAACTGAAATTTGGGAGTAATCAGTTTATGTATAGCATTTTAAAGCCAAGAGACTCTAAGAATAAATTTTTTTCTCAGTAATTCAATTTTGTTTTCTAAGATACTCAGTATTTAGAAGTGATCTGTTCACCTAGCCACGAGGTTACCAAATAATCAGTATTCATCTCACTACTACTAGGAATAGAACCAAGCAGGGAGAAATGCTTGCTCAATCTGACACTGCACATTATTGTTGGTAATAAGTTCCAATCCTCTTATTCTTGGGATGTTTTCACTAGACCTTGCTGTTTCAGCACCCAAGAATCTATGTAAAGAAAAGAATTGCTCTGAAGCAGGCATTGTGGTATGTGGAGGCATTAAGATCAGAATTTGCGTCATCCTCTGGGTCTGGAGAGGCACTTGGTGGCAGATGAGGGCAGGCCTAGCAAGGGATTAATAGCCTCAGTGGACATATGAAAGGCACAGCAGACGTTAGTTGTGCTCAATACCCAGTGATTCCCAGGCCATGCAGGCAGCTTTCTAAGTGTGCATGTCCCAGATATTGAAATATCACTAGATATGTATAAGCTATCAAGTGGAATTTATCAGTTGTCATGGTAGACCCAGCAGGGCTTTTGTTTTGCTGGGAGATGCAGAGCTGTTTGAGACCAGAGCTGAGTAGCTGACAGCAGTGGAGGAATGGCCAAGAGCTGTCACATATGGTCCTCCTCTTTTTTAGCCCTTTCTCCAAGAGTGTTTAGCCTCTGTTTTAAATTAACACTCAGCAGAGTATCTTTTGGAAGAGAGGGCAAATTAATAACAAGCTCAGATGCCACTTATCCTTAGCCTGCTGAGGTCACAGCAGAGACCTGATGTAGACTGTGGTTGGAAGTGTAGTGGATGAGGAAGCTAGATGGACAATCAGGCAGGCAGCAGGACTCAGATGTGGGCAGCCCAGTGATCAGCTATGTCTTCAGCCAACGTTAGGAGTTCTGTACAGGACTCCAGTTCTTCAGAAGGAAAGCAAGGCAGAGCTTCACAGTGAAACACTGCAGACTGGGTCTGGTTTGCTGGGAAGGGCAGCCTGAGACACTGCATTACAGTCCAGTGGCTAGTTTAGCTAACTTAATTCTAACCCCCACTGGATGGGGACGTAGAAGTTGTTTAGCCACTTTTTACCTCGGCCAAGATGACTCATTGAACCGATGGGTGGAGGCAGTGGTAAAATCAACTGGGGGAATCTGGAGTAAACAAGAGAGGGGGCTGATGATTAGGGTGTGATTCCATAAATGGGGAAACTGAGACTCTAAGAGATGAAATGGTTTTGCTCAAGAACAGATAGTAGCAGATGAGTACCTGATTTCCAGATCTTGTCCCTTCCCCAGCCTTGTGCTCCATCCACCATGTCCTGGCCACCCTTAGTCCCCTTCCTCTCTAATACCAGTGACACTGAGTCCTGCAGCTTTTACTTTCCTTTTCTTCAAATACTCCTCGTGCATGTGAATAATCTGGGAAATAGGTAATTAAACAAGAGTTTGCCCATATCACTTGGCCTCTGTAAGATCTGGGGCATGGGGGAGAGGGCAGTGTGCAGGCAGAGAGAACATGAGAGATGGCCAGGTAATCAGCATCAAACATGTTTAGATGATGTCATATGGTCCCAAGCAAGGTTCTGAATTGCTCTGTGCCACAAATTCCTCATTTGTATCTCAGGAACAGTAACAGTACCCCTTTTATAGAAATGTTTTGATAATGAAATAATACATAGTAACTACTTAGCTCAGTGCCCAGCTGAGTGTTTTACATGCTGGCAGTCAAAATATTAGCTATCATTAAAGGATGTGAAGGTGATTTACTCCAATATCCAATGCCATTGTGAGGATAGCAAGATGTCAGGCCATTCTATTGATCTATGAATCTTGTTTTACGCTTTATAATATGAGTATTTCAAACCATTCAGCTCTATTCACTGGATTTCCTGGAGTTTAATTTAAACATTCTCATCAAAGTTAATGTGACTCTGGCCATTCCCCTTACTGCCACCAAGCATGATAATAGTCTTGCACTGTGCACTACCAGAGTAATATTACCTTTTCCTGGCTGCTTCCTACAAATGGCATCATCTTAATATTGTAAAACCGATGCAGGAGAAAATGTTATGTCAAGGAGGAAATTATAATCATTATTTTAGGGTGGTGAGCAAGATAAAATTTTAAGAAGCCAAACCTGAGTGGCATACAGATACATTGTATTTGACCCTTTTTTTTCCTAGGAACATCCTGATTTTCTGGTTATGAAACCATTTGGACTCCTCTTGCAGACTTTGTTCTGAAACTTAAAGCATGCAGTGGTCTTCCTTTTTTGTTCTCAAAAGGAAAAAGGCTAATGGTCTTCATGCAAATTAGTCTGCTTTTGTTGAAAAACTTCAGGGGATTCATCTATGAAATGTAGATGCAATAAGAAATACAGTGCATCTTATTGTTCTTCCAGCCGATGTAAGATTGTTTCCCACAGTATGGAATACTTAAAAAAAAAAAAAAAAAGTGTTTAATCACAATGCCAAAACTCCAGCAATGCCTTTGACTGCCTTCAGGGGTGGTGGTGGAGGTGGGGAAGCTAACTATTCAATACTACATTATTTTCCGATGATTTTGCATATAGCTGGGGAACGTGTAAATGAATGCAGAAAAATCTGATTTACTAAATTTAGGACTAACAATTACAGATTTTGGAGTTCTGAGCTTCTTTTTCCTCCTCAGTAATTCCAAATATAAAGAAAACAGTAACTACTAATAGTATAAAAATAATTTTTTAATAATGAGTAAAAATTGTTTTGACAATGTTGAATTCTTTAGGAATGTATCTCTGTACTCTGTATTAATTGGGGTTTCTTTTCTTTTTCCCTCCCTGTATTTCAGTGACAATTTCAACGAGTACCTTCTTTGACGGCTTGCTGGTGACAGGACTATACACATCTACAAGCGTTCAGGCTTCACAGAGCATTGGAGGTTCCAATGCGTTTGGATTTGGTAAGCTTTCCTGACATAAAAAATCAATAATTGTCAGTGTTTAAACAGTTATAGGCCTTATTTTTTTTGAAACATCCGTTTTAAAAGTATCAGACATTGATGACTTCAGAGAAACTAACCTGAAGTGATTTTTGTGTTGTTTGTTTGAAGTTAGGTGAATTGAAATGTCATGTGAATGTACAGCCAACCACAAGCCTGGTGTGACAATCTTCCCATCCCTCCCCATCTACTGCTACTATTATACTTGGTCTTGTGGGTTCAAGTAAATCTCTCTGCTCTGACATTTAGGTTGCTGGAATTGGAATTCTGTTTGATGCCCACGCAATTAGTTCATAACCTTTTTTTTAAGTTTTATTATTATTTTTTTAAATAAATGTACCCCCAACATGGGGCTTGAGCTCATGACCCTGAGATAGAGTCGTACGTTCTGCTGACTGAGCCAGCAGGTGCCCCTCAATAAGCTGTTTTTTTTTTTTATAAACGGTTCTTAGGATCCTGGGTTAAGTGCAAAGTATCATGTTAAGTTTGGCAAGTAAGCATTGTACAAAGTGGAAGATAGTAATGATTGTTGAAATGATTGAAATCCGTAAGTATTCATGAAAAGAATGTGTTTTAATATTTAGAACACTTCTATGGAGTCTTTGTCCTTGAATCAGAGACCTGGCAGGTTACTTATATGGGGAGACAGAAGGCTGTAGGATCATCACCGAGCCCAGAGAATTCTCAATTTGGAAATCCCTAGTTTACCCATTATGCAGTAAACATGCCAAGCTGGAATTAAATAGTCCCTTTTCAGCATCAAAAATGCAAATTTAATATATCCGTTTATGTAAGACATGAAATCACTGATCTTACTCTGAAATTGGAAAACTGCACAAGACTCCCTACACTGATATGAAACAGATAGAATTGCGTTATCAGAGGCAGCCATGTGTTCAGCATTTTATCTTTTCTGGGGTATTTATTAAATAGATAATTTGTATCTACTTTTGATATATGAAAGGCATCTCCTCTGCGCCAAGTCCTAGCAGTAGCTCTGCCCAGGTGACTCACTGATTGATGTCAGAGCAGTACTGGTGATTTCCCATTGTCACTCTGCTGGCCCAATAGGACACTCACCGCCTCAGGGCTTAATAGAACCTGGAAGTCATTTAATCATCACGTTAAATTATTTGACCCTGAGAATTTGCCCTATTTTTAAAAGATCTCAGATAAGCTTGTACAATGTGTTGATAACTACTTCTAAGTTCTAATCCTCAAGAAAAAAAATCTTAGGTCCCCAAATTTGGCTTATTTAGCCCCATCCTTTTTGTGCGTTGCAGAGGTGAAAGGTCAATTTACAGTCCTGTATCTTTACACAATATATATGATATGCTGCCTGTTATGTTACAACGGGACTCATAAGCTGGATTTCACAAGTAAAAATTTACAGGACATCTGGTTAAATTTGGCTTGTAGATAATCTTTGAGTCAAAGAATACAATATTTGGGATAAGGCATTCTGGGTTTTACCTCAGCCCAGTTAAATCAAAACCTCTGGGAGTGGGGTATGGGCATCCATTGTTCTTAATGTCATTTGGATTGCTGGGTTGAAAGAACTGGTCATCCAGGGCTGAGAACTGCTGTACTGGGTCAGTCTAGGTTTGGCAGCGGCAGCAGCATCTGGAATCTGATTACAGCATCCCATGCTTGTCTCTAGACTCAGTGAGTGAGATACTCTGGGGGTGAGACCCAGTGACCACTTTCTAAGAAGCACTCCAGGTGATTTTGATACACACTCAAGTTAGAGAACCACTCTTCGTTAATTAAATAGGAGAGACCGACATTATTTAAATGACCATATAAATACATAATTGCAAACCTTGCTAGAAGCAAGCTTGCAGAAGTACTGAGTACAGGGAAACTGTATGCCAGGGAAACTCCATCTAGTCTGGAGTGAATGGGATCGAGTTAAGAGAGGCTTTCCTCAGGAAGTAGGGTTGAGCTGAGATGTCAACTTAATTTCCTCATCTGTGAAGGGCATTGGTAAGGCACCTCCTTCAGAAGATTCATGAGAATTAAAGGAGGTTATTTATGTGAAGCCCTAATAAGCACAGAAGAAACACTCGGTAAAACTTGGTATTCCAGAATTATCCTGATAACTAACGCAGTTGCTCACCCTGGTGCAGGACTTCTATGTACTTCCTTTGAGGGGCAAAAAGCAGTTCTTGGGAGAATTAATCTGGGATTTGTAGATCCAGATGATTTGAGGGGACTCGGCTGAATGAAATAACTATCACTTGCCAATATAGAGGCTTTAAATGAAAAAAAAAATCATGAAAAATCCTAAGTACATTGTAAACATATTTTGAAAGGACACATAAAATGCAAGTGTCATATTGCTTCTGGTTTTAGCTAGTAAGCCAAACAAAAACTAAAAATGCAATTGTTGGAGATCAATTGGCTCAGTGGTTTAGCACCTGCTTTTGGCCCAGGGCATGGTCCTGGAGTCCCGGGGATCAAGTCCCATGACAGGCTCCCTGCAGGGAGCCTGCTTCTCCCTCTGCCTGTGTCTCTGCCCCCTCCCCCTCATGAATAAATAAATAAAATCTTTTAAAAAAATAAAAATGCAATTGTTGGAAGTTATTATTTTTTTTAAAGATTTTTTTTGAGAGCAAGCAGGCAAGGGGAGGGGCAGAGGGAGAGGAAAGAGAGACTCTCTAGCAGACTCCCCACTGAATGCAGAGCCCTGACTTGGGGGGCTCAAGCCACTGAGCCACCAAGGTGCCCCGATTGTTAGGAGTTATTTGAGACATCTGGGCTTTGAGACATTTTCTGTAGTGACTTTGAAAGCTGTAAAAAAGGCAGTTTCACTTGAATGAGAATGTTTTTTGATTAGCTTAAATTGTACCTAGTCTTCCCATCACCATTAACCCTGTATCATTAGGTTGTTGGTCTGAAGAGGCTTCAAAAACATTAAGTCCATTCATGGTGGTTTGATTTCTGTAACCACAGCTCAGGTCTCCTACCAGTATAGGACATAGTTTTTATATGGATGGGTAGATAAGTGAGATCTTTTGTAAGTTCCAGTGATATCCAAATAATTTTATGTGGACTTAGATGATAGCGGTAAATTACCTTAAAAAGAAAATTGTTATACACCTCAATATTATTAAACAGAGTTAATTTTTGTAAGTGATGTTTTTGAATAGAGAGCAGATAAAATGTCTTTAGATAAATGGTCACTTTAGAAAACTAAAGCACAATAATTTTTCGGTGTTTAAGTTTGACGTATCCTTTCCAACTTAAGAAAATGAAGATTTGAGTGGGGTGCATTTAAGAAAGGAGAAGAAACTCTTACAGAAGGTAAATTGGAAAAAAAATTTGCTGCTTTTTGGTAATTTAGTAGTTATATTATTAGGATCAGGCTGAAAAAAATGTAGCATTCTTTGATCTAGAACAAAAGAGTTATTGAATATGTAATCTGTCATTAGGCTCTGACTTGATTGATGGAATGTTAAGCAAACTTGGTTTGTTTGGCATTTTTCCAACATACCATAGGATTAGTGTGTGATATATTTAACTAGCTGTGTTAAATAAGACAAAGTAAAACATAAAGTTGAGTCTAAAAAAGTACTTCTGAAAGTTTTTTCCTTTTATAGTTAATTTTAATTGTACTAATTACATGAAAGTTACAGCCGCTCTCCTTTAAATATAAAATGTGTGTGTGACTAGCCAAAATAAGGCTATAATTATTCTTAAGATACTGTTGTATAAATGTAATTCCACTAACATAACTACAGCCTTTTATGCAAAACCAGAATTCTTTAAAATGCATGCCTCACTGACCAAAAATAGACAAATGCCTAATAACCAGAAATACATTAAAACAATAGCTTTGCAAAAGATGACTGTATGCCAGCAATGCATGATTTGAAATACCTCATTTTGCTTGTCAATATAAGAAAACATGCTGCTCTAGGGAAGAGTGATGTTTAATTATGGATATCTCTTTGTGCATCCCAGAAGAAAAAAAAAATGCTTCCTCTTGTCTTTGGCATTGAATTCCAGCTCAATCATGTAAATCTTCAAGGCTCTTTGTGGTCTCTCAATGAAGGGCTATTTGAATATCCTTTCATACAAAATTATTCTTTTTCCAGAGGCTGAAATGCATTTTACTCAATATTTAGTGTTCTGGCTCTAAAAGCATTTTACTCATTTTTGATATTCTGGCTCTAAAACCGGAGAACTGGGTTTGCAGGTCTGATGAGTAGCAGCCACACTTCAAATTGTTAGACCTTGCATAAATTAAACGTTTGTGCTTTGCCATTGCTAAATCATTGTGCTCAGCTAGTACATGAGTCATTTTAACAGTTTTTCATGTAAACTTTTGTAATTTTCTATGTATTTCCTTTTTCTATAATAATGAGGCATTCTAGAGCCAGTCATTTGATAAATTACAAAATTCTTAAAATGGCAAGATTTGATAAAATCCAAGTTTGGGGAGAAAATAGGGTGAATAGATCCAAGATTTTTTCTTTTTAATTTTTTTCTCTTAAACATTCAGTCAATCATGTCATTTTTAAAAAAAAAATTTTATTTATTTGAGACAGCACAAGCAAGGGGAGTAGCAGAGGGAGAGAGAGAGGGATAAACAGGTTCGCTGTTGAGCAGGGAATCTGATGCCCATCCAGCTGGATGCCAGGACCCTGACATCATGACCTGAGCTGAAGGCAGATGCTTAACCGACTGAGCCATCCAGGCGCCCTTCACGTTATGTTTTTAATAGAGATTAGGCAACTAACATACAAATTTAATATCTTCAGTACCATTTTAAAAACATGGTGGTAGAATTTTTAAATTAATGATCTGATTTTTTTTACTATAATTTGACACTCTAACTTTAGATGAATAAGGATATACTTATAAAACAAATTATTTACATGTTTTAAGATTTAAAATTGTAGTAAATCTTATGTTGGTTACTAGTTAAAAAATGTGTACCTTACCAGTAGATTTAGATTGTATATTAATGTTTCATTGCCATGATGCAAATTTTTGTCACTACTTTGTTTTGCTGTCATTAAAAATAGAAATATAGGCTTCATTTAAGCTAAGTTTTGGTATTCCTTCACATTGAAACTAAGTAAAACCTTATGACTTTACTAATTGTCACTAGGACCTCTGCATCACTGGGCATTAGCTACAGTTCAATCTTAGGTGTCCTATCCTTGTGCCTTTGAGACCCACACATATGTTATGAATGCTATATACGTATGTTTAGGTTTTAATATTTACAAAGAGGGGATAGCCACTAGCAACTTCGTTAAATAGAATCCTGTATAGTAATGCTATTTATTGGCTAGCCTAAATTAAGCTAAATTACTCAGAATGATCTTGTTAAATTTATTTTGTCTGTCTCTTTACAAAGAAATGCTTTGGGGCAGCCCTGGTGGCTTAGCGGTTTAGTGCCGCCTTCAGCCCAGGGTGTGATCCTGGAGACTGGGGATCAAGTCGGGCTCCCTGCGTGGAGCCTGCTTCTCCCTCTGCCTGTGTCTCTGCATCTCTCTCTCTCTCTCTCTCTCTCTCTCTGTGTCTCTCTGTCTCTAATAAATAAATAAAATCTTAAAAAAAAAAAAGAAATGCTTTGTAACACGCTTGAGGAATTTTAAACATATTCAGGGATTTTGAAGGCATGACCTTTTATTGGATATGGTAAATGATCTATAATTAACAAGAAGACTTTAAGTTAATTAAACAAATTGCTGTTGTCAGTGGTACCAGGAGCATAGCTGACAAGAGTTCAAATTGCCATTAATTTTTCCTATTTACTGGGTATTAACCTAAGTTTGGTCTTAACTCATTAATTTGGTCTCAATTCCAGTTGCATATGCCAGCATTACTTTCATTAAGAAATAGTATAATGTAGTTTGTATTTGACATATGACAAAGAATTCGGGGATTATTTCCCAATTCTTAAATAACTATAAAGAATCATTTACTAAAATAGTGGATATGATGAATGTAAAGCTGTTGAATTAGTCAGTTAACAAATTGCTAAAGCAAAAGTTGAGGGGCATGAGATTTGGGCCATGGGGAGGAATTAGAGGAGAAAGGCACCTCAGGCCTCACATGTCCTCCAGAGCTAGACAGTTCAGGTTCCACGCCCACCTGCCACTGCTTCTTCCTAACTTAGGCCACATTCATTCTTTTCCTAAGCCTCCATGTCTGCATTTGTAAAATGAGGATGATAACAAAGGCGCCTTATTCACAAAATTATTGGGTAGATTAAATGAGTTATCTATTCAAGTGCCTAGTATATGTACTTAAGATAGGTATTATTTATTTTTAAAGGTTTTATTTATTTTACTTATTTGAGAGAGAGCACATGTGCACATATGCACAGGAGAAAGCAGGGGGAGGGGCAGAGAATCTCAAGCAGACTTCCTCCCGAGTGTGGAGCCCGGCTGGGGCTCAGTATCACGGCTCTTGAGACTGTGACCTGAGCTGAAACCAAGAGCGGGACACTTAACCGACTGAGCCCCTAAAATAGGTATTATTTAAAAACTCAGAAAGAAGTGAGAATTCTTTCTTTGAAAGAGCTAACAGAATGAGTAAATAGTTCCAGTGGCAGAATGTTTGAAAGAGGAAGGTTGACTTTAATTTGGATGCAAGTAATGCACCCAGTTTCTTTCCTGTTGAATTTAGAGCTGAAATAGACCTTTGGTAGACCCTGGCTCAGTCCCTGTCCCAATGTATAGGTAAGGAAGCCAGGCTTAGGAAGGGCAATTCATGGCTATTACAAGAAATGGTGTAAGTGTGATGAGTAAAACCAGGTGTTCCGACATCATATCCAGTTCTCAAATACTTTTTTTTTTTTGAAATGTAATTCACATACCATAAAATTTACCATTTGAAATAGACATTTCAGTGATTTCCAATATATTCACAAGGGTCTACAGCCAACATCACTATCTAGTTTCAGAATATTTCATCACCTCCAAGAGAAACTCCATCCCCATCTAGCAATCATTCCCCATTCCTTTCCCCACACTGTCCCTGACAACAACTGATCTACTTTATATCTCTATGCATTTGCCTATTTTGGACATTTCGTGTAAATAGAATCCTATAATATGTGGCCTTTTGTGTCTGGCTTCTTTTACTTAGCATCATGTTTTCAAGGTGCATCCATGTTGTAGCAGACATCGGGAGTTTGTTCCTTTTTATAGTTATACATAGTATTCCCTTGTATGGCTAGACCACATTTTGTTTAGTAGATGGAAGTTTGACAGTTCCCAATTCTTAAAAGGAGCTAGGGTTGTACACATTGGGAAAGAAAAAGTTTAAGGAAGATGTAAAGCAATTGGAAAAAACATTCTTTGATACTTATCAGCAGCTCTAAAACCTCTGAAGATCAAATTGTTTAGTCCCTTCTGTGGCTTAAAACCCGAAAATGATTAAATCTAAAAAGATGAATTTTTTCTCTGCCCCCCTTCCTGCCATTCAAGAGAGATAGGCCACTGTAGCATGATTTTACCCCATGTAAACCATGAATGAGATCTACAAGCCAAGCCGAGTCAATTAAATTTACTAGTATGGGAATTTGGAATCAAGTCTCATTCCCAGTCCAACTCTTCATGAACTAGATCAAGGCATGTGTAAACCTTTGGGAGGTCTGGGAAGCCATCATCAACAAGGGCTCAGAGGAATATTGTGCAGGGAGAAGAGAAGTGGAGACAGAATGCTGTCTGATGTGCCAGAGCTTTCCAGGCTCTTATTTTTGGCTTTCTTCCCATCAGGTTCTGATTTTCTTGGGTTTTAAGAAACAATAATAAAAATAGCTCACATTTATCAAGCACTTGCTATATGGCAGATGTGTTGCAGGTATTACCTCTTTTGATCCTAACAAAAATCCTACTAATTATCCTCATTTTATAGAGAATAAGAACCTGAGGCACAGAGAGGCTAAGTAACTTGCTGAAGGGCACGTAAAGGGAGTTGCGAAGTCATAATTAAAACTCAACTCTATAGTTTCTCCTTAAGCTCTCCTCACAGCCCAAGCCTCCAAACCCACTTGAGTTGGTTTATATTACAACCCAAAGAGTCTTGATTCAAATAAGGCCCTTTCTGCTCTAGCCCTGTCTTAGGGCTCCCGACTCTTCCTTCTATCCTTTACAGTCACATACATTCCCACTACACACATACATACATACACACACACACACACACATCCCATTCTCAATAACTCACATCTCCAGTACATTCTCATCACACACGCACACATACACCAATCACAGTAACCCACGTTTCCAGTCCATTCTCATTATACACACACACACACACACAGATACCTGTGCACCAATCATAACCTGCATACAGTTCCAAAATCACAGCTACTTTAAACTACATGCCTTTGTTTATAGTGTTTGGAGTTCCTTCTGGTTATCTCTGCTGGGCAGACATCCTGCCATCTTTTAGGACCTCTGTCCTGACTCACCTCCTCTATTGACCCTTTATGACCCCACTCCCTGCTCTTCCCTGGCACCCACCCACCTAGAACTCTCTATTCCCTCTTCCATATTTCAATCTCTTCCCTGACCTCACCAGCTATCTCTAACAATCTATTGAATTTGCTTGTTTAAAACCTTTATCCCTCTTTGAGGACAAGAGATGATCTAGTCCTCTTCACTCTTATGGCATATAACAAGTGCTCAATAAATATTTATTGAATAAATAAACTAATACATAACTTTCAGGATTTGTGGGGTATTTTACTACTAGAGCTGACATCAGTAAACACGTGCACAGGTGTCCTGGTATGGACAAGAGAGTGAATATTTAATGTCTTTAACTTTGAGGATATTTCTGAATCTATATATGTACATATAAGTCTATACATCTGTCCATATATTTAACACCATACAAAAATATGTAAGTTTTATCATCAGAGATTCTAGGAAAATTTAGTACCCTGTCTACCACTTTGTCCCTTTTGTTCCCAGTGGTGGCAGACACCAATGCCCTTATATAGGAGAGAGATTGATAAAATGACTTCTTTAGAATCAAGGGACAGAAAGAAATTCAAGATTTTCCATTCCAGCCTCCTATCTTAGGGCACGTCAGTGTCCTAATAATACATATCATTAAGTTACTATTTTATCTCTTAGACCTTTCAAAAATGATGCCTCTGTAATTTCTTTGGAACATATTTTAAGATTACATCAAGTGGGATGATTAAGGAAGGTTTCTTGGTATATACATGTAACTGCCTGTTTCAACTTCAGTGCTTTTCTCATATAAGTTCTTATGCAATTGAAAAAGGTAAATGTTTGTTAAAAAATCAGTAAGTAATTTGTTTCTTTCCTTTAGGAAAAAAAAATACCACACTCATCTGTTTCATAGCTCCTTCATACTTTACCTTGTCAGTTTTTTTCTGGACACTTAGCAGATTCTGGAATTTAGCCTTAATATATACCCTGAAACCCTTGTAGATACTTTAAAAATGTATCCCTAAGGAAGGAGAGAACCTCCGATTCCTTTCTCCTGCTTGTTTCTGGTCAAATCCATGTGCTCAGAATCACAGAAAGCTGGTTGTTCATAAATAAATGTCAGGAAGGTCACATGTTTAGAGCGAATTCTAATGGAAGTTGCCACTGTGCTATATAAGTTATGATTTTTTGAGATTATTTTGTTATGATTTTGTCTGTCAGTGCTAACATATTGTGAAGAGGCTTTGAACAAACTAGGACAGAGCAATAGGTTTTTATGTGGGGGTACTTTCTGATGTCAAAGCTTTTAAGAGTAATTCTGGAAAATAAGTTTCTATAAATGAGGTCTTATACCTTACTAGATAAAGACCAAGTCAGGAATATTTTACTTTCTTCCTTAAATAATACTTTTAAAAACCACTTAGGAATCATGGCTCTTTGCTGATTAGAGATACTATTTTCTAGAAGAGTGACACTTTTTGTAGTATGCCAGACTGTCCATTTTAACAGGAAAAAAAGATCAAAGTATACACTTAAGGGAATAGACTTTGAATTCTGACTCTGATCTAGCAGTCATTTTGCTTGTAATGTGATTTACTCTTGAAGTTTGCCAGTCCTTCTTTTGGTTATCTAGGTAATGATAAATGAGTTTATGTTCCATGTTCACAGGAATTGATTTATAAATACTCTTGGTTAACGTTGGCTGCCTCTTTCTTGGCAGTTGAATCTCAGAACAACTTAAAATAATTGTATCATGTTATTACTTCCTAGAAACAATTCTGATAATAATCTTTGGAGTATTAGAAAAAAAAAGTTGTGAAAGTAAATCCTTGGCATCACCTAAAAAATAGTTCTGGATGCAGCATACGAATTTGACAGCAGATGTAGGAGTCCAGTAATGGCACTTCACCAAGTGCTGGTTCTGTTTCCACTCTTGCCTTCCATTGTGTAGTCTGCATTCAGCCCCCTGATGCTGAGCTGTGCATGCCGCCTAATAGATGTGTAGGCTGCTCTCTGAGGCAAGCACACAACTAAATTACTGTTTTGGGGGACTCTGAATGTCTGAATGGAAAGATGCTTGCTCATGTGGGAGTTGCCATTTTGGAAAAGAGAATAGCGAAATTGTTAGTATTTTGGTAAAAGTTCAGACAGAGCTTCCCTCCTGCTTTTTCCTTCCACATGTTTTCAGACATTGGAACCATGTTGTTGCCATTATCTAGTTAATTATGTTATTTCTGGTTCTTCTTCAGAACAGTACCTCTCCACATGAACTTGAGTAAACAGCAAGTTAAAAGTGAAATAAATGGCGCTATCAGAGATCATGCCCTGGGAAGACATTTGTTTATCCCTAATGGTTTTCTTCTTAAAATAATTAGCCATTTGCATTGAGAAGATTCTTTTTCAACCAGCTTTTTGTCTGTGCGATCCAACACCATTTCTAACACTAAGAACAGCAATGGAGTGAAATCTGCTCCTAATAAAGGAAGAATTTAGTTGACATTTGGCTTTCTGTTTCTAGAGAATGGGACAAATGAGCGGCTCTAGAACAATTAGAAGGTTGACGAAGTTTATCCTTCAAGTCCATAGCCTTTCCTCTCCCTTTTCCCTATTTCTTGTCCCGTTTTTAACAAAGAGATACCAGACATGTCTTGGAATGAATTTTAAAATATTGTGCTAACAGCACCTTTTTTCCCACATTGCCTCTTGCAGTCATTATTGTCTTTTGATGCGTTAATAGCAAGACACATGGTATGGCGATATAAAAAAGCTTGCAATATGCTGGTTAAACAAAATTAAATAACACTTCTTAGAATCTTTAATATACCTTCATTTTGAGATAACATAACACACATAACATAAAACCATTTTAGAGTGGACAACCCAGTGATTCTTAGTACGTTTAGTGTTCTGCAACCATTGCCACTAACTAATCTGAAAACATTTCCATCACCCCAGGAAGAACCCTGTGCCAATTAAATATGGTCAGTCCTACATCCCTCTCCTCCCAGCCCCTATTGACCACTAATCTATGTTCTGCCTCTATGTATTTACCTGTTCCGGACATTTGATATAAATAAAATCACCTAGCAACGTGGCCTTTATGACTGGCTTCTTGTACTTGACATGTTTTCAAAGCTCATCCACTTCTAAACATATTGAAGAATATATTTCTTCATTTTTTAAAAGATTTTATTTATTTGACAGAGAGAGAAAGAGAGGGAGCACATGTGAAGGGAGGGGCAGAGGGAGAGGGAGAAGCAGACTCTCCTGCTGAGTAGGGAGCCTGACACAAGGATCCTGACCTGAGCCAAAGGCAGACGCTTAACCAACTAAGCCCCTCTTTTGGTTCTTTTTATCAAGTCTGTTCGAAGCATTCAAATTAGTATGTGTGTGTATATATATATAAACAACAGATCTCTTAGAAGTGCTCGTTTTTTAATCAATTTAAATAGCAGTTAATGAATGAAATTATATTAGAATAAAAACAGGCTCAAATGAAATAAACAGATTTTGGGGCATACCCTAGATAAATGGACACGTAAGAACATACCAGATAAGCCCACATGTGGAAACCCAAAAATCAGACATAAAAGCAATGGTACCTACTCCGGCTTGTGCAAGGCTGATGTGACCAAACGAGCCGGTGAAAGAAATGCCATCACAGTTATACTTATATGGTTTTATATTATGTTTAGGTACTCATCTAATGAACTGTTGTTATTTTTAAAGATGATGTAATAGGGATTTGATTAAAGTATCTCAGTCTTTTTTAAAAAACATTTCATTATGAAGAATTTCAAGTGTACATCACAGTTAAAGAATTTTACAGTGAGCACCCGCTAGCTAGGTAAAATTTGTATGCACTGAAATGCACATTCTTAGGGATACATAAGGTTAGATTTGATCAGTGTGTAAACCTGTGTAATTCAGACCCTTATCAAAATATAGAATATTACCATTCCCCAGAAAGTTCTCTCATGCCTCTCCTCCATCAACTCTCACTTCCCAAAAGCAACCAATTTTGATTTTATTCCACCATAGATTAGGTTTGCCTATTCTGGGACTTTGTATAAATGCAGTCATGGAATACATACCCTTTTGTATAAGCTTCTTTCACTTAGCAGAATATTTTTTTCGATTTTTCCATGTTGTATCAATACTTTGTGCCCTTTTGTTGCTGAGTAATATTGTTTTGGACACTTGGATTGTTTCTTGGTTTGGTTATTATGTATATAGCTGCTATATGTACATAGTCATGTAAGTCTCTTTGTGAATATATGTTTTTGCTTTTTTTTTTTCTTTTGTGGGGCTTGAACTCATGACCCTGAAATCAAGACCTGAGCTGAGATCTAAGTTAGATGCTTAACTGACTGAGCCACCCAGGTGCCCCCTTGTTTTCATTTTTATTGGGTAAATACTTGGCAGTGAAACTGCTGTGTATTGTTTTATAAGCAGCTGCCAGACCTTTTCCCAAAAGGTTGTACTTTTCATACTCTTAATATAAAAAGTGCATGGATACTTTTATAATATAAAAATTTAAATATAAATTAATAAAAGTACAGGGATATAATGTTGCAGAACATTAGAAAATTGTAAAAGAGTTGCAGTTGTTCTGCATCTTCATCTATACTTGGTGTTGTCAGTGTTTTTAATTTTAGCCATTTTGGTGGGTATATGGTGGTATCTCACTGTGGTTTTAATGATGTTAAGCACTTTTTTAAAAAGATGTGTTTATTTGAGAGAGAGAGTGTGTATGTGCAAGTGGGGGAGAGGCAGAGGCAGAGAATCTTTAAGCAGACTCCCTGCTGAGTGCAGAGTCCGAAGCACGACTGCATCCCATGACTCATGAGATCAGAACCTGAGCCAAAACCAGGAGCTGGATGCTCAACTGACTGATCCACCCCCTGCTGAGCACTTTTTCATGTGCTGTTGGCAACTTTTGTTAAGTATCTTTTCATTTTAAAAAGTTGAATTGTGGGGATCCCTGGGTGGCTCAGCGGTTTGGTGCCTGCCTTTGGCCCAGGATGTGATTTTGGAGTCCCAGGATCGAGTCCCACGTCGGGCTTGAGTCCCAGGATCGAGTCCCACGTCGGGCTCCCGGCATGGAGCCTGCTTCTCCCTCCGCCTATGTCTCTGCCTCTCTCTCTCTCTCTCTGTCTATCATGAATAAATAAATAAATAAATAAATAAATAAATAAATAAATAAATAAATATTTAAAAAAAAAGTTGAATTGTCTTATTATTGAGTTATAGGAGTTTTAACGTACCCTGGGTACTAGTCTGTTAGTAGGTATATGTTTTGTGAATATATTGTCCCACCTATGACTTGCCTATTCTTTTCCTCAATGGTTTCTTATGATGTGTAGAAGTTTTAGATTTTGATGAACTCTAATTTATCAATTTTTTCTTTTATGGTCTTTGCTTTCTGTGTCCAGGCTAAGGAAGCCATTGCCTGTCCTAATGCAAATCTTACTTTTTAATGTGCTCCAGGTGATGGAGACTAAAAAAGTAACTATTTTGCTTGATGTTTTTTTTTTTAAAGTAACTATTTTCAATCTTTGTAATCTTCAGGTGAGTACAAAGTAGATACAGAGTTCATATACGATATTTCTAAAAGTTTCTCATTAACCATTGTCTGCTTGTTTTAAAAAAGTCAGGAACTTTTTCATTAATGTGGCATTATTTTTACACTTTAAACTTTGTCATCCCACATGTGTAAGCTCCTGATGTTAATGCACCACGTTACAAGCGACTAAAATTGCTTCAGACTCCCGGATTACACTGTGATAAGCCAAATGGGCTTCAGGACACTCCCTTCACACCAGAGACACATGCCAGAAACCAAACAGATGGTAAACTAGGCAGAAATGACCCTCGGCATTCTCATTAGAGCAGTCGGGGAAATTTTAATGGGCCCCCGTTTGCCTCGTGCTGTATCTAATACCCTTTGAACTGCCTTTTTTTTTTTCTTGTTACAAGTCAACAACCACCATGTATATTTTAATAGGGATTATCAAACACAATTTGCCCAGAAGATGTACAACCCTCTAATGCTAATTAGCCAAGTTTAAATAATCACTGAGTTCTGGGATAATTGGAAAGAAACACTGTTTTTCTTGCCAGTGCATAATTACTAATTAACAGGAAGATAAAATATCTGTGTAGCAGTCATATCTAGAAGAATCTGTTAACAGTTAATTAACTGATGAGTTGATGCCAAGTCAGTGTTGGTCAAGAAAGTTTACAGATAAAGTTCTCTTGTTAAATAAATAAATACACCATGGAAAGATGACATCCTTGAGCCAGAACCGGACATGGGGGGAGTAAAGACTGTGTGACCCTGACCTAGTGTTATAGTGCTTCAGGTGGGCAGTCCTTACATTCAAGAATTAGTGTCTCTTTGGTGCTAAATATTAAAAACACCCACTGCTGGTGTCTACTCTGCTGTTAACACCTAGGATTTGAGGCTTCATTAATTTGCTTTTCTCTTGATCTTAATAATTGCATGGGCTTTCTCAAGCTTAAAATGTCCTTATGAAATTGGACCACAGCCTCCTCTGTGTTTTTCAGCTTATGAGAGTTAAGACTTGAGTGTGTGAAATGGATAGCTGGAGATTCACAAAAAGAAAATAAAAGCTTGACTGCCAGTTTTCTTTGTTTTTGTTAAGCAGGAGTTACCATTATGCTATTCTTCACGAGTATTTGAAAACACATCCATTACATCATTTTTTTACAGTTAACAGTTTTTTGTTAAAGAATAGCATGCTTTTAAACCTATTTTTAATTTTTTCATTTATACTAATGAGTGAGTGGGTAGTGCCAAGCATTTAATACACACTGCCTGATAATTTAAGTGTTTTAAAATTCCATTCGTTTGAGGAGTCTTTTAATCATTGAGCAAAAATTAAAATTCAGTTATTTCTTTATGAATGCACACTTTTAAAAAAACTTATTTTTTGCAAAATCTTCATTGCAGTGAAGAGTATACTGTAGGTGAAAAAATCTTGTAGAAATTAGAAGTTCTGTGAATAATAAAACGTTGAATTGTTCAAAAGATAGGAAGATAATAGAACACTTGGTAGGAATCTATGGTTTCTTAGATAGTGGTGGAAATGAAGAATATGTTTGTTACTTTCTTCTGAAATGAATGAAAGGGTAGAGATAGCTTTGTAGCAGGAACATTTTAATCCTTGTACATACACTTACGCTTAATACACTGAAAGTTCTGGAAGTGGCTATTGTAATAGAAATTTTAATTTTGTCATCTATTCCCTTATATTCAGACCTCAGCCGTATCTTAGTCTTCAAAGACTGTCTTCAAAGAATGAAAGAAGGAGAGTCAGTGTGGTGTTAATTGTTTTACTCCCATTTTACTAGACTGCTAATTAGTTTGATGATGAGGAATCACTTAACCAATTCACTTATCAGTTATACACATTTCTAATCTTAATGACCCTCAGCCTTGGGATATACAATATTTATTCTTTAATGTTTCAGCACATCATGACACAGATACATACTGTTTCATGATTTTTGCTTTGGTTCAGTGTATTTTTATGTGTTCTTGGTCGCATAATAAAAAGTATATTCTCTACTAGGTTGTGCTTATTACAGAAGTTTGAAAAGCAAACTGCTTTAAGAGACCGTCCCTCCAACGTTGTGGTTGCTTAAGTGTGTGGGCACTTATGTGCAGATATTTACATTCATTAGATCTTTGGTGTGTAGGATTTAACTATTTGTAGTTTCGAGTGATCAGTAAGCCCTGCAGAGAGCAAGACCATGTAATAACTTGTTATTCAGCTACAGCACAGATTTGAATAGGACACATTTCAAGGTTTGGTGAGTAACCACTCACTACCCATATTTCAGCGCATTTTGTTTTTCTCTAACTGTTCTCATGGAGTGTGAAAGTGGTAAGAACTTTTATTTCTTTGTGAAGATAGCCCTCAAAGAGGTTATCCATGAGAGCTACAGATGAACATGAGGGAAAGTGAAGAGTCTTAGCCTGGGTGCTCACATCCCTAGGGTTCTCCAACGTTATGAGCCCCACATGAGGGCTCTGCATCCTATAGGAGTGTCTGGGGGCCTGGCTCATCTCTAGCTGGGTATTGGCATCCTTGGACTCCATCCTCACAGAGAGTCAGCTGTGAATACAGCTTTTGGGACCAGAAAGGGGGGACTTTAATTTCTTTCTTTTCTCCCTGTGCAGTCTCTTTCTGTCCTCTGCCCATGCACTTGGGGAGGATGCCCTTTGGAAGGATACAGAGAGATCCTTCTGGCCTCCCTTCAAAGCCCTTTTGACATAGCAGTCACAGAAACCTGTCCCAGAGTCTTTCTCTTGTCTCTGGAAACTCCTATTTTGGGCTCAGAATTAAAGATCCCTTTAGCTCTGCCATCAGTTTTTTGTTATACTGCTAATATACAAATTGATTGCAGGTACATTCTGAACTATAGGAGTTCCTATGGACATAATAGGAAATTCCTAAAACAATCGTAGTTTCAGAGTGGATTAGAAAAGGCAGTCTTATGCTGGCAAGACCTAATGCCTTTAGTTTTATTTTATTTTATTATTTTATTTTATTTTATATTTGCCTTTAGTTTTAAATGAGACACTAATTTATATACTAGGGTAAAAAAAAAGTGAATTATAATATCAAAGGGTTGCACAGATTTGTTGAGCCAAAATCATTTTTTAAAAACAGAATACATGCTTGAACCTAAAAAATTTTTAAATGATTTGGTTCCAGAAATTTAAAAAAATTTCAAATATTAAGTTACCTTATGTATAATGGAAGTACTTACTAATACTTTTTTATTTAGGAAGAAGGACTATTTCATGAGTGGATATGTTGTTATTCCCCTGGAGTAGCCTCAGGAGACCCATCCCTGGGGAAAGAGACAGGATGCTGGGCCTATGGAGGGAAGACAGGAGAGGGAGAAGAGGATGTTCAGCAGCTGGTAGATGGATCACACGAGGCTTGTGAGAGGCATTATGACTTTTATGGGTGCTCCTTACTTTTCTTTGTATTTTCTTCTCTTTTCTCTCATTTCTGCCCTGTCTCACTTCTTTTTACTTTTATCTCTTCTTTCTTAAATTCCTCTTTTTAGTCCTTCTTTGGTGCTTTTACTTCTTTTTTCTCTCTCTGTCTCTAGTGATTGCTCACTCTTTTCTTTTTAAATATTTTAAATTGAGGTATAGTTGACATAACATATTAGTTTCAGGTGTACAGCATATCATGGCTTAATATTTGTATATACTGTAAAATAATCCCCATGAAAAGCCTAGTCAGTATTCATCATCATAAATAGCTACAACATTTTTTTTCTTGTGATGAGGACTTTTAAGATTTAGTCTCTTAGCAACTTTGAAATGTGCAACATGGTATTATTGCAGGTACCTTACATCCCCATGACTATTTTATAACTAGAAGTTTGTATCTTAGGACTCCCTTCACTCATTTTGCCCACTTCCCCAACCTCCTCTTCTCTGACAACCACCAATCTGTTCTATGTATTTATAAGCTTTATTTTAATTTTTATTACTTTGCTTGCTTCTTAGGTTCCATGTATATCATATAATACTTTTCTTTTTAAAAAAATATTTTATTTATTTATTCATGAGAGGCACAGAGAGAGAAGCAGAGACATAGGCAGAGGGAGAATCAGGCTCCATGTTGGGAGCTTGATGTGGGACTTAATCACAGGACCCTGGGATCATGCCCTGAACCAATGGCAGACACTCAATCACTGAACCACCCAGGTGCTTCATACAGTATTTTTCTTTCTCTGTATAACTTATTTCACTTAGCATAATGTCCTCAGGGTACATCTATATTGTTGCAAATAACAAGTTTTTCTTTTTATGGCTGAATAATATTCCTCTCTGTGTGTATGACATTTTTTTTTATCCCTTCATTAGTTGATGGACACGTAGGCTATTTATAGGTGTTGGTTATTATAAATAATGCTGCAATGAAATGGGGGTGCATATATCTTTTCAAATTAGTATTTTTGTTTTCTTCAGATAAATATGTAGAAGTGGAATTGCTGGATCATATGGTCATTCTATTTTTAATTCCTTGAAAAACCTTTATACTGTTTTCCATGGTAGCTGCACCAATTTACATTCTACAAACAATGTATAAGGATTCCCTTTTTCTCTGAATCCTTGCCAACACTTATTAGTTCTTGTCTTTTTGATACCAGCCATTCTGACAAGTTTGAGGTGATACCTCTTTGCACTTTTGGTTTACATTTCCCAGATGATTATTGATGTTGAGCATCTTGTCATGTACTTGTTGACAATCTAAGTGTCTTTCTTGGAAAAATGTCTACTCAAATCCCCTGCACATTTTTAAATCAGAGTTTGTTGTTGTTATTGAGTTGTATTTATCCCTTATCAGATATATGATTTGCCAATATTTTCTTCCATTCAGGAGATTGCCTTTCCATTTTGTTGATGGTTTCCTTTTAGTTCCCCATTAGTGCTTTTACTTATTTTCTCTCTTACATCTAGGTGGTTGCTTGTTTCTTTCAATTCCATAATTCCTTTTCATCCTTCTTTTAATCCTATATTTTTTCTTCCCCATCGTCCCTTCCCCCACGTTTTCTCAGCTCTCTCCACTGTGCCTTTTCTGTTGGCCTCAGTGTACTCTCTACTCTTGTCCCCTCATTCCTTCACGCATCATGTAAGCAGCATTTGCTCCTTGGATTATCCACAGTGATAGTATTTAGGTTCCTGGCATAGTTTACATAATCAGAGAGAGTGTGGCCCATGTTCACAGTGTGTCAGGAGCAGAGCAGGCATATCAAGATGCATCATGAGGTATGCAGAGATATGGCAGTCCTGGGTGAACGCCTGAAACTGTGATCTGTTGTCAGGTGATTGATTATTATGTGGAAAAAAAACACATTTTAAAATTAAATTTTGAAGTAACAAGTCTGCTTGCTATAAGAGCACATTTTAAAATATATTTAAAATTACTGAATAAGCTTTTGTGCTCCCTGCTCATAATTTTCTTTAAAGTATTTGAAACATGAAATGAAATCCAAGGTACAAAGCATCATAAATTTATTAGTCCTCCATCATTCTTAAGAATTCCAAAACAAACTTGATCAGAATTGGTTGTGACCTTATCAAAAGTTATCCACATTCCCTAATACACGTCTACAAAGGATATATCTTTATGTGGCTGTGGTGGGAAATGGTGGTAACCATAGAGGAAAAACCACCTAGTATAAAACATAGACTCTCAATGATTGTTTTCTTGTCTCTGCTTTCACTCTTTAAATTTGCTGGTGAATTGCTAGGTGCTGTCATATATACCTGCAAAATTCCAGTGGCTTGAAACTATGGAATTTGTTTCCTCACTTGTGTATCAGCTTACTGTGGGTATTTCTGGTTGGCACAGAGACTCTGCTGTCTTCACAAAGCTTCTTAGGTGAACCTGAGCATCAGTTTCCTACTGATTGAAGAGAGAAAAGAGAGTAAAAGGCACAACTACTTTTTAACTATCTTGGCCTAGAAATGATATATCATTTCCACTCACATTTGGTGAATGAAAACTAGTCATATGGCTTAGTCTGGATACATTGAGGTGAGGCAAGGGCACACTGGAAAATATAGTTCTAGATGAGGCAGCTGCCTACCAGCAATAATTGTGTTCTATGCCAAGGGGAGCATGACTTTCTGTGGACAGAGACTTGCCTCTGATACATTCTTTATCCCACCTTTGCTCCAGCACACTAGATTCTTCCCTTCTCTTGTTAGTCTGTTCCTCTGGGCTGAAGCAAGGGACTCTTGGGTGTTAGCAAGAGAGTGTCCTGCAGATGATGCCCTGCACAATGGGTCTGAACTGATTGGAAAAGGAATGAAGGCCTATAGGGCCCTAGAAACGGGGATTGATGAGAGAAGTAAAGGAATCGGAGGGCTCTGTGATGTTGTAAAGGCAGTAGATATTTGTTGAATAAATGAATAGTGAATAAAAAGTGAGGTGGGGGTAAAGTAGTAAAGACTGGAAGAATAGGGGTATTTGGTCAGAGATGGGATATGGGAGGTGGTACTTTAAAAGTGCAACAATTCCAGGAAAAGATCTAGTGTGCCATTTGAAGTATTGCTGAAGTGAAGTGGAGAAGAAGGTCATTGGTGTTGAGTTTCTCAGAGAGCTGGGAGAAAAGACTATTAAGAATGGCCATCCATGTTGGCATTGACCACATTCACAATTATGGCAAGGGTTGAAGAGAAGACCACCAATCTGATGCAAAGTCAGTGGCCATTGAGATAAGCTGTGTGCTTCACAGTGATGTTTATTACCAACCTGTAGCACAATGAGGTGAGACTCACCATCCTAATCAACACATTTATATGATATGCTACAATTTATAAACCAGTGTCAGGCATGTAATCCCACTAACATAAGCCTTAAACTGTCTAAACTGAACACTGTTGTTTTCAAGATGTAAGAGCATTTTTTATTCTTGCTTAGGCAGGGAGGCCAAGGAAGACCTTTTAAATACAAATGGAGGATGACCCAGTTAGATCAGTAGTTAATTCTCCTCAGGCAAATAAAGACTTTGATGGAATTCCACTTTCAATTACTACTCCCTACCTTTTGATTCAAAGAGAGAATTGAACTCAAGGATCACACCATTTTCTGTAGCATTTAAATATCCAGGGTGCTTGGTGGCTCAGATACCAAAAGGGCCTTGGTGTCTCCCTTATCATAGGGTCTCATAGGGTGAATCAAAAGAAAATCTTCTACAGTTTTGTAGATACATTGTACTAGAGCTGCAATGAGGTGAAATGAGATGAGACTCTTGCTTAACTAGTAAGAAAAACCTTTTAAAAATACCTATGTGTGTGTTCTTAAGAAGGCCTAAGACAGAGGTACAACTGCAGGACCTCAAAGACATGGAGAGAGCAAACCAAAGGCATGGTGACAAGCAGTGTGGGAAAACTATTGCCAAATGTGCCATGGGAGGGACTGGAGTGAAGTCAAAGGAATATGAGTGAATTGAGGAGTGCATTAGTAAAAAGGTCATGAAATTGAAAAAAAAATTGAATTGGTGATAACTAGTTGGCCATATCTCAGAGAAGTCTACAGAGAAGTCTACATGAAGTATGCCAGGTAAATCAGTGTTGGAGAGGTTACGTTTTTAGCCAACACAAATTATTGTGTTGTGCCACCTACTTGGAGGAAGCTGGGAAAATGTGTCTTGTTTCAGATCTTTAGACAAAGACTTCAGAGTGTGTGTCTTAAGAGTGTCTTCTTTAACAGGGAACTATTTGAGTCTTTGTAGATAACAGAAATCTTACCATTTGACTGAGTCTTTACCAGTCTTCACAGTGCTGTTCCCATTTATAGTTTCCATGTCTCTGCCTGCCTGCTTCCCTCTGTCTGCCTCTTTTTCTTTCTTTCTTAGTCTGTCCCTGTCATGTGGAAACATTAATATAACCCCTAGAAGGATGTATTATCTTCTGGAGGAGTGTCTGACTCCCTATAAACCTGGCCCTGTCAGTAGTGCCTACAGAGTGAGAAAAGCAAGATAGGCTTACACCAGGCCTTTCCTCTCTAAACCCTCTTGACTCTCGGAAGAATACAATTTTATGTGGCTTTTCACACATCCCATGAGTTGTACACTTTAGCTCTTAAGTTAGGCGTTAAATTCTTAGAAGCATTCTCAGAAGAGAAATAAAGGTGATGCCCCTCAGTCCTCCACTGTTAATGGGTGAAATCAGCTGCCTTCCTGCTACCAACATTTCCATGTAGCTCCAGGGCTGCCAGCAAAGCTAATAGCCTCCTGAAGGTGTGATAATCAGAAAAGCAAGAGCATTTTACTTACATGACGTGAAGTATAGACTTTTCACCTTTGAAAGAAGTCTGGGATCTTAGTACATAGATTGGTTAAAAGATGGTTCAAACTGCCTCTTCACTCCTGACATTATCACTCTGGATAAATATAAGCCTGTATAATTATGTTTTGGCCTCTGCATTTTCTCTCTTATCATAAATCATGGTGGGGTGACAGGAGATCAGAACAAGAAGCTGCAACTCATGAACTTTTGGTATGTTGAGGTCATGGCTTGCAGGTCATGGCCAGCAGGCCAAGTGAGAATGTCAAGGCACTCCAGGATCTGGGAACCAGAAAGCTAGGGTGATAAGGGTAGGTCAGTAACAGTCATCCAGAGACAGGACAAGTGGCTGGAAACTGGGGAACAGAGCTGCTGTGAATGACTGTACATTTGTGCTTTACACAAAGCCTCCTGACAACTGGGGCTGAAATCTGACGTGCTTGCTAAGTCTCATGCTTTGGTGCGGAGCTGTTTCCCAAGAGAAAACACCCATGGATTACCAAGCTGTGGGGCCATGGGGCTTCACCCATCCAGAGGGAGTGTCTTTCTGTTTTCTACAGAGGCCAAAAATAGGCTAGCAATGGCTCTGCCAGAGTATCTTCTTACTACATTAGATCTCTAGAACTTACTTAGCATAACTGAAACTTCATGGCCTATGCACCTTACCATTTCCCCCTCCTCCAGACATGGTAACTACCATCCTACTCTCTGCTTTGTGTTTGACTGTTTTAGAATCCATAGTTAGATTAGATCATGTAGTATTTGTCTTTCTGTGTCTGGCTTATTTCATTTCATGTAACACCCTCCAAGTCCATCCATGTTGTCACAAATGACAGGATTTTCTTTTTTAAAAAATGAATAATGTTAATGGCATGAAAAAGTGCTCATCATTACTCATAGTCAGAGAAAGGCAAATCAGAACCATGATGAGATACCATCTCCCACCTATTAGGGTGGCTATTATAAGAAAAATAAAGGACAAATGTTGGTGATGATATGGAGTCATGCACTGTTGGTAGGAGGGTAAATTGGAGCAACCACCATGGAAAACAGTGTGGAAGGCCTTCAAAAAATTAAAAATAGATTTACTATTTTATCTAACAATTCCATTTTTGGGTAGATATCCAGTGGAATCTAAATTTGAATCTCAAGGGGTTATCTGCACACCCATGTTCATTATAGCATTATTCACAATAAGAGTTATGGAAACAACCTAAATTTCCATCAATGGATGAATGGATTTAGAGGGCATCTCTTTGGCATGATGTTAAATAAGCAGTTGTTAGAAAAGTTGTTAAATTATTAGTTGAGATTAGGCCCTGACAAATATTACCAATATACTAACATCAGGGAAATAATAGGAAAGGAGTTTCTGCTTCAGCTTTTGGGATCCTCTGTGGCTTTCAGCCAAATATCAGAGGTCCTGGCCCAAGCCACATCTGTGGGAGGAGGCATTGGAGTTCCGAGATGAGTTGAGAGACCTGCAGGAGTTCCCTGTGATTCTTCCCTAGGTATCACTGTGTCTTCACTCCATAAACACATTTGATTCCAGGTTCCCAGGTTATATCTTTTTCTTAGATGAGCTGGTACAGGAGAGCTCAGATCCATATGTCAGTTTGGGAGGCCTGGGGATTTTATTAGGGGAAAGAAGATTTGTATGAGATTTTGGGACAGTCCAGAAGGTGATGTTAGAACTCTCGTTATGTTTAGGATATTGGAAGCTGCAGAGAACCTTTACAGGGCAGGATAAGGCAATGCACAGTGGAGGTCTGAAGCTAGTCAGTGTTTTTCCACTAGCTTCTGGAACAAAAGACACTAAGTTAATCCATGCCACTGAGAGTTTTCTCCAGAACCCTCTGACTAGTTCAGCCCTAGTAATTTTGCTATTCTGTGTCTGTGCGTAAGATGAAAACTGAACATGTTCTTCTCAGAACTCTTCTGAGAATGTCAAAGGCAAAGGTAAGGAAACAGAAGATCTTTCCCAGCTCTGGTGCTGTTTGATTAAATCCAAGCATCCATCTCTTTTTCCACCAGTGATTCCCAGGTACACACCGAAACACTTTAATTACAGCAAAGGCAAAGTACCTCCTCTGTGTGACCTGTGAATGTCCTTCTTGTCTAGACTATGTTGATCTCATGTCTGACCACAGGAACTTCTTACTCATACAATATCCAATGCTTAGTCCTATTTCCCTGCCTCCCATCCCAACTGCCTCAGTCAATTAGCACTTTGGCTCTGCCCTATATAATTTCACTTTCGTTGCCAGTATTTAAGTTAGTGTCCTCCCATTAATGCAACATTAATGGGACTTAATGTTGGTTTTTTCTTATAACTTTTCTTCTGCAACTTTGTTTTTTTCTTATAACTTTTCTTCTGCAACTCACCTTTGGGTTTGTTTTTGTTTCTTTTTATAACCATATCAGGAGCAGACTCTTCCCTTCTGCATTGTTTCAGGTACAATGGTGAGGCAGCTTTCTTCTGTTCACCTAGACCCACCCATCATAGGGGATTCAACTAACCCATTCTTCTTCACAGGAGTTAATCCCCCAGTGCCAATATAGTGAAGTTGTCTGGGGTGCCAAATATTGAAGTTCCAAATCCAGTGAAGTTGGAAGTGAATTCTGAATTCCCCCAACCTCTACTTCAGCTCTTTAACTACCTTGTGTCATGACTGACATGCTTTGTCTTTGGTAATTAAATCATTTGCCAGGACCCAGATATGAGAACAAGCAGAAGTTTTAGAATAACTATTCTGCTGATTAGTTAGTAAAGACCCTTGATAGTAATCTGGATAGAAACACTTGCATGAAGCAGAAAAATCATCTTGTACTGTTCTTTGTATTATTTTTATTTGTATTATCTTGCTAATATATTTATTTCTTTCTGCTCTTAATTTCTCCTTGTCCACATTGTATCTCCACTAGATTGCTAGCAAATGAGTTCAAGGTGGAGCTGAGTAGTATGAACTCTGTAGCATCTATTTTGAAGATAGCTACATTGTGGGTATAACCTTGTCATTGGTGATATGTCCTTACAATGATGTAAAAATAATGACATTACATTAGGGAGTGATAAGTTTAGGTGACCTTAATTGTTATCACAATTGTTAGTTCATAAACAACTATTCTTATCTCATAGCTGTTTCCTAGATAAGATTATAACATTATAGGATTTACTTAATTAGAATTAGGTTTTGTTGTGAATATCAAAATGACTTATATTCCTACAAAACAAATAACTCACCATAGCTTAAAATCAAGATGTGCATTGCTTTGTACATGAAAGATAATCCCTTGATTGAAAAAGGCTAATTGGGGTTAGCTTCTGTTAGTACAGACTCAGGAAATAGCTTTGGTAGATTTTAGCATATGGATAAATCCCTTCTCCAAACTTCCCATGATGAAAAATATCTTTCACTTGGATATCTTTTAAAGACTTTGATGCATAAAGAAAAAAAAATCTTATCAGGCATAAAATGTTTGTCCATTTCCTCTTGATATGGATAATGAATTCCCTATCCTATTAACAGAGGTTGGACTCATGAATACCAAAGAGATGGCATTCCAACTTGGTTTTTTTTTTCATTTCCTTTTGCCTATTTATTTCATTTTGGTTTTAAGACTAACAAAGACAAGTTTAAATTGCTTCTTCACTGCAGTCATCATTTATCACCTATTCTCATGGCACTGCCATGGCAAAAACTCATTAAATAATAGGCTCTAATATGTATTCACTTAACAGAAATTATTTTTAAGATTTATTTACTTTCACCCTTACAAATATAACTTCTTTTTGGAAGAGCATAATGGCTATTAAAATAATCACCATTTTTAAAACAATGACCTAATTACCTGAACATTAAATATTTAGTTTATAAAAAGAGCTTCAGCTTGGACACACCTGTGACTTGGAAATGCAGCTATAAGGCTCTCAATACATTTAAAGGTAGGACATTTAAAATTTACATAAAATATTTAGAAATTTATTAGGGTAATCCAGGAGTGAGGATGATGAGAATTTGAAATAAACTAGAGATAGAAGGATTTTAAAGGAAGTTATGAAAGGACCCTGGTGGCTCAGTAGCTAAGTGTCTGCCTTCAGCTTAGGTCATGATCCTGGGGTCCTGGGATTGAGTTCTGCATTGGGCTCTCCATAGGGAGCCTGCTTCTGCCTCTGTCTCTGCCTCTCTGTGTGTGTCTCTCATGAATAAATAAATAAAACCTTTAAAAAATAATAAAGGAAGCGATGAATTAAAAAAAAAAGTAGCCAAACTAAATTGGTAGTAACTAGAGACTGGATATATTGATGAAGAAATGAAGAGAGAAGTCAAAGATAACTATGGGACTTAGAAAATGAACAATGGTTGTAATATAACTAGAATGATCAAATGGGGCCTTAGTTTGGAGGATTTGTAAAAGTTCAGTTTGAGGTCTTGGAAGTAAACACATCTGAGTGAAAATATATAGCAGTGACTAGAGGAAGTGAGACTGTGGCCATAGAAGCAGATGAGCTAGCACTTTAGATTGGAAGGTCTCTCCAGGGACATGAATTTGAGTAGTATTAGTTTTTTCATTTATCTCTCCTTTTCCCTTAGTTTGTTGCCTGCCTTGTTCTTTGGTTCAAAGAAACAATTAAAACAAGGGGGAAAATACTAAATTTGGGGAATTTTGATTGATTGAGGCTGATTGGTTAGTTGGTTGGGTGATGATTGATTAACTGGTAGATTGATTCATTCATTCATTCTTGGGAGCTTCATGAACCAGGGAATGCTGATTGATTAGTTGATTGGTTGGTTAGTTAATTGATTGATTCATTCAGTCATTCATTCATGGGAGCTTTGGTTTGCATACAATATTCAACATGATTTTGCCTCTGAGAAGCTTATAATCTAGTAAGATGGGGGTGTTTTGTATATCTATTGCTGTCTAACAAGCCACCCAAAACTTAGTTGCTTGAAACAGCAATCGTTTATTTGTTCATGATTCTGCGATTTGGGTAGAGCTTCATGGGGAAATTTGTCTCTATTCTATGAAGTTATCTCTTGAAGATGGAATATCAAAGATGACTTTTTCACTCAGAAATAGGGTGCCTTAGTTAGGATGGCTGGAGAAGGAGGTATTGCTTGAACTGAGTTTTGAGGACAAAATTGAAGAACAAAGGGAAGGCAAAGGAACATTACAAAGAAAAATGAAAGAAAAAGAAGAAATGATGTATTTAAGACTGAGAAACAGTATACAATATCATGTATTCAGGGTACTTCAGGTCGGTCAGTGTGTGAAGGGTCCAGAGAAAGGCAGAAAAAGGAGTATGTGGATAAGGCTCAGGCTGAAGAATTAAGCAGGGATAGATGAAAAAGGGTCATGTTTGTTGAACCAGAAAGAGTCTAAAGCAGGTGTTGATGATGCCAACAAGGCTCTGTTGAGGAGGAGGAGTTTATAGGAAATCAGAAGGAGCAGGTGGAGGTAGGAAACAAAGCTAAGAGACAGGGTTACCACAGAAATCGATGGAGGAGAGGGTGTTAAGGACAATGTGATCAACAGGATCAGAAGTCAAGGAAGATGAGGGATGAGAAGTATCAGTTAGATTTAGCAATGAGAAATGCTGGTTGGTAGCCTTACTCAGACCAGTTTTAGTAGGAACAGAAGCCAAATGACGATGGATTGAACACTTAGCAGGAAGTTAAAAAATGAAAGAGAGTAGAAGGAGAATAGTAGCTAGAGGAAGATGGGGGTAGAGAGAATTGATTCATTTGTTTAAGATGAGAGAGGCCTTGGTGAGTTAGTGAGAACTAACTGGTAAATAACAGGCAAAATATATTTACTGAGTGTTTATTATGTCCCTGCATGAAGACATGGAAGCTCAGAAAATTAAGTCAATAGTTCCAGGTCCTACAGCTAAGAAGAGAAAGAGCAAGAACTTGAACCTACATCTCACTTTCTAGAGCTCATGCTCTTAACCATTGTGCTTTTAGCTACTATATGCAATGCTGCTGCTGCTAACAAAGGTGATGATAATGATGATGATGGTAAGAGATGAATTCCACTGAATTTTGACTAATGAAGTGGACATTGTATATATGCAGCCTATAATTATTGGTGCCTTAATTTTCTTCCATTTGAAAGAGTAGCTTTATAATGATAATGATTCATGATCTACATCACAAGTGAGCTAAAAATAAAAGAATAGCTAAAAAGATCTTTAAAAAGATGTGAAGTATTTGCATGTATAAAGTTCTAACCTGTGTTTTAAATATTTTTTTCAGGTTCTAAATAAAATTACTTATGAATTACACCTAGGATGTGTAAGCTTTTCTACTTAGATGTGCTATGCCACCTTTCTGCCTGTGATGGTGGATGTTAAAATTTCCTGCTTCTTAAATCAGCCATCTGTTGGATGAACAGTAGAAGTAACATAGATGAAGAACAAGTAGGCTCAGCCTTGGCTGCTATTGGGAAGGAGTGTAGTTTTTCATTTCAGTTAAAGGATGAATGTGTTGTTTAAATACACTATAGTATCAAACCCCAGCTTTTGGAAAATGGTTATAAGCAGTTTTTGTGATATTTTGATAAACATTGCCATGATATATAGATAGGAAAAATGGCTCAAGGGAAAGGAGATTTTGATATCTGGGAAGGAGCCAGCTGTATGATTATATGTGTGGAAGATCAGTTTTTAGAAAAGTGTCTATCAGTGTCTTCACTTGTCAAATGTTAGAAATTAGATATATGTCCAAAACAAAATTGGCCCGTGGGAAAGACAGAAGTCAAGGTCATCAAAACATTAGAAAACACTGCATTATCCTACCTACTCCTAACACCTGTGGGAAACTGCAAAATAATAAAAATGCGTATGTTGCCAACTGGGCCATCTGTTCTAGCTACTGTTGGCCTGGTCAGTGTTTGGAATGCAGACACCTGTCAGAGAAATTCACATGTTGCAGGAAGCGTTGATTTGGTGTTTTGGCAGGTCATTCTTTGCCCTTTGAGTCAAAATGATACAAATGTTTTGGCAAGAGTCTTGCATGTGGTACATAATCCTTCTGATGGAATATGGAAGTATGGTTTCAGTCCCTCACTATGGTGGGCAATCCTATGGCACTTAATACAAACATCAGAACATGAAAAACGAAGACATAGTTCCCCTCCCTCCTCCTTGCTAATTGCAGTTATCACTGCCTGATTTGTAAAACAGAAGAGGAAGAAATGATAAGGATATTATTAAAGGTAGCTAATACCTATTTGTATCAGACATTGTTAAGTCTTTTGCATGTATTAGCTCAGTTACTGTATTTCAAGTACTTTAGAAAAGATATAATCTGTGTGGAAATGAAAGCTAAGAGTGTTTGACTAATTTGCCCAAAATTGTATAGGAAGTGAGCTGAGAATAGAATCTGGGTCTAACTCCAGAGCTCAGCCTTAAGGTTATACTCTTTTCCGTGTCTGAAGAGAATGTGGTTGATGATATTTTCTAGATGGCTTGAAATTCAAGATAGTTTAGACATGTTCATTATCCTTTGCTTTACTGAACATTTGGGTCTCAGCCTGAGGTTCACGTTGTAATAAAAGCCAGAGTTAGGACTTGGCCTCAAGTTTAGTGTTTGAAATTGAGCAAGAGGAGAGTCAAACCCTCATCATCTGCCCATCTGTAGGGAAATAGTTAAGAATAGAAATCAACCTGGTGTTGATCTGTTGGAAGCATATATTCTGTTGGAGACAAGCATTTGGATATTTTTAGAAGGGCTTTGTGATTGCACCTTACCTGAAGACAGGGAAATAAATTCAGTATTATTTCTTTACTGAACTCTAGTGTTGTAATATTCTGTCTCCATCCTAGGCACAAATGATTGTGCAATTTAGACGCATACACTAGAGCTAAAATGTTTAAAGTAATAAATTCCATCATGTATCTCCATTAATGTGTCAGACTTTGCAGTTGGAGGAGCCCTATTCACCCACCTCTAGTAGCCTCTAGCAGACTCTAGGTGGGAGTTTCTAGTGATCTCCACCTTCTCTTGTTTTCAGCGTAAGCAGAAACTCCTGTTACATTACTGGGTGGGTCATTTCTCAGGATCTCTGAGATATGTGTACTTGAAAGTTGGAACAAGAAGAGAAAAAACACCTATAGTCGATAAGTATTCAATAATTTGATAAGTATTTATCAAAGTAGACACCAGAGATACAATGCTGAAGAAGTCAAAGTCCTAGTCTGAGGAAATGGTTGTGCCATTGTTGAAAGCTCAGTGTAAGGACAAATGCTAAGGGAACATAAGAGGGACAAAGTTTCTTCTTAGCTAAAACATAAAAGATGCTTACTTGTGTGTGTGAAATTGAAGCATCAGGAAGGAAAGAGACATTCCCTAAAGCAGGACCAGCATGGACAAGGCTTAAGGCAGAAGAGAATGTGGCACTTTTGAATAACCGGAAGAAATTTAGCATAGCTTGAGAGGAGATGGAAAATGGGATCCCGAGAAGATGCTGGAGCCAGAGAGAGCTTATGGACCATACTAGGGAGTCTAGACTTAAGGATATTTCAGCAGGGAAGTCATATGACCAATTTGCATTTCAGAAGAATCATAGAATATGGAGAATCAGTTATTTAAGGGCAGGAATGGAAGAGGGATACTTTTAATAGAAATCCAGAGAAGAAGTGAGGAGTGTAAGCAAATACAATGATGGAAGACATGGAGATAAGTACATTTATTTAAGAGATATTAAGGAAATAGAATCTAGAGGTTTGGAAGTTGGAGTTGAGGGAGGGTTACAGGTCAAAGTTAACCCTCAGGTTTCTGACCTGAGAGAAAGGTGGTGGTCTTTGTTCTGACAGGGAATACATCAAGGATGATGAGTTGAGTCAGACATGTTGAGAATTCAAATGGAACTGCTCAATAAGAAATAATAAGAAACTCAGGGGAAGGTCTTTGGTTTGAGATATAAATTGGGAATGAGCTATTTTCCATGGATGGCAAATGAAGCCATAGATAGATTGGATAAGATCACCCTAGGAAGGGAAAGAGAAGAGAGGAATGGATTAAACTCTGAAGTATACTAATATTTAGGAGAGGGGCAGGAATTTGAAAAGACCCTGAGAAAAGATAGTTAAGGAGTGGGAGATACCCAAGTGAGTGGGTATCCCAGAGGCCAAGGAGGAGAGCATTTCCAGAAGGGATGACGAAGTCAGCAGGTCAAAGGGGTGAAATCAAGTACAAAAAAGCCTGAAGAATGTCTGTATATAATAGCAGTATAGAGGTGCTGGTGATCTTGAGTTAGACTTTCTATGTCTAGGAGTTTTTCAAGTATTTAACAATAAGTAAAAGTAACTAATTTTTTATTTCTATTTTAAAGCCTGAAATATTTTTTTAACCAAGGACATTTTTTAATAATTAAATTTTTCAGTTTTAAAATGATTTGATTATTTTTTCATCTTTTGAATAAAAAAATTTTCTGGTAACAGTAGTGATCACATGGTATGTTTCTTCAAACATTGTTAAATTTCTTAGATAGAGATTAGTTCCCACAGTGAAAATAAAATCAACCATGCATCAGGGTTTATCCTGTTAATGCTCGGTATAATTATAATATAAAACATTACTAACGTCAGTAGACGGTACAAAAGCAATAAAAAATAATAGTAATAACTTATATTTGATAATATTTTGCACTTCAGTATCTACTTAAGCATGAATAAAAGCTTATAATCGAATAAATACTTTTGGAGGAACAGAAAGTCACTGTGATTAAGGAAAATAGTCATTTACATTCTTTGTGTTCAGAATAGAGTAAATCCAAACATTAGTGCTCCACATCTTTGTCCTTCGAGAGGTTGCCCTTGCATATAACCTTCCACAGATATATGTATTTAGAGGATGAAACAAACTTATATTTGGGGGGATAAAAAAGATATATTCTGACATTTCATCTTAATTAAATCCCTAATGAAATGCCTTTCTTTCAGTCATTCTATACAAGTTAATCCTAAAAAAGTATCAGTAATGGCCAATTGTTAAAGAAAGTGAGACAAAAACTAGAATCAATAGTCCCTGAGGAGTACATAATCAAACAAACAAATAGCTCTCCTGCAACAAGAACATCTTGGTTACTGTGGGAATTCGTGTAGTTATGCTGTCTTTAGAATGCTTCTGCAAAAATGCTTGCTAGAAAGTGCCTTTTATGTGATGTTGCATTGACTTTTGGTGGTTGCCTCTCACATTGTACTTAAAATATGAATTATGCCCTAAGTCTCTTGAATCTCTTCAGAATCACCTTACTCCAAGGAAATTTCATTTAGAAGCTCCCAAGATGATTTGCATTCATCAATTATGAAGGAGAGATTCAGGGTTTTGAGTTTTAATTGTTGCAATTTTGACATTTCCAGACTATGCTTGGAAAAAATTCCTAAGTCTAGTATATATTTTCTTTTGCTGTGGTCATTTGAGAAGTCACAGGTTTATATCCACCTGGTAATTTTAACAAGACATTCTAAGTTTGCTTAGATTGTAATTAATATGTAACATTAACAATGTAACGTTTAACACATTAAGTTTGTATTAAATATAGTACTAACCTGTATTTAATATTTAGATAGTATTTCAAAATGTGGTCTCCTAAAACATTTGAAATTTCTCTTCAAAGTTATGTTTATATGTTATTCATATAGTATTAGAATATAAATAATAAATGATTGAATTAGCATTATATCTCATTGATTTTTTAATAGTAAAAATGGATGCATCATTTCTAAGATGGACTGTAGTATTTAAAGCCTCTTATCAATCCCCTAGTTTGCAACACAGAAATGTTGAAATATACAAATGAGTAAGCCAGACTATAACACCAGGATTGTGCACCCTTCCAAGATGAGTTGATATTATTAGAATGATAGAGTGGTTGCTAAAATGTTGTTTTGCTCATTTATCCTCCTCCTCTCAGTTTTAATCTAGCCGTACTTTATGACTGATACCTAAAATAAAAGTATTTCCCATAGGATTTCTCTGTGATCCTTGGCTGTTGTCAGCTTGATAGGTCAGCTCACTCACTGCTGCCACTCTACTCTTTGACTCCGCAGATGGTAGTATGTCAATAAATTGAGGAAGTCACTGAGACAAGGTTGTTATTCTTGTTCTGAAGCCATAGACCTAAAAATCTGTGACTTTCTTATACTAATATGGTAATTATAGCCTAATTTGGAAAAAAGTTTCTGGTGGTTAGGCATTGTATGGTGCATGTGTTCTGTATATTGTTGAAAACAGTTGGTATGATAAGAAATAAAATATATTTGGTTGTTATTTGTAATTTAAATTTCCCCAGTTAAAAATCTATTGAGACTGCAGTACTCCTCCCTTATCCATAGAAGATACATTTTGAGACCCCCAGTGGATACCTGAAACTGTGGAGAGTACTAAACCCTCTAGTACTATGTTTTTTCTATACATACTTACCTATAATAAAGTTTAATTTATAAATTAGGCACAGTAAAAGATTAAGAATAACTAAAAATAACATAGAATTATTATAACAATATACTATAAAAATATATGTGAATGTGGTCTCTTTCTCTCTCAAAATATCTTATCATATATACTATACACACCCTTTCTTCTTGTGATGATGTGAGATGATAAAATGCCTATGTGGTGAGACGAAGTGAGGTGAATGACACGGGCATTGTGATATAGCATTAGGCCACTGTTGGCCTTCTGATGATCATCTGCTTCCAGATTGCAGTTGACTGTGGGTAATTGAAACCTCAGAAAGCAAAGCCATAGATGAGGATTAATTACAACATAAAAGGAGTTATAAAAGGAGTTAAAAAGTAAAGAAGAACAAGAAGCCACTTTGAGTTATTTAGTTGAGTACTCAGTTTAACTCTGAAGCATTTCCATTTCAGCCATAGTGGAGTACTGGTATTGGACTCAGTAGCCTGCTATAATCAATCCTAAAACCAGACAAAATATATGTGAAAACTGTTTTTGCTTACGGACACCAGAAAATGTAAGACAGAAGGCGAGCCTCATGATTTCAGCTTTCTGCCTCTATGTACGGAGCAGTAGCTAGAGTACAAGCACTAGTCCTGCTGAAATGAGGAGACAGAGATCAGAGTTTGGGGCAGGTGAATTGGGAGGTATCTGTGGAATAGGGCATAGGGAGGGAATTTTTCAGAGGGAGAACCCCACCAGTTTTGTGGAAATTGCCGGTTCTTGGTTGGCAGATGGGCTGCATAAGTGCAGAATGAGACCAAACTGAGGCTCATACAGGAATGGAAACAGAATATGGATAGTAGAGGGTGTGTAGTGCTGGAGGACATTGAAGTTCTGGCCTAGCCAGAGTGAGGGGATCCTGTTGATACACTGTGGGCATCCAGCTGAGATACCAGGAAGACCAGAAAGGCCATTCCTTAGGGTCAAGGACATAATCTAGAACAAGACTTTCTCTAGAATCATGAATCCTTGGTGAGGGTCTTCAAGGATGATAGAGTTTAGATGCTGAATCCTGCCAAGCTAGATGGACTTAGGAAATCCATTGGATATGAGATAGATCTGTCCTAACAAAGATTTTATAAAACAAAGCTTATACAACTTAAAATAGTCAGTAATTGAACTGCCTGCTAGATAAAAATCAAAATTCTTCAGAGAGAAATACAGAATTCAGAGTCTTTACATGGTATCACCAACAATTTATATATGGAAATAAATAGGAAAATAGGACTTATGGTTTAAAAAAATGCAGTCAATAGAAACTAGTCCTGAGATTGCCCAGATATTGGTTTTAACAAAAACTTTAAAGCAGCTGTTGTAAAAATGTACAAAGAATTAAAGGAAAATATGTTCAAGGCATTCAATGAAAATATGGTCTTAGTTTAATATGGAGAGAATCTTAATAGGGCAATAGAAACAATAATAAAAGGGCTAGTAGAAATTCTAGAACTGAAAAGTACAACTGAAAAGTTCATTGGTTGAGCTTAACACCATATTATTTAGGCAGTGTACTCAGTGAACTTGAAAACAAATTAATAGAAATCATTCAATCTGCAGTTCAAATAGGACAAAGTTTAAAGAAAAAGTTAAGACAACTGTGGGCCAGTGTTCTAAAATATGAATAACAGGATTTCCAGAAGAGAGTGACAGGTGAGCATAAAAATATTTAAAGAAATCATGGGCAAAAATTCTCCAAATTCATTGAAAAACATTGATTGAAAGATTTAAAATGCTCAAAAAATCCTGAGCAATGTTAAATACCAGGAAATTCATACCTAGAGCCACTGGTTGAACACCTAAAAACCAAAGATAAAAAGCAAACCCTAGAAGCAGTCAGTGAAAAAAGATACCGTAAATGTAAGTAAGAGTGACTGCTTGCTTCTTGTCAAAAACAGTGGAAGTCAGGAAGGTTGAATGCCATCATTAAGATGAGGAAAGAAAGAAATAACAAAACTGTCAGCCCAGAATTCTATATCCAGCATAAATATCCTCAGAATAAAATTTAAAAAGGTGTTTTTGCATAAATGTCAACTGAAATAATTCATTGTCATCAGATTTGCACTGTAGAAGATTCTAAAAGACATTGTTCCAGTGAGAGGGAAATAACAGTGGAAACCTGGGTCTATATAAAATAAACTGGAAATGGTATGAAAGTGGGTGAACATAGAATATAGTAGATTTTTTTTCTCCTTGTAATTTCCTGAAATAAAAGAGAGAAAAAAAACCAATAATATTAAGATATGAGATTTAAAAATGCCTATTTATTGTACCATGTCACCCTGACCTCTTATACATCTTTTGTTACATTTCCAACTTCTTCACATCTTTATACTTTACATTCCACACTTTCACAAAATTTGTAAGGTTATTACTTGCCCCTGAACTTTTGGGCACAGAGGGGCAAATGAAAAAGTGATAGGCTTAAACCTAACCATATCAATAATTACATTAAATATAAGTAGATTAAATGTTCCTATTAAAAGGCAGAGATCATCAGACTTGACATGAAAATCAAGATCCACATATATTCTGTCATGAGAGTGTAGTTTAAATAGAAAATATAAACAGATTGCAAGTAAAAGGATAGAAAAAGATATGCCACATAAACAGTATATATAAAAAGCAAGTGTGGCTATAGTAATGTGAGACAAAATATCAAGACAAAGATTGTTGCAAAAGATAAAGAGGAACATTTAATGAGAACAGAAAATGCAATTTGGTAAGAAGTCTAATGATCTTAAATAGATGTACTATATATGTACCATTTAATATAATCTCAAAATTTGTGAAGCAAAATTGAAAGAACTAAGGGAGAAATAGACAAATTCAAAATCATAGTGGGAGATTTTAAATTTAAGTCTGAGTTCCAAAGCATACCAGGCAAAAGGGAAACATAATTTTTAGCTTGTCCTGTCTAGTTAGTGGAGGGTGATCTAGATGAACAGACTAGCAGTAAATTCTGGGAGGAATTTATGGCATTGATACTTAGCTAAGGACATTTTCATAGTGGATTAATGTTCTCAAATGATGTAGAAACAGTCTTTAAATTGATGTTCTTGTTTTACATTTTCTATAAAATAAGATTTAATAAAATACATTTAATTGATTTCTTTGTGGAGATAGGTAAACATTTTTTTTTGCCATTTAAATTTGTTTACTTCAGTATAGAGATAGAATTTAGAAAGGCTAAAAATATTAACATACTCTTGAGAAGATTTCTTAGGATACCAGATGGTTCAACCAAGCATTTGACTTGGTCATTCTGAGGGTGAATTTTCAGATTGATTACTGATAGCCTATCTTATGGATAAAAATGAGATCTATGTGTTTTAGTTCACAGGCAGGTGGCATTTCATTATGAAAATTCAGGCGCTGTTTTTGTATTTGTGTCCATATGGAGCACCATTCCACTTATGCATGGAGGTGGCCTTAGGGGTGCCTTTGGGTAGGGCCAAATTTTTTTTTTTTAACAGTGCTTTGAATTTTGTGGAGCACTTGGACAGAGCAGGAGGGCACTTGGCGCCAGGAGGAAAAAAGGCATTGAAAAGGGAGGTGGGAGGACACAGTGGACGAATTTGGCTGACTTCACAGTGTTGCCTGGGGTCTACTCTGGTTTAGAATATGAATTAGGCAGTTTGTGATTGGTACACATTGTTTTATCACCCAAAGAAAATTGGTAGATATTCTCCCCCATTGCTCTTCTGTAAAATGAAATCAAGAGTATATCTAGTTGTATAGTTACTAAACGTTATAGCTTCCTGTGGTCAAGAGGAGATTAAATTTCAGGATGACACAGAGAAAAATATGCCAAATCAGAAGCAACAACAAAGATTTTGTTTTTTAGATAGCATATTCAAAGGTAAGAATTCTGAGCCAAAGATTAACTTAGCTATTTCAGTTGAAGAAATACTAATTTTTCTTCTAGGAAATATGCTTTCATATTCCCAGTTAAATTTTTATTCTTTTCTTACTTAAGTATAATAGTTGCATAGAAAGCTCAGCAGCTTTGATCCAGCATATTTTAAATGGTTTGTGATATATATTCCCAAATAAAAAGTAGCAAGAATCTTCCAGACTTCATATTTTCATGCCCAAAGGATACATAACAAACCTGTGTGTGAATAATTTTTTTCAATAAGACTATATAATGAACTAATCTTTCTCTGAATGGTTGGCATTTGGGGGTACTATTATCAAACTGGGAAATATAAATAGTCTGGTTTATTGAGTTTCTCTTTTAAATGAAGGTACTGCCTCATGGTCTGAATGCACTGTGTGCAACAGTAAGAGTACATAAATAATATTTATCTTGTAACAAGATCCTTACAGAAATGTTTAGTTAAATTGCTTTAAGTAAATATTAACTGTCACTTCTTCAGCTGTTGCAGAACTTAGGTAACATCTTTTCAGTTATGGTTGTGTTTCAAGCAGTCTAATTTTAGTGTTACCAGTTCTCATTTTGGGTTAGATTGCTTAATTTAAGCTATACATCTGTATTTTACATATCAGCTGATTTTGTTTAATAGGTGAAATATGTTGACATATTAAGGCAGTGATTAGAGATAGTTAATTTCTTCTCTAATTAATGAGTGAAGAACCATCTAGTTCTGTCTCTAAAGTGTGTGTATATCAAAGGATGGTGGGAGGCTATTCATATGTCATAGAGGGCAGAAAGGATGATCTTTTGGATGTAAAGAAAACATCAGAAACTCTATGTTGTTTTATTTAATAATTGTCCTGTCCTTTTACAATTTCTAATTTCAGGCCTGTTTTATATTATACATAATATAATATTATAGAAATAAGTGTGTATATTTTATAAAATAAAGGCACATATACTGTGGTAAGTGTTCCAAAAATACTTTGCTGGTAGAGATGCTTCATTTTTGATCCAGTTATAACACCTTTCTTTTTGACTTAAAATATGAAAAAGAGAGAAAGATAACTACTTTGTAAATTGTCTGTTTTGGTTACTTAAATGATTTACTGGAGTCTAAATGATTTCAGAGGTACAATCACGAATATCTATATTTTAAAAAATATAATCAATTGTGCATTTAATAAACTAGGTTATCAAAGCTACATCCATCCCTAAAAAGAAGCAAACCCATCTACTGTCATACCCTAGAGGGGTCTTTAAAATGCACCTTCACTCGATTTGGGAGAGCCATCATGGGAAAACAAATCTGTTCTGATATGTTTTTCCCAATTTTAATCAGGATTGTTGTTTTTTAAAAAGCTAGTGCTCTTTGGTATATGGTAAAATAGTACTTATTGCTTGCTTCTAGTAATAGATTGAAGCATTGACTGCATTTCCAGGACCAATTCCAAGGTAGCAACTGATATTTTTAAATAAGAATAATTCTTGCATTTGTTATGGCTTTCCAGTTTCTAAAATATTCTAACTGGAATTATTCCATTGATCTACATAACATACTATAAATGAAAGATTGGTAATATTAACCTCATTTTTCAGGTAAAGAAACTGAGATTGAAAGGTTAAGTAAATTGACCAAGATTCCATGGCTTTCAACGTGGGTGCTCTAAATTAATTGTGTGTCTGGACTCTAAGTTCAGGGATTTTTCACTCTCTGTCTTTCCAAATAAACACTTTCCATCAACTTTTTCATGATACTATATACCTAAGGGCCTGAAATGACACTAACTAATCTCGTGACCCTGGGCTAGTCACTTGGGATGGAGTTGTATCATATATGTGTTCAGGTTATGGGAATTCAACTATAGTTGACCTTTGAACAAGATGAGGATTGGGTACCCCCCCCAAGCTCTGTAGAGTTGAAAATCCACATCCAGCTTTTGACTCCCCCAAAACTTAATTACTGATAGCCTTCTGGTTGACAAGAACCCTTACCAAAAATATCAAAGATGAATGACACATATTTTGTATATGTATTATATACTGTATTTTTACACTATAGTAAGCTAGAGAAAAGGAAATGTTATCAAGAAAATTCTAAGGAAGAGAAAATACATTTACAGTATTGTACAGTATCAAAAAAATCTGCATGTAAGTAGAGTGCAGTTCAAAACTGTGCTATTCAAGGGTCAACTGTATAGGTGAAAGAGACAGAAGAATAAAAATAAGTGTGTGTGAGTGATTCTAGCTATTTTCACATCCAAAGAACACTTAACCTCTGAGTGAAGGTGAAATGGGGGATGTGAGTCTGTTGTTGCTTGTGTTTGTCTGAATTCTTTCATGCCTCCAATAGTGGGAACATCCCCTGAGCTCAGTGTAACTATTGTTTAAGGATGTGTATGCTTTATGTAACATATGTGACATTTGTGTAAGCCAACTACCTCATTTGGCGCTCAGCTAACAAAACAGTGATTTCTTCCAATGCTGAGCAACTTAGGGGATTTTGGACAGGAAAATATGGATTACAAGTGATTTTTTTCTTATGGGAAATAGAAGATGTGACTCCACCATACTGTCTTGGAGTAAAACTTGCTCATCTGTAGAATGGGGCTAATAATATCCACTTTACCAATCTCTGAAGGAGATTCAAGTTTAAAAAATGTACAGAAAAGCACCTTGGAAAAATATCACTATACAGATAAAGGTTATATAAGTATTGAATGTTTTGTGTAGTCTAATCCCACTGGGCACAGTCTGCATTCCACAGTGCAAGTGAAGTCCTCTGGATGCCCCACTTTAAGCCCATTCCCTGGCTTTTTCATAAATATCTTCCTCAAAACTCCAAGAGTTAGTGTTCCATGCAGATGTGGTGAGGAGAACACTAATGGGAGGCCATTACAAGGACTGCTCCCATCCCAGGAGGGGGGATATTTAGCACAACAGCCTGGGCTTCTGAGATCCCAGATGAAAGCTCATTGATGAGCTTTACGTCCTTGGACAAATCCTTGTATCTTCTTGAGGTCTACTTCCTCGTCTGCAAAAGGAGATTAAGTCAGATGTTTTTCATCTGAGCTGGGCCCCTTCTACCTCAAATATTAATTGATCACATGGCACATGGCGTCACAATTGTCTTTCCGGTGGAGGCTTTAAGGATGATAATTATTCCTTTTGCTTTTGAGCATTATATCTTTTAACACCTTCGTTCAAAATGACCCACTGCTTTTTCTTTTTTAAAAGATTTTATTTATTTATTCATGAGACACAGAGAAAAAGAGAGAGAGAGAGAGAGAGGCAGAGACACAGGCAGAGAGAGAAGCAGGCTCCATGCAGGGAGCCTGATGTGGGACCCTATCCCAGGTCTCCAGGATTAGGCCCTGGGCTGAAGGCAGCGCTAAACCGCTGAGCCACCTGGGCTGCCCTCCCACTGCTTTTTCCATAGTTGCCAAGTTGCTCCTTATTGGTGAGCCCCCATTGCTTATTCTTTCTAGTTTTTTTTGTTGGGCTTTATAATTTGAATGGTGGATGACTGAGTTTTTAAAGCTTTTCTTCCTTTTGCTCACTCTGGCCTGTTTCAGTTCTCTCACTGCCTAGCCTGTTGAACATTCTCATCCCCTGTAAGTGTGGATATGAACTTGAATAGACATTCACCATTGAGTATGTGGCTCTCCCAAAGTCAATCCTTGCATTTCTTGATTGGGAGAAAGAACAATGTCTGGTCTCTGGTTTCCTAACTGTTTTGAATAAAATTAAGGTGGGTTTTTTTTTTGTTTTGTTTTGACCATCCTTTATAGACCTTACCTCCTTTCTTTTGGAAGGCAGCATTTTGGATGCCTATGGCTGCCTGAGGCTTAGATTTCTGTTTCTTCTCAACTTTTTGTTTTGGTACTCCTGACCTTCCTGCCATTCAGTTGTATCCATTTGCCTTGGACCCTTAGCTAGGAATCATCACGTTTGCCTTTAGATGAGGAATTCATAGAGTAAAATTTTAATTTTAATTCTTTTAAAAATTTTTAATTTTTTTTTTAGAGGGTCACCAGGAGGAGGTCAGAGGGAGAGAGAGAAAATCTTTAGCAGGTTCCACACCCAGCATGGAGGCCAGTGCAGGGTTTGATCTCACAACAGTGAAATCATGACCTGAGCTGAAACCAAGAGTCAGATGGTTAACTGACTGAGCTACCCAGGTGCCCCTAGAGTAAAATTTTAATTCTTTATTTCAGTAGAAGATGGTAAGGATCTATCATGAACCATGCTCTGAAAAGGGGAGCCATAAATCAGAGAATCCAAAAGGTGGAAACACTGAAAGAGGAATAGGAAAAAATAAGAGAAAGAGGCATAGGAGTGAAAGACACAGAGTGAGAGGCACGTGTAGGTATGGCCACGAAGAGAAAGAAGTTGAGAGATGAGGCAGAGAGAGATGGATGGATAGATGGATGAATGGTTGGACAAATAAATAAAGGCAAAAGCAGACGCTAGGACCACAATTGATGGTCAATACTGTAATTACAGGTTAATTTCCAGTTAACATTTGCTTTTTATCCTCCTCACATTGTGAACATGTATCAACTGCAATCCTGTACAGATACACAGACAATACTGCAATACTTCAAATACACTGATGACAGATCCGTAAAACATCTGCCATTCTGTACTACCCGAAAAGTCTTAGCTTTCCTTCTTCAGTAAAATTTGTAGTTGTATTCCACTCTACTTCATGGATTTACCTACATCTTGGCCTTATCCAAGAGAACTTAGTGTTATGACCTGATGGGCAGCCACTGAATTAATTTATGAGTTTCTTACCGGCAAAGTCTAACTTTTTTTATTTAGTTTTTTTAGTCTAACTTTATTTTGCATATGTTTTTATCATATGAAATATATATTTGTCTTGGACCCAGTTTCTGTTCTGGAGCTACTAAAACCCTTGAGATTTCCTAGATAAGAGCCATAAAGGTATCTTTTGTTACGTTAATGAGATCAATTTTGGAAAAGCCTCAGGTAACCTAAAAATGGAGTCTGGTTACCCCGGAACCAACCCTGTGATTAAAGGGTTGGAATTTTCAATGACCTCTACCTCCCAATCTCTGGAGATGAACTCAGTTACCAATAGCCAATGATTTAATCAATTTTGGCAATGTAATGAAGGTTTCATAAAAATCCAAAAGAACAGTGTTAGAGCTTCTGGGTCAGTGAATATGTGAAGATGCTGGAAGAGTGGCCAGGAGGGGCATGCGAGATCCACACCCCTTCCATACCTTGCTCAATGCATCTCTTCCATCTGGCTGTTCCTGAGCTATATCCTTTTACCATAAGTCTGGAATCTAGTAAGTAATGTGTTTCTCTGAGTTCTGTGAGCCTCTCTACTAAATTAATCAAACCCAAGGAGGAGGATCAAGGAACCTCTGAATTATAGCTGGTTGGTCAGAAGTACAACTTAACCACGTGGAGTGAGATAGAGCAGTGTTGTAGGACTGAACATTTATTATGTGGGATGTGATGGTACCTAGGGTCAGAACTGAGTCAACTGTAGGACCCCTAGCTGCTATCCGGAGAAATATGTGGAGGTGTGAGGAACTTCCCCACTGACAATGATGGAATTGGTACCAGAACCTATTTAGCATACTTCCATTTTTTTAAATTTCCAATCTCCTTCTTCTCTTTTTGTTTTCAGCTTACAAAAATGCTCAAAGGACTAAAGCCCCAAATAACCTCTGTACTTGGTCTTCCTTCTTAGACTATCATCACACCCGGCTTTTCTTCATTGCCAAATATCTTGTAAAAACACTGTATCTACTAATATCATTTCTCACCTCCTACTCACAATACAATATCATAAAGCTTTCTTTTTGCCCTGGGTACTGTTGATCTTACTTCCATAAAAGTCAACGATGACATTCTCTTAGCCAAGTCAAGTGGCCTATTTTTTTTTTTTTTTTTTTTATGATAGTCACAGAGAGAGAGAGAGAGGCAGAGACACAGGCGGAGGGAGAAGCAGGCTCCATGCACCGGGAGCCCGATATGGGACTCGATCCCGGGTCTCCAGGATCGCGCCCTGGGCCAAAGGCAGGCGCCAAACCGCTGCGCCACCCAGGGATCCCAAGTGGCCTATTTTTAATCACACCTTCCCTGGTCTCCTGGTAGAATTGGACACTGGTGACCACCCTGTTCTATGTCTGGAACTTCCATTTTTGCTGTGAAACAAAAATCAGGTTTTCCTACTGGTGAACGCAAGTCTTTGTAACCGTTTATGACCAGTCTTCCTACAGCAGCTCTATGTTATGTTACCCAAAATGTAGTGAGGCAGAATGCCACTCATGAAAAAATATTTTCACCATTCCATTGCAAATAGTGTGATTCATGGCCTGGCTTCTGCCAACCTACAGCCTCTTCTCTCTCTCTCTTCCTGGGCTGACCACAACACAGTAATCTGTAATATGCTACATTCTTCCCTAAAAGTGAACCTTGTAGGAGCCTGTTGGCATACTGGAGATTTGGGACCTTTTTTTTTTTTTTTTTTAACTTGGATAGTATTTGTAGTTGCTTGAGGTGGATACCTCAGAGAACTGAAAGTATGTTTTAACACCAGGTCCTAGAACCTTGTAGGACCTTCAGTCGAAACTGTGTACATCAGAAACAATGAATAATAGTTGTTGAACTATTATTTTAAGTAGTCCCCCCCCCCATGCAAAAGAAAATACCTCCTACTCTGACATCACTTCTGCATTTATAATTTAGAACTTATCTTCTGTCTTGTGCTTTAATGTTTATTAGTCTCCTTGGGGTTATAAACTCTTTGTTAGCAGGAGCTTTGCATGGTCTGTATTCTTGTTGCTACTTTTTTTTTTTTAAGTAAGCTCTACACCCAGCATGGGTCTTGAACTTATGACCTCGAGATCAAGAGTCACGTGCTCTATGGATTGAGCCAGCCAAATGCCCCTTTGATCTCACTTTTTGCAGTGCTAAATACATGGCAGAGTTATCCTTAGGATGTTAGGAAATTTTCACATTCATATCATGCTGTTGATTACTTAAAGGGAGGTGGTAAGGAGTCAGTAAACCATTTATCATTATGATCCTCAATAATAATTAAAATAACCACTGCATTTTTATAATAGCATTCCTTAAGTTTTTGTTTGTTTTAGAATTACAATTGGTGTATTTTCCAGGAAACATCTAGCTATCTCAAATCCCCACATACGGTCTTCTATATAAATTAAAAATCTTTGTTAGGAATTTTAATTACCATGTGAAATGTTGGGAGTTACATCCCAGAATTATCCTAAATGGACCATAACTGTGACCTAGATATGTGTCTAGGGGCTGCTTTGACTAGAAAAATATAGATACGAATGTAAGAGCCAATACCCAATGTTGATACTTTCTACATTTTCACCTTTGAGTGGAACTGGTTATAAATCAAAGGAAAGCTCGGCAGGAGTGATGAATGTATACTAAAATTGGATTTTGGTGATGGTTACACCATTCTAAAATTATTAAGAATGATTGAATCGTGTGCTTAAAATGAGTGAACTTGATGGCATGTAAATTATATTTTAAAGCTATTAAAAAAGAGAAAAAAAAAGAAATATGAAGGAAATTTTGAGTTTGTATCTATGCCTCCAATATACTGCCTCTTAGTTTTCTCTTCCAGTCACTGTACCTGCTACCTCAAGAGCTGTTAAATTAATTCAGTTCTTGTTCTTTAAAAAGTCATAGTGGTTTTGGTCTTTTTGATACATCTTCATTAGTACCTTGCTGAAATACAGATTCTTCTCTTTAAAAAATATTTTAATATAAAAAATATCCAAAATATACATATCAAGAATGCTCTAATAAACTACCAGTGTGCCCATCTCTCAGCTGTAATTAATGATCAGTTCTTGGCTACTCTTGTATCCACATACCTGTCTCTCCCTCTTGCCCTTGATTATTTTGAATCAAATTCCAGACATAGAAACTCATTTGTAAATATTTCAATATGTATCTAAAAGTTAGAGAATCTTAAAAAAATAACCAGACTAATATTATGCCTATATAAAACAATATTACCTTAATATCATCATACATCCAGGTAGTACTTACATTTTTTTTTAATTTTTATTTATTTATGATAGTCACACACACACACAGAGAGAGAGAGAGAGAGAGAGAGAGAAAGGCAGAGACATAGGCAGAGGGAGAAGCAGGCTCCATGCACCGGGAGCCTGACGTGGGATTCGATCCCGGGTCTCCAGGATCGCGCCCTGGGGCAAAGGCAGGCGCTAAACCGCTGCGCCACCCAGGGATCCCAGTACTCACATTTTTAAAGAGCTTTGTGTGTTTTCATGTGTATGACATTTCTGAACCAGGATCCAGTTAAAATATATACATTGGTATGCATCATTGTCTCTTAAATCTCTTTTTAAAAACTATAGATTATCCATTCTTTTTTCCTCTTGCTTTGTTGTTATTGTTGAAGAAATCATATTTTTTTGTCCTAGACTAATTGTATCCTAATTTTTGTCTTCGCTAAATTGTATACTTGTGATATTGTTTCAAGTGTTGTGTTCCTCCAACCCTTTTTGGTTAGATCTGGAAGCTTGAATGGCATTGACATTGTTTGGCAAAATCTCTTCATACGTGGTATTGGGAGTTTCCATCAGGAAATATATAGTGTTTGGTTATCTTTTTTGTGATGTTACAAGCCATCATGTTATAATCATGATCATTGCTTAGATCCATTAGTTCATTATGGGTTATGAAATGGTAATACTTCTTTTTTTCTCTTAATTTAGTCATTAGTATAATTTACTCAAAATAATGACCTCTCATCAACAATTTGGTTACTCTGAGGTAGAATTTATATACAAAAAGCAGTATTATTTCCTGTTTCCAATAATAATGAATTAGTTTCCAATAATGTGCAATTTGTTTTTGTGAATTTTTAAAGAATCATTTTAAATTTAAGATTTGAATATACTTGATGTGTTTCAATCCATTGAGGTTATAATCCTAACTGGTGCTCAAATTATCTCATTGTTGGCCGTTAGAAACTTCTCTAAGGTGAAAAAAAAAAAAAAGAAACTTATCTAAGTTGAGCCCTAAATCCTTGGTAGTTTGCTTGCTTTCTGATATGACAAGATGTTTTAGGCTCATCGCGGATGTTTCATTTACTAGAACTTTTCTTCAAAAGATTTACTGTTTACTTTTCATTGGAAATGCTATTTTGATGATACTACTGGGGTGTTGTTCTGGGGTTGGTTATTGTTTTTAGGCCCTTCCAGTAAACAAAACTTAGAAGAGAGGCAGAGAGAGAGAGAGAGAGAGAGAGAGAGAATGCATCCTTTATGCCTTTGCATGTCCAGGATAAAATATATCATGAGTTTTCATTATCCTTCTATTTCAAATTTAGGCTTGCAAGATTTTTACTTACTGTTAGTGCTGAGCTTTATTCAACTTTAGTAGTAAATACTGAACAACCTGTTCTCTGAAGTGGGGATGGGTATGTAGCCTGATTTGTAGTTTTTGCCAGTTTTTGTGGTGTAAATAACCCCATCATTGCTGATTTAAGTTTAAAAGTTTAAATCAGTAAGGACATAGGATCAAATTACTATATTTTAGATAATTTAGGAGAGTTGTTTTCTGTAATTGTGCCACCAAGTACATGTACAATTACGTTAACTTGCTCAATTTTACTTTCAGTTATCAGGGATTGCTGTTTATTTAATTTTAAGAATTAGGTAAATAATTTACATGGTTGCAAAGTGTGTATAAAATCCACAAAACAGGATTATTCAAAGAAGTCTAGTTTCTCTCTACTCTATTTCATTTTCCCCTGTCTACATAGCTATTTTATAAGTTATGGTTTATCTTTTCATTGTTTTATAATATTTACAAATGTCTCTTTTTTGTATATATCTATATCTGTATATCTTCTTCCCTTTCTTAGATAAATAGAAACTTACACAGTTTCTATATCTATGGTGTTTTAAAATAATTTAGCAGTATTTCTAGGAAATCAATCAACAGTAGTATATGAGCATTTCTTTATTCCTTTTTTACAGCTGTGTAATACTTTCTTGTGTATGATTTGTTTATTCATCATCAATTAGTGGTCATTTGGGTTGTGTTACATATTTTGCTGTAGAAAAGTAGTAGTAAAAAAAAGAAAATTAGTAGTATAAGGCAGTGGTTGTCAACTCTTTTAAAATATTTTATTTATTTATTCATGAGAGAGAGAGAGAGAGAGAGAGGCAGAGACACAGGCAGAGGGAAAAGCAGACTCCATGCAGGGAGCCTGATGTGGGACTTGATCCTAGGTCTCCAGGAGCAGGCTCTGGGCTGAAGGCAGCACTAAACCACTGAACCACCCAGGCTGCCCAGTTGTCAACTCTTAACATCAAAAGACATTGCTGAGCCCTGCTTCTTCAATTTTTGATTCAGTGGATTTTTATCATATTGGATTGATTTGTTTATCCACGTGTCAATAGTTTGTGTATGTGTATATGTGTGTGTGTGTTTAAACTATTTGTTATGAAAAACTTTAATAGCATGTAAAACTAGATGTGATAGCTCATTGAACCCCCATACATCTGTTACTCATTTTTAATGATCATCAACTCAGAGGCAATTTTATTTTGTCTATACCTTCACCCATTTTCTCTTTCTCTACTAGATTGTTTAATTTTTTAAAGATTTTATTTATTCATTTGAGAGAGAGCACATGAGTGGTAGGGAGGGGCAGAGGGAAAGGAAGAAGCAGACTCCCCACTGAGCAGGAAATCTGACAGTAAAGAGGAAGGACCTTGATCCCAGAACCTTAGGATCACAACCGGAGCCAAAGGCAAATTTGCTTAACCAACTGATCCACTCAGGTGCCCCTCTACTAAATTGTTTTGAGGTGGATCTCAGGCTTAAGTTTTGTGACCTTGATCAAATCACTTAATATTACTAAATGTCCATTGCCTCCTCTGTAATGTGGGAATAATCATACCTATTTTCAGTGGCATGCTGATATATGATGTAACCAGCTCTCTGGGAATATAAGCCCTGATTTGTAGCATTGGCCAATTTGTATGATGTAAATGCTCACACTGTGGCTGATTTCAAGCTATCAGTGTGATATCACTGAGTTGGGAAGAGGTAGGAAGAGAAGTGTATGACCATTGTTCTATAGCTAGTGTAAGCTAGCTCCACTATACCATTGCTATTTCATAGGGTAGTAGGATTTATTGGGGGGAAAGGTGCAGGTCAAATAGTAAGCATCAGTAAATGATAGGTTTACCAGTTATTATTATTTCTAGTCTAATGAGACCCCCTTCTCACTTGAGAGAGTCCTTCAACAAGTTCTTCCTCATTATATCTTTTCCTGAATCTAAACATTCAGTTCTCAGTACTATCAAAGGACCCATAAAGCAGTGTGATCCCATTCACTGACTTACTCCATATAATAATTGGCTTGCTGCTCATTATAATTAAAATAAAAACTTAAATACCTTGATCCCTTAGGGAATATAGTAAAGAAGTGTTAATGTATTTGCCTCATAGATTTCATAATTTGATGAATATTAAGTGTTTTGAGGGTTGAGTATAAAGTTATTTGAGATTTCCTTTTTTTTTTTTTTTTTGGTCTTGTCATCATTAATTACTTTCTGCTATTGATAGAAACAGCTCGGGAATATTAAAAATTTCCATTTATAGTTATGATGTAATGAACAACATATGCCCAATTCCATTTATTGTGGCTTGGCTTGCATGTTTAAAGCTAATAAAACAAGTAATTTACTAATGCCTTTATAGATGTGGCTTAATGGTTTACTTACATTACTTTGACATTTTGTTCATGAGGATTTGAGGAATGTTAATTGCTGTCATTGTGCACATTAAAAAAAAAAAACAGCATTGAAGTGGTCTCAGTGTCTTCCCTGGGATATCTCTCTTCCATGTGTAATCTTTTCCCAGTGAACTGAAGGCAGGTCACCAAACATACACTGTTTTCCCACTAAAGATAATCTGATAATTTCTGTAATCTTCCCTTTTTCTGTCTACCCATTCAGTTAACCATTTTTGTTGTTGTTTTTTACACTTCCAGTTTTATTTTATTTATTTTTAAGATTTTATTTATTTATTCATGAGAGACAGAGAGAGAGAGAGAGAGAGAGAGAGAGAGAGGCAGAGGGAGAAGCAGGGTCTATGCAGGGAGCCCGATGTGGGACTCGATCCCGGGTCTTCAGGATCAGGCCCTGGGCTGAAGGCAGTGCCAAACCATTAAGCCACCCAGGCTGCCCCACTTCCAGTTTTAAAGCTAAAAGATCAAATATTGTTACTGGCCCACAGTCATGAAGACTTGAAATACAGAATTGAAGTTTGGTCTTCTATTTGAGTCATGTAGGCAAGCCTAGACTTGATTTTCATTATATGTAATGAAGGGTACCAAGGTTCTTTCTGTAGGGCTAGTATTCATTTCTAAGGGAAGTTGGACATAATAGGATCAGTTAATTAGTAAGTAAAATTTGTATCACATCATCAACATTTGCTATAATAAAGAAGAAAAGCTTTTGGAGCATCATTGCTTCATTGTTGGAGTGTCTTTGCATTTTATTAGTTAAAGCAATGGGTAGTCAAGATGATGCAGTAAGAATGTGTAGGAAGGCATATGCTAAAACCAGTGCTGGCACAGGGCGGAAAGGAAAGGCTCTTGTGGAAAAGTTAAGTATAATAAAATACTGTATTTTCTCATGATGCTTAGTATTATACTTAAAAATAAGCCCCTCTATTGCCTCCCCTATAAAAGATCTTATTTCTGAATATCTGTACTCCCAACTATTATAAGCCATCAAAGTATTTGATTTGATTACTCATATTGTATATTATATTTATTAGGAATGCAATTATGTTAAAGGTGAACAGCTATTGAATGATAGTCGCTAACATTTATTGAATACCATGTGCCAGGTACTGTTCTAAGAATGTTGCTTATATAACCTCATTTAATCCTTCCAGCAATTCTAAATATCACATATTATTTAATTCCACTTATAGATGAGGAAGTGGAGGCTGAGAGAGTTTAAGTCGGCCAAGGTTACGCAGCTATTTAATGGCAGAGGCAGGATTTGAACTTAGTTGGTCTCGTGCCAGTCCTGTTGTACTTAACTATGACGCTATACTGCATCCTACAGAGAGTATTTAAGTGTAAAGTAGACATGATATAGGTATTTTAAATGCCATAGTTAACTCCTGGCCACATGGAGGGGGATTTAGAGATTTCCAAAGAGGCTGCTAAGCATCGTGGTTGTGTAAAACATTTACTATGTTGTAAGTGAGGTAGAAATATCAGTGAAGTCCTAACTAGACATAAATGTGGAAATTTAATCAGAAACCTCTGCAAAGCCTTGAAGATGTGGCTTTTCCTCCCAGCCTCCTTCCCTGGTGACTTGTTTTCCTGGAGTAGAACAACTGATTAGCATATTTTATTTCTGTTGTTAATGCCAAGCTTGTTTCCACGACTGGATTTGCCTGATTGGTGGCGTTTAGTACAGTGCTCTGAGGTTCTCTACGGAGCTCTTAAACGTCAGCTGTAAATCATCTGCTCAGCCTCCCTGAGAACTCCGTACCTCCCACCTGGTGCACTGGGCACAGGCATCCACATACTTGCCATATGTGGGCAGAATCACACTCAGCCTCTGGAGGCCAAGCTGCAAATTAGAAGGTGAAATCATAGCACTCTGGGCAGGCCCTTACGTGTGCAAATCCTGTTCCTTGTAATTGGAATTGTGTTTGGAAATCCCTATACACCCAGGTGAGACTGTATTACACCCTTCTACATTGAATGGAAAGGAAAAGACAATCTGCTTAAAAGAGGCCAAATTAACTTCCTCTAAAAACTGGACAATATGGGTGGGCTTTGTGCAGTCACTCTTTTATGAAATGCAATCACAGTCATTCATCATGGGGTACTCCTTATTTCCCCCCCAAAATTTTTTTTGTAAAATCTACTCAATGATAGTGGCATTTCCCAGCTGCACAGTCTTTAGAAAGAGATCTTGATGTCACTTCTTGTGACATCTTTATAAGGAGCTGTATTATTATAATGTAAGCCTACCCTTTGCCTGGCTCTTATCAATAACATATGTTGGGGCGTGGTAGTGTAGTTAATTGAGTTGGCAAATAAACTAGGAGAGTTTTTACTGATAACTTTGCTAGGTACAATGGCTTTATCCTGTTGAAGGTCTTTGATGATAAATTTAATGATCATTTTACTTAACTATTTGTTCTTTTTGAGTTTATGTTAGCTAGTGATTTTCATTATTAAAATATATATATATATTGCTGACAATGGATTACCTCTCTTTAAAGGTACATATTACTCTCAGAAGTCTTGTGGACCCCTTCATGCAGTTTCTAAATTCAAAGCTAGAATTTTTTCTAGGACTTTTGTCAACTTATTTGTTTTTTTTTCTGTAAATTCTCTGTCTTGTAAATTCTCCCCCTCCTGCTGCCCATTCTTCTAATGAGCCCTCCACCATGATTTTATGTGGTATTATTTACTATATACTTTGTATGTTAGGCAAGTTTGAATTATAAATCAATATTTAGAAAATGAGTTCCTCTTTTTTGATAGCATCTTAATAAATCATAACCTTTCTACCTAACACTGAGTCACAGAGCACCAGCCATATTTTCATCATCACAGATGTATTTTTCTGAGTGAGAATGCCTCAGCTCCTCATGATTCTCTTCATTTCCCTGAGGCACATTATTGGTTTCATTGAGTCTAATGTAACTTAAAAGATATGTTGAAGTCCTAAACCTTCAGTACCACAGAAGATGACTTTATATGAAAATAGGGTTACTGTGCATACAATGAATTAAGTGAAGATAAAGTTGTACTGGATTAGGATCCACCATGCTGGATTAGGGTGGCTCCTAATCTATTATGACTGGTGTTCTTATAAGACAACCATGGGAGGGCACAGAGACACAAGGAGAATGCCATGTGAGGAAGGAAGATTGGAATGATGTTATTATTCCTATGCCTGAGAAAAAACATGAGATAGATTCTCCCTCACAGTCTTCAGAAAGTACTAGCATGCTGACACATTGATTTTGGACTTCTAACCTCCAGAAGTGTGAGATAATAAATTCCTGTTGTTTTCAGCCATCTAGTTTGTGATAATTTTTTTCTCCTTTTTTTAATTGAAGTTTGATTTGCAAGCATGTAGTATAACATCCCATCAAGTACACCCTCAGTGCCCATCACCCAGTTACCCCATCCTCCCTCCCCCCTCCCCTTCCACTACCCTTGGCTCATTTCCCAGAGTTAGGAGTCTCTCATGTGTTGTCACCCTCTCTGATTTTTCCCACTCATCTTCTCTCCTTTCCCCTATAATCCCTTTTACTTTTTTTTATATTCCCCATATAAGTGGAAACCATATGATTATTGTCCTTCTCCGATTGACTTACTTCACTCAGCATAATACCCTCCAGTTCCATCCATGTTGAACCAAATGGTGGGTATTCATCTTTTCTAATGGCTGAGTAATATTCCATTGTATCAGTTTGTGATATTTTGTTATAGCAGCCCTAGCACCATAATACAAGGCATAAGACAAAAGATTGAAATAAAAAACTTTTCTCCTAACACTGGAATTTCAACCCTTTTCATCCCTTGCCCAGTCTCTTGTGTTAATTTTCTAGGTACTGTCCTTGATGTTCTTTGATTTGATTGTACATTTTACACACCACTACCATATTATTATTTCTTTCTATGTATACACAGTTCTGAGGGTCACTCCCCATTGTGCCTGTAGCAGTACCAATTCTTGACTGAGGCATCAAAAATTTTTCTATTTTGGCTTCTCTCAATTGCCTTTCCAGCACTTTCCTCCCTGGGCCTGCTGTACATACCACTATATCCCAGGTGCTCTCACCTCTCCTTAGTTGTCTCAGTATGACCAGCACTCTTCCACTTTGAGCATGCTGTTCCTTTTGCAACAAAACAAAACAAAAAACAAAACAAAAAAAGGAAATTTTATTTCCTTTCCAAAACCAGTCTCAAATATTGTTGTAATAGTTTATTGATTCTCTGTCCTAAGTAGATGCATTTGCTATCTCTTTGAGCTCACAAAATAATGTAGGCTTCTTTTATGATAGATTAATTTGCTCTGGATTATCAATATCTTTGCAGTCTTCCATTGTATTAGGCCCTCATAGCATCTTTAACACTTATTGGCATAAATCTGGCATCCTCATGCTAGAACATAATTCCATAGCACACCCAGAAACACACTGCTGATTGTGGGCTTCTGCTGTGTTCTTACTGTCATGTTCCCCTTCATTTCCGTGAAGAATACAACAAAGGACTCAAATCAAAGCCTTTTCTGTTCTTATTCTCATCACTATTGTTATCTCCTGACTGACCACAGGAGGATAAGAAAAAAAAAAAGTTGACAGTTCTCTTGTCTCAGAAAGTCACAAGGGAGATGATTTTTTTTCACACCAAATCTCTTAATCTCTTAGTTCCCTCCCTGACCTGGTGAAGTCTCTAAACCAAATGTAGAATTCCTCTATTAGTAAAATTTTTGAACATGTATGTATAATTAAATACTTGTCTATTTATTTACTTTTAATTTATAAGTTCAGTACATATACTCCTGTGCTTACATACTTTGTATATATATTTTTGAAATATTGTATTTGTTTATTTGAGAAAGAGTGAGTGAGAGAGAGCACAAGCCGGGTGAGGGGCAGGGGCAAAGGGAGGAGCAGACTCCCTCCTGAGCAGGAAGCCCAAGCAGGACACAATACCAGGACCCCCGGGATCATGACCTGAGTGCAAGGTAGATACTTAACTCACTGAGCCACCCAGACACCCACATACTTTTTATATCATAAGACATATAAATTTCACAGTACAATATAAAAATTCTAATATTTTTCTTCCCAACTATAGAAATGTGTAAATGAATTCTTTTAAAAAATGTTTGGGTTGTCTTTTCAATTAGAGGCTGTAGGTAAAATAATTTCAAATCTAAATAAATTTGTTTCAGGGTGATTCAGTTGAGCATCTGACTCTTGATTTCAGCTTAGGTCATGATCTCAGGGTCTTGAGATGGAGCCCTTCATGGGGCTCTGTGCATGACATTCTGCTGGGAGGGAGTGCTTAAAGATTCACTCTCCTTCTTCCTCAGCCCCTTCCCCCTTCATGTGCTCACACTCTCTAAATAAATAAACAAACAAATAAATAAAAGTAGTATACATCATATTTTCCTGTATTTGTCTTTTAATATGTATTGGTATTTCTTGTATCTGATTTAGAATCACTTGAGCTGAAAAAATATTTTTCATTGTCAGAATTCATTCATTGTCAGTGTTTTCTTATGGTACATAAGCTGCTACTATGATCTAAATAGATAAAGTGCTTGCAATAATTATAATATTATACATGTTTAATCTGTATTTTTTGTTATATGTGGTTTAATATTTTTAAATTCATTAATTTTATAAGAAAACAAAGACTAGAGTTACTGAATGCAGTGCCTTTACCAGAAAAAAGTCATTTATTTTGTGAGTCACTGGGGACATGGATAGAAATTTAGGAGTCCTAAAAAGAAGTTTTAATGGTGTACTAATAGTCAACATTTATATAATACATTTATTATGTGTTTTACATATGTTAAATATGTAACCCAGTCGGTTGGGTACTGTTGTCTTCCATATTTCACATATGAGGAAATTGCACTCATCACAGTTTTCTTTTAACTGCTGTAAATTAAACAGTTTGTTGTTCTTCTTGAAAGTAGAAAATATCATGAAGAGAAAGGCAGAAGTCCATCCATCTATTTAGCAATTTTTGAGTGATGCTGTGAAAATCAATAGGATCAAATCACTTCTCTTAAGAAATGTATAATGCAGTAAAGGAAATAGAAATCAATGAACTGTCTTAAGGGTTATATTAAAAGGATGTATTAACCAGAGAAATTCAGTTTTGTTGTGGTGGTAAGAAATTAACCCCAAATCATAGCTTAATTGAACAGTTCTATTTAAGTCAGAAAGACTCTTTAGGATAATTATCCCCCATGCAGGGACTCAGCAATCTAAGATATTTCCATATTGTGACTATGACTATGCTATATCAGTGTGTGGCTTCTTTTGCCATTATGGCAAGGGAATGAAGGAACGTAGAGGACTCACTCTATTCTGTACTTCAACCAGAGAATAGAATACCTCATTTCTGCATATATCCATTGGTCAAAATTATTCGCACGGCCTTTTTGAACTGCAGAGGCTAGAGAGCGTGGGGGAGCATATGACTATTTGGTAAACAATAAATACCTTGACCGAAAGGTATGTATAGAGTTAATTGGAGACAAAGAGAGATGGACAAGAGTTTTTATTTTACAGGAAGTTGATTGGCAAATGGCAGAAAAAGTCATGAAGTCATTATAGAGGCTGGTGAAAGTAATTGACGAACACAAAACAAGGTTGTGGGAAGGAGCTGAAGGAAGTCTCTTCAGCACCACGGAGAGCTCCTGTCATTTAAATTACTGTGCTACCCCATCATGTCAATAGTAACGCCTTTATTCAGCAACATTTCATTCCATAAACATCTATTATCTGTCTGTCATAGACTTTGTGAATAAAAAATTCCTAACACATAATTAACAGTTTCATGAGGAAGACAGATAATTCTCTGTAATGCAATGAGTAGGTTCAATAACAGAACTATTCTCTGGGTATTATGAGAGCCTGGAGATGTTCCTAACGTTAACCTGGATAGAAGAGGAAGTTGTATAGGAAAACCTCATGAAGGAGATGATTTTTGATCTCATATAGGTGTTAATTGATGAGTAAGGGTTTAGCCACATTTGAGGAAGAAAGGGTACTTAGGCCAGGGGTCAGTGAACCTTTTCTGTAAGTGGCTAGATAGTAAACATTTTAGGCATTTTAGGTCATAATGGTAGGTCTCAATTGCAAATGATGTATCATAAAGGGCTAGTACCCAAGATCTGTAAATAACTTATTAAACTCAACAGCAAAGAAACAAACAATCCAATCATGAAATGGGCAAAAGACATGAACAGAAATCTCACAGAGGAAGGCATATTTTTCTTTTTGTTTTACAATTTTTCAAAATGTAAAACCTCCTCTTAGCTCAGTGGTAATATGAACACAACACATGGCCCAGATTTGACCCCTGGGCCATAGTTTGCTAACCTCTGGTCTAGCAGAGGGAACAAGAGCAAAACTAGAGGTATGTGCATATAGCCATGTGCAATTTGATCTTGATGGAGTGTGAAGTTTGAATCCAAGGCATGATTAATGAGCCCAGAGAAATAGACAGGGGAACAGAATGTCATGTTGGGGAAGTTAGGCCTACTTCTATAAGTATGGATTGCCATTGAAGGATTTAAATCAGTGGAATGATAAAATCAGATTTGTGTTTCAGAAAGATATGTATTAAGAGTTAGCCTGAGGAAGCAAAACTGAACTCAAAAAGCCAGTTAGGGAGATGTTGGTATTGGTCAAAAAAAGAGGCAATGAAAAAATAAAGCCATGGTAGAAAGGATAGGCAAGAGGAGGCCGAGTTGAAAAAATATTGGGGGTAATATCAGGACTTCCTGATTGATTGACTGGGGCTGGGGGGAGAGGTCAGTAACATATCCATGACTGGATGAAGAGTGTTCCTTAACTGAGATAATAAATACTATACTAGCTCACTGATGTTGCTACTTTAGCAAGAGCTCTAGTTGGCAAAAGGATCTCTGCCATTTATTGCAGATATTTACCATCTGGAGTCAGCAGGCAGAGGTGTATTGTCTATTCTTGTATAACTCCTCAGGAAATCTGTTAGACTTCCAGGAAAGGTATGGGGAGCCTTTGCTCCTTTCTATCAAATAGATCACATGCTATATGAAGTATCTTTCCTGTGCCAGAACGCTCAAGGTAAGGGATAAGGAACTCAATGTGTAGGTTCATGGACATAAAATTCATGGTTGTTTAAAGCTGTCAGTTATTTTAGCCATTTTTGGATTGAAAAAATCAGAACTTCATAGAGCTTGAACTTGCTTTCTGTTGTAGACATATGTCATCTGTGATTTTCCAACATTTTTATAAAGTTTCCCACATTGTGAGTACCACCATTCCAAACTAGAATTCCCATATTTCCTTTCTAGGGGTGAGGGCTTCTAAGTTAGTTTCTTTCTACTACCTAGACCTCATGAGACTTGGATACAGAAGAGTGCAGTTTGAGCTGAGGAATAAGCATTGGGGAAATCCATTCAATCAAGTGCAGTCATGGAAAGTTCTTATTTTTTTTTGGAATATCTGTGGTGGGCGCTCTGTTATTTTGGTCCAAATATGGTTGATATCAAGGAGTGGGTGGTGGCATTGATTTTGTTGGACCATTCCTGTGGGTGGACTTCACTCCTTGCTGTGCAACACCAGCTTTATTTCTGTGTATCTCCCAGAGAAGCTGCCTCATTTCACTCAAAATTCCTTTAGATTTTATTCTGTGGTTTGTAACTGAGAGTATCAGTAGTATACCCAGGGCTTCAGTGATACTGTATTTTATATAAAATTTCAGGGGATAGGAAAATTAGGGGAAAATGCCTAAAAAGACTTGTGAGACGAATGATAATAAAAACAAAACAAAACAAAAAGTTTGAGAAACACTGTCATAGACTAAATTGGCAACAGGGTCAATTCACAGATAGTACAGTGACAGTATGGGCTATGATGGTCAAGACAGGAGAGAAGGAAGGAAGATTCTCTATTCCTTTAAGATGTTGAGCACTTAAAGACAGAAGACTGGGATTGTTCATTGAAACATTGATAAAATATTGATACGGCATTCTGACCTGGAGCTATATCTACATGTCAGCAGTCTCTGGTTATTTAGAAATTTGGCTTACTCTAGAGATAATTCTTTTAGATCAGCCATTGTGGAGGTACAGTTAAGATAATCAGATCCTGTTTTTTCATACAGAAACTTTCAGGGATTAGCCAGGGGTTACCATGCCCCTTGTCTATAGCTTTGTTCTGAGCTTCATGCTCAGTCTGGGGGATCTGCAGCTCACTTACCTCTTTAAAGGGGAACTTTATCTGAATGTGGTAGAAACAGAGGGCTAGAGTATATTCTTAAATCTGCAAATAAAATGTCAACATTTAATGGGCACTCTTGTAGTCAGTTTACACACATTTGAGCATTTAATTCTCACAAAATGAATTATTACCTAATCATTTCCATAGTTCTATTAAGTAGGTCTTATTATTATCTACATAATAAATAATAATGATCATAAGACTTAGAGAATTTAAGTAACCTGGCTCAAGATCACACCACCAAAAAGTGACAGGGCTGGATCTCAAGTAACTAGTGGTCCGTCTAGGGACTAGTGACTTGGACCCCTTATTTAATGTCTTCAATCTTCAGTTTCTTCATCTATAAAATGGGGTTAATAATACTTCTTAGGATTTTAATGAATAAATGGGTTGATATTGGTAAATACTCAGAACTGATACGTATCATTAAATACTCAGAAAATGTTAGGTGTTATTTTTTTTCCAGGGTCATCTCCTCCACCTTGTCCTCTCCCTCTTAAAAACGAGGATAAGGAGAGTTCTGAACCAGTATTCTAGAGTGTAATTCTTTAATTACATTAAACTCCCTAAATAGATCAGCTGAGCAATTCTTTGCCAAGAAGGAAAGAAGAGGAGAGGTAGGTTTGCATATGCTAGGGGTGGCTTATAGGTTATAGAGTTATTCCAGCAAGGCAACAGTATGTAGTTTTGTTTTTTTCTTAATTTTTTCTTGTTTATTTGCTCATTTATTTATTGTGGTAAGGACACTCAGCATTAAGATCTACTCTTGGGGATCCCTGGGTGGCTCAGCGGTTTAGCACCTGCCTTTGGCCCATGGCGCAATCCTGGAGTCCCGGGATCGAGTCCCGCATCGGGCTCCCGGCACGGAGCCTGCTTCTCCCTCCTCCTGTGTCTCTGCCTCTCTCTCTCTCTCTCTCTTTCTCTCTCTCTGTCTATAATGAATAAATAAATCTTAAAAAAAAAGATCTACTCTCAACAAATTTGTAAGTGCACAATATTGCTAACTAGAACACTGTTGTACCGCAGACCTCTAGAACTTACTCGTCTTGCATAACTGAAACTGTATATCTGTCAAACAGCAGCTCCTCCAACTCAATAGTATAAAAACAAATACCTGATTAAAAAGTGGTCAAAGAACTTAAATGGACATTTCTTCAAAGACAAATAAATACCTGGTCGGTAGATGAAAAGATGGTCAACATCACTAATCATCAGAGAAATATCTCACATTTGTTGGGCTATTATAAAATAAAAGGTAAGTTGTTGGCAAGGATTTGGAGAAATGGCAATTCTTATGCACTATTGGTAGGAATGCAAAAACGCACAGGCACTGTGGAAAATGAGGATTCCTTAAAAAATTTAAAATAGAAATAACATATGGTCCAGTAATTCCACTTAAGAGTAGATACCCAGAAGAATTAAAATCAGAATCTTGAAGAGATATCTGCACTTTCATGTTCACTGCAGCACTGTTCACAATAGCCAAGGTACAGAAACCACCTAAATGTCCGTCAATGAATGAATGGATAAAGAGAATATGGTATATACTTACGATGGAATATTAGCCTTATAAAAGGAGGAAATCTGGGGTGCCTGGGTGGCTCAGTTGGTTAGTGTCTGCCTTAGGCTCAGGTCAGGATCTTAAGTTCCTGGGATGGAGTCCCACATCAGGCTCCCTGCTCAGTAGGGAGTTTGCTTCTCTTTCTCCTTCTGCTGCTCCTTTTGCTTATTCATCCTCTCTCTCTCTCTCTCTCTCTCTCTCTCTCTCAAATAAATAATGAATAAAAAGAAATCTTTAAAAAGAAAGAAATCTTGCCATATGTGACAACATGAATGAACCTAGACCACATTATGCCAAGTGAAATAAACCAGTTACAGAAGGACAAATCCCACATAATTCTATTTATATGTGTTATCGAAAATAGTCAAACTCTTAGAAGCAGGGAATAGAACCGTGGTTGCCAGGGGCTGGAGCAGAGGGGAAATGGCGAGTTGCTATTCAATGGGTATAAAGTTTCAGCTATGCAGGATGTTTTGTTTTGTAAAGAAAGCCTTGCCGAGGCTCTTTTCACCCTTCTATATTGGCTTGGGTTTCCAAAGCCTCTTCCTCTTTATAGTTTCCTTGACTGCAGATGTGTAAAATCTGACTTCTTGTCTGGAAATTGTACTGTGAATCCAACATACATAGGGCAAGTCAAGGGAGCAAGCACCAGCACTAGCAAGCAAGGTAGTGAGGCAATATATAGTTCTGGACAGGTAGCCAGTGTGGTGCAGTTAGTTTGGAAAGGCTGGTGGCAGACAGTATGATGTAGTGATTACCTGCCACCAAACAGCTGTTAATGGGGGAGGGGAGGTGGTATGTAGCATTAGGAGGAAAGGCAGCAGAGGTATACTTTGAACCAGAGGATCAGAGAGCTTCAGTTAGTACAAACTTTCACTTTGGAAAAGTTGCTGCTCTTTAGAAAAGTTGCTGCTCTGTCAAACTCAGTGGCCACAGTGAAACTGAATGGCTTTGCCTTAAGGGGCACACTTTTGGCTTAAAGATATCTCACTCACATCCATATTTCTTTTTTTTTTTTAAAGATTTTATTTATTTATTTATTAATGAGACACACACACACACAGAGGTAGAGACACACACACACACACACACACAGAGAGAGAGAGAGAGAGAGAGAGAGAGAGAGAGGCAGAAACACAGGCAGAGGGAGAAGCAGGCTCCTCGCAGGGAGCCCGATGTGGGACTCCATCTGGGGACTCCAGGACCATGCCCTGGGCCAAAGGCAGGCACTAAACTGCTGAGCCATCCAGGGATCCCCCCACATCCATATTTCATTCAGATACCTGCCTACCAAGAGGACAAAGAATATCTAATAATTACCTGATGAGAAATTAAGGTGTTTGGATGGGGGGTAGTGAAGGAGCACCTAAGCTTTTGCCCAGAGAAGAGGCCTTCCTCCTGCTTACTCTCAGACGGTTTTCCCTCCATCATTGGGTTTGAACAGGAATTCCTTTGGATCAGGACAGGGGTCTCTCCTAGAATTGAGGTACTTCCACATAAGGATACAGGTAGGGAAGAAGCCAGTGCATAGTGTAAGATAGAGGTGTTCAAGTGTCATTCACTAGCTCTGTTATCCTTGCAAGTCACTTAAAATCACTGGTTCTTGATAATTCTTGATCTCCAGAATGGAAATGGTAATGTTTAACACATATAGTGCTATGTGCTGTATACTCATTGATCTTTGCAACCACCCCATTGCTATCATCTCCACTTTCCTTGAGAGAAAACTGAGGAACAGAGTTTTTGAGTAATAAACCTGCCCAAGATTCCATAGCTTCTTGGTAGTGGAGCAAGGATCTGAACCCAGGCAGACTGCCTCTGGGGTCTCTGCCCTCAATCTTTCCTCACTACTGCCCCCTCAATAGTAAGGCGTGAAATAGGGTGAAAACACCAGGCATGGAGAAGGCATTTGGTAAATGGCAGTGCTGAGAGAGGGCCAGAGAGGGTAACTGCAGCAAGTGAGGAAAGAATCAGATGGGCTTAAAAGATCTTTTTGTGTAACTGACAAGAGGTGTGGAAATAGCATGGAATCCTCATACATTTTCTAACTTATGCCCATAGACATACAATTTCAGCATGATTTTAAAAGGTTTTAGTGCTTTTTTGCTTCTTGACTTAACACCTGAAACCAAATGCCTTTAAATCAATCTTCTAAAAATTACACATACCCACTGTATACATGTGAGCATGTGTGCACAAGCTATTCATTATCTAGTAGCACTACTTGAGAGCTGTTCTTTTCATATCCATTTTGATCAGCCTGGTGCTTCACAGATAAGCTGCAATAAGGGTATTTTCAGAAAGTTCTGTGATTACTTTTCGGAGTATAAAAACATGTTTAGCCTCGTTGAAATGTTTGAGTACATTGACCTAGCAAAGAAGGCAAATAATAGACAAGTCAAATACTGTAAGCAAACAGTTATTCATATTTAAATCAAGTGAAAAGATTTTACAAATGACTAAGAGGGACTCTGTAATTCATTTTCCCTTATTCACTTACAGTAGAACACTAACTTTCCAAACTAGATTTGCAGAAGGGTCTATTTTTTATTAATCGGTGGAAGCCTTTAGATATCCCTTTTAAGGAAAGATAAAATGATAATAAAAGGAAATAGAACTCATGTTAAACATTTGTCTTCTCTCCTGCTTTTTATGTAGACATAAGTTATCTAATTACTAAAACTTCCCAACAGTACATTCTACTGTACTTTCTGAAAGTGTTTAAAATGATAAAATAATATTTCTTTTAAGTTTTTATCATTTTTATATATGAAGGTTACATTTTTCCACAAACAAAAATCTGTAACATTAATGTACTTGCCCTTTCTTTGGCAATATCTCATCCACAGATATCTTAGTGCTTGAAATTCATGAAAAATAAACCAGGACATGTTTTACCCACTTTAGCACTAACCATGGCAAATTACAAACTAAACAGATTTAAGTAAACCACATCTTTAGTCTACAAAATATTGAATAAAACCAACATAAATGTGTAATTTCTCCACCATATTGGTTATTTTGGGTAATAAAGTATTCAGTGTGTTTCTTGGAAGTGAATGGCCTACATTTTTATGAGAATATGTACATTTTGTTTTAGAGATGGAGGAAATTATAGAAGTTTTAGTTACAGTTCTGAAGATCCAAGGTGTGCACATTAAAAGCATAGAATAGTATTCCTGTGGGAAAATAGAGTTCAGACAAGGTTTAGTCACAAACTTAAAATAACTGAAGACTTGTCAAGGAAAATGACATCCCAGAAGGCAAAGAAATGTGTATCACTGTCTTAAAAGGAATCATGGAAGCAACTTTAGAACAATTACAGACACCATGAGCCTAATCTTGCAGAAGTATAATGTGGATAAGGGAAACTCTGGTACAGATTTCTATCATTTAACTGCAGTGATCATTAAGAAGGCAGGTATTTTTAAACTAGATATCCAGTGGTTTGAATGACTTACTGAATTTAAAACACCCATACTATGTCAAAAAGTTATATTGACTTTTTCTAATATAGAAATGATAGCTAGATTGTGAATATTCTTTTTTTCAAATATATATACACAGTATTCAAAAGGAAAATGTGTTTGCAACATGGATACTTTGAAATCTTGCTAGACAAGTTATCAATCTTGTGGAACTTCGGAGTTTGAAATTATACTTTACTTTCTTTGCCCAAAGTTAGATAGGAGAGCTATACTTCTGGAAGTGCTTATTTTCTCTCATAGTCCATAATATACTTGGGAAAGTACAGCTTTTTTTCTCTAAGAAGTTCCACATGAAATTTTTTTGTATGAGAGTTTACGTAAAACCACAACAATGAAAATAAAATCTTTGTTATTACTATGGTACACACATACACATATAATAAGCATATATCTCTCTGAGATACATGAAATTAAATTTTATTATAGATCCAGTTTTCCCTTTTTCAAGTAATATTAAAAACTCAATAAGTACCCTATTATCCAACATGCAGCAGGGAAGGCACCACCGTAAATTTAAGTTCATTATCAAATTCAAATTTCAGTTATCCCAAGAATAGGTTCCCAAATCACATATGTTAATTAGATGGTATATGTCTTTCGTGACACAAGCCATTAAGAAGATCATTGTGGCAGGTGCAGTAAATCGTGTTTATAGTACGCTGGCAGCTGAGTCGGACTGCTCTCCTTATCCCCATTCTCATTTTATATTTGCACCTCTGCTCATTATGTCTGCCTTTGTGAGACGTGCCCCCATCTTTCTTCTATTCATTTAGATTGTACTCAGAGAGTACACCCTGACAAGGTCATACAAAGGTGTGTGGCAGTGTGACAGGGTAATCTCTTGACTATACTCTGCTGCCTCATGTAAATAAAAACAAACATGGGAACCTTGGCTTTTCCCTCAAGACAGCTCCAGCTCCTCTTCAATAGCTCCGTTTCTGACTGGATGGCGAGGGCACTGGTTTAAATCCAGACTACACTCTCCACTTTCTCTGTGACGAGGAGCACGTTCTTTCATCTCCATCATCTCAGGGTCTTTATAGGTAAAATGAACCCTACTACTTCACAGTGTTGGTAAGAGCCTCAAATAAGTTGCTATTCATGAAACGCTTACATAGCACCAGGCCAGAATAAGTGCTCAATAAATATTATTACAATCATTATTATAATTGTTTATTTTAGTCACTCTTCTCCTATTTCATAATTTTTCTAAAATACAAGTTCATTTAGCACCTACTTGTTTCCAGATGTTTTATTTAGAATGTCAGTTTGCTCTAGTTTTCTCTTTCCAGCTCAAGTCATTTTGAGATAGGGACCGTGTCGTGCATTTCTTCTGTGTATTTCCCCAGGGCCTAATAGATTGATCCAAAACAAGTATTCTGTAAATACTGTTTTTTGTTTTTCTGCTGGTTGATATTAAGATGAATAGATTTCTAATCACTGCAACTCTGGCCAACTTTTAGATATTTTCAAAGAAAATGCCAATTAAAATGTGGTAACTAAGATATGGAAGCAACCCAAATGTCCATCCATAGATGAGTGGGTAAAGAAGATATATCATGTGTGTGTGTGTGTGTGTGTGTGTGTGTGTGTGTGTGTTTATGGAATGTTGGGCATAAAAAAGGAATAATATCTTGCAATTTGCAACAACATTGATGGACTTAGAGGTTATAAAACCAAGTGAAATAAGTCAGACAAAGGTAATTACCATATGATTCCACTCATATACGGAATTTAAGAAACAAAACAAATGAACAAATAAAAAAATGAAAAAACAGATTCTTAAATACAGAGAACAAACTAGTGATTGCCAGAGGGGAGGTGGGCAGGGAAATGAATTAAATAGATAAAGGGGAATAAAAACATTGTAATGAGCATGGAGCAATGTATAGAATCATTATATTGTACCCCTGAAACTAATATAACACTGTATGTTAATAATACTTGAATTAAAAATTTAAAAATGTGGTAGCAGTATAATAATATGCTAGGGCCCTTTGTTAAAAAAGCAAAGACCACTGCACACTCATAATATTTGAAGGTACATAATAAGGCCCTCAGAATACATGTTGGAGTGGATCTAGGAGTAGTGGGTAAAGGATTGAAAATTTTGTATTACGGGGATCCCTGGATGGCTCAGCAGTTTAGTATCTGCCTTTGGCCCAAGGTGTGGTCCTGGAGTCCCGTGATTGAGTCCCACATCGGGTTCCCTGCGTGGAGCCTGCTTCTCCCTCTCTCTGTGTCTCTGTCTCTCTCTCTCTCTCTCTCTGTGTGTGTCTCCCATGAATAAATAAATAAATAATATTAAAAAAAAATTTTTTTTATTACTATCAGTGTCATTGTGTAAGACACTGCTAGATACTTTCAAGCTGCTGTATTGGTTCCATATCCATATTATTCTAAGCCCTGAAGCCTGGATAACATTTTACTAAGACACATTTTTCATGCATGTTCTTGGCTACACACATGGGATTTGCTTGGTGAGCTTCTAAAACTCCAGTACCCAGGCTTTATCCCAAACCAGTGAACTCAGAATCTCTAGGAACCAGCCTTTATTTGTTGGGGAACTACTATGCCAGACTGTTGGATTGTAAGAATGTTGTTCTGTGGTATATTTACCCAGAGTAGGGCATGATGTAATTAACAACAATATAGCTATTTTATAAACTGCCGTGAAGTAATATGCAGCCTAGACATTGACTCACTTTCTAGGAGGGGTTTTGAAGAATAGGGAGATATTTGAATGTGAATCCTGTTACCAAGGCTGTGAAACCCTGAAACCTTATTTTGTTTGATTCATTTCTTTTCCCACTTGATTGTGGCTGGAACTTTTGCTTTCCTTTTTGGTCAGGCTGACTCCTACAGATGTGTCATTTTCCACACACACAGGATTTCTGCTTTATGCCCAACCGGAATGGAGTGGCAATTCCTGAGTCATTGCTTTTGAGTCTCCTGCAGCACTCTGTGATTTCCCTGGGAGTTTCTTATCCTCCCTAACCTTGTGGTTTCTCTGGCTTGATGAATTTTGTCTCAAGGCATAGCTTAAAAAAATAAAAACTTCAAAGAGGAAAAGGGCATCGTTAGGATATGTCAAAATATACACCTATTTTTCTATTTCTTTGTCCAGTATGACCTATTCTTTTATTCCAGAAGATTCTGTTTCACTAGGTAATGTAACCTGTGTGATATTTTTTCTCATGCTTTTAATTTCTTTAGTTAAATCATTCTTGTATTGATTCGGAAAAATATTTCTTGAGTATCTGTGATGTGTCAGGCATTGTGATAATTGCTTGGAATATAAAAATTAAAGACCTAGTCCTTACAGGTCAAGTGCTATGATGAAGCATGTATGGACTATTATAATGACATATAGGAAGGGCATCTATCCAAACATGGGGGGGATACTGTACTCCATATGTATTGGATCATTTAATTCTCACAGTAACTTTGGAATGGAGGGGACATGGTATTTCCATTTGTTACTACTGACTCATTTCCACTCAAAGTCCCTAGTTTACATTAGGATTCACTCTTAATGTTCTACATTCTATGTGTTTTAACAAATATAAAATGATATGTATCTACTATTGTAGTATTAAGCGGAATAGTTCCACTGCCCTAAAAAAAACCTTTGTTCTGTCTATTGATCCTTGCCTCCCTCCAAACCCCTGGCAACTGGTGATGTTTTCACTGTCTCTATAGTTTTGACTATTTCAGAATCTGGTATAGTTGGAATCATACAATATGTAGCCTTTCCAGATTGGCTTTTTTCACTTAATAAAATGCATTTATTTATTCATGTCTTGTCATGGCGTGGTAGCTCATGTCCTTTGGGCCCTAAATAGACAGATACTCCATTGTTTTGATGTACCACAGTTTATTTTTCCATTCACTTATTGAAGGATATCTTGGTTGGTTCTAAGCTCTGACAGTTGTGAATAAGACTTCTATATACATCCATGTGCAGGTTTTTGTGTGGACAGAAATCTTTAGCTTATTTGAGTAAATGCTATGGAGCATGATTGCTGGATCATACTGTAAGAGTATGTTTGTTTTTGTAAGAAAATGCTAAACCGTCTTCCAAAGTGGCTATACCATTTTGTATTTCCACCAGCAGTGAATAAGAGTTCTTGTTTCCACATCAGCATTTGGTGTTGTCACTGTGCCCATAATAGTTGTGAAGTGGCATTTCAGTGTTGTTTTAATTTGCAATACTCTAATAACATATGATGTTGAACATCTTTTCATGTACTTGCTATTTGTGTATTTTTTTGGTGTGGTGTCTCTTCAGGTCTTTTGCCTATTTGTTTTTTAAAAATTGAGTTGTCTCTTCTTGTTGAGTTATTAATATTTTATATCTGAGGTAAACCTAAGAAAATCATATTTTTAAAAAAAAGCATTTCCTGATAGCTCAGCTGGGAGATGGCCTGGCGCTCACAGCTAGGCCGTGGTATTCTCATGTGGAATATAAGCAGTTTTACAGAACATCAACATTAGACAAAGCCACCTTGAAACTGATGGCTTAAGCCCAAACCATGACCATTTTGTAATCATACCGGAACACAGCAGAAGTGAGAACATGGTACAAATCACAAAAATGGCCATCCCCCTCTCCATGCTAACGACTTTTATCGATCACAACTTCAGCCTATGCCATTCCTCATGTCTCCCAGGTAAAAATTATTAAGGTACTCAGTGATAAAATTGCCCCCACTTTCTGATAGCACCAAATCTGGAAGCAAAACCAACTATCCCTGTAACCTCCCCAGCAGAATTAGGGGGTCCCAGGATGCAGGACTTTCAGTACTAAAATCAGGAAATTCCCAGGACAGCTCAATCTCTAAAATAACCTAATACAAACCCAAATAGTTTAACAAGCCTCTGCTAAAATCCTCATACTGAGATACTTCCCAGTCCCCAATAATATTTGGTCTCATTTGCTGTAAACATTTCCAGTAAATCCAGCCTTGTTGTACTGTAGGTGTGGTCCTGGTGGTCTTTGAGGTGATGGATAAAGATGAATCAACAGAATCAAAGCAAAGCAAAGATTATAGCAATATGAAATTAGTAGATTACCCCTTAACAAAAATGTTTTAAATGATTGATATCCTTCTGACAACAGAACATGGAAAATGGCATAACTTACAAGGGCAGCCAAACAACATGATGAATCTTAACGTGTGAGAAAAATGTCCAGAATATATTGTGAATGCCATGATAAGAAACACTTTGTTGTTGTTATAACAACTTCTCTCTTCTTTCCTGTCTCTCAGGGATCATGTCTGACCACCAGTTTGGTAACCAATTTATGTGCAGTGTGGTGGCCTCTCATGTGAGTCATCTACCCACAACCAACCTCAGCTTCGTCTGGATTGCTCCACCTGCAGGCACTGGCTGCGTGAATTTCATGTAAGTACCCGAAGTGTCTTGTGACCAGTAGGGAAGGCAAATGTACATCTTGTGGGATCACATAGAGGGTAAACTATTTAAATGTGATTTGAACCAGTTTGATCTTAAAGCCACTAATTTTGGTGTCAAAAAGTCAAAATCATAAAGATAACTTTAGCCGTTTATTTTTGCATATTTTTTATATTTTAAGTTCTAAGTTGGATTTTCACTGACAAAATACACAATGAGATAAATGGATGTGAAGAAATCAAGGCAGTAGGGAAATGAAAGCTCAGAACATACCAAAAAATGCCATGAGGCTCCATGTGTGTTTTGTAGGAAGATCACAGATTTAGTGTTCAGCTTTCTGGCCGTTAGTGCCAAGAGAGAAATGTGATCATTTAGGTGATTTATGTTGGTGAGAAGTCAAGGAGTCTATACAGACACCTAATGAGTCTCTCATGTGTTTTCATTAAGAGGAAGCTGGGGAATGTCACAATGTCCCAACAGCGTCCTTAGATATTAAGAGTGCACTATGGTTGAAAGGCTTGCTACATCTCTCAATGTAAACTATGCCCTTACCCCTGCTCCAGAATCACCATGCCTCATACCTCTTAGTCTTCTCTTTTTTTAATACCATTTTTTACTTCTAACACATAATATACTTAATTTATTTAATTATGTATATTATTTATTGTCTGTCTCTTCCTGCTAAAATGCAAGTTCCTTGAAGGCAAGCATTTTTTTTCCTGTTTTGTTCGCTGACTTGCCCCAACTGTCTAGAACAGTCCCTGGCACTCAGTAAACACTCACTAAATATTTGTTTAATGGATGAGCAGGCCAATGGAATAAGGCCAATAAGGTTCAGAACAACGGTTCTTTGGGCAATCAGGCAAAAGAGAGCTGGAAGCTTTCTTGAATGGTTTTCTATTCTGAACCTTCTGCTCAGACAACAAAATTGATAAAACCTGCATACTGTAAAATTTGCCACTACCTTTCCTTCCCCTTTGATAACATTCAGTTCAGTGTCAAGTGTTCCTGTGGCTTCCACATCGCTGGTTATATACTTTCTGCCTATCCTCCGGGTGACCCAAGCTGCACATATCAGATTAATCCTACCCAAATGATTGATATATAATCCTATCATTTATCTTTCAAAAAGTTTTTCATACCTGAACCTTTTCCATCCAGTACCTTTTGCTAAGATGATAATAGTAGCTTCTTAAGTAATCTGTTCTCCTCCAGCCTATTCGTCCTCCAGTCCATCCCGCATATTGTTGTCTAGTTCATCTTCCTAAGACACAACCCTTGATCACTCAGAACTTGGATGGACTTAAACCTCCTTCCTGAAGATCAGCCCTTTGGCTTGGGTTTGAAGAGTCTTCTCTGTCTGGCTGTGTATCATTTTTTCTTTGATTTCTCACTGTGGCCACAAATTACAGGACTCCCCACAACTCCCTAAACACTGCATGACTTTCTCTTTCTCCATACTTTTTTCCTTAGCCCCAAACGTGATTTCCTCTCAATTCCAATTATTAAAGTCCTACCCGTTCTTTAAAACCTGTTTAAAATGCAGCTCTTCTATGAAGCTTTCCAAGATATCAGTAACAGAAGTGATGTGTACGATTGCATTTTGTTTGTAGCTCTATTATAATGCTGATTATATTTTCCTGTATACTCCTTTGAGTTCGTTTCTTGCCTTTCCTATTAGATTAGATGAAACAGGGATACGTTTTTATTTCTTTGTGATTCTCCCCACAGTTGGTACAACATCTCATATATAGAAATCACAGAAGATGACCCTTGAATTAAATGATGTTCAGTGTTGTGTTCTCCTTTACTATAATAATGATCTCAGACTCTCTCGTTTGATATGCTCTATCTTATTCGTGTTGGCACTGGGAAGGGTAATTTAAATTCTTGCCATGCATAACTTCTTCATTTAGAACAAGAATTACTTTTTTGAAAGCTAGAACATAAAGGAAATCTATTGTCAGCAGTATACAACTGCCTATTTCCAAGTAGATATAGTTTTGAATTGAGTCTGTTTAAAGGCGATATTTGATGGCTTCTGGCCTCACTGTTCCCAGACTCTGAAACTATTTTCTTCTGAGAAATAACTTAGGTATTTTTAAAAAATATTTATTTATTTATTTATTTATTTATTTATTTATTTATTATTTTTTATTTATTTATTTATTTTTTTATTTTAGAGAGAGAATGCCTGTGCCGCCTGAGCAGGGATGGGGGCAGAGGCAGAGGGATAGGGAAAGAAGCAGGCCCCCCACAAAGCAAGGAGCCCAACAACATGATTCTCAATCTCAGGACGCGGAAATCATGACCTGAGCCAAAATCAAGAGTCAGACGCTTAGCCAACTGATCCACCCAGGCACCCCATAACTTAGGTATTATAAGTCTTAACCCAAACAATGTTTTCTTAGAAAAATACAGTTTGGTCAGAAGTAATATTTACCTACTACAAAGAAATTTGTATACTCTCACCCATATTTCCCAATAAAATTTTGATGATGCAGCTTGCATATTTCAGCATTCTTTCTTTTTAAAGATTTTATCTATTAGAGAGAGAGAGAGAGAGAGAGAGCAAGAGCAGACCGTCGGGGGAAGGGCAGAGGGAAAAGGAGAAGCTGACTGCCTGCTGAGCAGGGAGCTGGATCCAGAGCTCCATCCCAGGACCCCAGGATCCTGACCTGAGCTGAAGGCAGACGCTTAACTCACTAAGCCACCCAGGTGCCCCTTAGCATTCTCAATAAATGGTTAAATCTGTTTATTGTAAGCCATGATTGTATTGAATGTTACATAGAGTAGCTGCTTCCTGTGTGAGCACCATGCTTCTATTGATCTCTTTTCCTAATTAGTTTGTGAGAGAGTCCAGGAACACTGAAGATTGGACTTGGGTCACTGAAGCAATTTATTTGAAATTTTCTAAACTAAGTCTTGCACTTGCTTGCCTTTGTTTCTTTCTCCAGTATTTATGATGTGCTTGGTAGAACTCTACATAAGTTAGTATCTGTAATTAGTATGTGCTCAGGAATACTTGAAGGAGATTGTTAATGTTCAACATTAACTTTGAATATTAAACAAAAATAAAATAATGCAAAACCTGTGGCATTTGAATGTAAATATACCATGTTTCTCTCTTTTTTGACTAATCTCCCAAATTTGTTTTTCAATTCCCAAAATTAAAACTGTCATTTTTTTTCTTTTTGTTTTTTCAGAGAGGGAGAGGGGCGGCAGGAGGGGAGGGGCAGAGGAGGAGGAAGACAAAGAATCCTAAGCAGGCTCCACACCCAGCACAGAGCCCAACGTGGGGTCTGATTTCATTACCCTGAGATCATGACCTGAGCTGAAATCAAGCGTTGGTCACCCAACCAGCTGGGCCACCCATGCACTCCAAAACTGTCATTTTTTAAGGGAGCAAGAATTACATTTTAGAAATTAAACTTTAACCATGTTTATGTACTTCCATAATATATTTTATATAACTTTTTCATGTTGTAAGTTAATTCCTATCAATTTTCCACATGTGTTTTCTTTTTTAACTGGATTAAATTATTTATTTATTTAGAATGGCAGGAGAGAGGCAGAGGGAGGGAGAGAATCCTAAGCAGACTCCAGTGTGGAGCCCAACACTAGGCTCCATCTCATTACCCCAAGATCATGATTTATGCCAAAATCAAGAATCAGATACTTAACTGAGCCACCCTGGCATCCCTCAACTGGACTTTAAGTCTCCCAAGGTCAAGGATTATGTATACTTTTTTTATGTATTTAATAGCTCTCAATGCTGAAACTGTGGACAATAAAAGGCCCTCAATATATTTCTTAATAACTAATAACAATATCATATTTCATTGATCATTTCATTAACCCTAGATACAGATTTTTTTACATTTTGGAAATTCTGAAGTAGAGTTGCATCTTACCTTTGATGATGGCATCTTACAACTATAATTGCCAGTCCTAATTTTATTTTTTCTGTCTTACAATTGATGGCATCTTGGATTTGAAGGAAACCAAGCAATTAATATTTATCATTTACCATATACCTGGTCTCTCTAAAGCTGGCAATTAAATTGACACTGCACTTAATTTTATAATCTGATATTAGTACATCAAATGTATGATGCACACTCTGTGATTTTAAAACCCAGTTTTCTATTTAAAATTCTATAAAAAAAAACCCATAGTAAGAATTATGGATCATTTGAACTAAAATCCAAGACAATTATATAATGTGCCATGCATGCTTTTCTTAGAGAAGAGTAAGTGGCACACTATTGGACTAAATCAGGTTTTATTGATAAACCACTTAGCCACATAGTCATTTGGGCCATCTGTTTACAGCCTTTCTCTTTAAAAAATAATGAAGTGAGAGACATTGAGGAGAGGTGGCCTGAGGATAAAGTTGCTGGCTGCAGTGGTACAGATCTATTAAATAGATCAGTAACTAAAATTATTTATCAATTTTATTATGAAACCTGTTGATATCATTTACATTTTTTAAAAAAAATTTACTTTTTTGAGAGAGAGAGACAGAGAGAATGAATAGAGGGATAGGGAGACAAGCAGACTCCACAATCAGCATGGAGCCTGACATGGGGCTTGATCCCAAGAGACCCTGAGATCATGATCTTAGCCAAAATCAAGAGTCAGACGCTTAACCAACTGCGCTACCCAGAGACCCCAGATATCATTTACATTTTAAGTGTTCATTTCACTCAGAGAACTGCTTAGTAGTCAGATCTTACATCAGTATGGTTTGTCTTTATATTTGATTAGTCTTTGAGTGACTAGTAAGCCTCAAGTTTAAAGAGACATTTAATTATCCAAACTTCTTGGATGTAAATCCGCCCCCCCCAAAAAATATCCCACGGGCAAGGAGGGGTACAGAGAGAAGAGAGGAAGGAAAGGAGAAGAAGAGGGAAGAGACAAAAAGGGATAGGGTAAGGGAAAAAGGAAGAAAGGAAGGAAAGAGATCTTTCAGTCATCGAACAAGAAAAGTTAGTGAGAAACTACCAGGGAAAAGAGTTTGGAGAATAGCAACTATACCATTAATATTTTTGAAAACATGCCAGCCACTCTTGTGAGTAGTTTACACCCATTAATCCATATTCTTCTCACAGTAATTCCATGAAGCAGGTGCTGTTCTTATCTCAGCTCGTAGATGAGGAAATTGAAGTACAGAGATGTTAATTAATTGCCTAATATCACTCACCTAATGGTCAACACAGCCTGGATTCAGAAGGCAGTCCAGTTTCAAGCAGGTGTTTTGTTTTGTTTGTTTGTTTCTTTTAAAGATTTTTATTTATTTACTTGAGAGATGGAGAGAGAACACAGGCAGGAGGAGCAGCAGAGGGAGAGGGAGATGAATGTGGGACTCCATCCCAGGACCCTGGGATCATGACCTGAGCCGAAGGCAGACACTTAACCGACAGGCACCCAGGCTCTTGCAAACACCTCTAAAATGATCTTTTATCTATTTATTAGATAAATAATCTAATTAGATTATTAAATTAGATAAATAATCTAAACAGCCATGGTATTGATATAATGAAAATTATTTGGAGTTGGTAGTTGGTATCAGCATCTCTCAGATTTTTTAAGTGACCAATATGGGTTTCCTATCCTCATTTTGAGATCTATCTCTGGATGAGATGTAGTAACATTATCTAACTCATTCCAACATCAAGAGGCACCTATTTATTTATTTAAAATTTTTCAGTGCCAAAATATTTATTGAAAGTTTTCAGATCTTTCAAAAACGTTATATAAAATGAGCAAACACAGGAAAACTAATGACAAATCAGATGTTGAAAACTAATATATGGGTAGGTCTGTGATGGCATGAAGGGAAAAAAAGGAATATCTATGAGCATTTACTATGATCAAAACACTTTAGGGGCACCTGGCTGGCTCAGTTGGAAGAGTATGTGACTCTTGATCCCGGGGTCATGAGTTTGAGTCCCATGATGGGTGTAGAGATTACGTAAATAAATAAAACTTAAAAATAATAATAAAAAAGAAAGCAGGATATTAGGCTCTTTTACAAATATAAGAGGCACTTATTTAAATTTCTGAAATATGGAGAAAATTTTACATTTATATGTCAGACATGGGTTTGATCTTGTTATAGTATGATGCAGGTTCATTTTTGGATGCTGATTATATCCCCTCCATTATCAGAAAGGGATTCCATTTGAGGGGGAATGTGTGCATTAAAGACAAAACTTACCAGTATTAGATTTAGGTTTAATTGCTTGGACAGAGATGCTAACATAATATTAGAATTAAAATGGAGCATAAAAGAAGATCAGATTTGTGCCTGAATCAGTGACAATTTAACCATACGTTTCAAATCCCTCAAAACTAAGAAGCGAATTGAAACAAGTGATGTTCTATTTAAGATACCAAAGCAACAACAAAGAATGAACTCAGGTCAGCAAAGGGATACACAAGTGGACAGTATTTGAACATTTGACATTTTAAAGGAAGATTCTCCTAGAAGACTAATTTTTTAAAAAGTGTTCTAAACAAGAAGAGAAAAAAATCATTTAAAAAAATTGAAGACAACAGCAGTTTCTGAATACCAGACAGGCTGGAAATAATACAGATGCACAGATTTGAAGTGCTGCCTTGAGTGTATCTCAGAAGCCTTTAATTTTTGATGAGAGCCATTCCACTGTGTCTGGAGGATTCCTCAGGAAAGATAGTATGGTTGCCCATTTATTTCCATCCATCAGAAGGAAGCCTCACAGATGTATTTGCCTTGTTATTTAAACATTTGAAATAAGATCAAGGACTGTCCCATGGGTGCATTTATTGGGACTGCATTCATATCTACAGATAAGGATGCCAACAGTTGATACATACAAATGTTATTTTACTTTCTAGGTTTACATAGCTGACTGCAAAAATAAATCACTTCTCATGTAAGGCTAAAATGATTGTATCCACACTGTTTGGTAAAACCAGATATGCTATTTTCCATAGGAGGAATTTTATCTGTCTCTTAAGTCACAAATCTCTTATTTTTTCCTGATGGTCTAGTTTTCTTTTTTAAACAGACATTTCCCAACCCAAGACAATTATTTCAGTGCTGCTCAAAAATGTACCTTTGAATGACAGGATACAAAAAAATATTGTCTACTCTTAAAAGTGAATGGCTAGGACCCTGATGATTCTTACTCCCTGTAGGCCCCTGTTTTTCATCAAAGTTAAATAGCCAATTAGGCTTGGACAAGGAGACAGTCTAAGTTCAGGGATGAATGTGTACTCCTATTTATCAACTTCTTGGCAAATGAGGTCAAGATGCTTCCTGGGAATTTAATTTTTAATTTTAGGGAGTGTGATAAAGTGTTGAGATAAAATATGTCCATTAATCTCCAGGAAGGTCTGAAGAGATTGTTTTTTATATTAATTATACAACACATTAAAAAATTTTAACAGATATTCAAAAGAAAAAATTAATCTCTCTGTTTTACCTATCTCCTTATCCCTTCCTGTCACCTCCTTCTTCCAACAAGCCACAGTGTAAACAGCCCTGGTTGTAGTAGGGCAATTTGCTGGAGTTTTGTATGACACTTTTCTTTGCATCAGAACTGTTAAGACCATCAGAGAACTAGACATGCTTTATAGTGAGAAACTATTTCTATTTCACTAATGAAATATGTTAAACGAGGGGCCAAAGATGGACCTGCATATGTGGAATTCTATACCACAGCATATAGTTGTGTTTGTGAATTTTAGGTAGAAATACCAGTTTTTCCTAATGTTAAGTCTAAAAGCAAAAACAAACAGAAAAAAAAAAAAACAGGCTGATGGCAAACCCATCCTTTCATTTTTCCCTTCCCTTCATGTAATGGAATCATAACTTAAGTAAATGGACTGAGGTTTGGAATCCACAGGATGCTCTTTATTATAAGGCCTTGTGGTTTAGATGGGATTACTACTCCATTTGGCACTTATTACTTGAAATCACATGGAACATTTTTGAAAGCAAAAGAAGAGCAAAGTCTGTAAATCTGAAAGCTTTATGTATTACAATTATTAGCAGTTCTTTTTATCTAATAGAAATTTCCTAAATGAGATATGGACAGAGATTTGGGTTATTTCTTCATTAGTAGAATTGATAAAACCTGTTTTAGAGGCCTTCTGTGTGACATTATTTTTTTTTCCAAATTCCCTACTCAGTCAAAAATAGTGATGACAGAGATGTTTGGGAACCAGGTGATAAATTTTTCTCATGGCAGCAACAACTCTGTGGTTTGCCAATACAGGGATGTGGATACTATCTACCAGTAGCAAGATTTTATTTAGCTCTGCCTTTTAAAGTAAAATCTCTGAATATTAAGGCATTCTTACAAATAGGAGATAGAGTTTGATTGCTTCTTCTGGGTAAGAATTTTTTTTTTTAATTTTTTTTAAAATTTTTATTTATTTATGATAGTCACAGAGAGATAGAGAGAGAGGCAGAGACACAGGCAGAGGGAGAAGCAGGCTCCATGCACCGGGAGCCCGACGTGGGATTCAATCCCGGGTCTCCAGGATCGCGCCCTGGGCCAAAGGCAGGCACCAAACCGCTGCGCCACCCAGGGATCCCCTGGGTAAGAATTTTTTTAAAGACAAGATCTTATCTGCTGTGACTTACGTGGATATACTTACAGACATACCTCACGCTATTGTGCTTCACATCAGTGCCCTTAGTGGATACTGTGATTTTTACAGGTTGGAGGTTTGTGGCAACCCTGCATCAAGTAAGTCTGTTGGTACCATTTTTCCAACAGCATTTGCTCACTTCATGTCTCTGTCTCATGTTTTGGTAATTCTTGTAATATTTCAAACTTTTTTTGTTATATTTGTTATGGTGATCTATGATCAGTGATTATGATTCACTGAGAGCTCAGAGGATGGTAAACATTTTTTTTTAGCAATAAGGTATTTTTAAATTAAGGTATGAATTTTTTTAAAGGCATAATGCTATTGCACACTTAATTGCATTGTGGTATTAACATATCTTTTATATACACTAGAAAACCAAAAAAATTCATTGACTCATTTTATTTTAATATTTGTTTTATTGCTGTGGTCTGGAACCAAACCCATAATACCTCTGCCATATGTCTGTATATGTTTATATTTGTGTATATATTTATGTACAGACATATATATGTATACATATGTATGCTTAAATGCACAAATGCACACATATATTATAAATTTTGTTTAGAACCATACTTTCTAATATGGTAGCTACAAGGCGCATGTGGCTATTTAAATTTAAGTTAAAGTCAAATAAAATAAAACATTCAGTTCCTCTGTTGCGCTGGCCACATTTTAAGTTCTCAGGAGCCACATATGTCTAGTGACTACTATATTGGACAGCACAGATCTAGAACATTTCCATCATCACAGAAAGTTCTAATGTGTAGCCCTGAGAAATTCTAATGAATTCTCTTTTCCCCTAATGTTGCCTTAACACTTGCAGAATGTAACCATGTACTTGAAAGGACATATAGAAGAAGTAGATAAAGCTAAGATTTTGCAATGGTCCTATGAAATTAAAACATCATAACTGCTAACCTGGCCAAGCAGGGCAATTTTTGGTAGAAAGCTGGTTACCTAATTGTTCATTTTGTTTGCTAAGGCAGAAATTTCTATGGACCTTAATTTAGGGGGAAGGGTAGGCCAAGTGTAACAGGTAGGGATCCCCTCTGGTTACTTTCTCATTTAGTGCTCAGGGCTTAGTACTATTCTTTGGGTACCCTGGGCGCTGTTCTCTCTGCCCTCACCCCTGGGTCTCCATCCCTGCTCCCACCCTGCTAGTCCCTGTCACCCCCTGCCATAGTATTTTAAGTTCTGGGCCTTCTCAAATATGTCCTTTACCCTGTGACAGTTTACCACCATGTACCTAATATTTAAAATTAGCTTGTCTAGAGTGCTAATCATTAATATGAAAATAAGTGATATTGAAATTTGGAATACCATTTGATGGTGATGACAATGATGATGATAGTAGTAGTAAAAATAGCAGTTTCCATTTACTGAGCACCTGTATACCAGGCAACCTATACAGTTCCTGTACTTTGCTAGAACCACCGTTACTGGAGAAAGAGCTTGAAGAGCTCATAGAAGTAGGTCTGTTTTCATTCAAAATATGTCCTTTTAGCTGCTATCCTTTATTACCACTCTGTGTCGCTGTTAAAATAGTAATTATGAAGATAGTTTAGCAACTTGAGAGATGTTTGGAATATTAAGTGACAAAAACATTTTAAAAATGCATTTCTACTATTTCAAACACATTAAAATTCTGTTTGTAGAGGACTTCTGGCATTGTGGAAGATTGAGCAGGCATGACAGTCTTTCTATTAAAATCACATAGAAACTTTAAATAAATGAGTAAACATTTAAAATAAATCTAAAACCAGTTTGAAAGAAAATGAAGACACGAGGTGCCAAAAGAAAGGAGAGGTATCAAAACTGAATGAGGAAGTGGGAGCAGACATTGTGGTGGTCTACCGATATTTTAAACCCGGATTTAGGTCCTAGGCCTGGAGTTTTAACCTCAGTGGGATCTGGAGTTACTGCTGAGAGCCTCTTCAAAGACTGCAGCAGAAAGAGAAGGAGAAGGAGCTGGCTCTGGGCCCATTGCATGAAGCCTGGAGCCTCAAAGTATCACCCAACTCTGCCTGGGAAAACTGCACAGCTTGTCATCTGAGACTTTTGGTAAAGTAAGTCACTTAGGAGAAACAAAAATTTTCAGTGTGTCAGGAGTCTGACTTGACTTTCCCTGTTAACCTGGCATAGAACATCAAGTTAAGAAAGTAACATCTAATGGAAGTTTTAGAAGGAGAGAATAAAAAGAATGAGGACAGATCTATTTGAAGAGATAATAGAGGAGAATTTTCTAGAACTAAAGAAGATGTGAGTATTTTCTATCTAAGCAACATAGATAAAGTTAGCATTGATACAAATCAGGGTAAACCTTCAGAGTATCAAAGAAAAAATCTCAAAGGCAGCCAAAGAGAAAAGGTAGATTTCCTGCCATCTTAGTATGGTAGTGGCTTTCATATCAGCAACAAGAGATGCCAGGAGACAATGGAACAGTATCTTCAAAGTAGGAAGGAAATGAATTGTCATACTAGAATTCTGTACCTAGATAAATTATGAGTCAGGCATGAGAAACAAAATAAGGACATTAAAAAAAAAGAGGTTTGATATTTTTACCACACACAGAAACAGATCATTTTAAAGCAAGTTTTTAAAGGAAATGCTTTAGAGAGAAGAAAACAAACTCAGAAGAAAGGTGTAAGATGCAAAAAACTATGTTGTGATGCAAAAGTTAATAATAATTAGCAAGCATGCTAGAAATTCCGAATAAGCTTTGGATATGTATATAAATTTATATATGAAATATTCACCAATAACTATTTTCAAAGAGAATTTAAAGGCAAAGGATAACTCAAATACCAAGCAATGTGAAGGTGTGAGTTGGAGGAAGGGGATAAGTCCATATTAAAGTTTCCTAAAATCCTCAAATTATTCTGGAAGAAAGTTGTAGACTCAATTAAAAACATAAGTGTATTGAACTGAAATATAAGTGTAACTTCTAAAACTGGGAGGGATTGGGGAAAAGATTAAAGAAAACTTAACCCCTTCAAAGAAAGGAAAAAAGAGTAACCTCAAAGCATAGAAGTATAAAATGTAAGATAAATAAGTATATAGTTGACCCTCAAACAACACAGGGATTAGGGGGACCAATCCCCTTCTTGGTCAAAAATCTGCATATAACTTTTGACTACCCCAGAGCTTAACTACTGATAGCCTACTATTTATTGATCAGAAGCCTTTCTGATAACATAAACAGTTGATTAACACACATTTTGTATGTTATGTGTATTAAATACTGTATTCTTACAATAAAGTAAGCCAGAGAAAAGAAAATGTCATTAAGAAAATCATAAGGAAAATACATTTACAGTACTTTATTGCATTTACCCCAAAAAAAATCCCCCTATAAGTGGACCTGCAACAGTTCAAACCCGTGCTGTTCAAGGATCAACTGCACATATATATTTACAATAAATATAAACAGATTAAATTAACCAGTTAATATACTTTTACTTCCAAAATGCAATTTTAAAAATCTAGCAATGTACAGCTCCCAAGAGACAAACCTAAACATAATGGCACAAAAATATTGAAAGTAAAGAGATAGGAAAAGATATACCAGGCAAATTCTAAAAAAAAAATAAGTTGGCATCACTATATTAATTCCAGACAAAATAAATAAACCATAATAATGTTAGAGATAAACATTAGGGATAACTTCCCAAGGACAAAATAACATTCATATAGATACAGCTGAAAAGAAAAATGCAAAATTGAAAACTGCCTTTGAGGTGACAAGATACTGAGTATATTTCAAATGTTTCAAATGCAATAGTATTATAAAATTATTTGAACAAAAATTCTTTAAAAATGATTTGTTGAATGGATGAATGAACGCAAGCATACATAAATGAAAAATTTTAAGAGTGCACAAATGACTCTGTTAGAGAATTAGGATTTATATTATGCTATTTAAACCTCCAGATACTACACTGATGACAGCTGGCTTTCTATTACAACATTTTCAGCATTTTGGAAATAGCAATTTGGTCATTTAACAAAACTTTCTCAATAACTTAAAATTCTGATTTGCAATTAATTTTTCTCTAATAATTCAAGTGATACATAAGTTCTTCTAAATAATAATTCTGATATCTCAAATATTGCTGGAATGCAATATTTCTATTGTTAATTAGGCTAAATAACATCATCTCCTGTTTTTGAATATTATTTAGACTAACATAAAGTATAAGGGTTAGTATTATTCATAGTATTTTTTTAATTAAAAGGCCCAAGTTCATGTAAAACTTTGCTGTTAAACTTTTTTTTTTAAAAAAAACACACTTTGAGGAAATAAATTTAAACCACATATTTTCTGGAATTTTAAGATGAACTTTTTAACATTACATCATTCGATATTTAAAAGTTGTCTTGTTTCGCACTAAGAAATAAATAATAAAATTATTTCCATCTCCATTTTAGTGCTTCACAATATCAAGGTCAGATTTGGTTACCCACACTGACAAGTCCTAAGCTGGAAACAAAAATGCGTTAGTCAGATGTCCTCCATTTGTTCCCACTATGAGTATTTAGAGAAGGGATTAGGAATAATATGAGCATATTAGTTATCTGGGCTGACATATATTTCAAAGAGCAATGTCCAAAAATATTACACCAATGATAAACAGTAGAAATGCTTCTAATTAAAAATGTTTGCTGTAGATGCAAAGGAGCCAAGATGGTAGGTCCCTTAATCAACCTCTGGTTTTAACTTAAGCAAATATATTGAAAGTAAGGCTGTAAAGCTAAGCTACATAAGCCTTTCTTCTAAATCCGCCTGCAGGCATTAATGCTCAGATTTGAGATGGCATCCTTATTTGCTAAGTGCAAAGATGGTTACAAAAGAGCTTTTCTCACTTTGAGGATAAAAGCTAAAGTATTCTTTAATTTTGGTTACTGCCCGGCTCATCTTAGCACCATAATAGTTATTTGGCTCGAAACCAAAAAGTAGCAGTACAGTGCTTACATGTCTACGGATCAAAATTAGATGAAAAATTGCCATTTCTCATCTCCAAAGCTATTTGCTGTACATTTTATAACCCTCAAGATGCCTTTTGTAATATGTGATAACAGAGCCAACTGCAGCATCTGCCTGGAAAGAGATTACTTTAATTATGGACTCAATGTCCTATTTTCTGCAAGTGATCCCCAGAGACAGGCTTCCTGCCGGAGGAGAGGTGCAAGGATGCACATTAAAGCCTACACATCAACCACGAAGGGGTGGATAAAGTGAGACAAGGACACCCATAAACCGCCTTCATTTTCCTAGTCTGTGATGTGATGGAAGAGTCTACAATGATAGGTTTTTAATTATTCTAGCATCTGTTGTTATGGACTTCTGATGGTGAGGGCAAGATGAGCTTATAAAAGAGAGCAGAACCTTCGACAAGTCTGTGAAGGAAACAGACTGTATGTAAAACATAATTTTTTTTTCAGGATTTCCTTCCAAATTGAAAAATATGTGCGCTGTATCAGTTACTTGCTATAATATTATTAGAAAGTGAAGCTAAGTGGCTTTCTTGTCAACCCCGGTTCTGGGTAACACATCAAGTGCCTCATTATTAAGAATTCATTTGCTATTCAGTATGATAGAGCTGCTCATAATGAATTTCATTTAGAACCGGTGTGTGTGTCTTATGTATTTCCATGGAAGCTCTTTATAATTTAACATTGATTTAACATTATGAGTGGACACTTAACACAAATTGTTACCTTGCTCGTATTAATTACAGAATTAGACTCCTTGATGAATAGCTTTTTTGAGAATGAGTATGTGGGCTTTCTTTTTAAAAGCATAGCATACACATAAGATATTTGGGATTTCATCTGATTTCTCAAAAAGTATAAGCATATTTTGCATTTTTTAAAAGATAGGGGATTATAGAAGAGCAACCGTGGGAATTAATTTTAAACTTCAAAAGAGGAATTTAAGGGATTTGGCATGAAATCATTTCCTGTGAGGGAGGGAAAGATGGAATAGGAAAATGTACCTACAATCATATTAGGTGAAAACATCAAGTCTTTTAAGTATTATATCAACTATGACTTTCATTTTTTCTGGTATTGAAATGAAATGTTCTTAATATTTTTATACTTTGATAAATCTAAGTAATATATCTTTGGGCATTTTAAATGGTAACATTTAAATCTAAAATATTATGATGAAATGTTTGATTTTTTGGAAATATTTGATATTTTTAAGACCTTCTAATTTATAATAAATACCACATTGGAGAAAGTTTTAAATGTATGTTCAACTGGATAGTTTTACAGATGTTTTTCTGTTTTGTATGTCTGGTAGATAAAGAACTGAATATATATTATCTCTCTCTCTCTCTCTCTCTCTATATATATATATATATATAAATATATATATATCACCAGAACTTATAAGTAGAAGGGTGTTTAGTTTTTGTCTCTATTTAAAGATCTTTGGCATAATAAATTAAAGCAATATTTATGGACATTAGGAAAAATAAAAGCCTATTAGAAACCAAGACTATAAATAATTGTACTGTCATCAGTTCAAGGAAAATAATTCCTAATTTTTTAACTTATATTTTGCTATTAAAACATAAGTTTCTTTATTTAATGTAATGGCTCTCAGATATGTTGTGAAATCAGAATTCCCATACAAATCAACAGCAAGGAGAGATTTCTAAATGGTTCATTTGGAGCATGACGAGATGACTTCTTTAAAGATCAAAGAGAATCAGAATTTTCTCTCAAGGAGTATTTATTCTGTAATTTCAGTTCTATATAGTGCACTTTGGCAACTCCAAATCAGACTTTTAAAATCTTACTTTATAATCCCAAGGTTGTTTGGAATATATATATATATATATATATATATATATATATACACTTTTTTTTCCCTGCCAACTGTTTCTTTAAGACATTCTGTCTTCTGAGTTAGTTTTTTAGTAAAAATGTCAAGTTAAATTCTTTTGGCTTTCTGTATTTCATGTTTGGGTCAGAATGCAGAATGCCTTTATTTGGACTTAGAATTTACAAGATTGACAGTAGTCAAATGTATGCTGAAAACAGACTTTGTTCTTCGCATTTAAACTTGACAGTCAAAACTATTTCCTTTTAAATGTTTAAATTCATTTTGTTTTCTGGTTGTGAAAGTAATATTCGTTGAAGAAAATATTTAAAAGTACAACTAAGCATATACCCATCTATGTCCATTCACACTGACACTTGCTACTGTGTGCACACACATGAGCACACGCACATGTTCCTTCTCCCAGAAATAAGAATAGTAAGTATCTTGGGGTATATTTCTTTAGACGTATGTATGTGTTCAGTTTTAGTTTTACTACTTTGGGTTCTACCATATATTCTATTTTATAATCTAGCTTTGTTTTAAAATTTAACATTACATTTTAAATGTTTTTCTAATAAACATGCATCCACATCATCATGTGGATAGTATTCTGTTATATGGCTGTACTATAATGTATTTAATCAGTTCCTTATTTATGGACATTTTGCTTGTTTCCAGTGCTCATTATTTTAGCAGCTTTAAAATGAACAATCTTGCAGCTAATACTCTTTGCACACTGCTAATTATGAAACCATATTATTTTCATAGTAAACTACAAAGTCAACCTGATTAAAATGAAAAGCTAAGCTATGAAGTCAGCCTGATTAAAATAAAACCATATTGTGATTTTTGTGCTAAGGCCAGCATCACAAAGACTAATGAAGGTTAACTTTTCAACTTTTAACAGTAATAGTTCTTTATAATAATGGTTGATAATCATTCATAGGTTAAGATAAATGCCTATTTCCTTATCATTGTTCTAATACCTAGACATCACTTTAATTAAAAGAATTGTCTCTCATGTTATGCTAAGCAAAATAAGTCAGAGAAAGACAAATAACCATGTGATTTCACTCATATGTGGAATTTAAGAAACAAAACAGATGAACATAAGGGATAAAAAAAGAGAGAGAAGCAGACCAGAAAACAGACTCTTAACCACAGAGAACAAACTGAGGTTTGCTGGAGAGGAGGTGGGCAGGGGGATGGGGTAACTGGGTGATGGGGATTAAGGAGGGCACTTGTGATGAGCACGGGGTGTTGTATGTAAGTGATGAATCACTAAATTCTACACCTGAAACTAATAATATACTGTATGTTAACTAAATGGAATTTAAATAGAAACTTGAACAAAAAAAAAAGAAAACTGTCTCTCACTTTGCAACATTTTCTGTTCCACTGTTAAATTTCAATAAGTGCCTTTTAGAGGGCCTGTCTTATAAGGCAAACTAATTCAGTTGAAAAGCAGCACATTGTGTCTGCTTTCCAAAGTTCCCTGGAACACATGGCCTTGCAACTAACTCGTCAGCAGTGAGGGAACCTCTTAGTCTGATATTTATATTTATATATTTTTTTATTTTTTATTTATTTTAATTTTTTTGATATTTATATTTTTAGAAAATCTTTGTTGTTTTAGCTCTATAATCTGAATGTAGCATTGTCATAGAGAATGTAAATTCCACTAGTAAATAAGAGTTGGTTTTATTATTTTTTTTTAATTTCATTTATTTTTTCATGATAATCACACAGAGAGAGAGAGAGGCAGAGACATAGGCAGAGGGAGAAGCAGGCTCCATATAGGGAGCCTGATGTGGGATTCGATCCCAGGTCTCCAGGATCGCGCCCTGGGCCAAAGGCAGGCGCTAAACCACTGTGCCACCCAGGGATCCCAAGAGTTGGTTTTATTATATAAATATTTGCTCTCTAAAGTCCTAATTATTTAATGATTGTAGGCCCATAGTAGAGCCTTTAAAATTGTCATAAGTGATAAAACATTTTTTACTGTTTATTAATAAGTGATAAATAAGTGATAAATAAATAAGTGATAAATAAGTGATAAATAAGTGATAAAACATTTTACTATTTATTAATGCTATTTTATTTATAGCATTGTCATTGTCCTTTCTTCCACACTCAATTTAGTCTTTTCATGAAAGAGTAAATTCTTAACAAAAGTAATCCTTAAGCTTTTCCTACAGGAAATCCTACAGACCAGTGCCTTACAAATTATGGTTTATTATACAAACAAATATGAGCATGTTTAATATTGACCATTTTAACTATGTCGAAGACTCTTTAAAGTCCTTTTCAGCCGGGTGAAAGTATCTTTCACCTTCATTTCTGCTATTAAAAGCAGGGGGTTACCTCACATAGAGAGGACCTGGCCATATATTTAGAACCTTGGCCTGCTGCTTTGGATATCTGTTTGCTCTTTGTCTCAACTCATTGATTTATATAAATCACCTCAAAGTGAGAACCCACATTGAAATATTCAATGTGTTTATGGGTCGCACTACACTCTTCCAGGGAGTGAAATGCTAACTTGATATAAAAAAATTGTAGGATGACATTGTAAACATGAGTGAGAAGAGTGGCAAAATGTATATCAATATGTATCAAAGAAATATGAGCAAGGAACAATAATTTGAGCTGTTATAATAAAATCATAGTCTAGGAGTTGTCAGTTCTCTTCCAAGAGGGAGATTCAAGGACCAATTATGGACTGTGTCTTTAACTTCAGACAGTGTTATTATGGATTTCATGATCCTACAAATTCTGGAAGGCCTCTCAAGGGCCACTAGAAAGAGAAAAATGGTGGTCTTACAGGCAGCAGTTTCTGGAATAGTGGTTGCAATGTTAGATAAAATTATTTTATCATTTTTTAAAGATTTTATTTATTTATTTGAAAGAGAGTGAGTGTAAGTGGGGGAAGGAGCAGAGAAGGGAGGAACAGAGGGAGAAGGAGAGAATTCCAGCAGACTCTGTGTGGAGTCTTATGCGGGGCTCAATCCCATGACCCTGAGATCATGACCTAAGACAAAACCAAGAGTCAGACACTTAACTAACTGTGCCTCCCAGGCACCCCTATGTAAAATTATTTTTGTGTAGAGTCTATATTATATCTATCCTGAAGGAGAAACCTTGGGGAGAGAGAGTGAGAGAAGAAGAGAGAGAGAGAGAGGGAAGGAGGGAGAGAGAGAGTGTATTGCCAGGGAAAGAAGGATCTGGAGTACTGCTATAAGTCAGTTTTTCTTTTTTTTTTTTTTTAAAGATTTATTTTTTTATTCTTAAAAAGAGAGAGAGACAGAGAGAGAGAGAGAGGCAGGGACATAGGCAGAAGGAGAAGCAGGCTCTTCACAGGAGTCCGATGTGGGACTCGATCCTGGATCCCCAGATCACAACCTTAGCTGAAGGCAGTTGCCCAACCGCTGAGTCACCTAGGGGTCCCTACATCAGTTTGTCTTTTGGAAGATATGTTCCTGCATATAATCTTTTTGTATTTTTATGTAAATTAAAATGATTTACATTTCAAAAATTTTAATGTAAGGCACCTGTCTTGAAAACTATATCCCCTTTTTGCTAATTTTACATTGAGTAAATGAAGATGAAAATCTAGAGCACACAGAAGTGCCTTTTTTTTTTTCTATTTTAGAGAACTTGATATGTAACAGTTCAACTTACAGGATATTATAATGATTAAACTTAAAAAAATAAGTGTTTTAAATGGAAGCTTTGACTAGGGGATTCAAAAATCAAACATCTTTGAAATACATTTTTTTTCAAATCCATACACAGAGCTTTTCATTAATTTTTATTGGTGTTCAATTTACCAACATACAGAAAAACACCCAGTGCTCATCCCGTCAAGTGTCCACCTCAGTGCCCGTCACCCATTCCCCTCCAACACCCGCCCTCCTCCCCCCTTCCACCACCCCTAGTTCGTTTCCCCGAGTTAGGAGTCTTTATGTTCTGTCTCCCTTCCTGATATTTCCCAACATTTCTTCTCCCTTCCTTTATATTCCCTTTCACTATTATTTATATTCCCCAAATGAATGAGAACATACACTGCTTGTCCTTCTCCGACTGACTTATTTCACTCAGCATAATACCCTCCAGTTCCATCCACGTTGAAGCAAATGGTGGGTATTTGTCGTTTCTAATTGCTGAGTAATATTCCATTGTATACATAAACCACATCTTCTTTATCCATTCATCTTTTGATGGACACCGAGGCTCCTTCCACAGTTTGGCTATTGTGGCCATTGCTGATAGAAACATCGGGGTGCAGGTGTCCCGACGTTTCGTTGCATCTGAATCTTTGGGGTAAATCCCCAACAGTGCAATTGCTGGGTCGTTGGGCAGGTCTATTTTTAACTCTTTGAGGAACCTCCACACAGTTTTCCAGAGTGGCTGCACCAGTTCACATTCCCACCAACAGTGTAAGAGGGTTCCCTTTTCTCCGCATCCTCTCCAACATTTGTTGTTTCCTGCCTTGTTAATTTTCCCCATTCTCACTGGTGTGAGGTGGTATCTCATTGTGGTTTTGATTTGTATTTCCCTGATGGCAAGTGATGCGGAGCATTTTCTCATGTGCATGTTGGCCATGTCCATGTCTTCCTCTGTGAGATTTCTCTTCATGTCTTTTGCCCATTTCATGATTGGATTGTTTGTTTCTTTGGTGTTGAGTTTAATAAGTTCTTTATAGATTTTGGAAACTAGCCCTTTATCTGATATGTCGTTTGCAAATATCCTCTCCCATTCTGTAGGTTGTCTTTTAGTTTTGTTGACTGTATCCTTTGCTGTGCAAAAGCTTCTTATCTTGATGAAGTCCCAATAGTTCATTTTTGCTTTTGTTTCTTTTGCCTTTGTGGATGTATCTTGCAAGAAGTTACTGTGGCCGAGTTCAAAAAGGGTGTTGCCTTACACAGAGCTTTTCAGTACAGCAGTTCTGGAGATGAGCATGGCCTTAGATAATTAGCATTTCTAAAAAAAAAAAAACATGCTGTTTTCTCATGGAGATTTTTAAAGTAACACACTGGAGAGTGCCAATAAAAAAGTCTTTGAGTTTAAACATTTGACTTACAAAGGGACTAAAAAAATGTTATTATTGTCACACTTTAGTTGTACATTTGCCAGTTCACAAGAATGACTTCCCACAACCCAAAATGCTAACTCATAAGTAGAACTTTTATTTTGAGTGTATAAGTGTTGCAGTAACAGTGTTTGAACAAGAAGTGTGAATCATTGGCAAAGCAGATGTTCAATAAAATTGTAGTAAATATAGTAATGATATGCTTATATTTAATATTTCAGAGATAACTTACTTTTCACTTGATACATCAGTTGAACTCATGACTTTAAATTTGCAGTGCCTGGGTGCTCAGTTAAGCCTCAGACTCTTGATTTTGGCTCAGGTCATGATCTCAGGGTCGTGAGATGGAGCCCTGCACCAGAATCTGTGCTCAACTGGGAATCTGCTTGAGATTCTCTCTCTCTCTGCCCCTCCCCCCATTCACTCTTTCTCAGAAATAAAGAAATTTATCTTTAAAAAAATAAATCTGAGGAAAATTATATCCCTCAGACATCCCCTTAGTTGCTCATTTTAGACACTTCAACACATGGGTAAGCAGTTATTTTGTTTGCTGGGAAAGAGTAAAACTTTTATATGTCATTGTGAAATGTGTAAAACTTCACAATGTCAAATATTAATCAAAATATGATTATATGGCTAGAGATTTGAATTCCTCAAATCTCAAAACCTGAAAATGGAAAAAAAATTCCATAGCAAAATCAACTGAGAAATAATTCCATAATAGCTCTATAATTGTCTGTATTTTCACAAATTAAATCATTCTTTTTTTTTAACTTTTTTTTATTTTCAAGTTTTACTTAAATTCTAGTTACTTAACATATAGTGTAACATATAGTGTAATATCCAGGAGTAGAATTTAGTGATTCATCACTTACATACAATACCCATTGCTCATCATAACAAGCGCCCTCCTTAATGCCCATCACCCATTTCGCCTATCCCCCAACCCACCTCCCTTTATCAACCCTCAGTTTATTCTCTATCATTAAGAGTTTCTTATGGTGTGTTTCCCTCTTTCTTTTTTTCCACTCTTCTATATGTTCATCTGTTTTGTTTCTTAAATTCCATGTATGAGTGAAACCATAAGGTATTTGTCTTTCTCTAACTTCTTTTTCTTAGCATAGTATACTGCAGTTCCATCCATGTCGATGTAAATGGTAGGTATTCATCTTTTCTGATGGCTGAGTAGTATTCCTACACACACACACACACACACACACACACACATCTTCTTTATCCATTCATTCATCAGTGGACATTTGGGCTCTTTCCATAGTTTGGCTATTGTTGATAAGGCTCCTTTAAACATCAGGGTGCATGTACCCCTTCAAATCTGTATTTTTATATCCTTTGGGTTAATGCCTAGTAGTACAATTGCTGGATCGTAGGGTGGCTTTATTTTTAACTTTTTGAGGAACCTCCACGTTGTTCTCCGGAGTGGCTACACCAGTTTACATTCCCACCAAGAGTGAAAGAGAGAGTTCTCTTTTATCTGCATCCTCACCAACATCTCTTATTTCCTGTGTTAATTTTAGCCATTCTGACAGGCATCAGGTAGTATCTCATTGAGGTTTTGATTTGTGTTTCCCTGATGATGAGTGATGTTGAGCATCATTTCATGTGCCTGTTAGCCATCTGGATGTCTTCTTTGGAAAAATGTTTATTCATGTCTTCTGCTCATTTCTTAACTGGAGTATTTGTTTCTTGGGTATTGAGTTTGTTAAGTTCTTGATAGATTTTGGACGCTAACCCTTTATCATCATTTGCAAATATTTTCTCTGTGTGTCATCCACTATGCTTGAAAGTCTTTCTCCTTGTTTTATCCTCACAACAATCTTATGAAATCAGCGGTATTATTATCCCCATGATAGCAGTCAGAACTCTTGGTATTTAAATAGCTCTCTCATTGTGCAGATAGTTTTTATAGCTGGTAAGAGGCAGAACTTCAGTTCAGGTTTAGCTTGGGCCAATTCGAGCCCTTAATCAATGCATTTCCAATGGCCACACAAAGTTGACTGTTGGTTCTATGAAAAGGCAGAACAAAAAATAAAAAAAATAGACATTTAAAAATACTATTGTGTGGAGACTACTTATATGATTAAAAATTGACTTAAATAAGTATTGTTTTGAAGGTTTAGGAAAACCACTATTTTAGGGGGGAAAAGAAAGATTTAAAATAAAAAGGAAAAAGGGCATGGTCTTTTAAGGAGTCAGAGCTGGCATGTTACAATAGAAAGAAAGAAAGAAGATGAGAAAAATACAGAGAAAGGAGATCTTCAAGCATTCCTCTTTTTCTCAAAACCCTTCTTCTTGATACATTTCTTGTACTCCAAGTTTAAGATTTTCTTGCTTGGCTCATGGCATAAGCTTCCATTTTCTGGACTCATTGGGAAAATTTGCTTATGTGGAAAATCCAATTTTCCAGCTATGTCCAAATAATGGAGCATTATTATATACACATTTATGTTGGCTTTAATGAATAATATGTAACCTTCCCTTAAAGTAAGTAAAGACAAAAGTAATCAGATTGAGTTGTTAAAGTTCTGAGGTCATTGGCTTCTCTGCCTGTTTCCCCTTCAAAAGACAAAGTTACTTTTACTTGGCATTTTCCTAATTTATTAGGAGAAAACCATAAAGAACTGTTTCAGTGCATGCCTCCTGGATACTCCTGGGTGTCAGTAACTGTAAAAACACAAAGCACTGTCTGTTGGCTGTTATCTTTTCTCAATTCCCATGTAGTTTTACTGAGAAACCTAAAATTGACAAGGATGTGAACATTATCTTGTAATTGGAAACAAACAAACAAACAAAAAACTGATCAGAGGAACATAGGGGATAATTTGCCACGTATGTAGCAAGAGTAGAGGCTTCCAATGACCTTCCAGGGAGACTAATATCACATCTACACTAACATCCTCATTATTGACCTGAAACAACAGAAAACAAGTTAATTAAATTCTCAGATGATGCTAAATGAAGAAGTGTTTGTTGCTAAATACCAGTGAGGAACAAGACAGAATTCAAAAGGTCCCTAAAGAATGTTAGAGATAGTCGGGAAATAACAACAACCACAACAACAACAAAATTGAAGCTTAAAAATGCAAGCAAATGTATCTAGAGAGGAAGCAATTTTAAACACTGATATTAGATAAGCTACAATTAGAATGCAGTAATGATTAAAGAGGCCTTCAGGTGATAGTAAGCAGAAAATTAGACAGAAGCCCGAAATGTAATATAGTTAAAATGCTACTGTGTTTAGTACCCTTGTATTCAGATTCTGCATAAAGGATCAGATAAACACTGTTGGCTGATGAGACCTCATTTAGAGTTCCTTGATTACAGATTACAAAGCTGTAAGAAAAAGAAAAAATTAGATTTTTGCCATATGTATGCAAATACCCTACAGCCCAGGAAAATCCAGTACTAGCCAGCAACAAGCTACAATAAAAAGCCCCTTTTCCCTTAAAATATGTCCCTTACCTATCAGAAGCAGTACAGGAGGTTCTCATCTTTGGGTTAACCACTTTCAGTTGGGTTACTGTTCCAAAAGTTCCCATTAAATTGTCCATTGATTTCCTAGGAAGAATTTTTTTAAAAAGACTTTATTTATTCATGAGAGACACAGGAAGAGAGGCAGAGACACAGGCAGAGGCATAGTCTTGCAGGGAAGCCTGATGCAGGACTCGATCCCAGGACCCTGGGATCACAACCTGAGCCGAAGGCAGATGCTCAACCATTGAGCCACTCGGATGCCCCAATTTCCTGGGAGAATTAATCTGGAAATGAATTTGTAAGACTATTTGGCAGCCATGTGGCAGAGGCAGAGGGGAGGACAGATGTGTGGCATGGGATCTACAGGAGGCTAAGAAGAGAGGTAGGGTCAGAAGGTGTCACCCTGGACAGCTCGAGGGACTGTTTCTAAAGGCCTGGGGGAAAAGTGTGATTAGGAAGCGCTCACTAGGAGATAAGGGATAGCGGTAACTGTAGGTTAGCGAAAGTCACTTGAACTTAAATGTTTTTTGATTCACATCGGAGAGCAAGTGGCTGTGTGGCCACAGCTTCCTATTTTCTGCTGGTCCTGTGGCTGCAACAAGGCAAACCATTTGAATAAATAGCCTCATTCTCACTAGCTTATTCTTTACAGAAATGCTGTAAGCTTATTCAAGGGCTTTATGGCAGAACCGTTATATCACTCACTGGATAGATTCATAATTTCAGGCACTAAAAAAAAGTTCCATTGGATTTAATAACGGAAGTGTGTTTCCCTCTGGATTAAAGAAGTTGGGGGGGTTGTTTTTTTTTAAATTCTGTGTTGGTTTATGTCTGCCAAGGGAAATCCACAATGAATTAAATCTGCTCAATGAATTTTTGCTCTTATAAAATTGTTTTAATGCTAAACATTGCCTGTTTCAAATATTGTACCAGAGGCGTTTATTTACAATCTGGTACATATGTAGTTTGAGCTTCTTAGCATAACTTACAGTGAATTAATGACTTGTTATTTATTGCTCAAACACTCTGCAGAAGTGATTTATAGGGCCGTGCTATGCACTGGCGGTTACTTTGCAATCTCTGTGCTGGCTGTCTCATCAATATCATTAAATGAATTCACAGTGACACAGCTCTGCTACTGTAGTTTTTGATATGAGGGATAACTGAACATAAATCAGAACTTATGTTTAATTCATAAGATGTACCAATCTCTCATGTAGGCGTGAGTTAGGTTAGAGGATGTCACAAATGTGTTTTACAGTACCTCTTGTGATTAAACCCAGGCCCTTCCGTATGACTTTATATACCAGGTAAAAATAATAGGTTGCTCTACACTATGCCATTTTTCAGATAAATGCAATTTATTTTTATTTAGGTATGATTGGTTTCTGTTGTTGTCCCCACAAGCAGGATATATTTTAGAAAGGAACACTGAGAGAGGTATAATGAAAGAACAGTTACTCCGAGTTTGAAATTCTTGTATCTTCTTTAAGTAGTTAAATATGAGTTAATATCTACAATTTATTTTTTAGATCCTTTTTATGCATAAGGTTTTTAAGAATAGAAAAAGTGTACATTGATGTCGAGTCAAAAGAGCTTTTATTTTAAGCCTTAACATTTCCTTTCAGTAAAACTTAAAAAATACTTAATTAACTTTGGGAGAATGGGCCTGGTTATCTTTGCTTATTAGTCTAGTCCAAGAAAGGGGAAATATTGCAACCATACAACAAAGAAAGTCATATATCGGTTTCCTAAAAAGGAAACTTTAACTGTCCTAGAGAATTTTACTGGTATTGTTGTTACTCTTGCTACAGTGACTGATATTTATTCTTTGAGCCAGTGTGAGTGCACTGCAATCCATGCAGAAGATGTGAGTTTTTCTCCTGGTGAGAAGGGTAATCTGGCTCCAGCAGAGCTGCGACCAGGGCGCTGAGATAATGGCAAGATTGCCAGGTTGTCGAGCCTCGTCACTGGCCCGCTGTGTAGCCCTGTGATCGGCTCTGCTGACTGTCACAAAGAAAGAATGTGACATGTTTCTGCCAAAGAAAATAATTCCAACATATGCAAGAAACTGACACAAATGTCTTCTCCTCCTTCCTCTGGTTCCAGCTGATTAGACCTAGCTTGAGGTCCTGATGATTTTAAGACCTACTTAGTTGGGCCTTGTTTGAAAAGAAGATAGATGAGCTATTGCTTTCAAGTCCTGAGTGACAAAGGGATGAGAAGAAATGACATTACTTAGTAGTGTAATAAGTAATTGATTTCATAATGCTCGGGACAAAGGGCAGAGTAAATGCACACGTGAGAGCAGAAGATGCCCGGGGCATGTCAGCAGAGGGGAAAGAAAGCACACAAATATGTTGAGGAATAGGGTGCCTTGGAGGGGGAAATTACTACAGCAGGATAATCCAAGTAGCTCCTTTTCATATAAATTGTGAGATTAAGAATTTACTAAAAGTAGAGAATTTCTGTAAACAATATCAACTGGAAGATCTGCTTCCTGGAATTTGTATCATTTAGGAATAGGTTCCACCTACACAAAGAGAAAACCTGACTTTTAGTGCCTTAAAAAATATATATATATATGCCTGTTTCTGCTCACCCAAGGAGACATTAACGTCACACATCACCTGCTGTGTGTTCCTGCTGCTCGTGGTCACAACGGGGCTCCTCTTTTAGCTGAGTCTTTCAGAATGTTCCACAGTCTCTCTCTATAACATGCTTATTATGAGTTTCCTGAATGGAAGGCTAGACTGTTGTTTTTGTGATTTTGGTTGGACCAATTTTAACATTCTATAATGTTGACTGCATAAATTCCATTCACAGAAGTGTCATACACAGCACTGTTACTTCTTTTCTTTTCTAGGCTTTTTGTTTTCCCAGGAATTAATAATTTCCTTGTTTTTTCATTTGCTTTATTTCTAAGTGTTTGTTTCTCCCCTACTTGTATAAACTTTCTCTCAACACATTCAAACCCATTAAGTTTTCCATTTGTTTAAACCTCTTGAAGGAAGTGTTCCTAGAGCCCTCTGGCCTGTTGGAATCTGGACTGGCTGTTCCTCGGCCTGCTGCACAGCTGGTACCCTGGGATTTCCCTCTCCCTTGATCCTGCTCTGGATCTCTAGTTTCCTTTTTTTACATATTCCTTTTGCTTGATGTATTCTTTATAACCAAACCCCTGCTTTTGGCATTGTTGATGCTGTTGTTTGAAAGTGAACATCTTCTGGTGCCTTTCTGAGTAGGAAAAAAAGAGAGTTTTTAGACCTTCTTGGCCTGAAAATGTCTTGAGTAATAGGTTGATTGTGTATAGAATTCTGAGTTGGAATTGGAAGGCCATGCTCAGTGCCTTCTAGTCTCCATAGTAGCTTGGTAGGACCAAAGTCATTCTGATTCTTGACACTTCCTAGAAAAACTTTTGTTCTGTATAAATTTGTAGGATTTGTGGAATTTTGTAGTGATACATATTGTTAGGTTCTGTTTTATCTATTGTCCTAGAAACTCACTGGGCTCATGTTCTTCAGGATGAGAAAATAGTATTGAGTTATTTCACTGAGGATTTATCACATTCCCATCTTCATTTTCTCTACTGTCTTTCTGAAATGCCTCTATAATGACATTAGATATTCTGAACCAGGTCCTCTAGTTTTCTTTTCTTTTCTTTTTCCTCCTATATTCACTGTTTTTTTTTCCTCTACTTTCTAAATGATTTCCTCAGCTTTTGTCTTTCAAATTGTATGCCATCTTTCAGCTCTGTGATAATATTTCAAATTTCTAATACATTGTTTTCCTTTTGGATATTCCTTTTTTAATAGAAATATTTTAACAGCACCATTTTTTTTTCTTTGAGTCTCTGTATAATCTCTAATTTCTTTATTTCTTTTTCTTGCCTATTTGTTTTGGTCTCTCTTAACAGAGAATTTCCTCAAAGATCATTTCCCAGTGATCTTTGGATGTAGTACTCTGCAAAACCACCTGGAAGTTCTGTAAGGGAAGTGAAGTGGTAATGAGGGAGGCTGGTAATTATCTTCACTGTAGGTTGATCTGACTTGACTGATTCCCCTTAAGGTAAAAAATTTTAGGAACTTTAGGTTTTTCCCTTAGGCAGGATACAGTCTCCAAAAAGGATTTCCCAATCTCTTCCCAAACTATAAACCTAGTTTCCAGCTATATAGGAGCCAAGAGGAGAAAGAAAGTTGGGGGAAGGGAGTCTCATCTAGTATGTAAACTTTCACTTGTCCCTTGTGTGCTGCCCTCTAATGTGCCTGATGTCTCTGGAGAATAAAACTCTAATTTTTGCTGTTCTGTTGAAGGCTTTATTGAGCTGCACAGAATTAGGGAGAAGAGCTCTTAAGGAAAGTTTCTTAAATAGACTTCAGCAAAGAGTCTCTGTTTTCTGTCTCATCTGCATCCTCACTTCAAAAGGCATCCAGTGCTCCAAGTGTCTGAATCTACCTCAGCCTACCCTGCTGCTGGCTCGGGACTCAGTGTTTCAGTGTATGTTGGGTTAGTTGCAACTCACCCATCTGCTTTCCAGTTTCCCAAATTTTGATGCCATTGTCATTTCTCCTGTCTCTTGGTTCTTCAGGTTTATACCTTTATAAAAAGAGCCTTTACTGTATTTTAGTGAGGTTTTGGGAAGGAGTGGAAGTTGATATTTGCATTTAATCTGCCATCTTTAAAACCTGATGACTTTGGGGCACTTGGTTGGCTCAGTGGTTTGAGCATCTGCCTTTGGCTCAGGTCATGATCCTGGGGTCCCGGGGATGAGTCCTGCATCGGGCACCCCGCAGGGAGCCTGCTTCTCCCTCTGCCTGTGTCTCTGCCTCTCTCTGTGTATCTCTCATAAATAAATAAATAAAATCTTTTTTAAAAAACCTGATAACTTCTCAGTTACCAATTAATACTCAGCTCAGATATGACCTCTCAGGCTCCCCATTTGAATGAGGAGTCCTTTATTGTGTGTGTGTGTATGTGCTGCCATTAAATGTATGTCCTTCCATTATAATGACCACTTCATGTCTCATGTGCCAGGAGTCTGTGCGGTCATTCACTTGAAAGCTGTGTATTATTTGTCTTCTTGTCTCCAGCACTTTCATGGAGCCTCTAACATGGCAGGTGTTGAGAAATACTTGTTAAATGAATGAATGCGCTTGGATGTTAGGATACTAAGGTGGAGATACTCTTGCTGACTCCATCTATTCTAAAGAGATTATACTGACTCTTAAGGATTTCGTTACAGTGCTACTTAATTTTTTAAGGCCAAGAGAAAGATGAATTGATTTTTTTAATAGAGAATCCATTTTTCAGATTCTCCTGACAGCTACTCAGTTCACTGTTTGTTTTTCCTCTTCTTTTAGAATGTGAAAGAGGCAACTATATTTTATGATTGTCTGTAAGAAAATGCTTACAGGGAGCTCCATTTCCCCTCAATGCCAAGGTTAACCAGTCATTTAGTCATTGCTTTAACCAGTGACTAAACTAAGTTGCCTCTTCCATCTCTCCAATACTTAGAGCAGTTAGCTGGCACTTACCTCAGATTTTAAGAAAATGTTTGGGTTTTTTCTCTATTTCTGAATACGTATTGTAGTAGTGTGACCTCATCTGAAAAATTAAGCTTAACTTTACTTAAATTTCTCTTAACTATGTGTTCCTTATTAATAAGTAGGACTTTTTTTTTTCAAGATTGGTAAATCTCCCTGCAGATATAAAACCCTGGTTCCTCTTTATTTAGCAACTCAAAATCTGCATTTTCTCTTCCATATATTTTCTCTTCTTAGCTAAAAGAATTTTTTTTTTAAAACCCTAGTATGTCAATGTTCACTCTCATGGAATATCTGATAAGAAAGGCTGTTGGGAAAGCATTCCATTGTCCCTTTTACAGCCTCCTTGCTCTCTTTGTGACCATATGCTACATGTCCTGTAAATATAAACCAATAATTTTGGCCTATTCTTCTTTTTAAAAGTGGTTATGTGACCAATTAAAGGAACTCTTGATGAGTTCAAAGACCCTGTGACCCAGGAAAGTGTAAACAATCTTTACACTACCCAAGATCAAACCATCAGCAGACCATTGACTAAGGGAAGACTAAAATCTTCTCTTGGACTAAAATCTGAATAGCTGGAAGTTGGCTGGAGTATTCAAAAGGATTTGGGACTTTTAAAGTTTTATGAATCCAAGAGCTGGCAGCACAAGATTTTTGTGTGCTTTCATCTGTGTATGTGCCACACGTATGTACTCATATGCCATGAAATTCAGATATCTAGAGTTGGTTTAAAACGCATGGACTTTTGAAATTACGTTTTTAGTTTTCTCTGTGCTTTGAGCCTTCTGCCTCTGTGCTTTGAAATACTTTGACATCTATTGTCTTAATTGTTATTCACCCAGCCTATGACATAGGCCAGCTGTTGTTCCCATTTTACAGATGAAAAATCTTGTGCTTAGACAGGTTATGCTACCTGCATGGGTTCATTCACCTAAACTGTTAGTGGCAAAACTGAAAGTAGGATCTAGTTTTCTTTTTCTTGGATTTTGAATTGTTTCTTGATACTGAGATATTATTTTACTCAACCTGAAGGAATATAGGTGTGAGATACCTGGGTAGCAATTTTAAATTCTTTCACAGAAGATAAGTCCCTACCAGATCTCTTGACCAGCAGGGGTTGCTCATCATGGTTAGCCATGATCATTTGTTCACTCCCCGCAAATTAAAAATATCTTGGCTGGATGTGATGTTTAATAAAGGAATGAAGAAAACATACATCATGAAATATATCTTGCACTGAGTAAGTTGGGCAGACTGTTTCCTAACTAATTTTTGTAACTAATATTTAAGATTTAGGAGTTTCATTTGCTAGCAAGAAATAAGCTATTACTATATTTTACATCATTTCTTAGTGATATCATGTATTAGTTCATTAGATCTGTCTGAAAGATTTGCTTCTTATTCCTTATAAATAATTTGTGGATGCCCAGACATTGCAGAATCAGGCTTGGTATTACTACGCATTATTTATGACCATATTCTTTAAACATATTCTAACCTGGAAATTGTGCGTAGATCTCACATTTACATAGCTAATATATGCATCGTCGCTGCCACACAGTAAGAAATGCTTACCTGACAGGCTGTGACCTGCATAGTGTAACAGACATTACTCCTAATTTGTCAGAGATTCAGAGCATAAATTACAGGTTTCTTTTCAGATTACTACTTAGTGTCATCCTATTTGAAATAGAAAAGATGTCCAGCAACTTCAGATGAAATTTGCTATTTCTCTTCATTAATATTTTGGCTTTGTTATCAATCATGATGGTTATGTTAGGTATAACTTAGAATTCTTATATGTCCTTGAAATAACCTTTCTCTTCAAACAGAATCAACTTTTGTGAAATTGTCAATAAGGAAATATAAGTCTCAAACCTAAAGATATGAACACTTCAAAAATATTCCAACAGTAGGAATTTTTTTCCTCTACAAGTAGGGGAAATAAATGGGTGTGATAGGCTCTGTCTCCCTCAGCAGGAGTGAAGGTGACGCTAATTATATGATGGAGGTCTCCTTTCCGATTACACATCATTTGAAGATCTTAAACATAGAACTCAAAGATCCTCAGTGGTTTTCATAGCCTTGAGATATTTTTGGGTGCAATTTCTACCCTTTATAAAAATTTCCACCTTTTAAAACAGCTAATGAACCCCAATTTCTAAAGCATTTCCTGTAACTGCATCTGTTGCTAGGAGAAGAGCAGAATAAAAAAAAAAAAATGACAGCATCCTAAGATCTATAACCTTGCCAGTTCCTGTTGTTCTGGAAATGTAAGAGCCAAGGTTGTCACCAAGTCTCATAATGATCTTCACCCATTATAATTTGCAGAAGTGCTTGGAAAATCCTATATTTCTCTGAGTTCCTTCCAGCCTTAAAAGCTAGATATAGAACTGCAATCTCTAAGCAATTTGATAACAAGGTTTGGGCATCTAGTCCCCATAGAACATAAAGCCTCATACTTAGAAGGTGCCAAAGAGTATTTGTTGAATCAGCCATTGGAGCACTAGGCAGTCATGGTGTTAGTATCCAAAGTTTTCCATTATTCTTGCTCCAGTCAGGTGTGTTTTATTAGATAATACTGTGTTAATCATCTGATTCCCAATCTCCTAAGAACTTAGTATATAAGGAAAGAATACTATGTAAATTAAAGACACCTAGCCCATGAAGAAACGTTAAGTAAAGGCAATTAATTAAATAAGCAAAAAGTGACGATGTGTTTGAAAGCTCTAGATGTATTAGGGTTTTTTAATCATTATCATTGTGAGTACATTAATATGAATAAAAGATAAATGCCTTTAGTGAGATGGCAGGTGAAAAGCAGCAAATGGTAATGTGTTTATAAAGTGTGAGCTTGAGAAGGAACAAAGATATGAAGTGTTTTAGCATTGCAATTATAAAACTAGAAAAGGTTTTAGGAAGAGAGAGCTTATTTTTGACCCATGAGAGAAATTGGTTTTTATATATCTGTGTGAATGATTCCATTTTGGCCAAATTTAAATGCACTTGGAAACAGGTTCTGGGAATGTTCATCCTACATGTTGATTGGAAATATGAAAACAGTGCATTATAGGACTATTATACATTACCTACTTAAAAATAGTGTTTTTAACTTCATTTAAAATATTCTAGGGTTTTAAAAATAGTTTTGTACTGTGACTATGGCTACCTCAGAGGCTTTGTTTTTGTTTTAATAAAACAAGCATTGGAAGAGTTCTTGTATCTATACTTTATATGAAAGGTACACTTTTAAAATCCCTGTTTGGATATTTCAGTTGTAGTTTTTTTAACTATCCCTAAAGCCAATCCAAGCCTTTAAATGGAACCGGTACTCTGATTTCATAAGGAGCCTTATAATTATATTGGTACTTAGAAGCCTAGTTTATTTTCCTAGAGATTTAATGTACAGTGCTAATATTATCCTTTGCTACTAAAAAAGATGCTTTTCAAAATTTCACATTTAGGTGTCTTGAATTTATGTGACTTTTGTAGCATGCCTATATTTAAATTAAGTTAAATTCTGGTGAACCTTGATCTAATACTAAATTCAGTGTATGAATATTCAAGGTTATAGAAAGACCATTTAAAGGATTGGGATTTGTTTTACAATAGTAAAACATTTTTTTTAAGAGTTTGTTAATCTCTACACCCAATTTGGGGCTCAAAACTTACAACCCTGAGATCAAGAGTCACATGCTCTACTGACTGAGCCAGCCAGGCACCCATACTAGTAATCTTTTAACTAGCAATTTCCCTTTGTACACTTCATATTTGAAAGCTTTCATACACCTTTCAGAAACATATGCATAGCATCATGCAAAGTAAATATCAATATCTATTTATTGGATCACATCTTACTTAGATTTTGTTACTAAAAATGGTAATTTTTGGCAATTGATCATTTTTGTTTCTTTTTCTCCTCTAAAAAGTCTTTCCAGGAACTGTGGCTAAATTTTTAATACAGTAAATTGTTTCTTTTACATTTTTCCTTCTGAATTTGTGAAAGTTATTGATCTCTCCTGTTGCTCTTACCTTTGTTTTCTTAATTTCATGAACAAACAACTTTTCCTTCTATCTAAACAGTAAACTCTGAGCAAGAGGAACCTGATGTGTATTTATTTTGTTTCTCATTTATTCAGTAATTCAGATGTTTATTGGTTATTCACTATGTGCCATAGATTATCCCAAGCCTTAGAAATATGCATCAATAAACAAATAGAAGCAGTCTTTCCAATAGAACTTGTTTTATTATTGTTATTATTATTGTATTATATCATAATTACTATGGCTGACATTTACTGAGAGCTTACTCTATACCAGATTTTGTGTTTTATGTGGATAATTTCTTTAAATCTTCATCACAACTCTACAAGGTAGGTACTATTATGGGTGAGGCACAAAGAAATTAGGTCATTTATTCATGTGATTTATCCCCCAATAAGTACTAAACCAGATTTTAACTCAGACATTTGGACCCTAGAGCCTGTGCTCTTGATTGTTTTACTATGCTGCCTACAAATGCCATGAAGAAAGAGTGAAAGCTATAATGAATAGCTATAACAAGGAATTTGATTTAGTCTGGAAGGTAATGAGAGCCTCCCTGAAAAGACATTTAAGATGAGACCTCAGGGTTGACTGTAAGTTGGTCTGGGACTGTGAAAAAAAAAAATTCCCTTAAAGGTAATTGCACAGTACATGCAAATGTTCTGTGGTAGGCAAAAGTTAGATGGTCAGAGGGACTGAAAGCAGGCCTCAGACCTTAAATGTGATAGGTGATGAAGGAATATTAATAGAGCAGCATGTACTTCAGAAGCACTGATCTCTCCCCACAGAGGCACAGCTTGTGGAAAGTATAACTTTGTCATTGATCTAAATATAATTGCTTCCAACATAACCAGATCTATTCATAAAAAAATGCATATTATTGACAGACAATGCAGGATTTGAAACTAGGAATATCACTAGCTACGTGATTCCCCATGAGTTTCCCATTCAAGATTCAAAAGACCTGGAAGTACAAAGTACTTGAATTTCTAAGCCAGTTACTTAAGGTAGGTAATTGTGACATTATTTCAGCTTATTATTACTAGTAAGGTTATAAACTCATGGATGTTCTTATTGCTCTTGTAAAGTGCAGCTCTGTCACTAGGTGTGGTGGTCATGGCAACCCCAACATAGGAAAAGCAAGTACAATGGAGGGGATAGGTCTGACACCAAAGCTCACAAACTTGACCCTACAGCAAAGAATTACTAGAGACTCTGGCCCAGGCAGGAGACAGTAGAGGCCAAGGAAGACTGATGTTGGAATTTCCATTAATTGGAGCCCAGTGACAAATCTGGGCAGCCAACGCAGTCAACCTAGAGAAAGGGTGGTTTGTATCTAGAACTCCAGCTGTGGCTGACTACAGTGTAAATTTTTGAGGGCACAAAACATTTTTTGTTCACTGCTTTATCCTTATCCTGAGTGCCTGGAATAGTGCCTAGCATTATAAACAGGAGGCCTTGTTAGTAAGTACCTAGGTACAGGTCTGAAGTCCACTGAGACCATATGGAAGGGATAAAAGGAGTGCCTTAGGGATGTTCATGTGAGAAAGGGATCCCAGGTCTGCCTGGCAATAAAGGAGATATAGAAAGCAACACAGGTTCTCAAGAATCATGGCTGATCTCTGAGATCCTACATCTAATGAAGCAGGTAAATCCTAAACCTCCCTGGATGACAGGACTGAAACAATGTCCTTTATCCTTCCTGACTCTAGGACTGGTTTAAGAACAAAGATAAGATTGAACTTATGGGGACACATGGGTGGCTCAGTGGTTGAGCGTCTGCCTTTGGCTCAGGTCATGATCCCAGGGTCATGGGATCAAGTCCCACATCAGGCTCCTCGCAGGAAGCCTGCTTTTCCCTCTGCCTATGTCTCTGCCTCTCTCTGTATATGTCTTTCATGAATAAAGAAATAAATAAAATCTTTAAAAAAAAAGATTGACATTATGGGTGTCAGGGATGACTAACGTGTCAAGCACATAGTCATGGAAATCATCTCATTCAGTCCCCGTATCAAAAATAGCTAGGTCCCTATATTGTCCCTATTTTACAGATGAGTAAACTGAGGCTTGGGGAGGTTATTTGATTTGACCAAGATCAAGACTGTTAAGTGGTGGTTAAGAACTGAATATAAATTTGACCACAAAGTTCATGCTCTTAATCATAATACTTTGCTGCTTCTAAAAACACATCTTTGCTTTCAAGTAGCTATCAGAACAAGACTGTGGCTACTAAAGGCATCCCAAGGAGGTATATCCAGTAGCAGAGGTGGTTCAGTCAGTGAGTAGTGCTGTCCAGGGCTGGACATCAGAGATGTCTGCACACAGGATTCCCAGGAGTGAGGTGCTAGAGAGGCTGAGGAAATAAAATGGAGGCCAACCAAGGGCGCAAATCACAGGGCACAAAGAATCTACACACAAAGATTTTAATCCATGACTTATTACCATAATTAATGATTTGTTGTTTTCTCTCAAATGAAAATTAGTTTGTCAGATGTAGTAATTGAGGAAGCTAATTACACATAGCTGCGCAGGGCCTGCCCCAGGCAAAATTGAATGTCTTTTGGCTTTGATTTGTTACCTCCTACCTTGGCAGCATTTCCTTCCTTTCACAATTCCTTTATATTCCCTCACATGCCCAGGATTTTTATGCTGCCCTTATCTTTTCCTTCCAGAAGAAGATTGATGTAATAAATGAGTTCATAATAGGGTTGGTTGGTAATTTAATAAATTACACTGCCTGGAAATTTTTGTATTTATAAAAGGAATCTTGCTAAATGTAATGTAGTGCCCTGGATTGGATAGTTGTAGGGTGGAGGGAGGACATCATCAGAAAAACCGGTAGAATCTGAATGTTAATTCCTTAGTATTGGCAAACGTTCCGTGGTTATGTGAGGAGTTACCATTAAAGGAAGTTGAGTGAAGGGTATATGGAAGCTCTCTTGTACTGTCTTGGCAACTTTTCTGTATATCTAAAGTCAGCTGCAAATAACACTTTTAAAGTAGGAAAGGGGATCCTATTGAGAGATGAATTGCTATTCAAAGGCATAAATCTCTAATTATGAATTTTAGGCACATAGGTCATACCTTATAGGTGTGTAAGGATGACCCTATAGCTATGTACCCATCCACTTTTACAGACCTTCAGCTTATTTAACCATTGAATATTTCTGTCTTGTAAATTCAGGACACTGTGAAGTATATGCCGGGTAAGAAGATTGTATCTATTCTACTCACTGCTGTTTTGCTGAAAGACAAAAACCAAGCTGAGACTTAGTCATAAAACAAGAAGCACACAGCCATTTTTATTTCTTTGGGGAAGTGTGATTGATGCCAGAAATCTGAATTAGGCAAACATTAATTGATGTGCTGGGACATGAGTAATTTAGGAAAGCCAAGGTCACTAACATTTGCCACTGTTTTAAAAAATGAAAAGGAAAACAAATTCACTTGGGCTTCAAATACCCCCAAAGGGTTTTGTTCTCTATCTCCCGGCAACATGGGCATCAGTAGTCTTTATATGACCTAATTTAAAAGAGTAAGTGCTTGAATACATACTCTTAGTTCAGGGTTCCAAAAAGAATGTACTGTGTATAACTCCAGGGACATTAAAATTAGATAAAGAGTTTAAAAACACGATTCCCCTCTTGGAAAAGGTAGACCAACTAGTTGGCACTGTGTCAGATGGAGACAATAGAAGCTTGTTCTATTATTTATACAAATTGACTGGTTTGGCAGTTGCTACAGCAATGAGCCATAATGAACTACAGAAAAATGAAAATGTGATTTCTTTAGCATTGTTCAAAAATGGAATATTCACAAGAAGGCAAAGAATGACATTATAAGCACCAAACTGTGTCAGAATGGTCTTCCTTGTTGCTACTTTATCCCAAATGTCATGCAAATAGTGTATATTTACTAGGGCAAAAATTGTAATGATGGGCCATCATTTCTGTGCTGTTAGTCAGGGGGCTGTGCCTTGTAATTCCAAAGGAATTTTAAAATATTCATTTTCCATGACTTTTTACTTTTAGCTACACTGTCTGTGCCTTTGTTTGAAATAAAGGCTTTCTTTTAGCTAAGTTCCTGAAATTGGATGATTTGTTCATGTCTTCCCAGCAAAGAGAAGGAAAAAAAATCATGAAGCAAGTAATTCAACTCTAAAATACCTAATTTTCTGGTTAATTGGCTCAAACTTCTTTGTTCTGTTAGGGAATCCCTGGTCTTTATGGAATGCTCTTGACTTTGAGCTTTGATGTTTATATGTTATATTTTCATTCACTCCCATTTATCCAATACTGCCTTTTCTCTAACAATATTGTGTTCAATTCCAGAAAAGGCCTTTTAAACAAAAATACTAGACACCTCACCTTCCCCAACCCTAAGGGCTATGCTAGTCAGAAAATGTGAATCAGACTAAACAACTTTCCTAAAACGGAGTCTTAGCTCGAGCTGGCCAGCAAGGGCCATTTACACAGACATCTATTGCAGAATGTGTGTGTGTCAGATCTTATTTTCCTCTTTTGCCTGGAGCAATGCAGGAAGCTGGTTATGACTGTGCTGTAGAAATTGACTTCAATAGAAAATGCTACTTGGCATTAGGAGATATTATATATAATTAGACTCCTAGACATGAGCCAAATTTGAAATATTTTTCATAGTATAAATGTCAAGACGAATGATATTCAATGTGGTAAACAGAAAGCTTAGTGTAAATAATTGTAATTTTGATATGGGCTAAGTTCTTACAAAACTGTACACCAAAGATCCTCAACCAGGGGCAATTTTACCTCTGCTCCCAGGGGACATTTGACAATGTCTGGAGACATTTTTTGTTGTCATACCTTGCATCTAGAGGTTAGAGACCAGTGATGCTGCTAAATATTCTGCAGTGCACAGGACAGCCCCCTGTAGCAAAGAATTATCCAGTTCAAATGTCAGTAGTACTGATGTTGAGAAATCCTATCTCCACACCAGCTTGTGAGTGACTGTACCAGAGATAAATCTGAAAATGCATCATTTCATGCATTATCCCTTTAGGTTAATATTAATAGGGAAGTCCTGCCTCACTGAAAAATTACTGACTGTTGTTGTTGTGAGTTAAATATACATGTGTTTCTCATCTACCAGAGACAATGAAAAATCAAGGGGAAATGAGGGGCAATCCCTTGCCAGAGTCTGTGGGATAAATTTTAATCCTTTCTAAAGAGTCTTTGGCTGGACAAAGGAGGAGTAAAATAACTTGCTGCTGACGGTGGTTGTTACTTGAGTGGAAGATGTTACTAAGAAGGATGGTGGAACATTTCTGACTCAGGGAAGAATGTATGGCTGCATATCTGTTCAGACCAGTAGCTTTTTTTTTTTTTTTTTTTAAGTCTGGCTACAAGTAGAATCATGTCTGCCCAAGCCCTGTACCAGGATTCTGAAGAAATTGATTGGGGTTGGGGCCTGGCATTCTGTATATTTTTAAGTTTCCAATTTCTAGCCAAGATGGTTTAAATACCTTTTAAATACCCTTAAAATAAAAATATTATATGTCTATCAAAATGTTTTCTTGTCCTACCTACCTGTGATGATCACTCCATTCTTGCCTCCCATCCCTTTTTATTTCCCTGAAAATACACCTGCCTGAGTGTTACACTTGGTAGTGAATTGTATATGCTTCACAGGAGCCACTGTCTATTTTTCATAGGCTAGTCAATGGTTCTTATTACATGTATTACTACCCCAAGATCAGACTCACTAGTGATAGAACTGGTGATATCACCAGGCATCCCACCTGGACATTCTATCTAGCACCATGGGCAGCACTGGAATTTACTTGCAATACTAAGGAGATTCAGTCCAAATTTGGTTCTGTACTAAGCTAAAGGAATGTTTTTGTATGTGAGAAGGTACGAAGAAGTCAGCCGTTATCCAAATGACATCCTAAGCATTCGTTCTGCTTCCTTCAATACTGTAATTCATCAAAAGAGAGAGAGAGAGCGAGAGAGAGAGAGAAAAGAAGAAAGGTACACATGACTGATTTTGAACATACTTGTAAGAGTTGTAGTTTTGCCTGCACAGGGCCAAAGGACTTTGCTATAAATATGCTAGGTAATTTAAGGGAACTTTCAATTAATCATTACATCAATAATTTAATGTGTTTTCTTTCATCTAAATGTGTCCTGAGGCAGGTAAGAGAAGCACTACTTATACATTGGAAAAGAAAGATTATTCATTCCCTGGGCTCAGAGTTGCATATAATATGCAGAAATTAAACTTTGGTTTAATTGAAATTTGGTTGCAGTTTGAGGCTTTATAGTTTCCTTGGGCCACCTACTACATTCTTTTTAATGAAGCATTGAAGGATGGCAGCAGTAAAGAAATACTAAATTAGCTATTTCTCTTATGTTTCAAGCAACAAAGTACTTCTTCCTGTCCATTATAACATCATTTGAAAGAAAACAGAGATAACCCCAAACATTCCTGACCGTCCTTAATAATGATTGTGTATCTATCTACTATTAACTTATCTATGGCATTCTAGAATGTGTTTCACTTTTATTTTTTAATAACAGCTTCATTGAGATATAATTCATATGTCATAGAATCCACCCCTTTAAAGTATACGATCTAGGTGTTTTGTAGTATAATTCAGGGTTGTACAATCATCATCAAAAATTTCAGAACATTTTCATCACCCCCAAAGACACCTTGCACACCTGAGCAGTTACTCTCCATTTCCCCATCCTCTGGCAATAGCGATCTACTTCTGTTTCTATGAATTTACCTATTTTGGATGTGTCATATAGATGGAATCATATAACATGTAGTCTTTTATGGATAAATTTTTAAAGTTAGCATGTTTTAAGGTTTATTCTTGAAAGGTCCATGTTAATAGCATGAACAGTACTTTACCCCTATTTATGCTGAATGATACTCCATTATATGGGTGTACTACATTTTACTTAGGCATCCCTCTGTTGATAGACATTTGGGTTGTTTCCACTTTGGCCTATTATGAATAACGTTCCTAGGACCATTTGTATACATGTATTTTTGTGTGTATGAACTTCTGTTTTAAAATCTCTTGGGTATACATTTAGAAATGGGATTGTTAGGTCATTCAGTAACTTGATGTTTAATATTTTGAGGAATTGCCACACTTTTCCAAAGAGGCATTTTACATCTGACCAGGAAAATCTGGGATTTCAATTTCTCTACATCTTCACCAACACTCATTATTGTCTACCTTTTTTATTTTAGCCATCCTGATATAAGCCTAGTGATATCTCATTGTGGTTTTTATTTGTATTTCCCCAGCGAAGGATGATGTTGAATATCTTTCCAAGTGTTTATTGGCTATATGTATGTCTTCCTTGGATAAATGTTTTTCAAATCCTTTGTCCGTTTTTAAGTTGAGTTGTTTATCTTCTATTGTTTTGAGTTATATATGTGAGAAATATATATATATATTTATACAGACACACATGCAAACATATACATACTGGATACAAGTTTCTTATCAAATAATAGGATTTGCAAATATTTTCTCCCATTCTATGGGTTGTTTTCCACTTTCTTAATCGTGTCCTTTGTTTCACAAAACTTTTAATATTTTTAAAGTCCAGTTTATTTGTTTTATTTTTTTGCTTGTGCTTTTCATATTGTATTTAAGAAAGCATTGCCAAATACAAGGTCATGAAAATTTACCTCTATCTTATCCTTTAAGAGTTTTATAATTTTAGTTACTACAATTTGGTCTATGTTCCATGCTGAATTAATTTTTGTCTTTGCTGTGAAGTAGGGGTCCAAATTCATTCTTTTTGTTTTGTTTTGTTTTGCTTTGCTTTGTAATCAGTATATTAAGGAGACATGCATACATTTCAAGAATTTCTTAATTATGATATCCAGATTTAATCCTACGAACATGACTTTTAAACACAATTAAAGGGGATCCCTGGGTGGCTCAGTGGTTTGGCGCCTGCCTTCAGCCCAGGACGTGATCCTGGAGTCCCAGGATCGAGTCCCACATCGGGTTCCCTGCGTGGAGCCTGCTTCTCCCTCTGCCTGTGTCTCTGCCTCTCTCTCTCTCTCTCTCTCTCTCTCTCTCTCTCTCTGTCTCTCATGAATAAATAAATAAAATCTTTAAAAAAAATACACAGTTAAAGCTATTCATCATAATTTGCTATCCTACCAACATTAAATTGTAGTTAGTTCAGAGCATTAATGGTTTAAAGTAAGCCTGTAACATACCTAAAAAAAAAAAAAAAAAACCTTACTATCTCATACATGCAAATTACTTCTCCATGTCTCTTCACTCTAAGTTACACTGCTCCTAAAGTTACTACTATGAAGCTTATTATGATCCTAAGAGAAGGAAAAAATGTGTAACCAGGACTGATACATAAATATTAAAAAGGAAAAGATAGCACAGCGGAAGGGAGTGCAATTCTACAAGTGCAAGCCCTCAAGCAGCAGCATATCATAATAAATCCCTTCTTTAGAAAGGTGATTTTAGAAGTGATTTTCTATCACTGTTAGCACAGGCCAGATTACATAGCATGCCATCTTCAAGTAACCGGTGAGGCAAGAGAATGAGTGCAGAAGCATCACAATGAATCCCACTTAATGTAACTGCAGACCAACACTTCTCTACAAATTAAGTTCTTCATCTGATTTGTTAATTAAGTACAAGTTTTAATTTCATAGCTTAACAATTAGGGGTCTTAGGGGCACCTGGCTGGCTCAGTCAGTAGAATAAGCAGTTCTTGATCTCAGGGTCATGAGTTCAAGCCCCATGCTGGGTTGTAGAACTTACTTAAAAAACAAACAAGACAATTAAAGGTCCTACACTGAAGTCAATACATACACCTAGAATTTCAGTCTAAGCTGTTTCATTTGCATAGAGCTGAAATCAGTGACAAGGTATGGCCTAACAAATCCTAGAGGAGATTTTTTTAAAGTAGTTTTTAAAAGTGTTAAACTTATCTTGCATGCTGAAGTCATCAAACATACAGGGCAAAGTCAGAGCTTTTATATTTGAGTTTATTTTTCATTTAACTTTTAAAATACTAATATAGTTAAATATTAAAACAAAAACAATAGCAATAGCAAATAGTAAGCCATGATTATCTTCCTTCCCTCATTCACTACTGCATATAAAATGCCAGCAGTGATGTCCACGCCCCAGTAAGAGGCCTGACACCAAACAACCCCCCTAGGATGATGCTCATCATCTTCAGGTGTTTCTTCATTGAGATGGTGCCATTTTTCCTGATTTGGATCAAAGTCCATCGGTTCTACGTAGTCCATTTCATCAGTCTTTTCTACTTCCTCCCTCTCAGATAGGAGTTTTCTGGCAAAGAAAGAAAGTTTATCAGGAGAGACAAAACTCTTCTCAAGAAAGTTTGCCTTAAATATGATGATTAGGCAACTCTTTTCACATCGTGTATGATACATCGGCATGCCTTCATTAACACACACTTGATATCCCCATGCTTGACAATCTGACCTGAATAAGGGGTGATGAGGATGGTTCGGTTGTCAAGAGTAGCTTTGTCAGGCACCACACAGTGCTTCAACCAGCTGTATGTCCATACATGTGAAAAAGCCTCCTTGTTGAGTAAAAACAGCATGGTCCTTCTGATCTAAAAGAATGATAATATCTCCAGGTGCCAATCCTGGTTCTTGGTCTCTTTCACCATGGAATGTTATTTTCTGGCCATCTTTCAACTTTTGTCAATATAAACTTCTAGAATCTTCTCTCCAACTATCTTCCTTCCTTTGCAGCTTTTACATCTGTCTTTAGGACTGATCCATTTGTGGCCCTGGTACTCCATGCACACAGACTGAACTTGCTGAATCATTCCAGGTCCTCTCTGATGAATTCTCATCTGCATTCCAGTACCTTGGCAATTGGGACTATACCGTCTCTCCTTCTTACTCCCTCGTCCTTCACATTTATCATGAATCACATTCTTTTGCAGAGCTAGTTTTCTTATTGTACCATCATATAAACCTAAGGTTCCTGACAACATTTTAACCTCTCCTTTCTCTCTACATCCTTCCTCCTCCTCCAAAACACACACCAGAGATGTCCATCAGGGAGCCCAAACCACCACCATCTCCACCTTCTTTAATTGCCTGTTCTCCTTTGTCATATGATTCCCTTTTCTTTGCATCTGAGTACTTCATAAGGTTGAGAAATCTGTTTAAACTTCTCTCCTTCATTTGGATTCTTAGCGGGATGGTACTTCAAGGCTAGTCTCCTATAAGACTTTTTCACTTTTCCCTGGGTGCCACCTGGTTTGAACCCCACAACATAGTAGTAAGTGGTTTCTTTCACCATTTTCTAGAGTGGGTGAGCATCCGAGGCCAGTGTAGGGGAGCAGGAAGGAGCGCCAGGCAGGTGCTGCTCCCCTTTTCACTGAGTGTCTTGGAAAGTTCTCCCATCTTCATTCCCTTACATGTGGATTTCCCGTTGACTGAACACCATCTGTTGAATAGACCTCTTTCCTCATTGAATTTGTCCTGTCCTTTGCCAAAAAGTAATTGACTATCATGTTAAAGTTTATTTTTGGACTCTGAGTTCTGTTCCACTGATCTGTTTGTTCTTCTGTCAATATCACACTGTCTTAATTACTGTAAGTTTATAGTTACTATAAGTTTGTATCAAGAAATGCAAGTCCTCCAACTTTGTTATTATCAAGATGATTTTGACTCTCTTAACTCCTTCCATTTCTGTTTGAATTTTATGATCAGATTGTGCATTTCTGGGAAATACTCAGGACTTTGATAAAGTATTGTGTTGAATCTGTAGATCCATTATGATATTACTGCCATCTTAACAATATTAAGTGTTTTGATTTATGAACATGAGATTTTTTTCCATATTTTGGACCTCTTTTAGTTTCTTTAACAATGTTTTATATTTTGTCATGTGCAGTTCTTGCACTTTTTTTTTTGCTAACTTTATGAGTAAATATCTTATTCTTTTTGATGCTATTGTGAATGAAATTATTTTCTTAATTTTATTTCCAGTTTATTCATTGATAGTTTATAGAAAAACAATTGACTTTCATATGTTAATATTTTATTCTGTAACCTTTCTGGATGTATTTATTAGTTGCAATAATTTTCTGTTAGGTTCTTTAATATTTTCTATACACAAGATTGTGTCATGATTATGTCAAATAGAGATATTTTTTACTTCTTTCTTTTCAATATGGATGGCTTGTATTTTTAAAATTGTTTTATTTTTGACAAAAATGTTTTAAATATCATATAATAAGAAAAGGCTTATAATAAAAAGGAAGACTTTATTTCCCTACTCCTTCCAGAAACTCCCCCAGAGTAAGCTATTGTCATCATTTTAGCTGCTGCTTCTGGTATTGATGCCCATATTTTTAAATAATATACTTAAACCAAGTGACCACTTGATATTGTGGTAGAAGATATACTTCTTTAATACCATTACCCTCCCCCAATACACAACTTCATCCCCATATCTTCCCAATATAAATATATCACATTTTTAAATAAAATCAGTCATCAGTGTTTTAATCAATGATTATATAAATATTATTCACTGTAAAACCAAATGGCATACTATGATTTTTTTCCTTCTTGAACAACTTTTCAGTTTTATTTCTTCTCTTTCTTAATTTACTCTGTGACTTTTCCTAGAGTACTTTCTCAGTTGCTTCCTGAGAGATTGTACCTGGGAAGTATAATGTTTGATTCCTTACATTTGATGACAGATTGGCTAGAAATAGGATTCCAGATTAAAAAGAAATACTCTGAAAATTTTGGAGACTTTCAGTGCTGTAATTGAGAACGTGAACGTGGCACAATATTTTTCTTATTTTGAAAGTCATTGTATTTTCCTTGCTTGGAAGCTTTTAGGATCTTCTCCTCATACTTGTTAGTTTTCAATTTCTTGATGATGGGAATAATGCACAAACAGGTGGAACTCCAGACCTTCATACCAGAGGTGTTCTCTCCATCTTCCAGTCTTTAGTTTCCCATATTGTACCTCATATCGTAATTCTAGACCCTCTCTGATTCAATTTTGTACTTATTTATTATTTTTTTAAAAGATTTATTTATTTAAGAGAAAGAGAGAGAGAGAGCTAGAGCATGGGAGTGGGGGACAGAAGAAGAGAGAGAATCCTAAGCAGACTCCACACTGAGCAGAGAGCCCATCGTGGGGCTCAGTCCCATGATCCCAAGATCACGACCTGAATGGAAACCAAGAGTCTGATGTTTAACTGACTGTGCTACCTAGGCCCTGATTCTCTAAAAATGGTGAATTTTACCCACATTACATTTTACCCACATTACATTTTACCCACATAAATGCTTGGCTGACACATACGTATTCTCAAATGCCATGGGAATTATTGCCTAAAATTACCCAAATCAATGGATGTTTAACAACTAGAAATAAGCATAATCTACAGATTTTTAAAGTTTCACTCTGCATTTCCACTTGAGTATAATTTAATTATGGCTAATATAAGCACTTTATTTCTGCTAAAGTCAGAAATCACACACAAAAAAACATTATTCCTAACTCCCTGACTACCCTATTTATATAATTGAGTTTAGTGTGGGAAGTTTTTAGTGTAGAAGTTTATTGAAGCCTTTCAAATTAATAGAAATGTATAGATAATTTGGGAAATAACTTATATGCCATTTGGAATTATGGCCTTCATGTTTATGGCCTGAATTTCATTATCCCAGTCCTGGAAATCCATCTTAAAATACAAGATATGCATGAATGTCTACCTCAGAGAAAGAGAGAGCAGCATGGTAATTACCAGGGGTTGATGGGAAGAAGAAATGAGGAAATATTGGTCAAAGGGAACAAATTTCCAGTTGTAAAATTAACAAGTTCTGAGGATCTAATGTACAGCATAATAATTACAGCTAACAATACTTATCATATACTTGATGTTGCAAGGGAATAGATCTTAAATGTTCTCATCATAAAAAAGAAATGGTAATTATATGACAGAATGGAGGTGTTAGCTCATGCTAGCATGGTAATCATTTTGCAATGTATAAGTGTTTCAGATCAACATGTTGTACACCTTAAATTTATGCAGTGTTATGTGTCAGTTATATCTCAGTAAAGCTGGGGAAGAAATTAAAGATATAGTCAGATATTTTTATACTTTATAATTTAAAATATTAAAAAATAGAAACAAATACAATTCTAATAAGAGTACAATAGTTAAAGAAACCATGCTATAGCCTTACAATGAAACATTATTTAGCTTTTAACAATTTTGTTTGAAAAATATTTAATGATATAGGAACTATTTATAATAAATATTAAATATAAGGGAATAGAACCTGCTTTTTAGGTAAGCAATTTTCTGTTCTTTTTTTTTAAGATTTTATTCATTTATTTGAGAGAGTATGAGTGAGGGAAGAGAACAAGGGGAGAGGGACAAGCACATGCCCCAATGAGAGGGGCACCTAACATGGGGTTCAATCCCAGAACCCTGAGATCATGACCTAACACTTAACCGACTAGGCCACCTGAGCACCTCTAGGCAAACAATTTTCTACAAAACTTTGTATTCATGAATTAATTTAAAAAGCTGGAATATAGTTTACTAAAATGTTAATAGTGATTATCTCTCCTAAGTATGAATATGAGTAATTTTATTTTCAGATTAATACTTCTGTATATTTTTAAATTCTCAAATATACATATTATTTCTATAATAGAAAAACATAAAAAATTTTTTCCCAAAGTAACCCTTGTATATACTTCTGCAGAATTTTTTTTACAAGAATATACCAAATGGAAGATTCCTCAGCCATTAGAAATGACAAATACCCACCATTTGCTTCGACATGGATGGAACTGGAGGGTATTATGCTGAGTGAAATAAGTCAATCGGAGAAGGACAAACATTATATGGTCTCATTCATTTGGGGAATATAAATAATAGTGAAAAGGAATAGAGGAGAAGGGAGAAGAAATGGGTAGGATATATCAGAAAGGGAGACAGAACATGGAAGGCTCCTAACTCTGGGAAACGAACTAGGGGTGGTGGAAGGGGAGGAGGGCGGGGGGTGGGGGTGACTGGGTGATGGGCACTTGATGGGGGGTACTTGACGGGATGAGCACTGGGTGTTATTCTGTATGTTGGCAAATTGAACACCAATAAAAAATAAATTTATTATTAAAAAAAAGAATATACCAAATATTGTCCTAATTTGTTATGATTGATTAACTAGGTTAGATATCCTATCCTTTATTAGAGCTTTCATCAGCTTTGTTACTCTAAAACATTTTAGAGTTTATAGTCTTGGTTTTTGAGGGTAAGGGGGTGACTTTTCATCCTAAATACTTGGAGATTTTTTTTTAGTATAGTTGGCATACAGTGTTACATTTATTTCAGGTGTAAAACTTAGTCATTTGACAAGTTTATACATTATGCTGTCTTCACCGTAAGTATAGCAACCATCTGTCCCATTACATTGCTATTATAATATCATTAGCTCTATTCCTTATGCTCTGCTTTTATTCATGTGACTTACTCATTACATAACTGGAGGCCTGTATATCCCTTTTTCCCCTCACCATCACTTTGTTCTCTGTATTTATAGTTCTGATTTGGCTTTTTGTTTGTTTATTCATTTTTTAGATTCTGTCTACAAATGGAATCATATGGTATTTTGTCTTTCTCAGTCTGACTTATTATTTTACTTAACATAATACCCTTTAGGTCCATCCATGCTGTTGCAAATGGCACAATCTCATTCTTTATAGCTGTGTAATATTCCATTGTATACATACCCCACATTTTCCTTTTCCATTTATCTATAGATATACACTTAGGTTGCTTCCATATTTGAGCTATTACAAGTAATGCTGCCATAAACACAATGGTGCATATATCTTTGTGAGTTAGTGTTTCCATTTTCCCTGGATAAATAACCAATAGTGGAATTACTGGATAATATGGTGTTTCTATTTTTAATTTTTTGAGGAACCTCCAAACTGTTTGCCATAGTGGCGATACCAATTTACATTCCTACCAGCAGTTCACAAGAGTTCCTTTATCTCCACATCCTCACAAGTACTTGTTTCTTGTCTTGATTTTAGCCATTCTAACAGGTGTGAAGTGAAACGTCATTGTGGTTTTGATTTGCATTTCCCTGATGTTGATTGATGTTGAGCATCTTTTCATGCATCCATTGACCATCTGTCCCTGGAACAGTATCTATTTAGATCCTCTGCCCATTTTTTAATCAGATTGTTTATTTTTTTGTTTGGTATTCAGTTGTATCAGTTCTTTATATATTTTGAATAGTAACCCCTTATGGAATATATCATTTATAAATATTCTCCCATTCAGTAGGTTGTCTTTTGTTTTCTTGATGGTTTCCTTTGTGCAAAAGCTTTTTATTTTGCAATGTCCCAATAGTTTATTTTTGTTTTTGTTTCCCTTGCCTTAGGAGACATATCTAGCGGGATGCTGGGTGGCTCAGTAGTTGAGTGTCTGCCTTAAGCTCAGGCGTGATCTTAGGGTCTGGGGATCAAGTCTCGCATCAGGCTCCCCTGCTACTCCCTCTGCCTGTGTCTTTGCCTCTCTCTCTGTGTCTCTCATGAATAAATAAATAAAATATTTTTTTAAAAGGAGACATACCTAGAAAAATATTTCTATGGCTGAAGTCAGAGACTACTGTCTGTATTCTCTTCTAGGATTTTTATGGTTTCAAGGCTCATATTTAGATTTTTATTCCATTTTGAGCTTTTTTTGTATATGGTGTTAGAAAGTAGTCCAGTTTCATTCTTTTGTATGGAGCTGGCCAGTTTTACCAGAAGCATTTATTAAAAGACTGTCTAAAAAAAAAAAAAAAAAAAAAAAAAAAGACTGTCTTTTTTTCATTGTATATTCTTGCCTTCTTTGCCATAGATTAGTATATGTACTGCCAAAGTGAGCGCTCCTTTGCCATAGGTTAATTGACCATGTAAATGTAGGTTTATTTTGGGGTCTCTATTTTGTTCCATTGATCTGTGTGTCTGTTTTTGTGCTAGTACCATACTGTTTTGACTGCTACAGCTTTATAGTATATCTTGAAATCTGGGGTTTTAATACCTTCAGTTTTGTTCTTCTTTTTCAAGATTGCTTTGGCTATTTGGGGTCCTTTGTGGTTCCACACAAATTGTATTATTATTTGATCTACTTTTGTGAAAAATGCTGTTGGTATTTTCATAGAGATTACATTGAATCTGTGGATTGCTTTGGACATCTATCCATATCAAATATGGACATTTGACAATATTGATTTTTCCAATCCAGGAGTATGGAATATCTTTCCATTTATTTGCGTCATCATCAGTTACTTTCATGAGTGTTTTATAGTTTTCAAAGTATAGGTCTTTCACCTCTTTGATTAAGTATATTCCTAGGTATTTTATTACTTTTGGTGCAGTTGTAAATGGTGTGTGTGTGTGTGTGTGTGTGTGTGCGCGCGCGCGTGTGTGTGTTTGATTTCTTTTTCTATGATTTCATTGTTAGTATATAGAAACACTACCAATATCTGGGTATTAATTTTGTACTTGGCCATTTTACTAAATCTGTTTATTGCTTCTAGTAGTTTTTTGGTAGTGTCTTTAGGATTTTCTATGAATAGCATCATGTTGTCCACAAACAGTGACAGTTTAACTTCTTCTTTACCAATTCTTCAATACCAACAACTTAGTATTGCACTTCTTCAATACCAATTCTCTTATTTCTTTTTCTTGTCTGAGTGCTGTGGCTAGGACTTCTAGTACTGTATTGAATCAAAGTGGTGAGAGTGGAGAGATTTTTACATCTGTGCCAGTATTTTCTGAAATGACCAGTTAGAACATCACCATAATAATTCTTCACATTTTATCCAATCTTTTTATGGAATTGAACTCTTGATTTTTGCCATAGCCCTGAAAAATAGGTAGTAAAATTTTTAAAGTCCTCTTTTGAAAAATAAGTACTTATCAATCTAAACCATTGAGCTGTGGTGCAAACCCAAAATGTTTGTTCTGATTCCAGATTTACTGTTAGAAGTTACCCAATGCAATCAAGTTATTTTATTGATTAAGAAAATGAGACATACAGGAGTTAAGTGATATGGCCTAAGTCATGGAGAGAATAAGTGCCAGACCTAGAATGCAACCTCCTTTCTTCTTCTTCTTTTTTTTTTTTTTTGCAACCTTTATTCTTTTGTATCTGAAACTTGTACTCTATTAGTTCATTCAGAAGTGGCCCCTAAATACTTTGCATTAGTATTACTTTTCACAAATATGCAGACTCTTTAATTCTCTATCCAGTAGGATAACATAATTTTTACTAAGGTGTTCTTTGGAATTGATAAGCTGTTTTACCAGTTTTGTCCTTGTCTTGCCTAAGGATGCCCTTGAAGCAAATTAACACAAGGCTTACTTAGTTAAAAGGTGTTTTAAACAACAGAGCCACTCAAGTAATTTCTTTGATGAATTTTAGTGATTTTAAAAGGTGATAATAAAACTATTTTTATTGTGAAGTTTTGGAAGGCATTTCTGAGATACAGGTGGTTTAAGAAAAGTCTGGAAGATATTAGTTAAATGGTGAAAATATTTTGCAGTGGTCAAACAAATGCATTAGCTTATTTATTTTTATTGTTTCTACTGTTAATTTATTTGATTTCTGAGATAAATCTTATCTATAATAATGTTTATCTTGCCCACTTATTATTATCACCTAGTCATCTTTTTCAAAGTGTTTCTTATGTGATAATTTACTGATTAGCTATTAAAGTATTTAACATTTAACAACATTAAAGCATAACACAGACCAACTATTCATGTATTCCACAAACATTTAGGAAGACTACCATATGTCAGCACTGTGTGCCAACATAGGAAAAAAAAGATAAAAATCCCTGTGTCTAGGGTACATATAGCCTAGTTTAGAAGACATAGTTCAAATTAACTAAAAAACTATGTGCTGAGCACCTATCCTCTGTCAACCTATTCTCTGTCAATAGCAATATTCCAGACTAAGAAATGTGAGCACCTAGAGCACCTAATATCTTAGCACCTCATCACATTCATAATCCTTAAGGGCTTATTGAATTATTTAGTGGAGATGGAGAGATAACATGATCTTTTTAATAATAAAAATTGTACGTGTTTTTTGTTGTTTATAATCAAAGATCTATTACTGTGGTTTTCCGAACCAGGCAAATTGCTGATAAAGCTCATATGAAGCTATTTAGAAATTAGACAATTAAAAGTCCTTTATCTTGGTATATAGCACTCCTCCTTTCAGTTTTAGAAAACTAGCATGTCGTTTGGGAGCTTTTGACAGATGTTTGGTACCTGGGTATAATCCTTCTTGATACATGAATCCGTCCTTCCCTTATTCTAAAATTCTCTGATCACTCCTGAGAAATTTGGCATTTCTGCTTCTTTTACTAGTTAATGAGCAATCCTTTTGCACACTGACAAAGTACAACATGGTTTTATCTGCTTGGAGATGTCTTTCCTCCCTAGATCCACTTTGTTCTTGATTTATAAAGCAAAGAAAGGTTAAAACTCTGCCAATGATAAATGTTTGCCTCTCTTTTGTGTTACACACCCTACAACTATCAGTGCTTTGTCACCAAAATGATTATTATTTATTGCAATGTAGTATCACATAGCAATTATAGCAATTATTGAAAAAACTATGTGAGAATCAGAGTCCCAGCTACACTTGATTGACTATATGCAGTACCACTGGTGATTCTTGGTACCGTTGGTCACTATATGCTCCACTTGGAAGTGGAGCTGCAGCTCCCGAATTCACGACTCCATGGCCCCCAGGTCTGGATTCCCTTGGCCTCGTCTGGGGCTGTCTGGCTTCCAGCTGGCCCACCTACATTGCCTGGTGGAGCTGTATGCAGATGATGCCAGTCTTGGTCTCACTATCCTGCAGTATCTGCTGGGCCTTTGGCAGCAGCTTCTGTATGTCTGGATCATGTTTTCTGACCCCTGCTTCACTTTCAGCTTGATGGCCAGATGAATGTAGATTATCTCTGTGTTGCCAGATTTCCACATGCAGGCACTAGTGGTCACACATCATGACCCACATCTCTTCTGGGAAGCTGGTGAATTTCTTTTGACGTATATAGTAAGACACTCCCAGAAATCACAAACATAAAATTGTTGTGGAAAAATGATCCACTTCAGAATAGAGGAAAATGGAGTTATGGTTTGGCCCTGATCTCAAGTTAAACTGTCTCCATTCAAATTCACAAGTTATTAGTTAGATTTCCATTCCTGAAATCTCTTTCACGCATGAAAATATCAAAATTAATTATAGCAATAGAACACAAATGCATACTTTTAAAACTACTATGTATGAACACAAAGAGTGTAAGATCTATATTATGAATACCCTTTTGGGAGAAATTTTTCTGGATCTAGTGATAGTTGTACAGACAGTAGCTTTTTTTTGTAAGCACAGACTTTTTTTCATTGTCCTTTTTCCTTTTCTTGCTTTTTTTTTTTCTTTTCTTCTCCCCCCCCCCCCCCCCCCCGGATCTTCAAATTATATTCCAAGTTGAAGTGATCCTTTGGAAAATTCCTGTTATTGATTCACTATGCCAGAGGCCTCTGAAAGTTTTTGAATTGGGAAGGAAGATCACCCTATGGCATCTTTTTCAGTGATGCCTTGCTCACTTTTTAATGGAGATTAAACTCCTGTTATAAACAATAAACTTTCTTTTCAATGCTTTCTGCTAATTTTTTTGAAAGAGTATTTCATGCTTCTATATCAGTGCTTGTAATTCATCCCAGAAATCTAACTATAGGCCAATGACTTCTCTCCTTAAAGAGATAAAAGCACCCCCCCTTTTTTTAAAGACACTCAGACTTCTATTTAATAAATATTTTTTGCTTAATTATGTTCACATGTGACATCCCCAAATGCAACACTGGGTTTTCCTCTTTTGACTTTCTTACTATTTCACTAAGTCAGTAGAAACTTCTTCCCAATAATATATACAGTTTGATCTTCATCAGGTAGGTACATGTAGGTCCTCAAAGAGACTGTGGCTCTTCCGCATCAAAACCTAAGTCCTCCTTTGACTATACTGTCTGCGCTGGGGCTCTGCCTAGGTCCTGTCACCCTGAAGTGTCCTTAGGCCAGAAATGCTAAGCAGGCTACATGTTATGTTCACTCCGAATAAACATAGGGGCTGCTTAGAGACTAGGGTTGCAGGTAGTGAGATAGGCTGTGTCTGGGATCCATTGCAAAGAATGCTGTGCTTGATTAAAGATGTCTGCCATGGCAACACCTTCTAGACATATCTGGAATTGAGGACACTAGGTGAAGAGGCTGGATGCCACAGGTTCAGACAGAGACAAGGAACACATTCCATCCTTGCCTTAGGCAGTTGTTCTTATTTCCCATGCTGCATTGTCTCACATACCAGGTAGCTGAGGAGGCATTCTGAAGGCCATGAAGGTACAAGAGGGTTCCCAAGGCTCTGAAAGGACCAGCATAAGCTCCAAGCTAGAGAGAGTTTGGAAGGACAGCTCATGCAGGGCCCCACAGGGTTCTGCAAGTTATAGGCTGTGCTGGCATTAGCTCCTTTTCCTCTGGAGTCAATTTCATCTGGAAAGATAGCAGGCTGACTGATTTTGGATACATTTTAGAGGAAGAATAAAAGTTTTGGCAAGAGACTTCTGTGCAGAAGTGGACTGAAGGTGAAGAATCCTGGAGACATGAGATAAGACATGCATTCTGGAACCTTCGAGAACTACTTTACCACTCAGTTGCAGGGTGAGATGAGAGATGAGGCTACTAGACACATGGGCAGGGACCAGATCCTGACAAACCTTTTATACTATTCTCAGAAATTTGACAGAATCCTTTAAGTGATAGACACAGAAGGATTTCAAGCAATTTTAGCAAGAAAATTGGGACAATGTGGAAGTTGGATTGGCATGGGAGTTAATCTGGAGTTCTAATCAAGAGTATTGCAGTTTATCAGATTAAAAATGATTAAATCTTGAATTAAAACAGTGGTTGTGGGGCAGTGGCTGTGCTCAGCGGTTTAGCGCCACCTTTGGCCTGGGCTGTGATCCTGGAGACCTGGGATTGACTCCCGTGTCCGGCTTCCTGCATGGAGCCTGTTTCTCCCTCTCCCTGTGTCTCTGCCTCTCTCTCTCTCTCTGTCTCTCATAAATAAATAAAATCTTTAAAAAAATAAACAGTGGCTGTGGATATGGATAAGAAGGGTAAACTTGAGTGTTAATAGTTAATACATTTGATAGTTAAGAGTTTGGTGTGGTCTTTAAGAACACATAGATTTTGTGATTACTGGATAGTGAACATTAATGCTGAAACTTGTTTTAAGGGAAAGGAAATATTTATACATTTGATAGTGGAAAACAGTGGTATGGCTTAGGAATAAAAGGTGTAACTATAAAAAGAGAGCAGGGGTGCCTGGTGTTCAATAAATTGAGCATCTGACTCTTGGCTTTAGCTCAAGTCGTGATCTCATGTATTGTGGGATTGAGCCCTGATTCAGGCTCTGCACTCAGTAGAGAGTCTGCTTGAAGATTCTCTCCCTCTGCCTCTCCCCCAACTCATGCACACATGCATGCTCTCTCTCTCTCTCAAATAAATAAATCTGTAAAAAATAATAAAAACTTAAAATAAATTTTAAAAGAGAGCAGTAGAACCTTGAAAAGCAAAAGCATAATGAAAACACACACAAACTTTTATCATGGCTTTGGCATAGTTTGAGAGTTTAATATAAAATTTCTCCCTGAAGTTATTCATTACCCCTTTTTATGTATTTTAAAGAATTTTCTTGTTTTAATAAGGGTCAAGCTGTGTTCACAACCTAATTAGCAAGTACAGTAGTTTGCTGATGAAAAGGAAGCAAGAATCTTTGCAAGTGAACTGATTCCTTTGAATATCAAATTTGCCATATTCAGACCACTACTCCCCTATCCCATGTTCCTCATATTAATAACATTTCCTGTTAGGTAGTTCATGTCAGATTGCTAATTAATGAATGAACTTCCAACTATGAATGGATGAGACACAGTAACATACCAGACCTCATTGGTAAAGCAGGAGAGAATGGTAGGAAAGTAACCTAGTACTGGAAGTCAAGCACATTGCCCTGGGTTTAAGAATGATTCTGTAAGTAATTTGTGAGCAAAACGAGTCATGAAATAAAGAAACAATACGCTTGGGTAGGCATTGTAACACCTATATTAAAACCCTATTTTATTCCATTTTTGGAAACTGGGTTGCAATATTGCACATTTGAAGTGAGTTGTAAACTGGAAAGTAGAGTTTTGATTCTCTCAAATGTTGAAGTCCTTATGATATGTGCCTTATAGGGGATATTTTATTTTTAAATAACTATTCCTACTATTCCAGAAGCTTGAAATCTATATAGAGGGATGCCTGGGTAGCACAGTGGTTGAGCGTCTGCCTCTGGCTCATGATCCTGGGGTCTTGGGATTGTGTCCCGCATCAGGTTCTCTGTGGGGAGCCTGCTTCTCCCTCTGCCTATGTCTCTACCTCTCTCTCTGTGTCTCTCATAAATAAAATCTTAAAAAAAGAAATCTGTTTAGACTACAAATATCTGAATAGTGAATATTAATATCTTTAAGTAATAATTGTTATTATCAGCCCTATCTTTATATATAGAATCTGAATACTAGAGTGATCAAGGAAGTTGGGCAAACTCAGCTTGTAGGTGACAGCTCACTGCATTTAAATGGTGGTCTTTCTGATTCCAGACACTGAGCTTCAACATAGAACCTCCCCTGGATATATACTAATTCTTAAGTGGCTGGGGCAGACAGCTGCTCTAGGACTTAACTTAAAATTAGAATCTGGCATGTTCTTTTAAATTCATAACAATGACTATTTCAAGCTCTGAATATGGTAATTATAATGAACTTTCTTCATTTGGCAGAACCTATAGAGTTTTTAAATTATAGATCATAATAGCCCAAAGGAATTTTAAAATTACTTATTTAATAGGGATTCTTGTTGGCAAACTTGCTCTAGAAGTATCTGTATCTCCCAAGAATATAAGTACTTCCTAGAAACTTGTTTAAGAAATTTGCTCAGAATGGGGAACAATAAGGGTTTTTCTGACCTCTTCTGAAAAATTACTGCTCCTTAGGGAAAATTAAGTGGAAGTAGTGCCAACAAAGTTATTAGCACCACAAATTCGATAGACATTCCCCCAAAGGAAAACTGTAAATTACACTAAAATAATTCTAAGAATGAACGAGGCCTGTCACATCTACCATAGCTGTTTATGAGAAAAGAAAAATATAGGTTAGATTAAAAATTAGAGGACACTTTTTGAGTCTTTAGAATCTGAGTTACTGTGCTTTTAGCAATTTTTGACTATATATGACAAATATATTTTTATGTTTAAATATATAAATTTATGTTTATGATATTTAGATATATTTTTATTAATCTGTCGTATAAATATATATATATATATATATTCATAGAAGATTTTTGGAATAAGTGCCATAATTCTGTAGGTAGACCATCATGAAGTATTTTATAGTTCACAGTAGGCTTGCCATTATTGACATTAGCCACACCCTGAGAATGTGGAGCTAACATCTCGTACAAAGCGATGGACGTTGTGTTCTTGCTGGTCACCCGAGTTCTGTTCTTTCTCTTCCCCAAAATAATATGTGAATATGGAAGCCCTTAAAATTATTAACTATACACCTACCAGAGAGTTGGGCATCTTTATATTAAAATGTTATCTAAGTGGTTTAAGGGTTTGTAAAGAAAGAGATGCACATGATAATTATGTTCAACATGTGTTTGTGTCTTGTGTATCCCTCTAGGGTTCGGGCAGTGGTGTGGATGAGGTTGGCATCTGGTGCTCTTGTCTTTGATTAGAGAACAGGACAGACATGAGGGGTGGTGGGGCTATTGGAAGAAATGTGACTCAGAGTTGAAAGGGGACTCTGATGAGTTGATTAGAAGCCAAGGGAGTCACAGAATATTGTGGGAGAGGCAATCAAGAAATGTTGATTTTTACACCTGAAACCAATATAGCATTGTATATTAACTATACTGGAATTAAAGGAGAGAAAAAAAATGCTATCTTTAAAGGCAAATCCCATGGAGTTGCTGGCCAAGTGGCTAAATTTCCAGTTGGAAACAGAAAATCTCCTTTGTCCAAAATGAGATTAAATAAAAGGGCTCAGCTATAAACTAAATGGTTGGAGTAGAGAGTGCCAGCCATAGGCCACATGAATTTAAAGATCAGGCCCTGAAAGCTACCTGAGAGAGTGAAAGCTACCTTTAAACCTTTGAACCAGATCAATGAAAATTTAAGGTAATGATTAAAAGCAAGGACCCTACAGTCAGACTGCTTGAGTTAAAATCATGGCTTTACCATCTGCCGTTTAATATTAGGCAAATCAGGGCAGCCCCAGTGGCACAGTGGTTTAGCGCCGTCTGCAGCCCAGGGCGTGATCCTGGAGACCCTGGATCGAGTCCCATGTCGGGCTCTCTGCGTGGAGCGTGCTTCTCCCTCTGCCTGTGTCTCTGCCTCTCTCTCTGTGTCTCTATGAATAAATAAATAAAATATTTTTTAAAAAAAATAATATTAGGCGAATCATAAAATAATTCTGTGTCCCAGAAAAAATGGGAGTAATTGTATCTACCTTGTAGAGCTGTTGTCAAGATTAGTTGAGTTCATTTATTTAGAGCCCTTACAATAGTACCTAGCAAAGGGTAGATTTCATTTCTTATTTGGTGTTATAATAATAATAGTAGTAGTAATAGTAGTAACTATATATATGTTTATATATACATATTCTGTGTGCATTTATAGATATATGTATGTATATTTAAATGTATATATAAACATGTATGTATGTTTGTATATACACATAGTAAATATATACAAGTAGTTTATATGTATATATACATATAACGACTCATATTATTATTACTACTTTGACTTTTCCCAAGCAGAGGACTTCAGATAATAACATTGGGCATATGGTGTACTTCTCAAGACAGTTTCTAATTGCAGAGCCCATCCTTCAAATGACATTAAATACTTTAGAACACATAAAGTCCAAGTGCTCTGATTGAAGTGGTGGTGCCTGGAGCACCCCCTGCTGCTCCTCCTGGACTCCCCACCTGTGGAGCACTTTTTGAAAACTTGGAAAGAATCCACGGCCTGGAATCAAGACCTTAAACCAGGTCCTATCTGCCATTAACAGGCTGTGTACCCCTCAGCACGTTTTCGATGGCCTCAGTTCCCTGATCCATGCCCTATAAAGAGCTAGATTAGGGGAACCTGGGTGGCTCAGTTAAGCGTCTGCCTTTAGTTCAGGCCATGATACCAGTGTCCTGGGATTGAGCTCTGCATTGGGCTCCCTGCTCAGTGGAGAGTGCCTCTCCCTCTGCTGATAAAATCTTAAAAAAAAGAAAAAATGCTCTTAGTGCAAGAGTTTTCAAACTCTGCCCCTTTAAAACCCTGAAAGTTCCTGGGAAGTTTTGGGGAATAGATCGATAGGAGCAAGTTGTATGAGGAGAAGGAACCCGATGACATCAAAAGCTAGGAATAGAGAAATATATTGAAATTTCATATATTTGTTTGAAGAATACTGAGTACCACTGCTAAAGAAATTTTGACTAGATGATGAAAGTGCCTTCAGCTTCAGTTGTTGCCTAGTCCCTCAGAAATTTATTCATAGGCACCAGAGTAGCAGAAATAAGAATATGAATAAAAGCAACAAATACTAAATCTGAGGAAATGGAGTAATGGGGAAAGCAGTGTAGACTATTCACAAGGTGCTAGGCAGTGACCAGGCTATTTCAATATCTTTGACATGCAGGGAAAAGACAAAACCTCTGTTACCTGAGTTTTATCTAGGTATATTGGCCCCATTGTTTTCATGGGAATGTAGACTGGCACAATGATAACTAATGAGGAATATTACAATAGGGACATTATATACTCACAATCAGAAGACAACTACAGTGAACAATTAAACACCGTACGTTGTGGGACTTTTCTTGGTGGTTCGTGAGTTCAGGAAATATATTCCTTCCAAAGCAAATGTCCAGTTAAAATTTTTCATTTATGATTGTTGTGTTGCCATTAGAGGTTTGTGCAAACTCAGAAGCTCTGCACTTGATTGAGATTTGACAATGAAACGTATTTAGGTAAATCAAGTTTCCATGTCCCCTCTAGGCATAACACCTGTAACTGCTTAGTGAATCTGTACACCACGGTTATGGCTTGGATTGGCCCTATGTTTAGTTCTCCTCATTTTCAGCTTGCTAAAGGCAAAGAAAAACCTATAAATATATGTGAATATACAATGTCGTGACGTCTGTTTATTAGTAATTTTGATAATGATTAATATGCAACAAGGGCAGATTACTTTATAAACCTCACATGTAGGATGAGATGAAGGCTGTCCAGTGACTTTTCTCTCCAATTCTGTATCCCTTCTACCATTCAGAGCTCTAACCATTGTGCCATTCTGTGTGTGTGTGTGTGTGTGTGTGTGTGTGTGTGTAATATTTTCTGTTTCACTGCTGAAATATGTTAGCTTGGAGCGATATCACCCATTAACATTTCAGTATGGCTTAGTTTGTCACATTACTTTTGAAGAGTTGGGTCCTGGGGGCTGATACTTATGATAGCAATACCTCAGTGGGGAATAGAAATCAGAAAGGTCTACAGCATGGAGGAGGAAGGCACAGCCATGTAGAGACTGGGGTGGAGAATGTTGGGAGCCATGAGGTCCTGTGGGCCCCACGAAGGACAAGATATTGTCGGAGAGGTGCACAAATGGAGGGGAAATGCAGAGGCCAAACTTTGCCTTCTGGTGACCTAGCACAGTGTCTTATATGTAACCCATCTTCAGTAAATGATGGCTGAATCAAATTATTTTTTGTCCTGAGGTGGTTTTTGTAGACCTAAAGTTGAGATTTAATGTTAATGTTTTTTAGTTATTTTCAAAGATTTTTGTATGGCTTCTTTTCTAAAATCAATTTTCTTAAGGAGGCATGATTTTCTGTTTTAAATTTGCTCAAACAATACATTTTGTGCCAGAAAAGCTCTTTTTAAGGAAAAATATTTCAAATATAAAGTCATAAATAAGTCTCCCTTTAATAAGACAATTCTTATTATAGCCATTGAATAACACATCTGCTGCAAGGGTGCTATTTTTTTTTTTTTACCAATAAATGTGCACAGCTCTGATTAGAAGAAGTAAAAGATGCACATCTTCTTCAAATGTGAGTTAGACCCTGTAGGGAGAAAAGGTGTATTTTATTATGACAGATTTTGTAATTATGAAAGCTCTGAATAGCCCTATTTAAAAAAATACCTTAGGAAAAATGTAATTCTCTGTCTAAACGCTCTATGTGTTATGGTGAAATGTTGATTTTAGAAAAAAGTACATTTGGAGCCTCTTTCTCCGGTGCTAATATCGTTATTGCTTCACAAAACATTTTATATCAGTTTCTTGAGGAAGAAATTTTAATAGGCACCCTTTCTATACTTTTTCTTCTATCCAGGATTTGCTCACATCTGCTGTTTTTGGAATAAGCCCACAAATGTTACAATATCTTTACAAAGGAAAACCAGAAGATAATTCTCAACTCAGAGCCCTTGGTTTAAGCCTTGACTCTTGTTCATTTGTATCACTGTTCAAATGCCCTCATTTTTTTTTTGAAAGATTGTATCTATACAAATAACATTTTAAAATGAGTTTTTTTTTTCAAAAAATTTAAAAAATACTTGAAATTATCACCATACTTACTACAAGATTTAGGTTAACTTTTCCTATTCATTTTCAGGGCTACGGCGACACACAGGGGCCAGATTATTTTCAAAGATGCGTTAGCCCAGCAGTTGTGTGAACAAGGAGGTAAGAAACATCTCTGACTCCTCTATGTTAGTTGTATCAAAATTATTCATGGTGGCCTGATGTTCCATGTACTGAGTAACTATTTCATCATTGTTACTTTATCATGATGCTTTAAAAATGGAATTATTGATCCCTTTATATCCCTAAAAATTACATACTGAATAATTATTGCTAAAGATCTGTAGACTTCTGAAAATACTAAATGTGAGTAAAACAAACCAAGAAAAAATTTATCTACTTTTCCCATTTTTTCTCTAATTACATTTAGTTGGCCTAGAAATATAAATCTCAGTAGTTTTAGACTTCTACAAAAAACATATCTGCTTATTTACCACTTAAATTTCTTACCAACTTCATTGAAAATGTTTCTGTTTTTTTTAAACATGATCTTCTGTACAGTATTTATATTCTTATTTCAACTGTGTGGGCCATTAATTTCAGATTTGTATGTAGATACTGTATCATTTTAGATACATTAACTGGACACTAAGGAGTCACATTAAATGACTTATATTTTGTGAGTGCCTTATTAACCTCCTGACTTTTACTTGTACCAGATGCATATATGCACATGTACACACATATGCACGCACGATGAAAGGGTGGAAAACAGGATCCATGCCCCCACACAAATTTGTTCACTCTACTTCTTGAGCTTCCACCTGACTTCATTGTAGCACCTATCACTTACTGTAGAATTTTCCTATGAAAAGAAATGAATACTACCCATCAGAGACTGAGCTTCTCAAGCATAGAACTATACTGTTAGAACTCTTTGGTTCCCTAGAACTTGGCATATTACCATTAAAAAACATGACAATAAAAAAATGGCGATAGATTGAATACAAGGTTTTCTCAGCCATACATCTATTCACTGATTTAAGCATTTGACAGTGAATACATTTGAAGATAGTCTTTGTTAATGTCATGCCATTTTCACCATCAACATAGGCATATCAATTTTTGTTTACACAACGATATTTTGGGGAAATTTGTTAACTTAAGAATTACATTTTTGAACTTAAAGGAAATTTCCACTAGTTATATTTTTGCTAAAGAGAATCTAATGGGCTTAGGAAAGAAATGAGAAGTTATATGAGTTTTTGAAAGGCCTAAGAAAATACTATTTATTATTTGTAGTAATATATACATCCTCAATATGGCTTTATCTAACTAATGTGATACTTGATGATTATTACTGGCAAACTTCTGATTGTATATATATATATATATATATATATATATATAACTCTTGATTCAGAAATCTCCATTCTAATTATAGCTTCAAATATATTATCAGTGTTCTTGGGTTGAGCAGAATTTTACAGTAACTTTTGTAGATGCAAAAATGTGATAGTCTTTGTAGTAAGCTCAAGAAATCTATCAGAATGTAAGTCTTTTTTCAGACTGAGAGTGTTCCACAATACTGAAAATATAGAACACTATGGAACATAGTGAACATTAATATCCTGAAAAATACATAGTGTCAGAAAAAGATATGTCCAATTTTATTAACATTTAACATTGTTCTAAAAGCTGATCTCTTTTAAGGATTGGATTTTTTAGTCTTTTCTATTGTAAATGAATTGTTGGAATTGGCTTCATTTAAAATGAAAAGAAAAAGCCAAGAAAACCAGTGGGGAAAAAATTCCCAACCAATGGGTTAAAAAAAAAGAAGCCTTATATAGTCAGATTGCACACAAATATGATTTACACAATGGTAGATGTGGATGTTATTAAAAATGCTATTCAGCCCAGGACCAAAGGAAAACATTGAGCTTTTCAACAGCACCTAATCAATTGAAATCATATCAATCCATCCAGGATAGGGTGGAAAAAATACTAAAGAGTGATGGCTTCCTGCTGTCAGGAATAATAAGGGAAATAATTGGTGCTATAAACCATATATCTATTTTGGACCTATCCACTTTTAATTAAAACATTAATTATCCTCTTAAATAAAATAACATAAATTTAATATGTTATAATTTCTTATACATTGGATAGTGAATATTTAATGTATTTATAAGAGAAGAAAATGACAGTCACTATATACCAAAGCATAGTGCCTCTCAATTACACATAGTCAGTAGGTTTGTTGATTTTTATTAAAAATTTTAAACAAAGCAAATTTTGCTTTGTGGGCTTGAGGACAGCTATTTTTATAAGACTATATTGGTGGCTAAGCATATTGAAAAAGTAAAAGGGTTAGAAAACATACTAGTCCTAGTCTGTCATCTCAATCCTTTTCCTTAAAAGACATCCATTGAAGGATTTTATTTTGCAAACATGTATCTAACACCTACAAAATCCTCTCTTAGCTCAAGTGCTAAATATGGCTTACATGTAAAGAAAGACCCTTGTCCTGTTCTCGAGGGCTGGGGCGTAAATGGCAGACCAGCTACCTTTGCCTGGGGGCTTTAGGAAAGGCTCCCCAGGGAGCAAGTCCTGAAGGGTTAGCAGCAGCTTAAGAAAAAAGGAGAGGAATTTCCATCTGTCTCCTTCCCATTTCTACTGACCCACCTTCGATCAGACCCTATCATCTCCCTTGGGCTTTGCGTAATGGCCTCCTCTTGGGATTCCTTGCTCCCGCTTTCCCAGCACCCTAAGCAGGACTGCTATAATGAGCTTTCTAAAATGGAAACACGATTCTCTGGAAACATGATCTATCGTGTCCCTGCTTAAAACCCTTCAATATCTCACTTGGAGGTAATAGTTCATCTTCAAGGTAAAAATCTCTACTGCTTTTCACAGCATACAAAGAAAATCCCTTACAATGTGGCTTCAATTTGCTTCCCCCATCTTACTTCTTTTCTTTGCTTTTTTTGTTTTGTTTTAGTTTTTTTAGATTTTATGCATTGTGGGACAGCTAGGTGGCTCAGTGATTGAGTGTCTGTGTTTGGCTCAGGGCGTGATTCTGAGATCCCAGAGGAGCCTGCTTCTCCTTCTGCGTATGCCTCTGCCTCTCACTGTGTGTCTCTCATGAATAAATAAATAAAATAAAATCTTTAAAAAAAAAGATTTTGAGAGAGAGGGGGAGGGGGAGGGAAAGGGAGAGAGAATCTGAAGCAAACTCCATGCTGAGCACAGAGCCCAACTTGGGGCTTGATCCAACCACTGTGAGCTCATGACCTGAGCCCAAACCAAGAATTGGACACTTAACTGACTGAGCCACCCAGGAACCCCTCCCCACCTCATTTCTTGTCATCTTCTCATTTCTACCTTAAAATTCCCAGAAAGCACCTTACTCCATCACCTTGTATTATTTACACACTCCCCCATTTTCTTGGGCTGGACTACCTTTATATGTCTTGTGTGGCTCACTCAGGCTTTCAGACCCTGCTTAAGTATTGCCTCCTCCTGAGGAAAAAACTCTCTGATCTTCCTCAAGCTCCTCATCAAGCTGGTCTTGGCAACTCTCCTATGTGGTAACATACTCCCTAGGCATACCTCTCAAGGCACAATAATAATACAAATGGAAACACTGTCAGTGCTGTTACATGCCAGACTCCACTCTACCCATTCATTCTGCAAACATGACTTCATTTCATCTTTACAGCAACTCTCTGAAGAAGGAACGATTATTACCTCCACTTTAAAGATGATGAAACGAAGACACAGTGAGAACAACTTGCTTAAGGTCACACAGCTAGAAACTGGCAGAGCTGGGCCGGGAGCTCAGGCACTTTGGCCAGTAGCCCATGGTATTAACCATCCCATTACACCGCCTTTCAAATGAAGCACTTCCTCCAGCATGTGTTCATTTTACTTGACAACCATATATTGCATATTTTAATAAGAAAATTATCACAGGTGCCTTGTCTGCCATTAGATACAGGCTCCTTGAGGACAGGGACTGTGCTTTTTATTACCGAATCACTAAGGCCTCACACAATGTCTGTATGCAGCCAGTAAATGTGTATTGAATGAATGAAACTAGCCTGATAGATGTGGGAAAGAGGAAGCTACCCAGCAGGTCCTTATAGCTAAGCTGGAAAGATAAGTAGAGCAGGTTGTAAGGGCCCTCCATTTGCTCGGGAGTTCCAACATTGTTCTGGGATTGGGGGTGGAGTGGGTTGCAGGGCCTAGGAGTTGGAGGAAGCTAAACACAGTAGTAGGATGCTGTATCACCGAGGTGAGAGCTAAATTTTAAGCTGAATGAAAATTGGGTCTTGGCGACTAGAAGAAGGGGACATGGTAGAGACACTTCAGAGAAGATGTGATCATATAGGAAGTGAGGGCAGGAAGAGGGTCCAGGGTGATTCTGTGGTTTCTGGCCTGGGGGACTTGGTGGCCAGTGATGCCTGGGACCGAGAGAAGAAATGAAGAAACATTAGAGGGGTTTGGAAGAGAATGGAACAAATTGGACTTCAACACATTGTCCCTGAGGAAGTTGCTTTCATCCCTGCAGGGCCTTCCACCAGCCTGCTCGGAAGGAGGGCAGATCTGAGAATCCTCAGGATATTGGTGCTGAGGAGAGAATGTGCTCATCCAGGAGAACCTGGGGAGAGGGGAGGAAGGGCCCCAGTGTGGAAGGCTAGTGATGGCTCAGAAGCAGGAAGAAAAAGGGATTCTGGAGAAGGGGCCAGCTTGGGAGACTGGGAGACTCAAGGAAGACATTTCGTCATGGGGGCGGTGTTCAGCAGGGACAAAGGCTCTGAGAGAAGAGAGGATGAAGTATGAGAAAAAGCTTTAAGATTTTGCAGTTAGAAGCTCATTGGTGATTTGAATGTAAATGAGGTTGGTTTCAGGAGAGGCCAGACCACCTGAAGCTGCCTTATAGTTTGGAAAGCTCTTGCCCAGACTTTGGAGACAGACAGTCAAGGGAAGGAAGATTACTGTGAGTTGAGAAGTAAATGTGAGGCAATGTTTAAAGTTGAGGGTTTGAAAAAAATCAAAGATTTAAGGGAAGGGGAGAGAGAGAGAGGATGACCAGAGGGGAAAAAACTCAAGGGAAGGGTGGGGACTCTCTCTTTCCCTTCTACACCCCCTGATAGACACAGAGCATATTTATAAGCATCCAGTGCCTTGCAGCCAAAGACCACTGGGAGCACCCTCGTAGTTGATGGGTTGGGTGTAATGTTTGTTTCAGTATGGAGAAGGCACGCCATGGAACCATGGGACATCTCAATGAGAGGATGTTACAGAAGGATTATGATATTTGGGCCTGTATTTCCTGATTTTGGCTAAGGTTTGTAGAAGTAGGGCTTTGCTCTGTATTGGATGCTGTAACCAGTAATTCTGGTTAGAGATCTCAATAAATCCTATCTATAGGGGAGGCAGACTGGAGTGAAGGTTAAGCTATAACTGGTAAAAAGACAACATAGCCACGACTATTAGCCAGGAGAAGGGAATGCTTGGTGTACTGTGAGTGGGACGGTGTTCTGGTTGTGTCTGTGTTCAGGCATGATTATGAAATGGTCCTGTGTCAGTCTTGACCCATCACAATCCCAGAGCACCTTTGTCTGCAGATGATGTTCTGTGAAATAATTTCTGTTCATTGGAAGAACAGCAAAGCCCAGCTATGAGTGCCAGGCCAGCTTCCAGATGCCAGGGGCTACTTTTCCTTTCTTGAGGCTAAGGAGAGAGTGGTGGTAGATAGTCATTTACTTTTGGATTTAGGCTTTATGAAGGCCTTGGAATTATAGAGAAGTAGGTCTCTGGATCCAAGCTCTGTGTAACCTTACTTTCAGAGTCTGGATACAAAGTACAGGCTCAGTTAATGATAAAGGGGAAGGATCTTGTTGGATCAGAGTTTTATTCATAGTCAGCTAGTGCAAAATAAAAGGCCTGAGTAAGTAGATCAATGTGGTGAGATTGTGGATGTTTAATTTTTTATTTTTATTTATTTTTTTTGTTTAATTTTTTAAAAACATCTGTATTTTTAAAATTTTTTACAGTAAATTTCTGTCATTTGGGTTGTAAAGGAGTAACAAAAGTTCCCCCCCACACACAATAACAAATATAGGGTTATACTTACGAAGCAGAAGGGACAACTCTGTTGAGGCAAATGGACTTCAAAGAATTGCAGTAGGATTCTAAATGATAACTCCCATGCCTCTTTCTTTGGGATGACTTGCCTGACTTGCTTTTTTTTAAAAAAAAAAGATTTATTTTTATTTATTTATTTGGGGGGGAGGCTAGAGACACAGGCAGAGGGAGAAGCAGGCTCCATGCCAGGAGCCCGATGCAGGACTCAATCCCGGGACTCCAGGATTGCGCCCTGGGCCAAAGGCAGGCGCGAAACCTCCAAGCCACCCAGGGAATCCCTTGCCTGACTTTCTTAACATGATTGGTCTGCGTTGTAATTCTTTAACTGCTCATGTCCTCCAACTGAAAGCTTCATGAAGGCAGGACCCATGACTTAATTTTTTGTTTCTCTGAATACCTAACAATACTTGGCATAAAAGCAGATGCTCTATAAATGTTTGCTGATTGATCACCTTAAACACTTTGCAGTTGAAAAATCACTGCCCTTCCTGAAAGATCTTTTTTTTTTTATTTTTCAAGATTCTATTTACTTATTCATGAGAGGCACAAAGAGAGAGGCAGGGACATAGGCAGAGGGAGAAGCAGGCTCTGTGGGGGCCCTGATGTGGAACTCGATCCTAAGACCCCAGCATCATGCCCTTAGCTGAAGGCACATGCTTAACCACTGAGCTACCCAGGTGCCTCCTGAGAGATCTTCTTTAATCCTGACCTCATGCTATGGAACACCACAGGTCAGCGTGGCTGTAACAGAATGCTATATCACAAAGGAATGTCCTTTACACTGACCTCAGTTTAAAAAATGTATGAATCACCATTTTAAGAAATCAGAAAATTATTCACAGATTTTCATCTACACACTGATGGGTCCCCTCAGTGCTGTCGGAACACACACCAAGTTCAGGGATTTCAGGTTTTGAACTTGAATCCTGAGGTCCTAAGTAATTGTAAACACATCTCTTGCTGACATGTCATAGTACTTTTGAGGAACCAGAGGTTTCTCATTTCCAGTCTGGGTTAGGGGTGGGGAAGTGCTAGGTTGTATACTCCCAGTTGTTTTGGAAGTGGAAGCTGTTTAGATTGATTCCCCAGCAGTAGACGATAAAGAAGTGAATTCATTCAATATTCATATTCAGTACTCAGCAAAGATTGTTGAGTGCCTACCATGGGCCCTGCACTGTTCCAGGCTAGATCTCAGGGTATATCAGTGAACAGAACAAAGATCCCTGCTGTTCTGGAGCCTATATTACAGTGGAGAGGAAAGAAATGACAGCTATGAGACATAGTAAGTGATTAAATGTGATACATGTTAGGAGGTGGCAAATGCTATCGGAAAAAACAAAAACTAAAAATTGGGCAGGGTAAGATTACACAGTTGGGTGGAAGGAGAAGAGGCAGATGGCAATTTTAAATAGATGGCAACTAAGTCAGGTGATTCTCACTGAGGAGGTGACATCAGAGCAAAGACCAAGAAGGAGGTAAGGCAGTTAGCCATGCGACCATCTGGGGGATTGTCCAAAATGTCACTAAGTGATTTTATCTTATTTTTTCAAGATTTATTTATTTATTTGTGGGGGTGGTGGGAAGGGCAGAGAAAGAATCCTCAAGCCGACTCCCCACTGAGTGTAGAGCCTGATGCAGAGCTCGATCCCACAACCTGGGATCATGACCTGAGCTGAAACCAAGAGTTGGCCATTTAACTAACTGAGCCATCCATGTACCCTGCCACTAAGTGATTTTAAAGACAAATGTGGTAATGTTTTGTGAACTACTGTTACAGGTGATCAGAGTAGCAGGCAATTTCAGAAGAGACTGAAAACCTGAAAGGAACTAGGATAAGTCAGGCTTTTACAGGAGTTACTATTGAACAATATAGAAAGGTCTGCAGACCAAAGTCAGATCCCTCAGAATCACCTATAAGAAGCCTGTTGAAAATGTTGAGGTAAGTGTGGTTAGTGAATGTATAGACTGGGAATGAGGACATATTTGAATTTATGCCTGATCCTGGGACTGTAAATTCCTCATCTGTAGATTAGCAACAAAGCCAAGAGAGTTAACTTGACAAAATATACACTACTCATAAATGGCGGGACTAGAATCCAAATCTCAGGGCTCACTGCCCAATGTTGGTTCCGTTATACAAAGTGGATTCTTAAATTTTGAAAAGTAGACATTAAAAAGGAACCCCAACTTCACTAAAAAGGAATCATCGCCACTGTAATTCCCTGAACACCTAGGAGAGAATACACACATCTGAAGCCCCTGTAAGACAGAAGTGGCAAATGTGAAGCTGATGTGAGTGTTACCAGCATGGCTGCTGCTGGTCCAGCAAGCGCCCACGTCCTGGTGGGGGCAGGGCAGGGGGAATAATGGCGCGTGTGTTTATTCAGTGGCCTGTGAGCTTCTTGGCATGCCCCCTTCACACACGTACATTGATTATTTAGCAAGGCCAGATGGCAGGCTGAACGGCCGACAGCAGTCATGCCCTGTAGTGGCCCCAAAGGGTGCATGCCATTTATAAACCATGCTGGAATTCTCTGTTGTTGGGTTGATGGAAGTGGATATAACCAAAGGCAAATGTTTTATGTCAGGGGAGAGGGATCAGGCTCATAGTTGGGAGCCAAAAACCTTGGCTGCTTTCTGCCATGCTCAGCAGTTGTTCTGCTGTTCATCACTCTGAGAGCGGAGAGCGGTAGACAGTGTGGCTGTACCCTCTAGGGGCTGCTGGACCACGGTGCTAGGCAGTGTATTTACTGCATTCGGATCCCAAACTCTGGAATTTTTAAGTCTTTGTAATAAGGACTGGTGAACGTTTGTTTAAACTGTGAGATGGAGGGAGATAAAAAGTTCAGTAAGCAAGTCCATAAAGGGAAGAAGGGCTTTAACCTACCTAGATATTTTTCGACATGTTAAGAATACTTTTTAAGGTGATGGATATAGTAATTAGCTTGATAGTGGTGATTATTTCACAATGTATACATATATCAAAACATCGAGTTATATCCCTTAAATACATACAATTTTTATTTGTCAATTATACCTCAATAAAGCTGAAAAAGAATATCTTCTATACCCAAACACTGTATAATTTTACATCAGAACTTCCAAAATTGGGGATCTGTGGGTGGCTCAGCGGTTTAGCACCTACCTTCAGCCCAGGGTGTGATCCCAGGGTCCTGGGATAGAGTCCCCCATGGGGCTTCCTGCGAGGAGCCTGCCTCTCCCTCTGCCTGTGTCTCTGCCTCTCTCTTTCTGTGTCTCTCATGTATAAATAAATAAAATCTTAAAAAGAAAAAAGACCTTCCAAAATCTTCTCTTGCCTATTCTTTTTTTTACTCAGTAACTTAGATGGCTAAATGTTTTTCCAGTACCCTGAAATTCAAATTTTTTAGATTAATTCACATGGCACAAGTCAGAATCAACTAATAGAATTGGGTTTTACCATATTTACTTTAATGGTTAAAGTGAAAAAATAATGATGCATTCCATTTGAATTTGCCCAGTGTTAAAATTTTTGCTTTTCAAAGACATCTATTTTCCCCATGGCTATTCTGGAGCTTACATTTCAGTTTAGCGGTTCCAGCTCTGTGTTCCTGACATCCCTATCCTTGTAATTTACAAATGAAGAGAGTTGAATTAGGAGACTTTGGTAAAACCATCTAGGAACCCTTAATCTTGCTTCAAGGTCTCACCACCTGCTGTAGCCTTCCTACAGCTGTGGCAGGCAAAAAATGTTCCTAAGTGATCCTGAGGACAGATGAGATTTAAAGAAACAAGGACGAAGAGCTGACTCATGGGGCCATAGTAAAATTTCTTGCTACTGGCTCAAGGTGGGTCTCACTACTTTTTTAATTTCCTAAAGAATGGTGTTTTGAACTGGGGCTATTTATCCCAAGATGATTGAACCTAGATTTAAACAGCCTTCTTTTCCGTTCTCAGGGTTATATACATTCCCACTTGACAGCTTTATCTAGTCCAAAGTCAAAACACTAAGATTTATGCCTGAGAAGAATTTGACATTGAGTTCTTTTGGATCCAGAGAAGTACACTTTCTACTCAAGTTGCTATATAATCTGCTAGATTCTCCTATATTTTGAAGGACAAAAAGCCTAGGTTTGGGATCTTTATAATGAATTACTCAGGGGAGGGGAGCAAAGCTGTACGGAACACACCTTAAATTATAATTTTATTTTGGATTGCAAAATATTATTTCATGCAACCTATTAATCCAACTGTATTTTTAAATTCAGAGATTGAGTTGTTTAATGTAATAAATAATACAGATTTTCATAATCATGTTTTCAAGAGTTGGAATTCATTATTATTAATTAACACATATTATGCTGCATCCTGCGCCATTCCCAAGAGCCTGGCACAATACTCTGTGCCCGAAGAAACATAGTCAAGTCGTGAAGATTAAATGCAACAACGATGTGCATAGGATGGTAGCTAGCGCATAAATACTCTCTGAATGTTAACTATCATTATCATTACTAGGCATTTACATTTTGATGTCATTTAGGTACCTTGAACTCCACATATTCTAGACTGAACTTGACTTTTCCCCACATTGGGATCCCTTTCTTGCAGTTCTGGGTAGTGATTTAATCAACCCAATCAGAGACCCAGGTAACATTCCTTTCCTCATTCCTTTCTTTCATCCAGATCTGTATCCAATGTGTCTAAGACTAATTTATTGTTTATTCTTAGTATCTCCTAATCCTTTTCTTTTTTTACATATCCATTTCTTTAGTTCAGGTCTTCCACACATGTATCAAAATGTTCTTCAACACAAACATCATTTGGTTTTGTTTTGTTTTTTTTCACTCCCAGCCTCAAACTCTGAAAATGCCTCCATTTGCACCACTTACCCCAGCTTTCAAAGGCCCCTTGACTCTACCCATCCCTCCAGCCTCATCTCTGCATTCTGGCTCTCTCCCACTGCCCCCCCTCGCCTAACACGTCACTCTCTGACTCAACTGCAGTGAGCACTGACTTACTTCATCAGACATGCTGTCCTGTCGCCTGTCTCTGTGGCTTAAACATGCTGCTTCCTTTTCCTGCCGACTCTTCACCCTTCTCATCACCTCCTCCACCTCACTGATGAAATTGCCCTCATCCGAAAGATCCAGCTCAAGCCTCTTCTCCTCCATCATCTTTATTTTTATCATTATTCCACCTGCTACTTACTAACTGAATTTAGTTCACTGTATTGCATTGTTAGGTGTTAACTTCTACACGTATTTTCTACTGTACTATAAACCCCTTGATCCAGGAGAGACCGGATCATTTTTATATTCTCAGAAGCTGGCACAGCATCCGGGCACTCAGTTATTGGCTGAGGGAATGAATTAACCACACAGAGCAGATATACCTTTCCAAAATTGTCTAACCACTATTATTTCTTCACTGGCCAGTCAGCCTGCACTTCCTGCGCCCTAGAATCATTTTTATAATCATACTTAGGCATTGGACACTCCTTCCACATTGATGGACTTTGTTAGGAGCAGCTCTGTAAAACTCACAGTTGGATGGATGTTTTTTCAAATGATGTTCTTCATGTTACTCAGTGTCTTCATTCTAAGAAAACACAGGAGAGACAGCTCTCAAGTCTCTGTACCCAAAATGCCTCCCTTGTCCTGAGCAATGTGTTTTCTTTTCATGTTACAAACTCTTCAATTTCCTTAACTTTATGGCTTCTGTCACTTTATAGTAGGACCCAACTCAAGACGTCAGAGCATGCATCTTACTCATGTCAAGTGGACGTAGTTTTATTCTGACCCTCATTTATCATCATCTCTGTGTTTTCTGCTTTATTAACTTGTTTGATTGTCTGCCCTTTTTGGTTTGGCTTTTTTGTAGTTTCCGTTTTGGGGTGGGTTTTTTTTTTTTGATAAAGTTGATAAGTTGCCTTTATTTTAGAACAAGGTGAATTGTACAGTGTATCCTTAGGCTTATAAAGGTGAGTCAGAAGTAAGATAACATGAAGATTATAACAGAGATTCCAGTGACCAACATGGGAGGAAACAGAGAACATTAGAATTTCCTAACAGCAATGTCTTGCTGGTATTATTAGTGTCCAATAATTAATGTCTTGTGTTATCGTTGCCCAATAAACTAACATTTTTGAAGCAACTATGTGCCAGTTGTTGTTACTAGGCAGGGGATGCTGAGATACACAAGATAGTCTCTAGCCATGGGAACTCACAGTCTGAGCAGCCCTCATTTCCACTCCAGCTTTTAGGATTGTGGCTGAGATAGAGAGGGATTGATTATCTTTTCCCCAAATGGACCCCTTCCCCAGCCCATAGGAAGTTAACTCTAATTAGAGTATGAAGCTTCTATGGGAAGGTTCATCAACTGTGACTTAAATGGTTAGAAGTACATTTCTCCATCATAAATCAGTCTGGAGGTGGCTTTGTGCTGTGGTGTCCAGCACATAGTTTCCATATCGGGGGGCCAAGCTGGCTGCTCCAGGTTCTAGCAGCAGGAAGGGTAAAGGGCCAGAGAAGCATGGCCATTCCTTTAAAGGGCATGATCCAGCCCTAAATGTGTCCCAGGTCACTTCTGCTCACTCCCTCTAAGCAGAGCTTAATTTCTTCTTCACAAGAAGCTGCAGGGGACAGTGTGAAATATGCCTCTAATTGGGTGGCCACTGTTCAGTTAAAATAAAGGAAAGGAGAACAGATATTGGCAGACATCTAGCCAAGTTTTGTTCACATTAGCAACAAGGCTGCTTCCTCTGAGTAGTAGTGTGGTATTGGTATTGTAGTAGTTGTTATCAATTATATAATGATGGTGATGATCCTAATGATTTTTCTTCCTAACTCTGATTGTTATCTAAAAATCATGTGCTCAGGCCACAGGTCAATTTTTAGCCATACTTTTTCTCCTCTGCCCCAACTATGAACCTCATCTCCTCAAGTTCTCAGAGGTCTAAGATGTTTTAAAAGATCATTACACAATGATTTGGGAAAACAAACAAACAAACAAAAAAACAACAATTCAGATAGTAGATTGTTTTGTTTTCTGATTTTTTTCACTTAAAACTTTTATTCATATCTTCGGCAAGGTCTTGAAAAATGTATGGTTATCTCCCCCAGAAAATACCAGAAAAGTTCAGGACATGAGCAGAGCAAGACAAGGAGTCACAAGTGTTACTACTTAAGATCCCATTATTGACAGTTCCTAGTAGAATTAATCTTAACTGGCAGATTTCTCTGTTCCCCCATCTGCAGATTATAAAGATATATTTTAGTTTTGCTCCTATTCCATTTATTTTAGAATATGACAGATGATAAGTTGTTATGAGACACAAATCAAATTGAGATGGGAATGGGGGAAGGGAGGAGAAAAACACCTCCTAATATTGCTGGTTCTGTGTATAATTTAGCTGTCTTTAAATATTAAGGAATCTTTTATACTGATCATAAGTATATTCCTGAACACAGAGAGAACTATTTTCACTCTGAATTTATAACATTTTTGGAAGCTTAATTATCATACTTGAAGGTCAAATGGTTCTTTATTGCAATAAAATACAAAAGTAATAAAGAAATTATTCCTGGGGAGATGAAAGTCTAGGTTCATAGCTCATTAAATGGTAACTTCACAGACCGTGTCTAATTTGTCATATTTAGCTTTGGAAATTTCATACATTTGAATTTCAAATTAGGTGAAGAAATACCTGAGGCAAAACTACCTAGGGCCTTTGAATTCTAAAATGATCCAGGAGATATAGTTCCCATAACATAATACCTTTATTTGCAAGAAGTGCCTGTCATCATATATATATTGCTTGCCAGACTCAAAGGCTTTTTCTTAAGTAATCAATAATATTCACACAAAGCTCATCAACCACTCCCTCAATTTGTTTTTAGACAACCCTTCCTTTTTCTACTCAGCATATTGAAATCTCCATCCTTTGTATTATTTGTTGAAAAAAATGGGCAGAAATACATTTTGGAGTAACATGATTACTTAAAAGTTTCCTTCCAAAATAGATGAGTTGAAAGATAAAGACTAAAAAAAAAAAAAAAAAAGATAAAGACTTTTGTCCAAAGAACAACCTTTGGGGAAGTTAAACATGACCTCATTCTTTCTAATGTGCCTCTTCTAGGCTGATGTGATCTCATGAGATGCTGGTGGGTTCAGCTTTTGAAAAAGCGTAAACACAGAAATACTTTCTTAAGAAACGAAGCTTCTACAAAAAGAAAAAAAAGAAAAAGAAACGAAGCTTCTTTACCTTCAGCATGTAATTTGTCTCTTGGACAAATTGAATTGATAATGGGAAGAATTTCTGCCCCCTTTTGATATTGAGAAACCATATCTTGATCCATTGTTTATGATATTTACTTGAAAACACCCAAGGATTTGGGACACCTGGGTGGCTCAGTGGTTGAGCATCTGCCTTTGGCTCAGGTTGTAATCCGGAGTCCTGGGATCGAGTCCCACATCAGGCTCCCCAGAGGGAGCGTGCTTCTCCCTCTGCCTGTGTCTCTCATGAATAAATAAATAATCTTAAAAAAAAACCCAAGATTTAAACAAAGGGAATGTGATTAAGAAAAACATGACTGTGTGGTCCAAGATCCAAATGAAATCATAGATGCTAATATGAAAATAGAGGTGTTTGCTGCCTTTTAAGTTTATCAAAGCATTCTGATCTTCCATTTCCATCAGCAAAACTCAGCTGCGTCTCTTTTACCAGTGTCATAAGACAAATTATTAGTCTGTGGGCTGCTCTAATTAATTGGAGATAACAGAGAAAATGTATTTAGCAAATGGAAGGTAATATTCACATTACCTATGCCAAGCAATGGACAGATATGTAACATCAGTTGTGTTTAAATGTTTGGAAAGGGATTGATAAGTAGTTATTTTCATAATATGGTGAAGGTCGGACTAATTCACTGTTAGTAGAAAATAATGAGCTATTAAAAATCTTTTCCCCCTTCCCAATGAAGATACTCCTTAGGAGAGGACCTGTCACTCTAGAACCAACACTAACAAACAGATGTGTGAACATAGATATAGACAAGTGCTTTTTTCAGTTTACTCAACAAAATATCAGCATATATTTTCTTCTACTTTGTTTTAAACAAATCGAGTAAATTGTTTAAAGAGACCAAGAAGCATGTTTTTCTTTGAATATTTTGCTATAGAATTTACTTGTTTTCATGTTATGCCTGTTCAGTCTTTGAGTTATGAATTGCTCGTTTTGTTGTGAATTGGGTCCCTTTAAAATGTGTCACTTAATAATCATTCACCTTCACTATCCCTGGCATAATTGTTTTTTTTTTTTTCCTGGCATAATTGTTTTTATGAAGTCTGCATTACTACCGAGTTCTTGTATTCATTCAAGGCAGTTCCAGTCTTGTTCTTAAAATAGCTCATGGAAATTAGTAAACCATTTCAAGAATAGCACAGCTAAGTAGAAAGAAAATTCTATAAGGAATATTTTTTCAAGCAAATTTTAAAGTACCTTCTAAAAACAGTGATTCAGGTTTCTTATATTTTCAACTATATTAACTTATCAATGAAAAAAATCCAGTATGGAGGTTCCTCAAAAAATTAAAAATAGAACTACCATATGATCCAGTAATTCCACTACTGGGTATTTGCCCAAAGAATATGAAACCACCAATTTAAAAAGATACGTGCACCCCTATGTGCAAAACTTCCAGTCTAAGAGATGTGTGATTATTTTGAATGACATCGAGTTCACTGAAACATATTCCTTTACACATTTACCGTCTGGTTAAAACCAGATAGTGTTTTCATTTTGCCTAGGATTAGTAACAAATTAGTTGATATTCAGAATTATAAGTTGGGTTTATTTATCCATTGCCAATGCTCATGGATCTCCTTGGAGTGATCCATGACCTCCAACTGCAGGATATGGTATCCCATGATCATTGTACTTTGATTCTAAAACACAATTGAAAGTTTGGCCTCTAACCATTGCACTGTATATAACAGTTTGCAGATTATTGGTAGAAACTTCATATTAAGCTGAATTGCCCCAATATTTATTGGAAGATAAATGATTTAATAAGTAATCACATGTTTGTATAAACTAAAGTGAACTTTTGGTATTTTTCTCAGAAGTGATTTTTTTCTGTAATATAGGATGTACAACTAATCATTTTTGTGAATCTAGGAATATCCAAATTTGTTAACAATTTTGGGTTACAATAGTGAGTTCTCACAGCTTAAAGTTCTGTACAGCCTTGATGTATATAGTCTCATGCGGTTCACCACTGAAGCTAAGTCAGGACCATATCGTGAAGTGTCCCCCTCAGTGATCTCTTTGGGTACAAAACCATTCCAGCCATCTTCCTCTGTGTCTAATTCATTCCCCCTTTGAAAACTAGCAGAGAACCTCTGCTAGAACCTCCTCTGAAAACCCCCATTCTCAGTGCATCCTCCCCTCTATGTACTTGGTCAGCTGTCTGACCTGGTATTCTTTTCCTGATGGAGAGATACCTGGAAAGAACTGGAATGTCTTTTACACTTCTGTTAAAGATATTTTCTATCCTGCTTTCTCCAAAGCCAAAGCCTACTTCTTTAGGAACATCTTTATTCTCTCTCAGAACAAAACTTCCAGTCTAAGCCATTTGGCAACTTTATGTGGTAGCTAGGGTTGGTCCTGCAATTTCAAGTCAAAGGAGCCGGGAAATTGGACCAAGGTGGGGGTGGTTGGGTGAGGGCAGTCTTAGGTCCTTGGAGAGGCAGAGAATCAGTAATAGACCAACAAAAGGCTGAGATAAAAACATTCAAGCAATCAAGAAAGATGAGTCAAAACTAGATCCGTGGGGCAGCCCGGGTGGCTCAGCTCAGCGGTTTAGCACCGCCTTCAGTCCAGGGCGTGATCCTGAAGACCCAGGATCGAGTCCCACATTGGGTTCCCTGCATGAAGCCTGCTTCTCCCTCTGCCTGTGACTCTGCCTCTCTCTCTCTCTCTCTCTCTCTGTGTGTGTGTGTGTGTCTCATGAATAAATAAATAAAATCTTTAAAAAAAAAAGTGCAGTGGCAAAGGAGTAGGAAAGTATATGTAATATATGTAGTTGAAATGTGGTACTGGACAAACACTTGGAAGGTGGACAGACTATAAAGTATGCATGTTATATTTAATAAAGGAAAGAGTAAAGCCCTTAATGCCAGATTCACATAAGTCACCCATGTTAGTAGTGTGAAGCAAAGCAGGTACTATCCAAGTGGGAGCGTAATAAATAATGTTAAACTACATTATACTTCTTCAGGCTACTTATTCTAATTTTTCTGTGGTACATTTACCCCAATAAATGTGGAAAGAAGGTTAAACTTCCTACAGGCTCAGAAATTTTGTTATACTAATGATACACTATATATTGGCTAATTGAATTTAAATAAAAGAAAGAAATTTTGTTATACTACATAAAACTAGATTGATATGATCACTTACTGAGAGATGATTAAAATAAGCTTCCCAGACCTAATACTTTACTAGCTTTTGGACTGTATTTACACCATACATGTGTGAATATTTTTCAAGGTGTTTAAACCACCCAGACTATTATACTAAAGGGTTTTTTCACAAGGTTATGAATATATTGGCTTTCTTTTCAGAAGTTTGGATCTTTAATTATTCATTTTCCGAAATATCAAAAAATAAATTACAACTGGGGTGCCTGGGTGGCTCAGTGGGTGAAACATCTGCCTTCAACCCAGGTAGTGATCCCAGGGTCCTGGGATCAAGCCCCACATCTGGCTCCCCACTCAGCAGGAAGTCTGCTTCTCTCTCTCTCTCTCAAATAAATAAATAAAACCTTAAAAAAAAAAAACCCAACTCAGCAGAGAAATCATCTTCTCTGGAAAACCTCTCCTGGCAACCCTCTTACTGTTCAGTCTGAAATTGGTATCCATTACCTGTCCTCTGTCTCCCCCCAGCCTCTTCCCAACACTCTGCCATAGCACTTATTACACTGAACTCTAGTTACTAGATGGTAAGCTCTTTTTAGAGCAAATTTGATGCTTTTATCTATTTCCCTAACACCCAGAACAGCCCCTGACAGGTACTGGGTTTTGGCCTATCCATTAACTATCACGTCATATTGATATTATGTGTTTCAGGGGACACCTGACTAAGCTTGTATATCATAAACAACTATTCAGAGTGTAAGGGGTTCTACTCTTCACTTCAAGAGTAATGCATTACTTTTAAGTGTAATAACTAAAAAGAGAGGTGAATGTCTTACTTTAAGGCGTTTATTAACATTTCCTTACTCCTCTTAAAAGGTTCTAACCATTTAATTTACTATGACCAAAGTTTTGTCATTGTATTTGATTATTACTGGAGTTTGCTTTCATTGCTAATCAGTCATTTTTCTCTTTTTCTCTCTTGGTCCAGCTCCAACAGAAGCTACGATGCACCCACATCTAGGTAAGTGCTGAAGACCCTGATGTCACTAATCTTAGTACTAGATGTTCTTGTCACTCCTTTGGATATGCAGGCAGATGATATAGAGGTGAGGAAACTTCCTACCCTTTCTCATTCTCATTCTCGCTGATCATTTACTGAAATTAGTCTCAGGTTCAGATTATGCTTGAACATGGGACCTCACCAAGGAGGTGATCATGCTGCCCAGCTGGAGCTAATTAAGGGACTTTTGAACCTGTTAATACATTCAGCTTTGGGATCCTAGTGAGTGTGATCTTTGCATCCTGTATTCTAATGCTAAATTTTCCCCAGAGCTCCTACTCACCATAAATAGTAGATCACAGGGATAGTGGTAGGGAGCTAGATGTATAGAAGAATGGAAGTCATTTCAGATTACCTGTTCAGACTAGTACTGGTTGCAAAAAGAGAAGGAATTTGGTCATTTCTTTAAAAATTGAAATGAGGCTGTTGAAATAATCATAAGCTTTGTTTAATAGCACTATGTAAAGTTACCACCTCTCATTTTTCTTGTGCTCTTTCCATAGTGCCGTGAAAGGCAGGGTTGTGTAGTGGCTAAGAGTACAGCTTCTGGAGCCACTATCTAGGCTTTTCTCACCCTTTCCACTCCCTAGCCATGTACATTGAGTAAGTTACTTAGCCTCTCTGTGCTTCAGTTTCCTCATCCGTAAAATGGAAGTAATAATAGTACCTACCTCCTAGGGTTGTTATGAGGATGAAATGAATTCCTTTTTGTAAATCATATAGTCCATGACATAAAAGTATTTGGAAAGAAGTAAATATATGGGCAATGACCACTGAGACTTACCCACGCTTTTGTAAAACATTCTCTAGAAAACAAATGATCTTTAAGAGTTCAATTTCTCATTTGTGTTAGTGAAGATTTATTTTAACAGCAATTTCCTACATTACACTATTTAATAAGAATGAAAAATAAATCATCCTGGCTGGCTGCAGCCTTTTCAGATGTCTCTCGCAGTGGGACTTGCAGATGGGTCAGTGATTTGTCTCTTGGGCTTTTCCTTTCAACCTACAAACCCAATTAATTTATTTTTCTCTTTGGAAAATCTGCCTTAAGAAGCTCTACTTTTATGTAATGCTACAGCTTGGGGCTCTTCTTCTTTGGCAAACGCAAGCGCTTAGAAGCATGCCTTCTGGCAGCCCAGGCAGGCTGGTGACCCGCAGTGGCCCAGCCCAGTCTCGGCCAGGTTAGGTATTTGGGAGAGCTGTACCCTGTAGGCTTTTCAGGCACCGCATCCAGTCACTCAGAGGAATCATTAAATCACTCCCACGCACAGACTACATCACAGCATTCTCTCCAGCGGAAATCCATATTCTCCTGTTGTCCTGCCTAAGGCTTCTGAGCTTGAGTGGCCATTGCTCTTAATACATGCTGATTCACTGGTTTCCCAGACTTCGTTATGTGCTTACCTGCTGGCATACCTGGCATAAAGAGAGCCAAGGTGGCTGTGGGTGGCAATGTCACCAAAGAGAATATGGAAGTATGCTTCCCGATATTTGGAGGTGATTTTAGTTACCCAGTGAGGTGATGAATTATTTTCAAGTGAGCCAAAAAAAATAAAATCACCTTTGAAAAAAATTTAAAATGTTGGTTATTTTTTGTTAATCAGGTCCTACTATTCTAATTTTTCCATAAAAGCATATATAAACTATTTTACATGTGTACAAAATTATATAGGCCCAGAGAATTTACATTAGCCAAAACAAACTTCCCCAAGCAAACCACAGGAATTGGATGAGAGGGTTTTTAAGCACAAAAAAATTCATTTTTTACAACTTGAGTAGAAATAATTATCATTTCTCACACCAACTTAAGAATGGGCCATGAAGTTTTTTAACTTGTCCACCTTCTATGCAGTGGAAGTACTATGTGTTCTGCAGTTTATGAAAACAGTCTTTGCTCTTGGAATGCCCAAAGTTGTTCTAAAGTTTAAAAATAGCTTATGTAATACAATCTCAACTGTAATGATAAGGAATATTAAACTATGATGGCTCCTTGGATTTCTTCTTGACTTTCAACATAATTTCATTTTTACTTACTCATGTAGATCATTTCTCCAATGCAGCTTTGAGGGGGAAAAATGTTAATGATTTGCAATACATTAAATTAAAAAATGAGTGAGGTTAGGAAATAAGAGAAAACAGGCCAGGGCGAGAGGGAGATAGTAGGAAAGAGAAGAGGAAACAGGTTAAATACCAGCCATATTAGCCAATAGTAAACATCCAGAATGTTCTATCTCCTTCTGTGCTGTAAAGTGAGTTTACACTGGGGCACCTGGGTGGCTCACTTGGTTAAGCCTCTGCCACGGGCTCAGGTCTTGATCCTGGGGTCCTGGGGTTCTGGGATCAAGCCCTGCGTTGAGCTCTCTGCTCAGTGGGAGCCTGCTTCTCCCTCTCCCTCTGCCTGGTCCTCCCCTGCTTAGGTGAGCTCTGTCTCTGTCAAATAAATAAATAAAAATCTTAAATAAATAAGTAAGTAAGTAGATAGATAGATAAATAGTGAGTTAACACCGAATCTTTTCTGGGCCTATTGAGCTATGAGAGGCAAGTCTTGCATGACCTCTCTTTGTAGGTCTGTATTGACCTTGGCCTACATGCCTCTCTTGCCTGGCGACAACTTTGTAGGATTTCTCTTTGGGGATTCTGGTTTCCAGACTTCTGTATGTCTAAACAGCAGCATCTTTACCTCTGTCCCTTAGTAGTTTAGGGGCAAAGCAAGTATAATCAACCACTCATTTAAAATTCAGTTTTAATTTATAGTTATCCTCATAAAGGCAACATGTTGACCCTTCTGTGTAACTAAATCTGTTTAGTTTATTTTTTTTCTAAGTACTTTATTTTTCTTTTAGCTGAAGTACATAGCGAAAGCATTATCCTACGAGATGACTTTGACTCCTACCACCAACTAGAGTTGAATCCAAATATATGGTAAGTTACAGGAATATGCCTCATTTCGGTGTGTTTGTTTAATGCAAAAAAAAAAAAAATGCTGACTGCTCCCTTGGAGCAGTTACATAACATTAAATTGCTCATTAGCACTAAAAGATTGGTGAGAGTTGTGAGCTGTTCAACTAGGAAACTGGGCTTAATGTAGACTGCATAATGTCTGTTTCATGACTTTTTTAAGAGCTGAATCTAGATGCCAGCTCAAAGCCATGTGTATGGTTAGATTTTTTTTCAGTTGTACAAGTTCTTTATGTAGGAAAAAACTATGCTTTAATGTGTCTTATAATTGCATTTATGCTGAGCAAAAGAAGAGAAATGGTTTATCTGAAATGACAGATGATTTGAGTCTTACTTCCAACTAACTTCTAAGTTATTGGGCCATCTCATTATTTATACGGCAGTCTCTCCTTTGAAGGCAGCTTAGGTGCAACTCCATGGGATATTTGAGGGCAAAGAAACAATGAATCAAACTCATTTACTAAAATTTTTTTGAACACATAAAAGGATGCATGAATTTGTTGGCAATTTGTCATATTTTTGCTGACTGGAAAAATAGGTCTGTCAACCTAGAGATATAATCAATCTGTGTAATTTCAGGGAATATCTGAATGTGGATTTCGTATGATACTAAATGTTTTTGTATATACAATCAAGAGTTCAAGATAAATTTGACTCTCTAATTTAAACTTTCAAGTTGTAACCAAAATCAAAACAATGCTGAAGACTAGAAAGAAAATGAAAAATACTGATTCAAATGATATATGCACTGCTCTGTCTATTGCAGCATTCTTTGCAAATAGACAACATATGCAAGTAACCTAAATGTCTATCAATAGGTGAATGGTTAAGGAAGGTGTGTGTGTGTGTGTGTGTGTGTGTGTGTGTATGTGTATGATGCAATATTGCACAACCATAACAAAGGATGAGATCTGACCATTTGCAACTACCTGGATAGACCCAGAGGGTATTATGCTACAGGAAATAAGTCAGTTTGAGAACAATAAATACCATGAGATTTCACACATATGTGGAATCTAAAAAACAAAACAAATGAATAAACAAATCATAAACAAATAAAAATCAGAATCAGTCCTATAAATACAGAGAACAAACTGATGGTTGCCAGAGGGAAGGGCAGGATGGGCAAAATGGGTGGAGGGGAGTGGGAGATACAAGCTTCCAGTTATTGAATGGGAATAAACTCAGCATAGGGAATATAGTCAATGATGCTGTAATAGCATCGTATGGTAACAGATGATAGTGTGGTGAGCAGAATAGTACGTACACAGACGTTGAATCACTATGTTGTATACTTGAAATTAATGTAACATTATGTGTTTTCTATACTCAAATTTAAAAATTAAAAAAAGACTAGAATTCTATCCTGAAATATCAGCATATGATACTCATTTCTGTTTTTATTTTCACTGTTCAACAAATGTTAAGCAATAATCATTATATTTATACAGTGAATTAAAAAGGGATATAGTTCCTTCTCTCCAGTAGCTTATAGTTTAGTAGAGGATATACTAAGAACATATTTTAAAAGCCTTATAATCCAGGATAGAAATTCTTGTATTATTCTTGTGTAATAGAGGGTACAAATAACATGGGTTCCATAGTTCTACAAAAGAAAGATCACGTTGGTGGGATTTTCATGGAGAAAGTGGCCTTTGATCTGAATGTTGAAGATGACATATAGAGAGTGCTGGTGCTTCAATACTAGATGGGGAAAATCGTGTCTTTTCTAGAAACATCGATCTATATAGTATACAGGGAAAACAGATTGGTCAGAGTCATAAAGTCTCAAAATTTATATGCCATTTCAGAAATAATTTATCAATAAAATTTCACTTCCCTGTGAACATATCCTAAGTATAAATTTCTTAAAATAAATCGAAAATCTTTATTTAAAAAAGGCCAAAGAAACTTTCTAAGCACTGCTTGTACCCAGGAAAAGTTCTGTACTCCTCCTGACATTTGGGTTTTTTATATTCCATTAATATAGATGTTAGCAGATAATTTGTTTCTTTCAAGGCAAGTTCATTTCTGTCGAGCTAATTCATGGTCTTCAGTGAGTTTTCTTGACAGATACAAAATGTGACTTTTATGTGGTTCAAATTCTGTTGTTTTTGAAATCAATAAAACATGATTGATTTTGCTTCACCCATTTTCATGACTGATCTGATATATGCTTTCTTGACCAAAGTTATGGATTTTGTGTCCCTTTCACTTAAGCCACACTTTTTCCCACTTAAAAAAAAAACAACTTTTGTTAACTTTAAAAAGCCACATACTTCTGTTTTCTATCAAATATACTTCAGAGTAATTTTACTTTAACTCTTACTGCCTGCCATCTCCTTCACAGAGCTTTAAGATTTTTTTTTAAAGCCCCAGTTATGAACCTCTCATCATTTCACAGGTGACTTTGTTGAGCAAAAAGGTGTCAGAGGTTCTGATTGACTCTTGAGCTCGCCACAGACCAGCTGAGTTCCCGGAGAAAAGCAAGAAGCTTCCTTTACCGCTCTGAGCCCATTTCCTTGTCAGTAAAAGTGAGATGAATGTTGTTTTTACAACCCCGTTTTAGTCTGATGAGCCTGCAAAGGTCTGGCACCATGCGTGAAGGTGTAGGTGCTCAGCACGAGATAATGCCCTCCCCCTTCCCTTCTTCTTTCTCTTTCCATACTTTTCTCTCTTTCCATCCTCTTCTTTCTGTCTCCTCCTCACCTCCCCTGCGGTTCCCCTGCAGTTCCCCTGCAGTCTTCCCCTGTTTTCCTTCTTCTCTCTCTCCCTCTTCTCTCTCTCCTTCCCTTTGTGCCTTCCTTTCTTCCTCCTGTGTTGATTTGCACATTGTTCTCTTTGCTTCCTCTAAGCCTAGGTATGACCCCAAATCATTATTAGTTTAAAAATCTTCAACCAAGGGGCGCCTGGGGGTGCTCAGTCAGTTAAGCGTCTGACTTTGGCTCAGGTCATGATTTTGGGGTCCTGGGATTGAGCCCCCTGTCATGCACCCTGATCAACGGGGAGACTGCTTCTCCCTCTCCCTCTAATGCCCCAACCCTGCTCATGCTCTCTCTCTTTCTGTCTCTCTCTCTATTTCTCCAAAAATAAATAAATCTTGAAAAAATCTTCAACCAGTTTATTTAAATGAGTCCTCAAGTCTTCCCTCTTGGCATTTGGATGAAAAACAGACATCAGAGTAAATATATCTGTATTATATAATATATGAAACGTATGTTAGTGAAAATAAAGTAGAACTATAGAGAAGGGGAAGAGAGAGGATATGCACTGTCTCAAAATCCTTAAAAATAGGCATAAGCTCCCTAAAGTCAGAAACCAGCACCCAGCAGAATCAGACATCCCAGTGAAATATTTCCAGTAAAGTAACGAAGCCCTGCTTTTTTCTGGAACTCTAGAGGTAGCTTTCACTCTCCTGAAATCCGTTTTCTCGGAACACGTATTGGCATATGAGTTTTGTTCTTTATGATCTTGTCTTTGATTCTCTTCAGCCCCACAGATTTAGAAACCATCACATACAGCAGAGTGTCTGGTGTGCTGCTTTGGGCCAAATTCCCATCACTAAATACACCACCATATAATTTGCCACAAGAGAAAAATATCCTGCTTTTATAAGCCTGTTTCTGCCATGGGGTTTGAAAGTCATCATATGCATTATTTAATTTGTAATTTTTAAGGACAAGCTGAAGGAGAAATTCAGAAACTAAAGTCATGTCCATGTAGTGAGGGAGTGGTACAGCAGTTTAAAAATTAATCACTCTAACTTATTTGCTTCCATTAACTTCATCTAATAAAATCAATTTTTTTCATTCCATTACATGTAATTTTTGATTTCCAAGTTTGTTATCTCATGACCAAATTACTGTACATAAAAAACAAGGAACAGAAAACAATATGACTATTATTATGAGTGAACATAACGGCCCAGTTTCCATTCCAAGTGTTTGGCTGCAGTTGGAATAGAACCAAGAAACTTTTTTTCCTGTCAATTCAATATTGAATGTCCAGTCTATCTATTTAGTTTAAATATTAGATTTCATTGAAAAATCAGTAAATGTACTTGGCAAAAAGTCCAATAATATTAAAAACTAAAGAATAAAAACAAGCTTTCCTCCCACACTACACCTGTATTCCCTTCCTCCAGGGGCAACAACTGTTAACATTTCTGCCAATCCTTTCAGAAATTGTTTATGCTTACACAAGTGTGGCAGTTATAAATTCTCTCCACAAACTTGGGTATCAGAGAAATCAAGCTTTCTTTATTTTTTTCATTTCATTTTTCATTGTCATTTTTAATTTAATTTCATTTTCATTTTTAATTTAATTTCATTTTCATTTTAAATTTCTTTTTATTGTCCCCTTTCTACCAGTGGTGAAAACTTCATTTCAGTCACCCTTGGCTAACCCTCTCCCATTTTTTCTGATGTTGTAACGAAGTTTCAGAGGATTCATTGGTGCAAAGGCAGGGGTGGTATGAGGATGTACCTCTGGTCTCTTAATCATCTGTTGCTGCAGATACCCATGGCGTCTCCCTGTCTCATCTAGTCTTTGGTGACTGGTCCACACAGACAGCCTTTGTCCTTGTCCTAACCATCCCTTCAGGGCATGGATCTGTTTTGATCCTGGCTTGAGGGCAAGGAAACTGTTCTGTGGCTCCTGGACCTGGGCCATGAGCATCTTTGCAACGCTGTGCTCTGGTTTACTATCACGCAGCCAGGGTTCTTCTACTGCTCTGAAATGCAGAGCATAGAGTCCTTCTGCTCTTTGTTCCCCAAATAGCTCTGGGGCTCTGCTAGTGAATCGGCCCTGTTTTCCACCCCACCCCCCGCCCCAGACACTTCTGATTGCCTTGTTTGAATGAGAGATGACAAGTAAAGTTACAAATGAAGAGAAGAGTCCCCTCATAGGAATATAGTGAAGGCTCAAGCTTGTTGAGAGTGAGGTTCTCCTCTTCAACTTTGCCCTGATAATGGAACACACAAAAGTCTCCCTCTACACCACAGTGGTAACTTCATCAATTCGAATGTGCCACTGAATGCAAGGGAATGAGAGCAGTACCAACTTATCAGCACTACTGACAACTCTCCATTATCCTATCAAGTGTGTTCAATACGATTGCATTACCATGGCAGAAGTGACCAGGAGTGTATATTCATATAGAGACAATATTCCAAACTCCAAAAAAAGGGAGATGAGAAGAAAATGCTCATATAACTAAAGTTAGAAGAAGTTGAGGACCTACAAATATGTTTTATCTCATTAACATTTCACTTAAGCATTTACTACTTGTACGTCAACTATGCTTTCATAGTTCCTTTTTATAAATTAAACTATTTTAGTATGACCTAAACACTGCCAGTATTTCATATGAATGGAGCACAATTTTGTTTTTGTTTTATTAAAGGGAAACATAGCCAGTCCCCAAACTGGGGGCATCCCAGGTACCCATCAGCATGTGAATGGATAAACAGTGATATATCCATACAATGGAATACTACTTAGCAATAAAAAGGAGTGGATTTTTGTTAGTTGAAACAGCATGGTTTAATCTCAAAAACATTATGTTGAATGAAAGAAGCTAGACCCAAAATAGTTCTTACTATATGGTTCTACTTTAATGAAATCTAGGATAGGTAAAAATTATGTAAAGTGCTAGAAATTAGATCAGTGATCATTTTCCAGGATAGGGGATTGACTGGGAAAGGCAGGAGGAGATTTCTGAGAGTGACAAATGTTTTATATATATATCTTGAGGGGTGTGGGTCACATAGATGTGTGCACTTGTCAAAGCTTGTATACTTCTGTATATTTCACTGCAAATTTACCTCAATTAAAAAATTCAGCAATAATAAAAACAATGAGAAAATAAGAAAAAGGAGACATTATTGTTTCACTACTCACAGTTATGAAGAGTTCAGAAAGAGAGTTAAAGGAACTAGAAAGTGAATGATTTGTGAAAAATGACTTAAGTTTTCTTAAGTGTCTTTATCCTCCAAGCAGTTACAAAGTCAAGCAAGAATCCTTGTTTTGCTTAACAGATTATCCCTTTAATGCTTGTTTTCTGAAGATCACAGAAGGCATTTGGAGCTGTAATATCACTAGGCTCTGATGTTCTAGTAGGAAACGTGGGACTGTTAGAAAACATGATGATAAATGGCAACTCAACGACAACAGATGTTTCCCCTCCAGCACAATAATAATAGCAGAGCTGTCCTTTTCAGCAGAGACCAGGGAAGAACAGGAGTCAGTCCTCAAAAGAAGCATCTTAGATGAGTAAGTTGTGATGCTAACAGGGATATGAGACATCAGGAAGAAAGATGCAAATGAAGTTGTCTTGGATCCTCTGGTACATGAAGACCTCTGTCAATTGGTTTATCATACAGAAAGCCCCTCAGTTTATAGCTAAGGAAGCTAAAGCCATGGGTGGCATTGTGTAAGATTGCTTAAATCAAGAAGAGCCTAGAACAGTTCCATTTTTATCTGTAAAAGATCATAGTACAGAACTAGCGAAATGGAGATCACAGACTCTGCTGCATCTGGTATTCTCTTGAAAATACTAATTTATTGGAGCAATTATTCTGAAATAGAGCAAAAACATGGGTGATTTGGCTAATCACAGTTTATTTTCTTTGAGAAAAAAGAATTATCTGAACAAAGACTATAAAGAGCTTGAGGTTTTAGGATGAGGGAGGTAAGTTATTCTAGCTAGGGATTTTCAGTGATTAAAAGCTTAGTCCATAAGAGAAAAGAAGTCAAGCAAGCAGTAAAATTGCTTCATAGTTCATTGGTATGTTGGAGCCACCATCCTCCCCCAAGAAAAAACAAAAACAGAGAGGACTCCATTTAGTAGCCAAGTGTGAGAACAGCAATGTAAGTGATTTCCAAGAATCAGAAAAAAATTAGACTGATGAACAGTGTCACTGGGAAGGAAACTGGATAAAAGTCCATCTACTTTGCTCACTGTCCGGCAGGCCCATGGGCAGTAAGCCTGGAAGACAGCTCTGGGAGTAGGGGAGGACCAACCAGGGACCCCCAGCACCGTGTGGTACTGCTGGAGGATTTCTGGGGGTGGGGCTCGTAATGGTGATCATTTAGAAGACAGATGACTTCATAGACTTACCCAGTGTAACACAGAGCATAAACCTTACATTTTATTTTCAAGACCAAGAGAGATCATGGAATAGATAAGAATAGTCAGGCTAAATAAATCTTTTTTCTGATGACATGCCTTTGCCAGAACCTCTAATAAAACCATGTATTTGTGAGTTATGTAATAGGTCCGATATTCTGATCTTAGGTGCATCTTTCTCTACTTTTTTTCTCATTTCCTCCCTCTTGACTTCTTCACCTCTTCCCACTCTTTTTCACTCTTTCTTCTCTTTTGTTAATAACTTTTTTCTCTTATGACAAAACTCTCCTCTCGCCTTCCTCTCCTGCTTCTTTCCCCCTCCTTTCTCTTCTTTTCTTACCATGATGTCATTGCTCTGGGGAAAAGCTTCATCTACAATAGAAAGGTTAACCAGGAGGTGTCCTACCAATAAAGTAAGGTGTGAATCTTGAGGCTTATTATTTCCTTCTTTAATCTCTGTTTTAGATGACAGAAGTAAGAGCTCATTCAATGGAATTAAATGTCAAGTACATTTGAAACAAGGAAGAAAATACTTCTTCAAGCAGCATGTAGTAGAATTCACCATAGTAGGAGGTCAGAATATTGCATGCAGTAGTAGGGTATTAGAAGGCTTATTTTCAACCCAAATAATATTTGTCATTGTACCTGTTAACAAAGGAGAGATCAAAATTTAAAACTCCCTAGTGAAATAAAAAGAGTTCTCTTACCTACCTCAGTGAGAAGTAATGAGGATGAGCCATAAATGGGGTTTGTCATTTTCACATTTAGGCCATGTGTTAGCTTTTTAGAAAAAAAGTATGACATCGTTGAAGGTGATATTATTCTTAGTCTTATAGAGTGAACTTTCCTTACTGTTTTTCTAAAACTATTCCACGTTTACAAAGAGAATAGAGTTTTTCTTAATCTTTCACGAGAAAATAGTTATGCCCTCTTCATTATGAAACATTGTCTATTATAAAATACAGTCAAAGGTTGAATGTTCTGGCTGTTGAGTTTGAATGGAAAGCACAAGGAGCTCCGGTGTCTCCAGAAGCAGTCAACTGATTGCCCAGCTACCAAATGCCCCTCAGGGTTCTATTTGCTTTGGTGGATTCATGAGTCTCATATTTGGCCTTGCCTTACAAACTCACACATCAGATTTTGTCAGACATGCAGTATGAGCAGTTCCTGAGAGAAGAGCCATGTTATCCTTGGGGTCAAGAGATTTTTCTTTTCTTTTTCTTTTTCTAATTTAAAATTCTTTTTCTAGTCGATACGAATATTAAAATTATTTTAATATCTCCATTCAGAAATGCTGGTAAATACACAATTCCAATTCGTAGAATGCTAGATTGCTGCTTTGCAGCTGAGTCCCAGACACTGACTTTTTCAGAGGCAATAAATTCTGGAGAGATAGTCCGATGTCCTCAATCTTGGGGACAAACGGCATGTATCTCAAATGAGAATTTGATGATAACTGATTGTCAGTAGTTTCCAGGTGATTAACTTGTCTCAGCAGAATGCCTGACTAAAGGCAGAGTGATTTCACTCTGATCTAAAAAGAAGAATGAGCCATGTAATTAGATTGCTCTTGAGAAAATAATATTTCAATTATTTATTTATCGTTATGAGGATGATATCACCACCAACCATTCATAAATCTCCTGTTGTGTGAAGGAGCCAATTTTCTCATTAATCCTCCTCCTCTTTTCTGTATCCTGAAAGCCCAATGTGTGTCACTGCATTACATGGGGACCACATACTCCAGGGACGTTTCACTTCAGCTTCCCCTATGCCTACCAAATGGGTGGTTGGCATGTTTTCCAGCCTAATAATTTTTCAATCAGGATTGAAAGCATAATTACACCTTCTGAAATATACTTTCTACAGTATAAATGCACATCACATAGAATTCTTTATCCCAAACACAGCCACCTAAATAATAAAAAACAAAGGTAGAGAACTGACATCAAATAACAAGTGTCAAATTGCCAAGGAGCTTGATATGGTGAAGAACAAAACCTTCGTTCAAAGCATTTTTTTTCTTTTCCCTTTTTAATTCTTTTCCCTTTTTCTTTTGTTTGTGGTTTGACCCTACATATAGGGTCAACAAGTACCTGACTTTATGTTTACTGATTCTTTTATGTTTTTTAGTGAAAAAACAAGAGATAGTTTCTATGTATAAAATAGTGATGAATTCTATCTAAGGTTGTACATAAGCAAAAGAATATTGAATTTGATGAGGTACTTTAGTAGAATTCATTCTTTTTTTTAAAGGTTTTCTTTATTCATTTTTTTATTTTAATATTTTCTTTTTTTATATATGTGTATTGTTTTTATTGGCATTCAATTTGCCAACATATAGTATAACACCTAGTGCTTATCCTGTCAGGTGCCCCCTTCAGTGCCCATCACCCAGTCACCCCATCCCCCCACCCACCTCCCCTTCCACTACCTTTAGTTTGTTTCCCAGAGTTAGGAGTCTCTCATGTGTTGTCACCCTCTCTGATTTTTCCCACTCATTCTCTCTCTTTTCTCCTATAATCCCTTTCACTATTTTTTGTATTCCCTGTATAAGTGAAACTATATACTGATTGTCCTTCTCTGGTTGCCTCAGCATAATACCCTCCAGCTCCATCCATGTCAAAGCAAATGGTGGGTATTTGTCATTTCTAATGGCTGAGGAATATTGTATATATATATAGATGACATCTTCCTTATCCATTCATCTGTCGCTGGACACCAAGGCTCCTTCCACAGTTTGGCTCTTGTGGACATTGCTGCTATAAACATTGGGGTGCAGGTGTCCCAACATTTCACTGCATCTGTATCTTTGAGGTAAATACCCAGCAGTGCAATTCCTGGGTCATAGGGTAGCTCTCTCTTTAACTCTTTGAGGAACCTCCACACAGTTTTCCAGAGTGGCTGCACCAGTTCACATTCCCACCAACAGTGCAAGAGGGTTCCCCTTTCTCCACATCCTCTCCAACATTTGTTATTTCCTGTCTTGTTAATTTTCACCATTCTCACTGGTGTGAGGTGGTATCTCACTGTGGTTTTGATTTGTATTTCCCTGATGACCAGTGAAAATGCGGGGCATTTTCTCATGTGCTTGTTGACCATATGTATGTATTCCTTGGAGTCGAGTTCATTCTTAAAATGTCCTATGAAGTCCATGACATTTTTCTTATTTCTGTACATTTTCATTAACAAAACAAAATCCTTTTATCAAATTAAAAAAAAAGAACTTTTAAGAGAAGTCATAGTAGCTTTTAAAAATAGACTCTAAACCAAAAAGAATGACAAACATTTTTTTAAATGCAAATTGTTTTTATAGAATTGGAGTTCTTTCCTCTTATTTTACTGACTATGTTCAAGTGGCATTGGAAGAGTGTTGGACAAGGAGTCAGGGAATCTGAATTCTAGTTCTGTTCTATCATTTGTAAAATGGGGGTGACGAGACTCAGTGATATTTCAGATGCACTCTAACTTGAACGTGCAATGATCTGTAACTCTAGTAATAGATAAGCTTCATGTGGAACCTAAGCATGTGATAAATGGGTTCAGAGAGGGCTTAATAGATTCAGGCTTTGCATGATCTTTGGGGATAGCAAGCCTTTTCCTTAAAATGTCTTTTAATCATACTGTTCATAATGGAATATATTTAGAGGTATGCAGTTCATATGATGTGCCATGGTATTTGTCAAGATTCTTATGTTGTTTTTCATAGTGGGGAAAAAGGAAAAGAAGGGGGGATCCCTGGGTGGCTTAGCGGTTTAGTGCCTGCCTTTGGCCCAGGGTGCAATCTTGGGGTCCCGGGATCGAGTCCCATGTCGGGCTCCTGGCATGTAGCTTGCTTCTCCCTCCTCCTGTGTCTCTGCCTCTCTCTCTCTCTCTGTCTATCATAAATAAATAAATATTTAAAAAGAAAAAAAGGAAAAGAAGGAGGGAGTTTCCTTAGATTAGAGAAATCTTCAGTATTACTTTAACTATTAGGCATAGAAGTAATTCATTTCTAATCCTTAGCCTGGAAGGTAACTTTCCTTTTTAAATTGAAAAACAAAAATCTGTTTAACTGGATTAGTTAAAACTTTCTTCTTCCAACCAGTCTCTGAAAAATATGCTACCTAACTTGACAAAGCCCATCATTTTCCTGAGAAAATTCAATCATTAGGCCACAGTTTAAATGTTAGGAACAAACAGCACCTTTTTAAAAAATGTATTGAAGTATAATTGACTTACAATATTATATTAGTTTCAGGTGTACAACACAGGGACTCGACAATTCTATATATTACTGAGGTTCACTGCGATAAGTTACCACCTGTCACCATACAACATTATAACAATAATATTGACTATATTTCCTATGCTTACTTTTCATCCCATGACCTATTTTATAACTGCCTTTTTTTCCTCTGAAAGCCTGAAAAAAAATTGCACTGCTTATCATCCTGCAAATTGAAACCTTACTGAGTTATTAAGAATTATTCTTCATAAAGGAAGAATAAGATTGTAGACAATTAATATTCTTCAGAGAGTGCATCCATTGGGGTTAAGCACCTAGTTCTACTCATCCAAATCAAGTTGTTAGATGCAGAGGCATTCTGGGGAAGAGAGGAAGATAGGACTTTAAGAGCAATTAGGTATTGTTTTATATCCTGTGGTGATTGAGCAATTACTTTTCTTGGCATTTGGATATTTGTTTACATCTGTAGATTTTCAAAACTCACCTTCTCAGAATCTGACATAGATCATTTTTTCTTCTGGGAAGCCAGTGAGCACTGGTTGTCTTTGTACTGTCTCGTCTCCATCAGGATCATTGTTTCATGATGAAATTATGATTTGCTTTTCCTTTCTGCCTTTTCCTTTCTGATAATCATTGTTTTGTGATGAAATTATAATTTGTCTTTCCCTTTCTTTTTTTATATGCACAGTATTACAATGCTCAACTTTATAGAAGAAAAATGCAAGGAGGGTCATATTATAGAGTCACTATTAGGAGAGTCACCTTAATGAGCAACACAGATTTTTAGGAACAGAAGTGAACCAACTGCCTATAATCATGGAGAAAAGGAGATAGGAGAGAGATTTTTTACCTCCAGATTGCTGCACATTGAAAGGTCATGATGATGGTTAGAGCTCTCCAGAAACCAGACTAAAGGCAATATGATTGATTGCTCCCTCAGGATCCATTCTTGGACCTCTTCTCCCTTCTCACTTCCCTCTCTCCTGATTCCCATACACTCCTATGATTTCAACCATATCTTAAACTATCATGTCAGTGATGATCTTCTTTCTCTGACATTCAGGTACATATAAGCATTGTCAGCTGGTCACCTCCAGTTATGGGCAGAACCAGAGAGCAGTCTGTAATTCTCTAGGGATATGCTGTCTAATATGGCAGCCTCTAGTCACATACAGCTGTTGAGCACTTAAAATGTGACTAGACTGAATTGAGATGATGTACTATAAGTATAAACTACACCCTACAATTTGAAGACTTGGTATGAAAAAAGAATGTAAGCTATGTCACTAATAATTTTCCATTAATTAATTATATGTTAAAATATAATGCATCTAATGGATTATATAAAACATAATTAAAACTAACTTACTTGGTTTTTTTAACTTTTATTTGTTTAAAGATTTTATTTATTTGAGAGAGAAAGAGCACACTTGTGTGAGCAGGGAGAAGGGGCAAAGGGAAAGGGAAAGCTGAGCAGGGGGCTAGGTGCAGGGCTTGATCTCACAATCCAGATGCTTAACCAAGTGTGCCACCCAGGTACCTCCCTTTTTACTTTTAAATGTTGCCATTAGAAAGTTGAAAATTACATATATGGCTTACATTACATTTCTATAGAATAGGAATATTCTAGAATATGCCCACTCTTCCCCATCTCTACCCCATTTGGGGGCACTATCATGTCTTACTTGTGTTACATCAGTAGTCCTGATTTTTCTACCTCCAGTCCATCATTTGCTAGAGTAATTTTACTAAGAGTTGGATTTGTATCATGACTTTGGAAATAGAATAGAGAGTTTGAATCCCAGTTCTATCATTTCTAAAGTGTATAACTTTGGACAGTTATTTAATATTTCTAAATCTCAGTTTGAACATCTCTAAATGGGGGCTAAAAATGGAGGGAGGAAGGTTTATATGAATTTATTGAGGCATTGTTTGTAGAGCTAGTAGCATAGCACCTATCACTTTGTAAATGGTGCATGAGGCCTTCCATGAACTGGTTCCCACTTTCGAGCCCATCCTACACCATCCTTCTCTAGGTACCAGTATCGTTCTAGTCACACTCACTCACTGAAATGGCAGCTCTTCTCATGTGTCATAATCTGTGTCCTTTGTGCCCTATTACACCCTTACTTTTCTTCCTTGCTTGAGTAACTCCCAGTCCTCCTTCAGGACCAGTTCTGGGACCACCTCCTTTGGGAACTTTGCCTTCATCCTCAGTCTGAATTAGGTACCATAATAACCAGTGCAGACTCCTGTTATAAAGAGTAAGCATCTATGGAAAATGTGATGGGTTTTGAAATTAGCAAGCCCAGGGCCAGACTGCAGCCCTGTCACCCTCGCAACTATGTGGCTTGAGCAAATAAATGTTAAACTTCTCTGAAGCTCAGTTTTCTGGTTAGTAAAATGAGGATGCTGACAACTATCTTATAGAGAAGTCTGAGAGATTTAAATGGGCTTTAGAATATCTGACTCATAAAAGAAGGCATGAATAGCTCTCATGGCATTGGCACCCTATGTTGCAATTGAGTACTTATTTCTCTGCATCTTCTGTAGTGTACACTCCTGAAGAAAATGTCACTGTTTTATTGGTCTTTGACCTCAGTGCCTGTAGGTCCTTAACACAAGTTTGTTATTTACAAGAATGAATTAATGAATGATGAATGAATAAATAACACATTGGCAGCTTTATGTATGTTGCATTCGACCACCCAGAGCGATGGGCATTCAGGATAAATTCTAATAATTTCTCAGACTGTGAGACATTCAAGCAAAGGACATTTAAAAGACGTTGGTTGAAAGTTGATGGATTTGCTCCATCAATCGTTATTGAAGCCATTGTTCTTCCAAATAGCAGCAACCCAGTGAGTAATTCTAAATACATGGTCATTCTAAATCTTTACATTCAACAGGGTACCAATGCTTTTATGAATTTTATTTTGTTTCTGGATCTATAGCACAACGAAGAAAAACAAGGTCTGAAAGGGTTGTTGAGCCAAATGGGGAGAAGGGCTCTTACCTATTTGCTTTTTTTTCTTGAACTTTCTGGCTTTTTAACTCCTGTTACCAGGTCATGATCCTAGGGTCCTGGGATTGACCCTCACATTGAGCCTGTTTATCCCTCTTCCTCTCCCTCTGCCTGTCACTCTGCCTATTTGTGCTCTCTTTCTGTCAAATAAATAAAATCTTTTAAAAAATAAAATAAATTTTAAAAGCTGTGGGAAGGAGAATGTATTGTTTTTCTGATACACAGTTGATTTGGAGACTGCTAATCAATACTTATAGATAGAATGGTGATTGCTATGGGAATCCAACATCAAGCCTCAGACTTCATATCAACAATGATGCATTTATTATTAATTATTTAATCTGGTTGTTTGCCTTGTATTTTTAAAATTGAAGTAGAGTGGACATATAATATATTAGTTTCAGGTATACAACATAGTTACTCGACATTTATAGACATTACAAAATGTATCACTATGATAAGTATAGTTACTATCTGTCATCACACAAAGTTATTGCAGTAGTAAGGACTGTATTTCCTATGCTGTATCTTATATCCCTGTGACTTATTTATTTTATAAACTAGCGGTTTGTACCTTTCAATTCCCTTTGCTTATATCATTCCTCCCCACCCCATGGCAGCTGCCAGTTCTCTATTTATTTATCTCTTTTTGTTTGTTTCTATTTTTTTAAGAATCCACATGTAAGTGAAATTATATGGTATTTATCATTTTCTGTCTGACTATTTCCCTTACCATAATACCCTATGGTCCATCTGTGTAGTCACAAATGGTGAGCTTTCATTCTTTTTTATGGCTCCATAATATTCCTGTGTGTGTGTGTGTGTATGTGTGTGTGTAACATCCTCCTTATCCATTTATTTATTGATTGATTGATTTATTGATGAATGATGCCTCATCTTTGCTATCATAAATAATGCTGCAATAAACATAGTGGTATATTTATCTTTTTGAGTTAATATTTTTGCTTTCTTTGGGCATATATCCAGAAGTAGACTTACTGGTTCATGTGGTATTTCTTTTTTTAATTTTTTGAGGAACATCTATACTGTTTTCCATAAAGATTGAACCAATTTACATCCCCACCAACAGAGCACAGTGGTTCTTTTTCCACATCCTCACAAACAATTGTTATTTCTTGTCTTTTTGATTAGCTATTCTGTCATATGTGAAGATGATAGCTCTTTGTGGTTTTGCTTTGCATCTCTCTGATGATTAGCAATATTGAGCATCTTTTCATACATCTGTTGGCCCTCTATATGTCTTCTTTGGAAAAATGTCTATTCATATCTTTTGCCCATTTTTAATTGGATTATTTAGATTTTTGGTGTTGAGTTGTATGAATTCTTTATATATTTTGGGGATCCCTTATCAGATATCATTTGCGAATATCTTCTTCCATTAGGGAGGTTGTCTTTTTGTTTTGTTGATGGTTTCCTTTGCTCTGAAAAAGCTTTTAAGTTTAATGGTAGTGCCAGTAGTTTATTTTTGCTTTAGTTGCCCTTGCCTAAAGAGACTGATCCAAAAAATATTGCTAAGACCCATGTCCAAGAGTTTACTGCCTATATTTTCTTTTAGGAGTTTCATGATTTCAGATCTCACATTTAGGTCTTTAATCAGGTTTAAGTTTATTTTTGTATATGATATAAGAAAGTGTCCCTGTTTCATTCTTTTGCATGTAGCTTCCCTGTTTTGAAAAGACTCTTTTCCATATTATGTAATCTTGCCTCCATTGTCACAGATTAATTGACCATAAGTAAGGATATATTTCTGGGCTTTCTGTTGTGTTCTGTGGATATATATATCTATTTCTGTTCTATTATCATATTGTTTCAATTAGTATAATTTTGTTGTGTTTCTTGAAATTTGGAATTGTGATACCTCCAGCTTTGTACTTCTTCCTCAACATTGCTTTGGCTATTTGGAATCTTTTTGTGATTCCATATCAATTTTAGGATCATTTGTTCTAGTTGTGTAAGAAATACTGTTGGTATTTTAGTAGGGATTGCATTGAATCTATAGATTGCTTTGATGAGTACATACATTTTAACAATATTTATTTTTCTGATTCATGAGCACAGTATATCTTCCCATTTATTTGTGTCATCTTCAGTTTTTTTCATAAATGTTTTATTGTCTTCACAGTACAGGTCTTTCACCCCTTTGGTGAAACTTATTCCTAAGTGTTTTGTTCTTTTTGATGCAATTGTAAATGGAATTATTTTCTTAATTCTCTCCCTGCTAGTTTCATATTAGTTTTTAGAAATGCATTGGACTTATGTATATTAATTTTGTATGCTACAATTTTATGGAGTTAATTTGTTGGTTCTGATAGTTTTTGGTAGAGTCTTTGGGGTTTTCTATGTATAGTGTCATGTTATCTGCAAAGAATGACAGTTTTACTTCCTCCTTACCAATTCAGATGTCTTCTTTTTCCTTTGTCTGATTACTATGAGTAGGCTTCTTAGTATTATGTTGAATAAAAGTGGCAAGAGTGGGCACTCTTGTCTTGTTTTTTATCTTGAAGGAAAATCTTCCAGCTTTTCACCAATAATGAAGATTTTAGTTTACAGTCACTGGATGAAAATGGCAGATAGCCATTGTGAAGGTTGAACATGTTTAAAATTTTTCTCTGTCAAAGTTGATGTTTCTCTGAAGTCATTTCACAATGACTTGGAGGCTAAATAATCCTCGTCACTAAGTAAAAACCCCACTATAATTTTGTGCTACTTCTCTGAGCTTTTATAACAATCACATCCCCTGAAAAAAATTAATATACAATTTAAAGATAGAGAAACAGTAATAATTCGTGTAATAGGTTCTTTCTGGGGAAAAAAAAAACAACTGGGATACCAGTTCTGGATGAAAATGGTGAAAATCTGTAATAATAAAGATAATAATAATAGCTAACACACTAACACATCATGTTAGCTATGTGTAGGTACTATTCTAAGACCTCAAGTCTTAATAATAGTACTGTTTATGAGGCTGTCTTATATCCCTTCATTCATTCAACAGATGTTTGTGGAATACAACATGCCAGGCATAAAACAGTGAAGAGAGCTGTTTGTCACCTTTATGAAGCTACTATTATGTCTCTTCTAATGTCAAAGGTTTTTTTTTAGAAATTTGCTTCATGGTAATCAAGAGAAGATTTCAATTTCTTAATTAAGATTTGTGATGCTATTAGATACTAGCATTTTAAATTCCGTATCAGAAATTATTCTCTGTTTATTCTTAAAAAAAAAAATCAAAGGTTCTTGACATTACTGATTGGCTTATATGGGAACACAGCTCAAAAGAATAATACCAATCACTTAATCCATGCAATTCACATGTAGGAAATACTTAATCTTTATTTACCAGTTTTTACTTATTTACTGTGCTTCTGCTTCTTGGCTTTGTTTTGATATCTGGTATCTTTTCCCACTTTCGTCTTCTTCCTCCCTGAATGGGAATTCTGACTCCCTCTTTCTCTGAAATTAGCAAACAGTTGAAAGGGTAAAATACAGTGATCATGAAAACAAAGGGCTTACTGCCCTTTCCTCAATGTTTGGCACCTAGAATGTGAAAGTCTGAAAACGTCCTTTCTGCATGAAATATAGCTCTCATGTGGTTTGCGGTTCAGATGGAGGAAACATAGATTATCCTTTCTATGTGTTAGGTATGTAACGATTGTAGGTTGAGATGTCATGATGCAGAGCATTGTGTTGCTGTAAATATGCAGAGTCAAATCCAGAATTTCTATACCTTCAGTTTCTACTAAAAGCATGAATAAATTTATTTTTGACATTCTGTCCTAAGATTGTATTGACCACTTCATTTTGCAGTAATAAAAAAGCAGCTAATTAAATTATTTTCAAGGTTAATGTATCAATTCAGTATCCAAAATTTGCTTGATTTAGAATTTGTATATATTTCATATTAATATGTACACTAAATATAAGCTGATTCCATTATTTTTAGCATGGTATATTTTATAGACATTCAGATTTATTTGAGGACTGTAATTTTAAACATTTATACTTAAACAACTCAAGAGAAAATTAAAATTTGTAAAGCATCTTTTGTTTTCAGAGTTACAAGTGTTTATTAAGTGTGTATTACTTTTTATCATTAATATTTGCAAACATCCTTATATTGGATATGGTATGTATGTATTATATGTAATTACTAGTAATAATACCATCTGCCATTAAGTGCCTACTAGGAGATTGGTTCTGTACTCTTGTGTTTCATGCACTCTCTCATTTAATCTTCATGACAACTATGAGAGATTTAGGTCAATATTATTACCCTCATTTTATAGGCGAGAAAACCAAAACTTTGGGCTATTAAATAACTTACCCAGCATGGCGAGTGACTGAAAGAATTGGGATTGAAGTTCAAGTCTTTCTGGTTTCGTGTTTCATAAACATGTCACAATACAAAAAACCATAACCTTCCTAAAAATGTTGATTTAAACTGAAAAACAGTGATTTACATCTTTCCTTACCTGAGCAATAGACCACTTTGTGCTACATAATTTTCAGACTGGGGGTGTGTTCTCTGATCCCACAGGGTTGAATGTAAGAACTGTGAGACCGGAGAACAGTGTGGTGCAATTATGCATGGCAATGCTGTCACCTTCTGTGAGCCATATGGTCCGAGAGAATTGGTAAGTACATGCTATTTATGTACATTATTCCAAATACACTGTCTTTATGGAGCTTTTTGCCAACAAAAGGTTCTTTTATGCTCTTAAAAGCCATATGAAATTTTTCAGTATTACTTTTATTATGAATCCTATTATAAGTATCTCAAAATTGGGAGCAGTGGTTTTATACTTTATTTTCAAATGGAAGAATAAAGAATTCAGTAATAAAATGGGCAGCATCAATGGATACACATGGTGCATCATTGTAATCAGATGGCTTTTAAAAAAATAAGGGTATGACGTACATGTGACACATATGACACACAGATATATATATCATATTTAAATAATTTATGGCTTTATAAGTTCTTGTATAAAACTCCACTTTTAACCATCTTGTATTCTCTTTGCAAGCCAAAAATGTCAGATGAGTAACTCTATCACATTATTTCAAAACTTTTTGTTCTAAACACAAAGGAACTTCACTGAATTTTTTTTAAAAAGCTAAAGTGCACTGAACAAAATAGTTTTGAACAAATTTTGGGTTATGCCAAATTGTTTAGGAGCAGGTTACTTTCCCTTAATTTAGACTGATTAGACTTTGCTTGCCAAAGATAAGTTCTTGGATTGCATGGAAAATGAAACATGAACATTCTAAATTAAAAGTGATGAAACCACCAGCCATCAGCATTGCAGCTAATGAGCCTTTTGTTGTTATTTGGTTCTGGCAGAAAGACTACATTTCACATTCTTGAAAAAGGATATAAAAGCAATTGTTCTACTCTTGGCTCAATTTCTTTGCAAGAGATGTTCTACTTACAGCATCACAGCATCTTTTATGCTCTGCTTTTCTGATTTTCAGTTTGAGCTTCAGTGCTGCTTTTTTTCTCCCACATCTTCCTTATCATGGGGCTTTTAGGTAACAGGTTGTATTTTTCAGCCCTACATCACACATTGTGTTTCAAATTCATTAACTTTAAAAGTGGCCAAAAGACTGGCTTCCACATTACAAAAGGGAGAAAGACTAGCTAGGCAATTAAAAGAAGATTTAGTTATCAAAGTGAAAGTCAATTAATTTTTATAACATGGTTCTTATTTTATGCTGCTTGAATACCCCTTTCATGGCAATGGATACATTTAATTTATTAAAGATACGAGCTGCAGAACATTGATAAATTGAAGAGTTTTTAGCTGAAATTAGAACACAAACAGAATTAATTGGATGCAAATTAAAATAATAGGTGCTCATAATTCAAGTCTCACAAGGTGTTATAATATTCCTGCAGACAAATGTGACTCTGGTAGTGAAGTTCTTCTTGAAAAAATAAATTTGCTAGCACATTTTACATAATGTACCATGAGCGAATTAAATGATCTATAAACCTTAAAATAAAATAAAACTTTAATTAATTAAGCTTAGAATAAATGCCCTTTTTTAGAATGTTCTCCCATTCAGTAATATTTCTGGAAATGCTTGGCAAGTTGTTTTTTGTTTCTACTGGTAAATAAGAAATAAACAAATCTAAAAATATAATGCCAAAGTTCATATTTCTATAGCATAAAATCTTAAGTATCTAGTTTATTGGACCCATGTATATTTTAATCTTATTTTCACTGTTCCTCAGTTTATTTAGCATTAGAGTTTTTGTACCCAAATGGACTAGTTTTGATTTTTTTTCTATAATTAATGTGAAATTAGCCTTTCAACTAAAACCAAAATACTCAAAGTAATTTCCTTCATCCAAGAAAGAAAAAAAAAGACATATGTAGATTTCCATTCCCATCATAAGTATGAAGGATTGTGTTGTGGACTCCAAGGAAATAAAGTGAAGATATAGGAATAACATGCACATTTTACACACTGCCAACTTCTAATTTTCAATCATTTTTATGCTGCGTTGGTGTTTCAGGAGCAAAAGTATATATTGTACCCAAGTTGTGTTTACAGAAGACAGATCAACTAAATGAAAAGGAAGGTATTTAGTTGTCAGTTCACAATTCTTAGGAAAATTCAAATATTTGCTTGGCGCTCAAGACTGGATGCAGTCAAAACTGTTGTGCCTGAGACTGATGAAAGGTAGCAGCCCTCCAAACATTACTCTTTAACAAATCTGCCTTCTTATATTTCATAAATTCAATTTTTGCTGAAGTTGTGAAACAGAGGATCACAGGCAAAGAATTTCCGTAAGCCTAATGCAATATCTTCCATAATGTCAGCAAGAGCATTTCCATTTTGTGAATTCAATCACATGGCATTTTACTTCAATAAAAGCCAGAGTACGTGAGAGGCAGCATCTGCTGTCACTTGGGCACACCATGCATTTATGTTTCAGCTGCTGCTGTGCTGCAGCCCTCACACGTTTTATTTAACTCAGTAAGATCTCCATATTTTGAGGGATGATACCCTAACTTTATTCATTTTGCTGATCTAAAGTGAAGGTGATGAGGAATCCATTTATCTATTCCTTTAAGAGAAAATGTGCTCCCTCAGAGCATGAAAGTTGGTTATGTGACCCCCTGTTGTTGTTATTGTTGTTTTTAAGAAATTACTTGTTGAGTTATTCTCATATATTTGGAAATGTATTTTAGTTGCAAGGAGAAGTTTGGGCTAAAACAGGATCAAGTCCCCAAAAATTTTGCAGGGAAGACGTACAGAATCAATAGCCTCACCTATAGTGAGTTCATATTCATTTTGTGATTGTACTAATTTTCTATGATTTGGAGTCTATTTGATAATTTAAGACCACTGAAATTTGATAGGAGAAAAATTCTGTCACACATTCATAATCGCTGTATTATTTATCAAAAGCCATGTAAAAGGTCTTTCATTTTCAGAATGTTAGATGTAAAGACTTAATAACTTTGCAAACTAAAATTACATATGTGAACTCAAGGCTAACAGCTAATTTATAGGACCCAAATGTAAACATAGGTCAACAGACTTTATAGGCAGTGCTTCCTATTACTTTTTTCTCTTCGTCTTTCCTATTCCTTCTTGTAGCCAACACTTTTACTAATGAGCTATAGGAGTAAAGGCAAAGAAATGACGGTTAACCATTCTATCAGTCCTTAGCGTCCCTGGTGGAGAAAATAAAATTGTAGAATCAATGACTAATCTAGGTCCAGGGTCACTCACTCTCAGTAAGCACATGTAATTTGAAATTTGGCCAAATTCCAAGCAACTTACTGTTTGCTAGTGGTGGTCATGTCTGTGGAATTTCATCATGCAGGTGACATAGCATCATTTATTCCACCAGCAGGATAAGTAACTCAGACTCTCTAGTCTGTTTCATGCACTACCTTAGCCATAAGCATGCTGCTTTTAGTTTATAGGAAACCATTGTTTCAAAGAACTTATATTCAGGAGAGTTTCATGATTCACCTGGGAATCTACTCAATTATATAAAATCAGAGGTGGAAAGAACATTCATTCAATTTATGTGAAAACTTTAAAATTTTTCATGTACCTCTTTGGACTGTAAGATCAACTTATCCAAGTGGAAAACTCATGAGGACAAATAATTGAAGTTACTGTAAAAATTATGGGGAAAAAAAACCCAGATGCCTTTTAAAAGAATCTTGAAAAGGAGCTAGTATCCTAGTTATTTAAAGAAAATTATCTCAGTGCATTTTTCTCTAATGACTCTGGTTGAGGGGAAGAGAGCAGGAAACAGGGCTTTGGGCATGGTGGGCCAGTTTTCTTTTAGCAGATAATCTGTGATAATGAGGGATTGAAATTAAACAGAATTTCCTCTGACACCCTGACATCAGTGATTTTTGCTATATTTAAAATCAATTAGGAGCTGGTATTTAACAATTTGTAAACTATTTCTCTTGACCTCCCCTCTTTTACCTGCTTCCTCATGAATTTTAAAGTCACATATTTAAAGCATACATTCAGTCATCTTTCCAAATTGCACTGTAGAAATGGGGAGCATACCTCTGATCTTTGGATACTCACAGCACGGCTGAATTCTGGCAAAACAAGATGCTTGCTCACTCGTTTTCCCAGTAGTTTCCACAGCACTTCATCAACTGGCTATTTCCTGACCCTTTCGCAGTTGTGGACTCCAGCACATGGGAGCCAATAACATGCAGGGATAAATCTAAGGATAATATTATGACATATAAGAAGCAGAAGTAAGACTGCCTACTGGTTTTACCATGGTAAAAACCCAGTTGTACCCTTTATAATTTACAGACACTGCATGGGAGGCATCCCATACATTAGCTTACAGGGCCAGGAACCCAACAAGAGAGTCATTGAAAATGAGAACCCTAATTCTCATCCCATTTGAGCGGTATAGGTCAAAGTCACTGCTCCACAAAATAAAGAAATACTTTATTAAAGTTAATTTTTTTTCAAATTAAATAAGGTACCATTCCTCTTTCAGAAGGGGGAAAATTGTTGAAGGATGCTTCTTCATGAGATTTAAAGGAAAGTGGTAGAAATGTGTTGGAAGGATATTTCTAGACCCCTTAATTATGATTACTTCTTTTGGAGAGGTAACAGTTTTATTGAGAAATAATCCACATATTCCACAATTCATTAATATAAATATAGAATTAAAGGCTTTGAGTTTATTCACAGAATGAAGCACTCATTTACCACAATCAACTTTAGAACATCTCATTGTCCCCTATCAAAGTGCTATACCAATTAGCTGTTTATTTCTATTTAGTTTTCAGGATAATCTTGTTCTCATCATTTGCTTTTAATTTACCTCCCAGTTTTTGTTTTGGAGCCTTTTGATGGCATTCGCTTTGGGCTCTAGACCCGTTGGTGTAGGATGGAGGGGAGGTTGAAGGGAAGTGGAGGAGCCTGTGTTAAGTGCCCTCACAAGACTACCGGGCAGATCACACTAAAAATGGTTTTCAACAGGACCCTGAGACATGTGCCTTGGAGTGCCTACATCAGGATCTTTCAGCCTTATTTCCCGCAGGGCACCATGAAATGCATCTAGGTTCAGACATACCGATGAAAATAAGCTAACCACCAGATAAATACAACCTCTCTTTATGGCTCCTTTCTTTCCTTCCTCCTCCTGTCTTTCTGTCTTGTCTTATTTTGGTATATTCCTTTTTCTAGATTACCACAGGCCTTAATACAACAACTGCCTCTGTCCTCCAATTTTCCATTGGTAAGTATTTTTAGCAATTATAGCAATTTAGCTTGGAAGTGTTTGTTTTAATCATAGTGTCCCATCCAGATTCTAGTGCCAAATGCTTTTAGATTTGGAGAAGAGTCTGTCTTAGCTTTGCTGTAAATAACATGTAAAACATTTTTTCAGTGAAATTAAAAATTGTAAATGCTGCATTCTGTTCTCACTTCTTTCCAGCAGGGAGCGGTATTTAAGAATGATATAGATAATCCAAAATGTTTTAAAGTGACTTATGTATGGATTTTGAATGCTTGCGATGAGACTCTTAGGGCAGAATTACCTTACTGGTTGTGTTTTGCTCAGATTAGGATTGAAATATGTTAAATTTCCTGCAATTTTATTGGCTGGTAGTGAAAGAGATAATTATTGTTGCCTGAGAGAAACCAATTAGGGCTTCATGTCTGACATAAATAGTCTGTTTAATTCAGACATGGATAATTTTTAAATGACTGTATCTGGCAATATTTCTTTTAAGTGCTTTTACATTAGAGCTAAAAATTTCTACCCCAAAATAAAGAGCCTCCCAATCAAGTGTGTTCAGCTTTGCTGTCTGTGTTATCTTCCATTCTAATCTCTAAAGGCATAGATTAATTAATAACACAGACAAGTTTCCAATAGGAATGTTCTAGGTAAAGAAAGATACTGCCTTCTAGAAAGGGGCTAGTTTTATTGATCTTGGTCCTGTAACACTGGCCTCTGCCTGTGACATGAAGATGCTGGCAGCTGCGCCCCCAGCGGGGGGAATAGCTTCCTTCATACGCTGTGTCCCATCCCTCCTCCCACCCCTCACCCCACAGTCTTCACCCTCTTGTCTTTGGAAAACCACCATCAGCAAAAGAACTGTTCCCTCAGTAGCTTCTCCTCCTGATCTCAAAGTGGTGTTCTCACAGCCAGGAGCTCACTGTGGGTGATTGTGCCTGAGAGCAGTTTTCTTTAAGCCTTGCACTTGGCACCGTCTCATCTGCGTGCCTCGTTGAAGCTTCTGTAGGTATTATGTGCAACTACCCAAATTACAGTTTGGGTTGTTTTCTTCTCACGTCAATAGCATGACTACAGCAATTTACAGACTGTTCAGAAGTTCATATGTGGTCATAAGGAAAGCATTAGCAAAAACAAAATAATGAGCCTTTTTTATGAGAGTTTTCTTTGATCTATTAGCAAGTGTATCCTAAATTTTGTGGGACGAGCGTGTAAGACTTTTATAATAAGAAACAAATGAAGTTCATTTTTTTGAAAGTTGTGGTGCTACAAAAACAACTTTCTAAAAAAACTCTAGCATGACATGCAAATGACTTAGAGGTTCTTAACCAGAATCAATGTGTTTAAATTTATTATGCTATTAATATAAAAAATATGCTGAAAATGTTTTCCTGTTTACTGTATTCCAAGTATTTATTCTAAACTTTTTGTTAGGGAAATGAACATTAAATTCAGATATTATTTCCAACCAATTAAAGAATACAAGAGAATATTTTTTATATGCTTCAGAGTTCTACTAGTATTTGAATTTTATTCAAGGTAGGTAGGAATTTTATGAAATTCCAATGAAATTATCTTGCCTTAAAGGGGGACAAAAATTCTATTTTTATAAATTGTAAAGAGTATACATGGAGCTGGCGGAGATTAATTCCCTCTTCTATTACTATCACCCTACTGTGAGCAACAGAGCTGATGACACAGGACTAGGAAGGAGAGCTAATCAGAGGGTGCAGGGTCCAGTCCCTGAAATCCCAAAGCCAGAGCAAGCACTGTGACCAAGAGCTTGGGACTAGAACCACACACATGCCTTAGCTCGTGCTCACTGCAAACTAGGAACTGTAGTTGACCAGGCCAGTAAGCGGCTTGTATTATGTAAGGCCTGGATTTGAAGCCTACGTTAGAAAACTGGAAGAGTAACAGAACCAGGAAGCTAGAAGAGATCAATAGATGGAGAGATGACAGACAGATTAAAAATATCTCACGTTTATAACCAGAAAGTATACTTAGAAACCTTTTTTGAGTGGCAGTTTTAGAATCAAAAGTGAAATTTTTAACACATTGTTTGGGAATGAAACAAAATATTTGTGAAAAATTATAACTGATTGCTTAGGACTTCCCTGGGGCATTTGCTTACTGCATTTTGAGAATAAAAATCTTGGGAAGTAAGAAGGATTAGGGTGGCTTAGAAACAGCATAGTGGCACACTGTTAGCTGGATGGCATATGCTGGTGAATGGTCAGTACAGTAGAGTGGGCGCAACTTTTCAGAAATGGTTTCCTGTACATCATTATGAGTGCTTGGTGGTCGCATTATTCTCTTTAATGGATGTTGTGGGGCTAGATAGGGGCACACATCCTGAGCTTTACAAGTCCCAAGATGACCAAATACCAAAGTAGCAAATGTGGTCAAGTAGCAGCCATTGCATTTACACTCAGTTCAAAAATTATATTGCACGTGTTATTTAAAAAAACACTGTAAGTAGACAACCTAGCATTTATATTTCTTTGTGTGTTGAGAGAATTATCCAAGTCTATACTAATGGTTAATATGATCAGATTTCCTGTCGCTCCTTGCAAGTCCTTAAGGATGTCAAATGTTCATTGTGTAGGGTGATGATTTGGATGTAATATGGTCAATTTTCTAGTGAACTCTGTCATTATCTATGGCTTTAGTGATGAATTGCATTCATGATTAAGGGGAAATAGCCGCAATTAAGTAAGTTATTGCCTTGGTACTTTTATGCTGCTCTTGTAAACATTTTCATTCTATCACAAGCGTTATCCAACAGAGTCCCAAGTACCTCAGAGCTACGTGTTCAGAAATATCTTAAATTACCAAACATGTCAAATAAACTTTTCTATGCTACAGTGCAACAGCAGTGCCCTCCAACCCTTTCTAAGTACATAAACATATACACATACAGACATGTGCACACACGCATGTGTAAATATATGCGTAAGTATACAGGCTATCTTCACCAATGAGTTTTGAAGTTAAAGCATCCTGAAAGCACAGCTCCACAACCTGAAATTTATCATGTTATCAATAGCTAAACCATCTTGAAAAGTGTCCTAAAATGTTTACAGAAGAACTTTTCATTTTTCCATTCCAATGAAAGATCTCATATCCATGTCTGTGCTGAAGCATTGATCTGCTACACTCCTCACTCGATCCATTCAAGTCACCTAGTGGAATTTATGGTTGTAGCCTTAGAGATATTTACCCGTTTCCTTTAGATTTCCTCTGGGATAGGGAAGAAAAATTTGAGATGATATCCTTGCACACCATTATCTTACAGATGCCTCCCAACTCTGCTTTCTCAGACAGGATCCTGGGGTCAAGGGAAGCACTGAGTGCTTTGTATCCTTCGTTCACTTCACTAGATTTCACTGAGTATTTGCTGTGTTCCCAGCCTTTTCCTGAATTAACGAACTGTAGAAAGACAAAAGAGAGAGAGAAATCAGAGGGTTTTATGGTGCTTAGTAGTTTGGTAGAAGGCTCTGGATGCACACAGAGCAGGAAACCTCTAGAGAGCTGCAGGAATGCTATAAACAGAGATGGACATGTGTACAGGTCCTATGGGGGCAGGTCCTCAGAGCAGAGCAGGTCAGGAAGACTTCTTAAAGAGGAGAATCCCTGAAAGCCGACGACATGAGTCACTGGAAGGACAAAGATTTTTTAGGTGAGGAGCCAGACTGACTCAAGCAATACCTAGGGTGGGAACATGAGCACCTTCCCAGAGCAGAAGGTCTGGCCAGGGGTGGCTGTGGTCAATGTCAGATAAAATCAGGTCCATTTGAAGAATTAATCTTCATTGGCTGGGGATTTTAAACTTACTTAAAAGTCAATAGAAGTCAGAAATGGGGGCATGTGAGTGGCTCAGTCAGTTAAGCACCTGTGTTCAGCTCAGGTCATAATCCCAGGGTCCTGGGATTGAGTCCTGCATCAGGCTCCCTGCTCAGTGGGGAGTCTGCTTCTCCTCATTTCCATTCATTTCTGTCTCTCTCAAAAAATTATGATCTTAAAAAAAAAGAAAGAAAGAAAGAAAGAAAGAAAGAAAGAAAGAAAGAAAGAAAGAAAAGAAAAAGGAAGAAGCCTGAAATGGCCTCTTTCTCTCTTGAGCAATAAAAATATAATGAAATTAATTCTTAAGAAAGACCATTTGGACAGTTGTGTTAAGAGTCAGACTTGTCTCTTCCTTGACATAAATCTGCATGGATTCACTCAATAAGATCTTGCCAAGTACTGTGCTTGTGCAGTTTAGCCTAGCTCTTTCTTCAGATTAATAGAATTTGTAGGCCAAATGGGGATTAAAGGTAAAGCATTTAAAAACATATGCCATAAAGAACAGAGTTTGGCTTGGGAGGTAAATCTGTCTTGTCCGTCATGTTATTCTCAGCCCATAGCCCAGGGACTCAAACTAAGTAGATGCTCGTAAATGTTTCTTGCCTGAGTGGCAAGTAACTATTACAGAGACATCTGTAATAGTACATAACCAAGTGCTAAATTGGTTCGATGCCGACATTTCGTGTCAAGAGAAGATTTGGGCATGGTGATCTGAGGACCTCAGTCAGTGGAAATGTTGACCCAGAAGGAAACATAAAATCACCAATAAGTTATGCTTTTAGTGAAGCCATAGGACAATAATATATATCCATGTATTGATCAGTTTGTTATTAGTGAACCAGCTAGAATCTATTACTTGTTCATAATTTATAGAATTAGTACCTTTTTCCTTTGGCTTTACTTATGAATATCCTGAGATTTAGGGTTTTCTGTGGGCATTTTTTTTTACTGTCTTTTTCTCGTTTGTTTTTAACCATCTCAAGATAGGAAGCAGTCATTAAATCATAAATGTTTTATATTTACAGATTAAAATATGACAGTGTCCTTAGGCCTGATTTGTTCTCTTATGCACTATGTGTGCTACAGAGTCTCTGAGATAAATGAGAGCTTCTCACTTTGAGTGTAGTTTGAAAAATAAATACTAGAAAATAAGAGAAGTTTGAGGTACTATTATTGGTGAATTGGAATATTGCTTTGTAAAAGAAAAGAGATCTTGCATTTTATCTTTATTTTTCTTAATAGATATAATGAATAAAATGCTACTTGTATGAGGTATTATATTGCATTTATCATAAGGGAAGCAGCTTTTCCCTCAAGCCTAGTTCATAAACATCTTAATTACTTAGAACTTGATCCAATAGAGAAAGTCTCTCTCTACTCTCAGAACAGCTAATTCAGAGGGAGGAAAAATTGAGCCCTCCATGTCTGGGTAGGAATTATTCATTTCCTCTGTGAGCTTCCTGAGATATGTTTCTAAATTAGACTCTCATTTTTTTCAGGAGTCACTCTCCTTGGTAAGTGAGTAAAACCTTGGGGAATTTGTTATGAAATAGTGAAAACCTCTTCTAAAAACATAATCTCTAAGAATGAGACAAACAGAATCTCTGATGACTTGAGCTCAAAACAAATATTAATAAAGTACAGAAGTTTAGAAGAATTTTATGTGAAATTAGTTTAATACATATGAATTTAAGGTTAAATAACATGTTTATTTGATTGTAAGATTCTTGGATATAAAAGATATTAAGATAAGACTTGTTTATGACTTGAGTTTTAGATCTTCAAAGATCTATATTAACACAAAAACCAAAATCTTTATATATAGAACACCTCTGTGTTATCCAAATTCAATAAATAAAGGTTTGGAAGTGATTATAATTCAGGTTATTTTGCTTCTTCATCGTGGAGTTTCTTTTCCTTTTTGGGGACTGTATATTTTAAAAGACCAGTTTAAATAAACTTTATGTATATCTCAAATCCACCTCACCCCAAATTCTGAAGTCCTCTTTTAAGTTATAAAAGAGCAATAGTCTCAAATATTGTAAAATTCTACTAAGCATAAGGTTCTTGCAAAGATTATTGAGATGAATTAGATGTGTTCTTGAATAATTACAATTGATAACTAAATAATTATCATTATGTGAAATAAAATACAATCTGAAAGGTACTATACCCTTTTCCCTTTGAAATATTTATTTATTTTTTTTTTCCCTTTGAAATATTTAATTCTTTGTCACTCAGCTTGATGAGGCTTAAAAAATAAATATCAGCAATTCAATCATAAATATGTTCTACTAAAATTTATTGAAGGCTGTTCTAGTAGGAGGAGTAGAAGCAGTAAACTATAAGACAAGAGGAAATTGATTGTTGGTATAGACTGACTGGTCTCTTCTATGAAAACTCAGCTCATGCTCCTAGCCTGGTATCTCTGACCCCCACTTCCTCTGTATATTATCATGCCTACTTCACTCTGCTTTGATTTATTCACCAGTCATTTCTGTACATCCACTTTCACCCTTTAAAGCTTAACTGTTTAAAGCCCTTGAGGACTAAGCAGTGAACAAGTATCCCTCTTTGTTTATAGGGCAGAATTTTGCTCACAACTAGAACTAAATAACTGTGGACTGTATTGGATTAAATTCATGGTTGGAAAGAGACTCAGTGATACTCACACTGGTGCTCAGTACTATACCCACTCTTGACTGCTGAGGCAAGGAAGCAAGCTGAATGAGATCCATGGGCAATATTAGAACTTGAGCCAGCAATTTTCATCTTCTTATCAGTCAAGGACTCTTGATCAGGAATTCTTTCAGGGAGATCTTTAGGATGTATACCATATTTATGTGATGTGTCTGCATCCACTGTGGAGAAAGCCAAACCCAAGACACTGCCCAACTGGCAAGGATTTTATTTATCAAAGAGATGGTTGGGAGGGGAGTCCACATGTGAGAAGAAGCCAAGGAAAGGGTGCAGACTACAGAGCAGAGTGAGAGCACAGCCTTTTGGGAAATCCAGACACAGGGAGGTTGAGAGGCAGGATTCTATCATTTGGGAGGGAGACTGGTAAGAGCAGGTGTAGTACTGCTCCCAAGGCAGAGTGCCACAACGAAGTTTAGGGAGATGGAAGCCTGTAGGGGGACAAGACAGAGACTATTCTATGACCTGAAGATCAAGGTCAAAGCCAGAACTGCAGCAGGGGTGGTAATGCTGAGTTTCCAGATTGCTGGGGGTGGGGAGGGGCAGTACTTAACACCTGATGCCTAAGATGGGGACCAGTCCTCCCAGAAAATGAGTCGGACCCAACCACTAGGGCTAGGTTGTATGGCCTTGGCCCTAGGAAAAGAAGGGCTACTTGGCAGGGAACCTGGCAAAGCCTGGCACATTTTGCATTTCTCTTCCTTCTGTTTCTCCCAGCATAGGATCTGATGGAAGCTCTATGCTGTGGGCTTGGGAGGAAATGTGCAAAAGGGGTAGACATCCAGAAGTAGCTGTAAATAGCATGGTATTCCCTAAATTGGGAGAGAGTTGCTTCCTTTCTTCCTTATGATAGGAGTGGCAGTAAAGAGGAAAAAATAAATATTTTGGAAGTGAGGGCATGAGGATAGGGCTGAAAGGGAGAAAGGTACAAAAGGGGAGGACAGCTGTTCATTTTATATCCTGTGGTCATTGTCCATCTGCCATCAACTGAAAGAAGTCACCTAATGAGGTTCGGGGATTTCAGCCAAAGAAGTGACTAAGGGGCAAAATATTAAGTACAATAAATCACGTACTGTCACATTTATTCAGCAAGAAAGGTTTGTAGATCCAGTAGCCTGTTTACTAATAAAGTCCGTCAAAACAGTATTTCTTGCCAGTTGCCTCATTCTAAAAATAAATACAAAACAGAAGGTGAGGACAAGTCACTTTGAAAACCCAGCTCTTTTTCTACATCATAAAAGAGGTTTTTCGAGTTTAAAGGAACCCTGTTTTCAGTGTTTGAGGATTTTAGTGTTTTGAGAATTTTTACTATTCTACTTTACCTCTCTTAATCCTTAATTTCAGTCTTTAGTAAATCCTTTAAATGGAAATGTCACTTCCATATAGTGGTCCATCTCTCAGTACTGTCCTTGAAAAATGCTTCTTCAGTTAAAAATATGCTACATACCCCCCAAGGGCATTTTTTGTGGGCAAAACAGAGGTATAGACATAAACTCCAGACTTATTTGAAATTGATTATTTGACCTTTTGAGACAATTAGAGATTTTGGACATGTTGATTTCTCTAAGCTGACAATTTTCACTAATAAAATAATGATTTATCTCAACTCCGGTCATCATATTTTACCAAAATTGAATTCATTTGCTCTTGACAGATCCAAGAGTTATTTGAGGATTTCCTCTCGTGTGGAATGGACCTGTTCTTAATTAAAGTCATATCTGTGGGCCCCTTCCTTTCAGTCACAATTCCAATCCCTGTCATTTGGGACTGAGAAGCCCCAGGATGCTTCCCAGCGCTGCCACAAAGCATTATCCGATACAGTAACCATTTTTTTTTCCTTCCCTGCCTCTTACCCACAAATCAGACTGCTGCCCCTTTGGCTACAGCCCCCGAACCCCAGCAAGACATGAGCTGCTGTCTCTACAGACCCAGGCCAGGCACATCAAGCCTATATGGTAGTGAGGTTGAAACAACCCTGCATGGCAGAATCTGTAGGCACAGTGAGACATGGGACAGCAGCTAACAGGATGCCTCTGAGAAGTGGGAGAGACCATTGGCTTGGCCAAACGCAGCACTCTCTGTGAGCCATTCTGCCTGCATTTGTTCTACCCATGGTCTGAGAATTCGTGAAATAGTACACGTGGGGCCAAATTTTCGCCTTCACAGGTAGATTTTTTTCCCTTTTCCTTGACTTCTACATTCCAACGTGGATAAGTGATGTACAGGAAGCTAATAAGTAGCAAAAACAATAAAGAGTGTAAGGCAAGAAGATGGCTCACCACTAGAGTATAAACATGATTACATTTTTTACAAAATTTACAAACTGATGGAACAAATGTACATAGATATGCCACAGAACAAAACATTATGCATAATACATAAATGCTAATAAAGCTGAGGTTTTTGCAGTAGGAGAGGAATAAAACAAGCATGAACACTGAGAAACATTAAACCAGTTATCCTGGAAATGGTAGGATTTTATGCTTAAAATTGGGAGTCTTCATTTAAATACTGTTCATCAGGTAGTACTTTTATACTTATTATCACAATGTTGCTCTATTTATAGTAGATTATTTTGATGCCATGGGCTAGTACCCTTAGGATTTTTCTGGCAGGCTCAGTAACAAAGGAAATAAAGATCTCAGTGTAATGTAATGATTGTTCTACAATATTGTTGTTACTAGAAATTAACATGCACAACTGCCCCCAGTAAAATATTTGAAAAAAAGTTTGTAGAACCATAGAAATATTGATCACCTGCATAATAACGATCTATGATTCTGCTTAGGGCCAAATTATTTTGGAGAAGATTGCAAAGTAGCGAATAAGCTTTTACTGTGTTTCTTGATGCTTTTGGGTATAGAGGGATTATTTTCTCTTCAGTGAATAGTCCTGTCCTCAAAAATCACTCTTAGCAAGAAAGGGGTAGGTAACTGCCAGAACTGCTTATTTTACCAATATCTTCATGCATTCCATCACATTTTCACATAATAGAATGAGGCGGGCAAGGCCCTTTCTTGAATGCCCTCACCCATAGTAACATGTAACATCCCCTGGGAGTGACAGCGTCTGGCTTTTTAAAGCCTTCTCTTAAAGTTCCCCCATTCATCTCTTCTCTCTCTCCATCACCACAACCTGGAGTTAATAGTCCTGTCTTCCATTTGTCTACCCTGAAAAGATGAAAAGGTGTGTTGATCCTGATTTGTACCAGCCATAGCAAGGAGTTCTAAGTAGCCAGATTGCATCCATTTCCTGACTTTATGGTCTTTCTCTATCAAATGCTGTGGTTTACATGTAGCTCCCAGAGCCCTGCTCCTCTCTTGAGGTCTGAGTGGTGAGTAATGGCAGTGGCAGGGATCCTCAGCAGAGCCCCGTCCAAGCAGTCCTCAAGCGCTCAATATTTATGGGCTCCCGCTCTGCTCTCTGGAGGCATGATTTCTGGCAGTGCTTGTCCCCATCCATAAATTCTGTGAGATCACTTCTCTCCTCCTTCCATGGCTCTGTGCGACATTTTAAAAGGCAGCTTGTTTTGCAGGCAGAGGCTTTGAGGAAAGAGGCAGCCTCCCGAGAGGACAGTAGCTCTTTCTATTGTTTCTGCTCTGATTTACTTTGAAAAGTCCCGGGCTTTTGTGGAGAAGGGCATAACCAAATAAAAATAAAATGACCCAGACGTTGGGAGCCTAAAACCGTATGATTTATCCTTCCACCATAAGAGTAAAAGGAAATAGAGTTACTGGAAATACAGGCTCACAATCCTTAATCTGTAATTCCATATTACAAAAAACTCAGAAAAACCACAAGCCTATTAAAAAAAAAATTTACATGATGGCAAAGCCTAACATGACCTGGATTCATCTATCAGCAAATCCTGACTTGAAATAATTTAAAGCTATTTATAATCTTTATTTATACTATTTATGGGATCTTCGTGCATTTCACTACAGAAATACTAATGTGTTTGATGGCAGAGTGTTGCCCCAGACCTTGGTGGGGACGTTGCGTAATATGTGGTATATGCACCACATCACCTTTGTGAAATCCGTATGTTAATTATGTAAGTAAATAATTTGGATCATGAAATTTGTCTTAACCTCAAGGGATTATGGACCTGTGTGGGTATTATTCTGAGAAAGGAAATAAATCTTCAATTCCTAATAGAAGAAATTACTAATATTTTTGTGTTTTCAGTGGCCTTGATTTTATACCAAATTAACCTATTTTTAAAGTTCTTTGTTTTTATAGCACCACCCAAGAGAGATGGGAAGAAAGGGGAAAAGTTCATTTGTGAATTGGGGAGACTTCCTGCCTCTAGGAGGTATTTGTGATCTCCATACACGTATGCAATGCTGACTGGGCTCTTGCACAATGAACGGGTTTTCTATGTGCTTCCTAGAGGCTTCATGCACTAGCATACAATAGCTACCTGCTTGTGTGCTCCTGTATTCTTGACATTATAAACTCTAACAGCACTTGAAGATTTTCTCAGCCAGCATTGCACAGAAGCACTCAAGTTAAGGAGGGCCCAGAAGGGCCCCAGGTTCTCTGGGAAGTTTGTTGAGCCTCTGAGGTTCATGAAGATCAATGTAGGCTTCATTCAGGTTCATCTTCAACACAGGCTGAAAGTGAGTAGCTTCCATCTAGCATAAAAAACAATCATTTAAAAGTCCATTTATCGTGATCCCTGGGTGGCTCAGCGGTTTAGAGACTGCCTTTGGCCCAGGGCATGATCCTGGAGACCAGGGTTTGAGTCCTACATCAGGCTCCCTGCATGGAACCTGTTTCTCCTTCTGCCTGTGTCTCTGCCTCTCTCTCTCTCTCTCTCTCTCTCTCTCTCTCTCTCTCTGTGTGTGTGTGTGTGTGTGTGTGTGTGTGTGTCTCAGGAATAAATAAATAAAATCTTTTAAAAAATAAAAAATAAATAAAAGTCCATTTATCATCCTAATGCATTATAATGTGATCATTTCCTTTTAAGAATGTTTTAATTGAGCCAAATCTGCCTTAAGTAGAAAGAGAAGAAATTTTAACTTTTCATTCTCCAGGTTCTGTGAGTCCACATCTGAAGCTTATATAATTTTGGGTAAGGGCTAGGATCTCTTTAAGGAAAAACATACAAAATCACACATTCAAAATTAGGTGCGAATGCATTTATTTAGAATGAGAAAAGGAATCACAACAAATTACAAATTTTTAGAAGCCGACAGTACCCCCAAACCACAAATCCAGAAATAGAGTATCTTTGTTGACTAACTGAAATGCTCTGTAATACTTTTACCCTGAAATTTTTGGCTGCATATTCTCCTGCATATTCTCTTCAAATACAATTTTATAATATTTTCTATAGAGGAAATAGAGAATTCTGGTTCTGGATCAGAGGGGTTTTTTGGGTAATTATTAACATTTGACCTTCCTAACTCCTTATTGCTTATGTCACTTAAATGTGTAGGATCATTATCAAATTGAAAATCTTTATCTTATTTCTTTCAGGCATGAACTGTAAGATCTCAGGGATTTTATAATGTAGATATTTTAAGCCCATATATTCCTTATAATACTGTACAGCATGTTTCCATGTCTTTACGGCTCATTTTTATTGACAAACGATTTTTGCTGTTGGCATAAACAGGGAAGGGAAAAGAGCACTGGATTGGGAGTCAGGCCATACAGTCCTTCTCTGCCAGTTGACCATATAACCTTCTTGCCACATAACCTTGGGCAAGCGCTGAAGGCTGTCTGGGCTTCTGGCAACTAGTTTGTAAAGTGAGAGTGTTTTATCTCCATGACTCTAAGTACCTTCCCACAGTGGTCCTAAATCCTAGGACTAGGTAACCAAACAGACTATGAGTTAACCAGGAATACATTTTGTCTGAACATATGGTTATGATGTCTTAGTTAAGGCAGCCCCCAAAGAAATATCAATTTACCGTATCTTTATTCAACCAATTGTGATTAACTTAAACTTGTAGTTTGTTCTGTCACCAGGAAAAGATATTAAATAGAGGGACATCAAGTGAACTATGTAATGTCACCCAAACACATCTCAGCATGAGAGATCAAATGAGCTGCCTTTCTGGCTCTTCCCATTAGAGTGTCAGTCTCGGGGCACCTGTGTGGCTCAGTTGGTTAAGTATCCAATGCTTGATTTCAACTCAGCTCATGACCTGAGGGTCATGGAATGGAGCCCAGAGTTGTTGGACTCCATGGTCAGCAGGGAGTCTGCTTGAGATTCTCTCTCTCCCTCTGCCCCTCCCTCCACTTATGCTATCTCTCTGTTTCTCTCTCTCTAAAATAAATTTATTTTTTAAAGATTCTATTTATTTATTCATGAGAGACACACAGAGAGAGGCAGAGACATAGACAGAGGGAGAAGCAGGCTTCTAGTGGGGACCCCAATACAGAACTCAATCCCAGGACCCTGGAAACACAACCTGAGCCAAAAGCAGACACTCAACCACTGAGCCACCCAGGTGCCCCTCTAAAATAAATTTTTTAAAAAAGAATGTCAGTCTCTGTGTTGGTAGACCGAGACTGTAAGTCAACCCTATTTCTTTAATATGCTAAGAAGTGTACCAAAAAAGATAATAAAACTACATATACTGTGATGAACACAGTAATATATAGAATTGTTATTATATTTTACACCTAAAAGTAGTATAACCTGTATGTTAATCATACTTTTAATAAAGGGTCTCTGCCTCTCTCTGTGTGTCTCTCATGAATACATAAAATCTTTTTTAAAAATTATACTTTAATACAAATATTTAATAAATAATAATGGAAGAGAGATGGAGAAAAATATTAAATTTTTTAAATAAAATTTTTAAAGTTTATAATGGTATCATTGTATTTCCAAAAGACTTTCTTCCTTGAGTTTAACTGACTCCTAGATTTATTTCATTCACTTTTTTCTTTTTCTAAGAGATTTATTTATTTTAGAGGGAGGAAGGGCAGAGAGAGAAAAAGAATCTTTTTTTTTTTAATTTTTATTTATTTATGATAGTCACACAGAGAGAGAGAGAGAGAGGCAGAGACATAGGCAGAGGGAGAAGCAGGCTCCATGCACCGGGAGCCCGATGTGGGTTTCGATCCCGGGTCTCCAGGATCACGCCCTGGGCCAAAGGCACTAAACCGCTGCGCCACCCAGGGATCCCCAAGAAAAAGAATCTTAAGTAGACTCCATACTCAGTGGAGAGCACAATGTGGAACTTGCTCTTAAAACCCTGAGATCATGATCTGAGCTGAAATCAAGAGTCAGACGCTTAATCGACTGAGCCACTCAGGCACCCTTTCATTCACTTTTTCAACAGCTATTCACTGAGGCCCTCTTCTATGTAAAGTAGTAATCAAGACATTGGGGCGATGAGATTTGTGAGACAAAACCTTTGCCCAGATGGAGCTGGCATTCTGATGAGGGGAGGCAACCACTGAACGAATGAATATGTCAGCAAGTAATAAATGTGATGAAGAAAGTACATCAGGGTTTCAGCAAGAGAGGAGTAGCATTTTATTAGAGGTGGCTGGGAAAAGGTCTCTAAGAGTGTAACCATTGAGCAGAGGCTTGAATTGTGTAAAAGAGTTATGAGCCTGGCAAAAGGAACAGCCAACATAAGAGCCGTGTGGACTGCTGTTCTGTCACCACAAGAGCCTTATGTAAATGTGAGGACTAAATGATATTTTACTTCCTAAATGGTAAAGGTTGCTTAAAGGGTATGCATTTTCTGCTTTTTTCCTGAATGACAGCCGAAGCCAAGAGAAATGGGACTTTATCACAAGAAAGTTAGCTAGGTTTTTAAGTTCACATGTATCTCTGACATGAGAAATACTTCTGATAATTGGTTGACTCATTGATTGGTTGATTGATAGATTAATAATCTTGGCCTGGCTCCATATAACAAAGTAGAAAGTTACTTGTCTCTTTTTTTCTAAATTATACTAGGGATAGTACTATTTAAATATAACCAGAGGTAGAAATTGATACCAATTTCAGTTGTAACTTTAAATTGAGGTAAATGATTCATAAGTCAGACTAAGATTACAATGAAGTATTTGCTTGAATTACAGTGATGAGGATCTCTAACAGTAAAAGGAGGCAACCATAGAGAACTAAGCTTTGCCATTATTTTACTTATTTTAATTTTAAAAACTGATAGATACTACTTGACACTTGTAAGTATTTATGATTTCTTTATGGTAAATGTTTATTTCAGAAACAGATTTACAAGTTATTTTGGAATTTGTTATTTAGAATATAGATGTGAATTACCTGCTATCTTAAATTTAATCCCAATTGCACTATTATATCAAGTTAATGCTTTTCACAGAATTAAAATGTTTTAAATTAAGAAATGTTAGGATATTGTTTTTTTGAAATACATCTATTTTTTAAAAAAATCTCTTTGAAATGCCTTCCTATAGATTTGAAAGCAAACAACAAAGAAACTCTTTGGAAGAAGGTTAACCTTTTGTGTGTGGTCTGAAAACCTAGTCACAAGGTTATCCCATTGATCTGGGGGAGAAAGGTGACCTAAGGAGGTAGTGGTGAAGGTAAAGGAAAGGTATCGATTTAAAAAATACACAGGAGAAGGGTCCAGAGGTTTATGTGGCTGCAAGGGAAGGAGAGGGATGTTAAGGGCACCTGTAAAGAAAGTGATGCCCAAGCAAACATGATCTTTCTTTCTTCCTTTTTAAAAAATATTTATTTATTTATTTATTTATTTATTTATTTATTTATTTATTTATGAGGAGGGGGTAGGGACAGAGGGAAAGGGAGAGGAGAGAGAGAATCTCAAGCAGACTCCCCGCTGAATACAGAGCCCAATGCCAGGGCTTGATCTCAAGACCCTGAGATTGTGACCTGAGCAGAAATCAAGCATTGGACACTTAACTGACTGAGCCCCCCAGGCACCCTAACAGATTGTTTCTTTTTATTTAGTGCAGTTTCACTAATCATCTCTTATTATAGAACCTGAGAGCCTAGTTAGTAACAGGCATGATATTTAGGCTAAAGGTGGTTCATTCCTTTAAGTTTTATTCTCTGTACCAAAAAAAGGCCATTATGGCCTCAGATCAGAAGCCTGAGTAGAAGAAACAGTACAGAAGCTTCTCCCAACCTGTTGTGACCATGTGAAAATGAAGCACTATTTAAAAACAATTTTTTTTAATTTTTATTTATTTATGATAGTCACACAGGGAGAGAGAGAGAGAGGCAGAGACACAGGCAGAGGGAGAAGCAGGCTCCATGCACCGGAAGCCCAACGTGGGATTCGATCCCGGGTCTCCAGGATCGCGCCCTGGGCCAAAGGCAGGCACCAAACCACTGCGCCACCCAGGGATCCCGAAGCACTATTTTTTTAAAGTGTGTTTTTGTTCACCAGAAGCAGTACAGTGAAGTGGTGAAAGTGTGATTCTGGTTTATCTAATTCTGAACCCCATTAACCCCCCCAGGACACTCCTTACTTGTAAAGGAGGCATGCACATAGTGGCCCCTAACCTGTTCGTAGCAACCACTATTGTTCTTTCGAGTTATTAGAATTTTTTTCTTCATGAGTGCTACTGAAACGCTGATCAGATTTTCTGTTTTGTTTGGATGCTAGGAACTGTAAAATCAAAATTTCAACTCCACTCCAGCAATTATATGGACTTATACTAATTTGTCTTACTATCCTTCTCCCAGAGCACCTTCTTTTTCTAATCAGGTGGATTCTTCTTTTCCTCACTAATACATTTACCAGTGATACTAACACACAAGTAGTTTACTCATTTTGGTCTCAGTTTTTATTTCTGTGTTGAATGTATAGCATTTCCACTGAAGAGCCTGGAAATAGCCCCCCCCCCAAAAAAAAAAGCCATAGGAAAAATGCACTGTAAGTTATTTGATAAGCAGTAATTCAACTTAATATTTAGCCTGTGAACAAGTATGGTCAGAAATGTGCTCCTTTTTCTAAGATAAATGAATTTTTGAAGTGAAACAAAAAATATTGAATCATAGCTGGAATCTGTTAAATAGTATGGGCCAAGAACTGTCTTTTAGGCATGTTTCATGTATTAACGCCTTAATCTTTGCGTCAATTCTGTGGAGAGATTGCTATTATTATTTACATTCTACAAACATGGAATCTGTGACGTGCCCAAGGTCACAAAGCTAAGCAGTATCTAAGCCCAGATTGCAACCCTGGTAGCCTGACTCCCCCATCCTCTCCTAGCCCATGTGCATACTTTCCTCTCTGAAAGATATGTTGCGTCAGAGGAGATTTCACTCTAAAAAGTAAAGTCAAAAAAATTATATAGAATTATCAGTAATGCTAACAAATGCTGAATTTATTATCTTGTAGACTTCCCTCATGAGACTAATTAAACCTATATAACACAGGGATACCTGGGTGCCTCAGTCAGCTGAGTGGCCAAGTCTTGGTTTCAGCTCAGGTCATGATCTTAGGGTGGTGAGATGGTGCCCCACATCTAGCTCCTCACTCAGCAGGGAGTCTACTTTAGAGTTTTCTCTCCCTCTGCCCTTCCTCCCATTCACTATCTCTCTCTCTCTCTCTCTCAAATAAATAAATGTTTTTCAGAAACCCTATGTGACACATTAACATGCACCTATCATCAAAGATTTTCTCATTAATCCATAACATTACAGTTAAAAATACCATTTTTCAGTGTGTTTAGCTGGTTCAGTCAGAAGAGCATGTGACTCTTGATCTTGGGGTTGTGAGTTCAAGCCCCACATTGGGGGTAGAGATCACTTGAACAAATAAATAAGCTTTTTTTTTTAAAGTAACATTTTTTCTGTAAGGTTACAATTGTATTAAGTTTGTTCCTAAATGCAAAATGTTTTTTCTCCCTTAGAACAGTGTGTTTGAGGTGCCTGGGTGGCTCAGTCAGTTAAATGTCTGAGTCTTGATTTCAACTCAGGTCGTGATCAAGCCCCACATTGAGCTGCACGCTGGGCATGGAGCCTGCTTAAGATTCTCTGTCTCCCTCTGTCTCATCTCCTACCATGCTCTCTCTCTCTCTTAAAAAAAAAGAAAGAACATTGTGTTAATCTTTTCAAATATTCCGACAGAAACAAAACAAATCACCTTAAAGAGACAAGATAATGTCACAATCAAGAAGATATTGCACTTAAGAAACTTTTTCATGTAGTAGAAACATTCCTGGTGGAGAGGTCAGAACTCGTGCCTTGGGGGTAATACTCTACATGGCTTATGACTACCTTGTATGACTTTGCAAATTGCTTATTTTCAATTATGCTGGGCTATTATAATAAGGCTTTAGTAATAAGCAAAATAACTCATCTGGCTATCATTATTCTTCACATTACTTTATCTGGCTGACAAAAATGGAGTATAATTACTGGTGTAATTTGTCTCTGATATTTTTATTCCAAAAGCGGACTGGATTATAGAACCAGTTAAATCTTCTTAAGGCATATTCTAATTAATTTGGGGGAATTATTACCTGGGTGACTGTACAACAGTACCATAGTTAACCTGTAGTTGAGGAAATAAGTAGTTCAGGTATCCTAAAGCATGATTGTCATGCCACCCAAATGTCTTTTCACTTTGACTCTTGAAGTCAAGTCAAAAGTTCTTAAGTCTCAAAAAAAAAAAAAAAGTTCTTAAGTCTCAACTCCTCTTATAATTCCCTTTTTAAAAAAAAGATTATTTATTTATTTGTTTATTTGTTTATTTGTTTGTTTATTTATTTATTTATTTATTTATTTATTTATTTATTTGACAGGGAGTAAGAGAACCCAAGCAGGTGGAGCGGCAGGCAGAGGGAGAGGGAGAAACAGGCTTCCTGCTGAGCAGAGAGCCTGACATAGGACTCAATCTCAGGACCCCAGGATCATAACCTGAGCCGAAGGCAGACACTTGACTGACTGCAACCCAGACACCCTTGCAGTTCCCTTTTTTAGTAGAAACATACCTCAATAAAAATGAAGAAATAGAGAATTTAAAGTAAATAAATTATAGCAAATTTATTCATGATCCAGCCAGAGTTTATTGAGCTCCTACTGTGTACCAAGCATCATTGTGAATACTAGGGACATAAGCAATGGGCAAGACAGATACAGTTCCTACTCTGACAGAGTTTGCATCCTAACAGGATATGGATGTTGAGCAAGTAAATGATCAAATAAACACAATAAATTTAAATACTGATCCCTACTATGAATAATACAAAGCTGAGTGATAAGATGGAGGATGATTAGTGATTGGGAAAGACTTCTTTAGATTGAGTGCTCAGAGAAGTCTTCTTTGAGGAGGGATTATTTGCACAGATAACCTGAGGGAGAAGAGGGATCCAGGCAGGGGGAAATCGGGGTGGGGGGGGAGATATGAATGGAGTGAGGAGACAATAGGGTATGAGGAAATTGACATAATAAATGTAGTTTCAGGCAGTGAGAAGGAACGCAGAAGCCTTGGGATGATGGAGTGTCAGGAAAGAATAAAGAAGTCCAGAGTACTTTATGGCTGGAACATAGTAAATGAGAGGCAGAGTGGTACAGGGATGTTTGAACGTGTACGAGTCAGCAGATCGTGAAGGATTTCGTATATCAGGATGAGGAGCTCATCTTTTTGTTCCTAGCACGTGAGAAGCCTTGAGATGGTTTAGGCAGGGAACAGTATAATTGTTAAAACATTTTAAAAGACTCCTTTGTTTTTAAAAGACACCCCCCCCCCCACATACTGCTGTGAGGATGATGGATCACAGGAGGATAAAGGAGAGCAAGCAAACAACCAAGACATGTTCATGATTTGACTGAGGTGGAGCAGTTGAGAGGGACATAAGCGAAACTACATTTTGCAAGCCGAACTCTCAGCACAGTCTGATGAGCTGAAGTGGGGCGTGAGGCAATCAAGGATGACTACCAGGGTTTTTGTTTTTTTTTTTTTCATCCATTTGTTTGAGCCTGTGGGGTGGTTTCATTTGAAATGAAAAGACTAGTGGCTATTCAGCAAGTGGAAACCCAGTACTTCCAATTTTGCTATACTAAGTTTGAGATGTTCATTAGGGATGATAAATAGCAGTTTGGATCTGCAAGAGTGAACCTCATGGGAGGTATAATCCAGGGTATTGTCTGTGGTAGATGTTATTTAAAGCCTTGAAAGTGAGAAAGATCATCAAAGGAGGCAGTGTAGGTAAGAGAAGAGAAAGGCGCTAAAACAGTTTGAGGTCAAGAAGGAAACGGGAAATGAAGGAGGTGGAAGCCAAGGGAAGAAACTACCCAAGAAAAAGGCAGAGGTCAACTGACAAATCCTGCGAAGAAGTCAAGTAACTTGAATTTGGCGTCTGTTGATTTGGCAACATGGACCCCTGCAGTGAGCTTCAGGTTAGTGCTTGAGAGCAGGAGCCTGGAGAGAGGGTGGCGGTTGTGGGGAGAGAGAATAGGATGTGAAGATGTGCCGACAATCACTCGACACCCTTTTGAGGGGTTTTGCTGTACAGTGGAGCAAAAATAGAACAAAAAGGAGAGAAGGAAAGGTGACATCAAGAAAATGTTTGTTTGTTTTTTTTTTAAATTTTTATTTATTTATGATAGTCACACACACAGAGAAAGAGAGGCAGAGACACAGGCAGAGGGAGAAGCAGGCTCCATGCACCGGGAGCCCGATGTGGGATTAGATCCAGGATCTAATCTCCAGGATCGCGCCCTGGGCCAAAGGCAGGCGCTAAACCGCTGTGCCACCCAGGGATCCCCTGTTTTGTTTTTTTAAGGTGGGAGATGTTCTGTATGTTTCTATGATGTTTATATGATGTTAGGAATGATCCAAGAAACTCATGGGGAGAGATGGATGATGCAGGACAAAGAAAGGAGAAATTTTAAGGAGCAAGGAGGAGGTGGGATCTAGACCATACAAGGAAGTTCACACTGATTAGAACAGAAACACTTCATCTGCTACAACAGGAGGGAAGCAGAAAACACTGGTACAATGGAGAGAGAATATAGGTAGATCAGGTAGAGAATAACAGGTAGATCTGTGGGCAAAAAGATGAGGACATTACTGTCTGTGTTTCTGTTTCTCTTAACTGTATGCATTGCATTCTTAACCTAATAAGAATTAACTCAGACTTACCATTTTATGTTAAAATTCTGAAAATTAAAAAAAATAATAATCCAGTAGTTTTATTAACTTGATAACACAAAGCAAGTTATAAAAATAGCTCATGGGCACGCATTCAATAGTACAAATTCAAGATATCATTAGTGAAGGGCTGTTTTATTGCAAGGTAGTTGTGGGGCATTATGTAGATATCTGCTTTAGCAGAAGAGTAAAGATGGCTTGTGTTTATGTTGCAGTGCATATGTTTCTTAATCTGTAGGACTACCTGTAAGACAATAATAGGCTAGAAATATTTTTAGTAAAAGTATCCACCATTGTATACCGTGAGATTCACTAAATAACCAATAATAATGTAAATGACAGGTACTATAAATAACTGTAGGTTTATCTTTATCATTTATCAATTTATTTTTCAATTTAAAATCAAGAATTGACAGCCAATAACAACTGGAAACAACATTAATGAAGTGCCTTTAACACAAAATATCCTATCCTCCCCCACACTATGGGTAATTTCAGTAATCTTTGTATGTGTAGCTCTATGTGAGAGTCAGATTTCTTAGAGTGTTGAATTGGGATCCTCAATAAATCCTAAAATTTTGCTAATTTTATTTATGAATACAAAACTTTGGGAACCCTTAATCACTGCATAGGTTACTTGTACCCTTGCCATGGGCAGAAATGAAAACATATGGACTTTCCTCATTTGCCTGTCAGGAACCAAAGAAAGTGTTTGGATTATTAGACCAGTGAAAGTCCATCAGTGGCTATCAGATATACTTGTATAACCATGACCCTGAATTATCTTCCCTCCTTTAGCACTTCTTTGCACACTTACACATTTGCTACTTTAGAGGGAAGGATTACATTGGAAGAGATCTGAGGTGAAGAAAATGGATCTGCAACAAGAGGGTATTTTGAATTTGACATTTGGGTTTGTCTTTCCTTTCCAGTTTTAAATTTCAGAGTTGGCAGTTAAAGATCTTTGACTTAAGACGAGAAAGAAAGGAGAGGAGAAAGAAAGAGGTACCTGTTGCAGATGGCCCCTGGTCATTATTGCCCTCCTCACTGTGTGAAAGGTGCTTTGAGGCATGTGACAACTCTGCATCGCAGCAAATGGCGGCAGGGAATTCGGGGTGCCATTAGCCACCTGTGCACATGGACATTGATGAACTCTTCCCCTCATCCCAAATAGACTCCAGTAACCATTGTCAAGCTGGGCAAGGAAAATCTCAATCTTCTGGCTGAAGTCTGTGTGACAGTGGGGTTGCAATTCAGAAGGGAGTATGTGAAGAAAAATGGTACCCGGTGTATGTGGAACAACTACACCCAGAGTGGGAGTGGGGGATCATTTACCCATTGAACTGATACCATTTGGAATGGGATTTTGTGCGGGACGTCAGGGGGATGCAGATAGCCAAAGCCACTGGTTCTGTTGGGGGCGCTACTTCCAGCTCAGGCCTCCTTCTTCAGTTCTCTTTTCCGGGGTGCACATCTGATCTCTAGGAGCTCTGCATCTTTGTCTCACGGCAGGGAGAAGCACAGCTTTATCCTGAAAGTACTGAGGAACTGTTGAAGGTTTAATTACAGGCAGGGAGGTAATATGATTATGAGTTTACTTGTAGGAAGAGGACTGGCAGCCGTGTGGCTAGAGAAGTTGGTGAGAGGCTGGAGACAGGGAGGCCAACTAATGACCACTGCGGAGTCCTGGCAGGAGCGAATGAGGGTCTTACTGACAGTGCTGAGGAGAAGATGGATTTATAAAGATTTTAGATATGCAAGAATGTAATGACTAAATAGCCGAGGAAAAATGAGTCACCTGCCCAGTGCCTGTGTTTTATAGGTACATAATGAACTAAATTCCCCAACCTTGAGATGCTGGCTTAAGGAAATAGGAGAGAAGTCATATTTGTCATCACACTAGAACACATTTGTATTCTGATGCTTATCAGCTGTCCTTTTGTCTTAATTGGTAAACAGTTTGAAGGAATTGCCTTCTGTAAGGCACATGTTTGGCTATCATTCGCTTTACCTGTTCCTTTATCAGGGATTCACCTTCTCCATTTGCTTTTAGGAGCTAATGGTAAACACAACACAAAGGAGGCACAGAAGTGCCATTGCAATTCTTTAGGCTGATTTGAACTTTGTTTTGAAATAAACAGATTGTCAGCCAGTCCTCATTCTTGTTTGTTTTAAAGTTTGTCCCATATAATCCCGGCCCCTTCCAATTGCAGCCTCGCAGCTTGATATTTATTTTAAGCAGCTGCTTATAAAAAGTAAAATTTAGCAATGATCAAAATGGCATAAGGTGGGTTTGTGTTTGAGCTTAAGGTTGCTGGGGAGCTGTCCTTTGAATATCCTTTCTTTCATACTTTTTCTACCCACATTTTGGCTGTGAGAATAAATCTGGGAAAACTGCCTTTTGGCCTTTTAGCACATTGCCAGCTTTGGCGATTGCAAACTAACTGGTGTTGTACTAAACACCACTGAAATAAAATAAATGAGTCTATTAAAGCTTGGAACTCCTGAGAACTACAAATGTAAAAACCGTCAACAGATGCCATTTGCTGAAACCGAGGCTCCTCTAGCAGATGGGTGAAAGTTAAACATAAATTGCACTATTTCTTTTTCTGTTAGTTCATTTGTTTTTAATATAGTATGAAAAAAATCCTGCTATTCGGTTACAATAAACTTCTGGCATATGTTTCATGGCTGTTTTGGGTATTCTGAGAAGATCTTTGAAATGATAGTCATGCTATGTTTTATTATATGAATTCATTGAATGTGTAGAAACACATCCTTGTCAGAGTTTTAAAACTTTCCTTGGTCATATTTCCAGTGTGGAAAATCATAGTGAGAAATAATCACCAAATGTTCACAATGGGACATAATAATGTCTCTTAAATCTTTCATGGTGGGCTCTCGTAAAATAGTATCAATCATATCTAATAGTTCTCATTCATTTAGTACTTGAATTTTCTTCGCAGTATTTTAGTTTCTCACATGCTGTCTAATCATTTAAATAACACACAGAAGAATGGTACTTTTCGTCCTCGTTCAATTTAATGACTTATATACCATTTAATGCAATCACTATTAACTAATATTAACTTGCAAGAACTATAATGACATTATTAATTATTCTAGAATATTTAGATATTTCTTGGCATAGAATTGTTTATTTTATAATTTAGTTTGGTTTAGTTGTGTATCTCCCAAGAAATCTGCAGAGGTTTTTTTGCCTTTTTCCCGATTTCTAAAGTGATTTATCAAATAGTATTTATCAGAACTAATCACAAGAAATTTCAGCATAGTTGGAGGAATGGTGAAGCAAGTAAATAAATATTTAAATGGTTATAAAATTATCTCACATTTATGAAGAAGGATAATATGCAATTACAGTGTTTTTTTAACTTTGAAACTTAATGTTATTGCTCTTTACAGGCTCGGGTTCATGTCGCTTTAGTTATTCGGACCCCAGCATCACCATGTCCTATGCCAAGAATAATACCGCAGACTGGATTCAGCTTGAGAGAATTAGGTTTGTTATCATTTAAAGTAGTTTCATAAATCCTGACATAGGTGGGTTTCTACTTCCCTGTTTGCCTTCATTCCACCACCGATTTTACTCTTCATGGTTAAAAGTATTCTGGTTGTTAATTACCCTGAATTACCTGCCTGCACATATGACTCTCTGCCTTATTTGAAGAAGTATTGTTAAAAGAGTCATTTTCCATTCAGAGCCTCCCACGGTTCATAGTAGCTGTAACAAACCATTTTTGGTAAAAGCACATTTGGGAGAATAACCTTTATGATGGAATCCTCCACAAAATATCATCATTCTGCTCTCTGGCCTGGCTATGGGCTGGCTTGGAGGCCTAGGAATATATGAGATTACCACATAAATTCCTCCCAGTCTGGGATGGTAATGAGTTCATAGCCACTGGGGCTTTTGCATCTAATCTTTAGTTCTGTCAATTCCCCCTCCAACTTCTCATAGGCAGGTTCTAAAATTCTATTATCATAATTGTGATGCAATTTATAGCCATTTTATTACATTTTCTTTATTAAAAAAAAATCCCTCGGTAAGAAAATGAAGTAGGATGCTTAAAGAAGAAGCTCACTCAAGTTGAAAAAATATGGTTAAATTAGCAAAACTCAAATTATAACTTCTGGAAAGTTTAAATCATAAAACAATTCAAAATGGATGCTTAATTTTGGGTCTGGTAAGATATTTAAAGGGAAAAAGACTGATTTGAACTTTTATAAAGTAGTTAATCTGATTGGTTTAGTTCTTAATATTAGCATAATTCACATAGAACATTTTCCATCAGTTTTCTTTCTTCACACACTAGTTTTCCTACCATAATTCCATATTGAAAGAACTGCAGTTTATTTAGGGAAGAAGAGTATATATTAGGTTCTTAGTCTTTAAAACTAAACCAATCTGCCTAAAGTTTCCAGCAATATTTCAAATTTTAAAAATTGCCACATGTTCAAGGTCTACCCCACCCAGAAACTGAGAAAAGTGACTCCAACTCATGGGTTTTAATAGACCGTGTCTCTCTGAGGCAGGATACCCATATAATTCATAAGGACCTGGTACAAGCCAAGCTCTGACATGCTGTATCAATTTTATAATAGCACCTTTCTATTCTTTAATTTCTAGTAGTTATTTTGAAAATAGTTTCATATTAAATACTTATTTATATAAATGGCTTTAAACAAGGCAGCATATTGAAAATTTTATCCATACCTGCATTTTTTCTCTATCCAGTAGTAATATATCATAGTTTAGGTAAATTGTAGTAGACATTTCTTGCTGGAAAACAGCTACATATTTTTAATATGATGAATAGTGAATGTATACATATTTTTTTCCTTGTTAGCCTTTTTCTTTATATCAAACTTGAAATCTGATCCATCATTATAACTCAAAACTCTGGTCCTTCATTAAACCCTCTTCTCTAGAATGGTAACTTCTTACCATAAGCCTTTTTTTTTTTTGTATACATTTAATTACAACATACAAACATCACATTCAGCTGACTCCATTTGGTTTTTCACTAAATGCGACATTCAATTTTAGACCATGCTCCAAGCTATCATGCTCATGAATGCAAATTTTCCTTACCAGAAGTGATCAGAGTGAACATATCTTCAATCACTTCCTAAAACTAAAATATACCATTTTCATTTATTTAAATTCTTTCTGAAGCTAAAAACATAGTCATTATGAAATATTGTTTTAAAAGGCAATTGGTTACCCCCAAAGGTAAGGTACAGCACCTATAACCTACACTGACAATTCTTTGGAAATCTGTGTGCTTCATTGGGGAGTGAAAAATATGTCTCTTCTATGGTCCTTCCAAACTGATTAATAGTAAGCCCAGGGTGCTACTAGTTTGCATTTTAGAACCACTTTTTTTTTAATTTATTTATTTATGATAGTCACAGAGAGAGAGAGAGAGGCAGAGACACAGGCAGAGGGAGAAGCAGGCTCCATGCACCGGGAGCCTGACGTGGGATTCGATCCCGGGTCTCCAGGATCGCGCCCTGGGCCAAAGGCAAACCGCTGCGCCACCCAGGGATCCCTAGAACCACTTTTAATCTTAGCTAAAGCAATCATTTTTGCTATAGCAGGTTTCTACTTAGGTAGAATAAAATATTTAATAAAAATACTCTATCATATAGTACAGAAGGGCCTAGATTCTAACTATAAAAATCATGTTAAATCATATCAAGCTTTTAAAGATTGATTTGCATGAAGTTGTGAAGAATTACATAGAGTGTTTAATTTTCATGGCAAAACACGCATTGATATAAACAAAGAAAATAAAAATGAATCTGGTTACTAGAAATAAGTTATTAAACACAGATTATGTAATAGCATATAGTAGTCTCTCATAGATACAAAATTTCAAGGAAAGAATCAAAATTAAGAAGGTAATTTTATAGTCTTTCTACTTTTTTTCTTTATAGTATCAAATAAAATTAACTGTGAGATTATTTGAGTTTTTGCAGTTTTCTGCCACATGCAAAAAACTATGCTGGAGACACTTTGATTTTTTGCAGGACCCATAAAGTCTATGCCATTGTCTCTTCAATTATTCCTTTACTGGCTTGAACATACTCAGTGTCTGCCTTGCATTAAAAGAAGAGCTCTTGAAGACATTTAATGTTTAAACTGTCATCACTTAATATGAACATCTTAATCATCAGCATATACTAAAAGATTTGAGGGCTAAGGGATTATGTGTATTTAATCTGCAATAATATACTATTAAGATAATAAAACTACAATTTTAATTAGGAAACAAAATTGATCTACAAAAAAGAAGAAATGGATACTGTTGAACTTTTTTGTTCATTTATTATATAGCACTTTAAGATATGGCACCAATTCCCATCTCACTGTATGTTGCAGAGCCCCCTCCAATACCAGCACAACCATCCATATCCTCTACCTTCCTGAAGACGCCAAAGGGGAGAACGTCCAGTTTCAGTGGAAGCAAGAAAGTCTCCATGTAGGCGAAGTGTATGAAGCCTGCTGGGCCTTAGATAACATCCTGATCATCAACTCAGCTCACAAACAAGTCATTTTAGAAGACACTCTTGATCCAGTAGACACAGGCAACTGGCTTTTTTTCCCAGGAGCTACAGTTAAGGTTTGAGTTCTTTTTTGTTTCTTCTCCTTCCCTCTGACACCTAATCTTAATAAACCAAATTAGACAAAGATAACTATTCTTTCCAAATCCACTAGTAAAGAATAAGTAATATGCTTATTTATGTTACCTTCTCTTGTAAGGATGGGGAGTCATTGATACAAAAAAACATTCATTTATTCATCCATTTAGTAAGTGTCTTTAAGGAATCACTGTGCCATGTCCTGGGCTGAACAGTAGAGAATATAACCACAGAAAGGCAAATATGTTTCTTCCCTTCACGTGGCTGTCAGCTTAGTGGGGGTAGTTAGACGGGTCAACATGCAAATACAAAGCAATATAATTTCTATGATTTGCTGGGGAAATTTGGAGCTCCAGAAGTACAATATACAATACTGAATCCAGTCTCAAGGAATTAGGAAGATTCTTCAGATAGGGATCTAAGAAGAGACCAAAAGATAATTTAAAGTTGACCGGGTGGGAGGAATAGTGTTTCTAGGATCAGAAATCACATACATAAAGAATAGACAGTGAGAGCACAAAGCTCTTAGACAATGTTCAAATTAGTTCTCAACAGATTTTGAGTTGAGACTTGTGATAGTGAAGTCTGGAGATGTGGCCAGTGACAAAACCTTGAAGATCTTTCAAGCCTCTGTAGAGTGTGAACTTTATCCTGACGGTGTAGCAAGTCACTGAATTGCTCCAAATAAGTGCAACAATCAGATTAGATTTTTTAAATACACCTTTGAGGTGGAGGATGGGATACAAGGGAGAAAGTGCAGGTAGAGGGACCATAGAGGGGGCTGGTAATGGAAGTCCAGACTTAGGGGACAATGTGGTTGGATTATAGAGATTTTTATGAGAGGGAATGGAGAAGATTCAGGACCAATTGAGATGATGAGGGAATAGCAGGTGAATAGCAGGTGGTGAGGACAAGATTTGGGCAGCAGGGTGGACAGCAGTGGCATTCATGGAAGCAAGGAGGAGCAAGTTCATAGAAGTTGATGAATTCACTCTGGACATATAAATCTTTTTTTTCATATAGATCTTTTTTAAATTGAGGTATATTTGATGTATAATATTATAATAACTTCAGGTGTGCCATGTAATGATTTAATATTTGCTGTCTTGCAAAATGATCATCCCAATAAGTTTTGTTGATATCCATCACCTCACATTTACAAAATTTTCTTCTTGTGATGAGAACTACTCTCTTAAAGGCTTTCAAATATGCAGTACAGTATTATTAACTATAGTCATCATGCTGTACAGTGCGGGCATCTTGATCCTGATAATCCTGGGGATGGGCAAGAAGAAATATTTGATGGGAGGTTAGAAAGCCATGAGGAACTCAGAGGAAGTGTGGCAATTATAGCCTTTTGCATGGAAATTAAAATCATGGGCTTTCCTGCCCAGAGAGTGTGTGGAACAAGAAATTGTGCCTAGGCAATTTGAAGACTGCCATTAGACTCTCAACTGGGCCCTCTCAAGTTTCCAATATATGAAAGTAAAGTGCAAATTAGGTTAAAAAAATAATGAACCCTAGTCTATATCCTCTCACCTGGACATTTTCTCTTTAAAAAGGTATTTTTTTCTTGAGATAATCTTAAGAGAGCCTTCTACTCTTAGCCTAATGCATGTATTATGAAAATATTTTTAAATAACATTTTTTACTATTGTAACAACTCACGTAAAAGTTGAAAAACTTGGTAACCTACTAGTAGGTGGATCTTGTTACCAAATATTTGTTGTTTAATACTTTGTTTTCCACCAAAATATATTTACTAATATGTGCTTACTGTCATTTGTTTTTTGTCTGAGTTAGTGCCAGTCATCTTACTTCTGCAAAATGATTATCAGTGTGAAAAAGGAGCTTGAAGATGAGTGTGTTTGGGGGGGGGTGTGGGGGGGGGTGATGATCAAGTACATTGCCATTTACATATGGCAGTAATTATTTCCATAACTTGTTTGTAAGCATTTTATATTTCTCTACTGGACAAAGTTAATCCTTGGTTTTACATTGGATTTTGAGCTGTAAAGGAAAAATTATGTATCATTTTAACATAAGAGAATAAGAAGTATAGCACATTATATATACTCAGCCACTTAAAACTTCATATATTTTCTGCAAAAGTTGATTTCTAATTACACACAAAATGTAAAAACACCAAGTCTGATTTGATGAATAAAATATTTAAAACCTGAAAAAAAAAAACTTAACCTAAAAGTGCTTAGAGAATTTTTTTAAATATGATTTACTGATACAACGGGCTGCACAGAGGAGGTAAACATCTTAGATGTTCACCTCCTTTTAATAATTTTTTCGAATTTTAGAAAAATGATTCCAAATTATTTAGAATCCTTCAACACAGGAACTCCCCTGACACCATAACTTCTTACTTAACAACTCAAACACTAGATATCTTACATTAAGTTGATGAAATCACACTAATGGACTGATGTTAGGAATGGGCCTCATGCTAGCTCAATGTGAGAAAACACCCAGAAAACCTTATGGAAATTTATTCTGACAAAAACTCTAAAACTCTGGTTCCTTTCAAGAGAGCCCATGGATTCCTTTCATATGGGTGTAGAAAAGAACCTTTGTAAGGATATCTCATGTCATATCCACTGCCACTTGTTTAGAAGGATTTCTGTTGACATTGTTCAACATTGGTGAGAAGACGCAAAAGCCCAGGAAACACACGGGGACCTCAGGGCCTGGGATTTACATCCTTTTCCCCATGATGATCATTTATCATTTGGACTCACAGTCCCTTAACTATATAAATGCAATTTTTATGCCTTGTTTTACAAGCTGTTATACTAATCTAATTAGCCATTCAGTTCCTTAATGGATTGTACTTTAGTACCACCCATGATAAAAATGCATGAAATGTGGTTTTGCTTCAGCGGTGATGTTCTATTAAATTACAACTTGTGTGGGTTATAGTTTTGCTTTGTGGTCCGTCATTTTACTCCCAAACTTACCAGTCACACATTTGAGACTTGCCTGGTGACCTACGAAAAAAACCACTGTGGCTGTCAGGTAGAAATTTTTCTCTGATGTTTCTTTTTGAAAATTCCTTTTAAAACTTTGCAATAATGTAACCTAAGAACTGTCATTTTACCTCATTTGCATGACCACCCTCTTGCTTTCTGGCTCAAACATCAGAGTATGATAAAGTGGCTTTTGCCCAGTGATTTGGAGTTCTAGAAATAAAATTGTTTATTTAAACTGTATGCAACTTCTTCATTAAATATTTCTCCTTCACTTGGTGGCATCTGAAACAAAAACTAAATACAACCAGTTAAAAAACAAGAGCGTATCTCCATGTTCCCATTGGTCACAAGGCATGTTTTAAACATTGCTTTATTTTGGACTTTTGGTTTTGAGGATTATGTCTGTTTGCTTGTTCTACCTATTACCTTTCGTGTTCAGTAAAAGTTTCCAAGATGTTTACATCTTAACTAAATCAAAGAGTGAGTTTAACAGCAATTGAGAAAGTGTGCTTAATTACAAAACAGAGCTCAGTTGAGGAAAAAATGTCCAGGCACAGACATACTACTCTTCATCTAAGTAATAAGGGCTACTTTTTATTGAGCACTTAATATTCCAGATGCATGCACACATACACACACACACACACACACAATATACACTCACAGACATATACACACATATACACAGGGATATACATATATATTATTCTCATGTAATTTTCTCTTTATAAACCTATAAAGCAGGTGCTATATTAGCCCCATTTTACAGATGTGGAAAGTGGACATAGAAGTGTTGAGTAACTTGTCCAATATATCCCTCTCACCCATGGGAGAGCCAGGACTCACATAGAGGAATCTGACTTGATCTTCACTTCATTCACCACGTGGCTTTGCTCTTACATGTCATAAACAGAAGCCAATGTGATTCTGTTTGTCCCGTGTTTCTTCCCAACATCCGTTTAAATTATCTGCCCATTTTCTTCCCCATCACTCTCTGAGTATAGGTTAAAAGATTCTTGTTTTTCCCCTGTTTCTTGATCTTGCTCCAACTGTATTCCATTTGTACTGCACATTCCTTCCTCCAGATGGCTGATTTTTATACATTAGAATTTACTAATGTCAGCCCAAGTGCTGGTCTCTTTCTTCTCTTCCACGCTCTTCCAGCTGATTTTGTTTTCATGGTCCTGGTTACTAGACCAACACAGGTATTGACTGCTGACCTCAAGTGAACTTAAAAGGGGATGGGAGTATTGACATGTTTTCTTTATGGAAGCTGGAGGCATTTGCAATAGGTAACCAGTGTGGGAGGTGGTATAGTGTAAGAATCATGTGATGCTAAAGAAAGAGAAACCGACAGTCTCATGGCAGCGGACTGCCTGTGACAAGGGAGTTAGGAAGCAAAGACCATGTATAAGGATGCCACTGACATAAACTCCAGCATCATTCCTTCACAGAAATCACATCATGCTCCCTCCATACTCAGTACTTCCGATGGTTTCCCATGGGGGCCTAGACCTAACCTTCATCCACATCCCTTGCTCTGCTGTGTTCCAGCCACACAAACACAGTACAGAATTTCACACTCCTACACTTAAGACATGCTTTTCACCTTCTTTTTTCTCTGTCTGGTAATTCCCCAGCATCCTGAAAACCCTTGTTCCAGTGTCATTGTCCATGTGAACTTTTACATCGTTAATGTCTCTCTCCTCTCTGGGCTGCTATAAGTATTAGGTTGATCTAGCAGGAATTGGGGTTGGAAACTGGCTGTGGGAAACATCTCTTTGTTTCCCCCAGTGACCATTCAGATTCAATCTGAAATCTTCTTTGTCTCTGTCCTCTTTGTAGGTCCCAAGACTGCCAAGAGACCAAATAAATCATCCAATCACTTTAGTCTCTCAGTCTCAGTTCAATAACACATATGATCAGTTCAGCATAATAACCTAAGCTCTAAGTTTCATCCGTAGCTTCTCCACCCTCTTCCAGCTTAGGTCTCCTGCAGTGGGAATGGAGAAGGTGGTGGTCAGTTCCTGCTCCTTCTTCCTCACCACCCCCCACCCCAGATTTCAGCCTCTGAACCCTCCAGGGCTGGGTGTGGAGGAAGCAGAAGAGGCAGAAGGCAGATATTGTTACAAGCTGGAATTATTGATCCCTTGGAGAGCTGGTTCTCTCTTTGATCTACCTTTGGGCCCTTTGGAAATCTCCCCATTCACATTACTTCTGGGAATCTCTCACCTGCCATTCTTTTATGTATCTCTCGTGTCGGCTTTCACTTTCAGTCCCTGGGCCTCTAGTTAATGACTACAACTTCTTTCCATTGCGGGCTTCTTGTCAGGGAGCCATCTGGGGCAGGATTTCAGACAAAATAGGCTGTTTCTCGTGTCCATGGGCCCAAGCCTACTCTCCAGTAAACATTCACCTTGGATTCATGATTGAGAGGAGAGTCGTTACTTCTAAGCACAGCCCTCTTCTTACCTAGCCATCTTCCAGGCAACTCCAGGCACTAGTCCAAGGCCATCCAGCATACCATCCAATGCACCAGGCTTGAGGAGAGAAGAAGGTACCTTCCTCCTCTGATACAATCATGGGTGGGACTCACAGTTCACCACCAGTCCTCTCTAAGGAAATCATTTCTCTACTATCCAGCTTCCTACACACATCAACTTTAAGTTTGTCTCCCTGCAATTTGAGTAACTAAACCCTACTATCACCTCTTTCACTAGGTCCTTAGAGCTGGTCCATCCAACCCTTACCCTAGAATGTGGAGTAGTTGCCACCTATTAGACCGTCAACCAAAACTGATACAAAACTAGTTCCATTTCAGTATTCTCTTACACAGGACCTATACCTCTATGAGAGCATTTACAACATCACTTTCCTTTTATGTTTCTGTCTCCCTGGTTAGAATGTCAGTTTTTTAAGCTTGGGGACTATTTCAACCATTTTTTAATCTCCTGTGTTTGACACATGATGGATTGTTGTTAGGTGTTAGCTGAATGAATGAAAAGCTGGAAAAAACAAGATCTAGTTTATGAGGAAAGAATGAATTTCATTTTCACTGATAACTTGAAGGCAGTTGAAAATATTGTGAATGGAACCAGAGACAGTCCAACTGTTAAGAAAATGGGCTTTAAAAAATTAAAAAATAAAAATAAATTTAAAAAATGGGCTTAACTATGGGGGTTCAAATCTTCATTAGCCATCTGGTTTGGGGCAACTTCTTTTAACGTCTTAGCTGCTCAGTGTCCTCATCCGTAACAGGATAATAATAGTATCCACCTCAAGCTGTGATAATAAAATAAGAAAATACATATAAAACCCGTGGAACAGTCCCTGGCACATAGAAAGGGTTCAATAGATATGTGTCCTCTTTACTGAAACTTTGAGAATAAGCTCCACAAGGAAGTGAACATAGAGGAAAATGTGTAGAAGGCAAAGGATTGAGCCAAAATCTCTGATTATGAGGCATGGGAAAATAGGATAGCAAAAAATATAGACTCCACAAATTATGTCATTCGTATATATCATTGAAGTAACATCAGAATCAAATGCATCAAAGGTTGGACACAAGTGGTGCCCATATATGTGACCTTTGGCAATCAAGATAAATGGTATCCATTGGAATTAAGTTTCAGTGCCACTCATGTAATCAGCATTATTAATAGTTTTTATTATCAACATCAAATGATTTTTTAAGTGCTGCTGTTCATAAAACAAAGGAGTAGAAAGTAGTGAGTATGTAAACTATCTAGCTGATGTCCTCGAAAATAATGCTTGAGGGTGTCAGGTCAAATAAGAAAGATGAAAACGATTCACATTCACAGTGCATTTTTCTCCTTGTCTTCCTTAGATTATTTTTTTTCAGTTTCTTTGGGAATATTTAATTCATTTCATCTGAGCCTGTTCTTGTTTTTCTCAAGTAGGGCAGAATGATATAAGACCAAATAGAGTAATTAACTTAAGGAGTTTATGTGATCTGGAGAATTGCAATTATAGGTCACCAGTTTAAATCTGCCCTGGGTTGGTAGAAGGCCATAACCATCTGTTGGCTCTTTGGTAATTACCATGAAATAGGTGTATAACAGTATCGGCTTTTAATATAGAATCTGGATTTATATTGGTTGTGCTTTTTGATTTGGGGTTCGTAAGCTGCAAGAGGTTATAGAGCTACTATGTTCTTCCTCTACAGCCTCTGTGTTTCTCCTCCATCCTCTGCAAGTTCATGGCCTTGCGTGACTCATCTTCCAATGTTTTTCCAGAAAACTTGCCTATTGGAAGAAGACGCACACCACATTCTTATGCTTCTAATTACCATCATGATGTTTTATTTCCCACAAATCCCTAAGCAGCCCTTTGTTCATGACCAAGTAGGTGGGGCTCTAAATGCCAATAAATACAGTGCTGCAAGTTACAAAGCTCCCCAGAGCACCACTCTCATTAGCAATATCCCAGAGTAAGCAGGTTGTGGACTCACAAGGCAAGCGGACTGAAGCCCACTCCGTATTGAATCACGTGTGGTAATTATTGGTTAAGATGACTTTGCCTTCGTTTACAGAATAGTGCATCCCTTTGTAACTTCTGTGTATGATTTCTAGAATAATCAAGAATTATTTGTGTCATTTGTTCCTATTCAAAAGGCACAGAGTATAGCTGCCAGTTCCTCTGCAGTTGCTAGAGGAGTTAAGTGCTACCCCGGCTGCCAGCGCCCATCCCACGGTGGTGCCTCTCCCTGTCAGGTGGCTGTGGGTGTTTGTACCACTTTCAAAAGTGGGAGGCTCATTCTTCCTGTCTGAAGCAGGAGAACAGTTCATCTTAGGGTAACTTCTGGTGCTCCAGCTCTGTGACAATGGTACTGGTTTTGCCATCATGGTTTAAGGTTTTTTTTAGCTCTTTCCAGATAAGACACAGTATCAAGGATCAGCATTTGACCTTGGATAGGAATCTCTTATCTGGGAATACTTGGACTAGCATGGATGCTAAATAATAATAATAATAATAATAATAATAATAGGCACTCTATGATGATAAATAATAGTAGCAAAAATAGTAGGAATAGTAGTCATGATGGCATTTCATGAATGCTTTGTAGGTGCCAGCACTATGAGAAGGACTTATTGTCCAAGTTTTGTATCTATAAGTAGATAGACCATGGGTGTCAGTAAATGGAAGCTTATTTTTTTTAAATGGAGGTTTAATGCTCCATTTTCCTTAGTTACTCTTGAAACATCTGGACACATCCAACAAAGTCATCTCTTTTGAGCTCCTCACACATACATCTGCAATCTGAGAACATCCTTAATTTCCAGTTCAAAGAAAAACAATAAATGTAAGTTTTTGGAGGGCCAACCTGGAGCTCCTTCAGCTAGCAGCCTGCTTTCCATAACTCTCCATCACAGAGAAGAGCCAAAAAGATCAGTGAAGCACTCAGAGGCAAGCCCAGGGATGGATGACGAGCAAGTTTTTTGGTTTTGGTGTTTGTTTTTCTGTTTTTCTCATCCTTTAATAGTACCCCATGAAGCAGAGTTTCTAAATGGATAATATGCTATGGAGGTGATTCTCATCTTCAGTGGCAGCCAAAATTTGTATTTTGAAAGCATGAATCATTTGTGATTCTTTGGTATCTGTGTGTGTGTGTGTGTGTGTGTGTGTGTGTGTGTGTGATGAGAGAGAGAGACAGAGAGAGAGAAAGAGAGAGAGGGAGAGCATGTGTTTTGCCCCCTCCCCATTAATAAATGTTTATATCTGCTCAGCTCGCCTGGTTACTCTGGGCTTGCAAAGGCATAAATCACTGGCTTTTGCCAGCTCTGGAATTGACCCACAGATTAAATGCAGATCACTGCGAGATAGGTGCTGTTAACGCTTCTTTTTTAAGAACTCTTCCCACTCTGATGGCTGTGCCTGCACCTGCTAATCTTTCTCTATTTATTACCCGAGTTCATTGGGTGCCTAGCAAAGAATTCCAGATTACTCCTTCTACACATTTATGTCAACTCGTGTTGAGAAGTAAATCCATGCTAAAGGTCACAGATTCTGTTAGGAAGGTTTGTCCTTTAGAATAGGCTGTGATTTGGTCACATGTATTTAAAAGAAGTTTCCTTAAAAAGTAATTTATTAAATTTTTTTAATTTAGGCCAGGGATTTGGATTTACTAGGCATACAGAATTTAGAAGGGTCATATGTTAATCTTTTCTCTATTACTACTTCCATTTAGACACACTGCCTCCTCTTTACTACATTTACTGTTGATAAATATGCAATAATAATAACAATTTTCCTGTTTAACAAACACCAAAGGCCCTAATGAAGACAACAGCCATTAGGTAAATCAACAACCCATTAAAGGGAAGCATTAAGTCAGAACAGGAGAGTCTATTAATTTTCTTATAGCTCTTGTACATTAAGCATTTGCCAAATTCATTGTCCCAGTGGACGCTAGGCAAGTCTCCAGTTCTGAATAAGAATTGGAGCTTTCACTCTGGGATTCTGCTGTCACTTGTCTAATACTTTTGTCATAAATTGTGGAATTGTTAATGCAGAATAAAGGTCATTATGTCCAAATTATGAAAAAAGGTAAATTAATTTGTCTGAAAATTTAAAGTCTTAATGCAAGTTGAAGGCTAATGAAAAAAAACCCTAAGACAAATGGTGAAAGGGATGATCACACTCGAAGCAGAGTTCACTTTTAAACATGTATTTTGGGGGATATAATCCCCTGGTAGATCAATAGCTGCCTGCTATCATGCCTAACTTGTCTTCCAGAAATTAAGCATTCCAGAAAAAGGTTTCAGTGATCCACTCAATTATTTCATTTTGGTTTTTTAGAGTATAAAGACAAACAGGAGGAAATCAGATAAGCTTTCCAGAAAAGTGCTTTGCAAATCGCTGTACTGGAAACTATCTGGTGTAGAACTTCAGGGATTTGAGTCCCAGCTTTCTAATGAGAATAAACCTGAGCTCAGTAAGACTTGTGGCTAGTCCATGTTCCCATGTCTTTTTCCATTAAGAATCGGAATGTTAACTATGATTTCTGGCCAGATTCCAGCTTGGTTAATTGCATGCTGTCTACGTAAATTCCCTTTGCTTGGGATGTTCTTCACTTTGGATTGCATTGCTCTTATTGTCATGTTTCCCCCAAGAGGTGGGTACATGATATTGTAGAATGAGCCAGAATATAATTTGTCAAGCTAATAAGAGTACTTTGGGGATGAAGGGTTAAACATAAGTAGTGTACTTTTCACAATTTCCCTCCAATGCTGCCTATTTGTACAGTAATTAATGTGGAATAGCATTAGTGAAACATGGCATTGAGCCAAATCACCATGACAAGGGTGGCAATAACACAGCATAAATAATTTTTATAAATTCTACTGGAAGTAACTATTCAAACAAACCCCAGAATCTCCCTGATGGATGCATCTTTTTGTTTGTTTGTTTTGGATCTGAACCTGCCACATATAATCAGTAATTAACACAATGTTCTGTGAGATTTATTTTACTCTATATGAATGTCAAGAACATAACATTTGTCATCATTTTTGTGCCTAGTACAGGACATGGCACAGTAACTTGCATGGTGGCACTCACTGAAGTAAGGTTTGTTAAGCAAATGAATGAAGATGGGGCAATGAACATTTATTGATTTCCTGAGATTCCCCAATCTTTAGTAGGTCTGTTGTCTACAGTTTCTCATCTAAGCCTCACAATTACTCCCATTTCACAGATGAAAACACAGAGGCTCGCAGAGGCCAAATGGCTTTCCCAGGATCAAACAGTTTTGATTTTTTGTAGCCCGGTATGTTTGACTATAAAGCCACCCCTTTCATTCCTCAATCTCTCACAGCCTCCCACATTGTACCTGGCATCCTTGGCCTTAATTTGAGAAGGCAAGTCCGAAAACCTCAGACCCTGTGAAAGTCAAGTTGATCTCCGTAGACAAGGTTAATGACCGCCCTATGGAATTTTACATTGTTATTCTTACTCTCATTACTCCAATTCAAATCTGTCATTGTTGCCATCTTAGAGTTGTCATAACTATTGCCAAGTAATTATACACTTGTCACAAAATATACCATAAATCGAATCTTTATGAATCTTGGTGAAAAGTGGTTCAAATGTGAATGCTTAGGGAATCCAGAAAACAATGAGAAAAAATACTCTTTAAGCTCCCTTAAATCCACTCACCATGGTAGAATCTATTGTGTTGACTAGAGAAAATGCACTTCAGCCCTCCTGCACCTGGACTATGTTCATAGCCAAGTTTTCAGTTTTTTAACTGGCATTAAATTACCTAGAAATTGAATGTGTGGAAAATGACAGAAATTCATTTTGCCTCATGAAAGAAATCATTCTATTCCTATTTTTTTTCAATATAGTACAAAAACCTGTACCTTTAAAGACCATTGACCCAGGATGTAGGAAATATGTATTTCTATATGATAATAGCTATAGCATAGAGAAAGGCTTAGGAAACACAATGATGTGTAGGCTATAAGTCAGTCGATTTCCAATCACTCAATCACACATCTCAGTGTAGTCCAGAAACTCCTATACCAATATATTTTATTTCCAGCCAGACATTGGCTAATTTATGACTCTGCCAACAATGCCATTTTAATTAATTTTATTCATCTTATTTCTCTTTCCTCTGCTCCTCATATCTCATCTATTTGCATTGCCTAGATTTTAATTAAAAAACCTCTCCTCTCTAAGGAGCAATCTGAAGTGGCAAAAATAATCACTTAAAATATTACAGTCATTAAAAAATTGGCTGTGGTGGAAGCCATGCATTTTCAATTTTCCTACAAATGATGTTTTAGCTTCCTTTTAAAGTGCACTTTGTATCTGAATTGTCTGCCACCAGCCAGCTTGGCTATCAAAAATGGTCTTCCAGCTGGGTGGGCTGAGTGACAACTCCTTAATGGAGGAAATGGATGGCTCTCTGCTCATGTGGAGGGGAAGGCATACCAGGCAGATTTCATTCCATCTGCCACCAGCTCTCTGCAAGCTGGCATTGCCCAAATGCCCAATATACTCATTCCAACAAAAAGGATATCGTCAAAAAAATAAATTGTAAAGCTACAGATGCCTGAAAGAAGCATCGGGGCCATTAGACCCCAGGGAGATAATATTAAGAGGTGCCTCAGTGTTCATCTTTGATGAAAACCTAATTAAACTATGGTGGGGGCGATTGCAAGTACTTTTACAAGTACAGAGGTGAAGTCATTAACATTTGCAGCAGAGGATAGGGAGCAACCTTAGAAAAATGCTATCCTGAATTGTGGCCAAGGACTTGTTATATTGAGGAATTTGCACTGATGTTTCCTGTTGATGCTTTTCTGAATGGCAAATTCTTGTCATTTGGCTACACTGTGTTCTGCTTTTCAAGTAAAGGAAACTCATTTAACTGCAAAGTAGGAAAATATTTTCAATTGACAAGTAGAAACAAATATGGACTTATATTTAAGGGATTTTTAAAATTTGGAGATCTCCAGAACTTAGAACTATAAAGTATATGTCATTGATCAGTGCTAAAGTAGTGACACAAAGGAAAAATAATTATAATATCATAATTAATCCATATTAGGAGGGCTAGAAATAGAAATATTTAAAGCCATCTTCAGAATTTATACCTTTATTTTGTCCCAAATATATGCTTAGTTACTTGATATATATTCACCATAAGTCAGTCAAAAGCTAGAACTCGGGAAATCAAATTTTATGATCATTTGCTCAAAAAAAAAAAAACCTGACAGATTTTTAGTATACTCAAAATACTCCTGAATTCCAAAATACTCTTGTTTGTATCATATCAAGAGTTCGTGTATCTCACAAAGTTAGACCTTTAACTATCTTTTGAAATTGTTTAGATTTTAATTGTTATTACATAAAAATCAGTTTGAATAGATGTTAAACAAAAGCGGCTGGGTATTAAAATCACTGAGAGCAGTTTCCTGAAATTCTTTTCATATTTTCAATGCACATTTTGCTTGGATTATTAACATAGTATACTGATATTATCCAGTGCAAGTTCATCAGTAGAAAAAAGTGGTAATGGACATCTTGCATTATTAAGTTGTCCGGTCTTCAGAGAATTTTTGGTAATCTGCCAAAATTTGGAGGACTTTTAAACTTCTAATTGATGCTTCTGTTTGTCCTAAAAGTGAATGAGTGCTAGTGGTATTTTTACCATATGGTATTTTGGGACATACTCTTTTACATTTTACTAAAGGTTTTAAGTTGATTTGAAAAATTTTAAAAACTGTTCTAATGAGAAACATACTTAAAAATGGATTTAAAGATATTTCTATTTCTGTATCACCTACTGCTAAGAGTATGGAATACAACAGCTTATTTTTGGAAAAAATATATATCCAGAAATAAAATAAGATTATTGCATAGCCCTCGGAAGTTTCAGAAACACATTTCCACAAGTAATATCACTTGCGCTTCTAACAACACCTCTAGGGAATAGATATTACAGACATCATTCTGTACCCTGAGAAATTCAGGCCTGCAGAGGTTAACTGACTTATGCAAAACCATGTAGCTGTTAAGTAGAGCAACCATATTGGAACAGGTCTTCTGGTTCCAATCCTCAGACTTCTTGAGGATGGATAGCAAATGAGTCTTCACTTCTTGTCATCTTGATTGGTTTTGGTTTCTAGGATTTTGTTCTTTTCCAACCTTCATCTTCTCAATTCATGTAAGTGCTGAATTAATTGAGGTAGATTTTAGGGGAGAGTTCAGGCAACCCTGTAACCCAGCAGGCCATGCATTCCCATCCAGAGGCAGAGATGCAGTATCAAACAAGCTGAGTTCCAGGGAATTCTATCCCAGTCCAAATGCATTCGTGCATAAATTCTTAGTTTGGAGAGTAACTGGAAAACCAGGCCCATTCTAAGATTTTTGAGCCTCCATGACAAATTCTAAAACAGAATTCACATGGAGCTCTGACTTGCCTTGTAATTGATGTAGGAATCCTCAGAATGAGAACCCTAAACTGTCCCCTTTTAAGAATTTAAGGATTCTTAAATATAGGGCCTATATACAGTCAACCACTAAGTAGGCTTGTTCCTGCTCTCATTCCTGTTCACATGACTCAGGAATACACCAATCTCACACCAACTAGCCCCTATTTTATAGTCCCAATATGACCCCGTTGGTTCATATTACCCTGACTCTAAACCTTGAAAACACTGGGTTCAACTCAGAATGGCAGAAGCAGAAGCTGTATCTTGATCTCCTTAGCGTGGTGGGGAGTCAAGCAGCCATGTGTTGCTGTGTGTGTGTATTCCCAGGCCCTGCTGCCCAGAAAATGACAACCCCATCTTGCTGGGAGAGCAGAGAGGTTGAGCCACCACCCACTGAGCTGTGGCTGTTTACTTTGCATATTGCTTTTTTGGGGTAATGTGTTGCAGCATTGAGGCTATGAAGAAGAGAATATTCACAGAGCAGTACTTTTTCCTCCACACCCAGAGGACTTTGGGCCTATTTAGGAAGGGAGAAGAAAACTAACTGTGAATCTTCCCATAAACCTGACAGACAGGATTGGGATATTTGCAGTGGAAAGACCAGCACTGATTGTTTTAAACCACTGCCCTGTCTGTTTGAATTTAGATTTGGCATCATTATTCTTTCACTACAAGCTGTTAAAGAACAGCTCCTTCCCTATAGAAATAATAAAACTATGCCAAAAACCATCCCATTGTCTCTTTCATGGAAACTCACCAAAGACAGAGACCCTACTAGTTTTTGGATCCTATTAGATTAGCATGAAAATTGGGTAACATTTAATTAAGGTGAGTATTAATATTTTTTCAGATTGCTTTATTGATTCTTGATACGGTAAATATGCTGGCACTCTGTAGTCATCATGTCAAAATGTATATTTGGTAGATAATTTTCAATAAGTATACAATTACAAACAATCTATTCAACTACCAAATCTATTTGGTAACCACAAAATAACTAACTAAAGGTGCTTTAAAATTATTTCTAGTTTTCTAAAACGCCAACTGATTTTAATTTTTTGAAATCAGTTTAACAAGATGCAGTTAAACAATATCTTGTTTTATAATGACTTTTTTGCATAAATTTTCCATCTCAGATGAATTAAAATATATATCAAACTCTTAATAATACAAATTTTGGAAGAGTAGCAAAACATTTAATTTATAACATGGAATTAAAATGTTAACAAACAACTCTGAGGCAAATGAAACCAAAACTGAAATAATTAAATTGATATTTAGCTGGAAATGACTAAGGTTTCATGTTAAGTAGGTCACTCTTTTTATTACCTAAATATGTCCTTTTAAATTGTAATTAAATTTCATGCATATAGATGTTTTATGTATGGCTTTTCCTTAGACAATGACTAAATGTGAAGATAATTGTAAAAAATGTTAGAGTTTGGTGGATTTATTAGGAAAGTAATCTTTGTTATTTTAGTTAGCATTTGTAGTCTTTACAGGATAAAGGTAGTGGACTCTTGGTTTTGTCACCTTTTAACAAAAGGTGTTCTACCTACTATTAAATAAACTGAACCCTAGTTTTCATCAGTTTGTGTGAGTTAGGATCACATATAATGAGCTCAGTTTAGCATCTGTGAATAAACTGTATTCACTGTGGTATGAAGATTCTCAAGCAGGTGATGCTTGCTACACGCTACAGTATTACCTAAGATGATGACAGGTTCTGTGGGTGTATCTTATGTGTTACCACTGTGAAATGACCACCCTCCCCCAAGATCATATGCCCCAACTCTCTTGAACTTCTGGAAGCTTTACTTACTCTTTCAAAATAGTACTCTGACTCTTCCTCAATTGATTTTACCAGCTGTAACCAGCTTGTCATAAAATGCTTCTTTGCATACATCACTCCCTTATTTTAGGACACCATGCCAACAGAATATTGTAGAGCTCACTAAGATTGTTTTACTGTCAGGCTCTGGTCAAATTCTCAAAATCATGCCTTCTGATCACCTTTGTCACTCATTCATACCTGTCATTCAATTTGGATTTTTATCCATCCTTTAAAGCAGGTTAAAAACCTGTTCATCCATTGAACTTATGCATCTAGACCAGCCCTGGACAGCAATTCTTACCTTTTCTCACTCATTAGCACTTGGCATCTGCTGCCTAACATTGAGACCTATCTTTGATATCTCTCAGTGAGACTGGGATTTTTTTGAGAGCAAAGATAATATATTATTATACTTCATTATAAACCCCTCCCCTCTCACCTTCCTTAATGCCTTCTACATAGTAAATTCTCTGTAAAAGAATAACTGATTACTTGAAAAGGCACAGCCGTATCATTCATTCATTCATCATTGAATTATTCAACAATTTTTTTAAATTTCTACTATATAAGCCAAACATTGTATATATAGCACTGAACAAAATGGACATGATCCCAGCTCTACAGAACTCACAGTCACTGGACCAGATATATTCTGTCCAATTATTTTTCTTCATTTGTATTTCATTTTAAGGGTATATAAAACTTAAAAAGTTGTTTGATCTTTCTTTTATTAGTATTTCTATGTATATGACTTACTACCAAAAATTAGTTAATAAAAACTTACATTTATACATAAAAAAAGTAAATATTCAGTTTACTCAGCTCCAGAGTTTGATCTGACCTTTGACTATTCACTTTAAGCTGAGAAAATAGAGGTTAAAAAATGTATCACAAGAAACTCTTTTTTCTTTATTCATTGCAAACCTTGTGCTTTGGGGGAGAATAACAAAGATTGTGATTTCCCAGCTCTTCATGAGAGCCATCATGTACTACTTAGGTCTCACCAGAAACTTTTATTCAAGAGGTAGCTGAGAATATACGATCATATCAGGGATTACTTTGACCTTTTCTATATTCCATGTTTTGATTAGCTGGCTATTCTGTTCCTATCCCATTTACAGACAAATCGCGAAAGGCTTGAATGGCAAGCCAGAAATATAGAGAATATTGAAAAGGTCAGTGTGATTTAGCCCATAAGCACAGTATTGAAAATATATGACAAGTCATTATCACTCTTAATTCCCATGACAAGGACTAGGTAAAGATGGGAAATTATTACAATTAAAATATTCTTGTTTCATACTGAAGGCTGACATGGCAAAGCTCAAACGGCCCCTGGACTCCTTTTTTTGTGATAACTTCATAAGTTAGAAAGAAATTGTAATTGAATTAAACAGGACAAAAAAAAAAAAAAAGAAGTAACAAGCTCTTCTGATTTGAGAGTCCATCATAGAGGGAATAATATAGTGACTTTTCTAAAAACTCTAATTATGCATGGGTAAGACAGATCCAGCTACAAAACCAATTCAACAGCCACCCCCTGCTCTCTTTTCACCTACAGCATAGCTGTCAGTCAGAAGGCAACTCTATTTATTTCCACGGAAATGAAGGCAGTGAGTTCAATTTTGCCACCACCCGGGATGTAGATCTTTCTACAGAGGATATTCAAGAGCAGTGGTCAGAAGAATTTGAAAGCCAGCCTACAGGGTGAGTAATTGCTATTCCATGCTGTGTATAGCACTTATATTTATTCCACTGGACATATTTTAAGTGCCTATTATTAAATAGCAAAAGCATAGTTAAATCAATATTGATTATTCTTTTTTAAAGGATTTATTTATTTGAGAGAGAGAGAGAGGGAGGAAGGGCAGAAGGAGAGGGAGAGAGAATCTTAAGCCACCACTGTGCTGAGCACCCAGCCCAATGTGGGGCTCAATCTCATGACCCCAGCCAATCTCATGGCTCAGGTATTTAACCGACTGAGCCACTCAGGTGCCCCAAAGCTGATTTTTCTTACAGACAGGACAAGTAGTTACACTTGCCCTTAACATTCTTCATTAAAGAATCAACTATTTTTCTATGTAGTAAAAATTTGTAATTACAAATGCCTTTTAACTGCAGTTGAAGCACTTATAGTTCATCTTCGTTTATTCAGCTTTTACTGGGAAAACGTTTTCTTCAATGTGTATAGAAGGCAAAATCTTTCCACTACTATTATATTGAGACTTTCAGTCATCTTCCTGGAGATTTATAGATGCTGCTACTTGATTTTCAGTGGAATGTGGTTTTGATCTATAAAAATTTTTTAGGGAGTAAAATTTATTTTTGAGAGTTTTTTTTTTAAGATTTTATTTATTTGAGAGCAAGAGCACAAGCAGGGGGAGTGGGAGAGGGAGGAGCAGACTCCCCACTGAGTGCAGAGCCTGATGCAGGGCTTGATCCCAGGATGCTAGGATCATGACCTGAGCTGAAAGCAGGCGCTTAACCAACTGAGGCACCCAGGTGCCCTTCTTTGAGAGATTTCTGAAGGAGAAATATGAGCTGATGTTGACGAAGAAGAGAGCTAAAGCAATGAGCATAGTTTGGTGGTGGTATTTTCTGGCCATTCTGAGCGAGGTGCCTTCTTCTAGGTCCTGTGGCCCTTAAGATATTTCCTACCAATGAGCAGCATTTTCCTGGAAGTTAGAGTTGAAAAAAATTTGCACGTTCAGAGAATCTAAATTCATAAGGTAGTGTTAGTGGAAAGCAAACTCTAGAAATTTTTTCAGTAAACACATGATCAGAATACCAGGTCTTTATTGTTTAGTATGTGTTTTCTAAGACTCTGTTGAAGATGAATGAAATTAACATAAAATGTAATTTTATAATGAATATAAGATAGCAATAATTTAAGTATTAATGGTGAGAAACTTTCCAAAAACAGCATTTTAGGGAGTCATGTCTCTCTGATCTCAACAAATTAAATCAAAATTGGATGGGACTTGTCAGTGCCCAAGAGACAAGAAGGCCATGACTCTCTTAGGCTCCCTGCTTCTTTTGCATTGTCCAGGAACTGTATTCAGACCCAATGGGACAGAATCTGCCCAGCAGCCTGATCTACCACTGCTGCTGTGACCTTCAGCTACTCCAATGGAGTCTTTCACTGTTGAAAGCTAGATTTCTGCTGTGGCTGACCCAGCCCTGCCTTAAGGATGTCCAGCCTGTGGCAGGCCAAGTATACCTCTGAAGGAGGCTGACGCTCTGAGGAAACTCATTCCTTCAGAGCCTAACAGTGCTGCTCAAAACTCTTCAGTCCCTAAACCTCTTCTCCTTGGAAGGTCCTGGCATACTTGAAGTTCCATGCCCAGTGTGGCTTGAGTGTCTCCTTGAGGAACCAGCAACTCCTGTTCCTCTGTTCCATCTCCGGGATTTCCCCAAGAGTCAGGCTTCTTTCCTTGTTACGCTACACAGGGAGTGTTCCATTCGCCTTACAAATCAATGCGCTTTGATAGTGTCCAAAATTTTGACAATGCAAGCAAGGCTTCTTTACCTACATTTTGGAGATAAGGAACCATTACCAGTATATCAGTTCTCCTTTCTGATTCCTGATACAAAATATCAATTCAATATATAGATATAGATATAGATATAGATAGATATAGATATAGATATAGATATAGATAGATATAGATATAGATATATCAATTCAAACCCCTTTCATGGTTATGGAGCTTGACTGCCTATGAGAGAGTCCCAAATCTTGAAGCACAAGAGATTCATTGACCTCCACTTCTTCATCTCTCCAAGCTAATACCATCCATGTGGAAGTGAAGTCATCCTCTTCAGTGAGACCCATATGCCCTGGGGCACAGATGCTTCCCAGTGATATCCAGCCCCTAACTCTCTAAAGCAGAGATAGAAACACAAGTCTAATCTCCAGAAGGACAACTATCATACTCACATAAAACCCTATCTACCTCTCTCCTGAAGTCTTTAATGTTACTACTCTTATTCTTCTGGGGAGAGATAAAATTTATTTTTAATTATAGCCTTCATATCCTCCTAGGTCCCTGTCCCATAATGCTTTCTTTTCCTTTTTTTTTTCCAGCTTGTTGTATCATCAAAGCTTGTCTATAAAAGAACAAAAGAAAAGCCTTTTTTAGATGGATTAATGGTCCATCCAGCAATCTGCTAAGAACATTAGTGAAGATTTAGTACAAGCAAATAGAAAACCATGAATTAAGCTTTAAAAGGAATTGATTTTATATTAGAAGAAATCCAACATATCTTAGAAAATTAGTTCAGAGACATAGCTTGCAAAAAAAATTATTCCAATTAACAGAGCACTAATGATATAAGAGAATTTGTGGCTAAACCAAATCCTTTGTCTCCCAAAACAAAGAGGGAACTAAAAGCAGTTATGCTTGAAAAAAGAACTAAAGTCAGTAGAGACACAGAGGAACATCAGAACAAATGCCATTCACCCAGTGCCTCAGGTGGTTTCAATTATGCTCTTTGGCCACTTCTCAGTACTGAGGATGTATCAGGGTTTTGGTCACAGTTAAGAGGCTGATACTTTCAGGCCACACTATTGTCAGCAGGTCTCTGTTCCAATAACGCAGAATAATGTGCTTGACGATAGCACCTGTGCCACTCTAATTGATATACAATTAATTTATCTAAGTTCTAAAAGCAGTAAATTACTCCAGCAACTACATCTTAGGTTTATTTGTAGCTTTTCCCCTAGGAAAAGGATATCAGACCACACACCCCCAGATTTACCTCATTGTTGCCCTCATCTGGTTGCCCAGTGATCCTACTTGGCATTATATTATAAAGGTATAAAAGGATAATGAGGGGATCTAGTGTTTTCTGTGTTTGCAGTGATGATAAAATGCTAGTTTAGTTTATGGATGTGTGTGTGTCTCTCTGTCTGTGTGTCTGTCTCCCCTCTCCACATCCCATCTGCTCACTCCCAAATGTTGCTTTATTGGTCTAGGAAGAATGCTGTCATGATAACTTTAAATCATAGCTTCAGGTAAAAAAGACTGTCACAAAATTAAATTAATATGAAATATTTTTATAAAACTACAGTAAGATCTAACAAAGAAAAACATATTAGGAATTTGGTAGTGAAATTCTTTGTGTTTTGTTTAACCAACCAGATTTACCAAATATTTGTCTCATTCTTCAACTCAGTCTTCACCACCCATACTGATGATTTATCATTATTGGCTCACCTGCTGAAACAGACAAAAAATATAGATAGTAAATCCCCACTGTACTCAAGAGCAACCAATTGAATTGATTGAGCTCTTAGTTTTGAGGTCCCTTTTTTAAAAATAAAAAAATGTAAATAAATTGTTAACCTATATATATTTTCACTTCTGTTAACTACATTTTTCTTCCATAAGAATTATGAAAGAGAAAACATGAATATACAGTCCTCTCTAATAATTTCAAAATACTTCATATGAATGTTAAGAGAAGAAAGCCACAATTTTTGGAATCCAGTTTCCCAAATATTCCTGTTTTCTCGCATTTGAGTCAAACTATTTGATCTCACATCACTAGGATGATGAGAGCTGTTTGCCTCTCATATCACAAAGCTGTCCTAAATCCAATGTTGATAGGTTTATTTTTTAAGTGGGATAGTAAAGGTTTTTTTCCTCTTTTTCCTAAAGAAGACACATCTGTTACTTCAGCAAGAGAGAAATTTTAATGGATACACTGATAATTTATGAGTCTTTCTAAGCTTTGGCTTAACCTTACAAACACATCATTTAATTGGCAACCATTATATCTCACCTAGCTGAAACTGCCTTTAGGTGGGAGAGAACTTGGTAGAAAAACACCCCGCTATAATATAGATTTCGTATACTGCTTCTTTCATTTCAATGCAAGCATTGTATGTTTTTACTATTCAAATACCTCTACTGCTGTCACTAGAATATTCATGTTCAAGAAGAACTCCACAAATTTAATGAATATTAGAATATTGAATCAAGTCAGTGTGCTTCAGTCTTCTCCAGTTGCTCCAAATCCTTGGAAATTACAGAAAATGAGCAAACATATCTATAATGACACCATAAAACCAAAAAAAAAAAAAAGGTGCCCTAGTTGGGTTAGGAATTAAAAGGATGGTACACAAAAAGAGAGAGAGAGAGAGAGATCCAATGGAAGGAGGGAATTACAGCCCCAAACACATGTTGAATAAGACACTAAAAAAGATGTCTTAGCACTGCTCCAGGACACAGATGCTGGGCATGGGAATCATGATGGGGCTCTGAAGTACTGCTATCGGGATTGCCAAGGTGTGTCCCTTAATACACCTCCATCCAAGTAGAGGAGGAACAAGCAAGGAAGGTGGACACTTGGAATAGAGAAGTAGGGTAATGTAGGTGACTGGAAATCTCAAAAGGAATAGAGATGCCCCTCATGGTAGTCCCACCTAAAGGCCCATCTTGTCTCCATCAGTAGCCTTTTTATACCAAAACAGCAACAACAAAAAATAATAGATACAAATTTAAGCAAATGATCTAGAATCAACAAATCTGAGGAAAAGTCAACTCCATTTAAACATCATCAGACCAAAGAATGAAGGTCTGAGAATACAGAAGTAACAATATAAATAAATAGAGATTTTATAAGAAGCATAATTAATATCCTCAGAGGGATAAGAGTGCATACTGCATTTGAGAATTTAAAACATTTTATGAGGAAACAATAGAGATGTGAAAAATAAATTAGAAGATTGTTGAAACAAATATAATGGATTTTTTCTCCACTGATTACCAACCAGCATAGGCATAACTGAAGAACAAATTAATGAGCTAGAAATTTGGGTGTTGAAGTCTATCCAAAACTTAAGGTCCTTGGATATAAGAAAAAACGATGTAAAGTATAGGGGGGAAATTGGCTCTTCTGATGTTAGAAAAATGGGAATTCCAGAAAGATCAGGGAGAATATATTTTGATTGAAATATTCAAAGTTATTACTGAAGAAAAGTTCCCAAGATTGGAAAAAAGAAGAAAGAAAAGACATAGCTCCTGTGAATGAAATGTTTAGCATGATGAATGGGAACATATCCAGTCTTAGAGCATCAGAAAGAAACTTCAGAACATCGATAAAAGAAGAAATCCTAAAAACTTCTAGGTGAGATTCATAGTACTTTTCTTGGTAGCACTAAGCATAAGTTTGTTTAAAAAAAAAAAAGAAAGAAAGAAAGAAAAAGAAGTTATCTAGTTCTGAAAAAAAATTATTTGGAACATAAAATTCTTCTCCAGTCAATTATCATACAAATATTAGGAAAAAACGAACTTTTTTACTCCTATACATATATATGAACCTCATGGTAACCATGTTTTTTGTACATAACCAAAAACCTACAATAGAAACACATAAAATAAAGAGAGTGGAACCCCAACATAACTCTAAAGAAAACCGTGAAACCACAAAGGAAGAGACTAACAGGAAAAGAAAGGAGCAAAGAAAAACAACAACAACCAGAAAAATAACAACAAAATGACAATAAGTACATACTTATCAATAATTACTTTAAATGTAAACGGACTAAATATTCTGATCAAAAGACATACATTGACTGAGTGGATTTTTTTAAAGATTTTATTTATTTATTCATGAGAGACACAGAGAGAGAGAGAGAGAGAGGCAGAGACATAGGCAGAGAGAAAGGCAGGCTCCATGCAGGGAGCCTGATGTGGGACTCGATCCCGGGACTCCAGGACCACATCTTGGGCCAAAAGCAGCCACTAAACTGCAGAGCCATCCAGGGATCCCCTAGCTAAGTGGATTTTTTTTAAATCCTTTTTTATGTTCTGTCTATAAGAGAGTCACTTCAGATATAGAGACACACCCAGACTGAATGTGAAGGGATGGAAAAAGATATGGAAATGAAAAGAAAGTGGAAGTAGCAGTACTCATTTCAGATAGAATAGACTTTAAAACAGACTGTAACAAAAGTCAAAGAAGGACTTTATATGACAAAAGGGTAGATCCAGGAGAGGATATAACATTCATAAATATTTTTGCAGCTTTTGCTGCACTAAGAAGGAAGTTCATGGTGATGCAGTTTACCTCAAGAAACAAGAAGAATTCCAAATAAGTAATCTAACTTTATACTTAACTAGAAAAAAGAAGAACAAAGCCCAAGTTAATAGAAGGAAGAAAATAATAAAGATCAGAGTAGAAATAAATGAAATAGAGATTTTAAAAAAAAACATAGAAAAGATGAATGAAACTAAAAGCTGGTTCTTTTAAAAGATAAACAAAATCAATAAAACTCTAGCCAGACTCAAGATCTTTTATCAAGATAAAAAGAGAGGATCCATGGGCAGCCCGGTTGGCTCAGCGGTTTAGCGCTGCCTGCAGCCCAGGGTGTGATCCTGGAGACCAGGGATCGAGTCCCACATCAGGCTCCCTGCACAGAGTCTGCTTCTCCCTCTGCCTGTGTCTGCCTCTCTCTCTCTCTCTCTCTCTCTCTCTCTCTCTCTCTCCTCTCTGTGTATTCTCATGAATAAATAAATAAAATCTTTTTTTAAAAAAAAAGAGAGGATCCAAATAAATAAAATCAGAAATGAAAGAGGAAAAATTACAACTGACATTACAGAAATACAGAGGATAATAAGCAACTACTATGAATAGTCACATGCCAGGAATTTGGAAAGTCTAGAAGAAATGGATAAATTCCTAGAAACACAGTCTTCCAAAAACTGAATCACAAACAAATAGAAAATCTAAATAGACCAATTACAAGTAATGAAATGGAATTTAAATAAAACTTTTAACAAATAAAAGGCCAGAACCAGACAGCTTCACAGTGTGAATTCTACCAAACATTTGAAGAATAGTACCTGTCATTCTCAGATTATTCCAAAATATTGATCCAAGCTCATTTTTTGAGGCCAGCATTGCCCTGATACTAAAACCAGATAAAGCCACCACCAAAAAACAAATAAACAAACAAACAGGCCGGTATCCCCTAAGGAGCATAGATGCAAAAATCCTCAAAAAGTCAGCAAATTGAATTTGACAACAGGATCGTACACCATGATCAAGTAAAATTAATAACAGGGGTGCAAAGATGGTTCAACATCCACAAATTAATCAACATGATACATTACATTAACAAAACAAAGAATAAAAATCATATATTCATCTTAATAGATGCAGAAAAGCATTTGACAAATTCAAAATCTATTTATAGTAAAAACTTTTAACAAAGTGAATATTGAGGAAACATACTTCAATGTTATAAAGGCTGCATATGGCAAATCCACAGCTAACAATCATACTGAAGGTTGAAAGGCTGAAAGCTTCCTCTAAGATCAGAAACAAGACAAGTATGTCAGCTCTCACCTCTTTCATGAAACATAGTATTAGAACTCCTAGCTACAGTAATTAGGCAAGAAGAAGAAATAAAATAATCCAGATTAGAAAAGAAGATGTAAAATTGTCATTGTTTGTAGAGGACATGATAATTTATAAAGAGAGAACCTAAAGCCTCCACAAAAAAAGCTGTTGGAACTAATTAAGTTGCAGGATATGAAATCGACATACAGAAACCTGTTGCATTTCTATACACTAATAACAAGCTATCATAAAAAGAAATTAAGAAAACAAGCCCATGTACAAATGCATCAAAAAGGATAAAATGCCTGGGAATAAATATAACCAAGGAGGTATAAGACTTGCTCTGGCATTTATGAAAGAAATTGAAGAAGACACAAATAAATGAAAAGATAGACCATTGATTGAAAGAAAAATCTTCCTGAAATGCCCATGCTACCCAAAGTAATCTATGCATTCAGTGCAATGCCCATCAGAATATCTATGGCATTTTTCACAGAACTAGAACAAAGAATCCTAAAATTGTTATTTAAAAAAAGACCCCCAAATAGCTAAAGCAATCTTGAGAAAGAAGAACAAAGCTGGAAGTTTTTCATTCTCTAATTTCAAACTATGCTATAAGTGATAGTGATAAGAACAATATAGCCCTGGCACAAAAACAGACTCAAACATCAATGGAATAAAATAAAGACCCTAGAAATAAACCCACAATTATATGGTCAATTAATCTATGACAAAGGAGGCAAGAATCTATATACAATGTAGAAAGGACTATCTCTTCAATAGATGATGTTGAGAAAACTGGATAGCTACATGCTAAAGAATGAACCTGGGCCACTTTGTAATACCATATATAAAAATAAAGTCAAAATGGGTTAAATGCTTGAACGTAAGTTTGCAATCATAAAATTCCTAAAAGAAAACATAGGCACTAAGCTCTCTGACAGTGGTCTTAGCAGTAGGTTTCTTTTTTTTTTTTTTTTTTTTTGGACCTGTCTCCAGCAAGGGCAATAAAAGCTAAAATAAACAAAGTTATATCTAACTAAAAGTTCTTGTGCTACGAAAGAAGCCATCCACAAAGCAAAAAGACCACCTATTGAATGGTTGAAGATACTTGCAAATTACATTATCCAATAAGAGGTTAATATCCAAAATATGTAAAGAACTTACACAATGCAATATCAAAAGAACCCAAACAACTTGATAATTATTGAAATTGGATATTACATACATGGTATTTCATTGTTACTTTTCTCTCTACCTTTGGATGTAATGTACAGCATAGAGAATATAGTCAATAATATAATAACTTTGTATGGAGACATGTTTATCATGAGGATCTTTTCATAATATATAAAAATATTAAATCACTGTGAAGCAAATGGTGGGTATTTGTCGTTTCTAATGGCTGAGTAATATTCCATTGTATACATGATCTACACCTGAAACTAATAGGATATTGTATATCAATTATACTTCAATTGGGAGGAAAAATACCCTTTTAGACACACAGGATTCAAACTCAAAAAGTTTATTACATCCCAAACCCTCTCTGAAAGAATTACTAGGAGGTATATTCTTGGAGAACATATTCCAGGAGAAATATGATAGATTCAAGAAAGAGTAGTGATCAAAGAAAAAAAAGTAAAGCCTGTAGTTCAGTCCAAATAGGTGTTGATTATTAAAAAGTTTTAATAAAGATTTGAAATTAAAGCCCAAATGACCTCAACATGAGAGGTAGAGGGAAAGTGACAAGAAGAAAAGAAGAGTAAGGAAGTAAAATACTGCCAAAATTCCTAGCTTGCTTGGGGTGAGGACATAGATTTGGGATAACTCTTAATGTTAATAATAATAATAATAATGTTAATAGAAAACTGTAAGTGTAAATATGTGTGTTGAAAAATCAGATTAGCCAGATTAGGCTATGTAACTTCTGAGGCATCAGGGTAACATAGGACCCAGACAACTCAGTCTCATATATGCCAGAAAAGTAACAAGAGTAAGCAGTAAAAAACAGGATAGATAGAAAACAGAAAACAATTTGTCAGGTATCAATCTAAACATATCAGTAACCCAATAAATTATACTGAATCATATTCATTTATTAAATGAGATTTTCAAAGTAAGTTTTTAAAAGTAAGCTATATATTTACAATAACACAAGAAATTGAAAAAATCAAAGAAGAGAAACAAATATACCAGGCAAGCACAACAAAAGAAGGAGGCCTAGTAACATCATATAATTTGAATCAAATCAAATAAAATTCTAATTTAAGCACTAAAAGGGCTAAAAGGGAGATATTTTATGCAACAGTATATGTGGAGTACTGGCCACAATGTATCGCACATAATAAGCAATCAAAAAAAGTAAGAATTAGTTGTTATTCCAACTATAATTACTATTGGTAATGAGATATGAAGAAAGTGGTGCTCAAAGGAAAATCTCAAATTAATTAATGAGGTATAGAAGAAAACACAAAGTTGAATCAGCCAATGAAACCTAAATTGGATTCTCAAAATAAACCAATGAAGTGTCATTAAGAAAAAAGACCATATTAGTTAAAGTGATAATTGGATATATTTTAAAACCATGGAAGTGCTAAAATGGATCTGAGTAATCTTTTTGCAAGCTGTTAAAAAATGTATTTTACATCTTACTCATTCTGGTTTGTTTTGGGCCTGGGTTTTCTCTTTAAGCAAGTTGTTTTTCTACTTTAAAAATACAAACAGTAAAATTTTAAGTAATAAAAAAGTAAGTGCTATGTTCTGGACTCCTTCATAGAAATTAAATTTTAAACACTTGATGTGCAGCACATTTACACACCATCTTTGCTTTGGTTCTGCCATTCTTGAATTGGTTACTAGTGTCCCTCTAAACCAGCTGTCCATGTGAGCATCCAGAAAACAGCAACTGGCTTCCCTTCCAAGATAGGATCTTCACTGAGGTCACAGAGAAAAAAGAGAATGAAATCTGAATCCTTCCAAAGTAATTTAATTTCTGACAGCTTGGCACATTAGCTGGTGATAGGATTTCTCTGTGGAAGGTATCAGAGGAGGTTGCTGGCACTGAAATGTTTAGATGCCCAGGTCTTGGGTCTGTCTTTGTTCTGCAGTAACTCTTCCTCAGGGGTTCACTTAATTAACATTGGCCACAAGTCTGTCCTGATTATCTAGGAATTTCTGTGAAGTAATAGCAGAACTCTTGACACTTCGAAAAGCGTAGCTTGGAGTTACCTGTACTCTAGAACACATCCAGGGGCATTAGGGAATTGACAATTTAATTCCTCAGGCCCATAAAATATGCTAAATAGTATAACTATTATTGTATTTTGAAACTCAAAAATAAGAAAATGACTAAATACAGTTTGGTATATACATAACCAAATATTGTGTAGCTGATTTATAAAGAGGTAATAGTAGCCTGGAAAATATGTACATTACTAATGGAAGTGAAAAAAGGCAGAGTATAAACCACCTACAATATTACCACAACTATTTGGAAATACACATACAAAAATATTAGAAATAAGTATTCTAAAATACTAATTGTGCTTGTCTCTGGGATAGTGTGGTTATGAGTACTTTTTTCCAACCTTTTTATTTTCTACTTTTTTCAATTATGAGAACACTGGTATCATAATAGAAAACAAATAAAAAAATGTTTTTAAGTTTCAAAAAATATTTCCGACTGTACATCTGTACATGTGGATATCCTCTTCCGGGCCATAGATGTCATTTTTGTGAAGAGTCTTCCTCTAATTAAAAATTAAAAGCAACTAGTGGCAAATACTGCATATGATGGATACCCAGAATTTCAGTACACCAGCAAGATATAAAAATGCTTAGAGGGCAAACAGGATTCATCCTGAGGTCAAATTTGCTTTCCTATAATTAATTGCCTTTGCTGACTTTTTCAATGATCATAGAGAGAGCCTAGTCTCTGAACTAGTAATCTATTTCTAATTCCCTCCAACTTCCATTGCTAACAATCCTCTTCTGCTACCACTCATATCCTACTAAGATAACTGCTTTATGAATTTGCTCTGAAGAAGCTCTTTCAATAGATATATTTTTTTTTTAAAAAAAGCAGCTCATTTAAGATTATAAAAAAAATTGAGTGAGACAATGGTTTTTCAAGCTCAGCCATGGCTTCATCTCTGGTAGATGGTTTACTGTAGAGAAGCCAAAATTCATAAGCATTAGTTATATGTTTTAATGGCATTGCTTGCTAACTGGATCACACCTACAACTGACTCCACGTGTCTTTCTTAAAATTGAGTGTTATCCAGAGGAGGGGGAGAGGAACAAGTAAAAGGCAATATAAACTCAATAAACAATTTTATATTGGCTTCCTTGTTCCAGGGAAATAGTAGCAAAGAATCTTACACATAACCATTGAAAATCAAAACTGCTTATAAACCAACAAGAATAATCTTCATGATAGCCCCTTCAAAACAAGTTGGTGCTTTTATTAAAAATGGACTTTAAAATTATTTAGAATTCTGCAAAACAGTTTGAGCATCTTCTTGTATTTTCTACAAATTTTTCCCTCTGTCCTACCAAAAATTACGTTCTTCTGCCTTAGAATACATTCCACAAAAATGCTTATAAAGCTAAAAAAGGATTTTATTTAAGCTTATATTGCAAGGTAAGGGGTCTGAAGACAGGTTGGCAGTCTGAGTTAATATTGTATTAAGTGCATCTTTTTTCTTTTATAAACATGTTCATTTTTATTAAAGCAAAACCCACTTGGATCATTTAGGTAACATAAATAATAAATGAGGGGCCTAGAAGATCATAAGCAAAAATCATAAATAGTACTAAAAACCCACAGTAGGTAAAGTGCAATTTTTCTTTCAGCTCACTATCCCCTTGCCTAAAGATTAAGTAGTAGCACTTGCATATGGTACTGCAACTTTGTCCAGTATTGTTGCTTTGCTAATTCTGGCATGAAAATAATAAAAATCCTCATTATAATTTAGAAGCTCATTTGAATCACCTCTTTAACTTGCTTTAAAGCAAAGATAGCACTACAGTTGACAGGGGGTGAGGGGGAGCTAACACTTATTGAGGTTCTGTCATGTCCCAGGCAATACATTATTTTCTCTAACCATCCTCCAGCCTAGGTCATATTTCTGTCTTATTGGTGAGAAAGCTGAGCACTTTCTCCCATTCTGAAGACAATATTCTTTATTAATGTTATTCTGACAAGAGTGTAAATCAACATAATGCATGTAATAAAAACCTAAAACAAAAATTGAATATGAGTGAAATACAGGGGAACCAATTGAAAAAAAAGAATTTTTGAAATGCAGTGCATGCAGGGAAGCTTTCAAATAGAGCTCATCTTTTACCTTCACCTAAGCTGTCATGCTAGAGGAAAAAACCTCTAAATGAAGGTAGAGAAGCCTTCAGTTGAAATGCACACCTTGCTAGACCTCACAGGGCTCATACTCAAGATAAACCTCATGAATATAAATGAATGTGGAAGGGTCTTTACCTATAGCACATCCCTTATTAAATAACAGAGAATTTATCCCAAATAGAGACCTTATGGATAGAATGAACTTATTTAACCTCAGAGAATTCATAGAGATTAAAAAACCTTATGAATTTGGTAAATGTGGGAGCTCATACCCAGGCTTTATTCTATATCTTAGCTCAAACCTCAAGTAGCCAACTTTAGGTGATTTAATATATTCTGGAAAATATAATAAAACAAATTTTCATGGATAATGTGAAATGCTTCATTACCTTTAGAGCATTTTATGCCAATATTTGTAGGCAAAGAATATCTGATTAAAATATGACTTCTATTGCCTGTGTTCATATTCTTAGTATTTTCATCAGCCTATAATGAGATCAGTTAAGTTTTCATTCTGAATTATAATACCTATAAATTGAATGCCCTTCTTTTTTGCTGAAAATTACATTCTTACTGCAAAGCAGATATGTAAAGGAAAAATCAAAAGTCGTCCCATGCTAATCCCATTTCTCAGAGTTAAATTGTAAACATATATTCATTCAGAAATTTTTCTACAGACACACACACACACACACACACACACACGCACACACCAGTCACATTTTGTATACTGTATCACAACTTAATTTTTTTAAGCTAACAACATAATGAATGTATCTCCTAGTCAGTAAATATAGATCATTATTTCAAAAAAGTGATGTACCAGTTTATCTAATTGAACCCCTATTGATAGACAAAGAATATTGTAATAAAAATATTTGTGTACTTGTTAAAGTATTTTTGAAAGGTAAATTTCTGAAAGAGAAAAGGAAAATTAGAGAATCAGACATATATGCATGCATATACATACATGTAGGTATGTAATTTTCACTTTGATAGCTACCACCAAATTACCCTTCAAAGAATAGATCTCATTCTATTTTTAAGCTTATGAAGGAACTCTTTTTTAATTTCAGCTTTCCTGAGGTATCATTGACACATAAAATTCTGAGAAAGTGAAAGTGCATCCTGGTGGTACGATATATATATACATTGTGAAAGAACTCCATCTAGTTAATTAACACATCCATCGCCTTTTTTGTGTGAAAAGATTTAATTTCTACTCTCTTGTATCTTTCTTAAAAGTGTCAAAGTATGAGCTGATTACAACATAATTAATTTTATTCTCAAAGCATTCCAAAATAGTTGATAGAGAGGACCATCAGCTTTCCAGCTAAGAGACTGCTTTAAATTATCTTTACTTACAAAAATATTCCTCTTTTTTGATATAAAAATAGAAAGTTCTCTTTTAAAGATCTAAATTTTAAAAATTGTGACCTTGCTACGTCTAAGGAATAAAGTTGCCTTAAGGCATTTTATTGATTATTAAACTTGTTTTTCTGTGTTCCAAATTCAACCCACTCTATTATAAATAATAGATACCACTATATTTATAATAAATAATAAAGGGACTCTTTTTTTAGAGCTAGTCATCAAAGCATAAATATAAATTGCTGTGCTGTAGAGGTGTTTCCTCTGTAGGCAGACATTCCTTCGAATGCAGTTCACATACAACCACATTTACCTGAGGAAAACATAATTTAGACCATAGAGAAGCCACACTCCTTTTCAGGAAAATTGCCACGCCATCGAAGATGCTACTAAAACTATAGAGTTCTCCAGATACCACTCCTGGCCTCAAATATTTGGTTATATTATAATTTCACTTCATGTAATTGATTATTAGGAGAGGATCAGGGACCATGTCATTTTTATAACTAGAAAAGACCCACAATGTTATGCCCTTACAGATCTGGATGCTGAAGTCCAAGAAGTGAAAGGCTCTCTCTGCTATCCCTCAAGGATATTTTGTCTCCAGCTAGGCCTGAGCCAGTTTCTATACAAATTCATGAAAGAATGAGCTTGTGCTACAACAGACTTCTCCCGAATTTTTAATAAATGCAAGATAATTTATTTGAATCACTGACACTTTTACAAAATGATTTTTTAGATTTCTTTCTGCTTTCTCTTCAAAGCAGACTAAACTTTCCATTTCACTATCAATTTCATTATAAATATTTGAGTTTCTAAAGAAAATAACTTCACTTTTGTTATCTTACAACAGTTAAAAGTGGAAGAAATAAAGGCTAAAGTAGAGTAAAATTGAACGTGTTGGACTTTAAACATTGGAACATACAGAGGCACCTGGGTGGCACAGTCAGTTAAGCATCTGACTCTTGGTTTCAGCTCAGGTTGTGATCTCAGGGTCATGTGATCAAGCCCCACATCGGGCTCCACACTCAGCACAGAGTCTCCTTAAGATTCTCTCACCGTTTTCTTCTCCCCCTCCCACTTGTGCTCACTCTCTCTCAAAAATAAATAAATAAATCTTAAAAAAAAAAAAAAAAAGAAAGAACCACAGTCTGACCATATCTCACACAGTTCTGTCTGTGGTAGATGTCTTGAAAATAATTCATTTAGATTCATCTAGAAGAGTTATTCATTCACAACTAATGATGAGAAAAAGACGACTAATTTCATTTTTCACTTGAATAGAAGGTTCTTTTAGTCCCTGACAACTCCATCTTTTTCAATTCAATTTTTCACTTTAAAAATACTCTAAAGCCTAAAAGGAGTCATCATATGCATCATTTATAACCTTAACTTGCTTTGTGGATCAGTAGGCTGAGTGGTTTAATTGGGATAAATGGAGCAAGTAAAAGACCAATGAACCAGTGCAAAATTTTCTTGTATGAGTCAAGAGAGGTTCCTTGTTAATTTATAGTGGTCCAACACTATTAAGAGCTGCTTCAAAAAATTATTTTTGAGTTTCTTGAGTGATTAATATAATCTGTTAAAATACAAAAAAAAAATAGGCATTTTCTAAATATCTTGGTCCCAAATCTATTATAAACTGAAATGGTTCAACATAATCTCCCTAACGTGATACACTCTTTAGAACTAAAACTACTAAAATAACAGCAAACTTAGAAGCAGAAGATCTCAATTTTAGAACTAAACAGGCAGTTGACTTTAGGCAAGACACTTAACCTCTGTGTGTCCCAGTTTCTCCATTTGTGGGCAAGCGAGTTGTGTGAATAGCAATGGCCAGATTAGACACAACCAGAAGTAAATACTAAGGAGAAATAAGAGTTTTAAAATATTAGATATTTTTGTTCTCCTCTGTATATCTAAATGTATATATTTTGACATGATCCAGTTTAAATCTCATCTTTTTTTGAAAACTTGCTAGGCTCTTGCCACTCTTATGACTTTACATCCTATAACTATTTTTTTAATGTGCAATATACCATACAAGTGTTTATGATCTTATGATACTGTCTTTTATAGTTCCCTGTTTCCTTAGTTCAAATTTGACCCCCCATCTTGACTGTAAGTACTTTTGAGAATAAAGGCTATCATGTAATAGGCATACTATAATAGTATTGATTGAATTTATCCTTCTACAGAAAAATCATAATTGCAAATAGAATGTGTTTAAAAGTTTCTTCATTACTAGAATCTGTTGTGCCACATCTTTATTTCATAATTAGTGATTACTAAGTAAATGTTCCTTATTAAAAATTAAAGTTAAAAAAATAAAAGTTATACTCTATAAAGCTTTGACTTAATATTCCAACTGTTCATGATTCTCATTTTTTTAAGGTGGGACATCCTGGGAGCTGTCATTGGTACAGAATGTGGAACAGTAGAATCAGGTTTATCAGCAGTCTTCCTCAAAGATGGAGAGAGGAAATTATGCACCCCGTATATGGATACCACCGGTTATGGGAACTTGAGATTTTACTTTGTCATGGGTAGGTACATTTTGAATGAATTTTGTTGACCTAAGGCAGAACCTAGGCCAGCCTCTACCCCTGTAGAAGTAAGATTCTTTGTTGTCTAACCACATAAAATGAAATTTATCAAATATGAGTTCTATTGGATGAGTCAGAGCACTCACACCTGCTTCAGACCAGCCCTACTGGAACCGTCCTATAAGAGAGCTAGTCCTGACATGCCTTCATAAATGCCATATACCTTCATCCCACCTGTCCCTCAGTGGTCATAGCTGAAAAGACAGTGGGAGACAAGCTGAGAACAAAGTAACTCTTTTGTCCAAACTCCCTGGCTTCCCTCAAAAACAATCATCAAGGTAAGTCATTTGTTTTCATGGATATATCATTGCATAACTGTTTCTTTGTGCAAAGATAAAAAAAAACGGTTTATAAATAACTTTAATAATACTTTCTACTTTTCAATATGTAGCAAACACACAAAGAAAGTGTTCATAGAATGAATTTTTCTCCAGATTATTAGAGAGCAAATAAGTAGGTAAACATTTAGAAAAGTACCCAAGGAAGAATTAGGAGGTTGAAATTAGTGACCTCTCAAATTTATCATTTTAGTTGTGTATTATTTCAGCGGATGTCCTTTCACAAATATGAGTAGGTGTCACATGCCTTTTTTGTTGAGTGACTGGAAAAGCACAGGCAACACCTGGAAGCGAAACGGGAAATAAACATTAACCACCTTTGAACCTACTTGCAAAGATGTCAGCTCATCAGGACGCACAGGCCCCCTGAGTCTGGGCTTTAGCACTGGCTGTTTATTTCCCTCACATTCCTTACTTCCTAAGGTCAGAGTGGCACCATAGACTTAGTATTCTATCAAACTCCAAAACATTGTCTGCTTGATACTACCTTATTTTAAATGATGATCTGTTTGATAACAGGGAAGCTGTGTATATAAAACATAATTATGTGGTCCTCCGACATTAAGGATATCCCCACCTTGACTCTGAAATGATTTGTACACTTAGAGACCCAGAGTTCATTTCCTTTACATAATTAGAATTCAAACTGGTCCTCATTTTATTAAGAAAGATTCCTGGGAAACCTTCACCCTCCCCTCAAAAAAGTTGTAATAGACATTCAGCTTGTCAGTATTTCTAATTTTAAGCGTTTTCCCTTTTTACCATTTTTCACATAATATATTTGAATTCTTGATTTTTTTTCATAGTGAATCATACTAAACCAACCCTTTCAGTGCCTTTATAAGACATTGTCATGTTTATATAAGCACCTTTGTAGAAGAAATTTAGTCATCTTTAATTCTTTCTGAAACAAAGCAGATTCTTAATCAGTTAAAATAGTAATTGACTATGAGAAAAAAGCTCATTTGAATGAGCTGAAAGTACATTATCCCAAATAAAAGCATCTCCATTTAATTTTAAAAATTAATTAATTCTGATTGAATGTAGAGCACTGAGTTAGGTTACATGGAGAATACAGTCAGGGATAGTAATGGTACCTAAATCTCAGAATTGCTGATCAATGATTGAATACATGCAAACCCTTTAAAACAGTGCCTAGTGCAAATAGGTAAGACTCAATATATCTTTTTTATATATATAAAAACTACTTAGAATTCTTGCCCACAAGTAACATCTAAAAAAAGTCAGTCACAGAAAGACAAATACCGTATGATTTTACTTATAAATGGAATTTAGAACACAAACAAGCAAAGGAAAAAGAGAAAGACAAACCAAGAGACAGACTCTTAACGATAGAGAACAAAGTGATGGTTACCAGAGGGGAAGAGGGTGGGGGGATAAGGTGAAAATAGGTGAAGGGGATTAAGAGTACACTTAATGAGCACTGAGTAATGCTCAGAGTTGTTGAATCACTCAGTATATTGTACACCTGAAACTAATATAACACTGTATGTTAACTGTACTGAAACTGAAATAAAAACTTTTAAAGAAAGAATGTAATGGGCTATAATGAAACGAAGATCCTATGGAAGCGCCAAGGACTCTGGGTCACTGCAGTGTTGGGATTAGGGCAACATTCCATGAGGGAGACAGCATTTGAACTGGTCCTTGAAGGATGGCCATAATTTAAATCTAAAGGGATTTATAAACTGAAACTGATATAACACTGTGTTCATTATACTTGAATAAAAAATTTTAAAAACAAAAAAAAATAACTAACCTCTAAGGAATAGATACAGGAGGAAGATGGTAGTTCTCTCAAGGAATGGGGAAATAAGGGACATGTTATTTTATACAAAAGTCAGAACAGAGACTGTAATGTTAAAACCTATCCCTATATTTCTGCCAGTATACAAATGGGATAGTTAATTTTGAGTGCCATCTCAAAACATGAAGAATTATGAATATTAAAAACAAATTTGTAAGGGTTTGAAGGGAGAAGAGAATGTGAAGCTAAGCCAGCATTTTGAGAAAAAGCACAAGCATAAATTCGCATGATATATTTGAGGTGGGTGATTTTCCCAACACAACTGAATGGAAAGATAGAAGGTGGAGCAAGAAAAGAGAACTGGAACCAGAATGGTGATCCTCTTTAATACCAACTAAGGAGTTCGGGTTCTTTCTCTAGGCAGCATGGAGCCTCCAGATGATTCCTGTCAGTTCTGTGACATATTCTCATCTATGTTTTAGAAAGATAACTCTGGCTTGAATCTGAAGGAAAGATTGAAACATTCAGAGATTAGACGACAGAAGACCAGTTAGGGTAGGGTTGCCAGAGTTCAAGGGAAAAAAAAAACCAGTTTTTAAAAATTTTTTTAAAAAGTTGGGTGCCCGAGTGGCACAATCAGTTAACCATCCAATTCTTGGTTTTGGCTCAGGTTGTGACTGCAGGGTAGTGAGGTCGAGGCCCCCCATCAAGCTCCCCACTTGGCATGGAATCTGCTTGAGATTCTCTCTCCCTCTCCTGCTGCCCCCTCCCTCGTGCACATACACACTCTCTTTCTCTAAAACAAATCCTCTTTAAAGAAGTCTTTTTAATTGAAGCATAATTGACATACAATATCCTGTTAGTTCCAGGTGTACCTCATAGTGATTCAATAGTTTCAAACATTATAGTATGACTTCTGACTTCTGTGATGAATCTAGTTACCATCTGTCACCATACAGTTATTCCAGTATTATTGACTACATTCCCTATGCTGTACCTTTCATCCTTGTAACTTATTTATTTTAGAACTGAAAATTTGTGCCTCTTAATCTCCTTTACCTATTTAAATCTGAATTTCAGATAAATAATTTTTCACATAAATATTGTTTGTGCAGTGTATTTCATCTGGCAACTGTAAGTTAGAAAGCTATTGCACCAGTCCAAGCAACAAAGGAATAAGGCAGTGACAATGGTAATAATATGAAGGAAAGGACAGGGAATAAACAGCTGAAGAGAAGGAACCAGCTGAGGTTCACACTCAGTAGACAATGGGGATTGTGAGGCCAATTGGAAAGGACAGAGATTTCTTTGATTTCTTCCTATTTCCTAAAATAGGAAATGTCCAAAAATAAGCAAATAAAGAGCAGATATGGAATAGAAGATTTTGGCATTATGTATGTTGAGGTTGAGGCTTCTGGAAAGCCATACGAAGGTTGACCTTTATCTCAGGATCTGAACCAGATTTGAAAGTCATCAGCACACAGGTGGCAATTGGAGCCACTGGAGTTATGTTCTCCCAAGCAGAAGGCCAGGTAAACAAAGGACAGGAATAATTCTTAGAGTGAACCCTTTACCTCTCAGTAAAGGTGGAAGGCATAGAGGTAGACAGAGGATCCTGAGAAAGGTGGAAGGCATAGAGGTAGACAGAGGATCCTGAGAAAGGACATAAAGACATAAAGATCAGGTAAACAAAGGACAGGAAAAATTCTTAGAGGGAACCCTCATCTCAGTAAAGGTGGAAGGCATAGAGGTAGACAGAGGATCCTGAGAAAGGACATAAAGGCATGTAGAAGGAAGATGTTCTACACTGGAGAAGGAAGGGAAAGGGTGAGGATCAGGAGTGCAGAGAAACCCACAGAGAGGCCAACTAGGACAGGGGCCGAGAGCCCCCCAGGGACTTCTGAGCAAGTATTCCCCATGGTGTAGTGCATGGGAAGCTAAAGCAGAAAGTAAAGACCTGCATCGCAGAAAAGAGACCTCGCCTTCAAAAAGTTCATCAGTAACAGAAGAAAAGAAATGGGATCTGGACCCTGAGGAGAAAGCAGAGCAAAGGTGGTTTTTAGGATAGGAGAGGATGAAATAGGACAGGACAGTAGGGAAAGATAGGGTAGGGTAAGACTGGACCTATAGAAAGACTTTAAAACTTTGGTAGCTGATGGAGGGGAAAGCGATTTGGGAAGAGATCCGTGATACAGTAGACAGCTCATGCTGGCATCTTTGGAAAATCGGTGTCTGGTTGTTCATCTACACAAGACCACACTCCCTTCCTCTCTGGCCCTGCCTGTATGTTCTTCCTTGTTTCATTGCTCGGTTAAGATCCATCACCTGGGACTATTTCTGGAAAATTTGCTCAACTTTCAAAGTTGGTTCAGGTCTGTTTCCTTCATTCATATATTCATTCAACACAAATTTATTGAGGACCAGTATCCAACATTGTTCTTAGAGCCAAAATGCAGTGAACAAGACAAAAATAACCTAACGTACATCACTCATTCATTTATTCTTCCTTCAATGTATTCATTGAACGTCTCCCATTTTCCCAGCTCTTTCAGCCACACTCGTATCTCTCATCTCTGAATTTTGACTGCAGTTATGGCAGTGCAACACAGCTTCCTGCTATTATCATTCTTTCGTGTAAATTAATCTTGTTTTCCTTGCTAAATCACAAACTTTTTGAGGTCATGGCTTATTTTCCCTTCAAGCCTGATGCCCTGTAAATAACAAAATCACTTTCCTAATATAAATAAGTATCTTAAGAGCTATTAAAGCAGGATTTAAAATATTTGAAAACTGTCCATCCAGTTTTTATTGAAATCTTCTATACTTTAATTGCTGTACAAAATGCCCCTGGAGCCATACCTTCCCCCAATACATCAAAAGGAATGAAACTGAAGAAGAATCCATCTCTTTCTATACGAGCTGCTGTCACTGAAACTTCACAGAGCTAATAAATTGCCCCCAGAGGGATCTTTTAGATAAAGTCTGTCATCATTTTAAAGTCTTGGCTCCTTTTGGACTTTCTTCTTCTGTCATTCTGGGCTGGTTGAGCTCTCACGTGTGTTTCCGTTTCCTTGGAAAGGTAGGTGGAGTTCACGAGCTGTTCATAAGAGAGCAGAGAGTTACAGGGAAGAGATCAATGAAATTAGAGAGTACTGACGGTTCGGTTCCTATGTCTTAAATCCATAGTGCCTATGACCTTTCATTTCTCTTTTGTTCTTTTTTTGTAAGTCTTTAATGCGTCCTCAGTAAGGAAGTTACAGTTTTTATTTTTTTATTTTTGGGAAGTTACAGTTTCTTGTTTTTTGTTTTTTGTTTTGTGGGAAGTTACTGTTTTTAGATAGGGGTTTAGTGTTCATGCAGATCTTCTCCCCCCAAAGACAGTCGTTTAGAATGACTTTACGAGCTGTATTTGCCATAACATAGAAGTGTGTAACGAAGTGCTAGAAAAAAAAAATACAAGTGTTCCTGGATAGCTCAGTTGGTTAAGCATCTGCCTTAGGCTCAGGTCATGATCATGGGGTCCTGGAGTCGAGCCCTGGCATCGGCTCCCTGCTCAGCAGAGAGTCTGCTTCTCCCTCTGCCTGTCTCCCCCTCATTCTCTCTTTCTCTCTCTCTCTCTCTCTCTCTCGTTTTCTCTATCTCCCTCAAATAAATAAAATCTTTATTTTTTTAAGATCTTATTGATTTATTCATGAGACACACACACACAGAGAGGCTAAGACACAGGCAGAGGGAGAAGCAGGCTCCATGCAGGGAGCCCAGTGTTGGACTCAACCCCGGGACCCCGAGATCACACCCTGCACCAAAGGCAGAAGCTCAACTGCTGAGCCCCGCAGGTGTCCCTAAATAAAATCTTTAAAATATATATATCAGATATCAAAATTATAAAGATTCTCTCTACTGGTTGCTACCCTTAAACAATAAACATCTGTTAGGATGAGGGTGACATTATCACCACATCTGGCTTCTCTATTCTCAGTTCAGATTAGTTAACTCAATAAATATTTATAATATGCCAACTTATAGATGTCTAACAGATGTAACATGCTGTATTTCCATGCCTCATGGATAGCAGCATCCAAGTTACTTCTATTATTACGATCTTTCTTATGCAGATTAAGTTCTAGCTTTCTTACTGAAAACATCACGTATCAGTAATTTCTTCTGATACTTTTTCAACTACCCAGGCTGAGATTGTGCTAGACATTCCTTCTCTTGCTCCCTTTCTTTCTTCCCTCCTTTCTTTCTTTATTTCTTTCTTCCTACAGATGGCGAATCTCAACTATTATCTGTTGATTTTACTAGATTAATTCTCATAAGGTAAACTTGTTCTAGATTTTTGAGGTTATCTTACTATCACCATAGAGTATTAGCAACAGAAACTGCCTATAGATAAAAATTAACATTAATGGTGGTTACTTGAAGAAATGGAGAGGGTTTTTTTTTTTTTTTGAAAGATAGTAATAAAATTGAGAGTTAGCATTATAAATTTTAGGTAGAGTATTTGCCAGGAAATCCATGTACATACCTACATTCCTGCTATTATGACTTGTGCTGTTGTGAATGATAGCAGTGGGTGGGGAGAGGCTTCTAGTTAGACATGCAATCCTTTAAAATCCAGTTTTTGCAGATAGTTCATAGAAACCAGCAATAGTAAGGATTATTGGCTAAATGCAGTAGTAAAAAGAATAGAAGGGTCAAGGGCTAAAAGACATACTATTGACTCAAGGCTTTTCCACCAGTTTGTTGAATGGTCGTCAGTTTCAGGTCCCTGCCCTGTTGTTCAGTTTCATCATCAGGATGATCTTAATTACCTGTGTAATGTTCCATCATATAATTTGACTGTAAAGTAGAGTGATAGGGAATAAACTACTCTGTGTACTTTCCAACAACCAAATGAGGTAAAAAAAAAAAAAAAGTAAAAATGTAAAATGAACTGCATTTAAGATACAAATAGCTAATATGTGCTAAAATTAGTAAGGATTCTATGTGCAACACTTTAAATAATACCACTTCAGAAATAGTCGATGCAGTGAGTCACCACAGTTTTTAAAAACCATAATCAAATGGTTCTGAATTTTGGCCATTAATATTTCAAATACAAGACAGTGACAGTTTCTTAAAAAGCAGAGCACATCTTTTTTTTGAGCACATCTTCTTTTTTGATGTGGGTTAAAGTACAGACATGCAGCCATTGCTCATTGCAGGCTATCACTTGAGCAACCTCACTACGCATATAGTTACTTTGGCCTTTTCAGATATCCAGTCTTTGATCTTTAGCATGAGATAGTTCTATCTGAACTGTCTATAAAGATAGATTAAATAAATTATAAAATTTATTTCCTTGGGTCTGATTACTTCTATTTAGGGTCATTCTTAAACAACATCTGGGTTCTGTAATTATTTTTCAATTCTGCAAGTTAATACCATACATGTTTATAGATGCAGTTTGGTAGCAACAACTGAAAATTTTTGTTTTGCACAGGAGGAATGTGTGACCCTGGAGATTCTCATGAAAATGATATCTCCCTGTATGCCAAGATTGAAGGAAGAAAAGAGCACATTACACTGGATACACTTTCCTATTCCTCATATAAGGTATTTATGCCAATCCATGTGCTAAACGGCCCTACCCCAGATCTCCCTCGACAAGCCAAGGTCAAAACCATGAAGACCATGCTAGGTGCAGAGGAGAACACTCTCTTTTAGAATCCCAGGAGGTTGCCAGATTTCTCTAAAAATGACATGGACATTTTAATATTCAGATTTTTTCCTGATACAAATGAAAAAGATTTTATGAGGAAAAATGAATTACAGCCCATTAGAGATGATAAGATGGAGCCTAGTACTCTGACAATTATTCTTGTTCCCAAGAAAGCCCTAAACGTGGCTCTAATTATGGAGCCTCATAGACTTGTTATCAAGCATAATGAGTATTTATCCAGCATTTTAGGATTTGGTAGGCAGAAAAGGTTGTAGAAATATAGATTATTGCTACTTTTGCCTCTTTTTTTCTAATTATAGCCATTTTCCTTTGCCCTTTGAATTTAGGACATGTACTGGCTCTGATTATTCACAAACATTGTAAAAATTATGTGTGATGCTTGTCATTAGGTGTAGAATTATTTTTTCTAGTAGTAGATTTTTTTGTGCCGAGACTACACTCGCACATTCATTATTAGTTTGGCTTTTCTCCACATTGATGTCCGTCTCAGTACTGTAAAGAGCTCAAACACAGCCAGCACCTAGAATTTCATGGTTTCAGTTAGGAAGACAGGAGATAAACACTGAGGCTAGAATAGGGAACAACCAGAGAAAGTATCCAGCACACCAGATGGTCGAGGGCCACCCAAGTTATACCATTTGGGATTTCATAATGGACTAGTTTTCTACCTGTGACTAGCTAGGGTTACACCTGCTCTGGTCATCTACATGCCTCAGACCAAATCAATTATGTAAGTTATCCTGGATCAACACATTGACGCTGGCTGTTACTGCTTAGCATCCTATTTTCAGAATACCTAGTTTGGCAGTCATTATTAATACCACACAAATTCACTTTAAAAGAGGACTGATGATAAAGTATAAATATGAAGTTGCCTTTGTCTTGTCCAAGGTATATAAAATGGATATATATGCTCTGACAACTTTTAAAGACCTTAGACTAATTTATCTTCAGGTAGAGAGGGCCTGATTAGTCACACACAGAGAGTTCCACGTTATATGCAAAAGAGGAATCCTGAGTGATTCAAACAAATGCCCACTGAAGGGGTCCCTGAGTGGATCATAAGGTTAAGAATCTGACTTCAGCTCAGGTCATGATCCCGGGGAGCCCTGCGTTGGGGTCCCCACTCAGTGGGGAGCCTGCTTCTCCCTCTCCCACCCCCACCTGTCTGTGCGCTCACTCTCTCTCTCTCTCTCTCTCTCTCTCTCTCTCTCTCTCAAGTAAATAAAAGTCTTTTTTAAAAAATACCCCTGAAGACCACATCTACTACATGAAATAACAAGTGGGACATGAAGGACCTTGCCTGGTGCTCAATAAATGGCAGTTATATACATAGTAATTGTAAGATTGAATCTAGGAGAATTCACAGACTCACACAGAGCGATTATGAGTGATTCTGGTTTTGTTTGTTTTCAAGGTTCCATCTTTAGTTTCCGTCGTCATCAATCCTGAACTTCAGACTCCTGCTACCAGATTTTGTCTCAGGCAAAAAAACCACCAAGGGCATAACAGGAACGTCTGGGCTGTCGATTTTTTCCACGTCTTACCTGTTCTCCCTTCTACGATGTCTCACATGATACAGTTTTCCATTAATCTGGGATGTGGAACACATCAACCTGGTAACAGGTAGGAAGCCCTATTTTGTGTGTGAACTAATTAAAAATGAACACGTTGAGGAGCTTGGCTGGCTCAGTTGGTGGAGCGTGCAACTCTTGATCTCAGGGTTGTGAGATCAAGCCCCATGCCAACATAGAGATTCCTTAAAAAATAAAATCTTTAAAAAAAAAAGAATCAGAGCGACTTCTCAGTAGGTCCTCAGCTGAATTTTTAATGCAACATCCTTTTTAAAAAAATGCACACTTTCCCTCAAAGGGGAAATCTTCAATTAATATACAGAGTATGATTGGATGAGTTTAAGTAGAAATGACTTCATTCTAAGAGCTTGGTCTTAGGCATCAGAAGTGTTTGCACACTCCATGGCAGCCGTCCATGCTGACAGATTGCTGAGAGAGAAGAAAAACAAATAACTGGGGGAAGAAAAAAAAAAAGCCTGACCTCATGTTGGTTAGTGACCCCCTAATAATAGGTACGGAAATCAATTAGCACTTCAAGAGCTCTGACTTCTCAGTTTCACTCGAGGAAGTGTTGCTCGCCCTTTCTACGAATTTTGTGAGTCTCACATTCACGGGATGAGGTGGCGGTGTGAGACGTGGTAATTGCCTTGCCATCTCTCAAATTGAAGAGCACAAACACAAGTTCCCATTTGTTGGCTTTAAAAGATAGTTTGTTTCTCTAGCAGTGATTTAACTGTTTGCCCTTTGAAGGCTGGTCAGACTTCAGTGGAGGGGAAAGCAATCATTTTGGAAACAGCATCTTAAAATTCGTTGCCCTTGCTCTGCAAATGTTTAAAGTACTTAACGAGGGGTGAGTCTTTTCATTTTCTTTTCTTTGTGTTTTTTTGTTGTGCTTGTTCTGGCGTTACCAGCATCAGCTTAGAGTTTTCCACCAACCATGGGCGTTCCTGGTCGCTCCTGCACACTGAGTGTTTACCTGAGATCTGTGCTGGACCCCACCTCCCCCACAGCACTATCTACTCCTCCGAAAACTATAGCGGGTGAGTAAATTCTCTCCGAGAGATCAGGAGATTTGAATCTGTGTTGTGACTCAAAATCAATGAGGAAGGCTGAGATTATATTTTTTCATAATTGGTCAGGAAGTTTCCTGCTCATTTTCAGGGACATTTAGGAAGGACCTCATTAAAAAAAAAAAAAAAAAAGACAATAACTTCTGTAAATCTGATGCAAGACCACAATTTGTAGGGTCACTCATTCTTTGTGTACTTGGCTTTTCTATTTTGGATACATAAATTTAAATTCTGTATAGTGATTACACAGTTATTGCCCAAAGGCTTCTTGCCCAAATACTTATGGAAAGTTGCAGCATAGAGAGGTGGAAGAAAGTTAGGCCATGGAGTTGAACGAGGGTTCAAATTCTGCTTCTACCACCTACTTGAGTAGTATATCTATTCTCCAACTTTCACCTTCTTTCACATAAATTAAGGACAGTGTATCAGTGTATCAGTGATATACCCCTTTGAGGGCTGTTTGGAGAATTAAAGAGGACTGTGCCAGATACTTTCCACCTTACAAAATAAGTACTGGATAAACCAGTAAAAATATCTCCAAGCATGGCAAAATTAAGTTGAGAATTATTTTCTTTCTTAGCCTCTTTTTAAATGTGCATAAGACCGGGGATAGAAAAAGAAAGAGAGAGAGAAAGAAAGGAAGAAGGAAGGAAGGAAGGAAGGAAAAGAAAAAGTTATCAAGGCTAATACAGCTCCTGTGTCTGCAAAGATGCACATCATAGAATAATATCTAAGGTCTGAGTATTGATGTAAAAATGTCTAAAAAGAATGTCTAAAAACAAACTATCACTTGCTCTTAAGAGTAAACCCATTACTCTAGTGTGGTATGAATGTTTTTAGCAGTTATGTGTCTGTCTGAAAACTCTAAACAAACTTCACAGGTGAATTTAAAGAATTTGTTACCAAACTTTAGTGCTGTCCCAAGCATACAGAAACTAGAACATCAAAGACATGTAAAATAGGTTCAAACGATGTGAATGTAGTTTTGTGAAGCTGTTTTGTGCTAAATTTCTTGCAGGTGGAACCGAATAACGATTCCCCTTCCTAACGCAGCACTAACCAGGGACACCAGAATTCGCTGGAGACAAACGGGACCAATCCTTGGAAACATGTGGGCAATTGATAATGGTTAGTTTATGCCTGTCATAATCACATGCCATTGATGTAGAATCTTCCTGTGCTTTTGTTCGTTGGCACAGACTTAATCACATTTCTAAGTCATGGTCTTGCGATTCATTAAACGCCCTTTCTTCCCTTTCTCCTTTGCATTCCGTTAGAAGCCCAGGGATATGCACAATCAGAAAAAAAAGGCAGCAGAGTCAGCAATATTAGATGCCAGAACGTTTCAACATACATAATGTAAAAATGCGTAAAGCCCTGAAACTCAAATTCACAGCTGATGACAGGGGATATCCTAACATTTTCTTTGAATGTTTTACACAAAATTAACATAAATACTTACCATACTGCATGTATTAAAATAAAACCCATTCTTCTCTTAGTAACTACTGCAACATCTGGAATGCTTATCTTTTAGATGCAGACACCACACATAAGGGAACATCATCTCTAAAATGAAACTTCTGAAAAAAAAATATAAAATAAAATAAAATAAAATGAAACTTCTGAAGCAAAACTTCTACCTCCCTCTCAGAAAACAGTATAAGAGGAAAATTTAGATCTACATAATATATCCTATGTTATCTTTAATTTTTAAGTGCGTTGTTGATCGTTTTTGCATAACTTTAAAGCCAATTTCACTTATAACAAGTATACAGAAGAGAAGATATTTTAAGTTACTGGGGTGCATGACAATAAATTTCTTATGTTTGTTATTAATAGCCCACTCTGGTTTTTTAATAATTCTAATTACAGGCAGATTCGTAGGTTTCCTATTTTCAGAGTATATCAATTTGACTGAAGGTGCACTGTGAGGAAGTGGAAAGGGAGTGAAAAGGAGGGACAAAATGTCAATCCTTAAGCAAACTTTGGTCAATTTTATAAAGTAGGAAAAGCCTACATCATTGTTTCATGCTGATTTTCCATGTTTTAATCATGTTTTTGGAGGCACCGTGGGTGGCTCAGTTGGTTAAGTGTCTCCCTTCGACTCAGGTCTTGATCTCCAAGTCCTAAGATTGAGCCCCGCATCAGGCTCCCTGCTTGGCAGGGAGTCTGCTTCTTTCTCCCTCTGTCCCTCCCCACTGCTCATCTTTTCTCCCTGTCTCTCAAATAAAAAAAATCTTTTTAAAAAAATTTTTTGCTATTTTTAAAAAAGATTTTATTTATTTATTTATTGGAGACAGAGCATGAGTGGGGGGTGGGGAGGGGCAGAGAAGGGGAGAGAGGGATAAGCAGATGCCAAGCTGAGTGCAGAGCCTGACACAAGGCTCAATCCCACAACCCCCAGATCATGACTCCAGCCGAAACCAAGAGTCAGACACCCAGCCAACTGAGCCAGCCACCCAGGTGTCCCAATCTTTTTGCTATTTTTGAATAATCAAAAAAATTGATACACATTTAATAGGATACATTCTTGAAACTCAGGAATAACTCCAGGCAAGATAATTTACTAATGAGCCAATGTAAATTCTTTAAGCGGTCTATATTCAGAGAAAGACCAATAAGAGGCCCAGACTTCAAAGACCACATGAGTCATATGGACATAAACATAGTACATTTGCAAAACCATCTAAAGATTAATTTGGTAAAATGGACTTCCTCCATTGGTAGAACATGTTGCATAGCATTTGAATCACAACACCTGTTAATTTAGCTCTCAGGAATAAGTATGTGCCTCTGAACAGTAGGATATGGGTGACTCTTCCCCTGCCGTCATACTTTTTAGGGGTCCTATAATGAACTTATATTACTTTGATAATAATAAAAGAAGTCAAAAAGCCAATAATAAAGCAAATGAGGTAATTAAGAATGCTATAAGGCACATATAAGCCTTTGAAAAGCATATCTAAATTTCCTAAGGAAGGCTATTACATGATGCCAAGAGGGAAAACAGAGGGACACAGAAAGTGGCCCACCATTGTGTTGTGAGGAGAATGAGAAAAGGTAAGAATATATGGAATGAGCATGCTTAGCAGTGCAGGACAAATGCAAAACTTGGGGCACAATCTCCTCAATTCTGTTACCATTCTATATGTGAGGTTTTCACAACAAGACCTGCTCTCTGGCTTCTTCATAAGGCAAAAAAAAAAAAAAAAAAGGACACATACTTAGTCCTTCCCAAGAGAAATGTGTGCCAACTTGCCGAAGAACACTTCTGAAATCTCACCCACTTCCATATGGAATTCCAAATCATGTCAAGGGAGACAAACATAGAGGAAAAAAACAGGTTAATATCTTACTTCTGTTAGGTATGTTTTTCCTGCTAGTGTGTGCAGAAAGTATTTTTGAAATTATCCTGAAATTCTTAGAAAAATGGAAAATCCTAGAGCAAAGTATGTTTGTTACCACTTTTAAGATTTTTCAACTTGATTAAATTAAGAATAGCGATAAAGACAAATCCATCCTTTCCACACCTTTAGGGAAAAAAGCCTGTAAACTTACTCATACATTGAATCCCAATGACCCCATCCTTAGCAGGAAGGGATGACAAGATTCCTAATTACATATTTTCATTGATTTGGAAAATCTTGGTTTTTTGTTGAAATTTTTTACAATGGAAGCTTTTTGAACTATGAAATGGGTCCATTATAGGACAGCCCTCCAGAGTGATCCCGCAAGATGCGACGAACCACTTACAGGACTTAGAATAAATCCTACTGCAGCCATAAAATCAAGGGTGCTAGAAAAACAATCCATGAGCTTTACCAAGCTAAAGAATGAAGCCCTATCCCGATTTCTCAGCACTTGTGCTGTTCAGTAGAGCTCCACAAGGCAGATGGGGCGGGCAGGATTCTTGACCCTAGTATCATGATGATCATAACCAGACGGTGCCAGGCAGCATCCTAAGCATGAACATTTCATTTACTCTTTCCTCCAAAGATCATTATCCCACTTTAAAGAATAGGAATGCTGAGGCTTAGACTGGATAAATCACTTATGCAGAGTTTCCTAGGTGAAATGGGAATTTGAATCCAGCGTTATTTGTCACCTAAAACCTCTCCGCCTGCTATCTGATCTCATCCTGAACCATCAGTTTCCCTCCACAAGCGTTGTTTCTGGCTTCTCTGCATCACACTTAAATCAATTGGCTCCAGAGAAGTGTTTGTAGGAGCATAGGCCACAGGGAAGTTTGTTTTAAAATGAAATCATTTAACTGTTTTGACATGATTACAAGACAGAAAAAAGTGATAATGGAAGCCAAATTTGTGCCTAAAACTGAATATGTGAGGTCTTAACAACCATTGCATCTCTAATTCTTCATTGGTTTTGTTCCATTTTCACACTTTTTGGTTTATTATTTTTTCATTGTACTGGTTGGTTATCAAGAGGCTTACTCTTTATTGTATTTGAGTCTGAGTATCTACCATTCAAACCATCAGGAACCCTCTTCTTCTCATTCCAAAGATTAAAATTGAGGTTTTTAATATCATTATCAGTCAGGCCCACCATTTAGGAAAAGATCTGCATTTCAGAGAAGACTTAATTCTCAACAACAAGTTTTAACTCCCCATTTTAAGAAGGATAGATAAATATTTATAAAGATAAATACAATCACCTGCAATGCATTATCGATTTTTCCTAGGTAAGAATGGATGTTATAGTTTTTAAATTAAATTATTACATCTCCATTTCATGGTATATCAAATTGATCCCTTGTAAATTCTTTGTTCCAACCTAAAAAAAACTAAACTTTATAGAAAGTTCAAATCAGCAGCACACTATTCCGCCTGAAATCATTTTAGCTGATGAGGCTCCATTAAGGAACCCAAATCATATGTTCCTACCTTTTTTTGCTATGAAACATTAAAATCTTAAAAGAAGTCAGCTAAAACAATTCCAGCAGATTTGTTGCTAAGCACTTACAGTATCACACAGCATTCTATATGTCGCCCTGAATTGCTGCATACAATATGCATGTAATGGGCTAGATTTCATGGGTGTCGCTTCACAAAATTGATTCACATGCTAATGTTGTTCTTGGCTTTTCCAGTTGTTTTGCCATTTTCTTAAATGCTGTCTTTTGCCCTGCCTGCAGTTTATATTGGTCCGTCGTGTCTCAAGTTCTGTTCCGGCAGAGGACAGTGCACTCGACATGGTTGCAAGTAAGCATTTTAAAATAATAATTATACTTCTTTTTTTGAAATGTACTTTATATGTTGAAGCCATGAGTCATTTTAACTTGTTTTAATTTCCTTTTTAAGTTTTTGAGGTCTTTTCAAGACCAAAGTAGTATTCTCCAAATGGAATTTAAGCATAATAGAATATTAAATGTATGTTGTAAGTGGAAGTTGATGAATAAATAACAGTTCTATTAAGCTAAATTGTGAGCAAATTTAGCACACCTCGAGTAAATTTGTGAACAAATTTGAATTCTTCATAGCTTGATGACTGCCTTTTCTGTCTTTGTTTACATTCTTCAGTATGCTGTTTCTCCATAAACTTACTTGTTCTAGTGTTCTTGAGCCATGTTTTAATTCCTGTCAGACTTTGTAAATGAATTATGCAAATCAATACTGACCCAAGACTAAAGGAAACTAGAATGAGCCAAATTTAGCTGATTTGATGAGAAAATTCATCTTTAAATATGATTTTGCCATCTTGCTTACTTGTGAAAATCATTTGGGTCTTCAAAATGATATATAATGTATTTTACATAATGATGTTGAATATGAAGTCTGAAATTATATATAAATAGTTAATGTCTAGTCACCACTTGAAGCATTATGTTATGTTTATAACAAGAATGGATATTCATATGTATTGTCATTCCCATATTAATATTTAATTATAAAATATCCTGAAAATTCCTGAAACCACAATCTTTGTTATACAGATAAGTTTTCAACAACTGATCATCTAGTCTGTCCCTTCTTGTCCTCCAAGCAAAAAGAGTAATAATTAATTAATGGATAACTCTTAAAAGAGAGTGCTATCTGAAATTATATGCATGAGGCAAGGCACTTGTCAGCACTGACATTAGAGTGTCATGTTAACTTTTTAACTATATTGCAATGAATTTAATTAACAAAGAAATCACACTGCACAATAGAAATGTTTTAGAAAGTATGAAAGAATTGAAAAGTTCCTATTCATATTTAAAAAATCAATATGCAAATCTGTGCTTTTTAATAAAACTACCAACTCCCACTCCGAAACACTGACTCATTAGATCTGGGAAGCATTATCTGGTGTTTTCCTCGAGTTGTTATCTTCATCTGTCATCCGTAACCAGGCCATCCTCTCATTTAGTGCATTTCAAATAAAATTAACACAAGAACACCAGACATCTGTGTAATTCCTGAAGTTGTCCTGGAAAGTTTTGAAAACAAATTATCTAAAATGACAGCTGCTTTTATTAATGAAAATAGAAGTGCTATTTCTAAAAGACTCATCTATAATTATAATAGTTATACTTTATACTTCGTTTTTTGTGTACAGTATCCCTGTTAGCACTCGGTAGGTTTATTAAGGGAACCATCTGTGTCACTCATGAAAGCAAACAGAAATCTGCATGACAGTTTTATGCCTTCGGGCATTGTTCTTTTTTGACACTACATTATCTTGAATAATCCTATCCTCTTCCTCCTTCTGAGGTTTTTCAGAATATTTTCACCAGTTGGGCCTTGAGTTTTTCCCCTATTTCTGACAATGTTTTATGTTATATTCATTGGTTTTGTTCATTTGTGGTTGCACTAAACGTTTGGCTACTACATCCTTTTCCAGCAATATGTGACTTGTCAAGTAAGAGCAAAATTGCATAGAAAAGAAGTTTATATTCAATACCATTGGTTTCTTTTAAATGGATCCTTGTGTTTGGGGCTTTGTTTCTCTTCCCACTCTGCTCCCTCATCACTACTGTTATTTGCTACCAGGATACTACCTCTCCGGCTGCCTGGCACTTTCTTGCCTGTATATAATTCCCACCCAGGGTTTGTAAACTGACAACCCTTTGTCCTGATAAGCCCACCTTTGTTAGAGGTACTGGCGAGAAGGGCAGAGAGCATTACAAACCTTCCTCCATGGATGTCATCCCCGTAGCTTAACACTGAGGCTCTTTATACTGGCATACAAGGTGACCACAATGCTACGTTTAAGGATGGGAGGATGGTACAATAGGGGATACATCTGGAGTCAGCAGAGCCTCATGCCATTCCTGAAATCTCCCAACTGTGCTACCCTACTGTTCTGCAAAACAAAGGCTGAAAATGTATTTTTTTTTACTTTTTTATTCTTTAAAGATTTTATTTATTCATGAAAGACAGAGAAAGAGGTGGAGACAGGCAGAGGGAGAAGTAGGCTCCATGCAGGGAGCCCAATGTGGGACTCGATCCCAGGACTCAGGGATCACACCCTGGGCCAAAGGCAGGCGCTCAATCACTGAGCCACCCAGATGTCCCGCAAATGTATTTTTAAATATGTGAATGGAATATTTTTTAGCATTTTATCCCAATTACATAACTTTTGATTAAAAGTATACTGCCAAAAGCATTAAATGGAAACTGACTCCAATGTGAGTCATCTCTAAATGATCACCAGTTTCTCCCAATCACTGATCCTAAGAAGACACATTTAAGATACACAGTAATGCATTTGCCCTGAAATGAGTTCTGGCAGTAGTCTTGTTGGGGGACTAATTCCAATCTGTGGCCATGGTAAACCACATTCCGTTTTCTAATATCAAAATGTGTCCTCTTTAGCTAAGTTTTTATCATTTTTGGAAACTACTTGGTTACTCACAGTGTAAGTTGGTGAGAGGATATGTGAAAGAAGTTAACTGTTTGAGGCTTATTTACATGCTCCATAAATATTGGTTTTCTTTCCCACTCCCATCCCTAATGCCAAATAACTTTCAAACTTCACACTGCAGTAGTTCTTGGCATTTTAGGGTCCAACTTCTTGACAGTATGACGATGACTATAAACCTTCTCCCCCATAATATCCAGTACACAAACAGTTTTGCATTGGTTCATACACTCCAATAACCCTCTGTGAGGCCAGCATAGGTGCCCATTTCAGCACTAGTGCTAGAGAGGTAGTTTTCAGAGTTATGCCATAATATCATCATAATATCACCTCATTGGTATTTCATTGCTTTATAACATCCTTGTTTCAGATTTTAGGAGGTTTTGAATACTTAGATGAGAACCCCTCACCCTACTTCAAAAAAGACACCAATTTAACTTTATAATGGGTGACATAGTATATATAATATACTAAGAAATAGTGCAGTAAAAATAAAGAATTTAAAACTGATTCCTAATGAGTAAGTGCCTTAAAATATAGGAAGTTTCTGATGTTCAACTATTGAATTATCTGTGGTGAATTTTCTAATATAAATACAGTAGGAGGCAAGTTGTGTGGGGTGTGTTCTGTTTTGTTTTTCTTTTTCTTGAAGCACTATTATTTGGGATTCCAAGGTGAGCAGCACAGTTCTGCTAAGAACATCTATCCAGGTCAAGGTGTTCACATTCCCTTTAATCTAAGTTTGAAATAAAGATAGATTTCTTTTCCAATCTTTTCCAGATATTTCAAATAATTTCTATCACCAACATAATGTGTATTTTTACATTTGTTCTTAGAGGAAATTTATTCTAGATATCTTTGGAAGTATTTTATGTTTTTCTTACAAATTTAATGAACATAATTATGAATAAAATTGGATACATAATATGCCTTTTACAAAGATTTTAAATTGGAAAAAAAATAAAAATAAATAAATTGGAAATGTGGGAAATATAGATGCAGATACATTGCTGGCATTGGTTAAAGATGAGTGCTGAATTATTGTTTTAACCACAAGCTTTTTATAGCAGGTCTATAAATGCAGGTCTATAAAAATGCAGACTGCATTTTTCTGGAATATTTGCAGTCAACACCCTTATCAAGTCTTCAGATTCATTGTTTTCCAAAGACTAATGAGCCTTGCTTACCATTCAGTCAAATCCTGGCCTCTAGACTTCCTCCTCCCTGAATTAGATTCAAGACTCTCTGAAAGGACCAACAGCTTAAAATTTTATTTTATGGTATCTCTTTCAGGTGTGACCCTGGATTTTCTGGCCCAGCCTGTGAGATGGCATCCCAGACATTCCCAATGTTTATTTCCGAAAGCTTTGGCAGTTCCAGGCTCTCCTCCTACCATAACTTTTACTCTATCCGTGGTGCTGAAGTCAGCTTTGGTTGTGGTGTCTTGGCCAGTGGTAAGGCCCTGGTTTTCAACAAGGATGGGAGGCGTCAGCTAATTACATCTTTCCTTGACAGCTCACAGTCCAGGTGAGTTAAGGCAGGGTGGAATACATATAGAAACCAGATGCTAATGATTGAATTGAGATCTCTTTATTTTCCATTTCTTCCCTTTTGTGTTGATATATGCACCTTTCAAGATGAGAGGGAGCTTACAGTTAGTTTATACAGGGTTAATTTGCCCTAGTTTTTAATAAATTAAAAGACATACTGATGACTTTAAGATACTAATGACTGACTAGGTTTTTAAACACATGAAATGTTAGCATCAAAACTGTGTTCTTAGGCCAAGGGCTAGTTAATTATTTATGTAGTTTTATTTATTTGACAGCTTGCAGGGGCTGATTAGATTTAGTCTACATCTTCCCTTCCCCCAGTGCCTAATAAATAATGCAGGAAGGGAATGATTGGCATTTTAAGTGTATGTACACAACTACATAGTGTACAAGTATGTATAAATATACGCTTATATTTTTATGGACATATCTTCATATAAACATGCATTGACCTCATCTTCTACACATATTCATACATCTCATAGTGAAATTACTTACATTTTATAAAAGAGAGATGAATGGAAACATCCAGCTTTTGAGTAGTTCATTTAAATTTGTTTAGAAATCTTTAAAGCCAGAATGAACATTATGATTAAAAATTTCTATGCACACACTAATTACAGATAATTCATGTCTAGGTTTCTGCAGTTCACATTGAGGCTGGGGAGCAAGTCTGTTCTGAGCACATGCAGAGCCCCTGACCAGCCTGGTGAAGGAGTTTTATTGCATTATTCTTATGATAATGGGATAACTTGGAAACTCTTGGAGCACTATTCATATCTCAACTATCATGAGCCCAGGTATGTTGGAAAACATTTGGAAAAATGATTAGAGTGATATCTCCTTCCTGGGGAAATAATCATTCAACTGGTATAAGATTCAAGATATTTTTCTATTGAGAGATGATGACAGAGATTGATGCGAGTTGCAATAAAAAAAAAAACTAGCAAGTCACATTCTTCTATTTCATTTGTCATACTGATTTCTGATATTTGAAGAAATTCATTCTCATATTTTGAGATGTACATCTAAGAGAAATATCTTGATGCCCAGGAAATAGAATAGTTAATACTATTATCCTTATGTAACTCAACTGCAGCCTGTTTTTATATGGCACTAAATTATAAGTGCTGTTAACAAGTATTTGTTATAAATATATTATAATGTTATAACAAATTATATGAGATAATAATTCATAAACTCTGATAACTGGTATGTATTTAAAATTTGCATGTAATGTGATTAAGTAATGAGTACAGATAAATTTTTCCAGCATGTATAGCATCCCTGGCAAAGATGGAGTGTGAAGATTCACTTAAAGTCCTTTCTTCAGGCCACTTCTGTTTTTCTTTACCTTATACATTCACAATCTGTAGTTGTAATTGTGAGTTTGAAGTTTTTCTTGAAGCAGAGCCATCCTTCAATGTTCACAGAATAGTAATCACCCTTAGTGGTACAATTTCAGAAATGTCCAGAGGGTCTTCTCCTCTTCTAGAACACTCTTGACCTGCTCACTGAAATTCTTTTAAAAATTGCAGAATAGGAAAATTAAAATGCCTTTAAAAAAGGTAATACTGTGGCCACATTCACAGTCGGTAAAGAACTAATATCATTTGCCTTTCTGGAAGAACATTTGATCACGGGGAAATATGAAAAAAAGTGAGGGCTTTAGGCTCTCGGTTTGCACTGGCACCAAGGAAAAAAGACAGGGGCACTGATGATAGACTTCATATATTTAAAAATGTTGCCTACAGCAGTCCCTACATTTAAGTATTTATAAGGAAATGAGAACTTCTATTTTCATAGAAAATAAAGTAGCATGTAACAGAAATAATAGTTAACAATGTTTATGAGTTAAAATTACCTACCTTATAAAATTTTAAGAACACATCTGATGTGTCAAATATTTTCCTTGTAAAGGTAAATGAAAGACTAAGCTCAACTTTCTGACTCAGTAGACACCTATGAATACCAAAGAAACATTTCATAGCATCTCCGTAGTAGAGATGCTTCTAATATTAGAAGAAAATTAAATGAAAATCAAGCTGATCATAATAATGGTGAAAGCAGGAAGAAACTATCACTGTCCTAAGTTAACTTGGCCTAAAACACATTTTTTTCTAATCAGGATGGACAGCTCCAAAATTCAATAATCAATCTTTATCATGAAATTTAATTAATCTTTGTTGATATGAAAAATAATTACACATTTAATGTGCTATTGCAAAGGTGCATTTAATCTTGCCTGCCATTTGACAGCAACATTTTTCTTCTAAGCAGAATCCACATGGCTATTCAGCTCTAGGTGTGTACATAGCTTGAAAGATTAAGATCAAGTGGAGATTTTTTTTTTAAAGAGAACATGGTGGAGGCATCAAGAACACTTTTATTTTCCGTGCATGCACCTCTTTCCATGAGACCCTTCCTCCATCCTCCTCTTTCTTACAAATATTAATAAAAGGTTACACAGCAGAAGTAGAATTTGATAATTATGTTTTATATGATAAATAATACAAACCATATAAGTTCTTCATAGGAGAGTTTATATCTTGATGCCTTTAGCCATTTGCTGTATTTTCTTGAGTATAAATTGCTGCCTGTAATTGCTGTCAATTCCATATTGTCCCTTTCGGTCTTCGCTGTTCAAAAATGAAGTATGATCCATAAATTAGATATGCAAGTTCACTAACCGCTATTACTCCTGGCTGATTCCTAATAATTTGTTTGCCTGTGAGTCACTCAGTAAATAAAAGAACTCTCTCTGTTCGCTATTTATAAGATGTAAAGCCTGTACATTTATCTAAGCTAATCTTTTAATTCAAACTAACTAGAATGTCGAGTGCTAATTGGTATTTTTAATGTAAAACCTTATATCACTGCTGAAACTAAAATTATTCTAGATTTGTCTTAATTATAGGGCTTGTTTCCTATTTTAAAATTATCATAAGGCCTATTTTTATTTTATTTTTGTTTTGATGATGAGAAATGTCTGAGCTTAGTATCTACCCCAAAAGGAAGATTGATAACAGAAAGTTGACCCAAGTCCCTGGGGTCTCATCCAGGAATATTGGGATCAAATGGTTCCATAGCTATTCTAACCAACCACTGCAGCGTGCACAGAGTAATGGAAGCAGAGATTCCCACCCCACTGCACATACGAAGTGAATGTGAAGAGCACAGACTCTACAACTATGCTGCCTAGATCCAGCTCCGGGCATTGTCACCTAGAAGGCACTTAACATTAGGGAGAATATTTCACCTTTTTGTGCCTCAGTATTCAGATTTCTGTTGGGGTACACTGACAATAGGTACCTCATTTATGCAGTAAGAAGTTGTGTTTTTGCACGTGCCAGATACTGTTCTAGGTACTAAGACACAATAGTGTTTCTGACTTTGCCATAAGGGTATTATCCCAACTTCACAGATGAAGATGCTAAGGAGCATAGAAATTGAGTACCTTCCCTGCAGCTGTGAGGTTATTAACTACTAGGTGTCAGAGTGGAGACTTTAACCCAAGAGTCTGATTACAGACCCATAGTCTTAACGCCTCTGCAAAGGAAAATATTCGTCATTTCAATTACTGTTTTCACACATACATATACATGCACTAAAATAAAGGAAAATGACCTTTGAAGTTGCCTAAGAAATTCTGCTTTTCAGTTGTTATTTTTAAATTATATTTATTTTCATCAGAGAGAATAGTAACTGCTTTTAAAATTATTAAAATAAAGGAAAATTATAATATTCTAGTAACACAATGAGCAAATTAAATTTTTAAAATTAATGCATAATGTTTTCATCATTGAGCCACTTTAAGTACAGTTTGTTTTATTTCTTTACATATTTGATATATTAACATAAATATATTTATTTGATTTTTTAGTAAGTACTTAAAAATTAAAGTGAAAATTACTAAAATACTCAATTTAACCAAATTTTACTCTTCTAATAAATTCACATTGGTGAAAAAATTCAGAGATTTAAAGTGTTTAAAACCGTAAGTATTTCAAAGTATTTAAACACCATAAATGTTATTGCTGTGTCTTTTTAATTTAAGGAGTGTTTTAAAATTTATATTTCTGTAATTGAATATTGATTTTCCATTATATAAAAAGTATGTTTTCTTACGTTGCAAAAAATTCTGCCAGTTTTTTTTACTGGTAGTTTGTATAATTATTAGTGATTAAAATCATGTCATCCTACCCCATATCTCCACATACAAGTTATTTAAAGAGAAAAGAGATATTATTTTTTAGTAACTCTACCTATATAAAAATATATATTTCCAAGATGTGATTTGACATTTTTTACACAATAACTAACAATAAGCATAATATAAATATGAAAATCAATCTAATTTCTAATTAAACCCAGCCTTAGACATTTAAATTTTTAAATAATTTGTTTCTAAGCTATCCAACTAGTCCCCTGTCTTAGGGAGCTTTCCTTTGCTCACTGGGAAAAAGAGTCAGTCCCTTTAGTATGTGTTTACTGCGAACACCTCTCCTGGCGTTTAATTGTACATTGATGGAGACAAATGCTCCATTTGCCATTTGCTTCATATCTCACCTTGTGTATGGATGTGAGCAGCATGGTACTGTGATTTATGGAGCTTTCAAGGAGATGTCGTTGCAGTGGCAATTAATGTATGGTTCCTGCTGCTGTGTACAGTAATTGCTCCTGGAAATTAGATATTATTCTTAATTTTCTTCCCCATTTGTCACATACAAGTTTGTTGTCATAGCCACCATGACACAGCAAGTCACCTCATACACTGTGCTAAGCTCATGGGAATTAGGAAGTGCCACAGTTCCAATCAGCCTCAAACTGTAATATGTGTAACAAATGCCCAAGATCCTTTTTCAGACTAAGACAAATCCTGCCCCTTTGACAACTGTGTTTTATTGAGTCAGCTTTTCTGAAAGCAGATGAATGAAAGCAGTCACATTTTGGGATGTGTTCAGAAGACTTTGGGTCAGACAAGAAAGTGGAAATCTCAGAACAATGTTTATAATAGTGGAGAACTATTTTTTTTTTTTTTTGAGTGCTGTACCATAGGGAAAAAAATATTCTGCGGTGAATGTTTGTATTTTATATATCAATCTGAAGTTTTACTTTTTTTTTTTCTTTAGAATCATCTCTGTAGAGTTACCAGATGATGCAAGACAGTTTGGAATTCAGTTCAGATGGTGGCAACCATATCATTCTTCCCAGGGAGAAGATGTATGGGCCATTGATGAGATTATCATGACATCTGTCCTTTTCAACAGCATTAGCCTTGACTTTACCAATCTTGTGGAGGTCACTCAATCTCTAGGATTCTACCTTGGAAATGTTCAGCCATACTGTAGCCATGACTGGACACTTTGGTAAGAATTTAATTTCTGTTGTTGTTATGATTTGCATTAAGGTTTGGAACACAAGAATGATCTTCTAGTCCATCCAGCACTTAGTCATTTGCTGACAAATACTTACTGAATATGAACCACCTCAAAAGTCAAGTAAGATATCTTGGTAAGAAGGACTGAAGACAAAATACCGATAGATTTAAATAAATATAAAATTTCACCATTGTTACTAATCTCAAATTTTTATTTCCCACTGTTACATATAAAAACCCTCTTCAAAAGTGTTAATAACTAGAGTTAACTAATACATTGTCCTTTCATGGAGACCCATCATGATTATGGTAAAATGTGAAATCACTCTAATGACTATTTTAATAAAACTTGTCATAAGTAGTTTTGTTTTAATCCTGTCTTACATAAAGCCCAGGAAGTTTCTTCATCACTAATTTATTAATAACTAAGATCTACTTTTAAACCCATCTTATTAAGCAATATTGGACCACTGACTCATATAGTTAATGTTGTTGGGGTTTCAAGATTGTGGACTATCCAAGCCAAAATCTTAGATTTGTGGTCAAATGCAAACTTCATTATACAATAAACAGTAAATAAATAGTTTAAGACTGTGAGTAAGTCCAGGGAGGGAGGGAGTGAATATCAGGAAGAGAAGCCAAGAGTTGTATAGAGGCCAGATCCTGTAGAGCTTCTAGGCCCAGTAACTCTAGATTAAAACTCAGGTCTGCATCATTCAAAACTCACAGCCCTCACCAGTGTGCATATTGCCCCTCTCTGGGTTCCTTTAGGGCTTTAAACATAATTGAGGAATAATATTCTAAGAGAGTTTTACTTTCTATGGAGTCATGGTCAGACCAATTTAATTTCTCCAGACGAATCTCACCAAAAGCTATTCACTGCAGTTGTCTCCAGAGAGCATATCATAAATGACCCATCAGTGACCTTATCATAATTAGAGGTAAATTTTACACACCATTGCACAGAAAATTACCTTTGATGGGAATTGTGCATGGACATCACATCTCACACACAGCAGGCTAAAATTCTAGCATCAAAATGACAGCTAATGGAATGGAAGTACAGCTGGTCACTTTTGCTGCAAGCACTGTTGAACTAGATAGAATGAAATTTCTATATAGCAAAGTATGAAAGGTTATACTGTGTTTTCTATTTGATAGCCTCCCTCAGATGCTTGTTTTTATGGAAATTCTTTCTTAGTCCTAGAGCCATCAAAGAAGACAAAGGAGTGAGGCAAAATAAGAAGATGCAAAGATGTAAACCAAAATGAGATTTCTTAGAATTATATGCTTCTAAAAATTTAAATTGACCTGAACTAATAGTAATTCAAGTTGGCTGTATATCATAAACTATATCTCCCAAGATTCATGTAGTAGGTTTTTTTTCCCCAGCCCTTTTAATACAACAAAGAGTCATATCACGAATGCAAGTCCTGTTATCATGTTTATTTTCATAAATAGTTAACATCTGCTCAAATAAACTCCAAAGTTGCTGAGCATTTTCATTTAACACTTGGATTGAATACATGATAACAGCAGTTTAATTTCTGTGCTTTGATCAAAACCCTAAGAACAATATCCTTTCACACAAGTCTGATGAATATTCTTAACCCACCACTGCTTTAATTGGTGGAGATACATTTACTTTGTGAAAATACAATGACAGTAATTATAGAAAATCATAAGAAAATATAAATAATTGTACAATCCCCATGGGTACCTTCGGCAGCACCATGGGAGTTTTATTAACAACCACATGTGAGCAATCAGTTTTGACTTTCTGATCTTCTCTGTAATGGAAAGGAGTCGTCTTGGTTATGAAACAACAGTGTATACTCTGGCGGTGATAATGAGACTAGAGAAATACATTAACTACTTTAATAAGGACATGAAAAATTCCCGGTGCTCATTAAAATGAAGCAACATGGAAGATCTCAAACTGTTCTCATTTTCTTAGCCAATGAGTCAGAATAAAACCCCTTTTCATGACATTGTTTTCTCTCTGCTGCTGTTGAAGAATATATTGTTCAAGTTCAATGTGAACTCACTTTGGCAATGTTTTTCAGAAATACTTGTTACAATATTGAAATTCAAGTGATGGTATTGACCAGCTATTTATCCTAACCACCTAGTCCAAAATGAGTTATTTGTTTTCTGTGTAAAACCTTTGGAGTGTATTATCTTATTAAGTAAACATTATTTGAGCATGTTCAAGTATGTAGCCTCTGCCCTTCAGTGACCTTGCTTCTCTCAAGGGAAATTTTGATATGTATACATGCTCCGTACAAATGGTTGGTGTTAAATTAATTATTATTGGGTTTTCCCAGCTGTGAGTTCATTTGGTTCTCATTTTCTAAGTCATGACTTTCCATGTGCATGGATTGTTGTTGCTGAGTGTTCTCCAGGGAGAACTTGGACAATTGCTTTTTCATTAGAAGAATTACAGTCAATATGCTGTAAATCATTTTACAGTGTGTCACCATAGAGCACTTTTTTCCATAGAGAAATGAATTGCTGTTAATTGTTTGTAGTACTTTCGTTTCTTCCATGCTCAGTATCTGACATCAGAACCTCTATCTGCTTTATATTCTAGAAATAGTCTTTAAAACATCATACATATATTTTAAGATCACTAAGGGAATAATTTAATTAAGATTTGTTAAAGACTATCCAATTAATACTATTAGTGATAATACCGAGGGACAATGACATTCCTCTGTATTATCAAATAGACTAGCAAGGTATACAGGTAGTAATGACATTGCTGTCATACAGATGAGGTTTTAGTTTCAAAATGTATACAACTGTGAGGGATGGTTGTTACAGTATATTAGAATTGGCATTTGGTTTTAGTAGCAGAGGTAAGGAGTTTTCCAGACAAGCAAAAGCTGAGGGAGTTCAGAGCGCCTAGCTGGCTTAGTTGGTATGGCATGTGACTCTTGATCTCACAGTCGTGATTTCAAGCCCCATGTTGGGTGATCTTGGGAGACTACTTAAAAAAGAAAAGCTGGCCAGGCTGTGATGGCTGAGTGGTTAAGGCACTGGACTCAAAAAAAGAAAAGCTGAAGGAGTCACTTCTCTCCCTCTCTCTCAAATAAATAAATATTTTTTTAAAAAAACCTAGTGTGAAGATTAAAAGACAAAAGTAGTAAAAATAACTATAACTACAATAATTTGTTAATTAATTTGTTAATGAATACACAAGATAAAAAAAGATGTAAATTGTAACATCAAGAACATTAAATGTGAGTAGAGAGAATAAAAAATGTGGAGCTTTATAGTATGCATTCAAACCAAAGTTATCAGCTTCAAGTACAAATACACTCTTACAAATATATGATGTTTTATGTAAGCCTATGGTACTAACAAAACAAAAATCTATAGTAAATACACAAAAGATAAAGATAAAGGAATCTAAGCATACCACTACAGAAAATTACCAAATCACAAAAGAAAAGAAGGGAAAAAAAATGAACCAATGAATTAAAAACACCTAGAAAACAATTAACAAATGGCCATAGTTAGTTCATACCTATCAATAATTACCTTAAATGTAAATAGACCAATTACTCCAACCAAATGACATTAGGGGCTGGATGAATAAAAGAAATAAAACCCAACTACATGCTGCCTACAAGAGACTCATTTTAGCTACTTAAGACCACACACAACCTGAAAGTTAAAGTATGGAAAAGATATTCCAGACACATGAAAGCCAAAAGAAAGTAGAGTTAGCTGTTGCTTATATCCAGACAAAATACACTTTAGGGGAAAAACGGTAACAAGAAATCAAGAAGGTCACTATGTAATGATTAAGGGGTTAATCCAACAAGTGGATATAACATTGGCAAATACGTATGCACCCAACATAGGCGGGCCTAAATGTATAAAATAAATATTAACAGACTTGAAGGAAGAAATAGACAATGCAATAATAATAGAGGACTTCAGTAATACTTTTTCAACACTGGATAGAGCATCCAAATAGAATATCAATACGAAAATATTACTTAAAAGTCACACTAGCCTAGATGGACTTAACAGATATTTACAGGACATCCCGTCCCATGCAAAGAATGCACATACAAGCACATACAAAATATTCCCAAGCACATACAAAATATTCTCCAAGATAGATCATATGCTAGGCCACAAAACAGGTCTTAAAAATTCTAAGAAGACTGAAGTCATATCAAGCAACTTTTCCTACTACAATCATATGACATTAGAAATCAATTACAAGGAGAAAATTAGAAAATTCATATATGCAGAGATTAAACAATCAGTGGGTCAAGAAAATTTTTAAAAATTCAAAAAAATCTTGGGACAAATGAAAATCGAATTAGAGCATGCCAAAATGTATGGAATGTTGCAAAAAGCAATGCAGAAAAAGAAGTTCATAACAATAAATGCCTACATTAAGAAACAAGAAGGATCTCAAGTAAACAACTTAACTTACACTTTAAAGAAGTAAAAAAAGGGGCAGCCCAAGTGGCTCATCAGTTTGCGCCGCCTTCCGCCCAGGGCCTGATCCTGGGGACCTGGGATCGAGTCGCAACATTGGGCTCTCTGCATGGAGCCTGCTTCTCTGAACTCTTGCTTTCTCTCTGTGTGTTTCTCATGAATAAAAATAAAATCTTTAAAAAATAAAAAAAAAAATGAAGAAGAAAAAAAAGGAAAAGCTAAGTGCAAAGTTAGCAGAATGAAGGAAAGAAAAAGATCAGAGCAGAAATAAATAAAATAGAGATTAAGAAGTATGAAAGTTTGGGCAGCCCGGCTGGCTCAGCAGTTTAGCACTGCCTTCAGCCCAGGGCCTGATCCTGGAGACCCGGGATCGAGTCTCAGGTCAGGCTCCCTGCATGGAGCCTGCTTCTCCCTCTGCCTGTGTCTCTGCCTTTCTCTCTCTCTTTCTATCTCTCTCTCTCTGGTCTCTCATGAAAAAATAAATAAAATCTTTTTTTAAAAAGTAGGAAAGTCAATCAGTGAAAGTAAGAGTGGGGTTTTAAAGATTTTATTTATTTATTAGAGAGAGCGTGAACAAGGGGTGAGGCAGAGGGGGAGGGACAAGCAGTCTCCCCACTGAGCAGGGAGTCCAATTTAGGTCTTAATCCCACAGTCTTGGAATCAATCTCAACCAGCTGAGCCACCCAGGTGCCCTGTAAGATGATTTTTTTTTTTTTGAACAGATAAACAAAATGGGCAAACCTTTAGGTAGACTCACAAAAAAAAAAAAAAAAAAAAAAAAAAAAAACACCCTCAAACAAAATCAGAAATGAAAGAGGAGACATTACAACTGATACTATAGAAATACAAAGGATTGTAAGAGAACTGTGAACAATTATCATGGTGATCATTTTACTATAATACATATATCAAATCATTATGTTGTATACCTAAAACTAATACAGTTTTATATGCCAATTATATCTCAGTAAAACTGGCAAAAATTAAAGTTAAAAAGATGGAAAAAAGAAAGCTATAGTTTTTCTCTTTAGTGATGCTTGAGAAAAAGCAGATTTAATTAAAAGGTTTCAAAATCAATGAGATGTAGAAATGTTGAAAGTTTTCCTAGACTTTCATGGGTGTTAAAATCAAAGGTACTCATTCCTTGTTATGTGTAATTTTTTTTTAATGAAAGCTCTCTTTTCTTTATACAAATAAATCAACAGCATACATCACGTTAGGGTCAGTTTTTAGAAAGAGAAATTTCCTAAAGTTTGTCATGAAGTGGAGAGAAAATAAAAGAGCAACACGCAAGAAGTAAAGTAAGCTGTGAATGACAACAGGCATGAGAAAAAAAAAAAGGGTAATGTTAGTGTTGTGATGGGAAGATTCAGGAAGGCTAGTTTTTCATACCAGCTCCAGGTGGCCTGGTCAGCCCTAGAATTGCAGAAAGATAGAGGTCGTAAAGAGGGAGAACAGTTACAGAGTGAGTGTCCCATGTAATGCAATCCTCATGAGCCTAATTTTTTTTTGATGTGTTGAAAATTTTATTAATTTTCAGTTTAAAAAGCTTAACACCTGTGATATTTTAAGACATATCTTTAAAAAGCCTTTAGAGTTTGGGCCTTGGTTCAGAAGTTGTGGGGGCCTTGGTGTTTCTTGTTGTTGTTAAGTGGTTTAAGAATTCATGATCTTGCTCTAGGGCTGGTAATACTGTGTCACTTTCTTCCCCCTCACAGAAATGGTGCTCAATGGGCAGCCCAGGTGGCTCAGTGGTTTAGCGCTTTCAGCCCCGGAGCGTGATCCTGGAGTCCCGGGATCAAGTCCCACGTCAGGCTCCCTGCATGGAGCCTGCTTCTCCCTCTGCCTCTGCAACTCTCTCTCTCTCTCTCTCTCTCTTTCTCTCTCTCTCTCTGTGTCTCTCATGAATAAATAAATAAAATCTTAAAAAAAAAAAGAAATGGTGCTCAATAATGTTCAAAGCAGTCAGAGCAATGTGAGTATTGTCAGGAAGTTGCAAACCCTCAATTTTATCAATACTGCCAGGTGCTTCTATTAGAAGACACAGACAAGTAAATTTCTTTAGGATTTTTCTTTCATCAACCCATATCTTATGCAGAAATCTTGTCAGTTTAAATAGTTTATTAGTAAGCCCAGAGTTTTCTTAGGATTATTTTTTACAGAGACTATTAAAAAGCAGTAAATCAATTCAAGTTATGCTGCTGAAAGAAATCAGTTGGGGTGATGTGGCTCCCAAGAACCATTTCAAACACCATTTCACAGTAAGTGATTGTTCTAGGAAGCTTAGCAGAGAGATGAGGTAAATATATTGAGTGACAAACTGAAAAGTCACTTTCTGTTGTTTTCAACAACTATTTAAAGTACTTTCAGGGGCGTCTGGGTGGCTTAGTCAGTTACGTGTCTGCCTTCAGCTCAGGTTATGATCTCAGGGTCCTGAGATGGAGCCCTGCATGGGGCTCCCTGCTCAGTGGGGAGTCGGCTCCCTCTCTCTCTCTGCCCCTCCCCCTACTTGTGATATCTATCTATCTCTCTCCCTCTCTTTTTCTCAAATAAATATATAAAATCTTTAAAAACAAAAGTACTTCAGTACCCAGGAGTATAGTGCCTCTATAAAATTGGTAATATAATTAAATATTCCCCCAAATGGATTTTATAAGTGACTTTCTAAAATACAGCCTACTTATTATGCTTTTTCAATATAAAGATTTAATTACATGAAGTTTTTCATTCGTTGATAGATGTACATTCGACTATTTATTGATTGCACTATTGGCACCATTTGAGCTGGAGGTGTCATAGTTAGTATTGGAGATTAAGAGAGAAAAAGTCTTTTGTTTGCAGAGCTTACATTCTAGAGGGGAATAACACCACTTACCAAATAAACAAATTCATAGCAATATTTCAGGAAGTGGTTAGTACTGTGAGGATAAATGAATGGAGTGTTAGGTAGTCTAAGTGGAGAGTGAAATGATTTTTGGTAAAATAGGAAGGCCCTCCTGGAAGTATTACTACAGAGACTTGAATAATGAGAGACAATAATGTAAAAATGTGCAAGGAAAGCATCACAGATAGAGGGAATAGCAAGAGCAAAGGCCCTGAGGCAGGAATTAAAATTATATAGGATGATTTACTTATTTGTTTATTTATTTATAAACAAAGGCCCTGAGGCAGGAATAGCAAGAGCAAAGGCCCTGAGGCAGGAATTAAAATTATATAGGATGATTTACTTATTTGTTTATTTATTTATAGAGAGGAGGGAAAAGCAGAAGGAGGAGGAGGAGAATCTTAAGCAGGCTCCACACCCAGGGCTCAATCTCATGACCCTGAGATCATGCCCTGAACCAAAATCAAATGCTTAACCAACTGAGCTACCCGGGTGCCCCTAGAACCTTATAAAGCAACATAAAGATTTTGGAATTTATTCTAAGTTTTATGGAAATCCAGTAGATAATTTGTAGCAGAGGAGTAATGTGATCATACTTCTATTTTTTAAATAATTATGACTGCTTTTTGGAGAACAGATGATAGAGGGTAATAGGAGAAGCAGTAGAAGGAGCTCAGCTCAGAGACTAACAGTGTTATTTGCATGTGCTTATAATGATGTTAGGAACAGAATGATGCAGTGGACAAATGGACCAATTAAAAGTACATATTGAAAGACAAAACCTTAGGACCTGCCAAAGAAATGGATAAAATGGCTATGTTCCATTACTCATGTCCTATTGGTGTCCAAACAGTTGACTTTTAAGTCATTTATTTCTCCAAAGTTAGAATTTCCCTAAAAATCTCCATTTAGACTCAGTAGCTAAGTGAGGTTTTGGAAGTAGGAGAATATACAACTACACAAATTAACAAGAGAATTCTACATTTGGTGATTTAGATTCATGGTACGTATGGCTTGTTGAAAGAGAAATTCATTAGGGCTGAGACAATTACTTTTTATGGACAGTGGTTCACGAAATATCCAGGGTATATAGAGTGTACTGACTCAGTTGGCCTCTCCTGCCTCCCTATCTTTCACTCAGTCCACCCCAACCACATTGTTCTTCCTTCTCTCTACTCCAACAAGTCAAGCTCTTTCCTCTTCCAGCACCTTTGCATTAGCTCTGCCTTTTCCTGGGAAGTTCTTTCATTAGTCATTTTGGGCACATGCCAGGGCCCGCAAGCTTTCCAGCGGCCTGGATAATGTCCAAGGGCTGTGAAAATGAATACTGTCTCAAAAATATGATAAGAGAATTGCAAAAATAGAATTAATACATTCAAATTAAATATCTATAAAATATAATATATGTTAACTCCATTCATTGCTAAATTGGAATATTCATAAAATTTCATGATATTGGAAATAATTTTTGGTACGATTCCTGAGTTTGCTAAAAATTACAACCAAATGTAAATTACATGCATGACTAGTAGCCAAATAAAATTTAAAGGCAAAATTATAAAATCTGCTTGAAGGATTTTGCAATGAAAAAATAACATTTAAATATATATATATATATATTTAATGGACGTGAGTATATTTTAATTTGTTTGCCCTGATGTATAATGGAGTTTCCAAAATTAAAATTATCAAGGTCATTTAAAAGTCTTAAAATGGTCTTGCTCGGCTATTGTCTTCCTTACTGTCACCCTACAATACTATTACAATATCATTGACTATATTCACTATGATGTGCCTTTTATTCCTGTGACCTATTCATTCCATAACTGAAGTCTGTACTTCCCACTGCCCTATCTCAGTACAACCTTTCTTGAGGGCAACTTGGCAGTAAATGCTCATTTTAAAAATTCACTTTGAGCAAGCAGTTCTGCTTCTAGAAATTTATCCTAAGGAAATAATTGGACGAGTACACAAAGATAGATAAGAATGCATATTATACAAGCATTGCTTATAACAGTGAAAAATGGGGCAGTCTCCCAAGAGTTCCATAATTGGAGATTGGCTTTATTCTCAACATTTTTTCAATATGGAGAGAGGTCAATGAAAGAGTTGCAAAAAGAAAAAAAAAAGAAGGATACTCAGTCAAACAGTGGACTCTTGATTTTGGCTCAGGTAATGATCTTCTGCCCATTAAGCCCCACTTCCCACTGCCGGCTGAACGTGGAGCTGCCTAAGATTCTCTCTCCTTCTCCCTATGCCCCTCCCCTACTCCTGCTCCTATCAAAAAAATAAAAAAAAGGTTTATTAGGATTGTGTAATAATTTTTTTAAAAGAAAGAAAAGTGAGGGACGTCTAGGTAGTTCAGTGGTTGAGCATCTGCCTTTGGCTCAGGGTGTGATCCTGAGGTCCCAGGATTGAGTCCCGCATCAGGTTCCTCACAAGGATCTTGCTTCTCCCTCTGCCTATGTCTCCTACTCTCTCTGTGTGTCTCTAATGAATGAATAAATAAATCTTATAAAAAAGAAAAGTGAGTGTTCACGTGTGGGCAAACATAATGAAGTCTGAAAGTATACCAAAATGTTGCCGTGATCATCTTTAGGTAATAGAACTGTGAATTTTTACTCTAAAAAAAAAAAAAAAAAACGCTTCCATATTGTCAGATTTTTTTCTAATAAATGTAAAATTTATATAATCCACTAAGATAGTATGGTTATTTCTGTTTTGATACAATATGATAGAAATAACAAGTGAGTTAAAATGACACCTTCAATTCCACAATATCAACAAGATTGTCAACTCCAGCAAATTTTCTTTGATGATTGCAAAAACAAAACAAAAAGATGATATTAGAGAGGCTTAGATTCATTTACAAGTCCTTTTGCGGATGAATATAACTTCTGAATGGTATCAAACCAAAACCAGCTTTGTGTTGCTCTTCTATTGTTGTGGAAATGAGCTCTGCAGAACTGTTCTTTTCCTTGGGGTCCTTGAAAATAGTGGAATATTGCTTAGGTTTCTAAGAAATGTAAATATTGGTGCATTATCTTTTCTGGTGGCATATGGGTTGTGAAACTTCAGAAACATTGTTTAACTTACTAAACTTTTTTTTTTTTTGAGAGAGAGAGAGAGAAAGAGAGAAAGAGCGTGCACCCATGTATGCAAGTGTGGACAGGGTGAGAGAGAGGGAGAGAGAGAATCCCAAGCAGGTTCCACACTCAGACACAGGGCTCAATCTCAGGACCCTGAAATCAAGGGTCAGGTGCTCCACCGACTGAGCCACCCAGATACACCATTATCAAACCTTTCTTAAAGAGATGAGATCGGTTGTTGAAAATGGCTCAGTCACTGGGTGAATTTGCCTTGAAGGAACTCTGTGGTCTGAGTAATCTCCCTTTTATATTGGTTATGTACATCTACCCTTCATATAAAAGAGCCTTTTTTTATGAAGATGGGAAAGAGCCACTGGGGAAATGCAGGAAGAGTGATTTCTTTAAGTGAAAATAAACCAAAACTTTATCTGTGTTCATTACAACATGGAAGTAACAATAGTTTTGTAAACCTTGCCTTCTTCCCAATTGAGAAGCCTCACTCACACACTCATTTTATTCAACATTCTTTAAGTGCCTTTAATGGGCATGTCGTAGTAGAAAGGACAATCAGAGTAGAAATCAGAAGGTCTGGTCTCTAGTTTTTGGGGTTTTTTGTTTGTTTGTTTTTTATTCAAGAGAGACACAGAGAGAGAGAGAGAGAAGTGGAGACATAGGCAGAGGGAGAAGCAGGCTCCATGCAGGGAGTCTGAGGTGGAACCTGATCCCGGATCCTGGGATCACCCCCTGAGCCAAAGGCAGACCCTCAATCACTGAGCTACCCAGGCGTCCCTGGTCTCTAGCTTTTTAGTGACTGTGTGATCCTGGGGCCAGCAGCAGCTCAGCCTTTAGGTTTTTCAACTCCATAACCCCGTGTTAAGGATCTCTTATGGCCTCCCAAATAACCTTGACTCAAAGATCAAATAGGATAATCTAGCTGTTGGAAAGCCACAATGTCCTGCAACAATACTATGTGCTTCTGTGAGGTGCATAGGTTCTGAGTGCTTTAAGGAGATGCAGGGATGATTGTCCTAGTAGAAAGAATTATCCCCATTCTCTCACTAAATCTTGTAATTACACGCAGGAGCTTTTTTACTGTTGCTTTCTTTGTGAGGCATTCCTGCAAATCAACATGAATGAAATTAAGCATCCTGATTCCCAATGCATTCTGTCTCCAGAATTTCTCCCCAGAAGGCTGATGTGGACTATTCTTTTTCATTTCTCTGATTCTAACAGAAAAGTTAAGCTTCAGTTTTGCCTTTATGAACCTATCTTGACTTAAACAAGCAGCAAAGAGGAGTAGTTTTATCAATTAAAGGATGGCAGTCTGAAATTCTCACCTCTAAAACCCCAGCTGAGTAAGAACATCAGTGTACTTAGGAGGGAAAAAGGTGACCTAATATCAGTGGCTTGCAGCCAGCCTTGGATAACTCATAAACAACTGAGTGAACTTGTACTATGAATGGTCAAGATTTTAAGGTATAGATGTCTCTGTTTTTCTTGTGTTATTTTTCTTCTGATTAAGTTATCAGAATAGGTGAGGTGAACATAACCACTACTACACTATGGAAATGAGGCAGATGATAGGAACAGACATTTACCCGAAGAAGACATGCAAATGGCCAACAGACACATGAAAAAATGCTGAACACCATTTGCTATCAGGGAAATACAAATCAAAACCACAATGAGATAGCACCTCATACCAGTCAGAAAATTATTAAATTAATTAATAATTTAATAAAATTAACAAGCCAGGAAACAGATGTTGGCAAGGATGCAGAGAAAGAAGAATGCTCTTACACTGTTGGTGGGAATGCAAGCTGGTATACAGCCACCCTGGAAAACAATATAGAGGTTCCTCAAGAAGTTAAAAATAGAGCTACCCTACTCTACCCAGCAATTGTGCTACTAGGTATTTACCCCAAAAATACACATATAATGATCCAAAGGAGCACCTGCACCCTCATGTTTATAGCAACAATATCCACAATAGCCAAATTATAGAAAGAGCTGAGATGTCCATTGACAGATGAATGGATAAAGAAGATTCCTCTCTATACCACATGGAATATTATTCAGCCATCAGAAATAATGAAAACATTATTTACATCGACGTGGTTGGAACTGGAGAGTAATTTGCTGAGAAAAATAAGTCAATCAGAGAAAGACAATTATCATATAGTTTCATTTATATGAGGAATAGAAGAAACAGCACAGAGGATCACAGGAGAAGGGAGGGAAAACTGAATGGGAAGTCATCAGAGAGAGAAACAAACAATGAGAAACTCTTAATTCTAGGAAACAAATTGAGGGTTGCTGGAGGGGAGGTGGGTGGGAGGATGGGGTAATTGGGTAATGAGCATTAAAGAGGGCACATGATGTGATGAGCACTGGATGTTATACTGAACTCTACATCTGAAACTAATGATGTACTATACATTGGCTAACTGAATTTACATTTAAAAAAGGTATCAAGATTTATCATATGGTACCATGAAGTATGGCAGATGTTTTGGTTAGAAGTACATTCAGCTCTACCTTACAACAAAAACAAGACAAAACTACTGATGGAATAGATATTTGTGCTAAGTAAGAAATTTATTATCACTGTTTAACAGACTTCATATAGACTCTTGTCCTTTTTCTTTTTTTTTTTACATTTTACATTTTATTTTTTAAGTAATCTCTACACTCTATATGGGACTCAAAATCACAACCCCAAGATCAAGATCACACCCTGACTGGCTCAGTCTGAGATTCTTGTACTTTTATGTCATTTTTATGTTGTTTTCTTCTTGGTGTCTTGGTACCAAAGCTGTTATAGTGAGGGTAGCTCACAGAGCACATCCTTCTCAGGTTTGAATACTCACTGTCTTCAACTAGATTCATGGTTGATTGTAACCATGCAAAAGTTAGGCTTGGGCAGTATTTACAAAACACAGCATTTCTTTCTCTTTCTCTTTGAATTAAATGTTTTCTCTTTGAATTAAAACCATCTCTGAAGGGAGGAATTTACAAGGAGCTGATTGTGAAAATAATCTTAAATTATTTCAGAAATGCTGGGGTGGGGAAATACTGTGCAGACATGAGTGAGAAAGTTCTAGTGTCTCTCCGTGAATTACAAACTGTGCTGCTTGGTGCTGTTGGGTGATTTTTTTCCCCAGATGCCCAGGATGGATAGTATCCCTTTAAAGTAAACAATTTAAATAACTAATTAGTTGGCTCCCCCTAATTATATTTCTCATAAAGGGCACTAGAAAAAGCATTTAACCCTTAGTTAAAAGCAACATTTGTTTCTCATGGAGAGAGCAGTCAGGACTTTTATTGCTTACTTAAAAGACTCTGGAATTTATATGGACAAGTTTGTGCCTGTAGAGTTTACTAGAGTTTTTCTTCTATGTTGATTCTTTTATTTTGCAATATTGCTAAAAATTGCATTCTGCAGCTTTGTGTTTGCTAGAATGCATCCTGTGCACTGTCACACGGCAGCAATCATGGGTTTGTATCTCTAATACCAAAGTATCATTACATGGTAACTGAAAGTAATTATTTTTAAATGACTGTATATAAAAGTTATTCAAAACTGCAATGCTTTCCTCTCTATCTTATAGCAAGAGAAGGAGAGATTGTGTATTGTTGAGGGGTTTTAGAGTCGTGGAGAGCTGAGTTCACGCACTGAGTCTCTACCATTTACTATGCCCATTTCCCAACTTGTTGACTAGTGGTATTATTCCTATTTCAGTTATTGTAAGGATGGAACTAGGGATGATGATGTGGGTATTGTGCTTCGCACAGTCTGAGGATATGGCCTAGACTCAACAACGGTTGGGCATCTTTATTATTAACGATAAACAAGTTGTAAGCATTGGATGTGTAACACCAACAATTATAAATATGACACTTCCTTTTATTGATCATTCAGCTAAAGCAGAATTTGAGGCTCTCAAACATTTTATTCCTTTATTTGTTGTTCAAGTGTAAAAACTTAATTCAAAATTATTAAAGAGTAATTAGTCATAGTTAGGAAAAAGCTTCTTGCATTTTATAACCTTGACCCCAAGCCCAAGATGGTCCTCTCTATATGGACAGTGTTCCATCTTTAAATGACATTTTAATGACTTCAAGAAGCAAGGCAGACTACTCCTTATTTTGCTGATTCAGCAAGCGACAAATAAGAACAAGTATTAAATGCCTCAGAGATTTCACAAATTTTTGCATCATTCCCTTGATCTATGTCAGCTCAGCCTCCTGACTAATAGGAAATACTGCTGTTCCTGGTACTGGCCCTGCTTCACAAGAGTAGTACCAAGTATTGTGGCAGACAAGCCCCAGTGTAGTTAACTCTGGGAATGTTTACATTGATCCATATTAACCACAGTGAAGATGTCCCCATATTTAATCTCCTCTGATGGATTATAAATTCCTTGAGCAGGTTGCTCTAAAAAAAGTAATTGTGCCTGTCTTCAAACAGTTTATAATTACATAGTAGTCAACTGGGACCCAGTAAAATTTTACTGACTTGAGGCACAGTCATTAAAACTACATTATGATGTTTTCAGTAGTTAATGCCTAAGCATTGAACACTATTTGAAAAATCAGAAAAACAAAAGAAAAGTTGTACACTATCTAGTTTCCCAACACGAAACATAGCCACTGCAAGCATTCTGGTGAATTTCCTTTATGCATCATTTTGTGGATTGTTAAAAATTTATTGTCTCATAAGCATGTTAACTTGATCACATTACCTTCATAAATATTGGAAATATAGATGATCTGTCTTGTGGCAATACCAGTTTATTGTCATGTCATTATTTAATGTCATGGTTTGACATTGAAATGGTTACCAATTACTATTATAAGTAGACTTGCAATATCATACTTTATAAAACTTTACTTGAATTTAGTATTATTTCCTTTGGATAGATTCTAAGAAGTGAGATTAATGAGCCAAAGGAAAAAAAAATGAGCCAAAAGATTTACACTCATGAACAAAGTATGAGTACACATTTTCAAATATATTTGACAACTCTAGGTATTAACTTAAAAAATGCTTCTTTAATAGGCAGATTGTTTTAAATTACATTTGTTAGATTGACTACGATCCATTCTCGAGCTTGGCAAGATATAAGTAAGTGAAATTATTTTGGTGTATGATATGAAATGAAGAGCTTAATTTTTCCTTAATACATCACTGTTTTTAATCTGATTCCCACCTCTGTCTTTCAGTTTCACAGGAGATTCTAAACTTGCCTCAAGTATGCGCTATGTGGAAACACAATCAATGCAGATAGGAGCATCCTATATGATTCAGTTCAGTTTGGTGATGGGCTGTGGCCAGAAATACACTCCGCACATGGACAACCAGGTGAAACTGGAGTACTCCACCAACCATGGCCTCACCTGGCACCTGGTCCAAGAGGTAAGTCCATTTTCTCGAATTTACCTTGTGATAAGTAGGCTCCTTCTTTTTACATAGGAGGCAGAGAATTACAATTCCAAAAGTTTAGGTTTGGTTGAAAAGGAACCATGTTATTTGTAACTTAGCATTGATGTAAAGTCAGCAACAAGGATTCCACATTCTGCACTTTCAGATGCTAAAGGGTAATTGAAAATTTAAAAAAGAAGTGGAAATAACTTCAGGACAGGATACTCGGGGATGGTGTTTTGAATATTATTTCCTCTAACCCTCTTCCCATAAATTTTCTCTGACTCTCCCTACCTTTCTAAACCCCTTCCTCCTTCCTCTCTTTCTTCTCTCCCTATAGCATATATTCATCTTTTCCTTTCTTTTTCTTTACCTGTCAAATAGACCATAGAATCTGGCATCTCTTGTCTTTGAAAAGAAAGAAAGAAAAGGAAAAGAAAGAAAGAGACAGACATAGATCATCATTGCATGACAATGGGTAAAATGTACTTCTTAGGATAAAATGTAATTCTGTATACACAGTGATCTGACATTGCAATAAATGCATAAATAGCACAGTGAATAGAATAATTTTACCAAATGCCAGTGTTGTGATAACAGGTCAAAAAAATGGATCCTAACCCATTTCCGTTTTTATGTGAGAATTAAAAAACATTTAATTTTATGATGGCACTTGTTTCCATTATTTCCTAAGTGTTTTAGCTTCACAGAAGGAAATCTCATGGATTACATCCATGTTGCAAATAGTTAAGATTATGACATTAGATTTCTCTAAGGTCTTTTTCACGTATGGTGAGTGAGTCAATATGTTGTCCCGGGAGGAACAGAAGCCAAGTTTAATTTTTGCCTTCCTCTCTTTTAGGAATGTCTTCCAAGTATGCCAAGTTGTCAAGAATTCACATCGGCAAGTATTTACCACGCCAGTGAGTTCATGCAGTGGCGAAGAGTCATAGTGCTTCTTCCCCAGAAAACTTGGTGAGAGATGATATCTGTAGATACAATTGTGACTAACTTTTACTCTGTTAGCATGCCTTGAATGCAAAAAGAGTTAAGCATAATGGAAAGATTAATTTTCTTTGTCATCAAAAGACCCAGATCTTTCTTTTTTACTGAGGATATTTGAAAAATAGAGCTAATGAAAAATTTTTCCTTTCTTTAATATATTTTTTATTGAAGTTCGATTTGAAAATTTGATTTCCAAAGTGTCCTACTTTTTTTCATTTTAGTATGGTTGACACATAATATTACATGAGTTTCAGGTACATGACTTAGTGATTTGACAACTCTATACCTTGTGCTATGCTCACCACAAGTGTAGCTATTGTATGTCACCAGCACTATTACAGTGCCGTTGACCATATTTCCTATGCTGTGCCTTTTATTCCCGTGACTTACTCATTCCCTAAATGGAAAACTGTATCTCCCATTCCCCTTCGCCCATTTTGACCATCCTGCACCGTCAACTCCCTCTCTGGGGCAACCATCAGGTCTGATTCTGCTTTTTGTTTGTTTATTCATTTGTTTTATATTACAGATTCCATGAGTGAATCATGAAATCGTGTGGTATTTGCCTTTCTCAACCTGACTTATTATTTCACTTAGTGTAATACCATCTGTATCCTAGCTTTTTCTGATCTCTGTTTTTGCCCAACTCAATGAGCCAGTTCCTTTAGGTTTGACATATGTAGAAGGGAAGGATACAGAAATCCAAAATCTCCTATGCCAAGACAATTTGGATTTCAAGGCTCTTTTCTAGCTCCAAAGCCCTACTTCTTATTTCAAAAGCTTAATACACACTTCTTTTTTCTATTCACATTCTTTCAGTAACAGTAAAAATCATCCTCAAGAAGCTAAAGCCTCAGCAATTAGGGAGAAAATTAAATATTTGATAATGTTTAAGAGGAAAACACATTTTTCCCTAAATATTACATAATTTTGCATTAGATTGATCGCTCTGGGCACCTTGTGAGGAATAGATTGTAGGAGAAAGAGTGAAGACAGGGAGTCAAGTTAGGGGTTTCCAGGCACTCGATGTTTAGTTGGTTTGGAGTATGATTGTAACAGACATGACAAGAGACATCATTTGTGAAATATATCTTAATCAAATGGGGTTTGCTGGTGCAGTAGATGGAAACAGTAGTAGGAAAGGAAGAATCAAAAACAGTTTGTAAATCCCAGGCCTATGGAAATTTTTGGATGGTTGTGCCACTGACCGAGGTGGGAAAGCCCAGAGATGGAAGGATTTGGAGCAGGCAATGAAACATTCTGTTTTTGTGAGTTGGAGTTTGAGATAAACTATCCAAGCAGAAATGTCAAGAAGCCAACCGGACTAAACATCTGGAGCTCAGAAAAGAAGTTTGAGTTGAATACCATAAGTACGGTTTGAAGCCCTGGGATAGGATAAACTTGCCCAAGAAAGAACCTTGATCTAGAAATATACTGAGGCCTGAGTTCTCAGTATATCCTTACCAGTGATTAATTAATCACACTATTTTAACCATTCACAACCTCTTCAAGCCTGATTTCTTATGAGTAGAATGAAGAAGTTTAATTAGATGATCTTAAAAGTCCCTCTCAGTTCAGGAATTCTAAGATTCTGTGATGTGTATAGTAGAAAAAGCGTGAAAGAGACGAGAATTCTATTTTTCTGTGGCCTTCTAAGAGCCCTTTTGTAAAGAGAAAATTACTAAATAAACCTTTCTTAGATTATTTTATATGAAAGTTAGGCTCTACACAAAAACAATTGGTTAGATAACAACCCAGAATTATTATTCTATGTCCTTTAGTGAAAGATTGAATTACTGAATTATAAAAGAATGCCTCCTTGATTATTTTTAAGGATTCATCATTATGTCAGTTGGAATAAAATGCTTGAAATTTGATTTCCACAGATTTTTTCATATCCAACTGTGAGCCATTTCCTGGATACTGTTAATGCTTTGTTGCTACTTTCTCCAACATCCTACTTTTTTTCTGTCTACTGCTGAGAATATAATCAAGATTTGTATTTAATATCAATGATATTCCAAGCATATCTATCACAATTATAAAAAAGCAACAGATCAAACAATTGAAATAGTCATCATACTTACTGTAAAGCTGTTGAGGTTTTTCCTTTTGATTATTTCACCATTAAGTGTATCACCCTCATTATTTAAAAATGTAGGTTTGTTTGTTTGTTTTAAGATTTTATTTATTTATTCATGAGATACACACAGAGAGAGATAGAGAGAGGCAGAGACACAGGCAGAGGGAGAAGCAGGCTCCATGCAGGGAACCCGATGCGGGACTCGATCCTGGGTCTCCAGGATCATGCTCTGGGGTGAAGGAGGCACTAAACCACTGAGCCACCCAGGCTGCCCCAGGTTTTTATTTATTGACATGTGGGGTACTATTTCAAAACTGTGATGGTAAGTGTATCTTAGAGATAGTGTATCTTAGAGATATCTTTTCATCCCCAGAAATGTTATAAACTTATTCTTTTTTTTAAAGATTTTATTTATTTATTTGAGAGAGAGAGAACACACAAGCAGGGGCAGAGGGAGAAGCAGACTCCCCGCTGAGCAGGGAGCTCAACGTGTCGCTCAATCCCAGGACCTTGGGGATCATGACTTAAGCCGAAGTCAGATACAACCAACTGAGCCATCCAGGCGCCTCTAAACTATTACCCTTAATTACTATAGTTTAGGCAGTTTCCAAAAAATACTGTCCTTCATTTAAAACAAAACAAAATAAAACTTTGACATTCAAATTGTATGTTGCATTATTATTTCCTAGCTTTAAAGATAGTACTACTGGGTTGAAAGTTTAGTAAAGTTTTAATATAGTTTAGTATAGTTTAGTTTAGTTATAGTTTAGTTTAGTAGAGTACACTTTCATTTTAGTATAGAAAAGATCAATTCTCATCAGTGTTTATTAGACGGTTAAGAGGACATCTATTTGACCCTTAACCACCTCAGTTCCATCACTGCCTGCCGCAAGTTGGATACTCATTAAATGTTGGGGAATTAAGTAGAATTTTAATTCAATGTGCCTCCATATCTACTAGATTATTCCTGCAGCCATTTGCCTTTAAGCCCATGTAAGTGAATAATTGAACTCTGCTTTTCCAAATTGTCTTCAAAGCCCTGGGTAAAGAAAGTAAAAATATTTTCTAAAAAACAAAACAACCCAATCAGATATTTTCTTTTCACATTCCTGCCAATCCTTAAACTAAACATTATTGCTACATGTCAAAAAAAAAATAGTGTTCATCTGGTTATTATCATTGTTTTGGGATTTATAATGCTTTTTTAAAGCTCTGCTATAAGGATAAAGTGCATTATTTGTCCCTGGCATTCTTGATAACTTTATTTATTATATTAATTTCAAACTTTTACAAATACCATGTTAATCTCGAGCACTAGGGAAAAGGGAGTGCAGTTTAGTTTGAAGCAGTTTTCCTTTTGGCAAATCTTTGTTCTGCTGCTTTGATTCACACATATACAACTCTAAACTGAATACACACAAGCAAATGTGGTTCCCACATTATCAAAGATCTGTTAGCTTTGGAAAATATGCCAGATAGGACAACTTAGAGTGGAAATATTGACTATATATACACCTGCTTGGAGAAATTATATCGTATATGAACTGAACATTTGTTACCCAATGAAAATTAATTTTGTTTTTATGAGAGACATTTACATAAGAACAGGGCCTAATGAGACCCAAACAGCTGTCAGTTGCTGACTTCATAAACAAATCTACACCTAATGACTGAATGAGTTTCAAAATAATTGGGTAAATGTAATTACAGCAACTTTGAAGGTGGAAAATACAATTTAGTCAGCCTTCATTTACCTTGATTCCTCAGCCTTGATACCTTGATACCGAACTATCAAGAGATAACTCAGTGCTATTTTAATTCAGTCTAGAAGTTTATATGGGAAAAAAATCAAATCAAGACAAGACTGACAAGTTTTGTTGCTTTGGGGAATCCATAGAGTTTGGGTTTTAAATGCAAGTCAACTTCATTTCATGATCCACCCACCAGTGGTCCCATTTTCAGACCCAACCCAGAGTACACAAGATTTTCCTTCTAAGAATGCTTAGATCTTGGGGGCTGGGAGGGCTGGCAAATTAAATATTTGTATTGAGGGCAATATTTAGCAGTGATGCAGCTGCAAATCAGTGAGATCACACCTTGTGTTCTCATGTGTGACCACCTGGAGTTTGCTCACACAACTAATTTTTTTTCTCACTAAAAACGAAGCCAGTATTCAACCTCTTTTTGCTTCCTTTTCTGTTAATTAAGATCAGTACGTTAAACCATGGATTGTAATTTTACTTGGAAAAATCCACTTTAAGCTTTTTGTCTTAAGGAAATATCTTTCTCAAGAGTTTGCAAGATGTACGTAAGGACTAATTTGCTTAGTAAAAGAATTCAGAATGTGTTTACGTGTGACTATTCAGAAACATAAATAAACTGGGAAATCTGGTACAGATTTCTGAAACCTTCCAACCCCATTTTAATGTTTGAAATATCAAAACTTCAAAATAATGTATGCCATGGGTTTCATGTAGGCATGTGACTATATAGAAAATAAACTATCCCCCTCAGTCAACAACCCCAGAACAATCACTAAATTTATGAGCTAGAAGGGATCTTAGAAATTGGTTTGCCCAATCCTTTTATTTAAGAGGTGAGTAACTAGAAAGCCTGAAGGCTTAAATTTCTCACTAAAGGTCACACAGCTGATAAATTGCAAAGCTAGGGTCCAAGGGGTCAAGTCCCCAGAGTCCCAGCACATTTCGTTATTCCCATTACCTGCAGAAGTCAGAAAAGGGCTGCCCTTTCCTGGCTTGTTCATCTGCTCATTGACTCATTTTTTAGCAGTCTCTTTTGGTACACCTACTTTTTTCTGTTCCTGTGCCAACTATTGAAATAAAAGATGGCCTTGTCCCCAAAAGAGCTCACAATCTAGATGCTTGTGACCTCAGACTTGACTCAGATTATCATCAGTCCTAAAAGAATATAGTCATCTTTCCTTTGCATGACACTGAGATATGAAACTTTAATTTGCTTCTTCTTTGTAGGGCTCTATGCTTTAAAACTCTGTACCTACTTTGTAGGATCTTCTAAAACCATTTCTTATTAATGAGGCTATGACAATTGTGGTGACTATTAGATTTCACATATAGACTATTACCGTAGCAGAGGTGTATCTGTGTCATCGCACGTATCATGACGAGCACTGATATGCAGCAAACCCGTGTCTACTGGACACATCTCAGTGAATCCTGGAATGATCCTACTAGGAATTAAAATACAACATATTAGCCACAGATCATTGGTAAAATAAACAATAAAAGCTTAGTCTGGATTTTAACAATCTGGTACATACTTGGGGAGTATTTACTATGTGGATAATTGATACAGTAGACATTAAGAGATTTTTTCAGAGCAGTTAAGGTCAAGTGTATGTGTAGACAGTGTGCTTGAGGAGGGTTTAATCAACGGAACTGAACATGCACATTAATTCTGCAAATCCTTTTTGATTTCTTTTGTTTTGCACTTTGACCAAAAAGAACTGATCACAAGCCCTGAACATTTCTAGAAGCAAAAAATATGTGATTTGAAAAGAATTTTTTGTGACTGTCAGAAGATGGAAACTTTCTTAACATTGCTCTCAAAATATCTTCTTCTTTAGACTTTCTATCTGGTTTAGATGAATCCAGGTCCTACATATTTCTCTGTGTGTAATGGACTGTCTAACTTTTTGTTTCCACTTAGCATCAGCTTGTCCATGAAACCTACCCAAGTTAATGTTTCAGAAATAATAAGCATAATTTAGCACTCAGATGTTCTCACTTGTAGAACATGTTCTTCTTATAGTACATTGTAACATGCCCCTCAATCCCAAAACAATACCCCCAAACAAAACTTTTGTTTTATACTGATAGCTCACTGGAAGTTTTCCAATAACTACTGTTTATTTTTTGGAAGAACTTACATTACCATAACTGAAACACCTCACATTTTCCTCTGTGGAAGAGAGGCTCTTTTGTATATATCTTTATTTTTTTAATATTCTTTCTTTTTTCCTTTCTTTTTATTCTTCCTGGCATGAAACCTCTGTGTAACAACAAAAGAAATCTCATATTTTTGTTTCTCTTTAAAGTGTTGCAAATTGAATTAAGATTGAGGTATATATCCAAAGCACAGATTTCTTTCTAGACTTTTCATCATGGTAAAATTGTTGAATCAGCTTATAATTGAGTAGACAGGCTTTCAACTACCAAAGAAAATGGCAGCTAAATGCAAATTCCAGAAAGTTAGTTATCTGAAAGAGTCTGAACTCTGACATTCTTTGTGCTGTCACATGTCACTTAAAATATTGTTTTTGCTACCATTCCTTGTCCGTAGGTCCAGTGCCACCCGCTTCCGCTGGAGTCAGAGCTACTACACAGCCCAGGATGAGTGGGCTTTGGACAACATTTACATTGGGCAGCAGTGTCCAAACATGTGCAGCGGGCACGGCTCCTGTGACCACGGCGTATGCAGGTACGTACCCCGCCACCTGTGGCTGATTGTCTGCTTCTCAGGACTTGTGCTCAGAGGGATGGCACCGCAGCTGTCATCAGAGTGGCATGGACACACTGATGAAGAAAGAGCCAAAAGGAAGCCATTCCCCTTTCTGTTCTTATTTTAGATGTAAAAGATGCTGTTACATTTCAGTAAAGTCGTAAAGATGTATATCCTAAGCTTCAAAATCTAACCTCAAGATGAGGCCTCCTGGGTGTAAACTTCAGGGTTTATTAATTAATGCCAAAGTCCTCTTCGGTGGTTAAAGAGAGCCTTGCTGTTGTTTCCCTTCTGCCCCTGATGGTCCTAAAGCACATGTCAGACAGCTGCTTCCTGCACCCCGCCAGAAGCTCAAGGTTGTGGGCAGGGGGAGACAGCGGTTATCGCTAATGAGGATGCGGTAGGAATGCACTCGAATGCTTAAAGACTCTAAAAGAGACATAATTTAATCAGAAGGAGGAGCTATAAAACAGGGCCAGAGCTACATGATGGATGAGCAGACAAGCATTTCTATGTGACTTTCAAGATTACAGGAGGATCCCACTCTTCTCCCCCCAGCCCCCGACACACGCACACACACACACACCCATGTCCTCCTTCATTACTATTTGGTACCTCAGGTCTGCTGTTACGGCCAGATTTCTTTTAAGAAAAGGATTCTGTCCTTTCTTCTTTTCGGTGTCAAACACTGAAGATCATTCCCAGCACACACACAGATTGGCACTGTAGAGACAAATCTAGTGTGAATGCTAAGGTCTGAGCAGAAGGGAGACATGGGAAATGTTGCAGAGACACAGCCATGGCTTTCACAGAAGGGACTGTGACTTGTCTGCTTGGCCCTTCCACTCTCATAGGTGCGACCAGGGATACCAAGGCACTGAGTGCCACCCGGAAGCTGCTCTTCCTTCCACGATTATGTCAGACTTTGAGAACCAGAATGGTTGGGAGTCTGACTGGCAAGAAGTCATCGGGGGAGAAATTGTAAAGCCAGAACAAGGATGTGGGGTCATCTCATCTGGATCATCTCTGTATTTCAGCAAGGTAAGAGCTGAGGATAAGTGACGACGAAGGTGCGACTCACGTAGGGGAATACGTGATCAGGGCAATGGCTGTTTCAATATGTGACGGATTTATGGAGCAGTCTGCGCTCAGAAGGTACAAACATGAGAGTTTCACACACACACACACATACACACACACTGCTGGCTGTTACATTCCTTTGTCAGATTCCTGTCGCTGAACTCTATTTGGGAAACTTTTATAGCTTGATGATTGTTTTTGGTTACTACAAACCCAGGTTAGGGCAGATGAAAATTCCTGCCCTTCTTGTACCTGATTTAAATCTCATCATCTTCCTTTCCTGCCGAGCTTATGTCTTGAGGGTCTTTGAGTGGGACAGGGACTTGGTGTCTTCTGACCCCAGCATTGGAGGTGCATGAGCGTGTGACCTGTGGGTGAAGAGTGAGCAGTGGTGGCAAAGGGGAAGCCTAGAAGTTAAGAGCAACAACTGCCTGCTGCAGTCCCCGCCACTCCCTAGCTGCGTGACTTTGAGCAAATCCCTTCACCTCTGTATGAATTGGCTTCTTCATCTGTACAGTGGAGACCAAAATATTCTACTTCATTAGGGTCGTGATGCAGAGTAAATGAGTTAGTACTTCGAAATCACGTAGAACAATGCCAAACACCTAGAAAGCACTTCTGTAAGTGTTTGTCGAATTTATCAATCCGTTAATCTCAAGAATATGACTGGAGGAAGGAGGGGTGATGGTGGGGTTTGGGGATGTGCAGAGCTGTTCCCTGGAACTAACTGTCCATGTTGGGCAGACATCTCATGTCTTATGTCAGCTCAGTCTGGTGGCCAAGATTATGGCACCAGCAGATTCAGTGTTTGATGAGGGTCTGCTTGCTGGCTTATAGATGGCCGTCTTCTCATTGTATCCTCGCATGGTCGAGAGCACAAGGAGAAGAAGCAGGCACCAAATACCAGCATGAGGGCTCCACCTTCATAACATGATAAAGACCCCACCTCATCATACCATCCCTTTAAGGCTTAGGCTTTCCACATATGGATTTGGGAGCACACAAACATGAAGTCCATACAGAGACAGTGGAGAAGTTTTTCTTGCACTTCACCTTCACTAGAGGCAGCACTAGGTTGGGCAGAAAGGTCCGTAGACCCCACCGAGGGCCTAGAGTGCCACTGGGAATCTCTAAGACTGATTCTTGTCTACTACTGAACACACCCAGCCCCTGCTCCTTGGTTAGCAATAGGGAAGGGCGAACTACCTTCCCCTCCTCCCTTGCTACCATGTAGGCAGGACATTATTTTCTCTCCCCAACCCCCCAATTCATCTCTTTATTTAGTCCTCAAAAGGACTAGAGTTGGAGCAGGTCCAGTTCTCCCCCATGAGCTATATGTCTAACCCTGCTTATTAACAGCTCTCTTTAGAATGTGAGATCCTTAAAACCACTTCTTTCCAGCAAGGACGATAGCCACCAATTCTAGGACAACTGGAAATGTCCCAGTCTACATCACATAACAAACACGCAGATGTGGGTGATATACTGTAGGGTTCATATGTTGTGGAATCTGGGCAGAAATCCAAAATAAGTTAATTTATGCAAATGCAAAAATAGGTACAGGTTTTGTTTTCATGCAGGTGCAGAACAAAGAATCAGCAAGCAAACAAGGTAGAGAATGATAGAAAATCAGGGATGAATTCCATCTGATGATATTTCCTATCCATTGACATTGAACATCCGCTGGTCATTATTGTCAGAGATAATTGTCCACAAGTGACCAGTGTACATTGCATAGATCAGGATACACTGTATAATTGTTCAGAAATGGGGAAATTATGTCTCCCAGAAGCATCAGTTTTAAAACAAGATTATGAATCCTTGACCAATATGTACCAAACACCCCAGTAAACATGTATGTGTACACACAAATACTTTACACATAGGAAGGTTACATGTTAATATGTATATAACTTTAATTCAAGATTATCTCAATCATAAAGCTACCTGAATCTGTGCCTAAGCTCCAAAACTCATTAGCTGGTTCATCTTGCAGACATAAAACATCTTTCTGTATCTCAATTTTCTGTATTGTTAAAAAAAAAAGTGGAATTTGGGGAGGATCGGTGGATTAATGAAGGTAAAGGATAAAGAATAGTGTTGGGGGATCCCTGGGTGGCGCAGCGGTTTGGCGCCTGCCTTTGGCCCAGGGCGCGATCCTGGAGACCCGGGACTCTCTGCATGGATCCTGCTTCTCCCTCTGCCTGTGTCTCTGCCTCTCTCTCTCTCTCTCTCTCTGTGTGACTATCATAAATTAAAATTAAAAAAAAAGAAAGAATAGTGTTGGCACATAGAAATCGTTCAGTAAGTTAACTATCACAATTACATTTTATGAGAACATATTTAAAATTGGTATCATTAGATATTTCCATGTGTATGCCCTGCCACTAACTTAAAATCAGTCTTTCAAAAGTAGAACCATTCTCTTCCCCTCTCAATCCAGCTTTCTCCCTAAGTTTTTGTCAGAATATTCGAGGGGCATTTTTCCCCTTTTTTCTCTTATATCAAGGAGATCTGTTTTGAATTCAAAGTGAGAAAAAACTAGCTTAAGCAAAAAAGGAGGTAATTCGGTTAGTATCATCAAAACACAAGAGGGCTTAGATGAAACTGGCCTCAGAGATTATCTGGAACCAGAAACTCAAATGCCCACAGACCTCTCTCCTCTGTTTTCAGGCCGGCTGTCATTATGAGAATGGTGCCAGGGCCACAGAGCTTTCTGAGCAACTCTGTAGAAAAAGGTTTCTGATTGGCTTATCCCAGGGTCCTGGGGAATGGTGTACTCAGACTGGCCCAGCCAGAGTCATATACTCACTCCTTGAGCAGAGAGATGGCGCACACAGGTTGGCAGCCCCTGCCCGCAGAGGCAGTAACCCAGAGGAACAGCTCTGCACATCCACCACCTTTTGCAAACTACTTTAAACCCAAAATGTGCTCTATCCTGTCCCTCTTCTATCACAGACATTCAGGATGCTCTCGAGTACTGCTGCCCTAACTATACAACTTATTTTCTTTTTTGAAATATCACGCCCCTGCTCCAAACAGAAATATCTCCTCCAGGTCCCAAGTTTTGCCAATTTCCCTATCTTTGCTTACTCTCCACTGCCGACCATGATGCCTTCTACCTTGTAACGCCTTGCTCAAATCCTGCTGCTCCATGGAGCTTTGTGGGATAATGGCAAACTACACGAATCTCCCCTTTCTTTGAATTCCTCCCTCTTTTGTGTTCTGTACATAAATAAGTCAAATTTTGATTTTTATTCTCATAGTACCCAGCAAGATGCTGAGTCCTACTAACCGAACTGAACTCTAGATAAGATGTTGAACTTAGAAATGCATGCCATGCGGTAGGCATTATTTACAAGTCGGTTAGTTCCTTTGACATGGAATAGATTAGAGAATTGATAGATGGTTATATGACCAAATGGGACTCAACAAAGAATAAAATTTGGTCTGCAGCCCTAATTGTCATTATGATGACTACACATACTGGTGAATTCTCCTTTCGAGTTTGTGGTATTGTACCTCGTGTAATTGGCACCCAAAAATTATTACTGAAGAAAGGAATGAATAAACAAATGAAAGAAAATAGAAAAACAAGAAGTTCTAAAGAAATGGTTATTTTCAAATAGAGTAGAATTATTTTTCTAGTGACATTTTGATTAAAAATTTTAATAGTTTTAGAGATAGTATTATAAAAAGTCCCCAGATTCTGAAGGCATTACCCTTAAATGTGTTTTATTTTATCTAAACCCTTAAAGCACTGAGCCATTTTGACCTAGAATGTTGGGGGAAAATAGGAGAGTATTTTTCACATTCCAAGACCAAGGAGATCTGTAACCTTTTACTCCCAACACACATGCGTGCGCACATTACACATGTATATATGTCTACACATACACACATAAATACATTCATCATAGTAGAATAGAAAAAGCGCAGAGCATGTGTTACATCAAATTCTAAATTCTGACAAAAAGTTCGCTGTGAGCCATTTCCTTTTTCTTTTTTATCTCCCTTTCAAGCAATGTTCAGCATTTCAGGTCATTGAACAAAAGAAAATGATTTGTGCTATTCTCTGGGGGAAAAACATCTTCAGTGCCAAACTAAGCATTCGTATGATATTTTCCACCACTTACAAAAATCCCACAAAACACTTTCAAAACCTTTGTCAACCAACACCGTGGTCTCCTGGAAAAACAACACCGCTCTGTGAATTTCACAATAGACCAATCATTCCAACCAGCTAATTGTGATAATTGGATTTTTATAATTCTCCTCACCCTAGATTTTTATCCTTCTGGCTTATTTCCATGTGCCAAATTCTTCATAGATGTTTGCTGGATTGGAATTAACTAGCTAGGTTCTGTAGGTTTTCTTCTTAAAAGTGGTCTTCCTGTAATGATCCTGAGGCATGAAAATTCTAGGCCAGCTTATAATAACCTCTGAGGTGTTTCTCACTTACAGTATCTCAGATCAACTAAGAGAAAAATCAAAAGCACACTTAACACATTGAAAATGTGTATTACTTTTAAGATTTTCTCAATATGTACTTAAAATTGAGAGTTCCAAAGAATAAGTTTCTGACTCAGGATTTAACTTCAGTTCTCATTTCTCTGGCACCCTCATTTATTTTGGAATCTCTTTAATTGACTTTAGATTTATCAGTAACAGTGTACTGTTTTAATTATCCCCAAATATTTCCCCTGTGTCTTCTAATAACTGAAACCCCTTCTTAATTAACTTAGTGGATTAGAGAAGTGTTTAAATTATAAGTGTGAGGGGTGTTTTTCTCTTTACTATGTATCCTATCTCAATTTTTCTTCCTGACTTTTAATTGAACTCCTTGGGAGCTTTCCAAGACCAATTCAGTGCAGTCTGTGGATTAGCCTTGGCAGTATCTGTTTGGGTGGGAAAATCACACGAGCAAACCTTTTTTCCATCCCATTAGCATGAACCCATTTACTCACAACAGGACTGATGATAAACCTTGTCAATTTGAATCTAGTACTTCACAACAGGACTGTAACATGTAGGGGACGCACTGAGCAAAGGAAGCAAGTTGCTGGATTTGAAGAAATTCTTCACATTTTTAAAGAGGGGCACCTGGGTGGCTCAGTGGGTTAAGCATTTACCTTGAGCTCGGGTCATGATCTCAGGGTCCTGGGATCGAGCCCGCTGTGGGCTCTCTGCTCAGTGGGGAGTCTGCTTCTCCCTGTCCCTCTCCCTCTGTGCATTTTCGCTTTCTCTAACTCTCTCTCTCTCTCAAATAATAAAATAGTTTTTAAAAACACAAAGAGACCATTTCCTAGTCACAAGAACATATTGAAATGATCCCTCCAAACCTGTTTCCAAGAAGGAGACAGAGACAGAGAGACTAGGAACCTCAGAGACATGAGTACTCTTTCTTTTTGACTAGAAGTTTCTATTTTGCCAGTTTCACTTTAATTCCCAGGGAGGAGGGGGTGAGGGGTATCTCGGGAGAGGCTTGCCACGTGCTAGGCAAATTACATGCAACTTGTATTTCATCTAATTGTCACAGCACCCTGTAAGGGAGGTTTTATTACCCATATTATACCTTTGAGGAAAATAAAAGCTCAGAAAGGTCATGCAGCTAGTGAACAGCATGAATAATGGGCTGAAATTCCAACCCGGCTCCAACTGATTTCAACATATATGGTCTTTCTTCTCTACTACTCTGCCTGGAGGAAATTTACAAAGCAAATATAGGGAGTGTTTTAATTAAAATTAATTTTTGCTTTATTTTTAAAGACTTGAATACTCTTTCTATAATTAGCAGTTCCCAAGGGTCTCATAACTAGACCTGGGAATCAATGATGCAGAGACTCATCAAATGTATTCAGGAACAGTTGCCACCTCCAGAGCAAAGAATTCAATGGCATAACTCACACCTCTGAACGTTAAATGAGGACAAAATCATTTCCACCTGGTGCTAGGATGTTTGTATGATCTGGAAACTGAAACAACAAAATGCCAACGAGCTCCCAGATGATTGAGTCTGTAATTCTTCCATCTTTTGGAAAGGCTGGGAAAAGACAGCTGGTGAGCTGGGATCTGGACACATCTTGGGTGGACTTTGTCCAGTTCTACATTCAGATTGGTGGAGAGAGTGCTGCGTGTAACAAGCCAGACAGCAGAGAGGAGGGTGTCCTCCTTCAGTACAGCAACAATGGAGGCATCCAGTGGCACCTGCTGGCAGAAATGTACTTCTCAGACTTCAGCAAACCCAGGTAAGCGCCCCTGATGGCCTTCCAGTGGTTTTCAGGAATGATAAAGCGTATGTTTTCATTGCACTGTTTCCAAAATGTCATTAACGCTTGCACATATAAAAATTTCATTTATTTCAGTACAAAAAGCATTTGTTTTCATATCTGAATTCTTAAAGAACTTAAGAAAAATTGTGAGTTCCCACAGAAACTCCATGATATAGGGACAGCCCATGCTCACTTTTCCCATTTGCAGGTTTTTTGAATGCACACACATACTCTATGTATAGAGAGAAATACACATTTATATATTAACATATAAATATATATGTTCATTGGTTAGATTTAACAGCAAAATAGATTTTATTAAAAGTTTTCAGATAGCACCAGAGCTAATTCTAGGTAAAATATCTGTAGACCTCAGATTTTTCTAAATTTTTTCCTGGCCCATCCCTATCTTTATTTTCATGGATGAGGAGTATATGTAATAAAAGTCGTAGACAATGATGGTTCAGGAATTTGGAGAAATGATTCATGTTTAATACTAATGCCTATACCAGGCAATGCACATACTTTTCTATATTTAAATTTAGTTATTTTACAATTATGCAGTATTTTGAAATTCTGTATTTATACTTTATGTTTTATATGTGCCATTAAAATCTATTCAGGGATTTCACTTTTAGAGTATTCCATTTTATAATCTCAGTATTTGCACCTTCACATAAAGACAGAGTTTTTCTTTTTTTTAAGATTTTATTTATTTATTCATGAGAGACACAAAGAGAGTGGCAGAGACACAGGCAGAGGGAGAAGCAGGCTCCCCACCGGGAGCCTGATGCAGGACTCGATCCCAGGAACCCTGGATCATGCCCTGAGCTGAATGCAGATGCTCAACCACTGAGCCACCCAGATGACCCAACAGAGTTTTTCTTAATATGTTGACCATCACCCATTTCAAGTTTTAACATCTTATTTTGCATTTTACAGCTGGACCTTTTTTATTGAAGGAAAATATTATTGAAGACTATCTAGATCCAATTCTTACAAATTAAATATATTTGAGCATACTGTCTAACATATAGTTGTTTGCTAACTTCAAGGTTGCTAAGTTGGTTGGTTTAAAACATTGAGTCACTTAAAGGTGACATAACTTTCCACAATAGAACACAAGGAGTCATGCAGACAGAACTAAAAATATTTCCTCTAAGGGACACAGAGAGAGGCAGAAACCAGAGGAGAGGCAGCTGGGTAAAACAAGAGACATACCATCCAGGGAGAATGTCAGAAATGGTGTGTAGGAGACAGAAAGTGGTGAGATTTCCCCCAGGACAGGAGAAAGGGAATTGATAATGATGCCAAACTAGTTTAAACAACAATTTAAAATAATTCAGATTATTTTTTCCAAACATGATCATGGTCAATCTGGAAATTATTCAACAACCAGTAAAGTGACTAGATTACTATGTAGACAAACAAAAATTCAATAACTTCTTCAAATTTCAGAAATATTCCATTTTTATTTATAGGAATATTTCTTTAGGGCCAGAATATTTCACCACATTCTCAAAGAGTTCTATGACACTAAAATGGTTGGGAAATTTTGAGTGGGGAGATATCAGGAAAAAAATCCCATTCAGAGTGGCAAATACGTAAATATAAGGCATGACTTTAACAAACAATAAATACTGAGCATCTCTGTAAAGAACTACGAAACTTCAAAACTTCCCTCAGAGATATAAAAGAAAACAAATAAATGGAAAATAATACAGTGTCTCTGGATAGGAAAAGTAAATATTGTGATATGAAGATCTCTCTTCATTTGTTTCATGCAATTCCAGTCAAAATCTTAGTGGTATTCTTGGGAGAACTTTATATCTGGAAATATAAATTGGCAAAAATCGCTTAACCTTCTGGGGGGAAAAAATAGACGAATGTCCTATATGATATTATTTTTTTAAGATTTATTTATTTATTCAGAGAGAGAGAGAGAGAAAGGCAGAGACACAGGCAGAGGGAGAAGCAGGCTCCATGCAGGAAGTCCGATATGGGACTCGATCCCGGGTCTCCAGGATCACACCCCAGGCTGCAGGAGGCGCCAAACCGCTGCGCCACCGGGGCTGCCCCCTATATGATATTAAAACATATTTTGTAACCTAAATAATTTAAATGGTGCATGGATAAACAGAACAAACAATGAGGCCAAATGGATGACATAGAAATTGACTCAAATACATGTAAATACTTGTATATTAAGAAAAAACGAATGCTGGGGCACCTGTATGGCTGGGTCAGTTAAGCATCTGCCTTTGGCTCAAGTCATGATCCCAAGGTCCTGGGATAGAGCCCGGCTCAGCAGGGAGTCTGCTGCTTTCTCTGCTCCTCCCCCTGCTCGTGCTCTCTCTCCCCTCTCTCTCTCTCTCTCACACACTTTCTCTCATGCCCATGTACACACTCTTTCAAATAAATAAATGAAATCTTTTTTTAAAAAAAGATGCATGAACTATCAATGAGAAAGAAATGGTTATTCAATCAAGCAGTGTTAGAAAAAAATGGGCAGGCTCTGGGGGAAAATTATCCATTTAGGTCATTACCTTACCCCATCAAAAACTGTTAAAGACTGGTTAAAGATTTAAACATTAAGTGAGATTTAAATTTCCTAAACACAAATTCAATGGAAGAATTAACAGAGAAGAGGGCTACTTACCTAGAAATATACTACATGCCAACATAAAACTATGTAAACGTGTAACACATCTCTATCAAAGAAAACAGAAAACAATGAAAGAGAAAAAAATAAAATATTTGCAGCCAATATGAGAAACAGAGGGTTGATGTCCCTCTGAAGAGCTTATACAGATTATCAAGAGCACCACTAAGATCCCAATTTTAAAAATGGGTAAAAGAAATGAGTTTGATGTTACAAAAGAGGAAATCTAGAGGTTTAATAAAATATGAGTAATAGCCAACCTCTGTTGCAATAAAAGAGATATCATTTTTCAACAGTCTGGCGGTCATTTTTTAATGATAACACCAGTGTTCTCTCCATATGGGAGCAGCAAGACAGGTGCTCTCATGTCTTTCTGCAAACCGTATGACTCTTCCAGGAAGAAATTTTGGAAAATGCAAGAGCCTTAAACATGAGTGGTTTTTTCAACCTAATAATTCCATTTCTAGGAATCTTCCCTAAAGAAATAAACTAAGGTATAGGTAATGCTTTAAGCATAGAGATTTTCGTTATAGAATCATTTATGACAGAAAAGTCAAATAAACAATATGTCTGTATCATGAAAATACATAGACAATAAAATGATCTTAAGAAATAATTATACTGACATGAGAATGTGCTTATGACATAATATGAAATTTTAAACTGTCAGATACCAAATTATACGTATATCTCACCTCTGTAAAAGGTTACATGCTTCCGTGATATACATCAAAATGTTGACAGAGGTCAACCCTGTGGAGAAGATTATGGGTGATTTTCCTATTTCATTATTAATGCATATTAATGCACAGTTAGAATTGCTTTGGGAAAATTTTTAATGCTATTTTAATGTAATAACGTACAAAGGAACAGTTTTTTTGAGGTATTTCTTAAAAACGTGATGACCACTGTCATGGTCATCAAAAGACTGTTCAATAAATCAAATTTAGTAGAAATATTTGCTGCAAAAAGATACAATTCGAAATGGAATAAACATGGGACGCCTGGGTGGCTTAGTGGTTGAGCATCTGCCTTCAGCTCAGGGCATGATCCTGGGTCCTGGGATCGAGTCCTCCATGGGCTCCGTGCGAGCAGCCTGCTTCTCCCTCTGCCTGTGTCTCTGCCTCTCTCTGTGTGTCTCTCATGAATAAATAAAACTTTTTAAAAATAAAATAAAACAAATGGAATAAACATGACCAGGACTAAATGCACTTAACAACTTTAAACCTGTTGATTGGTCTAAACTTAGAAATTTGGGGGGACACCTGGGTAGCTCAGTTGGTTAAGAGTCTGCCTTCAGCTCAGGTCATGATCTCAGGGTCCTGGGATCAAGCCCCACATCAGGCTTCCTGCTCAGTAGGGAATCTGCTTCTCCTTCTCCCTCTGCCCCTTCCCCCTGCTTGTTTTTTTTTTTTTAATAAATTAATTTTTATTGGTGTTCAGTTTACCAACATACAGAAAAACACCCAGTGCTCATCCCGTCAAGTGTCCCCCTCAGTGCCCGTCACCCATTCCCTCCCACCCCCCGCCCTCCTCCCCTTCCACCACCCCCAGTTCGTTTCCCAGAGTTAGGAGTCTTTATGTTCTGTCTCCCTTCCTGATATTTCCCACACATTTCTTCTCCCTTCCCTTATATTCCCTTTCACTATTATTTATATTCCCCAAATGAATGAGAACATACACTGTCCTTCTTCGATTGACTTACTTCACTCAGCATTATACCCTCCAGTTCCATCCATGTTGAAGCAAATGGTGGGTATTTGTCGTTTCTAATGGCTGAGTAATATTCCATTGTATACATAAACCACATCTTCTTTATCCATTCATCTTTCGATGGACACCGAGGCTCCTTCCACAGTTTGGCTATTGTGGACATTGCTGCTAGAAACATCGGGGTGCAGGTGTCCATTCAAAAACTGGAAAGAACTCAAATTCAAAAGCTCACCTTACACATAAAGGAGCTAGAGAAAAAGCAGCAAATGGACCCTTCCCCCTGCTTGTGTGCATGCTCGCTCACTCTCTTTCCCTCTCTCTCTCTCTCTCACTCTCAAATAAATAAACCTTTCAACAAAACAAACTTAGAAACTTTTCAAAAAATCAAGAGCTCAAACGAAACTACACTTTCTCTTGTTACTACTCTTGTTATTTTAACAGCTGCTGAGAGGAACACAGCTTTTCCCTTACCAACATAAATGATTTGCTTTTATGCAGATTCGTCTACCTGGAGCTCCCAGCTGCTGCTAAGACCCCTTGTACCAGGTTCCGCTGGTGGCAGCCTGTGTTCTCAGGGGAGGGCTATGACCAGTGGGCGTTGGATGACATCATCATCCTGTCAGAGAAGCAAAAGCAGGTCATCCCAATTGTGAACCCAACTTTACCCCAGGTATCTTTCTTATGTCTGAACTCTAAGAAGACAGGATTGTAAAGTAAATGGGATTCAAGAACTTCTCACTTCCCCCAAAGATTTAGCGCTTGACTGCCTTTAAATGGGAACATTAAGTTTTATAAGTGACACAAGTTTCAGTGTTTGTACTTACTTTTCTGGTTTGCACTTCGTTGTTCTGTTATCTCTCTATGCTACTAGTTCCCAAGAATATTTAGATATATGTATTTTTTTTTAAAGACTAGGAAGGCTAGCCAAGACATCAAACACATTATTACTGTGTTTATAAAATTACATACACAGTGGCAAAATATTTTTGGTTGTCAAATCATCAGGAAAGAAAGGTTTGTGACAGTAAAAATAATAATAATAATAATTTAGAGATTCAGCTGTATTATCCTAGAAATAAAATGGTACATGGCCCTGCATATTATGAACTGAAAATTCCTTTCTTGTTTTCAAAGCTTATCAAATTGCCTTCCTGTGTTGTCTGTATTGTTTCTATTAGAACTTTTATGAGAAGCCAGCTTTTGATTACCCAATGAATCAAATGAGTGTTTGGTTGATGTTGGCTAATGAAGGAATGGTTAAAAATGAGACTTTCTGCTCTGCCACACCATCGGCCATGGTATTTGGAAAATCAGATGGGGATCGATTTGCAGTAACTCGAGATTTGACTTTGAAACCTGGATACGTACTACAGTTCAAGGTACTTGTGCACAGATCTCTTCCCAGGGCAGGTCAAAGAGCAGAGCACCCTCCAGACTCCTATGTGAAACTGAAAGGACACAAATTTTTCACACTCTCTTTTAAGGAAGGGACTCACTTGAACAAATCTTTGACAGTCTTGGACTGGCAAAGCTCTTTATTTAGCTGTGCCCCCAAGGAGAAAAGGTGGTCAGTTTGAAAATTGACTTTTAGATTTTCAATCTCATTCTGACTTCATGAATTCTGTGCTTCTGAATGGCAAGTAAGAAGTTCTCTTTTTCAGTTTACAGGTATTTTAGACTTAGGAGTTGTTTTGTGTTTTTACTGTATGATTTTCAAACAATTTCCCTTCCTTTGATTCAGTAAATTTGTACCTTAATTATCACTGTTCTCTTAAAAGCTTGCTGTTTTTCAGCACTGTGATAACATGTCAATGTGTGTAGCAAGTATTTACTTTGACAAGCTCTTCTTTTAGAAGCCTAATCAAAATTTCATTTTGTTTATAATAAAATCCCATTGGTGAATTCTGGGGTCGAAAGTAATGCAGTTTTAATGAGCTAGCACAACTACATGGTCCTTACATAACGGCAGGATGCAGATGCTAAATAATTTACAAATGGAATTATTAAAGAGATCAGATGTTTATAGGCAGCTCTTCAAATATAATTTCCACAGGTCTATAAACAAGGAAGTTAGTCATAAATAAAATGATTAGTGAAATGTTATCCTTCTCTGTTTAGAATTTGGTGCTAAACTAAAATTAAGAACATTAATAGCAGTATATGACTTGGTATAATTTGTTGGTACTGCCTTCAAATGGGAACAAAATAACAGCAATAGCAAACGTGTTGGCTGGAATAATATGCTGTTTCTCACCTGACAACTTCTTGATTTAATGAGTCGCAAAGTCATGGCAGTGTAGGTATTAAAATCTGCAAGGTGGTATTCTGGTGTTTAAAAAATCTAAATTAAGAAAATAGTATTAAATGTTCTAAGTACTTAAACAACCAGCAGGAATGCACAACGCCTAATAAAAATCTCAATTCTCAAATCACACCAGCAGAAAACTTCTGATTGTGGCCGTTAGTTGATAGTTGATATGTATTATGGGTCATTTGGGGATTGATGATTAATGTGTATTTGGAATCTGTGACAAGAACTTGGTGTCATTTGTACACAGTGCTGGTACAGTTTTTGTAATTGCATGCCATTTGTTAAACACTAGTTGCTAGGAATATAGACATGAAAAATATGACCATAGCCCTCAAGGAGCACAGAAACTAGCAAGTGAGCCAGAAAAGAGAACAGTCATGATCACAGGAATATTGTAGTAGAAATGGGCTCTGGATGCTATGAGAGTACCTGGCATAGTGCCTGGCATGTAGCAGGTACTCCAAAAACATCTGTTAGTTGAATGGATGGGATGGTTGGATGGATGGATGGGTGGATGGATAGATAAGTTGAAATGAAAAGTCTCTGGAAATACAAATTATGCCCAATGAACAATGGAGGGAGAAGAATTCCAGTTAGAGGGAACCTAATGTGCAAATACATGAAAATACATGAAAGGGCAAATGAGAGTAGACAATTTAGAAATTTTTTGGAAAAAAAATGGAAATTTTTTGGAGCTTGGAGTATGTGCCACAGAGATAAGAAAGAAAGTTGATCCTAACTGGTTTTATATGAAACACTAAACCATTTGGACATTAACCCAAGAGCAAAGAGTCATGGGAGATTTTTAATACATTAAGTGCAAGAATCAGACCTGTTTTAGAAAGATCATTCTGGCAGCAGTATGGCTGTTGACTTAACAGGAGAAGAAACTGTAATCAGTAAGTACATTTATTCATTTATTCAACAAATATTTATAAAGCCTTTACTATATACCAGGATCTGTTGTAGGCTATGGAAATAAATAAGAACAGAGAGTGTAGACTAGGGTGGTGCAGGGTAGTTATTATTTTATAAAGGGTTGTCAAGTTCCCTCACCAATAAAATGACTTTTAAGCTGAGACCTATGAAAGCTAAAAGTGTGAGTCATGCAGCTATCTGGGAAAGACATTCCAGGCATAGGGAACAGAAAGCCCAGAGGCCTTGAATCAGGAGTGTGCTTGGAAAAATTCAGAAAATCACAAGGATGCCATTGTGTCTAGAGCACAGAGAAAGAGAAAAATGGGGAGACAGGTAGAAGAAAGAAAATCAGACTTGGACTTCTACTCTGAATAAAATGGCTAGCAGAAGAGTCACAGACTCTGACTCAGGCTTTTAAAGAATCTGGGGACTCTGTTGGGAATATAGTGGCAAAGGCAAGGGCAGAGCTATTGCAATGATCCAGGTAAAAAATAATGAGGATTGTGTGCAGGTAGAGAAGGCAGAGAAGAGTGCTCAGATTGTGGAATATATTCTGAGCAAAGAAAGCATGCTAGAGCAGTCATCAGAGTAAGAAGTGAGGAGGCCAGATTAAGGCATTGCATGGGATTATAAAAATAAGGAGATGAATCTGAGAGATATTAAAGGGGCATAGTCAACAGGTTCTGGTGACCTGTTGGATGATAGAATGGAGTTTAGAATGACTCCCACATTTCTGGCTCCAGTCATTGAAATTGGAGATACAATCAGAGGAGGATTTGTGTAAGAGTGGTGGATGATGAGAACAGACTTGGACTGTGGAACCAGGGATGCATGTGGATCCCTGAAGGGGAAATGTGTAGGAATCAGTTATGGACATTTCCAGAGAGCTAGAGAGGAGTTCAATCTAGGAGTTACAGGTATTCAGAAGAGATTTGAAATGATGATTGTGAATGAGAATTAGGAGCAGGTATAGACTAAAAAGATAAGAAAGCCAAGAATTGAATACTAGAAAACACTGACAGTTAAGAGGCAGACTAAATGGTCAATTTAAAAAGGCACAGACTTGTCAGAGAACTGAAGGTTCCATCAACTTGCCTACTTTAGAAACGACGACGGTCATAATAGGTCTATGAAGAAAAAGCTAACTGTGTGTGCCTCTTGTAACTCCTGTCACCACATACCAACTGAAAATTATGCTTGCTTATGTGTAATAAGTGGAATTTCTATTAGAAGAGTTTAATCATGAATCCAAGATTGTCAAGTCTTTGCTTATATTGTTGACATTGATCTATATATACTTGAATAAATGTATCACAATAAAATTTCTACAAGTTCAACTATAAATCCTTCTGAGAGATGCTTTCTAGCTGTGAGTATGGGAATAAGGAAAATATAGAATCTTCTTCTGAAAGACCAGATCAAGGTATAGTCACAAGAATGAACTGGTTGACCACCTGAGCTCTGGGCCAATATTATTTGCCTCCAGCCTTACCTTTCCTTCATCCTTTATTCTTTGGTCATGATCATGTTCCTTTGAGTGCTTACTTCAATTTGTTTTTCTACAAAATTGGACAAATCTTATCTATAGTCTTATACAATAAAATTCTATGGTGGCTCCCATCAGCAAATGAAATAAGATATGAATAGGTCATTTAAGATGACATATAATTAAATAAATATCAGGAAAAAAGTTTGACATTTATAATACCAAAAAATATAAACTGTAACAGTAATAAAATCATTTATACATTTACCAATTTAGAAAGAAGCTGTTTTAAACTTGAATAATATTCAAAGCTGTGGTAAAAGTGATTAATTGAACCCAATTGATTAAAAATGAACACATATAAATAAAAAATGTTAAGTGTTTCTACATTTTGACTCCGTAATACTACTGGTAGAAATTTATCTGGTGATAATAGTTCAACTAAAGAAAAAAATTAACATTCTTTGCAAGGCTGCATATAATAATAAAATAATAGATTAAATACAAAATAGAAAGTTCTAGGAGTGTGATAGCTTCAACTATATGACCAAAAAAATACTTCTTTATAAATTTTAGAAGAGAAAATAGAAAAAATAAAAACACTTGTGCTAGGGCATTGGGATTTAAGTTGCTTTTTTTTTCAAGTTTTTTTATGTTATTAATCCTATGATGACATTCCCCTACATGAGTACACAGAACAATAGTTTTATTTCCAGATTATTTTGCTTATTTGATACAGTGGCAAAAATTTAGCTTTTTCATCTAAGTTGGCAATAATTTCTTACTGAGCTTTGGCAAGAAAATAAAGATGTTTGTTCGGCTAAAAGGAGGGAGGAAAAAAAAAAAGGGAGGATAGCCCTCTCTTCAGGTAACCTTTGTATTCAGAAGAGGATAGCTCTTCATCTTCTGCTTCCCTCTGTTTGTATGCCTGGCATAAGAGAAGAAAATCATCTCTTGGCTTCTTGGATTTTGTCCCTCGCTCCAACACCACAGATCCCATGCTTCTCTTTTCCCTTCTGTAATTCCGAGAGATCCACTAAATGGCAACTGGTTCAGATTTTCTTTAAAAGCACCTGTGGCTCACCTAAAGATTTCTATAACCCATGGAAGAGTCTTGGTTGGAAGTGAGCTGCGAGTCTTATCATTGAGAATATAAGGCAGTCAGTAGAAAGCCCTGGCTGCTGTAGCACCTAATGTGTTAAAATGATAACTTGGAACCAAGACCTTGTATAATTCTGTCTTCCTTTTGACAGCTAAACATAGGGTGTGCCAATCAGTTCAGCAGTGCTGCCCCGGTTCTTCTTCAGTACTCTCACGATGCTGGTATGTCCTGGTTTCTGGTGAAAGAAGGCTGTTACCCAGCTTCTGCAGGCAAAGGATGTGAAGGAAACTCCAGGGAACTAAGTGAGCCCACCATGTATCACACGGGGGACTTTGAAGAATGGACAAGAATCACCATCATTATCCCAAGGTCTCTTGCGTCCAGGTAAAGTGACCATTCTTACTACGCACCATGGGCGTTATTTCTTGGGAGCATATATTTATCTCAGTGTCATCATTTCAGTAACCTACAAGAATGCATATAGTCTGGCTACATCTATTCACAAAATGACTCCTGAGGGAAAGAGCCCTGGGGCAAAATTCCTAAAGTGGGGGGTGGGGGTCGTGCAGGGGCACACATGCACATATGGCCATGCATGCTTGGGAAACAGATTCGCTCATTTATTCATTCATACAGTGAATATTTATTGAGCACCTTTCTGAGCAGTGGGAGTACAGCAGTGAACAAAAGAGGTTAAAGGCTAAGAGAGTCATAAGATGTTATTGTGTCTGATTTTCGCTTTATAGAGATTTGAGATAATTGAATGCCCCCCTGTGTGGACATTTCGAGATCTCCTGTAATATGAAAGATCCCTTTAAGCGACTATTAAAATAATAGAAAGATTACAGATCAACTGGCAGAGAAATAGATAAATGGAAAACAAAAATCTGAAAGTGAACTCATTCATTCATAGGGCAATAAATTTAACCCTTGGTTTTCTAGCAGCTAGGATAAAGGGAGAAGACGCCGGGTCATTTAATTCTCATGTTTGGGTAAAAAGGAAAAAAAAATGCATTCTGATTTTTAAGAAAAAGATAGTTTTTTCCCATGCTCAGTATTCTAGAATAAATCTATAGCATGTATAAGTCTCCTTATGCCAGATAAAGTAGCTAACACAGAGATCAGTATCTTTAACTCTATGGTTTCATGAAAGATAAAGAAACATTCTTCAAGCAAACACTTCTTAATTGAATCCCAGAATGTAACATTAAATTGTGACCAACTCAACACATTTCTGCAGAGCCTAGATGATATAAATCTACTTGTACAGCTTTCTGGTTGTGCCTTAATATACACTTGGAATATTCATTAGTGCCACTCAGCAATATTTCCAACTTCCTTCCTTCCTAGAATATAGTAGGATTATATTTTCCTCAGACCTTTTAAAGTTTGACATGGCCTAAAAAAATGTGTATGGAAATGAAATGTTTGATTTTTAAGAGCCTGTGTGCATTTTGCCATGTTCTCTGCTTTATGAAAGCATGTTTTGAGATATAGTTTACATAGTCGGGGTCTTGTTGTCTTGTCTACAACAAACAGTCTTCCTCACCAATCTATACTGTACATCTTGCATAAGCACAAAGAAGAAATAAACTTTTGTTGAGTTAAGCCACTGAGATCAGGGATAGTTTGTCACCACGGAATAATTGATATCATCCTGACTGATACAGTGGTAAAAGCTTAGCAATCTACAGGAGTGGTTTATTCATGAAGTCCTTGGAGACTATTCTTTTTTTTTAAGATTTTATTTATTTATTCATGAGGGACACAGAGAGAGAGAGAGAGAGAGAGGCAGAGACAGAGGCAGAGGGAGAAGCATTCTCCATGCAGGGAGCCCGACATGGGACTCGATCCCGGGACCCCAGGATCACGTCCTGGACTAAAGGCAGGTGCCAAACCACTGAGCAACCCAGGCATCCCCTTGGAGACCATTTTGTCCCCTAATTGATCACCAAAATTACTGTGCACCATCTAGCTAGATAAGCTGGTTATATTCTCTGCTTCCCTCATTACTTAGGTGTGCATCTCTCAAAAATTACACCACAGACTTTGGTAGACAAACTTCCCAGGTAGGGAGAGAACTTGTTTAGTCAAGGATGTTCAAGTTTCTGGGTTCTCTGTTAAGTTTTGAAGCATAATCTATAAATACCAATTTTTCCAGGAAAGAGTTTTTCAGTCAGTGGATCTAAGTCTACTTGTAAGTAATTCTTCGTCTTTATCAGCCAGTCAGTGTTCTTTGTAGTATATTAAAGAGAGACTCAGAGGACTTGATGTGTAGGTGGCAATGTTGATGTGTTGGCCTTCTTTGATGAAATTTAAGAATTTGACTTGCACCGTGTCTTAGGTAGGACACAGGCCCAGCTACTATAACAGGGAAACAAATATAAATGATTAACGAGGCTTAAACAAGATAGAAATTCTTTCTCATATCACAGTCCAGAGGTGAGCAGTTCGGAGCTGAAATTATGGTTCAGCCATTCTGAGCACAACATTTTCATCTCTTGATCTAAGGCAGCTGTTCCAGATCTTGTCATCTCTTAAGCAGTAGAAGGAAAAAGGAGTCAGGGATGCATAGATGCGTTACTTTTTATTTGATTTTATTTAAGATTTTATTTATTTATTTGAGAGAGAGAGAGCTCAAATTGGGGAGGAACAGAGGGAGAGAGAATCCTACACAGACTCCCTGCTGAGTGCTGAGCCTAGATCTCAGAGCTAGATCTCAAGACCCTGAGATCAGAACCTGAGCCCCTGAGCTGAAACCAAGAGTCAGATGCTTAACCAACTGGCCAACCCAGGTGCCCAGATACATTACTTTTTTAAAAACAATCATCCTTACCCTTTGTTTCTATTACTGAGTACAGCCTAGGATAATATTTGTACAGTTTTCTATTGCTATGCAACCTGTCTCTCCAAAACTTGTGTCTCCAAACAAAAGCAACAACGATTGACTTTCTCATGGTTTGTGGATTATCTGGGTAGTTCTGCTGCTGCTCTATCTAGGATCCATCATGTAACTGCATAATCAGTGGGTTGGTTAGTGTGTGGGCTCCGCAGGACATTTTTCTCTTTATCACCTTCAGCCCAGTATCTTTCACAGTTGATTATTCTAGAGTTCCGAGAGAAGAGTAGTAAAAGATGCAAGACTGTTTTATTTGTGACATCCTATAGGTCAAGGCAAAGCACAAAGGCCAGTCTAGATTCACAATGTGGGAAAACAGACTCCCTTTTTTGATAGGAAATGCAGAAAAGTCAGATTGCAGAGGAACATGTACACAAGGAGGTGTGATTCATTGAGGGGCATTATTGTAACAATCTATGGTAGTTTGTCCTAGCCCTAGTGATTCACATTTCTCCCATAGCCAGATGCATTCACTCTTCCCCCAAGACCTCCCAAGTGTCATCCCATCACAGCGTCAAGCACTAAGTTGCTGATCTCATGATCTTTGTCAGGGCAGGGTATGGCCATGGCTCCCCAGATATGGCTTCTCTTGATCTAGAGGCCTATGAACTAAAAAGACAATTATCCATATCTAACATACAGTGGTGAGACACTGACAGGATAATAACAAGAGCTACTTCCACTCAAAAAAAAAAACGGGTGGGTGGTGGGGAGAGAAATGGTAAGCACATAGCAGCCAATGGCCAATAGGAATTCTAAAAGCAAGATAACTTCTCATTAGGACTCCCTCCTCCGTGAGCAATGTCCAGGACAAGAAAGTTGCCTTGATTAAATTCTGCTCTTTAGGAGAGGTTCTCTAATCTATTGTTCTTCTCAGCTGTTAGTTCTGCTCTGTAGGGTTCACCTTCTGAGGCATCTCTCGTTTGCCATGAGAATTTATCTGTGTTTCTATCCTAATAGCCATCTCATCCTACTTTCTGCCCATCACAAGCTAGCCACATAGCAATACAGCCCTGTAGTCCTCACCACCACCACTGCCTTCCACCCTGATGCTTTTCCGAAACTTTGACCCAACCACAGCTTTCCCAAATAGATAGTACGGCTTGCCATGAAGCTGAGGAGCAGCAGGTGGTGTGTATTTCCTGCAATGACTAGAATATCGAGGCGCTACAAAACATCACTATGAAAGTCATGGTAAAGCCACATGTGAGAAATAAAGGTTTTCTTTAATATCACAAAGTGAGCAGTATTTTGAAGCTCCCAGTGTATCAATATTGTCTCGGACCTCAGCTCTTGGAAGAAGAAAGTGTCTGCATTAGAGTCCAGCTTCTGGCTAATTTGAATACCTTCCAGCTTTCTGGCTGATGGCATTCAGGACAAAGAGCTCTCTACTAAAGAATAGTAAATATGTTTCCCCTTTAAGAACTGTTGTTGTTTCTTCTGCAATATGTTCAACTCCACTATCTCCAAATGCAGTGTTGGAAAGCTGAGAATTCTAAGTGTGAAAATTGTTAAAATTGGGAGCTATTTTGCCACGAGGCAACATGCTTATAATAGTTACTAGAACATTGCTCTTTCACAAATAATTCTAAGCTGATTTTCTCAAAGGAGGATTTTGTCCTCATAGTCATTCTCTTGGCTCTTGCCTGCAAAGGAGAGACATTGGTGGCGGTAGATAGATGTTGGTATACCCCTGACACTCAACAGCATCCCTGACCATACAATGTATCATGTCATGTAGCCTACTCTAGGTTCCCTATGCAGAATGCAAAATGTTGATATCTCTGGGGGCAGGGGTAGGGGGGACTTAGGGAATGAATATGCTAGAAATATAGTTGCTTAGTAACTGCAGAATATCTCTTCCACTGCCACCGTCACCTGTGCCACCTCTGCACAGAACAAGTAGGTGCACAGGAATCTTCTTGGTTGGAGAGGCCAATGTAACACCACTCTCAAATGTGCTGGTGGAAGAGGAAGTTATAGAAGCCTATTCTCCTAGTTGCTCAGGCATCCTGTGAACAAAAGTAATTGGGAAAGGAGTTAGAGATAGAGTCTTACCTTCTACTTTTTCCTCATCTGGGAAAGCAAGACAAAGGGGAAGTATTGTTCAATGATTTGAATGATCAAGCCACATTATGGCTTATTTCTAGTAAAATTATGTAAAATTAAACTCTGTCTTTCCCCCAGTCATTATCTCCTCCAATCCTTCCCAGATCTTCCTATCAGGTCAAAGATGCTCTTCTAGGATTATGTCCTTCTCAATAGCAGTAGTAATCAGGGTTGTCTAGGTGGACAGCATAATACTTTGCTTGTCTTCAACTAACCTTCTCTATTGCTCTACCATCATATTCACATGTTGAGTATCAGTACCCAGAGAAGAGCTAGTCCAAGGATAAGAGTTATCCAGTCTTCAGTTGACAAAGCTATTCCTGTAGTGAGCAGCGAATATCCTAATGTAGAGAGAATGATGAATTCATGGTGCTGAATCAAGAAATTCTCTGCATGCCAGGTCTCTTGTAACCTGGTGTTTAAATTAGGAGCATGTGGGATCCCAGGCATAGTGGATTTTTGCTGGCATAAAAAGAGGCTTTCAAGCAAAGATCAGAAGTGATGAACAGTTTGATGAACAGGTATCCTATTATAAAAAAATAGCTCTTAGGCAAGGAATTAGAAGACATTTCAAGAAACAGGCAGAAAAACTTTAAACCATCAGAAACCAGCTACTTCTTCAAGAAAGAAATGAAACACCCACCTCACTTTGGCCATGCATCTTCTGGTGGTCTCTCCATGACTACATTTTTTTAGTGAATTTCTTACTAGTTCTTCCTCTTATTCCAGCAACCCTGAAGTTTCTGATTTATTTGTGCTCAATTCTAAGACCGGGATGGGAGAGTAAGACCGGATAGCAAGCAGTAGTCATCAGGAACCAGACACAACTGGGAAAATTAAAATGAAGCCAAGCCTTGTTTATGTTGTGATCAGTGAAAACTTTCTTGCTTCAATTTGCACCTACTAAATTGAAAACCATGTAGCAGAGATTTAAAAAAGGAAAAGAAATACAATCTCTTGCCCTTTTGCTTTGAACTATGGACTCTCAGCTAGGACTCTTAACTAGGATTCATCATGTCCTGGACTCACCCTATTAACCAAATAATTCATCATTTTATTTTGTTCTATTTTGTTTTTCTTTATTTAAATATGGATTCCTTAATGCTAAGCCCCAAGGTCTTTCACATTCTCAAATGTCTAACAGTACCCTCTGCTTCTTGGGTCTATAGGAGACTTAGACATGGGAGTACTTCTCTCTGGCCTGACCAGACCTGGATTCTTTTATTGTTATGAAAATTATAGGCACCCCAAGAAACAGAGGGGTGAAGGGTTTTACTTTCCTTTCTTCCACAATCACATTACCAAAGCATCTAGAATTCTACCTAAAGGTGGGATTCTTCAACCTTCTGAATGCTGCTGGGCCTCCACCTGAGTCTGTCTCTTCCATGAAATAGAGCAGTTGATAGATGCCCTCATCTGGCCCATATGGGAGAACCTAGGGTAAAGGGTAGTTGTTCCTACCTCTTTCTTTACTTTCCATGGGGCAAGAGGTGCAAACCCATGTTCCTCTATATTATAGAAACATGAAAAGAAGAGGCAAGAATGACTTCCAATCCAAGAAGACTCATATCAGAGAATTGGCTTGTTTTCCTTTTTTATCAAATATATACCATCTTTTGAGAGGGGCCCAGAGGCCTTACCTTTTTCCTTAAAAGCAGCAGTTGGCAAAAGCTACTGATCATCAATTCCATTTCCTTCCTTTGAGAGGAAAAGCATCTGCACAACCTAAATAACCAAACAACCCTAATGGGGGGAATTTTCCCAAGGTTCATGGCACAACCACTGTGTATTCTTTTTTTCTTTCTTTTTGCTTTTGTTCTGTGTTTTTAATCTGATTTCAGTTGTCTTTTGCCTTAAAAAATAAGACTAATATATTTCGAATTCACTTTACAGGAAATAAAGAATGTGTTCACTTTCCTCTTAACACATTGAAGAATGTGTGCTAAGACTTGCATGAATGAGTGATTAGTCTCTGAAAACTTCAATCTCATAAACAACATTGTTGGTTACATTTCACAAATTTGCCAGGAGTAGGTAACTTAAAATAATGAAGAAAGAAATCCAGGTTTATGGTTCTGTGTTGCCAAATAATCAAAGCTATTTGAAAAGCTATAAAGAAATGCATTCTGACACTGCTGTATTATTTCCACAATAATAGAGAGGAGAAGGAACCAACATTGTCTCTAGTTATCCTTGACAGTCTTCATTAATCTTTAAGATTCTTTGCCCTCTTTTATGAAGAAACTGAATTCATTCAAAAGTCTATAAATATTGGCAGCAGAATTAATTGGACTCCAGATAACCTAATCCATCTTCCTTCCTTGATGTCAGTAGAACTGAGAAGGAAGAGGTGTTTTTCTGGTAGGATATTATAGATGTGTGCAGGAAAGAGATGTGCTGAGAGGATTGCAAAGACTGGAAAACGACTGGAACCAGTGTTAGTTTGGCAGCCTTGAGACTGTTGTTGTGGGGGAAGAAGTACCGGGCAGCAGCCCAGACAACTGATGTTCCAGGGTTTTAAAGTACTGGGACCAGGTCCGTCTTTTGTTCATTGGCAGTAGCCAGTATTCATTGGCAGTCCAAATGGTTGCTAAGAGCTCATAGAATGAGTGTCTTAGGGATTTGAAGTTGAGAGGTGAAGAGGAAGGCAACAGGTGGGAGGAGCTCTGTCAGTACAAACTTAACTCTTTCCTGCCAGAATCATGTCAGTGGCAAATAGCCAGAGTCCCCTTATGTATCCTAACAAAGAATATTCTATTTGATGGTCTCAAAAATTCCTAAACAGCCTCTTCTGAAAATGCCCATAAAATTAGTGCAGTGGAAGGATGAAATGTTAATTATGTGAAAGGAATACCTTTCTGGTTTATATTACTAAAAGCCTATGAGATGGAAAATATACAAGTAATTACCCATAATATGTTTCTGGGGCATCGAAAGTCTTCTGTACCTGATATCCTCTTGGTGTTTAAACGTTTAGGCTGAAGAAGAAATCAACAGGTTTTGAGAAAGCCCTGGTAGAGACACCTAATCATAAACATTATTAAGTGTTCAATGAAGCAGACATGACTTTCAAATAAGCATGAAACCTTTCTTTAATTTTTCTGAGCCATTCTATATTTCAGTGCTTTTGGCCACAGTGTTGATATAAGAGACACATGTGTTGTTTTTCCCAATAGTAAAACCAGATTCCGATGGATTCAGGAGAGCAGCTCACAGAAGAATGTGCCTCCCTTTGGTCTGGATGGAGTGTACATATCTGAGCCTTGTCCCAGTTACTGCAGTGGCCACGGGGACTGTGTCTCAGGGGTGTGTTTCTGTGACCTGGGATATACTGGTAAGGCCGCAGGCATATGTCTGATGATTTGTTTGTAAAATATCCTTCTGTAGTTACTGTCTTTCATGTTACTTCTTCTAGGGAAATAGATTCTGAGATGATTCTTCTTTAAGTCCTACTTGTAGGAATTTGCCACCCAGGCATTTGAGGTGCTAAAAGATATTTTGTAGTTTTGAGCTTCCCAACAGAAAAAAAATATATGGTAACACTAATTGCACGCCCTAAGGGAGATTTATTTATTAGTAATAATGATAGTAGTTAACATTGCCTTCTGTCTACTTCATGCCAGGCACTATAGTAAGTGCTTTTTACGTCATCCCAAATTCTAACAAAACCCTGTGCCACAGTACATACTGTTATTGTCTTGTTTATATTTAAGGAAATTGAGACATAGAGAAGCTTAATAACTCTTCCAAGGGCACATAGAGAGGAGTTGCTGAAGCTAGGCTTCAAAGTCCTGTGAGGCATTCTCTAAAACTCAAACCTAAGCTCTTACTTGACCACTTGGCTATACAAGGGGCTCTCTGTACTTTACATTGCTTTTTATAAGAAATGTAATTTTATATGTGCAAAGTAAAAATCAGTGTAAGAAATGATAAATCCAAGACTGCCAAAAAGAGAAATTTATAAGAGAAATATTTTCTGATCAAGTCATCCTTGGCTATTGTTACAAGCAAAAATAAAAAGGGAGTTGAGATTAAAGAGTAAAATTAAAGAAAATGTTATAAGCTTCAAAATCTTCTTTCAGAGTTTTTCCTAGAGGCAACTTCAAATTGATGCTTCCCAGAGTTTCAGTGCTCTGCCCTTTATCTGGCGCATGACCAAAGACAAACATATGTTGTTGCAGGCCTTCTCTGGAGAGCACTGCCACTCATGGTTTCAGGGGTGTTTTTTGAAAATCTGGCATTAACTCTCCTTATTGATCCTCTGATAAAAGGACAACAAAGGAGCAAATTTTGTGGTGGACAAAATCTATTTCTCAGTTTGCACACGTACTCTTAGGAACAAGAACCACAGAAATCTGTGGTTCCCAATGTCTCTCTATTAATAAAAAATTATAGAGGTGGAATAATGTTTTTGATGATGGGTAGCGATGACTGTATTTTGGGCAGACAGTTGTGGGATACAGATTTCCACATGGTTTCCTTCCCCTAACACTTGTGGAAAGGCTTCCTTAGCCCATGCTCTGAATGTACCTTCTAATGTGTAACAATTTCAACAAAGCCTCTCTCCTATGTGTTTCCTTTCTCGGAAGCTGCACAAGGGACCTGTGTGTCTAATGTCCCTAATCACAGTGAGATGTTCGATAGGTTTGAGGGGAAGCTCAGCCCTCTATGGTACAAGATAACTGGAGGCCAGGTTGGAACCGGCTGTGGAACACTTAATGATGGCAAATCTCTCTACTTCAATGGCCCCGGCAAAAGGGAAGCGAGGACTGTCCCCCTGGACACCAGGAATATCCGGTAAATAGTTTATTGGTACACTTCTCTGTGAGCATTATATTTACCAGGCTTTGTGATCTGATCTAAAACTCTCTATTCTGGGCAGCCCGAGTGGCTCAGAGGTTTAGCGCCGCCTTCAGCCCAGGGCGTGATCCTGGAGACTCGATCCTGGATCGAGTCCCACATCAGGCTGCATGGAGCCTGCTTCTCCCTCTGCCTGTGTCTCTGCCTCTCTCTGTGTGTGTCTCTCGTGGATAAATAAATAAAATCTTTTTTAAAAAGTAAAAAAAAAAAAAAATTTAAACTGTTCTTTTATTGAGGACTTACATACTAAGATTTTTCTATATAGATTTTGTTATGTAAAAATGAAGCATAACTTGAACTCCACAATAATGTAGTTTCTGCAAAACTACCCCAATTCATTAATCAGCCTACAGACATCACTGTCTGTGTGCCTAATGTATGTCAGCTTGGTTTTCTAAAGTTCTGCGTTACTATAAGGACTATTTGGTATTACTTTTATATATACCAGATGAAACAAAGACTTTTCTTCAACTCTAAATTCTGTGTCCAAAAAATGATGCATTCCGTTTATCAAAGTTTATTTGTATTCACTTACTAAAAACTGCTCCAGAAATTTTAAATACCTACACTGACACCTACTGGTAAAATAAATAACTGCTTGGTTTTAAGGTCAAATGAAGTAGTAGCACGCCTAAAATAAAATTGTGCTTTTTGTATTGCTCTCAATTAAATTATTTAAGAATTGGAAGAAAGGAAACTGAAGAAATATTTGGAATTTCTATACCTTGTCCTCAGTAAACTCGGGTTCTGTGTCATGGTTTTTCTGCCTTCGCTTTCTTTCCCCTTCTGAGTTCTCACAGAGGTGCACCTGTCACATAACCCTCTCTGTTGGTTTACTGTAGACTGAGGCCTAATTTACATCACACTGAGTGAGTGTCAGCTGTGAAAAATTAAACCATCCAAGTCTAAATCAGTAATATAGGTCATTATGTGGCCCAACACTGATGTAGCATTTAGCTTCTTGATGTTGGATTTTTCCTCATCCTGAATTTCCAAGAATAGTATTATCCCAATTTAAGGAATGAGCATTTCAGTGATTTCATTAAATTGCATCAGACTCTGGCATTGAGGCAGAGTTCAACTGTTCCCTTTTGCTTAAACCATTATTACAGAATAAAATTAATAATTATTAACTAACCTTTTAAAATGGTTGCAGAATTAGCTGGCTATATAATCTATGCAGTTTCTGCTCATATGCCCTTTGTGTTTAAAAGTCATATTTCAGAATTACAGAACCTTTTTTTTAATGTGTCAAAATGCAAAAGGTTAAATCTCTTCTGAACTTACCCACTTGTAAGTAAACTGAAGTTTGGTTTGTTTGTTTGTTTGTTTCCCCAGACTTGTTCAGTTTTATATACAAATTGGAAGTAAAACTTCAGGAATTACCTGTATCAAACCAAGAGCTAGAAATGAAGGTAAGCTGCTGTATTTCCATAGAAATTATAGTTACTTTGGGCAAATTAGTCCTCTTTCTTCCCAAAATTTGGCCAGGATTTTGCAAACTGAGACATTACATTGCATCATTTCTTCTCTCTCTTCTCCATCATTAAATGGCTAGCTGTGTAGAGCCATGATCTTTTAGGTTCCTCATCTAGATCCTTAAGCCTGAAATGAAAAGCTTATGGATCATGTCACAGTATATTTGTTTTGATCAAGGTATATTTGTTTATGATCAAAGTGTGTGGTGTGTGTTTTTTAAGGAATGCTGTTTCTTTATAAGTTTCAATAGAAAAAATAGCAGAGCCTTTTACATTTAGTGTGGGGCTAGAAGCCTGTTTGCATTGGGCAAATAGACTCTGCTTCCTGCCCATAAATGTTCTGGTGATATTAGCATCCTTTGGTAGAAGAAACAGTTCTTGGTGGGAATAAACCTTAACTTTTACTAAGCACATATTATACTCAAGGCACTATTCCAAGTGTTTTATCTGTTCATTCATTTCATCTTCATTCATACCTCTTTGCCATAGGCATTATTAGTCCTATTTCACAGCTATAGAAACTGAGGCACAGTAGGTCAAGTAACTTACCCAAGATCATGCAGTCAGTAAGTGGATGAGCAGAGACTGAAACCACTGATGCTTGTTCCAGAATGGATGTCTTGACCACCTGCATACTGCTTCCCTCCTTGCCCAGAACTCTGCTTTGTCTAGGCATCCTGACCATTTTGTGTCTCAGAAATTCAGTTCTTTTTTTTTTTTTTAGATTTATTTATTTATTCATAAGAGACACAGAGAGAGGGGCTGAGACATAGGCAGAGGGAGAAGCAGGCTCCCTTTAGGGAGCCTGATCCGAGGCTCAATCCTAGGACCCTGGGATCATGACCTAAGCCAAAGGCAAACCCCCAACCACTGAGCCACCCAGGCGTCCCAGGGATTCAGTTCTGAAAGAAATACAAAATACTTATGGCATATATAAATGGTCTCCAGGAGCTCTGCAGGTAGGATGGGATGCCCTAAGGAACCCTGAATGCAACTTTTCCCAGCACAGAATCCATGGACCTCTCAGATGGATCTTCCTCCAAACCTTGATCTCATGGATGGTGTGTGACAAGTCTTGTAGCTTCTGAGTTTGTTATTATTTCAGGCATAACTGTGTATAACATGTTGGCTTAAACCATATCTGTTAGTGGAGCTACTAATATCTCTAACGATCCATCCTAAATATGCTCCGCCATATCGTCACTAACTAAAGCTTTCATGACTTTTTCTGAGTATCTCAGTACTTTTAGTCTAGTAATTACCCAGATCATCAATTTACTGAAGCAGTGGTCTAAAGACTTTTACAGACCATTTTGCATTCCCTAATCTCTTCAACAAATGTTTATTTAAGAATCTACTCTAAGGCAGCCTGGGTGCCTCAGCAGTTTAGCGCCTCCTTCAGCCCAGGGCGTGACCCTGGAGACCGGGGATTGAATCCCACATCGGGCTCCCTGCATAGAGCCTGCTTCTCCCTCTGCCTGTGTCTCTGCCTCTCTCTCTCTCTGCTTCTCTCATGAATAAATAAAGAAAATCTTAAAAAAAAAAAAAAAATAAAGAATCTGCTCTAAGCCAAACATGTTCTAGGCTACAGATAGTATCACCAAATGTCTGACACATCAGTCATGATGAGCTAGGTTATGCTGCTACAATGAACAATCTCTAAATCTCAGTGGGTTAAATTTTTAAAAAATGAGATCTTGCCATTTGCAGTGACGTGGTTGGAACTAGAGGGTATTGTGTTAAGCGAAATAAGTCAATCAGAAAAAGACCATTATCATATGATCTCATTCATATGTGGAATTTAAGAAACAAAACGGGATCATAAGCGAAGGGAGGGAAAAATAAAGTAAGACAAAACAAGAGGAGACAAGGCATAAGAGACTCTTAATCATACAAAACAAACTGAAGGTTGCTGGAGGGGAGGCAGGTAGGGGGATGAGGTAACTGGGTGATGGACATTAAGGAGAGCACGTGATATAATGAGCACTGGGTGTTATATAAGACTGATGAATCACTGATCTCTACGTCTGAAACCAATAACATATTATATGTTAATTAATTAAATTTAAATTTAAAAAATAAATAAATCTCAGTGGGTTAAAACAGAAAAGATTTGTCCTTTGTGCTACACTTTAATCGAGGCTCATCTGAGGTCCTTATTCCAGCACTCAGAATAGTGAAGCAGCTGCTGGGTAGATTCTGGATGTTGCCAGCCATGTGGCAGGGGGAAAGAGAGAGGATGGTGAAGGGGACAAGAAGTCCAAACCACCATGTGCCAGAAGGGGGGGAACCAGAGTGACACTCATGACCATAGCAGACAAAACCCCTTTCCTGGAAGAGCACCTCCATTCTGGGGAAGAGAGTCAGAAAACAGATAACTGAGAGGTTAGATTGACGGGCTAGATGGAAATACATAAGCTGATGAGATGACAGCTGCTGATTGGGTGATTTGATTTAGATAAAGTGGTCTGGGAGGGGGCTCACTGAGGAAGAAACATTTAAATTGGAATCTAAAGGATGAAAAGGAGCCAGCAACATGGAAAAGGGAAAGTTTTCCAGTCAGAAGAAACAGCAGAGGCCACGAAGTAGAAAAGAATTGTGATGTTGGAGAACAGAAATAAGGCTAGTGTGGCTAGGGAATTGTTGAAATGGGGGCAGGAGCCCAGGCATTCAGGGCGTTGCTAGCCATGGTAGGGAGATGGGGGTCTCAGTCTGTGTGTCATGGACACCAACAGAAGGCTTTTTAGCCCAGGCGATGACATAATCTGATTTAAATTTTTACAAGATCACCCTACAGAAATAATAAGTAGTTCAAAACACATAAATATTTATAGAACATGTACTCTGCCCATGCAGAGGCAGGAGCTTTGAGGTATATACAGAAGACAGGGTCCTTGGCATCAAGACCTTATTTTCTGATTGGAGAGGTAGAACATTTTAACATTTCTTTAACCTTTACTATAAAATACTTGGTGGTTGGAACAATATAGCAATTGTGTACATGACTCTTCTGAAAATTACAGTTCTGTGGATATAACCTTTAAAAAAAAAAAACTCACCAGAGCATACTGGGAAGCATCTACTTGATATAGAAGTGAAGTTGGGGGAAATCCCTGGATGGCTCAGTGGTTTAGCGCCTGCCTTCGGCCCAGGGCGTCATCCTGGAGTCCCAGGATCAAGTCCCATGTCAGGCTCCCTGCATGGGGCCTGCTTCTCCCTCTGCCTGTGTCTCTGTCTCTCTCTCTCTCTCTCTCTCTCTCTCGTGAATAAATAAAATCTTAAAGAAAGAAAGAAGAGAGAAAGAAAGAAAAGAAAGAAAGAAGAAAGAAAAGAGAGAGAAAGAAAGAAAGAAGAAAGAAGAGAAAGAAGAAAGAAAAAAAAAGAAAAGAAAAAAGAAAGGAGAAAAATGAAGTTGGCCCTACCGGGCAAATTCCCTTAGGAACAAGTAACTTTTTCTCAACTATTCTTGAGCTATTAAACTCCTTGCTAGCCACGTAATTCACATCCCACAGGCATTTCTCAGCCTTTTATTGAAAACTGGTTGTTAAAATGTAAATCTGCCTAAATCCTTAAACCAATCTCTTCCAGTTGATGAAAGTAAAGATTTTTTACTTGCTCAAGCTGAAGCATTAATTTACATATTTGGAATTAAAATCAAAATTAGGCTATTTTCAATAAGACGGGGCAGCATGCAGATGGAGTTGTAATTTAGAGAGAGAAATGTACATGCCCAAAACTCTCAGTAGATGAGCTAAAATGGCTTGGTTTTTTTCTCAGATGTGCAGTGTGTCAGATGACACAGCTAATGGGGCTCAGCAATTTATATAAAATATGGAGACTGCTGTTTCCCTTTCTTGCATTCCTCCCTTGTTTCATTGTTGGGAGGCCCTCCTTTATTGTTGTTTGGGATTGGGCCCTAATCTCAGCAGACCTTGTTGTGATACTCTTAAAAAGGCTAATGAGGCCTGCAGGCAGAAACCCGTAGGAAGCTTTAAAAGGCAGATTCTGATTCAGCCAGACTGGGGTGCTTTGCTGTAGAACAAATTACTCCAAAACTGGGTGGCTTAACACAACTAATGTTAGTTATCTTCTTGTTTCTGTGAGTTGGGATTCAGAAGCAACTTAGCTGGGTGGTTCTGGCTCAGAATCTTTCATAAGGTTGCGTGTAAGATAAAAGCCAGGAGGTGGGCAGGCATCTAAAGACCCAAGCAGGGCTGGAGGATCTATTTCTAATATGCTCTCTTTCATGGCTGTTGGCAAGAGGCCTCCGTTTCTTCCTGGTGAATCTATCTGTAGGCTGCTTGAGCATCCTTACCACCTGTCACCCAGCTTTGCTCAAGCAAGAGGACCATGAGAGAAAACAGGAAGAAAGTGCAAAGCCTTTCATGGCCTGGTCTCAAAAATCACACACTGTCATTCTTATCCTATTCCATATATTGCATGCAAGCCACTAAGTCCAGTGACACTCAAAGAAAGAAAGATGGGGGGATTAAGCTCCACTTAAAAAAAAAAAAAGATTTTATTTATTTACTCATGACAGATAGAGGCAGAGACATAGGCAGAGGGAGAAGCAGGCTCCCTGCTGGGAGCCCAATGCGGGACTCGATCCCAGGACCCCAGGATCACGACCCGAGCTAAAGACAAACATTCAACCACTGAGCCACCTAGGTGCCCCAAGCTCCACTTTTTGAAAGGAAGAGTGTCAAAGAATTTGTGGACAGGTTTTAAAACCACCACAGGTAGGTCCTGTTCCCATGGTACTGGTTCTTGGACCATACTTTGAGTAGAAGGTACTAGAAAGGACTAGCTAGTGAGAGTTTTTTTTTTTTTCTCATGATGCTTCCTTTCTGGTTCTGTAATCTACCTTCTGAATAGGTCACACATACACACACACACACACACACACCCCAGATAGATAACTACCTAAACTATTCTCTCTCTCATCTTATTAAATATAAACCATATCAACACAAATCGTCACAAGAAAAACTAAATTTTGAAGTGTCTGCTCTCTCAGCCACCCAAAATCACATTAAAAGCAAATATATTTTGAACAAACATTAAAGGTTGGGGACTGGATTTTTGCCAGAAGTTCCTCAACTTAACTAGAATAAAGACGAGAAACAGACTACCTTCCATTTTCTTCATGAACTTTACTGTAACTCTCTTCCTCCAACACATGGATCTGCAGCCACCCACTGAAGCTTTAACTGCCAATCTCTACACCTCTATGCATCATGCTCTCTCCCTAAAGAGTTCCTATTCTTTGAGCTATCTTTATCTTCTCATTATAAATGATGATTTTTTCTATTTTAAATCTGGTAAGATTAATTTTCCTGAGAGTTCTGATTTTTTGCGTATTAGTCATTGTTGTTCCTGGCATCCTCCCTTGTCAGATGTGGTAACAATAATTCCATGTGCTAACAACTAGCCTTAAAAGGCACTCTTTTGCTTCTATATTTTATCCTAATAGTTCCTGAAACTTAATTTTAGTAAACTCTTAGTTACCCAGCATGATAAAAGGATTGAGATATTCCCACCAGCCAATGATGGGGAAAATCAAAAAGTTGTATGTACCATGAATGATTTAAAATTCTCCAAAAAGGTTAAGATATAACAAAATTAGTATAACAAATACACCTTTACTGAACATAATTTCTGTGAATAATCAGAAAGTACGTCAGTATCACCAGTCATAATTATGAGTATGCAGTACCAGTCTTGGGAACAGTTATGGAATAGGTAATTAGATGCCAAGAAAGCCTTCTGCCCCTCCCATCAATAGCAACAGATAGATAGATAGATAGATACATACATACATACATACATACATACATACTTACATACATGAATAGATGATGCATAAATAGATATATAGACAGACACATAGATACAGAGATATCCTGTTGATTCTCAATTTTTTTTTTTTTTTGCATTCATGCTTACCCTTTCCCTGTCCTCTTTTAGCATAAAAAAGTGTCTGGGCACCTGGGTCACTCAGTCAGCTAAGCATCTGACTCTTAATCTCAGCTCAAATCGTGATCTTGGTTGGGAGTTGTGAGTTCAAGCCCGGCACTGCGGCCACACTGGGCATGGAGCCTACTTAAAAAAATAAATAAATAAATAAAAAAGTTTCCAGGAGACGTAGCAAGGGCAGCCTATATGGTCCTATAACTTTAATGGGCAGGTCCCTAAATCATGTCACTCTGGTAATAGGTGGAGGGACATTGGTTAAGGGGGGTGGGTAAAGAGGGAAAGGGTGACACGGAAAGGAAAGTAGAACTAATATTGAAGGGGAGTGAATTTTCTGCTTTGCTATTTAGTAATCTGACTTCATTCTGTCTTCAGTAACCAAAGTCTGATACAGTATGAAGTGCCAGTGAAAGGATTTCCTTCTGTGTAATAGAATTTCAGATTGGGCCATGCTTCCTGTCTGGCGCTTCAGCAAAAGAAGAGCACAACTTGATTTTGTGCTGAGGAGATTGAGACATTTCTTCTGAGTGTCTAATAATGATATATGAGACTTGGGAATGTTCAGGACACAATCTAAAATTCAAATACATGATCTGGAGTGGATTTTTTATGTCCTCTTCACCAAACTACTCATCATTCATACAAAGCTGAGTAGTCTTTAAAAGAACTTACGGGTTGTTGTTGTTTTTTTTTTTTTTTTTTTTCATCTTCTTCCCTTTCCTGGGAGTTGGTGCCCTAGAAACTGTCAAGGAATTGATGAGACTTCAGGTCTGCTAATTCATTCCTTGGACGTTAGATGAATGTGCCCTCGTTCTATGAGATGCAATTTGAAGTTTCTGCTGCAGTCTTGCCATTTTAAAAATATTGTTCCTTGCCTTTCTTGCCTCTAGGAAAGCTGTCCAAGTAACTGGATTTATGTCTTTTAACTCAGGGCTTGTTGTTCAGTATTCAAATGACAACGGGATACTCTGGCATTTGCTTCGAGAGTTGGACTTCATGTCATTTCTGGAGCCACAGATCATTTCCATTGACCTACCACGGGAGGCGAAAACCCCCGCTACAGCTTTTCGATGGTGGCAGCCCCAACATGGCAAGTTACTGCTCACGCCACCTTTCCTGGTGGCCTTGAGAGCATGCAGTTAAAGCCACATTATACCATATGCATCTTAATTTGCTTTCAGTTTCCTGGATAATTTGATTTAAAATCACAGTCATAAAGATGCTGATAGGCTCTATAACGAACTCTCTCTAACCACCTTTATTCATCTGATTTCAGGGAAACATTCAGCCCAGTGGGCCTTGGATGATGTCCTTATAGGAATGAATGACAGCTCTCAAACTGGGTTTCAAGACAAATTTGATGGCTCCATTGATTTGCAAGCCAGCTGGTACCGAATCCAGGGAGGTCAAGTTGGTATTGACTGTCTCTCTATGGACACCGCTCTCATATTCACTGAAAACATAGGTATATATTTTCACCAGATAAAGGGAGAATATTTAATTAACTAGAGGACTAAATGAACTAAAACCCAAGAGGAGACTCTAATACAAAAATGTATACATAACTGCCTGTGCTGAGGGAGACTCTGGAAAAAAAAAGAGTTGGGTTGACCTCCAAGATAACCTGTTAGGTCCAGTGGCAGCTTACGTTAGAACTGTCCTTTGTGTGGTCTAACTCAGATGTCTTCAAAGCAGAGCCGTAAAATCTCTCTTTGAACACCTCCCCGAGTTTCATAATTTGCAGATATAAGATGCCTCAAGATGGTAACGCTTTTCAAACTAGCTGCCTTCCATGTGTCCAAGTCTATTCTAACCAAATAAAAGCTATTATTGCGAGACGAAGTAACTTCAGATAAGACATAATTTTTTGTTTGCCACCGAAAGTGTTCATTACAAAGCACAAATGCAAAATAAGCAAGGAGAGAACAGTTATAGGCTACCGTTAAACTTTTCCTTTTTTGTAGGAAAACCTCGTTATGCAGAGACCTGGGATTTTCATGTGTCAGCATCAACCTTCTTGCAGTTTGAAATGAGCATGGGCTGCAGCAAGCCCTTCAGCGACTCCCACAGTGTACAGCTCCAGTATTCTCTAAACAACGGCAGGGACTGGCACCTGGTCACTGAAGAGTGTGTGCCTCCAACCATTGGCTGCCTGCACTACACGGAAAGTTCAACTTACACCTCCGAACGATTCCAGAATTGGAAGCGGATCACCGTCTACCTTCCACTCTCCACCATGTGAGAATTGTCGTTTGGCTTCATGTCAGAGCTTTGGGTTTCTGTCACCTAATTGGAAAATAATTGTGACTCCACTTGGCAATGCAATTACTCCCTCATGATCATTATGCATGGAGCGTGCTGGCGGGGTGGGCGGTTGCGGAAAGTACCAGGTGCTTTGGGTTGCGATTTTTTAACGGGCTTAGTGAGTTCCAGAAGTTTTACAGGCCTGAACCTCCCTGTTCTTTGGCAACATGAAGCCTGCCCACCGGATCCAGTTTTAAAAATAAGTTCTGTTCTGTTGTAAAAATTAGTATCTACCCAATAACCAGAGTGATATTTGTTCACGCTGAGCAGTATGTGGAATCATCACACACGGAAGAATAGTAGCCTTCGTTTTCCTTCCTTCCTTCCTTCCTTCCTTCCTTCCTTCCTTTCTTCCTTTCTTTCTTTCTTTCTTTCTTTCTTCCTTCCTTCCTTCCTTCCTTCCTTCCTCCCTTCCTTCCTTTCCTCCTTTCTTTCCTTCTTTTTATTCTCAGTACCACACTGAGAGTAAAAATTTGGTTCCTTCAGAATGCTCATATTGTTTTTACATCGTTCCTCCCCTCCCTGGGATTTCAGATCACATTCAAGAGTTGCATTGGGCGTAATTACAGCAAGCTCCCAGGTTTGTGGTTTAGGCATTGGGATAATTTGGGGATCTGTTGAGGAACTGCTGTGTCCTGTGGTGGCTGGTTAGAGATTGTGCCGTCCTGGGATGTCACCCCCTCAAAACCCTGCCCCTTCCTGACACTACTTTGTGCTGATTTATGCGCAAGGCAGCCTCTGCAGCCTGCATACCAGCCTCCTGCATCTGCTGGCTTCCTTAGAGATTTAGGGGCAGAGCCTGGCAAGATAATCAGAGTGGAAACAGAGATAATACAGGGTATCCCTCCCTTTCCCTTTGTGTCTCCAGTGCATCTTGGCCAACCTCAGTGACTCAGCTCCCGGGAGAAGGCCCTCCATGTGACCCTGGCCCCTGGGCACCAGCAACAGTGTCTCCTCCCGGTAGCCCCCCAGCTTTGGACTTGTGGTGGCTTCCCCACTTTGCTCAACTCTGGTTTCCTCACTTGCCCCTGTTGGCTTCTCAGCTCTGTCTGGCACCAACTGTACCTCCAGCTCCCTGTGTTAAATGCTCTCTATATTAAATACAGTGGTTTCCATTTTGCTGATTTGGTTCTGATTCAGAGATGGACAACAAAGTGGCAGAAAGAAAACAAATGCAGGAAACCAAAGCATTTCAGCATTTAGCCAAAAATGGTTTCCTGTGGACCCCCAGTAGCTCAGTTATTCACTGTACTTTTATTCAACAAACATTCATTGAATATCTGCTGTAGAACTCTAATTGTAGAACTCTAATGCAAAAGGAATAGCGGATACCAGGACTCATACGTATTATAGTGGACATCTCAGCAGTTACTTATGATATAAAATGATGATACTGCTAATACTGGGGGATGTTATTGAAACACAGGCGTACTACCTGAGGGTAGGGGCATCTGAGCGAGCTTCCTGGAGGAGCCAATCTCTGAACTGAGTAAGGAGGTAGAGCTTGTCTAGGTGGAGAGGCCTTGTTGCAGCGGGGGGGGGGGGGGGGGGGGGGGGGGGGGGGTCATGCAGCTTGGCCTTGACATTCCATTCCTTGGGGAACCATCAGAAGGGTGTTAAGTGGAGTGGTGATGTGATCGGATTTCCATTTTTAAGCCCCCACACTGGCAGCTGTGTTGCACTGAGGGAGAACTTGTATAGGGAAACAATAGCACTCGAAATGTTACTATTGAAATTCTACTTCAAGTAGGCTGTGTTCCACATTCCAAATAAGTGAGCACAGACTTCTTCGGTGCAGTCTGCTCCCAAGTGAGGGACCGCTTCCGATGTTGGGCTAAGGCTGGTATATTCCTTGACAAGGTCATCTTCTGACAGCACATTCCAAAAGCAGATTGCAAATCAAATAGAAAATGCAGGAGTGCATCCCATCATTCTGGCCCTCACCTTTAGGGATCCAGAACCTCAGGCCCAGCAGGGAGACAGAACTTCCATGGGGCTTCCATTTACTGCCTCAGAAACCATTTAGGGACAGCAGAACGGGAACCTCATGATGAGAACGTTCTGAGATTCCAGCTTTTCCTCATGTTTATCATGCCTTCTCTCTCTTTCCTTGTCCTCAATGGCAGGAAAAGCCTGAAAGCAAAACACAGAAATTTGCACGTGGTTCAACCACAGAATAAGTTGATCCTTGGAGATAACTTTCCCATCCCACATGTACTAGAAGACACTTGTATGAAAGAAAGGGTGAGGAGCACCTGGGTGGTTCAGTGGTTGAGCATCTGCCTTTGGCTCAGGTCGTGATCCCAGGGTCCTGGGATCGAGTCCCTGCATCAGGCTCCCCACAGTGAGCTTGCTTCTCCCTCTGCCTGTGTCTCTACCTCTCTCTGTGTCTCTCATGAATAAAATAAAATCTTTAAAAAAGAAAAGAAAGAATAAAAGGTGAAATATTTAAAAAGCATGTTTTCTACTCTCTTGTTTTGGGGTTCAGTGGGAAAGAGCATCCAACGCTCGGTGTGAGAACTGTCTCAAGTAAGTGGGAACTGGAATAGAGGTGGGCTCTTGAGAGTGAAAGAGGAATTAAAATGAATGTTCTACTTTCGAGGGTGCTTGTCTAACCAAGTGTGGGGGTTTTGTTTGTTTGTTTGTTTTTGGCCAGATCTCCCAGGACCCGCTTCCGATGGATTCAGTCCAACTACACCATGGGGGCCGACTCCTGGGCTATTGATAACGTTCTGCTGGCCTCGGGGTGCCCCTGGCTGTGCTCAGGACGAGGGATTTGCGATGACGGACGCTGTGTGTAAGTCAACAAAACCAGCAGCTGCTTTCTTGACAATACAAAAACGTAAGCGGCTTTCAGACTCACAACAAGTAATGCCTTTCTTCCACTCCTTTTTTCCTTAGGTGTGACCGGGGCTTTGGTGGAGCCTACTGTGTGCCAGTTGTTCCTCTGCCCTCCATTCTTAAGGATGATTTCAATGGGAACCTACATCCCGATCTTTGGCCTGAAGTGTATGGTGCTGAGAGGGGAAATCTGAATGGTGAAACCATCAAATCTGGAACATCGCTTATTTTTAAAGGGGTCAGATGAGATTCTGCTTCTCTACACTGCTACTGGGATTCCCTCCTTCCCTCACTGCTCCACACAATTGTGTTTCTGAACCTGCTCAGATGGTGCATTATTTTTTACCTAGCAGTTGTTTTCCTACCCTAACCATGTTTCCTTCTCCATTCAGCATAATCGTTCTTTGAGATCACTTAGACATAAAATCTTTCCTCTGCTTTGGTGATCAGATCTGTGTTACTTTCTGCTGCAATTTTTAATTGCAGCAGAAATATATATGCACACACACACAAATTGTGCATATGCAATTTCTAGAATCTTCTAGAATGTAGCATTTTATGTTATTGAAATATATGACTTGTGGAATTATAAACAGTGGTCTTTGTTTTTTCCTTTCTTTTTTTTTTTTTTTCCTTTTCCTCCTGCCAATAGAATCCTTTGGTGACTTTAAGAATACCAAACATTTGAGTCAAGTGAAATAGCATTCTCAGACACTCTTAGTATATTTTGTATTTCAACCTAGATATCTGGTGAAAGAGATGTCAAGTTGTTGTGTAAAACACTAGGCTAGTTGGCACATCTTCCTACGTGAATACTTGTTATGTCCCATCTCTCCCAGCATGGGGAAATCGGCTGATATACGTGTGCAGAAGAAATCTTTAACAAAAATCTCCATGGGTTTCTGTACAAACAACCTTAATGATTAAAACACCTAACACTTAGAAAATTAGACAGCCTGGAACTTTTTCAATTATAGCTGATAGATGCTGACTGTCATCCTTGTTCAAATCCTGAATTCTTCTCAAGTTTGGCTGAGAGAGAAAAAAACACTTAAGGGTCTGAGGGATTTATAAGTCCCTAAGAGCTATGAGAGGCCAAAGAAATTGAGGTAGAATGTTTGAGGATGGGAACTACTGGTTTTTGCATGTGTGTTTTTTCAGTCTTGTTGGAGGCATTAGCTCTGATTACCGCTAGCTCACTTCCGATCTGCTTGCAGCATTGACAAGACCAAAAAGCAGGGGCCCTGTGACTTTTCATGATTTAAATGTCTTTACCTGATAAATTTTTAAGCAGTGGGATTAACTTGGTCCCTAGATCCTATAAAGGAGGAAGATACACAGTGTTTTCTATTTTCCCTTTAGCCATCCAAATGCAAGAGCAGCCAAGCATTATATGTATTAGACATATTATCCATCAGCTCTGCAAGCTGTAGAGAGGGCTCAGCGTGGCCATTCAGTAGGGTGCAGGTTGACCTAGAAAGGCATTCTTTCAGAAAAAAGGAAATGATAGTGCCTCTTTATAGATTTCGGAGTACTATCAGCTATTAGAATGGCTTGTTGGATGCCAAAGAACTCCCACATTTAGCACAAATGGATTAATGAATCTGCAAGAAGGATGAGAAAAGAAACCTATCTGTGTGAACTAGAATGTACACAGAAGCAGGACTTGACAGTTCCATCATGTAATTAATATCAAGCGCTAAACTACAAGCAAATACTACAACATGAAAGATACTTTCATACACATCGTGCCCACTTTCAACATAATTGTTCCTACAAGATGCAATGTGAAATGGTTCTTTTAGGGCTGATTTATATTTTCCTGTGGGAACAACTTTATACTTAAGTTCCATAATCAAAGGGGAAGAAATCATCGTATTCCTTTAACTTGATGTTAGCAAGGGCTATTTATTAGCCAGATCTATCAACTACCCACCTCAAAGCTTTTCCATTACCAAGTCAAAGAAGCCACTTTTCCTCAACACCTCAACCTCCACGTGGCACCAAGCCGTAAATCCATCAGGGCTTTGTGCCTGTCAGGGTATGGGGCAGAGAGTGTCTCTCAACAGCGAGGCATGAAGAACAGGCATTGACTAGGTGTCACAGACTGAGCAGGGCAGTGAGTTATGACAGTAAAAGAAAAGCAAAGACTGGAAATATAAGGCTTTTACAGGGCAACCTGCAATCCTGAAAGTTTGAGTCGATGCTTTGTGAAGTTCAGGGTCAGTTATACATGCCGTTACTTTTTCATGACAGTATTAAATAATTCCCAAACTCTAAATTTCATATTATCTGGATTTCTTCTCCCAAAACCAAAAGATGATTTAATAAACAAAACACTAGCATCCTATGAAGGATGGAAGATAAGTTTCACATTCTGACATATCTGGGTTCGAATTCTACCATCAACACTTTTTAGCTGTGCGATCTTGAGCAAGTTACTGTATTGCTCTGTCTCAAGTTTCCCCCTCTGCATCATAAAGATAATAATATCTTGCCCTTACAAGTGCTATGTCCTTTAAAGGGGAAAAGCATCTATTTTAGAACCTAGCATATAATACACTCAATAACATGGTTGCTATTACAAAATTAGTTCTATTTTCAATTTTTTAGCTATTGAGGATTTTGTGCCATGTTATAAGAAAAACAGGAAGAATTTGCTTTCTAGTTAAAATTATGTCCAGTGTTCATTAGTTGACAATTAAGAAATCTAGGGGCACCTGAGTGGCCCAGTTGGTTAAGCATGCAACTCTTAGTTTCAGCTTAGGTCATGATCTCAGGGTCCTGGGATCGAGCCCCTTTAGTATAGCTTAGTCAAACTTTCGTTCATGTCTGGTTCCACACTCAGCAGGGTATCTGCTTCAGATTCTCTCTCCATCTGCCCCTTCTGCTCATTCTCTCCCTCTCTCTCTTTCTCTCTCAAATAAATAAATAAATCTTTAAAAAAAGAAAGGAAGGAAGGAAAGAAGGGAAGGAAGAAAGGAAGGAAGGAAGGAAAGAAGAAAGAAAGAAAGAAAGAAAGAAAGAAGAAAGAAAGAAAGAAAGAAAGAAAGAAAGAAAGAAAGAAAGAAGAAAGAAAGAAAGAAAAGAAAAGAAAAGAAAAAAGAAAGAAAAGAAAAGAAAAAGAAAAGAAATTCAGTGTTTACCCAGTATCACACAGTCCTATACCACCGAAGAGTCACTTTATTCAGAAATCATAGCTAAGAAGCTTAAAAGGCCTATTTGTACCTTAGGACATTTGCATAGTGAAATTCTATTTTACTGGCTGTCACTGCTGTCCTGTGTACACACGGAGAAAACAAGCTATGGAGCTGTCAATCCCAGGCAACCAGAAATACTTAATTAGCAGAAAAAATTACCAAAGCTAATGTGATCGCTTTCTTCCTTCTTTGGCTTCTCTGCGTGAACAGTTACAGCCGAGGCATGGGGACTTGCTTAGTTATGCCTTATTTAACTTGACCAACTGGAGGGTGTTGTGTCAGCCTGAATGAGAGCCTCCCAGGGCTGTCGGAGTGCACAAAGGAGTAGTAAGTCCCTGCGACTCCTTGGAGCACTGAAAAAGTTACCTATTAGATCCCAGATTCCAGCAGGAGCGCTTGGCAGAGAATTTCCATCTGTTTCCTCATTACCCTTCTCATGGCGTGCTGTGGTCAAAGGAGGCTACTTTTTAAAAAGGCCTGCAGATATGTAACGTCCTTTATGCACTGCTTTTTATAAAAGTCACAGCAAAGTGTGATTTAGACTTGAGACAATGAAATTGTGTAGTCATGAGAAATGAAAGCCTTAAGAAAGGGGAAGTGATTAAGTTTTCCTTTTAAACTGGACCAAACATTGCTTCTGGATCATTACTTGTATGTATCTGTTACCTAGCTAATGCAAGTTAGGTGTATAAAATAATAATTTTACAACTGAAATAAGGTTGCTTAACTTACATTTTTTTGTTTTCAGGAAGGACTGAGGATGCTTATTTCAAGAGATCTAGACTGTACCAATACTATGTATGTCCAGTTTTCACTTAGATTTATAGCAAAAGGTAAGTCTTTTATTCTATGAGTAGAATTCATTATTTCCCTTCAAGAGAACTCCCCCTTGCCTTACACAGTTCCTCCCCCACAAAGAAATAATGGATTTGAGGCCCATAAATTCTGCTACATGGAAGAGCTAACATAAATTTGAGTAGATAAATGTTCACATATGTGTTTCTGTAATACTACAATCTATAATACTAATATTTATCTTAATATAAGAGTAAGATAACTACTGACTTTACAATAATTTCATATACCTGTAATAATCATACTTGTTCTGTGGTAGTTAAATTTATCCTCATGCCCCTGAGTCTTTTTTTCCACTGCTACTTCCTAGGTATAAGAATTTTGCATTTTAAAAATTTAACTTATGGACATTTTGGATTGCCTTTTACAGATGTGAACCCCCAAATGACAGCTCTTTGCCATTATGACCTTTAAGGTTAACTAAATAATTTCCTTGACAAATAATGCCCTTTGGATATAATAAGCTTTCAAACAGATTTTTGCTTGTATCCTGAAATTTAAATGTTTGACCATTTATAAAATTGTGATGCTCATAGAAGCAAATTTTTCTGATGTAGTATTTCCTAAATGAAATACAGAAAGATATGTGTTCATATCTGAGGAAGAGGGGGCGATACTGCTTTGTGAAATCTGAGATCTGGTGTGCATTTAGAGATACAATCATACAGTAAGCCCCACCTGACATTGCTTTAAGCTGCCTCCAAAGCCTCTCTGTGAAGCTAAGTTAGTTTATGCATCGATGCCAAAAGAACAGTCTTAGAATATTACCACTTCCCCACTCTTTCCGCAATATGTTTTATGTGTCTTCCTTCTAGGTACCCCAGAGAGGTCTCACTCTATTCTATTACAATTCTCCATCAATGGGGGAATCACTTGGCACCTGATGGACGAATTTTACTTCCCTCAAACAACCAACATACTTTTCATTAATGTTCCCTTGCCATATACTGCCCAGACCAACGCTACAAGGTTCAGACTCTGGCAACCTTATAATAATGGTAAGAGTGCACACATTCTCCTGTGTTCAAAACTGACTGTGCCATTGTACCATGTTTTTCTAAGATGTGGTGGAAATGTTTGTCAGCGGAGTGGTTTAACTATCCATAATGTATTTTACATGCTTCACTTTCGAGGAGTCTCAGTGAATATTTAACTTTATGTATCTTTATCATCTCTTTGTACTTGACTCCTAAGTTCTCTTGATGATGTAAATATAGCTAAAGCCTCTTACAGAGCTAAGGTTTGTAAAAAATAATTCAGCATTATCATCAGTCATTCATCAATTGTAGCTACATTCTTGCTGAATTCATTTAGGAATAAATAGTTCTCCTGAGTATGGCGTTTCATTAGTGAGACAGAACAACATTGCAGCAAAATACCATGACAAAGTGACAGCGACTTACACCAACCAGGTAGTGCCTCAGATAAAATATTCTTATCACATACACTCGCTTCAGTCATAAGTTAAAGTGAATGTATAATTTAATAGCATTTTCAGATGGTTACAGAAAATGATTTTACAAATTTGTAATGTTTTATTGCTTCCAATATTTCTATTAACTGCTGATTATAAAGGACCAGACTCTACCAAATCATGCATTTAATGGCCTGAGTAAGCATGGAGATATTCCATTAAGCAGATTCTTTGCAGAGGTAGCACGGAAATGAATAAGAAAAATGTACTGCTCTCTCAAAAATTTAACCTGAATATTTATTTTATAACTAATAAACCAAAACTTTTTAAACTTATTATTAACAGACAGAAATAACCTCTTATAACCACCAAATAAAAGTAAATAAATAAATAAATAAATGCGACCAAGTTTCACAATCCAGAGGATCATTGTCTTCATGTTATGATTGGAATGCTTACCTGATTTTTCTTTACTGTTTTCACCAACTGCTTCCAAAACAAGAAAAGAGAATACAGCTACTAGAATTAGAATAGTGATAGGATTAGAGAGAGACACACATACATATATGACTTCATTTAAATCATCAGGTTATTCCTACAGGCTCCTGTTTACAGATTCTTTTTTTTTTTTTTTTTCTTTTTTGGTAAGAATTATAGTCAGTGAAGAAGCAACCTTGGAGAATTTTTATGTTTCTGCCTGGGATGGTCTTATCTCCTTGTTTCCTTGAGTCCAAACAGTGCTTTGCAAAGGCAGTCTGCGTTTGCTCTTCTTACTTACTCAGTAGATATCTTCCTTAAACACCCAGCCTGTGTTGCTGAATCAAATTCTATGACAGCCTAAGGAGTGATTTTACTAGTTTTCTAGAAAGTCCTTTGTATCTCCAAATAAACATAAAAAATTTGAAAAGCATTTAAAAAAGTACATAACAGTATTTTCTTCTGTGTAGTTTTAACAATTAAATAAAATTATGCGGGCATCCCTGGGTGGCTCAGTGGTTTAGCTCCTGCCTTCAGCCCAGGGCATGATCCTGGGGTCCTGGGATCAAGTCCTACATCGGGCTCCCTGCATGGAGCCTGCTTCTGTCTCTGTCTCTGTCTCTGTCTCTCTCTCTCTCTCTCTCTCTCTGTGTCTTCCATGAATAAATAAATAAAATCATAAATATGAATAAATGAATAAAATTATGCATCAAGCCAGTGTTTGAATTACCACAGTCCTTCGGCCTGAGGGCATGAGGCCAAATGATGAGTTGACTCTAAAAGGTCATGAGTTGGGGCACCTGGGTGGCTGGTTGAGCCTTTGGCTCAGATACTAATCCCAGGGTCCTGGGATGGAGTCCTGTATCATGTTCCCCGCAGGGGGCCTGCTTCTCCCTCTGCCTATATCTCTACCTCTCTCTGTGTGTCTCTCATGAAAAATTAAAATAAAATAAGATAAATAAATAAAATTTTTAAAATGTCGTTAGTTGCTCCTCAAATCAACTAGCGTACCTGAGTTTTAAATCCACAGGCTTGTCCGCCTATGCTCCAGATTCAAATATCTTACAGATTCCCCTAAACCATGACAACATAACTCAAATCCCATTCTTGGCAGTGGAAGCCTCTAGCACCGCACCACTGTTCCTGGAAGGGCAGTCACTTTTATAAACCATTTCAGCTTTCTGAAATCAGTGAGGCTGCTCCCTGCTCTGTCAATTTAATACGATTGACAGCTTAATTTTTTCATACTTTAATTGCTACAAATACACTATTGTATAGTCTATGTTTCTTTGTCTAGAAGGCATTTATGGGGATCCCTGGGTGGCGCAGTGGTTTGGCGCTTGCCTTTGGCCCAGGGCGCGATCCTGGAGACCCGGGATCAAATCCCACATCAGGCTCCCGGTGCATGGAGCCTGCTTCTCCCTCTGCCTATGTCTCTGCCTCTCTCTCTCTCTCTCTGTGACTATCATAAATAAATAAAAATTAAAAAAAAAATTAAAAAAAAAATTAGAAGGCATTTATGTAACCATCTGTCCTTTACCTTCTTGTAACAAGCAGAAATGTCTCTCCAATTTTCATCACTGGAAAAACTTTTTTTAATCCCCAAATGCCTTAGGTAAGAAAGAAGAAATCTGGATTATTGATGACTTCATTATTGATGGGAATAATCTAAACAACCCTCTGATGCTACTGGATACATTTGACTTTGGACCCAGAGAAGACAATTGGTTTTTCTATCCTGGTGGTAACATTGGTCTTTATTGCCCATATTCTTCAAAAGGAGCACCGTAAGTATTTAATTGAGGCACCAAAGTAAAACCATTGCTCTATACAAATCACAATCAACTTTTGCCCAATGGATTTCTTGTTGTTTTCTTACATAACAGCGAGGAAGATTCAGCTATGGTATTTGTTTCAAATGAAGTTGGTGAGCATTCCATTACCACTCGTGACCTGGATGTGAATGAGAACACCATCATACAATTTGAGGTACTTGACTTTATTCTATCAGAAATGCTTTAAATTTTATCTTGAACAAAAGCCAGGAAAGAGAAGGAAAATATCAGATAATTTCATGCATTATGACTTTCCATTTTTGTCCAAGGACAAAAGAGGTTTTACATCATAATTCATTTTTATTAGCAGAACCAATTGTCCTACTAAGGTTTATTTCTGAATCTTTGTCCTTTATTTATGACATAATCTCCCTACCTACTGTAATGGGAAGTTGTTGACATAAATTATTTTAAACATTATAAAAACAAAAAGGACCATACTATTCTAGTATTATTGTTGTCACAATTTTTATGTGTTACTTAAGACCCAGTCAATGTAACTACTGTTATACCATGCCAGCACATTTATATGATATTTATTATGGTGCTATGAAGTTTACAGATAAAATAACACGACACTACTTTCTATTATTTTTGTGTATTTCATTAATATTCATGACTTCTTATAATTTTGAAGAGAGCTAATTAATAATGTATAAAAGAAAACCTTTTTATGTATTTTGAAAACTTAGATAAAATCAGTCAGAACCAAGGGTGCATTGAGCCAGCATTCAGTAATATTAATTTTCAAAAACACTTGTTTCATAGCTGTGGTCTGTATCTACTTTTGAGAAAGCTTACAATAGTGCCTAACTGCATCAACAAAATTCAGAATATTTGTTTTAGATTAACTCTCCTGTAGCCTCTAAATTAGAGTTGTCTCTTCCATCTCAAAAGTCAGAGACCAGGGGTGTGTTGATGAAGTGTCTGCCTTCTGCTCAGGTCATGATCTCAGGATCCTGGTGTTGAGCCCTACGTTGGGCTCCCTGTTCAGTAGGGAATCTGCTCCTCCCACTCCCTCTGCCCCTACCCCTCGCTCGAGCTCTCTTGCTCACTCCCTCTCTCTCTCTCAAATAAATAAATAAAATCCTTAAAAAAAAGTCAGAGACCAAATAATGCTTTCATAGAGAAATTATTCTGTATCTATTTTCTAATATTTCTGTTATATTTTCTAATTTTATTTTAAGTTACTTAAATAATTTTCTATTATATTTTCTAAATGTATGCTTTAAATGTTAATTTAAAAAAATAATACCTGTGGTTTATTCTGTTATCAGAAGGATCTAGGTAGAAACAAATGCCTATAGTTGAAAAGTTTATCTAATGCTGATAGATTACTCATCAAAAGGTACAAGGTGTAAGTTCAACCACAAAAATTATAAATATAAATATGTCTGGTTACTGCAACAGCAAGAAAATGTTAATCTCAACTGCAAGAGGGGAAAACTGCTTGGAAAGAATTACTTGCATGTATTTAAGTTTTAGTTTATTTACCTGAAAGTATGGGAAAAGGAATGAAGTAGTTATTTCCCTGATGGCCTGGTTAAGAAAGTCTGAGAATGCTCTCCCTGTGCCATGGAAATAGTAACAATAATTGTTTTTGTTTTTGACAATAAGTATATTTGTTTTTGTCTTCATATTGAATAAATACTGAAGTTTTTTCACGTGCAAAACTTTGGGGATTATTTGGAAGGTCTCACAAGAAGGAAAACAGAAGTCTTTATTCCTAACAGAAGGACTGGGGAAAAAAAAAAAAAACTAATGGTTAGAAGTAAGGAAATAGTCTTTGTTACGATTTGCTTGGTTTGGCTATGAAAGTAGGCCAGAGGTAAAATTTGGAATCCATGCCAGTCCCTGCCTTATCCACTTCCTAGCTTTTTGTAAAATGAGGGGAAATAAATTTTTTATGAGGCCCTTTGAGGTTCTTTATGAAAAAATTATTCTTTGAAGGTAATATATGATATTACTCAGTTAGGCAAAACAGAATTTTATCGTTTTAAATATTTCAGCAAGACAGTTCCCAGGAAAATGGACTCTTGAGAAAATAATGAAGTGGTGAATCATTTCAAGGCTTGTTGCTCTGCAGTAATTTGTATCGTTTTTTTTTTCTTCTTCTTCTTCCCCAAGATCAATGTTGGATGCTCCACTGATAGCTCATCTACTGATCCGGTCAGACTTGAGTTTTCAAGGGACTTCGGGGCCACTTGGCACCTGCTGCTCCCCCTCTGCTACCACAGCAGCAGCCACATCAGCTCCCTGTGCTCCACTGAGCACCACCCAAGCAGCGCCTACTACCCAGGGACCACCCAGGGCTGGAGAAGGGAAGTCGTGCACTTTGGGAAGTTGCACCTTTGCGGGTGAGAGGAACTGCCAGCATTTTTCTCATTTGACCATTTTTTCCGTGATGTCATCATGGATGTGATACTTTCTTGGGGGCAACTTCTACCCTCCATTTCTTTCTCAGTTCTTGGCTTCAGCAGATCAGTGAATATTCCAAGGCATAGGACATAGATGACACATGACTCACTTTTAGTTTGAAGATAGATTTCTTTTCTTAATAAATTTATTTTATTCATGAAACAGAGACATAGGCAGAGGGAGAAGCAGGCTCCCCACAAGGAGCTTGATGAGGGACTTGATCCCAGGACCCCGGGATCAGAACCTGAGCCAAAGGCAAATGCCCAACCACTGAGCCACCCAGGCATCCCTAGTTTGAAAGTAGATTTAAGAGAGTACACTATGGACTGTACCCTGTAGTGGGCTTATATGCCCCAGGGGTCTTTATTAGATCAATTAGGAAGCAACAGAAATATGGTTTTCTCCTAATGTTGTAATCCACTCCCCTCTTGCCTGCTCCCACCTCCCAATATAAATGCAGTTAGAATTTTACAACTTGGGGATGCCTGGGTGGCTCAACGGTTGAGCGCCTGCCTGTGGCTCGGGTCGTGATCTCAGGATCCGGGATCGAGTTCTGCATCGGGCTCCCCGCAGAGAGTGCTTCTCCCTCTGCCTGTGTCTCTGCCTCTCTCTCTGTGTCTCTCGTAAATAAACAAAAATCTAGAAAAGCAAAAAAGAATTTTACAACTTGTAGACACCTACTGAGTCTCTTGTGTATGGAGAGGGCACAGCTGGAGGTAGGAAGAATATTCTAGGTGCCTCATAAAAAAATTGTTTCACACTCCCTGCCACCCAGGCATTTTTTTCAACCTCTCTCAGCGTTCTTGCTACATATATTTGACTCTTCTATTGAAAAGCTATCTGGAGATAAAGTAACTTCAATTCTAATAGAAATGAAATGAATAGTTCAAAAACTAAAACTAATAATATAAGTGAACAAAAAGAAGAAATCAACAAAGCGGCTTGCCTCAAAATTTGTCTTTTCTCTGAGAAGAAAGAACTTACTCTTTCAGGGTATGTCAAGAAAAGAAGAAAGTACTAATATACTTTCAAGATGGAAATAGATTTACATTCCCAACGTGAAACAGCATAATTAGAAGTCTTGGGTCTTCAAGCAAAACTATGAATACCTAGTATTTTTCCAAAAGGGTGATTGTGAATTTTCACAAGTCTGCATTCTCTTTGAACATAAATCCATTTGCTTCTCATCATATCATCAGCATAATTTTTATAATTTGATTGCTAAGGATTTGAATATTTTGATCTGTCAAGTATGTCATTTATTAATTAATTCTTGCTATTACACCATGATATTATCCCAATGGAAAATCCAACTATTAAAAACAAAAAGCATTACTAAGCAGGATGTCCTCCCGATTCTCTAGAAGATAGAGCTGACAATTCAGTCAGCATAACTAGAAAGCTGTTATTCCTGGGGGTGAGGAGGATTATCTATAGAAGAATAGGGCAGGGAGAAAGAGCTCAGGAAAAACTTTTTATCCAAGATCAATTGTAGTATTTAAAATCATATCTTGCAGGAAATAAAAGGGGCTTACCAAAAAGTGGGAGAACATACTGGAAGCATACTGGGGAATTTCATGGACCCCACTCAGAAAGTGTGAGGACCCCAGCAACAGAAGTGTGACCCTCATTTTTATCATGACTTTCACATCACTCAGCAAACTACAGCTCTCATGTGCCAGGAACTCTTAATTCCACATTTCTAGAAAAGATCTGAATCAGTCAGCTATAGCCAGAAAGCTGAGCTACGCAACAAAAGCCTAGCTGCCAAAAATCCATGCTTATGGGCAGTGTAGACAGGGAGAAAACCTACTAGCCAATCACATAGGCGTTTATGACCAAGATCGTGACGTTAATGGTATTGTTGAAAAGCATCCAGGTTTTCTTTTTAATGGACTTCTCATCCTCCTCTTGCTCAACTAAAAATTGGATTAACTAGGAAGCAACCCCAAAGATAGGTTGTAGGTCACAAGTTTACATTACTTTAACAACTGAGACTTGCTTCAGCAAGTTCCCACATGGAAACAATCCTATTTAAAGAAATAGGAAATAAGGTTGCAGGACAGTTGCTCTGGTGTCATGGAAACCACCTCACTTAGAAAGAATTGGTGATGTCCACAGGGCTGTGCTTACACATAAAGAAATACAATTTGGAAATCTGAACAAGAGAAATTATAAAGCAATATAATTTGAACATTAGGAATTTATATATTTTCATCTACTGCTATTGGGTGTCAGTTTATACCTCCTCCAATGATGAAAGTACAGAACCTAGAACATCATGTTATTTGTATTCCATATCCTTTTTATTTCTATAAAAAGAAAAGAAATCTGTTGAAGAGGCCTGCCCACTCTCGGAACAGTATAAACCTACCTTTCAGATTGCCTTCAACCATTTCTGCGAACAGAAGAATTTGCCTTAATAGTGTTGTCTGGTCCTTGTTTCAGGAAAAGAATTAGCACCCTTCTTAAAACCCACACAGGCATGAATTGCTGGAAGGCAAAAGTTAAATTTTCTCCAACTCAGTGAACCATTGCTTGGTTTGTATTCAACATGGTCCACAGTGACACTACAAGCTAGATGCTAAAAAATATATATAACCCAAATTTAAATTACCCTTTTTTGTGTACTTACTGGACACCAGGTACCAAAAAAGCATATGAAATGTCTTCAGCTGCAGAAATGACCATTTTTGCCCCAACCTATAGTCCATTCACATTTGAAGCATGAACTATTGAGTTTCCATAGAGTTTTACTCACATTACCTTTGTGTCCTTTTCGTCTGGAGTCTTTTTGTCTTTAAAACTTCCTAATTGCTTTTGCTTTATACAGTTTCATAATGAGTCAACCAAAACCCCTGTTTAATGAAAGCACTGTTATTTGCCTGAAATTTTAAGTTTATGTTTAAAAAACAGATCCTTTTGAATACCACTGGCTTGGGAGAACAGACATTCACCAGGGAGGGTGGCAATGAGAAATTTTCAAAATAAGATTTCAGCAGAAGGGAACCACAGTGAAACCAGACCCTTCAGCCCATTTATCATAGTTCTTGCAGTTTCTGAGTCAAGGCAGGTGAACAATAATAAATATCCAACCAAGGTGGTTCATTTGTATGCAGAACATTTGAATAAATAAGAAGTTCAAAAAAATCCATGTAGGCTTTTGTTCAAAGGAAAACTCTAGCCATTTCCCTCAGCTCAGCAGTCTGAAAGTTCAAAGGGTAGAAAGTGCTTCTTGCCAAGACTAAACTTTGACAAGTATTTGAAAATAAAATGTAATTATGAACTGGCATTTTGGGAGCAGCTCAGTATGGTTGGAGTCTTGATATAAACAATGAAGTTAGGGTTAAAATTATATATGGGAACTTGACTCCATCTGCTTTTACTATCTACTAAACTTTAGGAGCCTAATAAATACTTCTAAAATTGACTTCTAATTTCTGTTTCTCAAATTAATAAATTATTCTGAATTTGGTTCCTATGATAACTGAAAATGGGACAAATTCATAGGGTACAAAAACGAGTGCACATGCCATCTCTATATTCATCCCCTCAAAAATAAATCCAATTCAAATTCAAATAAATTTGAATTTAGTTTGGAATATAATAAAATAATACGAAACTATTTTGGACTACTACCTAAATAAGTAGATTATTTCCAAGAAGCTATCATCAACAATATGATAGGACAATTTAATTATATATAAAAGGGAAAACTGTCTTTGATTAAAAAGAGATTAATAAATAAGAGACATCTAACTGAAACAAATGTGATTTTGTCCCTCCTCTCTTTAAAATACTCTTGTGGGGCTCTCTGTTGCTATAGGACAAAATCAAAACAAAACAAAACCTTAATCTGGTCTTAAAGCTCTTCACAACAAATGACATACAACATTTATTGAGCATCTACTGTGTATGTTACACTGTTCCAGGCACCATGAAAGGGTCAAAGAAAAAAGAGGCATAGACATTGGCCTCTAGGAGCTCATAACCACTAGGGGAAATAGGTACACTTTTAAATATCTCCACCTGTGATAATTATAATAATAGAAATCCTATCAAAAATATGGAAGAGAGAAAGAAAGGAAGGAACTAGTTATTTCCCATATGACCCAGCAATTCCACTACCATTCTACCGCCAAAGAATTGAAAACATGTATTCAAGCAAATACTTGTACATCCATGTTTAGAGAAGCATAGTTCACAAAAGCCAAAAGGTAGAAACAAAAAGTGTCCATCAACTGATGACTGGACAAATAAAGTTGGTATACCCATATAATGGACTATTATTCAGTCATAAAAAGGAATGAAATCCTGATACTTGCAACCCCCGGGGTGAACCTTGGTAGCATTATGTTACAAGAACAAAGCCAGACACTAGATGTCACATATTGTATTTCATTTATGTGAGATATCTAATATAGAAAAACCCTTGTGGCAAACAGCTGATGAATGGTTGTCAGGGGCTGGAAGTAGGATGCTGTGGGGAGTAACTGCTTAATAGACACAAGGTTTTCTTTTGGGATGATGAAAATGTCTTAGAACTTGATAGAGGCGGTGGTTAGCTAACACTGTGAATGTGCTGCCACCCAGTTGTACTCTTTAAATGGCTACTGATTACTTTTATGTTATATGAATTTTACCTCAATTTATGAAGAAAAGGAGTAGCTATACAGAGTGTAGATAGTCAGAATAGAGAAAGTGTCACCAAAGGAGTCGATCTTGAAAAAAGTGGAGGGTCAGGTAGAATTTGACCTGGTGATGGGATTGGGAAGGGCTTACAGGAAGCAGATCATAATTGGCAAAATCCTAGAGACTGAGGAATGGAGTGTGTGTTCTTGGAATGTCAAATCGTATTTTCTACTTCTTGAGCATGGTGCAGAGGTAGTAACTGCCCACTGCTCATTGATCAGATATGCTTACATTGAAGCTGTGTTGTTCTGTTGATTGGATTTTTAAAGTGATGTACCACTTTTCCAGATCTGTGCGTTTCAGATGGTACCAAGGATTTTACCCTGCTGGCTCTCAGCCAGTGACATGGGCCATTGATAATGTCTATATCGGTCCCCAATGTGAAGAGATGTGCAACGGACATGGGAGTTGTATCAATGGAACCAAGTGTATATGTGACCCTGGCTACTCAGGTCCAACCTGTAAAATAAGCACCAAAAATCCTGACTTTCTCAAGGATGATTTTGAAGGTAATCTTTTAAAATAAATCCTATGTAGCTTTGTGAAGGAACTTACATACTTACTGTAATTTGTAATATAGAAGTAATCGTGAAGTTCTATTCTAACATTTCATTATTTATCCTTACAGTTAGGACCACCCATTCCTTCGTGTAGTTCTGAATTGTATAGGATTCCATTTTTGAACCAAGGGTCAATGAGAATGAGCAAGGCCATGGTTGAGAAAACTAAAGCTATTTTCGCTGCTTTTCTAACACATGTAATTTCTGATTAATAAAAATTTTAGAAACTGTCTCTACAGGGTTAATGTTAGGTAGAAAGAACAAGTTTCCAAAAATATAAATTCCTGTCATTGTTTATCATCAACTCCTTAAGCAGCCTCTCATCACTTTCTGTACCTCAGTTGTGTACCTAGAATCTAACATCATCGTGTATGACAATAATGTTATAGAAAAATGTACTTGGATATGTAGTCTGATAAAACAATGGAAAAATATTCTCCTAAGAGAAAGTCTTAAATGTAATAGCTATATGTGTTAAGATAGTGAGATCAAAAGATTGCTTTCTTTTTCCCAAGTTGTCTATAAAATTGTAATAATAATGTATTTATGATTTTAAGGTACAATTTAATATTAAATTTAGGTATATCAATACAACGGAGTATGATGCAGCCATAAAAAGGAATGAAATGCTGATTCATACTACAACATGTGATGAACCTAGAAAACTTAATGCCAAGTTAAAGGAGTCAGACACAGAAGGCTATATATATCATATGATTCTATGAAACATCCAAAATAGGCAAAGCCACAGAGACAGAAGGCAGATTTGTGGTTGCTAGGGGCTGGGGGAGGGGGAGTGACTGCTTAATGGGTATAAGGTTTCCCTCAAGGGTGACGAGAAAGTTCTGGAAGTAGGTAGTGGTGATGGTTGCACAAGAATGTGAATGTACTAAATACCACTGAGTTGTTCACTTTAAAATGTTGAAAGTGATCAATTTTATGTTGTGTACATTTTACCACAATCCAAAAGAACCCTAGATCTAAGATAAGTATCTGGAGAGATTTGTGAGCTGGTTTTGAAAGACATTTTTTTTATTTTATTTATCTATTCATGAGAAACAGAGACAGAGAGAGGCAGAGACACAGGCAGAGAGAGAAGCAGGCTCCATGCAGGGAGCCCGATGTGGGACTCGATCCTGGGTCTCCAGGATCACGCCCTGGGCTGAAGGCAGCACTAAACCACTGAGCCACCCGGGCTGCCCTTGAAAGACATATTTAATAGAAAATATTAAATTATGCTGTAACTTCTTCCATTAAAACTGTGTTTTAAAAAATACTTTATAAATACTTGCCTGACATGGTCCTGAGAGTAGCAAAGACACAATTCAGAGGCCAGTAGAAGAGCTACATTACCCTCTCTCACTTTTGGCTGGAATCAGTCTCTGACTAGCAGGTGTCATTTTCTGCAGTGTAGGAGCAGAAAGGAAGGATCCATCTAGCTGGGCCATAGCTACTTGGGAAAAGCCCCACCTCCCTTCTGTCGTATGAACCATTAAATTCTACAGCCAAGGGCAGCCCTGGTGGCCCAGCGGTTTGGCGCCACCTTCGACCTGGGGTATGATCCTGGAGACCCAGGATCAAGTCCCACGTCGGGCTCCCGGTGCATGGAGCCTGCTTCTCTCCCTCTGCCTGTGTCTCTGCCTCTCTCTCTGTGTGTCTGTCATGAATAAATAAATAAAATCTTTTTAAAAAAATTTCTACAGCCAAGGTTAAACCATTCAAACAAGCTAAACTGTTGAAGACACCTCTTATTCCAAAACCCATGACTCCAGTATTCGTAACTTTGTATTTTAAAACTGCATGAAGCACTTACCGTATTCCTTTTTTTTTTTTTTCCATATTCCTTTTTAAAAGAACATGACTCTATTTGGGGTCCTAGATAAATGACACTTACCACTTTTTTTTCAGGTCAGCTAGAATCTGATAGATTCTTATTAATGAGTGGTGGAAAGCCATCTCGGAAGTGTGGAATCCTTTCCAGTGGAAACAACCTCTTTTTCAATGAAGATGGCTTACGCATGTTGATGACACGTGATCTAGATTTATCACATGCTAGGTAAACATTTTTAGATGCTGTTGAGAAACCACGTCGTGATGTGCAGTAACAGAACATAATCAAATCAGAAGGAAGCAGACATCTCAAGGACAAGGCCTTCTGTTGGAAGGGCGAGCTTCCCTTATCTAAGACTCCCTTAAGACACAATTTCCATTCTAATTTCATTCTAAAACCAAAAGAGCTTTGTGAAATAAACTAGATCAGAAATGAAACATAGCTAAAGAGACAAAAATTAATATCAAGATCAGTGATACTTACAAGATGGTGACTAGAAAATGACAACGTTTAACTTCCTTTCACTTCAAGAAAATAATGTTACATCTTTTTTATACACCTTCTAGAGAATATTTTTCATGAGCACTTGGACTATGTAGAAAATTACCATGCTTAGTAGAAAGTTTAATTGAAATACAATACGTCCTCAAACTACCCACCATTAATTTTATATCCATTAGCAATTTAAGTTAAAAATATTTGAAATGTAGCCTTATTCTTCATAAACATTTCTTTCCAATGATTTGCTCATGCTTTCTAGGTACTCATTTTCTGATTTGAGCACAGCCTCTGAGAAACAAACATTTTAAACTGGCTCAGAGGATTATGTCCTGTCAAGATGTGTATCTCTTGATCATTTGACGAGCCAAAAACTTATCCAGGAAAATAAAGAAGACAACTTAACATGTGTAAAATGGAACCTTGACCTATTTTTGCAAGTGAACAAAGAAGGGGTGTTTCTGTTTTTTTGAAACATTTCAGAGTATCTCAAGATATATCTTAACATATTTATCCTCCTCTTTCACCTAAATCTTTCATTTATTGAATTATAAATTTGACCATGCTTTGTAAAAATACAATTCTGTGAGATAATAATTTTATAGTTATAGAAAGCAAAATTTTATTTTTCCTCATCCTATTTTAATGCAAGTGGTTTAATTTGGTGCTCTTTATTTCAGATTTATCATTGGCAGCTGAGTTCTCTAATTTAGAAATTATTGGGTTTTTCTAAATATAAATAGATGTGGATTTATAAATAGATGTGGATTTCTGATGTGGATTTATCCATAACTAAGTTATATAAACATTTCCCAATACAAGTAGACAATAGGCTAAAAGGTTTTTTCCATAAATGGTTATTGTTTGTATACATATCAACATCACTAGGCACTATGTATTTTTTTCATTAATCTAATGTTAAAAGCTCCATTATTTATCTCATCTCAGTACCATGCTGTGTAGGATTTGCATATATTGACCTCAAAATGCTCCATGTAAAATCCCAATTTTCTCGGGGTTATAAGATAAATGAATGCCTAGTTAATGGAGATGGGGGAGGGGAGGAACCCATGAAGAATGCATGGTTTTATATACGGAAGTGATAACTTTTATTATAAGTCCCAATATGCTCCCTATGTTTGACACACATACATAATTGGGTGTATGTGCTGGGTTACACATGAAATTTATTCCGCATTACCAGCTAGCACAACGGCCAGACCAGGCACCAGCAGCTTGCCTGCCAAAGATAACATGTGAGCTAGTTTTCATTGGCACCCCAGCTGGTTGCTGCCACTCTGTCCACCTCGCTGCCAGCTGGGAAGGCTGCCACTGGCTGAACGCCACAGTTCTCGATGGCCTGTATCATCCGTCCCAGACCCAGCAATAGTCAGAGGCTGGCACAGCCCACCATCACCACCACTCCACACTCATGCTTCCCTGCCCCTGGCACAAAAACCAGAAAAGAGGCCCAGGCTTGACACACCTCTTCCAAAAGATTCCTGGCCTTTCACAAAGAGGTGCTACAACTGCAGAATCTCAATGTGTCTCCCAAAACCAGTAGTACGAGATCTGAAAAGCTACTGGTAAAACCTGGGAATGGACGATTTTGCCAATTAATGGCACAAGCTGTATTCATAACATTTTCCCAGTTGCAGATACTAAAGGGCAAATTCATCTTAAATAGATAGATGACAATACACACTCCCAAACTTGGAGAGTCTTTGGACCCTTCTCATCTTCTAGAATAGCCAAGGAGTACAGTGGACACTCAGTTCCCTCAGACTCTCCCGTGTGGAGGGGTACAAAATGTGAAAATGGGTACAGAATTGCCTTTTTTTCAGACTTCACATTTTATTAACTCCCTTACATTAAGAAAGGAAAATTGGGCTTTGAAACGATTGCTTTGGATATTCATTAAGTCATCATATTCCTAAAAGCCATGCATTCCCCCCCTGACCCTTTTGAGAATAGCATGAATTTCTCACTGAAGTAAAAAAAAAAAAGTCTACAATAAATCTTACTCATGGCAGATTTGTGCAGTTCTTCATGAGACTAGGATGTGGTAAGGGTGTTCCTGACCCCAGGAGCCAGCCTGTGCTTCTACAGTATTCACTCAATGGCGGCCTCTCATGGAGTCTCCTTCAAGAGTTCCTTTTCAGCAACTCGAGCAACGTGGGCAGGTACATTGCCCTGGAGATACCCTTGAAAGCACGTTCGGCTTCTACTCGCCTCCGCTGGTGGCAACCATCTGAAAATGGGCACTTCTACAGTCCCTGGGTAATCGACCAGGTCAGTCCATTCGGGATTAACTATTACAATTTTTGGCACTGGCGCTGCGTGCAGCCTAGCTAGCGTTCAGTCCGGCCCTCTCTCTCAGGAGAGGAAGCCCAGCACCCACGATTGAATGACTTGCCCAAAGGCACACAGCTAGATTAGATATGGCATTTAGCTTCCTTTCCTTCTCTTTTCCTTCAATTGCCTGAGCCTATAAAAACAAACGACAACAGAAGGCCCAGGTCCTGCTCATAGAGAAATCAGCCATATGGGTAGAGGGACTTTTTCAAGCGTGATGCGAGGTTATAATTCTCTGAAAAGGAAAATGTGCAAATTAGCATTGGTACCACATGCAGTAGCTTCCAAATCCTCTTTTCTAGCCTTTGAAGAAGAAATAAATAAATCTTCCTAATATCCTTATGGACAGTTCTAAAGGATCTTCATACATAATAAAATGCGTATCAAATAGAACTCAAAGAACCTGTTAACAAACGGTTGAATCCATGCAAAGAACTGGAACTGAAATGCCTTAGGATACAACTGTCCTTAAATAGAAATTTCACATGGAAAATAATCACATGTAAGCCAAATTTTGCTTTCCCAGCTTGGGCGCATGTAGTTCCCAAAGGCACAATTTGGCCCATGAAGGCTGTGAATGGTTTTGTCAATACTTCGATTTGTTTTCTGTAGCTTCTTGCCAGATGGGCAAGCAGACCACATAAACAAAAACATTCTGAAAGGCCCCAAACAGTATGCTTGCCATGTGATGCCAGTTTTGAGCAATCTGACAGCCAAAAACAAACAGAAAGATTGAACTCTCTCAGATTTTGAAACCATATTGAAAATTTGTTTTCTTAAAAATACATTTCAGATTCTTATTGGAGGAAACATTTCTGGCAATACAGTCTTGGAGGATGATTTCACAACCCTGGACAGTAGGAAATGGCTACTTCACCCAGGAGGCACCAAGATGCCTGTGTGTGGCTCTACTGGTGATGCCCTGGTCTTCATTGAAAAGGCCAGTACCCGCTATGTGGTCACCACAGACATTGCTGTGAATGAGGATTCATTTCTACAGATAGATTTTGCTGCCTCCTGCTCAGTCACCGACTCCTGTTATGGTAAATATTCTGTGTTCAGGTAGAGGGACAGATGTGTAAATGGGCATCTATGGCACCTCTGACAAGTCTGTAAGTGAAACAAAAGTGCATGTGAGTCAAACCATAATCACATTCTTGAAAATGTTGTTGGATACATTAAATTTTAGAAGTCGTTTTTTTAAAGCATCAGAATGTGAGCTTATTTTTAAGTATATGTACAATGAAGACTTTTTTACATATGAATAATAACCCCTAATTTATCTCTTTTTGAAAAGTCCAGATTTTTGTTTACTATCAGATTTGCAGAATTAGGGGCTCTCATCACATAGAGAATGCCAGAATAAGCATTAGGCATAGGCAATAGGCAAATTTACACTTAAATTTGCGTAGACATGGGTTTTAATTCATAGGGCTTTAGATTAGCCCAGTTACTGTCTTCTTTCCAGTCCCCTAGGAATCATGAAATTTTGTTGTTCCCATGTTGCCTTATACTTTTTGCCATTCTGGTGATAACATATTCTAGGCTACTCTTATTGTGACCAATTTGCATTCTCTAGGTTTTGGACACCCATTCTCACATATACCTTGCAGGCACACATGTACACACACACATACACACACGAACATAGACACACCTATCTGGGGAGATTAAAAAAAAAAAAAACTGACATCACTGCATACTTGGATCCTTCACTCTAACTTGCAAGCCTGTCAGGATTCTGAGGATCTTCTGGTCCTTTACCCCATATCATTCTCATCCAAGAGATACAAACTAGAATGTTCACAAGGACCTTGTTCTGTCTTAGATTGTAGGGGGCCAACATTTTTTTTTGTATTTTTTTTATTGGGAGTTCAATTTGCCAACATATAGTATAACACCCAGTGCTCATTCCGTCAAGTGCCACAGGGGGCTGATATTTGATGAATGTGGTTACTTCAAAGGTCTTGGAAAAATCCAGATTTTTCATATTTCCCTTAGTTTGAATTTAATGGACATATCTTTGGGGGAATCCGGAATCTACCTCAGATTCAATCAGTCAACACTAAATAGTCAGTAGGGGTTAAACTTGGAAAAATATAAGGTACATAATCTGTCTTCAACGGGTCTAGTTAAGGGGATACTTCAAAAAGTTAGAGTCCAATAAATGACTAAATCAAGTGCGATATGGATTGGTACTGATGTGAAATGTAATGAAAGCTCCAGGGAGAGTGAGATGACCAATGGATGGCCAATCCAAGGATTTGGGGAAGATTTCACAAAGAAGCTTAGTCTTAAATGATGATTGAAATGCATTTGAAGGGTGAATGGAAAAGAAAGGACATCCCAAGCTAGGCTCACAGCATAAGCAAAGAAGCAGAGGTGGGACCTCCTAGTCCGTAAAGAAAACCATGAGCAGACCAGCCTCAACAGGGAATATTTGCATCTGGTAGAGAAGAGAAGAGTGCTGATTTTGAAAATAGTTTGGGTCCTAGGTACCTATTTCCTCAGTAGCATAGGAAAGTGATGAGAACCCAAGGAGATAAGTTATGACACGGTAGGCCTGCAGTAGCACCAGTACTGCCACTCTGCCCTCATAAGCTCAGTCCTGTGTACTTTCTACTGCAGCCTGGTGCAACCTTTTGAGAAAGATTGAACTGAAAGATCAGAGAAGAAAGTGGATAAGCAGAGTTGGCAACTAAGGAAGGAGAGCCTTACAAGGCACACACAAGAATCTGTGCTTGACAAGGACATGAATAAAAGGGTACAAGTGCAAGGGAGTGACATGGTATGTTTTAGGGAGATTTGGCCAGGAGCAGATGAAGATGGGTAGGGAAGAATCCAAATAAGACTCAGTGGTAATCTCTGTAGAAGGTGATAAAGTCACCTATGCGGTGTGAAGAGAAACGGGAACAATAAAATTGATATGAGACAGTGCAAGCAAAAAGAAGCAGCAAATCTCAAAACCAGGTGACAGTTTGAACATTGAGAGTAAAGAAGAGAGAAGAGTAAAATTTCTAAAATATTTTCTGAATTTTGAACCCAGAAAACCAGTGCAAAAGTATTGCCATTGATAGAGTTTGGTAGTTAAGAAGATATGTTTATTTATAAGGGAAAATGGTGAGTTGTTCTTTAGTTTGGGTGGAAGCAGCTTTAAGTGGAGATACCCTTGAGCGAGGAGGATTTACAATATAAAAAGCAGGAACTTTGTCTAAACTGTGCATCACAATATGCCAACATCCGGTGCCATGCCAGGCTGAGTAAACATTTATTGAATTAAGGAAATTAATTGGAGACATAAAATTGGCAGATCTGGGCACAGAGATAATAGTTGAAGCCCAAGGAGTATACACATAGAATAGAAGGCCAGAAAGGGAGTTTGGACGAATGCCCATAGCTGGGTTAGTTAGCACAGGAGTCAGAGGAAAAGTAAGACAGAAGATTCAGAATAATGTCCTCCAAAAGAAAAGAAAGTTTCAAGAATCAGGGAATAATCAATAATGTCCAGTGCTGTAGGAAGGACAAGAACAATGAAGACGGAGATGGACCGCAGTATTTAACTAGAAAGGGTTGCTGGGAACCATACTGCAGTGAGTGGTCCCACGCTGGCTGCGCATGAGAATCACCTGGGGAGCAGTAAAGCTCAAAACGCCTTGGCTGCGCCCCAGAAGAGTGAAATCACAATCCCTGGGGGTGGGACCCTGGCATGAGTGGTTTCTGAAGGTACCCAGGTGATGTCAGTGTACAGCCAAGATTGAGAATCACGACTTTAGAGAAAGCAATTTCAATTTCTTGGGCCCCAAGCAGTTTATAAAGACTTAAGCAGGAAATAAAGAGGAATATGAAACCTAGGTTGTAAGTTGGATTTTTCAGAAGAAGCAAAAGAAAGAAATATCTTTTTGCAGACCCACAGCCTGATGCACGCTTTGGCACAAATTGCATGGACTTCAGCTACCTCCTCATACCTCTCTGACTCCCCAGTATATTCCACAACACAGTAGAGCAGGATATGTGAGAAAAGAGATTTTGCCATTTTTAAGAAGATTTGCCTATAGCAGGAGTAAAATTGGCATTGTTGGTCAGGATCCCTGTAGAATGGTCAAATTTTTAGAAAGTTGCTCAATTTTTTAAACTAAAAAGTAATCATTAAAATATATGGTCATGATGTTTGTGTTTGCATGTTAACCATGAAATAAATAGTATATTTAAAATAAATAAATAGTATATTTATTATAGGACATATATATAATTTGCATAATTTTATAATATACTGTAACTATTAAACAATAAATATATATTATGGCTATTATTACTATTGCTTTAACCCCATATGAACAATGGTTTTGTTATGATTGTTCCAAAATCATATATTGTTTCTCAGTATACAGAGTGACTCAGGAGAATTTACTTTATGTTTCACTTGACCATAGCCTCTCAAAAGAAAAATTATTTTAATCTGGAAAGTGAAAAATAATAACTAGTATTGTGCAGAAGGAAAAATCAAACCAAGAAACATTTCAAAATAAGAAACATAAATAGGAGGGAAAAATCAAATTGACGTTTGAACTGAAACATAAAAAAACATAAGTAATTATGGTTCCGGGGTCTACAAACATGTATTGCTAATCAGAATGTTTCCTGTTCCAGCTATTGAATTGGAATACTCAGTAGATCTTGGATTATCATGGCACCCATTGGTAAGGGACTGTCTACCTACCAATGTTGAATGCAGTCGATATCACCTACAGCGGATCCTGGTGTCAGACACCTTCAACAAATGGACCAGAATCACCCTGCCTCTCCCTCATTATACCAGGTATGGATGCTTCTGCATGTAGTGAACCCAAATTTGATATACTTTGGCATTTTATATTCAACACCAATTCAATTCAATATATATCAATATCTTATATTGATATAATTTGGCATTATAATTTGGATTTTAGGACAAGTTTAAATGAGATCCATGCCATTTTGTTACCTGTTGATGATATTGCCAGGCATGAGTTACTAAGGTGCTCTTAATAAGCAAAACAGGGCACCTGGCTGGCTTAGTCAGTAAAGCATGTGATCTTGATCTCAGGGTTGTGAGTTTGAGCCCTACTTTAGGCATAGAGTTTACTTTTTAAAAAAATAAGCAAGATAGGAGGTACCTGGCTGGCTCAGTCAGTGGACTATGCACCTTTTAATCTCAGGGTCATGAGTCCTAGCCCCACACTGGGCATAGAGCTTTCTTTAAAAAAACAAACAAACAAAAAAACAAAACAAAATACAAGGCCTCTGGCTGGCTTGGTTGGAGAGCATGCAACTCTTGATCTTGGGGTCAGGAGTTTTGAGTCCCATGTTGGATGTAGAGATTACTTAAATAAATAAATAATTTTAAAAATTATTTTTAGAAAAAGGCAAAGTAGAAACCAGTTTTTGTGGTGACATTTTTCTGTGTTTTCCCAAAAGCCAGGCCTATCCTGACTTTGATTTAGAGCTAATATTTTGAAAGAATGGTGTATGCAAGAAAACAGTGGCTGAATCAGTGAGATTCTCAACTTGATTCACTTAAATTTAAAACAGGCACATTGTATGAAGAATAGATTTAAGCAGAATCTACTTTATATTCAGTCAGACTACTATAGTTATAGCACTGAGTGGTGTCATATCAATAGATATAGCAGATAAATGTGTATTAAAATTATTGTCTGCTTTTGAAATTTTATTTCAAATACTATCTTGAGAATTATCACCTGGAGCATTCTTTTATATGAAAAACAATTATGAATGAATCATTCATTGTGCCTATAGGAAATCATGGTGGCTTAATAAAATTGTCTGGTAAATGCTTTATTTGAGTAAAACAGAGAATTCACCTTGCCTGATGGGTGGGGTTAATGACCCTCTCTCTTTTCACTAAAGTAGATGGTAATCATAGGAAAGCTTTAAAATCTTGATGGGAATTCCCGTTCCCTCAAAAAAAAAAAAAAGAAAGAAAGAAAGAAATGGTAATCAGTTGTTGCCGTTAAGAGAGAAGCAAAGCAACCAGTGCAACCATGTGGAACAGAAGTTATAGTTTGGGCTCATTATCGTTCACTTGCCTCCCCACAAATGAAGAATGAATAAATCTTCCTAGCAAACGATCATAAAATTCAACTATTCATCTAGGATAGAACTTTTCTTGGGATTATCATAAATGGGATGGTTTCAGTTACTAACAGCCTAGGGCTCCTCTACAATTGCTGTCTCAGAGGTACAAGACTATATTAACTGTCAGTAGAGTTGCCAAGTTTAAATGAGATACGTGAGATTTTGTTGCTCATTAAAGGTATTGCCATGCATGAATTATTAAGGCTATCTTAATAAGTAAAATAGAAAAAAACTCCATTAAGGCAGTAGTCTTTTAAGGCTTTATGAATTCTGTGAATTATTATCCAGCTACTTGGTAGCATTTTGCAAATAAATGACACCTAAGATTTATTCCAGCTAGTCATTATACCCTTGAGTCTTCTATTCAAGAAAGGTAATTATTCTTCATCTTTTAATCTATCTTTTAATTGTCTTTGGTGCATACCCATAAGAATTTTGACCCTTTCAAATGACATTTGAAAAATCTGATGAGCATCCATTTCTTCTCGTTATCATATTGAAAATATGCAGTTTGTTCATTGTACTACCCTCAAAGCCCATGTTACACAATGGTCTTAAAGGTGACGCTGCCCTATAATAAGGCCGTCTGGATAATTCAGAAAAGAAATGTACACGATGGAGTGCAAGCCAGACCTACCTCTTATTGTGCTCTGCCATATGTCAGAGATCATTAGAACAATGTGCCAGACTCAGAGCATTCTGTCTAAAACACAAGTTAACATATCTATACAGTATCTGCTCTTATGTCCAATTACTTTTTAAATATGGCATTTCCTTCTTTGAGTTGAACTCTCAGCCTCAACATCTGCAAAGTATTGAGATATTCTGTCCACTAAGATTGAGAATTTGTTTGTAGTTCTTCACTATAAACAAACATGATGTTGATGACTTAAAGCCATGTGCTAAGTAGAGGTGAGTAGTGACTGTGATGATGTGCCGATGGTAGATTTGTCCACTCATTCACTTATCATAGGACCACAAGGCTAGGATCTCAGTATTGTTGGCACAGTGCTAGTAAGAGTCAGCTGAGGTCGATTATCTTCAAACTCATATCAAACCATTACCCAAACTAAAATGGCCAGTAATTATCAGTAGAGATTATTCCTTCATTTGGTCATCCATTAAACAAACATTTTTTAAATCTTTAATTATATGCTAGGTATGTGTGAAGGGCTGAACTTATCCTTGCCTCAACAGACTTTTAGTGCAGTGGGGGAGAGAACTATTAACCAGAAATCACCAGTAATCACATAAGTAAATAAAAAATTTGACTGTGGTAAGTGATGGAAGACAGTTTCATGATGTCAACATATTACATGTCCTGGGAAAATCTGTCTCGATCAAGGAACACTTTCTGGAGGAAAGCACAATTGAAGTAAGAAATAAAGGATGGTTAGGAGTTAAGTAGGGTAAAAGTAGGGGAAATGGTGTTCCAGGCAAGGAAAACAGCCTATTGTATGAGGTAGCAGGTAAATCTGAGATACTGAAAGAATAGATCTGACTTAGAAAGTGGAGTGAGTTGGAGTCAGACCATGAAGAATATTGTAGGTTGTACTGAAAATTTGGGTATATGTTGAGGTGTCTGGGTGGCTCAGTCAGTTAAGCTTCTGCTTTGGCTCAAGTTATGATCTTGAGGTCCTGGGATTGAGCCCCATGTGAGCCCCCCAGCCCCTTGAGAGCCCTGCATCCTTGGGAGTCCTCTTCTCCCTCTCCCTTTGTGCTCTGTTCCTCTCCCTCTGTGTGTATTCAATATCTCTCTCTCTCTCTCTCTCTCTCTCTCTCTCAAATAAATAAAATCTTTTAAAAAAAATTTTAATATTTGGGGATACATCATATAATTACTTTGACACCTGCTAAAGTGCTCAGGAATTGGGGGACATGCTCAGATTTGCGTCAGAAAAGCTTATTCTAACTGGAAAACAAATTGGGGAGGATAAGAGTAGCTGGAAGGAGACTCAAAGAGGCAGTGAGAGCTGGTAGCTTGGACTAAGCTGCAGGAGACATGAAGAGAAGTAGAGAAATTCAAGAGAAATGTCAGCAATAAAATTGGGTTTAATGGTGAAATGGACAAAGGAAGGTGAAGGAAGGGGCAATGCTGAAGATGACTCTGGTTTCTGAGGAACTGAAGAACTGAATGGTTGCTCGTGCACTTCACTGGGCAGGGACACACTGAAGCTGAACACAAAAGACATCACACTGTGCTCCAGACATTTCTACATTAGAACCTAATTAGCTGATTCAGTTCAATCTTACTGGAAATTTTTTTTAATGAATGGAAATCATTGTGGTTTCGTGGAGAGTTCCAGCTTTTAAATCCTGTGAACTCTGAAGCAAGTCATTCTATGTATCAAAGCTGCAGAGTCCACATGTGAAAAACAAGACTTTTTGCCATATAAAAAAACCTAATAAGTATGCATGGAAGAGCTTGGGACCCTGTGAACTTTTATAACATGTAAATCATTTTTACATTTATGAGTTAACAGCATCATCCCACTTGTGATTATCACACTTCATCTTGAGGCAAGCTAAGAAGTCTTCCTAAGCTCGCTTAACAAGAGCAAGCCCATGGTAATGGTAGGACACTGTCTTAAGCTCCTGCCCTGGAGGAGGTTACCATCTGGTTGGGGAAGAATAAACAACATAAAAATAAAATATCCTGTATGTAATTGAGATCTTCAATGAGGAATGGGTTAGAAATTGCCACAGGTACTGGGAGACAGTGTTGAATGCCAGAGTTAAAGAGAATTTCATGGAAAAGATGGGCCCTAGTTGACTCATAGGATAGCTAGGAATTAGGTAGATAAGGAGATAAACATTCTAAATTAGGGAGACAGGGGGCATCTGGGTGGTTTAGCAGTTCAGAATCTGCCTTTGGCTCAGGTCATGATTCTGGGGCCCTGGGATCGAGTCTGGCATCAGGCTCCCCATGGGGAGCCTGTGTCTCCCTCTGCCTATGTCTCTGCCTCTCTCTCTCTCTCTCTCTCTCTCTCTCTCTCTTTCTCTCATAAATAAATAAACAAAATCTTTTTTATAAAAATGTAAATAAATAAATTAGGGAGATGGTGTGAACAGGACCCATGAACCTGGGAAGAGCCCAGGAGTTGCTGATGAAGACAGAGGGCTCCTAGCTGGAAGCTAGGGGAAGTTGTTTGTTGGTGGAGTTGGCTCAGCTTTTCGTAGTACTCGAGCAAGGCAGAGAGTTTAGACTTGTTGGAAAGATGAACCATGGTGGATTTTGAACTGAGAATATTCTTCCAGGAAAAACAATTGAGAGAACAGAGAGGCTCAAGTAAGAGAAACTGGCAAAGGCGTTGTGCTAATAACCTTAGGTGAAGTGACAAGGGTCTGGACTACAGCTAACAAGGAGGGGATAAGACAGATATTACAGGACATTTCCATGAGAGAATTGGTTAAACTCACTAGTTTCTTCTCCACTGCACACATCAAGAGATGACTCTAAAGTTTGAAGCCCAAGAGAGTGGGAAGGAAAGCAACCGTTGACTCCAGGAGGGACGATGTGGCAAACTCAACCAGATGATGCTGAATTCAATGTGATGACTGGAAATACAAATGAGGGCATCCATATGACAGAGATGTGAAGGTCAGAGCCCTGGGAGAGATGATTGACTTTGGAGGCATGAGCATAGAGGTGAGAGGCAATGCTGTAAAACTGTCAGCGCTGTAAAACTGTCAGCACTGTAAAACTGTCCTGTGGAGGGCACTTACAAAGAAAAGACCGGATCCTTAAATCTAATAAAAGAATGAGTGGAAATAATTATTGAAGAAACAGTGAGGATGCAATCAGGGAGGAAGAAGGAGAATCAGAAGAACATGGTATCCAAAACCAAGTGAGACTAGAGTGTCAGCCAGGAAGAGGTGGCCATCAGTGACATAGACTGAGACGGATGAAGAAAAAAGTTTTGCAACAAATTCACTAGATTTTTCAGTAAGGAGATAGTGACCTTCAAAAGAACAGTTTCAGTAAGATACTGGAAATAAATAAACAGCTTGCCCAGCCCCAGAACCCATGGGCTTAACCACTATATTAGTCCTACATTTTTATCGCTTGCCGAAGAGATATGGTCCTGGAAGAAAGAGGAAGGGGGAATGCAAGAGATCTTAAGAAAGGCTGAAAAAAATACAAAGATGACAAAATCAATTTCATTGCCCCTAATCTGAATCTGCCTCCTCCTACTCACTAACCCCAGATCTAAAAATAACAGGTGGCTCAAGTAGCCTGGGTTCTTGAAATGTCACCTGAGAACCAGGGTGAGTCAACGGAAGGGCAGGTAACTCAAATCCACTGAGAAAGGGGGAGACCGGTGCTGCCCCTGGAAGGCTCAGGTGTGACTTGGCTATTTTAAGTCACAGTTTGAAGATGATCCATTCCCTCCTACCAGCCCTAATGACTTGGCTGATACCACATCTTTAAAGATTAACTACATTCTGGAAGCCAGGTGGTTTTAGCCACAGCATGGATGCTACTTCACGTTTACAGGAAGTTTACAGGAAAAGTGATAAGCACAGAAAGCACAAGAAGATTGTGGAAGGATTGGGATAATGGAATGGGATTGGGTTTACCTTTTTGCAGGTAAACAGATTTAGGGAGAGAGGATATGCCTCCATAATGATCCCCACTATAACTACTAACGAAAGATCCGATGCTAAGGAAACTGAATAGATGCAGTATTTATTGGGTTTTCATGGAGGGATATTCAAGGGAATTGCTAGTTCATTTTTTAAAGGAGAAATCCTGAAAACTTGCTTTGGTACTATTTATCTCCACTGTTACTTCCAGTTTTCCAGTATCTTTTAAAAGACTTTTTGCAAGCATTTATATTACTGAATATCTTATTAAAAATTTTCAATCAGGTCAAGGAAGCCTTGGACTTCTCTTACATTACCATTTCTTCATGCGTCATTTTGATACTTTGAACATCATTGCTCTTACTTTACTAAATTCATGTTGGTCTTTCAGGACAACAGAACATAAAATAATTTTGTCTGGTGTAAACCATGGTACTATGGATTTTCACGTACTGAATATATTAATACTTTTGCTTTATATTAAGACACATAAAATCTATTTCCATTTCCACTACACTGGAAAATAAAACTACTCACAACTCTGCATTCCAACTAAGGTTTCTCAGTTGTCAACCTTGTTGCCAAAGTTTTACTAGAGAACTTGAGATTTGGCTGCTTTTGTACACATTGCTATGTATGGATTCTTAAGATTGCTTTAACAATTAAATATAGGTCATTCTCCATTGAGAAGGCATTTTTAAAATTATAGGAAATTCCTTTTATTTGAAGGATGGTCCAATGTATTTGATGCTCTCAGTAGGCCTACTTGGAACACTGTAGTTTTTTTATCATTACTAATTGTAATTATCAGCAAAAATAATAAATCCTTATTTTACCAAAACAAGGATAACCATTTTCTTTTCTTTGTAATCCTCAAATTAAAATTTTACTCTGAGTTTAAAGGGACCACAGATTATTTTTGACTCACATTTATCTATTTAAAATCCAAAGGTACAAAATTTAAGAAAATAGCAAACTGTATTTCAATATGATCATCACCCAGCTTCAACTATTGTTGGTTTATGACCAACTCCGTTTCTTCAATAGCACCACTAACTCTGGACCCCATATTTTGAAGCAATTCCCAGGCATTTCAACTATAAATACTTTAGTATGTATCTCTAAAAGAGGACTTTATTTTTTTTAAGATTTTATTTATTCATTCATGAGAGACACAGAGAGAGAGAGAGACAGAGACACAGGCAGAGGGAGAAGCAGGCTCCATGCAGGGAGCCCGACATGGGACTTGATCCCAGTCTCCAGGATCATGCTCTGAGCCAAAGGCAGATGCTCAACCCCTGAGCCACCCAGGCATCCCTAAAAGAGGACTTTAAAAAACATAATTGTGATCCCATCTAAAAAGTAATGGAAATTTCTTATTTAATATTTTCTTATTCAATATTTACTTAGCATCAGTATTCGAATATCCCTGTTTGTTTCATAAAACATTTTACCATTTTTTTCATATTAGGATACAAAGCAATATAATTGGTTGACATCTTTCTTAAGTCTTCTGTAACCATGAGGTCTCCCTGTTTACCTTTTCAGATGAGGACTTAGACACAGAGAAGTTTTATGATTTTCCCCACAGGCACATAGTTGGTGGCTGAAGCAGGATTGTACAAAAGTTCTCCATTTGTTCTCTATCAAGGAAGGAATAAAGGTCATGTGGGTGGCTTGTTTAAACTCTTCTATTGCTAACTCTGTACTGTGCTTTCCACTCTAGTTCCAGAGAGGTATCATGAAGTATCTAGGTCACCTTCTAAGGATACCTTACCTTTATCACATTTGTTTGGGGGTCATAACCTATGGTCCAAATGCTTTCTTCTCTCATTCCAGTATTCAAACCCCAGTGTTTTGTAAGAAATTTAGAAGAAAGGATAATTGAATGATATTATATATATATATTCTTTAGTGGACAGATTAATGTTACCTAAAAATCCCAAAATGTTACAGTCGTTTAGTGTCCTACAAATCCCTAGTGTTAATTATAATCACTAAGAGAATTTTCTACCAAAAGATTTGGGATGCCTAAATTAAGTACCCCCAACTAGCTGCCAAATCAATAGTCTTTCAGCCTTTACCTGCCATTCAAGATGACCAAAGTTCTCAGTAACACATCAGCTCCAGCAGGAGATAATTGTTTGAAAACCAGTTCTAAACTAAGAATCTATAGAGGCCCCTCTTCTTGAATGGCAATCCTTACTCCTATGAAATGAGTCAATTGTACAAAGCAGTTTCTAAGAGCCATCCTCTCATTTCACCCCAAAATTCAACTTCCTTCTTTTGTTCATAGTTCAGTGTCTTCTTCATGAGGATCTCCCCTGGGAGAGGGTCTTTGTGTCCGCTGGCAGATGGCTCATCCCTGTAGAGCCCCTCGCCTTAAGTAAATCATTCACGCACCTGGTACCAATGCTCAGGCCTCCTCTCTAGAGCCCACTTTTTCTCTAGCTCTTATCTGTAGGTCATGAGCTGTGACCCATGGGTCCACTCTGTTCAGGTGAGCTGATCTATGCTTCCTCCCAGGTACACACATATGAGTGGGATTGCTGGGTTCTATGGTGACTCTGTGTTCAACATTTTGAAAAACAAACAACCTGTTCACAGCAGCCATACCAGTTTACATTCCCACCAGCAGTATATGAAGGTTCAGATTTCTCCACATCCTTGCCAACACTGTTATTGCTATCTCTTTTTGTTATTATTATAGCCACCTAGTGGGTATGAAGTTGCATCTCATTTTGGTTTTGATTTCCATTATTCTAATAACTAATGATAATGAACATCTTTTCATCCACTTATCAGCCATTTATAACTCTCCCTTGGAATATTCTCTATTTTTGTCTAACAGAAAAATAGGCTCATGGAGGAAATTTTTTTCTAATATAAAGGCAGGGCCTTTGCTACCAGGGGAAATATAGGACACACTTTGAAGCTAGGTGCATTGCAGAGCTTCTAACTAAATACAGAGGGCCAAGGGCTTCAGCTGTGACATTCACTTGTGGAAGTCAAGATAGATAGACTCGTGTGTACACACAGCAGTGATGCATACAGTCTCCCATAGCTAAACAGCTGCTCATACTTAGGAGTTACAGTAAGGATAGGATGATTTTGTAAAGGTTGAGATAGTTTTGAAGGGTTTACTCATTGAGAATATATTGTAGTAACAAACCAAGAGATTTTTGCCTTCTCTCAGTTGTGTGAGTGAATCAAGGTGACTTAGGACACTGGGCTTCAACGTCTTCATAGGGAGTAAGAGAGTTGGCTATATTTACTAGTCCTGAATATTTTATGTGTTTCTGAGAGTAAAGAAAACATCAAGGAAGAGTGTAGGGGTTCTTTAAAAATTCTGCCTGGTTCTTATCAAAGGTCTTTTTCTCCTGATGATGGTAATGACAATGAGGAGTTTGTAGGTAGACAGAGTAGTCCTGAAAAAAAGGTGTAGATACAAAGATTCTGAAATGCGTATAGAAACCCATTAAAAGATTTGGAGACAGTGTGGGGAAAGGAGAGAGCAGTGATGGAAACCATACTAGTGACAGTAACATTTTTTAACTTCATAGCAGTGGATCTTCAATTATTAAACAACACTTATGGAGCACTTACTATGTGCAGTTGATGGACAGGAAATGATATAAATTCAGAAAAGAAGCAAGGGGAGACACTTCAAGGATATGGAAGAGGAGAAATATGCTCTGGGGCCATCTTTCCCCCAACTCCAAGAATCAGCAGCTGGTAGTGGCCGTCATTATAAGGAAGCTTCAGGATAAATGATGATACCTGCCAAGGGACTTCACCGAGACACTCATAGGTCTTGGTAAACATGAGCTAATTAATTTTCACAACACCCTTGTGAGGTGGGAAGTAGCACACTCCTAGTTTTACAGATGGGGAAGTGTCAGCACATAAACATAAATGATTTGGCCCCTATACATAGTGAAGTTGTGACAAGGCTGGGAATAAGAAGTCCTGGAAATTCAACTTCCAGACCTTCATTTTTAACTTCTATTCCAATTCATCCCCTTAGTGGAAGCATCTCTTTTTTCTCTAAAATAATATTGGATAGTGTATTTACCCCTGTTTTATGGGTATGTAATTATAATAAATGTAGTTATTCCCAGGACTATAAAATCCTCACATTTGAGACCAGGCCCTAGAAGTCCCCTAAATTAACCCCCTCATTATTTATGTTAAGTTATTCACCATGGACATAGCACTTACTAGTGCCAGAGTACAGATTAGCGCCCTTAGATATCTTTACTCTTAGTGGCCAACTCTGGTTTGAGATTTGAGTACATTCTACACATGGTCTCCCACTGTTTCCTTTTCTGTGGAATGCCACAGTTGTACAAACTGAACATGTCATGGTTGGAAGTCCCCATAAAAGCTATCAACCCCAACAATGCATCTGGCTCTTAAATCTTCTCTACAAACTCTGTTAAGTGGCTGCCCAGACTGTGATTAAACACAACCAACATTCAGAAAGCCACCACCTGCTGGGCAGCTCATGCCACCTCTCAATTGCTGGAAGTTGTTCTTCTCCTTTGACAACCATCACATCACTGCCCCCTCCAGCACTGACCCCCAGTCCTTGCCCACCCACCCTACAAGACATCTCTTATTTGATGCTTCCTGGCCATCTTTATTGCTGTCAACTTACTGTTCTTTCAGTAAATGTGTATGAAGTCCAATGTATAGGTGTCACCACAATCAAATAAGTAAGGAGACTAATCCAACAGAGGAAATTGTACATAAATAAGCCCTCTGAATAAAAAATGATATTTTGATGGAGCATTATAAAACATTAGAGCGACAAAGATCACTGGCCTACCCTCTTTAAGCACTGGAGATACAAAACAATATCCCCTGAAGGAATAAAAATATTTCCTGCCCTTCAGAAGTTCATAGACTCAAAGAAAGAATAATATAAGTGTTGACTTGTTATTAGAATCCAAGTAATCATGTGCTATGGAAATAGGATATTCCAATATATTATTTATAAGATGTAGCTGCATGTAAACAGGTGTAACAATTAATAAATTTCATCATTAAGAATTAACTGAACAGGGGCACCTGGGTGGCTCAGTCAGTTAAGTATCTGACTCTTGATTTCAGCTCAGGTCATGATCTCAAGGGCATGAGATGGAGCCCCAGGTTGGCTCTGAGCTCAGGGAGCAGAGTCTGCTTGTCCCTCTCCCTTCCCCTCTACCCTTCCCCTTCCCTCCCCTGCTCACACTTGTGCACTGTCTCTCTAAAATAAATAAATCAACCTTAAAATTAACAGCACAGCCGCTGACTTGCACAACCCCAGGGGAGCATTTTCCCACTGCTGACTGTGAGAATGGTGGCCTCTGGATACCAACTCCCTGCACCTTTTTCTTTTTTTTTAAGATTTTATTTGTTTGAGAGAGAAAGAGAGCAGGCAAGCAGGGGTAGGAGCAGAGGAGCAGGGAGGAGGAAAGAATCTCAAGCAGACTCTGCACTAAGTGCAGAGCTGGACACGGAGCTCGATCTCATGACCCCAAGATCATGACCTGAGCCAAAAGCAAGAGTCAGACACCCAACTGACTGAGCCACCTAGGCATCCCTAACTGCCTGCATCTATAGAGCACCTACTAAGTGCTAGGCACTGGACAATGAGGGTATAATGTTGAGAAAAAGAGATTAATGCTGTTCCCTCATAACTTATTCTTCAGAGGAGGAGGCAGACATTTAAGAAATACATATGCAAATAAATATGACTACAATTGTGATAAATACTATAAAAGGGAAAGAACAGTTTGCTCGGAATAAACGCGATTTTTAGAGGGACCCAAAAGAAGATTTCTCTATGAGGACCTGATGCTGCCTCTGAGACCTGAAGGACACCTAAGGGGTAACCAGGCTGAGAGAGGAAAGATATGCAGGCAGAAAATGCGAAAGAGTGTTATGAGCTCTGGGAACTGGGAGGAGGAGCAGTGCTCCAGACTGGATAGCCAGGACGCTGGGGGATGGAGTCCAGGAGGAGTTTGGGGTTGAAGTTAAATGCCTCAGGAAGTGATAGGTGGATGTTAGGTAGTCTGCTGGGAGTTGAGGAGGAAGAAGTGTTAGGGAAAAACCAATGCATAGATGCTCAGTAAGCAAATAGCAAACTGAACTATGCGTTTTCAGAACAGAGATTTTAGTTCTATTTCTTTTCTGTTTTCTAAACGTAACGCATGTGTTCAATTAGAAAGCATACAACCCTTGCTGTTGTTTGGACTTTTGTCCTGCTCAAAACAAGTATCTCTCAGTCAAGCGACTAATAGTCTCTTAATGACCGAAGTATATGAATCCATAAAACAAAAGTTGCTTTGGCTAATTATTTTGTCTACCGGTGTCTGAATGTTCACAATCACTTGAGCCTTGGGCACTGTTTGGATTTACTGCCATCTAGTGTCTCTGAAAATGTAAGTTTGTGTTTCTGAACAAGACACTTCCCAAAACTGTACAAATTAGCAAATATATTTCTGCTTCTGGAAGGGAGAATCTCTGTTTTGATTTTATCTGTATTGCATTTGAGTTAATATAAAATAAGTCTGGTCCCATTACCCTCTCTCTTCTCTCCATCCAACTATCTGTGGTTTCATTGATCCCTCTGATTTACACTCTTACTGTCTTAAGACTTTCATTGTGAGAATTCCTCATGAACACTATATGAGGTGGACCAGTATGCCCACTGCACAAAAGTGTCTAGTCTTCAGGAGCACATAGGAGTTGAAATTGAGCCCATATCCTGCTTTCCAAGTCAAATGCAGATGGGTTGGGGCAGCTCAAAGACAGGCATCTTTCCCTAATTTGCAAATAGAGCTTAGCATCAGCCCTGATGTCACTCCACAACATTTCCACACAAAATTCAGGGCTCGCTTTTCCCCTGAGGCTAGGCTACTGGCTAAGATTATTTTGAGTTTCTGTGTTAGTCTGTTTTTACAAGGCTCAGAACGATCATCAGCCCAAAAATATATTCTCAAGCTATTGCAGTGTAGTTTGGTCTGGTGATGTTACTCAAAGTTTTATATAGGCAATCGCAAAAATGAATGCTTTCGCAGAACACCAGTTGGGGATGTGCCTGCATTTTTGTTACAGCCTTCCGTGCACTTGTTCAAATATTACCGGAACACATTTTCTTTTCCACCACATCCTTCATTATAATTCTCTTTTCTCCAAAGGTCCCAAGCAACTCGTTTCCGTTGGCATCAACCAGCTCCTTTTGACAAGCAGCAGACGTGGGCGATAGATAACGTCTACATCGGGGACGGCTGTATAGATATGTGCAGTGGCCATGGACGGTGCATCCAAGGAAGCTGTGTGTAAGTACATTGTTTTTTCTTCCTTCCACAGGAAGTTTCTGACTCCCATTCCAGCCAGGAGATTTTTCTGAAACCAGATTTGTAATCACTCCAAAGCTGCCTTCAGTCATACGTTTTTCTTGAAATCTGACATTAAGCTAACTGTGGAGTTTATGGATAACATATCTTCCTTCTTGCACAGAGATTGGGAACTAAACAATAGCTGCCTTGTCAAAAGAAAGGTGAACTGTCACCAACGGTGTTTATTTCCTTCTGTGTTCTGGTGATACACCTGAGCCCAGAAAAGGACAGTAGAAGAGGTTCGGGAGTTCAGTATATTCTCACCAAAAATAATATGTCACAAGCATTTCTCTCATTTAGGTCTGAATATATGTAATAGATACGTATTACTTGTGGTTGGATTGGTATCCCGTGTGGTTTGCATAAGAAAGTTTTTAAATCCCTGCTTAATTTACCATCCATGGAAAGGCCTAATATTTTACGTAGAGAACCTTAGCATCTTTGGAAGGATTTAAATAAAATGTGTGTGTGTATATCTTATGTACTACAGAACTATGTGCTTTATTTTCAAAGATTTTGCTGTTTGATGAGGTAGTATGAATGAAGATGCTGATAGAGAATTCCTACCCCCTTCTCCACTAATCTCCACATGCCCAGGAGGTTTCTCCTTTGGTTATTGATTCTAGCCCATATCCAGAATGACCTGTGAGACCCCAAAGCCTCCAGTCCTATATTCATATCTCCTCCTGTGTTGAACAGAGAGGTCAGTCGTTCAGTCAGGGGTGGGAGATGTTATCCAAAGTACCCACTGCTGTCTGGAACATGGCATCTTGGACTCCTAATTGGCCCAAAGCCCCTTTAAAAAGACTTAGTTTCATAAGTTATTAGGACCTACCAGTTCAGTTAGGCAGCTTTTACTTCTCAGCTTTGTAGAGCTGCGTCATGTGGAGACAAGGCTCTAGTAAATTCTTTGAAGTTACTTCTTTCCCTATAAGCCCAAATCATACATTAGGGATGCCTAGAGGCAGTTACTTCACAGATTGCTTCTAACCTAAAGCACTGTTAAGGAAAGCAGGCGAATGCTGCAGAGCTCTGTGAAGATAAGGAAGCTTTCCTCATCGTGGACAAGGAAGAGTAGCTGGCTTCACTAATTTGAGAACACAATTGTGGAGGTTTTGTTTAATGTTGGCTTTTCCTTTCTTTTTCCTAGCTGTGATGAGCAGTGGGGTGGCCTCTACTGTGATGAGCCCGAGATCTCCCTTCCAACCCAACTCAAAGACAACTTCAATAGAGCGCCATCCAACCAGAACTGGTTGACCGTGAATGGAGGGAAACTCAGTACCGTGTGCGGCGCTGTGGCTTCAGGAATGGCTCTGCATTTCAGCGGGGTGAGTCTGCGGCAGCTGGTTATTCTTTTCTGTCTCCTCTGAGTTTCCCCCAAAAGAGTTGAGTTTCTTTCAGAGTTTAATTGGCAAATCCAAATGCAGAATTAGACGCTCTAAATGCACAATTCTGATGTGAGCTTGCAACTTTATACAAATCAGAAAATACTAATTATTTCCAACATTTTCCCATCACAAATCAGTTGAGACCACTTCATTGTGCAAAGTAGTGTCAGCACACGTCATATAGATTTGAAAGAGACTTAAATGAATTTTCATCCTGAGAGAGAGGACTTGCCAGGGTGTGAGGGTCTTCCATATGGATGATATTCTAATGGAAAACTCGTGAGCTTGCAACAGATTTGGGATTTAAGGAACCAAAAATCAGGAAAGTGAGATTTGGTGTTTCCTGAACTTAATTCCTTCTATAAATTTTCAAAGAAAGAATAATTGTCAATAATGACTAGACATTTTTATTTATAGCAAATTATTTTGTATATGACAACAGCACTGTTAGAAAATGTCTTTGATGGGAGCACCTGGGTGGCTCACTCAGTTAAGTGTCTGGCTTCAGCTCAGGTCATAATCTCAGGATCCTGGGATCGAGTCACACATAGCATTCTCTGCTCAGCAGGAAGTCTACTTTTCCCTCTCCCTCTGTGCATGCTCTCTCTCTCTCTGTCTCTCAAGTAAAAAAATATTTTTTTAATTTCTTTGAGAAATGTTATGGTCATTCTAATTGCTGCCAAAGATAAGTGTTTAAAAATAGAATTTCGGGCAGTCTGGGTGACTCAGCAGTTTAGCACCGCCTTCAGCCCAGGGTGTGATCCTGGAGACCTGGGGTCGAGTCCCACGTTGGGCTCCTTGCATGGAGCCTGCTTCTCCCTCTGCCTGTGTCTCTGCCTCTCTCTCTCTCTGTGTGTCTCTCGTGAATAAATAAATAAAGTCTTTAAAAAAATAAAAATAAAAATAGAATTTCTTCAATACCATAATTAAATACCCTTCATAAGTAATTTAATTCTTAAAAAATTACAAATTCACTGTCAGGTCTTTATTTCTCTACCATTTCCTACCTTAGAATTTGCATTTGTGCCAATAAAGTATATTATTTATAATCAGTATTTTAGCCGACAGTAACAATATAGGATTTCTATAACCCTCAACGCTAAGAATGAAGTGTTTACAATACTCTTCCTAGCTTAGCTAGAGCTCCAAGAGGCCTGGTTTTCTGCATGTATTCAACTAAGAAATATCTGCGTATCTACACTAATAAATTCATATAGATGACACTAAAATCAGCTATAAAAGTTTAAATAAAAATCATAACAACTATTGCCTCTAAATAATTAAGGTGTATGAAATCCTTAGATGTAGTCATTTTTAAATTGCATATTAAAATAGTCATCTCAACATGCTACTTTTTTAATAGCTACTATCTTTTAAAAAATCTAAAAACGCCTGTGAATAACTGGAAATATTATAATAAGGACAAAGAACAGCTACTTTAATTTTGGCTCTTATGTTGCCAAAACAGAGGGAATCTCCTTAGAATACACCATCCTTCATAAGTTGTTTCTAATGATGAAATTTCAAGGTTTAGCAAATATTTGCTGAGTACCTACTATGTGCCAGAGGCCGTGCTGGGAGTGAGGATGACAGGAGAGATGATAAGGACACCAGCATTGCAAGACCGTGTGACTTGTATTATAAAAGAAACGTGAAAAGGATGGAAGGCAGAGAAAACCTTGAACCAGCAATTATGCTTATCACTGTTGTGTTGGATTCTGCTTTGCTCACTTAGGGCTGCAGCCGACTGTTGGTCACGGTGGATCTGAACCTCACTAATGCTGAGTTTATCCAATTTTACTTCATGTACGGATGCCTGATTACACCCAACAACCGCAACCAAGGTGTTCTCCTGGAATATTCTGTCAACGGAGGCATTACCTGGAACCTGCTAATGGAAATTTTCTATGATCAGTACAGTAAACCTGGGTTTGTATCCTATCTTATCTTTAATAATATCTTTATCTTTAATAATGAGTATGTTGAGCAAAGATGCTTGGTGAGGTCTGACAGCTTCAGTCGTGGGGACTGCAGGGCACCTGGACGTACCCGCTGGTAGAGATGCTTCTGAGACTGACGTAAAGATAAGGTTTGTGAGCTGGGTAAACAGCTGGTTTGAGTTTTTATTTTAAGAACAACTAGTTTTTGAATGCCAGAATAAGATAAAAATATGCTATCACAATGCCAGGCATGAATAAACCCAGTGCAAAACCCCATGTGAATTAATGAATAAATGGTAATTAATTTAAACAACATTCTGGGAAAATAGAAACAGGTAGGCAATGTATTTATTTATTTATTCACTCATTTATATAGTGTTCATGCCATTTTAGGGAATTGAGGACTTAGAAATAAACACAAGAAAATGTAAATATCCTCAAGAAGCCTAGAGTCTATTTTTTAATTGCTTCTCTGAAAACCCTCACAGTGGATTTAATAAACATAATGTATGAGTCATTTAAAATTTATATATTCTCAAAGGGCAAAAAGCAATCAACGTGACCAATGAGAAAAGTTTAAAATGTTTCTAAAAGTAAAAGAGCATATTTGTTAAAGTGGAAGGAGGAGAAGAGAGAAGAGGAGAGTGAGAGATAGAGAGAAAGAAAAAGTTGGAGTAGAGGAGAGAGCAGAGCAGAGGGGACAGGAGGAGAGGGGAAAGGAGGAATGAAAACAGCCCAACCAAGAAACATAGAATAATTAAAAGCACCCAAAGAGGAAGACAAAGCATAGATAATCCCTTGGTGCATGGCAAACCAGGCACAGGTTAAAAATTAGGTAAAATTAAAACAATTGGGATGCCTGGGTGGCTCAGTCATTTAAGCATCTTTGGCTCGGATCGTGGTCTCAGGGTCCTGAGTTTGAGTCCCGCATCAGGCTCCGTATTCAGTGAGGAGTCTGCTTCTCCCTCTGCCTCTCCACCTAATTGCTCGCTCTCTCTCGCTCTCTCTCTCGCTCTTTCTCAAATAAATAAATAAAACCTTTAAAAATAAAAACGATTTAAAAATCTTGTAAATGGCTATTTAAATTAAGTATATCAGTTAAGAAGACGTTCAGTTGTGAATGATAGAAAACCCCAAGCAATTTAAACAAAAGGTTCTCTCTCTCTCTCTCTCTCTCTCTCTCTCTCTCTCTCTCTCTCTCTCTCACTTATTATAAATTAGATCCAGAAGGAAATAGCCCAGGGCTGCTACAGTGGCTCCACAAGCATTAGAGACCCAGGTTCCTTCTACCTACCTAATACTTTTGTCACCTTCAGCACCTGACTAAAAGGGCGACTCTAGGTCTCCCACATTCCTGCCAGCAGGAGAGAGGGTGGGCAAAGAAGGTGTGCGCTCTCTCTTTTCTCTCTCTCCTAACGTTGCCCATACTTCCATTCACATTCCAGTAACCAGAACTTCATCACAGAAACACACACACCCAGATGCAAGGGAGTCTGGACATCCCGTCTTTACTCTGGGTGACTGTTCCCCTCGCCAAAAAGATGGGCTCCTATTATGAAGGAAGAAGAGGAAAATAGCAGTTGGGGAAATGCTAGCCACAAGCAAACATTTTAAATCCTATGCTTGTATTAAAGTTGGACATCAATAAAGGAATCCACAGAGAAGCTAAGAAGAACACAGTGGTACAATAGTGTAAAAAAAAGTGCTCATCTCTTAAGAGGAGATCAAAGATATACCAAGTAAACCATTTCCTCAGTCTTTCTGGGGGAAGTTATAAAGACTCTCCAGTATGAGTTCCTGAACACTTAGCATACTATACAGAGAGAAGGAAGCTAGGATATAAGTCTGATCTACTTCAGTTCTCTGAAGGAGAAACAAATTGACCAAAGTAGGAACAGCAGTCATAATTTATTTAAACTTCCAACAGCCTTAGATAAATTTCCACTCCAAAGGTTTGTAAAATGTGGTCAAGGATTTATCAGAGAAAGGAAACTAACTTAGGAAAGAAAAAAAAAATAAAGATCCTTGCTCTGGGTAAAGAAGTATGATTGGATGTCCCTCTAGGAGCAGATAGATTTCTGATATTACTCAATACACTTTAAAATGTTAAACATGCCAAATCAATACAGATAAGTTATAGAAAGATCTTACAAAAAGGGGGCAAGGAGAGATGTAGATGAGCTGTGAAATTGAAATGCATGAGGAAATAAACCTTGGAAAAGATGATTTGCCAAAGCATTGATGATCTCCAAAGTGCTAGTACCTATCGAGGTAAGGTTCTAGGATTCACAGTATAACTTTCCTTATATACCTTTTGGTACACAGATTGCATCTTGGTCTTAGGGTACACAAAATGATGGACATGGACCAAAAAAAGTATCTAAAATTCAAGTACTGAAAATCCAACCAAAAGCAGCCTATCATCCATCCATTTGAATCGATCTTGATTGGTAGATAAAGACAAAGTCAATGTCAAACCACAGACAACTGATAAAGTAATTACAAAAAACTGGGTAGCTAAGAGCCCAAATGTCCTGCTACAATCCAGTGTCCAAATTCTAAGCGATTTGCTGATACTCATGGGAATAGAATGAAATTGAGGTACCAGGGGAAGGGAAGAGATGAAACCAACCTTGTCTCTGTAGGAGACAGAAAGAAAAGTCAGTCTCGGCTTTTATGTCTACCACAGTGCATATCTCTAGGCCTACAGATCCAGAGATGCACCTGGGCAAACAGAAAATTGTCAAGTCCCTTTAAGGCCTGCCCAGGGCCAGTTAGTATAAGTAAGTAGTTCCAGAATTCTTGAATTTGTTCATATTCCATTTCCCCAATTTAGGGGCTCCTGGGCCTTCATAAAGTCTAGCCACTTTAGTATGGTTTTCAAAAATTAAATTTTTAAACCAATTTTTAATTAAATTTTAAAAATTTTTAGTTGTCTCTCCTGTCCTCCCCCACCCATCATGTGACTTGTAACATCTTACTTCTTGTTGTAAATCTTTTACTCACATGAGACATTTGACACGATTTCCTCCTCTCCCCCAACCATCATTTTCTTATAGATTCGTAAATATCCTTCTCCCTCCTGATGCAAAAGAGATTGCTACTCGCTTCCGCTGGTGGCAGCCAAGGCATGACGGCCTGGATCAGAACGATTGGGCCATCGACAATGTCCTCATCTCGGGCTCTGCCGACCAGAGGACCGTCATGCTGGACACCTTCAGCAGCGCCCCTGTGCCCCAGCATGAGCGCTCCCCCGCAGACGCTGGGCCTGTCGGGAGAATTGCCTTTGACATGTTTATGGAGGATAAGACGTCAGGTACATTTTTCACTAATGTGAAATAAAAACCCAGCAGAAATGTAGTTTAGATTTCAGTCTTTTCAGGGGCCCCTGGGTGGCTCATTGGTTGAGCGTCTGCTTTTGGCTCAGGTCATGATCCTGGGGTCCTGGGATCGAGTCCCCCATCGGGCTCCCCCCAAGGAGTCTGCTCCTCCCTCTGCCTGTGTCTCTGCCTCTCTCTGTGTGTCTTTCATGAATAAACAAAATCTTTAAGAAAAAAGATATAGGTCTTTTCTAAAGAGGAGATTGTGGAGCTGGAGCCTCTTACAGATTCTCAAATGGCATAGAGACTTTGAAAATGGCTTTCACCCTTTTGTTTCTCTCAAACTTCTGGTTAACATTGTAACTAAACCTTTTCTTTCATTCAAGCAGCAAGAATGTTTTAATAAATAGCATTCTATAATAATACCTTTTTTGTTGTTAGAAACTATTCATTTCTAAAAAAAAAAAAAAAGAAAAAAGAAACTATTCATTTCTGTGTTTCCAATTTTCTCCTTTGGGTAGAAAGCCAGCATTTCCTGGCCATTTGTTTTAATATCCAAATACAAGTGTCTTGTTTTGCTACATGTCACATGCCTTTGTGATGGCATTTCATGTTTTAGAGAGTACCCAAAGGTCCTGCTTCTTACTCTTCATTCTTTCTAAAAGTAGAGCAGTGACCCCGGTGAACCAGAAAAGATCTCTCCATGCTATCCTCATTTTTAATTTTTATTTTAATTTTTCATGCAACTATTCTGATCACCTTTTTTAAAAGCAGTGTCTTATGTCAAGTTTGTGGCTTTGTCATGCCACATCCCTGGTTATACTATGTAAAACATGGTATCCCCAGGCATAGTAGTGATGTTTAATTACATACGTCATACCAACTGTTTCAGTGTTATCTGAAATAATTATCTGAAAATCATTTTCTGAAGGTTATTAAGAAGATTTACTTAACACAGATCCGGTTCACGACTTTGCTAAATTATTAATTTATTTTTCCCTGAGTGTAACAATTTACATAAGTGAGTTTATGGTCAGAGAATAATTGAAGCACTGCTTCTGGATGAATAAAAGCAAATACAGATTATTTTTTTCAAGTACCTAAAATACCAATTTTTACTTTAGGCTTGATTGGTGATGTACAGTTGAAGAATTATAAAACTGGTTTTCTAGAAACCATAATAACTACTTACAGAAATAGATATTTCTGATATTCTGATATTTCAGAAGAGAATGATGAGGTAATTGATTAGCATAAACCTGCTTTCATCAGCATTGCAGAGTTCTAGCATAAAATATGTGCCCCGGAATAAACTGGCGTGGGGTATTCTTAATGGAATCAAATTTCTGTATACTTTGACTCTTGGGTACTAGATGCAGGATTAAATGTAGCCCCAAAGCCCATGAATCAGGAAGGGATTGGAATTAAAATTAACATGTAATGGTATTGTGGTTGCCATCTGAATCCAGACATAAACTGCTTGTTCTGTTATATATGTTAATGATGATGATGTGCCAAAGGACACAACACAGGTGAAGGCTGAGTTTCAATTGCATTGTTTGGTGTCTCCTCTGACTCCCCTGAGGCCATCCACCCCTGTGATTCTCACAGTGGCCCCAAGCCTCTCTTTACCCATTCATTGCCAATTAAATGCTGGAGCTAACCCGGAAACTTCCATAGAAAAGTTGGGCCTATAAAATCAAAGTATATCATGAATTAGATGCAACTTACAGATATGTTCCATTCCTAAACTTTCTGGAATAAAATCATAATGTTAAAAACACCTCTTTCAGAAAAGAAAGGACATCGTGGGCAACATGTGCGTATGTACATGCATGCACTCAAATGTGCGTGATTAAGAAATAGGAGAGACAATAGGAACTACTCTTTGCTGATCAAGTCACAGTCTTGCTGCCTAAGTTTTCCTTAGACTCTCACAAGCTTGTTTTTAGTCACTTCATTGAGGTAAAATTGACATACAAAAAGCTATTGACTGTAATGTATACAACTTGATAAGTTTGGAGAGGAATATACACCCGTGAAACCATCACCACGATCAAGGTCATTAATTTATCATTCTCCTCCTAAAGTTTCCTTGCACAGCCACCACCACCACCTTTTTTTAACCTTCTTAGCAAATTTTTTTTTCTTAGCAAATTTTTAATACAGTACAGTATTGGTAACTATAGGCCCTCTGTCACACAGTAGACCTCTGTAATTATTTGCCTTGTATTCCTGAAACTTCATGCCCTTTGACTGACATCTCTTCATGTCTCCCTTTCTCCAGCCCCTAGTAACTGCTATTCTACTCTCTGGTTCTATGAGTTTCACTATTACAATTTTTTTTAATTACCCAAATGACACCACCAGAATTTGAGTAAAAGTAGCTAAGTCACTTCCCTATCGTATTACTAAAAATCCCTATCCTCTTTAAATCCTGCCTAAAACCTTAAATATCTATCAGAAAAGAATTGGTATAGGGGCACTTCCCTGGCTCAGTTGGAAAAGTATGTGAATCTTGATCTTGGAGTCATAAGTTTGAGTCCCATGTTAGGTACAGAGATTACTAAAACTAAAAAAATAATTTTTTTAAAAATTGATCTACATGTTTCTTTGTTTTTCATTTATAACACATACAATACACTTTTTTCTAAATGTAAACTTCCCAATATTGAATAGTAGGTATATCTCAACGTCCTAGTATCCATATTCCTAAAATAATGTGTTTTGCCTGTGGATTTTGTGTAATGTAAGAGAGATTTTAACTGAAAATAATAAGAGATCTTGCTTAAAGTGAAAATTTGCTTCAAGTAACTTTGCCATAATTTTTGTTTGCTTAAGTGAATGAGCATTGGCTATTCCATGATGATTGCACAGTAGAAAGATTCTGTGACTCCCCTGATGGTGTCATGATTTGTGGTAGCCATGATGGAAGAGAAGTGTATGCAGTGACCCATGACCTGACTCCCACTGAAGGCTGGATCATGCAATTCAAGGTGAAATGTTATGATCTTGATTACATAAATAACTATACATTAGGAATATAAAAATTTTAAAAATTATAAAGACCAAGATCATACAACATTCCATTGACTTAATATATACTTTGAAAAATAAAATGAAATGTTTAGGTAACAGACATCTTAATGATTAGAAGTGATTAAAATGATTTTACTTCTGAATGATGCCAAGGTAAAACTTTCATAAGAGTAAATTTGTTTCTGCTCAGGAATAAATAGCAAAATGTAGGATACTAATCATCATATAAATCTAAATCGTTTTATGATTTAGCCAATTTCTTCGTTTTAGAGAAAATTAAAGCTATTATGTTTATAACTACTTTTTTTTTTTTACAAGAGCATTTTAATGTTTCTGGAGAAAGAAAATTCTAGAGAACGAAGGCATGATTAGCCTTAATGCCAACATCAATTTTGACCAAGATTTTATGTCAACCAATTTATTTTATGTCAACTATTTTATTGTCTGCCTCACTCCAACCATATTAACAACAAATGTTGCACTATGCCTATCTACGTCAACAAAGGGTGCTTTGCCTTATTAAAAAATACCTTCTTTTATCACTTCATTGCATCTTACTTGTATTTGAAAGTGATTTATGGAGAGTCATAAATTGTACAACAAAATAGTAAACTTGGAAAAGCTATTAGCAATCCTTCTTGGTCGAGTATTCTGCCAAATAGAGTGCCAGGCCATTAGCACAACAAACAACAATTTGTAAGAGTGGGCCCAGGCCTTCCAAGGCAGTCGGCCAGCCATGGCAGCAGTACAGGTTTCTTCTTCTCTCCAAACTCCCTGCACAATATATTTGGCACTTTCTGTAATTTGTCACCTTGGGCAACCACGTCAACTCCCCCGTCCATCAGCAGGACAAATAATGAACCTGAAAATACGGGATGGATGTGGTACAGCATCTATCAACTGATCAGCAACTTTCTTGTTGCCAAGTCCTTGCAGCAGAAACGTGTAGTATGGTTTTAGTGCTTTAACAATCTTTCTTTTCTGTTTATTTAGATCTCTGTTGGATGTAAAGTATCTGAAAAAGTTGCCCAGAATCAAATTCATGTGCAGTATTCTACTGACTTTGGTGTGAGCTGGAATTATCTGGTCCCCCAGTGCTTACCTGCAGACCCAAAATGTTCTGGAAGTGTTTCTCAGCCATCTGTATTCTTTCCAACCAAAGGTTGGAAAAGGATCACCTACCCACTCCCTGAAAGCTTAGTGGGGAAGTAAGTAAAAAGTTAAAATAAAGCCTGGTTTCAAGCATCCAGAAGTTCACCAGGGACATTTGTCGAGCCTGAAGTTATGTGTGATTATGAGTAAAATGCTCTCTTCCCCACCCCACCCCCCACCTTTAAAGGTTCTCTGATTGATGACTTCCAAGATGAGCTAACTTGAGGAGCCCTCAAGTTTTAATCCTTAGACTTGGGCCTTAGCAGGCCCTTCCATTTCCCACGCTTTAGTCTCTGAACATGGGGACAGAGCAATAGAGATGGTCTTAGAGCCACATGAAAAGTTATGTTACCATATGGACTTTGTGGTCCACCATGAATCACATGCTTTCCATATTACTGCCTTGTCAATCAGTAGATGGTGCCAGGAGCAAATACTAACTGGTCATGCTCTTTGTACAAATCCTAATTCTTCATGTTTTCTGTGTAAGTGTGGTTTATAGATTTCATTTTTCTCTTACCAAAGCATTACATTCCGCACCTGCAGTGAAAAGTAATTAGCCTGGAGCATTGGTGAGCCAAGATGATTAAACTGCTCCCTGAGAAGTCTGTAGATAAGTTAATTTAAAGCAATTTCAAAAGATTTCCCTCTAACTGTAAAATTAGGAGAAAAGACACACTGAAGAAAATAACAGGCATACCTCCACCATAGAGACTGCCTAAATGCAAACCTGCTTATGAAACAGAGTTATGGTACATGACTAGAACATATAGAGGCCTTAAATAAGGTGCTTGCACTTGGCTTTTCCAGTGTGCCATAAATAGCATTTACTACGTGATCACTCACTATTTCCTGGAATGAATCTAAAGGGCTTAGTCAATTAACGTGCTAGGAAATAAGATCAGGATACGCTGTAGGTAACAGAAAACCCAATTCAAATGGACTCAATTAAAAATGAAATGTATTATATATATAAGAAAAAAAAATCCAAAGATTAGTGGACTCTAGGATTGGTTGATTTCACAAGCTCAAAAATGTCTTCCAAGACATTGTTACTTCTTTCTCTTTTAGTCTGATTCTTACTGCACTGTCCACACATCAGTGTCACATTCAGCCCTCATCAACGTAGATGGCTTCCAGAAGACTGGAGCAGAATGCATCTTTCTCTAGGAAGAGAAAGAGTTGCTTTTCTTTCAGAGTCAGAGCAACTACCTCCTTGCATCCCATCAGTATAAATTAGCTCAAGAATGCCCATCCCTGGGACACCTGGGTGGCTCAGATTGTTAAGTGTCTGCCTTTGGTTCAGGTCATGATCTAGGGGACCTGGGATTCAAGCCCCACGTCAGGTTCCTAGCTCACTGGAGAGTCTACTTCTCCTTCCTCTTCCTCTTCCTCTCCCCCTGCTCATTTTCTCTCTCTCTCTCTCTCTCTCTCCCTGTCTCAAATGGATATATAAAATCTTTTTTAAAAAAATTTTTCAAAAGAAAGCCCATCCCTGACTCAACCAATAGCTAGGTGAGTTATATTATTCATATGACTCACCTGGGGTGAAATAGATGCTGGGTAGCCACCACAATGTCATTGCTTCATTTTACCCTTTCCATGCTCTCTCTCTTTTTTTTTAATAATGAGATATAACTTACATTCAGGAAGATGCACACATCTTAATTAAGTGTGAGTTCTTATCATTGTGTAACCCATGTAACCACCACGTGAAACAAGATACAGAACATTTACATCACCCCAGAAAGTTTCCTCATGAACTTTGAACTCATTATACCAAAACAGCACAGCATATTTTTATATAAGGTTAATTATGAGGTTTGTATTTTCCCCTGAAGACAGAGAAGAGCAATGATGAAATCAAAATCTCAGTGAAATTGCCCTTTAAAAAACTCTCTCAAAATTGTTTTCTAATTAGCAGAGTTGTTCTGAGAATATTGATTATCTTTGGGGATTCAGAAGTTGCTGTTTCCCAGTCACCTGAGAGCTGTGCTGACAAGTCTCTGTCAAAGGATTTGCTCACCTTCTGTGCAATTTCAGAAATGCAGTTAATGGGTCTAAATGTGACACAGCCATTGGACTCCAGTTCATAAGCAGCTCCATTTATGATAGTTACAGATTTGTGTTTTGAAATGTTCCTTTTGGGACACCTGGGTGGCTCAGTGGTTGAGCGTCTGCCTTCGGCTCAGGTTGTAATCCTGGGGTCCTGTAATCGAGTCCCCGCATCCGGCTCCCCATAGGGAGCCTCATTCTCCCTCTGCCTGTGTCTCTGCCTCTCTCTCTCTTTGTCTCTCATGAATAAATAAATAAAATCTAAAAAAGAAAAGAAAAAGTTCCTATTGCTTGAAATAGAGATTCCACTGAATTTTCATTTTGTTTTACAAATTTGTTCACATATCATAAAATTTAAATGAAACTGGCTTTAAACTTCCATTACTAGGAATAGATAATTATGGTCAGAAGATATTTTTTATTTATCCATTGCATCCTGCCAGAGTGTCTTAAATGTTCTTTTTTCCCTTGAGTACTGAATGTACACATAGGAAAATGGACCTGAATAAAGTTAACTTTTGTTCTCACTCCTTTGCTTTTTTGTTGTCAACAGTCCAGTAAGATTAAGGTTCTATCAGAAGTACTCAGATATGCAGTGGGCAATCGATAATTTCTACCTGGGCCCTGGATGCGTGGACAACTGTAGGGGCCATGGAGATTGCTTAAAGGAACAGTGCATCTGTGATCCGGGATACTCTGGGCCTAACTGCTACTTGACTCACACTCTGAAGGTAATGTCAAAGCCCCAAAGGAAGCATTTACTCACACTACTACTTTATCACAGCACTCTTTGGGGGCCCCAGTAAATAAATCCTTTGGATTGGCAAAAGAATATGTCTTAGGTTTCATAGATACAAAAATACTTGGATCAAGTCTGGTATAATTTACTCAGTTTAAAAACAAACCAGGGGCACCTGTGTGGCTCAGTAAGTTAAGCATCTGACTTTGGCTTAGGTCATGATCTCAGGGTCCTGGGATCAAGCCCTGCGTCTGGCTCATTACTCAGTGAGGAGTCTGTTTCTCCTTCTCCCTCTCCCTCTGCCCCTCCCCTATGCTCATACTCTCTCTCAAATAAATAAAGAAAATATTTGTTAAAAATAATAATAATAAATAATAAAATAAACCAGACTGTATTGATTAAAGAACATATATACCCTGCTTTTTAAAAACAGACTCTGAATTTGAAATCAATATTAAGTCCTCTTTACTTCACTTTTTCAGTAGATGTACTTTTGAAGGAAGATGCTGATGTTATGAAGCAAATACCCTAGATTCATTATCACAAAGAAACAAGCTTTCAAAAATGACTAAACAGTTCCTGAACTTTTTATTGAATTATAATTGGCATACAGTGTTATTTTAGTTCAGGTATGCAACATAGTGATTGGACACTTCTATACATTACTCAGTGCTCACCACGATAAGTGTAGTTTCCATTATGTCACCATATAACGTTATCACCATATTATCATTACCAGAATTTCTGCTCAGAAAATTCAGTGTTCTGATGTGCTGACTGCTACAATGTGGTTGTATGTTAAGAATATAGAGGTCATTCTTGGAAACTTTAGCTGTTACATCATTATTTAATGTGCAAAGTAAATACACTTGCCCAACACATTTGCCATATATGCATTCTATTTCTGTGAACAAATATAGTGCATTCATCACTGTAATAACAGAAAAATGACTAAGCTACAAAAAGCACAAATGGCTGAAATCAAACATTTAAGTGGCAAACTATAAACAAAACCTGTTCTGTCATTTTTTTATATAGTACACTGACAACCTTGGAGTTAATAAATTAAAAAAATAACATTGGAACAATAACACTTGTGTCTGAAGCTGTTGGTCTATTTGTTATCAAATGAGATTATAACATGAGAAATTGAGCCATAGATAATGAATTAACTTTAAAAAACCTCTAGGGGATTCCTGGGTGGCTCAGCGGTTTGGCTCCTGCCTTTGGCCCAGGGTGTGATCCTGGAGTCCCGAGATTGAGTCCACGTTGGGCTCCCGGCATGGAGCCTGCTTCTCCCTCTGCCTGTGTCTCTGCCTCTCTCTCTCTCTATGTCTATCATGAATAAATAAAATCTTTAAAAAAAAAACCACACGCACACCTCTAGTTTCTTTCATTAGCATTCAAATTTCATTAGTATTCCTCAGTTCGATAAGAAATTATATAAATGTATATTATGAACTCTGATTACGCCTTTCCAATGAGATTTTACATGGTTAATAGTGCATGTCTTCTGACTCTTATGTTTCTTACATGTAAATCTCCATTTTTAAAATTGCATTTATTTGCTGAGGTGCCTGGGTGGCTCAGTTGGTTGAGCATCCGAACCTTGATCACAGTTTAGGTCTTGATCTCAGGGGCATGAGTTCAAGCCCTGTGTTGGGCTCCAGGCTGAGCATGGAGCCTACTCTAAAAAAATATTGCATTTATTTGCTAAAATCAGTGAGGTAAGGTAAGATTGACACGTGACTACCTGTGCTTGACTATAGAGATGATTATGTTCTGTGTTTGAAGAGGGTCCATTTAAACCATTTTAACTACACAGTAAGATACCAACTAGACACTTCATCTAAAAAAATGAAAAAGTACAGTTTTTCTGTATATGGTTACTGCAATTTGCAACTGTAACAAATTGTTTTCGTGATATATGATTTCTACCATTTAAAAAACAAAAAACAAAAGAATCATGCCTCAACACAGTGCCAAACTATTATGGACAAAATAATGTATTATGGACAAAATTAATAGAAAAATCAAAATGTTTACTATAATGCGAGGGGATGAAATAATTTTGCATAAAATGTAGCCATAGTGAAGCCTAGAATTTTATTTATCTCCCTCTTTGGAAAATAGACTATTCCTGTTTGTTGGTCATTCTTAGTTGGAAGGATAAACTAGAGACCCAGGGAAAATGTTCTATATTTTGAATACTTAGTGTCCGGAATCTTCACCCTGATAAACATGTAAAAACTGACTTCCAAGGTTGATTTTCCTCTGAATTCATACAAAAAGCTTTGCTTTCAAATGTCCCTGCCTGACCATATAGACATTCCAAGTTCACACTGTCCTAAAAGCTAAAGGGTCCTGGTTGCTTAAAGTAGTCTCCAGAGTGAAGGGCACATACTCCTGGGGAAAAACAAAACAATCCACTGAAAAATATTAGGGAAAAAAGTGCTAGAACATCTGTTTTATTCTATCTTATTCATTTAAATTTTCATTTTTTGTGCATGTTTCATATCATAATTGTACTTTTATACACAATATAAATAAATATACATATTTAGAGCAGAATATATGCTTAAGTAGCTTCACAAATAGGAGTGTTACAATAGCCAACTTGCAATTGTTTTATTTTTTGGGTTTTTTTTTTTGCAATTGTTTTATTTTAAAATTTTTTCTAAACTTCAAATTCCAATGATTAAACATTCTTTAATCACTTTAGATGATCTTAATATATGATGGAAAAGAACGTTGTAGAGATGTTTTGTAGAGATAAAACATTTGAAATAAGTTGTATTTTTTTAAAGACCAAGATGAACCTATGTTGTCTAAACTATTCCATAATAATTATCTGAAATTGTTATTTTTAACCACGTCCCACTTATTTTTTCCCAGACTTTCCTGAAGGAACGCTTTGATAGTGAAGAAATCAAGCCTGATTTATGGATGTCCTTAGAAGGTGGAAGTACTTGTACTGAGTGTGGGATTCTTGCTGAGGACACTGCACTCTATTTTGGGGGATCCACTGTGAGACAAGCTATTACTCAAGATTTGGATCTTAGAGGGGCAAAGTAAGTCATTTTTTTGTTATTTTTATCACAGCATAGCAAATTGGCACCAAAGTAAGGAACACATTTATGGAAGAAGTTGTTATCCAGGACTTGAGTAGACTATTTGTTCTAATTAACAATTCTGATGGATAATATGTGCTTGCGTTCAGATTCCTACAATACTGGGGGCGCATCGGGAGTGAAAACAACATGACCTCCTGCCATCGGCCCATCTGCCGGAAGGAAGGCGTGCTGTTGGACTACTCTACTGATGGAGGCACGTTTCAGGGGTGAAAGCCACACCTTAGAGCAGATTTCCCGATTTACATCCAATGCTCCTCAGAAAAATTTTTGCAAAGCTTTGCTGACTTTGCAGTGAAAATAGGGAAAGTCACAAAGAAAAAGCTATAGATCTTAAACACATTAAACTTCCATACAGGCAACTTGTGTGTTACACAGAATCTACCCACAAGGGGATAAAAGAAAAATCACATTACAAAATAAGCTCAAAAAAAAAAAAAAAAAAAAAAGCTCCAAGCTTGAAAGAATGAATGAATGAAGAAAAAATCTGTGTGTTTAACTGAAACTTGACAATAAATGATACAATTAAGAAATAAATTTTATGTGGTTTTCCAAGATCATTTTTAAAACATTTTAAAGTATTTTTAAAAGCTTTTATGTGAGCAAGTATGTAATAACTCTCTAAGAAAACTTTACTGTGAAAGAATATAGTCTGAATTCATGACCCTTTCAGAGAAGATTTCAATAAAATTCTGTTACATTATTTTGAAGTAGCTAAAACCAGACCAAAAATACCATGAAGTCCTTAGAAAACAGTTTAGCAGGTATCATTTTAATAACTAGCAGAAAAATAGATGAACTTAAAGTATTTTAGAGTATTCAAAAGTATCTCCTTAAGTAATTAAACATCCCACCTACAGTCTTGTCAGCTGATAAGAAGGAAACTTCTTATCAGTCCAACAAATAAAAATTGTGTAGAATTTAAAATAGCTAAATTAAAATTTTGAATTACTAGGAGTTCCCATCCAGAAATATGCAAAACATGGATATCTTATTCTTTATGAAAATAATGCACATACCAATCTAGAACAAAATTTTAAGAGCAGAGAATATGTAATTTTTGCTTCAGTGTCTTTATTCTTGGCCAAATATTTCTAACTACCCATCCCCTCATTACCATTAGTCTGGTTTTGAAACAGTGGCGAACACTTATATTAAAGTCAATGAAATCAATCCTCATTTCCTTGTTGAAGATTTCTTTGGGAAGCTTAGGTAGCTGCAGTATACTGTTGCTTTATGGCATTTTTTCCAGATATGTTACTACATTGGTGTATTTGTTACTATAGGAATTACTTGGACTTTGCTCCATGAGATGGACTACCAGAAATACATTTCTGTTAGACATGACTACATACTTCTTCCTGAGGACGCCCTCACCAACACAACTCGACTTCGCTGGTGGCAGCCTTTTGTGATCAGCAATGGACTTGTGGTCTCTGGGGTAGAGCGTGCCCAGTGGGCTCTAGACAACATACTGATTGGAGGAGCAGAAATCAATCCTAGTCAACTGGTCGATACTTTTGATGATGGTAAGAAACAAGACATTCCACTGTCTTTTTTGTGAGCCTTTTGTCTGCTTATGTCTTTAGATGAGTTACTACGTGAAAAGCATTCAGAAGAGTACCTGGCACATATTCACTGCTCAATGAGCATTAGCTATTACTCTACCCAGGGGTTTATAAGTCTTCAAAATTAACTGTTGAAATGTCAGCTGAGAATTTAATAAATTCTGTTAAAGATAAGATGTCTAGCTCTAAGTATAATTTGAAATTTCAACATCCAAAATAATTTTAGTGTCTTTAGGAATCTCTGCACTGCAGAGATACACATTGCATTGTTTTAAAAGTGTGTCAGAAATACCCACCATTTGCTTCAATGTGGATGGAACTGGAGGGTATTATGCTGAGTGAAGTAAGTCAATCGGACAAGGACAAACATTATATGTTCTCATTCATTTGGGGAATATAAATAATAGTGAAAGGGAATATAAGGGAAGGGAGAAGAAATGTGTGGGAAATATCAGAAAGGGAGACAGAACATAAAGACTCCTAACTCTGGGAAACGAACTAGGGGTGGTGGAAGGGGAGGAGGGCGGGGCGTGGGGGTGAATGGGTGACAGGCACTGAGGGGGGCACTTGACGGGATGAGCACTGGGTGTTATTCTGTATGTTGGCAAATTGAACACCAATAAAAAATAAATTTATTATAAAAAAATAAAATAAAAGTGTGTCAAAAGTTTTGTAATGGTGCAAGTCAAGCAGACTGGCAATTACACTTTTTTTAAAGTTGGGTATTCATTATGCTAGCATTAAATAATATTTTATAAATTTGATTGATCATCTTGGATTTATTTATTATTCCAGTTAAATAAAAATCAATTTTAAAGGGTAAGCAAAAAGGCAGAGCGTAGACATCTCTAAGTAATTCAACAGTAAACCAATCAGTTCAAGAGAGTGACATGCCATATTGCTTCCAATTTACCTCAACAGAAGGTACTTCCCATGAAGAAAATTGGAGTTTTTACCCTAATGCAGTGAGGACAGCAGGATTCTGTGGCAATCCATCCTTCCACCTCTACTGGCCGAATAAAAAGAAGGACAAGACCCACAATGCTCTCTCCTCCAGAGAACTCATTATACAGCCAGGATATATGATGCAGTTTAAAGTAAGGGGAAGTAGCTCTTCAAAACAGAATATGGTATTACATTTGGGGTTAGAGGGTGGAGAGAATGCTTATTTGAACAACTGTAAGGGTATGACTGATTTCATTCATTAATGACACTTTTACCTTATGAATAAAAGAAGTCATCTTTAGCAAAGGCCTGTATCAGACAGGATTATTTGGGCACAGATAAAATCAATTCGTATTTTGGGACATAGCAAGAAATGTAACTGTATTGTATTTCATATATATAATCTTGAGCTCAGTTTCCCAAACCATGGAAATGAAAAGCTAATCTAGGTACCCCTGTCTACTCTGCCTATTTCTCTTTCTTTCCCTCTTTCTCTCTCTCCCCACAGTTTCCGTACCTCTTTCTCTCACTCTACACTGATTTCATATATCAAGCCACTTTGCTTCTTTACCTATCCTTTTCCATCATGTCTTCCAATTTTCTTTTTTGCCTCTGACTTCCAAACACAAACATGTACAGTAGCCCAGTTGGAATTCCTCCAAATCCTCACATTTAAAAGAACTCTCAGATCTTTCACATGCATATTTTATTCATACAGGAGGGTAAAAGGGAAGCCATAGGAGATCATTAATAGTCAGATAATCAGGAGAAAGATAAAGCAATATCACTTGATGTCTTTCTCATGATAAAACACTTTTTTTAAAAAAAGGGCATTACAAAAAATAAAAATAAAAAAATAAAAATAAAAAAAAGGGCATTACAGAAATAATATACTTTGTTATTAGATCATTTTAAAGACAAACGTTGGTTGTTTATTTTTAAATATTTATTTAAAGGTTTTAAAAAGATGTCCTGCAATGATGGTTAATAGTAAGAATCCTTTCTAGGAGAGATAAAAATGTATTCACAGCTAGTAGGGGAGAAAAATGGGGAGCTGTTGTCTAATGGGTATAGAGCTTCAGTTTTGCAAGATTTAAAAGTTCATATCTTTTCCAAAAAAGAGAGGTGTTAGGGGTATTTACTGTTTGCTCAGCTTTATGTTAAACCTTCCTTCAGAGACTACAGGGTGAGGCAATCTCCCCAAATGCTACCACTCCCTAGGACTGTCCTTAACTTAGTTGCATGAAGGATGCTTAAGATCATATCCGGTGTTACACCACCCCTAATTCCAAGTCACCTCCTTTAAGAGTGAAGATTTTTCCCTCTGGCAGGCCCACACTGGGCCACTATCAAAGTCATCATATTTGATTGAGTTGATTGGAGCCTCCTGTCTAGCTGCCTCTGTCAACCCAGAACTGAAGAGATGGACATTTTCTTCTCTAGCCAATTCATTAAAAAAAAAAAAAAAAAGAACAAAGTTTTTCCCCAAAAATGTAATACTTAAAGTATCACCCAAACTGCATGTTGCAAGTCACCACAGACTTTCTGAACTTCACCCGTTTCTTACCTTTCCTTTCTGATCTGTACCGCTGAACCCTTGTCTTCGCCCTCTCCAGCTGGTGCCATGCTCTTGCCCCTTGGCTCCGGGTTCTCTGCCAGTTCTCCTCTTACCTCCCTGGAATCTTCTTCTGCCTCCTTTTTGGCTCTTCTTCTCCCTGCAACGCCCTAAATGTCAGCATTTTGCAGTACTTCTCTGCTCTCCTCTCTTAGATACTCTCACCATTGGGAATTCCATCCATCCTTTGGCTTCTGGTCTGTCTTTAAGACCAGCTCCCAGATCTGCCTTTCCAATCTTGACTGGCTCACCAACAATTAATTCAATACATTTATCTTTGTGTGTACATTTGTCTGCCTTCATCGTACCGGCATCTCAACTCACCACGTCAAACGGTGAACTTCTTATCTTCCCTCTCCTTACCAGCTCCTCTTTCTGATGCTCCTGTTTCTATCGATGGCATACCTTTGACCTGTTCATCAGCTTTAACGGTTGAAGTAGTCTTCGATTTTTCACTTTTCACATCTAATCAGTGACTACAGCCTTTTGATTCTAATTTCCAGTGTGCCTCACACCCATCCCATCTTCTCTGTTTGCACTAATACCACCTGCAATCTGGCCCTCATTAAATCAGTAGTCCAGTTACTAGTCTTTCTTTCTGCTCCCACTTGTCTTCAACAATGCAGTCAGACTGATCTTTATAGAGCACAGCTCTGAGCACATCATTCCATTGCTCATAAACATTTAATGGCTCCCTGTTGCCTATCAAATTAGAGTCAAAAGCCACAGACTACAGTTCATGGTCTACCAAACTCAACTAATCTCTCTCACCTCCTCTCCCAATAGTCTACACATTCTACACCTGGACCAAAACATACCACATGCTCTGCTGTAGACATGCCACAGTGCCTTCCCACGTATGTGTCTTTGCTCACACTATTTCTAACTAAGCGTGTTTCTCTTATCTCCACCTCTCAGACTCTTCCCATTCTCTAGAGACAGCTCACATGCACCCTACTTGATGAATTCTATTCTGTTCTTTTTTTAATTGGAGTATATTTGACATATAACTTTGTGCAGATTTTTGTTGTTGTTGTTGTTTATTTATTCATAGAGACAGAGAGAGAGAGAGAGAGAGAGAGAGGGGCAGAGACACAGGCAGAGGGAGAAGCACGCCCTCCACAGGAAGCCTGATGTGGGACTCGATCCCAGGTCTCCAGGATCACACCCCAGGCTGCAGGCGGTGCTAAACCACCGCGCCACCGGGGCTGCCCCTTTGTGCAGATTTAAATTGTACAGTGTGTTGATTTGGTACATATGTATTTTGTAATATGATTGCCATTATAGTGATAGCACCTCTATCATGTCACATAATTATCATTTCTTTCTTGGGATTGGAATATAACATCTTCCACATCTGATGAATTATTTTCTAATCCATTTAATCAAATACAATCTCTCCCTCTTATGAAGCACCACAGCATTTTAGTTATATCTTTTAAATTTCCATTTCCATTATTGGAATATGCTTCTTATTCTCTCTCTGAAGCCAGGGTTGTTTTATTCATGACTGTATGGCCTGAAACTTTTAGCAATAACCTTTCCCAGTATCAGCACTAAAATAGAACATGTTAATTAAGTAGATGATTAGGACTTAAATTTAAATCACCAAAGGTTTATAGTACTTATGCATTATTAATGACTCAAACATTTAACTGCATATAACATGGAAAGCTTTTATTCATATGGAAATGGAAAAACTCTGAGAATGAGTATTAAATAATTAAAAATTGCTATTTTTTAGTTATAAATAGAAATTCAATAGTAGCATCATGAAGTTAGGATATCAAAGAAAATGTTTTGAACCAATGATACTTTGAGTTTCTTTGTATTAATTTTCCAAATGTTACTTTCCTTTTGGCCAAATTATCTTCCCCAAATTCATGATTAATGTGTTCTTATATTTATTAAGTAAACAGAATAGTACTTTTTTTGTTTGTTTTACTACTTAGCCATGGGTATCATTCTGTTTGCAGCAAGCTCTGATTGGTATGAAACATGTTTTGGTTTGGAGAAGCATCTGACTGTCTTACCAAAATGGTGAATTTGGCAGGTAGAAAAACTGGAGAACAATAGCTAAATTCAGAAATACTAAAATTAGATAGGTAGGTAGAGAGACATAAAATTTGGGCCTGGTCATTTCTGTAAAAAAAACTTTTGTTCTTTAAGAAAAAACTTCTCAAAGGTCAAAAGCTGGATTTTTTAACTTTTTTTGTTTTTATTATTGAAACGTTATATTAGTTTCAGGTGTATGATGTAGCAATTCAACACTTACATACATCACTCGATGCCCACCATGATAAGAATAGTCACTATCTGTCACCTTAACAATGTTATTACAGTATTTTCACCTATTTCCTCCATTCTCCCCATCTTCCTCCCCCTCTGGCAATCAACAGTTCATTCTCTGTATTTATCAGTCTATTTCTGTTTGTTCATTTGTTTTATTTTTTAGATACACAAGTAAGTGAAATCAAATGGTATTTATCTTCTTCTGACTTATTTCACTTAGGATAATACCCCGTAGGTCCATCCATGTTGTCACAAATGGCAAAATCTTATTCTTTTTTATGCCTAAGTGATATTCCATTGTATATATACCCCTTATCTTTATCCATTCATCTATTCATGGACACTTGGGCTACTTCCATATCTTGGCTGTCGTAAATAATGCTGCAATAAACATAGAGGTGCATATATCTTTTTGAGTTAGTGTTTTCCTTTTCTTTGATAAAGACTTAGCAGTGGAATTACTAAATAATTTGGTATTTCTATTTTTAATTTTTTGAGGAACCTCCATACTGTTTTCCACAGTGGCTGCACCAATTTACATTCCCAACTGTGCACAAGAGTTCCCTTTTCTCCACATCCTTTCCAACACTTGTTATTTCTTATCTTCTTGATACTAGCCATTCTAACTTGTGTGAGGTAATACCTCACTGTGGTTTTGATTTGCATTTCCCTGGTGATTAGTAATATTGAACATCTTTTTCTGTGTCTATTGGCCATCTGTATGTCTTCTTTGGAAACATGTCTGTTCAAGTTCTCTGCCCATTCTTTAATCAGAGTTTGGTTTTGTTTTTATTTTATTATATTTTTTTGGTTTTGATTGCATAAGTTCTTTATATATCTTGGGTATTAACCCCTTATAAGATACATCATTTGCAAATATTTTCTCTCATTCAGTAGGTTGCCTTTTTGCTTTGCTGATGGTTTCCTTCATTGTGCAAAAGCTTTTTATTTTGGTGTAGTCTCAATAATTTATTTTTGCCTTTTCCCTTGCCTGAGGAGACATATCCATAAATATGTTTTTAAGGTTGATGTCCAAGATATTACTTCCCATGTTTTGGGGTTTTTTTTTAAGAATTCAGTCTTACATATAGGTCTTTAATCCATTTTGAATTTATTTTTGTATATGGTATATGAAAGTAGTCCAGTTTCACTCTTTTGCATAGCTGTCCAATTTTCACATCATTTGTTGAAGACACTATCTTTTCCCCATTGTGTATTCTTGCCTCCTTTGTCATAGGTTAGTTGACCATATAAGTGTGGTCTTATTTCTTGGCTCTTTGACCTGTTCCACCAATTTATATGTTTATTTTTGTGCCAGTATCATACTGTATTGATTACTACGGCTTTGTAGTATATCTGGAAATCTGAAATTGTGATACCTCCAGCTTTGTGCTTTTTTTCTCAAGAATGCTTTGGCTATTTGGGGTGTTTCATAGTTCCATACATATTTTGGGATTATTTGTTCTAGTTCTGTGAAAAGTGCTATTGGTATTTTGATTGGTATTGTATTGAATCTGTAGATTGTTTTGGGTAGTATGGACATTTTAACAATATTAATTCCTCTAATCCATGAACATGGTATCTTTCCATTTGTTTATGCTGTCTTCAGTTTCATGCATCAATGTCTTACAGTTTTCAGAGTATAGGTTTTTTACCTCCTCGATTAAATTTACTCCTAGATATTTTGGGGAGATGATTGTAAATGGGATTATTTTCTTCATTTCTGTTTCTGCTACTTTGTTATTAACATAGAGAAATGCAATATATTAATTTTGTATCCTATATCTTCACTGAATTCATTTATCAGAACTACTAGTTTTTTGGTGGAGTCTTTAGAGTTTTCTTATATATAGTGTGTCATCTGCAAAGAGCTGCAGCTTTACTTTTTCTTTCCAATTTGGACACCTTTCATTTCCTTTTCTTGTCTGATTGTTGCAGCTAGAACTTCCAATACTGTGTTAAGTAAAAGTGGTGAGAGAGGACATGCTTGTCTTGTTCCTGATTTTAGACAGAAAGCTCTCAGTTTTTCACCGAGTATGATGCTAGCTGTGGGTTTTTCATATATGGCCTTTAATATGTTGAGATATGTTTCCTCTAAATCCACTTTGTTGAGAGTCTTTATCATGAACAGATGTTGAATTTTGTCAAATATTTTTCTGCATTTATTGTGATAATCATAGAGTTTTTATCATTTCTCTTGTTAATGTTATGTATCATTTGATTTGCAAATTTTGAACCATCCTTGCATTTCTGGAATAAATCCCACTTGATTATGGTGAATGATTTTTTTAGTGTATTGTTGAATTCCGTTTGCTAATATTTTGTTGAGGATTTCTGCAGCTATGTTCATCCTTGTTGGCTCAGTCAGTGGAACATGCAACTCTTGATCTCAGGGTTGTGAGTTCAAGCCCCATGGTGGTTGTAGAAATTACTTAAAAATAAAACCTTTTTTTTAAAAAAAAAAAAAAGAGTATTGGGGATCCCTGGGTGGCTCGGTGGTTTGACGCCTGCCTTTGGCCCAAGGGGTGATCCTGGAATCCCAGGATCAAGTCTCGTGTCGGGCTCCTGGCATGGAGCCCGCTTCTCCCTCTGCCTGTATCTCTGCCTCTCTCTCTCTCTCTCTCTCTCTCTCTCTCTCTCTCTTTCTCTCTGTGTCTATCATGAATAAATAAATAACCTTTAAAAAAAAAAAAAAGAGTATTGACTGGGACACCTGGGTGGCTCAGTCAGTTAAGTGTCCAAATCTTGGTTTGGCTCAGGTTGTGGTCTCATGGGTTGTGGGATTAAGCCCCACATTGGGTTCCACGCTCAGCAGAGAGTCTTCTTGAATATTCTCTCCCTCTGCCCCTCCCCCTACTCACATGTGCTCTCTCTCTTTCTCTCTCTCTCGAATAAATAAATAAATCTTAGTACTTTTTTAAATTTCAATTCTCGTCCTCACACAAAGTTGCAGGTTTTTAACAGAATTCAAAAAAATATATTGTTGGTGTTCTGTCAGGCTCCTCTGTAAAAGCTTCTCTGAATATTTGTTGATTACTTCTTAGAGTGATAATTTAGAGAGAGGGAATTTCTAATTAATGATAGGTATTTAATCTTCCCTACATATATTTGTTGTTTATGTTTGTTTTAGATTGTTGTGGGTTGCGAAGCCACTTCTTGTGGTGACCTTCATTCTGTAATGTTGGAGTACACTAAGGATGCAAGGTTTGTAAATAATTTTTTACATTCTTCCAAACTTGAATATAACTTCAAACAGTTGTCTATTTTCAAAGCAACTACAGAGGAGCCACCTTTTATATTAAAAGTACAGTTTATGTTTATTTCACATGTATTAACTTCATTTATATAAAATTTACATGTATATCTTATTTTCAAATGTTTCCTTCAAATGAAGAAAAATTACTTTTCATACTAGGCTGGCTGCAAGCCAAAAAACTTTTTTCTTTTAAAATAAGAAACTATGTTAGTCTTCAAAGTAGAATTCTTTGTTATTCATGTTGCTCATTTTCAACCAACCTTAATGAGAATTTAAATCAATAAAAGATCTAAATATGCTTCAGTCAGAGACACATGTCCTAAAGCATAATAAAAGTCTGACACAGTGCCGTTGTTTATTGGGATATTGATAGCCTGTTTCCCACCACCACATTTGAAAATGGACTATGGGGAGTTAAGTTTGGGTAAACAGAGAATTTTGTCAGTCTACTCCAAGTATATTTCTGGTAACATATCAGCAAGAGGAAGCCACTAGAATGCAGCACCATGCATGCTACTATTTTATTCTGTTATCTGTAAATATATTCTTATGCTTATAAAGAGTTAGAGTATATCTTGTGTGAAATTATTTTCAATTTTTATTTTCATTGTCTGTATAAATATATATAGGAAATAGAAAATTTACATAAAAATACATCAGTGTAACTCACCCCCAAAGTGTTATGTTGACATTAGTCAGGTCATCTATTTCTCCTAAGAGTTGTCTAACACAGCCTCTGTGGTTTCTGCAGGTCTGATTCCTGGCAGCTCGTTCAGACCCAGTGCCTTCCTTCCTCTTCAAACAGCATTGGCTGCTCCCCCTTCCAGTTCCATGAAGCCACCATCTACAATGCTGTCAACAGCTCAAGCTGGAAGAGAATCACCATTCAGCTGCCTGACCATGTCTCCTCCAGGTAAATTGCATACTAAGGTAAACTTTGTGGAATTATCTGGCAGTCTCTACAGAGTTCATGCAGTGAGCTGAAACAAGACCAGAGAATTCATTACAGCTGTAGTACCCACCCTCCTTTTACCAACCCATGCCCCAAATGCCAATTGCATGTCCCAAGAAAAAAAAATAAGTGATATAGGATCTTTTGTGGAAATGCTGCACATCTCAAATTTGCCTTTGATGAAATACCACAGCACATGCCAAACTCAAATCACAGGCCCCAAATCCCAGACATTCAAAGACCTGGAGTTGGCACCCTATCTGCTCCAGTGCTCTGTGATTCCCAAAAGCTGTATGCTCATCCCCTATACCTCTGGAGTGTGCAGGGTTGGTTGGGCTACACAGAGCCACCAGATAAACATAGTAGAGTACAATCCTCCTAGAGCAGCATTCACTTTACTCAAAGATTCAGAAAATGATATACCTCTATAAGAAACATGGACACAAATTTATTATGGAATAGAATAGGAAATTCAATAAAACTCAGGAAAGATAGAAGCTTCCAGAGTGGCACTTTAGGATATATTCCCAGAGTCTGAGTGGTACAAGTTCATTCATCTCTACTTAGGCACTTTAAGGAGAAGCCTGGGGAAGTCCTTTTTTCAGAAACAGTCCCCATTCTGAGGGCTGGACACAGCCATGGGAAATAACAGCCTATTGAATCCTTTCTGCTCTCTCTGGGACTTTCAGTGCAACACAGTTCCGCTGGATCCAGAAGGGAGAAGAAACTGAGAAGCAGAGCTGGGCAATTGACCATGTGTACATCGGAGAGGCTTGCCCCAAGCTCTGCAGTGGGCACGGATACTGCACCACTGGCGCCGTCTGCATCTGTGATGAGAGTTTCCAAGGTCTGAAGCCCAGACTGTCATTTTTAATATAGAAGACCACAAGGTTCTCCTCATTTCAACATGTATAGAAAGGCCACTAGGAAAGAAAGAAAAACTCCAGGCCTAAGGGATTTGAGATGGATGACACGCTCTGATTACACAGTTATTTATCTCTAGAATGAAGCAGCAAGGGGCGGGTGTTGGAGGGGAATGGGTGACGGGCACTGAGGCGGACACTTGACGGGATGAGCACTGGGTGTTTTTCTGTATGTTGGTAAATTGAACACCAATAAAAATTAATTTAAAAAAAATAAAATAAAATAAATAAAGTTCCTGGAATCAGAAAAAAAAAAAAAAAGAATGAAGCAGCAAGGATAATTTTCTGCCATGTTCCTCTTTTTTTTTTTAGATTTTATTTATTCATGAGAGACACACAGAGAGAGAAAGAGAGAGGCACAGGCAGAGGGAGAAGCAGGCTCCATGCAGGGAGCCCAATGCGGGACTCGATCCTGGGTCTCCAGGGTCAGGCCCTGGGCTGAAGGTGGCACTAAACCACTGAGCCACCCAGGCTGCCCCTCTGCCATGTTCCTTGAAGTATTTTTTAAAAAGCAGCATTCTAGGGCACCTGGGTGGCTCAGTCAGTTAGAGAGCTGACTCTTGATTTTGGCTCAGGTCATGATTTCAGGATCATGAAAACAAGCCCCACATCAGGCTCCACATGCAGCTTAAGATTCTCTCTCTCCCTCTTTCTGCCCTCCCCCTGCTCATGCACTTTCTCTATCAATCAATAAAATCTTTTTTAAAATAAAATAAAATGCAGAATTCTATATTCTGGGGGAATTCACATTCCCCATCCTCCACATAACTCCCTGCCCCAATCCCCCACACTTCATTTTCATTTCTGGGCCTCTCTCCTTCCTGGCCTAGCTGTCCATCCCTGGATACTCTGCCAATATTCCTTCTTTCTCGGTCTCTCCAATAGCAGTGCCACTGACCTACCTCCCAAGACATAGCTGACGATTCAAGATATTCCAGGTCATTTTGTAACACACACACACACACACACACACCCATGACTCTCAAAAAAAAAAAAAAAAAAAAAATATATATATATATATATATATATATATATATATATATATATATATATATAACTGCTTATGCTTGTAGAAGCTAGTATATGATTTGGGCCGGAGTATCTTCTCAACTCCTGACATCATAGGAGATTGCTCCATTGGCCTGATAGAAGGCCTGCAGCCTGTTTTCTTTTGACACAATGTTTCTAAGGGGTTTCTGTTGTAACAAAGTCCACATAATTACCCTTATATCCCCAGAGCCTAACACTTGGCACGTTGCAGTGCTCAGTAAATCTTTTTTGAATGAATTCTTACATTGCCTCATACTTTACTATTTCCACAGTGTCCACAATTTATTCAGCACAGTCATTCAGTACTTATGATGTCCCCATAAGTTAGCTATGGTTAATATAATTATTCCCACTTTACAGGTAAAGAAACTGAGACTCAGGGAACTTAAGTGACTTGCCTAAGATGACACAGCTAGTCAATATCAGAAAGAAGACCGTTACTCGGTTGTTCTTTGCAGTCAACTTTGCTGTCTCTCATAACTGAGAGATTTATCCAAGAGGAGCAGAATTCTACAACTTCCCCCAGGGAGAAGTTTTTACAACGTAAAAATCGACAGATTTGACTTTTGGAGTAGAATATATTTAGATTTCTCAGTTGATGCTATTTCCTGGCCTCCAAATGAAATGAGTGCAATTAATATAGACGGCTGAACATCTCTCCTGCCAGAAATTACTTAACCATCATCCCTTCCTCTGATCTCATTACCTCTAAGACCAGCTGGATCTGTCCATGTGTTAGCTGGAGCATTTGAATATTGGGCAAATGAACACATTAGACGTTTCGCGAGGTGTCCCAGGTGTCTGGAATCTGCCCTCTCCCCTAATACAACAGAACTATAACTTTTGATCTAGAACTATTATAGATGTTTAGAGAAGTTGTGCTGTTCAAATCAAGGGCAAATGCAAACACATACACATTTGCTGATGCTCCGTCTAAAATGCCAGTATTTCAGCTCAGTGGTCTCATCCTGCCAGCCTGTTCACTGTTCATTTATTTATCTCCCCTTGTTATTGCATATCTTATATGCGCTAAGTGTTGTGTTAGGTGCTATAGAATCCAACAATGAATAAAATGCAGACTCTGCTGTCAAGAATCAAGTATACAGCTGGGAGAAGAACAAGAACATGATTTACCCTATATTCTGATATAGATGATGCTAGAGAGAAAGAAATTCTGTGGGCCTCCCATGCCAGGGTGAGAGCTCTCCATGAAGTCCCATCATTGCTAAACATGCAGGCCTAGCCAGATGCTGTGGTATTTAAGCAATAGATTTATGTGAGCCCTAAGCACATTAGCACCTACACACATGGTACAGATTGATTCAAAGATTATGGGATTTTTTTTTCAAGAACGTAAGCCAATAATTTCTAAAATACCAGAGAAACATTTATTTCTGGGAGTCTGCATCTGCTTAGTACGTTGTCATTGTTATAGTAACAAGGATAGATTAAACCTAAAATCAAATACTTGCATCTTTAATGATTCTGCTTCTCCTAGCTAACTTTTGCAATTATTCCCTTCACTCTAGGTGATGATTGCTCTGTTTTCAGTCATGATCTTCCCAGTTATATTAAAGATAATTTTGAGTCAGCAAGAGTCACAGAAGCAAACTGGGAGACCATTCAAGGCGGGGTAATAGGAAGTGGCTGTGGGCAGCTGGCACCCTATGCCCATGGAGACTCCCTCTATTTTAATGGCTGTCAGATAAGGCAGGCGGCCACCAAGCCTCTGGATCTCACTCGAGCAAGGTAACAAAACTCCTGTGTTGTAGTTCAGACCTGGCATTGGTCATGAGACTGGTCACTTTCTGCGGTCTGTTAAATATAACCATGAACTTCATGGCCTGTGTGTCATGAAACAGGGGAGACCTAAATGCTGCTTGAATTTGGTATGAAGAAACATTGTTTGTTTTCATGACTCAGAATTATATTGTGCCTAAATTTATTGTAGAATTACCTTGTTTTTCTTCATGTACACTGGCTGAGTGGTGGTGATATAGGCATAAACCAAGAGAAATGGCCAAATAGAAAAAATCAGCAGCAGATCAAATCAACATGATGTATACCTTAAACCTACACAATGTTTTGTGTCAATTGTGTCTCAATAAAGTTGAAAAAAATTAAAAAATTTAAATTGGCTGTAGATAAATATAGATAATTTAATGTTGACTCTTTGCAAGTGTGTAAATATAAATGTACACATGAAGTAGGTTTGTAGTCAGGCAAACATATACCTATATTTAGCATATGTAGTCACAGTAAACAGAATGGAAGATCAATAGATGGATAAGAACTTTTAAAATTCACATGCTCTAGGAGCTGCTTATTAATGCAGAATAGAGTGGACAGAAACTGTGCAAATAGACCAGGGAACTAAGAGAGAAAAAGGGACCCCAGGAAGGGTCCTTCTGCACCTGCTCTTCGCAGCTCTCCCATCTCATCCAGTGCAAACATGACTTTTTTGCCTGTGTAACTTAAAAAAAAAAACCATATATATATATATGTATATATACATATATATATATTCCAAGACTTTATGAAGGTTGCAAAGTCCTGGACTAAAGTATTCACTGATGAGTGCCAATGTTCAGTAGCTTCAAGTATACTTGACAATTAGATGCTTGGTTAACATAAATGTAGACATTTACTTAAGGCATTTGACTTTGGAAACTATTAGTGATGTATTTTCAGAGGCAGAAAGGCAAGTTTACAGCCTTTTAGTATAATAAACAATGAAAATACAATTAAGTCCTATATGGTAACTATGGAGGTGCCAAAAGCTGTGCTCACCTGTCCTGTTTTTTCCTACCAAAAGGATGGACTTAATCTGGGAACAGCCTGATGTTTTCCTTAACCCCATAGACAGCTAACAACCAGCTGTCGATTAACAATTGCTCACCATGTTGTGCAAGCAAGTTTGTTTTAAGTTAATTTAGGCATTTACAAGTTCTAAGTCTACTGCTTTATTTCACCAGCTTCCATAAATGGGACTGCTCTATTAAGCACTAGGACTCCCATTAGGATAGATTTCATATGTTTAAAAACTGTATCATCTAAGGGCAAGGATGCCCGTGAAGAGCAAGAAGACACTTCAAACAGAATAGCAGACATGGTCCAGAGCCTGCATATCCAACTCCGTTTTCCCTCTGCTCTGATCTCCAAACATCCTCTCCTAAAATAGCCATGATGATTTATCCTTGTGCACATGCTGTTCAGCTTGGAGCTATTTGTTAAAAAAAAAAAAGTATGTAATATAAATACTGTGGTTTTATAGTTTGTCCTATGTCCTCATGCCTGTTTGGCCCATGTTACCTTCCAGAGAACAGAAGGTATATTAGGTGAAACTCTAACAAGACAAGAACACGTGTCCTTGAAAGTCAAGATTGTTTTCTTTGTGTAGAAACTCAGTCTTCAGAGATTATTTCTCATATGTATGAGGTGAAGGTTAATATAAACATATTTTTTAAGGATTTTATTTATTTATAAATGAGAGAGGCAGAGCCATGGCTCCCTGCAGGGAGCCTGATGCAGGACTCGATCTCAGAACCCCAGGATCTCGACCTGAGCTAAATTTGGGCAGAGGCTCAACCAGTGAGCCACCCAGGCATCCCAAATACATTTTTTTGTTAACATGATTTGGTTATAAGACTTCTGTTTCTACTCTCTGACATCAAAAATTATGGACCTTAGGATCAGGAAAGGTAAGGAAAAAACTTAGAAGGTACAATTCTTTTAATAACTACCTAATGCTCATTTCCCTGTATTTTCAGCAAAATCATGTTTGTTTTGCAAATTGGAAGCACGTCGCAGACAGACAGTTGCAACAGTGACGTGAGTGGCCCGCACGCCGTAGACAAGGCGGTGCTGCTGCAGTACAGCGTCAACAACGGGATCACCTGGCACGTCATCGCGCAGCACCAGCCCAAGGACTTCACGCAGGCTCAGAGGGTGTCTTACAACGTCCCCCTGTAAGTGGCCTGAACGGAAAGGCAGGGTGTCACCCGTGCACCCTTAGAATCACAGAGATGGAGCTGGAAGTGTGAGGTTACTGGAGCAACAATGCAAAAGTAGGGGCGGGCAGGAGCACGACTAAGCCAGCTCTCCCAAGTTGTGTGGCAGTGTTCTGTTGGGCCAGGAGTGGGTGCAGGAGGGAACAGACCGGAACAACTCCATGCAGGAGCACTTTGGGCATCTCTCCCTTTCTCTAACCGATATGTCTAGTCCTTAAGAAAAGAACATGTCAAAAAAAAAAAAAAAAGAAAAGAAAAGAACATGTCTAATTTTCTAGATGCACTCATTTGAAAGTTTTCCGAGGATAGGCAACGATTTCACTTGTGTTTAGCATCCTACTCCCAGCTTCTAGCACAGCGCCTGTCACACGGAGGGCACGGTGTGTATGTTGACCGAATGCTGTGCTCTCCAGGTCCTGCTGGAGCGAGGGAAAGCAGGGAGGGAGATGGAAAGGTATGACAAGTCCTTGAGTAGCCAATAAAATGTAATGCTCCTTAGAGAGCACTGTCGCCTAGGCAAATCTGAATTCCATACCTTAAGTTTTGCTGATTGGAATTGTCCTATGCTCTTTGAAGTCTGGAAATCGCATGCCAGAAAGTTTTGTTTTCTAGCACATAACCTCTTTGTCCTTCTGTGACCCAGGGAGGCACGGATGAAAGGAGTTTTATTGCGCTGGTGGCAACCACGCCACAATGGAACAGGTCATGATCAATGGGCTTTGGACCATGTGGAGGTCGTCCTGTGAGTATCTGATACATAGTAGCATCCCCTGTCCATTTCAGGAAGGTTTGAAATTCTTTTGATATGGCATGCTCCTTAATTCAGTAACAACTGTTCTTGATGAGAAGCTCCCATGAGACTTTGCCCTACGCTCTTTGGCAGCTGCAATCTGTAGCTCAAGCCAACCTGAGATAGCAAAGTCCCAAAAGCCATTTAATATGCCTTAGAAAACTTCAATAAGCAAAAGATTTACCTGTGGATTTGACCATGTTAGTTAAATTGGATGAAACGGAAGTCTCAAGGTAAATGGGAAACTGTCTTTGCCACATCCAGGTTGCCTTATAAAATGGCATGACGTCCTTAAAAGAGAACGGATCCCTACTGGCCGGGGTACAGAGTATTTCTAGCTTTAGTACGCCCCGTTACAAACACCTGTCTGAGCCCCAGGTGCCTGAGGCATTCTTTGGTTTAATGACTCGATTGCAACTAGAGCATGGAGTTTGTGGTTTCAGATTCCCCCCAACCAGTCCCAGCACCTAGCAGGTTGAGGGTGTTCCCCCATGGTTTCTCCCATGTAATAAAGTTGGCACCACTCTCACCTCGCCGGGTTGACTGTTCCGCAGAGAGATGACTTGCTTTTTCTCTAACGATCTAGTCCCTGTAGAACTGGAATGCTTATGTCTCGACGGGTTCGGACTGATGGCTCCAAGTGGTTGGCAAGGAGAGGCGAATCTTCTCGGTAGATAGGTTCAAACGTTCATTCTGTTTACCAAATCAAAAATGAAATCAGCCCTTTGGCTGATTTCAGGCATTTTGAAAGCAAACTTAAATGATTAATTGGTAGGAAAACTACCAGATTTGTTTTCTTTCAATCATAGCCATGAGCTGAATTTTTCAGTCTTGAGTTAGCCCTCGTCTTAGTTTTCACTGAGGCACCTGCTTGCATGGCATCCATATCAACCTCCAAATCCAAGAGCAACCTGGTCCCTACACAAGCCCCCACTGTGCGCTCTGCTGCTTTGGACAACTTGCTGGGCTCTGCCCCCACAAGACGAAGTCGAGGTTTAAAATAACAGTCCAAACTATTTGGATCTATATATGAGGCTGATGGTTGTTTACTTAGATATTCATTTCCTTAGAATACACTATTCCAGGTGAATAGAATCACCTGGGCTCTAAAACGAATACATATATGTATATACATAGTAAGGCCAGAGAGAGATGTCGAAATAGACCAAAAACCACCCCTAGAGCCTTTCTGCCCTAAATACTTACCCTTCAGAGCAGCGCTTCCCAGTCTGATTGAACATCAGAATCACTTAGAAGGTTTTGGAAGGAGCATCCCTACAGATGATTTGATTTAAATTGATCTGCAGTGGGACCTGAGTGTCAGTCTTTTTTAAAGGCACCTCAGGTGATTCTAATAAACTGGTTGAGACTCAGATTTAGAGTCGATAAACACTTTTTATCTTTCAAGTGTCTTGCCGAGTCAGTTTACATTAATGGGGCTTCCTGTGCCTGACAAAGCATTACCAACTCCTATGGAAACTTCAAAGCTTGACAGTCCTCAAAAGAAGGCAGCTAATACTGCCCTGGGGTAGACATGATAATTCTTATGTATCATGTGTGCGAGTAGATATTTCTTCTCCTGCCACCCAGCCAAGCAATTTCAGTTAACAATTTTGGATTTCAGAGGCACATCATCACCATAATACTCTGCTCTTTGTTCCCTGTTGACTTGCTGCCTCAGAGACTCTCAGAGCATCAGCAGGAAGCCTTACCATGTAGCTCCCAAGGGACTTTCTGGAATACCTGATGTTGGTATTAATTTTTATAAGCAGCCACCAACATCATGATTTTACTATAAGAATTAAGTTCAGATTATCTGAAGTCTATCATATCAATCATACCTATTGTTTCTGGTGTTTTTCTGGAGAAACAATCTGTATTTTTAAAGACTTCACTTTTATTCCATCTCCAGAATTTTAGTACTTTGAAGAATTTATCACTTACCGGGCACCTGTCTGCTCTTAGTCTGCATTATACTCTCAGACTTTCAGGGCACTAAAACATTTTGAGTGAGAAAAGAGCTTCGCCACACGTGAATAATTTCAGTGAATAATTTAAAAATTTTAGCTTCACACTTATCACCATATAATTTTATTTTTATATATTACACAGATAATTTTTAAAGCAAATGCTAAAAAAATAAATAAAGCAAATGTTATCTAATGACATTAAAATTTTGTTCAAATTAAAGGAGTTATTTGGTTTTCTTTCCTTTTTCTTTTTTTTTTTGAGAAAAATACCAACACAGAGAAATTATATTTTCAGAACTATCTTTTTGATATTTTACTCTTGTCTTAGGATTTAACATTTCTATACCGCTGTACCCTTTTAAAGTACTTCTTTTCAGAAGAGTCAAAAGTTTTAAGGCACTCACTGACTAATATGCCCTTGATAGCTCTACAGAATAATTACTTTAGGTTATTCATTTGATAAGCTTAAAATGAAAAAGTTCCAGAGAATTCAGAAAAATAAAACAATTTTCCAGAGGACCTTTCAACCAAATGAGGCACAAAGAAACTAGCCAGTTATTTCATGATTCACAAATATTACTAATTATAATTTTGCTAGAGTGGATATATATTTAGAAATAGAGATAGAATACTCCCATATATCCCTAATAATTTAAACTATGCTCGAATTCACTATACTTTTATATGATAGCATTTAGCTAGGTAAACTAGTCTGGCTAACTTCTCACGTGTGGATGGGAGAGAAGACTGGGGTGCAAATCTAAAGAGATTCAAGCCCTACCTAACTGATTACTGCAAAGAGGGCTGCTAATATGTTTTTGCAACTAATGGTTGGAAAACCATTACATTTTTTAAAATGTATTTTCTTTTCTAGTGCAGACTGGCCTTAATCTAGCTTTATTACCATAGTTTTGCTTCTGTGCATGTGCACTAAGGACACATGCTAAAAATCCCTAGAAAGAAAAAGTGTGGTCACGCATGGTATCTTGAGTTTAACCTCACTACTGCCCATATTAACTAAGAAGAGAAATGAGTTTGATGAGAACAAATTCAGCACTTTTGAAAATATTTCAGGGTTTAGGACTGCATCCTAAATTGACAACATACATAATAAATGTGTAATTTAATGGTTTAATTCTCAAATAATCCCCATGTGGAAGGATTTGTGTTTCATAAATATGGATGTACAGAATGACAGACCCCACACCATAAAGATAAAAAGCACCATTTAGCATTGAACAAGCAAAGTTGCTTACACTTTATGCTTGTTTGAAAGTGAAATCTTTTCATTCTGGTGATGTTTTTCAATAAAACCTGCCCATGAAAAGCACTTCATGATGATTGGCTCCTGCTATTCTGGCATAAAATAGATGGACTGAATTGACAGATGACTTTTATCCAGCCTCACTAGCTTACCAAAAGGCCTTATTCTATAAAGTCTGAGTGATGTAGCATAACACGGTCACTGACAGTCATGTCAGAAACCTAACTTTCTGAATTCACTTACTAGTATAGAACATTTTTCAGTAAATGTTTATGAACACACTTGGGCAGACCCCTCACAAGATCCATGCTGGTGGGGTTCTTCTTAGGATAAAAGAAAATTATTGGTCTTAATCTTTTTTGGTGGGCACTCACCCTTCTATCCTAAGAATCTCCCTCACCCAACTATGCATTTCATTCACACATCACATTTTTTTGTGTACGTGTCTAAGTCACAACCTGTCATGTGTATAATGAAGTGGGCCAATTTTTGCATGTGTACCTTGAAAGCAAATTGCTCAGTAAAGAGCCTTTGTGAATTGATTTACTTAAAAGTGAATTATTACCACATTTAATGAGAGAATGAAAACCAATATGTTGCCAACTATGGTCTTAAATGCATTTATCAGATTTTAATAATATGAGTACCATCATGACCATCCCCTCATGCTATTCATTATCAAAATACTGTCATTTTTGGCACAAATGATTTATGGAAATGAGCATAGTACATTTGTTGCAAAGCATATTTATCCTTTATTAATTTGACTGTATTACCTGATGTAGAGGACTTCTGTATTTTTTAAAGCCCATTCTTTAATATACTCAGAAATAAGTATTTTCTAAAACATAAACAATTTAAAAAACAGATAGTAAAATTAATGTTAGTTATTAATGACTATTTTCATATTTATACTTTACATGCAACATTTATGCCAAATGTAGTACTAAGCTACATGTACCTTGACATATGGTTATGAGCAAATATTGCATGTTGCATTACATTAAAAAGTTAAATATATGTATATATTAGGTATAGAAGAATAAGAAATAACATCTTTAATTTTTATTTTCAAAAGAGATGAAAAATCCTATATTGCATCTAAACCTGATCAGACTTTTATGACTAATCACAGTGCTGCATGCATTGAAAGGCATTTTTTAACTTGTGTTATATTTCATTATTTGCTGTCATTGGTTTTCCACTAGAGTAAGGTAAGTCCTCTTACTAATTCTGGGTAACTGTTGACTAATAGTCTCATCAGTGTTACCTACGTTAACAGAAATGTTGTCAAAGACATTTGCAATTGAAAAAGAAATCTGTAAAAACAAAGTTATGTATGATAATGAGACATACCAGGACATTTGAAACCTATGTCATGTAAACTCAGAGTTCAGCAACACTGTGGTGATTCTCTAATGTATATGCAATATTGGGTACAACAACATAGAGAGAATGCTAATCAGCATTGCTTCATTAGGTAGCAAATTTGGCTCTGTGCCTGGGACTGTATTAGGTGCTTTTGAAGTGTTCATAGTTCAAAAGCTTGTTTGTAAGCGGAAGTTAAAACTAGAAATGTGTGCAAAAGACCTAGGGGCTCTGACTAAATGGAATATCTTTCAAAAGATCTCTTGTGCTGGAGATGCGTGAGGGTAACTTGCCTTTTTTATTCTATTCTAAGTTAATAAGTGAATTGGCAGAGCTTGGTGCACTTATTCATAATATTTGTGAGTTCTAGATTGTATCCTTACGTAAGATTTGCCTTCTTTAATATATAGTTGCATTTGTCCTCTAATGGAGATACTTTAAGACTTAGGAAAGAAGTTAAAATTATTATCATTTATTAATCACTTGCATATTATGCTGGAAGTTTTCATTTAATCCACAAAACCCCCTGAGGTACATGTTACCAAATATTATTCTCCTTCCCACTTAGCAGAGAAAATAAGTATCAAATCTTCAATATTTGTGAAATATATGAGCCTACACTTATTTCTGTGTAGCCTTCCTGAAAATGCATGGTCTTAAAAGTAAAATATCTAGCATCCTCTATGCAGGGGAGTTTCATTGATTAGTTGAACAGCAGCTTCTCATCGTATACTCACCAATATTTCTCCGGAAGATGCATCAGTCTGCTGAATTCTTATTTCTTCTTATGAGGTGTTATTTATTGTATCATATGTTTTGGTAATATATAAATTATGGATCAGTAAAAATACCTACATTTCTATGAGCTCAAATTACTTCTACCAAGTCTCTATCTTCCGTTAGAAGAATTTCCATTAGAATCCATTAAAAAATCAATTGAATTTTTTCTGTAATAATTAATGAGCTAAGACAGTGGCTCCAGTGAGGAGTGACAATTCAAAAAAGCACAGTCGGTCTTGAAAATTCTTGCAATATCCGCATTTCCTATACAGATACAGAGAAATATCTTATATCTCCATATCATCTAAGTCCCTAAACTCACTCAGCGTTAGTGGACATTTAAGTCAGCATTTCCAAGAACCACTGATGTTCATTCTGCCTTCTTTTAATGACTTACAAGAGGAGAATTTTAAAATGGACCAAGTTCTGTGCACAGCCAGAGCAAATGGATAGGTCAGATAGTGTAGCTGATATGTCCTGGGATGAGCATTACCTACCTTCATTGGACTTATAATTTTAAAAAATTACTTTCCCTGTAATTACAGTGGAGAAACACATCTTAATTCCATCTATTATTATTTTGGTTATAAGTTCATCTATAGCTATATATATACATGTATCAGAAACAAGAACAGACTCCAAAATATAAGTAAACATGAGATCTTTCAACTTAAGATTGCCCAATCCTGTAAGTTAGACATTTTAGAAGCCACAAATAACTGTTCAATGACCACATCAGTTTATTAAATTGTCCAAGAGGCAGACACCATTTTAGTATCGCTTCCCATACTGCTTGATTTTAAAAAGCTTATGAACTGGAAAAACCTGCTTTGTTAGATTCTGACCTAACAGGCTCCAGAAATATTTATATTTTACATATGAAATTACTAGTTAGTTTCAAGGATGCTTTGAAAAGGTGGCCATTTTTAATGTGACTAGATAAACATCTATAGCAAACATGATTTTTGGATCAACATTCTCAGGGATCCAAAGATATGCTGCTGATTTATAAATGTATTCAAAATTAAAGGGTATCCAATGAATCAAAATGCCTTCCAAATGACATGTAAGCTTCCATGCTGGACTGACTGTCATGGTATTAAAGATCTGCAATCTGTTAATATTTATTTTCTTATATATAAAGATGGAGAATAATGAGTAAATAGTTCTATAGAGAAGTTGCTTTAAAGCCATTAAACATGCACATCAATTTTTGTTAAAAATTGAATGTTCCTTTGTTCTCATATATTGAGATCACTTTTGTGTCAATCTAGGTTGCACTGGGATAACTAAATATCTTGGGTGTTCTGAGGTGGTTTTTTTTTTCCTGTCAAATATTTTAACTATTTTCAATTCTCTTTGAGTACCTTATATCTTTAAAGATGTTTTCAACAGAATAATTTTCGTTGCTTTAACCTTGCAATTATTCTTTATAGTTAAAGAGTAATGATTTACAACAGGAATCCAATCAGTAAGTCACCAAAAGGTCAACAAACTTGCCTTGACCACCCACGGGTGAGGCAGGAGGCTCAGTGCTGTGGTATGGGGGTGGGGGGATGGGGAAAGGCCACTCCACCAACAGAACGCAATTCATCTCCATTCAAAGCAGAAAATGAGCACAATGAGGATTCAAAGTACCCGGGAAATCGCTTCAGCGAGCAATAAATAAAATGTGATACTTGGGGGAAAAAGGTAGACATTGAAGAAATGATATTGGTCAAGTGAGATAGGTGGAAGAGGTTCAGGGTGAGTTTGAATAGAGCGGTCTACATGGGAATGTAGTGGAAGAAAGTCCTTGACAGAATAAGATTAAATGCAGAGAGGACTCAAAGTGTATGGCTAAATTGGCTTAGATGTGGCTTCATGGACAAGAGGATTGATTGTATTAAAAGGTAAAGCCAGCATTTGAGGGAAAGTTTACTGGGACTGGAGTGCCAGACACACTATATGTATGTGGGAAGATAGACACACATGTACATGCCATGTATGGGATCTCATGGTTTCTCTTTAGGGGTGTTTTTATTCATAAGGAGAGAGAATGAGGAGGCTAGTTTAGAGGGCCACTGTAATAACCCAAGGAAAGGGCTACAAGGTGATCTGCCATGCTGCGAGGGAGATGGCTAGTGCCAGGCCCTGTATTTTGTGACCAAAGAGGTAGATTCTTTCTCCTGACACTTGATTAGTTCACGGTAATTAGATCCAGACTAAAAGGTCATTGCCCTTTTTTTGTAATTGGACTTTACATAGGCAGCAATTAGTATTTACATCAAATAATAAGTCATGGATAAATTCATTTCATCCTTCAACTATGAAATTGGAACTGAGAACTTTGATGCTGTATGTAACACTGTCACATCAGGGGAAGAAGGAGGGCTAGTGAAGCTACTGAAGATAAACCTAATTGTTTGGTGTTTTTCTCTACAGTGTCTTCAGAGTGTACTCTACCTTCCATTCTGTAGTTTCTAGTCTTTTCATAAAATAGAAACCACCTAGAGTAGAAAGTTATTAGCACTTCATTTTATTTTATAAAATATATTTCAATGTGAGTCTTTTTATCAGGTTTCAGTATAGATGCTGTTGCTTTTTGACAAAGCATATCTGATGACATTCACTTTATGTATTTGCCTTTGAGACATTTTATTATAAATTTTCTTTTCTAATGATCAGACAACTATAAGACCCTCATTTTAAAGGTTTTTGTGTGTTATAAATGTTAGTATAACGTGCTTAAATATAATACCTAATATACTAGGTAAAATAGTACCATTTTACAACTTGCCTAGTATATTGATCATAACTCAGAATATGCTGCTCAGTGCAAAATTACCCATTCCCTCCTCTTTACCCTGACTCCAGTTCATGTCATATTGACCTTCATGATGAAATCACATCACATGACATCATCCCACTCCAGATACATTTTATGTTTCCATGAAATTAAGGAGGAAAAATATTTCGTGTCTAAACAGCGTTTATGAGACTCAGTGAATTTGAAAAATATTGATAGGCTCATACTTATAAACCACATTTTGATGCCATATATAGATATGTTGTCACTCGGGCATCAGTGTGTGAAAGCAGTATGATTCTTTTCAGTGATGTTATAGCTAGTGATCCTTTTTAAAGCATGTTTTCCATACCAAAACCTTTAACAGCTATCTCTATCAATATTATGCAACTTCCTACAGACTCTGAAAATCTATTTTCAGTACTTTTATCAGCTTCACATATAGTATGTATGTATACATATGTATGTACATATGTGGAGGAAATATATACAACATGCACACAATTATACAATTAATTACATCTTCTTAGTATTTTGTGATAATTTCTCCAGTGGAGTGTCTTTTCCATGAGACCGTGTTTATAGGCCCCAGATGCTTACTGTTTGTAGAAGGCCATGAGAAAAACTTACTTTATTTTGCCCAAGTCTGATGAAACAGGAAGGGCAGCCTGGTTCAGCTAACAACTTTGTTTTTGCCTTTTAAGCTTTAAATGAGAATGTTTGCTAAAGGAATCAAATGATGTTTCCTACTTGTTAGAGATGTGTCTAAATAAGGTAATGGGTATAGCACACACTTCCTCTCAAATGAAATCCACCCAAGTAAATGTAAAAGTTCAAGAATATAATTCAAAGAGCCGAAATAATTCCCATCTACTTCCACTGTGGATCAAGAGAACTTACCTTTTTTTTTTTTTCTGGTTGGAGATCACTACTGAAAAGAAGGGGATTTCCTCAAGGCCAAAGGCAGTGAAGACAGGTGTCAACCTTGAGTTATTCTGTCCTGGGGTAGCAATGTTAGCATGACCTATTAACCATGAAAATTTTCCAGTAACTATCAGGGTAACTTAGAATGTAGACTAGATTGCACTTTCAATGATGGGACTTACATGCTCTTTCTCCTTTGCCTCCCCACCTCTATCCTTTCTGATCCCAACAGCACTCGCAAACAAAATTACATGATGAATTTTTCACGACAACATGGGCTCAGGCACTTCTACAACAGAAGACGAAGGTCACTTAGACGATACCCCTGAAGAATCAAAACTTTTATTTTTCTTTCCAACATGTGATGTGTTGCTTCCCGTTCTTTTAAATCGCGCACTGCATCTGGTATCAGGAAAATTCTATGAAGGACTTGGTGACTAACTGGAAGCCCTTCTCAAGACCGAGTGTATACCACTTTCCCACACTGTGAACTAATGACAAGTGACTTATTTTCTCATAAGTAAATGTCTTCATGTTGCTGTGTCCGTGAAAATTGTGATCTGTTGTAATATCAGTTACAGTGGCAGTATGGAAAATAAGAAATAGTTTAACAGAAAAAAAAGTTTAAGCACAAAAATTAAAGAGATTTTATGTTTAAAATGGCATTTAGTACAGAATTTCACCTTCTTGGTCACAAAGCTATTTAAGTGGACTGTATTTCAGATCTGTATCATGTTTTATATGATTAAATTATCATTGTTTGTTCTTTTATGTATTCTCTTCTACAGTATAATACATTGACACTGTATTTACTTGTTTTGTTGCAATATTTTGCTGCTGAATTTCGGGCTACTTCTATTCTGCAGAAAATTCATCGAGATACCTACTCAAGAAGATAGTTGTAAAGATATTGTATCTCCTTTAATATACTCCTTAAAATGTATGTTGGTTTAGCGTTGTTTTGTGGATAAGAAAAATGCTTGACCTTGAAATATTTTCTACTTAAAAATTGTGGATGAAAACCCTATCTCCCACAAAGTTCCCATCTCCTTGTCTAAGGGTTTTTTAAAGTGTTCTGTGGCTGATTTACTAACAGTAACTGCCATTTCGTGTCTGTGGTAACAGAGTGATTTGTAAAACAGTGGATGTTCTCATTGTGTTCTCTTCGTGGACTGTTTTTCCTGTGGGTCATACTCATTCCTTCTGAAGAAGTTGTGCCAACACCAGCAACAGTATAATGGCCCTGTAGCCCTGAACTCTTCTTTAACCTAACCGAAAGGTTGTACTCTAGGGTGAACCAAGCTAAAAGCCCATGCTTAAATAAAAATTATGTCCATAAGCCATTTGAGACTCATTTGTCTTTATTCATTTTTAATTAAATCTTGTGTAGGATTTGTAAGCCCAATCGGTTTGGGAAAGGAAGGTGTCAAATATATTCACTGTGTTGTTTCGTCATTGTTAATAACAATTATGAAGCCACACTCTCAATGTAGCTATGTTTCTCTCGTTCAGCTTTTTCTATTAATCACTCTGTAATTACACCAAGAAAAGTCAATAAAGAATTCTGAAAATTATTGAATTCCTGAGAATTTCGTTAGCTGCTAACATAATGCCTGCCTCATAGTAAGAACGCATGCATTCATTCAGCAAGTATTTGTTGATTGCTTGCTATGTGACAGGCACTGTGTTACGTGTTGACAATAAAAATGGCAATTGAGGCATTTTTCCCTGCTTCTAATGTCTAAAAAATAAAAAGTATATCAATACTGTTGAATGTGTGATTTCCCAGAGGATAAAAAAAATCTGCATAATAGAATAATAGAAGGCAGTAGTAATTCTCATTGAACAGGAAAAGGATATAGGATGATCCCTCTGAGAAATTGAGCTAAAATGTATTTTGAGTTAGTATCAAATCCATTGTGAATCATTGCTTTGGAGATAGAAGGCCTTCTTTTGTCTGCCTAATTTAACATATTATATATTTTATAATTAATTGCAGTACTTGGCCCACAAATGTTTGTAACCATTGTATCTTAATTGTTGATTCTCTTTTCTTGGTTCACAAATTGTCTGCTGCTGGTTTACCATTTGATGGCATATTTGGTTCATTTTCTAGTTGGTCGAAAGGGTTGAATTTTTCTCAAAGCCTGTCTTTCCAAGTCTAGGGTGTGTCCCATAGAGCTACCAGGCGACTAGGGCTAAGATATTTTATAGTGTTACCCTTCACCTGTCTTCCTACCATCAGAACAGGGTTGAACTCCCTACCAGTCCATCTCAAAGTTTTAATTTTTTTTAATTTATGATAGCCACAGAGATAGAGAGAGAGAGAGAGAGGCAGAGACATAGGCAGAGGGAGAAGCAGGCTCCATGCACCAGGAGCCCGACGTGGGATTCGATCCTGGGTCTCCAGGATCGCGCCCTGGGCCAAAGGCAGGCGCCAAACCGCTGGGCCACCCAGGGATCCCCTCTCAAAGTTTTAATAGTGTAAGTGGGGACTTACATGTAATTGGCTTATTTAATTTGAAAATGTAGGCAGTTAGAGTAGGACTTGAAGCATGCTTAACTAATATTGGAAGCTATAGCAATGGGAATAAAACAGGAAGAAATAAGAGATACAAGACTTTAAAAAGAGGAGATAAAACTCTCCTTAGATGCAGTTGATAAACGTATCTTCATCAGAAGCCCAAGGAACTCTGAAGATAAAAGCATGGAAATTAATAAGTTGAAGTTGCTAGAAACAAGATCAGTATATAAAAATGAACAGCATTTCTAAACATAATGTATAATCAAATAGAAAAAAAATAATAAACCACCAATGGAGGAAAAAAAATAAAGGAAATAGACTAAGTCCCAATATCCAAATTAAACAATGATTAGAAAATTTTATTTTATTTTTTTTTTAATTTTTATTTATTTATGATAGGCACACAGCGAGAGAGAGAGGCAGAGACATAGGCAGAGGGAGAAGCAGGCTCCATGCACCGGGAGCCCGATGTGGGATTCGATCCCGGGTCTCCAGGATCGCGCCCTGGGCCAAAGGCAGGCGCTAAACCGCTGCACCACCCAGGGATCCCCAATGATTAGAAAATTTTAAATGATATAAAACCATAAAAGGACAAAGAAACTATAGGGTGGAGACAAACATAAATGATGCCAACAAAATTTTGGAAAATGGAAAGTGTGAATGGACCAGCAGTAACTAATCATACTGTAAGAAGCTAACACTCAACTGTCTACAGAGAAGGGAGTTACATCACAGAACACAGACGATGTAGAAACTGGAGAGAAAACTGCTTCTGGAAGCAAGGAATAGGCAAGAGGATAAAAATAAGGGTAGTGGTTAAAATTCTGAATAAGGAACGATTTCTTTCATCCCAACATCAACAGGAAACTATCTTTCCCATCCTGGCAAGGGACAGGTTTATTTTTTGGATATCTTGAATCAGAGAGGTTGAAAAAGATGTAGAGATTTCAGGAAGTAGGATAAGTCTAGTATTTTTTTTAAGGTATTAAGCAAAAGCCTAGCAGTTGAAGGGCAAGACCTTCTCTCCCTCACCACACAACCCTTTCATCCTTCAACTCCCCGAATCCTGGAATCGGGCCTCTATCATCCAGACAGAACACTGAAGGATTCTTCTCTTGAAAAAAGACATATGGACTGAATTTTGAGGAATTCCGTAATGAACCAGCCAGATCAGCTTGCTCACACAATTAGCTCCCATCAGCCTTTCTTACTCATAGTAGCTTTGATTGTCAGAAGCGGAGAAAGGATGGCCTAGTCAACAAGTGGTACTAAGACAATTTGTTTTTCAAGTGAAAAAACAAAACTAGATCCCTAGACATATCATTACACAAAAATAAACCCCCTTAAGGCACCTGGGTAGCACAGTGGTTGAGCACCTGCCTTTGGCTCAGGTCATGATCCTGGGGTCCTGGGATCGAGTCCCACGTCGGGCTCCCCGCAGGGAGCCTGCTTCTCCCTCTGCCTGTGTCTCTGCCTCTCTCTGTGTGTCTCTCATGAATAAATAAATAAGATCTTTAAAAAAAATAAACCCCAGTTAAATTAAAGACATAAATGGCAGAAGTGAAACTTTACAACTTTTAGAAGAGAATATCATGTGGGATCATGAGAAGAATGGATTTTCTTAAACATGGCATAAAACAGACAAACCATAAGAAAAGATTATAGGGTAATTGGTCTGTAGTTTGGATTCATTTGTCGAGCTTCTGCATAACAAGAGACCACAAAGTTGAAAAACCAGCCACTGAAGAGGAGAAGATAAAGCCACAATATGCAATCAATAAAGGACTGGACTCTAGAAAATATAAAGAACTCACACAAATAGATAATGGAAGGTAATGACATAATTTGGGGGGCACCCATCTGGCTCAGTTGGTGGAGCATGCACCCCTGAACTCAAGGTTGTGAGTTAAGCCCCACGCTGGGCATAGAGATTACTTTAAAAAAATGATAAAATCTTTTTTTTTAAAGGTAATAATGTAATTTTCTTTAAATCACAAAGAATAGGAATGAAAATTCACTGAAGGAAAAAAACTGAAATGGCAAAAGATTAAGGTGTTCAATCTCACTAACAACCGTGGAAACATCATTTAAAACAACAATGATGCCATAACCTAACCAAGGAGGCAAAATCAACCCAAACATAGTGGTGCTGGAAGGAACTCTCATACCTTGCTGGTTTACATTGGTACAACCTTGTTTTTAAAATGTAGGTTTTAGGGATCCCTGGGTGGCGTAGCGGTTTAGCGCCTGCCTTTGGCCCAGGGCGTGATCCTGAATCCCATGTCGGGTTTCCGGTGCATGGAGCCTGCTTTTCCCTCTGCCTATATCTCTGCCTCTCTCTCTCTCTGACTATCATAAATAAATAAAAATAAATAAAATGTAGGTTTTATTATTTTCCACGTCTGGTGAGACCAGCAGGTCAGGATACAATTGCCATTGAAAAGATAGCTTGTTTCACACAGTTCCCAAGAGGAGGGGGCATGCGGGACCACACAGTGGTCACGGGGCATCACTAGGGTCGGCAAAGAGGCAGAAAGGATGAGGGGAAAGCATGGGCTTGAGCCTCTATTGTGTCTCCCTGGGAGAGGAAAGCAAGGCAAGGTAAGCACACTCACAATTGGCTACTTAGAATCACTTCTGCAGGCTCTGGGGGTTAGGGACTGTTTCTAAGGCCCTGGGATGATTAGGGCAGAGGAATATTGCCTCCTGAAACTTAAGAGCTAGCAGAAGGAAGCATTTCAAGGAAGGGCAGTCCATTGGTTCATTGGCATGTGAAAGGGGTAATCCTTGGAGAGTTGTTTGCTAGCCCTTGGAAGGGCAGTCTCAGTAAGGCTGCAGATATGAGGGCATCAAGAATATAGAAAATAAGGGGGCACTAGGTGGGCTCAGTCAGTAGAGCATGTGACTCTTGATCTCCGGTTGTAAGTTCGAGCCCTACATTGGGTGTTGGGATTACTTAAAAAAAAAAAAAATATATATATATATATATATATATATATATATATATATATATATATACATTTAAAAAGAGAAGAAGAAAATATAGCTAATACAAATCTCTGTAGAGAGCAGTGTGATATCAGTAACACTGAATATGTTACGATATCAGTGAGGTTGAACGTACATGCAGCATAATGCAGCTACTTCTAGATATTTATCACAGGAAAACTCTCACATGTATACACAGAGAGATGTATGCAAGAATGTTTGCAGCAGCATTGCTTGTTATTGCAAATAATCAAAAGCCAAGTGCCCATCAACAAGAAAATGGATAAATTGTGGTTTATTTATATAATACTTTATGGTGTTAAAGTGAACATGCCCATTAACAATAACAACAAAACAAGCTGCAGAATTATATAGCACGATGCCATTTATCCGATTTTTCAACTTTGCAAACAAATATAGTTGACCCGTGAACAACATGGGTTTGAACTGCATGGGTCCACTGACGTGTAGATTTTTTTGGGTAAATACAGTACGTTACTGTATTTTCTCCTCCTTATGATGATCTTAATAACATGTTCTTCTCTCTGGCTTACTTTATTATAAAAATACAATATATAAGATCTAAAACATACAAAACATGTGTTAATCGATTGGTTATGTTATGGGTAAGGCAGTAACAGTAGGCTAGTAGTAGTTAAGTTTGGGGGGGGGCCAAAAGTTATATTCAGATTTTCAGCTCCACTGGGGTTGATACCCCCCACCCCCATGTTGTTCAAGGGTCAACTGTACTACTTGCTGCTTACGAAATACACGCATACGCAGCAAAAATGCAAGAGCATGTGTGGGAATAGTAAATACAAATTCATGACAGTGGTTTCCCCAGGCAGGGGAATAAGATCAGAGAGGGGCATGTGGAAGACATTAACTCTATCTAAAATGTTTTCTTTCTTTTTTTAAAAGTCAGAATAAGATACAGCAAAATATTCAGCTGTGAAAGAGTTGTGTGCATACAAAAGTATTTTTTGTCTTATTCTCCATTTTCATGGGAAGACCTGAGTGTTACAGCAAGAACAGTAAAGAATCAATAGGGTTTGTCAGGCAGATTCACTGGGGAGACCTATTCTAGGAATGAGCAATGTGTGCAGGAAATACAAAGGTAGAAACGAGCCTGGATCCTTTGGGGGGGGGGGTTCTCAGCTCTCTTGAATTTGTGGAGGGGGCAAATGGGGAGCAACCCAGAGAGAGTGCGGGAGGCTAGTGCTTGGTGGGGGGGCGGGGGGAGAGCCGGGAGCCAGGGAAGGGAAGCAATTTCTCACCAACGAACTTCAGCTTTAATTCGAAGGCACCAGGAAGCTGCTGGGGGGCTTTGGGCACATGACCTTTGGATAAATCCATCCTGACCAGGGGATGGAGAGCGGTCGGAGTCAGTTGACAAAGGAAGCTGGGACACTAGAATTCATGGGTAGATCTGGGACAACAGCTGAGGTCTAATTTTAAATCATCTGAAAAGAACTGTACTAAGGATTCACGCTTCTCCAGAGTAACTACCTCACCTACAAAATACAGTAGTGAATGCAAAAGCAACCATGAGTTTATTTATCGTGCAGAGAAAGAATTATTAAAATTCGGAAAATTCAGAAAAGACTTCCAGTTCAGAGGTGTGAGGGCTTTGTCATCTTACTGCATCTCCCATTTAGTCCTTTGGGTACTTATTAGGAATGAATTTTTACAGTTTTTTTTTTTAATGCAACCTGATGGAGATTGATGCTCTCTCTATAGACACGGAGAGCACGCAGTGGTGGGGAAGTCGGCCACTGCCTGGGGGCCTCATTAAGCGATCTCGGGGTCTGCACCCACTGTCTAGAAATCATATCGGTGCAGCAGAGAAAGGGGAAGCTGCGACTGAAAACATAACTTTTTTATGGAAAGAGTACTAGAAGAATAATATATGGATATATGTGTGAATAATAAAAAGGCACAGAACTGTGTGCAGGAAATACTGCCTCGTAATAGGGCCAGTAAACTAACTTAGGTGGAAGTTAGCACCGGATGGACGTTACCATCAGGGAAAGCAGACATATCGTGGTAAGTCACACAACAAATTCTGTTCAGAAAGAAAAGAAAAGCTTCAAGAGCCAAAAGAAGGAGTGCTTCAGTGGTGAAATTTCAGGTTATTTGTTCAGGTGACCGAGGTCGATGTTTTGGCAAAAATGCCGTTAAAGTCTTCCACTCTGATGGAGTGGACAGCCTGTAAGCCCGGACCTACAGTCCAGTCCGCTGGACCCATTCCAAACCCTTAGTTCATACAAACACTTGCTTTTTGATACTTTAAGTACCTCCAGTGGAGTAGCTTCCCTCCCTTGCCTCTTATAATCAAGAGCCTTTATGATCAAGAAAATGAACCTGATCCTCAAGTAAAGAGATGTTCAAGCACCGTGTAAGCCAGAAATAGACAATTAAAAAATTTTTTTGGAAATTAAAATTAAAATTAAAAAACAGAAAGAAATAGACAATTATATCAATACATTATCTCTAATCCTTGGAGGTCACTTTCTTCTCAAGTCCTTATTACCTCCATGCTGCTAGTGACCTGGGCAGGGCTAGGTTTTATGGGCCTGAAGCTTATACAATTTGACGTACCTCTGTTTAAGAGAAGGAACTCAAGGGGCACCTGGGTGGCTCAGTGGGGTCAGCATCTGCCTTCGGCTCAGGTTATGATCTCAGGGTCCTGGGATCGAGCCCCACATCAGGCTCCCCACTCAGCGAGGAGTCTGCTTCTCCCTCAGCCTCTCCCTCTGTGCTCTCTCTCTTGTTCTCAAATAAACAATCCTAAAGAAAGAACTCAAAGTTATAAATGCAAAATTAGGTACCATTATATCTATATATTTATTTAGAAAAGGAAAATGAATCACAACACAGTCCAAATGTACACAGTTTTGAAAGCTGAGAAACATCATAGACATTATCTGGAACTGCCAGACTTCAGTTAGACGGGTCAGAAACACCAATCTGTCATCCAATACAGTAAGATACAGAAACCAGGCACCTTCACACAGAAATGAACTATCGATATGAAGAGCTAATAACTAAAATGCTTCTAAATTTGACAAAATCTATCAATCTGTAGATCCAAAAGGCACAGCAAACTTTAAGCAGGGTAAGGGCAAAGAAAAGCGCTCTGCGGCATATCATACATAATTAAGTGGATAAAAACTGCTAGTATGGGGCGCCTCTGAGGCTCAGCTGCTCAAGCATCTGCCTTGGGCTCACGTCATGATCCTGTGGTCCTGGGATCAAGTCCTGCATGGGACTCAATCAGCGGAGTCCTGCTTCTCCATCTCCCTCTGCCGCTCTCCTTGCTTGTGCTCTCTCTACCAAATAAATAAAATCTCTAAAAAAAAGGTTTTTTAAAACTGCTGATAAAGGACAGCCTGGTTGGCTCAACAGTTTAGTGCTGCCTTCAGCCCAGGGCATGACCCTGGAGACCTGGGATTGAGTCCCACATCAGGCTCCCTGCATGAAGCCTGCTTCTCCCTCTGCCTGTCTCTGCCTCTCCTTCTCTCTGTGTCTCTCATGAAAAATTTAAAAAAAAAAATCTTTATTAAAAAAAGAAACTGCTGATAAAGAGAAAAACCTTGATCATTGTCCCAGTCCCAATTTTTTTTCCTTCATGAGAGACACACAGAGAGAGGCAGAGGGAGAAGCTGGCTCCCGATGCAGGACTCGATCCCAGGACCCCAGGATCACATACTGAGCCAAAGGCAGATGCTCAACCGCCAAGGCCCCCAGGCGCCCCTCTCCCGTTCCCAATCTAAGACAAATTCTCCCCTATTGCTCTGAGTTCAATCCCATCCTGCCTTCTCAGAAAACTTACTGGCAGGAACTGGGAAGAGTCTGAGACTTTACCCTGTTTGCAAGCCCCCGTCCGGGGCAGCTTCCCACTGTTGCACGGATACTGAGAGAAGACATAAGACCCCCAGGGAGGCCGTAATCTCTCCAGCTCTTCTAGGATCTGGTCGCAGTCTTGGCCTCTCCTTCTAGGTTTCCTCTTACTGTTCTGGGTTATCCTGGTCTCCTTGACAGACTAGGCCTCTTCCACTTGGATTATTACAGTAACCAGCACCCGACTGTCCTCTGCGTCCGTTTTGGTCCCTTGCAACCCATTCTTCAAGCAGTGACTGGATTGATCCTTTTTCAGCGTGCACCTCTGATCATGACCCCTCCTGCTCCAATTCTTCAAATGGTTCCCCAAACCTAAACTCAGCATCTGACCCAGCAGGGCTCACAAGTCTGGCCCTGCCTTCCCCTCCAGCTTTGCCTCCTGCTCCCCCACTCTGCGAGCTCCACCCACAGTGGCCAGCTCCACGGCCCTCTGCACCCCCACCCCTGCTCCTCCCCCCTGGAGCTGCTCTGCTCACACCTACAGGGCCCCGGCACCTCCCAGCTCCTCCCCGTGTCACCTCTGCCTGTTTCGGGGGACAATCCGCACCATCCAGATCTGGATTGGATTCTGTATTGACCTGTGGTCCCGCGTCTGGCTTTGCTCTGCTCGCCTTGAGAGCTTCCTAGTTTGCAGTTACACTTTTCTTAATGTGATTGAGCAAAGTGTCTCCTCTCCTGCTAGGCTGTAAACTCTAGGAGAGAGCAAAGTGCCCCTTGCTCCCAGGGTCGGCCACATAGTGTCTAAGACAAGCGTTGTGACAGCAGGTAACCCGGTGCTATTTCCCAAAGCACAGCGGGGGCGCTGGGAGGCTCAGGGGGGTGAATGTCCTACCCTTCATTCTGGCTCAGGTCATGGCCTCAGGATGGTGAGATGGAGCCCCCGCCAGGGCTGGGTGCTCACCTGGGAGTCCGCTTGAGCTTCTGTCTCTCCGACTCCCTCTGCCCCTGCCCCTCCCCACGCTTGTGCTCTTTTCAAATTCAAAAAATTTTAAATACATCAGCACCTAAATAAAGAAATAAATGAATGAATGAATGAATAAATAAATAAATAAATAAATAAATAAATAAATAAATAAATAAATAAATAATCAGCTCGACCTAGGGCTTATGTCAGCCCCCGTTCCAGGCCCACTGAATCAGAATCCGGGTTGGTTCTTTTTTTAAGATTTTATTTACTTATTCATGAGAGACAGAGAGAGAGAGAGGCAGAGACCCAGGCGGAGGGAGAAGCAGGCTCCACGCAGGGAGCCCGGTGCGGGACTCGACCCCGGGGCTCCAGGATCACGCCCTGGACCCGAGGCAGGCGCTCAACCGCTGAGCCACCCAGGGATCCCAGAATCTGCTTTTTTAACAAGTTCCCCAGGTGCCTGGAATCTGCCTCATAGCTTAAGTCCTGGGCTCCCAGACACGCAGGTGACAAGAGGACCTGCTACGGTGGCCAAGGCCAAGTGTCAAATGTGTAAGGAACACCAGCAGCCCCGGCGCAGGAACGCAGTGCCCCTGCGGACGCCCCCCTGTGAGGACAGGGGCCCGCGGTCGGTCCTCGGCCCGGGATTCGGGTCTCCGTGAAGACGGGGCCCCCGCGCGGCGCGGGGCGCAGAGGAGGGTCGGCCCCGGGGAGGGGGGGGGGGACGCCGCGGGAGCAGCCGGGCCTTGTCCCCACCCAGAGGCCGGAGCACGCTCCCGGGGGCGGGGCGGGGCGGGGGCGGGCGCCCGGGCCGCGCCGTCTAGGACGCAGCGCTCCGCCGCCGGCTCCGGCCCGAGACACGAGTCCGGTTCGCCGCCGCCGCCCCCGGTGTCCGCCTTTCTCCCGAGGGAAGGCGCGCCTGCTTTGCTTCTTTTTCACTTATTTTCTTTTAAAGATGTTTTGTACATTCTAACTCGAATGGCTCAAGAACGGATCTGTGCCTTCCTGCGGGAGGAAGCGTCCAGGGAAGGCGGCCACGGAGCCTTGGGGAGGGAGCCGGTCCCGCTGCGCCTCCGCGGCCCCCGGCCGAGAGTCCGCAGGGTCGCCGCGCGGGGACCACGCTGCCCGGTCGGTACGACTAAGCGGCGTCTCGCCGACCCCGGGCCGCCCGGTGCTGCACGAGGCCCCGCGGGGGCGCGGCCAGCGGGAGGCGGAGGCGGGGCGGAGGCGGGGCGGAGGCGGGGCGGCCGCTCCGGACAGCGGGAGCCCACAGCCCGGCTTCCAGCGCCAGGCACGCCCCGCCCCGAAGTTCCAGCGGTCGGCGGGGAGCCGTCGGGCTCGCGCGGTCCCCGGGGGGCGGAGGGGGCGGGGCCCTGGGCAGAGGGGGCGGGGCCCCGGGCAGAGGGGGCGGGGCCCCGGGCAGAGGGGGCGGGGTCCCGGGCAGAGGGGGCGGGGCCCCGGGCAGAGGGGGCGGGGTCCCGGGCTGCGGGCGGCGCGCGGGGCGTTCTGGCCGCACAGCAGGTCGGCGCCTCCTCCGAGAGCCGCGCGCCGAGGCTGAGGCGCGGGTCGAGGCGGCTGGGCCCTGGGCTCCCCCGGGCAGCGCCGGCCGGTGAGTGCGCGCGAGGGGCGCGGCGTCCGAGCGCGGGGGCGCGGGCCGGGAGGAGGGGCGGCGGGGCCCGGCCGCGGGGCGCGCCGTCTGTCCGCGGCCCTCAGTCTCCCTAAAGCTGAAGAGGCGACCGAGTGGCCGCCGCCCCGGCGCTGTGTGCGCCCGAGCGGGTACAGTCCGCGGGCTTTCCTCGGAGACGCCCCCGACCGCCCCCCAGCCCCCCGCGCCCCCTTACACGCCGGGAAGGAGCGGCGCTGGGAGTCGCGGGCGCGCAGGGGGGAGCGGGCGGGGGGAGGGCCGCCGGGGCGGGGCGGGGCGGGTTGTGGCTTCGGGGTCTGGCGCTGGTCCCCCGTGGATGGGAGCGCTCGTGGCAAAAGTGGTAGTTGGGGCTGCAGAGCACCGAGGTTCAGCTGTTTCCCTCTGAGAACCGGGAGGCCTGTGCCTCAGCCAGAAGCGCGCCGAGTGTGTAGGGACCCCGGGGCCTCCGCGGCTCAGCGCCGCCGTCGGCCCAGGGCGGGATGGGGGGGGGGCTGGGATCCAGCCCCGGGATCGAGCCCCGCGTCGGGCTCCCTGCAGAGAGCCTGCTCCTCCCTCTGCCTCTCTCTCCCTGTGTCTCTCATGAATAAATAAATGAAGTCTTTTTTAAAAAGTGCACATAATAGGGCAGCCCTGGTGGCCCAGCGGTTAAGCGCCTGCCTTCGGCCCGGGGCATGATCCTGGAGACCTGGGATCGAGCCCCACGTCGGGCTCCCTGCAGGAAGCCTGCTCCTCCCTCTGCTTGTGTCTCTGCCTCTCTCTCTCCCTCTCTCTCGAATAAGTAAATAAAATTTTTAAAAATGCACATAATATCCAGAATTTAAGTTAAGCTTGGAAATAGAGGGCAAGCTGAAGTATGCCCCAGGAAGCAGAGGCCTATTTGAAATGAAACTTGGAATCGTTTTTTGCCGGGCAGTCCGTCTAATGACTGTAGCATTTCTTTGTTCAGAAGACTCAGGTGGGAGGCCAGAGGCCCGGGAGAGAAAGTCAGACTAATTTGCATTAGAAAAAAGCTCCGAGTGAAGACCGCCTAGGTAAGGTTGCTCTGCCTGCTATCTTAAGTGCACTGCTGGAAAGCCTTCTGGCCTGTTAGGGAACACCTCAAGGCCCAATCCTGTGACGTAGCATTTCTTTTTTTTTTTTCTCTCTTTAACTACTCTGAAACTATACAGAGTTACAAGTTGCTCATTAATTTATGAGCGATACCAAAGAATTGCCTCAATCCAGCAAGTATTCGAGCACCTTCCCTGTATGGGACACTTTGCTAAACGCTGCAGAAGAATGGAAGATAGAAGAATTTTCCAATTAAAACCACAGCAACAACAGTGGACTCACCTGTCAGGTGTAGACGCAGGTTTGGGCTGCGTCTTCAATTTAAATCAAAACCAGTTGAGGGACACCTGGGTGGGCCAGCGCTTGAGCGTCTGCCTTCCGCCCAGGGCGTGACCCTAGAGTCCCTGTCCCACATGGGACTCCCTGCAGGGAACCTGCTTCTCTCTCTGTCTCTGCCTCTCTGTGTGTCTCTCATGAATATATAAATAAAATCTTTTTTAAAAATTGAGTTTTCCAGGCCTAATATGTTTTCTCCTGGGAATCTTGTGGTTTCAGGCCACACATCTAGGTCCTTAATTTTGAGTTTATTGTGTGTGGTGTGAGACAGTGGTCCAGTTTCATTCTTCTGCATGTAGCTGCTCAGTTTTCCCAGCATCATTTATTGAAGAGACTGTCTTTTCCCCCATTATATATTCTTGCCTCCTTTGTTGTAGATTAACTGATCACGTATGTGCGGGTTTGTTTCCAGGCTCTCTACTCTGTTCTGTTGATCTGTGTGTCTGTTTTTCAGCCAATACCATATTGTTCTGATGTCTGCAGCTTTGTAGTGTAGCTTGAAATCTGGGGAAAACAAGTTGAGTTTTTATCTCATCCTAAATGCCATGTGTGTCCCCCTAATATCCTAATCATTTTGTAGTTTTTCTAGCATTTTATTCCAAATAAAAGATTTTCTAGGAGATATAACTAAATAAGAAGATATGTCCATCCATCTTCCCTAGTGTTTGCATTATCATCGAGTTAATAAAGTCAAAATCAACAAAGTTAGGAGATGATTTTCCTTTGGTTTCAAACTAGTACAACTGTGCACAAAAGAAGACAAAGTCAGCATGGATAAATGTAATCCTCTGGTGCTTCCCAAATTATATTTTATCTAAGTTCATCCTTTTGGAGGATAGATCCAATTTCATGACATCCTTCAGTTCTTTTGGAAGACACTTCCAGAAAATCTCCAATTTCAGAAACTCATTGTAGATACCAGCAGTCATCAACTACATCATCTTCTCTTTAGCTTCACCCTCATAAACAGTTGTATTAGAGAATGGGGTTGGGGGAGGAGACAGATTTTTTTTTTAATATTGTCAAAGCTAAGGATTTTATCCCTAGAAAATACATACACTATTCAAAATGTTGCATATCTGGGGTGCTTGGGTGACTCAGTGAAGCATCTGCCTTCGGCTCCGGTCCTGATCCCTGGGGTCCTGGGACTGAGCCCAGTGTTGGGCTTCTTGTTCAGCAGGGGTCTGCGTCTCCTTCTGCCCCTGCTCATGTGCTCTTTCCCTTGCTCACTCTGTCTCTCGAATAAATAAAATCTTTAAAAACACACACAAAATGCTGTATATTTTTCAGGGGAATAAGACCTCCCTTGACGGGGGCAGTGATTCAGTCAGAGGGAAATGGACATGAAGCAAAGATATGGGTAAATCCACAGAGTGGATACAACTTCATTTACTTTGGAATGGAATAAATACTTGGCCTTTTGAGTAAGTGCTCTGTAAATAGAAAGTAATACTTGTATTATTTGTAAAAGATGAAAGAGTTGCCCTGTTAATTTTTTAGTTGATCGATATCAGCCTCTATCTTGAACATCATGAATCTCATTTTTTAATTTTTTTCTTGTTCTACTCAAGAAAAGTGCTTCTGAGATTCTTCTCCTGGTACCAATGCTCTACTCTGAGCAGTTTCTCACATACTGACTTTTGTAACCATGAATTGCTTAGGATGGGAATGGTTGAATTCAGAATTTGAACTTGCCTTCTCTCACACACACACCAGTGTTCACCTTTGGGAAGGACATGTATATGTGTGTTTGTGTGTGTATTTTGTATTACATAACTATCATATTCCGTATAAACCACTGCGATAGCAGTAGTGTCTTGGGAGAGAGTTGGTTGGCATTAGGAATGAATGGACCACATTAAGAAACATTTTGGGCATCACTTCCTTCAAAGAACAAACGAGCAACCACTGGCTTACCTTCCCTTTCTTCTGTCCTAGGGCCAAGGAGCGAGCTCTCCGTTCTCCAGCTCTCAGCCCTACTAATCAAGGTTTCACTGAACTATACCAGATCTCTCATCTGGGGACCTGTCCCCTGCCCTTTGTGCTGCACATTGGATTTGGGTAGGTAGAGGGCCCCCTAGAACTAATAAAATGGGAAAGCGGGTCATGGGTAGTGATAGATCTTATGCAGAGGACAGGATTTCTTAACATTTCCAGAGTCCTGAATCGTACACCACTATTTGGAAGGAAAGGGTAAGAGAGAGATTGCCAGAAGCAGCACAGCTTACCCTCTCCTTTTAACTTAGATCAGGACCAGCCTAACTGATCCTTAGATATGAAGCAGCCTTGACTTACCTTATTCTTGAGTGACAGCTAGGTGGTTGGTCCCAACCTTACAATGCCATTGATAGATGTTAATTGGATGAGTAAATTGGTGGAGACCATGGTTTTAATGCAAGATGTACCTGTAACTAGGTGTCTGATCTTGGACAAGTAACAAGTCAGTTAAGTTCTTTAGAGATTAATTTTTTTTCTGTGTCATATGGGATCAGTAGTTGTCAACTACCAAGTATAATTCTATGCATTTGAATCACAGGAAAAGTTTATTTAAAAAAAAAAAAAAAGCAACTGGGTCAGAGATTCTGATTTAAATTGGACTAGGGCAGGCCCAGACATCTCTGTTTTTTAAAAGCCCCCCCCACCCCCCCACCCCACCCCCACCCCCGCAACCAGGAAACACTAATGCCTTGCCAAGATTGAGAATCACTGGGTTAAATACTCACAAGAACTGATTCTAAGATCATGTCACCTGAAGATAGAAAGCAGGCCCACAAAATCCCTGGTCTCCATAGCCTGGCCCAGGATTCCATACACTCAGTGGTAACCAAGCCTAAATATGCCTTCCTAAGAAGCAGTCTGCACCCGGCCGTTTGAGTTCATTCAGGGAAGGTGCTGTGCCTTCTCACTGCTTCAGTATTCCCACAGTGCTTTGCAAGTCCTTAGTGCCCAGTGCATTTGATGGATTGAACTCGGTGTAACTTTGCCCATCCAGGATGACTAGCTGTTCCTCAGTATCCCCAGAGACAATTGTCTCTCTCCTCTGGGTATCCATGCCAGTGTTCAATAGCCTGTTGAAATTTTTTCCCAGAGGTGATCTGTGACTGGTAGGGGTATGGGAGAAAAGTGTCAGCAAGGGATAAAGATGATGACCTTGATCGTTGCTGAAATGTGAGCTTCTGTGTCCAAACTAAGATAAAAAAGGTGATCCTCGCACCTTCTCAGGTAGTTGTAGACTATCCAGTTACCAGAACTGGGATAGGAAAAAAAAGAGCATATTGTTTACCTTAGTCATTCGTTGGGACCCAGTCTTGTTGCCATTATGTTGTTAATTCTGTAGATGTTAACACTTTGAAAATTATTCTCAGATTTAAAGATATAACTTATTAAATTGTAATCCATGAAATTCATTTCTGTTTATCCTACTCTTTTTTTCTCCTATTGCCCTTCACAATCCAAAACACCTAGAAGACGAAAAAAACAGTATGTATGTATGACTGTCAGATCAGTAAAAGAGAAACGGACATGAGTTGACAAAAGATGGAAAGGTATTAAGGAGGAGACGTAGAACAAGGGTAAGAGGGCCCATGGATTGCAAGGGAGCTGCCCTTGATTTCTTTCTCTTCTCTCTGCTGCTGGCCTTATAGCTGCTCCAGATTCATTCTCAGGCTTTCTAAAACGTAGGCAAATCATTGTATTTCACCTGCTATGTGTTGGAAAATATGGACTTGTGGCCCATGATTCTAGCATGTTCCCTGCCATCTTCCAATCATGGTGGTTGGTGGAGTGTCTCTATAGGTGAATTGGCAGCCTGAACACACTTGGTCTAATCCAGCACTGACCGATCCCAGGGCCTGAGTTAATTCTAAATGATGTCTTGGGTTGAGGAATATTTTTTTTTCTTAACCTAGGAAAGCTACTGACACCGGAGTTCTTTACCTTTGTGTTTTATTTTTTTTTTAAGATTTTATTTATTCATGATAGTCACACAGAGAGAGAGAGAAAGAGGCAGAGACATAGGCAGAGGGAGAAGCAGGCTCCATATAGGGAGCCTGACGTGGGATTCGATTCCGGGTCTCCAGAATCGCGCCCTGGGCCAAAGGCAGGTGCTAAGCCGCTGCACCACCCAGGGATCCACAAACACCTTTGTGTTTTAGAGGAACTGCCCTTACCTGGTATCCAAGACCTAATGCAGACCAACAGAACCAGCTAGCTCCCACCTCTCCATCTATCTTGAGCCGGATCCCTGCCATTAAAAAAAAGTCTTGTATTCTCATATGCTTATTGCTGATCATTATTCTCAAATATTTAGTAATATTAGGCACATGCTATTTTGTTATTTCATAATTTATTCTTTACCTTCTTCTTAAATTAAGGTAGAGTAAATGTAGGGCACCTGGTTGGCTCAGACAATGGAGCATGTGACTTGATCTGAAGGTTATGAGTTTGAGCCCCATGTTAGGTGTAGAGATTACTTAAAAATCTTTTTTATTTTTTATTTTTTAAAAATATTTTATTAATGAGAGACAGAGCAGCAGAGACACAGGCAGAGGGAGAAGCAGGCTCCAGCAGGGAGCCCAACGTGGGACTTGATCCTAGGTCTCCAGGATTAGGCCCTGGGCCAAAGGCGGCACCAAACCACTGAGCCACCTGGGCTGCCCTAAAAATCCTTTTTAAAAGAGACAGGAGTAAATGTACTATGAAAAGATGGGTTTTGTCCTTATAACTTTAACTTAAAACTTTAAGTAAAAAAATTATTACTAAACTCAAATGCTCAGTTGTGTGCTTAAGCATTTTTTTCCTCCCACAAACTTAATTTTTGAAGTTAATAAGTATTTTTAGGGTTGGTCTGGTCCCTAGGATTCTTACTGGTTTGATTTTTAAATCTTTACTCCCTCAAAACAATTAAATGTTGCAAGATAATTAGAAAAGAATATCCAGTGGAAATGTTGCAAGACAATTAGAAAAGATAAAATTTTCTTAACTGGTGCCTGTCTGAACACTTAACAACAGCCTCCAAAGCTAGCAGGGGTTTTCATTTCTTTCTTCCCTCCCTCCTTGATTTCACCCATTCATTCAATAAATGTCCCATGAATTCCTATTATGTACCTGTCCTTACATAGCTTTCATTCTCAAAGACAGACAATGAAGTGACATACAGCGTGGGTGAGAGGGTGATGCATGCTCTGTATGAAAATAAAGCCAAGAAAAAAAAAAAAAAGAAAAGAAAAGAAAGCCAGGAGAAGGCAGTGGAGGAGCTGGCTGGGCAGTTTTTAAAATCAGGTAGTTAGGGAAAGCTCCATCGGTGAAAATGATGGTGCGCCCAGCCCTGAAGGTGGTGAAGGAGAAGGTTCTGAGCAGCTCTGGGACAGGAGCCTGAGGCAGGGCGTGCCTGGCACACAGCATGGCAGGGAGGGAGGTGGCTAGAGCAGAGTGACAAGGTGGGAAGGGGAAGGACAGGCCATCTGCGAGAGTGGGGAGTGTGGGGCAGGAGCTTGGGAGAGGCTAAAGTCATCTTTAGGGGTCTTTTGAGGCCTTTTCAGGTGGGATGCTTATGAAGTGATGGGAAGATGAGGCTTCTTACTGTTTTGTCAACATCCTGGCAGCTTTGCAATCTGTTTCTTCTTTCTTACGCCCGCCCTCAGGGTGGTCTCCAGCTTTCTTTTCCTCACCAATCAGCCTCTACCCATTCCTTCCCTTGGGATTCCTTTCTTCCCAAGGTGGCTATGGAGTAGGATTGAGTCTCCCATTCCTTCCCCCTTGCTTGCTTGCTACCCTGCAGATGAGGCTCTCCCTTCCTTTTTATTTTTAAGATTGATTTATTGATTTATTGATTGGATAGGGGTGGGAGCACAAGCAGGAGGAGGAGCAGAGGGAGAGGAAAAAACAGGTGCCCCTGCTGAGCAGGCAGCCCCAGACCAGGCTTGATCCCTAGATCCTGGGATCATAACCTGAGCCGAAGGCAGATGCCCGACTGAGCCACCCAGACGCCCTGTCTCCCTTCCTTTGTAAAGAACGCACTATTAGTTGCTAAAGAATAAAAAGAGTAGGGTAGAGTATCAAAGCCAACAATCATGAGCAAAATTAAGAAGTTTGTGTAAAATATATCTTGCTTTATACGGTAGGCCAGGCAGAAAGGGGCTGCATTGCTGGTAGGCTGAATTTAGCCTGTGTGTTTTGTTGGGTCTGCACATTGTTTTATAAATTCCTGTGTTGGCTTCTGACATTTAAAAGTTGATAAAGTTTTATTAAAGCGTAGTTTCAAGTTCTCTTTAAAAATTGGGTGTTCTATTAAATAAAGTGTTAGAATGGGGCACTTGGGTGGCACAGCTAGGTAAGCATCTGATTCCTGGTTTCCACTCAGGTCACGATCTCAGGGTCCTGAGATCAAGCCCCACTTTGGACTTTACAGTCAGCACAGAGCCTGCTTAAGTTTCTCTCCCACTCCCCCTCACCCAGTTTGCATGCGTGCATGCTCGCTCGCTATCAAATAAATAAATCTTTATATAAAGTTGTAGAATAGGCAAATTTAATCTTTGATGATTTTAGGAATGTACTAGGGATTGACTAGGTAGGAGCATGAGGAAAATTTCTGGGTGACAGAAAGGTTCTATTCATAATAGTCTGAAATGCATGGTGGTACTCATTAAACAATACACTGACTTGTGCAGTTTGCTCTATGTAAACTGAACCTAAATATAAAGAAAATGTTTAAATGGAAGCCAGTATGCAGCAGGGGCTGGGTTGGCATGCACTCTCTAGATTGGCACAGACTCACTTGGTTCACCTCAGTCATTGTCGTTACTTACCTGGCCCCTCCTGTGTGATTCCCACAGCAGACTCTCAGTGGTTTTGGTTTCAGCTATCAGGGGTGAGCGAATCTGTAGGGGGCCTGGTATGTGTAATTGGCAGCAGAAAAAATAGTACCTGCCTCCAGGGTTATAAGTGAAGTATGAAAACAGACCTGATAGCTTAGATTGGTCAACCAGCATATATATCCACATCCATCTCTCAGTGCTATTCTCAAACTTAGGGTTCTGAGAGGCCTCTGGACATGACTCTCACCCTTCCACCAAGGGTCTCCTGTGTTTGCAGACAACTCCCCTGAGAGGATACAGAAAAGTCCCTTTTACTCCTATCAGCACTTACAACTTGCTTTTGTTACATTTGTCGCAAAAATAATAGTGTGTACTATGGGAATCCTAGAAAGTAAAATAAAAATAAAGTTACCCACTATTCCACCACACAAACGTAACCTCTGTTTACAATTTGGTAGTAAATGCTCTCAAATCCTTCTCATACTTCTATGCATTTTATATTAAAAATACATTTGATTGATAAACTTAGCACACACCTCAATTTTCAAAATGAAAAAAAGTAAGTGAAGGATCAAGCACAAGCATTTGCCTCCTCTTTATCCTGTAACTCTTTTTAAAAGGCTATAAATTATGCAAAAAATAGAACTCTGAAGAGAATGAGATAGACAAACGGTTGGAGGAAAGTAACCATGAAACAGAACTAAAGATTAGTGCAAGAAGGACCACGGTGGGAATGAGCGTGATCTTCTAGAAAGAAGCTCTGGGCATGGAGTCAGCAAGGACAGAGCAGAGATGAGCAGAGGCATTAAAGCAGAGAGATTAATGGAAATTCTTGTGCATTAAATAAAATGAAACAGTGCTTCTAATATGAGTTTGGTATTATAGATAAATCCTTTTTCTTCCTAGCTCTTGGAAAGAGGGTGAGCCCTAGTCTACAGGGCTAGTCTACAGGCCAGTTCTTGCCTAAAAAACCCTAAAGTCAAACAAGCACTCAGCAGAGCCAACTCTGGTGCAATAGCCTCCTGATCACCATTTCATTCAGGGAAGGGTTCTATGCTGGAAACACTTGATACGTGATAATGGAGGAAAACCAGAAAAGTCAATGAAGTCTTTGATTTGTAAATATAAATATGTAACTACGAATAACCTGACATATGATGGAGTATTTAAAAAGATAGTTACTAATGCCAGAAGGGAAATCATTCAGGGAAGTCATTCAAAATAGTTTTTTAAAAATCTGAGTAACCTCAGAGTGATTAAGAAGATACTTCCATGCACAAAGACAGAATTCTTTTAGAAGGAAAATAAAAGAACAGACCAAAAAAAAATCTTTTTTTTTTAAAAAAAGATTGCTATGATAAAAATAATTAGGAGGACTAAAAGATAAAGTTTAAGGAATCTAGTATATAACACAGTAATATTAACTATACCAGAATTAAAAAAAAAAAAAGTTTAAGAAATCTCCTGAAAGGTACGACTAAATGTCAAAGAGACAGAGAATATATATGCTAGAAAAGATAAAAAAAAATATATATATATATGAGGAGCAGACCAGTAAGTCCAATATCAACCTATTGGAGCTCTAGAAAGAAAAAAATTTTTAAAGATGGAGAGAAAGAGATTGACAAAGAAATACTAGGGGAAAAAAATCCGTGTACTTGAGAAGTATGACAAAAAGGATCTATCAAGTGATTGGGGAAAAAAACATCCATACAAACATACAATTGTTATAAATTTCAGAGTCCAAGAATACAGAGAGGCTCCTAAAATTAGTATCTAAAAGGGAATATAAAGTCACTTAAGATTGACATAAAATTTCTCATAAATGAACTGGATACTAAAATGTAATAAAGCCATGCCTTTGAAATTATGATGGAAGGGGCGCCTGGGTCGCTCACTGCATTAAGCGTCAGACTCTTGATTTCAGCTCAGGTCATGATCTCAGGGTTGTGAGATCAAGCCCCATATTGGGCTCTGTGCTGAGCATGAAGCCAGCTTAAGATTCTCTCTCACTCGGGATCCCTGGGTGGCGCAGCGGTTTAGCGCCTGCCTTTGGCCCAGGGCGCGATCTTGGAGACCCGGGATCGAATCCCACGTCGGGCTCCCGGTGCATGGAGCCTGCTTCTCCCTCTGCCTGTGTCTCTGCCTCTCTCTCTCTCTCTCTCACTGTGTGCCTATCATAAATAAATAAAAATTAAAAAAAACAAAACAAAGATTCTCTCTCACTCTGCTCCTACCCTTGGTCACACACACTCTCTCTCTCAAAAATAAAAATATGAGGAAAAATTATTTTGAACTTAAAATTCTATTACCAGTGAAATTATCCATGAAATGAAGACATTTCAGACATTCAAAGGTTCTAACCCTTTACTTAGATGTATACTTCCTGAATCAATTACCTAAGGATGTGCTCCAGCAAAATGAGAGTTAAAACTGTAACTCCCCAAGGGCAATTAAAATAAATCCTGGACTGAAATATGCGAACCAGACTTAGATAGAAATTAATACAAATTAGGTCAAATAATCAGTGAGCTCCAAGAAGAATGACTTGACTTCCATTCAATAGATAGAACCAGTGATGGGGAGTTTGCACACAATTATAATAATGGAACTTCTGGCAACATGAAGGATTAAGCTGAGTTTTATGGACCTCCCCTCGGTACAGACTCACAAAAACAAAGGCTAAAACACAATTAAATGTTTAAATATATAGTGAATTTTAAATAAAGACTACCAGAAGAATGCAGAAAAAATGTTTTTAAAGAGCAGTAAGTGCAATCTCATGCTCAGCACAACCCATAGGCATCTCTCTGTGGGATCTGGATCCTAGGGTGTAGGGATGGGGTCACACATTCAGACCTGGAAAGAAGACATGGCCTCAGGCCTAAAGAGATGAGGAACCACCCCTCCTCCCATTTAATATGAGCTCATTATTTTAAAAACCTGCCAACAACCATAAGGGAGTATCAACAAAGAAAACAAATAGAAGAGTTAGATTCTCAAGAATAGAAGATAATGGAAATATATGGACAAAATCTTAAGTGTGTTAAAAACTGTTAAAGAGATGAATATAAGACTAAAGGGAAAATAGTACACTATGAAAAAAAGTGACTGAAAAAAAGACCAGCATATTTCAAAAAGAAGATATAGAAATAAAAATACAAACACTAATTTTTTTAAATTAATATTCTAGCTAAATAACATATTGGAGCCAAAGGTAGATTAGTGAATTGGAAGCCAAATCTGAGAAAGTTATCTGGAATCAGCTCGTTGAGGTAAAAAGATGAGAAATGTCAGAGGTTAAAAAAACGCAATGATACAAGAAGTTCCAATCAATGTCTAATAGAAATTCTAGAAGGGGGTAAGAGACTGAATTCGCCTGTATTTGTTCCATAAGTAAACAAAATGAAATAGTAATAAAACCTAGCAAAGGGGATCCCTGGGTGGCTCAGCGGTTTAGTGCCTGCCTTCGGCCCAGGGTGTGGTCCTGGAGTCCCAGGATCGAGTCCCACATCAGGCTCCCTGCATGGAGCCTGCTTCTCTCTCTGCCTGTGTCTCTGTCTCTCATAAATAAATAAAATCTTAAAAAAAAAAAAAAAACCTAGCAAAAATAATGGGAAGTAAGGAGACTTAAATATTCATTTATAATGATAAGCATTCGTAGATAATGCCTAAACTCCATGATTTAAGAAATAGCCATTCATTCTATTACTCAGAATAGTAATTCTCAATCTTTTTTTTTTTTAGTATTTTTGAATTTTTTAATTTAAACTCAATTTAGTTAACATATAGTATATTATTAGTTTCAGGGGTAGAATTTAGTGATTCATCAGTTGCATATTGCACCCAGTGCTCATTACATCAAGTGCCCTCCTTAATGCCCGTCTCCTCCTTCTCTTCCCCTCCAATAACTCTTTTTGTTTCCTAGAGTTAAGAGTCTCTTATAGTTTGCCTCCCTTTCTGTTTTTACTTCCCTTCCCCTATGTTCATCTATATTGTTTAAGTTCCACATATAAGTGAAATCATATGGTATTTGTCTTTCTCTGACAGACGTATTTTGCTTAGCATAATACCCTCTGGTTCCATCCACATCATTACAAATGGCAAGATTTCATCCTTTCTGATGGTTAATATTCCATTGTGTGTGTGTGTAATATATGTAATATATATATATTACATATATTACATATATACACACATATTACACACACACACACACACACATATATACACATATATTACATACACACACCACATCTTTATCCATTCATCTGTCAGTGGACATCTGGGCTCTTTCCATAGTTTGGCTATTGTGGACATTGCTGCTGTGAACTTTAGGGAGCAGGTGCCTCTTTGGATCACTATGTTTGATTCCTTTGGATAAATACCAATAGTGCAAATGCTGGGTCATAGGATATCTCTAACTTTTTGAGGAAGTAGTTCCCAAACTTAGATTTGGAAATGTGTCAAAGTGACTGAAGGTGCTCCTAGCATTTAGTGTCAGGGACAAAAGCGCTAAATATGCAGAGCAGTTCCACACAAGTCCCCCCAGAATACCAACAGCACTCTTTTTGAGAAATACTGACGTAGAGTTCAAAATAAACCCACCAGAGGAACCAAAAACAATAATTTTAAGAAAATAGTTCTAAGAAGTTGGGCTAGACTTGGGGAGAAGAGGGGTGGAAAACTGTTGCTTTTCATGACTAGCCCTCCCATAATACTTGCAGCTTTATCATGTCTGTAGTGTTTTGACTAAAGTTACCATTTCAGAAAAAGAAATGACTGGTAAACCAGTAGATTCTTCTTCCATTTTTACATAAAGTTCAGAACTTTTTCTTATTAAAATATCTGTCACTCAAACCTAAGCATCAATTTCAGTTGCTGAGCTTTTTACCCCAAAGATGATTCTGGAAGCATATCTTGTGAGTATTAATGATCTTTCAGGTGTTCCAGTTGAAAAATAAATCTTAGAATTTATCAACTTACGGAGTCATAGCAAATTAGTGCTGGAGGGGGGCTTCATTTTTTTAATGAAATTAAATAATTTTTCCATGGCAGAGTGGTTTTGATAGTAGTTCTTTTTTTTTTTTTAAGACTTTATTTATTCATGAGAGGTACACAGAGGCAGAGACACAGGCAGAGGGAGAAGCAGCTCCTAATAAGCAGCTTCTTATAAGGAGCCCGATGTGGGACTCGATCTCAGAACCGGGATCATGCCCTGAGCCAAAGGCAGACACTCAACTGCTGAGCCACCCGGGCGTCCTGATCAGTAAGTAGTTCTACTTAGAAAAAAGCAGAATGTGAATAGAGTCAAATAACTAGAGCATATGGACTCATTTGGAGCCTAGAGCTGGCCCCTTATCGTCCTATAACACCTGGCTCTGATCAACCTCTCCAGTTTCATTTTCTGTAACCACTTAAAACACAATTTCTCTACAGTGCTTTTGGTATTCTATGAACATTTTGTATTAATTTTTACGTCTCACTTCTCTATGCAGAATCACATGCCCTGTCTTCTGCCTTCTACCCAAAATTCAAATCCAGTATCCTCTCTGAAGCCTTCCTTGACCTCTGCTCTCACTTGTAATGTGCTTAAAACCACCGTACCTCATTACCTCAAATCACAAGTGAGAATACATGCCTCTAATTAGTATAATTTAGATAAAATTAGATAAACATTCTGGCATGACCAGTCTGACACACAGTTAATGAGGCAGCCTTACATACATATAGGGTTTCTGAAATCAAAACACCTGAATCCCATCCCTGTTCCACCAGAACCACAAATATATCATCTGAAAAATGTGGATAATTCTTTCCTCTCATGGATGCTGTGGTTCTGTAATCACAGTCTCGGTAAATGTTAGCTGCTATAATTATGTTTAACTATTGTGCATAAAGAAGCAGCTCACATAAATGTCTACCATTCATATTATTTTAAGTCCACTTGTAAGTTTTTATGTACTCGCTTTGTAATTACCCAATACTTGAAATGAGTATTAACATTTTGTTTACAGGTGAATTTTTTTTTTTTTTTTTTTTTACTATCGCATGTGAACTCACACAGACCATAGCCAGAATTCTACTTGTAATACGAAAAATTGGGGGTTGCCTGGCTGTCTCAATGTGTAGATCATGTGATTCTTGATCTCAGGGTTGTGGTTTCAAGCCCCACATTGGGTGTAGAGCTTACTTAAAGTAGCCAAAGTGTCCAATAATAAGGGCGGTGGTTAACTAAGGCATAGATGTTTATATTAGAAAATATTATGCAACCATTAAAAATTATGCTTCTGAAGCTGCTTATTAACATGGCAAAATGTTTATGATATCACATTAAGTGAAAAAATTTTAATGCAGGGGCACCTGGGTGGTTCAGTCAGTTGGGCATTGACTCTTGATTTCAACTCAGGTCATGGTATCAGGATCATGATATAGAGCCCTGTGTCTGGCTCCATGCTTAGCATGGAATCTATTTCAGATTGACCCCCTCTCCCTCTTTCTCAAGTAAATAAAGAAAATCTTTAAAAAAATTTTTTTTACTGCAAAACTATTAAGATAATATCCAGCCATGTAAATATATATGTACAAATATATGTATTCGGATTCAATATGTATTATTTATGCATGAGAAAAAATGGAAAATTTCCAAATTTCCGCAGTGCTCATTTATTTTATAATGAGGGGGAAAAAACCCATAATTTATATATCAAATGCCCTCAGTCTCATTTCCTAAATGATATTTCCTTGCTGACAATCTCTTACTCCCATCCCCAGAACTTTATTTATTCCCCTATATGCTCTATCATTTCATATGCTTCTACCCACCTGTAAGAAATCCTTAAAAGAAAAAAAAATCCTTAAAAGAAAAAAATATCCTTAAAAGGGGACACCTGGGTGGCTCAGCAGTTGAGCGTCTGCCTTCAGCTCAGGGTCTGATCCCGGGGTCCTGGGATCGAGTCTCACATCGGGCTCCCTGCATGGAGCCTGCTTCTCCCTCTGCCTCTCTCTCTCTCTCTCTCTCTCTCTCATGAATAAATAAAATCTTCAAAAAAATCCTTAAAAGGATGTAGAATGCTGTAAAAACATTAGACGACAAGGTTCCTGAGGGCATGTAAACTATGGCTTATTGATCTCTACACAAACTTGGATGTGACAGCCAAACTGGAGGTGGAGAATCATATTGAATGAATGAATGGAGACCCAAGGCATTGAGAAATGGAGCAGGTGAAAGGAAATAAAGGTGAGATTGATTTAAAAGGTAATCATAGGTGTCTCTTGAGTCCCTTTATTCTAAGTGCTTTATAATTCTTATGTTAATCCCCAATGCAGCACTGTTGGGACTGGCTAGACAAATTATGAGCATCCACATAATGGCATGCTATGCAGCTGTTAAAAAAAAAAAAAAAAAAAAAAAAACAGAACAATGAGGGAGGTGCCTGGGTAGTTCAGTCGGTTGGGTATTGACTCTTGGTTTCAGTTTGGGTCATGATTTCAGGGTCATGAGATCCAGCTCCATGCTTAGCGAGGAGTCTGCTTGAAATTCTCTCTCCCTCTTCCCCTCCACCACATGCACTCTTGCACTCTCCCCACTCTCTCAAATGAATAAACAAATCTGTAAAAAATGAGGACTCTTATTGTGATACGGAAGTGAGATTGCACTTTAATTCTTTTTATATGTGAATTTTTGAGCTATGTGAATAAAGTAGTAATTCAGAAAGATAATTAAATAAAAACAGAAGAAAATCATTTTTCCCATTTATGTATAAGCAACCTGAGATTGAAGGAAATTAGGTACCCTGCCTACAGTAGTAATAATAATAGTCACTTATTGAGCACCTACTGTGTGACAGGCCCCTTGATAAGTACTTTAGAAACATTCTCTAATTCCTCATGGATCTATATTGAGATTTTTTTTTTTTTTCAGTGTTACAGCTGAAGAATCTAAAGGAAACACAGAATTTATTTTCCCATCCAGGACACTTTGGAAAGTAATAATTACTTTGGGACAGCAAGCATAGGCCAGGGCTTACAGTCACTCTACTTAGAGAAGTCAAATAATGTGCCATATGTCCTGTCCTAATGGCAGAATCAGAACTGTGGTCTGTGTGACTCCACAGCCTATGTGCCCAACTGCCATTTACAGGTGAGCAAATGAGGGACAGAAAACTTACGTACTTCGCAAAAAACATAAAGCTGTTAAGCTCCAGTTCCATCATCTAAACATAGTACTTCTGAACCCAACGCCTACATTATGATGCTGCATCTCTGGATAGAAATCTTTTTTTTTTTTTTTTTAGATTTTATTTATTTATTCATGAGACACACAGAGAGGCAGAGACACAGGCAGAGGAAGAAGCAGGGAGCCTGATGCGAAACTTGATCCACAGACTCTGGGATCACGAACAAGCCAAAGGCTGACACTCAACTGTTGAGCCACCCAGGTGTCCCAAAGCAGAGGAATTTAATAAAAGGATGATAAATAGAAGAAGGAAACGTTGGGTAGAACCCAAGCTAGATACTCTGGCACCTTTAGCCCCTACCATGCAAATACCAAATGTCTGGGAGCCTGCTGCATGCTGGAGTGTGTGTGCTATGTCACAGAGACAGTGGGCCTGGCCTCACAGAGCCTACTGCCCACATTCAGGAGCAGCTCACATAGATTTTAGGGGCTTTGGCTCTTTGTACATATTGGCCACCGCAGTTAAGCAATGATTGTTAATATGAAAATATATGAAGAGTCCCAAAAGAATAGAGAAAAGGAAGCAGTTTTTTTTTTTTTTTTTCAAATTGCTTTCAGGAAAAGGCTGATAAAGTCCTAAGTGAAAATTTTTTTTTCTGGATTCTAAGTCATGAGCCTTTTCTATATGCTATGTCCATTATAATAAAGTTTATGCCCTGGGAAGTGTAGAAAATTTTCATAATAAATAACATTATTTTTACACTTTATTTATTTGAGAGAGAGATCCACAGAGGGAGGAGAGGGAGAAAGAGAGAAAGGAGGGGCAGGGGGAGAGGGAGAAGCAGGCTCCCCACTAAACAGGGACCCCGATGCAGAGCTTGATCCCAGGACCCTGAGATCGTAACCTAGATGCCTGACTGAACCATCCAGGTGCCCCATTAAATAACATTTATTTTTGTTAGTTGTTCATAGAGAAATTGCCCGTAGAGAAATTATTTGAAAGATTATAGTAAGTTTGGGCAAGTGCTTGCATGCTTGGAATGAAAAGGTCAACATAGGCATTAAGACTAATTAGATTGATTATTTAATTATATAATTATAATTAGAGCTATAGATAGGTAAGTTGATTACTTTGAATAGATGGATGGATGCTCTGTGTCTCTTCGGATACCTCCATTCCACAGTGAAGAATGTTTACTTTCCAACTTAAAAGGATTTATTGAACTTAAAAGGATATATATGATGATGAGGTGGGGTGTCTTAGTTTCAGACAACTGAATCCATTCTGGCTAAATCCACAGAGATTTAATTGGCATTTTGAACAAACTTGCCAAACACAGTTTTCAGAATGTTCTCACTGGAAATATCATTTAGAGATGAAGACAACACTAAGACTCAAAAGAGGCAAGTTGTTTTTCTATATTCATTCAACAAGCATTTTGGAGTTCTAAATAACCATCACTGAACAGAAATACACAGCATTGGGTTTCTGCTCAGAGTCGAGTTTCCCAACAGGTTGTTCATCAGTCTCCCTCCATGAGTTTTAAACAATGCAGATTCCAGAATTACTAAATCAGAATCTCTAAAGGACCTGGAAATCTGTCGTTTCAAGCTCCCTAGGTGATTCAGACATGCTTTCAAGTATGGAAAGCCCTGGTCTAGTTGGCCCTGCCATAATAGTATTGAATGGCTCAGACACTTGAGATGCAGAAGTAGGCCTGGATGGACCTTGACCGTGACCTCCACTTTGGAGCATCTCCCACAAAACCATGGTGAATCTCCATTATCGGCAAGCAACTAATTGTTGCTTTGAGTTTGAAGTTAAAAACTCCCACCATTTTGTTGTAGTTTTTATTTATAAACATTTGTGCCTTTTCAACTTGATGATTACTTTGAATAGGAAATAAGATTTGTTTTTTGTGAATATTTTTGGAGAAGTCACTTAGCCCCCGCATGAGAGTAGATGGATCTGTTTTCTCACTTGCAAAGGGAGGGGGTTGAATTGGATCATCTTCAAGATTACTTTCAGATCTAGAAATCTATGATGAAAGATGTTCTAAATAGTTTTTAAATTCCTTCTGTCATATCTATGGAAAACAGGATTTGAACCTGTAGGTCATCTCTTTTTTCTGTCATTAGTATTTTTGTTGGAAGACCTGTCAGAAGATTTGTCCCTCTAGGCCAACTTGAAAGTGACTTTTCTCATGTGAGAGTTTGTGTAGTTTTACATTGGTGATTTATATTTCAATCAGCACACTGGAACCTCAGTATCTGTCAGATAAGAGCCTGGTCATTTGATCTGCTCGTGTTGGTCCCTTGGTTTCTTTGCCATTCTTCTTCTGATAAGGTGGTTATTGATAGCCTTCATGGCTTTAATTATTTAACCATTATTGATGAGCATTAAGAGTTCCCCCAAAGGACAGCCTTTCTTTATAACACCCTCTTTTCTGTCCTATTCTTACCCTTTCCAGCATTCCTTTCCTTTCCCAGGTAAGAAGACACTGCCAAACAGATATTTCAAGGAGACATAGACTATAGCCAGGGTCCTAACACCTCAAAAATATTTGAGAATCCCCTCTTTTCTCTGTCTCTTCCTAACCTATAAAGTGTTTTGGTTGCCACATTTAGCAAAGATATAAGATACCAGTTACAGTTGAGATACGGGGAGGCACCTGGGTGGCTCACTTAGTTAAGTATCTGTCTTCAGCTCTGGTCCTGATCCCCAGGGTCCTAGGATCAAGCTCTGAGTCCGGCTCCCTGCTCAGTGGGGAGCCTACTTTGCCCTCTCCTCCCTGCTCTTCCTGTCACTATTGCTGTCTCTCTCTGTCACACAAATAAATAAAGCCTTTTCTTTTTAAGTTGAGATAAAGGATAAAAAGTTTTTTGAAGATTTTATTTATTTATTCATGATAGACACAGAGAGAGACAGAGGGAAGAGTAGGGAGCCTGATGTGGGACTCAATCCCAGTACTCTGGGATCACGCCCTGAGCCGAAGGCAGATGCTCAACCGCTGAGCCACCCAGGCGTCCCAAAGGATAAAATTTTAATATAAGTATGCTCTATGCAATATTTGGAACATACCTACCCTAAAAAATTATTTGGTGCTTGTCTGGCATTGAAAATTAACTGGACATCCTATGTTTTATTTGGCAACCCTACAGAGTGTACATACCCTAATGCTTTCCTAAATCCATCTAATGTTTTGAGATCTAACTTTGAGACTTACTCCTAATTTCAACCCAAGATGAAATGTTTGTAACGACTGAGACTATATTTGCATAAACTTTAGCGGGTGTTGCACTGCCCACCTACACACAGCCCCCTCTTGTTTTGAGAATATAAGAATAGAAAGAAAACTTTGCTTTGAAAAACTTTAGGTACATATTTTTTGTAATTTTTCATTAAATATTTCAAAGACACACAGAATCAAAGATGGCGATATAATGCATTGCACACAATTTATTTACACCCTATCCAGTTTTTCCTTTTTTGTTTGGATGTGGGGTGTTTATATTGCCATTCCCTAAGTCACTAAGTCAGTGATTTTGAACTTTAGCTGTGAGTTATCATCCCCTGGACAGCTTTTTAAATTCTCAGCCCCTGCCTGCCTCCCAGACCAATTAAATCAGAATCCCTGGCAGTAGAGTCAGACATCAGTAGCTGCCCGGGTGATTCCAGTGAGCAGCCGGGGCCGAGAACCTCTTCCCTAAATGAAAATGGCAAATTCAAAGAAATATTCTTACTACTAAATCATGTCCTTATATTTCAAATTCATCTTCAAAATCGTTTCAAGTTACTTGTGGTTTTCTTATATCTTTTTAACATGTATTCCTCTGTCTCTCTTAGGTTTTAAATTAGTGGTTCTTTACTCATTAAAATCCTCTTAGGATGCTTTTTAAAGAAAATGCCTGAGCTCCCCTCCTGGAGGTTGTGCCCTAATTGGTCTGGTGTAGGGCCTAGGATTTCTTGTTTTGTTTTGTTTTTTGTATATATTTTTTATTGGAGTTCAGATTTTTTTTGGCGGGGCAGGGGGAGGGCACCTGGGTGGCTCAGCGGTTGAGCATTTCCTTTGGCTCAGGTTGTGATCCCGGGATCCTGAGATTGAGTCCTTGCATCGGGCTCCCTGCATGGAGCCTGTTTCTCCCTCTGCCTGTCTCTGTCTCTCTCTCTCTCTCTCTCTCTCTCTCTCTCATGAATAAATAAACAAAATCTTTTAAAATATATTTTTTATTTTTATTATTTTTTTAGTGGAAGAAAACACATTTGTGTATTTATTAGTTTCTTCTAACTTCTTCTAGTTAGAAGAAGTAGACCCATTCCTACCTGGCAAGACCTTGTCCATCTCTGGTCTAATTTCTCTTTCCTCAGACCTCCAACAGCCTCTCTTTCCTTCTTTCTTATTTTTTTTTTAAGATTTATTTATTTCTGAGAGCAGTGGGGAGGGCTGAGGGAGAGGGAGACAATCTCAAGCAGACTCCCCACTAAGCACCCCTGAAACCATGACCTGAGCTAAAATCAAGTGTCTGACACCCAACCGACTGAGCCACTCAGGTGCCGTCCTTCTTACTTTCAGTACAGTTCATAGAAGAGAAACAACGCACCTTTCTAGCACCAGATCTACCAGCCTAAGCGCATTTGTATCCAGATGCTCTGTCTTCCCGCAGTGGACGGGGGTGTGCTGTCCTTGTCCTCCCAAGGGCAGGTCCTGCTTATACACAAGAGCCAGCATCTCCTAGGTAACTTTTAAAACACACATGGAGGGACGCCTAGGTGGCTCAGTAGTAGAGCGTCTGCCTTTGGCTCAGGGCATGATCCTAGGGTCCTGGGATCGAGTCCCGCATCAGGCTCCCTGTGGGGCCTGCTTCTCCCTCTGCCTGTGTCTCTGCCTTTCTGTGTGTCTCTCATGAATAAATAAATAAAATCTTTTTTAAAAATTAAAAAATAAAAATAAACAAAACACATGTAATTGCCCTGCTTAATAAAGTAGAAGGAATTTTGAGGTTCAAAGAGGAGGAGAAATGAGGTATTGGCAAATGACCTTCAAAGTAATGGATGTAAATGAGGAATCTTGTCAAGAATAGCCAAAGGACTTTTGAGAATAAGGATAAGAATGTCTAATACTTCAGAAATATTATATTTTCGGGACACCTGGTGGCTCAGTAGGTTAAGCATCTGACTTTGGCTCAGGTCATGGTGTCAGAGTCCTGGGATCAAGCCCCACGTTGGGCTCCATGCTCCATAGGGAGTCTGCTTCTCTCTCTCTCTCTCCTCTGCTCCTCCCCTGATCCTGCTCTCTCTCTCAAATAAATAAAATATCTTTAAAAAAGAAATATTGGGGATCCCTGGGTGGCTCAGCAGTTTGGCACCTGCCTTTGGCCCAGAGCACAATCCTGGAGTCCCGGGATCGAGTCCCAAGTCGGACTCCCGGCATGGAGCCTGCTTCTCCCTCCTCCTGTGTCTCTGCCTCTCTCTCTCTCTCTCTCTCTCTCTCTCATAAATAAATAAATAAATCTTAAAAAAATAAAATAAATTAAAAAAATATTTTATTTCCTCTACTATGTTTCAGTGTAAACCTATTCTGCTGCTCTGAAATCTTTGGAGAAGTCTGTCACACATGGGTACATACAACAATGCATGCCCGTTCCCACGCAGAGTGAATATCCACTGTCCAGGTTCTAACCCTGGAAATCCTATTTCAGGAGGTTCAAAGTGAAGCCCTGGCATCAGTACTTTAAATCTTCCCCAGACCACTGTGGCAAGGGGCCAGGTTTGGTTCCACTGAGTATAGATGTTACAACATCCTTAGACAATGTTTCTCAAAACCCATCCCATTGACATCTGGGTGAATTTCTGTTGGGGAACAGTAAAATCAATGGTAAAACAGGGTCTTTGCAACAGGGGGAAAAAAGTCTGACTCTAATTTTTAGACCTCCCTCAGATCGACCTTGTCTTTTTCTCTTGGAGTGGCTTTATGAAGGAAGATGTATCTCAAATGGAACAGAAGATGACCATGGAGGTGTATAGAAAAATTAATAATACATTTTAAAGCAGGTTTAATCTTCTGTAACAGAGAGGAAGTATGACCTACATAATCAACAGTCATGAGCACCAATCCAAAGATACCGTGCATTCGTCAAATACTGAGCACCTGCTAAGAGACTGGGACTGAGCTAGGCCCTTGGAACTCAGGTTATGATATGGCCTCAGGCATTACAATCTAGAGAGACCGTTAATTATAATCAGTGGAAGAAAACTGGAAAATTATACTAGTAAGTATAGACCCAGTCCACAGATTAGTGGTAAGGGAAGACTAAAGAGAAACAGAAGACAAAACCAGGCTTTTGAAAGATACAATGATTAGGGTGTAGGGACAATGGAAGGAGAGTGAGGGGGGAAATCGCATTTCTTTTCAGAGTGGATGGAACTGTATGTGTGGGCACAGTGGCAGAAACCAGCATGGTATATGTTGCCTGAATTACAGATGGTTCTACAATGCTTTCATCTAAGGTTCTGGAGGAGTTGGGGCAGGTGGAAGGCAGAGTGGTTGTGTTGCCCCATGTCAGACTCCACTCATACATCAGCACTGTCGTTCTTTGGCTATTATGATGCGTTCCTAGAGTGGCCATAAAAAGTTAGCTGATAGATGGCCAACCAGCCTTGCTAACCTAAAACAAAAGACACATGATATTTGTCAGATCTGCAAAATCCTTGTTCTCCATCCTTATTCGGTACTTGCCTGCATTTGCTGTTAGACTTCCTTTTTATTCTAGACTGTAGAATTTTTAACCTCCTTGGACATAGGCATTTATTTTTACGTGATATTTTGTGGTTGATCACACAAGCCTGAGTTCAGTGTGAATGTAATTTCAGGTTGGTGAAAAGTTGACTTTTCATCAGGCAGTAGTGGTGTTAAGCCACATCAGTAATCCCCTACACTCCTATGGTCACCACATAGACACTAACCATTAACTCATGCCAACCCCCATCACCTCTGCTGTCAATTTCCTTCAGTTGGGAACACTGGCTTTAGTTGTTGTACATTCAATTTTTATTATAAGGTTTATAGTTCAAATATACAGACAAATACTAAGAATCATGTAACACCCATTTACTGACTGCAAGGCTTAATCAAATCTGAACATTTTGCTCTGTTTGCACCAATTGTTTTTATAAACTAAAGCATTGTAGATACAGTGAGTTAAAACTCTGTCTCCCCTGAGTCTGATTCCCCTTCTCTCTGAAGGAACCACCACCCTGATCCTAGTGTTTCTCATTATCATTCATGGTTTTATTCATTTATTACATATGTGTCCATAAATAACATATAATATTGCTTTATACATTTTTAAACTTTGTTTAGATTACTGCATCCTTGAAGTATCTATCTGTGCCTTGCATTTTTATTAAAAATTAAGTTTTTGAGATTTATTGATGACACAAATAGATTTAGTTCAGTTTTTAAAACTACTTTATAGCATGCAGTATATCACTATACCAAGATTAACTTTTTATTTTGTACAGGTAGGACATTTGAGGGTTTTCCCCCCCAATTTTTCAATATAATAAAGCTGTAGTTAACATCCTTGCACACATTTTCATTTGCACAAATATATTGGGTTTTTATTCCTTAATCATTTCTTTTACTCATATTAGTAGCATTCATTTTATAGCATACATATATGCGCTGTATGCTAAATATATGTAACACATAATATGTATATTTATGTATAAATCATCCTAATTGTCTCAAACATGACAATATCATCACCTTTAAAACAATATCATAATATTGCACTGATATTTTCAACTTGTAACTTCTCACTAGTCACCAGGAATTTCCCTCATGGAGATGTATAAACCTCAATTCTGAACCATGGGAAAATTTAAGGAGTAATCAAATGTGAGTACAGAATTGAAGAGGAGGGTGATATACCTTCAAGAAACTTGGGATCTGGGATGCCTGGGTGGCTCAGTGGTTGAGCTTCTGCCTTAGGCCCAGGGTGTGATCCTGGCGTCCCGGGATCAAGTCCCACATCGGGCTCCCTGCATGGAGCCTGCTTCTCCCTCTGCCTATGTCTCTGACTCTCTCTCTGTGGGTCTCTCATGAATAAATAAATAAAATGTTTTAAAAAAAAAAAAAAAAGGAAGGAAGGAAGGAGAGAAAGAAAGAAAGAAAGAAAGAAAGAAAGAAAGAAAGAAAGAAAAAGAAAGAGAAAGAAAGAAAGAAAGAAAGAAAGAAAGAAAGAAAGAAAGAAAGAAAGAAAGAAAGAAAGAAAAGAAAGAAACTAACTAACTAACTTGGGATCAATTTAAGGACTGATCTTGCCCCTTATCCTGTTTCCTTGACATGTAAATGGTCAGAGTCAGCCTGAGTCACTATTTCTCCCATAGGAACCTAGAACCAGCTGACTGCAGTATTTAGTCACTGAATTTAATACAAGCTTTTATTGAAAGTATACACATTACCATGTATTGCCCTGGGAGGAAATACGTCACATGTGGGATTTTTTCTTAATTGATTTTTGACTTCATTTGGTTTATTAGTGGCTGCTAGGTACTGAGTCCTGTGGTAGGTGCTCTGAGGTCCAAAGATGAAGAAGTCCTCTGAAGAACTCACAATCCCACAAGGAAGAGATGCTTAGGACAGTCAGTCATTGGTCAGATTTTGGCATCTGAAATAGGCTCTTTATTTTCTCCCTTAGTGACGCTCAGGCAATGCTTGTCTCCTGCTGTTGATGCATAATCTCAGAGGACTATGGATCATGCTGAAGAAAATGAAATCCTCACAGCAAGCCAGAGGTACTATGTGGAAAGACCTATCTTTAGTCACCCGGTCCTCCAGGAAAGACTGCACAAGAAAGACAAGATTTCGGATTCCATCGGGGATAAGCTGAAACAGGCATTCACGTAGGTTGTGTTTTAACCTATTTCCTTTATCCTGGCATCCAGTTTTGACAGAAGCAAGGTCAAATGTATCAAGAAAATCTGGTGTGGCGTGGGAAAAAAAAATGGTGAGCACTTAGGATTTGCAGAACTGTCCACATGGTTCGCTCAGAGATAAGTATTTGATTGAACCCCAGCTTCAACATATAATTCATCTTATATATTAAATTTTGATTACACTTGCATCTGTTTAACAGCTCCTCGAAACACCCTGCTTTCCCATACTTCACCACCTTCAAAATAGCCACCTCTTCCCCTTGTCTCTCAGGAATGTTCCAACCACTCTGTCATTTTGTCCACCCTGACTTCTACTTGGCAATATCCTGAATCTAAGTGCCAACCCCGGCTGTCAAGGACACTCAGTGTCCTAGGACTCTTCACTTTGGAGACGCTTGCACAGCCATGTTGCAGACCTGGGAATGCTAGTACATGTGTGCCTGAGATGTGCGTCTCCTGATCACTCCCAGGTTTAGGTTTGATTGCTGCATTCTGGGCCCTTGGGACCACAGATCTGTACTCTATGTTCATGTAAACTTCACAGGGACCCTCAGCTCTAGGTATGATCATCAGGAGAGTTTTAAAATGTAATCACTGGAGTCAGACTGTCTGAGTTTTAATTCTAGACCCAACCATGTACCAGCTGTGTGCTTGAGTTTCCAGCTCTGTAAAATGGGGATAATAATAATAATACTTAAGCTCATAGTTATTAGAGGTTACTATAATAATAATAATACTCATAGAGTTACTAGCACTTAGGTAGTGCTGCCATGTGCATATATGCAAAGTACAAGGCACATGGCAAGCACTACATAAATGTAGCTATTATTATTAAACATGAATGTAGCTATTAAACAAGATGACTGGCATCTAATCTAGTTTCACTCACATTTATGGCTCATGCCACAGATGCCCCAAATTTGCTTCTAATATCTTCCTTCACCTGATGATCAGATACTTTTGGCCACTGAAGACATTATATAAAGTACCATGCATGCTGCAAGAATGCACTGTCTTTTGAATGGAATAAATTGCTTCCTTGTCACCAGGAGGACTTGGGACTGTCATAGTGGTGATGGAACTTGTCTGTCCATGCTTTTATTTGGTGATGTCTTTGGTTATTGGCATAGACTGGCAAAAGGACTGGCCATGCCCCAGAACATAGTCTATGTTTCAAAATCAATTGAACTATATAGGGATTAAATACAAGGCCTTGATTTTATCAGCATGATGTTCCACTTAATCAAGACAGCCAGACATAGAATCTGTTAATACACACTCCAGTGACAAATGGTGTTTTTTTGAGTTTATCTGATCAAAGGCCCTAGAGCATTGAAAATATATTCATGAAGTTCATAGTACTTGAGTAAATTTTCTTCATTGTGTAAGGACAGGGGAAACTAAATGGGCCTGCTGATCAGTGGTTCCACATTCAAATATTTACTCAATCAGCAAATAATTTCCCTACTTTTTCCCCCTTACTTTGTTTTTACACCAACACAGAAGATACATTTAGGATTTCATCTATTAAAATCATAGTTTCCAGGGTATCTCAATTATTTTGAAACTAAATTTTTCTTATTTTTCATGGTAAGTTGTAGAGCATTATTATAGAGCCAATTCAGATGTTCCTATTTAAAAAAAAAAAAAAAGGTTGCATGAAGCTCATCTGGTTTCTGATCTCTGCAGAGTGGAAAGGTCATTCTTTACATTAAATGTAAATTTTTCCTTATTCCTCCAGAATATAAGGAAGGGACAGTACCTTGGTGTGAATTTCACAGAAATGTTCCTCATTTTATCTCGTTTTTTGGTTTTTTGTTTTTGCCCTCCCAGGTGTACTCCTAAGAAGATACGAAATATCATTTATATGTTCCTGCCCATAACTAAGTGGTTGCCAGCATACAAGTTCAAAGAGTATGTGTTGGGTGACTTGGTCTCAGGCATAAGCACAGGGGTACTTCAGCTTCCTCAAGGTTAGTAGCTATGTTTATTTCTTTTTTGTTGTTTCCCTTGCTACCATCTCTTCCAACAATTGTTGACCTTGTCTTCTATTTAATTTCATCATGATTGGGAATTCATGGTTTTTAATTGTATCATTCTAGTAACCTTTTCCTGTCTAAAGGAATTCTTCAGAAACATTTAACCCATAAATGGCCAAAGACAGTGGTAATAGCATATGGTGATACTAGTTTTGCAGATCAGTATATTTATAGGAACTGGCTGGACATGGCCTTACTTCTTGCTAAGTTCATCAGTCACCCAATGAATGTGCTGATGGAGTTGTCATTGTTAAGGTTCTTGGCTTGTAAGTCCACATTCTAATGTCCAATTAGGCAGAAAGGCAGGAAGTAAATAAAAGCACATATAAATGTTTAATTACAATGTTTGATTACAAATGATGTTAACACAATGAAGGAATATACAGGGTACCAGAAGATAATAACAGGGGAACTTAACTAGGTAAGTCACAGAAACTTCTTTAAGAGAGATTTTTTTTTAAGATTTTTAAAAATGTATTTATTCATGAGAGACAGAGGCAGAGATAGGCAGAGGGAGAAGCAGGCTCCTTGTAGGGAGCCCAGTATGGGACTGGATCCTGGGACCCCAGGACCATGACCCAAGCCAAACGCAGACGCTCAACCACTGAGCCACCCAGGCACCCTTTAAGAGAGATTTGAGCTGAGCCCTGAAGGGTGAGCAGGAGGCAGGTAAAGAATGAGAGGAAGTGCATTTGTGGCAGAAGGAAGCATGTGTGAAGACACATAACAGGAAAAGAACTGAGTGAAGACTCAGTTTGAAGAACTAACAGAAAAGCAGTTTGCTAGGAGTGTAGGGTGTGAAGAAGGGAGATGTGGAGGCAGTGGCAGGTCTGCAGAGCCTTGTTAGCCACTTCTTGGATTCCACTCTGAGTGAGTGCATTGAAAGCTATCACTTGGGGTCTGTTTCTAAGAGGTCACTGAGACTGCTGTTCGTAGAGAAGGAATGGCTTTGGTTGGTGGGAGAGGCACCAGAATGAAAATGAGGAGACCAATTAGGGGTTACAGGGACTTAGTGTAGGCAAAAGGTGATAATGGCTTGAATAGCCTCTAGGTTAGTTGGCCAAGAATCTATTCCCTTCTCCAGTTTCCCCAAAATGAATTACCAAATGATCAATTTATTAAAAAAAAAAAAAAAAAAACACGAAACACAAACATACAAACACCCTCCCCCTTCCCCCAGTTAGCTGCATTTTTAATTTTCCAAGTGACTGATTTACCAAATGTTTTAAATGAAATCCTTACAGCAGGTTTAGGATGGTTTTTCAAATGCATTTGGTACCAACACCCCAAGGGCAGAGAAGGGGACAAGATCAAAGGCAGAGATAGGGGTGGGGAGCAGAGCGCACAAAGGCTCAGTATCTGAAATGGGAAACAAGTGAAACTAACATTCAGTAAAGTGGGACGGATAAAGCTACAGGAAATGACTGCAGTGAACCCATGTCAATTAATACTTCAGAGAAATCTTCAGGATCGTGCCTATTTGAGTTTTCACTAAAATGGCATTCCACAAATTTGTTTTTGACCTGTCGGCTGTCTTCCATCTTGAACTAGGGTGGTGGCTATAAGATGAAAAGAATTTTCAAGATACATGCTATATTTTATGGTAAAGCCAGCCAGACTAGCTGTTGGATTGATTGGTAGGAGAATGGGGAAGCAAAGCATGTCAAGAATTACTTTAAGGTGTCTGGGTTGATAAGTTGCATGTGGGTACATAGAAGAAGAAGGATGGTCAAGAATGACTCTCAGGTTTCTGGATCTAATATCTGAGGGTTGGAGGTGCCAATTGTAGATACAGTAAAGACTGCAGGAGGAATGGATTTGAAGGGTAAGTTTGAACATGTTAAATTTGAAACGCTTGTGAGATAGACAAACGTTTATATGCTTATATTTAAAATACAATGAAAAAAATATGAGCTAAAAGAGAGCTATGGATTATAGATGTCAGTTTGGGGATCTTTGACATACACAGGACATTTAAACCATAGCAATAGACAAGGTCACCCAAGAAGAGAAAGTGGAGTGAAAGACAAGAAAGCAGGATCAAACTTTATCCAACATTAAAGGCCAAACAAAAAAGGAACAATCAGCAGAAGAAACTGAAAAAGAAAGAAGCATCTGGAAAGGGGAAGGAGAACCATGAGCTTTTGGTATTACAGAAAGGAAGAAGGAATGACCCAGTAGGTTGAACACTAAGAGTTATAAATCATCCCACCATCAAATTTGTATGGAAAAGGTGTTTTTCTGCCCATCACTAGTCAGTGAAGATAGGTAAATAGGAAGAACAAAATGTAGCAAACACAGAGATGCAAGATATAGTAAGTTAATTTCTCGTGGTTGGTTAATTGTCAGTAAAAAGACTTTGTTAAGTGTTGAATTGATTCATTAATTGAATCAAATTGAAACAATACAATGCTTCTCTAATTCATTTAAAATCCCTCTAATTCATTTAAAATGATGGTAAAGGACAGGGAAATGGTGTAAACTAGCAAGGACAAAGGGAATGGGATGCCACTTTTCCCACAAAGGGAAAGCTGACACCATGGAGCAGGGGAAAAAAATGGCAAGTTATAGACAAGTGAGAACTGAATTATCAGAGCTGAGGAAGCTGAATTAATCAGAGCTGAGAAAGATCCTGGGGTCTGCCTTGGAGAACATTGGGAAATTGGCAGCTCCAAGGATTGTCAAAGGTGAGAGTCAGGCAGATGGCTAGAAGCAAGAGGATTGTTTGAAGTCTTTATCCTAAGTTGTGAGCACATGGACCCCCAGGTCCCCACCCCAGTACTGTGCAGTGGATAGGAGGGTGAAAACACTGAAAGATGTTGAAAGAATGAAGTCTACACATTGACCTGTGGGCTGACAAAGGCTCTTCCTTGTCCTTTGCAGCTCCAAAGAGCCTGTCAGAACCTACAGCCCAAGGCAAACAATGAACCACCCCCAGAAAGAAAAAGCTATAGTGCCAACTGGAGGTTCTCTGGCCAAGATGCTGGCTGGTGCCCCCAGTTGCCATACAGTAAAGCTGATCAGTAGACAAAGGGAGCCAATGTGCACAAAGCTTCAAAGAAGAAAACAAACCAAACAGAAAGCTCATTGGGCACATAACTAATGGAGAGGGCAAAATAAAACATTTGCTCTGTAATATCCTCAGCAAGATCTGAAAACATATTGAATCCATGACATAAGAACACAATGTGATTTTTTAAATTTTATTTATTTTGAGAGCATGATCAGGGGAAGCAGCAGATGCAGAGGAGAGAGAGAATATCAAGCAGATTCCAGGCTAAGCACAGAGCCTGCACATGGCTTCATCTCAGGACCCTGAGACCATGACCTGAGCTGAAAACAAGAGTTGAATACTTAACCAACTGAGCCGCCCAGGCACCCTAGGATGTGATTTTTAAAAAGAGCCTTCAGAGAACAAGAACGTGCTCATAGAAATTAAAAATATGATAGCTGGAAGGGGCACTCGAGTGGCTCAGTGGTTGAGCGTCTGCCTTCGGCTCAGGGCGTGATCCTGGGGTCCTGGGATCGAGTCCCGTGTCAGGCTCCCTAGAGGGAGCCTGCTTCTCCCTCTGCCTGTGTTTCTGCCTCTCTCTATGTGTCTCTCATGAATAAATAAATAAAATCTTTTTAAAAAGATATGATAGATGGAATAAAATATTCAATCAAAGGGTTCGAAGATAGAGGAAATCTGGAAGTCAGAGAAAAAGATGAATACAAGCACAATAAGAAAGACGAGATAAAAATACCAGAGGATCAATCCTGGTGTTCCGTCATCCACTGGCAATTCCAGAAAGAAGAGGATAAACAGAGGGGAAGAGACTATTAAGGAATATTTTCAGAATTGAAATACATGAGTTTTCAGACTGCAAGAAACTACCAAGGACCCAGCAGAATGAGGGAGGGAATGAATAAACAACAAACAAACGAGGTAGAGCATAATAAACTCAGAATATCAGGGATAAATAGAAGATTTCAAAGCTTCTTAGGGGGAAAAGAGTCATGTAATTAGGATATAACTAAGTGGAAGCTGAAAAAAATAGTAGTTAACATCTGAAACTAAAAAACTAAGAATAACAGTAGTAACATTATTTAGAGCAAAGTTTCTCCACCCACACCATGCCAGGAGCAGCCCCACCCTCTCAGTGACAATAATAAAATATGTCTCCTGACCTTGTCAGATGTCCCCTGGGGGGCAAAATCCTCTTAGTTGAGAATGACTGATTCAGAGAAATGAGATAAATGGTAGAAAAAGAGCTAAACAAATTGGAAGTGAGTGCCTCTGGCGAGCAGAACCTGGAGATGAGGCTTTCTTTAGAGCCTTTTAGTACTGGCTTTTTAAACTATGAGCATGCATATCTTTGAAATAAAAATTTCAAATTTTAATTTTTTTAATTAAAAGTAGAATTTGTTTTATAAAAGGAAAACATTAAAATGATAATAATATTATATGTGGGTTAGGGATGCTTCTCCTATTCCTCTTTGCTAAAAATTTTTTCTCTTCACAACATGACAGTGTACTAAGTGAATTTTCTGGTTGTCCCAATATTTGGCTAAGCCCCCTAAGCTGAGAACAAGGGTGTTTATTGTCTCCATGTCCTGAAAAAGATACCAGACCACTGATGCAAAAACTATGAGTGAATGACACCAGACTCTTTAGTGCATCACTTCAACAGGATATATTTGGGGACCAGGTATATGATAATAGATTTGGAATGAGAATTTTCTAGAATTTCTAGAATTTTCTAGTGCTTTCTAGGTAAAAGCACTATATGTTTCTCCTCCATGTAAAGCCTAGGTACGAGGGACTGCAAGAGAACCACTCAGAGCGCTGGACATGTGTCCCCTGTAGTTTTGGGGGATTGTTGCCTAATTCTTGCAAGTAGATACAGGTAAAAAAAAAAAAAAAAAAAAAAAAGGTGTAAACCACCCATGTAAGCGGAATGGAGAGCCCTCCAGTGGTCATGGCTTGCACTTCTGAAGTTTCTTGGCATAAAGTTGCCAAGCTTTCCCATTGGATAAGTGGGTGCTCTGGAAGGTAACAAGGCTTGGCTCATTTGAAAGGTACCTGCCCAAGAAGACTGCCTACAGAGGAGCATATGCCAGCAGAGAGGACCTGGAGGAGGTGTAAGAACTGACACCTGGGAGTTCCTTATTGAAAAGGGATCTGCAAAAAATCCACAAAACACCCCATTAGAGAAACAGCCAGCATTTGGCCATCAATGCAGATCATAGCTCCACCAATCAAGTAAGACTTTCCACCCTTACTTAGGTTGGGAAAGAATAAAACAGAAAAACCGGCCCCTTGGCAAAGAGATGACCAGGAAAATGGTCTCAGCCTAGGTGTAGGATTGGGATGTAAGGGGGTGGGCAGGTGAAGACACAGCTGCTGAAATTAATGTGGCTTTCGCCTCTTCATCATAGAGAGCCAGGTGACAAATACACATGACCCTCTGCTTTCTAACGATCTGTCCGTTTCTGTTTGGTTTCGATCCCACAGGGTTAGCCTTTGCAATGCTGGCTGCTGTGCCTCCCGTGTTTGGCCTGTACTCTTCATTTTACCCTGTTATCATGTATTGTTTTCTTGGAACCTCCAGACACATATCCATAGGTAAAAGCTTAGAGTTGATATTTTAGTTTGGATTTCCAAGATTTGCAGTGTGCCAAAGAAAGAGCATGTTTGTTATCAGAGCATCCGTTAAATGGTAACGTTTGTTACCGCATACCGCATACCCAGTAGGTGCTTTATAAAAATACACCCCCCCTCCCAGATTTCTAGAACTAATAGCTTTCTTATAATCTTGGCATGACAGAAAAAAAAAAAAAGAAGACCATTTTCTTGTGTAAAAAGAGCAATTGTTGAAATCTGGGAAGTAAGTACCTTCGTTCATAATACAATTTGCTTATACCTGGTTTTTCTTATTTTATTTTATTGGTGTTATTGCATGTTCCTGATTACTTATGCATGTATTGCTTTTCATCCTCTTTTAGGGTCTGAATTATACATGATTTTTCCCAGTGTATTTAGGATAAGATTTACATGGACTTCATAACAGTGTTGGTGCTGCATGAGACTGCCACCAGCAAGTCCACACATGATGTTTCCGATATCTGGTGCTGGGAAACAAATACCCCCAAATATAGCAGATTAAAATACATATTCGATTAACTTGCACAGTTGCTATGGGTCAGGATTTAGGAAGCACTCCTCTTGGGCAGTTCTGGCTCAGAGTCTGTCATGCAGCTAAGAATCAGAGGAGGAGCTGGAGCAGCTACTCACTCTTCCCACCCTCCCTACCCTCTATCCTTCTCTCCCCATGATCCTAACTGAGCTTGCTCACACTCAGGGCCTCAGCATAAACAAGTAGTATAGCTGTCAGTTGGAAGCAACATCACCTTCTGTTACCTAGCCTCCAAAGCCACACAGTATCACTTTTCCTGCATTCTTGTGGTGATTAACATGTCGCAAGTGCACCCAGATTCAAGGAGAGAGGAATTTGACTACCTCCTAATGGGCAGATGTCCAGGTTCCAGAAGAGTCCATGGGAAGGAAGATATCATCGTGTTCATTTTTTGAGAATATGATCTATACATACACAGCTTACTCATAACCCAGGGGAGGAAGTCTGAAGGAGGGCAGTGCAATTTCACATCAGTGATGCTTTTTAATTGACCTCACCCATGTCTCCTTGAGACCCAGCAACCACATGAGATGCGCTGAAAATGGTTTCCTTAATTGAATGCCTCACTATTTCAGGTCCATTTGCTGTGATTAGCCTGATGATTGGCGGTGTGGCTGTTCGATTAGTCCCTGATGATATAGTCATTCCAGGAGGAGTAAATGCGACCAATGGCACAGAAGCAAGAGATGCCTTGAGAGTGAAAGTCGCCATGTCTGTGACCTTACTTTCAGGAATCATCCAGGTAATATTCATAGATGGAAAAATTGGCTCTTATTTGTTCACTTCATAAATATCTATTGAGTCTTCGTGGCTGGTCTGCGTGGTGGGTAGGGTCCAGCTAGCAAAATTCAGAGCACTCAGGATCACCAGTCCCGCTGCATGCCTTCCCTAAGTTGGTATTTATTAGGAACGAGCAAGCTTCAGTTGGGTACTTCAGAGATTCCAAAAGCAAGAAAAGTTTAAATCAGGAACAATTAGTAATGGAAAGAAGACATCTCTTGTCTGCTTGGAAGGAGCAGGAGGTGACATTGACTAAATGTGCCCCCAGTTCTGAAGGACAGGGAAAGGGTGAGTGTGCCCAGTGCTCCGTGGGGCTCCAAGCCTCTCCAAACCTTCCACTGTTTTCTGACCACTGCAGATGCAGGAGTGTAGTGTTAGAAAGTAGTCCAGAAGGAACTTTTGTTTTGTTTTCTGTTGGTTTTTACTTCCTGATCTATCAAGTGACTAATTTGTTTCTTTGTCATTAAAAAAAAATAGTTTTGCCTAGGTGTCTGTAGGTTTGGATTTGTGGCCATATATCTCACAGAGCCCCTGGTCCGTGGGTTTACCACCGCGGCAGCTGTGCATGTCTTTACCTCCATGTTAAAATACTTGTTTGGAGTGAAAACAAAGCGGTACAGTGGGATCTTTTCAGTGGTGTATGTAAGTAAGCTACTTGCTGACATATTGGTACTTGTTTTTCCTCCTTTATTTTCTCCTCTTCTCTTCTATATCTCTCTCACCAAGGCTCACTTTTCTAAGAATTAAAATAAATGGAAAAAGGGGCATCTGAGTGGCTCAGTCGATGAAATATGCCTTCGGCTCAGGTCATGATCTTGGGGTCCTGGGATCAAGCCCCATGTCAGGCTCCCTGCCCAGTGAGGAGACTGCTTCTCCCTCTCCCTGTGCACCCTCCCCCCAGCTTGTGCTCTCAATCTTTCTTTCTAGTCTGTTCTCTCTCAAATATATAAAAATCTTTTTAAAAAATAAAATAGAAAAGATCTCATTATTCTAACACTTTTCTGAGAACCCTACAAGGGGAATTAAACTTTACAGTCCCATTTTATTAACATGTGATGCCTCACAAGGAATTTTTTTACTAGCCCTTTATTTGGTGACTGCACCTTCACCCTAATTAGCAGAAGAGACCACTTTTTCTTAAAATCAAATTGTGGGGGATCCCTGAGTGGCTCAGCGGTTTAGCACCTGCCTTTGGCCCAGGGCGCGATCCTGGAGTCCCAGGATCGAGTCCCGCATCGGGCTCTCAGCATGGAGCCTGCTTCTCCCTCCTCCTGTGTCTCTGCCTCTCTCTCTCTCTCTCTATCATTCATAAATAAATAAATAAATAAATCTTTAAAAAAGTAATAAAAGTAAAACCAAATTGTGTTCACTTTGGAAACTAACATAATTTAAAGGCATCGTGGAAGAACACATCTCTCTCAGAAACTGCTTACTCAAACAGGCAAAAAAAAATTTAAGTAAATCTATAAAAGATTTAACTCACACAATTACCCACTGAATATAATAAAATATATGTAGACCTTTGCCTCTAGCTCCAAGAAAATATAAATTATTTGCAGGCACAGAGGGAACAATGGGAAGAACTGGTCATGTTGAAACTGATCACAAGTTCTAAAAATTCAGTATTTTCTCTCACAGTGCAGCAACCGATAACTAAATATACCTTTAAAACCCCCATACATTTGGAAAACAATAAACCTTCTTCTGGTTAGTCCCTGGATAAAGAGGAAATTATGAAATAATTAAAACCAAATGACGGTCAAATGCTGCTAAAGCTTATCTTGGACAGAAGGACCAATGGTCTTTGCAGGTGTTTAGGTGCCATTCACAATGCCAGACACAGCAGTGAGTGGGCAGATATGGCCCTTGCCTCTTGGAGCCTACAGTCCAATGGGAAGACAGATGGTAAACCACAAATTGCAAAAATAGGTAATGAATTACAAACCGTGTTACATGCTATGGAGGGAAGGTACAGACTGCTCCGAAAGTTGAATAGGAACACCTTTTGATTCGAGGTCTAAGACAATCACTCTAAGGAAGTGACATTTTATTTTATTTTATTTTTAAAGAGTTTATTTATTCATGAGAGAGAGAGGCAGAGACACAGGTAGAGGGAGAAGCAGGCTCCATGCAGGGAGCCCGATGCGGGACTCAATCCCAGGTCTCCAGGATCACACCTTGGGCCAAAGGCAGGCACTCAACCGCTGAGCCACCCAGGGATCCCCAGGAAGTGACATTTTATTTATTTATTTATTTATTTATTTATTTATTTATTTATCTATCTATCTATCTATCTATCTATCTATCTATCTGAGAGAGAGAGAGAGAGAGAGAGGCGGAGACACAGGAGGAGGAAGAAGCAGGCTCCATGCCGGGAGCCCGACTTGGGACTCGATCCCAGGACTCCAGGATCGCATCCTGGGCCAAAGGCAGGCGCTAAACCGCTGAGCCATCCAGGGATCCCCCGGAAGTGACATTTTAAATTGAGTCCTCGATTGATTAGAATGGTATCAAACTGTGGGAACATCCCTTAAATAACCAAATCCTTCATTTCCCATAGTTGCTGAGGCCATGCTTCCTACTCTGAGAGTTCTCTCAGTGCCTTGCCACAGAGGAAGCAGATCAGCACCTGAGTGCACTCTAGACATTGGCAGGCATGGTGTGTAGCCTGGGCTCAGTATGACCCACTCTTCCGGGGTCCAGGATGAGTACTGACCATATTTGGGGTGCTGAGGCTGCAACCCTAGGATACAAATAGGAGACTTTCCTTTCTAACTCTCCTGGGCTTCTTCCAGACTTCAGCACTCTCTCGCCTTTGAAATGCACCTGATCCCTGTCATCTGCTACCCATGACTTCTTTCTCCCCCTTTGACCTCCCAAAAGCTTTTCTGTGGGGGCACCTGGGTGGCTCAGTCGCTTGGGTCTCTCTGTCTTCAGCTCAGGTCATGATCCCAGCATCCTGAGATTGAGCCCCAGAGCTCCACATTGGGCTCCTTGTTCATCGGGGAGTCTCCCTCTGCCCCTCACCCAGCTTGGGCTCTGGCGCTCTCTCAAAAAAATAAACAAAATCTTCTTAAAAACTTTTCTGTGCATTTATCTTTGCATTATTTTGCTGATACCACCTCTAATTTTTTCTAATGCTCAGGACTTAATTTAAGGGGTACTTTTCTGAATATGATACTACATTGAGCCATTACCAAATCAAAGAACACTATAGTATAAGATTGTTGGTTAAGAACTATAACTATGGGGGCATCTGCGTGGCTCAGTAAACTAAGCATCCAACTTGATTTTGGCCCTATCATGGTCTCAGGGTCATGAGATCCCTATGTGAGATTGAGTCCAGTGCGGAGACTGCTTGGGATTCTCTCCCTCCCTCTCCCCTGCTCACCTGTGCTCTCTCTCAAAAAGAAAAAGAAAAAGAAACTATAAAGTTACATGACTGGGTAAAAATGCCTCCTACTTGGTAGGAGAGAGAACTCTCAGTCTGAGAGCTTTCTTTTAACTAGAAATGCATGGTGATGGGATGGCTGGTGTGAATTAGTGCACTAGTGTCTCTGTTCAGGGGCTGTTGCTTGATATAAACATCCAGTGTTCACTGTGTTACAGAGTACAGTTGCTGTGTTGCAGAATGTTAAAAACCTCAACGTGTGTTCTCTAGGCGTCGGGCTGATGGTTTTTGGTTTGCTGTTGGGTGGCAAGGAGTTTAATGAGAGATTTAAAGAGAAATTGCCGGCACCCATTCCTTTAGAGTTCTTTGCGGTAAGTCAACTTTGGCCACACACGCCTAGCTATTCTGGAGAGGGATCTGGACAGAGGAGGAACAGGAAGTTCTACCTTTTTTCTCCCAGGTCTGCCAAAGGGAAGGTTAGAATTTGTCAAGGGGAACTTCCACAAATATGCTGAAAGAAAAGGAAATCTATTAGAGACAGGGATGATTTTTAAAATATAGGTGGAGGCCATCCATAAAAATTTTAATATGAATCATCTCTGAGTGATGAGATTATGGAATATTTTTCTTCCTCAAATTTTTATCGTCTGATTGTGTTATAATGAACACCTACATCTTTAATAACCTGAAAAAATTAAGCTGTTTCCATTTTTGAAAAGAGCTAGAGACCAAAGGTTCCCAGATTTTTCTTGGTTCCTGGCACTCCTAGCCCAAAAGAAATACCCAACAGTTCCATGTATTAGTAGTTAATACATATTTACAACGTAATACATACTTACATCTAACAACTTAGGAACAATTGTAAAAACTATGCACATGCAATGAACCTGCTATATACTCTATTATGTTCTTAAATGACCACAACTGTTTCATTATAACATTATAACATTACCTTATTACTGGTTTCCCGCAGCAGCCACTACTGTGAGGCCCTGGCTCCCTACCCTGACCAGCCCTAACTCTCTCCTGGATGACCCACTCAGAAAGTTCTAGAGCAATAGTTCTTCAAGATGAACAGTATTGCTTCTCCTTCTGTTATTTTTCCACTGCACTTCAGTAAGGGTTGCCTTTGACACACCAGCTCGTTCTACGTTGCCCTGACTGTCCAGGAGGGCTTACACACAATGGAACTCTGTGACCCTGACTGTAGCTGAGGTGGGTGCCTGTAACAGCAGAGGCCTGTAACCACAGTTGGTGCTGTGCCATGGACACAAACATAGGTCCAAACATAGGTTCTGTACGGACTCCCTGTCAGTGTACCACCCTCACAATACACTTCTCAACGTCCTTTGTTGATGCCATCTTAGCCAGAGACTCTTTCAACTGCCAAAGGCAAAGGCAACTCCTAAAAGGTTTTGAGTTAAAAGTGAAAGTAGGTTTTGGCCTGGCTGACAAACTGTTTGAAACTTACTTTTGTGGCAGTTGAATTTTCATCTTTAAAGGCGCATTTGGATTTGTGTCTGTTTTAGGTGGTGATGGGAACTGGCATTTCAGCTGGGTTTAACTTGAAAGAGTCATACAACGTGGATGTCGTCGGGACACTTCCACTGGGGTAGGAAAAGTTTTATTTTAAGTGACAGTGCGACTTGAATAATCAATAGATCTATTATTGTTTCTAACTCCTGCTTTAGTATGCTTACAATCCAAAATCTTTTTTTTTTTTTCCCTATGTATCAAATAGCTGAGGCTTTGGGTTTTTTGAGTTTTAGCCTTTTTTTTCTTTAAATTGTGGTTAAAAAAAACATATAACAGAAAATTTACCATCTTAATCCTTTGGATGCGTACACTTCAGTATGTTAAGTATATTCACATTGTCGTGAAACAGATCTGCAGAACTTTCTCATCTTGCAAATCTGAAACTATACCCAACAATAATTAAATAATAATTCCCTATTCTCCCTTCCTCCCAGCTCCTGGAAACCACCATTCTTTTTCTCTGTACAAATTAACTACTCTTGATAACTTATATAAGTGGAATTCTATTTGCCTTTTTGCGGCTAGCTTATTTCATTCAGCATAAAATCCCCAGAATTCATCTATGTTGTAGCAAGTGACAGTGTCCTTCCTTTTTAAAGCTGAATAAAATTTCACTGTGTGTGTGTGTATATATATGTATACTATATATATATATATATATATATATATATATATATATATATCACATTTTATTTATCTGTTCAACCAACAATGGACATTTGGGTTGCTTCCACCTCTTAGTGATTGTGAATATTACTGCTGTGAACATGGATGTGCAAATATGTCCTCAGGCCCCTACTTGCAGATCTTCTGGATATAGTCCCAGAAGTGGGATTGCTGGATCATGTGATAGTTCAATTTTCAACTTTTTGAGGAACTTGCATACTATCTTCTGTAGTGATCACACCATTTTAAAGTCCCACCAACAGTGGTATGTAGTGTTTTGTTTCATATTGTTTAGCACTTACTGGTTTTTAAAATCTCTCTTCAAGAGAGGGCATCAGAATTAAGAGCAAAAACACCTAAATCTAGCCTGACGCTTACTAGCTGTGTGACTTTGGGCAGGTCACTGACCCTCTTAAAGCCCCAGCCTCCTCCCCTGCCAGGGTAGCATGGTAATCAAGTCCTGTGTCAAGGGTAATGGTGAGGCCACCGGAGATAGTGCACATAAAGCACCACCTAGAGTGTACATCAAAGCCTTGAAGACATGCTAATTGGAAGTTCTGTGGCTCATTTTTTCAACAGATTTTCTAGTTTCAAGTCATATATGCTTTGTCAATCTTCTTTAACTCTACCTTTCAAATGTTTTTACTCTTTATATTTGAAGGAGCTAGCATAACTATGAGCCTCTCTTCTCATCTCATTCTGTTCCTCTCCGACACGCTCTGGCTATCTCTATATTGCTCTCTGTGTCTCTTTCTGTCTCTTGTACTGTCTCTTTCTCTTGCCTTCTTCTCTCTTCCCAGATGAGCAGAATCAGATGTTTGCCCAGATGTTGGCCACTGATGAACCTGGCATACTGCATCAAGCCTTGCCTCTGGTTCCATCTGAGAATTTCCTGGTAGGCGCAAGGGCAGGAGTTGTTCAGGAAGCCAGAGTTCACCCCCAACGCCCACCCCTACCCCAGAGCAAGTATTGAAGGAGGAAGCATGCACTCCCCTTCAAAATAATGGGTTGCTGTCATGAACATGTTACTTATGATTCAGTGTAGGCCTATAACACTGTAATAACAACTATTTTTCTGTTTGGACTTAAGATTTATAAAATACTTTTATACCTGCCATCTCAGTGAGTGCTCACAATAACACCATTGACATACATACATTTTACAAGGTAAAGAAGTTCATTTGTTTGGCATATGTTTATTGAGTGCCTACTATGTACCAGAGACACAGCAGTTAAAAACAAAAGCAGCCACTCAAGCAAAAAAGTGTCTGCTGCCTTGAAGTTTATATTCTCCGGTGGTGGAGGGAGGGGTGGGTGGAGAAAAAGTAGTGAGAAGTGCTATGCAGAAAAGGGAGGCCTGCTAAGGGATAGAAGGGGCTGGGCTGCTGTGTTAAGTAGGCTATCAGAGAAGGTGACATTTGAGAGATGTGGATGAGGTTTAGTGGCTCACAGGTGAGTCCCAGCCTGGACCCAGAATAGTCTTCCGATGCTCAGTTGTTTGCTGTTTCCATTACCTCACACCTGGGTCCCTAAGATAATTAATCGTGTGCTACACATTAGTCTTTGACTAGATCCAGTAGACAATTCTATTCAATAACTGATCACAAATAATTTGGTTAAATGTGAATTCTTACAGTTAGATTTTTCCTTTTAAAAATTTACATGCAATTCACCACCGTTTCTACCCAATACCTTCCTTTTCCTGTTGCTTTGTACCGAAATATGTTGCTTTTCCTCCATATGTGAGAGCCATACTTTAAAAAAAATTTTTTTACCTTTCTATAACTTGGCTACACTTTCTGGAACTTTGCCCAAAACTAAGCATGAAATAAGTAACGCTTACATATTTACATATCTACATATACTCATACTGTTTCAGTTATCTATGAGTCTTACTGCTGAGTAACAGCTCCAAAACATCTCAAAACAACAGCCATTTATTTGCTCACAATTCACAACCTAGGTAGGGAGCTGGGTGATCTCCTGGTATCACTTGGGGTCTCTCATGCAGCCACAGATGTCTGAAGGTGTGCCTGGTGCTGGAGGATCCAGGAGGACTTCACTCACGTGTCTGATACCTCAGGTGGAGTGCTGGAATGGGTGATGACTGGCTGGCATCTTCTCCCCACATGGTGACTCTGGCTGGATAGCCAGACTCTTATATGGTGACTCAAGGAAACAAGACAGGAAAATAGGAGGTGCCAGGCTGCTAAAAGCACTGATACAGCATCACTTGCACCACATTCAGTTGGCTCAATCAATTCACAAGACCAGCCCAGATTCACCAGAGGAGAAACAGATCCTCCCAGCCTCAGGGGACAAGCAGCACATACAAGTATGGGAGGAACTGTTGGCAGCCATATTTGAAAGCAAACTATGCATCTATACACACCCACAAATACACACATAGCGCAGTGTCCAGAAAGTGACTGTTGACTCTTAAAGATCCCAATCATGGCAATATATCCTGTTTCTTGGTCTACTTTCCTTAACTCATTCAAAAATACATTCTTTTATTCTGCAGTCCCAAGTCTGCTGCTAGGGCTTCCCTCGTGGCAAATGCTTCTATAGCAAAATGCAAGGGAAAGACAATAAGTTTTGCAATGGGACCTCCTGGGTTTAACTCCTTGCTCCATCTTGGACAAATAACATCTGCAGGTATCCATTTTTTACCTATAAATTAGGATATTAATGGCACCCATCTAATAGAATTGCTATGAGGACAGATGAGATGATGTATGTCAGGCATACAGCACAAAATGTAGGCTCACTATATGTTCAATTTTTTTTTCCTTCTCCCCTTCCCTTTCCCTTACCTCAGAACCTGAGACACCCCCTTTATCACTGTGATACGACACAGTAAGAGAAATAGGCACAAGGAGGCCAGTTCTTCGTGGTTTTTGTTGTACTGGTGGCAATGTGTACATGAGCCATTTGACCTTAGACAAGTTGCTTAGTCTCACTGTGCCTCATCATCTGTAAACTGAGGAATATACTGGTGCCTAGCTCACTGGGCTGTCTGAGATAAATAAGCACAGAACCTGGCACAGGGGAAGCACCTAATAAATGGTTGTTAATGTAAAAAAGAATTATATGGTACCTAAACTGGTTAGTATTATTATCTAGCCCAATGCCTTGTATTGAATCAGATGCCTTTGAAAAACCTCTATTGTCCCTTACCCCATACCATTCCAGGAAATCCCTATTCTGTTCCTTTAGGACAAGGGTTCCAAACTATAAGCGTGGACCACAAAAACTGGATTCCTCATTGGTCCCTCTAGATTCCCAGGACTACCAGGTGAGACCCAAAGTGGATAACCTGTGGCTCCTTTCCCGTGTTGGAAATTCACTTAAAGGGATCCTGGAAAACAGAGTCTTTACTCGAAATAACAAAAGGAAACAGTCTTGACAGTAGTTCTCCTCTAAGATAGACTTCCTGCCCTCAGACTTTGGTTCAAATGTCTTGTGCCATCTGAGCACTTCGCTGACCCTCTCTTCTTCCTGTTCGGTGTCTTACTTACACCTGCCATACAGGGTGTCATGAGGTATGAGGTTACTCCTTTTCTAAATAAAACCGCATCTGATGTCTGCTGATAACCCATTCAGGTAGAAAGCTAGTAATAATAGGGTTGGAGCCTAAAAAGAACCTTTGTGTGTCAAAGAGGGTGTTTCTTTTTGACAAACCAGAGCACACAGGTATCCAAGCATTGATCACCTCATTTGCAGATGATGCTGTCCTGAAATGCTCCCCTCTAGTTGCATGGTTTTTCCCCCATGGCCACAGTGCTTGGGTTAAAGTCAGCTTGACCTTTCAGGCTACTACCTCCAGCCAACCCGGACACCAGCCTCTTCCACCTTGTGTACGTGGATGCCATCGCCATAGCCATTGTTGGATTTTCAGTGACCATATCAATGGCCAAGACCCTGGCAAATAAACATGGCTACCAGGTTGATGGCAATCAGGTAGGAAATCATTAATTCCCTCCAGATGTTTCATTATGGTATAATCATCCTGCTGTGCTGTGGAAGGCAAATGATTGGAATTTCTCTGTCTCAATAGAAAAACTTCTAGTTTGATGATGGAGGTATTGGAAACATGTATTTATTCAACACTACAATTTTTTTTCATTATGTGTATTAGATCATCAGAGCACTGAGATACAGTCCTACCTCGTGTCACAGGTAGGGGTCCTGCTAGGAAGATGTAACCTTTGGATGTGAGGCTTTCAGTTTGCCATACTCCAACAGATGTTATCCCTATTTTTCAAAGCTCACAGCCTAAGAAGTAAATGTTTATCTAGAACCATTTCTGGGGAGACATTTCCTTGTTCATTGAACTTGGAATATATGATTCATCACTCAAACTCCACATTATATTCTTTGCCACCTCCTTTTTTTTATAAATTTATTTTTTATTGGTGTTCAATTTGCCAATATATAGAATGATACCCAGTGCTCATCCGTCAAGTGCCCACCTCAGTGCCCGTCACCCAGTCACCTCCACCCCCTGCCCACCTCCCCTTCCACCACCCCTAGTTCATTTCCCAGAGTTATGAGTCTCTCATGTTCTGTCTCCCCTTCTGATAATTCCCACTCATTTTTTCTCCTTTCCCCTTTATTCCCTTTCACTATTTTTTATATTCCCCAAATGAATGAGACCATATAATGTTTGTCCTTCTCTGATTGACTTACTTCACTCAGCATAATACCCTCTAGTTCCATCCACGTCAAAGCAAATGGTGGGTATTTGTCATTTCTAATGGCTGAGTAACATCCCATTGTATACATAAACCACATCTTTATCCATTCATCTTTCGATGGACACCGAGGCTCCTCCCACAGTTTGGCTATTGTGGACATTGCTGCTATAAACATCAGGGTGCAGGTGTCCCGGCGTTTCACTGCATCTGTATCTTTGGGGTAAATCCCCAACAGTGCAATTGCTGGGTCGTAGGGCAGATCTATTTTTAACTCTTTGAGGAACCTCCACACAGTTGATGGAATGTGAACTGGTGCAGCCACTCTGGAAAACTGCCGCCTTCTTTTTAAATTTTTTTGTTTTTTAGAGAGGATGGGGGGAGGGACAAAGGGAGAGGAAGAGAGAGAATCTTTAAGCAGACTCCATACCCAGCATGGAGCCCAATGTGGGGCTCAAACTCATGACCATAAGATCAAGACGACCTGAGCCAAAATCAAGAGTCGCTAAATGGTTGGGCCTCCCAGGTGCCCCACCACCTCCTTTTATAACCTATCAATAGATAAGCTGAATACCACTAGGCATAATTTTGGCATGACAGTGTCTGCTTTAGCACACTGTGTGTTTCTAGGAGAATGTTAAATGCTCCACAATCCCCAGGACACGATGATCCAACTAGAAAGACCAGAAGTAGCCCTGAAAGCAGGTCTCACTCACTGGTCCCAAGAGGACAATGTCATGTAGTCATTGAAGGGCAAGAGTCGAGGCATTTAGAAGATGCCAACAATTCTATACCAATAACTTACAACAAAAATATTCTGTCCCTTTTTGCTGCAGTTTTCTTTAAAAAAAAAAAAACATTATTTGTGTAAGAAAGTGTGTCTGGGAAAGAGGGGACTAAGTAGTGAGTGCAGCTTTTATCTCTTGCAGAACAAAAGCCCTAAGTGGTTTTTCTCTCATCTTAAGAATGTCTATTTTAAACTCATGCTAAGCAAACTTTTATATTTGGAAAGAGAATAAAGAGACACCCTACACTGCCGAAAATGTGTCTAAAATGGGCCATCTTGCCTTTTTTTTCTGAAGAATGACTGACCTCTGGTGTGCTTTGTTTCCACATGGAAAAGGAGCTCATCGCCCTGGGACTGTGCAATTCCATTGGCTCACTCTTCCAGACTTTCTCCATTTCGTGCTCCTTGTCTCGAAGCCTTGTTCAGGAGGGAACCGGAGGCAAGACACAGGTGTGTATACAACTGGCCTCTCAGGATGGTGATTTGGGGTGGTAAACTTTAATCCCTTGATTCTATTCTGAACCCAAACAAAGCTGCTCCATCTGAAGATTGACACTCCATTGAGCTATGCAGTGAATCAGAGAAGGGCATGAATGGTCAGAGCGAAACACAGGAACTGAATATATAGGAAAGAGGTATATTCTCCAGTTAAATTAAAAATTATACAACAGTCTCTGCTGCCAGTAAACCTCACAGTCCAGACATAGGATGTTGCTATGAAAGTCTGAGACCTAGTATGATCAAGATGCTAGCACGTCCAGTAGAACTTCCTGCAATGATGGAAAAGTTCACTATTTTCACTGTCCAGTATGACAGCTTTTAGCCACATGGGGTCCTTGAGCAGTTAAAATGTGGGAAAATGCAACCAAGACCAGAATTTTTAGTTGTATCTAATTTTAATTTTAAAAATATAATAACTGCATGTGGCTAGTGGTCATTGGACAGCAGGGTCCCATTTTATTCTTCTGGCCCTTGTGGATCTTGCTTGGGTCATTATCTCCTTTCCCTCACTCCTGGCAAGGGCATTTCAGTCAGGGTTTTTAATCATTTCAGCCTCTATTTATTTATTTTTAAAGATTTTGTTTATTTATTTGAGAAAGAGAGCACAGAAGGAGGGGGAGAAGCAGACTCCCTGCTGAACAGGAAGCCCGACGTGGGGCTCAGTCCCAGGAACCCAGGATCCTGAACTGAGCCGAAGGCAGGTGCTTCACTGACTGAGCCACCCAGGCGCCCCTCAGCCTCTATTTAAAAGCTATAAGAGAAACTAAAACTTCAGAAAGGGAGTGTGAAGGAGTTACAGGTTTATGCAATGGTTTTGATGACTTGTTTGAATCCATATTTTCTTGATCTTCCTTCAGTGATTATCAAAAGACTAAGATCAGGGCAGCCTGGGTGGGTCAGCAGTTTAGCGCTGCCTTCAGCCCAGGGCGTGATCCTGGAGACCCGGGATCGAGTCCCACGTCGGCCTCCCTGCATGGAGCCTGCTTCTCCCTCTGCCTGTGTCTCTGCCTCTGTGTGTGTGTGTGTGTGTGTGTGTGTGTGTGTGTATGTGTGTGTGTGATTCTCATAAATAAATAAAAATTTTTTAAAAAGACAGAGATCACCCTCTGCCTTGCCTCTTACTCATATCTCCTAAAAGTCCCTTCCGTGGATCCTTTCTCATTTAGCTTGCAGGTTGTTTGGCCTCACTAATGATTCTGCTGGTCATATTAGCCACCGGATTCCTCTTTGAATCATTACCCCAGGTGCGTAGCTTGAACTTGGTGTGAGGTGTTACCATGTGTAGAGATTTTGCTGTTTTATTTGTTTATATTTTTGTGGCCATCTCGTGCCTTTTTACTATAACTCTAGCAGAGTGGTATAAGAACGAGCAAGGCTGGGATCAAGATCCCGCTCCACAATCTACAGTCCTGCCCCTGGGAAAGCCATCTCAACATCTTTGGGCCTCTGTTTCCTTATCTGCAAGTGAGAGTTTAGACTGATTAATCTCCAAGGGCCCTTCTCTCTTTGATCTTCTGTGTCCTTGCACTTCCATTAAAACTCTGAGATGGCCTCCACTCCTAAGACGTTTGTTTGCTGATCTGTTTAATCTAGTAGAGATGAGGGACAATATAGAGTGGAGAAAATCACAATGTAGGAAGACCATGGGTCAAATCATTCCTGGAGTACCAAGTTTAACTCTGAACCTCTTGACCGCCATGCAGGTTTGCTACTAGGATATAAGCCTGTCCAATGGGTTTTCCAAGACCCATTTTAGCTAACCAAGTCCTGAAAATCCAGGTATCTAGGCTCCAAACGTACCATCGCTGCTACATGGGAAGTGAGTGGGGAGAAGACATGGGGAGGGCAGCAGGAGGACAGTGAGGAGCCAGCAAAGGAGGCTCTGTGGACACAAAAGGAGAGGCATGCGGGATGTGCTCTGTTTCAGGCTGTGCTGTCGGCCATTGTGATTGTCAACCTGAAAGGAATGTTTATGCAATTCTCAGATCTCCCCTTTTTCTGGAGAACAAGCAAAATAGAACTGGTAAGTAACAAAGATGAGTGTTAGGTTAATATGTCATTGCAACACATGGATGTGCTCCTAAAAATGTGAGAAAGAGGGGGGTCTGGCTGGCTCAGTCAGTTAGGCATCTGCCTTTGGCTCAGGTAATGATCCTGGGGTCTTGGGATGGAGCCCCACATCAGGCTCCCTGTTAGGAGGAGTCTGCTTCTCCCTCTGGCCCTCCCCCTGCTTGTGGGCTCTCATGTCTCTCTCCCTCACTCTTTCTCTCTCTCATGAATAAATAAAATCTTTTTAAAATGTGAGAAAAATAAGCTAATGCAGTCATTTGTTATGTGTAGCATCTAGTTAGGCAACATTAGGTACTGTGTGTGTGTGTGTGTGTGTGTGTTTGTGTTTGCATGACAGACTCTTAGAAAATTTTTAGCGTGATGTCACATAAAGTTTTCTGTCTTTTGTGCAGACCATCTGGCTTACCACTTTTGTTTCCTCCTTGTTCCTGGGGCTGGACTATGGTCTGATTACAGCTGTGATCATTGCTCTGCTAACTGTGATTTACAGAACACAGAGGTAAGTGTACAAATTGGGATGGACATGATTGTCCTGCCTGAAATTGCAGTATTGACTTTAATTCTATTATAATTATCAACAGACCCCACTAGAGTGTGAGCATCTTGATTGTGGAGGCAATATTCCCAGAGTCCAGTCCCGGGCATAATGTATATTTTCTGAAAGCTTACTGAGAGACTCCACCCAGAAAAAAACAGCTCACATTCATATTATATATTCTAATACACAAAGCACTTGTGCATACCTGCTAATAAGCACCAGGGCATTGTAGCAAGTCCATGGAATGTCAAATCAAGACCTTGAGCCATATTTTGTCTTTCCCAATCCCTCTGACAATGACCAACACACTCCACTAGGCCTCAACGTCTCAGCCATACAACAGCAGAAATAAGTCTAGTATGTAGGATATGATAAGGTAATATGAGGTGCTCAAGCAGTAGTATCTGTCATCATTACAGTATCCAGTTTGAGCCAGATTGTCCTATAAAAAGAGGAGAGCTCTCCAGAAACAATGTTTAAAATCTATTCAAGCCAAATTTAAAAAAACTTCCATGCTACTTTGAGGGTTGTTTTTGTTTTCTTCCCATACCCTCAGTTGACAAGCACTCCCATGAGTCAGAGCCTTTTATTAGAAACAAAAAGAAAAACTCCTCTCCTGCTTTAGACTGAGAGTAGAAAGACAATTCTATTGAGTGAATGAGAATTTGAGTTACACATTCCCTGGCATGATTGAATTCTGCACAGTTCACTTTAAAGACTTTAGCCTCCGTCTTTAAATGCCCGAGTCTTTTGTCCTAACCAGATTGTGTGATGTGTGAGGGATGTGTGTGTGAGTGTGTGTGTAGGGTGAGTGTGTCCTGTACCTTGGGGGCAGGGTGTGGGGGCATGCTGGGAATGGCCCTGAGAATGTGATCCATGTGAAGCCTTTTGCAAAGGTAGGATCATGTATTCCTGAGTTCATTAACAACTCCATACATGTGAACATGGAAAACCTCATGTTTAAATCACATACTGGACCTCAACACAATAGTATTGTAACACACTGTCCCTATATCTTTAGTCCCAGCTACAAAGTCCTTGGACAGCTCCCCGACACGGATGTGTACATTGATATAGATGCCTATGAGGAGGTAGGACCTTTTTCCTGTCATTTTAGATGGTTGTAAGCATGTCATGTGATGGGCAGACTAAATATTACTTTTACACAGGACAAAAAGTGGGGCTGAAAAGTAGGGAGGTATAGTGGTCAGAATGAAAAGTATGAACTGGGATTTACTATCTGGATTCAGTTTTAGAGTTTATACTATAATTACTCAACCTCCTAATATTTATTTTTCCCTTTTCTGTAATGATAAGTATATATTCTTGGAATTAAAGTGTATATTTACAAAATACTGAGAGGATGCTTTGTATGTTAAAATTATGCCTTAAAATTCCCTTGATTTTTAGTATCCTTACAAAGTGTCTCAAAGACTTTTACAGAACCTCTTAAAATTAGTTCTCTTTGATTTGCTTTATGTTTGGGAAGACATTCTCAGACCCACTATAAGATACTGGAAGATGAGACTGCTTTGAGGATTGCTCATTTTCCCTCCTTCTAAAGAATTATGTGCTGGATTTCTCATTTCTAAACTGCATTCTAGAGGCTTCTGGCTTCTCTGTTGCTCTTGGGTCTGTTTCAGCCCCTGTCTGCATTCCCGGAGTCACCAACATAACCTCTCCTTCTGCTTATTCCTCAGGGTCTGAGTGCCAGCCTCCCTTCTCTTATCTGTTTCCTTTTCTCTGTTTTTAATAGTTTTTGGTTCCTTCTTTGTGTTTTATGGTGAATATGAAACAAAGACTTAGGAGAAATGTGAAGATGTGTGTATTAAAGGCTCTCTTCTCAGAACTCCTTTGTCCAGGACACGAGTAAGTAGGACACAGTGACCATTTTATCTAAACCCTATAAGAGAGGGCCTTGAGCGACTTCTGTGTAGATTTTCAGGTTGGAGGAGGGAAGCAGGTGCAGTTTTGACTCTGAAATATTTCCCTGTGTTAAATTCACTAACATTTTATTTCAGGTGAAAGAAATTCCTGGAATAAAAATATTCCAAATAAATGCTCCAATTTATTATGCAAATAGCGACTTGTATAGCAATGCTTTGAAAAGAAAGGTGAGTCACAAGAAATTGATTTTTTTTATAATTTTTTTTTAATTTATTTATAATAGTCACATAGAGAGAGAGAGAGAGAGGCAGAGACACAGGCAGAGGGAGAAGCAGGCTCCATGCACCGGGAGCCCGATGTGGGATTCGATCCCGGGTCTCCAGGATCGCGCCCCAGGTCAAAGGCAGGCGCCAAACCGCTGCGCCACCCAGGGATCCCAAGAAATTGATTTTTTTTAAGATTTTTTATTTATTTGAGAGAGTATGAAAGAGAGAAAAGGCACAGAGAGAAAGAGGGTGAGGGAGAGGCTGAGAGGGAGCCCAATAGGGGCTCGCTTGATCCTGGGACCCTGAGATCATGACCTGAGCTGAAGGCAGACGCTTACCCTACTGAGCCACCCAGGTGCCCCAAGAAATTGATTATTTTTGAGTGGACCTGTGGATTGACAGGAATGTAAGGGACATTTAAATGTCTTGGTATACCTTTTATACTGTTCCATTCTCTCCCTTCCTCCCTCTCTCTCACTCGCTCTCAGTAAAATATACATAAACTTTACCATCTTCAGTAAATTTATCATTCAGCAGATGGAATTTATATTCACGCTGTTATGCAGCCAACACCACTAGTCATTCTCTTCTCTTGTGCACATATTACCTTTTCAAAAAAATTTTAAGAAAAAAAGTGAGGGATGCCTAGGTGGCTCAGTAGTTGAGCATCTGTCTGCCTTTGGCCCAGGGCATGATCCCAGGGTCCTGGGATCGAGTTCTGCATCAGGCTCCCCTGCAGGGAGCCTGTTCTCCCTCTGCCTGTGTCTCTGCCTCTCCTCTGTGTGTCTGTCCTGAATAAATAAATAAAATCTTAAAAAAAAAAAAGTGAAAAAATAAATTTAGGTTTTTCACTCTTTAGATCATGTGGGTTCCTTTGGTGGTGTTTAGAACTCGACCCCACACTGCCCAGTATATAAGAAAATCTCTCAGTCAACCCCCAGAGTCTCTTAAAATGAGAATCTGAGAGTGAATTTGAAAAACACTACTTTAAAAATTCCCCTTGATATTGTAGTGTACTCACTGCCGCATCCTGCTAAATGCACATAAGAATAAGGAGAGTTACTCATTTTCCTTTATTAAGGGAATAACTCAGTTCAGGGTGCCTAAGGGAATGGTAGAGCAAGAGGTGGAGTGATAACTTGGCATAGAAAATAGATGGGGGGGGGGGGGTACTTGAAGATTTATTGCATTTGCGTGGGTTTCTGGGTGCCAACAAATGATTTTGCATGTATCGCTCTTCTGCAAAGACTGGAGTGAACCCAGCAGTCATAATGGGAGCAAGAAGAAAGGCCATGAAGAAGTATGCCAAGGAAGTTGGAAATGCAAATGTGGCCAATGCAACTGTTGTCAAAGTGGTGAGTGGTCTCTTCCCTGTAACTTTTCCTTCTCTCTTAATCTGCACCACGCCCCACCTTCATTCATGATTGAGGTCTTAACACAGCAGGAAGCCCCTAAGATAGGAAAGCTTCAAAACCATTTCAGTATCCTTTATCTATTAAAGACACATGATAAGGCCAATTATGAAAAAAGTAGGGATATGAACCCCGGAAAATATTGTTTAAAAAAAAAAGATCACACAGTAGTATCTTAATAAATTTTACCATAGCTACTTTGTCATAGATTCATTCAGCTGATAGTAAAAAAAAAAACAAAACAAAAAAAAAAACACCTCAAAGGCTAGATTTTGTTGTTCAAGCTTATGGTAACTTGTGGTTGTGCTGAAGTTAATGGAACCATTTTAGAGGTGAGGAGAGATTGGATATGATGACTAAGGAGAGTGGATTTCATTGGACAACAACAAAAGGAGAAGAAAAGAAACTGAGCTAAAACTGCATATTATGTACATATCCTTTTTCTGTCACATTGTAAGTATGGGATACAGCAAATATCTTAGAAGAGGCCTGGTGGAGTCAGGAGCCTGACACTATGGCAACTAATTTTCCGTTATGAATCTTTCTCTGAACCAACATGCGAGGTGTTCATAGACTTCTGGTTTGGTTTATGTGTTGACAGGATGCAGAAGTGGACGGAGAAGATGCCACGAAACCCGAACAAGAGGATGATGAAGTAAAATATCCCCCAATAGTCATCAAGAGCACTTTCCCTGAAGAACTGCAAAGATTTATGCCCCCCGGGGATACCATCCACACCGTCATTCTGGATTTTACCCAAGTCAATTTTATCGATTCCGTTGGTGTCAAAACCCTGGCTGGGGTAAGCATCCTCTTAAATGAGTCGTTTCATATCTCTGTGCCATCAGTAAGATCAGAGAGTTGATCTAGGGTCCTTTTTCAACTCTTAAAATTCTTTGTTGTTGTTTTCAACTCTTGGTTGTGGAAAATTTCCAAACTGTATGAGAATAAAGAGCACAGTGTCATGAAGCCCCGCGGGACTCCCACTCTGCTGCTACAGCTCATCAGTTTGTGGGCACCCCAAAGGGCACCCCTTGTTTGGTTCACCCCCCCCAACCCACTTTGCACTTCTCTGACTCTAAAGCACATCCCAGTCACCACCTCTTCGTGACTATTTCAGGATATAGCTCTACAAGGAGAAGATTCTTTTACCAATCAGTACCATTATATCTTTATTACACCTACATAAAATTTAACAAGAATTCTTTGCTAGCCCTCATTATCACTGTCCATATAAAAATTAAATACAAAATTAGTTTTAAATGGTTAGCTCAAAAATGCATAACTGTTGAAGCAAAGTAGCTCAGGTGAATGAACTAGTGTCTTGTATCACTGACTACATACTGGTAAAAAGAGACTTACATCTGGCACGGAGTCGAGAGAAACTAAACTTTATTTCAACATTATTACAGATTGTAAAAGAATATGGAGATGTCGGTATTTATGTGTATTTAGCAGGATGCAGCGGTGAGTACACTTCCAGAATGGGGAGAAGTTTTAACATTTTAGTTTCATTTCTCTTTTTTTAAATAACTTTTTAAAAGTTTGGAAATATTTTTCCCTTAATTTCAGTTTTTGGCCAAAATGAAAATTATTCAGGGGCAGGGAGGGAAAAAGATGAGAAATGTTCTTCTGAAAATCACTCTAAAGCTAGCTTTGAAATTAGTCACTCATGGGCAACCCCCCGCGCCAGGTGATTATGGCAGGGCTTCCTGACCTGTACTGGATAGAAGGAGCTTATAAACCGTTGTTCTGGGCTGGTCCATTTTTTAGTAATTATTTAAGGGCTGCTTTAAACATAGTTCTGTAAAATTATTTAGGTTTTTCCATACAACACCTGCTATTTTTGCTTTATAATAAACTTTGAGTTGAAACAGTGCCTGAAAATTAAACCTACATAAAGGCATCCCTTTTCACCTGCCAGAATGGCAGAAAGGAAAAGTGTCTGACAACACGCTCTGTAGGCACACCGCGAGGCAACAGGTACTCCCAGACACTGCTGGCAGGACTGCAAAATGGAACAGCCTTCAACTAGGGTACATCTACACAATAGAATATCATGCAGTGGTTAAAAAAAAAAAATTAAGTGAAAAAAAATCCAGAAAATATATATATAATATGTAATTTCTATTATACGTATACTATGTATTATCATGTCTTATATACGTATAATATTTTATATAATGCCAAAGAGATACTTTTGGGTAAGAAAAAAGGAAAAATAATATAGATTTGTATTATTTGTATAAATACAAAAAGAATAATAGTTTCTAGAATAAAAAAAATGTGATATGTATACAGATATGTGTATACACACACAATGGAATATTACTCAGCCATCAAAAGAATGAAATCTTGCCATTTGCAGCGATGTGAATGACACTAGAGGGTATTATGCTCAGTGAAATAAGTCAGAGAAAGACAGATGCCATAGGATTTCACTCGTGGAGTTGAAGAACAATATAGATGAACATAGGGGAAAGGAAGGGAAAAATAAGATAAAAACGGAGAGGGAGGCGGACCATAAGACACCCTGAACTATAAACAACAAACTGTTGCTGGAGGGGAGGGGAGTAGGGGGGATAGGGTAAGTGGGTGATGAACATTACAGAGGGCACTTGTTGGGATGAGCATGGGTGTTATATGTAAATGATGAATCACTAAATTCTACTCTAGAAACCAATTTTGCCATAAATTTTAACCATAAATTTAAACAAAAACTTGAATAAAAAATTGAAATTAAAAAAAAAGAAAGTTTCCTGCTACTGGTGTGTGATATCATGGGGACAGGATTGGAGTGACAGTTTTTTAGTATATCACTGTGGTATTGAAACTATATGAGTGTGAATTTTTTTAATGTTCAAGACTGGTACCCAGAATGTGGACTGATTTTCCTTCCTTCTTTTATAGCACAAGTTGTAAACGACCTCACTCAAAATCGATTTTTTGAAAACCCTGCGTTAAAGGAGCTGCTGTTCCACAGCATTCATGATGCAGTCTTAGGCAGCCAACTTCGGGAAGCGCTGGCTGAACAAGAAGCCTCCGCTCTTCCTCCCCAGGAGGACTCCGAGCCCAACGCCACTCCCACCACTCCCGAAGCGTAGATGAGGAACTCAGCTGGGATGGGCTACGGGCCTCTCATGAAATTGCTCTTTGTTACATATTTTAAGTATTAGACATTAGATTGGTTTTCTAAGGGTAACATTAGATTTCTTTCCTAGCAGTCAAGGCTTGATTTGGAGGGTGAATGACGCGTAGCAAGATGTATCTTACTTGTGTTTTTATTTTTAATGGAATATTTCAAAGATAAATTGTCCTCTCGGCTGCATCTATTGTGCAGTGACATTTCTGTTACTCTTTAGTATTAACTTCATAAACTGAGCATTTAAGAAGTTATTTCCTTTAACTTCACCTACAGATCAGATATGCTGTCTTCAGATGGTTAGTGGCTCCTTGCTCCTGAAATTGTTGATTTACAGGATTTTTGTAATCAGAGTTATCTAACAGAAGGAGCGAACCCGCAATTTTTTAGAAGTTCTTTTAAAATTACATTTTATTATCAAAGAACAATCAAAAGATTAGAAAAAATAAAAACATTATATTGCTACCACCCAAAGATTATCAGTAACACTTGAATGCGTCTCTTTCCACATCCTTTTCTGTGCATATATATTTTTATCTTTTAACCAAAGTAAGGACATATTCAACATAGTGTTCTGTAACCCATTTTTTCCACATCAGTAATCCTTGCTTTCTCATTCCAGAATACTTTCACCTCAGACTATATTCAAATTTCCCATCATCCTCAAATTTGTAGTTGGTCTGTCCAAACTAGTATTCATTCTGTGACCTAACACTACAGCTGGTCATGTCCTTTCAAGTCCCTTAAATCTATTTTAATCCAGCATCATCCCTTTTATGACCGTGAGTTAGATTGGGGTAGTTGTCCTTAGAATCCCATCTGGTTTTTTCAAAGTGTTATTTCTCTTGTCCCTTTATTTCCTGAACTACCTGTAATCTAAAAGTTCTATCTAAAAGTTTCATGGATTTAAATAAAACTTTTTTTTTTGCTAGAATATATCATAGATGAGATATCATAGAATATATCATAGATGCTTCAAATCTCATCACATCAGAAAACACATAACACCTAGTTGACCTACAATTAACGATGCGGAGGTAGATCCCTGGATTGACAGGACAGCCTGATACCCCATTTAGGTTTTCCCTTTGTGACTAGTGAGTTACTTTATGGTGTTCCTTTGGCATTGAACGAATACCCGGTTTCCCATTAGCCATTCACCCAGGGGTTTTAACATCTGGTGATAATCCTTGCCCAAATCAATAATTTTTTTGTTTGTGATTTTTTTCTAATTCTCTCATTTCTTCAGCATTTATCAGTTGGTATTTCTTTGTAAACTACAACTATTCCTCCTCCACTTCAGCTGTCTGGTCATCGTTAAATACATCTCTTACTGGAAAAGGCAAGTTAGATGTTTTTTCCGTTTAATTATCAACTTCAAAGTAAGGAGTTAGTTTAACATGACAAATTAGGTTCTTTTACATCTCTTTTTTTTGGCATATTATAGGCTCATGAATTTTTATAGTTTGAGTGTTCTTCAGTCCATTATAATTGTTCTTTTTTGCTGTTCAAATTGTCACAACTGTGACCAGAAGTTTTGTTGTTGCTGATAGTAAGGTAACCTTAAAGGCCGTGTATTAAGAAAGCTGACTCTTACGTATAATTTAATATCTTCTTGGAAGTCCGTAAGAGTTATCAGTTAATTCTTCATCAAACCCAGAGTTAAGCCTATGATTAAGTTAAATGCCTATTTGAGGCACTCTTTATAGTTGTCCAAAAGGAGTTGGGGAGAACTTCAAGCCAATTTGTCATCAAAAGGTCTTGTTCTTGTAGTTCCAACTACCTCCTTATTCCAGATCAAAGCACAAGTTTTAGCCAACCTGCCTAAAGCCTCCTCTGCTGAAATTTCCTGCTAATAGTTTGTGGTTCTTTTTTAAGATTTTATTTATTTATTTATTTATTTTTTTATTTGAGAGAGAAAGTTGAGAGCAGGAGTGGAAGAAGCAGAGGGAGAGGGAGAAGCAGGCGCTCCCCTGCTGAGTAGGGAACCTGATCCCAGGACCCCAGGATCATGACCTGAGCCGAAGGCAGACACTTAACCGAGCCACCCAGATGCCCCTAACAGTTTTTAAAATATGTTTTCTTATTGATTCTTGTTTTAGTTTTCCTGAAGAAAACACTGCCAGGGGAAAAGTGGTGTGGTCAGATCCCAAGAAAGGTTAGCATGGGTCTACCCCTACCAAACCCTGTGGTTGGTTTGCTTTAACTATGGGGTTGCTCAGTGACTTTACTAATTTAACTTAAAGTAGACCCCCTCCTTTCTAATCAGTACTTCATGTAGATCTTGAGTGAAACTAGGTTCCCATCCAGTTACTCCCTTGCAATCACCACACACAAGAGCAGATACATCTGCATTCTGATACAGACTGCCTTCTGAAAGAGCACTTATTTGTAGAACCTCTGCTTTAGTGGAAGTTTTGTCAAAGGGCCGGCACCATTTCAGCCATTAAAGCAGAACTTCAGATTTTAAACAAGTCTACAATACTTCACCCCATATACTTTAACACCTGTCTTCAGCAAATGCTTCACACACAGTAGATACTCACGTCCTAGTAGTTGGTAGATTGAACGTAGTGTACAAAAACCGTATTTACCAGTATCTAACAGATTTGTATTTAACTTTTGTTCTTTAATGTTCAACCTGTTGTGAGTGGAATTTTACCATGTACATAAAAAGCACCTTAGTTTTACTGAAGGGAAATGTTTTATTTTCAGCATGCCTCTAAGAATTTAAGAGTGCATTTCAAAATGTTTTACCTGTATGTAAATATGTTGGAATGCTTTACGTAAAATTATTTAATATAGGGGAAATTTTCCTGACTTTTTTTTTTTTTTACCTTAAGTATGCCTCTGTGTTCTTCTTTCTGGACCTTACTAGCTCCTAGCGTATGCTTCCTGTTTCTCAGCCCTGGTTCAAACTCAGTCTTACTGCACTACCAAAATGGGCATAATCCACAATGATAGATATTGGGACTTGGCAAGTCTTCTTTTATGGCAATAGGGGAAAGCCCTGTGTTCAGGGAGGGTCCCACATAGAGAAGTCCTTTGTTTTTCTCAAATACTACACAATAGATAGTGGTTGATTTCTGCCTCGTGGATAGACGGAATATGTTTGAAAATAATTGCGAACCAGGACCGGGGAAACAACTCTTGTCACAGACATTGACTTTGTATAATTATAGGACAGCTTAGAGTAGGATCGAAATGGTCAGTCTCATCTGCAGTGGGACTCAGAGAAAAAAGAAAGGATATGAATCCTCTGCAAGCCCTGCGAGTAGCTCATTTTATAGTTTTCAGGTGACATCTAAAATATCAATTCCATGTGGTTTGATCCTGTCTTACCTGTTCAACAGATAAAGGAGGTGCCTGCCTCCAAAGGTATATTTTGAGGAAATGAGTTTGCCCTCATGTGTGGATAAAGGCGAAGGTAACAAACCCAAAGAATCTGCCATGGAGTGGGTAGGTGTGTTTTTCTGTTTGTTTTTTTTTGGGCGGGGGGGGGGGGGGTGTCGTGTATGCCCTTGAGTGAGGTCAGGGAGAGGGAATATAGGGCACGTGGAAGGGAAGGTTTTATCTATTATATCTGCCCCTTTAAAGATAGTAAATCAATTTAAATTTTAAATTCAAAAATGTCCTTGGTGTGAGCCTGTGTGGTTTGAGTGCAAAAATGCTGTTGGTTCTTTTTAGTGTAGCTTTCAGGAATGCTTTTAGGATTCAGTATGTTTAGATTCTTGATATTGTGGTTTGAGTGCTGATAAAAGTTTGAAAACTGATCAAAGTACTACCTTAATTCTCCATATAGCCAACCAAAGTGCATGCAATGGCTTTGAAACCCCTCAGATCCCAACAATAGAATGTTCAAAAGCTCAGCATTGTAGCAGGTAACCTCCCGGCTTTCTGACTTGAATTTAATCAAGTTTGAGCATCTCAAAAACCTATCTTGCCTTTGAAAAAAAAGCATTACGAGGCTTTTCATTTCACCTTATGTAACATAAACCTGAGCTTTGTGGAAATTAAAGTTTTATAAATCCAATCACATTTTTAAAATGCTTATTAGAAAGTAATTTGTAGTCATCAGTATTTTTCTAGTCATCAACTCTTTGTATTTTATCAGCCCCCTGATGAATGTAAAACATACATGTGTCCATACACATCCATATACACATGTATATGTACACACATATAGATTAGGTGGAGGGGGTTACTGGTGAAATGTGTGTTCATTTTATCTTGTAAAGTGGAGTACAAAGATGCTAATCTAGATAGGGTTAATGGTATTGGGCAGAAACACCCAAATTTTTCAAGTAATTGTCAGTTTGATGTGTGGCCAGTTAGACTTTCATCATGTAACAGATGAAGATTTTTCAGAGCCTGTAACATGTTAGGCCTGAGTGAGCTCAACATAGCCAGTTTGAGTTATCCCACATTGGTGCATCTGGTACCTGAAAAATTGGTAAGACTTCTGAGTGTGATGTAAATGCTTATGTTTATTAAAACATTACAAAAACATACATCAGTCATTTACTGGAGTATATTTTATTATAAGCCTTCTATAACACCTAGAAGTGGCTTGCTCTGTTTCATACCTCATGGAACACCAGGGCAGGCTTAGAAAAATTTTTCTGATCCATTTCCCAAAAAAGAAAAAAGAGAAAAGAATGCTGATTGGATTTTATGAATGAAAAGCTTTTGTTTTTCTCTTTGAAAACGTTCATGTTTTAAATATTTCAATACAACATTTAAAGCATTTTCTATGTTGTCAACTTTTTCCTGTAATTAAAATGTATCCAGCTCTTGCTACTTATTTATGAATACTGAACTGCAATAAAAACATTCCTTATTGTGCTTGGGTCTCAGTATTTGGGCAGGGAGGCTAACTGTGATGAAAGATGGGAGGGGATTTGGTGATGGCTGCACAAGAAATAATTTTAGATCTGCTGAGGATCCAATACAACTTTAGTTTTACAAATACTTTGCTTCACCAGAAGTCTAACAGAAGCTTTACCAAAATTTTAAACCATTAATTTATAAAATGAAAATAAGTACTTTTCTGTATGAAACCAATTCTGTATTTTCTAAATTAGATTATGTGTATGTATTTTTCTTTATGCTTTACTACTTTGCTGGTCATTAAAGTCACTAATTCTTCTTGATTAATTTGAAATCAACACAAATGACATAGTAAAACCTAATATGTCAGATGCTTCTTCCACTTTAAATGTGGTAAGAAAAAAATTTTAAAAAGCATCGACACACGTGGTCCTGTGCCTAGATGGGCTGTTTTGATGGGGGGTGGAAGAGCATGAAGGTGAGGAACACAGGAGTGGAGCTGACAGACTGGGACTTGAATCCCAGCTCTGCTACAAGTGTGAGAAGTAGGAAGTTTTTGTGTGCCTTCTACCAAGATGCATTAGGTCCACCTCACTGGGCAGATGGGAAGATACAATCGGCACTCAGCCAGCAGATGCCTAGAATGTATGTGGTCTGAACAAGCACTTCATGATATGGGACCCTTAAATGGTAGTGGATCAAAACACCGCATACATCGTAATAAGCTTTTCTCCCTAGCGACACCAGATAACACCTTCTATTGTACAACAAAGAAAAGACATCTGAAAAAAGCATCCAGTTTTGAAACACTTTATTTTTGTGTAATGGTTATTAACAAGTCTATTTAATTAAGTTAGGATTCCAATGAAAAGTGTTTTCATGAAAGCCTTCAGGGCTCAGTTGTATGTCATATAGCGGGGAGTAGCGCTGAATTTGGCATAAGACTTAATGACCTTATTTACAGCCTCCAAGAAATCCTTCTCAGTAGCAATTTTTCGCCGTGCTCTGATGGCAAACATACCAGCTTCTGTGCAGACGCTTCGAATCTCAGCACCTTTCAAACAAAAAGAAAACAACAGGCTTATTAAAGCAGCCTGAATAGACATACCAGCAAATATAACAAGCAAGGCCTTTTCACCTACCAGTGCTATTTGGACACAGTCGTGCTAACAATTCAAATCTGATATCTCTTTCAACACTCATTGAACGAGCATGAATCTTAAAAATGTGAGTCCGACCCTAAAAGTGGAATTGATAAATATTAAAGTGGAAAAATATCATGGAAGAAAAAATTTCAAGAGGAGGGATTCTTGAATTCTCTAAAATGAAATGCTTTTCTTACCTCTAGATCAGGTAAGCTAAATTCAATCTTCCTGTCCAATCTCCCTGGCCTCATCAGTGCAGGATCCAAAGTATCAGGTCTGTTAGTGGCCATCAGCACTTTAATGTTACCTCGAGGATCAAAACCATCCAGCTGATTGATCAGTTCCAGCATCGTCCTCTGTACTTCATTGTCTCCTCCAGCACCATCATCAAAACGAGCCCCTGAGAAGACGGAAAGAAGCTCTTCATGTCCACTCAGGAGGAGCACTATGTGGGACTCCAAAGTACTGTACACCTCAGCTCACATCAGGAACAGCTCACTCTGAAGCACATCCTGTAAGAACAGCCTACTATACACAAAACTAATTAGAAAGTCTATCTTCCAAAAGGACTCATCATAGATTTATTTAACAGAGGCTCCTTTAAATTTTTTTTTTTAAACCTCTTTTAGGAATTTTTTTAAATCACTCAAGAACACTTCCATTTTCAGCATGATATATATACACCTGGACAAGGCAACAGAATAAATACATGCAGACCTTAGCATTAATGTCAATCTCTCATTTCAACCAAAACAGCAAAAAACAAACAAAAGGCCTCCAAATATATATTTCATTTTTAGGTTGTATAACTACATATGATTGTAATTAATGTATTGCATACATTATAAAACAAAAACAATTTTTAAATGAGATTAAAAATATAAAGAAAAATTCTAGGTTTCCTTCCTGTACCCTAATACTACTTTTTTTTTTTTTTTTAAAGATTTTATTTATTCGTGAGAGACACAGAGAGAGAGAGAGGCAGAGACACAGGCAGAGGGAGAAGCAGGCTCCATGCAGGGAGCCTGATGTGGGACTCGATCCCGGGTCTCCAGGATCATGCCCTGGGCTGAAGGCGGAGCTAAACTGCTGAGCCACCCGGGCTGCCCCTAATACTACTTTATACACAATCTACTTTGGAAACCACAGCTTCAGAGCATCCTGACATCAGAAGGCTTATTCCAAAAATACTATATAAATAACTTCAGTCACAACATACAACTGATACACTGTGGTCACGTTATGCCCCTCTGAGACATTAATCACAGATTTCCAAACCTAACAATACCCATTCAGTGTAAAGACAAGACCCTAGGTAACCTAACTGCAGTCCTCAAAGCGCCTTACAGGGTGCACCATGTTTTCAAGTCATTTTTGTTCGTTAAATAACTGAACATATGATATCTCTCGAGTTATTAAGAATTATTACTCTCAGGACCTGGGTAGCTCAGTCACAGTTAAGTGTCCACCTCTTGATTTTGGCTTAAATCATGATCTTAGGGTCATGAGATTGAGCCCTGCATTACACTCAGTGCTGGGCATGGAGCCTGCTTGAGATTCTCTTCTTCCTTCTCCCTCTGCCCTTCCCCTCCTAAAAAAAAAAAAAAAAAAAAAAAACACTCTCAAACTATTACAGAACACTTTAATTTTCAAAGTCTCTCAATTTTTTTTTTTTTTTAAGTAAGCTCCATACCCAGCATGGAACCCAGTGCAAGGCTTGAACTCATAACCCTGAGATCAAGACCTGAGCTGAGATCAAGATTGGATGCTTAACCAACTGAGCCACCCAGGTGCCCCTATTACTTTAAACCCCTCAAAAACACATGAAATAAACAAGGCAGGAACTGTTCTCTTTATAAGACAAATGAACAGTGGCTCATAGTTAGTTAGAATAACCTGTCTAGATCTCACTGCTAATACTGTATTTCATCAAATCTATGAAGCCAACAATGACATTTATTTTATGTATACTTTATGAAAAACCATCAACTAAGTTATGCCCGCCCCAGTGCTTTCTTATGACATAGTAAATGAAGCTATATCCCAAGTTAGGAGTTGTTAAAAATGTCATGTGAATGAAATTAGGAAAGTATAAAGATTTTGAGAACTAGCAATGCTCTATATTTTTTTCCTTTACAGTGTATCTCTTGTTTATTAGATCTGTAGCTCAGACATGCCAGAGCCCACAGAAGAGTTAGAATTAAAATTTTATACAAGATTATCAAGAGAACTCTACATATGTTACTTTAGAATGCTCACAAAAACCAATCCTAAAGCAGTTCTCTAAAATACCACTCATACCTCCAATAGCATCGATTTCATCAAAGAAGATAAGACAGGCTTTTTTGGTCCTGGCCATTTCAAAGAGCTCACGAACCATTCGAGCCCCCTAATGAGAAAAATAATTCAGAGTTGGTTTAAAACATTTTTTAAATATGGTAAGAAGCTATGCTTCAAACTTTTCAATGTTCCTAACAATATTCTCAATTATTACCTAAACTTTTTCAAAAGAAACAAGTTTGTTACCTATTCCATCAGAAGAATCTCACTACCTTCAAAAACAGGATTAATTTCATGATTCTGTACCTATTAAATAGCCAATACCTCAAGACCTGAAAAGGTCAAATGAATACTGTCGAATAAAGGCACTTCAGTTAAACTTGAAATGAATGAAAGCATCTGATTTTACCACTTGGCATTTCTAATCACCTATTTGCTTTGTATGTTTTGATCAAGGAATAGAAGTATGCAAGCTCTTTTACTAATTCTTATTCTAAATATAGTAATCGTTAATGTTTCAGATGCGATATAGTCCTAGACTTAACCTAACAAAAAAATACGTATGTATACGTGTATGGATGTGTATATACCCTCGCACATATAAAGACGATTATGTTCTCTCTCGGTAGAATATGAAATGCTGCCCCTGAAATGGAAGTATACTTTTGAATGTATTCACCACATTTCTGGGGGCTTAGAAACCAAATCTGTAGAAAAGGTCATCTTTCTGAAGAAGGAGCATACTAGTTAAATGTTTCAGGCAGTTGTTTCCAATGACCAAGGGAAGGCTGGTGGCTTCTGAACTACTCCTCACAATCCACCAATCCTGTCTCCATCCTTCAATGAGGAACTGCTATTCCACATGATAAATCTTTCACAGGGTTACATATTCTTCGATTCTGGTCAATTTACTTTACCTCACCGACGTACTTCTGTACAAGTTCAGATCCAATAACTCGAATGAAGCAAGCATCAGTCCTGTTAGCAACTGCTCGAGCACAGAGTGTCTTGCCTGTACCCGGCGGACCAAAAAGCAGCACACCCTTGGGAGGCTCAATGCCAAGGTTAACAAACCTCTCTGGCTGTGATGGGAAACATTATTTTTACAGTCATCACTTCTGTATAATAAACACAGAATTACTTCTGTATCATATCTATAAATATTATATTTAAATAAAAATTAAGTCCACAACCTATATACTTGATCCAAGTAAGAATTTTACTTATTCTAAGACATGAGATCTAAACTAGACTCCTATCAATACACAATGCTGAACAGCTTTTAAAGGTATTTCTCCAATCTAGGCTTAACAAAACATTTTCCCCCCAATTTAAACAAATAACAGTGTTTTAATAAACAAAAGTATTATCTAGTGTTTAATATCCTAGTTTTCCATTATCCTCCCAAGCTGAATTTGACTCAATTTAAGCCTATTTGCTCTTGGTATCATTAAAACACATGGTTTCTTCTATAATAACTTATAACAGAGTTAGCATATTGCTAAAGGTTCCACCTCAACCTCATCTGTCCCTCAAAATAGCAGATCTTTCTGTTTCTGAATAGGTCAGATCACTCAATCCTTCTGCTTTCTCTCTTCTGGAATATACCAGCTCACCACCTCTCTACCCTGTACCCCCTCAAAAATTTTCACTAAACATAAAATTTTTAAAGCTATCAAATAACAGGCAATTTAATGCACGGACTTAGCTACTTACATGAAGTAATGGGGTTTCAACTACTTCTCGAAGTTTCTCAATCTGTTCCTTACAGCCACCCACATCACTATATGTGACATCAGGTTTTTCCTCCACCTAAGATAAAGATGAAAATGTGTAATACACAGCCACAGGCTTTTGAATACTAGTTCAAATGTTCTATGCAGTAAAGCAGACCCAATACGCTAAAAGAAAAATCAGACTCATGGCAAATAAGAATTTTAGTAAAAATGGAACACACTGTCCAGTGTCCTAGAACCACTTGCAATATTACTTGTTACAACACTAAGTGAAAGAAAAAACAGTTTAAAAAAAAGGATTAAAAACTTTCTCATTGAAATATCGTTCAAAACATTTTTGTAACTCTTCAGTATAGGCCCACATATTGACTAGTCAAAGTTTTAAACCTCTTTGAGATGGATGCAACTGTATTCATAGTCCTGTCATTCCTTTTCCCTCCCATATTTTCTTTTCTTACCTGCATCATGGTAACTGTTGGGTCAATCTTCGGAGGCAGCGGAATATGAATCTGATACTTATTTCTGTCCACACTAAGGAGGTAATAAAAAAGATCCTCACTCAAAGTACTCAAAAACTTTACTAGGCTAATTATCATGTATTGTATATACATTAACTTATTTAATCCTAACTATCCCAGAGCAAGTGTTTCATCTGCTTACACAACGTTACCTTAAATAGACTGCCAAACTCAACTCTAAAGTCCTACACTTGAATATGACATTTAAAGCCATTCACAAATTGAAAATTTAAAAAATAAAATCTTAAAAAAATTAAAGCCATTCACAAAAAGCCATAGTGGGGTTAGGGCAAAGCAGCAGATGCAGAAGAAAGGATGTTCAATAGTAGTGCTCTACGAGAGTACTTCTTGGTACTCTACAGCACCCAGTTCATTCATTCAAAAGAAAGCCAAGGATGTGTTGTGACGTCGTATCTTCAATGAAAGGAAAGTATTTACTGCAAATAGAATCTTACCCCACTCTCATCCCTTCTTCAATGTCCGTAGGTGCTACTTGATCACTGAGGTCCACCACAAACTTGGCAAACTGCTTCACGTTGATAATGTACTTTGGGTCCTCCGAATCAGCATTGATTATCTTTGTACACCTAACACAACAGAAGGCTTCATCAGAGTCAGGAAACTAAACCACTAATAATGAATTCAAGTAACTAGATTCTCTCCTGGGCAAGCAGGATACTAACGAGGAGGTACAAACCAGAACTGCAGAAATTAAGTCACTGCTAAAAATCCTTTTCTATAAAAAATTAAGTTAAACCACATATTTCATCATTAAGACAGTTCTCTAATTTCTTGATTTTCAAAACTGTATTCCTCTCCTAGGATAGTACTCCTCTGTATCTTAAGTTACTCTGCATTTTATTTTCCAAGAAGATAGTCATCTTGTCTTATTACATCAAGTTAAGTAACGCGTTTTCATTCTTTCCTGAGTTTGTTCTCCAAATCCATGTTTTACATCATGGTTGCTTTTTTTTTTTAACTTAAATGTATTCTTTTTCTGTGTGATATGAAGGCAGATTTGTAATACCATCTACATAAAAGGCAGTAAAAGGTAATCTACTGCCTTTCCCTTCTGTTTACAGAAGAAAAACAAGAAACAGAACTGACTTGAGGAAGAAGTCCTAAGCTGTACAAGAATATGGGGAAATACAAAATCTGGAGCATACAGACAGGTGGAACCCAAAGGAAACTCAAGAATGCTTTGTCCCTGCAGTGTAACTGTGTGACAGGACTCTGGAAGTACCTATCACTATTTTCTCTGACAAACCCTTGTCAACACTGTGCACAAATAAAGATTTTTTTAATCCAAAGCTGAAAAAGTATATACATTTATAAGGAGCTCAATTTCCAGAATGAAGTAATTTAGACCTTTGAAAATCTGTTCATCTGTAAAAGCAAAGAAAATAATGGGAAAGCAGTCAAGGTCATCATTTTCAGAACTCTGGAAATTAATTACAGTCTGGTAACAATCTGAAGAGTGTGCATTCAAGAAAAATGGCTGCATCCCTTTAGGAACAGTGAGCCTAGCTGTGTTCCAGCTTGCCTGTATCTCATCCTCTTTCCCCAGCTCTGCAATAGACTTGAAAGCCAACAGCCTTGCAACCATGGTAATCGTGAAAAACAGTAACCTAGCAGCTACTGATAGGGTGTGGATGGGGATACCTGAATGGGTTTGGGGTTCCCCAAAAGCCCAAGCACAAGGGACATGTCACTATTTGACCTGTCTGGCAGCTAACCAAAGAGCTCCATTCTCAGGACTTCTGTTTATTGCCTGACTCAGAGCTCACCCTGTGTGAACATCCCTACCAACAGGGCATTTGTTAGTGACTATCAGTGGTAATTGTTTAATATCCAAACTGTGAGGTGGCATTACCAGTTGTGGCTATTAAAAGGCTGACCAAAAAAATTCAAAGGAAAAACAGCAACAATAACACACACTGGGGAAAACAGAAATCTAATTTCCAGAGCTGACATATTACATTATTTAAAATGTCTAGTTTCCATCAAAAAATTATGAGACATTGAAATAGGAAAGTTTGGCTCATATATTTATGGCTTTAAAAAGAAATTACGTCCTGAGACATGCTATAGCATGAATCCTAAAACATTATGCTACGTGGAAGAATCCAGAAACAAAAGATCATATACTGTATGACTCCATTTACATTAAATGTTCAAGATAGGCAAACCCATAGACAGACAGGAGATTCATAGTTACCAGGGGTGAAGGGAGAGGGGAATAGGGATGGCTAATGGGTATGGGGTTTCTTTTGGGGGTGATGAAAATGATCTGAAGAGAGTAAAACAAAATTATCAAACAATGCTGGGGCCGGGTGGGATGGTGGTGGTGTAACTACTGAAAATGAGGAGAGTGGAGAGAGGAGAGGGCAAGGGTGAGTATAAGTGAACCCGTTGCCAAAATTCACTAGCCCTCTAGTTCACTGTTCTTCCCGAACATTAGAGATTAGATACTATAGGAGACTGAAACTTCTCTGGGAAAAATGACCATCCAAATGAAAAGATCTAAAGATACTGACACTGAAGGCTCCCCAAGTAAATATCCAATCACATAAGCTATAGTGAAGCTTACGACTGACATGCCTCACTAAGGAATCTAGTTTCTCTCAGCTTTTAAGTCTCCCACTAAAACCAAATCCCAATGTACGATTACCAGATCTAGCACAAAAGATGGACATCAAACAAGCAAAGGGGAAAAAAGCATCTTGGATGAAGTAGAAACTTTGCAGTTATCATTAATTTCCTTAGAGATGAGAACATATTACAACCATGATTCAAAAATAGAAGACATTCAGAAAAACAACAAAACACATGTATTGAAAGAATAAAGAGCTCTTAGAAATTAAAAACTTGGGAAGAAATACAGGAAGGAAAAAAAAGAGGACTTAAAGTTAAGAAAATCTCACAAACAGTAAGACAAAAAGAGAAAACACACACACACACACACAGAGGAAAAGATCAGCATACTAGCAGAGATATCAAAAGGGCCCAAAAGCTTGTAAGTCTGGGATAGAGAAACAAGAAAATGGAAAGAAATAATTAATTTCCAAAAAACCTGCCACAGTGAAGGACACTGAAGCCCAGTACCCTGGATGAAAATAGACCAATACTGAGGCATGTCATCATGAAGTTTAAGAATGAGAGCAAGGAGACGTTACAATTTTCAGATGAAGCACAAGTCACATATAGAGAAATAGGAATCAGAACAGCTTCAGACCAAAAACACCGGGAGGTGGAAGACAATTCAATGATGTCTTCAAAGTTCTGAAGAAGGAACTTTTTACCAGCTGAGATATTTTCAGACAAATGTGGTCTCAAAATACTGCCTCCCAACTCACCTCTTTCAGGGAGCTCCAAAGAATAGAGCTCACCTAATGCGAGTGTAAGTAAACCAAAAAGAGAAACTCCTATGCAAGCAACAGGAGAGAGGCAAAGAAAGCTCCAGGATGGTTGTGATGTAGCAGGCGCAACAGGCCACAGTGCAAACCGAAGTGGATTGTCAGGTGTTGCGAAAGACTTCTTCAGGAAGATGGACCTGAGAGAACCTGTGGCACAGCTGATGCACCTGAAGCATACATGAGAAAAAACCTGATGGACCTAACGCATCTGAAGAGCAATTTAGACAATCAGGAAAAACTGGAGGATTGAGTTGTTACATACATAGAAAACAACCCAATAGTTTTTACATACATAGGCAAACGAGAAAATAAGACAATTATGACAAGGAAAACAGAAAGTGGTACAAGAAAGAAAAAGTAATCACAGTTTACTACTTGCCTCTTTGTGAACAGCATTACTTAGCCACAGTTACAACAAAAACAATGACTACTGCTCTAACCAAAATTTTAATGTAATTATAGTAGGAGGATGTAGGGATGGGAAAGGTATGTCTTTGGGAGGAAGGCAGAGGAAACAAAACAAAATCCTCAAGCCAACAGAAAATACCTAAAATTAAAAAGAAAAAAAGATGTAACCTACAATATACAAGAATTGTGTCTGGAAGAATTATGAAGTTAGAAACCAAATAACCAGTTAAAAATTTTGAAAATAGGTGTCTTCCGGGAAGAGGAATTAGGAAAGACAGCTACTGTCCTAGAATTATTTAATTCTTTTTTTTTTAATTATTTAATTCTTATAACCACGATGAAACTTAAAAATAAACCAGTAAGTGGAAAGGAGAGAGAGAAAAAAGGGAGTGAGGATAGAAGGAAAAGAGGAAAGGAAAACTAATTTTTAGCTATAGTAAAGACGTAAAACTGAAACAAAATTTTCAATGATTAGAATAAAACACAGGAGAATATAATCTTGGATCGGGCTAATTAAGCCTTCTTGAGCAACAATCAAACCCAAAATTAATAATGAAAATATTCATGTATTTTATTAACCTCCTAAATATTTTAAACATTAATACAACAAAAGGTACTGAGAAGTGAAAAGTGATAAAATGGGAAAAGATATTTGTAACATATTGAAAAAAGATTAATATGTACAATATATAAAAGTGCTCCTAAAAATTCACAAGAAACAACCCAATAGAACAAAACATGAACGGACACAGAAATACAAATGTTTAGTAAGTATAAGAAGCTGTCATACTAGCAATCAGAAGATGCAAATTAAAATGAGATTTCTTTACCCCCAAATGGTAAAAGCATAAAAACAGAAAATCACGTATTTTATACTAATCAGGCCAACAGGCATTTGCCTCAAAACCTCATATTAAGGAGTGTAAACTGGTCAAACCACCTCTTTCCAGATTTTCAAAACCGTAAATGCCTTTGATCTCACAATTCCACTGCTAATAAGCTACACTACAGAAGTATATGCACACACAGAGAAATATTTAACATAAACATTCAGGTAGCACCATGTAAAGTAACAAACTGAAAATCAAAATCTACAGATGAGTAATTTTTTAAAAACGAGAAACAAGAAAAAGAAGTCCTTAAAAAAATATCAGGATATGCTCCTTTGCACATAAATATACATATGAAGATACACAGAAGGACTAAGAGGACCAAACTATTTCCAGTTACAGCTGAGGAAAGGGCAATAGGACAGTGAAAATACGAAGGGAGGTTTAGCTATTTTCATCTCATCTTTTTGTACCATCTGAATCTTTCATATGATTATGTCTTCACCTACTTCTTGAATAATTGCCGAAGGCATAAAATTAAATCCCTGATAATTCTGTAGAAATTTTTATGTAGTTAGAATTTGGAATAAAACGTTTTTATGAACTACTGCATTATATCCTAGATCTAAAAAGTGCTTGGAAGTATAGATAAAAATAAATGTCCAGCATGCTATCCATACCTCGCAACCTGCAAAGGCTGTTCACTCTGCAGTGTTTGCTTATCTGCAGCCAAATCCCAGAGTGCCGGTGGGGCCAGGCCAGTATCAGATTCTTTAATACCTACATAAAAAAGGTAACAAAATTCACCAGAACATAATGCATCACCTGCAAGCAAGCTTTCTTAACCTCAGCACTACTGACATTTTGAACTGAATAATTTGTTGTGGGAGTTGTCCTGTGCATTTTCATATAGGAACATCCCTGGCCGCTAGCCACTAGATACCACCAGCACCACCTCCCCCTCAAGTCATGATAATCAAGAGTATCTCTAGCATTGCCAAATGTCCTGAAGGAAGCATGGCACTCGACAAAATCACCCCTTTGAAAACCACCGCCCTAAAGTATCCACAAGCCAAAATTCAACACCGTATCTGAAAAATTTGTGCAGGTCAACTATAAAACTTCACCACTCAAATTACTAAGTAGAAAAGTTTCCAACGGCTAAGCAACAGCCCACTTACTTTAAGCAATACCATGTGAGACCACATTTTTATTCACTAAGAAATTTTTACTTGTTTATTAGTTTACCGAACCTGGTTCTGACCAACAGAAATATTACTTGTTTAAAGGATGATGTTGGAAAATAGATAGATAGATAGATAGATAGATAGATAGATAGATAGATAAAGATGTTGCTTAACTACTTAAACACTGAATTTGGTTTTAAGAGGTAGTGAAAAATTATTAAAGGAGATCTACTTTCTTAACAGAGAGGAAGGATAATAATTTTTTAAATCTGCAATTCATGAAAGAGTAACATTTGTATTTAAACTATTTTGATATAATTAACACATGACATTTAAAGAGAGGAGATAAGAATAAAGAAATACATACCAGTGAGCTCATTAATTTTCTTGAGAAGCTGTTGAATGTCATCTTCAACTTGCTTTATCTGCCTAGAGTAAGTGCTTTGACCCTAGGAAATAAAGATCACTTTATTTAGAACATTAAGACAACAATTTATTACACTGCAGACAGAAACTTTTAAGTTACAATTTTAATAGCTATTATTGACCTAACCCTTGTGAAGTGGAAGTAGAGAAAGCTTATCTTTCTATTTTTTTTTTGAGCTTATCTTTCATAGGTATTTCTAAACCAGTATTTTCCCCCCAGACAATACTCCATTATTATGCAAACTAACAAATGAAAATCATGCCTGAAATTAACCACAACTACAAGCCCATTTCTATGCATTAAAACTTTCCATTTCAGATCTAGTTCAGTTATATACATTTTAAATGTAGCAAACACTTGTGAAAACTATTTCAAATATTCTTCATTATAATACCACATGTACAAGCTTTAACATGCAGGAATATTTACTCTCTGATCTAATCTAGAGAGAAAGTGTGATACCTAACTTCTTTCAGGAAGTATTATAATCTGCTAGACACTGTCCTTGAATTATTTTGGAAGGATAATATCAACAACAGTTCTTATTTCAACATAAAACATCTATATTTGGTAGACATTGAAAGGACTTACGTAAGTTTTCAGCAAGGCAATATCCCCCTCATCCAGAGCTAAAATAAGAGAATGAATATATTAGTTTCAAAAAGAGGAAATTAAAGCTGACAGGTATTTTCTCAATTTTAATTGCATTTATTGACTGACAAAAAGTATGCAAAGTTGTAACAATTTAAATAAAACCAACAAAAAGTTTCTGGACTCAAGGAACTTTTACCTAATTTGGTCAAGGCAGATTTTTACAAAGTGTGTAACACAGGGATGCAGGGTAGCTCAGTGGGATGGAATCCTGCATTGGGCTCCCCACAGGGAGCCTGCTTCTCCCTCTACCTGTGACTCTGCCTCTCTCTGTGTCTCTCATGAATGAATAAAATCAATCAATCAGAGACTAAAAGGGGAAGAAATCAGGGGGGGCTTGGTGTGCATGATCTCCTGCACTGTGGGCAGAAGTGCCAGAGAGTAATTTCCCAATATCAAAATGACAACTCCACCTCTAAAATCTACTCACAGCTTGTGTTTGTGCCTGCGGTAAAAGCTATAGGAACAGGGCAGCCCCTGTGGCTCAGCGGTTTACCGCCTGCCTTCAGCCCACGGCGTGACCCTGGAGACCCAGATGGAGTCACACGTCGGGCTCCCTGCATGGCGCCTGCTCCTCCCTCTCCCTGTGTCTCTGCCTCTCTCTCATGAATAAATAAATAAAATCTTTTTTTAAAAAAGTTACAGGAACAAAGTTACCCATTGCTCTGGAATGCCCATCATAGTGGAAGAAATCTACATGTGCATCAACAAGCGGTTGTTTTTCTTTTTTTAAGGATTTTATTTATTTTACAGAAGGAGAGCGCGCTCGCTCGCAAGCAGAGGGAGGAGCAGAGGGAGAGGCCGGCTCCCCACGGAGAGGGAGTGTGACAGGGGCCTGGATCCGGGGAGCCTGAGATCAGGACCCGGGGCGAAGGCAGATGCTTAACCGACTGAGCCACCCTGGCGCCCCGAGAGGACTAACTAGATTTATTCTACTGCTCACCCAATGAAGCGGGAAAGTATGCAGGCAGGCAGACATCACTGACTTTATAACGGTATGAGCCTAAGACGCCCTAAAATTGTAGGGGGGGGGGGAGCAAGACGTACAGTATGCTACATGTATGTAAAAATAAATAAAACAAGCGCTTGTAGACGCACAGACAAGGTCTAGAGAGATCTACGCAAAATGGCAGCACCGGTTGCCTCCGTGAGTAATGGTTGGCCGGGGCCGAGGACGAGGCACTCCTCAGTGTTCTGCGTTTCACGCCTTAAGTGTTGTGACCTGTTTGAATACGGGCCGGCCAAAGCACGGTTCTGTTTTGGTTTTAAAGAAAACAACGTGTCAGGGTCCGGGCTGCGCTGGGGCGGCGCGCGGTGCCCTGGGGCGGGGGGCGGGGCGCGGGGCCGCGGGGACCCAGCGCCGCCAGCGGGGAAGCGAGGCCCGCAAGGCCCCCAAGGCCCCCAAGGCCCCCAAGGCCCCCAAGGCCCCGGCGGCGGGGCGGAGCGCAACGCGGGGCCGCACGGGGGGCGCGCGGGAGGCAGGCGGGCTGGGGCGGCGGCCGCAGGGACGCAGCGCCCGCCCGGCACGCGCGCCCCTCCCGGGCCCGCGGGCGCCGGCCTGTGTCCACTGACCTCGGATGGGCTTGTCGTCCTTCTCGTCCTCTTTGGTTTTGCGCTGATCCGCACCGAGGTAATCCGGCATTGTCGGAGCTCCGAGGGCCTGGGCTCCGCGGGGATTACACAGCACCTCGGCCGCTTCCGGTGGCGCCGCTCCTTCCCTTCCGGGCCGGAAGTACGCCGGGCTCGGGGGACCGTTTTGGTCTGCGCACGACAACCGGAAGCGGGTGGTCGGACGCCAGGCGCCCGCGTCCTGCGCGTGTGGGCGCCGTGGGGAGACTGCTCGGTGTGGGGCACGCGGGTGGGCCCTGGCCTCGAGCGGCGCGGGCCCGGGCTCCAGCCTCCGAGACCCGCCCGGCCGTGTCCCCGCGTTCAACGCCGCGTCCAGCCGTTGCTTTGCGGGGCGCCTGGGGTGACCGCTCCGCGCCCCGGGCCGCCCTTACCTCACCCCGTCGCGGGGACGTTACCGTAACTCAGCCTGGGGCGCGCGGGCTGCGCAGCGAGGGCAGAGCCGCGAGGAGAGCGGAAGCTCTCGTTAGTTCGCTGTCCGCGTGGGCAGGCGGTGAACAGTCTGGAATTTTGCACGTCCTGTCAGGAGCGGGGAGGACGGTCCTCAGGTACAGGGCAGCTGCGGCGGAGCGCAGCGTCGGAAGGAAGTTAGGGGCGCCGGAGGCCTCGGCGGTCGAGCGCCTGCCCGCGGCTCGGGTTGGGGCCCCGGGGTCCCGGGATCGGGCCCCACGTCGGGCTCCCCGCGGGGGCCTGCTTCTCCCCCTGCCTGGGTCTCTGCCTCTCCCTGTGTCTCTCAGGAATGAGTGAATGAATGAATGAATGAATGAATGAATGAATGACAAATAATAAATAATACAATTTTCTTTTAAAAAAATCAGGTGATGGGGATCCCTAGGTGGCTCAGCGGTTTGGCGCCTGCCTTCGGTCCAGGCATGATCCTGGAGTCCCGGGATCCAGTTCCACATCAGGCTCCCTGCATGGGGCCTGCTTCTCCCTCTGCCTCTCTCTGTGTGTGTCTATCATGAATAAATAAATAAAATCTTAAAAAAAATTAGGTGATGAACAGAAGTGAGTAGCTAGGAAACAACTGTAAGTTCGGAAATGAAAAGCCTGACAGCGAATAGAATGAAACTGTGACCTGCAGGTGAGAGGAAGTATCCGCACGTCATAAATCCCATAAGGGATTATTAATATCTTGGATATGAAAAACCAACTCAACAAGAGACAGCCTCGTTTTTTAAAAGGATTTTATTTATTGATTCATGATACACACACACAGAGAGAGAGAGAGGCAGAGACACAGGCAGAGGGAGAAGCAGGCTCCATGCAGGGAGCCCGACGTGGGACTCGATCCCGAGTCCCCAGGATCACGCCCTGGGCTGAAGGCGGCGCTAAACCGCTGTGCCACCCGGGAATCCCGAGACAGCCCCATTTTTAAAAATGGGCGTTGGGGGCGCCTGGGTGGCCCCGCGGGTTGAGCCTTGGACTCTGGATTTTGGCTTAGGTTTTGCTCTCAGGGCCCCGGGGTGGGGTCTCGCATGAGCTCTGCACTCATCATGAAATCGCCTTGTCTCCCGCTGCTCCTCCCCTGCTCGCTCTCAAATACGTAAATAAAATCTTGAAAAAATAACTAGAAATGGGCAATGGACTCAAATAAACATCTCTCCAAAGAAGATATACAGTAGGGGATCCCTGAGTGGCTCAGCGGTTTGGCGCCTGCCTTCGGCCCAGGGCGTGACCCTGGGGTCCCGGGATCCGGCCCCACGTCGGGCTCCCCGTAGGGAGCCTGCTTCTCCCTCTGCCTATGTCTCTGCCTCTCTCTCTGTGTCTCTCTCATGAATAAATAAATCTTTAAAAAAATAATAATATAGGGCAGCCTGGGTGGCGCAGCGGTTTAGCGCCGCCTTCAGCCGGGGGTGTGATCCTGGAGATAGGACCAAGTCCTGTGTCGGGCTCCCCACAGGGAGCCTGCTTCTCCCTCTGCCTGTGTCTCTGCGTCTCTCTCCCTCTGTCATGAATAAATAAATAAAATCTTTAAAAAAAAAAAATACAAGAGCCAGCAAGCACGTGGAAAAGATACTCAACAGCACCAGCCACTGGGAAATGCAAATCCAAACCGGGAGGTACCGCCTTACACCCAATAGAATGGCTACTACGAAAAAAGGGGGGGGGGGGCCCGAGGAGAAAGGAAATAAGTGTTGCGGAGGATGTGAAGAAAAGAAACCCCTCCCTACTGTTGGTAAGAATAAAAGGAGATATAACTGGAAAGTAGTATGGCAGTTTTTCAAAAAAAAAAAAAAATTAAAAATATAAATTACCCTATGATCTAGCAATTTCAGCTCTGGATATACTCCAAAGAACCAAAAGCCAGGTCTCAAAAAAAAAAAATTATCTCTCCATGTTCATAGCAGCATTACAATAGCCAAAAGGTGAAAGCAACCCAGTAAGTAGATGAACGGGTAAGGAAAGTGTACATACTGTGAGATAGTATTTGGCCTTAAAAAGGAAAGTGGGGATCTCTGGGTGGCGCAGCGGTTTAGCGCCTGCCTTTGGCCCAGGGCGCGATCCTGGAGACCCGGGATCAAATCCCACGTCGGGCTCCCGGTTCATGGAGCCTGCTTCTCACTCTGCCTGTGTCTCTGCCTCTCTCTCTCTCTGTGTGACTATCATAAATAAAAATAAAAATAATAAAAATAAAAAAAAGAAAGTAATTGGGATCCCTGGGTGGCTCAGCGGTTTGGCGCCTGCCTTTGGCCGGGGGCGCGATCCTGGAGTCCCGGGATCGAGTCCTGCGTCGGGCTCCCTGCATGGAGCCTGCTTCTCCCTCCTGTGTCTCTGCCTCTCTCTCTCTCTCTCTCTCTCTCTCTCTCTCTCTCTCTGTCTATCATAAATGAATAAAAAAATCTTTAAAAAAAAAAAAAGGGAAAGAAATTCGGATACATAGTACAATTGTAAAGATATTATGCCAGGTAATTAGCCAGTCACGAAAAGACAGAGCGTCTTGCAAATGATTCCACTTCTATGAGGTACCTAGAGTAGTCAGATTCTTAGAGAAGGGTGCCTGGGTGGCTGCCTTTGGCCCAGGTCATGATCTCAAGGTCCCGGGATCGAGCCTGTCGCCCTGCTCCCGGCTCAGCGGGGAGTCTGCTGCTGCCTCTTCTGCCCCTCGCCCTGCTTGTGTGCGCCTGTGCTCTCTCAATAAAATATTTAAAAAGAAAATTCTTAGAGACAAGTTAAAATGGTGGTTGCCAGAGCCTGCAGGGAGGCCAAAATGGGGAGTTGTTATTTAATGGGTCTAGAGTTTCAGTTTTGCAAGATGAAAAGAATTCTGACAATTGGTTGCACAACAAAATGAATGTATTTAACGCTAAACTGTACACTAAAAAATGGTTAGGATGTGAATTTCATGCTATGTGTATTTTACCACAATTTTGAAAAATCGCATATGACCTTAGAGAAACTGTAAGAACAGATGTGTGTGAAAAAAAAAAAAAAAAAAAAGGATGGGGTAGGAGTGAGAAAAAATTAAAGTGGAGTCAGGCTATTTCCTGTTTTACTTTTCTTTTTTTAAGATTTTATTTGACAGAGCATGAGCAAGGGAAGGAGAGGCAGGAGGGAGAAGTAGACTCACCACTGAGCATTGAGCCCAACCTGGGGCCGGGTCCCAGGACCCTAAGATAATGACCTGAGCGATAGGCAGATGCTTAACCAACTGAGCCACCCAGGTGCCCCTTAAAGATTTTTTTTCATAAGCGGTCATATTAATAAAGAAAGGGGTCAGGGGGTGGTTTAGGGGGAGATAATTAACTTACTTTTCGAAATGTTGATTTGGGGGCAGCCCGGGTGGCTCAGCAGTTTAGTGTCTGCCTTCCGCCCAGGGTGTGATCCTGGAGACCTGGGATCAAGCCCCACGCTGGGCTCCCTGCATGGAGCCTGCTTCTCCCTCTGCCTGTGTCTCTGCCTCTCTCTCTCTCTCTGTCTCTCATGAATAAAATCTTTCTTAGAAATGTCGAATTTGAAGTGACATTTTCGTCATGTGGTAGATAGCAGGCCAATTCGACTTCTTTAACTGTGAAAATATCATTCCTAGAGAATAAGGCTCTTAACATCTGGTATTCTGTAACACACGGATTCTCTCATTTTGCTCAACCTATTCCAGGTATTGCTACGTGGCTGGTGGCGGTGGAGAGAGGGGTGACTCTTCATCTACTGGTTCCCTTTTGCTAGTTCTTGTGTTTGACCTCAATCCCAGAAGGAATTATAGTAGGAGTACAACTGATTTTTACATTAAACAACTAAGTTCCAGGGCCCTGTAATTGGTAATATCTTGGGAAAAACAAAAAACTTCCTGCTTTTAAAGCAGAGTAAAAAAAGATTGCCGGCCTTAGAATAGAATCTTAACAGTGAGGAGGTGATTTTCACTAAATGTTATGAGGTTTAGATGAGACAACACAGGCAAATAACTTAGTAATATCGCAACAAACATTAGTTGACTTTTTTTTTATGATTTTATTTACTCAGGAGACAGAGGCAGAGACACAGGCAGAGAAGCAGGCTCCCTGTGGGGAACCCGACGTGGGACTCGATCCCAGGACCCTGGGGTCACGCCCTGGGCATCACGAAGGCATATGCTCAACCACTGGGCCACCAGGCGTCCTTAGTTGACACTATTTAGGTAGATGCAAATACATTACAGATGTAGGTACAAAATTCTCCACAGATGTATATAGAGTACGATAATTCTCAACACTAATTTGTACATATCCTTTCATTTTCTATTCTTAGGAGTAGAGCTACTGGAAAAATCAGCGGTTAGGTTCGGGCTAACTGAGTGACTTAAAAATAATATTTTAAGAGCTGCTTGGGAAAATCCTGCTTCACGGGTATAGCCCCTGGTGGAGGAGAAGACTCCTTTTCGCCGCGGAACGGAGACGTCTGGGAACCTTTGTTTTGTGAGCGTTGGTCCCCAGCCGGACCGAGGCAGCGGCCGAACCGGGCTGCCGCCCACGTTGGCGCGGCGTGCGGGGGTGGCTTCGGCCGCCGCACCGCGAAAGGTCCATCCCGGAAGTAGTTGTCGGTCGTCTCCATGCGCCGGCTCCCGGGCGTCGCGGAGCCAGGGCGCGAGGCTCGGACGGGGAGGTAGAGCCGGAGAGGACGCCAAGCGCCCTGCGCCCGGGCCGCGGCGCCATCATGCTGCTCCTGCCGAGCGCTGCGGACGGCCAGGGCACCGCCATCAGCCACGCTCTGACCTCGGGTACGTGCCCGCCCAGCCCCGCTCCGTCCCGCCGCGGCCGCCCTTGCCGCCGTCCTCCGCCTGCGCGGCCCCGGCGACGAGCGGCCGGCGCGTGGGGCCGGGGCGCCGGGGCCTCTTCGCTGCGGGCCGTGGAGAAATCCTGCCCCGGCTGAGCGGAGGGAGGGAGGGGGCGTCGTCCCCGCGTGGCGGCTGCTGACTCCCGGTCGGCAGCGGAGCCCGCGGCCCCCACGGAGGCCCCTGAGCGTGTGGCGCCGGGGCGGCAGGCTGCCCGCGGCCCCCGCTGCTCGGCCGCTGCGCACCGTGCTCCGGCCCCGCGCTCGCGGCGGCTTTGTTCCCCCAGTGTCAGGACTCGGACGCCGCTCCCCGCAGCCCCTCGGCGTGGACAGGGCGCGGCCGCGCTGCTGCGGGAGCCGTTGGGTCCGTGCGTGTCGGCCCCCCGCGGCCCCGTAGTGACCGGCGCCGCGCAGACAGCCGGCCCCGGGGCGGGGTGTGCGCGGCGTCCGCCCGCCGAAGCCGGAGTCCGCGTCCGCCCGAAGGCAAAGCTCCGGGAGGAGGCTCTTGGAGCCCCGCGCGCGTGCTGCGCCGCCAGCGCTCCTGGAACTCTGTGTTGAATCCTCTCCTCCGTAGGGTACAGGAACGCTTAGTTTTCCAAGCAACTAAAGCACGAAAAAATCGGTTATTTTTATTTTTAGAAAGCTGTGGGCATCGGGTACAAGGGGAGACTTGGATCGGAGTTGCCGAGTGCTGGACACAGGGAAGCTTTTTGCAGTCATACGGACCCATGAAACCAAAGTGTTGTTGAGGGGTTGTTTTCCTTCCCTGACTCAGATTACCCTTTTTTTTTTTTTTTTTTTTTTGAACTGCTGATATACGCACGTACAGTGATTTATCCCTGCTTCTCAGGAATGACGATGACGCCTTACTCTGATAGGACACTTTGTGGTTTTCAAAGTGTGGTTTGTCCCTCAGTCTAACACGGAACCATGCAAGATAGATATCGTTCTGGTTTTGCAGTACATCTCTGGCTCATTCTCCACAGCCCCCGAGTGTCAGACCTAGAGGAAATCCAGAGCTGCTCACTTCACATCTAGAGCGAGTTTCCCTGTAGCGTCGCTGCCTTAGTAGATCCTCATGAGCTGCTGGGAGAGCTGTCCTCCAGGACAAACCCATTGCTAGCAAATTCTTAACATTTTTAAAAGCTACCTGAATTCGAGGTTTTAATTAAGATATTTTGACTTGTTTTCAGAAAACTTTTTTTTTTTTGATAGTTTTTTAGGATAGTTTATCATTTGTTTTTGTTTTTGTTTTTTACAATTATTGGTTTGAAAGTAAAGCAGTTGGCAGCATTTCTTCCCTGTTCCTCACCTTCCTCTTACATTCTCAGGAAAGTTTTGATTCATTGTTGATATTGCTGAATATTTGATAACTGGAAGAGGTTGATTGAATATTCTGTAAATACTAGGAAATGATTATTGCTAGCCCTCATGTTAACTGGATTGCAGGCATTCCTTGTTTTATGGCATTTTATTGTGCTTGGGTGATACTGCCTTTTTTTTTTTTTTTTTTTTTAAACAAATTGAAGGTTTGTGGCAGTCCTGTGTGGAGCAAGTCTATCCGCACAACTTTTCCAGCAGTGTTTGCTTACTCTGTGTCTCTGTCATATTTTGGTAATAGAGGCTTTTAAATTTTTCCAACACTGTTGTGGTGATCTGAGATCAGTGATTATGACTCCCTGACAGCTCAGATGGTGGTTACCGTTATTTAGCAATGAAGTATTTTAAAATTAAGGTATATATGTTGTTTTCTTTACACGTAATACCATTGGACTCTTAATAGACCGCAATCTAGTGTTAAACATAATTTTTTGTATGCACTGGGAAACCAAAAAATATATTAGATTCACCTTTTTTTTTTTTGCAGTATTTGCATTTTTGTGGTGGTCTGGAACCAAACCTGCACTATCCCAGGTATCCCTGTAGTGTAATTATTTCCTTAGTTGATGGTCTTTAAATTATATTCTGATGCTGTCTCTGTTTTAATCTTATATTGCCTTGAAATAGATTTATTCCATGCAATACATTGAAGCCTCTCTTAACGCTTTCAATCACAGCCTCAACACTCTGTCAAGTTGAACCTGTGGGAAGATGGTTTGAAGCTTTTGTTAAGAGGAGAAACAGAAATGCTTCTGCCTCTTTTCAGGAACTGGAGGATAAGAAAGAGTTATCAGAAGAATCAGAAGATGAAGAATTGCAATTAGAAGAGTTTCCCATGTTGAAAACACTTGATCCCAAAGACTGGAAGGTATTTAATATTTGAATCTTTTGTTTAGTCAGATGCTTTGTTAAGTGTAGGAGGTTTTCCCATACGTTTTCTGACACTAAGTTAAGATGCTCAACAAGAGCACCATAATTGAGCACCCATTTATTGTTAAGCTCAGAGTAGGATAGCACTCATCATAGGATACTGTCTCTGCTGGAAAAATCCTGGAAGTTTTCACAGAAACGTAATGTTTGAGCTGGCCTTAAAAGGATGAGAGGCAGTTTGTTAAGCAGAGAAGGGAGAAGGGTGTTCTGGGTAGAAGGAATAGATCGGCAAAAACACAGGAGTAAAGAATGTATACCGCCTCTTTGGGGACTAGTGAAGAGTAGAGTGGGTAGGGTGCTTGAATGGTGGTCGTGAGAAATTAGTCCTAAAACAAGATTCTAGACCAGATTGTAGTTGTAGTGGCCTTTTTATGCCATGCTAAGGAAGAAACTCAGATTTGATTTTTCAGGGCAGTAGGAAGTCATCAAAAGTTTCTAAGCTAATTTTAGCAAAGTTATTCTCCTAGCAGTACAGAAAATTGCTTGAAAAGGGAGAGCAGGGCTGGAGGGGAAATGAATCGTTTGCTGTTCCAGGGCTAGTGCGATAATCCAAGCCTGCGAATGCATACTTGAGCTAAATTTATGCCCGGGTTTTGAGGAAGAGGGAACATGTGCTTTTTGGGGGGGTAGACTTGATAGAGCTTGGTGACCTTGGCTGTGTAGCACTAGAGAAGATGTACTCAGAAGACCTCTGAGCATTCCAGTTTGAATAACCTGCTGGAATGTGATGCCAGCCACCAAATTGGGATGTAGGAAAAAGGGAGTTTGTGGGGAATGTGGTGTTTGTGTTCAAGTTTGGCTCTGTCAAAATTGATGTTCTAGTAAAAATACTGGTGAAATCTTCTAGTAGATTAAAAATTGGTCTGTGATTCCGAAAGGAGGATAAAGCCAAAAACATTTGCAAGTCTTTGGCAAGTCGTAGGTGGTAGTTGAAACTGGGGGAATTGAGTGACATCAGCTGAGGAGAAGAATATAGACAGGTAGGTAGCATACAGTTTAAGTATACAGTATGCAGTATATATACTGTAGAACTAAGAGTGTCAAAATTCAAATCTGGTTCTGCCCATTAGTGCACTGGGACCTTGGGAGAGTTGACAAATCTGTTTCGTGCAATGAGATTGCTAACAGCTTGGGACGCCTGGGTGGTTCAGCAGTTGAGCATCTGCCTTGGCTCAAGGTGTGATCCCAGAGTTCCGGGATCGAGTTCCGCATCGGGCTCCCTGCATGGAGTCTGCTTCTCCCTCTGCCAGTGTCTCTGCCTCTCTTTCTCTATCTCTCATGAATAAATAAAATCTTTTAAAAAAGAGAGATTGCTAACAGGTCAAAGGAATATAGCAAAGATTAATGCAGTGATGTATGTAAAGCACTTAATGTAGTACTTGACACATGATAAATACTGAACAGATAGTGGATAGTGAGTTCTTATCTCCTAGCTTGTGAGGATTAAATGAGGTGTATGTGTAAAGCATTTAGAAAAGTAGATAAGCACTCAAAACATTAGCTGATTCACATACTGTCCGTATCAATTTTAAAAGAAAAGGACTGAACATTGAGGAGCCTGCATATTTTAAGGGGTGGGCAGAGGAGGAAAAGCAGCAAAAGATACTAAGAAGGGTGAAAGAGGTAGAAAGAAAACAAAAAGACATTTGTTAGTTCAACAAAGGTGTATTAAACATCAGGCACTAGACTCTTGAAGAAACTAAGAGGGGTAAGTCTCAAGAAGGACAAAACAGTCACCAGTGTCACTGCTTTGGAGAGGTCAGTCATCACGTAACATGAATAATAATAAAAGCCAACGGGTTTGGCAAATGAACATCAGGACATTGAAAGCAGTTCCAGTAAAATGGTTGAGATGGCAAGCGGTTACGTTGGGTTGAGTGATTAGAAGGTGATGAAGTGGAGACAGTGCGAAATATGCTTTTAAAGATGGGTTGTAGAGAAAATACTAACTTGAGAGAAAGGCAGGGTCAGGAGAAGATAGAATTGGGACCATTGAGGTCTACAAGGGAAAAAGAATGTTGGAGAAAATCTTTGATACAGAAAAGAGTAGATGATGTCAGAACAAGGTAGCAAGGTCCATACATTGGTTCAGTTAATTGTTTCTTTCAACAAACAGGGATCAAGCATCTGGTTCGTGTCAGACACTGTTCTGGGAGCTGAGGAGTCTGATGAACAAGACAGTGTCACTGCTTCCACGTGGCTTATATAGGAGATGGATGATAAGCAAACCATCAAGGACGTGGTCACCAGGTGCTAGGCAAAGAAGTAGAATAGGGTGCTGGGTAGAGTGTCCAGGTGACTGCTTAGACTGAGTGGGTGGAGAAGGCTGGTGGAGTACATTTAAGATCAAACCTGAATGACACACAAAAATCAGGGTGAGTGGATTCCAGGCAGAGAGCTTGTGCAGGGGCAGAAAGAAGTTTGAAGTGTGCCAGGAACTAAAGAAGGCAAACGGGTGGAACAGTGCATGAGGGCATGGTGAGGAGGTAAGGAACAATAGTCACTGGAAAGCCCTTGGAGAGTTTGAAGCAATGACAATTTTTAAGTACCCTAGAGGGAACACGAAGGAACAGAGATGGGGAGAGAAGGTTGTTTATTTTAAATAAGGTGATAACATTCAAGCTGAGACTGAAGGATGAGAAGATGGCAGCCACATGGAGAGAGGGGGATGTGCCAGGTGGGGAGAACGGCACGTGAGGAGAGTTTGACATCTGTGGTGAACTGCAACACTAGAGAGTAAGAGGCCCACAATAGCGAGAGTTAGAGGTGCTCTGTGCATTTGGGGCTCAGAGGAAAGGTCTGTGCTCAAGTCAACTGAGGAGTCATAAGCATACACAGGACTGTATTCTAGGCCTGGCACTGGCTCATGTCACCAAGGACTAAATTATAGACAAGAGAAACCCCAGAACTGAGCTTTGTAGGTCCTGGAGAAGCCAGAGCGGCTGAAAGAAGGTACTGGAAGGTGGGAGGAAAACAGTGAATCACAGAAACACTAGAGGAGGGTAATATTTCAAGGAAGGAGTCTGCTGTGCTGCCACTTAGAGCTAAAGTCAAGTGAGGGCAGATGAGTGAGCTTGGATTTGGTCTCTGGAAATTCATACTGAAGAGAGCAGCCTCACCACAACTGCGGATGGAGCAGAACCAAAGTGCAGTGGTTTGGGGGGTAAAACATGGGGATGGGTTTTTCAAGAAGTTTTTCATTGACAGCAGAGAAATAGGGAGAGAGCAGAGCAGCAGCTGGAAAGGGAAATCATGGAAGTGTTTTTAAGGATGAGGGCTAACGGGGGCGCCTGGGTGGCTCAGTGGTTGATGTCTTTGGCTCAGGTAATGATCCCGGGGTCCTGGGATAGAACCATTGGGCTCCCTGATCAGCAGAGAGCCTGCTTCTCCTTCCTCTGTCCCTTCCCCTGCTCATGGGTTCTCTCTCTCTCTCTCTCTCTCTCTCTCTCTCTCTCTCTCAAATCGATCAAATCTTTCTTTAAAAAAAAAGCTAACAGATCATCTTTTTATACAGATGAAGATAATCCAATTGAAATTTAGAAAATAGAAGATGCTAGTGTTTTGAGGAGACTTAGAGAAGACAGTGTTCAGAACCAACGGGAAGGATGGAGTAGCTTGTCTTGGTAGAACAGGTTTTTTCAATTTTTAGTGGAGGGAAAGGGAAAAGATACATGGATGCAAGTCAGGTGGTAGAAAGATTGAGTAGGAATTTGAGTGGGATGATTTACATTTTTAGTTAAGCAGGAGGCAGGGCTGTTGATAAGGTAGAGAAGGATCTGTGAGGTTTGAGGAGACTAGAGAAATAGGAACCTTAGGGAGTGGAAAGGTAAACCAACTAGAACCAAGTACGATTGCCAGGCATAATGAAGAAGGCCATCCATATGAATTTTGCAGTCCTGAATTTAGGGGAAACCAGTCAGCCCAACTGACTTTTTTGTTCCATGTTTCATGCCCTTGACTTCCTTTCCTCCCCATTCACTTCTCCAATACTAGATACACCCTTTGAGTTTTGTAGGGAGACTGCAGTTACTCCTTCAGTTTGAAAATTCACGAGGTCGTTAACCAAAGCAGAAATGAAAGTAGATATTTCCTCTCCAGAGAATCCTCATCCTTCACTTTCTCAAAATTTCCATCCAACCTACCTTCTTTGCTCTACGTGACTCCCTAGTCCTGTCATTGCCCTGGCCCAAACCTGTGGGGCTGTAATAATGCTTCCCTTTGTTCTAAAATCTTTCTGGCTATACTTTGATTTAGGGTGACCAGAAGATATTAGTAGGTGTTAAGAGAAAAAAGGGCTCAGTGGTCAAGTAAGTTTATTTATTTATTTATTTATTTATTTTAAGATTTTATTTATTTATTCATGGAAGACACAGAAAGAGGGCCAGAGACACAGGCAGAGGGAGAAGCAGGCTCCATGCAGAGAGCCTGACTGGGAATCAACCCCAGGACTCCAGGATCATGCCCTGGGCCGAAGGCAGGTGCTAAACCGCTGAGCCACCCAAGGATTTCCTCAAGTAAGTTTAGAAAATGCTGGGTTTTATAGGTTTCTGTTTGCTTGGTGTTTTTTTTTTTTTTTTTAATTGCAGGACTTCTCAGAGCCTTTATTAGGTTTATGTACATTAAAATCATGAAGGCTGTATCACTGTCCACATTTCCTAGACTTAGAACAGAATCCATTTATATGCACCATCTCATTGGACTCCTAGTATGGGAAGCACTATTTTAGGATACCAGCACAAGGGATAAGATATGTTGCTCCATTTCACATTTGACTATCTTTCGTGTCTTTATCAGAACCAAGATCATTATGCAGTACTTGGACTTGGACATGTAAGATACAAGGCTACACAGAGGCAGATCAAAGCAGCTCGTAAGTACTTAGTTGTTTTGAAATAATGCAGTATCTGGTATAGGAACTGTTATCCTTTTGAAAAGGTATGCGCAATCATAGTCTATAGTGATAAATCTAGATTCAACAGCATTTGCTATGTTGTCATAATGATGCATAACCACACTCTTTTTACCTTCAGAACAGAAAAAAAAAAAACAATCAATCTCATGCATGGACTTTCTCACTGGGATAAGAAATCAGAGGGTGCATGGGTGGGTGTGTTTGTGACCAAGATAAAAAACATTTTTCCAATGGCAAGCTTTTAAAAAATGTTTCATTTCTCTTTAGAAGTATGGCCAGCTGTATTTAGTGGGAGCTGACTTGTTACTTAGGTTTTTTGATGTTATTTTTAGTTTAGGTTACATTTTTATTGATACCACCCTGTCTGTTCTGCCCAAGGAAGAGTTATATGGTGTTTTACTCTTCTCTTCACTAACAAGATTAAAAATTGGGGAGTTGTTGGAAACCTCGTCTTCACATGCCTTATAAAACACCAGCCCCTTAGTGCCCTACACACCATTCGGTTCACCTGGTTAGTAAAGTTTGATGAACAAGATGAAGGTGATTAGTTTTTTGTGTTTTAAGAGAATGTTCTACCCTCCACTCTAGAGAATGGATATTGAGGTCAGAGGAGGTAAGATTGTGACCATATGAAAAAGGAGTTAGGGAGTTAAGGCCAGTCAAGAGGAGAAAGTATAGTACTTGGGTGAAGATGGCTGAATGACACCCATCTCATGTTGAAAAATACTAGTTGATATTCGGTCTAGTAGATAAACTCAAAGTTTTCTCCATTAATGCTTATATTTAGGAAAACCACAGGAAATATTTTTATCAAGGAAATGGAATTTATGAGATTATTTTAGATCTATTATTTGGTTTCTTAAAAGGCTGGCATAGTTTTAGACTAAGCATATGTTAATGTATATGAAGAGTCATTGCAAAATACGTGAATGCCAGGGAAATTCATTTGCCATGGGAAAATACTTGCAAAGTCTTGCTATGTGGAAGAACAGCATACAAATACCAAATGAGTCTTGGTACATATAAATTTGTGAAAGAATTAGAAGTGATTTAGAACTGTGAAAATAGTTGATGTTTTAAGGTGAAGGAATTGTTTTTTTCTCTAAAGATAAAAAACGTACAATAAGCTCTAAAAGAAACATTCATTTGTTTCTAATTCCAATCATTTAAATTGGTATAATAGAAATTAAATTTTGAATACTCTATAGCCAGAAGCTTTGCAACCTTGGTACACAGATTATTGACATTAAGTAGAATTATAATTCACTCTCTGGCACTATGTAGGTATTTTCAGTATTTATTCAAAAGGCAACAGTCATTCTCTTACCTCTATCGTTATAAAATAGGCTGTTGCTGCTTTACTGCTTTCTGAAATTTAGTCCAAAAGTAAAAATGCGAAGTTAGTGTTTATAAATCTGTTACTGTTAGCACAGAGAAGCCTAATAAAAAGTCTTAACTGCGTTTGCAATCTTTCAGATTCTTACATCCTATTGTGCACATAAAAGAGTTTTCTTTTTGTTTAATGTAATTTGAAAATTAGCCAGTTAAGGGTGAATAAAGTAAGTGGTCTTTTTTTTTTCCTTCTCTAAAAAGAATAAGTCATTAGAAAAGTTGAATGACGGGTTAAGAGAAAGTACTTGAATACTAAAAGTGGTATTTCGGTTGCTTACATAATTTTGTTTTGAAGTAAAATAGCTGCACTGGCAAATGATGCATGTAGGTCTGATATTCTTTGCATGGAAATAAAGTCTTTGGTGACTTGGATTTTCTAAATTTAATAATTTAGTTTAAAATATTTCTGGCATTTTAAACTGAAGCTGTTCATTATGCTCCTTAAAAATTAAAAGTCCTGTTCAGAGACATTTTATAATAGTAGCAATATGAATGTACAATAAGCCTTTTTGCTACAGTTCTCTCAGAACATCCTAGAAACTGTATTCAGTGGGAGGAGCGGGGGGTATCTTTGAGATTTCAGTAATCAACTGCTGTTCCCAAAGTACCCTTGTTTCTTTTTTAGTTGTTCTTTGGCTCCTTTATTTTCAATATTGAAAATATCTTTTGCCCCCTCCACAAGAGACGGTGTAGGACAGTCTCAGGACTCTAGCGTACACGCATGAGTAAAGATTAGGCAGAGAATTCAACGAAGAAAAAACCTGTGCAGCGTAAGAGGAGACTATCTAACAAAAAATTGAGACATCACGGCTCAGACTTGTATCATAAGGTTCAAAAGAAGATTTAACTATCTTCCCATGTTGTCAATAAAATACGAAGACACTGCTTTGGGGGTGTGGTGTAGGCATTGCAGAAAAAGACTAGGGGAAATTAAGAAGAATTGCATGGACACTGAAAACAGGAGAGCAGAACCTACAGTTAGAAAAACAGGGGCAGCCCCACCGGGTGGCTCAGTGGTTTAGCTCTGCCTTCGGCCCGGGGCGTGATCCTGGAGACCTGGGATCGAGTTCCACGTCGGGCTCCCTGCATGGAGCCTGCTTCTCCCTCTGCCTGTGTCTCTGCCTCTCTGAGTCTCTTATGAATGAATGAATGAATGAATGAATGAATGAATGAATGAATACTAAATAAATAAATAAAATCTTGAAAAAAAAAGAGATAACTAAGACATGCAAGAATGGTGATGAATAACAAAACATTAGCTTGAGCAGAAATCAAATACAAAAAACTCTAATTCCATTTACATGAAGTTCAAGATCATGCAAAAAGTTGTCTGTGGTGAAGGAAATCAGGTGGGTAGCGTATGGGAGTTGACTAGAAAGGGTAAAGAGAAACTCGGTGATAGAATGGTCTGTATTGGGATACATGGGTGGCTCAGTGGTTAAGCGTCTGCCTTCGGCTCAGGGTGTGATCCTGGAGTCCTGGGATCGAGTCCCACTTCTGGCTCTCTGCATGGAGCCTGCTTCTCTCTCTGCCTGTGTCTCTGCCTCTCTGTGTGTGTGTATCTCATGAATAAATAAATAAAATATTTTTAAAAATAAAAAAAGAAATGGTCTGTATTTTCTTTGGTGGTAGTTACAGGGGTGTATACAATTGTCAAAACTCAGTGTAAATTTTAATTTATCAGATGTAATTAAACAAAGCAAAATAACAATTACTCAGGAAATTGTTTATACTCTTTGCGGCCTAGAAATATACAAAAATTATTTAAGGGATTCCTTTTGTGTAGGAGTAAAGTCATTGCCTATCAAAACTTAAGGAATGGTGATTAAAGCTGTACCATAAGTAAGTTACTAAAAAAATAAAAAGTAAAAAAAATAAACTACGGTTACTTTTTAAAAAGAGGGAAAAATAAAATGGGTATCCAATTCATACGTTTAAAAGAATAGCACTACGGAACATGGAAAGAAAAATAGAAGAGATAAAACAACAATATCCCAAAATGGATTTATACTTTTTTTTTTTAATTTTTATTTATTTATGATAGTCACAGAGAGATAGAGAGAGAGGCAGAGAGAGAAGCAGGCTCCATGCACCGGGAGCCCGACGTGGGACTCGATCCCGGGTCTCCAGGATCGCGCCCTGGGCCAAAGGCAGGCGCCAAACCGCTGCACCACCCAGGGATCCCCCAAAATGGATTTATAAGAAGAAAAAAAATAGTGAAATACAAAAAGAAAACCATTACAGAAGATATTTTTGATTGAGACCACTATTAAATGTAATATAGATTCAGAATTTTTTATTAACTTTCTTGAAGTTGGGGAAGGGGGACACCTGCGTGGCTCAGTGTTTAAGCATCTGCCTTCGGCTTGGGGCTTGATCCTGGAGTCCCCGGATTGAGTCCCATATCGGGCTCCCTGCAGAGCCTGCTTCTCCCTCTGCCTATGTCTCTTCCTCTCTCTGTGTGTCTCTCATGAATAAATAAATCTTTAAAAAACAATCGGGAAGAAATTTTAAAGGCAGATGTTTTAAAGATTTTATATTTATTTTAGAGCATATACATGAATGGGGAGTGCATAGGGAGAGAAAGAATCTCCAACAGACTCTCCACTGAGCTTGGAGCCTGACATGGAGCTTGATCTCACAACCCCAAGATCATGACCTGAGCCCAAACCAAGAGTCAGATGTTTAACCAACTGAGCCACTCAGGCATCAGTAAGTAGGAAGAAATCTGAAAAGTCATAAAAGTGTTAACCTCCTGAAAAAGTTTTTAGGGGAGCCTGGCTGGCTCAGCAGAGCATGCAATCCTTGATCTTGAGGTTGTGAGTTCAAGCCTCACAGTAAGTGTAGAGATTACTAAAATAAACTTTTAAAAATAATAATAGCAAATACAATTCAACAGCACATTAAAGGAATGATATCCACAAACAGGTAGGATTTCTCTCAGGAATCTAACTTAGGAAATCTATTAATATACCTAAGTTTATTTATAGGTTAGTAATACGTGATTTCCTAATTAGTGAAAATATAGAATGCAATTTAATAGACATTCCTTTTTGATAAATAGAACTTTGCAAACAAATACAGTTAATTTCCTACTTTGGTAAGTCACACCCAACCAACAAACTTTTTTTTTTTTTTTAAGATTTTATTTATTCATGAGAGAGAGAGAGAGAGAGAGAGAGAGAGGCAGAAACAGAGGCAGAGGGAGAAGCAGGCTCCATGCAGGGAGCCTGACGTGGGACTCGATCCCAGATCTCCAGGATCAGGCCCTGGGAGGAAGGTGGTGCTAAACTGCTGAGCCACCTGGGCTGCCCCACAACCAACAAACTTAATCATGTGGTGTTCATGATAATTACCATTAAAATCCATGGGAGGGGGCGTGCCTGGGTGGCTCAGTCCATTAGGCATCTGCCCTTGTGAATGAGCCCCCACATTAGGTTCCCTGCTGAGCAAGGAGCCTGCTTCTCCCCCTACCCCACCCCACCTCTTCCCTCTGCGCATATGCTCTCTTTCAAATAAATAAATCTTTAAAAATAAATGCATGGGAGAAGCTAACCTGCCTATTATTGTTTATGCTATTTTAGGAGTGTGGTTTAGTGAATTAAGATATTAAATAAGAGGACAATCAGAAAGGAGAAAAGACATTATTTGTAGGTAATACGGGATCTATCTAGAAAACCAAAAGGGGTTGAGTCAGATGGCTAAATGCAGGAGAAATATGCAGAAATAATAGTTTTTGGAAGTTTCCATCAAATTTGTTAGGAGGGCATAATCATTTTAAAGATGATCCCAGGGCAAGAATAGGTAACTAGAAACAAACCATGATTAAATTTACTATGATAAAGGAGACATACGTCATTGGAGAAAGGAAGGATTATTAGATGTTATTAGAACTTAAAAAAAAAAGAAAGCTTTAGATACTTGAATATGTTAAAATTCTAAAATTTAAAAATTTTTTCACTTCTAACCATAGAAAATAATGAAACTACAAAATATTAAAATTGTTGAGAATAAAATACTTTATAAGTTTATCAGTACTGAAAAAAATTATAAAGGAAATGATCAGTAATCATAAATGAAAATGATATACATGGTATACAAATGTGTGTGACTTTACATACATATGACATATGCATATATGTTATTATTATATATGTAAAACTTCTATTTTGAGGATTTTACGCCATCATTTAAAGTTCCCACTAGGTTACTTAGCTGTGAAAGTCCCCCATCTCAAAAAGTAAAAGTTTTGCATACGTATAAATAATGTATATATGCTGTGATATCTGTAGAATGTATGATGTATATCACAAAATGACAATATTCATAGAAAAAGCACTTTAGGGATCCCTGGGTGGCTCAGCGATTCAGCGTCTGCCTTTGGCCCAGGGCGTGGTCCTGGGGTCCCGGGATCGAGTCCCGCGTCGGGCTCCCGGGGTGGAGCCTGCTCCCTCTGCCTGTGTCTCTGCCTTTCTTTCTCTCTGTATCATGAATAAATAAATTTTAAAAATCTTTAAAAAAGCATTTTAGAAACATACAGTAGATGATCACTTTTTAAATTAAAGCTGAGGAAAAATAAATAAATTAATTAATTAAAGCTGAGGTAGTAAGAAAATTGAGCTTTACTGAGCAGGAATAGAACAGTAAGGAGTTTGCGGGTCTCAGTTTTTTCACTGTAAAATTTATTTTTTTAAAGATTTTATTTAGGGATCCCTGGGTGGCGCAGCGGTTTGGCGCCTGCCTTTGGCCCGGGGCGCGATCCTGGAGACCCGGGATCGAATCCCACATCAGGCTCCCAGTGCATGGAGCCTGCTTCTCCCTCTGCCTATGTCTCTGCCTCTCTCTCTCTCTCTGTATGACTATCATAAATAAATAATAAAAAAAAAAGATTTAAAAAAAAAAAAGATTTTATTTATTCATGACAGACACAGAGAGGGAGCGGAGAGGCAGAGACATAGGCAGAGAGAGAAGCGGGTTCCCTGCGTGGGACTTGATCCCAGGTCCCCAGGATCACACCCTGGACTGAAGGCGGCGCTAAACCGCTGGGCTACCGGGGCTGCCCTTTTCACTGTAAAATTTAAAGTGTGACTAGATAAAGCATCCCTTCTAGTTCTAAAATTCTACATTAATTCCTGATAAGCCATTTTACAGCCCAAATTACTGTAGAAAATCTAGAAGTCATTTCCATATTCAGGAAAATGTTCATGGAAGACATAAGTAAAAAATGACTTTGAAAGATGGATGAATTTGGTCTAGGTGAATGAAGACAGGAGGTAATTCCAAGCAAATGAGTAAGAGTTAACAGGGCACACTGACAAAATAATTGAGCTAAGGTCCTTGTACAGTGAACAGTTCAGGCAAGGAACATTTTTAAAGACTCTGTTGATCACTCTTAAAGCATCTTTCTCTGAATTAGTAACTGAGCACTTTACATTTGCCAAAAAGTTTATTAATAGAACTTAGGAGTTTAAAGGAAGTGATCACTTGTTTTAAAATAACTTTTTGTTTTAGGGGATCCCTGGGTGGCTCAGCGGTTTAGCGCCTGCCTTTGGCCCAGGGCGCCATCCTGGAGTCCTGGGATCGAGTCCCACGTCGGGCTCCTGGCATGGAGCTGCTTCTCCCTCCTCGTGTCTCTGCCTCTCTATGTCTATCATAAATACCTAAATCTTAAAAAGTAAAATAAAATAAAATACTTTTGTGTTAAATCACGTATTACTTAAAACCTTTATCTGATACAACAGTAAGCAATAAATAGCTTGTGAGGGATCCCTGGGTAGCTCAGTGGTTTAGCACCTGCCTTTGGCCCAGGGCGAGATCCTGGAGTCCCGTGATTGAACCCTGCATTGGGCTCCCTGCATGGAGCCTGCTTCTCCCTCTGCCTGTCTCTCTCTCTCTCCCTCTCTCTCTCTGTCTCATGAATAAATAAATAAAATCTTTAAAAAATACATAAATAGCTTGTGATTCTCATGGGGGATATACAGAGAGGAAACTTAACCAAAGGGGGAAAAAATGCTTTTTTAAAACATAAGTGTCATCAGGGGCACCTGGGTGGCTCAGCCAGTTAAGTGTCTGATTCTTGATTTTTTTTTTTTTTTTTTTTAAGATTTCTGTTTATTTATTTGACGGAACAAGTAGGCAGAGCCGCAGGCAGAGGGAGGAGAATCAGGCTCACCACTGAGCAGGGAGCACCACATGGGGCTCCATCCCAGGACCCTGGGACCATAACCTGAGCAGAACACAGATGCTTAACCGACTAAGCCACCCAGGTGCCCCAACTCTTGATTTCAACTCGTCATGATCTCAGCCCCAGGTTGAGCATCATACTGGGGGTGGAGCCTGCTTAAGATTCTCTCTCCCCACCACCACCACCACTCTCCGGCCCTCTTGTGATCTTTCTAAATAAATAAACAAAAATTTTAAATGTTGAGAAATACAGAAGTGTAATCACAGCAGGTGGGAAAAGCATTAGTGTCAAGCATTATGGATTGAGAGAGGCAGTATACAAGCACAACCTGAAGAATCAGGCTGCCTGGGTTGAAGCTTGATTTGCCAGGGACTATGGATGATGGGTTGCAGCGGTCATGGTTACTTAACTATTTTGCCTCAATTTCCTGTTCTGTAAAGTGAAGAAAATAATAACACTTTATTCATAGGGTTATTGAGAAGATTAATAAATGGTGCCTAGTACATATTAAATGCTCAATAGATATTGACAGCTAGCTATATGTTATTGTAGCTAGCCAGTCATATAGACTGAGAAACTAAAAGAACTTTTCCTTCCTCCATAGATGAAGGATGAAAGTTAGAAACAAGAAAAATTGTTGCTCCTCAGTAATAGAGGTTTAAATGATTGATACCCTGTGCTTGTGAGGCTGCAGTAAAATACATGTTCACATAGACGTATGAAGTGGTCCATTGTTTAGAAAGGAACTTGTTCTATATTTTCACTCACTAATTTCACCTCTGTAAATATATCCTAAGGACAAAGAATCCAGAATATGTGCAAATACGTCTCTACAAAATTATTAAAATTGGCATTTATTTATAGTAGTGGAAAATTGGAAGCAATCTATCCAAAAATGAAGTCAAATTATGATAAATCTACTTGAAGTACTTTACTAAATAATGATTAAAATTTTTCGAAGGAGGGATCCCTGGGTGGCTCAGCAGTTTAGTGCTGGTTTTTCTTTCACTTACTATTGTAACAAGTAATATCACAAGTGGTTCTAGGACACTGGACAGGGTGTTCCATTTGTACTAAAATTCTTATTTGGGGCAGCCCCGGTGGCGCAGCGGTTTAGCGCCACCTTCAGCCCAGGGCCTGATCCTGGGGACCCGGGATCAAGTCCCATGTCAGGCTCCCTGCATGGAGCCTGCTTTTCCCTCTGCCTGTGTCCCTGCCTCTCTCTCTGTGTGTCTCTCATGAATAAATAAATTTTAAAAATAAAAACACTACTTTTTTACTCCCCCACATGCTTTATGTATCTGTTGTCATATTTTACATCTTTTTATTTTGTGTATTTTTTGACTGATTTTTGTTGATACAATTGATTTTATGACTTTTGTCTTTTTACCTTCATCCTAGCTTTATAGGTGATCTATCTTCACTGTATGTTTGGTTTTACCAATGAAGTTTTCCTTTCACTATTTTCTTCTGTTTATGGCCTATTCTTTTCACTTAAAGAATTCCCTTTAACATTTCTTGTAAGGCTGGTTTAGAGTAATGGACTCCTTCAACTTTTATCTTGCAAACTCTTTCTCCTTTCATTCTGAATGGTAACCTTGCTGGGTATAATGTTCTTGGTTTTAGATTTCCCCCAGCACTTTGAATATATCATGCCACTTTCTTCTGGCCCACAAAGTTTCTGCTGAAAAATCAACCTTATCGGGTTCCTGTTCCCTTTTCTCTTACTGCTTTTAAGATTCTGTGTTTATCTTTAATTTTTGCCAATTAATTATTATGTGTTGGGGTAGACCTTCTGGGTTTCCATGTCCTTTATGGGCTTCCTTTGTGTTCTGAAACTGGATATCTGTTTCCTTTTACAGGTTAGGGAAATTTTCAACCATTATTTCTTCAAATAAATCTTCTGTCCCTATCTCTGTCCTTCTGTTACCTCTTTATCCACATGTTATCATACTTGATGTTGTTGCAGAGGTCCCTTAAACATACCTCATTTTTTAAATTCTTTTTTTCTTTTTGCTGTTCATTGTTTTCCATTACCCTGTCCTCCTAATCGCTGATCATTCTTCTGCATTCTCTAATCTGGCATTGATTCTCTCTAGTTTGTTTTTCGTATTTGTTAAAGTACTCACTGAATCATCCACTCTTCAACCCAATGAATATTTTTATGACCATTACTTTGAGCCTTTAATCAGGTTGATTGCTTATTTCCATTTTGCTTAGTAGCTCTTTTTTCTTGGCTCTTGTTTTGCTCTTCCATTTGGATCATATTCCTATCTCCTTGGTTTGTTACTCTGTGTGTCTGTTAGGTCAGTCCTCTCCCTCTCTTGTTCTTGAAAGTAGTGGCCTTATGTTAGAAGTGTCCTGTGGTGCCCAGTAGTGCATTCCCCACCCTCGTCACCAGAACTAGGCCCTCCAGAAATGTTTAGTGTGGGGACTGCATGCCCCCTCCTGTGACTGGTCCAAGACTGCTGTGGATGCAGTGGAGGCCAGGCTTGCTCCTAGCACAGCTGGTTTGGAGGTCAGATTACAATTGTTTAAGGTGGATGGGGCTGACCCAGGCTACTTACCTACCAGGTGTGGTGGGTCAGGAGTCATTTAGGATGAGTGCCTTTGGGAGGAGTGGTTCTGAGGGGAGCATGGAGTGGGGCAACTAGTGTTAGCAAGGTAAATGGAGAATGTCACAACCAGCTCCCACCAACATCAGAACAGCAAGGCTGGAGAAGGGCAAGGAAAATGGCAACTGCTAGCACTTTTCCTTCTGCAGAAAGTGCCTCCAGGTCCCTGTCTGTCCGGCATTTGCCCTGTAGTTAGTAAACCTCTGTCACATACAACCCATGTACTATTAAGATTGCTGCCTCTGTTAAAAAAAAAAAAAAAAAAAAAAAAGATTGCTGCCTCTGTGCTGGGTTTCAGGGTGAGTGATGTAGTGCACTGGCCCTGTAAAAGCAGAGTCTTAGTATAGCCTTCTAGCTCCTGGAATTAAGCCCCACTGATTTTAAAGCTAGATGTTATGGGGCCTCCTCTGTATGAAAGTCCAGGGCAAGGGAGCCCAGTGGGCACTTGATCCCCTCATTCCTCAGGGAGGACCTCTGTACCTGAAATATCCTTCCTGCCACATTGGGGATTTGGTTCTGGATAGCATCTCTTCCCCTCTTCCCCTGTCAATGTGGCTTTTTCTTTACATCTTTAGCTATGAAAAAGCTGTTCTGTTGGTTCTTCAGGTCCTTTTCAGAGTGAGTTGCAGTCTTGATGGGTTCGTGGGAGGAGATGAGCTCAGGATCCTCCTACGCCGCCATCTTCCCAAGCTCTTCATCTTTATTTTTAGTTTTGATGCATGAAGTGACAAATTGTCTAAATCTGGCTTGTTTTGCAGATAAAGCAATGGTTTTAAAACATCACCCAGACAAACGGAAAGCAGCTGGTGAACCAATAAAAGAAGGAGATAATGACTACTTTACTTGCATAACTAAAGGTAAGAAAATACTTTAGAGTCCGGAATTTCTAATAGTAGTGATGTTTATTAAGTGCTGGGATTGGATTCCTAGTATATATTCTGTAGTTAATTTAACTACACCATGACATTTCAAAACATTTTCAGTTATATCTGGTTGTTTCTGATAATCTGCCCCAGAGCCTCACTACAACAAAGTGAGGTTCTCCCAACCAGCAGCATCAGCAGTACCTGACAGCTTATCAGGAATGCAGAAGTTTGGGCCCCACCCCAGATCTACTGACACAAACTGCATTTTAACAAGATCATCAGGTGATTCTTAAAGAAGCTCATCTTAGAGTTAATTCATCCTAAGTGTCAGGTCTAACAAGAATACTAGTTTCTCCATTTCAGCTACTTAGTAGGACTAAATTATTCCTCGGATGTTTTGCTAATGTAAATCCAAAAATTGATTATATCCTCCTTTGGACCCTACGACTGTTTATTGCTGTTTATGTAACCATATCTTCATTCAGCAAATTAATATAGGTTGCTGCCATTTCTAAATGTGTCCTTAAATGTGATTTTACTCCCAGTATGGGGCTTGAACGCACGACCCCGAGGTCAGGATCTGAGCTGAGATCAAGAATTGGATGCTTAACTGACTGAGCCACCCAGGAGCCCCTGATTTTACATTTAGATGCTAAATTTTTTTAATTGTGTACATATGTTTCAAACTTAACTTTTTGGCCCATTTTTACACAGTGCTCAAGATGCTAAAGATTCTTTGATTTTTTTACATCCTTGGAATCTAGCAGCTAATTTTCTATTTGTTTTTCCTCAGAGTCATGCATTCTTAAGGGATGAGTATTTAACCATTGTTTTTGTTACGTGCCTTCCAGAAGAGGTACTGAAAGAAGTTGTGAAGTGAGATTAGATCCCATAAGTGCTGGAGGTGTCAGTAGTTAGAGTCCATCTTTTCCTTCCCACAAGCACACAAAATTTTTAAATATGAAAAATAACTTTTTTTTTAAGGAAGGGAATTTTTTTTCTCACCTATGAGTGGTTTCATAGGAAGGTCATTCATGGTGATGTGACCTTACCATTTTCTCCTCAGCTTATGAAATGTTATCTGATCCAGTGAAAAGACGGGCATTCAACAGTGTAGATCCTACTTTTGATAACTCAGTTCCTTCTAAAAGTGAAGCCAAGGACAATTTCTTCGAAGTGTTCTCCCCAGTGTTTGAAAGGAATTCTAGGTGAGTTAAGGGAACTCCTTGTGACCATAATGCTGCATTGGCTTATTTCCTCTGGTAAGAGTTTTGCTCTCTTCCTCCTCCTCCTCTTACAGAATTGAGCCCCACTGGTGAACATACTGCTCTTATTTTGCTCTCCGAACAGAAGTTCTGCGTCTCCATGGCGAAATTCCTTTACACCTCAGGGGATGTTTTTCTTTCTGATTTCCTTTGTGGGAAAGAGCAATAGCTGACTTTATGTAATGCAATATTATTACTTAGGTGACAGTAACTTCGCATTCTTTTGCTCGCCCTTTACTGATGTGCATGTACTCGGTTTAGCCCCTTATCATTTGATAAAGTTTTTGTTCTTTCTGAGCTATTTCTTGGAGCATTTCATTATCATAAGGGTCTCTAACAAAGGATGATAGATCTTTAATGTCAGTGTATATATAATTTATTTCATTTTTTTTTTTTAATTTTTTTTTTTTTTTTTAATTTTTATTTATGATAGTCACAGAGAGAGAGAGAGAGGCAGAGACACAGGCGGAGGGAGAAGCAGGCTCCATGCACCGGGAGCCTGATGTGGGATTCGATCCCGGGTCTCCAGGATCGCGCCCTGGGCCAAAGGCAGGCGCCAAACCACTGCGCCACCCAGGGATCCCTATATAATTTATTTCATTAAAGTCAGGTTTGTTTGTTTAAGACTTTATTTACTTATTAGAGAGAGTGCACATAAGCAGGGGTGGGAGGAGCAGGTTCCCTGCTGATGCAGGACTCGATTCCAGGACCCTGGGATCATGACCTGAGCTGAAGGCAGACGCTTGACCGACTGATTCACCCAGGTGCCCCTAAAGTCAGTTTTTAAGTGATGTATATCACTATTCTACTTTTTTTATTATTCCATCTGCGCTGGAAGATTTCCTTAGATCACAGCTTGGCTGCACATTAGAATCACCTGAAGAGCTTGAAAAACTCCTGTTGGCTGTGTTCCGCCTGGAGAGCTTGTGATTTAATTGTGATTTTGACTTAATGAGTTTGGGATGCCTTTTGGGTATCTGAATACTCCCAGGTGGTTCTAATGTGCAGTCAGGTTTGAGACCCACCTTATTGGTTTAATGCAGCTTAATATTTTCTCCACTCTCCTCATTTTTGTTTTGTAATCGCGTTGAAGGTGGTAAAAACAAAATAGTGTAATATATTTTGTTGTGGAATGGTTTCATAGAGTAGAAAATATAGGTCAGTGACAGCTTCGGGATCCTTTCAGAGATGATGAGTTAGGTGCTGAACTGAGAAGTCTGACTCTTAGGGGAGTGGTCATGGTGATGATGAGGTGGGAATCATCTCTCTATTAACATTGTTTTTTTTATTTGGGCCTTCACCTTGCTTTTGTACTGCCTGTTTAGAGGCAGGAGTAAGTATGCTTGGGAAAGGGGTTTTTCCAAACCTGTTTTACATAGGCAGTGTGACAGCTGCTAATTTGTAGAGCTGAAGACAACTTGATGATGAGAACATGGTTTCATTGTTTCCTCTCCAACCCTGTGTACCCTTGTCCTCTCTCATTACACCTGCATTGTTCAACACCCCACTGCTCATCTTCCAGCTCCATCTCTTAGTCACAGGGGAGGGAGATTATAGGGGATTAGTAAAAAACTTTTATTTTTTAATATTTATATTTACTTATTCATGAGAGGCAGAGACAGGAGAAGCAGGCTCCATGCAAGGAGCCCGATGTGGGACTCGAGCCTGGAACACCAGGATCACACCCTGGGCTGAAGGCACATGCCCAACCACTGAACCACCTAGGCGTCCCAAAAGTGCGTTTTTAATAAATTAGTTTCTTGACCTTTGTACAAAATTTTAAACTGAATTTTTCTCTTTTAATGTTTCAGGTGGTCAAATAAAAAAAATGTCCCTAAACTTGGTGATATGAATTCATCATTTGAAGATGTAGATGCGTTTTATTCTTTCTGGTAAATGAATACACTATTTCCATGATGCTGTCATATTTAAAAGGCTAAGAATTCAGTAAATACTTGGTTCATAAACTAATTGAAGGATAAGAGGATCACAGAACCTTTCCTGAACAAAAGCACTTTATGCAGAAATAATCATAAAAGGTTTTCACAAAATGCTATATTATCTCATATGTGACGTTTAAGCTTTTATGATTTTTTTAATCTGTTTTCTAATAATCAGATCCCTAAATATCAAGCATACTATAGTGGTAAAAAATGAAAAATAAGGAGCCACTGGATTTCAATAAAAATAAATACATTTTCATTTGTCTTATTTTAAAAAATACTTGAATACATGTGGAAGGCAGTGCTTTGTAACTAATTCACTAATGTTTAATAAATAGTATTCATGGCCAATTTAGAATACATGTGCTATATGTTCTCATTAAGCATACAGAAAATGAAAACAAAATTATTGTGAAACAAAAGTGACCAAATTTAGCTCTAAGAGTTATAGTCTCTTTTCCCTTCAGAGGATTACAAATCAGAGATACAGTAACCCCTTTGAGGGTTACCCTAAGACTTGACAGATTAGGACAGGTGAGATATGGAGAACTGTAACAAGTCCCAGGCAAGAGAGAAAGCTAATGGAGATGGCAGGGAGTTGTGATTTTAATTTATGGGTGATCAGTGTACTTTTAGATTTTGATACCAAATAACAGTCATTTCAGAAAGATGAAACAGAAGATGACTTGAGCATAATGTTAGTTCCGCCAAGGATGGGTGGGATCTACTAAGACAAACTCATCCATTCGCTATTAAAGTTTCTTAGAATTACATGCATCTAATTTAATTTTAAAAGGAAAAATTTTTTCGTTTGTTTTGGCTTAATTTTATTTTGTTTTTATATTAGGTATAATTTTGATTCCTGGAGAGAATTTTCTTATTTAGATGAAGAAGAAAAAGAAAAAGCAGAATGGTATGTATGTAAGGTACTAATAAAGATATTTGGTTCTTTGTTGTGATGATGAATAAATATACTACATATATTTTCTTAAATAATTTTCTCTGTGTATCCGTTTTTGAGTTTTTTAGTAGTATTTTGAGACCCCATCTCACAAGTTAAATACTTTTGACATGAATATTCCCCCAAAAATCAACCAAAATTAACATTAAGTAGAACACCCTTTAACTAATGTTAATAGTGACATGGCATTTTAACCTCAGTAATTTGTTTGCAATATTTTGTTTTTTAGTCGTGATGAGAGGAGATGGATTGAAAAGCAGAACAGAGCAACAAGGGCACAAAGAAAAAAAGAAGAGATGAACAGAATAAGAACATTAGTTGGTAAGTATAATTGATATTTTTTAAAAGGTTCTTTAATCAGATACTAGAAATTGAAAAAGTTAACCTTTTTCTCTGGTAGACAATGCATATAGCTGTGATCCAAGAATTAAAAAATTTAAGGAAGAAGAAAAAGCCAAGAAAGAAGCAGAAAAGAAAGCAAAAGCAGAAGCAAAACGGAAGGAGCAAGAAGCTAAAGAAAAAGTAAGAGGACATCTTATGAAACTAAGATGATGAAGTTGGGCTTTAAGCATTCATAAAATCTTCAATCTTCAGATCTATGTAAAAAGCTATAATTTTGAGGGGTGCCCGGGTCGCTCCATCGGTTAAGTGTCCCAACTCTTGATCTCAGGGTCATGAGTTAAGCCCTGTGTTGGGCTCCATGCTGGGTGTGGAGCCTACTTTAAAAACGACAACTATAATCTTGAAGTAGAGAATTAGGTGTTGTGTGAATAAATCTTAATAAGTTGTTACCATTGATAATGACAGGGATATTCCTTACCAGCAAATTCTTACTAAGCAGAAGCATGTCGTATATATCCTTTGATACTATGCTTATTTCTAGGGACACCTGGGTGGCTCAGCGGTTGGGCGTCTGCCTTTGGCTCAGGACATGATCCTGGAGTTCCGGGATCGAGTCCCGCATCAGGCTCCTATATGGATCTCTCATGAATAAATAAATAAAATTTTTAAAAAAATACTATGCTTATTTCTAATGGGCCTATTTTACATTTCTAATAAATGTAGAACTGTACCAGCTACTTTTCTCAGTTCAACCTTCAGTCTTCCATAAGTTGACATGTCACCTTTTTTCCTAATTTATTTTAAGGTTGATTTTTTTTTAATACGATTATAGATATTTAGAAATTCTAAATTTCTTATTAAAATGATTTTATTTTCCATTATTAAAGCAAAGACAAGCTGAGTTAGAAGCTGCTCGGTTAGCTAAAGAGAAAGAAGAGGAGGAAGTTAGACAACAGGCATTATTGGCGAAGAAGGAAAAAGATATCCAGAAAAAAGCCATTAAGAAGGAAAGGCAAAAACTTCGAAACTCCTGCAAGGTACGTCAGATTGTGACTGAACCAACACTAGGTAACAAATCCAATTGCTGAGTAGACTTAAGAATTTTTCTTTTCTTCTGCTGTGCAAACATAAACTGACACATTTTATCTTATTTAAACTTCTTAAATAATTTTAAATTCACTTTTTAAAAACTTCACATGTGCATATTTCAGTAGGCAACTGTGGTAATTGGGTTTTTTTTACATAAACATCGTGTTTATTTTCAAACCTAAAAATAATCTTGTTTGATTATTCTAATAGTCTGTATTTATGTCTTTGATTATTCCAGTAATGTCTTTGTGTGGTTGATTTATTCAAAGTAGGATCTAAAGGGGATCATTACAGAGGCTTCAGTTGTGTCTGTGACAGGTCCCCCCCACCATCACCACCTCTCTTCCTGTTTCTCATTGCCGTTCATTTGTCAAAAAACCAGATCATTTGTTCTGCTAATGTCCCGGACTTTGGTTTTGGCTGGTTGCTTCCTTATTGGAGTTAACTCTATTTTTATCTTAGAAAAAGTTCTTTTAGAAGTTAATCTTGGGTTCTTTTTAAGGAGCTGAAAGATTTCATTTTTATCAAAATAGATATTGTTTGGGAGAATACTAGTATTTTGCATTCAGATAGTTTTCACTAAAAAATACTGACCAAAAAATCCCAGAAGTTTTCAAATGTAGTTTTGCCCAAGAGCTGTTCTTACATTTTAAACTGGTAAAGTTAGAGACTGGTATGTTTTTTATCAAATAGCACTGAATGAATAAATTAATGAACTGCCAAGCTATAGGGAGAGATTGCCATACAGTATTGTGTACTATTCCACGGAGTTAACTTCAGCAAGTGTGTAAGTGCTTACTGTGTGTGGAAACATTCTCTTCCATGTCACCGTCCAGAGGCCCTAGATATTGGATATATATTTTAATTTATACCATCCTGAATCTTCACTTAATAATGTAATTGAAATTAACCTGCCCCATCAGTAAGCTTTGAAGGTTTAGTCAAAATAAAAGCACAAGTGGCCTCTTCGGGCTTTTGGTCAGCAAGAGGAAATAAAATAGGAAAAAAAAAAAAAAAGAAGAAGTATTTTCCTTGGATTTCACCCAGGAAATTGTTTTGAGAAGGATGCATTGGATCATAGTGATAGAGTATGTGTGAGAGCAAACTACCTGGGTTTGAAGTCATTCTCCACCAGACACTTACTGTCTGTGGGCCCTCCTGAGGTTACTTCAGCCTTTGTGCCTCAATTTCCTCATCTATACAGTAGCTGAAACAGTACCTAGTAGTAGAGTTGTGAAGTTTAGATGAGATTATTCACATGCAGTATTTAGCACATTTGGCATATGAGAAATCTGTAAAAACTTAAAAAGGCTAATTAGAAAATAGAAAGTGTGAATAGTACCTAGAGATGATGCATAAATGAAGGTAAGTGTTCTGGCATTAGGCAACTCTTTTATTGCTCCTTTCTAGCAGGAGTTCATGGATTCATCAGATAGCTGGTGAGCACTTATTATGTACCAAGCACTTAAAATTGATGTACATATAATGATGATATGGTCTTTGCCTTCTAGAAACCTGGTTAATGATGGAGAATTAAAACCAAACACATTATGGTGAGCACTAGGATGAGAAAGTACCACAAGAATGGTAGTCAAGGCAGGCTTTTGGATCTGGTAGGATTTAACCAATTGAAGCAGTATATGTATGAGATCAGAGATAAGAGATGTCAGGGAACACAGAAAGAAGGCAGAGATTCAGGAAGCACCCAGACAAGAGGCAGCTGAAGAGGTAAGGAGCCGGGTCTTGAAGGATTTAACAGGTAACCCAGGTATCCCGAGTATGGTGCCTTCAGCTGAGAGGGTCGGAATAGAAAAGGAGGAAATGAATGAGTATTTAGGAGATAGACATGGCTGCTGCCTGTGTGCCATTGATCATATTTTGGAGGTGGTTAGTAAAGGAGGATTTACATAGTCCTGGTTTCCTGCGTGGAGCGCTAGGTGGATGATGGTGTAATTGAATGAAATAGGAAACAAAGGAAAAAGCTGAAAGGAAATGAGTTCAGTCTCCTGCCATTTCCACCTGTAGCAGTTGACTTTAGTTTAGAACATGTTGAGCGCATTGAGATGCTCGGGTAGTAATTATGAGTAGGTGGTTGGGCATACAAGCCTGGAGTTTGAGTGGAATCTCGGACAGTCTTTATCTCAATGCCACTAGGAACCATGTGAGATCACCGAGAAAAAGGATTAAGAGGGAGGAGGATGGAGGATGCAAACACCCTATTTAAAATACTGATAAACAGGCAGCCCTGGTGGCCCAGTGATTTAGCACTGCCTTTGGCCTGGGGTGTGATTCCGGGGTCCCAGGATCGAGTCCCATATCAGGCTCCCTGCAGGGAGCCTCCTTCTCCCTCTGCCAGCGTCTCTGCCTCTCTCTTTCTCTCTTTTTCTCTGTCTCTCATGAATAAATAAATAAAATATTTAAAAAATAATAAAATAAAATATTGATAAAGGAAGAGGAGCCAGGGAAGCAGTGACCAGGCAGGTAGGAAGAAAATCAGTAGTGCTTCTGGACACTAGAGACGGGTCAGCAGTAAAAGCAGCATTGGGACCTTCATGAGAGCCAGACTGTGTGGATTAAGGAAACATGGAAAAGTGAGGAATGGGAGACATTGAGCACAGTCTTAAAATTTTTCTAATATGGGATCCCTGGGTGACTCAGTGGTTTAGCGCCGCCTTTGGCCCAGGGCGTGATCCTGGAGATCTAGGATCGAGTCCCCCGTCGGGCTCCCTGCGTGGAGCCTGCTTCTCCCTCTGCCTCTCTCTCTCTCTCTCTCTCTGTCTCTCATGAATAAATAAATAAAAATAAATAGATAAAAAGATAATGTAATGTGTTAAGGAATAGGAGGGATTAGAATTTTTTTTCAATTTCACATTTAAAATTTTACAGTTCAGCACAAAGATAGAAGAGGCATCCTAGGGATCCCTGGGTGGCACAGCGGTTTAGCGCCTGCCTTTGGCCCAGGGCGCGATCCTGGAGACTTGGGATCAAATCCCACTTCGGGCTCCCTGTGCATGAAGCCTGCTTCTCCCTCTGCCTATGTCTCTGCCTCTCTCCCTCTCTCTCACTGTGTGCCTATCATAAATTAAAAAAAAAAGAAGAAGAGGAGGAGGCAGCCTAACAGAATTTTGAGTCATCATACAAAATTTCTTAAGTGGTTCTCTGAGGAATCATCCTGACTTATACCATCCAGAGATCTTCCATGCCATCACCTTTTTTGTTTTGCCCTCCCCCGTCTTGGTAACAGCTCTGTGTTACGGGCAGACCGGGAGAGCCCCGGGAGTGTGGTTGGTAATGGTCAGAAGGCCACGCATTCCATCCACTTAGGAATCTCTTGAGAACGTCATGCTCTGCATTTGTGTTTATGGATATGTGCTTCAGTGCCAGTAGATAAAAGATGAAAATGTTTGTGTTTGTGCCTCTAGGCCTGGAATCACTTCTCTGACAATGAGGCAGAGCGGGTTAAAATGATGGAAGAAGTGGAAAAACTTTGTGATCGGCTTGAACTAGCAAGGTATAACTAAGTGCTGCTGAAGTCTTGCCGTGGGCTTAGGACACAGTTTCATCCCCTTTTTTCCTTTAGCTTACAGTGCTTGAATGAAACACTCACATCATCTACAAAGGAAGTAGGAAAGGCTGCTCTGGAAAAACAGGTAATAGAACACATCACTTCTACCTTTATTTAGCATTTAATTCTGTTCATAGTGTTGCTTTCGCCTTAGTATTTCCCCACCTAACATATAAATTACGAGTAACAGCAAAGAATCTTTTGTGTCCCCCAGTATGTTTTGCTTCCAGTAAGTGCTCTTGTTACTTTAACTGGATTTAGCTAGGAGTTGTTACCATGGATGGTGTTGGATTTGTGGTATCTAGCACATTATAGTTTTTTCAGTCATTGTTAGAAAAAGTAATGTTTTGATTTCTCCTTGAACATCTTTGTAGGACAGTAACATTTAGGACCAAAAGAAATCTTTGTTCTGTCTCGTGTTCACCTTTTATTTTACAGATGAGGAAACAGGCTCAGAAATTCAATTCAGTGTAACAAGTATTAGTACCTACAATATACAGCACTATGTGTAGGTTGTTTGGAGGAAAGCCTAGTGTTGTTGCTGTTCCAGAGGAGTTTAGGAAGTTACACTGAAGAGAAAAGGCCTGAGGACCAGAAGATGGAGGGTCTGCAGTAAATGCTGTAGGCTAAACAGGAAGTGCCCAGTGCAGGGCACAGTGGTCAGGCAAGGCTCGGTGAAGGGCTGGAGCCTGGCCTTTTTTTTTTTTTTTAAGATTTTATTTATTCATTCATGAGAGAGACACAGAGAGGTAGAGACACAGGCAGAGGGAGAAGCAGGCTCCCCACATGGAGCCCGATGTGGGACTCGATCCCAGGACCTTGGGACCACACCGTGAGCTGAAGGCAGACACTCAACCTCTGAGCTACCCAGGAGTCCCATTGATCCTGTCTTGAAGGATAGACAGTGCTAAGACGAAGGTCAGAGGGAAGCATGAACCGTACCATATAGGGTGGAGCAGGAAGGAGAAGTGAGAGATAAAGATGGTGAGGAAAAGTAGAGCCCAGTTAAGGTTTTTAATACCATGATAACTGTTTTCCATTACTGGAGATATTTGAGTAGCAAAGGGTTAATGTGCTATGAATCTGGTATTTCCTGGCAAGATGTGCCAGACAAGTGTGACTAGTTAAAAGACTCTCACTAGGACTTGGGCTGTGAGAGGTGAGGAGTCTGGAGCCACTGGCACTGGGTGACTGGTTCTGAGGAATGGACGGGGGAAATGAGTCCCAGATGACCCCAAGAGAGCTGTGGACAGAGGCAACAAGGCCCATTAAAGGTTTTATTACTTGTGCACATGTTTAAAGGTTGCCTGGACGTAACAGTGTAACGGGTGAAACGTCAAGATAAAACAGGCCACTTTCTATGTCATTACCTTTTCATAGAGAATAAATGAGGTTATCTTCTCAAACAATGGATATGAGCTTAAAGAGAGCTTTGAAATGACCCTTATGAGTGAATAACCCAGTGACTGTATACTTGACAAGTAGTGTCCAACGCAAGTAGAAGTCACACAACACGAACACAAGACAGGTCAAGTTGAGGTTGGTCCTTGGTTCCTCAAGCAGAGCTATGCAGCCTGGAAGCCCGAGTGAGGCAAAGCTCGAGTGAGAAGCTGATGGCCCGTCCCGGGGTTGGCTTGGGAGGCATGTAGGACGTTGTTAGGAGGGTACTGAGAAGTGAGAACCAGAGCCTAGCAAGATGTTTTAAGTCCCTGACTTACCTGTGGTATTTGTGTAGATAGAAGAAATAAATGAGCAGATTAGAAAAGAGAAAGAGGAAGCTGAGGCTCGAATGCGACAAGCATCCAAGAATGCAGAGAAATCAACTGGTGGAAGTGGAAATGGCAGTAAAAACTGGTCAGAAGATGATTTGCAATTACTAATTAAAGCTGTGAACCTCTTCCCTGCTGGAACAAATTCAAGGTACTGGTCTTAATGAAACTTCTTTTTCTTAAGTGATTTTATTTATTCATGAGAGAGAGCGCACAAGCAGGAGGGCCAGAGGGAGAAGCAGACTCCCACCGGCCTCCCTCAGCAGGGAGCCCACACAGGGCTCAATCCTGGAACCCTGGGAACATGACCTGAGCTGAAAGCAGATGTTTAACCGGCTGAGCCACCCAGGTGCCCCTGTTGACACTTCTCCTGAGCACCAACTGGAGCCTGGGGGAAATGCAGACAACACCCAAATAACATTGGTTACAGCAGAAACTTCCAGGGCTATGGTTGAGTCTAGACAGACCATGGTCCACTGAATTCATTGCCACAGTAAAAAGTGTGAAAAGCAGAGTACATTTTGAACCTGCAAGTTTTTGCAGTTTACTTCACCAATTTCTCAGGAAATTAAAGATTATGAGACATAAACCTTGACTCTTACATTGGCTTACTCCACCATGGCTAATACTGGGGACTAGGTTGTGTTCCAAAGTTAGTCTTAATCCTTCTTTCTTGCTTCCCCCCTCAAACTGGAACTTACTGCAAAGTCTGAGTTAGAACTTAAAAGAAGGGATGCCTGGGTGGCTCAGCAGTTGAGCATCTGCCTTCAGCCCAGGGTGTGATCCTGGGGTCCTGGGATCGAGTCCTGCATCCAGCTTCCTGCATGGAGCCTGCTTGTCCCTCTGCCTGTGTCTCTGCCTCTCTCTCATGAATAAATAAAATATTCATTTAAAAAAAAAAAACCCTCAAAAGAAGCCTTTGAGATCCAGCCTCCCTCTTTCTGTAGATGAGGAAACAGACTGTTTACAGAATTTGTGTCCAAATGGCATTACACACAGGTGTAGGATTTCGTTTCTCTTGGTTTGTACACAGGTATCAATAAGGTTTTTTTATAGACTTGAACCCAAGATTATATACAATTGGTTTAAACATATGAAAAGCAAAAGGTATTATAGTCCAGATGGTAATAATGAGACCACCAGTTTAAAGCTAATTCTGTATTAGATATCTGGGTCATTCTAAATTTTATTTGGGCATTTTTACCCTTTTACTTACTATATTGATGTCTCTAGATGGGAAGTTATCGCTAATTATATGAACATACACTCTTCTTCTGGAGTCAAGAGAACTGCCAAAGATGTTATTGGCAAAGCAAAGAGTCTTCAAAAACTTGGTGAGGGAATCAATTTCTTTGCTACCTATAATACATATTTTTAAAATCTATGCAATTTAATGAAAGACTAAATGAGAACTGTAATTTTCATGTTTCAGACCCTCATCAAAAAGATGACATAAACAAAAAGGCTTTTGATAAATTTAAAAAAGAGCATGGAGTGGTGCCTCAAGCCGACAATGCAACACCTTCAGAACGATTTGAAGGTAATGGTTTTTCTTTAGAAAATGCTAGCCATGTGCTCACACTGTGATAGGACAAGAAAGACCTAGGAATACCTAGAAAATAAAGTGTTTTGAAGACTAGAACATGGAAAGCAAGCATATCTAGGACATTCACAGATTGACTTCACCCAACACCACTGTGAACTGCAGTTCTTCCATTTCAGATGCGTTAGCGGAGGGGCTGGGTTTGTCTAACAAATTTTGCTAATCAGTATTAAAGGATATTTAGGGGGCCAGCTGAAATTTGACTAAGGTCTACAGACTAGATAATAGTATTTTATCAAGGTTAATTTCCAGACTTTGAAAAATACCCTATAATTAAGGAAATGTTCTTGTTTTTAAGGAAAAATGAGGGAGTAAAGGGCATCATGTCTACAACTTAACATGGTTCAGAATAAATTACATCTGTTAATATAGAAAGCAAGCATGGTAAAGATATGTTCAGATTTGGGGAATCTGAACATGTACAGGTATTATTTCAAAATTAAACTTAGTTAAAAACTGTTAGGGTGCTGACGTCTCGGTTGTTATAGCTAATTTGATTGCCTTGGACTAGTGTGCTTCAAACTGTAAATTATGGCCCATAGGTGGGTCACAAATAGCAAATACCAGAGTGCATTCATTAGACCTTATTTTAAAAAGTGGGCATTATTTGTAAAACTTTTGTCCATATTTTTACATGTGCATTTAGGGTGTGTGACTCTTTTCTGTGAGTAGTAACAAAAATGTTGTAGAAAGTTCTATTTCACTTGCTACATTTGTGAGCCACCAATCTCTCCCCCCCCCCCCCCCCCCAAACTAATCTTGGGATATGCTTTCCAGGTCAGTTCCAAATATGTTTCAGCATTAACTAACTCTATGTGATAACCTATCCCTGTCCTCTAAGTCCCACTTTTCCTGTATTCTTAATCTGGTACTATCCCAAAATTTCAGTATTAAAGAGGCTTATTTTGTATTAAAGAAAAAAAAAATCACACTGTGATTGCAAAAATCAGTGTTTTTCGGGGGTTTTTTTTTTGGTGTAGGCTGGGCATTATTTAGGCGGTTTTAAGGTAAGTCACAAAGGGAAGTTCCAGAACACGTGGAGGGCACTCTAAAGGGGGTTTTCCTGCTTCCTGTGTCCTCTAGTCTTTGTTCTGAGAGAGGAAATGAGTTCAATCTGTGGTGTTAAATGTGGGCCTGAGACCAATGAAAAGAAATTCCACAAAGGGCTTCCTGGAATTTAAAAGCTGACTTCAGCTTTTTAACAATTTAGCATTTTCATTTTCCTACAGAAATGTGATATGTAATTCATCCTTAGGAAGACCTACATTTTCTGATACCTGTAGGTCTTGTCAAGCACAAAGAGGTTAGTTTAGTAGAAGTGCTTATTAGCGTTAGCTCCAAAAGAACTTGGTGGATGGATGTGTTGAAAATGCCACACTGGAACACAGAATCTAATGCCCTGGAGCACTGAAGCCTTGGGCGTTTAGATTAATTTTGCTAGGCTCTTTCCTCCAGTATAAAAAGCGAATGTTTTTCAGGGTCTCACCCACCTAAAGTTTGAGGCAGCTCTTGTATGACTTGTGCTTTTGTTTTTGAACCAGTCTGATAGGATATTAGGTTGTAAGAGACCAGGAACATAAGGCAGATATTTGAGATATTTTAGGGAATGTGAGCTATCCTAAAAGTTTCTTCAAAATCACCACAGATTTGAATAGATACCTGTGCACCAGAAGACTCCCCTGGGAAGGTGCTGCAACAGAATTTTCTATCAAAATAAGAGGTTTCAGGAGATCCCGGAGTGGCTCAGCGGTTTAGCGCCTGCCTTTGGCACAGGGCACGATCCTGGAGTCCCGGGATCAAGTCCCGCGTCTAGCTCCCGGCATGGAGCCTGCTTCTCCCTCCTCCTATGTCTCTGCCTCTCTCTCCCTTTCTATGTCTATCATAAATAAATCTTAAAAAAAAAATTTTTTTTTTTTTAAGTAAGTGGACTGGCTTCTCTGTACCACTTTCTTTAAAAAAATAAATTTTTCTTGAACAGGCCCGTGCACAGATTTCACCCCCTGGACAACGGAAGAACAGAAGCTTTTGGAACAGGCTTTAAAAACGTACCCAGTAAATACACCTGAAAGATGGGAAAAAATAGCAGAATCAGTGCCTGGCAGGACAAAGAAGGACTGCATGAAGCGATATAAGGTGATCGACTTTTCAGAGCTTATGGATTCAATTCCATTACCACTTAAATTATATTCCAAAGAAAGGACAAACCTTGAAGCTTTCTAGCTCTGGCAGTTAGTAAAAATAAGCTTTTTCATTGGTGTCTTAATTACAGATTTACCCAATGAGAATGTTTTACATAATAGTACCAAAGCAAATATTAGGAAAGTATGCAAATTCTGACAATGTCTTAAACTAACACCTTTCTCCCCTCTTAGGAACTTGTCGAGATGGTAAAAGCAAAGAAAGCTGCTCAAGAGCAAGTGCTGAATGCAAGTAGAGCCAAGAAATGACTTATGACAATCTTTGTTGTGTGTGCATTTTTATAATAAAACTGAAAATATTGTACAAATTTTCATTCTTAAGATTATAGTGATGATTTGAAAGTGTGATGTACCATTCACTGTGGTGGTCTTATCCTTCCAAAGTCTGATGCAGTAGTTGTTCACTCAAATTTCCCAGTACATGTTTTTATTTTTTTCTTTAGGGACTGGTAGCTTAAAACTTGCAGATCAGTTAGCTTTATAAATAGACATGTCCAAAATATTTTGAGTAGGAGCATTTTAATCACGAAGCCAGCACATGTTCCTGCGAATCTGGTTAAAGTCTGGCAGTTGTTCAATGGGACCTAAGGATTAAAAGAAGACAAAGTAAATAAAAGACCAGTACTTAGGCACTCTGTGCGGAGAGAACAGGAGCCAGGCTTACCGACAGCAGCAAGAGCTGGACTCTTATCATAAATATATTTGGTGCACACTTCTTGAATTGTCTCAGCATTTACAGCCTGAAATAGAGAAGATACCGGCATTCAGAGTTTTTTATGATAAAGACAAAGTCTATACCTGGAACTTTTTAGAACTAAAGCAGGGATTTAAGATACATACTTTTCAGCTTTTGTAACAAGGAACTTTTCTACAAGCCCCTATATAGTATCTAGAGACTACTCACATCAATTCTTGCTTCAAGCTCAGGGATGGGAATTCTTCTGTTATAGCATAACATTTGCCTACCAATATCTTCACAGATTGGAGTGGAACCTGTTTTTAAAAACAGAAGGAAAAACTAAATATTGGAATACAGATCAACCATATGAGAACAGAATTAGGTCTTTATTCTTACCATCAAGCTGCAACAACATGTTTGTTTTCAGAAGGTTTTTGGCTCGTGCAACTTCACTTTCAGTTATACTTGTACAGAGTCGCATCCTAAAACCATTCGGAAAAATCAGAATGTCAAGTAGTTTGAAAATGTTATGTGCTTTTTAAATTAATGACTTAAAGATATGATGCTGTAGTCCACATCCTATACCAAGACATAGAAGTGATTAGGACTTCAACTCAGTAGCTACACACAAGCTAAAATATCATGGATTCTTTTCCCAGGATCATTAATCTCTCAACATTTCAATATAACATGAAAATAGGCTGACCACATTTTGAGACTTCCCCAATCCCCATGCTAGGATCTGACATGCTAGAGGATGGGTCTGGAGGCCACTAGTTTCTCAAAGGAATCCAGCTGAATCTAACAATTAACCCAGTTGATGAGATTTAGAGACCTGTAAGCCATTTCAGAATGGTGGAGGAGAGGAACCAGAGCTAAGAAAAAATTTTCCAAGCAACATCAGACTTTCTGTCTCTGTCTCAAGGCACTAGTTCAGAGTAAAACAATACATTTTTCTTTTAGCAATGACAACTTTGGATTCATTTGCATAACACCACCTTTCCAAGACAGATAACTTATAGACATACTTTCCAAACAAACTTTTAGGATCTCCTTTCTTAAGTAATCTGTTTGTTAAGGATTAAGAATTTCCTCTAGTTAAGAAGTCTGCTACACATGAGACTTAGATCTTTAAAAACCTGGCAAACACTGCTATTCTTTGGTCTTATTCTCTTGATTAAATGCTGACATCAAAACCAATCACCGTGTGAGGCAGAAACTAGTTTAAAAGTGTGAATTCTAAGCAAGATTCATTTTCTCACCATTCTTTTTGAACAACATGTAGCATGTCCGCAATGGTGGCTGGTTCACAAACCATATAGATTCCCCATAATCCTGTATCTGTGTAGGAAGTGTTGAAGGATTGGAAGCTATGACAGAGGTTGCCATGACAGGTGAGTTGGGCCAGCTTGCTAGACAGATTCTGTAAGGAAAAAAGTTGTCCAAGACATCTATAGGTATATGTGCCCAAATTACCAGAAAGAAAAATGAGTCCTATGGCAAATAGTGAATGCCCCCCAGAGACTGAGTTTATCTAGCAACATCTCAACAAGAACTTAAAATTCAAGGAAACTAAGTCCTCAGAAAGTCACGATGTAAAAGCAGTGAAATCTTGTAATTAACATAGTAGCCCCACCACTTCTAAGGTAATTCACTGCTGTTATCAACCCAATTTGCAGGGCTCTCGGCTGTGTATGCTTCAAGATTTGAAAATCTATTACACGTGAAGCCTAAGATATTTATATGAAATATTTTCTGCTGAAATCTTGAGTACAAACATACTTTGTATTCTGAATTTTAGAAGAGTTACAAAAATAGTACAAGAAATTCCCTTTATCCAAATTCCCTAAGAACTGTTATTTCACCATGTTTATCATGAACAAATTTTCTCAGCTGTTTGAGAGTACAGAGATCTGATTTTTTACCCTTAAATGTTTTGTATACACATCTGAAAAACAAGGAAATTAGCCTCCATACAGAATATTAACATTGATATGATACTATTAGTGAATTCTATCCTTATTCAAATTTTACTACTTATCCAACTTACAAACTTTATTATATACACACAAAAAATTTTTTCTGGCCCAGAATAAAATCCAGGATCAGTTTATTTTTTCTGGTTTTTTTAATTTTTTTTAATAAATTTATTTTTTATTGGTGTTCAATTTGCCAACATACAGAATAACACCCAGTGCTCATCCCGTCAAGTGCCCCCCTCAGTGCCTGCCACCCAGTCACCCCCACCCCTAGTTCATTTCCCAGAGTTAGGAGTCTTTATGTTCTGTCTCCCTTTCTGATATTCAGGATCAGTTTATATTTTACAAGTCTAGTTACAGTAAAGTTCCACCTTGTCATTTATTATGGAAAATCATTTTTAAAGTAACTTACCATTCCTCCCCCAAAAGAACGGTCCCAGTTGCCAATGAGTGTGTTTGCAACCATGAGACAGATTGTATCTGGATGTGCCCAACCAACGGCCTCAACAGCTACTGCAAGATGTGCCAAAGGCATCTTGTCGTCCCTCACTCGAATCTAGTTAGGAAACGAAACAAAACTCTAGTTAAGCCTGCCACTGTGTAATAGGCTTAATGAGAAAGAGGATTTAATCATGCCACCACCATGTTACATTGAACAATCTAATCTGGAAAAATTTCTTGGGTTCTGGAAAGAACACCTCACCAAAAGGTCTCCAAATAAAATACTACAGCCAGCCACCAGAGGACTGATGACGTGGTCAAAAAGTATTAGGTTATTTCACTGGTAGAAATCAGCAGTATTCTAATACTGACATAACAGGCTTATTTTTGTGCCACTGATGCTACACAGCCCTGTGCCTCTGCCAACATCAGACCTCTCTCTCCATGTACTTTCAGTATCATCCCTAATGTGGCAAAGGAGGCCTCTGATGAGCTTCAGGCTACAGCTGACAAGTAGCCAATTCTCTGCGAGTTCTGTGTCTCCCAACTACTCACAGAAATATACTGTGGGCAGAACTTAACCAGAAGTAAACCCGAGATGAAAGTCAAAATTTGGGGCATTTTAAAAACATTTTTATACCTCACAATATATAAATGGGCATAGTGTCAAAGCACAAAAAGAAAACACAAAAAGAGCAAATTATAACATTTCTCTCAAAACCGTGCTTCCTTAGGAAAGAGAGGTGGTTCATAATATGGAATATAAGCACGTGAATACAACCTCTTCCCTTTTTAATTTAAGCCTCTGGTTTCCTCCATTTTACTCCTGTTAGAAACAAGCACATTTTGTATACTCATTCATAAATACAACACAAGAAACCCAAAGGGCTAAATATAAATACTAGCTAAGGAGGCTCGCCCTACCTCACTTCCTGTGAATTTGCAGGGAGGCAGAGCTGGTATTTCTCCTTTGTGTGTGGACAAAGAATCACCAAAATGAAATTTTGCTAACTCAAGCAGTTCATCATGGGAAACTCCTAAATTGAAGGAAAATATTTCATATATCTAGTAGCAACACAACCTAAAGCAGACAACTAACTGCCAAGCTTTGTTAGTAAGCTCAAGGTGGTATAATGTGGTTAAAGCCATTAAAGAGTAAGCTCACAGCACACTTTCCTTGCTATTATACGGGTAGGGGTTGCACAGCTTTCTCAGTCCGTAGAATAATTAACAGTTTTCATCAACATAAATTTACAGCTAAAGATGGTAAATACGACATTCCATACAAAATCATGTTAAGTTACTCAAAGTCCCAGAATGCAAAATAGCAAAAACACTTTTCAGTACTTTTTTTTTAAAGATTTATTTATTTATTTATTTATTCGTGATAGACACACACACACACAGAGAGAGAGAGAGAGGTAGAGACACAGGCAGAGGGAGAAGCAGGCTCCGTGCTGGGAGCCTGACGCGGGACTCGATCCCGGGGCTCCAGGATCGCGCCCTGGGCCAAAGGCAGGCACTAAACCGCCGAGCCACCCTGGGATCCCTCAGTACATTTTTTTTTAAGTGGAAAAGAATATGAGTGTTCTCTGAGCTCTGCTATCAGAATTCAGGAATAAAATAATTGCATCTAAATTTCTGAATAAATCCATAGCTATCCAAATATTCACGTTGGCCATCCAAAACTTGAGAAGAATAGGTTTTATATATATGACTATTCAAACTCATGACCCAAACAGTCAATGAAGGATTCTTAAACACAAAGACAGATTTAGAAAACAAATTTAGGTATGCAGCAAGTGCTTTAAAACATATTCCTCCAAGGGTTCTTCATAGGAAACATTCCTTTAGAATGTAAAAGCACAACTTACACCCGTATTTCCCAAACAAATCTGGTACAAAACAAGACTATGTATGATTGCATGTTTTCAGAAGCACTGTGTAGGAGAGCCACCCTGGCTATAATTCAGAGGGTGATGAAACAACAGGAAGACCCTGGTGTCCCAAGAATGACAAGCAGAGAGTGAAAAACCATGGACGTGCGCACAGTTCTCAGCACCTGACGACACAAACTTCCACTGTTTTACTAAGTTCACCTACAATCCTCCTGATTGGACATTTCAGGTACTCAGTTCCTGCTCCAAAACCTCTGCGTTTCCTTATCCATAACGCAGGGAGCCAGTAATTTTTTTTTTTTTAAACAAAGCTAGTTCTGGTCTTTTTCATTGAATTTAAGACGCAGTTGTTTATGAGGTTCATCATTTATGTACCAAGAAGATAGAATGCTGATAATTCACATAGGACAGGCCATTAACTATAAGATATCCCAACTCTAGCAATGTCAAAAAGAACCCATGAACTATGATAAAACCCGCTGTGTCCATATGCCACCAACAATGGCAGAGACATTCCAAACAGCACAGTGGTTGAGGCTTCCTCTGTCTTCCTGTTTCTCAGGCAGTTTCAACTATGGGCTCCACCCCCACGCCCCCACTCAGCACCAGCCATTTTTAGAATTCTCTTGAGATTCTCTTAAATTCTCTTGAGATAGAGGGAACTGCCTACTATTACAAAGGTCACATGATTTAGTTTCAGAGGCCAATGAATAACATGTTAGAGATATACTTAACCATCATTTTCATTTTCTCTATTATTCCCAAGTAATTAGCACAGAAATCTATCCAAGGCAACTAGAATTTTAATTTACTATCATTTCTAAAAAGAGAAATTAAATTTACACAAAAGAACAACGTCTATCTTTGTCTTGCCCTAAAAAGACCAAGAGTAAATAAACTGGAAACCAATAAAATATACTGTTTGCCTAAATTCAGACTGCCAGGAAATCCAGCAGAATCTAACAGGAATTTTCTTCCATCCACTGGCTTCAAAACACATCCCCAAGGAAGCCTTGTCCTAATGCCGTTTGCATGTTTGGGTTCCCATTAAACACTCTCATGGTTCCCTATAAACTTCCCTTTCTCAGTAATTACATCTACTGAGTGAATGAACAAATCAAAGGATGAACAACATACCCATTTCATGCCTGACCAAGGATGAAGTTGGTTCTCAATAATTTAAAATCTCAAGAGATTCCCAAACTCTAACACACCTTCTTGCAAATGCCATTAACTCCCAGTTTGTTCATCTGCCCCTTTCCTTGCAAGTAAATTCGATTCTGTGTGTACACCTACGTAAATTTTTCTATTAAAAAACTTCTACTGAAGAGAAGACAGGAAAAGTTGATTTCCAGTGCTCCACATTTCCTTTAAACAGCGTATCAAATAATTTGCTCGGTAAATAAAAAATCCCAAGACATATCCCAACAGGATCCAAGTAATAAGCACATCACTCTATGATTGTGTTTCAAACAGACAGAGGGACGCCTGGGTGGCTCAGCGGTTGGGTGCCTGCCTTTGGCTCAGGTCATGATCCCAGGCTGCGGGATCGAGTGCCACGTTGGGCTCCCTGTAAGGAGCCTGCTTCTCCCTCTGCCTGTGTCTATGCCCCCCCCTCTCTCTCTGTCTCTCATGAATAAATAAATAAATCTTTGAAACAGTAAGAAATAAAATAAAACATACAGAAATTTAAATCAACTAACCTCCAGCAGCAGCAAGTACTATTCTTGGCCCCTTATAATGTGTGGTTATATAATCCACCAAGTCCTTACGATTTATAGATCTGTAAATGGAGTAAGAATAGCAATATAAAAGGAAACTAAAAGGCACAGATCTTCACATAATACACCTCACATTAAATTGGCCCTTAAAGCCTCTAAGTTAAATGCAGTCAGAAATGAGATAAAGGTAACAAGTATCAGAACAAGTTCAACTTTTTTATATCAAAAAAAAAAACAAAAAAACAAAAAAAAATCCAATACCATCACTTGTTATTTCAGTAGTAATCATGAGCCCCTGATACCTGAGAGTTAGGTGGGGCTAAAATATAGCTAACTACAGTTTCATCTGGAGTATCGGGGAAGAAAAAAGTACATTTTGAAACACACAGTTTTTGAATGTTTCTGAATGTTCATTTTCAAAACTCAAATTTTTCTCCAAAAAAAAAAAAAAATCCTGAGAATTATACCTACTTGATATTTTCAGTTGGTCCCAAAATTGTCCGTCCAAGTGCAGTATTTTGATAAGCTGTGGCATGAAGATAATCAAAAACAACTTCCTGTAAATTGGTTTCAACTTCCTGCATCTCTCTAAGGATTACTCCACGTTCACGTTCAATCTCTGCTTCTCCCAATGTGCTGTTTTGTATTATATCAGCAAGAATTTCTACAGCTAATTGAAGATAAAACAAGAAACACCAAGAATCTTAATTTTCAATATTAAGATCTATTAAACTAGCATCAGAAACCACGACACTGATCATCCTTCGATTCTGACTAAATAATTAAACCACAAAGAAACAAATTTTTGTATACATTCAATATACCTACAAGGACACTATTAAAATTAAAAATATAAAACATAGGGCAGCCCGGGTGGCTCAGCGGTTTAGCGCCGCCTTCAGCCCAGGACATGATCCTGGAGACCCGGGATCAAGTTCCACATCGGGCTCCTTGCATGGAGCCTGCTTCTCCCTCTGCCTGTGTCTCTGCCTCTCTCACTCTCTCCCTCTCTGTGTCTCTCATTAATAATTAAATAAAATCTTAAAAAATTTTTTTTAAAATTTCTTTACTGCAAACTTTTGTTCCTTTTAAGTTCACTTTAAGGGGCCTTGTCTCAGAAGCAATTAGGTTACATTCCAACTATCATTAGTTACCTCTAGACTGCCCTATTTTGCCCATGAGGAAAAAAGACTGGCATACCAAAGTATGTTGGGGCAGAAATCATGACCAAAGGGAAAAAATTATCTGCAAAAATCAAATAAAAACCATCTGTCCAGACGAGAACCAGAGGCCATGATGGGTGCCCAAGAGCCCAAAGACATGGGAGGACAAGGAATCCTGTGTGAAGACTCTTATTTTATGTAGGATTGGTAGTCTGGACTGGTATTTGTTCAAGTGGGAGTTCAAATTCCCTGGAATTTGTTTTAATCAGAATCTTTTTAACATATGTTTAATATTCTTTGTGTTTAGTACATGTATTTAATCTGTAAATATACCTATCCTGACATATAACCAAATCTCTTACCGACAAGGATGGGTGATCATGGACATTTGGGAGAGCCTTAGTCTGAATATCTTGTTATGACCTCATACACCAGGCTTCACCCAACAGAGGGGATAAAAACCGTAAGCAAACCCCCTGAAAGAGCTACTTCAAAGAGCACTTCCAATCAAGAAGATTCCTGGCTTTTCCACTGCACTGGCAGGGGCTCTGTCCTTCCCAACCGAAAGCCAGGAGGAAAAAAGTGGTTTCTCCCTTGTCTTGTCCTCTCTCTAGCCCTCTTTTTTTGCTTTCCCTGCTGTTTCCTGTGTAAAAAGAGAGGGATGAGCTAGAATAAACAACCCTTTAGAGCAGCCTGGTCTACCCTCTGTTGTTAATCCCTAACTAGTCCTGGAGTAAAACATTTCTGAGGAAATCATTAAGAACCTTACCAATTTTTTACAAGTCAAACCAACACATGCTCCCCACTATTGTCATTTAATTGATTATAATGCAAGTCAGACTACCATGTTATAAAATTTTATATATTAAACTTGTTATAAAATTTGTTATAAAATTGTTATTATAAAAACATGTTATAAAATTTTTATTTTATTTACTTGCAGGTGGTAGTTTGTTTTTATATAGAACAGGGAAATTAAAAAAAAAAAAAAAAAAAATGCTCCAGGGGTCCGTGGGTGGCTCAGCGGTTTGGCGCCTGCCTTTGGCCCAGGGCGCGATCCTGGAGCCCCAGGATCGAGTCCCACGTCGGGCTCCTGGCATGGAGCCTGCTTCTCCCTCCTCCTGTGTCTCTGCCTCTCTCTCTCTATCATAAGTAAATAAATATTTTTTAAAAAATGCTAATAGCCAGAGCAATTAGGCAAGAAAATGAAATAAAAGGTATCCAAATTAGAAACAATCAAAGCTGTCATAACATATATAGAAAACCCTAAAGTGATAGAGGGAACATTCCTCAACATCTTTTGCCCACAGCAAAATCATCCTCAATGGGGAAGCACTGGAAGCCTTTCCCCTAAGATCAGGAACAAGACAGGGATGTCCACTCTCACCACTGCTATTCAACATAGTACTGGAAGTCCTAGCCTCAGCAATCAGACAACAAAAAGACATTAAAGGCATTCAAATTGGCAAAGAAGAAGTCAAATGATATCAAATAGTTGTAGGTTGCAAGACTCGTACAAACCAGGCTCTTAGAAGAAGTCAAACTCTCCCTCTTCGCCGATGACATGATACTCTACATAAAAAACCCAAAAGCCTCCACCCCAAGATTGCTAGAACTCATACAGCAATTTGGTAGTGTGGCAGGATACAAAATCAATGCCCATAAGTCAGCGGCATTTCTATACACTAACAATGAGACTGAAGAAAGAGAAATTCAGGAGTCAATCCCATTTACAATTGCACCCAAAAGCCTAAGATACCTAGGAATAAACCTAACCAAGGCGGTGAAGGATCTATACCCTAAAAACTATAGAACACTTCTGAAAGAAATTGAGGAAGACAAAAAGAGATGGAAAAATATTCCATGCTCATGGATTGGCAGAATTAATATTGTGAAAATGTCAATGTTACCTAGGGCAATTTACACGTTTAATGCAATCCCTATCAAAATACCATGGACTTTCTTCAGAGAGTTAGAACAAATTATATTAAGATTTGTGTGGAATCAGAAAAGACCCCGAATAGCCAGGGGAATTTTAAAAAAGAAAACCTTAGCTGGGGGCATCACAACGCCAGATTTCAGGTTGTACTACAAAGCTGTGGTCATCAAGACAGTGTGGTACTGGCACAAAAACAGACACATAGATCAGTGGAACAGAATAGAGAAGCCAGAAGTGGACCCTGAACTTTATGGTCAACTAATATTCGATAAAGGAGGAAAGACTATCCCTTGGAAGAAAGACAGTCTCAGGCTACCTGGGTGGCTCAGTGGTTGAGCGTCTGCCTTTGACCCAGGGTGTGATTCCAGAGTTCTGGGGTTGAGTCCCAGATCAGGATCTCTGCAAGGAGCCTGCCTATGTCTCTACCTTCTCTCTGTGTCTCTCATGAATGAATAAATAAAATCTTAAAAAAAAAAAAAAAAAGACAGTCTCTTCAATAAATGGTGCTGGGAAAATTGGACATCCACATGCAGAAGAATGAAACTAGACCACTCTCTTTCACGAGACACAAAGATAAACTCAAAATGGATGAAACATCTAAATGTGAGACAAGATTCCATCAAAATCATAGAGGAGAACACAGGCAACACCCTTTTTGAACTCGGCCACAGTAACTTCTTGCAAGATACACCCACAAAGGCAAAAGAAACAAAAGCAAAAATGAACTATTGGGACTTCATCAAGATAAGAAGCTTCTGCACAGCAAAAGAAACAGTCAACAAAACTAAAAGACAACCTACAGAATGGGAGAAGATATCTGCAAATGACCTGTCAGATAAAGGGCTAGTATCCAAGATCTTATTAAACTCAACACCAAAGAAACAAACAATCCAATCAGGAAATGGGCAAAAGACACGAAGAGAAATCTCACAGAGGAAGACATAGACATGGCCAACACACACATGAGAAAATGCTCTGCATCACTTGCCATCAGGGAAATACAAATCAGAACCACAATGAGATCCCACCTCACACCAGTGAGAATGGGAAAAATTAACAACGCAGGAAACCACAAATGTTGGAGAGGATGCGGAGAAAAGGGAACCCTCTTACACTGTTGGTGGGAATGTGAAATGGTGCAGCCACTCTGGAAAACTGTGTGGAGGTTCCTCAAAGAGTTAAAAATAGACCTGCCCTACCACCCAGCAATTGCACTGTTGGGGATTTACCCCAAAGATACGGATGCAATGAAACGCTGGGACACCTGCACCCCGATGTTTCTAGCAGTAATGTCCACAACAGCCAAACTGTGGAAGGAGCCTCGGTGTCCATCAAAAGATGAATGGATAAAGAAGATGTGGTTTATGTATACAATGGAATATTCCTCAGCCATTAGAAACGACAAATACCCACCATTTGCTTCAACGTGGATGGAGCTGGAGGGTATTATGCTGAGTGAAGTAAGTCAATCGGACAAGGACAAACATTATATGTTCTCATTCATTTGGGGAATATAAATAATAGTGAAAGGGAATATAAGAGAAGGGAGAAGAAATGTGTGGGAAATATCAGAAAGGGAGACAGAACATAAAGACTCCTAACTCTGGGAAACGAACTAGGGGTGGTGGAAGGGGAGGAGGGAGGGCGGTGGGGGTGACTGGGTGACGGGCACTGACGGGGGGCACTTGACGGGATGAGCACTGGGTGTTATTCTGTATGTTGGTAAATTGAACACCAATAAAAAATAAATTAATTTAAAAAATAATTTAAAAAAATAATAAAATAAAATAAAAAATAAAAAATAAAATAAAAAGAAAACCCTAAAGATTCCATCAAAACAAAAAAAAAAAAAAAAACTTCAGAATAAATCCAGTAAAGTTGCAGGATGCAAAATCAAAGTATAAAAACCTGTTGCATTTCTTTTTTTTTTTTTTTAAGATGTATTTATTTATTCAGTCAGAGACAGCGAGAGAGAGGCAGAGACACAGGCAGAGGGAGAAGCAAGCTCCATGCAGGAAGCCCAATGTGGGACTCGATCCCGGGTCTCCAGGATCACACCCCGGGCTGCAGGCAGCGCTAAACCGCTGCGCCACCAGGGCTGCCCCACCTGTTGCATTTCTATACAATAATAACGAACTAGCAGAAAGAAAAACTAATAAGAAAACAATCTCATTTACAACTGCATCCAAAAGAAATACCTAGGATTAAACTTATAAAGGAGGTAAGAGACCTAAACTCTGAATATTACAAGACATTAAGGAAAGAAACTGAAGATGACACAAGTAAATGGAAAGCTCTTCCATTGGGATTGGGAGAATATTCAAATGCCCATCACTAACCCAAGCAATCTACAGATTCAATGCAATCCCTACCAAAATTCCAGTGGCACTTTTCACAGGATTAAAACAAAGAATCCTAAAATTTGTATCAAACCACAAAATGTCCCAAAGAGCCAAAGCTATCTTGAGAAAGAACAAAGCTGGAGACATCATACTCCCTTCCCTTCAAACTCTATTACAAAGCTACAGTAATCAAAACAGTATATATTGGCACAGAAATAGATACACAGAAGAATATAACAGAACAGAGAACCCAGAAATGAACCCACACATGTATGGTCAATTAATTTACAACAATGGAATCAAGAATATGCACAGGAAAAGGACAGTTTCTTCAATAAATGCTGCTGGGAAACTGGAGAACCACATCCAAAAGAATGAAACTATCATTATCTAACACACTATACAAAAACTAACTAAAAATGGGTTAAAGGCTTGAACATTAAGATCTGAAACCATACAACTGCTAGAAGAAAACATAGGCAGTAAAGTACCTTGACAGAGGTCTTAGCGATTTATTTTTATTTTTTCTTGAAACTGACAACAAAATAAACAAGTGGGACTACATCACACTAAAAAACTTCTGCACAGCAAAGGAAATCATCAACAAACTGCAAAAGCATTAAAACTGTTTCACTACACACATAAGGATCTGGAAAAAGCATTTTTGAATCAAGTGCTAGAGCCTGGTTTGTACAAGTCTTGCAACTTACAACTATTTGATATCATTTGTCATACTTAGAGAATAAAAATAAAAAATAGGTGCCCCCTCACCCAGAATTTGATTTTTTTTTCACATTTCTAAGGGTTACTCTTTCACAACAGACATAGTAAAAACAGTACTAGATTATTTTTGAACCTGTGGAAATTACCTATCTGCAGTATACATAGTAACAATACCTCTTGGCAAATCCTTAGAGAATGCTTTGGCATAATACACAGTCTGCTCTCTGGAAGTATAGGCATTGAGATGAGCACCCATGTTTTCAATCTCAAGTTCCAGATCTAATTGAGATCTCTTTTTAGTGCCCTGAAACAAAGAAGAAAACGAAAATTATGATACCTTACTTTTTTTCTCACCTATCTAAGCACTTCAGACAATGAATTTGAGGACATAAGCATCGTCAGTTTCATGCAAGGACCGAATTTGATTCCTAAAATGCATCGGGCCTCAAAAACAATGGTATACTTTCAGATAACCCTTACATGCCAAGAGAAAATCCTTGTTTCAACTCTACAAAGCAAATTTCAGTAATTATTTCAGGTAATTATCCTGGAGGAAAAAAAAGATTAAATACATAAAATATACTATACTATTAGGGGTGCTTGGGTGGCTCAGTCCATTGAGCATCGGACTTCATTTCAGTTCAGGTCACGATTTCAGGGTCATGAGATCAAGCCCTGTGTGGGGCTCTGCGCTCAGCGGGGAGTCTGCTGGAGATTCTCTCCCTTTGCCCCTCCTGACCCCAGGTGCACACGTGCATTCTCCCTCTCAAATAAATCTAAAAAAAAATACATATGTATACATACCAGGCTACTGAAGTAGTTCTCTTTGCCTCAGAATGAGATTTTGTGCTTGATGCCTCTTAAAGAAAATTCATAAAATCTTACAACTTGCCTTGAAAGCCATATGCTCCAAAAAGTGAGCAGTGCCATTATTCTTCTCATTTTCATATCGACTTCCGGCGTCAATCCAGAGCCCAACCTTAATGCAGTCAAGAAAAAATTAAATAAAACATCATTTTCTTTATTTGGGGGGGGGGGGGGGATGGAAGTGGAGAGAGAGGGCAGGCTCCTTCCTTTTATTGGCAAATGCTTTCCAGTCCTAACACTAAAGATTTTTTTACTTCAGTGGATTGACAACACATTCCAGGGGACGATGAGATTTAAAAATGTTGGTCTTTGGGCTTTTGCTGGAAGCTAAAGTTATCCACTTGCCAGTTTTACTGAGGACCCAGATTTGTAGCCCAACTTGTTAGTACAGCCAACGGACAACTACAGTTATAAAGAACATCAGGGACTGTCAGGAAATCTAGGTTCAAATCCTGGCTCTGTCATGTCTTAGCTCTGTGACCTTGGAAAAAACCATTTAACTTTGCTGAACTTGCCCCTCAATTGGGTGTGATGTGCCTACTACAAAGGACTGAAGATCAAACAGGACAATCTATGTAAGAACAGATGGCACAGAGCAGCCTAAAGGACCTGCTTCTTGGGCAGCCCAGGTGGACCGTGCCGCCTTCAGCCCAGGGCGTGATCCCGGGGTCCTGGGATCGAGTCCCACCACGACAGGCTCCCTGCAGGAGCCTCCTTCTCCCTCTGCCTGTGTCTCTGCCTCTTTCTTTGTCTCTCTCATGAATAAATAAAATCTTAAAAAATAACAGTAATAAAATAATGTGTTTCTTGGGACGCCTGGCTGGCTCAGTGCTTGAGCACCTGCCTTCAGCCCGGGGCCTGATCCTGGAGACCCGGGATCGAGTCCCGCGTCGGGCTCCCTGCAGGAGCCTCCTTCTCCCTCTGCCTGTGACTCTGCCTCTCTCTCTCTCTGCGTCTCTCATGAATCAATAAATAAAATCTTACAAAAGGAATCGACCTGCTGTCCCCAGGGGAGGGGTCGCCATCATCACGTACCGTGCACGTCGAGAGCCCAGAGTCCTCGGAGGCCACTCGGAGTCCATTGTCCAGACGCGTTACTCGCGTCTCAGGAACATTCAGAACCACCTGGGGAGCAGCCTGTGTACTTCTCCAGCGACTCCCTCCTAAACACAGCGACTGTTCGGGGGGGGTGGGAGGAGGCGAGGCCGTCACTGGCCCGACCCCGCGCGCCGCTCAGAACGCCAAGTCCGCCCCGGGGGCCCTCGTCTCTCCTCCACCCCCGCCGCTCGGGGCCTCGCTCCGCACTCCTGCAGCCCGCACCTGGCGCTCCTCCTGCCCAACCCTTAGGGGAAAACCAGAAAGGGCCCTCACGCGGAGGAAACCGCTTTTTATTTCAGCGCCTCCCCCAGAAACCTTTCCTATTCGGAGGGAGCCAAGGAGGCGCTGCGGGGCCGCGGCGGGGCCGGGAGGGGGGGTCGCCACGCGCGGAGCGGGCGCGGTTCCGGGCAAGCAGGGCGCCCTGGACACGCACGAGGGGAAGCGAGGCGGCGGCCCGCGGCCCTGGGGGAGCGAGCGGAGGCCCCGCGGCGGCGGGAGCTCAGCCTCGGGCTCAGAACCCCGCTCCGGCTCTGAAAGGCGGCCCCCGTGCCACCACCCGACCTTCAGGGCCGGCTCCCGCCCGACCGGGCCCCTCACCGGCAGGCCGCGCGCGGGCGGCACCCACACACGCGGAGGGCGGCTCGCCCTCCCGGCGGCGCCTCCGACCGCGCGCCTCTCCGCGAAGGCCCAGGGCCGCCGCCGCGCCGCGGAGAACAGCCGCCCCCGGGCCGCCGCCGCCACCGCCGCCGCCATCTCCGCTCGGGACCGCAAGGGGGATGTGCTTCCGGGGTCGTGACCCGAGGCCCGCGGCAGAGGCCCCGTCCCGTCTTCCGGCCGCGGCGGAAAGGACGCGCCCTGGAGCGCCCAGGGAGACGCGGAGCGGGGCCTGCAGCTGGGCTCCCGGTCCGAGCCGAGCGAGGTAGCGGGCGTGCGGGAGCCCCTGTGGCGCGGGAGGCTCCGGGGCGGAGCAGCTCAAGGTCGCGCTGCGACCCATCGTCCCATCGGCCGTGGACTTGGCTAAGCCCAGGGCAACCGACCCCAGACTCTGTCCCTAAGGAAGAGACACGGTGGTCGCGGCGGGAGGGTGGGTCGTCGACCTACTCCCCCTCTTCAGCCTTTTAGTCTGGTTCACTTCGTGCCACAGAGACTGCTCTTGCTGAGGCCACTGCTTGCTTCGCCGTGGAGGCTTCACGGACCTTGTCTCACGGCCCTAATGGTCGTAGATCTGAAGTTTTCCTCCTCCTTTTCATAGTTCCTTCTTCTTTACTTTCTCAGGCAGTTCTTTACTCACAGATCACTTAATGAAACTAAGTAATAAGCGCTGGGGCACTTGGGTGGCTTCTGCCTTTGGCCCAGGTCATGACCCCGGATCCTGGGATCCAGTCCCGCGTCGGGCTCCCTGCATGGGGCCTCCTTCTCCCTCTGCCTGTGTCTCTGCCTCTCTCTGTGTCTCTTATGAATGAATGAATGAATGAATGAATGAATGAATGAAAGCTTTAAAAAAAATAAAATAAGCACTCTTCTAACTGCTATTCTTATGCTCATTTTACAGATGTGGAAATTAAGGTAAAGTAAATGCCCTGAGGTCACCATGCCAACAAGAGGCAGTCTGGCAGCAAAGCCTGTGCTATTAAATTCTGAACACTTGGGATCCCTGGGTGGCGCAGCGGTTTGGCGCCTGCCTTTGGCCCAGGGCGCGATCCTGGAGACCCGGGATCGAATCCCACATCGGGCTCCCGGTGCATGGAGCCTGCTTCTCCCTCTGCCTGTGTCTCTGCCTCTCTCTCTCTCTCTCTGTGACTATCATAAATAAATTAAAAAAATAAAAAAAAAAATTCTGAACATTTTGCCCTGAAAGTTGGTGTTCTGCAGCCTGACGGACCTGGGCCTCTTCCGCACACTCTCCCCAACAGTTTCTTCTCCCACAGGACTTCCCAGTCTCTCCGGAGGCCTTTCCCCTGAGCGCCAGGCCCACCTCAGCATTCAATGATTAGAAAACTGCACCTGACTCCCCTACTGGCAGCTCAAGATCAATTTGTCCAAACTGCAGTTCCTCTATGTCCAATGCAAAACAGCCAAGGAGACTTCCGATCACGCAGACATCCACACCAAAAACCTGGATCCGAGCCTTACCACCTCTCTTTTCTCCTCTCTGCATCCAACTGACACAACCCTCTCCTGCCTCTTGAATCTGTTCCAGCCCAGTGGTCACAGTTTTTCAGATTGTTGCCCAAGGGATCTTTTTAGAATGCAACTTTTAGCACGACAGTCCTGTTATGAGAACTCCTCCAGTAACTCCATGGTCAGGATAAAGTGGAGGCTCCTTAGTATGGCAGATAGGGCCCTTCATGATCTGACTCCCACTTAGGTTTCTGGACTCCTCTCTCTCCACCTCCCCTCCGTGCTGTGATTCACAGATTCAGCCCACAGACTCTGTTACATAATAAGGACAGCCAAGGTTATTCCTTCATGTTTCTAAAACAAATGTGTGTTAACTGTTAATAAAGAAATACAAACATACAAATATATATACAAAAATATTTAGGTATAATCACAGGAAGCACCTGGGAAATTTAAGCCCATTTTCACTCAAAATTAATTTGGAATGTCAAGGAAAATGACAGAATGACCTCTTTTTCTCATAGAGGAAATGAGAAAACTGGTTTTTAAAATGGCCAGAAAGGGATCCCTGGGTGGTGCAGCGGTTTGGCGCCTGCCTTTGGCCCAGGGCGCGACCCTGGAGTACCCGGGATCGAATCCCACATCCGGCTCCCGGTGCATGGAGCCTGCTTCTCTCTCTGCCTCTCTCTCTCTCTCTGTGACTATCATAAATAAAAATTTAAAAAAAAAAAAGAACTTTAAAAAAATAAATAAATAAAATGGCCAGAAATTTTACTCTGGAAACAAACTGAGGATTGCTGGAGGAGAAGGGAGTGGGGGATGGGGTAACTGGGTGATGGGCATTTAGGAGGGAACTCGATGTGATGAGCACTGGGTGTTACATACAACTGATGAATCACTAAATTCTACCTCTGAAACTAATAATGCAGTATAGATTACTTGAATTTAAATAAAAATTTTAATTAAAAAATGGGCCAGAAGCAACATTTTCAGAACTCTGGAAATTAAACAAAAGCTTTTGGTAATCTAGGGAGCTTTCATTTACTAAAAACAGCTAAACCTCAAGAAGAGTAGCTTCATAGTGCTTTATTTTATCTGGAACCCCCTTCCCCTAATTTCACGGTATTATTAAAAATCCACATCTCAGAGCTCCTGAGGGGCTCAGCCAGTTTAGCATCCCTGCCACTCTCCAGATTTTGGCTCAGGTCTTGACCTCAGGCAGAGAGAGATCAAGCCCCCAACCCTTGGGCGTGGAGCCTGCTTAAGATTCTTGCCCTTCCTGTGTCCCTCCCCCCTCCTCTTCCCCTCAGTCCCCTTCCCTTGTGCGCATGCGCACAATTGTGTGCTCACATTCTCTGTCTTAAAAAAAAAAAAAGGAAAGAAAAAACCCACGTCCTACACCCAGCAGCCACCAGAGAAAGCAGAATTGGGTTGAAGCTCCTTCAAAGCCCCAAGCCCAGAGAACTGAAATTATTTGACCTATCCTGTGGTTCTTTTGAAGACCTCACTGCAAGTTTGCCTTTGTTTGACCTGACTCAAAACAAAAAGTCTTTTTCTGTAGGTGTGGGTGAAAATATGTAGAGGTAGTTATTTGTTATTTCACTTTGTAGCTACCTGGAGGTGGTAAAAAAAAAAAAAAAAAAAAAACAGCAGAGGCGAACAATAGCTACAAGAAAAAGCCTAAAACGGAAAGGTAAGGCCTGAGGGGCCTATAGAGGCTTTGAAAAACTCAGACACATACTGGAAACTCTTCACGACCATACACATGTGTATAATTGTATATGCAGCCCCAGGGCTGTGCGCCTGCCCAGGTAAGACCTGAGAAGGCCCTACACTCTCCTCCCTGGCTGAAGTTGAGGTTCTGTAAACAGGAAGTCAAGGTTAAGGCATAGTTGTCAACTACCTAGCTAAGTATTGATGGTATGGTATGCCTCAGGCAGGGCTCCTCAACAAAGACTGGGTGGGGGGCACCTGGCTGGCTCAGTCAGTAGAGCATGCAACTCTTGATCTTGAGCTCAAGAGGTTGAGTTCCACATTGAGTGTAGAGATTACTTATATACATAAACAAACAAACACCATGACTGGGAAAGTCATTGTTTCCAGGCATTTAGGAGGAATCTGTCCAATCATTACCTTACCAGTAAGCTAACCAGACTCCAGCAGTCACACAGGACTTTAAGGAATTCATCAGAAAAGCCACTAAGCAAACATACAAAAGCAAACAGCAATGACAAAGCTTGGGATGGGGTGGAATCGGATATTAGGATTGCCACACTGTATTTTATGTCTAGTTATCAACCAAAAATTACAAGATATGCAAAGAACTAAGAAAGTATGGTCAGGGATCCCTGGGTGGCGCAGCGGTTTGGCGCCTGCCTTTGGCCCAGGGCGTGATCCTGAAGACCCAGGATCGAATCCCACGTTGGGCTCCTGGTGCATGGAGCCTGCTTCTCCCTCTGCCTCTCTCTCTCTCTCTCTCTCTGTGTGACTATCATAAATAAATAAAAATTAAAAAAAAAAAAAAAAAAGAAAGTATGGTCATATTCAGGGGGAAAAAATCAATATAAAGTGTCCCCAAGGGTAGCCCGGGTGGCTCAGGGGTTTAGTGCCGCCTTCAGCCCAGGGTGTGATCCTGGAGACATGGGATCGAGTCCCCTGTTGGGCTCTCTGCATGGAGCCTGCTTCTCCCTCTGCCTGTGTCTCTGCCTCTCTCTCTCTCTCTCTCTCTGTGGTGTGTGTGTGTGTGTGTGTGTGTGTGTGTGTGTGTGTGTGTGTCTCATGAATAAATAAATCTTTAAAAAAATAAAGTGTCCCCAAGAAATGAACAAGGGGTAGTGGAAGGGGAGGTGGGCGGGGGGATGGAGTGACTGGGTGACGGGCACTGAGGGGGACACCTGACAGGATGAGCACTGGATATTATACTATATGTTGGCAAATCAAACTCCAATAAAAAATATACAAAAAGGGATCCCTGGGTGGCTCAGCGGTTTGGCGCCTGCCTTTGGCCCAGGGCGCGGTGAGCGGTCCTGGAGTCCCAGGATTGGGTCCCACGTCGGGCTCCCGGCATGGAGCCTGCTTCTCCCTCCTCCTGTGTCTCTGCCTCTCTCTCTCTCTCTCTCTCTGTCTATGATAAATAAATAAATCTTTAAAAAAATATATACAAAAAAAAAAGTGTCCCCAAGGAAGGCTAGACATTGGACTTAACAAAGACTTTTAAAATAAGCTATTTAGGGACATCTGGGTGGCTCAGTGGTTGAGTGTTTGCCTGCAGCTCAGGTCATGATCCCAGGGTCCTGATATCAAGTTGTGCATCAGGCTCCCTGCAGGGAGCCTACTTCTATAGCTGCCTATGTCTCTACCTCTCTCTGTGTGTCTCTGATGAATGAATGAATGAATGAATGAATGAATAAATAAAAGAAAGAAAGAAAGAAAGAAAGAAAGAAAGAAAGAAAGAAAGAAAGAAAGAAAGCTATTTAAAAATGTTCAGGGGATCCCTGGGTGGCTCAGTGGTTTAGCACCTGCCTTAGGCCCAGGGCGTGATCCTGGAGTCCGGGGATCGAGTCCCACGTTGGGCTCCCTGCAGGGAGCCTGCTTCTCCCTCTGCCTTTGTCTCTGCCTCTGTCTCTGTGTGTCTCTCATGAATAAATAAATAAATAATAAAATCTTTAAAAATAAATAAAAATAAAAATGTTCACCAAAAAATGTTCACAGAACTAAAGGAAATAATGAAAAAAAAAAAAAAACAACTAAAGGAAAGTAGGAGGATGACGGCTTATCAAATATAAAATATTAATAAAGAAATAGTTGTTATTATTTTTTTTAATCACAGTTCTTGGGATCCCTGGATGACTCAGAGGTTTAGCACCCACCCAGAGTGTGATCCTGGAGTCCCGCGATCAAGTCCCACATCGGGCTCCCTGCACAGGGCCTGCTTCTCCCTCTGCCTGTGTCTCTGCTTCTCTCTCTCTCTCTCTCTCTCTGTCTCTCATGAATAAATAAATAAAATCTTCAAAAAACATCACAGTTCTGGAATTAAAAAATACAGTAACTGAAATGAAAAATTTACCGGAGGGATTCAACAGGAAGTGTGAACTGATGGAAGAAAGAATCAGAGAATTGAAGATAGGTCAACTGAGATTATCAGTCTGAAGAATTAAAAAAGAATTGAGCAAAGTCTCAGAATGCTGTAGGACCCTCAAGCCTACCAACATACACATACCAGGAATCCCAGAAGGAGAGGACAGAGAACGTTTTTTAGACATGACATCTAACACCCAAGCAGCCAAGAAAAAATCATAAATTGGACTTCAACAAATTAAAAACTTTTGTGCTTCACAGAATCAATGGAGGGACTAGAGAAGCAAGCTTGGAAAATGAGCAGGAACCAAAAAAGGCCAGGATGTCAAAGGCACTGCCATCACTGGGAGCATGGTCCTTCCAATATTCTTAGGGTCTTAGGGTTATTTTTGCTGTACCTCTTTTCTTCACTACCCCTGCTCTCCCTTGAAAATCAAAGTCAACATCAAACACCAAGGAGATACCCTTTTACCTCTACCAGGATGGCTAAAATTAAAAAGACAATAAAAAGTGCTGGTGAGGATGTAGAGAAACTGGAATCCCTAGGCACTGCTATTGGGAATGAAAAATGGTACAGCCACTTTGGAAAACAATCTGGTGGTTGCTCAAAAAATTAAACAGAGTTACCATCTAACCCAGAAATTCTACTCCAAGGACTCATACACACTATCACATGGATGAACCTCAAAAACACTATGTTAAGTGAAAGAAGCAGTATATTCAATGATTATATGAAAGGCCACATTGTCTATGAAATGCCTAAAATAGGCAAATCTATAGAGAAATAAAGTACATTAGTGTTTGTTGAGGGTTGGGATTAATGGGAAGACTGGAGGTTGGCAGCTAATGGGTATAGGGTTTCTTTTTTGAGGTGATTAAAATATCATGGAATTAGGGGCACCTGCATGGCACAGTCAGTTAAGTGTCAGATTCTTGGCTTGAACTCAGGTCATGATCTCAGGGTCCTGAGATCAAGCCCCATGCTGGCTCTGGGTTCAGCACAGAGTCTGCCTGGGTCTTCCTACTCACCCCTGCCCCTCATGCTCATGCTCTCTCTCTCTCAAAATAAATACATCTTTACAATTAGTGGCACAACTCTATGAGTATACTGAGAGCCATTGAACTGTAAACTTTAAGTGGGTGAATTATATGATGTGTGAAATTATATCTCAGTAAAACTATTACCAAATATTGGACAAAGTATTCAAACAGATATTTTTCCAAAAAAGATATACAGACAATAAGCGCATGAAGATGCCATCAAAAAAATGTATATCAAAGCTCTAATAAGCTGCTGTTTCATACACACCAAGATGGTTATAATGAAAAAGACAGTAACAAGTGTTGATGAGAATATGGAGAAACTGCAGCCCTCAACATTGCTGGTTGAGGAATGTGAAATGGAATGTGAAATGGTACAACCACTATGGAAAACAGTTGGGCCATTCTTCAAAAAGTTAAACCTAGAGTTAATTCCACTCCTAGGTATATACCCCAGAAATGAAAACATGAGTCCACACAAAAAAATCATACAGAAATGTCCGTATGGCATTATTCATAATAGCCTAAAAGTGAAAGCAATTCAAATGTCCATTAACTGATGAACGGATAAACACAATGTGGTATATCTGTACAAATGGAATATTATGCAGTGACAAAAAGGAGCGAAGTATTGGGACATCTGGCTGGCTCGGTCAGTAGAAGGGACATGAGTTCAATCCCCACATTGGGCGTAGAGCTTACTTTAAAAAAAAAGAGAGAGTGAAGTACTGACACATGTTACAATATGAATGTTTGAAAACATCATGCTATGAGGGAAGCTAGCCATAAAAGGCCACATATTATATGTTTCATTTGTATGAAATGTCCAGAATAGGAAATCCAAAGAAACAGAAAGTAGATTCGTGTTTACTAGGGGCCAGGGGCAAGGAGGAATGAGGAATGACTACTAATGGTTATGGGTTTCATGAGGGATGATGAAAATTTTCTGGAAATAGTTAATGGTGATGGTTGTAGAGACTTTATGAATATACTAAAATCCATTGAATATTTCATTTTCAAAGGGCAAATTCTATAGTACATAAATTATATCTCAATTTAAAAAAATACCCCAAATCCTGCCATTCAAAAAGTATCACCAATAACATTAGGGTATAACATTCTAGATAACTTTTTATGTGTATGTGTAACTAGAAAGGTAAGAGGGTTAGACAGATGGATGGATGCATGGATGGGTGGATGGATGAGTACATAGCTGTGGTGATGGAATTCTCAATCAATAGTCTTTAAAAGAATGGGATAAAAGATATTTGTTAATGCTATGTCTATTACTAGTATCTGGGTATCTTCCTTTCATCCCCACTCCCCATCCTTTCCCACTCTATTCTTTAGGGAGCCAGCCTACAGACTGCTTGAATCATCGGGTTTTCAGGTGGGGTTAGCCAATGAAAGTCACAGCAGGATACAAAAGCCTGGAGAAGTGAGGTTCATCCCTCAGGTTCCTCCCTGGGACTCGATGCATCTATCTGCCAAGGGAACAGCCTCTTTTCCAGCCATCCTCTGCACTCTAGTAGTCTTTCCTTCTTCTTCTACCTTGGAGGCTAAATGGGGACAGGTCTCTACTAAGGCTAGTTCTGGAATACTGCACTTCCCCTTGTTGGTTTCTCTAAACACCATCCCTACCTTGTAAAAAGCCCCCTTGTTAAACTTTCTTCAAATTAAACCCATTTGGATAAGCTGGAAATGAGACTGGTTGAAAGTTTTAAATTTATGTTAATCAGTATTAGTGTGAATGAGCAGTAATAGGATGCCAATTGATTTCATAGCACTATAATTTGTCAGTATTTAATTTTAATTTAATAGAAGAAAACAAAAACTAAAATGAAATTGAAGGAATCATTGAACATCAAAGATTTCTTCACCACAAGAGACATTATTCCCCAAAAGCTACCTCTTTAGAGGTCAGGAGCTATTGTTTGTTTTTTTAAATATTTTACTTATTTATTCATGAGAGACACAGAGGAGAGGCAGAGACATAGGCAGAGGAAGAAGCAGACTACCTGTGGGGAGCCAGGTGTGGGACTCGATCCCGGACCCTGGGATCATGACCTGAGCCAAAGGCAGATGCTCAACCATTGAGCCACCCAGGCATCCCAGAAGCTATTGTTTAAAATGAAATATGAGGGCACCTAGCTCACCCAGTCAGTGGAGCATGCAACTTTTTTATACCTGAAAAATAATTTATCTGCCCAACTAATTTTTTGCAAAGACATACAAGTAATGCAATGGCTATAGGATAGCCTATCCACAAATAGTGCTGAAGCAATTGAATATTCCTCGGCCCCCTTCTTTCCAAAACGAACCTCAACCTAAGCTTCACACTCTCTATAAAAATTAATTCAAAATGAGTCAGAGACTTAAATATAAAACTATAAAATTTTTAGAAAAATGCATAGGATAAAATCTTCGGGATGGAAGGCTAAAGAAAGAGATTTTAGGCTTGGCACCAAAAGCATAATCCATAAAAGGAAAAACTGATAAATGGAATTTCATCAAAAGTAAGAACTTGGGGCAGCCCAGGGGGCTCAGCGGTTTAGCACCGCCTTCAGCCCAGGGCATGATTCTGGAGACCTGGGATCGGGTCCCATGTCAGGTCCCTGCATGGAGCCTGCTTCTCCCTCTGCCTGGGTCTCTGACCCTGTCTCTCTCTGTGTGTCTCTCACGAATAAATAAATAAAATCTTAAAAAAAAAAAAAAAAGTAAGAACTTTTTCTCTGCAAAAGACACTGCTAGAGGATGAAAAGACAAGCTATAGACAGAGAAAATAATTGCAAGCCATACATGCAACAAATGACTCATGTCTATGATACATAAATAACCCTCAAAATAGTAAAAAAAAAAAAAAAAATTTTAAACAAATAAACCAGTCCAATTAAGAATGGGCAAGAGGGGCAGCCCCGGTGGCGCAGCGGTTTGGCGCCGCCTGCAGCCTGGGGTGTGATCCTGGAGACCTGGGATCAAGTCCCATATCAGGCTCCCTGTGTGGAGCCTGCTTCTCCCTCTGCCTGTGTCTCTGCCTCTCTCTCTGTGTGTCTATGACTAAATAAATAAAATCTTAAAAAAAATAAATAAGAATGGGCAAGAGACATGAAGAGATATTTCACTGACAAAGAAATACAGACGGCAAATAAGCACATGAAATGATCGACATCATTAGCCATTAGAGAAATCTGAATTAAAATCATAATAGATCACTACACATATAGTCGAAAGGCTCAAGTAAAAAATAGCCTTAATATCATATTGTTGGTGAGGATGCAGAGAAACGAGGTTTCTCCTACAATCCTGGTGGAAATGTAAAATTCCAGAGTGGTACAGTCATTATGAAAAATAGCTCAGCAGGTTTTTTTTTTTTTTCAGCAGGTTTTTTTTTTTAAAATAAAATTAAATATATGTTTACCCAACAACCCAGCAATTGCACTCTTGGGCATTTATCCCAGAGAGATGAAAACATCTATGTGGTTATTAATAGCTCAAATCGCGATAGCCAAAAACTGGAAAGAACCCAGATGTCCTTCAACAGGTAAATGGTTAAATCATTAAATGGTTAAACAAAAGTGCACCCATACTATGAAATATCACTCAGCACTAAAAAGAAATGAACTTTTAAAAAAATATTTTATTTATTTGAGAGAGAACATGAATGGGGAGAAGCAGACTCCCCCCCACCCCCGCCTGAGCAAGGAGCCCAATGTGGGGCTCCCTGAGCTGAAGGCAGCCGACTGAGCCACCCAGGTGCCCCAAGAAATAAATTCTTGATAAACGCAGCAACATGCATGGACCTCAAAAGGATTACGCCAATCTTAAAAGTTATATACTATTTGATTCCATTTATGTAACATTCTTGAACAGACAAAATTATAGAGATAGAGAAGAGATTAGTGATTGCCAGGGTGTGAGGTAGGGAGGGGAGGAGGGCGGAGAGAAGAGTGAGGTAAGCATGGCCATTAAAGGGTAGCGTGAGCCACCTTGGAGGTGCTGAAACTATTCTCTATCTTGAATATGGTGATGGTGGCACGAATCTCTACACGTGATACAATTTCACAGGATACACACTAATGAATGCATGTAAACTGGCAAAATGAGAGGGCGAGTTACGGGAGTTATGTCCATGTCAGTCTCCTGGTTGGGGTGTAGTCAGGCAAGGTGGTACGATTGGGTCAAAATAGATGGAGGGTACATGAGATGTCTGGATTATTTCTAACAACCACATGTGAACCTACAATGATCTCAAAATAAGTTGAATCAGGGGCACCTGGGTGGCTCAGTGGATGAACATCTGCCTTTGGCTCAGGTCGTGACCCCGGGGTCCCAGGATCGAGTCCCACCTCGGGCTCCCTTTAGAGAGCCTGCTTCTCCCTCTGCCCGTGTCTCTGCCTCTCTCTCTCTGTGTCTGTCATGAATAAATAAATAAAATCTTTAAAAAAAAAAAAAAAAAAGTCGGGTCAAAAGAAAACCTGAAGTTACAATTCTAAAGAAATGCTTTTGTTAGGAGAGAGGACCGGCGTGGGAAGAGTGTGGCCTTTGACTGAGCAGCAGCCAGGGTCATGGCTTGCACAGGTGCACACACGCACACACGCACGGTCACACGGTTTCCTGTACAGACTGAAATAGGCAGGGAGATTCCGCATTGTTCATCCGGCCATAACTAACAAAGTAATAAAAGGAACCGCAAATGAATTGGAGCAAAAACATCTTTGCTGGTTCCCGCTGTGGCCTGTCCTGCAGGGGCCCCCTGGTGCGGAGCGAGCAATTAGCGAGCTGCTGGGGGCACAGTCTGGGGAGCCCCCTGCATCTGGACGCAGGGAGGTGTTTGGGCTTTGTTTCTTCTTGTTCCTAGTCTCTAAGGAGGCTGTGCCAAGGGGCAGTAGGCCCGAGAGGCATCATCACCATGGGAACTGAGGCCGCAGTGCAGCCCCCGCGTGTCTATTGTCAGCGTGGGGCTCGGCTCCTGCACTTCTCTGCGAACCGAATGTTCCTGAATGGAGCGTGGGTTTGTGGGCCTGTGCACCAAGGCACAAGGGCAGCTGGTGGGTCCTTGAGGACGAGGCAGGAGGTAACGCAGGGCGCCTTAGACAAGCAGCTTCACATCCTTCAAATGACCGGTTACTGCTTCTTAGCTAGGAATCAATTCTACTGGAGTGGAGGAAAAGAAAAGTTATTTCTGCAAAATCTGAACTCCCACCTACCCCCACCCAGGCCACCTTCTCTCTTCCCATGAACGGAGTCCAGCAGTTAGGTTGCCAGCAAACTCTGATTTTCTATCTTTCTCACTTGCATTTCCTCTTGGCCTAGATGACCTCAAATTATGAGGGGTTTTCCACACCCAGGGGTCTTCCTGGGATCAATTCAAATCAGGAATTGCCCGCATGTTTTGTTCTCCTCTTTGTTCATTCATTTTGCGCTCCTTGATTCACAGCAGATTGATGTATATTGAATGTTTCTGCCCCTGGTTTCTAAGCATTCCACAGCCTTCTAGGGGCTCTGTGTTTCCTGTAGTGGAGACTAACAGTGCCTTCTGGACACAGGTTTTGCTCCAGATGTCTCCAGTGGCACCCATAGGATAGACTTAAACTCACTAAATCTTCAAGAGAAGAGTCCAAGGGGGTTGACAAAGAGGGAAAGAGGAAGACACAGTCTAGGTTCTAATTTAATGTGGGAAGAGCTTCAATGACAATCTCCAAATTTGCAAGAATATCAAGTATCTAAAGCACCTGGGCCCCAAGATGTGCTGCTTCAGATCTGGGTATACGATTCATGCAAAAGTAGGTCAAACCTATTTATATCTTCTCAGTTTCCTGGTATCTGAGAAAAGACGAGAGTCAGAAGCTGTAGGGATGATGACTTGCCAGTTGACCTAGATCTCCAGGGGCAGCCAGGTGGCTCAGCGGTTGAGCATCTGCCTTTGACTCCGGTCGTGATCCCAGGGTCCTGGGATCGAGTCCCACACCGGGCTCCCCACAGGGACCCTGCTTCTCCCTCTTCCTATGTCTCTGTGTAGATGGATAAATACATAAAAATCTTTAAAATAAAACTAAAACCCTTAGATTTCCAGGGACACAAGATAGTCAAATCAGCTTGATTATCTACCTACCCGAATCTCCTGTGTGCACCCCTGCTTCTTACCCTTGGCTGATTTCACCAAATATGGGTAGAGATCTTGAAGTAGAAATTTAATGATAAAGGTATTTTTTTTTAATTCCTACAAATTGGGATCCCTGGATGGCTCAGCGGTTTAGCGCCACCTTCAGCCCAGGGCGTGATCCTGGAGACCCGGGATTGAGTCTCACGTCGGGCTCCCTGCATGGAGCCTGCTTCTCCCTCTGCCTGTGTCTGTGTCTCTGCCTCTGTCTCTCTCTCTCTCATGAATAAATAAATAAAATCTTTAAGAAAAAGTCCTACAAATCCCTAAGCTGGCATGAAACGTTCTTCTATAATTGATCTCTTTTGATTTTCCACATGTGGTAGCTGGAATTCTAAGATGACCCCCAGTGACCCGTACCCCCATATAATGCCTTCCCATGGAATCTCATTCCTGTGATTAGGTCTCATCATAGGGCCACGGTAAAGGGATCTTTCATGTGGAGTAAAAATACCTAATCAGCTGAGTTTAAGTTAATCAAACAGTCCTGGGGGGGTGGGGGTTACGTAGTCAGGTGAGCCCTTTCAAAGGGTCTAGAAGAGATTCTCCTGCTGGCCCTGGAGTAGCAAGCCACTAAAAGACGTGAAGTCTTCCGACAACCGTGTGAACTTGGAAGAAACCCCCCAAGTCTGCCGTGAGACCCCAGCCCTGCTTGACGCTGTGGTGACAGCCTTGTGAGACCCTGGAGAGGAAAACCCAGCTAAGCCTGGCTCAGCTCTGCGCCCAGGAAGCTGGGAGGCCACATGCGTGAAGTAAGCCGCTGAGTGTATGTGTGTGTGTGTGTGTGTGTGTGTGTGTGCGTGTGCTGCAGCAGTATTAAGCAAATGTGGCTTTTAATCTCCAGAGCTTGGCTGCTTTGTGGCCTTACTTCCATTGTCCGTTTTTTTCAGGATGCCTTACCAGCTAACAGACAGAAACAAAACAGAGGCCTGTGTTTTGCATATAAGAGATAAAAAGAGGGAAAATTTTATAAACAAAAATTTCTACCTCTATCTCCCATCAAGATATAGAACTTCCCTCACCACAGGCCATTCACTACCAAGTCCTGTTGATTCTACCTCTGAAATCATCCTGAGCCCTCTTTTCCTTTCCATCCCCCCCAAGCCCCATCACAGCCCAGACAACCACAAACCAGGCTCTTGCACGGCCCCCAGCATCTTCCCTTTGCTCTCACACCACGTTGTCTGCCAATCTGAAATGATAATAAAATACAGGGGAGGGGGCACCTGGTGGCTCAGTGGTTTAGCGCTGCCTTCGGCTCAGGTCATGATCCTGGGGTCCTGGGATCGAGTCCCACGTCGGGCTCCCTGCATGGAGCCTGCTTCTCCCTCTGCCTGTGTCTCTGCCTCTCTCTCTGTGTGTCTCTCATGAATAAATAAAAATTAAAAAAATATATGGGGAGGATTGTGTCTCTTGTTTTTTGAGAGAACATGCAAGGGTGGGGGCGGGACAGAGGGAGAGAGAGAATCTTACACAGGTTCCACACCCAGCCCAGAGCTCAAGGCAGGGCTCCTTCTCACAATCCTGACATCATGACCTGAGACGAAATCCCGAGTTGGACGCTCAATCGACTGAGCCACCCAGGTGCCCCATCCCTTCACTTCTTAAAACCCTTTGGTAGTTTCCTGTGGTCCTTAGGATAAAATAGGATAAAATCCAAAATGATCGAGGCTCTCCCTCAAGTAACCACGATCCACTTTTTCTCCCTTCACAACTCTCCCGCCCTGGAGATCTTCTGTTTCCCTTCATGCTCCTGCCGTCTCTGCAGCCTGGAGTCTCTTGCTGGCTAACTCCGACTCCTCTTCTGAGTCTTGGCTCAGAAATGACTTTGGAGGAGCCTCCCCAGACGCTCTGTTGCGGATGCTCCCGTGCCCTTTGCGGATGCTCCCGTGCCCTGCCCACCTCACCTGCACCTCACGGTGCTCCCAGGCCTCAGCCGCTGCACAGCTGCCCCTGCCCCAGAGCAGAGCCTTGGCCTGAGGGCACCGCCTCCTGGGAGATGCCTGGGAGGCTATTCTGGCCCCAGAGGACAACCTGGGCCAACTATCGATTGATAGGAGGTAGAATCCTTCAGCCCCCTTGCCTGTAAGTGGGACAGGGTTGGTTCTGCCGTTAATCGCCCAGAGCACTCAGTGACACCAGACTGAGGCTGGAGTTCTCCTGAAACCCCCAATTACCCAGATTCTCCCCTTGCACTCAGGCTTCTCCTGTGAGCACTCCCTCAATGAATGACTTGCACAAGCATCCCCACCCCCTGACTCTGCTTCTAGAGAACCTGCTGTAAGAGGCCCCCAATGGAAATGGCCTTCTCCACGACCACCTACATAGACCCTCTTTGCCTTCATCGCCCCATATAAGAATAGTAACTTTATATTTGTTTGTGGGTTTATTCATTTTGTGTCCCTTTTAGCCGTGAGCCCCATGAGTGGCTGGTGGGGGGACCCGCCTGTTTCATTCACCTCTGTATCCCCAGCAGTGGCACCTGGCTCCTGTATCCTGGGGGAGCTAATAAGTCGAATGGATGAATGAGGGAGCTAATAAGTATCCTGGGGGAGCTAATAAGTCAAATGGATGAATGAGGGGGTGACTTTGGGGTTTTTCTCTCAAGCTGAGCATGACCGGCGGTGGATCTAAGGCTCACGTTGTGTCTTGGACCATGACTGGCAAGTTACGTGTTTATAAGTGGAAGCACTTAGAAAACCAGTTTTCATTAACTTAAGATTCTTGCCTCATGTGAAGAGGGAGGAGGAGGAGGAAGAAAAGGAGAAAATAGTATAGTCAAGTGGTAGTGTTTGTTTCTTCCCCTGGGAGTGTTGAGAAAACTGATGTTTGGGGGCACGAGGCCACTCACTCAGGACACAGAACAAGGGACAGTCTGCTTTGTGAATGGATTCCAGGGCTTTCGGCCTCTAACACACCTTTCTTTCCTACCTCATTTCCTTTCAAGCTACTGATTAAATGACCTTGAAGTACATCTAAGTAAAAGGCTTAAGGAGACTCCTTTGCTTGAGTTAATGCCAAAACTAGATAGAAGTCCTGGGATCCGGTTAGTCCTGTGAACTACCGTTAGTCGATCTGTTATTTTACGGAACGTCTATAATGTGTGGAGCATGGGTCTCCCCATGACTAACGGGGAAATTAATTGGAGATTTTGTTTCCTTATTTCTGGTTGTAATTGAATGCTCAATAAGTCCAGGCTGATGAGCTTGACAAGTCTGCTTTGTGTCTGGGATGGTCATCAGTGGATTTTTATTAACTCCTCATTTATTTTTCTTGGAGCACATTCACAAACCGTTTTTCAGTTTCTTCTGGCAATATCAGTGAAATTGGCAAGGCAGGTATAAATATCCCCATTTTATAGATGTGGAAACCAGAGCTCTAAGTGCTTGCCCAACTCCTATAATAAATGAGGAAGCAATCTGTGACCAGAAATTAAAGCTGTAACTTTTTTTTTTTTTTTAGATTTTATTTATTTATTCATGAGAAAGAGAGAGCGAGAGGCAGAGACACAGGCAGAGGGAGAAGCAGGCCCCATGCAGGGAGCCCGATGTGGGACTCGATCCTGGCACCCCAGGATCACACCCTGGGCCTAAGGGAGGCGCTCAACCACTGGGCCACCCAGGCATCCCAAGCTGTAACTTTAAATGCTGGGATCCTTTACTCCTCTGTGGACTGGGTGGAGGGTTGGAGGTATGTTCTGGGGTCCGATGGTCCCTCCCCCAGCAGCTCCTCTGAGTTGGTCAGGTTTGGTGGCACTGGGCTGTGGGTTGGAGGAGAGCTGTGCTTCTCGCCCTGTGCCCCTTAGAAAAGTAGTGCTGTGTTGACCAGGCGCTCTGCCCCTGCATCGACGTGAGCGTCTTCTCCCATCCTGGTAAGCTATTTGGTAGAATGTTCTCTATTTCAGTTATTTCTAGGAACTCTCTTCTTAAACCTGTCAAAATGCATGAACCAACAGCAAGCAAAGATGACAGGTTTGTTTTTTTTAAAAAGACTTATTTATTCATGAGAGACAGAGAGAGAGAGAGAGAGAGAGAGAGAGACAGAGGGAGAAGCAGGCTCCATGCGGAGAACTCGATGTGGGACTCGATCCTGCGTCTCCAGGATCAGCCCCAGGCTGAAGGCAGCGCTAAACCGCTGAGCCACCTGTGCCCGGACTTAAAGTTTTTAATTTTCATTCATTTATTGTTTTTTTTTTATTTTTTATTTATTTATGATAGTTACACACACAGAGAGAGAGAGAGGCAGAGACACAGGCAGAGGGAGAAGCAGGCTCCATGCACCGGGAGCCCGACGTGGGATTCGATCCCGGGTCTCCAGGATCGCGCCCTGGGCCAAAGGCAGGCGCCAAACCACTGCGCCACCCAGGGATCCCCATTTATTGTTTTAATACTTGCACATGGATCAAAATTCAAAAGGAAGTAAATACTGTGCCTCCACTTTACCCTGTGTCCTGGCCACGTCTCCCTTCCACAGAGACCACCTATGTCCCCCTTTCTCATTACTCCTTTGAGGCCTTGACCAGTGTACAAAAGCAACATACATACTCTTCTTTTTTCCCCCTCCCTTCTTTTTAGACAAACGGCAGCATATCATTTACAACTTTCAGCTCCTGTGTTTATTTTTTCATTTGAACTTTAATTTTTTTTCAAAGATTTTATTTATTTATGAGAGACCGAGAAGCAGAGGCATAGGTGGAGGGAGAGGCTGGCTCTATGGGGAGCCTGATGCAGGACTCGATCCCAGGACCTCTCGGAATCACGCCCCCGGCCGAAGGCAGACGTTCAAACACTGAGCCACCCAGGTGTCCCTGAGCTTTTATTTTTTTAAGTAATCCCTACACCCAATGGAAGGCTTGACCTTACAACCCTGAGATCAAGAGTCTTCTGCTTTTATCAACTAAGACAGCCCAGTGCCCCTTCAGCTCCTGATTTTTAAACCATAGAACTCCATGATCTCTCTATAGCACTATATAAAGATCTTTGTTTTATTTTATTTATTTTTATTTTTTATTTTTTTAAGATCTTTGTTTTAAACACACAACTACAGGGCAGCCCAGGTGGCTCAGCGGTTTATCGCCACCTTTGGCCCAGGGCATGATCGTAGGGACCTGGGATCTGTGTTCACTTTGGCAGCACATATGCTAGGGACCTGGGATCGAGTCCCTGGTCGGGCTCCCTGCGTGGAGCCTGCTTCTCCCTCTGCCTGTGTCTCTGCCTCTCTCTCTGTGTGTGTGTCTCTCATGAATAAATAAATAAAATCTTTAAATAAATAAATAAATACACAACTACAGAGGATTCCACCGAATTGAGGTCCCATTTATTTAACCAATCCCCAACTGGCAGAAATTTATTTCTAATTCTTGCTGTTACAAACCCCACTGTAGTAGATGAATGCAAAGAGGCATCGGTTTGCACATGTCTGTGAAACCTGAATGATCTCACTAGTCTGTCCTGGCCTAGGCTGGAGGTCCCTCTGGGACCCGGAATGATGCTTTATGCAGCTCTGAATTTACCTGCTTTTAGCGGGGTCGAGCACACGGTGGGCAGGCAGTTAAAGTTGATGGCACTAAATATATCGTACAGGAAATAAGCTGACCCCATGTGCTTGGCCACCTGCACACGTCTGAGAACCACTAGGCTCACAGATCTTTAGGGGTCTCTTGGGTTAGTCCATCCTCTGGCCTTCTCCACCCTGGTCTGTTCCCCCAGGCAGGAGCTGGGCCTTCTCAGCATGCCTGCGTCTGCTTTCCCTCGGCTCATCCACTGCGAGGCACCGCCAAGGGATGGAGACTGGGAGAGAGGGAAGGCGGGAGGCCTTTCCTGCTGCTTCCCGGCCTCAGCAGCTAAAGTTCCAACAGCGATGGTGTCTTCCTCTGGGTGGGACTACAGATCTCTCCATGGCTCCAGCTCTCCTGGTTCTCAGAACCATCTTCTGCATTCTCCCTTCAAGGCCCGGGTGGTAACAGCTCCACGATGAGCCCTGGGTGCTTCCTCAACACTTTTTGGATCCCTCAATGCTGCCCACATCCCTACATCTCACCTGGCCGTGAAGTGACCTTCAGGTACACCCTCTGCCTGCAATGCTGCCTTTCTGCCAAAACCCTCACTGATAAAGGGTCCCTTCCGACCCTGAGACTCAACCACCGTAAGTCTTGATGGAGGATTTTCTGGCTGTTTTTGAAATCCAACAAAATGAGCTGGCTACACAGGTGGTCAAACCCTCACTGATCCCCCAAAGCTTCATAATAGTAAAGAAGTGTTGAAAAGACCAAGCGCATGCGCGCGCACACGCGTACACACAGACACAAAGTCCCCCTTGTTCTCCTGTGACTACTTGGCCAGCATCAGCACTTGTGATTCAGCCTGGAGTGTTTAATAAAAATATGCACATAAAGAGTGTTTCAATGGCTCCTGCCTAGAGGTTCTTTTCACTTACTGAAGCAGCAGATAGGAACTAAAAAAAAAAAAAAAAAAAAATAGAACAAGCAAATAAGACCAACAAGATTGAGTGAATGAAGCAGTATTCGGCTTTACGTGTTCCCTATAACGTATATAAATAGTGTTTTCAACATGTGCATTTCTTGAATAGCTGTTCATTAGTGGGCTGTGAATTGCATTTTTTATATCTATGGATTGCCCTCCAACCAATTAAACTGAAAATAGGGTTTTTTCCCATGATTAATCACTGAGCAATAGCCTGAAGGGTCTTCTGGGCATTAAGATTGATTCTTTGTACTTGGAGTTGGATGGATATCTGGTTTCAAGTAAAACATAATGGCTGCAGATTGCATTGTTGCTCATTAGCGAAGCTCAGGCTTTTGAAATTGGTTATTAGGATTTTCCTTCAGGGAGGATCAGGCTGCACAGTCTTCACACACAGATTTTACTGGTAGATGTCAGCTACCCAGCATTTTAGGAGACCCACAAAAAGTAGGCCTGTCATTTTGTCTCAAATCAGCCTGCCTCTAAGAGAGCTAGAACTTTCTCAGGCATAAAAAAAAAATACTTTGAATGATTCATGAAATCCTTTCCCCACTCTAAAAATGGATGAGGGGAATGACAAAACGATTCATTTATTTGTGCAAATAAATGAAAAATGCTTTGGGGAGAACAGTCCATCTGTAGGTATGTAGGTATACTGTATGCACATATATGTTCATATGTACCTACAGAGACAGAGAATGAAGACGCTTTATCAAGTCTATGTTGACTTTCTTTTTTATTTTTATTTTTATTTTTTTTTATTTTTTTTTTATGATAGTCACAGAGAGAGAGAGAGGCAGAGACACAGACAGAGGGAGAAGCAGGCTCCATGCACCGGGAGCCTGACGTGGGATTCGATCCCGGGTCTCCAGGATCGCACCCTGGGCCAAAGGCAGGCGCCAAACCACTGCGCCACCCAGGGATCCCAGTGTTGACTTTCTTTTAAAGCCAGTATTCATATGGGATTAAATTTAATAAGTCTGTTTTTAGACTCATAACTTGTGCCTATTTCCCACCAAATCTTACATATATATTCTCACTGTTTTCATTTAGGCTAGCAACAATATGATGCCTTCAATTTTAATCAGATGGGGACACTGTATTCATGTATAATACTGATGTACTCCTTCCTGGGTGACTAGAGATTGGACATCTTCTTGGAAAAATATGCCAGTATTATGGTTTTCAACCTCGTATGGTCATGTGGTCATCTTTTACATTGGTGTTTCGGGTCCCCTAACAGTTAAGTACATTGAGCTTTATCAGGCCCACAGGATCTACTTGCTGACAATGGTGGAGGCAATGTGGGTTTCTGTGGAGAACTAGGCCTAGCTATTTTTATAAAAGTGCTATTTTTATAGATACAATAAGAGTTACTCAGTATGTATGGGAGTTGACCATTTCCCATAAAATGCTGGTCTTTGCAATAAGGTGGTGAGCAGCTGATACTATCACAGCCAGTTTACAGAAGAGGCTCTGAGATCACATAGCTTCTAAGAAATCATGGTGTGATGCTGAAAAGAACCCCGAGCTCTGACCAAATTCTATGCTTTATGGACGCCGCTGCCATCCTAAGTCTTCACTTTCATGAGATGTCTAAGGAATCTCTCCAAACAACCTTAGCTTTGAATTTTATGGTACTGAAGGCATCATTTCATTTAAAAATAATAAAGATAAAGAAAAACTTGTTTATGGAGCTTTTCCATAAAAGACTTTCCTGTTCTAATTTAGAAAATCAATAAAGAAATGGGAATAGTCTTTAGGAGCATAGCACCATTTTATCATTTTTTAAAATTATTTTTTAAAGATTTTATTTATTTATTAATGAGAGACACAGAGACAGAGAGACAGAGACACAGGCAGAGCAAGAAGCAGGCTCCATGCAGGGAGCCCGACGTGGGACTAAATCCCAGGTCTCCAGGATCAGGCCCTGGGCTGAAGGCAGGTGCCAAACCGCTGAGCCACCCAGGGATCCCCCCAATTTTATCATTTAAATCACGGACAGCATTCTCAATAAAATCTAAGTGGTCTCTACTAAGAATATGATCCACTATCTCCCTTGAGTCCTCTTCATCTTGCAGAAGAAACTTTTGAGGAAGAGAACCTTGGCCTCGTTTTACAGGTGAATGCAGCCCAATGTCCTACCAGGTAAAAGAAGTCCCCGTCTTCCTTGAGGACTTCTCCCTGCAAGGATCTGCAGACAGAAGTCAAAAAAAAAAAAAAAAAAAAAAAAAGGATCTGCAGAAGTTTGAGCTGTGGAAGGCATGAGAAACGTCAAGGTAGCAGTCAGGACTCCAGAAGAAAGAAATAGAATACTTTTTTCTCGGAATACTTGCGAGGGCCAGTAAGCGAAGCACCCTGACGGTGAAATGTCAGTTAGCAGCAGTCTGTGACTTAGCTCTGCCGCTGCGTCCCACTGGTTAGGACCCCTCAGCCTGTGGACTGTTTGTGGAGGTGGCTTTAAAGCCTGGAACACCTGGTTCCTTAAGGCTCCATCCCATAGAGCTGAAGCCCTCTCGGTGGAATTGGCTTTCTAGCCTTTGCTGGACATTAAAAATCAGCTTAATGCTCAGTTTCCTACCACCTTAATGACGCAGTAATTCACATAAGCAACTTACTTTAAAACTAACAGCTAGTAAACTTTCCAGTAAAAAAAATTTTTTTTCCCCAAATAATCTCTATACCCACCATAGGGCTCAGCGTCACAACCTGGGGAATCAGGAGTCCTAAGCCCTCCTGATTGAGCCAGGCGGGCCCCCTTCACTCATTTTGGGGGAGCCTACTGTTGGGGGGAGCCTACTGGGGCCTCCTCCAGCCCTGGGAGCTCTTGCTGACATGGAGCCTGTTCTCTCGGGGTTCATGCTCCAGACAGGGAGACCGATATCCAGTGTCAAACTGGAACTGTGGGCTGCGCTGGGAAGGAGGGGGGACGGTGCCCTAACCCACCCGAGGGAGCTGTTCTCTGCGGCGGGTCTGGAAAGCCGCCTCCTCCCGGGGGGCCTCCGAGCGCAGGCAGGAGAAGCAGCTTGTGGCCGTGACCAGGCGGAGGGCTCGAGAGAGGCTGCCGGAGGGACGGGGTGGCGGGGTCACGGGGAGCCATCGTGTGCAGTCGGGAGGAGGCCCACAGGGTCAGGAGGGCAGATAAGGGGCTTAGCACCCCAAGAGGTAGCAGGCCCAGCTGGATGTGAAACGAGGCCGCTGTGTCTGTTCTGCAGAGAGGCCGGAGTGGGCGCTGCTAGAGCCGCAAGCCGCCCCCTGCGCCCCCCGCGCCCCTGCACCCCCTGTGGCCCTGCACCCTCTGCGGCCCCTGCACCCCCTGTGGCCCTGCACCCTCTGCGGCCCCCTGCGGCCCCTGCACCCCCTGTGGCCCTGCACCCTCTGCGGCCCCTGCACCCCCTGTGGCCCTGCACCCTCTGCAGCCCCCTGCACCCCCTGCGGCCCTGCAGGGAAGGCTGCGCTGGGCGAGGAGGTGGCCTTAGGGCGGCGAGCTCACCTGCGCCCCAGGTCAGGCGCGCTCCTCTGCGTTCCTGTCCTTCCTCCAGACTTCCTCCGGTCACTGCTCGGGCCCACAGGTGCTGCAGGAAGAAGCGAGGGAGCCGACCAGGAGAGTTAGGCCAGCATCAAGCCTGCGAGAGACCGTGTCCCGTTACCCACGCTGATGCTTTGTACTTGACATCGCTGCGGTTCCCTAAATCACCAGAGGTGTCTCTTCTGATGAATTTCAAAATCAGTTTCTTAAAATGTAACATTCGAAATTGGTCCTCGGAGTGCTAGGAATAGGAGCAGCCGCTGTTTTTGTCTTCCTGCGTTCTGTTGGGTTAGAACACCTGCTCCAGGCAGGCTGCCTGGCTTGAAACTGCTTTTGTTTACCCCACAGGGCTCTTGGGATAATTAAATAAGACGATAAATATTAAAGCACTTAGTAGAGAGGCAGTCGCGTCTATTGCTTTTTTCCCCTCCAAATACTGTTTCCTAATAAACACATGTGAAGTTCTCTTGTTTGCTTTCATTCCTGTAGCTTAAAATGTCAGCAGTGCTTACCTCTTCGTGCTGAGATGATGAGGATTTTAGTGCTTCTTAGTGCTTCACTGTACTGAGGTTCTAAAGTAAACATGCTTTATTTTTATCATTAAATGTTCTTTGTCTTTTTTGTTACTTAGATTACGGTCAATAGGCAGATGGAAAAGTTAGAAAAACATGTCTTTATAACAACATACAGTGCTTGAAATTTGCCCAGACGCTTCATCAGGAAGAGAGGGTGACCAAGTCCAGCGACTTGCTGGGTGTGAGTTGGGCATACTCTGGGGCGGTGTTGACAAAACAGTACCAGCCCCGCCTGCACATTACTTTTTAGCTCCTAAATATAGTCAACAATCGACAGCTGTGTTGTTGTTTTTTTTTTTTCAAGATTTTGTGCTACTAGAACAACACTAATCTACCATCTAAACTGAAGCTGTCTTTAGTGAACCATTAATGTGAAGAGAAACCAAACTCTAGCTCTTTGTTACATGAACGTTTGAGATTAATTTAGAGCTCCCCACAAGTGGTGACTTGCCTGGATCCTAATATTGGCAGGCTTCATTATCATTCACAAGGTCAAAAGGTCAGAGGCTAATTAGATCTTACCCCCATGTGACCCTCCGTCCTCCGCACCCCCAAAGACTTTGGTAGAGTAGTTTCACTATCCTGACATCTACAATATGAACAGGCAGGGGGAATGAACCACATTCAGGAGTTAGGCCTGATAACTGGGTTGGGATATGTGTTGGGGGAATATGTCCTGGGTGAAAGGCGGATCTGGAAGGATATGCTATCCAAGCCAAGTGAGGGGGTCTAGCCCCAACCAATGGGAATATACCAGATGGTGAGGGACGAGGCCTTGTAGTCCAGAACAGGTGATACTTGGAAATCCAGGCAGTGGAACTGGGAGGCTTGTTAGCTGGTGGGCCTAACAAGGTGTTTGGGCCACATCATGGGATTGGCCTCCTGGCCTTGGCCTTGATCCTCCCTGTGGAGGAAGCACTGTGGGTCTGGAAGGTGTGACAGGAGGATTTCCAAAGAGACAGACCTGGTACTGGATGGAGCACCAAGGCTCAGGCCTACAGGAGCAGGGCAGCGGTCCACATCTCAAAGCACAGTGTGCATGTGTTGTGGGGGGCGGGGGGCACGGGAGGAAAATTAGCAGCTGGAAAGGGTTGACTATGAGGTTCAGATTGGCCTAACCACCAATCCAGAGTTTAGCAATTTGGTGGGAAGCAGGGGCTGGAGGGGGTGTGAGGTGGCATCAGGCTTGAGTCAGAGGAGGGATTAGATAGTTGGGGACAGATAGAACCTGAATAATAAACTATGTGCTGAGCACCTACTATGTGTCAGACACTGCTCTAGGACTTTGCAGCCATTATCATTGACCTCAAAACACTTCTGCAAGGTAGTGTACTTGTCTCTTTTTAAAACATTTTTAAAAAGATTTTATTTATTTGACAGAGCACAAGCAGGGGGAGTAGCAGACAGAGGGAAAGGGAGAAGCAGCCTCCCTGCTGAATGGGGAGCCAGATGTGGGGCTTGATACCAGGATCCTGGAATCATGACCCGAGCCGAAGGCAGACAATCAACTGCTGAGCCACCCAAATGTACCAATTATTTCTTTTTTAAAAAATTATTTCTAATTTATAAATAAGGAGGCTTAATATGAATGAGGACACATAATAGCCCAAGTTCATAGAGTTAAGAAGAGGCAAGTTGAAGTCTGCCTAAGTCCATGCTGACAATCTTTCTACTCCACGAACAACACTTTTTACTGTATGTGAATGAGCACCGTTGGCTCCAATTTCTTTGTTCTTTGGGGAAACATCAATACAAGCAACCTATGATTCATGTTAAAATGGTGATTTTTTAAAAAATTGATTTACTTTAGAGAGCGCGAATGTGAGTGGAGGGAGGAGCAGAGAATGCTCAAGCAGACTCCCTGCTGAGCGCCCAAGGTGGGCTTCATTCCCATGGCCCAGGAGACCAGCACTTGAGCCAGAAACCAAGAGTTGGATGCACAACTGCCTGAGCTACTCAGGTGCCCCCAAATGGTGGAGAAGTGTGCTCAAGCATCAAGCTGGTAGTATCCAATAATACAGTTCCATATTGAAATAACAGGAAATGGTCATTACTGTAAGAAAACATGAGAGGCACTTGGGTATCTCAATTGGTTAAGCATCTGCCTTTGGTTCAGGTCATGATCCCAGAATCCTGGGATCAAGCCCCACAGCAGGCTCCCTGCTCAGCGGGGAGTCTGCTCCTCCCTCCCCCCTCTTCCAACTTTTGCATGCATGCGTGCGCACTCTCTCTCTCCTTCCCACTCTCTCAAATCTTTTTTTTTTTTTTTTAAAGATTTTATCCATTTATTCATGAGAGACACAGAGAGTGAGAGAAGCAGAGACACTGGCAGAGGGAGAAGCAGGCCCCATGCAGAGAGCTCGACGCGGGACTTGATCCCAGGACCCCAGGATCATGCCCTGGGCAGACAGGAGGTGCTCAACCTCTGAGCCACCCAGGGATCCCTCAAATCTTTAGACAAAACAAAAAACATGAATACTCTTAGAGTGACAGGACCTGGTAGTAGCTTCAACATTCTCAACATTCTCGTGGGGCCATTTCACTAATTTGGTGGAAACCCTGCGAATTAACATCAGTTGGTACCTGATGGACCCTTATACAAAAGTAGAGTAGATCAAAGAAAGCAATGATCATAGAAAGACGAGGAAACAAAGACAGATGCAGGGCGTCAGAAATACTGGTGTCGCTAACATCTGAATTGCCTTGGGTTGCCAGAGGTTTTGGGCCCGAGAGCTACTGCTGTACCCTAAATGTTAAACGTTTGTCCAGTCTGCCTTGAGGCCTTTCTCCTGTATCTTTCAGTAAAAACCCATCACTTTAGTCATGTTTTTGCCACATAAAAGGATGTTAGGTGTTCCACTCTGGGTACATACTTGAGAAATTTTACAGGAGCCCCCCGGGGTGAACCTATCAGAACTTAGTGCTGAAATGCAGATCGGCACCGGTGAGTCTGGGTGGTTGACAAATGAGCCTCTCAGGAGAGAATGGAAGCAAAAGGAAGAGTCAGGCAACTAACCCCGACTCACTCATGAAGCCTTAAGTGTCAAGGGATGAGTGGTCTGGCAGAAGGATTTTTGGTGTTTTTCTTTTTTTTATCCTAAGAGTTTTTTGTTGTTGTTGCTGTTTGTTTCTAATGTAAGTCATTCTTTTTTACTTAAGTAAATATTCCAGAGATTGTGTCTACTTCTACACTGTAGTATCCCCAGGTCTTTGCATGGTGCTTAAGGAAAACCACTGCAGATCTTACTTCCAGATTTCACATGCCATAAGACGTTCCTCATAAGATCCCAAAAGATGATTTTCCAGAATGTGACGGTGCTGGCACCTTGATCTTGGACTTCCTGGCCTCCAGATATATAGCACGAGTGTCATGATAGTGAGGGGTCAAAAAATGCAAGTCTCTGAGAAAACAAGGGGATGTGTTTGCACTCCCAGCTTTAGCAGAGCTAGAGTGTCCTATGTATGACTAACAGCCTCTTCAAAAGTCATTCTGACAATAGTGTTCATGGGTAATAATTAGAATTACTGTCCAAAAGCTTGCTAATGCCTTCTGTCTTTGCATAGAGACCTAACGTAAGAGTGTGCCAACGGCATCCTTTTCCTTCCCGCTCCTTCTAACATGGGTTTTCTTCTCTATCTCAGTGTGTTTATGTCCCTCTCCCTCTTTCTTCAAAGTTATTTTTTTAAAGATTTTATTTATTTATTCATGAGAGACACGGAAAGAGGCAGAGATGAAGGCAGAGGGAGAGGCAGGCTCCCTGCAGGGAGGCCTGATGTGGGACTCGAACCCAGGACCCTGGGATCACACCCTGAGCCAAAGGCAGATGCTCAACCACTGAGCCACCCAGGTGGCCCAACGGGTTTTTCTAATTGAAGAGTTGACCAACAATGTACCAGTTTCAAGTGTATGACAGTGATTTGATGTTTATACATGTTACCAAATGGTTACTCGGGTAAGTCTGGTTACCATCTGTTGCCACACAGTGTTAAAGTATTATGGACTCTATTCCCGTGCTAGGCATTACATCATCTTAAGTTTTGTTTATCACTTTAATTTATCTCCTGATTCAGCCAATCCCTCTTCCTCAAATTCATACTTGATTCCTATTGAGAGGACACAGGAGCAAAACTGTTAACAGCAATTTGACCAAAACATTTCCAGATTTGGGGGCTAAGCAACATGTTCTCTGTGCTTGTGGAAGAGAGTCAACCATCTGGGTGTGGGGGGGCAACCTTCCTGCTTTGCCACAAGACCATGAACTTCCCTGGACTCTGGTGCACCAGTAACGGTACCCAGAAGTGACGGAGGAGTCTGGCACTGGCAGCAGGGCTGCAGGTGGAGATGGTGCCAGCAGAGTGAGCTGGAGCAGGAAGGGCAGATGTCCAGACTGCGAGCAAAAGTGAGACTTGGGGACTCGGGGAAATAACCAAAATGCTTCTCACGGGAGCTAGAGCTGTGATCTCTGTGATGGATCTCAAAATATGAAAAAGTCTGGAAACGCTGACAAATGAGTAATAGTTGAAAGAAATTGAGCCTGGGAGAGCAGGCATGGGGGAGTACGATAGATGCCTTCCATTGTTTGGGAGCAACTGGGAAATGCAAAGCAGAGAATATTGGGAAGGTGCCCACGCTTGATCCATCTCTTCAAAGCTATGTTCAGTGCTTCTGCATTTGATTTCCACAGTCGTCGTTCCTTCCATTTTCACAAACCAGAAAACCGAGGCTTGGGGTGTTTTAAAATGCGCCTAAAGTGATGTAGCCAACAGATGGTGGAGCTAGGATTTATGCTCCCAATCCAGTGGTGTGTTGGTGAGGTTTAACTGCTGGCTCTCCGGGGAAACAGAAACCCTGGTTTGTAGTGTTGGCTGATTTCTCTGGTGTAACTACTCCTATCAGGGGGGTAGTTCAAGCCATCAACATAATGCTATTAAACATAGGGTTGGTGGGGGCGCCTGGGTGGCTCAGTCAGTTAAGTGTCTACCTTTGGCTCAGGTCATGATCTCAGAGTCCTGGGATCGGGCCCCACATCAAGCTCCCTGCTCAGTGAGGAGCCTGCTTTTCCTTCTCCCTCTGTGCCTCTCCCTCTAGTGCTCACTCTCGCTCTCTATCTCAAATACATAAAATCCTAAAAAAAAAAAAAAAAAAAAAAAGGGTTGGGAAGATATGCACACAAACAGCTCTTCCACATTATATCTCTATTTACTCCCCATCTACACTCTTTTCTATATGCTTCATTCCAGGATCAGAGCTGGTCTTTACAGAGCAGAGGATGCAATAGCTAATGACTAGAAATTCAAAAACCAGGTTGTCCTGAGGTAGTTGGCTCCCAATCCTAGCTCAGAGGCTGCCAGGTACAGGGTGGTTAGAGAAGGAGATGCACACTCCGTGGAGGATTGTCGGGCTTTCTGAGCCTTATTACACATGGGAATCACCTGGGAAACTTGCTCATGTACAGGGTCTGGAGAACAGAGCATAGAGATTGAAAGTGCACAGTCTGGAGCCAGGCAACTTATGTGCAAATCTGGCTCGGGCCCTGACTAGTTGGGTGGCCTCAGGCAAGTTCTTTAACCTCCCTGTGCCTCAGTTTCCTCATCGATAGATGGTGATAACAATATTGCCCTCAAAGGATTGTTGAGCAGGTTAAGTGAGTTAATGTTTATGAAGTCTTTTGAAGAGTGCCTGGAACATAGTAAACACTACTGTATAAAGTCCTGCTTCTTGCTATTACCAAGACTAATGCTGGTGAGGCCTCTCTGTCTGTATTTTAAACGCACATTCCGAGTGATTTTTAGGCAATCATCTGGGCTTGCTCTTAGACCTCTGGGAAATCACTAAGGTCTATTATTCTTATTCTTGGGGAATTGAATAGCTTCTTGTAGGAGCCAAGACCAAGCCAAGAGTAAATCTCAGGCTGTCCTTGCAAATCTGGAATAATCTGCAAACCCTAAATTCACTGTGCTTGTGTTAGAAATTCTTTCATGGTCCTTATCCCTCCATGGAAGATCTAGGTTGCAGGATACTATACAGATTGTGTTTACTAAATAGTCAATCCCAGGGGGCACCTGGATGGTTCAGTTGGTTGAGTGTCTGCCTTTGGCTTAGGTCCTGGGATCGAGTCCTCTGTCAGGCTCTTGGCTCAGTGGGGAGTCTGCTTCTCCCTCTCCCTCTGCTCCTCACCACCCCCTTCCATTCTTATTTTTTTTTCCTCTCTCTCAAAATCTTAAAAAATAAATCCTAATTCACAGTGGATTTCATCTTAATTTTTTATTTATTTTATGATAGTCACACAGAGAGAGAGAAAGAGAGAGGCAGAGACACAGGCAGAGGGAGAAGCAGGCTCCATGCACCGGGAGCCCGACGTGGGATTCGATCCCGGGTCTCCAGGATCGCGCCCTGGGCCAAAGGCAGGCGCCAAACCGCTGCGCCACCCAGGGATCCCTGGATTTCATCTTAATGATGGCACAGAATCTGACCGAATTTGGAGGTTAATGTGAATTTCTACTGTGTTATAATTTCCACTAATATTCCCTTCAATGTACATTTATATTACATGATAAACCTATATTTCATTTTTGGCCTAGATCTATGTAGAAAATCCTTGGGGCTCTAACTCTGCTCTCTGTAACTTTAAGAATTAAACAGAGCAGTTTGTTTTCTAAGAGGGTAAACCATTAGCCCTTAATGCTGGGAGACCCTGAGCATGGGGAGTACGCGGCTCTACCCACCTAGATGATAGTACTAAATGATATACTACATGATGGCGGTGCCTTTGCTTTTCCACAATGGAAATTGTAGAAATCTTGAATTTTGGAAACAAGGATTACATTTTTTCATTTCCCCTTCCCATTCCGCCCCAGGCTATTGTTAACTGCTGAGTAGTATTTATTAAGCAATATAATGTCACATTAGTCTAATTATTGGATTCCTCCCTCCAAGAGAAATAGGCCTGAATCTTGCTTCCACATCTTACTAGATTTGTGCCCTCGGGAAAACTAATTAGTCTCTCTAAATCTCCATTTTCTCCTCTAAAAGGAGAGTGTAATGATGCTAGTGTCTGAGTTTATTATGAAGATTGAGAATTGTAAAGTACTTAGCATAGTGTCTGGCACATGGAAAATGTACAAAAGTGGACCTTGAAAAAGCCAAACTGGAAATGTAAAACTCTAAACCAACATAGGTCTAAATGGCAAAGGAATACACAGAGAGGATTCCATCATAAAGAATGAAGAGTGCTGCATGATCAAGGACACATTATAAATTAACATCTACATATTGTGAAAAGTGTGATTTCATGGTTTTTCTAGGTGCATGGAAATGACAGCCTCATTTCTACTTCAAGGAGGTTTTCTTTTTCTTTTTTCTTTTTTTTAAAGATTTATCTATTCATTTATGATAGACATAGAGAGAGAGAGAGAGAGAGAGAGAGAGAGAGAGGCAGAGACACAGGAAGAGGGAGAAGCAGGCTCCATGCCGGGAGCCTGATGTGGGACTCGATCCCGGGACTCCAGGATCGGGCCCTGGGCCAAAGGCAGGTGCTAAACCACTGAGCCACCCAGGGATCCCCTCAAGGAGGTTTTCTGAGTGGGTTTGGCCTTTGTACTTTTTTAAAAATAAAATAAATAATAAAAATAAAATGATTTTTATTATTTTTTTAAAGATTTTATTCATGAGAGACACAGGCAGAGAGGGAGAAGCAGGCTCCCCGTGGGGACCCTGATGTGGGACATGGTCCCAGGACCCTGGGGTCACGACCTGAGCCAAAGGCAGATGCTCAACCACTGAGCCACCCAGGTTCCCCCGGCCTTTGTACTTTGTGTCAAGAAAATTCAAGATCTGTCTGCAGCCCTCAAGGAGTTGGGGTGAGAGTATTTTTAAGGGCTAAGAAGGAAAGCTGAATGTTTTGAGTTGTTGTCCAGAATGGTCTATGAGGACAGAGTTTGTTAGCTAGCTTCCATAAAATTCTAAAGTTGTAGCCTCTGCCTAGAGGCATGCAAGGATGCAGAGCTGACAAATCGTGTATGGCTGCCTGCCATCCGCCCCAGTTAAGAGCTTCTAATCAGCAGATTGCTGTGCGAGGTAGCTCATACTGTTAACTCCACTTAGAAACTGACTTTGAAGCAAGGTCAAGAGAGATGCCAAATTGCATGTGCAATGAGCATTTGAGGATAGGCTTGAATTAAATCATCACACAAATCAGCCGCCTCGTTATCCCCAGGGCTCTGGATGTCTTGCTGAAACATGAGTTTCCTGCCCTCTCATACTTCACCTCCATCTCTCCCCACTTTCCACCCTGAGCCAGCCCCAACGAGGCTCTTCAGAATTCAGGGAATAATCATTCATCTGTTTTATCTAGTCGACAGCTATAATAGGAGTGTGGGCTGTGTGCCAACCCCAGAAATAGGGGCCAGAGGTATAAATACGGATCAGAATATTTGTATGTGAGGAGCCCACATTCTGGTTAGGGAGACAGAAATGGAAACAAAGAGTCCCACTATAATACCTGCTTGAATAGTTCTCTGAAAGCACCAAGGTCAGAGATGACCATTCTGCTTTGGGAAGATGGGAGATCTGCTCAAAGGTGATGATTCTCCATCTGCGTGTTGAGGGATGAGCCTGAGTGCTCAGAGGATGAAGGCAGGGAAGAGAATTCTGAGCAGAAGTAGTAACGTGTGTGCAAGCTCGGACTTGTGGGCAGTTGGCGTGAAGAACATCTGGTGGATGCGAAGATTGGAGAGAGATTGTAATAGGACCATATGAATGTGAAGTTCAAAGGTTAAGACCTGCTTGGCTCCAGATTCGAATCTTAGAATCAAAAGGGATCTTAGTGATCATGGTGGCACAGGGCAGTCAAGGACTTGTTCACACCAGGACCAGAGCAATCTCTTCCAGGGCTAGGTCCCTTCCTTTCTCCAACCATGAACCCTAGCTGCAATGCTGCAACTTATTTCTATAACGCTCGGAAATTGGGTGTCTGAGTTCAACCTGGAAGCCACAGTATGGAGTTTAGATCTATGTATCTACTCATTTGTCAAGTTAGTGTGACATCAATATTTTAAAGAAATTGTTATCAGACTTCAAAGACTGCTTACAGGAGAGTGTGTGAGTTTTCCATTGCTGCTGTAACAAATGACCATAAGCTTGGTGGTTTATACAAGTTTTTTCTTAGAGTTCTGGAGGCCAAAAGCCAAAATCCATTTCCCTGGGCTGAGGTCAAGGTATCACAGGACTGGTTCCTCCCAGAGGCTGCGTGTGTCCTTGGCTGTGGCTGCTTCCCCTTGATCTCTGCTGCTGTCATCATACTACTTTTCTCTATTTGACCTTCTTGCCTCCCTCTTATAAGAACCCTTGTGATTACAGGTAGGGACCACCTAGATAATCCAGGCTAACCTCCCTCTTGAATTAAAACATCACACAAATCAGCCACCTCTTTTTTTTTTTTAAGGTTTTTTATTTATTCATGAGAGACACAGAGAGAGAGAGAAGGAGAGAGAGAGAGAGAGGCAAAGACACAGGCAGAGGGAGAAGCAAGCTCTAAGCAGGGAGCCTGATGCAGGACCCGATCCCGGGATTCCAGGATCACACCCTGGGCCAAAGGCAGGCACTAAACCGCTGAGCCACCCAGGGATCCCTCAGCCACCTCTTTTTCTCCAGGGTCTGGATGTCTTGCTGAAACCATTTAATCACATGCCTAAGGTCTCTTTTGCCACATAGGGTAACATTCACAGATTCTGGGAATTAGGAGGTGGATATTTTAAGGAGAAAGAGGATTGTTCCGTTTACTACTGATAGCAGTACTCTGTCCTTGGGTTGAAGTGTGCAGACCACACATACCTGTTTGTGGCTGGGAATTTGGAAATTCGGGGGGTGGATGGGAACGGCCAGGACAAGTACCCTCATCATTTACTGGAGTCTATGGAGAATCAGATACCTGAGGGATAGGTCAGACCTTTGTGGAGAAGGCAGTAGTTTTTCTCTCTCTGCCCATAATAAATGCCATCCAAGTCGGATTACCCTTGTATTGGAAATGTGTTGGGCAACTTATAAAGGCTTAGAGGACTCCTGAAATTTTTGCTTGCTGAATCAGTAATGGCAGAGCCACATGACTGGCTGAGCACGGGGAATAAGTTGTCTTGATGTGGGTATACTAAAGATTCAGAGTTTCTGATGCTGGATTGGCACGTGCCTTTAGTCTGAGAGCATAACCATCCTTAGACCTAGTTAAGAGGGGCCCATGCTCCAGGACCTACGCTGGCCTCCTTTTACTGCACCCCTAACTATGCCATGGGGATGTGTTCTCTGAGAGCCCAAGCTCCATCCCCAACCATTTTCCAGGTACCCAGGAATTGGAGTCCTGCCACAATGGTCCCAGGCCTGCACCAGCCTCACCCTATGTCTGTCCTCATGAGGTCAGGGAACACACTACTGTGTCTACCCCAAGGCCCAGGGTGGCCCTCTGTTGGGCATGGGTGGGACATAGACACTGGGAAGGGTCTACGTGGGTAAGGACATCACAGTAAAGGACAAAAACTTGAAACCAGTATCATGGACCGGTTGCATGGTGTCCCCTAGTGAGCTTGAGGGTTTGGTGGAGAGCTCTAAGGAGGTAGAAAACTCAAGGACCTGGGCCTCATTCTCATGAAAGTGTATTTTGGTAAGGTAGGAGGATTGAATATCTTTCACTTAACCATTTCAATCTGGTGTCTAATGTGTCAATAATTAGAGATGTAGGATGGATGCCTCATTAATACGCTTACCTCAGGCTCTGTGTGTATTAGTGGCAGGTTGGCCAGAGCTACGCTCACTGCTACAAACAGCAATGCCTACGTGACAGGTATGCCATGTTGCACAAGGCAGTGCAAGCAAAGCACTGCCATAGGAAGGAATCAAGTCTTCAGTTCTTTGGGCATTCAATGGAATGTAAAATGTTCAATTAATCCTTCAAGTCATTAGGGAAATATCCCAGGGCCTCAACCTTTATAACATAGGGTGTTTAGTTAGCTGGGCTGAGGAGATGAATACAATTTAACGCCTTCAACATTAACAGTTGGGTTTTAGTGTTTAGATTTGGAATATGTTTGGTTCTTTATTCTGAATTACAATCTTACATTGTATACTAGGTAATTCAGCTCCATGGTAACTAAAACTAATGTTAGCCAAAAACTAAGAACAAAAGAATACGTGATTTTTCATATAATCAGTGTGCTGCCATGAAGACTTCACTCAGATCCTGGTCTGTGAACCACTTAGGTGTGGAGAGTTTCTCCCTGGAGAAAACCAAATTCTCTTTGTTGACTTATCAATGTATTTCTCCTAATTGAATTAACGTGAAGACTAAAAACTGAAGTCTACATTCAACCCTAATATCTTTTTAAAAGTTAAAGTTAGGGGATCCCTGGGTGGCTCAGCGGTTTCGCGCCTGCCTTTGGCCCAGGGCACAATCCTGGAGTCCCGGAATCGAGTTCTGCGTCGGGCTCCCTGCATGGAGCCTGCTTCTCCCTCTGCCTGTGTCTCTGCCTCTCTCTCTCTCTGTGTGTGTCTATCATGAATAAATAAAAATAGATATATTTTTTTTAATTTTCATTTATTTATGATAGTCACACAGAGAGAGAGAGAGAGAGGCAGAGACACAGGCAGAGGGAGAAGCAGGCTCCATGCACCGAGGGCCCGACGTGGGATTCGATCCCGGGTCTCCAGGATCGCGCCCTGGGCCAAAGGCAAGCGCCAAACCACTGCACCACCCAGGGATCCCAAAAATAGATCTTTAAAAAAATAAATAAAAGTTAAAATTAGTATTTTACTTTATTATTTATTTACTTTTTTAAATTAGTATTTTTTTAAGATTTTTATTTTTTATTTTTTATTTATTCATGATAGGTAGATAGAGAGAGAGAGAGGCAGAGACACAGGCCGAGGGAGAAGCAGGCTCCATGCAGGGAGCCTGACATAGGACTCTATCCCGGGTCTCCAGGATCACTCCCTGGGCTGAAGGTGGTACTAAACCTCTGGGCCACCGGGGCTGCCCTAAATTAGTATTTTAAATGAAGAATAAATTTAGGGCGCCTGGGTGCCTCGGTCAGTTAAGCATGCAACTCTGATTTCGGCTCAGGTCATGATCTCGGGGTCCTGGGATTGAGGCCCACGTTAGGCTCACCCTCAGTTCGGAGTGTGCTTGAGACTCTCCCCTTCCTTCTGCACTTCCTTCCCCCTCCTCGCTCTGCCTGAGTGTTCTCTCTGTATCTCTCAAATAAATTAAAATAAATCTTTAAAAAACTATTCATGAAAAATAAATTCAAACATAAAAAAATACCCCAGAAGTTTAAAATTCTTAATCACGAAATACTTACTGGTTGCTTTAGGTTTTTTTTGTTTTGTTTTGTTTTGTTTTTAAGTAATCTCATGCTCAAAGTAGGAGCTCAAACTCATAACCCTGAGATCCAGTCTCATGCTCTACTGATGGAGCCAGCCAGGAACTTTTTTTTTTTTTAAGTATGTCTCAAGTTTCATGATTCAAAGTAGCCTGCTAACTTGTACTATCTCAGTGTTATTCCTGGAAACACAGAATTTTCCAGGTAGAATAGATAGTGATGGTGGCAGACTCATCCCTCTGCTTCTGGAATTCTCTCGTGTATTTTTTGTGGTGTTAATCCACAGAAAATTCTATTTCTAATAAAATTCTGATTTTTAAAGTTGTCAAAGCAATCAGCTTTACTTGGTGAGTTTACCTGGGGCTTAGATTCTCCAGTTTGGAGATTATACCCTGAGTCTTTTAGATTGAAAAAAAGTGAAATAAACTGGCCAGCTACCAGCAAGAGGTATATATTGCTTTTCATATAATTGTAACACTATACTATCTGGCTAGAGTCTTCTCTAGCGGGATAAATGCTAAATGAAATTGAAAGTATGATCTCACAACTGTAGTGTGTGAAATTAATCTTAAGAAGCAAAAAGGCTTAATTTTTAGTTATTTCTTCAGATCAACTGCCTTCTCCAGTTGCTACTATACTTTCCTAATTTAAAGATCTGCAGTGGTCTCCAATTTTTATTGTGAATGTCATACAAATATCGCATATTTGTTTTTTAATTTTATAATATGCTATTTACAGATGCATACATATTACTGTGAAGCTCAAGATCAGAAAGCACAAAAGATTTAAAAAGGTAAACAGAGGTTCTTTCTTCCTGCATACCCACTGGGTTGGGGGAACCCACCTGGGAAGCTATGGCTGTAAGGTGACATCATTTGACTTCTCTTGGCTACTGTTTCTGCTCTCATAATTTTTTTTAAAGGTTTTATTTATTTGACAGAGAGCAAGCGGGCACAAACAGGGGGAGTGGTAGGAAGAAGGAGAGGGAGAAATAGGAGCAGGCTCCCTCTCCTGGGATCATGACCTGAGCTACAGGCAGATGCCTTACTGACTGAGCCACCCAGGTGCCCCTGCTATTTCTGCTTTTAAAAGGAGAGAAGAGGGGATCCCTGGGTGGCTCAGCAGTTTAGCACCTGCCTTTGGTCTGGGGCATCATCCTGGGGTCCTGGGATCGAGTCCCATATCGGGCTCTCCACATGGAGCCTGCTTCTCCCTCTGCCTGTGTCTCTGCCTCTTTCTCTCTCTCTCTGTGTCTCTCATGAATGAATAAATAAAATCTTAAAAAAAAAAATAAAAGGAGAGAAGGTTTGGAGAGCTTTTACTTAATGGTGTCTTTCCTTTAGTTGGAACACAGTCCTTGTCTCTGACTCTATACCTTTCCTTTTCTGGTCCATGTCAGATACTGAGACTATGGGAAGAAAAGTAGCCGCACGTAGAGATCAGCCAACTTGCTTGGTAAAGGGGTCAGATTGTTAATCCATTAGACTTTGTGGATCAAACATCTCTGGTGCAAGAACTCAGCTCTGCCCTTGTAGGGCAAAACCAGTTAGACAAAGTGTAAATGAATGAATGTTGTGTGACAATAAAACTCTATGGACACTGCAATTTGAATTTTACATAATTTTCAGATGTCACATATTTTTCCTTTGATTCCCATCCCCCTCTGCCAACCATGTAATACTGTAAAAGCCATTCTTAGTTCACAGGCCATACCAAAATATCTGCTATCTCAAACTATAAAACTGCTAGAAGAAAACAGAAAAAAACTTCATGACCTTGGACTTGGCAGTGGTTTCTCAGGCATGATACCAAAAGCACAGGCAACAAAAGCAAAAAGACAAATGGGATTATCTTAAACTTTTGCATCGAGGACACAATTAGAATGAAAAGGCAATCTATAGAATAGAAGAAAATATTTGCAAGCCCTACATCTGATAAGGGGTTAATATCCAGACTATATAAAGAATTCTACAACTTTTAAAAAAATATTTTATTTATTTATTCATGAGAGACACACAGAGAGGCAGAGACACAGGCAGAGGGAGAAGCAGCTTCCCTGCAAGGAGCCTGATGTGGGACTCGATCCTGGGTCTCCAGGATCACACCCCAGGCTGCAGGCGGCGCTAAACTGCTACGCCACCAGGGCTGCCCAAGAATCCTACAACTTAACAACAAAAGATGGTCTAATTAAAAATGGACAAAGGCCTTGAATAGACATTTCTCCAAATATGCTATACAAATGTCCAACGAGTATACAAAAAGATGTTCAACATTCCTAATCACCAGAAAACTGCTAGTAGAAACCACAATGAGATCACTTCAGACCCATTAGGATGGCTACTACCAATCAAAAATTAACAAATGTTGGTGAGGATGTGGAGATACTGGAGCCCTTGTGCAGTGGTACTGGGAATGTAAAATGATGCAGCCATATGGAAACAGCATGGAGTATCCTCAAGTAATTAAAAGTAATAGTGCCAAATGATCCAGCAACCCCACTTCTGGGTACATATCTAAAAGAATGAAGAGGAGGGTTTGAAATTTTTTTTTTAAATTTTTATTTATTTATGATAGTCACAGAGAGATAGAGAGAGAAGCAGAGACACAGGCAGAGGGAGAAGCAGGCTCCATGCACCGGGAGCCCGATGTGGGATTCGATCCCGGGTCTCCAGGATCGCGCCCTGGGCCAAAGGCAGGTGCCAAACCGCTGCACCACCCAGGGATCCCAAGAGGAGGGTTTGAAGAAACCTTTGCACATCCTTGTTGATAGCATCACTAATCACAACAGCCAAGAGGGAAAAGCCACCCAAGTATCCATCAGTGGGTGAATGGATTAATAATGTGGTAAATAAATACAATAAAATATTATTCAGCCTTAAAGGAAGAACGTCCCATCCCACACTACCACATGGATAAATCTTGAGGACATGCCTAGTGGAAAAATCCAGTTCCAAAGACATACTGGATGATGTGACTTATAGGAGATACTTAAATAATCAAATTCACATAAGCAAAGTAGAATAATTTATTAGGATCTAGGGGTAAAGGGGGAAAGGGGAGTATTTAATGGGTATAGAGTTTCAGGGGCATCTGGGTGGCTCAGTTGGTTAAGCGTTTGACTTCTGCTCAGGTCATGATTCTTGGGTCCTGGGATCGAGTCCTGCATTGGGCTCCCTGCCCAATAGGGAGTCTGCTTCTCCCTCTCCCTAGGCTCATGCTCCTCATGTGCTCTCTCAAATAAATAAAGTCTTAAATAATGGTATAGAGTTTCAGATTTGCAAGATGAAAAGTTCTGGAGATCTGTTTTCCCAGCAATGTGAATATACTTAACACTACTGAACCATGCACTTAACAAAAAATTGTGAAGATGTTAAAATTTAAGTCTTTTTTACTCCAATAAAAAGAGAAAAATTAACATTATAATGAAGGTTGAGGATTTTTCATTCTGAAAAACTTTGAATGGAAAATATTTGCTGACTCTTGGCCTAACACAATTCAACTCCCCCTGTAATCACCCGGTCTTCATATATTTTCTCTCAAAGCTTTTTTTTTTTTTTTTTTTTCAAATAGTCACCAAATATGGGATGCCTGGGTGGCTCAGCGATTGAGTGTCTGCCTTTGGCTCAGGTCATGATCCTGGGGTCCGGGATCAAGTCCTGCATAGGGGTCCTTGCAGGGAGCCTGCTTCTTTCTCTCTCTGCCTCTCTCTCTCTCTCTCTCTCTGTCTCTCATGAATGGATAAATGGGAGACACAGAGAGAGAGGCAGAGACACAGGCAGAAGGAGAAGCAGTCTCCATGCAGGGAGCCCAACGTGGGACTCGATCCTGGGTCTCCAGAATCACACCCTGGGCTGCAGGCAGGCGCTAAACCGCTGCGCCACCCAGGCTGCCCCACAGACCTCATTTTAAAGGTGAGAGCCGTTATGTTAAAATTGTTTTATATGTGGTTTTCCAAAGTAATGTAAGTAGCACCTAACATTGTTAAATATAAAAATAATTTTATTTAATATTGATCTCCAGAAAAGTCACATTGGTGACTAGCCACTCCCAGGGAAACTTTAGGGAACTTTTTTTTTAATTTTTAAATTTATTGGGACACCTGGGTGGCTCAGTGATTGAGCGTCTGCCTTCAGCTCAGGGCCTGATCCCAGAGTCCCGGGATCAAGTTCCACATGGGTCTCCTTGCCTGGAGCCTGCTTCTCCTCCCTCTGCCTGCATCTCTGCCTCTCTTTCTGTGTCTCTCATGAATAAATAAATAAAATACTTTAAAAAATAAATTTATTTATTAAAATTTACTATTCATGAGAGACACACAGAGAGAGAGGGGCAGAGACACAGGCAGAGGGAGAAGCAGGCTCCCTGCGTGCAGCCCGATGTGGGACTCGATCCCAGAACTCTAGGATCACGACTTGAGCCCAAGCAGATGCTCAACCACTGAGACAGTTAGGTGCCCCTGAGTAAATTTTTTTTAAAGATTTATTTATTTTAGAGAGCAAGAGAGAGAAAGCGAATACATGAGTGGGAGTGGCAGAGGGAGAGTGTGGGGCTCGATCTCATGACCCTGAGATCAGGACCTGTGCCGAACCCAAGAGTTGGCCACATCTGTGCCACCCAGGTACCCCTCAACTGAGTACATTTTCCAGATCTCACTGACTTTATTCAAGGATTCAGGAGTCGGGCAGGATCACATGCAGCAGATAGAAAGGAGTTCTGAGGAGCTGCACAAAATGAAAGACTTGTAGGCAGAAGGTGCTGAAAACCAATCTCTGTCCCGGAGCTGAAATAGAACAGAGCTTGGCGATAAAGGGCAAAGATCTTCGTGTTACTTTGCCAGGTGAAGGAGGCTGCCGCAGGCTAAGGCCTTCAACACTGCGGACGTGCCTGGGGCAAAAGGCCGAGGAGTTTTATAGGAAAGTACAGGATCGAAGCAGTTTCCTTAGGAATCTGGTCTGGGCTTCCAGCCCCATTCACGGTCTTCAAGGTGGTCTCAAGACTAGCACTGGCCACCTCAGTGTTGTTATTAAATATCCTGTACATTGTGGTCAGCAAGTTGTCAACATCTAAACGGAGTTTCTGGAACAAGGGGTTCTATAGAAAATTAAGGGAAGGGGAGGGGGAGGCTTCATGAAGGAAGAAGGAAAACTGCCAGTTTAAAGTCAAGCCTTGCTGAAGCATTAGTGTGTCCATCTTAATTTCCATCCATCTTGATGTTTCTGTAGCAGTTTCCAAGGGAGCAGGACAAAAAATTTCCATGAGCAAAAAGTGGATTGGTATGGCAAGGTCTCTCCCTTAGGTGAGGGCAGGGGTCCGTCAGGCAGATGATCTCACCAGTGCTGACTGGGAGATTTCCTCATTGGTTTAAGATTCCATTTCTGGGGCAGCCTGGGTGGCTCAGCGGTTGAGCACCTGCCTTCAGTCCAGGGCCTGATCCTGGAGACCTGGGATCGAGTCCCACATCGGGCTCCCTGTGTGGAGCCTGCTTCTCCCTCTGCCTGTGTCTCTGCTTCTCTGGGTCTCTATGAATAAATAAATAAAATCTTAAAAAAAAATTCCATTTCTGAGAGCGGCAAAATCGAATTCTCAGTTCGGAGATGTGAAGCTTAGCGTGAGTGACTCAATTTGGGGTCTGTTACTGGTTTTTAACAGTAACAATTTGAAGACAAATAGTTAGCATTATATGCTAAGTGCCTGACTTCCTAGGGGTGGCAGAGAGGGAAGGACAAATAAGGCTCAGTTCAGCAAGTCAGGATCTAAAATTAAACCATGAGTAAAATGCACAGGGTGCAGTATTAATTTGGCCCTGTACTGGGAAGCAGGGCAAAGTAGAAATTTTGCCTGGAGTGATCTAAATTGTTACACTAATCAGCTTTTCTAGGTCTAGAAAAGAAAAATCCAACCATTTAGTTTTAGAAGTTGTGTTGAGCAGTGATTACAACACAATCCATAAAGTTTATGTAGTACTCCAGGAGTTAAACAAGCATAAACATTACTCCTACTAAACTAATACAGCTTCAATTAAAATCTCAATGTTGTGTTAAAAGACCATTCATTCCTCCTAAACTCCACTGATTTATAGAGATGTGCTTATCCGAAGTACCTGCTCTCAAGGAAAAACACCCGGTGAACATTCGTCTCTTCGTAGTACCTGTGAGTATATGGAGAGAAGCGTTAGGAAGTGAAATTTTCAAACCACTTTTTTTTTTTTTTTTAAGATTTTATGTATTTATTCGTGAGACACACACACAGAAAGGCAGAGACACAGGCAGAGGGAGAAGCAGGATCCCTGCCGGTAGCCCGACGTGGGACTGGATCCCGGGACTCCAGGATCAGGCCCTGGGCTGAAGGTGGCGCTAAACCACTGAGCCACCCAGGCTGCCCTCAAACCGCCTCCCCCCCGCCCCCCCCAAACCACTTCTTAAGCATAGTTAGCAAATGCAGCACATGAGTTTAGAGAGTATCCTAGCTCAGAGGGAGAAAGTTATAAACCATGTTCTTGGGACAATCCTAGGAACTTGACTATGGACTGAATATCGAATGCCATCAGCCCAGCCTGCAGGAGGGGATGGTTCACACCTGAGCCGATCCCTGTACTTCTCCAGTGTAACCCCTGCACCTTCACTTTCAGATGGCAAAATAGTCTCGTTTGCATTTTCCCGCAGCTCCATCTGCATCTGGGGCCCGTGTGTTCCTTTCCAACGTAACACCGCACCCCCCGAGTTCCAGAGGCACCTGGGCACAAACAGAAGACTGTTAGGAAGGAATCTTCTTGCCCAACCATCTGCTGTTCAAGTTAACTTCACCGCGATTTCAACCTGTTTATACTACTTGAAACAGCTAATGTGATCCTGCAGTTTAAAAAGAAGATCCCAGGGGATCCCTGGATGGTGCAGTCGGAGAAGTGTCTGCTTCCCTGCAGGTCATGACCCCGGGCTCCGGGCTCCAGCTCGCAGTGGGGCTGCTTCTCCTTCTCCCTCTGCACCCCCTGCTTGTGCTGTCTCTCTCTCTCTCTCTCAAAAAAAAAAGTATAATCTTAAAATTCTGGGAGAAACTCGGAATCAGAATTTCATGCTCTTTAACCTGAGAGAGGAAAAAAAACCCCAAGAACCCAAGTTCTTGGTTGTCACATAGGCTGTGACATTTTATTTATCTATTTATTTATTTTTGTAACATCATTTTAAAGGCGAGGAGCGGCTGGGACAGGCGGCGCACACGCTTCAAATTAGTTTCCCGGCTGCAGGCTCGCGGGCTCCCCAGTGCTGTCCACCACGACAGAAGCCGGTGACGGAGGCCACCGCGATCCCATTTAGCCCTCGCAGTGATGGCTGGGGTCCAACAACGTGCTCACCACCTGAAAACGAGCTATTGATTAGGGGCCGGGAACCCAACGCGGTCTGAGAAGGGTTTCGGCAGCACGAACCAGGGGCGTTCGTGGGCGCGGGGGCGGTGGGTGGGTGGGTGGGGGGAACGCGTCGAAGTGCGCACGCGCGCCCCGCGGTGCCTCCTTTACCAACATGGCGCCGGCTCTGGGGTCGGCGGGGGCGGCCATCTTGGTAAGGGCAGGAGCGGCCAGCTCGGAAGGTCTCGAGTGAGTGAGCAGGCCACGTGGAGCGAACTTTGCCTCGGCCTGTGGGTACAGCTCGCGTCAGGGATGGCGAGGCGGCGGGCGTTGAGGTGGTGCCTGCAGCTGCTGGCGCCCTCGGCCGAGCCGGCGCGTCGGGGCCGGGGACGGAGGAACCCAGGCGCCGGCCGCCGCGGCCCTTCCCGCTGCGCGGGGGCGCTGTGCCCGGGGGCGCTGTGGGCCGCGGCTCATGAGGGGCCGCAGCGGCGGCGGCGCACGCGCCCTGCCGCCCCCAACGCCAGGTGAGCCCCGCCCCTCGCCCCGCCCCTCGCTCTCGCCCCGCCCCTCGCTCTCGCCCCGCCCCCCCGCCCCGGGCGCCGAGAGGTCTGCGCTCCGGCTCCCGCTCCCGCTCCCGCTCCCGCCCGGCTCGGTGCTCCCCGCCCGCGGCGCCGCTCGGGCTCGCTGTGTCCCGGCCTCGGGCGGTTCGCGGGCGCCGAGCCCTGCCTCCTCCTCCCGGAGATGCTGCGCCTGTGAGGGGCGGGGGCTCGTTTGACCCGCGCGCCTCGGGAGCCGCGGAGCCCGCTTCTTGTTGCCATTCGTGTTCCTGCCCTCGGGGGAGTCCGCCGGCCCTGCGAGCCGCGTGGATCCCGTCCGGTCCGCACGTCGCCGGGCCGCCGCTCCCCGGATCCGAGGACGAGCGCTGTATGTAGATGAATCGGTCGGCAGCTTCCTTCGAGCAACTTGTGTCTTTTTTTTTTTTTTTCTTTTTTTAGCAACTTATTTCTGTTTCGTGTCTGGTATTTAAAAGAAAAAAAAAATCCATTCCAACAGGTTTCTCGGTTTGGGTCTTCGGAGTTCAGCAGGGAAGGGAGAGCGAGAAGAGAGGTGCAGGTGGGGTGGGGTGGGCCGGGCCAGCCGGTGCTTTCTGGAGTTCAGGGTTTCCAGAGCGGGGCCCCGCGGGCTCCTGGGGCTGGCGGGCGCCTCCCCCGCGGGCCGTGGGCCTGAGCGCGGAGCTGCAGACGCCGCCGCCGGCCCCCGGCCCACGCGTCCGCAGCGGGTTAGGAGAGCGAGGGAAGTCAGCCTTCCAAAAGCCGTCTCGTTCTCGTCCTTGCCTTTACTGTTATAATATGACTCATCTCGTTTACTTTGGCCGAGAGCTTGGAGTGTTTGCTCTTTGATCATTCTGATTAATTTATCGAGAAAGTCATTGCTGAGCTACAGCCCTCTGGAAATCAGACCGTTTCAGTCTGTTACAAGTGGATCCCTAGCAGTTTTGGTTCTGTTTTAGCGACACTGTTTCTGATTGAGCCTCGGACATCGATATCGGCGAGAAAGAAGTTATGTAATCTTTAAAAAGAAAAGATTACCCATAGGCTACATCAGCCTGATGCTGCAAGAGAACATTAGGTCTGGGAGAGAAAAAAAAAATCAGGGCAGGTGCACTTGTCTAAGAATTTAAACAGAGATCGGCTTCACTTAAGCTCGTTGTGAGTCCGCTGGAAATACAGTCCCAGTTTTCAAGAAAAAAAAAATTTTTTTTTATTACATTCTGCAGGCGTTCCTGCTGCAAGAATTTCTGTAAGTCTCCAAGAGGGGAAAATACTTGGAGTATTTCTCATACTCCATTGTCACTCACAATTCCAAGTTAAATTGTACCGATTTCATATTGCATTAAAAAAATTTTTTTTTATTACATTCTGCAGGCGTTCCTGCAAGAATTTCTGTAGGTCTCCAAGAGGGGAAAATACTTGGAGTATTTCTCATACTCCATTGTCACTCACAATTCCAAGTTAAATTGTACTGATTTCATATTGCAGAACTTAATTTTTAAATTGGTCCAAGGATAATTGTATGAAGGACATTTTAATACAAGCATTCCATTGTAGGGTTTTGGTTATGTTTTAGTTGATACAGTCATCCTCTTATGTTTGTTTGAAAAGGGCATTATGTTCCTTTGGTACTTAACGTGTTTGGGAGGCTGAGGGGATTTTTAAGAACATTTTGTCTGTTTGGGTAAAGTATTATTTGCCTTTGATTTTGTTTCATTCTGCTTTTTCTTTGTAGTGGTAGATGGCTGTGGATGTAGAGGGTTTTTCCATTCTACTCTTCTTATGTAAATAAGAATATGCCTGGAGCTGGGGGGCTGCGTTGATCTGGCATTTTAGATTGAAAAGCATACAAGTGAAAAGAGCATTGGGGAAATGAACTGTGCATGTAATTGTTAATGAGCACCTTTATCCTGAAGGCCTGTGAGGGCATGTATAAAATGAGCATTAAAAAAATCACTCCTTTGGGGCGCCTGGGTGGCGCAGTCAGTTAAATATCTGACTCTTGGTTTCGGGTCAGGTGGTGGGATCCAGCCCCGAAGTCGGGTTCCACGCTCAGTACAGAGTTTTCTTGGGATTCTCTAACTGTGCCTCTCCCACTTCCTCTCTCCCTCTCCCCTCTCCTGTCTCTAAAATAAGTAAATCTTTAAAAAAGAAAATCATTCATAGGATTTGCAGCATAAGGTTCAAGTAATCTACCATTCTAACCGCTATATTACTGAAGTAAGTCTACCTATCTAGAATTTATAGTGCTCAACTTGTCTTTTGAATTAATAACTATTTGTTGTGTATTTAAATATTTTATGAACACATTTTCGTGACAGATTATGTATGAATTCGTATATCCCCAGGGGCAGGTTAGTTATGTCAGAAATAGTCTTGTCAACTCAGTTGGTTTGATAACATAATTTACAAATGTCTTTCAAGTATTTCTGTATTTTAAGTTTGATTTAATAGACATACAGTATGTGATGTTGTTAACCCCATTCCATAGATGAGGCAAACAGGAAACTGAGAGCCTGGAAGATTTTTTTTTTTTTTTAAGATTTTGTTTATTTATTCATGAGAGAGACAGAGAGAGGCAGAGACCTAGGTAGAGGGAGAAGCATGCTCCCTGCTGGAAGCCTGATGTGCGACTCGAACCCAGGACCCTGGCATCATGCCCCGAGCTGAAGGCAGAAGCTCAACCACTGAGCCACCCAGGAGTCCCAAGCCTGGGAGATTTTAGGCAAGGTCTCTTAGCACCGCAGCTCTGGCCTTGCTACCTCTTGTAGAAAGGGGTACCAATGAAGCTGAGGTCGAGTGGTGTGGCACAGTAAGCTTCGGCCAGCATTATGGCCATAGATTACATACCCCTAAACCTGTGTGTGAGTGGTATCATTGGTTATGGGGATATGGGGCTTGCGTATAGATGGATCAGCATCAATTCAAAAGTGTAATTGAGAAACAACTTCATATGTACCCACTACCTAAAACAATCCACCTTTTCCCTGGAAGGCAGCAGATTTTCAGGTTTATCTAAATTGAAGTCTTCCTAGATGAAGGGACCAGTAGCCAACTGACTGAACAGCAAGTACCTGTATACTTCTGTGCTCATTTTTTTTTTTTTTAAGATTTTATTTATTCATGACAGAGAGAGAGGCAGAGACACAGGCAGAGGGAGAAGCAGGCTCCATGCAGGGAGCTCGACGCGGGACTTGATCCCCGGTCTCCAGGATCACACCCCAGGCCAAAGACGGCGCCAAACCGCTGGGCCACCGGGGCTGCCCTTCTGTACTCATTTGTAATCTTTCTTGTTTTTAAGAGTAAAGTTGTCAGAATAAAGAAACACCAAGCTTCCTCATTGTTTCTGGCACTCCTTGAACTGGTGAGATGTATGTTTGTTTTGCTTACAGGACTCTGATGCTAGGACACCTGGACAACAGCAATAATTGGTTTGGGAAGGTTTCTGTATTTAGAGGGTCCTCAGACTAGGAAGATGTTTTGTTCTTTTTTTAAGTTACCGTGTTCCTTCCTTTGGCTTGTTTGGAGAGTTTGTGAAAAGAAGTACTGTGTATATATTCAGAGTATTGTGCTGTTAGATGGTTGAAGTAACTAGGGACAGTTTAAAGAGTTTCTAGACTCCCTTTTAAAAAAAACCTTAAGACCCATTTATCTGTTTATGAGCTCAACTAAGTAAAATACTCTACATGGGGTGAAATGTGTCCTTTATCTTTTTATGCAGATCATATGCTCTTTTGGCCCAGGTGTTTTTTTTTTTTCCACAGGTGTTTTGTTATTGTTGTTTTTTTTTTTTTGGCCCAGGTGTTTTTAAACATGATCATGATGAGAGCATGGGTAATGGACAGTCCAGGCTCTATCACTAGCCAGAGCTGGACCCTTGGAATGTCATGTTACCCTCTGGCCTGACCTGCATCACCTTTAAAGTAAAGGGGTCACACAGTGATGAACGTGAGTCCTGGCATGGCCAAGTTAGAAAGGACTTTAGTGTGTTCCGGTTCAACTTCTTAATCTCCAGATTTCCTGTTTCTGCTCTTGCAAGAGTTTTTAGCCTATCATGATACTGCAAAACTGAAACCTCAAAATGAGACTTTTCTACCATTTCACAGAGATGAGGTACTTGTAACATTCTTGGATGAAAGTTGATTCCTGATTCTTTGCACATACAGCATCTCAATTTCATATGTAGATGCGATGTTTGGTGTGTATGAATGTATATGATGCTGCTCAGAGCCTGTTTTTTTAACTGGGTGAATATGAATGCCAGTGGGCATGTTGAATATCATCACAATAAAGAATTTGACGGGGCAGCCTGGGTGGCTCAGCGGTTTAGTGTCGCCTTCAGCCCAGGGCCTGATCCTGGAGTCCCTGGATCAAGTCCCACGTCGGGCTCCCTGCATGGAGCCTGCTTCTCCCTCTGCCTGTGCCTGTGCCTCTGTGTGTGTGTGTGTGTGTCTCATGAATAAATAAATAAAATCTTTAAAATAAAAAGGGCAGCCCCGGTGGTGCAGCGGTTTAGCGCTGCCTGCAGCCTGGGGTGTGATCCTGGAGACCCAGTATTGAGTCCCACGTCTGGCTCCCTGCATGGAGCCTGCTTCTCCCTCTGCCTGTGTCTCTGCCTCTGTCTCACTCTCTCTGAATAAATAAATAAATAAATGAATGAATAAATAAATATTTTTTTTAAAAAAAGAAAAGAATTTGACAAACTGTTCTCAGCAACATTCTCTTGGTTAAGCATGAATAGGAGCTTTATAATTCCTTTTTGCTTAACTACCCAACTGTCTTAAATTGTAGTTGTAATAATGCTCATCTCCAATTTACTATCAACTGTTCACATTTTAGTAAGTTTTGTTGAAGACCTAACTTTGCATTTATATGGTCCCTGAAGCCTAGAGTGATCATTCCTCCAGGTTTTTCTGGGACTGAGGTTTTTAAGAGGCAGGACTCTCGGTGCTAGAACTGGGAAAGCCCCGGACACAGTAGGGTCCCCCTGCCGGAAGTTGTCTCTTCATTGAACTTGATTAACAGTTCTTCCCAGTTGTATAAAATGCCAGGTGGTTATGTGCTGGATGAACTTAGGTATCTTTTCAAAGCAAAGAAAATATTTTCAAGGCCTCATATATATCACCTGTTTATATGACTGGAATATAGAGCTATCTATATATGAAAGCATTATTTGTTCTTTTTTATATAACTTTGAGAGCAGTTTAGTGATTAAATAGATCACATCATCATTTGAAATCTCCATGTAAAATTAAAAGGGCAGTTATATTTATGAGGGAACTTGTCAGGGAACTATTAAGTGCTTTTTACTTTGAAAGGGAAAAAAAAAAGACATGGTTGAAAGCAAAAAAGGTTAGCCTTGGCAGTGAGACTGTAACTGTTGGCTGTATTTACAAACTTTGAACCCCGTATCTGTTCAAGATAAATTTATTGGATTTTCCTTGCAGATTCAATGTGATTAGTGGAAAGAGCATGGGCTCTGGAATCTGATTCAACTTGGGTTGGATCTCCAGGTCCAACTGTTAACCAGCTTTTTGACTTTATGCAAACTATAAAACTCTGTAAACCTTTTGTTATATCACCCTTAACTTGAGGATAATCTGTACCTCCTGGGACTGTTGTAAGGGTTGAATGAGATAACTTACTTACTTACTTACTTATTTATTTATTTATTAAGATTTTATTTATTTATTCATGAGAAACACACGGAGAGAGAGAGAGGCAGACACAGACTCCATGCAGGGAGCCTGACGTGGGACTCGACCCTGGAACTCCAGGTTCACACCCTGGAACTCCAGGTTCACGCCCTGGGCCGAAGGCAGGTGCCAAACCGCTGAGCCACCCAGGGATCCCCAGATACCTAATATATTTAAAGTGGCACAGAGTAAGTGCGTAATGAGCAGTAAACTAGCAGTCAGGCGTGCTGCTCGGTGTACCCATGTTTGGATCAGGAAGGATTATGTGTTTCCATAGCTTCCCTGAACTTCGCAGCTATGGTTATTGTCTCAGTCGGGATTAGTTTTGGGAGGTTTAGGATTAGGAAATTCTGGAGTGGGTATTGTGGCCCCTGAAGTCCTAGTTCTCTATGCCATTCCTAGGAAGTGGCCCTCATACTCTGGGTGGCTCCAGCCAGCAAGATGAAGGAAGAATAAAAAAGAATGTCTCCCTTGCCCTTAGGGAGGCTCCAGAAGCATCATGGAAGACTCCTGCTTGAATCACAAAGTATCATCTATATGGCTAATCCCCTAGTTGGAAGGTGCTTAGCTACTTATCCTAAGTGAAACTGGGGCTCTGTTACAGAAGAGAAAGGGGATTAGATTTTATGGTAAGCCTCTTCTAGTTTTTTGTTTTTGTTTTGTTTTTTTTAAAAGCATTTAAAAATTTTTTATTTATTTTTTTTGAGAGAGAGGCTGCATGAGCAGGGTGGGCAGAGGCAGAGGGAGAGAGTCCTTTTTTTTGGGCGGGGGGGAGGAGAGAGAATCCTAAGTAGCCTCCACGCTCAGCTCAGTGCAGAGCCCGATTTGGGCTCCATCTCAAGACTGAGATCATGATCTGAGCTGAAACCAAGAGTTGGACACTTTACTGAGTCCCCCACAGGCGCCTCAGCATCTTATAATCTTTACCACTGGGTCACAACTTTACCACCATAGAAATTCAAGGTCTCAGGAATTCCTTAGGGTTTTTCAGTTTTTATTTCTGTAATTAGTAGTAGGAATGCCCTCTGTTGGCTTTTGTCTTACTGTCCTTTGGTTACTTGTGCTTCTGCTATAATTTGATTCCCAGTAAGTCTTTTTAAAACCGGTTAACTCTGGGGGCACCTCAGTGGCTCAGGTGGTTAAGTGTTTGCTTTCAGCTCAGGCCGTGATCCCAGGGTCCTGGGAAGGAGCCCTGAGTTGTGTTGGGCTCCCTATCCAGTGGGGAGGTTGCTTCTCCCTCTCCCCTGACCCCTCCCCTCATTGTATGCTCCCCCACGCACTCTTTCTCCCTCTCTCACAAATAAGTAAATAAAATCTTTTTGAAAAACCCTGAAATAAAAACAATTTTTAAAAAACTCTATCCCAGTGAAGAAATTAGGAGATTAAACTCCTGTTCTTCATTATTCATTCAATAAATATCTATTTTTAACATTTTTAAAATTTAACTTTTATTTTTTTAAACATTTTATTTGACAGAGAAAGAGAGAGAAAGAGAAACAGAGAGAGAGAGAGAGAGAGAGAGAGAGAGAGAGAACAGCTAGAGAGTGGGAGAGGGAGAAGCAAGCAAGGAGCCTGATGCGGGACTTGATCCCAGGACTCCAGGATCATGACCTGAGTCGGAGGCAACAGACTGAGCCACCCAGGTGCCCCTCAATAAATATTTATTGAATACTCCTCATGTATAGGCTGCTCAGGGTTATTGGAGACAATGTGAATCATCATGGATTATGTTTCCTTTTCTTTTGGTTCGGCTTCCTAGGAGCACAGAGTCGAATTTGTGACTCAACTGGACTGAATACAAGTCTGTGACCTATCAGACTTTGTCTGTAGCTATGTGGTCTTCCCAGTCCTAGCACTGTGTGTGGTCATCCTGCGGTTATGTGCCCTCTCTAACTTGTAGTGAGGGGCAGGGAGGAAGACTAGGCTGTGTGGCTGGCAGTTGCCAGGCTGACATAAATTTGAGGGTATCAGAAAGTCCCTGTGGTCCTTCTTACATGCCTGTCCTACTTTTATACCAATGACTAATTCAAAGTGGTTGTTCTTAACCCTGTCTGTGTATTGGAATCACCCACAGAGCTTTTAGAAGCTATCTGGGGAACCCCCACCTGACATTTTGATTCCGTAGCCTTGAGTATAATTTTTATTTATTCATTTATTCATTCATTCATTCATTCATTCATTCATTCATTCATGAGACACACACACATAGAGAGAAAGAGAGGCAGAGACACAGGCAGAGGGAGAAGCAGGCTCCATGCGGGGAGCCCAATGTGGGACTCGATCCCAGGCCCCAGGATTACAACCTGAGCCAAAGGTAAAGGCTCAACCACTGAGCCACCAAGGTGCCTGAGAATCCCAGGTTTAAGGCTTTGTAGCCATTGGCTTGGAAATACTTAAAGAGTCCCACGTTGCTTCCTATCACTTATACTGGAGATCAGATCTTTCCTTAATGACCTGTTTTGAGGGCGATCCCTGGGTGGTTCAGTGGTTTGGCGCCTGCCTTTGGCCCAGGGTGTGATCCTGGAGACCCGGGATCAAGTCCCAGGTCGGGCTCCCTGCATGGAGCCTGCTTCTCCCTCTGCCTGTGTCTCTACCCTCTCTCTCTCTCTCTCTCTCTCTCTCTCTCTCTGTCTCTCATGAATAATAAATAAAATCTAAAAAAAAAAAAAAACAAAAAACCTGTTTGACCACCGGAAGGGGAAGTGGGAAAACCTTGAGACCAGTAGTCACTTGGTTGGGAGATAGAAGGCACCAAATGCTGTAGGGGACATTTAGCCAGCGTTGCCTGGCCTGCCTAATTGCCTGCTCGTCTGGTGGGAAGCTTCTCCTCTGAGCCAGAGAACCTTGCTAACTGGGCTCAGGCTCTGGTGAAGTGCTGATAGTGGGTGCGGCCGCTATGAGCATCCTGAGTTGGCACATTTTTCTCCCTGGGGGACAGTGAGGGGAGATAATGAGGTGAGGGTGGAAAGGATTGTTATTTCCAGAACCAGGACACTGTTCAAGTTTTATGAAGAGTCTCCTGGTGAATTCAGAGAGTTGCTAAGGTCACAAGGAGCCATGGGGTTGCATAGGAATCCTGTGGAGAATCGTGGCTTCATATTTGTTTTGAGATTTATGAATTCCGGGAAGACCAGGGCTGCTCTTGCTCAAATATAAGAACAAAAACATATTCCAGAGTTTATGTCATTTCAGTTTATTCATGCCATTATGCTCAGCTCTTGTATCTTATTAGTGCAGAAATTTAAAAATGGAATATATGCTTAGAATATAATAAGACAGTGGCTTATAGTTATTAGGGGCTTATTGTGTGCCAGACACTGGGCTAAGGATCACGTACATTTAGTCCAGTACCACAGTGACATGGAAACTAAGACTTAGAGGTGACAAGGATACCTGCCAAGTTGGGAAATATTTATTTTAAAATGTTTAAAAAAAACAAAATGTTTACATTTTTTGTGCTCCTTTTTCTGGTAATGTGGCTTTTCCTGATGACGTGATTCAAGTATATTTTAATTATATCTAGTTTTTGATATGCTTTTATAATTCTTGGTATTCTTAAGAATACTGTAAGTAAGGATACTTTCTGATATTCTTTTTTTTTTTTTTTTTTTTTTTTTTAGATTTTATTTCTTTATTCATGAGAGACAGAGAGAGGCAGAGACACAGGCAGAGGGAGAAGCAGGCTCCATGCAGGGAGCCCATGTGGGACTCGATCCCAGGACCCCAGAATCATGACCTGAGCCTAAGGCAGTTGCTTAACCGCTGAGCCACCCAGGTGTCCCACTTTCTGGTATTCTTAAGCTACACTGAGTTGAGGGATGCAAGAGTGGCTCAGTCAGTTAAGTGTCTGCTTTTGGCTTAGGTCATGATCTCGGGGTCCTGAATTAGGAGCCTGATATCTGGCTCTCTGATCATTGGGAGCCTGCTTCTCCCTCTCTTTCTGTATCCCCCCCATCTTGTGCACACGCTCTTTCTCTCTCTCTCTCTCTCTCTCTCAAATAAATAAATGAAACCTTTATAAAAGATACACTGAATCTTTAAAAATCTAAAAAGAAAATCTTAGTTGACCTTTTGGGGATGTCACATGGCGCCACTATGAACCTGCTGTTACACTGTCAGCCAATGGGCAGAACAGGGTCTGACCTCAGTGGTGCCTTGGGCCTTGCTTCCTTGTAAAAGCTCCCACTGTTGGTTGGTTAGTTGTCCTTTACCTTTTTCTCATGCAGGATTGTGTGCCCTTTTGACATACTCCTTTGTACATGAATCAGGGCCTCAAGCAACCTCCCTAGTGCCTTTCTTGCTTTCCATCACCCTCTGTGTTGACATCCAGGCCCTGTTACTGGTTGGCTGCATTCAGAGGCTTATGAGCTGCCTCCACATCCCCGATCTTGTGGATCACAGAACTTCTCGTCAGTGTGAACCACTTGGCATATAAGGAGAAAGTATTCAGGTGTTTTGGAAATGCCTCATTCTAGAAACTACAGTTTTAGTATTCATAGCTAACACTAATGTAAACATGTTTCTCCAAAATCTGTATGGTTGTCTATAATTTTTTTTTTTTTAAGATTTTATTTATTGTTTCATGAGAGAGAGAGAGTGAGGGAGAGACAGAGAGAGAGAGAGAGAGAGGCAGAGACACAGGCAGAGGGAGAAGCAGGCTCCATTCAGGGAGCCCGATGTGGGACTCGACCCCTGGACTCCAGGATCACACCCTGGGCCGAAGGCAAGCACCTAACCACTGAGCTACCCAGGGATCCCCATTTTTTTGCTAGAATTTAGATGTAGTAGACATTCAAATGTGTTTGGTAAATGTCTCTAAAAATGATTGAAATATAGGCCCTTACAAATTATACCTGAAACTTTATTATAAGGATGAAAATCAAATGGTTTTGATGTTCAGATTTGTCATGAAATCTCTTCTGAAATACTTTAAGCTGTAAATAATCACCTGGTTTGCCGGGTAAACCCAGGAAACTCTACTTTCTCCAGGTAGCCAACTTTGCTGTTCTCAGATGAAAACTGTTACGCTTATCCCTTGCTAGCCCAGCCTGGGAAGGTGGCTGCATCTGAGCTAACTGTAGCTGGGAACTTCCTTCCGGGGGTGGACTTGGCAGGGGCACGCCGCGGTGGGGCCACGTTAGAGGGGCAGCTCCTCCGTGGCCTGAGCAGGCTCTGGGGGCAGCCACGGATTGATAGGACCTGGGAGGGTGAAGGGGCCTTGAGGTTGTGCTCCTTCCCTAACCCTAAGAAGAAAGTCTCAATGACAGTAAGTGACTTTTTTTTTTTTTTTTTTAAGATTTTGATTATTAGAGGGGGCACCTGGGCGGCTCAGTGGTTAAGTGTCTGCCTTTGGCTCAGGGTGGATCCTGGGGTCCTGGGATCGAGTCTCGCATCAGGCTCCCCGCAGGGAGCCTGCTTCTCCCTCTGCCTAAGTCTCTACCTCTCTCTGTGTCTCATGAATAAATAAAAAAAATCTTAAAAAAAAAAAGAACTGAAGTCGGAAGTTAGAGAGTATTTTTCCTTTCATTACCCTTCCTTTCTATCTAGGAGCTATGAAGACCAGTTTCTCCAGTCTTTTTTTTTTTTTTTTTTTTAAGTGGGGAAGAGAGCATTTGTGTGTGTGTGTGTGTGTGAGAGAGAGAGAGACACACACACACACACACACACACACACGTGTGCATGCGGGAGCGGGCAAAGGGGGGGGTGCAGTTGGAGAGGGAAAAAGAGAATCTTAAACAGGCTCTATGCACAGCGTGGAGCCCAGTGTGGGGCTGGGTCTCGTGATCCTGAGTTCATAACCTCAACTGAAATCAAGAATCAGACACTTAAGCAGCAGAACCAGCCAGGCACCCCTCCATTCCTTTTCTTTATGGGATATATATTTTTATGGGTTATACTTTAAAAATAAACTTTCTTTTTGCATAATTGATTGAGACAGACAGGAGAGAGAAAGACCACATTTTGAAAGTATATTTTTGTTCAAATCTTGGCTTAAGGGATAATGAACACGTAAGATCATCTGACAGATTGAGGGTACACTTTTAAGTTTCTCAAGCATCAGGCTAGTCTTTCCTCCCCATATTCCCAGCCTTTTCTGTTAAGTAATTGTATTATTTAGGTTTTACTGATTACACCAGAAATGAATCTTAACTTTTCGTTTGCATAATTTTTAAGATATTAAGGAGGTGATAATTATGTCATTTCAGGAAACCTACTTTATGCATGTTTTCTCATTTTGCCATAACATGCTATTTTAATAGCGTTATCCTGAGGCTTCCAGTTGCAGTACTGTAGGTGGTATTTTAGAGTGGGCTTTGGTCTTAAGCTGCCTTGTTTATTGTTTCTGATTCTAACCAAAGCTTTGCTTTCTTATAGGAAAAAACTCATTATAGAGGAAGCACTTACACTGTATGTATTTAGGTGATGTAAAAATCTCTTGATAGCCTGTTAAATCACTTTTTAGTTCAATATATTCAATTTTGTCAAATAGCAAAGGATTTTCAAAGCCTTTGGTGTTGTGTGATCATGAACATTTGTTATCCATGATTAATTTTTGAAAAGAAAACGCTTTCTCTCATTTGTATCCTGGAGTGTCAGGTTGTGTTTTGTACTCCCTTTTTTCCAAACTGTCTATCCTGAGTCTTAGGTGCTTTTGGTAAGGTAGCATTTCTTTGAGAATTACTTGTGTCAGATGACAAAACACAATTTAGTAACAAATTCCATGTCCTTATTTAAGGAAAAAAATCATGGGATGTGGAGAGTACGGGGCTTCAGTAGAACACTTTTCCTGAGGAATTTTTTTGCAAGAGTCCATTTTATTGAGCATAGAAGAGGCAATGTGGAAACAAGGAATGATTGGTTAGGAGGTCGGGGATTTTCTTATCAGGCTGGCAGGTGCTGTTTTTTTTTTTTTTTAATTTTTATAAATTTATTTTTTATTGGTGTTGTATAGAATAACACCCAGTGCTCATCCCGTCAAGTGCCCACCTCAGTGCCCGTCACCCAGGCACCCCCACCCCCCGGCCACCTCCCCTTCCACCACCCCTAGTTCGTTTCCCAGAGTTAGGAGTCTTTTTTAGGGTCAGGTATACGCACTAAGCTGAATTGGAGGATTGTGATTGGTGTGTGATAGGGTTTCCCGTTAAGTGCAGGTTGACTTGGGTTTAGATTTGTGGGCCAGGCCACAGGGGCAGCTTCCATTCTGTGGGTCCTGCTATTCGAATTAACTTTAACATTTGTTGAAGTAATTTTTCTGTCTATAATCAGAACACTTTATAAGACAAATTTAAAGTTTTTTTTATACAAGAAAATACTTTGGTTTTTATAAAGGGTAGAGAAATGTAGACTTTTTATAAAAATACTTTTTTAAACATAAATTAAAAAAAATACTTTAATACAGTGAGAAACAGAGAGCTTGTGTGCTCTAGCAGGGGAGCAGCAGGCAGAAGGAAAGGGAGAAGCAGGGAGCCCCATGCAGGGCTCGATCCTGGGACCCTGGGATCATGACCTGAGCCGAAGGCAGACGGTTAACCACTGAGCCACCCAGGCCCCCCTACATAAAATTTTTAAGAACAATTTCCGTAATCTGTTTTGAATCTATCTGGAATTCTAGGATGTTATCTTTCACTTGAACAAAGGTTCTAATTACCATATCCTTTACTTTTCTACTGAACGTAAATAATAGTAGTTGTCATGATTTGCATTTGGATAGTGCTTGGGAAATACTAACCCCTGATGTCTTTGCTCTCATTACAGCGCATCAGGGAGACATTTGGTAGTTCTCTTTATTTAACAGATGAGGAAGGCCAAGTTGAGAGAGGTGAAGTTGCTTTCTCCTGTGCTAATCCCTCTCCATTTAGTGGTAACACTGGAGTCCCATCTTCTATGCTCCTAACTCCCAAGTTCTTTTCCCTTTTGGGAAAGTAAATTGTTTGGTGTGGTAAATAGATTTATATCCTTTTTTAAAAAATTTGTATCCTAGGGATCCCTGGGTGGTGCAGCGGTTTGGCGCCTGCCTTTGGCCCAGGGCGCGATCCTGGAGACTCAGGATCGAATCCCACGTCGGGCTCCTGGTTCATGGAGCCTGCTTCTCCCTCTGCCTGTGTCTCTGCCCCTCTCTCTCTCTCTGTGTGACTATCATAAATAAATAAAAATTTATAAAAAAAAAAATCACTCTTAAAAAAAATTTGTATCCTATATACATATACATCTAAGTGTATATTATGTATATATGTGTACTTATATGTATTCTAAAACATTTTTGACTCAAGAATTTTTTTTTTAAAAGATTTTGTTTATTCACGAGTAGACACAGAGAGGCAGAGACACAGGCAGAGGGAGAAGCAGGCTCCCTGCAGGGAGCCTGATGTGGGACTCGATCCCAGGACCCCGGGATCATGACCCAAGCCAGACGCAGACCTTCAACCACGGAGCCACCCAGGTGCCCGTTAACTTCAAAAATTGTTATTAAAAGTTGTCATGACTTATTTTTACTGTGCTTCCAGGTATAGTATATTGAGCTATTTGATTTTTCCTTTAACTTTTTAGTGAAACTGGTTGTTAAGCCAACAAAGTAAAAAAAATGAAATTCACCCATAACAAACAGTGCGGTACTTTCTTTGTTGACGTATGGTGTGTACATACCTCCCACAGAACATTTTCCCTTTCATTAGCCAGTGTTCTTCCCACGCTTGGACATATCTCTCCTCCCATCAGACTCCTGAAAACATGTGGGGATTAACACCAGTCTTAAGGGAAGTCTGTATTGTATGTGAGGGAGGGAGACAGATTATTTTTATTTTTTTTATAGATATTTAAAAAGGATTTTATTTATTTATTCATGAGAGACACAGAGAGAGAGAGGGAGGCAGAGACACAGGCAGAGGGAGAAGCAGGCTCCCTGTGGGAATCTGATGTGGGACTCTGTCCCAGGACCCCAGGATCATGACCTGAGCCAAAGGCAAGACACTCAACCACTGAGCCACCCAGGTGTCCCTGAGACAGTTTAATTTCACCTGTGGAAGCCCTTTGCAGACACTTTAGTGAGTTGAAATAGTTTCATTAGCTATGTTATTTAGCATTATATTAAAAGGATCCTTTCTATTAAAGATAGGACTGCAAATATAAATTGGTAAATTTTGTGTTTAGATGTCTGAAAATATAGTTCTGAATGTTTTCCAGATTTCAGGTCAGCATCTTTGTTGGCATGTAATGGATAATCACTCACTTAGTATTTATTAAATGTCACCTCCAGGAGTAATGGTTTGCAGGGTCATGATTTATGAGCATGTTGAAATCCTAAACATACATTGTGCTAACGTAATTTTTTTCTTGAACTTTTTATTTTTATTTTTTTTATTTTTATTTTTTATTTTTTTTTTTAATTTTTATTTATTTATGATAGTCTCAGAGAGAGAGAGAGAGAGGCAGAGACATAGGCAGAGGGAGAAGCAGGCTCCATGCACCGGGAGCCTGATGTGGGATTCGATCCCGGGTCTCCAGGATCGCGCCCTGGGCCAAAGACAAGCGCCAAACCGCTGCGCCACCCAGGGATCCCATTCTTGAACTTTTTAAATGATAAAACAGTGCATTCAGTTCTAGGCAGCTGGCAAATCTTAAATGTCAAAGAAAGAAAGGATAAAACATTTGCTTTTGAAATAGAGAGTCCTTGTTTTTTGAAAGCATTTTACCCATGTGTGCAGTTATTGAAATAAAATATTTGTACTTGGCAGACTTCACCAAATGTCACAGCTCAGATCTCTCTTTGGTTAGAGACATTGGAGTAAGTCCTTCTGTTAAGTAGGCAATTAATCTTCAAAGAAATGTAGAGAATGTAGTTGGTAATTACTAGATGGAAATTATGATGTTCTTTTTGTAACAAATTGCTCTTTAAAGGAGACTATTTGTATTTTATATTGGTTGTCATAGGGCTTTGTTTAACTTTGTGTCTGGATTGTAGCTTTTTAGTCCAAATTTAGCTATTGTTCACAAAGTTAGCTGTTGTTCACAGTGGAAAGGAGGGTTAACACATTAATTGTGGTTATGATTGTATTTAATTACCAAGGCTAATGTTTTGACTCCTCTTCCAAAATCTGTATTTCCACATAAAAACTGGTATATTTCATCAATGTCAGGACAGGCATTTTATGCATATTTGAACACCACTGACGAAAACAGGTTGTGTCATATAATGGGTGCCTTTATAATTGATAATATTTTTACATTCTTAGTGCCACATAAAATGACACTGTGCCTTAAATTGGATGAAAATCGGCATAATGTAAGCTCTTCTTCAAGTTTTGAACTTAATTTTAAAACACAGGTTGTTTATCCTCTATGTGTATGCATGAGTCTGCCCACTCCTTTTGCTTACTGTTGGCCTGAGATCAAGGCTGGATTTTTACTTGTTAAATTTGGAGAGATCTATAGCCAGAAATAATGAGAAAATTTGCTACACTTAATTAAGGAAACTCCAGCCTGGATATGTTGAGGGGTTTGTCTGAATTTACAAAGCTTGAAAGCTAATTAGTTACTAGCAGGGCCATCCACAGAACCCAATCTAATTCAGTCCTCATTTTTCCCAACATTTTATCTTTGTTATTTTAAGATGACGCTTGTGAGATCGTTGCTGTGCATTACAGAGTGACCAGAACATAGATAGTTAATGAGGAGCTTCTCACATGACCTAGCATCAGGCCAGCTCCTGTGTCTCCACTGGCTGAGGCTCACTTGGTCACCTGAGGACCTGTTGGTAGAGCTTGTCACTTTGCATGTTCCCCGAATGGACTGGCAGTACTTTTCCTATAAGAGAACAAGTCCAGATGGTTAAGGTTCATGTCCTTCCGTTTTTTTCCCGATCATTTCCTAGTGTGCATAGTGTGCAGTGATGCAGCATAGTGCCAATATTTCATATTGCTTGAACACGTTCATGGTAGCATAAAATCGTGTGAATATATGTTCACACGATTTTAAGAATCCTGTGCAAAGGCCCTGTGATGGCAGTGGGTGGCCTTGAGGTGGGAGCATGGTGCATTTCAGGAAATAGACTAAGGCCATGTATTTGGAGCAGAGCAGGGTGTGGGCAGGGCAAGAAACACCCTCTTGGAGCATCTTCTTACTGACCTTTGCCCTTGTTCTGAGAACCAAGGGAGTCTTCTGGAGGCTTTTTCTTTTCATTGATCAGATTTGCCTTTAAAAAGATCATTCCTGGGGATCCCTGGGTGGCTCAGCAGTTTAGCGCTTGCCTTCTTGCCTTCGGCCCAGGGCGTGATCCTCGGTACCAGGGATTGAGTCCTGCATGGGGCTCCCTGCGTGGAGCCTGCTTCTCCCTCTGCCTGTGTCTCTGCCTCTCTCTCTCTCTCTCTCTCTCTCTCTCTCTCTCTGTGTCTCTCATAAATAAATAAAATATTTTAAAAAATATAATAAAAAGATCATTCCTGAAGACTGGATTTTGTGTGTATTGGGGTGAAGGGTATGTTAAAAGAGGATTGCTTACTGTTTGCTGGAGAACTGTTCCCATGGGTTGATTGGGGTGAGAGCCTGAGTGGATGGGAGGAAAGAAGATGGGGGCAGCATGCAGAGACAGTTTATTGTTCAAGGATGAAGCAGAACCCATTTTTCACTCTCATTCTACTCCCAGGTCCCTGGAAACCTCTCTGTTCTCTTACCTTCACTTGTATCACCTCCCAAGCAACCTGGGTCCCAGGGTCATCTTTTCCTTGGGTGTCAATGAGTACGTCCTCTTGGATGCCTCCTTGTTGTCTCACACACTGTCTCCAGGTCACTGGGTCAGAAATCTACTTCTCTTCCTTTTTTTTTTTTTTTTTTAAAGATTTTATTTATTTATTCATGAGAGACACACACACACACACACACACACACACACACAGAGAGGCAGAGACACAGGCAGAGAGAGAAGCAGGCTCCACGCAGGGAGCCTGACGTGGGACTAGATCCTGGGTCTCCAGGATCAGGCCCTGGGCTGAAGGCGGCGCTAAACCGCTGAGCCACCCAGGCTGCCCAGAAATCCACTTCTCTTCCATGCTCTAAACACTTGCTTTGCTCTAATTCCTTGGCTTAGTTATTGGTGCTTTTTTGGTTATTGGTCATTTCTGACTCCTGCCTCCCAACCTGCCGTACAAACTGTCCAAAGTCTGTGACCATCCAGAGACTTGGGCTTTAGTGATTTACCTTTTGTTTCTTGGATTTATTCTGTGCTTTCTTTTCTGTCCCTGCCTCCTGTCTTTTCACTGCGCTGTTACTACTACTTCGTGTTTCAATTAGAAATGTGCACAAGCTGAGCACACAGAGGGAGAGGGAGAAGCAGACTTCCCACTGAGCAGAGAGCCTGGCGTGGGGCTCAGTACAGGACCCTGGGATCGTGACTTGAGTGGAAGGCTGACTTGAGCGGAAGGCAGACGCTTAACTGAGCCACCAGGTGTCCCAGGAGCGGTTATTTAAATGGAATGTGTGAAACACGGAGCAGAGCGCTTTGCTGTTACTGGGTGTCCTGGGCTGCCTGTTTGCTGCTCACAAATTGATCTCCCAGGCTCCAGTGTTTTGGCCACATCCTTTCGTTTTTGTCCTATCAGTTGTCTCCTTCTAAGCCCCTTCATTTTCCTTCCTTGCTTACAGTGTAGTGGACCTCCTTAAAGTCTCAGGCCAGGCCCCAAATCGAATCCCACCCTTCATGCCCTCGCTGTTGGCTCTCACAAGCCTTCCTTACTACTTAGGTCCCAGCCACTTTGGAAGGCTACATGTTGTCTCAAAACCCTGTTGTGACTTTGCTTTTGTGGTTTTTGAATCAGAGGGCCCATTTCTCCTTCCTTTTTCTAATTGTTTAAAACAATGAGCCAAAACTTTATTACATATTAGTAGGAATATTATATGTGTGTTTATATGTGTATGTGTAAATACTGTGTATATGTGTCTGTAGAAATAGGCCCATGTATGTATCTCACAAGCTGTTTATTATCACAAGGGGTAGGTAGCATCAGGTCAGCTCTACCATCTATTAGACATGTTACATTGTCAGGAAATAAAGTCTCTAAATTTGGTTTGTGTACATCTGTTAAATGGAGTAGCATTTAAATGATTGGTCCTTGTTCCTGCCCTTTGTAAAGTCTGGGACCTGAACTTTTTTTTTTTTTTTTTTTTTTTAAAGATTTTTGTTTATTTATGAGAAAGGCAGAGACATAGGCAGAGGGAGAAGCAGGAGCCATGCAGGGAGCCCTATGTGGGACTTGATCCTGGAACCCCAGGATCATGACCAGAGCCACAGAGCCATTCCAGGTACCCCTGGGCCTGAACTTAATTATATCCCAAGTAGGGCAATTCTTGGAGAAGAACTGAGATAACTTACCCAGATTCTTTGCTTTCTGATGGAATTTAAAGAATTAAGATATATGGCCAGTTAGGATTAGGGAAAAAAGAATTAGCATTTGGTGAGTGGCAAGCCCTTTATGTATGCTGTGTCATTTAATCCTTTGGACCCCCATGAGATAAGTAGGTATTTTACAGAGGAGAAAATTGAGGACTTAGGATGGTTGTTGTTTGCCTAAGATATAAAGCTTGTTAGGCTCTCGTAGCTATTAGGCTCTCCAGCAAACACCAATGGCTGAGCAACAGTGTGTGCTTTAGCTTTTGTCAGCTGTGGTTTCTTTTCTCAACACCGATTATCCTCCAGACCATAGACTATTTAACCGTAGACAGTTTGGAAAAATAGTTTTACTTCAGTGTATATGTTCATCCTAGTATTTGTATTCTTTCCTTTTCCCTCCTGGACAGTATTTCTATGGTAAACATCATTGCAGCCATAAAACTATTTGGCTTTCTGTTGTGTTTATTTTGTTAGGGTTATGAAGTGTATTATGTGTATGCATTGTATTTAAACTCTACAGAAAGCAAATGTTTGTGTAGTAGAATAGGAAAGAAATGAAGGGGATCCCTGGGTGGCTCAGTGGTTTAGCACCTGCCTTTGGCCCAGGGTGTGATTCTGGAGTCCCGGGATCGAGTCCCACATCAGGCTCCCTGCATGAAGCCTGCTTCTCCCTCTGCCTGTGTCTCTGCCCCCCCACCCCCCCGTCTCTCATGAATAAATAAATAAAATCTTAAAAAAAAAAAAAGAAAGAAATGAAATTTATGGCAGATAAAGGCATATTCTTTTAAGTTTATTTATCTAAGAAAGGAGAGAGCACATGTGTGAGCAAGGGGTAGGGCAGAGGGATAGAAAGAGAGAAAAAAATCCTCAAGCAGACTCCCTGCTGAGCAGGGAACCCCACTTGGGGCTGGATCTCTTGACCCTGAGATCTTGACCTGAATCAAAATCAAGAGTCAGTTGCTTAACTGAGCCATCCAGATGCCCTGATAAATGCATATTATTTTTTTTCTTTTTAAAAGATTTATTATATATTTGAGAAAGAATGACATGCATACATGGGCTGGGGGTGAAGGCTCAAGAGAGAGAATCTCAAGCAGACCCCTGCTGAACATGGAGCCTGAGAGGCAGGGCTCAGTCTCATGACCCTGAGATCATGATCTGAGCTGAAATCAAAAGCCGAATGTTTAACTGGCTGAGCCACCCTCCTGCCCCTGGATAAATGCATGTTCTTAATATATTATCACTTTTATATATCTGGAGTACCTACATAGTTAAAAATCAAAGATTTTGGGACATGTGGGTAGCTCAGTGGTTGAGTGTCTGCTTTTGGTTCAGGTTGTGATCCTGGGGTCCTGGGATCAAGTCCTGCATCGGGTTCCTCGCAGGGAGCCTGCTTCTCCCTCTGCCTCTGTCTCTGCCTCTCTCTCTCTCTCTCTCTCTTGAATAAATAAATCAAGGATTTTGGTTCTTTGAATTAAGTGGTGGTAGTGGTGGGAATAATGTCAACAGCAACAGCTAACGTTTGTTGAGCTCTTACCATTTGTGTGTGTGGTTACATATATATATAAAATATCATATGCTTGTTTCTAATTGCTTTATTTGTATTAGCTTTTTAAAACCTCCCAGTAGACCTCAGAGATTAGGTGGTTTTGTTATCTCTATTTTATGGATGAGGATATTGAGGCCCAGAGAGGTTAGGAAACTTACCCAAGGTAAGTAGCTGGGATGCATACTGTACTTCCCAGCAGTTCTGAACCTGAGTTAATTCAAATTTGCATTGTTAGCCACTTAAATACATTATTGAAATGTCTCTCCATTAACATTATCATCTCCTTTCCTGGGATCAGAACTCAGTGTGTTTTTTAGGGGAATTGGTAACAGATTATCTTCAAAGTAAAAATGGCTAGACCTAGTGGAGCTCTCTGTAAATCACTGGAAGTACTGGCTTATCCTCCAGGAACTCAGGCAGCCCTTCTAACTGTGTTTTTAACAATAATGCTTTTAAAATTCAGGAATGAAAATATTACAAATTCAGGAAGGTGCTTTAATTGTGTAAGATCATGGAGATGGAAAATTTCATATGTTTAAAATGCTGCCTGGTGCATGGACATTGCTTGGGTTACAGCAGATAAGGAACATTTAAAAGGTTTGGCAGGAGTAGGTAAAGCAAACATCTTTTCTATTTAGCAAGCAGTAATCCTGGATTACAAAATTGTATTTTGCAGGAAGGAAGTTCAAGCTGATAGAGATACACTGTTTTTATAAGTTTGAAGAAATTTTTATTGGCTAAGAAATAATACTCTGGATGCTGTGTCATAAGTTTTCATGCCTTTATGTTGAATGTTGAAGTCAGTATTTTTACCCTCCTTCTGTTTTTTTTTTTTTTTTTTTAGTTCTGAAAAGAACATGGATGAAAATGAAAGCAACCAATCTCTGATGACAAGCAGCCAATATCCTAAAGAAGCAGTAAGGAAACGCCAAAATTCAGCGCGGAGTTCTGTGGGAAGTGATTCTTCTAGGCTTTCCAGGAAAAGTTTCAAACTAGATTACAGACTAGAGGAAGATGTGACCAAATCAAAGAGAGGAAAGGATGGCAGATTTGTTAACCCGTGGCCAACTTGGAAGGATCTCTCCATCCCAAATGTTCTCCGATGGCTGATAATGGAAAAAAATCACAGTGGTGTTCCAAGCTCCAAAGAGGTAGCATTTGGTTTTCTTGGGGGGGCTCTGTGTTTACCCTATTAGTACCTAATTTTGCGGTGAATTATGACACTCAAGTTAGTTAATTGAGCCCCCTTTATTTTTTTTAATTAAATTGAAATTTTAAAAAGATTTATTTATTTATTTATTTATTTATTTATTTATTTATTTATTTGGATTTATTTATTTAACAGAGAATGAGAGAGAACACAAGCAGGGGGAGAAGCAGGCTCCCCACTGAGCAGGGAGCCTTACGTGGGGCTCGATCCCAGGACCCTGAGATCATGACCTGAGCCCAAGGCAGATGCCCAATCCACTAAACGACCCAGGTGCCCGAGCCCCCTTTATATCATAAGGCATAGGGCTAGGATCTGGGGAGAAAAAGTGAATATGGTGCCCTTGGATTCATATTTAGCAACAAAGCACACTTATGAATAACCAGCTTTGATCTGATGGCAGCCAGAGGTAGGAATAGATCGTTTTGAAATATAGGAGAGGAAGCAATTAATTCTAACTAGCAGGGCCGGAGATGGCTTCCCAGAGGAGGTGATACGATATTTGAGCTGGGCCTAGAAAGATAAAACGTATTTTGGCAGTGTTTTTCAGGTGGGTGATGGCATAGACAAGGTCAAGGAGGGGAGAAAGTGTATGACACTTACCATAAAGTAGGAACCTGATACGTGTTTGGAATATGAATTAAGGCTTTAAGCAATAAGGTTAAGACATTGTCCAGAGTGCTTGGCGTCCCCCCCCCCGCCCCCCATCCTTGGATAAAGTTGCTAAAGCTGTACAAGAAATCTTCAGATAACCCTGCCAGACCTTTGAAAATTGGCAATAGGTTATTGACCTTTACATAGGTGAGTTTTACCTAGGATGCAACTTATTAATATTTGGCATGCAGTTTATTTTTTTTATTTTTAATTAATTATTTTATTTATTTATTCATGAGAGATACAGAGAGAGGCAGAGACACAGGTAGAGGGAGAAGCAGGCTCTATGCAGGGAGCCTGACGTGGGACTTGATCCCGTGTCTCCAGGATCACACCCTGGGCTGAAGGCAGGTGCTAAACTGCTGAGCCACCCAGGGATCCCATGGCATGCAGTTTATTAGATCGATGTGATTACATTTGGCAGGGGGTAGGTGGCTCCCAATTCGATTTTTTCTTCTGTCCTTTCTCCTTTCCTAATTTCTTTTCTATTCTCTACCGTCTGTCTCCTTTGGCCTCTCTTTTTTACCAGGCCCTATCCTGTCAGGCTTTGTGGAGAGTGAGTAGAGAGGGAACTTGATGTTGGGAGTGGGCGATAGGATAAAAGAGTGCAGGCATCCTTGATGGTTTGATCTGCAGGGGGGAAGGCAATAGGAGGTGGTGGTGGTGGTGGTGGTGGTGGTGGTGGTGGTGGTGGTGGTGGTGGATCATCCTTTACCTTGGTGTGTCTTTTTTTTTTTTTTTTTTTTAAGGATATGGGATTAAAAAGCCCCTGATATTATCACTTTGATGCTAAGGAATGTTCACACTATTAATCATAGTTAACAGAATTGATTAATGGGAATAAAACTTTTTCAATACCTTGTTAGAATGAGGCAGGCCATTAATAGATAAAACCTAAAACAAAAACAAAAACAAAAAACCTAAAAAAATTTGATAAAACCTTACTACATGTTTCAACTTTGAGGATGGGAGGAACAAGAACCCTCCCCCCACCTTGTTTTTTCCTTCTGGAGAACGCCTGTGAACCTGAAAGTGAAGTGTAGTGGGTAGGGCTGGAGGCCAAGATGGATAGTCTACTTGTTTGGGGTAAATTTCTCCCTGTTTTTGTTTTTTTTAAAATATTTTATTTATTTATTCATGAGAGACACACACAGAGAGAGGCAGAGGCACAAGCAGAGGGAGAAGCAGGCTACATGCAGGGAGCCCCATGCAGTACTCAGTCCCGGGTCCCCCAGGATCACGCCCTGGGCCGAAGGTAGCGCTAAACTGCTGAGCCACCCAGGCTGCCCTCTCCCTGGTTTTTGAGCCACAGCTTCTAAAACTGCAGAAGTAAGCAATGGTAACTTTAGTTTTGTTTCCTTTCACATGGGAAGTGAGTGATCACATGAGGGCAGAAATACATCTGTGCATCCTAAGGATTTGGAGATATTCTGAAAACTGCATTGAACCTCTGAGAGCTTGCCAGGCTAGTGGTTCTGAAGCTCTTTTCAACCCTGGCTCCTTTTGAGAATCTGATGAAAGCTGTGGACCTTCTGCGAACATAAGCACATTTGCCTTTTACGATAATTTCAGTGAGTTCAAGGGCCTCTCAACCCCTTCCAGTTGACTCATTCATTCACTCATTCATTCAGTTAGTATTTATTGAGCCTTGTGCCAGGCACACAGTTCTAAGTGGTAGAGATAGAGCCATGAACGCAGAAGAAAGACACCGTGGCATTCTTAGATCTTTTGTTTAGTAGAAGAGAGAAACAAACAAATGGGTAAAATATGTGTTCTCTTAAAGCATGACTAGTGCTTTGGAAGAATGATAAAGCAGAGAAGGAAATTAGGTGATGAAGGTGGGAGCTGCATTCTTTAATGAAGTGTAAACTTTTATTTATTTTTTAAGGGCAAGAAGTTTTATTTTTATTTTAGTTTTTTTTAAAAGATTCATTTATTTTTGAGAGCAGACTCCACACTGAGTGTGAGCCCCATGTGGGCCTCCATTTCATGACCCATGAGATCATGACCTGAGCTGAAAGCAACCTGAGCATCAACCGACTGTGCCACCCAGGTGCCAGGCAGATTTTTAAAGTTGAAGTTTACTTGACATGTAATATTAGTTTGAGGTGTATGACCTAGTGATCTGACAGTTACACACGTTACTCAGGCTCACCACGATAAATGTAGTTACCCACTATCTCTGCACAAAATTATACGATATTATTGATGATATTCCCCATACTGTACTTTTCAGTTCTGTGACTTAACTTATTTTATTTTAATTTTTTTGGGTGCGGGGAGAGTCAGAGGGAGAGAATCTCAAGCAGGCTCTACGCCACCCAGCGCGGAGCCAGACATGGGGCTCAGTCCCAAGACCCTGAGATCACAACCTGAGCTGAAATCAAGAGTCAGATGCTCAACTGACTGAGCCACTCAGGTGCCCCCCCAACCCTGTGACTTAATTTATTTTACAACTAGAAGTTTACCTATCAATCCCCTTCATCCATTTCACCCATTCTCCTACACACCTCCCCTTTGGCAACTTCCAGTTTGTTCTCTGTATGTGTGAATCTGTTTCTTTTTTAAATTTACTTGTTTTTTAGATTTCTACATATAGGTGAAATCATATGACATTATCTTTCTCTGTCCAACTTATTTCACATAGGGTAATACCCTCAAGGTTCATCCATGTTTTCACAAATGACAAAAGCTCATTCTTTTTTTATGGCAGAGTAATATTCCATGGTGTATACATACCAATCTCCTTCATCTATTCATCTTTTTTTTTTTTTTAAGCCAGAGTTTATTCCTATTTAAAACTGTCCAAGAGTCTTTAAAATGTCCACATCCAGAAGGATTTCCAGGTTTAAGATGGCATCACAGTCGGGTGGTGGCTGCTGGTTCCTCTGTTTCTAAAGCCTCAGAAGGATTCTTTGAAAATTTTTCTTGTATGGAAAGTTGATGTCTGGTTTGCTTCATACATCAATCTGGTGAGGAAGAGAAGCACAATGTCAGTAACGGTCATTGTCATTGCAAGAGAAAAAGATGTATGACCTGAGAACAGAGCCATCCAAGCATTGCCAAGTAACAATATCACTATTTGCAGCATAGAACAAATAGAAGCATATGCAGAATCTACTTGAAAACCCTTTTTTTTAAAAAAAATATTTATTTATTCATGAGAGACACAGACTGAGAGAGAAAGAGGCAGAGACACAGGCAGAGGGAGAAGCAGGCTCCATGCAGGGAGCCCGATGTGGGACTCGATCCCGGGACTCTAGGATCACACCCTGGACCGAAGGCAGGTGCTAAACTGCTGAGCCACCCAGGGATTCTTGAAAACCCTTCTTGAGTTAATTTTTGAAATCACGTCCTCTGATAAGTAGCTCCAGAAGCTGAGGTCAGGATGTATCGTAGCTGGTATTAAATGCAATTCTTTCACAGCAGAAACCAGCAAACACCCTTCGATGAGATTATCCATTCATCTATTGATGAGACACTTAGGTTGCTTCTGTATCTTGCCTATTGTAAATATAGTTGACCTTTGAATACAGATAAGATATAATATGTGCTCAGCTGTTTATGTTATCAGTAAGGCTTCTGCTTAACATCAGGCTATTACTAATTAAACTTTAGGACTGTCAAAAATAACGTGGGTTTATTTTTTTAAAGATTTTTATTTATTTATTCATGAGAGACACAGAGAGAGGCAGAGACACAGACGGAGAAGCAGGCTCCATGCAGGGAGCCTGATGTGGGACTCGATCCCGGGTCTCCAGGGTCACACCCTGGGCCAAAGGTGGCGCTAAAACCACTGAGCCACCCAGGCTGCCCAACACGTGGGTTTTTGACCGTGCAGGGGTCACTTTGTTCAAGGGCCAATTCCAATACTGCAGTAAATATAGGCATGCACATGTATCTTTTTAAAGTGTTTTCATTTTCTTCAGATAAATACTCAGAAGTAGAATTACTGGGTTATAGGATATTTCTGTTTTTTTTTATTTTTTTTTATTTTTTAGGGAACCTCTCTACTATTTCCCACTGTGGTTGCACCAATTTATAATCCTATCAGCAGTGCATGAGTTACCTTTCCTCCATATCCTTACCAGTGCTTGTTTTTGTCTTTTTGATACTAGCCATTCTAACCAGGGTAAAGTGATGGATCTTATTTGTGGTTTTGATTTGCATTTCTCTGATGATGAATGATGTTGAGTATCTTTTTATGTGTCTGTTGGTCATCTGCATGTTTTCTTTGGAAAAATGGTTATTCAGGTCCCCTGCCCATTTTTATTTTTTATTTTTTTATTTTTATTTTTTTTTTAAATTTTTATTTATTTATGATAGTCACAGAGAGAGAGAGAGAGAGGCAGAGACACAGGCAGAGGGAGAAGCAGGCTCCATGCACCGGGAGCCCGATGTGGGATTCGATCCTGGGTCTCCAGGATCGCGCCCTGGGCCAAAGGCAGGCGCCAAACCGCTGCGCCACTCAGGGATCCCCCTGCCCATTTTTAAATTGGATTATTTGTTTTTTTTTGCTATTGGGTTGTATGGATTTTTTTATTTTTTATTATTTTTTTAAGATTTTAAAATTTATTTATCCATGAGAGAGGCAGAGACACAGGCAGAAAGAGAAGCAGGCTCCTTGCAGGGAGCCTGATGCAGGACTTGATCCCAGGACTCTGGGATCACGACCTGAGCTGAAGGCAGATGCTCAACTGCTGAGTCACCCAGGTGTCTCTCTTTATGTATTTTGGATGTTAACCCCTCATCAGGTAGTGATCATTTGCAAAGATCTTCTGTTCAGTAGGTTGCCTTTTTATTTTGTTGATTGTTTACTTTGCAATGCAAAAGCCTTTTAGTTTCATGTAGTCCCAATTGATTTAGTCTTGGAAGATTGTATGTTTCTAGGAATATATCCATTTCTTCTAGGTTGTCTAATTTGTTGGCATGAATTTTTTTGGTAGTAGACTCATATCCTTTGTATTTCAGTAGTGTCTGTTTTAACTTTCATTTTTTTTTTGAGTCCTCTTTTTTTATTAATTCTGGCTCAGAATTTGTCAGTTTGCTTATTTTTCACAATTTTCTTCTAGTTATGACTTCTTTCCACTTAAAGAATTCCCTTTAACATTTCTTGGAAGACTGATTTAGTGGTGATGAACTCCTTCAACTTGTCTGTCTTGTAAACTCTATTCTCTCCTTTCATTCTGAATGATAACCTTGCAGGGTATAGTATTCTTAGTCGTAGGGTTTTTTTCCTTTCAACTCTTGGAATATATGGTGCCACTCTCGTCTGGTCTGCAAAGTTTCTGAAAAATCATCTTATAGTCTTATGGCTTTACCTTGTATGTAACTGTTTGCTTTTACATTGTTGCTTTTAATATTCTCTATCTTTAATTTTTGCAATTTTAACTGTATGTGTCTTGGTGTGGAACTCCTTTTTTTCATCTTGTTTGGGGCTCTCTGTGCCTCATGGACTTGGATGTCTCTTTATTTCCGTAGGTTAGGAAAGTTTTCAGTTATTATTTCTTGAAATAAGTTTTCTGCCTCTTTCTGTCTTCTTCTGGGACCCCCTGTAATGCAAGTGTTATTACACTTGATGTTGTTACTTTTCTTTCATGTTCACTTAGTTGCTTTCCATGACCCTGTCTTCCAGATTGTTGATCCATTCTTCTACATTCTTTAATCTGCTCTTGGCCCTCTAGTGTATTTTTTGAGTTACTGTATTTTTCAGCTCCGACTTGTTCTTTTTTTTTTTAATATTTTTATCTCTTTATTAAAGTTCTCAGTCTATCCATTCTCCTCTCTAGTCCAGTGAACATCTTTATGACCATTACTTTGAACTCTTTATCAGGTAGATTGTTTATTAGCATTTATTTTGCTCTTTTTCTGGGATTTTGACTTATCATTTGGATTATATTCTTCTGTCTCTGCATTTTTGTCTGCCTCTCTGTGTTTGTGTCTTTTCTAGTAAGTGGCTCAGCTGTGTCTCCTGGTCTTGAAAGTAGCGGCCTTATGTAGAAGGTGTTCTGTGGTCCCCAGTAGTGCAGTAACCCCTGGTCACCAGAATCAGGCACTCCAGAGTATTTCCTGTATGGGCTGTATATGCCCTCCTGTTGTGGTGGGGCTGCTGTGGCTCTGCATGCACTGGTCAGTGGGGTCAGCCCTCAGCCTTGCTGTCTTCAGAGACTGGCTATGACTGTTGTGGGTGCATTGGTGGGCAGGGTTTGCCCCCTACACACTGACTGAGAGGCCTTGCTGTAGCCACTAGGGGCACGTAACTGCATGGAATTAGCAACCCCCTTCTGAGGGCAATGCTTTGGAGGGATGGTGGTTCAACCCCACTGGGTTGAGGGGAGGCTGGTCTTGGCTGAGGCTGCCCACAGGTGTGGAAGGGTGATAGTGTCTTTGGAGGGGTGATGGTCCCAACTGGGTCTGCCCATAGGTGTGGGACAGCAGTAGTGACTCTAGATGTATGGCTGGGTCTGATTGAGGCTACCTGCTGGTGTGGTTGGATGGGATCAGCATGGATGTGTTAGATGGGGTGGGTCTGCAGGGGAACAGATCTGTGGGGCAAGCAGTGCTGACAAGGTAGATGGAGAGGATCAGATTTGTTTCCACAAGTGTCTGGCTAACTAGGCTGAAAGAAGGCAAGAAACATGGCACCCAGCAGCACCTCCATTCCCAGAGAAAGCTCCTACAGATCCTTGCTTCTCTGGCATATGTCCTAAAGTTAGCAAATCTGGCACTTTTCAAATTGCTGCTTCCATGGTGCATTGGGTGGCGTGATACAGTGTACCAGCCCTTTAAAAGTACAGACTCAGTTTCCTCTATCTCTGGCTGTCTTGGAGTTAAGCCCTGCTGCTTCTCAGAGTTCTCAGAGCTAGGCCTCTGATTTTCAAGGCCAGACGTGGAGACTCATCTTCCTGGTGCAGATCCACAGGGCTGGGGGTACCTGATTTGAAGCTTGACCCCTACTTCTCAAGGAGTGGCTTCTTGCCTGTGATCTCTCCCTTTTGTGGGTTGCTGCCATGCCAGGATTTTGGTTCCTTCTGGGTCTCTTCCTCTCCTGCCCTTCTTGATGTGGCCTTTTCTTTGTCCTTTGCTGTGGGAAATCTGCTCTGCCGGTCTCAGGCTATTTTCAGAGTGAATTGCATTATATGTAGTTGTTGCCTTTGTGTATTTATGGGAGGAGGTGATCCTTGGATACTTTTATTCTGCTATCTTAGCCTTTTTTTTTTTTTTTTTAAGATTTTATTTCTTCATGAGAGACACAGAGAGAGGCAGAGACACAGAGAAGCAGGCTCCTTGGGGGAGCCCAATGTGGGACTCCTCCCTGGGACTCTGGGATCACACCCTGGGCTGAAGGCAGATGCTCAACTGCTGAGCCACCCAGGCATCACTAGCCTTTTTTTTTTATTTTTTTAATAGAAAGTGTCAAAGGAGGGGCACCTGGGTGTCTCAGTCAGTTAAGCATCTGACTCTTGATTTCATCTTGGGTCATGGTCTCAGGGTCATGGAATCGTACCCCATATGAGGCTCTGTGCTGAGTATGGAGCCTGCTTGAGATTCTCTCTCCCTATCCTCTGCCCATCCCTGCACCCCTCCCACTGCCTATGCTCTTTCTCAAAAAAAAAAAAAATTTTAAAGGACATCTCAGTATGCACCACTTACATTCAGCTTCCTGTAACAGGAGAGAGAAGACATCTTTATCTTATTCCAATACATTTATTAGTTCTTTTTAAAATTTATTTTAATTTATTATTTATTATTATTATTTTTTAAAGATTTTATTTATTCATGAAACACACAGAGAGAGGGAGAGAAAGAGAGAGAGAGAGAGGGTGAGACACAGGCGGAGGGAGAAGCAGGCTCCATATAGGGAGCCCGATGTGAGACTCGATCCCGGGTCTCCAGGATCACACCCTGGGCCGAAGGCGGCATTCAACTGCTAAGCCACCCAGGGATCCCAGTTCTTTTTTTTAAACCTGCACCGTATTTCCTCCTTGTTTCCAGTTAAAGCTAAGAACTAGGTCAAATGCATATTGACTTCTTTTATTTTCATGTGTAACTCCATATTTAATCCCTTTAAATTGCCGAAATTATTAACTTTCATCCTAGATATGTTAGAGTTCTACATTTTCCAGAAAAAAAAAATCATGTAGAGAACACTTACTTCAGATCATTGGGTGAATTCAGAATTTATTCAGATTTCTGGAAATTGTTTTTGTTAGACATGGGGGGGGGGGCTAAAGTTTAATAAAACTTCAAATTACTATTTTTGGAAGGAGACAGGGACAACATATACATAGGATTATAATTCCTATATATTATGCAGTTTATATCCGTATAGTAGATTATATTGATTTAGGTATGTACATATGACAGGATTTTAGGAGGAAGATAAAGTACAAAAGGACAGGTCTGAGTACAACAAAAATTGGTCATCAGCAGAGCTAAACAGTTTAGTTGGTTGGCCAGAAAACTGTTTCTTTCCTTGGACCGTTTGTGATATCTGCCTTGTCTGGGTCTTTATAGCAGCGTGCCTGCCAGTGCCTCCCAACAGGCTTTAAGTTGTTCTGATGCTGTCATGGCTTTGTTCTGTCGGAGTCGGCTCAGTGACTTTGGTTGGTGTTGTTGATCATCATGACCAGGAGTCAGAAGAGACCATTGGAGCCCTCCAGAGAAGGAGGGAAGCAGAACCTCCTGAGGTGCCTTAATTGGAGGAGGCTGTCCTCAGCCATCACTGCGGTGGAAGCGAGTGGGGACCAGTCAGATCCGAGTGTGAGGGAGACATGGAGCTAAGGTAGCACGTCATGGGCTGGTAGGAAGAGAGGGACACCAGGTATCTGGAAACCAGGCTCAGGTTCAGATACCTCCTTGAGGATGTGGCTTGATCTCTATCACAATCTTAAAGGTACTCGATTTTTTTTTTTTTTGGTCCCTAAAGTTAAGACAGTGGAGGTCGCTAGAATTGTTTTAAGGTTCACATGATGCAAGACAGTACTTTGAGGGGATCCCTGGGTGGTTCAGTGGTTTAGCGTCTGCCTTCAGCCCAGGATGTGATCCTGGAGTCCCGGGATCAAGTCCTGCATCGGGCTCTCTGCATGGAGTCAGCTTCTCCCTCTGCCTGTGTCTCTGCCTCTCTCTTTGTCTCTCTCATGAATAAATAAAATCTTAAAAAATAATAAAATAATGTGTTTCTTGGGACGCCTGGCTGGCTCAGTGGTTGAGCACCTGCCTTCAGCCCAGGGCCTGATCCAGGAGACCCGGGATCGAGTGCCACATCAGGCTCCCTGCAGGAGCCTGCTTCTCCCTCTGCCTGTGTCTCTGCCTCTCTCTCTGTGTCTCTTATGAATAAATAAATAAAATCTTAAAAAACAACAACAACAAAGTACTTTGAAAATATCACGCACTCTTCCGGTGTATAATACTTGGAAGAATAGAGTGGTTCCCTTTGAAAGAATGAAAAATAACAATTATATCTCTGCTGTGGTATGCCTAACAGGTTACTTTATTTAAAAACAACAACATGTACACAGTTTTTTAAAAGTCATAGTGCTAAAAGGCTTATCAAACAAATATGAGTCCTCTAACGAGCCCCTGTCACTTGTCCTTCTCTGGAGGCCACGGCTTGCTGATGTTTGAGCTGTTTCCTTAGGAGCTTGCCTTCATCTTCATTTCTCTTAATCCATTGTAATAAGAACACTTACCATGAGGTCTGTACTCCCAAATTCTTCAGTGTGCGGCACGTTACTGGTAAGTGTAGGTGCAGTGTGCAACGTACCTTCAGGGCCGCTTTGTCCTGCTTGTCTGGAACGGTGGGCCTGGTGGTAGGAGCTGCACATTGCCCTCTCGCCCCAGCCCCCGGCTGCCGTCATTCCACTTGTTGATTCTGTGAATTTAACTGTTAGACCCCAACCTGTGGAAGGAACCATGCAGTGCTTCTGCATTCCTTGGTGTCAGGGTCAGGTTTCCCTCTCGCTGTACCGCCCCCATCCCTCCCCGTGGGTCGACTTGGCCTCCCCCTTTGCTGTATGCATTGCTGTGACTATCACTGGTTTTCTTTTTCTTTTCTTTTCTTTTTTTTTTTTTTTTATGATAGTCACAGAGAGAGAGAGAGAGAGAGAGAGAGAGAGAGAGAGAGACAGAGACAGACAGAGACATAGGCAGAGGGAGAAGCAGGCTCCATGCACCGGGAGCCCAATGTGGGACTGGATCCCAGGTCTCCAGGATTGCGCCCTGGGCCAAAGGCAGGCGCTAAACCACTGCGCCACCCAGGGATCCCTATCACTGGTTTTCATTGATGAACCAAGCAATGTACCGTGGCCATGTTCCCTTTTTTTTTTTCTTTTTTTAAGATTTTATTTTATTTATTCATGAGAGACACAGAGAGAGAGGGAGGTAGAAACACAGGCAGAGGGAGAAGCAGGCTCCATGCAGGGAGCCCGACGGCGGCCTCGATCCCGGGTCTCCAGGATCAGGCCCTGGGCTGAAGGCAGGCACTAAATCGCTGAGCCACCCGGGCTGCCCATGTCTTCTTTCTTACATGCCCCCCCCCCCCGCCTGCTGAGGTTAGCAATACCTTATTTTTTCATCTGCTTAACTTCGTATGTAATAGTAACTAATCATTCCCCTCATTCCTTTTCAACTGCTTTCCTGAGGAAAGACTCTAAGCTGGTTTCTCGGCTCTGGGTTCTTTCTGGGCTGACAGCCCTCCCATTTCCCTGCATGTTTCCATTCTGGAGTCTTCCTTCACCACCATCCTGGCCCCTTTGCTTCCTTAGTGCTGTTTACTGCACCCCACTTTTTCCTCTTTCTTGGCTGTGTTCTCATTTTGGTGGAGCACATTCCTAATCCACTTCTTGAGAAAAGGGTACGTGGAAAGTCAGTTTTCTGATAACTTAATTATCTGAAATGTCTTTATTTATTTATTTATTTATTTAAAAAATTTTTTTTTTTTATTTATTTATGATAGTCATACAGAGAGAGAGAGAGAGAGAGAGAGAGACAGAGAGGCAGAGACACAGGCAGAGGGAGAAGCAGGCTCCATGCACCGGGAGCCCGACGTGGGATTCGATCCCGGGTCTCCAGGATCGTGCCCTGGGCCAAAGGCAGGCGCCAAACCGCTGTGCCACCCAGGGATCCCTGAAATGTCTTTATTATCATATTTTTGGCCTTTTAAAAACTTTGGTTGACCCACAATATTGTATTGGTTTCAAGTGTGCAATATAGTGATTTGACAACCTATATCTTGTGCTACGCTCACCACAATTGTACCATCTGTCACCGTAATGCTGTCACTGCATCATTGACCATATTCCCTACATTGCATCCTTTTTGTCCTGTGACTTCTTCATTCCATAACTAGAAGCCTGAATCTCCCAGTCCCCTGCCTCCATTTTGCTCATCCTCCCAACCCCCTCCCCTCCAGCAACCATCGGCTTGTTCTCTGTAGTAGGCTCTGTTTCTGCTTTTTGTTTGTTTATTCCTTTGTTTTTTTAGATTCCACATGTAAAGAAATCATGTGATATTTGTCTTTCTCTGTCTGACTTACTTCCCTTAACATAATACGCCCAAGGTCCATTCTTGTGGTTGTGAGTGACAAGATCTCCTTCTTTTTTAGGCTGATTATACATTCTACGTTTTCTTTGTCCATTCATTTAGCAGTGAACATTTGAAGTTGCTTCCATGTATTTGCTATTATAAATAATGCTGCAGTGAACATAGGGGGTACATATATCTTTTCACATTCATGTTTTCATTCTCTTTGGATACATACCCAATGGTGGAATTATTAGATTATTTGATACTTCTGTTTTTAGTTTTTTAGACACTATTTTCCATGGTGGCTGCACCAATATACATTGCCACCAACAGTGTATGAGGATCTCCTTTTTCCATATCCTTGTTATTATTTGTTAAAGGTCTTTTTCATTTTCACTATTCTGAAAATTTGTTATTGGTCTTTTTCATTTTCACTATACCAGGTGTAGGTGATATCTCATTGTGCTTTGTTTTGCATTTCCCTGATCATTATGTTGAGGATCTTTTCATGTGTCTGCTGGCATCTATATGTCCTTGGAAAAACATCTATTCAGGCTCCCTGCCTAATATTTTTCTTTGAATTATTTGTTTTCTTGGTATTGAGTTTTATAAGTACTTTATGTATTTTGGATACATCATTTGCAAATATCTTTCTTTTCCCATTCATTAGGTTGCCATTTCATTTTGTTGCTTGTTTCCTTCACTGTGCAAAAGCCTTTTATTTTGGTTTAGTCCCAATAGTTTAATTTTGCTTTCCTTTCCCTTGCCTGAGGAGATGCATCTAGAAAACTCTGCAAAGGCAACATGTCTAAGAGATGATTGCCTATGTTTTCTTCTAGGAGTTAAATGATTTCAGGTCTCACATTTAGGTCTTTAATCCATTTTGAATTTACTTTTTTTAAAGATTTTATTTATTCATGAGAGACACACACAGAGAGAGAGGCAGAGAGCCTGATGGGGAGCCTGATGCAGGACTCAATACCAGGCCCTGGGGATCACAACCTGAGCCAAAGGAAGATGCTCAACCACTGAGCCCCCCAGGTGTCCCAGTTTTCTTTTTTGTAGTATGTTTGGTTTTGGTATCAGGGTAATGCTGGCCTCATAGAATGGAAGCTTGGAAGCTTTTCTTCTTCTGTTTTTGCAGAAGTTTGAGTACGACGTTAACTCTACTTTAAATGTTTGGTAGAATTCAGGTGTGAATTCATATGGTCCTGGACTTTTGTTTGTTAGGAATTTTTTGATTACCAGTTCAGTTTTGTTACCAGTAATTGGTCTATTCAGATTTTCTGTTGCTTCCTGATCAAGTTTTGGAAGATTCTACGTTTGCAGGAATTTATTTCTTCTAGGTTGTCCAATTTGTCAGCATTTAATTTTTTGTAGTAGTCTCTTTATATAATCCTTTTCTTTCTTTCTTTCTTTCTTCTTTCTTTCTTTCTTTCTTTCTTTCTTTCTTTCTTTCTTTCTTTCTTCTCTTTCCTTTCTTTCCTTTCTTTCCTTTCTTTCCTTCTTTCCTTCTTTCTTTCTTTCTTTCTTTCTTGGATCCCGGGAGGGATACCTGGGTGGCTCATCGGTTTAGCGCCTGCCTTTGGCCCAGGGCAGGATCCTGGAGACCCGGGATCGAATCCCACGTCAGGCTCCCGGTGCTTGGAGCCTGCTTCTCCCTCTGCCTGTGTCTCTGCCTCTCTCTCTCTCTCTCTCTGTGTGACTATCATAAATAAATAAAAATGAAAAAAAAAAAAAAAAAAGGATCCCGGGACTCATGGGATCACGACCCAAGTCAAAAGCAGATGCTCAACCACTGAGCCACAAAGGTGCCCTTTTTGAAATTCTCATTGAGTTCCTCTACTCTTCTTTCCAGTTCAGTGAACATCTTTAGAGTCATTATTTAGTCTTTATCAGGCATATTGCATATTTCTTTCATTTAGATCTTTTTCTGAAGTTTTATTTGAACATGTTCTTTCATTTGGAGCACATTACTGATGTCTCCCCATTTTGCTTGACGTTCTGTGTTTGTTTTTAGGAATTAGGCAAAATAGCTACTTCTAAATTTGAAGGAATGGCATTTGTATGGTTGTCCTCTGGGTAGACTATGTGTTTGGTGACTTTGGCTAGCTGGAGATGTAACTAGCATGGGCTGGGGGTTCTGGGACACTGTGCTGGGGTTGCCATGGGATAGTGGGCTCAGGGCGCAGTGAGGTGGTAGGCTGGCTAGGAAGCCCAGACCCTGCTCCAGTCCATGCTATTAAAGGGGAATATAAACTGTGGTGCTGGGCAGCCCCTCTGACCTGGGGGAGAGTGCCAGCAGCTCCCCTACCGTTTGTCAGGGTTCTAGGGCTAGTTTTTCTGTATTCCAGTTGTTCTTTTATTTATTTATTTTTAAAGATTTTATTTATTTATTCACAAGAGACACTGAGGCAGAGACAGAGGCGAGGGAGAAGCAGGCTCCCTGTGGGGAGCCTGATGCAGGACTTGATCCCAGGACCCCGGGATCACCTCTTGGGGTCTGTCTTCTCTTATGTGGAAGCTGTTGGGTCAGCCCTCAGTTCTTCAGGAGGAATTACTCTAAATTCCTATAGTCACCATCTTGGACTGGAACCGTGTTTCTGTTCTCATTCTTGCTGGTTAGTGTGGGTATAGAATTGTTGTTTGGAAACAGTTTTCCCTCAGAATTTCAGAGCATTACCTCCATGACCTTCTTTTTAGTATTGCTGTGGAGAAGTTCAAAGCCATTCTCAGTCCTTTGTGTGACCTGTATGTATTAACACTGTAGAAGCTTTGAAAATATCTTTTTTGAAATTTCCCCTGTGATGTGTTATATTTGTTGGTCATGCTCAGTGTTTTGTGGGCTCTTTAGAAAATGTGGAAAATCTGGGATACTTGGGTGGCTCAGCAGTTGAGCCTCTGCCTTTGGCTCAGTGTGATCCCAGGATCAGGGATCGAGTCCTGCATCAGGCTCCCTGCAGGGAGCCTGCTTCTCCCTCTGCCTGTGTGTCTGCCTCTCTCTCTGTGTCTCTCATGAATAAATAAATAATATCTTTAAAAGAAAAGAAAATGTGGAAAATCTGTTTCCTCCAGTTCTAGGAAATTTTGAGTATTTCTTTGAAATTTTCCTTTCCACATCCTTTCAGTTTTTAAAGCAACTACCAATTATAATTTGGATCATCTAGGTCAGTCTTATGTAATTTTCAATTTTTCCTGTATTTCATTGTTTTTTTCTTTTTACATTCTGACAGATTGAGGAAATCTGTTTCATTTTCACTTTATTTTAAATTTTTAAGATTTTGTGTGTTTATTATTGAGAGAGAGAGAGTGCATGCAAGCTCAAGGGGGGTGGAGGGAGAAGCTGACTCCCCACTGAGCAAAGAGCCCAATGTGGAGCTCTGTCCCAGGACCCTGAGATCATGACTTGAGCCACTGAGCCACCCTGGTGCCCCTATTTGTTTCATTTTTAAATACTTCAGTATGTGTCTCAGAGTTTTAAGAGGTGGATGAAATGTCACAATATGAAAATGTTTTTTAAAAAATAGATTTAAAAAAACCCAACCACTTCAGTTGGTTAAGTGTCTGACTTTGAATTTTGGCTCAGGCCATGATCTCCTGGTCAGGCTCTGTGCGGGTGTGGAGCCTGCTTAGGATTCTCTTTCCTTCTCCCTCTGCCTCTCCCTGCTCACTCTCTTTCTTTAAAAAAAAAAAAAAAAGAAAAAGAAAGAGAAAAAACGAACGAAAGAAAGAAAAGTACGAGTGCTTTAGGATATTAGCCTTGCACAGAAATAGGGCCGTGACTAAAAACAGGATAATGTCAACAGTGGCTATAATCTCTGCAGACTGATGTAATGGATGGCTACTCTTCTTATCTTTATATTTTCCTGTATTTTGCAAATATTTTATGAAGGGTATTTTATAATCAAGGAGAAGTTTAAAAATATTAAGCCATTTTGATGGATCTGGTATTCATAATACAGATAGCATGACAGAAATATAAAACATTAGCATCAATAATTGATTGCATTGGAAGTATTTGGATAATGGCTCAGTCTCTATTCAGTGTTAACATAATATCATCAAAATAAATATGAAAAAGAAAAATCTCTTTTAAATCTGAGTTGCAACGTATACTTTCAGTTGGAAGAAAAGGCTTAACTCCAGTCTTAAAATGTGATTTTATTTTTTAAAGAAAACATGATTTTAGCAGATTTGTATCAAATCTTTCTCTTCTGTCTACTACACACACATATGCTTAAAATAGTATTAATAAGAGCACAGGTTTCACTTTTTTAAAGTTAGTGAAATTTATGCCATGGAAGCAGTTATGGTTTAATGAAAAGATAAGGTCTTTAGAGCCAGGAAGACCTGTGAGAACGCACATACTCGGTGTGTGACCTGGGCGAGTTTCTTAGTGACACCCCCCCCTCCCCCCCGCCCCGCATCTGGGTATCTGTAAAACGGCAGTGACATCTGCTTCCATATACAGCATCTGGCAAAGAATAGTGGTTGAATGCACATTAGGATTTTTTTCCTTTCCCCAAGCAAAGTAAACATTAACTCGTGTCCTGGTTAATTATGGGCCTAGGGATTTTCCTGTTTGCAGCTTTAAAAGAGGAAGGCCAGCCAAGAAAAGTCCTTACCTAGTAAAGAAGATGCCAAGTGCTTGGTTTCTTCAAATAAACAATTTCTCTACCTCCAATTTACATGCTTTTTAAAAATTTTATTTATTTATTTTTTAAGGATTTTATTTTTTTAAGTAACCTCTGCACCCAACATGGGGCTCAAACTTACGACCTTGAGATTGAGTCACATGCTCCATTGACTGAGCTGGCCAGGCGCCCCACTACATGGTTTTTCAAACTCTGATGATCAGGATCAAAAAGACAAATATTTTTTGGAATCTCAGGTGTAGACTCTCTTTCTTTGAGTTTTATGGGACAGTGGTGTTAGGGATCAGATTCTTTCAAATAAGGTGCATTTTTGTAATCGGCTTAGAAACACAGTGTGCAGAAGGAAATATGAAGGTGTGATTGCTTAGGTTCACATGTCAGGACTTGGCCTTTTTTGAAAAAAAAAAAAAAAAACTTTGTTAAGCTGTAATTCACATGCCTTACAGCTGACCTGTTTTAAATGTACAGTTCAGTGGTTTTCGGTACATTCAGGGTTGTGCAACCATTCCCACATCTAATACATTTTTATTAACTCAAAAAGAAACCCAGTGTCCTTAGTCATCAGCCCCCGATTCTCTCGCCCTTCTCCAGCCCCTGGAAATCACTAATCTGTCTTTTGTCTCTATGGACCTGCCTGCTGTGGACACTTCACATAAACAGAACCATACTAGCTGTGGCCCTTGGTGACTGGCTTCTTTCAGTGCTTTACCTGGTTAATCCTCTGTTCCGATAGCAGGTGAGGCTGCCAGAGGCTCTTGCTACAGGTTTCCTTCCCTCCCAGCAGTCTGCAGATAATGCAAGATAGTGAACTTCAAATGGCTTTTGAACTTACAGCAAAAAGAAAGTGCAGCGCCGTTTTATGGGAATTTTGTTAACAGATATTTTGATGCACTGTTTAAACATGATGCTGCTTAAGATTTTTAAAATGGTTTTAATAAGATAATCCAAGCTCCACATATTCAAAAAATACCATTTGGTGTTCTTATTTATATTCCCATGAAACGATCACCACAGTCAGGATAATGTACATTAGCTGTCATCTCCAAAAGTTTCCTTGTGTCTCCTCTGGGCTGTTGCTTGTTTTTGAAAAAATACGTATTAAATGAGATAATATTTAGGAGTCAGTGGTGAGAGGCAGTATGTGTGAAGGCTAGCTGGGGTGACCTCGTGTGTATGTCATCACTGTTTTCTCCTCTGTTAAATGAACATAGTTAATAGGAGCTACCTGCAGTGTTATGGTTGGTACTAGATTAATCTTTTTTTTTTTTTTTTTTAGATTTTGAGAGAGAAAGAGAGAAAGCATGAGCAGGGGGGAAGGCAGAAGAAGAGGGAGAGGGAGAAGCAGATTCCCCACTGAGCAGGGAGCCCAATGTGGGGCTTGATCGCAGGACCCCTGAGATCATGTCTGAGTGGAAGGCAGATGCTTAACTGACTGGGGCACCTAGGCCCCCTCTGGTTGGTACCAGCTTAAACATTATTTTTGAAGAATAGTTAGTGCGGTATTTAGCACTCCATAAATGATAGCTCTTGTGCTTGATATCCTCGATTCATCATCATCATCACTATCAGGTGCCTAGCATGAGGCCTGTAATACGTGGCAGCTTCCCAGGTGATATTCATTCCCTCCCTCTTTCTTCATTTTTGAAAAGGTCACCACATGACATTCATTATTCTACCAACTTTGAGAACTGATTTGAAAAATTTACACTCCTTTATCTTACAAGTTTCATCGAACACATGATGTGTTCATCAACTGCCCTGTGCGTTGGGTACTGTGGGTGGTTCCAAGTTGAGTAAGACAGGAGGCATCCTGTTTACCACAGTGTGGGCAGGATGTCCACGGAAGGTGCACGAACAAAGTGGCAGGGACGGTGGGTGCTGGAGTGATCGTCCCTGTCTATGGAGACTCAGTCTCGGCCCTGTGAAGGGTACACAGATTAAGTTCTCAAAGGGATTAGAGGCAAGGCATTGTAACCTGAGAAACGGATCAGTATTGTGCGGGGCTCTCAAGCGGTCCCGGTGTAGGTGGGACACAGGCCTGCAGGAGTTGGGTGAAACAGCTGGAAAGGAAGACTGGGGGTTCCACGGGTCGGCTTCCTCCTGGGCTGAGGAGGGGAGATGGGTTTTGTCAATCGGTGAAGAGTCTGTAAAGATGTCCCAGGGAGAGAGCTATACTTAAGTAGACTCTTTCTGAAGTGGCTCTTGTGTACGGATTGAGTGTGAGAGTAAGACAGGTGAGCAATCAGGGAGGACTTCAAAGTGTCTGGATAGTATTCAGGATCTAAACTAGATTTATGGCTATGAGAAAAGAAACCAAGTAAAAGCGTCGAGTTGGTGCCTGACCAGTTGTCCAGGTTGCGGTTTCTTTCCCCATCTGGAATTCTTACACAGTGCCTACAGCGCGACAGCCACTCCTTCTCCGGTCCCCGCAACAGTGAAGTGTGAGTACAGTTGTGCCCGTTTTTCAGATGAGGAAAGTAAAGTGTAGAGTGGCTAAGAGGCGGCTTTGCTGTCCTCCACCTCTGCTGCTCCTGCTCTTCCCCAGTCGCAGCCCTTGTCCCACTCAGACCATCTGTGACCTCTCGGCTCTCCTCCACTAGCGTCTCCCCACACTCGCTCTGACTGCTGTCTCCGCTGGTCATCTGTCATCTGGGCAGCTGTTGTCACCCATTCTAGGTCATCATTTACACTCCAGAGGGGTTTTTCTCTAAACCTTACTTGGGACAAGTCTTTTTTTTTTTTTTTTTCCTGATTCATTTATTAGTGAGTGTGTATGTGCACACCAGGGGAGAGCAGAGGTAGAGAATCTCAAGCAGACTCCCTGCTAAGCACGAGTCAGATGCGGGGAGCAATCTCACGACCCTGAGATCATGACCGGAGCCAGAATCAGGAGTTGGGTGCTTAACTGATGGAGCCACCCAGACCCGTCTCTCCCCCATCGACTCCCCCTTTAGAATGCTTCCTGTCTCTGGGTGGACTAGGGCATTCTTACTGTGTTCTGATCCTTTACAGATTGTCCCCTGTCCCCAAATGCCATGTTCCCGCTTGGCTCCGTGCCTTTGCTTGGGCATTTTCTGCACCTAAAACGACCTCCTTCCTTTTTTCTGGCATCATGAACTTCTCATCAGTTCTTCCGCAGCTCACACAGGCTCCCGTGTCCGATGCTTTTGGCGCCTGGGCCCTTCATTCCTTCTCATTGGCTGTCGCACACCTTGTATGTCCCCTAATTATCCGATGCCACACTCCCTCTGCACTGATTTGCAGCAACTTACAAACATACACAGGGGAGTCAAAAACTCGACGGATGAACGTGGGAGAGCAAGTGCACCGTCAGTGCAGAGAAATACAGGCACGATCAAAGTCGGTGGAGCAAGACTTGAACACACGTCCCGTCCGGGCGGGCCGGGCTGGGCCGCGAAGCACCTTGCCCCGAGGGACCCTGGGCGCCCTAGAGCGTTAGTGTCTGAGCGAATGGGTTAGACGGGGGTCCTACGGGGCAGCCCGGGGTGGGCAGGGGTTTAGGGCGTGACCCTGGGGACCCGGGATCGGGATCGGGTCCCGCGTCGGGCTCCCTGCATGGAGCCTGCTTCTCCCTCTGCCTGGGTCTCTGCGTCTCTCTCTCCGTCTCTCATGAATGAATAAAATCTTAATTAAAAAAAAAAAAGAAGGCAACGGTTTTCTAAGCGCCAGGACGGACCCTGAGGCGGACGTGCTGCTTGATCCCTCGGCCGCGGAGCGTGAAGGCCCCCGGAGGCAGCAGTAGGGCGCTGTGCCGCGGGGACTGCGGTCGCCCCACCCGCCGCGGCCCGGGGAGCGCCCTCGGGGACCCCGCGGCTCCCAGTCGGTCCCAGGGTCCCAGTCGGAGGAGGCGGCACTGCCCAAACGGGGCTGCACGTCTTCCCGAGGCCGCGGCCGCGGGGTGGGGGTGGGGGGGCGAGGCCTCAGGCGGTGGACAGCTGCGGGGGTGAGGTGGGGGGTGGGGTGGGGGTGGGGGAGCAAGCCGCTGCCCAGGTGCACGTGTCGCTCGGCTGCGCTGCCCGCGCCCTCGGCCTCCGCTCAGCTTCCCGGGGCAGCACCAGCACCAGCACGTGCGCGCTCACGTGCCAAGCAGAACAGCGCGTGTCCTGCACGAGGTCCGGGCTCCCCCCGCCCTCCTCCCCGCAGCCCCCCCTGCCCCCCCCCCCCCCAACACCGCCTTTCTTTGTCTCTCTCCCGCCGCAGGAACTCGACAAGGAGCTCCCGGTGCTGCGGCCCTACTTCGTCGACCGCCCCGAGGCCGCGGGGGTGAGCGGGGCGGGCCTGCGGGTCACGTGGCTGGGCCACGCCACGGTCCTGGTGGAGATGGACGGGCTGGTGCTCCTCACCGACCCGGTGTTCAGCCCGCGCGCCTCCCCGTGGCAGCGCGTGGGGCCGCGGCGCTTCCGGCGGGCGCCCTGCTCGGTGGCCGAGCTGCCCGCGGTGCACGCCGTCGTCCTCAGCCACAACCACTACGACCACCTGGACTGCGGCTCGGTGCGCGCGCTCAACGAGCGCTTCGGGCCCGAGCTCCGCTGGTTTGTGCCCCTGGGCCTCCTGGACTGGATGCAGAAGTGCGGCTGCGAGAACGTGATTGAGCTGGACTGGTGGGAGGAGAACTGCGTGCCCGGGCACGACAGCGTCACCTTCGTCTTTACGCCCGCCCAGCACTGGTGCAAGAGGACCCTCCTGGACGACAACAGGGTTCTGTGGGGCAGCTGGGCCGTCCTGGGGCCTTGGAGCCGGTTCTTTTTCGCCGGAGACACTGGCTACTGCTCAGCTTTCGAAGAGATAGGAAGGAGGTTTGGCCCTTTTGACCTGGCAGCTATTCCCATCGGAGCGTACGAACCCAGGTGTGTAGACGCGGCTCCGGAGCTCTAAAGCACTTGCGAGCTGGGGATGTCCTGTGAGGTCATCTGTGACTTTTTTTTTTTTTTTAAAGATTTTTTTATTTATTAGAGACACAGAGAAAGAGAGAGGCAGAGACACAGGCGGAGGGGGAAGCAGGCTTCATGCAGGGAGCCCGACGCGGGACTCGACCCCGAGACCCCGGGGTCACGACCTGGGCCGAAGGCGGCGCTAAACCGCTGGGCCACCCGGGCTGCCCTCAGCGGATATTCTTAATATATTAAAGCATCTTATTTGTAATTATGAAATTTTTTCCTGTGTCACAATATATAAAGATCATATATATAGTGATGATCTAATGTGTACAGGTTACGCAAATCCCTCACAGAATTCCCCTTTGCTGCTTGCATTGCAGCTGTCTTGTTACTAAACTGGGAGAAGGCCAGGAGCACAGTATTTGCTCTAAGAGAATTAAACTGTGGGAGCCTCTACTGTGTAATCCATTTCTTTGGCCAGTACTAACAGTTTTAGAAATAAGAATATCAATGAAATTTAAGAGTATTCTATAAATGTGCAACCATTACACCAACACAGCTTTCAATAGTATCCCTGTGGGGGAATCTCCTCTCACCGTATTCTATCCAAGTTGGTTAGGAAGTTTTGTTTTTATGTATTTTTTGTTGTTTTATTAAAAAGTAAGCTTGTGCCCAGCATGGATCTTAAACTCACGACCCCAAGATGAAGAGTCATAAGCTCTACTAACTGAGCCTGCCGAGTGCCGTAGGATGTTGTTTTTATTGTAACTTTCACACCAAAATAAAAAATTTTAATTTATTTCAGATAGACATGAAGGTAGAAAGGCGTATGTCCATCCCTTTCATTTGCTATAGGACTTAAAAAAGAAATCAATAGAAATACCAAAAACTATCTGCATCTTGTCCTGAATTCCCAGTGTCAGGACACAGGGCGAACAGTGCTTCTCTAATCTGTTGAGTAGAACACAGTGGCTTTGTTTCTAGGTTCCCATGGGGCCGGCAGCTTCTAACAGTAAATAACAACCCTTTAGCTCTTGCAGATGGATGAACTTTTCCATGGTGTGTTCTAAAAAATGCAGAAGCACCTGTTGAATCTGGGTCCATGAGTCTTAACCGCAGCAGAGCGGGCAGCAGCAGAGCTGAGATACACATTCCCAGCAGTGGGTAAGGCTGGGGTCCGCAGGCCCCTGCCTCCTGAGCTCTGCTCTTCCGTAGGCATCGGGCAGCTTTACGGCGGTTTCCACACTCTCTCCCCATAATCCCCCTTCTCTATCCTCTTCTTGCTGAATCCTGCACCTCACTGTTCACTTGTATCATTTTATTTATTTTATTTTTTTATTTATTTATGATAGAGAGAGAGAGAGAGAGGCAGAGACACAGGCAGAGGGAGAAGCAGGCTCCATGCACCGGGAGCCCGACGTGGGATTTGATCCTAGGTCTCCAGGATCGCGCCCTGGGCCAAAGGCAGGCACTAAACCGCTGCGCCACCCAGGGATCCCCACTTGTATAATTTTTAAATAAAACCCTTGAATAGTATTTTTTTCCTCCCAGTCTTTAGCCTGTCCTACACTAATTTTGGTTTGCTTTTTGCTTTAGCAAGTTTAAAAAAAAAATGGTTTCGGTAAGTTATCAGGTTCTCTTTTGGTTTTTAGTTCTTTACCCATTATTTAATTTCTTTAATTCATACCAGGATTGTAAAATGCCTACTTTTTAAAATAACAGTAAGACAGATCTTCAGAATAAATGGTCAGTAAAATCAAAGACCCGTGAAAAAACATCTTGCCTTCCAAAGGGGAGTTTGGCTTGAGACTTAGCTATTGCATAGCAGTTGGTATAAGATTTTTCTTATTTTGTTTCCAGCAGAAGAGTGGACTCAAAAGAGATGGTTTTGCCTGTCTTACTCTTGTACAGAACCTTTAAAGGTTGATTAGATGAAGTAGTAATTAGAATTTATATTTTAAAGCCAGAATTAATAAATTGCTATTTTATCAGGTGGTTTATGAAATACCAGCACGTGGACCCAGAAGAAGCTGTGAGGATTCACATTGATGTTCAAACAAAGAAATCTGTGGCTATTCACTGGGGGACTTTTGCCTTAGCAAATGAGGTGAGTGACTATGATAAAAATAACTTTGGTTACGTGTTGGACCTGAAAGGATTCAGGCATCGGCACACCCTGCATGCAGTGTGCTCAGAGACCAGACTGAAATCAGAACCTGCACGGTCCTACGTGAATTAGAGGGATTGATCACTTTTATTAGAAAAACAGTATTTATATACAGTAAAAAACATAATCCCTCAGTACATGCTGTGCTTTTGGCTTATTTCTGTAAATGAAGCATCATTTATAGAACAAAAAGTGTGTATAGTCTTGGAAAATAGGGAAATGAACCGATTATGCCTTCCCTCTCAAGGGGGCATTTATTCTAGCAGAAGATGTAAGGTGTGTACATAACTCTAAAACAGGTGTTGATAGAAGTGCTTTGCAGTGGAACAAAGTGGTCTCATGACTCATGGACTGTCACTGATTTGGAGGGGGTGGGGAGGGAGGGCTTCATGGAAGAGGTGACATCTGAACTTGGCTGTGAGAAGGCAAGGAAGGCATTTCAAGAAGAGGAAGGGGAGGGAATAGGCTTGGAGGCAGCAAGCAAAGGGGGTATAGTGAAGAATTGGTTCAGCCAGAGTATGGATGTGACATGAGGGCCATGGGGGAAGTAAGGCTGGACAGTTTGGGACTTTTTAGGAATATGTTATTCATCCAGTAATGAACAGTGATGGAGTGCTGTGTGCCAGGTGTTGGGATAAATGGTGGTTTTTCTCCCTAGACTAACACAGAAAAACTGATTTTTTTTTTTTTTCCTTTAGGTAGTTGAATCCTAGAACTTAGCTATCAGCCAGGGTTCTGGGATAAGCAGAGCGATAGCAAAAAACATCTTTTCTGGATCCAGGGTCTGCCCTAAGAAAAATTTTGAAATGGGTGGTTGAACTTAGCTTCTACTTTGCTTTGTGTGGCCTCTTCCCCACCCCAGGGCCACTCTGCAGGAACCCTGTTTCCAGGCTGTTCCTAGGCACTCCCTCCGCCTTATTTCTGGCCTGCTCTCTCCCTAACTAACTTGTTCCGTAGTTACCTAACACACTGCCTGCCCACCCCCTCCGGCCCCGTCAGAATTCCCACCCCACCATGCAGCAGCCTTTGAGCCAAGCAACGGAGGGGATGGAATGGAGTGAATAAATGAAGGACCCCAGGGCCAGGGAGGATGAATAACAGGATGATGCGTGTGTACGTGAAGGGGAAATTGGGTACTGGTTTCCTGTGACCTGCCATTTGGTGTCAGTTTCTTATTCTGTGTGTGTATCATGTGCATCCATTCCACGTATATAGATCTAGATATGTGGGTGTATGTTCCATATAGTATCTACACAGAGACTTTTATGAAGTCATACTACTTTATTAAATCTGTTCAAAGATGGGGCACCTGGGTGGCTCAGTGGTTGAGCGTTTTCCTTTGGCTCAGGGCGTGATCCTGGGGTCCTGGGATCGAGCCCCACATTGGGCTCCCACAGGGGCGTGCTTCGCCCTCTCTCTAGGTCTCTGCCTCTGTGTCTCATGAATGAATAAATAAAACCTTTAAAAAAAATTAAAACCCCGTTCAAAGAGAAGAATCAGGATGATTCCTAGACTTTTAACAAGTCATTGGGAAGATGGTCATGCTCTTTACTGAGATGGGGAAGAGGAGAGGCTAGAAATCTATCTATCTATCTATCTATCTATCTATCTATCTATCTATCTATCTTTCTTTCTTTCTTTCTTCTTTCTTTCTTTCTTTCTTTCTTTCTTTTTCTTCTTTCTTTCTTTCTTTCTTTCTTTCTTTCTTTCTTTCTTTCTTTCTCTCTCTCTCTCTCTCTCTCTCTCTCTTTTTCTCTTTCTTTTTTTTACCACCTTTCTTAATGAAACCTGTAACTCAATCATAAGTCTTAGCAATTTAGAATGTGTTCATACTTTGACATTAGATGCATAAACCTGAAAACTATGAGTTTGTTAAATTATAAAGACAGAATTTGGGGGTATTTACCCCATGAGTAAGCACTGTAAACATGATTTACATAAAAGTAGTTCTAATAGCTGCTTACTAGACAGCAGACTGAAGAGGTCTTTAACTTGGTAACACTTAAAAATTGTGTGTTGGTTTCCTGTGACCTACCTGCCCTACCATTCAGTGGCAGTTTCTTATTCTGTGTGTATCGTGTATACACACACACACATATATAGCAAAATTTAATTTATCTCAGTAATTATGAGTGAGTTTCCTACATGATGAATTTAAGCACTAAGACTTAAAAATTCACTGGTTTTGGTGGAAACAAATTTCAGGCATCACAGAAGATATGTAACTTTTGAACATATCCTGTTGGGGTAGATCATAAAAGAGTGACCCTCTAAAGGGAATTTATGAGTTGTCTGGGCTGCTTCCCTAGTGCCGGGCACTTCCTCTACTCCTTCATTCTTACCTCTCTAATCTGCTGTCTTGCTGTATGGCTCTAGGGCATTTCCACCTCCCTCGTGGGACTGAAGTATACTTGCACAATGAGATTGCTATCAGTCACTCAGAAAGGCTTTCTTGCCTTCTAAGGTTACTTCTAGATGGCCAAAATACCCAACAGACCCATGGAGAAATAATGCAACGTCAAAGTCCACACTAAATCAGAGCCAATTAAGTGACTGATGAGCTACGAAAAGTACTAGTGTAGGGTGATTGTATAAGTGTGTCATTGTCCAAGACTCATAGGGCATTGGGGTGTGCATGAGGTGGGGGTGTGTGTGTGTGTGACTTAATTAACAAAGCACGTTATTTTTCAGTGGGAAATTTCATCCTTTTCAGTCCCCTCATACTAACATTTTGAAAGGGAAATGCTTTGACTTAGGTTGTCAAAGTTAAAGTTACACTTTATGGGTGATCTATTAGCAATTTCCTATATGATCCAGAAGTGTACAAGGGAGGAGACCCACATGGCCAATACCTACCTGACAGACCACCTTTCTTAGGCCACAGAAAACTTTCCTGATTTTCCTAGTGCATCATTGGCTGTCCCTTTTTGGTCACTGCTGGTTCCCCTCCTGCCCCCCACCCCCTCAAGCAGGGAGTGCCCTTGACTCCATCTGGGCCTCTTCCCTACTGGTCACTCCCTTGAATAGGGATCTTTTCAGTCTTATGGCCAGTGGTCCATTGTACCTTTCACTCCCAAGTCTCTCCATAATCCATGTTTATATATCCAGCTGCCTACTTGATATCTCCACCTGGATGTCCATTAGGTACCAAAAACTTGAGTTCTGATCTTCCTTCAGAATTGTTTTTTACTTCTCAGAAAATGGTTCTTGTGACTCAGGTCAGAACCAGGACTTCTGTCCCCCATCCTGTTTTCCTTGCATGCAGTCAGCTCAACCTTCAGAATATGTATTTTTAAGTAATCTCTACCCCCAACATGGGACTTGAACTCATGACCCCAAGATTGAGAGAGTCACATGCTCTACTAAGCCAGCCAGCCCCCACCCCCCACCCCCAAATATTTCAGATTTGGACTAGTTTTCACAATTTGACTATTTCTACTCTTTCCAGTCTGTTCTCAACACTCTCAAGGGCAGTGACCTTTATGCCTTCAATGTGGTCAGCTTCCCTCCTATTTGGCTCCCACAACTGCTGGCAAAGCCCCATGCAGTCCTGCTCCAGGTCTTGGGTCAAACATGGCCTTTTCATAGAGGATCTCCTAGCCTGTGGTATTTTTTTATTTTAATTTTTTAAAAAAGATCTTATTTAGAGGCACCTGGGTGGCTCAGTGGTCGAGCATCTGCCTTTGGCTAGGTCGTGATCATGGGTCCTGGGATCGAGTCCCACATTGGGCTCCTCACAGGGAGCCTGCTTCTCCTTTTATGTCTGCTTCTCTGTGTCTCTCATGAATAAACAACAAAATCTTTTTTTAAAAAAGGATTTTATTTATTTGACAGAGAGAGAGAGAGCATAAGCAGGGGGGGCGGGAGCAGAAGGCTCCCCACTGAACAAGGAGCCCAACACGGAGATGAATCCTAGGACCCTGAGATCATGACTTGAGCCTAAGGCAGACACTTAACTGACTGAGCCACTCTTAGCCTGTGGTATTTAAAATTAAAGCTCCATCCACATTTATCACCCCTCCATATTTTCTCCCCACACTGTGTTAACCACTCTGAGAACATCTTCTTATCCATTTCTTATTCCCATTTTGTTCTATTATTAGAACATAGGCTACTCCAGATAGGCACTCTGAAGACAGTTGTAGGATGGGTAGAGGCAGACCGACCACTGGCCATAGGATCAGAGACTGATTTTTATTCCTACTTTATGCTTCCACACTTTACAGCTCATTGAAACGGAGAAAAAAAAAAAAAAGAACCCCTGAATAAAGGAAAAAGGAGACAAAGGGATATGGGGAAAGTCTGTCTTAGCTCTGTTCTCTGGGTCCTTTGTACACTCCGTAGACTACAGTGTCAGTCAATACTTGGCTAGCGTTTGAGGGTAACAGCCTTCTATGAGCCAGAAACTTTTCTCCAGCATTTGCTTATACACACTCTCTTACTTATAACTTTTAAGCTTCTGTGTTCCTCAAGGGTGTGGTAAGATCTCATTCTATAATACTGTCTTTGGCACATCGATTCCATTTAGATCAGGATTTCATGTAGTGAAACTGATCAGATTTCATGCAATCTCATGACGTTCAGTCTAAGTTGGTACCACATTTGACATTCGTGATATCTAGATAGATTGGGAAGTATGCTATTTCTGTTGGCTTTATTAAGGAGTTTTTTAAAATTTTATTTATTCATGAGAGAGACAGAGAGAGGCATAGGCAGAGGGTGAAGAGGCTCCCTGCAAGGAGCCTGATGCAGAACTTGATCCCAGGACTCTAGAATCATGCCCTGAGCCAAAGGCAGACGGATGCTCAACCACTGAGCCACCCAGGTGCCTCTATTAATGATCCTTGATTAGAAGCCACGATCGACTCATTTGGTAATGCTTGAATGAAAAGGACATTATTTTAAGCAGGCATATGTTGGTTATTTTAGCTTCAACTCTTACTTGAAATATCCTCCAAATATATGCATGGTTAATCCTTTTCCATTTTTCCCCCGTCTGCCCTCTGCCAGCATTACTTAGAGCCCCCAGTGAAGCTGAGTGAGGCTCTAGGAAGATACGGACTTAACTCGGAAGATTTTTTTGTCTTGAAGCATGGAGAATCCAGATACCTCAACGCCGATGAGGAAAACTGAATAAATGTGAGCACACGAGCTATTAGTGGCTAAGGTATCCTCTAAGAAAGACCAAGGAATTCCTGAATATGAGGATTTTTTTTTACATTGGGAAACAACTTCTGCAAATTAGTGTTTTATGTTTTGCGTGGTAACTTGCTTGCTCCTCCGACTCCCAGTTCATAGAGAAAGAATCAGAGGTGGGTCATTTCCATAATGAATTGGTGACGGGGGATTAAAATCCTGTCTTAATGGTATAAGCATTGCAATGGAACTATTTTTTAACAAAAGCACTATACTTTAGTGGTAGAATTTGGAAGTTATGAAAACTGATTTTTGAGGTCTTATTTCTGTTCTTCTGGTTAAGGGCCTCCTGCAAGATTGAGTCTAGCTAGCTAGACTGTTCCAGAGGCCTGCGCATAGAAACCCGCTTCTTGTATTCCCAATAGAGAATGTGGTGAAATCGACAGCCACATGCTTACAGCAGCTCTCCTTGCTCTATCAGGATTAGCTTATATGCCAAATGTGAAGTGATTTATTTTTTTAAGGATAGAAACATAGGTTGGGCTAGGTTCCCATTTTTAAAGACTTAATTTTTAAAAAGAGGAGTATTTTCTGTTGCACGTCTACAATCCCTAAATCAGAAGTGGAGCTGGGCAGAGGCAGGGAAAAGGGGGTGGTTATGAGGACATGATTGGTGACAATTTCTATTTTTAATTTAAAAGACCTGCTAAGCACAAAGATAGCTGCAAGGAAATATTTTATAAAGATAAATGCGGATCTTAAAATGTTAATAATTCTCTGTATTCCATTTTCTCTCCATCTGCTCATTTCTCCCACTCATTTCATAGCTCCAACCCTGAATATATCAATAAGGTCTATAAATATTTTATGTTTTACATGATTCAGATGGCTTATATTTTTATATTAAATGACCTCTAAGCATGATTCTACTTTGGCTAAGCTAGTAATACTAGCAATTAAAAGAAAAGTGGTAATTTTTTTGGGAATTAGCTGACTTGAGTTTAGTCCTTTAAGGGCTCTCTGGCTGCTTGACTGCTCTGAACCTTCCATGAGAGCCGATCAGATACATTGGAGGCCCATCCTGTCTTTCTGCTCCACAGTCTCGGTGAGGTAAACTTTATTCACACAAAATAATCAAAATAGGTTTTCTACACCAAATGCTACCCAGCAGTATCCTATCTTCACATAGTATATATGCACGCCACCTGTTAGCCACTTAATCTCAATTTGAGTCCCTCCACCGTGGATCCCGCCATATGTCACCTATGCGCACTGTGCCTCAGTTTCCTCACGTACAACAAGAGGACAATTTTGACCTACCTCCAAAAAATGTGAATAGTGATTTTTTTTAAAGCACTTTGAAAATATAAGGGAGAAAACTATTTCTTAAGACATCACTGCCTAATATAGATCAGTAGATCTGAAAGCTGAAAATAGGCTCGTGCTTTTGAATAGTGCATTATTCCTGCTGCAGAGTCCACCATATATATTTAGGGCATGAAACATTGAGGACTGACAACTTTATCTCCTTTTGTAAATTTGAAGAGTCACAGACAAAATAAATGTAAATGATCATTTATCAAAATTTAGCTTTTTTATCTTAAAAAGATGCAAATCAGTCAAGGGGAAATGTGTATATAATGATGTGAATGTATGTGATTTGGGGCACTAAAGCAGAAAAAATTTACCCATAAAATAACCTTCAGGAAAAAAAAAAAGCTGAATCACCATAAACCTTTTCACTCCAAAGGAACATTCTAGCAAGCAGATGGGAATGGAGGTGTTAGGTTGAGGGTGGATTAGCTGGCGGTGGTGGGGGCTGCTGGCGCCCTAGTACTAGCCCGTGTAGTCACCTTCCTTGCTGTTGCCCGCCACACTGAAAATTCATCTCTCACCTCTGCTTTGTGAAGACCAAGTTCATCTTAATTTGTCTTCTCCATGAATGGCCTTAACATTATTTCTGTATTCACAGAAACTAACTGCAGGTCTCTGAGCACTTTAAATCATGTTCCAGTTCATTTAATGAAAAGGCCTGCCTTTTTCTAGGCCTTCTCAGAAGCTTTAATTTTTATTACCATTCACATTCTTTCTACATTGACATCTTGTTTGTGAAGAAGTATATGGAGGAGCTTCATGTTTCCTCGTAGAATCACGTGCAGTTTGTATGGTTTCAGTTTTTTCACTTAGCTGCATTTTTGCAGGGTTTACGTACAAAGCAAAACCAAATTTTGAAAAGTAAGCCAAATCCACTCCTGCGTCCATTCAGTCTAACATAGGGCATAATGCCTTTTACTTGGTCTTACCTGATCAGTTTCATTTTGCTCTCCAGTTAGCCAGCACCCATTCGAACCTGTGAGATCTTATGGACAGTCCCTTCCTCCTGTAGTAAGTGATGGACACCCAGAGGTTGGTTTTCCTTGCCCAGAGGGTCGGATCACTCACTGTGGGGGGAATCCCACCCAATAAAAGCCAAGATGTGCCATGACCTACATAGATCAGGAATTCTTTGTGCACTTTGACTTTGTAATTTTTTAGGAAGTTAAAAATGACTCCCCTTTTATCTAACATTTTGACATTTCAAACTCAATGCTCTGAACCCCAGGAACTGGGATTATCTCTTAAACTAAAGACGGAGGAAAAGAAATGGCGTTTTAGAATCCAGTGCTGCTGAAGCACATCAAATCCTAGTTTTTACTCATGCATACATTTGTGTTTTCATAAAGAGGCAGATTAAAAAATTCGTTATAAAGGAATGTGCCTTTCAGGGAATTAGGACTTTTATTTATCAGTAATGCAAACCTAAGTAGTGTTCTTGCCAGCATATACACATTACTACCGTAGCCAGCTGGGAACTAACATGTTTTCACCTTAATACGGAATCCTTTTTCTACTGTAAAAAATATTTCTTGCAAGTTTGATTTCTGTATCAGGCTAACCCTGAAAATACACATTTTTCTGTTTGAGGATTTGTGACTTCCTATGGAAATCCATGTATTTACAAATGAAATTTAAAGTACTTGTACAGCTTTGCCTTAAATACCTGGAGTAGGAAAGCTGCTTGCATATGGATTTACCTAATACTAAGCATAGTGATGGTTATGAACTTGAATATTATAAAACCTGGCTGAACTGAAATCTATTAATATTTTTATTCCATAAGCTACTGTGACAATGATTATAATTAAAATATACAAAAAGCTAAGTAAAATATGGATGAATATTAATAAATAAAGTACTATCAAGAGAAAGCACATAAACTTGTTTTTTCTTTTTTATTTAAAAAATTATAAAATTCATGCTGATAGTTAAAAAATTCAAATGGTAGAAGGTGTACATAGGAAAGCTCCTTCCTTCATCCCACTCCCAGAAATCAATCTCTCTGGATATAAGCATAAATAGTTTTCATTTAAAAAACCCCAGCCATTTCCTGGATGCCTTTCCACATGAGCACATTCAGACTCCTTATTTAAGATGAGAGAACTGATTTAACCAGTTGCCTATGGACGGAGTCACACGCTGCATCTTCAGAGGCTGGCCTACGGAAAGGGAGTGGTGAGGGCGAGGAGACACATGGACTCAGAATAAACTCTCATGATGAGAAGAGACTTTTGGAAGCAGTATGGCTGGGCTGGCCTGCGGCCCTGCAGCAACCAGCCAGTCACACATGAAGGCAGGTGACAGCACAGCACTTCCAAGGACGCAAGGTTAGCTGACATGTAAATAAGGCAACTGTCGCGTCACATTAAGGAAATAATTGAAGTAAACTTGGCAAACAGCAAAATGAAAAGAAAGGGTGTCAGAAAAAGCTCTTCAGTTCATTTGGTATCAATCAAATGGTTCAAAACTGGCTCAAAATAAGCCACAAGACCATGGCAGGTTCTAGCTGGGTTAATAATGAAATGTGGTATTTACTGTTTAAGATTCTGCAGCTGGCAGATGAAAACTAGTCAGAACCTGGGTATGACTGTTACCTTTTCCTTCACGTCTGCATCATGGTGTTTGGCTAAGGCCCTCATTTTCTGGGCACACTCTTCTCCATATAACAGGAAGAACAGGGAACCTTTAGGGAAAGTAGGCTGAACAGCTAAAGAACCTTTTTCGAGGCAGTTGTTTATATTCTGAGATAGCGTCAAGACTCGAAGAAGAATCTCCTTTGCCACGTGGCCGTCATAAAGGGAAAGGAATGAGGAATCCACCTGCAAGAGGAAACCAGGAGTATTATTTTAATAAATAACAAAAACATTCTTCAGGTATATTTTTGCGTTTTAAAACTACATCAAACACATTAAAAAAAATCTGGTCATAGAAAATTATCCCTAAAATCCTCTAATCTAAATGTAAAATATGAGGCACCCCTACACTATACGCTAATGGAAAAAAGGTCTCACTGTTTTAGCTAAAAATAGGATTCTCTTGGGAGTGCTAGAAGGCAGTCATTTGGAAAAATACCCACATCCTTTTTAAGGCCCTTCTAGTCTCCCTGGGGATCATGGATCCCCCAGAGCTGTCCTGTGTGGGCGCAGGGCTGGGGCGCCGGGACGAGCCGCTCAGTCCAGCAGGTCCCGCCTTCACAGGAGTAGAGGCCTGTTCTGTGTCAGTACCACCTTCGCTTTCTTCAAAAACACTTATCACAGCTTTTAATTATTGTGTTCGTTTGTTACATATTTTTTGTCTCTTTTCATAAGCTCTGTGAGGTCCAGCACTGTGTCATGTGTGCTCACTGGTGTGTCCTGGCATTCGGCTCAGCGTGTGGCACATCCATCAGTAAAGACTAGTGTCTGAGCAGACGTGGAAGACACATGCGAACACGTCAAAGGGAAAAGGTATGGTCACATACGTGTGGCCCAGAATGGATCAACAGAACAATTATAATTTATTGTTGCTAGGGAAGACTTTCCCAAATGATTCTTTAAAATATGTTCGTTACAGACAATTTAGGAAATTTGTGTAGACAAAAAGAACCAAAACAACAACAACAAACCCCCCTGTGCTCCTCACTGATAGTCTGTTAACATTTGGGATAAATCTTTCTATATCTGTCCAAATCCATTTATTTTTGTATACTTATAAAACAAGTATGTGAGCTACTTACTTGGGCACCAAGTAGTACCTCTGTCATGGCTGGATTTTCAGACAAATTAACAAGCAGTTTCAAAACTTGAACCTGAATTAAGAATCATACGGGTTTATTTCAGACCAGCGAGCATGGATTTGCTCTCCCCGGCACCCTGTCCTCTTAGCGTGTCCACGTTTCAGTCCTGCCTGGGCTTCACGGTCTGGCTCAAATTCTCTACCCCATGGAGCCCTCTCCTCTACAACACCTGGCACACAGCAGGGTTATTGAAACTAAATTTCCAGCTACATTATTAAGGGAGAAGATGGTGAGTATCTCAATGTCCACCCGCCTCACCCCTAAACCATGGTAATAATCTTAATGTAGGTTACATAAATGATCTTTATTACAATTACTGGTAAGTGAAATATGATCTTTGGAACAAAAAAGGAATCTCTCAAAGCTCAGTTTATTTCTATTTAAAGTATGGAAATTTTGGAACAGTCTGGTTACCAAGACTAGATAAAAATATGGCTCTTTACTTTTTAGTAGGTTACTATGAACCTTTGAGCTTATCTTTTTTTAATGTGAAAAATGTTTTAAAATCCTTTAAATAGGCAGTGACATAAATAATTGGCAACAAATGTTAACTTAGAGCTGACTAGCTAAAATATCTGCATTCCTTTCACTTATAATCAGGCAGTGCGGTAGCCCCCCTCATCTGCAGGAGATACATCCAAAGACCCCCAGAACATGCCTAAAACCATGGATAATATCCAGCCCTACATACACTAGGCCTTTTCCTATACATACATACCTATGATAAAGTTTAATTTATACACGAGGCACAGTATGAGATTAATAAAAAAAGTTATATAAGTACAGTCTTGAAATATCCAATACTATTTAGTGTATGTATTGCTGAAGGGAACACTCTCTGAAAACACCTTATCTTTCTATACTCACCTTTCTTACGAGATGACAAAATGCCTACATGACGAAATGAAGGGAGGTGAATGACACATGTTGTAACATGGCACTAGGCACTTCTGACCCTCTGACAGTAAGCCAGAAGGATCACTGCATCCCAGCTGCGGCTGACAGCAGGTAACAAACCATGGATAAGGGGTTGGGGAGACTGCTGTCATAACATTTAAACTGAATTCCTGTTTAGAGACGAAGGTCATATAAAGCTGTACTTTATACAAGATACCTGAAATTACACAAACTGAGAAGCGAGGAGGGACAGATGTGCTCCCTACTAGACCTGGAAAGGAACCCAGACCTTTATTTCAGAAAACTTTTTTTTTATACAAAGGTCTTGTGTATTTCCGATAGAACATTTTTAAAAAGATTTATTTTTAAAAAGATTTTATTTATTCATTTTAAAAAGATGTTTTAAAAAGATTTTATTTTTAAAAATTAAAGATAAAATTTTTTATCTTTAAAAAGTAAAAATTGTTTAATAAAAGATTTTATTTACTCAGAGACAGAGAGAGAGAGAGGCAGAGAAACAGACACAGGCAGAGGGGGAAGCAGGCTCCATGCAGGGAGCCTAATGTGGGACTCAATCCCAGGATACACCCTGAGCCAAAGGCAGACACTCACCACTGAGCCACCCAGGCGTCCCATTATTTTAAAATTTATTTTTAAGTAGCCCCAGTGTGGGGCTTGATCTCATGACCCTGAGATCAAGAGTTGGATGCTTAATCAACGGAGCCACCCAGGCGGCCCTCCTACAGAACATTTTTCAAAAGCCATAGAAAAGCACAAAAGAAAAAGGAAATTGCCCCCCCCCCCCCCCCCCCCGTTTCCATGACCAAAACCACCACTTAAGTTTTGTTATTTTTCTTTATGGCCTTTTTATACACCTATACTGTATCTCACATATTCCTTGGGTCATGTTGTATATACTAATTTGTTAAGGAGGATAAAAGGCTTTGCTTAAATTTTTTTTATCAGCCGTTTAAACTTTTTTTTTTTTTTAATAAATACATGGCCATGATAAATTTCAAACTGCAGAGGGAAACAAGGATCAAAATAAAAGCCACCATCCTGTCTGCCTGTCCCGCCCTCTCAGCAGAAACTACTGGTAACAGTTTCTTGTGTAGGTAGGGATCCTGTTTATGTTTTTCAAATAGACATCCTTTATAAATTCTAGCCTCTTAAGGTAACAGAGGAAAGAACTTTTGACCATTACGCAGATCAGGTCTGGCCTGACTGGCCGCCAGCAACAATAAGCGTAAGTTTTAGGAATAAACACTTGCCCTACTGTCAGTGATGTTTTATTAAGAAAACAGACAGGAGTTCTGAAACAGGAAGGTCCCAAACCTAGGAAATAAGTCTGAGGTCAGAATCCATAAGGCCTGAGTGGCCAATGAGGGCAAGTTTATAACCAGGGAACAGTAACAGCAAAGCTAGTTAGCAGCCTGAATTAAAATTCCACGTTGCTAGGCTCTGGAAGGGAGTGAACCATGAGAAAATAATTTACAGAGCACAATTACAGATTAAATAGCTGCAGGTGTCCCTTGCTTTTCAAATGTTTGCATTACATCACTTCACTTTTTATAGAAGACCTACATTATTGTTACCTGTTTCCACTAACCGAAAGAAATCCAAAGAGGATTTTCGTTTTTACAAAAAAGAAAGAAAGAAGAAAGAAAGAAAGAAAGAAAGAAAGAAAGAAAAGAAAGAAAGAAAGAAAGAAAGAAAGAAAGAAAAGAGAAGAAAGAAAGAAAAAGAAAAGAGAAGAAAGAGAAGAAAGAAAAGAAAAAACACAGCACTGGGTGTTTGTTTTGCAGCAAGCGTTAACAGGGGCAATGCGCAGTCCAGAAACTACACTCAGCATTGGGCAGCCAGAGCTTTGAACTGTGTCTGTGAACATCTGTGCTATCTTGATTTAATTTGTGCATCGGTTAGCAAGATAGGTTCCAAGCTATCAGAAAAATCCGAGAGAGGTTGGGGGGCGGGGGAGGTGTGTCTTGAACGCTCAAAAAATTTTCCATATAAACTACCTGTAAGCACTGCTCCACTTCACACCATTTTGGCTCAGGAAAGGTTTCCTAGGAATGCCCTACTTTCAGATGGGGGTAGGGGGATACCTGTCTGAATTCTGGTTTGAACCATGTTAAGTCCTCTCTTTTTCTCTTATCACATGTGCCATCTTGTGGTGACTCCACGACATTTCTCTAAAGCCACTGGTTTTCTTTGCTCTCAGTGCAGATTTAACAAGAATTATCTGTGTTAATCTTCCATTATTTGTATTTGGTTAGGAATCAGTGTTGTACCCAAAGGATGGTTATGGTAAGGTGAGCTCTCTTAGTAAAAATAAGATTTCTAAAAAATCAATTTTGGTGGTAATTTACTGAGAAAATATCTAAAATAGGTACATTTTCTCACAAATGTATTACTATCCAAAAGTTCCTTTGCAGGTTGGAAATTTACACTTATTTTTTGTGGACAATGTTATAATTGGTGGTCAGGTTCCCAGACAGACCAAAAAAGCAACGTTTCTATCCCAGAAATGCTGTACTAGGCAGTGGAATGGAAAAACAAAACAAAAATAGAACATACTATTGTGGTGTGAGTCATCTTCTAAAAAGTCATAAAATATATTAAAACACAGACCATGTCTGAGACGGATCTATACAGCCCCAAGGCCTGACTCGCCTGGCTTGGAACTCCTTGTTCTTCCTGAAGTTTTGGGTAGAGCTGCTGCAGACACAGGCAGAGGAGAGATCTGTCCTGTATTTGCAACACTCTAAGGTAGAGGGAAGGGGTTCCTTGAGGCCTCAAAGGCTGGAAGTTACTTTGTTCTACTGGGAAAAGAGATGTTGATGGGTGTGTGCATTTTAGAAATTGCCTATGGATGGAGCATATTTCGAAAATATTGCTAAGAATATTATTACATTTAATTCTGAATGCCTTTGGGTACGCTTTAGACCAGATCTAAGTAACTCTGGTTACTGGAAATGTGGAAAGGCCAGAACAAATTTTAAAAGGGCTACAGTGAGGCTGTCTTGGAATCCCATTTGATAACTGTAGAAATAACTTCAGTGATGTTGAATATTTGGAGTAGGGCTTTACATTTGGTCCTTTGAAAATGCTCATGCATTTTTCTCTCAATTGTGCCAGAGAACAGAGACCAATATAATAAAAAGCTGATGATCAACCCAACTAATCAGAGCCTTTGATTACTCTACCTTCTGTTTTTTTAATTTAATTTTATTTTTTTTATTCATGAGAGAGACACACACACACAGAGGCAGAGACACAGGCAGAGGCAGAAGCAGGCTCCATGCAGGCAGCCCGATGTGGCACTTGATCCCCGGTCTCCAGGATCACCCTGGGCTGAAGGTGGCGTTAAACTGCTGAGCCACCTGGGCTGCCCTACCTTTATGCTATTTATGCTATGTTTTTATGCTATTTCTTAAAAAATGGCATTTGAGAAAAATGCCCACAAATATGAGAGGTTTACTTTCACGGGATGTCTCCTGAGATCCTATTTAATTAGGTCAATCTCTGTTGCCTTCTACCTCTGTATAACTGATCAAAATCAACCACCCAGACATCCATTATTAACTTAAAAGTGGTTTTCAAAAGATTTTTCAGCAAATAATGGCTAAATCAAAAAAATGTTTCTAACTGCAAGGTGAGCAAAAAAAATTCAATTAACCAGCATTATCTCTCAAAGATTCCTTTTACTCAATCATGTATAATTCAACCTGGTGATGGTGGGGGAAGCCCACTACATCATGTCAGTAAAAGGTAAACTGATTTTCAGAAAAGCAAACAAATGACAATCTACTGATAAATGAAACAACACATTTTCACAAACGAATTTTGAAATGCATACTTGGGAATAAAAATAATTTACTTTCTTAAGCTCATGAAAAGGCTTTTAATAAATGTTAACTGAACTTACTCTTTTTTTTTAAGGGATACTAACTTAAGACAGGGGACTCAAATTTAATCCTCTCTTAATAAGCTTGATGCAATAAGCTCTTAATAAGCTCTCTTAATAAGCTCTTTGCACTTTCAAGTCATAACTGCTTCATTCGTACCTTGGTGCTTCCATCCCCCGTAAGCAACACGTGGAACAGGTCTGTGACGTAATCAGTAAGCATGTGCTGGTGGTCGTTGGTCACGGTCATGTTTGTTAATAGTCTCAGCCCAGCCAGCTGCACGGCAGAGTCCAGGGGACCAGAGAGGACATCCTTACAGACTTGATTGACGTATACCTGGGAGGGGGGAGGGAGCGAGCATCTTAGAATCTCTAAAAATTCATCTTTGAAGCAGTAACTTTTCTGCACGGCAGAGAAGGGCAGTTGTTCAGGGGGAGGCTGGGTCCTCAGAAAAGATGGCTTTCCAGCCCTCCAACTTTGGTAAAATTTTTTTTTTTGAGCTACCTTTGTTAATACCAGGCAATATGCGAGCATTTTACAAATGCGCCTCACTTACTCCGTAACACAGCTCTAGTGAGGTAGGTGTAAGAACTTGGATCAAGCCAGCGAGTAGGGAAGCGATGTCCAATTCCAGAGACCATGCTCCCAACAGTGGTCTCTCAATTGTGGGGGGCCTCCCATCTCAGGCTTCCTTTCTGTGTCAGCTAGTGTGGACACACGAGGATGCCGGGGAGACCTGTCTGGCCATCCTGCATCACGGTAAACACATTCACAACACGGTCTAGGAGCTGCATCATGTTAGAAGTAAAGAATAGGGCAATCAAAGTGAAACAATTTTTTTCTAGGGTTAGTTCTATCAAAAGTAAGCAGAGGCAAAAATTGTCTTTGGCCCAATTTTCTTATTTACCTGGGTACATCTGAATGAAGTGCTCCTTCCTGATGCTGTAACTGCCACTGGCAAAACGTAATGCAATGCCGGTACCACTCCTATTTCAGACACACTAGAACTAAATGCACCGTGATGGAAAAGTTTCTGAAACTGCTTTCTATTTCTGGCCAGGATCTTTCCAGCTTGGTAAATTATGTCTCAGATAATCACTATTCACCTAACTGAAAAGTCCACCAGAAATTCTAACCGATAAGAAAAGTTTCCTAATATAAAATGCTAATGACCAATTGTCCCATAAGCCAGTATTAAGTTAAAAAAAAAAAACCCAAAGTATCCACGTTACCACAGAACCCAGAGTAATGGCAGAAAAGCAAAAGGGATTAAACAACTTGTGTTGACAGATGAATAAATAAAGCGAATGTGGTCTGTATATACAACAGAAAATCATTCGGGCATGAAAAGGAAGGACATTTTGCCATTAGCAACAAATGGATGGACCATGAGGGTATTAGGCTAAGTGAAATAAGACAGGAAGACAAATACTGAAGATGGCACCTATATGAGGAATCTAAAAAAGGTCAACTCACAGAAACAAGAGTGGCATGGTGGTTGCCAGGGGCTGAGGGATAAAGGAAATAGTGAAATTTTGGTCAAAAGGTAGAAACTTCTAGCTTTAAGGTGAGTAAGTTCTGGGATCTAATGTATAGTAGGGGGACTGTATTATATACTTGAAAGGCGCTAAAAGAATAGATCTTAAATATTCTCACCAGGTTGACAAAAAGGTAACTATGTGAGGTGATGGAGGTCTTAGCTAACACTATAGTTTTCCCTTTCATTTATAGTAAACCTACCCATTTATGATTTCAGGTAACTTACCTTTATCTTGACTTGATTTTCAACATTCACACTCAGGTTATTCAACGCATTTAAAGCTTTCTCTTTAATGCTGTGGTTGGGATTGTTGATTTTGCTTCCAATGATTGGAATACCACCCAATTCACGTATAATGACCTAAGAGGGGAAAACACAGGACGATCACTTCAATATGCACCCCCTTCATTAAATTTTTTGCATCCACAAATACTGATACAAATTAATGACTCTTTGGAAACACCTTTCCTATGCACAATCTGTAATTCTTATTTTTTAAATTACTTTCCATATTTTAAAGGTAAAGAAAATAGATTGAAAATAAATTAAGATATGTAATTATTTAAAAACTGTATCTTGAAGATCTACAATAAAGATTTGTACAGCTACTGAAATGAACTCAAAGCAATTTGCAAACACATGATTTTACTTTGAAATAAGATATGACTTTTCTATTATAGGCACATTTGGAAAATTAGGATACTAAAGTAATGTTTTGCTAAAATGTATTTTTTGGAATACAAATCCCTCAAGATAGTAATAGTCGTTCCATTAAAAAAAAAAAAAAGGAGATTCCACAGTTAAGTAAGTTAGAGAAACTCTGGGCATAGTAAGTGTAGACACTTAATATAGTGAAGCATCCATTATGTACTGGGGATCTCCAAGAGCTTTTCCATGAAGTATACACAAAAGAAAGGGTCATTTTTCAGTGTGTGTGTGTGTGTCTGTGTGTGTGTGTGTAGGGGAGAGGAAACCCCTATTAACATCTTGAAGAATTAGAGTTCTACACAATCTGGGAAATGATGCCCAAATTTTCCAAGAAAAAATAATCTGGGGATTTCTCACAATTGGTTGCAAGACTATGCTACTCTGTGCCTTTGGCCCCAACACTGGATGGTATTTTAATTCTTACATGAAAAATAAGCTGAAAATTACTCCTGTCAAAACAAAACATGCCCTTCTATGAGAAAAAGAATGAAATAGTATCGTGGTGTCATCTGCTCTTTACCAACAGCCCCAAACTCTACCATCAAGAGTGGGCTCAGCATTAGGACAAAAAACAAAAAACACCTCTGCTGTGCAAGTTGGGCTCTTCCTGAGGATTTGTGAACACTAGAAATTTTTTTTTTAAAGATTTTATTTATTTATTCACAAGAGACACAGAAAGAGGCAGAGACACAGGCAGAGGGAGGAGAAGCAGGGCTCCCTGCAGGGAGCCCGATGTGGGGCTGGATCCCGGGACTCCAGGATCTCACCCTGGGCTAAAGGTAGCCACTCAACCACTGAGCCACCTGGGCATCCCTGTGATCACTAGAAATCTAACCGTTTTTTGACTATCCTATTAAAGCAGATCAAGGCACTATGATTTCTGACAAGGAGCACTGACCCCCATCACCCAAGAAAGCACTCGTTGGAACAGTGGCTGTGTGGATCCACTCCCACTACAGTTTGTTTCAGAGGGATATTAAAACTATGGCATCAGAAATAGCTCTGGAGACCAGTGGCTTTCTTTCTATCCCTGTAATGAAAACTTCTTTGCGGCCAGAGAGACAAAAAACCAGGACACCAAAAGACACAGGGATAGGGATCCCTGGGTGGCTCAGGGGTTTAGCGCCTGCCTTCGGCCCAGGGCATGATCCTGGAGACCTGGGATCAAGTCCCACATTGGGCTCCCTGTGTGGAGCCTGCTTCTCCCTCTGCCTGTGTCTCTGCTTCTATCTCTTGTGAATAATAAATAAAATCTTAAAAAAAAAAAAGACACAGGGATAAGCAAGAGCCAAGAGATGGCGGGAGAGCGAGCCCTGGTAACGCTCTCAGTAACCTTAAACTGTCTTCACTTGTGCCCAAAGCCAGTGCTATGCTTGGATGTACAAGTTAACTGAGCCCAGTATTTTCCCTTTTGGGTTTAAAATAATTTAAGATGGGTTCTGTCACTTGCAACTGAAAGAATACGAGTAATCAACAGATATTCTTTAAATTCCCCTATAAACCTCAAGAGCTTTACTGTAAGCCTTGCCACACTGGAAAGTATTTGAAACAGAGTATAAATTCAACCTCATTTTGTTTCCATGACAAAGTCAGCGAAAGGCATTAACTGAAAATCATTACACATTTTTTTCTGACTTTTTCTCCATGGGGATAATGGGGAAAAGGAAGCATTTAAATCGAGCTCCTTAGACTTGGCGTTAAGACTCTACTGGTAGAAGCTGTCTACATGCTTAGTGGTTGTCAGTGGCCCAGGGCCCAGCATCAGAACCACGCCCCTAAGACCTACATACCACGAAAAGTATGTACTTGATGTTAGCAATGCTGTCAGTAATGCTTGCTGAATTTTCAAGAATTAAAAAGGCCATGTAATGCTAAGTGGGGAGCAGATAACACTTACCACAAATGTGATGCCTGTGACCAACCTCATAAGGATCTAGAATCCCAGTAACACTCATGTCCCTATTTGGCTGTGCTTTTCAGAAGTAAACAGACATTATGCTATAGCTACACATCCCCAAACCATATAGATGAGGAGAGCGAGGCTCTGGGATTAAGTACCTTACCAGGGTCACAATTAACTGCTACTGTGTAAGGAGTTACACAGGAGGCGCCCATTCTGAAACTAGGTACTTACTTGGTTAGCTGAAAAGGCTGCATTGTTACCCAGAGTGACCAAAGCTTTTTCAATAATTACAGAATCATCAGTTGACTCAAGCAGGTAGAGGAGTTTCTGGAGCTGGTCAACATTTAGGACATCATCATATGAACCATTGGTTAAATCTTCTGCAAAAGAACAAAGTTATTTAAAATCAATATGAGATTAAAAATTTTTTTTAAGAGAGTGCATAAGTGTATGAGTGGGGGTTAGGGTGAAGAGGGAGGAGGAGCCTGACATGAGGCTTGATCTCATGACCCCGAGATCTGGACCTGAGCTGAAATCCAGTCTGACACTTAACTGACTGAGCCACCCAGGTCCCCCTAAATTTTTTTTTTCTTTAAAGACTTCATTTGAGAGAGAGAAAGAGAGACAGAGCATGAGCAGAGTGAGGACAGGCAGAGGGAGAAGCAGACTCCCTGCTGAGCCTCATACAGAGACTTGACCCCAGGACCCTGAGATCATGACCTGAGCTAAAGTCAGACACTTCACCAACTGAGCCACCCAGGTGCCCCTAAAATTTTTATTTATTTATTCATGAGAGACACACAGAGGTAGAGACACAGGCAGAGGGAGAAGCAGGCTCCATGCAGGGAGCCCGATATGGGACTCGATCCTGGAACTCCAGGACCGCACCCTGGGCCTAAGGGAGGTGCTCAACTGCTAAGTCACCCAGGTGTCCCCCCACCCCAATTTTTTTTTTTTTTAAACAGTATCGAATGCACTCTGATGCCAGGCACAGTTTTAAGCACTTCATATGTTTTATCTTGTTTGAATTTCAAGTAACCTCTGGAGGAAGATATTTTTTTATAATTCTCAATTTACAATTTATGGACTTATTATTATTATTATGTCCAAGGCTTATGGACATTAAGAAATCAGCCAGCGGGGGCACCTGGGTGGCTCAGTTGATTAAGCATTTGACTCAGGGTTCTGAGTTCAAGCCCCACATTGGGCTTCATGCTCAGCATGGAGCCTATTTAAAAAAAAAAAAAAAAAAAGAGAAAGTAATGAGCCAATGGTCACTTGGTACTTCTCTCTCAGTAAGGCACTGCAATGCTTGAGCATTTTCTGTCTCTTTTAAAGACCAGGTACTTGCATCCAAGGGAACACTTGCCTGGAGGCACAGTTTTTCATTAAGGAAATGGATTTGCATTAAATGGACTTTTTCTGATCACAGTGTTCAGGCTGGAGAGAACTCCATGAGAGTAATGTTGGTAAGGTGGCATTTTTGTTTGGTTGACGTGAACGTGGTGTGATGACTGGGCTGCTAGAATAACAGTCCTGCTGGGGGCAGAGAGAAAAGCAACGCATTCATTTTGAGTAAATGCTAGAGCAGTCAAATGCTGGATCTGGTCACTTCTGGTCACTGGTCAATTCTAAGTCACTACTTAGAATTTATAGCTTTACTTTTGAGGGAAAAAAACCTATTTACAGAAATTACCACAGGAAAAACAGAAACAATTTTATAACCCCATCATTGTGTTATAAACATAGAACAGGATTCCTGAGAAATGAAACTAGGATTACATGTTAGACAATGCACCGTCCACAGAACACTGCCTGGGGAGGGCGGCTTACAACAGTGGGTGCTATATGATGTCGCAGCTGCGCCTTTTCTTAGTCTTTCTTTTCTTTTTTCTTTCTTTCTCTTTCTTTCTTTCCTATCTATCTATCTAGTCAGATTACGTATCTGAGCGAGAGAGCCCATGGTGGGATGAGGGAGAGCCAGAGATCTCAGGACCCAGAGATTATGACCTGAGCCACCCAGGTGTTCCTGTGCTTTTTTTCAAATACTGAATTATTGAAGGTGGTTATCTTTGGGCATTGGATTATGAATGACTTATTTTCTACCCTGTGCTTGTGAGCGCTTTATTTTTTTTTTTACAATAATTACATATTACTCCCGTAATGAAAATAATTAAGTATACTGCTTAAAGATGAATCACCGACAAATATGACGGAAAGGGACAAGTATACAGATTGTGGGAAACAGTAAGTGCTATGTCCTCCTGAGAAAGCCAAATAAGAAACCTGTTCGGGAAATTTAAAAGCTGAAAAACCAGCATTTTCTCACTCTTAAGTTTTATACTTAGGACCTCTGGACTATACTTTTACTCCTGAATCCATTACCTGCCTCATTTGCACTTTATAAAGCAATATTTCACTCCCAAGAGATTTGAAAAGTGAAACAATGACAAAAACAGACTTTTAGAATGGAAAGAATTTTGGGGGGGGGGTGTTCATCCAAATTTCTCTTTTTACACACCAGGAAACTGAAGGTAGGATTGTCTAAGGATTTGCCTGAAGCCACACATGTAGTTAGTAGCAAAAACCAGAGAAAGGAAAATACAAAGTGCAGGCAAGTCACTCAATCTCTTTGGGGTCTCAGCTTTCTCAGCTATTTAAAAAAAAAAAAAAAGAAAGAAAGAAAGGAGTCAATCGAAGACTGTAACTGGTTCCAAAGGTGCCTATGCATCTTTCAAGTTGTGTGATTTGGTACACATATATGTGGCAGAAAACAAAAAACCGGATTAAAAAGTGGGCAGACTACTTGAATAGGCATTTTTCCAAAGCAGACATACAGATGGCCAGCAGGTCCATGAAGAGCTGCTCAAAATCACTAATCATCAGGGAAATACAAATCAAAACCACAGTGAGCTATCACCTCACACCTGCCAGATTGGCCATTACCAAAACCACAAATAATAACAAGGCTGGTGAGGATGTAGTGATAAGGGGACCCTCATGCACTGCTGGTGGGAATGTAAACTGGTGCAGCCGCTATACACAACAGTCTGGAGAGTCCTCAAAAATCTAAAAATACAATTACCATAGGATCCAGCAATTCCACTTCTGGGTTATTTATCTGGAGAAAATGAAAACATTAATTTGAATAGAAATACACATACTCCTTTCTTGCAGCATTTTTTATAATAGCCAAGGTGTGGAAGCAACCTAAGTGTTAGTTTGCTGATAAATGAATAGGTAAAGAAGTAGTAGTATAGGGCAGCCCGGGTGGCTCAGCAGTTTAGCACCACCTTCAGCCCAGGGCATGATCCTGGAGACCTGGGATCGAGTCCCACGTCGGGCTCCCTGCACAGAGCCTGCTTCTCCCTCTGCCTGTGTCTCTGCCTCTCTCTCTCTCTCTATGTCTCTCATGAATAAATAAAATAAATAAAATCTTTTTTAAAAAAAGTAGTAGTATATATACACAATGGAATATCATTCAGCCATAAAAATAAGTGAAATTTTGCCATTTGCAACAATATGGATGGACCTCGAGGGTCTTATGCTAAGTGAAATGAGTTAGAGGAAAACAAATACCACATGACTTCACTTATAGGTGGAACAAACAAAACAAAAACCAGACACAGACTCATAGATACAAGAAACAAACTGTTGGTTACCAGAAGTGGGAGGGATTTGGGTGCAGGAGATTAAGAGGTACAAACATCCAGTTATAAAATAAATAGATCATGGGAATGTATAGGAAGCACAGGGAAAGTCATCAATAGTATTGTAATAACTTTGTATGAGGACAGATGGTAACTAGAGTTATCATGGGGACCACTTTGTAATGTGTAAAAATAACAAAAAAGTTTATCAGAAAGAATAATATTCAAATGTCCTTTTATTATGAGGTCATGTGTTTTTACTTTTAATCTATTAATGCTATAAATTACATTATATATTTCCCAATATGAATCTTCCTTATGCATCCACTTGGCCTCGTGTATCACTACTTCAATGCCCCGATGGATTTGATTTGTTAATATTTTACTGAAATCATTATATCTTATTCATAATTGAGACAGATTTATAGTTTTTTCATGTTCTCCTTATCAGGTTTTGGTATCAGGTTGTTAAATAAATGAGTTTGCGAATATTTCCATCTTTTTCAGTGCTCTCAAACAGTCTTAGCAGTACAGGAATTACAAATTTAAGTTGAAGACCAAAAAAAAAAAAAAAAAAAAAATCACTTGGTTCTGGTTTGAGATGGTGACACAAGAAAATCCTGAACTGACCTCCTAACCCAGACACACTGAATCTATAGCTACATATAGAATAATTCCCTCTGAAAGAAATCCAGAAATGAGGGGGAAAAAAAAACCCACACTAAAACTGGTAGAAGATGAAACACAATCTTGCCATAAACACCAGCCTCACTGCAGCAACACACCAGTAGGAGGGAACTCACACTCCAGCTTCTCCCTGAGGAGAAAGGGCTTTGGACCCCACATCCCGTGTTCCAGCTTTTAAGACTTCTACCTGACATATGGACTTCCAACATCTAGCTTTGAAAGCCAACAAGTCTTGCATCCACTAGACCCACCCCCCCAGAGTCACAGAGCTGAAAAATATCATAACTGAGCTGAAAACAACAACAAAAACAATCTATTAGAGGGATTCAACAACACTAGATGAAGCAGAAGAATGGATCAGTGAACTCCAAGATAGGGCAGGAGAACTCATCCAATCAGAGCAGGTTAAAAAAAGAAAAAAGGTGAAGATAGCTTACCGGACCTATGGGATAACAACATCAAGTTAACCAACATTCGCGTTATAGGGGTCCTGGAAGGAGAAAATAGAAAGGGGCAGAAAATTTATTTGAAGAAATAACTTCTCTAACCTGGGGAAGGAAACTGACATCCAGATCCAGGAAGCAAAGAGAGTTTCAAGTAAGAGGAACCCAGAGAGGCCCAGAGCAAGACACATTATAATAAAAATGTCAAAAGTTGGGGAGCCTGGGTGGCTCAGTCAGTTAAGCACCTGATTTCAGTTCAGGTCATGAACTTGGGGTCCTAGAATCGAGCCCCATGCCTGGCTCCACGCACAGCAGAGAGTCTGCTTCTCCCTCGCCTCAGCCCCTCCTCCACTCATGCTCTCTCTCTCAAATAAACAAATCAAATCTTTTTAAAAAGTCAAAAGTTAAAGACAAGGAGAAAATCTTGAAAAGCAACAAGAGAAAAACAACTTATTACATGATAAGAATGAGCAGAATTTTTAAGCCAAAAACTGCAGGCCAGAGGGTAGTGTCCTGGTATATTCAAAGTGCTGGAGAAGAAAAAAACCCTGCCAAATAAGAATACTCTAACTGGCAAAACTGTCTTTCATAAATAAAGGAGAGAAAATATTTTCTAGATAAGCCAGAGCTGAAGGAGTTCAGCACCACTAGTCTGGCCTTTTAAGAAATGTTAAAGGAATTTCCTGAGGCTGAAACAAGAGGGTTCTAATTAGTAGTAGGAAAACACAATCAAGTGTAAATCTTGCTGGTAAAGATAAATTCATAGTTAAGTTCACAATAGTATAATGATGGTGGGTAAATCACTTTTCTTATAAATCTAGTATGAACGCTAAAAGTCATTGTAAAAAATAGGTATCAGTACAATAATCTGTTAAGGGATACAGAAGACAAAAAGAAACATAAATTGTGATATCAGAAATATAAAATATGCGTATGTGGGGGGAGTAAAATGTAGAGTTTTAGAATGCACTCAAACTCTAGTTATTATCAATGTAAAACAGACTGTTATGAGAGGTTTTACGTAAGCCTCATGGTAACCACAGAGCAAAAACCTATGGTGGATAAACAAACATTAAAGAGAAAGGAACCTAAACCTACCACTATCATCAAATCCCAAAGAGAGCAAGAGAAGAAAGGAACAAAGGAATTACAAAATAGCCACAAAACAATTAACAAAGTGGCAATTAGTTCATGCCTACTGAAAATTATTTTAAATGTAAATGGAGTAAATCCTCCAGGCAAAAAGCCCAGAGTGGCTGAAGGGATAAAACTAAAACACAACAATAACAACAAAAAAAACAAAAAACAAGACCCAATTCACATTCTGATTCTGGTCACCCATTATAACATATGGTGAGTGTTTCCAGAGCACCAAGCAATTCTTGGACACCAACTGGTTCTACAATTCAACTCAATTCTGACACGATCCACCTGCATCAGATCCCACAGATTCCGGCCTCAGCCCCTCAAAGGCTGCCCCCCCTCCCCTCACTTTGCATGCCAGGGGCCAAGGCCAAGTTGTCCCCAGTGCTTCTGATCAACTAGGTATAGATCAGAGACTTCACCAGCCTCCACCTTGGTTGCAATTAATTTGCTAGAGCAGCTCGCACAACTCAGAAAATTTTGCTTACTAGGTTTATTGTCCTCTAATTTTAGTATACGCGCTGCAAACTGAGCACAGCTTATTACCCTCTAATCACATGCTTGACTCCCTGGCTACAAGACCCCATCCCGAGGGACTTTCCAATAGTTACCATTAACATAACAAAAGATACCTTTATTGTTCACAGCACTTAGAAAATTCTGAAGGTTTTAGGAGCTTTGTGCCAGAAATGAGGATGAAGAATTATTCTTATTCAAAATCACAATGTAACACTAACTACCTGCTGTCAAGAGACTCACTCCAGTTTTATGGATACACCTACTGAAAGTGACTGCAGTGAAAGGAGAGAAAAAGATATTCCATGCAAATGCAAACTATAAAAAAACTGGGGTAGCTATACTTATATCAGACAAAATAGATTTTATTTTAATTTTTTAAGATTTTATTTATTTAAGAGAGAGAACGGGAGCAAGCACGAGCATGAGCAGGGGGAGGGATAGAGAGAGAGAGGGAGAAGCAGAAACCTGCTGAGCAGGGAGCCTTATGTGGGACTTGATTCTAGCACCCTGAAATCACGACCTGAGCTGAAGACAGACGCTTAACCAACTGGGCTGCCCAGGCACCCCAAGACAAAATAGATTTTAAAACAAAGATTCTAATAAGAGACAAAGAAGATAATTATATAATGATAAAAGGATCAATCCAATAAGAGCATATAACATTTGTAAATATGTATGCACCCAACACGGGAGCATCTAAATATATAAAGCAAATAGAATCAGACATAAAAGGAGAAGTAGACTGCAAGACAATGATAGGACACTTCAATACTTCACTTTCATCAATGGATAGGTCACCCAGACAGAAAATCAGTAAGGAAACATTGGATATGTGAGACCAAATGAACTTGATACAGACATTTACAGAACATTCTATTAAAAGCAAAATAAGATGTTCTTCTTAAGCACACATGGGACATTCTCCATGACAAATCATACAGTAGGTCACAAAATAAGTCTTAATAAGCTTAAGAAAACTGAAATAATAACATCCATCTTTTTCAACTATAAGGTAGTGAACTAGAAATAAACAAGAAGAAAAATGGAAAATTCACAAATATATGGAGATTAAACATGCTACTGAACAATCAGTGAGTCACAGAAGAAATCAAAGGAGAAATAAAAAAATATCGAGACAAATGAAAATAGAAACGCAACATACTAAAACTTATGGAGTGAAGCAAAGACAGTTCTAAGATGGAAGTACACAGTGATAAATGCTTACATTAAGAAACAAGCAAGAGGGATGCCTGGGTGGCTCAGTGGTTAAGTGCCTGCCTTTGGCCCAGGGCGTGATCCTGCGGTCCTGGGATCGAATCCCACATCAGGCTCCCTGCATGGAGCCTGCTTCTCTCTCTGCTTGTGTCTCTGCCTCTCTCTCTGTGTCTTTCATGAATAAATAAATAAAATCTTTAAAAAAAAAAAGAAACAAGAAAGATTTCAAATAAACAACCTAATTCTACACCTCAAGGACCCATAAAAAGAACAAAGCCCAAAGTCAGAAGGAACGAAAGAACAAAGATCAGAGCAGAAATAAATGACATATAGAATAGAAAGAAAATAGAAAGATCAATGAAGCTAAGAATTGGTTTACTGAAAAGATGAACAAAATAGGCAAACTATTAACTGCACTTACCTAGAAAAAAAATAGAGGACTCAATGAAACGAGAGGTGAAAAAGAAGACATTACAATTGATAACACAAAAATACAAAGGATCTTAGAGAGTATTGGGAACAATTATATGCCACAAATTGGACAATCTAGAAGATATGGAAAAATTCCTAGAAATATACGACCTACAAAGACTGACTTGAAGAAATGAAAAATCTGATTAAAAAAAAAACAAACAACCTGATCAGACCAATTACTAGTAAGGAGATCTAATCAGTAATCAAAAATCTCCCAACAAACAAAAGTCCAAGACCCCAGGGCCTCACTAATGGATTCTACCAAATTCTTCAAAGAAGGATACCAATCCTCAAACTCTTCCAAAAAAACAGAAGAGAAGGGAACACTTCTAAACTCATTTTACAAAGCCAGTATTACCCTGATACCGAAATCAAAGACACCATAAGAGAGAAATTTACAGGCCAATATCCATGATGAATACCTATGTAAAAAGCCTCAACAAAATGCTAGCCAACAATACATTAAAAACCTCATACACCATGATTGAGTGGAATGTACCCTTCGGATGCAAAGATGGCTCAACAGCTGCCAGTCAATCAGCAGGATACACCACAGTAAGGAGATGAAGGATAAACATCAGGTGATATTCTCAACAGATGCAGAAAAAGCATTTGACAATATCCAACATCCATTCATGATAAAAACTCTCAACTAAGAGGATGTACAGGGAATGTCCCTAAATATACTAAAGGCCATAAAGGACAAACCCACAGCTAACATCATACTCAATGGTGAAAAACTGGAAAGATTTTCCTCTAAAATCAAGAACAGGACAAGGATGTCCTCTCTCATTACTTTTAGTCAACATAGTACTGGAAGTCTTGGCTAGAGCATTTAGGCAAGAGAAAGAGATAACAAACATCCACATCAAAAAGGAAAAAGTAAAATTTTCTGCAAATGACATTATATTAGGTAGTGAAAGCCCTCAAAACTCCATGAAAAAGCTGAGAATAAACAGGTTCAGCAAAGCTGCGGAATACAAACTCAATATAAGAAAGTGAGTTGCATTTCTATATACTAATGACATACCATCAGAAGGAGAAATTAAGAAAAACAATTCCATTTATTTATTTAAAGATTCCATTCATTCATTCATGAGAGACACAGAGAGAGGCAGAGACACAGGCAGAGGAAGAAGCAGGCTCCATGCAGGGAGCCCAAGGTGGGACTTGATCCCGGGCCTCCAGGATCACGTCCTGAGCTGAAGGCAGTGCCAAACCACTGAGCCACCCAGGCTGCCCCACAATTCCATTTACAATTACATCAAAGAGAACAAAATACCTAGGAATTAATTTAACCAAGGTGGTGTACAGACCTGTACAATGAAAACTGTGACACTGATGAAAGAAATTGAAGAAGACACAAATAAATGGTAAGTTATTCATACTCGTGGATTGGAAGAATATTATTAAAATGTCCATATTACCCAAAGCAACTTAGAGATCCAATGCAATCCCTGTCAAAATTCCAATGGCATTTTCACAGAAATAGATCAAACCATCCTAAAATTTGTATGGAACGACAAAAGACCCCAAATGGCCGAAACAATCTTGAGAACAAAGCTGGAGGCATTATGCTCCCTGATTTCAAAATACATGACAAAGCTACAGTAATTAAAACTGTAGGTTATTGGCATAAAAACAGACACACAGATCAATGGAAGGGATAGCACAGAAATAAACCTATACATGTATTATCAATTAATTTATGGCAAAGAAGCTGAAGAAATACAATGGGGAAAAGACAGTTTCTTCAGTAAATGGTGCTGGGAAAACTGGAGAGCCACATGTAAAAACAAAACAAAACAAAACAAAACAAAACAAAACTGGATCACCATCTTAGATCATATACAAAAACCAACTCATACCAAAGCCTTGAACATACGATTTCAAACCATCAAACTCCTTGACAAAGGTCTTTGCAGGATTTTTTAGATTTGACACCAAAACCAAAAGCAACAAAAATAACAAGTGGACTATATCAAATTTAAAACTTCTGCACAGCAAAGGAAATCATCAATAAAATGAAAAGGCTACCTATGGAATGGGAGAAAATTTTCCCATATATCTGATAGGCAGTTAATATCCAAAATATATAAAGAACTCATGCAACTCAACAGAAAAAAACCCACTCAAATAATCATTAATAAATAAGCAGAGAATCTGAATAGCTATTTTTTCCAAAGACATATAAATGGCCAACAGATACATGAAATAGTGCTTAACATCAGTAATCATGTGTACAATGCAAATCGAAATCACAATGAGGTTATCACCTCACACCTGTCAGAATGGCTAGTATCAAAAAGATAAGAGATAACAAGCATTGGTGAGGATGTGGAGAAAAGGGAACCCTACTGCACTGCTGGTGGGAATGTAAATTGGTGCAGCCACTGGACAGTATGGAGGTTTCTCAAAAAATAAAAAATAGATCTACCACACGATCTAGCAATTCTGCTTCTGGGTATTTATTTGAAGAAAAATTGAAAAGACATAGGCATCCCCATGCTCATTGCAGCATTATTTATAATAGCTAAGACCAGAAACAACCTCATTGATAGATGAAGAAAATGTAGTGTGTGTGTGTTTATGTGTGTATATGTATAAATAAAATACTGGAATATTACTCAGCCCCCAAAAATGATATCCTACCATTTGCAACAACATGGGGGGGGGGGGGGCTCTGAGGGCATTATTCTAACTGAAACAAGTCAGACAGGAAAGAAAAATAAACACTACATAATTTCACTTACCTGTAAAATCTAAAAAAAAGAAAGAAAATGAAAAAAAAAAACTGAACTCAAATACAGATAACAGACTGACTGGGGTTGCCGGGAGGCAAGCGAAGAGGGAGTGTAAAATGGTTGAAGGTGGTGAGAAGTACAGACTTAGTTTAAGATAAATAAGTCTTAGGGATGTAATGCACAGCTTGGTGACAATCAGCAAGTAACACTGTCTTGTATACCTGAAAGTTGCTGAGAGAGTAAAGCTTAAAAGTTTTCATCACCAGCAACAAAAAACCTGGAACTATGTGAGGTGAGGAATGTCACCTGAACTTACTGTGGTGATCATTCTGCAATATGTACAAATACTTGGATCAAATCCAACCACATATATTTACCTTATATATATTGATACCAAATAAACAGATAAACAGATATCAAATCATTATGTTGTATGTCACTAATACAATGCTATATGCCAAGTATATCTCAATTAAAACAAAAAAGATCATCTTCTGAAATCTAAGGATGCTGCTGCAAAAAAGGGTACTTATCAAGTCTTCCAAGATAAAGGTGTGCAGCTTCAGGAAGAGGGGACCAGGAGCAGCTTCTTTGTAGGACGCCTGACCTAACGTAACTTAAACTGGTAAAATTAAGCTTAAGACTCTGTCAGTGTTCACAAGGTTGAGTCAGTATAAGCAAGAAGGTACCCGAACCCAGAAATCTCTCAAAGACAACAAATTAGGCTTTGTAAGTAAAGGTAAATAAAAATCTTGTTTTGAAAATTGCTTTTTGTGACAAAAGGGAAAACAGACTTTTTCCTCACTGTTTTCTTAGAGTATTTCCTTGAGTAAACTTACACAGTCGACCCTCGAACAAGGGGTTAGGGGTGCCAACCCCTGAGCAGCTGAAAAATCCATGTGTAACTTGGGACTCCCCCCAAACTTGAGTAAGAGCCTGCCATTAACTGGAAGCCTTACTGAAAACAATGAACATGTATTTGGTATATGTCTTGTATACGGTATTCTTACAATAAAATAGAGAAAAGGCAATGTTAAGAAAAACATAAGGAAAATACACTTACAGAACTGTGCATATATTTATTGAAAAAAAAAAAAATCTCGTGTAAGTAAACCTGCACAGTTTAAACCCCTGTTGTTCAAACGTCAGCCAGAACTGTAAATCCTCTCTTTGATATAAATGGCATTTAAAAAAATATTTTATTTATTTATTCACGAGAAACACAGAGAGAGAGGCAGAGGAACATGCAGAGGGAGAAGCAGGCTCCATGCAGGGAGCCCCATGGGGGACTTGATCACAGGACCCCGGGGTCATGACCTGAGCTGAAGGCAGGCGCTCCACCACCGAGCCACTCAGGTGCCCCAAATGACTTTTAAAAAGCTAAGTAACCGTCTTGCCAGTTTACAAGCAAGAAAGTCTTTCTTAGGGGCTTTTGGGGTCATCTATGTGAAATGTAAACATCAAAAGATGGAGTGCAGACCCCTAAGTTTAGCCTTGGCGCCTGGCTCCACGTGGTAACCACCTGCTCATCATAAAGATCCCGAGAAATTTTATTTTCCTCTGGATCAAGGCGATTAGCTAACAGCGATAGCCACCCCGATTACCAGCGAATTTAGGATGGGCTCTGTGTGAATGGTGCTGTCAAGCCCTCTTGAGGACAAGTTCCTGTTTATCTTCAGAGCATGCAGATGACACGAAACAGACTTTATCCGCCAGATACACGAAGGGGTGAGACGTGTGTCTTCTCAATCCCATCAGCTGATCGCCTGTGCTGGGCACGGCAATCTGGAGTCGCGCTTATTCAACAATAAAGCTTTAGTTCTTTCCTCCATTTGTAGGGAGGACTTTCTTGGGTGGCATCCGTGACCCGCACTATCCTAGAACACCCAGCAATCCTCGGAACCCGATGCACCAGCGGCTCTGGGGCAGCACCCACCCCGGCGCTGGGTCGCGGGGGTCGCGGGGGTCGCGGGGGGGCGCCCCCAGCTCCCCGCGCGGGCAGCTGTTTCCATCCGCGGCCCCAGGGCCTCCGCAACTTCGTAACCGAACCGCAGGGAGTCCCCGGGCCTTCCTGCCTCCGGGGCGGCCGCAGGCACCACCGCACCTTCCGCTGCGGGTCAAGGGCCGGGAGCGGCTTTACCCTGAGGAGCAACCCGCGCGCTTCTGAGAAACCACCCAATCCTCCGCGGGGACGCCGCCCTCAGCCAGGAAAATCCGGGCGTTTTTACCCCGGGATTTTGGACGAGGTGGACGCAGGCGGAAGCTCAGAACCCCGCCGAGGGGGCCGTCGTCCGTGCCCCTGCACCCCCCCCCGCCCCGGCCACCTGCCGGGCACCCCGTGGCCTCACCTGCCGAGCGCGAGGGGCGCAGCCGAAGCCCGCGGGCGCCTCGCCGCCGGCCCCGCGTCAGCTTGTAAATGTAGTAGCAGGCACCGGCCCCGAGGACCAGGCCCGCCGCCACCCAGCCCACGTCCCGGGCGCCGCCCATGCTGCCGTGGGGCCGGGGCGCTCCGCTGGGCCTGGCGCGCGAGGCGGGGAGCAGCGGATCCCGCCGCCGCCCGAGCGCCGGCGCGAGGAGGACACAGGAAATGGGGCCCGAGCCCCGCCTCCCGGAAATGGCCCTGCTGACACGGAGGGACCGCCCACGGCGCCCCGAGCCGCCCGGCGGGGTGGCAGGGGCGGGGCGAGGGGGCTGAGCGGGGGCTGAGCGGGGGCTGAGCGGGGGCTGAGCGGGGGCTGAGCGGGGGCTGAGCGAGGGGGCGGAGCGGGGGCTGAGCGAGGGGGCGGAGCGAGGGCTGAGCGAGGGGGCGGAGCGAGGGGCGGAGCGGGGGCTGAGCGAGGGGGCGGAGCGGGGGCTGAGCGAGGGGGCGGAGCGAGGGCTGAGCGAGGGGGCGGAGCGAGGGGCGGAGCGGGGGCTGCGCGAGGGGGCTGAGCGAGGGGCGGAGCGGGGGCTGAGCGAGGGGGCGGAGCGGGGGCGGAGCGGAGGGCGGAGCGAGGGGGCCGGAGCGGGGGGGCGGAGCGAGGGGGCGGAGCGAGGGCTGAGCGAGGGGGCGGAGCGAGGGGCGGAGCGAGGGGGGCGGAGCGGGGGCTGAGCGAGGGGCTGAGCGAGGGGCGGAGCGAGAGGCGGAGCGAGGGGGGCTGAGCGGGGGCGGAACGGGGGGCGGAACGGGGGGCGGAGCGAGGGGCGGAGCGGGGGAGCTGAGCGGGGGCAGAGCGAGGGGCGGAGCGAGGGGCGGAGCGGGGGCTGAGCGAGGGGCGGAGCGGAGGGCGGAGCGAGGGGCGGAGCGGGGGCTGAGCGAGGGCAGGACGAGGGGCGGAGCGAGGGGCGGAGCGGAGGGCGGAGCGAGGGGCGGAGCGGGGGCTGAGCGAGGGCAGGACGAGGGGCGGAGCGAGGGGCGGAGCTCCGCAGGCGGCGCAGGGACCACGCGCCCCGAGGGGACTCACTGGGGGACTCGGTCCCCGTCCGGAGGCGGGCTTCCTCTCGCTCCCTCCCGGGCTCGGGCCCGCCTCCCCGCCCGGCGGCTCCCCTTGGCTCCCGGCGGCTCCCGGCGGCGGGGGCGGGGCCTCCGGGGCCGCGCCCGCCCCGCCCCGCGGTTGCCGGGGCAACGCCGGGACGCGCTAGCGGGCTCGGGGCGCGGAGTCCGGGGGTCCCGGTCATGGCCTCGCTGCGCACCGCCGACTCCCGGCTGAGGAGCTACTTCAAGGAGAATTACATTCCTCAGGTGTGCGAGGTACTGCAGCCCGCGGCGGCGGCGGCGTTAGAGCAGCGGAGCCCGAAGACGTCCCGGAGGAGGGGCGGGGTTGGGCCCGGCCGGGAGCCGGGGGGAGAGAGGGCAGGCGGCGCGGCGCCCGGGGCGGACCGGCTCGGAGGCCAGAGCACGGGGCGAGGCACACGCCCGCGGGAGGGGGCGCGGGGCCCGGGACAGGAACCGCGAGCCCCGCACTTAAGGTCTGGGCCCGAGGCCCGGGGCCGCAGGAGGATGCGCGAGTGGCCGGGAGAGCGAGCGGGCAGCGGCGGGCCCCGGGGGAGGCGGAGCCGGGGGCTCGGGGGCTCCAGGCGGCAGGCCCCGACCCCACACCCCGCCCCTGCCTGACCAGGGGCCCCTCCCCGCGTCGTTACAGCAGGAAGGACTGGAGAGGCCCGGCGGGTTCTGTAGGTTTGGGGATTAGGAAGGCAAGGCCCGGTGACTTCCATTTTCTCGACAAATATTTGGGGAGACATATGCCAAGGCGTGCGTGTTTGCGCGGGTTTGGAGGCTGCAGAAGGGGTCTTGAGCAGAGACACGTGTGTGGAGACTGAGGGGGAGAGAAGTCTAGGGATAGAGACGAGGAGAGCCCGGCAGCCCCGAGAGCCCAGCTTGCGAAAGTGACTCTGCTGTGCACTTGGGAGGGCAGTTCGGTGCAGCCTTTTTGAATGGTTAATTTAAATTTATTAAATGTTGACTACATATAGCCTTTGACCAAACATTTCACTTCTAGGGATCCACTGGAGAGATAGGCATTCACGTGTATCCAGAAAGCTGTACGAGGATATTCATTATGGTGAAAATAGTAAATAACTTCTATATAATAAACAAGGGAATGAGATAGTATATAAAGTATGTGTATACCTTTTGAGAAGAAAAGCTCTCCAAGACATAGTTTAAAAGAAGAAGAAAAATGCAAGTTGCCCCAGAAGTGCCTCCTACAATGTAGCTACTGTGATTTCCTATGTGTGTGTGTAGCTACGTTTAAGACAATAATAATGCATGCATTGAACATATGCAAAACTATTAATAGCAAATGTTTGTGGGGATGCTTTTAGGAGAGAACCCTATTTTTTTTTTTTTTTGCTGTGTATACTTGTGTATTGTTTTCCTTTTTTTCTGATGAGTCTCATTCATGTTTTACTTCTACACGATTATATTTCAAAATATGTAGAGAGCATGGCACTCATCTTCCCCAGGGTGTAGTTTTTCTTTCTTTTCTTCTTCTTCTTTTTTTTAAAGATTTTATTTATTTATTCATGACAGACACACACACACAGAGGCAGAGACACAGGCAGAGGGAGAGGCAGGCTCCATGCAGGGAGCCTGACGTGGGACTCGATCCGAGGTCTCCAGGATCATACCTCAGGCTGAAGGTGGCACTAAACCACTGGGCCATCAGGGCTGCCCTGGTTTCTCTTAAGTAGCAGTCAGTAAACCCGATGGAGTTACAGAAATAAGATTGACTTCATCCAGGAGAGGTGTTTGCCAGACGTATAGTGTGGAGGGGTGGCAGGGAAGGAGCTAAGCTTTTTAGGGTACCTGAGTGATGGGCCAAGGGACTGGGTAGGAGGTGAGAATGGGACAGGATATGATACATGGGTAGAAAGTGGAGGTTCCTAAGGAGTAAAGAGGGTTAGTGGGAGTAACTGAGTGCAGGAGCTGGAAAAATAGGAGGGTAGGGGTCCGAAAGTGGAATATTTGGGTTTAAGATTTAGATCACTCAGAATAGCTGCGATGACCCTGTCTCGGTTGGCTGTGGGATACATAGCAGAAAGTGGGCTCGAGCTGGGGGTCAGGGAGCATCAGAGAAGTGATAGCCTTTCCTCACCTTGCTCTCCACTTCCCATAAGCTGGTAGAGATATCCCTGGTTCCTCCTTTGGGTAAGAGCACCCTAGCCCACCAGTCTACCACATTGCTTTGCTCCCAGAGAAGGGGAGCCCTCAGAAGTGCCCTTCACTGAAGGCAATATTCTCATGAGCCCTTCGATCACTTCTGACCACATTACCAGCAGGGCAAGAGAGCAGGCTTCTGGGACCCCCGCTCCCTCCTTAGCCTGGTTACCTACTTCCCGTAAAGGACAAGCAGAATGAACCCGTTGAGCCTCATATCCCTACACAGCTACTCATCTGACCCAATTCGACAGGACTAGCAATCCTCTAAAACCCATCTTCGTCAAGCTTTGGAATACATACATTTTTTTTTTTTTTAAATCAGGGCTTCCCTGCATATTTAACCTCTTCTGAATTTCGCCCGCCTATCCTGCCAACCCCTGCATAGAGGCTCATTTAAAGAAAACAAACAAATCACAAAACACAACCCTGCTTGACTTATTGGGTTACTGATTCTACTGATTGATATTTTCCATCAGTTTTAGAAAATTTTTGATCATTTTCAAATAATGCTTCTACCCAATTTTCCTTTCTCCTTCTGGGACTGCAATCATAATTATGTTAGTTTTTTCCCACCCCCCTGCTCTGTTTTTTCCTTATTTTTCTCTTTGTGCTCAAGTTTGGATATTTTTCATGATTGTCTTCAAATTTGTTGATTCTGTTTCATGCTGTGTCCAGGATACTGTTAATAAGTATATCAAATGAATTCTTAATTTCAAACAGTATATTTTTCAGTTTTAGAATATCAGCCGATTCTATTTTACACATTCTGATTAAAATTTTGCATGTTTTCAGCTATTTTGTCTATCATTTCCTGTTTTCTTTAATATGTTGTCCTTTTAAAATCATTGTTAACATGAACAGCTTTGAAGACTCCCAGAATGGGATAATTGTTGAAACTGGGTATGTGCACATAGGGGTTCATTATACTCCTTTACTTTCTGTATGTTTGAAGTTTTCCATAATAAAAAGTGAAAGGATAGTAATGGCTGGCTGTGTTTTCTCATACCGTACGTAGTTAGGGGCTGTCTGGAATGACACGTGTGATTGGCTGGTCAGTCATTTTCTGTTTGCTCGCTGTATCAGTTACCCATTGCTATGTCATACAACTGGAAAACTTAGTGGCTTAAAACAACAAGAATCATTTTGTTTGTTTAGAAATGTGAATTCTGAAAGGTTTTTTGGGGAGAGCTTATGTCTGCTTCATGTGGTACCACCTGGAGTGGATAAACAGGGCTTAAAGATCCGCTTTAAAGATGGTGTAAACCTTATTGGTTTAAACAACCAGTGCATTCAGTTTCTCGGACCACAGTGTTGGTGACCATGGTGGGTGGTGGTAATCATGAGACAAGGCAAGATGGGATGTAAGCCAATTTACATCAGGTTGCTGCTTGGAATGCTGGGGCAGAGATATACCATCCCTGGATGTTCCAAGAGAAGCATGTAGCCCTGGGAGCCATTGGTGTTTATCCTGTGTCCACAAGGAAAAATGGTTTTGTGGGCTCCTAGGGGTTCGTACACCCGTCTTAAAGACCATTGGATTGTATGTTCGATTCAAGTTCGTCAGGTAACTTCTATTTTTTTGAACAACAAATTAGGGTCTTGACTCCCGCCAGCCTTTTTTTCTTGGGGGCGGCAGGAGTGGTAAGCTAAGGAGGAGGGTACATTGGACCACTCCATCAGTAAATATTTGCTGGGCATCTACCGTGTGCTAGTAGAAAATGCCCCAAAGGCTTTGGCCACTTGCAGCTGTGAATCTGAGGTTGTCTCTAGCCCAGATTTTTCTCCTGCATTCTCTGTGCATTTATCTATTTGGGTGTCCTGTGCAACATTAAAGAAGCAAAAATAAACAGGTGACGTTGATTTTAATAATATGTTTTATAAAACCAGTCTGTCCAGAATATAGTTATTTCAACAGGGACTCAATATAAAATCACATTAAGCTTTCAAAATCGGGCATGTATTTTACACTTACAGCCCATCTCAATTTGAACTAGCTATGTCTGAAGTGCTCAATAGCCACGTGTAATTAGTAGCTCCTATATTGGACAGTGCGGGTCTAGAACATATTAACGTATTTAATAAGCCAAGGAAAATTACCCTTGACCCAGAAATGATCACTGTCTCCAAGAAGGTTGTTCTTTTCTTTTCTTAAAAAAGAAATTTTATTTATTCATGCATGAGAGACATAGAGAGGCAGAGACACAGGCAGAGGGAGAAGCAGGCTCCACGCAGGGAGCCCAACATGGGACTCAATCCCAGGCCTCCAGGATCCCACCCCGGGCTGAAGGTGGCAGTGGCGCTAAACCGCTGAGCCACTGGGGCTGCCCAAGGTTGTTCTTTTCAAGGGCACCGAGCTTCTGGAACTTCAGAAAAAGCCTGAGTGTCACAGTGAGGGTGGAGAGACTGTCTGACGGCCAGTCGTCTTGGTTACCTCCGTCCCAGCGATCAGCGGGGTCACACATGGAACAGCTCTTCTCACATGCACCAAAGGAATCTGGTGCCTATTTTTGAATCTAAAAAATAGATTTTATTGTGAAAATGTAAAAAGTAATAAGAGCATTCTATGAACTGAATGTTATGTCTCCCCAGATTCATATCTCGAAGCCTAATCTCCCATGTGATGGTATCTGGAGATAGGCCTTTGGGAGGTGATTGATTAAGTCATGAGGTGGAGCCTTCATGAATGGCATTAGTACCCTTATAATGGAGGCCTGAGAGACATCCCTTTCCCGTCTATCATGTGAGGACCCTGTGAAAAGACAGCCATCTGTGAACCAGGAAGCAGCTCTCACCAGGCACAGAATCTTCCTGTACTTTGATCGTGAACTTCCCAGCTTCTAGAAATAAATTTCTGTTGTTTATAAGCCACCCAATCGACAATGTTCTGTTACAGCAGCCCGAATAGACTGTTGATGTGGTTTGTTGTTTCAAACCACAAAGCCCTTCTTGTGATGTGACGAGCACTGGGTGTTCTATACAATTGATGAATCACTGAACTCTACCTCTGAAACTAATAATACACTATGTGAATTAATTGAATTTAAATTAAACAACAACAACAACAACAACAACAACACAAGACCCTTTAAGCCCATAGCTGAGGGGCACCTGGGTAGCTCAGTTGGTTACACATCCGACTCTTGATTTTAGCTCAGGTCATGATCTCAGGGTGGGGGGGGGCGCAGGGTGCTCCTAGCTGGGTGTGGAGCCTGCTTAAGATTCTCTTTCTTCTTCTCCCCATGCCCCTCCTCCCACCCACCCCGTGGGAACTCTCTTTGTCTCTCTCTCTCTCCATCTCACACAAAACATAAAACAAAACAAAAAACCCATAGGTGAGAAGGACTCTAGGGGAGGCTTCCAGGGATATGAATGGAGATTCAACAAGTGGCCTTGCTTCTGTCTTTCTGAATTTCTCATTCTCTAGGGTTGTCTCTCTTTGGGTACAGTTTTATCTACCTCCCTTATCCTATCTAAATGAAGCCTATCCCACTAAAGGACAAATAAAGTGTATGCAAAATCATAGATGGCTAGTGTCTTAGCCAGCTTGGGCTACCATGACACAATACCATTCTAGTAGGTGGCTTAAATCACAGAAATTTGTTGTCTCACAGTTCTAGAGGCTGAAAGTCTGAGGTCGGTGCTAGCATGGTTGGGTTCTGGTGATGGCACCCATCCTGGCTTGCAGAGGGCTGCCTTCTCACTGTGTCCTCACATGGCAGAGACAGAAAGCAAGCCATCTGGTGACTCTTTTTATAACAGTGCTAATTCCATCATGAGGACCCTAGTCTCACAACTTCATCTAATCCTAACTATATTCCAAAAGCCCCATCACCAAATATCATCACATTGAATACATGAATTTTGAAGCAACGTAATTAGTCCATAACAGCTAGGAGATGTAAGAAAACTTATTTAGGCCTACTGACAAAACAAAATGTAGATGAAATGAATTACTGTTTTCCATCCATCAAATCAACAAAAATTATAATTTTATAATTCTCGGTGTCAGCAAGGTAAAATGGACACTCACATTGGTTGTTAATGAGTATAAATTCATAATGCCTTTTTAAAAAGCAATTTTGAGATAACATATGAAGAACTTCAAAACACACCTTCTGATTCTATATTCTTGCAATCTATCCTAAGAAAATAGTCAGATGAAGATACATACATGTCATCATTAGTAGTAAAAATAAATATTACATCATATAATTTTTTTTAACTTTTAAAATTTAAAACATTTTTTTGAAAGATTTTATTTATTCATGACACACACACACACACACACACACACACACACACACACACAGAGGCAGAGACACAGGCAGAGGGAGAAGCAGGCTCCATGCAGGGAGCCTGACGGGGAACTCGATCCTGGGTATCCAGGATCACGCCCTGGGCTTAAGGTAGCACTAAGCCGCTGATCCACCCAGGCTGCCCTATAATTTTTAATAAGGAGAAAAAGTTAGAAACTAAATGGCCAACCATTTAGAAATGATTAAACATTTATAGTACTATTATTTTTGCAGTAGATTATCAACCAACCTCAATGCATGAGTTTTTAAAAAAGATTTTATTTATTAGAGACAGAACACAAGTGGGGGTGCGGGAAGGGGCAGAGGGAGAGGGAGAAGTAGACTTCCCCCTGAGCAGGGAGCCTGACTCCAGGTTGGATCCCAGGACCCTGAGATCCTGACCTGAGCCAAGGGCAGATGCTTAACTGACTAAGCCCCCCAGGGCCCCCAGTGCATGATGTTTCAAAGAATTTTGGGCAGAAATGGAAAAATATTCACAACATGATTAGCCAAGGGAAAAAAAAAGGCTATATCAAAAAAAAGATATACAATAACAATACATAATCCTAATTGTAATTTATAATTATAATTTATTTTATTTTTATTTTATTTATTTATTTATGATAGTCACAGAGAGAGAGAGAGAGGCAGAGACACAGGCAGAGGGAGAAGCAGGCTCCATGCACCGGGAGCCTGATGTGGGATTCGATCCCGGGTCTCCAGGATCGCGCCCTGGGCCAAAGGCAGGCGCCAAACCGCTGTGCCACCCAGGGATCCCATAATTATAATTTTAAAACTTAAAAGTATATGCATTGAGGAAAGACTGAAATTAAAGTTTTTATTAGAGGTTATTTCAGGTTGGCAGGATGGTGGTTGATTTTTATTTTCTTCTATTTCCTCTGAATTTTCCAAATTGCATAGACCATATACTGTTTTTATAATCAGAAAAAGAAGTTTTCCTATATTAAAAGAAAATACTGAAATGCTGGCCTCAATGTGGGAAAAAATGCTCCCTCTTTTACTTTCCCATACTGTTACCAAATAAACTAGAAAGTAATAAAGAGGGTGGTCTAGTGGTTTAGCGCCGCCTTCAGCCCGGGGTGTGATCCTGGAGACTTGGGATCAAGTCCCATGTTGGGCTCCCTGCGTGGAGCCTGCTTCTCCCTCTGCCTGTGTCTCTGCCTCTCTCTCTCTATCATGAATAAATAAATAAAATCTTACAAAATAAAAAGTAATAAAGAAAGCACAGGGAGTGTACAAGTACTTCTTATTGGGAAGCTCTTCTTTCTTGTCCCAGATCCAGCTGGCTGGCCTGTCGCAGGCCTTGTCGCAGGCCTTGTCTGGGCTCCCTGAGATGAGAGCTCTGTTGCCTCTGGCCACTAACCGAGCTCTCCTGGACACCCCACTTCCTATGTGGGCCACTCTCTATCCCACCTAGCACCTTCATCAAACCCTCTCACTCTGGCTCAGTTTCCAGGTTGGTCTGTGTGTGCCTGGTTGCATACAGGTAGATTTCCAAAGGTTTTCTTTTTTGTTTTGTATGAGCAGAAGCCCAGGGTGCTAATGACTCCCATGAGGCTTGCTCTGTGGCTGGAGAAAGGGCTTTGGAAGGAAGAGAGGTCTGCTGCTTCCCTTGACACCCATCGTGCAACATCCCAAAGAATAGCTCTGCTTTTATGTGGATATATTTTCGGATTCCCATGAGCTTTTTTTTTTTTTAAGTTTTTTTTTTTTCTGTTTTCAAAAAAAAAATGATTTGAAATCACTGTGATTAATAGTGATTAGGAAATAATCTCTTTCTTCATGGTTCATATCCTCATGTTGCAGCAAGCTGGTCTACTTCCCTCAGGGAACACTAGCGTATAATATGCCTTCCCACGCAATCTACATGTATTGTTTGTACAAGAGATATAAACATCAAGATATAGAATGGCTAGTTTTTGAGTGTTTTTTAGACCTTGGCAGCAAGCATTTTTTAAACTTTGATTTTAGGTTTAAAATAAATGAAGTCATTGATCAAATACTTGGAAATCTGGGCAATAAAAGATTTACTCCTTATGTACTATTTTAAATTCAGGAAACATATTTTAGAAATTCAAAGTTTTTTAAAAACATGTCTGCATGGGGACGCGGAGCCTCACCTAGATAGAACTGTGAGAAAACTGAGCATTGTCTTCTGATTCTTCACTCATTGAGACAGTTCTGAGAACTCTGAAATGCTCATCCCACCACTGTTGAAATCTCCTTCCTTGGATAGATTCCTTGCAAGAGACATTTGTATTTTAAAAGATATTAAGATAGGAGCAATACACAATGAAGCCCTTTTGGTAGAATTTGGTAGAATTTCACACATTGTCAATAATATTTAAAAACCGGTTTCTCTCAATTTTTTGCTAGTCAGTAGTGAGCATACTGTCTACAGACAAGGCTTACCCCTTGGGGATCAGAGATGGGTGAGGTACTATGGGGTACAGTGTCTACCAAATTATTAAACATCTATATATAGTGATTGTCTCTGAGAGCAGAAAAGTGCTCTTCAAATGTTAGCTCGGATTTCGGTTTAACATTTAATTTGCAAGACTAGATATTCCCAGCAGAGGGCGTATTTAAATAACAAATCATGATTTTTAAGTAAAGTTTTCTATTTTTAGAAATATATAACAATTTTTTATTTTTGATCTTTTTGCAGTTTTTATGTCTCTTTTGTGATTGTTTCCAACTTTCATTTTTAAAATATTGCATTTATTTCTACATTATGCAGACTGTCCCTGGGTATTTTCTTTGAGGGACTAACAGTTGCAAATATTTGCCATTGATGCAAGAATCTGGAGTTATGGGAATATAGGGGCAAGAGACAGCCAGCCCTTGTTGGAGAAAAGGAAATGGATAGACTGACTCATTTTATGGGACCTTGGGGCTAGAAGGTTCTGGGTTTTCCCGAGGGTGCTTAGGTTTGCCGAGTTCCCTTAGCCCAGCCAGCCTGTTTGCAGATGCAGTTCCAGAGGCAAATTTGGGGAGCACATAAGTAACCAACAAGTATACGATTGTTCTTGCTCCACTAACAATTCACCTGCCCAGGGATTGGAGGTGGCCGTCTCCCATTCAGCCAGGCACCCAGCAGGCATCAGCAGCTACGGACTTTGAATAGAAACTTAAACCTGTGTGTACGGAAAGAGGTTTCTGTAACTGTGTGATTCTTTTTTTTTTTTTTTTTTTAATTTTACTTATCTATTCTTGAGAGAGACAGAGAGGGAGAGACAGAGGGAGAAGCAGGCTCCCTGTGGGGAGCCCGATGTGGGACTCAATCCCGGGACTCCAGGATCACGCTCTGGGCTGAAGGCAGGTACTTAACATTGCATTTTAAAAGCAATCTCATCTAAGAAAGAAGTCAAACAAGGTGAAAACTATATGTTAATTACTCTACCACTTATTTAAAAGAAGAATGTGTTTCTGGGTTTGCATATAATAAAATATTTCCAGGGACGCCTGGGTGGCTCAGTAGTTGAGTGTCTGCCTTTGTCTCAGGGCGTGATCCTGGGGCCTCAGGATCGAGACCCACATCGAGCTCCCTGCATGGAGCCTGCTTCTCCCTCTACCTGTGTCTCTGTCTCTGTCTCTCTTTCTCTGTGTCTTTCATGAATAAATAAATAAAATCTTAAAAAATATGTATTTTCAGATAGATAATGTGAAAAAAAACCTCTCAAATTCTGGGGGAATATACACATGCAGACAATTTTGCCTGACTGTATGCTATGGGCAAGGGAAGAGCCCTGAGTTTATACTTTAAAAACCTACTCACTCTGTGAATTACCTAGAGAAAGACCCTATCTGTAAACCTCTTGCCCATTTCTTGGCACCTGAAAGTTTCTCTCACTGCTGAGGGCCTCGCAAGCCTTTTGTAATCACTTTATCTCTGCACTCATAGAGCAATTAATTTCTGCGTTGCTACATAGGCCCTTAATATATTTTACTATATTTATTGCATATCTGAAAAGCCAAATAAGACTTGTTCTTAGGGTGCCTGGCTGGCTCATTCAGTGGAGCATGTGACTCTTGATCTTGGGGTCATGAATTCAAGCCCTGTGTTGGGTATAGAAATTACTTAGAAATAAAATCTTAAAAGAAAAAAAAAAGACTTGCTCTCTTAAGTATTTTATATCTAACCATAGTTCTCATAGACAGTTACTATCTTACCGTTTATATTTAAATTATTCTATCAAATTCTCTCTCCTAATCATTGCCCCCCAGATGCATTTGTCCTTATCTCTTTCATTAGGCTTGGTTCAAAGTCAATCTCTCTGTCATCACACTGGCTTTGAGTGGTACAAGGGAATAGTTTTGAATTTCTTTTCTCTTTGTTCAAGTCTTTTCCTCCAATGGAGGTGATAATTAGCAATAGAATAGTGAAAAATAATGATGGCTTGTTATCATTATTATCTATTGAGTACTTATGCTACTCAAAATACTTTACATACATTAGTTCATTTCATTCCTATGATATATGTACCTTTATTATCGCATGGATAGGTAAGGGAACAGGAAAAGGGAAGTAACTTGTTCCACACTAGAAGATTGCAAATCCAGGATATAAACCCAGTGGATTCCACCCACTTGCTCCTTGAAAGATGGGTAGTTGTAGAAAGGAGTAAAAACAATTGTCTTGGGGGCACCTGGGTTATGCATTCAGTTGAGCATCTAGCTCCTGGTTTCAGCTCAGGTGGTGATCCCAGGGTCGTGAGATCAAGCCCCACGTTGGGCTCCATGCTCAGTGCAGAGTCTGCTTAAGACTCTCTCTCCCTCTCGCTCTTCCCTCCTCACCCCAAAATAAATAAATAAAATCTTAAAAAAAAAAGAAACAAGGAACTATTATCTTAGATAAACCCATGTTTGTCGTCAGACATCTTTCAGAATATTTGAGAAATATTGGGGTCTGAGTTAGACAGCAGAGCCAAAATAAAGTGGAGGATTGCAAAATTATTTTGTGAATTATTAGCTTGAGGGAGCCAATCTCAGTTATTAAGTGATGGTCTTTTTTGTCCCTGATTGTGTAAGTTTTTAACCAAGAAACCTAATAGTAATAAAGCCCTAATTGATGTATTTTGAGAGTCAAAGATTTATCTTGTGGGAATGTTTGCATATTTTGCCTCTGCTTATAAAGACCAAGTTACTGGTTTTATAATTTTTCTTTCCATCAGGGAGACAACAAAGCTATTGATTCACTAATTATGTTTTCTTATTGGCACATAGTGATGAACTGTTCACACATTAATCTAGAAAGCCTCAACCTATTTTATTTTGCCCAATGGGAAACTGAACAGTGAGATTTCTTATGCAGAAAGGGAACATTTGAACTATGCTAGTTCCACAAGCCTTGATTAGCATTCCAGAGGCTTATCCTTTCGACTTGATTTGACTTTTCAGGAAAAGTAGTTTTCTACTCTGTTGGAACTTAGAAATGTAAAAAAATAAGTCATTTCTCATATTCATTAATCAGATCCCAGCTTTCTTAAAAAAAATGCTGAGCTCCCTTTGGGCACTAGTCCTCAGACTTTAGTGTATAGGAATCACCTGGGGAACTCATCAAAATGCAGCACCCTAGGCCCCATCTTCAGAGACCTGTTCACCACCCCCAGGTGATTTTGATGCAGGTGTCTTCAGGGTGCCAGAGTAGAAGGAAGGATGTGGTGAGGAGTGGGGAATAGAGGAACTCCGTACCCTGGGGACTCAGGCACTAAAGTACCAGAAAGCAGAAGGGCCTTTGGTCAGGGCTATTCAGGGAGCTGTCTGAAGTCTGGCCTCCAGGTCACAGAAGACTTCAGGTCTTAGGTAACAGAATACTGTTTACATCTATCCTGCAACTGTGTTGAGAATCCCTGACCTCCTGTGCAGTTATAGTCTCTAGGTCTGGGGGAGAAAGAAGTCAGTCTGCAGATGGCCGAAGGCTCACTGTGAACATCTGGGGTGGGGGGAAGTCATTGCTGGAGAAGGAGAGACATCTAGGTCTGATCACTTTACCATAGTCTGGAGGGCTGGGTTCTCAGCCCGTAGGCACACTAGAAAGGGGACATGAAACTAATTGCAAAGGGAGAAATATGTTGTGCAGGGTCCAATCAAGGGAAATTATCCTTTTTTTTTTTTTTCCATTTGGAATAACACTATGAGAACTGCTGAGAGTCTAAGACAGGATCCCCAGGCCTGGATCTGCTGACACTTGGTCCATGGAGGTGGGAAGAAGTCTGTATGACTCAAGGGGTGGAATTATTTTATTCACAAGAGAGTGAGTAGAAAAACAGCCAGCAAGAATAGGCCCTGTGTAAAAGAAGGGCCTGTTCACTTCCACCCCCAGTCCAGCCCCCATACACCCTAGACCCTGCCAGCAGACAGTGAATCAAAAATGCAAGAGAAATGTCTAAGGATGATTCCAGGCGGTTTCTGTGGGAGGTGTGCTGTTAACCTGTTCTCTGTCTCATATGAAGAAATATTCAATGATTCTGTAGGTCTCACCAATACTTTTTAGAAGAAGTTTCTCCTTGTGGGAAAACTCAGAGAAGAAAATAAGATAGCCGCAGCTTTCTGCATTCATAAATAAATGTCCTTTACACACCCAGATCCAGCAAGTTAATTGTTTCCCATGTTTGTGAACTATGCTACAAGTTTTCTTTCTTTTTTTTCTTTTAAGTTTTATTTATTTAAGTAATCTCTACACTCAATGTGAGGCTTGAACTCACAACTCCAAAATCAAGAGTCGCATGATCTTCCAACTAAGCCAGCCAGGAGCAACATGTGCTATAATTTTTCAAATATATGCTCTATAGATGTTGTGAATGATAAAATACAAATACATTTTTTATTTTTTTATTTTTATTTTTATTTTTTTTAAAATTTATTTATTTATGATAGTCACACACACAGAGAGAGAGAGGCAGAGACACAGGCAGAGGGAGAAGCAGGCTCCATGCACCGGGAGCCCGATGTGGGATTCAATCCCGGGCCTCCAGGATCGCGCCCTGGGCCGAAGGCAGGCGCCAAACCGCTGCGCCACCCAGGGATCCCCTATTTTTAAAAAAATTTCTTGAACTCACAGTAGATTTTGAAAGTGGGTTTTCTCAATCACTTTTGTGGTGGGTCCAAGGAGTTTTTTGACTTTAAAAGACAGTCTTATACTTAAAAAGGGTAGAAACCACTCATCAAAAGTATCACAATTATGTCTTCAATTTGACTACAAAATACTGCTCACATAATATAAAACACTGAGCAGCAGCTCTCTTGTGTCATTTATAATGGATTTTCTTTAAATAGTAAAGGTAAACAGCATTTCAGTTTGCCTATAACAAAATATTAACACTGGATAAAAAGAGGGGGTATCTAGAAGGTATGTTAACTTTAAAAAGTGTCACATTATTTGACTCTGTACTTGGCTTTTTGTTTTTATTTTAAAGATTTTATGTATTCATGAGAGACACAGAGGGAGAGAGGCAGAGACATAGGCAGAGCAAGAAGCAGTATGGGACTCACTCAATCCCAGGACCCTGGGATCATGACCTGAGCCGAAGGCGGATGCTCAACCACTGAGCCACCCGGGTGCCCCTTGACTTTGTACTTGTCTGAGAGAAGTCTATCTGTTGTTTAGGAAGAACATGCAAATCCAGAAAGATTGAGTTTATTTCATTTTCCCTAGGCTCTGTTATGTGGTCTACTTATTACATGTCCTGAGGATCCGCTGAAGTATTTACAGAAAATGATCATTACTATCATGGAAAATGGTCTTGAAAGTCTTCTTTGGTAAGTACTGTTTTGCTTTATGGTAGGGAGATATTTTATTTTCAAGGTAACGCATCCATTGTACAGTACCAAAAAAAGTCTTGCCAATGAATGCTTCCAGTCTCAAGATGGTTAAAGAATCCCTCCACAGGCTTTTAAGTCCCAAAGACTTCAAGAAGAACAATTTCCCCGCTGGTTTTTAACTTGAGAAATGTAGCCCTCTCTCATCAATAATGTGCTCATTTGGCAGATATTTCAAGTTGAGGATGAGGAAAGGGAGGCATACCGTCTTGGGGAGCACAAGCAAAATCCTGAGGGGGTATTTTGAAAAAGCCCTGTAGGTGATTTTGATATGCCTCTCCCAAGGGGGAGTGTCTGTTCCTACCCCTTCCTTACACTCCACCCATAGAATCACGGATTTCAATCGCTGATTTAATTATGGAACTAAGTACTATGAAATGAAATGTTTGACTATGTTTTATGATTTCATTGAAGGGATATGTGCATCGATCCATCAATGAAGCCAAAAATTCGGAGGTTGTCTGAAACTTACATGGAACAACTTTTTGGACTGGATGATCAGCTGGTCAGTATTAATAATCAAACATTTTAAAATATACATCTCAAATTTTGATGGAAATTCTCAAATAGATACTTGATTTTATGAGATATATGAGGTCAAACTGTTTTGGAATGGGGGACACTCAGAAGAATGTTCCGAAGGAACATTCCTCTCTCTCTCATTCTCTTTCTCTCTCTCTCTCTCTCTCTCTCACACACACACACACACACACACACACACACACACACACGTGTGTGTGCATGCACAGAGCCACATTCATAGCAACCTCCCCAAATTTCCAAGAGGCATTTACCAGGGATTTAATCTTCCTCTTCTGATAAAATCTTTCTATTATATTTTCCCCTTTCCTCTTTCTCCTTCTCCTCCTCTCTTGTATCTTTATAATGATAAAAACAGCATTATAGAAAGCATCAAAGGAGGATATATTCTTTCCTTTCTAATCTACTTCCTTCTGTATTCTGTCCCTTCTCTGTTCTCTTTGCCATCCGCCCCCCCGCCCCGGGATTATGCTTATAAAGATATGGCCAGACATTAGTGAAATCTAACTTAAAAGCCAGACCCGATTGTTAATGAAAGCAGTGACCAGCTCCAACAGCTGGTTTTGATCCTGTAAGGAGGGCAAGGAAGTAATTCAGGACGTGGAGACTTTTAGAACAAAGACTGTATCTGAGAGAAGCTAAAATAGCAAAAAGTATGTGGGGAGAGAAATACCAACACAAATTACATGTGTGTGGAACCATGTGTGATACCTCTAGATCCCAGGCTGATGTCTTGGTCAGTGTAGGCAGGTCTCGGGAGTTACTGGTAAAGTTGGGCACTGAAACGTGCAATCAAAGTCTCGGTCAAGGTGGATGCTGGGAGCCAGGATGAATCTGAAGCTTCATTTGGAAGGCCCGGTGGAGGGTAACAGTGGATCCTAATTGGTGGTCTGCAAGAGAGAGACAGGAATAGAGGGATAGGATATTTCTGCTAAGACTGGGATGATTCAGAGAACCAGGGCACTGGGAAGAACCCACATGTTGAATCTTAGTTGATCTGCGTCATGGTGTGTGGGTGTCTTAATGCCTTAACTTTATCAGCCATAGAACTTTTTCTGCTATCAAGCATAGATATCTGCAAACTGTGTTCTTGGAGATGTCAGGGGAGCCACCTCAGGAGCTGAGACCCAGGGGGATGGGATTCTAGGTCTCTCATCCCCACCTCACACTCTAGAATCATTCCACTTTGACTATGTCATATGAAAAAAGTTTAAACATCACTGATATCAGATATGAAAATTATTAAAAACCTGGGATAAGAGAGGTAGAGGAATAAACCTCACTGTCAATATTTTGAAAATGATTTTATAAAATATAACCAAATTATGTCCGATGTCCAGCTAGAAGCCTGTAGAGAATTTTTTAGAGAATTACCCAGAATTCTGAGACACCATAGCTTCGTCAAACCTAAAGTTTTATTAGAAATGGAATTTTCAGAGATATTTCATGATGTTTAAAGTGCAAAGGAAAAACTACGGGAAGCTCATCCAGACTTAGGAGTTTGATAACTCACCAAAGTATAGAAAAGATGCCCGCTTCATATTATAAGGTAGGAAAAACACACTAGATGTGACTTCATGAAAGGTAAATCTCTAGGTGCCTAGGATTGCTTAGTTAGAGGGCTCAGCCAAGGCTGAAAATATATTAATTTATTTCTCCTTCACCCTCAGAGGAAAATGAAAAAAAATTTTTTTACGAAGAATAAGGCACTTCAATCCTTAAAGTTTCCAATTATTTTCAATTAGAGTATACTAAATAAATATCAGCTTTGCTCCCCCCCCCCATTTTTCTTTTTCATACAGTTTCTTATATAGCTATAATTGCTGGTAAGAGATCACAAACAATTGTGATTTTTCCCATTATTATGATTGTTTTGTATGGTTTCAGCTTGCAGTCATTTTTACAGTCTGTCATGACACTGGCCTGCAAGGACTGCTTGTATATGCCTATTTATAACTATGTATTTGTTTCTGTTTGTGAAAACAGAGAAGATTGAATATAGGAAACTGTGAGTAAGCCACATAGTTACAGAAAAGTAGGCACTGCTCTCATAATAGCAAATAGACATTTTAACTGTGTGTTCCAAGATCAAAGAATCCCCCATTGTCAGGAGGAAACTAACTTCACAGACTTGATTCTCATTGCTTAGGAAATGAAATCTCCAGATGGGTACTGATTGCAAGAAGAAAAGGCATTTTAAAAATCTTTTTATCTTAGAAAAATTTAAACATAACATGCAAGTAGAACATCATAAGGATCCCCCATCATCAGCTTAAACAATAATCAACATTTTGCCAATCTTGTTAATTATTCTCCCCTTGCATTTTTTTTTTCTGAAGTATTGGAAAGCAAACCCCAGGAATTATATTCTTTTACCAGTAAACACATCAATGTGCATCTCTAACAAAAAATGACACTTTTAGAGAACATAGCATAGTGCCATTTTCTATGTAATGATATTAGCAATAATTCCTGAACATCAATCACATAGGGCTGATTATTTTTCAGGTATATATATATTCTATATTTAGTCCATATTTGAGTTTCCCAAATTGTCTCAAAAATGCCCTTTTTCCACATGGCTCTGTCAAATCGAAATCCATGCAGGGTCCACATTGCCCTTGGGTGTCCGATCTAATGCTGCTTGTAACTCACATACTGTCTTATTTCCCATTCTACTTCTTTATTGAGGAAGACATCATTTATCTTGTAAAATGTCCCACATTCTCATTGTTTCCTCTGGCATCATTTTGTTTGCTCTGTTTCTTGTATTTCTTTCAAGTTTGTCGTTAGATCTACAAATTTGATATTCAGGGTTTTTTTTCCTTTTTTTTTTCCCTCTTGGTGACAGGAATAACTGCAGAGGGGGTGTTATGTTTTTCCTAGTGCATCAGATGGGGGGGCACCCAGTAGTCTGCTCAACCCACTTTTTTTCCCTCAACCCAGTTTTTATGAATCTTGATCCCTATAGACAGTAATGTCATTGCTTATTAATTTCATCTTATAATACACATGCAACAGTTTTGGAATAACAGTACTATAGGACCACTAACAATAAAACCACTGAATGCAGGGGCACCTGGGTGGCTCAGTCAGTTAAGGTCTGCCTTCAGCTCAGGTCATGATCCAAGGGTCTTGGGATTGAGCCCTGCATGGACTCCTTGCTCAGTAGGGAGTCTGCTTCTCTCTCTTCTTCTGCCTCTCCACCCCACTTGTACTTTCTCTTTCAAAATAAATAAAATCTTTAAAAACAAAAAATCACTGAATACAGTTTAAGAGAGGTATGCAAGTCAAAAAAATTATACAATTCTCTTTGTCCTGAACATGTATATATCCTACCAAATATTTTCAGTCAGAATAATACTTTTTTTGTTACCCAAAGTAATTCTTTCTTTGTGCCGATGGTCATCCTTTTTTCTCTTTGCTTTTGTATGTATAATATTACATGACAGCAGAAGCAAAGCAATAAAATGAGTGTTCAGGGAAGTATTGCTTCTATTTCTACCTTCCTTTCCTCTCTATCCCATCTCTTTTCTTAAGTATCCAGTTTTAGTAGTTTTTAGTTTATCTCTTTAATTTTTCCATTGTTTCTTTTTTAAAAAATATTTTATTTATTTATTCATGAGAGACACAGAGAGAGGCCGAGACATAGGCGGAGGGAGAAGCAGGCTCCCTGTGGGGAGCCTGATGCAGAACTTGATCTCAGGACCCCAGGATCACAACCTGAGCCAAAGACAGGCGCTCAACCGCTGAGCCACCCAGATGTCCCATCCATTGTTTATCTTTGAAAAATATGAGCAAATACACTGTATTCTCTGCCTCTTCATCTTCTTACATTGAAGTAGTAGACTATGTGTAGCCTTCTGCTTCTTGCTTTTCTCACTTAATAGGTACTAGAGTGCTCCCTTTTAAAACAATGTTATTGTAGGGAGAGCTGTGTAGCAAAACCATAAATTATAAATGAAAGGTATACACTTAAAAGTCTTGCTGGTGTAACAAAGTTTAACTATGAAGAGGAGGGGCACTGCATGGCTCAGCGGTAGAGCATTGCCTTTGGCTCAGGTCGTGATCCTGGGGTCCTGGATTCGAGTACCACGTTGGGCTGCATGGAGCCTGGTCCTCCTTCTGCCTGTGTCTCTGCCTCTCTCTCTGTGTCTCTCATGAATAGATAAAATCTTAAAAAAAAAAACTATGAAAAGGAAACTTAACCATATGACCCCAGTGGCTAGGGTTTAATCATTTGAGAGAGGCAGGCAGATCGATTTCCCCAAATAAGAATCCATTGGTCAATAACCATATTCTGTATCCAGTCTGATTTGCAAAAATATCCTTTTTCTTTTAAAATTTGGTAGATTACTCTTTTCTGAAAAGGAATCAAACTGAGTATTACAGTAACCTGGGAGGAATAGAAATAAGGTGAGAAATAATGAAGATATGAACTAGATTCACATTATTTACATTATAAATTTTAGTGTAAAGTAAGTAGTAATAACTGATGATAGGGCATTTTTGTATGCTTGCCCACTACATATGGCATTTGAGTGTTCTAAACATTTTCGTAAATTTTAAATTTTAATTACATAGTTTCAGGGAATTTACTTAAAATTTGTAGTAAACATTTACATGTTTAAGGAAATTGATTTTTCAAAGTTGTTTTCATTTAAACATGTGTTCATTAAATAGAGCTGTAAAATAAAAATAGCAGTTAATGTTTATCTCTAGGCCCAAGAGCCCCTTGGGCATTCAAGACTCTTTCAATAATTTGCAGAAGATAGAAAAAAAATAAGAAAATCACTTATCATAAGAAATCCAACACTTTGTACCACATCATGGTGCTGTTATAGACACTGCTCACTTCTGCATTAAAGACATTGTTTCTTCTTAGTATTTTTGTTATTACTTTTCACTTTTTTATTTATTTGTCTTTTAATTTATTTTTTCATGAGAGGCAGAGACACAGGCAGAGAGAGAACCAGGCTCCATGCAGGGAGCCCGACGTGGGACTCGATCCTGGGACCCCGGGGATCACGACCTGAGCCAAAGGCAGATGCTCAACCACTGAGCTACCCAGGCAGCTGTATTAATTTTAATTTTTCCAGCCTATGCAAAGTTTTAAAAATTAGAGTTGGGAAGGATTTGAGGCAATGTATTCAACACATATGTATTAGGCCTGTCTCAGTCTGTTCAGGATGCTATAACAAAATACCACAGGCTGGGTGGCAGTTACAAACAATAGAAGTCTGTTTCTCAGAGTTCTGGAGGCTAGGAGGTCCAAGATCCAGGTGCTGGCAGATTTGTCTGGTGAGAGCCTGGTTCCTTATTCATAAACTGCCATCTTCAGGCTGTTATGTCAGATGGCAGGAGGGATGAGAGAACTCCCTGGAGTCTCTTTTATAAAGGCGCTAATGCCATTCCTAAGGGTTCCACCCTCATGAGCTAATCATCTCCAGAAGTCCTCACCTCCAAATACTATTACACTGGAGATTAGGTTTCAACATCTGAATTTTAGGGCACATAAACATTTAATCTGTAGTAAATCCCATACTATCTTGCTAGCATTATTCTAGAATTATGCTATGTGGGATTTTAATGAAGCTCATGAATGAAGTGAAGACACAGCGCTTTAAAATATGATGAGAGATGTTAAAATAATTTAATATATAATCTCAAAATATATATATATAATCTCTTGATTCAGGGATTAAGTGAGCATAAAAGGAACTGCCAACCGGAAGAAAAATTGTGTTATAATATACTAAAAACTAAAAATGATAGTATGAATGTAAGGATTTACATATTTTTTTTTTGTTTGGTTCTTACCAGATTCCTAACATTACACTAGGTACTTCTAATATTATAGAAGTAAAACTTTTTTTTCTATTGGCATTATTTAAATGTATCAATTTCCTCAGATGTAATAAATGGATAGTATTGAACAAAATTACATTATTAACGGGGACCAATTATTCCCTATCACTACAATTAGTGTCATTGTTGACACTAATGAACCATAAATTCAGTATCTGTAAGTTAACAAACAGATAATTTGTAATCTGTTATTTGTGTTTTAAAATGCTATTTCATTAGTTTTTAATTTATTACAAAATTTCCCCAGGCCTTAGTAGCCTGGGATACAAGTAGAATGGTGTTGATAGTGATATTCCAAATTTCACTGCCTCTAGTTTGTATCATCATAATGCAGGAGATTGGTTTCCCCTTAAAATTCCAACCAGTTGTGGGACTCCTGGGTGGCTCAGTGGTTAAGCATTTGCCTTCGGCCCAGGTGTGATCCCGGGGTCCCAGGATCGAGCCTCACATCAGGCTCCCCAGAGGGAGCCTGCTTCTCCCTCTGCTTATGTCTCTGCCTCTCTGTGTCTCTCATGAGTAAATAAGTAAAATCTTAAAAAAAAAAAAAAAATCCAACCAGTTGTGTCTGGAACTCCCAAAGCTGTCCTGTGTGAATTCAAGAATTCCTCTTAAAAGTATGTCCCTGGCCTAAAAGTAGAGCCTTAGCGCTGATACTCTTGCTGCCTTGAGAGCTCTGAAGTCAAACTGAGGTGGAGCTTCTTCAACCACAAATCCTAAAAATGCCAAATAGCACTCCTTTCTCTGGACTCGTCGCTCTATTCAAACCATACCTGGCAGTCACACTGTTTTAAAGGGATTCTTTTATAAAGACCTCAAATAAGTCAAACTTGCACTTTAAGACTAATTGCACAATTGTTAACCTGCCAAAATGCTACCACCTTATGGAAAGAACTTAAAACTTCTCTGTTCCAGTAGCTTTGGAATAAAATGCTTCTTGATAAAAATTTAATTGGAAAGATTGCATTATTTTTGGCTCAGGTCATGATCCTGGGGCCCTGGGACCGAATCCTACATCAGGCTCCCCAGGGGGAGCCTGCTTCTTTCTCTGCTTGTGTCTCTGCCTCTCTCTGTGTGTCTCTCGTGAATAAATAAATAAAATCTTTAAAAAAATAAAAAGGATTTAGAGAAAGGAACTCTTAAAAAAAGGAATATTAGAATAACAAACTCTTCCAGCATATAGATTGTGGATTAATGAGGGCTTCAAATTCTTTCAAGAACAGAATGGAAAGAACATTTTCATGCTGATTTGAAGAGTTGATTATTAGAAAACTTGAGTTCAAGAGTTACTGGCTGAATTACAATTCTTGTTTTCATTTATTTGATCATGTAAATGTTTATTTTTTAAATGAACTATGCCCTTTATTGTAGATGTTTATATAGTACTTTCCAGGTAAAGTCTAATTGTAGGAAATTTAGGGACTAATGGCAGAGCAGAAAAACTGTATTGTAGATGCAATTTGTCTTTATTTCTGCCGCTTCTTTCCTTTTCTGGGTTTATCCACTCTGCTGTGATATTCCCAGTACTCTTACTTTATTTATCTAGATTCCCTTCCCTTATGAAAATCAGAATTTAGTAAAAAATGACTTCAATGATTTATGTTCCCCCTCACTATGAGCATAATTTGCACATCATCACCATGAAACTGAGGATTCCCAAATGTCATTGAACATCATGCAGAGTATCAGGGGGCCTGCAGGCCTTTGTGGTGTGTCTAAAATAAATCCATGATTAACACATATGTTGTATCGACAAACTTAACAAAGCATTTACAACAATGAGCAAAGGAGAAAAACATTAGTCTCCGAATTCAGAATTCTGGGCAGTTGGTGTAGATTTGAACCAAACAGAGGTGGCCACACGTTTATTTATATGGCAAATGGTGGTGATAACATAAGGAAAAAAATAACACTATTAACCTTTCACAGTAGCCATGAACATACAACTAATGTGTTAATATAATATTATCTTCACTCATTAAAGAATGTACAGAAGGTACAGATGATTTCAGCAACCCTCAGTCAGCTGTTCCCACCTGTTAATGTATGTTATTGTGAAGTTGCCAAGTGATAAATACATTTGCTTCTCTTTCAGCATAGCCCCAAATTTTAATTTATGTGGCTTTCCCATTCCTGTTTGATGATGCCTTCCTGTACACCTTTATTTTTTCTTTCTTTCTTTTTTTTTTTTTTTGAAAAGAAAATTTGGGCAGCCTTAGTGGCCCAGCAGTTTAGCGCCACCTTTAGCCCGGGGCGTGATCCTGGAGACCCGGGATTGAGTCCCACGTTGGGCTCCCTACATGGAGCCTACTTCTTCCTCTGCCTGGGTCTCTGCCTCTCTCTCTTTGTGTCTTTCATGAATAAATAAATAAAATCTTAAAAAAAAGAGAAAAGAATATTTAACTTTATACTCTCCAGAAGGGAAAATCATTCAGTTTAATAATGACCAGCAGATCCACAAACTCTGTACTACTATCAATACAGCTGACAATAATAATACCATAGAACTTACTTAAAATGCTTTAAAGTAAATACAATATAATGAAAAAATTTTAAGCTGCAATCTTAACTTCTGAAAAATAGATAACAGGTGTGCCTGGGTACCTCAGTTAGTTGGGTGTCTGCCTTCAGCTTGGGTCATGACCCCAGGGTGCTGGGATGGAGCCCCACATCCAGCTCTCTGCTCAGCAGGAAGCCTGCTTCTCCCTCTCTCTCTGCCTGCTGCTCCCCCTGCTTGTGCTCTCTCTCTCTCTGTCAAATAAATAGATGAAATCTCAAAAAAAGAAAAAAAATAGGTAAGAGACATATACAATAAAATTACAAAATATATAAATGGTATGTGGTTCTTCCAGTCTGTTCCTGTCTCCCTACTGCCCAGTGCAACCATTGCTCACATTTTCCTGTGTATCTTCTGGGGTTAGCCTTTGCATTCCATTTATTTCTAATGTTTGCTATTTCATTTATTTGTTTACTTTAGATGACTCCAGAACTGATGATAAAAGCATGTACTTTTTATACTGGACATTTAGTAAAGACTCACTTTTGGTAAGAAAATGATTTTTACATACTATTTATTTGTGTTTTTATTCTTAATATTTTCCACATGAAGAACTCATTTTTGGCCAGTTGTTCTGATTTTATCTATTTAATCATGTCTCTACCATTTTGCATTGTATATTTCTTGTATTTTTTATTTGGCTTTTATTTAACTAAAATATGTTCTTTACTTCTTCAAGGCATTGCTTTTAAAAAAATAAAACTTGAAAATTGAAAGGATAGGTTTATAATATCTTCATCTGAAATCCTTGGAGATATGTTTTGAAATTTAGATTCCTTTTCTTAAAAATTTTTACAAAGGTAACTTCTGCACATTCTATATATTATATAACATCTTCAGTGGTGTTTGGGGCAGCATGTTGGAACCAAACATGTTCAAATATATTAGTATTTCTTCTCTATGTATTATGTAAATGTATATAAAATGAAATGTATATGAAATGAAGTGGAAAAAAGACTATGAACAGCTATGTGTCAAATCCAGGGAGGATTTTGATGCAAAATTACTTTAGTTTTTAAATTTTTATTTAAAAAAAATTAAAAAAATAAATTTTTATTTATTTATTTTAAAGATTTATTTATTTTAGAGACAGAAAGTGGGAGTGGGGGGTGGAGGGTGAGGGCAGACAGAGAGAGAGAGAATCTCAAGTCAAATCTGTGTGAGTGTGGAGCCTGATACAGGGCTGGATCCCAGGACTGCAAGATCATAACTTAAGCCAAAATCCAAATTCAGATGCTCAACCAACTGAGCCGCTGAGGTACCCCAATGCAAAATTACTTTAGGTCAGGTCTAGTTTTGCCTCTAAATAGGTTACAACAAAAACCTCTGAATTTCAGATCTTTTCTGGGTTTTAGAAATGTAGCAAAAGGAAGAGCAAGCTCAAAGGAAATGCAAGGACTAGCTGGAAACAAAATAATAACAATAATTGAACAATTTGTTTCTATACTGTGGTTTTAGGGGAGACAAGGGAGGTATTATTACTCCTTCTCCCTCTCCCTTTATTAGTAATGTACTGCCATAATATCAAAGTACTATTTTTCTGTACTTTCTGCCTATAGCATTTGGAGAGACATAGCAATACCTCTTATAAATGAAGAGGATATTCTAGCTGAAAAAATGGAAAAAGCAATAGAATATGACAATTTCAGACTTCAAAAATATGTATTTCGTCTTTGGCACTCTTATGCAGCAGGTCAAAAAAAACTACTTACAGGTAAATCCTTACATACTAGCAGTTGGTCTTTGTATTCAGGTATTCAAAGAATCAACACATTTAACAATTAAGCAGTTTGTACTAGAGAATTTGTTATGATGTCTAGAGAACTGTCATGAAATGTAAAACCACTAATTTAAAATATTTAATGAGATTTGTCTCAAAGGGTTTTTTTAAAAAAAAGATTTTATTTTATTATTTATTCATTCATGAGAGACACAGAGAGAGAGGCAGAGACACAGGCAGAGGGAGAAGCAGGCTCCATGCAGGGAGCCAGACGTGGGACTCGATCCTGGGACTCCAGGATCAGGCCCTGGGCTAAAGGTGCTGCTAAACCGCCGAGCCACCCAGGCTGCCCTCAAAGGGTTTTATTGTAATAGAAAACAGGCATGTTTAAAATGAAATCCTATATGTATTTGTGTGATGTATGTACAAATATAAATATAAATAGGGATCTACTATCATCATTTTTACTCACAGAGAGCTGGTATATCACAGACAGGTACCAAAATGGACTATTTCTTGTAGAGAGTTTTCCATTCCTTACAGATGTTTCATTTAATGGATACACGAGGAAACAAAGAAAACAAATTTTCTTTTCCTTATACCCTTGATAACTGTAATGAATAGACAATGCATGTACATGATCTTTGGAACAGGAATAGGGAACTCCAGCCTTTTGCTCAGAATTTAGCCACTTCACCAAATACTGGTTTATGGCTGCTGCAAACCAGAGAATCATTTCCTCTTGATATCTCAGTTACAGTGAGCCCTCTGAAGGTTTTGGTTTTGTTTTGTTTTATTTTTTAGAGAGGAGAAGAGAGAGAGCAAGCACACATGGGAGCATGGGGTGGGGGGAGAAGTGGCTTAGGGAGAGGGAGAGAGAGAATCTTAAGCAGACTCCATGCCCAGCACAGGGCAGAGGATGGATCTCAATCTCATGACCCTGAGATTACAACCTGAGCTGAAATGAAGAGTCGGAAATCTAACTGATTGAGCCACCCAGGTGCCCTCTGAAGGTTTTAGCATAAGATTGATGGGCCTTTAATTCTGAGAAGAAACAATTGGCTGCAGCTTAGAAGCCACGTCCTTCTTAAGTGGTGTCCCTGGGGCCTGCCCTTAGTCATCCTCCTTTCTGGCCTGGCTCATATGTTTGAGCTTTGAGATCCTTGGTTAAAACACAAAATGGAGCAATTTATTTAATCATAGGGCATTCAACTAAATCAGAATACCACCTGATAACTGTATTTCTATGAATAAGTTTGGAAGTTCTGGTTTATAAAAAACAGAGTTGATTAAAAAAAGAAATTATATGTATCATATATGTCTTGATGTGTTATTACATCTATTATATCTTAAAATTTTTTAAAGGTTCTATTTATTTATTTGAAAGAGAATGAGATAGCGAAAAGAGCACGAGCAGGGGGAAGGGCAGAGGGAGAGGGAGAAGCACACCCCCTCAAGCAGGGAGCCCGACTTAGGGCTCGATCTCAACACCCCAAGATCATCATCTGAGCCAAAGGCAGATGCTTAACCACCTGAGCCACACAGATACACCTACATCTTAATTTCTAAGGGCAAAGGTAATGTTTACAGGTTAATAAAGTTTCAGGAGTAAAAATCTACTGCTGTCAAAAGTAATTAATTTTAGATGTAATGAAAATCAAACAAGAATTGTCAAATATAATATTGTTTTATATTATAAACATGATAGAATATTATACACTTTGTTTTTTTTGGAAACATCTTTAAATATATGCAATAATCTAATAAATCTTCTTTAGAAGCACTATTGCGAATACGAAAGATGTGCCACCATTACAAGCTAATAATTACCCTGACTAAATGGAGAGATAAAGCAAGATATGAGTATAAAAAGAGAGAAGATGAGCTGGTATGGTATCTTGGAAACTTAATCTTTTTTAGAAACTGAATTTTGCTGTTATACTGATGTTGCTTCGGATAATAATGGTATGCATGGAAAGTACTAAAATCCTGAATATTATGTACTTTTAAAAATATTTATTTATTTGAGAGAGAGAGAGAGAGAGAGACAAGTAGCCTTACTGCTGAGTGGAGAGCTGGATGCAGGGTTTGATCCCAGGACTCTGGGATGATGACCTGAGCCAAAGTCAGACGCTTAACTGACTGAACCACCCAAGTGTCCCAATATTATATACTTTTGATGGGGTCTTTACTCTTTTAATTTAATAATTTAAATTTTACTTCAGCTACCAAAAATATTTTCTAATAAATTCTGTTGTTTCATTTCAACTATGAACACTGAGGAAAAAATCATTTCAACATTTTGTTTAAAGTTATTTTTAAAAACTAAGAATTTTGTTTAAGCAAGTGTTATATAGATGTCTAAAATTGAAGAGAAAAAAAATAAAATTGAAGAGAAACTTTATGATATGATAAAGACTGAATAAATTTTTTCTTTTCTAGATAAGATTAAATTATTATTCTTAACATTCAATGAATTAATTATAATTTTAATATCAAATTATTTTAAAAATTACTAAATTGCTAAACTTAAAGGATTATTCTTAACTGAGACCCCCCCCTAGGAATTAAAGCAATTAAAACAGAGGACCCAAGCAAATTTCTCCAAACTGAAAAATATCTCTAGTTTGCTTAAGCTATTAGTACATTATTATTTAATGTTGTTTTAAATATTCACACTATTAGGATCAGACATAGAAAAACGGAATTTTTTTAGTTGTATTACTTCAGAGGCAATGTTTTATCAATAGTATTAAGATGCAAAGTTTGGGCAGCTCCAGTGGCTCAGCGGTTTAGCGCCGCCTACAGCCCAGGGTGTGATCCTGGAGACCCGGAATCGAGTCCCACGTCAGGTTCCCTGTATGGAGCCTGCTTCTCCCTCTGCCTGTATCTTCTTTCTTGCTCTGTATCTCTCATGAGTAAATAAAATAAAATATTTAAAAAAAAACAAATGGGATAAATAAGAAAGAGAAAAATAAGAAATTAAACTCCCTGTTTTGGAGTTCCTCCATGGAGGGCAGGGTCAACACCTCCCACCCCTCACTGGTTGAGATTGATGATACTGTATACATACCAAGAGGGTTAAAGAAAAGAGAGATTGGAAATATTTATGTTTGGAACAGTGCTAGAGTCTGCAGAGGACACTGAGGTGCATAAAGCATAGTTCTCCCTCTCTGGAAGTTTTTCATCTATTGAATTGGTGTTCTTATGGGATGTCCTCTAGCATTTGCCTTTGGTGGAGTACATTTCAAACGTTGCCAGTTTAACACTTGTACTTTATGTACCACTGTTTAAGTCTGCTTGTTCAGTGTTTTATCTTTTTTTCTTTTTTAAAAATATTGATTTATTTATTTGAAAGAGAGAGAGTGCATGCATGTGGGGAGGGAGGTATGTGGAAATGGGCAGAAGGAGAGCAAGAGAGAATCTCAAGCAGACTCCCCACTGAACAGGGAGCCTGATGCAGGGCTTGATCCAATCACGACCCTGAGATGGTGGCCTGAGCCAAAATCAAGAGTCGGATGCTTGACTGAATGAACCACCCAGGCGCCCCTGTTCAGCGTTTTTCAACACTGTGTACTAAGCTAGTGTTTTGACCCTGGCTAATCAATGATTGTCTAATGGTGAAATAAGTGACTGTGCATGACTAGTCTGCCCCCTTTCCATGCCTAATCAATGATTGTCTAATGGTGAAATAAGCGACTGTGCATGACTAGTCTGCCCCTTTTCCACCCCTCTTGGACTGAACATTCCTGAAGCAATATTGTTCTTTTAATCATCGCTATACACAGAGCATAATGTTTTGCATGCAGTAGGTGTTACATATTAATATATATAAAACACTATATTATATATGATACCGTATTATTCTTAATATAGATGTATATTATTAATTGGGTTTTTAGAGAAAATATTTTCTTCTAGCTATGCAATTTCTTCACCTTACAGTCACTCACTTAAGTGGGTAAAGTGAGGATGGCAGGTATATTCTGGGAAGAGAAGCACGGAACACTTCTGTGTGCTAGTTCTTCAATGTGTGCTCTTCCTTAGGCACACATATGGATATAAAATTATATGTATATATACATATATATACACACACACACCAATCAAAATGTAACACTTACTTACCCTTATGGCTTTTTCTTGATTATGTGGTTTTAAGGAATGTACTGAAAGTTGAAATGGGGACTTCTTGTAACAATAAATCAGGAAAGTCCCCAAGTGCTTTCCTCTGACTCTCTCTCTCTCTCTTTTTGGTCTCTGGGCCAACCACCTCCTTTCCATGCCCCAAATATCAGTTCTGTCATTACCAAAACCTTGACTCTGTGGGTTTCAGCTTCCTCATCTAAAAGAGGATGCTGGACCACATTTTTGAGGTTGCTGCCTATGCCAATGATATCTGACAACTAATGGAAATGATCTCTAATGCTCTGGTGTCTAGAGAATATTAAACATGCTATGGACAACGATAGTGGTGATGATAATAAATAATGTTTAATTGATGCTATTATGGTGTCAGGTACTGTGCTTTATATATATCATCTCATTTTAACCTTTACAACAATTACATGGAATTTGTCAATTATTGTCATGGCAGATGTTAAAACATGAACTTCAACTGCGAAAATGGAGAAGCAAGGTAAAAGTAGCTGCTAAAGAAGAACCCATTCCTCCTGGACACAGTCTGTCTAAAGCCTCTCTTCTAGGCGAGATTCCTGAATGTGACATTTCACTGTTACCTGAAAGAGCAGTCTCACAGGTTTGTATGAATTCACGTATTGTAACTAGTCATTTTCACAATGTCTACTTAAAGAGTGGTTTTAGGGGCACCTGGGTGACTCAGCTGGTAAAGCGTTAAGCTCAGCTTAAGCTGAAATGTTATGAAATGGCTTCCCACCTGCGGCGTTCCCAGTACTGACCTCGTCTGTCCCCACCCCCTACCACTCCCCACTGCTTTTGCACCCCTCTCCTCCCCATACACACACGTACACCATTTTTATTTTTTGGGCCATTACCCCACACCCCAAAACCATTATTGCTGCCAAAACCACATGGGCTGGGGGCTGGGGCTGGATGGACAGACACCTCCCCCTACCCAAACCCCTCCTGTGTGTGGTTGGAAAACTTTTTTGTTTTTTGGGTTTTTTTTTTTTTTTCTGAATAAAAAAGATTCTACTAACAAAAAAAAAAAAAAAAAGCTCAGCTTAAGTCATGATCTCAGGGTTCGGAGATGGAGCCCTGCACCAGACTCCCTGCTCAGTGGGGGAGCCTGCTTCTCCTCTTTCCTCTACCCCTACCCTAGCTTGTGCTCTCTCTCTCTTTCTCTCTCTCTCAAATAAATAAATAAAATCTAAAAAAAAAATAGTGGTTTTATAAACCTTACATGAATGATGGAAATCCTATTTCAAAGAAATATTTTCTTTTTACAACTAGCTTTGGATTCAACTCATTTTTTAAGAGGTCATCCTTTTTGGATGGTTATAAGACGAATCTAACAATCAAAAGTGGAGAAACTAAAGCTGTAGAAAATAAGAAGGAAAGGAAAACATTCTTCCATCAAGCATACATTGTCATTTAAGGTGGAATAGATTTTAGATACTCTGGCACTTACTTTTTAAAAAAAAAAATCTTATTTATTTATTTATTCATGAGAGACACACAGAGAGAGAGAGAGAGAGAGAGAGAGAGAGGCAAAAACACAGGCAGAGGGAGAAGCAGGCTCCATGCAGGGAGCCTGATGTGGGACTTGATCCTGGGACTCCAGGATCACGCCCTGGGCTGAAGGCAGATGCTAAACCACTGAGCCACCCAGGGATCCCTGTGGCACTTACTTTTTAATCTTTAATCCCTAATCTTGTAATCATAATATTATGCCTTCACTCTAGAATGTAAATAGGCTTGTCTTTTAAAAAAAAAATTTATTTATTTTTTCATGAGAGACACACACACACATTGAGGCAGAGACACAGCCAGAGGGAGAAGCAGGCTCCCTGTAGGGAGCCCGATGGGGGACTCTCTCCCAGGACCCCGGGGTCACGACCTGAGCCAAAGGCAGGCGCTAAACCGCTGAGCCACCCAGGGATCCCAGTAAATGGGCTTGTCTTATTGCAACTTTCAGATAGTTAAAATTTTTATATTATCTTTTTTTCCTTAGATTGTGAATTCAAAAAAGAATCGGGTAGTTACAGTTTACAAGTCATTGAACTGATCAATGAATATAAGCCATAATTCCAATTACTGGTTATATTCTCTCCTATTTTGGTAGATAAGTAACTTCCACTTTGTGAGATCACCTGGTAAGTGGTGGAAGAGCTATAAAATATGATTTTATTCTGATTGATGGCAGCTTCACATTATAAAATTCCATGTATTAAATATACCCCACTAAATGTACAGAATTAAGGTCAAATTATATTTGGGAACAAGATAGCTGTGTGTCTGTATTTAATCTTGCATTTTATCTATATCATGGAGTTAGAATAAGGGTATTTTCACCCATAATTTCCTCTTTACAAATTGTCAGTCATATCTTCTTTACTTCTGTTGTCTGAGGAGACATCCAGAAAAGGGCTTCTATGTCTGAGGTCAAAGAACTTACTGCCTGTGTTTTCTTTTAGGAGTTTCAGACCTCAAATTTAGGTCTTTAATAATCCATTTTGTGTTTATTTCTGTGTACAGTGTAAGAGAGTGGTCCAGGTTTATTCTTTTGATGTTGCTGTCCAGTTTTCCCAGCACCATTTGTTGAAGAGACTGTCTTTTTCCATTGTGTGTGTGTATATATATACATACACATATATATTATTTTGCATGCTGTAGCTATATAGTATATCTTGAAATCTAGGATCATGATACTTCCAGTTTTGCGTTGGCTATTTGGTGTCTTTCATGGTTCCATACGACTTTTAGGATTATTTGTTCTAGTGCTCTGAAAAATGTTGTTGGTATTCTGACAGTGATTGCTTTATTTTTTTAAAATTTTTTTATTTATTTATGATAGTCACACAGAGAGAGAGAGAGAGAGAGAGAGGCAGAGACACAGGCAGAGGGAGAAGCAGGCTCCATGCACCGGGAGCCCGACGTGGGATTCGATCCCGAGTCTCCAGGATCGCGCCCTGGGCCAAAGGCAGGCGCCAAACCGCTGCGCCACCCAGGGATCCCTAGTGATTGCTTTAAATATGTAGATTGTTTTAGGTAGTATGGACATTTTAAGAATATCTGTTCTAATCCATGAGCATGGAATATCTTTCTATTTGTTTGTATCATTGCCATTTTCTTTCATCAGGGTTTTATGGTTTTTGGAGTACAAGTCTTCCACCTCCTTGGTTTATTCCTAGGCATTTTACTCTTTCTGATGCAATTATAAATATGATTATTTTTATAATTTTTCTTTCTGTTATTTCATCGTGTATAGAAATGCAACAGATTTCCATATATTAATCTTGTATCTTGTGACTTCACTGAATTCATTTACTTGATCTGGTAATTTTTAGGTAGACTCTTTTGGGTCTTCTGTATATAGTACCATTGTCATATGGAGGAAAGGAAATAATAAAGATTAGAGCAGGAATAAATGAAATTTAGACTAAAAAACCTTAACAACAATAGAAAAGATCATGAAACCAGGAGCTGGTTCTTTGAATGGATAAACAAAATTGATAAATCTTTCACCAGACTAGACAAGAAAAAAAAGAGAGAGGACTCAAATAAACAAAATCAGAAATTAAGGAGATGTAATGACTAACATCACAGAAAAACAAAGGATTATAAGAGAATATTGTGAAAAATTATATGTCAACAAATTGGACAACCTAGAAGAAATGGATAAATTCCTAGACACATAGAACCTTCCAAAACTGAATCAGAAATAATAAAAAAGAAAATTTGAACGGATTGATTATGAGCAATGAAATGGAATCAGTAATTAAAAACTCCCAATAAACAAAGTCTGGGACCAGATGGCTTCAAAGATGAAGTCTACCTAACATTTTAAAAAGTGTTAATTCCTGTTCTCAAACTATTCCAGAAAATAGAAGGGGAAGGAAAGCTTCCAAATTCGTCCTACGAGGCCAGCTTTACCCTGTTACCAAAACCAGACAAGGACACTACAAAAGAAGAAAATTATAGGCCAATATCTCTGATGAACATAGATGCAAAAATCCTCAACAAAATATTAGCAAACTGAATCCAACAATACATTAAAAAACATTCTCCATGATCAAGTGAAATTTTTCCAGGGTTACATAGGTGGCTCAATATTTGCAAATCAATCAACATAATATATCACATCAACAAAAGAAAGGATAAAAACCACATGATCAGGGATCCCTGGGTGGCGCAGCGGTTTGGCGCCTGCCTTTGGCCCGGGGCATGGTCCTGGAGACCTGGGATGGAGGCCTGCGTCGGGCTCCCGGCATGGGGCCTGCTTCTCCTTCTGCCTGTGTCTCTGCCTCTCTCTTTCTCTCTGTGTAACTATCATGAATAAATAAATAAAATCTTTAAAAAAACACACACACACACATGATCATCCTAATGGATGCAGAAAAAGCATTTGACAAAGTACACCTCTACTCATGATAAACACCTTCAACAAAGTAGAGTTAGAGGGAACATACCTGAGCATAATATAGGCCATATATGAAAAAACCCACAACTAACGTCATATTCAATGATGAAAAACTATTGTTTCACTCTGTAGTCCTTAGCATCTTCTTGCTTTTTGCCTCATGGTTGCAATATGGCTACTCCACCTCCAGCCATATCTTCATTTATCAGGCCTGAAGAAGGGTGAAAATCACAGTGGTAGGAAGCAAAAAGATTGGCTGATTCCTGTTTTGTAGAAAAGCCAGTTTCCCCTAGACCCCACAGTCAAGTCTTTCACTGATATTTTTAGGCTAGAAATTTGTCATGTCTAACTGCAAATTGCTAGGCAGAAGGGGACTTTGAGTGGGGATTGAGTAAGTTACCACACATCAGAAGCAAGCAAGTATTAAAAAGTCAGTATATAATTGCTGCAAAGGAATTCTGGTTTAATGCTCTTCCCTCTCCCAATTCAGAGAAGCCAAAATGTCAATTAATAAAGGATCAGTGTCCAGAGTCAGGAAACCATCTCATTAAGTGGTCCAGGGCCTAATACAGACTTGTACATGGAAATTTCAACACTTATGATGAGCTATGAACTGGCATGTTTTCTCATAAGAAGTGTTTTGGTTGATAATACAGAAGAAGTGGTTTCATGTACTCCCTCATTGATTTTACTTTAGGCAATTTCAGCCCTCTTGGCACTTGATCTGCAAAACTTCCCCGCTCTCTTCTCTCCAACTGAACTGTAAATTTATGGAGAAGAGCTTATGTTGGATTACTTGAAGTTTCAAAACAATGAAAGTCATTGCTACTTTTTGCATTTTACATATTATTTTCTGATATCACATCATGGAGAATGATCAGGATTCCTCTCCTTCCTTCTACCCTGATTCCTGCTCCCATTTTCATGTGGGACTACATAGAGTCTCTTTGGGATCATACTGATAGAGTCTACCAGAGTGCTCAAACCATAGCATGATCTTGAGAAAGGAACGTAGAGATTTCTGTGTTGATATTTTATCTTTTTTAGGAGCTAAGGATCTAAGAAATCAAATGACATTCCCAAAGTCAGACAACTACAAAACTGAGACCAGGACCTGATTTTGCTAATTCTTGACTAAAATTATAAACCCTATACCATTCTGTTTATTTTTCTTGGAGAATTCTAGAAAAATGGAATGTGTACATGAATATTTTACTTCTGAGACAAAAAAGGAATGGAACCATTTATATCTGTTTAGTTGTATTACCCTTAAAAGTAGATGAATAATATTTTTCTTTTCAAAATGACTAAATCTTGTTACGACACTAAAGTACAGCATTATTTTTGGATATTCTCATTTTTTTTCCCAATCAAATAAATTGTCAAGAATGTCCATTAAAAATGCTAAGGAGGGCAGCAGGGGTGGCTCAGCGGTTTAGCGCTGCCTTCAGCCCAGGGCCTGACCCTGGAGACCCGGGACCGAGTCCCACATCGGGCTCCCTGCATGGAGCCTATTTCTCCCTCTGCCTGTGTCTCTGCCTCTCTCTCTCTGAGTGTCTCATGAATAAATAAATAGAATCTTTAAAAATAATGCAAAGGAAATAAAATAATGAAGATTTTATTTATTTACTAGTGAAAAACTGGAAATTAATGATTCTAAGACTCACGTCTTAAACAGTTGGATTTGTTAAGCTTGTTAATGCTATAGATTCTCAAGGACTTAAGGAAAAAAGATGTTATAAGCATGAAAATGTAATGTGAGTTGGATATAACTTTATTTAAAGTTTTTGAAAGTGTTGGTCTTTTTTTTAAGAGATATTTATTTATTTATTTATTTATTTATTTATTTATGAGAGACACAGAGAGAGGCAAAGACACAGAAAGAGGGAGAAGCAGGCTCCCCATGGGGAGCCCAATGTGGGACTCGATTCTGTGACCCTGGCATCAGGCCCTGAGCGGAAGGCAGACGCTCAACCGTTGAGCCACCCAGGCGTCCCAAAAGTGTTGGTCTTTAAAAGAAATTGAGATTTGTACAATTTAGGTTGTCTGATTTTTTGATGGCATAATTGAAAACAGCAATCTGGAATGTGATACAATTTGAACTTGGAAAACACACCGACATTGCAGGCTTGCTTTTTAGGTTCAGTTACATCAACCCATGAAAATAGGTCAGGTTCTGTTTTATAACCATTTTCCTTAGTATCATTTACCCATTGGGAAAGGCTGCTTAGTTAGCAGATGGGGACACATACTCTATCTCTCAAATTCAGAGCTAGCTGGAGGGTTGGCTAAGACCATTTTCCATGAAAATGCAAGATTGGTTGTTTTGGTTTTTTTTGGTATCTGTGTAGTTTGGCAAGCAATACAGAGAAAGCCTCATGTTGACAAATTTGGAATGTCTAAATAATCTTGTTAGGTAATGAATGTGGTTGTTTTAAAATAAAAAAAATGTTTGATCAGCTTAATAATATAAGCAGTGTCTTAGGGCTGCCCTTCTTTTTATTTTATTTTATTTTATTTTATTTTATTTTATTTTATTTTATTTTATTTTTTGCTGCCCTTCATTTTAAATAACTATAATATTTTGTTTGTTTGTAAAAGATAGTAGCATGTGAACTTGCAGGGAGTTATAAAATCACCTTCAGTGTTGACTCATCTTCTCACTCAGAAAGAAACCCCTTAAAACCCCTGGATAGCTATTAAAACTTGTGCCATGTTGCAGGAGAAGAACCAGATGGTTCAGGCCTGTTGGACTAAGCTACTTAGAATTGTAAAACAAAAGAGAATTCTCAATGACTTTTTAAATCCATGTTTTGATAACCTCAGGGGTCAGAGTGACCTCAATTCACTGAAGCAGAGAGTGGTTCCAGGTTTCATAGGCATGTATTATGGGAACTTCAGATAAGGGAAGATTCCAAAACCTTGCTCTATCAAGGAACTATGTGTGTGTTGGCTCGATCTGTGGTGTGGTGAAAAAGCAGCTGGAGCAAAACATCTAAAAATTGTTTTAGGATCAGCTTATTTTTGGTGCAAGACTGTTCCGCCCATGGACCTTGATTTATTATCACTTCTGTTCTAATTGGTAATACTAAGTTAAGTAGTTTACAAATTATTTTCCTATAAAGTTTTAATGACAAATTGTAGAAGATACTACATTAATTTTAGCAGGAACCACTTTGGCAAATTGATACCTCGTTCCTAAGATGAAAAAACTACACCATAGAAAGAGGCAACTACTTGGAAATTGAGAGTGTGTGCTCTGGAGTGTGGGTGGCCAATACTATCTTTAGCTGTGTGACTTTGGGCATGTTGCTTAATCTCTTTTAAGTTGTCTCACTTGTATGGGTAGATAATAATAAAAAAAAATCTCCTGTATATGCTATTATGAGGATTAAATGATTTAATAAATATGAAACACTTAGACTAATGACCAGCACATTGTAATTTCTCAGTGGAAGTTGGATTTAGATGTCAGAGTGATGGAGAAACCATTGAATAGAAAGTCATGGAAAACCAGGTTCTAAAGTCAGTCCTGCTGGCTCTGTCACTTTGCAGATCCCAGAGGGCATCTAACTTCTCTCAGCCTCAGTTTAAAGACTTTGAAAATCTCTAGCAGAGTATATACTTGCAGTTTCTTCTGTTAAAAAGAGAGGGTAAGCTGGATGGCCTCTCAGACTAACTTCTAGCATTACACATCTATGACTCTTGGTTGGAAACAAGCATCCCAACAGAGGAAAATATCAGGAGTGAATGCACAAAACCCTAGAGAGGGCTTCGTCTCTGTTTATGCCCCTGTCCTGAATGCTTCTCCACCCCACTATTACCTTGATTAGCTCTTCTGCTTTCTTTACTGTCTCAGCTTAATTGTCACTTGTTAGAGAGACGTCTCCTGACAACTCAATCTAAAATCAGTCCCCACTCTAAGGCCTTTTCTTTTCCTCCATAACATTTGTCATTGTAAATAGCTATTAATTTTCAATAATGTGCTTGTTTTTAAACCTGTCTCTTCCACTGAAGTAAAAGCTTTTTTTAGGTTCTGATATTACACCTGTTTTGATTACTTCTTTACCCTCAGTTCGTAAGATTGTCATAAACAGTCACTCAATAGATTTTATTTCATTTATTGAACAATGATATTGGATTCCTGCAATGTACGAGGCTCTGTTTTAGGTATTGGGGAAATAGTAGTGCTCTCATGGGGCTTATATTTTTGTGTGAAGAAAGAGTGAACAAATAAACAAATGTGCAGGAATGTGTCATACAGAGTTAAATGCTATGAAGAAAAGGAGTCGGGATAAAGGATGAACAGTTTTACTAAAAGGAACACCGAAAGCCAAGGTAGCAAAAGCTAAAATAGACAAGTAGGACTTTATCAAACTAAAAAGCTTCTGCACAATAAAGGAAACCATCAGTAAATGAGAAGACAACCCACTGAATGGGAGAAAATACTTGCAAATCATATATCTGGTAAGAGGTTAATCCAAAATACAAAATATCCAAGGGCTAAGACCTTTGAGCAACATTTAGGGGCTCTAACCCCATTGTACTAAAAAAATTCATGTATAATTTTTGACTCCTCTAAAACTTAACCACTAATAGCCAATTGTTGACCAAAAGCCTTACCAGGGCAGCCCTGGTGGCTCAGCAGTTTAGCGCTGCCTTCAGCCCAGGGCGTGATCCTGGGGTCCCGGGATCGAGTCCCACGTCGGGCTTCTTGCATGGAGCCTGCTTCTCCCTCTGCCGGTGTCTCTGCCTCTCTCTCTCTGTGTCTTTCATGAATAAATAAATAGAATCTTTAAAAAACAAAAAAACCCACAAAAGCCTTACCAGTAACATAGAGAGTTGATTAACACATATTTGTATATTACATGTATTATGTTCTATATTATATAATAAAGTAAGCTAAAAAGAAAATATTATTAATAAAATCATAAGGAAGAGAAAATATGTTTATAGCACTTCACTGTACTGAAAAAAAAAATCAACACCTAAGCAGACCTGTATAGTTCAAACTTGTGTTGTTGAAGGGTCAACTGTATATGAAGAACCCATAGAACTCAGTAGCACAAATCAAACAATCTGGTTAAAAAGTGAGCAGAGGATTTGAATAGACATTTTTCCAAAGAAGACATACAGAAGGCCAATACATGTGAAAAGATGCTCAATATCACTAGTCATCAGGGAAATGCAAATCAAGACCACAATGAGATATCACCTCACTCCTGATAGAATGGCTAACATCAGAATGACAAGAAATAATAAGTGTTGGAGAGGATATGAAGAAAAGGGAACCCTTGTGCACTCTTGGTGGGAAAGCAAAATTGTATAAACTTTATAGAAAACAGTATGGAGGCTTCTCAAAACATTAAAAATAGGAATATCACCTGATACAGGAATTTCACTTCTGAATATTTATCCAAAAGACATAAAGTCACTAATTTGAAAAGAAAAAAAATGCATCTCCATGTTTATTGCAGCAGTATTCACTATAGCCAAGACATGAAAACAACCCAAATGCCCATGAACAGATGGCATTTGAACAGAAAAAGGAAATGATGTAATATATATACACAATAGAATATTATTCAGCCATTTAAAAGAAGGAAATCATGCCATTTGCAAAAACATGGATGGACTTTGAGGACATTATGCTATATGAAATAATCAGAGAAAGACAGACAAATAGTATATATAATCTCACTTATATGCTTAATCTAAAACAAACAAACAAACAAACAAAATAAACAGAAAATGAAAAACTGAACTCATAGGTACAGAAGACAGATTGGTGGTTGCCAGAGGAGTAGGGTGGGATGTGGACAAAATGGGTAAAAGTAGTCAAAAGGTACAAACTTCCAGTTATAAAATGAATGTCATGGGAATATAATGTACAGTATCATGACTATAGTTAATAATACTGTACTATCTATTTGAAAGTTGCTACAAGAGTAGATCTGAAAAGTTCTCACCACAGGAAAAAAAATTGTAACTATGTCTGACGATGGATGTTTACTAGATTTATTGTGGTGATCATTTTGCAGTATATACAAAAATAGAATCATTGTGTTGTACACCTGAACCTAATACAATCCTATATGGCAATTATATCTCACTTAAAAATGACTGGAGTTTGCTATGCTATCAGGGAGAGGCTTCTCTCTATGGGATGTTTGTTGAAAGAACTGAAAGAAAAATAACACCAAGAAAATGGGAGAAAAATTTCAGGCGTGGTTGAGTAAGGTCAGTTTGGTTGGAATGAAGGACTTATGTTGGGAGCGGCAAGATATAAAATTGGAATGATGGGATGGGGCTATATTGTTGAGGCCTTGAGGATCTACTCCAATGTTGGGCTTAAAACAAGTAAGCAGTGACATGATGGCAGATTTAGAAAGCAGCTCTCTTTCCTCTTCCTGTCTTCACCCTCCCCCCATACTTGGGTCATGGAGGTGGGGTGAAGTCTGAAAGTGGAAGGGGCATTCTCTAACAATGAGCAGTAGGACAGCATTAGTGGGCATGAAATGTGGGCTCTAAAAGATAAAAAAAAATGAACAAACAAAACAGAAACGGACACATAGATACAGAGAAGAATCTGGTGGTTGCCAGAGGGGAGAGGAAGGTGAAGGTATGGGTGAAATAGGGGAGGGTGATTAAAAGGTACAGACTTCCCACTATAAAATAAATAAGACACAGGGAGACAATGTACAGCACAGGGAATAGAGTTAATAATATATAACAGCATTGTATGGTGACAAACTGCAGCTAGATTTATTGTAGTGATCACTTTGTCATGTATATAAATGTTGAATCACTATGTTGTACACCTGAAACTAATGTGAAAACATTGCATGTCAACTACACATCAATTAAAAAAAATTTGAAAGAAAACCCAAACTCATTGCCAGCATGCACGCATGCTTACACACACACACACACACACACACACACACACACACACAGAGGAAAGGAAAGGACCCATGAGGGAAGCAAAGTGTTAACAGAATTCTGGGCTCAGTGCTATGTGGCGTGAAAGAGGGAGTGAGGAGCCTGATAGGGGATCTGGAGTCTGAGTGACTAGAGGGGTGGGAAGCTCACAAGTATTAACAGGAGCAGAGCCAGGTTTTTACTGATCTTAAATGCATGACTCACATCACTCAACACTTATTCCTGACTCATGCTTCTTGTCTTGCCAAGTGTTTTTCTTTCCATACCATACAATATTCCAGTGAAATGGCTGGTGGAGTCTAATTCATTTTAGCAGTTTGCCATCTGTTTTTGATGGCTTGAGATCTGCACTGAAGCAGTTTACTAATTAACTCAAGAGTTTGTGTTTCATGTTCAGAAGACAACTCTCCTTGTATCACACCACAAGGTAAAATTAAGTAGAGAGCTGCTACTCCTGCTCCTTTACTGTGCCTTCCCTGGTCTCATCGTCTTCAATTGCTTTCTCTTCATTGATCTATTCCCTGATGTCTCTAAATATATCTCACTCAGTCCTTTGAAACGTTTCTCAATCCTCCTTCCTTCTCTATTGAGTTAACATTCTATTTCTCTCCTTAGATGTGTTGTGAAACTTCTTGACTCTACCTCCCATCCGTCACTGAGACCCTCAGAGATGGCTTTTAACCAGTTTCCATCTGGGTGTTCCCAAGGCACAAGCCAATTCATCATTTCCAGAATAGAACTCATCATTTCCTTCCTCCAACCCTCTTTTTCCTGTATTCTGTTTCTAAATGAGTGGCATCATTGACTCAATTGACCGAGGTAAACTTTGGGAATTATCCTTGACTTCTTTTCTTTATCCCCTACTGCATATTCTCTCCTTTGTAATGTGTAATCTCTCTGTCTCCTCTCCATTCTCTTTAGCACTTTGTGCCTATCAGTAACATGATTGGCAAAGCTCCTTAATGGGGTCTTCCAGCATCTGCTCTTTTTTTAAAAAAATATTTATTTATTTATTTATGATAGACATAGAGAGAGAGAGAGAGAGAGGCAGAGACACAGGAGGAGGGAGAAGCAGGCTCCATGCCGGGAGCCCGACGCAGGACTCGATCCCGGGACTCCAGGATCATGCCCTGGGCCAAAGGCAGGCGCTAAACTGCTGAGCCACCCAGGGATCCCCCCAGCATCTGCTCTTAACGTTGACTTCCCAACTCATTTTCTTTGCCCACCAAATGAAATTTGCCACAAAAATTTTTATGTTTGTATGTATGTATGTATGTATCCAACTATCTATCTATCTATCTATCTATCTATCTATCTATCTATCTACTTAGCAATGGGAAGGGCAGAGTGTGAGGGAGCAAGAGAATCTCAAGTAGCCTCTGAGCTGAGTGCCCAGCTGGATGCAGAGCTTGATCTCATGACATTTGAGGTCATGATCTAAGCCAAAATCAAGAGTTGGATGTCCTGGGAGTCACCTAGATGCCCCTCTAAAGTCACATGTATTCCTGTTACTTTCCTGCTTAAAATCATTTACTGACTCACCACTGGCTTTAACTCACCCCCCAAGGCCCTTCATGTTCTAGCCCTTCCCTGCCTCTCAGCTTCAGTCTCCACCATTTCCCCATGGGAATCATTGGTTCCAGTCATGCTAAGGAACTCTCTCATTACCCAAGTGAGGGTAATTATTTTTTAAAGTACAAAACTATAACAATTTTATTTTTAAAGATTTTATTTGAGAGAGAGAGAGAGAGAGAGCAAGAGAGAACACAAGCAGGGGGAGCAGCAGGCAAAGGGAGAAGGAGAAGCAGACTTCCAACTGAGCAGGGAGCGTGACTTGGGCCTCGATTCCAGGACACTGGGATCATGACCTGAACCAAAGGCAGACCCTTAATGGGACGGAGCCATCTAGGCGCCCTAAAACTCCTTCTAGCCATTAAGCCCTTTCTGTACAGAGCCCCTTCTCGTCTTCTTTGACTGGCTCACTTCTGCTTGGGCACAGCTCAGAGCTCAACTTTGCTCTTCTGTGCTTCCCCTGAATCTCTATTACTTACCCATCATATGTGTTCCTTGAGCTCCTGAGGCACTTCTGTCTCTTATAATAAGTATAATTACTTATTTTCCATTTTCCTCTTGGACTGTTAGTGTCCTTAGGACAGGGACAGTGTCTTTCATGCTTTGAATTCACAACCGCTCAATGAATATTGGTTGAATGAATGAATAAAAAATAATTTTTGCCCTTTCAGCCCCACCCCTACAAACTTGTTCTCATTCCAGGAATTTCTTAATCATGAAATCCAATAGTCCATGCTCACCTCTTATCTTCTGTGCTCTTTCTGTAGCATTTTATACTTCTTTTTTGAAATGCTTTTTTTTTTTTTTTTTTTTTTTTTTACTTCTGGGGCATGGCATTTCCTAGTTATCTCCTTTGTGAATTATTTCTTTGCCCTCATGATAAGTTTCTCACCCTCCCCTCACTGCTCAGGCCCCTGATGGCACCTCTGGATGTTGACTTTGGCCTTCTCTTCTCTACACTTTCACTAAATCTTGGCAATCATAGTTGGGCTTTTGACAACCACTTGCTGATATTGGTACTGATTTGTAACTATGATAGGGATATTTTCAACTTCTCTACCATTTGGGAACTTTAACCTTTTTAATCTGAATCAATGTAAGGCCAGTTGTATCTTTGATATGCAGCAATGTGGAGTGTGTTGCAAGAGTGAGCTGGTTTGGGGGGAAGAGAAATTTAATTTTAGATTCATTGAACTTGCAATGTCATTAAGACATTAAGTTAGAAAGTCCTAGGAGTACCTGAAGAGTCATTAAAGTCATAGAATCCTACATTTAAAACAACTTTAGGATGTGTCCAAACTTTTTCCCAGGACAATATTCCTCATAGATACATAGGAGGTTTTATTTATTTATTTATTTATTTATTTTAATTTATTTATGATAGTCACAGAGAGAGAGAGAGAGAGAGAGAGAGAGGCAGAGACATAGGCAGAGGGAGAAGCAGGCTCCATGCACCGGGAGCCCGATGTGGGATTCGATCCCGGGTCTCCAGGATCGCGCCCTGGGCCAAAGGCAGGCGCCAAACCGCTGCGCCACCCAGGGATCCCTACATAGGAGGTTTTAGAAGCAATATCATAATATCTTTTCCTTGTCTGAGTTTGCAACCAATTGAAAAGTTGATAGATGGATCCCGGGATCACGCCCTTAGCCAAAGGCAGATGCTCAATCACTGAGCCACCCAGATGTCCCTGGATGGAACCCCACATCGGGCTCCTTGCGGGGAGCCTGCTTCTCTCTCTGCCTATGTCTGTGCCATTCTCTGTGTCTCAAATAAGTAAATAAAATCTTTAAAAAAAAAAGTTGATGGATATCTAAATATTAATCTGATACAGCTGCTAGGAAAATATGGATTAAGATCATTTACCAAGGTGATCTGAATTAGATAAACTTATCCTCAGTCCCTACATGGCTGGACAACTGCAGACCTTCCTCAGGCTACTGAGAGCGGCCAGCTGCAGGCATCTTGCATTCAGGTCAGGGCAGAGCAGAGCAGGAGTTGACTTATAGGCCTGGATCTTTTTCCCAAACTCTTCAGTTGGTTTATCCCTGCTCTTCCCCTGAGGAGGCATGAGGGTTGGAGAGAGAGAGGCATGTAGTGTTACGGAAGTGCTTCCAGATGGCCAAGGGAATGATGAAAAATCTCCATTAACAGTAAAGTTTATCTTGCTTCCGGCTTAACACTTTCTGTGTTGAAGAGGCTGTTGACTTTGAGGTTATTCTGTTCCATTTGGGGAAGGATTGGATACTTAGAAAGTTGTTCCTCTTATCAGAAAAAGCAGCTTCCCCAGTACTTTCTGTCCCTCATTCCTTTCCTGCATCCATGAGGATTAAGACCACATTTGTCAATTATTTAAACATATAACTTGATTCTGTGGTCCTTTGATGGTTACAAATTCCCAGTTCAGTCAACTGTGTTTTCTTTTATGACATTTTCTAGTTTCAACCCTCCCCAGACCCACTTCTGAGAATTTCTTGGTTGACACCTTCCGAGAATTCTCTATTTGTTGGTTCCTCATGGAAGGGTCTACACGTTCTCCCCACTCTGAGTGGGCCCAGTCCTTTGAGGGGCAGGGGAGCTTGTAGGTATAGGTTGCCTGCATCACTTTGTGATGGTTCATCACTTCATCACTGAGCTCCTTCCTTATCCTGGTCCTGAGGTTTTTCCTTCAAGCAGTAACGTAAGAGAAAACTCTATAAGGCAATGTTATTCATTCACATGATTTATTACTTAACACTGAGTCAGATAAGAATCAGTAGGAGAAGCAGCAGCCCAAAGTGTGTCTTGAACACCTAGGTTCAAGTTAAGACTTTTACATGGAAAGCTTTCTCTCCCAGCTAAGGGAGATCACCTAAGGCTCTGCGCCATTTATGGTTTCCTTTTTAGCTTGTGGATATTCTCATAATGCTGTTTGCATCATGGAGTCCTCTGGCAAAGCAATAGTGAGTGAAGAATGCCCTGTTCCCAGACCCTCGTCCCGTGGGGTCTGATTCCCCCTGTGTTCCTGGCTACTGTCAGCATCATAGTTAAAAGAATGTAAATCACCATATTTCTGCCTGTGCCTCTTTGTTTTGTCTTTATCATTTCCCCATGATACGACCTGTTTGTTTTGCCTTGATTTTTATAATTTATCTTCCATTTCTACTACCTAATCTTGTTGCCTGTCTACTCTTACCTGTACAACGGCTTCCTCCTCTAATCAGTATATAACACTCAATAGTACCTAGAGTCAGAAAAAGTATCCCAAGTGTGACCTAGTTGGTACAGCATCCAGCATAAGTGTTACTTTGCTTAATACTTGGTATTGGACATTCCTGCAGGCCATCTTTGCTCCCATGTTTTCACTGAAGTTGTGGAGCTAGGCTTAGCATCGGCCTTCAACAGCTAATGACAATTTCATGATTTTATTGACCTTTCTGTGACCTCATGTGGATGACAATGTTTTTAGCATTAAATCTATCTCTTAAACTCAGCCTCAGTGAGCACACTCCCTCTTGGCTTTCTGTCCACCTCTCTGATCATTTCTTCTAAGATTCCTTTAGGGAAATGTGTTCCCATTTACTTCTTATATGATGGTGTTGGTAAGGGCTCCATCGTTGCTTCTCTGTTCTTCTCACTCCATTCTCAATCTCTGGGTGATGTCAAAGACACGCTCTAGGTTATATGTTGTCTACCCATGGCTTCCTTTTTTTTTAAATTTTTATTTATTTATGATAGTCAGAGAGAGAGAGAGAGAGAGAGGGGCAGAGACACAGGCAGAGGGAGAAGCAGGCTCCATGCACCGGGAGCCCGATGTGGGATTCGATCCCGGGTCTCCAGGATCACGCCCTGGGCCAAAGGCAGGTGCCAAACCGCTGCGCCACCCAGGGATCCCTACCCATGGCTTCCAAATCTATTTATCTCCAGGGAGATTTCTATTCTGAGACCCAGGTCATTATCAGCAATGCCTGACAAGTAACTCCACCTGGATGTTCCTTGCACAATGTCTACTACCTAGTAAGTCCAACTTTAAGACATCACCTTCCCACTGCCTTTACAAGACTTTTCTCCACCCCATCATGTTCCTGGCCTTTCTTGGGAAACAACACTGTCATTTGTCACCCAAATTAGAACTTGGTGGGGGGCATCTTTGACTTCTTTTTTTTTTTATTCTCTATATTCAATTAATGATTAGCAAATGATGCCAACTCAAGATGCATTTTCACATGAAATAAATGTAAAATGGGATTCACATTATTTCAAAATTTTGCCATATACTGAGGCTTATATCTTAATTGCACTATTCTAAATCTAGAGTTCAAACTGTGTAAAATGCAACCACACCACACTAAGAATTCTGCTGGGATGTTTCTTACAAGTTATCTCGTACAGTCCTCCCCAGAGCTTTGTGAATGAGGTATTCTTCTTTTTTGCAAATGAAAGAAATGATAGAGAAGTAGGTTAAATCACAGTGGTGTGGTTGGGTTTGGCTTCAGTTACTCTAACTGAACAAGCCTTTTCAATTTTGTAGAGAGTGTGAATTATACTCACTAATATTGGATGAAAATAAATGTCATATTTATTTATCCTCCTACATCAGGTCAATTTGCTCCATGTGCCCACTCATTTGGCAGCCAGTAAAATCAATCTCAATGGTTAAGTTCAATTCTAATCACCACCCCACCCCTACCACCACCCAGCTGCTGCTCCTTAGTTGTACAGGAAGCCTAGAAGTCTCTCACAGCCCATGTACTCAAGAAGAGCACTGGACTTGAGCCCGCACTAGCCTCCACACATGTGCTTCCTGCCAATTAACTCTGTTCCTTAAAGGCAGGAGGCTCCATGGTTTCTGAGCCAAGTCTTGGCGCAGGGACCTCTACTGTGGTGATCAGTGCAGGTTACTTAGTGGTCAGTTGCTCTGGCCTTCCAGTGACTCCCATCTGAATAGGGCTGCATGGGGATGTGACACAAGTGTCTGCCATGAGCCCAGATCTTTGTCTAAGTCTCAGAAACCCCTCCATTCACCAGCAATGCTTTTTACTGATTAATCCAATTCCTCTCTCTGAGGCTAGGTCTTTTGTGGGGTTTTTTTTTGGCTTTTGGTGGTTGGCAATCTTTGCTTTTGGCCCTGCCATGTAAATGCCGTTAGAGGACTCAAATACTAGGCTGCACATCTTGTCTTCACATTTCTTCTGGACTCCTTTAGTAAAGAGAACAAAACAAAAATTAATGCTTCAGTCGATTATCCTTCAAGTGGTATGACATGCTTAATGTACGTTATCTTGTCAATTCTCACAATTTAGTGAGTTTGGTATTACACCCATTTTACAACGAGGAGAGAGACACCTGGGTCACAGGAATTCAGTAGTGAAATCAGGTATTGAGATAGTGTTTGTTTGAATCTAAGGCTTCTTTTTCCCCTCTACTACATAATGCCCATCTTTGAACTTGTGTTGAACCAAAATGCTGAGGTTTTCTTTATCTGAACTGCTGGCCACAGTTCTACCTTATGTCACTGCTTTTCTCAATCTAAACACAGCAGTTCCTATTATTCCTGTTTAATTTCATCTTGTTGATTTTGGTTCTAATTCAAAAAGTCTGTGAGTTAGCTATGTCATCCAGCCTTGTGGAATTCACTGATTTGATAAACATAATGCTTACAGCTTTATCCATGTTGAAAAAATGTTGAACACAAATCTCATCTACATAGTTTTCTGGGGCTCATTCTGCTGCTCTGAGCTATAACATGCCTCTCAAGGGTTGCTTTTTATCAGTTATGTATCCACATTTTCCCTCTTCCCACAAGACCTCATATTATATGGAAGATGGGAGTGGTTTGTATGCTGTGGGAAACTCAATCAGGAGCCAGGGTGGTGTAAGCTCTAGTTGGAGTGATGGGAAAACTGTTCCATAGCTGCTTATCATAAGTAAGAGTCTTCAGAGAGTTTGGCCAAATGGCTACAGTCAGGCCCGGTGGTGAAAATGGAAGGTTTCCAACCTGGTGAGATTCCTGTAAGTGGGTAGAGCACAGTGATGACGGTATAGAAGTTGTTGGCATGTAATGACATTGGTCATGGCAGGACATTTATTTTCATCAGGCATAGGTCATGAGACAGGCACTGAGGGTCTGTATGCAGGGCTAAGGGAGAGGGAGGACCAGTGCAAGCAATGCAGAACCCCAATACAGGTGTTGTCAGAGTTAGCAAATAAAAATACAAGATGCAGGGGGGCTGGGTGGCTCAGTAGATTCAGCATCCGGCTTTTGATTCCAGTTGGGGTCATGATCTCAAGCCTCAAATCAGGCTCCACGCTGGGAGTTGAGCCTGTTTGGGATTACTTCTCTCCCTCTGCCCCACCCCCTGGCACATGCATGTGTGCTCTCTCTCTTTCTCTCAAAAAACAAAAAACAAAAAACAAAAAAACCCCAAGGTACTCAGTTAAATTTGAATTTCAGATAAAACTTTCTTCTTTTTTTAAAAGAATTATTTGTTTGAGAGAGAGGGAGTGAGCATGAGTGGGGGAGGGGCAGAGGGAGAAGGAGAATCCTTAAGCAGCCTCTTCGCTGAGTATGCAGCCTAATCTGGGACCCAATTCCAAAACCCTGAGATCATGACCTGAGCTGAAATCAAGAGTTTACCACTTAGCCAACTGAGCCACCCAGGTACCCTGTTTTCTTTTCTTTCTTTCTTTTCTTTTTTTTTAAAAAAGATGTTACTTATTTGAGAGAGAGAGAGAGAGAGAGCATGAGCAGGAGAAGGAGCAGCAGGAGAGGAAGAAGCAGATTCCCCGCTGAGGAGGGAGCCCAAGATGGGGCTCCATCTCAGGACCCTGGGATCATGACCTGAGCTGAAGGCAGATGCTTGACTGACTGAGCCACCCAGGTGCCCCTCTTTTCTTTTTTTAGTTTAAGTTTGTCCTATACACTATGTGGTAATTATATTAAAATTTTATTCATTTTGGGGAGCCTGGGTGGCTCAGTCAGTTAAGCCTCTGCCTTCAGCTTAGTTTATGGTCTCAGGGTCCTGGGATTGAGCCTCAAGTCGGGCTCCCTGCTCAGTGGGGAGCCTGCTTATCCCTCTCCCTCTGCTCTTCCTCTTCCCTTGCTTGTGTTCTCTCTCTCTTTCTCAATAAATAAAATCTTCAAAAATTTATTCCTTTTTTATGTAAAATTCAAATTTAACTGGGTATCTTGTAATTAAATCCAGGTAGAAGTAGAAAATGGTGTGGAGATAGGTCCCTTCTTCTTTAAACCAGGATAATAAAGGACATGAACAGGGTTCTTGTAATAGTTAAAATGAAATGCATAGCACAGAGGAAATGCACAACAAATATAAATTTCTACCTCTGTACAGCTTCCTTTCCCTTCTTAGTGAAAGTACAGCATTAAAATTTTTGTTTAGATAGTTGTAATAAATAAAACATCATATAAACCCTCAGAATGAATGAACTCTTTGAAGGAGAGAATTTTTAAAAATTTGCTGGTGCCAAAGAGTTAGTCTTAGGGAATACTCATGATTTGAGAAAAGGCAGGGAAGCCAACTGGAGACTGTTCTGGTTACTTTTATGTGTCAACCTGAACAGGCTGTGAGGTGCCCAAATATTTGGCTAAACATTATTTCTGGTTATGTATGTGAGGATGCTTCTAACTGAGATTAATTTTTGGATTAGTACACTGAGCAAAGCAGATGGCCCTCACCCTCACGCCTCACTGCCGTAGTGTGGGCAGGTATCATCTAATCCATTGAAGGACTGACTACAATAAAAGTTGACTAAAAAAGATTTCTTTCCATATCTGACTGTCTTTGAGTGGGACATCAGTCTTCTCCTGCCTTTTGACTCAGACTAGCACTGGAATTTATACTATTCATTGCCTTTCCTGCTTCTCAGGCTCTCAAACTCACACAGAATCTACACCATTGGATCTCTTGGGATTCCAGCTTGCTGACTGTAGATCTTGGATTTCTCAACCTCCATAATTGTGGGAGCCAATTTCTTAGAGTAAAAAAAACTCAAAAAAATATATAGATAGATGTACACACACACACATGTGTGAACAGATCTTTCTCAATTTATGATAGGGTTATGTCCCAATAAACTCATCATAAGTTGAAAATATCATAAGTTAAAAATGCATTTAATACACCTAACCTGTAGAACATCACAGCTTAGCCTAGCCTACTTTAAATATGCTTGGAACACTTACATTAGCCTATAGTTGGTCAAAATCATCGACCACAAAGCCTATTTTAGCATCAAATTTTAAATATCTCATGCAATGTATTCAATACTATACTGAAATTAAAAAAAAGAATGGTTGTAAGTATATTGGGTGTTTAGCCTTGTGATCATATGGCTGACTAGGAGCTGTGGCTTGCTGCTGGGATCATCATATCACACAGCTAGGGGAAAAATCCAAATTCAAAATTTGAAGCAGTTTCTACTGAATGCATATGGCTTTCAACCATTGTAAAGTTGAAAAATCTTGAGTTGAACCATCATAAGAGGTTGGAGATTATCTATTATATCTATCTATCTATCTATCTATCTATCTATCTATCTATTATCTATCTATCTATCTATCTATCTATCTATCTATCATCTATCATTGGTTGCTGGATATCTCCTGTTGGTTCTGTTTCTTTAGACTGATATAGGGACAAATGGAGGGAGCAGAGAACCAGGAATGGAGAATTAGGGAAAAACAAGAATGGATAATTGATATCCTGGAAGCTGGGAGATAGAGAATTTTCATTAAAAAAACAAACAAAAAGCACAATGAGGTCCACAGTAAAAGGTTAACGTCATTGTCTTTGTGGGTATGAAGAGGGTCCTAAAGAAAAGTTCTTTAGTTTCTAAAAGGGTAATATTTGTTTAATTGACTTAGTGGATATGTACTTTTATCAATTTCTTTCTTTCTTTATGTGCTTAAATATTTCATAATGTTTTACTTGGTTTTGATCAGAATTTCCATAACTTATTTGGCCATGCAATCATTTTTTCCCCTACAAAATATTTTTTAATATTTTGAGGAACACTTACAGAAATATTGGTTTATATGTCCCTGGGATCCAATGCTTGAGTGTTGGACTGTCACCACCATGGCTCAGACCCATATGGAAGCTAAACAGTATTTTGACCTTTTTTAAAAAAGATTTTATTTATTTATTCATGAGAGACACAGAGAGAGAGAGAGAGAGAGAGGCAGAGACACAGGCAGAGGGAGAAGCAGGCTCCATGCAGGGAGCCCGATGTGGGATTCCATCCCAGGACTCTGGGATCACGCCCTGGGCCGAAGGCAGGTGCTAAACTGCTGAGCCAGTATTTTAATGGCATTTGGGAAACATATAGAACTGTTTTTAGGATATTGTCTTCTAGGGATCATATATCTTTTTTGAGAATAAGTTTAAGTTAGGGAAAAATAGAGTGAAAAACTTAGATATGAATTATTTTTCCCTTCAAATTCTCTATACATGAGAAGAATTTTTATTTTTAAGAATTTTTAGAATATCTACCATTTATGCACCAGAAATACTGCATTAAAAACAAAAAATAAAAAAATAACTTTTATAAAAAGCCCTACTTTGTGTAAGCAGAACAAGATAATTGCTAAGAATAGCCCAGTGTTATATTAATGTTTAAAATTTTTAAAGATTAAGTTTAAACATAACATGCAATTTAGCCATGGAAGCAGATTGTTTAATTGTTAAGTGCTTTACTCTTAGGAGTTCTATTTCTAATGGGATGTGGTTAAATTGTCCTCTAAGTATTTAGAAGTTGAAGTGTTGTTGTATTTTTTGACACTAGATGTTGTGCAAAACGGAATGGTTAGTTTAAACAAGGAACAAAAAACCTGACCTTGTTGTACTGGTCAAAGTTTCATTTTTATTTTGGGTGAAGAAAATGACTTCATTAAACAACAGAGGTTTACTTTTGAACAAATTCTGTCTTCAAGTAAATGGATGCTTGGAGAATTTTGTCATGAATATCTTAGAAAAATCTGTCAGCAAAAATAAAGAAAATCATCATTACATACTGTCAAGTAGTTTATGATTGGAAAATGTCCAATAATTATGAGCATTTGGGAAAATGTTAAAAATAGAGTTCAGATGGTGAAGATTGAATTTTATGCTGAAAGGTGTTTTACAGATAAATAAACTCATTCTATTCTTGGCAGGATGGCAGTCAGGCAGGAACAATCTACTATTCTAGAATGGTGTAAGGTTTCTCTGGAACTTGTATAGAGGAAATGAATCTTGTGAACCAGAGTATGAATCCCAGCTCTGGATAACTGCATGTTATGGGCTGTATGTTTGTTCCCCCACCAAATTAATATGGTAAAGCATTAACTCTCAGTGAGATGGTATTAGGAAGTGGGGCCTTGGGGAGGTAATTAGGTTTAGATGAAGTCATGAGGATTGGGGCCCCCATAGTGGAATTAGTGTCCTTAGAAGAGGAAGAGATACCAGAGCTTTCTATCTTAGCCATGTGAGGACACAGCAAGAAGGCAGCTGTTGGAGCACCTGGGTGGCTCAGTGGTTGAACATCTGCCTTTGGCTCAGGTCATGATCCCGGGGTCCTGGGATTGTGTCCCACATTGGGCTTTCTGCATGGAGACTGCTTCTCCCTCTGCCTGTGTCTCTGCCTCTCTCTGTGTGTCTCACGAATAAATAAAATCTAAAAAACAAAACAAAACAAAAGGTGGCAGCTGTCTGCAGGAGAGAGAGAGACCTTACCAAGAACCAAATCTGTCAGTACCTTGATCTTGGACTTCCTTGTCTCCAGAACTGTGACAAAATAATGTCTGTTGTTTAAGCCACCTAGTCTATGGTACTTTGTTGTAGCAACCCAAGCTGAGACACTGTGTAACCTACAGCAGGTAATTTACTCTTTGATTTTCCTGATTATATATTGGGGATATTGGGGATAGAGTTGATACAAGATGTAATGTTTGTGAATAGTCCTACCAATACTAAACATAACTAGACTAAGACCAAACCAATACTAAACACTCCCCGTGGTAGACAGTCAATGGTGGAATGGACCCTAGAGGTTTACCGTGACATTTAAAAATGCTTATGCCCAAACTGCCTACAGTGACCTACATTACAAGTGAAGGCTTAAATACATTCACATTCTAACAGAACTTTACTTTTACTATCTGAGAATTGTGAAAACTGGCCCTTTTGAGGCAAATACAGTGTCACCAAAAATATCTCTTGGGAATTTTCATTTTTCTGTTCCTAACTTTGGCTCTATTTATTCTGATGAAATGGGTGTTTCAGGTCATAGGTTGCCCTCAGCAGGGATAACAAGAATTAAGTAGGTTTAAAAGTTTGGCTTGCCCCCAAGGATTCTTGCAGATGCCATAGATTTGGCACATTAGGTCCCCAGGGAGCATCTAAGCTAGACCCATCACAGGCATGTGGGGGATGTGGGTGGTCTACAGCAGGGTTGGCCAACTATGCCCTGAGGAACAAATCTAGCCCCTGTCTGTTTTTGTGTTGACCTTGAACTAAGAATATGTTTTTTTTTCTTTTTTTTAATTTTCAAATGTTAAATGTTAAAAAAAAAAAAAGGTTAAAAAAAAAGGACCATTTACCTTGTGGTGAACAGTTGCTCAAAGAGTTTAGAACATTGCTTCTTGTTCCACAAAGTCTAAAATATTTACTATCTGGTCCTTTTCAGAAAAAGTTTGCTGACTTCTAGGGGATCACTCTAGGTTAGTTGCTATAGGTTTGTGGGTAACACCCAGGGATTCAAAGAATTGGAGAAAACGCTCTGGAGTCAAAGATGTTTGCTTTCTACTTTGATAAACTATCTACTGGGCAATGAGTGGAAGGATGTTTGCTACTTAAGAGTCAATATCTCCCCCTCTTTCTTGCAAATAGTACCTTGATTTGGTTCAAGAATTCACTCTCCATGAGCTTCAAGGGAGGGTTTTCCCACTCAGCCTCACCTGTCTGTCAGGTTATGTACATTAAAAACCATGATTGCTCACCAATTCCAATCTAACACTACAAAATTAACTAAAGTCTTCTTTTCCATACTTGTAACTATCTGTCCTAGAGTGAGAAGCCTGGTTCTCATTTTCCTAATATTTTTACCTATTTGATCTGTCTACCCCCTCCTTATATGTACTAAAATCCCATTGCTGTGGCCTCCTTTCCTGTGCAAATACCCCCTTACAGTCTTTTGATATTGACATTTCACACAGGCTAGTCCCTGATCCCATGAGTAAATAGATGAGCAGCTGCTGCTTCTTCTTCTTCTTCTTCTTCTTCTTCTTCTTCTTCTTCTTCTTCTTCAAAGATGTAGTCATTTATTTGAGAGAGAGAGAGAGAGAAGAGGGGGAGGGAGAGAGAGAGAATCTCAAGTAGACTCTGCACTAAGTGTAGAGCCCAATGCGAGGTTCTATCTCATGACCCTGAGATCATGATCTGAGCTGACACTCAACCAACTGAGCCATTCAAATGCCGATAGATGAGCTTCTTATATCACTAAACTCTACCTCCACCCCCTGTTGTGACCAACTGTTTTATCTCCCCTGGTGTCACCACTCCCTGACCTGACCACTTTCCCATGCACTTAGGCTCTAGTCCTGTGCCAAACTGGTCTTCTCACACTGTTGGGGCTCCCACATTCCACTCCATGCCCCTTCCCTACTGTAGCCCAAACCCGTCTTCCCTGCCTCACTTGGATGCCTGCTTCCTCCAGTGAAGTGTGGACATCAGCACTGGGGAGCCCTTCTAAGTGGACTCTAACTTTGCTTGGGCTCTAACACCCTCCTCTAGGAGACACAACTACCCACATTCCGTATAGATGCCTACTTTGTTAGCCCTACTAAATGGCTTTAGAAAGAGGAAGAGATCTATGTTCTCCATCCCTCCATCATTCTTCTTTGCTCTTGGAGAGACTAACAGGCCTACCTGAAGGCCCATTATGTATGGTAGACCAAAGCGGGAACTTTTAATTTTTATTATATTTTATTTTCCATCAAGGGAAAGGATCTTTTCCATTTCTCCAGCCCTCAGGTATGGTCTCTTGGTTATGCAACTCATTAACAGAGTCCTTGCATGGTGACCTGGAAGTATGTGTGTAAAAGCATCTTGTAGATTAAGTGTTATCCAGTTGCTAAGGAGGTCTTGCTGTTATTTGATGGTGCTCACTGTCACATAATTCTGTCATGCATGAACTGTGTCTAATTTAGAAGATTTATACTGTAGCTTTATTTCCTCTAGTGCCAATAGTGTCTGGATTTATTTTTGTTTGGTTTCCACTGTTCTTGCAGCAAGACTCCCACATGAAATGCATTACTATCCAGGCAATCTAACAAAAAAGTAGGGTGTGTTGGTATTGCTGGGGAATAGATTTAGTTCTCACGAAGTTCTTTTCTTTTTTTAAAATATTTTATTTATTCATGATAAATGAATAGAAAGAGAGAGAGAGAGAGAGAGGCAGAGACACAGGCAGAGGGAGAAGCAGGCCTCATGCAGGGAGCCCGACGTGGGACTTGATCCCAGGACCCTAGGATCACACCCTGGGCTGAAGGCAGGTCCTCAACGGCTGAGCCACCCTGGGATCCCCAATGAAGTTCTTTTCTTTGAGAGCTGGCCTGTCTCAGAGGCACTGAATTATAAAATGTTAGAATTTTTGTGCTAGAAGGAAGTTCATCTCTTCCACCAGGTTTACCCGGTGTGGTAAACACCACAGGGGCTTACAGGATATGTTTAGTTCTCATCATAAGCATTGTCAAGTCTCTTCCTTTGGCACTCTCTTGTTTTGGAGAACAGAGAATGACAAAAATCTTAGCGTTGTGGAGCCTTTGTGCTAGCAGGGACTAGCCTATGGAGGCCTTTCCTTACCTAAAGCTGAAATCTGTTGGCTGCTGACCCTCCCATGGATCCTAATTCTATCACTTGAGGTCAAAATGCAGATACCTGCTGTGCTTCTGGTGCTTCAGTTTGCTGTCGGTATTTCATGCTCTCCTCATCCCAAGAACCACAAGTATACCAAGTGTCCTGCGTCCCCACATGAGTTAGGAGGAGTGAGGAGTCGGCAGGGGGGTGTCAAAAGTCTCAGACTCTAGGAAGACTCTTCTTGCAGTTGCCTCAGTATTTCTGGTGTTGGGATCGTTACTCTCAGGACCTGTTTCAAGGGGCAGAAGTAGGCTTCCTTGCATTTGTAAATTCTTGTTGTTTTGTTCTCTCCCTGTTAGGGGTGAAAGGTTCTTCTCTCCTCTTTTATCCTCTACCCGACATCCCTTCCTTTCCCGTGTGATGTGGGCTTTCGTTCCTCTTGCCCACTTCACTGTTTGTTCACGGGCCACTAGATGTACTTCCTTCTCTTAAAAATCCAACCCCTCCCCCCCGCCATCGGCACATAGTGAAGAACTGATACATATTGCCTAGGAAGATTGAGTAGCCTCATACTTCATAATTGTATACAGTTTCAATGGCCTATGGTTTTCTTATAACTTACCCTTTTTCTCTGTCGCATATTACCAGATTTTTTGGTTGGAATGTCTTACACAGAAGAACCACGTAGTATCTATGGAATTGCATTAGGAATTCACACTCACTTGCCCTGATATTCTTCCCAGGTTTTCATGTTGGCAACAGCCCATGTTCCCTGTGAAGTTATGTTCTAGTTTTTCCAAGTGCAAATACATATGAAGGTTTTTAAACTCTCACTATATAACAATGGCATGACTCCCTAGGAGAAAGTATAAGTTCATGGTAGTTGCACTTAAATTCTTCACAAAAGATTATTCCACATGGAGATGTGGAACACCTGCCTTGTAAATATTTCTGGGCAAAGTTCTATGGAGTTAGTGAGGTATGGTTGTTATAGAATAGGGTAGGTACTTAGCAATGAGAATTAATTCACTAGTGAATACATTAATAACTCTCTACATTTTGGAAAAGGCATTTAGGTGGTCTTCTTCTAATAGCTCCTTTCTTCTTTACTATCTAAATAAGAATCTATATATGCCTCTCAAAGTGTGTCTCCACTTATGTGAGAATTTGCATCTAGAGGATAGGTACAATCCAATTAAGTATGGACTTCTTTTGGTTATAAATAATATACTTTTAAAATTCATAGCTGAAAATAATTTAATCACTGGGTAGGGAGAAAATAAACCTTTTAAATGTGACATTAAAGGGCAGCCCCAGTGGCTCAGCAGTTTAGTGCCTGCCTTCAGCCCAGGGCATGATCCTGGAGACCCAGGATCAAGTCCCACATCGGGCTCCCTGCATGGACCCTGCTTCTCCCTCTGCTTGTGTCTCAGCCTCTCTCTCTCTGTGTCTCTCATGAATAAATAAATTAAAAATCTAAAAAAAATGTGACATTAAAGATTACACAATAGGAATACAGTTAGGAGCCTAGTATTGACTATCTGGCCAAAATCATAAAAGTAACACAAAATTTTCAGTATTCAGTGAATTGGCCTCTAGAGACTATCTCATCAAAGACCTTTGTTTTGTAGATGAGGAAACAGACTCAGAGGAGCTAGGTAACTATATTGGGTTGAGTAATCCCCTCAAAATTCACATCCAACGAGAACCTCAAAATGTAATCTTATTTGGAAATAGATGTAATTAGCTATGGTGAGGTCATGCTTGATTAGGGTGGGTCCTAAATGTAATAACTCATATCTTCATAAGATAAAGGAGAGCGAGATTCAGATATTCAGATATACAGATACACATAAGAGGGAGGGCCATGTGATGACACAGGCAAGGACTGGAGTGATATAACTCCAAGCCAAGGAATGGCAAAGGAATGCTGGCAACCACCAGAAGCTAGGAAGAGGCAAGGAAGGATCCTCCCCTTGAGCCTTCAAAGGGAGTATGGCTCAGCTGACATTGGTTTCAGACTTCTGGCTTCCATAACTGTCACAGAATACATTTCTGATATTTTAAGCCACTCAGTTTGTGGTAATTTGTTACAGCAGCCTTAGGAAACTAAGATAGTAACCTTCAGGAGTAGTGGTGCCTGAGGAATAAAGGTCCAGTGAATAAAGGCTCAGTCCACCTTGAGCAACTGTGCTCTTGTGTTCACTGCCTATATGTTGGGGGTACTTAGAGGTCTCCCTTTATTGACTTTATGTCTTCATTAGTTCTATACAGTTTGCTGCCCTTAGGGCTTCACTTCCTGGCTTCCCTCTCCTTTAAGTTGTTCTTACACAATTCTTACACAGGTTTTTGTATCTCTTATACTCTCAGAAGTTTGGCTCTCTTCTACTGCTATTCTGTGCTGCTGCTTCTCTTTTCCAGGTTGCTTTTACCTCTGGGCATAGACCCTTTCATAATGCTGCTCTCTTAAAAAAATAATATACAAGTAGGGCTGCCTGGGTGGTTCAGTTGGTTAAACATCCAACTCTTTTTTCTTTTTTTTTTTAAGATTTTATTTATTTATTCATGGAGACACACAGAGAGAGGAAGAGACATAGGCAGAGGGAGAAGCAAGCTCCCTGTGGGGAGCCTGATGTGGGACTGGATCTCAGGGCCCTGGGATCATGACATGAGCCAAAGGCAGATGCTCAGTTGCTGAGCCACCCAGCTGCCCAAAGCATCCAACTCTTGATCTCAGCTCAGGTCTTGATCTCAGGGTCATGCTAGGTGTGGAGCCTACTTAAAGAAAAAACCCACAAATATATACAAATATATTTACAAATCTGTACAAGTATAGTTTTCAGGCCATTTGATCCGCCATAGTACCTTTCCAATGATTCCTGGCCATTTCAATAGCTGACTAAATTGTTAGCATATTTTTTCCTTTATGGTACATGTAGACAAAAAGGTAAAGTTTTTACTTTCTTGATAAAGTCCTTTAATGCTCAAAAGCTTTATTTTTTATTTTTATTTTTTAAAAAGATTTTATTTATTTATTCATGTGAGACAGAGAGAGAAAGAGGCAGAGACACAGGCAGAAGGAGAAGCAAGCTCTCTGCAGGAGCGCGATGTGGGACTCGATCCCGGACCCCAGGATCATGCCCTGAGTCAAAGGCAGACACTCAACCACTGAGCCACCCAGGCGTCCCTGCACAAAAGTTTTAAATTTTGATGAAATGTGATTTATATTTTCCTTCTCTGATCATGCCTTTAGTGTCATATCTAAAAATCCCTTGCAAAAACCAGGGTTATAAAGGCTTACCCCTATGTTTTCTTCTAAGAATTTTATAGTTCTTAGCTCTTATATTGTGTTGTTGATCCATTTTGAGTAATTTAACCTACTTTATAATCATATGAAGTATGATTCAATTCAACCTTATTTTGAGTAATTTAACCTACTTTATAATCATATGAAGTAGGTATCCAAATTTATTGTTTTGCATTTGTATATCCAACTGTCTCAGCATCATTTGTTGAAGAGACTGTCCTTGCCCTATTGAATGGCCTTGGCATCCTTGTCAAAAGTCAATTGACTATAGATGTATAGGTTTATTTATGGACCCTCAATCCAACTACATTTGTCTTTGTGTCTATCCTTATGCTAGTACCATGCTATTTTGATTATTGTAGCAGTGTAGTTAAGTTTTAAAATTGTGACGTGTGGGTCCTCCAACTTTATTTTTCTTTTTGAAAACTCTTTAACTATTTGGGGCCTCTTGCAATTCCATATGAATTTGAAGATCAGCTTTTCCATTTCTGAAAAGAGAACTATTGGAATTTTCATAAGGTTGAATTGAATCTATAGATCACTTTGGGCAGTACTGACATCTTAATATTTTTCTTATTAACATTGCGTATTCCTTGAATATTTGATAGGATACTCTAGTAAAAACTCTCTGTGGGCCTATTGGTATTTTTTTGTTCATTGGTAGACTTCAAATTCTAACTTAGTTCCACTTATTTTTATTTATATTATGTCTTCTAGTCTATGAATATGGACTTAAGTTAGGTCTTCTTTAATTTCTTTTAATAATGCTTTATAGTTTTCAGTGTACTAGTCTTTTACCTCCTTAGTTAAACTTATTCCTGAGTATTTTATTCAAAAGTGAGATTATTAAAATATTTTAGGCATGCAAAGAAATATAATGAATACTTGTGTAATCACCACACAGCTTAAGAAGTGAAGTTTAACAAATACAATTAAAACTTTTCTCTATTGTCTTCCCTTGCTCAGAAGTAACTGCTCTCTTAAATTCAGTGTTTAAGATTTCCTTACATAGTGTGCTAGCCAGAATAATAGCCCCCCAAAGATACCCATATCGTAATCCTTAGAACCTGAGCATATGTTACCTTAAATGGCAAAAGAGTCTCTGTGGATGTGATTAAGTTAAAGACTTAAGATGATAAATTTATCCTTGAGTGTCTGGGTGGGCTCAGTATAATGACATAGGTCCTTGTAGGTAAAAGGGGGAGGCGGGACTTCTCATAAATACACCTCTTCAAGGGCTAGGTAGCCCCAGTGTCTAGTTTTTATGACCTAGAGATGTCTTCCAGGTCCTGAATGAGACACATATCTCCTTTACATGTAAATTACTGGGGATCTTCCTAGCATTTTGGGAGCTTGACCTAGAGGCCAAACTATAACCATTTGACCTTCTTACGGAAACAAGAGAAGTGTTACTACATTTTAGATCAGAGAAATTAACTAGACAAGTGGACAAATAGTTATAGATCTAATCCCCACGGTATATGGAAAGGAAACTTTGGAGGAAGTGAAGTTTCTGTGCTTCCAGAGGCTAGAGCCTTTTTTGAAGCACTGAAAAATTCAGGGAAGATTTGTTTCCTCAGATTGATTTATTAACAATTAAGATATTTGATATAATTTTTCATTGTGATTGTGGATCTGTCAATTTCTCCTTGTATCTTTGTGGCTGTGTTATTGGAGGCTTACGCATTTAAAATTATTATAAATCTTTAGAGAATTGTTTGAATTGTTTTCTTTATTTGTAATGTAGTAACCCTCTTTATCAGATAAGCTTTAAAAATCCTCCTGAAATAGGGATGCCTGGGTGGCTTAGTGGTTTAGTACCTGCCTTTGGCCCAGGGCATGATCCTGGTGTCCCAGAATCAAGTCCTGCAGCAGGCTCCCTGTGTGGACCCTGCTCCTCCCTCTGCCTATGTCTCTGCCTCTCTCTCTCTCTCTCTGTGTCTCTCATAAATAAATAAATAAAATCTTTAAAAAAATCCTCCTGAAATCGATCCAACAAGAGATGGTTGAGCATCAGCCTTCGGCTCAGGTCATGATCTCAGGGGCCCAGGATCAACTCCCTGCAGTGAGCCTGCTTCTCTCTCTGCCTGTGTGTCTGCCTCTCTCTGTGTCTCTATGAATAAATAAATAAAAGCTTTTAAAAAATTGTAAATATCCATGTACTCAACACTGAAGGATGTCAACATATAAAGTAAGTATTAACAGACATAAAGAAGGAAATTGATAGTAACACAATAATAGTAGGGAGGGGACTTTAACGTCCTACTTACTTTTTTTTTTTTTTGAAGCAAATAAACTTTTTTATTTCCACAACACAACCCCTCTTCCCTTTTCCCCAGGAACATAAATTGACCTCTACCATCAAAGTAGAGGACAAAAGCTGACAAGTGACAGAAGGCAAAGGGTTACTAGAAAAATATATTATACCCAAGGCTCTTCTGGGGATCCAAACCCCTGTCCCCAGGCTCCTGGTCAGGGCTCACCAAATGGAGAGAACTAAAGACATGAGGCTGAAAACTGACACAAGGAACTCCACTGAACAAAGGGGAAAGGAGCCTGGCAGTGAAAAAGACCTAAAGGAGTTGGGTGGGGTGAGCTTTATTCCTAGTTTGAGTGCTGGAAAAAAAGGAAGGGGGAGAAAATAATTTATTGGGTGTTACAATGGTATCTAGTTGGATAGATAGCCTAGAAATAAAATAAATAAGAAAACAGGGTCTTTGAATGACATGTTAGACTAGATGGACTTAGCAGATAAATACAGAACATCCAATCAAAACAACAGAAGCACATTGTTTTCAAGTGCCCATAGAACATTCTCCAGGATATATCACATATTAGGCCCCAAAATAAGTCTCAATAAATTTTAGAAGATTGAAATCATGTCATGCATCTTTTTTAACATAGTGGTATAAAACTAGAAATTATTTACAAGAAAAAAGTTGGAAAACACATAAACACACAGAGAGTAAGCAACATGCTACTAAAAAATTATTGGGTCACTAAAGAAATAAAAGAGGAAATAAAAAAATACAAGAAAACACATGAAAATGAAAACACAATGGTCCAAAATCTTTGGGATGTGGCAAAAGCACTTCTAAGAGGGAAATTTATAGGTATATACAAGAAAAATCTCAAACAATCCAATCCTATACCTAAAGGAAATAGACAAAGAAGTACAAACAAAGCTCAAAGTTAGCGAAAGGAAAGAAATAATAAAGATCAGAGCAGAAATAAATAAAAGAGACTTAAAAAATGGAAAAGAATGACACCAAGAACTCATTCTTTGAAAAGACAACAAATTTGACAAAATGTTAGCCAGACTCGTCAAGGAAAGAAAAGGACTGAAATAAATAAAATCAGAAATGGATGAAAAGTAATAACTGCAAGTATGAGATACAAAAGTTTAAAAGAGGGTCCACTTCTGGATTCTCTATTCTGTTCCATTGATCTATGTGTCTGTTTTTGTGCCAGTACCACACTGTCTTGATGACCACAGCTTTGTAGTACAACCTGAAATCTGGCATTGTGATGCCCCCAGATATGGTTTTCTTTTTTAAAATTCCCCTGGCTATTCGGGGTCTTTTCTGATTCCACACAAATCTTAAAATAATTTGTTCTAACTCCCTGAAGAAAGTCCATGGTATTTTGATAGGGATTGTATTAAATGTGTAAATTGCCCTGGGTAACATTGACATTTTCACAATATTAATTCTGCCAATCCATGAGCATGGAATATTTTTCCATCTCTTTGTGTCTTCCTCAATTTCTTTCAGAAGTGTTCTATAGTTTTTAGGGTATAGGTCTTTTACCTCTTTGGTTAGGTTTATTCCTAGGTATCTTATGCTTTTGGGTGCAATTGTAAATGGGATTGACTCCTGAATTTCTCTTTCTTCAGTCTCATTGTATAGAAATGCCACTGACTTCTGGACATTGATTTTGTATCCTGCCACGCTGCCAAATTGCTGTATGAGTTCTAGCAATCTTGGGGTGGAGGCTTTTGGGTTTTCTATGTAGAGTATCATGTCATTGGCGAAGAGGGAGAGTTTGACTTCTTCTTTGCCAATTTGAATGCCTTTAATGTCTTTTTGTTGTCTGATTGCTGAGGCTAGGACTTGCAGTACTACGTTGAATAGCAGTGGTGAGAGTGGACATCCCTGTCTTGTTCCTGATCTTAGGGGAAAGGCTCCCAGTGCTTCCCCATTGAGAATGATATTTGCTGTGGGCTTTTCGTAGATGGCTTTTGAGATGTTGAGGAATGTTCCCTCTATCCCTACACTCTGAAGAGTTTTGATCAGGAATGGATGCTGTATTTTGTCAAATGCTTTCTCTGCATCTAATGAGAGGATCATATGGTTCTTGGTTTTTCTCCTGCTGATATGATGAATCACATTGATTGTTTTACGAGTGTTGAACCAGCCTTGTGTCCCGGGAATAAATCCCACTTGGTCATGGTGAATAATTTTATTAATGTGTTGTTGGATCCTATTGGCTAGTATCTTGTTGAGAATTTTTGCATCCATGTTCATCAGGGATATTGGTCAGTAATTCTCCTTTTTGGTGAGGTCTTTGTCTGGTTTTGGAATTAAGGTGATGCTGGCCTCCCTGGAAGACATCTCTTCAATAAATGGTGCTGGGAAAATTGGACATCCACATGCAGAAGAATGAAACTAGACCACTTTCTTGCACCATACACAGAGATAAACTCAAAATGGATGAAAGATCTAAATGTGAGACAAGATTCCATCAAAATCCTAGAGGAGAACACAGGCAACACCCTTTTTGAACTCGGCCACAGTAACTTCTTACAAGATACATCCACAAAGGCAAAAGAAACAAAAGCAAAAATGAACTATTGGGACTTCATCAAGATAAGAAGCTTTTGCACAGCAAAGGATACAGTCAACAAAACTAAAAGACAACCTACAGAATGGGAGCAGATATTTGCAAATGACATGTCAGATAAAGGGCTAGTTTCCAAGATCTATAAAGAACTTATTAAACTCAACACCAAAGAAACAAACAATCCAATCATAAAATGGGCAAAAGACATGAAGAGAAATCTCACAGAGGAAGACATAGACATGGCCAACATGCACATGAGAAAATGCTCCGCATCACCTGCCATCAGGGAAATACAAATCAAAACCACAATGAGATCCCACCTCATGCCAGTGAGAATGGGGAAAATTAACAAGGTAGGAAACCACAAATGTTGGAGAGAATGCGGAGAAAAGGGAACCCTCTTACACTGTTGGTGGGAATGTGAAATGGTGCAGCCACTCTGGAAAACTGTGTGGAGGTTCCTCAAAGAGTTAAAAATGGACCTGCCCTATGACCAAGCAATTGCACTGTTGGGGATTTACCCCAAAGATACAGATGCAATGAAACGCCAGGACACCTGCACCCTGATGTTTCTAGCAGCAATGTCCACAGTAGCCAAACTGTGGAAGGAGCCTCGGTGTCCATCGAAAGATGAATGGATAAAGAAGATGTGGTTTATGTATACAATGGAATATTACTCAGCCATTAGAAATGACAAATACCCACCATTTGCTTCAACGTGGATGGAACTGGAGGGTATTATGCTGAATGAAATAAGTCAATCAGAGAAGGACAAACATTATATGTTCTCATTCATTTGAGGAATATAAATAATAGTGAAAGGGAATAGAAGGGAAGGGAGAAGAAATGGGTAGGAAATATCAGAAAGGGAGACAAAACATAAAGACTCCTAACTCTGGGAAACGAACTGGGGGTGGTGGAAGGGGAGGGTGGGGGTGGGGGTGACGGGCACTGAGGGGGGCACTTGACGGGATGAGCACTGGATGTTATTCTGTATGTTGGCAAATTGAACACCAATAAAAAATAAATTTATTATTAAAAAAAAGTTTAAAAGACTACAAGAAAAATTATATGCCAAAAAATTATACAACCTAGAAGAAATGGATAAATTTCTAGATATGTATAAGCTTCCAAAAATGAATTAGGAAGAAATAAAAAATCCGAACAGACCAATTTCTGGTAACAAAATTGAATCAGTAATCAAAAAGCTCCCCCAAAACAAAAGTCCAGGACCAGACGGCTTTACAGGTGAAGTCTACTAAACATTTAATAGTTTAATATTCTCAAACTATTCCAAAAATAGAAGGGGAAGGAAAGCTTCTAAATATATTCCACAAGGTGAGCATTATCCTGACAGCAAAGCCAAAGGAAATAAAAAAGAAGTAAACTACGGACCAACATCCCTAATGAACATGGGTCCAAAAAAACCCCTCAGTAATATATTAGCAAACCAAATTCAACAATACATTAAAAGGATATTCAACATGACCAAATAGGATTCATCCTGGGAATACAAGGATTAATATTTGTAAATCAATGAATGTGTACACCACATCAGTAAAACTAAGGATAAAGTCATCTGATCATCTTAATAGATGTAGAAAAAGTATTTGACAAAATTCAACATCCATTCATGATAAAAATTCTCAACAAAGTGAGTTTAGAAGGACCATACCTTAACATAACAAAGGCCATATATGGCAAACTCACAACTAACATTGTACTTAGTGGTGAAAAACTGAGAACTTTTTTTTCTAGGTTTAGGAATAAGACAAGGATGTCCACTTTCACCAGTTTTATTCAACACAGTATTGGAAATCCTAGTTGTAGCAATCAGATAAGAAAAAGAAATAAAAGGCATCCAAATTGTTAAGGAAAAAGTTTAACTGTCAGTATCTGCAGGTGACATGATACTATGCATAGAAAACCCTAAAGACTGCCAAAAATCTATTAGAAGTAGTAAATGAATAAGTTGCAGGTTATAAAGTTAATATACAGAAATCTGTTACTATTTATTTATTTATTTACCATGCAGGTGGGTGGGGGCCAGAGGGAGAGGGAGAGAATCTTGAGCACACTCCATGTGGAGCATGGAGCCCAATGCAGGGCTTGATTCCACAACCCTGAGATCATGACCTGAGCCAAAATCAATAGTCGGATGCTCAACTGATTGAGCCACCCAGGCAGAAATCTATTGCATTTCTATATATTGATAACAAAGTAGCAGAAAGAAAAATTAAATGAACAATTCCACTTACAGTTGTACCAAAAAGACCATAATACCCAGGGATAAATTAACCAAAGAAGTGAAAGACCTGATTTCAAAAATTATAAAACATTGATGAAAGAAATTGAAGATGACACAAACAAATGAAAAGACATACTGTGCTCATTAATTAGAAGAATTAATATTGTTAAGGTATCTACAGTAGAGCTTCAATGCAATCTGTATCAAAACACTAATAGTATTTTTCACAAAACTAAAGTGAATAATCCTAAAATTTGTGTGGGACTACCAAAGACCCCAAATAGACAAAGCAATCTTAAGAAAGAAGAACAAAGCTGGAAGTATCACAATCCCAGATTTCAAGGTATATTACAAAACTATAATAATCAAAACAGTATGGTACTGGCACTAAAACACATAGACCAACAGAACTTAATAGAAAGCCTGGAAATAAACCCATGCTTTATATAGTCAATTAATCTACAACAAAGGAAGCAAGAATGTATAATAGAGTAAAAACAGTCTCTTCAATAAATGGTGCTGGGAAAATTTGACAGCCACACACAAAATAATGAAACTGAATTACCTTCTTATACCATACACAAAAATAAATTCAAAATAAATTAAAGACCTACCTGTGAGACCCAAAACCATAAAACTCCTAGAAAAAATAAAGGCAGTTATTTCTTAAACATCAGTCTTGGGATCCTTGGATGGCTCAGTGGTTTAGCGCCTGCCTTTGGCCAAGGAGTGATCCTGGAGTCCTGGGGTCAAGTCCCACATCAGACTCCTGCATGGAGCCTGCTTCTCCCTCTGCCTGTGTCTCTGTCTCTCTCACTCTCTCTGTGTTTCTCATAAATAGATAAATAAAATCTTAAAACAAAAACCCAAAACATCAGTCTTAGCAGCATATTTATGGATATGTCTCCTCACAAGGAGACAAAAGCAAAAATAAACTTCTGGAACTACACTAAAATAAAAAGCTTTTGCACAGAAAAAGGAAACCATCAATAAAATGACAAGTCAATTTACTGAATGGGAGAAGTTATTTGCAAATGATATAAGGGGGATAGTAACCAGTAAGGGGTTAATTTCCAAAATACATAAAGAACTTATACAGCTCAACACCAAAAAATCAAGTAATCCAGTTTAAAAATGGGCAGAGGACATGGACAGACATTTTTTCCAAAGAAGATTCATGAAAGGATGCTCAACATCACTAATCACTAGGGAAATACAAATCAGAACCACAATGAGATATTACCTCTTTACAGTTAGAATGGCTAAAATAAAAAAGACAAGAAATAACAACCATTGGCAAGGATGTGGAGAAAAAGGAACCCACTGTTGGTGGGAATGTAATTTGGTGCAGCCACTGTGGAAGACCATATGAAGGTTCTGCAAAGAATTAAAAATAGAAAAATGATCCAGTAATTTCACTACTGGGGGATGCCTGAGTGGCTCGGTGGTCGAGTATTTGCCCTCTGCTCATGGCATGATCCTGGAGTCCTGGGATCGAGTCCCACATTGGGCTCTCTGCATGGAGCCTGCTTCTCCCTCTGCTATGTCTCCCTCTACTATGTCTCTGCCTCTCTCTCTCTCTCTCTCTCTGTCTCTCATGAATAAATAAATAAATAAATAAATAAATAAATAAATAAAATCTTTGAAAAAAAATTTCACTTCTGGGTATTTACCAACGAAAACACTAATTCAAAAAGATATATGAACCCGTGTGTTTATTGCAGGATTATTTACAACAGCCAAGATATGGAAGCAACCTAAGTGTCCACTGATAGTTGAATGGATAAAGAAGATGTGGTATACATAAACAATGAAATAATACTCAGCCATAAAAAAAAGAATGAGATCTTGCCATGTGGGAAACATGGATTGACCTAGAAGGTATTATGCTAAATGAAAGAAGTCAGACAAAGACAAATACCATATAATTTCACCTAAATGGAGAAACAAAACAAAACAAAACACCACAAAAAGCAGAAACTCACTCATAAATACATAAAAATGATGGTTGACAGAGAGGAGGGCATGGGGGGATGGGCAAAATGGGTGAAGGGGAATGGGATGTATTGGCTTGTAGTTACGGAATGAATAAACCAAGGGAGTAAAAGGCACAGCATAGGGAATACAGTTATATTGTAATAACAATGCATGGTGATAGATGGTACCTACACCTGTGGTAAGCATAGCATTGTATACAGAGTTAATTTTTTTTTTTTAAAGAGACATAAACAGAGGGAGAAGCAGGCTCCCTGCAGTGGGGCTGATATGGGACTCCATCCCAGGACCCCGGGATCACGACCTGAGCCAAAGGCAGATGCCCAACCACTGAGCCACTCAGGTGCCTCTATAGAGTTGTTAAATCCCTGTATTGTACACCTGAAACTAATGTAACATTGTGTGTTAACTATATTTCAATTAAAAAAATAAATTAAAGGCATCTGGATTAGTCAGTTAAGTACCTGCCTTTAGCCCAGAGTCCTGGGATTGAGCCCCACATCAGGCTTCCTGCTTAGCAGGGAGTCTGCTTCTTCTCGATGTTCTTGTGCTCTCCCCCCTCCCTCTCCTTCTCAAATAAAAGGGTAAAATCTTAAAAAAAAATAATTAATTAAAAAATAGACCTGAATTCCTGCTCTATCACACCTGTCTACATGTCATAGAGAGGGGTTCGTATAGTCTTTCATCCTTAATTTTCTCCTCATTACAATGGGAATAAATATTATCTAAAGTGAAAAAGAATCCATCTAAACACAATACTGAACATGAGGAACATAAATGAAAGGGAAGTTGATTTAATAATCAGAGAGAAAAGCATTAAAGCAAAAACATTATTAGGGATAATCTTTGTTTTCTAACCAGTGAATTTTGTTAAATTTATTGTTACTAGATATACCTGGATTCATAATCCTCTTCTAACTTTACACTATTTATCCTCTTTTTTACATGTTTCTTTTCTCCTTTCCTGCCTTTATTTATTGAATTTTAAAATTTGCTTTTTCCCATTTTTATGCTTTAGAGGATATGTGTTCTATTTCTACAATTTCAGTGCTTTCTCTTAAATATTTTTAACGTATGAATTTATGTCAAAATTATTACCTATACATTCTTCCTCATGATTACTGGAATTTAAAACACTTTAATTGATTACTCTCTCCAGTCTTCGAATATTAGTACTATCTAGGATTTTTACCCCAGCTTGTTTCCGTATCCCCCACTAATCATATGTTTTTTAAGGTTAATGTCTTTACCCCTCTACTTAATTAATTTCTTTGCCCATCGTTACTGTTTCCATCTCACTCTTTCTGATTCCAACGTCCTGTGGAAGCTCTTTTGTGAAGGGTCTATTGCAGATAAACTCTTAATCTCTGTCTCAGAGTGCCTTTCCTTAACACTCATCCTTGAGTTGTTATTTATTTGCATGTGGTGTCTGAGGCTGAGAAGTATTTTCTGCTGACTTCTGGTTTTTGTGAAGTGGCATTCTTTCCAGATAATCTGGTTGAATTTAAGGCTGTCCTTTTCTTTTGGCCTTTTGCAATTTTACTACAATGCCATTGTATCTTTTGATTTTCCTGTTTGGGATTTCTTTTGCTTCTTGAGCAGGAGAATTGTTGCTTCTCATTTTCATCTGTTTTATTTTTTAATTTGTTTATATTCCATTCTCTCCATTATTTCCCTCTGGAAATTCTACGAAGATATATATAGAATGTTGGGCCTTTTTGTGGTATGTAATGCCTCTTAATCCCTTTTATATTATTTTATATCAGCTGAGTTTCACCTGTTATTTAACTCATCCATTGAGTTTTTAATTTCAATCATTATATTTTTAATTCCCATGAATTTTATTTGGTTCCTTTATCAATCTGTCCAGTCCTTTTGTGACAACAGCTTTTCTCAAGAATTTATTTTTCTAAGCCTTTTATCATCTTAATGTTTTCATAATCACTTTCTGACAATTTGATTAAAGAAGCTATTCATTTTTTTTCTGTTGTGGCTCTTGGATTTTTTTCCCTCATGTGTTTTGTAATTTTTATTGAAAGCTCATTTTGGGAGGAGGGATTAATCTGTAGGAATCCTATAAGGCAGGGTTTGAGGATGTGTCTCTTTAGAGAGATGGTATTTATTTCAGTCAAATCTCCTAGAGTTACCACTAGGTTATTGGAAGCTCTTTGCACGTTAATATAAAATCCAGTTACAAATGTAATAAATTAAAATTTACCCCACAAATAATTAAAATTCAAATTCCAATCCACGTGATAGTGTTTGGTTATAAATTGAGAATATTTTTTTTTGTCCCAGGCTAAGTACCTTAGTTTTTTCCTCACCAATAGGTAGTAGTTGTGGTTTTAACCTCTCTGTTTAATGATCCAGGAGTTCTCTATTTCCCCCTTTCAAATTCTGTTTCTCTTTCTCTCTCTGATGCAGTTAGGACTTTTAGCTTTACACAGCCTGTAACTTATTCTGTCCTTCCATGGCCAGTGAAATATGAATCTGTTTGTCATGAAAAGCAGCAGCCATCCCCACTGTGCCCTTATCCAGAGCAACTATAGCATGAACACCTTACTATGAGTCTGGATTTACAAAGATTGTGGGCCTGGATATTTTCCTTACTTTCTTAAAAACTCAGGTACATTTTTATAAAAAAGTTTGTTTTAGAGAGTAGAAAAGTAGTCGTCAGGGCCTGTGGGGTAGGGAAAATAGGGAGAGGCTGGGAGAAAGGGTACAAACTTTCAGTTATACAATGTATAAGATCTGAGGATCTGATGTAAAACATGGTGATTATAGTTGATAATACTGTGCTGTATAATTGAAATTTGCTAAGAGAGTAGAACTTAAATGTTCTTGCCAAAAATAAAAAAGATAAATATGTGAGGTGATGGACGTATTAACACATTAATTAACCTTATTTAGCATTAATTAATTAGCTCTAATTAATGCCAATTAATGTGGATCCTTTCACTATCTATATGTACATCAAATAACTACAGTGTACACTTTAAATATCTTTTTAATTTTTTAATTTTTATTTTTTAAAAAAGATTTCATTTATTTGAGAGAGAGAGAGCACAAGCAGGCAGAGGAGAAACTGACTCCACACTGAGCATGGAGCCTGATATGGGACTTGATCCCAAGACTCTGGGATCATGACCTGAGCTGAAACCAAGAGTCAGACACTTAACTGACTGAGCCATCCAGGTGCCTAAATATCTTGAATTTTATATGTCAATTACAGCTCAATAAAGCTGACATTTAAAAATTTTTTTAAAGAAATCTTTAAAAGCTTTGTTTTAGCATTGACTCATATTTTGTATCAAGAGAATTTGCAGATCTTCTAGTCTACCATTTTTCCAGAAACAGAAGCCAAGATGGGTTTATTGACCTTTCCTAGGCATCCTTTAACTTTGAAAAAGAATCTAGTTGAGATTGGCAAGCAATCATTGAATGTCTCCTATGTAGCAGCTACTATTTAGGAAAATGATTCATTTGCTAGCAGAAAGCCAGTTGCAGTCAGAAAATAAATCTGCCTATCTTCCCCATCCTTCTGTGACTATCAGTTGCAAAGACCACATTGTATCAGAGGCATCATAAGATAAGTTCTAGTACTTTAGATAAAATTCCTATGTTCAGATAAAATTCCAGCACTTGAGCCCCAGCTGCTACCATATGGCTTACATTATCATCATTAACAACAAAAAAAGGTAGGTGGAAGAGTTGCACGTAAATTCACATAATTTTCAAAATTGTGTATTTCTCTTCTTTTGTTTAGATTTTCTACTACCTCACTTTAAGAGAATTAGTAATATGTGGTCAAGTTTGCCACTCCTGGATGTTGATGACACAAGCAAGCTCACTGTGGAACAGTGTAAGTAGACATGACTCAAAGTTATCTTCATTCTAGTTCTCAAAGGAGAACAGCCTGCTATAAAGCCAACTATGCTAGGGACTACTTTTTTCCCTGTTCCCCCAAGAGGACCACAAAAAAGTAGGTGCATTTGTTTCTCTTTTGTCCAGGCACTAGCTCAAAGGACAAGATAGAAAGATAATAATGTTATTTTTTTAAGAGATAGATTGTTAGTATTTCCTAATTTAAATGGCAGAAACAAATTGAATATTCTTTTTTGGTTGGAAACATATTGCCATTATATCTGAGTTAGACCTAATGTTGCCTAACTCAGGATGCCATGGACATAAATTGAGGAGATGCAAGTAAAGTGCTTACTGTGGAGCCTGGTGTGTAGATAGCACTCAATAAATATTAGCTCTTATTATTGGTTTGAAAAACATAAAGTAGCACAAAATATGGAATAATGGGGAAAAAACTGAGCATAAAATAGGGCTAAAATATACAACATGTAAACAAAACTTGAGTGTCTCTGCATGCACACAGACACACATACACTCTGGCAGTTTCTAAGATAGACTTCTAGGCTGGTTCCTCTACACTACTCTTGTCATTGTACCATTTTTATACTATTTTTTATACTATTCTTATAACCTAGAATTTCTCATTTCAATGAGACACTGGGGAGAGGTCTCAGCCAACAGCAAAAAATAGACATAAATTGTCCTTGATGTCTTTTCTGTTTCTTGGATGATACTTTAATCTCTGTAATCATTTATGCCATCAATCAGTGTTGCAGTGGCAACATTTTCCCAATCACCTAGTGTCCAGTAAATAGCTGACTTTACCACCTCTCCTTAATAGCTAATGACCGAGCAGTAATGACATCACATGCTCAGGCCTATGAATAGATGGCTGGAACCATTCCACATAAATTCTAAAACTTAGACAAAGAAACTAAGGAGCCAGTCCACTCATAAATCAAGTCAACATCTTGACATCCCATTCTTCGCTTTACTATTCCACTCTCACCTTGTGCATCAATGGCAAGAGGAAAATGTGCCTGTGTCTCAACTAACCCATCTTAGCCACCAAATTTAATATTCCTGTCTTAAGTTTATTTTTAATTTAAGGCAGTGATATCCAATCTTCAGAATACATCAGAAACATCTGAAGGGATTGTTAAAATAGACTACTCACTGCCAAATTTATCATTGGTTTAAAGTGATAAATATTTCTTATGTGACAGATTGGAAATATTACTTTTTGCTTTGGAAAACCTGTAAAAAATAAAAAAAATGAGCCCAAATGATCAGAAGGAGAAAGAATATGTACAATATTAAGATCAGGACATATCCTGCAGAAGCCTGGTGGGAAAAGCTAGTACTTTTGCTTCTTTTGCCCAAGATCTTACGAGGTAAAGTTGGAGAGAATATGAGCACATGTCAGTGAAGAACAAAGCCTGGGTAGGAAGTTAAGTTTCTTTATATTCAGCAAATCTCTCTCTCCACAATTATCCTTTATTTTCTATTAGTTTTACCTTCATTTGTGAGTGCTCAAGTGTGGCACAACTAGAACAAACATTTTAGCACAAAGAATAACTTTATTCAGAAGGCAGTGAGAAATTGGAAATTCAGGGGTGCCTGAGTGGCTCAGTTGGTTAAGTGTCTGCCTTTGGCTCAAGTCATGATCCTGGAGTCCCAGGATTGAGCCCCATGTTGGGCTCTGCTCAGCGGGGAGTCTGCTTCTCCCTCTCCTTCTGCTCCCCATGCCCACTTATTCTCTCTCTTAAATAAATAAAATATTTTTTAAAAAATGGAATTCATAAACTTAATCTTTTAGCTGAAGGACATTATTAATACTATAATATCAATGTTACTAATCAACTGGCCCTAGCCACTCGGAGTTTACATACATCTCATGTGATTAGCTAGGTACACTCAGGTCTCTTCCCCAGACCTCCCTTCTCCAAATTATGAGTTATGAGAGGGCTACTGTAAACCTCTCACTCTAAATTGTCTTCTCTGTAGTGAAGAACTTACCATACAGTCTCTGCTCATGATTAAAGAAGCAGGCACACGTTCCTTATGAACCCAGGATGGGTTCATTGACTGAGTGGGGGGAGGGAGGCAGGCAGCCTTGGGGCTCACCTGGAATGATGGCAGGGTAGCCAAGCCACTCCAACAACAATCAACTCTGTTGTGGGGAAGATGCAAGACTCCTGCCCTCCCAGCTGTCGACCTGGACTGGACATTTGGAATCTGTTTGTAATTAAACATGGGAATGACCATGAAAAAAAAAATCTGTTTGTAATTAAACTCCAGAATGAGCATGAACACAAAGAAATAAGTGAAAAAGAGATGTGATGAAGAAACCTGTTTCTTGATGCTTTAAAAATATAAAAAATTTTACATGCAAAAGATCTTTCTCATTTCTTAATGTCTTTTGTTTATCCTTTTTAGATTGATTTTTCCACAGTAAAAAATATAATCACAGATAAATATATAGTGTCTACTTTGCAAAGGTGGCGTCTAAATGTGCTGCGTTTGAATTTTCGTGGTTGTCTTCTCCGATCGAAAACCTTGAGATCTGTCAGTGAGTATGAGTATGTTTATTATAACTCTTTGTCTTGCTTTCCTATTTTTAATTAAACAAATATAAAGAAAAATATAAATAAAATAGAAACCAGTTACAGTCATAGGCCATAAGAATGCCAATTAAAAACATTTAAAATGCTTATAGTATAATCGGCTCTCACTGGACTGTATGCTCTGGGAGCTGGTCCTTTGTCCATTCTTTTTTTTTTTTTCTTCCTTTGTCCATTCTTGTTGACTACTTTTTTTTGCCTAGCATTTGTCTACCCATGTATCCTCAATTCATCTACCAAAAAAAAAATATATAGGAATATATTCTTGATTTAAAAATTCCAACAAGACAGTTAAACAAAAACCTCCCTTTATTTCCCTCAAACACATTTGCTTCTTCAAAGATACTCAATGTTACCAGTTTTCTGTTCTTCTAAAATACATTGACATGTATGTGACACAATTAAAAATTTTAACATGAAAGGAAATATTTTTTATATATTCTTTTATATCCTGGAAATATAGAACAACTAAATTATTATTTTTGAACAACTAAATTATTTTTAAATACTTAGAATCATTTTCCATACTATGGATGTAGCATAATTTACTTAACTTTCTTCCTCCTGATAGACATCGAGGTTATTTCCAATTTTTTCCAAACAGCTTTGGACTTTCATTGTGACATTTCTTTGACTGCCTTAGTCAGTCTGAGCTGCTACCATAAACTTTCATACACTGGGTGGCTTATAAAGAACAGAAACTTATTTCTCACAGTTCTGGAAGCTGGATGTCCCAGACCAGGATGATGCCAGCATAGTTCTAGAGAGGGCCCTCTTCTAGGTTATGTAGACTGTTGTCTGGAATCCTCACATGGCAGAGAGAGGGAGAGAGAGATCTCTGGGGTCCCTTGCATAAAGGCACAAATCCTATTCATGAGAGCTCCACTCTAATTACATCCTGAAGGCCCTATCTCCTAATGCCATCACGTTGGGAGGTAGGATTTCAGCCTCTGAATTTGGTGGTGGGAACACATCCAGTCCATTGCATTAACCCATATGTTGTTTAAGGTGCATTTTAAAATTTCCATATATCTGGAAATGAAAGAAAAAATATATTTTAAAAAGTACAACATGGATGAGTCTAGTGATATGTGAGTGAAAGTAAGTTGCAGAATGATATACATAATCTAATACCATCTGCATATAATTTTTCAGTGTGCAAAATAATAATATACTTAATACTTTGAAAGAATTTAAATAATGCATATTTAAAGGGACATACAGATATATAGCAAAATACAAAAAACATGCATGGGAATGAAAACTCCAAATCGAGATAATGGTTACCCCTGAGGGGGACAAAGTTGAATGAAGTAGGGAAAAGGTTCACAAAGAGTTAGTTCCTCCCTCTCTTCCTCCCTCCCTCCCTCTCATTCTTCCTTCCTACCTTCATTCCTTCCTTCCCTTTCCTTCCTCCCTTTCTTCCTTCTTTAAGAGAGGGAGAGAGAGGGTCAGGGGGAAGGGGCAGAGGGAGGAGAGAGTATCTTAAGCAGGCTCCACACCCAGTGGAGAGCCCAAAGAGGAGTTTGATCTCATGACCTTGAGATCATGACCTGGGCAGAAATCAAGAGTTGGATGCTTAACTGACTGAACCACCCAGGTGCTCCAGAGAGTTTCAACTGTACCTATAATTCTTTTTTTAATTGAAAAAGTAAAGAAAACATACCAAATGAGATAATTCTGACTGATTACTGATGCTGAAAAAAGCTATAGCTTTTATATTATGTTATTGTATTGATGACATATTAAAGTATCTTCTTGGTTTTAACAATTTGTCAGGTGATTCTTTTGGGTTTTCTAGGCAGATCATTTATTTCCATTCATTTATATTATTATATCTTTTCTTTTTTTTTAATCATAAAAGGGTGTTGAATTTTGTCAAATGCTTTTTCTGCATCAACGGAATTTTTTTCTTCATTCTATTAATATATTGTTATTACATTGAATGATTTTTGTATGTTGAACCATCTTTGCATTCCTGGGACCAATTTCACTTGTTCATGGTGTATAATCCTTATAATATGCTGCTGTATTTTCTTTGCTATTTTGTTAAGGATTTTTGCGTCTATATTTAAAAGGAATATTGGTCTGTAGTTTTCCTTTCTTGTGAGGTCTTTGGCTTCATTGTCAGAGTAATACTGGTTTCCCAGGATGAGTTAGGGGCTATTTTCTCCTTTTCTATATTTTGAAAGAGTTGGGGATTGGCGTTAATTATTCTTTAAGTGTTTGGTAGAATTTGCCAATGAAGGGCAGCTCTGGTGGCTCAGTGGTTTAGTGCTGCTTGCAGCCCCAGGGTGTGATCCTGGAGACCCGGGATTGAGTCCCACGTCGGGCTCCCTGCATGGAGTCTGCTTCTCCCTCTGCCTGTGTCTCTGCCTCCCTCACTCTGTGTGTGTCTCTATGAATAAATAAATAAAATCTTAAAAAAAAAAAAAAAGAATTTGCCAATGAAGCATCTGTCCTAGGTTTTTCTTTTTTGGAAGTGTCTTGATTGCTAATTCTTGTTATAAATCTATTCAGAGTTTATGTTTCTTCTTGAGTCAAGTTTGGTAGCTTGTGTGTTCCTAGGAATTTGCCAATTCCATGTAGGTAACTTAATTTGTTGAGGTGCAATTGTTCATAGTATTTTGTTATAATCCTTTTCATTCCTGTGAAGTGAATAGTAATGCATGCACTTTCATTTCTAATTTTAGAAATTTTAGTCTTCCCTCTTGATTTTCTTGATCAGTCTAGCTATAGGTTCGTTAATTTTTGTTGATCATTTCAAACAACCAACTTTTTAGTTCCTTTTTTATTGAAATAAAATATACATAAAAATTACTGTTTTAACCATCTTAAGTGTACAGTTCTGTAGCATTAAGTGGATTCACATTGTTGTGGGAACATCATCACCATCCACCTCCAGAACTTTTTTAAAAAAAGATTTTATCTATTTATTTGAGAGAGGAGAGAGCATGAGTAGGGGGAAAGGCAAAGGGAGAAGGACAAGTAGATTCCCTACTGAGCAGGGACCCCACCCCACCCCCAAAGCAGGGCTTGATCCCCGGTCCCTGAGATCATGACCTGAGCTGAAGCAAAATGCTTAACTGACTGAGCCACCCAGGTGCCCCCAGACTTTTTCAAAAAGTTTTTTTTTTTTTTTAGTTGCAAAACTGAAACTCTGAATCATTAAATATTAACTCCCCATTTCTTCCTACTTCCAACCCATGGCAACTACCATTTTACTTTCTCCCTCTATGGATTTGACTACCTTGTATAAGTGGACTCCTGAATATTTGCTCTTTTGAGCCTGATTCCTTTCACTTAGCATCATGTCTTTAAGTTTCACCCATGTGGCAGCTCAAATCTGAATATCCCTCCTTTTTAAGAGTGAAAAATACTCCATTAGATATGTACACCACATTTTGTTTATCTATTATTCAACCATCAGTGGACACAGGTTGCTTCCATTTTTTGTCTGTTGTGAAATAATACTGCTATGAACATGAGTGTTCAAACAGCAACTTTGATTTTTGTTGATTCTATTGTTTTTCTATTTTTTATTTTATCCCCACTCCAATCTTTATTAAACTGTTTGCATTAGATTTCTTTGCTTTTATTTTTTAGTTTCTTAAAGTGGAAGTTTAGGTTATTGATTTGAGGTCTGTATTCTTTTAAAATGTTGGCATTTACAGCTATAGCTTTCCCTAGATTTCCTTTAAAAAAAAAAACTGCTTCCACATAAATATTATTCCTGATGCCTAGGCACAAAGTCCACTGGGAAGTTTGGGATGGAGAGGAAATGGGCAACATGGAGCTGCAACTTGTATAGAGAATACAGAGAGGGCCAAAAAATGATCAATTCTGTACCATACAATGGCATATGTTCATTATATCAGATGATGATACATCTTATATATGTAATATATATTTCATATGTTGTATCAATACATAGATATATCTTAGATGGTTTATATTTTATCTGAGGTCCAAGAGAGGCAAAAATACTGCCTTAAGTTTTTGGTATCTTGTCGTCTACTTAAGAATATTTAGTATTTATCTGGGGCACCTAGGTGGGGTGACCAACTCTTGATTTCGCTTCAGGTCGTGAGATCAAGCCCAATGCTGGGCTCCACACTGGGTGTGGAACCTGCTTAAGATTTTCTCTCCCTCTCTGCCTCTGCCCCTCTTACCAGATAAACTAGTATTTATCTGGAAATGTAATTCTGTATTTCTTAGTACAAAAGTTTTTATCAAGGAAAAAATTAAACATGCAAGCTTAAGTAGACCTTGACTTTCTAAAGAAGTAAATGTAATGCCTAGCTCATCTTTTTGATATTTTAATTTACTAAAGGTTATTTAATGAAATCAGTTTTAATTCCAGCTACCCTGAGTATATCAAAGATAAAAACCCAATCTCAGTGATGTTTCAGCTTTTCAATATTTTTCCCCCCAGCTAGGGTTAGTCAATCTGTTGGTGTGTCTGGAATTACACACTTTTTTGGCAAGAAGTTTGGCTTTCTTATTGTTATATTTGAGGATAAATATTGGCTGATCATTTGAACTGCTTGACTGAATGGCCATAAGAGTTGTACAAAATCCTTGTCTGTAAAAACTTTGGAATAAAATTAAACTGTTATCTTAAAATGTTTAAAAGGAAGATGAAGGCAGGGGAGAAAAATGCTTGCTATAATACTGGGACAATTACGTGTGCAGAGTATATGCTAAGACACTGTGGCAAACATTCGGCAAGGGTACACAAGTGATTTCTAAGTTCAGGAGTTGTGTTGTTGTGCTTTAGTAAAACAACTTTGACTTGTGAACACCCCTGTAGTTGCATGTTTATGTTTCTAGAATTTATAAGATATAATATTGAAATCGTTTTGAACAGAATTGTGAATTCATCAGTCTCCCTGCCCCATTCATGTTGTTCTTATTCACTCTAGCATTGATATTGATACTGATTTTAGTCACAGATTCCATCTTCCCCTCCACTCACCAACACCCCACACATCCTGAAGAAGGAAGCCTCCATGTCTCATAGAATCTAGGCAAGCAGGTTTTCAGTACTGAATTGCTTCTATTTGCCAGAGCTGGAGAAACAGATTCCTCAGAAACAGATGTTAATTGATCTAGGGTGTAAGCTCCAGAAGTTGAATGGTTAGGCATTAGGTCAGAGATGACTCAGACTTAGGAATCAAGAGACCTCAGCTTGCAGTGAATCTTATTTACTTTGGAAAAATTAGGGACTTTGAGGACTAGTGGGAAAGTTAAAACAAACAAAGCTTGAGTATTTGGATAAATACTCAAATAATATTTGGATAAATACTCAAGTGACATTTAAACATGTATGACCAAATAGATAGATCTCCGGATTATCATGTTTTTGACTACCACAAAATATACTTATTTTTTAATCTCCTGACCTTCATCATCTATTGAACAGAAGGAAGGTCCAAAGGCAAGTTATTCAACCATCAAGAAATCGGCAGAAGAGGATGTACCTAACCGTTTACTCCATCATTGATCAACTCTGTTTCGCTGAAAGGCAGAAACTCTGATACAGAGAAGGGGCAAATCAATCCTAAGCTTTCAAAAATGTGCTTCAATTTTGGTCCTGGGAGATATTAGCAACTCTAACCTAACTTTTGGATGGTACGGATCAATTTCTATGGCAACGTGTTTTAGAGCTTTATTTCCAAATAGATCTCGTAGATGACACTGAATATAAAAAATCAACTAATAAAATCTTCAACTAGGCTCCAAAAATGGAACCAGAGAGTAGCTTGAGCCCTTTCTCTGAGTCTGATTTAATCTTCTCTCTTTTTCCAGAAGCCTTGTGTCCCCACTGTGTGCCTCAGTCTCCTACTGAGGTCCCATCCAGGTTTTTTCCACCATCAGACCTGAAATGGGTCCTGTGTCCTTAATATTTGACTCTTAAGTGTTCATGAACATTACGCTCTAGTAACAGATTTAACATCTGCCTTTAATACCTCAGTGAATAAGGCGAGGATTTCCATTAAGGCCCAGTATGTGCAAGTCTCTACCTCTAGTCCAAACCACTGGTAAAATGGGTAGAGTGGTTAGAGCCTCACAATCCAGAGTCATTTCCTGAACCACCAGCTCCAGCAATTTTTCCAGCTTCCCATTCTCTTGGTTTCCTACACATATTAATACAGATTTAAATGCCCTGGACCAAAGACTGTCTGCTGCCAACTGTCCTCATGGGTGTTTCTGGAGGAATAGGCTTAATTAACATTCTTGGTACCTGTTCCTCTCTTGGATCTGATTCTGCAAGTCCTGATGTGAGGCAGCCAAGGTCAATGGTGACGTTTAGAGTGCTCTGCAGCCCTCCACAGCAGGAAGGGCTGGGATGGACCTGAATGCTGCCTCTGCCACCTGCCAGCTCTATGACTTTGTCCAAGTTACCTAAACTCTAAGCCTTGGATTCTTCATCTAGAAAAGGGCAGGTAATATTACCTATCTCAGAGGGATCTTGGGAGAATTAGACAGAATATGTAAAGCTTTAAGCACAGCATCTGGCATCTAGTCGGTGCTTAAGAAATGCTCAGTACTATTTGTCATATGCCATCTTCTCTGCTTTGTTAAGTATCAAGTAAGACTAGTTGCTAAACTTCGTAGGAATATCTTGATATAAGAAATGAAAATGTATTCAACTCAGTGTGAAAGGGAAATTTCTATTAAAAGGAAAAAGTGGCATTTTAAACTATATATATATATATATATACTTCTCTCTTTAAAAATTTTTTCTGGGCAGCCCCGGTGGCTCAGCGGTTTAGCGCCACCTGCAGGCTAGGGCATGATCCTGGAGACCAGGGTTCGAGCCACTTCAGGCTTCTGGCATGGAGCCTGCTTCTCCCTCTGTCTGTGTCTCTGCCTCTCTCTCTCTCTCTGAATAAATAAATAAATAAATCTTTAAAAAAATAAAAATTTTTTCTAATAGTACAGCTCTCAGAACAGCTAACGGGGCTAGTCTCCAGGTGTTCCCACTTTTTTCTGCTGATCCGCTTCCCTAGGTGAGCTAATTTTAACTTGCAAAACCAAATCATGGGGCTCCTCTTGGACAACACCTCTTACTCAGTTGCTTTTGAGATCACTGCCTCCTGTTTGCTTCTTCCTCATCCCCAATCCTGATGCTGGATTCTACTTTCATCCTTTGCTTTATGGTTGGCATATTAGCTTAGCAGAAAGGGCCTGAGCCCTTCCTACTGGCAGGTGGCTGCCTAGTCTGAATTCTGTTCAAAAATCAGTGCTATTTCCACATTCTGTAGTGTTTATACCTCTTCATTGCTCATGTTTCACACCATCTACAACTTCTTCAGAGTCCCATCTTCTGGCCAGTGTCTAATATAATTTCCAGATTCTCTATTTATTTGCTTGTGACAATTCTTCAGGTCTAGCTTGACAGTTTTTTGCAAGAATCAGTGAAGAGTACTTGAGAATTTGGGTTTACCAGGACCTCATTTTGGGATGCACAGGAATCTGAAATGGAATTTTAGTCTATGTATAAGCTGACTTACTGAAAAAAAAAAAAAAAGTGGGAGGGGGCAGAGGGGAGAGAATGATATTTTATTATTACTAAGCATTCATGTTTTCATTTTGATCTTCAGGTATACACAAGCAGCTATCACAAAGCATATAAAAATAAATCAAGTTTTTTTTTAATTTTCAAAAAGCAGTAAAAACATTTATACAGGACATTATGAAATTCCAATGCCATCATTAGGACCCAACTTCCGCAGTTTACCAGTAAGGAATCATCACCAGACGCTGGTCTGCAAATAGGCAGGCAGGCAAGCAGGATGAAAGTTTTCCCTTGAGTGCTAGAATTTTCACAATAATAATACTAATAAGGGAACCTTCCTTTAGCCGAAAACCCTGCATAAATAGGCAACACAGTTAATCACAATGTAAACGTACGGCTTCCTGACACCAGTATAGCAAATACAAAACTAGTTGCACTCAGAACAATTTCTAAGTTATCCCACTATAGTGATTCTTACACGTTGCTTTTTTGTTGTATGATCTCTGTGTATTTTTTCCCACTCGTCATCTTCCGTATCCTGGTCAAATGTTTCAGGGTATGCCGGTAATTTGTCTTTGGGGCATTCTTCAAAGTAAGTGCGGATATATTTTCCCAGAAACCACCCTTTGTATTCTTCAGGCGTTTTACATTCCAGGCCATTATAGTGGACGTTGTAGTGGTGCTTTAGCCAGTAGTAGAGGTAGTGGATATTGTAGTCACATCTCCAAGGGTTATCTCCGAGCCATAAGAGTTTCAAAAAATACAAGTCTTCTAATACTCCATAGTCAAAGTTTTGTAGACTGTTGTTTGATAAATCTAACTCTTCTAAATGTGTGAGTCCTAAAAAAGCAGCTAGAAACAGAAAATCTTTGTTAATGAACTGAATAGCTGGGCTACATCCAACTGTATGGTGTACTATAAGGACAAGTACAAAAAAAATAAGAGACTAATTCTCCTGGTTGAAAATAAAGAAAAAGATTGTCCTCCTTTCCTTTAACGCAGAGCATTCACTTTGGAAAACTTGTAATTTTAAGTACTTTATACTCTCTTTGAAATGTATACATATCCTTTACAAGACTAACGAGGGCTTCTATCTAGAGCCAGGAATGACTTTCCCAAGGACTTGAAAGCCATCTTTGAAATGTAAACATCAAGGGAGATAGAAGCCCTATCTTCCAGTTTCTGTGGGACCCTATGGGCCTTGCTCCTAGTTGCAAAACTACCTCCTCATGTAACAATGGAATTTGTTTTCCTCTGGATAAAGCCAATTGGTCACCTCAATTACTAGATAAAGTTAGGACCACCATGTATGACAAATAATGCTGTCAGTTCTTTCAGTTGACTAGTTATTTACCATGTATGCATGTTTTCAGGGTAAATATGTATGGGATTGTCTGCTTGCTACATAAAAGAGTAAGATTTCTGTCTTTGTAATCTCTTAGAAGATTGCCTGTGATGTCCATCACATTCTGGTTTAATGCTTATTCAATAAGAAAAGTGGTTTTGTTTTGTTTTGTTTTTCTCTACTCCCTTTGTAGAGAGAATTTCTGTGTTGGGAAATTTTGGTTTTCATTATATTTTCCTAACAGTATACGTGTCTAAATGCAAAATTCTGCAGTATGTTTTTACTCACACAAGGCCTTTTCCTGGATTTAATTGGCTAGAATACAATATATCATTTGAAAAATCAGTTTTATGTTAGTTTTCTAAAAAATGTATTTGGGGCTCAAGTGCATTTTTTTAATACTCACTGCAAAGATGCCACAAAAAAGGCATGAATTAGGAAAATATTTCAAGTGTAAGATATAAGTGCATAAACAAGGAAAAAATGTGTATGGTGATGATGTGACAGTTCCTGGGATATGAGCAAACTCTGAAAATGCTTCAAAAACAGCCCCCCCCCCCCCCCCAGTTTATGGGGAGGGAATTATATTTCTTTACAGTCCAAAATGAAACAATTTTTATCAACATTTTGAAAACATCTGGTTGTGTTTTGGCAAGCTTTGGTAGCTGTCAGCTTTGAATCCATATGTATTTAATTCTGCTGGAGGGTGGGTAATTAACAAATGTCAAACATATAACATAAAAATAAGACAACAAAAACCTTTTTTATTTTCCTTTCCAGGAGTAGAAAAGAAATCTAAATCTAGATTATCCCTACTTCAGTTAATGTGAACTAACCCTGGAACTTATTGGTCAACCTTGATTTCAAATATTTTGTTTCTATTTCAAACATTTTCTCATTACTGTTTTAAAATACTCAGGGCATACAACAATGTCCTTATTTTGAATTTGGAAAATGTGCTCTAATACCAATACCATGAACCGTTTTTATATCATTTGTTTTCAGACAAAAGTCATAATTTCCCCTGAAAAGAATTCTATTTTGGTGCAAAAGCAATGGCTTAGGTTGGAGTGCTGAGATTGGGAAGGCGGCTGGGGAGGAGCAAAAGGTCAGCCCGTGTAATGACAGTTTTGAAGACACTGTATTTTTTCCCCTATTTGCTAACATTCTATGAACCAATGATCTCACAATTCACTTTCCTTAGAACAAGTCAGTCCTTTAGACTGAAAGCATGTGAAAACATTCCTAGATTTTATTTTGCAAGTGCTATTGTTTTTACTTAAATCATATGCATCCAAGTACTTGAAAAAGCTGGATTTCATTTGTTTCTTAGAGAAGATAAAACCCTTAATAGGGTGTCTTTTTTTTCTCTTCTGCAATGAAGTTTGGCATTTTAGGTGATTGTTATTTCACGCCTTTTAAAACCAGTAAATCTCATTGCATTTGGGTACCTGCCAGCATAAGTAGTTAACTAATTCTACTTGGGCACTGTTGCATCTCATTGGTCCTGAAATATAGAAGGTCTTTAATTTAATTTAATTTAATTTAATTTATTTATTAATTTTAATTTTAATTATTATTATTTTTTTAAAAATTAGTAGGCCCTATGCCCAATATGGGACTTGAACTCACAACACTGACATCCAGAGTCGCATGCTCTACCGACTGCACCAGTGGGGCATCCTGAAGGTCTCTTATTTTAAAACTTCTTTAGGTCATTTTGACTTATTAAAGAGCTGAGATAATTTTTTGTTGTTGTTCCAAAAGACATATCAAGAATGTGGTTGGCATTTGGTAGGTGCTCAACACATATTTGTTAATGTAGAAAATATTTTCTTGGGACTGAATTGAACAAAGGAGAAAGAAAATAATACTATTGCTGGTAACAAGAGTTCATCTCATGTGTCAGCAAGGAAAGCACACCAGGCAAACAAGTCTAAGAGGCCTTCAGGAGATCTCAAGGATAGTAAAGGAATCCTTGTAATTATGGGAATTTCATAATTGATGAGGGAAAAATACCACTAGAAATAAAACAAACCCATTTTGCACTATAGAAAGGATTTTTCAAATTGAATTAGCACTATGAAGGCATGTATGTTAAGTATGTTACAAATCTGATCAATATTGCAGTAATTCTCAGTTATTTCCAAATCCAGTGTGTTTCTTTAATGTACCACACTCATTTTCACCAGAGGCTTTGCTTATTACTAGCAAATGGGGAAAAGCTTTGAAGGATGAAAAAAAAATTAATCTGGATCTAGGATTAGATAAAATACATCTGGCTCTGGATTGAGCACATTTTATCTTAATTTATGAGCTTGGTGCTTAGCAGATTGTTCCAAGTTTACTTTATTACGTTTTTCAGTTTTATTTATTTATTTTTAGTAATCGCCACACCCAAATTGGGGCTTGAACTCACAACCCAAGATCGAGAGTTGCATACTTCACTAATGTGCTCCTCAAGGTTTTTTTATTCATTATTTATTTATTTTTTAATATTTTATTTATTTGAGAGAGAGAGAGAGAATGAGCGCAAGCAGGGAGAGGGGCAGGCCAAAAGGGAGAAGTGGACTCCCCACAGAGCAGGGACCCTGACACAGGGCTCGATCCCAGGGCCGGAGCCCAAGACAGAGGCTTAAGCAGCTAAGTCACCCAGGCACCCCATTCCCTCAAGTTTACTTTAAACAAGTTGTTAAAGTCTTGCCTTAAACAAGTTTGAACTTAATGGACAGCAAAGAAAATGCCAAATCTGAATTTCCTTTTAAAAATCACTATAGGGATCCCTGGGTGGCGCAGTGGTTTGGCGCCTGCCTTTGGCCCAGGGCGCGATCCTGGAGACCCGGGATCGAATCCCACGTCGGGCTCCGGTGCATGGAGCCTGCTTCTCCCTCTGCCTGTGTCTCTGCCTCTCTCTCTCTCTCTCTCTGTGACTATCATAAATAAATAAAAATTTAAAAATCACTATAATGTTCATTAACATATTACTGACCATGTATTCTTATTTTTAAAATCTATTCTACAAAACACTTTTATTTGGAACAACTGAATAACTTGCTTAGTAATATATAGTATTACATCCTTCATAAAGCAACATTTTGGTTAATATTTTTCTGAGTACCAAACAAGTTCTAATTTAGGCATGGTGTTTAAACCCTTTATTATTTAGGTTTTTTTTTTTTTAACTAAATTGCATTTACTACAAATATTGTCATAAGAAAAAAAATCAGAGCATCCCCATTACCCACTTAAAGGGCTATTCTGTGGAACTTACCAGGATCTATGAATTCAATGCCATTGCTGCTGAGGTTTAATTTTCTTAGCTCATGAACATCTTCGAACTCCTTGGGTCGAAGTTGGTTGATTTTATTGTATGACAAGTCAAGTTTAACAATATCTGGAGGGATGTTTTTCGGAACTTTCCTTAGCTCTGGAAAAATGAATAACATTCCGGTTATTGAGGTTTTCCCCTCTCCCCACATTCTCTGTCATTCTTCCACCTGTGGTAGAAGAGTTAGCTCTTAATGGGGAATGGGATTATCTAAAGCCAGAGAATGCTGGCGTGAACAAGACTTAGAAAGCCCGAATTCCACCAAAGCCCTGTGAACCAGGAGGTCACACTTAGAGGAACAGCCATCACTCTTTGCTGAGCTCTTCAGAGAAATGTCCTACAGGTGGCATCAAGAAATCAAGAGGACAGTAGGCACTGCGTCTTGGCCTGGTCATCATCAAGTGAGGCAGTGGGGCTCCCTCTTGGCTGTCCTTTTGAAGCACCTGGGAAGCTTTAGAAAAAAAATTAAAAACCTGAAAGGAAATGAAGCCAACCAAACTAGTCTATGTGTGTCCCCTTCCAATCCCTTCCCACCCACTCTACGGGTTTTCACTATTTAACTACTGCCTCTTTGTTGTATTTTCATTTCATCCCTCTTCTTCTGTTCCTTTTGGCAACAAAGAAGCTCAGGTCTCTCCACCCTAAAAAAGGAACAAAACGCTTTTGGCCTTAATGGTCCTCAAGCTGCTATCTTATTGCTCCTTTCCTTGGATGCTAAAATTTGAGAAAGTGTAGTCTTGACTTGCTCCTGCTTCCTCATCACCATATCCCCTGAATCCTTGTGATTTAGCTTATATTCCACCACTCCTAGATTACTGGATACCTCAGGAACAAAAATACTGGTATTACTGTTACTGCTTCTATAGAAAGAGGAGTCTGGGTTATTTTTCACAGGTTAATAGGAAATCAGGGTTCACCTAATTTGTCTTTAATATTTGTTTCTCTTTAAATCATGCTTTAAAAAGTTAAGTGTTTATTTTATATTTTAGCATAGGGATCCCTGGGTGGCGCAGCAGTTTGGCGCCTGCCTTTGGCCCAGGGCGCGATCCTGGAGACCCAGGATCGAATCCCACGTCGGGCTCCCGGTGCATGGAGCCTGCTTCTCCCTCTGCCTCTCTCTCTCTCTCTCTCTCTCTCTCTGTGTGACTATCATAAATAAATAAAAATTAAAAAAAAAAAAAGCTATTATATTTTAGCATAATATTTGTCCTTTCTCTTAATCTTTAGCAAAATATTCTGAGGTTTAATTTTATGTAGGGCAAGTGAAAACTGAAGAGACAGAAAACTATTTCTGCAAAAGAAAACTAGACACAATAAAATGTCTAGATTAATTGACACCCAAGAAATAGCATGGCCCAAAGGCTTTCTGAATAAAATTTGTTGAACTGAACTCTGTAGAGTAAAATAGGCTTATAAAAGGGGGTATCCATTTATCCATAATACCCTTTTTGGTACAGAATAATTGAATTGCTAAGAATTTCTTCAAAATAGTAAAAAAAAAAAAAAAAAAAAAAAAAAGTAAGAGAAAAAAAGGTCTGGTATTTAGGACTTCTTATCTCATAATATCTTTACTTCCATAAAGACCCAGGCTTATTTTTTCCCTCTCTTGACACTCAGAACCCGTGGTCTCACATGGAATGGTATTGGTAGTTCCTTCTTTAGTATCCTCATTATTGCTAAATTTGATTTCTCTCCTTGATGGGATCTCAGTATCTTGATATCTATGTGTAGGAACTGTTCTAGGTGTTCTAACAAGTATTAAGTGACAAGAACCCCATGGGCTAAGTACTATTATTATTTTCATTTTACCGATGAGGAAACTGGATACAATTTGCCCCAAGTCATAATCCTAGGATTTAAACACACATGCTGTAGCTTCAGAATATATACTTCCAACCACTATGCTCTGCTGCCTGTTTGTTCCTGGTACCTTTCTGCTTCACTCATGCTGTTCCATTTTCCTTAGAATCCTCAAGCCTGGCAAAGGGTAAAGTTGGAATGTGGGAGAACTGAGGTGGAGTCAATATATTGGGGTGGTCATGAAACTTTCCTAGCTCTATATTTAAAATGACATCACCCAGTTTTCTGTTGGGCAATAACATTAATACTACCTTTACCTGCTTTAGTATACATTTTACTGATTGCTTTCATTGTTGTCTCCTGCCCACCACAGAAGCTTCATGGTGGAGGCTTAGGACAATGCCTAATATACCCTAAATAAATAATGGTATGTGGCAGAGAGCTTCTGAAATGGCTCTCGGGTAGCCCAGGTGGCTCAGCAGTTTACCGCCGCCTTCAGCCCCGGGTATGATCCTGGAGACCCAGGATCAGATCCCATGTTGGGCTCCCTGTGTGGAGCCTGCTTCTCCTTCTGCCTGTGTCTTTGCGCCCCCCTCCCCCTCTCTGTGAGAATAAATAAATAAATCTTTAAAAAACAAAATAAAATAAAATGACTCTCAGTGCTCTTCCCTACTGATATGTATGTCCTTGTGTCAACCCCTCCCCTTGAGTATGGCCTAAATCTAGTGACTTGTTTCCACCAACAGAATTCAGCAAATGTGATGGGATGTCACATCCACAATTAGGTTACAAGAAATTATGACTTTTGTTTTGCCAGCAGACTCTTTTCTGCTGAGTTTGATGAAGTGAGCTGTCATGTCAGAGAGGCCTGTGAATTAAGGGTGGCTTCTGGGAAACAGCCAGCAAGGAACTCAGGCCCTCAATTCAACAACCCTTGAGGAACTGAATTCTGCCAATGGCCATATGAGCTTGGAAGAGGAGTCTTTCCCAGTTGAGCCTTCAGATGAGTCCACAGGCATGAGTCTTGCTCAATACACTGGTTGTGATATGGCCACAGGCATGAGTCTTGCTCAATACACTGGTTGTGATATGGCCCTGTGATAGATCTGGAAGCAGAGGACCCAGCTAAGCCATGTGTGGTTTCCTCACCCACAGAAACTGTGAGATAATAAATGTGTATTATTTCAAGCCACTCTGTTTTGGGGTGGCTCATCACAGTCAGCAACAGATAATATATTATAAATATATAATAAAAGCTCATTAAATGTTGAGTTTAATGATTTAAGAATACTAAGGATTCTTATAATAAAAATCCTTTTAAAATATGATCTGGGGCACCTGGGTGGCTCAATCAGTTAAGCATCTGCCTTTGGCTCAGGTAACGATCCCAGGGTCCTGGGATCAAGTCCCACATCTGGGTCCCTGCCGAGTGGGGAGCCTGCTTCTCCCTTTCCCTCTGCAGCTCCCCTCGTTTGTTCTCTCTCTGTCTCAGATAAATAAATTTTTTTAAAAATAAAAAATTAAAATAAAAAAATAAAATATGGAGTGATCTTATTTTTGTCCTTTGGTAAGTCATTGTTCTGTTTGGCCTAGAATTTTGTCTGCCAATATATTGAAAAGTGAAAGATTTTAAGACTTGAATGTATTATAATATTGCAATGGCATGGTAATCCTCCCTTGAGGATCATTAAGACCCTGACGGGAGAGTTATATTCTCTCTTGGGTCCTACATGTAAACAAGGAGGTGGAGATCCCAGCAATAATTAAAAACCATGGAGACAACTGAGGACAGTTCAAAGACATTAAATGTTTGGAATAATTATTGAAAATGTCTGTGTCATCTTTTTAGAGAGCTTTTAAGAGCGGAATAGAGTTTATTTCAAAATACCCAAGATCTCTTCTCTTTCTAGTTCCTCCACTGGTAGCTACCATATTGGTCTAAGCCACCATCAGCTCTTGTCTGGATTATCCTCCAAAGAGTCCTAAGCCCATGAGATACTGTCTAAACATAGATTATGTCATTTTCCCCGATGGCTTCCAATCCTCCACAGGGTAAAATCCTCCCGTTGTTCCCCTCGCACTATGAATAAAAGCTCAAGTCCTCATTAAGATCCAATGAAGCCATTAAGGACTTGCCACCACAGGCAGTATCTCCTAGGTTCTGGAAAGCAGGCTCTTTATCAGGACTTGTTTGCTGGGTTGGACGTGTGGTGGGTGACAGAGACCTCCCAAACAACCACTGTAGAACAAGCTGAAGTGGGTAAACCACAAATAAATGGGTAGAAAAAAAATGTTTATGAGAACTCCGGAAACCCAGTTTAAGCAGCGTGACAGGCCTGTGGATGCTGGAAAGGGACTGTGAATTGCAGAACCAACTTTGGCATTGTCAGCAGTAAAAATAGGGTAAAAATAGGATCCACAAGTAAAACCAGGAAATGTAACCCAGAGCCTTTACTGGTTTGGCTTAGAAAAACATGGAAAAATCTTACTTGTTATACTGATGAGTAAGAACAGTTCTTTAGTTCTTTTAGACTTCAATGAGAATCGCAAATATCAATGTTAAGTGTGTGTGTCTTTGATAAAGATTATATAAATACAAATTCCCTCAGGCCACAAGTCAAATTTGGTGCATAATGCCCCCATTTCTAGACCAGGCACCATGTAGTTATTTGCTGCTACTTAAGATTCTTGGTAAACACTCAAAAAAATGCCTCATTTACCTTTGACAAGCCTTATGACTCCCCAACCAAAACCTGCTGAGTTTGAGTGAACTGGAAACTTTTCTCCCTGGAAGTTCCCATTTAGTGGGCTATCTTAGTTGTCAGCAGTGTCAGAACTACTTTGAAGGCAAAGAGCCATAAATGACCCCAATTTTGCAAATAAAAACTTAATTATTGCTCAGACTAGCAGTGAAATTAACTTCAGAGACAACTGAGAGCAATTTACCTGCATAATTTTCCCTGGCCCTAATTCATTAGAAGTAAAATGAATCCTGAAAAATTGTAAATTATTCTGGTAAATATGAAGCTTAAATGTAGTTTTCAACTTTCACTTTCATGTATTTTTGGCAAATCCATTTACCTCAATATGGCATAAACATGCCTTTCAACTAAGGTTACATTTATTCCCTTTGAAAGACTAAGTTTTTTGGCCAAGTGCCTGTCCCCCAGTGAATAAAGCTACTATTTCTTTTTCTTGCTGTCCAATGTTTAAGGCAAAATCAGTGATCTTTGAGGTCTGTGTGGTCAAACTGGCACATATTGGGTACCCATCGTCTGCCAGCTGGGAAGGCACAACTCCTGAGTTAGGAGAATCTGTATTTGGGTTTCCTGTGTGTCTTCATGTACATGGTATATTGTACAGAGCCTAAGAGGAGAGTCAGTACTGGGAGAAAGCACCCAGAAAGCTTTTATACATTTTTCTTGGTTAACAGATATACCTAGAATCTTGAAACAAGATATGATATTGCATGGAGGTCAATGGCTTGGGGACTGCCTCTGTGACCTTAGAAGGGCAACTTAACTTCTGTGTACCTTAGTTCCCTCCTTTATGAGAATAACAGTGCTCTTTGAAGATTATGAAGAGTAAATTACATAATGCACATAAACTGCTATGTCTTAGGCACACGGAGCATTCAGTTGACGGCTCTTATTCACTAATGAGATCTACTCTTAATAGTAGGTTTTAGGCTTCTTTGGATTCTTTTTTTTTTTTTTAAAGTCTAGTTCATCTGTATTTTATTTTATTTATTTATTTTTTAAATTTTTATTTATTTATGATAGTCACAGAGAGAGAGAGAGAGAGAGAGGCAGAGACACAAGCAGAGGGAGAAGCAGGCTCCATGCACCGGGAGCCCGATGTGGGATTTGATCCCGGGTCTCCAGGATCGCGCCCTTGGGCCAAAGGCAGGCGCCAAACCACTGTGCCACCCAGGGATCCCAGGCTTCTTTGGATTCTACATAGTATCTAACATGTGGCACATAAACAAAAGTATCACTATACTTTGGCAGGGATTCTTCACATTTGACATTTGTTATTTATTTATAGAATGGAATAAGGAAAATTATAGTAGATTAAATTCAGATTGTCATACTTGAATTCAACCATGATTTTTAATTCTATGTATTTTTATTTCTAAAGGTTGTTTAAATTACTGCTTTCGCAAGAGAAGAAAGCACTTCCGTTATTTTATTTTATTTTTTAAAAGATTTTATTTATTTATTTATGAAAGACACAGAGAGAGAGAGAGAGAAAGCAAAGACACGGGCAGAGGGAGAAGCAGGCTCCATCCAGGGAGCCCGATGTGGGACTCAATCCTGAGAGTCCAGGATCACGCCCTGAGCTGAAGGCAGGCGCTAAACTGCTGAGCCACCCAGGGATCCCCAGCACTTCCATTATTATCATCAGTCTAAAGCATATGGCCCTGTACCAGGCACTTACCTGGGAGTAAGAGGTTTAAGAGATAAGACTTCTGGGAATTAACAATTCCAATTAACAATTAACAAGATTCCAATTAACAATTCCAATTAACAATTCACAAGATTAAACTTCTGGGAATCAACAATACACAATGATGAAAAATAAACAATCAACTGAATCAACAGATTTATATCAACCATAGTGAAAGCAATTTATATTGATATTTAAAGACAAAACTACCCTTCATTTTGTAATCTGAAAGGTCTGTTCTCTGATTTATGTAGTCATTATTGTTTGGAGGAACTTGAGTTGTCCTTTCATGGATGAGCCAGTGTTATTATAAAGTGCGTATGCCATGAAGCTTTATATTATTTCCAGTATATAAATGTATATTTTAAAACAAGGGACATTATCTGCCCCCCTAATTTATGGGACATATCTGGAAGTTGCATTTAGACAACAATAAGTTGAGGAAAGAAAAAAATTTAAATGTATCTGTTTTTATAAGCTGATGTTTGCCAAAAGAAAATGAGGCAAAAATATCATGGAAAATAAGAAAAGGCAGAAATAGCCTCATTGTGTAGGGAAATGGCAATAAAAGAGCAATAAAGAAGGGAAATGGCAATGAAAGAGCAATAAAGCCATAAAAGGAAGATATTTCCCTTCACATTATTTTTTTTAAAGTAGCCTCCACATCCAGGGTGGAGCCCAGGCTTGAGCTCACAACCCTGAGATCGAGAGGCAATGCCTAACCGACTGAGCCACCCAAGTGCCTCCATGTTATCTATTCTTAAATTACAGTGTAATTTAGCTGTAGGTCTTCAATTTTGTGTTAATGGCATTTTTTAAAGATTTTATTTATTTATTAATGAGAGACAGAGAGAGAAAGAGAGAGAGGCAGAGGGAGAAGCAGGCTCCCTGCATGGAGGGAGCACCTGTCTCCATGCAGGGAGCCTGACGTGGGGCTCAATCCCGGGTCTCCAGGATCAGGCCCTGGGCTGAAGGCAGCACTAAACCACTGAGCCACCCAGGCTGCCCTTAATGGCATTTTTCTTAATCAATGAACCTAACTGTAAGTATTTCCTCCTTATCACCTGACGTAGCAAGTGCAAATTAACTTTAGCTTGAGGAGAGAGCCTCTGTTGTATTCATGTAATTTTTCTTTTTTTTTTTTTCATGTAATTTTTCTAAATCAAGTCTAGGGCTAGTAGCTTTGTATTAGTTTCTTGAATATATAATTTAAGCTTCTAATCTAAGCATCCCAAATGCCCTCCTAATACAACATGCTCTTCAGCATGGGGCACTAAGTACTCAGTGCAACAGTGTCAGGGAAATTCTACCCAATCTGGCTGCGGAGAAATGGCATAAGCTGACTTATCTGGAATTCTTTGATGCTTCTACTGTTGAGGCATTTTTTTGGTTAAACATGATCAGATTAAGGAGGACGGCAAGATTAGGCAGTCCAAGGTTCAAATCTTAGCTTTGCTGTTTACCTTTCCATGTCACATGGCTGTGATGTGCTCTAACCAGGTCCCGCCTCTGGAGTCTGGGAGAGGGGGCAAGGCTTGGGCACTTCTTTGCTGATAAATGAACACATTTTCTCCTGGTTCAGGTTGCCTGCTGCTTCGGGCTCAACTAATTCCTGCCTATGGTTCCCCCAAAAGGAGCCAAAGTCTCTGGGTTGCTCTTAACCTTCTCTTTCTGTTCTTAAAGAAATGAAACAAAGCAAAACCTCCTAAGATAAGTGGAAGAAATAGCACCTTGCTCTGATGTGACCCTAATCCAATGACATCTAGCTTTAATTGAATATTACGTATAAGTCATCAATCCATGCAGAAATGCAGCAGACACTGTCCCACAGGACAGTTGTCCAGGGTGGATTAGCAGGTCCCAGACCACACTTTGAAAACGTCTTCACTAACCCATCAAGACCATTACTGAAAGTTCCCATTTTCTTATTTCATAAATTAACCCTGTATATGGAGACCCTGCACAGTATCGGAGCAAGACTGTGTGGGACATAAAACCCAGCAATGATTTTTCAGGAAGAAGTATTCTGGAAAGAGTTCATAATTCTTGGATTAAATACTTTCAGTTTAGTTCTTTCAATATTTTTTGGTTTTAATTTGGGAACAGGGAAGATACAAGATGTTAGCAAGCATGTATTAAAACCCTGACACCAATTCTTAGAAGTACAGACACTGGTGGTCACTACATCCCACCTTGCCTCTCTCTCGTGGTCCTGTCACCTGTCTCCATTTACACATGATCCTCCTTGAGGTAATTTCCCCACGGATGCATGCCATGTTTTTGCTTTCAGTCACATTATGCAGAGAGCATTTGGACCTGTTTTTATACCCCTTGTTTACCTAAATTCTATTACGCTGTGATATAAGAAAAGGAGATTCTTGACAGCCACAGCTGTTGATTAGCAAATTCAGAGTAGGACCCAAGGGGGCTGCCTTTCCTAAGCAACTCTACTGGCCCGCAATCACCAATCACTTGGAGTCTGAACCCTGGAAAAGCTTGGAGTAAATTCCATGGTCCCCGGGGAAAGATTTCTGGGGTAAGTTGCACCAGAAACCCCAGGCACATTGGGGTGTAAGATTCAGAGGTCATTTTTTTTTTTAAATCGCCCATGAAAATGAAAAACTAAGAAACTTACAGACCTTTCCGTTTGCAGTCCAGTGTTTGTATGGGAAACACGTAATTGTAGCAAAGAGAAGAGTCCACCTCGGGCTTGATGACTGGGGGCCTCCCGGACACTTGGGGTTTCGGGTCTAATTGTTCCCTCTCCTCTTCATCGCACAACTGTTCAGGTTTTATCTGCCTCAGTTTTTTGTTTTTTAGCTCATGTGGGCTTTCGCACTTGGCGTAGTTCCCCAAGTTCCGGTTTCTTGGGATCTGCAACATTGAAATTAGGGTCTCCATCTCACAACTGCAGTGCCAGGGGTTGTCGTAGAGGCGCAGGTAGCCCAGGAGAGGCGTGTGAAGGAACACCTCCTCCGTCAGGACTTGGAGGCGGTTGTGCTGCAGCAGCAGGGTGGTCAGTTTATTTAAACCAAAGAAGGCCTCGCTCTCAATCTTGGAGATCTCGTTCTGCTGCAGATCCAGGGTTTTCAGCCTCTTAAACCTGGAAAACATCTTGTCCTTCAATATGCGGATCTTGTTCCTGGCCAGCAGCATGTGCAGCAGATCCGGGGGCCAGTCGGGCAGCACGTAAACCAGTTTCCTCTCCTGACAGTCCAAGTACTTCTCGTGGAGGTACGTGTAGGCCTCGCAGGGGGGCCCCGAGCCCCTCCGGGCGCCCCCCGGGCTGGCCTTGCGGAGCTCCGCCGCCTCGCAGAGGCCGAGCAGCATCACCAGGGCGAGCGCGCGCATCCTGACATCCAGCTGGCCCCGGGCCTGCACGGACGGACCGACGGCTTCCTGGGCGCTCCGAGACCCCGCGCACGCGCACCGCAGTCCCTAGGCCGTGCGAGAAAACACTGTGAGCCTGGGGTGCCCCACCCTGAGCAGTCTCACAAACACATGCGCTTCCCTTACATTCGTACTGTACGGTGGTGTGATGGACGGCTGACGTCATGATGCATGACGGCATGTGACCTGATGACGTGGGTATGACATGATGATTCGACTTTTGCATATGTTGTGAGATGATCACCTCAATGAGTATATATACATAAAATATATATATATATTTATTTATATATAAAATATAAATATATTTATACATTTATAAATAAATAAATATATTTATATATTATATATTTTTTTTCTTTTTTTTTTTTCAAAGCAAAGACATTGCAATGAATAAAGGCCCAGCCTGAACGGTGCCCCCTCCCGCCCGCCTGCTTTGGTGGCTGCACCTTGGGGCCCTGGGTTGGATGGAAGCCTCTCCTGCTGGCTTCACTGTGTGACCTCAGCTACTTACCGAACGCCCTCTCCTGCATCTGTGAAGTGGGGCATGGATGCCTCGCAGGAAGCACTGCTGCCAGGAGGAGACAGGCTCAGGCGCCTGAGACTCTGCCCAGGGCGAGTCTAGGGGAAGCACCTGGCTGTGTTAGGGCTTAGCAGTAGGAAGAGTGAAACAGTGGATTCAAGAAGTTAAGGGGAGTCTTCTTACAATCTTGAGGTGTGCAAAAAAAAAAAAAAAAAAAAAAAAAAAGAAGTAGGTGTGCAATAGCTAGGTCCTCCCAAGCTTTTTTTTTTTTTTTCCCTGTACTATCTCCTCATTAACCAACCATATTCAATGTGAGATACAGAAATGCTGGAAGTATACTGCACCGGCCTTGTCAAATCTTGCACATGTTGGCTTGGGTGTCACCTTAGCAAAGCCTTCTCTGACCACTCTGTTTAAAGTGCATCTCTTCCCACTTGCTAGCCACTCTCTACCCCCTTTTTTTGTTTTATTTTGCTCCATGCTACTTATCACCATCCGTCAAAGTAGATATGTTACTTCTTTTGTTTGCTGTCAGTCTCCCCCAACTAGGATGTGAACTCCCCAAGGGCAGGGATTTTTGTCTGTTTTGTTCACTGCTGTATTTCTAGCATCTGTAGAATCTCTGGCACGTAGAGGGCTCTTGGTAAACATTTGTTGGATGCATGAATTACTGACTTTTATTCTATAAAAGTAATATCATCAATTTTGTTACGACATTGTTTTGAGACTCTCTTTTCTTCCTTCCTAAGTATTACTGATGACTTCTAAGATCTGCACATTGCAAAGAATTGTTTTCATTTTTAAATTCTGAAAGTGATTTTTGGTTTGCATTTATTACTTGGGACACAGTCCTAATTCTTGGCAAAGAAAGAAATGCTCAAACTTAATTTATAATTAATAACATTTCTGTTGTTATTATTGTGGAGCTAAGTGGTTATGAGCAGCAGATGTGTTTTCTGTTCATGGTAGCAGTGTGAATGCCAGGATCACCCCCTTGCCGGGAGTGTTCCTGCTTGATGGGGGTCTCCCCCACCGAGAATGACTTCCCTCCCTTTGCCTCAAGCATTCCTCCCCTTTACTGTTTTGTGTCCTCTCCCCTAGATACTTCTTTTCTGTCTCTGATTTGGAGTTTCACTTCCTATCAGTCTAGACCCAGGGTGCTGACTATATAACACTTGGCTCTCTAGCTCTTTGCATACATGTGTCATCTTTAGGTGCAAGACCATAAGTTGGGCAGTTGCCTCTGGTCCCAGAGTTAATCAGCCACTTGGCCTTTCTGATGCTCCGCTTCCCTGTCTGTAATTCACTGTAAATTGTGAATCGAATTTAAACAAATCATAAATATTTTGTTAATTATAATGCATGCTGAATTATTTATAATATGCATGCTGACGTATGAGGGGACGTTTGCTGATGCCTGTAACTTACTTTAAAATGCACACAAAATAAAATGGATCGAAGGGCAGATGTTATTAGGTGAATATGTGATAAAAGCAAATACAGTGGAATATAAATAAAATCTAGGTATATTCATTGTACAATTCTTCAAGTCTTTCAACTTTTCTGTTTGAAATTTTTATAATAAAATGATAAAAGAAGACAAAAATGAAAAAATGAACAAAAAGTCATGCCACAAAAAAAGCAGGTTGGTTTTCCTCCCAGCTGAAAGCTCTAAATATATACTATTTTCCCCAAAGTAGTGTTTTCCTTTTTTCCCCCCTTTCTTCTGTAATCCTTAAATGATAATAAACATGTGTATAAATTTTAATTTTAAAGCCAAAAGAAATCGGTTTTCTGGGAAAAGAAGCATATACTTAGAACAAGTTACTTGCCAAGGTTTTTGTTTATTTTCTAATGAATACATTGCATTGAATGTAGGAAGAAAAATTTTAAGTTTAAACATTTGCACTATGTTGTTTAGTGATGTTTAACCTGTTTGATTTAGGCCTCTGTAGAAATCTGCAAGAGCTGAATGTCTCTGACTGCCCAACACTCACAGTGAGTATATGAAACTTATTTTACTGTTATTTATATAGATTCAGACTTGCTATATTGGAGTGCCAATACACAGAGATTTTGCCAGAATACATGCCTGTGAGCTCATTTAGGATCAAATGTGTAAAAAAGCAAAGTATGTTAAACATTGGCAAGAAATTTTATCCCGTTTGTATAATGCTATTATTAATCCTGTAGCTATATGCCCAAGGTTGGAGTCCCTAGAAGATGGAAACTATTCAAGAATTACACAAAAATGAACTATATTTACATTTAAGGCCATATGTTTGTGAGACAGAAAAAAACAGGGTCCCAGTAGAAACAACAGGCTCATTTTAATGGTCTTTATGGCTATCAATTGTGTGCCAATAAAGGTGGAAATGTAACCCTGGGCAGCTCCTTCCTGCTCTCTGTCTCCAGGCTTTTCTTTTACTTCCAATCTATCTTCCACCCTGTGAGCACATACATTTTCTTTTCTTTTCTTTTTTCTGATTTTTTAAAATTTAAATTCAATTTGCGAACATATAGCACATGTACTTTCTAAAAGGCAGATCTGATCATTTCACTCCCATTTTCTGTCATTTATACACACATTTGTCATCTACACTATTCAATAAAGTCAAAGCTCTTTAACGTTACAGTATCTTGGAGACCCTCTGGTTTTGCCTCTGCCTCCTTTTCCACCCTCCTCTTGCTTCAATTCCTGCACACACATTAAGTAAGTTTCAGCAACCACACAGTCAACACTTTCTTTGCTGCATGAGCCAAGCTACTCCTTGCTTTTTGCTCAGACTGAGTTCCTCGCATGGAATCCCTTTTTGCTTTGTCCTCAGGTGTTGCTTTCTTCTTTGTCAGGCTTTAAGGCTTACTTTAGGTACTACCTCCTTTATCAAGACAGTTCTGACACCCAGGGCTGGGTTTGTTGCTGCCCCTCTGGGTTCCTATAATAATTAGTCCTAATCACACCATTTATGCCTCCTCCATTCGCCCAAGATGCCCAAAGGGCAGGAGATGTGTCTTATTATCTGTGGTAGTCATAACACATTGCACAGACCTTGGCACATAGTAAATACTCTGTAATATTTGTTTAATGAATGAAATTGTGTGGAGATACTGAGTAGGTAATGAATCACATGGCCTAGAACTTGAGATTCCATCTTGGGTTGATGTGTCTGTATTCTTAATTAACATTACAGAAGTGAATATGATCAACCTAGAGAGAGAAAGAACGTATGTAAAGAGAATTTAGGATTGGACCTTGCAGATTGCTGACTTTTAGAAGTAGGCAGAGGAGAAGAGATAAAGAAGAATCGTAAGAGAGAACAGTAAGAGAAGTAGGGTGAAAACAGAAGAGTCTGACTGTGTCACGCTCTTCAAACTCCAGCATGGCACACACACACCTCCCAGCATCATCATTATAGTTCTTTCAAGCTTCTGTTGAATTCTGTGGGTATTTTTAGTACCTACTACATTAAAGATATGTTTATCTTTATGTATAAAGATATATAGGGAATTTATATGCTATAAAATACAAGTGTTAGAGGCAATTTAAAGTGAATCAAGTTTTAGTTCCTGCCCTCAAGGGGCTTCAGTTCTGCCCCTGAATAAAAGATCATAGTCTTTAAATTTGGCTTCCTAATAGGGAAGTCAAAACAATGCCATCTGCACTGAATTTGTGAACATCAAAGTCTTTTCCAATTTTGGAGTCTAATACTATACAGGGCTGATAATTTTATCCAGCTACATTTTACTATTGTCTTTCTCTTTGAAGCATAGACTGGGAGACAGGCTTACATTTAAGGAGTTGAGAAACGTTCATTCAAAAAGCTGGCCTTATGAATATATTATTTTCTAAGAAGCTTGCCTTATGAATATATTACATTCAGAAAGATTTGGTGCATTGTGGACAAATTCAACCGTTTTGCAGTGAAGACATGCAAACAGTTTTTGCATTTATGAGCTCAAGCATTTGGGGATTGAACCCTGAGTTTTTTTTAAATGCTGAGAATAGGATTCATCTGATGTTTCTTGGATTCCAAGCTCCTCCAGACAGGAAAATGCAGTGAATGGTTTGCTTCCTTATCTTAAAGGAAAAATCAGATTCCTCTATGGTGCATAAAACACACTTCCTCTTCCTGGCCCCACATTTTCACCTTCTCTGTGGCTAGCTCCCTAAGGGTAGATAAACCAGCTTTCTATCCTCTCTTTGCCCATCTCATTTGCATTTTTGCCAGTCTTTCAATAGGTGCACAATCACTTTGATATTTGATTGGCACCATGAACATTTTTGAAGACAGATTTTGTTTATATTAAACTGCAATGCCACTCATTATGATTCTTCTCCCCATTCCTTCTGGGAAAATTGTACTGTATACTTTTAAAAAATCTATCCACATATACCTAAATCTTGCATTTTAGTGGTGGAGTATCTAGAAAAATTGCCGGCAGCTTGAAGGCAGTGGCAAGAATCCAGTGTTTGTTGAAGCCCTGTATGTGCACTCATGTGGTGTCAGCACCCAGAACCTTTCCTATAGCAGAACTACCGCTTTTGCAACTGCAGGATTTTGTTATTGTAATATCCTTGGCTTCGGGAAATAGGAATAGAATGTTAAACATTGATGATCCTGCTGAAAATAAACCTTTGCCATCCTTAGTGGTGTTGGAGGGAGCCATATTGAACACGCACAATTCTTTCCTAAACCATATCCCCTCGCCAAGTGACAATTTGCCTCTTCCTGCAATGGCCTATTCTTTCCAGGACGGATGTGCTACAAATATTTAAAACTAGCTGACCTCATTGGTGTTCCTGGGGAGACTCATCAGCTATCATTAAATAAATAAAAACCTGCTGCTACTTACTCATACTGGAACGTCTTATAAATAGTTACCCAGATGAGAAGCAGCTCCACCACAATCAAAGCTTGCAATTTATCTGGTCTTATAAATGTCAATTTAGGGCTCAGGCTTGAAATGACTGTTGTTTCCCTGTCTCCTGTCACAGTCACTGTTCTCTTGTACCTCAGTTTCAACTCCCTGGGGAAGGGTTGCTTGAATCTTTGAAAGTCTCACCCACAACACCCTCAACACTGAAATTCAGGCTCAACATGTGTGTAGCCTATATCTTACTTCAGACCATCTCAAGTAAATTTGTTGAGAATCTGTTTAGCTGTTGTAATATACTAACTAATAGGACCACAGAAACTTCATTACACCCATTCCCCCCCATTTCTATAAATATATATGTGTAAATATTGAATCACTTTTAATGAAGTCCAGTTGAGAGCATTTACTATTCCTGTCTTCAGAATGATTTTAGCAAGTTTAAAAATAGATCAGGTTTTGGGGTGCCTGGGTGGCTCGGTTGTTTAAGCATCTGCCTTTGGCTCAGGTCATGGTCCTGGGATAGAGACCCACATCAGGTTCCCTGATCAGTGTGGAGTCGGCTTCTCCCTCCCCCTCTGCCTCTCCCCTCACCTGTCTCTGTCTCTCAAATAAATAAATAAATAAATAAATAAATAAATAAATAAATAAAATCTTTAAAAATGGATTAGGTTTTAATCACTTTTATGCATCTGAGGAGCCAGGAGTGTTTGACACTTCGAAACTTGGGCTCAAATTTTCTGTCAGAGGTGAACTTGCAAGGGTTCAAATTTGAACGAAGTGACATTGTGATGGAATGGGACTTTATCTCCAAAGAAAAGGAAGGGGAGAGAGTAATGAAGCTTCAAACAAAACCATCACCTTCTGTTTAGTTTGATTTACAATTAATAACAAAGAATATGAAGAGACCAAGGCTTGCATATACTTTTTGGGAGCAGGGAGAGAGATAATAGGGAAATAACAAAGCCTGTTAGACTTTGATAAGATTCTTCCCTCTGTTTCTATGCAGGATGAATCAATGAGATACATCTCTGAGGGCTGTGCTGGAGTCCTGTACCTCAATCTGTCCAACACGACTATCACCAATAGGACGATGCGACTCCTGCCAAGGTAATTCTTGTGTTATCTGTATTGCCCTGAAAACACTTATGCTCCTCTAGGCTCTGGCTTGCTCTAGCATTCCCCAAAGGCAGCGTTCCTCTTGCCAACACCCCACCACCGTGGTAACAGGACCGCTGCTGTCAAGTCCCCAAGCTAGTGCCTATTCTCTCCCTCCTGGGTAGACCTGGGTTAAATAACTGGTCCTCTCCTTGGTCAGCGTTTTTGTGTCACTCTTGGAGCCAAGTGCCCAGTAGCTTGAATTAGGCTACTGCCTGTCTCTTTCTGGTCCTCCTTCCTGGGCAGGGGAGCCTGGCTCTTAAATTCTAGTCCCATGTCTGGATCCTTGACAATGGAACCCCAGTGTCTTCCCTCCTTGGACCCTGAGCACTGCAGTCCCACATTCCCTGTGGCCATGCTCTGGTTAACCCGTCGTGCTCTGGATCTCCACCACCTCCAGGAAACCTGATACTGATTGTTTTTTGATTTATGGACTGTTGACAATCCTGAACACAAATGTTGCTTTTCCTCAGCCAGTGCTTCTTTGAGGGAGAAGGGACAGAAGAATACAAGACATCACCAAAAGTTGACAGAGTATTTATATTTATGTCATTCAACTACCACTTATTTTCACCAAGGAAATATGAATCAGGAAGAGTGGATAATCATGTTAGGAGAGATTAAAAACATTTTACAAACTATTGTGAAAAAATGAACCATTTTTGAGATTCTAACTTTCTGGGATCCTTTGAAAAATGACAGCAAAGCATTTGGAAAAGCTAGAGAAAATTCTATGTGGCAGTTCTCCTTATCTTCTGTCTCTAATTGGTTTTCTGAAAATGTGCCAGCCTAAAAAAAGTGGTAACATATTTTCTGTTTATCCCATTAATTGAATTTCCACTTGTAGTCAAATCTATCAAAACTTCCTTTAAAGTTTCTGATACTTTTAAACATAAAAATTTTTAAACACCTTCCAGGTGTTTGATGGCACTTATTTTTTTTTCTTGTATGATTTGTTTTTACTTAAATCTATAATCAATCTAGAATTTATTTTGGTAGATAAATGAAGCAAAGATCTAACAGGGTTCATCAAACTATGACTCGTGTGGTCCAAAGCCTGACTTAGGGCAGTCCATGAGCTAAGGATATGTTTTACACTTTCAGAGTTGTTAAATAAATAATCAATTACTCCAGCATCATTTATTGAATAAACCTTTTCTCAAGTGATGTGTGATACCTCCTTATATATCTAAGATTCTTATATAGGCAGTAAATGCTCAAAACTCATCACTTTCTAATATTGTCTACACATTACTCTCACCTGTGTTCTGGAGGTTATGTATGTGCATTGAATCTGTCTGTGAAAATACTACATAATAGTTTGCTACTGTGCATCTCTTCCCAACTCCGTGTTCAGTAACCTCTTATTGGTAGCTTGGAATCAGCCACCAGTCAGAAGTATTCTACACCCTGGGAAGTAGCAGACAATACAAATTAGGGCTTGACTTATTTTTTTGTTGATTGTTTAGACTTGAGCAAATGATGGAGAAAAATAATAAAGCAGATTAAATTTAAAAGTTCATCGTGTTTGGGGTGCTTGTGTGGCTCAGTCAGTTAAGCATCTGCCTTCAACTCACATCATGATGCCAGGGGGTTGGGGTGGAGCTCGATCCCATGACCCTGAGATCATGACCTGAGCTGAAATCAAGAGTTGGACGCTTAACCAACTGAGCCACCCATCTGCCTCCTGTACCCCTGTATTTCTAATCTTTATGTTGGTGTATTTTAGATTTGCCTTTTATATGAAGCATATAGCTAACTTGTATTTTAAAATGTTTCATTCTGCCTTTTTTTTTTTTTTGAGTCATTCTGCCTTTTTAAGAGCATAGTTTAGAAGATTAGTATTTCCTTCCAAGTGGAGTGTTATGGTCTTATTTTTATCATCTTTTTGATTTTTCTGTTGCTGTAGTCCTTGTTTCCACCTTTTGCTACATAAACTATGCTGTTGACTTTTATAGTCTTAAGGTATTCAGAGGTATGTGCATATGCTGTTCTGTATTCCAATCAGTGGCTATTTGTATGGTTTTTTAAAATATGCTTTTACTATGTGTTTCTCCAGTTATCAAAATCATGATGGAACAACGATTTCATATTTTCATATTTGTGATGATGCTTATGATTATGTAGTACTGACTCTAGTTTCGTCATTCATTGATGGTCCATTTGTTCCACAATTTCCTTATTCTTTAAATCTGATTTTTTCCAATGGTGACTGTAAATATAGTTTTAAAAACTTTTATTCAAAAGATAAACAAGTGTTAGATTTTAGGCCCTTGTTTTCTGAAAATTACTTTCTTTTGTCTTGGAGGGTGAACAACAACTCCTCTTGGTATGTAGTTCTTGAATCATGTCCTTTACTTTCTTCTTAAAATCCTACAAATATTGCCCCTTAATCTTTGATATCTCAGGTTAAAGAGAAGGGTAAAGCTTGATTTTTTTTTTCCTTTGTTGGTAACGTTTTTTTTCTGCCACTATGCTTACAGGAATTTCCTTTTTTACAAAGGAATTAAAAACATTTTCCAAGTTTAATTGTATCATTTTACTTTTTTTTTTTAAATTTTTATTTATTTATGATAGTCACAGAGAGAGAGAGAGAGAGGCAGAGACATAGGCAGAGGGAGAAGCAGGCTCCATGCACCGGGAGCCTGATGTGGGATTCGATCCTGGGTCTCCAGGATCATGCCCTAGGCCAAAGGCAGGCGCCAAACCACTGCGCCACCCGGGGATCCCTAATTGTATCATTTTAATTAACTTTCCTGGAACATGTAAATGTTTTGAACATTAAAACTGAAACCCTAAAAAAAAAAAAAATAAAAAAAAAAAAATAAAACTGAAACCCTTTATCAGCCAAGGAAGGTATTTTTCTTTTTAATGCTTCTATTCCATTTGTTCAGGTGCTATCTTAAGAATTCTCTTTTATTTGTAGGTTGAATTTTTATTCCTGTCTTTCAAAGGTGCCAGCATCGCTCTTGCCATTTTTTCTCTGTATACATTTTCTCAGCATACTACATTATATCAGTAGTTCTCAAAGTGTGTTCCAAGGATACCTGTATTCCAGTAATTGTTTAATAACTAGTTTATGTAGGGGTTAAGGATATGTTCTGATTTGTAGGATTTACTGATTTCTGTGATGTAAAATACTACCACCATGATCAATTTTAATATACCAACATGATGTCATTGTATGTGGAGTTGGGAGTTGGCTCTCAGGGGCTGGTGCAAGCCAGCTCCAGTGACACCACTGTGGAGGGCCCTGACCCTCTCAGGAATTCTAGAAGGCTCTCTAGTCCTCCAATATAGAATATTAATCAGTACTTTTCTTTAGGCATTCCATATTGAGATATATATGTGTATGAGTATATGTGCATGTATGAATGTATGTGTATATGTATATATAGAAACACAAAGAGAGAGAGAACATACATGTTTTTGTGTGTGGAGAGAGAGAGAATACATTACAAAATCCATTAAATCCATATGTGAAAATCTGAACTTACAAAGTAGATGATTTGGGATATTGTACTTTGAGATAATCTTTTCTCCTAGGAAATTTAAAATAATAGTACAACCATGCAATTTTTTTTAGTTTTTTAGGGCCATTTATTGTACAAATGAAGCTGTACCATTTGTGGGCAACAGTTAGAAAAACAGGACCCAAAATGAGAATTTTGTTTTAATTTTAACTCTAGTTCTTGGAATTGAGAGAACATCCAGGGTAAATGCACTGGGTATTAATGATTTTTGTCATATGAAAAAATATTCACTGACTTTCTTATCTATGATAAAAATACATTTCATAATGGTTCTCTATTTTTGCTCTGTTTTCCATTGTTTCAAATATGCTTGGGTATGCAAAAGTGTTCTTTATACTATAAATAACTGGAGAAATGTTGTTTGTGCTGTTGTCATTCTCTCTCCAGTGCCTTTAGCATTTTTTTCCAAAGAAATCACTTACCAGAAGAAAAATATAATTTGTTTGCCCATCGTGAAAACATTGATTTGCCAGCATCTTATTTGAACATTTTCCCTCACTTCCTTGGGGACTTACTGAGTTTTCTAAAGTTGAAAATGAGGGCTGCTCCTAGCTCATACCCATTCCAGGACATTTTTACTTCTAAATATTTCCTGAATCAAACCCTTTCCATTCATTCTACAACCTAGGTGGCACTCTCAGCACTTCTTTTGCCATAGCGTCCTGACGGTTTACTCTTGGTCTCTCTTCAATCTATTTTGCCTCATGCGGTAAGTATCATCTTGAACAACAGTCTTGTCTTTGATGACATGCTTAAGGTCTAGACTCTTCCCTTGCCATCCCCAACATTATCTGATCAATCCTACCTGCCCAGAATTCCCAAGGGAGGCCCTTAACTCTGGTCATCAGATTGCTGCATGCTTCTCATTTTCTACAGCTGGAATGCTTTTCTCCTCCTCTCTGCTACACCATTGCCTTTACATCTCAAGTCATACTATCTTACCAGAATTCCACAATGATTTCTCCTTTTCCTGAATCCTAATAGCAACAACTTATTCACCATGTATTGATCAGTTACTGTGTGTGAGACATTCTGGGCATACAGGAGTGAATAAAACTATTATGATCTTTGCTCCTTAATGGAGCTTCATGTGTTATGGTGACACGGTGTTCCATTATTTTTCATACTGACCCTTCAAATGGCTTGGAGACTTATTCATAGTCTTATCAGTAACCATCAGAGTGAGGCAGACACAGTAAGCTATTGCCTTGACTGGACATCCTCAAGATCTACCCTATGAATAAGATTGAAACACTGCATTTGGATTTCTGCAGAAATTCTATTATGCAAAACTGCCTTGTGAAACTAAAGAACTCAACACTCAAAAGAAACTGCCTGCAAATCCTTTCTTTTTACAGACGAGGCCTTGTCTTGGTGATTTTTCAGAGAGATTTTTGTTTAAATACATAATTCTGTGTTCCTTCCAATAGTAATTCCCTCAGGTATTGGTGATCTAACACAGAAGGTTTCAATTCTTTAATGGAAAAAAAGCCGAAAGAAAAGAGAAAAAGTGATTTCTGTTGTTTCTATAAGAATTGTGACCTCTTAAAGTTTATGGTAGCAGTAGAAAAATAAATCACCAAGGGAGCCCCTCCCCCCATTAGAAATACTTAGTTTATCAAGTAATTAGGAAAAGATAAACACAGCCTTCAAGCACTGCCTCAAAGTGGAATTAGAAACACCAAGTTGTCTCTGGCTTGAGAAAATGATGAACCAGATCTTACTCACGTAAGGGATTTACTTCTTTGCCAAAATTCAGAATAAAAAGTTGCAGTATTGCATAAAATTTGCCAAGTGATTTCACTGTCAACTAATTATTTTCCCATCCCCAAGAGCTTTAAGTCTGTAGCCCTGTAAATCCCTAGAAAGGCCTATAGGGTCACTCAGGGTTCCTCCTGTGCTTGGTTTTCAAACGGATGGCTCCCAGGAGGTTCCACTTTGAAGACAGCCATCTAGGGACTTTCAATCTGGGAGCCATTTAGTCCGGTGAACAACTTCTTTTGCCAAACCTGAGGTTCTTAACCTGGGGTCAGTGGATCCCCCAAGGAGACCAGGTTCCCTGAATTTGGTGGGGGGAAAATCATCTCTATTTTCACCAAGCTTTAACTGAACTGTAGGTTAAAAACTCAGAGTAGCATTAGCGGTTCCTGGGACTTTTTTTACCATATAAATCTCAAATGTTTTATTATAGTTGATACAAGGATCTCAAAGTATCACTGACACTCATCAATACTTCAAAATCATGGGTAGTTATTAACCCTACCACTAGAGCTTGTTATTTAATACGCTGATAAAGAAGCACATAATTTATTATTCCACTCATTTGGCTATAAAAAATTTTGATAGTGATATCTTTCAATATAAATAGCTGCTTTTATAATTTTAAGTGTTTTATTTTACACATTAAAAACATGATGCTAACCAAGGGTTCATAGATCCAGAGGTGTCTGTTACACACAAAAAAGTTACGAACTCCTCATTCAATTCCTATTTTTAGTATTTTGAGTAAAAGGACTTTTAGTATTGAGTGTTAGGACTCAAAAAAATCAAACAGTAGGCTTGGACTAGATTTGAATATATTTGAATATGCATAATTTTGTAAGTAATACCTACATTATTTTAATTAAAGATAGGCTAATCAATATAGAGGTTAAAAATAGGTTAAGAACAGTCTGCAAATGAGTGGGCAACACGTGAGGGGAATAAAAAGTATTTTGGAGGCTACCAGTCTCACTGAAGTTAAAACAGATTAAATAGGGCATTAAACCTTGACCAAAATTAGGATGTAGATGTAACGTGAGGTCCTCCAAACTCTTGGAATCAGTTGTATGCACCACTGTTGTCAGATGAGTATTCATTCCATTACATGAAAGAAGATAGAATGAACTTCTTAAGAATAATTAATATTCTATTATTTGAAGTAATTGTAGCAATAATATAGATTTTAAAGCTCTACCTGCTGAGTTGAATCATCAAAAGTCATCCTTAATATAATACTGTTCCATCTATGTTCTTATGTAATTGTCATACCTCTAAAAGGAAAGCAGGGATCCCTGGGTGGCGCAGTGGTTTGGCGCTTGCCTTTGGCCCAGGGCGCGATCCTGGAGACCCGGGATCGAATCCCACATCAGGCTCCCGGTGCATGGAGCCTGCTTCTCCCTCTGCCTATGTCTCTGCCTCTCTCTCTCTCTCTCTGTGACTATCATAAATAAATAAAAAAAAATTAAAAAAAAATAAATAAAAGGAAAGCAGATAGAATTACATCCGTGTTACAGACGAGAAAACCGGGATTCAAGAAAGCTGGTCAGGGTTAAAAAAAAAAAAAAAGAGAGAGACAAAATATTATAATCTCCACTTAACAGATGCAGAAATAATCTCTGAGAGGTTAGGGAAGTTGCAGTAAGTGTCAGGGCTGAAATCTGAATCCAGTTTGGTCAGATTCCAAATCCTTGTGTATTTTCCATTGTGTCGTACTGTCAGCCTTACTATTCCTTTCTCCAAATTAGAGAGCTAAAGGTTTGTTAGCAATGACAACCTCCCACACACCCCCAAGAAAACTGTACTTTACTCAGTTGAATCACAAGGGTACACTCCAGGGAGAGGAAGATAAAGCGTTCCAGAACTTTAGCATAGCTCTTGGCTAACTCAGGGGCCCCAGGAGAGGGGACGTGTCCTTGGGATGTTAGTGCTGCTTTCTGCTCCATGGCCCTGCCCACAGCCACTGGGGAACCCAGATGGCGTCCCCCTTTGTTCTGTTGAGTTTCATGGACAGTGCTAGAGGGGAATGTGTGTTCTGCATCAAATAAGTCACTATGGAATGGGAATCATTACATATCATATAGATGTGTTTTCAAATTTTAGGAATAAATCTGATTAACTGTCAATGCTTGTGTATCTTATTTCCCATTTATGTGAAAGTAAATTTTACTTGTCATTTGTGGGCTTTTGAGGGATAGAGAGGCATCATCTTCCCACATTTTGTTCTTTTTGCTTTCCAATTTGCTGTTAAACTGTTGCAGATCACAAACCAAGAGTATGTTGTTAATTCCATTACAAGAGCGAGCAATAGTGGGAGTTCTTGCACTTTTAAAAAATGCCAGGCTTAGGAAGGCTTGGAAAATTGTCCACAGAATCTCCTCAAACGTAAGTCCCTGCACGGTAGTACAGGCTCATCTTAATTACCCTCCTTTTTCTCTGGAAGCAATCATTTTGGTCATGGTGGTAATGCCATATTTAATCTGTTTGAACTCCAGTGAGATTAATAGTCTCTGATGTCGGTTTTATTCCCTTCATGTGTTGCTCAACTCATTTGCAGATTGTTCGTTTTAACCCATTTTTAAGCTCTTTGTATCAATTAGTCTTTCTTTAACCGAGATAATGAAACACTTACAAAATCATGCATATTCAAATGTTTTTTTTTTTAACAACCATTTGCTTACCATGTCCGTTTTAGGAGCTTGTTATGTTTAACTTTGCCTCCTTTCTGCCCCAAATCCTCACTGTCATGCAACAGTTAATTGCCATTTAAATGTTTACAAAGGGTTTGTCCATCTAGACATTTTGCACATTGTTTTGGTGCTCCAAAAAGAAAATATAAATGCAACAATACTGCAAACTCTGTAATTTTGGTTTCAAACACTAACTAACATCCACACCATATAAATGCACAAACATCCCCCACCCCCAGAGCTCTCCCCCAATTAGCCTTATAAAAAATCTAGGCAAATCTGTATTTTCATTTAAAGTAGCATTATGCATTATCTGATATGCCACTCCAAGCTCCTTCACCTAACTGTAGGAGAATTAACAATTAGGCTCAACTGCTGAATATCTGCAAGGAGAAAAGATTAATTTATAGTTTTACTTCTCTTTGTCATAAGTGGCTTAAGAAAGATGTGGAAAACGATTCAAGCAGAGTCCCTTTCCTTCCTCTCTTCTCTCGCCTCTGTCTTTTCAGGTACTTCCCAAACCTACAGAATCTTAGTTTGGCTTACTGCAGAAAGTTCACAGACAAAGGTTTACGGTACCTGAATTTAGGGAATGGATGCCACAAGCTCATCTATTTGGACCTTTCCGGCTGCACCCAGGTTTGTCTCTCAGCCTTCTCTTTCCTGCAGCAGGCGAGGAAGTCCTCCGGGGGCCGGGCTACATCCAGCCCTCATGTTATACTAATGCTGTGCACGGACTGCAGCACACTTTTCAGAGGTTTTGAATTACACAGCCACAGCTGCTTAAATTTTCCCCAGGATCGCTACTATAGGCTCCTGGCTTCCTTCCACTGGAGTGTCACATCCACACACGGGCCGCGCTCATTGGATGATGAAACAGACCACTTCTGTGTAGATACTTTGAGCACAATTATAATACCAGAGTCCAAATGTTGAAAACTTTAGAATTGCTACCAAGATACAAACAAAGGAAAAGCCTTTTGGGGAGGGGAGAATTTGCAAAGCACTTCCTGAAAAGTCAATTAGCACCCACATGGGCTTTCCAAAAATAAATAGCACTGGGTAAAATCCTGGAAGGGCTCAATGTAGCCAAGGAAATACAACAAAGATTGTAATTTTTAAAAATGTATTATATCCTTGGGCTAAGTAACGTGGAGATTGGAGATCTACATGGGGAAATAAATTGAAGTCTGGGGGAACAAGGTGAAGGAAAATTGGGTAGAAAATAGGGTGGAGCTGTGCAGGGTAGGCCATGGCACTTTGGGATGAGTTACTACCTCACTGGTAGTTTCTTCTGCTCTATTTGGGCAGATTTAAGTCGTGGCCCTTTTAACTTCTTTTATTCTACCTCTCTGTGTATTTTGTTAATATTAGTATCATAGTATGTTCGTCCTTCAATGAAAATAATGTAATAGCACAGCTGAGAACTGGCTGCGACACTGAGAGTTCTCATTTACTGAGCTGTCACTATACGGCGGGCACCATGTTGAGTGCTTTACACACATCAGTATCACTCCTCATACAAGTGCTATATAGTGTGTATTTATTACACCCATTTTAGAAATGAAGAGACCCTGGCTCCCCAGGTTGCACACCCAGTGAAGGCCCTTAGTGCTGGTGCTAGTTAGGAGCACCTGCTGGTACAGATGTAGACAGGCAGTGCTCTGGAGCGAATGCCAGCCTAGTACCAGTTCCTTCTCCAAGTTCTTAAGTGGGTAGAGCTTAGCTACTCACAGCACTGGCATTCCATGCTTCCCTAGGCACTGGGTGGTTTGGAGGAGGCAGGGGAAAGGCTAGGAGGGCTTCTAGCTAGGGGTGGAACATCTAGAATTTACATTTATTTCTGATCTTCTGATGTGTAGCTTGCTAACCATCAACATCTACTATCACTCCATGACCGACATGGACTTAACATTCTCTTCAGCTTAACTGAACTTGAGACAGGCTTTTCCTGACTCTAGCCCCTGACCGCCCTTTTCTTAGGGCATATTTGTTTTAAAGATTTTATTTGTTTATTTGAGAGGGAGAGAGAGACAGAGCCCAGGACCCTCAGATCATGACCTGAGCCCAAGGCAGATGCTTAACAGACTGAGCCACTCAGGCGCCCCGAGCATTTATTTTAGAAAACTTGCAACTGTACATTCTTTCTTTGCTCTCTTTGAGATAGATAGAAACCTCATTAAAAGCTTCTTGCAGGTTTTACGACCCAGGAATGTCTTCCTCAAGGGCCCGGGAGCCATCCTTTGATACGTAAGCATTAGGGGAAATAGTACTGGTATCTCCCAGTTTCTTTGGGAGGGTAGATGCTTACTCTCACTCTGGGTGTCGTTTAGCAAACACAAAGGGCCTAATCACAGAGAAAAATATTTGCAAGTTCAGGGATAACTCAATGTGCATGACACATCTCTCTAAAGATGCATCCTCCAAGATTTTTCCACCAGCTCACCCAGGGCTTAAAAACCCTCGCCGCAGTGTAGCTTACCTCCTTGTTCTTCTCAGTTCCCACAAGGTAATGATTTTCACAAGGTAGCAACAACATACAACTCATACACAGACACACAAACACACATACAAATGTCCTAGGGATAAATATTCTCAGACACAGTAAAGTCAAAACGAGAGGATGCAAATCAATGTGCCTCTGGCCAGATAAACACACAAAACACACAGACAAGTGTTGATCTATTTTTAAATTTTGAGCCAACATTTAAAATTTTGGAGTTTTCATAAAGAAATCTAGACTTTAAGTTTCTCTTAAAAAACTGGCAAAACCAGCGAAATTGGGCCTGCATTGCCATATGGCTACAAAGGGTCAGCACCGAGTTGCCCTTACCTCCTTGAAATGGAATGCTGGCCTCGCCTCTACTCAGTAGGGTCCGCACATGCCCATAGGCCTCTCATGCCACTGCCTCCCCTGCCTGTCCTCAGCGGGTATTTAAGTTTGGTCTGAATGTATAAAGAGTAGATTTCTTTTCCTGATTGTCCCTTAATCTGTAAATCTCAAACCACCGTGAAGTTAGGATTTCACATCACTATGCAAATAGAGTTAAGTTTCTTTCGTTCATCCATCTTCTACTCCCATCTGTGTATTTCATAATTCAACCGAGATGTAACCCCAGGTGTCAGACACTGTTTCAGTCACTGGAAATTGTGCCATTTGAAACCGGGCCCCTTTAGGCCCACTGGGGAGTAAGAAATGAGCTCGTTATGAACCCCAGATATCTCTAAAATGACTGCTGCCCTAGATGCAGGAAGAATGGATGAAGCTTGGATGTTACTGCTTCAGAGGGATTTGTGAAATTCTATGAGGAGGCTCTGTTCACTTCCCCAGCTCTGGGTGTGAGGACAGTGTCACTCTTCCAGGCCTACTTGTATTGATACGACGGTACAAAAATGGTTTCAAAGAAGGAAAACTGATGATCCACACATTTCTCAGGTTTTCCGCTTGGAAACGAAAATCTATTTTCTTTTTGTAAGTTTGGGATTTTGCACTATGAAGTCATGTGTAATACATCTGCCCAAGAAGAAAGGTCCTAATAAAACAAGAGGACTTGAGAATAGAAGCTCACACCTACCTGCTTTCCGCTGGTGTTAACCAAGTGCCTGCTGCATACTGTGCACACGATGATGAGTAAAACAGCATCCTGTCTCCCAGGAGCTCTGGATTAACATACGTGAAGTATGTAGAGGGCTAAACTTTTTTTTTCTGTATATATTTTTTTATTGGAGTTCGATTTGCCAACATATAGCATAACACCCAGTGCTCATCCCATCAAGTGCCCCCTCAGTGTCAAGGGTTAAACTTTAATGTGGTTGTGGCTGCTCCCCAAAAAAGGAAAGATGTTATTTATACAATACTGGGAAAGTATTTTAACGATACTTGTCAGAAAAAAAAATACATGGTGGAGAACTGCAAAGAAAAGTGAAAATCAATTACACATGTTTTAGAAATACTCTGCATTTTGGGGGGATTGGATAAACAGTGTAGGTGCGTTCAGTGACAGGACTGATTTCCTAATGAAGACCAGCACTTGCACATGCACTTGCATGTCATCATCTTTAATGTGGTTGAAGTGATCCTTCTGTTCAGTTCCTTCTCAAAAAAGCCTCTGCCTGCTTGGCCTTGAATCAGGATAGAGCCACACTCTAGTGAGCTCTTCATTCACTACACACTGCAAACCTCTAATCATACACTTATCACTTTGAGCTTTCTTTTTTCACTTTTTAAACCTTTGCTTTTTTTCTCTTTTTACACATGAAGCACAAAAGCACAAGAAGCAAAAAAATTTAAATTATCTGAAATTCACCACCCAGAAATAACAAACACTATTAACGTTTCAGGATAAGGCTTTCTGATCTTTTCTTCTATGTACAGCTATACTTCTTTAAAACTGAAGTGGATTATATCGTACACATATCTTTTATTATTCCATAAAGTTAACATCTCCCTGTTAAATATTTTCTATAACTTACCTTTAATAGCTATGTAGTATTCCATCGTATCAAAATACCAACATGTGTTTAACCATTCATTAGTAGCCTACCATTTTCTTCTATCATCAATAACCTGTGAGGAAAATTCTCATAACCATATATTTCCATATGTCTAGGCAATTTTTTGGTATGAATTTTGAGAAGTGAAATGGTCAGAGGATATAGTTCCTTTTAAGGCCATCCATGCTCCACAAAGGTTGTCAATAGAACTTACCATAAATGTAAAGTAATGTCTGGTATCTTCATAAGAATAATATGTAAAAAAACATTAGCCAATTTGACATTGAACATGATATTTTATGTTTTAATTTATATTTCTCTGATTATTTGTAAGGTTAAACCATACCCAGGCACTTAATAAATACTTGTTAGATAGCAGCATTTTTCCCAACAGGCTGCCATTATTAAAATATTTTTCAAATTAATTAAAAAGTTTCTTTCATATCCAGAGTGCCACATTTTCATTATACTATTTTCAGAAGAAGAAAGAAAAAAACAATCTACATTCACCTAACAAAAAATTCTGATTGAATACGTTGAACACATTTAATATATCTGCTTCTATATTTACTATTTGCTCAAAGTTATAAAATCTAAGCTTATGCCATAAAACAATTTTTGAAAAACTATACTTAAGCAGAATTTGGGAAGACTTTTTGCAGACAAAGTAGTTTTATTATTTAAAGAAAGTGGTCCTTTGTGATCTACGGTCAGGGAGACATTTGGTGACAGTGAATGGGTCCATCTTATTCTGTGCTCTGAAGAATGATGTGTGATGCTCTTACTCATGGTAGACATTTATCAGATGCTTATTGAATATCTGGATTAACATCTAGTTGTTTTTTTTTTTTTAACATCTAGTTAAATAAGTTATACTAATGAACTATTTTATGAAATGTTGGTAGTTTTTCCTTTGCACCTCATACTCTGCTTCAGGAACCATTTCTCTCCTTTCTCTTGTGGCTCTGCCTCGAGAGCAGTACATGATAGTATTTGGGAGCATGGGTTCTGGGGCACTTGCATTTTAATCCTGAGTTTGCCATTTACTACTTATGAGACTGGGGCAGGTTTCCTAAGCTTTCTGTATACTCCAGGTTCTGTATCTCTGAGATAGACACATATAAGTGCCTCATACGTGTGTTGTGTAAATGAAATGATTGACACATATAACGTGCTTGGAACAGTGCTTCAGGGATGCCTGGGTGGCTCAGTGGTTAAGCATCTGCCTTCGGCTCAGGGCGTGATCCCACAGTCCCAGGGTCGAGTCCCACTCTAGGCTCCCTGCAGGGAGTCTGCTTCTCTCTCTGCCTGTGTCTCTGCCTCTCTCTGTGTCTCTCATGAATAAATAAAATCCTTTTAAAAAATAGAATGTGGCTTCACACAGTAAATGTTTAGTAACCATTAGGATTTTTCTATGGGTACTGAGTCATTTGACCCAGGTCTAGACAATCCTTAATTGCATCTGCAGTGGCTGTGATTTTTCCAGGAGACGAGGATGACCCTACCAGAACCATTTAGACTCCTTCTAGATATTCAACATTGGGAAAAATAAATTCTGTTTTCCTGAGGTTGCAAGGCTTGGAGAGTGTAAGTCTAGACTAATGTGTTGTCCTTTTATCATTTGTGTACATATAAGACACTTGTGTTGGGTGTACACATAGGAGCTGAATGTCTGGGTCATGAAGCATGTGTAAGCTTGGTTTGTGTTAATTCTGTTGGTTTCCTAAATTGGCTGTGTCAATCCTAATGAAATTTTTGTAATTTAAAACTCTCGGGGATCCCTGGGTGGCCCAGCGGTTTAGTGCCTGCCTTTGGCCCAGGGTGTGATCCTGGAGTCCCGGGATCAAGTCCCACATCGGGCTCCTGGCATGGAGCCTGCTTCTCCCTCTGCCTGTGTCTCTGCCTCTCTCTCTCTCTCTCTCTCTCTTTCTCTCTCTCTCTGTGTTTCTCATGAATAAATGAATAAGATCTTTTTTTAAAAAAAAAAAAAAACCTCACATAGATATGATTCCTCTTGGAAAGCTAATGCTGTGGCTCTCCACACCTATTTCCTATATTTCCCCACAAGATTTATTTTCATAGCAGCAGTATTATCAAGAGAGGTAGGAGAACCACATTCAAACTTAAAGTGGGTTTCTATCCTGGTAAGTACTCTTCCCTTCTCAGAAATTACCAGTAAATATTTAAATTATCTTATATCCACTTCCACATTAAGTAGGTTTCATTGAACTTTTCTCTTTTCAAATATTTTTTATCAAGCATTCAGAACCTATCTATTGGTGACCACTTTCACTAAAAGAAATTAAGAAGAGGGGATTTGTTTTTTATTTTTTAAGATTTTTATATACTTCTTAGAGAGAGAGAGAGAGAGAAAGAGTTAATGAGTGAGGAGTGCATGAGCAGAGGGAGAGGCAGGCAGACTGCTGAGCAGGAGCCTAATGTGGGGCTCCATCCCCGGACCCCAGAATCATGTCTTGAACCAAAGGCAGACCCTTAACCAACTGAGACACCCAGGTGACCCAGAAGAAGCGATTTCAAATATGGTTTTTGGACACCTGGGTGGCTCAGCGGTTGAGTGCCTGCCTTTGGCTCAGGGCATGACCCCGGGGTCCTGGGATCGAGTCCTGCATCGGGCTTCCTTCATGGAGCCTGCTTCTCCCTCTGCCTGTGTCTCTGCCTCTCTCTCTCTGTGTCTCTCATAAATAAATAAATAAATAAATAAATAAATAAATAAATAAATAAATAAAATCTTTTTAAAAATTACTGTTTTCTCTGCCATTTTGTGCAGGGGAGAAAAAGTACTCAGGGGAAGAAACATAACTGGGAATTTTTATTTCATTAGTTAGATTTACTTTATTTTATTTCACCTATTTTGGGACCCAGGCACCAGGAACAGATTTAATCGTATTCCTCAGTTCATGGACTTTCATTATCAGCCCATGTAAGGCCGCTCTCCTGTTTTATTGACTTCCTTTTACCCACATTTTCCACTCCCGTTCTCCTCCCCCTACACAAGCAAACCCTCTAATTTGTTTTATGTGATTTCGTATATGTTCTTATAGACATACAGGTTTCCTCTGCTGTGCAAAAGTACTGTGTTCCTATGAAACTTTTCTTAAGCAGAAATGGCATAAAGCAAACAACCAGTAACCACTAATCCATACGGAAACATCCTTGAGTGCTCCCAGGCCCTAAAACTAATCTTTTTTAGGTTTTCTGACATTTAAGGACACGTCTTGCTAATGGATGCACAAAATAAATAGAGATAAAGCACAGCTGCTCTGAGACCCAGTTGAGACCAGTGGCGGCTTGATGCTGGGGTGCTGAGCTCCCAGGGAAGATGCCACTCGGACTGTCTCTGGTGCCTGCTGGCTCTGTAATGGCTCACTGCAAAATCCTCTTTGGATTTCTTTTGGCTAGTGAAAATAGGTACTAATGGAGGTCTTTTTGTAAAAGTGAAGTAGCCCAATGAGCTTTCAAAAAGCAGGGGATACCTATGTAAGAATGTAGTCTTGAGTTCTTATATTGTGGTTCTGTGTGTATATGTTTTAATTCTCCTGCATGATGCTGTGCTATATGTCTTGCTCTTTTTCTTCTGACAATATTTCTAAAGTTGACTTTCTAAAGTGCCTCTTCTTCTCTCCAAACCCTGAATCACAGAGAGTCCCAGGGTTCAGTGCTTGGTCCATTTTTCTTCTCAGTCTATACCTGATCCCCTGGTGATCTCACCTAGATCATGGCTTTAAATATCACCTACAATAATGAGCAAATATATATATGTATATACACACACACACAGATGCTCACTCACCCATATATACATACATATGTATGTAATATATGTCTATAGGAGTGTGTTTACAGACATATACACGTATATATGCTTGTAGGAGCCTATGTATCCATATGAGATGATATAGAAGTAATCTATATTTATAGAAGTAATATGAATATATGTGATATATATATATATACAGACACATATATATGATAGGTATCTCCAACACAGACTTCCTTCTCAAATTTCAGACTCCTATTAAAAAAAATCCCTGCTCTAAAAAAAAACTCCTTGTTCCACCTTCAGCCTTCCCCGTGTCACTTAAGGACAGATGCTCCACATTTACAGTTCCTTGGGCCAAAAATCTTAGAGTCACCTGTTACATCTTGAATTGTAACCCTCTACATTCACATATTGAAGTCCCCAATCCCTAGAACCTCCTTTCTTGGAAATAGGGTTGTTCCAGATGTAATTAGCTAGGATGAAGTCATTAGGATGGCCCTTATCCAATATAAATGACATCCTTAATAAAAAAGGGGACACTGGGACACAGATGTACTCATACAGAACAGTGCCACGTGAACATGAAAACAGCCATCTACAAGCCAAGCGAAGAGGCCTGGACCATATTCTTCCCTCTTCCCTCGCATTAAAAGAAGCAACCTCAGAAGGAACCAACCCTGCTGACACCTTGATCTTGGAGTCTTAGCCTCCAGAGTGGTAGGATGACACATTTCTGTCATTTAAGGCACCCAGTTTGCGGTACTTTGTTACAGCAGATCTAGCTCACTAGTCTGTTATCTTGGACCTTTCTCTTTCTCTTACTGCACATCACTCTGCCAGGAAGGCCAGGATGCTGTTACTTCAGAACTACCTGGGATCTAACTCTTCCTCACAACCTCCGCAGCTCCCAGCCCAGGTCACCAGCATCTCTTGTCTACATAAATGTCATGGGCCCCTAACTGGTTTCTCTGCTTTCACTTCTGCCTCCTATAAGTCTGCTCTCAACTCAGCATCTAGAGTGATACTTTTAAAACCCAAGTTGGAAAAATAAAGAATAAAAAAAAATAAAACCCAAGTCGGGGGCGCCTGGGTGGCTCAGTGGTTGCGCGTCTGCCTTTGGCTCAGGTCATGATCCCAGGGTCCTGGGATCGAGTCCCACGTCGGGCTCTCTGCATGGAGCCTGCTTCTCCCTCTGCCTGTGTCTCTGCCTCTCTCTCTCTCTCTCTCATGAATAAATAAACAAAATCTTGAAAAAAAAAACCAAACAAGTCAATGTCCTCCCTCTTCTCAAATACCTGGGGAGGCATCCCATTCACTCAATAAAAGAAAGACCTCAGCGGGACCTTCATGACCTTACATTCTCTGTCTTCTCCTGCAACTGCCCCTGTGGCATGAATTCTTACTACCTCCCCCTTACCAACTCTGCTCCAGTCACACTGGCTGCCTTGCTATTCCCGTTCCCTTGGCACACGAGCTCTTGGCTTGGAGGGGGTTGGCACTGGCCATCTTTCTTGCCCAGAATCCTCCTCCTGAGCTTTCTGGGTGGCTACCTTCCTCATCTCCTGGGTCTTTTCCCACACATCCCCATAAGTGAGTAAATGGATAACAAGGTATGAGCTAAAATGCTCCAAAGATGCCTACATTGGTTCCCTAGTAACTTTAGCGCTCTCCAAAAGTTCTTGTTTCTTTCAGAATCTCAAAATAGAAAAATATGGGTAGGGTGAAGAGCTTTCGTGGAGAAGACAAAGCTTTCCTAGCTGTCGATGAGGAAATCCCAATTAGGACGGCAGTGATTCCTGGTTAGACTTTCCCTTTATCCTCTGCTCTTGCAAGGATTCTCCTGTGGATATGATCTTTGGGTGGCCACTTCCCCTACAGATTTATGTATCCCCAACTGTGTGTAGCAGTGGGTTATGACACTGTGTAGGAAGCCCAGCATGAAATGACTGCAGCAATGCTGGGAAGGAAGGCTAGGGCTGTAGCCAGTCTCAGGCTGAAACCGAAATTCCTGGAAAACCAACAACTCTGAACGTGGGATGAAAGAAGGAGCCAGATGAAGGCCGAGGTTCCCATTTATATATTCAGATTTAAAAGAATTAAACCAGAGAGTTAGGGGGCACCTGGGTGGCTCAGTCAGTTGAGTGTCTGCCTTTGGCTGAGGTCATGGTCCCAGGGTCCTGGGATTGAGCCCCGTGTCGGGCTCCTTGCTCCATGGGGAGTCTGCTTCTCCCTTTCCTCTGGCTTGCGTGTGCATGCTCGCTCACTCTTTTGCTGAATGTCTCTCAAATAAATAAATAAAATCTTTAAAAAACAGCAACAACAGGGGGATCCCTGGGTGGCTCAGCGGTTTGATGCCTGCCTTTGGCCCAGGGCGTGATTCTGGAGTCCCGGGATCGAGTCCCGCGTCGGGCTCCCGGCATGGAGCCTGCTTCTCCCTCTGCCTGTGTCTCTGCCTCTCTCTCTCTTGCTCTGTCTATCATAAATAAATAAATAAAATCTTAAAAAAAAAAACAGCAACAACAGTTAGAGAACTTGTAATAGGAGCTTCTGCTCCTCTGCCTCCCCTGTTCTTCATTTCCAGCCTGTTGTTTTACTAGGCTCACCCTTTGCCCTCTGTTTAGACACCCTCATGCTGACCCTTTCTCCCATTCACCAAGTTAACTGTTCTAGATCTCTGAGGCTTCGTTCAGTCACAGTCTTCTCTAGGAAGCTCTCACCAACCTCTTGTTAGGATTCTCGCGTGTTCTATAACCGTACTTCCACTGAGCATTCTCTAGGTGTTCAGTGGTCTGCTTATTTGTCTATTCTCCCCATTGTGGGCTCCTTGATGGCCAGGATGCTGCCTTGTTGACCTGTGTATCTGCCTCCTTAGCACATAATACAGTACCTTGCATGTAGTGGGACTGTGATCAATGTTTGATGAATGAATAAATGAATGAACAAATGAAAGAAACAGCAGCCAATTTCAGGGCATGGTCAGCCAGGTGCTTTAGGTGGAAGCTCAAGGAGTCTGTTAAGTAGCTAAGATGTTGGCGACTTGTCAGAGCAAAGCCTCAGAGTCTTTTCTTGGTAAGGGTGGAGTCTGACATTTCTTTAGTTTTTTGTTTAAAGATTTTATTTATTTGAGAGAGAGAGAGCTCACAAGAGGCAGGGGTTGGGGGCCGAGGGAGAGGGAGAAGTGGACTCCCTGCTGAGCAGGGAGCCTGATGTGGGGCTCGATCCCAGGACCCTAAGGTCATGACCTAAGCTGAAGGCCGACTCTTAACCAACCAGGAGCCCCTGACATTTCTTTAGATTCAGGGGAAGATGAGCCTAGGAAACTATGAAATACTATGGTGAAAGTATTTTCTTCATAAGTTATTTTTCAGTCACTAGACACAAGTCAAGAAAAATGAAAAGGGACAGCATCCCAGAAATGTCCAAATGACTCAGTGCAATAATAATTAATCAGTAGTGCTTGTACTGCTAAGTCTCCCTGGGACCCGTGAATCTTAAAGGTAGGTTGTGCAAACTGCGAACAAGAAGATTCCAAGGTCATTTCAGTTCTCTCTGGGCTGCATAAAGTCTCACCTCCCCTTCCAGAGAAGCAAAGATCATGGAAGGCCTTACTCGTTCACCTCTGGGGATTGCGGTAGAGGTGGGAGAAAGTCACAGAGCCACGTCCAGGAATGAATGTACTAGCCGGATGGAACGGAGATTGCATAAGCGAAGCAAGGGGAGAAAGCAATTTCTTTTTCTTTCTCTCTCTCACACAGCAGAAGGCAGTGGGATGGGCAAAGGAGCCCCAGCCTGGAGTGGGGAGCCCTGGGATCTAGTCCTTGCTATCCTCCTCACCGCTTGTGCAACTCTGGACAGTCACGTGGTCTTCTGCCTCAGTTCCCTCATCTACACAATGGCTCGTTTGGGCTAGATGATCTCTGAGGTCCTTTTTGGCTTTAGGATCTTGTGCTTCTGTGTGGACGTCTGGTCCTTGGCACAGAACTGAGAGTGGAGGCACAGTTTTGCTAGGTTATCCAATAGGTAGTTGGAACAGTAATAGTTGTGCGACCAGCTGCACCAATTGCAAATAAGCAGATTATGTACCAAAATGAATTGGCGACAGTTAATTTCAAAATTGCAATTCATTTATATTTGTTTGATTCCATTTTCCTTTATTCTGTATTTTCATGGATGGCAATAATTTCTGTCATTTGTTGGGTACTGACTGGGTGCTAGGTGTTGAGGTTTTTCCTTATTATTTTATTATCTCATTTAATCTTTATAAATAACTATATGAGGTGGGTATCATAACTCTCGTTTTAGACATGTGGAAACTGAAAAATGGTGTGCTGGCAAGTATTTAACAACTGGCAGAGAGCAGGAAAAGCCTTGATTTTCAATGATTGATCATTTCCATGGTGTAAATACTCTCACCATTAACTATTTCAAGTTTCCAATGAGAAGTCACTGAACAGAGAGTTGGGAAGAGAGGTACCATGGTATACCATGAGGTTATATTTTCACTATACAGATACAATAAACAATATCCTCAAGAGCATAGGTAATAGTAACACATAATAAGATAATTAGGAAGTGACAAGTTTGAGTATTCACTAGCTTTGTTGATATAATTTACTTAAAGTTTATATGATTTATTTTTTAATCTGGCTGTATTGGGGGGGGATTTATTTATTTATTTGAGAGAGAGAAAGAGAGCATGAGCAGGGGGAGGGGCAGAGAGAGAGGGAGAGAAGCAGCCTCCCACTGAGTGAGGGGCTCCATCTCCCAGGGTTTGAACTCTCAGGGCTCCATCTCACAACTCTGAGATCATGACCTGAGCTGAAACCAAGAGTCAGATGTTTAATCGACTGAGCCACATAGGAGCCTCTAATCTAATTTAACAACAGGCTTGCAGAGCCTAAAAATTCAACAGTTTGTGCTTGCAAGCTGGTATAAACTGGCCCCACACACCACTTAAAATGAAGACAGAGTAAGTAACTTTCCTAAGGTCACACAAAAAATGTCTGGCTGAGATTAGAACCTTGATCTCACTAATTCTGAAGAATAGGCTCTATACCAGCAGACTGTAATTTGTAAAATTGTAAAGTGCTATATACTGCATATGGTAAAAAAAAAAAAAAAAGTTGCATTTCCTATTTGAAAAAAACAGTAAGTGGTCTTAAGTGTCATTAATAAGAAGGAGTTCTAGTGGAAAAACAATCATGAATCAGAATAGCCACTGTACAATTTCTGCATCAGTTCTTGTGCCTCAGTTTCCCTGTTAAAGGAATGCTTTATATCTTTTCTGAATCACACTTCAAACTGTGTTGGGGGAAAAAATAAAATTCATGAAAATTGTTTTATATTTCTTGTAAGATAGGACTCATAAATTTAAATGGTTGTTATGATATTAGTTTGAGTGTAACTTCATGCTAGCCATATTGAAAATAAAAATAGAGAAATACAACAAACACCTACTATTAGCATCCATTGCTTAAGACAATCTCTTTGTAGGCAAACTGTATTAGGATGTTTATTACATTAAGCAGTAAAAAAATGAAACATCTGGCAATGATTTTTAGATCTTAGAAAAATCAGATGGCAAAATGAGTCTCAGAGGATGAAGATCATGTTTCATACTCCTGAAAAAAGGTTTGACAAAAATTTTAGTGCTTTCTGAAAAACCATACTTATTTCAGTTTCCACTCTGTTCCCTATCTTAGGATGTGACTTACAGACAAAATTTCATAAACTCTTCACAAAACTGTCCTTAGGTCTTTGGACCTAGGTGAAGCCTGTGGTTAGAACTCCAGCTGTAAGCCACCCTCTAGCTCAGTTAATCTAGACAAACCGAGTAGCTTCATGGATCATTGTGTTGGAATAAGAAAGAATTATGGTTGTGATTCTCTTAGTCAAAAAGGAGATAAACGTCCATTATAGTACAGGAGAGGCTGTGAGTAATTTGGCCATTGGATGAGGAAAAGAACAGAATAGTGTACTCTAAACAAGAATGATAAAGTTTAAGAAGGACCAAGGCTGCCTCTACAGATCACAGCCCTGAGTCATTGTGTAGTGAATGCAGAGTTGACATGCATGCTTGCCTTCCTGGCATCTGTAGGCTTCACTAATCTTGTATTCTAATTTCTCACTCACATTGGAAGATGAAACTTTCTTTTTTATGATTGGCTGTCCGGTGTTTTTAGATAAATACAGTAATCTTTAACAAATGACCACACTGATTACCTCCTTCCTCCGCCTTTGGAACTAGTAATTTTAACTTACATTCTACAAAAAATTTATTCAACAACTACTTAGTCTACTAACAAATAGTTGTTATATCATACTGTGCTCCAAGCCCCTGTGCTGTACTGTAAAGGACATAATGGATAAGATGCTGTCTGTGTTTCTTGGCAAGAATATTAGACATGTGCATAAGTAGTTATCATACAAGGCAGATGATGCAAATTCAAACTGAGGGCTATGGTGTTTGGTGTTCTGGGGCCTAAGAGGAAGAAACAGTCCTACCTGAAGAGATCCAGGGAGGGTACCTAGGAGAAATGCGTTAGCAAACGCAGAGGAGGGGGTAGCCATGAAGAACATCTAGACTGGAAAGTATGGGGTCATCAGAGGGATAATAAGTAGGCCTCTCTTCCTGTCACCACAGGGGACACAGTATTTGAAATCCTGTCAAGGCTTTTTAGCACAGGTCCTGGGAAGTATTGCTATTTTAGAAGCTTGTGGCACATTTGAATGCAATAAAACAAACTGTTCCATGTTTTGGGAAAAATCTTTGTCTTTCTCTCCAACCACTCATTCCACTTGCTAAGCCAGTCTTCTTTGAGGTTACCTGGAGGTCATGAAGGATATATGGATATGACTAAAGTCATTACATTATCCATTAGTCATTGGTTACAGTGTTGTTCAAATGAGAGAAACAGCTGGAGACGGTACAGGAACACAACTTGGGCAATGTCTACCTAAGATAGATATTTCTAGCTGTCATAGAAGGTCTGGCCCTACATATATCTCTTTTCTGTGTTGCTGAGTTAACTGGTCCGGAGACAATGTTATAAAGAAGTGGGAAGTGTGAGCTTAGTACTATGCTAATTCTCCTTGAGCTAAGTTTCTTTCTTTCTTTCTTTCTTTCTTTCTTTCTTTCTTTCTTTCTTTCTTTCTTTTCTTTCTTCTTCTTCTTTTTTTTTTTTTTTTTACCATCCTGGAGAAGCAAAGAGGGATCTGAGCTAGTCCTTGGTGCTCACACTTTGGTTTTCATTTTGTATTGCTCACTGACAACTCATTTCCTTCACAGACAGCTCTGTCCTGTCCTGCTCATGGGTTCAGACCCACCCAGAGGCAGCTGGAGAGAATTTCCTAGGATCACCAAAACTTCTCTATCCCCAATCAGCAGCAGTAGCTGTCTGCTGGGATTTGAGATTGGAACAGCATTGGTGCGGCCAACTTCCCAACCAATGGGAGTTCAACCAGCAGAGAGCGGAGTGAAAGGGCTCCAGTTGGTGTCCAGACTAAAGCCATTTAACAACTAAACAAAGAGAAATTAGATCCCAAGTTTTGTAAGAATACTAAACAGAAAGCGCACAGGTATCAGCTGTGGCAGGGCTTGCTTCTTAACATGGTGAAGTATTTTACTTTTTCCCTAGGAGGGGAATTTTTAATTTCAGGCTTATATGACCATTGTTTCAGTGAAGAGAAAGGACAACTAATAGTTGGTTGGCCGAAAAGATTCTGGCAAGAATATTTGAGTCATAAAATATTAGCCAAGCATCTTTTTGGATATTCTAAAATAAACCATGTAGAGAACCAAGCATTTCGTGCCAAGACAAAACTAAAAAGCTCTTCTTAGAGGTTTCCCCCACCTCTTCTCTGGATACAGTCTTATTGGTTGATAGCACCAAGTGCCTGGCTGCATTGCAAGGAATCACTCAGCTGTGGCTGATTACTGCTATAATTTTTTCCCTTGTTCAGAAAATCTTGTCATGAATATGTTTCCAAGACAGCAAGAAAGAAAAGTTTCTTTCTTTCTTTTTCTTTCCTCCAGGGGAAGCCATTATTTGAAACACTAGTGGTAGGGTAATGGCCCAGGATTTGAGATAAAGGGGAAGAATTTAGAAGTATTGTAAAAAAACAACTATTCCCATCCCTGGAATTATGTGTCCTGTGGGGATTGGTGGCCTCTAGATGGTGTGACTCAGTATCATTTGTTCATTCATTCAGTACTTGTGGAGCACTCACTCTTCCTGACATGGTCCAGCCCTGGGGACAAATCTCACAACTTCTCTGAATACCATTTCTGTATGTGTGTGATGCGAGGGATGCACTAGAATGATCTCTCAAGGTCCTCTATCTCTAGTTCTTGAATCTTCACTTCTCTGTGGGAGCACAATGCACTCAGGAGAATAGTAATAAGAAAACATGTGTCCAGTATTACATGCCAGACACTGTGCTAACTAACCACTTTTACATATACATTATCCCATTTTGTTTTCTTAAGTAGTTCCTAAAAAAAAATTGGGGTATTATTATACCCATTTAACAGATGACAAAACTAAGTGTCAAGAGAGATTGAGTTGCCTTTTGTGAGAAGCAGAGCCAGGCTCAAACCCATCTCTGCTGACTCCAAGCTCCTCTGATCTCCAGATTTTTTTTTTTAAGATTTTATTTATTTATTCATGAGACACACAGAGAGAAAGAGGCAGAGACACAGGCAGAGGGAGAAGCAGGCTCCGCACAGGTAGCCCTACATGGGACTCCATCCCGGAACTCCAGGATCACGCCCCAGGCTGAAGGCAGGCGCTAAACCATTGAGCCACCCAGGGATCCCCGATCTCCAGATTTTTAATGTTCATTCACCTCCCCTGGAATTTTCTCTGGGAATACTTGTAGAAAATACCTCATTCTTGCCTTGTGGGTCTTCCGTTAGCTTTCCCTCCCTCCTTACCCACTATATAATTCTTATTTATCCCAAGGGTGATTTTGCCACTTTATCCAAGTCTAGTGCTCCCACTGCTTTGCTTTCACTTGTCCTTTACCTTTGACTTGGAATTGTTTTCAATTTTTGTTTGTAGTCAGATTCTGTACTCTTTCCCAGACTTTATTTGTCTTACTCCCAAATTTAATTCATTCGGCCCCAAACAGTTGTCCAACACAGTAAGAAATTTTAAAAAGAGTGTAAGTTCATTTCTTTGGGGGGGGTAATTAAGACATGCAGATTATAGGAAAGGGTTATGGCTAAAATAGAGCTTTAGGCTTGTAAGAGAAAGAGAAGGAAAGTAGCTGGAGTCATGCATTGGAACTTGAGAAATAGTCAAGGCTTGGGTAGAGGAAAAGAGAAAGAGGCAGAGGGAGGTACAAGGTCAGAAAAAAGCAGAGAGGTCTACTGAGTACTGGAGAAATAAGATGTCTTTCTGGCTGGGGCAACTAGGTTTAAAGACCTATGGCAGCTGGGATGGGACAGTTGAAACGGATGTTGTTGCTGAAGAATGTTAATCAGAAGGAACACTGGATTAAGAGTCTGAACATCTGTGTTCTTGCTCTGTCAATTTTTAATCTGGGGAAAAACAATCAAGGAACCTGAGCATCTGTTTCCTTATCTCCTGGAGCCTATCTCAGCATATAGGAGAAGTCTAAGCTCCTTGGAATAGCCTGCCTTTCTCTGGCTGTTCCTACCTCCTGCCATTTTGTAGTAGGTCATCAAGTGTGAGCAGTCACTTCTGAGCGGAGACTTCCATAACACTGGATAATCACATTCCCTCTCTGAAAAATGATTTCTCACAAAGCTACACAGGTTAAATAATACTCAGACACATGCATTTAAAAATGGAATGCTTCCCCTACTAAAGTAGTTATTCAACTTTGAGAAACCGAAATTCCTTAATTAAGTATTTGGGATTGGAACTTTAAAGGCTTGAAGGTTTCTGTTTTAAATTCACAATATGAGGTGACAATAAGATCTTTAAGCTTTCCTTTTAAATTTTGCCCGGTTCAAGTACTTAGTGGTGCCAGATAGAGTGGATAATCTCAAAGATGATGATATGGATAAAAATGTGGCCAGGCAAGTTCATATGATCAGCCAAAACCAAGCAGGCAAGAGCAAACAACATCAACAATGAATCTCAAATGTCCAAATTCCCCAAGGTAGCTGTGATGGTTAATTTTATGTGCCAGCTTGAATGGCCCATGGGGTATCCAACTATTCTATTAAACATTATTGTAGGTTTGTCTGTGAAGGGAATTTTTTTTAAGATTATTTATTCATTTATTCATTCATTCATTCATTCATTCATTCATTAGGGTCACGGAGAGAGGCAGAGACACAGGCAGAGGAAGAAGCAGGCTCCCTGAAGGGGGCCTGATGCAGGACTTGATTCCAGGACCTCAGGATCACAACCTGAGCCAAAAGCAGGCGCTCAAGCAATGAGCCACCCAGGCGTCCCTGTGAGGGTGTTCTGGATAAAGTCAACTTTTACATTGGTAAACTGAGTAGAGCAGATTACCTTCCCCAGTTTGGTTGGGCCTCATCCAATCTGTTGAAGGTCTAAGTAGAACAAAGGGCTAAGAAAGAGAATTCTTATATATAAATTTCTGGGGAATCCCTGGGTGGCGCAGCGGTTTGGCGCCTGCCTTTGGCCCAGGGCGCAATCCTGGAGACCTGGGACCAAGTCCCACGTTGGGCTCCCGGTGCATGGAGCCTGCTTCTCCCTCTGCCTGTGTCTCTGCCCCACCCCTCTCTGTGACTATCATAAATAAATAAGTTGAAAAAAACTTAATAAAAAAAATAAATTTCTGTGTGCAGCTCTATTTCTTTAGGATAATTTTCTCAAATTCCTGGGCCAAAATAGACATTGTTCAGATATTAGAAACATATTTCCCAAAAACTCTTTAGAAAAAAATTGTTCTAGTATCTCAGTCCACTCAGGCTGCTATAGCAAAATGCCAGAGACTAGACAGGCTATAAACAGCAGGCATTTATTTCTCACAGTTCTGAAGGCCGGGAAGTTCAAGATCAGCACTGACAGATTCAATGTCTATTTAGAGTCTGCTTCCTGGTTCACAGACAGCGCCTTCTCGCTGTAACCTTACATGGTGGAAGGGGTAAGGGATCCTCTGGGGCCTCCTTTATAAGAGTGCTAAATGCAGTCATGAGAGCAGAGTCCAAAATTACCTCTGAAAGGACCTATATCCTGATGACATCACCTCTGTGAGGGTTTAGGATTTCAATATATGAATTTTGCAGAGACACAAGCATTCAGAACATAGACTAAATATATTTCTACCTGAGGCAGCCCCTCAAGGTTGCATGCTCAGACCCTGCTCTCAAGGGCTTCCCCTGGCCTTTGACCAGGTACTCACACTGTCATGTCTGCTGGGCAACAGAACCTAGCTATACGCATGGTTCTCCTAATTCATTCACACATGCTTCCATTTACTCACGTAGTAATATTACTTGAATATCTATTCAGTTGACAGTCTAGGTACCCTGCTGGGAGCTGGGATACAAGGGAGTTAGTTCAACAATTAAATATAATGTAAATTTAACTATAGTTATGATACTTAAACAGTGCTGTAAGTGTCTAAAAAGACCCTGGCCTAATCTGAGGCTCAGGGACACTTAAGGAGGAGGCGGCATTTGAGCTGAGCTCTGGTTGTTCTGAGGATGTGGCACTCAGTTCCCTAACTTTTGGCTAGTCCTTTTTAAATAGGTGGAGGCTTTAATGACAGAACCTTGGAAGTCACCTTGAGTGACAGATGGTACACATGAAGTCTTCAGAGGTCTCCTAAGAGGTCCCTTATAGCTGCTTTTGCTTGTTCTCTGTCATGCTGTTGTGACGATGACTTTGCAGGGGTGTTCCCTCTGCTGTCTCTTCCTGGGTGGACTCTCCGTCTAATTATCACCACTCTTTTACAGTGAGTGAGTCTAAATGTCATCTGATTTCCCATTCATCCTATTTGTTATAGGAAATGAAACCTAAATAAATTATTTTAAGAAAATTCACCATAATCAAATGCATCTGATCCTTCCATCATTCAGTATTTTGAATATTCTCCACTGCCGCTGCTCCCACTAATGTGGATAATAATGGCTGAAAGAAAAATCAATACTACAAACCTGCAGTAATCAAAACAGTGTGGTATTGGCATTAAGATAGACATAAAAACCAATGAAATAAAAAAAAAGAAATAGAATGAAAGACCAGAAATAAACCTACACTTTTATGGCCAATTGATTTTCAACAAGGGTGCCAAGACCATTAAATGGGGGAAAGAATACTCTCTTGAACAGTTGGTGCTGGGGCAACTGGATATCTGCACACAAAAAAATGAAGCTGGATTCCTACCTCATACCGAATACAAAAATTAACTCAAAATGGACCAATGACTGGGACACCTGGGTGGCTCAGCAGTGGTGTGTCTGCCTTTGGCTCAGGGCGTGATTCTGGAGTCCCGGGATCAAGTCCCACGTCGGGCTCCCTGCATGGACCCTGCTTCTCCCTTTGCCTGTGTCTCTGCCTCTCTATCTCTCTGTATCTCTCATGAATAAATAAATAAAATATTTTTTAAAAATGGACCAATGATCTAAATATAAGAGCTAAAATAATAAACCTTAGAAGAAAACACTGACGGTAAATCTTTGTGACTTTGGATTGGGCAATAGATTCTTAGATATAACACCAAAAGCATAAGCAGCAAAAGAAAAAAAACAGGTAAATTGGGCTTCATCAAAATTAAAAAGTTGTGCGTCAAAGGACATTATTTAAAAAGGGAAAGACAACCCAAAAAATGGGAGGAAATATTTGCAAATCACCTATCTAAAGGTCTAGTGTCTAGGATATATAAGGAACGCTTACAAATCAAAAACAGAAAGACAACCCAATTAAAAAATAAGCAAAGGGCTTGAATAGACATTCGCCCAAAGAAGATATGCAGGTGACTGATAAACACATGAAAAGATGCTCAATATCATTAGTCATTAAGGAGATGCAAATCAAAATCACAATGAGGTACCATTTCAAAACCACTAGGGAATTTTTTAAAAGGAAAATATGGGGGCTCAGTGGTTGAGCGTCTGCCTTTGGCTCAGGGCATGATTCTGGGGTCCCGGGATCAAGTCCCACACAGGGCTTCTTGCAGGGAGCCTGCTTCTCCCTCTGCCTATATCTCTGCCTCTCTCTCTGTGTCTCTCATGAATAAACAATACAATCTTTAAAAAAAATAAAGGAAAATGAAAAATAATGTTGGCAAAGATGTGAAATGGGAACACTCTAGATTGCCTGTGGAAAGTAAAGTAGTGTAAGCACTGTAGAAAACATTTGGGTGGTTCCTTAAAAAATTAAACATAGAATTACCATATGGCCCAGCAATTCTGCTCCTATGTATACACTCAAAAGAATTGAAACACTGGTACTCAAACAAATAGATGTACATGCATATTCATAGTAGCACTATTCAAAATATCCAAAAGATGGAAACAACCCAAATATTATTCATCAACAGATGAACAGTTGAACAAAATGTGGTATATTCATTCAATAGAATATTATTCAACCATAGAGGTGCCTGGGTGGCTCAGTCGGTCAAATGTCTGCGTTTGGCTAAAGTCATGATCTTGGGGTTCTAGGATCAAGCCCTGTGATGGGCTACCTGCTCAGAGGGGAGTCTGCTTCTCTCTCTCCCTCTGTCCCATTCCCTTCCCTCCATTCATGTTCTTTCTCAAATGAAGAAATAAACTCTTTAAAGAAAAGAATATTACTCAGCCATAAAAATGAATAAGGTCTGATACATGATGCTACACCATGATGCTAAGTGGAAGAAAGGAGACACAAAAGGCTATATATTGTATGATTCCACTTACTTGAAATATTTAGAATAGGTAAATCCACAGAGATAGTAATTTCTGGGGGCTGGGAGAAGGCGTGTGTAAGAAGAAACTACCTAATAGATTAGGTGTCTTTTAGGAGTGATAAAAATGTATTGGGACTAGATAGAGGTTGTGGTTGCATCAAACTATGAATGGTTAATGGCCCATTTAAGTGATTAATTTGTGTTATGTGAATATTGCCTCAATAAGAAATTAAACAATAAGTTAGCTAGACTTATTGTGGTGATCATTTCACAAAACATACATGTAAGAAATTAAGTATTAAAGAAGAAAAGGCTAGATTCTTTCCTTCTTACGTCTGCCATATTTTATGGTTTCAGTTTTAAAATATAGTAGCAAAATCATGACATACCTTTGGTTATAACTTCTTAGGGTTTTATTAGGTGTCATGCTAATGGGTTCTCCCATCATTTTCATGTACTCTGTACAATTCAGATTTCAGTCCAAGGCTTCAGGAACATTGCAAACAGTTGCACCGGAATTATGCATCTGACCATCAACGACATGCCAACTCTGACGGACAACTGTGTAAAAGTAGGTAGTTGCAAAGTACATTTTATTCTCAGTCCTAATAGATGGGCACATTTTTTAGTGGTGTGAATTACTGAAAAGTATGAATGGGATTTTTAATTTAGTTGTTTTTATAGTAAGAAAATCATTAAAAATTTACAGACCCACACCCCCCCCACACACACACATTTGAACATTTGAATCCTTACACACCCTAAAAGAACCTTTGTTTCACAATTAGGATATTTTTGTTTCAGAGATACTGTAGCCTAAGCATAAACTTTTAGTTTTACACGTCAAACTTCTAAATGTAGTGATATTTTTCAGCATTCCATTTTCTCATGTTGTCCCTCAACTTCATAACATGATTTAATTCTGATTCCTCTCCATTACTCAAATGTAACTGTACTCAAATATATTAAATAAAAGTTCCATTGTCTTTGAAATTAGGAAAATTTAATAGTTAATATGTCTGCTTCTGAAAATATTGAGAAAAATAAATAACCTCAGTACTTTGCTAAGCTTGTTCTATACACAGTGGTAAATTTAATCATCTTTTTTTCTTCTAAAGGTGTTAGCTGAAAAGTGCACTCGTATTACGTCAATAGTTTTCATTGGTGCACCACATATCTCTGATTGTGCTTTTAAAGCTCTTTCAACTTGTAACCTCAGAAAGATCCGATTTGAAGGTCTGTGAGATTAAAAATGGGGTTCAGGATTAATGTTTAATTTTATTCTTGGGGAATTACAAATACAATACTTGTCTTCTGTTTGTTTTAAAACAGGAAATAAAAGGATTACTGATGCATGCTTCAAATATATAAAGAATTATCCAAACATCAATCACATTTACATGGTAGACTGCAAGAGAATAACAGATGGTAGCCTTAAGTCGCTTTCACCTTTGAAGCAACTAACTGTGTTGAATTTGGCAAATTGTATAAGGTAATGAGTCACTCAGTTATATATTCAAGAAATATTAATTATCTAGAATGTGCAAGACCCTCTCCTCAAGATGCTCACTGGTCAGTAAACATGAAAGTCTGTGGCAACACCAAGAAGGGGCACCCATGTGGAATCATGGGCCCTTAAAAGATTAAATGAATTCCCAGGAACACTTAAGGGCTACTTTTCCTAGTGAGGGTTCTCATGGCTAGTTCAGTTAACAGGCCTTTTCCCAGATGGGCTTTGTTAGCTGCTTAGGAGGAGCCAATCTTACTGAAGGGTTTCCTCTTGAGTACTGGTTAGATTTTTCCTCATGTGGATTCCCTAACAGATGAACAGATGACAAATTCTTAATAAAATAAAAGTTGAATTTCATCCTCATATTTCACTCAAGTTTCTACAGATTAACTACTTTTAAAATAAATGGAGGTGGGGATCCCTGGGTGGCTCAGCGGTTTGGTGCCTGCTTTCGGCCCAGAGCAGGGTCCTGGAGACCCAGGATCGAGTCCCACATCGGGCTCCCTGCATGGAGCCTGCTTCTCCCTCTGCCTGTGTCTCTGCCTCTCTCGCTCTCTGTGTCTCTCATGAATAAATAAATAAAATATTAAAAAAAATAAATGGAGGTTTTCTACTTCCATAGTTGACAAAACATTTCAAATGACTCTTTGCCACAATTTATATCCTTGATGAAACATACTTTAAATACATTGCTGAACCCACAAAGAGTAAGAGAAAGATCTAATATCTAATATCCTGATTCTGCACCACCCTCTCAAGGTGGAACAAACATTCTCTGAAATGAATAATGAATAGCAAGCAAACATAAAAGGTATCGCTGCTCTGACCATAGATGTTTATGTCACCATTGCCCAGGCTCCTGCAAGAAGTTAACTCAATGCTTCCCCGGAGGAGAGCATTTTCTATTTAGGCCTCTAGGATTCCTCAGATTAAGAATAAAATATAGCTGCTCACAATTAAAAATTGTTACATGTATGAAGACATGAGACACCATGAAAAAGAGTCACCAGAAACAGCAAAATAAATTTGACCTTCAAATAATTCAGATATTGGAGTTATCAGGCATAGGATATCAAGCAAATGTGTATGAAATATCTGAAGAAATTAATGAAATCAGAAACATTAGCAGGCAACAAAATATGATAAAATATATATTTAAAAAAAACAACTTTAAAAAATACAAAATATAAGAGTTATTGAAATAAACTCAATGGATTTCCAGATAGCAGATTAGAACTCACTGAGGAGAAAAGTACAGAGATGGAAGATAATTCCTTTCATGATAGCAGAGTAAAAAAAAAAAAAAAAAGATAAAAAATAAAATATGAGAGTATATCATAGGATAAAAAGACAGAGAAAGTTTAGTATAAAAGTTTCAGATTAGATTTTTAAAAACTCATCTATAAGAGATAAGCCTAAACAGTAACTTTGAGAGTCAGAGAATATACATTTCCCTCAATCACACATCAGTCCTTTTTAAAATGGACTATGCATGAAGTTTTAAAGCGAGTTTCAACAACTTTTAAATTATAGGTATCAACAAACTCTATTTCTCTTACTATAATGCTATTAAATTAAAAACCAGAAATGAAAAGGTAAGTTAAAAACATATACATGTTTTAAAAGTAAAAATTCCAGGGTATCAGAATCACTGGAGGAGCTGAATAAAATTACAAATACCTAAACCCTACCCTAGAGCTACTGAATTTGAATATTTAGGAATGGAATCCCAGATTCAGTATTTTTTTTTTAAAGGATAGTCTTTTTTAAAAAAGATTTATTTATTTATTTATTTATTTATTTATTTATTTATTTATGATAGACATAGAGAGAGAGAGAGGCAGAGACATAGGCAGAGGGAGAAGCAGGCTCCATGCCGGGAGCCCAATGTGGGACTCGATCCCGGGACTCCAGGATCGCGCCCTGGGCCAAAGGTAGGCGCCAAACCTCTGAGCCGCCCAGGGATCCCCTGTATTTTTTTTTTTTTTAAACAACACAGACGCTTTTGATGCACAGCCAGATTTGGGATTAACTACATTAACCAAATAACTGGGAACATTAACTGAATAATCCTTTTCTGTTGACTTTTGATGCCTCCTGGATTATAATATAAAATTATATATACATCTTTGCAAATTTTAAAAATATTTTATTTATTTAATTATTTATTTATTTGAGAGAGAGAGCATGAACAGGAGACAGGAGCAAGGGAGAGGGAGAAATAAGAGCCACTGGGCAGGGAGTCCAACTTGGATCTTGATCCCAGGACCCCAGGGTCATGACCTGAGCCAAAGGCAGATGCTTAACCAACTGAGCTACCCAGGCACCCCTGCAATTTTTTTTTGTTGTATTGTCATTTTATTTTAAATGTGTTTCTCCTAGACTACTTATAATTTAGAGTTATTTGTTAAACCAATTTGACAATCTCTTATCTTTTAATAGGAGATATTTTCAACTGATTTATATTATTATAAATTATTATAAAACTAATATATTAGGACTTCTTTGGGTTCTGTGTCTCTACTATTTGTACTTTTTACCTTTTGTTTTTATTTACTTTCTCTTTTTTAATGTATGGAGTATGTTTTGCTATTTTATTTTTATTCTTTTTTGAAGATTTAATTTTATTTACTCATGAGAGATACAGAGTGAGAGAGAAAGGCAGAGATACAGGCAGAGGGAGAAGCAGGCTCCATGCAGGGAGCCTGACATGGGACTCGATCCTGGATCTCCAGGATCAGGCTCTGGGCCGAAGGTGGCGCTAAACCGCTGAGCCACCGGAGCTGCCCTCTTTTGCTATTTTAAAGGCTTTTATATGTCTCTGATTATTGCTTTATTTATTGTTATCTCTCTCAAGAATCCTCTTTATTTAAAGACTGAATCGTAGTTCTTCATTTTTGATCTCATTTATTTTTATTTTTATTTTTTATTTTTTTTTATCTCATTTATTTTTAATTCTTTACCCTTCTGCATTTCAAAGGAACTTTTCAAATATGCCTTCTACATATTAATTCAGTTTTCTAAAAGGGTCAGTTTTGGTTCTGATGACTTAAATTAGGTTATTATACTTATCATTGAATTTTTAGTTTCTTTGCCATCTATTCTTTTTTTCTTTATTAATTTGAGTATAGTTGACACACAGTGTTACATTAGTTTCAGGTGTACAACTTAGTGATTTGACAAATTTATACTTTATGCTGTGCTCACTATCTGTATATAGCTACCATCTGTCCCTTTACACCATTATTACAATATCATTAACTGTATTCCTTATGCTGTGCCTTTTATTCTCATGACTTATTCATTCCATAACTGGAAGCCTGTATCTCCTCTTCACCCGTTTAGCTCATCCTCCCAACTCTCTACCTCTGGCAACCATCCATTTGTCTTCTGTATTTATAGGTCTGATTCAACTTTTTTTTTTTTTTTAAGATTTATTTATTTATGACAGACATAGAGAGAGAGAATGGCAGAGACACAGGAGGAGGGAGAAGCAGGCTCCATGCCAGGAGCCTGATGTGGGACTCAATCCTGGGACTCCAGCATAGCGCCCTGGGCCAAAGGCAGGCGCTAAACCGCTGGGCCACCCAGGGATCCCCTGATTCAGCTTTTTGTTTGTTTATTCATTTGGTTTTCTTCTCTTTTGCTTAAAATTTCACTTATAAGTGGAATCATATGTTTTTTTAGATTTTATTTATGAATGGAATTATATGGTTTTGTTTTTGTATGATTTATTTCACTTAGGTCCCTCTAGGTCCACCCATTTTGTCTCAAATGGCATGATCTCATTCTTTTTATGGCTGCATAATATTCCATTGTGTATATTGTATAATGTGTGTATATATGCATAATATATATGTATATACATACAACATTTTCTTTATCCGTTCATCTATTGATGGACACTTAGATTGCTTCCATATCTTGGCTATTGTAAATTATGCTGCAGTAAACATGGGGTTGATATATATTTTTTGAATTAATGTTTTCATTTTCTGTGGGTAAATATCCAATAGTGCAATTGCTGGATCATATGGTAGTCCTATTTTTAATTTTTTTAGGAGTCTCCATACTGTTTTTCAAGGTGGCTGCACAATTTATATTCCCATCAATAGTGTACAAGTATTCCTTTTTCTCCACATCCTCACCAATACTCACTATTTCTTGTCTTTTTGCTACTAGACACTAACAGGTATGAGGTGATATTTCATCGTAGTTTTGATTTGCATTTCCCTGGTGAAAAGTGACATTGAGCATCTTTTTGTGTGTCTGTTAGCCATCTGTAAATCTTTGGAAAAATGTCTCTTCAGGTCCTCTATCTCAATTGGATTATTTGTTTTTTTTGGTGTTGACTTGTATAAGCTTTTTTTTTTTTATGATCGATTGATTTTTTATCTTTTTCCAAAAGTTCATTCTTAAATGTACAACAGGATCTAAGACAACACTTTATTCTAGCTGTAGGTTACATTAGTTTCAGGTGTACAATTTAGTAATTTGAGGACAGTATACAGATGTTTAAACAGGAATGGAGATAAGGATCACCATTGCCTCAGGCACAAGGAAGAGCTTACTTTTTGCCAGATTTCTTAATTCCAACTGTGGCGAGGGGCCCTTCCCTGTGGCCTTTGCTTTTAGCTCCTCAATTCCTTCTGCTTCTCTTTCTGTATCTGCTTGAATGCCTCATCTTCCTTGTCCATCTCCGTGGCCTGCTTCTTGGGCTGCTTCAGGGGCTCCTTCCTGCCACCTTTGTGGCTTGGCATGGTGCCCACTGCCCCTTCTCCAGACCCTGTCACCAGGGGCCAACTTTTATAAGATCTTTATATATTCTGGATACTAATCCCTTATCAGATGTAACTTGCAAATACCTTCTGCCATTCAGTAAGTTGCTGTTTTATCTTGTTGGCTTCTTTTGCCATGCAAAAGGTTTCGTTTTGATCTAGTCCCTCAATAGTTTATTTTTGCTTTTGTTTCTCTTTCCTTAGAGGACATATCTTGAAAAATCAAGATATATAGAAAAACACTGCTATGTTTGCCATCTGTCTTATCTCAGGTCACTGCCTTTTCATCTTAGAATGCATCTTAGAATATTTTTGGTATAGCCAGGTCACTTATTAATTCCTACTGTTTGTTTACACTGTTTAATATGTTCTAAAGTTTTTGTATTTTCTTTCAAAAATCATTTTCAAAGGTATGCTTTCTCAAGTCTTACAAATCCTATGCTGTATTTATTTTCTGGTTAGTAAAAAGATCTCTCAGTGACTACTCCAGCCCTCGTATTTGCCAATAGATAAGTCGATCAGTTGTGTTTGTACTCTCTTTCTCCCTTTTCTCCTCCTATTCCCTCACCCATCCACCCACCAGACCCTTAACTGCTTTCCCACGTGCTGCCACCGTCTTCCTGTCCTAGTACAGATGGAAGGTGAGTTGATGGACACAGGAAGTATCCACTTAATATGGCCCATGCAGCTTAAACAGGCCCATTCACCTTCTGTCCGTACTTCGCAGTTCTTTGTAAATTTGCCCAAATACGGGGTATAAAAGCTGTCAGCAGTCAACATATATTGCTCCCAAGGTTCTTCCCATCAGTACACCTACTTGTGGGGTTGTGCTGTGTGAAAGCCACCCCTCTTAGGATGCAATGTGCCATCTCCTGTTGTGCTTTATTTACTGAAATGCTTTTTAGAAAGAGCTGGTGGTCTCCACATGGAATTAGAAATAAAACTCCCAATGGAAGACAAGGAATGGATGGGCCAAACAGATCTCCAGGCAACTATAAAGCATGGTTGGGGCAGGGGATGGAGATGTCTCTGAATTAGGGGTAGAAAATGTGGGAAGACTGAGGTCAAGGTCTTCATCCAGGTTTTCTGTACTTCAGCAGAAAAAAAATCCACATTCATTAGATTTACAGTCCAGCTAACTTGACCTTGTATTTCGTGAAAATTCCTCCACTATTCTGGCAGTAGTTTGCCTGTTAGTCTTGGTTTTCTCTCTTTCCTAAGTTTGGGTGTTTTGCTCTTGCAGGAGAGACTGCATCAGGAACTCCTTAACTGGATCACATTTTAACCCAAGAGAAAGAGACCTTAAGAACCATCTGTCTTGTTAATAATTCTAATAATTATGCCATCAAATTGAATAAGCAGTAGACAGGAAGAACATTTTAATTAGTATTTCTCCCATTACTATTACTTATACTTTTCCTATAACACTAAAAGTTATATAACCAAATTTGGTTTTAAAATATCAACACAATGCCAGTATAAAGATATTACCATGCTATTTTAGAACATATTGAATGTAGTAACTATTATTTAAGTAGTACTCTATAGATTTACATATAAAGTCACATGTAAAGCTTTCCTCTTTCCTACAGAATTGGTGATGTGGGACTAAAGCAATTTCTTGATGGTCCTGTGAGCACAAGGATAAGAGAGCTGAATTTAAGTAACTGTATCCACCTGAGTGATGCCTCTATTGTGAAACTATCAGAGCGGTATGATAAAAAAATATAATTTTACATCATATCATTAGTAATTGTGTATCTGCTAAAGCAGAGATCAGAGATAAACCTTCAGAGCCATTTTGGAAACTCTTGGGAGACCAAGAAACAGGTCTAATACTCAGTGAGATAAAATAAAAAACACTGGAGTTGTAGACTAGTCTTTTGATCATAACTGAGATGAAAATAAAAAACACTGGAGTTGTAGACTAGTCTTTTGATCATAACTGAGACGTTTCTCATTAATTTCACATTTGACAATGTTTGAGAGGGAGTCATTAATGAAGCTGTCACTATCTAGACGTGAGTGACTTCTCTGCACTTTTCAAGGACATTATCTCTATCTATGTAAACCTTTACTCTCCCAATGGATGTTCTAGCTGGTGGGTTTGTTCTTGATCCTCCTTACTTGTCAGAGATCTTGTGTATAGTAAGAGCCAATTCCTGTAGCAAACTAGTAAGGGATAAGTGAGAAATTTGACCTTCCACTTTTAGTGGTCATTCGTCCTACTTATATGATAGTTTTTTTGTATGTATGAAGTATTTTTTCTTATTAGAAGCTGCAATATGAAATGAAACCACAGATATAATATGTATAGTATATGTTACATATATAATAATATATCATAATCCACCTCCAATTCATCCTACTTTGTAATGCCAAATTATTTTCCACTTTTAAGTTTACTTTCATTTTGAGGAAAAGAAAGTCCTTGCCTCAATACAATTTGCTTCTCTCAGTTTTGATTACTGTCTGAAATTACTACTGACACTGTGATTAAAAGCTAAAATTAATTCTTCGTACTCTCTTTCAGGTGCTCTAATTTAAACTACTTGAGTTTACGAAATTGTGAATATTTGACTGACTTAGGAATTGAACATATTGTATACATCTTTTCCTTGGTATCGGTAGATCTCTCTGGAACAAACATCTCTAATGAGGTAAAGAAAATTTTCAAATTAGTTCAATGACTTTTATTGTTTTCAGGAATATAATCATTTTTCATTTTGTAAACAATGAAGAGAACATCAATTATTTTTATTTCCTAAATTATTAGATTACATAAATTATTATGTAAGATTAGGAATATTGTTTCTGGAATAGTGATAGTTGAGGTTATTTGTAAATCAATGGTCTTGTTTCTCTGCTTATAAAATGGTAAACTCAGTATTTTGAGCAAAGTCCTGACAGGTTGGAATGTTACATGATAGACCTGAAATCTGTTTCATTATAGAAGTTTGGTAATGTGGAAATAATATATTCCAGTTGGCTTATGTATGTTTTTCTTATGGACTGAACATTCAGTAAGACTAGCTGAGTGCCTTAAGATCTCACTCTTTAGTTCAAAACTGAAGTCTAAAAATGGCCTCATCAAATCTATAAAAGGATACATTTTATTTATTCATTTTAAATTTTATATTTTCTTTTTTATTTCAATTTGCCAACATATAAACACTGCCTGGGGTACCTGGGTGGCTCAGTCAGTTAAGTGTTGGACTCTTGGTTTGGCTCAGCTTGTGATCTCTGGGTCCTGAGATAGAGTCACTTGTCAGGGTCTGTGCTCAGAACATAGTGTCCCTGGGACTCTCTCTCCTTCTCCCTCTGCCCCTCCCCCATGCTCTCTCTCTCTAAAATAAATAAATAAATCTTAAAAAAAAAAAAAAAAAAAGAAACTCATTTCCTGCAAACGGCTGATATACATGAGAGTTGGAACTGAGTTCACACTCATCCTATCATTCCGGCACTGCTCCACTTACTAATCAAAAGGAAGATAAACCTGGAAAGATTTGCCAGGTTTCAAAAAGACTTTAATGGGCTGTAGTTAGAAAAAGAATGTATTGGCTTCTCTTGAAAATCAGTGCATTGGGATGCCTGAGTGGCTCAGTGGTTGGGCATCTGTCTTTGGCTCAGGGCATGGTCCTGGGGTCTGGGATCAAGTCCCAAACTGAGCTCCCTGCATGGAGCTTGCTTCTCTCTCTGCCTGTGTCTCTGCCTTTCTCTGTCCCTCATGAATAAATAAATAAAATATTAAAAAGAAAATCAGTGCATTGGAATGAATATAGGAAGACAATAGAGGTGAGGATCTCCCATCTGCTTGCTAAATCCCTATTTATCCCTCAAGCTCATCAAATATCACCTGTGAGACCACAGCCCCAGCACATCCTTTAACATGACCTATTTCTCTTCATTTCTCACTGCATTACTGATATCTGTGCTGTGTCCATTCTTTCCTGACATTTAGTGGGCTCTGTTAGATGTAAGACTGTACCTGTTTATTGGTCTTGGTTCTTTCCTTTATCTAAGAGTGAATTTTGATTCGGTCTCCATTCTGCTAGATGATTTCCTCTCCCTTTCCTTGGTAGTGTCATCTATGTATGGTACAAGTGGGGTGGGGGCAGCTACATGTAGTCAACTCATTATGATGGAGGCAAGTCTGATCTTGTCAATGTTGTCTTCTGTCCAAGCTGGAATCCACTGGGATGTCTGTGGTTTCCTGTTTAGTTAGATCCCTGATGTGTCTTCCTTGTCCCAGTTCCAAAGTTCCTTTAAATCTTCAGGCTCCTTTGTCATGTATGCCTTGCTCTGTGCCCCTCCAGGTCATGCTGGGGGAATCTGAGGCTGTTTTAGGTCCATAGTCCTAGACATGCCCTGCAGACATTTTCCTGCTCTTACCTCTGGGTGCATTTGCCTTCAGGCCCAAGCCTCACCCTTCTTTCACCCAGCAACAGAGTGGCTGAGTCATGTCCTTGTGAGGAATTTGTGAGCAGTTGGAGGTTAAGAAGGGGAAGAGGCCAGAGTTTACCTCCACCTTTCTTTTCATCATCACCATCAGCTACATTTCCTTTATAATCTTCTCCGTCCAATCAGGCCTCCTGTGGTTCCAGCTTTCTTGGTGACCTTGGCCCCTGGGGTCTAAAAACATCATCTCTTCTCATTGGTCTTCCTGCGTAGGGGGAGTAGTGGCTTCCTGTGGCTGTTCACGTCTCTAGATTTGTCATCCTATTTGGCTTCTTTTCTCTGCCACAAATGTAGCCATTCCCTGTCAATGAAATGTCCTCAGTTTTATGCAGAGTTATTTCTGTTTTCTTCTTTAGATCTTAGCTGATACAACAGCAAGCACAGGAAACCTCTGATGCCTTCTTGCTTTTCACAACCCTACCAGGGAAAGGTAGAATGGACTCCCATTCACTAGTCCCCAAACCTATCAGGAGGTTCCAACCTTCTCTCCAGATAGAGTCCAGGGAGGTCTAGAACAGGGCCCTGAATGAGGGATCCCCCAGCACTTCATTCTTTGCTTCCCTCTAGCTCCCCCCTTTCCTACTCTTTCCTCCCACTTCTTCTCCCCTTCCCTGCTCCCTCCCTTCTCTTATCCTTCCCCTTCTGTTCCTCCCCCTTGTTCTCTGTTTTGCTCTTCTTTTCTCTTGACATAGACTATCTAATCTAGGAATAGAAAAAAATGTTCCAACTGATTATATGGTTTGAAAAATATTATGTCTCAAGTCTTTCATGATTTCAAATTTAAAGCTTAAAGACCTGTTTTTTTATTCTCCTGTGTTCTTCTGTAAAAACCTTTCCTGACACATAGATGTCCAGCTGTTGTTAGAAGCGTCATGAGGTAACAAGAGGTAGAGGATCAAAGCACAGTATAAAACACATCAAAATATGATCCCACCAGAGCACTCATCACAAGCCCAGAGTGTCTGGTGAACATTTGTGGAATAAAAGCGGGGAAACTTAAATGCCTTATCCTACTTTTTAGCATTTGGGGAAAGCTCAGTTTTTATTTTCAAAGACCATATTTAAAGTTTTATCTACTTTATTTTTATTTATTTATGATAGTCACACACACACACACACACACACACAGAGAGAGAGAGAGGCAGAGACACAGGCAGAGGGAGAAGCAGGCTCCATGCACCGGGAGCCCGACGTGGGAGCCTGACGTGGGATTTGATCCCGGGTTTCCAGGATCGCGCCCTGGGCCAAAGGCAGGCGCCAAACCGCTGCGCCACCCAGGGATCCCTAAAGTTTATCTACTGAGGACAAGTTAAAAACTTAGGATATAGCCTCAAGTCCCATTCACATTTTTTTTTTCTTGTAAAGAATATACACAATCTGAGAGAGCTCTAAAGGGATATCTATGGGGAGAATGGTAGTTATGTTCTGCTAAAACATTGAAAAATAAGTCCTCTGCAGGTTGTTGTTTTCTTCCTCCAAATTGGTTAAATTCTGATCTAAAAGGCAAATGATTGACAATGCAGTACTACAACAGCTGTGGAAGCTAATTTCAAACAGTCAAAATAAAATGAGTCAGCTCAGATATCAATTTGGGCAGCTAAACCCCAGTCTGGATTGTAGTTCTGATGAAGTGCAAATCTGACTAGAGACTTAACATTTGGGATTTAAACTCTGGAATGTTGCAGATATTCACTAGGGATCAAATGTGACCACTTGTGCCTATGGGGAAAAAAGTTTCTTACATTTTTTAATGATTACGTTCACTCTCAGTTCTTTTAAATAATGAGTTTTCAGTTAGAATCATACTACTCATTTAGTTAACAAATCTGTGTTCTGACTACTTCGTACTCTGCTGGGGATGCTGGAATGAAGAAAACAGACATGGCTCCTCAGGGAGCCATGGGGCATGGGGCAAGTGGTTACAAACCATGGTGGGTGTGGGAAATAACCTTGCTCAGAGTCAGAGAAGACCTTTTCCAAGAGAGAAAGAGGGGTATGCGCTGAGCTAAAGAAACACCTGAATAAAGACCTCTAAATAAATAGAGGTTTAAAAGTATGGTGGCCTCAAGGAAATCTGCACATTTGGGTATGGCTTGATCATGAGGAGAATGGTGAGAGATGATACTTAAGAAACAGAGAGACTAGCTCATGATGGGTGTGGAAGCCACATCGAGGAATTTGTTCTCTGCTCTTTTGGCAACAGAGGGGCATTCAGTATTGTCAACTACGCTGTAATAAGGTCAAATAGACATGGTTTAAAGATGACTCTATCTGCTGGATAGATATAGGAATAATAGATGAATAGTTCATGAACTAGATGAACTAAAGCAGTAATCCAGTTATGAGCATTGGCATTAAGGCTAGAGGGAGGGAGACAGTAATAGGGCTGGAGCAAAGTCTGCAGATTTGGGAGGCACTGAGGAAAAAGAATCAACAGGAGATAGAAATAGACTGTGGGGATAAAGAAGAGAGTTAGGGAATCAAGGATGATGCCAGATTTTTGGCTTGAGCATCTGTATAAATGGTGGTGTCCCTTACTGAACTATGTCCTTTCCACAGTGGGAGGAGCAGGTTTGCTGTTCATTTGAGTCACCTGTAATACAGCTTTATAGAGTTGTAGAGAGCTCAGAAAATACTCAGAGAAATCACCGAAATTCACTCCTCAGAGGTAGAAGAGCTTTTTAGGTTTGCAGAGAGTGAAGCAGTGTTGCATTCTGAAAATCATGGAAACTCATGAGGAAGTTAATCAGCAAAAGCAAAAACACATATAGTTAGAAACTTAGATGTTTAAGTAAAAAAGCTAATTAAAATGGGGGACGAAAGAGGAGAACACAGTTATTTCAAACTGTATACATATCTTATAATAATTAGAAAATAGTGAATAATGCATCATCCATGAATAAAAGTTCAAGAAGTTTAAGAAGTTATGTTTAAGAAGTTCTTGTTTAAGAAGTTATCTGGTAATTACATTTCAGAGAATGAGGAAATACATCAGTTTTCCTCTTCCGATATAAAGAGGACAGGGTTTACTAGTGAAAGAAATAGCTTACTAATGTGATGGTGTAATTTTTTTTTAAAAGACTTATTTATTTTAGAGAGAATGAGTCAGGTGGAGGGAGGGCAGATGGAGAGAAAGAGAGAGACAGAAACTCAGCAGACTCCACACTGCCTGGAGCCTCATGGGGGCTCGATGCAGGGCTCCATGCGGGGCTGGATCTCACAACCTGGAGATCAGACCTGAGCCAAAACCAAGAGTGGAATGCCCAACCGACTATGCCACCCAGGCACCCCTACTGTGATGGTATCTTAAAGTATCTGTAAAAGTCTTTAATCTCTTACAGCTTTTTTAAATGTCTAATTAAATAGGATGTTAATTATTCCCTTGCTACCCTGAAGGATTGTTTGAATATGAGGTTGTATCTCCATGTATGTGGGAAAATATTTTCTTCTAGTTAAGGAGAATTAGCACCTACCGAGACCACATACCCACAGTTAGGGCAATTCAGTCCATTGCTTACGTTGTCTTAGTCACTGCCATGTTTGCTGTTAGAAGGAAAAATGAGTCAGAGCAATGTTCCAGACAGTGTGCTTAAACAGTGGTTTAGGACTCTTTCATTTGCCTGATGTTCGAAATCTTTAATTATGAGTACCATATCTTGAGTGCCTGTATGTTGGCAATCTCCTGGAGCCCCCTCACTAGGATGTGAGATCCATGAAGACTGTTTTCTTTATTGCTGTTTTCCCTGAACCCTTGGGGTAGTAGACACTTGATAAATACTCACTGAATGAAGGAACAAATGCTGAGCTATAGGGTTACCAAATGTGAACAGGATCTGTTCTCTGCAGTCCAGTTTGGAAGGGTAAGTAAGGGTAATTTAAATATGGTGTGGCAAGTATAGTGTTGGAAGAAGAGAGGAAGGGGACTCTTAGCTCAGCCTGCTCCGCATGCAAGCATGCGAATGAACTCTATGAACAAGGGACTCTAGGTAGCTTGATATGACTAAAATATACTATGAAAAGGAGATGTCACTGAGGAATTCCATACTGTGCCAAGGAGCTTGGACTTGAACCAGTGGATGACTAGCCAGCACGTAGTAGGGAAGTCACAATCATAGTTAGCTTCCCATTTTAGATAGATTATTTGAGTTGTTCCCTGGGGGACAGATTGGAGGAGAGAAAGACTAAAGGCAGGGAGCCCAGTGGGAGGTCTTTTAGTAGCTAAAGAAACACATGATGAATTTGTGAACCAGGTAGAGGCCAGAGATAGTAAGAAAGGAACATACCTTTGGACATACCACCGAAAGAACCTGCAGATTGATTAGTTGTGGGAGATCAGGACCTGGCATGAAGGTGGAAGGATAACGATGATTCCAAAAATCTGACTTTGGGTAGCTGACGGTCCTCCCTTGAAAAAGAGATAACTGGTGTTGAGGGCAAGCTGATTTCACTTTTATACACATAGAATGTATAGCACGTTCAGCCAAAGGTGTGGGAGAGACATCTTGAAGGGAGATTCATAGGAGTCATTAGCATGGAGATGTGAATGTGGCCAAGATCCTCAGAGAGTGTGGGAAGCGAAGAGAAATGTGCACCCAGGAAGAACACAATAGAATACCAATATTTAAGGAGTGGGAATAAGATGAATCCATAAAGGAGAATAAAGAAAGAAGGTGAGAAAGATTGTAAGAGAACCAGGTGAGTGTAGTCATGCGAGGAGGACTGAGGAATATCCAACAGTGTCTAATAAAACATGGAAGCTAAGTCAGGGAAGGACTAAAATTTGAAAGAATATTTACTATTAATTAAACAGATCCCTGCCTACCGTCCCGATATCTCATGCTCCTCCTTTCCTCATTTCCTCTCCTTCAGCCCCACTGCCTTCTTTTAGCTCCGCAAACAAGTCAAAATCTTTCCTACCTCAGGACCTTTATACATGTTGCACTTCCTGCCTGGGATGTGCCTCCTTCTCTTCTTCACGTGCCTAAGTAGGGAGATGCTGAGCAAGTAAACCCTGATGATCGTAACATAGTGAAAACATCTTGGCATAAGAGAATAGTGCCTTGTTAAATTTTTTGAAATAATTTTATAATAAACACTGGTCCTGCTCTCCATAATTATAAAAAAATCATACTTCTTGGGATCCCTGGGTGTGTTTCTCATGAATAAATAAATAAAATCTTTAAAAAAAAATCACACTTCTCAGTCTAGGTCACTCCAAGACAGTATCAATGGGTTTTATTTTATTGATGCATTCTTTCTTAAGAAAACATAAATCGCAGGGTGACACTAATGTCTCTCAACATTTTTTCTCAATAGGTAAGAATTCTCTAGTTCCTTTTTTTTTCTAGTTCCTAATATACCATATCTTATTTCTGTCACACTATAGCATAGTTCTCCAGAGAGGTGTTATCTATTTAGATGGCCTCACAGTAATAATACCTCTTGAATCACGGGTAGAACGCAAAATACTTTCAAATTGAATTGAAAAAAATTCTGATTGAATGTTGGCATATGGTTTCAATGTTTTTTTTTGTTTTGTTTTGTTTTGTTTTTTAAATTTTTTTTTAAATTTTTTATTTATTTATGATAGTCACAGAGAGAGAGAGAGGCAGAGACACAGGCGGAGGGAGAAGCAGGCTCCATGCACTGGGAGCCTGATGTGGGATTCGATCCCGGGTCTCCAGGATCGCGCCCTGGGCCAAAGGCAGGCGCCAAACCGCTGCGCCACCCAGGGATCCCTGGTTTCAATGTTAATTGTAATTGTATATGTTATAAAGTGTAGTCTAAAATCTCTTCTCTCTATCCCTCTGCCTCCTCTCCATCCCTGCTGCCACTGCCATAGTTCAAGCACTATTTCTCCTTACTAACTTCTTGCCTTAAGTGGCACTGGTCTTCAAAGCTGTTCTTCACTCAACTGCAGTGTGATCCTTCAGCATGCAAATTGGAACCTATTGCTTCCTTGCTCATATTTCTTCAAAAGCTCCACATTTGCTTTCGGTTTAAAGTCTAACCAATCTAGTGGAGAGGTCCAATCTCTTCCTGAGGTGGCCCCTACCTACCTCTACCACTTCACTCCCACCAGACGTCTACTTTTCATCTTGAACTCCACAGACACAGAACTGACTCTCCTGTAGCTCCTCAAACATGTCATGCTCTCCTTGCTTCCCCACCTCTGAAAATTATTCTGTCTGAAACACCCTCTCCCTTTGTCCACCTAGTAAATTCTTGCTTATCCCAAAAGTTTCAACTGTGTGAAGCTCTCCTGGAACTCCTGGGCAGACTTAGGATCTCTCTGTCTTATTTCCACTGTCCTTTACAATGCCCCCACAAAAGCCATTTGCTCATTATATTTTAATATTTATTCCACACCTGTCTCCCTACAATACTGTAAGCCTCCTGATGGTAAAGGCTGGGAAGCCTAGCATAATGCCTAGTACCTAGGGGCATGTAAAATATTTGTGAGTGAATGAGTGAGTGAATGAATGAATTTTGTACCATTTCTTTCCTTTTACCCAAACACTCCAGGCTTCTTGAAATTCCGCATTTTCTCAGCTATGTTGTGAGTTGGAGTAGGAGTGCTTACAGCTGCATGTCTTAATCTGGTGATACACTTTCAAGAGACCACCCATCTGCATGGAACACACACATAAATAAGGCCTGAGGCTTAGTGAAGCATAACCTCTAAAGCAGGAAACATATGAAATCACTTGGGATTCAATAAATAGAAAGAATGAGAATTAAAAGGAAACAGGGAAACTCAGAGGCAAATGGGCTTGCCTTGGATTTTCAAAAGCATAGAACAAGCAGTCTGCCCTGGTTATATGCTTACATATGGAGTTTGACCTCTTCTTAGTCCTTTCCAGGCCCTTCTCCTAGCTAGTGGCCTTATATGACTCTGTTGATACCATCATGAGCAATAGTGATTTTCCTTACAGAGGCTACAGGACAATTGTCTCCTGTTGCCAGCAAAATGCCTACTGGAAACGTTGCAAAAGGAGAATCTTTGATGCCAGAACCCTCCCCTTGACCTCCATTAGATAGAAGGCAAGCAGTCTCAAGGCCAGATGCTCTATTTCTAGGTAACAAAGATGCTGATTTTCTTTCTCTCTCTATATATAGAGAGAGGACATACTTCTGTGTGTTGACCAAAACCTGCTTTCCTTTAGATCTATAGGTCAGTAAATTAGATCTAATGGTTAATACATTAAAAAATATGATTACAAAATTCATACTAACAATCAAGTAAGGAGAAATAAATAATAATAGATAAAACATATAGATAAAATGGATTAAAAATTGAGAAAAAGAAAGCTAAATTATTTTTATAAAATTGTAATTGCGGGATCCCTGGGTGGCTCAGCAGTTTAGCGCCTGCCTTCGGCCCAAGACGTGATCCTGGAGACCCGGGATCGAGTCCCATATCGGGCTCCTTGCAGGGAGCCTGCTTCTCCCTTTGCCTGTGTCTCTGCCTCTCTCTCTCCCTGTGCCTCTCATGAAGAAATAAATAAAATCTTAATAAAATAAAATAAAATAAAATAAAATTGTAATTGCTAACCATAGAATAAGAGGAAAATCACTTGTGAGGTTAAAATACATTCTGAAGGACTTTGCACAATATAGCGTTATCAGTGATTTTAGAAAGAGGATGTGCTAATTGAGATAAAACATATTTCCAAGTATAAGTTTTGTTCCTTATCTCTAAAAGAATGTGGCAAGCAGCACCAAACAGAACAAATCTTTCAGAAAGGAACATATGAAATATAAGCACTAGTTCACATAATTTTGAAGGGAAATAGATTCTATCCAAGAATTCTGAGAGTACGCCAGCAAGATAAAATTGGCTCCACAAAAACAGATAGTTTTACAGACTACTCATTCATTCAGAAATATTTTTTCATTGCCAATTGTGTATTAAACACCATGCAAGGTTCTGGGAGTACTAAATTTACAGATATAGATCTGGTCACAAGGTACAGTCTAGTGGCAAAACAGTAACAACAAGAGTGACAACACTACTTGGTTAAAAGTTACCAAAAGCATAAGTTCAAAGTGTGCCTTCACATCTTGTCTGATATCACCACACTATGATATCTTGGGCAAGTTACTTAACCTTTCTGTTCCTTCATTTCCCTGTCTTTAAAACACTGTTTATAATATACTTTCCTCATAGTGTTGTGAAGAGTAAACGAGATAACAAATGTAAGCTGCCTAACATAGTTCCTGGCACATGGTAAACACTCAATGGATCTTAGCAATGATTTATTCAAATTATGGCATAGGAGGTATATTTGTTGTGAAGAAGATTTATGTATATATATAAATATATATGGGTACATATGCTATATCTTGGCAGCATGGATAAGTTGAAAAGTGAGTGCTTATGTCTCTGTTGTCTATTTGTGGAGAAGTCAGGGGACACTTTTCAGCTTTTGAGGTGAGGCTGAAGGTTTCAGTAGGTGTTTGTAGGTAAAGACAGACATTCTCAGTGGAGGAAGAAGCAGGTGGGAAGACGTGGAGACATGAGAGAGGGTTATGTGTTGGGGGACTCACAGCTGATTTTGTGTTGTCATAGCATGGCCCAAGGAGATAGGGGATGAGGCTGGAGAAAGGTGGAGGGTAGAATGTGACTGGCCTTGGGTGCTCTGTGAGGTGATTCAGACTATGTGCTATATGCAATGGAGCTACTGCAGAACTCAGAGTGGAACTCGTACAGCTAGAAATGAGGTTTTGATGGTGGTGGTGGAATAGATATGCACAAGAGATATTTAGGAAGTAGTTAGGTAGAGCTTGGTGATTGATTGGCTGGAGAGTAGAGGGGATGGGGGGAAACCGACAATGCCCAGGTTTTTACTAGATCAACTGCAGACATGGTGGTTCTGTTAACCAGAAAAAGAGCCTAAGAGAGAGATTAGGACTTGGAAACAAGATGCTGAATTCCATTTTAGACATGTTTGGTTCCAGTACTAGGACACAACTCTCTACACTATGGGCCCCTTCTATTCTGAGTGGCAAGAAGAAGACATAACCATTTGACTTTTGGAATCACCATTTTTGTTTTGTTTCATTTTGTTCCTCAGTATGTCTGGCAAGGGATCATAGGAACTAGGTATATTCCAATTCAACCATTAACTGAAAGCAGAAAATTTACTGAAAAGCAGAAGATTTTCAACAGCCTCTCCCAAGTTCTGTCCCTTCTATCACAATTTACATTTCATTTTTATCCTCAAAAAAGGGGGTGGGGCAGCAAGAAAGGAGGCTTCTTGTTTGCTGTCAGGGATCTTTTATTCTTTTTTGATTTCTTATGACCTAAACTTCTAATAATTACATCAAAGTTCTCAGTTATTCTAGACTCCTGAGTACCTCATTGCATCTTATTTCATTGAATGTGTTTTCTAATATCCTTCAAATATCAAATATCCTAAGTTGCATAGGTCACATTTATAGGTTTCCCAGCCAGGGAAATCTAGGACCTATAAGGAGAATCATAAAAGTTGCAAAACTCAAAGAGCAAGGTACTTAAAATCAGAGAAAAGTCCATCATGAGCCGTTCACCTTCAGCCAGACTCCCTACTGAGGAACCCATTAAAACTTTGTGGTTTCCAGCTTGAATGCTAGTGCTCTGAAAGTAACAATACTGATTTTGAGGTGCTTATGGCACACCCAAGCATCTAATTATCAATTAGGAAAGATCTGGAGCTCGGGAAAGAGATCTGGGCTAGATATAGAGATGGTTGATGTAGTTGAAGGCACAGATGAGCTAGACGAAGAAAAGAGGTCAAGTTCAAGCCTCCAGGAAACACCAGTATTTATTGGGTGGACCTGAGAGATGAACCCACAAAAGAAACTGAAAATGAACATCCAGAGAAGTAAGTTAGGAAGGAGTTCAGACTAATATCGAGGGAATGAAGGGGGGTGGTGTTTCAAAATGCGGGAGACTGTCAGCAAGGGCAAATTTCACACGTGCCTCAAGTAATATGAAGATAGGGATGTATTAATTTTTATAAAACAAAATTGCTCATCCATGTATATGGTTGTACATGGGCACATCGAAAGCTTAGTATGGGGACGCCTGGGTGGCTCAGCAGTTGAGCTTCTGCCTTCAACCCAGGACATGATCCTGGAGACCCGGGATCGAGTCCCACATCAGGCTCCCTGCATGGAGCCTGCTTCTCCCTCTGCCTGTGTCTCTGCCTCTCTTTCTCTGTCTCTCATGAATAAATAAATAAAATCTTAAAAAAAAAGAAAAGAAAAGAAAAGAAAAAAGCTTAGCATTTTGGTTGAATATTGGTGCTTTATGCTATTATAGTTTGTTTGGGACAGACAGTAAACTACCCAAAACTCTTGTGGGTCTGTGTAAAGGAATTAAGCACGGTGTTAATGTTTTACATAATTCTTTGTAGATGTACAAGAAGACTTACTCATGGACACACTTTGTTTTTCCAAATTATTCTAAATTATTTTTCACAAACATTGAGAAAGTTCACACGTTTATTCCACTCATTTTCTTTGTCCTTTTCTTCTTTCTTTTGATATGTAATTAGCTGGGTCCTACTATATTTAAAGCAGCAATCCTAGGTTTGAGTGTAAAAACAAGAATAAGACAAGAAGTCTGCCTTGAAGTTGTTATAAATATTTTCCTCCATCAATTTTTCTCTTTTTTTGAACTGAACATTTTGTTTTTTTGACTACTTGCTTTCCCTATGGGTTGTAGCAAATTTTTTTATTGCTATCAGCAATAAAATAAACATGGAAGCCTTACACTAATTTACCAATATTGCCTGTTTTAACTTCACAAAAATATCTAGGAATTAAAACTTTATTGTTATTTGAATTTGCATTTAAAAAATTCTAGTAATAATTTTGTCCTAGATCTTCTGATTATCACTACAATTGTATTTCATCTTACATGAATTTTCTGTTGAAATTCTTTACATACTCATACATTGGGGTCTCAATACTTCTGCCAATTTGTTGGAATTGCCTCTAATAGTGTATTATTAATCATTTGTCATATTTTCATATTTTCTCCATATCTTTACAATGGCTTATCTCACTACTGTGGAAGAGAGATTTTTAGTATTTTAATTTGAAAGCCTACAAGCGGGATCCCTGGGTGGCACAGCGGTTTGGCGCCTGCCCTTGGCCCAGGGCGCGATCCTGGAGACCTGGGATCGAATCCTGCATCGGGCTCCCAGTGCATGGAGCCTGCTTCTCCCTCTGCCTGTGTCTCTGCCTCTCTCTCTCTCTCTCTGTGTGACTATCATAAATAAATAAAAAATAAAAAAAAAAGAAAGCCTACTAGCTACTGCTTATAAAGTATAGTCAAGAAAAATGAACTAAAAGTTGAACAAACTATGCAATCTTATGTAGATTTTACTAAGAAATTGTTTCTTTACTCATGCAGGAGAGATTATAAAGTTTATTAGATTATTTACTCTTCTGGTGTGCCTGTATTAAAGTGTCGACAGTTTCAAACTGAAACATACTATAAATACAGATGATTTGTAGCAATGTGGCTGTCAGATAAGTTACATTGTATTTTATTCTGTTAATACTCCTAGACCATCTTTCTAAACTTTTTCTAAAAACACAGTGTCTCAGAAAAGAGCCAAGTTCAGGTTTTAAAGAATACATTTATTTTCAGAATGTTAAGCTCTGTTTCATAAAGTTGCATCCATATCAGTTTCATTTATAAAACATGTTTCATTTGTTTTTAAATTATGATCATATGTCTTAAAATAAGGCAAAATATTGGTGTCTTTGTTTTCCTCGGTGTGTTGTCTTTTGCGAATAAATAATATAATCACACCAACCAAAACAGTAAATTTATATTGTATATGTGCTCAACAGGAATTTGGAGAACTTTAAATATTGTTAAGGTAACACAAAAAATTAACAGCAATAGTTGTTATGTCTAAAATAATCTTATTTTATTCAAAACATCTCCCAAAATATTCAGCAAAATTGAAGAGAAATGATGATAGAAAAGATAGAAAAGTGCTAACAATATTGAAGGAGGGATAGAATGAGAAAAATCAGCATTTTGCACTCAATGAAATAAGTGATTTAGTCAAGGATCACCAATTATTGCTAAAACCATTGACCAAAAGGTTTTTGGAAAACTGTATTCTTATGAATACACCACATCACAGATTATTTATTAAATAAAAAGTAAAAATATACTCTAATGAAGGATCTATGTTACCAGCTGAGTCAAGAGAGTAGGAGCATCACCAGCCAGTGGGACACCTCATGTATGTACATGCCTCCTAACTGGATGCAACAGCACCTACGTAGTATTCTTGCAGAAAATCTTTACCTAGAATCTAATCATAAGGAACAACTGGACAAATCCAAAATGTGAGACTTCTATATAACAACTGACCTAGGATCTTTAAAAGTCAATGTCTTCAAAGGCAAAATTTAAAGAAAAAAAGGCTAATGACACATGACAACTAAATGTAATGCATGAACTCTAACTGGGTCTTGAATAAAAAACAAATATTGGCTTTATATTAGATAGTACAGTATTATTAATTTTAAGCATTATAATACTATATATACTATACTACGTATATAAAAAAAATCTCCTTATTCCTAAGGAGATATATACAGAATATTTAGGGGTAAAGCATCATGATATCTGAAACTTATTTTCAAATGGTTCAGGGAAATTTGTAACATATATATATGAAATATATAATAATCGCAAATATCTATGCGTTCAACATAGGACTACCTACATACATAAAGCTAAACAGACATAAAGGGAGAAATTGACAGCAACACAATAATAGTAGGAGACTTTATTTTTTTATTTTATTTTTTTTTTAGTAGGAGACTTTAATGCATCACTTGTATCAGTGGATAGATAATCCAAACAGAAAATCAACAAGGAAATAATGGCTGTGAATAAACTAGATGAACTTAAGAGGTATATATATAACATTCCATCCCCAAACAACAGAATACAGAATTTTCAAGTGTACATAGAACATTCTCTAGGACAGATCACACAGTAAGCCACAAAACAAGTCTTAATAGATTTAAAAAGACTGCATTCATATCAAGCATCTTTTGTGAACAAAATTTCAAAAAAATTACAAGAAAAAATAAGAAGTCAATTACAAAAAACAAAACAAAACAAAAAACAAACCAACACAACACACAAAAAAAGAACCAAAAATATCCCCCACAAACACATGGAAGCTAAACAACATCCTAAAAAACAATCAATCAGTCAATGAAGAAGAGAAAATTAAAAAATACGTGGAGACAAATGAGAATGAAAACACAACCATCCAAAATCTTTGGGATGCAGCCAAAGTAGTTCTAAGAGGGAAGTTTATAGTGATAAAGACCTACCTCAAAACAAGAAAAATCTCAAAAAACAGTCTACACTTACACCTAAAGGAACTAGACAGAGAAGAACAAACAAAGCTCCAAGTTAGTAAAAGTAAGGACATAATAAAGAATAAAGTGGAAATAAATGAAAGAGAGAGGAAAGGAAAAAAAATAGAAAGGACAAATGAAACCAAGAGCTGGTTCTGAAAAGATAAACAAAATTGACAAACCTTTAGCTAGGCACATCAAGAAAGAGAGAGAACTAAAATATTTTCAAAATGAAAGAGAGAACAACCAACAACACAGATACAAGAGAATATCATAAAAATTATATGCTAACATATTGGACAAATTAGAGGAAATGGATAAATTCCTAGAAAGTTATAATCTTCCAAAACAGAATGAGGATGAAATAGAAATTTTGAACAGACCGATAATGAGTAATAAAGTTGAATTGGCAATCAAAAAACTCCCAACAGGTCAGCCCGGGTGGCTCAGCGGTTTAGCACTGCCTTCAGCCCAGGGCATAATCCTGGAGACCCAGGATCGAGTCCCACGTCGGGCTCCCTGCATGGAGCTTGCTTCTCCCTCTGCCTGTGTCTCTGCCTTTCTCTCTCTCTGTGTCTCTCATGAGTAAATAAATAAAATCTAAAAACAAACAAACAAACAAAAAACCTCCCAACGAACAAAAGTCCAAGAAAAGATGGCATCACAGATGAATTCTACCAAACAAACAAAAATACCTATTCGTCTAATACTATTTCAAAAATAGAAGAGGAAGGAAAACTTTCAAATTCATTCTATGAGGCCACTATTATCCTGATATCAAATCCAAAGACCCCCCACACACAAAAAAAAAGATAGAAAGAAAGATAAAGAAAAGAATACTATAGGCTAATATCACTGCTGAACATAGACGTAAAACTCCTCAACAAAATATTAGCAACCTAAATTCAACAATACATTTATGCCAGACATGCAAGGATTATTTAATATTTGTAAATCAATCAATGAGATACATCACATTTACAAGAGGAAAGATAAAAACCATACAATCATCTCAATAAGTGCAGTAAAGCCTTTGACAAAATACATCTGTTCATGATAAAAATTTTCAACAATATCAGTTTAGAGAGAACATACCTCAACATAATAAAGGCCATATATGAAAAACCTATAGCTGCAATCATAATTCCATGTGAAAACCTACAAGCGTTTCCTCTAAGGTGAGGAAAATCACAAGGATGTCCACTCCCACCACTTTTATTCAACATAGTACAAGAAGACCTACCCATAGCAATCAGATAAGAAAAGAAATAGAAGATATCCAAATTGGTAAGGAAAAAGTAAAAGTGTCACTAATTGTACATGATATAACACTATACATAGAAAATTGTAAAGATTCCACCCTCAAATTTCTAAAGCAGCAAATGAATTGAGTAGAATTGTAGGATGTAAAATTAATATATAGAAAGCTATTGTGTTTCTATAGACTAATAATGAAGTAGCAAAGAGAGAGATTAAGAAAACAATCCTGTTTACAATTGCACTAAAAAGAATGAAATACCTGGGAATAAATTTAACCAAGCAGGTGAAAGACCTGTACTCCAAAAACTATAAGACAATGATAAAAGAAATTGAAGATGACACAAATGGGAATTGAAGATGACACAAGCTCGTGGATTAGAAGAATTAACGTTGTCAAAATATTCATATTACCCAAAGCAATCTATAGATTCAACATAATCCCTATGAAGATAACAATAGTATTTTCAAAGAACTAGACCGAACAAATAATCCTATGATTTGTATGAAACAACAAAAGACCCTGAATAGCTAAAGCAGTCTTGAGAAAGAACAAAGCTGGAGTTATCACAATCCCAGATTTCAAGATACACTACAAAGTTATAGTAAACAAAAGACTATGGTTCTTGCACAAAAATAGACACAATGATCAATGGAACAGGATAGAGAACCCAGAAATCGACCATTTCTGTGGTCAATTATTTCATGACAAAGGAAGCAAGAATATACTATGGGAAAAAGACAATCTTTTCAATAAATTATGTTGGGAAAACTGGACAGCTACAAAAAGGCAAAAGAATGAAACTGGATCACTTTCTTACACAATATATATAAAAATAAACTAAAAATGGATTAAAGACCTAAATGTGAGACCTGAAAACATAAAACTTCTGAAAGAAAACATAGGCATTAATCTCTTAGACATCAGCCTTAGAAACATATTTATGAATATGTCTCAGGTAAGAGAAACAAAAGCAAAAATAAACTGTTGGGACTACACCAAAATAAAAAGCTTTGAAGAGCAAAGGAAGCCACGGACAAAACAAATGTAACCATATACGAATTACATATATTTTATATACTACATATATAAAATTTTCTTGAAGCATTTTTAAAAAAAGATTTTATTTACTTATTTGTGAGAGACACAGAGAGAGGGGCAGAGGGAGAAGCAGGCTCCATGCAGGGAGCCTGATGTGGGACTTGATCCCGAGACTCCCCCGAGCCCAAGGTAGACGCTCAACCACTGGGCCACCCAGGCATCCCAAAGCATTTATTTTAAAACTGGAAGTTTGTACCTGAGTCCCCTTCACCTAATTTGCCCATCCCCCGCCCCCGCCTCCCTCTCCTCTGAACAAACCACCAGCTTGTTCTCTGTATTTATGTTTGTGTTTTTGATTGTTCATTTGTTTTTAAGACTCCACATATGTATATATATATACATATATATAAACTATATCCACAGATATATTAATAAAATCATGTATGTTCATACACACACATTAATTAAGCAAATGTAGCAAATGTTTACAATTGGTGAGTTTAGGTAAAGAGTATATACAGGTGTATGACTCAGCTGTATGCTAAGTACACACACACACACACACACCAACATTTGGTAACTAGTTCACTACTGATGTCTATCTACAGCTGCTAAATAGTTCCAGATGTAAAATTGGGGGAGGGGGGGAGAATTGTTTTCAAGGATTTGTTTGCTCTGAAATGTCTTGTGTACATGTAGCAGTTCCTGGCAGCGTTCAGTGTTCCCTCCCACGACTTCCAGTGACCCTAAATTGAACTACTTCCCTAGTAATTCACACATTCCTAATGAAGTCTTTGTTCATGCCCTTTCCACAGTCTAAAACACTATTATTATTTTGCTTATCAAAAATCCTAGTTGGTCTTTGAGGCCTAATTCAAATTCCCCTTTTCCATGGAAGCCTTTTCTAGACTGCCAGGTCCTGCTCTGTGGTCCCTATACCACTCTTAAAACACGTGAGGTTTGTGGGTTTTGTTTTTTATTTTTGTTTTTGTTTGCATTATGGTCACTTAGGTATCAACTCATATTCCTTAAAGGGGGAAACTTTTGTTTAACTCTTGCACAGAATGAAGTCCCAATTCCTTAGAATGATGTATAAGGCTCTTGGGACTCGGTGCCCGCATTCTTTTGAGTCTTATGTCTTGACGCTCCCTTCAATGGGCCTGATACCAGAGCTACAATATCAACCAATTACTGGGAGTCCTGCAGCCCCTCAGATCCAGGACCCCCCCCCCCCCCCCCCCCCCCCCCCCCCCGCAATGTGGCCTGCGAAGGAGTAAACTGCTCCTGAGGACTCCTGTGGATTCTGGGGTCCTCACACTTCTCATCCAACCTGCAGTCCTGTCTACCACACCAGATGCTTTTCCTCTGATTCCTGTGCTTCATTACAATTTATTCCCTTCCTACGCTTTGGGAAAATAAACCAAAACCTTTCCAGTAAAATGTTCATGAGTTTGGCTGATTTTTGAAGGAGCTTAAGGAGGACTTAAATTTTCTTGGTTACAACTTCCCTGAAAAGTAAGCCTCCATCTGCCCTTTGCCCTAATGAGGCCCAATCACTCCATTTGTTGCTTCCTCATTCCTCCTTATTTTTGCCGTATCTTCCCACCTTCCTCTTTCCACACCTCCTAGAAGTAAAAGTTTGGGACCCCCAAGACTTTCATCCCAAGCACTTAACAAGGATTTCAGGGAATATCTAATGTGGAGCATTTATGAACCTCAAGGTGCTAAGTGGAACATTTGACCTTGCCGGGTTTGATATTCTTTAGGTCATGAATCTGAAAAGCTTCTGAGTCAAAAAGCCATTAAAAAAATGAATCCTGGGGCGGAAATCCCTGGGTGGTTTAGCGGTTTAGCGCCACCTTCAGCCCAGGGCGTGATCCTGGAGACCTGGAATCAAGCCCCATGTTGAGCTCTTTGCATGAAGCCTGCTTCTCCCTCTGCCTGTGTCTCTGCCCCTCTGTATGTGTGTCTCTCATGAATAAATAAATAAAGTCTTTAAAAAAAAAAATAAAAGAATCCTGTTGACTGGAATAGTGTATTTTACTTGATCTGAGAGCTGGGCTCCCACACTAGCACAACACAGTTTTCAGCAGAGGCCTGGTCTCCTCCAGCTGGATTAGATTTGCTACTCAGTCACAAAGTTGTTTACTTACGGCAGCCTGGCCTTATGATAACTTGTCCAGCGCGTTAGCATGATGACATCTCCTGCTCCCTGTCTTGCTAACAGGATTGGCCGTCTGGGTCTGAGAAATTTCTGTGTTCATCTTGGACTGAAAGGATGCTGTAGGAGTATTTCTGATTTGTATTTAGCTATACAATTACTACATTCATCAATTTTTACAAACATCTTTACTGAGATATGATTTACATACTATAGAACTCAATGATTCAAAGTGTACAATTTAGTGGGTTTTGGTATATTGATGGAGTTAGGCAACCATCACCACAATCTAATTCCAGAACATTTTCATCACTTCAAAAAGAAGCTCCCCTCCCATAAGCAGTATTCCCTAGCCTCGACCCAGTCACCAGCCAGACTTGGCAACCACTAATCTACTTTCTGGTTCTATATATTTGCTTATTCCAGACTTTTCAAATAAGTGGAACCATAAAATATGTGGCCTTTTGGGTTTGGTTTCTTCTACTCAGCATAATGTTTTAAAAGTTTTTTTTATCTATACAGTAGTATGCATCATACTTTATTATTGCTAAATAATATCCTATTATATGGATATAACACATTTTATTTATCCTTTCACCAATTGATAGAAATTTGTCTTGTTTCATTTCTTTTCTCTATTATGAATAATGCTGCTATGGAACATCTGAGTACAAGTTTTTTGTATTGACATATATTTTCATTTCTCTTGGGTATATATCTAGGAGTGGAATTGTTGGGTCATATGGTAACTTTGTGTTTAATTTTTTGAAGAACTGCCAGACTGAATTTTCTACAGTGACTGGACCAATTCACATTCCCAACAGCAGTGAATAAGGATTTTTATTTCTTCACATCCTCACCAACATTTTTTATTATGTCTTTTTATTTATGTTTATTTTTATTTATTTATTTTAAAAAAGATTTTATTTATTTATTCATGAGAGACAGGCAGAGACATAGGCAGAGGGAGAAGCAGGCAACCTGTGGGGAGCCCAGTGCGGGATTTGATCTCAGAACTCCAGGATCATGGCCTGAGCCAAAGGCAGATGCTCAATCACTGTGCCACCCATGTGCCCCCTTATCTGTCTTATTAAGTATAGCCATCATTGTAAGGTATGCAGTGACATCTCATTGTGATTCTGATTTGCATTTACCTAGTGGCTAATTATGTTTAAATAATTAAATTTTGAGGCCATATGTTTTAATGAACAATTATAGTGATGAAATACAACATTCTATTTTAATATTAGTTAACTTTTAGTAATCTTGAATAAAGTGGTAAAGAGAACATAGGCAAATGTCATACTTAACAAGTATACTTCATTTCTAGTTTGTCTTAAAAAATTCTAATTTGACTACAGAAAAGGAAAAAAAAATGTGAAAACTCCAGAGAGAGTTTCATAGGACAAATTCCCCATAGGCTAAGAAAATACACTGAGCTATTATCAAGTATAGGACAATCAGACAAGCCCTGCATCTCTTATTATTTTTGTTTAAACAACTTGGTTTCTGTGGGGGAATATCTAAACTCCAATTCTTCTAACATGAATACAATAGCATTCAGATCTGGAACCTAGATCACATGTGCTGGCTTCACAGGATTTAGTAATTTTTTTGTTTTGAAATAAGGAGGCAGGGATGCCTGGGTGGCTCAGTGGTTGAGTGTCTGCCTTTGGTTCAGGGCGTTTTCCTAGGGCCTGGGATCGAATCCCACATCAGGCTCCTTGCAGGGAGTGTGCTTCTCCCACTGCCTGTGTCTCTCTCTGCCTCTCTCTCTGTGTCCCTCATGAATAAATAAATAAAATCTTAAAAAAAAAAAAAGAAAAAAGGAGTCAGAAAACATAATGTATTCCTAACAGAAGAGTCCATATTTGCAATAAAGTTTTTAAAATGAATGGAGTGATTTTATTTTTGGATGGCATACAAAACCATTAAATAAAATCAGAGATTACTGTTTAAACTGTAATTAAATAGATTATTTAACAATTAAGTAGATTTTCTCTCTTTTTTTAAGATTTTATTTATTTATTCATGAGAGACATAGTGAGAGAGAGGCAGAGACACAGGCTCCATGCAGGGAGCCCAATGTAGGACTCGATCCCGGGAGTCTAGGATCACACCCTGGGCTGAAGGCAGGTGCCCAACTGCTGAGCCACCCAGGTGTCTCTTAAATAGATTTTCAAGCACTTCTTTCCTTGACCTGGACTGTTTTTTGTTTTTTTGTTTTTTTTTATGAAAAGGCCTAGTATGTGCCTCAGTGAAAAGAAACAGGATTTAATATTTTCATAACCCATTTTCAATTATGGTCCAAATGCTGTATTTATGATCAATAAAATGTAAACCAGTCCTACAAATAAAATTTTAAAAGGACACACCCATGTACCATTTCTGGGGTTTTCCCTGCCTGGCAGCTCTGGGACCATAGGATGAGAGGAAACTGCTCTTGTCCATCTCATAGGAAGTGTAATAAAAGTGATCCTGAATGCAAATCCAGAAGAATGGCATCTATAAGGCACATAGTCGGGATCCCTGGGTGGCGCAGCAGTTTAGCGCCTGCCTTTCGCTCAGGGCGCAATCCTGGAGACCCGGGATCGAATCCCACGTCGGGCTCCCGGTGCATGGAGCCTGCTTCTCCCTCTGCCTATGTCTCTGCTTCTCTCTCTCTCTCTCTGTGACTATCATAAATAAATAAAATTTTTTTTTAAAAAAAGGCACATAGTCAGTTTCCCCAGTTTAGTGGGGAAAGTACTGAGAAATGGAACAGCAGAACCCCATATTAAAAAAATTAAGGACTAAAAAGTGCATTTTTTTTAAATGGAAAGAATTTAAAAGCAACAAAGAATTAAACAAGAATAAAAAAGAAACAAAGCTTTTAAACAGAAAAAGTGGGCCACTGATGAATGATTATATGTCTGTAGGCCTTTATATAAAGAATTAAACAAGAATAAAAAAGAAACAAAGCTTTTAAACAGAAAAAGTGGGCTACTGATGAATGATTATATGTCTGTAGGCCTTATATAAAGATCTGTCCCCTTTCTAAGCAATTAAACATAATAAAATGAGCTAAATATTTCAGACTTTTACATTAGGTATAAAGATTTACCGACAAATAGATTAGCCATATGAATTGTCTTCAAAATAAAGTTATAAGTTTATGGGTCTTTAAGATTTGTTTATATTGATTCAGATAATATGTACCTGGACACAGGAAACAAGATAAGGAATTTTCTGGCTCTGGGATTCTGTGACACTTCTTTTTTCTTTTCCTATGCTAAGTACTGGGGTAGGAGGAGGAGAAATAAAAGAGTAGCCAATATCCTCTTTTTATTCTTTTTTTGTATTTCTATTTCTATTTTTAAATTTTTATTTTATTTTATTTTTTTATTCATGAGAGACACAGAGAGGCAGAGACACAGGCAGAGGGAGAAGCAGGCTCCATGCAGAGAGCCCGACGTGGGGTCGATCCCAGGTCTCCAGGATCACGCCCTGGGCTGAAGGCGGCGCTAAACCGCTGAGCCACCCAGGGGTCCCTATTTTTAAAAATTTTAATTCCAGTATAGTTAACATGCAGTGTTATATTAGTTTCGGATGTATGTTATAGTGATTCAACAATTCCATACATCATCCCATGCTCATCAAAGTGCCTTTTTTTTTTTTTTTTAAGATTTTATTTATTTGAGAGAAAGAGATAGTGAGAGAGAGCACAACAGGTGGGAGAGGGAGAAGCAGGCCTTCCGCTGAACAGGAAGTCCAGAAGCCCAAAGACACTGGGCATGCTTGATCCCAGGACCCGGGAATCATGACCCCAGCTGAAGGCAGACACGTAACCAACTGAGCCACCCAGACACCCCTGCTTGTTTCTTAAATTCTAAATGAGTGATATCATATAGTATTTGTCTTTCTCTGACTGGTTTATTTTGCTTAGTATTATACTCTCTAGCTCCATCTCTGGTATTGCAAATGGCAAGATTCCATTCTTTTTTTTATATATAAATAAGATCTCATATCTTTTTTATCCATTTATCTATCGATGGATGGGCTGCTTCCATTATTTGGCTAGTGTAAATAATGCTGCTATATACATATGAGTCCATGTATCCCTTTTAATTAGTGTTTTTATATCCTTTAGATAAATACCCAGTACTGTGATTGCTGAATCGTAGGTTAGTCATATTTCTAACTTTTTGAGGAACTTCCATACTGTTTTCTACAGTGACTGCAACAGTTTGTATTCCTGTCAACAGGCAAAAAGTTATCTTTTTCTTCACATCCTTACCAACACTTATGTTTTTTATTTTAGCTATGCTGACAAGTGTGAGGTGATATTTCATTGTAGTTTTGATTTGCATTTCCCTGATGATGAGTGATGATGAGTATCTCTCCATGTGTCTGTTGGCCATCTGGATGTCTTTGGAGAAATATCTATCCATGTCTTCCATCCATTTTTTGATTGGATTATTCATCTTTTGGGTGTTGAGTTGTATAAGTTCTTTATATTTTGGCTGTTAACCCTTTATCTGGTAGGTCATTTGCAAATATCTTCTCCCATTCAGTAAGTTGTCTTTTAGTTTTATTGGTTATTTCCTTGCTGTGCAGAAGCTTTTTATTTTGATGTAGTCCTGATAGTTTATTTTTGCTCTCCTTTCCCTTGCCTCAGGAGGATTGTTATACTTTTTACAAAACATTAGCGACAACCTGAAATTTTTATTTAATAATGTTGCCTAACAAAGTGATTTTATAATTTAAGCATAAAGAAATAGAAGACAAAAGCTAATTTTTTTTTAGTTTACAGAAATGGTTGTTATTTTATCAGAAATACACTGTCTGTACTAAATTATAATCACAAAATTATCTCTATTTTAAATATTTTTAGGGTTTGATGACACTCTCCAGGCATAAAAAATTAAAGGAACTTTCTCTATCTGAGTGTTATAAAATCACCGATGTTGGAATTCAGGTAAGGTAATTAACTTCTTTTATTAAAGAATTATAATGAAAAATTAGGCATAAATTGAATAAACTTTGTAGGTCACAATGAAAAAATTAGTGGATTGGAAATGTAACAACTCATGTGATCTTGGTTCAGACAGAATAAACTCCTGGGCTTTAGACAGGCCTTCACAGCCTAAGGTGACTAAGAGAATTTGTTTTTTCATTTTTTCCTATCTATTTTCCCTTCCCAATGTTAGTACTCATGGGATAAATAAGGATAGGTAGACATTTTATTTAGGGAATGATCTAAATCTTCTCATATAAAGAATGTTCTGTAGATAAAAATGTCATATAATCTAATCATGAAAATTGGAAGAGTTTGAAAAAATATACCAGGTACTTAACAATTAGGAGCTCCGGTACTCAAACACAGTGGGTAGCATATTTTATCATAATTGAAAGCATGAGCTAAGTAATAGGATAAGATAAGTGATTATGTGCTCAATTGGTACTAAAGTTCTAACAAGTTCTCAAGGAATCTGCTTAGCAGTGTATTCAACTGTATAAAGAATTAAAAAGAAGGAACAGTATCCTTCAAAACAAAAATCCCAGAGAGGACTAACAACTTCCATATGGACAAGAATTTAACTCTACAATACCAAAAGGGGGTTACAAAACATTTAGATATCTGTAATCTACTAGGAGAAAAAGCCAAAGGGTTCTTCTAAGGTTAAACTAGGATTTACCCTACCTAAAAGTTAAACATACATTTACATAAAGCTTTATCCATGAATATGATCTAGTCAGGGTTTCAAAAGGTCTTTTCTTTTTTTTCAAAAGGTCTTTGACAAGGTAATAGGACAAAGGTTATTAAAATAAAACAGTTAAATATTAATATTTCTAATATTGGGTTATGGTGATAATTACATTTGACCACTAACCACAAATCATTCAGAAGTACTGAAACCGATCATAGTGATGACATGGCCTCTTAATATATACCACTTACTAATTTTTAAAATGCTCCTTGGGATGAAAAAATACTGACCAAAATGTGAAGCTAAATATTAGAAAGCCAGTGCTTTCTCTCATTTCTCTTTGACTCTGTGAGGTCCTTGGGAACTTGTTAGAACCTTAGTACCCAGATTCTGAAGGTGGGAGAAAATGACATTGCTTGACACCAGTGCCTCTTAAAGGAGATTTCTTAATGGTGCTACCTTTTCCCCTTACATGCCATTAATTGCCCAGACATAATGAAGTACAGCAAACATAATTTGAAAAAAAAAAATTCCACTAAGCCATGTTGTTAATCAGCCATTTAGAATAGCAGTTTTCCATTTCTACTCTTTATTTCCATAAAACTGTAGTTGGATTAGCTTACTGAGAAAGGTAGAGGACTTTAGACAGTCATTAACTCCTTTTGGCCTTAATTTCCTACCCTGTAAAATTAGGGAGTTGGATTAGATGGTTCTAGGATTCCTTTAGCTGCAAAACTCTAGAATTCTATGCTAAAGTCTAGAGCACCATTTGACCCAGCATCTTCTCTAGCTCACCATTTATATAATATTTTAAGACTCTTTTGAGTCATGTTTGAATTTCCTGTGATGTCCATTTCAAATTCACAGAAGATAGCTTCAAGTTTGTGGTGCTCTGTGGAATTCTCAGCTCTCCACTTGCATTATCTTTGCACTTGTGAGATAAATCCTTTTATCTCAGTAAGAGTTTCTTTAAAAAGATTGTTTTTTTGCTAGGTTAGCCCTTAGTTTTCATAAGTGTTTAGGGTTTTCAACTCTTAGGACATATTAAATGGGGCTTCTAGTGTTTAACAGTTTGCATATTCCTAGGTTATTAGTTCTTATTTATTTATTTAGGAAAGAACAGAGAGACTATTTATTTATTTTTAAGATTTTATTTAGTTATTCATGAGAGACAGAGAGAGACGCAGAGACACAGGCAGAGGGAGAAGCAGGCTCCATGCAGGGAGCCCCACTTGGGACTCCATCCTGGGTCTCCAGGATCATGCCCTGGGCTGAAGGCGGCACTAAACCGCTGAGTCACCGGGGCTGCCCTCCTTGCATTTTTAATGGACATTCTTGACAATTTATTTGATTGGGAAAAAAACTGAGAATATCCAAAAATAATGCTCTTTAAAAATGTTACCTTCAGGATGCCTGGTGGCTCAGCGGTTGAGCGTCTGCCTTTGGCTCAGGGCGTGATCCTGGTCTCAGGATTGAGTCCCATGTCAGGCTCACTGCATGGAGCCTGCATCTGCCTCTGCCTGTCTCTGCCTCTCTGTCTCTCATGAATAAATAAATAAAATCTAAAAACAAGTTACCTTCCATGATTTACTAATAGGTTACCAGATTTTGTCCTGATTCAATACAGGTATGGACCTATGATTGTGGTTTTTCTTCTTTTAATAGCACATTGAGAGGCTTAATGTTGTAATAAACATTACATCGAGGCTTGCTTACAATAGGTATATTATGGCTTCTAGAACCTTCCTCAAGACCTGATCTAGGATATTTACCTTTCTCATAAGCTCTTAAAGTACCAATTGAGCACATAATCATTTATCCTATCCACTTACTTAGCTCATTCTTTCCATTATGATAAAATATGCTACCCCATGTGTTTCAGTACCTGAAGCTCCTAATTGTTATGCACCTGGCATAATCATACAGATGAGTGAAAAAATGTAATATTTTAAAAATATATTTTTCAGTGATCTAAAAGAAAAAATAAAAATGGGGACTACAGGAGCATGGGAATGCAGAATTATTTAATTATTAGTTACACAAGATCAGCTATTCCATTCAAGTTCATGGAAAAAAATATTTTTCATCATCTCATTTTCTCCTCCCTGCTTTCGGTGTGCTCTGTGTGTATGTTGTGGCTGTTAACCAGTTTTTCCTTTCTAAGGTTACCAGGTTCACACTTCTGGGAAAAGTTTTCTTCTCTGTGCCTCCTCCAGCCCAATTATTAAGTCCCAAAAGAGATGAGACAAAGAAGGTGAGAGGAGAAAATGACACGTAAACCAATTTCACAATTCCTTATTTGGATTTACAAAAGAGAAATGAGTAAAATAAGGTGATTGCATTGAGATATTTAGATTATCCACAATTTATCAGGAATTCGCTTTCTTGTTACTTCTCAAAGGTAAAGGTAAGAGATTCTCTTTTTAGCACAAGACTTGAAACTTATATTCAGCATGATGATTTAATGAGGAAAATGAGATAAACATTTTTCACCCTGGTTAGGTTTTGCAAGAGTCATGACCATATTAAGAATAAAAAAATTACCTCATTTTAGTGTTTTACTGGAAAACCACAGCACATGCAGATTAAGTGTCTGGAGTCTCAGATGTACTGACTTAGGATCTGGTTTTAATTACTTCTTTCAACTTTGTTTTTTTTTTTTTTTTTTCCTGAGAACATTAAACATTCAATGATCATGTTAAACTAAAATTATTTGGTGCTCTTAAAAGGCACACATGGTTTAGAAAAGATGTTTGATACAGTCATAATGGAGCATTTCTCAAGAAATCTTTTCCTTGAGCATTTTGTGTATTTAATTAACAAACTGTCAAGTTTGGCAAAAGAATTGGTTTAATTGGGATGTTGCAATACAGATAAAATGGAAGTTCTGTCTTGTTTGGATAAACCAATGGAATAAATGCAATTTATTTACTCTAATGGCCTTTTATACTCCCTTATCTAGTTCATATTTCTCATTACCGTTTTTGGGAATGAAGTATGCTGTAAATACATTAGCACTAATAGACATATGAATGGACATATTTTTCTTTATGTAGGTCATTTGCAGCTGGACAAAATTATTATTATTTCAGTGTGGTGGGTTGAGGTAGTTGATTAAGAAAGGGCGTTGGAGGGATGCTTGAATGGCTTAGTGGTTGAGTGTGTGCCTTTGGCTCAGGTCATGATCTCAGGGTCCTGGGATCGAGTCCCACATCGGGTTCCCCAGAGGGAACCTGTTTCTCCCTCTGCCTGTGTCTCTGTCTCTCTCTCTCTGTCTCTCACAAATAAATAAATAAAATCTTAAAAAAAGAAAGAAAGAGCATTGGAGAGGGGAAAACCAAGTCTAGTTATGACTTACCACAAGGACTTAGTATGTGTATGTATTGAAAAGTGTTTGTATATGTTTGCATGTAAATATATATGTAAAGCTACACTTATGTATAGTATAGGTGTTCAAATTAAATATGTTTAAGTTTTAGCATACATCGGATTGCATGTTTATGTGTAAATATGTGCACATCTATGTGTCTAATACATATGTATTAATTAAATATATGTACACATTTTAGTGTATGTTAGATTACACACATATGTCAATGTGTATGTATCCAAATTGTGTATAGAGATGCTGTAAGATTATATATATTTCTAGGCCTAGACCAAATAAATGTGATCAATATTCAAAGCAAATCATTAAAATTAATCTGTTAAAGTATGACTTTTTTGTTTATATTTTAATTTTAAAAATTAGATCTTGGGCAGCCCGGGTGGCTCAGCAGTTTGGCACCTGCCCAGGGGTGCCTGGAGACCCGGGATCGGGTCCCACGTCAGGCTCCCTGCATGGAGCCTGCTTCTCCCTCTGCCTGTGTCTTTGCCTCTCTCTCTCTCTCTTTGTCTCTCATGAATAAATAAATAAAATCTTTTTAAAAAATTAAATATTCATGTAAATTAAAAGAATCTTCTTTTTACAAAAGTGTGAAGATGAGCTCTCTGATAGCAAAGGCAATGATATAATATTGGGAATGTGGGCCTAGCAAGCAAGCCACAGTCCTAATTTTTATACTGATTCTGTTCTTTCTGTGGCCACATCATCTTAAGTTATTCACTAAGCATCACAACAATTCTCTGCTCCTGCAGTGGCTTTAATTGTGAGGAGCAGGACTAGCACTCTTAATAGAAGTCCCCTTTTCTTGTTACTTTTCTATAACATTCTCCTGTAAGGGCCAGAGAACTTTGTAGGCAATACAGTTTCTGTCACAATTGCTCAACTTTGCTAACGCAGAGTGAAAAACAGCTATAGAAAGTACATAAATAAATGACAGTGGTTGTATTCCAACAAAACTTTATGGACAACAAAACTTAAATTCATATAATTTTCACATGTCATGAGATATTAGTCTTTGATTATTTAAACCATTTAAAAATGTAAAAGCCATTCTTAGACTGAAGGCCATATAAAAACCAGTGACAGATCAGATATTTGGCCTGCAAGTAAAAATTTGGCAGTTTCCAATGTCTGCTCAAGAGTCAGACAGATTTTTACAATTTTAGTCCGTCAAGATGTATGATTTTGGGCAAGTTAGTTTCCTTCTCCAGGCTCTGGATTCTTCACTTATAAAAATGATATAATAAGAAAATAGGGGGGATCCCTGGGTGGCTCAGCGGTTTGGCACCTGCCTTTGGCCCAGGGCATGGTCCTGGAGTCCCGGGATCGAGTTCCGCATCAGGCTCCCTGCATGGAGCCTGCTTCTCCCTCTGCCTGTGTCTCTGCCTCTCTCTCTCTCTCTCTCTCTGTCCCTCATGAATAAATAAATAAAATCTTTAAAAAAAAAAAAGAAAATAGTCCTCCTGTTGTGAGAATTGAATGATATAAAACATTTGAATACTTAGCATGGCTCCTGACACAGGCTGCATGATGAATATGAACTATTACTATGATTATTACTCTATTTAATGAAAAAGAAACTAATACTAATAAATAAAAAATGAACATATTTAGTATAATGGTTTGATAATTTATGTACCTTAGTTAAACAGTCAGAAAATAGATAATCTTGACAGCCAAACTGCTCTAAAAACTAAGGAGATAATTTAGAATATGGTCCTGGAAGACATAGTTTATTAATTTTCTTATTCCTATGAATGAATCAATGCATTTTCCAAAGGCATTTAAATATAATTGACTAAATGAATTACATATGTAAAAGCATTTTAAAAACCTAGAACACTACATAAATATAATTGCTTTATTCTTGAAAAAGAGGATCCCATGAGGATGAGGACTGGCTCGCATAAAACCCATGTTGGTTGGGTCCTGGTCAGTTTCCCTTGAGGTCAGGCTTTTGTTAATGAGAACAGATGTTGATACTGGCTCCAGCCACAGGCTTCTGGTCCTAGTAAGCCCGGATTCTCTGTATTCACCTGTGTCTCCAGTTTTCAGAGTGGTGGTTTGCTTTGTGACCTCAATTATCTGACAGATCTAAGAAGAGCTGTTGATTTTCAGTTCACTCACCTTTATTCTTGTTTTGAGAATGGAAGTGATAAGTTCCAAACTCTCATGACAGACTGGAAAATGGAACATTACTTCTGGATCCATGGATGCTGGCTCAATAAGTAGCATCCAAAAGGGATGATACGTGTAAATTAGGCTTGAATCAGGTCTTGAGAACCCAGGAATGAAGTCAGGAACTGGAGGGCTCTGGAGCCAGGAGCAGAGAGCTGTCTGAGCCAGCCAGCTAGGCGCCATTGCTGGTGAGCACCGCACTCCTTGGTGGTCACGGGCTTGCTGTCTTCGAGCTCCCCGCAGGGTGCAGCCTGGTGAGGCGGCTGTGCTCATACAGATGGAACCCATAGCTGCCCCAAAGTCCAGGTACTTTGATCGTGTCCATTCATGAAGATTCTTAAGCTTCCCTAGAACAAGTACACCACCAGGATATTACTTCCAATCACCGAGTTGGCAAAAACTTAAATGATTAAGTTAAACTCAGATGAATAACTCCATGTTTTCATGTAAGACAATACTCACCTGTCTCATTCAGATTTATTTTGTGAAAATCTTGCTCCGTGGTTGAACTAAAAACATCTGGACTGGACTTTCAATGTAGTGGGCACTGAGATAATCTGTTCACTTTTTGAAAACAAAAAATCACCCTAAAATTTTAAAAATGGGGCAGCCCAGGTGGCTCCGTGGTTTAATGCTGCCTTCAGCCCAGGGTGTGATCCTGGAGACCTGGGATCGAGTCCCGCGTCGGGCTCCCTGCATGGAGCCTGCTTCTCCCTCGCCTCTCTCTCTCTCTCTCTCTCTCTCTCTGTGTGTGTGTGTCTCATGAATAAATAAATAAAATCTTTTAAAAAAAGAAGAAGAAAAGTAGAAGACTGAAGGACAGAGGGGAGAGAAAACAGCTATTAAGATATACAGAAGGAATGTAAGTGAAGAGGTTTTTATTATAGTCCAGGGGGGAGAGAGTTGCAGCCTGACAAGAACCGTAACAGTGAGGCTAAAGAGAAGGCAATGGGTTGGAGAACATTTAAGTAGTCAAATCCTTGGACTTGTTGATAGTTTGGACAGGGATGAGGATGACATCCATGTATCTGGCTGCCTGGGAGACTTGTGGCACCCTCATTTTCAAGCTCTTTCCCATAGCTAAGTCATGTAGCCAGAGCTATGACCTACTACGTGCTATTCAGTATTTTGGCATTTACTGTTGCACTTTCTCTCTTGTGAGTGCTTCTGTCTGCTTCCTTGAAGCTCTCTTTGCTCTTCTACTCTTATGGCAATGTCGCCTTTCCCACTCTCTCAAACCAGAGGCTTGTGGCAGCTGCAGGTAGGCTAAGGGAGCTCTGTTGGAATTCATTTCTGTTTTTACGCTACTTCTAGATAATTTGAAGGTTGTAGTGTTCTCTGTCTCCTAGTAAGGATGAATGTATGAGCACTGTGTAGTTTTGTTTGTTCTTTCTACAAATTTTATGGTTTGGAGAAGAGGGGAAAATTCAGACTTAGATATTATCACTGTTCTGCAAACCCAGACATGGCCTCCTGTTGTCTTTTATTATTAAAAAAAAAAAAAGAAAAAGTACCTCTCATAGAGATAGATATCTGTGTTTTAAAGCCCTGCAACCAGAATGCAGTGGGTGGTATTTATAGCTACATAAGAAAAATGAGAGGCATGTCTTAGTGGCTCAGTTTTATCCACTCTCTTTTGTCTTTTCTGCCTAATTGTTGCATATTCTTCACAAGCTGGTTTACTGAAATCTCCTAAATGGCACCACTGATGAATTTTAAGAGCCTAGTTGTTGCCTACATGAATGTCATGCTCTCTGTTGATCACAAAAGTATTTGACAACTTTTGGTTATGGGACATAAGCAGCAGTAGAGATGCTAGTACATCCACTTCCCTCATTGTTCTCTTACATACAGTTCCTTCTTATTTTGAGATCCTTAATCTTGACCTAACTGCTTAGACATTTGAGATAACAAGTTCCTTTTTCCTTTCATCTTTTCTTCTCTAACTTTTAACTTCTCTTATTCTTTCCCTTGTGTTACAAACTTTTGATTTTGACCTTTACTTTAGTAACAGATTTCTCTTGATTTATAAATAGAGAAGCAGAGAAGAGGGATTAAGGAATAAGGGATTGGGAAGGGTAGCTGTAATGGTGTAAATCATGAGCTACTTCATAGCTGGCAAAACGGCAGACTGAGATCCGTTGCGTTCATTTTTTTTTTTTTTAAGATTTTATTTATTTATTCATGAGAGACACAGAGAGAGAGAGAGAGAGAGAGAGAGAGAGAGGCAGAGACACAGGCAGAGGGAGAAGCAGGCTCCATGCAGGGAGCCCGACCGACGTGGGACTGGATCCCAGGTCTTCAGGATTAGGGCCTGGGCTGAAGGCGTCGCTAAACCACTGAGCCACCGGGGCTGCCCCCATTGCTGTTCATTTAGATGTGAGGCTGCTCCAGGCTGAGTCCAAGTAGGAGCTTTAGGGTTGTCAGTCCTGTCCCCTGCACTACTGGTGCTGGAGAACTGAAACTCTTACAACTACTGTATGGGATCCATGGATACTCAGTCAGAAAGGCCTAGGAGAAAACCCACCTCATTCAGCAACTTTTCTGAGTCCTCCTCCCCAAGAATTGCCCATTGGCAGCCTTTTCTGGACATTTCCCTCTAAAGTGTAGTGTCTTGACCTAACAGTCATGTTAGATTCATTCTTGTCCTAGGAGCAAGAAGTGGATTACTCTCGAGAGACTTTTCTGATCTCAAACTCTTACTTTGAATCACTAAGCTTTCTGACTAGTTATGTTGTTTATGCAAGATTTTCATCAATCATTCTCATCAGTTGATAGATTCCACCCCCTTGGTGGTTTAGTGGTTTTAGTGGCTTTTGACACATACTGACTTAAAATGTCAAAGATGGATTAGATGTGATGGCTCCACATAGTAACAATTTTTTCAAAAACCAACATTGATTTCTATTTGGTTTCTAAGATTAAATCATTCAAAAATTGTCAAAGTACGAGATTCCAATAACTCCACCTCTTCTCCAGGGATACAGTTATGTTCCTGGTTGTGAGGGAACCAACAAACAGAGGATCCCTTTCCAAAATGGCCTTAATAGTTGTCCTTTGGTGCAGTGGATGCTCTGAAATCTTCTGTGTGGGGAGACAGGGCATCCAGACATCTGGACACTATCTCTTGGCCACACTGCTCAGGAAAATTCTTTACCTCATCCAATATTCCAGGTTACTGTTAGGAAATAATTGACTAAACTCTCAGTGATGAAGATCCCAGAAGGTCCCAGGTTCAGAATCATTTTACAGGGCTTGGGGAGAGGAAACCAAGGAATTCCTATGGTAGAATTAAGAAAGTATCTGATGCCTTGTGGAAAAAGCAACTCCCACAAAACCTAGAACAGGTAAGAGCTTTGTTACACAAATTTGAACTTCATGGTTATTCATGCCAAGAACGGTCTCCTAGAATTTATTTTTTTTTATTATTTAAAATAATTTATCTATGTATCTATTTATTTATCTTCTAATGTTTCCTTCATTTATTTATTTTATTTAATTAATTTATTTTTAAATTGGAGTTCAATTTGCCAACCTATAACACCCATGCTCATCCTGTCGAGTGCCCCCCCTCAGTGCCCACCACCCAGATACCCCAACCTCCCGCCCACCTCCCCTTCCACTACCCCTTGTTCATTTCCCAGAGTCAGGAGTCTCTCATGTGCTGTCATCCTCATCTCCTAGAATTTATAATAGAACAACATACTCTTCAGAGACCTAAGACACTTAGAACTCATTGTCACAGACAAACTCTTACCAAGATACTTAGACATTATTTTCTCTTCAAAGACTATGAGCAAAAGAAATAAGCTCAGTATTCCTGTTGCTCCTCACCCTGTGTGTTCCCAGTTGTAGAGGCAATTCAATAGAATTAGAAATTTGCCAGACTTTAAAGGATGTGGGATTTGACAGCTTGTCATTTTCCCACAGTCTGTAGGTTTCAAGGGATACTGGAGTCATGGGTACCATGTTTCTTCAGCTGATAAATAGCTGAAATGGAGAACACCCGACACCAGTCCTGGCTTTTTGCCCAATCCCACCGGGGAGAACTATTTTTGGACAATTGAAGCAGACAGACTTGATAAATGAACGAAAAAATGCACACATCTGTTATTTTTATGTTGAGCATAAAGCATAAACATATGTAGATGTTGAGCATCTACAGAGAAGAATTATGAGAGAATGTGTCAAAAGGAAGATAATCCTTTGGAGGCCTCTCCCAACCTTTAAGCTACCCCTGGAATATTAGTTTATCCTGGATAAAATGAAACTTGCCAAAGTTAAACAAAACCTGTCAGATTGTCTGAAGGCAAAAACAAAACAAACAAAAAAAAACCCAAAAAACCCCAAAACAATAAGGCAGGAAAAATAAACATCAAAATCCCACTTTCCCACAAGAGTATGAGTTTATGCTTCTTTTGCTTCTTAAATCTAAGTGGCCAATTCTCTCAGCCAATGTGCCTGGGCTTTGCTTATCATGCCTCACCTGACATGAACTGAGTACCTGTGGCATGTCTCACAAGAGCTATGATTTTTCCACATTATGACTTCTAATTACCCTCTCTATTAACTTTCAGCTAACTTTTGCACATGATATTCTTCACTGTGAAGCCTTCAACATGTGGAAGATGGTGAAATTGTGTTCTCAGTTTTTAAATGGCAGACAAGATTGTTCTAGGACCTCTCCGGTTCCAAAGCTGAGAGACAAAAGCCAGCATTGTTATGTCTGTCAAGTTCTTTTGGAGTACACAATTTCTTCCCATCTTCCAGTAAGCCTGTGAGATAGGTTTTCAGTTGTTTTCATTCTCTTAAAGGTAAGGAAGCTTGAGGTTAACCTTCTGAAGGTCACAGACACAACTTCAGGCCTTTTAAGTTTTCTGGCTAAATCGGTAACCTCCCTTGATGACATCATCTCTTATTCTATTATGGCCCCAAATGGAAGATCAAAGCAGCACTGATGGCTCATGAACTTTAGTCCTAGAGATCTTTAAATGGAAGAGGTCAAAGGAGGATGATATGACTTTGTTTTTAGAGTAAAAGTTCTGAGTTCCCATTTTCTTGGGAAAGAATGAGAAAGAACAAGTAGAGTGTCTGGCTGTGCAAACAGATCCTATCAACTCTTTCAGGCTGATTATTATAGCTTAAGTAATTTTTCTGTGCCCTTCTTGTCCCATAGAAATCCCTGGAGGAGTGCCACTGGGCACCCATTTTATTTATCTTAGAAAAATAGAGAAAGTGTAGGTTATCCTACAGGCCACAAGAGAAATACCTGATTGACTTTTGGGTAGTCCAATCCTGGCTTACGCTTATTTTGGAGATAACATCTAAAACCTGAATCTTGTTCTGGAATCCCCCCTACTCCTGCCAAATTCTTTTTTTTTTTTTTTAAGATTTTATTTATTTATTCTTGAGAGGCACAGGGAGAAAGAGAGAGAGAGAGAGAGAGAGAGAAAGGCAAAGACACAGGCAGAGGAAGAAGCAGGCTCCATGCAGGGAGCCCAACGTAGGACTCGATCCTGGGTCTCTAGGATCACAACCTGGGGCTGAAGGTGGCACTAAACCTCTGAGCCACCGGGGCTGCCCTCCTGCCAAATTCTAATTGCAAATTTTAACTCAAACATATTTTGTTTTGTTCTTTTCCAGGTCTTCTTTCCAATATACATTCTCTTTGATTGCTTATCCTTTCTTTTCTGTAATTTCCCCACATTTGGCCCTTCTTTATGCACTTGTCACATTTTACATTTTAAAAGCAATTCCCTTGTTTTTACCAAATATCCACGGTCTATGCAGCTAGTGAGTCATCAAGGTCTACTGACAACCAAAGATATACCTTTGAATAGGTGTCTCCAGAGAAAACATTTACTTTGGCAAATGAGCAAGACAGTTTATTTCGGTGTGACAAGAAAATATTAGAACTTCTATTTATAGTTATTTTTGTCTTGTTTTATTTTTATATGATATGATGTATTATATATAAGATACATATACTATATATTTATAAGATAATATATGTATATATTTGAATAGTTGTATGTCTATATAATTTGTAAGTATATTAATACACATTTATTGAAAGTTTATGCTCAAAATATGTTTACTGTGGTATGTAAGATTTAAAAAATTTGGCAATCATACCAGAGAGCAGCAGAGTACAAGAGAAGTAGAATACAAATAATAGTACTAGCTACTATTTATTGACCACTTACTATGCACCAGCGACTATTCATTTACTTTATTCATATTAACTCAATCCTCCCAACAACTCTGTGAAGTAGGTGTCATATTAAGGTACCATGTTATTTCCCTGTTGCAAATGAGATCATTGAGGAATTGAGAGGTTGGGTAATTTATCCAGAGACACAGAATGTCTAAGTGGCAGGATATGAACTCAGGCTGGTGGGCCCCAGACTCTGTGCTCTTAACCGCCTTTGTATCTGCAGTTATTAAACAGGGTGTGAGGAAGGACCGCACTTAGTGTCCTGATGGCAATCTATGGGAGCTCATTTTCCTCACTCCTATGCTAAGAGGCATCTTCTCTTCCCTCTGGACATTCTCTCATCTTGAATCTCCTTTGCATCTAGATGTTGAGGCCACAAAAATAAATCAGAGATGGATACTGCCCTCAAGAAGCTAAAGTCAATGCAGAAGATAAAACAATTATATAGCTATTTATATAATATTTATGTAATAGAAAGTAAGAAAGACAAAAAAAATGAAAATCTATAGGGATTTGGAAGAGGCAAGTCTTCCGCTTTGAAATGGGGAAAAGTTTGTGGAGTAAGCCACATTTGGGCTGGCTTGAAGCTGAGGCTTATTACCCAAATCACCATATAATTAGGTAAAAAAATGTATCATGAAAGTATCTTTGGAAAAGTCTGTTTGAGGCTTTAGCCTTTCCCCTTTACAAAATGCCTCCATATTTAAAAGAAGTATTCTCCTTAGCCTTAGCTAAGCCTTGCTTAGCCTGGTTTCCCCGACAGGGAGGGTGGGAATGCAGGGAAACGTCTCACTACAAGGTGAGAAGACAGGCTTTATAGAGTTCAATTTTGGTAGCAATGCCCAGGTTTCCCAGCCCAGTGTGCCCAGGCCATAGCCACGGCTACACTCACCTGCTCTGATGCCTAGTAGGAGGAAGACTATCTTTGGTGGCATATATGACGCCCAAGAAATTATAGCTTTGAATCCAGTTTATAACTTAAAATTGTGGAAGTTGTATTTTAGCCTTTGAAGCAGCCAAAAACAGTCTTCATTCCAGAAAATGGTTCTTGACAGTACAAGATTTTTTTTCAAAATTACCAATAGGGACAACTCCCCCACAAATTTTAGTAGTAGAATTCATCGGAACCTAATGAGGTACATAGTCAAAAGTTGGGTATGCACCACAAGGGGAGTTTTTTGAAGCTGAGAGCTGCCACCTGTTGAGGTAGCTTAAATCAGGGTTTTGGCAAAAGTACGTTATTATGACAGTAAATGTCAGTGAAACTCAAGTCTCCTCTACATACCCAATTTAGGAATGTGGTCATTAAGCCTTCCCACACTGTGACTCAGCTCCGAAGATACAGAAAAGAAATGATTTAGCTCACTGAGAGATTTGGAAGTTTACTTCAAAATTGTTAACCCACAGCAAAACTGGTTGGTATGTGGGATGGGAGTCAAACTTGACAATTTCTGTGTTTTCTCCCCATCTTCACTACAAAAAATATTCTCGGAAGGATGCTTAGTCTGACATTTTCTAAGACAAGAAAATCAACAGCATTGATATATGTATGAATCTGCATCACTGGAGCCAGAAAACATAATCTTATCTGTAGGGGAGAAATGGAATTTCATGAGTGATTATGTTGAAACATGCCTGCAGACTTAAGTTACTTATGACTTACATGTCTCTAAAGGAAAATATGAATTACAAAGAAAGAAGTTCTGACTTACTTCTCAGATCTGCACTGACTTATGCCAAGCATAAAACCTAAGACCAATCTTTATGCCTCAGATTTTCCATGGATGAGAATGCTACCATGAATGTATTATAGACCTTCCAATACGTTTTTATAAGTTATTCTTTAATTTTAAAACCTCTAAGAAAGTTCAGCTTCAAAGAATATTAGGGTTTTTTTTTTTTTAAGGCTTAAAGCAGATCTGATTCAAGCAGTCCAAAACATGGACAGATGTTACTGAAAGCGTTTTCAGATACTAAGTGCCTTGAATCTCCCTTTAAAGCTCACTTCATCTTTTAATAAATTATTCTTAGTTTAAATATTCCTTCTTACTTTAAATTTTCTCTGGTTTCCTGAACTCTGTCCATTCTCTAAGTAGAAAACAATGTTATCCTACTCCTTGTGACATAATAATTCCTATATTTATTAAAACAGAATTATTTAAAAAAAACAGAATTCTTTGTACTCTTGAAGACACTTACAAAGGATGGATCAACCAACTAATATATATTGAGAACCTACTGTATTATAAATATGATGCTGGTGAAGGGGGTATAAAAAGCCAGCAGGAAAACTAACAACTCAGGAGACAACAGATGTTGGTGAGGATGGGGAGAAAGGGAAACCTTTGTACACTGTTGGTGGGAATGCAAACTGGTGCAACCAGTCTGGAAAACAGTGTGGTGATTCCTCAAAAAATTTAAAAAAAGAACTACCCTATGACCCAGCAATTGTGCTACTAGGTATTTTTCCAGAGATACAAACAGTGATTCAAAGGGGCACATGCACCCCAATGTTTATAGCAGCAATGTCCACAATAGTCAAACAATGGAAAGAGCCCAGATGTCCACTGACAGATGAATGGGTAAAGAAGATGTGGGGGATACACACACACACACACACGCACGCACATCCCATATATATATGGGATATACATATATAGAATGGAATATTACTCAGCCATCAAAAGGATGAAATCTTGCCATTTGCAATGATACACATGGAACTAGAGGGTATTATGCTAAGTGAAATAAGTCTGTCAGAGAAAGACAAATACCATGATTTCACTCATATGTGGAATTTAAGAAACAAAACAGATGAACATAGGGAAAGAGTAGGAAAAATAAAGTAAGATGAAAATTGAGGAGGCAAACTGAACTCTAGGAAATAAACTGAGGGCTGGTGGAGGTGAAGTGGGTGGAGGGAAGGGATAACTGGGTGATGGGCATTAAGGAGGGCACTTGATGTAATGAGCACTGGTCATTATATGCAACTGATGAATCACTAAATTCTACCTCTGAAACAACAACAAAAAAATTAGTCAAATTCCACACACCACACAATACTTTTGAGAGACTTCCTGCATTCCCATTGAAAAACTAGTTGAATTTCCAAGCTAAGATTTAAGACAAATAATTCCAGTCCTTCAAAGCCAGATTCCCCTCTGCACCACCACTGGGTAGTCCCTCTATACTTGATTATCTCCAAAGACAGGGACTTCACTGTCTCCTGACCAGCTGCCCCCTCCAACGTTTGACATCACTTAGTCGCTAGAGAAGACAGATCTCCATACAAAGTTAGCCACAACACAGGAATAAGTCAAGTACTGTAACTGCTGAATCAGTTGAAAAAGACAAGTTCCACATGATGTCAGAGGAAAGAGGAAATGCTGTTGATTCTTGTGGTCAGGAAAAGATAGTGATTGAGGGTTAAACCACTAATATCTTTTTTTTTATTTTTTTATTTTATTTTTTTTAAATTTTTATTTATTTATGATAGTCACAGAGAGAGAGAGAGAGGCAGAGACACAGGCAGAGGGAGAAGCAGGCTCCATGCACCGGGAGCCCGATGTGGGATTTGATCCCAGGTCTCCAGGATCGCGCCCTGGGCCAAAGGCAGGCGCCAAACCGCTGCGCCACCCAGGGATCCCAATATCTTTTTTTTAAAATTTTATTTATTTATTCATGAGACACGCAGAGAGAGAGAGAGAGAGAGAGAGAGAGAAGCAGAGTCACAGGCAGAGGGAGAAGCAGGCTCCACGCAGGTAGTCTGACATGGGACTCGATCCCGGGTCTCCAGGATCACGCTCTGGGCTGAAGGAGGCGCTAAACCGCTGAGCCACCCAGGCTGCCCATCCAATATCTTTTAGTATTATCTTTTACCTCCTAGACTAAACCACCACTGCTAGGAATTTTCACTCTTTTATTAACTTGTTAAAGAAAATAGTGGGCTGACTAGTTCTTCCCAGTCTTCCTTAGGGCTGAAAGGAGTGGAAATTAGCATACTCAGTGGAGGGAAGTCCACTGGGGTCATCCTGAGGGCCATCAAGTGATCCAAGGGGCCAGCCAGGCCCTTCCCTCAGTTCTGAGAGGAAAATGATAGGTAGTCCAATGGACATCCATTTTTACACATAAATAAGCAATGCCTTACTAGTAACTCACTAGTTACTGAAATCTAATATTTGTAACTAAAATTAATGGTAAACCATCATTTACTGAGGTCTCTAGTATTCTAAGAGTTTGAGCTGCTTCACAATGAAGCAAAACCTCTAGAGTGACTGAGCACATGTTGATAATTTCTAATTTTTATAATTTGAGACAGGGACTTTTTAAAGTATGGTATTAGTATATCTTGAATTTATCATGGTTTCCTACTCATCTTAGGATATTTTTACAACTACTATAAGGCTTACTTTTATGGATCCTTTTGTATTTGTATAACTGCTCAGTTGTAAACTTTTCAATGTTATTTCCTCATGGATTCTTTTCATTCAGTTCTTGCTTTTTACCTGAAAAGTGGGAATGAAAATTAAGAACTACTAAGGTAAAGGGAAGGATATCCGATGATTTCCAGGCCTTTCCTAGCCCTAGAAATTTCAGATGAACATTTTAGCATTTCAAGAACAATGCTAGAGGATAGATATTAAAAAAAAAAAAGAAGGGATTCCTGGGTGGCTCAGCAATTTAGCACCTGCCTACAGCCTGGGGTGTGATCCTGGAGTCACAGGATCGAGTCCCACATCAGGCTCCCTGCGAGGAGCCTGCTTCTCCCTCTGCCTGTGTCTCTGCCTCTCTCTCTGTGTCTCTCATAAATAAATAAATAAAATCTTAAAAACAAAAACAAAAACAAAACCTCAGGTCTGCTTGAGGTTTCCAAAGACCCTGTCTTTTTGTTACATTAACACCATCTCCCATCTAATTCTCCCTTCCAGATTCTTCTGCCTCCAGTCATTTGACTGAATCTAACTCTAAGAATTACTAACCACATAGGTAAACTCTCATTAGCACTAAATTCAGGAAAACCAAATTCTGTTAACAGGAATTTGAATATTAGTAAACTGTTAAGCTGGTGTGTGAATGTCTCTTGTTAAAAAATTTTTTTTTGATGTAATAGCTTTTATTTCCCAACAAGATGTACCACATTTGTATTTCAAGGACTGAAATGCATAATAAACTGCTCCCATAATAAACTGTATCTCCCTTTAAACTCTTTGGGAAGAAAAACAAAACAAAACAAAACAAAACAAACAAAAAAACTAAGTTGTTTTCTTTTTTTCAACACTGTAGCTACATTTCAGCTCTGCAGAGTTTCTCACCAGCAAGATATTGGAAGTTTCAATGTGGTTTAAAGGAATGAATGTGATATATGAACTAGTATGTGACAATGAATGACCACCAAGTACAGCCTCACAGAAGGCACTTTTCTCTTTGACGTTTGAGAAAGAATTAAAGGCACATGCAGAGCTGGCCGAGAAACTGAGAGAAAAGGGATGGAAAAAAGAATACTCATTTTTGTCCAGTGTTTTTCTTTTTAAGATGAACTTTTAAAGAACCTTGCAACTTGCACATCTTGAGTTGATAATTTGTGTGATATTCCTGCAGTTTTTATCCAATAACATTGTGGGAAAGGTTTGGGGGACTGAACGAGCATAAATACATGTAGCAAAATTACTTTCTAACCTGCCTAAACTCTAGGGCATTTTGTAAGGTTATGTTCCTTTCAGAATTCATTTTGGTCTTTCTACCACATCTGTCACAACCCCCCCCCCCCAAAAAAAAACCTATGGGTAAGTAAACAGACGCACACAACATTTGAATAATTCTAAGATGAAAAAACCTTTGACTTTGGAATTTCCTGCAGGCATTCTGCAAAGGCTCCCTGATCTTGGAACACTTGGATGTCTCTTATTGCCCCCAGCTGTCGGATGAGATTATCAAAGCACTGGCCATTTATTGCATTTACCTCACATCTCTCAGCATTGCTGGCTGTCCAAAGGTATGTGCAGGAGTCAGAGTTCAGATGTGTCCAGTTGAAGCACTGACAAAGACCCCAGGCAGGGTAGCAGTCAGGGGTTAGGCTCATCGCAGAACTTTCTTCTTCGCTATGACTGAGGTATTCATTACACTTTTTTTCTTTCCCCAAGTTGGAAATAATTTTATTTTATTCAAATAAAATTTTATTTTATAAACCATATCATTTTATGGTTTCATTTATTTCAAAGTAGAATTTTCAAAAAGTTAAAAACAATTCTCATCCAAATATGAAAATATGCTAAAGGTTTATTTATTCATTAATGGTAAAGCCAGGTCATAGAGCATTTGATCAAACTGAGTATTTATAGGAACTGAAGAAAAAGAATGTTGGAATGCAATTGTTAGGTTAGATACAAAACTGGTTAATGTCCTAGAAGGTAATAAATCCATAATCTTGGAGTTATGGTTACCACCAGATAGAAATAATGTACATTTCTCCTAGACAAAATATAACAAGTTATAACATGTAACTTCACTGAGTTTGGGCCCTAGTCAATAGTTATTAGTAGGCATAATTTCTTATAGAATTCCTCTGGTGAGCCTGTTAAAAAATGTTGTATATGACATTGAAAAGACATGTAATCATCTTTTGTCTTCTTTTCAGTGTTTGATCATTTTTCTTGATATTTGTTTTTTTTTAATTTTTTTTTAATTTTTATTTATTTATGATAGTCACACACAGAGAGAGAGAGAGAGAGAGAGAGAGAGAGGCAGAGACACAGGTAGAGAGAGAAGCAGGCTCCATGCACCGGGAGCCCGATGTGGGATTCGATCCCGGGTCTCCAGGATCGCGCCCTGGGCCAAAGGCAGGCGCCAAACCGCTGCACCACCCAGGGATCCCTGATATTTGTTAATAAAAGAAATATATACTTATCGTAAAACCCTTGGACTACATATAAAAACAAAAAGAAGAAAGTAAAAAATCTGTTGTCATACTGCCTTCCAGACATAACCATTGTTGGAATTTTATACATAATCTTCTAGAATATTTTTCTATTTCCACAGAGATTAGAAATAGTTATAGAAGGTTTGTGTTTGTCTTTTTTTTTTTAAGAATAGAATCTTAAGATTCTATTTTTTAAGAATAGAAAGTGATTCTTTCCAAAATATATTGTAGCCTACTTTTTTTTCTGTTACTACATATCACTATGTCAAGAAATAGAGATCTCTGAATCTGGATTAATATAGCAACTGAATATACGCATATAATTTTGGTCCCTCTTGAAACCCTACAGAACTGCAGAAGAAGGGTGAATGCCTATGCTGATAGGGACAACAGGAGAGGAGAAAAGAGCAAGAAGATTTTAGAAGCTTGAACGTAGATCAACTAATTTAGCAGGCCAGAGATAGCTTTGAATCCTAAGCCAACAGTAGAGAAAGCTAAGGGGAAAAATTGATTTATACCATGATCTTCAAATTTGATAGCACTGCTTGTCTCTGGAACTGGGTTAAAGAAATGGCTAAAATGGGGTGCCTGATGGCTCAGTTGGTTAAGTGAGGCTCAGGTCATGATCCTGGGGTCCTGGGATTGAGCCCTGAATCCCCTTGCTGAGCAGAGGGCCTGCTTCTCCCTCTCTCACTCCTGCTTGTGCTCTCTTGCTCTCTGTCAAATAAATAAATAAAATCTTAGGAAAAAAAAAAAAAAGAATGTGGCTAAAATGAGGAAGGCTGGGTTAAAAGTTCTTGAGAAGTAGACAGATCCCTAGATTTCTTCCTCTACTTCATACCTCTGGGCAGCTGCCCTTCCCTACCTTCACCAAAAGATTAGATATTTATTTCCCAGATTTCTCAATCCTGGCATTATTGATATTTTAGATGAGATAATTCTTTGTAGTGAGGGGTTGTTCCATGCACTGTAGAATGTTCAACAGCATCCTTGCCTCTACCCACTATATGCCAGTAACTCCTGGCCCCCCGTACCCCCTTCTCGTAACAATAAAAAAATGTCTCCAGATATTGCCAAATGTCCTCTGGGGAGCAAAACTGCTCTCTACCGCTTATTCTACAGATAGTAAAAACAGAGGGCTGCTGGGGGGCACCTCGGTGAGGCTCAGCTGATTAAGTGTCCAACTCACGTTTCCGGCTCAGGTCATGATTTCATGGGTTAAGGAATCAGGCTCAGCACTCAGTAGGGAGTTGGCTTAAGAATTCTCTCCCTTCTGATGCACCCCCCCCCTCCCCCCCCCCCCGCAAATGAATGAATCAATCTTAAAAAAGCCTTCAGAAAACAGAGGGTTGCTGGGCTGGGAGATACTACGTATAATTTAGAGTTTGGGTACAAAAGTGAAAACAGGAATTAAGTGACTGCCAAATGCAGAGACACTCAAGAACTCTTCCAACGCAGTATCTAGAATGTGGCTGCCAGGTCTTCCCCTTCAGGCAGACCAGGACGGGACCCTCTTTTCTGGAGGCTCTGACTAGTGCGGGATGAAAGACAGAAAAATATTGACATTTGGGGGTTTACCAATTAATAATCCATCTAACCATAGAAGCTTTATGTGGAGAAGACCCATATCATGCACTCAGAGCTTCCCATCAGTGTTTAGTCCTTTTGTTATTAATAAACAATCAAGGATTACCAGACATAACAAACAAGCCTCTAAAGTAGAAGATAAAGACCAAAACAAATTAAAAAAAAAAAAAACTTAGAGGAATAAAAACATGCAGAGGAAAGAGAACTAAAAAATCTTTAAAAAGACAATCCTCAGAAATTACAAGAACATTTAACAACCATGTTGTCTTTGGTGGTGCACACTGATGGACTTCTTTTTAGGAAAGTGTCACCCAAACTCAGGATGCCATGCATTCCAGCTAGTCTAAAAATTCAGCTTCTCAGCTGTTTAGTTTGTGTGGTGAGTGGATTAAGAGAGTGAAGCTAAAACCTCCTAGTTCCTCCATAGTTAACTGTGCTGTAGTAAGGAAGAGGAGGCAGCGGGGGTGGGGTGGGGGGGTGGGGGGGGGTGGAATGATGTGGTAAATTGTGACAAAATTAATTTAGAAAGTTCACAGCAGGGCAGCCCAGGTGGCTCAGCAGTTTAGCGCCGCCTGCAGCCCAGGGCGTGATCCTGGAGACCCTGGATCTAGTCCCACGTCAGTCGTCAGTCTCCCTGCATGGAGCCTGCTTCTCCCTCTGCCTGTGTCTCTGCCTCTCTCTCTCTCTCTCCTCTCTGTGTATTCTCATGAATAAATAAATAAAATCTTAAAAAAAAAAGTTCACAGCAAAATTCTTGTTTAATGATATACTTGTTTAGAACTAGAGAAACCAAATATCTCTCTGGTCAGCATCATCTGGTTCTAGAAGTGGGTCAGGACACTTAGCAGCACTGACCATGGACCCTCTGCAGAGTTCTTGTTTTCATTGCACACAGACATGTGGACACATGGGAAACACATGGCTCACTGGGAATTACCCTGGCCATAAAGCAGGCACAGATGGGGACTCAGCTTTTTAGTGGCTCTACTAATTAGAGGGAAAAGTAGGAGAATGAGAGAAGTAAAGACTCCAGTGAGAAGAGAAGTTGGGGCAGAGGATTTTTTTGTTTGTATGATTTGGGGGTTTTTTGGTTTTTGGTAAGGAGAAGCTGAGGGAATTCCTCCTATAAACTGGGCAGAGGATACTATCTTGCAGCCTAGAAACCAAGGAGGATGTTACACAAATAAGATATTACAAAACAAATCACCCTATATCAAATATCTAGGGTGAAAAAAAGGGAAAGGAGTAGATTATTCCAGAACCTCAATGTAAGAGAGAAGAAGGGTTTAGCTTTATTATCTCTGTGAATCAAGTAAGCATCCTGATTCAAAAGATGTAGTGACTATAATCTGGGCCAATCGGAATACTCCTCATTGAGAAATCATAAGGCTATGGGTCCAGTCTAATGTATTCCACCTACATTGCTTTTTATTTTTTTTATTTTATTTTTTACATTGCTTTTTAAAATTAAATCTTATTTTACTTTAAATTCCAATATAGTTGACATACAATGTTATATTTCTACCTACATTGGTTTTGATGAGCCATTAAGCATGTTAGTGTCTGACTCATCATCCTTGGCTAAGTTTCTCAAAAGCCCACGAGTCAATCTTGAATGGTCACCTTATCCATCTCCTGGATGACCAGCTCTTTCTTTCTTATTTTATTTTATTTTATTTTATTTTATTTTATTTTATTTTATTTTATTTTATTTTATTTTATTTTTTTGACCAGCTCTTTCTTGCAACCACCTCACCAAGTTCAGTAATTAGTACTGTGATCCCATCTTACCCAGCACTGAAGTGGGAATAACAATCTCTGCTCATTAGGACCTTGTATCGGGAAGTTAAGAATTTAGCCAGTCACCTCCAACTCTAGTTCCCAGCCCCGTAAGTCCCAACAACAACAGTTCAATCATTGAACATCTTGAGCTTCTGATCTATGGAAATGTTGGCCTCCTTTTTCACTCCTTAAGAAGCAATAAATCCTAGCTCTCTGAACTCTATCCATCCTGGACTCTTGCATCTCCTCACTGTCTTTCTTGTGTTCTACAATTCTGAGGGCTTTTTTTCCCTTCCTATTTCTTTCCAATGACATCAGATCCTCAGAGACAAACACAGTATGGCAGGAATGTCTGAAGGCATTTTTGGGAGAATCAGACACAATGTTAAACCTTGGTCCTAAACATGTTCTGAAAACAGGCCATGCTCAGACAATGACAACATCTGTTTTTTCAAACTTAGAAAGTGTACATTTCAAACTGAAGGGTTTTCTGTATAAGTCTCTAACTTTATATTAAAAACAAGAGCCAAGCTTCATGGCATTTTTTAAAAAGATTTGATTTATTTATTCATGAGAGACAGACAGAGAGAGAGAGAGAGAGGGAGAGAGGGAGAGAGAGAGGCAGAGACACAGGCAGAGGGGAAGCAGGCTCCATGCAGGGAGCCCAGTGTGGGACTCGATCCCAGGACTCCAGGATCACGTCCTGAGTCAAAGGCAGATGCTCAACCGCTGAGCCACCCAGACGTCCCTCATGGCATGTTTTTTTTTTTTTTTTTAGAATGTTCAGACATTTAAAATGAGAAATTAAATCCAGTTGGGAAAAAAATTCCTTTGAGGAAAATAATCTTGTTAATTCTACAGCCAGTCTCAGTTTAGCTATGAATTCAAAAGCTAGACCTTGAGTGAGTAAAATAATCTAAGAATTGGAGTTGAATTATCTCTGCAGAACATGTGGGCAAACTCAAGACGTTGGAACCCGGATGCCTGGGTGGCTCAGCAGTTGAGCGTCTGCCTTTGACTCAGGGCTTGATCCTGGAGACCCGGGATCGAGTCCCAAATGGGGCTTCCTGCAAGGAGCCTGCTTCTCCCTCTGCCTGTGTCTCTGCCTCTCTCTGTGTCTCTCATGAATGAATAAATAAAATCTTAAAAAAAAAAAAGTCGGAACCCTCAGCAGAATTTCTCAGAATAAGATTCATGTGGTCTCTGTGGTCTTCTGCTCTTTCTTCCCCTGCCTACAAACATGTCTCCCCTACTTGTCCCTTTCCATAACCGTGTTACTCTACCCACAAACCATAAGAGATGTTCAGATTCCTCAGAGTAATTTGACCTTGTATGCGGGTTAACTTCATAGTTTTGTAACATACTATGTTATTAACCCTCTGTTTCTAAACTGATGATGCCTTAGAGTGAATTCAAGTTTAAAGCCAAATCCCATTATGGCAACATTTCATAAGATGCTCATATTGGTGTGATAGGTATTACTAAGGAAATTTTGATGAAATTACCCATCCAAAATAGACAACTCTAAAATGAAAATAACAGCAAGATCACAAAGTCTATTGGCACTATCTAAAATATAATTTTCTGTTCTGCAAACAGTTAAATGACTAACATGAGTTATAGGCTCATCCCGTGACAAGCTGGCAAGAGTTTTGATTCTGTTTGTTATGGACTGAATTTTTGCCTCCCACTCATTCATGTGTTGAAACTCTTATTCTCAACGTGATAGTATTAGGAGGTAAGGCTTTAGGGAGGTAATTAGGTTTAGATTGAGGTCATGAGTGCAGAGCCACCATGATGGAATTACTGTTCTTGTAAGAATAGGAAGAAACTAGAGCTATTTCTCTGCCTTGTGAAGATACAGCAAGAAAGTAGCCATCTGCAAACCAGGAAGAGGGTCCTCACCAGACACTCAGTCTGTGGGTAAACTAATCTTAGACTTCTCAGCTTCCAGAACTATGCAAAACAAATGTCTGTTGTTTAAACTACTCAGTCTATGGTATTTTGTTACAGCAGCTCAAATTGCCTAGTACACATTCTTTCATCAGAATAATCAGTACTTAACTTTGGCTGTGTGTTCAGATTACTGACTCAGCGATGGAGATGTTATCGGCAAAATGCCATTACTTGCACATTTTGGATATTTCTGGTTGTGTCCTGCTTACTGACCAAATGCTTGAGGACCTTCAGATGGGCTGCAAACAACTTCGAATCCTTAAGATGCAATACTGCAGACTTATTTCCAAGTAAGTACGAACCCGAATATGAAAAGCTTTGAGAACAACTTTCTGAGAAAACAGAATGGCATTTGTAATACATAGTGGCTTTCAGAGTTATGACGTTTCATTTTAGTTTTTGCCTAATTGAAGTCAACATTTTGAACCGAACATTATTACGCTTTCTTCTAAAATGGTCTTTGCGGTTTTATATCTCTTTACTAGCAGACCTTCTCACCTCCCTTTCTTTGACCCTGCCAGTGTTAAAAAGCTTAACTCTGCTCCTCGTAGAACTATCATGACCTCTTCCTCTACTCATCTCTCAAAAATATTTCCATTCAGTTAATCTCCCCTACAGGCTAAGAAATAATTAGATAAAACCAGTTAACAATTAAGTATAAATTACTAACAGTTCCCCTAAGCTCCATCTCTCTCAAAGCTAGTTGCTTGATAGTTGTTACTCATTTAGGGATTTCCTCTAAGAGCTACAGCTCAGAGTATTCTGGCTTGATTGCTACAGGCCAAGTGCTGGTTCCTACAATTTGCAAAATGTTTCCATGGAAGCAAACGTTAGATAAATAAGCACTCTATATAAGGAGAGGGTCTCAGGTGTCTACTCTGTGAGTTTTAAAATATAAAGCAGTTATGTGCTTCATTGTTTAGTTTGTTTCCTTATTGGTGGAGAGTAAAAACATCCAAGTAGTTTTAGCTGACCTGATGAAGTAACCGGTGGAGTGTTCAAAATGAGAATTCTTGACCAATCCCTGAAGGTCTGGTTCTTTGCAGCAGGCTGGAAAAATGAATACTAAGAATTAATATTATCAAAGTATAAAGTGTAAGCACATATATGTCACAGAGGAACTTTCTTAATTAAATAGTCTTGGCACGAGCTGAACTAGGAGATCTGATCACTTGAAGCGTGAGGAAGAAAATGGTTTCTGATCCAAGGCTGTATGTGTTAAAATGAAATGAAATGGGGGGGGGGGGGAGGGAAGCACACAAAAATTATTACTAGTAAGACAGGCACTCTCATTGAGCCTGGGCCTGATTGGGGGAGGCCAACTGAAGCTGGGTCAGAAGAAAAGAAGCAGGTCTTTGAAAATTTTTGAAGAGGAATGGAGACTCATACCCTTCATAATAGGTCTAGAGATGACTAAAATGGTTATTATTAACTTCATTGAGAAAGGATACCATAAAATAAGGTCCTGGGAGTCCCTGCCAACCCTGTCATATCATTAAACAGACAATTTTGGGTAAGATGACAATGAATGAATAACTTATTACACAAAAGAGTCTGGCTTCTAATCTCATTGCGTTTTGACAAAATTAGTATTTTGGGGAGGTAATATCACTAAACTTCTAATAAGTGGGATTTTAAGTAAGAATGAATGGGGACTTTCTAGTACGGGTCTACACGAACCTAATTATAGTATGGGACATTAAAGTATGATAAAAATGGTGTTTGGTTAAGAAGACCCAAAATATTTTGTAATATCCTAATCCTGCCTTCAAAGTCACTAGATTAAAAATATGTGACGAAAACAAAATAAGGCAAAGTAAGACTTTATTACTAGCTAGGCTTGGCCTCCAAAACCCAATGCAAAACTCTATTTAACTAGTTGGATCTATGAAAAATTCCTTTACCTAAGCTAGGACAGTTAAGGCCTATTTTGTTTTCTACCACCACAGCTGGCTGTCCCTACCAGCAAGAAGCAGAGACATGGTCCTAGTGTTTAGAGGGCACCTGGCTTGTCTGTCCATCTCATTGTCTAAAAAGGCCCAACCACCTCAGTCTTCCTCATAGGCCCACCCCTGCTACGCTCCAGTAGGAAAGAAGCCTAGAATCCTCTGATTCTGTTTTTGTCTAGCAATAAAGAAGGGAAGTCCCCACAGTAGAGTGGCTTGGAGAGTCCTAGCATTTGGACTAGTAAGGCTCTGCAAATACTTGTCTTGACTTCCAACTTCTAGGACAGGTACTGTTTTTTAGTCAAGGAGCTTCCAAAATACCTGGTCTGAAAACTTTGATTGGAGAAGTGTTAAGGCCTAGCTAGGTAGGGTCAGGTTTGTTTGGGGGCAGCTCTAAGGATTATAAAGCAGCTTCCTCCTCCACTTAAATCCTTGGGTGGAATTGGAAATGTTGCACAGAATATGTGGCCCTTTCAAGACTCAAGTTTGTGCTGATGTCTAATCGCTTACTTATATTGACTAAAAAATCAGTTGTTTGCTCTCTCCATGACTAATGTGGCTCCCTCAACTGCAATGGCCATTTTGTCTGGGTGAAATAGAACATCTGGTAGTTGGGATAGAGGAAATTTTTCTTGCGTGGGAAGTGGTTCAATGGCTTTGAATCACAAAGTGTTGGGCTCCCACATGTTTGTTTCCACTTGAACAAGAAAATATTCTATGATGTGGCTCTTAAAATCCAATTACTGTCATCAGAAGAAACTTTTCTATGTATAAATTACCCTATACTCAATGGAATCTAAAAATTTTGAGCCAGATTTGCAAACCAAAGATGCCTGTCCAGCTGAAGTGGGGGAGTAGGAAACTTTTGGTCAAAGAGCAAATTGGCAAATTTTGCAAGAGAGCTTTCAGCAGGAGACATACTGTCATTCTACCAACCCCAGAGCCTAAAGGGATCACAAGAAGTGGTTCCAGAAGCATCATGTGGAGACATAATCTAGGCACCTTTAATTCAAGGAGGAATAAGTAGCAACTATGATCATAAACATGACAAAAATATCAGTTTAGATTTGAATCAATTGTGTACAACCAACCTTTTAACATATGGCCTTCGGTGGGAAAAACAAGCAATGGAAAGGAAGAAGAGCATAGTTGAAGAGAGGGAACAAGACCCAAACAATGGTCTCCACAACCCAGGAGGGTCTGAACCACAAAGAGGTAAAAGAGACATTAAGTCTATAATTAGCAAAGAGTAAAGGGCCTTTTCTGACATTTTTGTGTCCAGAGTCCAAAACTTTCAACTCTAAAGAGATGAGTAGAGTTTTGGTGGCTTTTAGAGCTCCAAAAAGAGATATCCTGAAGGTCTTTGTAGCAGTTGCTGGCTGGCAGCATGAAGTACTAGCCAACCCCTCTGAGAGGTCTGTTGCTAGGAAATAAAACTCTTATCAGAGTTCTCTTCAGCTCATGGAAAAATCTTTGGGGAAAGGCCTTTGTAATCTGGAGCTACTGAATGTTACTAGTATGAACAAATAACATTACCTAACAATTATTATCTGCTATTTATTCTGTTAATCCTATTTTGTTTACTAGCTCATCTAATGCTCATAAATGCCACCATATTTAAAAATGAATAAGGTAACTCGTTTAAACAGCTTAAATAAAGCTCCAAGGTCAAACAAATAAAAGGCAGAGCCATACTTTTTGTACCTATATCTTAATCATCACAGTGGTGCTCTTTTGCCTTTAGCTTAGTGATTTTCAAGCTTTTTTTAAAGCTCTGACATTCAAAGGACTTGATAAATAAGGGGAGACATGAGTTCTGTTGTGCCCAATTCACTTGCTGATGTGTACATTTGAGAGGCTGCTGATTCCAGCAATCTGCATTGGCTCCAACACTCCACCCCCTTTTATGCTACTCAAGAAACTAGGAGGAAATGTATGTGAGAGCAAGTAGTATTATTATAGAAATAACTTTAAATCCCCTTTAATTTATAAAAACCAAAAATCACTTAAAATCGTCAGTACCTCATTATTACTAAATATCTAATGTGATACTTCACAACTGTTTGTATGTATCATTTGGAAAATCATGTTCTCTACTGATCCAGAGATGACTGCCTCACCAAGTTAAATGAATAATGATCACTAAGCAGTGCACTGATTCGGTTCCCAAAGCATTTCCTACAAGGTCCAAGGGTCTTAGAGACAACTTAGGTCAAGCCAGAATGGAAAGGAGTCAAAGGATTCCATATGTACCCTAAGAAATTTAGAACACATAGTAATTCCTAAGCAGACATCTTCTTTTCAACATTCCTTAGCTCCCATATATTGATCATACCAGGCCACAAAACTACTTTGATAACTAAAGAGAGAGAGAGTTCTTTTTGGCAGGAATGTTCGGTTTCTACATTTTTCAAGTTTCTGGATACTTTTCAAAAGTGCATGTGTGCAAACACACAGCAAAACAGGATTTGTGAAAAAGCACTCAGAGATATTTGCTGGCAGACACCATGCTGGTCTGTTCTGTTGGCCAGGTCCTGAGTCTTAGGAGTCAGTCCTAAGAGGATGGATGCCACAGGTTCAAGTAAAGGTGGTAAGGACAGCTAGTTCATGGGCTAAGGATTTTCTAAAAGGTGGAGAGAAAGTGGATTAGGGAATAGTTTATGCTGGCATTAAAATTCTAATAAGCTCAGATTTGCCCCAAGACAGATTCAGATTTTCATTTTTTTCCCATTACCATGCTGTGAAAGCAGACACACTTTAAGATACGCCTGAGAAACACTTTAAACTACAGAAAGCCTTAACCTCCTGGCCTTTGAGACTGGGGAAGAAGGGAAGGGAGAAGGATGGGAGACCTGATCCTTTGCTTCTCTCTGGTCTGTAAGCATCACCTCCAATGGTCAGGGGACCTTCAGATGTTGAGTTTCAATGAAGCTGACGAAGAGTAGAACAAAAAGCAGTGATTGCCACTAAGAGCTACGATAAAGCGATAAAGGTGGCATGGAGTCAAGAAATAAGGAGTCAGCACCCCTAAGCCTTCTGTTGCTCAAGGACAATTGTATTTCAACAAGAGAGGACATTTTTCACAGGAATTTTATCTCTGCTTTTCAGATAAGGAAGATCCCTCCCTGCCCCAGCAACAATGCACTGACCACCACTTGCAGCCAATGAGAAACTGCCACAACCTCAAACTCTTGTTCTTTTCCAATAAACTTTTGTTGAAAACAACCCTCCCCAATTTCTTCCTAAAACATAATAAAAGCTGACCTTCCCTTTTTCTTTTTGAACTTGCTTATGGCTTACCATAGCTTGCTTGTCCTTAATTGTGATTCCTCTGCTATTCCCAAGTAAATTTATTTTTTACCTTAAATAAAATTGCTCTTTTCTCTGTTTGAAGTTAACAGCACATACCACTGGGTACTTCCCCCATGGGTAGTGCTTAATACGAAACTCATGTTCACTCTGTCCCATTGGATTGCATTTAACAAGTCCTCTTCCCTATTCATTCCCTATTTTTTCTTGTCTATATTGAGGATTTAGTATCCCCAACTTTCTGGTTATTTTCTCAAACTCCCATTATTTGCCCTAATTATCATCTCATTTACCCTGGCTTGTAGCTGACTGGGGAACTGTACGACCCATTATTCATATGTAACCAAATTTAGCATTAAGAGTTTTTATCTTCCTACCAGTTATCTAGACCTTTCAAAAACTGTTGCTCTTCTGAGGCCAAAGGATACATATACTTTAGTCAATTACTTACAAATCTTTTACTCCTCAAACTCATCCTTTTCCTAAAGCTCAAGGCCATTGTTGCCTATAGTTGTACTGGTCTTATCATCAGTGACACTGAATCATTACCAACTACTGTGAACTACAGTATTCGAGGCCAGAGCTCTGCTGTTTGGGAGGATCCTGGCAGGGGGCAAGAGGGTGTTGGAAAAAGCAACCTAAGAATGCCTCAAACAAACCTGCAGGACGTAAGAGAGCTAAAAGGGCTTCCCTTGTTGGTGTAAACTGCTGAAAATGTCTTGTTTGGGTTCCCACTGAAGATACAAAGAAATGGAATATACCCTTAAATAATTTACTATCTTAAACAAAAGGAAAATAACAAAGTTTTTATTTATTTATTTATTTATTTATTTATTTATTTATTTATTTATTTTAAAGATTTTAAAAATTTATTTATTCATGAGAGACACACACAGAGAGAGGCGGAGACACAGGCAGAGGGAGAAGCAGGCTCCATGCAGGGAGCCCGACGTGGGATTTGATCCTGGATCCCCGTATCACACCCTGAGCTGAAGGCAGACCTTCAACTGCTGAGCCACCCAGGCATCCCAATAAAGTTTAAAATTATAAACAATTAATGCCATGAAGCTATGTATTGGAAAGAAATTAACTTCATGATCAACTTTCTATAGAGTTCAGAGGAGGAACCGATTGGGTGTGCGTCTTTACAAGAGGCTGGATTGTTTTGAAGTTTTGAAAGATGGATTGAGTTTAAATAGGCAGACATCGGGTGAAGGGTTAGTAACAATGAAGCTCTGCTGCCGAGGTAGTGTTTTATATTTGAAACTGATGGTGCCAATATTTTATGCTTCAGATTCCCTTGACATTTGGTATTATGTTACAGTAAGTACTCAAGGGAAAACAATCTTCATGAAAAACACCCTCAAAACCATAACAATCTCAGCTCCATAGAATTGGAAGGGGAGAATAATCTTCAGAAGAAAATGGGAGAAAGCTAAAGATATAACACTCTTACTACTGCACAATGATGTCCTACTTAGAGGACATATAAAGATCATATATAAGAATTTTCAAATGTAGGACCACATTAAAAAAAAAATTAAAACATTACCAGAATGTAAAGCTTCATCTTTGACCATAAACTTAAAATTTTCAAATTTGAGAATAAGTACTTCTCTAAAGAGAAGACACTGGTTTGCCAAGGTTTAGTTCATAGGATTGGTGGCTCAGAACTAGAAATTACCATAATTTGCTTTTACTTATGTTATTCTTTAAACTTGTGTGTTTTGTTTTGTTTTAGTTTTTGTTTTATGTGAGTGGAATTATATATGCCAAAAAGCAATGTGGTAAGAGATGGAATTAGTAATGCTATGGTTGTCTTCCTATTGAGTTGGTTATAATTATTTTAATACATCTAAAATTTGGTTTAAATGAAATGCATTTTAAACAACTGATGCATCTCAGCCTTTTCCAATTTCATTGTGCTGCCTGAACGCATATAGCCATTGAGCACAAATTTAACTCAAAGCATGTGGTAATACCAGCTTCTTTATCAATGACTGTTTCCAGACTTTTGCAATTAATAATTCAGTGTAATATATGGTAATAGTGGGCAAAGTAGCCCCTTCATAGGCAAATATCATTAACTCATTTCTGATCCTACAGAAATTGCTAATTACTCCTTTTTTTTTTTTTTTTTTTTTTAGTACTGGCCTCAATATTCAAACCAACTTCCTAGAAAAATGGCACTGTTCTACCCTTGAAAACCCTTGAGTAGGCATTTTTGAGTTAGATATACTATTTTTTTTTCTAATGCTGTGATATTGTGATTTATGAGAAATATATATTGGTCTTTCGTCATGGTTCTTGGCTCACAGCTCCCCAAACGCTTGAAATTTCCTGGGCTACAAGAACAATGAGAGCATCTTTTGTCATAATATTTGGTCTTGTCCTCAGTTCCTGAAATCAATTCAGAGCCATAAAAGTGAACTGTTTGTTATTTATAACAAACTCCTTTCCACCCCAACTGGGTGTATGTTAATGAGGTGACTTTTGGAAAGCACCTTAGGATTGAAGCTGGTTGTCAGAGGAACCAACCAAGAACAGAGGGGTAGAACTTTCAGTCCCACCCTCTGACTTCCTGGGAGGGGAGAGAGGCTAGAGATTAAATCAGTCACCAATGGCCAATGATTTCATCAAACAGGTCCACATAATGAAGCCTCCATAAAATCCTAAATGGACAGGGTTTGGAGAGCTTCCAGGTTGGTTAGTATGTGTGGATTTGGAAAGTGGTGCACTAGAGAAGGCATGGAAGCTCTGTACCCTTTCCCCACACCCTGTCCCATATATCTCTTCCACCTGGCTATTCCTGAGTTATACTCATTTATAAAATACCAGTGAATCAGTAAGCAAAATGTTTCTCTGAGTTCTGTGAGCAACTCCAGCAAATTAATCAAACCCAAGAAGGTGGGGGCAGGCGGGGGGCCGGGGTTGTTGGAACTTTTGCTCTATAGCCAGTCAGTCAGAAGCCTGAGTGACAACCTGGATTTGCAACTGGTATCTGAAGTGGAGGGCAGTCTAGTGAGGATGAGCCTTTAATCTGTGGAATCTGATGCTGTCTCTGGGTAGACAGTGTCAAAATTAAGTTGAATTGTAGGATACCCAGCTGCTGTCTAAGAATTGCTTAGTTAGGGGTGGAAACTTCCACCCACCTATCTTAAAATTTGGGTCCAGAATCACGTTTAGGTGCTTTTTTCCCTTTCTTCCTTACTTCTTCCTAAGAAAGACAGTAATATTTTTAATCATTTTTGGTCACTGACACTTTTGAGAGTTTGATGAAGCACAAACCCTCTCCTCAGAAAAATATATATTAGATACAAAACTGCATACATTTTCAGGGAATTCATGGACTTCCCTGAAGTTCATCCATCTATCCAACAGGGGGATCTGTGGACTCTGGGTTAAGAGCTCCTGCATGGTGGGACTTCATAGATTGGCTGGTTAGGGTACTCCCTCATCAAAGAAACTAGAGATACCGGGCAGAAGGCTCACTCAAGAGCACTAGAGTGGCCTCAGTGTTCCCACTCCATTGCCATGCATAGTTTCCCTAACCATTCACTGAGTCTGTTAATCTCTGATCCCACTAAAACCAGAGAGCTACCGAGTTACTTAAACTTTGGGATCCTGAATATTTGCATACTCTCTCAGGAATGCAAAAGAGCTGTCCAATTCATTTGCCTTGAGACAGTTTTTTAACTCTAAATTTGCTCTGGTTTGAAAATTCTGCGCTAGCAATTACTTCTGCAACTGGCTAATGCAAATCACTCTTATTGCAGGGAGGCAGCAAGGAGAATGTCATCTATGGTTCAGCAGCAAGAATATAACCCTAATGACCCTCCACTTTGGTTTGGCTATGATTATGAAGGCAAGCCTCTTACAAAACAAGAGATAACACCACTTAAAGAAGATGAAGAAATCACAGTGACAGATTCAATATACAGTGGTGAAGAGGAAGTAGTATGACCTTCAGCCTCAAGCAAGAAGAACAAAAAATCTAGAAGTTGGTAGCTTAATTCGATGAAAGTATTTTTACCAGCTGGATCTCAACAGTGTAACCAAGCAGCAAATCATCTCCTGATTTTTATTCCAACTACAAATATTTCTAAATACATTATTAGTTCTTCTAATTGGTTTAATCATGATTTTTTTAAAAAGCCAAATTAAGTATTGCTACTATGTAAATTTTCTACTTAAATTTACCTTCATCAAACAAATGGTGCTGATGAGATTATCAAATCTAAGGTTACAGTTATATAAAATAAGCCTGAGAGATGTGACGTTTTTGACAAGGAATTTAGAAGCTTTTCTTCACAAAAGAAAGCAGAGATGGTCATATGAGTCAGTGTAAGAGTTTGAGCCTGGGTAATGATTTTAAGGATCTGTGATGATTTAAAAAATGTAGACATACATCTTTAAAGGAAGCAAGGCTTTCTTAGTTATTTCCAGACATTTAACAATAAGAACTAAATGCCACTTAACCCAGGACTCACCTTCACATTTGACTTAACAGTCAGGGATAAGTTAAATAGAAATATGAACTACATGTGAATTGAAAGGATATCCCTGCAATGTTTCAGAAAGATCTTTTTTTTAAAAAATAGATTTTGTTTATTTATTCATGAGAGACGGGGGGGGGGGTTGTGGTGGTGGAGGGAGAGAGGCAGAGACACAGGCAGAGGGAGAAGCAGACTCCACGCAGGGAGTCCGATATGGGACTCGATCCCGGGTCTCCAGGATCGCGCCCTGGGTGGAAGGCAGATGCCTAACCACTGAGCCACCAGGCGTCCCAAAAAATCTTCTAATCACATCTGTGCTACAGAGGAATTTTAACAACCATGCTATGTCAAAAAAGATGCTCTTTCTATTTTATGCTAAAAGGTATGGATTGTTGCGTACCTCCTTATTAAGCTTTCACCTGTGGATTTTTTATCATTATTGATATTTCTGTTGAGGGTCCAGGGAAAAGCACAACTCTGTTCTGTCACAAATGACCTGTGTTGGTAATACCGGATCAGTCTTTAACCTATTTTCTCCATTACTTTAAAAAAATTTCCAGTGTAGTTAACATGCAGTATTATATTAGTTTTAGGTATACAGTTTTAGTTTTAGGTATACAATAATACTTTCAGGTCTAGTTTTAGGTGTACACTATAGTGATTCAGTAATTCCATGTATTACGAAGTGCTCATCATGGCAAGTGCACTCCTAATCCCCATCACCTATTTCACCGATCCCCCCACTCACCTCCCCTCTGGTAACCATCATTTTGTTCTGTATAGTTAAGAATCTCTTTTTGTCTCATTTTGTCCTTTTTGGTTTTTTAAATTCGACATATGAGTGAAATCATATGGTATTTGTCTTACTCTGACTTATTTCACTTAGCATAATACTCTCTAGCTCCAACCATATTATTGTAAATGGTAAGATTTCATTTTTCTTTATTGCTGAATAATATTCCACTGTGGACCACATCTTCTTTATCCATCCATCGATGGACATTTGGGTTGCTTCTGTAATTTAGCTACTGTAAATAATGCTGCATTAAACATATGGGTATATACATCCCTTAGAATTAGCATTTTCATATTCTTTGGGTAAATACCTACAAGTGTGATTGCTGGATCATATTGTAGCTCTATTTTTTAATTTTCAGAGGAACCTCTGCACTGTCTTCCACAGTGCCTGCACCAGTCTGCATTCCCACTGACAGTGCAGGAGTTCCTTTTTCTCTAAATCCTCACCTTTGTTTGTTGTTTCCTGTGTTTTTTGTTTTAGCCATTCTAATGGGTACAAGGTGGTATCTCATGCATTTGATTTACATTTCTCTGAAAATGAGTGATGTTGAATGTCTTTTCAAGTGTCTGTTTGCCATCTGGATGTCTTAATTGGAGAAATGTCTGTTCATATCGTCTATTTAATTGGATTGTTTCTTTGGTGTTGAGTTGTAGAACAGTTTATTTTTGCTTTTGTTTCCCTTGCCTCAGGAGACAGATCTAGGTAGATGTTGTTTCAGCTGATGTCAGGGAAATTACTGCCTATGCTCTCTTCTAGGATTTTTTATGGTTTCAGATCTCACATTTAGTTGGGTTCTTAATCCATTTTGAATTAATTTTTGTGTATGGTGTAGGAAAGTGGTCCAGTATCATTCTTTTGCATGTGGCTGTCCAGTTTTCAAAACACCATTTATTGAAGAGATGGTCTTTTCTTCCCATTGCATACCTTTGCTTCCTTCGTCAAAAATTGATCATATAATTGTGGGTTTATTTCTGGTCTTTCTGTTCTGTTCCATTGATCTGTTTATTTTTGTGCCAGCACCATACTGTTTTGAATACTATAGCTTTTTTTTTTTAAGATTTTATTTATTTATTCTTGAGAGACAGAGCACAAGAGAGGGGCAGAGACACAGGCAGAGGGAGAAGCAGGCTCCACGCAAGGAGCCCGATGTGGGACTTGATCCCAGGACTCTAGGATCATGTCCTGGGCCGAAGGCAGGCGCCAAACTGCTGAGCCACCCAGGGATCCCTATAAATCTTGATTTCATGAAGACTAACTAAAGGATACTATGAGATGTTCCATGAAGTTTACTTTGTCTCATAAATATGAAGAGCAGAACTCCAAATAAATAAAATATTAACAAGAAACTATTATAAATCATAGTATTTGAGATTTATTAGAAAGCATTATTTAAGAACTGATTTATCCTAACCATAAAAAAAAATAATCCAAAAGATAGGTCTATTCAGTCTTGGGTAAGTTAAATACCTCAGAAGTAGACAAGTAAGGTTTGAAAGAGAAATTCAGGAAATTATACAGTATGCTACTATAAAAGTAAAAATCAATATTCATACAGCAGACTATAAAATAGCTGAATTTTCTCCTCTTTCCAATGCATTTTATCTTAAATACAAAAAAATTAAGAATCGGTGGCAAATGCATCACATTTATGATGTGTTTTATTCATAGCTTCAATTTACATTGATGTCATAAAAAGTACTAAGTAGCAAACATATTACAAGAGAGCTATGGCGCAAGAAATTCTAAGATAACTGCCCCCCATTACTTATGCCTTTGTATAATCTCCTCCTCTTGAGTGTAAATGGAAATTATAAATATGATGAGATAGCACTTCCATGATTATGTTACAGTATATGGCAAAACAAAGATTATTCTGGGTAGGTCTGATCTAATCAACTGACCCTTTATTTTTTAAAGATTTATTCATTTATTCATGAGAGACAGAGAGAGGCAGAGAAACAGGCAGAGGGAGAAACAGGCTCTCCAGGAGGAGCCCTATGTGGGACTTGATCCCAGGACTCCGGGATCATGACCTGAGCCAAAGGCAGATGCTCAACCACTGAGCCACTCAGGTGCCCTTCAGTGAGGTCTTTAAAAGCAGTTTCTCCAGCTGGTTGCAGACGAGATCAGATATTGAAGTACCAGGATCACTGAATGCATCATTGCTGGCTTTACAATGGAGGAATGCGAGTGGCCCGTGGAAACTTAAAGTGATCACAGATGGACAGCAAGGAAACAGAGAGCTCAGTAGTAGTTACAAGAAGCTGGATTTTGTCAACAATCTGAACAAGCTTGAAAGTAGATATTTCCCCCCAGAGCATCTAGATGAGAACATATTCTGGTTAATGCCTTGAGTCCAGCCTTGTCTACCCTGAGCAGAGAACGCAGCCATGCAGGTGTCTTGACCTACAAAACTGTAAGCTAAAAATAAGTGTTATTTTAAGTCAGTAATTGTTTGTGTAGTTTCATGACAGGGAAAGAGAAAACAAATACAATAGCTAAGTACAAATTTTGAAAAGGCCCCCACAAGACAATTCACCAGTATTCATTCACTCCAATTTGTTGTTTTCAACATTGAGATGAACTATGGTTTTTGCATTTTTGTAGTCACAGATCTGTTAATCATTGTTAGAAATTGCAAAGATTTTATTTATTTATTCATGAGAGACACACAGAGGCAGAGACATAGGCAGAACGAGAAGTAGGCTCCATCCCAGGACCCCGGGATCTGACCTGAGCCAAAGGCAGATGCTCAACCACTGAGCCACCCAGGCACCCCGTCATTGTTAAAAATTATAAATATAACTCAAACCATCCTTAGTCCTGCAGTTTCAGGGACTGAAACCAGCTTTGACTTTTAACATTTACAGTGCCTTCTGGGGCATCGGCCTTAATCCATTTTTCATGTTTGCTTGCTTGGTTCATGAGCCCTGAAACACAAAATTGCATAAAGTTATATCTTCATTGACAAGAGCAATATCTGACTACATAGATCCTAACAACCCATCTCTGAAACTGAAAGATACTTTTGGAACAGCAAAAATCTTAGAAAAGATAGCCTGAGTTGGGAGAGCCGCAAAGGGGTTACCTGAGCTTATTCCCTCCTTTCATTTTCTCAGAACAACTGAAAGGGAAGCTACTCTTTTATTTGTATTTAGTTTTTTTTGTATGCAGGTTTTTTTTTTATTTTTATTTTTTATTTTTTTTATTATTTATGATAGTCACAGAGAGAGAGAGAGAGGCAGAGACACAGGCAGAGGGAGAAGCAGGCTCCATGCACCGGGAGCCCGATGTGGGATTCGATCCCGGGTCTCCAGGATCGCGCCCTGGGCCAAAGGCAGGCGCCGAACCGCTGCGCCACCCAGGGATCCCTGTATGCAGGTTTTAAAAAGAGTACAACTGACAAACTACATGTGTTTAACATATGCAATACAGTTAAGTTTTGACATACTTAAAACTGTGAAACCCATCTCTTCAATCAAATTAATGAATATATCCACCACTCCTACAAGTTGCCTTGTGCTCCTTTGTCATCTCTTCCTCCTGCCCCTTTCCTGTCACCTCCAGACACTTCTCCCCAACCCCTCAATCACTGATCTACTTTGTGTCATACAGATTAGTTGCATTTTCTAAAATTTTAATAAATGGAACAAAATAATATGCATTTTATTCTTTTAAAAAAATCTAGGTGCTTCCATTCAAGATAATCATTTTGAGGTTCATTCATACTGAGGCAGGTATCAGGTAGTTTCCTGATCAGTACTTCGCTGAAGCCTCACGGGCACCATGTGCAGCTCCATCTCCTCTCTGGAATGGTCTCTTGTGAAATCTAGCAGTCTTGGTCTCCCCAGATGCTCAGTCCAGTGTCCTCCTCTGCAGGAGTCTTTTGGGCTCTGTATTACCCCTCCTTGCCCTGCAACCTGGAAATTACCTCCAGGGAATAAGCTGTAGCAGGCATAGAGCTCACCAGGTTTATTTCCCATTTCTCTTTTAGTTCTACGTTTTTTTTTCTTTGAATCAAGGTAACTAAAGCTCCACTGTAATTCTGGATTTTAGAGACCAATCAGGGAATCCCTGGGTGGCTCAGCAGTTTAGCGCCTGCCTACAGCCCGGGGTGTGATCCTGGAGTCCCAGGATAGAGTCCCACACTGGGCTCCCTGCATGGAGCCTGCTTCTCTCTCTGCCTCTCTCTCTCTGACTTTCATGAATAAATAAAATCTTAAAAACAAAACAAAACAAAACAAGAGACCAATCAAATCTGAACTGAATCCAAGCACACAAATCAGGAAATAACTCTTTTCTTTAGTATAGTTTTTTCCTTTGTTAGTAACATGTGATGTTCTTAGTTGATGAAAAGGTGTTGGACACCAATCCAATCTTCGTGTCTTTGATATAAAGTATATCTTGGATACAAATTCTTCTCTGAGTTCTTGCCTCCCCTTTAATCTGAGCCATAATCTTGTCTATGTCTTAAGGTTCATTGCATCTTTCGAGTATCCAATGACTTCATCTACTTCTCTTGCTATATTTCAATGCCATCATTACTTCTCAGTAAACTGGTTAAAAATCTCATTTCTAGTGGTAAATCCTGATGTTAGAAATGTAAAAAAACAAAACAAAACAAAACAAAACACACACACAAAAAAAATACTACAAGCCCAAATGGTGTCACTTAGACTGAGTTCCCAAACAGGTGCTTAATACATAATCTAACTGCAGTTTCAAACTACCCCAGCAATGGAGTCTTAGCTGGTCAGTCAGGGATTTTCAGTCAGTGCCAGTGTGTGACACAAGGGCCCTTTCCATCCCCTAGAGATAGACAAGCTCTTGTGAATAAGACCCCTTTGTCCGTCCCCCTCCCCTCCCAGCCTGGAACAATCCTTTTCTTTTGCTAATAACTTTCCTGTCCCCCCATCCTCTAGAAAAACCTTCCATTTGGTACAACTTCCTGGAGTTCCTCTCTACTTGCTAGGTGAGGTGCCGCACAATTCAAACAATTCATGAATCGTTCAATAAAGCCAATTAGATCTTTAAATTTACCTGGTTGAATTTTGTTAATTCACAAAAGCTTCTCTTTTTCTTCCAACTCATTATTAAGGGGTTCAGCTTTGTCAATTTAAATGTTCTTCTTTTTGTGCCTGTGCTGAATTTGGTAGGTCATGAATTTTTGAGGTACTCGCACCTAAGAGTTTTTCTATAATACAGATTTTTTTTTCTAGTAATTCACATAAGTATAGAGGAAAGAACTGGAAATCCTGAAGATTGGTTGCTCTAACTTCATTATTATTATTTTTTACACTATTTGGCATCAACAATAGTAATGTTTTTCCAACTAAGATTTTTTCCTCAATATATTTATTTATCACTTCCCCAATCATGCTTTTCTTGCTTATGGAAAGAGAAGCCAATCTACTCATTTCCTTTTGCAGCAGTAGAGGCTACTGTTGGTGAGGAAGACCTTCCTCTGCCCCTAGGGTTCTTCTAGCTGGACTTAAATTGATATGAGACAGATTTACAGAAGAAAATCAAATTTAATAGGTGTACATATAGGGAACACACACAGGCATGAAATCCTAAAGACAATGAGGCAACACAAAACTTATTTGAACTAAGAAGAGGGATAGGGCCTGACGATACAAAGGGGAGAAGGCCATAAGCAGGAATATGAAAGATCTTTTGAAAAACAACAGTTGCCCTTTTATGCAGGTGAGTTTCTTAGGTAAAGGGGAGCCTCTGTTAATAGCTCTCATGCTGGCCCGGGCTCTCCTTTCCAATGTAAATTTAGGCAATTGAGGGGGAGGCAGACAGCTTTTCCAGCACCTGCTGGGTTTTGATTACTTTTAAATTGAAATAATCTTTATGCCAAAGTGATCCATCTTGGGGCAGCCCACCCTTGGCCCTCACACTACACACAATGCTACTGCTACTAACAAAATGAACACACGGCAATTTTAGTCTAGAGATAATACTCAAAAAGCAAGATGGTTTATACAATTCCATTTAGGTTGCTTGAAAATAGCTTTCCCTATCTTGCCCATAAGTAATTTATTGAAAGCTCTTCACTCTTTGGTCTGAATCTGTGGGGACTATTCTAATTTGTAAAGTTCATAAATTCCTTCCTACAAAAATCTTGCAACACATTTTGGAACTTGCAGTTGCAGGAAACTTGTTCCTTATTTAACCCTTTGCCAATGATAATCAATGTTTTATTGGCCAAAAAAAAGGGAAATGACAACCCTATCCTTATGTATTTGGCTTCCATTAAGTGGGAGAAAAAGCTGTTTCTCAGGATATTTAAAAAAATATTTGCTTATTTGAGAGAGAGAACGAGTACAAGCAAGACAGGCAGAGGGAGAAAGAGAGAGATTCTGAAGCTCACTCTGTGCTGAGTACACAGTCTGATGCAGGGCTCGATTTCACAACCCTGAGATCATGACCTGAGCTGAAACCAAGAGTCGGACACTTAACCAACTGTGCCGCCACTCAGGTGCCCCTCAGAACATGTTTTTAAACTCCAGTGTTTGCTCTCTAAATCTGCCCTGTCCAAATCTACCCAAATATACGAATCTCCACGTTATTTTATTTACCCCCAAATACCTAGTTGAGAAGCATTAATCATTATTTAACCCCAAATATACCTGACCTAATCACACTAGGTGTGAACAAAGATAGGGCTTTAAGTAGTAATTTGCAGACTTTAATTCTCTGGTTTCAAAATAGGCTTAAAAAGCTTCTTGGCTAAGGTGAGCTTGCCCCTTCCCCTCCCTGTTCCCAGCCTCCACTTCCCTTTCCTGACCCTTATAACAGGGTTTATTAACATTTGGTTCAGAAGGATAATTCTGGTGCTGCCTTATTAGCAGCAGATTTAACTTCAATGATTCATAGCTGGAGGATCCCCATTTTACATTATAAACACTACTGACCACCCACTAGGGGAAGCACCAGGCTAAAGTAGTTTATACCTTCACATTCAAAAGATGTACAAAGATATGTGAATATACTCAAGAAGTTTACCAACTGGCTGGGACAATAAATCATACACTTGTGTAACATGAAAATAATGATTCTGAAGTTTTATTATTTTTAATGCATATGTTTTACAAGTAAAACCTCTAACCATACACAATTCTATAACCAAATATTTTAATGTTTATTTTACCCATTCGAATAGGTAGTATCTCATTTGGGTTTAATGTGCATTTCACTGATGGCTAGTGATGCCGAACATTTTTCTGTGTTTTTATTTGCCATTGTATCTATCTTCTATGGTTGCATTGTTTCTAAAATCTTACATAATTACACTTTTTCCTCAAATCATTTTTTCCTTACTACTGGGAAGAGGTCATTCAGGGTAAGATTTGGCTGTGGTTCAGTATTTCTTAAGTGAACAAAATAAATACAAAAATAAAAACAAACAAAAATCCCCAGGCATTACAAGCATAATTCATATGCTCTAATATTAGGGATGTCACTTTGATCTCTAGTCTAGAGGTCAACAAATTACAGCCCACAGGCCAAATCTGGCCTGAGGCCCGCTTTTATGGCCTAAGAGCTAAGAATGAACTTTACATTTTTAAAGGGTTACAAAAAAAAAAAACAAACCCAAAAAGAATATGTAAAGTCTAACATATTTACTATCTAGCCTTACAGGTAGTTTGCAGATGAAAAGAAACAAAACCTTTGGTAAACATTAATGAAGAAAGTTGATGTGTAATTATCTATGACATTCCCAGTATCTTACACTTTAACAAAATGATGGGGAAACAAAAACACTTTAAAACTACAAACAATCTAGAGATCCCTGGGTGGCGCAGCGGTTTAGCGCCTGCCTTTGGCCCAGGGCCCAATCCTGGGGACCTGGGATCGAGTCCCACGTCGGGCTCCCAGTGCATGGAGCCTGCTTCTCCCTCTGCCTGTGTCTCTGCCTCTCTCTCTCTCTCTTTCTCTGTGACTATCATAAAAAAAAAACAAAAAACTACAATCTAAAGGCAATTTTTCTACATTAGCTTCCTGTCAAAGTATTTTTAAGCAGACAGCCATAAACCTATAGCATTTTTTGCTCTCTTATGGAATTTCTTCCATGTCATCCTAAGGCACATTTACATGATTGACAAATCCATGTGTTATAAGGTTGGAGAAAACTCAAACTTCAATGTGCTCTAAAAAATGAATTATTTCTATGAGTCATATCAAAAACTAGTTTTTTTCCCACTTGTAGGGAAAACACTGTCACTAGATCTTAAAAGTAGCTTTCTGTTGGGCTTAGTCCCATTTCAACATCTTTTCTAATCTACGAACCAGTTTTCCATTATAAATCACAATACCACTAAACATCTAACTCTGGCCTAAAAACAAGCTGAGAACTCTCTTTTGACTTGGTGGTCTGTTCCAAAATGAATTCATTTTTTATATTCTAATTTACATTTCTAGTTTGATTAAAATAAAGAGAACTCAGTAGTATTACCCTCTCTACTAAGCAGACAAGAGTAAACATCATTGGCTGGCAACATGCTTTATCTGCAATACTTTCTAAGCATCTAACCTGGGGCCTTTAAGACAAAGGATTTTGTGCTGCTGCAGTTTTGGATTCCCAGAATGTCTTGATACACCACAGTGAGGTTTCATATCTCACTCAGGATCATACCCTGAGCTGAGGGCAGGTGCCCAGCCGCTGAGCCACCTAGGCGTCCTGAGAAATCAATTTCTTCCAAGAAATATCTTACCTAAGTCATTCACCACTCGTTGAATTTGCCATATATGGGTAGAGTACAAGACTTGGAATCAAGGATCTTCTAAGGATTAAAAAATGCACTCCAAAGAATACACATTGTGTAGCTTTTAAAGTACATAAACGTTTCAGCCTGAGAGTCCTAGGTTTCCTTTGACCCCAGAATAGGATATAATACTTATAAATTACTTTAAGAATTGTACAATGTACAGTTATTAGTGACAGCAACAGTGAGGGAAGCCATGAAACAGGAAATCAAACAAAATTACAAAGCTGACACAGCAAACCCTGTGGGAAGCCTGAGCCCTAGGGACTAATTTTAACTGGCAGGGTTTTTTGCAGAAATCATGCAGAAGTCATGCTACAGATATAATCCAGACTTCTTAGCAGTGAGGGTATTTCTGTTGCTATGCCTCATAGGCTCTGTAAGGAAAGCCCAGATGAGCTGAGCTCAGCTGCCTATAATAACAACTCACATATAAAGCTGCTCATTATTTCCAAAACTGGGTTTTATGTTGGAAATCTCCACAGAAAAAGCAATCTGCTCTGATTTTCTAGACCTCTTAAATTATTCCATCCATTTGATAAAAGGTCTATGGCCTTCTGGGCACCAGTTTTAGAATTAAAATGAATTATGAAAGTTTCTATAAACTCAGTCACTTGTTCATACAGCTCTCCAAAGGGATTGCTCTGTTTTTATCTGAGGTCCCTCATAATTACTCTAATGGATTTAACCTAATATGAGAGACAATCTTTATTTTTTTAATTTTTATTTATTTATGATAGTCACACACACACACACAGAGAGAGAGAGGCAGAGACACAGGCAGAGGGAGAAGCAGGCTCCATGCACCGGGAGCCCCACGTGGGATTCGATCCCTGGTCTCCAGGATCGCACCCTGGGCCAAAGGCAGGTGCTAAACCGCTGCGCCACCCAGGGATCCCGAGAGACAATCTTTAGATATATCTGGGGCTCATGGTATGTCATGTGGTACTCTATGAAAAAATTCTGGGGATGCCTGGGTGGCTCAGTGGTTGAGAGTTTGCCTTCAGCTCGGGGCGTGATCCCGGAGTACTGGAATCGAGTCCCACATTGGGCTTCCTGCATGGAGCCTGCTTCTCCCTCTGCCTAGGTCTCTGCCTCTCTCTCTCTCTGTGCCTCTCATGAATAAATAAATAAAATCTTAAAAAAAAAAATCTCAATAAAGCCACTAAAAAAAAGTTAAAAAAAAAGAAAAAAATTCTGTTGATCAGTATCTAGATTTTTTTTTTTTTTTAAGTACCTAGATTTTTACGCTGTGGGCAGGAAATAAACTTCATTCTGCAACTTAGGCCTTCCTGGTTTAGGAAGGAGGGGCTGGAGTATAAGACATAATAACATATAACACAAAAAGAATTAAATACTCTGAGGAGCCTCATAATAGCTCATGAAGTAAGCGTGTTATCTTCCTCATAGCATTCATCTATTTCTTCAACCAAAATTTTTTGAAGGTTTGTTTATGTATTTGTTTGTGGAGTTTAAAAAAAATTTTTTTTTTTAAATTTATTTATGATAGTCACAGAGAGAGAGAGAGAGAGAGAGAGGCAGAGACATAGGCAGAGGGAGAAGCCGACTCCATGCACCGGGAGCCTGACGTGGGATTCGATCCCGGGTCTCCAGGATCGCACCCTGGGCCAAAGGCAGGCGCTAAACCGCTGCACCACCCAGGGATCCCCTGTTTGTGGAGTTTAAGATAGATTACTGTGGAGTCCAGGCCACTGACCTTGGTCTCCTGATTTACTACAGTAACATGCTAATTAACTTTTCCTTCACTCACCATTGCTCTTTCCAATCTTTCTCCACTCAACATTCAATGATCTTTGTAATGCATAGATTTGGTTGTGTAAACCCAGATGAAAACCTTCTGGTGCCTTTGCAATGCACTTAGTATAAAATCCAAATCAGCCTTATATGATCTGACACCTCCCAAAGTCTCCAGCCTTTTTTTTTTTTTTTGTAAATTTCATTTATTTATTCATGAGAGACACAGAGAGAGCGAGAGAGGTAGAGACACAGGCAGAGGGAGAAGCAGGCTCCATGCCAGGTGCCTGATGTGGGACTCGATCCCGGGACTCCAGGACCACGACCTGGGCCGAACGTGGCGCTAACCTGCTGAGCCACCTGGGCTGCCCTCCAGCCTTCCTTTATAACATTTTCCCCTACTCTCTATACTCCAGGTATGCTGGACTTCTCTCACTTCTTCAAACTCGTAATGCTAGTCTAATTTAGATGTGTCATATAAATCCTTTCACTATATCATATACATAAAATTAATACATTTATTCCACTTCATTGTGTTCATTGATTTGTCTTACTTGGATATGAACTTCCCAGATGACAGATCTTTTATTCACAATTTCTAGCAGTGCTTGATTCAATAATCAATAAAAGTTTGTTGAGTGACTGACCAAATAAAGGAAAATACAGAAGACAGGAGCTAGGCAAAGGAAAGATGATGTTTGTTTTCAAATATATTATGCTTGAGGTAGTACTAGTTTAACAGACTAAGGATGGGCCAGAAAAAAGAGAGATCAGGTCTGGAGATACTGATTTCATCCAGTGACAGGACTAGTAAGTGTTCTTAAATCATTTAATGAGGTTTATTATTTTTTTTAATGGCTAAAGCGTTGAAAATAGGGTTTTAAAACTAAATTAAAGCTAAAAGTAAATTTCAGAAAGACACAAGATGCTATGAGTAACAGAACAAAAAATGACAAAATAATTTCTAATTCAAACATTCTTAACATATGTAAAATAATTTAATTATGCTATAATTCAGAACATTATTAAACAGATCTATATTATTGCTTTAGATTACTAGGGTCAAAGGACGCCTGGGTGGCTCAGTGGTTGAGCCTCTGCCTTTGGCTCAGGGCATGATCTTTGTCCAGGGATGGAGTCCCGTATTGGGTTCCCTGCGAGGAGCCTGCTTCTCCCTCTGCCTGTGTCTGTGCCTCTCTCTCTCTGTCTCTCATGAGATTTTATTTAAATAAGTTAAATAAAATCTTAAAAAATCTTAAAAAAAAAATTACTAGAGCCAAATAAGGCAACTCTATTGTCTCATTATTTTTTTTTATTGTCTCCTTATTAAACTTCAGAGATTAGATCACAAGAAATTGATTCTTACTCCTTTTAATATGGTTAAATTTTCATCAAATTTTCACTATATCACTATGAGTCTGCTCATTAGGCTTTGGGTTAGACCTGAGGGTGGGTGTACAGGACTTCTTTTTATTACTTGTCATGCTTTTTGTTAAGATTCTATGATTTTTAACAAATTAACTTTTATGACATATAAAATGAACAAAGGCATACCTTGCTTTATTGTGCTTTGTAGACCTTGCATTTTTCACAAATTGAAGGTCTGTGGCAACCCTGCACTAAGAAGGTCTATTGGCACCTTCTTTCCAACAGCATTTGCTCACTTAGTATCTATGTATTACATTTTGGTAATTCTCACAATATTTTAAACTCTTTCATTATTATTATTACACTTGTTATGGTGATCTGTGATCAGCGACCTTTGATGTTACTAATGTGACTTCTGAAGCACAGAAATGCACCCATACAATACTGCAAACTTAACTGGTAAGTATGTGTCCTGACTACTCCATGGACTGGCCAGTCCCCAGTCTCTCTCTCCTCAGGCTTCCCTAGTTCCTGAGACAGGACAATATTTTGCCAACAACATTAGGCCAGTTAATAACCTTAAAATAGTCTCTAAGTGTTCAAGTGAAAGGTAGAGTCACACATCTCTCACTTTTAAAGCAAAAGCTAAAAATGATTAAGCTTATTGAGGAAGCCTTGTCCAAAGCCTAGATAGGCCTCAAGCTAGGCGTTTTGTGCCAAATGGTTAGCCACGCTGTGAATGCAAAAAAAAAAAGTTCCTGAAGGAAAACTGAAAGTATGATTCCAGTGAACACACAAATGATAAGAAAGCAAAACAGTCATATTGCTGACATGCAGAAAGTTTTAGTGGTCTGGATAGAAGATCAAACCAGCCACAACATTTCCTTAAGCTAAGCCTAATCTAGAGTAAAGCCCTAACATTCTCCAATTCTATGAAGGCTGAGGTGAAAAAGCTACACGAAAAAGGTTTGAAGCTAGCCAAGGCTGGTTCATGATGTTTAAGAAAAGAAGCTGTCTCCATAACATAAAAATGTAAGGTGAAGCACAAGGGGCTAAAGTAGAAGCTGCAGCAAGTTCCAGAAGATCTAACTAAGATCTTTAATGAAGGTAGCTATTGTAAACAACAGGATTTTCAATGTATACACACAGCTTTATGTTGGAGGAAGATGCCACCTAGGACTTTCATAGCTAGAAAGGAAAAGTCAATGCCTGGCTTCAAAACTTCAAAGGACAGGCTGACTCTCCTGGTAGAGACTAATGCAGCTGCTATCTTTAAGTTGAAGCCAATGTTTATTAACCATTCTGAAAATCCTAGGGCTCTTTGAAATTATGTTAAATCTACTCTGTGTTCAATCAATGGAACAACAAAGCCTGGATGACAGCCCACTTGTTTATAACATAGGTTACTAAATACCTTAAGTCCATTGTTGATACCTATTGTTCAGAAAAAGATTCCTTTCAAATATGACTGCTCACTGACAATGCAGTGGTCACCCAAGAGCTCTGATGGAGATGTACAATGAGATTAATGTCCTCATGCCTGCTAACACGATATTCATTCTGTAGCATATGGATCAAGAAGTAAATTCAGGGCAGCCCGGGTGGCTCAGCGGTTTAGCACCGCCTTCAGCCAAGGGTATGATCCTGGAGACCCCGGAATGAGTCCCACGTTGGGCTCCCTGCATGGAGCCTGCTCCTCCCTCTGCCTGTGTCTCTGCCTCTCTCTCTCTCTCTCTCTGTGTCTCTCGTGAATAAATAAATAAAATCTTAAAAAAAGTAAATTCAACTTTTAGTTTTTTAAAAAAATTTATTTATGATAGTCATAAATATTGAAATATTCCATATTTCACATATCCATTCATCCATCAATAGACATTTGGGTTGCTTTTTCCTTTTTGCTACTGTGAATAATGCTATGAACATGGGTGTGCAACTATGCTTTGGAGATAGAAAAATTATTTAAATTGATTTAATCCAATAATAGGTTAGTGAGTATCTCAAACTAAATGTCTGTACTGTGCTACTTACTGATAAGCAGTTGGAAGAAAAGAGTGTCAAACATCAAAATGTGATGATGGAAAGGAATAAAAGACTAAAGCTGCAGTTAAGTGTACTATATTTCTACTTATGTATGAACAATGACTATTCATCTTACATAGCAAAATGCAGCGCCCTTACCAGTAATAATTACGCCATCCTCTTTGTGAACTTCAGTCATTTCTTGAACATGGACTTCTGAGTTTATATTAACCTCTTTCCCTGATAACTGTAAATAAGCTTGAATGGAAGGTGCAACCTTGACAAGAATAGAGCCTGTAATAAATTTTAAAAAGTTTATTAATGCAAAGAAATCAAAAGTACCAGGGGTTATTTGAAAAATGACTGAAAGGGTAGCATGCTCTTGGGACACCATCTTTACTCCTTAGCACATTTTATTTAAACAGCGGTGCAGGATGCCTGGGACCTCAGTTGGTTAAGATCATGACCTTTACCTTTGGCTCGGGTCATGAGGTCAGGGTCTAACTTCGTATCTTCTCAGCCTTCCTAACTGGAGCTGGAAAGTCTGGAGTAAAACTGATAAACTCTCATAATTACTGCTCAAAATGTGTGGGGTGGGAGTACATGACAAAGCATATCACTACAACGAGGTTATTTTATTTAAAAAACAAACTACTTTTCCGTTTTTAAATATAAACTACTGACAGGAGATTCCCTATAACAACAGATATGAGGGATTGAGGGGGAAAAAAAAAACCTGGGAAATTTCAGAATGAATAGAAGATGCATGCTTTTCTACCAATCATACTTTAAAAGTAAAAAATCATAGATTAAAAAAAAATTTTTGTAGGACTTTTTATTTCTAAATATATTAAATGTGGTAATTTTATGAATACTTTTTTCTGTTCTTAAATGAAAAGGGGTGTTAAATCTGTGAGAGCTTTAAAAATGTTAAGCAATGCAACTTGCTCTATCCTCATCTCTCTCCACATCCTTAAAAAACAAAAGCCGTCACCATCAGAACTCCATTACTGTTTATGAAAGAATTCTCATGACTTGAAAACTTTCTCAAATGTCCTATCTTTAACTACCTTTTTTTAGAAAGGAGGGCTCTTGCTACATCTTCAAACTCTTTCATTTCATAAACCATCTTCATAGTTACTGAGATCAATACCATTTTTTAAATTAAAAAGTGAACTAATACTAACTATACCACATAGTGAAGGCACACTATATAAGGATCAGTGGTTTCATCAAGGACAAATTTTAAATGGAAGAGTCAGTACTCTGATGCAGGTCTGACTCTTAAGCCTAAACACAGCCTTTTTGAAAGAATTAATAAGATTAACTCATAGGAAGAGAAAAACAAGCACACAACATTCTTTTTCACATGGGGAAATGGAGAACATCTAGGACACTCAAGTGGTTTGTTTCCAAACCCTGTTACCGCAAGACACAGGCAGAGTTGGAAAGGATTCTAGATCTCTTCACTAAGCATTAAGCAACAGAACTCTGAATAATTTTCCATTACTCTTTTAAAAAGTTACTGTTCCCAAGTATAGTTAGAATTAAGATACCTGAAGTAAGACATTTTTTTTGTTTCCAGTTGTCCTTAAGCTTCATGCCAGTCCAACAGGAAAAACACAAAATTATAAACTTAATCAAATTTTGCAACATCATATGCTATTTCAATAGGTTACTGGATCAGATCCCAAATAATGCTCAAAGATATTTTAAGTAGATAAAGATTAACAATGTTTCTTGTTTATTTTACTTTTTTGTCCATCCATACAAAATAGAAATAACTTTCATATAAAAGCTACTTAATGAAAACTTTGTACTCTTACTAGTTATGGTAAATTAGTAATGATTTACATTTTTTCTTAGGGCCTTCGTAATAAGACAATGCATTATATGACTTAAATAGAACTTACAAAATATCTTGAATGGCATTACTGAAGCTCTCAGGAATTCAGTGATAATGCAATATTATCCAATTTTAAAGGAAAAAAAATGTAATCTTGAGAAATCAAATCGCCTGTGTGTCAGCAAAAAAACCCTTCTGATTTAGGCCTCTGTTTGTAGTTTTATTTTGACACTCTGATGAGAGAGCCTTGTTGGACAGAATGTATTGCCCAAGAAAATATGCCCAAGAAACTAACAACAGGAACAACTTTCTGTAAGGAAGTATTTTCCTTGTTATACACATATAGCTCTGTTCTGAGCAATATGCAAGGTCTAAGTTTTATTTAAAAATTTTTTTTAGAGCTACATTTCTTAACTTTCTGCACCCAGGTCACTTCAGCTCCTATGGCCAAACTACTCAAGGATACAAGCCACTTGCCACCATGTACACAGACTTATATTCAATCTTCATATGACTAAAAAGTGTATTATTTTTAATGAAATACTTGGATTCTTAGAATAAGTTATTTGTAACAGAAATAAGATTATATACAGAGACATGTCATAATAAGACTTAATACTTCAAGAGATTAAGTCAACAATTACTTTAGAGGGCTTTCCTGGTGATATCTTTATTTCAGGACCACACACTGCAAAGAATTATTCTAGAGTGATGGCTCAAGAAGGTCCTATAACAAGTTGGTAGAAAAGCTGCCAAAAGAAATGTATGGGAGCATTTTCCCTCCAAATAATATTCTATTTCAGACATAAAACCAAACTGAGAAATCCAAACACTAACACTAAATAATTCCACAACAGACAATATATTGTAACACTTTTGTTTGTACTACAAAGGTAACAACAGTCTTTATAGCCACCTGTTCCAAAAGTTTCAAAAATCATTGATCAAGAGAGTTATTAGTATCCCAGTCAGTCTTTATTATTCTTTTTTTAAAAAAGATTTTATTTTCAAGAAATTTTACACCCAATGTGGAGCTCAAACTTACAATTTCAAGATCAAGAGTTGCATGTTCCTCCAACTGAGACAGCCAGGTGCCCCTCTGGTGAGTCTTTTATTTTTTAAAGATTTAATTTATTCATTTGAGAGAGAGAGAGAGAGAGAGAGAGAGAGAGAGAAGTGGGGGGAAGGGGCAGAGGGAGAAGGAGAAACAAATTCTCCACTGAGCTGGGAACCCAATGTGGGGCTTGATCCCCAAGATCGTGACCTGAGCTAAAGGCAGATGCTTAACCAATTGAGCCACCCAAGTGCCCCCCAGTCAGTCTTTAAATCAAGTTCTATCATGAGAAATTTTCTTGAGCTCATGATGTCAGTAGAGAGAAAATAATTGACCATCTGTTTCTTGGATGTTACATAAAACCTTCTGTACACCATATATCAAAATAAAACATTCCACTTGGCTAACCTTTATGGGATTTCAACTCCACTTGCCCTAGATGGCTGACATACACATCTATTGCACCCTGATGAGTTGTGGCCTTTAGACATCCAGAGGATGAGTCTAGGAAAAAAGAAAAACTGTAAGTATAATCATTCTTACTGTAGTAATTGAAATGATAAACTTGAAATAAAAGACTCCATCCACTTCAGCAGTAGGATAAGGCACTAAGAGTCTTGCAAAGTTTTTATTTTCCCCATAGTTATGCCATCTTTCACTTTAAAATGAAAGAATTTGAAATCTACAAATCTACACCTAGATAACAAAAAAATCCCTATGTCCATAGTAACTTGCATAACTTATTGATAAAAGTACTTACTCTGCAACCTAATATATAGAAAGGAGAGTACATAAGCAGGGGATCCTTGACAGCCAAGACTATTAAGCACCATTGATACATTTAGTTTATTATCAACTTTCAATATTTAAAGAGTTTTATCTCATGAAGATACAGAGAATAGCAAAGTTAACAAAAATCAAACTTTTTTAAAAAAGATTTATTTATTTGAGAGAGAGAGCATGAGCAGGAGAGTGGCAGAGGGAGAATCAGACTTCCTACTGAACAGGGAGGCTAATGTGGGGCTCCATCCCAGGATCTGGGAACATGACCTGAGCTGAAGGCAGACACTAACCAACTGAGCCACCCAGGTGCCCCCAAATCAAAACTATCCTATATTTTCTCCTTTTAGCAAATTTGTTGGTGCTAAAAAGGTACTGCTAATAGTGAACACTTACTCTAGATAAGATTTTGTTGCATTTCTTAGACAGAAATGGAGATAAAGGGAGTCACTTAAAGAGTGGGTGAAGCTTGTTTATATCTAAATATTTCTTTTCAAAGTTCTGGAATTGAACAGGTATTTTTCAGCTGGGAGAAGAAAATAATAATTACAGTGGTTCTGGTTTGACACTCAAATCTGTCATCATTGACCCCAGTCTTCAAAAAGCCAACATTTCAAGTTCAAGGGAAAGCTAATAAAGTTAGAGATAAAGAAGTAAGAGAATGATGTTGGAGAGTCAGTACTAAGTAGCTGCTTCTTCCTCATGGCAACTGAACTTTTAATATTCTGTCTGAATGCCCTGAGAAAGCCAAAGCGCATATATATATGAAAAACCTCTTAAAAAGCCTATTTTATCAGGAACTTTACTACTTCAAAGTGGAAACAAATTAGGGAGTGTGGTGAAAATAATGCCAAAAATTATACTTTTAGTAAAATGTGAAGAAAAAACATTTGTATTCAAGACATTTTTCTTTCAATTTTTAAATGACCCTAAACAAAGCAACTTGGGAATAAAGTGGTTAAAATCTGACCCCAAGATAATTCATAATACTTATCTATAATGTATACTAAAAACTGCCCTTTATTGGACCCAATTTATTTAATTCTAAGTTCAAAAGTAAACCTGATGCTGGGAAATTAAGCCATTAGTGATAAAAAATGACATAGAATAGTTGGGCAAAGATGATTATCTCTCTCCTCAGTTACCAACAGAAACTCCTTTTATATAATCTCTTACTAAATCATCCTAAAGGAAGCCAGGTAAAAATATATTACAATTAAAAAGAAATGTGGACTACACAATGTGTATATTATCCCAGGTTGAACAAAGTAAAATATGTGAAACATGTTTGATTTCTTGCTGTCTCTAGGGGAAAAACTACACAAGATTTTCATGAAGCTAATAAATACTTCTCCCCCCAACCCAATGGGAAATAAACAAAGGCTAAATAATTTTATTCTAAGCCACTGAGTAATTATATCCTCGTATTATCAGTCATGAGCTCGATAGTGGTCCATCCCTTGGAGACTGAAAAAACAAAAACAAAAACAAAAAAAACCCTCAAGATATGTTTTCAAGAGAGAAAGCAAAAGTGATATTTGAAAAGCTATGTAGCAAAACAAACACTAATCTTCTTTTGTTTTCTGTAATACAAATGACTGGAACTAAAAATTAATTACCAAGAGTCAAATTAAGACTTCCTCTATAAAATTTTACTTTTTGGAAATTCACATAATGGAGAAATTCTATAGCTCTTAGAAGAAGCTTGAAGGGAAATATGCATTAGAGGGCAATTAAGAAGTAAACAGATATTATCAGTCCAAATAGTGTCTGGAATAAGTAGGCTCTCTGTGAGAGTTTTCTATCCTCACAATTTTGGACAAGGATCTTGTTGGTCTCACAGAGACCAGTGGGTTTTCCTGGAAAATTACACACACGGTAGGGTAAAACTGATGTTGACTATTAGCTAATCAGAACACATAACCAAAAAACCCCATACATTTGTAATATACAATAGAGAATAAAAACTAATTGAAAGGCTAAAATTCCAAACTCTCAGATAAGAAAGAATTCTTTCAAAATCAAACATGTTCAGAAAGTTCTCAATTTTTCATTTAACTTCAAGTTTCAACATGTAGATACTAAGATACGGTAACACAAAAGGTATTTCTTCATTTCTGCAACTCGAGTCCTACAACTTCCAGAGCTACACTAATTACAAGGAACAAATTTCATACACAGGACATAAAGGATATACAAAGCCAGAATTGTAAGGTTATTTCAAGTAAAGCTTTCTAAGTCAGTATCCTGTATTAGGGAGGGAGCATTAGGAAGCTGGGCTTACAAATGACACACAAGGCAAACCATGCCACCTCCTGCTCCAAATATAAAGATATTCTTTTTTTAAAGATAAAATCACCAGTACATGGCTTCTGGCAATGCCTTCCAAAAGAGGCAACATAAGGCAGTGAAAGTAAGGCTAGGTGAGCAACTCCATTAAGCATTCCTATGTTACTGTCATCTACTATCAAGCTTTGCTTTCTACTGTTGACTATTTTATTTCTAAAGATTTGTTTGAGAGAAAGAGAGCACTCACTAGTGAGAGGAGGGGCAAAGGGAGAGAATCTTCAAGCAGACTCCACACTAAGGCAGAGTCCAATAGGGGCCTCTAGCCCACAACCCAGAGATTATAACCTGAACTGAAACCAAGAGTCAGATCCCCAACTGACTGACCACCCAGGTGCCCCTGTTGACTCATTTTAAATGGATGATCTGGTATTCCAGAAAAAAAAAGACATTATTTTAAGAAATATGAGTCTAAAGAAAATCACGGTTTTGACATATATAATCAAAATTTTTTTACACCACTTAGCTTCTGAGAGAGAAATTAGGAAGAATGGGGTTTGGGGAGGCATATTATAATGTATATACACAATCCAAATGACTGATAGGGTAATACTTAAGAGGCTGATCAATTATATTATCTACATTCCTTTTACCTGAATTATATTCTTCTTAATAAAGGAATCATAGGAAGAATACTTTGTCTATTTTCCTTTATCAGATAGGATAATACCTAAATCATCTCAAGTCTCCTAATATTCTAACTTGATAATATTATATATAACTTTTTCTCACCACCTATTCCAATATTTTGAAGTCTCTGCTATTCTAATAAACTTCCCTCTCAGGTTCCTACAAATCACTTTTTTGTTTCTTTGTAACCAATTTGCTTATTAGCAATTTCAATTCCTCAAAATCCAAGTTACTCAGTAGACTTTAATTAGGTTACCATGATTCAGAATTGCCTTCAAATCTCTCTAGCAAATCTTTTATGAAAAACAAAAGCCAAGTAATCAAGAAACTTCACCTTTGGGATTAAGGCATCATATCCAAAATTTTGCCAGACTCATAACAAGGTTTTTAGGCTCTACAGCAGGGATGGCAAACTACAGCCCTCCTGTTTTTATTAATGAAGTTTTATTGGAACAAGACATATCCATTTGTTTGTGCATTGTCAATGACTGCTTTGTGTTACAATGAGAGAGCTGCATAGTACAGGTAGACTGTGTGGCCCACAGAGCCAAAAATATTTAATATCTGGCCCTTTACAGACAAGAGTCTGCTGATTCCTAGAGCAAAACATTTTGGTTTGAGGAAATAAGCTCTCCCTTGCCCACCCCTCCTCCCAAAAGTAAAATTTAATTCTGTTTAAGACAAAGAGATTTACCAATTTACTGAAATCAGCTCTTTTCCCTAAGGTTTTAGTAGTATACAGATATTAAATTTTTGCTTAGAAATAAAAAAAAGTTGTCTCAGGGCAGTTCTAACTTTTCACTGACCTTGATTGCTCACTATTTTTATCAAATAGATACCTAGGACTTTGCTGACTTGCTTAGATTATGTCATCACATTTTGGTTTAACCTCTTAAGCTGTACGTTCCTATTAAACAAAAAATTGGCAATGTTTGTTTTCTTATAAAGGAGCACAAGTGGGTTCTTGAGAAACTGTATGACATCTTCTGTTCCAAATGTTAGGAGAAATGGGATGTATTTCCACAAATCAGTGACTTTTAGGTCCAGATATATTCAAAAGAAGAAATTTATAACAGGACCCAAACAACTTTGAATTCAAGTTTTGGGTAATTTTTGCTGTGCTCTGCTCTGCTCTCTTCTTTTCTCCCTCCTTTCCTTTTCTGATTTAATACTCACTATAAATATATACATATGAAATAATAGCACACGTCTTATGTTTTTTTTTTTCATTTAATAAAAGGTTAGGGCAGCCCCAGTGGCACAATGGTTTGGCGCTGCCTGCAGCCCAGGGCGTGATCCTGGAGACCTGGGATCGAGTCCCGTGTCGGGCTCCCTGCATGGAGCCTGCTTCTCCCTCTGCCTGTCTCTGCCTCTCTCTCTCTGTGTGTCTCTCATGAATAAATAAATAAAATCTTTAAAAAAAAAATGTCAAGGACACTTGGGTGTCTCAGTTGGTTAAATGTCTGCCTTTCACTCAAGTCATGATCTCAGGGTCCTGGGATCTAGTCCCACATCAGGCTCCCTGCTCAGGCTCTTTCTCAAATAAATAAATAAAAATCTTAAAAAATATATCAGGAATATATGTCTATATTGTAAACTATAGAGTCAGGTTATTATATTGTTAAAGGCTAATATTTTGTTTTACAAATGTACCAAATAAATTTGATTATTCCCTTACTGAAACAACTTAAAATGTACACTATTTTTCTATTATAAACAGAAAGATGAATATCCTAATGCATATATCTTTATATTCTCACCAGATTATCCTCTTGGGATAAAGTTCTAAAAGAGGAAATGCTAGAGCAAAGTAAATGTAGACACTGCCAATTTTGATATACACTTCCAAATTGACCTACTAAATGGTTAATTAATTCACACCTGAACTACCAATTGATAGGAATCCATGATTCACTGTAACTTTATCACCAATTGATTTTATTAGTATTTTAAGTCATGGCTGCTTATGTTTTTAGATGGTTTTGATTTATGGTTTATGGTTTAGATGGAACAATATTATATATGTATATTGACTATTTCTCTGTGAACTGCTTGTTCATGTTCATCCATGTTGTCACTGAGTGTTCCTTTTATTCTCATTTGTCATACACTCCCCCCCCCCCCATGATTATATGTCTGTATGGATATATATCAGGTATCCTTCTAGTTTGTTACTTATCTTTTACCCTGGTTTATATTTTTTTATACTTTAAAAAATCAGTCAACTCAGAATTATATACCCAGTGATAATATTCTTCAAAAGAAGGCAAAATTAAAAATTAAAAAGAGCTACCATATGATCTAGTAATCACACTTGTAGGTATTTACCTAAGGAATATGAAAACACTAATTCTAAGGGATAAAAACACCCCTGTGTTTAGTGCAGCATTATTTACACTAACTGAATTATGGAAGCAATCCAAATGTCCATTGATAGATGAATGGATAAAAATGATGTGGTATACAGTGGAATATTACTCAGAAAAAAGAATGAAATCTTACCATTTACAATAATATGGTTGGAGCTAGAGAGTATTATGCTAGTAAAAAAAATCAGTGAGAAAAAGACAAATACCATATGATTTCACTCATATGTGGAATTTAAGAAACAAAACAAATCAACAAAGACAAAAAGAGACAAATGTAAAAAGAGACTCTTAACTATACAGAACAAACTGATGGTTACCAGAGGGGAGGAGGTGGGGGATGGATGAAATAGGTGAAGGGGATTAGAAGTACACTTGCCATGATGGGTACTTAGTAATGTACGGAATTACTGAATCACTATATTGTACACCTAAAACTAATAAAAGAAATCTTGCCATTTGCAACAAGGATGGATCTATGCTGGATCCATACATGGATCTATGTAAAGGAAAAAAAAAAGAGACAAACCAAGAAACAGACTCTTCATTATAGAGAACAAACGGATGGGTTACCAGAGTGGAGGTAGGTGGGTGGGAGGATGGATGAAATAAGCAATGGGGATTAAAGAGTGCACTTGTGATGAGCACTGGGTAATATATGGAAGTACATTGAATCACTATATTGTATACCTGAAACTAATATTACACTCTATGTTAACCAACTGGCATTTGAATACAGTTAAAATAAAAACTTAATTAAAAAACACTAATTCAAAGGTATATATGCACCTCTATGTTTATTGCATCATTATTTATAATAGCCAAATTATGGAAGAAAAAAATTGCAATATTTCAAAATGTGAGGAATATATTGCTTTTTAATACTTATAATTTAAATGCTAATATTAAAAAAGAAAGTCTAAAATAAAAAGTCTGAAATCAATGACCTAATGTTTTACCTGAAGAAGCTAGACTAAGAGGAGCAAGGAAACTCAAAGTAAATGAAAGAACAAAATAAACAGCAGAAATCAATCAATACATTAGAAAACAAAGAACAGAGATACTAACAACATGAAAAGTTGGTTCTTTGAAAAGATTAACAAAATTATAAAGTCAAGTCTCAACTAATCCAGAAAAAGAGAATATAACTATCAATATCAGGGATGAAGAGGAAAGAAATATCACTACACATCCTATAGGCATAAAAAGGAGTATAAGGGAATACTTTGCATAAATATGTGAACAAATTTGACAATTTGACAAAATAGACAAATTTCTTGAAAATATCACCAAATGTAAAACCAGATAAAACAAATTATTAATATAATAATAAAGTATTAACTATACAGTCACGATTCTAGATAAAGATGATGAAGTAATACATTGGAGAATGAAAGATTTTTCAACAAGTGGTGATATAATAACTAAAACATTCAAATGGGAAAAACAAATCTTGATTCTTATTGCACACGCAACACAAAAATTAGAGATAGATTGAAGGCAAAAGCAGAAACTATTAAAGACACTAGAGAAAAACATAAGAGAACAGCTTTATGATTGAAAGCAGATACAGATTTCTCAGGACACAGGAAACAATAACCATGAAAATAATCAGTAAATTAGACTTTATCAAAATGGAAATCTTCTCATCAAAACACACTATTAAGAAAATGCATAGGCAAGTCACAGACTGAGAGGAAATATGGAAAAACAACGATATGATGGAGGGTTGTTCCCAGAACATATGAACAACTCCTCCAATTCAATAATAAAAAGATAAATAATCCAGCTGAAAATTAAATGGGCAAAATATCTGAACAAAATATTCAAAAAGAGGGACGCCTTGTTGGCTCAGTGGTTGAGCATCCTTCAGCTCAGGGCATGATTTTGGGGTCCAGGATCAAGTCCCACATCAGGCTCCTTGCAAGGGATCTGCTTCTTCCTCTGCTATGTCTCTGCCTTTCTCTTTGTATCTCTAATGAATAAATAAATAGAATCTTTAAACAAACAAAACACAAAACTTCATAAAGAAAGAGAGGCGCCTGGGTGGCTTGGTTGGTTAGGGGTCTGTCTTCAGTGGAGTCATGATCCCAGAGTCCCAGGATCAAATCCCATGTCTGGTTTCCTGCTCAGAAGGGAGTCTGTTTATCACTCTGCCCCTCCCTGCTCATGCTCTCACTCTTTCTCTCAAATACATAAATAAAATCTGAAAAAAAAAAAAAAGATATACTAATAACCAATAAGTACATGAGAAAGTACTAAATATCATTAGTCATCAGGGAAATGTAAATTAATATAGGGAAACCACTGTACACACACTGGAACGGGTGAAATTAAAAGACTGACAATAAAAATACTGGTGAGGATGCGGAACAACTTCTCATACACTGTAGGAGGAAGTGTGAAATGGAACTTGGGGGTAGTTTATCTGGTAGTTTATTATGCATACTCAAATCAGCAATTCTATTCTAGGAATAGAATTTACCCAAGAGGAGAAAAATACATACATAAAAATGTGTGTGTATATATATATACACATATGTACACATATATTTATATATATGTAATTCATATATCCCTCCATAAAATGACTTGTCTAAAAATGTTCATAGCAACCTTTTTTACAATTGCCAAAAACTAGACACAGCCCAGGTATCCATCAACAGTATAGATAAACAAATTAAGCTTTCTAGTTGCCTGCTTCAACTTCTATACCCTCTGGTACATTACAAAACAACAGCTCTTGGTTGCTCTTTCAAAATATAAATTATATATTACTCCCCTGCTAACACCTGTTGTAGTTGGAATTAAGTCCGTATTCTTACAATGTCTATAAGGCTCTATCTAAATTTAGCCCTCACTTACCTCATTTCCCATGACTCTCCACAAGATCTCCTTCTATACCTTGAAAATGGTAGGTTCATTCCATTTTCAGGGCTTGCACCAGCTTTTCCTCTATCTGGGGAGCTCTGTATCCAGAATTTTATGAGCCTCTTTCCCATTCTGGCTTTAGTTCAAATGTCCCTTCTTCAGACTCTTCCTGATTGCTAAACGCAATAGCTTTCTTTCCTCATTCTCTATTCCATTACCCTCTTATTTATTCATTGCACAATCTGAAGTTATCTTTGGTTATTTACATGCTTATTGTCTTTCTACTTAGGCCAAACATGAGCACGGAGACTATGTCTTGTTGACCATAGTATTTCCTAGTACCTAAAAGAGTTCCTGATACAGAGCAGGCACTCAACAAATAGATGTTGACTAGTTACTGCCATACACAAGATTGTCTTCAAATATTAACACAATGTTGAGGCAGTAAATATAGACATAATTTATATTTTTCTTCCAAAATCTTGATATAGATACTAAAAGAAAGGAATTTATGAAATAAACATTTCTTTCATAATTAGGGCTAAAACATAGTGGCTTACAAGTTTTATATTATAGATAATAAACTCCAAGAGGAAAGAGAAGGATAGTTTATTGAATAACTACCATTTGTTGGGCTGTACCTTATATTGGTGATCCTTGAACAACACAGGTTTGAACTGTTAGGAATTTGAAAAAATTCATATGTGAATTTTTTGGATAAATATACAGTACAGTACTGTAAATGTATTTTCTCTTATGATTTTCTTAACATTTCTTTTCTCTTGCTTACTTATTATAATAATATAGTATATAATACATATGGCATACAAAATATGTGTTAACAGTTTGTGTTATTGGTTAAGGCTTCTGGTCAACAGTAGGCTATTAGTAGGTACTATGCTATTTAATATCTTAACAATGTTGCGCTATATTAAGTGATATCCATTTTATGTGTAAAAATGCAAATACACTTACAAATAAGTGTAAAAACACTTATTAATTTGATCAAACTCACACACCAAATAGGTGGTAGGACCAAAATTCACAATCAAATCTACTTCTACAGTTCATGCTTCTCCACGCCACAACAGATCAAAATATAATTTAACAAATGTATACATTTTCTCTTATTTTAAAAGATTCTTCCAAAATAAAACCCTAAATTTATCAACCACATTTACCAAATAAGAATTCAACCTTTATTTACTTTCACATATTTGTGGATTTTTAAGAACAACCTAAAACCACGGACTCGATTTAAATTTTGCTAAAGAAAATATAAAGGGTCATTAACTACTTCTAGAATCTAAAAGATTTTTTTATTCATTTGAGAGCAAGTGAGCAAGCATGCATGTACGAGCAAGTATGCCCTGGTGGCAGGGCAGAGGGAGGGCCAGAAAGCAGAGACTCTCCAAGCAAATTCCCTGCCAACCATGGAGCCCAACACATGGTTCTATCCCATGATACCAAGATCACCAGTGGAGCCAAAACAAAGAGTCCAACACTCAACTGACTGAGCCACCCAGGCGCCCCTACAATATATTAAAAAAAAAACATATTTTATTTATTTATTCATGAGAGACACAGAGAGAGGCAGAGACATAGGCAGAGGGAGAAGCAGGCTCCCTGCAGGGAGCCCGATGTGGGACTCAATCCCAGGACCCCGGAATCACGACCTGAGCCAAAGGCAGATGCTCAACCGCTGAGCCATCCAGGCATCCCCCCTATAATATATTTCTTAACATTGGACTTAGGTCATTTTCTTTGAGTAGACAGAGATTTATCTAAGATAAATCTTAGATATTTTAAATGTTTAAAATTAAACATTTAAACATTTTAAATGTTTAACATAAAACATTTTGTTTGAAAATCCCTCTAGTACTTAATAGTGGGGAAAAGTTCATATGGAAAATTAAAAAGAATTTATAATGTTAGTCATTTATACAGAGTTTGAAACCATCTTCAAACACGTACATTACTGCTCATTTCATCCCTATTACTATTCTTTGCCAGTATAAATAAATAACCATTTATTTCCAATTTTAGAAAGAATGGTTTTCCGTTTTGTTCCCATATTTCCATCCAAGAATAACACTAGCATTATCATATTATAATCATAAGTATTCATCAAATTCATATCTGCTTAAAGGGCCTTCTAGTTGGTATTGAAATTCTGTGCCTCCCAATTTGCAATATTCTCTTTTTCCCCTCTTGCCTTATTGCTGCAAACTCCACTCTGTCTAGCATTTTCTCTCCTCAGCTAGCTTAGCTTCTCACCAGTGTGCCTTTTTGTTCACACTAGAAAGTTCCCTTACCATCTCAAGATGTGTGCTCTGACGAAATGGCCTGAGCAGTCAACAGTAAATCTTGATTACTGGAAACAGGTAAATCCTTCTGTCATGTCTTAGTTAAAATGATTTTTTCTTTTTAAAAAAAATAATTTACTTTTAAAAGATTTTATTTATTCATGAGAGACACAGGCAGAGAAGCAGGGACATAGGTAGAGGGAGAAGCAGTCTCCATGCAGGGAGCCTGATGCAGGATTCGATCCCAGGACCACAGGATCACACCCTGAGCCAAAGGTAGATGCTTAACCGCTGAGCCACCCAGAAGTCCTAGGTAAAAGGATTTATAACTACCACTTAAGAAGCCTTTATTTTCTACTTAATCACTCACTGAACATAAAAGATACTATCCCTTAAAATTTATTTATTTATTTATTTATGAATGACAGACCGACATAGAAAGAGAGGCAAAGACACAGGCAGAGGGAGAAGCAGGCTCCATTCAGGGAGCCCGATGTGGGACTCGATCCCGCGTCTCCAGGATCACACCCCGGTCTGAAGGCAGCGCTAAACCGCTGAGCCACCGAGCCTGCCCTCTTTAAAATTTTTAAAAAGGTATGTACTTTTAGCCAGAAACTTCAGGAGTGATAGTGAAAAGAACTAATGAACATGTTTACTATTTCAATCAATACAAAGAAAGGAAAAATGTAAAATGTCAAAAAGGACAAAGCCAGGAGGCTTGGGCGTTGATAATGACAATAAGCCACAGCTTTCCCACAAAGGTTCTAGTTTCCCATCCCCACCCCCAATCCTTTAAGGCCTAAAAACCACCACTATTCTTAGGGTTCAGTGTGCCTTTGCCCACTTGGTGCTATTTGGGAGGAGAAAAACTATCTAAACTCTCTGAAATCTGAACTTTTTCTCCCACAGACGCAGAATCACATGTAGTGATGAGGTCTAAGGTACCATTAGCCACTATTAGCTCTGACTTAGGATTAGAACAATAATAAAAATGACTATTATTTATTCAATTTTTACCATACATCAGACATCGTGAAGTACTTTAAATATATGATCTCACTTCTTACAATAACCCTAAATGATAGGTACTTAGTATTATTTCTATTTTTTTAGATGTGGAAATTGAAGCACAGAGAAGGTAATTAGCCCATTTATACAAAGTGGTGAAGTCAGAATTCTAACTTTATTCTTACTGATACCAAATCTATAATTATACATTATTTATAGGATGATGAGTCAATGAATTTTCAGAAATAATTTTATGTATTCATACAATGGGTCTGCCTATATTTGGCTTCCATTATCAGGATTCTATCAGATTCGTCAGCTAAATTTCAGATTTTATTTACCCTAATAAAATATCACAAATATAGCTATTCTTAAAAGGATGCAAAATTTACCAACCAGCAGCTTAGCACATACCTACTACGATATTTCCCATCTTGCTTTGTAACGTTATATCTCCTGCAAAGGAAAAAGAAAGACAATTTTATATATTAGGGATAATCTAGAAAGGAACTGTTGTATAGTATTCTAACATGGTTGGGGGACGCCTGGGTGGCTCAGTGGTTGAACGTTGTCTTTGGCTCAGCGTGTGATCCCGGGGTTCCAGGATCGAGTCCCCACTGGGCTCCCTGTGAGGAGCCTGCTTCTCCCTCTGCCTATGTCTCTGCCTCTCTTTGTCTCATGAACAAATAAATAAAATCTTTTAAAAAAGTAAAACACGGTTGGCTATCCATATTATTTGATAACATTGTTATTATTGTTGACAAATTTTCTATTACAAATCTACTAAGAGATTTAGCTGCAGCTCTGAAATAACCAGCTTTAGTCATCTATACAAACTCTTTTCCTCTACTCTACCTTAAGCTTCTCTAGCATAACTACAAAACGAACCACCATACTTTCTGGGAAACATGAAAGAAATGTAAGGATATTTCTGTAACGCATAAATGAAAAAGTTACTTAAATGTACTATGTATTTTCAGCATAAACATCACTATATTTACCAGATCACTCAAGCTGTGAACCAACTAATACTAAAATAATCCATGGAAAAAAGTTATTACTGTTATTTTTCAGGCCACTCTGCTGTGCCTGTTAAAGTCATTTCTGTGCCAAGAGTTACAGAGTTTGGGGCAGGAATAATGAACACACGGCAGTATGACTAACAAAGAAAAAGGTTTCAGAGGTTCCTGTCTTTTGATGAAAATACATTTTCCAGGACAAGTATAGGATATTGCAATCATTCTTCTCAGCCTCTTTCTTCTAATACCAAAATTAGTATGATTTTTCTTCATATGTGTGTATGTTTGTAGAATTACTCCTAGAGTCATACCACCTAAGTTCACTGCACTGAAAATGTAAGTAACATGGCTTTCTACCGGAATACCAGAACTACGTTAAAAAGGTACAGGAATAACTTTTATCTCAGAAATATCCAAGGCAAGCGACCTCATTTACTTAACTTCTTACATCCTGTAAATACGGTCACATATCAGTAACGGAGAAAAAGCCAACAAAGCACTTGATCATTTGTCCTACAGTCAGATGCACTTTGATTACAAAAATCTCTCTAAAAAGTCTTTTACTCCATCATACTTCATGTGAAGATATAAACAAGGGGTACATTTGTGTAGGAATAAAAGTTGGTTTGTATAAAGAAATTAAGCTCCTAAAATTATTTTCAAGTCTCAGTAAGTTACAGGGTTGTAAAGATTCTTTTAAATGTGTTATGTAAATATTATTTCATTGGTGTGTTCTAGACACTCTCTTCCAATTTTCAAACCCAGTAAATGCAGATTCACCATCATATGCAATTAGTGGCCAAACATCCTACTGCTTCTAAGATGGCTTTCAATGATCCCTGCCTCCTGGTATTCATACCCTTGTATAATCTCCTCCCCTCAAGTATAGGCTGTACCTAATAATTTGCTTTTAACACAGAACATAAGGCAAAAGTGATCGGATGTTGCTTCCAAGATTAGGTTACAAAAAGATAACAGTTTCTGTCTTGCCAGCCCTCTTCTTTTTTTTTTTTTTTTTTTTTGCCAGCCCTCTTCTGCTCTGAGGGAAGCCAGCTAGTCATGCTGTCAACTGCCCCATAAAAGAAGCCCACTAGGAAGGAACTAAAAAAGGCCTCTGTCCAACAGGATCTGACCTGAATCCTGCCAACAACCACATGAGTGAGCTAGGAAGCAGACTGTCCCTTTGTGGAACATTCAAATGTACCCCATGGCCTCAGCTGACAGGATCCAGTTAAGCCACACCAAGATTCCTAACCTAACCAAACTGTTAAGACAATAAATGTTTGTTGCTTTCAGCAGCTAAGTTTAGAGATAACTTGTTAGAAGTAACTAGTATAGATGTTGAAAACTGAACATGGGGTGCTGCCATAATAAATACCTAAAAATGTAGGAGTAGTTTTGGAACTTGGCAGTGGGTAGAGGTTGGAAAGATTTTGAAGGACGTGTTAAAGAAAGCTTAAATTGCCTTGAACAGACAGTTAGTAGAAAGTTGGACTTTGAGTATTCTTTATACAAGGGTTCAGGAAGAAGTGAGGAAAATGTTTTTGGAAGTTGGAGAAACGCAAATTCCTGTTTAGTAGTTGCGGAAACCTAACACCACCATTATCTTCAGTAGTGTGGAAACTAGGAAATGTAATTTAATGAAGTGAGTGATTTAACTAAAATTTCCAAGCAAGGTTAAAGTGTTGTGTTATGTGTAGGTTTTTTGTTTTGTTTTGTTTTTTGCACCACTTACTGTAAAATGCAAGAGAAGAGAGATAAACTAATCTAAAGAAAGGGCTACGAATCAAACAAACAAACTAAACCAGGACACAAATAGTTTTGAAAATTCTCAGCCTCTCAAGATGGCAAAAGATGTTAAAGTCAGGAGTAGCTTCCAAACAAAGTTTGAATCCAGGGCAGTACATGGCCTAAAATGAAGCTGAGGGGTGACTGCAAAACCTCTTCTTAAGACCCCAGAAAGGTCAAAAGTGGTACTTCACAGTACTAATTATACTAAAAGCCCTTTAAAAAAATTAAAGGTATTATTTCACAGAGCCTCTCAATCAAACAACAGACACTCTAGAAAGCTTGAGTACATTTTACCTCAATATCTCCTAAGAGATTCTTAGATGTGGCTTTTATCTTATGGAATAAACCCCAACATGATTCACAGAAGGCTGACAAAATTTTTGAGAGAATAACAACAGCAAACACACTGCTAAACTGAACTAAAAAGAACACTGAACAGTACAAAGTAAAAAGAGACCACTGGACCTCCAAAATTCTATTGTCAGGAAGCTAAGAAAACCACTTAGATACAAAAACATGCTTTATTTCATGAAAAAGTAAGGATGACTCAAAGGGAGGAACAAAAACCAAGAGGACAATGCCTGAAACCCTAAGAAATTATTCTCAGGTCTTCTGATATAATCAAGGAAACTCCAGTGTCTGCCCACCCAAATTTCAAAATCACTATGGACCAGTGACTGCTTCGTACCTCTCATTTTCCCACTTTTGAACAGGAACCTCTATAGCAATTATCCTATACCTGTCCCATCAGTGTATAAGCAGTGTGCATGGGGAGATGTGGAGGCTAGATAGCTTGTCTCTTTAGTTCACAGGTCTTCAGATTTCGAGAAACTGTTATTGAGTTGTACTTAAGCAACTATACTTGAGGAGCCTCATCTACACCTTGATCTGATTTTGATGAAGAGATTCTGTACTCTGATGTGGTACCTAATGGGATGAGACTTTTAGGAAACTTGGAAGGGAGTATATTTTGCATGTGGGAGGGACATGAATCATTTAGGGGAGGAGCCAGAGACAGCCTGGCCATCCAAAGCCTTATAGGGTATCTGGGGAGATACATACATAAAAAATTAAAAATTGGTATTTATAAATAATTATAAGTGAAAGTCAAAAGTGAACAATAAGTACTAGGTGCTATGGCCATTCAGAAGAAAGAGACTAAAATGACCTGATGTGGACAAGGAGAAGACATAGTGCAGATATCACCAGAGCTGAGATTTGAAGCATGAATAAAATTTGAATATGTTGAAGGGGAAGGATTTTCTGGAAAAAAGAATTACATAAACAAAGGTAAAAAGGCAGAACTAAACATGCTATATTTAAATTATGCAAATCAGTTAAGCTGAAGCAATTAGGCACGTCTATAGGGATGGGGATCATGTCTTTCTTATTTATCATTATATCCAAAAAGCTTTGTACAGTACCCAGTGCACAGAAAACATTATCATTCTTTAAATGATTTTTAAAATTGATTTGAATGATTTTTTAAATGTTCAGATTTAGTTTGGAAAGCAATCTGTAGAAGAACTGTGGGGTACTAGTCTATGGACTTTATCCTAAATTCAAAGAGTCAGTGAAGAATTTCAAGATGGATACAAATAAGAAAACCATGCTTTAGGGAGATTAATCTAGTGTGAAACAGTGAAAACTTCTACTCAGAATTCTCTTTATTGTTTCCACCTCCTGAACACTTCAAAAATAAAATGAAGTAGAACACTGACTTTTGTGATTTTAACTATTAGTAAAGAACTATGACAGGGACATCTGGGTGGCTCAGTGGTTGAGCATCTGCCTTTTTTGGCTGGGTTGTGATCCCAGGGTCCTGGTATTGAGTCCCCCAAATCAGGCTTGCTCAAGGGATCCTGCTTCTCTGCCTATGTCTCTGCCTCTCTCTTTGTGTCTCTTATGAATAAGTAAATTAAAAAATCTTAAAAAAAAAAAAAAGAACTATGACAGTTTTATAGTCATTTAGCTAGTGGGCCCAGTTGCCCACTCAGCAAGGCAAAAAAGCTTTATTATCTTATACTAGTCTCAATGAATTCTATACATATTTCCTATATTTTTTTTTTTAAGGAAAACATGTTTCTCAAAAGCTAAGCATTACTGCTCATCATGAAAATAAAGTGATCTCAAAGTTACGGTTCTTAAATCCATAAGATAGAAGTCTTAGATCTATTAAATAATGAAGACGGGAACGCCTGGGTGGCTCAGCGGTTAAAGCGTCTGCCTTTGGTTCAGGGCGTGATCCTAGAGTCCCGGGATCGAGTCCCACATCAGGCTCCCTATGGAGCCTGCTTCTTCTTCTTCTTGTTTTTTTTTTTTTTTTTAAATTTTTTTTTTTTAATTTTATTTATTTATGATAGTCATACAGAGAGAAAGAGAGAGGCAGAGACACAGGCAGAGGGAGAAGCAGGCTCCATGCGCCGGGAGCCCGATGTGGGATTCGATCCCGGGTCTCCAGGATCGCGCCCTGGGCCAAAGGCAGGCGCCAAACCGCTGCGCCACCCAGGGATCCCTCTTCTTTTTTTTTTTTTTAAAAGATATTTATTTATTTATGTATGTATGTATGTATGTGTGTGTGAGAGAGAGAGAGAGAGAGAGAGAGGCAGAGACACAGGAGGAGAGAGAAGCAGGCTCCATGCAGGGAGCCCAACATGATACTCCAGGGAGCCCGACATGATACTCGATCCTGGGACTCCAGGATCGTGCCCTGGGCCAAAGGCAGGCGCTAAACCGCTGAGCCACCCAGGGATCCCCAGAGCCTGCTTCTCCCTCTGCCTGTGTCTCTGCCTCTCTTCTCTGTGTCTCTCATGAATAAATAAATAAAATATTAAAAAAAAAAAGAATGAAGACTAGTTCATATTACAGTGGCACCTAGAGTCTCAGATTACATCTCTCTCGAATGTTAAGAATTCTATACAGTAAAAGCATAGTGGAACAGAAATATTCCAAAGTCATTATAAAATGCAAAATGGACTTCTTACCTCAAATGCTTTGTGGAATATGGCAGATTATTTAAAAGGACACAACTCAACCAATACTAGCACAGTTTCCTGTATTTTGGTTCTACCTATTTGGTCTCCAATAAACAAATCACTATTTGAGAGGAGATCTTTGTAAAAGCCTTCTTTTCAATAAAGCGGATGCCATAAGGTCTGTAATAACCATGTATGCTTACTCTCAAGTTATGCAACTTCTCCACAAATCCCAGTGTTTGAGAAAACATATTGCTTTTCTTAGCTAGTAATTCTTCATTCTAGTAGGGCGGGAAGAAAAGATAAGCTATCAATTAGAGATGAACATGAGTTTATTTTTCTTCACTAAAAGAAATGTGATTATGGTTTTAAAAAACATATACTCTAATAATCCAAACAGAGCAATCAAATATCCTTTAAGGTTAAATTCTTTTTGTATTGGGGTGGGGGACAGGTAGCAGGATGGGAGGCACTTGCTATTTGTAAGCCATAGTTCTAAATGCTAGAATACACAGATGAACAGAAGAACATTATCCTTGCTCTTGAGGAACTTACAATTAGGCAAAAATGTATGGGTCAATGGAAGGCCAGAGATGAGGAGAGGATGCTTTACCTGAACATTAATAAAAGTCAATGAGGTAAAGAAAGATGGGAAAAGCACTTTAAGAAAACTATCAACAGAATGATCAGTATAGTCAAAGGCTCTGATCAAGGACTTGAAAGTATAAAATAGGTAAGAATATATATGGGAAAGTAAGAGATTATGTAATTCTGGAGGGCAAAGCATAGGGTTCAAAGGGAAATGGAAAGTTAGGCAGGTCATTCAGGCAACTGCAAAAGTTTGAATAAGAGAATGCCATGTTCAATGTGCATTTCTAATAAACAACCATAGGCTATAGTCAGGAGGAAGGATTTGAAGAAAGCAAAGACTGGAAGAAAGTTGTTGCTAGAGTTGAAACAAGAGGGGACAAGAATATTTTTTTAAAAAAAATTTATTTATTTATTTTATTATTATTATTTTTTGAATTTTTATTTATTTATGATAGAGAGAGAGAGAGAGAGAGAGAGAGAGAGAGAGAGAGAGAGGCAGAGACACAGGCAGAGGGAGAAGCAGGCTCCATGCAGGGAGCCCGACGTGGGACTCAATCCCGGGTCTCCAGGATCACGCCCTGGGCTGAAGGCGACACTAAACCGCTGAGCCACCTAGGCTGTCTGAGGTGACAAGAATCTTAAAGAGAATAGTAGAAATTAGAAAGAAAAAGATGGGACAGATTGAAGAAATATTTAGGCGATAAAACCTACCTAAACCTGGTGATTAATTAGATGAGTGGGAGATGAGAGAGGAATCTAGGAGAAGTTCAAGATTTCTAGCTTGGGCAGTTTGGTACATGGTAATATCAGAACTGCAAATGTAAATAGAGGAGGAGGAACATATGGATGAGGTTTGGGGAAGTGGGGAAAAGTAGGATAAAAGAAGTTATAAATGTTGAGATTGAGATGCCTGTAAAGATCCAATTAGCTATGTCTTTCAAGGATATGGATGTATAAGTCAGCAGTCAGAGCTAGAGCTAGAGATTTGAATTATCAGAATATAGGAGTGGTTAAGACTCAAAGCATATAAGATGCCCAAGAAAAAGAAAGAAGCAAAAGAACCATAAAACAGGATGAAATCCTGGAGAATACCCCAAGGTGTGGAAAAAGGAGGAACTCATAGAAGTTTGAGAAAGATCAGTTATAAATATAAAACATGAAAGAGACTACCACTGCCCACTAATATTTGTGTGCTTTTTTCCTGCCTTAAAATACTGCTAACTCTCAATCTTAGCCTCTTGCAATTTGATAAAGTCATTTAAAATATTTTGGCTAGGGACACCTGGCTGGTGCAGTCAGTTGGGTGCCCAAATTTCAGTTTTGGTGAAGGTAGTAATCTTGGGGTTGTGAGACTGACCCTGGCTCAGGCTCCATGCTCAGTGTGAAGTCTGCTTGAGACTCTTTCCCTCTCCTTCTCCCTCTCCCTCTACCCTTCCCCTCCCCACCCTGTGTGCATGCAGGCACTCTCTCTCTCAAATAAATAAATCTTAATAAAAATAAATAAAAATAAGATATTCTGGCTAAAAATATATGGCAGAATCAGCTTTTGAAATTTTTCCCATGAATCTCTGATCTCTCTTCGTTTGGTGGAAACTTAGAAGCCACACAATAAAGATGGCAGCATCACCCTTACAGAGAGAGCCAAGTCCATCTTGGACTTGGAACTGAGCCCAAATATTGCATATATCACATATCTAAATCCTGAAAAAAAATTTATGCTCTCCGTACCACAAAGCAAGCAGTAATTCCTTCCTAGTATTCATATAAAAAAGTTTTAAGTGTCCAGAGTCAACATTAACATAATGTATCATATGTCCAAATGAAAATCAGACTGAAACTTTACAACAGACTTAACAATAAATCCTAGAATTTAAACAAAGCATTTTCATGAACTTCATGAAAAGTTCTATTTATCCCAATAAAAGCTTTTCTTTTGAAATTTTATATTATTTTTTACTTCCTAAATTCACAACGCAGATGTTTGACAATTTTACCAGTGACTACATGTCATTTCTTAAAGCAAATTGGGACATTTATTTATGAAGTTCTGATATCAAAGTTGTCAACTGTACTTGTATAGCTAATGGAGTTTTATTTCTGTGAGTTTCTAAAATTCAAAGTAGTTAAATGAGAAAAATTTGAGAAAATGAGAGAACTAATACACAGCAATTTATTTATCAATGTATATCCCAAAGAACCTAAAATAAGACCCTAAGTTACATGGGGAATCTAAATATTTAAAGTACACTTTTATTAATTAATCACTTACTCCAAATAGTAACAAGTTAAATATAAAATGCTAAAACAACTGTCATGAGTATGCTTACATATTAAAAACTGATTAATTGTTCAAATTATGTTATAAATGAAAACCAATCCCAGTAAACTATTTCTTTCTTTCTTTTTTTTTTTTAAGATTTTTATTTATTCATGAGAGACACAGAGAGACAGAGACAGGCAGAGACACAGGCAGAGGGAAAAGCAGGCTCCATGCAGGGAGCCTGACGTGGGACTCGATCCCGGGTTTCCAGGATCAGGCCCTGGGCTGAAGGCAGCGCTAAACCGCTGGGCCACCTGGGCTGCCCCCCAGTAAACCATTTCAAGGTAGCTTTTGTTTCTTTCTAAAGAGTCAGGAGACTACATATATTTATATTTTAAAGACATATTTAGTAGAATACATATAATTATATGTATATCTTACATATACATTAATAGAATTCTTGTAAAATAATATTCAAATAGCAGAATATAATAAAATATAATTCACATAGACTAATTTTTGATAATTTAGAAGGAAATCAAAAGAGTAAACCGTCACAAAATTTTATAGCTAAACACAAACTATCCAACTACCTATTCTCTACTAGATTGTCAGTCCAGAACAGCAGGGAATATTTGTTGGATCAATGAATAAACCAGTTTCTTTTATAGTAGAAGGCACACGTACTTAATAGATATGAGTCAACCAACCTTACAAATAGTAAATATTACTAGTCAAGTAGCTTACTCATTTTTTTTACCTAGAAAAAATATGGTTGACTATATTTAAAAATTCCATTTGGAAACACATTTAGGATAGATTTTTTTCTTCTCTACACAAAGGAGTCAATTTAGCAGTTAAAAAGATATATTACTGCTTTCATTCTCCCTTTTACTGGGCATCAGTACTCTAAGCACGTTGGGTATTGGTTTGTCATCAGGGTATATGAACAAATAGAAAATATAGACAAGATAAATTTCATGCTCACTCTTCCTTTCATAGAACCCTTAGAAACCATACATTGAAGATAGCAACAACACTTTTATGGAATGAACTGAATGCCTAGGTATCTCCATGGAGCCAAGCTGAACCTGAACACTGTACAGAAGAACATCAACATTTTTTGCCAGATGTTGTAAGGCATAACAAATGTTACTGAAACTGGAGTTTACAATATAGAACATAGCTGAAGCAGTCCATCTCTGTTGTAGCACTGTCTGCCTACAGAAAACATCTCTAGAGCATGCCAGGAAGCCCTCAAAGCAATGATGGTATTTGGATTCACCATGGCTATTACACAGATTTGTTTGAACATTGTTTAAAAACATCTAGAAGGTCAAGAAACCTGGATTATATCCTTGCTCTTACATTAACTTCTAATGGACAACAAACAATCAGACATTTCTAAGTTTTGTTTTCTTCAATTGGTAAACAGCCAATTGTCCATTAAGTCAAAGGGCCTGGCCCAGTTAAGCCCTCAATACATGTTTGCTTTCAAGCCATCCACCTACTCACCGACATCAAAATCTCCAAACTCATATACTTGGTAAATCTATCAAAAAAGACAGATATTGTCATCATACCTGTGGTTAAAAAAAGGGGGGGGGGGCTTTTTACAACATCTGTATGCTGAGTTTTAAAAAATCTATTTGAAAAAAATTTTTTTAAATCTACTTGGGGAAAAAAAATAAGCTTAAGTTTTGCTTAAGGAAAGAAAGGAAGCCAAACTAAATAAATCCTGGACAGGCAGGTCTTAGAATGTATATATTTCCCAAATCTTTTTCTGTAATTCAGGTTTAGAGGTAGCAACACATTTTCCCATAAACAAGCCAGCTTGTTTAAATATAGCCAAAATATAATTTATTAGTTATATGACCATCCCCGTTTAGAACAAAGAATTCACTGCAATATATATTCAGAGTTCCAATTTGGGATGATCCTTGGAAGATATCTCTCCCTACTAAAATCCCCATATCTAAAACACAGGGTCTTCTTCTCACTAGCCATGACTCTGATCTTCTCACCTACTAGGGCTAGAACATTGCTTATTTTTCTGTACCCATCCCACCTCCACACTCCAAACTCCAGTAGCATGTCCATATAATGATAAGGATGCCATTAGGACACCCTTAGGACAAGGATGGAGATAAGATTGGCATGGTAGAGGGAAGAAATAGGCTTATCTAAAGGGTGGTTAAAAAGTGGCAGGCACTGGTGTGATGAAGAAATGAGAAGGGTTCCTTTTATCTCTCTCACAAATTTACCACCACTGAAAAGCCAAAGCAGAGTGTGGGCCAAGGATCAGATGGGGAATGTAGGGTTAAATAACATGGAAGCTTTTCAACAGTGGTGACTGTATCAAATTTTCCCTTCTCTTACTTCTCATTGCTGTACTAGTATTACCAATAATAAAGACCACAAGTTCTTAAAGGATAGGGGTCATCTCTTGCCCAACTAGGTATCCTTGGTATCTAAAAATACCACATAGTAGGTATTCAATATTGTGTTGAATGAATCAATAAATATAACTGCAGTGAATGCTGTAATTCATCATCCAGAACTCCTCCATACCTGAGGGCTTACTTTCCTAGCTGATTGGAGTGCTGCTGGCAGACAGCCCCCAGCTGTCAGCCCTCTTATGGAATTGCCTTAGCTGAAAAGAGCCGTCTTGGCCTAAGATCATACTTCTTCCTACGACATTTTGCATCTATCTAATGATGGGTATATAAAGATCTAGCTTTCCTCACCTCAACTTCATACAATTCTGAGGACAATCCTAGCTTCAGAGCTCTGCCCTTGGGTACTGAGGATGCATCACAGTCCAACTTCTCCAGTGGAAATTGGGCTTCCTTCCTCTGTATGGCATTGGTCCCAAGACGCCTCCCTAATAAATGTGCTGTACTCTAATTTCCATTTCAGAGTCTGCTTTCAAGAAATCCAACTTGAGAGTACAACAGCCCAAAGAGGATCTAGGTCTGACCCAAATTTAAACCACCCAAGAAAAGGTATCAGACTTCATATTAAAGGTCAGTAAAGGGATCCCTGGGTGGCGCAGCGGTTTGGCGCCTGCCTTTGGCCCAGGGCGCGATCCTGGAGACCCGGGATCGAATCCCACATCAGGCTCCCGGTGCATGGAGCCTGCTTCTCCCTCCGCCTGTGTCTCTGCCTCTCTCTCTCTCTCTGTGACTATCATAAATAAATAAAAAATTAAAAAAAAAATTAAAAAAAAAAATAAAGGTCAGTAAATACAAAAGGCGTTAACAAAGGATAAGGAACAAACTCTTTTATCCCTAGCAATTGTTTCCATTTCAGCACTTTAAATAATCAATATAAGAACCTAGAGTTTTTTTGATGATTGCCTCAAAAAGGTGCATCTGTTTACTATCATGTATGTTATTAATAGTATTAAGTTATTAATAGCAAACTATAACAAACTTTTTTTTTTTTAAGATTTCATTTATGTATTCATGAGAGACACAGAGAGAAGAGACACAGACAGAGGGAGAAGCAGCCTCCCTGTGGGGAGCCTGATGTAGGACTCAATCCCAGGACCCCAGGATCATGTCCTGAGGCAAAGGTAGACACTCAACCACTGAGCCACCCAGGTGCCCCCCAAGTTCAATAAATATCTAACTTAAAGCAAAAGAAATTAAACATTAATGGATTTAGGGACGGCTGGGTGGCTTAGTGGTTGAACTTCCACCTTCGGCTCAGGGTGTGATCCTGGAGTATTGCTCTGGGTATTGCTTTCTACTAAAAGGTACTCAAAATATTAAGTACAGTCTTTTCACTGTCATTAACAAAAATGCAATGCTACATAAAAGTCATTTTTAAAATATGAAGAGTTACAAATTACCAGAACTATTTAAGGCATAGCAAAGCAAAAAAATAAATAAGGAAATGCAATAAAAATCACAATTACTATTAGCTTCAAATATAACAGAATAATATTTAATTTCTTGCCCAAATAAAATTGAATAGCTTATAAGTCATTTTATGTTTTTTTAAAAAGATGATTAGTAGGCCATTAATTATTTAAAAAGATGATTATTAGGCCATTAATTATTTTAAAAAGATGATTAGTAGGCCATTAACTAGTAGGGCCAGTTCCTAGTGGCAGATTCTTCGTCTACAGAGAAACAAGAGTCACCTCTTAAAATTTATGTTATGTGGAGTCTGAGATATATTAGGCCTCTTTCATCTTACCATGAACACTTCCTAATGTAATATCTCCAGCAATAGAAGACAGAAATGATGATTCTGTATAAAGATATCTGGCTTCCAGCAAACCATCTTCAGTAGATATATTAACAGTACTTCCTTGCAGTTTATCTATGGTCACAGTCTATTGAGATAAAAACTCAAAATTATTTCGTTATAAAACAAAGACTGGTAAAAAGCCAAAACAGTACCTACAGAGTTAGTGGACAACTACATAAAAAGTTACTACCCAGTACATAATCACTTTACTGATTTTGATTCACTGGCTTTAATTACAATATTGTGAGCAACAGTATATTCTCTATGGAATATGGAATAGACTCATTAAATTCCTTTTTTTATTTAGAGCTTCTTTAATTTCTCTTAATAATGTTTTATATTCTATATAAAGTTCTTCAGCTTTTAAGTTTATTTCTATTTGATATTTTCTAAATGCTATTATAAAAGAAATCTTTTCTTAAACTTCATTTTACTTTAACTGGCTTTTGTATTTGGTCTTAAATCCAACAGCTTCATGAAACTCACTTACTAATCCTAATCATTTCCCTGATTTTAAGAAAGTTTTTCTACATGCATAACCATATTGCCTACAAGTGATAGTTTCATTACTTCCTTTCCTATCCTTATATTAATGCTATTTTCCCTGCTCTGTCCTGCCTATCTGGCTCAGGCCTCCAATTCAATAATGAACAAAAGCAATGAGTTAGTAGGCAACCTAATCATATTCCTGTTCTCAGAGGGAAAACTTACAATATAGCAACCTCATTGAGTAAGATGTTTGCCATAGGTATCCTTTAGATCCTTTGTATCATGTCCCTTCTATTTGAAAATTTTTTTTGTTGCTGTTGGAATTATAAATGGGTTTTTAATTTTTCGTACATCTTTTATCTGATTTTATTGGACTATCATGATTTTCTTCTATCATCTGTTAATGTAGTGAATACACTATTATTTCTACAATTTTCCATTTAAATTCTAACAAAATAGATTTCTATTTCTATATTAAAAAAATGGAAAGAATTTTGTATTTATCCCTAAGCTTTCCTAACAAAATTTAGCATGAATTTGTTTCCAATATTGAGCACAATGTAAAACAAAGATATCTAGTTAAGGACTCCAAGTAATCTCTATCAAATTTTAAATATGTTTTATAAGCATTAAGTGAATGTTAATATAAAATTGTTGACATAAAAATCGAGTCACCAGGAAGGCATGCTACAGTTTTGTCCAGGATAAATTCCAGTATTACACTAAGGTATTTAAAGAAAGATCATTGTTTTTCTTTTTCTTTTTCTTTTAAAGATTTTATTTACTCATTCATGAGAACACAGAAAGAGAGAGGGGCAGAGACACAGGTAGAGGGAGAAGCAGGCTCCATGCATGGAGCCTGATGCGGGACTTGATTCCTGGTTTCCAGGATCACACCCTGGGCTGAAGGCAGCGCTAAACCACTGAGCCACCTGGTCTGCCCTTGTTTTTCAATACATCATCAACACAACACCAGTGTCATTCATAACTAATATGTGCTTCAAAAAATGTTAGAGATTCAAAATACTATGTAATAAGAACTGAGTTTCAAGAATATTAAAATTTGGAAGTACAAAAAAGAAAAAGGAAAGCACTCAGAGGTTCCACTGGGAAGCAAACTAGAATGATTTTGTCCTCTGGATTTGAAGTATATAACTTTCTTCTTTAACTTTTATTAAGTACATAATATATACCTAATTGCTTTTTTTTAAATTAATTTTTATTGGTGTTCAACTTACCAACATACAGTAAAACACCCAGTGCTCATCCCGTCAAGTGTCCACCTCAGTGCCCGTCACCCATTCCCCTCCAACACCCGCCCTCCTCCCCTCCACCACCCCTAGTTCGTTTCCCCGAGTTAGGAGTCTTTACGTTCTGTCTCCCTTCCTGATATTTCCCAACATTTCTTTTCCCTTCCTTTATATTCCCTTTCACTATTATTCATATTCCCCAAATGAATGAGAACATACACTGTTTGTCCTTCTCCGATTGACTTATTTCACTCAGCATAATACCCTCCATTTCCATCCATGTTGAAGCAAATGGTGGGTATTTGTCGTTTCTAATTGCTGAGTAATATTCCATTGTATACATAAACCACATCTTCTTTATCCATTCATCTTTCGATGGACACCGAGGCTCCTCCCACAGTTTGGCTATTGTGGCCATTGCTGCTAGAAACATCGGGGTGCAGGTGTCCCGACGTTTCATTGCATCTGAATCTTTGGGGTAAATCCCCAACAGTGCAATTGCTGGGTCGTAGGGCAGGTCTATTTTTAACTCTTTGAGGAACCTCCACACAGTTTTCCAGAGTGGCTGCACCAGTTCACATTCCCACCAACAGTGTAAGAGGGTTCCCTTTTCTCCGCATCCTCTCCAACATTTGTTGTTTCCTGCCTTGTTAACCTAATTGCTTTTTATCTATAGTTTCTTTTAAACTGATTATGGATTCATAGGAATTTTTATTTTAAATCTAGTTTCAATAACTCAGTCAAAAAAAGATACTTTACCCTACATTCATTCAGATTTGTGAGAATACAAATGTTTTGTATTCCTCAGTGTTATAGTACAGATGTAAAATTCCTGAAAAAAATTGTCCTTTACCTTACAAAGTTTCTTCATGAAAGCTGCTTTATGCATGGTTTCAAACTCACCAAGTATTTCCATTAAGCAGACAACAACTCTAGCTTTTTATAGATAATCAGACTGGTTTAGGGGATTAAAAAAAGATAAATATTGAAATATTTGAAACTTAATTAAATTGGCAAAGGAGCACTTTTGATTAGAGTCTCCCTACAACCAAATAAAGCCTTTAAGAGACTTCTTAGGAGTATCTGGAAACAGTCAAGGATTTATTTTGTTCATTAAACACTAAATATTTTTCCTTATAGAAAAATACCCTCCTGTTGCACCAAAGCAAAAGAAAGCAAGTGAAAATACAACCTTCCCCACTACAATAATACAGTTATTTTAACCAATCATTACATAAAATTAATTTCAAAGAAATGAAATTCAAAATTCCCTGAGGACCACATATAATGCACTATATCAGATACTAACTACAATAATTAAAGCTAGGACACCATAGTTTATAGCAAAATGTTGAAGCTCTTGCATATAGTTATTAGTGCTAATGGAACAAAAAGTCATAAATAGACTCTTTGGATTAAGCTGTATAGCTTGCTTATTAACAGAAGTAGCTATTTAAAGAAAGATACAAAAGTAGATCCAAAAATTAATACCTTCTTGACAGAGATATTGCTATAAATTAATTTTCTCTTCTACATAAGGAAAATTTTTCATAAGTTTAGTTGTTATAAATTAACATTACATATAATGAAAATCAAACTTTAAGGAAGCACTGTGACTTTGTAGCCCAAACTAAGAGAGGTCAACTGACAACTATGTCACCAATTCATCCAACCATTAGAAGAAATGAATTTCTATCTTCTCTGTACTAAACTTAGGATACTAAAATTAATGATAATATTTAAAAACAGCCACTCCGTTTAAAATGACATATTAAAAATGCTGTTAAATGTTTACAGTACTCATTTGATTCTCACAATCTTGTTGAGTAGGAAAAACAAATAATATCTCTATTTTATGACTAATGGAACAGATCTCGGTAAAGTTAACTGGTATATCTAGGACTCGTCAGGTTATCCTTCCTGTGTTTCATTTACCTTCATCATCACCATTATAGTAAACACCATATTAGGTTAACTATGTGCCAGACATTGTTTTAAGTACTTAATCTGTTTTAAGTGACTTAATCCTCATAACCCTCTGAGTTAAGTCCATTACTCTTATTCCATTTTCCAGAAAACTAAGACATGTAGAGGTTAAATAATTTGTATGAAGTTAAAAAGTTTAAGTGGCTGAGCCCGGGTTTGAACTCAGGTAGTCTGGTTCTCAATTCTGTGCTCTTAACCAATTCACTATGCTATCTCTCAAATATCGATAGCATACCACTGAGACAATTGTATATTAAGAGCTAACATGTATCATAAGCATTCTATATAAAACCCAACAAACTTAGAAATTTTAAATATTAACACTTTATTTTTTTTTAAAGATTTTATTTATTTATTCATGATAGTCACACACAGAGAGAGAGAGAGAGAGAGAGAATGGCAGAGACACAGGAAGAGGGAGAAGCAGGCTCCATGCAGGGAGCCCGACGTGGGATTCGATCCCAGGTCTCCAGGATTGTGCCCCAGGCCAAAGGCAGGCGCCAAACCTGGGGATCCCCAATATTAACACTTTATAATGTAAATAAAAAGAATTATCTAGACTAATTTTTTAATAAAACACAAAACTCAATCAGGCAAGAAATAAAATAGTACAATAGAAAGTAGGAATAGGTATGCTTGGGTGGCTCAGCAGTTGAGTATCTGCCTTCGGCTTAGGGCCTGATCCTGAATTCCCGGGATCGAGTCCCGCATCAGGCTCCTCGTATGGAGCCTGCTTCTCCCTCTGCCTGTGTCTCTGACTCTCTTTCTGTGTCTCTCACGAATAAATAAATAAAATCTTTTTTTAAAAACAAAAGAATAAATGAATAGTCAATAAACCATGGAAGTTGGAACAAATAACTAATGAGTGGACACAGTGGCTAAAATGTTCAAAATAGCAAATAATTAAGAAATGATTTAAATTTTCCTTTGATACTTTTATTTGAATGTCAATATGTAATATTCTGGTAACTTAGTTCATTTCAATTAACATTTAAAGGACAGGGTTTGAAGGAGCTACAAAGTTCTACAAAATTTCCCTTTTGTACTTCTAAGACCACAGCAATCCAAGGGATGAAATTAAATGTCATCTTAAAAGAGCTGCCAAGTGGGACAGGCAGTATCTTTCAATACTTTTCTATCTTAAGGTAAGGGATAAACTTCAATGTTTGGGCTTTAACAGTCTCCTACAGGTTCTAAGACAAAGGTGATAGAAAATAAAAGTGACAATAGTAAAAACAGTTACTGTTATAATCTACTTTAATTACGCCAACAATAACCTACCAACAAGATATAATTCATTCTCACCCATTACCTGAGAATAAAGCTGGGTAGAGAATTTAAATTTATAACGAAAGATTCTTGCAAATTGTGTAAAATAAAAGGTGAACTAGATCATTCTCAGATATGTATTTTTTAAGATTTTATTTATTTGTTCATGAGAGATACGGAGAGAGAGAGAGGCAGAAACATAGGCAGACATAGGCAGACACAGGCTTCCTGTAAGGTAGCCAGCCCGTTCTCAAAGATTTACAACATTATCCATAATGTTGAAAAAACTGTGACAATTTATACTTCAAAATTATACCTATATTCTTAAAACTATGCTAAATCACAGAAAGTGACAAAAGTTAAAAAATACAAACTATCTCATAACAACCAAAATCCCTATGGATAAGTTTTTGGAGAACACTAATGCTATCTAATGGTGCCATCTTGTGGCAAATACTAAGAAAGTTGAGTTTTGAAATTCAACCTTCAACTGTCTAAAGGAAAAGTAAACAAGTCTTGGAAAAATGCTCAAATAAATCTAACACATAAAAAAATTTTAATCTTAATCATGGCAGTATTACTTAATGACCAGTTTTAATCCATGATCATAAACACTCCTTCTGAACTTGAATTAAATAAACATTTAGTACTTAAAGATGTTATCAATTCCAAATAAAGAACTAAATAACTGTCAAAAGTATTAAATCATAAACTAAAACTTAAGTTGTGTAATACTTAATCACTTCAATTTCAAATCTGAATTTACTAATGAATGAAGATGCATTAAAAAAGAAAGTTATGCTACAAGTTTTATAGAATCTACCTACAAGCTGTGTGAGCCAACCAGATACAAAATTATAATTGCTAAATAAAAAAGGTTTCAATCTTACACTTTTATCTGATGCATGAATATCTATATTTCCATAAACTGTTCCCAGACAGATCACTTTGCCTCCTTTTGTTTGAACATGCAATTTTTTACTCTGAAAGACAAAAAATACAGAGACAAAGAATAAATTTGATTTAGACTAATAAAAAAATTTCCAACAGTTTATATATTTCTTTTTAAATAATAAACCAGCAAAAGGAACCAAGAATAAAATAGAAACACACTGTTTGGAATAATAACATCAACCAGGGAAGAATGTCAATTGCTTATAAAAGGATTAAATAAGTCATCTGTACTCATTAGAGAAAAAGAAGATACATGGGTATTCCAGTAGCTTCACGGAAAAAGGGCTTGGGAATATAAAATCACTGTGACTGGCTAACTAAACATAAATGATAAGGAAGGTAACAACTATTGTTCATCATTATTAATAACAGTAATAGTTAACATTACTTGACATTTTCTTTGGTACGTACCAAATATGGTATTCACTACTTTACATGACTTATTTAATCTTGACAACAACTCAGAAATAGGTGCTATATTTTTCCCATTTTTTAGAGGAAGAAATTCAAGAATCAGAAAGGTTAACTTTATCAGGTGATAGTAAACAACAAAATATAAACAAACAGAATCAAGCTCCGTATGATTTCAAAACCCACGTTGATGGCCAGTCTTCTGAAGAAGGATATATTCATACTTCGGGTAACAGCCCACTGATTATTAAACTTTCTAACATAACACACCCCAGAAAATGGAACTCTAGGTGAAAATATCTCAAGCTCAAAAAAAAGAAAGAAAATATCTCAAGCTCATATACATAACAGTCACTGTTAGCTTCCTCTGTCAAAAAAAAAAAAAAAAAAAAAAAAAGGGTGTGGACCAGTGAGGGGCTGTGGGGGTTGGGGAAGGAAAGAAAGATTTGATTTCACACTTGGCAACTATTGACAAAACTACCATAGGTCTACAAAAATCATCTTTCCCCCCCAAAGTAATAGCAACGTAGCTGGGCCCATGAAGAGAAGACATTTTCCAGCTTCTATTATTGTAAGGGGTTGCTAAGTTTTTGCCAACAGAATGTTAAGTGGAAATGCTCTGGCAATTTCAAGACTGGTGCTTTTAAGAAGAGTTGGTATGCCTTCTTTGTGCTCTGTCCCTTCCACCAGACAAGTGCAAATTACAGTAAGACTATAAGAGATAGCAAAGCCAGAAGATGGAAAGAACCTAGAATCACTAAATAGAAGAGCCACCGCCACACCTGGACACCAGAGAGAAATAAACTATAGCTGTATGTGAGCCACTAGATATTTGGCCTATTTTTTGGAGTAGTTTGCTTTACCTTAACCATTACTTACATTTTCAGTTCTGCCATAATTATTAAAAAAGAAAAAAAAGGAATAGGTAAATAGCGGAGGAAGAAAAACAGCAAAAGCACACTCACCAACAACCAGACCAGCAAAAGCAGAGAAGTGTCTAAACTGTAGGGAAAAATTAAACTCAAAACAACAATATACCTTCTGGTTGCTTTACTCAAAGGGAAAAATAGAAAAACCTTAGATAAAAAAGCCCAGGGATGAATTTCAAAAAATTTAGTGAAAAGGACAAAGTAAATCATTCTTAATAAGTTTATTTATATTACAGTGGTAGACTTCATGCCCACAGAGACATGAGTCTGAAGTAAAACCGCATTTAATAGTGTTCATCAAACAAATAATTGATAAACTTTTGACAAGAGTACCTCCAAAACAAATGTTACTTTAAATCAAGCTTATGTGAATTTCTAGAGAGTCTATGAAACTTATGAAACTAAACAAAATTTCATATATGTACATCTTTTTCTAAGGAGATAATCATCATCTTCAATGAGAGCTAAGACTCAAACATATTAAGAGCTGCTGTTATAATTTAAAACTAACTCTAAAAAATTACAGATTATAAAATGTTTAAAAATATATAAAATAAATAAATGAATAAATAAATCAGAACCAATTCAGTATAAGCTACTGTATTGCATTTTTAAAAAACGCAAAGGTGTGGCCTCCCATGAGTTATGTACCTGTTGTCTAAAAATTTACGTACTTGTTCTCTAAGAGTGCAGAATAAATGTAGTATTGCCATATATTTTACTCAACAGTAAAGAAAGGTGGAAAGAACATGTGCTTGGAAATTAGAAAGACTAAAATTCAAATCTCAGCTTAATTTGTTAGCTATATGAACCTAAATCAGATCCCTCAATCTCTTGGTGCCTGAGTTTCTTCCTTGATAAAAGGGAGATATTATAATTCACGGGTTAAATGAAGGTTTAGTTAAGTTTCCCAGTACAAAAAAGACCCAGAAAACAATACCTATTATTATTGCTATAAACATTTTACCAAACAGATCAAATATACTTACGTCCTTAAAATGAGTGGAAGAGAAACATAATAGGCAATCATTAATTTGAGATAATATTGTACATTTAAAAATTAAACAAGATCTTTCACAAAGTGCTTCCATTTGTGAATTTAAGTCAGTTATATCCTAAGATCTTAAGAATAATTCTCTTGATCTTTGGTATACCGTTAGGATCCACTGGGACCCAATTTTAGCTCCATTGGACCCAATTTTAGCTCTTGAATATTTTTTAAACTATTCTAAGGACTTCATGATTTGTATTCTTTCTTAAAGGTCTTCCAAAGAACAAATAGAGAATTTACTCACTTAAAAAAAATAGAATAAAACACATTCTATCTTAAAATTACTATAATCAGAATACTGGACTCTTATAAATCTAAAATATTTTATGGGTTCTTAGTATTCTTACTTTTCACATCTTATGATATTTTGCTATCTCATTATCCTAGGAATTATTTCATCATTATTCATCAATTATTCTCAACCATGCTTAATAAATGATAATACAACAGAAGAAATGAAGGACTTGCCCTGAATGGTAGTTCTCAACTAAAGGTGATTTTGTCCCCCCAGCGAACATGTGGCAATGTTGAGATATTTTTCATTGTCATAAAACTGAGGAGTGTGCTACTTGTATTTAGTAGGTAGAGGCCAGGGATGCTGCAAAACATCCTAAAGGGCACAGGTCAGCCCATGATAACAAAGAATTATCTGGTCTAAAATATCAATAGTGCTAAGATTGAGAAACCATTTTTTTTTTTGTTTTATGTCCATAATGGCAGGAGGAAGAAAAATGACCAAAAAAGATCTCTCAGAATTATCAGATGAATCAAAAGATAAAAGCAAAGAGACTGACATTAGGATAGGAGCTTCTGATTTTTAAATTTTAAATTTTAAAAAATCTGTAGCTCTTTTAATTGTGATTATTTTGAGCACATTTATATTTGAACAGTGCCCACAGAACTATCAATTTTTTAATGGTAATATATTAAGTCTTAAATTTTAATTTCAGGGTAGTTAACATGTAGTTTTATATTAGTTTCAGTTATATATAGTGATCCAATAACCTATTCATTACTCAGTGCTCATAAGTGTACTCTAATCTCCATCACCTATTCCATCCATCCCCTCCCCACCTACCTCCCCTCTAGTAACCATCAGTTTACTCTCTTTAAGTATCTGTTTCTTGGTTTCTTTTTTTGTTCCTCTTTGCTTGTTTAGTTTCTTAAATTCCACAGATGAGTGAAATCATATGGCATTTGTCTTTCTCTGACTTATTTCACTTAGCATAATACCCTCTAGGATCATCTATGTTACCACAAATGGCAGGATCTCATTCTTTTTTATGTTTGAGTGACATTCCAGTGTGTGTGTGTGTGTGTGTGTGTGTGTGTGTGTGTGTGTACACCACATCTTATTTATCCATGCATCTGCGATGGATACTTGGGCTTCCATATCTTGGCTATTATTAATAATGTCACAACAAACATAGGGGTGCATATATCTTTCTTAGTGTTTTTGCTTTCTTTGGGTAGATATACAGTAAAGCAATCACTGGATCATATGGTATTTCTATCTTTATTTTTCTGAGAAATGTCCATCCTGTTTTCCACAGCAGTTGCACCAAGTGCAAGGGTTTCCATTTTTTCCACATCCTTGCAAAGACTTATTTCTTGTCTTTTTGATACTAGCCATTCTGACTAGTGTGAAGTGATATCTAATTATGGTTTTGATTTGCATTTCTCTGATAATTAGCAATGTGGAGCATCTTTTCATGTATCTGTTGGCTGTGCGATTTCTTTGGAAAAATGTCCATTCAGGTCCTCTGCCCATTTTTCCATTGGATTTTTTTGTTTTTTAGGTATTGAATTATGTAAGTTCTTTAAATATTTTTTATATTAACCCCTTAGCAAATATATCATCCACAAATATCTTCTCACATTCACTAGAACAGTACAAGGGTGAGAAGCAACTTCCTGTCCTGGATAAAATCAAGTTCCTTGTACCTGATCACATCAACATGAGTGAGCTCATTAAGATAATTAGAAGGTGTTTACAGGAGACATTTGGAATGAAATTGTTTGTGTAAGACTAGAAAAATGCATCTATTCTAAAAATTTTTAAACCTTTGCCAAGGAAAAAAAAAAAAAAGGAATGTTACCAACTGAGATTGATCAGTTCACACAATCACAGATCATCACAACAGTACTGCTCCTGCCTATGAGTTTTAGGAAGTTGGTTTTGTACTGCAAGCAGAGAAACTGAGCTCCAAATGAGCACATTCAGCTTTGGAAAACTACATTATTTAACCTAGGCTGTTTTGTTTTCAAATTTGGAAGTTTAAAAATGTAATACTCCGCATTCTTAAAAAAAAAAAAAAAAGGGTTTTATTCATGATTTCCTTTGCTGTGCAAAACTTTTTCATTTTGGTATAGTCCCTATAGTTTTTTGTTTTTGTTTTTATTTCCCTTACCTGAGGAGACATATCCATAAATCTGTTGCTAATGCTATGTCTAAGAGATTATTTCCTATGTTTTCTTCTAGGAGTTTTATGGTTTCAGGTCTCACATTTAGGTCTTTAATCCATTTTTGGTTTATTTTTGTCTATGATACAAGAAAGTGATCCAGTTTTATTCTTTTGCAAGTAGCTGTTCAATTTTCCCAGCACCATTTATTGAAAAAACCTATCTTTTCCCTATTGTATATTCTTGCCTCTTTTGCCATAGATTAATTGACCATATAGGTGTGGGTTTATTTCTGGGCTCTATCTATTGATCTATATATCTATTTTCGTGCCAGTTTTGTACCTGTTTTGATTACTATAGCTTTGTAGTGTGTCTTGAAATCTGGGATTGTGACACCTCCAGCTTTGTTCTTCTTTCTCAAGATCACTTGACTATTCAAGGTCTTTTGTGGTTCCATAAAAATTTTAGATTTATTTATTCTAGTTCTGTGACAAAAGCTACCAGCATTTTGATAGGGATTGCACTAAATCTGTAGATTGCTTTGGGTAGTAAGGCTATCTTAATAATAATATTAATTCTTCCAATCCCAAATATCCTTTGTTTGTGCCATCTAGCTTCTAATTTTGATTGTGAAACTGAAAATATAAGATACCAAGATTTCAGAAGACAATATTCCAGATGAATTTTCTGAACATCAAGCATTGATGAGTCAACAGTAGATTTCTAAAGGCACAAAGGAACTATGAATATTATTATCCAGTTAGTTACTCAACATGAAGACTTCGTTGTGTATCTTTTACAACAAGAACCTGAACCATCTCATTTTGCTAAAAGGACATACAGTATTCTTTAATCTTTTATATTTGTGCAATTAAATTTATTTGAAATGGTTTACATGTGGACAGATACTAAAGGCAGGTGTGCAAATAAAAGTGAAATAAACAAATGACATAAAAAATTCTATTTTTTTAAATTAAAAAAATTTTTTTGGTATTTTTTTTATTGGAGTTCAATTTGCCAACATATAGCCTAACACCCAGTGCTCATTCCATCAAGTGCCCCCCAGTGTCCATCACCCAGTCCCCCCCACCCATCTCCCTTTCCACCACGCCTTGTTTGTTTACCAGTTAGGAGTCTCTCATGTGCTGTCACCCTCACTGATATTTCCCACTCATTTTCTCTCCTTTTCCCTTTATTCCCTTTCACTATTTTTTATATTCCAACAAGCACATGAGAAAATGCTCTGCATCACTTGCCATCAGAGAAATACAAATCAAACCTGTAAATCTTAAATGCATCAAATTAATCATTCTAATTAGTGTTCATGAATCTAAAAATGAAAATGTTTTGTAATTATGAAGCAAAGCAATTATGAAACTTCTCTTCAGCAAAGTTATATGCCATCAAAGTTCACAAAAGTATTGTGTTTCGAATATACAAGTGTAAGAAATACAGAAGTACCAGTACTAATGATAAACCAGAACCTACCAGAGACATATTTGAAATCATTTAGAGCTGAAATTAATCTAATTTTAAGAATTAAACATAAAAGTGTTATTATAAAACAAGATGAATTATTTGTTTAGCAAAAATACCTACTTAATCCTTAAGTAATGAGCTACCTGGTACATTAAAAATGCAACTAATATTTGAAGCATATTTAGAGTGCTTAAAGACTTCCCTTACTCTTTAATAAATGGAAGAAAACCATTTGTTAAAAATAAAATTTCTTTAAGTTAATAAGATCTAAGAATACTAAGAATGTATTTTTAGTTTCACTGTACACTTTCAAATGAAATCTAAAGGAAAAATGAGGAAAATCTTGAAAGTTGCTACAACTTCTGTACTTTCAGAGCAGAACTGATTTCAAAGCAAAATTTTTGCCAGAACTGAGACATAAATAGTATTCAATATTCTCAATACATGATACTCCGAACAGCACTAGTTCGATACTGCAGCTCAAAGTTTAAGGTTTTTTAAAATAATACTGAAACATTTTTAGAAAAATGTTCATACCTTAACAGACTGTAAGATGGCAGCCCCCTGCTCAGTTTCAATTCTGCAATAATTATCACACTCAATATTTTGGACTTCTACACAACCAGACCCTGATGCCTTGATATTCAGATCTAGAAATTAAAAAAGAGAAAACAAATTAGTACTATGGCTAATGAGCTCCAAAGCATTTTAGTACCCCCTAGAAATCTGTCTTTTCTGTTATGTTTATGTTATTGAACTCTGGAGATACCATAGTTGTCAGCACCTCAGGGGTCTCTACCACAGCAAAAGGACAAATGTAGTGCCCTTTTCTGCTGGTTTTTAGAAATAAAGCATTATTTCAGTTGGCCTATATCATCTAAAGAGAGAAAGTAACATAGGAGAAAAATAAATGAGGGCAGAGGTTCCAATTACAACAGACATTCCTGGGAAAGATCACGGAAACCTCTTCCCCACTGAGAAAGTGTACACACACACACACACACGCAGGTTCAAGTAAGAATACAGCAAGCTAAAAAGTCATTATGGTAAATTGGAGCCTCTTCTCTCTTATTTTCACGATGATTTAAACATTTGTTCCCATACTTCGTATAAATAAAAAGCAAATTGTAGGAGTAGTATAGATCTGTTTGTTGCCTCACACACAAACTACTGAGGCTTAACACAACAATTTTAATGGTCGGGACATAAAAATACATTTCGACAGTTTTATATATTGCAGTCTCTATAAAGTTTTTAAAAATAGCAATAATCTAAATACATAATCTAAAATAATCTAGAATACAATAATAATCTAAAAATACATGATAATTTTGCAATAATCTAAAATACATAAGCCAACAATTTTACCCCATGGTTACGTGGATGCAAATGTAACTAATAAATTTTTACCCAGTTAAGTAGTGTCACAACACAGCCTTGATCCAAGGCAGCGCTGATAGACATGGAGAGAAGAAAACATATTCTAAATACCCTTGATCCCCACGAGATGGGTAGAGAAGTTGAGGCTAGACACTGAGTGACAATAATGCTACTTCTACTCAACTCACAGAAACAGGTATAAACAAACTGGAGGAACAAATATGTATGAAGAAAACGGAATTATGTTGATTTGAGAAGCTTAATAGAAACCTAAATTGGAAATGGGATTCTGGCTCTAAAAAGAGGAATCTGCAAATAATGAGGTTTGAGACCAGCAGCACAGATAGTTCCATTTCTATCTTTGTTACCGTAAAACCTTGCTTACTCTATTTCAATACTCAGTGCATTTTTTATTATGATAAATAACATACTGGCAAACCTTCCTCCCTACCCCAGACTGGTACATTGTGAGAGCAGGATCTTCTTCTTTTTTTTTTTTTTAAGACTTTATTTATTTAATTAGAGACACACACAGAGAAACAGAGAGAGGGAGGGAGGCAGAGACACAGGCAGAGAGAGAAGCAGGCTCCGTGCAGGGAGCCCAAGGCGGGACTCGATCCCGGGTCCCCAGGATCACACCCCGGGAGGAAGGCGGCGCTAAACCGCTGAGCCACCGGGCTGCCCAGGATCCTTTATTCCTAGGCTAGTTTACAGAAGCTGGGAAGCAGTAAAGCTTAGTGGTTGAGCAGACTCCACAATCAGTTCAATTTTCCACCACTTTATATCCGAGAGAGAACACACATCTTTTTTGACCTACCCGAGAATCCGTGTCGTGAAGGCACGGATTCGTTCACCCACAATAAATGCTTACTTTATGACACTTGCTGTATCTCAATTTCCTTATGTAAAACGGTGCTAATAACAGTAACTACTGTACGGTGCAATCCTAAGGATTAGAAAGGATTCTAAGTGCCAGGTGCTATGACCATCATCATCAGTATTACCCTTCAGTCCCGGGAAGGGGAGCCTGGGGTGACTTTACTAAGAAAATGCGTACACACTGGCTTGCATTTGGTTAAGTATCATGGAACCCGAATACCTAAAAGCATTGTAGGCACTGTCGAATGACGCCTTCAAGGCAGTTTTCCTGTGTTTTTGTTTTCCAAACACTGCTACTCAACGGAGAACTTAAAACAGAGAGATCAGTAAGAAGCTAGGAGCCTACGTGAAACCCAGCACGTGGTCCGAGGTAGAAGTGTCATGTCCTAGGACAGAGCGCAGGCTGGAGGGCAAGGGGAGATGTGGGGCGGCCGACCTGCCACCGAAGGGGCGGTCGACACGCCTCAACCCTGGAAAGCAGACCAGTCTGCCATTGACAAAGTGCAGGTACAGAAAAACAGGGCAGCCCGGGTGGCCCAGCGGTTTAGAAACCAGGGTAGAAAAACAGGAACGATGTGCCAAAGAAGGACACAAGGGTTCCCAGAATAGGTGACTTAGAGGATCCCAGACGACGCTTCCCGTTGATCTATAAATCGTCTGTAACTGGGAACCTGGTGTCTGCCTTTCACCAGGCCACGCAAAGCAGAACAGAAAAAAAGAGGCAAGCTCCGTGGGCGTTAGGCAACTGAGTTAGGCCAGGGAGTCAGTTGCAGAGGGAGCGAGAGCGAGCGACAGGAAGCGCGCATCAGGTGCACCAGGAGCGATAGGAAGCGCGCATCAGCTGCAGGGGGGAGCGATAGGAAGCGCGCATCAGGTGCAGAGGGAGCGATAGGAAGCGCGCATCAGATGCAAGGGGGAGCCATAGGAAGCGCGCAACAGCTGCAGGGGGAGCGATAGGAAGCGCGCATCAGGTGCAGAGGGAGCGATAGGAAGCGCGCAACAGCTGCAGGGGGAGCGATAGGAAGCGCGCATCAGCTGCAGGGGGCAGCTATACGAAGCGCGCATCAGCTGCAGGGGGAGCGATAGGAAGCGCGCAACAGCTGCAGCGGGAGCGATAGGAAGCGCGCATCAGCTGCAGGGGGAGCGATAGGAAGCGCGCAACAGCTGCAGCGGGAGCGATAGGAAGCGCGCATCAGCTGCAGGGGGAGCGATAGGAAGCGCGCATCAGGTGCAGACGGAGCGATAGGAAGCGCGCATCAGGTGCAGAGGGAGCGATAGGAAGCGCGCATCAGCTGCAGGGGGCAGCGATACGAAGCGCGCATCAGCTGCAGGGGGAGCGACAGGAAGCGCGCAACAGCTGCAGAGGGAGCGATAGGAAGCGCGCATCAGCCGCAGCAGGAGCGATAGGAAGCGCGCATCAGCTGCAGGGGGAGCGATAGGAAGCGAGCAGCAGGAGCAGCGATAAGAGGCGCAATTGGGCAGCCCGGGGGGCTCAGAGGTTTAGCACCGCCTTCAGCCCAGGGCCTGATCCTGGAGACCCGGGATCGAGTCCCACGTTGGGATCCCTGCATGGAGCCTGCTTCTCCCTCTGCCTGGGTCTCTGCCTCTCTATCTCTCATGAATAAATAAAATCTTAAAAAAAAAAAAAGTGCGCACCTGCCTGAGTTCAGATTCGGACTGTGCCCCGGGACCCCAACCCGGTTTGCTCCCTCTCACTTGCCAAACTGCAGGGGCGCGCTCACGTCCACGGACGCCCCGGGGTCGAGGGCGTCCGACACGACGGCCACCTCCGTCGGCGCCCCGCCGCGCTCCAGCCGCAGCCCGCCGGGGGCCCGCGCCCCGCCCTCCGCGGCCCGCAGCGCCACCAGCACGCGGTCGCCGGCCGGGTGGGCGAGCGGGTCCAGCGGCCGCACGGTCACGTGGCACGGCAGCCGCGCGCGCAGCCGGCCGAGCGGGCTCACCCGCAGCGCCCACGCCCTCAGGCTCCCGCGCGAGGGGCCTGGCGGGGGCGGGGGCTCGGAGCCCGGCTGCCGCTCGCCTCCGCCTCCGCCGTGCGGCCGGGCCGGGCCGGCTCCGCGCGCCCCAACTCCGAGCGGGGTGAGCCGCAGGCCGCCGAGCCCGCAGCCAGGGCGCCGGGCGAACATGGCGCGCCCCTCTCGCGCTTCTTCAAACCGCCGCCGCCGCAGGCCGGGCCGCCCGGCCGCTGCCCCGCCTCAAGTCGGAAAGGCGGACGTTCGCGATTTGCCGAAGCAAGACTGCTCACTTCCGTCGGCAGTTTAAACCCTCAGCCGCGCACGCCGCCCCCGACAGTAAGTATCCACGCGGACCCCTGGACTCCCTGCCCACGTCCTCCCTTTCGCAAAGGCGCATGGGATTGGTAGTTCTAAAGGGGACACAGGTCGTGGGGCTCCGGGCCGCTTCGAAACCACATATCCCAGGAGGCAACGCGCAGGGCAGAAGGAAGGAGCTACTCAGATATCCAACTGGCCAATGGAAAGCGCGGAAGGAGCACGGTGGGCAGGACTGCGTGGTTTCCATGGCTACCAAGGACGCGACTCCTTTGGACAGGGTAGAGCCTTGGAGTGAGACGCTGGAGGTCCTAATTTACCGAGAAAAACAGGAACCTAAAGGAGGATCAGGACCAAGTTAAGGGGTAAGAAACCTTTTAAAAGGTGAGATCTGGATGCAAACTAGAGTACCCCCAGTGGGTGGTTAGATCTAAACTTCACTAAACTAGTGCTGGATACCCTGGGGTGGAGAATCCCTGGGCAAGAAAATAAGAAACCAGATTGGTAGTTTTTTTTTTTTTTTTTTTTTTTTTTTTTTTTTTTAGTGGAACGCCCTCTTTGATAGCAAGTATAGAAATAGCAATAGAGTCCTTTCTCCTTCCTGATCCTAAGCGATCTTAAACCAGTCATTGGATGTCTCAGCGTTTTAATTTCTTTTTATTAAAATGAGGTCAATAATACTTTCCTTATTTTGCCTCAAAAAGTTTTTGCAAAGATCAAATAAGGTAATGGATGTGAACTCTACGCACAGGCTGCAAAATTGCAGTGTAAATTACTGTATTTTTATTTTAGGGAGAGCATCGATTCTTAGTAACCAAGAAATATCTGAGAGATCAGAACTTGTGTCGACAGAAGCATTGATCTCTTTGGCTACAAATGACGCCCTCCCCCCGTTTTAGGAAAAAAAAAAAAACTAAAATAAGGAAAAAAGAGTCAACACAGTGCAATGGGAAGAGCATGAGACTGCTTATTTTCCTGGCTCTATCATTGGTTTATCTGGGTCACCTGAATCTGCTTCTGTTTTAAGATGAAGAAGGATTGTACTAAATGACTCTTTAAGATCTCTTTTACCTTTTATTATGCAGGCAATTTAATAAAGGAAAAAAAGCCCCACGAGATTTATTTCCTGCTTCCCTGCATCTCTCTCCCTTTCTGTACCCCTTTCTCTTCCTACCACGTATTCCCTATGTTCTTCAGTAAAGACAAACTGCAGTGACATTGAATAAAATGCAAGTGCCGAAACTGAGTGTCTTAAAAAACTGAAGCCCTTGTTGGGGTGCCCAGGGGCGCTCAGTCGGTTTAGCGTCTGACTCTTGGTTTCCCCTTAGATCATCATTCCTGGGCCCTGGGATGAAGCCCCACTTCTACTCCCCACTCATCAGGGAGTCTGCTTAAAGATTCTCTCCCACTGCCCCTCCCCCCTATAAATATATAAATCTTTAAAAACAAACAAACAAACTGAAGCCCATGGCAAAAGTGCAATAAGTGGAATTACTGGGAGGTATAGTGATAGAGAGATGGACTAAAGTACTAATGAACTGGTCTAAAGTCCACATGGGCCCAGGTCACAGGGTTCTCTGCTAGCCATTATCTTTTTTAAAATTCAGTGCTTTCACAAGTTATCCTTTCTTCTTTTCTGTCCTCCTAGTTCTTTCTCCCTCCTTATTCTTCCTCTTAGTGAAGGCTCATGATAGGTGCTAGCTTTTAGGTTCATTGTGTTCCCACTGAATACTAGCTCTGTCCTTGGCTTTGTGTTTCATTTGGCCGTAATTATTCAGACAGATCTTCAAAGTGTCATTTTAATGAAAACCCACGGGGATAATTTTGAAAAAATTTGAAAAACGCATTGGTTTAAGCAAGTTGAGAATGCACTAACATTTGTGTACACATGCCAAATATTTTTAGGTTATATAGGAATACCTAGCAGATCATTTTGTTTCTATGGTAATATTTTGTTTTCTGGAACAAACTAAGTTCATGGAATTGTCAACTGAACCATACTTGTCTTTTTTTTTTTTAATTAATTTTTATTGGTGTTCAATTTACCAACATACAGAAAAACACCCAGTGCTCATCCCGTCAAGTGTCCGCCTCAGTGCCCGTCACCCATTCCCCTCCAACACCCGCCCTCCTCCCCTTCCACCACCCCTAGTTCGTTTCCCAGAGTTAGGAGTCTTTATGTTCTGTCTCCCTTCCTGATATTTCCCAACATTTCTTTTCCCTTCCTTTATATTCCCTTTCACTATTATTTATATTCCCCAAATGAATGAGAACATACACTGTTTGTCCTTCTCCTATTGACTTATTTCACTCAGCATAATACCCTCCAGTTCCATCCACGTTGAAGCAAATGGTGGGTATTTGTCATTTCTAATTGCTGAGTAATATTCCATTGTATACATAAACCACATCTTCTTTATCCATTCATCTTTCTATGGACACCGAGGCTCCTCCCACAGTTTGGCTATTGTGGCGATTGCTGCTAGAAACATCGGGGTGCAGGTGTCCCGACGTTTCATTGCATCTGAATCTTTGGGGTAAATCCCCAGCAGTGCAATTGCTGGGTCGTAGGGCAGGTCTATTTGTAACTCTTTGAGGAACCTCCACACAGTTTTCCAGAGTGGCTGCACCAGTTCACATTCCCACCAACAGTGTAAGAGGGTTCCCTTTTCTCCGCATCCTCTCCAACATTTGTGGTTTCCTGCCTTGTTAATTTTCCCCATTCTCACTGGTGTGAGGTGGTATCTCATTGTGGTTTTGATTTGTATTTCCCTGATGGCAAGTGGTGCAGAGCAATTTCTCATGTGCATGTTGGCCATGTCCGTGTCTTCCTCTGTGAGATTTCATGTCTTTTGCCCATTTCATGATTGGATTGTTTGTTTCTTTGGTGTTGAGTTTAATAAGTTCTTTATAGATTTTGGAAACTAGCCCTTTATCTGATATGTCATTTGCAAATATCTTCTCCCATTCTGTAGGTTGTCTTTTAGTTTTGTTGACTGTATCCTTTGCTGTGCAAAAGCTTCTTATCTTGATGAAGTCCCAATAGTTCATTTTTGCTTTTGTTTCTTTTGCCTTTGTGGATGTATCTTGCAAGAAGTTACTGTGGCCAAGTTCAAAAAGGGTGTTGCCTGTGTTCTCCTCTAGGATTTTGATGGACTCTTGTCTCACATTTAGATCTCTCATCCATTTTGAGTTTATCTTTGTGTATGGTGAAAGAGAGTGGTCCAGTTTCATTCTTCTGCATGTGGATGTCCAATTTTCCCAGCACCATTTATTGAAGAGACTGTCTTTCTTCCAATGGATAGTCTTTCCTCCCTTATCGAATATTAGATGACCATACATTTCAGGGTCCACTTCTGGGTTCTCTATTCTGTTCCATTGATCTATGTGTCTGTTTTTGTGCCAGTACCACACTGTCTTGATGACCACAGCTTTGTAGTACAACCTGAAATCTGGCATTGTGATGCCCCCAGCTATGGTTTTCTTTTTTAAAATTCCCCTGGCTATTCGGGGTCTTTTCTGATTCCACACAAATCTTAAAATAATTTGTTCTAACTCTCTGAAGAAAGTCCATGGTATTTTGATAGGGATTGCATTAAACATGTAAATTGCCCTGGGTAACATTGACATTTTCACAATATTAATTCTGCCAATCCATGAGCATGGAATATTTTTCCATCTCTTTGTGTCTTCCTCAATTTCTTTCAGAAGTGTTCTATAGTTTTTAGGGTATAGATCTTTTACCTCTTTGGTTAGGTTTATTCCTAGGTATCTTATGCTTTTGGGTGCAATTGTAAATGGGATTGACTCCTTAATTTCTCTTTCTTCAGTCTCATTGTTAGTGTATAGAAATGCCATTGATTTCTGGGCATTGATTTTGTATCCTGCCACGCTACCAAATTGCTGTATGAGTTCTAGCAATCTGGGGGTGGAGGCTTTTGGGTTTTCTATGTAGAGTATCATGTCATCGGCGAAGAGGGAGAGTTTGACTTCTTCTTTGCCAGTTTGAATGCCTTTAATGTCTTTTTGTTGTCTGATTGCTGAGGCGAGGACTTCCAGAACTATGTTGAACAGCAGTGGTGAGAGTGGACATCCCTGTCTTGTTCCTGATCTTAGGGGAAAGGCTCCCAGTGCTTCCCCATTGAGAATGATATTTGCTGTGGGCTTTTCGTAAATGGCTTTTAAGATGTCGAGGAAAGTTCCCTCTATCCCAACACTCTGAAGTGTTTGGATCAGGAATGGATGCTGTATTTTGTCAAATGCTTTCTCTGCATCTAATGAGAGTATCATATGGTTCTTGGTTTTTCTCTTGCTGATATGATGAATCACATTGATGGTTTTACGAGTGTTGAACCAGCCTTGTGTCCCGGGGATAAATCCTACTTGGTCATGGTGAATAATTTTCTTAATGTGTTGTTGGATCCTATTGGCTAGTATCTTGTTGAGAATTTTTGCATCCATGTTCATCAGGGATATTGGTCTGTAATTCTCCTTTTTGGTGGGGTCTTTGTCTGGTTTCGGAATTAAGGTGATGCTGGCCTCATAGAACGAATTTGGAAGTACTCCATCTCTTTCTATCTTTCCAAACAGCTTTAGTAGAATAGGTATGATTTCTTCTTTAAACGTTTGATAGAATTCCCCTGGGAAGCCATCTGGCCCTGGGCTCTTGTGTCTTGGGAGGTTTTTGATGACTGCTTCAATTTCCTCCCTGGTTATTGGCCTGTTCAGGTTTTCTATTTCTTCCTGCTCCAGTTTTGGTAGTTTGTGGCTTTCCAGGAATGCGTCCATTTCTTCTAGATTGCCTAATTTATCGGCGTAGAGCTGTTCATAATATGTTTTTAAAATCGTTTGTATTTCCTTGGTGTTGGTAGTGATCTCTCCTTTCTCCTTCATGATTTTATTAATTTGAGTCTTTTCTCTCTTCTTTTTAATAAGGTTGGCTAATGGTTTATCTATCTTATTAATTCTTTCAAAGAACCAACTCCTGGTTTTGTTGATCTGTTCCACAGTTCTTTTGGTCTCAATTTCGTTGAGTTCTGCTCAAATCTTTATTAACTCTCTTCTTCTGCTGGGTGTAGGATCTATTTGCTGTTTTTTCTCTAGATCCTTTAGGTGTAAGGTGAGCTTTTGTATTTGAGTTCTTTCCAGTTTTTGGATGGATGCTTGTATTGCGATGTATTTCCCCCTCAGGACTGCTTTTGCTGTATCCCAAACATTTTGAATGGTTGTATCTTCATTCTCATTAGTTTCCATGAATCTTTTTAATTCTTCCTTAATTTCCTGGTTGACCTTTTCATCTTTCAGCAGGATGGTCCTTAACCTCCACGTGTTTGTGGTCCTTCCATACTTCTTGTTGTGATTAAGTTCTAATTTCAAGGCATTATGGTCTGAGAATATACAGGGGACCATCCCGATCTTTTGGTATCGGTTCAGACCCGATTTGTGACCCAGTATGTGGTCTATTCTGGAGAAAGTTCCATGTGCACTTGAGAAGAATGTGTATTCAGTTGAGTTTGGATGTAAAGTTCTGTAGATATCTGTGAAATCCATCTGGTCCAGTGTATCATTTAAAGCTCTCGTTTCTTTGGAGATGTTGTGCTTAGAAGACCTATCGAGGGTAGAAAGAGCTAGATTGAAGTCACCAAGTATAAGTGTATTATTATCAAAGTATTTCTTGAGTTTGGTTATTAATTGGTTTAAATATTTGGCAGCTCCCACATTCGGGGCATATATATTGAGGATTGTTAAGTACTCTTGTTGGATAGATCCTTTGAGTATGAGATAGTGTCCCTCTTCATCTCTCACTATAGTCTTCGGGGTAAATTTTAATTTATCTGATATAAGGATGGCAACCCCTGCTTTCTTTTGAGGACCATTTGAATGGTAAATGGTTCTCCAACCTTTTATTTTCAGGTTGTAGGTGTCCTTCTGTCTAAAATGAGTCTCTTGTAGACAGCAAATAGATGGGTCCTGCTTTTTTATCCAGTCTGAAACCCTGCGCCTTTTGATGGGGTCATTAAGCCCGTTCACGTTCAGAGTTACTATTGAGAGATATGAGTTTAGTGTCATCATATCTATTCAGTCCTTGTTTTTGTGGATTGTTCCACTGAACTTCTTCTTAAAGGGGAATTTTAAGAGTCGCCCTTAAAATTTCTTGCAGAGCTGGTTTGGAGGTTACATATTCTTTCAGTTCCTGCCTGTCTTGGAAGCTCTTTATCTCTCCTTCCATTTTGAATGAAAGCCTTGCTGGATAAAGTATTCTTGGTTGCATGTTCTTCTCATTTAGGACCCTGAGTATATCCTGCCAGCCCTTTCTGGCCTGCCAGGTCTCTGTGGAGAGGTCTGCTGTTACCCTAATATTCCTCCCCATAAAAGTCAGGGACTTTTTTTCTCTTGCTGCTTTAAGGATCTTCTCCTTATCTTTGGAATTTGCAAGCTTCACTATTAAATGTCGAGGTGTTGAACGGTTTTTGTTGATTTTAGGGGGGGATCTCTCTATTTCCTGGATCTGAATGCCTGTTTCCCTTCCCAGATTCGGAAAGTTTTCAGCTGTGATTTGTTCAAATACATATTCTGGCCCTCTGTCCCTTTCGGCGCCCTCGGGAACCCCAATTAAACGTAGGGTTTTCTTGCTCAGGCTGTCATTTATTTCCCTTAATCTATCCTCATGGTCTTTTAATTGCCTGTCTCTTTTTTCCTCAGTTTCCCTCTTTGCCATCAACTTGTCTTCTATGTCACTCACTCGTTCTTCCACCTCAAGCCTCGTCGTTAGGACTTCTAGCTTGGATTGCATCTCATTTAATTGATTTTTAATTTCTGCCTGATTGGTTCTAAATTCTGCAGTCATGAAGTCTCTTGAGTCCTTTATGGTTTTTTCTAGAGCCACCAGTAGCTGTATAATAGTGCTTCTGAATTGGCTTTCTGACATTGAATTGTAATCCAGATTTTGTAACTCTGTGGGAGAGAGGGCTGTTTCTGATTCTTTTTTTTGAGGTGAGGTTTTCCTTCTAGTCATTTTGCTCAGTGCAGAGTGGCCAAAAACAAGTAGTATTGGGAAAAGGAGAAAAAGAGAGAGAAGGAAAGAAAAGAGAAAAAGAAAAAAGAGAAAGAAGAAAAAAAGGGGGGGGGGAGAGAAGAAAAAGAGAAAGAAAAAGAAAGAAAGGAGAAAAACAAAAGGGGGGTGGGGTGGGGGAAGCAATCAGAAATCAAGAAGAAAGAAAGAAAAAAAAGCACAAAACAAAACAAAAACAAAAACAAAACACGGGGGAGTATCTTCCTATTCTGTATACTTTAAGTCCCTTGACTTCCCTTGGAACTGGTCCGTGTCGCTGGTCTTCTGGGGGAGGGGCCTGCTGTGCTGATTCTCAGGTGTTAGCACTTGGGGGAGCTGCTCTGCCCCTGCCTGGTGCAGGGCTCAGTGGGGGTTGTTCACCCCGTGAGGCCCCGGGAGGAAGCCACAGTGGCGGGGGCAGCTCTGGGACCCTGGAGTCAGCTCCCGCAGTAGCTCCGGGGCTCTCCGTCTGCAGGGCCTGGGGGCTCCGGGGCGGGGCTGCTGATCTGCTCAGTTCCAGGCAGGAGCGTCCTTGCTGTCCTGGGCCCTCCCGGCCTCTGCCTGTCCCGGGGGAGGCCGGATCCTGGGCTGTGTCCCGGCGCCCTGGCTCCGGGGCCTGCGCTGTCGGATTCGTGCTCCCGCCCCGCAGCCCCCTCCGCGGAGCTTCTTCCTACGCCCGAGCCCCTCCGAGCTGTTCCCGGAGCCGCGCAGCCCCCTCCGCGGAGCCGCCGCCCGAGCCCCTCCGAGCTGTTCCCGGAGCTGCGCCGCCCCCTCCGCCCGGAGCTTCTTCCTCCGCCCGAGCCCCCGCCGCTGAGCTGCTCCCGGAGCCCCGCAGCCCCCTCCGCGGAGCCGCCGCCCGAGCCCCTCCGAGCTGCTCCGGGTCCCGCCGAGCGCTGCAGCCCTTAGGGAGCTCGGCGCATCTCCCGGGGCGCAGGTGCCTGTTACTGTCCCAGGGAGCCCGAGGGCATCCCCGCCTTTCTGGGGATCCTGCTCCAATTCCCGGGAGGCCTTTCCGCGGGGAAGGTCGGTGCAGCTCCTGCTCCTCCGGGACGGGGCTCTCCTGTCCTGGGGACACTCGCCCCGGCCTCAGCCCGGCTCCTCGCGGGGCCCCTCCCCCTTGGAGGTCTTTTGTGTCTTTATTTCTTTTTCCCCGTCTTCCTACCTTGATAGAAGCGCGAACTCTTCTCACTGTAGCGTTCCAGCTGGTCTCTCTTTAAATCTCAGGCCGAATTCATATATTTTCAGGATGATTTGAAGGTTTTCTAGGTAATTTGTTGGGGACAGGTGATTTGGAGACCCTACTCTTCTGCTGTCTTGCCCCTCCCTCCTGAACCATACTTGTCTATGTGCAAAATCATTGATTATTTTCAAATAAATTTATTTGAAAGAAATAAATTTTAAATAAAGATAATTGAAACACTACTTTTCTATTTATATGAATTTGAAAATGGAGAAAATGATATAACATAGGATATTAAAAAGTTATTGATACTTTAAAAATACTTTTTTTGGTTACATGACATGTATCAAATCTGTCCACATGTCAATGATGACTAATAAAAATACTGCCTTCCATCTATATGATATTATAGTTTTCAAATCATGTCATCTTATAGTATCCTTATAAAACATTAAGTTTATCTGGGCAAATATTATATTATCCTCACATTATAGATGAAGAAACAAATTCAGAAAGATTAAGATTAAACAATTAAGGTCTGGCCCTCTTCCCACTGTACTGAAAAGGTCCTTGATCCTCCTGACACCTTTGAAGAAAAATGATTATTCACCAAATGAATGGAGAATCATATGTAACTTTTTCCCCTTAAAGCTGACTTGGAAGATATTTTTACATCTTCAGTTAAAAAAAAAAAAAAAACATTCCTGTAGTCGTGAATATATATTGCTGGTGGCAGTGTAAGTTATTACAAATTTTACAGAGTTCAATTCAGCAGTATGCATAAAGCACTTTAAAAATATGTGCAACCATGACCTGGAAATTATACTTTTGGGGATTTAATGTAAGCATAAAATTAGGGATATTAAAAAATAACTTACATTCAAGGAATTTTGTTTATTATAGAATTACTTAGGCAACTTAAATGTCTCAAAATAGTAAGTGTTATATAAATCAGTAAACATCTGGAATATTATGCAGCAATTTAAAAATTATATTTTGAAGACAATTCAATGATAGGGGAACTCTTCCATAAAATAATTGTAAAGGAAAACTCCAATTCTCCTGTGTGTTTCTCCTTTACTCTCACACTACTACCATTATAACACTTATAACACTTATAAGTGTTCTTCTTATAACTTATAAGAAGTTATAAGTATAACTTTAACACTTCTTCTGACGCTTCTGGCTACCACATGTCTGGGGTTTTCTCCACAACAAGCAATTTTCTGAGACACCAGCGGGGTGTTCTGCAGTTTAGCTTAATTCTGACACTATTTACCTGCAAATAGTGTCAGATCCCACAGGTTAAGAGCTCAGTTTCACAAGACTGCTCCCACCCACTTGGGATGCCAATCATTTCATTTTTTGTGTGTTTTCAATAATAAACACATATTACGTTTATAATTTAAACCTTTTAAAAAAGATTTTATTTATTTGTTCATGAGAGACACAGAGAGAGAGAGGCAGAGACATAGGCAGAGGGAGAAGCAGGCTCCCTGCGGGGATGTGGGACTTGATTCCAGGACTCTGGGATCAGGACCTGAGCCAAAGGTAGATGCTCAACCACTGAGCCACCCAGGCATCCCTATAATTTAAACATCTTATTTTTTTTAAATTTTTTTAAATTTTTATTTATTTATGATAGTCACAGAGAGAGAGATATAGAGACAGAGGCAGAGTCACAGGCAGAGGGAGAAGCAGGCTCCATGCACCGGGAGCCCGACGTGGGATTCGATCCTGGGTCTCCAGGATCGCGCCCTGGGCCAAAGGCAGGCGCCAAACTGCTGCGCCACCCAGGGATCCCTAATTTAAACATTTTAAAAGCACTTCTTAAAATATATTGTTTCCTAAGACTAACTCAAATAATGAAATAGATGGAGGATGTCTTCCTATCTAAATGTAAATGCCCATGAAGATTTTACTTTATTTAATAATTGATATTCAATAAATGGACAGCAGAGGGCATGAGAGAGTTTTCAGAAAAATGTAACTTAAAGCATTCTGGAATTCAGTTTAAGTGAGGGAAGCCCAAGGAATTTGGTAACTTTCTCAATTATAAACTTTTACAATCAATCTATCTTATAACTTTTATTCTTGTTATGAAATCTTAATAAATTCAATAATCTAAACTAGTAACTGGCAGTACTAAGATATCGAATGAATATGTAGGTAGCCTCATTTGAAATCTGCGTGCTATTTGTTTCTATGCCCATGAGGTACAAGTAAAAGGTTGTTATTTAATGCAATCAAATTTCCCCACTCTAAACACCTTGAGAAGTTGCCTATGATACACATATTTTCGAGTACTTTGTATGTTAAAGCAATATGTATTTGTGTGTCTGTGTGCATCTAAGATAGTATTTTATTGCAACCAAAGTTTATTCATAATAGAAAAATTTTAAAAGCTAACTTTAGACAAGAGTCTTGCTTATGCTAACGTTTAATTCCATTTTGACAAGTAGTAATAGCCTTTCAATCATCCACATAGTAGTAGCATTGAATAGAAATTCCACTTACATTTCCTATATTTTGCGGCTATGCTGCTCGTGATGTATAGGTTCAGAATTAATATTGTTTCTGATAAATTTCCTTTTTGTCATTAAATATTAATATTTAATATCATTATCTCTAGTATTGCTTTCTGTCTTTATATTTTTAATAATATTTTCATCCTTTTACTTCAAACTTATGAGATTATATTTGGGACTTGTGTCTTGTAAACAGAATACAGCAGGATATATTAAACCCATTTGAGAATCTGTCTCAACAGGTAAATTAATCCACTTACATTTTTGGCTTACTTTTACATTTATATGTATTCTTGCCATCTTGTTTTATGTTTTCTGTTAACCTTGCCTTTTTGCTTTTTGAGGGGAGCGGTCCTCTTTTTCCTCCATTCATTTAGTCTGTAGGTTTTCTTTTTTTTTTTTTTTTTAAGATTTTTATTTATTCGTGAGAGACACAGAGAGAGGCAAAAACATGGGCAGAGAGAGAAGCAGGGTTCCCACAGGGAGCCAGATGTGGGACTTCATCTCAGGACCCAGGGTCACTCCCTAAGCCAAAAGCAGATACTCAACCACCGAGCCACCCAGGTGCCCCGAGAGAGAATCTTAAGCAAGGTCCATGTTCAGTACAGAGTCCTACACGAGGCTCCATTTCACAGCCCTGAGATCATGACCTGAGGTGAAATCGAGAGTTGGTCACTTAACCGCCTGTGCCTACTGTTATAGTTTTTTATATCTTGTGCTCATTTTAGTTTAGCAACATTTACCCATTTATTTGGTCACCTCTTTCCTTCTATCTTTGGTTTTGTTTTTACCAAAGTATATCTTTACATATATTCCATGAGTCTCTGAGTTATTTCTTTAGACTTTGTCTGATAATGTCTTTATTTTGCCCTTACTCTTAAGTAATAAGTTAGTTGACTGTTACTGTCTCTCAGTACTTTGAAGGAGTATAGTTTTTGCTAATGAGAAGCCTAGGTCTTCTATCTGTCTAATTTAGTGCATTTGTAGAGAAACTGCCTTTTCTCTTTGGTTGTTTTTAGAATTTTTTTCCTTTGTTTTGATTGTCTACAGTTTTCACACTTCGTGTAAGTTTAGTTCTTTTTGTTTGCTTTGCTTTGTTTTAAAGTTACTGAGGTATAATTTACACACAGTAAAATTCACCCTTTTTGGGAAAACAGTTCTATGAATTCTGGCAAATGTATACAGTGATGTGACCACCATGACAATCAGGATGTAGAACTTTTTCATCGTTGCCAAAAGTTCCCTCATACCACTAGTCATTTATTCTCCCCTAATGTCCAGCCTCTAGCAAATACCGATCTGTTATCTGAACCTATATTTTTGCGTTTTCCAGAAACTCATATACATGGAATCATATAGTACATAGCCTTTTGACTTAATATAATGTATTTGAGATTCACTCACATTATTGTATGTTATCAATAGTTTATTTGTTTTTATTTCTGAGTTGAATTCCATTGAATGAATATACCATAATCTGTTTATAGATCTATAAGTTGATATTTGAGTTGTTTTCAGTTTGGGGTGAATATTAATAAAGTCAATATAAACATTTGTGTACAGTTTTTGAATAGATATATATCCTCATTTCCTTTGAATAAATACATATGAATGAATGGCTGGGTCATTTGGTAAATGTATGTTTACTTTTTAGGAAGTAAGTAAACTATTTTCCAAAGGAGCTCTACAATTTTACATTCTCACTAGTAATATGTGAGAGTTACAGTTACTCCACCTCCTCCCAACACTTGGTATTGTCACTTTTAATAAAACACTCTAATGTGTGTAGTTGTATCTCATTGTGATTTTTATTTGCATTTCCCTAATTACTAAGAAATGAACATATTTTCACATTCTTATATGGCATTTGTATATCTTAGGTTAAATATAAGTTCAAATCTTTTGCCCATTTTTTAGATTGGTCTGTTTGATATCCTATTTTTAAAAAGAGATTTTATTTATTCTTGAGAGACAGAGAGAGAGAGGCAGAGACATAGGCAGAGGGAGAAGCAGGCTCCCTGCAGGGAGCCAGATGTGGGACTCCATCTCAGGACCCAGATCACTACCTGAGCAAAAGGCAGATGCTCAACCACTGAGCCACCCAGGTGTCCCTGATTTCTTATTAAACCATGAGATTTCTTTATATATTTTCAATACCAGTCTTTTGGCAGATACATTATTTGCACATATTTTCTTCCCATCTGTGACTTTCATTTTCAGTTTTCCAATACTGTCTTCTAAAAAGCAGATCTCTTAGATTTTGAAAAAGTCCAATTGATCTATTTTTTCCTTTTATGATTTGTGGTTTTGTATCCAATCTAAAAATGAACAAACAATCCAATCATGAAATGGGCAAAAGACCTGAACAGAAATTTCACAGAGGAAGACCTAGACATGGCCAACAAGGACATGAGAAAATGCTCTGCATCACTTGCCATCAGGGAAATAAAAATCAAAACCACAATGAGATACCACCTTACACCAGTGAGAGTGGTGAAAATTAACAAGACAGGAAACAACAAATGTTGGAGAGAATGTGGAGAAAGGGGAACCCTCTTGCACTGTCGGTGGGAATGTGAACTGGTGCAGCCACTCTGGAAAACTGTGTGGAGGTTCCTCAAAGAGTTACAAATAGACCTGCCCTACGACCCAGCAATTGCACTGTTGGGGATTTACCCCAAAGATACAGATGCAGTGAAACGCCGGGACACCTGCACCCCGATGTTTATAGCAGCAATGTCCACAATAGCCAAACTGTGGGAGGAGCCTCAGTGTCCATCGAAAGATGAATGGATAAAGAAGATGTGGTTTAAAAAAAAAAAAAAAAAGAAGATGTGGTTTATGTATACAATGGAATATTACTCAGCCATTAGAAACGACAAATACCCACCATTTGCTTCAACATGGATGGAAATGGAGGGTATTATGCTGAGTGAAATAAGTCAATCGGAGGACAAACAGTGTATGGTCTCATTCATTTGGGGAGTGTAGGAAATAGTGAGAGGGAGTAAAGGGGAAAGGAGAAAAAATGAGTGGGAAATATCAGAGAGGGAGACAGAACATGAGAGACTCCTAACTCTGGAAAATGAACAAGGGGTGGTGGAAAGAGAGGTGGACGGGGGGTGGGGGTGACTGGGTGACGGGCACCAGGGGGGCACTTGATGGAATGAGCCCTGGGTGTTATGCTATATGTTGGCAAATTGAACTCCAATAAAAAAAATAAAAAAAAGAAAACCCATCACCCTAGATTTAGACTAAAGGAAATTGGGCAAGATACTTTACCTCTAGCATCACATTCATCTCCTCTATGGGCTACGATATGAATGGGCTGTTCTAAAGATTCAGTGTGTCCCAGATTTAAGAGTCTCTCATGGTTTGTGTCACTCTCTGATTTTTCCCACTCAATTCAGCTCCTTTCCCTAATAATCCCTTTCACTATTTCTTATATTCCAGGAGAAGGGCATTTGATGGACTGAGGACTGGTTGTTACACTATATGTTGACAATTTGAATTTACATAAAACTAAATAAATAAAAAATTTAAAAAATAAAGATTAACAAAAAAATGAACAAACAAAACTTTTTCTAAACCAAGGTTGTGAATATTTTCTCCTATGTTTTCTTCTGAACATTTTTTACTTTTAGATTTTACATTTAGGTATATGCCTCATTTCCAGTTACTTTCTGTAAATGATGTGGGGTATGGTTTGAGGTAAATTCTTCTACATAAGGATGTCTAATTATTCAGCATCATTTGTTGAAAAATATGATCATCTCAATGGATTAAAAAACTGTTTAGCAAAATTAAATACCTAGTCCTGTTAAAAATTCTCTACATACTTGGAATAGGAGGAAACTTCCTTCACCTGGTACAGGCATCTCTGGAAAGTTATACTTGACATCATACTTAACTATAAAAGATTGAATGCTTTCCCCATTAAGATGTGGAACAAAGATAGAATGTTCACTCTTACCACTTTTGTTCTGCATTGTACTGGAGGTTCCACATAGCGTAATAAAACAATAAAAAGAATAAAAGGAATCTACATTGGAAAGGAAGAAGTCAGTTTGTGTTTATTTGCAGATAGCATGTTCAGATAAGTAGAAAATTCGAAGGAATATTGTGCAAAGCTACTTAATAAAAATGTTTCACCAGGTACAAGATACAAGGTCAATAACAAAAACCAATTTTATTTCTAAGGACTAACAATGGTATTTGGAGGTTGAAATTTAAAAATAGTATCATTTATGATAACATACAAAATGTGACATACTTAGGGATAAATTTAAACAAGCATATACAAGACCTATCTTCTAAAAGCCATAAGATATTGCTGAGAGAAACTGAAGATGACCTAAATAGCTAGGGAGAAAAATCATATTCATGAAAGATAAAACTCAACATTAAGATGGCATATCACCCCACACTAATGTATTTATTCATTGTTCAGTCAAAATTGCACAGGCTTTTTTAAAAATAGGAATTGACAAATTGCTTCTAATTCTTTTTTATGGAAATAAAAATACATAGTATAGCCAAAACAATTTTGAAAAGTAACTTTGAGGATTTACAGTATCTCATTTTAAGACTTACTGCAGAACTACGATAATCAATACAATATTGTATGGTATAAGAATAGACATAAATCAATGGGACAGAATAGAGAACATAGAAATAGACCTACACATATTTGGTTAATTGATTTTTGAATTGGTTTTTGAAATATTTGGTTAATTGATTTTTGAAATATTTGGTTAATTGATTTTTGAAAAGGTGCCATAGTCATTCATTGGGAAGAGGATGCTTTTCCTAACAAATGGTGCTGAACAACTAGATATTAATGTGCCCCTCTCCCCAAAGAACATCAACCCTTATTTCACAGCATACACAAGACTTGAAAGAGATAAAAGATGCAAGTAGAAGAGCTAAAACTCTAAAGTTCTAGAAGAAAACATAAGGGAAAATCTTGTGACCTTGAGTTTGGCAAAGATATCTTAAGATACAAAAAAAGTGAACCATAAAAGAAAAATATGATAAATTGGATTTCCTCAAAATTAAAAAAAAAATGCCCTTCAAAAAGACAGTGCTAAGAAAATGAAAAGATTAGGAGAGATTGAGAGAAAATATCTACAAAACAGATTAATAAGGGATTTATATTCCAAATACACAGAGTGCTCACAACATTAATAGGAAGCAAAAGAACCTGATTTTTTTACTGGGCAAACAATAGAAAATAGACACTTCATCTTAGGAGATATATAAGTGACATGTAAGCTCATAAAAATATGTTTAACATTAAGTCCTTATGGAAATGCAAATTAGAACTACAAATTAAAAATTAAAATTAGATGCCACTATACACCTACCAGGATGGCAAAAAATAAAAATACTGACAGTATCAAGTGTACAAGGATATGGATCAGTGGGAACCTTGGTGTCCACTTGTTCCTGGTGTGAATATAAAAGGGTGCAGCCATTTTGGAAAATAATTTGACGGTTTTTATAGAATTTGACATATACTTATCATATGACCCAGTAATTCCATTCCTAGATATTTACCCGAAAAATAAAACCATACATGAAATCCTTCACATGAAGACTTATACTCAAATATTTATAGCAAGTTTATTCATAATAGCCAAACACGAGTAATGAATCAAATGTCTATCAGCAGGTAAATCTGCAAATAAATTGTGATGTATTTGTACAGTGTGATACTACTCAGCAATAAAAGGAATGAAATATTGATGTCCATGGCAATGTGGATGAACCTCAGAAACCTTATGCTAAATTATAGGAGCCAGAAAAATCTATGATTCTATTTATATAAGTTACTGGAAAAAACAAAACTAGATGTTACCAGGTGCCTGGGCTGGCAGGCAGGGGGATAGCCATGGGCACTGAGTGTAAAGGCACCCAAAGGAAACTTGGAGAACAATGGGTTTGTTTGTGGCAGTGATGACACAACTGTCAATGTTTGTAAAATCTCATCAAATTGTATTCTTAAGATTGAGAGTTTTATGACACAAATTGTATTTCCATAAAACTGACTAAAGAACCCCACTTAATTCATCTTTTTCTCTCTTCCTCTTAAATGTTGACACCCAAGTGCAGTGTTATTAGGTAGCATTATGGTATCAGGATGGTTGTCGGCCAGTGGTTGCTGTTTGACCCCGCCGACCTCTCTTGAGATATGCGTTCACCTGGGTCTCACACTTGGCTCTCCTTGTTGGTGTCTTCTGAGAATTTTGCATTCCCATCTGGTTCTCTCAATTGCGTGGGGGCACAGAGCTTCCTGAAGCTGTGTCTTTCATCACAACGTCAAGGGCGCCTGGGATGTAGCACTGTCATCTCTACTTCAGTGTGTCTCCCATGTCACTTTGAACCGTCTTGGGCCTTCCCTGCCTACTGCTTCATTGCATGCAAGGGTAGGATCGGTGATGGTATGGAGCCTTGCCACTTGCCCCACCTCTCTCCTGGGAGAAGAGGCACGTCCTCTCTCTGAGGTTCTTGAATGTCTGAGTTCCACGATTTCGTTTCCTGAACCTTGTCCTGGGCAGACAGAATGCCACAGGGGCCCATGGCAACTCTCCTTGCTCCCTGGCTCAGAGAGAGGTTATGGGTGGGTTTTTTTGTTTTGTTTTGTTTTTTAACTTCCTCTTCCAATGTAAAGTAGGAAAATTGGCTCGGTAAATATTCTTCTAACCCTATAATGAATGTAAGAACCTTTTACTTTTAGAGGAAGGAAAGAAATTGAGTAAGAGATACTGCCCAAGGGAAGGAAGACCGAAGTGGAGATCTGTGTAGGGCCAGGGGAAGCCTGAGAACAGGAAGTAGTTATGCAATGAAAAGAGGAGGCTATGAAATTTCTAGCCATGGCATAAGGAACTTTGCCTACTTATTGTCTAAAGCTGGCCCTGCCCTAAGAGTTGACACATATTCTTTCAAGGACCCAAATACTTTGCAAATACAAATATTTTGCAGCACCCAATATCCTCCAGAGTCTTTCTGTTCCTAGATTAAAACATCTGATAGTGGGCGTTGAAGGTTAGGCTTACCAGGACTCTCACACACGAAATCCTAAGGAAATATTCTGGGACAAATTCATGCTAGAGAAGACCCAACCTAGAGATCCCTAAATTATTTGATCCAGTCACAGGCTGACATCTGTTTATTTGATCCCTGTCAAAATCATTTAAGGCGTATTACACATGAAAGCAAAAGAACCAGACCGTGGTGGGAGGGAGCTAACATTTATTGAGGACTACATGCTGGGGCTGGGCTGAGATTTTGTTCCATTTAATCTTCATAACAACCCTTAAATCATCTTGCAGTTGAGAAGATAGCCACTTAGAGGTTGAATATCTTGTCCAAGGTCACACGGGAAGGGGAGCAATGAGATTCAAGCTTGAATGGAACTTCAAAGTATTCATTTCCATTACCCCATGCTGTCATGCTGGTAGACTAAGTTAAAGCCACTAATCCCAGGCTTAGATGAAATAACGGGAGAAATAAGGGAGATCCGGGGGCTGTTGCAGATGGGAAGCAGCAATAGCTTCATGAAGTTCTTTGCTAAGAAGCCAGACCAATCTAGAATCACAGTTCCTACTGACTAGCATATGGGGAAGAGGAAAGGAGTAAATTGAAAAGCAGGTTTGCAAGGCAATGGCCTAATTTGACAGGACAATTAAACTAGCATTGTAATGTTATGAATGTGCTTTCAGGTATGTTTTTTTTTAAATTTAAGCAAAGTTAACAGTAGAATTTGAAAAACATGCACATTTTTGTAGCATAAGTAAGGAATGGCCTGCAATGTGAAGATTCTAGATTGCACACAAACATATAGAGTCTCTGCTTCACAGACCTTCTGGAAGACAGCTTCAGACCTACTTGAGCGTTCCAAACCTCCCACAGGATTTGGAACTGTTTCTGCTCACTACAAATTATTCGGTAACCATCAAGGGAACTGATAGGGCCTCTCAGGCATCCTTTGAATTTCTGAAGCCTGACTGGACTTGCAGAATGACTGTAAATTATTGCGGATATGAGACCAGTGTTTCTTGCCACACTTTGCGTGCGAAAGCTTTCCTTTGGTTTGTAACTATAGCAACAAGTTCTATAGCCCATTGTTTTGCACAGCTCAGTCTTAACCACCTCCAGCACTGCCTAATAATCACTGCTCTACAAGAATTAAGTTGTCTTTAATTGATTTACATTGTATTGGCCTGCTCTTTGCTAAAGGGGTTGTAGCTTTGCACCTTTGCCATGACAGAAGTCAAATTCCTTTAGCCTGCTATATCCTTGATTCTGCTTTCCGTTACTGGAGGCTAAGCTCAAAGGGCTTTATCAAGGCCATGGCAAGAGTCCTTAGATGGTACATAAGGGTAAGGGATTTGGAGCCAGTGGACATGAATTAGAATAAGTACTGCCCACTTATTGCTGTGTGATCCTGGGTACATCATTTATATTCTCTGACCTTCCATTTCCTTGTCTGTAAAATAGAGATAATAATAATTATGAACATGGCTGTTACAAGAATAAAATGAAATCATATGAAGGAAACTCTGTTTAAACTGTGAAGGGCTATCTACGTGTTGTTATTACTAAGTGCACAGGTGAACCACCACTGGGCAGGAGTTCCCAGCTGCTCATGAGGGCAACCAGGAGCCTATGTTAGAGACGAGAATCGTGTCTGATTCTCTGAAGTCTTTCACGTGGATGGTCCTTCCCATCATGACCCTATATGTTATACCCACTCAGAAATGAGTAATATGGAGCTTATTTTGACGGTGTGGGTTTCTGAGGAAAAGGAAAAAGAATTAGTTTTAAAGAGAAGGTGAATATCTTTCCTTGGGTCTGTGTTTGGGGTTGTCGGGTAGCATGCAAAGGGAGGCAAAAAGACAGTGAAATGAATTGGGAGAAGGACTAGAGCTCTCTTAGCTTCCTTCCCTCCCAAGGAGGGAGCTTATCTGAGAACACTGGTTCTCTGCGATCATGGGCAATGAACATTAGTTACACATGCATATAATTTAAGATTTATTTATTTATTTATTTTTAAGATTTAACTAATACTGTGAACATTTACTTTAAAGGCTAGATATGCACTTGGAGCTTCCTCTCAAGAGTTCTCTTTTATGTCTATATATGTACGTATGTTTTTAACCCACGTTTTACTTTAACCCTTCAGTTATGAGGCAAATTTTATCTGTACTTACTGAAGTAAGTTGGGTTTTTTTTTGTCCCAGATTGTTTTTTTTTTTTTTTGCAAGTTTCTTTTATTTTTTTGAGAGTGTTTTTTTTAATTTTCTTTCTTTCCTTGTTTTTTTAGGAACAGAAAGAAGTTGTGGTTTGATTTGTTAGGTCTTTGAATGACAAAGCTTATCTACCCCCACTTCTTAAAAACAGGACCTGAAGTCTGCATCCATATCTTTAAAAAAATGTTTCAACTCTAACCCCTAACCGTGTCTTTGTATAATAACAATGGGTATTATGTAATCGTACATTAATTAAAGATCTACACATGAATAAATGCAGTGATTGTATCTGTTGCATTTAGGGCTCTGGAGTTGGTAGTATCAGGTGATGATGTTGTTGGATGAAGTGGATCTGCATGTGGGATCCAGTGCCCAATATTCTGAGCCTGTGATATGTGGACCAGGGGCCTTTTAGGAAGGGCTTTCAATGTTGACTTTTAATCTCATCTCTAAAAAAGAATATGCATATAATCAGAGATACACTGACAGGACCAAAAGACACTTGTCATATAACTATATATACCATAATTTTTGTAACCTCATTCTGACATTTTTTTGGTAAGTACAGGAAACTGAAACAAACAAACAAAATAATTGTCCCAAATGTTTCCCTTCGTCCAACAAGTCCAACTCTGAGTTAACTGGAGACATAGTCTCATAACTCACCTATAGCAATGGGCTGCTGTGGGAGGGAGCACGTGATCATGTTTCCAGGGCAGATAGAGGAGCTAACTTATGAAAAAGAATGCTCAGGTTCAGTGTAGGACTATATCATTTTTTACTTTTCATCATACTCTCTATTCTAAGATGAGCAAAACTTGTGCTAGTTTGGTGGCAAGTAATATCAAAAGGCAGCGTGGTTTCCTGCCACATATTTCTTGAAGCAAGCATGGCCCTTTATCTTCAAAAAATCACCATCATTTGTGTATTCTGCCCCATTCTCTGGTGCGTGGACTATTTGGTTTTTGCATGTGCTCCTTGTAACTGTCAAGAAAAATTTCCTTAAGAGTACAAAATCAAAACACAAAATGATGATCACTTCTTTGGCTCTAGAGAAGAGGAAGTAGTGGTTTGTCTTACAACACAAGGCATACTCTGCAATGTTTATTGCTTCATTATTCTTTGTGAAGCTTCCTATTTTGGCTTTATCTTTTAAGCCTGAGACAAAGTGTGAATAATAGAGACGTTCAGTGTTCTTATGGAATAGGACTAAAGCTCATATTTACCTGTCTTTCTCCTTCACTAGCCTTTTGCTTTTCTGTGTTAAACCTCAGTACATGTCCTCTCCCTTCTAGAAAGCCTCATAAAACCATGTCTTCTCTTCTTTGGACTCCTACAGCATGGAGTACTGACTCACAGAACTGCCTCTGCTCAGGTTCTCAGTTTCTAACCTTCCCATCAAGCTGCTGCACTGCAGCATTTGCCGTGGTAATTGTGCCTACTGGAAATGTGCAGTGCATGGTAACCCTGCCTCTGTGGTCCATGCTTTCATAGCACCTGTTTCAGTTATATTTATTTTTACATTTATCTCTGTAATTCTCTGATTAATTTCTATCTTGCTTACCAGTCTGTGAGCACCCCTGAGGCCAGACACCTGGTCTGGTTTTGCTCACCAAAGAATCTATCTCCTGTCCCTAGCAGAGGGATCTGATTCACAGCCACTAAATTGTCTCCTTGCCTTCAAATTCACACCCTTTCCAAAACATTCCTTTCATTGTCACTAACACCTTTACAAGCTCAGATAACTCCTCAATCCAAAAAACCGAACCAAAACAAAAACAAAAACAAAAAACAAAAACAAAGCAAAAAAAGTAATGGCTTCCAATTCCTATAGATTAAAATCTAAATTCCAGGCTACATGCTGCTTTTAAAGGCTTATCTCAATGTTGGTAGGACAACATTGCTTTTTATTTAGGTTTATTTTACCTTACATTGTATGATATAAAGCTAGTTATTCCCTGCCTTGATTTCTCTTTATATTGTAAATTGCTTGGCTCTTTGTAAATTATTGCTCTTCATAAAACAACTCAGTATATATTTGCTTACTTGATTTAGGTATCATGGGAATACACATCTCTAGAATGACTATACTTGATAGCTGGGTTGTTCTTCCTACACTAGGAATTTAGATGTTTTATAAATATTTCCTTGTTTATATCATGTAGATTGAAACTATATTTTATTCTATTTTTTTATTTATAGCTGTCAATCATATTACCTGCAGCATGGTGATATTAATAGGCTTTGCAATCCCACATTAATGGATCCTTGAATATGCATTTAATCTGTTAATTTTGCTATCTATTTAAGCCCTTTCCAACCCGTTATTTAGATTAGTTAGTGTTCTAGGTTTACATTCACTTGAGACTTTTGTATTTGTCCAATTGTATTTTCTAACTTTCCTACTCACTCTCCCTTTCTTTTCTAAAGGGCAAAGTTTGTCTGATAATATCTATCAGAACTCTGTTATAGTGTCTTTTTGTTGCTTCCCTCTGGATAATGTTTTACCTGATTTAAAGTATTTGAAATGTTTTCATGATAATACAGGCTGAAAACTTCCCCAGACTGAGGAATTTGTACAAATTCAGCATAGTGACCTTCTTTTGTTGCCTGGGTAAGCTGCACTGGGCAAGTGCAGTGCCCTAGGTAAAGTGCGGGGCTTTGAGAAGATTGCCTGAAATTAAGTTTTGAAAGTTAATGTCATCCTGATTATAAAAATTCCAAGAGCCTTGAAAAAAAATTTTTAAAGAAATATATGTACTATACTTTGCAAAACTGTGATAGCAGAAAACTGGAAACATTCCACATGTTTATAATTTGGGGATTGTTTGAATAGCCTGTGGCATAGCCACATAAAGGAGTGTTGTGCAGGTGTGCAATGACATGAGGGTTATCTCTGTACAGTATTATAGAGTTCTTTAGGGTATATTATTAAATCTCCGTGTCTGGGTTTTGCTTCAAAATTATGGGGAGAGCAGAGGCGTAAGTAGAAAGGTTTAGATAAAACAAAATTGTTCATGAATTATTATTTGTTGAAGCTAGTTAATGGACACTGGAGGATTGACTATACCATTCTGTTATTTTTGTTTATATTTGAAATATTTCTTAAAGGAAAAGCTAAAATTAACAGGTATGATCTAATGTTCTGAAGGATATATTTTGCTGGGATAGTCATTAACATTTTTCACCCATGAAATGGTTGAACCTACATATTTTAGCTTATAAACACAAACAAATGTAGATATGTAATCAAACCTTTTTAGCTCCTTAAAGATTTAAACAACAAACATGTAATTGGTAAAATTGAAGTATTATGATGCCTTAATAACAACAGATTCTTTTATTTTATTATATTTTTTAAAGATTTTATATATTTATTTGACACAGAGAACAAGAGCACAAGCAGGGGGAGCGGCAGAGGGAGAGAGAGAGAGAGAGAAGCAGGCTCCCTGTAGAACAAGGAGCCTGATGCGGGGCTCAATCCCAGGACCCTGGGATAGTGACCTGAGATGTAGGCAGATGCTTAACCCACTGAGCCACCCAGCTGCCCCACAACAGGTTCTTTTAAAACACTGCTTTATGGCACTGAAAAAAATATACATGTATTAAAGGAGTGGGAATCCAAACGATCTCAGTAGCTATTACTATCACAAAAAGAAAGACAACCAAATGAAGCGAAAGAAAAAAAAAGAAAAAAGACAAAAAAAGAAAAAAAAACAAAGAAAAAGAAAGACAATCAGACATTTAGTGCCTTCTGATGGAAGTACATGCTACCACCTATGAAGTATTTTTGTAGCAAGAATTGGAAAACAAGTGTATGTATAATTTATGTCTGTGGTAGAAAATTAGAGATAGCAGAATGGAAGCCGAAAGTCCACAGGTATTATCATATTTAATTTGTGTATACTTTTTATGAAACAAAAATTAGTTGCTGTGACTCCCATTTTAGAGAGGAAGAAAAGAAACTTAATGAATAAATGGCATGACTATGGCCACCTGACTAATAAATTTAGGAGCCAGAGCCTACCATGCCTTCCAGATTCATATTACAGATCATGCGTTCCCTATTAAAAGAATGAGGATTCCCATCATCAAGGAGCAGCTAATCTGATGAGATAGACATGAGAGATGATACATGTTCAACAGAAGATCTGGACCTTAAATTTATGACAGTTGGAGTTATCTTCTCTGGCAAGAGAAAAGTGCAAGTATACTCTTCTGTTAAGTGCAGATTCACATGTGTCAGAAATCAAAGAGCAAATGATTAAATTGGCATTTTTAAAAAAATGCAATGGAGTCTTCTTACTAGCTCTCTTAGAAGAGCAACTATCCCAATGCCACCAAAATGGGCCAGGAGAGACCTTGCAGGCCAAGACAGGTCCTTTTAGAGGTTGCTCTGGATCCACTTGAATATGTGAGCAAATCAATGGGCAGTACATAAGCTGGCTACGTGACTTGTGCAGTCATACAAGGACCTGCTCTCAGAAGGGCTTGAGCTTGGTTTAATGCTAGTCACCATCTTGATATCCTTAATCTTATTCTTGAGCTTATGTTTTATAAGTGAAGTCTGATAAGATAACTAAGCATGTACATGGCAGCAGATATAGGCGAGGGGCAAGGCAGTATATACAAGCATAGGCCTGAGTTGTGGTCATAGCAGGAATACAGGTATGGAGCAATTAAGCAATCGGGCTAGTGCACAGGTGCATGCCTCAGGCAGTGTTCACCACCATAGGGTGTTGATTTTTAGTTTCCCCCCAAATTTTTGAATTAATTTTGTGTTATATTTTAAGAGTGAAAGTTATATTTATTTACCCAATCAATAAGTAGTAATTGAAGATAACTATAATGCTCAGTAAACAAAATTAGGTTTCTACGCTCATGGAGCTTACATTCTAGTTACGCCACTTTTTTCCAAATAATGCAACAATAGCTTGCTTTTTAAAATTAAGATTATTGGGTCATCTGGGTGGCTCAATTAGTTAAGTATCTGCCTTTGGTCATGTATATTGTGTGATGTATATATCAGGATCCGGTCATGATCCCAGAATCCTGGAATTGTGCCCCATTTTGGGCTCCCTGTTCTTTGGAGAGCCTGCTTCTCCCTCTCCCCATGCCTGCTGTTCCCCATGCCTGCTGTTCCCCCTGCTTATGTGTGCTCCTTCTCTCTCTGTCAAATAAATGAGTAAATAAATAAATACATAAATAAGAATTACTGAGTGTAACAATGGAGAATATCTTTATAACAAAGGAGACTTTATAATAATTTATAGCTAAGTTTACTGATCTGAAATTTCATTGGAGAATAGCTTACTCCAGTTGACTTTTGCTTGCTTTTATTATTTTCTACTAATTTTACTTTATAGTTGAAGATTCCCTAAAGCTGGATATGGTATCATTTTATTTTAGAATTGTGAAAAATGGAAGACAGTACAACAGACACAGAACAAGAAGAGGAAGAGGAAAAAGATGAAAAAGATCAAGAGGACCCCATTTATGCTATAGCACCCACAATTAATATCCAAGATGAGCGGTGTGTTGATTTATCTACGACTCCAGCTTTCATTTGTCTACATGAGGTATGTTTCTCTTTACATATTACTATACTAAGACCTGTCATTATCTACTTAAAAATCAGATGAAGCTAATGTTATTATCAAAATGATTCATTACATGTAACCTGTAGGCAATATACATAGTTTGAAGCATTTTAAAATAAAATAGTCCCCACCTTCTCTTCCAAAGTCTTATACAATCTCGGACTAACACAGTGGTGTAGATTCTGATACTTTTATAGCATAATAAATATTTACATATATATGGTCAATTAAGTACATTCTGTAGGTCAGTAAATGATATAAAAGAGCAAATTTCTTTCATTATTGAATATACTATATTTACGTCCATAAAATGAAGATAAAAGATCTTGACATACAATGATAGAAAAATGTACATTTACCTAACTAAATGTAGCTAGAGCAGTAGAGCACCGAAATATACTGCTTCTTAACTAGCAGAGAAGAAAAAAGGAAATATGATTTTTGTTCTAGTTTTGTCTTGTATAATTTTTTAAAAAGGTGAACATTTAGGAAATGCTCATATATGAGGAGAGTTTCTTTTTAAAATAATAACTGACTACATATGCAACTGTTACCTTATCATGCTTGAGAACTATACTTTAGAAAGTGTTTTAGAGAACATCTGAATTCTGGACTATTTACTTTATGCAAATATAACTGAATAAAATCTCTAAGTAAGTTGATGGTCATAATAAAAATAAGCTTAGGATTGCCTGGATGGCTCAGTCAGTCGAGCACCTCACTTTTGATTTTGGCTCAGATCATGATCTCAGGGTCATGGGATCAAGCCCCTCATTGGGTTACTTTCAGCAGGGAGTCTGCTTGGGATTCTCTCCATTTCCCTCTCTGCCCCTTCCTCTGCTCTCTCTCTCTCAAATAAATAAATCTTTAAAAAAATAAAAATTAAAATAAGCTTAAAAACTCTTAGAACAAAATCAGAGTTTATTCAAAACCAAGAAGCAAAACCAAATCCCCACCCAAATATTTTGTTGGTGTAAAGATTTGAAATAATTGCTGCCACTACTGTGAATTTTTATTTTATATAGAAACAGGATATCAGGAACACAAGATGTCCACTTGTCCTGTTACTGGTGTTGTTAATTTTGATCACTTGATTAAAGTGCTGACTTTCACAATGTTTCTCCTTTGTAAAATTATTTTTCTGTCTGAAATTAATCAGGACCTATGAGGAGATTCTCTGAGACTGAGATTAAATATCCTATTCCTCCTAAAATTTTCACCTACTAGGTTTACATCTCTTGATGATACTTGCCCAAATCAATTTTTATTACTATGGTTGCCAAATGATGATTGTCTAATTCCATTATTCAATCTTCATTTATTAGTTGGCTTCTGCAAGGCAGAACTTTCTCTTCTTTTATTTCTATCTACCTTTTTCCTATGTATCTATCTATCTAGACCTATAAGTTCTTATTCCATTCAGTGAGTCATAATCCATGACTGTCATTTTTTGTTTTGATGTTTCAATTTTCCCTGATTTTGCCATTGTAAATCTCTTCAAGAGGACTCACTTGTCCTTTTTACATGACTCTATGATTCTTTGTGTAATTCTTTAATTTCTGTCATAAGAATGTGTTCCAGATTCATCTTGCATTTTCTTTGCTCCAGCCTTGGAATTCTCAAAGTTTCTCAAAGGATCCCTGGTTCCTTTTAGTGGAGAATGATATATTTGCAAACTTAGATCTCAGTGCTGGGTATGCTGGTAGCTACTGGTCTGTCACTGCTTCTAAGTCCTCTCAGAAGACAGAGCTAGGCAACAGATGCATGAATATATTTACCCACAAGTTTATAGCTATTTCTTTATCTATATTTATATCCTTAAAACCATGAATTCACATCTCTAGTCTTAATATTTTTAAGGACTCTCTGTTTCTGCTAAAATCCATCATATATCTAACTTTTTGCAATAGAATTTCTATTTTTATACCACTACCCTTAACAATTCTATCAAATAAAAAATAAGGCTATACTGGAATTCATTTCTACTAAAGGTTATGCTAATAATAAAAACTATAGTCAAGTTTTTTAAGGCACAGATAATGAAGCATGGAAGGTTTGTCTTGTAAAGTCAAAGGAGCTCTTAGGACAACTTCTGCATACTGATGTTCAGTGTAACAATTTATTAAATATCTCAAGAATCTCTCAATACACATGTATGCATAAATTATAGTTATTAAACATTGGGGATGACTAGCCCCTGATAAGGTTGATACCTTAGACTAGTGTCAAAGAACTGTCTTATCTACACTTCTGAGTAGCGTAAAATTACATTACTAATTAAATCAGTAATTTCACTGCATGACAGCTGTTCCTCAAGACAGCAAAATCTTGCAGAATGATTATCAGCATCAAATAACTTTATTTCCATAAGAAACACCACTGAAATTGCTCCTGTTGGCATCTATAGCTTTATTTGCTAATTCTTTCAGCATTTGTCTAAGATTTATGAGTCGTAACAAAATTTTTGACCTACTTTATATGAGCTTCCCTCCTTTGCTTATCTAAACAGAAGCTGTATCTGCAGAATAGCAAGAGTTCAGATGGCAACTGAAAGAAAGCAGTCAGAAATCCACTTTCAAAAGTCCAGATGCTTGGCATCACATTGAAAGAACCAGAAGCTGCTTACAGCATGTATTATTATTAATGCTAGTCACACAATTGGCCCACATTACCAAAATACAAATGGCACGGTCTCATTTAACATTGCATGCAGGGTATCCCTGGGTGGCTCAGCGGTTTAGCGCCTGCCTTTGACCCAGGGCGCGATCCTGGAGTCCAGGGATCGAATTCCAGTCGGGCTCCCGGCATGGAGCCTGCTTCTCTCTCCTCCTGTGTCTCTGCCTCTCTCTGTCTCTCTGTGTCTATCATAAATAAATAAATCTTAAAAAACAAAAACAAAAAAAACATTGCCTGCAGAGGGCAGCCCCGGTGGCGCAGTGGTTTAGCACTGCCTGCACACCCGGGGTATGATCCTGAGGAACTGGGACCGAGTGGAACCGGGATCGAGTCCCGCATCGAGCTTCCTGCATGGAGCCTGCTTCTCCCTCTGCCTCTCTCTCTCTCTCTCTTTCTGTGTGTGTGTGTGTGTGTGTGTGTGTGTGTGTGTGTGTGTGTCTAGGAATAAATAAATAAGTAAAAAAATCTTAAAAAAAAAAAAAACATTGCCTGCAGAATATGCTCAGTATGGTATTCATAGCACTGTGTGATTTGGGCCCAAACCACGTGTGCAAGCTAATAATTCACTTAGATTCTCCTGATCTTCTGTTTATGGTGCACTCCATCACAGGGACTCTCCCACACTCAGAAGCCTAGGGAACTGGCACATATTCACAAACTATGATGCAAGATTATGGCTGTCCAGAAATACTTCTAGTCACATTGCCTCCTGAAAGACTGTGCTATTCACACCCAAAGAAATCAAATCAAATACCTGTATAGGCCATACTTTGTAACCCCTGCATCTGTTCCTAATCTTTTAGAGTCTGGCTTAATTCCCATGCCCTTAGAGAAATTTTGCCAATGTTCCCTACAACCTCTCAACTGTTGGAGCATTTGTAGGCTCCACCCGTCACATGTTACTAGGTCATTAACAGATATTTATGGAATATCTTCTCCTCATATAATATTTTGCATGGAAAATTTAGAATTCCCCACTGACACTGGGACTATATAAATCAGTAAGACCTAACAGGGCAGGAACTACACTGTGTTGATTCACACTGGGATGAATGTTCCAAGTGGTACTTAGGAACTAAGCCACATGGCTTCCAGCAATAGACTGTATGGATTAATGCTGCACGTCTGCTCCCCAACTCTACCATCACTGTCCACCTGTGAGGCCTGACGCTCAGGCCTGAGGCTAGATTTTTATTGTCTTATTGAAAACTTGTTGGTGTTCTATTTTATTTTTTTTTAAATTTTTTTGTTATCAAAAAAAATTTTTTGTTATCATATAACATATATACAGTGGTGCTTACAAATACTCAGTGTACAGTTGAGTGAATGTTCACATAGTCCTATAACCCAACACATTCAGAACCAAATTCATCATTCTTCTCCCAATCCTAATTCTTCTCTTTGTCAGTTTGAGAGTTAAATATCTTCTTCCAATATCTCTTAAATTTATCTGTTTTCCACTCCTGCCATATATTCCCACTCAGATCAAAATATGTTTCCTGCAACCCGGGGTGTCCCTTGAGACCCTTCCTAGTCATTGCTACCACCAAAGTTAACCACTATTCTGATTTATCACTACCCATTAGTTTTGCGTCTTCTTAGATATCACAGACATGGAATCACATAGTCTGTGCTTTTTTGTGCCTGGCTTCTTTTGCTCCCATTACGTCTTTGAAATTGATCATAGCATTGAGTGTGGCAGTAGTTCATTCTTTTTTACTGCTATATAGTGTTCTTATTTGTAAATATGCCATAATGTGCTTATCCTTCCTATTCTGTTTAGAGATTGGGGTTGTTTCCTGTTTTGGATGATTATGAATAAAGTTCTATGATCATTCTTATGCATGCCTTATACTTATGAATTCATTTCTTTTGGGTGTATACCTAAGAGTGGGGTTACTAGGTCATAGTCTGGGTTTATATTCAGCTTTAGTAGATAACTTCAAGTAGCTTTCCAAAAAGATTATACCAACAACACACTCTATGGGCCATACATAACTCTTGTTGTCCAATACAGTGGCAAGTGTTATTTTATTTGTATCTTATACAGCACCTGGCTCAAGACCTTGCACAGAGACAAGCAGTAAATATTTAGCATAAAAAATCATTTTTTCAACAAATAGTTTGCGTATGTCTCTGTTCAAAGCATCATACTAGCTGCTGTTTGTACATCCAGGATTAACATAAGTTATAGCTTTCATGGTATTCCCCAAGTTAGGGTTTCTATTTCTGTCTGTACATAGTTATGTAAAGTACCACTGATTTGTAAGTGTGACGTCAGGTGTCAAAAGTCAGTGTGTCAGATGTTGAAGTTTTCCAAGACTTGGAAGCCATAAAGCCATTCTTGTTTTTAATGCCAAGAGTCAAAGTCAAAACATGAAATTAAGTTGCCTTTTTGGCTTTTTGTTTTTCAACAAGAACCTTCCTTCTCTTCATTTCCTGAAAATAATTCTTGTGCCAAGCATAGCTAAGTCTTTGACCTGTAAAGAGAAAAGGTAGCACAAGAACATTTGGAGGTATGAGGGGCCAATGTGAACACTGGAGGGAAACACTAAGGAAGTAGGAATGTATGTCAATATAGAATACGAAATTCTGTAAAAGCAGAGTGTGGGGGTGTTCAAGTATTGTGGGTGAGTAGATGAAGAGGGACTAAGCTTGCTGATATGTGACCTTTTAACTGAAACAAGACTATCAACAGTTGGACTTCTTACAAAATATGTAATAAATATATTCATGTCCAAGTTTTAGTTGCATGTCAGATTTGGAATCAATTGAGATATCAAGAAGTTTTTGAAGAATAATGGGAAACTTTAGATCTTAATCCATTTAACAGATATTAATTCAATGCCCACTATGTGCCAAACTCTATGCTAGGAGATATTTATTATAGTTATTATTAAAGTCACTAAAATCAAATTTATCCCCCCAGCTCCTTCTTTGTTTTGAGTGCCTCCTGTATGCTTGCATAGTGCCAGACAGCATAGGCATTCATAGGCATAAAGCATATAAAAAGTTACTATTATATAGAAGCTTAATTTGGGGAAAAGAAACTTGAAATATTAAATATCAACAAAAGGCAACATATAATTGTGGACCTGGAATGTACAATCAAAGTTATCAGAATTGAGTGGAAGAAACAATGACTGGGAATGGGATGATCTGGAAAAAGCTTTTTGGAGGAGTAGGACACAAGAGGGTCTATTTCAGCCATATTCACTATGTCTACTATGAACCTATTTCTCTGTCCTTAAGCTTTGACCATACCCATACATGCATGTACTGGGAATATTTTTGCCAGATGATCCTAAAGTACCGCAAGCTAAACATGATCAGAACTAAATTCATTATTCTTCTCCTAAACTTAATGTTTGTCCTGTATTCTATCTCTTAAATACCTATTGAATTTGTCTCTGTTCCATTCCTGCCATATTACCAATTAGAATGCCATTTTGGTATCAAGATAAGATGTAAGGAGAGACTGAACCATGGCAGTGGCAATAGGAAAAGGGATAGAATACATATAGGAGAGATATTAAGGAAATAGAAAACACTGGACTTAGCATCTGAATGGACAGAGAGGAGGGGAGTGAGGAAGAGAAAAGAGTGTGAACTGATGCATGGATTTCTGATTTGGGAAAGTGGCCAGATTATGGTATCCTAATCCCATTCTCTGGGACAGAGAATCCAGAAGAAGTATCAGGTCTGAGAGGAATGCCCAATATGTGGATCTTGAGTTTCCCAGAGATGTCCTTGGGCTGGATATATAGACATAAAAGGTTCTCACCGGTATTCAGATTGCTTTCTGAAAGGATTGCAAGTTGGTTTTATCTATATTTAACAGCACCTTCTACCACTGTGTGTTTATAAAAAGATGTTGCCATCATTTACTTAATTTCTTACTTTTACTGGGATATCCACATATTCAAAAGATACTTTCTTATTCTTTACACATATCATTCTCCTAAGGCTGGTAACAGATTAAATAATTTTAGGAATTTTTAATACAAATTTTTGATTAGTTACTGAAAATATTGGTGATTTTCTGGTGCTACAAAAGCTTCCTTAATTTTCTAGGTTTGACCTCCTCTAGGTACTAATAAATTTCTTGGGTTAATCTGTAATGAAACTTAAAATCTTTTTCAAGAATGACAATTATTTCTATTTCTTTCATACCTGAATTAGTCAAGTAACTGGTTACAAAGATGAACATTTAAGATCCTCATCCTCAAGGATCTTACAGTCTATGTAGTTTTAAGCCTGTAATTTGATTCCCATAGCAATTCCATAAGGAATAGGAATTTTAAGATACTATTTTTATCTTAAAGTTCTGAAAGGTTGAGACTTGCCCTGAGCTGGGCAGGTGCTGAGCCAGGCAAGGAACCCTGGCTCCTCCCTTAGTGCACATTTCATCTGTCATTTCTTCACTTGACATTGATACATTTAAACACTACTATTTTAGGATTTTAACAAACTGACTTTATAAGTAAACTGTGTATTAAAAGAAAAGCAATAAAGATAAATATTTAATATTCTATTAAAATATTTCTCCTTAACTTCCCGATCCTTTTCTTAGTTATCACACTTCATTAATATGCTATATGTAGAGGACATGCATTAAAAAAAACTATTAAATCTCTTCTTAAAATCTTTCTACAAGTGTTGCTATTGTTGGCCTGTTTTCACTTGTCCTTTTAGACATCAGCCAGCATTGTGGGAATAATTTTTCAGGATATATTTTTGGCTGTCAAGAAACTTTAAACAGACTGATAATTTGTTAAACAATACAGATAGGTTCCATGTTTCCCATTAAGTTATTTATTTTTGGTGTTTTCCTCTTTTTTAACTCTGACAGTAAGGTGGAAATTTAAAAATCTCTCCAGTATGGAGAAAGACTTTGGGACATGCTTGCAGTGCACTTAAACATTGGTGGCATTGACATGGCTAATATTTATTTACAAAGATTAAAGGTTTATATTAGGAATATAAGAATACAAGCCATATTCCACTTTGCAAAGTAGATTAGCGCCCCTAAATTCAATCAGTAAAATCATATACTGCAGAGGAGTCCAGGGGAAGAGAAAAGAAAGTTCCATGTTAGGGTATCCTTATATTTGGCACTTTTAAAATGGAAAACATGAAGATTGATTCTGTCCAGGAATCCAGGGTGTTGTCGGAAAAACTCTGCTATCTGAACATATGATCAGTGGCAAGTGGGAGTCAGAAGAGACTTGAAAATCAAGGACAGAGAGAGTTCCTCTGTTTCTATCTGAGATTATCTTCCTTTAATCATTCTGAAATCTTTACTGAGCATTGAGCACAAGCTAGGCTCAGGGCTAGGAACCAGAAGGCAATGCCATAGTGACCCCATATCCCCAAGCATCTCATCTGTCCCTTGCTCAGTGTGGTTAATTGTCCTTAATTTCTCTTTCTCTTTTTTGATTATTTTATAGATATAATGAGGAGCTAGTTTGTGTATATGCATGTGCCTGTGTTATTTTTCACTATATGTTTAATAAAATTTTAATTACTCCTGTACTTTTCATTGATTCTTTAGATAAACTGTTATAGCAAGTTGATTAAATATTAAAAATAATAATCTAAAGGGGTGCCTGGGTGGCTCAGTCAGTTAAGCCTCTGCTTCTTGATCTCAGGGTTGTGAGTTCAAGCCCCATGTTGAGCTCCACACTGAGCATGGAGCCTACTTAAAAAAAAAAAATCCTAAATTCAGATGCTTTTTTTTTTTTTATTGTCACTGTGAACAGATGTTGCTCTTAAAAATAAGGATTAGGAAGAAATACTTAATAGTATTATTTTTTCCTTTGAGAAAGTTCTTGAGAGTGAAAGTAAGTTGACTTTTGAAAGCTTGTGGCTCTCAGTAGAGAACATCCATTTTGTGAAAAAGTACCTTCAGTAACCCAAGAACTATTTGAATATATATTGACCTTGAGCAACACAGGGCTTATGGGTGCCAATCTCCCTGCACAGTTGAAAGTCCACACATAACTTTTGACCCTTCCCAACAGAACTTAACTACTAATAGCCTACTCTTGGCCATACTAATGATATAAATAGTCGATGAACATATTTCACATGTTATATGTATTATACACTATATTATTACAATATAGTAAGCTAGAGAAAAAGAATGATATTAATAAAATCATAAAGGAAGAAAAAATACATTTATAGTACTGTATTGTGTCTATCGGGGAAAAAAATCCATGTGTAAGTGGATCCACGCAGTTCAAACTGGTGTTGTTCCTTCCATATTGTATGATGTAACAGGATTTCTTTCCATTTTAAGACTGAATAATATTCCATTGTGTGTATACACCACATTTTGTTCATCCATTCTTCTGTCTATGGACACTTGGGTGATTTCCACCTGTTGGCTACTTTGAATAATGTTGCCATGAACAGAGTATACAAATATCTCTTCAAGATCCTCACTTTCAATTCTTTTGAGTATATATCCGTAAGTAGAATGGCCATATTGTGAATTTGCATATTCTGACATTTCACTGTTATTGCTGAAGTGCTCTCCATAGAGGCTGTAATAATTTATGTTCCCAGGGACAATAAATGAATGTGACTTTACTCCTACCAGCACTGTGCGCTGTCTAACTTTTTGACCTTTGTCACTCTGCTGAAAGGAAAATGTTATCTCATCATAGTTTTCTTTTTTTTTTTTAAGATTTTATTTATTTACTCATGAGAGACAGAGAGAGAGAGAGGCAGAGATATAGGCAGAGGGAGAAGCAGGCTCCCCTCGGGGATGTGGGGCTTAATCCCGGAGACTCCAGGATCACTCCCTGGGCCAAAGGCAGGTGCTTAACTGCTGGGCCACCCAGGAGTCCCTCATCATAGTTTTGGTTTACAGTTACCTTCAAATGCATGGAGCAGAGCTTCTTTTCATATGTTTATAGACAAAATGTCCTGTATAGGAAGGCAAACAGATTAAGAGATAGATGTTGAAATGATAGTAGAAATGATAGTCTGTTACTCACAGTTCTGAAGGAAAAGGGGCATGCCTTGCCATGATGAGCAACCTGAAGAAGCACTGGGAACTCAGGAGGTAGAGAGGGAGAGGGAGGGACTGGGCAAGAGCCTTTATTGTGACTTTCTTGGGAAGGAATGAGTGAAGCAGGATAGGACAGGCTTGGGATTGGTGAGTAGGATTAAGTTCAGTGAGCTCTGGGGCATAGGGACTGTCCCTGGTTATTTGGTACTTGGCTCTGGGGTGATGGGGGTAAGTGTAGTGGCCTGACTGTGACAGCCTAATAAGGAGAGAGTTGAGAGCATGGACTCTGGAATGGTTGGTTTGCATTTGAGAAGTGTACCTCCAGGAGGAAGACTCCTATCAAGGCTGGGAAGGGGGAGGATGAGGGAGGCAGGAGGCTAAGGCGACGTGACTCAGGTACCTTATCAGGTTGTCTAGAATAAGGTGTATCTGGCCAGCATAGGCATATAGAGTAGACGTTAAAGCATCAGCTTCAGGAAACCCTTATGGTTAATACAAAGACCCATTTGTACTTCTTTTTGTACGAGTTCTGTTCACATCCTTTTTTCCATTTTTCTATTGTGTAGTTTTTTTTTCTTATAGATCTATAGAAATTCCTTATACATTTAGGAAAGTAGGCCTTTGTGTATAATATGCATTGCAAAAGTCTCTCAGTTTGTTGGATTTCTTTTGAGTTTCCTTAAGGTGGTTTTCTTTATGTGGAAATTCGTTTTTTTATTGTGCTTTTCTTTTATGGCTTCAGATTCTGTGTCATACTGTAAGAAGACCTTTGTTACTCTGAGATCATAAATTTGTTTCCTGTATTTTCTCCTAGTACATTGATAGTTCGAGTCATCGTATTTTAACCTTTGTCACATCCAGCATTTATGTTGACGTAAGGGCAAACAGAAAGGAAATGCCAGCAGCAAGCTTAGAACCTAATGCCAAGTCCAATATCTTCTGAGGCAAAAGTTCTTTACTGTATTCCCAGTCCATGCATACCCAACAGGGGGCAAACAGGGACACCAGGGTGCATCCGAGATATGAAGTAAGGGGTGCAAGGCTTACCTGCCATCAAGCTTCAGATTAAAAAGACAGATTTTGCTGTCTACAAAAGACTATATCTGAGCATGGACAGGCTCAAAATATCTTAAATCTTAATGGCTTGGGAAGAAAATCTCTGATCGGCCAGAGCAGAGTAGTGAACAGTACATTTCTCAGCGTATTATCCCTTCATGGGTACCTCAGTGTCTACCATGGTGGTTTTCACTCTGTTTTTAAACCGCTTTCATCACCTTTTTCCAGTAGAAATCTTACACAGCACCCCAGTCTGTAAACAGATGTGGGTGTGGTGGGTGCAGAGGTGAAGCATACAGAGTGGAAGGTGCCCTGTGCCCTCTCCTTCACATCTCCTGTCTCCATCAGCACCACCATGGGGGTGGAGGGAGCCCCATGCTCTGTACAGATAGTTTGTGAGCCCAATAAAACTGAACTCTCTCTCTCACCTTAAAATCCATCTCAGCACAGCCAAAAGGAAACACAGATCTGCCTCCAGAAAGCCTTGGAAAGCAGTTTGATTACATGACTGTTCCTTCAGGAACAGAGGATGGAGTTCCACAGCACATCATGCAGCAAAACTCCCTAAAATTCACAGCAGATGCCTCTCCCACACGCCTTTTAGCACCTCTTTAAACACTCTTCCAGAAACCGTTTTCCTGTCCCCGAGCTGTTTTTCCCCCCTCTGTATCTCTACCCATCCTCTCCTTGACATCTTTGGCTTTTTCATTATTTTGTAAGACAGTCTTCAGAGTTCCTTCCAATTTTCCTTCCCACCCAGGATCCCACTATCACCTCACGGACCCAGACACAGAGCCGAGCAATCCGTGAGTAGTTGGCAGGGCAGATAGTAGGTACTTTGACTTGACATTTTCCTTCTCTTAGGTTTTCTTGCCTGAGATTGTCACACCTCTTTGACCTAACAGGCAAATCCCTTTACAGTCTCTCTTTTTGGTACTGTCCCTGGACAGAGACCCCAGGCTCCAGCCAAATTAGACACAATATTGTTTTCCTAACTAGTGCCCCATTTGCCACCCGCCGATGCCTTTGCTCCTCCTATACCCATCTCAGAAGTGCTCTCCTTCACATTTCTGAGCTTCAGTGCTCTACTCATTGTTTAAAGACAGCTCAAATCCTCCCTTTTTCTTGAAGCATTCCACTTCCTGACAAAGTGAGATCCCTGTTTGTTTTTTTAAAAAATATTTATTGTTGTTTTTTTTTTAAAAAAAGATTTTATTTATTTATTCATGAGAGACACAGAGACAGAGACATAGGCCAAGGGAGAAGCAGGCTCCATGCAGGGAGCCCCATGTGGGACTCAATCCAGGACCCCAGGATTACGCCCTGGGCCGAAGGCAGGTGCTCATCCACTGAGCCACCCAGGTGCCCTGAGATCCCTGTTTCTACTATCAATTCCCTGCATGGTGTTTGTACCTTATGCCATTTACTATTTTCTCTCCTGTTTTTTAAACTAAATTTTGGTAGCTTTAGGAACTTTGAAAGCAGGAAGCCTATGCTATTCGTCTTGATATTCCCTGGAAACTCTTTGTTTAGCTTATCATTGTGTGTGTAGCCATGCCATTTTCAAAAGAATGAACCAACATTGTAATTAGGAAAGCCTTCCACCAAAAAAAAAAAAAAAAATCACACTCCTGAATCACCATTTTACAAAGCCAACTCAAAGAGGGGGACATTTCTTCCAAGTTTCTGAATGTGTTTAACCACATCAAGTCCACTTAAAAGTCTAAGTTAGAAAGATCATACCAAGTTAGAATGATCATGCATCTATTATAGTTTTATTTTCGCTGGCTGAGCCCCCGAAGGGATATGCAGTGGGGAGGCAATGATTTTTTTTTCAAATATATTTGAAAACAAAACCTCTTCTTCAAGTGAAACTTAAGGTGAAGCCCCAAAATATAGAATGAAAGCAGAACTATATTCTAGGTGAACAGCGTTTCACGCATCACACACTCTCCTGGTTCTTCCGACCCGCTTCCATGGACATTCACAGAATAGTCTATGGAACCTTCGCCACCCTAGCAGTTCTGCACGTTAAACGCCAACTCCATGCTCATCAGACAAGCATCAGTCTTCTTGTCTATTTTGCATAGCTACCCGTGGTACCCGTGGCCTCTCTAGATGTGCAATCATTGACTTGATCAGATGAAGACAAAATTTTTACCTGAATATAAGAATTAAAAAGTCGCCGTTGCTAACACCATTCATTTATAAGTGATGTTTACATTTTTGAATAATTATTTTATATAACAAACAAAAAATAAAGATTTTGGCATTTACATGATAAATGTTTTGGCTTCTAAAGAACTTACAAAGTGCTTTGCACTTAAGCAGAAGGTTTTCATCAGTGAATTGTGCCACGTAACCATGGAAGTAAAATAGTGTTTGGAGAGCATAGAACACTTGTTTGGCCTTTTCTGTCAGAGTTGTTATAAATTCTGACTTAGCTGCAGGAAGAAAATAATTTTTAACTACTAGGTTAAGTAGGGACATTAAAACACTTGAAAATGTATTAATCTTTAAAATATCTCCTGTCCGCAGAATATTATGTAATTTGTTTTGCAAAATACAAAAATATAGGCCTCACCTTAAATTGAGATTTTATTGGAATCATTTTCCACTTTCTTTTTTTTTTTTTTTTAATTTTTATTTACTTATGATAGTCACAGAGAGAGAGAGAGAGGCAGAGACACAGGCAGAGGGAGAAGCTGGCTCCATGCACCAGGAGCCTGATGTGGGATTCGATCCCCGGTCTCCAGGATCGCGCCCTGGGCCAAAGGCAGGCGCCAAACCGCTGCGCCACCCAGGGATCCCCATTTTCCACTTTCAAAATTCACGCAGAGGGCAGCCCAGGTGGCTCAGCGGTTTAGCGCCACCTGCAGCCCAGGTCGTGACCCCGGGGTCACAGGATCAAGGCCCACGTCAGGCAGAGCCTGCTTCTCCCTCTGCCTGTGTCTCTGCCTCTCTCTCTCCCTCTCTCTCTCTGTGTCTCTCATGAATAAATAAATAAAATCTTAAAAAAAATTCACGCAGAAAACCCATGGAGGGGTAATACTGAGATTTGCTTCTGTGTGCACTTTATCATGGAATCATCATAAACTATCTTTCATAGAAAATTAGCCCATTTCATGAGAAATATACCCAGAAAGCCAGGAAAGCTGAAAGTGGGTAACGGTCCACACATCATGAACAATTTGCAGGGAACAGAGGTTCGTATGTTTGTTTTTCAGGGGAGACTTTAATGAGTGTAAAACATTACCTCCCTATTGCAGCATTAATCACAGCAGAGAGAACATTGGAAATGCCCCAAGGGAAGTGTCCAGCACATGACTGGCACTCAGCAAGTGACAGCTGCTTGTCATTATTACTATTCAGAAGCAAGAATCTCTAAATAAAATTAAAACAGGCGACTTAATTAACTGGAAAAAAATGTGATACTACCGTTACTGAATGAACATAAATGTAAGCAAGTAGTTTTGCGAACCTTTCTTTGATAAACTTTCAAAACGTAAGCACGAACTATTTGATTTGATTCTTACAGAAGATGAGAAAGCCAGTTTCCAGAGGCAGAAACTGAACAAATTTTAGATTCTATATGGTCCCAAATAAGCTGAACCTTTGTATGAGGTCTTTTGTAATAGAGAACCAATTCATCTTAAATAGTATCATCCTTACTTACTTAAGAAAACCTTGAATGCTAGAGATTAAACTCAGATTTTGAGAGTTTTTATAGTTATTTGGAAAAGATCATATCCAAAATACTCTGATAAGCATATAGCATCATGTTATACACATATTTGGCAAATGATACATATTCATATTGAAATATAAATATAAGTGTAATATCAGCTATTTTAAAAGACTAAGACAAAAAGGCTATTTATGGCCTTTATTTATGGTCTTATTTAGACAAAAAGGCTAAATATGATTTTTGGAGGTGGAATTTCAAAAGAAGAGTTTATATCCTCAGAAGTGTAGTGTAAGTTTCCTTCTGAAAATCACTAATAAAATAATACAGATCTTTTTGAGATACTGTGTTGTGTCTAAGAAGATGCTGATCACGAGTTAGCTAGATCATGGTTTTAATTATGGTTTACCTCTGGGACTTTAGGTAAGCAAAATTGCAGAGGCAGAATTAAATATGGACATGGCAACAGTAGGCTGCTGACCTGACAGAGAGGTCGTCAAGGAGAAGAAGGAGCAAAGTAGAAGGAGCCATGCTATGGGGTTGTGGAGGAGAAGAGAGGCAGTGAGGAGGGGGCATTTCAAGGAATAACAGCAGCACCAATAGCACAGAATTTGTTATCGGGGATTTAAAGAAAGCAGTCTGAAGCTCTTTTAAGGCAGCCTGTTTTAAATAGCATTATTCAAATAAGCTAGCTATTGGCCCATGTTGATTCTGTTGTATTGACTTTTGACTATATGAGCTGCATAGCTATTTTATTTGGATTGGTAGGTTTCCTTGTGTATTACAGCATGTGTTACAGATAGCACACAGAAGCCTGCGTGTGTATCATACGTGTATGCCTGTGTGTTGATGCGTGTGTCTACACCACTAGGGGAACCTGCCCATATATAGAGGACTACACACATTTCCAGCTGGACCCAACATTAAGTGAAAATTGCCAGTGAGATTCATTTATAGCTATTCTAATGCATTTTCTAGCTATTTTCACTTTGAAGTCTTAAAAATACAAGATTCCGATTACTGCTAACTGGGATAACTTTTGGAAAAAAATTTTTTCTTTTTTTTTATTGGAGTTCAATTTGCCAACATATAGCATAACACCCAGTGCTCATCCCATCAAGTGCCTCCCTCAGTGCCCATCACCCAGTCACCCCAACCCCCCCGCCCACCTCCCTTCCACTACCCCTTGTTCGTTTCCCAGAGTTAGGAGTCTCTCATGTGCTGCCACCCTCACTGATATTTCGCACTCATTTTCTCTCCTTTCCCCTTTATTCCCTTTCATTATTTTTTATATTCCTCACATGAATGAGACCATATAATGTTTGTCCTCCAATTGACTTGCATAATACTCATAGTGCAGATCTATTTTTAACTCTTTGAGGAACCTCCACACAGTTTTCCAGAGTGGCTGCACCAGTTCACATTCCCACCAACAGTGCAAGAGGGTTCTGCTTTCTCTACATCCCCTCCAACATTTGATGTTTCCTGTCTTGTTAGTTTTTCCCATTCTCACTGGTGTGAGGTGGTATCTCACTGTGGTTTTGATTTGTATTTCCCTAATGGCCAGTGATGCGGAGCATTTTCTCATGTGCTTGTTGGCCATGTCTATGTCTTCCTCAGTGAAAATTCTGTTCATGTCTTTTGCCCATTTCATGATTGGATTGTTTATTTCTTTGCTGTTGAGTTTAACAAGGTCTTTATAGGTCTTGGATCCTAGCCCTTTATCTGATAGTCATTTGCAAATATCTGCTCCCATTCTGTAGGTTGTCTTTTAGTACTGTTGACTGTTTATTTTGCTGTGCAGAAGCTTTTTATCTTGATGAAGTCCCAATAATTCATTTTTACTTTTGTCTCCCTTGCCTTCATAGATGTATCTTGCAAGAAGTTGCTGTGGCCAAGTTCAAAAAGGGTGTTGCCTGTGTTCTCCTCTAGGATTTTGATGGATTCTTGTCTCACATTTACATCTTTCATCCATTTTGAGTTTATCTTTGTGTCTGGTGTAAGAGAGTGGTCTAGTTTCATTCTTCTGCACGTGGCTGTCCAATTTTCCCAGCACCATTTATTGAAGAGACTGTCCTTTTTCCAGTGGATAGTCTTTCTTGCTTTGTCAAATATTAGTTGACCATAGAGTTGAGGGCCCATTTCTGGGTTCTCTATTCTGTTCCATTGATCTATGTGTCTGTTTTTGTGCCAGTACCACACTGTCTTGATGATCACAGATTTGTAGTACAACCTGAAATCCGGCATTGTGATGCCCTCGGCTCTGGTTTTCTTTTTCAATATTCCCCTGGCTATTTGGGATCTTTTCTGATTCCACACAAATCTTAAGATGATTTGTTCCAACTCTCTGAAGAAAATCCATGGGATTTTGATAGGGATTGCATTGAATGTGTAAATTGCCCTGGGTAGCATTGACATTTCACAATATTAATTCTTCCAATCCATGAGCATGGAATATTTTTCCATCTCTTTGTGTCTTCCTTGATTTCTTTCAGAAGTATTCTGTAGTTTTTAGGGTATAGATCCTTTACCTCTTTAGTTAGGTTTATTCCTAGGTGTCTTATACTTTTGGATGCAATTGTAAATGGGATTGACTCCTTAATTTCTCTTTCCTTAATCTCATTGTTAGTGTATAGAAATGCCACTGACTTCTGGGCATTGATTTTGTATCCCATCACACTGCCGAATTGCTGTATGAGTTCTAGCAATCTTGGGGTTGAGTCTTTTGGGTTTTCTATGTATAGTATCATGTCATCTGTGAAGAGGGAGAGTTTGACTTCCTCTTTGCCAATTTGAATGCCTTTTATTTCTTTCTGTTGCCTGATTGCTGAGGCTAGGACTTCCAGTACTATGTTGAATAGCAGTGGTGAGAGTGGACATCCCTGTCGTGTTCCTGATCTTAGGGGAAAGGCTCCCAGTATTTCCCCATTGAGAATGATATTTGCTGTGGGCTTTTTGTAGATGGCTTTTAAGAAGCTGAAGAATGTTCCCTCTATCCCTACATTCTGAAGAGTTTTGATCAGGAATGGATGCTGTATTTTGTCAAATGCTTTCTCCGCATCTATTGAGAGGATCCTATGGTTCTTGTTTTTTCTCTTGTTGCTATGATCTATCATGTTGTTTGCTTTACGAGTGTTGAACCAGCCTTGCATCCTGGGGATAAATCCTACTTGGTCATGGTGAATAAGCTTATTAATGTACTGTTGGATCCTATTGGCTAGTATCTTGTTGAGAACTTTTGCATCTGTGTTCATCAGGGATATTGGTCTGTAATTCTCCTTTTTGGTGGGGTCTTTGTCTGGAATTAAGGTGATGCTGGCCTCATAAAACAAGTTTGGAAGTACTCCATCCCTTTCTATCTTTCCAAACAGCTTTAGTAGAATAGGTATTGTTTCTTCTTTAAACCTTTGATAGAATTCCCCTGGGAAGCCATAAGGGCCTGGACTTTTGTGTCTTGGGAGGCTTTTGATGACTGCTTCAATTTCCTCCCTGGTTATCGGCCTGTTCAGGTTTTCTATTTCTTCCTGTTTCAGTTTTGGTAGTTTGTGGGTTTCCAGAAATGCATCCATTTCTTCTAGATTGCCTAATTTATTGGTGTATAGCTGCTCATAATATGTTTTTAAAATCGTTTGTATTTCCTTGGTATTGGTTGTGATCTCTCCTTTTTCATTTGTGATTTTATTAATTAGAGTCTTTTCTCTTTTGTATTTAATAAAGCTGGCTAATGGTTTATCTATCTTATTAATTCTTTCAAAGAACCAACTCGTGGTTTTGTTGATCTGTTCCACAGTTCTGGTCTCTATTTCATGGAGTTCTGCTCGGATCTTTATTACCTCTCTTATTCTGCTGGGTGTAGGTTTTATTTGCTGTTCTTTCTCCAGTTCCTTTAGGTGCAAGGTCAGCTTGTGTATTTGAGTTTTTTCCAGTTTTCTTGAGGGATGCTTATATTGCAATGTATTTCCCCTCTCGGGACTGCTTTTACTGTGTCCCAAAGATTTTGAATGGTTGTATCTTCATTCTCATTAGTTTCCACGAATCTTTTTAATTCTTCTCTAATTTCCTGGTTGACCCTTTCATCTTTTAGCAGGATGGTCTTTAACCTCCAGTGTTTGGATTTCTTCTAAATTTCTTCTTGTGATTTAGTTCTAGTTTCAAAGTATTATGGTCTGAAAATATGCAGGGAACAATCCCAATTTTTTGGTATCTGTTGAGTCCTGATTTGTAACCTAGTATGTGGTCTATTCTGGAGAAAGTTCCTTGTGCACTTGAGAAGAATGTGTATTCAGTTGCGTTTGGATGTAAAGTTCTGTAAATATCTGTGAAATCCATCTGGTCCAGTGTATCATTTAAAGCTCTTGTTTCTTTGGAGATGTTGTGCTTAAAATATCTGACATTTGCAGAAAGTGCCATGTTGAAGTCTCCCAGTATAAGTGTATTATTATCTAAGTATGTCTTTACTTCGGTTATTAATTGATATACTCGGCAGCTCCCAAATTAGGGGCATAAATATTCATGATTGTTAGGTCCTCTTGTTGGATAGATCCTTTAAGTATGATATAGTGTCCCTCTTCATCTCTTACTACAGTCTTTGGGATAAACTTTACTTTATCTGATATGAGGATTGCTACCCCTGCTCTCTTTTGAGGACCATTTGAATGGTAAATGGTTCTTCAACCTTTCATTTTCAGGCTGTAGGTGTCCTTAGGTATAAAATGAGTCTCCTGTAGACAGCAAATAGATGGGTCTTGCTTTTTTACCCAGTCTGAAACCCTGCGTCATTTGATGGGATCATTAAGCTCATTCATGTTCAGAGTTACTATTGAAAGATATTAATTTAGTGTCATCATAATACCTATTCAGTCCCTGGTTTTGTGGCTATTTCTTTGGGCGTCCTCTTTCTTTTACAGAGTCCCCCTTAATATTTCTTGCAGAGCTGGTTTGGTGGTCACATATTCTTTCAGTTTCTGCCTACCTTGGAAGCTCTTTATCTCTCCTATTCTGAATGAGAGCCTTGCTGGATAGAGTATCTTGGCTGCATGTACTTCTCATTTAAGACCCTGAATATATCCTGCCAGCCCTTTCTGGCCTGCCAGGTCTCTGTGGAGATGTCTGCTGCTAATATTTCTCCCCATATAAGTTAGGGATCTCTTGTCTCTTGCTGCTTTAAGGATTTTTTTCTTTCTCTTTGGAATTTGCAAGTTTCACTATTGGGGTGTTGAATGGTTTTTATTGATTTTAGGGGGGGGGAACCTCTGTATCTCCTGGATCTGAATGCCTGTTTCCCTTCCCAAGTTAGGGAAGTTCTCAGTTATGATTTGTTCAAATATGCTTTTTGGTCCTCTGTCCCTTTTGGTGTCCTCTGGAACCCCAATTAAACATAGATTTTTCCTTCTGAGACTGTCACTTATTTCCCTTAACCTTTCCTCATGATCTTTTAATTGTTTTCTCTTTTTTCCTCAGCTTCCTTCCTTGCCATCAACTTGTCTTCTATGTCACTCACTCTTTCTTCTACCTCATTAACCCTCATCGTTAGGACCTCCAGTTTGGATTGCATCTCATTTAATTGATTTTTAATTTCGGCCTGATTAGATCTAAATTCTGCATTCATGAAGTCTCTTGAATCCTTTATGCTTTTTTCCAGAGCCACCAGTAGCTTTATACTTGTGCTTCCGAATTGGCTTTCTGACATCGAATTATAATCCAAATTCTGTAACTCTGTGGCAGAGAGTACTGTTTCTGATTCCTTCTTTTGTGGTGAGTTCTTCCTTCTAGTCATTTTGCTCAGTGCAGAGTGGCTAAAAACGAGTTGTACTAGCAAAAGGAAGAAAAAGAGAAAAACAAACAAACAAAAACAACCAACCAACCAAACAAACAAACAAAACCAAGGCGGGGTATCCTCTGGTTCTATAGACTGTAAATCCCTCAACTTCCCCTGGAGCTTTCTAGCGCTGCTCGGTCCAGAACTTGCTCTTCCCTGGTCCTTCCAGCTGGTCTCTGGGGAGGGGCTGCTGTGCTGAATCTCACGTGTGTCCACCTGGGGGAGCTGCCCCGCCTCTGCCAGGTGCTGGGCTCAGTGGGAGCTGTTTACCCTGTGAGGCCCCGTTCCCTGGCGGCCCCGCTCCGTCCCAGGCACAGGGTGACAACCCCACTGGCGGCGGCCAGCTCCCCAGCCCTAGAGTCCGCTCCAGCAGCAAGCACTGCAGCCCCGGGCCCGCAGGGGTCTGGATGCTCCAGGGGCGGGGGGCGACCCGCTGTCCTGGGCCCTCCCGGCCTCCGCCTGTCCCTGGGGGAGTGCAGGATCCTGGGCTGTGGCCCCCGGCGCCCTGGGCTCCCGGGCCTTCGCTGCTGGGATCGCTCCTGGGATCGCAGCCCCCTCCACCCGAGCCACTCCCGGGGCCCCAGCCCCCCCACTTTTAAAAAGATTTTATTTATTTATTCATGAGAGAGAGAGGCAGGGAGAGAAGCAGGCTCCATGCAGGGAGCCCGAGGCGGGACTCGATCTGGGTCTCCAGGATCACACCCTGGGCCAAAAGCAGGCGCCAAACCCCTGAGCCACCCGGGCTGCCGTTGCTCCAGCCCTTTACTGCCCTCCCCCGGCGAACTTCCCCTGTTAGGGACCCCAGGAACCTAGGGGCCCCACTGCCCCTCCTGGGGTCCTGCCCGAGTTCCCTGTAAGTGCCGTTCCCTCTGGGAAGGACCCAGGGCGGATTTTAAAGTTCCCGCTTCTCCGGGACTGGGCTCTCCTGTCCCCAGGCCTCCCCGTACCCGCCCCCCCCAGCCCGACTCCTCCTCGCGGTGGGGGGGCTCCCCCACCGGACTATTTTTATTTATTTATTTATTTATTTATTTATTTATTTATTTATTTATTTTCTGTCTTCCTACCTTGTTAGAAGAGCAAACCCTTGTCTCTGTTGCATTCCAGCTGTTCTCTCTTTAAATGTCAGGCCAAGGGGATCCCTGGGTGGCTCAGCGGTTTAGCGCCGCCTTCAGCCCAGGGCCTGATCCTGGAGTCCAGGGATCGAGTCCCGCCTCGGGCTCCCTGCGTGGAGCCTCCCTCTGCCTGTGTCTCTGCACCCCCCCCCCGCCCCCCTCTCTCTGTCTATCGTGAATAAATAAGTAAGATCTTTAAAAAAAAAAAAAAAACAAATCTCAGGCCGAATTCGCAGGTTTTCAGGATGATTTGAAAGTTCTCTGGGTAAGTCAGTGGGGACAGGTGACTGGGGATCCAGCAGCTTGCCCCGCCCCCGGAAAATGTTTTTGAAAGATCATTGTCTCCAAAAAAAAAGAGTAAAATCAGTCTTTGCTTAACTAAAGGTTTATAATCATAGCTAACTAGTACCCTAATGATTTAAAATGAGCATACCTGATTACTCAATCTCAGGGATTACACTCTTAACAAAGAACATTTTTTGGTCTCTAATCTAGTTCATATTCATATTCCTTTTGCTATGCCCCCCACATCCACACGCACACACACCATATCTGGGGCAATCCGTCTCCCAGTCAGTTAAGTGTCTAACTCTTGGTTTCAGCTCAGGTCATGATCTCAGGGTCATGAGATCAAATGCTGTGTTGGGCCGTGTGCTGGGTGTGGAGCCTGTTTAAAATTCTCTCTCTGCCTCTCCCTCTGCCCCTCTGCACCCCACCCCACACACACACATCCTCTCTATCAAATAAATAAATAAATAAATCTTTAAAAAAAAACCCACAGCACACTGTATCCTACATGACAACGCTCCAACCTCACATGGTGCTGTTCCCCAGAAGATGCAGTATCTGAGGTTTCAATAGATCATTGCTTCCTCCCTTCACTGTGAAGTGACTGCCTAAGTCAGGAGCCATGACTTCTGGAATACCGTTTCTAGACACCATAACTGCTTTTAAGACATCTAGTAACTCATCAAAATAGTGTTGCTGGCAGAAGCAAGGAAAAGCACATCTAAATCTAGAATAATCTAGAGAAAGCTGCTGCAGTGGGAATAAATCTCTGCAGCCACATGACCTCTGAAATGAAGGTTACAAGGTGAGAGGATGGGCTGCCACGGTGCTGGTTCCTCCTTATCTCCAACTCTTCTGTGGAAGTCTTTGCTCCATGTACACTTATTTACTCAGTTATCTCATGTAGGTCCTTAAATGCATTACTATCTACATTCTTGTATTTCTAAGTATAGAAATGTATTTCTGAATGCTAGATGTTGTCTCTGCATGTCATGCTAACTCCACATGCCATCCACTTGGATGTATTATTGATATCTGAACATGGAATGCTCACAACTGCCCACTGCCACCCCCTCACCCCACCCTCGCTACACTTTCTGGACAGACTCCCCCTGCAGCATCTCCACCTGGGGTTACAGCAGCTCCACCCCTCACAGTTGCTCAGGCCAAAATCTTGTCATTGTTTGTGATACTTCCGGTCTTTTCGCCATCCACCCCGATCTTTGATCAGCAAATTTTGTCAGCTTTACCTTAAGGAACCACTATACTGCAACCACTGTGGTGCACATTTTTTCAAGATCATTGCAAACATTGTCAGATCAGTGTTTGTGCTTCATTCATGTCTCCCAAGAGCATGTTCTCCACTCAACAAGAGTGATCCTTTTAAAATGGGGTGAGGTCATGTAGCTCCTCCAATCAAAACCATTTGGTTACCTACTCAGAGTAAAAGGCAGAATTTTTACCATGACTTATAAGGTCTAGATGGTCTGGCTGCCACTGCACCCCACTTCCCCAAGTTCTCTCCGGTCTTCTCTCCTAAATCCTCTCCACCCTAGACTGTCCATTTTTCCTACACTGGCCTCCTTGCCAACCCTAAAAACATGCCATGCACCTCTGCACCTGGTTCTCCCTTTGCCTGGATATCTTCTCCCAGTATCTGCCTGGCTTATTCTCTTACATCTTTAAGACTCTGTTCAAATGTCACCTCCTCAGGGAGGTCTCCCCAGTCTGTGTCTATAAAATGGCTTCCTTCCTATCATACTCCTTATCTCCTTTGTCCTGTTTAACGGCTTATGGCATTTATTATATATTTATTCATCTCCTCTGATAAGATATAAACTCTCTGGGATTAGGCTTTTTGGTAACTGATATATTTCTGGCTTTCTAGAAGACTGTCTGGCACATAGTATACACTCAGTAAATACTGTTTGAATGAATTATGCACCTGAATCCACTCCAACATTTCTATCCCCATAAGTTCTTTAGTTCCAAGGCATTTCTGGCTTCTTAATCTTAGTTACCATGAGCTGCTGTTGATACTAGGTTTGTGTTAACCAATCAAGCAAACTATGAGAACCAAACACATCTGCTCAAGCTGACCCACTGAATCCAGAGCTTCTGGTAAATATGCCCATATCAATAGATTTCAGTCACATCTGAAAGTCTGTTTTTTCTTCCTTAGTCAAGCAACCTCAGGATCGGTCTCCATATGTTGCCCCCAGCTTTCTGCTGATAAAAATTAGCAAATTCTTGTAAAGGCTTCTCCTCCAATTTGACTTCATAATTGACATGAGAGCATGCCTGGTTACAGTTCTAGAGAGGCTGAAGAGTGGGACGAAGGAGCCTAAACAGAGAATGAAGCTCTCTCCATCAGAAAAGAAAGCAACACTGTCTTCGAGAAAGATGAACCTTCTCAGTGTTGGGAAGGGGCCACTTCAAGGAGCAAAGAAGGCTCGGTCACCTTTGGGAATTCAGGGGACTGAGTTCTCCAAGCACACCCAGTCTCCCTCATTTCTATTCTCACTTCCAGCTCTTCCCAATAAATAAGCAAAAGAAACCTGGCCTAGGTATGACTCAGTAGACATTGCATTTTGGCAAGACACAGAATAAAGTTAGTTTTAATTCAGCCAACTCTGCTTGTTGCCTTGGGAGAGGGAGGAGATTGGAATTGAGAGTGGTTTGCAAAGGGGCCTCTAGTCTAATAGTAGTTTTCTTCAATTAAAGCATTCATGGATTTTGTATGATCAAAATTAATTTCAAAATTACAATATGGTATAAGAAGTATGGGGAAAAAAGTCTTTTTTCTTTAGGAACGCAGTCAAGGAGAACAATCACTGTGTGTTCTGGTATTGCCATAACCCTCTACATGACATGTATCCAGAGGCCTGTTCCAAGAACTCCTTCTAAAGGCTTGCCAGTGTATGTACCCAATCTATATATACTCATTCTCTTGTCATACTTCCCTGACTTCAACCACTTCTCACCTATATTCACCTGTATTCACTGCCTCCCAAGTCCTCAGATTTGATTGTATCTGCTCCTTCCCCAGTTATAACTCCAGCTTCTTATACTACAGCTCTTTATCTGTGGTAACATACTCATCATTTTGAATAACAACACTATCGTTTGAGACAGTTGTTTGTCTATATCCTAGCCAAACAGATTGATTTCAAGGTGGAACCTTTGTTGAATAATGTAATGTATAATAAGGAATATGTAGGATGGCAGGACCAAAGAAGAGAGGTGCCAACCCCCTCCTAATGTTACCAAAATAGACTGGCCAAAAGAGAGAACTATTTAGGATAATGATGCTATGATGGCATGTTGTGTGTGTGTGTGTGTGTGTGTGTGTGTGTGTGTGTGTGTATTCTAGGTGTTTCATATGTTTTCTCATTTAATGCTCTCAATAACTGTCAGATTCTACTGTTACCCATTTTATAACTGAAAGAACCAAGGGACAGTGAGATTAAGTGACTTGGCTGGTGATAACATAGCTTACAAAGGGTGGAGCTGAAATTCAAATCTAGCAAGTCCAGTTCCTGAGTCCCTGCCCTTAATCATGAGCGATAAGACAAAACTCAGCAGGGGCTGAGGATGGCATTCTATCTGGACCAAGGGAACATAGCAAAAATAGTGGAAAACTCAGAGAACATGGAGATTGTTGGAGAACAACAAAGTGTTCGGTATGGCAGGAGTATATGTAGTGGCAGATAAGGACACTGAAAGGAGAGGCAGAGACCAATTCATGAAGGGGTTTATTTGCTGGATTTTTATCCTATAGGAAATGAGGGGTTGTTGGAATAATATGTTGTATTTCTGAACAGCCTCTCTGACAGTGAAATGGAGGGTGGGTTGGAACAGATCAAAAGAGAAGGCATGGGTTTCTGAGAAGACATTTGCATTTCCAAAGGAGCTCATAAGGGCTGAGGCAGGCAGCAACATCAATGATGGAAAAAAGATGGAGCTGAATGCTGCAAAAGGAAACTGAAACTTTTGTATTTCATACGTGTCAACAATATTCTGCAGAGAAATAAGATAATGTTCCTGTATTTGCCTCTGTCTTCCTGTTAATGAAATAGAACTCATTAAAGTCTTTTTGGATCAAAGGTAAAGTCTAATTAGGTAAACACTAGGCAAATTTTCAAACAAAAGTAAATATATAAATATTATTTTACAAAAAATAATACATAATTTTTCCACATTGCAGAAATAGAGGTGAAAATTAAATCTTTTATTTTACAGAGTTGCTAAAAGACGTGAGACATAAACCAACTTATACATTAGAGAAAATAAGAATTTTAAACAAAAGCTTATCATGACTACCCATCAGTTTTACTTTTAAAACCTTTCTTGGATAGACATTCAAAAATAAGGACCAGCAAATTTTGTTACTAGGATATCCTTTATACTTTGTATATTTAAGCTCTTTATTTTACTGGACAGATGTGTCAATAGTTCATTTGAAATATAACTGCTTATAAGAAGAATTTTATTTTTCTTCTCAGCAATGAGTGAATTCGTTTCACTTGGAATTTCTAAGGACTAATTTTAGTCAACATTTTCAAAGAATGATAAAGCTGAGAAATAAAGTCTTAATTTAGATAACAAATAGTAGCCTTTAAAATGGAACCAAGACTGAAATATCTGAAATAAATCAACATTTATGAACATTAGTATATATTAGTGAATAGCTATGTTAAGGCAAAAAACTGAGATATCATCTATTTCCATCAACATGTTAAAGATGATCAAAGTATAAAATATATTTTATAAATGACATGAAATGATTTCAAAAAGGAATTCCTATGTCACAGAACTTTTTATTAGAAAAGTGCCATAAAAGTATAAGTGAAAATAAAATTTGATCCTTCAAAATAAGGTGGAAAGATAGAAAGACAAGCTTTTGAGTATTTATGTGGAATTGTTTGCCAAATCTCCTGAAATGATACCTCGTTCCCATTAAGTCAGTAAGACACTCACTATATAGGCTATTTTTCTTTAGAACTGTATTTTGTGAAGAGTCTATTTTTTTTTCTTTTCTTTGTTGTGAGAATTAGAAGTTTGAGAGGATAACATCCTGCCTCACAAGTCCATTTTTGATAACAGAAAATTACTTAAACTTATGCATATATTAATAATTACATACAGTAAATGAAAATCCTCTCTTATCTGAAATAAATATATTGTAATATCAAAATCTTCATAATCTTTTTTTAAAGAGAAGAGAGAAATAAAGAGTAAATCAGTTACATTTACATTTATTAAACTATGGAGTAGATATGAAGCCTTTGAAATCTACAATGATATTTTACATTTTGGTCATCACAATTCTATCTGCATTGCTCTTGCTTTAACCTTTTGATGGTGTTCACAGTAACCTAATTTTTATCATATGTACCTGAAAACTTTGTATGTCATATATATATATATATATATATATATTTTTAAAGAATATCTTGCTTCTTTTTTGGGTTAGAATTTTCTATAAAGGGCAATATTTGAAAAAGTTAATTTGTTACCTAAAGCAACTATCCTCTTTAATCATTTTCAAATGAGTAAAGTTGCATCTTTATGAGTTTATTTTGAAAACTTGGTTACTATAATAGGAACTAACTGGAATTTAAAAGCTAAGTATATTTCTATGACTCACATACAATATAGTGTATTATTTCAAATTTTATTCTAAAATATTTTTAAATGTTCAACAGAATACTACTGTTCTCTCTGAAATGATCTCTTTATACAGTGATGAAATTTAACACACTATTTTTTATAATCTTTTTAAAAATGATACCTATACTCCAGAATTAGTGAATTATAAAAGTTTCAGATATTTTAGTTTGGTTAAAAAAATAAACACTTGTATTTAAATCTTTTAAAAAAATAAGCAATACACCAGCTAAGAATTGAAATACATACTATTGAACTACTATATATTTCAAAATTCATATGTCCTATAAAACACCTTTCTATGAAGTGAATCACTTAATGAAATTATTGCTTTGGATATAAATGCTTTGGCCTTCAGAGTATGCTAGTCTATAAATAAATGCTTCATTCCCCACCCATAACTGCCCTTCCAAAAGAAAGCCTACCAGTAGTCACGCACAGTAGTGAGCAAACTTAAATTAAAAACTATTGTGCATACAGAGCAAAGGAAGCTAATTTTTATATTAAAGCAGTTTTTACCATCCAACATCTAAAGAGCTATTGTGAATTACCTTTAAACCAGTCTTTAAGATTGAATTAATTTTCTGAATGCTTTTAGAAGTGACATTATGCTACCGCTTTCAAAATCTCTCAAATGACAAATATTTTACATTTCACAAATAGTACCTAAATAGGTCTAATTATATAGATTTCCCTTCATCTGGGAACTAAAATGCTATAGGAGTCTTCCTGAACCACAGTAAATGCCATCAATTGAAAAAGTTTATCTCAGAATGAGGATTAGGATATTTAGAGATGAAGAAATACTCAATAACTGAGAATAGTTTGAAAAGAGTGATCTACCTTGAAAAGTAAGTCACAATCAAAATACAGATTACTTGTGTAAAAATCCAGGCCGCTAAATAAACAATGATTTCATAATTATAGTAATACAAGTAAGTAGAAAACCTTTCAATTAATAGAAATTAAGAAAATCATAAATCTAACGTATAATTCTCAATACTCCCAATCGCTTTGCAAGTACTCATTTGGATAACAATACAACAGCAACAAAGAACTCCTTTAAAATGTATATTTTTTCAGTTTATTTCAAATGCTGTGTAGCATAAGAACCTACTCCTTAGAGATAAAATTTTAGTCACAGAAAAGTAGTATGAAACATATTCCAAAGTGCTGAAGGAATTAACTGCCCTATTAGGTAATGAATACCCAGAGGAATAAGCATTAGTGATTTATGGCTTAAAGTGCTTGGGTCTAATCATCATTTTGGCCTCTTTAAGGGAGGACTTGTAGCCACCAGGGTGTGCCTCACTTATACCAGGCCAGGTACCCCAGAAAATCCCATTACGGACACCTCTGTATTTTTGGTGATAATATCTGCCATTTAAGTTTGCAGAAAGACATGCATCAAACCACCAGCCTGAACTGTAATAGAGTCCACAGTTCCCAGAGGGATATCGATCATTGTCTCTATCTGGGGTGGTAAAAAACTTGAGATCATGGTTGTAATGTTTACTGAAATGTAAGGCATCTCCCGCTGTGCCATTATAGTTACCAATGTGTAATCGGTATTTGAGAAACTCGTTGGCCACATAAAACTGATCATACAAGGCATAGAGTTTGACACCATTAAAGTCTTCAAGATCTATCCTTAGAATCATATCCTTACTCTTGGTCAAAAGATGAATTTTATCATTCCCCAACCAAAATTCTCTTCTGAGGTTTCCAAAGCCCACTTTATAGTCTTGCCATGTTCTGGTGAAGTTGGTGCTTCCATCGAGACGTGCCTGCAGCACTGTCCAGCCTCCCCCCATGGTCTCCATGTCGCAGAAAACTTCGAAGCTACTGTTTTTGGGATCTGGTGTAACTCTGTAGGTCTCACTGCTTCTTTTGCCTATTGTGTAGTAGTCAGAGCAATCTTTATATATTAGATGTTGCACTAAAGGGGGAAGAAGACAAAGGCATTGGATTCTGTTAATAAAAAATATGCATCTGAAGAATTCTTTACATTTACAAAAGCAGTCTGATAACTCAGTCAATGGTGTTAGTGAAACCTTGCTCTGCAAATCTTACTTGAACATGTTTGCAAATGTTTATTAAGGCCTCGGAATCAGAACTTGATGCTATAAAGCAGACATGGCTCTTCCACATACTCTTGGTAATAATAGTGACAATGTTCACAATAAACAATGAGATCAATAAAGTAGTTTCAGTAACTTAGTTACTATTTAGTGAGTGCTACTTATGTGTTCCAGGCATTCTACATAGACTTCACGTTTTCACACTTACTCTGCACATTGACCTTATGATGTAGGTATTGTTTCCGATCTGTACGTGAGGATGTTTAGTAGGCTCAAAGAGAATCAGTGGCTTGCCAAGTTCACAGAAGCATTAAGTGGCAGAGCCAGGACACACTGAGGTCTAGCTGGCTGTAAAGCTTGTTCTTGTAACTACTTCATTCCTAGGTGCTAAAGGTCAGATGCCTCCAACTCTCCTAGAACTGCATTCCATGTGTACAAAAAAAGCACAGGTTTCTTTCTATTTCCTTTTACCCAAAGGGGCCAATACCTTCCTCTGTCATCATTTGGTTATGTCCAAATGATGTATTAAGATTTTAAGGTACAGAACTGATCATAAATTCACATTTGTTTTACTTGTGTGACAATGAAAGAAGATCAAGAAAAGGAATTTTAAAAATAATATACCAATATTCTTGTTCTGAATTTATTTTTTTTTTCTTGTTCTGAATTTATTATCTGGAAAGTATTTAGCCAGTGTTTCATATGTTTGGTTTCTAGAAATAACAGGTGGTTATGTCCAGGATAAATATAATAATCAGTTGACATAGCTCTGTAGGAATCAAATACAGATATTACTCTCAAAGAATTTCTATAAAGATTTGGGCCAGATAAGGTAAATTTAATATGAGCTACTCAGAGGCACAAAATATCTATTCATGTGTGTTTAGAACTCAGAGTACCCCAATATTTCCTCCAAACTTTTAGCACAGAAATGAATAGTAGAATCGTGTTCATATCATTCCAAGTTGCTACGCAGCATCAAATCTAATGTGTGCCCAGAGATGTCACCAAGATGTGAACCTCTGCCTCGCAGTTCAGGGTACATTCAGATCCAGACTACCAGGAGTATTAGCAACAGTGGTCCTTGAAAGCCCTGCCTACCTCCGGATCCTTGGCAGATTCCCTAGGGACGGTGCACACATGAGGTGCTTGGCCCAACGGAATATGATCTCTGTCCCACATGCCATATCCCTTCAACCTTACACTCATGGTAAGCGGTCGCCCTCATGCAGAGATGGCTTTCCAAAGTGTAGCCAGACCATCAGCAGCAGTGTCCCAGGAACTCAGATGGAAAGCCAGCATTTGGAGGAACCAGTGCCACAGTTAGAAGTTTGTGGGCGTAGCAGGAGTAGTTAAGTAGTAGTTAAGTTTGTGCTCCTCTGGCCTGCCAAAACTCTCCCTTTAAAATGTTTTTGTGCCCCTCAAAGCAAAAAGTTCTGCGCACACATGAAGCTACATAGCTGCTTTTATTCTATCTATAAAATCTCCTATTGTCGTTAGATATTTGGGATTATGAGCGGCAGAAAGTTAAAATCTTTCAAAGACTTCTTGTGACCACACGAGAAGGAACAGATTTCCAATGAACTGATTTCCAATGAACAAAGCATAACTAGAAATACAGCCTTCTCTCTGTTGTTCTCAAACCTTTCAGCGAAAAGATAAGTTAAATGCACTGAAACATTATATCAAAACAATATCTCTCCACTTCCATTTGTGTGTAGCTCTAGCATTAGCACATCAGATCTTTGAAATTGGAAGTGCTCTCTCTCGCAAGATACAGAACCAAGCATGATTTTTAGAATTCTTATATTATCTCTATGGTCACATTTGCAAAGATGGTAGTTTCTCCTCTGCTACCGTGGTGAATACAAGGCTTGATTTTTTATCTCATCTGCCATTTGTCGACCTTGTTTGCTGAGGTTAATGTTTACAGATAGTGTCTAGCTATATAAAATTCAGGGACAAGCGATGAGAAAGCGTCGTACGTACCCGGACGCGACTGTGTGTGTTCCTGGCTGGGGCACTTGGATGAACACTTGCCATCCAGACTGTTGACCACCGACGTTAGATTCGCCACTTTGCTATCGACGTAATTTTCTATGTTGTTCATATTCACAAGGCTGAGCTCCTCCAGGCGGCCGTGAAGCACGTCGATCTCCTCCTTGGCGTTCTTGAGGTCGGCGGACAGCCTGTTAACCTCGCTCTCCAGCTCTCGAACCCGCCCGTCCTCGGCTTCCCCCGGGGCCCCCGGGCTGGGCGACAGCTGTCCCCCTCGGCCCGGGGCCCGGCTGTCGTCAGCCTGCAGTTTGCAGTCCTGGCAGGACTTCTTCAGGCTGTTCACCGTTTCCCTGAGGTTCTGGACTTCCTTGAACACCTCCTCGAGCCTGCCCCACTGCGCGGGCAGCTGGACGGTGAGCGCGGGCAGGCGCACCTGGTAGGCGCACTCGCCGCCCGCCGCGCACCTGCCGGTGCTGCGCAGCGTGGCCGGGCAGGCGGCCTCGGCGCCCGCGCCCGCGCCCGCGCCCCCGCCTGCCTCCGCCGCGCCGTCCGCCACGGCCAGCAGGCCGCACGCCGCCAGGACCGGGCCCAGCCAGCACCAGCCGGCCGGCGGCATCTTCGCGGGCGCTCACCCCGGGGCGCCGGCCGGCCCGCGCCGCTTTAAGGGGCGCGCAGCTGGCGGCCGGGGCGGCGCTGGGCGTTCTCGGAAACGGGCGGGGGCGCTTGCATCACAGCGCCGGGGCCGCGGGGGAGCGGGAGGGAGAACAGGGGGGAGCGGGGGGAGCAGGGGGGAGCGGGGGGGGGGGGGAGCAAGGGAGAAGGGGAGATGGGGAGGAGTGCAGGGGAGCAGGGGGAGCAAGGGAGAAGGGGAGATGGGGAGAAGGGGAGATGGGGAGAAGGGGAGATGGGGAGAAGGGGAGATGGGGAGAAGGGGAGATGGGGAGAAGGGGAGTGCAGGGGAGCAGGGGGAGCAAGGGAGAAGGGGAGATGGGGAGAAGGGGAGCGGGGGGGAGCAGGGGGGAGCAGGGGAGCAAGGGAGAAGGGGAGATGGGGAGAAGGGGAGCGGGGGGGGAGCAGGGGAGCAAAAGAGAAGGGGAGATGGGGAGCTGGGGAGTGGGGGGGAGCAGGGGGGAGAGGGGGAGCGGGGAGAGTAGGGGGAGCAGAGGGTAGCGGGGGAGCAGGGGGCGGGGGAGCGGGGGGAGTGCTGGAGCCAGAAAGAAGGGGAGCGGGGGAGCGGGGGCCGTGCCCTCCCCGCAGCCGCCCCAAAGCCCTGGGTCGCTCCCAGGACGGCGGCCGCAGAACTCCCGCGGCTGGCTGCTTGCACACGTTCCTCCTGTTGCGCTTGTACCTGTAGTTCCTACAGCCCTGGGGAAAAATTCTCGGATTTCACCATAATTATCCTTGAAACAAATCGTACTTAATGCCACTGGGGAAACCAGCTGTTAAAGATGAAGCTCAAGGTGCTGGTTATCCGGCCTGAAGAAGGGGGAGTTTACATAAATGGGAGATGGGCTTTTTTTTTCCTTTTCAGATTGGGGTCGTTGAGGATTCTGTGTATTTTTCGTGTTGGGCTCTCGGGTGAAATCTTAAGCATTTGAAAATTTTTAGAACTATGACCACGAGTGCAGCTTTCTGACTCCTGCCATGCACTTTTGTTTCACCTGTTTGAAAAGGAGAAGAAAACTGGTCGAGAGGAAGGGGTTGCTTTTTACCCCTTTGGCCCCAGCACAGTTGGTGGAAATGTCTCTACGACAAAAACGCATTTAAAAGTGCATCATCGCCCTTCCTCAGAGCCTTCTCCTTCGCCCTCACCAGCTCTGTCATACTCTGACACTGTCTTCGAACCTCTGGCTCTGTTCTGATTGTCCTGTCCCCAGCGTCCCTGCTTTCCGTCCCACTGGCAGCCGGTTGTCCGGGCTCTCTGCGCCCACAGGGGGTCCCTCCACCCGCCTCTCTGCCACTTGCTCTGTGACTGTGTTGGCCAGACACATATCAGCACTCATGCCTCTTCAGACTTGTCTTGGTTTAAACCTTTTTTCGCAGTTTTCAACCTTTTCTCCTCAAAGGCTGAGGGGGCAGAAAGGGGGAACACTCCAATTGGAGAAACCACTTCCTTTTACCTTGTTTTACATCTTGGCATCTCATATAAGGTTTCTTGATTCTTTTTTTGTTTTGTTTTTTTAAGATTTTATTTATTTATTCATGAGAGACACACCGAGAGAGGCAGAGACCTAGGCAGAGGGAGAAGCAGACTCCATGTGGGACTCGATCCCAGGACCCTGGCATCACGACCTAAGCCACCCAGGTGTCCCAGTTTTTTATTTCAAAAAGTATTTTTTGGCTTTAAAAATAATTTCAAAATAACTGATATGGATTAAAATCCAAACTCTTTATTGTATTACTTTAAGATACTCTATAATCTATCTCATATCTATTTAACTCTTTGCCCTCTGACTTTTCTTTATACACCCTTCATTCCAGCCAGATACTCTATTCACCCTAATATGTTCTCTAAATACGTCAGGCTCACTTTACACCTTGGCAATTGTATTCACTCCTGAATACTTGGAAGACCTGAATTCCACCCCTGGATCTACCTCTTATTGTATGTATTATCATTAACTTTACTGAACCTTGGTTCCTGTAGCTGTGAAGGAGGTATTTGGCTGTCCTTCCTTCATACAAGAACAATAATTACAAAAAATTTGAGTGAAGTGTATACCAAATGTGGTGTATAAGCGTAACATTCTTTCCAAACAAATTTATCAAATGCATTCTGCACACCTTATGCCTCATTTTCCTTCCTCATCTTCCAGCTTTTTAAAAAAATTAAGTTTGTTTCCTCTTCATTCCTTTCAGTGTAGTCAAACCAATATACACAGTTTCTTAACTTTTGACTAGAAATATTTAGATAATCTCTTAATTTCATCTTTTCTCCTCACTCCCTTCTAAGCTGTGATACTCTTCTATTGTAAGGAGAGAAATACATGAATAATCATTTTAAAAAAGAGTGATGATAACATAGATAATACATGAAAATATTGTATAAAGTAGAAATATATAGGAATAACATTTAGTTTAGAATACATTACTGAATGCCCTTAACTGGCTAGAATACAATCTATATATTTAGCCAGTCAGGTATTAATTAATGACCTTCTATATATCCAGCACTATGCTAGATCATATGTAAAATGCATGCCATGGCCTCATTCATTCACTCATCCATCCATCCATCCATCCATCCATCCATCCATCTATCCATCCCTCTATCCATCATGTATTAACTGAGCATCCTCTATAGGCAAGACACTATTTCAGGTACTTAGGCTACACTAGGAAACAAATCAAACAATATCTCATTTTCCTTCTTAGGCAGGATTTTCTTCACATTGGACTTTGAAGTAAGTCATAAGCACTTTAAAAAGTTTCTGAATCTAATGAAGGTGCAGCTTTCTGACTCTTGTATAGGGCTGTTGTCTCATCGTTTGAATCAGGGATTGACTTTCCAGCACTGCTGCTGATTCTTGGGCCCTGCACCCCCACCTGGCCAAGGGCTATGGCATAGTTCCACCTAAAAAGCTTGGATGTGCTGTGGGAACTGGCTCTCCTGTCCCTTTGGGATCTATAAAAAATTCCCCTAAAAAGGAGGTAGAGAACTGCTTTGTTAATCAGTTCTCATTGACATTGGCAAGTGATCCTCTGGGTTCTTAATTTAAAAAAATCACTGGTCACTTATGCAGGCAGACATTATGTGACTACAACATGAAAGAGGTTCAACCTGACTAATGAGTTTATAACCCACGGGGCCAGAGAGTGTGTGCTACAATCATTTGAGAAGCTTTCACTAATACTATCTCACTACATCTTCCCATCTCTACAGTTACTATGTGCACTTTCAGATGAGCAAAGAAGGGGCTCAGAACATTAAATACTTGCCCATTTTACAGTTTTCAAGAGACAGAGTTGAAATTTGAACCTGGATCTCACTCCAAAGTTCTTATCTCTTCTCCCATGCCACACTGCCACATAGGGGGAAAGATAATACTGGAGAGGTATATTGGTACCATGTTATGGAGAACCACTGCTTAGATCAATGGGGAGCCACAAAAGGGTTTTGAGCAAGAGAATAATATTATCAGTTAAGCATTTTAGAGAAATTAGTCTGTCAATGAATACTTGATGCACTAGAAAGGGAAAGATTAGGTGAGGAAAGCAGTGTAGAGACCATTTAAATAGTCCAAGTCATTGTTTCCCAAAGTGCGTTTCCTGGAACATGAGTAACTAAATGCTGATGAGTAGAGTTTCAGGACAAGCAGATCTGAGGAAGATCAGTCATGTGCTAAAGTGTGTTATGGTTGGCCAAGAGGGAAGTGATGTATACGACATTTTTCAAATGTCAGTTAACAACAGGAACCTTACCCTGCCAACCCCATGACCATTTTTAGGAATGGATCTTCTACTACAAATGAATAGGAAATGGGAGTTGTAGGTGAGAGGTATTAGTGTGATGGCAGGAGGGGAACTGGCTCTCCTGTCCCTTTGGGATCTATAAAAAATTCCCCTAAAAAGGTAGAGAACTGCTTTGTTAATCAGTTCTCATTGACATTGGCAAGTGATCCTCTGGGTTTTTACCCAGAAGGGGTTGCATACATTATTGCATACATTAATGCATACATTATTACCAAGAAGTGACAGAAGCCATGAGATCTGAAAACTGATCAGAAATGGAGGGGAATGGAGAACTATGAAATATGACTCTAGTTGAAGTTAAGTAATGTGGTAATGAGTAGGGAGGGAGCAGCAGGTTGGGGAGAGTGTGGAAGTATTATTTCTGTCTTGAAAAAACTGACAAGCCATTAAGTAGAAATATCTGCCAAACAACTGGACATCTAGATATGAAATCATCACAGAATACATGTGGATATCAACTTGAAACCACAGGAACCAAGAAGATGGTCAAAGAAATAGGACGAGAATTAGAAGAATGCAGTGTTGTGAAGACTGGGAGAGAGGTTTTTAAGCAGGCAGCTATCAGATAATCAAAAGTTTGAAGATCTGTCTTCAATGCCTATGGAATTCTCATCATCTGACCTTCACCTTTTGCCTCCTGCCTTTTGCTGGAAAGTCTTCTGGATTTTCTCATGCCCATTCTGCCCTGATTTGAGTATTATCCTCTGATTCTTCAAGATTTTCATTTATTTATTAGAAAGACAGAGAGAGAGAGTGAGCATGAGAGTCAGGGGGGAGGGCAGAGGGGGAGGGAGAAGCAGACTCCCCGCTGAGCAGGGGCTGGATCCCAGGACCCTGGGCTCCTGAGCTGACCTGAAGGCAGACAATGGATGGAGCCATTGGGCGTGATTCCTCATAACAGTGTCAGAATCTTCCCTTCTTCCCCACATCTGCCTTCAGCTCAGAACTGACACATTATGCCCATTTACAGATTTGTTTTTCAGATCCAAACAAATTATATAGCACCATATGATAGAATTTCTATAAGCCACATATGAAAATTAATTTCACCCGCCTATATTCACAACATATTCGGACTTCTTTATTGTTTTCTTATTCAAAGTACATTCAAGGGAGGATCTGCATTTACTGCATTTTTCAGATTTCCAAAGTAAATTTCCATGTCCTCTAATACAGCTTTTTTTTTAAAAGGAAACACTTTATGTCTCTATTTGTACCAAAGGAAGTTGATATGACAATCATTATTTATAGCACTGAAATATTTTCACTGATATTATGTACATGTATTAATATATTTTAGTTTCTAATTTTTAAATTCAAGAGTATTTGATTATACTTTAGGGAATACATGCTTTTAGGATAATAAAGAATTTAAATCGTTCACTTTTTAAACTACTTGATTTGCAATGTCAATAGTAAATAATGTTTGTTTTAATATTCCTTAGGGATCTTAGTCCTTGTTTGTTATAAATTTCATAGAAAGAACTTTAAACAATATCCTGATTTCAGCAACCCATACAGACATCAAGAATTGCCTGATTTTGGTTAAAACTAGAATAATAGTTGATAGTTTCTTTGGTCTGTTTTGCAACTACCTCACTAGCATAGATGCAGACTAGAAATCCCTCTAGTGTGGACCTACTATGAAAGATCCGTTATATGATCTTTCAAAAGAAGTATAGGACAGAAACACCCAAGGGTCCACTCTTTATGAGACTACAGAATATATAATTATCAGACATGCTAATGGCCTGGGTCTTCAGTGGGGGTACTTAGGGCTCTTCAGCTGGAATTTATGAAACTGGAATATCCCATGGGAGTCTTGAGATGTCCATCAGTCATTATCTATCAACAAAATCTCTTTTTACCATGTATCCCACACCAAGCACGGGGATCATGAAGGATCCAAGAGGTCCATGGGACATGACATCTAATTTTGCTATCATCTAATTTCCAGAGACTTAGAAAACTTCATATAACCAATGTTGGAGAAACAATGTATTTATTTTTATTTCTTTATTGAAAATTGATCTTAAGTTTCCTTTTTATATTCCTGAAACAAAGCAAACAATTAAAACATAGTAAAAAAAATTAAGAAAATCAAATTGTGTCTTTCTTTCTTTTTTGTTTCAAATCATGGCTTTCCGCACTTTCTCTTTGTTGCTCATTATTTCTGGTAGTTATTTCCTATAAAATCATTGCAAACACTGCATTAACAAATACTAAACCATCGCTCCTAGGGGACATACTGGGTTAGGTTTTTGTGAGCCTCTGGTTATAAGATGTATGTCAACTGGTCAATACATAACCTTGTTTTAAATGTGTTTCTGTGTAAAAATATCTTGTTTTAGATTGTTGATTCATTCACATGGAACTCATGACCAACAGAACTATAATTCATGTGATCTTATCGAACACATGTATTTTCTCCATAATGTGCATGGTAACCTTCTTGTACTTAGCAACACAAGGCAGCACTTCAACACAAAACTCAGGGGTCCTTTTCAACAGCGAAATTGCCCACAAAAAGGTACAAAAATGCACAAAACATGACACTTAGACCATAGAAAGGATGCTGTTTACAGGATGAGAGTTGAAGCAAGACAGCAGAGTGTTGCCTTCTTTGAGCTCAGCTGAGTGTTGGGCAACTCTAAATATTCACCATTCTAGGGATGTCTACAAATGATCCCCAAAGTCTGCAAGTATTATCTTGGGGTTACAAACAAATTTTAGTGAGTAGGTGAATTTGCAAAAACACATTCCATGAATAATGAGGACTGAATGTATATTGCTACAAAATCCATAGCTTTAAATTCCGGGAAATGTCTGTTCATTCATTCTAAGCTGAAATGGATAATTTGGTTTTACCTGTTTCAACAGTTGCTTTCCTTAGGGTAGTGCTTTATTTGGCATTTAAAAAGAATATATAAATTATGTATAACATATACATTAAATCCATATGATCCATATCCTATATATCATCCCGGGGTCCTGGGATCGAGTCCCTCATCGGGCTCCCCACAGGGAGCCTGCTTCTCCCTCTGCCTGTGTCTCTGCCCCTCCCTCTGTGTCTCTCATGAATAAATAAATAAAAAAATTTTTAAATGTTGTAAATAGTAAACACTGAAACACACTGATAGGTCTCCCAGGTTCTTAGGAAATCTTTTTAAGCATTTACAGTTTAGTATTCTGATGTGCAGCATGATCTTACTTAGTTTATTTCCTTTTCTGCTTCTCATTTGATGTTATCTATGATTTGGGTCATTTCCTGTTCTTTTCAGTGAAAATCTTTCAGGGTAGAAGAAACTACTTTATGATCATTATCAACAGATGTAAAATTGCTTTATTGTTTATTTTGTTTATTTTTAAGTATGAACTATTATTAATCACAGCTTTCCTCTGCTTGTGTATTTAATACAAAGCCATTTTGATTATGTTTGCATGTACCAATGATTGGGCATGTGTTTTGACAAGTGATACAAAGTTTAGCTGCAACAATTGGTACTGCACCAAAAGAAGACAAAACAGACACAAAAGTTTTGTTCATTACTGGGATCATCTAAAAAATAGCTTGACGTGGGCAGCCTGGGTGGCTCAGTGATTTAGCGCTTGCCTTCAGCCCAGGGCATGATCCTGGGGACCCGGGATCAAGTCCCACGTCAGGCTCTCGGCATGGAGCCTGCTTCTCCCTCTGCCTATGTCTCTGCCTTTCTCCCTCTGTGCCTCTCATGAATAAATAAATAAAAATATTTAAAAATAAATAAATAGCTTGACATGATACAGTGAAAAGAGCCTTAGGGTGGTAGTCTTGGAACTCATGTTCCTATGAGGTAACTCTTGCCACTTAAAGTAGGCTTTAATTTCCATATCTGTAATATGAGAAAGTCAAGTTAGAGATCGCTAAGGCTCTTTTCAGCTGTGACAGTTTATGATTCTAAATGTTATTCGTTAGAAGCCATACAATAGCAAAGCAAAGCATCAAAATGTAGAACAAAAAAAAAAAGTACAATTCTTTAATTAAAATTATTAATTCCAATGAAAAACTATAAAGATCTACTTTGTCTTATTCATCCAGTCAATGAATATTTATTTTATATTTATTGAACCATGCTCCGTACTGGCCCTGGAGATCACAAGGGTGAAAAAACAGGTGCTTCCCTCACTTGGTGGAGCTTTAAGCTGTAGAGGAACCTGCTCCAAGCCAGAGCGAGCCTTGGGCAGAGGTGGTATGTTTGGCATAGAGCACACCAGGGCATTTCCTGAACCCTTCAATTCCCTGCCTCTATACCATGGCATTGGCCTGTCCTTTTGCTACTCCTGAAATGGCCACTTTTCAAGTCTTTTTTTTTTTTTTTTTCAAATTAGATCACGAAGGTTGTATAGTGTCTGTAAATAATCACTGCTACCGTGGATATATGCTGTCTGGGTTGAGAAGACAGCTTCCTGTTTGTCTCCCTTATTAGGCTTCTTTCTTTGCATCTCAGCCCATCTCCCTAACCACCACCGCTCCAAAATCTTCCATTTACGAAGCAGAAGAAATAAGTGTTTAGAACAAAAGGGATTTTAAAAAGAAAACCTTATTCCATACAAATGGCATATGTAGCTTCCCTAAGTCTAAAACTTATTTAATGAGTGTAGGATTTATCAATTCAGTAAATTATAAGTTCTTCTGAATGCACAGAATAAAGACATAGCTGTAGTATTGAAAATATAAAAACACAAGAGGTAAATATATTAAAACTTTCTGCTTTTTACATTTGCCCCTTTCCTACTTTTCCCCCTCTTTCTTATACCTTTGCTTCAGTAGTATGAAGCAATGAGGAGTAAGGAGGGAGAAGCAGCATATGGATTGGGGGATTTTATTTTTCTCCTTTATAAGGCAGGCACCAGAAGAGGAGCCTGGCCTGACTTGGAGAATCTAGGCCAAATTTAAGCTGCTCTTCCTCACTGCTCTACAAATAGCTAACATCTGCTGCTTATTATGTGCCCATCTTCTATAATTTTTCCCTGTAATTCCCACCCAAACATAGAAGACAAATACAGTGGAATGAAGTAGAGCCCTGAGAGATGGAGGTGGTGGGGGAAAGACAACAGACAAAGAAAAAAGACCAGACTGGGGGGTGGAGGGAAAAGAGAGCAAACTGGAATCATGTTGGGAACTGTACCACCATCTTCTGTGGGTTGTGTGTGTGTGTGTTTTCTTAAAGGTTTTATTTATTCATTTGTGTGTGTGTGTGTGTGTGTGTGTGAGAGAGAGAGAGAGAGAGAGAGAGAGAGAGAGAGAGAGCACAAACAAGGGGAGAGGCAGAGGGAAAGGGAGCAGCAGACTCCCTGTTGAGGTGGGAGCCCGATGATGTGGGGCCCGATCCCAGGACCCCGGGATCATGACCTGAACCAGAGGCAGACACTTAACTGACTGAACCACCCAGGTGCCCCTGATCTTTTATTTAATGAAGATATTAAATCCATGTGTAAAGCTAATTTTATGGGATTTTTTTTTTCCTGGAATGGATACTAAGAGAACAAAGTTATAGGATAAGATTGGAATCAGAGCATTAGGGCATCAAAAATAAATGCCTTCTCCATGATTTTGACAGTGGCTAGTTGTGTCCCTAGTTGCTTCAGATTATATTATTATATTGCCCATCAGCAAAGTTAAATAAACTTGTAGGACATACAAGTTCTAAACAGCTTAACTTTACAAACAGTGCGAAACTTTTAGCCAGCATATCCAATTTCCAAATATTTAAAGGAGTTTTGTTGTGGAACTATTCACTTTCATAACAACTTAATTCCCTGTAATTCCTTGAGTTTTCACATTTTGGAACACAAACACGACATCAAATAGCAAAATAATATTGTTAGATAGAAGGTGAATATACTAAACCAGTAACTGATAGAAAATATTTAGAACAAAGAGTGCTTAGATTTTATTTTACTAAGGGGACTCTAATACTAAAGAGCTGTTTAATATTAAACAGCTATCGCAAGCTTTTCATGGTGCCATAAACTCTCAGGAAATGATGTTTCATGCTTTCAAGACCAACCTATTCATTTTACAGATGAATGAACAGGTCTAGGTAGAGCTAAATGATCTGTCCAACCCTGATGAAGGCTGCTCAGGTCTTCCAATTTCCAGACTAGCTTTTCTAGCTAATTCTGGATTGATCTGTATAGTACTCTGAATTTGTTGCTAGACTATAGAAAAATGCCACCAAAATATAGTTTACCCATATTAAAACTTTCCTAATACAATGCTTCTGGGATTTTAGAAATCTGAAGACAGTTTCTTCAGATCTTTCAAAATGATTAGGAATTCCCAAACGTGCTATATTCACATGCTTTGCTTTACATGAACATGATTTAGACAGTTTCTCCAATATGTGCTCATCTGTATTCATATTTTTTCCCATTTGTCTGTCTATGACTGATTGTATTGTCTGGCTTAGAGTATAAATTCTTAAAATAATTATTTTATAAAAAACGTCTTGTGTCCCACCCTGCCCAGAGCTGCATTCTAGGAGGCATGTGACCAATTTTTTAAAATCCCTTTCCTGGAAACTTTTTTTTCTCATTATAAATGAAATACTTGCTCATTGTAAAAAAGACTAGAAAATACAGAAATGCATATGAAAACTAATCCTACTTCTTCTTTATTATCATGGTAAAATATCCATAACATTAAATTCACCATTTCAATCATTCTTAAGTGTACTTTCAGCGGCGTTAACTACATTCACATTGTTGTGCAACCATCTCCACCATCTGTCTCCAAAACTTTTTCAGCACCCCCTACTGAAATTTGGTTCCCATGAAACAATAAATCCCCATTCCCCGCTATCCCCCTCCTGGTAATCGTTCTTCTACTTTCTGTCTCTGTGGATATGATTAATCTAGATAACCTCATTCATATAAGTGGAATCAAACAATATCTGTACTTTTGTATCTGGATTATTTCGTTTAGAATAATGTTGGCAAGGACCGTTCATGTTGTAGCATGTATGGGATAGCATACCATTTCTTTTGAAGGCTGACTGATATTCCGTTGTCTGTATACATCACATTTTGTTTATCTACTCCTCCACTGACGAACATTTGGGTTGTTTCCCCTTTGGCTTTAATGAATAGTACTGGTATTAAAATGGGTACAATATCTGTTCAATAATAGCCATCTTAATGAGTGTGAAATGGTATCTCATAGTGATTTTGATTTGCATTTCTTAATGATTAATGTTGAGCATCTCATAATGTGCTTATTGATCATTTATATTCTTTGGAGAAATGTCTATTCGAGTCCTTTGTTCATTTTTTAATTGGGTTGTTTGGGGTTTTTTGTTAAGTGTAATAATACTTTAACATTTTGGTATATTTCAAGTCATTTTTCTGCATATGGCATTTCTAAAAAATATACCATTTTCTACATATGTAACACATATGTTAAAGTCTCCAAAATATAAAGTACAATTCAAGTCAGATAGTCAACCACTACCCAAGTCAAAACATGAAACATTGTCAACTCCCAGAAAGTCCCTTTATACCCTGTCACTCAACCTGTAGTAGCTACTGTTCTGACTTTTGTAATCCTTTTTTTATTGTTCATAGTTTTACTGCTTAAGCATGAATCCCTAAATATCATACTTTTTTGTTTTATGTATATTTTTAATTTGATGTAAATAGAATCATACAAAATGTATTTTTTGTTTGACTTCTTTCCGTCTATGTTATATTTGTGAGAACCATTCATACTTCTCTAATTGTCCTGTACAATTTTCTTTATTATTATGCAGTTATGCGCCAATTTGATATATAGTTACATTCAATCAATTTATTTTGTTTTCAATTTTTAGAGTTGCTTATGAATTTAATATTATATTTAAGGTACTATTCGACATCATTCTCCAAAACAAAGTATGTTAAAAAATTCTAACTTCTATCCCCAGCCCCTCCACCCTGTTCCCCTCCTCTTCCTGTAGTATAATTCTATTTCAAGGTTTAACCCTCCTTTATATTTATATATGTCTTTATTATAGCACAGCTTCTGGAATTTAGGAAGATTTGTGTTTTTGTTGTAATGGTTACCTGTATATTCATAGCATTATATAATTCATACCATCATATTACTTTTGGCTACTGTCTTTTGGTTTCACACTATAAGTGATATCAGAATTAATTATATGTCTTCTTCACCCATCCTTCCTCACAGCATCAATTTGATAAAGTATCCTTTCATGAATATCATCCACCTCTGCATGGTCTTTCATGTTTGCCAACTTATATTACCTTAAGTTCTCTAAATGTTTCACACTGTCTCCATGCTATCAGAAAGACTATGCTACTCATTTCTGAGTTTCTTTCTTTCTTTCTTTCTTTCTTTCTTTCTTTCTTTCTTTCTTTCTTTCTTTCTTTTTCTTTCTTTCTTTCTTTCTTTTTCTTTAATTCACGAAAATAAGTAACAGAATAGGATTATGGCCAAATCCCTGCAAAGCCTCTCACCAGCCTTATGATGTTCCTCAAGTTTTTCAACCATCTTGAGTTTTGTTGCTGTTGTTATTGTTGTTAAAAGTTTTATTTTTTATAACTTTTACTTTAAAAATTTTTGGATTGTAATACTTATTTATAGGATGTTTGTGAGGACTAAATGAGATCTAATATACACAAACTACAACACAATCTCTCAATAAGTAAATAAATGTTAAGCATTACTTTCAATAAGAAATAAGAGTGATTAATTTTAGTCATGTGTTCATTCACTTGGTAAATATTTATTGAATAAATTCATTTTAGGAATTATTTATTTAGTAAATATTTATTGAAAGACTGCTTACGTCACATGTACTCTTTCCTCCACTTACTCAAGTCTTTGTGAGTTCCACATGGGACAGACCTTAGGCTATAGTGACGAGAGTCCCTACCTTAATGGAACTTCCAGTCTTCCATCTTATGGCAAGTCATAAATTATGCTACTTTTTTTTTTTTTAAGATTTTATCTATTTCTTGAGAGTAAGAAAGCACACAAGCAGGGGGAGAGGTTGAGGGAGAGAGAAACTCAAGCAGACTCATTTCTGAGTACGGAGTCTGACTTGGGGATTAATCACACGACCCTAAGATCAAGACCTGAGCCAAAACCAAGAGTTGGATGCCCAACTAACTAACTACTCAGATGCCCTGAAATATGCTACTTCTAAATAAGTTCTTTTTGTCCCTGTAACTCCCCTCTCAGAATCCCTACTGTGCTGGTGCCTGATTTGCGTGGAAATAATTTTCTCATTTGACTACTTTACTGGATGCTCACTTCCTATATGGTGCAGACTTCTAAAATGATAACTACTGGAGTAAGTGGTTAAGAATTTTTCTGCACTTCCCTTACAAGCTACAGGTTTTTTTCTTTCTTTCTTTTCTTTTCTTTTCTTTTTTTTTTTTTTTTTGTCAAATCTCGTAAAGTACATAACCAAAGGTATAGTTAACTGCAAGGATAATGTTTATAGACTTTTTTTTAAGTCCTTTATGTTAACTGAATATTTCCTGTTTTTCAGCCCTAGCAAAATTTGGCTGACACAATTTTTCACAGTATATTCATGATCTTTTTAGCTTATTTTTTGTTCCATAGTGTTTTATTAAAATGAAAATTCATTTCAACATCCAAATAATAAAATATTTAAATTCAAATAATTGTTAAATATGTCAATTAGTCAAAAAACTATCAGATTCTTGTTTATTTGATAAAATTATCAGGAGCTAAAATGGAAAAACAGTAAGAAAATCTCAAATTTTAAACTGTTAGGTTCTTTTTTTAAAAGACTTTATTTATTTATTTGAGAGAGAGAGTGAGAGAGCACAGAGGGAGAGGGTGAAGTAGGCTCCCCACTGAGCAAGGAGCCCAATGTGGGTCTCGATCCCAGGACCCTGGGATCATGACCTGAGCTGAAGGCAGAGGTTTAACTATGCCACCCAGGTACCCCTAAACTGCCAAGTTCTAAAACCCAGATGATGCAGTCATATACCCTTGTGGTCTGGTAGGTACATGGATAGGCAAAAGAGGCAGATACAACCCCAAGGAAAGGACACTCCAAAAAGTTCGTGCAGGAGTTTTATGAATGGAGCTACTCTCTTAATCAATTGGTTATTTTCTACCTTTCGATATAGATGTCATATACATATCATAAAATATGTACAGCGTCCCAATCTCAAATGCCTAGAAGATCCATAAAAGTAACGAAAATAAGTGAAACAGCCTAGGTGTTAGTACATGGGCCATACATGGAATGGGTGGGGCAGACTGTGCTCCTTTTAAAAGGGGTAGCCTCTTAAGTATCTCTGAAAGTCAGCCTCTGCTAAATGCCAATTGATTGTTGTAATGTTGGAATATGAATCTGTTGTCATAAAATCTGGTAATTTTTCAAGAGAAGCTGAAAATTCCATTTTTATTTAAAGTCTACCAATTTTTAAATGTTGCCGGCTAATTTTCTAATTTTATTTGTATATTGTGCATACTAAAAACATTTGCAGAGTGTATTTATGCTATTGACTACTAGTTTGCAGTTGTGAAATATGCTCTTATGACATGGATTAAGGTCTTTCTTGTATGTGTTTAAAGATTAGATAGTGTCTTACCTCTATTCCTGATATGGAAATCTGTAGAAATGAAAAAAAAGAAAGGAAGAAGGAAGGAAGGAAGAAAGGGCATCTGTAGAAATGGCTGCATATCCTTAAACTGTTACAAACTATCAGGAATAACTGGAAGCATGGTATTTCCATGAAATGATGCTATTTGTGTTTTGCCAGAAGGCACATTAGAATATTTTGTAATAGTTGACTTAGTGAACTAGAAACAGCTGTGTTTGGTGAAATGTTTGCTACAATCTATTTTTTAACTTTTCCCCCCTCATTTCTTTTTACTTTGCTTTGCTTGGTATCAAAGTTGGTATCAAATGAAGAGAGTTAAAAGTATACTTGGTGGTATTACATAGTTTTCTTTCCTTTTAACAAAACCAAGACAAGCTAACAAACTATGTCTCCAAATATCATAGAAACCAGATTTCTTGGAAAACTATGTTAATTTCTGAACATTCCACCCTTTTCTGAGGAAATTTCAAGATAATTTGTTATGTAATTGCCATGGGTAATAGCTATCCATCTGTTACCATTCAACTGCAGGATTTCAAGAAATTTATAAGGTGACTAAATGGTTCAAATTAGTACACAAACCAGGAAGATTCTTAGGATCTAACCTTATGTTTAAATGTAATACTTTATGATACCCATTTAGTTTTGAAAAATTATACTATCTTGCCCTTAAAAGAGTTTTTGTTAGGATTCAAATATTCAGATATTTGATTTTCTACTTTATTTATGGATTTAAATCTCCCTTGTACTTAAATTTGGCCCATCAATCTACTGAAGTTATTAACTATGGGCTGAGTAATGCATCCCCACACGTAGATCATGTTGAGTTGAGGACTGGGTGGCGGGGTATCAGGAGAAAATGTTTGACAAATTTTCTATTCAAAGGTGTTTAATACTCCATTCCAAACTGTATAGGCAATGAATATTCCACATATAGTCAACCAATCCATAAATCTCGCACAATCAGTATCAAGTTAATATCACCTTACTTTTACACACATGTGCACATACATGCAAACACTCTTCAGGCTGCTGGTGTTCCTTCTAGACTGACTAAGAATCTAAAGAAGATTCTCTTGGTGATGTCCTTACTGATCATTTTGGCCCAGTTCACGTGTGTGTGTGGAGAGGGAAAGCCATATATTGAAATTTCCTTTTGTGATATGTTTGATCATTTACATCACACTCCTGCTCTGCTAGATACTGTTAGGTTCTTCAGATATGTGCTGAGCACCTGCCACATGCCATGTACTATGCAAGGTTTTGGGGGCACTAGACTGATCCTTGCCTCCAGAGAGCTTTTCACCTGGTAGACAGACATGGGAGCAAGACTTCAACACTGACAAGATATGTACTTTGTGGAATATGTGAGATATCGTGGCCTCATTCATTAAATATTTTTGTGTACCTTAGTGTCAGACAGTTTATTCTAGATGCTCAGGATACATCAAGATAACAAGAGGCTCAAAGAAACATTTGTAGAACATATAAAAAAGGCTGTCACCAAGGTGAAGACGACTATTTTATGGTTAATTTTTATGGTTTATTTTATGGTTCTATTTTCATGGTTAAAAATTTTAGTGAACAACATTGAATGCCTTCTGCACACTAGCAACAAGCAATCGAAAGATGAAATTATGAAAACAATTCCACTTACAATAGAAACAAAAAGAATAAAATACTTGGATTAAATTTAGCAAAAATTAAATGGCTCATCCAAATATGCTGCTAGAATTTAAAGCCCCATTACCAGTGAATTAACAAGAGTAGAACTCACCTACTTAGAAGAGACTCATTTTAGCTCAAAAGACACCTTCAGATTGAAAGCAAGGGGGCAGAGAGACATTAGTAGTGCAAATGGATGTCAAAAGAAAGCTGGAGTAGCAATACTTGTATCAGACCAACTAGACTTTCTGTTCTTGTTTTAATGCTGTTTTGATATGAGGGTAATACTGGCCTCACAGAATGATTTTGAATGCATGCTCTCTACTCCACTATTTGTAAGATTTTGATTCATTTTGTCATTAATTATTTTTTTGAATGTTTGGTAGAATTCACCAATGAAACCGTGTGGTCTTGGGTTTTTCTGTGCTGAGAGATTTTTGAGTCCCAATTCAACTTTCATTCTTGTTATTGGTCTAAAAAAATGTTCTATTTCTTGGATTCAAGATTCATGACTCAATCTGGGTAACTTATGTGTTTTTGGAAATTATCTGGTTTTTTTCCTAAGTTATCTGATTTGTTAGTATATAATTGTTTACAGTAATCTTGTTATCACACTGTGTTTCTATGGCATCTGTTGTACTGTTTTCCAGTTCTCTTTTTGGTTTTTGAGTCTTCTCTCTTTTTTTCCTAGTTAATGTAGTTAAAGCATTGCCAATTTTGTTTGTTATTTTGGAAAAACTGGCCATTACTTTCAATGTTAGATAATTGTTTATTCTGGTCTCTATTTTATTTATTTCTGATTTTTCTTTGTTATTTCTTTCCTCTACTAAATTTCAGCTAAGTTTCTTCTTTTTCTTGTTCCTTGTGGTATCGTGTTAAGTTGTTTATCTGAGCTTTTTTTTTCTTCATATAGACATTTATAACATAAATTTTGTTCTAATATCTGCTTTTGCTGCATTCCATAGTTTTGGAATATTGTGTTTTCTTTTGTTTTGAGATATATTGTGATTTGTCGTTTGATTTATTATTTGGCCCATTGCTTGTACAGTAGTGTATTGTTTAGTATTTACATAGTAACTATTTAATATGTACACTGTACATTTTCCAGCTTTGTTTTATCGCTAATCTTTAGTTTTGTACCATTATGGTTGGAAAATATACTCAGTATGATTTCAGTCTTCTTAGATTTGTAATGTTTGTTATGTCTCTTTTTATATGATTTAACCAGGGAATTCTGTGTGTACTTGAGGAAAATGTGTAATTCTATCTTTCTTGGGTGAAATGTTTCATTTATGTATATATATATATATATATATATATATATATATATTAAAATATTTTATTTATTTATTCATAGAAACACAGAGAGAGAATGAGAGGCAGAGACACAGGCAGAGGGAGAAGCAGGCTCCATGCAGAGAGCCTGACGTGGGACTCTATCCAGGGATTCGATCCATGGTCTCCAGGATCATGCCCTGGGCTGCAGGCGGCGCTAAACTGCTGCACCACTGGGGCTGCCCTGTATATATATCTTTTAGAACCATGTACTCCGAAGTATGCATCAAGTAAAAAATGTTCTTGTTGAAAAAAAGAAAGAAAGAAAAGAACAAGAGTGGAACTCAAACATCCCCATATTCTGCTCCCAAATTTCCATTTTATAGTATCAATGGGGAAATTCAAGCTGAAACTTTGGGTTTTTGTTCTTTTTTAAAGCACACTTCTGCAATCAGCAGTCAAAGACTTCATTGTCCCTCACAATCTGCCTGCTAGAAGGGGAAGTGGAGGGTGATGCTGGTGCCGGTGGCTTCCTGGATGCCTCTATGCTAAATAAATTATGACTTGTGAATACTGGCAAGAGCACTGTGGGCAGAAGCATCTTCAAAACAGGAAGGTGGGCACTAGACATCTTGAGTTTCTTTGTTGTGGGGAGAGGTTATATCCCTTCCCTCCAACCTCAAGGCCCGGAGCTGGGGGACCTCTGCTGGCATCCAGCTGAGTGGCGGTGCTGGTGGCACACCAGAGGAGACCCAAAAGGTGGGTGCCCACACCTATTCCGCAGCAGAGAGAGCAGCCAGGTCTGGAGAGTCAGCCCACATTCAAAATGACAGCTCCTGAGGACAGGGTCAGAGCAGGGGCTTTGGTCTGTGAGCTATTATAAAGTGAGATGAACAATTAGTTGACCTGCTATGGACATGACCCTCATACATTTATAATCCTTGTGTGAGAAATGCCCTGGCCATGAAGGGCCCCAGCTTTGTTTCAGGGTTCTCACTGCCTAAACCCACTCAAGATCTTTAAAGGTGCACTAGAGGTGGCACCTCTGCATGCGATTGGTGAGAGTCAGCTGGGCAACACCATCCTCCCTGGGGCCCATGGCATCCCTCTCCCCTGTCCCCGCCCCCTACGCTTCTGTGTACTATTTCCTGACGTTAGTGACTCACTGGCTTTAACCTGGCTGTTTCCTGACTCTAGTTCTGTTGGGACCCTATGTGACTGGCCCTCATATCTTTGGCCCAGTCAAGTTCTTTGCTCTCAATCATTGGTTCACCCTTTGAAGCTCTTGAAGAAGCAGCTGGGTTTCAGTCTGGCTCATTTCCTGCCTCCCAGGCTTACAGCCACTCCATCCTGCTACCATTTCTTCTCATGATTTTTTGGGGAAAAGGGGGAAAATCTTAAACAAGAGATAAATGATTGATAAAGTTCCAAGCAATTGCAGTTTCCAGGGGACAAATGTGAGTGTTTTAAAGGAATGCCACCCTTTAGCATGTACATGCTTAGGCATGCTTTTTATTTATTTGGCCGCACACATTATCTTAAAATGATTGCAACTTAACTTTGAAGTCTTACATATAGCTAAGGAATTGCATTACTCACCCACGATGTCCACTGCACTTGAAACCTAAACTCTTGGGAGGCCCTGTTTGCCACTTGGAGCCTCCCCCTCAAATTCCTGTGGCAGGCCACCAGAAGAGGAACAAGACGGCTGGCTGCAGGGACTCTTTGCTCGTCCTGTGCACCCTGACGCCCACACAGAAGGGAGAAGAGAATCTGTGGGTGAGGCGGCTAGTTTTGTACAGCACATTCTCTGCTTTTTTGAGTCTATGCTCAGGCCAAGTTACCTTGCCTGAACCTATTCCTCTTTCTCTGACAAGTGACTGAACAAGAGTTCTTCCAACTGCATCATTCGTTTTAAGAGAAGCTCAAATCAGTAACTGGTTAGTGAACATTATTGAGTACTTACAAGATACCACGCCATGCACTGGGGCTCAAAGATGAATAAGGTAGGGCTTCCATCATCAAAGAATGTGCAGTGGAGTGGGAGAAAGATATTTAAACATATTTTGGTAATAGGGCACCATGTGTACAATAATAGATGCATCTGGAAATACAGAAAAAGAAGTAATTCTCCCTGGAGGTGTCTCAGGTGGTTACCACAGAGATGTTTTAAAGGGAGAATAAGAGTTCCCCAAGTGGACAGGAGAAAGAAGAAATTGAAGGTAGGAGAACAGAACATGTAAGGTGTGGTACGGTTGGGAACTGTACTCATTTTCTACTGCTTTCCTAACCAATTACAAACTTGGTGGCTTAAACAATATAAATTTATGATCTTATAATTCTGTAGGTCAGAAGTCCAATATGGGTCTCACTGGGCTAAAACTGAGGTGTAGGCAGGACTGTATTCTTTTCTGCAGGCCCTACCAGAGTATTTGGTTCTTTTCCTTTTCCCACTTCTAGAGGTTACACACTTTCCTTGTCCCATGACCCCCTTCCTCTGGTGGGTCAAGTCCTTCTCACACTTCCAATCTTTCTCCTTCTTCCATTTCATCCCTCTCAACATGGCCAGGAAGGTCCTCTGCTAACCTATGATTAGATTGGGCCCAGCCAGGTAATCCACAGTGATCTCCACATCTCAGGGTCCACACTCTTTTTTTTTTTTTTTTTTAAGATTTTTAAATTTATTTATGATAGACAGAGAGAGAGAGAGGCAGAGACACAGGCAGAGGGAGAAGCAGGCTCCATGTCGGGAGCCCGACGCAGGACTCGATCCCAGGACTCCAGGACTGCGCCCTCGGCCAAAGGCAGGCGCTAAACCGCTGAGCCACCCAGGGATCCCTAGGGTCCACACTCTTAATCACATCTGCAAAGTGTCTTTTGCCATGTAAAGTAACATATTTCTAGATATGTCACAGTGATTAGGATGTGGACATCTTAGGGGACAGGGGCAAAGGCATCATTGTGCAGGACACAACATAGAACTGAAATGGCCATGGGAAGTTTAGAAAGGGAGGAGACAGGTTTGGAGAGAGTGGCAACTGCCAGGTAATGAAAGCCCTTGTAAACCATGTTAAGGGACCTATAATTAATCCTGAAGATGATGGAATCCTTTGAAGGGTTTAAAACAAGGTGAAGATTGTGTTTTGCTGGCAGCACAGAGGACACATTCTAGGGAGACAGACTTAAAGTCAGGGAAAGTGGTTAGTTATCTATTGCCACATGCTCAGTAAAGAATTGTGGATTCTGTTTATTCTATAAAAGGATAAAATGCTACATAATCCTAAATTTCTCTCTAAAAAATGATCACAATACCTGAACACTGATATTGTATTAAGTAAACAATTTCATGTATTCCAGGTGTTGGACAAAGAAGATGTTTATTACTCTCTAATTGTAACTTCCATAGTCTAAAAGGCCCTTGCCCAAATAAAGTTCTAGCTTGTCCAATGACAGGCTGCAGACCCCTCTGTTTGGGGGTCCTCAGTAGGTGGTATCTCAGACTATGGAAGTAAATAAGAGGCCCTGGGGAAAGCAAATAATTTAAAAGAGGAAAAAGATAAGGACCAAATCCTGGGTGACACCAACTTTTAAAGGGAGGACTATAGAAGAAAACAGAAAATTAAGAGAGAGAACTGTGAGACTATATGTTACAGGACCTGGAAAAGGAGAGATTTCCAGGAATGATGAACTATAAAATAAGCCAATAGTAATAAATGTCATAAAATTATCAAGTAACCTAAGGACAGAGAAATGTCCTTTGAATATAATAATTAAGAGGTCACTGGGGCTCCACTTCCAACTCAGATGGAGTAACAGGAACCAGATTTACTCTACTACTTTAAACAACTCGAATCAAATCAAATTAGATGAAATAATGGTTTTCAGACTTTGGACAACAGATTGCACAGGACATTAATCTCTGGGGGTACGTAATAAGTTGAGACCTATAATTGTGCCATCTTACAACTCAGAGTTTCCAAGTGATAGCATGGGGAGGGGGGAACCCAAACAGAACCAAGGGGTCTTGCTGACTTGTGATGACAGGTTTTGGGATTCAGGGAGGCCAAGTTGGCTAAAATACATAGGTAAGGAGAGGGAAGAGTGTAGAAGAAAAGCTCCAGAGATCGTGCATGCTTGTGAAGATATTGCTGAGGCTGGAGAAAGAACTCCCAGAGAGGAGAGCATGGAATGATACCTGGAACCCACACAGAACCAATCGTTCATGTCACCACCAACCAAAATAGAAAGACCTCCTAATCTATGGGCTGAGTAGAAGGGTATTGACTTAGTTGTGGGGCCAAATTAGCCTTAGACAAAAGATCATTCTGGACTTCCTTAACAAAGATTACAAGCAAGCCTTGAAAGGATCAAACTGTTTCCAAGTAACTTAACTGTGACTCACAATGCCCAAAAATATTTAAAGGAATATGAAAAAAATAATCAACAGTGTAAAATTCACAATGTCTGACATGCAAAGAAGCAGGAAAATATGACCTATAATGAGGAGAAAAGTCAAACAATGGAATGGAACAGAAGTAGAATTAATTGACAAGGACATCAGAACAGATATTAAAACGTATTTTGAGGGAATCCCTGGGTGGCTCAGTGGTTTAGCACCTGCCTTTGGCCCAGGGCGTGATCCTGGGGTCCCGGGATCGAGTCGTCCCACATCGGGCTCCCTGTATGAAGCCTGCTTCTCCCTCTGCTTGTGTCTCTGCCTCTCTCTCTGTGTCTTTCATGAATAAATAAAACCTTCAAAAATAAATAAATAAATAAATAAATAAATAAATAAATAAATAAATAAAAATAAAACATATTTTGAATGTTGAAAAAAAGGTGGAAGGAAGCATAAATAAAATGAGAAAAGGGAAAGCTAGAAAAAGGCTCAAATCAAACTTCTAAAGGTGAAAAAGACAGATTTTTTAAAAAAAGTTCACTGGATGGGATTAACAGCAGATTAAACACTAAAGAAAAAGATTCATGATCTTTAAGATGTAACAATAGATATTATTAAAAATGAAGGATGCTTGGGTGGCTCAGTGGTTGAGCATCTGCCTTTGGCTGAGGTTGTGATCCCTGGGTCCTGGGATCGAGTCCCACATCAGGTCCCCGCAGGGAGCCTGCTTCTCCCTCTGCCGGTGTCTCTGCCTCTTTCTCTGTGTCTCTCATGAATAAGTAAAATATTTTTAAATAATTTAAAAAAATAAAAATGAAACAAAGAAGAAGGAGTGTAAAATAAAGATGAAGAGAACTTCAGTGGTCTGTGGACATCAAGTGGCCAAACGTGAATAATTACTCGCAGAAGGTGAGGAGAGGGGGACAGAAAAAATATTTGAGAAACCAACATCTAAAATTTTTCTAAATTTGATGAAAATGATAAACTCACAGATCCAACATTGTGAACAAATTTCAGGCCAAAGAAAACCACATCAATATATATCATTAAAAAAATCACTGGAAAACAGTGGTTAAGAGGAAAAATATCAAAATCAGCCAGAGAAATGAGAAAGTCATTGGTCAATTTGTCACTTTGGTGAAGTGCTGGCAGGCCAGTGACTATGAATTGGTGAGTGACCTGAAGGTCACGGAGGGGAGATACAGAGCAGAGACTACTCTTTTCAGAAAAGCTGATATGAGAGTGAAGGAGAGAAAGATAGGAGCATAGCACCCAGGGGTGGATTTTTTGTTTGCTTTTTAAATGAGAAAGACTTGAGCAAATTTACAGGTTGAGGATAATGTCAATGATGACAATAGTAAAATAACTGTCACTGATTAAGCTCTTATTTGTGTACTAGACACTATACCAAATACCTTATATATAATTATTTAGTTTTCACTACAGATTTATGAAATTGGGACTACTTTTGTCTTTTACAGCTGAAGAAACTGAGGCACAGATTGATTAAATATTACTCCAAGTTACAAGGTTGAGAAGCTGTAGAGCTGAATAAAACAATGGGACACCTGGGTGGCTTTGTGGTTGAGCATCAGCCTTTGGCTCAGGGTGTGATCCTCAGGTCTGGGGATAGAGTTCCACGTAGGGCTCCCTGCATGGGGCCTGCTTCTCCCTCCGCCTATGTCTCTGCCTCTCTCTGTGTGTCTCTCATGAATAAATGAATAAAATCTTTAAAAAATAACAACAACAAAGAAAAAAAGAGACAAACAAAAACAGAGTCAGATACAGAGAACTGGTGGTTACCAGAGGTGGGAGATGGGAGAAATAGTGAAGGAGATTAGGAGCACACTTATTGTGATGAGCACTGAGTAATGCATAGGATTGCTGAGTCACTATATTGTACACCTGAAACTGATATAACACTGTACATTAATTATACTGGAATTTGAAAAAAAATAGTAGAGCTGGAATTCACATTGAAGTCTGCTTTGATATATTTGTATTTGATTACAATACCACACTGAGCCAGTTATGAGGGAGAAATAGAGATCATAAAGAAAAGGAAGGTATAACTGATGCTTTAATGCCTAGGACGAGGCAGGAGAGTATATATTTGAAAACACAAGTGGACAGGCTTGCCTTCATTTTTGAGATCTGGGGAAAGAAGTTAAAGGTGAGTGTGGCTGTAGATAAAGGGATCTGTTGATGTAGATGATGAGTTCAGGTGGCTTAATTTTGTTTGGTGAATGAGTTAGGTATACAGGAAAGCTAAAGCTTAATATAACAACCAAGGAGAAAGGTCAGACAAAAGTAGTGATGAAGCATTGTTGAGAGCTCAATTGCATTTGGAAACTGCTAAAAATGGCCATGTCGTTTATATCTAGCAGAGATAGGGAAAGCATGAGTGGGAGACAAGATGGTAAGGATTTATGCTTTCAAGTTTATGTTATCCCCCAAAGCCAATGGTTTATTGGGATAAGACCAAAGCACTAGGTAATGTCAAAGAGGCAATGAGAATAGAATAGGTTAATAACCATGGTCATTGTGGTTCCCCTCAGACACCCCCACAAACACTTAATTGTTTCCTCATGCTGACCCCCTTGCAGATAAGTTCACTTGGTGAAAGTTCTTACTTTCCTTGGAATGTCCTAGAATTTCCATTTTTGAAATTTTTTCCGTATCATTACATGCTATCCATGAATCATGAACTCCTGTTAAACTTTCAGCTCTAGAGTAAATGTTTCCTTCCAGACTCAATTACCAACAAGGCAATTCAGTAACACAATTATCTATTGTGAAATCATATTTATGAACCTAATGACATTATATCTAACCTTTCGTTATGTATACTCTTTGACAGTTTGAGTTGGGCCTTATGCTCTGTTCCTTAGATCCTGCATTTTTAAAACATGACAAACTTGGTTTCTGTGCCCATTTGTATCATGCAGTGGGAAAATGCAGCTATTTTATGTTTATGAGTGAAGCATTTCATCCACCAGAATGGAGTCTGAAGTTCCCAACCAGAGATTGACCTGCTTAAAGAGATATTGCAAACTTGCTTAAGAATTGCAAACTTGCTTTAAGACCTGCTTAAAGAATTGCAAACTTGCAATTTCACAGAAAAGTCACTGTTGGATGAATATTACATCCAGATTATGCATTTTATTTTTAGGGAGGCTAGAATCCATTCTTCACAGTTTGATCTTTTCCTTTTTTTTAAAAAAAAGATTTTATTTATTTATTCATGATAAACATAGAGGGAGAAAGAGAGGCAGAGACACAGGCAGAGGGAGAAGCAGGCTCTATGCCAGGAGCCCGACGCGGGACTCGATCCCCGGTCTCCAGGATCACGCCCCAGGCCAAAGGCAGACGCTCAACCACTGAGCCACCCAGGGATCCCATGAGCCACCCAGGGATCCCGATCTTTTCCTTTTTTAAGAGAGACTTGTTTTTAGGAGAGTAGATCAAATAAAAGGTAGCTTATCAATCTTCTTTCTAAACGTCTATGACTTAATTTTTTCAATTTATGTAGAAATGACAAAGGCATACCAGATGTTTAACCCCTCAGCTTTCTTCATAGGTTTGTAGGCATCAAAGGCAAGTATGGCTATGGGAGTGATAGAAATAGCAAATAAGAAAAGAAGCCTGTAGAGAGGCTAGAGCCTTCCTGCTTTTTCTGTAGTCATAAAACCTGCCAACATGCACCCCTGGCCCAACTGCCATCAGGCTTCGATTAACTGGTATTTTAGAAAAGACTCCACTAATACAGCTGAGTTTTCGTTAAGTCTGAGCTAGAATCTGGCTGTATCGGCCAGTAGGATCTGATCACAGCATTCTCCAGTTTGAAATTTTGCTGAATCCCTATTGTTTACAGCGAAGTTTTCAAGCATATTTTAATAGACTTTTATTATTAAAACAATACATATGTGTTGGAGAAAATTATAAAATACAGATAAGGAAACATACAAAATATGAAAACCATACATTCTTACTACCCAAAGAATACCATTTTAACATCTTAGTTCTTATCCTTCTAGATCAATACCTTATCGATATTCACTATTTGATGAATTGTCATCATAATCTCCTTTAATCCTTTATTTTTTCCTTTAATCCTTTAAATATGATTTCTTTTCATTATCTGAATATATTTATAATAGCTGCTTTGAAGGCTTTGTTAAAGTCCACATCTGCACCCCCCGCAAAGAGTTTTTGCCTTTCCCCCCCTTTGAATAACTCATAATCTTTTGCTGATGATTGGACATTTTAGATAATATATTGTAACAACTCTGGTTTCGGATTCTCCCTTGGCTTCTTGTTGTTGCTGTTGGGGTTGTGTTATTGTTCACTTGTTTATTTGTTTAGTGACTTGGCTGGACTAATTCTGCAAAGTGTATCTCCCCGCCATAGTGTGCAGCCTCTGATGTCTCTGTGTAGATATTCTATCCTTGCTTTTATTTTTAACCTTGCCCCACCCACCTGAATAGGTCTTTAGCAATAGGAAGGTGGGGAAGATGAGCTCTTCCCTGGCTGCTAAGCCTGCCCAGAATACTTCTTCCACAACATGGAACTGAGGATAATGGATGCAGTTCATGTTTCAAATGTCACAGTCTCCTATTTTTCTGAGTTTCAGTTTTTTAAAAAAAGATTTTATTTATTTATTCATGAGAGACACACACAGAGGGATATATAGAGAGAGGCAGAGACAAAGGCAGAGGGAGACGCAGGCTCCATGCAGGGAGCCTGATGTGGGACTCGATCCTGGGACTCCAGGATCATGCCCCGAGCCGAAGGCAGACGCTCAACCACTAAGCCACTCAGGTGTCCCGAGTTTCAGATTTTGTAAATAAATACATCTCATTATTTTGGAAGCCCTTAGATCAATTTCCAGAGACTTTAAAGGTTGTGTTAGATAATCTTGACGAGTTGAATCAATGTTTCTTTGAGGGAGAGCTCTTCATCAAAGTCTTCATCAAGCTCTTCACATGACCATTCTGGAAGTTCCACCTCCTGGAAATGGTCTGTAATTTATCATTTTATTCATTTGCTTTAACTTAGAATATAGAGAAAATACTTGCATAATGCCCAATATGGTTATTTACTAACAATAAAACTACTGAGTGTAAGCATTTTGTAATTTCTATCTTCTCAAACTGTGAGCTGCTTTAGGGGAGGACCTATGTCACATTTACTTCTGCTTTCATCATGCACAGCACTAGGTGAGAGATAATGTCTTTTCAGCCTGATAACGAAACTATACATACTATATTTGTTTTTAAACATTAGAGTCCATAATTACCTTACCCAATGGATTACCGAGAGTGGTTAACTTGTTGCCTAATTATAAGGCTGGTCACCACGTGATCTTTGTATTACACGCACACACATACAAACACACATTCTCACCCTTGCATTTTCATGATTTTTTCCCAGTAATTTGTCTCCTTTAAGAGGGCCCATGTGCAAAGCTTTTTCTTTTTAACATATTAAATCTTAAGGGCACAGAGCCTATGTCCTACACCATTTTTAAGAACCAATGAAAATGTTTGAGATCTGAAGTAAATTACATAATAGTTCAAAAATGCAGAAAGAAAATGGAAGAAACAAAATAAATGTGTTTAATTAAATATCTATAAAGTGTAACATTAAGTCAACCTACAAGCAGCAACTCAACACTTTAAAAATTACATGTAAGATAAATTATGCACATGAATACATTTTAAGTTATTCGATATAGTGAGAAGTAGAACTTCCTCAAAGGGCTTAAGAATCTTATTTACCCAGTATGGAGGGTTCTCAAAAAGTTAAAAACAGAACTACCCTAAGATCCAGCAGTTGTACTACTAGGTATTTACCCAAAGAATACAAGATTACTGATTCAAAGGGATACATGCAGCCTAATGCATAGCAGCACCATCAACAATAGTCAAATGATGGGAAGAACCAAATGTCCATCAATTGGTGAATGGATAAAGCAGTGGTATATCTACACAATGGAATATTATTCAGCCATAAACAAGAATGAAATCTTGCCATTTGCAGTGACGTGAATGGAACTAGAGAGCATTATGCTAAGCAAAAAAAGTCAGAGGAAGACAAATACCATATGATTTTGCTCCTATGTGGAATTTAAGAAACAAAACAATCATAAGGAGGGGGAAAGAGAGAGGAAAACCAGGAAATAGACTCTTTAGTATAGAGAACAAACTGCAGGTGGGTACCAGAGGGGAGGTGGGTGGAGATATGGGTGAAATAGATGATGGGGATTGAGGAGGGCAGAGGGCACTTGGTGTGATAAGCACTGGGTGTTGTATGTGTTGAATCACTACATTGTACACCTGCAATTAATATTACACTGTGTGTTAACTAACTGGAATGTAAATAAAAACTAAAAAAAAAAAAAAAAAAAAAAAAAGCCTTGTTTACCATACATAGAAAGTGAAGGTTGGAGGATTGGAATCCAGGTCTGGCACTAGCTTGTAAGTCCCTCACAGGAGACCCCACAGACTTTCACAAAAGTGAGAGGGCTTCATAGTGCATTTTACAATGTGTTTTCCACCCTTATTTGGGTAGAGAGACCACGAAAGCCCACTGTGGAGGCTCTGACTGTCGCATTTTATCAGTTGTATTCATGCATTTGCTCACGCGGCACATGTGTGCCAAGTACTTGCTCTGTGCCTGGGCTTCTACTGGCTGAGGACACCGTGAAGAACAAGGTGATCCAGGCCCTTTCCTCGTGGCACTTATACAATCAGTTGGGGAGTAACGTTGTTTTAGTCACATATTTATTACTGCAGATCATCATAATATGTTATATGTTATGAAGTGCAGTGTTCTTTTGGGGTCGGTGGTGTGTGGGGGTATCTATCTTAATTTAGAAGTCAGAGGAAGGCCTGATTATGGATTGATATTGAAAGTGAGGTATGAAGAAAGAATCTGGCCTGGGGATAAGTGAGGAATGGCCAACACAAAGGCCTGGGGGAATGAAATAAAAGGCAGCCAGTGTGGCTGGAGCACTAAAAGCTTGATGAGAGGGTTCTGGAAGGAGACTGGGAGGTAGCAGGGTCATCCAGGACCTCAGGGGTCATACCCAGCCTCTTGAATTCTATTCCACTTGAGTTTTGAACACCCAGCATAGCAAAACCTTTGTGGGTTTTTTTTGTTTGTTTGTTTGTTTTAAATCTCTCTGGGGATGCCTGCATGGCTTAGTTGGTTGAGCATCTGCCTTTGGCTCAGGTTGTGATCCCAGAGTCCTGGGATTGAGTCCTGTGTCAGGCTCCTTCTGCCCCTTGCTTTTCCCTCTGCCCCTGCTCACTTTCTCTCTTTCTCACTCACTCACTCTCCCTCTCAAATAAATAACATCTTTTTAAAAATTTCAAAAAAATCTCCCTGGAAAGTAGACAGACAGGGGCCCTGAGTGGACACAGGGATGGAGAGGGGGACAAGGGGAGGTTTTGCAGTAGTCCCACTGAGCTGGGATGTGACTTGGACTGGTGAGTCCCTTCTCCCTCCCCAGGGAAGGGAAAAGAAAACAGATGGATTCAAGAAATACTTTAGAGGTAAGAACAACATGACATTGATAAACACAGATCTTTCCTTTAGTTCCATTTGCCATTAGTTCCAAATGTTAAAACTTTAGTGTTTCATATTGTGCTGTGATGTCTATTACTATTTATCATCTAACTCCGAGAGTAAATCCAAAAGTTCTTTTACCAGAAATGAGAAAGGAACAAATAATATCAATTTTGTATGAAATAAACTTTCATGCTTCTTTGGCTGTAGAGGCATAGAGAGTGTGGTGCAATGGAATGATCATGGGTTTTTGGAGCTGGGCCACTTGGGTTTACATTCTGACACTGCCTTTAACTAGCTCAGTAGCTTTGAAACAAATCACTTAACTTTCTAAACTTTAAAATGGAGATGATCCCTACTTCACAAAAACATTTTTAACAATGAAATAATTGTTGTCCAACACTTGCTCGTAAAAGACGTTCGATAATTATTAGTTCTCTCAACTTAAAAATAGCCATCCTAGTCATCTATACTATCCAGGTTGTTTGCTAAACCTAGAAATATGTTTTTTTTTTTAATTGGAAGAATTTGACTCCATTCTTACTTCAATTTACAGGTGAAGATATCATAGTCTAGAGAGGTAAGAGTCTTGCCCAGGGACGTAGAGATCACCGGAGGCAGAAGAGAAATATTTTCTCCAAAAACCTAGCATCGTTGTAATACACCACATTGCCTGATATGTTTCCTCTCTAATGTTGAATAGGAAGATTTTATAAAATATCCCTATATCCATATTATCTCCCATAGTGATCCTGTGTTCTCTTTGCTAGTTATACAGTCTGGGGAAACTTCCTGGAACCAGAATGGCAGAGTTAAAAGCCAAGTACACCTTGCTGCATGATACCGTGGTAAGGTAGGCTATTTGCTTGTGTTGAGACATCTTTATCATATATTTCTTTTTTGTGTGATGGGATCTGTCTTGTTTTTGTAGCCTCCCAAAAGCAGACCTTAAGGCGAAGGTTTGAGTTCAAGTAGTTTGAGAAGTGATACCAGATATTATCATGGGAGGATGGGGAAGTGAGATGGGGAAGGGAAGGATTGGCGGGGGGTGCCTATCTGCAGCTTTATCCTGTGGCCAACTGGTGCTCAGTCGCACTGAGGACCCTCTGTGTGTGTGGAACACACCTCAGAACTCTCCCATCAAAAGGTGAGGAAACTGGGATACTTGTCCACTCTTTTCTATCCTTTGTTGAATGATTGCTCCTAGAGAGAGGGGCTCCTGGCACTTCTAGCATGCCCTCTGAGAAGCCAAGCAAGTTCCTATGGCCAGAGAAAGCTCTCAGGCAGAGGCGCACTGGTAACTGTCCACCAAAGCTACAGGTGACCCAAGAGCAGACCGAGATGGGGAGAATCTGGTGGAAGACTGACATTACCTGCCTCAGGACACTTTTGTAGGATTCTTTGCTCTTCACCTCTCTTTACCACTCGGAGGTGTAGGTTCAAGCACAACCCCAGCCTACATCTGCTGAGCCTTTGGTCTTCTCACCTCTTCCACCTACCCTAGGCTACCCTCCTTAGCCTAGTCCCAACCAGCAACAGGTGAGAATAGGCTTCCATAGGATGACTCCACAAAGTTTTCCAAGCATCTGCTATGAGCCTCTGGGAATCAAGGGAGGAGAGTGAAGAAAGAAGGGAAATCCTGTTCTGCTGCTACTCCTCACTACTCCCCATCCTTGTTCTTCCTCTTCCCCATTACCTTCTGCCTCATATGTCTTCCCCAAAAGCCAAGGAGGGACAGCAATGGAGAGAAGCTCCATCCTTTCATTCTCCATCCATCTTCTCCCCCAGTCTTCAAACATTAGCCCAGAGTTCTTTTCCTGGGCTACTTCTTTTCCTGTCCAGAGTCGATTTGGCTACTTTGAGGATGGGAGCACGTGGGAAGAGTGAATCACCGGAAGAGCAGAGCTGCATTCCTATGCACCCTTCGCTTTCACTCCACGCCTTACTTACTCAGCTCCATCCAAGTTCCTGGTAACTGCCCAGCTCTGGCTCCTCCTCCTCTTCCTCTATGGCAGCCTCAAGCTGACTCCTCATCCCCATCCCTCACGGAGACTCCATTTCCCCACAATTGGCCTGACTGCCAAAGTGTACACACAGTTCTCAAGACTCAGGAACTTGGAGGCTTTAGATAGGAAGTCTGGGGTAATCTTTTCCAACATATTTCACACTGCTTAAATGGGAAGAACAAATCCATGCAGCTCTCAGGGCATCCCTCCAAGTCCCTTTGCAGATACAAAGAATCCTGCAACATTTCTCACCCTCCCGATAGCTCTAATCTAGAGCTCAGCAGAGCTTTGTGGGGGGCTGATTTAGCTTCCACCTTCCCTGGCCCACAATTCAGTTCCCTGGGCCCCAGTGATGGACAATAATGTAGGACCAAAGCTATGGCATTATTTCTTCCTACTTCCAGGTTGTGTTGCAGAACCATTACTTCCCTTCTGCTACCCACATTTTACCTCCTCTTGACCCTTTACTTCCCTCTCTTGTCATTACAAACACACACCACCCTCTCCCACTGCCCCTGCCTGGTGGGTGAGAACAGCATGAAGATACAGGCTCCCCACTCCTGCTGCTGGGGTTTCAGCAGGGCAGAGAGAGCCTGGAAATGCTGAACTGAAACTGAATGGGTTTTACATAGGAACCGCGTTATAGAAGTTGTTAAATCCTCTTCTGCTGACACTGCTGACACTATATTTCAAGTCCATGTGGGTAAATCAGCATTTGCGTTCTGGCTAGAACCCTAACCGCTTTGTCCGTTTTCTTTCTGGGGAAATCAGGCACAAGCCAACACTTCACTGTTCCGCAGCTGAAGACCCTTATGAAGGAGCTCAGGCAATTTTAGATTTACGAAGTATATTAACATGCAAGGAAAATGAATTTTAAGAAACCACTCCAGCATTCATTAATAGAAGTTATATGTGTTAGCACTGTAGCTGCTGTTGCTATTTGGTACCCAACCTAGTGCCTGGAACACACTCTGTCCCAGTTAATGTTTCGCTGGATGTTATTGAGCAAATGACGTATGAATGCCAGAGGAAATGGGTGGAGCAGGTAACTTCGGGTTGAGACAGCCTTCATCAGGTCATTGGGCATCTCTGCACATGAGGAGAGCCCTGACGGTTTCTCCTGGGGAGGGATCCTTGTGGGGTGTGCGCCAAGGAGGAGTGCTGGCTTTAACACAGGAAATGGCACCAGTCTTGCTTCCGTGTAGGAGAGGTAGCTAATGTGAGGCAGCTGAATCAGGGCTGCTGCTCAGCCTGCAGCTGATGCCAGCGTGCAGAACAGGTGGGGGAGCTTTAGACGATTTCACCAAGTCCAGTTCCTGTGTCCACTCAAATCTGCTTCTTGCCAGATATTGAACCCTTTTTCCTAGACAGGAACAAGACCTAGATAGGGAGTCCCCCTCAACTGTGACATTCAAGTCCAGCTCCAGCCAGACATTAAAGATAGGATCAGAAATCTGTAAGGTGGTTTATGTCCATAATTTTATAGAAGAGTTTTTCATCCTAGTTTCCTAGTAAAGTCATTAGAAAACTTTGTTGTTTCTTAGTTCACCAAGAAGGAAAAGATTTTCCTACAGTCAGGAGGAGGATTCAGGAATTAGAGAAAGCCAGCATTGCCGGGAAAGTTGAAGGGAGGACCCACTCTCCCCCTTTTTATCTCCCAGTTTGGCTGTTCTTCAAAGTCAAGTACAAATATCACATTCCCATCCAACTCAATGCTCCTCTCTCTCCCACCATGTTGGTCTAGACACCAGTGGTAGTGCTTGTCACCTGGTATTCCGGCTACCTATTCCATCTGTTCCCCTTGCTAGACTGTGAGCTCCATTCGCTTCCAGTACCTAGAAGTACCTAGTACAATATTTGGCACAAAAATATCACTGAACTGAATTGAACCCAGGAATGGAAAGAACCAGGAGCTCTCCTTACTAGACCCCCTATGTGAGCCACTACGGGTGTTAAAACTGTGCCCTTCTCATTATTTGAATCTCTGTTTCATGGAACCCAGCACACAAGAGTCAGAGGTCCAGCTGCTCCAGGATGCCAAACGTTTCACCGAGCAAATACAGCAGCAGCAATTTCACCTGCAGCAAGCTGACGATTTCCCTGAGGCATCCACCACCGAGGTCTCTAAAATGCGAGAACAACTCCTCAAGTATCAAAATGAATACAATGCAGTGAAGGAAAGAGAGTCCCACACTCAGTACAGGTTAAATAGGTAAGCACACAATTCTCTCAAACACACCGAAGACAGAGTTGAACAAAGGTCCTTCCACATGAACAAAAAACAGAAAAATTAGACTCGGGAAGGAATTTTGGGCACAATGAGTATGAGATGGCAATGTGTAAGATGACTATAAGCCTAGCTCTTTCCTTCATTTCCTAGAACAGGCCATCCCTGAACGGGAAGGTCACACAACTTCTAGAAAAAAAAAATCTCAGGTGACAGGGAGACACCCGCAGAAGGAGACGCCTGCTCTTGTTTTCCCTGAGTCAGAACAAAGCCATAAGCATTGGCCATAGCCAGAGAACACACTGCATAGAACAAGGACTTGGCACAGTCTCCGCCTCTCCCCGATGGTGGCCCCGTGTCCCTTCAGCAGCAGCAGACCACATGCTGCATGGCAGGCGCCCCTCACGCACTTTGCAGACAGACCTATGTGAGTTGAGGGTCACATGTGGCTCCCTCTGTTTTTCTAATACAGGAACATGGACCACAGAGTCAACCTTATTCTCCTAAACTATTCCTCAGCATCAAGAGAGAAAGCAATATCCTTTTGGAGGACACATTCACTTATGCAGAACTAGAGGATGTCATCCAGTGAGTGAAAGGAGAGATGTATTGCTGGAAGGTTCTTTCCAAAATCTCTAACATTCCTCCTGTGGAGTAGCAAGTCAGTGGAAGAGTCTGACTTGTGTTCAGCAAATCTCACTATTTAGATGGAATTTGAAAATGATTACCATCCAAGTTTTGTGCTGTGGTGCGCTGGGTGCCCTGCCTGGGTACCGAAGAGAAGGCCCAACAATCGCTCCTAGGATTTGCTACCTTTTAAGGTGGAAGAACTTTCTCTGGCTATTTTTAAGAGTCGGTAGAGCGAATGTAATGAATTCATTCCCGCTGAGAGATAAGCAAATGACTTGAGCGATTTTTCTGAGGACTCTGCAAGCCCTGAGTTTTGAATCCTCTCTTTGGGGCCTATCCTTTCAACTGGGGGATGAAGAAGGCTAGCCTACCCAGAAGAGTTAGACTGGGGGGGGGGGGGTGCGGAATCTGAGTTCTCTTTTGTCTTTCAATCTAAACTCGTTTCAGGCTCACAGTGAGATCTATAAAAAGAAAGCCTAGCTATTTCTGTGCTCTGTAAGCACTCTTTCAGTTGAGAAAATAATGAAATTAAAACAATTGGTGGTTGTTCATTAGTATTGAAAATATGAATGCTTGACATTTCCACGAAAGGGTAAGAGGAACATAAGTCAGTTGATATTTAAATTGTTTAAAATTTCCAAGTATTCCTGCCAAAGGAAAAAACCCAGCAACAACCAGAACTCTTGCCTTTTAGGTATAGACAGGCAAATTGTTCGCTGAGTTACTTGGGGTAGGAAGGGGACTGTGCATAGTGCCCAACAGCGAACGAGAACATTCAGGACACACATTTGCAGAACTGTTTAGTGTGTATTGTTTTTGGATTTGTAACACATCATACTCTAGCTTGAGCAGACTCCCTCACATTCTCAAATATTAGCAGCTCAAGAGTGAACAAACTTAGTTCCATAAAAATAATGGTGATTCCAAAAGGAATACGAGGGAAGAATTATAGGCTGTATTTCATTGGCTTTAACATATTTCATATTATATGGTACCGAAACGAATTCACTCAACACCCCCTCCCCAGGAAAAAAGTAGATAGGTCCATCCCCACCTAAAAATAAACTAAGCCAGTGAGAGAAAACCATTCATCTGAATATACAGATGCTATTTTTCAGATCAGCACAACAAACTCATTTTATTCAGCGTCTAAATAACAGAAGCCCTAATAACTAGCACCCCTCCACCCCAATATCTTTGGGAACTTCTGAATCATTGGCAACTATGAAGAATAGTATGTTGTTCAAATGCTCTAGAGAAAAAAAACTCCACTCTGTAATTTGGTTGATTTTTCTCACGGTTTCACATAATATAAATCTTTAAGAATTAGTAATGGTGCATATAATTACGTTGTCTGGTTAATAATTAAATCTGTCGCCATAGTTTTAGCTTTGAGATTAATATTCGTTGACCTCTTGAATATGCAGTTTAGGAAAGAATATATAACCTTCTTAAGTAAAAGAAATAGTACACATAAATAATGAAGTAATAAAATAAATACTATTGAGGAGCAATTTTCGAAACAAAGCCAAAATCATTATCTTTCTAAAGACATTCTCTGAAAAGATTTTCCAATATCTTTCTTTTAAAAGATTTTATTTATTGGAGAGAGAGAAAGAGAGCCCGAGCCTGAGCAGGGGGCAGGCAGCAGAGGGAGAGGGTGCCCGACGGGGGGCTCGACCCCAGGCCCCGGGATCAGGACCCAAGCCCAGGGCGGGTGCCCAACCGACTGAGCCACCCAGGCGCCCCTCCAATACTCTTTTCAACCTTTCCCTTGCCTTCACTTTGTTGTCTTTTGGAGCTTGTCTGCTTTCTGGTAGTTCTCGGATTTGGAGGGCAGATAAATCAGTGCTCAGCCTGACTCACTGTGCCGAGTCAGCTGGGCCTTGGTAGTCTGGCAGTGACAGCCAGGTGGGGCCGAGAAACCAGCAGACCGGGGGAGAAAGCAATGCCTCAGGGACCCCGGGGTATTAGGTATGACAGGGGGCACACAGGTCACGAGGGCTAGTTAGTAAGAACTCACAGCTGCAACGGGTTGCACTTTCTGAACACTTGTGAAGTCTTTCCTGCTCGGCCTGTGGAAGCCAAGAGCACCATGAGCTTAGACCAGGCTCTGCAGGGTGCAGTCTGCATGACCGAAAGAGAGAGAAGCACCGGAGAGGCTTGTTTGAAAGGTAGACCCAACTCCCAAAGCAAGATTCCAGTTTCTGCCCAGGCCTCCCCACCCAAGGCAGCGTGGGAGTGCTTTACAAGCTCCCCCTGTGATTCGGCCGCATGTCCAGTTGAAGAATTGCTCCCCACCCCCATGGTTCTCAGCTCTGACTACACGTTAGGGTCCCCTGAACCTTCTCTGTGACCTCCAGCCTGCTTTCCCCGCTCCCGACAGAAGCCCACGGCGGCCCACAGCAGCCCCTTCCAGCTCTGGACGGCCTGACTCTTAGATTCTACTGCTTGCACTGGTTCAAAAATCTACCGGCGGCAATTTCCACTCGTTCAGGCTGTTTCTACCACTGGTGAAAGAATGCCTCTTGCACAGAACAACATGCAGGCCTCCTGCACCGTCCGTTTACTCACGAGTCCTTAAAACCAAGAGCCTTTGATGACATGGTCTCAGTTAGGAAAGAAATGGATCCTGAGGACCTTTGACACCGAAGCACCCCTTAGCCAGGAAAGCGAAAGGTGGCAGGCAGATTTCAATATTAATGTCATTTTAAAAGATTAGGTGTTAAGAGGTATCAAGAGGCACAAAAGTGTTTTTTCTTTATTTCAGCAATGCCACGCAAAAAGGAGAATCTAAAAGGAGAAAAAAAAAGACATAATACATGTCTTTAGGGATGTAGGATATTTACTAGGATATTTACTATACTTTGCTTTTAAAAGTGAAAAACTGGGATGCCTGGGTGGCCCAGGGGTTGAGCATCTGTCTTCGGCTCAAGACATGATCCTGGGTCTGGGGATCAGGTCCCTCACTGGGCTCCCTGCGAGGAGACCGATTCTCCCTCTGTCTATGTCTCTGTCTCTCTCATGAATAAACAAAATCTTAAAAAAAAATAAATAAAAGTGAAAAACTGAAAGCAACCTAAATTCTAAAGAAAAATGGAATATTTAAATAATAAAGTATTCCAGAGGGGGCAGCTTGGTATTGAGTCAGAGCTCAGTTTCTAGGTTTGAATGTCAGTTCAGCTTTGACTATGTGACTTTGGAAAAGGTACTTAACTCCTGTGTCTTCATTTGTACAACGAAGAAAACAATACCTACCTGGCAAGTTCTGAAGTTTAGAAACAATGCATGTAAATTACTTGACATAGGATCAGTGAAAGATGATATTACGATTATTTTATTATGTGACATCTACCCACTAGGGAACTTTGAAACTAACTATTATATTATTATGAAGTCCAAAAATATTTTTAATTGGGAAGATTTTTTTTATCTATAAGAGACACAGAGAGAAAGGTACAGACACAGGCAGAGGGAGAAGCACGCTCCCTGTGGGGAGCCTGATGTAGGACTCGATCCCTGGACCCCAGGATTATGACCTGAGCCAAAGGCAGATGCTCAACCACTGAGCCACCCAGGTGCCCCTGGGAAGATATCTTTAATTACATGTTGGATAAAAATGAATTCAATCATAGGTATGCATTTTGTATAATATTATTGAAAGATAGAAGGAAAATAAAAATGATCAACTGTGGTGTGATGGGATGGGATTATGAATGATATATTTCTCTGTAAATTGAAAAATATGCATTTTTTAAAAGATTTTATGTATTTATTGGACACAGAGAGAGCATGAGCAGGGGAGAGGAGCAAGGAGAAAGGGGGAAGGAGGCTCCACCCTGAGCGGGGAGTCTGATGTGGGGCTCTATCCCAGGACCCCAGGTTCATGATCTGAGCCAAATGCAGACACTTAACCGACTGAGCCACCCAGGAGCCTGAAAAATATGCATCTTTTAAAGGGAAAACGTCAATCAGTTTTTCTTAATAAAAAACACATGATAGAAATGCAACTAGTTTAAGGTGTCCTAAGGAATTAGCCATCTTATGTTTGTTTAAGGAAAAGGTCATCTTACATTTATTTAAAGGAAAGGCTGTGAGTCTTGTCTTGCGGGAGAGCTTCATGTCACCATTTTTCCAACTCAGGGGCATAAAGGTGTCCTTTACAACCAAAATATGGCAGCACACTACCACCCCCTGGTGGCAGCCTGGGTGAGGTGTAGGATCAATAGGTGAGAAGGAGACTATTATCAATTTGTATGCAAGCTCTAAGAGCAAAGGCCTACATATTCAAAACTCTGAAAGTTCAACTTCAGCTTGTGTCCCAGACAACTGACCTATATTAAATTCCATGTGGCACACACTTGCAACATTAACTTTAATTTACATGATTGCAAATAAAAACTCACAAAAATAAACCCTAAAGATGTGAATGCATCTTTAGTTCCAAGTTCCCAGGCCCACTGGCTGGCGAGACCTGCTTGTTTGATGGAGTGAGTGGGAGGTATTGCAGCAATCCAGACAGGCACTGGTTTATTGCAAATAGTAGAAAAAAAGAAAAGGCCCAGAGCCTGCCTGGAAGGGGTCCGAGTCTAGTGGGGAGGTCGTGTTACCAAGTAGCTGTAATGTGGTAAGACAGCTGTTCCCATGGGCGGGTGTACACAGTGTTGTGTGAGGACTGGGGAGGAAGCATCTAGTCGGGAGTCACTGAAGCCATCAGGTTACCTGGCAAACAAACATGGGAAGCACATTCTAAGAGAAAGTAGAAAGTTATTACTGTAGAAATAGCTTATTACTCCTTTGTACATTGTCAAACTTGTTGTTGTTGTTTTTTTCTTTTCACAGCTTAACAGAAGAAAAAAATCTCATAATAAAGGAATTTGAGAAGATACCTAAGCCAGGAGTAAGTCTTACTTAGATGGTTTACAGTTTGTTAAATACAGCTGGATTAAACATCCCTTTTGATAAATATTGATGTTTATCACAACAACCACACCCTGAGACATAATGAAAGATACAAGAGTCTTAAGTATGGATAATGCTGGAAGGAATCACTTCTGGAGTACACACAGTGATGCCTATTACAGGCTTAGCTATTTGGCATCTAATTTAGGCTGTATTTGGTTGGACAATTATCTGCTTTGTTTTCAGAAAAAAAAAAGGGATCTGTGGCTGGCACATAAAAACATTATTTTTGCATAGTTATTACTCTCAGAGCTTCCTGAACATCTCAAGCTTATTATAAGAAATTTTCGTGAAGGAGATGTATCACTTATCTATTCCTGCATAACAAAGTGCCCCACAACTTAGTGCCTTAAAACAACCAACATTTCTTATTTTTCACAGTTCTGAGTTCTTCTGGTCTGAGCTGGTTCATTTAGGTCTGGGTGGTCTAGATGGCTTCATCATGTGTTGGCCAGTTGGCAGGCTAGTTGGTCTAAGATCACATGTCACCAGTTAGTCCTATAATGATGGAAGGGTTTCCAGACTCAAGAAAGAGACAAACGGCCTCGGGTAATGACAAATCCCAAGACCCAAGACTTCTCAAGCCTCTGCTTTTAGAATATTTTATTGGTCAAAGCAAGTCATATGGCTAAGTCTGAACTCAAGGGGTAGAGAAATAGGCTCTACCTCTTAATGAGAAAAATAACAAATACCTACAGGAACAGGAGGAATTTGAGTCTGTTTTTCATGATCTATCACATAAAGTAAATAGAAATGTCATTACACTTTGCACTGTTGCCCTCTTTCAAACAGTTATATGTCAAAAGTGTGTTGTTGGTGTTTTAACTCCAAGGCACAAAAACCTGTTTAGCATAGAGTAAAATAGTACTTTTTATGTGTGTGTGTGTGGCATACACACACATATATAGCATATAAAATATGCACTATTCTAGAAGAATAGTGCACCTAACTATCTAACTATCTAACTATCACACCTAACTATCATTTACTACACAGATTTTATGGGAAAAAGCATTTTGAATTTTAGTTCCAGATCATAGGATCACCAATTTTATCCTCTCCCAGCAGCAGTGGAGTAGGGAGATGTGCAGAAAGCCCAGAGCAAGCTAAATGGATACATTCACTCAGTCATTAATAATGTGTAGGTTTTCTTTTCTTTTTTTTTTAAGATTTTATTTATTCATTTATTTATTTATTTGACAGAGAGAGCACAAGCAGGGGGAGCAGGAGAGGGAGAAGCAGGCTCCCCGCTAAGCAGGGAGCCCAATGTGGGGCTCCATCCCAGGATCCTACAATCATGACCTGAGCCGAAGACAGACATTCAACCGACTGAGTCACCTAGGCATCCCATGTGTAGATATTTTGAGTGTAAGGCTTCTCTCCCCTAAGTCAAACACTCCCCAAATAATCACTCAAGGGAACAAAGATGTGTTATGAATCTGGGATGGAGGACCTTTGGGGAGAATCTGAATGAGTTAGAGAAGTAATACCAATAAGAAAGTGGGGGATTAAGGAGCACAAAGGATTGGATTTTCCAAATATGACCTCCCTAGTCTTTAATTCTCGTGTGGGACTCAAGTTAACCACAAGCCCAATAATCAAAGATTATTTGCATCTGATGTCAAATCACAAACCTAGAAAATAGGCTAGAAATTTCCACTAATGTTTTTTGGGTATGAAATAGAAATAAACTCAAAAAGGACACATTTCAAATATAGGATAGAAAGGAGCACCAGTAAAAAAAAAAAAAAAAAAAAGTATGAATATAATGTAAAATGTGTAATACATGCCGTACAACTGTCATACCTTTATCAAAGATGTCAGAAGTTATTATTGTATTTAACTTTGTAAGAAATCATTTGCAAAGCTCAAATATAATAAAAATGGTGAGTAAAATTATTTTTAATTTTATTTTTTGGTAGACAGATGCTTGCTCAGGCTCTATATAACCTGATAAATTTTCATGACTTTTAAAGGAAATGGAGAAGAAGATGAGACAATTGAGAGAAAGCACTGAAGAATTACGTAAAGAAATAATGCAGAGGAAATTGGAAATCAAAAATTTACGGGAAGATTTGGCATCTAAGCAAAAGCAATTACTAAAGGAACAGAAGGAGCTAGAAGAATTGTTGGAATGTCAGGTCACCCTAAAGGTGTGCTACTTACAGTTCATAAATACTTAAGCATTGTGTCTGCGTGGACATAGAGATGCCTGGTTACCAAGACTAGGTGCGCGGGTTTGGCAAAGAGGACTAGCATCACACGGACAGAAACATTCAGCCTTATGACAGATCCCATCAAACTAAACCTGAGCTCTGGGAATTCACCCAAAACTCGAGAGTGGTGCTGCCGCCCTAGTTTGGCCCAGGGAAAAGACCTCTCTAGACCTCACCAGGCATTTTCAGCATGAGGATTGAATGTCACAAACACAATCACTTCTTTGGAGAGCAACCAAATGTCCTAACCTCTTGTGTATCTTTGTATGACTTTATCCTTGTCTGTTTGATTCCACACTACTTCCTTCCCCCCATGAAAGGATGAAGACTTTGTGCATTTATATTTTAGGAGATAAAGTTCATTGTACTTTGAAAAATACATAACTCTCAAAATGGTTTAAATAACCTGGAGTTATTTTAAAAGCAACAATATCTGAGGCTCGCTGGCTTAAAGGACAATTATGATTCACTTTAATGTCTTTTTCCTTAAGGGGTTAGAGTAGTCAAATAAGACATACCCAGCTGCTACTTGGAACATAGGACCTGAGCAGAGACAGATTTACGAGGAGCCCAACAAAGCTAAAGCCTTAGGCCCTCACGTGCACGAACCTCTTCCAAGGCCCTGTGCTTATTTAGCATTTGTCATTTTGTACTCTTTCTTCCTAAAGAGGCCCCCCAACAAATCTTAAGAGTCTTAGCCTTACCAAACTTGGATTGGCCCCAGGACTGAGCCAGATCCCTGGGAGAAATGCATTTCACCCCCACGATGTGTGGAACCTCCTTGCACATGTGTTACCCCAGGCACCAAAGTCCAGTGCGATCCTCAGGCAAGAAGGGCTGTTCCAGAACCCCTGCCGTGTACATAAGCCCATAAGCCGATTGAGGTTAAAACTAATCCTTCTGTGAATCCATAGGACGTAGGAGAAAGTGGTCCTAGGCAAAGTTGGCTTCTGATCTTGGCCTTACCGCTCACTAGCCATCTGACTTTGGGAAAATTACTTAAATTCTCTTAGTAGAAGGGCAGCCCCAGTGGCGCAGTGGTTTAGGGCCGCCTGCAGCCCGGGGTGTGATCCTGGAGACCGGGGATCCAGTCCCACGTCGGGCTCCCTGCGTGGAGCCTGCTTCTCCTTCTGCCTGTGTCTCTGCCTTTCTCTCTCTCTCTGTGTCTCTATGAATAAAATTAAAAAAAAAAAAAAAGAGTCTGCATATCTGAGAGGGCCATGAAGTCCAAACTCTGGCCTTCTTCATGCATCTCTTAAAATAATAATAATAATAATAATAATAATAATAATAATAATAATAATAATAAATTCTCTTAGTGGGAGTCTTAGGCAGAGTTCTCTAGAAGCAGAGCTTCTAGTCTTCGGACAAGGACCTGTTGAGGGAGAGCACTAAGGAGAATCTGATAGGAGGGTGAGAGAAGTAGCATAGAGTTGGGCTAAGTGGCTGGGCCAAAATGTGTTTTCAGGAGCACCCTAGTCTCAACCTGACCCCAGGGGGAACTCTAGACCATGATTTCCGCCCAGAGGTGGAGGGGATGGGCCTTATACCACTGGTCACAGAGGCTGCCCTCTTCCCTCGACTCCTTATTCCTTGATAAGACAGCTCTTGTGGGCCAGGAGCAGTCCCCCAGAGGAGACCAAGCGTGGGCTGTTAGCAGCCATCCTGCCGCCCCCGAAGGCTGGGCGTACATCCCTACAGGAAGCAAACAGCATTAGTTACACTCAGCTGCCTCCTCTTTATTTTATTTATTTTATTTTATTTTATTTTATTTTATTTTATTTTTATTATTTTTTTGCTGCCTCCTCTTTAAACCGCTAACAACCGTAGCTGTCTTCTAAGGTCACTGTGAGTATTAAATGAAATAATTAAAGCACACTGCACAGTACAGGACAGGTAGCAAGAATTCTACACATCATAATTCCTTTCTATTTAATTTGTCTTAACTGCTTTCTGGCCTAACACTACATAATGTAACACGAGCCTGTTTCTTTACTAGGATGAGGTGGTCCATCATCAAGCTGTTCCTGTACAAATTGGAAAAGAGATAGAAAAAACGACACGCAAAAAAGTGTATGATTTAGTATTATCCTTAATCCCTCCCATCCTACTCTCCCCCAAGTTATGTGTGCATGCTAAAACAAGAATATTAACTACTGAACACATCAAACTACTCTTAAGACCTTCGAATTATCTGCATTTGGCCTTGTTGAGGTTGCGTGTGTGTGTCAAGTTCATTAAAAGAAAGTAATGAAAAAAAAAGAAAGAAAGTAATGCAGCATATTACTATCATGCCTAACACTTAGTTATGTCTTAATTTGGGGTCAATATTCTCTTTTGAGTTTACAAATTAAATGTGTATGGAGAATTCCAACTGGCTTTCATAGAGCTCTGCAAGAGATAAATGATTTGAACAGTGTTGAATTTCCGTGTTCTAGAAGTGTGTGAGCCAGCCAGAAGCCTAAAGCCCAGATGACAGCAATTCTTCACTTCACCAACTGTTCACATGGGGGAACACCCTCAAACATTCAGAGTAGATTTGCAGGCAGAAATCATGGAGAAAATTCTCAAGGTTTAGAGGACCCCCAAAGATAAAAATAAGTGAAGATACAAGAATTCTGGAGAAACAGTATGATTGCTCTGGTGCAAAGGGAAAAAAGCAGGTGTTTGTAACAGTTCTGAAGGCCACGCCACCACCACCAAAGTTGAGAGATTCAGGGAGGTTGGTCAGGATGAGGGTAGATCCCAGGAGATGCTGCACTGGGGATCTGGGGAGAAAGTGAGGAAGCAGAACAAATCACTGCCCTCACTGGCCCTCAGTGGAGATACCCCCCAAATCCCGCCCACCCGTCATCCTCATCCCACTTCTGAATTCATCACTAGCTCCTCTGTTGCCCTCTCAGAAAGTAAAAATAGGTAAAGATAGCATGGACTCAGGCGTGTGTGTGTGTGTGTGTGTGTGCGTGTGCGTGTACACATATGTGTGTATGTATCTGTACATGTATGTATGTATCCCCCACAGAGAAATGGAAAAGAAAAAGATCGTCTTGGAATATGAACTCAAAGAACTAAATGACTCGCTAAAGAAAGTCGAAACCAAAATTAATTCTATAATGGAAGAGAAAGAAGATGTAATAAAGGAAGTTGAAGGCAAACGAGCCTTACTTGAAATCAAAGAACGAGAATATAACCAATTGGTCAAGCTCCTGGAATTAACCAGGGTGAGTGAAGCAACTTCACTAACTGAAAGGTTAGTAATATCTCTGGGATCTGTCATCAAAATTTTTCTTCAATTTATATTTGAGGATCATTACATAATCTCAAATAGATTAATGTTGATTCAATTAAGTATTTTATAGATTTTTACCATTTAAAAAATATTAGAGTATTTCCAAATATCTTCCCCACCTTTTACTCATCATTTTCTTCAATTTCTTATGACCAAATCTTAAGGAACAATGTATTGTATTTTGGTAGGTTTTTGAAATGTGCCTCTCAAAAGTGTATCACTGGAGTATGCTATAGGTGAGGGAATTTTCCAACAGATGAATGGTATTTCTGGGGTAATCATGAGTTTTTCTTAATGGGAAGACCTCTGTGGTGCAGTTCCTTGGGAAGGTGTTAATTCCTATTTTTAAATAAAATTTCAGCCTCTGAGCCTCTGTTTCTGCCGAGCTGCTATTCCATTTGCATTTTTTATAAGACTGTGACTCAATTATATGTCAACCTCCAAAGTTGCTTTTGGCATTATTTAAAAGTTGATTCTAATATGAGGATAGTTCTGTATGAATATGCTGAGCATGCTGCCTTGAAAAACATGAAGGGCAGTTGATGACAAATCACCTTCATTTTCCCTCTTTACCTGGAACAGAGGGATCTTGGATCTCAATTTACGAAACTGTCTCATTGACAAGCAGAACTACCATGATGAACTTTCTCGTAAGCAAAGAGAAAAAGAACGAGATTTTCGAAATTTAAAAAAGATGGAGCTACTCTTGAAAGTGTCCTGGGATGCACTCACTCAAACTCAAGCACTACATCAAAGGCTTCTATTAGAGGTGAGTGCTATACGCTACGTTTTGATTTTTCAAGATCAGTGCCATCTTTTTGAAGTAAAAATATTTTAAGAAATTGTTTTTGCTATTGATAAAGAAAAGGAAATCAGAGAATGCTAATTTTAAAATGCATCCAACCGGGCAGCCCGGGTGGCTCCGCGGTTTAGTGCCACCTTCCCCCCAGAGGCTGATCCTGGAGACCCGGGATCAAGTCCCACGTCCAGCTCCCTGCATGGAGCCTGCTTCTCCCTCTGCTTCTCCCTCTGCTCGTTCTCTGCCTCTCTCTCTGCATCTCTCTGTGTCTGTCATGGATAAATAAATAAAATATTTTTTAAAAGAAAAAAATAAATAAAAGTAAAATAAAATGCATCCAACCCATCATAGAGGCTCAGATGAATTGTCCTATTTCTATTTCCAGTTGTTCTATTTTCCCCATTTTAGATATGCTTTAGTTAGTTTTGCATTCTCTTTCCATGCTTTAACCTAAAGTGGTTAAAGGGTCCAACACTCATCCTTGACTTTAATTAGAGTCCATATAAATTAGTAATTTACTACTTCTCAGGGCTAGAACCTTTGAAGACTTTAAATCTGTTTACCTTTGCAACTCTTAAGCCTTCGAACACATCTTTTGATCAAACTTTTCAAGTTATTCTTGTTAGGAGCATTGGTTTACTACAAACTAATCCATCTTAGCCCAGGTCCTAGCACACTACGATGTTTAAATAGAAACTTTGGGCTAATTTACAGGCCCTGTGGCTATCTCTTTATAATTAAGAGTGGGACGCTATAAAGCTAGTTGGGAGCCTTTTCTGATGATGAGGTCGCCACTATACATTGACCTGCCTGAACACAGATACGAAACGAATGACCTTGACCCAAGGGGAGATTGCAGTAGAAGGCTCACAAGTTGTTCAGATTTTAATAAACAGAAGCTATTTATGTTAGGACACTTCTAGCTATTCAATTTACAAAAGAGCACCCGAGTAACCGATGGATATAAAACTAACAGAAATTAAAACATTAAAATCCTCTTCCTTCACTGGGTTCGCAAACAATCTAGGTTTTTGCCCTAGTGCAGTTTGTTTCAGGGAGAGACGATCTTCCTCTTTGACCTTATGGCTTATCATTAGCCCGGCCAAGTCCTGCGCTGGCTGGCAGTACTTGAAAATAGTCACTCCCAGCATGAGTGAACATTTCAGCCTTACACGAGGTCCAAAAAGGAAAAAGATAAAAGGTAAAGCATGAAGGGCTCCAGCTACTCCTTCAGACCTCGTTTCCCCCTGGAGACAGTGGTTTGATTCTCCTGTGGCTTTTGAAATTCAAGCCACAAACCTCATGAAAGTTTGAAATATTTTAGGAAAATATCAAAGCCTTAAAGAAACTGAGGTTCTTTTGATATCAAATAATTAGGATGTTTACTGTAACAGAAACATGTCTAACTTCTTAACTTTTATGGTAGTTACTGATGTTGGTTCGTGCATTAAAAATGTCTGGAAGAGCAGACACCAGACAATTAACAGTGAAGGTGGGAGCAGATGTTTAATTTCTTACCTTACACACTTTTTTTGGTTGGTTCTCTAAGAATGAAATGTAACTCTATAAAAAACCCAAACAAAGAACTAAAATAAATAGGCTTACAAAACCTACTGATAGATGCAATTAGGGGCTTAAATGTAACAGTAAATATCTCAAGCCACCCCAGCGTTAGAACATAACTAAAATAACTAGACTCGATTTGGCCAGAAGTAACAGAAATTCGATTACAGTGGCTTAACTAGGGGATCGTTTTATTCACATCATAAAAAGTCCAGAGGCAGGCTCAGGATGCTCTTGGCTCTTTTTTTCTGTCATCCTTAATGTGTATATTTTGTTTTGAAGCCCACAAGACCTTCCACCTTTAGGCATAAGACCGAACAAAAGTTGAGAGGGAAGAAAATAAAAGCCATATGGTAGCTGACTTGACTGACTCTGTCTTTTTAACAGGAAAGCAGTCGCTGTCTCAGGGGTGTTCTCCAGCAGACTTCCATTTACATTTCACTGGCCTGTCCTGGTTCAGCTGGTCACTCCCAGCTGCAAAAGAGTCTGAGGAATCCTGGATACATTGCAGCTATGAACAAAACTGGGGTTTTATTAGTAAAGTCAAAGTAGAAGGTGGATGTAGGTTAGGCAACCAGCAGGCTCACTACCAATGGGCCACCTTCTTACCCCTTCCACAAACCAAGCATCCCTAATTCTCTCTCTCTCTCTCTCTCTCTCTCTCTCTTTGCATCCCTAATTCTCATCTGCAACTTGAGGATTGGGTTTATGGAGAATTAAAAATGGTATCAGCTAGCCAGGATTCAGAAATAAATATAATTTGTTGCAGGATTGCTTGTAATTCCAAACACTGGACCTAAATGTCTGAGACCAGGAAGATTTCTTAGGAACCTTTAATTGACAGGGTAGCTAGTGAGTGTGCCCTCATCACATCTTCTGTAAAAAACCCTGGAAGCTTCCCTGGTCCCAGTTAGCATTCCTATGCAGATTTGCCTACACTTGGGGAGCAAAGCATTTGGAGTAGCCCACTCCTGGGCCCCTGTGGCAGAGAAGTAGCCAGGAACTGGGATGCTTGCTAGGCTTCCTCTGGAAGAATTGACTCCACTCTCCAGAAGGAGAAATCAAACTCTTTCTTGTTCTTAAACTCTTCCAAAAAATCTTCCCTGATTATTTAAGTCTACTTTTAGCTGTTCCTTCTCTGATCTGCACTTGCATTTATCTGCTCATCAAAATCACAAATTCTGGGGCAGCCCGGGTGGCTCAGCTGTTTAGCGCCGCCTTCGGCCCAGGGCGTGATCCTGGGGACCCGGGAATGAGTCCCACGCCCTGCTCCCTGCGTGGAGCCTGCTTCTTCCTCTGCCTGTGTCTCTGCCTCTCTCTCTCTGTCTCTCTCTGTATGTTTCTCATGAATAAATAAAAAAAAATCTTTTTTAAAAAATCACAAATTCTGTATATCGTTATATGGATTTCACAAGACCATGTCTCATCTTTCTAATCCAGTGTGTACTTCTCAACAGCTAGCTCCCCAGGTGGGATGGAAGCTGGGCATCTTGGGCATCTGAGGGTACAGAAGGTGCTCCTGAAGAGGCACAGGCTCGTGGATGTTGGGACATCCAAAGACCTACTTTAGCTACTTATTTTTAAAGATTTTTAAAACATATTTTTTGAGAGAGAGAGAGAGCATGAGCTGGGGAAGGAGCAAAGGTTGAGGGAGAAGCAGACTCCCCACTGAGCAGGGAGCCTGACACTGGGCTCTACCCTGTGACTCTGGGATCATGACCTGAGCTGAAGGGAGACGCTTAACCGACTGAGCCACCCAGGCGCCCCTACTTTAGCTACTTTTAAAAAGCAACATAAATCTCAGAAAGAGTCTGTTAGGTGACCTTTACATCACTAAACAGTATGAGCTTTCCTTCTTGAGACAAATTTTAGCCACTCTTCCACTTTGTTGCCGTCGCAGTAGGAAATAAACCATATCAGGTTGGAGTCCTGTGCTTTTGGTACAATGATCAACTCTAAACCTGCTCGAAGTCAAGTGTGCTGTCAGCACCCAGGATAACCCCTCCTGCGTTTGGATAGTGTTTCCCCGGAAGCTGCCATGTGTCTTCCTCCTCCTTGTTCTCTCCTCCATCATAAAGAATCTAGCAAGACAGCAAAGACTGATAGAATGAAAGGTACTTTCTCCCGAAGTACTTTAGCAAAGGACAAAAGCACAAGCCAATGCAATAGAAATGTAAGGGTGGAATGTCAGGTTTCAACAAAACAGTTAAGAGACTTCTCTTTTGGGTAAGAATTTTCCAGCTATTCCTTGAATGACATAAGAGTAGCCAAGTAGGGACGCCTGAGCGGCTCAGTGGTTGAGCGTCTACCCTTGGTCATGATCCCAGTGTCCTGGGATCGAGTCCCACTTCGGGCTCCCTGCATGGAGCCTGCTTCTCCCTCTGTCTGTGTCTCTGCCTCTCTCTCTCTCAATCTGTGTCTGTCATGAATAAATAAATAAAATCTTAAAAATAAAGAGTAGCCAAGTATTCTTACTATTATTAATAAATAGTTCCTATTGTTTAATCTATAGGATTTAGTATGTGAATTCACATTTTATAAGTATAATAAATATCACTCGAACATGCATGTTTCCAAAGTACTGAGTCATGAGTTAGAGAACCGATCGAATACAGTGTTAGGATCGTGGACTCTAACCACCTGAGTTTGCACCTGTATCACTGAGGCAAGTTGCTTAAACGTTCTTCCTTCCCTTCATCTGTACAACTGGAGATAATAATATTACCTATCACATAGGGTTATTGTGAGGATTAAATATGACCATACATATAAGCACTTAGAACCTTTCTCGACACATTGTCAATGCTCTATAATTATTAGCAGCTATTATTAGTAAAATTTATTTTATTTCCAAATGAAGCAGAAATAGAATATTTGCAATTGGTGAATTATAGATGTGGGGCAGATTTTTATGTTTTCGTTTACCAGGATTTTATAAAAAATATTCAGCATAAAAGGCAGTTCCTGTAAGACTGAGAATCATAATTTGCCCGCCTTTTGCAAAAGGTACATCATGGGTTTGACTACGTGACACTGAATATTTTGTTCTTGTGGAAATGCCAGTTTAAAATTTTTATTTCCAGATTGAAGCTATCCCTAAAGATGACTCTACGTTATCCGAGAGAAGGAGAGAACTCCACAAGGAAGTGGAAGTGGCTAAAAGGAATTTGGCCCAACAGGTTAATGTCAACTCTTTTTTTTTTAAATTTTTATTTATGATAGTCACACAGAGAGAGAGAGAGAAAGAGAGGTAGAGACACAGGCAGAGGGAGAAGCAGGCTCCATGCACTGGGAGCCCGACGTGGGACTTGATCCCAGGTCTCCAGGATCACGCCCTGGGCCAAAGGCAGGTGCCAAACCACTGCGCCACCCAGGGATCCCAATGTCAACTCTTATTTAAGCTTCTATCTGAGAATGATTAATAAAGAGTTGTGTTTATAACTATGCTTCACAAAAGCTCATCAATACTGATCCTTCCTCATGTGGGTCTGTTTCTTCATCTCAGAGACCAAACCCCACATTGAATTTGGGAAAAAAAGGATGTGTTTGAACCAGAAAAAATTAAAATAAAAGGGCTATTGAGTAAGCCCTTAAGTTTTAAAATAATATATACTTTATTTCACCAATGTCTAATTCTAGATTTTCAAATTTTGTTTATTCAAGCACTGTCAAAAACATGTTTTATGTCTCTTCTTTTTCTTTTTTAAAGATTTAATTTATTTATTCATGAGAGACACCGAGAGAGACACAGAGAGAGACAGAGAGAGAGGCAGAGGAGAAGCAGGCTCTATGCAGGGAGCCCGATGTGGGACTCGATTCCGGGTCTCCAGGGTCATGCCCTGGGCTGAAGGCGCTAAACCTCTGGGCCACCCAGGATGCCCTGTCTCTTCTTTTTCTTAAAGTTACTTGAAAATACAGTCTGATTAAGAAAAACTACATGTTATCATATTTGTACATTCTTTTATAAGATAAATTACTTGGAGCTTAGGCAGTCATTACTTTGTTTTACATCCTAGTAAAATAAATTCTACAAAGGAAATAAAAAAAATTAAGGTACTGGTCCTAGTATGTTTCCTCAAAGAAAAAAGTTATATGTTGTGCTTTTCAAAAGAAAATCCTATCAGAAGCTGAGACCAAGCTAGTGGAACAACAACTTGCAGAAGAAAACAAGCTTTTAAAGGAGCAAGAAAACATGCGAGACGTTGTCTTCAACCTTGTCCGTATGACTCAAATCAAAATTGATGAGAAGGACCAAAAATCCAAGGATTTCCTGAAAGCTCAGGTAACTACATTTTTGTAACCACCCATTACTTACCGTAAGAGTTCAGGAGATCCTCAGCTGTACACCGTGTTCGTTAGGAAGCTGTAATTGTATCCTTCAAGTTTGACAACACGGCTTCCCCCAACAAAACTCAATCATACAGTGTGAAAAAGGCTTTCAGGATTCAACTAGCGATAGTCAGCAATCTAGAGGAAAAATGAACTGGGTCAATGACACTGAACAGAGGATTCAAGCACATGACAACTTCAGTAAGCATAAGGTAGGGACCTCCCGGGGCAGTGCGGACAGTGCGCAGGCGGCGGGTCTCTGATTCCCCAGCAACTCACAAGCCACCAGGGCTTGTCCAAGAACAAATCAAGAGCAGTGGCCTTTGCCTGCTGTCCCTCCCAAGGCCATCAGGCCAGCATTGTTTAGCCCAATGCTAGGATGCCCTTAGTTACTGCTCCAAATCCCTGACTTTACTGGGCTCCCAACAAAGTACCGGAGTTGACCCAGGGCAACATCCCAAACCAAAAGAACAATGAAACCAATGGCAAAAAAAAAATGATTGTGCTGTCATGCCAGCTAAAATCATTTATTCCACGAAAGGATTATGTTCAGAGGTTTCCTGTTGAAAATGAATGTAATGTATTACTAAAAGAGAATTCCTGAATTTAGCATGGGACCCAGATGTTGGCTGTTTCCGAGGGCAAACTTTGTTCTTTTTTAAAAAAAAAATTTATTTATTTATTCATGAGAGACACAGAGAGGGAGAGAGAGAGGGGTAGAGACACAGGCAGAAGGAGAAGCAGGCTCCATGCAGGAAGCCCGATGCAGGATTCGATCCCGGGACTCCAGGATCAGGCCCTGGGCTGAAGGCAGGTGCTAAACCACTGAGCCACCCAGGGATCCCACAAACTGTTCTGAGCAAGCATTTACACGGGGTAGCATTTCTTCTTGGAAAAGCACCTTAAAATCATGGCTTTGGGGGTGCTGGGTGGCTCAGTGGTTTAGCACCTGCCTTCAGCCCAGGGCCTGATCCTGGAATCCCAGGATCGAATCCTGCATCGGGCTTCCTGCATGGAGCCTACTTCTCCCCCTGCCTGTGTCTCTGCCTCTCTCTCACTGTCTCTCATGAATGAATAAATAAATTCTTTTTTTTAAAAAAAATCACGGCTTCGGCCTCTCATAAAATATCACAATAGCATCTGTCAAAACTAACTACAAATCCCCTCTCCTCAGCTATCCTCCACAGACTCCTCACTTACCCAGCCCATCTGTGCCATTCACACTCACTCCTAGGCTCTCTCAAAAGTTCCCCAAACTTTTCCTCAAAGCCAACCTGTACAGGCTCTTTTCTTTCCCTTTTTCTTGTTCTTTCTTGTCCTTAATTCAGTTCAGCTGGGCAGACAGCTTCCAGATCTCTCCCTTACAGTTTCCCCTCAACTGTACAACTCAGCTGGCTAAGACTGACTTCTCCTCCTTACTGGACAGGAATGAGCTAGGGTGAAGCTGGGAGTGCAGCTTGGGGTCCCATGTAAACGTATTTCTTTTTTTTTATGATCATCTTAACATTTTATCTTCTCTAGCCTACTTTATTGTAAGAATACAGCATACATATAACAGCCAAATATTTACTAATCATGTAAATGATTACATCAACATGTAAATGATTACATCAACATCAACCATATGTTGATGGTGGTGGGCTTTTCTTTCTTTTTTAATTTCACACTTAATTTTCATATTTCAGCAAAGATATACCAACATTGTTAAGGAGATCAAAACAAAGGATCTTGAAATCAGGATACACAAGAAGAAAAAACGTGAAATTCATCGCAGGTAAAAGAATTACATGATGATCTATCTTGTTAGGTGGGGAAAAAATGGATTTTATTTCACAAGTTTCAAAAAAAAAAAAACCCTCATGTTTCCACAGACTCAAAGAGTTTGCTAAATTGTATGACACTATTCGAAATGAAAGAAACAAATTTGTTAACTTACTTCACAAAGCTCACCAGAAAGTAAATGAGATAAAAGAAAGGCATAAAATGTTGTTAAACGAACTGGAAATTTTAAGAAATAGTGCAGTTACTCAAGAAAGGTAAGTGTAATAATAACTATTGTCTTTTCAAAAATTTCTCTTCTGATTCATTGAACTCTAAAATACCTGGGAATAGTAAAGTAGAAGATACTCATATTACAAAGCTGGAAGAGCCCTTGCTCAAAGATGCTTCACAAATGACACTCTAAGCATCTGAATGCGATTCTGTATGCTTCCACTGTTGGATAGCCATATTTTTAAGTGAATAAAAAACCATGTTTGTATACTATTTTCATTTACTGAATTAGAAAGAAAAGCACAAATTTGATCACTTTGCATTTAAAGTTGGAAGACAATCAAATGTTTATTAACCAGCACCCCCTGGTTATAGATTTGAAGCATCTACTGTGCTTGTAGGAGGCCGTACAGCAGAGTGGTTGAGAGAGGTAGCTTTCTAGACTCAAATCCCAGCCCTGCAGCTGACTGGCTGCATGCCCTTGGGCAAGCTAACTTAACTCTCTGGGCTCGCTTTTCTTATCCATAAAAATAGTCCTTATTTGGGGCATCTGGGTGGCTCAGTCCATTAAAGGTCTAACTTTGGCTCAGGTCGTGACTTCAGGGTTCTGAGCCCTGCATGGGACTCCAAGCTCTGCACTTGGCAGGGAGTCTGCTTGACCCTCTCCCTCTCCCTTGCTCGTGCTCTCTCTCTCAAATAAATTACTGCAGTAGCCCCTCTTATCTATGAGGGATACATTCAAGACCCCCAGTGGCTGCCTGAAGCCACAGATACTACTGAACCCTAAATATTCTATGGGGTTTCCCCCCTATAACATACATACCTATGATAAAATTTAACCTATAAACCAGGCATAGTAAGAGGTTAATAATAACTACTAATAAAGTAGAACAATTATAGCAATATACAGTTAACTCTTGAACAACACAGGGGTCACAGGGGGCCAATCCCTGTAGAGCACTTAACTACTAATAACCTACTGCTGACCAGGCACCAGTTGATTAGCAAATATTTGGCTGTTATGTGTATGCTGTATTCTTACAATAAAGTAGGCTAGAGAAGAGAAAATGTTAAGATGATCATAAAAAAAGAAATAACGTTTACAGCACTGTGCCGTATTTGTCCCAAAAAATCACATTATAGGTGGACCCACGCAGTTCAAACCTGCGTCACTCAAGGGTCAGCTGTACTGGAATTCATTATGTCAATGTGGTCTCTCTTCCTGTCCCTCAAAGTATCTTCACGTACTGTACTCACCCTTCTTGGGGTGCTGGGAGGTGACAAACGCCCAGGTGACGCGCGGACTATGTACTACTCCCGTTGTTCCGAGGGACAGACTACAGCCCCAGAGACTTTGATACTTTCCGAAGTCTTCATTATTTTTAAAGTAATCAAAGGAAACGATCATCTTCCCCATTTTCCCATTATTTTTAAAGGAAGCTCCAAAATTCCATGCTGAAACATGCCAACAATGTTACCATCCGTGAAAGCATGCAAAATGACGTGCACAAAATTGTAGCAAAACTCCAGGAAATGAAAGAGAAGAAGGAAGCCCAGCTGAATAACATCGACCGGCTGGCCAGTATGATCACCACCGTCGAAGAGGAGATGGTGCAGCTGCGCAAGAAGTACGAGAAAGCCGTTCAGCGTCGAAATGAAAGGTAAACACCAGGAACCCGGGGGATCCCTGGGTGGCTCAGCGGTTTAGCGCCTGCCTTTGGCCCAGGGCATGATCCTGGAGTCCCGGGATCGAGTCTCACGTCAGGCACCCGCTAGGGAGCCTGCTTCTCCCTCCTCCTATATCTCTGCCTATCATGAATAAATAAATCTTAAAAAAAACACCAAACTAAACAGGAACCTCATGTGAGCAATGAAACCCAGAGATCCCATTTAGACAGGTTGCTCCTTTTCCTCTCTAGACTTGATGGTGGGTATTGGGGAGCATTTGACATTTGGGGTTCACTCGCCTCTTGTGGGGGTGCAGTGGGGGGGGTGAGCTGCGTGTGTGGCCTGAAAATAAGTTGTTCTTTTAAGAGAGAGACAGGCAAGAGTAGGCTTTAGGTGGGTGTAGGTGGCTCGCTCAAAGATCAGGGGTCTTCCCCGAGCTACCCTTCAGGCTGCCCCTGATACCAGCAAGTTATTTCAGTATAATCGACATAAATAAGTCTTCGGATCTTGTAACCACCTTTGTGACAGGTTTGGTCCTAGTATATTTGTCAAGTCATTCTCCCAACTGGCTTTCTCAGCAGGTAAGACTCTCCGAAGAGCATTACTTCTTGCAGGCTACGGTTATGTTACTAACAGTGACTGCTGTAGCGGGGTTCCCAAGCTGCCTGAGCTACGGGAGCTCTACGTGAGATTGTAGGGATTGCTTCTGGCCTCATCGTGGCTTGTGTGGGCTGCTCCACGTGAAGCCACGTTCTAAGCATTGGACCCTACAAGCACAGAAAGGTGGTAAAGCATTGCTCCTGGCTTCTGTTGTCAGGAGAAAAGAGAGGATCCCCAGAAGAGCCACTAAAATGGCAGATGAAATATAATAATCTTAACATTAAGATTAAGCAAATCCAATTATGTGTCCACACACTATAAGGGAAGAGAGAGAGAAAGAGATAAAAGCAACTAAAGATGAACTCTGGGATAACGGCTATGCAGAGTGTGGGAAGAGCTTCAGGGTGCGAAGGACACTACTTTTTCAAACTACTGGCAGGTGTTTTCTCTGAGAGGGAAAAAAAGTGCTCTTATTTGGCTTCCGGCACAAAACAAATTATTTAGGCAGTGTGTTTCCCAGGCCCTGGTCAGACCTGTAGGGCTGGAATTGGAAAATTCTTACTTTGTTTCTTTCCCACATTCTCCTCACATGGAGGGGTCTTTCCCCTGGCGTGATTACAAAGGACAGAGCTTTGCCTGTTTAGGGGGAAATCTGCATCAAAAATATTCAACTTAAAAAAAAAAAAAAAAACCCTAATAGGCCTGGCAAGTTCCATAGAATCACTGCAGAAACACATTCCCTGGCCCCCTGCCTGGGTACTTCTGGCCAGACCTCGGTTGGCAAGCCTGGCCCAAGAAACGGGTCTGCAGAAAATCAGATTATGGGGTCACTTCATTCATGCATGGGGAATGACATTTTTTTCCCACCCTCAGAAAGCCTTTGGGACTTGCAGAGATACCAACTGCATGATCAGCTCAGAGCAGAGAAGAGACGCTAAACAACCCTCCCTCTCGTATCCCCAGGAAAACTTAAAGTGTTTAACTAGAGAGCAGACAGTAAATATCTATTGTCTTCTGGAATTCCGTAATGTTGATGTGTATTTTGTGCCCAAATCCAGAGGGAATTACCATAAGTAGTAAAAAAGTGGTCTCAACTTCCTCTTAGCCTCTGCCTCTCCTTTTGACCATAGTGGTGTTCAGCTGATACAGCGAGAAGAGGAGGTGTGCATCTTTTATGAAAAAATAAATATCCAAGAGAAGATGAAACTAAATGGAGAAATTGAAATACATGTCCTGGAAGAAAAGATCCGATTCCTGAAACTGAAGATTGCTGAGAAACAAAGACAAATTCACGTGACCCAGAAATTATTGCCAACCAAGAGGGCCCTAGATGCTGATTTAGCAGTGCTGCAAATTCAGGTGGGGGAAACATTCATCAGACGCTTCCTGGGGCCATTTGCCTCCCCCCCCCTTTATTGGTTTGAAGATCATATCAAGTTCTTACATGTAAACTGAGCCAGGCCCTTCCTGGTACCTGTACAAACCCATGAGTTATGTGTCTTCTTTAAAACTGCCTCTGCACCAGGGCACCTGGGTGACTCAGTCGGTTGAGCGTCATACTCTTGATTTGGGCTCAAGTTATGATTTCAAGGTCATGAGGTCAAGCCCCACGTAGGGCTCTGCACTCAGTGGGGAGTCTACCTGAGACTCTTTCTCTCCCTCTGCCCCTCCCGCCCCACTTGCTCTCTCTAAAATAGATAAATTGAAAAAAAAAATTCTGCTGCTCCAGGTGGAATTTATGTTTCAGGAATGCAGGCTACAGATGGTCCCCCATGAAGCATTTTCTGCCTTCCTTGGAATTTAAGCCCTCCCGAATCTCAGCACTAGCTTCCTTATAGCTCAAAACTTAACGAGTCCAGGCCTTCACTGCCACCAGCATAACTATGTTTTTCGTGCTTGCTAGAAAGATCTTGGAGACCATCTCGTTCTCTCATTTTTAGAACTCCTAACCTTAGAAGCCGAGATTGCTGTTTGTTAATTAGCAATCACATATAAGAAGTCTTATATATTAGACTCCTTATTAATCCCTGTAGTTTCCCTGCCATTGAATAGCCTGGTCTCTGACAGTCTTTTTAAATGTAGAATAAAGCCAAACAATTTAAACATGAAATAATACATAAATACATACACATATACATAAAAAATTATGAACATAAAACTACTTTCTTCACATGTAATTGTTTTTTTCTTAATGAAAATAGAAGAAAAAAATTAAATAAAGATTTGTGTCTTACACTTTTTTCCATTGACTCAACGTAGCAGGAACAAATTTTAACCTATAGTGTGTTTTCTAAAATGTCAGATTTGTTTTCAGGTTTTTTTCCTGATGATAAAATTAAAACATGTTCAGTTAATGAAGTTTTGAAAAAATACAAGCATTTAAAAAAATAAAATTCTATTCCTGTGATACAATCACTATTAAAATTATCAAAAATCTGGCAGAGATCCTTCCAGTCTTTTTTTTTTTTTATTTTTTATTTATTTATTTTTTTTCTTTTTCAAGATATACAAGTAAACGGTTTTCATTAGCTCATGTGTAGACAGTTTTGAGTCCTGGTTTTGTTTTTTGGGTTTTTTTTTTTTCCATTTAATCTGTCATGGGATTTACATGACTACGGAACCAGATAATAGGTCCACTTTCATATCTTATGCCATTTGAGTGTGTAAATGCTTTATCAGTGATGGGACCTTTCGTTGTGCATAAATGTACCAAGGTTCTAATTCCAGTGTGTGTTTGTTTTTTAAGATTTTATTTATCTATTCATGAGAGACACACAAAGAGAGAGAGAGAGAGGTAGAGACACAGGCAGAGGGAGAAGCAGGCCCCATGCAGGGAGCCTGATGCAGGACTCGATCCTGGGGCTCCAGGATCAGGCCCTGGGCTGAAGGCTACACTGAACCACTGAGCCACCCGGGCTGCCCCATGTATGTTTGTTTTTAGCCATAAGTTCTCCTAATCACTTCTTTCATAAGTGTAGCCTGATGTGGATGGGTTGGCTGGCACTCCCAGGAGTCCCTCAGGTCTCCAAGGTCACCTGCTCAGGATTCCTGTGGGTCTGACTCCTACTATCAATGAGTGGTTCATATGAAGGACAGCCCCCCCCCCCCCCACTGGCACACACACTTTCTGGTTCACTTCTATGCCCCATCAATGCAGATTCAGGACCAGCTCCTTCTTTAGCCTACCTGCACAGAACCATTCATGCAAGACCTTAGTGAACTGATTGACGATTTGGGGCAACAGCATGATGGGGTACATTACAGAAATGTGAAGAACCTCAAATTCAGTATCAGATACCCATACCCGCAGAGCCCTACGGGCGGCCACCCCATCACTGCTAACAGTGTCCACGTGTGTTGGCCCATACAGCACCCTAGCCTGGCTCCATTTCACCTGCTTGCCTTTCCACCTTTCATCCTCTTCTCTCCGCAGCCCCACCACCCCACAGTGTCCCCCAGGCACTCCACACTTGTCTCGATTTTATAGAATAATTTGTTTGTCTCCAGCTCCTTCCCAAAACAGAGCCTCGGGGCCATCTGTGCCCATACTACACTATCAAGATGCCCAGCAGAACAAAAGGACTCTAAATTCATTAAGATCCACAAGAGAAAACTTCTCTCCCTGTTGTGCAGGCACTTTGTGTGTGTTCATTGCAAATCAGGGCTTCCAGTCAATGGATAAAATTCATTGTTCTTAAAACATATGCACTTGGCATTTCATTATACAAAACCAGGTATCTGGTGTGAAATATGAGCTTAGTTGACCCAAGAGGAAACTACTGAGGCGTTTATGTGTGATCTGAGCCTTTTGCATTCTCAGTGCGTACGAATTGAGACATATGGACTAGGGGTTAGCATCAGTTACCTGTCCTGCCAGAGTCAGTTCTAAGCTTAAGAACTGTTGAAATTTCCTATCAGGGCACCTGGCTGGCTCCGCGGTTGAGCATCTGCCTTCAGCCCAGGGTGTGATCCCGGGGTCCTGGGATCAAGTCCCACATCATGCTCCCCGCAGGGAGCCTGCTTCCCCCTCTGCCTATGAACCTGCTTCTCTCTGTGTCTGTCATGAATAAATAAATAAATAAATCTCAAAAAAAAAAAAAAGTTTCCTATTAGTCTTCAAGCTGTACTTATTTGTCTACTCAGCACAAATAACATGGGCCCTTTGAAGGACATGATGTAAAATTTGCCTTAGGCAAATCATTTTTGTACCCTGCCTTGCCGTGTTGGAACCCTGTCACATCCTGTTATTTGTTACAGCTGCAGTGTCTTGTGTTTTTTTTCCCCAAAGTCTTCCCAGTTTTTGCATCATTTCCAGAATTCCCTTAAGGTTTGCATTTCCTCAGTTGTTTGAAACAATTTTTAATTGTCTCACAGTGTAATCCAAGGATGATCATGAGTCACATTTTCCTGGTGCCTATAATAATAGCTCCTTTTTAGGGATCTTGGAAGTTACGTGAACTATTTTAGGACACCGCACTATTTTATATAGAAAAAGTAAACATGGGGATTAAGGAGGGCACTTGTTGTTCAACTGAGTGGTGTATGTAAGTGTTGAATCACCAAATTCTACACCTGAAACTAATATCGCACTGTGTGTTAACTAACTGGAATTTAAATAAAAATTTTAAAAAAAAGAAAAAGTATATAGTTTTTCCTCAACGACCCATAGGGAAATAAGGTCAATCAAGGTACTATTTTGATAAGCAAGCACCATATTTTTGTTCCTTATTTTATTTCCTAATTAAGAAACGAAAATGTGAAGCATTGTTAATAATAAATGGCATAATTATGTATTTACGCTTGGTTATGTATATATGTATACTTTAACTCCATATTGAGGGCAACTAAGGAATGTTGAGAGAGAGGAATAAAAGAGGAAAAAAAATAATTATGTCACCATTTAAAATTCTTTTTGTGAGGAGGAGGAGGTGAATTCATGAATTAAAAATTAAATTCTACCCCCATCACCCTAGAATATGTTGTAAAGTACTTGAGATGTGTTATCTCATTTAGTGAATCAACTACATTAGATTGGGCCTTATCTTCTCATTTGACAGTTGAAGCAACTAAGGCTTTTTTTTTTTAAGATTTTATATATTTCTTTGAGAGAGGAGCATGCGCATGAGCAGCGGGAGGGGCAGAGGGAGAGGCACAGGCTCCCTGCTGAGTAGGAAGCCCCATGTGGGGCTCGACCCAGGACCCTGTGACCATGACCTGAGCTGAAGGCAGACACTTAACCGACTGAGCCACCTAAGACAACTAAGGTTTAGAGATGATAAATGATTTGCCTAAGATTCTACAGGTTTTCAGTAAAAAAGTTGAAAGTGATGACTCTTGGTTTTCACTGCATTCCACATCTCTCCGCATGAAGTGAGGCTGAGTGTGATTGCCCCTCCTGCTTGGGAGTTGGCGTATTTCTTCACCTACCGCCAAAGTCTCATTGATTCAACCAATATAGTTGATCTGTGAAACACTACCTTGGTTGGTTAGCAAAAAAAATATAAATAGTTCAGCAGTTCCTTGCAGACCGTACACCAGATTGACCCAATAATTGAGAACTTTGTTCTTCTGGAAGCCATTAAACGTATTCCAACAAAGAGTTTTAAGCTGGAGTCTAGTGTGTCACTGGCCTTGTACATTGTCTACTTTGACCTCTGTAACAACCTAAAATAAAGAGGTCAGGTCAGTACAGTCTGAGCGCTGCAACCACACAGCCTCCCACCGGCGGAACACGGAGGGCTGGTGGTAAAATCAGCTTTTTCTCTGATGACCCAGATCTCGGCCTTGCTGCGGAGAGCAGTCCTGGGCATCATCTTCATGGGACACGGCACTCGACCCCGGGTCCCCGCAGCTGGGATGGTGACAGTCCTCCTCTTTCACCTTGCCCCAGACTGATCCTACCGAAAGATTTTAAAGACCTTGGGCTATGTGATTTTAAAATTTAGTGAGCAGGAGAGTTAGTTTTGAAGTTAATGTTTCTTGTTTAAATAGTTTTCACAGTGCACGGAGAGAATAAAGGACCTGGAGAAACAATTTATAAATCCTGACGGTGAGAACAGAATCCGCTTCATTCCAGGGAAGGATATGACCCAAGAAGAAATGATAAAAAAACTAGATGCGGTAAGTGGTCATCCTCAGAATGGTGTCCGTCAGCGCCCAGCTATGTGTGGTGCTGTCCCAGCTTCTGCAGACAGACTTGTCCCCCATCCCTCACTGTCCTAGCCACTAATCCAGTCCTTTCCTTGTAATTCAGTAGCTAAACCTAAGCTTGTTTCTAGAGTTTGCCAAAAAGAAGTAAAACCTGAGTGGTTTCAAGATGCCCACTTTTGTCTCAGAGCCCAAAGGACATTTTTGGCATCTTCAGTGGATGAAATTTGAGGAGTGGCAACATGAAGCTGGCTGGCCCTGAGAGGGACACCCTCTACCAGGGGAGGAAGACCTCCTAAAGCTATCCGGAGGGGGTGGCGGTGGGGGGGCAAGGGAAGTCTTGACCTAGGCCGGTGCTAAAGACTTTCCTGCAGCCATCTTGGCAACTGTATAAAAGCAATCTGTCCCCATTAAGGGGGAGAAACAATGCTCTAATTAAGAGAGATTTTGACTTGCATGACTTTTTTCCTTTTTATTGACATTGTTTTCAACTGTAGCTGGAACTACAGCTGGCCCAGAAGGAGGAGAAGTTACTGGAGAAGGACTTTATCTATGAACAGGTGTCTCGGCTCACAGACAGGCTCTGCAGCAAAACTCAGGCCTACAAGCAGGACACGCTGCTCTTAGCCAAAAAGGTCTGCCCTGCCTTGTCCCTTATCCTATACCCCTCTCATTTCCCGCCGACTGCGTTATTCATTGACAGAAGCACTGGAGAGATTAGGCTTTACGACTAGAGAAACAAAGATGTAAAATTTAAAATGTAAAGGTGAATCTTAAAAAATTGTCCAGAGTCGGTTTCAATCTTGCTCCCTGAGTGGATTCACTTTATACTGGGCAGACTTAAGCTTTTCGATGACAGTTTACAAGTTTCACATATTCAAAATATGGAAATTGTCACCCTTATATTTCATGTGCCAAGTTGAATCCTCTCTAGTTCCTTGTGATCAGAAGGCCTCACTTAGCCAGCAGGCGGCATGGAAGGGGCCCCAATCCAGAAACCAGCCAGAACCCAGAAACAGCCAGGGACCATGACAAGAGAACAGCAATCACCCGACACCCATGCCTTGGGGGGCAGCCACTGCTGGGGCCCCACTAGCAAGGCGACACCTTGAATGTGGAGCTTCCCAATTTCAGACATTTAAAATCTGAGGCCTGCTACTTCAGAGCGACCCGTCAGGCTGGTGCTAGAGCATGGGGAAAGGGGCAGCCAGCAGGAGGGGGCTCGGGGAGGCAGGGGAGGCAGGGGAGGCAGGGCCTCCGCACAGGGCCGTCCGGGTCCCCTGCTCGCTGGGCCTCCTGGCCCCCTGGAGCATCCCGCCGTGACGGCACGGGGATTTTAATTTCCCCAAAGCTGGTGTGCACTAAGCTCAAGAAAAAAACAGTCTGTTGAGTGAATGAACAGTCAGTCCCATTCCAGAAACACTTGGGTGCCCTAAAGAAACAAAATACAAAACAAAACAAAACAAAACAAAATCATTATAAATCTCAAGGCTCCTTTGCCGTTTTCCTTTGGCTTTTACCCGGCTGCTCTGAGGACTTCCACTAGCACACTGAGCCCCCAGTCCCACGACTCCTGTGCAGGTCACAACTTTACTCCAGAAATAGGAGATGTTAAGACTTCTTTAGTCTCATGAACTTGCCTGAATTAGCATTTCTCTAATTTTCTCTAAATGTTGTTTCTCTAAATGTTGCCTGCCTTCCTTTTGCAAAATGAAGTTCCCTCTCTTTAGGGGAAGTCCTTCGTTTTCACCCAGGGCTGGCTGGTCAACAGAGTCTGGAAGTCAACCGAAAGGCTAGAGAAATGCTAATGGTGGGGACTGCTACCTGGGAGGCTTCCGTCAGAGGAGTCCTAGCCTAGTGGTTCATCTCCCCTGCCTTTCCCCACCTTTGGTGTTCTCTCCCTGTTTTGTTTTTGTTTTTTCATTCAACATTATGACCTCTTCACAGTAGGCAGAACTAGGGGTAGAATGGTTCAGATACCAGGTCTGGGACTTAGCAATACTAGTGAGTGACCTTGAGAAGGACACAGAGAGGATTTTAATGACCAAGTCTTCTAATCTGTGACAGGGATGTGACATCAGCTTAAGTTGTTTTAAGTATTCACTAGGTAAGAAGTGGCCTAGCCCCTTGTGGGGACTCAACAAGAATGCAGATCTCCAGGCTCTCATCTTTCCTAGAAGCAAATGGCTCCTCTTGCAAGTTTTCCCAAATGAACAGAAAATGGGAAGTCCCAGGGCGCCTGGGTTAAGCATCCGACTCTTGATTTTTGGCTCAGGTTATGATCCCGGGGTTGTGAGATTCAGCTCCTTTCCCCATGCTGGGCTCCACACTGGGCACCGAGCCTGCCAAAGATTCTCTCTCTCCCTCTCCCCCTACCCCACCATCTTAAAAAGAAAAAAAAAGGGGGGGGGGAGGCAGAGGGATTCCCAAAGACTTAGAGCAGCCCAGAAGCCCAGAATGATACTATCCTTCTTTGGAGGAGAAAAGGTCGGCCAGTTACATACACATACACATAACACTCGGTGTGCCCTAACTGATGAATCCATGAAACTTAAGATAATGACTTACCATTGAAGCTTTAAAAGGTGGTTGTTTTTATTCAATGTATGCTTCCTAAAAATCACTGTGGTGTAGAACAGTTTTTGAAGCATATATTCCCTGTTCCTTTAAAGAGAGTGTGTATATAATAATCAGTCATTATATTTTCAGAGAAAGGCAAATCACTGGCAGCAACATTGTCCTAAACCCAGGCCCACATAGGCCAGTGTCCGCTCTCTATTAGGAGATGAAGGTGTTTCAAGGTCAGGTGTAGTTTTTGGAAGCTCACATTCATGTCTCAGTGTACCCTGGCTCAAAAGGCTGGAGGAGGGATCCCTGGGTGGCACAGCGGTTTGGTGCCTGCCTTTGGCGCAGGGTGCGATCCTGGAGACCCGGGATCGAATCCCACATCGGGCTCCAGGTGCATGGAGCCTGCTTCTCCCTCTGCCTGTGTCTCTGCCTCTCTCTCTCTCTATGTCTATCATAAATAAATAAATTAATTAATTAAAAAAATATTTAAAAAAAGGCTGGAGGATTAAGATAGAATTCGTTAATTCCTTCATTCAACAAATATCGTTTTAATCGTGCTGTGTTCTATTTAGCCCGATCTTTTAAGTCTTTGATGATAACCACCTGATGTGAAATGGTAAACATACGTGTAGAACAAGGTACATTTCATTTCAAATGATTGACCAGATTTTCCCTGGTTCAGTTCATGCTTGCTCATGACCTAATAAAGATGCATCCCAGGAATTATGATCAATAGTGCAACCACAATGAGGTACGATATTTTCCATTAAAAATCACTTCAGATGCGGGACCTCTGCATAGGTGATGAGTATTTTTCTTTTTAAGATTTTATTTATTCATGAGATACAGAGAGAGAGGCAGAGACACAGGCAGAGGGAGAAGCAGGCTCCATACAGGGAGCCCGATGTGGAACTCAATCCTGGGTCTCCAGGACCAGGTCCTGGGCCGAAGGTGGTGCTAAACCACTGAGCCCCCTGGGCTGCCCAATGATGACAAGTATTTTTTAAGTATAGTTTTTGTTCTACCAAATTTTTTTCCGCTGGATAAGTGACAAATTAAAAACATGGCAATCTTAGGCCAGAACTTAGACATCAAAAATATCCTGTCCTTTTCTCCTTCTCACCTCTTAAAGGGAATATTCCCTTTAAGCTTGGAGTTCCACTTGGAACTCCATAGCTCAATGAACAGATGTGTTTTTCTCCTTACTTACACAGCCAGGGAATTGGGCTCAATCTCTGAGATCTCTTCTAGTTCTTATTTTCTCTGAATTCCCACTTAGGCTCTCCCTCCTTCAGGCAAGAATGCCCCCCCCCCATTCTAGACAGCTCTCAGCCTGCCATTTTCTTGACTCTTCATGGAATATATATAGTCTAAGCCTTGGGCTCTTTCATTCTAGATGAATGGCTACCGGAAGAAGATCAAAGATGCTACGGAACAGATGATGGCTCTTGTTGCTGAGCTGTCCATGAAGCAAGCTCTGGCCATTGAACTCCAAAAGGAAGTCAGGGAGAAAGAAGACTTCATTTTCTCTTGCAATTCCAGGATAGAAAAGGGCCTGCCACTCAATAAAGACATTGAGACAGAATGGTTGAAGGTACTTCGAGATGAAGAAATGTATGCCTTGGCCGTCGCTGAGAAGTCTCGGGTAAGCTTGGTCTTCTGTGTTGCATTTGTAAAGTGTGCTAGGAAGGGCTGTGTTCTGGGATTTGGTCCTCCCAAAATGTATGAAAAATGTCCCACTCTACCACACACTTAGTTCTGACGATCATTAGAAAGGAATTCTAAGAGAGGATGTAGACAGGGCAAAATAATAGTCCAAAGTGCATGATATTCTCCAGAAAACGCTCACCGAGCACCAAGTCCCAGCGCACAGCCCTTCATCGTGGCCTGTGTGCTGAACACCATGGACTCCCGTTGGCAGGACAGCGGCCAGGCTGGCACTGGTTCTGTCCAACGGTCTTCAGTCTCTGTCCTTGCTTGTGTCCCTCCTCAGCCCACACCTGGCTACTGGGGCCACTGGAGCACATTGTGAGGCCTCCAGCCTCTTCTGCTTCGTGTGCATCATAGGCCTCAAGGTCACAGCTTCTTCTCCTGCCACCGGCCCCTGTCTAGGCCTAACACAGACTGCCCCGCCCTTCAGGGGCCCAGTCATGCCCACCCCATGACATTCTTACAATGGAATTAGGCATTTTCCTAAGAAGACCACATCCTGGGAACCTACGGCTCATTCTCAGACTGTCAAGTAAATACCCCCCCAAAGGATCGCTCTTCACCCCTAACCCAAGAAAACATGCTTTCCAAATATGTGCTAGGAATACCTGAAAGTAGGGTCGGGTTTATAATTCCCACAGTGCCTGAGGCTTTGCTTTTGAGGGCATTCCGATTTTACCTGTCCCCACTGTCATTTACCTGTCTCCATTGCTTAGAGTGCTTTTTAACACTAGAAGAAATTCCTCTGTTCTCCAAAAGCACAGGCACAATTCTGAGGACCTGGAGGTTCAAAGCAAGCTGCTCACCACTTCTCTCCTCTGGTTCTACTTTATCCTTATTTCCTCCTTTGTAACATTTGCTCACCGATGACTTACTCCAGCCTTTTTCAAAAATATGGAAATAATTAGTGCTTGATGAAAGATATTGAAGTTGAAATACAGTGAATTTAGGACCCACCAGCCAGTCTATGATAAACCCCACAATTCCAGGAACAGAGTGATGCATGAGCAACAAGGGTCATGCCGATGAGACACAGTGTGTGGTGTGTGTGTATGTGTGTGTGTGTGTGTGTGTGTTTAGTGACTCCACCCTCATACCCTCCCATCCCTGGGGGAAAATACCAGCCAGCACAGCCTAAGGCTGCTCAGATGCAGCTGCGTCTGCTGGGCCCTAAGGATGAAGGGACTTCATTACTGTTTTCAGGAAACTAAAAAGGAAAAATCATTCTTTGCAGGAGTTCTTGGTATCAGACAACCGCCAACTCCCCAACGGTGTTTACACAACTGCAGAGCCACGTCCAAATGCCTACATCCCAGAGGCAGAGGCCACTCTTCCTTTGCCAAAACCATATGGCGCTTTGGCTCCTTTCAAGCCCAGTGAACAAGGGGCCAATATGAGGCACATAAGGAAACCTGTTCCAAAGCCGATTGAAATCTGAGCATGTGAACCAATCTGGGCTTCTAAAGGAGACACTTCAGCCACGCTTCCTCAGATGCACAGCTGGAAAGTATCAGCAGAATAGCTCTAAATTACAGACAAATATGGCATCCCAGTCAACCAACAACGGCAAACAGCATGGATTCCTTTTACACTCATCAGCTACTATATTTTACACAATATTAAGTAAGACGTAGAATTTTCCTACAACTATGTCAAAGCGTATATCTGTATTGTTCATTTTTTTTTCACTCTATATATTGACTTTCAGAACTATATAGTAGTCCAAGTGCTATAAAAATGCAAGAAAAAAAAATGCAAGAAAAATAAATCAATTTTTACTGAAGTACAGAAATTGGCAGAGTGGTTTTTGTTTATTGAAGAAAAAAAGCAAACACTATTCAACATACTCCCTTGAAAGAGAAAGATGAAATGTTTGAAAAGGAATGTATCCCAAGTATCACGGGGGTTATAATTCACTTTGTTAAATAGATGCATTTGAAGTTCATGTTGGTAATGTAAATCAAAAAGCCGTGTGGAAGCTTGTCCTTTTTAAAGTTACATCATGATAATTCTTTTTACAATAATCCTTTAGCTGCAAAAATAATTATGCCCTAATTTATCTTTCTTCTAAATCTAGATTTTTTACATTATATACAAACAAGCCTGTGATCAAGTTCTGATTCCAGATTTTTAAAAATTCCAATGAAAACACAGCTTTGCATGTGGCAGAGCTGAAAATGAGGCCAGTTCCACTTATTTCATTACTCTGGTTTTATTGCATTTCACCCAAGTACATTTTCCTAATTCTGTTTTTATATTTTCTCATCTATGAAAATACGCAAGACTTGAAAACTGATTTTACTTCATTAATATTTCAAACCATACTTCAAACTGGTGTCAGGTATGGATTTTGTGTCATAATTCTGGAAATGAGAAATACATTCCTTTTCTTCTTTCTCTAAATGGAAACAAAATCTTTTCCAAGCCCCCATCCTGCCAGAATGGAATTTAATCTCATTCTCAGCCTACAAATCAGTCCTGAATCTAATCTAATTTGGTGGTTTTATAAGGTTTTATAAAGCAAAGTGCCTATGATAATACTGTGTGGTCAACACAAAGAAATACTGCATACTTAACAGCTCCTATGTTGTAGGAATTATTAATTGCATTAGTAATCCAAAAAATATACCTGTAGGAACAACTTAAGAATGGAAATACAATTTTTTGACACAAAGGGATGGACGTTTAAATATTATAGCATGTGCTACTGGTTCAGAAGGGGAAGGTGTCACTGTGTGTGGGAATAGCCAGGGATCACGGTCAGAGATGGACTTATTTATCTGGCCCTTAAACATAAATAAGATTTTAATAAGTGGGGAGGGGATTCCAGGTGAGGGAAGTAGCCTAAAGCAAGGCTTGGAAGAAAAAGGTGCTCAGGGCCCAGAGAACTGGCCTGGCTTAAACAGCGTGTTCATGTTGGGGAAGCGTGTAAGGCTGGGATTTAGGAAACACTGAATGTCAAGGAGTTGGCATCTTATCCGGAAACGAATGGCTATGAGCAGAGTGGTGGCAGGACCAGTACAATGGGAGTCCGATGACTCAGACTTCAGAAAGACACCAAAACAACGCCAAGTATGAAAGGGTAGGGAGGGGAAAATATGATCTTCCAAGAGAAAGAGTCTAACATGCTGACAGGACTCCAGGATTTGGGGTCTCTGTGATGACTAAATATTTGACCAAAAAGGGAAAGTCATAGGAGAGGGCAATTTTTGGAACACAAGTATGATTTTAGAAAAGAAGCTGAATTATTTTACCAGCTAGTGATATTTATAATCATTACAATTTCACAAGTTCATTGTAAGAAACAGTGTAGAGATAGAAAAGCAAAGGGCCTGGCTGACCCCAGGCAAGCAACTATTGTTACTGGTCAGAATTAACTCATTATAAAAGAGAGAGAAAGGGCACCTGGGTGGCTCAGTGGGATAAGCATCTGCCTTCAGCTCAGGTCATGAGCCCCACATCGGGCTCCCTGCTCCTTGGGGAGTCTGCTTCTCCTTCTCCCTCTGCCCCTCCCCCCTGCTTGTGTGCTCTCTCTCAAATAAATAAAATCTTTTAAAAAGAGAGAAAAAAAGGGAAGAAAAAAGAAAACTAGGAGAATTAGTTAGATGTCCTGGGGGCCTCTGAGGGAACATGCTCATGAACTCATGATTTCTGGCTGGAATAAAAAGGCTAGGTTCATAAACCAAGAGTCAGGCTAGAACCTTCAGTGTTCTTTTTTTTTTTTTTTTAATGACAAGATATTACTAAATCAAACTTTTATAAATACAAAAAACTTTAACATATTAAATAAAGTTCCATCTGAACCATCACAAAGACAAAGCCCACTCTCAGAACTGTATGTACACGCTGCTGTATGTTACAAAGCATTCCACACTGGAAATAGCAGAGTTGACCTGGTCCAAATTCAGTTCTTTAGAAAGCATCCTCTTTCCAAATACAATTCTTATGTAACATCTCATTTTTCTACTTGTCATGTGTTATCTTCTGCAACACATCTCGTTTTTGTTTTTCTAAGCACTGTTCCCTGCGTTTTTTAAAGCACATTTTATTTCAGAGTGCAATACAAACTAGCTGTTGGCCTATGAAATCATTAGGAAGATAAGCCACTGGGTCCTCACTGAGACAGTCCATGCTTCCTAGACTGTTTTGTCACTCCTCTACACTTGACTGCTTGTCTGCTCTTCAAAACTGAGATGAGGTACAGCAGTTTAGTTCTCTCTGAACAAGCACCAAACTGAAATTCAGATGGTTCAACAATGTATTCTGATTTTGGTTACCAATTTTAAATATTGGTAAAGGAGTCTCAACAGAAGTCAAGATGATGAGCAAGATTAAAATACTGGAAGCTGATATAATTGCATTTTCTCTTTTATAAGCCTAAAAGCATTGTGGTGTGTTTCAGAGCTGCTTCCTCCACAAATTTTGCATCCACGTTGTCATGTCCTTCAAAAGCATACAGAGCTGGAAGAAATAAAGAGAAAAGAGTTACTATGTAGCCATAGTAAAACATTGGGCCTACAGCTCATTGAAATCGTAATTATTTTATATTTGAGTAAAACACATGATTCTGAAAATGTGTTGTTAAAATTTATTATACGTAAGCCCCAAGAAAGGTCATTCACATCAACCAAATGGCTTTTGAGCCTCTTCAACCCTTCAACCCCAATCACCCCTCACGGGTGATTATTCCTTTGGTAATTTACTCCAGGAACTAAACTGTATGTTACTGATTAAAACCCGCTGGAGTAAGGGCTACTTATGAGTAAGGTGTATTCTGGAAAGAAAGGGGTACGCAGAAGCGAATCGGGACTGACGTGTCAAGAGAAAAGCAGGAGAGCCCTGAGGACAGATGAGTGCAATTACCTTGATTGGAAGATTCTATATCTGTCAGTATTTCAATGAAGTAGTTCAGAGGCAGAAACTCCACACTGCCTGGCGACTTGTCAATCATAGAACTCTGAGGCTAAAAGGGAAACCACTTCTGGTATTAGCGGACTCTCCAAAACAAGCACAAACTTAAAAAGGGGGTGGTGGTGGTGGTTGTAAGCACTACAATTGCTGACTCTGTGGCTATGTTGAAATGGCCAAATAGGATCCATACAACATCTGGTGGGCTGTGCTTGCCCACAGACTCACCTGTTTCTTATAGTTCAGCAGCAGTTGCTTCACATGGTTCCGCGAAATGATGTTAGAACTCATAGGATGATCCCAAAGTCGACAGATCTTCTGACCAATATGCTGTTAAGCAAATTGAAAAATACGTAGAGGGGGATTTTTAGGGCAGTGAAAATACTCTGTGTGATAATATAATGATGGACCCACTCACTGCATTATACGTTTGTCCAAATCCATAGAATGAACACCACCGGGAGTGAACCCTAATGTTAACTGCGGACTTTGGGTGATTGTGATGTGTCAGCACAGGTTTATCAGTTGTAACAAATGGACCGCTCTGGTGGGGGATGTTGGTAACGGGGGAGGCTATGCATGTGGAGGGGCAGAGGGTGTACTGGGAATCTCTGGACCTTGCACTCAATTTTCCTGTGTATCTAAAACTAAAAAAACTGAGTCAAGAATAACAATAAAAGAATGGAAAAAATATAGAGGAGAATGTAGCTTATACTGGCATCAAGTACGTGTACCTTTATCTACTTATAATTTTAAAAGGATTATTCCAAAGTAGCTAGTTAGTCTAAAGAGAGGCCCTTGGGGTGCCTGGGTGGCTCAGTGGGTTAAGCATCTGCCTTGGGCTCAGGTCATGATTCTGGGGTCCTGGGATGGACCCCGTCCCTGCTCAGCAGGGAGCCTGCTTCTTCCTCTCCTGTCTGCCTCTCCTCCTGCTTGTGTTGGCTCACACATGCTCTCTCATTCTGTCAAATAAACGAATAAAATCTTAAAAAAAAAAACTAAAAAAATAAAAGAGAGGCCCTTCATGGTTAATGACCTTTGAAGAAAGGCCATTTCCTAGGAGGTGTGCTTCTGAATTTTGAATAAATACTCCAATTCAACCCCAAGGAAAGTAGTTCATACACTGATCTTGCCAAATTTCTTTTTCTGAAATGGAGTTCATCTGCTATTCTTCAAAACTGGGTACCTGCAACTCTAAGTGGTATCTTTCTGGGAAACAAAAGGTTGTAGGCATGTTCTCGCCAATGTCTTTTTTTTTTTTTTCTCGCCAACGTCTTGCCCAGAAAAATGTAACTCTCTACGAGATTGAGGCAAAAAAAAAAAAAAAAAAAAAAAATCAAATTTAGAGACCAAACTAAATGTTCAGAGACTTTCCCCAGAGAGATCTAGCCATGGAAAATATGCCTTGTTTTCTGCCCTTGCCTGGGCTTCAGTGAGCTGCGAGGAGGAGGGGGTGTTACAAAGGAAACCAAGGAGGCCCAGAAGGACATCCCTGCGTGGGAGGACCGAGCCGGAGGTACAGGCGCTCCAGGTATGTCAACAGCAGGGCCGGCTGAGCTCTCGGGTCAGCAAGTCCACGAAGTCCGGGGCTCTAGGACCTTGCTGTGGAATTCCGTATTTTCACAGTAGTTCTGACTTGGAGAGCTAACATCCCCCATAAAAACAAGGAGTGTCTGGACAAGCCTTTCTCTCATGTTTCTCATTCTTCCTTCAACCTGGGAATGTTTTCCTGCTGTGGTAGAAATGGCAGTGGGGGGGAAATGCAGTTCCAGAACCTTCTGACCTCACCTGTATTTAAATTTAAATTTATCAGTTTAAATGTCCGAAGCACATGTTTCCCCTCTCCCTCCCTCAGGCTCACAGATGTAAATATTAGTGTGGTTTCCTAAGAGGGAAAAACTGGCTAAATGTTCTAGGCAGGCCGTGCCAGGCACTCCAGGCCAGGGGCAGTACAAGCACTTTCTGGGCGCAGCAGGGAACGGCCGGCGGGGCGGAGATGCATGGGATTTCTTGGAAAGGACCGAAAAGTGAAACAATTCAATTGACTTTAGCCCAAAACAAGTAAATGCTCCCTTTGCAAGAAGAAACTAAGGAGCTTTACACCAAGGCTTATGGAGAGAATAAGAGAAAAGTCAGGATTACCGGGGGAAGCCGCACAATGATGCTGAATTTTAGTTTTTCATTGTTCTCGGAGTTGTCCAGATCTACAAAAAAGTTAGATTGGCAAAAAGAACAAATCTCCATTTTGATATCTGAGCAAGCGAATAATACTTCGATGGTTCATTCTGATAACACACGTTCCCCACCCTGAATTCTCAGGCTAAGTCTAACAATAGCTTGAAATTTTTAGTTTGTGTCTCTGAATTAAAGGGCTTTCGTTTACTGACGTGCTTCTGTATGTGGGACAGGGTTCTGAGGCTGCCGGTCACAAAACAATTGTACTGAAACAGAAGGCACCTTGGGCAACAGCAAATACTTTAAAGTATGTTACCCCAACACATCTGTAAGCTACCCAATGAGTAATTTCAGCAAGTGATTAGACTCGAGACCTTCGAGTCCAAACTCACATGAGTGCTGCCTCTCTCAAATTTTCTTGCATTTCCAGTCTGAGATGACAGAGTTAATCAGCTGAAAGTAAGCCATTCCATGACATTTTCTGGAGCAACAAGCCTTTGGAGGCTCCTATCCTCAAGTGCCCTCATGTACAGAAAAGGAATGCAATAGCTGTGTGTGGATCAAGGAGCCCGTTGGGGCCTCTTGAAAGTCTACTTTAAATTAGCCGAAGGCTGGTTACCGGAAATGAACTGTACTCAGCAGGACAGGCTGCATAATTTTGGGGGTCCATTGCAGAAGACAAATGAGGACACCCCCCTACCTGTTCCAATATTATAAATTTTAAGATGTAATGCCGAGCATGCAGCTGAATGTGGGGCACCCCCGAGGGCAGCAAGGCCCTGTGTGACTCCACGGGGTGCACACCCGGGAAGCCAGCCTGGACGGAGCTCAGACTGGCGCTGGCCCTGTGGCAAACTCAGAGCCTCTTACCTTTCATGAGCCGTATGACAGCTGTTTCGGTGAGCAGCAACACCCCACTGTCAATGTAATGCAGCAGGTTATGCAAAGGGAGACAGTGGACGCCAAGGATCGTGTGCAGAGTATGAAAACCTAGATGAGAGACCGGGGGTGGGGGTGGGGGGGTAGTATGCATGGTCAGCCAGCCTTCTACAGGGAGTGAATTCAAGGATAGTAATAAAGCCCTCAACTCAGTGCCTTGACACCTAGAATCTAATAAATGCTGCTTCTTTTGATTTTTTTAAAAGATTTTATTTATTTATTCATGAGAGACACAGAGAGAGACAGAGACATAGGCAGAGGGAGAAGCAGGATCCCTGTGGGGAGCCCGATGTGGGACTTGATCCCAGGACCCCAGGATCACGCCCTGAGCCAAAGGTAGATGCTCAACCCCTGAGCCACCCAGGTGTTACTAATAAATGTTTTTTTTTTAAGATGTTATTTATTTATTCATGAGAGACAGAGAGAGAGAGCAGAGACACAGGCAGAGGGAGAAGCAGGCTCCATGCAGGGAGCCTAATGTGGGACTCAATCCCAGGTCTCTAGGATCATGACCTGGGCCAAAGGTAGATGCTCAACCACTGAGCCACCCAGGCGTCCCTAATAAATGCTTCTTGAAGACAAGGTCCAAGTCTCCTTCTTTGTGTTATCGTGACTAAGTACTGTGCTGGGTCTATGGTAAGTTCCCAACAAGCAGGCACGTCCTTCACTTTGTGTCCCTTCTTCGGCAAAAAGAGTGCAAGGCCTGCTCGATGAAAAACAGTTGTACAGTGTAACAGGTTTGCAATTCTACAGTAAGATGGCAAAAGAGAACAATTAACAGAAGACCTTCAAACTCTATATGCCCAGGCTAAAAGGCTGATTACCAGGGACCACACTTCGCTGAAGTGGAAAAATTTTGAACCAGTCGGGGACAGTCTATATGCTTGATCTCTGGGTATGCCCTAAAGAAAGGCTTTTGGGGTCTACTTGAACTAAATTATAAACAAGAAAAATCTAAATAATATGGTCAGATAGCAAATCTATAGGAATTCAAGAGAGGAAGGCAACTCCCTCAAACCTAAGTCTTATGGGAAGGGCTATTCAAACGCTCAGAAATCCAGAGTTCTAAGCACACTATTAATAATAAACAATAAAAACCATATCAATGGGAGAAGATATGGGTCCAGGAAACAATCAGAAAAGCCCTCTCAGAAAAGACAGCACATGAGGGGAGCTTTGAAGGGTAAATGCAATTCCTGGGGGTGGAAATGAGGCCAGAGAACATACAAAGTGGAGGCAGTTGAAAAAGCCACCTTGCCTGAGCAGATCTGCACTAGAATCCTGCCGTTGCTTACCAGCTAAAACTTTGTGAGCCTCCATTTCCTCCTCCCTAAAATGGAGCCACCAGTATCTTTTCCACAGGACTGCCTGGAGAACCAGCCCTCGGTCTATGAAAAGTCTAGCACAAAAAAAAAAAAAGAGTCTAGCAATGGGGTAGTACAATGGTGACCAAGAGCAAACATGTAGCAAGGCCTTCAATCTCTGCACTGGCTAACCTGATCCTCATACAACACTATGACGTGGGAACTGCCTGATTCCCACTTTATAAATGGGGAAACCAAGATTCACAGGAACTAAGAAAGGCCTGGGATCATATAATTAGTAAGTGGCAGAGCTACATTTGAATGCAGGCTATGGGACTTTAGCCTAGGCTCTTAGCTATGACATTATCCTGCCCCAAGAATTGGTAGCTGGGTTAATGGGACAATATGGAAAGAGGCCCAAAGGTGAGGAAGTATGGGACATATTCAGAAAGTATCAAATGACCCAGCTGAGTTGGAATCAGGTATACAAGAGGGATGGTAGGAGGTAGGTTGGAATGGCTAATTTATTTAACAAATCCCTTCCAGACACCAGACAAGCAGCTGGGTGTACAATAATGAGCAAAACAGACACGACTGCTGCTCCCATCCACCTCCCAGGCTGCTGGGAAGACAATCAAAGAATTACAAACATATACGTTCTTAAAAATGTGACCAGTTTGGGGCACCTGGGTGGCTCAGTTGGTTAAGCATCTGACTCTGGATTTCGGCTCAGGTCATGATCTCAGGGTTGTGAGACTGAGCCCCCGCATGGGGCTCCAAGCTCAATGTGGAGTGTGTTTGAGGTTCTCTCTCCCTCTGCCCCTCCCCCTTCTTTCTTCCAACAATGAATAAAATCTTTAAAAGTGACCAGTTCTATAAAAGAAAAGTGCAGGGTGCTCTGAGTGTGCATGACAGGGATTGAATGCTGAATGACAGAAAGGAATCTCTTATTTAGAAGACTTTGGGGAGGTACACTGAAAGCTTTTGAGCAAGATGGAAAAAGGGTCTGAGTTTTGCTCTTGGAATATTAAAACGGCAACAGGCAAAGAATGGACTGGAGTATCAACAGTTTGCTGCAAGAGGTGTGTAAGCTGTCGGTGTTGGCAGGCCACTGCATGAACCTGCACCAGGGGTGATGGGGGCATTGACAGTGAAGGAGAAGGAAAGGGATTGGAAGCATGTGGCAATGGGTCCAGACGTGGAAACTGACGGGGTGTGGATAGGGAATGACAATGGATCACAGCCTAATCTTAGGAGCTTACATGACAAAGACATGATGCCCAAAGAGCCTGAATTTGAGTTCAGAACAATCATGGAGTTTTCTCTCTCTCTGAACACATGAATCATGAGCAGTGAGAGACTGAGTCCTAAGTCCTAAGTCCTTGGCCACATCAAGGGTCAGATAAAGTGCAGGCTCTGCCCACAAGCAGATGTTAAGGGGCTGACAACAAGATGACGCCACTCTGGCCTCCCTGAATTAAAAAAAAAAAAAAAAGTGATTTTACTAAGTAACCAATAACATGAGATTTTTCAAGTGGATTTGGACATTCTTTCCAAGATTAGAAAAAGTTATGAAATCTGTTCTGAAGAAAAGTTCATTAGGTTCCTATAGATTTCTTGGATTCAGAATTCCTTCTCTAGACCTGTGTCCATGTCCTAAAGATCCCTGATGATCCTTCATCCTTTATCCCTAGGGCACAGCCCCACATCCAACAGTCCGTTCTTGGCTTTGGGTCAGCTCCAAGCAACAGAGCAAATTGGCTAAGAGAGAGAGAGAGAGAGAGAGAGAGAGAGAACGCATAAGCAGGCATCAGCTTCAAAACAGAGCTTTTCCAGCCAACTCTAGTTCTCATCTCCGCCAGGGCTCCTGGCCTCCTCTAGCCCATGGGGGGATCACAGGTCCCATTTAAACTACAAATGCTCCACCTTGAAACCATGACTTTTTCATGGTCCGCATCCTCTTTATTCCTTAACCAACTGGGTTACAAGTTTCCAGCCCTTGGAACTCAAACAGTCCAGCAGGGTTGGAGAGCAAGCCTATATACACAAGTACATGAAAAAAACACCCTGTATTTACACATACACGTGTACACCCATATGATCCAGTGTCACTTCACCTCTCTTTCCAAGTCACATGAAGGAAACAAACATTTAAGAGGAAAGGAGAGATATTGCTCTTCCTTACCTGACCCATGGAAACAAACCATAAAGTCTACTCACAATAATTCTTAATCACTATGGATAACACTTTTCCATGTTTTCTCTCCTTACATGTCCCTGATGTTCCATAGAAAGTAAAGTTTTATGATCTCCCAGATATAATATTGTCCCCACTAAGTCACTTTCATTTATTTACAAAAGAGGCTTGAACATCCATGGTGAACAAATCTCAAAGCATGAATCCATGCCCCTACCAACTCTTTTGTGTTAATGACAAATAATTAAGAGTTGAAGCCAGAAAACCATACATAGTTTTTCATGAAATCCCTTCACTCTTTCTAGAGGGCCCCTTGAAATTCCTATTCTATTGGGATAATTTAAAGTCATCCATTCTTCTCATGAATGGTCACTTTTGGATCCCTAAAAAATCAAAGGAAACCCTTTTTGTACCTCCAATATCAGCAGATCTTATAAGATAAGGCATATGTTGGATAGAGAAAGCATGAAGGATTCCAAACTGAATCAGATGTATCATAAATGCAGACAGGCTGAAACATGCTGTGGGGATTTCTGGGCCAATAAATTGTCAATGTTTCAGCATCAACCAATTCAAATGAAATATAAAATTCAAGAGGCAAGCACAGAATAGTAGTAAAAGCACAGATTCTGGAGCCCGACTTCCTGGATTTGAACACTGGCTCTGTTGCTTAATAGCTGTGTGTCTATTAGGCAAGTTACTTAACCTTCCTATGCCTCAATTTCTATAAAGTGGGAATAATATTAAGTGGAAGTATATGAAAGTGCCTTTTTTGTTGGTCAAAAACTGGTTGGGTATTGGCAATTTAATGTGGTCCAATTTAAGCTCCTACCGCTTAGGACTGTTATGAAAATGGAATAGGCTCATTTAAGTAAAGTACTTAGTATAGTAACTGGCACAAAATGGGCACCATCTACATGTTGACTTAAAATGAGTAAAGGAATGAATTACTGATATATGATGGGATAGATGTATATGAATAAATTAAATTAAGTTGGCTGATAAACATTATGTAGTGATAGTTATCATAAAGTTTAGCACTCATCAGAATATGTACATAATGGGGGCATCTGGGTGGCTCAGTCCATTAAGCATCTGCCTTTGGCTCAGGTCATGATCCCAGTGATGGGCTCTCTGCTCAGCAGGAAGCCTTCTTCTCCCTCTCCCTCTTCCTGCTGTTCCACCTGCTTATGCATTCTCTCTCTCTCTCTCTCTCTCTCTGTAAATAAAATCTTTAAAAAAAAAAGCATATATATGTAATGAACACAAGGCAGAGAGGAGCTTATTGTTTCTTAAAATGAATACATGTTACCAATCTACTACTACAGTAGATTTCTGTTACTTTTTGTAACTGCTCTAATTTCTAGCACAGTATATGGAATATAATAAAAAAAAATCAACTAATGTTTGTTTATTGAGTGAACAAATGACCAATTAAATAAATGACTACATACATGTGCCAAGGGTGTTTTGAGGCCTGACTTGGTCCTGTTTCAAAATCCTAAGGGCGATTTTTAGCTTCTTAGCACATAAAAATCAGCTATTTTCTAACAGCCAGACCCACTTCCTCCTGAGTGTTAACTTTCTCAATCAGATAAACTAAGCCTGCAGACATCAGGGAAAGATCTCCCTAAATCAGTCCACTGGTTCAAAATATCCTTGCAAGCTGCATAGAGACCAGCTTCAGCTCCCTAAAGTTAGTGACAAGTCACAGTATAATTTAATAATGAGGAGAGATTTGGTCTGCAGAGACCAATGTCAGGCCCATCTCTCACACTGACACCAGACACATAATTTCTCAAACACAGAAAGTCTCATCCAGTATGTTGCCAAAATCTGGGGACCATGGTGAAGAAGAAAGAACACATTTCTTACAACAAAGGACAAAAGAGCCAAGACTTACCAGGAGGCAGAGGTAAAAACAAACTCATGGTAGCTTCCAGAATCCTGGTCATGATGTGAAAGACTGTAAATTCAGCAGCACTGGCCCGCCTGCTGACGGGTAAAACAACAGAGCCGCCATCAGCCAAGGGGTTCATCTCTAAAACTCCGTTTGTCTAAGCAGTGGCTCTGAATAGCACATAGAGATGGAATTCATGCTAATTATGAAAGGCTAGGCCCTGCTGAAAGCTTCATGAGTATGATGGCAACCATCAGCCTAATGCCTAGAATCTAACCAGGCAGTAGGCGCATAAATGATAAATTGTATTAACCTAAATTCCCCTTCCTGGCAGTCCTGAGATCACGTGCCCCTACTCCCCATCAACCATATGCCAGGGAAAGAGGACCGGTAAAGTAACTGGGCCACTCCTTTAAATGATGAGTACAGAACTAAGACAGTGTCAGGGCTGGTGACAACTGTTTTCAGTTGTTAACTTCTGAAAAAGCTTTGCCAAAATGGGCAGCAATTCGAGTTGTTTTAGCCCTTTTTACACCCTGATAAAAGAGAGCAAGAAATACTTGCGTACAAGTGGAGAACCCAGGGGTGAAGATGATGTGTCCTCCAGCTGGTTTCTAGTATTTGGCAAATGAGATCCAGCTGGAGGATAAAGACAGTCTGTTAACCTTTGCCCGTTCCCTCTCCCTCCGGGGTCCCTACAGCGAGCCCCCCACAGGCCTGACAGGCATGTTCAGGGTGGCTGGCATTCAGCTTGCGCCTGGACACAGAACCAGCCTTTCTGCAGCCAATTCAGAGGTCGTGGAATCCAAAATGGAAAGACTGAAAATGTGCACCAGAGCCTAACAGAGTCCCTTCTGTCTATGCAGGCAGTGCCCCAGCTGAGCTTCCCCAGCCTGGTCAACAGGCCCTCGGTCACAGGCCCTCTGCCAGCAGTGAAGGCCAAGTACAACTGGATTTGCTCTTGGACTGTTCCATGACACAGGCCCACAGCTGACAATGAGGAGAAAGGAGACACAGAACAGAATGGAGGTCCCAAGCATCAACTGTGGAGTGCGACCAGTTTCAAGTCAAGTCATGCATTTGACTAGTTTGTCAGCAACAGAGCAGTCTCCCTGGGGCTGTCACCAGCCATGGATCCCATGCCTGCAAGTGTAGCCAAGGCCAGGGGGCAAATCAGAAAGGATCTCCATATAGGCACAGATAAAAATAATTAGTTCTCAACGACACAGATTCTCGGTGTCTCTTTGGCTGAAGTCTCGTGCTGCAGCAACTTCTTGCATTTGTTTCAGAAAGCCTGTCGGGCCACTCTCCTGCGAGGACCAGGGGACATGGCTGTTTGCTGCTGGGCAGGAGCAGGCAGATCTGGCCTCCATCAGTCACTGCTAAGTCAGAAAATCAGGGTACTGAGTTTTCTGGGGCTACATCTCTACCACTTCTGGTCGCATTGCTTCTAGTGGTTAATACAGACTAGTGTTAAAACTTTTATGGGTTTAGCTATAGGGAAGAATGATGCTTGAACAAAAATCTTTAACACTTTGCAAAGTGAAATTTAAAGTCAACAGAAAGAAAGGTGGTGGACATGTTAAATTCTTATGTTATTAAGGGACAGGGAAAGCAAGTTAATACCAGCATGGAGAAGATAAAAGCCACATTCATAAGGTGAGCTCCTCGGTACGGTTCTACTAAGAAGAATTATTATTTAGGGAAGTTTCAATGCCTCGCTTGTAAACATCAATTTGTGAGAATACCAACCTCTCCTAATGTATTAAAAATTGTGAAATTCTAAACATGTTGTTTAAAAACAGACACTAATGACTGTAATAAAGGCAGAAAACTTTAAAATTAAACATGAAATCCAGCCAGGGCCATATCTAATACATTTAATCTTCCAGAGTTTAATGCAAAAATGTATGTTCACACACTGGTCATTTGCATACTGGTCTTACCCCAAATGGGAGGAATGGAGTGTTCTTTCTCTTTCTATGAATTTAAATACTTTAGAAAATTGTCTAGCATATTATTTCTAGCTTCTAAGTAGGGTCAGGCCTCAGCTCCATATGCTTTCTGAGAGACTCAAGACCACCTCAAAATCGGTCTAGCCATAGCATTTCTGTTTATACATGGACTGGTGCTATTAATTGGGATCACACAATTCCAACAGGTGGCTACCTGGTGGATGAGCTACCAATCTCACCAGCAGACTCTAATGTGGTAGTATTTACACAATTAAGCAAGAATCTGGCCTAATTGGGCTGTTGGCACTCATTAAGAATTTCAGTTCAACTTCTCTCATGTCTTCACCAGCCTCCATGTATAGAAATCATTACTGATAGTTTAATAAGGAGCTGGAAGTTGCCAAGAGGCACGTGAGCATTTGGCAACCATGCTGAGCTCGTCACAGCTCCATGCTTCCGTGAACATATAAATCACTATTTGAAGGGAGTGTAATAAACCACTTTCATAACCAAGTCCCCCTTGTTTTTTGGTTCTTTTTTCCCTTTGTTCAATCTATAGCACCAAACACAGTGGTTTGAAGACAGAAAATCTGCAAAAACCTAATCTTAAAAACATACTGAGCCAAAAACTGGGAGCTACATACTGGGGGGGCTGGGGCAATGCAGGACAGAGAACAAAAAGCAAAACCAACCAGTTTTGAAATGTAGTCCAGAACCATCTGTTCAATTTTCTTCTTTTCTATACCCTGTAGGTGTCTCAGGAGATGCTCTCTTAGCTCAGACACCATCTGAAAACAGGATACGGATTAGATACGTCACAAACTACCCACTCACACCTGCTACTGTTTTAAACTAGATCCATTTGTTAACAGTTTACCAATATGAAAAATACTGGACCTGAAGAGCCTATTGGCAGAAATGTATAACCCACAGTTTTACTTTAATGGGCATACATCAAGGACACCAACATTCCTCAAGAGGAACCGCTGATATACCCAGAGCCCAGTGAGCAGCCGAGAGGCAGATTCCCAGCCCTGATGAGGATTCTCCAAAGAAGCCAAGGGAAGCCACTAACTTAGAAGTCAAGGGCTTTGGGATCTACCAAAGGGTTGAAGTCTACTGCTCCCAGCCCTGGAGCACTAACAGGAACAACCTGAATGATGAACTATGTTGATGCAGGTGTAGTGGGGAGAGGCATGCTTTGAGGCATTGGAAAGATAGAGGCAGGAGTAAAAATAAAATGCATCAGGTACCTCCCTCTGTGTAGGGGCTCTAGGCATTCGGCATAGCCCCCCGACATGCAAAAGTAATGAAATTATTGATTCCATCACCTCTAAACAGGCTTGTATACCTACTCTGGTTTTTTTTTTTAAAGATTTTATTTATTTACTCATAGAGACAGAGAGAGAGAGAGGCAGAGACACAGGCAGAGGGAGAAGCAGGCTCCATGCAGAGAGCCTGATGTGGGACTCCATCCAGGGTCTCCAGGATCATGCCCTGGGCTGCAGGCGGCGCTAAACTGCTGCGCCACCGGGGCTACCCTACCTACTCTGTTCTGATCTTTCTTGGAGCTCACCCATCAGTGTAGCATCCCAGCCCTCCTCACCTTTTGCTGTTTTGTCTCCTTTTTTCCTCCTCCCTTTTGCCTAAATGCCCTCCTCAGCTGGAGGCTCTCCTGGGTGGAGCGATCTTTGCACCAATAAACTCCATGGAAATTATACAACTGACCTCATGTGTGCACATATCTTCTATTTTGGCAGATTTACACATATGACACCCGGAGCAAAACTTAGCCCATGGCATTCTGGGCCATGTGTTAGTTAGGTATAAAACTTTAAAAATTTTTAAAGATTATTGCATGCTTTGTCATGCTTTTCAATTTTTCTGTAACAACCATAAAGATTAAATTTTAAATCACTCATAATCCTATCATCTGTGGTAACATTTTGGAATTTTTATTTCCCTTTTTTCCCAGTGTGCACACTTATTTCAATGTTTTCTAATTTGTTTTTCATTTAAAAAATGACATAGTTTATGTCATTAAATTTCTTTACCACACTGGTTGTAAGGGCTACACAGTATTCAGATTTTATGAAAGTACTAAAATTGAATTGGATATTCTTATTCTCATATGGAATACTTTATACTATTGTAAACAGTACTAAAAAAACCCTCTTGTATATGATTTGTTTGCCATATCCCCAATTATTTTCTCAAGCTAAATTCCTAGAAATGGAACTTGTTGGGTCACGTATGTAAGGTTTTAGAGATACTTCCGAAATGCCTCCTGCTGTGGTTATACTAGTTTTCAACTGCATTGCATGGGGCTACCCAATTCCCTGTACAATGAACTTTGCTAGCGTGAGTTTTAAATTTTTGACAATCTGATATGCAAGCACACACGCATATAATTTTTTATTAGATTCCTTAATCCATCTGGTATTTCTGTTGGTTTGTGGTATAAGGTGGTGGTATTTGGAATAGGAGGACTCCAACTGTCTTCCAAATAGCCAGCCATTGATTGATTAAAAATTATTTCTTTCCAGTAATTTTTTAAATGCCTAACTTATCGTACACTAAAGATTCAAATTTAAACTAGAGACTCCTGATTCTGTATTTTGTACAAGCACCATATTGTTTCAATTACTGTAGGTCAATAACACACTTGGCCATCTGGTAATGTTAGTTCCACTCCTCTGGTCAACCATCAGAGAAATTTCATTGGCTTTTTGGTTGTGATTTTATTAAGCCTAGATGCTAAGGATTTGGAAATGGAATAAAGTTTTTCATTAACTTTTCTAACTAGTTAATCCTAATAAAAAATAAATTTAGAATCAGCAGCTTATTTACTAATTGCTTAATATTTTCCATTTCCCCAGGTGATTATTTTGTTTATTGCATTGGACAATCATAGCATCTTATTTTACTTTTGCTTCTTATCACACTGTATAGAATTTCCAGACAATGTAAAATTTTAGTGAAAATAGCAAGAATCTTTAACTTCTTTTCTTGAGAGAGAGAGTGTGTGGGCAGGAGTGGGGGAAAGGGAGAGAATCTTAAGCAGGCTCCATCCATGCCCAGTATAGAGCTCAAGATGGGGCTTAATCTCAGAATCCTGAGAACATGACCTGGGCCAAAATCAAGAGTTGGACATTTAACCAACTAAGCCACCCAGGTACCCCTCAAGATAATATTTGATATATTTTTAAATTATTTTATGGTTATTGTATTTTCAAGGATTTCTACTTCTTCTTGGCTCAAGTTTGGTATTTCTATTTATCAAGGAAACTTTAACTGGAATTTTCAAATGTATGAATATGTATTTATACATATTTAAAAAATTTCTATATTTAAGGTAATAGATTATCCCATTCCTAAGCCTGCACAGTATTAAAAATATTTTATTACACTTTCCATATGTCTCTTGAATCAGTGTTTTAAAAAATAGACTTTGGATTTATTTACCAATTCTGCTCTCCCATTCATTTATTTTGATTTATCTCTCTTTGGTATTCCTTGTAGTAGGACTTCTTGAGAAAGAATACTTTATTCTGTTGTATTTTAAACCCCAAACACAAATGCCACAGAGACATTGTTCTTGTCTTCCCTTGTTTTAAACACTCAGTGCTGTGCATTTCCTTATGATGTTTTGTAATTATATATTCTGGGTGGTGACTGATTCATCTACATCTCTCCCACCAGACTATAACTTGTAAATGTGCAGAAATCATATCAGTGTTGCTTACCACTGAACACACAGGGCCTACAGTGGCTGGTAACGGCTATGCATTAAAAGAGTGAATGAAAAATAAGATCAATGTGAGAAGCACAATCTAGCCCTTTCCCCTTCTCTTGAATCCTCCTGTTTCCCAGCACCCAAGTGGCCCACAGACCACTTACCAGCCCTATAAGCAGCCTCTGGTGATAGTCTTCCTCCTGGAAGAGGGGTGTTAATCTTGGCTCTGAAATTAAACAAAACAAGAGTCAAGCAGAGTGATTTTTGGAAAATGGGCTAGAAGAAGAGAAATAAGCCTGGGTTTCCCTTCTCTGAGTTATTGGGAAAATAGACCATTTTGCTGATGGGATGAAATTTTTCATTAAATGTGTGGCCTATTCCTGCAAGCCAAACTTATCAGTCAGATGATACACAGAAAGCTCTACTCTAACAGACTAAGAGAGAAAGAAAACAAGGAACCCATTTCCCAACACCAACAGGCTCTGGCTTTGAATTCTCTTTAACATGAAAGCTCACCACTGTCTAAGAATCTGTTTCACTGGAGTCAGAGACACTTGGGCCTTCTTTTAACCCCACGGGGGCCATAAACACAGGGACAGGGACTTAGTGGAAGGATTACATGACTGCCTTCTTTGGGACCCCCTGATAGTTTAATGACTTTGGGAGTCACTGAACTGAGGGGGATCTGTCAATTACTGTAGCAAATAATATTAATTGACACAGGTTATTCAACTAAAAAGGTAACTAGATCAAGAGGAAAAGTGACATGGAAGGTGAAATCCGATGATTTGCACTACACCAGCAGACTGGAGGGGCAGGCAAACACAGTCTTGTTGGCAGATGTGCCCTAACACTCACTCTAACAGCACCTTCGTGCCCTGCTCCTCCTCTCCTGGAGCACCTGAGGCACACAGCCATCAAGAGAGCAGAACTGCCCTGGTCAGTAGGCTGACCACCCTGGGTAGGCCAGCACAGATGCCTCTCGACTCCTCAGGATAAATCCAACCTGGATCCTAAACAACCTTCTTGATTAAGATGAAGCAATTCAAAACTTGATGCCAGCAGCCCTGAATTTCACACAGATTGTTCTGTTTCTGTTAATGATGACGTTCTTCCTAGGACACAGTGCAAGCAAAGCATGTGAGAGGAAGGGACAAGTTCCCAAAGTACACCCAGAGAGAGTGACTGGCCACAGGATGCAAACAGGCTGGGAGTACAGGAGCAAGAGCTCCAACAGGGACAGGAGTGACGGATACAACAAAAGCTTTGACAAACAGCAACATTTCCCATGTTGCAAAATTCCTAGCAGAGCAAGAAGGGTGAGCCTGAATCAGGCACATCCACACCCTGGCTGCCAGGCAGGACTCCTGCCTGCTGCTCCTGCCGGTGGTGGAACCCCTGGCTTCAGGCACGGATGGTCTGCTAACACAGGCAGAGGTTGCTTCCCTCTGGGCTGTGCAGTGAGCACAGGCTCTGGCGGCCTGGGCTGGATCACAAGGTCACTGTCAGGGTTCACGTGAGCTGTGTGCACAGCTGCAGGATGCACCACAATGCACTGTATAAAATAATTTCCGTTAGGATTGCCCAACATATACCTAAACATCCAAGCCTATAAAACAAAAGTGGGATATCAAACTAACAGCTTTTTAAGTGGAGGCTGACCTTTATGAGGCATGAAAGAGTTCCAGTGACAAAAACCACAAAAAAAGCTGTATCTAGATACGCTTAAAATTCTCTTCCCCCAGTTGCACCTGGCAGGGTGTTTATCAAGACTTACCTCGGATGTCACTCCTTCTGGAAAGCCTCTTCTAACCTTGCTCTCTTCCCCAACCATCCCCACTCCTGACCCAATCCCTCCCCCATTGTGGTTCTATAACACCTGTCACCTGGTTTAGAAATGGTGCGTTTGCATTTCTTTACACGTTAATGACAAAGCAGCCACCTCAGGCATCTCTTGTGCCAAACACTGTAACAGGCACTATAAACATTACCCCATTTGCTCTCATTTCCACCACCCCCCACCTTGCCCTGAAAAGGATAATGCACAAAATGAATACATGGCTCACCCATGAGTACACTGTCAGTATGTGGCTAGAACTGGAACTGAAGCCAAGTTCTGTCTGGCTCCAAGCCCATGCTCTTCCCCCAAAACCACAAAGCTTATCCAGAGACTCCTATCTTTGTACTCCTGTGATCTAGCCCAGTGAGTGCCCAAACATTAACCAAAATCAAAGACCCTTGTATGATTAGATGGCTGGAAAGAAAGCAGCACTAAGCTAGGGGAACTGCAGAAGGGCATCCTGTGGGTATAGCTACAGGGCATGGTAATTAGATCAAGCCTATGAAGAAAAATAACAAAAACCAAACAGCCAACACTCAGGGACTCTTCCAGCAAAAGCACATTCAGCAGCTGTCCCTAAAGGTCCTGGTGCCAAGACAGACATGGAAAGAGCTGGTTGGATAGATAGTAAAGGGTGCTGTCTTCATTACACTATTGGGCGTGATTTTCTTGCCAACACGGGGGTAGGAAACACAGTGTTACAAACCAAACACTGACTGAAATCCAGAAGGCTTTATTACAGGTCTTTTCTTACCCAAATTCCTTGCTTCTAGGTTAGAAATCACCCTACAAAGAAATTAGCCAGTGTTATTCACATAGGAAGATTTTTTTTTTTAAAGCCACAATACCATACAAAGATATCCTCCATAAAACCACTGCAGAAACTGTTTTCAGGTGGCTGAAAACCTCAAACACTTTAATCAACTTGACAAAAGCCACATTAGGCAATTATAAAAATCTCGAAACCCTTTAGCACAAACAATGACAACAATTTAGAACAATCGTAGCTCTCAGTTATTGGAAATAATGGGAACAGAAAATAGAACAAGGTTGGAATGGGGCCTGTATTTGTAGCACTCCGAGATGACTCATCTGTCCTGAAAATGGGCTTTCAAAATAAGAGCCAGCTCATCAGCCCACTACCGCTTTTTAAATGAACCTATTGTCTCTACCCTCCAAAGTGCTCACTTAGTAAGAGCTCTCTTTGCTACTTATCGCTTATATTTCATCCACCCTCAGGATGCAAGTCTATAGCATTTAGCATATACAATTTTCCCACTAGAGACTCTAGCACCAAACTCAAGAATAGGGCCCAGGTGGCTGCATTCATTAAGCTGATGGCATCATTTTATTGAAGATACTCAACAAAAGTAAACTACTTCCATGAAAGGTATCCAAAAAAGTAACTGCAAAAAATAGTCATCTTGTAGGTACTAATCCCTAATTTTACTTACTTCATTGCATTATCAAAAATATTCCTCACATATACCATGGACCTTCTTCTTCCAGTTTTCTAGAAGAGAGAACATGTCAGAGGTGTAGAAGATAGAGGTTTTGTGGGTGACATTTTTCATACCAAGGACATAATATAGTAAAGAGTTTTGGAAAAAAGAAATATACTTTCCAAGTAATCAAAATACGTAAGGTTCTTAAAAATTAGTTAAAAAACATTTTATTCTGAAATTATTATGGATTTATAGGAAGTAGCAAATCAACTATACAGTGTTGTTATATACATTAACACTACTACCGAGAGATCTCATGGACTCTTCACCTAATCTCCCCCCATGTTTATATCTTATATAAATAATGATAGTACAACATCAAAAATTAGAAGATAGATATTGCTAGAATGAGTGTAGAGCCCTATGTCATTTCATCATGTACATAGATTCATGTGCCACAATATACCACAACAATCAAGATATAGAACTGTTTCATCCTACCAAAGATCTCCCTTGTGCTGCCCTCTTTGTAGTCAGTCCCAGCCACTCTTCTTTCAATCAGCCCTAACCCCTGGCAACCACTAATTTGGGAAGACTGGATTTATTTAAACCAATTTTTAACTATACAAATAATGCAAGAACACAGATAAGACCTGGATGTTAGTCTCACTTCTACTATGAACATGCTGTGTGTGTCCCTTAACTTCTGTGCACTTGATTCTCCTCAAGAGAAGAGAGATCAGAGAAGCACTGTGGTCTCCTTGCAACAATGCAAAAGAGCCTGGCAATTAGGGGGAGTGCTGCAAATTTAAGCCAGCCTTAGAACTTAAGGACATCACCTCATCTAACGCTCTGTACTTTTGCTTCTTGCTTTATTCTCAAGAATCCACACAAACCTCTTCTGAGATCAGGCTGTGCCATTCTCTCTTGACCATGCTGTTGTTATAGAGCAAGCATGGTTTGGAGCACTTAACATATTCCAGGTTGGAGTTCAGTTTTTCCCAGTAGCCCTTAAAGCTGTGGACCTGCAGAAGACAAAAAAACATTGGTGAGCTTGACAAGCAGGGCCTGTGGCCCCAACCAACCAGCAAGAACCACTCAAGCCTTGCTGCAAAGCCAGGCTCACCTTACTTCCTCAGCTCATATAGGGTAGCATTTCTGAGTGAATTCTTCCCGCAAAAGATGGCATTCTCCTCCTGCAGGAATTCTAAAATAGTAAGACTTACAGAGTCTTGCTCTCCCCATTTCCTTTTCTCCTCCTTTAATAGAGAACTACTGCTCACTTTCCAAAACCTGTATGAATCACCTAGGTTAAGGCTATGTTGGGAAGCCTGTATTAAACTCTGTGTTGTACTAAACACATAAAATTGTTTCCTCTCCAGACACCCACTTTTCTGACTTAGGTTGTACTAACAATGCTATATTCAGAGAAAGTTCGTAAGACTTATAGCACAGGAATAGCCTTACTTACTGCTAAGCTTATCTACTACCAAAAGATGTCTTTCTGAACCGAGGAATCAGAAAGGTGGAGTGAACTAGTTTCACATTTAGTCATAAAATATTCCAAAACTCCAAAACAGAATTTGCTGGCATTCTATCTAGGTCCTTGACATATTGCTATAATTGAAGCAATAAAGTATTCATTACATTTGTTTTTAAATACAGTGCAATACTATTGCTTTTTTTTTTTAATATTGAAGAATGTGTTGACACAAATAGTTTTAATTTTTTAATATAAGATTTATTTATTTAAGAGAAATAATGCAGGAGAGTGGAAAGAGGGGCAGAGGGAGAGGGAGAGAGAGGATCTCAAGCAGACTCCCTGCTAGCACGAAGCCTGATGCTGGGCTCGAGCCCATGACCCTCAGATCATTACCTGAGCTGAAACCAAGAGTCAGATGCTTAATCAACTGAGCCACCTGGGTGCCCCTATTTTTTAATTTTTAAAATTTAAATTGAAGTATACTTAATATACAATCCTGTATTGCAAGGGTACAATACGATGATTCAAGAATTCTATATATTATTCAATGCTCACCACAATACTGTAGTCACCATCTGTCACCAAAAAACATTATTACGATCTTATTAACTAGATTCTCTCTGCTGTACTGTTCACCTCTAATAATTATTTTATAACTGGAAGTTAGTACCACTTAATACCCTTCATCTAGTTCACCCATTCCCCTCCCCCCCAACACTCAGTTTGCCTCTGGCAACCACTAGTTTGTTCTCTGTAATTAAGAGTTTGGTTTGTCTCTTTTTAATTTATTTGTTTTGTTGCTTAAATTTTACACATAAGTGAAACCATATGGTCTTTGCCTTTCTCTGTCTGACTTATTTCACTTAGTACTATGCCTACAGGTCTTCCCATGTTGTAACACATGCCAAGATCTCATTCTTTTTAATGACTGTCTAATATTCCTTTATATACATATACCACCACTTCTTTATCCATTCATCTATGGATGGACACTTGGGTTGCTTCCATATCTTGGCTATTGTAAATAATGCTGCAATAAACATAAGGGTCCATATATCTTTTCAAATTAGTATTTTCATTTTCTTCAAGTAAATAAATACCAAGTAGTAGAATTACTGGGTCATATGGTAATTCTAGTTTTAATTTTTTGAGGAACTTCCATACTGCTTTCTGAAGTGGTTGTACCAATTTGCATTCTCACCAACAAAGCATGAAGATTCCCTTTTCTCCCATCCTCACCAACACTTGTTATTTTTTGTCTTTTTGATTCTAGCCACTTTGACAGGAGTGTGGTAAAATCTCACTGTGGTTTTGATTTGCATTTCCCTCATGGTTAGTACTGTTAAGCATCTTTCCATGTGTCTATTGGCCATCTGTACATCTTTTCTGGAGAAATGTCTATTCAGGCCCTCTGCCCATTTCTTAATCGGATCATTTGTTTTTTGGGTGTTGAGCTGTATAATTTTTTAATATATATTTTGGATGCTAACCTCTTATTGGATATATTATTTGCAAATATCTTCTCTCATTCCGTAGGTTGCCTTTTCATTTTGTTGGTGGTTTTCTTTGCTGTGCAAGAGCTTATTTTGATATAGTCCCAGTAGTTCATTTTTGCTTTTGTTTCCCTTGCCTAAGGAGACATATCTAGAAAAAGGTTTCTATGGCTGATGTCAAAGGATATACTGACAAAAACTGTTTTCTTAAATCAGTGAAGATAGATTTATGATATACTTTCTTGCCAAAATATACATATTTATAAAAAGATTTGACTAGGGCCATAAGTGCAATGTGTATCCATAAAACAAAGTGAGATAATGCCTAGTGTGGTAACAGATTTAGCTACATTGCAAAAAAAAAAAAAAAAAAGAGAACTTAAATAAAATATGCCTCAATCAAGAAAAATGCCCTTATGTTAAATAATAGCACATTACCCAAATTGTTATAGAAAGGACAGTCACTACTGATTCAAAATGAATTTTGGAGTATCCATAAATTACATAATATTAGCTTACATAATATTAGCTTGCTGTTTTAGAAGTCTGAAAGGCCCATCCAGCCAACATCCCTTCTCACAGAGACAAGAAAAACTATTTCCAAGAAAAGGTCACTTCTAGGGGAAACTGGAACACTTGTGTCACATCACGGTCCCTGATTGACCTACCTCACTCACCTTTTCTTCCTCTTTTAATTTATTTATAATTAATGTACCTTTGTCCACCCTTTGGTCTTCCTTCTATTGAAAAAAATAATAATGAAAGCAAATTCTGCCAACATTTGGCAGTATTAAGTCCCTAACAGGAAGTCACTGCAGCTTTCTTGCTCTTCTACTCCTGGGTTAGGCACACTAACACAAAGCCTCGAAACTAATCAGTGTTGTGGTGACATCTAGTGGTTGGCTAAGACACCCGCTCGGCCTGCTTGGACAGCAGTCCCATTCTGTGGTCGGTGACATCTTGCGAGGCCCAGGACATCTTGTGAGGGCACACTGGTTTCTAACTGTCAGGGCGCCTCTTCCCCTCAGGCCAAATGTCACTGTCCTGTCAGAAGATCCCATGTGCTCATGGGATCTTCTGCAGCTCCTAAGAAAAGATCTCTCCCAAGCTACCTTCTTCCTTCCCCTTCCACCCTATTAAAAAAAATTCCTTTTCTCAGTTGAGAATAAACAGATAAAACAAGTCCATGGCTGGGCTTCAAAGGGGCTTATTAACCCACTGACTGTATGTAAAATGGAATGAGTTGTGGGACATTTCTGGGGACAAGGTCTACAGCTTGGACCAGTGTTTAAAGGAATTCATAACCTAAAATAGCCCAAACCCTTGAGTTAGAAGGAAAAGGCTCTGAGTTTAAAGAATAAACAAAAACCACTTATATTTAAATAAGAAGTACTGTTAACCAAAAGTCCTGGAATTATTTTACTATACACCTGTAGGTCTTTCAAGGTCACTGGGCTGGATGTTATAACACAGATGAAAACAATTAGTGGCATAGGTCACTACATGGAAATCTATGAGGTGAGTGATATAATTTTTTTCAGTTATGAAAATTCTCGGAGGTCACTGTAAATTGGAAGGCCTCTTTGGAAGCCTGAGTAATAGATAAGACCCAGGGTTCGAAAGTGGACTTGAGTAAGTGAAAGACATGGAGAGGATGTTTCAGATGGGTCACTTAGGGAGTGAGCAAAGTGACAAGAATGCAGATCGTGGGTTTAGATCAGCGACAGAGCATTGGAGAAAGCAACACGAGAACTTCATGCTCTGCCTCTAGCACATGACTCCCAAGCTCAGCAAACACCTGGCTGGCATCCCCTGGACACTGGGCTGCGGTAGGTTGAGCAGCCCTAGCGCTCAGTGGGGCAGAGGACTCTACTGGAGCATGCCCAGGTGATCTCCCTGGCCCACCCACCCCCACAGGTTTCCTTCATCTACCTGCCTCGCCTCCAGTTCACAGGCTGATGGAGAACCAGCTGTCTGAAAACCTGTGATTGTGATTGTGTTGCCAATTAGCAGGAGGCAGGGTTAAGGAGGAGGTCGGAGCCGATCTAGGATGATCTCCAGCGTCAGAGTAACACGGGCATGCTCGTTAACCCAGGGAATTAAAGCAGCTCCAAGATAAAATTTTAGATGCTTTGACATAGAATGGGGGGAAGAGGGAGTAAAAGCTGCACAATCACATGTGAACAGTCACCCTGGGAGCATAGAAAAACACTCCATCTGTTGGTACTGATGATAAAACTAGTTGTGAACTGAACATTGGGGACAGCACCATGGACACAAAGGAAAAGCCACAACAGCCCACAGGGCGCATTGCAGGCTACTGCAGAAGAGCTCATAAAGCTTTAAAGTACACAAACATGTTTTATAAGAAAAATACTTGGGCAACCCTGGTGGTGCAGCGGTTTAGTGCTGCCTGCAGCCCAGGGTGTGATCCTGGAGACCTGGGATCGAGTCCCATGTCGGGCTCCCTGCATGGAGCCTGCTTCTCCCTCTGCCTGTGTCTCTGCCTCTCTCTCTCTTTCTGTGTCTCTCATAAATAAATAAATAAAATTTTAAAAAAGAAAAATACTCATAAATTTAGCTACTTCTGGGAGATCCTGGTGTTAGAAGCCATCAGATTTTCAAGGAAGCCCCAGAAGTATTTTCCTGCATGAGGAGGAGTTAAAAAGCTTGATTTTGAAAGAAGGGAAATTATCCCAAGTCTCTTCTTGAAAAATAGGGGCGCCTGGCTGGGTCAGTTGGTGGAGCATGCAACTCTTGATCTCAGGGTAGTGAGTTCGAGCCCCATGTTGGGGTGTGGAGATTACTTTCAAAAAAAAATAATCTCATTTTGTCTCTAAGGAAGACATGAAAATAATTACCAGACGAAACCCATAAAAACTATTAATTGAAGAAAAGGACTAGAGGGTTACATTAAGGGATTGTTCCCCATTTATGATTTGGATTGCTAGTTGATTTGGGGAGATTAAAAAAAAAAAAAAAAAAGCCCTGTGGTACTGGCTCATCTGCAAATTCCTGCCAGGAAAAAAAGACATCTGCCTTTCATTTCTAAAAAGCCCTCTGGCTTTGATCCTGCATCTGCTGATTAATCCTCATCTTCTTAGAGGAGAAGAGGCCAACTCAGAAAACCTTGACTCTCCACACCAGGGCTCAACTAGCAAAACTAGAGCATCACTTCAGTTTGGCTGTCCAACGGATTCCATCTCAGTATCAACTTTTATTTGCAGCCCAGAGAAACACAGTGACCCACTAACCTCGAGCACAGATAGAATAAAATAGAAACCCTTGTGTGTCCATAAACTAGCAAAGCACCATACTAAGCCAAAATGCTCTGAACAGACCATCAGATCCATACAGAGGACCAGTGACTGGAACTCCTGAGACTTCCTGCAAAGGGGACTGCATGTTGTGAGTGCCAGTTCTCCTATTTATAAATTAACTTCCTCTTTCTTTCCCACATCTAGAAAAATGCAGTTTCTCTTCTTTGCCCAGCTGAGTAGTTCTCTCAGCCATTTTTAATGGGCTGCATTTTTAATGTAATCACTAAGTATGACTCTAAACTATTTCATAACCAGCACATGCCCTGAGAAAGCCAGGAGGAACCTATTTCTCTCCTTTCAACCTTAAGCATTAAACAGTATATCTGCAACCAAACCTATGAAGAACAGCAGCACAGCCTAGTGGCTGGCTCTGTTCCTCAATTTCATCATCTGAGATGTAAACTGAAGGTGCACCCCCCATCTCTGTAGATATGACAGAAATAAAAACACCAGCCTGATGCTCTGTTTCTAAGAAGTAATATTTCTTTGTAGCATTGTAAAATTATGTTTGACAATATTAATTGAACTTGCCATACCTCACCGTTCCAGGAGATATTTTGCATAGGAAAAACTCTTCTTTTTCTTCTACAACAATCTACTCACTGAAGACTCCACTTTTGGTCACCAACTGTGTGAGTTTCCCCACCTACATCCATCACTTCTCCAACACCACTGGGTGTCTTACAATTTAACTCAATTCTGACACTACCTACCAAGAAGCAGCACTGGATCCCAAAAGCTGCCTATAAATTGGAGGTTCCCAAGACCTCCTCCTCGGGTTTGATAATTCACTGGAGTAGCTCACAGAACTCAAGAAAACAGTTTACTTATTATATAATGGTTTATTGTAAAAGGATACAACTAAGGAATCGCCAGATGGAAGAGATGGATAGGAGCAGGCGTGGGGAAAAGGGCTGTTTCCAAGCGCTCCTCAGGCATAGCACCCTCCCACACCTTCACTGGTCATCCATCTCAGGAGCTCTCCAAACTCCTTCAGTTCTTTATGGAGGCTCCATTACACAAGCAGAATAAATTAAATCATTGGCCACTGGTCACTGAACTCAATCTCCAGCCATTCTCCCTTACCTCTGGAGGTGAGACGAGGGCAGGCAGTGAAAGTTCCAACCTTCTACAGGGTTGGTTCTTTATGCAACCAGCCCACAGCCTAGGTGCTTTCCAAAAAATCATCTCATTAACATAACTCAAGTGTAACTGAAAGGGGCTTGATATGAATAACAAAAGACATTCTTTTCACCGTTTTGCTCCGGAGCTATTTCAGAAACTGGGAACAAACACTAAATATAAAAAAATATGTCCCTATAGCTCTTATCACTTAGGAAATGACCAGGATTTTAGGAACTCTGTCCTAGGAATCACGGATGGAGACCAAATGTCTAGTATTTCTAGTTATATCATAGTATCACCTATGTACAAACTGAACTTTGCAAAATCAATTTCCCACATAACCAATTGGCATTATCTGGGACACACAGTTATCAAAGCGACACCCATCACTTTTAAAAATTGTAAGCTATTGTAATTTTGTTGATACTCTGGATCCCCAACAAACCTTTAGATGATTGTGGTTGTATTGGGAGGGTCAAGGAAAAAAGTTGTTTCTATTTCTTTAAGCAATTAATTATTCTCTCGTCCAATTAAAATAGTATTCTTAAGACACTTTTTAAGTGAAGAAGCATAATTAAATAAACAAGTCTCTGAATGGAGAAGAGCCCAGGTGCCCACGATCGTTTTCCCAATTGCTCAGGGGGCACTGAGAGCCCTCCTCATAGATACTTGCAGTAACACGATCGAGTTTGAGTGGACAGAACTGGGAAGGGCATAGAGAAGTCTTTCTGGTCTTCCCAGTCTCTGAGTCAGTTAATCTAAACAAATGACAAAAAGGTTTCCTTATTTTATAAAAAGAAACTAAGGATGTCTGGCTTTAAAAATACTTTGGTAAAAATACTCCATTTCTCCATTTGTGGTATGCTCATTCACCTATATCTTTATGTTCAAATAGGTTATTGTCTCTATATGCTTTTCAATCTTTTTGTGCTTCCTGTGGTCGGACAGTTTTAATAGTTTCTCACCATAACATCAAGGGTAATTTTAAGCCTTTAGTGAAAATTACCACCTCCCTGGAGAAAACCATGTTTTATGAAGGGTTAAAATCATTCATAGGGGATGCCTGGTGGCTCAGCGGTTGAGCATCTGCCTTTGGCACAGGTCATGATCCTGGGGTCCTGGGATCAAGTCCCACATTGGGCTCCTTGCATGGAGCCTGCTTCTCCCTCTGCCTGTGTCTCGCTCTCTCTCTGGGTCTCTCATGAATAAATAAATAACATCTTTAAAAAATAAAATCATTTGTAGGAAGGTCACTCTTGATAACACTGCTTTTAGGGCAAGGACCTTGTTTCAATATACTATTCAGGTAATTGTTTAAAGCTTTCTGGGAAACAATTTTATAATGTAAGGAAGCCTCTTGCATTTCAGGTGATAAAACTTCTAATTTAACTGGTTTATGCACGTTAAATGACATAGTCCTAGTTAAGTCCTATGTAAAGTACTCCACAGGAGAATTACTTGCAGAGAGAGCCGGAAGAAAATGCTTATCTAGTTTCACTTTGCCCTTCCCTCTCCGGACTCCTTATCACATTAGTCATCTACCAAGGAGAATGGAAGCCAGTGTGGTGAGAGTAAATAGAGGTCCCTTGGGCCTCGTGGAAAGTCTGGCAGCAAGCACACATTCATTCGAAAGGTAACTTGTGATTCAGGTCATAGGTAGTCAGAGCCAACTCCTGTAGCTGAATAAGCATGTTGAGAACAGTCCTATAACTGGGGCTGGGGGCGGGGGGGAGCAGAGGGTGGCATGTGCCACTGCAAGCAAGTCCATCGCAATATAATTAAGCTGGGACTTGGGGTAGAAGAAGTAGGTCAAAGGCAGCAGCTTCTAGTGAGGGGTATTGTGCAAACAGAAGTGGGGAAACAAACGAGAAAGATCAGAGCCAGGTGTCCTGTGTCCCCCGTGCTGAGTGACCAGGGCTGGGCTGGGGACTGGCCTAACCAAATCTAGTACCATCTCCTCCAGAGCCCAAGGCCCATCCCAGCAGGACCTTTGCTCCCCCGCCTGTCCATCGCATGTGCGTGGACAGGGTTGTGAAGAGATCTACGGCTCGAACTTGCGCTACATAACCCTTCCTACCATCATGTAGGCACATGTGGAGCAGAGAGCGATCTCCGAAGCAGGTTTGGGGATGCTTAATGGGAAACATCTGTCTGCAGGGCCAGATGCTAAAGATAATTAGGGGAGAGGAGAAAAAAGTGAGGAGATGGCAGGGTGACTATCAAAGAAAAAAACATGAATATAAAAACAACATTTTACACACAGAAATAAAAAAAAGAAAAGTGCAAAAATAAGCTACTTTGTTCTGAAGGAAAGCCAAGTCATATTCTTAGAATAAGCCAATGGGTAAAAAATTAAGAGAACCTTCACATCACTCCTTTACGTTTTTTTTTTAAAAAAAAGATTTTATTTATTTATTCACGAGAGACACACAGAGAGAGAGAGAGAGAGGCAGAGACACAGGCAAAGGGAGAAGCAGGTTCCATGCAGGGAGCCCGACTTGGGATTCAATCCCCAGACCTGGGATCATACCCTGAGCCAAAGGCAGACGCTCACCTGCTGAGCCACCCAGCTGTCCCAATTTTTAAATGAAAATACACAATGGTGCAAAGGTTATAGTAAAACTGAGAAACTCATAAAAACCTTGTAAGTTAATCACAACTTATTTTTGAATACCAATTTGCCAATAACAATCAAAAGTTTTAAAATTGTCATAGTCTTCGCCCAGTAAAACTCCTGGACATTTAACCTTGGAGGAATAAACCAAATATAGACATTACATAGACATCACATGTATCTATGTAAAAATATTCACTGCAACATTATTTTTAATAGCAATTTTTTTAATGCGGGCTGGAGACAGAGTAAATGTCTCGAAACAGAAAAATGATTAATTAGGACACAATAACCCAGCAGAATCTTATGGAGCCATGAGAGGTCATAACTACAAAGTTCACATAGTAGCAGCACGAAAAATGATATAATTGGCAATCTTTACTAAATATCTCTGGATGGTTGTCATTACTAGGTAAAATATTACAAAGGCCAGGAGGAAACGGGGGTGGGTGGGGGAGCTGAAAGTTGATCTGTCAGGAACTGTAGAATTATGGGTGACATTACTTTCTCTTTAAAATTTTCTTCACTGGCTTATTGTGTGTCCATCAAACATATTATGGGTTTGGTAGGGCTAGTGATAAAAGCAGAAACCATACAATGAAAAGATGGAGGCTCTTAAGAACTTTTTCAGCTTTTTTTTTTTTTTAAGATTTTATTTATTTGAGAGAGAGAGCAGGAGTGGGAAGGAAAGGAAGAAGCAGGCTCCCTGCTGAGCAAGGAGCTCCATATGGAGCTCAATCCCAAGACCCTGAGATCATGACCTGAGCAGAAGGCAGACGCTTAACCAGCTGAGTCACCCAGGTGCCCTAGAATTTTTTCAGTTATTAATCAAACCTTTCTTTTCCCTTCATCCTCCTCCCTTTGGAGAGCTCCACAGTGGTCTCAGGCTGGGGCCTAGAACCATCACTTGTCAGCCTCCTTGCAGGACCCTTCTTAGGCCTGAAAGCCAGAACTGCTAAACCTACCCCGGTTGGCCCTCTCTCACTGCCCATGCACCACCATGACCTCAACCTTACGGGTTTCAGCTTTTCCCCAGCTGCCCAGGCCTCACCTGCCCTTCATGGATCCAAAAGCATCAAATGTAAATAAAAGAGCGGCAGTGCAGCGAGCTGTCTGCTGCCAAAAGTTGAGATTTCCCACTACACACCAAGCTATAATTAACAGGAGGTGATGCCAAAAACAACAAAGGAGCTTCAAGGAAACTGCTAAAACACTCTCCAGTTTTTAACTACATACACATTCTTTTCTACTCACCCACCCTTTTCTATTCTCCCTATTGTACTCAGAAACTCTTCTGAAACCACCAGATTACAGAAAGACACTAATCGCTACTGCTTAGTGGCAGGAAGGAGGTGTGCAGAAGCTTCACAGAGACCACATACAGAGAGACAACATAGGTCACTTTTGAAAAAAGAGAAAAGTTGTTCTTAGAACCAGAAGGAAATTAGATAATCCCAGCCCAGGTTACTTAATGGGTTTCAGACTGTGTGTGTATTTGTGCGTGCATGCGTGCATGTTGAGAGGATACAAATGAAGTAAGAAGCAGCTACCAGGTCCTCTAAGGACAATCTACAGGAACCCCTCCAGTGTGAACTGGTTTGAGGCGGCATGGAAAAGACGAGTTCTGTATGGTTTCCGTTGAGCCCCATCATTCTCTATCTTCAGAAAACTTCCCTCTCCAAAGAGTATTCCTAAAAAATTGCCATAATATCATCCTCAGTTACTACTCAACTCCCGAGGAAGGATTTTTTTTAGAGAACTAACCCTGTCCCTTACCCCCCATCCTCCCTTGACTGTTTGCAAGCCCTTTGGGAACCACCATGATACTCGAGGCAGCAGAGCTGGAACTCCAGTCAGGTGTGGAAACCAGCAAGGAAGCCATATGCACGGTGTGTTTTGTCCTTCTCTGTAAGGACTTACCTTCATGAAAGGCAATGTGATCTCTTCTGTCACAAGGGTTATTCCAGGAATTTCCTATGGTGGGGGAAAAACACACACACATGACTGCTAAATGTATCAAGCACCACAAGCTTGAGCCTCCAGGAAGTGTTTTCTGCACAGACAGAAGCTGAGGGCAGCTCCCAGTTTGCTAACCTCTACTTTAAATAAACTTTGGGGTTTATAAATAACAGGGAACACAACCCATCTCTTGCGTTGGGAAGGGAAATATTCTTTAAAGTTATGATTACAATAGAGGACAGTGTCTCTGAAGGAAAGGAGAAGCCTATTAGGAATACAGAGCAAATAATATATTATTTACACATTTCTATTTAAAAACAAATGAGGCAAACTACATTTGCACCATCAAATAAGGGAGACATGTTCCTTCCTTATTTTATTGCTTCTTCCTCCCTCTTCTTTTTTTGCTTAAATGTATTATGTTGTAGTTGGCCCCTGCCTCACTAGAAGGAAGCAAAATTGTCCTTCATTCAGTTATTTTGGAAGTGTATTTCTGTATCAGTTGTGTAGACTAGCCTCTCAACTACTGAAAAAAAAGAAGATACATGAGAAAATAATTCAGAAGGTGTTATGTAGAAATAAAATCTAGTGACATCAGAGAGGGAGAAAAACCATGACAGATTCTTAACTACAGGAAAGAATCTGAGGGCCACTAAAGGGGAGTTTGGTGGGTGGATAGGGTAACTGGCTGATGGGAATTAGGAGGGCACGTGATGTAATGAGCTCTGTGTATTATACACAACTGATGAATTACTGAACACTACATCTGAAACTAATGATGTACTATGTGTTGGCTAATTGAATTTAGATTTAAAAAAAAGAAAATCTGGTATTTGTTTAGAACTTAAATGTACTAGATTTTTACTGACACCCAATGTTCCTGTGGAAAGGAGCACCACAGCAATGGAGAAATAAATTTCCAGAATATTAAAAAAAACTGAGTTGTCCACTGTGATCACAGAAAGCCTGTGTTGAGAATGCATTTTGTGTTTCACTTATCACTACTTGGTAAGAGAAGATAATTCAAAAAAGTATTAAAATTTCACTAAGCTTTAGGTTATAAAAGGCATCTTAAGATAGGTATAACAAGGGACACGTGGGTGGCTCAGTAGTTGTGTGCTTGCCTTTGGCTCAGGGAGTGATCCCAGGTCCTGGGATTGAGTTCTGCATCGGGCTCCCTGCATGGAGCCTGCTTTTCCCTCTGCCTGTGTCTCTGCCTCTCTCTCTCTCTCTCTCTCTCTCTCTCTCTCTCTCTGTGTGTGTGTGTGTGTGTGTGTGTGTGTGTGTCTCCTGAATAAATAAAATATTAAAAAAAAAAAAAGTAACCTACTCCAACCACCTGAAGTTTAGAGCAACATGGTTAACCCTAAAATAAGCTCAGTATAAGTATAACCCTAAAATAAGCTCAGTATATGGTGGTTATAACTGTGGGTTGTTTCTATTATACTCTCACAGGACTTCCTGCCATCACTCTCTCTGTCTGTAACAGCTCCTCCGCCCCAGTCATGAGAAATGCCAAAGTGAGGAATTGCCTGTCAAGATGAGCCTCTCACAAGACATCCAGTTAACATGTGCTCCATCTTTACACAACTCTGGGAACTAGGGGGGTTCCCAGTCCTCACCTCCCAGACACAGACATGGAGGATGATAGGGTTGGGTGGTGAGGGAAGGACACAGAGAAGAGCATTTCCTGACTCCTCGTGGCTTAACCTGCAAACTTCCTGCCACATCACCATAGAGGCTGCATGTATATTCACATGAGTTCTCAAAGCAAACAGTGAGGACTCAGAGAAAAACCAGCTCACCTTTTCCTTGTTATTCTACAGTGAGACAAGAAAACTTAATAACTCATAACAGTAAAAGGCAGAAGGGCTTTTAGGAAAACGCTACCCCTGTGCATACCGAACATTCAGAAACAAATCAGACATATCTGACTATTTAGATAGTCTAAATACAAAATGGGCAAGTGTCACAAGTTATCCCAGTACGTATTCTCCAATGTCTGTGTTAGTAGAATTCAATTTATTTTTCTAAATGCCTTTTTGATACAAACCTCTGCCTTGAGACTAAGCATATAGTTCTAACATTTAAGTAGGAAAGAAGAAACCTTTTTCAGGAGCAGCTGGTACATGATTTTCACTTTCTGATCCAACAAATATCAGTTTACTATACCACGTTCAAGAGAAAATAAACAATATGTTAGCTCAGCACTCTCAACTGAAAAATAGGAAGGACGGACCAGAAGGAGGAAAAGATTGAGGGCAGTGAATTTGCTTGAGATTACTAACTTTCACTGATCTTGCAGCTCTACCATTATTACAGATTTTCCTTATGAGGCTCGGAAAAGGGGTCAATCTACTTAGTAAATAGAACAGCTTACAATGACAGCAGTGGTCTGGCCATTTCTCATTTATAAAAACCTAAGGAATATTTTAATACACTCCAGTAGCTAAAAAAAAATTAAAATGCCATTTGAAGATGACTTATTAAATAAGAGGCTTATTTCTGCTTAGCAGTAAGAAGAGTAATACATATTCAGTACTTTCTCCTTTGATTCTCCTATTTTATATAAATACCTTTGGCAAACAGCAAAGATTCACTATTGTTTTGCTGCCAGAAAACTCCAACTCAGATCCTCATCAGTCAACACAAATGAAATCACAGCCATGGGTATTGTGACAGGGATGTCCTACAACTTACCCATGACTGTGAATCAATTTTAGTTACATAAAGAATACAAAGTGTTAACTTACTGTATTCCAAGTGAGCACTGAGGAATATGGCAAAAGTTTATCTATGTTACTTGTCTCTGGATATATGCTCCAATATGAAGAAGCTGAGTAGATTTTTGAAAGAAAAAAAAAAGACAGGGTTTAATAAGAATAACAAGGCAGTAGACACTGCAATTCATCAAAACAATCAACCCCCCAAAAAGGTTTTATTGCCTTATCCTCCTTTTGAAGATATTCAAAAGGCTAACTTTATGGTTCTACCTTATGAAATGTTCAGGTTCTGTTCTTTACAATGAGAATAATTTTTAAAAAATTAGTTGGCATTTCTGCCTAACCCAAAGTGACATTATACCATTATACACAGAACCAGCCAACACAAGAAGTTTTTATATCTTGCCAGGGGGGAAGAAAATCACTAATAAGGTTAGAGAATCAAGATCATATTGAATCTCATCAGTCTCTGAACTGTCGTAGCTTCTCACAAGACCACGAGAGAATGAAATTTAATTAGCTGCCAACTGAAATAGAGTAGGGGAAAAAAAAGCTTCTAACCAACATTTTGACAGATTGAGGCATTATCAATTTGCTGTTTTCCTTCCTGCAAAAAGGTCAAGGACTCAACTTAATATGCACCATCAGCAACACCTACCAATTATAAATTCCTGAATGAGGTCAAATGAATGGCAGGTGGAAATGTTCTCAGAAATCCACTGAATAATCTTTAAAAAGAAAGAAGACGATTCTGTTGGTATTTACATCTGCACCCAGCCCCCACCATCAAAGAAGTACAAAATACACGTGAATCTTTTAAAATTCTGTATCTATTTTGGAACTGTCGAAGAATACACTCACTTCTCTTCGAGACACGTAACACAAAGACTGTGGCTTAAGCAGTATTATAAATCAGGTCCATTTTACGTATCTTTTTTCATAAATGCCCTTGGTCGAAATCCAAATAAGCTTTCCACCCCTTGTTTGTTTGTGCTAGGGTAGGTCATGTTATATAGCAAAGTACCAATATGAAGAGCTGTGGGATACAGAAGAAAACCAAACCAAACCAAATCACAGCACAAAGCCTGAAGGCAGCAGGTCTGGGTTTGAATCCAGCTTAGACAACAGTGTGAACACTGTCACACCACTTAACCTTTGTGAACATCACTATGCAGTCCTCCCAAAGGCAAGCTGTAACAAGTCTATCTCCACAACCATCCTCACCTGCTAGTGTACCGAAATTCCTTGTTCCCACTCTAGAAATGAAGGATACTGCTACCAGTAAGTTGTTTTTATTTCGAAATCTATTCATGCTGGTTGTACTTATCTTCACAATTAGGTAATTTAATAAAATATCATCATAAGGGAGTGAAATATGGATGCAAAAAGACTGTTGTTTGCTCAATAAAAGTTTAATGCTTTGGAAAGATTCAAAGGCATGTATGTCTAAAACACTAAAAAAACTTCGTGTGAGACAACTGTAAAGATTAGAAAAAATTGCCCAATATATACGGATTATTTTGAAGGGATCTTTAAAAATATGGCTCTCAGGTTAAAAGAAGAAGAAAGTAGTAGGGTTAAGGAAAAAAAGGAAGAAGAAACTAACAGGAAGTAAGAGACAACACATTACTAGTTTTATGTAAGAAAAATGATTTTGAACTCCAACCAGATAATACACAAAGGAAGGGTCTTAATCTACGTCAAAAGAGACGTTTGTTTTAGGTTAAAATAAAATGTTTAAGGTATCTTTTCTTCAATTACCCAACCACCCATTGGTCCTAATCAATTCTAATAGGGGGGTTTCTCCAACTTCACAGGATAGCTGTAAAATTAAATGACAAAACATGTAAAAGTGCTTCATAAATTAAATCATGCTATATAAATATATTTACAAATATATTTATTAATAAATGAAATAAAATCAATAAATAAAAATATTTAATATTTACTTATTACAATGTAATATACATTGTGATGTATATTACAATAAATTAATATTTATAATAAATATATGCCAGTAGATTTTAGTTCTTCTGATACTATAAACCAAATATAGACCAGGAAAAATGTAGGTATTTGAGAAACTATTCAGTATTTACTGAACACTTTCTTGGAATGTTACTGATGTACCTAATATTTAGCACAGTATGGAAAAGAAGAGTCAGAAGAACAGACATGCTCATAGTCTGAGGTCTGACTGGGGTCCATATAAAAGAATCACAAGAAGAGAACACATTCAAATCAGGACACAAACCATAAACTTCAATTAATTATTGCCAAATAAAAGTGACTTCTATTCATTTCAACCACACATATATACAGTTGGTGTCTATTTGCCAATTTTTAAACTGAAGCTACATCACCACCTTGGCTTCCAGGAACCGGGGGTCTCGGCCACAGGAGAGCACACAGTGCAACACGGCCATCTTCTCACAGTCTAGCTGAGTGTTCCATAGGAACTGTAATAAATAGGACTGGTTGAGGAGTGCCCTATAGAGCTTTCCAGAACACCAATCCAGTACCAGGGACCCTGAGAGTGACTGTAAAGGACTATGAGGTAGCATATCAACCACTTCATTGTTTCCTGGCAGAAAAAAAAAAAAAAAAAAAAAAGGAGGTCAGCAAATAAAAGAAACCTCTCTCACCCAAACATAAACACGGCCAAGATAAACCCAAATGGACAACATTCATGAGGGAAAAACTACAGCCATACCTGTCAGAAACAAACTGTGGCAGATCAGGTCTGGATGCTGAATGTTGAGCAGATGAAAGAAATGACCAGGTAAGTAAACAGCCACATAATAATCTAGAAGAGAGAGCTATAAGTTATCTGCATGTAGCAAGAGCTGCACAGGCAAATGTAAAGCCCAGAATGTCACAGTATCCCTATTTTTCTTTGAACCATTTAAATACAAAAGTTTTAATCAACGTAATAATAAACCATCTGATGTCGGTACATTTCATCTTACTAGCCAGATCTCATTTATTTCTATCTGTGGCTAATTTTCTTCATACGTTTAGCCAGGGTTATCTTAACTGATATCTATAATTTTGTTTCTAAGTGAAGTGTGGCTTCATACGAACCTACATGGCCTCAGAAAGCAAATTAGAAAAAAAAAATACCAAGCAAAATGAATTATTCCTTTTTCTGGTAGGCTGGGAATAGCTTAGAAGGGGATTTCCGTCCTAGTTTCTGCCATTTGGGGGAAGCTCTAAAATTTTGTTTCCTATGTTTGCCCATTCATCATCATCATCACTATCATCACTATCATCATCATCGTTTCACTTAGAGAACCCTTAAATCAACAATCATCACAACAATCTCTGCAGTCATTCTAACACATTGTGAGGTACTAGTGTATTTCCTTGCATAGTGAGCTGCCGAGAATTCACACCTTCACGGTCCCGGTATCAGATAATTTTGTACCGAGAACACTTGTACACAGATTGAGACAAGGTGTAAAAATAGATTTCTGGAGAATGGTAAGGTGGAAGTAGCCCTTGCCAATAACGTTTCACATGCAATAGCAGTGAATTTCATATAGATGACACATTTAGATTATAAGTGAGCCAGCTGGACTCTTTTTTCTTAAGAAGCAAAGAAATATATGCTAATCATTTGCATTGAAGGCTTTCGGAGGAAAGGAAAGAGGATGTAAAACTCAGATCCATTGGGGCAGTCCCAGTGGCTCAGCGGTTTAGCGCTGCCTTCAGCCCAGGGTGTGATCCTGGAGACCTGGGATCGAGTCCCACGTTGGGCTCCCTGCATGGAGCCTGCTTCTCCCTCTGCCTGTCTCTGCCTCTCTCCCTCTCTCTCTCTCAATCTCAATCTCTCTCATGAACAAATAAATAAATATCTAAAAAAAAAAAAAAAAAAAAAACCTCACATCCATTGACTTAAGTAAGTGTCCTCTTGATCACTGTGGATTAAGTGATGTTAAAATGAGTAGCTCAAACGGTTGCAATAATGTTCTTCTTATGGCAACATTTAAGTAGAAAACCATAAATAATGATATAGTAAGGTACAGTCAAAACGGTTTGGGTATCAAATGACCTAAATTAACTTCTAGCCCTAGCATTTAACCAGCTAATTAGGGTGATAACTATGTCCCTGGAAGAGGAGGCATTTGGAAATATAAGAGGGTATTTCAAGTTGTCACAATCATTGGAGTGGAAGGAGGAGTCCTACTGCTTTTTTGGTGGAGGTTGTTAAATCCCTCAAAGCGCAGGACACTCTCACACAAAAAGTATCATCTCATAAAAAATGTCAACAGTACCTGTGGTAGGCCAAATGATGACCCTCAAAGACGTACATGTGCGAATCTCAGAGCTTGTGAATATGTTACCTGAAGTGATAAAAGGCACTTGGCAGATGGGATCAAGGATCTTGAGATTCGAAGAGTACCATTATGCAAGTGGATCCAAGTAACTCCAATTATGTTTATAGGAGGCAGACAGAGGGAGATTGGGCTACAGAGAAGATCATGTGGGGATGAAAGGGATGGGAGTGATGTGGTCACAAGCAAAGAAACACTAGCCTCGAGATGCTGGAGGAGGCCAAGGATGAATTCCTCCCCAGAGTCTCTAGAAGGAACCTTTTCTACCCATACTTTCACTTTAATCCCTCAAAACTCATTTCAGAACTCTGATATCCAGAACCAGAAGACAATGTTTATGTTGCTTTAAGCCCTAAATGTGTCATAATCTGTTATGGCAGCAGTAAGAAACTAACACAGGGCCCCTGACAAGAGACACTCAAAAGAGCCTGGGTACACATCTCAGTCTTTCTGAGCTTCAGTTTCATTATCTGTAAAATGAGGATAACATCATCAGCAGAATTGTAAGGATCAAGATAATTGAAATAACATGCTTAACATATAGTATTCATTTTTAAAATGGTAGCTTTTTATTTACAAACATATCTTATATAGAGGTATTTGGGTTCATGGAAAACTTCCCCCAACTCTATTCTTTAATATTTTTTAAGATTTATTTATTTATTTATGATAGACAGAGAGAGAGAGAGAGAGAGAGAGAGAGAGAGGCAGAGACACAGGAGGAGGGAGAAGCAGGCTCCATGCAGGGAGCCCGATGTGGGACTTGATCCTGGACCCCGGGATCATGCCCTGAGCCGAAGGCAGCACTCAACTGCTGAGCCACCCAGGCGCCCCTATGCTTTTATATTTTAATTAATATAAGTCCCTTTTGAAGGGAGAAGAAATGTTGGGAAATATCAGGAAGGGAGACAGAACATAAAGACTCCTAACTCGGGGAAACGAACTAGGGGTGGTGGAAGGGGAGGAGGGCGGGTGTTGGAGGGGAATGGGTGACGGGCACTGAGGTGGACACTTGACGGGATGAGCACTGGGTGTTTTTCTGTATGTTGGTAAATTGAACACCAATAAAAATTAATTAAAAAAAAAAGTCCCTTTTAATCGGTTGACAATTCAGGACAACTGCATATAATTCATAAGAAAAAAACGACATCACTCAAAAAGCAATACTGTTGTCATAAAAACTACCTCTGGAATAGTTTTAATCTTGGATATAATTTTGTGCCGAGAAGATGAAATGCTTTTAAGAAGGAAAGATAACTTATGTAAGAGCCTATTTTTACAAAGCTCTAGTATTTCTGCTGGCTCCACAGTCCAAAGACCATAGATTAAATCATGCCTGCCCTTTTCTAGAGTCATTCTCAAGGGGAAAAAAAGGAAGGCTACCTTTGACCTCACGAAATGCTGGAGTTTTTTTAGTGGAAAGTTTCCCACATCACTCTTGAGATGGGATGTTGATGTAGCATTCTCTGATAAGAATCAAGTCTCAGACCCAGGAAACCTTATATTTATCTCTCTTACCACAGGAAGCAGTAGAATCAGGCCTCTCTAAGGCAATTTCCCACAGGTTCAAAGCTCATGTTAACATTTACCACATACTGGCCCACTCAGCATTCACTATCTTACCTCATCTACAGTATTGTTCAAAAGAAAAATCTTTTTTATAAACTTTATCATTTTCATTCTCATCTTGCCATCTCCCCTCCCATCACAGCTTCCTAAACCTTTGTCATAATAGTCGACAGACTGGGGAACAGGAAGAGGGGAATGTTATCAAAGAATCACGTGCTCTACACCTGAAGCTTTTCTTTTCTGAATACTGTGCCATGTCCTGTAGGTGGGCAAGTAATAGGCCTGTTATTTGGTCTTGTGCTAACCTCTTTGTGCCCCTCATCCTAACTGACATGGAAAAGCCACTTTCCGTAGGTTGGTACAATAAACCCTCTCTTGATTTTCTTCATTATAGACTCCATTAATATGTTCAAACCTAACACTCAAGTTCCCTTACCATATTTACTCAGGGAAAAATCAACACATTCGAGCTGATCCGTGAATCATTTATCGGACTTGGAAGCTCTTAGCAATTAGCAACGGGGAATGGACAATGTCTCAAAGACCTTTGTCCTCTCTAGAATCAAGGGACAAGATGTATTATTTCTCATAGGCTTTTAGGGAATGCCCCACTCACTGTCATCACTTTTTTTTAAAGATAGATAGATAGATAGATAGACAGACAGATAAATCTATCTGAGAGAATGAGAGAGAGCACATGCGAACAAGTGGTGGGAAGAGGAAGAGGGAGAAGCAGACTCTCCGCTGAGCAGGGAGCCTAGCATGGGGCTCGATTCCGGGACCCCAATATCATGACCTGAGCTAAAGGCAGATACTTAACCAACTGAGCCACCCAGGTGCCCTGTTATCATTTTTTATACTAACAAATGGCTTTTTTAGTATTACTACTAAAAACATAGGAAAGCTCACAGCCTAGGTTCTCTATAAAGGGAGATGCATCCCTTTCCAAAAGGCTGACCTGAATGGGGGACACAAACATATCCATTAGGATTGGTCTATAGGTCTAGAAAAAGATATAGGTCAGGAAAAATATATTATAAAAATGTTAACTAACTTAATACAGCTGACCCTTGAACAACAGAGAAATCAGGAGTGCTAAGGTTTCCAGAAAAAAACCTTCCCCTATCAGGCTTCATAAAGGCCAGTGGTTATCATCACAATCCAAGTCCTAAAGAGGCAGGAGAAAATGGGGCACACAGGCAGCAAAATGAGATATAGAAGGCTGAGTATCACCTGTACTAGAAAGGAGAGTCAGAGCAGAGAGATGCACCTCTCTCTCACTCACCAAGGTTGAGAAAAGTAAGGCCCTTAGTCACAAGTGAGTCAACACTCCCAAGAGCAGCAGTGAAGGTCTTGCTGTGCCCTGCGGAGAGAGAACAGGAAACCAAGGAAAGAATGGTAAGAAACAAATAGCCGGAATTCCACCCAAGGCTATTATTCTATGTGATACTCTTAATATTCAGGAGCTGTGAAATTGACAAACCAAGAGTCTCTGATTTCTGGATTTCACGGTTCTCCATCATTCTCTAAAAGCCAGCTCGGAAGGTAGATCACACTGCAATCGGGACCCAGTAATTGTTCTGGGCTTAGTATATAATATTAGATCTTATAAGGTGGGCTGTATGGGGACAGAAGGATCTAAAGGAATCTACCTCAGGATCCAAGAGATGGAGGAGACCAGGTGGCTCAGTGGCCCTCACGGTTTACTGTACCTTCTTACCATCATTAAGATCCTCTGAGACTTCTCTCAATCACTTAGGGTAGTAGACTCTCTCTTCACTCTCCACTTTTCTAACTCTTCATCAGAATTAGTAACTCTTAATAAAACTTTCACGGAAGTTTTATTTATGGTTTTAACCATTATATTAATCATTAGAAAAATCTATGAAAACTTTCCACAAAAGAAAAATCCAACTTATGCTATTAAAGCATGTCTACCTTCATTATTAAGGTGTTAAACTTTTTTTACCTAGATTTTTAACTTCTGAAGATACTGTTAGATAGTCCTGCAAAATAAACTCTAATATGGCCTGGCATAGTTATTTTAGTTTAAAAAATTTCAAATTAAAAAAAATTAATTCTATCCACAGTATGTACTACATGAACTAATTTTAAAGAACTAAACAAGTAAAATAAATATGCCTTAGCATGATTCAGACTAAAACTATTACAGGTACACTGGCCAACTATAGAACTGAAAAAGCTTGGATATTTACTCCTCCCCCCAGGCTGACTGCTGACAAATCAGTTTCCTGGGCTGCAAATATGTGAAACAAAATAAAGGTATCTTAGGTCTAAGACCTGTTGAGATGAGAGATGATGGAAGCTTTTAACTAAAACTCTGTGTAACCCTATAAGTTAAATATATTGATGTTTTCCAACTAGTAATAATAAGAAAGCAAGCAAACACATTTTGGACAAATATGTCCATAAGTATTGGTCTAACTATAAGCCTAGAAAAAATATAGGTCAGGAAAAAATATATAAAAATATTAGCTAACTCAATATAGTTGACCCTTGAACAATAAAGAGATTTGGGATGCCAATCCCTGAACAGTCAAAAATCCATGTATAAGTTTTTAGGGAGTCAAAAGTTAACTACTAATAGCCTACTGCTGACCAGAAGCCTTTCTGAAAACATAAACTGTCAATTAACACATATTTTATATGTTACTTATATTGTATACTGTATTATCATAGTAAAGAAAAATGTTATTAAGAAAAATCATACAGAAGAGAAAATACATTCACAGTACTATACTGTATTTTTGGAAAAAACCCCGTATATAAGTGAATCTGCACAGTTCAAGTTCATGTGGTTCAAGGGTTAACTGTATTTTTCATTAGTGAATTTCTCCAGGAAACATGTATTACAGAAGTATAGAATGTACTGATAAACTTATTACAAGGTAATAAGACTTCTAACTTGTGGAAGAGTGATTATGTAAAAATAAAAAATCAAGAATAAATGACATGTACCTTTATGAAAGTAAAACACTGAATACGTGATTTTTTCCCAAGAGTCAAACTTCGGACTGTAACATACACACAAACTTCCTAGAAGTAAGAAGGTATTTATTAGAGGTGAAAAGAACCATAGACAAATAAGAAGTTTCCTAAGCCACTTAACCTTACTTCTATTCCTTTAGATGTTTCTACTTCAACTTACCTCATAGATTATTCCCAAATTCTAGAACTGGTTTATTAACAAGCTGCTAAGAAATTTTAATTCGTTACTTGGCACACACATATGTATTGTGGTGAACTATGGAAGGAGAGGAAAATGAATAGAGATACACTCCTGCATATAAAATCATGGGGGGATCCCTGCATGGCTCAGAGGTTTGGCACCTGCCTTCGGCCCAGGGCGTGATCCTGGAGTCCCAGGATCAAGTCCCGTGTCGGGCTCCCCGCATGGAGCCTGCTTCTCCCTCTGCCTGTCCCTGTCTCTCTCTCTCTCTTTCTCTCATGAATAAATGAATAGAATCTTTAAAAATAAAAATTAAAAAAATAAAAATAAATGAAATCATGGGAATCTAGAGAAGTTTACAGAGGAGATTCTCCTAATATACATATATTGCCCTGCTCTCTCATTTAGCTTGTCTTCTGGCCATTACTAATCATTATAAACCTGGGTTTATCAAAATGCATCTCCTCTTTAAAGAGAGTCTCCAGGGCAGCCCCAGTGGTGCAGCGGTTTGGCGCTGCCTGCAGCCTGGGGTGTGATCCTGGAGACCCGGGATCGAGTCCCACGTCGGACTCCCTGTGTGGAGCCTGCTTCTCCCTCTGCCTGTGTCTCTGCCTCTCTCTCTGTGTCTATGACTAAATAAATAAAATCTTAAAAAAAATAAAATAAAGAGAGTCTCCAGCCTTATTTTTATCTGGAATTGGAAGGCAAACTGGGGTAGTAAGAACAAGTGTGTGTTGGCCCATACCCACCCATATTTGGGTCACGAGAGCTTTGGCCGAAGTGCAAAGGACAGTGCTCCTGGCACAGTAGTCCTTCCAGATGTGCCCTGACACCTTCCCTTACCCCATCACTCCAGAACACCCTCAGGCTTCACACTCTCTGGAATATGAGGAATATTCCAATGTGGAATATGTCCATCATCTCTAGCAGCTGTTGCCAGATATGTAGGCTAGATAAACTCAACAAAGACCTACCAAGGAGGGCATTATGCTGAAGCTGAGAATTTTAGTGCTAACATTTATATGATTATGTGAAACAGGAGATTTCCAGGGTGGAAAGGAACTTGACTGGGTCTAGAGTGCTGGGTTCTACCTCCAGAGCTAAGATTAACTAGCTGTGTAAATTCAATCATTACCTCAGTGAACAGCAATATTTCCTCTGTTATACTTCACTAGGTCCTTTATCAAAGAATCATGGTGGCAAAAAAAAAAAAAAGGGGGCCAATCTTCTCTAAGAAGGCTATTAAGGACATTAATGAGCACTCTGTTATAATGGTTATCATTTGTGACCATTTTTAATGACATTTAAAACCAAACCATAGGGATGCCTGGGTGGCTCAGGGGTTGAACATCTGCCTTTGGCTCAGGGCGTGATCCCAGGGTCCTGGAATCAAGTCCCACATCGGGCTCCCCATGGGGAGCCTGCTTCTCCCTCTGCCTATGTCTCTGCCCCTCTCTCTGTATCTCTCATGAATGAATAAATAAAATCTTATAAAAAAAAACCCATAACATATTGTTAGAAGTATATTTTATTGCAATATCATTTTTTAAGTTTTCTTTTAGTTATTTAAGAGAGAGAGAGAGATAGCAAGAGAGAGCATGAGCAGGGAGGAGAGGGAAAAGCAGGCTCTCCATGAGCAGGGAGCCTGACCCAGGGCTCCATCCCAGGACTCCAGGATCATCACCTGAGCCAAAGGCAGACGCTTAACCCACTGAACCACCCAGGCGCCCCTATTGCAATATCTTAAATGCAAAGTAACAAAAAGAAACATTTTCTCAGGTAAAAAATAGTTAATTCTGTTAGATGTAAAATTACTGTTATGGTTACTGAGTACACAATAATAACTTCTCTTTAAAATTACAGCAGACTCACTAAGAATCAAAGTAACACTATACTAAAGCACAAACAAAAAATAGTAATTATAACAGTTAAAAAAAGTTCCATGTACCACTCTGACTACTTTCATAAAGTAAACATACTACCAGCAAAAAACTACTGGTTTAACCTGTCCTTTTATGTTCTATGATCACAAGGAGAAAGAAATTTTTAGCAAACATAGTTAAAAACTTTAGCCTGTTAATCACAAAATAAAAAATGTTTAAAGGCACCATATTTTTCCTTTCAAATTAGCAAAAGTTTTAAAATGATAATCAATTCTGTCAAGGTAGCAGTAGGAAGAACATTCTCAAATAATAAAAAAGAGAACTAGTACAACCCCTCGGAAATACAGTTTTGTAGAGGATTAAATATATTCATACTATCGACCCAAATTCTTCTTGTAGGACTCTATCCTGAGGCATGAACATGAAATGTCAACAATATAAAGAAGATTATATCCTCTATTTTAGCCAAATCCTCCATATACCATCCTTTAGAGAATGGAGGTCATCATTTTTCTTGTTTTGAAGAAAATTACAGTGAGGTGTAGAATGATGTACCTGATTACATACACCAAGAGCCATCTTCAGATCTCATAAGCAAATATTTCCAAGTTAGGTTGTGACTTAGTTCCCTTTCCCAAGCCCAAAGGGGAAAAAATAATATTAAAGACACAGCAAGGTGACATGGGATGTGATGGGACTCTGCAAACCTGTCCCATTGATAGAATTTTCTTTGATAATTGAAATATTTTATATCTGTGCTGGCTAAATTGGTACTAGCCACATGTGACTATTGAAGCACTTAAAATGTAGCTATTATGACTGAGGAACTATTTTTTTTTAACTTTAATTAACTTAAATAGCCACATGTGGCTACCATGTTGGACCATCCAGCAATGGAGCACTGGTTCTCAACCTTGAGAGTATATTGAACTCACCTGAGAGTCACAGATTCTCAAGCTCCCCATTACATCAACTTAACCAGAATCTCTGAAGGTAAGACTCAGGCATCAGTATTTATTTATTTTTTTTTAGGGAGAGAGAACGAGTACTGGGGGAGGGGCAGAGGGAGAGAGAGAATCCAAAACAGGCTCCATGCCCAGTGAGCAGACCCTATGCGGGGCTCTCTCTCACGGCCCTGAGATCGTGACCTGAGCCAAAAACAAGAGTTAGATGCTCAACTGACTGAGCCATCCAAGCACCACAGGCATCACTATTTTTAAAATGTGCCTGGGGTAGCATGCTTGGCTGGTTCAGTTGGTGGAGTGTGCGACTCTTGATCTCAGGGTCATGGGTTCAAGTCCCATGTTCGGTGTAGAGATGACTTAAATAAGTAAACTCAAAAAAATAAATGAAATAAAATGTGACTGGAGCAGATTAATTAAATTCTCCAAACCTCAGTTTTCTTGTCTCTAAATAAAGAAAACACAGAACCTACCTCATACGGTTCTTAGATAAGAATTAAATGAGATCGTACGTATAAAGCTCTTCTGAAGTGTTATCTAGCTATAAAGGTTAGCTGTGATTATTAGTATTCCAGAATGATTTTGCTGCTATTTGCAAGTTAGGGGAAGTCGCAGTTTGAAAAAACAAAGCATGCTCTTAATGGCGTATCCAGAAAGAGATGTTTAATAAATATTCATCAATGATGAAGATAAAATCTCAAAGTTGGCTAGCCTTTGGGAAACTATTTGGACAATGAAAGCTATTATGGACAAAGTTTTCCAAGGGAAATTATCTCATTGTAAAAGGCTCTATAAAATGCTAAAACACAAGGCTAATTCTGGGAACTTGTGAAGGGCAACTCTTGCAGTTATACGAACGGGAAAGAGAATGTACACTTTTCACCCCTCACTATGTCCCAGTAGGTTGTGCACAAGAAAGAATGATGGCCACTGACTCAAGCACAGCTGCACGGTTGGACTATTAGATGGGACAGGAATAAGAATATTTTCTTTCCTTCACTGCTTTAGGAAATCTCTGATTTACCCTCCTGCTAGAACTAGTTTGACAAATCTTCATAAACTCAATCTTAATACAGAAGTGGCCTGGGGCACCTGGGTGGCTCAGTTGGTCAAGCATCTGCTTTCAGCTTAGCATGATCCTGGGGCTTGGGATTGAGCTCCGCATCCAGCTCCCTGTTCAGTGGGGAGCCCGCTTCTCCCTCTCCGTCTGCCCACCTCGCTTGTGCTCGCTCCCTCACTCTCTCTCTCTCTCAAATAAATAAATAAAATCTTAAAAAAAAAAAAAAAGAAATAGAAAAAAAATAAAATCTTAAAAATAAGGAAGTGGCCTGACAATGGCAACAGCTCTTCTGCCCCCTTGTCCACCCCCATCATCCAGATTTTACCCTCGAATTCATTGGAAGGTAGTGGATTTCATTTCTTAGGGCAGGAAAATTCAGGTCAAAGATGCTTTCAAGAATGTAACAAGTAGTGGTGAAAGGACAAAGTAGCTCCCAATGACCAATATAGGACAAAGGAATATCAAATATTCTTACAGCATCATCACGGATGCAAAATTGAGTTTGTTGAAGACCCTGATCTGTCAGCATTCATTTCATGAACCATGTTCTCTGGTCTCCACGCCCTCAGGAAATGAAGCTCTGTAGTATAGAGAGAGCCATATAGGGATGACTATTTGTTCCCTTCTTCATTCCTACATCATTGAAGTAGGGTTTTTTTTTTTAAGATTTTATTTATTTATTTGACACAGAGACAGAGAGCACCAGTAGGCAGAGTGGCAGGCAGAGGGAGAGGGAGAGGGAGAAGCAGGCTCCCGCTGAGCAGAGAGCCCAACGCAGGGCCTGATGCAGGGACCGCGATCCCAGGACCCTGTGATCATTACCTGAGCTAAAGGCAGATGCTTAACCGACTGGGCCACCCAGGCACCCCTGAAGTAGGTTTTTGTTTGTTTAATCACAAAGGTGAAAAATCATTTGTAAAAAGCAGTTTGGGGAAATACATGTGCTGACAGTTTATTGGTTAAAAATCAAAAGGTTGCTTCTCTGGTTTTTGCATCTTAACTTGGGAAGCATCTCATTTGAAACAGGCTTATTTCTATTGCAAAGCTGCCTGTGGAGAGCAAGGCTCATTTTCTACGTTCCTATACGTTGCCGAGAAAGGAAAGAACAGACTCTTCTACTTCTCATGCAGATAAACCTAACATTTCATGTCACAGATCGCCCATTTATAAGTTACAGCTGCTACTGTTCAGGAGAAATTCCTAGGGGCATTAGAATGAAAAGGAATACAAGCTTCAAAGAATGAGAGCTTCAAATGATTGTTTATAGTCAACTGATTTAAAGACAAAGTACTAGGGAAGAGCCTACCCCGTGCCCTCCATGGGAGCTGGATCCCATTACTGCCCACCTTCTAAGCAGACTAACTCTACCAGTTAGTTGTTCCCCTCTGCTGTGTTCTCTTGCCACTAAACAGCTTGTGAGCATTCAAGCATACGGGAGTCTCTATCACCTTCAAAAATAATATTCCCTACATCTTACTAGCCCTTCCAGCTGCTGTCTCTCTCATGTCTACACCTGCTGTGATATTTTTCAACTCCCACACGCCTTTTCACCCAGCACAACCACAATTTCACCTCAGTCACCCAACACAACCCACTCACAGTGACCTCCGTGCCGCCAGAGCCAGTGGACTCCACCCCTCACTACCTATTAACGGCTAGTCACTTCGACCTTTGTGAGACCGCCTCTGCCTTTGGCTGCTGTAGTAAAACACTTGGTTTTCCCCTCCCTCCCTCTCTCCTTCCACCTAACCTTTATGTATTTTGCTTCTTAGATCCTATTCCTAAATTTCCTCCCTTTTGACCCTATAAACTCCTCCCATGGCTTCAAATGCCAAACTACAGTCTTAAAAACTTCCACATTTATTCATGTCCAGTCCCAACCTCTCTTCTAAGTCCCAGATCTTAGTTAACGTGTCCAAAAAACCCCTCACAATCTCCATTCCAAAGACCCACCCAAGCCACTATACCTCAAAATTGTGGTACATGGCACCACTATTCACCCAGTTGCTTATGCCAGAAGCCTGAGAACCGTTCCTTTCCAGCTAAACGACAGCAAGTCTTCTCAGTTCTATCTCCAAATGCATCTCAAACCCATCTAGTTACCACCTCTGCCACCTGTCTCAGTTCAGGCCATCCTCCACCCAAATGTATGACAACTTCATCCTATCCGCTCACCTCCCCACTTTTTCTCTTGCCTCTTCCAATCCATTCTTCACACAGCAGCCAGTAATCTTCTAAAAATACACATCTAATCACATCACTGCCTGCTTAAAACACTTCAGTGAAGGGGGATCAAGGAGTGCCAAGTGAAAAGTTGTTGCAGAAAGGGCAGTCATGTGATGCCAAAGCAATAATTTACAGATCACTCACACAGAGATTAAAATGTACCTTTTCAAGAGAGATTGACAGTGGTTAGCATGTAACTAAATGACCAAACTTAGCATCATAAATAGTTAAGACACCCTGACATCATGCGCCTCTGGATCTGGTGCAAATAAATTTCACAATATCATCCATGACGTATTCTGATGAAAAAATTTTAACCTATGTGTAATGGTGCCTTTCAGCCTAACTACCGATATACAGAGAATGTGGAGGAGAGAGGAAGAAGTTAAATACTTCCACAGGGAAACAATCAGACAAATCCAGAATGCAGGACATTCCACAGGGTAATTGGCTTGGACTCTTCAAAATATCATTGTTGTGAAAGAAAAACAAAGTGGGTAGGGAGTAGGGGTAGGGAAGTGATCTACATTAAAACAGATGACAAAGACATAATAACCAGATACAATACATGAGTTTTGATGGGATCCTGACTTGAAAAGTTATATACATGCATACATTTATCATTTATATACAAATACACGTAGAGACATATATAGCACATATGCATATATATACACACACATATAGAAATCTATACATGTAGAGGGCTTCTTTGAAATAATTATGGAAATTTGAATATTAAATAATTACTGATTAATGTGATTAATAATGGAACTGAGGTTATGTAAAAGAGTGCCCTTGACCTAAGGAGATACATGCTAAATTATTTAGCCGTAAAGTGTCAGGATGTCTGCAACTTACTTTTGAATGATGTAGTCAAAAGGAAGAATATGGTACCTATGTGTAGAATATGATCAAGCAAATAGTGTAAATGATATGGTTAAGTAAAAGGTACATGAATGTTCATTCTGTTCTTGAACTTTTCTGTAATGCTTGAGCATTCTCAAAATTTTAAAACAACAACAAAAGAAAGCCCCTTTAATGACTTTAGGATTCTGAGGATGAAATATAAACTCTTTCATGATCTGCAAGGCCCTACATAACCTGACTCACGCCTACTTTTCAGCTCTCCCCCCATCCTGGTCTTCTCCCGCTTGCTCACTCTAGTTCAATCACACTGTTCTTAGTTCATATACACCCTCCAAGTCTCAAGTGAAACATCACTTCCTTCCCTAAACTCCCCAAAACTGGTTTATGGAGGAACTTTGGCCTGAGAGAGAATGGAAACAATATGCTGGATTATGAAGTGAGGTGGGAAAGGGGACAATTTTTAGGACTAAGACTGAATGGGATACAATAAGACCAACAGGGACACACTGGCTGAACTAGAACATATTTGAAGATACTATCATTTTCCATTAAACCTTCATTATATATATGCTCATGACTTTCCAATTCCTACAATTTCTCAAGATTCTATTGAAACACTATTTGTGCATTTATTTAATGTCTAAATTCCAAACAGTAACCTCTGTACTAATAAAAATTAGGTCAGTTTTGCTCATCATTGTTATCTCCATAAACACTGGCTTAGTGAATACCACAGAATTTGGCTTTAAAGGAATACAGCTTTATTCCAAGTGCTACTTAACTCCGTGGTAAGTGTCCACTCAAGCTAGTGTATTTAAAAAGGCTATTAGATGTAGTAATTAGAATTGACTGTTTAGATGATTACAGTACTTTATGTCAAGCTTTGACTGTCAGCTCATAAGTTATAGAATGGCTCTTAGCGCAGCTAGGTACATAGGTTTAGAACTCAAATACATCAGTAAGCCTGACACAAAAAGCATCCCCATAATTGTACACCATTTGTTAAAAGATGGAGCAGGTGAGAAAATGTAGATCAATTACATATGAATCTATCCCCTCTATCAAAAAACACAAATAACTACTAGAACAATAACCCTGCTGACTGTGGCTTCTCTCATACAGACAGCGTATATATAAAATTGCAGTAGAGAAGATAATTTGGTGTATAAACAGTCATCTGATCATTTATGTAAGATTGGCTCTATTACATTTTAAGATATATATAAGATATAGCTAAACAATGACTAAATTTTTCATATAACTCAAGTACAATTGAATAAATTGATAAATACAATCCTGCTTCTACCTGTATGGTTGGTAAAAACGCACAGGGTCAGGTGTTTGGATAGGTTCCCTTGGTCTTGAAGATCATCACATCCAAAGTTTACAAGTCTAAGAAGATAAAGGACAAGACACTGAATGCATTTAAAAATTAGTTCCCTCTTTCACTTAATGCAGTGAGCAATGCATAATTGACCATATTGTACACTTGAAACTAATTTAACATTGTATGTCAACCACACTTTAATAAGAAGAATTTTTTTAAATAAAAAATAAAGTTCCCTCATAAAGGACAGTAACCACTATAACATACCCAACAGAAGTAGAGACTGGTCCCTGAGAAATTTAAGTAGATAATGTTTGTCTGTTTAAAAGTTCAATAAAACGGTAATAAAAAAAATAATACATCAATGGCATGGCTGTGGCAATAGAGAAAAAAATATATAACAAGTTGAAGGTAATAAAATTTTTTCTGTATATAGGATTTCAAAATATGCACAACTGAGTGTTTATATACGATGAAATAAAGCTACTGAAATGTAGAATAATTTTGGATTATTATTACTCTAATTCAAGAAGACTTTCGTTTCTTCTGTGCACTAGAGGGCTTGTGTCTATTATTTTTCAAAAAAGGTTCATTTTTTTTTTTACTATACATAAAATAGTGTGGGAGAAGAAAAGCTTACTTTTGTAAAGGTGTAAAAAGGAAAACAAACAATAAGGCAACAGACACAGCTGAGCTACAAGTGGATTGACTGCAACATCCTCTTTGTGGCAACAAGAGAAGGATTTTGATGTTTGATTCTAAATGTAGTCCTAATTCATCAACTCCTTTTGTTGAAGCAAAGGGAGAAGAACATTTCCACAGATCAAAATAAATGGAAACATCCTACAGAAATAAATGACTACGAAAATCAATATGATTGACTTTACATGAAAAATCCTGTGTTTGTGCTTGATAAAGTTGTTTACATTCCCTATTGAGGACAGGAATATAAAAGGTCACAAACACACACGGAATATCAAATTGTCCTTATATCTGCATGCCATAGATTAGGTATAAATATAATCATTCTGCCCATAAGTATCTATAAAAATTAACAATAATCTATGAGTAACTTACTCAAATCCTGAGGCACTTAATGTTATATCCAAGGGTGCTTCAAACTGCCAAAAAAATCATGAGAACGCAAACCAAAAAAAAATAACATTAATTTAGTGATGATAGTTCTGAAACTCAGAGCAAGCCTGACCACGCTGTGCTTGCCTACTGATGAAGAAGAATCCTTTTAACCATCATTATCTTTAGACATTATCCCCTAAATCCAGAGCCCAGGAAGTCCATTGGGAATATTCGAGAGTTTACATATAATCATAAGCTTGGTGTAGATTTATTTCTTAAAGAGCTAATACTTGACAAACTTTGCCTCAGATGTGAATATCATAAATGGTTGTATAACAAGCCAATCAGTAGGGGTACACTTTTACAAGACACAAATGACCATGTACAGAGAGAAGGACTGGGTGTCTTTAGAATAAGTTATTAAAAAAAAAAAAAAGGGCGGGAGGAGTAAATGAAATTCTTGAATAGTATGATATCAATCTATATTAGACATCAATATTAATCCTAGTGAAGAATAATATTTTCTTCACCATAGGTAAAGATATTTATGATTCCTCACAAGACTAGCATCCCAAATGGCTTTGCCAAGAGTGATGCTAGATATTTACTAATTAAACTATACACTCTCATTGATGTTTTACCCTACACTCAAATCCACCATCCTCTCAAGTCTTTTGGGGTCAAATGACTTGTAACCACTTAAAGCTATCTACCATAGGCCATACCTATTACTTCTACAAGTCCTCACTCATGCATGGTTTTTTCTAATGAGAGGCATTCAGTTAGCAGAAATTTCCTCTGTGCTCTTCTACCTACATGTTAATTGTGTGTGTTATAGAGTTGAAGCCTTGAGAAGATAAGAACTATGTTACTTGCTCATACAAGTGACTAATGTAACAAGAATGCTAAAATGCTGTTTCTGATAACAGCTCTCTTTAAAAGGAGGCCATGTGTTATAAAATTTCCTACAGCCCAACATTCTCTGGACTTACCATTAAGTTAAACTTCTCGTTAGCAGAAAACTGGATGCATTTTAAGATACTCCTTGATTTCTAAAAGAGAAAACAGAGTAAGTGAAAATTACAAAAAAGAAAAAAAATTACAAAGGGGCACTTGGCTGTCTCAGGTGATAGAACATGCAACTCTTGATCTTGTCAGTTTGAACCTCACATTGGGTTTAGAGATTACTTAAAGAAATAAAATCTTTAAAAGAAAGATCAACTGGGTAGCCTGGGTGGCTCAGTTGGTTGAGCATCCGAATCCTGGTTTTGGCTCAGGTCATGCTCTCCAGGTCATGGGATCAAGCCCCACGTTGGGCTCTGTGCTCAGTGCAGAGTCCGCTGGAGATTATCCCTCTCCCTGTCCCTCTGCCCCTTCCCTGCCCATGTGCATGCACGTACATGCTCTCTAAATAAATAAATAAAATCTTTTAAAAACAATAAAAATAAAACAAAAACATTAGTATAAAAAAAGAAAAGAAACAAAATAAAAAAAGAAAAGGAAGCAACTAAGAGGCAAACAGTAATGAAAACCTTTCATATTTTTAATAAACCTTCATTGACTGTCCCCATCAATGAAAATGCAGTACTTAATAAATTGTAATAATGGTAATGTCAAAATTAAATTGTTCTGGTAAAAAGGAGGCCAGTGGACTAGTTTTTACCTTCAGGACAATGTAGTATAATCTCTGCTCTGACATATCCCATTGAGCCCAAACAAAATCCTCAGCTACTCTCTCTCTTGGGAGATGGCCAGAGTCTCTAAGTACCTAGAGAAGCAAAGAGATGTTAGTGATAAGCCACTATCTCAAAGGAGAATATATCTGGATTCATTATTTTACATATTATATCTTTATAATACATACAAATATTTCCACAGTTTATTTTTGGCAGTCCCCTGCCCCCAACACATGCACATGGAAAGTCTTCCCAGAAAAGATTTAAGGCATTATTTAATCACTTGCTCTTCCCAAAGACTCTATGATGGACTATATTATTCTTGTCCCTGTTAGCCAGGCAGGCTAGAGCTGTTGAAGGCAAGGCCACACCAACTACAAATCAACACCAAGGCCAATAGAAGATTCATTCTTCCCATTCTGTACATAACCCACTCAGGTATCTGCAGACAGAAGGGCTTTACCACCAAAGACAGCAGCTGTAATGATGAGGAAAAACTAGGCCTGGGGCTGGGGAGCACTGGGCAATGAGCCCACATCTGCCATAAGCTATTCGTGTGTCTTTGGTCATGCTTCTTACCCCTATGTCTTCCACAATGAGTATGGTGATACTGTCCATCCTTCAAGACTCAACTTAGGCACTGTCTCCTGCACAAAGCCTCCCTCACCTCCTCCCAAGGCAAAGCTCCCCACCTCTGTATTCCTATGGTACTTTGGCATACTTCTATTACAGTTACATTTAACTAAAGCCGTAGGTCTACCCCAATGAGTATGCCTTCTCCTACAACACCTTTATATTCTCAACTTAAATTCTCAACAAGAGTCTAAACTTTGGGCAACACATGTTTCCATTTTTCTGAAGTTTGTTAAATTAGAATAGATTTGGGGACTCTCAGATAAAGGTATATACATGATCATCAGAATGTGGCAACCCAGATTCACATCTCAGTTTTGTCCGTCTCTAGAGTTCCGTCACCCCTGTGAGCCTTGCTTGTTGTACTCTCAGTAAACTGGAGGATAATTATAATTCTGCCTACCTACCCTACCACAGATGTCATGAATGCATGGGATGGAAGGGAATGGACAGGGCCAGTGGTCAGAAAAGTCAGGCCAGAAAGGAAGGCCTTAAGAAGCTATCATCTAAGCCCTTAAGAATAAGGCCAGTGGGGGCACCTGGGGGGCTCAGTCGATTAGGCACCTGACTCTTGGTTTCAGCTCAGGTCATGATCTCAGGGTCCTGGGATCAACTCCCACACCTGCTCTGCGCTCAGTGGGGAGTCTGCTTGAGGATTTCTCTCCCTCTCCTTCTGTTCCTCCCCTGCATGTGTGCGCACTCTCTCTCAAGTAAATAAATAAGTCTTTAAAAAAAAGAAGAAGAAAGGTAATGATGCTTCAGAGAAGGGCAAACTAGGATGAAGGCGTGTGAGGTTACACTATGTTGGCTGCTGGCAGGTGCTCCCTGCCCTCACTCCGCAGGGTATCCCAGGGCTCCCAGGCCCATCTTCTAACCACTATCTACCCATTCGTGGTCTTGTTTAGTTCACTGACCTTGAATTGTTTAGGAGACTCTCTCCTCTAAATGCGCATTGCTGGCTCTGGGATTCTGACTTCATTCTTCCTTCCTGTCCTGACTCTTTGCTGACCACTTGTTCTGTCCATGCCCTGCCATTGTGCACCCCACGCCCCTGGTGGCTTGGAGCTCCAGCCACACACTTTCTAGTCACACTTTTCCAGCCAGGCCTCTTGATTTGAGGCTTTCAATCAGAGATATAAAACTAATAAATGCGTTTTTCCATTTCAATGTTGCTCACTTAAATTTAAAATTAAAATATTCAGAGAAGGATTATTTTGATGCAAACTAAATATTGAAGGAAATGATTTTTAATATCAATAATAGATTATTATCTTATACAAATTGTCAAGAAAAAAAGATAACACAATAGAAAAATAGACAAGGATGTAACTAAGCAATTTTCAGAAAAACAAATTCACACAGCCAATAATATTAATGGACATGCAAACTAATAATGTTATCAACTTAACACTCATCAAACTGGAAATATTTTTTAAAAAGGCAAATGCACCAATGACTGGTATGGATAGAGGGAAAGGGAACTCTTATGCATTGTTTGTACAACTGTGAATTGTTACAAGGTTTTTTGGAAAGCAATCTAGCAAAATCTGTTGAGATATATTAAATGCATATACCCACTAACCCAATTATCCATCCCTGAGGACTTAGCCCAAAGAAATAATGTGTACCAAATATGTAAAGCTATTTAAAAAAAAACTATTTGAGATACTCTGTAACCCAAAACAGATGAACAAAAAAAAAAAAAAAAAAATAGTGGCAATCAAGTGAGTGTCCACCCATGGGAGAATGATTGAAATTGTGTACATCCATACCAGGGACTATTATGTACTTCTAAAAAGAATGAATTGATCTATTCTGGTTGACTTGGAGATAATGCCACAAAGCTGAATGAGGAAGGAGTGGATAATAAACCCCTGGGTGCGTCAGGGGTGGGGATGGCAGATACACAGGTTTGGAGAAATGCATGAAAGGATACCTAATAGGCTGTAGACAAAAGTCAGAGGTTTTGAAAAGACAAGGGAGAAGTGGAATGCAAGTGAAAGAAAAGAAAGAAAAGAAAAGAAAAGAAAAGAAAAGAAAAGAAAAGAAAAGAAAAGAAAAGAAAGAAAAGAGAGGAAAGACAGGGAAAAAAGGAAAGGAACTATATAAAAAAAAGGAACTATATAAACTCCTAGTATATACATTATGATCCCATTTATTCTCTGTAGGTATAAAAATTAGAGAAAAAAACTTCATCTCTATCTGAAAACCTATAGCGATAGCCCTGGTGTACTAAGTAAAAAGTAAAAACAAAAATGGCCAGTCAATATATATATATTATGATTCTATTTTGGTAAAAACGACTGAATCCGTGTATATGTGCACTAACCTTGTGGAAGTGTGTATGAGCTAGGGAAAGAGTCCCACAAGGCTGTCATGAGTTATCTCAGGGAGACTGAGACTGAGACTGGAGAGCGAAGTCAAGAGAAAAGAAATAATTAACTCCTTCATATGTCTATTATTTCTCTGTTTCAACAGTAAGACATCAAATAAAGAAAGCAGTCTTTCTCTATAACATTACTCTATCCCTAACGGTCTTGAAATGTTACTCTGTGGGGAAAAAAAAACAACTCTGAAGCAAAAGAGATTTCAAATATTTACCACTTTATTTCCGTCTTCTTGGATGACGTGGATATGAAATTTTTCAATATCTTTTAAAAGAGAAATGATAGATAGTTTAGCCTTTATGAAAAACATTTAAAATCACTTTTTACACCTCACAATGTTGAACCTTTATTTATAAAAGCAATGCAGAGTAATCAACTGGCTGGAAAAATAGTAATATCACAGATAGCAATTCATAATATAAGTGCAAAACAAAACCCACTTTTCTCCAGCCTCCCTCCACAGTCTACCACTAATCCAGCATTTACTCTGCTCATCAATATCAACAATACGTGCAGCATTCAAGCCTTCTGCTCCCCTCAATATTGGCCTTCCCTGCATCATCAGCCTTATTTGGAGCACACAGGGGTTCATTTGGCAGGGTTTATCTCAAAACACTTCTTGTATAAAAATATTGGGTAGAAACCCTGGTATTTTTACAAGGATCAATTTCACAATAAGAAAACCCAAAACAATTTAAGCTGATTTGTAAGGCGGGCCCCTTTCTCTCAGTAAGCGATCTAGATGTGGCCATACTTAACCTTTTGCCAGTTCTAGTTACAAAAATGTGAGATAGATCATTGGTCATGAGCATAGGAACTGAACACAAACCTAATAACCCCCCAGGCCTGTCCTTGCCATTATGAATCAGCAGTTTCATTTTGTAATATGAAAGACGGCTTTCTAGATATGATCCGCCAGTGGATTTTGTCCTTTTTCTGCCACCCTTCCCACTCAAAAGTGTAAACTTCATTACAGAATGTCCCACTCTTATTTGCCTCTACCTGAATTTGACCATGTATGTGTCCTCGAATTGTGCCATCAAATTCTTCTGGCTTCTAATACCTTCCCTTTTCTCTATCCAAGGTGCCAGACATCTTAAAGAAGGATGAACTAAAGAAGGTAAAAATGACCTCCACAACTGTACTACACTCTACCATGTGACAAAAGTGGAAATCCATGTATATAGGAGCCAGCCCATCATTCCCAGGATGGGGAAACAGAGCAGAGCCTAAGGGAACACGTGGGAGCAGACAGAAAAGCCCTTCCACAGGAGTGCTAGGTCTCAGGTGGACATCAAAGGTTAGTTGGAGCTTTAGCACTGGCGAGTGGACATCTAGAAGATTCAGTCAAGTCCCATACTTCACCAAGAAATGTGCCCTTCATGAAGTTCACATAGACCACCTAAAAGATATACTTACATTTCTCTTCTGAAATCAGTAACAGATGGTTCTCTGGAGGAGGGTGACTTTCCACTTGGGGGTAGAGAAACTGTAAAGAGGAAATTCACAAAATCATAAGCAACAACCTTGCTTACACAAATATTCCAAAAGTGTCTGATCACTGTACTATATCACTATATACCGTAGAAGGTAGGTACTCAGAACCACAGAATAGGTTAGATAAATCACATACATACACACATTACAAATGGAAACAAGGAGGAAAAAGAACACTTTTAGGAGCCGATTTTTCTGGGGGGAAATTCATGACAGATCCAACATAATTAATTTAAACAGTAAGGCTAAAGCATAAGCTATTTCTAGAGATGGTGCTTCCTATTTTGGAATACATGATTCTGAAGCCACTCAGAAACAATATAAACAACATCTGTACAGAAAGTTCTATTTCACATGCACAAAAAAAGTGATCAATACATCTGTTATGCAACTAAACCTAGTATTTAATCTGTGAACCGAGCAAATGTATGCTCTACAACTTCCAAATTCCCGCATCCAAGAGACAAAGCACAACGTAAAGCGGGACTTTCCAAGAAGAACAATGAGTCACAATGTGGCATGTGGTGGAGGATTTGCAAGCCTCAAATAATAGAATGACTACGCTGGGAAGAAAAGGCTTGATCCACCCCACTCCTTATCTGTGCTCTGCCTTATGTGCCAGCCCACAGGACAAAGCAGCCAGCCAGAAACACAGGCCTGGTGCTATGAGCTGTGACAATGAGGGAAAAGAGGTCATGAGATGACTCCAGTGACTTAATTCTTTCATCATCAAAAGGGTACCTATAAATCAGCAGTTTCATTTTGTAACATGAAAAGACAGCTTACTAGATAAGAGCTACCTGTGAATTTTGGTTTTTCCCTCCAAACTTCAAAGCATTATGAAAGAACATAATCCTTTTATGTCCCTACTTTAGAGTTGGCAGCCTCTCTAAAGACTACGAAAAATTTTGACAAAATAGGTTACCTGGTGTCCTAACTTTTCATAAAAGTGAAATGAAACAGGACTGATAATGAAAAATGAAAACAGGACTGATAAATTTTTTAAATTGTTTGTTGTAAGTTTTCCTTTTTGGAATCGAAAATCAAAACACTACCAAAAACTTCAAAATTATAAAATAGATAGCAGTGCAGAATTCAGCTATGAAAGTAATATAGAACTTGGGATGTCCTGATTTGTGAAACTGCACATCAAACAGGAAACTGTGTCCTGGGGTTGAGGAGAAGCAAAGGGGAGTGGCACCATACTGATAATGGAAGAGCAAACAGTGCCTCAAAATAAGGAGATGCTCCTACGGAAGACGATTTGGCCTCCCTTGGGACTCCAGAGGTGGCCAAGGCATGCTTGCTTAGAACTGGGACCTGGAGGAAGGTGCTGAAGAGTCCTAAACCTCTGCCGGGTCTTGTGTGGCACTCAGTGGGAACGTGATTTCAAAAGTTCCATTTAGGTGGTGATGGTTTTCCTTTCTATGATGAGGCAGCCCTAGAGCAAAGCCTGGAAGTAAGACTATAGACAGACAGGCTTCAGACACACTCTACAAAAGTGTGTGAGATTTGGTTTTGTTTTTGCGGTGTCAGTAGAAATCTGTATAAATTACAACATATTAGGGCAACACTGATCTTCACAAATATGGTGCTAGACTTTGGTTATTAATATTCATAGTTGGAAGATATGCACTATAGGTAGATATCTGGAACAATTTGGAAGATGCAGGTCGTGCTGGTAGGCAAGTTTCAAAAGTACCAGATTGGGGTCCAAACCCCAGCCAGTACTGTCTCGCCAAAGTTCCTCTATGAAGGAGGTCAAGGCCGCACACACAGCCTTGTAGAAATGTACTACTGGAGATCACCATGAATGTTTTGGTAAGAAAAGGGAGACAGACTGCAGGCAAGACTAAAGTCAGTGGACAGTGAATGGCATTTCAGTGAAGGGGAGCAGGAGGGGGAGAGGGAGGTGGGAGTTTGCCCTTGGTGGAGGTTTGCAGGATTTTTCTCTCCCCCGGAGCAGAGGTATGAGGAGCAGGGTGCAGAGCTAGGAACAGAGATGGGTCCACAAGACAAGTACGGGTTTTACTTCATTTGGGTGGGGGACTTTCCCTTTGGCCTATGAAAGCAGTCATGCATCATGTACTATTAATTTTTTCAAGTGGAGACAAAATTTGCATAAGAGAAAAATCACCTTTTTAACTATTTTAAAATAGTCAATTCAGCAGTTGTTAATATATTCACAATGTTGTGTAACCATATACTCATAAAAACTCATTCCCTCCTTATGTTCTAATTAATTCCCTTTAGCTGTCCCAATCTTTCCATAATGTCTCCATTGCCTACACAGCCCTGGGTGGAGACGCTAAGGAAGCCAGAACAGGCCAGAAAAGGGAAGTATGATGTGTCCCACAGTCACCCCTGTACTGATGACAGTGTAAACACAGCAGCTTCCTGGGGGAAGGGGAGGGCAGCCTAGGAGCTCCACTCCAGGCCCTGCCTATAAGCAGGGGGCAGATGGGAGAGAGGCCCCTCTCCTGACACTGCAAGCGGGAGATCCGTAGGCTCAAGGCTGGGAGTAGGTGGGGGGAACAAGAAGCAGATAGTTCAGATTCCACAAGGAAGTTATGCTACAGCGCTGCAGGAACATGTAACAGTCAGGTGTCCCCTGTGGCAGGCATATTCTACGGATCACCATAAACACCATGCACTGAATTCTGAACCACTGCTCCCGGGGGAAATACGAGGCCCGGCTCCTGCATGGTCATGAGATTTGTAGCAACCAATGAATACATAGCTTTGTTTTTGTCTGTTCCTAAAGACATCTTATTTAATATATATTGTTGAGCCGTTAGCATTGAGCTCATGGTCAACAGCGCCAGAAACTCATGCCTGAAGGAAGCTTATCTTACCCACATATTTTCTCTACAACCACATTGCTGCCTTCTTGTGCTTAGGCACACCAAACAGCACTTGGGAACTATGCACGGGGAACATTTTAAATAGTGCAATCACCAATGAGGAGCCCCAAACATGTGAGAATTAAGGCACTAAACAACCTCTGTTTACAGTGTGAGCAGTGAACCGTGAAGGCAGTGTCAGTCACCCTTGTTGAACCCCAGCTGAGTGACGAATTTTTCACCACTGTGCACACGGCTGCAGATGACTTTAAAAGCACCGTGAGAATCAACTTTGGTTTACAAATAGATTTCAGTGCGTAGTACAATTCACAAACTCTGAGTGTGCAGGTAATGAAGACAGACTATGGTCCACCTGCACTATACATACAGCGCTTCTGTATCCTTCCCTGGAGTTGATAAATTCAGGGATTAAGCCATTTATTCATATTTACTCTGTCAACTAAAGCAATACATTAAATAAACCATTTTTTAGACTTACCTGATATGTGTCGAAAATCAGTATTTTATCAAGTAAGAATATTACATTATGATCAGAAAACCCATTTATAATGGAGACAGAGTAGCTAGGTTGAGTTTTAATTTCCATGTTTCCAGCCATACCCGTTTCCCAGAGTGCTTTGAGGATTAAATGTGATAATGGGTGTGAAAACACTTTATAAGCACCTTTGCCTCTAGGTTTCACACCTTTTGATTAGTGAGATGAGTGATAACCACATCGTGCTCCTGCTCATGCTTGCTTACCTGCACCCAAATAGAGCTATCCACCGCTTTTAGAACCTTCACGTTGTTAACAGGGTGGATTTCAACCAACAAAGTTAAGCACTTTGATCCTACAAAGGAAAGGAGGCTTTTAGTAAAGGAGGCCAGAATGTCATTCGTTATCTTCTCCACCTATGTCTGTACTTTGAAAACATAAATATGTTACCTATTGTATTAGTTATTCCAAGAGGAAAAGTAATTTTCTTAAAATTTTCTTTGGCAGTTCTTAAAATCCTTGACAAAAGAAGAAAACCTCACAAAGTTTAAATCAATAGGCGCAGAGTGAGAAGCGAGTTCCTGACCATTCCTCAGCCACTTAGCACAGCCTCACAGGCCCTCTGGGCTCCTAAGTCTAAGTAAACACGACTCCATTCACTACCACTCCAGTTCTGCAGCACATGAATGAATATCACTTGTGGATGAAAATATAAAGATATTTCTGGCGGATGAATATGCTCCAGTACACGGACCCTATTAAGAGGACAGGGCTTCCCTCTGGAATGGTGGCAGAGCTGCGAGGATAAAGACCCACTTATTTCCTCAGTGTCACATTGCAGCAAATGACATAAAAGATAGCAATTCGGAGGAAGTCCTTGGACACAGGCTACAATGGGATTACCACAGAGATCCACATTTAGACCAAGAGTTCCCCTCCCCCAAGATTAAACCTCAGAAAAGGAGCTGCCTTAAAGCTGAGTTCTTGCAGAGCCTAATATTCTCAGGTGCTTTCTCTATGACTTTATTGTGAGTAATAATGTACAATTTTCAGGGCAGCACAGCATTGAATCAATGCCAATTTTCACTACTTAAGAAACTAAACTGACAGCAAATAAAGGCAAAAAATGTAAAAACAATTCCTACCATATGGCCTTACAATTACAAGCACTGGATATCTCTGTAAACATGCCTTTTAAAGATTACTGAAAAAGCAAGACAGCGAGTTACTACGTGGAATCCCAAAGATATAAGGATGGAACAAATGAAGATCAAATATTGTTTGGTCAATGATACTTGTAGCTTACGATAAAAATCCCAGTGATTGTATATCAGTTCAAAAGGGCTATACTTGTTTAACTGGGATAGAGGTGAAGGTGAGGAGCTTTGTGAATCTGCTAGATAACTTAAAAAAAAAAAGGCTCTAGAAAATAAGAAAGACGTTGGTGTTGAAGTGTTTGGGTGGCTCAGTCAGTTGAGCATCTGACTCTTGGTTTTGCTTTGGCTCAGGTTATAGTCTCAGGGTCCTGAGGTTGACCCCTGCATTGTGCTCCAGGCTCAGTGGGAAGTCTGCTTGAGATTCTTTCCCCTTTCCTCTCCCTCCCCCTCTGCTCCTTCCCCCACTTATGTGTGCTCTCTTTCTCACAAATAAATAAAATCTTGCTACCCCATAACCCAGCAATTGCACTACAGGGTATTTACCCAAAGATTCAGATGTAGTGAAAGGACAGGACACCTGCACCCCAACGTTCATAGCAGCAATGTCCACAATAGCCAAACTGTGGAAGGAGCCACGATGTCCTCTGACAGAGAGTGGATAAAGAAGATGTGGTGCACATATATACAATGGAATTGCCTCAGAAAGGATGAATACCTACCCATTTATATCAATGTGGATGGAACTGGAGGGTATTATGGTTGAGTGAAATAAGTCAATTGCAGAAAGACAACTATCATATGGTTTCACTCATATGTGGAATATAAGAAATAGTGAAAGGGGCCTTAAGGGAAAGGAGAGAAACTGAGTGGGGAAAAATTAGAGAGGAAGACAAACCATGAGAGACTCCTAACTCTGGGAAACAAACAAAGGATTGCAGAAGGGGAGATTGGTGGGATGATGAGTAACTGGGTAACAGGCACTAAGGAGGGCGCTTGATGGGATGAGCACTGGATGTTATACTATATGTTGACAAATTGAATTTAAATTTAAAAAAATCTTTTAAAAAAAGACATTAGTGTCAGGCGGCCTGGGTGGCTCAGTGGTTTAGCGCTGCCTTCAGCCCAGGGCATGATCCTGGAGACCCGGGATGGAGTCCCATGTTGGGCTCCCTGCATGAAGCCTGCTTCTCCTTCTGCTTGTGTCTCTGCCTCTCTCTCTCTCTCTCTCCTGTGTATTCTCATGAATAAATAAATAAAATCTTTAATAAATAAATAAAAACATTAGTGTCAAAGATACTTAAGAAAAATAGAAATGCTTTGTGAAATGTGAGAATGAGAAAAAAAGCAATTTTCCTTATTACGTTATTTTACATTAAGTGTGTATAAGTAATATACTAAGTAGTACAAGCTGACATTGGCTATTTTATGTCTTGCTCTAAAAGTTTACATTTTCCAATTTGGGGGAAAAACTTTTTAGGGGCTATGTGGGGAATCTTCTCCTTAGAAAAGTAAAGAATCACTTTACTCATATGTGGACTTTTTGGAAGTAAATTTGATAACCAGCTATCAGCTAAATCCACTTGACTTTAAAATGGAACACAAGGACACAAACCATCTTCCTGCACTAATTCTTCCCTTTATAGAGGCATCCTGGACATTTAATATAATAAGCATAATGATAAGAGTAACCGTGCAAACAGGCATTTCTCTCAGTAACATACCATGTGATTTCATGGTGTAACATGACATACTCTGGATTAGGATTCTAGAGATGTCAGTTCTGGTTTACACTCTGCTACTAACCTAATACACATTTTTCAGAAAGGACAATGCATTCCTAGGCTTCTATGCCTTGTTACTAAAGAAAAAAAACAAAAACTAAAGAATCAGATCGTTTATCTAGTCAGTTTCAGTCACGAAATCTCATGATTCTATGGAGTGCTTAAAGTCGTCTTCAGAAGTTAGAGAATCCAGCGGTGCCTGGGAGGGCATCGCTGTAGGGTAAGGCAGGTCCAGGCAGGATGTGGATATCACAGAAAGTAGAGACAGCAGGAACAGAAGTGACAACTTGGATGGATCTTGAAGGCATTGCACTAAGTGAAATCAGAGAAAGATAAATACTGTATCATCTTTCTTACGTGTGGACTCCCAGAAAGAAAAAAAACCCATGCTCATAAATACAGAAAACAAATTGGCAATCACAAGAGATGAGGGTTGGAGCATGGGAGAAACAAGGGAACAGTTTTATTTTTTTAGTTTAAATAAATTGAACAAATATTAAAAACAAAAGCACAGGGATTAGCATGGCATTGGCAGGGCGGGCGGGTAGACAGTGGGCAAAGGAATCTGGTCCGAGCCAGGTGAAGACACATGTTGTGAATGATGACAAAGTTAGAAGAGTCCAGCAGTGCCTGGTTCTGAAGCAGCTCTGGTTACTGGAGCTCTTGAAGCAAACCATAGCTCCACAGAGCGGCTGCAGGACTTCACTATAATGGTACAGCGGGTCTCAGAAGAGTCTCAGTGGCAGAGGGGCCCAACACAGGTGGCTACCCCAACAGCTGCCCAGCGGGGATCTACTGTGACCTGCAGCAAATGCAACTCCAGAGGGGAGGGTGAAGGGGCAGCTAGGTCCTCTCCTCTTCCTCTTCCCCTCTCTCTTCTCCTCCTCCTCTTCCCCCTCCCCCCTTCCATCTCCTCCTTCTCCCTCTCTTAAGTAAGCTCTATACACAGCATAGGGCTTGAACTCACAACCCTGAGATCAGGAGTTACATGCTCTACTGACTGAGCCGCCCAGACATCCCTCTTTTACTGTTTTCTAAACAAAATATTAATCTGCCATGGCCAAAGCCAAGAAGAGAAGCACTATTGATACAAACTGTGTTGGCAAGTGTGTGGACCAAAAAGCCTATCTTGTTCATATGAAAGATGTTACAGTTTGTCTCACTTGCAACGGAAAAATCTCTTCATAAGCAATAGAGTGTGAAACAATACCTCCAGGCAAACTACATTTTATAATCCAATGGCTTATCAGGTCATTCATGGGCAGATAAAATAAGGCTTTCCAAGACATTTCTTCGAAGAATAAAACACCATAATGGATTCTACAGTGCTTTCTGGTCACATCACTTTTGAAATCTTAACTGAACACAGGCCTTGTAGGGGCTCCACGGATCTAGGTGTACTTCAGGCCTGTCTTCCTCTGGCCTCAGTTCCTACCACTCTGCTCTGCCCCCTTTTCATTCGGCCTCCTCACTATCCTTGATCAGCGAGTCTACCAAGTACACTCTGGCCTCAGGACCTTGGTGCTGGCTGTTGTTACTGTCAGAAATGTGCTTTCCCCACAGCCGAGGGCTTGCTCCCTCCCTTCTTTCAGATCTCGGTTTATTTTTTTTATTTTTTATTTTTTTAAAGATTTATTTATTTATGATAGAGAGAGAGAGAGGCAGAGACACAGGAGGAGGGAGAAGCAGGCTCTGCAGGGAGCCCAACATGGGGGACTCCAGGATCGCGCCCTGGGCCAAAGGCAGGTGCTAAACCATGGAGCCATCCAAGGATCCCTAGATCTCTGTTTTAATGCTCCCCACATAGTGCTTCCTAGGATCATTCCTCAAATAAACTAATTGCATTCAAATGCCTGCCTCAGGCTCTACTTAGGGGGAAAATGCAAACTAAGATGAGAAGTAATCTCAGGGGACTGGATCACTTTAGCCCTGAGGGCTGTGGCATGAGGAAGCAGGGTTGAAACAGGAAGAAGAATCCAGCAGTAAGAGGACCTTATCAAATTCATGACCACCTTGGGACTCGAGCTGCATGGAGCACACCTCAGAATGATCCACTTCAGGGATGGAAAGGGGAGTATTTACCCCTCAGCTCCCTGGCCCCTCCATGCTTGTCCTATTGGGAATCCTTTCTGACCATACTTCCAGGTGGCACACGTGCAAGTAGTGAAGAGATGTTCCCAAGGCGCTGGGCAAAAAAAAACGAGAAGCAGGCAGAGGCTGAGTTAAGGCCCTGCCTGTCAAATTAGCTCTGGGCAGATCTGGCTCTTACCACAGCAGCTGGCATAAAAGGTGAGCTGAGAAGATATAAAACATCAGGAAGCCAATATGATACTTAACAATGTCCATTCTGATATTCTTAAAGATGTGATCAGATAATTTCACTAGAGGTGTATCAAACTTCAAAGACTGAGTAAGCAGACCTGAACAGGATTTTTTTTAAGACGTATTTATTTTAGAGAGAGAGAGAGGGAGGGAGAATGTGCAGAGGGGATGGACAGAGGGAGAGGGGGAGCTGCTCAAGCAGACTCTCTGCTGAGCTCGGAGACTGATGCGGGGCTTGATCTCGTGACCCTGAGATCACAACCTGGGCCAAAACCAAGAGTCAGATACTTAAGCGACTGAGTCACCCAGGCACCCCCTGAACAGGATTCAATTTAATAAAAGTTAAAATAAAGTTGGTCTGAACATATGTATTTTTGAACATATATTTTATAATGTACATAATTACCATTTTTTCTGCAGCACAATTAGGCATAGTTGGTAAACATCACATAAGGAATATAGGTTCTATTGGGTTTACCAGCATAAGGAATTCTTGAGGCTAAAAGGAATAAGGGCCAACAAGGCATTTTTAATAAGGGCAATAAGTAGATAAGTAGGCAATAAGGGCAACAAGTAGAATTTTTTAAAAGCATTTGAGCCAACATTTAACAAAATTTTATGTAAAGGTCCATACTTCTCTCAGTAAATTGAAAAACTGGTCCGACGGGGCTTACTACCCTCCACTGAAGATGGGATGATGCCCCATGGCACACCCCGCCCACCACCAGCCTCAACAGCTCACCACGAGGGCAACTGCCACACCTGTCTTGCATAACATTTTATCCACAGCGGCATGCAAAGTGCCTGACCCACTCCATGCACTTACTTGCTGAGTTCTGGACAGATGGGGGATATGGAATGTTAAAAAGAAGGAAAGACTATTACAAAGACAATAAATTATAAAGTGGGCCTTGACAAACGAGAATTTTTATTTAGAATTGGTAGATTATTCACAATATATTATGTATCAGTTAACTGCTTACCAGATGTAAGAAAAAAAAATGATATTCTTGAAGGAATACCACCCCCTTCCCAGCCTTTTACACCAGCTTCTGATCATAGGGTTCTAGTTTTTCCTCAGTGTTGCTCTGTCTGCAAGTGCTAATTGCTTTCTAATACTTCTATTCACTATTACATTATTTTCTGTACTTTGTTTACTTCAAAAATAATTTAAAAAACGTTTTCATGCTTGACACGGCCTTTGCCTTTTCATTCTGAGATAAAAGCTATTCATAAAGATGTTTTAAATTCGACTTAGTGGTTAATAAATCTTCATCTTTCAATAGGCACTAAAAAATAAAATGTCATACCTAGTTGAAGCTCATTCTTTCTTCCTTCTTTAGCAGAATGAACTAAACTTGCAGCTAATGAAAAAAGAAAAAATAATCCATTAACAAAGAATCCATGCAGTGGCTGATTAGTTTACCACTTTATACCTGAAAAAAGTTAAGGGCTTCAAGAATCTGTCAGTGAATGATTAAGGTAATGCAGAAAAAAATTATTTTTTTGTAAGTAGACTTTTATATTTTGAAATTAATCTCCCAAGAGCATCTTTTCCCAGAAAATCATTGGTATAGGATAGTCAAATATTGCAAAGGTCCAATACTTTGAAACTTAACAAATGTAGTTTACTTCTTGACATGTAGCAATAAAAGAATTCAACTTACCAAGCAAAGTTCTCTCACTGTTGATAGAGCAACTGATGACGTGCAAGTCTTTCTCAAATGTATAGAGATGCTATTAAAACAAAGTTATTTTTTAATTTGGAGTTTTGTATTAAAGAACAATTTTAGAATTCAAATTCCCAGTTAGCTCTGAAACAGGTATCATGGTGGCAAGACATTCTATTAAAGAACCATCAATTAACCAGTTTATCCATACTGAGAAGTTTCAGATTATTTTTTAAGAAAGAAGTTTCCAACTGTAGGCCATAGTTGGCACTGAAGCTTAACCATGAGGCAACATGATCTAGTGGCTAAGAACCTAGACCCTGGAGACAGGCTAGATGTAGGATCAAATTCTGATGATGCCACTTACTAGCTGTGTAACCTTGGACAAGTTATTCATTTTTCTATTCTCTCATCAGTAAAATAAAAATCATAATACCTATTTCATGAAATCCTTAGAAGGATCAAGTCAGATGATCCATACAAAGCACTTATTACAATGTCTGCCACTCCTAATAAGCACTTAGATGTCAGCTATTATAATTATTGAAACAAGTAAAGTTTTAATCAAGTTACTTAACTATGATATCATTAACTATGTCTAAGAGACTATCAAGCCCATCCCCTATAAAACTCATATTCAGAGCCTTGGCAAAGTAATCTTCTGTTTTTACTTGCCCTTTTAATAATTTTCTTGCTGTTTGAAGTGTTGCAAGATTCCATTTCCTTATTAAATATTAAAGAAAATGAAAATGGTCATGCAGAAGGAGGATATGATATGCAAATTGAGGAAATGAAGACAATCACAGTTATATTAGGCAAACTCTCTTAGAATACCTTCAGAGGGTAAGAAAAGATGAAGAGTCTTAGACCTCGATAGAGAACAGGTTAAGAAAAAACAACTCATAGCGAGAGTATTAGGAAGGTAATTAGTACTTGCAGATTTAAAAAAAAAAAAAAAAAGCACTGAGAACACACTAAAATCCTATGGCCCAAAGTTGATGAAAAATTTGAAAAGCCATGAAATGCTTGATTAGAAAAAGTGAACTTTGAGTGAATAAGGAGGCTCTGAATTCATGTGAGACATTTTGGTTTCCTTGGACTCCTGCTCTGAGGCATTCTAATTTACAAGAAGAATCATGGATGTATACACTTAACTTTTAGTGTTTTACCCTTTTAATTATAAAATAACACATGAACATAGTCTCAGTGTTTAAAACATGAAACACCACCAAATAAAAAGTCAAAGCTCTCCACTATGCTCGCCCCATATGAACTCCCTTCCAAAAGGAAACATGTTTGTAATTTATTCGATAGCCTCCCGATCTTTTTTAAACAAGTTTTTAATATATATTTACACATATATATATGGTATAGTTTTCTTAAAACATAAATATATTATTCTGGCAACTTGCTTTTTTCACATAACAGTATATTTTGGAGAACCTTCTGTGTCAGTGTACATTTATAGACTTCTTACTCCCTTAATGTTTGTAAGTTGTTTTTACCTAGACACAAAATGACTCCCTCACATTTGCACCAAGAATTAGATAAGCTTGTCATATCAACCAATGTCCTATGTGGGTGGTGTGGGGAAAAATTAAGAAAAGGAAGCTGAGTTCTATATCTGGATCCTTGAGAAGCAAGAAAAATGAGGGTTAAGGAGAAGCAGAACTCATAACCAGAGGTCATTAGGAGATCCTAAACTTCTGGGAGCTCACAAATCTTAGAAGACACTGGACTTCCTACATTCCTACAGAATATTGAATAATTGATTTGAGCCAACTTTGCTTAAATCTCAAAGTGATATTTTGGTTCAGGAGTCCTTACACTTCATTTACTTATTTATCTTTAAAGATAATGGCATCAAGAGATGGTAAAAGAGAGAAGGCAGGCCAAGAAAGAAAAACTAAATTTTTAGAAAATTAAATAAGAATCTGTCACTACAAAAAGGAGGCAGAAAGAAGAAAAAACTCTAAAAGCAATAACTAATGAGTATCTAAGATTTATTTATTTATTTTTACCTCATTTTGTCTGGTTCGGCAGTCATATAATCCAAAGACAACATTTCCTTTATCATCCTTAAAAAAAATTAACCAGATATGTATTATATATCATTGATTAGGAAATTAGGATGTTATTAATCTTAAACCTGCAATAATTCAGTCAATATTACCAATAAGTACTCAGTATTACCAATAAGTACATGCTAAAGGTAGCATGTCAGAAAGGGACCAAACCTATGTCAGCTAGTAATATGGGCTTAAAGAGTGAAATGGATTAAGAGTGTACAGCTCAATCTGGGGACCCTTTCTAGGAGGTAGTAGAATCTAGCAAAGGAGCAAATCTTTCTGTACTTGGGTTTATTTCTTTAAGACAATATATATGATAGAGATTGGGAGTGGCTAAAACAAGTCCATGATACTCCTGTAAATAAAACTTTTTGAATCATATAATTCTTTAAATGCAGCACACATATAGAATACAACTTAAAATTACTTTTTTAAAAAATATTTTATTTATGAAAGTAATCTCTATACCCAACATGGGGCTCAAACTCACAACCCCAAGATCAAGAGTCCCATGCTCGACCGACTGCACCAGCCAAGTGCCCCAATTTAAAATAGCATTTTAGCAAATAAATAAATAGAGTAATACACATATGCAGAGCAAGCTAGCCACTGAAATTATTCTTTCATGTTCCACTATTATAGTAAAGTTATCAGTAAAGCTACATTTTCATTCCTTAGAACACTTAACATTGAAAACAATAATGCCTCAAAAGTCTGAGCATACCGAAGTCTACACAGATGATGTTGAGGAATTATATTTAATATTTTCTGAGATAAATCCTTACATTTTAATTAGGGTTAAACATCTTTCACTTAGCATTTTTCCCTCTGCAAAATGGAACTGTTCACTTTAAAAATTTGAGCACTATGTCAGACATTGTATATGGTTCTTATTTTAAAAAAAGAAAACATTAAGACTGAATTTCAATCACCTTATTTAATCTCACAAAATAAGAGTCATGTAAAAGGTTAAGTGCCACAAGTCTTATTCATTACCCCTCAGTAAGATATAGCATAAAATTCTGTAAAAAAAAAGAACTTAAATGGTTAAAGTAGTAAATTCTATGTTACACATATCTTACACAATAAAAAAAGAACAGACATACCTTATAGTACAAATATTTCTATTTCTTACACAATAAAAAAAGAATACAGACATACCATACCTTATACGTATAAATAATATTTCCATTTCTTTCAACATTCAGTATACGTAAGCTCTCATAATTATCTTCTAAAATACCTAAAATGATAATAATAGCAAGTTAATACTTAACAGGGAATTTTTTTAATTTACTTTTAAATTTATTATTTTTTTTTAGAGAGAGACCATGTGCGTGAGTGAGGGAGAGGGACAGAGGAAGAGTGAGAGAGAATCTCAAACAGGCTCCACAGCCAGCATGGAGGCCAACCCAGGGCTCAATTTCATGATCTGGGATCATGACCTGAGCTGAAATCAAGAGTTGGATGCTTAACCAACTGAGCCACCCAGGTGCCTCAACAGGGAATGTTTAAAAACATATCTAACAAATATTAGTGGAAAGCCAAGTACGAAAGAACACATACTGATGATTCTGTTATACAGAGTTTTATTTTTTATTTATTTATTTATTTTTTTTATACAGAGTTTTAAAAAAGACAAAACTAATCTATTGTGTCAGAGGTCAGAAGAGTAGTGACCTTTAGGAAAGAGGAAAGGATTAGTAATTGGGAGGTATCTCAAAGGAGCCTTCTGAGGTGCTGGTAATGCTGTATGGGTTGGCCATACGATATACCCAACAACACATTTGGCAATAACCCACTGAGCCATACTCTCTTAATCCATATACTTTTCTGTGTGTATGCTATACTTCAATAAATTTTAAGTTATCTATTAGTTTTTGCTCTAAGTATTTTGAAGCTATGTTGTTAGAGGCATAAAAACTTAGAACTGTTATTGCTTCCTGGTGGATTAACCTATCAGGAACTCAGTAGAACTAACTGCCTGGTGTCTGAGTAATTGATTATTGCAATAAGATAAAAACATAACTTACAGTCAAGCCTTTTAACACTTGCTATGATAGTATAAGCAAGAGTCCATACCAGAGAAGGCACCAGCATCACAGTTCATTTCCCCCATGGAATGACATGCTGGTGGAGGGTTCAGATAGATCAACAGGGAGGTGGGGAGTCTCTCACTGCTGAAGCAGCCCTCAACAGAAGGCTCCTGCAGTGGTGTGGACTCCGGGGCTCAGAGAGTCCACACCACTGCAGGGAGAGGGAGAAGACCTAAGAGTGGAAAAGTACTGAGTCAAAGTGGAAAAGAACTATCTTCAAGGTTCCCCCCCTTTTCCTACTGAGGTAGTCTCAGCAGAGGTACTTCAGAAGGTCTCTGCTGATGGCTTTTGATAAAGTGGCCCCTGAATGAAGGCACCTGGGCTGAGAATGCAACCTTGGATATGATGATGTCTAGCCAGGGGGCCCTGAGCCTTGCCTACAACTCCCTTCAGGAACTGCAGTGCACTGGCAATTCACCAAGTCTGGTTTGGGGAGGGTGGCTTTCCCCCATGAGACCTTCCAGGTAAAGCTTTCGCAATTGCATATGGTTACACCTGAAAAATCACACATAGCTTTTTAGCCAGGAGCTGGACAAGTTAACCCTTTTATTTACTACAAAATGTCCTTTATCTTTAATAATTCTTTTTGCTTTTAAGTTTACTTTGATATCAGTATAGCAACATCAGCTTTCTTTGGTTAGTGCTTACACAGCTTTTTCCTATTCTTTTATTATTACTCTTCCTATGTCCTTATATCTAAGATCTGTAGTCTTACAAGCAATATCTTTTAAGGGGTGCCTGCATGGCTCAGTGGTTGAGTGTCTGCCTTTGGCTCAGGTTGTGATCCCGGGATCCTGGGATTGAGTCCTGCACCAGGCTCCCTGAAGGAAGCCTGCTTCACCCTCTGTCTGTGTCTCTGCCTCTCCCTCTATGTCTCTCACAAATAAATAAATAAAATCTTTAAAAACACACACACATAAGCAATATCCTTTAGAATAGTCTATTTACATTTAATCACTGATATTTTGGATTTTTTATCAATTATATCACTATTTATATTCTATGTGACTCAATTGTTTTTTCTTGCCTTCCTCTGGCTTAATCAAAAATCATATTAATTCATTCTCCTACTTATTGTCAATTATACATTCTTTTGCTATTCTTTTATTAGTTATCCTAAAGATTACAATACAAATCCTTATTGTTTTAATATTATATGATGCCAAGAAATGTGAAGCAACTGAAACTCTCATACACTGTTAACAAGAATGTAGATTGGAAAATTTGCAGTAGCTACTGAAGCTGAACATATATGGCTCAGGAATTGTACATATATTGCAACGGATATATGCACATATTTTGACAAATGACACAAATAATTTCTATAGCACTATGATTCATAATAGCCAAACTGGGAACCCAAAATATCCATCAAGGAAAGAATAAATATATTGTGGGATATCCAAACAATGGACTATTGTACAATAATCATAATGAATAACTTGCTATAATGTACAATATAAATAACTGAGCAAAAGAAGCCCAGGTTGTTCCCCCTCCCAAGAAAGGTATAAACTATATCATTTAATTTATGTATAAGTTTCAAAAGCAGGCAAAATGAATCTACGGTGCTAGATGAGTGACTGCTGGAAAGGAGCATGAAGGAGACCTTTGCGTTTCTATTAAATTTCTCTTTCCTGCTCTGAGTGCTAGTTACATGGGTGAGTTTCACTTTGTGAAAATCAACTGAGCTACACTTGTGATTTATGTACTTTTCTGTATGAAAGCTATATTTTGATTTAAAGATAAAAAGATTCTTGGGGCACCTGGGTGGCTCGGTCGGTTAAGCGGCTGCCTTTGGCTCAGATCATGATCCTAGGGTCTTGGGATTGAGCCCTGATTTGGGCTCCCTGATTAGCAGCGTGGGGAGGGAGAGTCTGCTTCTCCCTCTCCGTCCGCCCCTCCTCCCTGCTTGTGTTCTCTCTAATAAATAAATAAAATCTTTAAAAAGAGAGAGAGAGAGAGAAAAGATTCTTTACACAAAACATTTGACTTGTGGGACGCCTGGGTGGCTCAGCGGTTGATCATCTGCCTTCTGCTTGGGCGTGATCCTGGAGTTCAGGGATCGAGTCCCATATTGGGCTCTCTGCATGGAGCCTGCTTCTCCCTCTGCCTATGTCTTTGCCTCTCTCTGTGTGTCTCTCATAAATAAATAAATAAAATCTTAAAAAACAAAAACTTGTAAGTTAATTGACCATCAACTTTCAGCTAAAAATTTAGTATATTTCTCTCAATTCTACAATTAAAGGATTTACACATTAGTGGATGCAGCTTTGATAATTATCATCATTAACCGGAGAGAAATGCATATTTCCCCAATTTCCTCAAAATTAAATTGATTAAACTTGACTCATTTTCCCCACACATGAATAATGCTTTAGATGTTAAAATACTGTGTTGACTATGACAAGGTCCAATATTCAGACAAAACATATGCAAACTATCCTATAACTTAGAGCAAACTTCACTTTGCATTCCTGATTTAAAAGAAAAAAATAGGGGACACCTGGGAAGCTGTCAGTTAAGCAACCAACTCTTGATTTTGGCTCAGGTCATGATCTCAGGGTTGTGAGATAGAGCCTTGCATCAGGCTCTGTGCTGGGCGTGGAACCTGCTTAAGATTCTCTGTCTCTCCTACTCTGTCTGCTCCTCCTCCTCGAAAAGAAAGAAAAAAAGAAAAGAAAAGAAAAGAAAAGAAAAAGAAAGAAAACAGGATAAAAAACAAAGATAATTGGTGACCTGGACCCCTGCACTGGAATTGGGGGTGGGAAACATTTCAAAAGACAAAGAGCAGATTTCATAGAAAATATAGGAATCATCCTGACATCTTCTTCTCCATCCTTCACAGAAAGAAGCTACCTGGATCTTCTAGGAGTGGAGGGGGGGGGGGGGGGGAAGTGCTGTTTTTATTTTAATACCAGCATATATACTTTTCGATGTTTATTGAGCTGTCAGACACACTTTCCACTGATGAAAAAATAATCACCTAGTCTCTTAGGACAATAATGATTCAATAACTTACTGCTAAATAGCACTTAACAATTTACAAATTTATTTCTATCTCATCCACACTGTATCAGGAATTATAGGCTGCTGTATTAAGAAAACAATTTTTATTTTTATTTTTTTTAATTAATTTTTATTGGTGTTCAATTTACCAACATACAGAAAAACACCCAGTGCTCATCCTGTCAAGTGTCCATCTCAGTGCCCGCCACCCATTCCCCTCCAATACCCGCCCTCCTCCCCTTCCACCACCTCTAGTTTGTTTCCCCGAGTTAGGAGTCTTTATGTTCTGTCTCCCTTCCTGATATTTCCCAACATTTCTTTTCCCTTCCTTTATATTCCCTTTCACTATTATTTATATTCCCCAAATGAATGAGAACATACACTGTTTGTCCTTCTCCGATTGACTTATTTCACTCAGCAAGAAAACAATTTTTAGTGAGATTCAGATGCTTGGCCAATATCATGTAGAAAAAAGTGGCACAAACTAATCTCAAACCAAGAAAAAGGTGAACAGAATGAACTAAGCTTCCCATATCATGCTTACAATGAGACAAGGGATAATTACTGAAAAATCCTTTAAGGTAGCCTTAGTAGACATCTCAAGAGAATTTCAGGGAGTTTCTGTTCATCCTGCACATGACTCAAAACTTCTGGAATGCAATATGTCAATATTTTGAGAAGTATTTTTTTTCTTTCAAGATTATAGGGATACTGGGAGACACCCTCTCGAAAGTACACTTAAAAGGTTTCAGCTAAGATAAGAAACTCCTTTACAAGAAATCTTGCTAAGAAAGTTCAATTTACTTGCAAAAGCACATCTATTTTCAAAACACTAACAATTAAGAGAAAAAAATCCCCAAGTACAGATGACAACAAATTATATATGCCTGTTTCATTAAACCAGTGGTTCCCAACCCTGGCTTTGGGTTAGAATGATTAGGGAGAAGCTTTTAAAAGTACCTAGATGTCCAAGACCTACCCAAAATATCTTGATTTTCCTGCACTAGTGAGAAGCCCAGTCTCCAAGGTGTGTGTGTGTGTGTTTTAAATTCCCCATGTGATTCTAATGTGCAGACAGGGTTGAGAACCACTGGGCTACATATTCATATTACACATTAAACAATAGTCATTAGATAACATTTCCGGGACTAGCTTATAATGTAACCATGACAGACCAAGTTGAAATAAATAATAAAGATAATGCCTTCGTGGATCTGTTAGGTAGTAATAACTGTAGTCTTAAAATAATCCTGTAGTTAAGTACATGATTCTCATCTCAAGGACATTTGAATTAGACAAATTTGGCAATGTTGGAAATCCAGAGACCAGTGTCTCACCACACACTATTAGCCTATCAGCCCTTCCTCCCCGGGTTAGTTGCTCATGGTTTAGACACACTCTTTTAAAAGAAGTATTCAATCACCTCTTTGCTTATTCACTCTGACTCTTCTCCCAGTAGTTCATCACTGGAAAGTCCAGAGGAGGAAGTTTAGCAATTCAAATGAGGAAATGTGGTTTAATTTTACAGTTCAGTGTCCTCAGAGCTCATGAAGAAAAAATGTAGATACGTGCATAAGTAAACCTATTTAAAAAAAGGACAGTACTCCAATACTAAAGATGTTGGTAAGTCACAGCTCATGTAAAATTAGAGCTGGTTTGTCAGATACTCTTGTCCATTTTAAGATCTTTGCCAAATACAAGAGATTTCACTTTATAGGAAGATGTTTGCCAAAAGTATAAATTTTGTTCCCAACTACTTTGAGACAAAAACCAGATAAAAATATTTCTTGTCTTCCAATGACCATACTAGGAAGAGTGCAGGTGGGGAGAGTGGTCTCACAGTCTTATACAAAAATTGGAATTAATTTCTAATATATAGATCAGGAGGTGCTAAAGTAGGATTATACCCATGACATATCTATTTGTAAATAATTTACATAAGTCCATGGCTCAACATTACCAGATATTATAATTCCTAAACTTATATAGTGAATATCATTATATGATTTACACCCATATTCTGAATAGAATGAAAAAAAGCAAGGATGGGGTGATGAGTTAAGAAGCAACAAAAAATATGAGAAGTAGAAAAGGAGGCTAGAAAGGTAGGAGGAGGGAAAGTGAAAAAGACAGTAGCAAGAGAATCCTGAAACAATGAAGAAAAACAACATGTCAATGCCAGGCCCCCACAATCGGCCAGTGGGGACGGTATACAGGAGGCAACAGAAAAACATTACTCTTGTATCAGTCACCTGATAAAATACATCGCTTCCCTAGTAAAGATGAATGATGACAGTTTTTGAAAGATGAAGCAATCTGGTGTATCATAGGTCCAAGAGTAATCAAAGCAGACAATACAGACCAGAAAATCTACATCCTTTCTGGTCTTAAGCACATATGACACTTAAACCTTAGACGATTTGCATACCACAGACTTTTTTCTTACTTTCTTGAAAGTGATACATTGCAATAGGAGATTAAGCACTGGATAAAGAATTAATATATAAAATCGATGGCATTGCTATATACCAATAACAGCTAGAACATGTGATGTTTTTAAGTGTGCCATTTATGGAAGCAACATAAAATAACAACAATCTAGAGATAAATCTAGCAAAAAGTGTGTAGGACTTTCATGGAAGAAGTTCTAAAACTTATTAAGAGTCATAAAGAGGATCTAAATAAATATTAAATTATACTTGATTCATAGTTGTAAGATTTAATATGGTAAAGATGCTGATTCTCCCAAAGTTGATGTCTAGATTCACTGCAATTCAAATCAAAATTCCAACAGACTTTTTGGTCAAATCTGATAGGCAGATTCCAAAATACATGTATGTGAGAGAGCAAAGGGTATAGGATAGCAGAGATGGTCCTGACGACTGACAAGGTGCACAGGCTTACTCTACCAGTTATTAAGACTTATCATAAAGACAGTTAAGATGCTTTCCTCTTAAGTTGACAAAAGGAACAAAATTAAGAACCCAAGAAAGGAGACCCACACATATGTGGAAACTTGATACGTGACAGAAATGGTTTTGCTGTCAATGAGAAGAGGTAGAGTTACCTGGTTAGCAATATGAGAACTATTAATACAGAAAACCAATACAATTTACAAAAGAATATTTTTGACACATGTAAGTTTATATATAACAATGAAACAAAACCATTTACCCACACCCAGCTTAAAAATAGAACAATATCAAGACTTTTGAAGGCTCTTGTGTCCCGTTTGATTACTAACTCATGTCACACACAAAAGGAAATTCCTGATGGAATAAAAAACAAAATGCAAAGAGCAAAACTTTTAGAAGTTAATTTGAAAATGTCTTCGTGACCTCTAAATAGGAGAGAATTGCTTAAAATATTCAAAAAAGCACAAACCAAAAAGGAAAAGACTCAGAAATTAGGCTACATTAAAATTAAAAACCCTCATTTATCAAAGGCACCCCATTACTAACTGAAAGAAACAGGGTGAGAGGAAATATTTGCAATATATACCATGAACAAAGGCTTAGGATCCAGAATAAAGAACTCTTAAAAACCAATATAAAAAACCACAATAGAAAAATGGACAGGATGAACAGACATCTCGTAAAAGGGGAAACTTGAAAGGTCGATAAATATAGAAAGATGCTAAACCTCAGACCACAATGCAGTAACATTTAGACTCACCCATTCAACAAAAATTTAAATGTGGAAATATCAAGAGTCTGTGAGGACACGGAGTACAAAAACACTTCTACACCACAAATGGGATTGTTAATAAGTACCACAGCTTTGGAAAACAATTGGGCACTACCCAGGAAAAGTGAAGATGTACATAACCTTTGACTCAGAAACTCCAGTTAGACATCCATCCTGGAGAAACGTGTACATGTGTCGACCAGGAGACATGCACCAGGAAGTAAGTGAAAGCACTGACTGTAATAGCAAACCCCAGAAACTTCCCAAATATCACCACTAGAAAAAGGATAAGCAAAGTTCAGAAGCACCCTGAGACACGTTAGTATCCAGGGTATTTACCAGGGAATGTTCAGTGAAATGGGATTAATACCTGTTGGAGGAAGTGGGCGAAGTCAAGAGGCAGTAACCTCGGGTAACGTTGGAATCCCCCATGGGAGAGTCTCTTGTACTGAAATGGGTTGTCAAAGTTGTTCTGTGTTGAGTCAAAATGGCCAGGCCTTTATACCCCACTTCAATCCCTAATTAAATGTGAGCCACACCCAAAATGTCCTGACACTGGGTGAGAAAGTCCTCTGTGGAGGCCATCCCTGAAGGGGCTAACAGATGAAATGTATCTACTGACCACCTGAGAGCACTTGGGATAAGCTCTTCCTTGAAAGGAAATCTAAGCAGTACATCTCCATGGTCACCATATTGTTGTATATTCACACAATGGAATACTACACATCAGTGAAAGTTAATGACCTACAGCAGTCAACGTGGATACTGAGAAGGAACAAAAGCAAAATAGAAAATAATATTCTTTCATTTAAAATTCACAAACAAGCAAGACCAAGTGGTATTTTGCACAGAGAGATATACATATAGGTTAAAACTACAAATAAGATCAAAGTTTAAATGGCTGTTACCACTGGGAGATGAAGGATAGAGAAATAGGATCAGATTGGGAGATGCAAAAGCCTTCAAAAGTCTTGATATTATTTTCTTAAGATTGACTGATTGGAGAGAATGTAGATGTGCACAAGTGGAGAGGGGCAGGGAGAGAGGAACTCAAGCAGACTCTACACGGAGTGTGGAGCCCAACTCAAAACTCCATCTTATGACCCTGAGATCATGATCTGAGCTGAAATCAAGAGTCGGACTCTCAACCAACTGAGCTACCCAGGCGCCCCTGATACTGTTCTATTTTTTTAAGATTTTATTTATTCATGAGAGACACAGAGTGAGAGAGAGAGAGCAAGGCAGAGACACAGGCAGAGAGAGAAGCAGGCTCCATGCAGGGAGCCTGACGTGGGACTCAATCCCGGAACCCCAGGATCACAACCTGGGCCGAAGGCGGTGCTAAACTGCTGAGCCACCCAGGCTGCCCACTTAAAGGTGGGTACACGATTTTGGTTTTTGTTTTTTATAGCTTACAGGTGTCAAAGTTTTCTTTGCTATATCATTTTAGTTTTTATTTTTATTAAAAATTTTTTTTAAAGATTTTATTTATTCATGAGAGACACACAGAGAGAGGCAGAGACACAGGCAGAGGGAGAAGCAGGTTCCCTGTAGGAGGCCCGATGTGGGACTCGATCCCGGGACCCTGGGATCACGACCTGAGCCAAAGGCAGATGCTCAACCTCTGAGACACCCAGATGCCCCATCATTTTAAATTTTAAAAGAAATATTTTTTCCATTTATTCCAGGATAGAGATCATTTTCCCAAAGTTCAACTCCGAACCAGAAGCATGTATAGTAACCAAATCTGGCCTCCTTACTCTTTAAACCCTGCTTGATTAAAATACTACCTCACAGGTGCTGAATTTCCAGGGCGAACTTAGCCCAGCTCCCTGGCTATTTTGCCAGGAATATGTCATACTTAGCATTACTTAGCATCGCTAAAAAATCTTCAATTGTGTCTGTTGATGTGAAAATATTAAGGCTTCAAATCTAGATAGCAAATGTGCAGAGAGGAGACATTACAATGGTATAATTACTCATAATTTACATTTGAAAAGCTGAGGCTTTGAATGGAAAATAATTTGCCAAATGTGTGGAGTCACAGCCATGCTAGACATAAAATAGAATCCCAGATTCCCCTGCCAGTGCTACCAATTATAGAAGAGGAATTAACCGTGTTCTTTTGAGCTACCACCCACTGGTGATCATCAGGAGGAACAATTCTCTTAGCCTGACAGGGCTAATCATCTTGCCAAGGTGCCCTGAAAAGAGCGAAATACTACCGAAATTAGAAAAAAGCTGGTATTTCTAGCAGGTTTATCTGCTGAGGACCTAAGTTCATCTGCTGTTTAGCGGAATGTCAACACACAAGCTTATGCTTCTTCACAGAGGAGTGAAATGCCCAGGAAGCTAAAGCCTAACTGGTTCACGTAGAACTTTTCAATCACAACATGTATTATTGAAATGTACGACTGTGGCATTTCACACTTCACCTAATTTTTCATTTGCAGACACCTGCCATTTAGCTCTATGACCTGAAGACTTGGCAGAAGGACTGTTTTGTGGTGGAAAGCAGACCAGTGTATTTTAAAAAGCTAAACCTTCAAAAACTCTTTAGTAGGGAGGCCCGGGTGGCTCAGCGGTTGGGCGTCTGCCTTCAGCTCAGGGCGTGACCCTGGGGTCCTGGGATCGAGTCCCGCGTCGGGCTCCCTGCATGGAGCCTGCTTCTCCCTCTGCCTGTGTCTCTGCCCACCGCCGCCCCACCCCCACCGCCGTGTCTCTTGAATAAATAAGTAAAATCTTAAAACCAAAAAACCTCTTTAGGAGACTTAAAATTTTTTCCCAAAAAAGCAAAACTTTATTAATTAGGACACTACAGCAAACCCAAGCCTTGAGCTACCAGGACTCCTTATTTGGAACCAATAACCAACATGCCAAGACACGCAACCCTACGAAGAGTTCTGCTAAAGCCATGGGATGGTGTGAAGGTAGAAGGCAGGCAGTGGAAACTTCCAGCAGAGTTCAAGGGCGAGGACTTGTAGCTCCGAGGGTAAACCCTTCCAAAACACAGCCTGGGGGGGGGGGGGGGGGGGGGGGGGGCTGCGGAGCTTAAGGAAAAGCGCAGGGGTGAGGCAGGGGGCGCACACACGTGGAGGTGAAGGCCTCCCAGGTGCGTGGCGCTGGGGTGGAGGGAAGCTCCGGGGCCCAGTTTAAGCCTTGAGAAGCATCATTATTTACAGCAAACTTCTCTAAAAGGAAAAAAAAAGATGCGCGCTATCAGAGTTCCCCGACTTTAAAGTTTCGATTAATGCTGGAAAAGTTCAAATGTCACTGTTCGCTCCCTCATCGAAGCCAAAAAGAAGGAACTCTGTGATAAAACCCAGCGCCCCCAGTGTGAAGGAGGTGCCCCAGTGACCCGAGGCCTCACGCCTGGCCCGCTGGAGGGGCGTCCCGGGGTGGGGGCATCCCGGGGTGAGGATGTCCCGGGGTGGGGGCGTCCCGGGGTGAGGATGTCCCGGGGTGGGGGCGTCCCGGGGTGAGGATGTCCCAGGGTGAGGGCGTCCCGGGGTGGGGGCGTCCCGGGGTGGGGGCGTCCCGGGGTGAGGATGTCCCGGGGTGGGGGCGTCCCGGGGTGAGGATGTCCCGGGGTGGGGGCGTCCCGGGGGTGGGGGCGTCCCGGGGTGAGGATGTCCTGGGGTGGGGGCGTCCCGGGGTGAGGATGTCCCAGGGTGAGGGCGTCCCGGGGTGGGGGCGTCCCGGGGTGGGGGCGTCCCGGGGTGAGGATGTCCCGGGGTGGGGGCGTCCCGGGGGTGGGGGCGTCCCGGGGTGAGGATGTCCCGGGGTGGGGGCGTCCCGGGGGTGGGGGCGTCCCGGGGTGGGGGCGTCCCGGGGTGAGGATGTCCCAGGGTGAGGGCGTCCCGGGGTGGGGGCGTCCCGGGGTGGGGGCGTCCCGGGGTGAGGATGTCCCGGGGTGGGGGCGTCCCGGGGTGAGGATGTCCCGGGGTGGGGGCGTCCCGGGGTGAGGATGTCCCGGGGTGAGGATGTCCCGGGGTGGGGGCGTCCCGGGGGTGGGGGCGTCCCGGGGTGAGGATGTCCCGGGGTGGGGGCGTCCCGGGGTGAGGATGTCCCAGGGTGAGGGCGTCCCGGGGTGGGGGCGTCCCGGGGTGAGGATGTCCCGGGGTGGGGGCGTCCCGGGGGTGGGGGCGTCCCGGGGTGAGGATGTCCCAGGGTGAGGGCGTCCCGGGGTGGGGGCGTCCCGGGGTGGGGGCGTCCCGGGGTGAGGATGTCCCGGGGTGGGGGCGTCCCGGGGGTGGGGGCGTCCCGGGGTGAGGATGTCCCGGGGTGGGGGCGTCCCGGGGTGAGGATGTCCCAGGGTGAGGGCGTCCCGGGGTGGGGGCGTCCCGGGGTGAGGATGTCCCAGGGTGGGGGCGTCCTGGGGTGAGAGTGTCCTGCTGGAGGGGCGTCCCGGGGTGGGGGCGTCCCGGGGTGAGGATGTCCCGGGCTGGGGGCGTCCCGGGGTGAGAGTGTCCTGCTGGAGGGGCGTCCCGGGGTGGGGGCGTCCCGGGGTGAGGATGTCCCGGGGTGGGGGCATCCCGGGGTGAGGATGTCCTGGGTGGGGGCGTCCCAGGGTGGGGGCGTCCCGGGTGAGGCGTGTCCCGGGGTTGGGGTGTCCTGGGGGGGATGTCCCGGGGGGTGCGTCCCGCTGGAGGGGCGTCCCGAGGTGGGGGCGGCCTCGACGGCTCTGCGGAGCGGCAGGCCCTAGGCGGCTCACGCCCGGGAGCAGCCCCCTGCCCCTCGCGCCTCACATCTGCAGGGGCGTGTCCCCCAAGTCACCGACGCTGTGCCCTCGGACACCCCTCACAACCGGGAGGACAGACGGCGCAGCTGTTGGGCATCTTGGGGGGGGGGGGTTGCCTGCTGGCCCCGAGCCACGCTGCGGGAGCCCCGCGGGGGCCGAGCCCCCAGGTGAGGAGCCGTCGCCGGCGGGGGCCCCGTCGCAGCTCCCGCACCCCCCCCCTGCCCTGGTGGTGACCCCGAGCGGCGACGCGGGCCCCGGGCTGGCGGCCTCGCTACCAGCAGCCGCGCGCCCCGGCCGGGCGCCCTCCGACGTCGGCCCGCCCCCCCCGCCCCCGCGCCCCCGCACCTGGGCCGCCGCCTCGGGCCCCCGAGGCCAACGACGCCGCCCGCCGCGCCCGCAGCCCCGGGAGCACGTCCTTCCGGAGGTCGAAGTCGCAGACCAGGCGCAGCGCCATCGCCCGACGCCGCCCGCCGAGGCGCAGCCCGCAACGCCGGCATGCCCGGCCCCCCGCACCCCCCCCCCCCCCCCGGCGGCCCGGCGCCCGCTCCGCCCCCCGCACCCCCCCCCGGCGGCCCGGCGCCCGCTCCGCCCCCCGCACCCCCCCCCCCCGGCGGCCCGGCGCCCGCTCCTCCCCCCGCACCCCCCCCCGGCGCCCGCTCCGCCCCCCGCACCCCCCCCCGGCGGCCCGGCGCCCGCTCCGCCCCCCGCACCCCCCCCCCGGCGGCCCGGCGCCCGCTCCTCCCCCCGCACCCCCCACCGGCGCCCGCTCCGCCCCCCGCACCCCCCCCCGGCGCCCGCTCCTCCCCCCGCGCCCTCCCCCCCGGCGCCCGCTCCGCCCCGCCCCGCCCCGCCCTCCTCCCGGGGAGCCCAGCGCCTTCTCGCCGCCCCGGGCCGCTCGCGCTGAGGCCGCCAACCCGCTGGGCGCGGGGCTGCGCTGCGTACGTGGGGCCGCCGGTTACTTGTTTCTTTTCTTTTCTTTTAACGCTCGGTCCCTCGGTCGGTGCGACCCGGCAGGAGAGCCCTGGGGGAGGCCGGGGCTCCGGGGCCGCGGGGGGGAGGGGGAGCCCGCGAGGACGGCTCCCCGGAGACCCAGCGGGCCCGTCCTGCCCAGGCAATGGGCGGGCCCTTCCCAGGGGCTCTCACGACGCGGAGCCCAGGACTCCCCCGGACGGTCGCCGGAGAACCCGGGGCCTAACCCGGGCCAGTCGGGCCGCCCGGCTGCCTCCCACCCCGCGCTCAGGGTGTGAGGATGGTCGCGCCCCCGGCCCCGCCACAGCCCGTCCGCCTGGAGCATCCACACCGCCTTGTTACTCTCCCTAAAACAAGAGACTGTCCCCATGTCGCTGCGATGAAGACCTCGAGTCACAGCTGGCCGCCCGAGGAGAAAGTGCCTGCGATTTAACTGACCTTTCCAGCCTCTGCGCCTACAGCCTCAGCTCCACCAGGCCTGACTTCGGATCCCTGTGATTCCACCCACCTTTCAAAAAATATCAATCAGTCAGTCAATCATCAGATCTTTCCGATCTGGATCCACAAAGCCTTCCCAGCCCTGAGCTCCTAGAGAGAGGCTGCCAGTTTGCTTCATCTGCAGGTGCTAGACTGCCTGGAGCCATGAATATTGAATCTTAGGTCTTGGCACATCCCGCTACAGGGGCACCTACCAGAGGACGGGAAAAGCACTCAGGTTATTGAAGACTGAGCTAACACAGTGATAGACCAAGGAAAGCCTTAGCACGTGTCTCAAAGTTAGGGTCTGAAAACTGCCTGGGAAGTTGTTTTATAATGCGGACTCCTAGGCTCTAGTCTTGACCTGGGCAAGGCCCAGAAATGAGCTTTTTAGCCAGAGCCTCGGGTGATTCTTTGGCTTGCTAGGGTTTGAAAACTATTCTAAATAAAGGTAAAAGAAACCATTGATTTTGCCCTAGAGACATGTTTCTCCTTTTGAGGTCGTGGGAGATTCCAGGTTGACCTCCATTACTCACTGCCCTAACTAAACCTAGGAAAATCCTCCTACCTGTAAAGTGCATAAAGATTCAGCAGAAATGTTTCATGAGGCTACTAATATTGCTCATGCACGGAAGGGAGGAAGTCATGGCCAGCTACTACAACAAATGTTTCAGTGTTTCATACCAAGTGAGGCTTGTTGCCTTTGTCATGAAGTCTTTACTGGCCTATTTTAAAAATCAGTAGGTTTCTGGGTTGTTGTTGTTGGTTTTTTTTTTTTTTTCATAGTTAACCTGTTTTTGCCAAGCAAGACTTACAGAGTCCTCATAGACAGTCCTCATCAAGCTGTGATTATACAAAAATTCTCTCCAAAATTAAGTAAGAAGGAACATAGAGAACATGATAACCAAGGCAGAGAACCAGAAAGATGATGCACAAAGCATGAAGGTAGTACATGAATGGCTGAACTTTCAAGATCACTCACTAAGGAGAAGACTGGTGAATGGTGACTTACTGGCTTAAAATTTGTGAAGGGTTAATAGAAGAAGAGTGCTGGTGGATTATCCTTTTAAAAAAAAAAGTTATTTATTTATTTATTTATTTATTTATTTATTTGAGACACAGAGAGAAAGAGGCAGAGACACAGGCAGAGGAAGAAGCAGGCTCCACGCAGGGAGCCTGATGCGGAACTCAATCCCGGGTCTCCAGGATCTCTCCCTGGGCTGAAGGCAAGTGCTCAACCGCTGAGCCACCCAGGAGTCCCTGGTGGATTATCCTTAAACTCCAGAGAAGACAGGAGACAGTCATATCTTCTTTATTTAAGAGGCTGCTTCACTGATGGATGTGTTAACTTGATTGTGGTAATCATTTCAAAATGTAAATGAAATCAGGTTGTACACTTGAAATATATATCATTTTCATTTGTCATTTATACCTTAATAAAGCTGGAAACGAGAAAGCTGCCTCACAGAATCATTAAGCCATGGAATTGGTTTTGGGGTAAAGAAGAAATATTTCTGCTTCTTGGGGATTTTAGAAATAAACCATTGTCTTCCTTAAAATTGGAGCACAGCACAGAACTGGAGACTTAGGGGTGCGTGGGTGACTCAACCGGTTAAGCATATGCTTTTGGCTCAGGTCATGATCCCAGAGTCACAGATCTAGCCCTGCCTTGGGCTCCCTGTTCAGTGAGGAGTCTGCTTCTCCCTCTGCCCCTCTCCCTGCTCCTGCTCCCTCTCTTACGCTCTCAAATAAATAAAATTTTAAAAAAAGAATTGGAGACTTAAAGATCTTGTAACAATCAGGGCCTTTATTTTATAGATGAGGAAACTTGATGCTTGAAAATGTGAAATGAATGTCTGGTCTAAAGCGGCAAAGCTCGTTAAGTACAAAGTTGGGCTCTGAACAAGTCTTCTGCTACTGGTGGTTGCATTAATTATGTCCAATGAACGGAATTAGAGTACTCTTAACTTACAGCCTGTGCATTTCTAGTTACCCCAAACCCCACACCCTGATTGGAGTGGATTGCTGAGACCACAGTGAGATATTACAGAGCTTGGATCATATGCCTTTTCACGATAGCTTTGGCTCTTTGTAATTTCATCTGGAATTTTAGAGTTGAAGGAAACTAAAGGAATTGGAAATATGAGTTGTGAATCCCTTGTAAATGAGAATAGTTTCTTGAACAGAAATGTTATAAGGAAAAGTTCTACTCTACTCTCCCAACCGAGACAGAGCTTGCTCTACAATTTGATTTTGAAGGAATTAGAAAATGGTCTATTTAAAAAATCACATCCCAAAGTATAAAACTGCAAGGTATCTAAGGAAAGGATTAAAGAGACCAGGTTTGGGACTCACCTTCAGTGGAGCAGTAAATGTGCTAAAAGAATGTTTTCATTAATAAAGTCATATGTGTTGAAATTAAGTAAAAGTATGTCAATTAAAAAACCAAACCTTGAATTTTGGAGAGTAACCCTTTGATTTATGAGAATTTTTTCATGAAAATTAATAGAAGTCACCAAAATACCCATTAGAATCTAAATGGAAATAATTACTCTGCACTTCACAGGAAATAATCATCTAAGTTTTGTAACTAAGATGCTACAGCACTTACAACAAGGCAGCTTCATATGTAGATATTGAGAAGGCTGCCTCCCCATAGTAATTTTTATTTTTATTTTTTTAAGATTTTATGTATTTATTTGAGAGAAAGTGTGAATGGGAGAAAGAATCTGAAGCAGACTCTGCACTGAATGCAGAGCCCAATGTGGGGCTCCATCCCATGACCCCAAAACCAAGAGTCAGATGATTAATCGGCTGAGCCACTTAAGTCCCCCATAGTAATTTATTTTTAATAGAAATATTTAATATATAAGTAAATAAATATTTAAAGTGGTAATCATTTGCCTCCCTAAAATCCATTTGCCCTCAGTCAAGTGGTAACATTTCCTCTGGCCAGTGATTGATTTAGGAATGGGCATGTGCATTGGTCACAATTAGGTTCACCAAAGATTAATGAAAACCCAAATTAAAAAGTGAATTAAACATGTAAGCTTTTCTCTTCTTGCATAACTAGTGGTGGACCATCCATTACTTGTAATGGGAAGTCCCAAAGTCATCAAGGACCCGGGCTTCTTTGAGATTTTTATTTCACCAGCTCCTTGAGTATATCCATATCCTCATGATCTAAGATGACCATGAAAGCTTCAACCATTTTGCTTGCTTTCCAGAAATCAGAATGGAAGAGCAGTAAGAGAAGATGCTGCATCCCTTTCAAAAAGGATACTTCCCAGGAGTTCTACATAACATTTTTACTTACATTTAGTTGACTAGAACTTAGTCATATGGCCAAATATAGATGCAAGGGAAGCAGGGAAATAGTCTTTTAGCTGGCTAGCCATATGTCCAGATAAAATCAGAACAATATTGCTAAAGAAAACAGAGAATGGATATTCAGAAGTAACTAGAGTTCTCTGTCATGGGCCTGAAACCTAATCCTGGACAATGGGCGGTCAGGAAGCCTCTGCTGTGTTATTTCTGGGAAAGATTTATCTATTCTTAAAGATGAGACATGAGAAAAGGAGGTCCTTTTTCGGCCTTTATATATTTGAAGGCCTGGATATGATTCCTGGAACTTCACCAGTTTTGCTCCAGTCTGAAGATGGGAGTCCACAGATGGGCTTGGGCAGAGGCCAGAGAATTGCACAGAAAGGGAGCCCTGGCATGTCAGTCTTGGCACCAGACCTACCTTTGGCCTTTTTGATATGAAAGATCACAAACTTCCTATTGTCTACAAGTTTTGAGTGAGCCTTTTATTTTACTTGCAGCCAAGGGTCTCAATTTTAAAGGACCATTGTGTTAAAAATTTTGGTAGCCTCCCCTAAAGAGTGCTATTTTATTTATTTATTTATTTATTATTTATTTATTTATTTATTTATTTATTTATTTATTTATACATTGTTCCATATTTTTGTTTTGTTCTCATTAATATAAAATGAAATAATGTTTCGGGGATAGGCTTGGAGGGAAAAAAAAGCCCAGATAAGCAAAAAGAGTTCCAGAACCCTAATAAAACTTAAGAACTTCTGGATCTGATCCCACTTGAATCTCATTCCATCAGCCACACTTTTCAATTACATAAGCCAACAAATTTCCTTTACTATGTAAGCCAGTTCGAATTGGATTTTCAGTTACTTCTGCTAATAGCAACCCAAATTGAGGATTCTCAAACTTCAGTAACCATCCGATTCACCTGAGGATCTTGTTGAACTGTAGACTCTGATTCAGCAGGCTGGGGTCTACCTTTTAACAAGCCCCCAGATGATGCTGCCACTGCCGGTCCATAGTGACACCATGAACTGCAAAGCTTTATTACCTATTGCAAGGATCTTCCCACCCATGTATTCCTCCCTTACTTTCACTCCAAAGAGGGCCAGGCGAGGATAGGCTGGGCTGGGTTGGTTGTAGAGACACCCCAGACACTCCCCAGAGTCTGGAGACAAGTCTAACATGAGGGTGAGTCCTGACTCCACAGGTTAGAACCAAGCCATGGGCCACCACTTCTAGTAGCAGACCACAGAAAGTCAGGAACCGAAGGAAGCACCATTTTAGATGAAAGGAAAAGGCTAATAGCCCAGGACTTCTAGAAAACAGAGCCTGGCAAAAATTAAAGTGCCGACACTTTATAGGAGAAATGCAGACACAAGGTGAAGCAAGAGGAGAGGAAGCAAGGCAGTGAATCAGAGTCTACATTTTAACAGATCCCTGGATGATTCACGTGTACAAAAAAGTTTGAGAAGTACTATTCTAGCTTTAAAACAAAGAGTTTTCTTCCTTCCTTCCTTCCTTCCTACCTTCCTTCCTACCTTTCTTTCTTTCTTTTTTTCTTTCTTTTCTTTTCTTTCTTTCTTTCTGATTTTATTTGACAGAGAAGGTTAAGCGGCAGAGGGAGAGGGAGAGGCAGGCTCCCTGTGGGGCAGGGAGCCCTACAGGAGCTCAATCCCAGGATCCCAGGATCCCGGGCTTCATGACCTGAGCCGAAGGCAGAGGCTTAATCGACTAAGCACCCAGGCACCTGAGTTGTCTTCTTTCTTTTTCTGCTTGTCTGTGACTGAGTTATTGAGGTTCAAGCCTGTGTGGTTAGGTGCAGAGCAGAGGCCTCACTCCAAGCTGCAGGAGTAGAGGAGTCCTGGGAAGGTATCTATTCTGTACACATCACAACACAGTGATTCTAACACAACAGATGGGCATCTGAAGTCAACATCTTCTTTACCTCTGTTCAGATTGTTTCAGTGTTTTACTTAATGTGACTCTAGTAATTGTATTCGAATTCTACACAATAGGAGATGGAAAAACATGACATCTTTTTAGAGAATTTTTAAAAATATGTTCAAGGTGGATAATCCCTATGTTCCTAAATCACCAATTCCAAGTTCCATTCTGTTATGATGAAGATGTTTTTATAGTCATTTTTTAGTATTTTTAAATTCTGTCCTAAAAATGAAAATGAAGCACATTAACATCCTACACACTTTCTTCATCTAAGAAAGGAATCATACTTAGATATGTTTAAAAATAGAAGATATAGTTCCATTTCTTACCAGTTACAAATGGAATTCGTTTTTTAAGATTTTATTTATTTATTTATTTATGAGGCAGAAAAAGAGAGAGAGAGAGAGAGAGAGGCAGAGACACAAGCAGAGGGAGAAGCAGGCTCCATGCAGGGAGCCTGACATGGGACTCGATCCCGGGACCCCAGGATCATATCCTGGGTCGAAGGTAGACGGTCAACCGCTGAGCCACCCAGGTGTCCCTACAAATCGAATTCTAAAGACTATCTCAACTGCTAACAATAGTTATCTCTGAGAAATATAACTACATGAAACGTTTTTTAAGCCTTTAATGCTTTGATTTTGAAAATAACTTTAATTTTAAAAAATATTTATCTTCACTCTGATTTTATTTTATTTTTTTTAAAGATTTTATTCATTTTTTCACAAGAGACACAGAGGGAGAGAGAGAGGCAGAGACACAGGTAGAGGGAGGAGAAGTAGGCCCGACGCAGGGAGCCCGATGCAGGACTCAATCCTGGGACTCCGTCATCACGCCCTGAGTGAAAGGCAGACGTCCAACCACTGAGCCACCCAGGCATCCCTTTGCTCTGATTTAATAATAAAATTACTGTTCAAGCCTTAAGGGACCATGCTTCTGACAATTTGTGCCAATTTTTGCCCCATATAACAACATTATAGATTGTTTTTACATGTTTTTATAGGAAGCTGACACTGTATGTAGCAGTGATTGATAGAATAACTGTTTCAATCTGCTTACTTATTTCCAATGTTAGTATGAGAGCACTCTCCCGTCATTTGCTGAAAAGAAAACTGACATGGATCTTTTAGGGCAATGTTCTAAAGAATAAGAGCCTTATGATTTGGAGGGAAATGGAGGATTGACATTTAATAAGATGGACTAGACAACAGTCTGAATCCATTTGGAAGGAATTATATCCGAGTTAATCATGGAATAGGGAAGTTTTGGGGTGAAACAGTCAGAAAGGCTGCTGAACATTTCTGGCAGCAAGAATGCTTCACAAAGTTCCTGTGAAAGTTTACTGAGAAGTAAATTTTATTATTAACTGTGTGGGATTACTGTATCCCAAATAGGAAGAACAATGGATATACAAAATACGAAAAGATCATCATCCACATAATATGTAATCATGTGAAAGCTGGGCTGTAACACATGGATTTTCGTATTACTTGTAATGACTGGGAAAAAAATTTTGTTATATTCTATGTCAGAAAGCACTCCATTTCTAAGTGTCTTCTTAGATTCTTCTCTTTGTATTTAAACCATATCTTATTAACAAAAACAATCTGCCGACTTGTGATATGTCTATTTATTTATTTAAAGATTTTATTTATTTATTCATGAGAGACATAGAGAGAGAGGGAGAAGCAGGCTCCCTGGACCCCAGGATCACGCTCTGAGCTGAAGGCAGACAGACGCTCAACCGTTGAGCCTCCCAGGTGCCCCAACTTGTGATATATTTAAACATAAATGTTGTTCTTTCCCCTTCCTTATTTTCCCTCTCTTTTTTGCCCCGTATTCCCTATATTCTCTCTCCCCTGCCCCAGCCCCATTATCCCCTTTCCCCTTCTGTCCCTAAAAAATTACATTCTAAAACCATCAGATGGGGCAAAGAAAGGTAAGCATCTGCACAGGTGGGGTTGAGCACAGGGTATTGGCCAAAATTTGGATTTCAGAGCCCAAGCAGAGTGAAGAGGGTTTGCATGTGTTGGGAGGAATGACCCAGTATGAGGTATCAGAATCCAGTCGGATATAAACTGCATACATCCATGTGGGTGTGAGAGGGGTGTGGGGGGGCCAACATGAGGTGTCAGATTTCAAGTGGCTTGGGAGGGCATCTGCACAAAGGGTGGAAATGGCAGCTGAGATGACAGTATGTCTACTTACAGGAGGATTGGTCAGTTAAGTAAACATATTAAGAATAATATAAATCATGTTTCTCACTATCAGGCAAGGGAGTCACAAGAAAAGAGGGGGAAGCAAAAATAATCTCTGTAGTACTGAATTGGAATTAGAGGTACTAGTGTAAACTTATTGTTTCCATTAGATAGAGAGATGATGATAGACAGACAGACATCTATATTCCCTAGTTCGGCACTGAAAGCCTGGGAACAACAATACCTCTGATATCAATCAACATACCTGGCACAAGGAAAGAACGAAATGAGCCTAAAACATCTCATAGTTCCAGAAAGTATTGTGAAGTATGATGAAGACATGTCAGGACACAGGAGCCAGTGTGTAGGGGATCCCAAATGGCCAAGTCTGGGATCATCTGAGTATCAAAATAAACAATTACAATGAAAGATTATGAACTGTTAAAGTGAGTCATATTAAAATTTAACAGTTTATTTGAACAAAAATCCATTGGAAACCGGGCAGCACCAAACTGGAAATGGTTAGAAGTGCTTTGCTAAAGAAAAATTTTTATAGAGGAAAGGTAGAAGCAAAATAAGGAAATTATTGATTGGCTGTAACTTAAAGCTTGGTTGACTGTGATTGGTTGTCTTTAGGTTTTGATTTCAAAATTTTGAGGCAGGGGCACCTGGGTGGCTCAGTGGCTGAGCGTCCACCTTTGGCTCAGGTCATGATCCTGGGGTCCTGGGATCAAGTCCCACATCAGGCTCCTCGCAGGGAGCCTGTGTCTCCTTCTGCCTGCATCTCTGCCTCTCTGTGTTTGTCTCTCATGAATAAATAAATAAAATCTTTAAAAACAAAAACAAAAATGTTGAGGCATTTATAGGCTTAGATGTTTCTTTGCTTACATAGGCCACCATGACATTAGAGCCACTTCAGTCGAATGGCCTCCTTGTTTAATTAACTTAGCAACCCTGTTAAATAAAACAGAAAACCACAGTAATACGTGCACATACACACACCATATATATTTGGGGGGGGGGGTGGAGCTTGATGTGGATCTAGATAATTTCTAAGTACTACCTCCACAGAATCCTTATTATGCCTGGTATACATGCCCCAGATCAAGGGATCAAAGGAAACTACATCAGTAATGGGATAAATGGAAATTATAGGATATAATCACTTCCAAAAATGATAATATTAACCTAATCACGAGGAAATATCAAGCAAACACAAGTGAAGAATATTCTACAAAAGGACTGTTATCTTTGAAAGTGTCAAGGTCATGACAGCCACTGAAAGACAAACTGTTTCAGACAGGAGACTAAAGAAAACATGACAGCTAAATGCTCCACATGATCATGACCTGGATACTTTTGCTATAAAAATTCATTATTGGGTCAACTGAATAAACTTGAATGGGCCTGAGGATTAGATGGTAGTGATGTTTTTAGGTTAATTTCCTGATTTTGGTTATTGTTATGTAAGAGAATGTTCTCATTTGTAGAAAATATATACTAAAGTTTTGGGGGGAAATGGGACATCAGATCAGCAGTTACTCTCAAATGGTTCAGAAAAAAAGTTATTTATATGATACTCCCACTTTTTCTGTAAATTTATGATTGTTTCGAGATGAAAATATTTCTAAAAACAAAAATGTTTTCAGAATGACTGATATTTCAGAAGCTTCATAAACTATTTTTTCCCCATAGAAAGAGCTATTATTTTTGAGTTAAGAGAAAACTTTAAACAGTGACATGGGTGGGCTGAATTTAAAACACTGAATTATCAGGGGCTCCTGGGGTGGCTCAGTGGGTTAAGTGGCTGCCTTTGGCTCAGGTCATGATCCCAGGATAGAGCCCCAGGATCCTATTGGCTCCCTGCTCAGTGGGGAGTCTGCTTCTCCCTCTGCCCCTCCTCCTGCTGTGCTCTCTGTCTCTCTCTCTCTAATAAATAAATATAATCTTTAAACAAATAAAATAAAACATAGAAATATCAGAAGATTTAAAGGCTTTAAATTAGATTGCCTTTAAAGAAACGCAAAGAAAGTTATTGAACTTATTTACCTTGTGCTTTAAGAAGTTCTCCCAAACTGCCTGAAAATAAGCCACAGTCAAATAAAAGCAGAAGCATGATGGAAAATTGTATTTTTTCACCTCCGAAATGACTTTTTTCCCTAATAGGAATCTTCCATTAACTGGCCCCAGGAAAAAAAAATTACTAAAATTAAACATTTTTTTTTCCTGAGCAATCATATGACTTTATTTCATAGGGAAATTGATTTAAAAATTAAATAACACCTACTACAGAAAAACATTCATTAAAAAAGGTACATTTTTAAATGGCACTCAGCCATTTAAAAAGAAACATAACAGATACTGGTGTGGGTAGCAGATTTTTAATGTCCAACTGCCATGTGTTTTGTATGTGGATTTTTTTTTTTCTTTCAGATTTCTGAACACAGGGGAAGGCATGAGAGAGCATATCTGGAGCAATTCATTAAAATCTTGGCAGCCTGGCCCTGGGCTCCCGCTTTCCCTTCGAGCTGCCTCTGGCTGAAGCTGGTGGCCCTCCCAGCAATTCCCTGCACAGAAGACCTATTGTCACCGCCTCCGGAGGGGTAATTCCTGGAGGAAGCACACCAGCCAAGCTAGGTCCCCAATAAACAGGAACTACGTAAATAAATTACCGTCTCGAAAGCAGAGGGTTAAGTCCATACTTTGCAATGCTCCTAGGAAAATACATTCGATTGAAATGAAATATTTAGTTGTAAGATGTGATGCTCCAGTGCAGAAGATTCTGGTGTCCCTCCAGGGAGTGTCAGGGTTTTTTTGGAGGGGACACGACAGGCTGTCTTCAGCTGTTGAATCACATGAACCTCTTTTCTTAGCCAAGACTGTACCCTGAAAATATGTTGCAGGTAATCTAAAATAAAAGGTGTTTCTCCTTGCTAAGAATTGGATTTTCTGCATTTTTCACCTGTTGGCAGTTCTGAATTTTTTTCCCAGCTGCTCTACCCTGCACTTGGCTTTGGTTATTAGGGCTGGGAATTTCCTGATTCCAGGGTTGCAACGGCAGCCTGTTCACTCCCTCCAGCTTCCTCCCAGTGGCCCTATCTCTTTGGTGTCTTTGTTCTCAGCACAAAATAGTCCCTGCAAGCATTGATCAAAGTTCTATGAATACACACTGACTCATTAGCTACTTAAAGATCTTCCTGAAGTAGCTTCTTTTCAAATTTCAGTGGTGGTTTATTTATCTTATCATGAATCACAATATACAAAGGGAACATGATTTGAGCTGAAGTATTAAAAATCCACATCATAGAAAATCTTTTTGAAAAAGATTTTACTAAAAAAAAAAAAAAGAAAAAGAAAAAGATTTTACTGTGCCAAAAAAAGAGACCTCTGAATCTTTCTCTGGGTGCATGCAAATAAATCAGACTACTTCAGAGAAATCAAAACTAGCCCGGTGCATGAAAAAAGAGGATCCAAGCAGTTAATAGCCAAAATGACAGGACATTTGGAGGTGATGTTTTTAAAGTTACATTGAGGATTCCATTAATGTTCCCCTTTCTGTTCATTTAACTTTTGGAAATATATTTAGTTTAAGCCATCTTCGTTCTCAAAAATCCATGATATTTACGTTATTTAATTTTATTTTTTAAAGATTTTATTTATTTATTCATGAGACACACACACACACACACACACACACACACACACACAGAGGCAGAGACACAACACAGGCAGAAGGAGAAGCAGGCTCCACGCAGGGAGCCTGACGTGGGACTTGATCCCAGGTCTCCAGGATCACACCCTGGGCCGAAGGTGATGCTAAACCACTGAGCCACCCAGGGATTCCCCTATTTACATTATTTTAATTAAGCCTGGTCTCTGAGACTGCTGAAAAAGAAAATGGGAGACAAGTCAGAACCAGCAGGAAAGACCTATCTCTCTCTTGCACAAAATCACAATACCATCAGAATGTTTAGCACTTATGGCAGCTTGAAGCCTGTAATGTGTCATCTTTCTCTCTAGCTTTCCAAATATCCATCTAATCTGTGTCCACCCTTGGGAGCAATTTCCTATGTTGGTATCCTTTGACAGTATCAAATCCTCCTTGCTTAAGAAAAACCCAATATCTACACCAGGTTGGCCAAATGCTGAAGGGAATCTCAAGAGAGTAAAGAATGTCAGGTATTAAAGCAAACAAACTAGCAAAGCAATAGGGTGATGCACTCAGTACTTGCCTTATAGTTAAGAAGTCTGAATTCTTGGGGTGCCTGGCTGGCTCAGTCTTTTGAGCGTTTGGACTCTTGATCTGGGGGTTGTGAGTTCAAATCCTACACAGGGTGAAGAGCTTACTTTTTAAAAAAGGGTGGGGCACCTAGATGGCTCAGTTATTTGTCTGCCTTCCACTCGGGTCATGATCTTGGGGTCCTGGGATTGGCCTGCATGGGTTCTGTGCTGTGGGGAGTCTGCTTCTCCTTCTTCTGTCCCTCCACCCTGCTGGTACGGGAGCTCGCATGCTCTCTCTCAAGTAAGTGAATAAAATCTTGGAGGGGAAAAGCCTGGATTTTGTCACAGTCCTGGCATCAGATAGTTCAAGCACTTTGGGCAAGCCACTCAAACTTTCTGGACTTGGTTTCCTTGGACTATGATCTTTGAAGTCTCTGTTAGGTATAAAGGAGTATACCTAAAAGAGGTAGATTTTGGTATATCTTATTGCCAGTATAGTTAAGAATATGATTCTTAGCTACACTTAGTTCTTAACTGTAAGATTCTTAACTATACTGGCAATAAGATAACCCAAAAAGATCTCCACTCACCAATCCATCACCAAGTTCATATGTCAAGAGAGGCTCGGAGTTCTTTCCAATTGTGGACATTGACCACACTGCTGCTATAGACATTGGGGTGAGGGGCCCCTTTGGATCACAAGGCTTACATCCTTTCCATAAATACCTAGTAGTGTAATTGCTGGGTTGTAGGGTAGCTCTATACTTAACTTCTTGAGGAACCTCCACACTCTTCCAGAGCGGCTGCACCAGTCTGCATTCCCACCTACAGTGCAAGAGGGTTCCCCTTGCTCTGCATCCTCGCCAACATCTGTTGTTTCCTGACTTGTTAATTTTAGCCGTTCTGACTGGTGTCAGCAGCAATGTCCACGACAGCCAAACTATGGAAAGAGCTCAGATGTACATCAACAGATAAATGGATAAACAAGGTGTGACACACACACACACACACACACACACACACACACACACAGGAATATTACTCAGCCATCAAAAAGGATGAAATCTTACATTTACAATGATGTGGCTGGAACTGGAGGGTATTATGTAAAGTGAAATAAGTCAATCAGAGAAGGACCATTATATGGTTTCACTCATATGTGGAATTTAAGAAACAAAACAGAGGACCATAGGGGAAGGGAAGGGAAAATAAAATAAGATTTAATCAGAGAGGTAGACTAACCATAAGAGACTCTTAACTACAGGAAACAAACTGAGGGTTGCTGAAGGGGACGGGGGTCGCGGGATGGGGTAACTGGGTGATGGGCATTTAGGAGGGAACTTGATGGAATGAGCATTGGGTGTTACATGCAATGGATCAAATACTGAACTCTACCTCTGAAACTAACGATACCCTGTATGTTAACTAATTGAATTTAAATAAAATAAGTTAAAAAAGAGAGAGGCTTAGGAGAAAAATTGTGCTAGTAAGCAAACACTAAAATTTTAACAAAGATATCCTAAATAGCAGGATAAAACACACTGCACAAAGAAAACTGTGGAAATGGAATTAAAGATTAAGGAATATTAAGGAGTCTTTAAAAACAGCAGTTTACTTCTACCCCTCAGACCCCTAAAAAAGCAAACTGTAGGTTTATCCACAGACCACTGGATAAACGCCTGACTATACTTTGGGGGTAATTAAATGCTTCTAGTTAATCTAAGATACAAGCAACATTGCTAATACTTGCTTTAAAATATGTTCGTCAAGGGGCACCTGGGTGGCTCAGCCAGTTAAGTGTCTGCCTTTGGCTCAGGTCATGATCTCAGGGTCCTGGGATCAAGCCCCACATTGGGCTCCCTGCTCAGTGGGGAGCCTGCTTCTCCCCTCTCCCTTCCCCTGATTGTGCTTTCTCATGCTATCAAACAAATCTTTAAAAAAAAAAAAATTAAATGCCTTAGTCAAGGTTTCTTTCAGTGTTAGGAAAATCCTATCTCCTTGCATATGGATTATATGGATTCCAGATAAACCTTCCCTTCTGTCTCCTATCCTTTGGTTAGTAATCTTTCAGTGCATACAGCTGAATAATCATCTTGCAAAAAAATTTGTATGGGAAAAAGACCCAGATGTCAAGGTTGGCTGAGTCCACTCAGCTTCCTCTTTCTCTTTCATTATATTTACATAATAATTTTAAGCCACAGGTGAACTCTGATGTTGCAAAGATCCAAAGGTTCAAAAGGGAAGGTTTCTTGCAGGGAATACTGACACCAAGCATGATCGGTCCCTAAATCCGACTGCTGAGACTGTGTACAGAGGGCTGATATGCTCTGTGCACCTCGGGAAGTGGGGACATGGGGGTGCAGTCCTCTTCACCAAGGACTAGGGTAGGGGCGGCCTGGCCTTTCTATTGGGAGTTGGGTCACCAACAGTGGAAATTGGAAGGTACATCAGAGTTACGTCCTGTTTAAGTGAAAGACAAGTTCTGTCTCCAGGAACTGCTTTCAAAAATATTAAAATTAAATAACCAGAAGGAAGTGAAGTTGGATATATTGTATAGCTCTGGCTGGTGAAGACGCAACTTGCCCGTGGAATCAGAACATGGCAGGTTAGTGGGTGAGGTGGAGACTGGCCTGGGGCCTCCCTCTCTACACCATCTCTAGCATGGATCTCACCTTCACTGTTTCAGCTCTCCCAAAATTCACAGGAGAGCGTGCCACACACAAAGGGAGGTCTACAGGCAAAGGGCGAAAGAGCTGTGGAGCAGGAATGTAGAGGCGAGAGATGGTAACAGTGGGGACCGAATCTTTTTGAGGCCCTCTTGTCCTTATGCCCTCCCTCTGAGGTCCCTCCCCCAGCTCTGTAAGCGAATGTCATGAGAGCAATAGAGAACAGCTTTGTTTTCATGGCACAGTATTAACCACAAATTGGAATCTCTTCCATTTGAGCATTTTATCTGGAATGAGATCTGACTCCCAGAGAAAAGTGATTCTTCTCCCAAAATGTGAGTCCTGAGCTGGCACCGAGGTGCACCCCCTGAGGAGTCAGAGGGAGGAGCTCTCTGTGAGCAGCGACTACCCCATACTGCCCACAGGGTGCCCAGCCCAGTCTCCACCTCATCATTACCCTGTGAAATTCCAGCTCTAAAAGACACCTTTCATAGTATGGGAATCTCCTGGAGGGCTTGTTAAAACATGGATTGCTGGGCTCCAGCCCCAAAGTTTCTGATTTTAATTTCTAACAAGCTCTGGGGTGATGCTGACGTCGCTGGTCTAGGAAAGCACACTTGAGAACCAGGATTCCCACACATAGCAGGCAGGCATTTAACAACCATTTGTTGTTCATTTTCATAATTTGAGGTCAGGGTTGAGTGCTGTGGAACAGAAAAAACAGGAATCGCTTCATTTGGATTTGGGGATTTGTATTTATTTGTTGTACCTTTCCTCACTCTCTTTCCCACGCTGTTGATGCAATTTTAGCACTGTTAATGCAATGTTAGCAACTTTCAGGAAACAGCTGTTGCTCACCTCCTTGAAAGACAATGAAAATTTAATAATAGGTAAAATGATATTTTGGAAGAAACTAGTGTTTCCTATATATCTGTGATAGCCATGCCTCTTACATAATTGACAGTTGGCAGTTTTAGGGTTATGTCAATTGACTTTTTAAAAAAAAATTAAAGTATATGTGTCAGTTGACTTCTGACTTTCTTTCGAATCCTTAGGAAAACCTATCATTTAAAAAGATCTAGGTGAATTAAGAGCATACTCTTTGTGATGAGCACTGAATACTGTATAGAATTGTTGAATCACTATATATCTACCTGAAACTAATATGACTGTCTGTTAATTATATTAAAATTAAAATTAAAATATGTCCAGGTGATTTTCTAAGACTTACACAGGAACTTTTTAAAAAGATTTTATTGATTTATTCATTAGAGACACACAAAGAGAGACATAGTGAGAAGGAGAAGCAGTATCCCTGCGGAGAGCCCGATGTGGTACTCTATCCTAGGACCCCAGGATCATGACCTGAGCCAAAGGCAGATGCTCAACCACTGAGCCACCCAGGCGTCCCTAAACAGGAACTTTTAAAATAGGAGGCAGCCCAGGTGGCTCAGCGGTTTAGCGTCGCCTTCAGCCCAGTGCATGATCCTGGAGTCCCAGGATCTAGTCCCAGGTTGGGCTCCCTGCATGGAGCCTGCTTCTCCCTCTGCCTGTATCTGTTCCTCTCTCTCTCTCTCTCTCTCTCTCTCTCTCTGTCTTTCACTAATAAATAAATAAAATCTTTTAAAAAAATAAAATAAAATAGGAAACAGAAATAAGCATTTCTGACCTGAAGAAATCTTTCTGATTCAGATGGTCATTTTTTATTGTTAGCCAGAAAAATATTAGAGTCTGTACAGTGTAGCTGAGGATTACTATTTCCTTCATGTCATTTCTTTGGCTCATTTCTTTAAGCATCAAGCCTGAATACAATGAGTTAAAAGAAAATGGATTATTTAAAATCCACCTTTGTGGCTGGTCATCTGTTCTCTAAACTCCCACCTCTTAGACATATATACTTTGGGAAAATTCATAGAGCATGAAGAGCCAACTTTTATGTAATGAGGGTGAATATTACATATTCATCTCTACATTGATGAATGAAATTACTTCCTACTTGTCAGGACCACTGCAGTGACAATCTATTTTCTTGTAATTATACTTTTCCATGCTCCAAAAACTTTATAGACTTTTTAAATGAATCTCCGTAACGTCCCTCTGGAGGCAAATGAGAAACAGGTGTAATTATCCCCTTTTCACAGATGGACAGGCAGACACAAAGGAAGGGACTCAAATCCAGCCGGCAAGGAAATCCAGCTAAGGGCCCAAATAATTTTAATACAGTTTGCTTCTCCTATCAATGCCATTACCCTTTGATTCCTGAAAATGTGTTGTGGGAAACTCTAAAGGCTTCCTTTCTCCATTCTTCAGTGATGTCCCAAACTCTGTGGTGACAGCTGAAGAGAGGAAAGGACGAGAGTGGTAAACACAGGCAGCACCAGTGTGACGCTATGAAACCAGAATGTAATCTTCCTGGATAATATGCTCAGGGTCCCTGCTGAATTCCATCAATACCTGACCAGCCAGCACCATGTGCTTGTTTGCATAAAAGCAGACGGGGTGGCAGGAGTTGGGGGCAGTGGTAACATCACACCAATAGACATAATTGCACAGCTACAAACCTCTCAAAGTACCTAGCATTTGGGAAGGACTAAGCAACTGGGAATTTTTATGAATGGCAATAGTTTTCAGTGCTACAGGCTTAGAAAATATGCTGTCTCTGGCCAGAAGCCAGATTGCTGACAAGAAACAGCAACAGGACCCACAGACCACGTGGGCAGGAGAATGCAATGGCCCGAAAACCTGCTCCACGAACTGCCTTCCACTTGGTGCTGTGTTTTATTAGGAAGAGATTCCTACTACAAAAACTGTGTCCTTTTGGAATTATTAGTTCTAATAATCTCACCTTTTAAGCAATGGACACTATGGCAGGATCAGATGCCAGAAGGCCTCGAAGTCTCCAGACTGTCAGCTTCCATGAGACCCTCACAAATCCCTAGCGACTGAGGTCTTCTGGCAGCAAGGAGCCCATTCCAGCCCTCCTGACCCCCTTATCCTTGCCCTTCACATCTGCCAACCTCCCTGGAGGCTCTCCTTCCCAGAAGCTCCCTCCCGGGGAGGCTGAGACTCATGGAGGTGAAGGCTGACAGAGCCTTCAGAGGCTGGAGATCCCCAAATATAAAACCTTGGGATTTCCCTTTCCATAAGTGCTATTCTTTGCTGAGTGGAGAAGCTTCTGAAATGTGGAATTCTGTTAAGGGGAGATGGGGTAGAAAGGAACAAAATTCTCAAAAGAGACTATAAAGTGGGTGACTTACTATATTCTAAAAGCTGTTTGTCTGAAATTTCAGAAAATGAGAATAAAGAACAGATCTTATCTATGCAGTGTTCCTTTGAATAATTTTAAATTGAGTGGGTGGGGCATCTGGGTGGCTCAGTTGGTTAAGCCTCCAACCCTGGGTTTCAGCTCATGTATGATCTTAGGGTCCTGGTATTGAGCCCCATGATGGGCTCCATGCTCAGCTCAGAGTCTGCTTAAGATTCTTCCTTCCTCTCCCTCTGTCTCTCACACCGTGCTTGCCTTCTCTCTCTACAATAAACTTATAAATCTTAAAAAAAAATAAAATTGAGAGGGTATCATGCTCATACAAGTGCCTAGGAAGATGCATATATGGATAGAAATAGGTATTTGAAGGGAGGTAACTGTTCTAATCAAATAAAACTTACAGTTCAGTTAATTAGACACATTTGATGCTGCAAAATAATAAGATACAATAGTAAGGAGATCCTTGAAAAGGCTGTAATTAGTACCACTTGACACAACTTGACCAACATTTTTAGTTTTTTTTTTAAACTTTGATAGTTCAGTATAATTTGCCACCATCAATATTATGATTTTTCCATAATGCCATGAGTTTTTTTGATTATCAACATTCATACAGAAATATTCATACTGGGAAAAGAAGTAGTGCTGCAGTACCTGGCTGACTCAGTTAGTAAAGCATACAACTCTTGATCATGGGGTCATGAGTTCAAGCCCCATGTTGTGGGTAGAGTTTACTAAAAACAAACAAAAAACTGTTTTAAAAAAAAAAAGAGTGCTAGATCAAATTCCTTTTCACTCAGAAATTTCTTTGTCTCTCCTAACAATCTCATGTCCCAATTCCTCATGTGTCTTCATCCACCACTGTCCCTGTTAACATTAGTGATTTTTATTAAAGTTTTCAAGTGAAAATAATTGCCTAAAGCAAAAAAAAAAAAAAAAAGCCATCCAATCAGTCTTGAGGGGAAAGGCCTGATAAATCTGTGTTTCAGGCAAATTCAGGAAATACTGTATTATGGGGTCCCTATTTTCCAGGTCAAAATCAGATTTTTTAACTGGTTAGTCAATTTATTTACAACAAATGTTTCACTAAGATATACTTACTTACCTCAAATACTTTATTAATGAGGTGGAATACAAATTTTTAAAAATATTTTTTACTTATTTATTTGAAAGAGAGTGAGTGGGAGGAGAGGAGGACAGAGAGGGAGAAGCAGACTCCTCGATGAGCAGGGAGCCTGATGAGGGGACTGATCCCAGGATTTGGGATCATGATCTGAGCCGAAGGCAGATGCTTAACCCTGTGCCACCCAGGTGCCCCTGGAATACAAATAAATGGTTTAAAGATATAGATATAAAATTGCATATTGACATATTTTTTAAAAGATTTAATTATTTGTTTGAGAGAGGGCATGCATGTACATGAGTTAGGGGAAGGTCAGAGGGAAAGAATCTTCAAGCAGACTCCCTGCTGAGTGTGGAACCCACCATGGGGCTTGATTTCATGACCCTGAGATCATGATTGGAGCAGAAACCAAGAGTCGGACACTCAACCAACTGAGCCACCTAGGCGCCCCAGTGTACTGACATATTTTAATAAAATTTCCTCTTGGTTTCCCCAAAGAAGAAGACTACCTGAGACAAGAGCCAACCAGAACATATGTCCCCTTTCTGGCCAGGAGTTCTCCCCTGAAAGGGCATGAAGATTGGGGGTGTCAATGGGCAAGAGCAGACAAACGTGGTAGCAGAGGACAATGAGAATAGAAGGGATCCCAGGCTGGGAAGAAAAAGGAGAGATAGTTTTGGAATCAAGGTGCCAGGACTATGTTGGTGGTGGGACAGTCACTAGTGACTATTCAGCATCTTCCACAGAATAATCATTGTCATCTGCAGCTATGGCTACTGCTGTATCCAATATACCCTTCAGATACAGAATAAAGTCAGAGCAGGGGCGCCTGGGTGTCTTAGTCGGTTAATCGTCTACTTCCAGCTCAGGTCATGATCCCATGGTCCTAGGATCAAGCCTTGCATTGGGCTCTCTGCTCAGCGGGGAGTCTGCTTCTCCCTCTGCCTCTGCCAGCTGCTCTCCCTGCTTGTGCTCTCCCTCTCTCTCTCTCTCTCCCTCCCTCTGTCAAATGAATAAATAAAATCTTAAAAACAAAAAACAAAAACCCAGATGTGCTGGAATGTGCCTTTATCTTTTTCGGATGGAATTCAAACTTAGCTCAAGTCCCCTTTCTGCTGATGGAAGGAAAATTAGCTCAAATTTGCCACTTGAAGATAACTCAGTATCTTTCCATTTAAAACGAGTGACTATGCATTCTGATTCAGTTTTCCTTCTTCTGTTTCCCTTTTTCTTGAAGATAAGCCAACTTCCCCAGGAAGCCCTTAACTACCCTCCAGCATCAGGGCACGAGCGGCTTCAGTAGTGTGGTTGTCCACATGGTCCTTGGTGAGTCACATACGCACATCAGCCAAGGTACAGTCTATTTGGTATCCAGTACTGGTGTCTGCGAGCCCTGCCATTGCTTCCAGCCTCAAGGTCCACACACACAGTGTCTCCTGGTTCCCTGGGCCTCTTAGCATTTTGCCACCACCCTCAAATCCTTCAGGGGCTTAAAACTCTCAGTAATCTCCCCACACTGCTCTGGCATGTGCAGTTTTCTAGAATGCTGTCCTCAGCCCATCTGCCAGGGTTCCCTCAGTCCTTGGTTACCCAGGCATCCTATTGGCTGGGTGCTATTCCAAACTTGAGATTCATCTAAGTAAAATCTGGGTGTTGCAATTACCTCCCCCTTGGTTTTGCCCCATAAGGAACATGGTGCCGCGTGCTTCTTCTCAGCACCCATTGGCATCTGTGCTCTACTCTTATCTCCTCTGAGTCTCCTCTCCTTGTCTGTTTGGAGAAAAGACTGACCATAAAGTTTTTACAAACCTGTGGAATCAGGACGAATGCAGAATGAAGAAATAGCCTCAACCTCAGTTACAGGGGAGGAGTGAATAAAGAAAGAACTGCATATAAATGGCATGACTCTGGCCTAGGAACTTAGTCCTCCCTGGGAGAAGAGAAGAGGAAGAACGAATTGAATTCAATTTAACTTGGTGCTTAGTCATAAGAGAAAAAGTTCCAATGTGGAAATGATTATCGTGTCAGGTTTGTGTTGCCCCATTCCTAGTTGGAAACCACGGTCTGTGTGTTCTTTGGAATTGAGCTGTACACCAAGTTACATTCATGCACTGCCGACTTTTCTGAATATAAATGGGGGAAGTCCACTACAGTTAGAAATTGTGACACTTGCTGTGAAGGAAAAGTAGAGGATGCCCTGAAACTGTATATATAACAAGAGGCCCCATTTAGATTAGAGAGCAGGAAAGGCCTGGGGCAGGAGACAAGCTTTCTCAGCCCGACAGCAGCTGCTCCTACTGACAAGTCGACCTCAGCCAGTCACAGAGCGCTCACAGTCAGCTGGGATCCACCAGCAGTGCTGGCTTCCCCTGACCTCTGGCTGTTATCACCAGTGCTCAAAATAATACCATCACATTTCGTGAAACCTTGATAATAATACACATGAACACTCTAACGTTTAAAGCTGCCTTGGAACTACATTACAGGGATGTTAGCAGTAAAATCCAGACCTTGGGGAAAGCTACAGGTCAAAAAAGTCTGTCTTCTTCAACACGAATAAAGTCAAAAGTAACATAGATTAAGGAGCTATAATCACAACGTGGGGGATTAGATCTCAATTCAAAAAAAAGGAACTGAAAAAGTTGATGTTTGTAGAACAACTGGAAAATTGAATACCAACTGCCTAATTAAATCAAGGAACTTTAGGTGTGATGATTGATCTTAGATTATTTTTTAAATGTTTTTTTCCTCTAGATAAATATGCTTCAAATATCTACAGAGGACATGATATGATGTCTGTAATTTGCTTCAAAATAATACAAAAGGGGAAGTGAGTGAGGGAAAGAATAGAACTGGAATGGCTTTAGGTTGATGGGTAGTGGGCTGAGTGATGGGTACCTAAGGATTCATTATACTATTCTTTCTACATTTGTGTATATTTAAATTTTTCCGTGATAAAAGCAAAAAAAAATACACAAAAGTGAAAAATTACCTAGAACCTGCCTTGCAATTCTATCTTTCAGGTACAACTGTGTGTGAACGAATGGGACTACCAGGCATAGTGTGCCTGTGGAAGGGCTGTCAGTGGTCTCTACGTCTACGTTCTAATGTATCTATTCACTATATATGATAGTCTTACATACATTGATTAAAATAAAACTATAGCATATGGGTTACAATAGAAGGAAATTTTGATGGTAGCAATATAACAATATTAATAATAACAGCAGCAACCATTTGTTTCACTCTTACCAGAGTCAGGTGAGAACTGTTGCAAGCGGTTTGTATGTATTTAACTTGTTAAATTTTCACAGAAGTCCTAGAGATGGTTATTACTACTTTCTTCATGTTTAAGATGACAACCTTTGCCTAAGGTCATAAAGCCAGCTTCCCTCTAAGGTTATTTGAGAGGATCAGATAATATTGGTGAAACAGTGTGTGTGAAAATATTTTAAGTGGACACTTTAATGTTAATTACCATTATTACGACTGGGGGGAGGAGTTCAAATGTCTTACATATGTTTAATCATACAAGATGAAAAGGAATAATAAAATATTTCAAAGCTTTGAAAGATCTTATTATAAAAAGACACAAGAGGTACACAATGATATAATGGATCTAGGTGGATCATCGGTGGTGGCCCAGACCACACGATGGCAAACTTTATAATTGATGGATCAGAGTAACAACTCTTAAACTCATTGATAATGGTTAACCTGTATACGAGAGATCAGTAGACGTCACGTGTCTTCTGATAGTGGTACACACCCCCATCTATGATGAAAAATCAAACCTGAATCAGATTGAGATTCTAGACCTAACCGCAGCCTATAGGAAATGCTGGAGACAGAGGCACATTAAACTGTTTAAAGGAACCATAAGGATAGAATTAGCCAAGTTGAGACAATGAGAACTATTATAGGGCAAGTTACTTGGTTTCTTCAACAAATAAATTCCAAGAAAAAAGTGGGGTAGGGGGAGAAGAACTATAATTTTTAAAATATGTAATTTTAAAATATGTAAGAGGCATGTCTCAAATGTAGGGTTTGGATCTTGATTTGAACAAACTAATAGTTTATTAAAATGGGAGAAGCTTGCTTACTAACTGGATTCTTTAAGTGATGAAAGAAATAACTGTTGTTACTTAAACGAGATACAGTTATTATGGGGGTGGGGTTAGGCTTCGTCTATTAGCAATATAAATAGAAATATTTGCACGTGAAATAATATGATATTTATGTTTAGTTTCGGAAATTCAATGTGGGAGGGGAGTGGGGGAAAATAGATGAAACAGAAGTGGTCACAGGTCACTCATTACTGAAGCCAAGCAGTGTGTACGTGGGACTTCATTATAAATATTCACTCTATTCTTGTGTGTCAGTTTTTCTATAGCAGAAGAAATTTAGGAAAAGGAAAACAAGATGCACCAACTAAAAATATTTTTAAAGGTGAAAACAATGTTATTATTCTTAAATTGAAGATAATCCAGCTAAGTTTCCCTTTCTATGTGTGAAGAATACATTGCAAACGTGTTCTTTAAAAAGGTAAAGGGCGCCTGAGTGGCTGGCTCAGTGGTTGAACAACTGCCTTTGGCTCAGGTTGTGATCCTGGGGTCCTGGGATTGAGTCCCACATCAGGCTCCCCATGGGGAAGCTTCTCCCTCTGCCTATGTCTCTGCCTCTCTTTCTGCCTCTCATGAATAAATAAAAATCTTTAAAAAAAAAAAAGGCAAAGACAGAAACCCTAAGGACTTGTTATTCTTTGTTTTTCTTTCTCACTTAATTTAGGAATTAAGAACAAAAAAACATATAAATTATAAATTATTCTCTTATTTAACAAGCATTCGCTGAGCCTTCACTAAGCGCCAGACTCATTTTGCCATATACATTTGTGGAATTTTAGTTACAGTGTAAAATTCAGATGGGGATATGAGGACACCAAGCAATTAGAAATCAGTACAGAATAACATTGTTAAGAAAGCTAGCTAGCCACCCCCCAGAGATTTGTGCTTCCCTCCTTAGTGAAGAGTGATTACAGGGATACACAGGCTGAATCGGGGAGCACACAAAGATAGAGAGCCCTGTGACTAGTTCTGACCAGCAAAAGTGTTGTGACATGTCCCTCCTCGACTGAAGTAGCTAAGAAGAATTTTTGCCTTCTCCACTCTTCCCCCAATTTCCAATGCCTGAGCAACAATGAGGGCTTTGTATTAAAGATAGCAGAGGGGCGCCTGGGTGACTCAGTTGGTTAAGCATCTGCCTTCAGCTCAGGTCATGATCCTGGGGTCCTGGACGGAGCCCTGCATCCGGCTCCCTGCTCAGTGGGGAGTCTGCTCCTCATTCTCCCTCTGCCCCTCCCCCACCCACTCATGCTCCCCCCCCCCCCCCCCCCCCGTCTCCATTAAATAAATAAAATCTTTAAAAAAAATGATGACAGTCGCCATCATCCTGGGCAACTAAATGGCCTCAAGAGGCACAGGGCTCCCATCACCAGCATTGGCAATATACGAATACTTACACACTATCATCCTTGAATAAGTACACTTCTATGATGTTAAGCCACTGAGATTTGGGGGTTTATCTCTTATGGACGCTAGTACCCACATCAACTGATACGTGGGATGTTGCAGTGTATGTTGCATGAATAATGGGTGAGAAATCATTGTAGATGAGATGAATTAGAAAATATTTCATGGAGCTTGAGCTGGATTTTGAACTATAAACCGTATGTAAATGATTTATTGGAGAGCAGGGGTGGGAGAGGGGGTTTCCAGAATAAGGAACTAACAGGGGAAACACAACAGGAATTTAGGTAACAGGGAGACCACCCTGATGAGGAGGTGCAGGTTGAGGAGAGTGGGAAATAAGGATGAAGAGGCAAGGTGGGAGGAGGGCGTAAAGATCCTTGAGGATCTAGGACCTGATTCAATAGCAACCATTGAAGTTGCTGGAAAGCAAGAGCGCCTGTCGAAAGGAAAATCAGTGAGACTAAACAGTGCAGGATGGACCTGAGGGAAATAGATTAGAGTGACAATCCAATTTAGATATAATTAGAGACCCTATTGGCAAACATAGCAGAAATGAAGGGGGTAAATACAAGTGTCACCTTAAAGCAAAAATCCACAGGGCTGGACAATAGAAGAAAAAACATGAAACTAAAAGATTATTCAATCAGGAGATCTGTGTCTAGTCCTAACTATGCCTAGTAGTAATTCCTCAAATTATAAGTTCTACTGTTTGAGGCATAATATTTAATATCGGGTATTTTTTCTTCCTCTGTAAAATGAGGAGATAGAACCAGAGGACCCCAAAGTTCTTTCCATCTGTAGAACCCAGTGGTTATGAAACCAAGAAAGAAAACATAAAACAACACAGGGACACATCCAGCAGGAGGCAGAGAAAGGAAGTATTCCATTGGATGGTTAAAACAGTTTATTTGAACTGTTACCAATCTTTTGTATTACGATGTAGTGACGCATGATGCAGAAGGACTTTAACTCTTCGTGATTTTCACTTATACCTTGGTTTTAAGAACAAGATCTGAATATAATTTGCCACAACAGTTACACTAGTTGTAGTACTCTCTCTTAGAGAGGAAAGTAACTCCCAAGTTTGTTTCCTGATTTTAAAGATAAAAAAATGTGGACATGCTTTTATTTTAATGATAAAAAAGGTGGTTTCACACATATGCAGTGTCATCACCAACTTTATTATCATCATCAAATCACCGACAGCACTAGCTACTTTTTCCCCTAATAACTATAAATAAAGTGACAGTAAAATATTGCTTAGTTTTCTTTATTATTGAAGTATAATTGACACACAATGTTATATTAGTTTTTGGTGTACAGCATATTGATTAGACAGTTCTATACATTACTCCGTGCTCACCATGATAAAAGTAGTCACATCTGTCACCATACATTATTACAGTATTATTGGCTATATTCCCTATGCTGCATTTTTCATCTTTGTAACTTATTTATTTTATAGCTGGAAGTTTTCACCTTTTACTCTCCTTTATCTATTCCCCTCATCCCCCACCCATCTTCCCTCTGGCAACCTTGTTCTCTGTATTTACGGGTCTGTCTGTTTCTTTGTTCGTTCACTTGTTTTGGCTTTTTAGATTCCACATATAAGTGAAATCACATGATATTTGTCTCTCTCTGATTTATTTCACTTAGCATAATACTCTCTGGGTCCATCCATGTTGTCGCACACGGCAAGATCTCATTCTTTTTTATGGCATAATAATATTCCATTGTAAATATATGCACCACTTCTTTATCCTTTCATTTATCGATAGGCACTTGGGTTGCTTCCATATCTTGGCTATTGCAAATAAGCTGCAATAAACATAGAGGTGCATATATCTTTTCAATGTAGTGTTTTTTTTTTTAAGGAAGTACCCAGTAGTAGAAGTACTGGATCATACAGTATTTCTATTTTTAATTTTTTGAGGAAACTCCATACCTTTTTCCATAGTGGTTCCATCAATTTACATTCTTACAAGCAGTGCATGAGGATTTCTTTTTCTCTACATACCCACCAGCACCTGTTATTTCTTGTCTTTTTGATACTAGCCATTCTGACAAGTGTGAGGTGGTATCTCATTGTTGTTTTGATTTGTGTTTCCCTGGTAATTTAGTGATGCTAAGCAACTTTTCCTGTGTCTGTTGGTCATTTGTCTTTTTAATAAAAGGCCTATTCAGGTCCTCTGCCCATTTTTTCACTAGACTGGTTGGTTTTTTGGTTTTTGGTTTTTTTGGGGGGGTTGGTGTTGAGTTGTATAGGTTTTTTATATATTTTAGATATTAACCTCTAATCAGATATATTATTGCAAATAACTCCTCTCATCCACTAGGTTGCCTTTTTGTTTTGTTCATGGTTTCTTTTGTTGTGCAAAAACCTTTTATTTTGGTGTAGTCCCAATGGGTTATTTTTGCTTTTGTTTCTCTTGCCTGAGGAGAGATTCCATAGATATGTTTCTAAGGATGATGTGTCTGTTCTTTCTTTTAGAAGTTTAATAGCTTCAGGTCTCATATTTAGGCATTTAGGCCATTAATCCATTTTGAGTTTATTTTTGTGTATAGTGTAAGGAAGTGGTCTAGTTTCACTCTTTTGCATGTAGCTGTCCGATTTTCCTAGCACCATTTATTGAATATTCCTTTTCCCATTGTATATTCTTGCCTCCTTTGTCATAGATTAATTGATGATATATGAGTGGATTTATTTCTTGGCTCTCTAACCTGTTCCAGTGATGCCTGGTTTTCTTAGATTTACAATTATTCTTAGATTTGTTTCACTTTGTATCACTTTATAAATAGATCCCTAGGTGAAACTATTTATTTTTATTTTAAAAAATAATCTCTACCCCCAACATGGGGCTCAAACTCACGACCCTGCAATTAAGAGTCATGTGCTCTAACCGACTGAGCCAACCACGAACCCCTGAAACTGTTTTTAAAAGTAAACGAAGTGCTAATTCCATCCTGAAAAAAACCACTGATACTACAGAAAAAATTTCAAAAAATAGAAAAATTAGTTACTGACATTCAACAGTTTTCAGGACTCCACAATTGCCTTCCTATGGCAGTAAAGAAAAATATAGCAGGAATTTATTTTACAATCTTATAAGAGTCTGGACAGGCTATGGAGACAATATTCAACCCAGGATCAATTACGCTACAGAATAGAGACCAAGACGGATGAAATAAAAAAAGAAATGGGTTCATAAACATATATCTGACAAAAGACTGGTATCCAGGATATATACAGAACTATAGCTCAAAAGCAAAAACATAAACCACCAAATAAAGTAGACAAAGGTTTAAACAGACATTTCACAAAAAATGGGCCTAAAAATGGCCAAGATGGATATGAAAAGTACTGAACATCATTAGTCATTAGGAAATGCCAAGGAATACCACAATACACAGTGATATACCATATGTACCCACCAAAATAGCTAAAATTCAAAAGACTGACAACCCTAAATGTTGGCAGGAATGTGGAGCAACCACATCCCATACATTGCTGATAGAAATGTGACATGGCACAATTTTAGAAATCGGCCTTGTAGTTGCTTATAATATTTTTTTGTTGTTGCTTATAATATTTTTTAAAGATTTTATTTATTTGAGAGAGAGAGAGAGCAAGCACAAGTGGAGGGAGGGGCAGAGGGAGAGGGAGAAGCAGCCTCCTCACTGAGCAGGGAGTCTGCTGTGGGGCTCCATCCCAGGACCCCAGGATCATGACCTGAGCTGAAGGCAGACACTTAACCAGCTGAGCCACCCAGACGCCCTATGCTCATTAACTCTTAGTAGAAAAAATATATAGCTGTATTCTCATACAAACTGATTTCAAATCAGAATATTAGAATATAAGTATATATGAAATGCACATTCTTTTAGATAAGCATAAATATATCATTACTCATATGTAAATTATGCAAGTAGCTCTCATTATTTATTTGAGAGAGAGAGAGAGCAAGGGAAGGGGCAGAGGGAGAGGGAGAGAAAGAATCTCAAGCAGACTCCCTGGGAGCATAGAGCCTGACACAGGGCTGACTCTCACAACCCTGAGATCATGACCTGAGCCGAAACCAACAGTCCAATGCTTAACCTATTGGACCACCCAGGCATCCCTGCTTATATTAAGTATACACCTACCCTAGGACCCAGCAATTACATTCCTAAATAGTAACTCAAGGGAAAGGAAAACAATGTTCACAAGAACACTTATACAAAAATGCTCATGGCTGCTTCTTTATTCATCATGGTCCAAATGTGAAAAACACTCAGATTTCATCAATAGGAGAATGGACAGACCAAAGGTAGGACAGTCATATAACAAAATGCCACTCAGCAGTAAAAAGGAACTAATTACTGCTACACACAACGTGGATGGATCTCAACATTATGCTGAATGAAAAAAGTTTTCCCATAACGGCATTTACTTTAAAATTCCATCCATATGAAGTTCTAAAACAGGCAAAACTAATCTGTGGTGGTAAAAATAAGAGCATGGGTTGCCTGGGGTCAGGGCAAAGGGGCGGGGGTGAGGATTTACTGGAAAGAAGCATGAGGAAATGTTCTACAGTGATAGTAAGGTTCTCTGTCTTGATAGGGGTTGAGGTTACACAGATGTCTATATTTGTCCAAACTCAGCAAATGGTAAGTTAAATATTTGTACAGGTCATTACATATACACACCACTTGAAAGAAAAAAAAGGAATTGTAAACCAATATAGAACTCTAGTTACCGCTACATATGTATGCTGAAACTTCAGAGATGAAGTATACTGATAACTCTAACTTTTTGCATCAAAAAATTATGATGGGTTGACAGATGTATTGAAGAATGGATAAATGCACAGTTGGGTGATAAAGCAAATGTAATAAAATGTTCATAGAATATGCACGTGTGGGTGTATGGATATTCTCTATATAATTATTTCAACCTTTCTGCCTGTTTGAAATTTATCAAAACAAAATGCTGGATGGTGAAAGAAAAAATGGAACTTCAATTACATTTCTTATCATGCTGTTTGATCAAAAGATAATAACAATTGAATAAAATAAATGTTAGAGCAACAGGAAAAGAGGAATTTGGCCATAAAACAAGGTTATTGAACATTTAGTAAGCTCCTAATTCTCTAGAGTGTGCCTGGCTTTCTATGAACGGTGTTAGATTTAATAAAAATGTTAAAACTGTGGACACTGATGTCAGTATCCATCACTGAAGGGATTTGCAGAAAGAAAATCAGCATGGGGGTGAGGGAAAGTACACAGAACAAAGGAAATAAAACTGAATTAAAGAGGATAGGGAAAAGCAAATGAAGAGAACAAAATGTACATTTTCGTTTTGACCAATTTCATAAGAAAGCAAAATGGCCAATTTTGAACTCTACAGAATCATGGTAGTGATGTTTTTGTACCCACATTTTCAGGTTTTGAATTGAGTGCTTCAGTGAGATTTTGCGTACTATCTGAATACTTATCATGCAAAATAGTTGCAGCAGAAAAATAGGCACATTGATCTTGGTTTTAGTATCTGTCAAAGCAGTAATCAAGGTAAATGTGACTGAAGGCTTCACTTAGAAAACCAAGGGAAGGGCAGAAAAATTCAGCTGAATGAACTGAGGTTGGTGGGGGAAAGATGTGTTATATCCTAATAGAGAGATGACGCTTCCAGAACTGAAGTTAAAGGTTCATCATTAACGTGATACAGGTCTGTCCGCAATGAAGTAAGTATTTGACTTTGTCCTTCTCAAAACAGATTTTCTTTGAGCCTTAAACCCTGAACTGTGCTGTGTCCCTGAAGATATCACAGAATGACCTATTTTTACTTGTTAATCCCAGACCTAAATGCTAATCTTTTACCTCACCTGTTAGAGGATAGTTTAAATTAGCTTTATTGATTGCAGAACTAGACACACATTATAATGTCTTCTATAGTCCCTGGCCTAGCAGAAGAGCATGAGAAGTATCTGAGTATGAAATAAATGCAGAGTGGTGTTGGTAAGGGGTTATATTTTAAAGTGCAAGCACAACATTGATTTAGTTTCTATTATGCAGATTCTTTTCATTTTACAGAGAAGAAAACTGCTTGCAATATTGAACCACTATTGTCTGCAGTAGGTAAACATAAAGAATCTTAAATCAATTGACTTAATCAATTTAACACATTTCCAGGTCTTTTTCAAGAAGGAAATTCAATATCTTGTCACTACAACACCCTCGATTGCAGTCTTGGTACACAGGTTGCAATCTTTTCGAAGATAATACTAGAATTTCACCTAGTAAACCTCATTTGAATGTAAGTACTTTAAAAACCTGTTTATTTAAGAATTAAACAGTTTGTTTTTCTGGTTATTAAACATTGTCAAGCTGTATTTATGAAATAGGATTCTGCAAAAGAATTATTAATTCAGAAAAGCCTTTCAACCTGACATTCTGAGATGTGGTTTTACTTGCCACTTAAAGCATATAACGTGCCTCATGCAGTTTTGCTGGGGTGGTTGGGTCAAGCATGGTGACACTGAGCCTGAGGAGCTGTAAGGTTCCTGGTTTGGCCAGTGGGTGGCTCAGAGGTCCTGTGCACATGTACATGTGGGCTTACCAAGGGCACTTCCCCCAGATGTGGGTTAGCGATTGCCAGGAGACCAGAGGCTTCAAATATTCAGCAGCAGAGCATATGGCTTCTTCCCTAAGCCTCTATCCTTGGAGCCACCATTAGAACTACTGAACCACGTAGGAGATACAGGACAAGGAAGTAAGAACCATTAGGAAGTGCTCTGTCAAACTGATGGAGAAACATATAAAGACAGAGACATATAGGTAGAGATTTATAGACATAGAGATACGTAAATATCTTAATCATCATAAACATTTGAATGAAGTAGTTACTGTTATTACCTCTTGCACAGATAAGGAAATTAAATGTCAGAGAAATTGTGGTGCCTGGGTGGCTCAGTTGGTTAAGCATCTGCCTTTACCTCAGGTCATGATCCCAGGGTCCTGGGCTCCATACTCAGTGGGGAGACTGCTTCCCCTTCTGGCCCTCCCCCCACTTGTGCTCTCTTTCTCCTTCTCTCTCTCTGTCTCAAGTAAATAAAATCTTTAAAAGAAAATACATAAATGTCAGAGAAATTAAATAATTTGTCTAATGCCATAAGGTGGTCAGAAATGGAACCTGGACTCAAACCCAGGACCCTGCACTTAGCCGTTACATGGTGGAAAGAGACCTGGGCCTGAGGGCCCAGAGAGGTTTCCAGAGGAATAAGACGGGCATTAAGTATTGCAGGGATTGGATAAGCAGAAAAGGAGGAGGCCTTTCTAGGAAGGTATGAATAGAAGCGAAAGGACAGATGTCTAGTGATGGAACAGACCTGATTGGATTAGTGGATTATTTTATTATGAATAATACCATAGGACGTTACCACTTTAAAGCATATTCATATCCATTTCAATAGTCCTTGAATTTTTTTTTTAGAGAGAGAGAAAGCACGGGTGTATGCGCACAAGTGGGGGTAGTAGTGGTAGGAGGTAGAGAGAGAATTTTATGCAGGTTTCACTCAGCACAGAGTCTGGGGCTTGATCTCATGACCCTGAGTTCATGACCTGAGCCCAATCAAGAGTTGGATGCTTAACCAACTGAGCCACTCAGGCGCCCCCTTTCTTTCTTTCTTTCTTTTTTTTTTTTTGAAATAATTTTGAAATAATTTGTCTAATAAGGGAGAAGGTATTATAGTCCATCTCTGCATATATATGGAAATTAAAGATCAAACCTCCATCACGTGCCCTACCCATTACAGGGCCTTTGTACATACTGCTCCTTCTATGGAGAAAGCAATTCCTCTCCTCTTCACCTTGTTAACTACTGCCCACCCATCAGATCAGTTGGACAGTGACCTCCTAAGAGGGCCTTAGCTGACTTCCCTGTCTTGGCCAAACCCCTCGGTATCTGCACTCACTGAACCAAGTGCTTCTACTTGTTAGGATTGATCGTACTTACTCTACTTACCAGTGGGAATAAATGCAAAAGGAATAAGTAATTGAATACACAAATCAACAGAAGCTAGGTCTGCATAGGGCAGTTGCTCATACGCTCTCCACGTTAGTAGCTATTTAGAAGAGGTACAATCGGAAGAGCTGAGGCTATTTCACCTGGCAAAGAGAATTTAGGGGAGAGGGTCTGACGGCTGTGTTCAAATACCTGGAGAGCTGTCATGTTGAAGAAGGATTAGACAAATTCTGCATAGCTCCAGAGGGCAGAACAAAGACAAATGAGGTGAAAGTCCAGGCAGGCATATTTCATTACAGCGTAAGGAAGTTAAATATGTAACAACGAGACCTGTCCAAATAGGAAGCAGGCTGAGTGTGGAGGAGGTGCGTATTCAAACACAGGCTGCAGGAACACCTGTCAAGGCTGTTGTAGTGGAAACTCCTGTTCTGGTGGGGAAATTTTTCACCACTTAGGCGTCTCTGAGCCTAATGTGCTTTTATAGGTCTGGGAGGGACTTGAAAGCAAATCTGAATTTGATTTGAACTGACCTTAAGGAGAGAGCTGATGCCTGACTAATATTGGGTCCTGTAAGTCATACATGCCCACCGGTGGGTGACACTTCGGTGCCACCGAGCAGGTCTCTGAGAGCCAGCCCTGCAACGGTGGTCAGAGCCTGGCAGCTGCCACGGTGACCAGCAGAGCACCAGGAGCTGACTTCAGGGTCGCCGCCCCCCCACCTCACTGCACCCCCAGTCTGCGGACGCCCAGACACGGTGTGCTTGCAGATCTCCTCCCAAACTCCTTCGGGAGGATGCTCTTTTCCCCAGGTTTCCTTTTCATTTAAAATCCTTAAAGATTGTATTTATTTATCTATGAGACACACAGAGAGAGAAGCAGAGACCCAGGCAGAGGGAGAAGCAGGCTCCACGCAGGGAGCCCAACACGGGACTTGATCCCGGGACCCTCAGCCGCCGAGCCCCCGGGCCCCCCTCTTTCCAGCTCCTTAAGGCTACCTCTTCTGCTGAGAGCAATTTCGCAGCAATGCTTCTCTCTCCTCATGCAAATATTCCAATACTGAGAGAGAATCTGAGAGAAAAACTAAAAAACCCATCTTTTTAAACACACCACTTCTATCTTGATTTCAAAAAAACAAAGGCCTCAAAAATTGAGTGGAGGCTGAAAACTAGGAACACTAATTTGGAAACTGAAGTCTCACGACACCAATAACGGGATGGAGATAAGCTGGTAGAAAATCTCTAAGCGTTACTCTCCGCGGGTGTAGCCCTGGATCAACACTGCCGGCTTTTCTACAGAGACATCTGACCTGGCAAATAACCAGTCAGCAGATCCTGGGGGTCAATTTCATTTGTGAACCATGAAATTCAATATGCTGTAATGGTGTCAACATTTCAGGATAATGGATCATGGACATTTCAAACCACAGTGGCTGTTGTGCGGTCGGATAAGACCTTTGGTAATCAGGCAGCCCGGGTGGCTCAGTGGCTTAGCGCCGCCTGCAGCCCTGGGCCTGATCCTGGAGACCCGGGATCGAGTCCCACGTGGGCTCCCTGTGTGGAGCCTGCTTCTCCCTCGGCCTGTGTCTCTGCCTCTCTCTCTGTCTTTAGTGAATAAACAAATAAAATCTTAAAAAAAAAAAAAGACCTTTGGTAATCCAAACGTGCAATGTTTATTGAGCACCTACTATGTGCCAGGCACCATGCTAGGCACTGGTTAGGGGGAGGGAAACAAAATGGACATGGTCTCTGCTGTGACAGGGTTTATTCTCTAATTTAGACAATAAAATAAGAAGCACCAAATTAATACAAAACTCCAAGCTGGTAGCAGATATGAAGGGGAAGGGTCAGTGGGCTTCTAAAGCCACTGGAGGCTTTCCTGAGGAAGAGACCTTTCACTGAGCAATTAGGAACACATGGGAACTAACTGTATGAAGGGTCAGGGAAAGGACATTCCTGGCAAAGGACACATCCCGAAGCTCTGGGTTATGAAAGAATTTGGTTCCTTTAAGAAATGGAGAGAAAGCCAAGATGAGCAAGAGCAAAAAGCCTTGAGAGGACGCCGAGGAAGAATGCAGGGGCAGATCCTGTAGAGCCTCAGCAGCAACTGAAGGTTACTCTAAATGCACTCGGAAGCCCCACAAGAGGGGAATGATGCAATTTATATTTTTAAAATGATTATTCAGAAGGTCAGACATGTGGAGGATAGATTAAGTGAAGGAAAGAATCATGTCTCTTTCCACATAAATTCTCCATTCACAAAAATGACAACTTCCAATTTACACATATTAATGTAGCATGTTTAGAGTCATTTCTTTTAAATGATTATAAAAGCCTAACATCCCACACATTTTTTGTTTACTCGGCAACTCCCTCCCAAGGAAACACACTATTGCTAAATGAATGAAAATTGAAATCTTTTTTATTCAGGCATTATAAATTCTAACTCACATTGAGATGAAGACAAATTACTGTCTCCATGCAGAGGAGGAAGCAAAAATAAATGCCTTTTTATGTAATGTTGCATTTAGAATTTATCTCTATTTTATAATCAAGGGAAACTATGCGCTTCCCTGAGGATGCTGGGATAGAAGCAGAGCTGGAATTAGACATTCACTATTCTTGACTATTTCTCTCTGGTTTTGTTGCCCAGTACTATTTCTTTCTGTGGAGCATCGTAGGAGTAGGCAGTCAGTCCTCTTCAACAACAATCTCATCGAATTTCAGTGTAGACTTCTAGCAAAAACAAATAGATGTAACTGGGTAATATAATACTTGGGAAGGTGTGCTCTTCCCTTCCTGCTCTGAGAACAGGATCGTCGGCATAGTGAGTTTATGGTATCCATCAGGAAAGGGGGCTGGGAAAAAAAAAAAAGGAAAAGGGGCTGGAAACGTGTAAACTTTAAAGAAGGAATGCAAATGCAAAATAGTTTCTGGCATTCAAAGTAGGATCATGGGGTGTTTTTCTGTATGTTGGTAAATTGAACACCAATAAAAATTAATTAAAAAAAAAAAAAAAAGTAGGATCATGCAGCAATCCAGCCTATTTTCCAAATACCTATTTCCTCCCCTCTCCCCAACTAAGCCCGAAGGCCCATTCTCACGGCTTTGTTAGTTTGGTTTATTAGTTGCCTGTTTTGTTAAGTGAGGTTGATATGAAAGTGGGTGCTTTACAGAAGTAGGATATCACATTAGGGGAAGTAAAGGAGAGCTTACTCTTTCTTAGTCCCAGAGAATTGTGGAAAGGAGAGAGAAAGAGACCAAGAGAAAAAGAGAAGCAGTCAAACATGTATTCCTACTCCTCCTTTCGGTGAATTGCATTAAATCCATGATTCTCCAACTTTAACGTGCCTCAGATCACCCAGAAGACTTGTTAGAAGACGGTCGTGGGGCTCCACTCCCAGAGTTTCTGATTCAGTGGGTCTGTGGTGGGGCTGGAGAATTTGCATTTTTCACAAGTTCCTAGGTGATACAGTTGCTGCTGGTCCAGGGGCCGCACTTGGAGAACCAGTGTTGAATAAATGAAAGTAATACCAATGACGTAGGAGTTTGTCCTTGATTTTCATGTAGTGCCCTAGAAAGAGATCATCTCTGTGGCTGACCCTTGCTGAAACCTGGTGAGCAGCCAAACCTTTCCAATTCACCCCACATCAGGGACACATAAACCACATCCTCTTCCCATTATAACAGGGCATCTCTCTAAGGTGAGAAACAGGATGGGTGGGGGGACCCCAGAGATTAACCATTTTTTCCTAGAAAGGCATACTGTTGCCCAAAGGGCTGTTTAAATTTCCAAATCAAGCTGTTCTTAAATCACACTGGACACATGGTCAGGTTTCTTTCTCCTTTATTTCCCTTTCTGATTAACACCATGTCAGGCTTCATAAGGCCATCTGCTTCCGCCTTTCCTTTTTTCACTGGCTAGAATGTGGGCCCGAACGGGATGCTGGTGAGACATTTTCTGCAGTGTGAATGATAAAGGTAACATCTTCAGGAATGGCAAAGCCACGAATTAGGAGCCTCAGTCCCAGGCACTTGGAAGCCACCTTGTTGACTCTGGATTTTCCTTGTTTAACTCATTATGTTGGGCCCGCTTGAGACAAGTCTATCCTGCAGCCCAACCAATATAATTAGAAGGAGAGCTAGGAGCTGGGTGAGAACACACACATACATTGCAGCACAGTGTTTAAATTGTGCAACACATTCCATTCTTCCACAGTGATCATCAGTGTCCCACCCAGGGCTTCTGTTAAATTAGTCCTTTTTTAATTTTTATTTTTTGTAAAGATTTTATTTATTTATCCATGAGAGACCCAGAGAGAGAGAGAGGCAGAGACACAGGCAGAGGGAGAAGCAGGCTCCATGCAGGGAGCCCGATGTGGGACTTGATCCTGGGACTCCAGGATCACACCCTGGGCCAAAGGCAGGTGCTAAACCGCTGAGCCACCCAGGGATCCCCAATTAGTCCTTTTTAAAACATTTTTTTAAATTTATTTATTTGACAGAGAGAAAGAGGGAGTGGGTGCATGCGCACAAGCAGGGGGAGCAGCAGAGGGAGAGGGAGAAGCTGGTTCCCTGCCCAGCAAGTGAGGGAGCCCAAAAAAGGGCTGGATCCCAGGACTCTGGGATCATGACCTGAGCTGAGGGCAGATGTTTAACCAACTGAGCCACCCAGGGGCGCCAGTTAGATAGATTAGTCCTTCGATACTTCACTCTTCTCATTTCCACTTCCATCTCTCCTTTAAAAAAAAAAAAAAAGATTTTATTTATTCATTTGAGAGAGAGAAAACACAAGCAAGAGGAGTGGCAGAATGAGAGGGAGAAGCAGGGAGCCTGATGCAGGCTCAGCCCCAGGACTCTGGGCCCATGACCCGAGCTGAAGGCAGATGCTCAATGGACTGAGCTCCCCGGGCGCCCGTTTCCTTCTCCTTCTTGACAGTTCTTTGTCTACCATCCTTACATTTATTCAGGCCTAGTAGTCTATGTAATTTCTCTTCATGCTTTTTTGGTATTTCTTCTATAGCCGCTTTAAGGTCCTTACAAATGTCTCAGGCATTTTTAATATCTCATAAGAACTTTTGAGTATCTGAGTAGGTAAATAACTACCCAAAAGAATATACTTGTTTGAAATGGTCATTATCAACTTTTCACTTCTTAGTGAATTTATAGGTATAATTTATGAATTAACAAATATTTTCATTTAGAGGATAATGTGAAAATTATATCCAGCGGAATCTTAGCACAGCATACCTAAGAATATATACATATATTTATGATTTACTTATATGTACATATTTATTTATATTTATTCACATATATTCCCCCTTAGCTTTAATTTATATATGTACACATAGATACCTTCAATTGAATAAAAAATCCTATAAAATATATACTCAAATCCCCATTCATTTAGTAATCAAATAGTTTAACTAAGTTTGTCTCTTTGTAAACTCAGAAGGCATTCACATAATGTTTAATGTTCTTAAATTTGGGGGTTTTGCCCCCCAAATAATTTATTATTGATTTTTTTAAAAACCACAATAAACAAAAAAAGACCTCCCAGGATTGGCACTCAGACTGTAGGACACTTATCACTGCTAAGTTCCTATTCAGTCCTGATTGTACATCAATTTTGAAATATTTTTGGTGTCTAAGGAAGTCACAACTCTTCAGAATCAATTGCTCAAAGCAGCCAGTAAGTACTCTTTGAATTCTTTTCTGAATTGTCATGTTACTGACCTGGTTTGGCCAAGATTAAACGATTTGAAGTGCCAATATACATCACAGTTCATCTTCCTCCCCGCCAACTAATATAATACTATTTTGTACCTCCCTTCATTCAAAGCACCAGTAGTCAGGCAGTCCTCTTTCCAAAAATAACAAACAAACAAAAAACCAGAAAACACAGCTTTAAAAAGTAAAGTAAGTACTCAGAGCATCATCAATACAAAATTATAAGCACATGTTAAATTTTATTTAAAATATTTTAGAGTGCCTTCAAATGTACCTTCCTTAGAAGGGAACAAGTATATACATATTAGTCTATTAAGCTCTAATGCTTCAGGAAACCACAAAACAATCATTTTATCACCTGAGCCAGCTACTGATCATAGAGATGAGATTAGAAGCCATGACCAGGAGACTGAAACAATGAACATTTGCGGCCGGTTACAGGAAAACAGCAAACCCAGAGACATATTCATTACCTGGAAACCAATGCGTAAGACAGAACTGGTAGTCAGATGTCAGGAGAGCCATCATGAGTTATGCAGCACACATACGTTCAGGAGTTCAAAGCAAGTCTTGAATCTCATAGAAAACAAAGGCCAAAGCAAGGCACAGAGTTAAAAATCAAGAATTCAGAATCATATATTTAGCGCATCATACTTTCCTGTCCATTGGTCACTTGAGTAGTTCTAGTTGCAACAAGAAGTGTGTGGTTGTTGCAGGTAATTCAGTCCCACCCATTCCTTCCATCATAGTGGCCTCCCAGAGACTGGGGACTAAACATGCCGTTTGTCTTCACTACTATTCATCAGTTGGGGCTGCAGGAGAAAAACCAGACTGGTTACAGCCTAAATAAAGAATTTACATTTTCTCTTTGTGTCTGAGTTGTAGTGTGAGTTAAATTTCCACCCTGCTACATTAGCTATTGGCTGGACTTCAAGCAGAATCAAAGGGCAAAGAGAGTCTGAAATTAGGCATGGGAATGTCTAGCTGGCCAGAGAAGTACAAAAAGATAAAATTAAATGAAGCACACACACACACATCCCTTTTTTCTTTTTTTATAGCTTTATTGACATAACATTCACATACTGTATAATTTACCCATTTAAAGTATATAATTCAATGGCATTTAGTATGTTCACAGACTTGTACAGCCATTACCACAATCAATTTTAGAACACTTTCATGACCCAAAGAGAACCCCCACATCCCCACCCTGTGCCATTGCTCTAGGCAACCACTAACCTACTGTCAATATGTTTGCCTATTTGGAAATCTCATATAAATAGAGTCACAAAAATGTGCTCCTTTATGACTGGTTTCTTTCACTTAGCATGTTTTCAATATTCATTCATGTTGTATCATGTATCAGTACTTCATTCCTTTTAGTTGTTGAATAATATTACAATTGATGAATTTACCACATTTTATTTATCCATTCATTGGCTAATGGACATTTAGGTAGTTTTTATTCTTCGGTTGTTATGAATAATGCTGCATAAATATTCATCTACAAGTTCTTGTGTAGACAAATGTTTTCATTTCTCTTGGGTACAGCTACAGGTAGACTTGCTGAATCATATGGTTACTCTGTATTTAACTATTTTAAGACCGATCAGCCACTATTTCCAAAGTGGCTGCACCATTTCCCATTTCCATCAGCAGTGCATGAGGGTTATAATTTCTCCACATTCTTTTTTTTTTTTCTCCACATTCTTGCCAGTTAGTTGTTATTATCTGCCTTTGTCATCATAACATCCCACCCTCTATTTAAAAATCTCAAACAGATCTTCTGGATCTTTGGATCTGGCAACTGAACCAATTCCTTGGGTTGCGAAGCCCACCTACAAAAGACAAAAATCTGTGGTGCCTGGGTGGCTCAGTCTGTTAAGTGTCTGACTCTTAATCAGCACGCAGGTCTTGATCTCAGGGTTGTGAGTTCAAACCCCATGTTGGGCTCCATGTTGGGCTCCACACTGGGGATGGAGGCTACTTTAAAAAAAAAAAAGGCAAAATTCTGAGAAAGCAGGGAGAAAAAGGTATAGGGGGATCCGGGGCACCCAGTCTCGTCTGACTATACACACAAAAGAGGCCTGGATTGAGACTGCTTCTACCTGAATTTGTTTGAGGCAAGGCTAGGGCATGATATGTGGGTAAGAGAAGATGACCAAGGGTTGAAGCTTCACTTGAAAAGTCACTGGAGAGGGGAATATGGAGCCAATGCTAAATTCAGACTATTATATTCTTTCTATTCCTATTTGATATTTTTCCACCAGAGAACATACTAAAAACCTTGGGGATCCCCTCTACCTTTAAAGTTCTATGATTCCGTGACTTTCTTCCTGTAAGTACAATTTAAATTGATCATGGAATGTATCTTTTTTATAAATAGAAGGCTTTATCTTAATGAGATTCAGTTTAAGTGTTTTTAATGGTTTTAAAAGTATTTTTACTTTTTGTTCACCTGAAACTAATATAATATTGTATGTCAACTCTACTTCGATTAAAGCAAAATTTTACTCTTAATGTTTTCTGTAGCTTGCTGAAATACTATAATTCTATCCACAGCAATTAGTGTTTCCTGGAAGTCACTAAATGTTCCCTAAAAGTCTACCTAAGAAAAAAGGTGAATCTAATTAAATGGGAGAAAAATGCATTTATTCCTTGGAAAGTACACTGATTACTATTTAGCCAGTTAGAGAATTGTGTTCTTTCGCCCTTGAAAATTGTGCCACGGAGTAAATTAATTTCTTTGAATTGCAATATAATTACCACATCTGAAAATTTAGGGAAAAAAATGAAAGAGAAGGATGGAGGATTCCAAATAAATAGGGCCACTGCCAAGCAAAATACCAACCAACCAAATTAGAAGATATTACACATGCTCTTCCTTATTTAACATGGAAGGAAATTGCAATTATTATTTGGTTAATAAGGCACTTCCTGGGCCCTAAAGTTACTGGTTCTTCACTGCAACGTACATTTGTTGTGCAACTGCTGTGAGCCGGAAACCTTGTTAACTGCCAAAATAAATAAGGGAGTCTCTGCTGGCGAAAAGCAACAGAAGGCTTGGCCTCTGCCAGGCAAATGCACATTATCCAGCTGTAATCCATTCCACAGCTAGATAGAAAAGAAGTAGAGTGGAAATGGTGAAAAGGAGTGATTTACAGTTACCTGAACTGGGGTAGGAAGGGGAAGAGGAGAAGGATGGTAAAGGAATAAGGGGGTAGGGAACAGGACCAGTGAACATGGTTTCATAAGGAATGGGAAAGATTTCACCAAGCAGCGAGACACGAAGACATTTGGGAAAACATTCTAGTGGGAAAGCAAATATTTTGGAGATTTATAAGACTTAACCATAAGAAAACGTCAATAGTCAACCATTTGTGGCCTATAAAAATAGCACATTCACATAGTTCCAACTCATACAAAACAAAATAATCCCCCTGGATGTGGAGGGCGAATGTTTTTTAGGACTTGTAGGAGAATTAGAGAAGAAGTTGGGGTCAGAGTAGGAAGAGCCTTGAATTGCCTTCTAAGGTTTGAACTTTATCCCACAGGTGATGGAGTAGTCAATTCAAAAAGAACTTTTGACAAATAACCAATAGATTTATTTTTAAGGTTTAAAGAATTTCAGGCTTCAGTGAAAGCTATATATCATTTTCAATACCATAAAGAAAAAATTTTAATGATAATATCCGTTGCTATTAAGGACTCGGGGAAATAGGATGCGCCCATACACTGCTGTGTGTAGAAACTTTCTGGAAGGCAATTGGAATACCCTTTGACTAAACATTCTGCTTCTAGGACTTTATCCCAAGGAGAGTCATGGATATTTAAAAAACAAAACAAAACAAAAAACTTTAACCACCAAGATATTCTTAACGTCCAACAATTACAAGTTGGTTAAACCAATCAGGAATCGCCCTTACAAATGAACACTATGCAGCTACTTTAAATATTTAGATGAATATTTAATAACGTGGAAGTGCCCATGAAGTTTTAGTATAGAAAAAAGCAGGTTATCAAACAGTACATGTGTCAGGCAGGGCTCTGAAGAACTAGGTCAGCTGACCAGGTTTGAGTTTCAGGGCCACCATTTATAGTTCCGCAGGCCCTGAGCAAGTAACCTAATTTCTCTGTAACTCAGTTTCAGCGCCTGCAAAATGGGGGTAACACCAATACATGCATGAGAAGTTGTAAAAATTAAATGAATGAACACACACAAAGCATAACTTATGCATAAATATCCTTTAAAATTTGCCGGGCATATAATCAATCCAAAGAGTTAGTTATTGTTAATATCTTTAGTACTTCTTGCCAGTAAATTAAGTCCACTTTTAAGCTAATTTAAGAAGTAAAGGTGGAAAGACAAACCACTGGGCAAGAACCCCACCCGAACAAAGCACTCTGAAAATCTGGTCCTGTGAAGTCATTACGGCAGCTGCCAAGCACTGACCTCGTGATCTGCAGTGCCCAGTCCTTGGATGCTGGACACTGCTCCCTGCCACAGAACAGCTGTCCCTCCTGCCACTGGAAACCGGATGCAGCTGCCATTGCTGCTGTGCCCTGGCCAGGACAGATTCTGCGTCATCCCTGCTGTTTGAGTCACCAGCTCTTGAATCAAAGTCTAGAGAGGATGCATCTGCTTGGCTGCACCAAGTCCCGAGTTCCCAGATGGAAGAGAGGTCAAGAAAAGGAGCAGTGAGCACTTGTATCATATAGGGAAGACAGATCCTACTTTAAAAGACAAGGGATTCAACACACTCAGTGAACGCATACATTGGGCAACTAAAGAAAGAATCAAAGATCCTTCTGTGGTTTTAAAAATATAAATAAAATCTGAACTTTTTTTGTATGCAAAGAAATAAAGGACTATAAGGATGTCTCTAAGTGTTGATGATTAATTATGAATGGACCATTATGGCTGATTTGAATTTTTTATCTTCTGTCTCTATAACTTTCTAAATCTATGACATAGAAAAGATCTTTTTTTCTTTTAAAGCAAGACTAGGCAATATTAGATTTCCATTTTGAAAGAGAATTAAGTATTCCTTAGATACGGCCATGGCCTGGGAAGCGAAAGACTATGTTCAAATGGCCATTGTTAGCCTATAGTAGGCCTTTCCTACTCAAGGTGTGGTGAACAGACCAATATCAGCTTGACTCAGGAAGCAGACCAGAAATGCAGAATCTTAGGCCACATTCCCGATCTACTTAAAGAAGAGGATGAATCAAGAGCTATTTTAGAAATACAAACAAGAAGGGCTGACAACTGACAATGTGGAAAGAGTCATAAACATATACAAGCCTTAGAAACGTTTCTAAACTTGGATGAAGGCAAAGCTATTAACAGAAATGGGTTACAGGAACAGGGGCTGGTTTTATTTTATTTTATTTTATTTTATTTTATTTTATTTTATAGATTTTATTTATTTATTTATTTATTTATTTATTTATTTATTTATTTATTTATTTATGAGACAGAGAAAATGAGTGATGGGGAGGGAAAGAGAGAGAATAAACAGGCTACCTGCTGAGCAGGAAGCCCAATATGGGGCCCGATCCCAGGATCCAGAGATCATGACAGGAGCAGAAGGCAGATATTTAATCAACTGAGCCACCCAGGTGCCCCTAGGAGCCAGTTTTAAAGGAAAAAAAGAGGGACGCCTGTGTGTCCAGGGATCGAGTCCCACACTGGGCTCCCTGTGTGGAGCCTGTTTCTCCCTCTGCCTGAGTCTCTGCCTCGCTCTCTGTGTCTCTCATGAATAAGTAAATAAAATCTTTTTAAAAAATAAGGGAAAAAAGATAAATGTGGTTTTAGATATGTAAGATTTGAGACCTTGCAAGGTGGCTAGTTGGATATGTCCAGCCTGGGACACGCAGATTTGAAAGCCAATAAGAAATATCAAGATTGAGTTTACAAATTAAGAGTCATCTAAGAAAAGGAGATAACAAAAGCCACAAAAGTGGTAAGAATACGCAAAGTAAGAAAAGAAATCCAAGCAAGATCCTCTGGTGATACTTATATTTTGGAAAGAGCAAGAAAGAGAAGTCAGAAAAAGGGTCGCCAAAACTAAAATCATCAAGAGATAGTGTCAAAGAAAGCAAAGGACAGACATTTCATTATTATTCAATTATTTTATCCTTTCAGGAAAAACTAGGAGTGATTTATACAAATAAAACAGGATAGTGATGATTAATGAAGATCTTAATTCTTCAGATGTAAAATGGCCGAGATATTAGGAGAAGGGTAAAATAGGAAAACACTGATACCTTGGATGTCTCATCATCAGAAAAAGATCCGAAGTTTTCTGGCTTTTGAAAAAGTTTTGATGAAAATTTACAATTTTCACAGTGTCGCAAATCAAATAAGACCATGACTTATCTTTGTTTTATGCATTCATTTATTCATTCAGCAAACATTTACTGAACACTTACTATGAGCCAGGCCTTGAGGATACAGCTGTTAACAAAACAAACAAAACTCTTTGCCCTCGTGGTGTCTACATTCTGGAAAAGAGACAGATAATAAACAGAAGAAATAAATAAGCATATTGTACGCTAGATGGTGATAAGCATTATGGAATGCAGGGATGTAGGAATGGGGTGGGAGCTGGAATTTTCGAAGTGGCAAAGGAGAAGACTCCACTGAAAAGATGAATAAACCTAAAAAAAAAAAAAGATGAATAAACCTGAAGGAGGTGAGGAAGCCACTCCTATAGGTATCTGAGGGAAGCGCATTCCAGGGCAAAGCTGAACTGAAATCTGTGTGGTCCAGGAGGCCAGTGTGGCTGGACAGAGGGCGTGAGGGGGTGGGTAGGAAAAGGGGACTGGGTAGTAAAGGCCATCAGAGGTTTTTGAGCATATAAATGATATTCTCTGACTTGGATTTTTTTTTAAGATTTTATTTATTTATTCATGAGAGAGACAGAGAGAGGCAGAGTCGCAGGCAGAGGGAGAAGCAGGCTCCCTGCAGGGAGCCCAATGTGGGACTCAATCCCAGGTCTCCAGGATCAGGCCCTGGGCCGAAGGCGGTGATAAACCACTGAGCCACCCGGGCTGCCCTCTGACTTGGATTTTAACAGAATCATCCTGGCTGCTGTTTTAAGAACATACAGAAGTAGGAAAACCAGATGGGTGGCTATTATAAATACTCAGGCAAGAATAATGGTGCCTTGGACCAAATACCTTTGACAGTTTTGTCTCTTTTCAGATAAACTACCTTTTTATCCTTCTAGTGTATCATACTACAGTGGGTGGGAGGAGGAAGGAGAGACTATGTATGTAGTGGAGAAAGGAGTACAAATCTCTCAACTCTCCTAGGTATATAATTCTATGTATTCTCACATTTATCTTTAGCCACCCAGAACAAAATGTATCAGCAATTTAAATACTTAAATTGTCTGTAAATATTTAATATATTTAAATAGTATGTTTGAATCTTCCACATTATTACAACTTCAAGGAAATGTTTAAAAAAACACTAAAGACCATTATCATCAATCTGTCAATAAATTTATATTTAGGTCAAGGTAACAATAAAAGAACCTGATAATTTATTTTAAAGACATGAGCAATATTTTTGAAACATAGAGTCACTGAATAATGACTAGTTCTGACAGGGGTAATTTTAAACCTTCCACTCTTTCAATGCTATAATTACAACGAAAAATGAAAGTGAGATCAGAGTACACACACAGAGCTGGGTCACACTGGGACATGTAATTTGCTTTTTCTATGGATGTGAGACCAAAGGCTCCATTTATTTGCTAAAGATTTAAAAGGATAAACTGATTATTTCTTGTTTTAAAATACAAAGGCAACTAAGTCAAGTTAAATATTGATTGAGAGAAACAGTTGTCAACACTGTATTAATATCACCCTAGATCTGTAGTGGCTTACTGTTTACAAAGCACTTTCACTGCTATTATCTCATTTGAGCCTCACAATAGACCCATTAATATCATTGTTCTTAATTTATAGACTCAGAGAGCTTTAGGAACTTACCCAAAGGCACTCAACTACCTAGCAAGTGCTGGGGCTGGGAAGAGAGCCCTAACTTCTAAACTACAGCTCTAGTCTGTAGTCAACTTCTAGTTGACATAGTCAACTTCTAGACTATGTCAACCTGTGTCCTTTTCCAGGTCCAGAATTGGGGATCGTTTTACTCGTGCAGGAATAACTCAGGCCAGCAAGACCAAAGGTAGAGAGAGAGCAGTACCTATGGAAAGGTACCGTGGTGGAAATAAGGGGCAAATTATGCTAAATTCTCTTAACCTCATTTAATGCTAGAAAAACCAAGGATCAGAGGTTTGTTAAGTCAAACACTGGCTGTTCCATTACTCATGGGCCCGTGTCATTTGTGCTTACCCTGGTCTTTTGCACTATTTCTATTCCCCTTGTGGCTTGCTTGATCTCCGGGCCTGCTCTTTAACACCTCCACCAGAGGGCAGGCAGGGCAGGAAGGAGAGCATTGGTAGCTGGTTTGCTCAAGAAGTTGGAAGAAAACTTAGGACATTATCTTAATTTAGATCTTTAGGGTCTTTCTACATTTCCTTATTCGTGCAAAAATTGCCACCATTCTCCCACATGGATCTGGAATAAACAATGCAGTGAAACGATTTCAGAGCTAAAGAACACAGTTTTGTCAGACTTCTTCGTATTTCCACTACTGAGTTTTCTAGATGATAAACATAAAATATTAAATCTTTTAAAAATGTGACACTTATGAACATTTGCCCATGGTATGGACAGTGAAAAAGAACAATTCACAAAAGAAGAGATTCAACTGGCAGCGTGGAAAAATGTTCTACTTCACAGGCAATTAAAGAGAGAACATTTGTAATAGGAAAATGCCATCTTTCATTTGTCAAATTAATAAATATTAGAAATGAGCATTATTGGTAAGGGTATGGTGAGACGGGCATTTTCATATATTTTTAGTGGAAAAGTAGATTGGTACCATCTTTCTGGAGAGAAATCTAATCATTTAGACAGATGAAGCCTGATAGAAGAAAATCGGAGTAATTTCCTACACCCCAAGTTGGAACTAAAATCTGGTTCTTTTTCCTCTAATCAAGTGAGACTTTACATGGAGAATACAGACATATGATGCATGATAGAAAAACAAGCTTTGTGCCACCTCCTGCCTGCCACACTAAGCGAGATGGAAAGAGGAGGGTCCCTACCCCAGGAGACAGCAGGGCTCTAACTTTCATCTCCCGGGGAAGAAGCAGAGTATTGGCAGTGGAGAGACCTGGGAGCATCTAAAACTCCGTGGGTCGGGCAGCCTGGGTGGCTCAGGGGTTTAGTGCCGCCTTTGGCTTAGGGTGTGATCCTGGAGACCTGGGATCAAGTCCCACGTCGGGTTCCCTGCATGGAGCCTGTGTCTCTGCCTCTCTCTGTCTCTTTCAATCTCTCTCTGTCTCTCATGAATAAATAAATAAAATTAAAAAAAAAACAAAAAAACAGTGGGTCTCCCAAGATCACAGGGTTTGCTTCATCCCCTCAGGAGAGAAAAGTAATGCAGGTTTTTTGTTTTTTTGTTTTGTTTTTGTTTTTTTTGCAGATTCCAACAGGTGTAACACATCAGACTGACCCACATCCTTTTACGCCAGGTTGTCCTAGAAAGAGAGAGAGCCAGAGAGCTCTGATGTTTATGGGACTACTCAGATACATTTGTGCGTCTTTTCAGTAACGGTCAGGGATGCGTGCCCTGGGCCACCGTGCACCCTCAATTACAGTGCTCTAAGTCTTACAGATCAAATACAGTTGCCCCTAAATTCAAACAGAATTGCTCGATCTTCCTTTATAACTTAACATCTACTAACTCCGGCTAATTTAAGAGACAGTCTAATGGTGAAAAGGAGAAAGAGTCTCACTGTAACAGGAATGTGTTTGGAAGGCCCAGGCCCCACAAAAAGAGAGATTCTCCTAACTATAAGCTCATCACCATTTACAATAGACAGAAGTGGGAAACAACAATCAAAAGCGTGGTAGGCACCCCGTAACTACTTAACAAACATGGAAGATACTGATTCCACAATAAGAAGATCCAGAACAGAGCTTCCGGTTCCAGATCAGCAGGCTCCATCCTGTGCTGGTTACTGTGTACAGGTCCCAATGGACAGAGCACCTGAATACTCCGAAGTGAAATGGGCCTCCTGGACGCAGGCCGGCCCAAAGCAGAAGTGGAAGCCAGGCCTGGACAGAGGATGCTGGAAGGCTCCAGTTCGGGCCCAAAGAGCAAGCAAGGAGACCTCTAATGCTCAGAGAAAACAGAAGAAATCACCTAGGTGTTTTGGGTTTTTTCCCCCCCTCCTAATCTTTTTTTTTTTTTTTTTTTCTTATTTCTTTCACGCCCCACATGCAGCAGGAGGCCGCAGTTGCCTAAAACCCCAGGGGAGGCTATACTTACTGGCAAGGAGAACCAGTGCGAGGTTCTGAGAGGGAATTACAGTATCAGGACTGGAACAGGGGACGAGGTGTGGGCAAAGGGACTGCCAGAGACAGCAGGTGGCCCCCTGATGGGTGGTGGGAAGGGTGGTGGGAATTGTAAGTCCAGACTCAGGAGAGAGGTCTGGGTGAGAGCTGTCAGTCGGTGAATCATCTGCACTTACAAGTTATTTAAAGCTAAATACTCTAGATATTTTCTCCTTATGACCAAGTAACAGCTAATTACTGAGATTTTCTTACAGCATTCTTTAGTATCTGTTTCACTGAAGAAGTAAATACACTGATTATTACAATTCCAAACACGGAGTCTATCTTATCACTGGAAAAAAAAAGGATTTGATTTAGTCCTATGATCTGGTCCCTGGCTCCTAAACGAGCGGTGTTTAGACTCTGCTTGCATGCTACCTAAAATAATTTTTAAAAACTTTATAGTCCTTCACACGTTTCTAAATTTGTGCCTAAATTTTTTCATGATACATTTAAATAATGGCAAAGGATGGGACTCCTGGTGTATTATAACTATTGACATGTTTGAAATTAAACTATTACCTGACTCTTAAATGTAGTCCAGGAATGTAACACCAGAGAGGTTTGATTCCCACATCATTAAAAAAATATGTTTGAGGGATGCCTGGGTGGCTCAATCAGGTAAGAATCTGACTTGATTTTTGGCTCAGGTCATGATCTCAGGGTCATACAATCGACCCCCACTTCAGGCTCCATGCTGGGCGTGGAGCCTGTGTAAGATTCTCTCTCTCCTTCTTCCTCTGCTCCCACTCAAGCTCTCTCCTTCTCACAAAAAAAAATATACATATATATGTAATATATATTTAAAAACAAATATATATTTATATTATATATGCAGGAATTTCACATCACGTTTTCTCCTTGAACTCATATTTCCATACCGTTTTACTCACAAAATTTTATCCTAATATGTCATATTTTGATGGTTGAAAGTCCCTGATTAATCACTGTATCATAATTCTTTACAATAAAAATACACATGCACATTGAAGTTTTTTCTGCTTCTATAATACCGTTACTATTTTCTTCTGTAGTTACTGTCACAGAATGACAACACTGATCAAACAACCCAATTGACACATTTAAGTAAATGTCAAATATAGGTTAACATATTTTTGCAAACGTATCTTTTAATGAGGTAATGGGGCCTTTTTTCAATTAGGCTTTGTATCTGTGGGTTAATATTACTTATGCTAGAATCAGACTTACATTTAACCCTCTTTTTTACAGTAAGTACTAAAAAACTTAGTCATATGCATGGGAAACAGAGATTGAAAGTTTTATTGCAGCAATGACCTACAATTATTTGAACCCCTTCTGAGTTATATAATTGAAATCACATAGAAATGAATCATAAAAATTATTTTTTAATGAATCACCAGCTGACCGCTCAATTAGTTCCTCCTTGAATTCTGTTGAAAGTAAAGAAAACCTCCTGAGTTTCAAAAGGACTGTTATAATGATTCCCCCGCCCCCCATCCAAACCAATAATTTGAATTGTCTTCTTGTCCGACACTTCGGAGGTTCCTTTACCCTGCAGCAATGTGCGGCTGTAACATCTCCAGTGGGAGAGAGGCCCTTTCATAATGTGCGAGTGGAGGGGAGGGCATTATGCAAGAGGCGGTGAGAAAGGAGCAAGCAGCACACCTCAAGGATATCTTCATGCAGTTTGAAAGAGAGTAGAGGAAGCTGAAGATCCAGAAGCAACTGGATTCCATCCAACAAATCTATCTTTATGCCCCTGTGCTTCGTAGAAATCCTGTGCACCTTTAGTTGCTTTAAGCTGACTAGCTTTCCTTTCTTGCATCATGTCCTATCCGAAGGTGGGAGAGAGAGGCAGGCAAAGATAAAAATTAAGTCCACGAGTATTTTCTGAGAGTTGTACAAAGAAAAGCCAATGTGACCCCTGCGGACAAGGACAATTCCTCAGGGATCTGGGGGAAAGAGGGTAGAGGAAGGAGTGGTAGGTGTCCATAGGTGGAGCAGTCAGGGGCTGCATCTACCCTCCACCCCCCCGAAAGTGGGACAACTTTGAGGTAAGGCCTCTTCTTCCTGAATCAGCACCCAGGGACTGCATCTTGTTTATTCAACAAACATTTTTAGGTGTTTTCTATGTCAGCCTCTGTGCCAGGTCAGGGATACAAAGACCTGCATTCTCTTGGTCTTCAAAGAAGCTGATAAAGATTCAGCTTCTTCACCGAAGGGCTCTAGCCTGGCCAGCCACCTCCCCTGCTTCCTACCAAATGCTCTCTGCATCCTGGGATCTCTCCCCGTTTCCTGTTCCCTATTCCAGCACCAAAACCTGTGCTGTTTCATTTCCTCCAAGCTTTCTTATGTCAAGTGGGCCGTATACGACAGTGGATGATGCAAGTGGATGCCAGTGAGATACAGGGATGCCGGGGACAGCGAGCTCCTCAGCCCCTCTGTAAATTGGGGGTGGGGTACAGCAGGGGAGAATTGAAACCTAAGCATTAAGGGGCCACAGTTCAGATACCTCTAAGCAACGCAAAGCTTCTTTCAGTGTGCTGTGCAAATGTTACCATATTTTTATGTGTGCTCTGGTGTCAAATATGTTGGAAAGCACTGTGAATTAATTTAAGAAATTATGAACCAATAGGTCTGAGCAGAAGTCCAAGTATGCTGCCCAGAAGCTACATCTGTTCTACAGACCTCTTTGGTTTGGCAGATACAGTGGTGACAGTTAAAAAATAATTTGTTTTCAACATTAAACAATTTCACATAAAAATCTAGATATTTGGCTTCTCGTGAAAAACTTCTATGAGCTCTATCGTCTCATTTTTGGCAGTCAGGTGGCAATGAGTATGAGCTGCCCCCTTGAGATAGGGTTTGGCCTTCCATTTTACTTGCTTTTTTCTCACCCACACTATTTGTATGCCCTTCCCAATTCCATTATTACTTGAGCTTCTCTCTACTGTGCTAGAATACAGTCAGCCCATGTGCTACCTTCAGACTTCTCATGTGTGCACACGAGTACACATACAATGCCTGTTGTCTCAGGAACAATACCCTCAAAAGTGGAATTTAGAAATACAATTTAATCATTTTGATCCTGAAAATAACACATATGCATTAAAGAAAATTTACAGAATAAAAGGAAAATTATTAAATCATCAGAGATCTTGCTACCCCAATATAATTAGTGTTAATACCTCAGAATGCATTTTTCTGATTTTTTTTCTATTGTTACATTAATAAGGCTGCACAGATACCTATGTAGTTCCAAGAGGGCTTCTGTTTTTGTGTATTTCAAAGCCACTGTTATTTCCCTTTGGGTTTAAAACCATGGGATTTGTTTCATGATCACGATTTCCTATTGATAGAAATCATCTACTTCTTTGTAACATATCGACTTTATTGTTCGATAGGTTACATACACTGAAGCTTACATATTTTAGCTGATGTAGGACTCCTGACATACATTAACCTTGCTTAACATTTTTAACTTATCTGAAATTGGTTTAAGATTCTCAGAAGGCATAGTAAATGCTTTAGAGCTTAGTTAATAAAATCTATCACTTGGGTCTGGTAGAGAGCAGTATGCTATCACTTTTGTTTTTCACTAGCTTGAATGTCTACAATAGCCAACTTCAGTGTCAACTGAGTATGGGCTGTATTTTTATCATGTTTGTGTGTGTATGTGTGTGTGTGTGTGTGTGTTGAGATGTAGCTGCTTAAAAGACAAGCATAAGAACCAAACACCCCTTCTCCCTGGCTCTCTGATCCTCAGGAACTAGATCGGCCCCTGGACTTTGAGAAGAAAAGAGAAGTTCAAATTGAGCTTAACTTTCTGTCACCTTTCCTTCTGGCCTTCCTACTCAGGCTTATACAGAAACTAAGTTCATAGAATGACAGGCATATAGAAAAATAAGGAAGGATTTCCTGGATGCCCAAGTTCATGGAGATCCATCCATCCTTGCTTTGCCTGTTGTTTCTCCCTATGAAAGCCTACTGTTTGGGGGCTTGCATTTTTCACAGAATTACATTGTGAACATATAAATAAAATTTCAAATAATTTTACAGAAATGGTTGAAGAGGTATAATCAGTAGTTATTGTTCTGGAATACATGACGTTTTAACTGGAATACATGAAGTTTCAGAGATTTAAGTGCCAGTAATAACCATAGCTTAAGAGAGGGGAAATCATGGAGGCTTCCTTTTTAAGTAAAGTAAAAGAATATCAGGAAAGGTTGTTGTTTTAGCGTGGTTCTTTTTAGTCAAGTAGAAAATAATGTTTCCTCTGAGTTATTTGTACGGTTTTGGGCCACCTTCTGTTGTAGGTCATAGTAGCTTTGGTATTATTAAATATAATGGAATCAGTATCACGATAATCCCATGTTAAAGTTGCTTCATATTAAAAAAATAAAGTTGGGGATCCCTGGGTGGCGCAGCGGTTTGGCCCCTGCCTTTGGCCCAGGGCGCGATTCTGGAGACCCGGGATCGAGTCCCACATCGGGTTCCAATGCATGGAGCCTGCTTCTTCTTCTGCCTGTGTCTCTGCCTCTCTCTCTCTGTGACTATCATAAATAAATAAAAATTAAAAAAAAATTTTAAAAAAAATAATAAAGTTGTTCCATGTTGAACTTTTCTTTCCTGGATTATCTATGCGTTGGTTATTTTAACATACATTTGCAGAATGCCTGCTCTGTGCCAGACACTATGCTAAGTGTTGAGAGACAAGAGCAAATGAGACAGTCCTTCCCTTCCAGGAGTCTCAGTGTAGGGGGACGGACAACTGCAGCACAGCGTGGCAATAAAGTGCAACCTAGAATGGAATGAATCACGGGAGAGGGCATGCATGGGAGCGCAGGGGTGTAACATCAACCTGAGAGAGTGATTAAAGATGAAAAAAGGAGACGGTGGCTGAATCTTAAAGGATGAGTAAGAGTTTCCCAGATGAAGACATAAAGAAAGTGATTCCAAGCAAGAGGACCAATACGTGCAGAGAAGTGTGGGGAGAAAGCAGGGTGAATTTAGCAACTAAAATCTGATTCAGCATGACCAAGAAATGAAGCTGGAGAGCAGAACAGAGGGCTGGCAGGTGAGGCTGACAAGAAGGGCAGATCCTAATGCATCTTCTATGTCACGCTGAAGGTTTGCATTTTATTCTCAAGGCAATCGGAATGCACTGGTGGCTTTTTAACAGAGGAGGGCCATGATCAGACTCATGTTTGGGAAGGTCAGCTTATTGACAGGATGGAGAATCAATACTGGAAGCAGGGAGAGCAGTTGGGAGCTGGTGTCATTGTCGGGTAAGAAAGGACAATGGTGGAAGCCTACGGAGTCACAGGGAAGACACAGAAAAGAGGATGCAACTGAAGATAGGACATAGGATCAGTGAGAGCTGATAACTTCCCAGATGTATGAAATTAAGGACTTCCTGGTCATGGGCATTAAAAATGCTTGTGAAAATGTGCGATCTCCTTTATTGGTACAAAATTCCGATTAAAACAAATAACAAATAACACTCATTCTCGAGTCCTGAAGTTTTATACTGAAATCTTTTCATCCTCTTAAATAAGAAAAAGATTCTGATGGTCTCATTTCAACCTTCAGTATATCTTTTTCCGAGTCATAAAACCACCATTTGCTGAGAAGGTGACAAAAAAATGGGGATGTGGTTCTTCAGAATAGCAGCATTTTCACATCTCTGTCACCACAATCTACTACACCTGTTTATACACCCACCTCCTGTCATTATTAATAGCCTTTTGCTTTCTCCATTTTCCATTCAAACCTAATTTTTTTAAAAAAGTCTGACTACCAAATTGGGTGAGTCACTTTCAAAGTCATTCTGATGGTTAGTGGAGTTTCGGTTCTCAAATTTTTTTTAAATAATGAGTTATCCTAAATGTCCAAAGCTGTGGTTGAGTAATACCATCATTGCATCTTAGATGTACCAGAAGAAGGCAAGGGAATTGTACTGCAGTATGAATTTAAATTTAGGACTCAGGTCATGTTCTATGATAGGTGTGATTTGAAAGAAAATGTGATCACTAATGTCAACATGCATAAATTTGAATCAAAGGGGAAAGGCACTACTTAACAGGCTACAGATACAAGTTGTAAAACATAATACTGCATTAGTTAGAAACTTTGCAAGCTTATTGAATAAGCTTATTATCATATTAAATGTATTAGCATCCTTTTTACTCAAAGCACTTTTTCTCCACCTGCCCTTGAATATAATGTTTAATTGCTGTAGCTACAACAAAATACTTAGAATTCTATTACAGTGGTACTTAATGGTAGAACTAAGGAATTATGGGAAACAGAGTTTGGGAAATTTCTGACTCCACTAACAATGACATGAGACTCAGAATGTCCAAGACAGAAATTTGGGCCTGGGTTTACACAATGGATGAGTTCCTGTAACTTGAATTTACAAAAGAAACCATGGAGATTATCTTGCTTAACCCACTAATATTAAGGAACTGAGCACCAGAGGATTATTAGGATACAGCTAATGAGACAAAACTGGTCAGTAATGGCCCTAGAATCTAGACCAGAGCTCTCCTCAAGCATTTCCGCCTGCGTTTTTCCATGACCTTATCACTGACTTAGTTGAACCAGAGAATTTCCAACTACAGAAGGAAATCTTTTCCATAAAGTTAATAACTAGCCTCTAACTTATACTAAATTTTATTTAAATTCTGATTTTCATATTTGTATTCAGCATGCTCAAAGGAAAATAAATTCAAATAATTACAAGTGCCGAATTTGAACCAGACGAGGTTGGAGGTTGTAGGGAGACACAGCCTGAATTAATCAAAAGAATAGTTTTTTTTTAATTTAGAAGAATTTTTTTTCTTTGAAGTAAAAACAGCAATAAGTCTAAGCTGACCATGTCTTGCTCACAGAGATTAGAAATTCTGTTTTAATGACTGGATATGGATGACAGGTGATCAGCATATGATGAATCCAAGCTGAGTTGTTCCACACAACCCTACATCAAAGGGGTCCAAAGCCCAGCCAGCTTTTATTTAATTTGTGATTTTCAGAAGTTCTACTGATGGTGTTACTGTAATCATGAAAAGTCTGCAGCAAAGAGAAAGTGGAGGCCTGGCAAGAAAACTTTGATGGAGCCCAAAACAGGTACATTGTCTTCTTTCTACCTCCTTGTTTCTTCCTATCATCATGGACCCCAGAAAGAAATGGGAGAGACAGCCACGCTAAAGACATGGCATGGAATGAGAGTCCTGGGAAACCTGGTCTTCATATGCAACATTCCGTTGTAGTAATTTGACTTCTGGCCACTAAATTCTTTGTATAAATTTGTGTTGAGAGTGCTAACAACTGAGGAACACTTGGCTGCTCAGTGGTATTCATTTTCACATGGGTTGGGTGGGGCTCTGTGCCAAAGGAAGTTCAAAGCAATAAAACAATTACTCAAGCCCTTGTGGCTGAGCCATTGTGATTCAAGAATCATCTGGCCATCCACGAGACAACTTACCTTCGGAATCCGAGTCACACTGATAAGTCCTTTCATAAAATGGTGGCTACCCCGAGTCAATAAGGGAAGGGAACTGGCATTTGGACACCTGCAGTGTTTTACATGTTTCCGCATTCTCACAACAGCCCTGTAAGAAATGTATTACCCCACTTCACAAATGAAGGAACAAATTCTGAGAAACGAAGAAAGTTGCTCAAGGCCACGCAGCCAGAAGACTGGTCTGTTTAAACTCAAAATTCAAGTCTGCTCCATCATGCTATGCTTTGTTCCCAATCTAAGAAGAGGTACGAGGTCCCAGAATCTCTGTTCAGAGCAAAAAAATATTGTAAAATCCAATGTCCTGCGGATATGAAGGGAGTTGCCCTTGCCATGACATCATACTATGCCTCTGAGCATTTTATCTGCAAAATCTGCTGGCTCTCTTTCACTTCAAATAGCTGGAATGTATCTCTGTGATTAACTAATGCTAGGGTGGGTGTTTGAGAAATGCAATTTGATGATGACTGTGGGAACATCTGCTTCACAGCCATCAAACCAGGCCGAGTCCCAGCTTCAGTGCGTTGAGATTGTTAGGTGCCAAAACAAGTGGTGACAGGGGGCCAAGGCAGATGTGATAACAAATTGACAAAGACGACTGTAGGCCAGGAAAGAGTCATAAGATGTTTCTAGCATATGCGGAAGTATACTTTCAAGTCGGCCAACGTCGCTGACTGAACGAGGCTATCAGAAAAGTAACACAGTTTTGACTAAAAGAGCCACAGAGATGAGACAGCTGAGCTCCCAGCAGGATCTGGTTTTGTCATCAGTAGTTTCACTGCTATCTAGCTAAGCTTCGGGGCTGGCTTTCACATGCAATGGCTGGTGTAAGATGGAACATTAGGTCATGGCCAGTTGCCCTAGCCAGTCAAGTGTGTTCCACATTTAGGGAAGAAGAAGAATTTCTGGGCCTCTGCCCCCCTAAAGGCCATAGGACAAGCTAGCATCAATCAGAATGACAATGTCTTGGTCTTACTTAACCTACACACATATGGAAACTATCTCTAGCACCATTTAGGCCTAGTTTTTTATATTATTCAACTTGAAAAAGTATCAGCAGCAGAGTATTTTTCATTGTATTGACAAAGAGGAATATTAAAGACCTGCCTAATTCTTTCAATTCACACACACAAACACACACACACGTTAGGCTATGTTTCATAATGGCATACTGAAGGGGCTAAAGAATATGTGTTAAAATAGAAATATGCAAAAACAGAAAAGTTTTTACCAAAAACCAAAGGGCCTTCAAGCAGTATTTTTTTTAAATGTGAAAAAATGTTCACCATCACAGATAACCACAGATGTGCAAAATAAAATTGCAACGAGTTCACTTTTCTTTTCTTTAGCATTAAGAAATTACAATATTCAATGCAATAAAGGGTACAGTGAGATGGGCTTTCTTCTGCTCACCTGATAAAAACATAAATTGCTATGATCTCTCTGGGAAATAATTTGCCAGTATATTCCAAAAGCCCTAAAGTGTTGATATGTTGCCGAAAGTACAGTGGTATCAGAAATTCTGGGGGTGGGGCCAAGCAATCTGTTTTAATAAGCTATTCAAGTGATTGTGATGCACATTTCTGTTTGAGAACCACTGCCCAGGGGACTCTCACCCACTCCTGTGGTCAATGACCATCTATAGGCAGATGAGACCTACATCTACATCTGTACCTCAGATGTCTTTTCTGAATTTCAGGCCCCTAGAACCAACTACCCACTTGACATTTCCTATTGATATTTCATAGATACTTCAAAATAAGTAAGTTTAACATTTAGGTTGAGACATTTTCCCCCAAAATATTCTCTACCTCCAGCGATTCCAATCTCCATAAATAGCACTATTACTTCCACTCAAGCCAGAAAACCTAAGTTCATTTTTGACCCCCCTACCCTCTTCCATCTCATCCCCACATCCAATCAAGTACTATTTCCTAAAGATATAATATATTGCCATGAACTGAATTGTATTCCCTAAACTTGTATGTTGAAGCCCTAACCCCTGGTGTGACTGTTAACTGAGATAGGGGCTTTAGGATGTGAAGTTAAATGAAGTCATTTATAAGAAGAAGAGGAAAGAAAGAGATCTCTCTGTGTCATGTGAGGACACAATGCAAGCCATCTGCAAGCTAGGACTAGTTCCTCGTCGCTCCACCAGAAACCAACCCTGGTAGACCTGGATCTGGGACAATGAGCCTCCACAACTGTGAGGAAATAAATTTCTGTTGTTTAAGTCCCCCCCCCCCAGTCTTTATTGTATATTTTATTATGGCACTTTGAGTAGACTTAGACAGATATCTATATCCGTTTCCTTTTATCTCCATTGCTACCATCCTCATACACACTTTATCATCTCTTGCCAGATAGACCACTGTAGTATCCTTCTGGCAGTTTTCCCTTGAAATCAGTTCCACCTACAGCCAACCATTCTGTATACCCAGCTAGAGAGGTATCATCAAGACAGGTCTTTCTTTCTTTCTTTCTTTCTTTCTTTCTTTCTTTCTTTCTTTCTTTCTTTCTTCTTTAAAGATTTTATTTACTTATTTGAGAGAGAAGAGACAGAGATAGCGAGAGAAAGCATGAGCAGGGAGGAGAGGGAGGAGTAGGCTCCCCACTGACAGGAAGCCTGATGTGGGGCTTGATCCCAGGACCCTGGAATCATGACCTGAGCCGAGAGCAGACGCTTAATCCACCCCATGTGCCCCCTCAAGACAGGTTTCTATTTAAAATCCCTCAGTGGTGGGGCACCTGAGTAGCTCAGTTGGTTGGGCATCCAGCTCTTGATTTTGGCTCAGATCTCGATCTTGCCTTCGTGGGATCCAGCCCGGTACCCATCTGTTTCCGTGCTTGGTCCAGAGCCTACTCCTCTCCCTCTCCCTCTGCTCCTCCCCCTGCTCATGCTTGCACGCGGGCGTGTACACGCTTTCCTAGTCTCTCTAATAAATAAAATATTTTTTATTTAAATCTTTCAGTGGCCTCTACTACCTTTCAAATAATGCCCAATATTTAACAGAGATATGTCAGGACACTATAAGAAATATGAGCTGATGGAGTCCCAACCCACCCCGACATACTGATCCCTTGTCTCTCCCTGTCTGGACACTTGCTCCCCTCAGTATTGGCATTCCCTTGCAAGCAACCTCCTAAGTAGCCTACCTTTTAGTGTAACTTTCTGGTCACATTGGAATATACTGGGCTGCTCCCTGCAGCCCACAGGGAATTCAACCTCCTCAGTAGCCTACCTTTTAGTGTAACTTTCTGGTCACATTGGAATATACTGGGCTGCTCTCTGCAGCCCACAGGGGATCACCTTCATCTGTGAGGCTGTGCTCAGGTCCTCTTCTCAGGTACCCCATGCAGGCACTTTCCTCTACCCTCACTCAGTAACCATACTGCCCCAATTTTTCTAATGCCCAGCCTATTATTGTTATTATTATTATTATTTTGGTTTAGATTTAGCCAAATATTTAAAGTTTTGTTATTGGTTTTCTTTATGGCACTTGCTCCACCTCTTGGGGAGAATACCTCTTGGCTTACAGCCCAAGTGGTGGAGGGGTGAGGGTTAATAATGATACTGGCATTAAAACACATCAATTCATAACTGTACAAACTACCCTCGTGCATTGGCTAGAAAGTCTTGTACTATTCGGACTCTATCAGCTTTGTTGGGGAAAAGCCACATTGATTTTTAATTTATCAAATAGCCCATGCCCTCTCCCACCACCTTAGGGCTTTTGCACAGAGTGGCCCATCGACCTGGAATACTTTTTTTGCCCTTCCCTTTGCCTGGTCGCGGTTTATGTCTCAGCCTAAACACCATTTCCTTAGGAAGAACATCCTTGACCACTTTTATACAAGGTTAGGTCTCCTGTCATACATTCCCGACATACTTAAAATTTTTTTTCAATTGTAATTTATGCTATGCACTTGTAAATTACTTACTTTTTTTTTTTTAGTGTCTACCTTCCCTACAAGGCCATAAATTCCATGTGTCTGTTTTCTCTAACATAACCTCAGTATCTAGAATGTACTAAGTATTCAATGAATATTTATGACTGACCCCTGACAAAGTTAAATAATTATAGGGTAGGTTTCAGAATTAGGGTTCTGTTACCTTATCAATCTACTTTCAGTAGGCCAAGATTGCAAAATATGTTGTTGTTGTTGTTGTTGTTTAAGTGTTCATTTGCAACTACTCTTCTGAATGAATCAGGATTTTATCGGTACAAATTTGGAAAGAAATCTGCTCACATACAACCAATGTCCATATAACCTAGCTTTAAACTTTTATGTCCATCAAAATAGTCTCATTGTTCCATGGAACCTAGGCAACAAGGTTAGAATGAATAAATGGTATACATTTGAATTCAATCAAGCACAGTTATATTTCTGAAATACTTTTTCTGCATAAGATTTCACTTGAAGAAAGCTTGAAAACCATCCCTAAACACTGGCTTTGAGTCCAGAGAAGAAGCAGAGCTTTTACAATAAGTTGGAAAAAAAGCCTAAAGTTCTCCTTTACACAAAGACTTGTGAGACATTTGCATTTACAGTAATTCCTGTAGTTTTGGGTTTTATTCTCTTCTCTTACACCTATCCTACATAATTTTTCTTTCCCCAATTACATACCTAACGGGTATTTCTCAGAAGGCTGGAGGAAAGGGAAGGGAGGACTGAGGGTGAAAAAAACAAGAGCTCTAAGAGAAAGAGCTGTATCTTAGGCATTTCCTAGGCAACTTATAACAATGATTATCCTACCATGACTCTTCTCACATTTCCTCTTATACAATTCGGTAAAAAATACAAAATATATTTGATTCCATGCCATATTGGGAAAGACACCAATAGATGTATGTCATCTTCAGGACAATCATGGTTGTACCATATTAAAGAAATGATTTAGCTGTAGCAGTGATTCTCTGAAGTCCACACAACAGAGAATACAACCCACTAATCAAGCTTCAGGCCTGAGTCATTAATCCATTACAAGCCGCCAACAGTATATAATTTTCACTTGGATGTCAAACCCAATGTACCTCAGATGGAACTCATTATTTCCTCAATAAACTGGTTTCCCTTCTTAATTTCCCTGTTTGAACTAGTGATACAATCATAATCCTAGTCATTCAAATTTACAACCTAGGGGCTACCTTTATTGTCTCTCTTTTTTCATCCTTCACAGTACAGGGAAGGGGGAAGGAGTTAGGATCTACTCTCTGTCCTAACCACTCAAGTGGTTGACATACTGACATCACAGAGTTGTCAAGGTGCAATACAAGGCCTGAGTGGATCAGAATGCCCTGTTACATTGGTTAATGTAGAAATGTAGACTTTCAGCTATACCTCAGACCTACTGTGTCAGGATGGAGTTGGGGCATCTGCCTTTTGAATGAGCTCTTCAGGGGACTTCTTAGGCCAGATAAACAGAATCGATTTTCTAAAGGAAATGACCCAATTACAAGAAGTCACACTGTAAGTAAGACACCCTGTCCAAAGGACACAGAAAGAGGTCATGGAGTCCCAAGCAGGTGAGTGGAACACAGAGGCAGACAAGAGTAGACAGTATGTAAGGGTTCAGTATTTCTGAAGTCCCCATTTAGATCTGTTTATGAATAGCCTTCACCAGGGTAAGGCAGGGGAGACCGGGGTTCACCAAAAACGGGACCATTTAGAATATGCCACAGACTAGCTCTGAAAATTAAAGCACACTGAAGGGAAACCGCAGCAACTCAAGTAACAATGTACCATCCCAGAGTTATCACAGGGCCCATAGAAGAACAGCTGTTTGACAATAAAGAGATGTAGGGAACAATAGGAGGCTGGGAGGAATGATGGGCTTCATCTGTGTTAGCCAGGATTTGGTTGCCAATAAAAGAAGCCATTCTAGTTCATTTAAATTCAAGGGGATTTAATATAATGAATTGTTTACAAAATGGTTAGAAAGTCTGGAGAAACAGGCCTCGGGATGAGCTTCTAGAAATAACCACAAGATGTGCCAACCTGTACAATACTCAGAAAACTGGGAGAATGACCAGAAAGCTGAGGAATAAGGCAATGGAAGCCTCAACTCCTGGCTCCAGGCACACTGTCTCAGTGCAGAGCCATGCCATCAAAATGGATGTCCCTGGCATCCAAAGAAATAGGTACCAGACCCCGGGGCCTCTGCTACATTACCACAGAAGCCAGAGCCTCCATATCCTTGCGTGGTAGTGGAAACAGCAGAAGTGCCACCTCTGTCTCACTTCTGTCTTCCAAATATAACATTCATATGTCTGCTTTGGCAAAAGCTGGGTGGGCCACATATGGAATCTGAAATCTGGGGAGTGGAAGCTTTAGCTCTCTGTCCCCTAGCATGTTAAAAGGGCAGAGAGCTGGAGTAGTATGGGCCATGGATCTCTCTCAGCATTGTACTTAACTGTAAGCTTCTCTACCAAATTGGAAGCTCTCGGAGGCCAGGGACCTGATGTTAACTGTTTCGAAGTCCCAGCACTCAGCAGAGGGTCTACTGAATAGGAGGGAAAGGAAGGAAGGAAAGAAGGAAGAAAAGAAGGAGGGGAGGTAGGGTAAGTGGGTAGCAAGGAGCTCAAGATCGAGTCCAGGTAGAAAAATTCAGAAAATTCTGTTTTGACAGTATTTAAAATTTAAGATGAAAGGAAACAAGGGCTAACAAAATAAAAGAAAGGAAACAAGGGCTGATACTAATAATTCTTACTTCTTATTAGCTTTGGATTTTAGTCTGCCTCTCTTCATGTCCATGACTATGAACTTGATACAGTTCAAATTCCTTACATCTGGAAAAAATCAATTGTCTCCTAACTGGTGCCCTGCTTAGTTTCTCTCCATTCCTCCCCATACTACACACTGAGCTCTGACTGGGTTTCCTAAAATAGTGGTCTTCAAACCTTTTACTTGCAAACACTTCCAAAATGATTTTGTAAAGCTTTGTATCTTCTCGAGAGCACATTATTAAGCTGACATCTAAAACTTTTCATCCTGAGTTAAAATACTTGCAAAAGATCTAACTTCCAGAGTATTGTAAATATTATCATTAAAATATATTTTTAACAGCACTTAACAAATCTAATAGAATCTAAAAACCATATCATCTACTTTTTAAAAATATACAAGCAAGTTGGTCTTTAATAATCAGATATTTTGCATCTTTCCTTTCTCTTCTTGAACTCCTATTTCTCTTCTGCTTCTACCAAAAACTATCATTCTAATATGACATTTTTTTCTTCAATGACTTTGGTCAATTACCTTATCACAACAAAAGACATATAGGTTGAAATTATATATCTTTTTCCCATGACTGTGAAGCTATATTTAAAAATTATTCTGGATTCAGTTCGATTATTATTAGTATACTATTGATGAAAACAAAATGGATTTTATTATAAATTTTGCTAAGTAATTAGAAAAATCAAAGTTTTTATTTGAGATGTATGGTAAGAGCTGGATAGGGACTGGTTGGTTTTGCTAAAATTAGGTCAAGTATCTAATTTTTGCTAAAATTAGGTCACGTATCAATTTAGCCATAATTACTTACTACTTTCAGCTAAATCAAGACAGGGCTCAACATCAGTTTTATCCTCCCACCTTTTTGTGTTTTGAAAATGTTGAGGAAAACTGTTTATATAAATAAGTAGGTGGGGATAGAAGGAGCTTTGTTACAGCAGTGCTCTCAATTCTTTGCACTTTTAGTCATATGCCAAAAATCACAGGGGCAGCTTGCACCAAAATTTGTTAATTATCAGTTGACAGCTGATTGTAGATCTTCCTGCAGTTTTACTGAAAGCAAAGTAGGAAACCATCTAACTAAAAGAACTTGTTACTCATTGGTTAGTGTGACTCTCTCAACACTGATACCAATACCTGCACTATGTTTCTAATGATATCAGTGGGGTACAGAGTTTTTCTACTAGAGGCTAATATGCTATAGAAAGATTAGGGTGAGAACGGGGCCTTCTTTAAAATGTGAGATAATGGGGAAGGGACATGTGGAAGCTGAGCTGGAAATATATCCTGAGTTTGATCAGGTTTTTAAAAACTGCTTCAGCTTTTTTGATGTATAACTGACAAAATTATGAGATATTTAAAGCATACAATGTGATGATTTGATATATTATACACTGTGAAAGGATTCACTCCATTGAGTTAACACACCTATCACATCATTTATATTGTGTGTATGGGAATATTTAATTTCTCTAAGCAAATCTCAATTGTGCAATGTAGTGTTACTAACTACACATATTATACATTAGGCCCTCGGACCTTGTTCATCTTATAACCAAAAGGTTGTGCCCTTTTACCAATCTCTTCCTATTTCCCTCACCTCCCAGACATCGTAACCAATTTTCTACTCTTCCTTGGAAAAATGTGTATTCAGATTCTTTACCTATTTTCTAATTGGGTTAGTTCCTTTCTTGCTGTTAAGTTGTATGAATTTCTAATTTATTTTGCATACTAAATGCCTACTGGGTATGTGGTTTGCAAATATTTTCTCCCATTCCATAGGTTGCCTTTTCATTTTGGTAATGGTTTCCTTTGCTGTGCAGAAGCTTTTTAGTTTGATGCAGTCTCCCTTGTTTATTTTTGCTTCTCTTGTCTAATTAAAAAAAAAAAAAAAAACCTCATTACCAAGATCAGTTTGAAAGAGCTTACCCCTCTGAGTTTTCTTCCAAGAGTTTTACAGTTTCAGGCCTTACATCCAAGTCTTTAATCCACTTAGTTTTGTGTATGGTGTAAGATAGTGGTCTAGTGTCTAGTTTCATTCTTTTGCACATGGCTGCCAAGTTTTCCCAACATCATTTATTGATGATACTTTTTTCTATGGTCTTGCGGATCTTGTGGATGCAGCTCCGTTGACTTTCAAAGCTAGGTGTTTTGGGGGCCAGCCAAGTGGGAGTCTTACAAGTTGGGGTACTAAATGTGGGGTCCAAACCCTTTGCTCCTCAGGGAGAAACTGGGAGTTAGGGGTGTGGATGGTAGGAGGAGGTTTATGGCAAGTGTGCCTTAGCCTTTCCCACATGTTTTGATGTGGGTATCTTCTTATTCATCTGATGTGTAGAAGTTGCTTGGCTAGTTTCTGGGTCTCTTTCATTAACAATTGCTCCATGCGTAGCCGTACCCTCAGGTGAGCCCATGGGACAAGGGGAGCTCACAAGCCTCCTATGTCACCATTTTGGTCCTTCCTCCAGAAGTTATTTTTTTCAGATCAATTTTAAGGAACGCAGAGGGAAATGGAATATTCACAATCTTGATTCCCTTAAAGCTCTCCTTGGCCTTTATATCTAATATAAAGTCTTCCTACTAGGCCACAGGAGACATAGGTATAATCTGAAACTGCTACCCTAAAACAACTTGCCTAAGCAGTATCTCCTCAATGGCATAAAATACACTTTGAAAAAAAAAACTTAAAAGGATGAGAACGACTAACCATTTAAATCTGTATTTTAAAAGAGCTTATTATTAAGTGACAACTGGTAAACATATGTGCAATGTTATTATTTTTCTTAGGACTGATGGATATTTTTGCATTTAATATTTTTGAAATTTTGCCAAAAATGCAGGATTTCTTTTTGCACAAGAAGCTGTTGTTAGATCAAAAGTGCATTTTACCACTTGAGGAAATACACTTCTAAAGAAAGAAGGTGTGGGCAGGAGTGCAGTCAGGGTTTATTGGCCTCAGTCCTGCCATCCCAAAGCCATATGAAAACTTCCTCTTAAGCTTAGGTGTCAGTTATTACCATGTACCAGAGCCCTGTGCCCAGCCTTGCCTCCAGTGATGTGTTCTGGAACATGTGGGGGGTGGCTCTCCAAGCATTCCAAGAGATGTGGGTATGAGTGAACCTTGGTCACTCTTTGGGAAACTTTCACCTAAAAAGAAAATGTCCTGGAATATGTATAAATTGAAATCTGTGAAGGTGATTTATGAAACCAAAGGGCTAATTAAACAGAGCAAGGCGACCACTACAAAATGCATATATTAGGAGTTCAGGATTGACTTGCCACTGTTCATCTCCAGTGGCTGAGGTCGGAAGGAGAGCTCAGACTGATGAGCTCACTCTGTGCTCTGGAGTCTGCGGGCTCTCCCAGGCAAGAAGAGGACCTACTGAGTCAGCTTGCCATTTCTAGAACAAAACATTTTATATGCTGGAGAGGGACTGAAGACATCTCACTCTATAAACTACTTTACAGGCTAAACAATTTGAATTCAAGAGAGACCTGACTTCAACAAGATCTTTATTGTCCCCGAATGCCTGGAGTTCTTAAAAGCTTTTATTTCAGTGGAGGAGGACGCTATAACAAGGACAGATAAATCAATGTAACTTGATAAATTTTAACAGAGAGAGAAATACCTCTACATTTACATTTGGTAATATTTATTCATTAGTGTTCACAGTCCAGAAGTGCTGTGAAATAAAAAATAACGATGAACTAAAATAAGAAGTCAGGCCCTCTTTGGGATAAAAGGTAGACTTTTTAGGATACATTAATTTGTTAGTTTTACAGTATACATTTAGTTGCCGACTTAGGAATCTTTAGAATTGCTAAAAGATTACTTATCTACATATGAATATATATTACAATTCTTTATAGTGAAAGGTTTTAGAGGTCCTTATAAAGAACTCAAGATTCTCTCAAGGGGGATAATGAAGGGATGACACTGAATGTACATGGATCTTTATGTTTGTGAAAATGATTCCCACCTACAAGTACAAGAAGGGTGACTATAAGGTGACTTTTTCTTTTTTTATTAAAAATTGTATTTATTTATTCATGAGAGACACAGAGAGAGAGGCAGAGACACAAGCAGGCTCCCTGTGAGGAGCCCAATGTGGGACTCTATCCCAGGACAGACCCCAGGATCAATGACTTGAGCCAAAAGCAGACGCTTAACCACTGAGCCACCCAGGTGCCCCTAATGTGACTTTTTTTTTTTTTTAAAGATTTTACTTATTTATTCATAAGAGACACACAGAGAGAGGCAGAGACACAGGCAGAGGGAGGAGAAGCAGGCTCCATGCAGGGAGCCCAAGGTGGGACTCGATCCTGGGACTCCAGAATCACTTCCTGGGCCAAAGTCAGCCGCTTAACCACTGAGCCACCCATGCGTCCTGACCTAATGTGACTTTTTAAAAAAACTTTCTAACATTGAAAGTTTGGAACATGGCAAAAAAAAAAAAAACAAAAACAAAAACAAAAAACCCACGTGCAGGACCAAGTACGATTAACCCCAATAGCTATCCACTAATTCATCGGTACTCCCGACACTGCCTCCTCTTCCCACCCCTGGATTATTTTAAAGCACATCTCACACCATTTCACTTTATTATTTCAGTATGTGTCTCTAAAAAACAATTTTTTAAAAGATATAACCACAATATCATTTTCACACCTTAAAATGAACAATATGTGACTATTTTAAAATACACTACAATTTGCATATCCAAAGGAGTTTTCTCAGAGAATCACCTTAAAAGGCTGTAAAGTGATGCCAACTCTTCTCAAAACATTTTTGGAATACTTCTCAAGATTATTTTCAGAATGTGCAACATATTCCTTAATTATCCCAAATGATGACAAATCTTTACTCTTTAAGGGTAGACTTGACTTGAAAGCAGTCAAAAGTCTTTGGGAATAAACCCCAATAAACAGGAGGAGTAATCAGACTAGGCAAGATTGGTTTTGTTAAAGAGAGTAATACACACAGAGAGGCGCTAGGTGTGTCCCTTTCATGAAAGGAGTCTGACGCTCATAAACTAGCCCAGAAATTATCTACTCAATGGCCAGAGATGCTGGGTGAGAAAAAGAGCTCTGTTGTATTAGGGGCTGAAGCAGGCATGAAGCTAGAGAGAATGTGAGAGGCAGCTGAGAGCCAGCCAACTGGTGAAAGGAAGTTATGCTTAATCTTTGTACCCTAAATTCCAGTAATTCCAGGCCACTTTCGGGATTTATCTTGCATTTCAGGCCTCCCTGCTTTTACAAACAATGTTCCCTGTGATTGGAATGCCTACTCCCACCGGGTGAACCCACTGAGTGAATCTCTAGTCATCCTTTAAGACCTTGATCAAATATTACCACATTTCTTGCCTCCCTCTTGCACAATTCATTGTTCCATTGCCTGGTCCTGGTTGTGCTTTGTAAGTATCTCTTTTACCATCTCCTTGACCACTTCATAATTATTCAGATACATAGATATTTCTCCAATTAGACTGGGAGCAACATTATTGTACCTTGGGCACACAAACAGCGGCTGGCACATAGTAGGCCCTCAGCAATTACTTGTTTAGTACACAGACACAATTAATAATCTGTGTATCTTTTCATGGTTTAGACCCCAAAATGTCCTATTAATGCAGCAAAGTATTGGGGGCGCAAAATATTATAAAATAAAACAAAGAAGAAAACCCTTATGCAAGAGCAGTTTTTGTAACACAAACCCTGGAAGTTTCAGATGTTGGCAATGGAAAGTTACAACACAAAACTGCCCAGGGAAATCTTAGCCATTTCTTTGCCTCTTTTTAAAAATAATATTTCCAAATCCATTTTTGGGGATCACAAGTGGTTTCTTTTCTTTTTGAGGGATTAATACTTGAGTTAGCAAATTAAATATCAGTTAAAATTGAGTTCAAACTTAGTTGATTCACATTTTTCTCAAAATAAATTTCAAAAGCAGAACAAAAAGCATAAAAAATGAATCATCTGGGATGCCTGGGTGGCTCAGCAGTTGAGCGTCTGCCTTCAGCTCAGGGTGTGATCTCCGGGTTCTCGACCCCGGATCGAGTCCCTGCAGGGAGCCTGCTTCTCCCTCTCCCTATGTCTCTGCCTCTCTCTGTGTGTCTCTCATGAATAAACAAATAAAATCTTAAAAAAAAATCATCTACTTCACAGGAAATAGATGATGGACTTCTAAGGTCATCATGTAAAAACTAAAGAAATCTGGAATCACTGAAACTAGGACTTTATACGTTCTCTTGTGAGGACGATTCATATACTCCTCTCACGTTCTGTCCCCCATTCTGCCCCAAAACTAGAATGAAGGATCCATGCCTACACCAATGACCTGGTCCCAGGCCTGGGTGGAAGCAGGAGCATCTCTTCCAGTGCTATGCCAGTGGCAGTGCCACACCTACCACACCTGTGCTATAGTTCCAGGATGAGAAATAAAGGAGTTTGTGGGTAGCCCAGGTGGGTAGAGAGAAGAAAGGGAGAGCCACCTGTCAGGAACAATTGCATCTGATGTCACCTATTCTTGGCTGAACCTGAATTTTACTCAGACAATAAAGCCTGTTTTTCCGAGTGTCTTTCAAGCCCCAGTGGACTCATAGCATATTTTCAAACCAGTTTTTTTTTTTAAATTCAATAAGTCCACAGAAATTTTTGCAATCCTTCTTGTCAGGTGGTAAATATTCTATTGAACCATGTTTGCATGGGCATAACCTGATTTGGATATAGAAGAAACAGAACTGAAGTAGTTGAACAGGTTTGCTTGGTTTTAATGGCTACATTGCACAACCAGGGCAAGGCATCCCATGATAGCAAAGGTTGTTCTAACTCAACCCGGAAATCCGGTCAAACCACAGGGACTCACAAAAGCACTTCAGCTCCACAACAAAGGAGTGATTTCACTGACTTCATGACACATGGCCTCTAGGATTCTGTGACCATTCCCAACTGGAGAATATATTAAATAAAGGAGCACTTGCTTTTTTTGCCAGTTTTATAAAGAAAATTTATTTATTTTTAAAAATAGAAATGGAACCCAAAATTAGTCTAAAATGAATGCATGCACACAAAATTGAAAATACAGATGTGAACCAAATCCAAATAAGAGTATCATTTTTATGCTGTTGAAACAGCATATTTTGATGGCTAGCTCATAAGGAATTTCACATTCTGGGGGAAAAGTGAAATGTTTGAGACCCCCCTTTTATCCTCTTAATACCAAAAGGTAAGATTTAATCTTGTTTCCAGACTTCAGGGGAAGTTATATGAGTGATACTTTCTTAAATTCTCAGAGAAAACAAATCTAAAATATTTAAATGACTTTTCAAAATGTATATATTAACAGTTTTCTCTGAAGATCAATGGGCTAAATTGAGATCGATCTTTCCTAAAGAAGGTTTAATTTTTATTTGTTGGGTACAACTTTTATATATGGAAGTTCAAAACTATTAATTGTAACTGCTGCTTTCTAGTTAATCATCAATTCAGTTTCTATTAATAATGCAAACTTTTACACGCAGAGCTAGCCATGATATTCTGCTTGCCTGGAGGAACCACATATTAAAAGGACGGCAGAGAATTCATCACCCTCATTACTTCTTGTAAGTACGTTCACAAAAATAAGGAATCAATTATGGTAAATAAATCTTAACAGGTTGCTAAAGGCTAGGACGAGAAACCTTTTCTAACTGAATTCTAGTTGCATCAACAAATCAGCTGCTTTCTATAAAACAAGATAAATTAAATTCACCTTGAACTTTTTATTTTTAAATAATTTCAAACTTACAAAAGAATTACAAGAGTAGGACACAGAATTCCTGGATATTCCTCACCTAGATTCACCAATTTTTAAGTTTGTCACATTTGCTTTAGTGTTTCCTTTGTCTCTCTCTCTGCCTATCTATCTGTGTGTGCTATCTATGTATTTATATTTATAGATATTCTCTTACATAACCAGAAATTCAAACTTTAATATAATATTATATTATTATTTAATATATTCTCTTATTCAAATTTCACCAATTTCCCAGTATTGATCTTTCTGGAAAATTTCCCCCTAATCCAAGATCTAATCCAGGACCACTTATTGCATTTAGCTGACATTCTTTTGTTGTTTGTTTGTTTTTAAGATTTTTATTTATTTATTCATGAGACACAGAGAGAGAGAGGTAGATACACAGGCAGAGGAAGAAGCAGGCTCCTTGCAGGGACATGCCCTGAGCCAAAGGCAGACAATCACTGAGCCACCCAGGTGTCCCTTAGAGGACATTTTTAAAGCTCCTTTAATCTGGCATGTTTTCCAGCCTTCTTCTGTCTTTCATGACAGTGACTTTTTTTAGAAGAATACAGTCCATTTGTTTTTACGGAATATTCTCCAATTTAGATTACTTTGAGGTTGCCTCATTAGTAGATCAAAACATGTATTTTTGGCAAGAATGTTTAATGAGTGATGTTGTGTCTTCTTTAGCGCATTACTTCAAGGGGCATACAGAGAGAGTTTTGCTCATTAGTGATGTAACTTGGTCACTTGGTTAAGGTAGTACCCATTAGCAAGACAAGATAAATTACTGGTTGCAGTAAAGAAATAATTAGATGACATTTTAGAGTTATTTTGTGTAGATTATTTTCTGAATGTTAAAATTTCCTATTTAATGTCAAAATACCAAGCACACAAAATAAGAAAAGATACAGGTGGCCCTATTAAATGAAATGTCAGGGATCAAGGCAAGAAATATTACTTATATCAATGACTAATTGGGACTGCATGATCTGATAAAAATAGCTTTGGCTTATTTTATGCATACTCTCTGCAAAACATTTTATGTACATGATTTCTAAGCTTTATGACAGGCCTGAAAGTCTTTAATTACAGCTCTATTTTGTAAAGGAGGAAACAGGCCAGAGAATTTAGTGATTCTTTGGGATTAACAAGTAGCAAGAAGAAAAGACTTGAAATTCAAATCTACCTAGATCTTAAACCCCTGCTTTTTCTAAGATACCATACTGCAATTCTTTTAAATGAAAAAAAAAAATCTGTTTCTGTATGTTAGCCCAAATCAAAGATAAGTGTTATTAATTTTTCTCCATATAAAAAGATTATCTTTTGGAGAGAATTTTTTAAAATGGTAATGGTTAATTTAAAAAATTATCTTAAGACTGTATTTTCAAATAGTCACTGGGAATAATGGACACCTGGTGTGCCAGCTTTAAATAAGACTTGGTATATACAGGAATCCCTGGGTGGCGCAACGGTTTGGCGCCTGCCTTTGGCCCAGGGCATGACCCTGGAGACCCGGGATCGAATCCCACATCAGGCTCCTGGTGCATGGAGCCTGCTTCTCCCTCTGCCTGTGTCTCTGCCTCTCTCTCTGTGTGACTATCATAAATAAATAAAAATTAAAAAAAAAAAAAGACTTGGTGTATACATTAAACTTTTGCTTACTTACTCACTTATTGAATTTTATTATGTCTCTCTGTTGCAGACTTTTTTCCTTTTTCCTATTTAGCCCCATATTTCCATTTAAACTCATTACTCATCTATATCTTTCTATTTGGATCTCTAGGTCTCTCTCTCTCATTCTGGCCTCCTTCCTTTCCAAATATTTCTCCACCTTTTCAACATCCCCTTCTTTCCAATATACCACAGCTAATTAGGACTTGGGCACTGCAGAGTGTTTTAGAGATCAGTCCTGAACCCTATGCCATTTTGCAGTTCCATTATAATTTGAATAATGATAATTAAGAGTAACTTCAAAGTGGCTGGAGTGGCCATGACCTAGGAAAACTGAATTAAAACTGAAATTTCTAATAATACAAGAAAACAGATGGGTAAGACCAGAAGATGGTTTGCAGGACACCAGTGGCACAATTACTTTAGGAAAGAAAAATAGGGGTGCCTGGCTGGCTCAGTCACTCTTGGTCTTGGGGTTGTGAGTTTGAGCCCCATGTTAATTTGTAGAGATTACCTAAAAATAAAATCTTTTTTTAAAAAAAAGATTTATTTATTCTAGAGAAAATAAGAGAGGGGCAAAGGGAGAGAATTTCAAGCAGATTTCCCACTGTGCATGGAGCCTGAGGTGGGTCTCAATCTCACGACCCATGAGATCACGACCCGAGGCAAAATTACCAATCAGATGCTTAACTGACTGTGCCACCCAGGTGACCCTTGGCTGTTCACATTTTAAAATGTATGCATCTTATAGAAATATTAGAAAAATAAATGTTATAGATATATTGTAAATTAATTAAAGATTCCAAGGAAAAATAACCAAAAGCTTTAAAAAATATACAATCAGACCTATAAGGACAAGTTTAAGAAACTGAGCTTATAAAAAAAAAAAAGAAACTGAGCTTATTAGTTGAGTCTCCATTTCAAAACTATTAATATGGACTGTATTAAAGCACCAAACTCTCCAGATAAGGACATAGAATTATTATTTACAGGATCAAAGACTATTTGGATTATAGATCTAATAATAGTAGATACTATTTGCTTTATGGGTATAATCTGTTAAGCAGTTTATTACTGTATTATTTCTAAACTTTACACAGGCCTGAAAGGAAGTAATATGAGCTCCAGCTTCTAATTTCTTTCACTGATAAGCATTTTATTCCTTAATCAAGAGGTGCTTGGGGCAGCTGGGTGGCTGAGTTGGTTAAGTGTCTGCCTTCCGCTCAGGTCATGATCCCAGGGTCCTGGGATGGAGCCCTGCATCGGGCTCCCTGCTCCAGGAGGAGACTGCTTCTCCCTCTTTCTCCGCCTCCCTCTCTCTGTTTCTCATGAATAAATAAAATCTTAAAAAATAAGAAAGAGGGGTTTGCTTTAAAAAATAAATACCTGCTGGAGAAAAAAAGCTTTCTCAATCACTCAGATCTAAATGAAACATATTTCATCAGGTTTGCTCCATTCAATCCCTGGTTAAGCAGCTGTTTTGAAGGGGAAAGGGAGAGGAATAGAATAATTTGGGGGGTACTGAGATTAATGGAGCAGCCAGTTTGGGCTGGGATCAGAGTAGGATTATTGTCACTTACAGACCATGGTGGGCACTCTGTAATTTGTTCTACACCTCACTGGCCAACAACCACTCCCTTGTGCATTCTCTGCTTAAGAGTTTGGGAAGGCTCCCCAGTGAACACGTCTGCCAACTTGCTCCCACTGGCACAGCAGGCAGAGCCTGATGAGATGCAGGGGGAATCATATATGGTAGATGCAAAGATAAACTTCCTGATTACAGGGATGAGTAAGCACTGGAATCAGCTACCCAGAGGGAGATTTTGTGGAATCTCCACCCCAAAAGAAGTAGATATATCACAGGAGAAAGTTCTCTAATGGAAAGAAGCTCTCTGGACCACACAAACCCAACTAGACATGACTGGTGATATTAAGGGAAGACAAAGCTTTGCTATCAATGAGAGGCAAAGGAGTTGTTGTGTTTTAGAAGTTAAATGCCACGAGTATTCATTTCTGTCCAAAGCAAAAATAAATACCACGTTACAAAAATTTTTATTCTGCAAAAAATCTAGTAAATAGACCATCTGGAGAAATTACAGTTCAGGTTTTCAGAACTTATTTAATTTAATAAACCACCCCTCCTAATTTTTTTAGATAACAGAAGAGCTTCCTAGAAATTGGTAAAGGGTAAGCTAATTTGGGGGAACTTCATACACCTAAAATATGCTCTTATGGTCTCTCTAAACTCTCACATTCCCTCAAATTTATAAGCATATGACAGGAAAACAGGGATTGAGAAAGGCAAGGTATGGATAAGGAGCACAGAAAGTTCAAGCACTGGATTTTGTTCACTTGGTTCACTGATGTTGTTCCACTGCCAACAACACCCTTCTCTCCACAAAAAGTTAACAATTATCACAGTGTCCTTTTGTTTACTTATTAAAATGTGAGTGCCAGGGTGCCTGGGTGGGTCAGTTGGTTGAGCGTCTGACTCTTGATTTCAGCTCAGGTCATGATCTCGGGGTGGTGAGATCCAGCCCTGTGTTGGCTCTGTGCTCAGGGGGAGTCTGCTGGAGATTCCCTTCCTCTGCTCCTCCCCCAGCTCTCATGTGCACTCTCTCTCTAACATAAATAAATAAATAAAAATAAATAAATAAATAAATAAATATTTTAAAAAAATGTGCCTATAATGTATTGGGCAAAGAACTAAACTGGTCCGGGGATCCCTGGGTGGCACAGCGGTTTAGCGCCTGCCTTTGGCCCAGGGTGTGATCCTGGAGGCCCGGGATCGAATCCCACATCGGGCTCCTGGTGCATGGAGCCTGCTTCTCCCTCTGCCTGTGTCTCTGCCTCTCTCTCTCTCTCTCTCTCTCTCTCTGTGACTATCATAAAAAAAAAATTAAAAAAAAAAAACAAACTAAACTGGTCCAACACTTAGTGTGGGGTTTGGGGCAGGTTACCTTACCTCCTTTGGAGGAAGCCTCCTCACGTTATTGCCATCATTATGATCCTCACTTGGTACACTTTTTTTGGTCAAGTTACTTAACCCAAGTCTGTTCCCTCATGTACGAGATGCCATGGACAGGATCTGAGAACATATAATACCTATAAAAATGCCTAGCATAATGCCTTATACTGTCTCTCCTGTTAGAGCCTGAGTGAAGTTATTTCCATCCTTTCTGCTATGTTGGGAGAGGCTCTTCACGCATTTCAAACTAATGTTACACATAATTTCCCACGAAGGACAGAAGTAGAGAGAATTGTTAGGTTTATACTTCGGAGTTTGACATAGGCCTCATATTACAACATTTGATGTTTCATCTTTTATCACCCATTATGATCAAAATCATCTGGCACATATATTAGCTGTGTTCCTAAAGCCAAGGCTCAAAATAAATGCATATATGAGAAGTTGACCAGAAATATTTGACTTTATCAGAAATACAAATGGCTAGATCAAATGGCCAGATAAAAGTTGGAGGGTCTGGAATTTTTTCTGGTTATTTTTAATCCCTTGCCTCTTGTTATTTAAATTGTTTATATTAATAATTTAAAATGTTCTGTCCAAACTAGATCCATGGAATGTTTTTCTTTGACCTTTTTTCCCATTTAAGTGCATGCCCTCACTTTTACAAGAGGTGAAAATTAATTATCTATAGATCTCATGAAAACAGTAGTTGAATATAGAATTTAATATGTATATATCTCAGAGAGTAGAGCTGATAGTAAGTACAATTTTCTTTAGAACCAAGTGGATGTACACATCATATATAAATACTTAGGGCTGGGCAGCCCGGGTGGGTCAGTGGTTTAGCGCCGCCTTCAGTCCAGGGCGTGATCCTGGAGACCCGGGATCAAGTCCTGCGTCGGGCTCCCTGCATGGAGCCTGTTTCTCCCTCTGCCTGTGTCTCTGCCTCTCTCTCTGTGTCTCTCATGAATAAATAAAAATCTAAAATAAATACATACATACATACATACATACTTAGGGCCATCTAATGATAAGATAATCATGAACATTCTAGGACACATATAAAATAAACATATATGTAGTGACATCAGTAAATACCTGATGAATTAATGAAAATGAAAGATCTCAAAAGGGTTGTGAGTCTTGAAACAGGTTGTCTTCAATATTTCTTTCATTGTACACTAAGCAGACATTCTAAGAAGCATAGCAATTATCGAGTCTATACTTGTTCATTCTACAATCACCCCCAAAGTTACAAAATAAATTTATATTTCTTCAGCTTTCATAGAAATCTATTTAACATTCTGTTCTTGGACTTCGGCCAGAAACCTATGCTGAAACAACCAAGTAGGGATTATTTTGTCATCTTTCATAAGATTTTAATTTGATGACATTTTTTTTTTAATTTGATGACATTTTTGTTTGTCCTCCATAAGATCTATGTGGTAAACTTGTCTTTGAGTTTAATGCTTGGCAATACTTGTTTCTTTTCATCAACTAGTATGTTTCATTTTAGTTGTTGTTAAGAACTATGCAGCTTATATTCCCCTTTTTTAAAAACGATTTATTTATTTATTTATTTATTTATTTATTTATTTATTGAGAACGAGTAGGGGCAGAGGGAGAGGGAGAAGGAGACTCCCTGCAGCCAGCCCCACATGGCACTTGATCCCTGAACCCTGGGATCATTATCCAAGCTGGAAGCAGAGGCTTAACTGTCTGAGCCACCCAGGGGTGCCTTATATTTCTCTTTTTACCAAGAGTTCAGAGTTAAGTTTTCTAGTCAATTTTAACATCTACTTGTTCTTTTCAGATTAATTATTCATCATCCCTAAACCTTCCATTCCCAATAACCTGTTTGAACACTGACTTGTTTATTCTGTTTTTTCCTTTTTTAAAAAAATGTCTCAATACTTCATTATAAGCTACTTCAAATCTTTTTTAGAAAGAATACAGATAAATACTTATATCCTGCCAAAACTAAATACATTTTTCCCTTAATTTTAACAATTATTTTGATTAAAGGTTAAATCTGACTCCTGATAAGTGGTATCTACCACAAGAGCCAAACACTAGGAATGTGTGTTTATTTAAATGTAATCTACTGACACCCTGTAGCAGCAGTAGATATGGTTGCCTCCAAACATGTTAAACAGCTCCAAATAGATATAGTACATCATTAATGTGATGCCATGTACTTCAACTATTCTAAAAACTTCCTTTAATTAATAGTAGAAATCATAGAACTCCACATATGAATTTAAAAAATCTCAATCATTCCCTGGATTTATAATCCAAAAAGAAACAAATCTGACATATTTCCAGTTGTGGTCTCTAAAATTTTTATTTCCTTTGACTTTGATTAGCTGAGTATTTGAGGTCATTCTCAAATGTGAACCTTGCCAGTCTGGGAGTTATGTACATTTTATACTTGTCCTAGAGGAGATACTAATGAAAAGCATTCTCCTTGACTTAGCCTTAGTGGTATGCATGCATCAGAAGGGCTGACCTGCTAAAACCACAATGTAAGAACTGGGACACCCACGAATCATGCTGACGTCTCAATAGTACTCTTTGGTTCTAATAAAATTACAGGTCAAACCTTCTTCCAGTCACCATTATCTGTGAACTCCGAATTGGTGACCTACGAGTAAGAGAACAACAAGCCCTAACGTCAGTGGTGGGAAGTACAAATAGAAGAACCAAACCGAGGAGGAAATGCCTCCTGGTTGCTGCCCCCAGGTCATTTTTGGCCACTGTGTAATAAGTAAGGCCTCTTTTGGGTTAGTTCCAAGTATAGTGTGGAAGAGGGCTAGCTCTAAAATTAATATTCTGCTGATCATTTCATGAAAACTGAAAAGGAATGTATTACCTTCTCTTCCTTTTTGGCCTTCTATTCAGGAACGCACGCCTTGAAGCAACTCTTATTCTTGCAAGAGGAAGTTGATCGTTACTCCAGTCCAGAAAAAAACTAGAACAAGTAGATGTGCTGAAAGAAGCATGATCGTGGAGATTATCTGAAGGATATGAAATCAATTCATTCCTCTAGATAATGTCACAAAATAAGATCAATCTAGCACACAGACATACTTTATTTGGCCCACACAGTATCTTTAAAAATTTGAGCTGAAAAAAAAAAAAATTTGAGCTGACATTGAAAAATTATGAGATTTCAAATATAGAAGGACTGAAACACTGTACGGGTGTCCCAACATGGCAACATCTGCTAGAACTGAGAAAATGGCAGCTGTGCCATTTAATTAGGGCAGGGGCTCTCCAGGTGGTCACCCTCCACACACGTCTGCCTTTGCAACGCCTACGAATACTCTACAATCAATGAGGACCAGCAGAGGCCTGGAGGCTAGGACTGTATCAGGCATTGCCGTTTTACTCTCAGCATTGCTTTTGCTGATTTTAATTTTGGTGGCTGGCATCAGCCTACATTTAGGGAAGCTATAAAACAGCCCGAGAAACTCTGCATTCAGCTATAGTCAAGGGTGTGGATTGCATGTTCTTTACAAAGTGGAATCTTCTATGAGGACCCTTAGGAGACCCTTAGGACCCTTCTTCTGCCTCTGTTAAGAGGCCTACGTGTGCTTTCCCTAAGCAATTGGTTCACTTTCTTCTTACATAATATCTTGTGTATCTCATCAGCTTATCCTCTCATTGGTCACTATAAAGTCTAAACACAAATCTGCAACCCATTCCTAGCAATTATATAGAGTTCAATGGCGTATGTGCACCCTTGGCTGTTGTCTTTTGTTTCAGCCTTCATTGTCGCCTTACATAAAAAGTAACACTTATTATATATTAATAGAGGAAAATAAAAAGGGGATAGCAAAAGTAGAATATCTGGAGAACTCCTCTTGATATTAATTTTTAAAGAAAATACACTGCCAAAGTTAGGAAATCCAAATAGTATAGAGAATAAGTTAAAAATCTCCTGGGGTGCCTGGCTGGCTCAGTCGGTAGAGCATGTGGACTCCTGATCTCAGGGCTGTGAGTTAAAGCCCCACATTGGGCCTGGAGCTTACTTTAAAAAAAGAAAAAGGAAAAATCCCCCTCCTTACCTCCAGTTCCTTTCTTCAAAGGTAACTACCTGCAGAGGCACACATATATTTAAATGTTAGGGTAAAAATATGTCATTAAGGCTGAAGAAAGAAGTTCCCTTTCAGATACTTAGTATTTTCTGGGAAATAGTTTATATATATATTTTAAGAATTTTACTTTCTTGCTCTGAATCCCATAATTCTTTTATAATAATCTATAGCACTAGATTTTCTTTCAGGTAAAAAAAGAGACTTCACAAAAATATTATTCATACAATTTATTAAATTGTCCTTATAGGACAATTAGGAAAATAAGCATTCTAACTACAAAATTGATGATACTAAAAAGTTACCATTGTTTTTGGATCTGTAATAATAATTTTGTGATCATGTTTAAATGGTGGAGTCCTTACTTTTAGACATGTGTACTAAATATTTACTTAGGACTTCAAGTAATTTGAGGTATAGTAGAAAACAAAACTGGTGAATTGATAATTGTTAAAACTGGGTGATGGGTATATAGGTTTTATAATACTGTGATATTATTATGTATGTTTAAAACTTTCCATAATAAAAAGCTTAAAGACCCTGAGATCATGACCTGAGCTGAAACCAAGAGTCAGATGTTTAACTGGTTGTGCCACCCAGCTGCCCCTCTTTGAATATGTTTTTTTTTAACATTACCCTAGAAAAATATAAAGTTCCTTAAAGTATCAAAAACACCCTTTTACAGTTCCAGCATGCAAGTATTTTTTATCTCAGTTTTATTGAAATGTAATTTACATACCATAAAATGTACCCTTTTAAAGTATACCCTTCGGTGGCTTTTCATATTTTCACAAATTTGTGCAATCATTACCACTAATTATAGAAATTTCTTATCACCCCAAAAAGAAACTCCATACCATTAGCAATCCAGCCTGAGATCTGTTTGCAGACTCACTCCACTGTAATCTGGCTCTTTCTTTCAAAATGTCAAAACCAGTAAACCCTCCACTCTTCTGCACAGAGATCTAATTATTTCTAAGCACTTTTCCTTTCCTATCAGAAGAATAACATCTCAAATGTAGCACTTTCTTCTCATCTCCTTATCACATCTATATTATAAAAAATATGAGTCACCTTGTATAAGAGACTGCAAGTATAGATAGGCTTCCTGAAACATTATGTATCCCCACTCACAGATGATTGGTCTGGCCAAGGGAATGTGAGCAGATATGATTATACATAATGTCTGAGTAGAAGCTTTAAAAGACATTGTGTTTCCACCAGCCATCTTTTTTTCTGCAATGAGAAGGGAATGTCTCACAAAGGGAATGCTTCTTCAGCTTAGGTCCCTATAATAAGGAGGCATGTGAAGCCTACTAGAAGGCTAATAGGGGTGCACCTGACTTACAGCCTACATGTAACATGAGTAAGCTACTGAGATAACCTTGTGAAACAAATTTATCTTCGTGTGGCCTGAAAATTCAGAATAAATACCAGTTTTGTTTACTCAATTCATATTTCTGAGCATTTGCAGGAAAAAATGAGCTGCTGGTGGAGAATTAGGGAACAGGGCAGAAGATTTCCACTTTCTAAGAACTTACAATTTTGTAATATAAGAACAGTGGCATTTGGAGACATTTTACCTTCAGGAAGCCCACCTCAACCCAGTTCTGGTACCATCAGAGACAGAAAAATTCCTGCTCATCAGTGTCCACAATAGTCAAACTATGGAAGAGCTCAGATGTCCACCAACAGATGAATGGATAAAGAAGATGCGATATATATATATATATATATATATATATATATATATATATATATATATAAAATAGAGTACTACTCAGCCATCAGATAGAATGAAATCTTGCCATTTGCAATAATGTGGATGGAACCGAAGGGTATTATGCTAAGTGAAATAAGTCAGTCAGAGAAAGACAAATATTATATGTGAAATTTAAGAAACAAAACAGATGAGCATAGGGGAAGGAAGGGGAAAATAAGACATAAACAGAGAGGGAAACAAACCATGAGAGACTCTTAATTCTAGGAAGCAAACTGAGCGTTGCTGGAGGGGAGGAGGTGAAGGGATGGGGTAACAGGGTGATGCGCATTAAGGAAGGCACGTGATGGAATGAGCACTGGTGTTATATGCAACTGATGAATCACTAAATTCTACCTCTGAAATTATTGATACACTACATGTTCATTAAATTGTATTTAAATGGTTTTTTAAAAAGAAAGAAAAAAAATTCCTGCTCAGAAACACACAAAGCTAACAGCCATGAGGATAAGGACAGCGCTTTAGAAACTAAGAGAAAAATCCTTTTCTTTGCCAGAAAGTGAGTTTTTCTGAAGCCCTTCACTGTGCCAGGTACTATAAAGGGTTCCTAAAAGGACCAGGAGAAGTATCACTAACAAATATCACCAGGGAGCAAGAACAGAAAAACAATAGTTTCCTAAAATGTGGTTTAAATCAAATTGGCTAATTTTAAAATAAAGACCTCAATAACTAAATAAGGGATCTATTCAAAATTCATCTGAGAAAACAGATGTTTACAGAATTAAAAAATACATTAAGACTGATTTGCCATAAAGTTCATTTAAGAGTTGAACACTCTTTGTAAATATAATGTATTGTTCTACTTAAAAAACTCATTTTACACATAGTTACTCAGGCAGTTATTATATATGTTGAGGTGGCCGCGGTGGCATAGGTCCTTATATACAGGGATTCCATTTTCGTTTGGGGCTGGCTTTCATCTGGTTAAAATGTCAACCTTCATTTTACTTGTGAATGTGGTTATCTATAGGTGGTGGCATGTTTATTTAGCTGCTTAATTCTTTGTGGGGGGTAATACTGGAGGCGGAGGGTGTTTGTTATGCTTTTCTCATTGAAAATGGAGGAAGTCACATTTTCATCCTGGTTCTACTTCCTGTTTACAGGCTAAAGATGGAATTGTCATTATGCTGTGGAAACACCTTATATATTCCTTTCCTCCCACTCTTTCGTGAACAGGATATAACAGAGAGGAATACTTGCTTAGTCCTAGGATGTTTGAATGTTTATGTATGAACAACTATGACCAAAACTAAATTTCAGAGTAAATTGGTACAGCTTTGTGAAATGCAATTTTGTGGTACTTTTAGTTAAAAAAAATTTTTTTTTTTAAGTAGGCTCCATACCCAATATGGGACTCAAACTCTTGACTCTGAGATCAAGAGTCACAAGCCAGCTAGACAACCCTTAGTAGTACCCTTAATATATATATATATATATATATATATATATATATCCCTTAACAAATTATAGAGATTTAATCCCATAGAAACACTTTTACATATATTCAGAGATCTATAAGGAGGATCTAAATAAAATAAATGATCCAAATGTCTTTCTATAAAAGTATGCTTAAAGTTACTGTACAGCTATTATTGTGAAATACTGTGCAGCCTTTAAATGGTATGAGGTGGTCTTCCAGTTAAAGATGATGCACTGATTACACTAAATCTCATTTAAATAACAGCAAAGGAATAAAATAGCATATACAACGATAATGACAAAGGCAGCAGGAAATAAGGAGCAATAGCAAGACATTTTAACAAATCTCTAAAGAAGATGGAGAGGGGGGGATCCCTGGGTGGCTCAGTGGTTTAGCACCTGCCTTTGGCCCAGGGTGTGATCCTGGAGACCTGGGATCAAGTCCCACGTCAGGCTCCTGGCATGGAGCCTGCTTCTTCCTCTGCCAGTGTCTCTGCCTCTCTCTCTCTCTCTCTCTTTCTATGTCTATCATGAATAAATAAATAAATCTTTAAAACAAAAGATTTTGTAAAAAAAAAAAAAAGAAGAAGAAGAAGAAGAAGAGGATGGAGAGGGAACCAGTGTCTCTGCCCACAAGCCATCTTGATGCCCCCACCCCCTGTCCAGCCTGCAAACCAGACTGAGAGCTTATCTGCAACTTCACGAGACCTTGAGCCAGAATCACCCAGTTATGCCACTCTCAAAGTACTAACCTGTAGACACTGAGAGATAATGAATGAGTGTTATCTTAAGCCATTAAGTTTTTGGGCAATTTGTCACACAGCAATAGATAAGTAATACAAAGTCTTAAACTGATAAATTAAGAAACAGCATTAAAAGCATGTCAAGTGGTTTTAGAGGTAACTATTTAAAAAAAAAAAAACTCACTGAGCTCAAATGGCACCAGGTATTCACTGATTAAATTTAAAATTCTTTTAAAAAGATGTAGATTTCTATATGTGAAAAATTAAACTGTATGATTTTCATATATTTATTCACACAGATGTGTCCATATATCTCTATACATATGCAAGTATATATACACATAAATGCATTTATGTGTAACATTTAAAAATGTATCTTTGAAAATAGATTGAAAAGTATCTGGAAAAATTGGATTAGAACAGAACTAGAGAGGAGGCTAAGAGATTTTCACTCTTTACATATTTTATGTTGTTTAGGTTATTTTAAAATTAATGTATTTTACTTTAGCTATTTTGTTAATTGAAAATTTATGTAGACAATGTATAACTACTGGCATAATCCAAGGGGGTTAAAAGCACCAAAAAGAAGAACTCTTTTGCCTAAAACAAAAAAGTGAATTATGAATCAAAGGAATATATGGATGCAAAAAATTCTGAGGATAGATGTTTAAAAATTTTCTGGAAAGACCTATGAATGTTACGTTGTAGTCACTGTAGTTTTTGTATAGTGGTTAGGAGCACTGTACGTGGACGCAGACTGCCTGCGTTAGAATCACTAGCTTTGTCACTTGAAACTTAAAGGATCTGATTTCTTTATTTCTCTGTGCCTGTCCTGTCATCTACAAACTGTGGCTATTACAGGACCATGGAAAGATCAAATAAGTCAATATACATAAAGCACTGAACAGAGCCGCTGGCCAGAGCAAGCACAAGTATTACTCTAAGTATGTTGTGAGTGAATTCAGTAATGACACCAGAAGGAAGGAACTGCACTTGAAGTTAAAGGAACTGTGGCTTTAACACACTGATGACTCCAGAATTTATACAGAAAAAAGAGGCACAAAGGCAGCAATTTGATTCATAAGTGCACAGCAAACACAGTTTTTAACTAAATTCAAAGTGATTTGGGGTAATTCCAATAGATTTTGGGGTCTTCACGTTTTGTAACATAGCAAACACATTTCTATTTAGATACTTTAAGGTGGGTGGGAGTAAGGGCAGGTAGTAGTAGTAGTAGTAAGGCTTCCAGCTATTCCTTGGCATAACTTGTTTTGTCACATTGGGCAAATCATTTTAACCTCTTGACACCCTAGTGTCCTCATCAAGAAAATGAGAAGGTTGGACTACATAGTTTAAAAAGTCTGCCCAACTTTCAGATTTTATAATTCTGACATTTTGTGACATTCTTTTTGTAGGGGGAAGGGGAGAGAGGCTGAGGAAGAGGGAGAGAGAGAATCTTAAGCAGCTCCATGCCCAGTGCAGAGCCAGATGTGGGGCTTGGTCTCACAACTCTGAGATCATGACCTGAGCCGAAATCAAGAGTCAGATGCTTAACCAAATGAGCCACCCAGGCACCTTTGACATTTTGTGACATTCAAAACTCAGACGAGAAAAACACTAATTAGTGGGTCATGGCTATCAACGGACTTGTGAAAACAATTTAGATACTAAATTCTGAATTTTTAAAATTCTGTGAATTTTGGGGAGCCTGGGTGGCTCAGCGGTTTAGCACCACCTTGAGCCCAGGGTGTGATCCTGGGACCCGGATCAAGTCCCACGTCAGGCTCCCTGCATGGAGCCTGCTTCTCCCTCTGCCTGTGTCTCTGTCTCTCTCTGTCTCTTTCTGTGTGTCTCCCATGAATAGATAAATAAAATCTTTAAAAAAATAAAATTCTATGAATTTTACAACTTCATTAACTGAAATATAGTGAATCATACAAAAAAGTATATAGTTACAAAGTCATTTATATTTCGATTGATAATATCTAATAGTATGTGATAATTTTAAAGCAAATATGGTACTTATTTTTATTACATTTTATTCCAATACTAAAATTCTTTTCCATTCTCTAAGTGACATCTGTGGGCAATATAATGAAGCTGATCAGCAACTGAAAATATGTTTTGAATAAAATAAAAAATGTAGACAACTAAAAATGAACATTCTTACCAAAAACAGCAAACATCTTCCACAGTGTTTTAACATCACCATAAATATGTAGCTAACACTTTCAGGTAATTAAGAGCAAGAATTTTGCTTTCAAATAGACCTGAAGTTACTTTGTATAAATTATCTAAGCTCTTTGAACCTCAGTTTCCTGATCTATAAAACAGAAAATTAAAAAATACTATGTATTTCATACTAGATGTGTGAAGGTTAAATGAGAGCACACAGTATAATGCCTGGCATATTGTAGCTGCTCAAAGCAGTTCATTTCTTTCTTTTAATTGTCCTCAATACTGTATTTACTCCACTTTTTGCTTACTTTCAAATAATATGCCGGTGTATTATTTATTATATAAGTGGAGGCATGAGAATTGTGGTTAAGAGTTCAGATTCTAAAATTTAAGTGTCTGTGTTCAAATGTCATCTCAGCCAATTACATGCTGTGTAACTCTGAGCATCTGTAAAATTAAAATAAAAGATAACTAATTCATAGAGTTGTGTGGAGGCTTAAATGCAATAATCTATAAAGGATCAAAATATGTCAGCTGCTATTATTATTCAGAAAGCTACAGAAATTAATCATCTAACATTGTCTTCAGTGGAAGAGGCAATGTTCTCTTCCTATTTTGTCATTGCTCCTACTTTGGTTGCAAAAAATTAGAAGGTGAGGAATACCTTCATTAGGCCATTATTTATTTATTTTAGATAAACAGAGAGACAAAGTACGTACGTGAGTGGCACAGGGAGAGGGAGAGGGGAAGCAGACTCCCTGCTGGGTGGGGAGTCCCACATGGGGCAGGATCCCAGGACTCTAAGATCATGCCCTGGGCTGAAAACGAGAGCCGAGAGGGACGCTTAACCAACTGAGCCACCCAGGCGCCCCAGGATCCTTTCTTTGAAGAGTCTTTAATAAGCATCTATGAAGAAACATCTACAAAGCTAACTTAATTACAATGATTTTTGTTTGTTTAAGCAATGAACCCAGGGCTATTTGTTTTGCTGCTTAAAAATAAAAAAACTAATACACTTACCTGTAGCATATGGAAACACAAAGAGCTGGCCAAAGGACATCATAAGCAACTTCTCAGCAGGAATTTTTTTTTCAAGCTGCTCATTTTTATTTAATTTTAATTTTATTTTAAGTGAGCTCTACACTCAATGCGGGGCATGAACTCACAACCCTAAGATCAAGAGTCATGTGCTCTATTGCTGAGCCAGCAAGGTACCCCCTCAATGAGAAAACCTAGACAGCATTAATACCAACTGTCGTCCTCACTTTAATTTTAAAACCTCATCACATTGGCAGCATGTGGGACCCCTGGTGGCCCAGTGCTTGAGCATCTGCCTTCGGCTCAGGGAGTGATCCCTGGGGTCCTGGGATCAAGTCCCGCATCAGGCCTCCCCGCAGGAGCCTGCTTCTCCCTCTGCCCGTGTCTCTGCCTCTCCCTCTGTGTCTCTCATGAATGAACACTAGCAGCATGTTCCCCACCCGACCCCACCCCCTGCCACAAATAATGACCTTTATTACATCCAATGCAGAAAAATCCATTCATTTAATAGTTTCCCTAAAACTTGTATTATTACTAGACTCCTCCTAGTTCTTTAAAGCGCAGCTAAAATATTAGCTACTCTGTGAGGCTGGCACTGAGATCTCTGCTGTTCCCAGACAGAACCAATCCCTGTTTCTGCTTACACACTACCTTGGAGTTAGCAGTAGCCAACATTTATCATCAACAATCATAACGTTTTATGACTTTGTTTTTCTCCTGTTAGAATGAAGCTTACAAAGGATGTCTTATTCTGCAGTGTGCTCTTTGAATTTGGTTTTGGTCCAACTGATTTCTATTCTGTAGCTGGCCTGCCCTCCTTTGTGGAGGCTGCTTTTCTCACCTGAGACATCTTTCCCTTTTTTGAAAGAAACTGAGCCTACAACTTGGCTTCCTCGACTCATGCCAATTACACGGCCTGTTTTCTAAGGCACCTTCTTGCTTCTTAGCACACATTTATTTTGGACAGTGACATCAGAAGCGCCTTTAAGCTTTTTAAGTTTAGAGACTGTGGAAAAGATGGTCTGTTGGTCCTTTACCTATTCTCTTTCCTATGGCAACAGAGACCCCAATTTTCACTGAGCACATGCTGGCCCAAGGACAAGACTACATTTCTCAGCAACCCCACAACTGAATGTAGTCCGATAACTAATTTATTTCCAATAACAGGTGTCAGTGATCTTCATCCAAAGATCATAGGAATAAGCCAGTAGTTACTGCTTGTGGCAAGGAGGGAGAATGAAGACTACAGCGAACCATGGGTGTCTCAGTGGCAGGGTGTTAGAAGGACTTTAGCATAGAATTTGGCCTGTATTAGGCCATTTTAGGAAGGGTTGAAGAAGCAGAGCTTTACTCTGGATCGCATGCTGTCAGGAAGCAGGGGCAATTCTATAATTAGGTATCTTAAAATATTATCAGGAGGAATGAAACACAACCAAAGCTGTAATTGGTAACAAAGCAGCAGTCGTTCACATTAGGCAAAATAGGGAGATGTCTGGTCACTTTGTGGTTTGGACAACGTTCATTATTTTTGTCTGTGTTCAGGCATAATTATGGAGTAGTCTTGCTTTTATGGCCTTGTCTGATGTTAATGTTCTTTGAAATTGCATGTGCTTAACAGAATACCAAGGCCCAGCCACGAGGGCCAGGGCAGCTCTTGAATGTCAGGGGATGCTTTTCTCTTTCTCACAGGTAAGCCAAGTATGGCACCGAGACCTTCTTTAAAGGATAGCTGGCATGTACCCTATGCCTTTGATTCTTCTTTTCCTCCTCCAGACAGACCGGAATGTGGTTGTGATGGCTGGCACAGTGTAGCTGGAACATGAGGTGATCTTGGGAATGGAGCTACCACAGCCCTGGACCACCTGACCTGCAGACTTTTATGTGAGAAAGAAACAAAAGGCTATCTTGCTTGAGCTATTGTTATTGGGGTCTTTTACCTAGAGCTGAGGTTATTCCCAACAGATACAGGGATCTAATGATTAGTTCTCTTTTCATTGTTTGTTTCAAGGCTGTTTTCATTTCCTTAAGGTATATGGTATAAATTGACAGGTCAGAGACGTGATTTAAGCGCCAGAACTAATAACCTTTGTACAAATGGGCGACCTTAGAGATCTGTACTGTTGTAGGCTGAAATACTAGGACTTCTGTCTCCCAAGCTGGTGTACTGGGCACTGGTTTATCTCTAGTTTACCGTTACCAGGAAGGTGTATTGTTTCAGACCTTCAACTAACTGTGTGAGTCCATATTGCCTATTAACTCCTTGACATGTGGACCAAGCACTTTGATTTCTGTGCCCTTGGCCTCATAAGGCTAACAGAATGAAAGGTGAAGTATGCTAAGGATCAGCAAGTATTTTTAGCAAATGGCTTCTGTGCTCACTAACCTTTCCCACATTTTCAATGCTTTTAAACTATTTCTTGGGACGCCAGGGTGGCTCAGTGGTTGAGCGCCTGCCTTTGGCTGAGGGTGTGATCGTGGAGTCCTGGCATCAAGTCCCACATCGGGGTCCCCATGGGGAGACTTCTTCTCCCTCTGCCTGTGTCTCTGCCTCTCTTGTGAATAAATAAAATATTTTGAAAAAAACTTATTTTTTATACTTTTCCTAGCATTTTTAGTGATTTTTATTAGAAAGATTGGTCCAAATAACCCAGTTTACCATTAGTAGTCAAAATATTTACTTTATGATATTAAAACTCATGATGTTTTGCTCATTTTTACCTTAATTTTCAGCATGAATATGTATTACTTTTGGAATAAGAAAAAATACAAGTTACAATAAAAGCTATTATGCTAAAACAATAATTTGTCTGATATCTTTAAAATCTACTATCCTTAATTAATAAAAGACTTTTTAAAAAGATTTTATTTATTTATTCATGAGAGGCACAGAGAATGAGAGAGAGAGGCAGAGACACAGGCAGAGGGAGAAGCAGGCTCCATGCAGGGAGCCTGATGTGAGACTTGATCCTGGGTCTCCAGGATCAGGCCCTGAGCCGAAGGCAGATGCTTAACCACTGAGCCACCCAGGCGTCTCAATAAAAGACTTTAATGTGAGCAATATTTGACTTTCTTATGGATAGATTATTTTTTGATCTAGAATTTGGTAATAGAATATTTGATTTCCTCAAAAAAATGAGACTACTTTACATTGTCATTACTTGAATATCATGAACACATTATTATACTATCTAGTAAAGCATTCCTGAATATGAGCATGTATTCACTACTGACAAATACTGTTTGGGCCCCTTTGATTAAAAAATATATTACTTCCTTATCATTTGGACTATTTGTCATGCTATTTGTAAAGTATGTACTTATCAGAACTATTTGACACCATAAATGTTATTATTTTTTCTTAGTTCCTCTATTAACTATTAAACTCCTAGAAGAAATCATGTTCTTTACACCCTTACGGTCTGTGTAGTATCTCAGTCAGTATTTTTGGTAGGTTAAAGGTGTTTCTAAAGTTTTGAGAAAGTTTGTGACTTAATTATTTCTAACATAAAATGAGGTTTAACAGTAGTTATAAAATGATAATATGGTAATATGTACAGAATGCAAGGCAGACATTGCTACATATATATATATATATACCTTCTTATATATACCTTGTACTTTAAGTGGCTAGATATTTTTAGATTATAGAAGAGATTTTTGTGGATTTAAGATTACTTAGTATCTGAGTAACCAGTTTGGAGATTTACCCATGTCTCTCCTGCTGTCTTTTAGACATATTTCTCATTAATGTCTCCAGTGAATGTGAGCTACAGAAAAAGAGAGGAAAGAAAGTCAAGTCAGCTGATGAGGTTAACCACTTAGAGCTCTGGGGAAAAAGGATGGTAGAAAGGAGTTTTAAATTATTATTTAAATTATTATTTGAGATGAGAATAAGGAAATACATTTCTTCCTTATCCACAGGGTGTAGGACCCCTAATGAATTCCCAAAACTGTGGGTAGTACTGAGCCCTATATATGTTGTTTTTCCTACACGTACCTACCTATGATAAAGTTTAATCTGTATATTAGGCACAGCAAGAGACTGGCAATAATAATAAAAATAGGACAATCATAACAATGCACTATACTAAAAGTTATGTGAATGAGGTCTCTCTCTCTCTCAAAATATCTTCTTGTCCTGTATTTGCCCTTTTTCTTGTGATGATGAGATAAAGTGAGGTGAATGATGTAGGCATCGTGATATGGTGTTGGGGTAATACTGGCCTTCTGACAGTAGGATCATCTGCTTCTGGAGCATAGTTTACCATGGGTAACTGAAACCACAAATGGTGGGGGTGGGGGGGCACAACCACAGCTGCAGATTGACCAGCTGTACTTGAGATATGCACATTCTAATGGTAATCAATATTTTTATTTAGAGAGAACTTTGATTAGAGAAAACCCAAATGAGACTATAAACTAATTCTTATATTCAGTGACCACATACACCAGATTTTTCAGAACAGTTCCCATTTTAAACATTGTGTCTTGGGCCACCTGGGTGGCTCAGTGGTTGAGCGTCTGGCTCAGGTCATGATCCCGGGGTCCTGGGACCGAGTTCCACATTGGGCTCCCCACAGGGAGCCTGCTTCTCCCTCTGTCTATGTCTCTGCCTCTCTCTGTGTGTCTCTCATGAATAAATAAATAAAATCTTAAAAAAAATAAACAGTGCATCTCATTATTACCATTGGTACATTCCAACATGTCCTACATGTATCCTGATTTGTGACACAAATACATCACAATATTTATAGGTACATTTAAGATACTTCTGAAAAGTCTCCTGGTAAATCTCATCCAGGTATTCCTGATATCCATTTTGTGGACTCTTTGCATGTGCTCTAGAATACTTCCTAGGGAATTTTATGACCTTTTGGGTAGAAGGAACCATGCTTCATCCAGTGGGAACCTGAAAATCATGACTCTTCCCTCTCCCTGGGCTCCTTCAGACTCTTAATCTGCATATCTCCCCTTCCCATGTGGCCCCACCATTCATCCTCCACAGTAAGCCAAAATGGTCTTCTCTAGAAAAGCAAACACATTCATGTTCTCTCTGCTGTAAAATATTATCCAGTAATTCCTCATTGCTGTAGCAAAAGGAATAAACACAAATGTCTACAGGGGTAGGTAGGAAACCCAACTATGTGATTAGTTGGGTCACATATAATATGAAGAGGTGGGCCCAAGGAGACAGGAAACTGGAGGATGTATGTCTGCTTAAAGATATTAAAATTAAAAACAACACCAAACAAAAAACCAAAAAACCAAAAATCAAAGACAAACCCACCAAAAAACCTACACCAAACAAAGCATATCTTTGGACAAGAGTCTACCTTTGAGATAACATTTTAATATTTTTAACTTGTTATTGTGGCATAACAAACCTCTTCATTATCTTATCTACAAACATCCATCCTGCATTTCAATTATTTTACGTAACTACTTAACTAAATGAAATAGTCTAAGTTAGTATTTTAGAACTGCAGCTTTAACATTTTCAAGTGCACAGAGAACCGCCTGTCTGAATGTTTTAATGAATAGATAAATATTAGCTACGGCTGGCATACATGCTTATGTGAGCAAACAAAGCCAAAGGTGAGTATCCTTAGATCCACCCTCTCTCATCCTCACCAGAAAATTTATGGTAATGATCAAAAGTCTGACCTCTGAACCCAAAATTCCTATTTGTAAAATGAGCATGATTAATAGTATTTACTTCATAGTTTACTATAATGATTCAGTGAAATAAAATATCTAAAAGCATTCCGTGTAGTGTCTGGTGCATGTAAGCCCTCCACACATATCGATAATTGTAGTAGCACATATTTTGAGATATTTACCTACAATTTTTTGCCCTTCATATTCCTTTTCCCTTTTCCAGCACGTGAAATTCAAAAAGATCACTACATGTTCACAGGGAAGGGAGCAGAACATGGGAGGAAACAGATAAGCCAGCAGGTTTGTTGACTTATTTCTAACAGTTTTGGAGATAATGGGAAGATTGAAGAAGAAAATATGGCCATAAAGGTGGGTAAGGATTTCTCCAAGACAAACAAAATATCTCTAGGCTATGAATGAAGGATGGGGGATGGGGGGAACTTGCTTCCAGAGCACAGAAACTAGGAAGGTACAATCCCAGTGAAAGAATAATTATATGGTGTGTTGGGGTCAACAGGGTCATACACAACCCCACAAAAATTTCCATACTCAAAGTGCCTCATGAAACAGCAGAATTCCAGTGCTCCTGGGTACCGTGTAAGCAAAAGACAATGTTTATATCTGAATGAACCATGATGCATTAGGCATGTATTGCTGTATAGAAAATTACTTCTCTAACCTTAGCGGGTTAAAATAACAACAGTTATCTCACAGAGCAGTGGTTTAGCTGGGTGCTTCTGGCTCAGAGTCTCCCCATGAGGTTGTAGTCAAAATATCAGCCATGCCTGCAGTCATCTGAAGACCTGACTAGGGCTAGAGAATCCACTTCTAAAATGGCTCCATTACATGGCTGGCAGGTTGGTGCTGGCCATAGGCAGGTGGCCTGGTTGTCATCACGTGCACCTCTCACAGGGCTTGACTATTCCTGGGGCATGCTGGCTAGCTTCACCCAGAACAAGAGAGCAAGTCAGAGGTGGCAATTTCACTTTTTTGACCTAATCTCCAAATCTCCACAGGCCACTATTTCCCCTGAATTCTATTTGTCACACAGACCAACTCTGTGGTATTCCTGGGGCATGCTGGCTAGCTTCACCCAGAACAAGAGAGCAAGTCAGAGGTGGCAATTTCACTTTTTTGACCTAATCTCCAAATCTCCACAGGCCACTATTTCCCCTGAATTCTATTTGTCACAAGACCAACTCTCAGATGATGGAGGAGGGCGTGACCCAAGGAGGTGGATGTCAGGAGGTAATAATCATTGGAAGCTGGTGATCACATGGACAACTGGGGTGGTAACTCTTTCTGTGGCAACAAGGTGCCAATACCTGACAACTTGGCGATGTGTAAGATACCAGAAGCTAGTATAACTGGGGGAGGAGGAGAGGCTTAAAGGATTGCTCTTAAGTTTTCCATCAACCTGGTGGGATTGGAAGCCCACACAGAATTTAACGTATTACAGAGAGTAAAGAAATGTATTTTTCTTATACAGTTTATGAATAATAATAGCAATTACCATTATTATTGTACATATGGGAATAACTCTACTTTTGTACCATTTTTCCCAAGCAGTTCCAGGTGTTTCCAGTTCTTCAAGGTCATTAATTCTTAGCTTTGGAAATCAACTGTAGAACTGGGAATTTTTTTAAGTTATTTATTTATTTATTTATTTATTTATTCATGAGAGACACACAGAGAGAGGCAGAGACACAGGCAGAGGGAGAAGCAGGCTCCCTGTGGGGAGGCCAATGTGGGACTCGATCCCAGGACCCCAGGATCATGCCCTGAGCCAAAGGCAGACACTCAACCATTAAGCCACCCAGGCGTCCCTCAACTGGGAACTTTTTTTTTTTAACTGGGAACTTTTTAAAAAAGATTTTATTTCTTTCTTTTTGAAAGAGATAAAGACAGCATGAGTGGGGGAAGGGCAGAAGGCAAAGGAGAGGGACAAACAGACTCCCTGCTGAGTACAGAGCGTGACTCAGGGCTAGACCCTAGGGCCTCAAGATCATGACCTGAGTCCAAGTCAGATGCTTAACTGACTAGCCACCCAGTGTCCCTCAAATGGGAAGTTTTAAGAACACACCTATCCACAGAGCTGCTGATTTAATTGATCTGGAGGAGAGCTAGGGCAACAGTAGTTTTAAAAGCTCCTCAGATGATTTTAATATGTAACTAGAGTTGAGACCCAATGGCTTATGCAAATCCCAGGCCTTGTTGCTATTTCAGATATCTATGATTCCATCAGGAGTTCACCTTATAGGAAGTTGGCTAATTCTTCCTGCTAACTGCCTATGTCAGTTTTCTTCAGAAATACCCAGAAAACTTCTCGGTAGCATTCTACTGGAGAGAAGAGCAAAGGCCAAAATTTGCTAAAAACAAAATGGGACCAAAGGAATCTCAGTAGGCTCTGTGTTCTCCAAATCAGTCAGTGCAACTCTGTCTGTTACGCCTATCATCCTCAGCAAGTGGTCAAAGTTGAAGCCTCACCCATCAACTCTAATCTCTCTCTCACACACACACACCCTCCACGCTGTCTCTTCTTTCACTCTATCTTACTTGACTTCTTTAAGAAATCTGGCGCTCTGAAAATATATTCATCTCTCTGGACTTGAAGGACATAACTGATCTCTAGTTCTCCTACTTCTGTGACAATTTCTTCTTGTCTTTTGCGAGCTGCTCTTTCTCTGCCTGCCTCTGAAACGACAGTGTTCTCGAAGATTCTGTTCTCGGCTCTCTTTTCATCTTATTCATACGTTGTTTTCTATAAGCAGAACCATTTCCTCCAGTAGTTTCATCTACCATCTATTTACTGACAACTCCCAGATCCGTATTTTCCAATTCAGGCTTTTCTTTGTGTTTCAGACCCGCATTCAGTTGAGGCATCTCAAACTCAACATGTTCAAAATGTAACCATTCACATTTCCTGCGTCACCTCCCAACCTGCTTCTCCTTCTCACTTTCCTATTTTAATTCTGCTTCTCCTTTTCCCTTTCCTGTTTGGTGCCATACTTTTCTACTCATTCAAATTAGTAAACAGGAGTCATCCTAGAAGAGAGGCTGCAACCTCTCTGCTTATTTACTGAAGTTGTTTTTATGTAATTCAGACAACACTTTAAAAACTTTGAGCCAACAATTAGGATCTGGGACATTTCCCATAAAAACACAGGTTTAGCTTCTCTTTAAAAATCAGAAGATGAGGAAACTTCAGGTCTTATCTACATGGAAAAATCAGCCAGAGCTGAGTAACAGACGTCCCATTTAGACTCAGATAAGCTCTTAGGTCATGTAGTAAGTGTAATGGCCACAGTGGATGCTGATGTTCCTTTGATTCATCTGTGTCATCTGTCTGGCTCACTCTTGTCCTAAACCCTTCCTCTTGCCATGCCTCTGCTACAATCAATCAGCAATCCTATAGATTCTAGTATTTCTCTAATCTGTCTCCCTCCCTTTCATCTTGATTGCTACATTCCTACTTCAGGATCTCAATCATGGCTCATCTGGACTATTGTAACAGTTAACCTTCCCTAGCTCCACCTGCCCAGTCCATTGCTAACACATCAGCAAAGTAAGCTGATATTATTACCCTGCTGAAAAGACTTCACTGATTCTCCACTGCCCACAAGATAAAGTTCAAATTTCTTTAGTCCATGGTATCAGACTATCCATGTACTCAGCCTGATTTCACTGTCCTCCATCAGTAGTAGCAGTCTAGCTCTAAACCTGCCAAACAGTTCCACTGACCATGTAGATTGCTGTAACCTCTAGATCATGCACTCTATGCCTAGATCTTTGTCTCATCCATTCAGCTGCACAACCACATTCTTAACTAAGAGTCGGTTCAATGTTATTTTCTTTTTAAAGACTTTTCTGCCTCATTCCCAGTTCTGCAGTTAGTTAGATGTGACCATTACACTTCCACCTCTACTGCTTTCCGTTCTCCATAAGACTGTTATCTTGGCAATCATGACATTTTACTGTTCCTCTTTGTTTACTTGCTTGTATAATGTAAGTTCCTTAAAGGCTGGGACTCTACCTAATTGGTCCTTCTATTTCCAGACTCATGCTTGGTGCAGTAATTGTAATGTGTAGCTGCTTAATAAATACTGGCTGGGTGAATAAATGAATGCTTACTTCAAATGCTTGCTTACAAGTAGGTTGCTCTCTTAAATGGGTTGATCACTTTCCTATAATCCTCTTTACACCACTAATTTGCTTTTGTTCAGGGGTTAGGGAAGGGTTAAAATTTTTAGCTCAGTTCAAGTTTAACTCAACTTCTGAAATACTAGGGGCTCAAATCAATGAGGTATATTTGTATTAACAATGTTTCCCCAGTTTTATTCTTAAGACACCATATATTGCCTCTGACACCTGGGGGCAAATGATTGATAAGCAATTTAAGACTCAGGTTAATTACACCATATGTAGGACACACTTCAATGTGCCTATGGGTATAGCTTATAAATAACACTAGGTTATAGCTGTCAATCCTCTTAATGAGGAAAAGAATACAATAGGGCCTTTAAAGAACCAATTATGCATCAACCAACTTTTACAGCATAAGGGAGTGTAAATGGCACTTCTCCAGGTCATATACTTTGTATTACTCTATAGAAGAGCATATTAATATAAAAGTAAAAATAAATCTCCAAACTTTCACATAAAAATCACACAAAACCACTTCTCCTGTTGTTCTAAATATATTCATTCATTCAGGAAATATTTGAGAACCTACTATGTGCTGGATACCATTCTAAACTCCAGGAATACTGCTGCCTTTATAAAATATGACTAAGGGATGGTGGAAGCCAGTACAATACACCAGGCTGCAAGATAAGAAGGGAGCCCAGAGCTGACTATGTAACATATCAAAACAAATGCCACTTTGCTGGGGAACTGAATAATTTTTTTCCACTGGCACTAACCCACATTTTGCAGCTGTCCTAATGAAGCTTACATTTTAGTGTGGTGGTCGGGGAGGCAGACAAAAAAATAAACAAGTAAATAAGGAAAATATAAAGTCTACCCAGAGACTAATAAGTTCTATAAGACAAATAAAGCAGGGAAGAAAACGAGTAGTGCTAGAGGGTAGAGGTACAATTTTAAAAAGAATGGTTAGGGAAAGCCTCTCTGGAAAGGTGGCATTTAAGCAAAGAGCTACACATAAAGGAGCGAATGAGTCACAGGGATACCCATAGAAGAGCATTCCAGCAGAGGAAACAAGCAGCAAAGGCAGACAGAGGTCCAGAGGTGGCTAATATGCCTGCAGCTTTCATGAAACAGTAGGGAAGCCAGTGGCCAGTGTGGCTACAGAAAGGGAACACAGAGAACAGTGAGCAGATTTGATAAGAAGTAATCTTGGTGGAGGTGGGGCGGGGTGGGGGTGGGGGGGAGAAGCAGGACCGGAATACATAGGGCAGTGCTTCTCTAATCTGACAGGCCCAATGCTCTTTTTCTATAACAAATATTTTGTACTCTTCCTTTATTATCCTCAAGTTGACCTCACAGATAGTACAACCTACCTATACACCTAACTTCAAAAGAACCAATATAAATAAGAAATAAATGAAAGAATCTATGAGAGAAATAAATGAAAGTAATTTATAATCAAATAATATATATTTCAATATGTAAATGTTCAGACATAAACACCATGAAAGAATGAAATATGTCACCTTTATGTAGAATCGCTATAAGTGTGATGGCTACAAGTGCAGACTGACCAAGGAGCGTATTCTTGGAAATTCAAGTGCCACAAATAGTGATGCTGATGCAAGTCTCTGACACGATTTTCCAAAATGGCAAACCTCTGGTAAAATTCTGAATGGAGTATCATCTTCCCTCGATTTACATAATAGCTCCATTTCTGGAAAAGCAAGTGTACACTAAAACCATGCAAAAAATATTTTGTATTTATATATAAATGGAGTTAGGTTCCAGGCCCAGATATTATAAACAGGCTCTTCACCTTCAGAAATGCCCAAAGGACATCCAAAAGTCATGCAGAAGACACAGGAGGGGACTTTTTGTGGTGATGGGAATGTTTGATATCTCGATATCTCGATTGTTGTGGTTACCTGGATATACACATTTATCAAAATGCATCAAACTGTACACTTAAACTGGTATATTTTATTTTACACTGCTAATCCCCCAAAACTGCATTTATAAATTGTATCTCAAAAACGGATTTTAAAAAATATCATGAAGGATGAGAGAGACTTCTTGAAAGTGAGAGAATTTGTGGGATGGAGCAGTAGCCCAGGCCCCCCTACACTAAATGCCACTCAATAATGCTACATCCCCCCCCCAAAAAAAATAAAAAAATAATGCTACGTCCCCAGAAACATCTGCCACATACACCCTAGTGAGCAATACCAATCCCACTGAGAATATTATTTCCTGTCTCTTAGAGGGATGGGAAGCCACTAGAAGTTTTGTGCAGAGGAGGAATATGACTTGACATGTCTGAAAAGGATTGTTCTAACTTTTAGGGAGAGGTAGACAAAGATCATAAGAGGCAGATGAGAAAAGACAGCAGCTTGGCCAAGGGTAGTAGCAAAGTAGAAATATGAGATGTATCAGAAAAGACCTCCATAAGTTTCAGACAGAGTACCCAAAGGGCACGTAGGAAACAGAACTCAAAAAAATGTTTTTTAGGTGGTGCAGCTACTCTGGAAAACAGTATGGAGGATCCTCAAAAAGTTGAAAATAGAGCTATCCTATGACCCAGCAATTGTACTACTGGGTATTTACCCCAAAGATAGAAATGTAGTGATCCAAAGGGGCACCTGCACCCCAATGTTTATAGCAGCAATGTCCAAAATCATCAAACTATAGAAAGAGCCCAGCTGTCCATCGACAGATGAATGGATAAAGAAGATATATATATATATATACACACACACACACAATGGACTACTACTCCGCCATCAAAAAAAATGAAATCTTGCCATACGCAATGAAGTGGCTGGAACTAGAGAATATTATGCTAAGATAAATAAGTCAATGAGAGAAAGACAATTACCATATGATTTCATTCATAAGTATAATTTAAGAAACAAAACAGAGGATCATAGGGGAAGAGAGAAAAAAATAGAACAAGACAAAATCAGAGAGGCAGACAAACCATAAGAGGCTCTTAATCACAGGAAACAAACTGTAACATTACTTCATTATGTGATACAATTTAAAAACACCTTGGGTTTCTAGCTATGTCATTTTTATATCTAAATATAATAAAGGTGGACACCTGAATGGCTTAGTCGGTTAAGCATCTGACTCTTTATCTCAGCTCAAATCTTGATCTCAGGGTTTCAGGGTTGTGAGTCCAAGCCCCATGTTGGGCTCCACGAAGGGCATGGAGCTTACTAAATAAATAAGTAAGTAAATAAAAGGAAGCTTTATTTTCTGGTGAAACAAGATTCAATTAAATGTTTTAAAAAATCTCTGCGACAAAAAAGAATACTTCTGGCTTAAGTAAAATATTTTATTTTCGCTATTTCCTTGATAATTTAGATCTTGCTACTTTAAGTTCAGTGTAATGAATATCAGTTTATTGTCTGAGTTTTTCCAAGTGTAGAAATTTAGTAGATAATGCTGGAATTGTTTTAAGACTATAACCTACAAAGTTGAATATTTTAAGCTCTGAGACTGCAGATCATCTCTTATAATTTGTCCAGTTCTTTTAAAACTGAAGAACAATTAAAGTTTCTGTTTGTTTGACCCCAGGTACACTAAAGTTTTATATTTAATGTCCAAAATTTTCTCTTGAAAATATTACAAAAATATTTAGGAATGAAATGACTTCTGTGAGGTTTCCTTCAAAATAATCCTGTGGGGAGAGGGAATTGGAGGGAGTTAGAGGAAACAAGACTAGCCTTATGTTGATAATTGTCAGAACCGATTAATGAAGAATGGTGATTCATTTCACTATTCTCCTTATTTTTATATCAATTTACAATTTTTCACAGTAAAGTTTTAAAAATACAGGGCCTGATAATTCATTCCATACTTGTTGAATAACTGCTATGTGCCGAACTTTTACTAGGAGCTCAGTAAAGATTTATTAGCTATGAGGATAATGTACATTAAGGAGCTCATATCCTAGATATATAAACAAGCATTGTAAAGATTATAATATTGTGCTAAATGTATAAACTGCTACAGGAACAAGGAAGGAGCACCTGGTTCTGTCTGGTAAAATCAGAGAATCTTCCCAGAGGACTAATGTTCAGATTGGGACCTGAAGGTTAAATATGGCTTTTTCTGAAACAAAAAGGTGGGAAACCTCCACAGAGAAGGCAGCCTAACTCTGGAGAATGATAACATTCAAGCATTAAGAGGAATATAGAAGACAATGAAAGAAATAAAAAGGTGTCAGATAGTAAATAATATTTGTATTTTTACTGCCAGTACCAAAGACAGTGACTAACACTATACTAAGAAATCAAAATTAACCTACTGAATAAAGTTAATGTTTGAAAGAGTGATAGGAGGAAAATAGGAGAGTAATGTTTTAAAACCCAAAAGAAGACAGCATTCAGAATGGGAAAAAATATCTACAAATCATATACCTCATAAGGGTTTAGTATCTACAATATATAAAGAGCTCTTATAACTCAATAATAAAGAGACAAAGAACCCAACTAAAAAATTGGCAAAGAACTTGAGTAGACATGTCTCCAATACACAAATGGCCAACAAGTATACAAAAAGATGCTCAGCATCATAGTCATTGGAAGTTGCAATTCAAAACCAAGAGGCACCACTTAACACCCACAAAGATATCTAAAGATTAAATTTTTTTTCTTTTTTTTAAAGATTTTATCTATTGAGACACACAGAGAGAGAGAGAGAGGCAGAAACACAGGCAGAGGGAGAAGCAGGCCCCCCGCAGGGAGCCTGATGTGGGACTCAATCCCAGACCCTGAGATATCACGATGTGTAACAAAGGCAGACAGACGATGCTCAACTGCTGAACCACCCAGGTGTCCCCCAAAAAAATTCTTTTTAAGGAAAATAACAAGTGTTGGCAAGGATATGGATAAATTAGGACCCTTGTATATTGCTAGTGAGAATGTAAAATGGCACAACCACTGCGCAAAATAGCATGGTGGTTCCCTACAAAGGTAAACACAGAATATCATATGATTGAGTGATACCGCTCCAAATGCATTTATAAGTATGTTCATAGCAGCACTATTCACAAAGGCAAAAGATGGAAACAATATCAACAAATGGAAAAATGTGGTATATACTTGCAATGGAGGATCATTCAGCTTTAAACAGGAAAGAAAATCTTGTCACATGCTTGAGGATATTATGCCAAGGAAAATAAGCCAGTCAGAAAAAAGGCAAATACCGTATGATTCCACTTATTTGAAGTATCTAAAGTAATCAAATGCATACATACAGAAAGTAGAAAGGTGACTACCTGGGGCTATAAGGGAAATAGGGCAGTTGTTATTTAATAGGTATAGTTTTTCAGTTTTGCAGGATGAAAAGGTTCTGGAAATGTTTCACAAAAATGTGAATATACTCAACACTACTGAAATGTACATTTTTAAATAATTAAGAGAGTAAAATTTTTTATTCATTTTTTTGAGAGTAAGTGCATTTATGCGTGAGCAGGGGGAGAAGCAGAGGGAGAAGCAGATTACCCGCTGAGCACAGAATCCCAGATAGTAAACTTTAAGTCACTTTTTTAAAACCATAGTTTAACAAGGCAAGACACCACTCAATGTAACAGTGAACATCAGGGGGAGCCTGCGGGGCTCAGTGGTTGAACGCTTGCCTTTGGCTCAGGGTGATCCCGGGGACCCGGGATGGAGTCCCGCATCGGGCTCCCCACAGGGAGCCTGCTTCTCCCTCTGCCTGTGTCTCTGCCTCTATCTGTGTGTCTCTCATAAATAAATAAATAAAATCTTAAGAAAAAATTGAACATCTCAATAAAAATTCTAAATCCCAGATACTAGTTATTTCTGGGGAGGGAGGAAAGGGAAGGACAACAAAGGCATCTCAATTCTCTCTGTAATGTTTAGTTACCTAAATAAAATCTGAAGCATATAAAGCAAACTATTAGAATTTGAGATGAAAACAAAGAAATTAAAAATTACACTAAATGAAAGAAACCAGGCACAAGAGGTCCTAAATTGTCTGACTCCATTCATATGAAACACCCAGAATAAGTAAAGAGACAGAACACAGATCACTGGCTACCAGGATTTGGGGGAAAGCAGAGGGGTAGGAAGTAACTGCTTAATGGATTCAGGGTTGGGGTAGGAAGTAACTGCTTAATGGATTCAGGGTTTCCTTTTAGGTCATGAAAATATTTTAGAACTAAATAGAGGTGGTGGATGCACAACACTGTGAATGTACTAAATGTCATTGAATTGTTAATTTAAAATGGTCAATTTTATGCTATGTCAATGTCACATCACATTAAAAATAAAACCAAAGGGAGAAATTTAAGGAAGGAAGGGTATTTTTCAAAAAGGGTCAGATGACCCAGACCAGTCAAGTAGGATATAAACTAAGAGCTCATTAGATCTGGCAAGTAGGGGGCGCCTGAGCGGCTCAGTGGTTGAGCGCCTGCTTTTGGCTTAGGGCATGATGCGGGGGGGTACCGGGGTCCTGTCCTGGGATCGAGTCCCCCACCAACCTCCCCACAGGGAGCCTGCTTCTCCCTCTGCCTGTGACTCTGCCTCTCTATATATATCTCTCATGAATAAATAAATAAAATCTTAAAAAAAAAAAAAGATCTGGCAAGTGGGGAGTCCATATAGAAGTGTGCCAGTAGTCACACTGTTATGGGTTGCAATAGATGGGCCAGTGTAGTAGCTCATGGGAGTCTTGAGCATTTTGTAGAATAAGGAGAGTCGGTGGAGAGGGAAAGGCTGAACACAGATAAAGGAGAGGAGGCATCTGCACAACAGAATTAGAAAGAGATAAAAAAGAGTGCAGAAAAGATTCAACAAAGAGAGAGGTTAGCCTTGGAAAGGACTAAGAATCCTAATAATAGAAAGAAACAAATAGATATAAGGTAAATTTATGATTTCCAAATTTTATTTGGAGAGCGGAGACAGTGAGTGGGTTCAAACTTGGTAACTCCTATTTTCTCTAGGAATGAGAAAACAGAGTATAGGGCTTGTGGAGCCATAGGGGTACCAAAAATTAATATGAGAACTGCCCATTAAAGAAAGGTTAATACCTATTCTTCTTAAAGTATTCCAAAAAATGGAAAAGGAAAGAAAACTTATAAATTCATTCTATCAGGCCAGTATTACCCCGATATCAAAACCATATAAAGACATTCAATAGAACAGAAATACAGGCAAATATCTCTAATGAACATAGATGTAAAAATCCTTAACAAAATAATAGCAAACCAAATTCAACAATACTTTAATCATTCACAGGGTGTTTGACTGGCTCAGTTGGAGGAGCTTGAGATTCTTGATCTTGGGGTCTAGGTTGGAGCCCCATGTTGGGTGTAGAGATTACTTAATAAATAAAAGGGATGCCTGGGTAGCTTAGTTGGTTGAGCATCTGACTCTTCATCTCAGCTCAGGTCTTAAGCTCAGGGTTGTGAGTTTCAAGCCCTACATTGGGCTTTATCTACCCTGGGCATGGGGCCTACTTAAGAAAAATTTAATGAATAAATAAATAAGTAAACTTAAAAAAAATCATTCAAGTGACATTTATCATGATCAAGTGGATTTATTCTTGGGTTGCAAAAGTGACTCAATATTCACAAATAAATCAATGTGATACATCATATCAATAAGAGAAAGGCTAAGAGCTATATGATCATTTCAATAGATGCAGAAAAAAGCACGGACAAAGTACAACATCCATTCATGACAAAAACCTTCAACAAAATAGGTTTAGAGGGAACATACCTCAGCATAACAAAGGCCATATATGAAAAATCCATAGGCAACATCACCTTCAATGGTGAAAAACTGAGAGCCTTTCCCTTAAGGTCAAGACCAACGCAGGGATGTCCACTCTCACCACTTTTATTCAACATAGTACTGGAATTCCTAGCCACAGTAATCAGATAACAAAAAGAAATAAAAGACATCCAAACTGGTAAGGAAGAAGTAAAACTTTGACTATTTGCAGATGACATGATACTCTATACAGAAAACCCAAAAGACTACACCAAAAACCTGCTAGAACTGATAGACAAAATCAGTTTGCAGGATACAAAATCAAACTACAGAAATCTGTTGCATTTCTATACACCAATAAAGAAGCAACACAGAGAGAAATTAAAAAACAATCTCATTTACAGTTGGGATTACAATTTACACCTGCACCAAAATAATAAGATACTTAAGAATAACCCTAGCCAAAGAAGTGAAAGCTCTGTACTCTGAAAACTAGAAAACACTAATGAAAGAAATTGAAGATGACACAAAGAAATGGAAAGATATTCCATGCTAATGGATTGGAATAACACATACTTTTAAATTTTCTATACTACCCAAAATACCCTACACATTTAATGCGATTCCTCTCAGAAAACCAACAGCACAGCACCTGGGTGGCTCCACTGGTTAAATGTCTAACTCTGGGTTTCCACTCAGGTCATGATCTTAGCATCCTGGCATTGAGCCCTGGGTCAGGCTCCACATTTAGCGCAGTCTGCTCATAATTCTCTTCTTCTCCCTCTGCCCCTGCCCCTACTTGTGTGCTCTCTCTCAGATAAATAAATAAATAAAATCTTAAAACAACAACAATAAAAAACGCAACAAGATTTTTTACATAACTAGAACAAATAATCCTAAAATTTGTATGGAACCACAAAAGACACTAAACAGCAGACGGAATCTTGAAAAAGAAAAGTGAAGCTTGAGGCATCATAATTCCAGACATCAAGTTATATTACAAAGCTGTAGTAATCAAAATGTAAGGTACTGGCACAAAAATAAACATACAGATCAAAATAGAACAGGACAGAAAATCCAGAAATAAATCCATGATTATATTGTCAATTAATCTTTGACAAAGGAGGTAAGAACATGCAACTGGAAAAAGACAAGTCTCTTCAACAAGTGGTTGGGACAAAGGGACAGCTATATGCATAAGAATGAAACTGGACCACTTTCTTACACCATACACAAAATAAACTCAAAATGGATTAAGGACTTAAATGTGGGGCCTAAAGCCACAAAACTCCTAGAAGACAGCACAGGCAGTAACTTCTCTCACATCAGTAGTAGCAACACCTTTGTATATATGGCTCCTGGAGCAAGGGAAAGAAAAGCAAAAATAAACTATTGGGATTACATCAAAATAAAAAGTGTCTTCATGGCAAAGAAAATAATGAACCAAATTAAAAGACAACCACTAAATGGAGAAGATATTTGCAAATGACATACTCAATAAAGGGCTAGTATCCAAAATATATAAAGAACTGATACAACTCAATACCCAAAAACCAAATAATCCAATTAAAAAACGAGCAGAAGACACAAACAGACATTTCTCCAAAGAAGACATCCAGATGGCCAATGGATACATGAAAAGATGCTCAGTGTTACTCATTATCAGGGAAATGCAAATCAAACCACAATGAGATATCACCTCACACCTGTCAGAATGGCTAAAGTCAAAAACGGGAGAAACAACAAGTGTTGGTAAAGGTGTGAAGGGAAAAGAACCCTTGTGCAGTGTTGGTGGGAATATAAACTGGTACAGACACTGTGGAATACAGTATAGAGGTTCCTCAAAAAATTAAAAATAGCATTACCATATGAGACAATGATTCTACTATTGAGTATTCACCCAAAGAATACAAAAACACTAATTCAAAAAGATATGCACCCCTAGGTTTATAGCAGTATTATTTGCAACAGCCAAATTATGCAAGCAGCCCAATTGTCTGTCAACTGATGAAGAAGTGGTATACCAATGTACGTGTACAGGTATATATGTAGATATTACTCAGACATTAAAAAGAATTAAATCTTGCCACTTAAGTCAGTCAAAGAAATACAAATACCAAAGGATTTCACTCATGTAGGATTTCACAAACAACACAAAAAAAATCAAAGAAAAAAAACCAAGGGAAACAAAAAAACAGACTTTTAACTATAGAGAACAAAGTGATTGTTACCAGAGGGGAAGCGGGTGGGGAAATAGGGAAAATAGGTGAAGGAGATTATGAGTACACTCTTCATGATGAGCACTGAGTAATGTAATAGAATTGTTGCATCACTATATTGTAAACATGAAACTAATTTAACACTGTATGGTAACTATAGTGGAATTAAAACACCAAAAAACCCACAACTGCCCTAATCCCCCTACTCTCAGTCCCTGGCAATCACCAATCTATTTAATATTTCTATCAATTTGAATGTTTTAGATACCTCATTTAAGTGGAATCACTATTTGTTTCTAATTTTATTGAGATAATTAACATATATCACTATATAAGTTTAAAGCATACGTCTTGATAGTCTGATTTATATATATCGTGAAATGATTACCACAATCAGTTCAGCTAACCTCCATTATTGCATATACGATAAGAAAAAACCCCTTTCTCCTTGTGATGTGAATTCTCAGGACTTAGTTTCTTAACTTTCCTATGTACTATATAGCAGTATTAACTATAATCATCATGTTGCATATTACAAACCTAGTGCTCAATTAAGCTTATTAAGTGGTAGTTTGTTATTTTTTTACCATCTTCTTCCAAATCCCTCTCCCCCACCATCTGCCTCTAGTAACTAAAAGTCTGATCCCTTTTTCTGAGGTTGGTTTCTTCTTTCCTTTTATAGATTCTACAGATAAGTGAGACCATTCAGTATTCGTCTCTGTCTACAATTTAACTTTAAAATATTAGCAGTTGGGATGCCCGGGTGGCTCAGCGGTTTAGTGCCGCCTTCGGCTCAGGGTGTGATCCTGGAGACCCGGGATTGAGTCCCATGTGGGCATGGGACCCCGCCTCTCTCTCTCTGTGTCTCTCATGAATAAATAAATAAATAAATAAATAAATAAATAAATAAATAAATAAATCTTAAAAATAAAACAAAATAAAATAAAATATTAGCAGTCACTGAATGAAAGGGATTTTTGCTTGTTTTGTTTTGAGGCTTTCTGTTAATAATTGGGTCTGAGTCCAATCAATACACTGAATGGATTTTATACAGTACAATCATATTTCATGGTCCTTGTTAATGATCCATTCTGGAATATAGAAATTATATGTCATTATGCTGCAGGATCACTAATTAGATGCTAAGGTACTACTTGACTTGGAGGTTACTTGTAAAATTTTAATTTTTCTTTGAATGTTAAGTGAAACAGTATAAGAAATATGAGATAGAAAAGTTAGAGGGCGGATTTAATTATTGCATTCACCTGCAGTTAGTATTTATTGTTGCACTATTTGACCTCTATTATATAACACTGGGAAATTTTCATTGAATATACAGTCACTTGGGCTTTGGTTCAGTTCTGCTATCCATACGACCTTCAGCAAATCATTAAATTCCTTTAAGCTTAGGCATTATAAGCCTCAGTAGCATTCTAATGTATAAAGAAAGATGGAGATAATCATATGTGGCTTACCTACTTAGGATAGAGTTATTGGAATAAATGGGAGTCTTATGTCAAAAAGCTCTGAAATATTAGCTTTACAAATACTTATCAAATATTAAAGAAATATCATCCTTTCCAAACTTCTTTCCATTTTTATGTGCCTTTCTTCTAAAAATGTTATGCCACACTAGACTAAAAAGTTATACTGCTTTTTCCCCCCAGTTCCCTATTGGACCACATACCTCAAAAATAAATTCACAGATTACAAATGGTCAACAACTTTTTTGCTGTGACCAGGTCTAGGAATGAGGGAGTAAGGGATACCAGGAATAAATTAGAGAAGAATTTCCCTCCCTTTTTATTTCCCATAACTTCCTAGTTAGGAGTCCTTTAGTTTGAAAGTACAGAGACAACTGAGGGATGTTTCTAATGACAAGTTAATATTAGAAGTGCTAATACTTTGGGAGAATACTTTGGAAGAATCTCAGGAATGGTTTGAATCCTTATGTGTAGTTTTGCTTAAACTACACCAGGTATTAAAGCATTGTGACTCAATGGTTTATGCAACAAGCTGGAAACTCAGGACCTGTGAGTTCTGGATATGCGTCTGACATTTGTATTTTTACAAGTGAGCTAGTCATGTTCACTCCCATGTTTTATTTAGTTTTTCATCTATTAATGAGGACAATGACGTCAAAATGCCTCCCAGAATTGTTAAAAAGAACTCACAAAGAGTTATAATGCCATGTAAGCCATAACAAAGGTAGTTTTCATAAGAGAACAGTCGCAAAAATGCTCTGAAAGTCAGAACTTCTACACAGATATGAAGCATTACTTTTAACTGAGTGACAGGGGGAAGGGATATCGTGAATATGAAACAGGTGGATAATCCTGAAACCCATTTTGAATTGTTGGTTTAAAAATCTCACTCCAACCTTCACAAATGTACTAGGAAAATACATTTTGAAAATGGTATTTTGGCTTTCTTTTCATCCCTCATGTCTTTACCCAGAGTAAAGGTGGTTAGTGAGTAGGGCAAGAGCCTAAGGAGACAGGAGGTAAAGAAGCAAAGGGTCCAGAAATCATCCATTGTTTGTTTAACCAGTTCTTATTTTGTTTTCTGTGAGCAAGCGTAACATGCGGTACCCTAATTCTACAACCCAAGGCTTAGAGAGCTGAAGTGACATCCTGAGTAAGAAATGAATGGAACGGGCGTTTGAAACTTCATCTCTCACTTCTGAGCCCAGGCTCTTTATTCTGACCTATTCTGTTTCGGGGAAAAGCAGAATTTATTTATGGATTAAATGCCGGCCAAACCTGTCCTGAAAAGTTCTAAGTCAGTTCTCAGTTAAAGGGATTCTCTCCACTTCTCTCATGGCCACGTGGGTTACAGAGTGACATCTCTACATATGTCTGCATGACTGGTTAGTGACTTTGGACTAACCAACCAGATTCTTTATAATTCCTATTCTTATAAGACCTTCCCTAAGCATATCCCAAGGTATTCAGTTTCTGACCTTGCTGTTTGATGACTTACTCTCTAGGTTTCTAAGTTCAGATTGTGAACGGTGAGAACTGATTGGCCAAGATCCTGTTCCTATACCAGGCCACAGGTTGCTGGCCTGTTTACACAGCATAGGTCAAGTGCAGCTGTGGCTGGGAATGAGCAAGGTGGCCAAAGTTTCTCGAGAATTGTGGTGTAAGTGGGTCGGCATTCTGAAACACCTGTGCCATTTTAAAAAAAAATTCCCCAAATAAGATCAGCTTCCATTTTCTCCATTTGGGTGTTTCTATTGAAGATACTGCCATTCTTCCTATCACCTAGATTGAAAGTCTAAAAAAATTTTAATTAAATTGATTTAATTTTGTTGGAAAAGTAATGTATACACAGTATATTTAGAATATAAAAAGGTATACACATTTGAAGTTGTCTCCTTTTTGCCAGGGCCCTCCTACAGGCAAACACAGCTAATGTTTTTTGAAATATCCTTGAGACAATTTCTGTGTTCAAGTATTTTATCCACATTCCATTTTATATAAAAGTAAGAATACCATAAACACAATGCCTAGCTTTTCTCATTCCGTAAGTAGATCTTGGGACCTATTCCACATGAACGAACACAGATTATTTTTTTTTATAGTTTGACTGGCTTCAAAAAACCTAATTATATGGATGTGATTTTGTTTTTTAACCAGTCCCTTTTGAAATGCAGGCCCCTTTCTACTCTTGCCATTACAAATAAGGCTGTAATAAACTTGTGTTTGTATACACCTATAAATATTACCTCTAAGTTTTTTTCAGCCAAAGCACGTGTGAGGTTTCCATTATTATACATTTATGGCCAAATGCATCCAAGGATGTTGTGCAGATTTCTCTCACCATTCACGCATGAAAGTTCCCATTTGCCGAAACTATGCATAGCCCTGCATTGTCAAACCTTCTGATCTCTTCCAACCTGGCAATTTCAGTCATTTTTAATTCTACCTCCTTTCTTGTCTACTAAGTCAGTCCCTAGTTCTGTGAGGTCTTTGTCTCTCTCACCTCCATCTATGTCTTGTAATTGCAGTGCTATGACCTTAAAGCTTTTTTTTTTTTTAAGACTCTTATGTATTTGAGATAGAGCAAGCGAGAGAGAGAGAGAGAGAGAGAGAGAGAGAGAGAGAAGGAACACAAGCAGGGAGGGATGGTACAGAGGGAGAGGGAGAAGCAGGCTCCCCACTGAGCAGGGAGCCCAACGTGGGGCTCCACCTCAGGACCCTGAGATCATGACCTGAGCTGAAGGCAGACGCTTAACCAACTGAGCCACCCAGGCGCCCCTAGTTACAGTTTTTGTTGCTTCATAATATTGGCTCCCAATACCTCATCCCATTCTCTCCCCTTATTAAGTTGTGATTTAACAACAACAACAACAACAACAACAACAACAAAAAGCCAGATTACTATTTTCCTAATTTCATGTCTATTCTCAAAAACCTTTGGTGGCTCCCACTGACAATATGAAATCCAAGTCATTAGGCAGGCATTCAACACTCTCTAGAATCCAATCTGTCTATGTTAGCACCTTCACGGGCATATCAAAGTTCTGCCTCAAACTTCTGCTTTGCTGTCTTCGTGTTTTTTTGTTTTATCGCTCCTCTTACCAGGGAGCTCTTCTTTTTGTTCAATTTCACGTAGACTTCAAGGTCCCCTTCGACCACTGCGCTGCTAATGGGGGTCCCAATTTTCTCAGAAATGTTAAGCCACCCAACGTCTGTATCATGCATTTGGCATTTATGAACCAACAGTATAACTAAGTTTATTGTTTTTTTGCTGTCTCCTGAAACAGTCTATAAACACTAAGAAGCCATCCCTAAAACATTTTTGCATCTTTCACATACACACATATCTTGAGGTGCTCAAAAATTATCTGTAAATTGAAAGGTGACCTAAGTATACTAAAATGCTAAGTAAGCCTTTGCAAAAGAGTCGAGATACATAATGGTACTTTACATTTGTTTTCCCTAGTCTACATCAGATGCCAAAGGTAGATGCTAGGAACTTAAAAAAACACTCAAGTTTTACAAGAAAGAGAGAGAAGGCTGTTAGTAAGAGGAAAAGTAAAAATACTGCAAAAACACTAGACAATATGAGGTTCCGTACTCAAAACAAGTCAACACATCCAATCAGTCAGACCCTAGATTGTTACTCAACTTGTCTAGCATATAGTCATCGAATACCCTCTGGGTTGTACATTCTTTTGATATATCAAAAGTACAGGCACTCCTCATCATCTGCCCATTGCTTTGCTTAGAGTTTAATTTCTTTCCCAGTTCTGGGGGGAAAAGGGTTACCTACAGGGTGACCCTTGGTGGGTGGGTGATCAAGACCAGATCCTGATCTTTTCCTACATCCAGTGAAAACTGAGTCTCAGTATCTAATTAAAGTAAAATACTCCAGACCCTTGTTTCCAATGGAGCCTAACTCGGAAACTGAACTATTCTAAGTGAATCCTTGAGTACAGGACAGAACTATCTTTTCATATGCACATACACCGCATAGATACATAGGAGGTTGAGGAGGGCACACCTGGAAGTGCGTATTTCTGAGAGCAGGACTGGACTGGCATACATCAGTTGTGTATTTTAAAGAGAAACACCGTTCTCTGAAACAGAGGAAAAATATTGTACCCACCTATATTCTTCAAGGAGTTTTATCGTTAAGCTCCACAGTGGTTCTCAACATTCACTTGGGAGGAGGGGGCTAGCACGCACGTTCCCTATTTTCGACCCATTCCCTGCCCAAGCTTATCTGATAAATTTCTTGGGTGTGGGTAGGAGGGATCCAGAGAAGTCCAGGGATCCAATCGTTCTCTCCTGCCACGTTACCACACGTTTACTTTCCTTGGTGAGGGCCAATCCTTCTAAGGGCTATACTGAAAGCAGGAAGGTCTGAGTTCTAGTGTTGGCTCTGCTAAGGGTACGCTGGGGGGAGGGGTGGGCCTCAGGCAAATCACTTTCTTCGCAAAAATGGTGAATTACATTAGGACAGATTCTAATTGCCAGAAGACTTGCAAAGATGCACACAAATTCATCAAGTCCATTCTATGGAGAAAAAAGCCTGTTAATCATTTCTGTCCGGAGGGCTGCGAATCTGAGCTCCAAAGCACAAAGTGCGTCTCATTCAGCCAACACAGGCGTGGCAGGTGTTCGGGCGCGCTCCGGGGCTCAGGGCTCACCCGCCAGGGCTTAGACGGATCTGCGGAAGGCCTTTCGTTCAAGGAACGTTTGGCTTGTCCTGGCCGCAGCCACTGCCCGAGGCGGCAAGGTCAGTCGCCGTCAGCATCCCGGGCCAGCAGCGGGACCGAGACCCACCCGCCCCAACGCGGGGGGACGCGACTACAGTTCCCGGCATGCCTCTGCGCCCCGCCCTCCACCCCCCCCCCCCCCCCCGGGCTCCCGCGGGCCGGGCCTTGTGGCCGCAGGAAACACTCGCAAAATGCGCTTTTCCCACCAGCGGGCCGTGAGCCCGCAAGTTCCAGCGGAAATCTTCCTGGACGGACCAGGGTTTCCTGGGCTCGGAGGCGCACCCCGTCCTGCAGGACGCCCCGGGCGCTCCAGGCGGCCCCGGCGGGACCACGCCCCGGAAGTGGCTCGCGCGGCCCCGCAGGCCGCCGCGGGCCTCGCAGCCACTGCGAGAGGGTCTGGGCGCGGCGGGGCGGGTCCGGGGGCGGGGCCCGCGGGCGGGGGCGGGGCCTGGCCGGGCGCTCGGCGCCTGGGGCGGGGCCACGGCTCGGGGGCGCGCGTCTGGGTGGCGGCGGGGCCGCGCCCGTGGGGAGAGGCGGCGGCGGCGGCGGCGGCGGCGGCCAGTGGGGAGGGGGTGGGGAGGAGGGACCGGGCCGGGGGGCAGGGCCAGGGAGAGCCGAGCTCCTGAGGCGGCGGCGGCGTCTCCAACGGGGGAGGAGGAGGGCGGGGACGAGGATGGAGCGGGCGGGGGGTTGGGGCTGGCGCTAGCCGCAGCGGCTCGCCTCGGACCGGGGGAGCGCGGCGGCTGCTCCTCAAGTTGCGGCGTCGGGCGCCGGGCCGGTGCCGCCGCTGCCGCCGCCCCAGGCGGTGGGGGGAGCGGGGCGCGGGAGGCCGGGCGGCGCGCTGGGGAAGGCTGAGCGGGCGCTGCGCCGGGCGGGCGGGCGGCGGCGGCGGGGGCGCGGGAGGATGGAGCAAGTGGAGATCCTGAGGCGGTTCATCCAGAGGGTCCAGGCCATGAAGAGCCCGGACCACAACGGGGAGGACAACTTCGCCCGGGACTTCATGGTGAGTCGCGCCCCGCGCCGCCCGTTCCCGCCGGCGCTTTGTGCGCGGCCGTGAGCAGCGGGGCGGACGGCCCGGGCCGCCTCCTCCGCCGCCGCCGCCGCCGCCGCCGCCGCCCTCGGCCTCCCTCCGCCGCCGCCCGGCCGAGCCCGCCCCGCGCGCCGCCGCCCGCGACCACCTATTGTCTGCGGGCCGGGAGCGTGCAGCCTGCCCCGCCCGGCGGGGTCTCCCGGGGGGTCTCCCCGCGGGGTCTCCGCGCGGGGCCGGGGCGAGGTGGCCCGGGGAGCGCGGCGGGGCGGAGGGACGGGGGCGCCAGGTCAGCCCCGGCCCGGGGCCGCCCTGCCCCGCCGGCCGCGGAGGTGGGCACGGGCGCTTGGCCGCCGCGACCCCCGAGGACCCCCGAGGCTGGGCCGGGGTCGGCCGCGGGCCCCGACACCCAGGTGTGCGGTGGCGCCGGGGTCCCCGCGACGTTAGGTCGGAGGGCCCGGGTGTGCGCGGCGCTGCGGCTCCCGCTCCCGCTCCCGCAGGAAGCCCCCGCCGACCCCTGGGGGTGTCGTCGGAGGCGGAGGGGATGTGACCATCACTTCCTATCCGGGGTGGGGGCGGGGAACTCGGGAACAATAGTCCTGGTGGGGCGGAGGCTCCGAAGCGGCCGGAGCGCTGCACCGGGAGATAACCTTCCCTGCCCCCCTTCCGCCTCGGCCCGGCGCTCGGCTGGGGAGGTGCAAGGTCCTGCTCCGAAGTCGCCCGAGGCACAGCCCCTGGGGGGGTCCGAGCCAGAGGCGTGGGACCAGAAGTCCGCTTCCTACATCGCACCCCCCCCTCCACCTTTTATTTTTCTGCTGGACAATGTTCCCTTTAGGGTTGTTTCTCGGCTCAGGAGGCGGTGGTTGCGGCGGCTGCTCCTACGGATGTTGCGCAAGACCGGGGCGTTGGAAACTCTGGAGGTCTGGGGAATGGAAAAGGAAGTGGGACTTGGGGAAGTGGCTGCTCCTTGGCCGCGGCGGGGTTCGGGAATGGGAAATAGGCTCGGGAAATGTTGGTCCCGGGCAGGGTACCCCCCGCAGGATGATCCCTTAACCCCGGAATTCTCCATTGTGAAAAGGACACGCGGCTAAGTCCATAAAAATGAATGGGCAGCGCACATTGTCTAGGGTGTTTGTTTGTTTGTTTCAAGGTACAGTTTGATTGTTTACAAGGTGCCGCTGAAATGACTTTTAGCCCTGAAAATGCTTTTTCACATTTTAAAGAGACTCGGTTATCTACAGTTTTAGGCATTAACATTGTTAACAGCTTGTACAATAGATCGTTGACCTTATACAGCGGTGTAATAGTATTGTGGGGCTTCGTGATTCCCGCCTTCCCAGACCGGTGGAAGAGGATGGGAGTGAGATTTTGTTAGTATCTTTCGAAGATGGAAAAAATGTAGCTAAAATAATCTGTGTCCTATTTTGGACATTTTCCGTGGATATTTAGCCTATGTGTTTTTGATCCGAGGAAAATAAAGAGGGTATTTTCTCTTCTTACTAGTGAGAATTGGGTCGTGTCACTCAATAGTAATTGGAGGGAGTCCCCTTTTTACGGCTTTTTTTTTTTTTTTTTTTTTTGCAAATAGAAAATATTTACTTTCAGGGCATTTTAGAAGTTTAAAATCACGCTTTTGCAGTCTTATTTTGGTTATGGAAGAAGAGGTGGTGTGGTCCTTGGTCACTGCGAGTTTGCATGCTAGTCATCTTGTTATCCCTGGGCATATCCTGTCAGGAAAGAGCATTGTTTGGTGATGAAGGCCGTCAGGACAGGTGCCCAGTCTCTGAACTTATGTGCAGGGGAAGTAGCCTTGGGGTTCGTGCTTTGCGGATGAGTCAGGGATCCTATTGGAGATTTCATTTCTGAAGGACTGAGTTTCTTTTATCTTCCATAATACCTAGGGATAGCTAGGTGATTCTACGTTGGAGATTTGATGACTAAGGCTATTCTTTTATAGGGCTTGCTTTTTTTATTCCATGACTTGATAAGCAATAGCTATAATTAAGCCTGCTAGATAGATGGTGCTGCTTTTCCCCTTGACTGGAAGGCTAGAGGGAGACCATGTCCCCTCTGCCGTGGAGAGAGAATAGAAGATAAGCTAATAATTTCAAGTGTTCTGTTACTCGTAAATTCTTATGTGGATCAAAAATGCATTATTAAATTGTAGCATTTTAGAACTGAGCCTTAGAAATAATATATTATAATACTATTCAGTTATAGAGTACTAGTTTTTTTAATTTCAAATTTGGAGATTATAGAATAATAATTAATAATGCCTTACTCTTAGGAAAGTGGGGTGGATTATGTTCTTCCCTTTGTTGTATCCAGCCTTCCTAGTCCTGTCACCCAAAGGCGGTCTCTGTTAATGTTCTTAATGCATCTGTTTGACGGTGCTGTTTATTTCATTTTATATTGTTGGGTTTTTTTCCCCCAACTTACCATTTTGATAAGTATTTTTCATTTGTAAAAATCCAGTGGCTATTTAATTTTTCAGTGGCTATATGATATTTTACCTGGCAACTATTTTATAGCTTACCCATTTCCTTGTGATTGAATATTTGGCCATTTATGGGTAAAACTTCCTTATTTTGGATTGTTGCATAAGATATCTTCCAGTAGTGGAAGTACTAGGTAAAAGGATATTTATTTATTTATTAATTAATTTATTTATGAGTTTATTAATTTATTCAGGGGAGATACAGAGACAGAGGCAGAGGGAGAAGCAGGCGCCCTGCAGGGAGCCTGATCGGGACTCCATCCCAGGAGTCTGGGATCATGCCCTGAGCCGAAGGCAAAATGCTCTACTACTGAGCCACCCAGGTGCCCCAGATATAAACATTTAATGCATGTTTATAAATAACCTTTTGAAGAAGATGTATCAGTTTATACGACTGCCAGTAGTACATGAGCGTTCATTTAATTAATTTGATGGTTGGAAAATGGTTTCTTGTTTTAATTTGAATTTTGTGTTGACTAGTAAGGGTAGGGAATTTTCCACCTGTCATTAACTATTTTGAGTTGTCTATTCTTGTCTTGGTGTGTTGTGTCCTCTCCAGCCCACCGTTAAAGAGGAGAAAACTAAGATATTGAAGTGGTGTAAACTACAGCACCAAGATGATTACTTATTAAACATCTGATTTGTGGCAGATGCAGGACTCGATTTCAGCTTCTTGACTTTAAGTCTTCTTACAAGATGGCAGACAGTGATCATGACCAGTAAATGTATAGGATAGAGTGATGTGTATTCATGTTTGACAGACCTGGTTTTATGCTCATCTCTTTCATTGTATAGCTGTTGGACCTTGGGCTGGCCACTTTGAAGAAAATAGGATGACTAATTTCTGTCATCTTTTAAAGAAGAAAAATGCTACCTAGTTCATAGGGCTGAGGTATGGGAGTGATTATTTAGAGTCATCATTTAACAAATCCTTGTGCTAAAGTCTGTAGTCTCATATAGCTAATTTATGTAGTCAGTTACAGATAACTAGACATAAAAGGAAAAAGGTATCTGGGCTTTTGTTTTCAATCATTTTCTTGTGCTTTTTAAAGCTTTATAACGTGTAGGGGTGCCTGCCTGGCTCAGCCAGTTAGGTATCCAATTCTTGATCTCAGCTCCGATCTTTTTTGTCAGGGTCATGATTACAAGCTCAGCACTGGGCTCCATGCTGGGAGCCTACTTAAAAATAAGTAATAAATGAATAAATCTTTACAATGTCTGAAACATTGAAACAAGCAGTAGATTTCTCTTGATCAGGCTAAAGTTTATCTAATTTATATTAGGCCGTATATAAAAAATAATTACAGATGACACGTAAGCTACAAGTAAATATGGCAGTTTCGGCTTAAAAACCAGTTCTCTCTCCATTCATGAAGGTGAAAACAAAAATATGAGTGAATTCAGTTGAGTATTTAAAAAACAGGATGCAGTAGGGGTGTGAATTTCAGGACTTTTTTGTGAAGAGTATTTACAGACATTTTTCTAAAGCCAAACTGAGGTATAATAGCAAGCTATCCTACGTTAAAATGCTATTTAAAATAACTCTGATGTTTTGTTTTTTTAAGATTTTATTTATTTATTCATGAGAGAGGCAGAGACACAGGCAGAGGGAGAAGAAGCAGGCTCCATGCAGGGAGCCTGTTGTGGGACTCGATCCCAGGTCTCCAGGATCACACCCTGGGCCGAGGGCAGGCGCTAAACCGCGGAGCCACCCAGGGGTCCCAATTCTGGTGTTTTAAACTAATTTGAACTTAGTTTATCAATCAAAAGTACCCAGGAACTACTGTAGGAATTATCCATTTCAAGGGATTTATTATATAAAACCATCTGTTCTACAAACAGTAATCCTGACAGAACTGCTCAAAGCAACCTGTCTGCTTGCTTTGTTATGATTAAATAATTGTTAGACCATTTTTATTTTACTACAGTAATGTTAGTCTTTATAAATTATTTTAAGTAAAAAAGAAATTAACATTTCTGTCCCTTTTATATTCTAAACACTGTGCCAGATACTTTGCACCCTATCTTACTTCACATGTCAACAATTTATGAGATAGATGTAAACTGAATCTTACACATGAGGAAGCACACTCTGAGAAATTAAGTATTTTGCTTGACTTCAGAACCTCTGTTCTTTTTAAAAATTCATTTATTTATTTATTATTTTTTTTTATTTTATTTTTTTATTGGAGTTCAATTTGCCAACATATAGCATTTTTAAAATTTATGTATATATATATATATTTTTTTTTTTTTTATTGAAGTTCAGTTTGTCAACATATAGCATTTAAAATTTATTGATTTCAATAATCTCTATACCAAGCTGGGGCTCCAGCTCATCACCCCGAGACTGAGTCTCAGAAGCTCCTTCAACTGAGCCAGCCAGGCACCCCAAAACCTCTGTTCTTTTTGTTCTGTTTCTCCAGGATGCAGCTGAGGTCCTTTGGGACCTGGCTGGGACTAGGCTAGCGGTGGGGAGGGTATACCACCATGCAAAGGGATGGAAGTTTTAAAGTTGAACATGTTTGGGGCGCCTGGGTGGCTCAGTCTGTTGAGCTTGGGACTCCTGGTTTTAGTGCAAGTCATGATCTCATGGGTCCATGGATTGAGCTGAGTCTCACTCAGCGTGGAGGATTCCGCTGAAGATTCTTTCCCTTTACCCCTCCCCCCACATTGCATGCTTGCATACTCACTCGTGCGTGCACACTCTGTCTCTGAAATAAATGAATAATTCTTAAAAAAAATTTAAAGTTGAACATGTTTAGGGGAGTGGTAGATAATCACCTAAAAACAGCAGTTAACACCTTTTGGTCTCTAGAATCCTTTATAGCCTTAAAAATTATTAAGGGCTCCAAAAAGCTTTTATTTATTGCACTACAAACAGATATATAAAAAAATGTCTGCTTAAAAAAATAATAAACCCACTTCATATTAACTATAGATAATTATTATTCAAAACAGAAAGTAATTAGTGAGAAGAAGCATTATTTTTATATTTTTGCAAATTTCTTTAATGTCTGGCTTAATAGAAAACTGGATTTGGGTTTTCGTATCTGCTTCGTTCATATGGTTGCAGTGTTTATATGTCACATAGCATGATATGTCATGTACTCTAGAAAACGCCACTGTACACACTAAAAAGGAGAATGAAAATGATTTTGAAATATTACCGTGCCTTAGGTCTGTGCATTCCTATATTTACAGGTGAGGAAACATAAATTAATATTATTAGGAAAAGAATTTTAACTTCATGGACTCTCTGAAATGGCCAGGGGCTAGGCTGTCCCTGAACCATACTTTGAGAACCAGTGAAGTAATGCATGGTAAGGGCTAATGGTGATGCTGAGAAAATTAGATAGGGGTTTCAGATTGTGAAGGTTCTTGGATCTATGCTATAATTTACTCACTAGATCAGTATTAGTGATTTTGAATAGTTCTATACTACAACTCGTAGGGTCACTTGGAAAGTGGGCAGGTGTTAAGAAAATAAACATAGTAACTGAACATTCTAGCAATGTTTTCCGGCCTCCAACTACTTACCCCCACCCTCTGCCACAGACTGCTTTAGTATGAGCCTTCACTTCTTTGATACAGATAGGTTCTGGATAGCCAACTATATGTTTTAAGAAGGGTAAGCAGTCATTTGACAGATTTGTGTTTGTAGGGGTTGATTCTGGTGGCAGTATTAAGGATGGAATTAGAGCATTTTGGAAGCTGTTGAAATATAGGAAATGAGATAAGGGCCTGAACTAAACTAAGATAGTGGAATAGAGAGTATATATAGGATCTGATAAGGATTAAGAAAGAAGTCTCGATTTACTAGATGTGGGTAGTCCAGGAGAAAGGAATATTTACAGTATGACTCCAAGTTTCCTGGTTTGGTATACTATCACCCAAGTTAGAAGATACCATTTGGTATGGTTAGGAGTACGGGAAGAGAAAGAAGTAGAAGAGACCAAGCAGAAGGTGGTTGGAGGAAATTTCAAGGTAGAAGAGAATTAGTTTAGTTTAAATGTGGTAAACTGAGGTGCCTGAGACATTAGGCAGAAATGTAGAGCTCAAGAAAGCTGACAGGATGTAGTTAAAAATTTGGAAGTTGTCATATGAGCATATAAAAGGTATTTGAAAGCATGAGAGGGAATGAATTTATTCAGATGAGCGTATAAAGTGACCAGCTTTAGGTTGGAGAGCAGCAGTATGTATGTATGTATGTATGTATGTATGTATGTATGTGTGTATTTATTTATTTATTATTTTTTTAGCAGCAGTATTTAAAGAGCAGCCCGTATGCTCAGGAGGGAAGGGAACCCAGAGGATGTCAGAAAAGCCTTGGGAGGGTTTCGGGAAAGGAGTAGTTAGCAAAATCAAATACTTCTAGAAGGACTGGTAAGGTGAGATTGAGAAAGTACCCATTCTGTTTGCCAAGTAGGAGTGATTTGGTGACCACAAAAAGTGGTTTGGGTAGGATATGGAAGAGTCTAGATTATAGTTGATTGAGGAGAAAATAAGTCAAATGAGTATAAATTCTTAACATTTACATTTAACATTTTGAAAGTAGATGGTAGAAACTGGAGGAAGACAGATTGAAGGAGAGCTCCCCTCATAAACTTTCTTTTTTTGTGTGTGTGTTAAAGGTACGATAGGTGCAGTATTTTATATGTTTCTTAACTAACTATATGTGTGTCCTCGTTTGTGAAATGATTGCTGTTTAAATATAATTTTATTTTACTTTTTTTAAATATAATTTTAAAAGACAGACAAGAACTTGTCTTTTGGTTAAACGAGGCCTCTAAAGCTTTTTAAAGTTTGGATTTGAAATGTTAGAAAACATGAAGTGAAGAAAGATGGAAAGCCTGGAAGATTTTATGCTGCACAGCCGAAATAAGTATAAAAATTTTCATTGTTAAAGTGTTAAATGCTGTGGATTGAGGTGTTTTAAAAATCAGTAACAGCTTTATTGAGAGATAATTCACGTAATAAAACTCATTGATTTAAGCTGTATAATTTAATAGTTTTTAGTATATTCACAAAATGATGCAGTCATCATTATCAATTTTATCACCCCAAAAAGATACCCCATACCCATTAGCAGTCATTCTTCCTCCCTTTCCTATCCCTGACCCTGAGGCAACCACTAATCTACCTTCTGTCTCCATAGATTTGCTTCATACAAATGGAATCATACAATATGTGCTGTTTTGTGACTGAGTTCTTTGACTTAATATGTTTTCAAGGTTCGTTCATGTGTTGCAGGAATTGAAACTATTTGACTTCTTATTATGACTAAATAATATTCCATTGTATGGATATACCACATTTTGTTCATCCATTCATCCACTGATGGACATTTGAATTGTTTTCACTTTTTGGAATATTTTCTTTATATAATAATACATAAAATAGAATATTTTGTATTTTATGAATAATGCTACTATGAGTATTTATGTACACATTTTTGTTAGGATATATGTTTTCATTTATCTTGGGCATATATCGAAGAGTAGAATTAATGGGTGATATGGGTGGACATTTTGAGGAACTGCTAGACTGTTAAAGCTGCTGCACATTTTACATTCCCACCAATTTCTCTACATTCTAACACTTGTCCGTCTTTTTGATTATAGCCATCCTAGTGGGGTGGATTGTATCTTGTGGTTGACTTGTAGGTTTTTAAAATATCCTAGTGAATTTATATAAATGGTTCTGTATGTTTAATGTGCCTTTCAAACCTAGAGTGATAGGAAGTATTTTCTTTTTGCATTTGCTACTGGTTTAGTTTCTAAGCCATCCTTTGATGAGTATCCAGCCAAACATATTTCTAAGTAACTTAATAAGTGGAAGTAAACTTTTAAGTAACTCTTTCCCTATGGCTTACCAGAGACAGCATACTACAAATTTAATAGTTAATTCTCAAAAAATTTTATTGTATGTATTTACTTTCAGAATAGTGCTAGCTATTTTTTCATTCAATAGTTGACATTTAGTTTGGAAAAGGTCTTTGACAGTTTGAAAGTAAGACATTAACATTCAGATTAAAACTTTTTTCTTCATATGTTAAATGCTTCTGTGTTTCTATAGCATTCAGTTTATTAGATTCATAAACATTTACATTTCTGACTTCCCCGGACTGAAAGCCTCCAGGGCTAGCAATTGGGACTTAATTATCTCTGTATCCTCATTGCTTAATATAGTGCCTGGCACTTAACAGGCATTAATGGCCCTTGCATGAGCAGAAATTGTGGTGAGCTTGAAACTGTAAGACAGAGATTTATTCTTCAGGTGGATTCTTTTTTTTTTAAATTTTATTTATTTATTCGTGAGAGAGAGCGTGCGAGAGACGCAGAGACACAGGCAGAGGGAGAAGCAGGCTTCATGCAAGGAGCCCAACACCGGGACTCGACCCCGGGACTCGAGGATCACGCCCCAGGCCGAAGGCAGGCGCCAAAACGCTGAGCAACCCAGGGATCCCCAGGTGGATTCTTCAAATGGTCCAAGGGATTTGTCTCTTAGAGGAGCAGAACTGCTTTTCCCCTTTCATTGTGTACACACTTCTGTGTATGCTTACACAATGTGTTTGTATTTTCAGTACCCACTGAAAAAGAAAATTTGAGATAAAGTATCAGGCTGCATTCAGGAAAACTTTTAGATAAACAGGGTTTTATTAATTGTAATATCTGCTGCATAAATATGAACGATAGTACGTATTTTTCTCTGGATGCTGGTTGATATGTGTAAGGATTCAGGGAACCACTTGAAGTAACTGCTTATGTATCCCCCACCCCGTGAATCCTACTTGGGGACCATTATCTTAGAATATTAACTTTAATAAAATATCTACTTTTAACTTTTGATTTTAGGTTCCATTGATAAAATCCAGATACCATGTTATTAGTATTTCTTCAAAAAATAGTGGTATCTTGTAACTTGTGGGTGTTTTGGAGTGATTACAGCAATAGCTGTTGTTCTCTTCTTGCTTCTGGTTTCTTGCCTCATCCAATCCATTCCGCATATCATACTCACTTTCCTAAAATACCATTTTCAAGTGTTGGCATCTGTGGGATAATAGAAAACACACTGGTTGTAAAAATCAGGATATGTCAATTTTAGTCCCTGTGTTGCTCCTTAGTTCTGTTTTCATCAATAAGTTTATTTAGGATGGTACTGGAAACATGGTTTTATCTTTGGGATGCCTGAGTGACTCAGTTGGTTAAGCGTCAGAACTCTTGATCTCGTTCAGGTCTCCCTCCATCTCAGGGTTATGAGTTCAAGCCCCGCTGGGTATGCTGGGTATGGAGCCTACAAAAAAAGAAAGAAAGAAAAATGGTTTTATTTTTATTATCAAAAATATAATTTCAAAAACAATTCAAGGCTCCCTTTGATGACCATTAAAATTATTAGAATTTTAAATGTCCAAGCCAAATCAAAGCATCAGATCCAAGCTCTGATTCTTTTCTTTCTTTTCTTTTTTTTTTGCTCTGATTATTTTCATACTGTAATTATATGCTGTCTGTCTTCCCAATTTCCCTCTCTCCTGTCCTCCCAATTTTATAACTTTTGCCCTAGTTTAGAATCACAGGCCAATAGGATAAAGTCTGTACTTCTTAGGTTGGCATTCCAGAGCCTTAACATAGTTTGTCACCTTTGCAGTGATAAAATCCTGTACTCTGCAGTATATATATCCCCTTCCTTCTGGAATAATCTATATCTTGTCTTTGAGCATTCCCACTGGATGAATGAAATTTTATTTGTGGTGTACTATTAAACATACTTTTTCCATTTTTTTAGAAAACTTCTTAACCAGTACCTTGAAGATCAGAATACTGAAAATTCTGACCCTGACCTCAAACTTAGAAGCAAAAATGTAATTAATTCTCTGGGGTAAATATTTTAGCCCAGTTTATCTTAAGCATTTCTCCACTGTAATATCTCATTTTAATGTTATCTGTATTGTAATACTATCTCTATTGTAAAATTTGATTTTTAATATCAGGAAAAAGTTTTGCATTAGATTTGAGTTCAAGACTTGCCTAATGCAAGTCCAGTGATACGCAGTTATTCTAAACCTCACGACACCCTAAGTTTCTTCCAGATAGTTGAACTTCTCTCAACATTTCATATTTTCTGTAGTATTTTTAGATTCTTGGATTCTTTCGATTCTAAAAAATTTTTTAGATTCATGCAGTCAAACCCTAACAATTATCTCCTTCTCTGTGAAATACACAAAAGTCTTATTTCCATTTGTATAATATTATAGTGTCTATGAGCTGCCTTATGGCAGATAAAAGTTGTTGGTCCCTCAGAGTTTTTCCTAGAACATACAGAATGTGGATCATGTTAATCTCAGATGCTTTGGGATATATGCTAATGTCTACAATTCTTGTAATAACTATTCTTAGATGTAATCTGCATTTGAAAAGCTATTTAACAATATTGGAGTAGCTATCCTAGTAGGCTCTGAAGGAATGCAAAAATGTATCCCTGTCATCCTTCCATGATTCTTGCCATCCACTGTTCATATATAAGCGATTTCTGGAGTTCCCACTATGCCCTAGGCACTGTGTTTAGAATTAGCAGTTGAAAATATGAAAGTCATTTTCCTCAAGAAGTTTACCAACTGTGAACAGACTTAGGAGAAGCAGCAGGAAGTTTTCCTTGGGGCATTGAGTGAGATTCAGGGAGTCTGTGAACCCTTTCAAATTATATTTAATACTTTTTGTATATGCCCATTTTGGTGGAGGTGGGATAGAGAAGGTTCATAGCTCTTAGATTTTCAAGGGACTTGCGTTCCAAAAACCTTTGGAACTTCCAGATTAGTAGAAAGATAACAAGGTTTGAGCTACACAGGAATTTTTATCCTGGCTATGCTTTGATTTTAAGCTGGTTGTCTCGGGAAATTGTGGATATATAGTACCTACCTGGGTGGACCAAGGTCAAGATAGTATGTATGTAAAGCTACTAACATCATCTGTACAAGGTACTCAGTAGTAATTTAAGATGTCTTATTATTCCAGTGGAAATGTATTCAAGATTTAAACCTTAGAGGCAGGATATGCACCATTTTGGCAAAGAGAGCTCATTTGAACTGACTCTTTCTTACAGGAAGAGTTTGTCAGGTGAACTAGCATAAAGGCATTTCAGATACAGAAAACTAACAGCACTTACAAACACATAGAGATAAGAGTTTTGGTTTTTAGATGAGAGGAACAGAGTGGTAAAGTATATAAAATAAACAAACCCTATATACTGAGATATGGAAGGGAATTCCCAAAGGGAGACAACTTAAATGTTGAGTAGGAGATGAATATGAAGTTGACCTTTGCATTTTTGAATGTTTTGGTGAGGAGTATTTTGATGTCTCATTATTATGACATAGTTGTTTACTCTTACAGTGTACAATTTGGTTGGCATGAAAGAGCTTTTTAAAACTGAGTTCCAAAAAATAAAAATAAAAATAAAACTGAGTTCCAACATGTGGTCAGTATTCTTAATCTGGTAATTTTACTTTATCCCAGGTATATAAAATAGTACTCTACATAGTTCTTAAGATTGTTAGATCAGTTTTTCATTGGCTTCTGTTAAAAGTGGCCTGTAAAAAAATTACATTAAAAAAATCTTTAGGACCTAGACCTATTTATAGTGGTAGGCCTCTTGCTTAGTTTAAATTTCTCTGCAAATGTGAGTTTTGCATAAGATCACTCAGGAGTGTTTGAGACTACACATTTGGGACCAGAACCAAAGTGAGAAAGGAAGGGGAGTTCTAGATTCCATGATACAAAAAAGGGGAGAATAGCTTTTCTGGATACCTTCTTCCCACATTATGTACAATGGATTTACTCATAAGTTATAGACCCTTTGATAGGAAAAGAAACATTAAAACTGTTTAGAAATTAAGGAGCTTGTAGCAGGTTTTACAATTAGAAGTTGGCAGAGCTGAGTTTGTCCCAAGTTATAAAAGCACATGCTTTTTCTATGACATGATGTTGCCTAGGCCAACAATTGCATTCTCACTATTTAGGGAAAACAGTAAAAAAGCAGAACATGAGAAATACAGAAAAATTCCTTGTTGGTATAGTTTTTGTTTGCAGCCTACTTCCAAACTAGCTTAAATGAAAAAAAAATTAATTGCAATAGAATATTGCCCTTGAGCTCCTTGAAGAACAGAAACCAAGAATTGGAGAGCTGTCCATAACCTTACCTTCTCTCTTCACAGCCCTTCTTTCTATGATTTATCAGTTTCTCTGTTTCTAGAGGGCTTTTTGGATACTTGTCTTGGCTTCTTGGCACCTGCTTTATTTTTCTCTCGTGCATTTTGACTTTCACTGTTTAGGACTGAATATTCTGAATAAAGGTATCCATCTTGGTGTCTCAACTAACTCATTCACTTTATTTCAGTTTAGGGTAAGAGATCAGAATGACTAGAGTTGCTTGAACTCTTTTTCACATTCCTGAATCAGTCAACTCGCCAGTGAGAGTAGTATTGTGTGAATTGACCAAGTAGGGAGCTTGTTCAGATGTATGGGAGGGAAGGGACTTTTCTTAGGTAAATAGAATGATCATTCACTAACTAGGCAGGCAGTTCGAAGAGTACCTAGTCCAAAAATCCTTGAAGCAAAACTGAAAAAAAAAATTTAACTATTGAAGTTTCAGCCCCAAATAAACTTCTACTCACTTTCTTTCAGAGAAGGGGAAAAGAAGTATAAATAGTCCTTATGACTTGAGAGATCATTCTGTTGGCTCTAAAGAGTCCTTATGACTTGAGAGATCATTCTGTTGGCTCTGGTAGGGTGTTTAATTTCACATACGCAGTACATATTAAACAAGGCAAATTTTTGGTGTGTGTGAAAACTATAAAATTAAGATAGTCTCTAAGTTGCATATTAATGGAATCTAAAATTTGAATTGTATTTTTTCAGTGTTAAAATATGGAACCAGAACATTTACCTTCTTGTAAGTAAATCTTATTTAAAGATCATTTTATTGGGCAGCCCCGGTGGCGCAGCGGTTTAGCGCCGCCTGCAGCCTGGGGTGTGATCCTGGAGACCTGGGATCGAGTCCTGCGTCGGGCTCCCTGCATGGAGCCTGCTTCTCCCTCTGCCTGTCTGTCTGTCTCTCTATAAATAAATAAATAAATAAATAAATAAATAAATAAATAAATAAATAAATAACTTTAAAAAAAGATCATTTTATTGAAGTATGTATTGTATAGTCATTCTTTTTTCACTTCTCGAATATGTATCTGAAATATATCACTATCTGAAAGACTAATGTATTTACTTCACAATAGATTTTGCTTCAACAAAATAAATCTACAGTTCTTTTAGTTCCTGAATCATATAAAAATTGAGTAATGTAATATCTTGCCTTGTCATTAGTGTGCATGTCCTGTGTATCTGCTTCCCTCTGTATCTCTCTGCCATGTTTTGTCTACTCATAGTTTCTCTAGCTGTCCATTCACCTCTTTGTGCCTCAGATTAATGTGTATTAGAAATGGGTATTAGAGATAGATCAGGATGTACTGTGTAATTTAGAAATTTCCTGTAATATATGCCTAGTGTTTGTAATTCTTTTACTGTTTTTTAAGTAAGATCTACTCCCAGTGTGGGGCTTGAACTCACAATCTTGACATCAAGAGTCACATGCTCTGCCAACTGAGTCACCCAGGTGCCTCTGTAATTCTTTGCTTTTAATACTGTAAATAAATGACATATAAGTGGAGGAAAATAGAGTAGATGGATATCAATAATAGGATTCTGCAACTGAAATAACTGGTTGTGTTCAAATATTTATTGCTAAACCTATTCACTGACATTATTAGATTTTCAAAATAAAAAGTTTTTCTTTAATTTATAGTATGAATAATAGAAGGCTATTAAAGTAAGAAAACTATGGTTTTAATGCTTAATATACCAGATGCTTTGGTCTTTTCATTTTGTGGAAAAGTAAAGAGATTGGATGTTTTAATAGTTCAAAAGCTTGAAACAAAAAATTTTTACTTGTGAAAGTCAACGTTCATAGGAACTATTATTTCCTTTCTTGATTAATAGGTAGTTACTGGCTAACTCCACCTTCTCAGCCTCTTCTTCATTTCTTTAACCCCCATTGTAATTTGATTTCAGGATCTACTATTTTGCTGAAATTGCATTTATTATGGTTGTCTCAGATCTCCAGGACACATCCAGTAGATTCTTTAACAGTAGCATGCATCTTTGTTTGTTGATACCTCTTTAGCATTCAGCAGTAATTACTGTCTTTTTCTGAGTCCTTAACCTGATGTTGAAACATTTATACCTGTTTTTTTTTTTTAACCTATCTCTTTAGTCTTTCTCCTCTAATAGTGGCTCAGATGCAATATACTTTCTATTTTTTTACCCTATGGGAAGTCCTATGGGAAATATAATTGAATATTTAGAAATAAGAATTTTACTGATCTTGTGAAACTGACTATAGTGACATGGTTGCTCTAATGTTGGTAAAGAGTCTCAAAGAATAATAAAATACTGGTATTCTCTCATACTCTACATTCTTGTGATGACTAACAGATTATTTTTAAAAAGTATTTTTAGAAAACGTAACAATCTAAACTAGAAGTATAGGATTAATATTTAACCAATCCTTCTGTTATCACTCTATTATATGCTAGTTTTTATATTATTTGCAAGCTATATATCGGTTGCAAACCGTATCTTGTTTTGCCATAGTTAATATTTTCAAGTATGTTCCTGAGTTATCTCACCATTTACTATTTTTCTTGTTAATGGAGGTTTAGAAAATTTTATTTTAAAACAGAATGCGGATTGAATAGACATATAAATTGTTACTATTTTATCTTTAAAATATGTTTTAACTAGAAGAGGGAAGAAAATAATCTTTGATGCTAGGGGAAGGGAATTATAATTAAAGGTCAAGAAAGGAATGTGTAGATGTCAAGAAAGAAAAGACCAGACAGAAGTAGTAGCATATCTTTGTGATATATTTGATTTTAGCAATTTGTCTAGTGTTACATTGGATACTCTAGCAAATGTAGATCACAGTAGTTTTATCTAGATTAAATTTAGCCATTACTTACATATCCATGTAATTTTGAGTAAGTTATTTAAGTTACTCTTGGGGCGTCTGAGTGGCTCAGTCTGTTAAGTGTCTGCCTTTGACTTAGGTCATGACCCCAGGGTTCTGGGCTTGAGCCCCACGTCTGGCTGTGGGGAGCCTGCTTCTTCTTGTGTCCCTCCTCCTGCTCATGTGCTCTCTCTGTCTCTCAAATAAGTCTTTAAGCTACTCTCAATCTGAGTTTCCTTATCCATAAAATAGGAATACTTTGCCCTGTGAGAATTAGTAATAATATGAAATAAAGAACATAATGTAGTGTTAGATGTTGTTCTAAATAAATCATAGTTAGAAATGAAGAGTGATAAGGGCATTAAGTGAGAAGTAAAATAAATGTGAAGGGAAAAGGCAACCCCTTGCTTTTTTTCTCTTTTGAACCTCTTTGATGAGAGAGAAAGAAACAATGTAATGTAATTATCTGAAGATATCATTGATAGTAACTTGGGAGTTTTGACTTTATTCTCTAAGCCAGTGATCTCTAAACTTTTGATTACAGTAATTTTTAAGCATGCACCTTCTCAATATACTTTCATTAATTTATAAATTACATACTTATACAATTATGCTAAAATTTATTTTTTTAATTTAAATTCAGTTAACCAACATATAGTAGTATATCATTAGTTTCAGATGCTAAGATTTATTATAAAATACATATAGAAATTAGAATAGGATGAGATAAAGCCTATAAATAATATTCATAAATTTTAAAAATATTTACTAATGACAAAGTATATTCAGTAAAATTAAAATACTTTGTAAAAGTCTTGATTTTAACACCTTGTAAAATAGTGATTTGAAAGACTGGCTCAGAGTTTAATTACTTCCTTAGATTAAAAAGATACCTGACTGGGCACCTGCATGGCTCAGTCAGTTGAGCCTCTGACTTTGGCTGATGTCTTGATGTTTATGCCCTGGGATGGAGACTGGTGACCTCAAGACTGGGTTCCGAACTCAGCAGGGAATCTACTTCTCCATCTCCTGCTGCCCCCTCCCCTGCTTGTGCATTCTCTCTCTCTCTCTCTCTCTCTCTCTCAAATAAATAAAATAAAATAAAATAAAATAAAAAAATAAAATAAAATAAAATAAAATAAAATAAAATAAAATAAAATAAAATAGATAACTGGGACACCTGGGTGGCTCAGTGGTTGAGCATCTATCTGCCTTTGGCTCATGGCATGATCCCAGGGCCCGGGATCGAGTCCCGCATTGGACTCCCTGTGAGGAGCCTGCTTCTCTCTCTATGTCTCTGCTTTTTTCTGTGTCTTTCAGGAGTAAATAAATAAGTAAAATTTTTTTTTTTTAAAAAGATAATTGACAGATTCATAGATCCAAATGGTTCATTAAATCATCATGCTTATTTTTATTTCTTTGTTTAATGTTTAATGAATGCCTACTGTGTGCCAAATGTTATTCTAGACTCTGAAGACTACAACTCCTGCAGCTTATATTCTATTGGCAAGAGTCATAGAATAACCTAATAAACAAGTAAATGTAACTAGGTCAGATATTAAGTGCAATAGAGAACAGTAAAACAGTAAGGAAGAAAAAGGGGTAGAGTGTGTCAGTTATTTATTACCACAGTAATGTTGTATAACAACCACAAACCTTAGTGGCATATAATAATAAATAGTTTTACATGCTGTTGGTTGTCAGCTAAGCAGTTTTGCTGAATTTGACTGGGTTCATTCATGTTTCTGGGGGTTGGCTGGCTGTCAGCACATCTATCCTGGCTATGGCTGGGATGACTAGGATTGCTTGTCCCTGCTCCACATGTTTTTCATTCCCCAATAGGCTACATGGATGTTGCAGAGGCGCAGGTGAGGGGAACAAATACACAAGACCTATTTAGTCTTGGAACTGGCACACTGTCACTTCCATTACTTTCTGTTGAACAAGGCAAGTTACAATGCCGTATCCACTTCAAGGGGTGGGGAAATCAATATCATCTTTTAAGTAAAAAAAAACCCGGCAAAAGTCACATGTGGAATTAATACAGGGAAGGATGAAAACTAGGCTTTTAATATGATCAATCTACCATATGACAAGTAGAAGAGATATTATTGTTATTATTAAAGATTTTATTTATTTATTCATGAGAAATACACACAGAGAGAGAGGCAGAGTCATAGGCAGAGGGAGAAGCAGGTTCCCTGTGGAGAGCCCAGTGTGGGATCATGACCTGAGGCAAAGGCAGGTATCCAACCACTGAGCCACCAGGTGCCCTAGGAGATATTAAAAAGGTGGTGAAGACATTGAACCAAAACTTGAAATGCAGTTATCTGCGAGGAAAGCATTCCAGACAGAACATTAAGTGCTCATGGACCTGAGTTAAGAGTGTTGAAGGAAGCTATTGTACTTGAGCGGAATAGGTGAGGAAGAGAGTACTATATTTGTGGTAGGCTTGGGAGTTAGGGCTGACTATCTCTGTTCTTGTAGGTCATTGTAAGAATGGCCTTTAAGTAAGATGAGAATCTTTTAGGTTTTACTCTTAGGTATGATGTTAACTTAACAGGATCACCTTGGCTGCTATGTGGAGACTAAAATTTAGGAGGTTAAGAACCAAAGGACAGACCACTTAAAGCTATTCCAGTAGTTGAAGCAGGAGGGCCTGAAGATTATGACGGTGAATTGAGGAAAAGGGATGAATTTGGAAGGCATTTCTTAGGTAGCATTTACAAGACTTGGCCATATTAGAAGGTGAGGAAGAGCTCATCTAAGCTAAGTTGGACACTAAGTGATAGGAGAAAGAAAATACAGGAGGAAAACAATCTGAGGAGTTGGGTACGGAGTGCAATTGTGGATGTGTTGATTTTGATTCGAATATAGATTTCAGGTCAATGTCTTGGTTTCCCTAATAGATCTATAATTTTTTGTGTGTGTGTATGGGTGATTATGGAACTCATTGAAAAAGATGAAATTGAGATAATATATACTGAGAATAACAGAGGAATATAGAACATTAGAGTTACTTAAGTGTCTGTTTGAGGTTGATAAACTCTCATGCTTGCTATAGAGAGTTGCCTTTATATTTCTGGTACCTAGCCAGTGGCTACATGATAGGTGCTTAGTAAATCTTGTTAAATAAATTAGTCGTTACAGTGTACTTACAAAGTATGTTTACCAGATAACACAAATAATGATGTATTTATAAACTGCTATATATCTTATTTGTACAATGAACTCTGCAAGAAACATTACCAGGTCCTTCTTTTATATTGGATCCTCAGACTACTCTAGTTCCTGTTTTTGCAGTGAGGAACCCGAACTTGCCCAAGGTCACACAGGTAGTAAGTGGCAGAACTATTCCAGTATAAACTTTTGCTGTTCACTTTTATGTTCTGTTACCTCTTTCAGTGCACTTGTTGGCACCAGCAGCACGATCATCCATTCCCACTGTGAGAGAGAGGGAGTCACTGGCAGAACCTTGGAAATAAGTAGTTGCCTGACATTTTAGAATTTGTTAACATACTTGTTGGCTGTCAACTATTTGTTGGAATCCTTTACCTTAAATATACTTGGGTATGGATTGAACATGTTAGTGTCCCATAGTTTTTAACATGGAATTTCTTTTACATGCTACATGTGAACCATTTTAAATCACAGGTGGGAGTGGGAGGTGGTTTCTTTTCTGCAAACTTATCAAAGCATTTCTGTCCATTATATACTCTACTAGTTAGTGTATATTTTCATAAATAATACTTGATGGTATAATGATAACAATGAATAATGATCATATGTTTCTAAAGTCTCTTACCAGTGTAATAATTTTCAGTGGAGTTTTGGTTCAATGAAGTAGTTTAGCACTAATTTAGTCTGTAAAAGTAAAGCTAATAGGCTCTTTTTCACCTACTGAAGTTAGAAAAACAGATGTTAAATGGCCACCTCTGTATTTCTTAATCACATTAGAATTGGAATGAATCGTATGTAGAAATATCCTAAATTTGCATCATTTTAAAGAGAGTGAGTTATTCTGAGTTTTTTGGGAAATTCAACCCACCCATTTAAATTCCATTCCCTTTCCGTGTGTGATCCTTTTCCTGAGGGAATTTTGAGTAGAGATGGGGAAATAATGATGTACACAAACAACTAATGCAAAGCTGAATACAATACTGTGGGACAAAGTGCCATAAGGATTCTTTATTTATTTTTTTTGTAACTCTTTTTTTTATTGTAAAATATACATCAAATTTACCCATTTTAACCATTTTTAAAAGTACATAGTTTAGGGACGCCTGTGTGGCTCAGTGGTTGAGCCTCTGCCTTTGGCTCAGGGTGTGGTCCCCTGGTCCTGGGATCAAGTCCCACATTGGGTTCCCCTGAGGGAGCCTGCTTCTCCCTCTGCCTGTGTCTCTGCCTCTCTCTGTGTCTCTCATGAATGAATGAATGAATGAATGAATGAATAAATAACGTCTTTAAAAAAAATATACAGTTCAGTGACATTAAGCGCACATCCACATTTTTGTGCAATGAGGACTCCTAAAAGGGAAAAATCATATACTTTTAGGACAGTCATGGAATGCTTTATAAGAAAGGATTTTTAAAGTGAATCCAGGATGCCTGGGTAGCTCAGCGGTTTAGCATCTGCCTTCGGCTCAGAGCATATCCCCGGGTCCTGGGATAGAGTCCCACATCAGGCTTCCTCCATGGAGCCTGCTTCTCCCTCTGCCTGTGTCTCTGCGTCTCTTGCTGTTTCTCATGAATAAATAAATAAAATCTTTAAAAATAGGGGATCCCTGGGTGGCTCAGCGGTTTAGCGCCTTCGGCCCCGGGTGTGATCCTGGAGTCCTGGGATCGAGTCCCACATCAGGCTCCCTGCATGGAGCCTGCTTTCCCTCTGCCTGTGTGTCTCTGCCTCTCTCTCTTTCTCTAGGTATTTCTCATGAATAAATAAATAACATCTTAAAAAAAAAAAAAAACCTTTAAAAAGTAAATACATAAAGTGAATCCAGAAGGTGGCTCAGTTAAAGTGTCCAACTCTTGATTTGGCTCAGGTCATGATCTTGTGGGTGTGGGATTGAGCCCCACATCAGGCTCCAGGCCCGATAAGGAGTCAGCTTAAGACTCCCTCCCTCTCCCCTGTACTAACCTCCCCCAACCCCCCAAGTGTCTCTCCTCTTTTTTTCTCTCTCTCCCTTTCCCTCCCTGTCTAGGGCAAATAAATTAAAAAAAAAAAAGTGTTATTTGATCACCGGGGATATGCTCTAAAATAATTTAACCCCAGGGATTGTCAGTGTACCCACACTACACATTAACTATCAAGGCTTATATAAGTAGTGTTGTATGTCTCTAAGAACAGTGTAGTACTGAGTCACATTGAAGTTCTCATCCTATTAGGAATTAGGTGGGTGCCTAAGAATTGTCACTTCACAAAGTGATCCAGAAGAATACCACTTTGCCTAAGACTTCCTTTATCAAGGTGAGAGGTGCCTGGGTAGCTCACTTGGTTAAGTGCCTGACTCTTGATTTCAGCTAAGGTCATGATCTCAGGTTTGTGAGATTGAGCCCCATATTGGGATTCACCCTGGACATGGAGCCTGTTTTAGATTGTCTCTCTCCCTCTCCCTTTCCCCCTCAAAAATAAAATAAGCAAGTTTAAAAAAGATATAATATCCACCATATTTGGGTAAATTTTTTTTAGGGTAATAAATAGTTTCTTAGAGGAAGTCAGTATGCCAATGTAAGGAGACTGGTGAAACATCATTTAAGGTCAAAGCCAATTCTGAATTAGAATGCTTTTTCTCCAGACTTACATTTAAAGCACAAATATAATAAAGATCAAATTTGATCTCATAAACATTAAAAATGTCTGTAATACAAAAGGTAATGAAAAATAAGCAGTAGATTAAGTTAAAATATTTTCAACACATTTACTAGATGATGGATTATTTTTTCTTTATTTAAAGATTTTATTTATTTATTCATGAGAGACAGAGAAAGAGGCAGAGACATAGGTAGAGGGGGAAGCGGACTCCCTGCAGGGAGCCTGATGCGGTACTCTCGGAAACTCTTTCGGAAACTCCGACCACACCTTGAGCCAAAGGCAGATGCTCAACTACTGAGCTACCTAAGCATCCCTGGATGATGGGTTATTATCTGAAACATGAGTAGCTTCTATATATCATTAAAAAAGAACACTCCAATAGAAGGATGAGCATATGGTATGAATGGTAATTAACATAAAAATGCAGATAATTATTGAGCATGGGGAAAAGTTGCCAACTTCTCTAATAATTAGAAAAATGTAAATTAATCAACATTAAATTTGGGGGGAGTGTTCACCAGATTCCACCAAATTTGGTGTAAAATTAAAAAATTGATAAATGTTGGCAAAGATATAGAAAAACTGGCATTCTCTATCTGTTGATGGTAATATAAACGGGTGAAACCTTTTTTGGAAGGCAGTTTGGCCATTTCTAATAGAATTGATGCATATACTCTGACCCAGCAGGTCAACCTTTAGGAATCTTCTTTACGATATTTGCTATGTACATAAAATAGTATGTCCAAGTATGTTCATTGCAGCAATTTTTGTGAAACAAAATACCTATTAAAGAGGTTTAACATGGTTGGTTACTTCTAAGGGGAGGAATATGGGGAAGGAGGAGTTTTTTTTTTTTTTTCATTTTATAATTGTGTAGATAAGAAATTTAATATAGCAAGCCTGAAACTGCTATCCTTAGGCCTATTTGCAAGATTAGCCCTTGGGGAAAGTCTGTGGAAACTTACCCCTTTGGGAGAGTTCCCATCATTCCCTGTGTAAGAGTGGCTCACCATGCCTTTATGTATATGGTTTTGTGCTAGACACTTACTTTGCTTCTGGAAATCTGGAATTTTGACTCACGGTAGGCTATGGCCAGCCCTCATTGAAAACACTGGGCACTAACTAAATCTCTGATGAGCTTCCCAGGTAGATAGCATTTCACAAGTTTTGTCACAGCTCAATACTGGAGGAATTAAATGGGTCCTATGTGACTCCATTAGGAGAGTACACTTGAAAGCTTGTCCCTAGTTTCTTCTGGACCCTGCCTTATGCATCTTTCCCTTTGCTACTTTGGCTTTGTATCCTTTAGCTGTAATAAATCATAGCTGTGAATGACTGTATTTAAGTCCTAGGAGTCTTTCTTGTGAATCATTGAACCTGAAGGTGGTCTTGGGAATACACGATACAACTTGTCAGTATGGTTTGAATGGGTCTTGGGAATACATGATATAACTTGTCAGTATGGTTTGAATATTTTAGCATCTGCATGTATTGTTTATATAAATTTTAAAATGTTAAATTTAATGTATTACATGTTTAAATTGTATGTATGTATATACATACATATCTCTAAAGATATGTTGATGGGTTTTTTTATATGTGTTCATTATATGGCCCTTTTATTCTGCATATCTTTCCCCTGGTGATAGAAGATTGCAAGCTTTCCTTGGTGACATTGTAGGTATATAATATAGAACCAAATAAAAGGGCTTTAAGAGTATACTCTTGGTTATACTCTTGGTATACTCTATGGTTATACAAACTATATTATCTCAAGTTACTGAACTAAATGTGTTAGAACTATGACAGTTGGGCAGCCCCGGTGGCTCAGCAGTTTAGCACTGCCTTCAGCCCAGGGCATGATCCTGGAGACCAGAGATTGAGTCCCTTTTCGGGCTCCCTGCTTGGAGCCTGCTTCTCCCTCCGCCTGTGTCTCTGCCTCTCTCTCTCTCTCTCTCTTTCTCTTTCGTCTCATGAATGAATAAATAAAATCTTAAAAAAAAAAAAAACTATGACAGTAGGGTGCCCAATTTCATTTGACTATGTGTTGTTCTGAATGTGCTTATCAGTTACCAATATGTCTAAAAGACTTGCTGTGCTTTATTTGATATATACATGGAATACACTGGGCACTGTCAGAAAATAAAGAGAAATATAAAAGATTGTCACTGACAGGGAGTTATAATCTTGGTCGGCAGCAGCTGTGGTAGTGATGGGCTAATAAACCATGTAAACAGATGGTGGCTTTAAAGGAAGAAATAATAAATGCTATACAGGCAGGATGTGCTTTTGAAATATATGCCACATGAAATTGGGATTTTTGTCCTATTTACCACTATATTTATAGCACCTAAAAGAGAACCTGGCACACAGACTAGGTTAGGAGAAAATGATGTGAGATCAGTCATCCTCATGAAGGTGATAACTGAATCTCACTCTTTTCCTTATCAGAAGTGCCTGAATCCAGTATGTCAACAAACTGAAAAAATAGATTTTTTTTTTTAAATTGTAACTATTAATTCATGAGTAGAGCAGAGCTATCTGATTTTATATGAATGTTGTATGGCCTAGTAATCTGAGATTTTTTTTTTAAAGACTTTATTTATTCATGAGAGACCGGGGCGGGGTGGGGGGAGGCAGAGACACAGGCAGAAGGAGAAGCAGGCCCCATGCAGGGAGCCTGATGTGGGACTCCATCCTGGGACTCCAGGATCACGCCTTGGGCTGAAGGTGGCGCTAAATTGCTGAGCCACCCGGGCTGCCCTAATCTGAGATATTTTAATGATGTTACCTACAACTAGCTGTTCCTCTTCCTATGACTAGATAGACATTTAATTTTTAAGCAAAGAACTACAAAGGGTTGCTTTTCATTTTTTTAAAAAAACCTTTTAATCATGGTAAAATGCAAATATCATAAGCTTAGCATCTTAACCATTTATAAGCATACAGTTTACTAATTTAAGTACATTCACTGTTTTGGGCAACCAGGGTCTTACAACTCTTTCCATCTCGCAAAACTAAAACTGTACTGTACTCATTAAACAAGTCCCATTCCCCTCCACTCCCTGTCCTTGGCAACCAGCTTTCTTTTTATTTCTAAGACTTTGTCTATTCTAGGTATTTCACTTAAATAGAATCATACAATAATTGTCCTTTTATAACTGGTTTATTTCAAGTAGGATAATGTTCTCAAGGTTCATCCCTGTTGTAGCATGTGCCAAACTTTCTTCCTTTTTTTTAAAGATTTATTTATTTATTTATTTATTTATTTATTTATTTATTTATTTATGAATGATAGAGAGAGAGGCAGAGACACAGGAGGAGGGAGAAGCAGGCTCCATGCCGGGAGCCCGACGTGGGACTTGATCCCGGGACTCCAGGATTGCACCCCAGGCCAAAGGCAGGCGCTAAACCGCTGAGCCACCCAGGGATCCCCCTTTTCTTCCTTTTTAAGGCCAAATTATATTCCATTGTATATGTGTACCACACTTTGTTTATCCATTTGTCTATCAATGGACATTTGGGTTGCTTCCATTTTTTGGCTGTTATGAGTAATATTGCTATGAACATGAGTGTACACACATCTGTTCAAGATTCTGCATTTCATTCTTTTGGGTTGTATACCCAGAAGTGGAATTTGCGGATCATCTGATAATTCAAGTGATAATTTTTTTAGGAACTGCTGTATTGGTTCCCTTAATGTCTGTACCATTTTCTTTCCACTCCCACAGTAGTGCACAAATATTTCAGTTTCTTCACATTCTCACCAACATTCGTTATTTTATTTTCTTGGTAGTAGCCATTGTAATGCATGAGATGATACATCACTATGTTTTGATTTGTGTTTTCCTGCTGACTAGTGATGTTGAGCATCTAATAATATGTGTGTTGGCTATTTGTATATTTTCTTTGGAGAAGTATCTACTCAAGTCCTTTGCCCATTTTTAAATTTTAGTGTTTAGTTTTAGTTGTTGTTGAGTTGCGGGAGCTCTTTATATCAGGGTATTTCTATACATCCATTGTTAGCACAGAGAAGTCTCAGCTTATAAAAGTTTACCAAACATAATAAAACTTATGAGTCATCTTTGAAGTTAAATGCTCTCATCATATGGGATAGTTATATGGCCTCCTATTTCCTTTTTTTAATTTTATTTTTAAAGATTTTATTTAATTTTCATGAGAGGCAGAGGGAGAAGCAGGCTCCATGCAGGGAGCCCGATGCGGAACTCAATCCCGGGACTCCAGGATCATACCCTGAGCCGAAGGCAGGTGCTAAACCACTGAGCCACCCAAGGATCCCATGGCCTCCTATTTCCAATTTAATTAATAGTTATTACAGTCAGCTGAAGTTTCAGCTATTTATCATTTTTCCTCACAAGACTGCTATACAAATTGACAAGTCTGCTTGTCTCAGTAACATTTCTTCTGGTGAATATATTAGTACAATCTCTTCAGTGACTTTGACTGCAATTTGAAAAGCTGTCAAAATATTGTTAATTTAAAAAGTTTTGGCTTATTTTATCTTTTTTCTTAAAAAGTTAAACTCATTCTAGATAATATTTTTAGTTATGTATTTCCTCTATATCATAAGTTTGTATTTAAGATTTATTTCTTTATTGAGAGAGAGAGCATGCACACTTGCATGATTGGGGGAGGGCAGAGGGAGTGGGAGAGAGAGAATCTCAAGCAGACTTCCTGATGATCAGGTTTGGGTTTAATTCTTTTACTTTAGTCTTCTTTCCTATCTTGGGTTAGAGTTATACAAGTATAGAATTTAGACTTCAACCCTAATCTTAGATAGTTTATCAATTATTTCTACTTTACCTCAGCATTTTCTATTTACTGTCTTCCTCTCCTAATATCTGGTCTTCCAGATCAGTTGTCTAGCTTCATTAGTGTGATTTGTACATCAAGTTATGTTAAAACCTGCATTTTTTACCTTTCTTACTCATCATACTTACCTATACTTTCCTTAAAAAATTATACACTAGGGCAGCCCCGGTGGCGCAGCGGTTTAGTGCTGCCTGCAGCCCAGGGCATGATCCTGGAGATCCTGAATCAAGTCCCACGTCGTGCTCTCTGCATGGAGCCTGCTTCTCCCTCTGCCTGTGTCTCTGCCTCTCAATGAATAAATAAAATCTTAAAAAAATATTTTAAAAAATTATACACTAAGTTCACCAGCCAAAGTTTCTAATAGACCTAATTATTCGTTTGTAATTTCTTCATTTTACTCCTATTTCAGCCAGATTCTGTGTTCTTGTTGTGTTTGACCCTGTCAAATTAATGTTCTAATGAGAAGGTCTGCAGTGAAGAACAGAAGTTTTGTAATATTCATTTTGGGGAGGATGGATATTCCTTATTACTGGATGGGACTGGATGCCTTGGTTAGCATGCTCTGATGCTGCCAATAATTACTATTAATGATATTATCTAACTTGCTTTTAAGGATTTTTTATAACAGCTTTGTTAAGGTAAATTCACATATATTGAAATTAATTCATGTATACTATAAAATTCACCTCTTTGAAATATACATTTCAGTAGTTTTTAGTGTAGTAACAAAGCTGGGTATCTGTCATCACTATCTAGTTTTGGAACATTTTGTCACTAATAGAAACCCCATACCCATTACCAGTAACACTTTATTTCTCCCTTTCCCCAATACCATGTAACTTCTAATCTATTTTCTGCCTTTGTTGATTTTCCTAGTCTGAACATTTCATATAAATGGAAACATTTGCTTTTTGTGTATTTTACATAGTATAATGTTTTCAAGACCCATCTGTTAAGTATGTCATCAGTACCTTATTTCTTTTTATCACTGAACAATAGTCAACTGTATGAATATGCCATATTTTGTTTGTTCATCAGTTGATGGACATTTGAGCTGTTTCCACTCTTTGGCTTTTATGAATAATGCTATGAAAATTTGTGTGTAAGTTTTTGTGCAGACATATATTTTCCATTCTCTTGGGTATATACCTAGGAGTAGAATTGCTGGGTTGTGTGGGGTTGCTCTATATTTATCCTTTTCAGGAATTGCCAAACTATGTTTCTATTAAGATTTTATTTATTTATTTATTTTTCCACTAAGATTTTAAAACCTAATTCTACAGACAAGTTTGGCAACCTAACATGACTTTATTTCTACTTGGTCTCTCCTTTTTTTGAAAAATGGTAATTTTGTTAAAGCAGATCCTTTATTACGCTTAATTTTTTATATCTAAAAACAAATATCTTTTACTAAGCAAAGAATGTTTTTATGCATTGATAGGAAAAATTGGCATAGCAGATCCCTTAATGATAATGCTTTATGTATTTTTATTGGGGAGTTGAAGTGGAAAGGTGCAAAAATATGGCTTGTAAAACTTAACTCTGGTTTGCCAAGTAATTTTCAAGCCTTTGGATATATATAACAATTAGGACTTCTGTGGTCTCTGTATGGATCGACAATGGAAGGATTAGAGAGAACATCAGTGACAGTTTACTCTATCATTTTAGAACTTGGCTTATGATTTATTTTATGTAATGGGTTTAAATAGACTTATATTGCTTTCTGAGTTTTTAAAGAAGAATTGGAGCTGGTAATCAGTGTGGTCTCAATATCCTACTCTAGTATGGCACCAAATCTTAGGGTATACACAAAAAGGATTAAATTGCTCTTTAAGAACCAAAATTTGACAGTGTTTTTTTTTTTTTTTTGGCAGTGTTTGAGTATACAAATAAGGATAAGTTGATGTCTGCCATTTCAGCTAATCTGAGACAGCTAATTAAACTTTTCCCTTAAAAAAATAAAAATAAAAAAATAAACTTTTCCCTTAAATTCCTCATCTATTAATAAATTTCATGCTTATCTTAATTTTTCCATATTTAAAGACATGCTCTATGCTAGGTGCTATGTAGGGTACTTTACATGCATGATTTAATAAATGCATTTCTTCTGTCTTTACTCCTTGACTTAATGTAATTATCACATTTAAAAAAATTATTACATAAACAATATTATTTATTTATTATATTTATCTTGTTAAGCCCACTGAGTTGTTCTTTTTCCCTCATTCAAAAGGTTTCTTAAGTCTTTTAATTTTTAATTGAAAAGACAAGTAATTAAAGGAAAGAAAATTAAGTTACCTGTTTCATATAGTAAAACAGCTTTCTGTCTTCATTGGCGATGCGACTGGAGAGTAAGGGACCATGTTTGGGAGTTGTTTACTGAAGTAGACTCATGAGAACTTGAAGTTGATTAGGTATGAGAGGAAGCAAGTGGGATAGATAAGAGGGGAAAAGTCCAAAACTACTTAGGAAGTCTTACCTTTGAAAGCGTAAGGAGAGCAGAGGTGCAATGAAAAAAAGAGAATCATTTGAAAAATTAGGTTTCTTTTTATCTATTAGGTTTGAATTGCTGTTGGGGATGTTTAATAAGCAGTTTGTGGAACTAGAACTGAAAAGTCAGGACTGGAAATAGAGATTTTGGAATCTTCATAAATGTAATTGTTAATGTCAGAATAGAGAGGGAGTAAGCTTCCTAAAAAATGAAATCTGAGAAGAGAACAGTTCCATAGAAAACACAACATTTAGGGGTTTGGAAGCAGAGGAGGCAGAAAGGACTAATTTAGCAGGGTAAGAGGAGAATCAAGGGACTATTTCATGGAATCTAAGAAAGGAATTTTAAAAGGGGGAGGATCATTTGTGTTAAATAAAATACTTTTCGGAATTAAGGCTTTGAGATATTGATGGAGTTTGGAGATTACTGGTGACTTCATAAAAGTAGTTTCAGTAGAAGTGGTAAAGAGAAGATTGAAATTTTTGAGGGGTTCGGGAGTTAAAGGTTCACCAGTACGTGCAGGTTTCTCTTTAAAACTGTGGTCTGTTGGCCACAGCTTAGTGGCATTCTGGCTGAGCAAAAAATAATTTATTTCCATATAGTGGTAAATATGTATTGAACTCTTAAGCTGCTAAGGGGACTCTTCCTGTGCTGTATTTGTTTTTGCAAAGGTAAATAGGAATTTTGCAACCATGCTATTAATTTGGGGGTCATATTTAATTTTTTAGTTCGACAGTTGATGTTATTGTGGCTTAATGTGTTAAAGCTGGAACTGTGTATTCTCAATTTTACTGTATGTTTATTTATACTCTGTGTTATGGAATAATGAAATTGGTGATAGATTGCTTTGGAAAACTATGAGAGTCTGGGCTTGGCAGGGTATTTTCCCCTGTGTAAACTCAAGGGTAGGGACTGTCATGACGTGTTTTCTTCAATCAGGACACATAATCAGATAAAGGGGGTGGCATGGTCAGGAGCCATAAGTATAATACCCAAAATTTGGAATTTCTGAGCAATTTGCTGGGACAGTGGGACAAAATATTTGAATTTGGGATTAACCTGCAAAATGTGGAACCAGTGGTTTCATGAGTTAAATGGTAGTAAGAGGACCATTAGATAAGGATGATGAAGAAAGGAATGAACAGACAGGTGAGAACCTGTGTATAGAAAGAAAATTATCAAACCTGCAAACACTTCTTTGCCATTTGTTGTATGTATTATATATCTTCATTTCAGTAAAAGTTATATATATAATTTTAGTGTCCTGTTAATTCAAATGGGATTCTACTTTATTTCCATAAGAATGTTACTTGCACATTGACAGAGGAGAAATTTGTATTACATCCTCCTAACTTACTTGAGATCTTGAGAAAGCACTGTGTTGTCTTTTCCAACCCAAGAACAAGAGCCTTTCCTTTAAAGAAAGTATTGCTTGTTGTCTGGGCTGTGCAAAAAAAAAAAAAAAAAAAAAGGATTATAGAATTGGGAATTTATTTTTCCTTTTAGTTTTATGCTTTGCCATGTTTATTATTTCTAATATATAAAGTCTATAGTTCATTGCAGCTCTTTCTTCCACAGGTCCTATCCTGTCCCCGTGCTCTAATAAAACCACCTTTTTGCACAGACACAAAAAGTCTATAGTATAAAACAAGTTCTCAAGGGGTGCCCGGGTGGCTCAGTTGGTTAAGCATCTGACTTGGTTAAGCTCTTGATTTCCACTCTGGTCATGATCTCAGGATCGGGAGATGGAGCCGTGTGTCAGGCTGCAAGCTCAGCCTGAGTCTGCTTGAGTTTCTCGCCTTCTGTCCTTCCCTGCACTTGTGCATGTGGGTGGGCACGCACGTGTTTGATCTCTCAAATAAATAAATCTTTAAAAAGCAAAAAAAAAAAAAAAAGACAAGTTCTTAAGATTAAAGCTTATTGCTACCCCTTCGAGGAGAATTATAAAAGTTGTTATGTTCGGGAGATCTCCTTTGCTAGCAGTTGATGGAACTAGGAATTGAACTCTAGTGTCTCAGCCTCAAAGCTGTCCCATTGTGAAGTAGTAATAAAGTGTAAGAGGGCAGAGACATTTGTTTCTTAAGTATACTGGTCAATTCTAATTTGTATTCATTTTCTCTGAACATTACCACCAGAGAAGACCTAAACAGGTTATTTACTCACTATTTACTCGCTACTGGTAGTTAAGAATTATGCCAGTAGTAGCTAGTAGTAACAGAAAGAAGACATGGTCTGCATTTTCAGGAAATTCATGTTCTGATGGCATAGATGCATATATAAGTAACTACTGCACATTGGGATATGTCCTAGAGTAGAGGATAAAGAGCTGTGGGTAGAGATGAGGAAGCACTTTGGGAGGAAGTGGGAGATGGGGTTTTGGTGCCAGGACTGGTCTCAGGAAATGTTTTAACTAGAGGATTTCTGTAGTGAGCTAGAAGAAAGTGAGGAGTTTGTTTGGTGTATACTACTAAGAAGATAACTGAAGCATTAAAATCAACATGAATAAAGAATAAAATGTTTTTGTTACCCAAAGAACCCATATGATTGCTCCTACTTCAAAATAGTATCCTTTTACCATTTGTCCTGACTTAGCTTCAAGGAATGCATAGCTTTCCTCTCTGAAAGAGAATGGCCGACAAGTTAGTCTGTTATACAGTAATAGGTAAAGCGTGAGCAAAGATAGGAAGAATTTTGAAAGGCAGAATTGGATGTTTTACAATTGAATATAGACATTGCAATTGTATGATTTAAAGGCCCTTTGGTTGTTTTGATTCCTGTGATGGGTGTTAGTGATGTGCATATTTTTATATAAATAGGTTTGTAAAGATTTAATAAAAGCTGGTTAGAGATAGTATACTTTTGCTGGGAATTATAATATGATTTTATTACTTATTGCTGTTAACTTTGTATTTGGGGTTTAAAAATTATTCTGGCTTAATGATCATACAATTTGTATAGTAGTATTAACTTAGTGATACTATAATTGAGTGGCTTTGTGACAGGACAGTTAAATATTTCAGGTATAAAATCAGATTCTTCATTTAACAGTTAGTATGGAGTGCCATCTATGTGCCAAGCCCCCTCCCTTTTAAATTTCAGATGGATTTGGGCACCTGGATGGATCACAGTCGGTTAAGCATTGATTTTTAAGTCAGTTAAGACTCTTGATTTTGGCTCAGGTAATGATCTCAGAGTTCTTAGGATCCTGTGAGCTCAGGGCATCTGCTTGAGATTCTTACTCCCCCCTTCCTCCCCTCTGCCTCCCCTCTCTCCTTGCTCACATGTGCTCGCTTTTGCTCTCTCAAAAAAATTAAAAAATAAAGTTCAGATGGATTTTGCAGATGCTTTACCAACTGAGCACCCAGGTGCCCCCAATACTGTTTTTTAAGTGTTGACATTGAGGAATTCGGGGCAGTAGTGTGTGGCCTGGTAATAGCGTAAGAAGTCTTGAGCTCCAATATTTAATTTATTTATATTCTATCTTATTCCAAAACATATTTATCTTATTTGAGTTAGCTAAATTTCCATGTTAGCTCTATTACTTTTTGTGTCCATTGTTTTCTTAGTTGTTCTGATTTAAAATCCAGCCAATTATTACTTTGTTTACCTCAACATATTCTGAATTCTAAGTGTTCAATGAATATGAAGAGAACTAGATATATTTTAGAAATGGAGCTAACACAACTTGCTGATGCATTGGATGTTGTAGGGGAGGTAAAGGAAGGAATCAAGGATGATTCCTAGCTTTTAGATTTGAGCAATTGTTGAATGGTAGTGCTTATTTGGACATGTTTGTGATCTCATGAGACACCCAGTGGACAATCCAGTAGACAGCTGTTTGACTAGAGAGATTCAACAAACAGCACACAACACGTTCTTACTAGCTTAGAACCATAGGTAAACAATTAAACTGTACTACTTTGTTAAAGAACTCAAATCTTGACACCAAATGGATATCTTAAAAGAGAATAGTTATATTGCATGTGACTGTTAGAAGCTTTTGAGAAATCAGTTTATTGATATAGGATTAAGAGAATAAAGCTTTGTGTTTGAAGAAATAAAGAAAAAAAAGAATTTGGAACATTAAAACAAAGTATTAAACTTCGTTTTTTTTTTTGTGCATCAAAAATTCTAATCTATTAGAGACATCTGTATAACTTGCCTGAGCTCAATAAATAAATGATGTTACCCATTTTTAATGTGATTTGCATTAGGTCTTGGTCTATAAAGTCCAGTAAGATAGTCCAGTTTGTGCCTTAAGTTTTATAGTTGGTGAGATCGGCAAGACTGAAATTTCACAAGTGGTAATAGAGCAATGTATTATTGACTCTTTGGTGCTGGGGGCTGAGGAGCTGTTAAGGGAAGGGTCAAGAAAGCTTCACAAAGGAAATAACACTTTAGCCAGATCCTACTGTTAATTCACCAGCAAGGGTAAAAATGTCAAACTGTGATGTTGAAGGGTGGAGGATTGCTTTTGGTGGTGGTGGTAGTAAGTGATTCTATGTGGCTGAAGCATCAGATTCTTAAGTAAGAGAGTGTTAAAAAAAAAAAAAGCTAGGAAATTGGGCAGGCAGCATTCAAAATGTTGTAATTAAAGAGTTTGTAGTTTATCTTGGAAGTCATGGACACATGAGAGGATTTTAATGTGATTGACTAAAAATGATCAGATTTGCCTTTTAGGACAGTAACTCTGCGATACGAAATTATTGAAAAGAACTTACTGACTTTTTCAAGATGTTTAAAAGTAGACCATCAAAAATTTTTCTTAAAGGCTTTTTGTTTGCATAATTAAAACATATCTGATACAGGGTATGGTATCTATAAGCCTATGTAAATATGCCATTTAGCTATATTTTGCTCAGGATGGTAAATGATTCAAAGTACTTTCTTCCTTAGGAGTATATTAAATAACTATGTTAAACTTAACAAATGAATTATTTTATTGGTGTTTTAGTTCAGTGCTATTTTGACACAGTCTGTCACATGCACTATATCTATGAATAAGATTCCTTAATATTTTATATGTTTCTCAATTAGTTTCCTAGTAATTAATTTCACCTAGAGACAATAGAAGTGGTGGCCAGGAAGTTAAAATGAAATTACATATATAGATACTTTCATTTCCTGTAGTTAAATGAGTTTTGGTGCTATCTCTACTTCAATCACTATTTGGACATTCATTTTGATGTATTAAAAAAAATCTTTTGTTTAGGCCAGCATTTAAATTGTATTCTAAGATTAATGTATTTAGCATACAAGCACTTAATATGTTCCAGGGGTACTGAACATTACAAATGTTAATCTAATTATAATCTTGTACTCAAGAGCTTACAGTGTAGTAGGAGAAATAAGATGTATTCTCTTTACATATTTATCATAAAGAGAAGGAAATGGTATTTTGAGAGTGCATATAAAGTCTAAAAAGAATTCAGAAGGAAAAGATTATTTTTGCATGAGTGGGAAAAGAAAACTTTGAAGGAGCTAAGACTTAAAAAGTAGATAAGATTTGGAAGCTTTTTTACTGAGTGTGGGTATTGTCCTCATATCACAGAAGATGAGATGGGTTAACTGTGTTCATTGTCATACAGCTAGAAAGTGGTAGATCTAGAATTTTAGTTCAAGCAACTAACTGTAAAGCTGACCTTTTGTTTTGTTTTGTTTTGTTTTGTTTTGTTTTGTTTTGTTAGGAAAATTAGACCCTACTTGTTACCTTAAAAAAACATTTGGGTAGAATTTTTTTCAATGTCAGTTTTTTTATGTACAAAGGTTAATGTTTAATGGACCACCTTTGTTTTATTTATACTACACCAGAGATGAGTATTGCTGATGAGTATGAAACTTTTTAAGTATACTGCTTATGTAGACTTATTTTAATAGAACATTGGAAGGTTGAAGTAGAAGTACACCATGCTGTGCAGGGCTTTAAGAAAACTGAATGTATAAAATTCAAACTCATGTGAAATGTTTATTTGTACACAAAAGTATTCTAAAATTAAATATGAAAAATGCAGTCATTTCATATAAAAACTTTATTTTGTCCATTTCTCAATAATAATTCATTGTGTAAAAAAATAAATGGAATAATTGCAGGTATTCCAGAAGTGCATTAACATTTTATAATTAAATTCATCCCCTTTTCCCATTTCTTTGTAGTTACATTTTTTTCAGTGATTATTACCTCAGTTAATTCCTTTACCCCTGTATTTAGACTCATATCCTTCTGTAAGTCACATTCACATACAATATTTTGTAATACATTAAGATACTATAAATACCTGAAAATTAAAATCTTTGAGCAAAAATAATATAGAGATTCTAATTAAATATGTAAGATTTATAGTGCATAACTGGGAGGGTCTTTGTTAATATGGATTAAGAAAATAGCTGTCTTTTTTCCTTTAATTATTTTAGCATTTAATTTTTAAAAATCTTTTTTCAAGTTTTTATTTATTTAAGTAATCTCTGCATGCAGCATGTGGCTTGAACTCATGACCCTGAGAGCAAGGGCCATATGCTCCTCTTATTGAGCCAGCCAGGCACTCCTTCAGCATTTAATTGTTTGAATAGACAATACATGCATATAATCAAATAGGCATGAAATATCATACAGTAATGTTTCTTTCCCATCCATTTCTTATAGCTATTCATTTCTTTTCTCAACTAATAACAACCTTGTTCATTTTCTCTCCTAGAGATATTTTATGCACATGTACAAGGAAATGCAAATATATTTTTATTCTTAACACCAGTGGTAGTGTATTATATACACTATGGTGTTCCCTGCTTTTTACCCTTAATACGTATTTTGAGGCATTTCCATATCACTGTATATAAAGAGCTTCCTTATTTGTTTTCAATTATATTTAATTGTACAAATGAAACAAATCTGTTTAGCCAGTCCTCTATTAATAGACTTTTATTTGCAGTCTTTTGTTGTTTTAAACAATACTGCAATAAATAACTTTGTGTGTAATATGTCATTTCACATGTGCTGTGTAGAGGACAAATTTTTATAAGTATACTTCCTGGGTTAAGGGGTTATGTGTATTTTTAATCAACAAATTACCCTCCTTAGGGCTTGTGTTAATGTTCTTTTCTACCAGCATTATATTGAAGTTTTGATTTTCTCACACTCTTACCAACAGCACGTATACTTTTAAATATAATTTTTTTCTCTAACCTACTTTTGAGAACCTTATTACCATAGAAAATAGCATCATAAATGTGGGGAATTTAATTTCGGCATTGTGCCAATGCAGAACAAGATTCTCGTCAGTCTTTTCATCTTACTGAAAAAAAAAATGTGTATTGATTCCTTTTTTAGGTCTCTAATATTGTCATTATAAAGTTTAGTAGTTTTTCAAAGAAAAACAAAAGACTTATTATTCTATGATAATTGTCTACTTAAAAGATTATTTCAAGTGCTGTATGTTGTGAAGTATATCATAACAAGAATAAGAACCTTAAATAAGTTCTGTGATTTTAAAAAAACGTTTTTTTTTTTTTTGCTTAAACATGAACATTACAAGTAGCAAAAGTAAAATGGTGAAAAAGTTAAATGTTACCAGACTTTTTGTTCATTTCATTTGTATTCAATAATTTGTTGAATAGTAAAACCAGAATGCTTTCAATATGTCTTTAAGCTTGGAAGAAAGTAGGCTTCTTTGAAATTAAATTTCAGCAATGTAGTTGAGTAGTGAATTTAAACAATTCACAATGCTGACTTTCAGTGCTTCTGAAAGCAGGAAGTGTATTACTGACACGCAGAAATATTCCAGCCCAAAGAACATCCCTACTGCCATATGTGGTAAGAATTTGTCACTAACTCACAAACCACTTCTGTAATGCAGTGAATAAGCAGAATTGGTCTTTGTTGGGCATTTCCAATGCAATATGAAAGAACTTTGTTTTGCAGTGTCTTATAAGTAATTATTAGCTTATGCCTTGGAAGGAGCCTGGCACATCATGGGTGCCCAAGGTTTATTGAGAGAAGGAATAAAGAAACTTGTACATAATCTTTTAGGCATGATTTTCTTGGTTTTAGGGACCCATAGTTAAACACAAAAATTACTTGAGTAAGTTAAGGACTGAAATATTCTGACTCAACTTATTAATGATTTCTTTAAGTAAAATTGCTTTGTATTTTGGTGTCCTCTTTCAATGCCATTTGGAATATTAATGTTTTTCACTTAATATTAATAATAATATAATAATAATAATATTAATGTGTTTTCACTTAAGGCAAAAAAAAAAATTTCCTTGGGGTTAATTGTTAAGGGATAGGAAGATACTGTGAGCTTAGACAAACAGGAAAATGAGTTTTAAGGAATTGGGGTTAGCGAAATTCAATAAAGAGCTATTTATAAATCATTAAAATTTTGAAGATATTAATGTTTTTATAAACTTGAATTTTTTGTTTATGTTTTAAGCGATTAAGAAGATTGTCTACCAAATATAGAACAGAAAAGATTTATCCCACAGCCACTGGAGAAAAAGAAGAAAATGTTAAAAAGAACAGATATAAGGACATACTGCCATGTAAGTTTGAAATGCCCTCATAGTACGATTGGAAATGTTAATTAGTAGCTTGTAGTCTAAACTAGTTTTATTCTTCCTAATGAGTTTGATTGTTAAGGAGTTAGTAATTAACTACTCTTTTAAGGTACATGATAAGGTAATTTGTAATTGTGCTTCTTGTTCTTTCTTCTGAAAGTAGTTTTTGTTGTTTACTTTTTTCTTTAAGCATCATAATTGCTCTGATACTAACTTTTAAATACAGAAAAATCCAAGTATATATTTTGTGACTCCCTGTTCAAAGAAGTTGTTTTGTTAAAATGAAATAGATAATTCTGTAAATATAATGGAATAAATTTATAAAATGCTAAAAATATTAACTCTTATCTATTATCTATTTACAGTTAGAACCTTAATTGACTAATTATGCATGAAAAATGAACCATAAGATGATTCATGCCTGATATCTGCTTTCTCAGTAGTCTTAAGTATGTGTCTCTGAGAATCTACCTTAGACTTATAACATTATTTTGTACAAATAATATAATTTTATTCTTTAAAAGCACATTTTATGGGCAAAATACTTTTAACTCTAAAAGCATGCATACTTGAGTGTTCCTGTTTTATATAAAATCTTTACATCATACATGCTAGCTCTTAAAGCTGCCAATAGTTTTTCTTTCCCTTAGATGTCTTGAAATACATTCCATGACACCATTCCCTCAACTCTCATTCATTGTTTTCCCCAGCCTTATTGAGATAAAATTGACAAAATCTCATTGATTTTTAAAGGTTCATTTCCCTAAAATGTCTTTGATAAAGTTTCCAGTGACTCTTTGTGCCAGATTTAGTAGTTTTTTTTTTTCAGTGCTTACTCCTGTTAACTGTTTTGATGCCATCGACTAGTCTCTATTTCTGAAATTTTCTTCTTCCATGATATCCTTCTGAATTTCAAGTTGCCTCATCCCTCTTTCTCACTGTCGTCTTCTTTTTTATTTTTTAAAGATTTTATTTATTTATTCATAGAGACAGAGAGAGAGAGAGGCAGAGAGACAGGCAGAGGGAGAAGCAGGCATCATACAGAGAGCCTGACTGGACTCGATCCAGGGTCTCCAGGATCACGCCCTGGGCTGCAGGCGGCGCTAAACCGCTGTGCCACTGGGGCTGCCCCTCTCCCTGTCTTCTTTGCATAAATGCAATCCTTCATCTTTTTCTCGTTGTTCGACTGTATTCTCAGCTGTGGAATCTGTGGGTGGCCAGTATTAGCAGAATTACTACGTGGCAAGTGTATGTAGTATAATGGTGATGAGTTTTGGCTCTGAAAGTCCAGTTCTGGCTCTACCACCTGCTATTTATGTGACTCTGAACTCTCCTCTGTGCCTTTTTTCCCTCATCTGTAAAATGGAGATTAAAATAATAATACTTTCTATGATTATTTTTAGCATTAGATAGGTTAGTACATGTTAAAAAGCTTAGAATTATACCTAGCACACAGTAACTACACATTAAGCTTTTGGAAAACACATTCCACTTTCTTACCAGTCTCCCTTAGAATGGTGGATGGGATGGTTTTCTGGACAGTTTTTATTAAGCAAGATAATCTCAACATGCTCTTAATGTACTCTGGAATTCATGTATATACTATTAAAGAGATGGTTTCCTTACTTTCTTTTTCTGTCATCTGGGGAAATGAATCTTAAACAGCTCCAGGTTTCTATTTTCGTATGTTTTGTTTTATTCAAAAAGCTTTGAGCAAGTACTGTATGCTGGAGATGCAATAGAAAACAAATTGTCAAAAATCCCTGCCTTTGTGGAATTTATATTCTAGTCAAGGGAATGGACAATAAATAAATACAAATAACATATATGGTCTCTAAGATGGTAACTAGTGGTATCGAGGATAATATAGTAGGGATGAAGCACATAGAGAAAGATGAGACTAGAAGGGGGAAGCTTTACAATTTTATATAGAGATAGAGGAGGAAGTTCAGTAGGGTGCTGTAAAATTGACCCTCTAATAAATAAAAACCTTAATTTGTACTGTCAGCTTCTGTAGTAAATGGATTATTTGCCATAATCATCACAACAAACTTTGAGGTAGGTACTATTATCTGCCACTTTGCAAATGGGAAATTGAGACAGAGAAATTAAATAGCTAGTCACACAGTTAATAGAGTCGATGAGAATTTGAACTCAGTTTTTGTCCAGAGCAGTGATTCTCAACTAGGGTGATTTTGCCCCTTAGAAGAGACAGTTAGCAATGTCTGGAGATGTTTTGGTTGTCACAACTGGGATATGGAATGGCAGGCTGCTACTGGCACCTAGTGGGTAGAGAGAGGCTAAAGATGCTATTGTATCCTATAATACAGAGGCTGCAGCCTCCCCCCACAAGCAAAGAATTACACAAGGCCAAAATGTCAGTAGTGCTGAGGTTGAGAAACCTTGCTTTAGAACCTGAGGTCAATCATTATGCTATAGTCAGACTGGTAGTGTCTTTTTTCCTTTTAAGTTATTTAAGATTTGGTAAATCAGTTTTCAGTAAATTTTTAGTCATTTTAATTTGGAAAATTATATTAAAAGCAATTGTACTTAGAAATGTATATTTACTTACTGTCATAAAAATAATGTAAGCTGTCAATTTCCTTTGCATATTTAGCATGTGCAGTGCTTCCAGACACAGTATTTTTTTAAACTGCTTTATTGAGGTATAGTATAATTTACATACATAAAATTTACCCACTTTAAATATACAATTCAATAATTTTTAGTAAATTTATAGAGTTGTGTAACCATTGACACAGTACAGTTTTAGAGCATTTCCATCAACCCAGAATGATCTTTTATGTCAGTTTATAGTCCTTAGCCCCAGGCAAACACTAATGCTTTCTGTCTCTAGATTTTCCTATACTGGAAATTTCACATAAATGTAAGTATATAAATTGTAGTCTTTTCTGTCTGGATTTTTTTTGTGAAGCACGATTTTGAGATTCATCCATGTTGTAGCATATATCAGTAGTTCATTCCTCTTATTGTTCAGTAGTACTGCATTGTATGGATATATCATATTTGTTTATCCATTCACCAGTTGATGTACATTATGAATAATGCCTCTATGAACATTTCCATACAAATCTTTGTGTGGACACATGGCTCTCTTTCTTTTGGATAGATACCCAGGAATGGAGTTTCTGATTCTATGGTAACTTGTGTTTAACTTTTTGAGAAACTGCTAAACTTTTTTTAAAGTAGTTGTATACCATTGTATTTTCCCACCACCAACATAAGAAGGTTCCAGTTTCTCCACATTCCTTTTTACTGTCAGTCTTTTTGATTATAGTTATTCTAGTAGGTATGTAGAGGTATCTTATTGTGCTTTTAACATGCATTTCCCTAATAACTAATGATGTTGAGCATCTTTTCATGTTCTGTTAGCCACTTATATATCTTCTTTGGTGAAAATCTCCTCAAATCCTTTGTACTTCCATTAGACTTCTTTTTAATTCTATTGAGTTGTTCTTTAGTTGTCCTAGATACAAGTCTTTCTTCATATATATGGTTTGCAAATTTTTTCCTCCCAGTTTACGGCTTGTCCTTTCATTTTCTTAAGGTGTCTTTTAAAGTGTGCAAGCTTTTTTTTTTTTTTTTTAAAGAGTTTATTTATTCATGAGAGACATACAGAGACAGAGAAAGGCAGAGACACAGGCAGAGGGAGAAGTAGGCTCCATGCAGGCAGCCTGACGTGGGACTTGATCCCGGGTCTCCAGGATCAAACCCTGGGCTGAAGGCAGCACTAAACCGCTGAGCCACTCGGGCTGCCCTAAAGTGTGCAAGCTTTTAATTTTGATGGAGTCCAGTTGTCACTTTTATGGATCATACTTTTGATATTCTATCCATGAACTCTGCCTAATTCAAGGACACAAAGATTTTCCCTGTTTTCTTATTTTTCTTCTAGTACTATTATAGCTTTAGCTTTTAAATTTAGGTCTATAATCCATTTTCAGTTAATTGTCTGAAATCTGTATATGCAGGATTGTTCTGAAATCTGTGTATGTAGGATTGTTCTAATACCATTTGTTGAAAAGGCTGTCCTTCCTCCGCTGAATTGCCTTGGTACCCCTGTTGGAAATCATTGGACCATAAATATAAGGGCTTTTTGTTTTTTTCCCTACTACGCTATTATATTCTTAAGCCAGTATCATACTATCTTCATTATGGTAGCTTTGTAGTAAGTTTTAAAAGCAAGAATTAAGTCCTCCAAATGTGTTCTTATTTTTAAAAATATATTTGGTTCTTTTGGTTTCTTTTTCATTTATATATAAATTGTAGGATCAACTTGTCAATTTCTGCAAAAAAACCCTAATGAGATTTTGATAAGGACTGCATTGTATCTACAGATCAGTTTAGGGAGAACTGCCAATCTTAAACCTTATTGATTCTTCCAATCTGTGAACATGAAATGTCTCTTTCCATTTATTTAGATCTTTACTTTCTCTCAGCAATGTTTTATTATTTTCAGTGTACAAGTCTTGTATTTTTAAAAAATTCTTTATTTGAATGAAATTATTCTTAAATTCTTTATTTTTTTATTTTTTATTTTTAAAAAAAGATTTTATTTATCCATTCATAGAGACAGAGAGAGAGGCAGAGACACAGGCAGAGGGAGAAGCAGGCTCCATGCAGGGAGCCTGACATGGGACTCGATCCCGGGTCTCCAGGATCACACCCCAGGCTGCAGACTGTACTAAACCGCTGCGCCACCAGGGCTGCCCTCTTAAATTCTTTATGACTAGCACATAGAAATACAATTTATATCTTTGTATTGATTTTTTTTAATCCAGTGACCTTCCTGAACTCATTTATTAGTTTAGCAGTCTTTATGGATCCGTTAGCATTTTTTTATATACTGAGTCATTTTATTTGCAAATAATGACAGTTTTACTACTTCCTTTCCTATCTGAATGTCTCTTTTGCCTTATTCTACTAGTTTGGACCTCTAATACAATGTCAAAGTGGCAAGAGCAGACATTGTTGCTTTTGGTCCATTAAAAGTAGTTTCATCATTGTTCAAAGATTATATAGGTTTTTTCTGGAGCTGTCTTGGAGGTTTGATTTACTTTATACTAGAATACTGAGGCCAGTTCCAGAATTAAGAAATATTTAGATGCCCTGTGTCAAGAATGATCTGTGCTTTGTCTGCTCAGAGGACTAAAATCAAACTGGTTGTCCTTTAGAAATGATAGATTAGTGTGATGTATGTATCATAATTTAATTTGAAGAGTTTTCTTTTTTTCCCTAAGACCTAGGATTTAATCAAGAGGAAGTTTTGATTACTTCAGAGGTGACAGTATTTAAATATTTTCTCCTTGTTGCCATAGGTTGCTGATGTTTGTTTGGGGGAAAAAAAAGTTGCTTCTTAGCCTCCTGTGTGGCCAATCTTGTTTTTTTGTTTTTGTTTTTTAAAGATTTTATTTACTTATTCATGAAAAACACACAGAGGGAGAGACAGCCAGAGAGAGAAGCAGGCTCCATGAAGGGAGCCAGATGTGGGACTTGATCCCGGGATTCTGATATCATGCCTTGGGTGGAAAGCCAACGTTTAACCGCTGAGCCACCCAGGCATATTTGGAGTAGGGTACTTGGGAGATTGTAGAGGCAATCAGCAAAACCATGGAGAGGAATAATTGTTTTCATTTCTTTAATTTTCTTTAAGTTCTATACATGTTTATGCTTAATAGCACCAATGAAGAATTGAAAATACATAGGATGATGTATTATGTTATATAAGCAACCTAATATTGATTTTTAAAAATTGTCAATAACATACTACGACTGTTTAGTATAAAACGACTACAAAGCTTGCTTGTGCTTTAGTTTAAGCCATTTTTCTGCCCCACCTTGAACTTACTGAATCAAACTTACTACAGAATATTGTATTCAGAAGTCTTGTATTTTAATTTGCTTTCTCCAACCGCCCCCCCCCCCCCAGGTGTTATATGATTAGAGATAGATGAAATAAGATTGGCAAAATGTTGTAATTAAATATTACACTGTAATCGAACTGGAACTTAGATAAAAAGCTTAAAATGTTGAAATTACTAAAATGAGGTAATGGATATATGGGGATTCATTATGTTATTTTTGTGTATGCATAAAATTTTCTATCATAGAATATTTTTAAAAAGTTAACAGTTTGGATGTAGCATCCTGGTCCCAGTATGGACGATGAGTTGGGATCCACTGTTCTCATTTGGGTTCACAATCCCCAGAAACATATTACTGAGGATCCAGTGGTAAACCGACTGTTGTACAAAGCCCTATGTTTGAGATACTTTAACTGGAGGCTAATAGCCACATGAATAAAGGTAATTAATTGGGACTCCTCATTACTAACAAAAATGATGAGAGGAAGCTTCGTGTAATTACTTGTCATTATTCTAACAACTGAATATTCCCATTTACCAGAAGATCAAATAGATAAGAAACAAAGCATTAGTAAACATATAAACATTCTCTTTTCTGGAAACACAGAAAAGAGATCAATGATTTTAATTGGATCAATGATTTTAATTGTATGTCCTCCGTATCTCTTCCTACAAGTTTCCAAAGATTTCATCAAAAATTAATAACATCAGAGGAACTGAGCCCTAGTACTAATGTATAAAATTTGAGTAATTGACAGATTATTCATTAGCTGACTTTTAAGAGTTTGCTAAGAAGCTTTATTCATGTCTGTTACCATTTCTGTATTTGTCTTTTTCTATTTTAATTGCATTTATTTATTTTATTTTATTATTTATTTTTTAAATTTTATTTATGACACACACACACACACACACACACACACACAGAGGCAGAGACACAGGCAGAGGGGGAAGCAGGCTCCATGCAGGGAGCCCGATGTGGGACTCAATTCCAGGTCTCCTGGATCAGGCCCTGGGCCGAAGGCGGTGCTAAATCGCTGAGCCACCTGGGCTGCCCTTTAATTGCCTTTAATATTCATTGTCCCTGGATTAGAAAGGACCATAATATGATAATAGCATTTCACATATTATATGTTGTGGTTTCTAATCTGGATACTTGTGGCAATTATTCAATCCTACTACTTTAGGATTTCATAGGCTCAAAGTATCTCCCCCCAAATATTTATTCTCTCTCTCTTTTTTCTAAGGGGAGGGACCGGAGCGAGGACAGAGGGAGGGAGGGTCTCCCCCCAAATATTTATTATGGCAAATGGGAAGATAGTAACTTTGCAGTGGGGATAACCAGGCAACAACATAATAACCAAGTATCCAAGGTTAACATGGCAAGTAATATGATACTGACATCATAAACCACTTGGTGTGTCTTCTCACTGAGAAGGACACATCATAGTTCTCTGGTGTTCTTGCCAAAAATGCATACCCTCATTCTAATCAGAAGAAAACAAAATGAGTCAGAGCAGCTTTTATAGATTGGAACAAACTAAGGTGAAATAATAACTACATGTAATGTGGGAAAGAGAAAAAAAAATTTTTAATTGGGGAAATTTGTATGCAGTCTGTTGTTTAATTACTAATAATTACTAATAGTGTGACAATGTTAATTTTCTGATTTTGATAACTGTGTGATGGTTATGTAACATTAAGGGAAGCTGAGTGAGGGACATTTGAGAATTCTGTGTACTATTTTTACAGTTTTTCTGTAAATCTAAAATTAGTTTTAAGTAAAATTTTAAGGATCAATACAAACTGGAACAAAACTGTACTGTCTATGACTAAAGACTGATTTTTTTTCATATAAATCAGTAGGAAAACAGACATAGGTAAAAATGTACAAAGGATATAAGCAGGCAGTTTATGGTAAAAGAAATCTAATCAATAATTATGAAATATGTGACCACTTGCATAGTTCAAGAAATACACATCTGATTTTTTTTACTTTTTAGAATGTCACTATTAAAAAGTATAACACCAGTCACTCTAACAAATAGCATTTGTACTGTGTAAGTTACTGTACACCTTTTAGAAGGCAAGTAGCATTTCTTCTGTTAGAAACCTATCTTATACCACTGTTAGCAGTGAAAGCAAATACATGGACAGCAGCATTCAGTGTGGTAGTGTTTTTAATAGGAAAAAATGGTTCATCAGTACACTAGCTGTTTAAATAAATAATAAAACATCCATATAATGGATTTCATGTAACATTATGTGAATAAGATAGATATGTATTAGCTTTGGGAAGAGTTCCCAGATATGGGATTAACTGAAAAGTGAGATACAGAATATGAGATGATTGCATTTGCATAGTTTTTAAAGTATGTAGGTATATGCATAAAAATTACTTCTGGAAGGTAAAAAGAACCTTAATAGTGTCTTTGTTGGGAAAGGGAGACCTGGACTTCAAGGGCGGGGGAAGATTACTTTTCATTTTATACCTTTCTTTAAGGGGCATCTGGGTGGCTTAATTGGTTAAGTGTCCAAATGATCTCACCTCAGGTCTTGGTCTTGGTCTTGTGGTTGTGAGTTCAAGGCCTCCATTAGGGCATGGAGCCTGTTTAAATTAAAAAAAAAAACAAAAACAACAACAACAAAAAAAACTTTTCTTTAAAATCTGATTTTTAAAAATCATATACATACTATTATTTTAAAAAAGTTGCAAAAAAATAATAAAAAAAATAAAAAATAAAGTTGCAATTCTATAAAACTAATGAAATTTCTATTTTGGAACTTTTTTGGTAAAGATTTTTTTTTAGCCTTAAGTTGTCATTACCTAATAATAAATACTATTGCCAAGTGTAGTATTGAGCACTTTTATGAATCATCTTATTTCATTTGTCATAATTTACTTAATTTTTATAATTTCTGGTGAAATATGAAAGCTACATTTCCTAATAAGAATTTTAGCAAATGAGCTTGTACATCAGTGGTTAGTGTCTATTACCTCATATATACCTGTTTAAAAACTGCAAAGGCTTCACCCTGGGTTCTTGTCTAGCAAAATCTGGGATGATGCCCAGGAATTTGTATTTTAAAAGAGTTCCTGATTATTCTGATTACAGTATAGCGTTAAAACATAGCTTTACATCATCAGATTTTTGTTTTTATAGACTTATTTTCTATAAATATGATATTAGAAGTTTTTTAAAGAAAATATTTTGAGTTATATGGCTTATTATATTAGAAAACACATGTCTACCAATAGGGCATAATTCATGAAATTCTTTCTATTTTTTTTTCCTTATAGTTGATCACAGTCGAGTTAAGTTGACTTTAAAGACTCCTTCTCAAGATTCAGACTATATCAATGCAAATTTTATTAAGGTATGTATTAACTTTAAATGGTGTTTCTCTGCCCTACTTAATGTCTTCTTACATAATAATTAAAAATTTCTTTTTAATTGCCTAAATATTATATCAATAGCAAAAACAAAAAGAAAATCACAGCCCTTGCACACTTTTTATGTGGTTTCCTTCTAACCTTATTCACAAAGATAAAGACTTTGCTTAGTTTCATGATAGTTGTGTTGGCTTTCTATTTTTTCTTTTGTTTCTTTTTTTTACATTGAAGACTTATAAACAGTTTACCAGTTGCTAAATCTTTTCCATTGTCCCTCTGAGTTTATGTACAAAAATGTACAGACATAGTCATTCAGTGTTGTTGAGCTATGTAGGTTGTTTCCAGTTTGTAATATTGCAGTGAACATTGTTCTTTCGAATTTCTGAGGATAAATTATCAGGGCTGGAATTACTGGGTAATACTGATTCAAAATTATAGAATTACAGACTTAGATTAATACCTTTTGAAAATTGTCACTATTTTTCGAGTGGCAGCACTAGTTAGTACAAGATTAAATACAGCCTTTATGTAGTTAACCATTTTTGGTTACTCTAAAGCAGTCAAGTTCTTACATAGTTATTAATAGATAGATTCAAACTGCTACTTGATTTTTTTTATTTTTTATTTTTTTATTTTATTTTTTTTAAAAATTTTTTTAATTTATTTATGATAGTCACACAGAGAGAGAGAGAGAGAGGCAGAGACACAGGCAGAGGGAGAAGCAGGCTCCATGCACCGGGAGCCCGATGTGGGATTCGATCCCGGGTCTCCAGGATCGCGCCCTGGGTCAAAGACAGGCGCTAAACCACTGCGCCACCCAGGGATCCCCGTACTTGATTTTTTTTAAAGATTTTATTTATTTATTGAGACACAGAGAGAGAGAGAGAGAGAAAGAGAGAGAGAGAGAGAGAGAGAGCCAGAGACACAGGCAGAGGGAGAAGCAGGCTCCACACAGGGAACCCGACATGGGACTCGATCCTGGATCTCCAGGATCACACCCTGGGTTGCAGGCGCACCACACTGCTGCGCCACTGGGGCTGCCCAAACTGCTACTTGATTAAATAAAAGACTACTTTGTTCCAATAGTTATTCTGTGTTTTGAATAATTTCAGTTCTTTATATATGGTATTTATAGGTACTTAAATATTTTGTTGAAGAAATATTAAGGTGGTACAAGTTATATGGTAAAATTAATATTATCTATGTCAACATTAAACAGTCATGATTTCAAATAAAAACTTTTTTCCCCAACAGAATCAATTTTATTAAAATTATGGCAAAACCCAAAACTAAAAAGTTAAACAAAGACTAATATGTAGGTGGTTTGCTGTTTTAGATGTTGTCAATGTTGATATTCTTTTATAAGGACATTTGTTAAAAGTTCTAGTATTTTGGAGCACCCGGCTGGTTCAGTTAATGGAGCATGCGACTCCTGATCTCAGGGTTGTAAATTTGAACTTCATGTTGGATATAGAGATTACTTAAATATAAAATCTTTGAAAACAAAAAAAAAGTCCATGTTTTTAATTCTACTTAGTAACAGTGATTTATTGTGTGATTATGTTATCTACTAATTTAGTATATTATTTCATATATTCCTAGGTATGTAATTAGATGTGTATATTGTAAGTACCAAGTAAACCTTTTGAGTAAATAATTGGACTGTTAGGTAGTTTTATTATTGTTTTTAGAATCAGTGCATGTTTTTTGTTTCTTTCCAGTGAGCTTTGTTGACTAGGTATTGAGGCTTCTTTTTTAAGAGCCAAGTAAATAATAATTTGTAAATTAGCATAAGGCAGTTTTTTTTTAAGATTTTTATTTTATTTATTCATGAGAGACCCAAACAAAGAGGCAGAGAGCTAGACAGAGGGAGAAGCAGGCTTCTCACAGAGCCGGATGTGGGACTTGATCCCAGGACCTGGAGATCACGACCTGAGCCAAAGGCAGATAGATGCTCAATTGCTGAGCCATCCAGGCATCCCATAGCATAAGGCAGTTTAGTTTAATTATCATTTCTGTGTGCCATGTCTAATAAATACAAAAAATAGTATTTCTCCAAAAGCTGAAGTGAATTGAATATATTTTGTCATGCTTTTATGTACTATGAAAGAAAAATTATTTAGAAATATATTATGTGAAAAGAGGAGTATTACTAAAAAATTTGAAACCTTAAAATTTAGGTAAGGAAGTATTTTTGGTAATTATAATAATATGAAATTTCCTTTTAACTATTTTAGGGTGTTTATGGGCCAAAAGCGTATGTGGCAACCCAAGGACCTTTAGCAAATACAGTAATAGATTTTTGGAGGATGATATGGGAGTACAATGTCGTAGTAAGTAATTTACCTTTCATAATCTATTTTGAGAAGTATTAATGTAATGACATAGGATGTTTTGCTGAATAAGTGATAAGAAGACTTTTTAGCCATAAGGATATGTTAATTATAACGTTTACTAAAAAGACAGAAACTGAAATCTAGGGTGTATCATTCAATTCTCACTAATTAGCTGAACTATTTTAAGAAGATAAGTAATTTACTAGTTACTTTTCCTCAGTCAATAACTAGTAAGTTATTGACTTACTGAGTAAGATGAACTGATAGATGGATAGAGGGATAGCTATGTGATTGAACCAAGAAGAGTGAAATGTTAAGGGTAGAATATAGATGGTAGGTAAAATTGTTTTAACTTTGCTATATGTTTGAAATGTTACATTATAAAATATTAGGATGAAGAAGCAAATCTAATAACCTTTTTGTTTAACACATTAAATGCATTCAACCTTCAGATAATTTTATTAAATGTATTTAGAATATTTCATAGTGTTTGAGTAAACATATCCTAAAAGTTATATTTTAATGTAACTTCAAAAGTCAGAGGCCAGCCTGTAAGAATCATAAAGTTTAATTCAAATAAAATACATCATGTTAATTGAAGCCAATTTAATTTGTTGCTGTATAGTTATCCCTTGATAATAAGGTGTTATTTTGATCATTTCTTTAACTCCTGCTTTTAATATTAAAACTACTTTTTTTGACAGGCCAGGTATAATTTTACTCATAGTAAAAAGTAGTTATTGGAATTCATATTTTGTTTATAAAGTAAAATTGTGTTTACCTGGTACATTCTTCATCTCATCCCATCTCCCATTTCTTTTTAGATCATTGTGATGGCCTGTCGAGAATTTGAGATGGGAAGGGTATGTATAACTATTAACATTTAAAATAATTGTGGAGTATCCTTTTTATCACTTCATTTCTAGGGATATTATAATTCCTGGTCCTTTATTATATTCTGAACCCAAGTGGTTAAAGTAGATACTTCTTTTTTGTGTTCTGCTATTGGTTTTATTTGATAAAAGGAACATCATAATCTCTAAAAAGCACATAAACATTTGTTTTACATTTCATAGGTATGTTTTATGATACAGTTAAAAAGTAGATATTGTGTTATTTCATAGTCTTTAGATGTTTAATGATACTGAAGTAGAGAGGTATTTCAAAATAAGAATAAAATTGAGCAAATGAAAATGAGTTAAAAAATTTTTATTAATTATCACCAACTTGTAGCTTGAATATTCTGATTTCTCTGAGAATACAACATTTCTTTTGTTCGTACTATCTTCAGAAGCAAAGAGAACAAAATTCCTTAATCTGAAATTTTTAATGTTGTTATTTTTATACTCTGTGCTAGTGAAATAGTTTTAAAACCATTGTGATCTTGTGCAGCATCAAGACCAATTAAGTTTTAATATTGAAGGTGCTAATAGATTTATATATAATAGATATTAAGTAAAACTTAAGTGTGGTCTGACACACATATCAGACTTAGAACAAATTATGTGGTGATTTGAATTTTCCTATATTAATGTGGTACGTTAAAGTGGAATTTTTAAAAAATCTATTTCACTTATCACCTTACCCAATTCACCTCTAGCAAAAAAGTTGTAAAAATTCTTGTCAAATTTTATTCAGTAAGAGATATATTGCATTAAGCAAGATAGTGCATGTTTTAGTTATGTGGACATTGTAATATATAAGTCATCGGAAAATCTTATTTTAAGTAATAATTTTTGTCATTCCTCCCTGCTAAGTCCTTTACCAGTAGTGGAAGTATTAATTAACATTGGGTAGAAAATTAACAGTCTAAGATTAGAAAATACACAAACCAAGAAATTAAGTAATTAAGTTATCTGTTTAAGAATCGACAGGATGTACTTTAGTAACAAACAGTATTATTAATTGTTTGCAGTAGAATATTTCAATTTCATTCTCCTAGTGTTTTTTTAAGTTACTGTTAAAGGTTAGGATTTATTCCTCCTTCCATTCTATTAATAAGTTTACTACTTGTATTTCAGTAATAATACTTGATGAAAAAAGGTATTGAACACAGAAATTTTTGAAGCTAAAGATTTTGTGATTCATCTTGACTTAGAATATGACTTAATGGAAAGAACATAGATAATGAAATCAAATAAACCTACACTTTACTATCATTTTGACCATGGTGAAGTGAACTATCTCTCTGAGCTTTAGTTTCCTCATCTTTGTAATGAATGATGTTCATAGGTTATGCATGTATGATGTTTAGCACATAGGTTTTGGTGTTGATTGTTTATTAGTTTATACCTGGAATATAAATACCAGTATTAGTTTATACCTGGAATATAAATACCAGTATAGTCCTTAGTTATAACTTATAAAGGGGGACATGTTAGTCATGCAGCTTTCATTTCTTACTAAATTAAACTCCAATAACTTGTATTTTGCTTGTTTCAAGATTTAAGACTTGACCCAGTAGAAAACCCTCTCTTCAAAAAAAAAAAAAAAACCCTATAAAATAATTTAATTAATTTTATTATTCTATGTAAACTTTCACTGGGAAATGAGGTGTGTGGTTTTAAGTCTTTTAAAATATTACCACTATTTACTGTAAGCTAAATTGACATACTATATAGTTCTACTTTGTTGCCCTGTGTGCAGTATTGTCAACTTAGAGATAATTCCAGTCTGTAGGTAATGATTTCACTTACGTGTTTAGACCTGTAAGAATCTGGTAAGAACTGATGCATTTCCCACTGCCAAAGGTTTATTTTAAGCTAGATTGTTAATTACAGGCTTTCATTTTATAGGATCTTGATAAAATTACATCATTTCTTAGCATCAGAATCACTGTATCTTCTACAAAGTTAGGCATTTACTTAACCAAAGTTTCTAAAATGATGGGGCTTAATATTAGTAACCAGTGAAAGTTGAATGTTCTAAGTCTATACTTGTTAAAAATGGGAAGGTAAGAGGGCAAACTAGTTAAACTTTCTGTAATCTCAAATAAAAGTGGATAATTTAAATAGTACATCATGCTTGTATAGAGTTTTTACCATCAATAGAATATTTGAAAAATATTTTTAGTACTTGCAACAATGGTGCAAGATAAGGATTATTACTCCCATTTTTACAAGTAAAGGAACCTAAGGGTCAATAAAATAGTAACATTAGGACTTGGAAAATTCTTTTTAAAGCAGGTAGCTTTATCCTATCCACTATCCACAGATTTTATACCTAACGGGAATTCAGCTAGATATTATAGAGATTGTCATTTTACAAGTATTAGGACTTGCCTGGCAACCCTTTATACTAAATGAACTTTGTTGTGCCAGGCACTTTGTTTTTTTAAAATGGTGTTTCTTTTCTAGAAGAGGATCTTTGGAGTTTACTCTTACTGACCAAGCAGATAGCAATGAACAGCCCAGACACTTATATTAATAAGTTTTTTTATGAGTAATCTTGAAGAGCCAACAGTAGCTTACCTTTAATAACAGTTGGATAAGTCTAAGTTCTTCAAACACTTTGTCTTACTGATGTCAGGTTTTTTTTTGTTTTCTGGGAAAAGCAACAAGCTGCACACTAGTACACAAAGTATTTGTAAAAGTTCAGGAAAAACTATCATACGAATTACTTACTGACTCTTTTTTTGGACAACAGAAAAAATGTGAACGCTATTGGCCTTTGTATGGAGAAGAACCTATAACATTTGCACCTTTTAAAATTTCTTGTGTAAGTACTTATTTATATGTATGTTATTTAATTAGAAAATTGGGATGCTAAACTGTTGAGTAATTATAATATGGTATGAACTCAGTTTTATGAAAGCTAAGCATTCAGTATTTCCATATAAATTGGCACTTAATTATAAAAAATAATAATAGTAATGTTTGGTTTTAGGGGTGCCTGGGTGGTTCAGTCAGGTAGGTGACCAATTCTTGATTTGGCTAAGTTCATGATCTGAGGATCCTGGAATTGAGCCCCGCATCCAGCTCAATGCTTGGCAGGGCGTCTGCAGGAGGATTCTTTATCTCCATCTCTTTCTGCCTCTCCCCCTGCTTTCTCTCTCTCTCTCAAACAAATCTTCAAAAAAAAAAAATGTTTATTTTTATGCTGCTTTTAAATTTAAAAGCTTTGAAAGTTACTTCATAAATGTGTAATTTCCTTTTATTATGTTAATTTTGTGTTAGTCTTTGTATATAAGTTGATAATACATGTTTATGTATATAAGGGTAAACAGTAACCTAGCTGTGTGCTTTGAATGATCTATTTGAAAATTAGTATAAAGTTGGGGTCCCTAACTGGCTCAGTCAGTGGAGCATGTGACTCTTAATCTCAGGGTAATTTCAAACTGATATGTGAAAGACCCTTGATGACTGAAGTATAGTGTATTGTGTTAATGTTTCATATGTTATGCTATCCAGATTTTTAAAAATTATATACAAAGATGTTTTGAGAACTGCTATCCTAGGAGTAAAAATTGATCCTATATGGCAGATAATTTATTATGAAACTTAAATATCTATTTAATAAGCTCTGGAAATGAGTTAAATTCTTGTTCTAAAACTAACACAGCAGAAATCTGAGAAAATGAATTAAAAAACATATAGTGCTTAACATTCTACAACTAAATGAGTTGAAAGTTTTGAAGAGTTGGGCTTTAAGAATAGTAAAACAACATTTAAAATAATGAATAGAAGAAAGAAAGATTATAATTTGGAAAAACATGAATTGACTTTTTGGGGTGATTTTTCATTTTTTTAAAGATTTTATTCATTTATTCTTGAGACACACAGAGAGAGACAGAGGCAGAGGTAGAGGGAGAAGCAGGCTCCATGCAGGGAGCCCGATGTGGGACTTGATCCCGGGACTGGGATCATGCCCTGAGCCAAAGGCAGACACTTAACTGTTGAGCCACCCAGGCATCCCTGCAGGGAGGACTTCTTAGGAGGAACTCAGTTGCATGTTGCTGCATATAACCACTTAGACCAGATGTTGGCACACTATGCATAGGTCAGTCTAACCCACTGCCTGTTTTGTAAATATTTACTAGAATACAACCATGACCATTAATGTACACATTGCCTATCACAACAGTAAAGCTGAGTAGACAAAGACTTTTATGGCTTGCAATGCCAGAAATATTTACAATCTAGCCTTTTTTAGGCAAGAAAAAGTTAAGCCTAGGTATCCCTGACTTGTTCAGTCAGTAGAACGTATGACTCTTGATCTTAGGGTTTTAAGTTCGAGTCGCACACTGGGTGTAGAGATTACTTAAGAAAATAAAATAAAGGACAGCCTGGGTGGCTCAGTGGTTTAGTGCCGCCTTTGGCCAGGGCGTGATCCTGGAGACCTGGGATTGAGTGCCATGTCTGGCTCCCTTCGTGGAGCCTGCTTCTCCCTTTGCCTGTGTCTCTGCCTCTCTCTCTGTCTCTGTCTCTGTCTCTGTCTCTGTCTCTCATGAATAAATAAAGACTTAAAAAAAATCTTCAAAGAAAAAAGAAGTTAAGTTTTGGAATGGTGTTTTCATCCATACTCCTTTTTTTGTTGAAAGTAAAAACATTAAAAAAAAAAAAGTAAAAACATAAACATCCCCTTTAATGTTATTCGAAAAGTTCAAAATGAACTACTGTGATTTAAAAAATTAAAGCAGGAATAATATTGAATCTTCTTTTTATTAAAAAACAGGTTACCCTGTTCTTGACAGTCGGTGTCCTAGATTATCTGTGGTTTTAACTACAAAGCAGAAAGAACAGTTTCCTAAGGGACAAACCAATATAATGGCTTCATTCTAATACTTTGACAAATGATAATAAGAGACTTTTAAAGTGGTTATATTGTCATCAACCAAAATAATAATTTAGAAATTTATGAGTGCATCTTCTTCCTTCCCAAGTTGGTATTCAGTTAACTGAAAGTTGACTGTTAGGTTAGGAAAAAAATAGTTGAAGATGGTAGTAGGTCTTTTGTACTATTATATATTTTTTGTATTATTTCTGTAACAGAATTCTGGGGAAGTTATAAATTTGCAAATATTTTATTGGTGATGGACTCCTAGTTAAGTAATTGGTTAACAGCCACTTCTGGGTTTTGTTTTGTTTTGTTTTTAACTTTAAGTAAAACTTAGTGACTTTTAGAATGGTTTGATGGTTTTTAGTGTAGTTTTACTTTGAGCAGGGAGAGCGGTGGAGAGGTGCTGCTGGGTGGGCAGAGGAAGAGAGAATCTTAAGCAGGTTCCTCCATGCCCATTGTGGAGCCTGTTTTGGATCTTGATCTCACCATCCTGAGCCAAAATCAAGAGTCCAATGCTTAACTGACTGAGCCACCCAGGTGCCCTAGAATGGTTGTTTTTGTAATTATGAGGTATACCTGGGATTTTAATGATTAATTTTATACTGTGGACTTTAAATACAAGGTTATTGTTTGTTTCATTGTGTTTATGTTTTTGTTTCAGTGTTCATACTGACTTACAATGTTTTCCTTTAGGAAGCTGAACAAGCAAGAACAGACTACTTCATTAGGACACTCTTACTTGAATTTCAAAATGTAAGTTTTTCCATTTAGAGATGGTTTCTAAGGATAATTTTTAAAGAGAAGATATATAAATTGTAGCCTGTCTTATCTTGCATAGTTAAGGAAATTTGTTAATTTCCTTTATGTAAAATAAGAAGAAAATCAGGGTGCAATGTTTTACTTAGTATTTTGAGCTTTAATTTAAGCTTATCAAATTAGATAAAGTAATATATATTTTACCTTAAAACAATTTTCCTAAATTAAATTTACTATATTTGGAATATTGGGATCTTTGCTACAAATAGTTTTCCTCTATTACATTAAGCAGATTATTACATTGTTTACAGAATTGCTACTCACTTTTGCTAGTTTACAACTTTTTAGAAACGAACCACCATCAAAGCGAAGTCTTCATTTAGATTATATATTGTTTTCACTTGAGGCCCTTGATTTTAGTTTTTCAGATCTATATAAAATGATAATTTTCTAGGAAGAAATCAAAATCTGATGGACGTTAGAGAATGCTATTGGTTTCTTCCTCAGTCTCTATATTTTGATTATTTTAAGATTTTAAACCATTTTGAACAATTAATCATGGCCATCAAGTGCATCAGTCTTGCCCAACTATTACATTTGTAAACATACTACACCTCCTATTTTCCTGTTTCTAAGTAGACATAGTTCCAGCACTCCATACTTTGAGAACCACTGATATAAAATAAAGAAATGGGTTGGGGTTGGACATGTTTGTTTCTAATTTTCTTTTTCAGTTCAGTTATTATTCTAATAGTCTTCTAATTACTGTAGACTCAAACAGTGCTTATGATGTACTGCTCATGCATTTACTGTGGATTAATTAAAGAATATGCAAAATATAAGGGTTAAAGTGCATGCTTTGGAGGTAAGAGTGCCTGGGTTCAGATCCCACATTTGTTACTTACTGTGAAGCATTAGGCAAGTTATTTCATCTTTCTGTCTCAATTTACTTACTTATAAAACATGGATAGTATTAACAGTCCCTTCCTCATAGCATCACATGGAAAATAAATAAATTGTTATATTTGAAACCCTTAGATCAATACTTAGTATATGAGAGTCAGTAAATGTAGTTATCATTTATTTTTTTGAGGCAGTGTTAAATACCACATAAATATCTTAGAAATGATAGTAAAGTGAGATGTGCTTTTCTGTAGGTTTTACAATTTGTAGTGTCTTTTCATAATTGCTGAATTTCTGTTATTCTTGAAGGAATCTCGTAGGCTATATCAGTTTCATTATGTGAATTGGCCAGACCATGATGTTCCCACATCATTTGATTCTATTCTGGATATGATAAGCTTAATGAGGAAATATCAAGAGCATGAAGATGTGCCTATTTGTATTCATTGCAGGTAAAAAGAATTTTCCAAATATTTAAGTACTTTGGAATATAAGTGGCATTGTAATATGGGTGATGTATGGTATTTTGAAACCTAATTTTTGGAATTACCAAGTGAGATAAGTCATTATATGGGGTTACCAAATAGTAAAAGCTATCTGAATTCTGAGGCAGTTTTTCTTCTCTTAATTTTTAATTTACATTAGATTCTTCTAAAAGACTTGGAAACACAGTACTTCATAAAACTGCTGTTTCTTTCTCTAAGTGACTTGTATCTGCATTCACATTTGCTATAAAAGGTAAATGAAATTTCTCAGACTCAGAAATTTACTGGTTACTTAAATAGTTCAAAGATTTTTTTAGTGGAGACAGAACATCAATGATAAGCATTACAGTCAGACCTATTGGATAAGAAAAACTATTAGTAGTTGAAAAGGCTGCTTTTTATTTATGGGCCAGAAGGGTGATTTGCTATGGGCATGTGGGGGTCAGTTAACAACTTGGTTAATTAAAAAAGTATTTTTCTTCAGTTAATTCAGTGGTTAGTTGACCATTTAATTAAATAGGTGACTGTTTAAGAAGAAAAATCTAATTATAGAAATTGCTTTGACTTTTCTTCACAAGTTAGTCAGAATCATTTGTTCTATCAATGTTGCCCAGTCAGTATATGTAGATCATAAATCCAATTTGATAGGAGAGTTTTCCTTTAAAAAATTAAATAGACCATTTAATATTTTTAAACAACTATAAAATAGTATGTTAACTGTAGTGACTTAGAAAATACCTACATAAAAGGAAGGAAATTGCTCACAATTCTAGTAGAGGTGATCATTTAAAAACTTCAGTATATGTCTTTTCAGTATGTATATAGTATTTTTAAAGAATGTTTCCCCATGTAAAATAATCATGTACATTTTTCCAAATCATGTAACTATTCTTTCTACAATGAATTATGACTGCCCTATACTTTATATTTAACTTCCCCATTCTTTGGTATTTACTATCCCTCCTCCATTCTTTTTCATCTATCTTAAAGAATAGTTTAAATGTCTAAGTGGCAGGTGTTCGTCATGAAATTTTTGAGCACATCTGTAATTACTTCATTAGGATAGATATATACACACTGGGTATTATATAAGACTGATGAATCACTGACCTCTACCTTTGAAACTAATAATACATTATATGTTAATTAATTGAATATAAATTTAAGAAGAAAATAAAACCATAACTTAAAAAAAGGATATATATGCAAATGGGATTTCTAAGTGAAAGAACATGAACTTTTTCATGCTTTTAGTACATACTTTAAATTTTGTTATCTATAAAGCTAATGCTAATTATAATTAGTTTATGGGGTGCCCATTTTCCCATACTCTCCTCAATACTGTTATCTTTTTGTTTGTTTGATTTAATGCCTGCATGACAGGCAAAAGTTTTGTTTTGTTTTTTTCTTGATGGTTTATATTCTTTTGTGAATTGCTTGTTTGTATACTTTACCAATTATTTTATAGCATTCATCTCTTAATAATCATGTTATAAATTGTTTATATATATATATATTGAGGTTGTACACTTTTAGTCATGTGAAGTAGCATTTTTTTTTTAAGACTTTATTTATTTATTCATGAGAGACACAGAGAGGCAGAGACACAGGCAGAAAGAGAAGCAGGCTCCACGGAGGGAGCCCGATGCGGGACTTGATCCCAGGATCACGCCCCGGGCCAAAGGCAGGCACTCAACCACTGAGCCACTCAGGGATCCCAGTAGCACTTTTTTTTTTCTTTTTTCTTTTTTAAGTAGCATAGTTTTTAAATAGCTTTTACTCTGCCTATCTTTTGCCACACATAAGTTTTAATTTGTTATGTAGTCAGAGTTGTAAATCTTCATGTATGCTTTCTGTCCATTGAGATGCTTAGAAAGTCCTTTTATAAAAGTAGTACATAAACTCCTTTTAAGCATTTTTATAGGTTTTTTGTAAACATTTTTAATCCATCTGGAATTTTTATGATTAAGTTATGAGGTAAGAATCCAGCTTTTGCTCTGGTTAGCCTTACTTCCCTGTATCATTCATTGAACGGTCTGATCTTCCCTCTTTCATGGGAGAATCCACCATTTTGTAATACTTACATATACTCAATTCTGTTTCTGAATTTTGCATTGTGTTTCATCAGTCTGGTTGTGTAAGTCTTTGTAAAGTCACACTTTAACCATCAAGTTTTAAATATATGTCATTTGACCCAGAGTAACTCTTAACTCAGAATTCTGAAAATGTTTTGATGGAAGGAATTGAAAAATGTATCAATAGTTAAAAATAAATATTACTTATATTTTTAAAGAGCTTCTTAAAAATCATATTAAATTGCTGATAGATGTAATTTATCAGGAATTGTTAGATGACATGTTTGACAAACTACTGCTATTTCTAAAGGTTTCAAGATGTGCATTAAAATGCTACCCAACATTTTTTCTATCTAAAAATTATTCTGAAAAAAAAATAAAAAAATGAAAATTATTCTGGTGAAGACAGTAATGTCTTTAATTACTCAGAGTGATTCTCAATCCTGAGGTACATGTCTCCTGACTCCCTCCAGTTGAGAAGCAGTTGCTCTAAAGTACTTTTGTCATGTTTTAAAATAAGAAACTTGCAGAATTTCACTTTACATTCTCCAAGTTCTGTTGGTTCTTTAGGAAATGAGAGTGCATCACGCATCTTTGTTGCTCTGGTGAAATCACTGCTAGTGTTCAAACCAGTTTCTAGGGCTTGTGGTATTGCTCATGTTTTCTCTACCTTTTGCAAATTGAAATTATGTATTGTTTCTTCTCTACTCTAAGGCACCAGAGCCATTTTGGACATAAAATAAATTCCTCTCTGCAAGTTAACTAAGTTGGCTAGACAAAATTTTCTGAGGTAGAATTAGACTTCCAAAGTTAAAACTCTTAAATAATCTGTGAATCACTTAGGTTTCCTTTGAATCTTGGAAGTTCCCTAAATTAAATAAAAACGAGATATACATACTTATCTTAAAGATGTTTGCTGTGTACACACTCTAAATTACAATTCGTTTACTAAAAGAGAATGTTGTCAAATTTCTTAAGTGATTTTTTTTTTTTTTGCTTCTGAAAATTAACATGTTCATCTATTTTATAGTTCTTTTATGACAAAAATCAAATTGTTCTTTCAAACTTTATAGTGCAGGCTGTGGAAGAACAGGTGCCATTTGTGCCATAGATTATACATGGAATTTACTAAAAGCTGGGGTAAGAATAATTTTTATATAGCATTATATCCAATTGATCTATTATTTTCCATCTTAATGGCTAATTGCAATAAATTATAGCATGTGTTTCATTTTACATGTTACTTTTTTAGAAGTAGCTTTACTATGTAAGAAAAAAGGTAGTAGAACTGGAAAAAAGTATAAATGATATATACTACTTGAGATAATGCATGAGGCAGCAAAGTAAACATGTTACCACAATTTGTTTTATGTGAATTGATACCTACACTAAGAATGTAAAGTCTGGGTTCACTTTTCCAATACAGAATCCTCCTTACCTTTTACATATATTCTAGATATAAATGTAGTCAATTCAATAAGTATTTATGCCTAAATGCAAACATTGTATTATAGTGGTTAAGGATGCTGAGTCTGGACCCAAACTGCCCAGGTTCAAATTTAATCATTTATTGGCTGTGGGATTTTGGTCAAATTACTTAATTTCGTTCTGCCTCAATTTTTCAACCAAAAAATGGGGATAATATTAATAATTCATAAGAAATAAATTGACCTTTGTAAAGTTCTTTAGAACTGTGTGTGTCTTGTAGCAAGTGCTCAGTTCAGAGTTTTCATTACAACTGTGGGGTTACTGTTGTTACCACCACTACTATTTCCAAGACATTGTGTTCAGTACTGTGAAAGATATAAAGGTGAATAAAACAACCCTCATTACAGATTTGAAAAATGTTTCTCAGTGTATGTAGATTTGCTTCTTTTGCTAGTTCTATACTATTCATATTCTGTGCTTTAGGGAGAAGTTTTTAATTCCTCATAGTTTTTTTTTTTTTTTTTAAGATTTATTTATTTATTTATGATAGACACAGAGAGAGAGACAGAGGCAGAGACACAGGCAGAGGGAGAAGCAGGCTCCATGCCCGGAGCCCAATGCGGGACTCGATCCTGGGACTCCAGGATCGCGCCCTGGGCCAAAGGCAGGCGCCAAACCACTGAGCCACCCAGGGATCCCCTCCTCATAGCTTTTTAAAAATTATTTTTTTAAAGTAAACACTATGGCCAACATGGGGCTTGAACTCACAACCCCGAGATCAAGAGTTATATACTCTACTCTGAGCCAGCCAGGTAGATACCTTTATAGTTTTAGAGTATGTTCTGTAAATATGTCCATCTTTATCATGTGCAAAATAGGATTAATAAAATAGGATTTTTTCCCCTTCTTTCCTCCCTTTGTTCTTTCTCTCCCACACCCCCCGCCTTCTTAATATTTTTCAATTTTGTGAGAGAATAGTTAAATTTTAAATTTTCTTCAAAAGCCCTCTGCGGTTAAATTTTATTTTTGTATTCCTCAGAAGTTGTAATCACCTTCTGATACTCAAATTAAAAATTAAAAAATTTTAAATTTTAACAAAATTTAACCAGGCTCCTAACCCATTTTAACATAAAAGTCAAAGATTAAAATTGGGATGGAAAAAGGCATTTAAATAGTAAGCAAAATAAACATCTAGACATTTCAGAAGTTGTGTATTTTGAACATAGTCCTCATTTGATTGCATTTGGCTTAACATATCTATAATCTTTGTCTTAGGTTAGGACTTGATGTAAAAATCTCTTGATGTATATTAAGACTCTCAAGCACTAAACCTGGGAATAATTTTTAATTTTGTATCTCTTTTTAGACTCCTTCAGTAAACTTTTACCAGTTTTTTCCCCTTTTCAGACTGTCCTCTTCCTCTGCTGCAAAAGCGGACCAAGTATCAAATCTGCTCAATGTCTGTGTTACCTATTGTAGTAGTTCTAATTACAGGTGTACCAAAGAATTCTTGAGGATGTTTCAGTCTCCAGAGACGTAGCTGACGAATCTGTATTTTTACCAGTTTTCTTAGCTGGTCCTTATGTAGGCAGCCCAGGAAATCAGTGGCCTGTAGAAGGAGTTCTAACTCTTATTATGTTTACAGTCTGATCCCAAGTACCCTTATCTTCTTTCCTCCTTAAATACCTCCCCTTCTTTCAGTTTTAGGCTATATCCACATTGAGCTTAATTCCCCAAATACATTATACATTTAATTTGCTGTGCTTATGTATATTTCCTTCACTTTTCACTCCACACACCAACTAGGGTTAGTCACAGCATCTTTATTCCCAGTGTACTTCAATTATATCTTGGCTGGATATTTATTTGTTCACATATCTCACTAGCTTGACTGCTGAGGGTTAAGATTAGCTTTGTATTCACTATGCTAGCAGTAGTGTCTAATGGATGTTAGGTAGTGCTCAATAAATGTTTTTGGTCATCCAGCATGTAATTTAAGGTCTGTATGAAAAGTTAAAGGTCTATGTGAAAAAGAGTTGATGCATTAAATTCTTTGTTTTAGAAAATACCAGAGGAATTTAATGTATTTAATTTAATACAAGAAATGAGAACACAAAGGCATTCTGCGGTGCAAACTAAGGTATAGTTTTTTTGTTTCATTTTATAAACTGTAGTTTTATAAATGCCTTCTTGTGTTTTTTTTTTTTTTCCAAATGTCTTTTCCTTTGTTTATTATTCCTTGTTTATCATGTCATCTCCCTAATAGGAGCAGTATGAGCTTGTTCATAGAGCTATAGCCCAGCTGTTTGAAAAACAGCTACAACTATATGAAATTCATGGAGCTCAGAAACTTGCTGATGGAGTGGTAGGTATTCTCGGTCTATTAATTTTAGAAAACTTTTCTTTCTTTTTTGTTTTTTAAGATTTTATTTTTTTAGAGTAATTTCTACAGCCAACATGGAACTCAAACTTAACCCCAAGATCAAGAGTCCCATACTCTATCAACTGAGACAGCCAGGCACCCTGAAAACTTTTACGTTTTACCGAGATTTAATATTTAGCTTTTTAACTGTCATTTGTGTTTTATCTAACAGGAGAATAGCCATGACAGTTATTTTTGTTTAACCTCAATTTTGTTAACCCCTTTCCTTCTTCCTGTTTGAATATCTCTATTGTCATGGATATTTAATGACTAGTACAAGTTAAATAATATTCAGATAGGTCTTACGTCAGAAATCATTACTGTTTCAAGTATAAATTGCTTTTAAGAAAATTAACTGCACTGTTCCATCTTTTCTTCTATCCCTCAAGTAAGTAATTTTAAGTTGATTCTACATGAATTAAATTTTGTTCTTGATCATGATGATATAAAGTTTTGTAGTTAATTTTGTACAGGCTTTTTAATTAGAATTATAGTGCTACAATGAAGTCCCTTTTTGGCATGTGATTAGTTCAATGTCATTTTAGCCTTAAAAGATCTTATTGGACATTTACACTTTTGACCTGACAAATACTTTATTCTCATAGAGTTCTCATTTCTGTCTCTGTTTTGTAACTAGTTCTTTTATTTGCTGTCTTTATGTAATCATCTTGTCCTTGAAGAAATTGGGCTATTTTTTTGGTAAAATTTCTTTACATTTTTATCCCTGAAACTAAGATAGGCATCACATGATAAATCAACTTAGCCTTAATAATTAAAGTAAAATGAAGAAATAAGTTGTAAAATGTATAACCTTTTCCCCCCTTCCTAACTTCACATTGTTTTTGGCATTTTTCCAGACTATTTGAAATTTTTTGGTTTTGTAAGTGGTAACAATTTCTTGTTACCCAATGCTGATCTCAGTATTTTAAAATAATCTAATATTGACCCATGAGTTTAGCGTTAGCTAAGTAGCTGTAGTAGTAGTTCCTTTAGTAGCCAAGTGATTATTGCTGATTTTTAAGATTAATACATGCGACCTCTTTTTTATTTCCTATATTAACATAGGCCTTACATGTTGCTATCTCTTTTTCCCTGTAGTTTATTTCTTTTAAAGGTTTATTTCTTTATGAGAGAGAGAGAACATGAGCAGGGGCAGAGGGAGAAGCAGGCTCCTTGCTGAACAGGAAGCCTGATGGGGGACCCCGAGCTCATGACCAGAGCTGAAGGCAGACATTTAATCAATTGAGCCACCCAGGCACCTGTCTTTTTCCCTTTAGTTTAATTAAAACCTGTTATAATCTGTGCTGAATGTAGCCAAATATCCTATAATATAGGATAGAATGCTTTATATATTATTTGTATAATGTTATTTAAATTGACATTCAGTTGATGCTTCAGAAAGCTAAATAGTTTTTTTTCTTTAATCCTTTAAGCAAATATTTGTTGTTTTTAAAAATGCAAGACTAGTTTCAAAATTAAAGCTTCTATACTTCAGAAATGTAGATATTTTAGACTACCATTTCCTTGGTATATACAAGTGAAAAATACTCTAACCATTATATTTTTCAAATGTATAGAAAATTTTTATTTTATTTTTTATTGAGGTATAATTAACATATATTATATTGGTTTCAGGTACAGCATAGTGATTTGATATTTGTGTATGTTGTGAAATGATCATCACAGTCTAGTTAACATCCATTACCACAAATTGGTACAATTTTTTCTTCTTATTATGAGAACTTTCAGGATTTACTCTCTTAATGAACTTTGAAATATGTACTACAGTATTATTAGGTAGTAAAATGCTGCACATTTTATCCCATGACTTTTTAATTTTATAACTGGACATTTGCATTGTTTGACCCCCTTTACCCATTTCAATCACCTCCCACCCCCCATCTTTGGCAAGCACCAATCTGTTCTTTATATCCATGATTTAGTTTTTTGTTTATTTGTTTTTAGATTCCACATATGATTGAGATCATATGGTATTTGTCTTTCTCTTTCTGACTTGTTTCACTTAGTATAATGCCTTCAACGTCCATCCATGTTGTTGCAAATGGGAAGATTTCCTTTGTGTGTATATGTCACATTTTGCTTATCAGTTCTTTCATCAATGGACATTTGGGTGGCTTTCATGTCTTGGCTCTTGTAAATAAGGTTGCAGTGAACATGGTGGTGCATATATCTTTTTGAGTTTGTGTTTTCACTTCCTTTGGATAAATACCCAGAAATGGGATTCTTGGATCGTATGGTAGTGTTTTGTCTTGTTTTGTTTTGTTTTGAATTTTTTGAGGAACCTCCACATTGTTTCCATATTGCTGCACTTAGTTTACATTCCCACCAACAGTGCATGATGGTTTCCTTTTCTCCACATCTTCTCTAACACATTATTTTTTGTCTTTTTTTTTTTTCAGGCAAACTAGATTTTATTTTTTTTAATTTTTTTATAAATTTATTTTTATTGGTGTTCAATTTGCCAACATATAGAATAACACCCAGTGCTCATCCCATCAAGTGCTGAGAAGCAGACTTCCCACTGAGTAGGGATCCCGATGTGGGGCTCAATCCCAGGACTCTGGGATCATGACCTGAGCTGAAGGCAAATGCCTAACCAACTGAGCCATCCAGGAGCCCCAACAACCTAAGATTCTTATAACTGTAATGACTCTAGAAACATCAATGTTAATATTACTGGTCCTTGAGACCAGCAAGAACAAAGATATGCCTAGATGGGCTCTCTGCCTTTTGGAGGCTTATTTGGCTAGGGAGTGATATAAGGGCTATATATGCTAATAGAGCAGGGCACTCCATGGTGATAAAGGGTAGGGCAAAGAATGATTAAAATGAGATCTGGAACCTGTTTAAAAGTACAAGATAGCAATAGGAATCCCAGAAAAGATTGGGAAAATTAAAAGATATAAGCCTTATTTTATTGGCTTTTTTTCTTCCCTGTACATGTTAAGATTCTGCTGGTAGTAATGCCTGAAATAAAGCTGTATCTTCTTTTATCTTTATTTTCTTGGGAAATCTGTTTCTTTACAGTAGCATTTGAAATGTGTTGAAATGCCATGTGCACAATTGAATGTTCAGTAACTGGAAATAGACTGGGTTTAAGTTGATTTATTTATTTATTTTTAGTAATCTCTACACCCAGTGGGCCTCAAACTCATGACTCTGAGATCAAGAGTCACATGTTCTTTTGACTGAGCCAGCCAGGTGCCCTAGACTTTTTTTTTATATTAAGCTCTCTCATTGGCCCTTTCAGCCTAAAATATAGAGAATATAAAACCCATTTTGTTATTTGGGACAATTGGCATTATTTTAAAAATTCAAAAGCCTAGAAACAGTTTATGTGAAACATGAAAAATTATTTTTCTTCTAACTTTAATGAAACATTTTTCCCTCCTCAGCAGAATGAAATTAACACTGAAAATATGGTCAGCTCCATAGATCCTGATAAACAAGATTCTCCTCCTCCAAAACCACCAAGGACCCGCAGGTATTGTACGTCACAGTTTCTTTGAAAGGTTATTTTTATTTTACTCACTGTTAATTAAAACAAAACCTGAATATTTCCAAGTTATTTTTGTAACTTTTATCATTCTTTTGTTTAGGGAATAGCATGCGAATGCAACTAATTTGTTACTGGTATACTAAGAATTCTGTTTCACTTATGGTAAAATCTCAGTAATATACTGTACCAGAATAGTGAATGTAACTGAACTGACAATAGCTCATATTTTGGTATGTGGTACAATTAAAATTTTAAATATTCTAAAGATTCAATTTTTGCATAATGACTAAAGTAATATTTGATTGTCAAAAATTGTATGCACATTGAAGAAATTAATAACATTACTAGCAAAAATGAGTTTCAGCACTTTATTACTTTTATATCAAGCTCATTTATAATAAAGTCAAGATATATTCTTGTGCTCCTTTCTTAATTTCTTTTTTCTCTTAGGGTAGCTGCTAGGTCAGTTATATGGTGGTATAGAAAGAATATAGATACAATCAGAAAGTTTCAGTTTCAAGTTTTTTTCAGCCATTTAGCTGAAGGGCTAAATGCTTTGAGGTTGTGATTAAGTCACTTCACTTATTTGACGGTTGGTTTTGGGTTTTTTGTTTACGTATTGTTCTATGGATGAAATGAAATAAACTATGTGAAAATACTGCATATAGGACTTGGCACATGTTAGATTTCCATTACATGTTAATTTTTCCATTAGAATGTGGAATTAAAATGGTGTTAATTGAATTATTTTTAAAAGGAGGCACAGTAGAACATCTGTAATAACTATTAGAATGATTTACACAGGGTCTTGTCTTGAGCAAAAATCTGCCCAAAGGGATTGATTGGCCTTACATCAAAATAGGTCTTATTTTATATATGATTCACCAATTATTTTTTTCCCTTAAACGTGTGATAGAAATTGTCTAAAGTTGAATGGGGTTCAGCCTTCTCCTTGAGATGCTATACCTTAATGAGATTATTCCTCTTTGTAAAAGAAAAGCCTCCAATTCTCTTTGATAACTAAGGCAAGATATGATAGCTACTATAGTCTCTGGAATACTTTTGTGTGCTTCTCTAAGAAACCCAAAGATGGGTTTGCGTGTCAGCATTTAAATGCTCGGGATGTTAACTATGCACTAACAAAACTTCCCAGAAGTTGTTTCTTGTTTGATTTACACTTTGGTATCTATTCTGAAATTGGGATTTTAGCCTTCTATGGAAGCTATCCAGTTAAAATCTTTAAGGTTTTAGTTCTCTAACTTCTTTGTTCCACATATGAGTTTGTGGGACTCTAAAAGAAACTGTACTGGCTATAAATATAAAGGTGATAAATCAAGAAATATTTTTGCTACCCTAATATCTTTTAATCTGGTTTTTGAGATTGAGCCAGTGTAGAGGTTCTCAGAGTGTACATTGATGTTTGTGTTGTACATGGTCATGTATTTCCAACAACAAATAGTGGTAGTATCTACCTAATTTTGAAGAGAAAAAAATGAATAGAATGTTCTGAATTTTAAGTCTTTCTCATCTGCCTTTTTGAAAATTTGAATCTTCTTATTCTTTAATAAACAAAAAGATAATAAAGTAGCAAATGAATATTAACAGAAAAATGTTCATTCAGTTTAAGACAGGATTTTATTTAGGGATATGTGCTCAAATTTTTATGTTTCTGTGATTTTATATTACATTCTGAGGTCATCTTTTTTATCATGCAATAGAGTTAAATGGCAGAATTTCATTACGTTCCACAAAGCATACTCTGTGAGTTCTGGTTGAGATGAGTTTTAGAACTACTGTAAATTAACTAAAAATAAAATCATGACAGCCCTGTGATTGATAAAAAAGTAAAAATGGTACACATTGTTTTTCAGTATGGCTTTGGTAAGCAAATACATGAATTGGTTGTTTTCAGTACATGTTTTTGGAGAAAGATCTAGAGATTGTATTAGATTTAATCAGTCATATAATTCTGGTTTATACAATACTCTTATTGCAGATTTTGAATAGCAGATTTCATTTTCCATTTTCATTACATGTTTTGTTGAACTAATACAGTTCTTGATGTTTTTTCACTAACACCAGCACTCTGGAAGTATACCTTGTTAGGTTCTATAAATTGTCAACAAATTTACTGCAGAGATACAAATGGGTATGTGCTATAGTAATACTAGAGACAGTGACAGTATACTGGATATTTTTACCTAACGCCTCTCAATTCAGACAGTTTTAAGTAGGAATGGTATTGGAAGGAAGATGGAATGTACTTCTTTTTTTTTTTTTTTAAGATTTTATTTATTCATGAGACACACACACACACACACACACACACACAGAGGCAGAGACATAGGCAGAGGGAGAAGCAGGCTCCATGCAGGGGAGCCTGATGTGGGACTCTATCCTGGGACTCCAGGATCACGCCCTGGGCCGAAGGCAGGCGCCAAACTGCTGAGCCACCCAGGGATCCCCGGAATGTAGTTCTGTTTCAGACATTTTGATATGTAGGCTGGAGGTAAAGACTTATTGAGGGTTTGGTATATAGAAGACTTGGGCAGGAATAAAGTCTTTCAGATTCTGGACATTTAACAAAGTTCTAAGGAGGGAACCCTGATAAGCACCATAATTTGTGAGGAACAGACCAAAAAAGAAAGCTGTAAAAAAAGAAAACCACCAAGGGATAAAGTAAAACCAGGAAACCATAGCATTCTATAAGCCATAAAGGTGTTTCATATCTGGCAGAAATACAGGAATATCAACTTCTTTAAAGGTTCCCTGGGAGAATGAACTGGACTTGCAGACATCGATGGCTCATAGCATATCCTGAATAGATGAGGGTATTTGTGGGGTCAAAACAAGGAGTTAAGATCTGCTCACTTGGAGGCTTTTGAAGTTACCTCATTTGGGGAGTTCTCATCTAGCAAAGAATCTGGTAGGATTTTGGTGACCAAGGACTCTAGAAAAATGGCAAGTAGAAAATGAGGTGATGGGAGAAATCCATATCTCACACGACAGTTATTATTCTACTCCACTGTTTTTATGTTTATAAAAGAAATCTTGGTTCTTTTTTGAAATGTTATTTTCCTTTTGTTGATTTTTAAAAAATCAATTATATTAAACCCAAATATATTGCTTTAAAGTGGTTAATTTTTAAGAAAGGAGCAAAGTGATAGTGTAACAGTAGGAAATGGTCCTATACCAGCCAAATAAGAAGAGAAATGATTAGAAAAGTTGCCTTTCAGAATATTAAATCCCTGGAAATAACCTTATATAGAAAGTAGAACCTTAGGTAGAAATATACTCATTTGTATTATTGAAAAAAAGTGTTCTTGGTTGGAAAAGTTAAATGTAATTTAGTTTTATCAATGATATATAAAATACCATTTATTTTCAGATTTCACGTAATTTTCATCAGAATACTAAAGGAATCTTTTCTGAACTTGACAATACAATGTGAAAGTTCATTTGGATGAGTAAAGAGACAGAAATATCAAAACTTGGGATGAAAATAGTGATAAGTGAGGATATTTATTCATAGAGATGCAGAGAGAGAGAGAGGCAGAGACACAGGCAGAGGGAGAAGCAGGCTCCATGCAGAGAGCCTGACGTGGGACTCAATCATGGGACTCCAGGATCATGCCCTGGGCTGCAGGTGGCGTTAAACCGCTGCGCCACCGGGGCTGCCCAGACCAACTCTTTTAAAACTATAATATTTAAAATAGTTTATTAGTGATAATAAAATAGTCTGTCAGTGGTATAAGCTTTTAGGTTCTTTCTGATTCTTGTTCTACAATCTCATCATGGAACTTTAAAATCCATTTTCATGTAATTTTTTTAATCCATTACGTTGGCAATTTTCTTTTTTATTTATTTAACTTCATTGCCAGTTAATGGAGTTGAATAAACAGCTAGGGAATAGATCCTGTTAGGAATTAATACATACCAAATAGGGAGAGAAAGAAAAGGGTTATTTATTTATTAAGTCAGAATATAATGTTAGTAACCATCTGAAGAAGAATATATTTAGATCCTTATATCAAATATCAAAGCAAGCTTCAGATAATTAAGAAAGTCAAATTATTAAAACAAAATATAATATTTGGCAAACTTTTATAGGAGGGGGATATCCTAGAAGGGATAAAGGAAATTACAAAGGACAAAATTGATCTATGTGACTAATTAAAACTTTTAAGTTCTAATTGAATTATTCCTAATTGGCACCCTTTAAGATAAATAAGGGAAGATTTTGGCAAAATACAATTTTGGCAAAATGCAAAGTTATGCATCCTTACTGTAATTCTCTGATTCTTGTGTTGGTTTCTTTTTACTGTTAGAAATACTTTTGATCCCTGGCATAATTTTAAAAGTTATTGATAAACAGTCACAATATTTAATAAAACCAAGAAATAAAGGATAAACATAAGTAGAACATTGTTCTTAACTCCAAAGTTTAAGCAATATAGGATATACTACTGTTTTGGTTTAAAAAAAGTAATCATTTGCATTGTTTTAACATCTACTATGTATGTTTTCTCATCTTTTTTGTTGTCTATTCTATAGATAGTGATATGTCAAAGTGATAAGTGATGTCACAAACTCATTGATTTAAACCGTGATTTTGATTACAGGGATATTAACATAGCTGCTTTCCAGAAGAATTGACCTGCATAGGCTAGCAAAGTTCAGCTGAGAACACAAATCTCTTATCTTCCAGTCCAGTAATGCTTTTTGTCATTATATGCTATTACCTCCCTAGAAAAAAGTAGAATAGTAAAGGTTTTTGTGTTTTAAGTGTTAGGTTCTAATTTTTTGGTTTCCATTTCCTTCATTTCCATACTCTTTCCACCCCATATGCAATTTAGCCTAAATTATTGTAAGAAAAGTAATTTTTGGTTTTTAAATAAAACATCAATTTGAAAAAAAATTATAGTCACTTGTTTTAAGACTTGATCAAAGAAATGTAAAATTTTTTATTATAAAGTTCATGTCTTTGTGTTGAAATGATGGGCCTTCAGAGTATAGCTTCAATCTACTTTTATAGCCTTATTTTTCACTATTTCTCCGAACTGTTGTATTCATTGTTCTGTCTTCTTCTGACACTGGTACAACGCTTATTACTATGTGGTAGGTCCTGAATATTTTGCTTTATTTTTAAGAAGGGAAAAATAAGCCTTCTTCCAAAGAGATCAGATTAAAACCAATACTTGCAGTAAGAATTACCCAAGTCATATGTCTATCAGTGGAATTTTTTTTACATCAGAATAGTAAAAAAAAAAAGGAGTATTAGACATTATAGTGGAAAATCTGTATGTAGTGTGTGTGTATGTATGTATATATATGTATATATATATATGCTTTTTTCAAATATATGCTTTGACTTTCTTTATATATATAAATATATATATAGCACATACCATATGTAACGCATACATATATATGTGCTTTTTTCAAGTATATATATATATACACTTTGACTTTCTCTAATATATATATATATGTATGTATGTATGTATTTGTGTGTGTGCATTGGGCTCCCTGCCTGGTGGGGAATCTATTTCTCCCTCCCCCCTGCTCATAATCTCTCTCTCAAATACTTGGTAAAATCTTAAAAAAAAATTAAGTTAAATAAATTAAAAAGAAAATTGCCAACATAATGGATAAAAAAAATTATATCACAATGGATTTTGAAAGTTCCATGATGAGATTTTAGGACATCAAGAATCAGAAAGAACCTAAAAGCTCTAAGAAAGAGAGAAAAAAAAAACAGTTCCCATTTAAAGGAGCAGGAATCAGATTATAAAATTGTGAAGGAGGGGTGCGTGCATGGCTGGCTCAGTTGGAAGAGCATGTGACTTCTTGATCTCAGGGTCATGAGTTTGATCAGCCCCACGTTGGATATAGAGATTACCCCCCATCCAAAAAAAAAAAAAGAAAACCACTTAAAATTATGAAGGAAAATTATTTTTCATCTAGAATTCTTATCTTTTCAAAAAATCGGTAACTTGAAAATATAATATTCAAATATACAAAAGCCTCAAGAAATTTGCCTCCTATATACAGATTTTTTTTTTTTTTTTTAAGAATTTGTTTTTTTGGGCAGCCCCAGTGGCTCAGCGGTTTAGCACCACCTTCGGCCCAGGGTGTGATCCTGGAGACCTGGGATGGAGTCCCACGTCGGGCTCCCTGCAGGGAGCCTGCTTCTCCCTTTGCCTGGGTCTCTGCCTCTCTCTCTTTCTCTCTCTCTCTGTGTCTCTTGTGAATAAATAAATAAAATCTTTTTTGTTTTTTTATTTGAGAGAGAAAGTGGTAAAAGATCAGCGGTGGGGAGGGGCAGAAGGAGAGGGATAAGCATACTCCTCACTGAGCCGAGGGCCTGATGTGGGGCTCGATTGGAGGGCCCTGGGATCATGACTGTGCCAAAGGCAGATGCTTAACTGACTGAGCCACCCAGGCGCCCCTGTCTCCTGTATAGTTCTTGAGAAGCAACAGAAGAATATAATTAGGGAAAGTTAAGATGGGACCTAGAAAACTGGAGAGTCTGACACAGGAGAGAATGTTAGTTCTGTGGTGGCCTAGGTAGTCACTGGTACATACTGGAGTAGGAAGCCCAAGAATCTAAGAGGGACACCTGTGGTATTGATGATTATCTAGTCTGCTTGATTAACCAATTGAGAGGAAGTACACAAATCTATATGAACGTTTGAAGAAAAGACGCCTGGGTGGCTAAGTAGTGGAGCATCTGCCTTCGGCTCAGGGCATGATCCTGGGGCCCAGGATCGAGTCCCATAATGGGCTCCTTGTGGGGAGCCTGCTTCTCCCTCTGCCTAGGTCTCTGCTTCTGTGTGTCTCTCATGAATGAATGAATGGATGGATGAATGAATGAATGAATAGAATCTTTTTTTTTAAAAAAAGAAAGTCTGAAGAAGGGCAGAGTTACTGATGATATAGAGAACTAAGCCATCTGAAACCCAAGGCAATTTTAGAGAAAAACAAGAAGTTGTATGAGAAAATATGGGAAATCATGTTGTCTTGGGTGAGAATAATATCTATAGTTATAAGATTGAACTAGCTAAGTGTTACAATATAACAGTATTGAGAAGACAAAAGATACATAGTAGGAAGACAATGGAGAACCTTGAAGTAGATCAAGAAATAACAATTTGTGCATTTTGAAATATTTTAAATAATGGAGGTGAATCTTAGAAGCAGCTATTTAAGAAGGTTAAAAGTTGATGTCCCTGGAAAGCTGAAGGGCTGTAAACAGTGTACATGTATTGCCTTATTAAACATTAAATTTTGACAGTTTACAATTCTTTATTCATAAAAGGATGAACATTCTCATGATGCCCTTTTCTTAATGTTTTTCAGTTGCCTTGTAGAAGGGGATGCCAAGGAAGAAATACTTCAGCCACCGGAACCTCATCCAGTACCACCCATCTTGACACCTTCTCCCCCTTCAGCTTTTCCAACAGTCACAACTGTGTGGCAGGACAATGACAGATACCATCCAAAGCCAGTGTTGCACATGGTTTCATCAGAACAACATTCAACAGACCTCAACAGAAACTACAACAAGTCAGCAGAACTTCCGGGGAAAAATGAATCAACTATTGAACAGATGGATAAAAAACTGGAGCGAAATTTAAGTTTTGAGATTAAGAAAGTCCCCCTCCAAGAGGGACCAAAAAGTTTTGATGGGAACACACTTTTGAATAGGGGACATGCCATTAAAATTAAATCGACTCCACCTTGTATAAGTGATAAAATCTCTAAGTTACAGGAATTGAGTTCAGGGGATCTAAAAGTTGATGATGTTTCTCAGAATTCTTGTGTAGACTGCAGTGCAACACAGTCAAATAAAATTCCACTTACTCCACCGGAAGAATCACAGAAGAATTCAGGCACACCTCCACGGCCAGACCGCTTGCCTCTTGATGAGAAAGGACATGTAACATGGTCATTTCATGGACCTGAAAATACCCTCCCCAGGCCTGATTCATCTGAAGGCAAACCTTCAGATATCCCATGTCAAGCAATGAAAACTGTGAGTGTAACACCAAGCCCCACAACACCAGTTGAAACCCATGATCTTGCAGATCATCATAACAGTTCGCCTCTATTCAGAGCACCCCTCAGTTTTACTAATCCTCTTCACTCTGATGATTCGGACTCAGATGAAAGGAACTCTGATGGTGCTGTGACCAAGAATAAAACTAATATTTCAACAGCAAGTGCCACAGTTTCTGGTGCCACTAGTACTGAAAGCATTTCTACAAGGAAAGTATTGCCAATGTCCATTGCTAGACATGATATAGCAGGAACAATACATTCAGGTGCTGAAAAAGGTAATAACAACAGTATCTAACACTTGAATATTTTTACTGTGTGCCAGTTACTGTGTTAAGCATTCTTCTATATTAATTATGTTTTATTCCATATTTTGCTCTAGTACCTACAGCAAAATTTCATTTTTTAAAAGTCAGCTTCTATTTGTTACCTTAATTTGGTTATTAATTGCATTGCTAGGTTTTGTGTTTCCCAAGTATTTCAGTTGTAACTGAAAATTTTTGTGCTTTAATTTTTTTCCTCCTGTGCTACAGTTTTTAGTACTTTATGTAGGTCAAAAGATTTAACTGACTGAAAATCAGAAATAATTTAGGGAAGATAGAATTGCTTAAAGTAACAATTTAATTTTATCTATGTTTATCACAGACTTTAGTTCATCATCTTTTTTATGTTTTAACTACAGAATACCTTTAAAAAAATTCCCTTCACAAAATTCTTGCAAATGAGGCTACTTTTAGCTCTTGAGAGTAACCAAAAAGCAAAATTCCAACTACTCAGCAGAATATGGGAAATTTAATTCAGTCAGTAGTGAACAGGGTATATCTATCCTCCTTATGTAAGTCATTGATACTATTAATTAATGACTCTCTTTTTAAAACTTTTCAAGTAATATGTGCACTTGGTTCCCAAGTTGAATTATTTGTTGTTGGAACTCATCTTTGATCTACTGAGATAATTCTGGCTGCCTTCTTAAATAGGCCATAAGTTGAGAGCAAATGTAATAAATGTGAAATCAGTTACTGGTAGATTGATTATCAGTGGTCATTTACTTGTCATTGAACTTTGGTCATCACCTACATAGGCTGGTATTTACAAAGTGCAGGCAGTGTAAGTACCGTGAACTTGAAAGATAACTTTCTTTTTCTATTTCTGACCTAATGAGTACTATCTGTACTGTGATGCCTTTATTCTCCCCAACTCACACATACTGTGTTTTTTAATCTTGAGAATGTATTTGATAGAGTAGGTGAGAATCCAAGGTCGTTTCTTAAATTTACAGAATTTTCTGTAGTCTTGATTGTTTTGTGTGTGTGTGTGTGTGTGTGTGTGTGTGTTTAATTCAAGAGAGAGAGAGAGGAGGGGGTAAGGGAAAAGCCAAGGGAGAGGGAGAAGCAAACCACCCTGAGCACAGAGCCCAGTGGAAGCTCAATCTCAGGACCCAAGCTAAAATCAAGAGTCAGACACTTAACTGACTGAGCCACCCAGGCAACCGTCTTTTGGATCGTCGTACGATAATGGTTACCACAATAAATACTACTTTACCAGTTTGCTATAATTTAAGTTTGTTAATATCTTTTTTCTTCTTCCACTTCAGAATTTGGAAAATAATAGCCAGGTTGTAACTAACACAAGGAAATGTGCTGACAAACTTTCATTTTGGGCTTTTGTAGGATATCAGGCATGCATCTTGTACCTGGGAAATTTATTTCTCTAAACCATTAGTAGAAATAGAATTTGGTGTGAGGGCAGGAAGGATACATGAAAGTTACTGCTACGGGACTAATCTTCTGGTGGTGACAGTATTTCTTTAAAATACAAAATTCTATGTAAGGATAGTTGAAGTCTTCCTGCTGTAAACCAGCTCACTTCTGTTCTCTCCATTTTATTTGTATGTCAAAGCAAAGATAGCTGTAAATGTGATTTCTGGTTTCTTTTTGCCCTATTCTAACTATGCTAAATGAGTTTGGTATTAACTGAAAAAATTTTCCTGTTTAAGTGCTCTGTGCTGCAACGTGATTACAAGCAATTCTATTTTAATGTTTATTTACTTTGTTAGATGAACCACTGGCATAAGAATTAGGTTTTTGTTTGCTCGTTTTAAAACTTGTTATGGAGTTAAACAGAATAATTTTGTTTTGATACTTAAAACAACCTTTGCATTAAGTTAACTTCCTGGCTCTGAATTCCGATTTTAATATTGACTCAGGCCTCCGGATAGATTTCTCAAACATGACTACACTGAGTCCCCATTCAGTGTATGATTTGCAAAAGCCTGTGTAAAATGTCCAGTCTTTGATTGGATAACCTCTAAAAACAGAAGTTTATAACATAGGAAAGGCAATCTAGAGTTCCAAGGAAAACCAGAGCTGAGAAGCAAGAGCCACAGTTAGAAAATAAAAGTCTTTAAGAATAAAGACTGTCATGGGAAAAAGAAGTATAGAGTGTCTGAAAGATACCTGATATTTAATATAAACTAAGCAGGACTGTCCTTCCTGATCGAACTGGCACCACAATACAAGATTATGCATCCCTTCCTTCCAACAGCCGCCTCTTCAGTTGTGAGCTGTTATAACATAAGAGCAAGGGGAAGAATGGTGATGGCTCTGGTTATTACCACTGGATAAGGTGGATTGTTCTTCAGTGGTTTAACTTCATATGCAAGAGAGAGTTCCAGTACTAGTGATAGACACATAAAGTCATGGACTGGAATTCTTTTCTCAGCAGGACCCAGAGGCTATATTTTCTTGGGTCTTTAGCTAAATAATGTAGGAAGGACATGAGTAGTCATACCTGGCTTATGCTAGTTGAAAACTGAAAAGGCTTTATTGATTTTCAGTCTCTTTAATGCACAGCCTATCAGATAATGGTTAAATAGCAAAGTATCATGGCAAGACTGTTCGTTTTTTTAAAGAGAACAATTGTCAGGGCCCAGACAAAATAATATAGGATTCGTATGTTTCCCTTTCTTCACCCCATCCTCCCTAACTTTAGAGTCCATACAAGGAATTATATCCTCATATAGTCTTTACCTCCAGTGACACCTCAAAAGATTTAATACACCTTTAATAATTGGTAATATGCTAACTGATGAGGCTCACTTAGGGCATTATCTTTTCAAGAGTGAATCTTTTTTTATAGGTGAAAAGCTTTAATATGGGCTCAGTATTCTCAGTGTGGGTCTTGGCACTGTTCAGAAGATTTTAGGCATTAAATAAATGAACATTCAAAAAAATTTAATAGTTTATGCATATTAGAAAAATAACACTTCAAATTTGTTATTTTAGTCATTACTGTTTAAAATATGACCCCCCAAATAAATAAAATGTGGCCAAAGGATATAGTTAATTTAAAAATGAATGGGATTTAAAAAGTAAAATCAGGACAGATGATGGTATGTAGTATGGCAGAATTCAGGAGCGGAGTTAAGCAATTGAATCCAGCTTGGTAAAATACTGGCTTTTGTCAATGACCAAACCTTTCCTTTGTGGACTCCAAGCGTCAGCCTAATGGAGAGGTCCCTCGCTTTCTACTGAGGATTGTATTCAGATTCAGAGGGCAGAGTGAATAATGTCTGCAAGGTGTCAGGAAAGTCAGGAAGAGAGTCATTTTCTCTGTGCAGCGGTGATGGAGTTCATTCCACTTTGCTCATTAAGCTTCAATAATTCTTGATAACGAGTCAAGTAGTAAAGATTTGTTTGTTTTTGCATTTTTAAAAACTGGGTCTCTTAGATTAGGAATTGATTTTTACAATGTCAGTAAAATTTTATTTTGTTTAGATAACAAATTCATTCTTTAATGAGTTGATATTCTTTAACAAGTTCATAATTTGTCTGAATTTTATGTATTTAATATAGATGTTGACGTTAGTGAAGATTCACCTCCTCCCCTACCTGAAAGAACTCCTGAATCTTTTGTATTAGCAAGTGAACATAGTGAGTGTCTCTTCTGCTTTTACATTCTTCATACTATAATAATAAAATTCCAAAAAACATGGCTGATTTTAGTCTATATGCTATTGAATTGCAAATTTAAATTTAAATGCATAATTAAGTTAAGTTTAAAAAGAGGTTTGAATTGATACTGACAAATGTTTTTAATTCCTTGTATGAAAAATACTTTTATTTTTTTGAAAAATACTTTAAAGTGGTATTTTTTATTTGCTAAGATTGCTAAAAATGGCAGTTCAGTTATAATTGTTTTCGCAAGTTGGTATCTTTTCATTCACTAAAAATAGCAATATATATGAAAAGGCATAGTTTCACTGGGTGCCAGTTTAGGCAAATAAATATTTAACTTGGGTTGTAGGTGGGCATCAATTCAGTTGGTGTTAATTGAGGGAGATTTTAGGCCACATGAGTATCTGTGAGAACTGGGAAAAAGTGATTATATTCCAAAGCCTTGATAATATATTTCTCCTCTGTCTCTTCTTAAAAGAGTACAGAAACAGCTTTGTTAGATTTAGTGTCTTAGGCTCGCTCCGTGGGGTCCCTCCCCACTCAGTCTTATCTGAGTTACATTTTACCAATATTATATTTTAACAGATTTTAAGAATGTTAAAAACAGTGAAGCCATATACTTCAGTACTACTAAATGAATATATCTAAGTCTGTCACAGATATAGATTACAGTGAGCTTATAATGATGTAATAAACTGATAACTGAATTCTTGAAATTTTTAAGGAATGAAATTTAAAGGGATTTTCTTGACTTAATAAATAAGAGAATATTTTATAGAAGTGATAGTTTCTAAAAAATCTCTAGGGTCTGTTTTTGTATCTCACTGTAATGCAAGAAATGCAAGAATTAAGAATATTAATTGTAAGATTTCATTTTTCTCAGATATACCTGTAAGATCTGAATGGAGTGAACTTCAAAGTCAGGAACATTCTGAACAAAAAATACCTGAAGTGAGTCCTTTTGGGATGGGAACGGCTGTAACTCAGTATTTTTGCTCTTTTGTCAATTTATCTTTGTTACAATAACTGTAACCTTAAGACTGCTAATTATCATTTTTGATCAGCATTTCTGATGCTAAAGATTTCAGATGAAAAGCCTATATGAAATGTGAGACATGAAATTTTTTAAAAGGGCAACATGATATATATATGACTATCACTTCAGGGTGTCATTTTCCTGGACCCTTTTCGAAATTTGTAAATTATGCCACATTTTGAATCATTTTGGAGGTGTGAATAGAACAGAAGCTACATTTTCAGGGTCATAATACTGTCTTAGATTGCAACACTAACTACATAGTCCCATCCTTCGGTTTGTCTGGTCATAAGAGGTTTCCTCTCACAGTCAGGAAATGTTTGGTAGCTAAATATATTAGTCATGGGAAATACCATTTTTCATCGACATTATTATTTTTCATATTTCCCCCATATCTTAGTGTCCCCCAAATTAAGGGCACATCTTACAATTGATCAAGAAACATAATATACTTTCCTTGGCACATAAAATAGTGGTAACCTATACTCATGGTGTTATGTCTTACGATGTCATAATTTGATGAATATGGTAGAGGACTGGCAAAATAGAGTTGTGTGTTTCTTTGTGTAGTAGCTCCTGCGTTTTCAGTTTCCATCCAGAAGGAAAAAGTAGTTTACCTGTCTTTTTATTCCCAGTATAAAATACCATAACATTTAAAAAATTTTAGAGCCTAATTGAAAATATCATTGTTTTCTTTCCCTTTGACACTGAGAATCTTAATAGATCCTGATTTCTTGGGATATATACTCAGATTTTTCTGTTCTTTGTTACAAAAGGGATATATTGTAATAGCTATTAAATATCTTCCTTATAGGGCTTGATAACCCCTGGAAGTGAAAAATGTGGTAAGTAGAGTTTGCTCTAACTTAAAAATGTGGTAAGTTAGATTTTTGTTATAGATTATATTGATTAATTTCCATAAAATAGCATGTCCCATTCTGTATGTGAGAATGTGAAGGGCACTTCTAGAACCTGAACTATGTAGCATAATTCTCCCAACTTACTGTATCAGATACTATTATCTGGATAATATACCCAGATAAATCTGGAAAGTAACAGCATTTACTAAGGGTAGTTACAGGCTAATGGGAAAGAAAATATTTTAAAAATATTTTTGTTTTATTTTCTGCTGTGCATCAAATAAACACTTAGAATCTAGATCAGACAGTGATTTGAATAAATGTCCCAAATTCACCAGATTATTGAATGAGGTCCCTAAAAGTCAGTTGTTTTAAAATTTTCCCTTCTAGGACTTCTGCCTTCGTGAAGGACCAATAAGATTGTGTAGCTCAGCCCAGTTAGAATGCCAAATGAGAAAATTGTTCTGCCACATTTCTTATACCGAAATGGTAGAATACATCAAGTTATTATTAATTCCTGTATATCAGTGACCATGAAAGCAGCTCATCAAACATCCTAGCCAGACTGATGAATTCCCCGAGTTGATCGGCCCTCTGCTCTAGCCCCCCTCCCTGCATCTTTGTTTGACGCGGCTCCATTCCCTCTCATAAATTCTCATTACTCTTTGTCTACTTTTCTGAGGCAACTTAAGGAAAGAAACAGCAGCTTTAGAGTCAAACCCATCTGGTCTGGAATTTCATTTTTACCATATTACTTAATTACTATGTGACTTCGGGCAAGTCACTTAATCTTAGCCTCGGTTTTTTTCTCCATCAAATGGAGGTAATAACAGCACCAACCCTAGAGCACTGCTGTGAGGAGTTAATCAGATCCCATTCGTGGACTATCAGCTCTGTGCTCCGCAAATGACGGGAGGCACTCGGATGGAAGCAGGCCTGTTACTGTTACTGTTTTTATTCTGTTACTTCTGTCACTATTGCTGGATCCATGGGCCCTTTATTTCGTATTGCACGCTAACTCCTTTCCCGTTTCTCTTCTCCAGCCAGTGTAGGCACCGACCTCCATTACTCTTGTCATGCTTGAAATTACCCTCCCATTCTTGCTCCTCCCTCTCATACCATTTTATCCCTTGAAACTCCTGAATACTGCTGAGAACCTCACTCCGTTTCATAGATTGAGCCTACAATTCTGGGTCTTTATCCATAGTTGAGCTCTTAGCTTTGCTTGGTTATCTCATATACTCTAGTTGGTATCCTTTTTGTTTTTCTTGCATTTTCCAAATCTTTAATTTCTTCTGGGCAACCCTCAGGGGTCCCTTCCCTCATCTGGAGCTTTCTACTATGCCTCATTAAACTTTGCTTTGCTGCCCACACCCCCACACCCCTGAATTAAATAAATATAAATACGTACATAAGAAATCTCTAATTTCTTCTGAAATTATCAGTCCTACTGACTTACTCAGTAGGTGACCTTTTACTTCACTGAGAAAATTGAAGCCTTTTCAGTAGATCATCAGTTTTGCCTAGTAGAAGCCAGTCCTGAAACCAGTAGTTTCACCTCCCTGCCTCTCCCCTCAGTCCCCATTGCACTCTGCATCATTTAACTGTAAGACTTACCACATCAGTATAATAATAATGTGCTTGTCGGTCTCTCCTACTAGACTAGGCCTTGGCTTGTTTTTGTTCTGATCTTGAGCTGAACGATTAACTTCTACGTTTTTAAAGAGTTGTTTAGGGGCCTCTGGCTGGCTCATTCTGTAGAGCATGTGACTCTTGATCTCAGAGCCGTGAGTTCAAGCCCCACATTGGGTGTAGAGTTTACTTAAAAAAAAAAAAAAAGGTGTTTAAAAACAACCAAAAAATCAATGAAGAATATGTGACAGAGACTGTATGTGGCTTGTAAAGCCTCAAATATTTATTTTCTAGCCCTTTATAGAAAAAGTTTGCTGACCCCTGTCTAAACTATAAGCATTTTAAGGACAAGGATCATGTATTCTTTGACTTGTATTCCAAGTTTCCATAAACGTTTCTTTAGCAAAATTTCTTTTGTTACTAATCTTATGCATTGGTAATTAAATAAGTAAACTAAAATTTCAGTGATGTAAAACTTTCAAAAAAAAATTAGAAGCCAGTAGTCCATTAACTATGAACTTGATTGTCATTGATTTCCATATAAAGACATTCACTTGCAATTATTGCCTTAGCACACACTGTAACTACTTTAAGGAAACATAAAATGGCAATATTGAGGTTTATTAAGTAAAGTTAAGAGCATAAGGAGAATGCATACATTGCGTGAAGATTTCTAGGTCCCCTCAGGAACACCTAACATGATTTTCCTATGTTCACTACCATTACATTTATATGTATCTGGGCCTCTAAAATTATGATGCCCAAGAGAGAAAACTTGCTCTTTTAACTTAATACAGACATTAAAATGATTAGAGGATTTTACATATGATGCTACACATGATGGTGATTAACAATGGCTTTATTTCGCATTTTAGATCATCCATCAGGAGGTATTCACACAGAAACTTGTACAGAATGTCCAGCCATTTTCAGTAACCAGAAAGATCAGATATCAGAAAGTCCAACAGAGGCCACAGATATTGGTAATTTGTTTGCTCAGTAATTTTAAAGCTTTAATTATGTAGTTAATGCTGGCAAGAATGAGAAAAGGTTATTTGCCATCATTTCAGGCTTTCCTTAAGGCAAAGTTTATCAAACTTTGTGCTGTGATTTATTCAGGTTCTTAAATGAAATACCTAAAGCAAATTAAGAATTTTTAGTAAACTATAATACATCCTGGAATCTGACCAGCTACTATGGTATTGTGATTACAGGTTTTCGTAATCGCTGTGGGAAACCCAAAGGACCAAGAGATCCACCTTCAGAATGGACATGATTCAGGGAGCTAAAAGACACTTTAAATTATACTGGAAAATTCAAGTGCCACCGAAAGCCAGATTTATAGTATTCCATCTTAAAAATGTGGGACTAACAGCAGCGTAGATTGTTACCTTTGTATTTTTTTGCTGGGACCATCTACCTGCCTTATACTACACTTAGGAAAAAGTATTACATATGGTTTATTTTGTAACTTCAAGTATTATTGCCTTAATGTCTCTTAACCCTGTTACACGCTGCTTGTAGACATGTTAATATAGTAATACTTTTATGATAAATTGAGTTTAAGGACTACTCTTTTGCTAATGTTTTATCATGTATGCATTATTTTGTATATGTACAGGGCAAGTAGGTATATAATTTGATAAAGTTGCAGTCATAAAATATTATTAACAGAAGATGTAAGAAATTTCTGCATGGTCTAAATCTTTGTGTACCTTATTTGTAAATTATTTGCCCTGAAGTTTTAGAAAATAGTTTCTGAATTTTAAAATTGCTGGATTCATGCAGCCAGCATTGCAGGTTATCAGAGATCAAAGATTGTAATAATAATACATTTTGTAAATTGTAAGCAAAAAGTTATTTTTATATTATATACTGTCTAATTGTCTATCCTAATTGTCCTTGTTTTCATCTAGTCATGGAGATTCAGTAAGTGCCTTGGAACAATATTGAATTCTCTTAGCTTGTGTGTGTTACTTTAATATTTGAACTCAAGTGGGATTAGAAGACTATCAAAACACATGTATGTTTCAGGATATTTGACCTGCCATTAAAAAAACAAAAACAATTTTACAGTGCCAACCTGTCTTAGTTTTTCATTCCTCATTCCTAGCAAATTAGAGTTAGTATTTGCCTTCCTGCTGGCTCTTTAAGTCCTTACGTTATGAGTGTGAATGAGGCTTCAACTCTTAAAGAATAGAGAGCGCCTCTGCAAAAACACGGCTTCATAATTCTAATACTTGAGTCAGCCCTAGGCAGCCTTCTCAGCTCGCCTACTGAGATCCAGTAAAACACCTAACAAACATCGCTGGCTCGGTCGGAAGAGCAGGTGACTCTTGATACTGAGGTCGTGAGTTCAAAGCCCCACATGGGGTATAAAGATTACTTAAATAAATAAAACTTTTAAAAAAAAGAATGTTTTGGACAAGCACCATAGATGACTGTGGTGCATAACGAAACTGGAGAGCCAGGCTCACGGGATCAAGCCTAACCTAGCAGATGATGCAAGACCCCATCCAAGATCTGTCTGCTGCTGCCTGTTGTAGTCTTAACCTACGCTTTATGTCTGCGCTCTGGTCATAATAAACTGTGGTTGACCCTCGAACAAGAAGGATTTGAAACAGGTCCACCTATACGTGATTTTTTTTTTTTTTTTAAAGATTGATTGGTTGCACAAGAGCCTGCAGAGGGAGGGGCAGAGGAAAAGGGAGAGAGAAACTGTAGCAGACTCTGGCTCTGAACCTGGAGCCCAATGTGGGGTTCAGTCTCACCACCTGAGATCACAACCTGAGCCAAAACCAAGAGTTGGATGCTTAACTGACTGAGCCACCCAGATGCCCCAATATGATTTTTTTCACTACAGGCGGTACAGTACTGTACATGTATGTTCCTTAGGATTTTCACTGTTAAAATTTTTTTTCAATTTTTTATTGAAGTTTAGTTGACACATAATGTTACATTAGTTTCAGGTATATGACATAGTGATTCAACAACTCTTTGGTTACGCTGTGCTCACCACAGTTCTAGCTACCATCTTCACCATGCAGTGAATGCTGTTACATTACCATTGGCTCTGTTCCCTAGGCTATACCTGTCATCCCCGTGACTTATTCCTTCCATAACTGGAAGCCTGTGCCTCTCACTCCCAGGTGCTCCGTGTTGATGATTTTTTATTTTTAAAGATTTTATTTATTTACTCATGAGAGACACAGAGAGAGGGAGAGGAGAGACACAGGCAGAGGGAGAAGCAGGCTCCGTGCAGGGAGCCAGATGCAGGACTCGATCCTGGGATCACACCCTGAGTCGAAGGTAGACGTTCAACCACTGAGCCACCCAGGCGTCCCTAATTTTCTTAATCATCTTTTCTCTAGCTTACTTTATTGTAAGAATATTGTATCTAGGGCTCAGTCAGTTGGGCACCTGCCTTCGGCTCAGGTCATAATCTCGGGGTCCTGAGATTGAGCTTCGTGTTGGGTTCCCTGCTCAGCAGGGAGTCTGCTTCTTCCTGAGCCTCTTCCCCCTGCTCTCATGCTTCCTCTCTCTTTCTCAAATAGTCTTTAAAAAAATACTGTATCTAATACATACACAAAATATATGTCAACAGACTTTATGTTAGCAGTAAGACTTCCAACAGTAGGCTGGTAGTAGTGAAGTCAAAGTTCTAAGAAGATATTTGACTTCACAGGGGGCCCTAACTTCCGTGTTGTACAGGGTCACCTGTACTTAAAATTTCCTGAGCCCCCATTCCGTACTCCTACTATACCCTCTGTCTTGAACACCCTACTTTTGTCCTTGTTCTGGTGAGCCCTACTCATCTATCACAACTGATTCAAGTGTTGCATCTTCCATTAAGCCCTTCATCTCATTCTGTTTCCCACACCAAGTCAATCAGCCGTATTCTCTTTGTGTCTGTCTACACTGTATCCTATTTATTTATTAGTGTACTTGGTTAGACTTCCTGCTCTACTAACCTAGCCCCTTGAGAGAAATGATCATATTTAGTGAAAATTTTGGTGTGTGTGTGTATATATATATATATATATATATATATATATATATATGTTTGAAAACAGCTAAATGTGCAAAGTAGAACTAATTTTGAATATATGTTTTCTTGAACGTTGTCCTGACAGAGGAGAAAATAAATGTCAGTTGAATAGGTGAATTGAATCCAAAACCATAGCACATGTTAAGATAGCTAATCCACACCTGATTTTGATTTACATTCCCAACCACCCTTCTATTATAAGTCTTTGTATTTTCAAACTTCGTACCTCTTGACACAATTTAAAGCATTCACATAAATACACTCATGGAGCGAAGCTTAATAATAGATTGTTCATCTACTTGTCCCTGCTCCTGGAGCCAGCTCGGAGAGTGGTCAAAGACATCATCCACTCACTGGGAGTGCTTTTCCAAAAATATATCCATAGTGTCCAAACTGAATAGCTGGCTCTGTTCTGAAGACATCTATACGTATACGTTAAAGATTTTTTTCATAATTAAACCAAAAAAAGTTTTGTGCCAAATGTGAAGGGGAGCAATAAAAAGAATGATTGCAATTTGCAATCTGAAGCTTTTGAGAGAGACTCAAAGAATGCCATCTTAATTATATTGAGCCCTAAAATGTATGCTGATTGTAATATTTTTGTTGAAATACGTATTTGGTACTCTTGATTACAATCCATGAAATCATTCTAGTTTAATCCTAAATATAGGATTAAATTGAATTAAAGCACTATTGTGCTAATTTGGGAAAAGTTCTTGCTGTTGTTTTCTTAGATATCTCAATACCTGCTTTTAGTGACGTTACTCTGGATATCTAAAATTCAGATTCTATTAATAGCTTTCCTTTTTTATTATTTTTTTAAGTAAGCTCTGTGTCCAACATGGCACTTGAACTCACAACCCTGAAATCCGGAGTTGCACGCTCTACCAACGGAGCCAGCCAGGTGCCCCAAGATTCTACTGATAGCTTTCTAAATAATGAAATGTGATCAACTTCAGTTTTTAAATATTCTCTAATACTGGATCTTTGTTACACAGCTCTTAAAGGCCAGAAGCTCACATTTTCATTCTGGCAGATGGAGAATTGCAAAAGCTTTAAACTAAGATTTTGGCACATAACCACTCAGTAGGAAGCCCTTGCATATTTGCTAAAAATGCAAAGCAGATGTAGTTTTGAATATGAACTGTATTTTTTTTTTAAACAGATTTGCTCCAATCTGTTTCCTTAGTTATTTGCCTTTGAAGGTGCACAAATCTCAGAAGATGTGCACATCAGATAATTTAACCAGTGGAAAGCAGCTATCTTGTGTGGCTCTGAAGGGCGTGTCTCCGTGTTCTACCTACAACAAATCTGGGCTTTGCTGAATTAGTGGGGGAAGGGAATTCCAAAGATTCCAGTCGTTTTACATTTTTTAGAGATAGCACGGGGTAGGTAACCGCTATCCTGACCTAATGTCATAGCATTTGTGACTTGAGAATGTGCTTCTGGCTCAACAAGAACATACCCTCTAGGGGCGCCCGGGAGGCTCAGTTCAGCGTCTGCCTTCCGTTCAGGTCGGGATCCCAGGAGCCTGGGATCAAGCCCCCTGACGGCTCCCTGCTCAGCGGGGAGTCTGCTGCTCCTGTGCCCTGTGCTCTCGCTCTCAAATAAAATGTTTTTTTAAAAAAGCAAAAACATTCTTTAGCTACCACGGAGTTAGCCCCAAATAGCCAAACAGGAAAACAATTCTAAATTTCTTAAAATACTAAAAAAAGAAAAATCTTAAAATACTGTTTTTCTTTTATCATTAATTCTTTTATTTTTCTCCATAGTAACTTTTTTTTTTTTTGCAGTGAGAACTTTCAAGATCCACTCTCTTAGCAACTCTCAAATATGCAATACAGTATTATCAACTACAGTCACTGCACAGTACATCTCCCTGGCTTGTTCATTATACCTGGAAGTTTGGACTACTGACCCCCTTCACCCATGTTGCCCACCTTGCCCCTCAATATTTTATTTTTTTCTGATTGAAAAATTCCTTGGTAGGATGGTTTAGTAAGTACACAAACGTGCAGATCATCTATACCTCTGTGATTTTTTTTTTAAATTTTTATTTATGATAGTCACAGAGAGAGAGAGAGGCAGAGACACAGGCAGAGGGAGAAGCAGGCTCCATGCACCGGGAGCCCGACGTGGGACTCGATCCCGGGTATCCAGGATCGCGCCCCGAGCCAAAGGCAGGCGCCAAACCGCTGCACCACCCAGGGATCCCAATAATACACTGTATTAAACATAAAACCTAAGTATTCGGCATTTCTCATTGTATTTAAAGTAAGCACACAATAACAGTTTCATGCAAAATATTTAAAATACCAATCTAGGTATATTACATGTCATAATGTGAAAGATATAGAGATTAGCTGAGATAAACATTAGAAACATTTTTAAAAATTAAAATTCTATATATGCACATTTCATTATTTCAGAAGTGAAATGCAGTTTATAGGGGATTTCCTATTGCTAGTCAATCAGCAGGACAAAGTATTCTTACCATCTTTTCAACCTAAGGCGAGCTGCCCATTGTTCTGTTACTGTTCCACCTGTCACTATCCATTTCCCTGTAGTGGGAGTAAACTGTAATGCGTATGTAAACTGTAATGCGTATGTAAACTGTAATGCGTTTGTAGGAGTTTTCCGTCTATACTTTCATGTGAATTCGCTTAGGAACGAAGATTTCTGAAAGTTGCATTCTTTGACACAGGATCTTAAGTAGAGCCTTTGTGGTGGCTGCAGGCGCTGGAACGTCGGCTGTTCCCCCGGTCGCCAGGCGGGGGCGGCAGAGCCAGCCCGAGGCGCCCCGAGGCCCTGCGCGCCCGGAGCCGACAGCCGGTGCGCCTGGGGGGGCGCTGCAGCCGCGGGGGCCCAGGTGGGGGCCCACCTCGCAGGCGGCACGAGCGGTCCGAGGGCACCTGTAGCCTTCGAGCAGACTCAGGCTTGTCTCTGATTAACTTGCCTAAATCCTTGCGGGGCCCCAGCACCCTGATCATCTCGGACACAGGTCTTCCTCGTCATCCTAAAGCCTTGCCAGGGGGGGCGCTGCCTGCGGCCCAGGGCGTGGCCCCGGGTGCCGGGATCGAGCCCCGCTTCCCCCTCTGCCCGGGTCTCTCGGCCTCTCTGTGTTTCTCATGAATAAAATAAAATCTTAGAAAAAAATGCGGTCCTTGCCTTTGTCCTGTGCCTGAGGACAAGGAGGATCTTGAGGACCGGCCGGCAAACACGCCCCGAGCTCCTGCGGGCGCAGGCCGCGGCTCCCGGGCGGGGGGTGGGGGCGGGGCGGGGGGGGCGGGGTGGGGGGGGGTGGGGGGAGCCGTCCTTAACCCCGTGTGGGGAAGTCGGGGTGCGGTTCTGCGGGATGAAGGCGGGGGGGGGGCGGGGGGGGGGCCCGGGAGCCCAGCCGCGAGCCGGGGGCCTTGGCCTGGAGGCCCCGGGGCCGCCCCAGCCTCCCGCCCCCCCCGACACCCGGGGGCCACCTGGGCTCCGCCCCGAGGGCCGCCGCCCACCGCCTGCAGGTGCGCAGGTGCGGGGGTACCTCGCCGTGGCCGCTGCGGCTCCCGCGGCTCCCGCTCGGCCCGGCCCGGCTCCCCCCCGCTCCGGCACCAGCCGCGCCCCCGGCTCCCGGCTCCGGCTCCCGGCTCCCAGGTCCCATCTCCCGGCTCCTCCCGGCTCCTCCCGGCTCCTCCCGGGCCGCCGCCGCCGCCGAGCCGCTCAGGCCGAGCTGTGTTGGGCCGAGGCCGGCTGGGCCAGGGCTCGCGACTGGACCCCGGGGCTGCGAGTCCCGGCCCCGCGCCGGGTGCAGCGAGGACCTGAAGACGAGCTCTTAAGGGGAGTGTAGCCGTTCGGAGATCCTCCTCCCGGCCCCCGCAGGCCTCTGGGAGCCCAACCCCATTCTCTCCCCAGGCCGTGGACGCGGGCGCTGCAATAACCTCCCGCAGGGGGCGCCTTCTTGGGACCCCAATCCCTACACCAGCTTCAGGGACCAGCAGGGGGCGGCCCTGGCCGCAGGGGACACTCACCTACACGGTCACCTCCCAAGGGGTTAAGATGATTTACGAGGCACAAAGGTCAGTAGGGCCCAGTGATGACCAGCTAATAAGCCCACTGGTGGAGCAGCTGCAGTTCCCGGGGGCGGGGGGTTCTCGGACACCCCTTTACCCAACTAGTTACCAATTTTCCATTAGGCAGAGGTGCCGCAGTTTTCCTTGAGGACAGTGGCATTTGGTGGATTATCCTTAGGAAAGCAAGGTAGCATTTTGATTTTTATAAGCTCTTTGAAATCTGGGGGAGAAGGATGTTGCGTTCACAAGAAAAAAAAAGTTTTTTAAATTAACTAAATTTAAGAAGTAAACGTGATGATGTCCATTTCCAAGAATGTGAACTCATGATTTAGGGAGCACCATAATCTAGGCGGGCCTGGCTGGCCCTGTGGGGGGAGTGCGCGGCTCTGGATCTCAGGGTCTGGATCTCAGAGTCTGAGCCCTGCCCAGGGTGGAGGGAGGGAGGGAGGAAGGAAGGGAGGAAGGGAGGAAGGAAGAAAGGAAGCTGAGAAAAAAGTGAAATCTAAGCCAGTGTTTCTGAAACTTTAAAAAAATTATTAGCCTCTCCCCACCCCCAACAAGGAGAAAGTATAGATTCAAGTTCTCCTTAGGGAGAGGAATAGGGATACTATCTCGTCGGTGCTGCTGAGCCTGGGGGGGGCGGGGCAGAGCACTGTGCCCTCGACCATTTCTGCCCCAGGACAGTGCAGGACTGCAGCCAGCTAGCGTTGCGGGCCTGGGCCCTTAGCCCGAGTGTCCCCCCCTTGGCTGGGGCAGTAACAGCAGGATCTCAGTGCGCTTCTCACACTTACCTCCCCTGGATAGGGATGGGCTCTGGGTTTTATTATCTTTAAAATGAGACAAAGGGGATCCCTGGGTGGCGCAGCAGTTTAGGCCTGTCTTTGGCCCAGGGAGCAATCCTGGAGACCCGGGAGCGAGTCCCATGTCGGGCTGCCTGTGTGGAGCCTGCACAGGGAGCCTACTTCGCCCTCTGCCTGTGTCTCTGCCTCTCTCTCTCTCTCTGTCTCTCATGAATAAAATAAAATCTTAAAAAAAAAAAAATAGACATTTGACGGCTCCAGGGCGGCTCGGTGGTTGGGCGCCTGCCTTGGGCCCAGGTCATGACCTCGGGGGTCGGGCGCCCCGCTCAGCCAGGAGCCTGCTCCCCCTCTGCCTCTGACCCTCCCCTCCACGCATACGCTCCCTCTCTCTCTCTCAAACAGATAAATAAATCTCTTTAAAAAATAGACATTTGTTTTTCTCCACTTCCAGAAAGGCCATGATGGATGCGTCTCTCGGGGAACACTGTAACTGATCCTCACGGCACTGTTACAAGGAGTCGATTATTTAACATGTAAAATGCCCAGCACCCGAAGCTTGCTTTCTGGCATAAGACACAGAGCCATATGTTAGTTATGAAAGAAACAATATACAACAATCAAAAAACAAAGAGCTTATTGTAAAACTAATTGGAGTGACTGTTGACATAACTAAAACACCACTGTGCATCTGAAAAATTAACAATGTGATCAGTTATTCAAGTATGTGTTCAGATTTGAGTCTCATAAAATGTTTGACAACTGGTTTGCTTGAATCCAGCCCCATGCTGCGTTCACCTGTCTTTTAGATCTTTTAATTTTGTGTTCCCTTCCCTTTTTTTCTTGCCATTTATTTATTGAGGAATCTGTCATTTGTCCTGTAGAGTTTCCCACACTCTGGATTGCCCTGGCCGCATCCCTGTGGTGGTGTGAACGTGTGCTTCTATCCCTCTATTTTTTTGTAAACTTGGTGTTGGATCTGGAGGCTCTCAGATTCAGGATTGCTGTTTGGGGGCAAGAATGCTTCATAGGGACGCCCGGGTGGCTCAGCAATAGAGCATCTGCCGTCAGCCCAGGGCGTGATCCTGGAGACCCAGGATCGAGTCCCACGTTGGGCTCCCTGCGTGGAGCCTGCTTCTCCCTCTGCCTGTGTCTCTGCCTCTCTGTCTCTCATGAATAAATAAATAAAATATTTAAAAAAAAAGCTTCATAGATGTTGCCACCTACTTCTCATTACACACATCAGAAGGGTCCCAATGTCTGGCAGTCTCCGTGGCAATGCTGATCAATGTGTTCGGGTACCGTCAGCCTGTCCTTATGATCTGTTCGCTAAAGTCTCCAGTAGCCTTTCATCTCATGCCATCCTCCTCTTTACAGGCTTTCCTAGCCTTTAATGTCAGGAAGGCTAAAAATGCATTTCTCAACTCCCTTGGCAGCTAGAATTATGGATGTAACTTAAATTACACCAACTAGTGTCCAGTGAAGAATCTAGCATTGCCGGGGGGGGGGTGGAGGGCCAGGTTATGAGGCATCCTCCTTGATGGGCCATATTACAGTGAGGGCGATGTGATTTGTGAGCATTCCTGAAGCTCAGTTTACAATCTTGCCTTTTTTTTTTTTAAAGACCTCATTCATTTACTCATAAGACACACACACACAGAGAGAGAGAGAGAGAGAGAGAGAGAGAGAAGCAGGCTCCATGCAGGGAGTCTGATGTAGGACTTGATCTTGGGTCTCCAGGATCACACCCTGGGCTGAAGGCGGCGCTAAAGTGCTGAGCTGGGATACCTGGGTGGCTGAGCAGTTGAGTGTCTCTGCCTTCGGCCCAGGATGTGATCCTGGAGTCCCGGGATCAAGTCCCACTTGGGGCCCCAAGCATGGAGCCTGCTTCTCCCTCTGCCTGTGTTTCTGCCTCTCTGTGTCTCTCATGAATAAATAAATAAAGTCTTTAAAAATATAAAAATAAAAATAAAGTGCTGAGCCACCCGGCTGCCCCTTTGTTTTGTTTTTAAAGATTTTATTTATTCATGAGATAAACAGAGAGAGAGAGAGAGAGAGAGAGAGGCAGAGACACAGGCAGAGGGAGAAGCAGGCGCCATGCAGGGAGCTCCACGCGGGACTTGATCCTGAGACCCCAGAATCACGACCTGAGCCAAAGGCAGACGCTCAACTGCTGAGCCACTCAGGTGTCCCCAACCCTGCCATTTGTAATATACAATGCAATAAATCCCTTTTTGCTTAAATTACTCAAGGGTGGATTTTATTCTCTGCATCGAAGCCTGACCAATTGTCAAACTGTCAAACAACTGCTTCTCTGATTAAAAAGAAAAAAAAAATTAAGGTAATCTAGTTAACTTGCTAGCAATATCCTGAGTATGTAAAATAGATATTCTAAGGATGTAAACATTTATTTTTAAAATTCCAGTATAATGAATGTACAGTGTTACATTAGTTTCAGGTGTACAATATAGTCATGCAACAATTCTATACATTACTCAGTGCTCATCATGTAAGTGGGCTCTTAATCCCCTTCACCTATTTCACCCATCTCACCCTTCTCTCCTTTAGTAACCACCAGTTTGTTCTCTGTATTTAAGAATATGTGCTTTTGTCTTTTTTATTCGTTTTGTTTCTTAGGTTCCACATATGAGTGAAATCATACAGTAAATATGTCTTTCTCTGACTTACTTCACTTAGCATAATACCTTCTAGACATATTCATGTTGTCACGAATGGTAGGATTTCATTCTTCTGAATGAATATCACTTTTGGCTGAGTGATACTCCTTTTTTTTTATACATCATATCTTCTTTATCCACTCATCTATCAATGGACACTTGGTCCATTGCTTCCATATTTTGGCTATTGTAAATAATGCTGCTGTAAACATCAGGGTGCATTATCTTTTCAAATCATTGTTTTTTTATATTCTTTGGTTAATTACCCACTAGTGGAATTACAGGATCATTAAAAAAAATTTTTTTGAGGTGGGGCACCTGGGTGGCTCAGTCGGTTAAATGTCTGCCTTTGGCTCAGGTCATGATCTCAGGGTCCTGCGATGAGGCTCCTTGCTCTGTGGGGAGACTGCTTCTCTTCCCCCTCTGCCTGCTGCTCCCCCTGCTTGTGCTCTCTCGCTTGCTCTGTCAAATAAATAAATAAAATCTTAAAAAAAATTTTTTTAAAGGAAACTCCAGACTGTTTTCCACAGTTTTCAGGTTGCATTTTCGCTAACAGAAATTCCTTTTTCTCCAAATCCTCGGCAACATTTATTTCCAGTGTTTTTGGTTTTAGCCATTCTCACAAGTGTGAGGTATAAACTTTCTCAAAAGAAACCTAGAAGTGCTTTTTAAACATTTAGAAATTAATCCTGTTAGGAAAAATTGATGCATGTCCATTAATGAAGACAATTCTACTGAGATGCTTAAATGTCTAAAAATTCTAATAGAATAATGTCAACTACAAGATACAAATATTCAGAGTCTAGCCAAGAGATTTTGTTCAATATTTTATATAACGTTCCAACACAGAGAAATTAAAAGATTATGTAGTGACCCATATATGTGTCACCTGCATTCTATAATTAGCATTGTTATTTTTGCTCAATCACATATCTAGTATCTATGTTGAGATCTATTTATCTATCCATACATTAATTCATCTTAATTTTTTGACAGATTTCAAAGTAAGTTGCAAACATGAGTACATTTCACACCTAAATACTTCAGCACAGCAAATGGATTTTTTTTTTTAAGTACAGTATTTGGCCACTGGAGGGCTTCCAAATGCCATAAAATGCATTAGGAAGTAACTCCGTCTGCAGTGTCCTAGGGTCTGAGGTCTACGGAAGGGGTTGCATGGAGTATAAATGGCATCAGTTAGAGTGAGAGACTCAATCTGAAATCTAGCCCCAGGTCACAGCACCTTTTATCTTGACTCTCCTTTTTTTTTTTTTTCTTTTTTACAGCTACTTTCATTAGGAAAGAGAAAATACCCAACAGCCTCCCCTTCCCTCCCCATGATTTATGCTGCTGAAGGTCACAACTCTTTAGCTCAGAATGTCAGAACACCTGATGGAGACCAAGGTGCTGGACTGTGGAGGTGCGCTGGTATCAGGGACCTGAATTCACTGGCTGACTCCACAGGCCGGGGCTGTCCTCATCGCTGCCCCAGCAAGTAGACTCGAACTCAGTAAACGGTCACTGCAGCAATGAGGGGATGCAAGTGCTTCACGTCACACATTCAATGTCTCCACTAACCACAGGCGTCGTGTTGGTTCTTTTTATTTTTATTTTAAAAAAATATTTTATTTATTCATTCATGAGAGACACAGAGAGAGGCAGAGACACAGGCAGAGGGAGAAGCAGGCTCCCTGTGGGGAGCCAGATATGGGACTCGATCCTAGCACTCCGGAATCATGACCTGAGCCAAAGGCAGATGCTCAACCACTGAGCCACCCAGGCGTCCCGTGTTGGTTCTTTTTTAAAGGACAATAAGCCTTAACATAAAGCTCCCAGCGTTAGGTTGGTTATCCTACGGCTGGGACTGCAGCTGTACAGAAACAGCCAGGGTTTTCACTCGTGCTTCAGGAGTCAGGTGAAGCCACTGTGCACCCCCAACCCGCTGGGGCCCATCCTGCAGAGGCCTGGGGCCACAGGAAAGCTTCCCACAGCGAGGCCCCGCTGCCACTTTCACACAGGCCCTAGGGCTTCCCAGAAACAGTTTTGAAATTGGACTGATGTCTTCTGTGCATCAGTAGGGGGAAGAGTGAGCCAGTGGAATTCGAATCCTCAGTGTTGATGTGCTTCCCCATGTGTACCTTCAGACTGGGGATACCTGAGGAAGTTAAAGGACGTTGCAGTTTTTTAAGTTGTTTATTATTATTATTATTTTTTTTAAAGATTTTATTATTTGAGAGAGAGATAGCAAGAGAAAGCAGGAGCAGGCTCCTGCTGTGCAGGGAGCCCGGTGTGGGGGCTCGATCCCAGGACCCTGGGACCATGATCTGGGACCAAGGCACAAGCCTAACTGACTGAGCCACCCAGGTGCCCCTCATTTTTTTTTTTTTGAGAGAGAAAGCACGCACACACACTTGAGAGTGGCGGTGGGGAAGGGGCCACGGGGGAAGGGCACAGAGAGGGGGACTCCCTGTCACAACCGGTGTTGGAGCAAGGGCCCCGTGTGGTGGAGCCCAACGTGGCTCAGTCTCACAACCTTGAGATCACGACCTGAGCCGGAATCCAGAGTTGTACACTTAAGCCACCCAGGTGCCCTTCTCTTTATTTTGAAAGACGGTGACAGAAAACCAGTCTTGCTAGACGTGAGCGACGTTAAGATTTGCCTGCTAATGCTCACAATTTCAAGTGGCACGATGAGGTAATCTGCTGGAAACGGAATCCTCAAGAACATGATTCATCGAAGCCCTCAAAGAAATAATTTGTAATTTAAAGGATTTGCTGAATCCAATACTGAAATGGGGACTCAGAGGAAATAGAAGGTCCCAGGGAAGAGCAGGGTGCAAACAGCCAGACTGTCGGGTCGGGTGCACAGCTGATGGGAAGGGGTGGATGTGCTAGTTTGGAAGGGCTGCTCCACGAAGTACCGCCAACTGGGTGGCTTACACAACCAGAAATTGATTTTCTCACAGATCTGGAGGCTAGAAGTCCAAAATCAAGGTGTTGGCAGGGTTGGATTCTTCTGAAGCCCCCCTCCTTGGCCTCTGGATGGCCATCTTTATGGTCCTGTGCTGTGCTCCCTCTGTGTCTGTCCAAATCTCCTCTTCCTATAAGGACACCAGTCATATTGGATTCGGGCCCACACTAATGACCTAATTTTGATTTAATCACCCCTCTAAAGACTCTATCCCCTAGTCACATTCTGAGGTGCTGGGGATTAGACAAGACTTAAACATATGAATTTTGAACATTTTTAATTTAAATTCAATTTAGTTAACAAAAGTGTATTATTAGTTTCCGAGGCAGAATTTAGTGATTCATCAGCTGCATGTAACACCCAGTGCTCGTAACATCACGTGCCCTCCTTAATGCCCATCACCCAGTTACCGCATCCCCTCACCCATCTTAAACATATGAATTTGTGAGGGGAAATAATTCAGTCCATAACTGGGGTTAGAGAGAGTGGAAATAATACCTGGAAATAGAAGAGAGAAGAGGAAAATGTCCAATAATGTGTAGAAGAAAAGATCCTGAGCTGTTCCTAAGAAGGGTAAGGAGGAACTATGACGGGGGTACGCTGGGCCTTCAGCAGAACTGCTTCAGGCACTGCCTCAGAAATTTAAATACTCTTAAGCCCCTTCTGTTACAGGCTTATGTTCTTTAGAATCCGATTGATAAGAATGCTATTTGGGTTAATTAGTAAATAGGTGTTTTCATTTCACATTTATGTCTGACCTTCAGAAGTTTCCATGTCAAGCCAGGAAATAAGCTCAGACAACACTTACATATGTTAATTTTTTTGAATCAAAGACTTTAGCTTTGAGAATCTAGGGATCAGCAGACTAAGTAATGACTGTTCACCGTAGCTGTTGGTCATGTTGCAGGATTTCTTTTTCTTCGGTACCTGGGTGGCTCTTGGTCCCACCACTTGGAAGAATGAAGAATGAAGAGGAAGACCAGACCAAGAGTGGTGGGCAGCAGAGCAAAGTTTCTTGGGTGATCCTCCTGGGCAACAGTAAAGCAAAGTTTATTGAGTAACAGGCAAAGCTCTGGAAGAGGGAGGAGACCCGAGAGGATTTCTAAGTCTAGGGGTTTTTGTGGGCTTGTTGGCAGGCTGTTGTGATCGGCTTAATCCTCCCCGTGTCTGTCACCCAATCAGGCTTTTGCCCAAGAGCTCCAGGTAGGTGTTCACATGGGAAAGGGTGGAGGGCACCTTCCAGGGCTGTGCAGAGTCCTTATAGGGGTGGTTTCTTCCTGGGGGAGGGGGATTTGCCTTGTGCCTGCCTGCCTTTCTCTGACTATCCTTCTTTAGTTATTAGCTAATACTTAGTCCTTAATTAGGAGTTCAAGTTTTGTTGAACGCAAAGGGGTAAGACCTAACACAGCAGGGGTCCTCTGAAAAAGCTTCATGAACACACGGAGTATACACGGGCTGAATAAAGCCCAAGGGTATTTCAAGGGAGAGTTTTATGAGCGTAGTAATGAGCATATATGAAAAAGAGCCAGACTTATTTTTTATTAAAGATTGTAGTTATTTGGGAGAGGGAGCACGAGTGAGGGGAGAAGCAGACTCCCCACTGAGCAGGGAGCCCCAACAGGTGCAGGCTCGATCCCAGGACCCCAGGATCATGACCTGAGCCCAAGGCGGACACTTAACTGACTGAGCCACCCAGGTGCCCCAAGAGCCTGACTTGTGATAACAATTCACACTTGTAGAGTTGTGTAGGGGTCATGTATTGAGCCTATGCTCTGTTCACTCTAAGATGAAGCCATGGAAAGGTCTATCTGGAGCACTGTGGAGCCCATGTACTGAGGATGTATTTACATGAGGGACAGAAAGGCTTTTAGGAGCCAAGCTCAGGCATCTGGTGTAAGGCAATGTCAAGAACTGTAAAGGGTCTGAGACTGTACTCTACTTGCAAGCTAAGAGTTCGCCTGCCACATGGATGTTGGTAGAAGACAGGAGACTCGTGAGTCAGAGAGGAAGGAGAGTTTATGACAGCACTAGCAGCATCCAGAATATCAGTATTGCAGGGAGGAAGAGGCTCGTTTACTGAGTCCCAATACCCCCACAGGCAGTGGGTAGCGTTATAGGAGAGGAACCTTTATTTTAGGGAGTCTGAACCTTTTATAATGGACAGATACTATTTCCGTCTTCTAAGGGTGTTTGCCAAACAAACATCTCGAAGAGGTAGCCCAGAACAAAGGGCAGTCAGTGCTTCACTCACTGTATGGGTAGAAATGCCAAATTCATGAAGAATTATCTCCAAATAGGCAACTAGCCTTGGTGTCTGAGGGACAGGCTAATTCTGAGCACGGGTTAGAATAGCCTCTTATGCATCCTTGTTCCTAGAGATTCAGGCCAGGGTTCTAAGCTAAGACGGCTGTGATAAAAGAAGAAAAACTAAAGGGACCATTTCACTAAAACCCTGCTGTGTCACTGAGGGTGCAAAGAATTCTCGGCACGGGTACAGTTAGTTACTTTGACAGAACTGAGGAGTTTGACTTGGGTATGGAGAGAAGACAGTCCCACACCTGCACAAACATTACTGCACTGGCCTGAACGGCAGAGGAAGAGAATGGAAGATGCTACCTAGTAACCAGAATGATCTGCTCAGAGATGCTTGTGGTAGTCCAACAGTGGCCTGGGTTTAAATTTAAGACATTTAAAATTATGAAGTTCTATCAACATTCAGGGACTTCTGAACTATCCCAAAGGCTTTGAGAGTATTAAGAGTATAGCATTTTTTTTTTTTAGATTTTATTTATTTATTCATGAGAGAGAGAGACAGACAGACAGACAGAGGGAGAAGTAGGCTCCATGCAGGGAGCCCGATGTGGGACTCGATCTGAGGACCCCAGGATCACGACCTGAGCCAAAGGTAAATGCCCAACCGCTGAGCCAGCCAGGCGTCCCTATCACATTGTTATTTAATCATTATGCCGCATTACCACAAAGGATGGAGGATCTGACCTTCCATAGATGTACCCAGATTTCCAAAAAAAAAAAAAAAACCACTAAAAAAAAAAAGAAAGACTCAAAGCAATTTTGTATATAAATGAAGAAAATTGTACTATAAAATACTCTGTTAAATGTTCATCTAATGATATTATGAATATGAGAAAATCAGTCATGTCAGAGTTAACAAGATATACCTTGTGGATTTTTAAAAATGCCACAATTCTCCCCTAACCTCTACTCTGCATCAACAGTAATAAAATAGGTTCACACACAAAAAATAATAAAAAAAAATAACAGGTTCACACTATTGAAAACCACAAAAATTAACCTTATTTTATTGCAAAACTAAAAACATAAAATTGGTTGATTCCACCCCTACCCTCTTGCTACTAACGTAAGGAGGACTTTTATATCTCTTTTGGCCATCTTAACTGCTAGGTCTCAATGAAAACAATGCTTATAGACATTTTGTTTTAATATAGATTCTGATGCCCTTATTTGTAATTTCCTCTTCTATCTAGTCATGGACAAAAATTTGGAAAATAACTCAAAAACATAAAAATAATTCAAAATGGCCACAAGCATAGGTTGTGGATCATGTGTCATTCCCTGAATGTCAGCTGTAATTTTAACTCTTTCTCTCTCAGGAAATCATATTGGAATACATGTGAAACAGTGATTTTCAAATCACTTGTGTGATTTCAAAACGTGTGTGTGTGTGTGTGTGTGTGTGTGAGTGTGTGTGTGTGTGTGAATGTACACAAACATGAATATACCTAAATAATTCAAAGCTTTGGTGACTTATTATGGGTAAATTATTTGTGATCACTTCATATCAAAACATGACACACAAATGTGTTATTTCACTGAGGCTGCAAAACACAAAAATCAAAAAACAATCATTCAAGTCTTCGTTCTTGAGATTCCTACCACTGAATTCACATTTATACCAATTGTTCACGGGACAGTCTTTGAAGAAAAAATATGTGGAAGAAATCATTTTATAGACCTAATGTTTAAGTTTTAATATGCTACTGAATTGTAACCCATGTGGAAATTCCAGCTAAGACAGCCGTCCATGAAGCCTAGCCCGGTGAGATCCAACAATTATGGGTTGGTGTTCAACTGGATGAGCCTTCTTTATGTTGAAATAGGAGGCAAATGGCTTTATAGGACTGCATGAAGGCACAGGTGTGAAAAAAAAGCAGCAATTATTTTTGCTTTATTTGGCATTGGGCAGGCTTCAGTTGGAAGAAACCATATTTAATTTTCCTGTCACGCTGTATAAAGAGAAAAAACTTGGAGCATGTTCAGAGGAGAACAGCGACTGATTAAAGGTTTGTAAAATTAGACCTATATGAAATTGTGAAAAGAAGTGGGCATGTTCAGTCAAATGCAAGCCACTCAGGCAGGATGAACAATTACCTGCAAGTATGTAAAGAGATGCTTCCCAAGCCTGAGGTTTGGGATTAATGCAAAGTTAAATTGCAGGATTAAGAACACAAAACAAAACAAAAGTCAGAGCAGTGGAAGAAACTAAATACTGTAAAAACAAAACAAAACTAAAAACATTTTAAGAAATTGATGAATGAAGCAGTCTATAATTCAGACTTTTGCAAAAACGATCATGAAAACAATTCAATTTTGTACTTATTAAATAGAAATAATTTACGAAGTAGAAAAAGCATTCGCTGGATTGCATTAAAAAGGAAAAATCTCTAGGTGAATTAAGTCGGACAGAACAAATCCTATGATTTCACTTATATGTGGAATCCAAAACATCAAACAAATGAACAAACAAAACAAAACAGACACAGATTCATAGATACAGGAAACCTACACTAGTTACCAGAGCCGGGCGAGGCTGGTGAGGGGAGGGGGTTTAGCAAAATAGGTGAAGGGAATTAAGAAATACAAACTTTGAGTTGTAAAATAAGTCAGTCAGGGTGGTGTGATGTTTAGCGTAGGACAGACAGTTGAACATACTGCAGTAGCTTTGTATGGTAACAGATGGGAACGAGATTTATCATGGGGATCTATCTTCCCAGAATGTGTAAAAATACTGAACCCCTACGATACACACCTAAAACGAATAGGATATTGTATGTCAATTATACACCGATTAAAAGAAAAGTAAAAATCATCAGATTAAGTATGAAGAATAGTTTTAAGGAAAAAAAAAGGTGTATCTGGCGGTCTTCTCTGGGACCCAGGATAGCAGGAACAGAAACTGTAAGTCTGCCCTCAGAATAAGGGGAGCTCCTGTGTGTGTAGGGTGGGGAGGCGGTGTAGCGAGCAGTTTCCCTGACCTGCTTTACCTGTTTTACCAGGAATCCCATGACACAATGGTTCTCTCCAGAGTGGTCCTGAACTGTTATTCTTTCTGTTTGTTCAGGGGAAATCGTTTTCTCTCTGAAGTAGTTTCTGCTTTTTGAAAATCGTGTTGGGCAAAGACATAAACAAAAATTTATTCTCCAGTTTACACTCTTTATCCTTATATGCAAAGGGAGAAAGATGAAACCACAAAGTTGGCACCATTTTCTTTTACTTTAAGGCTGTTCCATTAGCCTGATGATAACTTGTTTTTTAACTTAGAAATGTAGATGATCTAACAATAATCTCATTAAAGTGTTCTGGTTCCCTGTGTTTGACGTTTGACACTTGAACCCTGTGTTTAATATGATTCCAGCACTAATTACAATGTGTTTTTCCCCAGGCTAAGCTATTCTCAGACCCCAGCCGGGTGTCCTAGAATTCAACTTTTCTGACTCTGACTCTACCTGGGATAGTATCGCAGCCCAGTTAAGGATCCTGACCGGCGAGACTGCATCGCTACTTCAGAATCAATCCCAAGTGCAGGCTGCTACATGCGCTTCTGACCTACGAGCTCTAACTTGGAAGTTTCCACAACCCTGTCACTGGGTTCAACTAACTTGCTAATGTGGCTCACACTCAGAGAAACATATTATTTACTAGATCAGCAGTTTATTGTAAATGGATATAACTCCTCCAAGGAGCCCTAACTTTTCCCTTCCTCTACGCCGGTTCCATAGCACCTCCGTGCAATTCACCTGACAAAAATTAATGATTAATTCAGTTAATGCTGAATTCTGTTGATTGTATCATAAAAGGACCCAGATCCAAGTTATAAAAGCAGGTAACACCCTCAGGTGTGCAGTTACCACGCCAGCAGCCCTGGTGATAGGACAATAATATGCTGTAGGGTTTCACAGGGCAAAGTCCTGTTAGGACATTCTGATGAAGCTGTTAACAACATCAAAGTCCCAGACAGCACAGCACTGGTGTCTGTTGGGCCTACTGAAGACCAAAACAGATTAGTGATAAAGCAAATATGGTATCTGTAACGTTTTTAACTACTGGTGAGATCCAGGTGAAGAGTGTTAATGTGCGGGCTCACGTACTAATCTTTTCCTTTTTAAAAATAAAAAGTTGGGATACTCTGAGTCTTAGCTTCTTGTTTGGGCCCCCTATTTGCTAATTTGGTTTTATTAACCTGTTTTGATGTCTTCCCTCCTACCAGTAATTTTCTTTCTTTCTTTCTTTCTTTCTTTCTTTCTTTCTTTCTTTCTTTCTCTTTCTTTTTCTTTTATTTTTAAAAGATTTGTTTTAGTTATTATTTGAGAGAGAGAGAGAGAAAGCAAGTGCAGTGGGGAGGGGCAGGGAGAGAGAAACCTAAACAATGTGCTGAGCATGAGCCCAATGTGGGGCTCGATCTCATGACCCTGAATCGAGACCTGAGCCAAAACCAAGAGTTGGAAGCTCAACCAACTGTGCCAGCCAAGCGCCCCCTACCAGTAATTTTCTTGTTGCCATTATGTTATAATCTCAGGGTCCTGGGATTGGGCCCCACATAGGGCTCCCTGCTCAGTGGGGAGACTGCCTCTCCCTCTCCCTCTGCCTGCTGCTCCCCCTGCTTATGCTCTCTATCAAATAAATAAAATCGCTAAAAAAAAAAAAAATTGCAAAGTGCCAAAGGTGATGGAGGACTTTTCAATGGTATGCCATAAGCATTTTAAATTTCAGCTAATTGATAGAAGTACACCTGTGTTTTATTTTTCACTAGCAAAATATGGTCAAAACACTCCTATAGAACATTCCTGTTCACAGAAGATGCTATACAACACTGGACACCTGACTGCAAACCATTAGTTTATTTGTTCTACGGCTAAGGTATGGTCTGCACCAAACCATCTTGCAAGCAGAGTACACAGGGCTCAGCCTGCCACTTGTCACTGTGGCTCAGGCGAGGATCAGGAAACAGCAGCCTTTAAAAATGTACAGAAAAAACCATCTCGATCACATGGCAGGGCAAAGAATGGTCTCACCATGTGGTTATTTAAGTGCTTAAGCAGGGCAGCCCGGGTGGCTCAGCGGTTTAGCGCTGCCTTCAGCCTAGGGCATGATCCTGGGGACCTGGGATCGATTCCCACGTCGGGCTCCCTGCGTGGAGCCTGTTTCTCCCTCTGCCTGTGTCTCTGCCTCTCTGTCTCTCATGAATAAATAAATAAAATCTTTAAAAAAAAATGCTTAAGCAGATGCATAGTTTTCTGAGAAAAATACAGGTCAAATACTAATCCTGGCTGGTGGCACCTCTCTAGAGTAATCCCATAGTGCAGCGAGGTAGAAGTTACCTGGGCAATGATATACACCAGGCTGTAAATTTTAAAAAAGCAACTAATGTAACAGCTCTATTTAGACATCACTATTGATAATCAGAAATTACATCTTAAGTATTTAAACTCACGATAAAAATTTGGGGATGTCAACTTAAAACTGTACAAGGAAGTGTTGAGTTTGTCAAATTCTCCTGGAGAGACTCAAAACTTTTTGAGTATCAGTGTTCTAACCTATAAATATTGAATCCCAACAGTTTCTGCCTCTGCAGGGCACACTGTGCGAGGGCACACTGTGCGAGGGCTCCCTTCTAGAAGGGCTTTCAAGAGGATGAATGACTTACAGGGAGTGTGAGACGGGGGAGCCTGGGCAGCACCAGACCTGAGATGGGTATCTGGTGAGGCTTCTGCTTCACGTGGCCACGAGTCCCCGCTCCTGGTGGGTGGGCCTGGTGCTGCTGGCCTTTGTTACAACTCACCATGAGGTCAACAGAAGATGAGGGAGCCAATGAAGCTCAGAGACCTTCGACTCCCCACTGAATTATTCCCAAGTGACCACAGCAGCTCAGTTCTGTATCAAGACTGACAAAGTCAGGGATCCCTGGGTGGCGCAGCAGTTTAGCGCCTGCCTTTGACCTGGGCGCGATCCTGAAGACCCGGGATCGAGTCCCACATCGGGCCCCTGGTGCATGGAGCCTGCTTCTCCCTCTGCCTGTGTCTCTGCCTCTCTCTCTCTCTCTCTCTCTCTGTGACTATCATAAATAAATAAAAATTAAAAAAAAAAAAAAAGACTGACAAAGTCAGAGCTTCCTGGGGACGTCGAGGTTCTCTCCCTTCCCTTCCCGCCCTTAATCCTCTCAGAGTGAGCATGGCCATTGCTGTGTTCTCCCGATTTCACCCACACTGGAAATGAATGTTGACTACCAAGTAAGGGAGTTGTTAAAGTCATCTGCCAGAGATAGGGACTCTGGTAGAAAGGATATTTTTCCACCCCTGGCAAGCTGTATGTACTTTTTCTGCTCAGGAAGATGTCAGGGGACCAGGGACTTGGTTTAGACCAAAGATGCTAACTAAGCCTCTCTGCCATTTCACTCTCTCCTTCTGAGGAACGATCTCAAGTAGTAACGCAACACAATTCATCATTGCTGTGCAGAGTGCCTACTTTTATTTCGTGGAGGGGCTTCTCCCACCATGTTGATTTTATTTGAATCACCTCCATTCGTGTTCCGAATTCCACATTAAGGTCTGAGTCGGTCTCTACGCAGTTGGCCATTTCTCTGCAGCCAGGTCTCTAGATGAAGACTGTCCGAGGTCTCTGAAGCTTGCTCTGTAGGTTCTGCTGCATGGTCTTGTCTGGGAGTGGTGTAGCTTGCAGGGTCCACTGGGTCTGGGCCTGGCTGCTTGTGGCTCTTAGTCTACAGCAATGGCTGAAACTTGCTGGCCCTTCTTGCTCTCTTCTTTCTTCTTGAAGTGGTCGTGACTTTAGGAGAGTGTTTCTTTCTTGAATTTGCATGAAGTGATCTTTTTACCTTCTTGTAGATCTTTGGCACCTGGCAAGGCAACAAGGTGAGCCTGGAGGGCCCTGGGTTGGGAGAAGGGAACGGGGGCGGGGTGGAAGTGGGGCCCTAAGGAGGAGGTTTGCGCCAGGCGGAGGCAGGATTATCTGGGGATGGGCTGGAGGGGGAGAGACATAAATGGGGAAGCAGAAGAAGAGAAGCTTGGGTAGGATCATCTGACCTTTTTAGCGCCCCCTGATCTGGACCGAGAGGGGCTCTTCCTCTTCTTCCACCGCTTGGTGTTCCTGGTTCGTGGCGCCCATGATTTCTCTGCCACTTTTGCCATGTTGCAGCTGCTCAGTTGTCTATCCCAGGAGTCCTGCCCTCTGTATATATACCCCTCCCAAGACAACAGGGCTCACACCCTTCTGCTTTGTTTGGTCATCAGGGCACGCACCACAGCCAATGGTGGCCATGGGGAGCTTAGACATCACAAAGGACCACCCCTGGGTGGGGGGTGGGGGGTGGGATGCTTGGTTGGCTGAGATGCTCTAGCTGGAAAAGGCGACTGTGAAAGAGTCTTCTCATACTGACCTGCTCCTCCTCTTTGTCTCTCCAAGGTCAATTCTGGTTGTACACATGGCAGAGATGGGTGTAATGCCCAAGTCTTTCCCCATGGTTCATTCTACTGGCTCCCACTCTTTAGTGTTATCTAAGATTTTATATATCTCATCTGCTTTGAAACACCTAGGAATCAGGAAATTAGGGGACAGTGTTTGAGGCAGGATGCCCTTCACTGCCTGGTCAGAAGAGATGGCTCTGAAATATAATTCAGGGCCAGGTATGTGTGTGTATGCACTAGGATGACTCAAGATTAAAGTTCTGGAATACGATTAAAATCTAGGAATATATTTGTGTTCACACATATTATATATGATTGTGTTTTGGAGACCCGATGAAAATCTTTGGAAAAACATCTTCAAAGGTGCAAGAAATTTAACCTCAAATTTTGGGGATGGCGGGTAAGCAGAGATAGAAGTGGAAGCTCACTCCAAACCAGAACTCCTCTTCTCCCCATCTGCATCTGTACCAGAGCTCCCCCATCTCCCTTTGTGAATGGCAGGAATGACATCCACAGAGATGGAAAGTAGATTAATGGTTAACTAGGGCTGGCAGGAGAGTGGGGGAAATAAGGAGTGACTGCTAATGGGTGTGTGGTTTCTTTCTGGGGTGATGAAAATGTCATGAAGTTAGACTGTGGTGATGGTTGCACAACTAGGTGAATACGCTAAAAACCACGAAATTGTAAAACAAAAAATACTGGGATGTGATTTAGTTATATTAAAATACGATTGTAACTACAAGGAGAGCTGAAACTAGGCAAGGGCCCACTGTAGCTTTAGCTACAGACCTCAAATGGATACCTGAGGCTATGAAATTTTAAGATACAACAAGGGATCAAATGAACTAGGCCTTCACTTTTTCCATGGGGAGAGGTGGCATTTCAGAAAAAAAAAATCTAGCAGTCTTTTGTGAAAATCTGGGAGGAGAGGTAAAAGAACAAGACTGTGGATGGAAGGGAGGGAGGGATGGAAGGAAGGAAGGAGAGTCAGGAGATAAGGAAACATGCATAGGATCACTGTCTTACAGCTTCAGGCATGAGGCCTCTGTCATTTGTGTCATCCGCTTGCTGAGTTATAAGGAACTGAAGTAGCTGGAGCAGGGCTGCTCTGCCTCCCAGCCTGATGCCTATTCTGCCCCAGGCTCCAGTCTGGTAAGAGTGAGCCCCACGGGCACCCTTACTGAAGGCCACGGGCAGTAAGGGGCACCCATCTACCCACAGCTGATGCCCCAGGGGGGAAGTGGGTGAACAGTGTAGCTAGGACAGGCTCCGTGAGGCAGAAAGAACAGGGCCTGCTATGTGAACCACAGACTCAGGTTAAAAATAACAGAATCTTATTCCTGACGGGCAAGAAGATGGAATAAAAAGTTTTGCACTTCTCTTGTCATTCCCACTGTGCTGTAAATTAAAAAGTAAAATAAAGCAGCTAAGATGGAATAGACAGTATAACTGTTTTTGTTTTTGAAACAAAAAAAAACGGAATAAAATTAGGGTCCAATAAAAATATACACAAACAGTGGCATTTTCATGGTTATTTCTTCATCATAATTCCATTGCTAGATCTTAACTTTCCAGAAGGCATGGTGATGACTACCAGAAGAGGTACTCAATATAGATATTGAACGAATACATAATGCCTTGAACGAATACATAAATGTATAAAAAAATGGATGAATGGGTTTGTGTTAGTGTGGTACAGTTATAGATGTTCACCCTCCTGTTTTCCAAATTTATTTATTTATTATTATTTTTTTTAATTTATTTTTTTAAGATTTTATTTATTTATTCACGATAGACATAGAGAGAGGAAGACACACAGGCAGAGGGAGAAGCAGGCTCCATGCAGGGAGCCCAATGTGCGACTGTATCCTAGGACCCCAGGATCACACCCTGGGCCAAAGTCAGGTGCTTAACCGCTGAGCCATGCAGGTGTCCCAGAATTTTTAACTTTTATTACAGATTTTTCTTTTTAATTTATTTGAGAGAGAACGTGCACACATGTGTGCATGGGGGAGGCGGGGGGGACAGAGCAGAGGGAAAAGGACAAGCAGGCTCCCTCTGAGTGCAGAGCCCAAGGCCTGTCTCCATCCTACGACCCTGGGATCATGACTTGAGCTGAAACCAAGAGTCAGACACTTAACCTGCACCACCCAGGGGCCCTTAAAGGAATTAAAAAAAAAAAAACGGTGTAAAACTACAACCCGGAGAGTACGGCACAGAGGTCACATTTCTGGACGAGAGGACTAGCTCCTGAAGAAAGAGGGCAGGAGAAGAGCAGTATTGAATACACCGAGGGAGGATGCAGCCAGGGGACAGCCACGCCCCCCGCAGAACCTGGGAGGAGCCAGCCCTGGGGAGCCCTGGGGAGCACCGGGTCCTACCAAGGTCAAGGCCAGAAGGGCCGGGTAGCCCAGCACGCACAGGGAGGAGCTAGATAACTTTCTACCAGTGCTGTACAGGGAATGGAGACGGGGAAGAAAAGAGAATGATGATCTGTTTTTTAATTTTTTTGTCTATTATTATTGCTATTCCAGCAGCGGCCTGCCACATGGAACCTGGGGCTCCCTTAAGACCTAGGAGAGCATCACGGCACTGGTGCAGGTGCCTCGAGGCAAAGGCTGCAGTGACTGGCAAATCATCTTTTTTTAAGTTTCTATTTATTTATTCATGAGAGACACAGAGAGAGACAGAGAGGCAGAGACACAGGCAGAGGGAGAAGCAGGCTCCATGCAGGGAGCCCGACGTGGGATTCGATCCGGGGTCTCCAGGATCACGCCCTGGGCCAAAGGCGGTGCAAAACTGCTGAGCCCCCCGGGCTGCCCCTGACTGGCAAATCTTTGGCAAATCTTAAGACAAAACTTGCCTTCACATGGGGCGCTTTGTCCTCTGCATCTTAAAAATTTAACTCCTGCCTCGGCTTTATTTTCTCTTGCAACAGATTAAAAGATTAAAGGCAGCCCAGCCGCTGTTCCAAAATAAATTAAATCTTAAAATTCCAACAAAAGGGATTAGTCTGATTTACAGAGGTTCTAGAGAGTAAAATTATATATAACAGGTAGGAATCGGGCGGGGGGGGTACTTGACTCAGCAAAAGAAATAACCGTCTAATGACTAGGGTGATACAAAAGTAGGACAGGCTAGGTTGTGAGGCAGCAAATCCTGATTCACTGAGAGCCTATGTGCTCATCAGTGTTATAAAACAACTGTCAGCCTCACAGCCCCAGTGAATGCTATTTTTAGTGTATGTTGGGGGAAAGGGACTTCATTTTATTCAAGATTTATTTATTTTAGAGAGAGAGAAGTGTGTGGTGGAGAGAGAAACTTTTTTTTTTTTTTAAGATTTTATTTATTTATTATGAGAGATAGAGAGGCAGAGACGGAGGGAGAAAAAGGCTCCCTCTGGGGAGCCTGATGTGGAACTCGATTCCAGGATCCTGAGGGATCACGACCTGAGCCAAAGGCAGAGGCTCAAGGATTGAGCCACCCAGGTGCCCAAGAGAGAATCTAAAGCAGACTCCATACTGATCATGGAACCAGACCCAGGGCTCAATCTCATGACCCTGAGAGCATGACCTGAGCCAAAACCAAGAGGCTGCCGCTTCACCAGTTCCATCACCTAGGTGCCCCTTATTTTTACTTTTTAATTGAGTAGGCTCTACGCCCAATGTGGGACTTAAACTCATGAGATCTTGAGATCAAGAGCTGCATGCTCTACCGGCTGAGCAAACCAGGCACGCCAGCAGACTTGGTCTTAGTGTCCCTCTAAGTTGCCCACTAAGCAACTGCTCCTCAGCATCCCAGACACTTCTCTGCCAGTCCCCAGGCTCAATTCTGCTGGTCACGGCCCAGAATGATGGACAGCGTGTCTATCAAAGAACTATTTCCTTGCAACACTGCCCAAGGAGGTATGAGAGGGGCAAGCCTTCTTTAAGAACAATTATTAGTGTAGTATCATGGTTTTATTTAGCTTAGCAATATTTTAAAAAATGATTTTCCCTTGCTTTTGCTTCTGTATGTGTGGTAAAATCTCTTCAAAAGAAATACTCATCGGGCATAAACCAAGTCAGTTATGTAGGATAATCTACATTCCTGATCTTCCTTGTGACTTCTTTTAAGATGGTCACTCCCTCAGTTATACAAAGACTCAGGAGAAACTGAAATTACTTTCTTCAAGGGCTTGATTAAATTCTTATCCAAAGGTTAATGTTTTTCCTGGCTTGGTCTGGAGGTCGAAGGGCTGTGGGAGTTCTAGGGGTACAAAGATATATATTGGATACAATCACTTTGCTAAGCTGCTGAAGAGGTGAAGTGGGCAGGAAGTTATACCCATTGGCCTTGGCTCTAACATTTAGTTATTTACTGATTTCTTTGGTCCACCTGTCTCTGCCTCCACTATATCACGAACCTGGGTTTCTCTTTCTCCAGTTTTGGGTTTCCCTTCTACCAAACAATTTCTCACACAGTTGTGGTGATCTTTATAAAATGTGAAATTTGATTCCAATTTTTAACAGGGCTTGGCATGGTCTGGTCCTTGCCTACTTCTTCAACCTCAACTTGTACTCGTAATTCACTATATATATCTAAAGGTATATAGATATTCATTCAGTGTACACGAATATTTTTATAGTGATTCTTACATAACACACATTGTTCTAGACAAAAGAAAAAATCTTTTCCTCAGGGAACTTAAGGTCTCATTCCTTGTTAAGCCCAGTACTTTACTGGGCCTCAGGGCCTTTGCACAAGCTATTTTCTACCTAGAATGCTTTCTACTCATTTCTCATTCCTTTTCTGACTGTTCTATTTAAAGCAGCTTCTTCTACTCTCACTGAAGAACTGTTTATTTCCTTCATAATTTTTATCAGAGTATTATATTTTTGTATTTTATTTTTATATTTTGTTATATACCTATATATATATTTTGTGTATGTCTGTGTTTGTAATATAACCATGCTATGAAGCCAGGATCATGTTCACTTAGCCTGCCACTATATACTTAAAACTTAGCATAATGACCACACAGTAGGGACTAAAAAATCATTGGATTCTGGGTAGTAGTGTATAAAATTGTTAAATTACACTGTATACCTGAAACTAATAACACTGTATGTTGATTATACTTCAATAACAACAAAAAAAAAGAATAAAGACCCTAGGTATTATTTTTATTGGAAAGATTCACTGATTACCAAATTATGGCCTGTTATTTCTACCTGTTTACACATACATTTTAGAAAAAGGTATTAAACGTCTTATTTGTAATTTACTGGCAGTCAGATTGGCTACCTGGCCTATTTTGTTCTTAAAAAATGAGCCATTTGATAAATACCATGAAGGCGAAAACTCTAATTTTGAAAGACTCCACTGCTATCCCCAATTTCTCCATATGGTGCTAGCTTTTGTAACAATCTAAACATATAAAAAGTATATATAGTTCCCAATACTTATCAGCCTACAGCAATATATGATTATAAGTCATGAGTGAGGGGGGAAAAAAAAACAAACGATGTACTGAACTGGACAAACAGGTTTTTGAGTCTATCAGAGTCTAAAGGTGGCAAAAGTGTAGTTAAAGTGGAGAGAGTAAAAAACACACACTGTTGACAGTTGTGGAAGCCGAAAAGGGAAGTCTCTTATGAGAAATGTGTTTCTATGGGACAGTAGACATTATATTCTGGACCAAGTAGCTGTAGGTCACGGACTGCTCTGTTGGTTTCAAAGAGGACCAAATGAGAGATGGTGGATGGATCCTTATAAATGTAGTTCCCCTACTGGAACGCTATGACAAGCACAAGCTCTATGATCATGGGTGAGTAGCATATTTATTATCCTCTTCTATATAAATACCTTTTCATTTTGCTACCGAATTACAGTGAATATTGAAAATATATCCACAAAGTATGGGACTTCCAGACTAGATATAAGAAAAAAGATTTAAACATACCTTCCCATAGCCTCTGAGGGTGTGTTTTTAGAAATGGCCAGTCCTCTATGATGGGTAAACCACTAATGCAGTTATAGCATACTGGGCTTCCACATAGAAATTTATTTGAAGAAAGGGTTCTATTACTTTAAAAAGCCTAAAAACAATTTATTTAAAGGATGACAGAGCTATTACAAATACATTTGAGTTTTCAGAAAAGTTGTAGAACTTCAAAATGCTTTAGCTGAGTTGCATAAATAAGACCATAAATGATCAAATATTCCATGACCCACAAAGACCTAAAATAACAAAAAAATTACAAAAATATTTATATCTGTTAATTATATTAATATGTAAATATGTTGTGATAAACACTGTTATTTATTAATATATTACTGACTTGGATTTTATAGTAATATATTAGTTACAATATTAAGTAACATAGTAATCAATGTATTGCTGACTTCAAGATTTTGCAGACCCACACATAAGGTTATCTGTGTTTCCAAAGACATACATTTGACTTTTAGGTGTTACCTCTGGCCTTGAAAACTCTCTCAATCATACTGTTTGGGAACCTCAGGCACATGACTAATGTAGAACTTGTATAAAAAGGATTGGTTGCCTTTAGCACATGAAGATTATATAGCCAGAATAATATGTGAGTTGCCTACAGTTCTCCCTGCACCAATGATATACCATCAGACTTTTCAAAGCTATGAGTTCTGTTGGTAGGACCCTATTTCTGATTTTGGCTCCCTTTCTGCCTAATAGGGTTCTTAAACATAATTTTTTTCCCCCAAAACTGTTGCATATCACCACTCAAAACTTTAGTTTTGAACTGAAGGTCAAGTATTTCCTAATCATTCTTCCTCTAACATAAACTATACCAAACACAAATGTGAACAGATTGTTTTCCAACTATATGGCTTTAAGAAATAGAGTAAGTACTGAGAAACTAAGCAATCTCTTCAAGTTAAAATAAATTATTAAATACAGAGACTAAAGAGAGGACATATAGAATTTGGACTCTTAAACATAAACCAACTCTTCAATGGCTTTCATTGTCTAACTGGGGTCTAGAAACTTTTTGACCACGCACCACGTATTAGTTTTCAAAGGCCGCCAGAACAAAGTACCACAAACTGGATGGCTTAAACAACAGAAAATCATCTCACAGTTTTGGAGGCTAGAATCCATGATTGTGGTATCAGCACGAATGGTTCCTTCTGATGGCTGTGAGGGAAAGATCTTCCCATAGCTTCTGAGGATATGCTGGCCATCTTGGACTTCCTTGGCTTATAGAAACACCAGCGCAATCTCTGCCTTCATCTTCATGTGGCTTGCTCTATTTTATAAGAACACCAGTTATATTGGATTAGGGGCCCACACTACTCTGGTGTGATGTCACCTTAACTAATTATAACTGCAATGACCCTATTTCCAAATAAAGTCATATTCTGAGATACTAGGGTTAGGACTTCAACATGAATTTTGGGAGGACACACCTCAATTTGTAACACCACAATATGTGCATATTTATTTATTCATAAGTTATTTACATCCACTACTGCATTAGGAATTACATTTATTATAACCCCTATTTAATTGGAAATGTTAAAAAGATAAGGCAAAGGTAAATATATAAGTGGTAATATTTTCTTTCTGAACCGTGACAGATTGCTGTGCATACTCTCTGGATTGCACACATCTCACCAATCTCAAGGATAAAATCAAGCTCTTTGGCTCAACACACCTGACCCTCTGCCCTCTGTTCACTTCACCTGCTTCATCTCCTGTCACCCCCAACACATCTGGCATTCCAACCAGTCTGAACTATTTGCAGTTTCCCACATGTGCAAGTCTCATTCTCAGTTCAACGACTCTGCACATGCTGTTTCCTATTTCTGGAATGCCCTCATTCTCTTTGCTTCCTGTAAACACACAGTCAACTCCCAATCATTTTCTGAAACTCAGTTCTAATGTAATCTCCTTTGGGAAGCTTTCACTGAGTGCTCTAGGCAGCACGAAGCACTTTCTCAGTGCATGGAGTACCTCGTTCCTACCTCTGGCATGGCAAATCTCTGTTCACATATACATGTTAGGCTAAATCTGCATTTGATCATTTTTGACCTGCTGAAAAAACCAAAGCAATTTCATGTGGTTCAACTTAACATTTCACTAGACAACAAGTCTATTGAGAGCAGGAATTGTGTTTTATTCATTTCCTAAAAAGATTTATGTATTTATGTATTTATTTATTTATTTATGATAGATATACAGAGAGAGAGAGAGAGGGAGGCAGAGACACAGGCAGAGGGAGAAGCAGGCTCCATGCAGGAAGCTTGATGTGGGACTTGATCCCGGGACTCCAGGATCACACCCTGGGCCAAAGGCAGGGGTCAAACCGCTGAGCCACCCAGGGATCCCCTGTTTTATTCATTTTTATGTTTCCAGTAACTAAAACGGAGTTTGGCACAAAGTAAGTGCTTAATATATGCTTCTTGAAATTAAGGAAAGGCTAACTTTAACACCACAATCTACTTTCCAATTTTCCTTTTCAAGAATGGGGTAAAAAAAAAAAAAAAAAAAAAGAAAAGAAAAGAAAAAAGAAAAAAAAAAAAAACAATGGGGTAAGTAGTGACTTGATCTCTCCTTTAAGAATAACCATTGGTTTAAGTTTCATTGGCTTTATTTAGTTCAATAGCATTTTAAATCATTTTTCCCTGCTTGCCATCTGGCTCTGTGGCAAATATCCTTTCAAAATAAACATTTTTTTAAAAATAGAGAAAAAGCTACCTAAATACTGTTTTATAACCAACATCAAAGTATTTAATGATTTTACTCTCAAAGTATTTGTATGCTTTCAAATTTAAAAAGTGAGTAATCGTAAGTGGGAATAGAAATAAGACAACTAAATGAAGATATCAGTTGTACAAAGTGAATGAAATTTTCAATTCCAACAATTTTTTAGTAAGAGCAAAAATAAATCTACTTTCAGAATCTCAAGTTTTCATTACTATTTGGTTTGCAAAAACGCTGTGAGGGGCACCTGGGTGGCTTAGTCGGTGAAGCATCCGATTCTTGGTTTCAGCTCAGGTCATGATCTGGGGGTAGTGCGGATCAGCCCTGCCTTGGGCTCCAAGCTGGATGTGTAGTTCGCTTGGGATTCTCTCACTCCCTCTCCCACTGCCCCTCCCCATCCCTCTCTCTAAAATGAATAATAATGTTAAAAAGCTGTGATAACTGAAATGGTGTTTAGGCAAAATAGTCAAAAAGCAAAGGAGTCCTGTATGGCAAGCAGAACTATTCAGCTAAAGTCAGGAAGCAGTACCTGGCGAAACCCTGAGCAATTAGCAGGAAGTGAAACATGGTTACATGAACATTTTTCACTCTTCCTCATTAAAGCCCTTAAGTTAGTAAGACGTGTTCACTGACTCCTTAGCATGCCAAGGCAGTCGCAACACCTTTCACAATCTGGCTCTAGCCCATTTGAGAGACTCCTCTCCTTTTAGATACTTCATGTCCTTTATACTTGAACTTTGATAATTTCTTATAGAGAGTATCACATCAAACACATCACTCCTTATGTTTTTCTTATGTTTTTCCAAATGTTCTTTCCTTAGCCTCAAAAGTCCTTCTTCTACCTTCTTTGCCTACTAACCTTTAATTCAGCTTGAATATTATCTTCTCCAGGACGCTTTTGCCTGTTTTTCCAGCTAAAGCTGTTGATTTACCTTTTCTATCTTCAATATACATCGTTCATGGTACTGCCACATTATTTTAACCACAATGCTAGAATTTATGTTAGTTCTTTTTCTTTTTAAATTTATTTGAGAGATAGAGACAGAAAGAAGGTGAGTGGTAGGAGGAGCAGAGGGAAAAGAGGGAGTGGGACAAGTAAACTCTGTGCTGAGCCCAGAGCCCCATGTGTGGCTCCGATCTCATGACCCTGAGATGATGATCTGAGCAAAGTCACGAGTCTGAGACTTAACTGACTGAGCCACCTGGGCACCCCTGTTATGTCTATCTTCTTAATTATACCGTCATGCTGTGCTGGGTACATACCTATATTCAGTACAACAGTACTGAATAAGTGAGTAAGAAATGAGACGATAGTGTTGAATAATGAGGCACCAATGAAAGGCTTATTGGAAACACATCTTGTGACTAGAAAGTAAGGTCTGCTCCATGAGGAGGACAGGGACAGGTCTGCCCTGTCTACTGCAATAGTCGGAGACTCAACCTACTGCCTGGGACCGTGCTTAATAAGTATTTGCTAACTTGAGGTGCCTTGGTGACTCAATCTTGGGGATATGAGTTTGAGCACCTTGTTGGGTACAGAGATTACTTAAATAAATAAAAACTTAAAAAAAATAAGCATCTGCTAACTAAACACAATGTACACAGAAAATAAGAAAAAGCAGAATAATAATTACTTGAAGATAAACTGAAAAAGGGAATCCATAGAAAGTAGTAAGAGAAGCTCCTCTAATGTAAGTAGTACTATACCAAGGAATAAAGAAACTGTAGAAAATAATAATAATAATAAATCACTGATTAGCAAAAAAAATTTTTTTAATTACTACACATATCATAAACATGAGAGATTATTCTGAGGGGCAGAAGAGGCAATGTGTGGTGATATAAATAGGATTTATATTTTCAACTAGTTATAGAGTGATAATAGACATTATTAGTATGCCAATAGAAATAAAAATAATGTCCTTCACATCTTCAAAAAAAGTCTGTGTCATTTGCCACGAATAAATTTGTCTTTTTCTGTTTAATGCCTCTACCTGGAGTATCAGAAGTAGTACTGAATCCCAAATAAGTTATTTATTCATTTATAAGTATGACACAGTATGACTGTGTACCTGTCATTTATATTGGTTCTGCCTTAAGGTAGCCTTATTTTCCTACGATAATCACTGAAGCACTTCCCCTGGTTTCTAGAACTTGTGTGACTCTAACACCTGTGCCTACGTACTGAGAGTTCACAGTGAAGAAGTTGAAAAGACTGAATGTCCATACTCCTCCCACTTCTGATGGAGCTCAAGGTGATGAGCAAGAGACATTGCTAGTATTTGTGAACTCAGCTGGCAAGACTAAGGCCTCAAGGCAAACTCCACAAGTTACAATAACTTTGGCACTTGGACTTGTGCATCTATGTTGCAAGGCTGGTTATGGCAAACTCTGATCCCAGGTTTCGTGCCTTGGTGTTCAAGGTTTCCAGGTACTAGATCTGTACCTTCTCTTCCTGTCCTCTTTCCCTAATGACAATAATACAGAACTTAGTATTTTTCACGTATTAAAATTCAGTATAGGGAAAAGACCAGGATTAATATCCTAAGCATAGGAATTACAGGGACACCTGGCTGGCTCTGTTCGTGGAGCTTGCGACTTGTGATCTCAGGGTTGTGAGTTCCAGCCCCATGTTGGGTGTGGAGATGACTTAAAAATATAATCTTAACAAAAACAAAGAGCGGGATCCCTGGGTGGCGCAGCGGTTTAGCGCCTGCCTTTGGCCCAGGGCGCAATCCTGGAGACCCGGGATCGAGTCCCACGTCCGGCTCCCGGTGCATGGAGCCTGCTTCTCCCTCTGCCTATGTCTCTGCCTCTCTCTCTCTCTCTCTCTCTCTCTCTGTGTGACTATCATAAATAAATAAAAATTTAAAAAACAAAACAAAACAAAAAGAACAGGAATTACGACGTGAGTAGATTTTAATGTAGCTTTAGTTAGATTTAAAAGTTAACTTAAAAAGTGGTTATTTATTTGATGGTTCTTTAGCTGTTTAATGTTATAGCTATTTTTTCAATTAAAGATATAAAAGTACTTATTCAGGAAGAGCCAGCACTTGAATCTAAGGCAAGATGCATGTATTTCATGGCCTTGTAAATAAATTATACAGAAAAGCTTTTCAAAGTAAAATCTGTGAAACTAAAATAATAAAATGATAACTCTGTGACAGTCATGCCTTTGTAAATTCCTGGCTCTATGTGCAGTATTTGCACAAAACTATGTTCTTCTAACTCTGGGTCATCCCCCTCACCCCTTGGAATCTGCTAGACCTACCTCAGGACGTTTAGGTTACCCAGAGCTTCTCCGAGCAACTAAATTATGTAAAGTGTCTCTAGAAGCTGAGGCCACTGTTTCTAGGTCTGTTGGTCTTCCCTACTCTCTCCCACTCTCACGCCTTCCCCGGAAGTAATTCTGGCCTATTCCTTCATATGAGATAAAGCACCAGTGCCCTAAGAAGCACTGCATCTTTTTTGAATGCATGTTTTCTGAATAGAGCAACTTAATTGACTGAAACCTCTAAAAAGGCCTAGTAAATGTTTAAATTTAAAATTTTGATGCTTTAGACTTCTGCTTTCCTTTGCAAGATAGGACATATTGGAAAGAAAAATGGTTTAGAGTCAGAATGGGGATGCCTGGGTGACTCAGCGATTGAGCCTTTGCCTTCGGCTCAGGGCGTGATCCTGGAGTCCTGGGATTGAGTCCTGCTTCGAGCTCCCTGCATGGAGCCTGCTTCTCCCTCTGCCTGTGTCTCAGCCTCTCTCTGTGTCTCTCATGAATAAATAAATAAAATCTTTAAAAAAAATTTTTTTTTTTTTAGCGTCAGAATGAATGTGGAATTCCGGTTCAGTTTTGAAAGTGCCTTGGAAAATTTTTCAAAGCACAGGATTAAGTGAAATGTCCACAAAAATGAGGCTTATATGAGGCACTCTACTGATATATGATACTTCTACCCACAGTGATGGTCTGATAGTGTGGCTGCAACTATGAAGCAGAGAACAGTTACTCTGGAGGCGAAGTGTACCTGTCTTCAAGAAGACAGGAAAGGAGATGTGGCAAAGAAAATTCACAAATTGGGTACAGGGGTGGGTTTTCAATCCAGACATTCTATGAGTTTATCATTTTTTCTTTTTACTTCTTTGTCACACCTAGGTTTCAAGTTTATAATATACTTTACCCTCTACCCACAAGTTACCAGTGAAAATAGTTCCTTCTTCCCAGAGAACTGAGAACAACAAAACATGCTCTTCTTTTAGAGCTTGACAACATTGAATAAGGCTCCTGTCAAACATTTTATAGACTTTCCAGCCCTTTCTAAAATGACCTGATATGTACCTTCTATATAAATATTCTGGCAGCAAAATTAACTCCAAAAGAGACATTTATGGATGGTTTCTATTTACTCTATTTGGCCCCTTTTACTCTTTATACCTTTCTTCCTGCTTTGTGGTTCCACCTGGCTCTAAACTGCGGGCCACTCCCTCACTTCAATTTTCAACTTTACTTTCCCCTTCTTTGCTCTCCTTCTGCTGAACTTAAGTACATACTCAAACTACAAAGAAGATTGTGGTTGAGCAAGTAGTTGGCTCATATTTGTTGGAAAACGATATTACTGGTTAAGAGGTGAGAATTAAAAAAAAAAAGAGGTGAGAATTCAAGTCACCTAAAAACATTGAATAAAAAATATTTATATATGTTTTTTATAATATATTAAATATAAAATAAAATTTAAATATAAATATTTAAGTATAAAATATTTATATACATTAGGCTGAAGGCTTTGTCTTGGTCAGTTCCTGCCCTTTCTTTTTTTCCCTTATCCAAGTTCCAGGCAGGAGAGAAAGGCAGAAGGTTAAATAGGCTAAGTGCTTCTTCCCACCCCTAAAAGAACTTCCTAAAAACCTCATTTCCAACCATATCACTACCCTCTCCAAGAGTAAGGGAGGTTGGGTAGGCTTTTTTTTTTTTTTTTTTTAATATTTAAGCTAGGTACATGGCAAACCAAATGAAATAAAGATTCAGGTCAGGGGACACCTGGGTGGATCAGTGGTTGAGCGTCTGGTTTTGGCTCAGGGCATGATCCTGGAGACCTGGGATTGAGTCCCCCGTCGGACTCCCTGCATGGAGCCTGCTTCTCCCTCTGCCTGTGTCTCTGCCTCTCTCTCTCTCTCTGATGAATAAATAAATAAAATCTTAAAAAGATACAAAAAGATTCGGGTGGTAAAGAAGGAGGAGGTAAACATGTAGTAGCCAATCTCTGCCCCAGATACGTTGAGTTTGAGGTGTTTCTGACATGTATGTGGAAGATGTGGAAGGTCAGGTCACAAACACAGAGGACCAGTCAGCTTTAGAGATGTCCATTGGGAGCTGTTACTATAAAACCAATTTATGGAAGTTAATGCATGTTTGAGATTGGCCAGAATAAAGAATAATGTGCATGTGGGGGAAGGGCCCTTGAATTGAAATTTGAGGGCTTCCACCATTTAATAATGCTTGAGAAGAAGAGGAGGAACCTGTAAAATACTGTGAGAAGGAACTGGATGATAGATCTGAAATGTTTTTGAGACATCCAATTGAACTGATAGTGACAGTTGACTTTTTAACAGATAATTCTCTCTCAGTATCCCCACACCCATCCTTTATTTTTTTAATCTTTATTTATTTTTAAAATATTTTATTTTTAAGTAATTTCTATACCCAACCAAGGCTAGAACTTACAACTCCAAGAGTCCTATGTTCTACCAACTGAGGCAGCCAGGCGCTTCCATTCTTTCTTTATTTTTTTTTTAAATCTTATATTGGATATTATATGGCTAACCAAATGCTATCTAGGTGCTTTAATTTTGTAACTCCAATAAAATTGAGTGTCTTTTTTTAACCATAATTATTTTAATTATTTCCATATGTTATATTTACAACATAAGTTTCAACACTGGGATCTCAAATAAGTTCTTTTCTACTTCTCATATGTAAAGATTGTAATCAGGGTGAGGGAAAGGATTTACACAATCATTACAGAGCCCAGTGTTGGTATGCCAGAGAAATTGTTGATCAATCGATGGTTCAGTGGGTTCTTGCCATATATGTATACATAGACTTCAAACTTGATAGAAATCTAAATTGCCAATAGAAAGGACATTAATATAGTATCATGCAGCTTCGTTAGTTTCCTTTTCTGGAGTTAATTCCAATACTTCTTTCAACAGGTTAGGTGTGGATGGATGCAATGTTGACCTAAAGGCTTTTTACTCCAATAGTATAACAGAAGGTTTTCAGATGAATGGAGACTACCTTTAGACCCTATTTTGTTCTATTTAAGAGTTCTTTTTGAAATTTATTCAGAGTTGCTTAACTCCAGGGTTGTGAAGAGAGCTATCAAAGAATCAAATTGACCCTCTTACGCCAGTAACTACTTCATCTATTACCCAAACAGACCTTTCTTCCTAAAGGACAGGATTTTATCAGTGTTTTTCTTATAGCCATGACCACCCCTATAGGAGGCATAATACCACATAAAATCTCAGGTTATAAACTTGGTGTTGTTACCTATTCAGATCTGCAGCTGGAGCTATTCTGTACCTTTAGAAAAAAGTTATAGAATGGCATTCTTATTGTATGACTTTTTTTTTTTAAATTAATTTTTGTTTGTTTAAGTAGGCTCTACACCCAATGTGGGGCATGAACTCACAACCATGCTCAACAACTGGGCCAGCCAGGCCCCTAGTTATACAAATTTTCAATGTATCAATGTACAAATACATTAAGAAATAGTAACTATGACTGAAACCCACACATAGTCATAACTTGATTCATCAGAAAGCTAAACTTTTGACTTTTTTGGTGGATATACCTTTGGACTACTATAGAACTATTCTAACAGTTTCTGGTGAAAACAATTACCTTGGCAAATTATAATACAGGGTGAGTCGCTGACTGATTTGTCTATACTGATACAACCAATAAACACTTGTTGAGTGTTTAATGTACACAAGGCATTTTGCTAGATTCCACAGATACATAGGTGAATAAGAGCGAAAAAAAAAAAGATATTATCTTTGTCCTTATGGAGCTTACTATTTACTGAGGGAGATAAATGATAAAAAGTAAATAAATAACTTTAAAGTAATTACAAGCAGTGAGAGGTGCTCTGGAAGAAAGAGAGTAATGAAAAGAGAGCCACCTAATTTGAATGGTTAAGGAAGGCCTTTATGACATCTGCAAGAAGAGAGAGTTGAGGTTGGGAGGAGGAAGCACTCCAGGCAGGGGAAACAGCCTGGGCAAAGGATCTCAGAGAGGAATGGGCATGATCAAGGAACAGAGAGAAAGCTAGTGTGGCTGAGACAGCATGAGCAAAGAGGAGTGTGGCATGGTATTAAGGTAGAAGTCAAAATCCTACAGCAAGAGTCAGTAAACTATGTTTTGTAGGTCAAATCTAGCCCGCTTCCTAATTTTATAAAGTTTTGCTGGAACACAATTGTATACATTTGTTTACATGCTGTCTATGGTTGCTTTTGTGCAATAAGCAATAGTTGTTAAGAAGACCATGTGGTCTGCAAAACCTAAAATATTTATTACCTGACTCTGTTTATTTATTTTTTAAAGATTTTATTTATTTATTCATGAGAGACACACAGAGAAAGGCGGAGACACAGGCAGAGGGAGAAGCAGGCTCCCTGTGGAGCCTGATGCAGGACTCGATCCCAGGACCCCGGGATCAGGACCTGAGCCAAAGGTGGACACTTAACCACTGAGCCACCCAGGCATCCCTACTTGACTCTTTAAAAACAAGTTTGTTGGCCCTGTACTAGATGTGGACTAAATTAGAACTAACAACATGGTAGTTGAAAAGGTCAGGCTTTCCTAAAGCACAGAACTACCCTTTACAAGTGATAGCTCAAGTCAGAAAGACACATAAAGATGAACAGGTCAATGTGGTAGAGGCAGGACTTTGAGCTGTCCAAGCCAGATGGGTAAAAGAGATGTCTTTAAGGTTAATATAGGGTTTTATAAAGCAGAAGGACCCTTATTATCCAAGGATGTCAGGAACCTGGACATGGTCAGAAGATAGTACACCTGCAGAGTAAAAATGTAGTTTAGCTCAGGAATATTGGAGGGCATCATGTATAGAGAAAGCAGATTCTAAGACGTGCAGAGGGCAATTCTAAGCACTGGTAATGACTATTTATTATGGATAAAATCTGAGCATAAGTTGACCCCTGAATGATGCATGGGTTAGGGTGCTTTGTGTAGTCAAAAATCTGCACACAACCTTTGATTCCCTCAAAACTTAACTACTAAGAGCCTACCATTGACCAGAAGCCTTAACATTAACAATTAGCACATATTTTCTATGTTGTATGTGTTATATATTGTTTTTTTTTTTTTAAGGATTTTATTTATTTGAGAGAGAGAGAGCACGTGTGCACACAAGCAAGGGGAGCAGCAGGCAGAGGGAGAGGGAGAGGGAGCAGGGAGCCTGATGGGGCTTGACCCCAGGACCCTGGGATCCTGATTTGGGCCAAAGGCAGCCACTTATGGACTGACCCACCCAGGCACCCCTATATGTTTTATTCTTATAATTAAGATAGAAAAAACATTATTAAGAAAATCATAATACAGAGAAAATACATTTATAGTACTGTACTGTATTTGTTGAAAAAAATCTGCATATAAGTGGATCATGCAGTTGACATTTATGTTATTCAAGGCCCATTTTTATTTGCTTAGCATCCATGCCAGCAATTGACAAAGGGAGGGTTGTGGATTAATAAACAAACAAAACTCTCAAAAGGTACCTGATCCAAACTAAGCTATTCTTTTCTAGCTCTGAAGTCAGATTGGGTTACATGACTCACAGATATATTTTGTTTGGCTTACACAGCCTCTTAGGAGATCTCACATTAAAAATAAAAAAAAAATCTAGATATTTAGCAGGTAGGCCCACTTCATTTCCATATGGGAATAATCAGCTAGAGCCTAGAAACAAATGTTCCTTGAGATAAAGCATGTATTCCCACTTTTCCACAGTCCTCACCATTTCCTATTCCATTACATTCATCCTGCTTTATTTTTTATTATTTTTTAAACTACCAAGACTATTTGGCATTCAAGTTTGTAACCCCAGATTCCTATCTTAGCATAAAGATCACAAACCTGCACTTTTATATACTTCTTTTCAACATACATTTATTGAGCACTGACCGTATCTCAGATACTATGCACACAAATATATAAATACTGCAGTATTTTTGCCTTAGAGGCTCACAGGCTAGAAGCAGAGACCAATGTGTTAAATGATCCTACACAGAATGACAATGGCATCAAGGCATGACCCATTCTGACTGGCAAGTCAGGAAACACTGCACAAGGGAGATCTTTGAACTAAACCTTGAAGGGTAAGTAGACCTTTAGTATTATATTCCAGGTAGAGGAAACAATGTACAAATGCACACTGAGTGCAACTCTCTTGGCAATTAAAGTTGGTTCAGAATAGATGAAAGAGAGGGAAGCTGTAAAAGAGTGAGAAAGGCAGGAATGCTGGGGTTACACATCAAGAATGGCTTGTGTCTAGAATATTGGATGGGTTATTAGCATGGACACTGAGGTCAGTTAAAATTTTGGCTGAAGGGTAGGGGGGATGAACATGAGCAAAGTAGTAAAGTCTTCATTAAGTGTGGCAAAAGGACCAGGAAGTCAATGAAGGATGGTACAGCCAAACTACAAAAATCTGATAGAAGGGAGAGCTTTTGGCATGATATTGAAAGAGTAATAATAACTTGAAATTCTGTGATGTAGAATTGGGGAAGTGATCCCCAGCTCACAGAGAAGGAACAACTTTCAAATGTACAGAGTGTATCCTCAGAGTTTCAAACAAGATGGAGAAGCAGGATATATGGTAGTATGTTTTCAAGAGAGCTGTTGTTTTGGAGGGAATTAAAACGGATGGAAGGGATTATCAGGGAGTTGACAACAACAACCAAAAACGAAAGAAATGGGAATAAAAAGAACAGGAACAAACAAGGTAGGAATCTTGTCCTGATAGGGAAGAAGAGGTAGGCTTTTCTAAACAAGTGAGACTTGGCTTGAGCTGAGATCTAAAGTATGTGATTTCTCACAGGCATCTCATGTTCAACAGATCAAGGTCAAGGAGTAGCCCAAACTTGTCACTCTTCCAACATTTCCTAGCGTGGTGAACTGTACCATTGTTTCTAGAGTCATTCAGGTTAGAAATATAGGAGGTATTCATGATATCTGCCTCCATTATGGTCATTATCCAACTATCATATAAGCATCAGGTAAAAAGAAAAGCATTCCAGGCAGTGGAAACAACATATGCAATACTTTTATGTTGAAAGATAGCATGGTGCAATCTAGACACTAAAGAGCTTTCACCTAGATATAGATGAAGAAGGGACTAGTTCATGACGGGTCATATAGGTCATATTAAGGATGTGTTCTTTATCCTAAGAGCAATGGAAGCCATTGGCAGGTCTGAAGCAAGGAAAATGATATGACCAAATTTAGGTTTTGAAAAGAGCATTCTGAAAAGAAAAGAAAAGAAAAGAAAAGAAAAGAAAAGAAAAGAAAAGAAAAGAAAAGAAAAAAGAAAAGAGCATTCTGGGTGGAACAGAGAGCAGATTTGAGAAAACAAGGATATAATGAGATGACAAAAAAGGCCAGTGTAGTAGATTAAGTCAACAGGAATGGGTGATAGTGATGGGAATTCTCTCCTAGTTCAATGTTATAAGTATTGATCTAGTTGAAACGTGATGGCTGATTACACAGGAGAGAAAAAAGATAACTGAGCACTTATAACAGATAACTGATTGCCCTTAGACCTGGAAGGATCTTCCTCCTCCTGCAAAGAGCAAGGAGTCCATGAGATCAAGGTGCCATGTCTGCCTAGATCAGAGGGACGACAGAGCTGCTGATTACATAGCACTGCAGGAAGTGAGGGATGTGGACATAAGCTTGGACATGTTAGCATGGTCCCTTGTGGTGTGGTGGGTGAAGAAACTTGGAGTAGATACAGAAAAGGGTCTGGCTGAGAATACTCTAAGTCTGAGAATTATAAATTTAAACCTGGTCTTCCAGATTACTATTTCAGCCAAGGTAGTAGAGTAGGATACACTTTTCATTTTTATTTTTTAAGATTTATTTTTTTAAGTAATCTCTACACCCAACGTGGGACTCGAACTCACAACCTTGAGATCAAGGGTTGCATGCTCCACTGACTGAGCCAGCCAGGTGCCCCAAATTACATTTTTAATAATAGTTTGTTATCTTGATTTATAACTTCAATCCTTAGACACATGGTAAGTGAACCTTCAAGCCACACTCTTGGCCAGGCTCTGCAAATTTAGGGTGAGGACTGATAAGAGTGTGTAACAGTATAAAGGACTCTAATGCAAGCAGAAACAAATTCATGAGGGTTAGAGTCTGGGTCCTTATCAAGTTGGATTTTCCAGACTTCTATGGGAGATGAGGAAAATAAACGGTGCAAGTTTCCAGGTAGTATATTAATGTATATGAGACACATTTATATACCTGGAAGGTCAATTATGAGGCTATTTTAACTGTAATGGTTTCAGTGTGATTTTGAAAAGCTCCTTGAATGTGGTAAAAGTTTAGAGCATGGAAGAGACCGCAGTGACCATGTAACTGAATTTATTCAAATAAGACAGAGGTTCTGACAGTTGAGGCACTGTGACTGAGGGTGCAAAGCTAGTTACTAGCCAATCATTTGCAGCCCCATCCTCTCGGTCCACTCTTCCAACAATGCTACTTTCCCTGAAGACATGCTTCACAAAATTTTCATTTTCTTTCATCGTCATGTATTAAAGGAAGTAAATACTTTCATTATTTTAAAAATTTGAGGCACCTAAAAACATAAGTCCATTACTAAATTTTGACTCCAAACTATTCTAAACGAACAAAAAAAAGGGAAAAGAAAACTTAAAAAATTCCGATTTCATAAAGTCACAAGGATCAGTGATCCTGGAACGTTACTTCTGTTTCTCAAAAAGCTCCAGGTAACATCGGGCTCCTTTTAGGACTTAAGGGTATTCTCCTCATCTGTCTGCTTTTATTCTTAAATCTACTTCTTTGGCTTGTTAACCTCAAGGGAGACCTCAGAGTGGAATTAAAATTGTGCTCCTTGCTTTGGCTGCAACCGTGTCACTCTGATCTCTCTCTCCCAATTCCTTAGCTTTTCTAAACCAGAAATCAACACACACGCTCCTAAAAAAAAAAAAAAGCATCGAACACTCTCAGGATGCTAACCGCTAGTTTACACTTGAAAAAAAAAAAAAGTCATCCTTGCTTTCCAAACATCGATAAATATCGCTGAAACAGACTCTTCTTAGGAAGTCTCGGTTGAAACAGCTGCGATAAAATGAAGATCTTTAAGAGGGTGTCCCAAAAGTCCAAAAGAAAACAATTTTTTTTCCAGGGAGTCTTACCTTCCAGCTCAGAAGTAATCCGAGAGCTCTGGGTCTGCGGGGACGCATCAGAGGCGGCGATGTGAGCGCCGGGGGCACGGCGGGTCGGGCCCGCCGCCGAGCGATCCGCAGTCGCCCCCCCCCCCCCCCCCTCACGGCCGCCGCCGCACCGGGGAAGGACTCGATTCCGCACAGAACTGCGTCCTGCGAGCTGAGCGTCCGGGCACTTGGGCTTCCTGGGCGCCAGGAGACGCGCAGGGACCAAAGGCCCCAGCGATCCAGCACGCGGTCCCACCCGGGCGCAGCCGCTCGGGGCGGGCGCAGTCGGGGGTCCCGAGCTGGGGGGCTCGCGCCCGCCGCTCCCGGCGACCCGGGAAGCCCCGCCCCCGCAGCCCGCGCCCCGCTGGCCACGCCCCGCGGCGCTCCCGACCTCCCACACTGGGCCGCTGGGCGGCACCGCCTCTTTGGCTCCAGACTCACGCCTCTGGTTGGCTCCCAGAGGGATCCCTCAGCGCGCCTCGCCCAATAGGAGGCTCCGCCGGCGGCCGTCCGCCCCGCCCCCGCCCGCCCCTCGCGGAGGGCCCGCCCCTGCCCCGCGCCCGGGAGCGGAGGAGAGTAAATACAACAGGAGCGCAAAATGGCGGAACCGCCGGGCCCAGTGCACGGCGCCCCCGCCGCCGCTGCCGCCGCCGCCGCCGCCGCCGAGAAGGAACCGTTTGGCAAATTGCAGCCCCCGTTCCGGGACCCACCGGGTCCTCTGTCGGCCAAGAAGGTCCGGACTGAGGAGAAGAAGGCGCCGCGGAGACTGAACGGAGAAGGGGGCAGCGGCGGGAGCAGCAGGCAGCTGCAGCCGCTGGCGGCACCTTCGCCTCAGGGCTATGGCAGCCCCGCGCCCTGGGGCTTCCCGGCGCCGCCCGCCGCGCCCTCCCCGCCCTCCGCTCGGGGCACTTTCTCTTTCTCGGCTGGCGCGGCGGTCCCTTCCTCAGCCTCCGCTCCCTCGCCGCAGCCGGTGCCGCGCAGGCTGCTGGTCCCTCCTCCGCCGCTGCGCGCTCAGCCGCCCCACCTCGCGCTGCCCGCCGCCGCCAAGCCGCGCCGGCCCAAGGAGAAGCGGGACAAGGAGAGGCGGAGGCACGGCCTCGGCGGCGCGGGCGAGGCCGGCGGGGCCGCCCGCGCGGAGAACGGGGAGGTGAAGCCGCTGCCGCGAGGTGGGTGCCGCCGCCGCCGCCGCCGCGGGGGGGGGGGGAGGGGAGGGGAGGGCGCCCCGGGGCCGGGCAGGGGGAGCGCGGGCGGGCGCCGGCCGGTCCTCAGCAGGCGGTCGCGCAGCCCTCGGGGACAGGAAATGGAGCCTGAAATTTCGGTCGCTGCGACGGGAAGGGCCCAAACTCTTTTAATGTGTTTTTTAAAAAATTATTATTCTTATTTTGTTACATTGTTTGTTTCCATCTCCCAGTGCCTGCGCCGCAGACATCTGTCGCCCTGTGTGTGGGTGCCCGCCCGGGCGAGCGGGGCTCCGGGGGAGCCGGGGAGGCGGCGCGATCGCCCGGGGGTCGCGGCCTCGAGCGGTCTAGGCCGTGCGGACGCGGTGGCACAATTGCGTGTTCGTGACACGGGCTCCGACGCCAGAAAATCCTGTCAAGAAAAGGGGTGTGGAGAGCGGCGGCGTCCGCTGGAAGCCCCCGGAGGCCCGAGCTCTCCATCCCCGTCAGGGAAGTGAGGTGGTGCGCAGGGCCCGGGGGCGCCGTCCGCCCCGCCTCCCCGAGTGGTCGGGGGCGGGGGGGGGGGTCCTGGTCGGAGTACCGCCGCCCTTCAGAAAGGACTTTCAGCCATATTCTTTCTTTTCTTCTCTTTTCTTTTTTTTTTTTTTTTCCTGCAGCAAATGATAAAATCAGGAGCGTGGACGGTTTTTTTCCGGCCACATCAAGTGACTGCAAAAGGTCTTAACAGCAGAAAATGGCAAATTCATAAGCGTCCCTCTCAGACCGGGCCAGGCAGTTCTCTCCTAAAATGCGAGCTAGCCCTATGATTCTCAGTATTTACCCCAAATAGATGGCACTGCTTATTTAATTGTCGGTCCACGATCGTCTGACAGTGGTACCACCTGGAGAGTGGTTGAAAATCAGGTACTTGTGGGATCAAAAGCCTCAAGCGTACCGCGATCGTCGTTATAAATACACATGGAGAATGTGGCCTGAAAGTACTTTTACTCATTAGGAACAATGACATGTCAAGCAGTTTTGGCATCGCTGGTCTAATTGCAGCTTAAATCATGAATAATTCTCTGTGTGTTCGAATTAGAACGGCCAGTTTTCATGATTTTTAAAATGCTGCACAGGCGTATGGAGGAGCAGGGTTACATCTTCCCTGCTGTTTTGCCTGCGGAAAAGCTTGGGCAACAGGCAGAGCCTTCCTGTCCTGGCCCAGGGCGAAGTTCTCTCTCTGGAGCGTGTTGCTTCTAGGAAAGTGGCTTTGAGGATGGAAGTTTTGCTACTTTTAGTCTGGAATTGTAGGTGGTTAGTATTTTAAAGCTCTTTTTTACGCTTACCTTTTAAAGTGCCTCAAAGTCCGCCTTCGCAGCTTAGTATTAGCCTTACTGTGATGTGTAAACAGTGAATTTGTTCTTCTGAGTTCTTTGAATGAGGAAGTAAAATGTGGAGTATGACAGTGTCAGTGCATTGGAGTGGCTGAAAATCGTAAGCATTCTTTCACAAGTCTAACTTAAAATACGGTGCTTAAAAATGGCCCTTCAAGTGAAATGGCTGTTAGAAAGAAATCTAATTTTTTAAATTGCCTTTAGAATTCTTAATTTTGAAGGCTACACCTTGTGAAGTCTTAATATGAGGAATTATACCTTCTACATTAGGATGTGGGGAACATGTTTTTCTATGACCTGTGTAGGGTTTTTTGGTTTTGTTTTGTTTTGTGTTTGAGTAGTGACTAGATATAAACACTGTCGTAAGAATTTCATTTTTTCGAGAGAAATGCTATTTTACTGAGGAAAAACAAAAGAGAGAAGTATTTTTTCAGTGTCTTAATGATTAATGGTGAAAATCTTTCTTGAGTATTCTTACCCTTCTAAAGTTCAATTTTAACTAAATTGAGGTTCTGTTTTAAAAAATTAAGAATACTCTTAAGCAACAGTGTTATTATAATAGAAACTTACATTAACTCAATATAAATATAATTACAAATATGAAAATCCTAAATTGTAATACAGCCTTGTTTCTCTGGGCTTTATGTAAGAATCTTAGTGAATGGTTGGTTGGGGCATCTGGCTGCCTCAGTTAGTGGAGCATGTGGTTCTTGATCTCGGATCAGTGAGTTCGAGCCCCACCTTGGGTTTAGCGTTTACTTAAAAAAAATAAAATCTTAGTGAGTGGATGTGTCTATTGTTTTAGATATATAACTCTTTCCAGTGTTTCTCTAAATTAAATAGTTCCTGGATAGCACATAGGATATGTTCAGTGTCCCCAATTATCCCATGCTGGCCGATTGAAGAGTTTGAATCAGAATAGGAACTGAGCTATAAAGATACCTAAGCAAAGAAAATAGATCCCTTCCCTCAAAACACAGACATTCAAAAATCTAATTTCCAACTCCATTAACTAGTTGAGTTCCTGTATGGTAGTAGGGTGTTTTTTTTGTTTTGTTTTTAATCTTTAGTGAGAATTGCTAAATTTTTTACGTTGGCTACCATTCTAACAGAAATTACTTGGATTAAATGAAACTGTGTGTGAAAAGGGTTGACAGGCCATTTAATACATGTTATTTGAGTCAGAAACATGATGATTTTAACCCCATAACAATTTCAGAAGTGGATTAGTCCAGACAGAGTAAGGATCATTGGCAGATTTGAATGTTAAGAGTGATAAACAGAATTACAAAGGCATAGCAGTCTGATAAGCCCATTTAGTATAGCTCTTGGGGCTTTTCACACCTAAAACCTATGAGGCCATCCAGTCATAGTGCAGTAGCTGACTTCCATGATAGCCTGAGTCATTATGTAAAAATTAAACTTATTTCTTATAAAAAGAAAATGTACAAAGCTTTTTAGATTTTTAAAACTAGAAAATAACCAGATTTAGTTGTTAGGGAGGTAATCTACTGAAGAGTTCATCTCCCATTTCCGTTAAGATTGAATAAATTTTTGATTTGTTAAATGCGGAAGATAAAAGTGGACAATGATTTCCAATATATTATATTTGTTTCAGGTATATGATACAGTGATTCAACAATTCATACATCGCTTTGTGTTTACCACAAGGGCACTCATGAATCCCCATCATCTATTTAACCCATCCCCTCACCCACTGGTAACCATCGGTTTGTTCTCTATATTTAAGAGTCTATTAGAAGTGATTTGAAGTATGTAAATACCAGTGATTTAAAGAGATAGATGCTGGAAGATGTTTCAAACTATACCTTTCCTTATTTTTCGAATATTGTTAATTCCACAATTTTAAGTTAAATTCATATTCAGAAGTTTCTCATTATAACCACTTATTTGTCACTGCTGAAATAGTTTACTATGATTTCATTTTCTTGTGTAACCTTTGTTTTTCATACCTTGTTTTTTTTCATTTGCTCAGTTTTGTCTGGCCAAGTCTTTCTATACACCCTCCAGCAGCTGCATAAAATGCTTCTCTGTACAATTTTCCACATGGTCAAATCTGTCAGATAAACTTATCAGTTGTATTTGTTCCTGTAGTCATCTCTTCTGTAGCTGTCTTTCTTCCTGCTGTAGTCCGGATTGTTTTCTCCTTAGGCCTGCTGCAAAGCTGTCATCTTGGGACTTCCCTTAGCTGACATTCTGGGAATTTCTTTCACTTTCCTTGAGTCCCTTTTTTCTGGATTCTATGCCTGCCTTTGGTTTATTCCTTCATTTTGGTTTCCTCTACTACTACTGTGAAAGTGTGTGTTGCAAATACTTTTTTTCTTTGGATTTATTTTTACCCTCACGCTAGACGGTTTGGCTGTTGAGAGATTTCTATATTGGAAATCATTTTCCCTCAAAAGTTTGGAGATATTCCCATATTGCCTGGCTTCCAATGTTGATGTTGAGAAATTTGATCTCCAAAAAGTTGTCTTTTTTTCCACAATCTTGGAGATTTCAACCCTTTCATTGAATTTTTAAATTTTAGGTCTGTTTTAAAACAATGTTATGAGGTCTCATTCTTTGTTCCTGTATTGTAGCATCTTGTTCCTTTTTCATGGCTGCAACATTTGTTATCTCTTCAAGGATGTTAATTATAGTTTCTTTGTTTCTTGCATTGTTTTTGGTTCCTCTAAAGCATTTTTGTTGTTTTGTTGTTGTTTTGTTGTTGATTTTGGTCTTGGAGGCTTTCTTCAGATGTTTGTTATCCTTAGCAGTTCCTTCATATACAAGGAATGTTCAAAGCTGATTGAAAGTTCACCGGGCATGCTTGAGCATGGCTTAGTGACTAATGAACTCCCATTTTCTATCCCTTTTTTTTTTCCTTTTAAGATTTTATTTTTAAGTAATCTCTACACCCAGCGTGGGGCTCGAATTTATAACCCAGAAACCAAGAATCGCATATTCTATTGACTGGGCCAGCTGGCAACCCCCCCCCCCCCCCCCCAATATTTTATCTGTACTTCTTTCCTCTGGGTAGTGGGTAAGAGAGTTTTCATTTTCTTCAGATAAAGGTCCTTCGTTTTTCTGTCTGTGTAATTGGAATAATGGAGAGGAGAGGATTGATAGAGGTAATGAGTTTAGATGGCAGGGCTTTAGTGCTGGGTGGAGAAAGAAAGCTTTAAGTTTGACCGTTAAGTTTCTAAATTTACATTTAATCTACCTGTTTTCATACCAACATTTCACTTCTTATTCTATGTTGGATGTACCTGAGCTTGGAGTTACTCTGATTCAGTTTTGCTGGAGATCATACCTCTCATTCCTTTGGGGGGCCGAGGGAAAAGGAGAGAGAGAGAGATTGAGAGAGCGCGTGAGAGCATAATAGAAGAAGATTAATGTAAGTTCCTACAGAAAGAGATAATGCTAAACAATCCTGTTTACTCTACAATACTCCTGGAAAGGCTTAGAAATTGCAGATGGTGAAAAAGGCAAGAGGTTCTGCAGAATCAGCCGCCACTCCTCCCATGCACACACCTACACAGTCTCTCCCTCTGTCTCCCTCTTTCTATATATGTTACAGCATGTGTCAGAATTCCTTTTTAGGGCTGAATAATGTTCCATTGTATGTATATACCACATTTTGTACGTTTATCCCTAGATGGACACTTGGGTTCTTTTACCTTTTGGCTATTATGAATAATGCTGGTATGAACATGGGTGTACCTACATCTGTTGGAGTCCTTGCTTTCAGTTCTTTCAGATATATGCCCTAAAGTAGAATTGCTGGGTCATATGGTAATCTTTTAATTTTTATAAGGAGCTGCCATACTGTTTTCCATAGTAGTTAAATCATTTTACATTCCCACCAGCTGTGCCCAAGGGTTAATTGCTTAGTATCAAAAAAGTATAAGTAAACAGACAAAAAACTCCCGATAACATTTATTTGGAGCAGATACTTGTGAAATCAATGTGTGGTCAGCCATAATAGCTTAGGAAATAAAGTTTGGGGGTTTGAAGGGAGAAAGAAAAAGCATTTATTGAATGCTTGTCATGTGCCATGGTATTATCTCAGTATTTTTAGATTAAAACTGAGTTTTTCTTAGCTCACACAGAGTTGCATAGCTAATGTGTAAAGAATTTGGATCAAGCCCATCTCTGCAAGAGTGTGAGCCTAACTACACAACGCTACAGTTAACTTAATTTTTCCCCTTTAGACTGATAAACAGGAAGAAGAAAGTGGAGATTAACTTTAAAATTTTTTCCAAGTTATTTCTTTTTTCCTAACTTTTTATTATGAAAAATTTTAAGCATGCAGAAAAGCTGAGAATAATACAATGATCTCATATATCTTTTCTTCCTAGATTTAACAGCTGTTAATATTTTATTATATATGCACTCAATCATTTGAAAATAAACTGTAGACATTATGACACTTCATTCTTAAGTATTTCAGCCTTCATCTTCTAAAAATAGCCACATAATTACAATAACATTAAAATATTTAAGAATATAATGTAGCTAGTGCATATTCAGTCTTCCAGTAACCCCCAATTTCTCCATTGTGTACAAACACACTATGTGTTTTATTTATTTTTATAATGCTTTTTTTCTTTTAAAGGTTTTGTTTATTTGTTCATGAGAGACACAGAGAGAGAGAGAGAGGCAGAGAGGGAGAAGCAGGCTCCATGCAGGGAGCCTGACGTGGGACTCGATCCTGGGACTCTGGGATCAGGCCCTGGGCTGAAGGCGGCGCTAAACCACTGAGCCACCTGGGCTGCCCCTATAATGCCTTCTTTTGAGTGATCTTTTCTTTTTTTTTTTCCACATCTATTTATTTTAATGTTCTCACTTTTTTCTTCATGAAATTGGCTTTTTTTTAAATTTAATTTTATTTTATTTATTTATTCATGAGAGACCCAGAGAGAGAGAGGCAGGCAGAGACACGGGCAGAGGGAGAAGCAGGCTCCATGCAGGGAGCCTGATGTTCTCAAATCCCGGGTCTCCAGGATCAGGCCTGAGCCAAAGGCAGGCACTAAACTACTGAGCCACCCAGGGATCCCAAGACATTGGCTTTTTGAAGATACTAGTTCAACATACCTGTTACCTTGTATATTTTTTTATGTTCATGATTTCTAAACATTTATTTTATTGTATTTATTTTTAAAGATTTTATTTTAAAATTTTATTTATTTATTTGAGAGAGAGTGCGAGAGAGTGAGCATGAGCCAGAGGGAAGGTCAGAAGGAAAAGGAGACAGAAGGAGACTCCCTGGTGAGCAAGAAGCCCAACGTGGCCTTGATACCAGCACCCTGAGCTAAAGGCATACACTCAACCGACTGAACCATCCAGGCACCCCTAAAGGTTTTATTTTTAAGTAATCTCCACACCCATGTTGTGGTATTTAGCTTGATTCTTTGTATTTATTATAAACTGGAAGTTAGGTATCAAGATCAAGGCTAATTAATCCAGATTAAATAGTTTTGGTAAGAATATTTTATAGAGGTACTTCATATTATTTCCCATCAGGGAGGCATATAATATTAAGACTGTGCCATTAGTAAATTGGTTCAAGTGACCATTATCCCCATTATACTAATTCATTTTTGTTTGCATTTAGTTTGTAATCTGTGTGCTGATAATTTGTGAATATCCAGTTTCCCAGTTATATTTTACCTAATGGCTTCAGTATCAATTAATGATTTCTGCCTGAGTCACCCATTCTGTTGGGGCTTAAAGAATTACGCCAAACTATTTCTAAATAAAAAATGAATTAGATTTGGGAATGGGGAATTCAGAATAAATTGCTACTCTTTAGTATTTAGATTAAAATTTGGCAGCCTATTTTGATTTTGGGTGCCAAAGTAAATAAGTTCATTGGTATGACTAGAATCCTCTGGTAAACACTTTTCTTGAATTTTTAATTCACCATAGTTTGAATTTTGGAAAGCCACTCGCAGAATGCTTTTAGTTAAAGATTGAGTGGAATAGTCCAGTTACAATTGATGGTTTGTTACAATATTGGTAACATGGGCCAAAAATCAGAAGTCCTTACCAGTTTTTTTTAATATAATAAATACATATTATTATAATATGTTAAATACTATATATATTTCAAAATTCAAATATTATATAATGTGTTCTGTTAACTAATATAAATTAACTATATACCTTTGTGAATTCCCATTTAACTAGATTATATCAATTCCTTCACAGCAGACATCATTTTAGTCTTTTTTTTTTTTTAAGATTTTATTTATTTATTCATGAGAGACCGAGAGAGAGAGAGAAAGAGAGAGGGAGAGATGGAGAGAGAGAGACAGGCAGAGGGAGTAGCAGGCTCCACGCAGGGAGCCTGTTGTGGGACTCGACCCCAGGCTTCCAGGATCATGCCTTGGGCTGAAGGCAGGCGCTAAACCACTGAGCCACCCAGGGATCCCCATTTTTTTTTTTTTTTTTAAGATTTTATTTAGAGACAGAGAGAGAGGCAGAGACATAGGTTGAGGGAGAAGCAGGCTCCCTGTGGGGGGAGCCTGATGTGGGACTGGATCTTGGACCCTGGGATCATGACCTGAACTGAAGGCAGATGCTCAACCACTGAGCCACCCAGGTGCCTTTTGGTCATCATTTTATGATGTTTGCCTTGTACTCAGTGATTGATTTGAAGAAAAAACAATACTTTTTATTAATAAATTAATTTTATCTGTCCTCTTTGTAGTACAAATTTTAAGTAGCTACTTTTGTAAGCTTTTTAATAGAAAGCGTATACATTTTCTTTAGATACCACTTAATTCAGAGCCACCTTCAGTGGTTTACATATGGAACAATATTCTGGAAAGCCGGTGTTCCAGGACATTTTCTGGCTGAATCACTGACACACTTTATACCTTAGGGGAGTAATAGTCACCATTTTTCATTTTTCTCCCTTGAGGATGATAAAAATATAAGGATTAGTAAATACTGTCAGGCTTTTTTTTTGAGTTGGGCCAAAAGCTGATGCAGTGAGTACTTAAGTACAACTTGAGCTAGAATATGAGCTTCTTAAGTACAGAAACAACAATAATAACAACAATACCAATAGTTAATGCTTACAGAACTGTACTCAGAGCTGTATGTTCTTATTTAATTTTCACAGCTTCTTTAAAGTTTAGTTAGGTATTAGCCTTTTATAAGTGCTGAATGGAAGTTCAGAAAATTTAAGTACTTGCCTAAGGATATTAAGTAGTCAATCTAAGTTTCAGATCATTATATAATTTGACTTTAGAGCTCCAGCTCTAAACCTTTGTGCAAACTGTGTTAAGTGTTTTTAAATCTCCTTCATCTTGAATTGTACCTTACATTGTGAGTTAGTTTGCCAAATAAATGAACCAGACTTTGAAGTAAGAGTAGGACTTAGGTAAATGGAGATGATGGAGACAGCCTTGTTAAGGGGAATGGTGTGAGCAGGATTGTAGGGACAGGAGAGTGTATGCCATGTTCAGTGGTCTATGAATAGAACCATTCAGCTGAATTGGTGATTTTGTACAAAGTTGGGAAATAGCACAGCATGCCAGTTGAAAGTTTGCCACAGTATGCCTTCTATTTGCCAGGATAAGAAGTTCAGACTTCAGTCTGTGGGCAACAGCAAGGCACAGGTTTTTGGTTTTTTTTAGTAGAGTGATAATTTATTCAAATTGGTACTTTAGGAATACTAATTTGTTAACATTGTGTAGGATGAATTGGCTGAGAGAAAAATTAGAGACAGGGATATCGGAGACTACTGTAGTAGTAAAATGGAGTTGATTTAGTGGTAAAATGGTACTCCTGGACACGGAATCATGATACAGCTTCATGATTATCAAATATGTAGCGAGAAAGGATTTATATACTTAATTTTATGGTTTCAGATGACAGGGATAAGCATATCATTGAAAAATTGTGGGTGGGCCTGTTGGAAAAGATGGATATGAGTTTGACATTATAGACAGGTACCTTAGAGTTCTCTTATCAGATGCAGCTCAAATTAGTGGTGTTTTAAAATGTTCTATGTAGGGCAGCCCCGGTGGCTCAGAGGTTTAGCGCGGCCTTCAGCCCAGGGCGTGATCCTGGAGACCCGAGATCAAGTCCCACATCAGGCTCCCTGCATGGAGCCTGTTTCTTCCTCTGCCTGTGTCTCTGCCTCTCTCTTTGTGTATCTCATGAATAAATAAATAAAATATTAAAAAAATGTTCTATGTATAGGAGATTCTGTTAGTGTATGTATGCTTCAGTATCGCGTATGTGGAGGGGACCCTTACAAAAAGTCTCATAGTTGCAGACAACAACTAATGCTTTTTCTTTGAGGAACAAATAATCTCAGATCTTCTCTTAGTTCTAAGGTAGCCTTCTGTTCACAGCCTTTAAAAGCTGTCTTAAAAAAAAAATTAGGCATGATTCCTTAACCTTAACTGTAATATAACAATTTACCTTCCATTCGTCCTCGCTCTCATGGCCTCCCTTATCTTTGGCCTTAACTCTACTGCTACTGTTTCAGCATTTGGTTTAGTTTGGGACCCTTTTACAATACTTCTCTCTCTGGCTTTGCTGATCACCCTTTGGTTTTCTAGTGTTTGGAGTTTGAGATCCGTATGTTCAGCTGCCTCCTTGATAGTCACTATTAGATGTTCCACAGAACTGTAAAAGTAATATGTTCAAAATTCAGCCTTCCTTAGTCAAATTTGTCTTGCTGTTTATGTTCTTTATCTCAGTGCCATCTTGTATCTTTATGTCACTTTTCTGTTTATGAGATGTTTAAATTCCTAAAAATGTCCTCCAAGGTTCTGTTTAGCTCTTTATGCTTCTCCTCAGTGCTCCTTGCTGCCTAGAAATTTGTCTACCCGTTATTCCATCCCTAGTTTCAGATTTCTACTATACCTAGCTAATGTCTGCTCATCTTTCAGGACTCCACTTGAAAGGAAGCCTTTGTTATCCCCCCATAGACTAGGTTGAGAAATGAACGAGTTGTACTACATTTCAGCCCTTTCTACCTGCTGAAGAAGAGATACCTGGTTGTTGGGAAATTTTTGGCAGGTATTTTTAAATAAGAACAGCAGAAAAGTGATAATGGGATGAGAAGTTGACCAGCAGCGCACAGACAAAGGTTAAATTGTCAAATGAGCACAAGAGGCTGATATTAATGGCATGAAAACTAGAAAGGAAAGTCACTGTGTGAATATTATATTTGACTCACCTTGAATTTGACTCACCTTAGAATTGCCATTTTGTACACTCTAATCTCGAAAAAAGAACTTATCACTACATTATACAATGAGAAAATTTTGTTTTTAATCTACATACGTGTACAAAACCTGTAAGAATATTATAAATGGAAATCCTATTTGTAATTTATTTAGACATAAAATTAGATAGGACTTAAAATTAATTTTGTTTCAACAGTTAGGTAGTTCTTAACACCATTTTAATACCATTTATTGAATAGTTTGTTCTTTCCACTCAGATGTAGAATGCCAATTTTATCATAAAGTCATGTGTGCTTGGGTCTATTTTTATTTTTCTAATTTTTTCAAAAGGATTTTATTTATTTATTTATTTATTTATTTATTTATTTATTTAAAGATTTTTTATTTTTAAGTAATCTCTGTACCCCCTGTGGAGCTGGAAATCGCAACCCTGAGGTCAAGAGTTGCACACTCTACTGACTAGCACCACTGAGCAGGGAGCTGATGCTGGACTCCATCCCAGGACCCTGGGATCATGACCTTGCTGAAGGCAGACCCTTAACTGACTGAGCCACCCAGGTACCCTAGTTCTATGAGTTTTAATAAGCGTACATAGTAGCGATCAGCACAGTCATGTATTTTCTATCATCTCAAAGAGTTCCCTTTTGTCACTTGTTACTTGTACCTCCAGTCTCAGGAGTGATCCTTTGTCCAATAGTTTTACTTTTTCCAGAATATCATCTAAGTTGAATCTTACACTGTCTTTTTTATGTTTGTTGTCTTTTACTTAGCATATTATTTTTTAGCATATTGTTTTTTGAGATTCATCAGTCTTATTGCATTAATCAATTCGTTCTTTTTATTTCTGAGTAGGAGTTCATTGCATAGGGATACCACAGTTTGCTTTTTCTTTCTCCAGTTGATGGACATTTGGATTGTTTCTGGTTTTTGATGTTTATGAATAATCCCACTACAGTCATTCACAGACAAATCTTGTGGTGGACATATGCTTTCATTCTCTTGAGCAAATATCTAGAAGTGGAGTCCCTGGGTTGTATGGTTTACGTTTATGTTTAACTTCATAAGAAATGGCCAAACTTTTCTTTTTTTTTTTTTACTTTTTTTTTTAAAGATTTATTTATTTATTTATTCATGAGAAACAGAGGGGGGGGTGGGGCAGAGACACAGGCAGAGGGAGAAGCAGGCTCCATGCAGGGAGCCTGATGTGGGACTCGATCCCCGGTCTCCAGGATCACACCCTGGGCCGAAGGCAGGCACCAAACTGCTGCGCCACCAGGGCTGCCCATGGCCAAACTTTTCTAAAGTGGCTGTACTTTTTTCATTCCCACCAGCCCTTGATATTGTTAGTCTACTAAATCTTAGTCATCCTTGCAGATATGTAGTAGTATTTCATTGTGGTTTTAATTTGCAGTTCCCCAGTGACTATGATGTTGAGTATCATTTTATGTGCTTATTTTCCATTCCTGTTTCTTCTCTGGTGAAGTGTCTATTCAAATTATGTGTTATTTTTATTTTCAAATTGTGAACATTCTTTACATATTCTATGTACAAGTACTTCATCAGATTTGTATTTCACCAATGTATTCTCCCATCCTGTGGCTTTTCATTCCCTTAATATTGGTTTTCACACTTTTTCATAGCAGATAAATTTATTTTATTTCTTTTATGATTTGTGCTTTTTGTGTCTTAACTGAGAGAGCTTTGTAACCTAGGGTCACACAGGTTTTCTCTTATGTTTTCTTTTATTTATTTATTGTTAAAGATTTTATTGACTGAGGAAAGAGAGAGAGAGAGCTTGTGTATGTGCACAAACGGGGGAGCTGCAGAGGAAGAGGGAGAAGCAGACTCCCTGCTGAGCAGGGAACCCGATGTGGGGATGGATCCCAGAACCCTGGGATCATGACCTGATCTGAAGTCACATGTTTAACCAACTGAGCCACCCAGGTGCCCCTCTATGTTTTCTTTTAGATACTTTATAGTTTTAGGTTTTACCTTTAGGATCGTAGTACATTTTGAAAATTTCTGTTTTTGAGGTTTGGATCAAAGTTCCCTTGTTCTTTTTTTTTAAGATTTTATTTGTTTATTCATGAGAGACACGCAGAGGAAGGCAGAGAGATAGACAGAGGGAGAAGCAGGCTCCTCTCAGGGAGCCTGATGTGGGACTCGATTCCTGGACCGAAAGCAGGCGCTCAAACACTGAGCCACTCAAGCATCCCATTATTTTTCCTTATTAAGTTGAAAATTATTTTGTAAAGTCCACTCTTTCACCCCTCCCCGTCACCTCGGGGCTTTTGTTAAATTTATTGATTAAAGTAGGGGCAGATTGTAATTACAGAATTTTCTTTATACTTACAAGCTACATGTATATCTTTACCTACTCATATTCTTTTATATTTCCAAAAAATTTATTGATATTTAATACAGATTATAAGTTTTCTTCTGGTATTGTTTCATTTGGGGGGATTTTTTTCCAGATTGCTACAGGTATATAAGAAAGCTTCTGGTTTCTCTCTGTATACTTGATAATTGGGTATGTAGTTATATAGTAGTGAAAGGTTATCAATTCTTCATAATCAGGAGCAGTTTTTTTGTTAATTCAGCTTCATGCCGCATTTGGGGTTTGAACTTAGGACCCTGAGATTGAGAGTCACATGCTTCACTGACTGAGCCACCCAGGGACTCCAGAGGAACAAATTGAATCACTTATTTTTATTTTTATTTTATGATAGTCACAGAGAGAGAGAGAGAGAGAGAGAGAGAGAGAGGCAGAGACACAGGCAGAGGGAGAAGCAGGCTCCATGCACCGGGAGCCGGACATGGGATTCGATCCCGGGTCTCCAGGATCGCGCCCTGGGCCAAAGGCAGGCGCCAAACCGCTGTGCCACCCAGGGATCCCAACAAATTGAATCACAATAAGATACTTTGTAATATTCAGGAAGTGATTTTTTTTTTTTTTTTTTTTTGTGGTACTTCAGTGTTGTGTTTGTCTTTGAAACCTGAGATTTCTGTTAGCAGAGTAGAACTACTTAGCTTGACAAACATTTTTAGTGCTTAGGTGCCGTGGTAGGTTTTAATAAAAATGACAGAATCAACAATAAAGTTTCTGCCATTAAGTACCTTAAACAATCTAATAGGATACTAGAAAAAAGTAATTATAATGTTTAATGCAATAAGTTAAATACCACAAGATGGATGGAAAATAGTGAAGGTACTGGTGGAAATGGAAGTAGGCAGATATTAAGAAAGGGAAAAGGAATACAGGAGGTAGGAATGGATGTTTGAGAGAACCTTTGGAGGTAGTAGGATTTCAGTAAAGAAATGAAGGAATTCTAGGTTAGAGAGCATTATTTGAAGTATAACATTCATGGAACTAGGTAGGAAAAGAGCTCTACTATGTCATAAAAGCTAATGGAAGAAAATAATTTCAAGATGTTTGATTATAGTTCTGACATTATATATTGCTGAGCATCTTCATTCTGGCCCTTCACTTTTGATTTTAACCATCAGTGTGTTTTATAAGACAAATTCTGTTTAACATTTCTCTGAAGTCAGGGCAAGTTTTGTACATACATAACTTACCCCAAACAATTTATTCATGGACTCTAAGATTTTGTGAAGGATATACCATCTATTGCTGTGTAACAAACTTAAAACATAGTGGCTTAAAATAACAGCAATTTTATTATATTTGATGATTTAATGGGTCAGGAATTCCAGCAAGATTTACTAGGTGATTCTGCTTCATGCAGGGGTGAGTAGAGTTGCTCAGTGGTGGTTGGTTGTTGGCTGGTCTTGTTTATTAGATCCCAAGATGGCTTTACTCACTTGGGTGTTTTCTCATCCCTTGGGTAAGTGAATGCAAAGCTGAGTCCGTCTCTCTCTGTGTGTCATCTTGGGGTCTTTCCATATGATCTCATCAAGGTAGTTGGATTTCTTACATGGAAGCTCAGGACTCCAAGACACCTGAGTAGAAACAGCAAGGCTTCTTTTAACTTAGCTTTGGAAGTCTGAATCATTTCCTCCCTGTACACATATTAGGGCATTAATAGGTATGTTTGTTGTGTAAAATTTCACTTAGAGTACATTCTAAATTGAAAATAGGTAAAGAACCTATAGGAGCAATATTTAATGATACTTTCAAAATATATAACTTTTTAAAATTTAGAACTTTAATTGGTTGTATGAAAACATAATTAAGAGTATATAAGAGCAGTGGTTCCCATATATGCTGTTATCATTAAATATTATATGATTTACTGTTTGCATTATAGAGTATAATTTTAATTAAATAACGTATGTAATTGTATGATGTTGACTTTAGAGGTCTAGAATGCCCCAGATTGTGTGTGAATCGCATTTTATATGACAGCTATAGTATAAAATTCAGTGACTATGGGGATTTAAGTCTGTGATCTAGATACCAAATATAATGCCTTAGTACATTTGTATCTTGCTTTTATATTTTGAGAGGAGGAAAAGTAATTGTACTGCTGTTTTGGAGGCAGATCTTTCATGGTTGGTCAGTGAAGAAAGCCTGACCTGAAATTTTTAATTATGATAGAAAGGGGAGCCCAGACCACTATTTCATGTTATTCCTGGCTTGGCTTTCCTCTAGGTACTTCCTTACCTTACCTTACCTTATTTATTTATTTAGTATTTAATTTTTTGTTTTCCTTTTAGTGAGTCTGTTTTTGTGACTACTATTACTATTTGTCACTAGATGTTGCTAATATGTTACTAGATGCTTTCCTAATAAAATTCTATTTATATCTAATAATGATAGCTACCTTGGTCAAATGCCTGTTATACATACTGGGTGTAGTGTTGGAAATAATGCCGGTGTTGCCTTCAGTCCTTAAAAATTTTAAAAGATAAGGGCTATTATCTTCGATAGATGAAAATACAGAGACACACTAACATAGTAAGTAATTTGTGTCAGTTGGTGGCAGAGCTGGAAATTAAATATGTCTAACTACAAAGCCTGAGTTATTTCCAATGTATTACAGTACATATAGAATTTCGTAATACCCAGCTGTCTTAAACTACATTTTCAATGTTCTCTTCCTTGTTTTTGGTCTCAATATGTTAGAGCAACCTGCCTATTCCTGAATAGCACGATAGATAAGTATTATACAATTTGAACTTCCTCTAACATCTTCAGACAGAAACATTTTTTGCATTACTGTACAAAACTTAGGACGTTGTTGCTGTATGAGTCATTATCCTAAATTTTGCCCCTTGTTGAAAAAAGCAGAAACATCGAATCAGAGAACACTAAAAGAGAAAGGTTCATCAGAGCTCAGTTAGCATAAGCTCCTGACTTTGCAAGTACAACCAGGAGAAGCTCCCTTACACTCCTTCAGTTCAGCAATTCCTAAGTTCTTGTGGTCTTAGTTACCTGAACGGCATGGGTCTTTCATATTTCAGGGTTCTTAACACATAGCAGTTTTTACAGTTTAATCCATAAGGACCTTTTACCCTTTCAGTAGTTTCCCTCAGTATGGATGAACAAACAACTCTAGAGGAGGCATCAGATATTTTAAATACCATCAGCCTCAAGCCTGTCAGATCTCAGCCATCTTTTAATTAGAAAGAAAGGGTTTTCTGCTTTGCCTTCCAAGTTTCTGGAACCCATTTCTATGTCATTCCTTCCTATTAAATAACTATCTACTGGGAAATATTTGGTGCAGAAGAGCTAGAAATAGTGCTGCTTATATGTACAAATTATAAGTTAAGAATTATCTATTATTAGCTAAATACAATGAAACATTTGCAATCCAAAGAATTCTCATTTTATTTATTTATTTATTTATTTTGGTTTTCTTTCGTAAAGTGTGGCATAAGAGCTTTTAACTGGAAATTTGGGGACCTGGTTAGGAGTTTTCCTAGTTATGCTGCAGTCTCTGTGAGAAAATCTTGAAACTCTGGGCCTCAACTTTTTTCTCTGTAAAATGAGAGTAGGTGAAATCTTTAATTTGTTCCTATGAAAACACTAAATTTGTGGAAACTTTCTGGCAACTACCCTGCTTCAACACTATCTTACTGATTCTTGTCATACTCTTACTATTTTCTTATTGTTTATTTCTGGAGTCTTATAGAATACTTACAATAGCGTTTAATTTCTTAAATTACCTCATTTCTCTGGTTTGTCGTCTACTTTTTTCCATATGATTCAACAAACATTTATTTACTTACTACCTGCTATGTGCTTGACACTGTGTACGGAAATGCAGAGAGGAAAGCTGTTTATATTTCTTGACTTCAAGAATTTATAATTTAATTGGAAAGATTACTAGCTGGGATATAACAGACACTTTGTATTGTTACTCATCTTGTTTCTTTTTCTTGTTACTTTTTTCTTAACTTCTTTGCTGACCCTTCAGATGATTATCAGTAATTTGCTTTTATTTACATTAACCCTTTTCTTCTTTTGCCCTGTGGAAACTTCATTCGTTTTGAGCATCAGTTATGTGCAAAACACTATTCTAGATTCTATAGAAGACAAAGATGTGTTAGATATAAAAACTGCAGAAAAGTTTATAATCCAGCATGGCAGGTAGAAGAGGTTTCAAAGAAGCAGCATTCAAATCATAAAAAAGGAGGAAGAGGCAGTGGTGATTTCTAGTCGTAGGGATCAAGGAGTCCTTAATGAGAAGCTGAATTTCAGCTGAATCTTGCAGGATGTGTGGTATTTTGATTGGCAGGAATTGGGATGGGCAAAGGCATTCTAACTAAATGGAGTACAACAAGTAGTAATGAATCAAACAATCCAGAATCTTGTGTTACATATACATGTGGTTGAGTAGTAGAAGAAATTATTAAAGTTTGTCTTGACTCTACAGATTCTTGAATGGCATACTGCGAGGATTTTCCTTTTTGACATAGGGTGGGTTTGTTCATTTGTTTAAAGTAGAAGAGAGTGACATGATGAGATGTATTTTCAAGGAGTATTTTTTGGTCACTCTGCTGAATGGATTGGTGGAGAGGAGAGAAACTAAGTATGAAGATGACTTCTTTCAGAAGATAATTAATCAGTTATGGTGATGGCTGTGGAAAGGGAAAGGAAGATGGACATATTTCAATGGAAGAATAGGCTGAACTGACCAAGTGATTGAATGTTAGGAAAAATCTGAAGAGGGAAGTATAAAGGTTTCTGAGAATTTTGAATTTAGATGTTGGGAGATGTGCCATTAACATAAACAGGGAATGAAAAGGAGAGCTTGGGCCTTTATATGAGAAAGATGATGATTTTGCTGTTAAATGTTTCTTTCCTTTTTAAGATTTTTTTAATTTTTATTTTTTTTTAATTTTTTTAAGATTTTGTTTGTGTATTCATGAGAGACACATAGAGGCAGAGACATAGGCAGAGAGAGAGAAGCAGGCTCCCTGTGGGCAGCCCAATGCAGGGCTTGATCCCATGACACTGGGATCACAACTTGAGCCGAAGACTGACTGAGCCACCCAGGCATCCCTTTAATTTTTATTTTTAAGGTAATCTCTGTGTCCAATGTGGAGCTTGAACTCACAACCCCAAGATCAAAAGTTGCAGGCTCTGCTGACTGACTGCACCAACCAGGTGCCCCAGGGTGTTAAATATTTCTTGTGGAGACTAAGTGGTGAAGTTTGGCCAAGAGGTTGGGTGGAGGGGCACCTGGGTGGCTCAGTCAGTTAGACATCTGGCCTTCCGCTTGAGTCATGATCCTGGGGTCATTGAATCGAGCCCCATGTTTGGCTCCCTGCTCGGTGAGAAGCCTGCTTCTCCCTCTCCCACTCCCGCCCACTTGTGCTTGCTCTCTCTGTCAAATAAATAAAGTCTTTTTTTAAAAGGTTGGGTTGAGATATTAGCTTGGGGATTCATTTGCCTAACAGTTATAGTTTAAATCCTAGGAGCGCATTCTTAGACAAGTATAGAGTAAGAAGAAAGAAGTATGCCTAAGATAAGATGCTAAGGAGATTGTACAGGTTTTGATGATAGATAGGATCATGAATTATGGAGTAGTCAGGATGTGCAATTCCACTGAGATGTAGGAAGAAGTTTTGAGGAAGAGGCTAGTTAATGTCTTTTGCAGTGAGAACCAATTAAAAAAAGGCTGAGCTGAGAAGGCATCACTCCTCTTTTTACTATATCTTTTTTCTTTCCATTTTTATGATGTTACTTTCCCTCTACCTCCCCCTTCAGTTCTGTATTATTTCTCGTTTTCTCCTGTCTCCTGCTTGTTTTCAGATCTATTTATAGGTATACTTACTCCTATCTGGAGAGGGTGATCAGGAATATCAGTGTTGTTGCTCAGACTGATTTCATAGACTGCATTATTACGTGTGAATTCTGCTGCATACCCACAGCAGGCAAAACTGATAGCAGGAAGCCTATTTGAGGATTGTGCCACAAGAATGTATTGTGGCGAGATGCTTGGGCGGCTCAGTAGGTTAAGTGTCTGCTTTTGGCTCAGGTCCTGATCCCAGAACCAAGCCCACATCAGGCTCCCTGCTCCCTCTGCCCCTCTCCCTGTTCCTGCTCTATCTCAAATAAATAAATCTCAAATAAATCTGTATCTCAAATCTATATCTCAAATAAATAGATCTTTAGAAGAGAAAAGAATGTATTGTGGCTGAAAGCTTTAGTAGGAAATTCTACCGATACTTCTTAAGAATAGGTAGTGTGGATTTTTATGACACTTCTTCATTTTTTTATTTTTTACCTTTTTATTTTTTAGTGTAAACTCTATGCCCAGCGTGAGGCTTGAACTCATGATCCTGAGATCTAGAGTTGCTCTACTGACTGAGGCAGCCAGGCCCCCCGTGACACTAACAACAACAACAAAAATCTAATGAACCTATATGAAGATCCTTCTTTTTACAAAAATATTTCATTTAATGAGTCATGGTATATATAGTATGGGATTTCTGTCTTTTCCTTAAAATCTATTATGTTGAATAAGTAGTGCATGTATATATATACATATTCAGAATACACATATAATTATATCATATTTTCTCCTTTTGTTCTTTTTGTTAACTATAGCATGACATTGAGCTACTGTATATATATAAAGTGCAGTAGAAGTGCACTTAACAATTGTAATGAAGGGAAGACTTTTTTAAAAAGGAAGATTATTTTCTCCTTTTTTAAAAATATTATTTATTCATGAGAGACACAGAGAGAGAGGCAGAGACACAGGCAGAGAGAGAGGCAGAGACACAGGCAGACAGAGAAGCAGGCTCCATGCAGGGAGCCTGACACAGGACTCGATCTCAGGACTCCAGGACCATGCCCTGGGCCAAAGGCAGGGGCTAAACTGCTGAGCCACCCTGGAATCCCCAGGAGTATTATTTTCATTATGTGTGTGTATTAGGTTATATATTTATTCACGGTTTTATTTTGAAGTGTTTTTTTCTTATCTCTTCTGATAAATCTTAAGTGACTCTAAATCTTTAAAAAAAAAAAAAAACCTGAATATAATTATCAGTTCTAATTGCAGGAAAGAGATATAGTCTAACAACTTAATTACATAAGTAATATGAATCCCTTTATGTTGTAGAAATTATAATTAATAATATAAATAATTTAGAAGTACATGAAATAAAAACCAACAGTTCCTCTTATTCCTTCTACAGAAGTAAACCCTGTTAGGTGTTTTGTGTTCTTTTTTCCAGACTTTTTCCTATGCATTTACATGTATACATAAGTACATGTACACACAGAAAAGAATACATAGCCTATTTTTAAAAACCTAAATATACTATATGCGTTTTTCTATAACTTGCTCATTTTACTTAAGAGTGTGTTTTGGAACTCTGTCCATTACATTGAGTGAATGTATACACACTTGCACACAAACCATGTGTGTCTGTGTCATGTATATATGTATAGTTGACACAATGCCATATTAGTCTCATGCACACAAACTCTTTGGGTATTTCTTATTTATTTATTTGACTATGGTTGACACACAGTGGCACATTGGCCTCAAGTGTACCAAATAGTGATTTGACAGTTTATACATATGCTATGCTCACCACAAGTGCAGCCACCATCTGTCCCATAAATATGAAAGGGCTTCATGAATTTGCATGTCTTCCTTGCTCAGGGGCCATACTAATCTTTTCTGTGTGGTTCCAGTTTTAGTATATGTGCTGCTGAATTAAGCACTGTATTTCTTTCTTTTAATTAACTCAGTTTTACCTTTATAAATTTTTATAAATATAAATTTTGGTAAGCTCTTAATTTTAGAATAGTTTTAGATTTAAGAAAAGTTACAGAGTGCCCATGTATTCTGTCCTCACTTTCTCTTATTGAAATTTTACATTTGTGTGGTATGTTTGTCACAATTAATGAATCAATATTGGTACATTATCATTAACTGAAGTCCATACTTTATTCAGATTCCCTTAGTTTTTACCCAATGTCATTTTTCTGTTCAAGGATCCCACCCAAGATACTGTAGTATCTTTACATTTACTCATTGTGTAGGCTCTTCTTGGCTATGCCAGTTTCACAGACTTCTTGCTTTTGATTACCTTGATGGTTTGAGGAGTAATGATCAGGCATTTTGTAAGATGTCCTTCAATTGAGGTTTGTCTGATTTTTTTCATAATTAGAATTGGGGCTATTGGTTTTTGAGAGGAAGGCCATGACTTTGTAAATTTTAAAAATAAAATTTAATTTAAAAAATTTAATTTAAATTTTTTAATTTAAAAAAATCAAGGGGCACTGGGGTGGCTCTGATAGTTTTAAATGTCCAGCTCTTGGTTTCAGTTCAAGTCATTGATCTCATGGGTCCTGGGATCAAGACCCCCTGGGGCTCCATGCTCTGCAAGGGGTGTGCTTGAATATTCTCTTCCTCTGCCCTTCCCCCCACTTGCGTGTGTGCATGTGTGTGTGTGTGTGTGTATGTGTGTGTTTGCACGTGCTCTCCCTCTCTCAAATAAATAAATCTTTTTTTAAAAAATGAAGTAGTACTGAAAGGTTTTTAATGAGATTATGTCCCTAACTGTCTGCATTCCCTGCCCTGGCCCCAGCTATTATCTCCTTTAGTTTCATCTTTTAATTCCAAATTTCTGAATAAAGTGCTCATACTGCCTTTTAGTTTCTTATTGGTCAGTTGTAGACATATATTGCATTCTTGTTGAGACTAATAGGATTTAGCACTTTTTATAACCTAGCTTTTTTTCTATCCAGTAATATAATAAAACTTAAAGTGTAATAATCAGTGCTAATTACGACTTTGCAAATACTGTTCGGTACAGTCAGAGATCCTTTTCTGTACAGCATTCTGGATTTTCTTTTCTTTTTTATTTATTTATGAGCGACATAGAGGCAGAGACACAGGCAGAGGGAGAGGCAGGCTCCACGCAGGGAGCCCGATGTGGGACTAGATCCTGGGTCTCCAGGATCACACCCTGGGCCAAAGGCGGTGCTAAACCGCTGAGCCACTGGGGCTGCCCTGGATTTTCATAATAGTTAAAAATTGCCTCTCTACACACAGATGGTCCTGCCTTGCAGTGACTTAAAATTTTTTGACTTGATGATAGTGTGAAAGCAGTGCAATTCAGGAGAAATCGTACTTTTGAATTTTGAACTGTACTTTTTGAATTAGCAACATGTGGTAGCATATTGGTATCACATATCTGGTGATGCTGTGTGGAACATCGAGCCATAATCCCAGTCAATCATGGGATCACAAGGATCAACAACCTATACACTTAAAAACCATTCTGTCCTCATACAGCCATTCTGTTTTTCACTTTTAGTACAATATTCAATAAATTACTTGAGGTGCTCAACACTTCTTTATTATAAGGTAGGCTTTGTGTTGGATGATTTTGTCCAACTGCAGGCAAATTTAAGTGTTCTGAGCACATTTGTAAGTTAGGTGTATTAAGTGCATTTTTGACTTAATGATAGTTTTCAATTTACAATGAATGGGTTTATTGAGACAAAATCCCCTTGTAAGTCAAGAAAGATCTGTTTATGTCTATTGCGTCTTCGTTTTCTGTCCTATTCTTTGTGTTGTGTGATAAGAGATAATCTGGCAATTCTTTTTTATTCCTGGAGGTAGTTTCTGCAGTGGTTTGTTTACTCCTTAATTTACTTGAGAATATCATAACAGGGGATGTGTGTATAGTAAAAATTTTTGAATTTTTGCTTGTCTGATCATGTCTTCCCTCATACTTGATTGATAGTTTGGCAGATTAAAGAATTCCAAATTAAAAATTATTTTCATTCAGCATTCTGAAGAGATTCATATTGTTTTCTAGCATCTGCTGTCATGTTGAAGAATTCCATGTTATGACCTGATCTTTAATATGTGATCTGATTTTGTTTTGTTTCGTTTTAATTCCTTAGGAGCTTTTAGGATCTTTTCTTTATCTCCAGTGTACTGAAATTTCATGATAGTGTGCCTGGTGTGTGTGTGGTAAGGGGGGCTACCACTGTGAATTCCATTCTTTGTGCTCATCCCTTGAGGGAATCTTAATTTTGGTGACTTATCTTTTCTGAAAAAAATTGTTATACTTATTTATTTTGGCATTTTTCTGTCCTATAAAATTCTGTTTTCTTTTTCTGAAAGTTTAATTAATTTGATATTGAATCTCTGAATCCCTTAGGAATCTGATCCTTTAGGTCATTATATTTTCTGCTATTTTCCACTTCTTTGTCTTGTTACTCTCTTTTTTGGAAGATTATCTCAACTTTATCTTCCAACTTTTTGAGCTTTTCAGTATTGCTATTGTATTTTTAAATTCTGAAAGGCTTTTTTTTTTTTTTTTTTTTTAATTTCCTGATTCAATTTATTTTAAGCATTTCAGGGAAGGACAGCTAGCTTGTTTTTAGCTCCACTCTTTGCCTTGCCTGGAGTACCTGAGTTTCAAGCCTGTTCATTTTCTCCTGACAACGAAAACTGGATGTTTGCCTAAAGGACTGAGATTGAATGATTACTTGACTGTTTGGGACAAGGGTGGCAAGACTGGGAAGTCCAGTTATTTTTTATATTATATTTATTTTTATTGTGTCATGTTTATTTTTATGTAATTTTTAAATATATTTATGTCTGTTAGTTTTTATATAAAATCCAACTATTTTTTTAAATGATTTCCTTTAAGATTCCTGTGTGGGTGTATATGCAGATGTATATACCTAAATATGTATGTATGTGTTTGCATATATTTACAGGTGTACATATGTATATGACAGATGTGGTAACATTTTATAAATTTACATTTATATATGGTAACTTGCCATTTTCCTCTAACATTTCATGATAATTATCCCTGCCTCATGATATTAACTGTTATTCAAACATGATTTTTAATGTCTTCATATTTTCCCATTAATGAATATACCCAAATTTAATCAGTTCCCAATTATTAAACATTTAAGTTATTTACAGTTTTTCATAATTCTAAATAATATAAGATGAGGACTCCTGTATATGTATATTTGTGCTGGCTTGTTCTTTCCTTTTTTATTAAATCCTAGCAGTGGGATAGTGAGATCAAAGGAATGATCAGGTTTCTTTTTTTAAAGGGGGCAGGGACAGAGAGAAAAGGAGAGAAGGAATCTCATTGCTGAATATGGAGCCTGAGGCAGGGCTTGATCTCAAGACCCTGAGACCATGACCTGAGCCGAAACCAAGAGTCAGATACTCACCCATTTGAGCCACCCAGCCACCCCTGGACTATTATTTTCTTCTTGTTTTTCCTTTTCCTTTTGCTTTTTTTTTTCTTTTCTTCTTCTTCTTCTTCTTCTTTTTTTTTTTTTTTTTTTTTTTAGGTATTATGTTGTAAGAATTCTTCCTATTAAAAGAGACCTACATAAAAAAGAAATTACTCCATGGCTTTTTAAGGAAAATTGTTTTTATTGAGACTTACACAGAAAAATTGTGGATCCCTAATATTTTTGAAGGAGTAGCTTCATTAAATCTTAGGATTTTTTTGTCAAAAACAACCAGGCCGGTTAGAAAAGGGAAATAAATTTGAGGAACTACTCTTGGAAGGCTGTAGGAACTAAGAATTTCCTTCCTTGCTGTGGTATGACTAGGAAAAGAAGGAAGAATGAATACAGACCAACATAGAGCACCTAAAAAGAAAGTCACGATGTACTGTAAAAAATAACACAATAATTTCTTACTGTATCATAGGACCTGTTTCATGAATTAGACATTATTGAAGAAGTAGAGCCTTCTCTACCCTTAAGGAACACAGGCTATACACTGGTGGGAGCAGGGATCATTATAAGAAGAAAGATAAGTTTATAACAGAAAAAATACAGTGTGAAATTTGCTCTAACAAAGCTAGAGAACCTGCTTATTATATTATACAGTAGGGTATTAATGGACCTGGTCTGATTTCTTAGCACAGAACAGATGAGAATGAGCCTGTTGGTGACCACCAGAAGTTGAGTTGTCACCTCTCATACTTGGAATGATAAATGATAGTTGAGACAATAAAAATTAAATGATACTGAAATACTGTTTTTTAGTTTTGAACAGGTACATTTTTTTTTGCTTTTGAGTTCATCAATATGAGTATAATAATGAGTTTAAATTTTTGTCATGAAAAGACAATCCTATTTCTTAGATTTTTGCAAGCAAGGAAATATGTAATATACTTTTGAAAATTTTTAGAATGATTAAAAAAGTGGCAGTTTTCTGTTACTTAAAACTACGAATTAATTCTTAAGATTCCAGATAAATGGATTGTTGTTGTATTATAAATCTCTTAAAGGGGTGCCTGGGTGGCCTAATCCATTAATGTCTGTCTCTTGATTTCTGCTCAGGTCATGAGATCTAGCCCCGTGTCAGGCTCCGCACTGGATGTGGAGCCTGCTTAAGATTTTCCCTCTCCTCTCTCTCTGCTTAGCCTCCACTCTGGGTCGGTCTCTCTCTCTCTCTCTCTCTCTCTCTCTCTTTTTCTCTAAAAAAAATTTTAAAAATTTCTTGAGAGGATTCTCTAAGAATGCTTTTTATGACTTTCTCCTTACTGACGTGACTCATCTAATATTTGTGTGTGTGTGTTTTCTTCTCTATATTATTATAATGACTACATTATACAGGTAGAGACTAGTAAATTTTATTACAACAAAATGAAAACAATGATTTTGTTATTTAAGAACTGGTTTTCCATAGTGGACCAACAGTAAGAATCAAATGATATTGTTGATTTTAAGACTCTTAGTGTACAGCACTATTAGTCATTTTTTGCTCTTGCACATAAGTACTTAATAGAAATATATTGGGTGCATGAAATCTGAAAGGTATTGCTAAGTTAGTAAATTGAGTATATGTTTGAAAATCCCATTTCTATTTTATTTGAAATTATTTTAATCAATTTTTTTCTTTTACATATAGTAATTGTCTTTAGCACATGTGTATTTTTCCATATGTGTAATTTATAGTTTATTTTGGTTTTATAATGACTTAGTCATTTATTCCTTCTCCTTTCCTTCATTCTTTTTTTTTTTTTTTTTTTTTAAGATTTTATTTATTAGAGAGCACACACAAGCAGAGAGAGGGGCCGAGGGAGGAGCAGACGGGAGTCTCAGATTAGACCATGAATGATAAAACCGTACAAATTCTTGGTCATGAAGAGAAATGAATAAAAATTAAAAAGGACATTTTTTTTTTTTTTTAGAATGACAGTTTTTTAAAGAACAGTGTATATTATAGGAAACATGATGCCAGGGAGCCGTTTCCCTTCTGAAAAGATATAGAAGTGGCTTTTATGATTGTGAATACAGTGTAATGTAAGAGCAGACTTGAGATTCTATAGACAGTGGTATTCTATATTGTTATAGCCAAAAAATGCTTATTATTGCTAAATATAATGGATAGACATAGATAATATTCTGCATTCATAGGCTTATATCTTTACAGTATGCTTTTGTCTATTTCCTATTTAATCTTTATGTAAACTCCATTTATAGCTGAAATGGGAGATCTGAGAGTTTATCATCAAAGTTGCAGAACTTGCACCTAGGTCTTCTCAACTTTTTGGCTTTCCACTTTAATGTTTACCTATAACATGTAAACATGTGTTACAACATCTTTATATTATCTGTAATCTGATTATGAAACATTTATTTATTTTTTAAAAGATTTTGTTTACTCATGAGAGACACAGAGAGAGAGAGTGAGGCAGACACCCAGGCAGAGGGAGAAGCAGGCTCCCATGCAGAGAGCCCAATGTGGGACTCGATCCCAGGTCCCCAGGATCATGCCCTGGGCCAAAGGCAGGCGCTAAACCGCTGAACCACAGGGATCCCAATTATGAAACATTTAATGGAGACATTTAAAGTTAGATTTTGAAAAAGGATATGCCCTGATAAGCAAAAAATTCTAGGAAGGGCGAAAGGTTGAAAGATTGAGATGTGTGTAGGTTGGGACAGCAAACAGATTTTGTTGTCCCACAAAAATGCTTTTCTGCTGTGAATATATAGGATGGTTTGTGTTTGCTTCCTTTCCTTAGAAGGTTTTGGGTTTGGGGTGGGAGGTAACTATAATTATGTTGTCAGTCACTCTTCTTGTTTTGGCTATGCTATTGTTTTTGTTTCTAGATATTTTTCATATAATGACTTTATATCTTCAGTTTATCTTTACTTAATATTATACCTGAAGGCATATTCTAGGACCCTTTTTCCTACTTTATGAAACTAATATGGTCCTGTCGTAGAGACTTTGAAACTTCTTGCTATCTAATAATAATGGCTTTTAGAGGTGCCTGACTGACTCGGTTGGTAGAGCATGTGATTCTTGATTTTGGGGTGATGAGTTTGAGTCCCACATTAAGTGTACAATTTAAACAAAATAATGGTTTTGGGGGGGTGCCTCGGTGGCTCAGTTGGTTGAGCATCTGCCTTTGGCTCATGTCATGATCCCAGGGTTTGAGGATTGAGCCCCTCGTTGGCCTCCTTGCTCCATGGGGAGCTTGCTTCTCCCTCTTCTTCTCCCTATCCCTGCCGCTTCCCCTGCTTATGCACTCTGTCAAATAAATAAAATATTTTAAAAAATGGCTTTTAATAATTTGCACTATTATCTTTTAGTATTATTTCTGAATGTGTGTATATATTAATAATTAATATTATAATTTTATAATTTTTATTTATTTAAAGATTTTATTTATTCATGAGAGGCAGAGACACAGGCAGAGAGAGAAGCAAGCTCCTCACAGGGAGCCTGACTTATATATGTGTGTAAGCTCCATCTATTTGGAGTAATATTTTATGGCTGTATGACAGCCTGTGACAGGATTTCAAAGACTTTTGAACATCAGGAAGAGTAGCAAACTAGTCTGAAGCAGGAGAACAGCTTAATCTATTTCTAGAATTTAAGTTTTCTATGAACAGATGAAGACCTTACTTACTCACTTCTGTATCCCTAACCCTTTTCCTATACTCAGCAGTGGATATTTGTTAACTTGGTGAGTTTGTTCTACCATCAACTATCTTCTCTTCTGCTGAGTATTACCACTTTTAATAAAAGCACTTTGTCAGTTTGATAGGTAAAGTATCTTATTCGAATTTGTATTTTTTATTATATGAATGAGTGTTTTAAAATGTCTATTAAGTACGTGGATTTAGTTTTTGAGAGTTAATCTGTTTAAGTAGTCTAGACCTGAGTTGTTCAGTGTAGTAGCCACTAGCCTCATGTAGCCGTTAAACACTTTGAATTGAGTTGTGCTTTAGGTGTAAAATATACTGGATTTTGAAGTCTTATAGTGAAAAACAATGTAAAATGTCTCAATAATTTGTTAGTGTTGGTTTCATTTTGAAATGACAATTTTTAGATCTATTGGTTAAATAAAATGCATTATTAAAATTAATTTCATCTGTTGGTTTTTGTTTCTAATGTTAACTACTAGAAAATTCAAATTTATGTATCTGGTAAACTTGATATTTCTACTGGGCAGTACTAATCTAGACGGTAACCTAATCATGAGGTGATTAGGACCTGAATTAGGGTAGTATTTATAGAAAGGAAAGTAAGGAAGGATTTTAAGAAATTCTGCAATATGTGCATGTACTGTATAATCTCTGTTACATTACAAGATATTTTACAGTTTCAATGTGCTTCAATCATGACTTTGTAATCGATCATAAGCTTTTTTTTTTTTTTTTTTTTTAAGATTTTATTTACTCATTCATGAGAGACACACAGAGAGAGGCAGAGACATAGGCAGAGGGAGAAGGGGACCTGATCTCAGGACCCTGGGATCACAACCTGAGCTGAAGGCAGATGTTAAGTCACTGAGCCACCTAGGTGCTCCTCAATAGTAAGCTTTTTGACAGCAAAGACTACATTACTATTTTGAAATTCTTTTCTACATCATCTGTTTTGCTGGGTACATAGTAGCTTGATAGAATAAGAATAGGACATCAAATAATCTTAAACTCAAATTTGAATTTTTTTAAATTTTTTTTATTTTTTTATTTTTTTTAAATTTGAATTTTTAGAATGCAGATCAATGATTCCTAGAGTTCTTATATCTTTTGTTTTAATATCCTATTATCACTACCTAGTCAGATCAGTCATATCTTTTTTAAAAGGTACAATGGTAAGGGAACTAACATCCAATCCTATCTGTACCAGGCTCTGGGTAGTCATTTTATATATATATTTTTGTAACCTGTGAGAAAGATAACCACCATTTTATAAGTTAGGAAACTGTGATTGAGTAATTTTTATATTGTTATGGTATTAATCCAGATACGATCAACTAGCTAGCACTTTATCCATTGTAGTTTACCATCTTGATTAAACTTCGTTATTTTAAGTGACTTGAGGTTAGTCTAATATTGTGGTTGACCTGAATTAAAGAAGAACAATCTTGAGAGTGAATTGTATAATGATAAATTTTATTAGTTTATGATGTATATATTATGTGTTCCATGTTAATATATGACAGCAAATTTGGAAATCTGTTTCTCCAGACCTGAGAGGAAGAATAAAAGGCATGTTTGCTTTTCATTCTGATTTTTCATGGTATATTCTAGATTCTGTATATTCTAGATTCTGTTTAGTTCTTGGGGGAAAATTACAAGAGTTTTAAATATTTCCTTTGTTTTGTCTTTCAGATAAAATCAAAGACAAAATTAAAGAGAGAGATAAAGAAAAAGAAAGAGAGAAGAAGAAGCATAAAGTAATGAATGAGATCAAGAAAGAAAACGGAGAAGTAAAGATTTTGCTGAAAAGTAAGTTTATAATTCAGTGATTTTGTTTGTTTTATTTATTTGACAGAGCAAGCACCAGCAGGGGGAGCAGGAAAGGGAGAAGCAGGCTCCCCATTGCGCACTGAGCTTGATGCGGGCGGGGCTCCATCCCAAAACTCTGGGATCATGACCTGAGTCCAAGGCAGACTTTCAATCGACTGAGCCACACAGGCGTCCCTATATTCAGTGATTGCTCAGTGTACTTTAGCTTAGTGATTCAAATAAAGGTTTGTTGCTGAATTTTGCTGACAATAAACTTTAATAGTGAGAATATGGAAAGTTTTGTAATAGTGAAGGGTTCTAATCTGTATGGTAACATCTTTAGTATATTTCATTTGTGTGTAATGAAAAAGTAGAAAAGGTTAGGCTTCATTAAACTATTAGGTTCCTTGAAGTAGGTTATCTAATTCTATGTTTGCATTACTAGCTTTTACCCATACTTAGATCATCTAAAAAGGCTAAAACAATTTTAGTAAGATAGGGATGGTAGAAGAAGTGAGCTTAAAAATATTTGACAATAATCACCATATCATAGTCTGGTATCTTAGAGGGAACATTTTACTCTGAACTGAATTAGAAGGTATACTGTTTTACTTTGTGTGTGTGTTGCAGGGTAAAGAATGCCCTCTTTTTGTTTCCTGTTTTTTCTCTATTGTTACATTTGTTTTCAGTTGCTATTTATACTTAGGGGGTGGTTGTTGGGTAATAATACAAATCCTATCAATAAATCTGAACTTTTTAAAGGAATGTGTGTGGTAGAAATTGAAGTAAGGACAGTCTTAAATTTACTCTGATAGCAAGATAAGAAGAATCAGTGGCAGTCTGGTTGCTAGACAGCTAACAAATTCATTAGCTGCCCCTATTTAGTTGAGAATTTGCAGGTCAGAACATACTGACTTTGATTAATTTGATGTTAGACTTATGTGTTAATATACCATTATATCCACATTAAGAAGAAAAGGCTATCGTACTGTATGTGTAATGAAATAACTGGATAAACTTTATATTATTTAAGACAAAGAGAATATTAGATTCTATATTTTCATTTTTTGTCATGTTTCCTGATTTTTTTTTTGTCACACTTTATTTAAGCTCTATTTTCTACTTGTCAGAATTTTATATTTTGTAAAGTTCTTTTGACCTTGGAAGAAATAGGTCTGAGCTTAAGTCGATGGCTACTTAGTAAATGCTCGTGGTCCTTTTATTCTGTTTCTTTTGACAATGTGTTTTATTTGTGTTGTTTAATTAGAGTGTAAGCCTTTGAGGCAGGAATCAAATCTAGCCACACTAGTGCTGTACAGAAGCTAATGATTCATGCTTGAAGTGTTTACTTAACTTTACCCTGTTGGTTTAGTCAAATAGTCATTTTTTACTGGTTTAGTTAGATAGTCATTTTCTTATCCAGTGGAATGTACAGTGATGAAAATTCCTGTTGCTCAATTGAATGTTGGATTCCTTACATACCCTTAATGTGAAATATGTGAATCTAGAGATTACATATGCAAACAAAATTTAAAATAATTTTAGAAAATGGGAGATGCTTCAGTAATGTGTGATAGTAACCTTGACTTTGAAGTAGATGAAAAATCTAGGAGATATTTTGAAGTGAGCTAAAACTGAAAACCTAGTGAGGTTAAAGGGAAAAAATAATTTTGGAAATGAATTAGTGACCTCTGAGATAACCATGGGAAAATGTATTTACTGTAAAACAGAGGTAACTGATAACTTAATTACTGCCTTAGAGGGTTGTGAAGATTAAATGAGGTAAAGTATGGTAGAGGTGCTAACTATGGTGTTTGGCCCACATATAATTCAATAAGTGGATATGAATCTTTTTTGTAAACGTGTATGAAAGATTAAATCTTGTGATTGCAAAACAGCAACAAAATTATCTCCTCCCTGGGTAAGATATAGATAATTAAATGAATAAAACATGATTCCTTTGGGAAATAATGCCTGTCCTATCATAAGCACCAAGTAAGTGTTAGCTATTGTCATTATCCAATAAAAACAGTTTGCTCTGCTAGTCTATAATCAGGGAAAGGCCCTCTTTGTTATTGGTGTCGTGTAGCAACAACAGAATCAATTTGGTGGAGGCTGTGTACTGTTACTTACTACTGTGTGCCCTTTTTTGCTTCATGGCTTTCAGCCTTTATTTTGTCCTTATAATTTTTTCCTTGTGATAATGCTAATGTTGCAAGCAGTGGCACACTCGGGCATTGATTGATGACAGCACTTGCACATCTAAAATAGATTCTGTTAACTCCACACCAGCCTCATTTCCTTCAGGTTTTCATCAAAAACTGCATCAGATTGAAAATGACTAGAAATGTGTACATAATTATATACATGCTAGAAAGTTTTTATTAATGCAGAAATCCATAAAATAGGATAATGTGCTTTATGAGAAATAGTTTAAAGGAACAAATATATTTGACACATACGCTTTTTTTTTTTTTTTTTTTTAAGATTTTTGTTTATTTATTCACGAGAGACAGAGAGAGAGAGAGGCAGAGGGAGAAGCAGGCTCCCTGCGGGGAACCCGATGTGGAAATCGATCCCGGGACTCCAGGATCACGCTCTGAGCTGAAGGCAGGCACTAAACCACTGAGCCACCCAGGGATCCCCCGACACATAAGCTTATTGAGCTCATCCTTTTATATTAATGTCTGCCAACTACTTATACTGAGCATAATTATATGTTCCAGCCATTTCTATGTTGTGAAAAGTTGTAACAACAGAGATATTAATGATGATAGTGTTTTTGAGAGTAAGCTTTATTATAGTATATCAGAGAAGCTTTCTGGTGAGCAGGGGGGAATGGGGATTAAAAAAAGCCAATATCCAAGATTATTGGTAGTTTACCAAAGGTCACAGGTAGGTAATTCATGTCAGGAAGAGTGAAAATAATGCTGTGCATAAAACCAAAGTCATTCTCTATAAAGACCAGAGGTTGAAAATAGCTAAGCTAATTACTACTTTTTTTCTATGTATGATAAGGAAGTTATATATAAATATTAATTCCCATATTAGATGTGAAATTAGAACCAATTTTTCTGGGCAGCCTTTCTTTTTTCTTTTTCTCTTTTTTTAAAGATTATTTATTTATTCATGAGAAACAGAGAGAGAGAGAGAGAGAGAGGCACAGACACAGGCAGAGGGAGAAGCAAGCTCTATGCAGGGAGCCCGATGTGGGACTTGATCCCAGGTCTCCAGGATCAGGCCCTGGGCTGAAGGCGGCGCTGAACTGCTGAGCCACCCACGCTGTCCTGTTTTTTTTCTATTTTTTTAATTTATTTTTTATTTTTTCTATTTTTAACACTAAAAGTATACAAGGTTAGTGGTGGAAATTAATGCCAGTAAATTTGTGATTTTTTTAAAAGTTTTTTTATATGATTAGCTATTAACACATATTTTTTTTTTTTAAGATTTTATTTATTTAAAGAGAGACACATACAGAGAGGGAGAGGCAGAGACGTAGGCAGAGGGAGAAGCAGGCTCCATGCAGGGAGCCTGACTTGGGACTCTATCCCGAGTCTCCAGGATCAGGCCCTGGGCTGAAGGCGGCACTAAACCGCTGAGCCACCTGGGCTGCCCCACATAATTTGTTTTTATATCTGTTTCTATGTGTTTTGTTTTGTTTTGTTTTGTTCTGTTTTGTTTTTTTGAGTGAGAGTCTCATTTTCTCTGGCTGCTTTTGTGTACCTTCCTCTGTATCTCAGTCTCTCTTTGCATTTTCATATCTGTGGTTCTGTGTGTATGTGTGTTTGTATGGGGTCCACTGTGTATGTGTATCTGTCTTTGGGGAGAATCCCCTATCAACCTTACACGTTCATACTTTTTGAGGGTCCATATTATGACAGCTCTTCTTTCTGTTAATGGTTATTTATCAGGATCCTTTAAAAAATATATAGGTCTGATTTGAAGAATTATAAGATTTAGAGAAATGTGTGCTTTAAATACTTCTTAGTGTAAGGGAAGAACATTGATATTCAAAATGGTCTAATTTCCTTAAGGTATTTAAAAATTTTCTCTCTATATGTCTGCTGCATTTCATGTCATTCTAAGATAGCAAATGAATGACAGATTATATAAAACTTTAAAAATCTATCTAGTGAATGCTAGTGCCTTGGTTTGGTTTAAATGTAAAGAATGCATTTTACTTGTGTCCATCAGAGGTCCCCGAGACTACCCGCAGGTTTGGTGATTTGCTAAAGGACTTACAGGACTCAGCATATAGATGTACTCATGGCTATGATTTACTGTAGCGGAGGATACAAAGTGAACTCAGTTGAGAGAGGAGGCAAATGGGAGGAAGTCTCTAGACACAAGCTTCTAAGAGTACTCTTCAAGTGGAGTCACACAGGATACACTTAATTTTTTGAGCAGTGAACTGACAACTCATGTGAAATGTTGTCTACCAGGAAGCTCATTAGAGACTTGGTGCCCAGGGTTTCTATTGAATGTTGGTTACATAGGCACCTTCTGTCTAGCATCTACCAAAATTCCAGGCTCCCAGAAGGAAAACAGGTATTCAGCATAAACAATATCGTTGACACAAAAACTTTAGGTACAGTGAGCCACTCCTATCAGCAAATTGTGGGAACATTCCCAAAGAACAAGTTTCTTAGATGCCAGCCAAGGGTCAACCTTGCAAGCAGGCCTTTCTAAGATTAGCAGTCTCAGGCATGTTATGTTAACTCTCTTCTGCATACTGTGCTCTCTTTAGTATTTAATTACAGAGTAGTTTGTCTTGGGAATTTAATTCTTTGATGTTTATTATGAGACTCTCTTCACTGATTTTTTTACTATTTTACATTTTTCAGTTTCTGTTTAATACTATTACTATTCTTATCCATTCTCGTGACTAGAAAATAAATAGGCCGTTGTGCCTATTTCATTTCAAAGTAACATGTATTCTAATGACTGGATATTTTCTGTTTTACTTTTTAAACATATGCTAGGCATAAATGTGATATAATATTAAACTTATATTTTCATTCAAATGAAATTGTTTTGGCAATCCATATAACGTGTAATTTTACTGTGTTTTCAATTTAGTTATACTTAGGCCTTTTAAACTTTATGTTTTGTTTTCCTTGATATATTTGGCTTTTGCTTACATATAAAACCTCTGGGGGCACCTGGGTCGCTAGTCATTTAAGTGTCTGCCTTCAGCTCAGGTCATGATCTCAGGGTCCTGGGATTAAGCCCCATATCAGGCTTCCTGCTCAATAAGGAGTCCTCTTCCCCTCTCCCTCTTGCTCCCCTGACTCATGCGTGCTCACTGTCTCTTGCTCTTTCTCGAATAAATAAAATCTTAAAAAAAAATCCGCTTCTTTTTTCATTTTGATTACCATTTTTTATTATTAATTTTGTTCTTAAGATATTTATCTGAATCGAATATTTCAATACTTCATCCAAGGTTCCAAGTATGAATTTGTTAATATATTTACTTACTTACTTGTGGTCTCTGTAGAGAATTTTATGGCTTTACAAATCTCAGTAAAGTTGAAAGGCTTTTATTTTTGCTTTTTGTGATTGTACCAATTTAGTCTTCATTGCATATTTATGAATTTTTAGAAGTAATGGTTTATTGTTAACATTAAACTCCCTTTTTTAGAATTGCTATCAACTTGAGAGAATTTTCTTTTTAAAAAAGATTTATTTATTTGAGAGTGAGCAGGAGGAGCAGGAGGAGCAGGGGGAGAGAGAGAGAGAGAGAGAGAGAGAATCCCAAGCAGACTCCACGCTTGAATGTGAGCCCATCAAGGGTCTCCATCCCACAACCCTGAGACTACAACCTGAGCTGAAATCAAGAGTCTCACACTCATCCAACTGAGCCATCCAGGTGCCCCACCTTGAGAGAATTTTTATATTTGTTGTTTCCAAGATTAGAAGTTGATGGTATTTATATTCTGGAAAACTGTGACTGTAAAGGGGACAAGGAAAAATTCCACAGATCTCAGTTGGTGAGAGAAATCTTTTCGTTCATGGATTCATTAAATATTCATCTATAGCAAAGTATTAAATAACTTGAAGGATACAGTGATGGGGAAAAAGGATCACTTCACTTTGAATTCATATAAAAGTTACTTGTTTCACTCATATAATATATGGAAGGACACATGATCTACAAATATCCTATGAGTGAAAAAAATAACTTTGTATGAATTTAGAATGAAGTGATTCCAGTTCCAATTAGAGAAATGAGAGAAAGCAAAATGAAGGAATTGATATGAGTTGTCTTTAAAGAATGGGTAATAAAGAGGTCAGGAGTAAGTACTGGGCTGGATAAGGGTATTTTAGGGAGAGAGGAAATGCCTTTGCAAGTGATAGAAAGATAAGGTAGGGCTAGCTATTTTATAAGAAATTGTAAATAGTGCAGATTGACCAGAGAATGAAGTACTCGAGAGCATTGTCTTGGGATTCCATACTGAAGTGATTATATTTTATTTGGGAGGCATTGAGAACCCTTGAAAGAAGTGTACTCAAGGGATGAATATGATCAAACAATATATAAAACTTACAGAAAGATTAATACTGCTCTAGCATTTAGGATGACAATCAAGAGACTATTAGACCAAGAATTAATAAAGAAGTGAAAAATCAAGGACGAACAGGATAATTGTTGAATCTTGGAGAGATTGGGAAGAATGATTTGAAAGAGTTTCACTGAATTTGATATTTGAATGTTCTGGAAAAGTAAATTTGAGTAGACTAGAAGCAGAGCTAGAATGATAAGGGGTGAGAATGATAAGGTAATAGACAGAAGGCACTTGGCATAGATGGTTCTTTATGAAGAGTTTGGTCAAAAGAAGAGGAGAGGAAACTATATTTTTTGTAACAGTTTTTGGAGTTGGTGGGAAGGGCTTATTTTTGAAAGGTATTCAGAGAATCTCACTCACTAGAGACAAGAATAAAAGACATTTGTGAATATGAAAACATTTAGGTAAGGAAGTAGATTGAGAAAATTTAATTCATAACAGGCAATCTGTAAAAGGTGAAGTAACAGGTGGAAACAGTGAATGCCTTTTTAACTCTTACTGGCTTTCTCATATTAGGAAGCATGTTTTCTTGTGAAGGTGTTTACTTTCTCCTTTTTTTCTTATTGTACAGAAATATATTGTGATAATGTTACATGTTTATAGGTACACTTAGTCTGTAGCTATATAGACTCTGAATTACTCTTTTATTTTTTGGAGTTCTAAATTTCTGGGCCCAGAGTCTACTTCAGTTACATAAGCTCATTAATATATAAGCTTATACTGCCCCAAGTCTTTTATATTTATCTCTTTATTAGTACATGGGTATACTTTATTTATGCTTAGAATGTGAGAAATTATTCTATCATCTTCCTTATGGCACCTTATTGGATCTTCATCAGGAACTTTGCAAACTCTAGTGGACCTCTAAAATAGCCCATTTTAGATGAGAGAGTAGTTTTATTAAGGAGGAAATATGGTAAAAAGCTAAGGAAATGCTGTGTTTGTTACTGTTATACTATGCAAGTCGTTTTCTCCCATTATGATTTACAAGTATTGATAACTACATGCAATTTTGAAGAACTTAGATGAATCAGATGATGATATATATCAGTGGGAAACATCTGGAGGTCGTTATTCATACTGACCTCTGTTCAGCATCCCATTTCTGATTTTCTCCCTTTAAATTTGAAGAATATATTTTCTGTAATGTCCATTCATTACTTCAGCAAACACTGAGAATCTGCTACATGTCAGAATGGTACCATGGGAGACTATAGGTATAAGTTTGTTCTAGACAGTTCCTTAAGCATGATTTTTTTAAGTAACTACAATACAGAGTTAAAAAAATTTTTTCCCCTCACAGGTGGGAAGGAGAAACCAAAAACAAATGCAGAAGACTTACAAATAAAAAAGGTAAAGAAGAAAAAGAAAAAGAAACACAAAGAGAATGAAAAACGGAAGCGTCCAAAAATGTATAGCAAATCAATTCAAACCATCTGCTCAGGATTGCTATCTGATGTTGAAGATCAAGAAGCCAAAGGCATCCTAAGCGATAATGTAAAGGATTACAGTGGAAAGAATTTGGATAACAAGAACTATGATTCCAAAATTCCAGAGAATAATGAGTTTCCATTTGTCTCATTAAAGGAGCCACGGGTTCAGAATAACCTCAAAAGGTTGGACACTTTGGAGTTCAAACAGCTCATTCATATTGAGCACCAGCCTAATGGAGGCGCATCCGTTATCCACGCCTACAGTAATGAACTCTCCCACCTGTCTCCTGTGGAGATGGAGAGGTTTGCAGAAGAGTTTGTGGGTCTAGTGTTCAGTGAAAATGAAAACTCTGCAGCTTTCTATGTAATGGGTATTGTTCATGGGGCAGCTACTTATTTACCTGACTTTTTAGACTACTTTTCATTTAATTTTCCCAATTCACCAGTGAAAATGGAGATATTAGGAAAGAAGGATATAGAAACGACGACTATGTCCAATTTTCATGCTCAGGTAAGAGGTTTTTAGTTTTGTAGGTTTTTTTTTTTTTTTTAACTTTTAGTTAAATGTTTTTGTTTAAATAGTTAAATGTTTTAGACAAGTTTCTGTTCATTTTAATGTAGGTTTGAAATAAAAAGGTAAGAATATAATAACTCTTGGGAATATTAAGAGTAAATTACTTTCTTAATGTAAACATAAGAGTATAAATTTTAGAGTCTACTTAATCTCTTTTTTCTTAAAGATAATTATTGAAATAGGATTCTGTTTTCCTTTTTTGCAAGTATTTATCTTGGAAATGAAAGGACTGAAATGAATTTAGCCATGTATTTTCCATGTAAGCAGTTCCCTTACTTGAAAATCACCTAAAGTTGTCTTCTTGCTTTATGCCTTAAAATTCTTTGCTGCTCGATGCATCGCATAGTAGGTGCTGAGTAAATGTCGGCTGTTAAATATATTGTCGTACAAAGGAATCAGTTAATTGTACGACTATGTGAGAAAAGTAGCACTGCATTTACTGAGCTAACTTCCTTTCCTATCCTTTTCTATAGAATAGAATGTCCATCATCTTAGACAGTGGAGGCAAAATCTGGTCCACTGACTCTTGAAAGTGAATGTGCACTCCTCTGAAAGAAAGGCCATTGCCATTGGTCACCCACTCTCAGATCAGGGACTGCTTAGGCCAGGAGATTAGCTGATTTTCATATTTATGGGTGCTGAAGTCTCCAGTTTTCTAAGTAATAATTGACATTATTCTAATTTGGAAGGAGGGAAAAAGGTAAAGTGTGAAAGGGATCTTAGTGATCATCTGTCACAACCTTTCTCAATTTACAAATAAGCAAACAAACATAGATAGGCGTAACTTTCTATTTTAAGTTTGGCAGCAGTACCAGGAGTAGAACACAATCTCCTTAATCTTTATCCAGAACTGTTTTACTTCTTCTGAGTATATTTCTTTTTTTTGATACATGCTTAAGTTATAGTTTCCAACTATTTAAGGTCTGGACATCCAGTCACATCCACACATACTTTTATTTCTGATTTCTTGATTCTTCCTAGGTAAAGCTCTGTCTGTCTCTTTCTCTCTCTCTCTTTTTTTTTTTTAAAGCTCTGTCTCTTAATCTAATTTGTGGTATCCCTCCAGAGAATGATTTTTTTTAAACCATTTATAGAGTTTTTTATTTGGGAAAATGCTTTATGAGTTACAGGGACTAACAACATGTACTTGGAGCTAAACCAGTCTATAACTTGAGGTTTTTCTTGTCCCTTGTCCTAAATTTGGAACCTCTCTTCCAGATTTAATTTGTAGTAATACTTTATAGTCATTGTAGTGAGTTGTGACTGGGTTAATGTGGGTAGCTGGAGGAACTCTGATATGGGGTGGATGGAAAGAGAAAGGGGCTAGTCCTGGTCTTGACATGTACCAAATGTGACACTAGACAGCTGCTTTAGCTCTATGTCTCAGTTTTCTCACCTACAAAATAAAGATAATTCAGTTAATTCTGTTGGTTAGAAATATTTCATAGAACATTAACAGGTTATACAAAGAGAGTTATACTGACTTGGTAAAATATTATGACTTTCCACTTTGTTGAATAGATGATGGCTGGCTTCTGAATGAGGATTTTTGAGTGTGTTCATTTAAGGTAGGGAGTTCAGCAAGTACTAAAGATAAAAAATTACCACAAATACTTTTTATATAGATAAGGAGTTGACTAAATTATGGTATATGCACACAGTGGGATATTGTTAAGCCATAAAAAGGAATGAAATACAGATACATGATGTGGATGAACCTTCAGAACGTTATGTTGAGTGAAAGAAGCCAGTCGCAAAAGATCACATATTGTATGATTTCACTTATATCAAATACCTAGAATAGGCAGATTGGTGGCTGCCAGGACCTGGGGGAAAGGGACTTGAGGTAAGCATGGGGCGGTAGTGGGGGGTGCATCTATCTATTCAAGACAGTGATTTCATTTCCTTTGGTTAAAGACCTAGAAGTGAAATTAAATTGCTGGATTGTATAATAGTTTTATTTCTCATTTTCAATTAAAAAATTTTTTAAAGATAAACTTTTTAAAGCTTTTGTTAAACTGATTTTTTAAATATACTTTATTGCAGTATACATACACAGAATGCACATATTATAAGTGTATGGCTTAATGACACTTTACTAAATGAACACACCTATGATTTTTAAAAGTAGAATATTACTAGTAGTTCCTCTTTAACACTACTGTGCACTCCCTCATATATACACAAAGACCCAGGTATCCACTTCCTGACTTCAGATACCACAGATAAATTTTGCCTGTTTTTGAACTTTTATATAATAGGATCAAATAGTATGTGAATTGTTGTATGTGGCTTCCTTCCTTTAGCATTATGTTTGTGAGATTGATCTATCTTATATGTAACAGTGGCTTATTTTCTTATTGTGGTATGGTATTCTATTGTATGAATAAACCACAGTTTATTTGTTTTGTTTACCAAGGATGTTTGTTTCTAGTTTGTGGCTGTTAAAATAGGGGTACTGTGAATATTATTGTACGTATGTTTTGATGAACATATGTATTTCTTACTGTTTGGTATGTATTTAAGATTGGAATTTCAGGATCAAAAAGTGTGCAAATGTTCACCTTTATTTCCAAAGTTGTACCAATTTACCTTCCTACCACCAGTGTTTGACATCTGTGGCTACACTTAGTAGTGTCTGTCCTTTCATTTTAGCCATTCTGGTGGCTGTGTAGTAGTATTTCATTGTGGCTTTAATTTGCATTTTCCTGATGACTAAAGAAATCAAACTTCTTTTTATATAATTATTGTCCAATTGGTTATCTTCTTTCTAAAACTAGTGTACTCTTTTTTATATTTTTCCTATTGGCTTTTCTTTTTAATTGATTTGTTGGAGCTCTTAATATATTGTGAACAAAAATTTTGTCAGCTCTGTGTATTGCAAATATGTCCTCTCATTGAGTGGCTTGCTTTTGACTCTTTTTTTTTTTTTTTAAGATTTTATTTATTTATTCATGAGAGACACAGAGAGAGGCAGAGACATTGGCAGAGGGAGAAGTAGCCTCCCCATGGGGATCCTAAATGCGGGACTGGATCCCAGAATTCTGGGATCATGCCCTGAGCTAAAAGCAGATGCTCAACCACTGGAGCCACCCAGGCGTCCTTTCTTTTCACTCTTAAGAGTGTCTTTTGGTGACTGGAAGTTCTTAAATTTAATGGGATCTCATTTATAAGTTTTCTTCCTTCATGTATGATTTGTGCTTTTGTGTGCTGTTAAAGAAATCTTGCCTACCCCAGGTCATTAATGTATTCTCTGAAGTTTTCTTCTGAAACTTTTGTTTTACCTTAATGTATTCTCTGAAGCTTTCTTCTGAAACTTTTGTTTTACCTTAATGTATTCTCTGAACTTTTCTTCTGAAACTTTTGTTTTACCTTTTGCATTTAAACCTACGGTTCTCCTGGAATTGATTTTTGTGTATGGTATGAAGTAAGCATCAAGGTACATATTTTTCCATATGGTTCTTCGTGGACATGATCATTTATTGAAAAAAAGGCACTCATTCCACATTATATTACAATGCCATCTTAGCCATAAATCAGCTGGATCATATATATGGTGTGGGTTTCTGGGCTCTAATTTCATTATTCTGTTTGTCTTAATTGCCTTAACTTTATAATGAAACTTAGTATCAGAGTAAATATCGATTTTGCTGTTCTTCAAGATTTTCTTGGCTATTTATTTTCATATAAACTTTATGGTTTGTCAGTCACAGAAAAATCTGCTTAGGATATTGATTGGGATTACATTGAAGTTATAGTTAAGTTTGGGTAGAATTGATGTCTTCTAGTCCATAATCATGATATCTCATACCTTCATTTGTCTTATTTTCTCTCAATAATATTTTTCTTCATCCTATAGATCTTACGTCTTTTGAGGTTTGTTCCTAGGTATTTGAGGATTTCATTTTATTGATCACTGTTATTAAAAATCTGGAAGTTTTGAGTACCTTTTAGGAGATGACATTGACACTCACCTTGAGAAATTGAAAATGTATCTTGTGCCTTAGTTCTCTTCCAGTATCCTTCTTCTCCTTATCTATAGCATTATCATGCATCATGCATGCTTGTTAGTAGAATCACATAGTGAAGCTGTGTATTTTGGTGATGTTAAATGAATTAGCCTGTGAATTTGTCTTCACTGAAGAATTGGTTGAAATAACAGTAATCGAACTAATTGTGTGTTAGTATTCTAGAGGAAGAAGGAAAAGGAGGTATCAATATTAGAATGTAGTTTCACTTAATATCAACCATAGTGAAAACCAGTTGTGAGAAAGAAAGCCAAATTCATGTTCTAGCTTGATGATTTGATCAGGACTTCTTGTAAACAAAGTTGAAGAGGTTAGTAGGTTCAGTAGAATCTGCTCTATTTGAGAGATAATGCTTTTTACAGAGCAGAGGAAAGCAGACCTGTAGGGAAGTTTTGAATTTTGAAATTTTGTAATCTAGTAACTACTCTTTAATTCCCCCGTTCTACCTCTTATATTCTGAAAAACCTTTATTCCAAGTCAAAACCAGTCTGAAAAGCAGTATTCAAGAGATCTAGAAACATGATTGAATGAGTTAATAGAGAAGGGTACAAATCTAACCTTTGTTGTTTTTATTTAATCTTAGTTTGGAATATACATTTAGCATTAAAGAAATTCATGATAATGAGTATTTGTGTAATGAATTATTGGCACTATTTTTAGTGGGTAAAATAGTATAATATGTTAAGATACATTTTCTGTATTTTCTTGTATTCTAATATTGTACTCTGTGCAAATATTGAGGCTTGAAATGTAAATAAAACTTCATTAACTTCAGTTTTAAAACAGATCTTTATATGCCCAGGTATGTATCAGAACCAAAGAATTAATACCACCAGCAGGGCCACTGTATATGATGGACCTAAGTTGTTACTGCAGCTATTGATAGTGCAACCTGGTGGCTCTGTCAGTGCCTTGTGGAACCCAACTAAGTCCATCTTCATGATACTAGTTCCCCTGCCTCCCTTCCTTACTAATTAAAATCCAAGCAGCTAGAATTTAACCAAAATTCATTTGCCTTCAATTCGGTGGAAACTGAAATATGACAAATGATATAGACATTTCTGTGACCTTTTATAGTGATAGCGTTTATCTTTGTGATATTACTCTGTAGTTTTCACAAAAACTTTTTTGTACCTGTTTAGCCTTTATCCTTAAAACATGTTAATTTGAGTTTTTTTTGTGGATTTATGTGTTTATATGTATACACACAGTACACATAAACATGGCAGTGACAGATAATCAAGACATCCTAGTCTTTGAACGGTTTTGGAATTTTTTTTAGTTGTATAATAATGTTTCTCATCTTCATCTGTATCCTTGCAGGTTGCCTGAAAAATTTAAAGACCATGTGAAATACAGATATTGTTTTTTTTTTTTTTTTTCAGATATTGTTTTAATAGATCATGTCATGTCTCTAATATTGTGGCTGTGAGGTTAGTGATATAATGTCAAACTGTATGATAAAAGTCTTTGAGAAGAAACATATACATGGATTTTTGTTGTAAGTTCATAACCTATCTGTATCAGTTCTTTTGCTGTGGAAAACAAAACCCTAGAAACAATATCCTAAAGTGATTTCTCACAATTCTTTGGCTGTCTGGAGAATTTTTATGGTTTTTGTCATCTTGGCTGGGGTTGGGTGGCTTCATTCACATGGCTAGTGGTTGGCAGGTCAATTGGTCTTAGGAGATCTTGTTTGTATGTCTAGTGGTTGGTGTAGTTGTCAGCTGGAGTGATCACATTTCTCTCCTCATATAACAGGTTAGCCTGGGCTCATACACATGGTGGTGGTTGTAGGGTTTCATAGAGAAAAAAACGGCAGTCCCCAGTGCACAAGCCTCTGCTTGTGCTGTGTTTGCCAATCTCCATTGGGCAAAGGAAGTAAAATGGCCATACCCAGATTCACTTCTTGATGATGCAGTTATGCTGCTCAGAAATGAGCATACATACCTGGGAAGAATTTTTGGCCATTTGCAACCTCCACATTTGTCCTGGCTTTTCTACCATCTCCATCTTGTTCAGATATTCATTTGATAGTAGGGAAACAAAAAGGCAAGTGAGACAGAGGAGTTTTGTCTGTCAAGGAATAAATGAGATTTCTTTGTCACTCAGTATTTAATCAGCACATACTCTGAACCCTATAGTTAGAGCTGTGAGAATATTAAAACTGGAGCAATTGTCTGCTAACCACTTTCTCCTCCCCAAAACTCTAAATCTTGTTTTTTATTTTATCCTAATTCTGAGTTGTTTGTATCAAATAACTTAGGGTGTTAACTCATGATTAAAGTGGTTAATATCTTAATAGTGAAACAATTATTAAATCTGATCTGATCTCTTAAGCTTTGCCACTCTGCAAAATGAAGAGAATTGACTTACTGACTTCTTGCTGAGGTCATAAAGACCGTTTGATATACCTTCTTTGAACCATCAGCTGCCTTTTTACTAAATTCTCATTTTGACCATTTGTGCCAGTCACATCTTCCCTTGAGTGCTTAGGAGCTGATCTGTATACAATATTACTTTGGCAGGTACCAGATGCTCTCATTGAGACAGGGGAATTTTTCCTTTATTGTACTGATTTTAAAGTGAATAATAACTCATTTTAGTTGAAGGCATATGGATATTTTTGAAATAGAATGTTAGAATGTTGACTAAAGGTCATTCATTACCTGTTATATTTTGATTTGAAAGGATATGTCAGATGTTATGGGAAATGGCTCCCTCTTGTGGCAGACTCATTTATGTTGGATTTTGGATTGCCTCTGTAAGAATGTGATGAGCTAAATCTTGTTTTTTAAAATAAGACTTTCCCTTCCTTCCCCCACCCCTCAAAACATCCAGAATTGACCCAACAGCCTCTTCTTCCCTCACCTCCTCAATTTTTGTGCTGATAACTATCAAATTTGTTATTGTATTTTCTTCAGATTGATGCTAATACTAGGTAGGAACATCTGTAATATCTTCTGTATTTATTATAGTTCACTATTATTCTGTGGAACTTTTAATATTTTGAGATGTTGATAGATAAACAACTCTGAGAAAAACAGGTTTTGAAGTCAGAACAGTTTATGTAATACTGAGCCAAATAAGTTGTGTTTACTGTGAGACCTCTCAGAAACGGTAGTACTGGGTGTGGTAAACCTCCCAAACAGAAGAGTTTCCCCCAAATTTACAAAACGATATAGAATCCTCTTTTCAGGGGCTGGCGTATCAGGAAACATATTTTGGGAAACAGCAAGTTGTTTCAAGTGAGTCATTCTTGTGGTTTCTTTGAATTCCTTATTACCATATTTGCTTCTTCCCTTGTAGCAATTTTTATACATAAAATAAGAGAAAACAGTTTTAAGTCTTACAAATTTATTTTTGGTAGTGTTTCCCTGTCAGAAAAGCCACTTTATTCTTTTTGTAGCATGCTGGCCTCAGAGTCAGGTCTCTGGTGGTTTTTTGTTTGCTTTTTAAGATTTTATTCATTTATTCATGAGAGACACACAGAGAGAGAGAGAGAGGCAGAGACACAGGCAGAGGGAGAAGCAGGCTCTGCAGGGAGCCCGAAGTGGGACTCAATCCTGGGCCTCCAGGATCACACCCTGGGCTAAAGGCGGCGCTAAACCGCTGGGCCACCCGGGCTGTCCTGTTTTGATATTTTCTGGTAAACTTTCTACTGCATCAGAAAACTGATGGTTTGATTAATGTTTTTGAAGTAAATAAAAGCAAATTTAGTAATCTCATGTCTACTGTCATCAGGATGTGTGTGAGGTTTTCTAGTTAAGTGACTTTCTAAATAATGGAAGCCTTTAGTTTTAGGTACCAAGATTTTAATGAGGATAACATTTTTAATGCAATATGCAAAAAAATTATACGCAATGTAATTTAACTGTCTTCAGTCTAGGTTGGTCATTATGATGCTATAATACTGATTTCCTAGGGGAGCTGCAGCTATGTATGCTTGCTTTTTTTGACTCCTCCCATTTTAAATTTGTAGTTTCTTATTCTTTATGATTTTAGAGGTTAGAAATGTGCCTAATGTAGAAATGTGTGTCAGAAGAGACCCTTTTATGAGGTCACGGTCTTATGGCATTTCTTTTGGCTACATAGAGATTCTTTAAATCCTTAACCTGTTTCCTCCCCTATCCCACTATCCCTACAGTCCTTGAGTTGTAATTGTTGGATAGATGATTTTTGGAGAGTTGAACCTTTTTATCTTATAATATTGTAGATTTTATTTCATTCCATGTAATGGGATATTTGCTTATATAGTATTTAATAACATAGGTGTCATCTAAATCAAGAAGTATTTCCATTTTTGTGAAAGGTGTATGAATTGTATTATATTTTATTTTAACTGCTTAAGTGCCATCTGTATATTTTATCAGATACATACTTTTTGAACTTGAATGCATTGTTATATGTAATTTGACATGTTTAAAACATTAAATAAATTCATGATTCCAACTGACTTAGTGTATGTTTGAATATTAGGTTATTAAACTCAAAAGTTGTGTTAAGTGGTATAGAAGTAAACCACTTATAGTGCACTTTATTTTTTAAGATGTATTTATTTTGGAAAGAGGGAGAGAACACACATGCTGTACGCGTGGTAGGGAGGGGCAGAGAGAGAGAGGGAGAGAATCTCAAGCGGACTTCCTGCTGAGCATGAAGCCCCAGGGGGGGGGGAGGGGGCTCTGTCTCATGACTCTGAGATCACGACCTGAGCCAAGATCAAGAGTTGTAGACTTCATCTACTGGGCCACCCAGGTGCCCCATGAAAGCAAATTGTTTTCCTTTATAAAGATTCTTGTTTCTTAACATTAGGATATGAAAAGGCATAGACTTTTTTGCAGTATTTAAATGTGCTTGCCAGAATTGAGGTATCAAGATTTTTTTTTTTTAAGTGGGTGGAGAGGGGCAGAGGGAGAAAGAACCTTAAGCTGGCTCCATGGAGCCTGATGTGGGACTTGATCTCACGACCCTGGATCATGACCTGAGCCAAAATCAAGAGTCAGATGCTTGACTGATCACCCATGTGCCCTCAGATATCAAGATTCTTGAAGTGCAGGTTGTTATATTTCAGTTGATACTTGAATGCTACCCATTTGCTAGCATTGTGTGGGTGGCTTTATAGCTTTATGTAATTATTGAATTTCTTTCAGCAATCTGAGGTAAATAGTTCCATTTGAGGAAACTAAAACTCAATGAATTTATGTGATTTCTGAAGGTCACATAGCTGCTGGTGATAGTAGAAGTAAAGTTGGGACCTAGCACACCTGATTCTCAATCTCTAGTAGTTTTTATCAGAGTTAATGACAGACATGTAAACTGGATTCTAATTAATATGGTATGATCTAGAAGGAAAGATCATTTCCAGTGGCCTTTTAGACATACAACCCACTGGTAAAGGTTAAATGTAACATTTGAGGCAATCTACTTTTGGAAATTCTTTTTTTTTTTTTTTTTTACTTTTGGAAATTCTAATAAAAAGATATCAACCATTTAAGAGAATGTAGGATATGAATTTTTGAATATAAATTTCATTGGCCTTATAGATCAAATAATGAATGATATGAGAGTTAGAGTCAGCTATCTAGCATTATACAGTTTACCTTATCTGTGTTTTCATAAGCAGTATGTAGGAATAGAGAAGATAAAATAGCTTTCTTTGGCATAGATCTTTTTCATGCCTTATTTATTTATTTGTTTTACTGTTTGTAAAGGCCGTATTGTTTTGCTTACCTCACATTATGTTATAATATTCTCAGACAATATAATTTGGTGTTACACAATGATAACAAGCATTATCTTATGTGTAACTTTTAATTAAATCCATATTCTTCAGGTAAAAAGAACATATTCTCACGGTACTTACAGAGCTGGCCCAATGCGACAGATCAGCCTGGTGGGAGCAGTTGATGAAGAAGTGGGAGATTACTTCCCTGAGTTCCTTGACATGTTGGAAGATTCACCATTTTTAAAAGTAAGAGAAAACCATATCAAGCAGTCTGAATTGTGGGTGTCACAAATCATATTGTTTCAGAAATGTAATTCCTGTGTATGTGTGTGTGTGTGCATGTGACTCAGTTATTAATTATGGCAGAGCTAAGTGGTAAACTAAAAAATAATGCTTGTTGCTGCCACTTTAGGAAATTAGGTTCCATCTGTTTATTAACTTTTTATAAATTGAGTACCAGAGGATTTAAGATGTATAGGAAGGATGCCTGCTAAATTAAATATTTAGGACAAAGGAATGCCTGCTTGGCATTGTGGAAAACTGGCTTGGGAAATTGTACGTCTGTATTTCAATCTTAGCTCTACCTAGCTAGAATGGGCAAGCCTAATTTAAACTTTCTGGACTTCAGTTTCCTTATCCAGAAAACACTGCATTTAGATTTAGGTGGTTTTAAAGCCTCTTTAAATTCTTTAAATGATTTCTAGCCAGATTCTTTATATTTTTTCAGTACTTTCTGCATTCTGTTTCTTACTGTGGGCTGCTGGGGCTATCCCACTGAGAAATTTCTGAGCTATGTAGTTATTTAATTAGTAATTCAGAGGTCAGAATGTGACAATTCATTTGTCTTTATTATTTGCCAAATAATCTGTTACACATCTATTTTCACTTCTTGTTCCATTTTTTAGCTTTTTATCCTCTCTTTTTCACTCCAATCCATTTCTCTTTCATTTCCTTTTTTATTCCTTTTAAACCTAATTTGTTACTTTTCTACTTTTCCCAGCTAGTGTCATCATGAAATTTGATTGCATTTATTTTGAGTAGTATTTTTAAGGGCAGTGTGGGTGGCTCAGTGGTTTAGCACTGCCTTCAGCCTAGGGTGTGATCCTGGAGACCCGGGATCGAGTCCTACATCGGGCTCCCTGCATGGAGCCTGCTTCTCCCTCTGCCTGTGTCTCTGCCTTTCTGTCTCTCTCTTTCTCTGGCTTTTATGAATAATAATAAAAAAAAAATCTTAAAAATTTTTTAAAATACTTATGTTTGTTTTTAATTTTAAAAGCAAATGAGCTAAATGCATTCTTTTAGGAGAAATTTCATGTGACAGTCATACCCTTTCTTAAAAGGGGATGCAATTAATTGTTTGTTTATTTATTTTTAAGATTTTATTTATTTATTCATGATAGACATAGAGAGAGAGAGGCAGAGACACATCATGCCCTGAGCCAAAGGCAGATGCTTAACCGCTGAGCCACCCAGGCATCCCTGGATGGTTTTTTTTAAATCTCATTCTCCACCATCCCATGGACAATGGCCTTTATACATTTTTATCTCTCTTTCCTTTTCAAAGGAAAAGTTGCTTTTAGACCAGCAACCTCTTTAAGAGAGGTTAAAGAAATAAATTTTGATTTTGATTTGGTTTTCCTTTTTGTTTTGTTAGGCTTTCATTATAACTAATCAAAGACTGGTATCCTTTTCTCTTTTTTTTTTTTGAGATTGCTTTTTTTTTTTTTTTTTCTTTAGTTTTATTTATTCATGAGGGACCGAGACAGAGAGAGAGAAAGGTAGAAACACAGGCAGAGGGAGAAGTAGGCTCCATGCAGGGAGCCCGACGTGGGACTCGATCCCGGGTCTTCAGGATCAGGCCCTGGCCTGAAGGCGGTGCTAAACCGCTGAGCCACCCACACTGCCCAGAGATTGCTTTCTTAAAAAAACTCAATTATTCATCTTTATAGATTCTCATGGAGAACACTTGATTATTTTACCAACTTACTAACATCATATGACCCTTGTATTTGGTAGAAGGAAGAATAACAAATGTTGAATATAGTGAATCATACTTCTGGCAGGGTTAGAGGAGGGAGCTACCCAAGAATAATTACTCTTGGTATGTTTGAAATAGAATTTTTGAAGGAAAATGTATGACAACATAGGAATATATTCAATATAGTATGTATTTCAAATGTGTAAGTATAAAGGTATATATGAAACTTTGTCAAGGGGCAGTATTCTTTAATGTATATTTGAAGATGCATTTTGAAAATAATTGGTTCCTATGTAATTCTTTGCCTCTAGTGTACACTGCCATGGGGGACACTATCTAGTCTAAAATTAGAGAGTCGAAAAGACAGCGATGATGGTCCCATTATGTGGGTACGCCCAGGAGAACAAATGATCCCTGTGGCTGATATGCCAAAGTCACCTTTCAAAAGGAAAAGGTATGTTGAATACAAATTTTTATTGCCAGGGATAGATGTTTTTGTATGTTGGGGGGGGGGGTTTCGTTGAAAATTAGAGAAAGAAGGAAGGGAAAGTTTAAAGCATACTTGGAATATGAATTCAAAAATGGCTACATGTGCTAATAAATTTTTTTATGAAATATGAAATATAAATAAGGCTTAAGAAATGTAGGCAAATGACAGTAAATTATAATTAGGAATGGAAAAATGTCATTCACAACAAAGACATTGTAAACCATTTGAGAATAAATTTAATTAAAAGTACTCAGAACACATATTTTCAAAGAACCTTAAACATCTTCTGGAGGATTTAAAATAATACCTAAACAAATGAAAAACCCTTCTATTTTCCAGATTGAATAAAAATGATAGTCCTTTGAAATTTTTAGCATTTTAGTTGAACTCACACTTCCAGCACTGGATTTAATGATTTTAAAGTTCAGAAGGAAGAATAAATCAACAAATAGCCAAGAAAACTGTGAATGAGAAGATAAATGAGGGGGGGGGCTTTTGTTATTAGAAGTTAAAAGTTATTATAAAGCTTAAAAAGATCTTTGGAATAAGATAAAGAACCCAGATAGATCAAAGTGTATTGAGAACTTAATATATGAGATAGATGAGAAAAGGAAGATTTGTTTAATGAGTAATGCTGGCATAACTGAAGTCCATTTAAAAGAAAACAAAGCCATAGCCCCCATCTCATAAAGAAGTTAGAGATGTGGACATAATAGATAAAAAATTAAAATATAAGAATAAAATTTTTAAACCTAGGAGAGACCTTTCTAAGCAAGATGAAAAATATAATTGCAGTACTATTTGTGAGAGAAAAGATACCAGCAACAACAAAGTTCAAAACTATCATGGACTGAACTTGTAACGTGACAAAGTTAATAGACAAAGAGCATTCCCTGGTTGACAAGGAAAATGTAACACAACCCAGTAGAAAAATTGGTCTCAGCCAGTTATATTAAAAGAATAATGAAATATTACTTTTAACTATTACATTACCAAAACAAATAGAGCAATAATACTGCAGGCTGGTAGGTATGTGAGAAAACAGAATATTTATATATTGTTGGTAGAAAGGTGAGCTGCTGTAATTGTTCTGTGAAAGTAATTTAACAATAGCTCACGAAGTTTAACATATATATTCTTTGATCCACCACTACCACTTTTGGGAATCTGTCTTAGGAAATGAAAGCACTAAAGGTAAATGTATAAGAATATTAATTGCAGCATTATTTGTAGTAAGAAAAAGAATTTAAAATGGTCTGAGTGCCCATTAATAGTGGAATGGTTGAATTCATTTCGGCACATTGCTATTAAAAATACCGTGAAATAAAATCTTTAAAAAATCATTTAAAAAAATGTTTAAACAAAACCCAATTTCCATTCCTTTGGGGCTCCTCGCTGGCTCAGTTGGTAGAACATGTGACTTTTGATCTTGGGATTGTGAGTTCGAACCCCATGTTTGATGTAGAGATTAAATCACTTTAAAAAATATATAATCTTAAAAGTATATATATAAATGAATTATTTATGTCTGTTTATATGGAAGGATGTTCATGACATTTGAAAAGAGCAAAATATAGAGTAATGTGGCCAGTATGATTCTGTTTGTATGAAAGAAATAAACATATGTATAAGTCTATAATTATTGAACACAGAAAAGTATGGAAAAATGTATACTGGGTTAACATTGGTGGGAATAGATTGGGTAATAGACTTTTTTTAGATCCATAATTACTAATTACAGTGATTATTAATTTTAAAAGAAAAAACAGGGAAAATGGTCATTGAGTAAACTGTAGGTTGAACGATGACAGGGGACTATATTATGCTGGTTACTTATGTGTCTCTAAGCACCTAAACAGAGTTCCTGGTGCTTAAATATCTGTTGAATGACATTTTTACAAGTAGTTGGTAGTATATGATAAAATTGGTGTTTCTCAGTAGTTCTTGGATTTATAAATCATCTTGAGAATCTGAAAGTCTCTCCCCAGAACAAGTGCAAATATACACGTTTTACATGTAATTTAAAGGAGTTCACCAGCCCTCTGAGGAACCTGCCTGCACCTCAGGGATTATTACCCATGTAAATGTGATGATTTCACATCACACTGTTTAGCCTGACCTACTAATAACAACACTGCCCAAGGCACTACTGTGCTAAATGCTTCATATAAAGTCTTAATTTGTTAGAATGCGGTGTTAATCATACCAGAGTTGTAGGCTTTCAAGCCTGTTAGCTTTCTATAGGAATCAATGTCCTCATCTAGCTTTCAGACACATGTAGAACATTAATCACAAAGAGCAAAAAAAGCGTGTGTTTTTGTCACATCACCTCTGTGTGTGTGTGTATATGTGTAATAAGACTGTAATACAAGAGTTCACAAGAGCAATAAGTTGTAGAGATTGAGCATGGGAAATTAGAGAATAGGAAAGAATGATTCTAGGGGTTTAGACTAAGATGAGAGGAGAAAATTATGGGGGCAATCTCGAGTTGTCTCTGAATGCCATAGAAAAACCATACAGGAAAATAAAGAAGATGATGATTCCCAAAGAAATTCTTCTCACCCTTTTCCCCATCTGTAGCAAAAGTAGAGTTTTTGCATTGAATGAGTCTAGATGAGCCGTAGGGGGATGGCCAATGGCAGGTGGTTGTCTTCTAAGAGGGAGCTAAGATTTTCTTTCTGCCTCTAAAAAATCCTGCATGTTTTGTGGAAGTACTTATTACTTGGTGTTTTCATGCTATTTATCTGTTAGTCTTTCTCTCACTGGAGTATAAACTCCCATGAAATTGGGAAACCTGTTATATTCATTACTGTTTTGTTCATTAGCTGCAGTGCCTAGGTAGGACCTGGTATATAGTAGGTATTCTATAAATATTAATTAATCCATTTTTAAAGTTACCTGTTTGTTCCATATATGCATCTTACATTAGCCATGTGACTTGGGTGGAGAAGTAGGGGAATGGTTCTACAGATAAGGCCCAAACAAACCTTGTAAAGATTCTGGGCAGGAGAACTTGGGTGAACCACACCATCTGTCATTTCGTTATCTACCTTACAACTGCCACTTTTGTGAAGAGTGTGTTAGAAAAAGGAGTATGTGTTTTTGTTTGTACATGTTCATTTTAAAAATAGAACCTGATTTGGAAGCAGATGATTTAAAATTTCCTTTTGTCTGAATTATGTGATTACTAAATGCTTCATGGTAGTTAAGCCTCTCAGTACATCAATACAAATGTTTGAAGGCGATTAAACCTTAATACACAGGACTGCCTCTCTCCCCCCACCTCCATTTTATATATATATAAAATGATATATATATTATATATATAAAATTAATATATATAATATTGTATAAATGTAATTTTATTTTAACAGAACTACCAATGAAATAAAAAACCTGCAGTACCTACCTCGAACCAGTGAGCCCCGTGAGATGCTCTTTGAAGACAGGACAAGAGCCCATGCAGATCATATAGGACAAGGTTTTGAAAGACAGACTACAGCTGCTGTTGGAGTGTTGAAGGCTGTGCACTGTGGAGAGTGGTATATATTAACTAAGTGCCTTTTTTTTTTTTTTTTTACTGCTATTTTCATGAAAGGTTTTCTTGGGTGGTTTCTCCGTAATTCTCCTTACTGTAGGGAAAGAAAGTTTCAGTTTTCTTTGTATTTGGATATCCTTTTTTTTGTTTGTTTTTAAAGATTTTATTCATTTATTCATGAGAGACAGAGAGAGAGAGGTAGAGACACAGGCAGAGGGAAAAGCAGGCTCTGCAGGGAGCCCGATGTGGGACTCCATCCCCGGACTCCAGGATCAAGCCCTGAGCCAAAGGCAGATGCTCAACCGCTGAGCCACCCAGGTGTCCCTGTATTTGGATATCCTAATTGTATAAATGCACTAAAGGTTTTCAGTTGTTAGAATGTAGTTTTACTCTTTTGAGTTTGACTGTAATAATTTCATTTTCTAAGTGACTAGATGTGAAAACAATTGTCTTAACTAAGGTTAAAGAAAAACTAAGGTTCACTTGGTGCTTACTGTATTGTCATTGTCCCTGATGAGAAGCTGGCATCATTATTAACTCTTCCTTCCCTGTGCATTAATGTAAAGTATAAGGTTTAGATTTTATCACTGGTTTTTAGAAATTTGTTTATAATTTGCCTTAGTATGACTTTTTTTGGATTTATGTTGCTTGGAATTACATTCTAAAATCCATTTTCGAGCATGTTCTATAAAAATGTATTTGTATATTGCTGATTAATTGGATAATTTGGGCATTTTTTTAGAATTATATTTAAAGACACTATTAACCCCCACAAATAGAGTGATAATAGTTTATTAGTGCTTTTCTAATGAGTATCTCTTAATTTATTAAGGATTACTTAGGAATTTTAGGTTTAATTGCAGTTATATATATATTTATTGGAAGAAAGTATTCTCTTCTCCCCATTATTCATTACCTCCAATTTTTACATAGTAGCTTCATCTTTAGCATTTAATCTGTTATTGACCTTGAAGACAGAGCCCTTAGTTTTTTTATTTCAATAATTAACCAGTTCAAATATGGTTATACATAGCTATAATAAAATGAGGTTGTTTTAATTTATGTTTAGGCCCAAACTCATGGTTTTATCCCTTTAAGTATGTAAAGTGGTCTTCTAATAATGTTTTAACTTTATTTCTAGGGACTCTTGTTTTGACCATAAACTATTTTTGCTTTAAATTTAATAAGGACTTAACAGAGTGAAATATTAATGGAAGATTCTTCATTATCTCATGTTTTTAGGCCTGCTCAACCCCGAATAACCAAAGATGTAATTTGTTTTCATGCTGAAGATTTCTTAGAAGTAGTTCAACGAATGCAGTTAGATTTACATGAGCCTCCACTTTCTCAGGTATATCTTAAAGCATTACTGTCTTCAGTTTAATTTTTATTGTGGAAAAGACTTAACAGTATTCCTGTTTCTTTTTTTAGTGTGTCCAGTGGGTTGATGATGCAAAACTTAATCAACTGAGGAGGGAAGGCATCCGCTATGCCAGGATTCAGCTGTATGATAATGACATTTATTTTATTCCAAGGAACGTTGTTCATCAGTTCAAGACAGTTTCAGCTGTATGCAGTTTAGCCTGGCACGTTCGGCTCAAGTTGTATCATTCAGAGGAGGAGATTGCTCAGAATACAGATACTCATGAAACAGGCACATCACCAGATACCACATCATCAATTCTTGGATCTCACACTGACCACATGATTTGTGCTGTAAGCAAAACCCCCTTGGATTCTAATTTTTCAGACAAACTTCATTCTAAATCTGAATTACAGCAGATTAAACATGAACCTATTGCATCCGTAAGAATCAAGGAAGAACCTGTGAATGTTTATATTCCTGAAAAGACTAGAGCACCGAATAATATGGATGGCAAGAATGCTAAAGCAAAATTGGATCATGTTCAATTTACAGAATTTAAGATTGACATGGACTCTAAATTTGAAAATAGCAACAAAGATTTAAAGGAAGAATTATGTCCTGGAAGTCTCATAAGTCTAGTTGATACAAGGCAACATAGTTCAGCACATTCAAATCAAGATAGAAAAGATGATGACATTTTGTGCTAAATTTGTACATACCATTTAAAATTCTTTTTTTTTAAAGTTAATAATGTAATAAAGATTCATGAATTCTAAAAGCAAGCCAAGGACTTGCTCCCAAGTCTGTTACAAAATAGAGTTTATGTAGCTTTGTAACATTCCTCAGTGCCTGTCCATAACTGTGAAGTATCAAAGCACTTAGGGCCAGATGCACTGTAAACATTACAGGTTTAAACAAAAGGAGTCTTTAAAGAATCATTTGGTTTGGAATTATAGGTTTTAGAATAGAGCTGACATTAACATATATATATATTTTTTGTAATATGAGCCAGAATTCTTTTTTGACAATTTAAGGCTTTTCCATAGAGCTTATTTATACCAATTTTTTTTTTTCATTTTAATGTGTCAGCACTGTAGTGTAAATAGCTTTTAAAAAATCTTTTTAGTGTGATTTATACTGAAATGTGAGCCACTTAATAAAGGTTCATAATAATAAATATGTTTTCTGTTGGGTCTGCAAAAACACAAACTGACAATTCAGTTAAATCATTTATTTGGTCTATTATGTTTCTGCTGGTATATCAATTTACAGTGGTAATGGAGTGCAAATGTATGTATTCAAATCTAGCGAAATATTTAAATTCCCCACATTGTGTAAGCATTTTTAAAACCAAGATTCAGTTATGAAAGCATATTTATATATGTGTGTATTATGGGAATATATAGAGATATGTATATCATATTTTGCATAACTTCTTTCTTAAATTGCTGAATAATATGAATATGTGAAACTTCCTAGCCTCACTCCCTGGAATACATTTTAAAATATTTATGTTCAACATTCAGAAAGCAGTTTAGGTAACAGAAGCAGTTTTATGAAGTTGGGGGAAACAAGGTCAGTTATTGGTATTTAACACTCTTAACTCATGAAGTAACATGGCCAGATTACATTGCCCTAACGTAAATCTTCTCCATAATGTTTGGAATGATAAAAGTTGAGAAAATTTTCTTACTAATAGGCACCTGTACTATATTTAATAGTAGCTGGGTAAAAATCTTTAGTTACAGAATGTTTCATTGTGAGCAGTTAAAATCCTCTTTTACATTTTTCTCAGAGAACAGGAGAAAGTATGATAAACTTAAGGGCCATGACTCAACTGCCATATGCAGAGATATAATTAACAAAATAAGATGTGTTACCTCAGTTTTCTAAGGATCCTTCTCCCTACCCTAGCAAGGTAAACAACTTAGAATACTGTTTTGTTTTGTTTTCCCAAAACTCTAGAAAGTAAAATCAGGGTAGGAAACAGGATTGCTAGTGCCTAGCTAAAGATTAAAACAAATCTCTTCAGTGATGGACTTCAGCACTATTTGAGACTGCTTCCACTACTGTAATTAAAATCAAACAAATGTCTTTATGCTTTGATATAAGGAACTCTGCTCATTGCAAATTTATTTTATCTTTGGTATTTTTCTGGGCTTATACTTTGGTTGACGACTTTTAACTGAGGTTCTTTGTGTAGTCTTTTGGGTTACCGTTGCTCCTGAAATTGTTTCTGCTCCAGCCTTGTTTGTGGTACCCCTAAAACTGCTTATCTTTCTGGGCTAGGGAGAATCCACTTAAGAGGCATTTCACCAGAAAAAAATCAATTGCAGCAGTGACATTTCTGGCCCACATTTTAAGTGGGCTTGGCAAATATTGTAAGAAATCTCAATGGTTTATAGGAAATCAGTATATTTGCAATATAGGAATTTTCATGGGATAAGGAAAGTATAAATCATGATAATGTAAATAGGGATTCTGTTTTATATGTTAGTTTTAGCCTGCTCCTCATCACTTTAATCTTCTCTTTTAAGCTAAATTTATCATTTGCCATCTACCTTTTGGGGATAAAAAAGTTCACAACAAACTAGTATTGAGAAATAGGAGAGCATGTGGTTAAAATGTTTTCTTTTTTTAATTGAAGGGTGATATATTTAACAATGTTTTAGTTTTAGTTTCCTAGTAGTATACACATAGTTGCATGAGATCATACGGTAATAAAATGTCTTTAGGGTATCCCCAAAATATTATATATGAGCCTTAAAATTTAACTAAAGGATCTATCTAAAACAACCACAGTGGTTGCTTTTAGGTGTAGTTTCTTATATAACCAATACTCAAAATTTCTCCATATTTTGAAAATTTAATGTTTTGTAAAATGCATACATCTCTGTGATGTATATATGATGTATGAAGTGAAATATAAATCAGTGGGCTCAGATTTCAAGATACAGCTTTGTCACCTTGAATAATGTTATATTCCTTGTCTTAGTGGGTTATAATTTTTAAATCCTCTTCGGATGCAATCTAAGAACTTGCTGACTTGCCTTTGTTAAACACAAATCATTTCTATTTCAATATTGCATTATTATTAACGGTTTCCTAGTAAGTACATTCCAAACACAAGTTTTTTGTTGATATTCCAATTTCTTGGACCAGAATGATAAAATGCTTAAGATGTAGTTTCTATATGATCTTAAGCTATCTAAATAGTTATTATATAAAGTATTAAATTGATACACAGACCTTAAAAAAAATAAGGTACATCAGTGGTGTCTGCTGCAGTGCTTTTTTTTTTTTTTTTTTAATTACTTTCCTTTATACCCTTTTAGCCAAGAAGTAGAACCTTTTCCATTCTCAGGTTAGTTGGTTAGCTAGCAAAAGAATTAAGCATTTGTGATATTTAGTTGAAAACTTTACTAAAGCCATATTCATTACTCTTAACCCTCAGGCTGCTGACCTTAAATAAAGATTAGGTTGTTCTGGCACAGAACTGTGTGTGTGCATGTGTGTGTTGTGTGTGTGTGTGTAAGATTATTGGAAATATTATGTTTATACCCACATATATTCATTTTCAGTCCATTCTATAACTTTGGGGAAGGGAGGGGTCAGAGACGTTAGGACAAATTTTATTTCTTGTGTTATGTCTTCAAGGTATTTCATTAGTGTTCCTGTGCTTGAAATGGTTTTTTTCCCAAATAACTTACGGCAGGTGAGATCATTTTTGTAAATAATAGATTAGCAGTGTTTTGTTGGTAAATTTTCATTCAGTTATTTTGTTGACAAGTTTATTGTCATGTAAAGCAAATACCTAAAAATTCGTTTTACATTTAGCAAAGATGCAAGATTTGATTTTAGAGTTTGAGAGGAATTTTCCTTGTCTTCCACCTTTTTAATAAATACTAAAATTGATAACTGTAATCTTTTTACCTTTGTTTTGTAATTATTTTCTTGTATTTGACATTTTCATATCATCTTTAAAAGTTCTTGTTTCTGTCTTCAACCGAAGCCATAAGATCTTGAAAGTGACTCCAATCTGAATACCTTTTTTTTCTCTTAAAAATTATCAAAAGTTGATTCATGCCAACCTAGAATATTTAGGATTACCTTAAGCAAGGTTATTAAACTAGTTATTTAGTTCAGTGTAGGTGCTGGATAGCATGCTAAATCACTTCCCTTCCCTCTAGACAGGACTATTTCTATCCTAGGAGGGGCGGACAAAAATGCATTGTTTTCAAAGTACTTTTAAGCTGGTAAAAAGTGACAGGATGGGTTTTAGGTCTTCAGACTGATAGAAGATCTGATTATTAATCTTTCTTCCACCTCATGTAACTATTTTGATATGTAAACAGAATTTTACTGGTTTTAGAATGCCTAGTCTATTTCATGAAAGAGTTATGTTTGACATGTTTGGCACTGACAGTGTACTTCAGATAAAACAATTAAAAGGACAACTTGGGAGAAGTATAAATTTCTATCTCTGCTCTGGCTTTTCTTTCTTTAGCATATCTCAGATGGAAATCATTGCTCTTTAGAATGTCAAGCACAAGAGGGTAAAAGCAGAGATGCTTTTTTCTTTAAGTTTACAGATGTTGCAGGACATATCTTGACATATCTCTACCGGGAGGTCAGAGAAAGGAGGGGAAAACATCTTGGATTTCAGGTTATCTTCCCTTCTAGGACTTCAGACCCAATCAGGGAGTGTGAATGAGCTGAGAATAAAATGTGGGCAAATAGAATTTATGTTGATTAGAAATTTAAAGTGAAATTATGACATACTACTTGTATGTCTTATTATCTGCCTTCCAAGAACTGCACTATTAAAATAATGAGAACTCTGGATTCTTCTACACATTTTGAAATTTAGAATTTATGCATCTATATTTTTAAAATGTTAAATCTGTACACTTGCCTATAAAGTTTATTGCTTTGGTACTACTGAAGACTACAAAGTGTACAGATTCAGAGACAAGTCAGTAGAGTTGCAAATATTTTGCATAATGTTTAACATTTTATTTGGATAGGCAATTCCACATCCTCCCTCTACCCAAGTTTTTTCTTTCTTTAAAATTTTGTTTTTGTTTTTAACTTAGCCAGACATTTATGTGACAAATCTTGGGTCTGTCTTCTTTAAAAAAAAAACAAAAACAAAAAAGCGTTTCTTCAGCCTGGCTTTTGTTTATGCTATTGTTTCATCTCTCTTTTTGATGACAAGATTCTTGGAAATCTGTCTGTCTTCACTTCCTCATTTCACTACAATTTTGTCTTAATCTTCAAATTTAATCACCCAGCTGAAGTGGTAGTCTCAAAGGTCACCTTATGACTGCCAAATTCAGTGGCTTCATTCCTTAATACTTCTGTTTAATCCTTTCAGCACTTAGCAGTTTTGTACTCCTTGAAACTCTGTGTATATATAACCTATCTGTTTTGCTTTTCCATTTCTTCTTCTTCTTCTTCTTCTTTTTTTTTTTTTTTTTGCTTTCCATTTCTTTGGATGTCTTCTTCAGCCGTAGCCACCACTATTTAAAGCAGTCTCAGGTTCTGTCTCTACACTTTGTCCCTGAATTATCTTCGTGACCCCATGACTTGTCAGCGTTGGTTTCTCACTTCAGCTCTAATGATCTCTATAATCAGACCTAAATCCTTCTCTTCTCCCTTGCCCCCAAGCATTAGCTGTTCCTTTCCCTCCTAATTTGGTTATTGGCATCACTATGTCTCTACCTAGTCATTGCACAGTTACCTGGTTTCTCTATCTTTTCTTCTAACTATATACAATGTATTGTGAGATTTTCTTGAGTTGACCCCAAAAATGTTCCATAATTTGTCTACTTTTCTTGTTGTAGTAGATGTTCACAACCATATTAGATGTTCATCTCACCAGGACTCTTAAAATATCCTAAAATGTTCTGGGCTGCCTGTACTCCTCTGCCCCTATGCCTGTTCCAGTCCATTCTTTGTTACTACCAGATTAATCTTCCTAAGACAGATATGATTGTTACTCTTTTGCTTAGAAATATTCTATGACTGTTTTCCTAAAGAATAGAAGCCAAACGCTCAGCATTACACCAAAAAGCCTTCATGATATGGCTTTTCCAGCTTCATCCATCACAATCTTCCATTAATGTGCCCAATTTCCAGCTTTACCGAGTGCCAGTACTTGCCATTTCTTTTGTGTACTTTAAAAAGTCTTTACCTTTGCTGGGAAAATCCCTGCTTGGAATACAACACTGTGAAATCTTCTTTTTCCGAAACTCTAAACATCTCTTCTGTGTTTTACTGAGTTTATGCATTCCAACTGTCCCCTTTACCCCAAAGCTGGTGTAGAACCATTTCTTCCATCTGCTTCTTGTGTCCTTCTGTTCACATCATTAATATAACTATTAGTTAAGTATATGTTGGGCTCTAGCTAAACCATGAGCTGTAAGTTCCAATTTTATTTTTATCCCTTTGTGTCCTCAATGCCTAATATATACACCTGGTATTCAATAAATATTTGAAGGAACAAAAGTTGCACCTTTACTGGGGGTGGGAAAAACTAATTATATAGGTTTCTATGATTTAAAAACTCTGCCTCTGACTTTAATTCATAATGTAATTCTAGAATTGCAATAGAAAAGTGGAGAAAATTAGATCAGCAGGCACCATAAGGAGACCAAGTTTCTATTTGGTACTTCAGTCTTATGAATAAGGTTTAAGAAGTACCCCTGTTAGTTATCTAGGCCCATTGGGCAATGTGGATAAAATAAGTATTGTAAAGATTGCTAAACCTGTAAAACCCAACTTTTTTTCTCCAATGAGAGATACACTTATTATAAATTGAGGATAAATTTAAACTAGACTTAAAATTATTAAAATGGCAAATCTAAGAAGCAGGTTTAGTATCTTATAGTTGGAAGCATGTTTTTAACATACTAAGTCTTATTTGGCAAGATGAAGTCTCCCTACTGATATAAATATTCAAAAATTAGAAATATTGAATGTGATAACATGCACCAATATTTTTAGTCTATATCTGTTCTGTTGCAGGAGTGAGACAAGGACATAAAGGTGGCACATTTTCACAGACCTCCTTCTGTAAAGCCTCTGATATGATACTATGCTGAGAACATTTGAGTAGTACAGCTATGGGTAACGAAAGGGGACTAATAAACTTGGAAATGTTGAGAAACCAGTTTTTCCCATTGGTAAAAAGGTGGGGAGTGGGGGCAGGGAATACCAACTATTCTGTTAATTGGTGGTGAGAATTAAATCAGAGAACATGCCAAGTGCTTGCTTAGTGGATTGGTTTATATATATTGTAGACACTACAAATGTTAGCTTCTGATCCTAGAATTAACACAGAAGAGCTATGTTCTGGGTCAGCCTAATCATTTCACACCTTTCTCACTAATTATCTCTTCTCTGCATTCCTCCCTCTAGTTTTGGGCAAAGGATAGGCATCTGGGAAGAGGAAAATGTTTATCAAGGGATCATGAGATTTGGTGGAAGTAAGTAGATTTCAAAAACTTACTTCTTCCCAGTTCACTATTTTGCCCAGGGCCAGCAATTCAAAATCATGTCTTGTAACAGACTGCCCTTTTCTGATTACAAATTAGTATTTGTAGTATATAGACGATGGCAGTAAATTTACTTCATGGTATAAGATACCAGTATGATTACAGTATGATAACTTGAACACAGGCCATGCAAAATGAGAGTAAAACATTAAAATAGTAGATCCCTCTCATAAAAGCTTTTAACCCAAGGTTACCTTATCTGGCATTTGATAACTGGTATGTATCTTCCATGGATGCCATTTTTTTTCTTCTGTAGCAAACCAATTTTGGAAATAGCTTTTGAAGTTAAAACTTCTCCATTTTTCAGGGATCATGGGCTGATCTCATTTCATTTATCTGGGCTTTAGTTTTTCCATCATTATAATGAGGCTTTTTCCCCGTTTGTTTTATCCTGGTTCTAACATTATAATTCCCGTGTACTTTCACTATGTCATTAATTATAAGAACACCAACAATACTTTGAGGACAACTTATGTTTACTGTGGAAACATGAATCTTTTTAAGATTAAAGGAAACTCCTTTTGTAGTTTGTGGCTTGTTTCTTAATGTAATGCTAAAAGGACTCTGATTTTCTCTCAGTAAAGAGAAATAACTATTTTTGATGACACAGATGCATAGTAATTATAATTAATATGCTTGCCCCTACATGAAAATCGCTCTATGGTTTCCTCTTCTTTTTTGGCCATCACTTTTGTTCATTAGTCAACATCAGTTTCTCTTACTTGCTGCATTGTAAAAACAGTGGAAAGCAGATGATTTAATTTGTAAGATTAATAACTTAAAATTACAGTAAACTCTAGCCCACAAATGGAAACTGTGTGCAACTATTTTTCTTGGTGCTTGGAAGCTCTCTTGCTGGATTTGTGTTCATGTTTCATGTGGTGGATTGATGGCACCAACATACTCAGCCTCTGTGTTCATGAAATACTGCTGAACAAGTTGTGAATTCTTTCAATATTTTCTACTTTTCATATTTTCAAGTCATAAAAAGTTATTTTGTCCACAAGTTGCTTTTACCCAGACTTTCTGATAAATCTTTTGCTCCACACCAGATTACATTACTTCTTACCCATGTTGACCTGGAAAATACTGGTTTCACAAGGAACCTTTCATGTTTAAGTTAAATCTTTGTATTATAAATGAAATATCCTAGAACTAAAACAGGAAGGTATTTTTCTGCAATACTGTTTATATATTATTCCATTAGTTTTGCTTTTTCTGTGAGCATAATTTCTATCCTATTTTTAATTAACTTAATGTTTTAAGTGTATTCCAACCACTGAGGCTGTGATATTGTGATTTATAAGAAATACACATCTGGTCTTCATTCCTATTCCTGGCACAGGAATTTAACACCCTTAGAATTTTCTAAGTGTTTAGCATGAAAAAGGTGTCTTTTGAACTTATGTTAATGAGGTGACTTGGAAAACTCCTAGGTAACTTAAGGATGGGGGCTGGTTGCCAGGGAGAAACAACATTGTGATTAAAGGGTTAGAACTCCTCCTTCCTTATCTCCAGGGGAGAGGAACTGGAGATTGAGTTCAGTCACCAATAGCCAATGATTTCATTAATATTCGATGTAATCAAGCCTCCATAAAATCCTAAAAGGACAGGGTTCAGAGAGCTTCTGGGGTGGTGAACACAAGGAGATGGAAGAAGAGTGGTATGCCAGGAGACCATGGAAGCTCCTTGCCCCTTCCCCATACCTTGCCTTACCATTTCTTCCATCTTGCTGTTCCTGAGTTATATTCTTTTATAATAAACTGGTGATCTAATAAGTAAAATGTTTCTTTGAGTTCTGTGAGCTGCTCTGGCAAATTAATCAAGGGAGTCATGAGAACAATCTATAGCTGGATTTGTAACTGGTGTCTGAAGTTTGGAGGGAGGAGGTATCTTCTGGGATTGCACCCTGCACCTGTGGTATCAGATACTATGTCCAAGTAGTGTCAGAACTGAATGAATTCCTTGGTGGTATGGGGATAAAACGCACATTTGATTTGGTGCCAGAATCAAGGAGGCGCATGTCAGTAGCTTGCGCTGCTTTAAGGTATTTATTTAGTCTATTTAGTTTATTTAGTTTATTTACCAAACTAGGTAAGAAAATGTTCTACTTTCTGGGAACCTTTCAGATACTATTAAAATTAACTGACCCTCGTGGATCAACAGGTTGGTTATTGTGTTGCCTTTTAGATACAATTCTTACCCAGGTTTCTCTCTTAATTGAAGACCTGTTCCACCTTTTCTCTTAGAAATCTCATATAGAATTTTGCTTTTGCTTGTTTTATGGCCTAGCTCACAGGTCTGTTTTTTGTGTGGCTGTGAGGCAAGAATAGTTTTTATAGTTTTAAGCAACTGTAACAAAAGCCAAAAGAATACTACTTTGTGATATGTGGAAGTTTTACAAAATTTAAGTTTCATTGTCCATAAAATTTTATTGGAACATAATCATGGTTTATGGCTGCTTTCTCATCACAGAGCTGACTTGAACTGTTGAGATAGAAAGCTTAAAATATTTATTATATAGACATTTGTGGAAAATTTCTGCTGACTCCTGACCCAGCTAATTGCATGTGATGCTGTCCTTTTCCTTTTCCCTGTGAGAGAGCATCCTTAGATAATACTTGCACAGATACAACTTCTGCTGAATTTCAAAATCCTCCTGTCTGGTTTCTCATAGAAACGAAAGCCTTCTTCTACTTTGAATCTATCACTAGAGAGACCAAATAGTTTGGAACTCTCAGTTGAACAGGAATATCTGATCAAGTCTGGAACATTATGTTCCCCAAATTAACTGTCCTTTTCCATCCTATTTTTAGAAGCTCAAAATAGGAATATATACCAATTATAAGAGAGGAAAACGCTTGTAACTGATCATTTTTTATTTATTTAGCTTAGCTCTGTAGTTTCAAACAAGGAGTTAAAACCATATTAATCTGATGTTGTAGCTTAAACGTTGTCATGTTATGTGCTTTACAAAGGAGAACTAGACCAAAATGCTATAGTCAAAGCAATCCTCTCAAGTATTAGCAGCTAGGAATCACTTTCTTGTGTGTTAGATATTTTTAAAACAAACAAAATACTACTTTGGGTTCTTCCCAAAGCTAAAAGTGAGGGTGGTGTGTAAGGGCAGGAGCAATCACCTGCTTTAGGGTTATAATGCACGTAAGACTGTTTGGAATTCTTACAAGTGATGTCACCTATTCTTCCCTGGAATGGTTTAAGTGCCTTTGGTAGGATCACCTATAAACTCTCAGACCAGGACTTCTAAGAGTGAAAGGGGCACTAACTTCCTGAGGCCCAGGACAACAGGCATAAAGGGGATCGGTCCTGATTCAACCAGGATGAAAGGCCCCTCTCTCACTTTAGAAGAGGCAAACCTCTGCTCAGTTTTAGTATGCCATCTAATTCATGGGTTTTAAACAGAAGGAAAAAGTGACACGTTAGCTTAGATAAAAATCTGTTAAACTTTCAGATTCTTTGTGAATGTAAACATGAAGTGACACGACTAAGTATTTCACTAACTAGGTCTTTTTCTTAGTAATTTACAAGCATAAATGACCATTTACTTTGGTCATAATGGGGCTATGATATATTAAACTTCTATCCAAATAATGTAGATTAAAGACTTTAAAAATTGACCACATATGTACAACAGATTATTTAAGAGTCAAGTAGAAAAGTGAGGTCAAAAAACAAACTTTATTTATATAGGGATAATAAGGATATTAATAACTGAAATATTGAATAATTAGCTTTGGATTGACTAGAAGTCCATGATTCACAAAGACTATTTTATGGAAGCAGTATAAAACTACATTTGGTTATTTTTCTCAGTTCTCTGGTATTCTTCAAGCTTGCAAAGATTCAAACACTTTAATGATAGCTTGTTGAACAGCAATAAAATGAGATGATGTCCTTAGAAGTCAGTCTCTCACAAAAAAGACGTTATATCCAAGTTCTATCAAAGCCCCAGCCAGTAAGGCCCATAAAGGAATGAAGACATAGGACAGATTCATGGTAGTAAACTGTTCCAGTTTAGCACAGAGTGCAAGGCAGAAGGCTAATTTAAGTAACATTGCAATGAGGTACCAGGCTTTTTTTTTTATATTGTGTGATCCATGTCGAGGGTCAAAGCCAGACTTACATCGCCCAGCCATTTTCACAATCAGCATGACAAGAAGGATAGTATCAAATATCCAGACTGGAATAAAAATGAGGAACCAGTTCCAAGGTGCCTTCTCATCCAGTTTCAACACCAACATGATCAAGAAGAGTAATGTGAAAAGCCAGGTGAGTAGTACTCTCTGAGCCAAGGACATTCTCATTTAAACAGTTTAAAGAAGCTGTTGCAGAGTCGAAAAAAGGGAAATATACCCTAAGAGAAGGAAAAACAGTCAGGATTGTTTCGATACCAGAAAAAAAAAAAAAAAATCACTTCCATTCCTGGTGAACAAAGCTGGCTCTTCCCCACTCACAGATTTCCTATTTTTGATAACATTCTATTATTTTTCCTTTCAAATTCCATTAAAATTTGTAGCCACCATTGACAACGTTACATTCATCATTCCCTATAGCCCATGACAAAATGCAATAAAACTTGTAGTATATCAACTGGGCATGAGGTCTATTCAAAATGTCTCAAGAATAGTCTGGTCCTTGTTATTGCTGTCACTCAAGTCCAGGTACTCATGACTTTATTCCTGTACCTCAAGGATATTCTTATATTCTTTTTTGTACATCTATACATCCAAAATTTCACCTAATTTCAACATGTACTAAGAAAAAGCATTCAAAATCAAAGTACCGAAAAAAGAGGAAGTGGTATTAGGTCAAGGGAGGAGAGTTTTAATAAAGAGGGAACGGTTAACAAAAATTCAGATATTAAATAGAATTATGATTTTAAGGAGATCACTGGGCTAAATAATATAGAACACATTGATAATATTGGATTTTCACATAGTTTAGCCTATACTTTTTAATTAAACTTTCTCACTGAAATTCTTACAAATACCTATTTTCTTAGTCTGAATTTTTCTTTTTATAACTCACTATTTTTTGGTTTGTGGTATAGATCCTGACTTTTTTACTACTCGCTATCCAATCATCAAGACCATTTAAACTTCTGACATTTTGTTATTAGATGCTAAATTATTCGATAATTACAGCCCTTTCTTTTTTCTTTCTCTCTTTCTCCCTTCTCATTCTCCTTCTCAAGTAAGCTCTATACAATTGTGGGGGTATACAAGTATACAAGTATACTTGTATACCCAATGTGGGGCTTGAACTCAGGCATCTGAGATCAGGAGTCACATGCTCAACCAACTGAGCCAGCCTGGCAAACCGAAGCTATTTCTTATATCCCTAAAATATAAGATCTGTCATATCTATCTAAGATATAGATCTGTCTTATTGATCTATATTTCTGTTTTGCACTAGTACTATATGACTGTGATTAGATATGTTCTAGGATGTACTCTAATATCTGGAAGGCCTACAACCCACCTACTCTTGGATTTCTTCTCCAGAATATTTTGCCCTTTCCTTTTTTTTCCCCCACGCTAAAATCACTAATTCTTAAAAACTTGGGATTTTGATTGGAACACGTTAATCTATAAAACTTTAGTATAAGCATTTATTTAGTCTTCACATACAGGATGACAGTATTGTCTATACTTGTTCAAACTTTTTATATTAACCTTGTGACCACTTGGAAAAAGGGCAAGTAGAATGGAAATCAGAAGCCAGACTGTATGCAGTTGAGTGAGGGGTTAAAGAAGTTAACTAAATGTAAACAGTTGACAACATTTTATTCCTCTGAAATACTTGGAGAAGAGAAGATAAAGGACAAGACAAAGAATGAGATTGAGAAAGGGCCAATAAGAAATTTTTCAGTAAAGGAAGAATCTGAATATGATTATAAATGGAGGGAAATAAGCCACAAAAGAGTGATAGATTGAGAGGACATTTGATGAAAAGAGGAAAAGATCAGAAGGTGGTGGAACAGCAAAAGCATGAGGGGTAGGATTACAAATGCAGGAATATGAGAAACAAGGAAAAAGCAAAGAAACAGGCTAGATGAATAAAATGCCCTAGATTAGCATGTTTAATCATATTTTAAAACTAACTTTGATATATCTTTTGATACACCTCTACTACTTCCAACAGTGGGGCAAGAGCATGTATCTGTTTTGCTGTAATAGTGACGTCCTGGGGACCTCCTAACTCCCCTTTTCCCCTTACGCCCATCTGCTAGTATTCATTTACTTAGCTGGCAGATCGGGATGCTTCATACTGCAGTATGAAAAGCGGAGGCTTTTGCTCCCAGGAAGGCATTTTCTCCAGTTCTCCTTTCCTGACCAAAGGCTGCCATGGTGGAATAGGAGGCTGAATTTGGAAGAAGAGGTATGAGGGGTGTGTACTGATTATTAACTACAAACGGATTTCATGTTGTAAATCAAGTTCACTCCATCCCGATCTCCAAACTACCTGGCCATTTTTGTGAACCTTCAAAAAGTCTATGATAATACACTTGTTTAAGCACAATTTTTCCATCAGTAACTGGATGAGTCGGGGTTTATTTTTTTCGCATATGGGATTGAGTAAGCAACTGGTCAGAGAAAGAGTTGCTGCACTCAATCAACACAGGTACTGGGATCCCTGGGTGGTGCAGCGGTTTAGCGCCTGCCTTTGGCCCAGGGCGCGGTCCTGGAGACCCGGGATCGAATCCCACATCGGGCTCCCGGTGCATGGAGCCTGCTTCTCCTTCTGCCTCTCTCTCTTTCTCTGTGTGACTATCATAAAAAACAAAAAAACAAAAAACAAACAAACAAAAAAAAACACAGGTCGCAGATGGAAGGACACGCAGGCTTGTGGCTTCAAGTTTTAAAATGCGGGATGCAACAAATTTCTGTATGAAGCACTACTACTACACTGACATTTAAGTGATGCCCGAAGAAGCCTGGATGCTGGGCTACACCACCCATTTTACTCCTTTATTCACAAATCGTCATTAATTGCAGTAATTGTATTTGTTGCCTACTACTATTACTATCGCTCTTTCTCGAGGGAGGGGGGGGTACTGCATACTCCAACAAAACAAAAATTTGCTCTGCTTTAAAGCCCTGTTTGAGATGATTCCTTCTGGCCTGGAAGATCGTTTAGTTCATATGCTTCCTCACTGCCAAAATCTTCTGCACCGTCTCAAACTGGAAATCAGAAGGGCTGTGCCCAGAGGGCCAGCATCTATCACCTGCGTGTGCGCTCATTACCTTGCCCACGGTGCTCGCCACGCCATGTCCACTGCTTCTCTCGCTAGGGCCGGTGCTCTCCCAAATAAACGCCCCTCGTCCCAAAGGCCAGGGACAGTTCTGCTCATGAGCCCGCAACCCAACTCCTCTGAACAAGGAGTCGCTTTCGGGCGGGCCCCGCTGCGACAGCCTTGGCCAAGTTCACCTTCCTTCCGAGGAGGGTGCTGCTCACACCCGATAGGGCCTTGGGGTCTGTGTCCCCCACTGCGCTCGCCCCCGCCCGGGCCCCGGAGCTGTGGGAGCTGCGCGGTTTCCTGCCCGCGGGAGCCCGGCGCCCAGCAGGTGCCGGCGGGGGCGCGGCGGGGCCCGGAGCACCGCGGGGCCGGGGCCAGCGCACTCGCGACGCAGCCGGCCCGGGGCGCCCGGACTCACCTGGCAGCGCCGCCGGCCGGAGAGCGGGGAGGGCCGCGGAGACCAGAAAGCTCGCCAGTTTGGATCCTCGGCCTTTTCCACCCTTTCTCCTCCATTAAATCCAGAGCCCGTCACATGATAACCAAGAGAGATCTCAGTTCCGCCTCGCCGGGGCAGCGCGGCAGCGGCTCCGGGCTCCAGCTCGGGCCACGCCCACATCCGGGGCGGGGCCTCAGCGCCCCCGGGCCCGCCCCTTCCCCCTATAGGCAGAGACGGTGCCAATCCGGGTTCAGAGGCCCTTCGCCTCGTGCTAATTGGGCTGTTTGGCCACACTGCGAACCAACCGACCTTTCCTGAGGTTCGGGTTTGTCAAAAAGGCGGCTGTAAAAGGCGGCACTAGGCCCGCCCCCCTACCGCCACGGGCTAGGAGCCCCGTCGGTCTCAGCGCCGCCCGGAGGGCCCGTGGCCCCATTGGCCGCCCCCACGCCAATCAGGCCGCCGGCCCCGCCCCCACGGGCGCCCCGCCCCTCTCGCCCGCCCCGCCCGCGCGCCGAGACTGCGGGCTCCGGCGCAAACCCCGCGGGAGAGGGGGTGGGGCGGCGGCCGTGGAGGAGCGCGCCCGCCGGCAGCCTCGTCGCGACCGCTCCGGCTCCCGCAGCGGCGGCGGCGCTCGCCTCGGAGCCTCCCGCGCGCTCCCCAGCCGCCTCCTAGCGGCGCGGCGCCCGCTCCTCCGGTAAGAGCCGGCATCGCCTCCGCGCCCGGGCGGGCCGTGGCCGGTCGCTGGCTTCTGACAGACCCCGGGGCGGCAGCGGGACGAGGGGGCAGAGCGGCGGGCGGGACGCAGGCGGGGGCTGCGGGGCTACGGGGCTGCGGGGCCGCGGGGCCGGCGCGTCGCCCTCCGCCGCCGGCGACTCCCCGGGCGGCCGCTGGCACCTGCGCGCGGGCTCCGCCGCGGTCGCCTCCCATCCTCGGACCGCTGCAGCGGCTCAGCCTCCCGGCTCCGGCGCGCGCCGCCCTCGAGCCTCGGGGGGGTCGGGCCGAAGCCCCCCGCGCCCCGCGCCGCCCCCTCCTGGGCTCCCTCCCCCGGCGCCGGGCTGGGGGCGCGGCGGGCGCTGGGCTGGGGGCGCGGCGGGCGCGGGGCTGGGGGCGGGGGGCCGAGCCGCGGCGCTCGGGGGACCACGCAGGGGCTCGGCCGCGCTGTGGACGCGCGCGGACTGCGGCGCCGGTGCCGCCAGCCTCCCGGGCCGGGACCAGCCCGCCGCCCGCCGCCCGCCGCCCGCCGCCCGCGGGACCCGCCTTGTCCCCGGCCGGCCGCTGCGGACGAGCCAGTTCTGGTGTGGCTCCCCGAGTCCCGACTTCCAAACTCAACACCTCCTTCTCTAACTTCGGAGATCATTCTGTCACTGGTCCATCACTCTTTATTTTTAGCCTAACCAAAAAAAAAAAAAAAAAAAAGAAAAAGAAAAGGGAACTGCTTTATATCATCCTATACCGCCCCGGCAGTACAGACTCTGAAACATCTCCTAATCCAAGTATTGGCATACCAAGCTCTGTTCAGATTCGTGAATTATTCCATATTTTGTGATGCACACTTGCTGCCTCTGTTTATGGTGTCTCCTGCTTACCTTGAGGTTTTTGTTGTTGTTGTTAATTGGATGCTTTGATTTTACAGTTTTTGGTTGGCTTTAGGATTTTTCTTTGTTTCTCCACACACCACCCCCCCCCCCCCGCGCGCATCCCTGAGACTTTGCGTTTAGTCATAGTATTTGCTCTTATTTGTAGAGTTCATGTTTTTTAATTGTTTCCTCCCAAACTGGATTTTCTCATAACATTTTTAAAGTTGGAAGGGGGAATTCTGAGAATTTGGAAACTATGCGCTTTAGCCTAAAGTGCTGTAAAATAGCAGAACAATTTGAAATCCTAACTTCTTGGAGTCGACATTGCTAAGTTTAGGAGAAGGCAGGGGGTGCCCCCGGCCAGCTGTAGTTCCAGAGGGAAGGAATCCAGAGGTCTGGGGAGAATGAGCCGCGCCGCTGACACCAGACCCAGGGTGGTTCCAGGAAAATTTCTTGCTGGGAAAATAGCCTGCCTCCCACACAGGTTAGTTGTGTGCATGCATCAAATACTGTTAAGTTTGGTCCTAGTAAGGTAGGAAGTGTCTTTTCTAATTTTTTTTTTTTAACCACTTTCTGATACGGAATGAAAATGTAGTAAGAGAAAAAAGTATGACGTACAGTGGGTGCATTCTTGTATAGTTAAACCTCCCAGAGTAGACTTTGAGTCCCAACTGGCAATGGACGGTTGGCCCTAAAAATCAGGTAGCTAGCCTGAGCAATTTTTACTTGATTATTATTTTTTAAAATATGTATCTATTTATTTTAAGTAAGCTCTACACCCAACGTGGGGCTTGAACTCAGCAACCCGGAGATCAAGGATCACATGCTCTGGTGACTGAGCCAGCCAGGCATCCTGGCCTGAGCGATTTTATTTTATTTTTTTGGCTCAAACAGTTTTTACGCTAGCCCATTTAATACAAAATTGCAAGGAATTTGTAATTAAAAAGGCTACACTAGACTAAGCCAAAGAAAATTTAGAAGGGCATGTAGAAAAAATGGGGATCGAAAAATTATTTGGATTGCTTCCATCCCATCTTGTTTAATCTTTATAAAGCTGTGAGATATGAACTGTGATTACGGTTCTGTTTTATAGATGAGTTAACCAAAGCCTAGCTTAACTCATTTGTCCAAGACTTCTCAGCTCATAATTGGTGGAGGTGGGATTCAAAGCGAGGCAATCTGATTACAAAGCCTCCGTTCTCAGCCAGGATGCTTTACCACCACAGGGCTTCTTAGAGACTGGGTGCAAGAAGACTAATCAGTGGAAAATAATGCTGCAAAATCATAAACAGAATGAGGATATTATACATATTCAGTAACACTTTGAGTCACTGTATATAGACACTGTTGAGTATTGCTGGGGGCGTAAGGATGGTGTCACCTTTCTTGTCTTTAGTAAGGGAGAGAAATAAACAAATAAGGATAATATAGCACAATATATACTGTAAGAGAGTGCCATAGAGTCTGTAATTTAATGCAAGAGAATTTGGTTGAAGTTTAGACACACCGGCGTTTGAATTCCTGTTTGGCTTTGTTCCCTTTAACATGATAGTAAACCTTTTTCAGCTTCAGTTTTCTTATCTATCCATTAAGTGGAGAGGATGTTGCTTCAGAGGGAAGTATTAAGCATTAAATAGAATATGTAAAGTCCTGGCACACTGGTAAGCCCTGAATGAAGAAGACTGAATAATATTCAGAGACAGTGGAGAAGGGGTTGGAGGTGTAGCAGGAGCTATCACTGGAGCCCTAAAGGGTAGGTAGTAGTTTTCATTGTTGGGGAAGGAAGGCATCTCACTCGGGTAGAACAGGATGCAGGGTCACAGACCTGGAATACGGATTGTTGAGGGAGTAGCAAGTAATTGTAGCTTTGTGTAAAAAGTATTTGCGAAGGTCAAAATTTAAGTGGTAATTGTATATAAATGTGGCTCGTCAAGGTGACCACTACCGGGTTTTGGCAGTTGGAAATTGCATATTTAGGTATTAAAATTATAGGAAATTCTCAACAGTTTTGTGCAGTGTTACGTTTTTGTTTAATATTTACCTTTTAATACCTTTTAATTTTCCCCAGTGTCAGTTAAAACTTCTTTTCCAAATGTGTCCAGCTAAGCAGTTTCATCATTTCATTGCAGTATTTCATTCTAAGCTGTAAAGGAAGATTTATACCACTAGAGGCATTTGCACTTAATTTGTGGAATATATTTTGGGATTATTTATAAAAGAAGAATCTTGAAGTGACTTGACTTTAACCCCTGTACCTAGTATGTAGCCACACAGGGCCAATATTGCAAACTACACTTTGTATATATATATGTTGACTGTCTTTTCTGAATCCAAATTTGAGACATAACAGTGGGACAGAATGTTTTAAATTGGGGCTGTTCTTTAAAAATCTGAGAAAAAGTCCCATGTGTATGTCTTCCCTTCAGGTTAGCACAGAACCATAAATACTGTCATTGGATTTACCAATGTAGATCACTTCATGACCAGAATTATTTGACTAAGTTGAAAATCTTACATGCCATTTAGGAAAGCTGCATTTTTATTCCAACTTGTTAGTCTCATACAAATCGCTAAAATGACACAAAATACAGAGATCAGATTTCACTTCACAAAAACTGCTTCTTAGAACAGGTAGTTTCAGAGCACTAGGAAAGAAAATATGCTGGACTTCGTTCTGAGTAGTGAACAGGAACTGGGCAGGAAATGGCTGTGGCTGAACCCACTACCTGATAATAATCATAACATGATTGAATTTGACATTTAATGAGAGGAAGTAAAGGGGGGAAAATGTGCACTGTATGCAGCTTTCCAGTTTTAGAAACAGTAGGGGAAAAGGGCTGTTAAAAGTGTTTCTACAGAAATTTTGAAGATACGTAGTAGGCAGTCATATTTGTTGCATGAATGAAAGCACCTTTGTAAAACATTCAGTAAAAGGTCTGCTACAAATAGTAAAAAATTTATGAAAGTTATGCGGCACAAGTTTTGGTGTTCTACAGACCTAGATTCAAGTCTCAATTCTACAGTCCATCTTGTATGACTTTGGGCTTATGTAATCTTTTTGAGGTTCAGTTTTGTTTGATCATAAAATGGAGATACTTACTGTGCAAGATTTTGAAAATTCAGTGAGCTAATGTATGGAAAGCACTTGGCACATTGCCTGGTTTCTAAGACATGTTCAAAAAATGGTTGTTGCTGTTATTTGATTAAGTTGAACAGGTGTGTTTTTTATTTTATTTATTTATTTACTTTAGAGAGGTGGGGGGTGGTGCAGGGAGAGGGAGGTAGAGAGAGAATCTTAAGCAGGCTCTATGCTGGGTGTGGAGCCAGGCACAGGGCTTGGTTTCACAACACTAAGATGGTGACCTGAGCTGAAATCAAGAGTTGGAGCCTTGACTGAGCCACCCAGGTGCCCCCGACAGTGTGTTTTCTAAAAAAAAATACAATTCTCAAATAGAGTAAGGAGAGCCGGAAAATGACAAATAAAATCTTAAAAGGAGGCAATAGGATGTTATACAGGCAGCAGGCAGAGTTAAATAAAAAATTGAGTCATTGCAACCACATACAAAACAAGGGAAAAGATGAGAGGGCTTCATATTCTCACTGTTTTTTTCTGCAGGAAGTAGGTCAGACTCATTAAACCAAATAGAGTAAATAAATAAGATTTTACTATTCTAAATGACAATAAAAAGAATACTGAAATTGGGTCTCTTGTACTGTGAGTGAGTTTAGTATATACTTTCTTTTCTCATATCCCTTAGCCACATTCTTATCTCTGAAATTCTTTTAACAGATAAAAATAATTAATTTTATAGTTCTAGAGAAGGCTTTAATTGCAAGTAATCCTGGGAGGTAGAGCAGGTTAATTTAACTACAAGTATTTGCTAAGTATTGATTCCCTATATCCCATTGCCTACAATATATCTTTTGGGTCCCGAATGTCTAAATGTATCAGGTATTGAAAATTAAACATATCTTCTTGTTCCCAAATCTGTTTCTTCTCTGTGTTCCCTATCCTAATGAGTAGTTCTTCTACTGTTCAAGGCAAGCATCATAAAGCATCCTTACTCTTTCACTTTCTGTACCTTTCAGGTCAAGTCAGTCAGTACATGTGGTCTCTCTCTTTACTAGCTGTCCATTTTCTAACCATGCCCTGCCCCAACTCCCACCTCTCATTGCCATTGACTTATTTCAGACGTTCATCATTTTTTCCCCAGATTATTATCATTAGCTTCCTTGGTTTTAGTTAAGCTCGTATTAATCAGTTCTTGACACAGCTTCCTTCCAGAATGATGCTGCTGGATGCTAATGTAGTCATATTAAAATTATATCCTTAATGCTAGCACATGATGATAGTTAATAAATATTAGATCCCTCCCTGTATGTTAAACTTAAGATAATACTGAATGACTTACATACCTATACAAGAGTTTTCTATGCAGGAAAGGTTTTAACAACTATTTTAATTTCATTAATAGAGGGCTATTTAGTTTATTTCTTTGTTTTTGGAATGAGCATTAATAGTTTGTATCTTTTTTAAAAAGATTTATTTGAGAGAGAAAAAGAGAATGGGATGGGGGGGAGCAGAGGGAGAGGGGAGAGAGTCTTAAGCAGACACGTTGAGCACAGAGCCTGACTCAGGGCTCAGTCACATGACTATGAGATCACTACTTGAGTTGAAACCCAGGAGTTGGATGCTTAACTGACTATTCCACCCAAGGGCCCCAATAGGTTATCTTTCAAAGAGTTTGTTTAATATAAATTGTTAAATTGGCATAAAATTGTAATATTCTCTTATTATATTTTTAATATTTTAAAAAGATCTATAGCTGTGTCCTTTCTCTCATTCCCGCTGTTAATTTGTGTATTTTTTTCATTTTTCCCTTTTCAGTTTGGTTAGAGGTTTGTCTGTTTTATTGATACTCAGAGGAGCAGCTCTTGGTTTTCTTCACTGATTTTTTTATTCTCAATTTCATTGATTTCTATTCTTTATTATTTCCTTTCTGCTTGTGCACTTTGCATTTTATTTGCTTGAATCTTAAAAACTTAGCTCATTAATTTATTTTCTTCTGATATAAATGTTTAATGCTGTAAAATTTCCTTCTAAATAGTGCTTTGGCTGCATCCTATGAACTTTGCTGTGGTGTATTTTCATTTTTATTCAGTTCAGAAATCCTTGCTGACTTTCTTATTTCTTCTTTGATTCCATTGGTTATAAATGAGTATGCATGTGGGATTTTTCAGGTATTGATTTCTGATTTAATTTCACCATACTCAAGAGAATGTACATGGTAAGATTTGAATCATTTTAATTTTATTGAGACTTATTTTATGGCCAAGAATATGGTCTGCCTTGGTAAATGATTCATGTGCACTTGAAAAGAAAGTTGGGTGGAGTGAGCTATAAATGTCAGATCAAGTTGATTGATAGAATCGCTCAAGTCTTCTCTATCCTTAACTGATTTTATGTCTGTCTACTTGTTCTAGCAGTTTTTGAGAGAAGGGTATTGAAATCTCTGATTATACTTGTGGATTTGTCAACTTCTGCTTATACTTTCATCAGTTTCCCTTCATATATTTTGAATTTATGTTACTAAATTCATGCATATTTAGGATTGTTGTGATTTCTTGATGAATTGGATCCCTTTATCATTGGGAAATGGGTCTGTTTATTTCTGGTAATATGCTTTTGCTTTACAATCTACTTTGTCAGTATTGCCTCTCCAGCTTTCTTTTGATTGGTATTAGCATGGTGCATCCTTTTCCATCCTTTTGCTTTTATCTATTTGTGTGTTTGTATTTGAAGTAGATTCCTGGTAGATAACATATAGTTCCATCTTTGTGTGTGTTTTTTTTTATCGAGTCTCCTTATCTTTGCTTTTAATTTAGACCATTTATATTTAATATGATTATTGATATTGTTGGGTTTAACTCTATTATTTTGCTATTTGTGTCTTTTTTTTTTGTTCAATCTGTTTTTTTTTTTATTTTTGCTCTTTGCCTTCTACTTTGTATTATTTGTTTTTTATGACTCTCCATCTTTAACCTATCACAGTCCAATTTTGGGTAAAATATCACTTCACATATTATATAACAACCTTATTACACTACAGTTCCATGTCTCTTTCTTATTCTTGTATTGTTGTCATACATTTTAGTTCTACATGTGTTTAAATCCCACAATATATTTTTAGTTTTTTGGCTTTAAATGGTCAATTCTCTTAAGTGGATTTAAGAATAATAGGAGAAAGGCTCTTATATTTACCCATATTTGTCCCATTTTCAAGGCTCTTCATTCCTTTGAAATTCCTTTTCCATCTAGTATCACTTTCCTTCTGCCTGAATGATTTCCTTTACCATTTATTATAAGCTGAATTACTGCTGATGAATTCTTCCAGCTTTTATATGTCTGAAAAAAACCTTTTTTTGGTATTTCAGTTTTCAAATACATTTTTGCTAGCTATAAAATTCTAGTTGGACAGTTTCTTTCTTTCAGGACTTTGAAGATATGACTTTAATGATGCCCCACTATCTTCTCATTTGTATTTTTCTGACATGAAATCTACTATTTTCTTTATTTCTTTATACTGAAACTGTCTTTTTTTTCCCTCTGGCTACTTTTTTTTTTTTTTTAAGATTTTTATTTATTTATTCATGGGGGACACAGGGAGAGAGAGAGAGAGACACAGGCAGAGGGAGAGAGAGACACAGGCAGAGGGAAAAGCAGACTTCATGCCACGGATCCTGACGTGGGACTTGATTCTGGGTCTCCAGAATCAGGCCCTGGGCTGAAGGCAGTGCTAAACCACTGAGCCACCCAGGCTGCCCTCTCTGGCTACTTTTAGAATGATCTCTTTACCACTGGTTTAAAGAACCTTTTATTGTGATGTGCTTTGGTGTAATTTTATGTTTCTTATGCTTGGTGTTAGTTGAGCTTCCTGGGTTTGTGGATTTATCATTGTCACCAAATTTAGAATATTTTGGCCATTATTTTTTCAAATAGGTTTTCTCTTTTCCTTCACTCTCTCTTTATTGTACCCTAGTTACACATATGTTAACCAATTGATATTGTTCCACACCCTAACTAATACTGGATTTTTTTCATTTTGTTTTTTCTTTTTTCCTCTCTTTGTTTCAATTTGAATAATATCTATTGCTAATCTCTTCAAAATTCCTAACATTTTCTTGTACTGATTTCTGATATTCTGTTAATCTTATCCATTGTATGTTTCTTGTTAGACACTGTATTTTCATCTGTAGAAGTTCAATTTGAACCTTTTTATATCTTCAATGTCTCTCCTTAACAGTGCTCATTCTTTCTTCTTTTACTTTCTTAAATATATGGAGTCTATAATAGATGGTTGTTTTTTTTTAAATCACGGTTAAAAATACATAACCTAAGATTTGCCATCTTAACCATTTTCACCCTTTTTTTTAACCAGTTGGAGAGTAGTAAGTATATTCACATTGTTGTGAAACAACTCTATGAACTTTTTCATTTTACCAATCTGAAACATCTCTTTTCTCTTTTCTGCAGACCCAGGTAACTACCTTTCTACTTTTTGTCTCTATGAATTTGACTATAGTAGGTACCTTATATAAATGGAATCATACAGTATTTGTCTTTTTGTGACTAGCTTATTTTACTTAGTGTAATGTCCTCAAGATATATCCATGTTGTAGTTTATGACAAGATTTTCTTTAAGGCTGAATAATATTTTATTATATACATATGTATATACATGTATATACACATATATACACACACATATTTAGACCATTTATATTTAATGCAAAGGAATATAATGTTTTAATGTTTTTCCTTACTTATCCTATCACTTTTATCATTTCTGGGTCCATTTTTAGAACTGATTTTTCAGTTACGATGGATTGTATTTTCCTGTTTCTTTGCATGCTTGCTAATTTTTGTTTGGATGTCAGACACTGTAAATTTTGTTGTTTGAAGCTACCTTTCCTTTGCATTATTTTTAATATTTTGAGCTTTCTTTTGGAGCACAGTTAAGTTACTTAGAAATAGTTTAAGTTACTTAGAAACACTTTAATTTTCCAAACAAAATTTTTAAGTTTTGTTAGTTGAAACCTGAGCATCCTTTAGTACAAGGTTAATTTGTTTCTAGTACAGACCTAATATCCTTCTGAATATTCTGGTGCCTATTGTTACAGGATTTCTTCACTCTGTGAACTCTTATCATCCCTAGGTGAACTTTGGTAATTGTTCTCCTTGCTCCTTTCTGGTGGTTCTGTCCCTGGTTTCAGATAGTTTCCACACGTACATGTGCTGATCACATGTATGTATTCAGGAGACTCAGGGGGGAATGTTCTGCAGAACTCCAGAGCTTTCTTTGTGCTGCCTTTTCTTCTCTGGTACTTTGCTCTGGGAACTGTAGCTGCCTTGGTGTTCCCTCTTATCTGTCTTCTCAATTTGAGGAGTCTGTCTGGATCTGATTTTCCCATCTTAGTACTGCATCCTGGAAACTCTACACTTGGGGAATCATATGGCTTGCTTTTGTTGCCTCTTTAGAGATTGTGCCATCTGTTGCCCAAAGTCTGAAAACTTTTCACTATCATGTCTGTGTTTTTAGTATTTAAGATTAATCCTGTCCCTGATACTCCATCATCTTTAGAAGTGGAAGCCCAGGGGCACCTGTGTGGCTCAGTGGTTGAGTGTCTGCCTTTGGCACAGGTTGTGATCCTGGGGCCCCCTTATTGAGTCCTGCATTGGGCTCCCTGTGGGGAGCCTAGTTTTCCCTCTGCCTATGTCTCTCTGCTTCTCTGTATCTTTCACGAATAAATAAAATCTTTAGTTAAAAAAGGTTGAAGCCCTGTATATTAAATTTTAAAGTCAAAATTTTAATGGGAAGTACATAAAATACCATTTTTTATTGTTTTAATTAAGTCCCATGATTTCAGAATGTATTAGCTTTGCATACCCAGAACTAAAGTATACCATATGTTTTGACTAGATGAATTTGTCTATGTTCATCTTCCTCAGCATTCCTATTTCATTTAAAACAAGTGTAGGAATGTATGAGTTAAAAGATGAGCAACTAATTGCATTTTCTTCTTTTATAAACCTAGTTCTCATGAGAAAAATTGTGTGATTGTGAAAAACATGACTAGATTATTACCATGGGAAATTAATGAGAAGTGTTTACTTCTCCAAGGGTGTAATCATTCAGTTTTTATCATCATTGGAAAATATTTGCAACAATGACTAAAAATGCTGCTGTGATCCAGAGTTATCTTTTATATTTTGAGTAGTCAATTTAACTTAACCTTTGAAGTAATGGGTGTTAAACACTGTTAAAAATCTCTGTGGAGGAAATGGTTTTTAAGGTATTAGAAGAGTATATCTAAAAATCTGTCTCCTCATTGATCATAGGCAACTGAAATGACCTTTTTCTTTTGATGGAGATAGATTTGTAAGTTTGTAAAATCAGGATATAGGGATAGTTTTCTTCTGCTTATCCTGTTCTTTTCCGTCACTGAAACCACACTAGATGAGAAAATAAGCTTAAATTATAAGAGGAAGGCTTTATGTATATTGATTGTGTATAGAAAATTAGCGTGTAAAAGGTATTTTAAAGCTGAATTAAATCTTATTATAGCTTTTTTATTTTGACATAGTTTCAGACTTTCAGGAAAAGTTATATAAGAATAGTATAAGAGTTGCCTAGGTGGCTCAGTTGGTTGAGCATCCAGCTCTTGATTTAGGCTCAGTTCATGATCTTGGAGTCCTGGGATTAAGCCCTACATCATGCCCTGTGCTCAGCAAGGAGTCTGCTTGGGATTCTCTCTCTCCCTCTCCCTCCGTGCCTCCCCCTGTTTATGCTTTCTCTCTATCCTTCTCTAAAATAAATAAAATAATTTTAAAAAGAATAGTGTAGAGAATTTCTGTGTATCCTTCACCAAGATTAACTATATATGAACATTTTCCTACATTTCCTTTATCCTTACTTTTATCTATATGTACAGATATATTTTTTTATCTGACTCAATTGAGTCATGATATTTCCTTATCTCTACACATGTCAGTTTTATTTCCTAAAAAGATGATTCACAAACATAAGCAAAGACTAGTGATCAAAAACCAGGAAATTAACTTGGATACAATACTGTTATTTAATCTGCTGATTTTATTCACATTTTGCCAATTGTCACAATACTATCCATGTAGCAAAAGAAAACCCAGCATTACCTGCTGCATTTAGTTGTCGTGTCTCTGTAGTTTCTGTTAAGCTGGAATATTTCTTAAGCCTTTATTTGTATTTACTGATAGTGACTTTTTTAGAAAAACTGTTGAGATACTGTTTTGTTGCATGTCTTTCATTTTAGTTTGGTTAATTTTTCTTCCAAGATTGGATTCAGGTTATATACTTTGGGCAGGAATACTGAAGATAAAATGTGTTTTTCACAGTGCATTATTATCAGTAAGCAAATGCTGCAATTTCTCTTATTTCTGGTGGTGATAACTGATCATTGAGTTAAGGTGATATCTGCCAGGTTTCTCCAAGGTAAAGTCACTCTTTGTAGCTAATTAGTATCTGTGGAGAGATACTTTGATCATGTAAATATCCTATTACTCTCAAACTTGCCCAGTAGCTTTAATGTTTATTGATGTTTCTTGCATGAATCACTTATTAATATGGTTGCTTAAAAGTTCTCATCACAGGGGCCTGGGTGGCTCAATGGTTGAGCGTCTGCCTTCAGCTCAGGTCATGATCCCAGGGTCCTGGGATCAAGTCCCACATCATGCTCCCCACAGGGGTGGCTCAGTCAGTAAAGAATGCAATGACTCTTGATCTAGGGGTTATGAGTTCAAGTGCCACGTTGGATATAGAACCTACCAAGAAAGAAGTTCTCATCACAATGAAAAAAATTTGTAATTGAGGTGATAGATGTTAACCAAATTTATTGTGGTAATCATTTCACAGTATATACATATATCAAATCATGTTGTACAACTTAAACTTATGTAGTGTTATGTATCAGTTATATCTCAGTAAAACTGGGAAAAAAGATTATTGCCAAATGGTGACTTTTTTTCTAATTCTCTAATTTCTTCTGTGTTAGCTGGCTTCCTGCTATAAAGAAAAGCTTCCCTCTCTTATTCATTCATTCATTCATTCATTCATATCGGTATAGACTCATTGATCCTTATTTTAACTTTTAACAACGTCCCTGTCATTCTTTGAGCACCTTCTTACTTTCTCATCCCACGAGATGTTCCAGAATAATTTCGTACCTGTCTTTGTGCCAACTGGAATCAAACATTGCTCTAAGGAGCCTTGTTTTTTGTTGTTGTTGTTTTTTTGTTTGTTTGTTTTTTACTGTAGAATGGTATTTACAGATCTGTTGCTTATTGCTACCAAGAAATCGTTTCTTTTAGGTGATCTTAGTGGATATAAATAAATGTATATGTATGAGTGTGTATATGTGTGGATGTGTGTAATACACCTTTATTTTCAGAAAGGATTTTTGAATTAAGCAATGTCATGGCTACTAAGAATAAAAAAGTGTGAATATATTCTTAAACTGCGTGGCCAAGTGATCATGTCCCAATTAATACAAGTTATAATAATAAGTCTATTGTGTTTTTTATTTTTCAGATAAATAGATTATTTTGTCGGTCAACTAGATTTCAGGAATTATTTAGGTCTTATTTGATGAGGAAGATGATTGGATAATGAGATGTATGGAAATCATGTTCTGTGAAGAACAGTTGAAGGAGCTAGGAATGTTTAGTCTGGGGAAAGAAAGATTAACAATAGCATATATTATATATTATTTTTATTTGAAGGCTGAAGTTGTAAATATATTTTGAGTATATAACTAATACAGGTGAATGAAACAAGAGACATTTGTCTCTGGAAATGTTTGTCTCAAAGGAAAACTTTGAGGCAAACTCACTTTTAATGCAGTGAGCTGCCTTGAAAAATTCAAACTCAGTTATTAACTCTGTTAAATCAAAAGGAAAGTTTGCCCATTTTTATATAATTAATTCATGCTGTGAGAAATTGGAACTACTTGAAAGATGTCTTAGTATGCTATATTTAGTGGCTTAGTTAATTGTATGTCTCACAAGATGCATCACAAGATGAGGAAAGGATTCTGTTCTAAATAAGTGTAAGACGTAACGTGTACATAGTCTCCTCTTAGATATTTATAATGCACATAAGGTTCTGAGAAGTCCTTAAGTCAGGCAACTTTTATCTGACTTTTTCTAAACTAGTAGATTTAGGGGACAGGTTAGGCTGCAGGTGTAACATACATACATGGTATTTAATCTAAGGTACCTGAAGTGAGCATCAAGGGACTGAGTAAAGCCAGAGAAGATGTCCAAGCACTGAGCTCAGGGAGAAGAAGAGCGCCAGCAAAGAAACTGAGGAGTAGCCAGATGGTTAGGAGCAAACCCAAGAGAGATTTTCTAGAAGCTCAGCGAATAAAGTGTTCCAGGAGGAAGGAACATAATTGACTGCATCATATACTGCAGGTAGGTTGAGTACAATGAACAACTGAGACTTGACCATTGGATTTAGCAACTAGGAGTCATTGGTGTCCTTAAAGAGAGTTTTCGGTAAAGTGTGGGGAGTGAAGGCATAGTTGGATTGAAGGCAGAAGGTGGAGAAATTAAAAGAGGTAGCAAAACTTTGCTGTGACAGAGAGAAGAGAAATGGAATAGTTGCAGTTATTGAATACCTTCTGTCATCTTTTATTGTTGAAAAGATAAGGCAAAAATGAAAAGAGCAAACTATGTAGTTGAGCTCATGATTCTGGTCTAAGTGGTAGTTGTAGCAGGTTTATAAAGTACTTTTCTCTGTGGTATGGATTTGAATGGGCTAAAAATTGAAGTATTGGTTTCCTGATTTATAGAAAATTCCTTCAGATTAGAAGAGCACTGTAATTTTAGTGGCTGTTAAAGCGTGTTGCATTCTTGAATTTCCAGGCAGTTTAGGCCACTTGGCTTGGTAGTTAGTAGCAATATGGAGCAAAGCCCCCAAATTTTGTTTTTATTAATCCTGAATTGATGATGTGGACATATTAATATTGGCATTACATAAAATAGTGAGATTTGTTGACTAGCAATATGTTCATCATTTTAAAAATGACTTCATTTCCAACGATAGTTGAAAGAAACATCAGTAAACATTAAGAAGTATTCTGATACATGTAAAGCCATACATGTTAGTTTTAAATTGGCCACTGCAACTATAAGACCAGAAAACCCAGGGAACATAATTTGCTTCTCATTTCTACTTTACCATTAACCCTCCATCTACCTTCTTAGAACTAAGTCCAGTCACTAAGTCCTATTACAATTGATTCTTGTTACTCATGGTAGTTGTGTTCTATAAGGTGGCAGCAAACACTGAATTAGTGAACATTGAAGCATAGGTCCTAGAAGAAATACAGGATTAAGTTCCTGTAAGCCACTGGTCACATTTTCATCAACTGATCGATGCATAACCTTGTTTCATATGTATTACTGTTTAAAGACATTTATGGTTTATTGTTGGTTTATTAACGTTGAATTCATGACCAACAGTACTAGAACTCATATGTAAATGAAAACTTATCTAACATACATTTTCTTCATAAGCTATTTCAAGGCCTTTTAAAAAATTTTTGTTTAAATAGAGTTCAGTTAACATATACTGTATTATTAATTTCAGAGGTAGAATTTAGTGATTCATCAGTTGCATATAACACCCAGTGCTCATTACATCAAGTGCCCTCCTTAATGCCCGCCACCCAATTATCTCTTCCCCGCACCCCTCTCTCTTCCAGAAACTCTGTTTTCTAGAGTTCAGCATCTCTTATGGTTTGCCTCCCTCTCAGTTTTCATCTTATTTTTCTTTCCCTTCCCCTACGCTCATCTATTTTGTTTCACATATGAGGGAAATCATATGGTATGTGTCTCTCTCCGACCAACTTATTTTGCTTAGCATAATACCCTTTCGTTCCATCCATGTTGTTGCAATGGGAAAATTTCGTTCCTTTTTTTTTTTTTTAAAGATTTTATTTATTTATTCATGAGAGACACCGGGAGAGAGGCAGAGGCACAGGCAGAGGGAGAGGCAGCCTCCTTGCAGGTATCCCAATGTAGAACTTGATACCCTTGGGTCATGCCCTGAGCCAAAGCCTGACACTCAAATGCTGAGCCACCCAGGCATCCCAACATTTCATTCTTTTTGATGGGCTCTTGAGTAGTATTCTATTATGTGTGTGTACACACACACACACACACACACACACACATCTTTATCCATTTATCTGTGTTTTTTTTTAATTTTTTAATTTATTTATGATAGTCACACACAGAGAGAGAGAGGCAGAGACATAGGCAGAGGGAGGAGCAGGCTCCATGCACCGGGAGCCCAACGTAGGATTCGATCCCGGGTCTCCAGGATCGTGCCCTGGGCCAAAGGCAGGTGCTAAACCGCTGCACCACCCAGGGATCCCTCCATTTATCTGTTGATGGATATCTGGGCTCTTTCCATATTTTGGCTAATTGTGGACATCGCTGCTATAATTATTGGGGTTCATGTGCCCCTTCAGATCGCTGTGTTTGTATCTTTTGGATAAATATCTAGTAGTGCAGTTGCTGGGTTGTAGAGTAGTTCTATTTTTATCTTTTTGAAGAACCTCTATACTATTTTACAGAGTGACTGTACCAGTTTGCATTTCCAGCAAGAGTGTAAGAGGAATGCCCTTTCTCCACATCCTCATCAACATCTGTTGTTCCCTGAGTTGGTAATTTTAGCCATTTTGACGGGTGTGAGGTGGTATCTCATTGTGATTTTGATTTGTATTTCCCTGATGCCAAATGGTATTGAGCATTTTTAATGTGTTTGTTAGCCATTTATATGATATGTTTTCTTTGGAGAAATGACTGTTCGTGTCTTCTGCTCATTTCTTGACTCAGTTTTTTTTTTTTTTTTTTTTTTTTGGATATTAAGTTTGATAAGTTCTTCCTAGGTTTTGGATACTAGCCTTTTATCTAATGTATCATTTGTATCATATCTTTCCCATTCTGTAGATTGTTTTTTAGTTTTGCCAACTGTTTCCTTTGCTGTGCAAAAGCTTTTTATCCTGAAGAAGTCCCAGTAGTTCATTTTTGCTTTTGTTTCCCTTTCCTTCGGAGATGTGCTACAGCAAGAAGTTGCTGCAGCTGAGGTCAAAGAGTTTGCTGCCTGTGTTTTCCTCTCAGAGCCTTCTTGCATTGGGAACACTAGACAGCACTTCAGCACTACCCTTGGGAGCCATTTTGAACAAAAAAATCAGCAACAAAAAGCAAAAATTGAAAATTTGTCACAAAATAGACCACAAAAGGAACTTACTTATAGTATGAAAGCTGTCCTAAGAAGACAGAGCATCATCTTGTTTGACCTCAGCTGGAAATCTGCTGGAAATCAGCCATCTCAAGCTTTTTGCTACTCTGTGCATGTCTGGAAATGATTAGGAAAGTACTATGAGTATTGATTTTGAGCTTACAAATTAAAAACTAGATAGCAGGCAAGTTTGCATAGAGCAGAATTTGTGAATAATGAAGACTATGTTAGGTAAGAGGTGGTTAATCCAATATATTAAATGAATATCTTGGAAGATATTTACATAATCAAATCATATTTAAGAATAGTAGGATTCCAATTTACTGAAACTATAACTATTTGGAAATTGAAATCTAAAACTTGGTAGAGGTGCCTGGATGGCTGGGTGGTTGAGCGTCTGCCTTTGGCTCAGATTTTGATACCGGGGTCCTGGGGTTGAGTCCCGCATCGGGCTCTCCACCAGGAGCCTGCTTTTCCCTCTGCCTGTGTCTCTGCCTCTCTCTCTGGGTCTCTCATGAACAAGTAAATAAAATCTTAAAAAATAAAATTTGTTGTAATCTTTTCAAAGTTCTACTGATATTTGTCTTAAGAGTATAAGTCTGGTATCAATTCCATGGTGTGTGTTTTTCCCACACCACCAAGTAATTCTCCAGCTTTAGCTGGGTGTCCCATAATTCAGCTTAATTCTGACATTATCACGTCCTACCACTTAAGGGCTAGGTCCCACAAGACTGCTACCCTCCCCCATGCCAGTCACAAGTCCAAGTTATTACCAAGGCCTCTGACTTACCTATAGATTGAAGGTTCCCATGACCCCCTCCTGGAATTCAGTCTCACAATACTCAGAGAAACATTTTACTTACTAGATTACTAGTTTGGTTTTTTTTTTTTTTTTTTTTACAAAAAGTTACAACTTAGGAACAGACAGATATAAGAGATACATGGGATATGATATGGGGAAAGAGCACAGAGCTTCCATGCTGTCTGAACATACCACTGTCCCCAAATCTCCACATTTTCACCAACCTGAAAGCTCTTTGAATCATGTACTTTTGAGTTTTTATGGAGGTTTGATTACATAGACATGATTGATCAAATCATCAACCATTGGTGATTGAGCAGAGCTGCTCTCTGCTCGCAGGAGGTTGGGGGAAAGTAGAGAGTAATTGAAATGAATGTTCCAACTTTCCACTGGCAACCAGTACTCTTGTTTAGGTACTTTCTGAAAGTTACCTCATTATAACAAAAGACACCACTACCACTCTCACTGTGGAAAATTTAAAGGGTTTTAGGAGCTCTGGGCCAGTAGTAGGAACAAAAGCCAAATACAGTTGATCCTTCAGCAATAGGGATTTGAACTCCATGAATCCACTTATATGCAGATTTTTTTTGTAGATACAGTAGTGTGAATGTAATTTTTCATCCTTATGATTTTATTTTTTTTTAAGAACGTAGATCTTTTTTTTAAGATTTTTTTTACTTATTTATTTATTCATAGAGGCACACACACACACAGAGAGAGAGAGAGAGAGAGAGAAGAGGCAGAGACACAGGCAGAGGGAGAAGCAGGCTCCATGCAGGGAGCCCAATGTGGGACTCGATCCTGGGTCTCCAGGATCACACCCTGGGCCGCAGGCGGCACTAAACCACTGCGCCACTGGGGCTGCCCATCCTTATGATTTCCTTAATCATATTTTCTTTTCTCTAGCTTCTCTTACTATAGGAATACAAGATATAATAAATGCAACATACGGATTTGTAATCCATTGTTTATGTTATCGTTAAGGCTTCCAGCCAACAACAGGCTATTTGTAGTTAAGTGTTGGAGAAGTGAGAAAAGTGAGAAATGTGGATTTTCAACTTTGTGGAGCAGGGGGATCTGTGGTGCAACCCCTTTTTATTCAAGGGTTTTATGTTTCTTACTATGAATTGAAATACCACAAACAGATGGTTATACAAAGTTTAGGAAAAATACAGCCCTAGAACACCATCCCCACATTTTCCCTTTCCGAGGCAAATACTTTCAACTTTTTTAGTTGATAAATTTTATTTACCTATCTTTGTAGAGATACATATATGACTTTGTCATCTACAGGAGCATGGAGAAATAGTCACTCAGTGGTATGCAGTGAGAATGTGGATCTGCCGCTTCATAGCTTTCAACTAGACCTCTTTTGTAGATCCCACCTTTACTTCTACTTCAGTGGAACCTGTGCCACAGTCTTTGAAGCTTTTGTTGGTTTTTATTATGTAAATTGGGTTGATACTCTCTTTTGTCCACTATTGTCTACTGCTGTCTTATATCTGCTAGATCAGTTACCAGTCATATATCTTATTTCAAGCTTCATTTTTATTTTTGTTTTCTCTCTCTCTATTCTCCCTGTCTTTATATGTACATGCATTTGCTCTAGTTTCAGTTATATATTGTAAAGGAGTAGAATTAGATGCCTGTGTTTAGTCTGCTTTTTTTTCCTTGCTAGTTTGAAATACTTAAATCTAAAATAACTCTTTAAGTAATGAAGTTACTTGAACACCACTGCTTATATCTCATAATTTAATTTCTTAATGATCATGGCCTAGAAAAATCCAATATGATTTGTCAGATAGATCAGAACAGGGAGAAAATTATTTTAGACAGAGGAAATATGACAAGGACTAGAAGGCAAGCATGAAAATGGTACAGTCAGAAGCCCAAATGGCTAGATTATAGGATGTGTATTTGGATGGCAGATTGGAGAGGGTAGGTGAGAGGTCTTATGTGGAAGAAGATAAAGATGTTGGATGCTGCTGATTGTAAAGGTGATAAACCTATGATTGGGTTGTAAACAAAAAAAGGATATTTTGTCTGGTTAAACTATTTTCTTAGGCAATGGGAAATCATTAGATAATTTTAAGGAGAAGATAGATATGATGAGATCAGGAGTTTACAAAGTGAAGGAGTAGTAAGAGACTGTTAGAGTAGTTCTGGTAATAGATGATGTGGACTTGCACCAGGTCTGGTAGTGGATCACGGAGGGGTTATATGAAAAATGTTTTGACAGTATGACAAATAGACTATATTAATTTATTCCTTAATACTTACTAGTTACTATCTGCCAGTTATCAAACAGGTGGTGGTGGGAAAGGGAAAGAGACAAGAAAGATTCTAGGGTTCCGTGCTTGAGTAGATAGTAAAAGAGGAGTTGATTTGAGGAGGGAAAATGCATTTCAGTTTTGTTTTTTTTTTCCCTTGGAGGTACTTGTAACAGGTTCATAGAAGACCTTAATTTATGGTCCTATAGTTTCTGTTTAGTATTTTGAATTTATAAGAAGTGAAACTGGGTGTCTTCCCTTTACTTCCTCTGTTAGGAATAACAGAAGTAAAAGTGCAGATGTTGAGTTTTGTTTAAAAAAAAAAATTCAATTGAGTGATTTTAAAGAGTCATTTGGTTTTATTCAGTGATTCATGAATTGGGCAGTGTCCCATCTAGCAAACAGAAAAGAGTTCCAAAGAGCTGAACAAAATGGAAGACTTTTATAGGCAGAAGGAGCAGAGACAGGGAAAGAGCAGATTACTTTATCGTTCTTTGGGGGATAGAAGGGGTCTGTTAAGCAGATAACCTCACTACTGCTGACTAGGAAATTCCAGATTCACTGGTTTAAGATTACATTCTTGGGAGGGGTTGAAGTTGCAGGTGAGTTAGGTATTAAAGCCTTGGTTTGTTGACATGGGACTTAGCACAAGTGACTCGATTTTGGGTTTGTTGTCTTTTTTTATTGTTAACATTTTACAAGTCTGTCTTAGAATATTTAAATTTTATTTTTCAGTTGAGTCAATAACTTAAAAGATTGCTTTTAGTACTTAAAACATAAATGTTAAAAAAGTAAATGTAGGAATTTTGAGTAAAAATGAAGTAGGAATTCAGTTAGCGTTTTTTAATCTCTACATAAAATCATTTTTAAGATCTATTACATCTTTAAGTTATTTGAATATCATTTAGTGCTCTATTATTTTGATAAAGAGTACCTGGACCACTTATTCAGTTAATGTTTCTATTAGAGGCCAGTAATAACATATCCATATTTGAATGGAGCCTGATTTGTTGAGGGTAAAAATTTGTTGGTAGTAAATGAGGAAGTTAAACCATTTAAATGGATTATAATTATTTGATTTTTCCAAGTGACACAACAGTCAAATAAAAATATGAAGTACTTAAAAAAAAAGCACAAAAGAATGCTTAACAAGTTACTAGTAGAGATGTTGTGGATATATGTTAAAGTTAAGAACCCTGAAACTTACAAAGTTGCATTAAAGGACATAACCAGGTGGATTGGTTGTACCCATCAGAAAGTTCATGGAGGGCTTTGTGGGTAGTGTTAAAATTATAAATCTAGAGATTCTCTTAGATTTCACAATAGCTCAAAATGCTTTTATACATATAGCTTTAAGAGAAGTTACTTGCCTATAATTTTCCTGCTTAGATTAGATTTTATCCTCTCACTCAAAATATACAGACTATGCATTGGTTCCATGCAGGAAAATAAAAATTGTAAATAAATATTCTTTTTATGAACTGGTTGGTATAAGAGGAAATGCTCTTTTTGTTACACCTCATTTTGCATTTCATTTTTCTATCTTAAGATTGAAAACAACTTTAAACATACAGTGTGTGGTATTTATTCTTCACATTTCCATGAAATCATATCCTCATTCCAGCTTAAAAAACTTTCCAAGAATTGTAACAATTTAGAGGTCACATGATTAGAAAGTAGCAGCCTTGGTACTAGTAGATTTCCTTCTGCCCATTACCTGTTCCCTCTACCAGGGTTTCACTGTTTTCAGTATCAGTATAAAAGTTTTGATTTGAACCTTAGTATTTATTACCTTTTAAGAGCGTAAGAGCTTTGTCCTGGTTTCTTTTCTTTCTTTCTTTCTTTTTTTTTTTTCCCCAGTTTTATACCTTTATTTGACAATCAGTGATTAGTTCTCATCCACATTAACAGTCTGTAGATTTTTGAAAGTGGTGACAGGTATGTAGGTAACCAGCGTGTAGAGCTTGTTTAGTGAATCTTCATCCTCATTACATTTTCTAGATACCTGTACATGGATACAGTATGGGGAATTCCTTATTCCTTTGGCCCAGACAGCTTTGTTGAGCCTGGTATCAATGCACACATCTGGAGTTCCCATCTCCTTCATGCAAATTTCTAGATCTCTGAGTGCCTAAGGGACACGCTTCTTGAAACCCACTCCACAGATACGTTTGTGAATGTTGACGGTGTATTCTCTGGTCACTGCCTCATTGATGGCAGAACGGGCTTCCCTCTTCTCACCACCCTTCTTTGCGGGAGCCATTTTGCTAGGCCCTAGTTGGAAAGGACTTGTTCCTAGTTTCTAAAGTCAAAAAATCACTTATTTTAGCTGTGGAGGAAGCAACTGAGTTATATTTAATTTTAACATTTAGAACATCGCAGATTTGACTTTAACTCCTTTTCATTGTACTTTTAAAATCTACAAATAGTTATACACTGTTTGATTGAGTGACATGTCAGTAAACAGACTGGCCATGTTTATTATACTTCACAATATTTTTACCTCTTACTGTGAGGAAAGAGTATGTTTTTGTGTTTATGTGCATGTCGTGGTGGTATAGGAGTTGGAACCAGTAGAATTTTCACTTCTGGTCCTTAAATTGATTCATGTGTGAGGGTGTTTTGGTTAGCAGTTTTTATTTTTAAAGACTTGATTTATTTGACATAGAGAAAGAGTGCACACCAGTAGACAGTGGTGAGCAGAGAGAGAGAGAGGGAAAAGCATGCTCCCCACTGAGCAGAGAGCCCGCCATGGAGCTCAGTCCCAGGACCCTGGGATCATGACCTGAACCGAAGGCAGACACTCTACTGACTGAGCCACCCAGGCGCCCCTGGTTAGCAATTTTTAAATTTGGTTTGTGAACATTGTGTTTAATATATACAGAAGAGCAATAGGAGAATTCAGAGATAAGACATTGAACTGCTCTGAAACAATTTATGAATGGAATGGGGGCACATATCAACAAGTACATAAAAAAACAATATGTTCATTATTGGGAACACAGAACAGGATGATGAACAGTCTTTAGTGGAAGAATTTGGGAGAAACTTGTAGGATGATGACCAAACAGTCTTTAGTGGAGGAATTTGGGAGAAACTTGTAGAGAAAGTAGAATTTAGGAGGCCTTCTGGAAATACTCCTTGTTTTAGAAAGAGAGGTGTTAATTTTGTAAAATCCTCTCTTGTTTTGGAAAGAGAGGTGTAAGAAATGTAGTGTGGTTGAAACAGGATATATGAGAAGATGGTAGCAGTAATATTGGTAAGTAGGTTAGGGTGAGATTTTAGATGGTCTGAATATAATCCTAAAGGGTAATGGGTCTGAATAGTTTTCTAAAGGCAGCAGGGAGTGATGTAAGTTTGTTGAAAAGAATAATACTGAGATGAGGGCCTAAGGAGATTTCTATAAACTACCTTTTAAAAATAACATGTGTTCCATTTTGTCTAAAAGTTTCTGCTATGTTAAGTTCTGTGCACATAACATTGATTTAACTAATAGTAGTGTTTTGGGGTGAATTAGTAAAGAAATTCAGAGAAATTGCTGTATGTTATTGGAATTGTTAGTTGTGTAGCCTTTATTGAGCTGTGGAATGTTTGGCTAGATGGTATACATGAGAAACTAAGGCCCAGAGAACTCAGAAACTTACTTAAAAGCACATAGCATTTAGGGATGCCTGGGGGCTCAGAGGTTGAGCATCTGTCTTCGGCTCAGAGCATGATCCCAGGGTCTGGGATCAAGTCCCACATCAGGCTCCTTGCGGCGGAGGGGAGGGCCTGCTTCTCCTTCTGCCTGTGTCTCTCATGAATGAATATATAAAATCTTAAAAAAAAAAAAAAAGAAAAAAAAAAGCACATAGCATGTAGTGTCAGAACTTGGATCTAGAACCCAGTTCTCCTGATGCTTAGTCATCACTTTTTCTCTGCTCTACTTCCTCTACTGCATATTATAATGTACGGGGTACTTAGAAACATGAAGGAGGAAAGATGCCTCTCTTTTTCCTTTAGTGTGTTTTTATATAATCAAATCATGCGTGGCCATAGTGCTTTTCTTTCTTTCTTTCTTTCTTTCTTTTTTTTAAGATTTCATTTATTCATTCATGAGAGACAGGAGGAGAGAGGCAGAGGGAGAAGCAGGCTCCATGCAGGGAGCCTGACATGGGCCTCAACCCCAGGTCCCCAGGATCACACCCTGGGCTGAAGGCGGCGCTAAACCTCTGAGCCACCCGGGCTGCCCTAGCTCTTCATTTTTATTTAAATACCAGATTTCTTAGTACAATCATTGCTGGAAGAGACTCATACTTTAACACTTTCTGTCCAAATGCACACTTATAAGAAGCTTCATCTTAGAGTAAGTAGGATTTGAACTGACTTAAGAGAATGGATGAGAGGAGAAAAGGAATGAGAATAACAGCACAAGCCAAGTGTTGGGGACAGGCAAAAGTTGCTTCCAAGTATAGTGAAAGTCATAGTCGTGCTAGAACAGAAATTTGTTTCAGAATAATGAGAGAAGTTCATTGTAATATGTAGTGTTTGATAGATTGACTTTTTCCTAACGTAGGAAATGGTTAAAAACCTGACCATTTCTTTGTTTACAAAGAAGACCCCTGGGCATTAATATATTTGATAGTGAGATTTTATAAAGTCAGACTTAATGTGAGATCTCTTCAGAGTCCCCTTTTTCCTCCACCCAGGCTTTGACATCATAAATACATTTTATGTGGTCTTTGATATAGTAAAATGTAATTTCAGATGTTTTGACAAGGTATAGTGATTAAAGCGGTGTTAAGGAGAGAATTAGCTCAGAGTAACTGTCTATACGGAGATTTAAATATTATGCCTGCAGTTAGCTCTGTGGTTTTATAATTGGATTATTTCTATATCTTAATACCCATCCTTCTATCAGATCAGTTGATCAGAAAAGATTAAGATCCTCAGTTCAAGGTACTCAGTAAGCTTTCTATGCTACTTTTTTTCCTGTAAATTAACTTTAATGTCATAATTTAGCATTAAAATAGTTAGCTTGATAACTGTCATTGATAATAGAGACTGTAAACCTGTATTCCTGGACTCTCAGAATCAAAGACATTCGAAGGGCTTTAGAAATAATATTAATTATTCATGAAATCATTTGTTGACTTATTCTTTGTTATTTATATTCCTGTGAAATTTGGTTGCCTTTGAGTATACTTTATCAGATGTCTGATTCAGAAATCCATCTCAGCATGCTGTAAAACCTGTTTTAAAAATAGGTACGAGCCACTTGTGTCACTGAAAGGTTGTTGACACAATGGAAAAACTATTAAATGAGTTTGCAGAGCAAACCTTGCCATTACTGAAGAAGGGCTTGTGTGTGTGTGTTTTTTTTTAAACAGATAGAATTGTTATTTCTGTAGATCGAAATAAATATAAATAAAATGTTTATAACATTTCATATACCTTGTGCCCTGTTAAAATTGATTTTCAGAATTTATTTCTAAATGTAGCTAGGTATAAACCAAAGTATATTTGAAAATTATCTTTTAGATCATTTTATTTGAAGGAGTCAGTGTTTTCCTCACTTTCATTGAAGCTTTTAAAAAAATTATTAGTACTTACATACCCACTTAGATATTCCTCAAATATATTAAATATCTCATATATTTAATAGATGGACTGAATAAAAAAATCCTTTCACATTTTGCATATGAAATGCACATTATTTACACTCTTGGGGAATTAAAAGAGAATCTTCGTTTTGGTTGATAATGTGGAATTTTTGTCAGTAAAGATTGGGTGAAGTGAAAGGAGAGTAAAAGTGGAAAGTTGATAATTCTTATAGTTTTTATACCATTTTTTTCTAGTTTGCATTTGGCAAGGGTTAGGGGCAGGAGAGGGGAGAAGGAGAGTTCTAACCAGTTTGGAAAACATGTGTCTTGACAGTCTTTTGTCTCAACAAATATAATGAAGGTGTAATGTTAGAATGGATAGTCCTATAGCAGAATCAATGGAAAAAACTTCTGGGATGAATTGTGTTAAAGCTGATGAATTATCCCCAGAAATCTCCAGGACAGAAGAACCAAAACGGGAGATTTTAAGGTCAGTAAGAGAAAGCTTCCCCCAAACTCCTGGTGGGAGAAATTAATAGTAGCCACACCTGACTTAAGAAACTTCAGTGGAGGTGAACTTTGAAATCTCTAAATACTCCATGTACATATAGTTGGGAATTGACATTGTGATTTTATGATAGTCTAGTAGCTATTTTTATTTTAAATGTCAATAAAAACTGATTGTATGTATTCCTTTTCTAAACCATTTTCCATGTTTTAAAAAGGAAATACAAATACTTCCCAGTTCCTGGCTTGCAGAATTTTTAAATTAATAATAAAAATAGTTATAGTTGAACAGCTGCTGTATACCCTGGACTATGCTAGACATTTTATGAATATTACGTGATCAGTCGCAAAATCCCTCCAGGGAATGAATAGGTAGTTATTCCTGTTGTACTACTGAAAGAAGCTGAGGTTAGAGAGATTAAGCTACTGCTTCAAAATTACATACTAGGTAGTATTTGAATCCAGGTCTTTTGACTCTATGCTCCTCCTATGACAAATGCCAGGGCATTTGTCAGGATTTTCAAAACCTAGTTTACTTGAATTTGGTCAGTTAAAGACAGAATTATTATCTTAGGAAAGCTAATAAAATAATCCAGTTCATCACTGTCAAAAATACAGGTATCGAATAAATACTGCCTTAAATTTTATTTAGAGATTGATCATTTGAACATTTGACTTACCTGATAGTAATTTTCTTATATTTGAAGCCTAATGTGCTCCCAAGAACGATTTATAAACCTCCAGTATTTTGTTGACTCTGGGCAAAGTCTGGAGTGGTAGCATCTGTACAGTCGCAGATCTGCACGTGCTAGGATCAGCTTTGCTGTGGTGTGTTGCTCCCTGAAATCCTCTGTGGCCTTGGATGATCCTGATTTGTAATGAGTTCTGGGGCAAGTATCTGTGTTTGAACCTGTTTAGGCTCATCCTTAACACCATACCAGAGGCGCCCTCCATGCCAGCCTGGTCTTATGACTAGAGCAGTATTCCAGAGTTAACTGGAATTCATTTTCTCCAGGGCTCAGGAACCATTAAGTTTAGTATCCAGAACTGTTTTAGGCAAACACGAACAAGATGCTTATGAAATGGTCTGTGGTAAATTTCTAAGTATTAGCAAACTGTGATATCTGGGAAGTGTGTAATATTAATTATTCCTGTGTAATTAAGTCAAACATTGGTTTAGTATTTAACATAAATTAAGTTTCTCCAGTTATTTGATTTTAGTTCAAATTGGCGCTTACTGAGTACCAGAGAACATTAAATATGATTATAAATTTTGGCATCTTTATCCAGCAATCCTTTAGCAACAGTAATTGGCATTAATTCCCAGATAGGAACTATAGCAAAACCGGTCTGTTTCTGAGTGAATGAATTGATTTCTGTCATATGTGAATTTATAAAGGAAGAAGTTCCAGTAGAACCTGGGAAATTCAGAAATTTATTTAAGAGGCTTATTTTTAAAAATCCATCTTGTTAGAAAATTCAAGTGCTATGTTCACATAGAAAGATCCTTTTATTATGGCAACTGATTTTTGTTTACTTAAGAAGAACCTGTTGCTAAAATAGTAATGAGGAAGGGTGTAATATAAGTATAGTCATACACCCCTTGCTCTGCAAGTAACCAGAGTGCTATGTACGCATGTTGTTCAGTCTCCTTCTGGAAGGTGGAAGTAAAGTCGTCCGTATGTTTTTCTCTCTTGCACAGCCTAAAATGACGAATGTGTGATTTCAGTGGAATAAATGGCGTCCAAAGTCACAGATGCTATAGTCTGGTATCAAAAGAAGGTAAGTTGATAGTCAAGGATTTCAACTTTTTAAATATTTTTACTCTAAAAATGCATAGTTTTTCTTTTGATACTGTGGAGTTGTGTCACATATTACCTGAAGTAATAACAAATAGATTTCAGGATCTTTTGAGTGTAAGGGGAGCATTTTGGTTTTCCTTCTGCTAATTTTATTTCTAAAGAAGCTAGAAAGATGACACTTATCAATGGTTTTTCTCCACTTTTTACTCCACATTATGAAAGTTAATTAAAGTGGCTAGATTAATTATTTTTAGCTATAATAGAAGCCAAATTTCCATGATTTTGAATATAACTAGTATTTTATAAAAACATTAAATTTTTCTTGTATTAATTTCTTTTGCAGCTAGGATTAGCAGAGCTATTATAATTTACAACTGTTTTATTTCAGGAAACTATAGTCTTAATCTGTTTCTTCTAAGGTGCAATTCAACAGTTGAATCTTTTCAGTAAAATAAGCCTTTGAGGACTACATTTTTCAAACCAAAATATTAAAATGTTTATTTTGATGTTTTAGGATTAGTTGTCATAACTACTTAACTAGCTGTGTCATCCTATACGTTTCAAAATAAACTTTACCCAAGTAATTTTTTATGAAGTGAAAGAATAAATGCCTTTTTCCAAAATACAGTAAAGCATTTACTGTATTTGTACAGGAGCATTTACTCCTGAAGAGTGTTGTTTACACTCTTTAAAATTTATGTTGTACATCTGGTTTTTTAGGTTTTTAGTGTATACAGTGAATTATGTTTGTTTTCATGCTTTAAAACATTTTTGGTGCCTTATTCTTCAGGTCCTAGTAACAAAAAATAATTATATATTGAAAGCTTTTCTCATATGGGATAAAATCAGACAATTTGTAAATTTAATTGAATTGGAAATGGTAATTAGGGTGCTTTAAAAATTAAAGAAACCTAAGAATACAGTCCATCTTTGTGTTATTTCTTTTCTGTGTAGAATATACCACAGATGTACACTATCATGTTACATGGAACGTACTGAATCAGAAGTACCAATGTTGATCATACTATAAATTTAGTCTTTTGTAGTTCTATATTGGTGTCATCTTTGCCTTTAACCTCCACTCAGCTTTAAACTGAATTAAATAAAACTAATTTTTGTTTTATTTCCTTCATAGATCTTTGAAAGCTTTCCTCTTAATGTCTACTTAAGAGATTTAGTAATGTTTATTAAACATTTTATCTATGTGACTTTTTATGTTAAACATTTCAAACTTCACTGAAGATCATTTGTAGAATGTACTAGTTTGACTTTTCTTGGTAACAGAAGGTTTGAAATATTACACTTACATTCAGTTAGCACACTAATACTCTTCTTATTGGAGGGTCATTTACCTAGTACCTTTGAATATGTGCAACCAAAATATTCTCCAGAGCAACCATCACAGATGTCACAAATTGTATCTAGCAAATGTAATCACACGTTTTATGTTAGTGAGCCACCAGAACCATTAACCAGATTTTATTTGTTCTATTTTTAAATTTTGCTTTTATATTTAATTTTCTTGAAGAAATACATGTGAATACTTTGAAAGATGAGTGTTTCAAGGCCTATTTAAAAAAAAAATAGCAGTACTCATATTACCTTTCTCTATCCTTATGCAACTTCTGAGTTCTCCCCAGAGGCAATTAAATTCTCGATAGCTTAAACCAAAGTTCTACTACTCCTCATCCCTGGTAGGGAATGAGGAAGGATGAGTTGCAAATGTGAGGTGTGAAGTTTTGGTTCATAATTACTTTTGGGGGAATGCTGACATTTGTGGGTTAGAAATCAAAGATACTAAATGGCACGCGGTACTCTAAACTAGGGTTGGCAGACTTCTATAAAGAGCCATATAGTAAATATTTTAGGCTTTGAGGGCCATAAGGTTTCTGTGACAGCTACTCAGTTCTGCTGTCATATAGTACAAAAGCAGCCATAGATTGTATGTAAGAATGAAATGAATGGGGATGGCCGTGTTCTAATAGAATAATTTGCAAAAACAGGCAGTGGGCTAGATGTGGCCCAGAGGTCTTAGTCTGCTTATCTGTGCTCTATCATAGTCCCAGACAACAAAGAATTGCCCTACTCAAAATGCAGTGGTGTCTTGTTAAATTATATTGATTGGTTTTTTTAATGGTATTTACTTCATGTTTTTAAACCTTGCTTTTTTATTATTTCATTATAGATGTTACTTGTTGATTTCTGACTGTATGATAAGGATTTAGCTTTATTAATGAGTTACCCCCCCCCCCCAACCTTGTTTCCCCCAATCCTCCCAGGAACAACAAATTTTGGTGAAATCAATATACAGGACTTCTATTTGTATATGCATTGTAGAGTTGGGTCATATACTATGATATTTCCTGTCTATGCTACTTTTTTCCTGTTTCGCTTGATTTTCCTAATTCTCCAAAGTCTCTGATAAAACTATAGAACTCCTTTAGTTGTACTCCATCGCATTCCAGTATTCCAGTAGTTCCTTTTTTCCCTTGGGAATGGCCTCCTAGAAACTCTCTGCCCTTCTGCTCCATGCTGGGGGAACTGGCCTCATGTTACACCTCTCATCTGCTATCTTGGTATTCCCTTTTATCATCAGCCTGAGAGTTCCTTCAGAGTCACACAAATTTGTTTTTGTTTTTTCTTTTAAAAATATGTTTATTTAAAAAGTCATTTTTTTTAAAGATTTTATTTATTCATTCACAAGAGACACACAGAGAGAGAGAGGCAGAGAGACACAGGCAGAGGGAGAAACAGGTTCCATGCAGGAAGCCTGACCTGGGACCCGATCCCAGGTCTCCAGGATCATGCCCTGGGCCAAAGGCAGCGCTAAACCACTGAGCCACCCGGGCTGCCCTAAAAAGTCATTTTAGAGGCAGTTATGTTTCAGTGCAAAGAAAGCTTGAGTACTGATGCTGATACTTACTGATTATTTCATTTCTTTGAGTTTCACTTACCACTCTCTACATTAACTAGGTAATGGTTCTCATCTTTTCAGTCATGCATCCCTATGAAATTTCCAAATTCTCAGAATCTTACTTACAGAAAAGTGTGTATAACACATAAACACAACAAAATTTCACATCTGAGTTGAACCCCATAAGTCTTATATTAAGGTAATTTTTAAGACATTAGTATTTTAAACATTCTTTGATTTTGTGACTAATCGTTTAATAGTATTTACTTTAGGTACGCCTGGGTGGTTCAGCGGTCAGGCATCTGCCTTCGGCTCAGTGCATGATTCTGGGATCCAGTCCCGCATCGGGACATTTTCTAATAGCTTTACATTTGTGAACTTATTTAGCATAGGTAAATAATGAAAGAGGAGGTCTGGCTGCACCTGGCTGGCTTAGTCAGTAGAGTATGTGACTCTAGATTTCGAGATTGTAATAAATTCAAGCCCCAGGCTGAGTGTGGATCCTGCTTAAAAAAGAAGAGAGAGAGAGAGAAGGTCTGTTTCCTGTTTCTGAACATTGATGGGTGAGGCTCTGCTGCCTGAAGCTGTTGTAGTGACTTCCTCCCATGAGGGGAGCTTGTCAGCAGGCTAAGGATGGCAAAGGTGACTCAGAACCTGAGTTTTTCAGGATTTTTGAGATACAGAATTAACTCTGGAAATGACCTACTTTGGGACTTCTTATTGTGTGAGTTAATAACTCCCTTATTTTTTTTCAGTTACTTGAATTAGAGTTTTATTTCCTTGCAGCTGAAAATGTTCCAAATGATACACAAGAAATGCATTGTAATGGGATATGGTTTCCCATAAGGGCCTCTTTTGCCTCTAGATGGTTGTATTAGTAGATAGGAAATTGAGACCTACCAAGATAGAAGTACCAAGCCTCAGACAGATGGATTTATTACATTTTCTCTTTTAATTTTTTTTCTTGAACCATGTTCTCATACATATCATTAAATCTTTAATGTAATTTTAGGCTACTGTGAGTTATAGCATGTTATGGTTGAAAGAACATTTGTGTTTGATTTTGTTACATCTATCAGCTTGTGATATTGAAGATGTTACTTAATCTCTCAGCCTCAGTTCTGTCTCTTGTAAACTGAGGATAATCATGTTTCTCCTGTGTTCTTCACAGGGTTGTGAAGGAATAAATCAATTTTAACTATGATTTTTAAAAAGTTTTTCAAAGCAGTTTATGAATTGTTCAGTAAATCTGAAGCATCACTCTTAAAAATAATATTATGTATTTTATGAGTTGGGATATATTAGATGAGGAATTAAAATGGTTTTCAGTACTGAACAGTTTCTGTAATAACCATGTTTATAGTACAGCTATTCCTCCTTCTGTCCGGCCAAAGAGGTGGCTATATGGCTAAGACAAGACCAGATATAGTACCTCACTCATCTCCTTGGCCACAGTAATTGGCCTAGGTATATCTGACGACCCAACTGTCCTTCTACAAACCTAATTATTTAAGAGTGTAAATAATGGGGTGGGTGGTAGGGGCAGAGGGAGAGGAAGAAAGAGAAACTCATGTGTAAGCCCAGTGCAGAGCCTGAGGTGGGGCTTAATTTTATGATCCTGAGATCATGGCCTGAGTGGAAATCAAGAGTGGACCGCCCAATCAACTGAGCCACCCAGGTGCCCCTAACCTTTATTCTTTTTTTTTTTTTTAAAGATTTTGTTTATTATTCATGAGAGACACAAAGAGTGAGGCAGAGACATAGGCAGAGGGAGAAGCAGGCTCCTTATGGTGAGCCTGATGTGGGACTCAATTCCAGGACCCTGGACTCACAACCTGAGCCAAAGGCAGACACTCAACCAATGAGTCACCTAGGTACCCCTAACCCTTTTGTTCTTAAGTAAAGCTGATGGAAAATACCTTCTTGCCTCTTTCAAGGAGCTAGATGGATGAAAGTCTGCAGCAGCCAGAAGAGAATGAGACAGCACTAGAATGGGTCAGGAGTAGGGAAAAAAGAGATACCACAGGCCAACGTGGTGCTCTAGTTTGTGGATTCACTCCACCCTGATGTTAACTTCACCCCTGAACTTTGAATTGTTTAGGCATATCAGCCAATAAATCCCCCCCTTTTGCTGATGCTAATGTGAATTGGATTTTTTACTTATAAAAGAGTTCTGATTAATGCAAAGGCAATCAATATATATATATGTTTCACTGAGGTATACTCAGAAGACCACAGGATTTTAGGTTTTCAGCTTCATGAATTTTGAGAAACTGGACACCTGTTTGTGTTCAGGACTGTTTGTGTCCGGTTTATGAAACAGAACTCAGGTCAAGAAACAGTGTTATCAGCTGTTCAGAGCTTTCCTCCCTGCTTTCAGCCACAGGCTGCCCTCTTTGAGGGTGACCACTGTATGAGGGAGTACATCTTAATGGGTAACACGAACATAGGTTTTGGGGTTGGAAAGCTGAGATTTGAATCCTCGTTCTTGAAAGCCAGTGTGATTTCAGACAAGTTGCTTAATGTTTCTGCATTTCACTTTCTTTGTATATATAAATACTATTTTTTGTATTTATTTGAGGATTAATTGATTATATATGTAAAGTATTAAGCAAAGTGCTCCACAGGGTAAGCTTTCAATAAATTTAAGTTATTTCTATTATTATTATTTTGTATTCTCCATACTTCTCAGATGAATTGCTCCCCAAACTTACCAGAGTGCTTTATTTCATGAATTCTAAAAATTCTCATGAGGCTAAAAAAAGATTCTTACTCTTACTCTAAATGAGAAACCTAGAATGTCTAATATTCAGTGCGAGAACAGCGGGTATTTGTTGATGTTTGCTCTCTAACACTCTTACAGTAAAGTCATGATTAAGTGTAATTTATAAAGCCCAGCTGTCTTCGCTGCAGTCACTGGTCATGTTTTCCATTTCTTCCTTTTTCATGTCTCTTACTTGCCAAAAACAAGACTTGTCCTACCAGAAATAGATTGGTTAGTTACTGAAATATTTGCCTTTTCACTTATAATTTTTCTACCCATTTTAGTTATGAAGTTCTTCATTTTCCACTCTTATCCATTCCCAGGTTGGGTATTTCTAGCATAAATAATTTGAGTTTTAATTTTGTTTACAAGAAAAAAACAACACTGTGCAGTAGTCATGATAGTTTGACTTTGGAGATCATCTAGTTTCTGTTAAACTTTTTGCTTTATAAATAAGAAACCTGATGCCTGTACATCTAATACCTTGATCATAGTCATGAATTAGTAATAAAACCAAAACTCAGGTCTACTTTACTTCTCTACTAAAGTTGCTTTGAAAAATGGACTGAAGAAACTCCTATAAAATTTCCTTGTTTAATTTGAGAATTTTTTAAAGATGACTTCTGATGTGAATGTGGGGACGTATACATCTTTTCTTAAAAAGATGGTTAGTAGGGATCCCTGGGTGGCGCAGCAGTTTAGCGCCTGCCTTTGGCCCAGGGCACGATCCTGGAGACCCAGGATCGAATCCCACGTCAGGCTCCTGGTGCATGGAGCCTGCTTCTCCCTCTGCCTGTGTCTCTGCCTCTCTCTTTCTCTCTCTGTGACTATCATAAATAAATAAAAATTTAAAAAAAAGATGGTTAGTATTATATATACATATCTGTAGATTTAGCAGCAGTAATTATAGTGATGATGATAGTACCACCACACATTTAAATAGCATTTATTTTTCAGAATGCTTCCATTTCTGTTTTTATCGTTTCATTTATTGTGACAATGAAATGACTGAAGTCAGTGGTTGTAACAAGATTTATGAGAAGTTATATAAGTTTTCTGGGGCTTTCATTACAAAGGACCACAAACTAGGTTGCTTAAGATAACAGAAATTAATTTTTTTCTCAGTTCTGGGGGCAACAAGTCTAAAATCAAAGTGTCAGCAGGTTTGGCTCCCTCTGTAGGGAGGTTTGAGGGAGAAACTGCCCCGTGAGTCTCTTCTGGCTTCTGGTGAACACAGTCCTTGGTGTTCCTTGGCTTTCTGATGCATCATTCCAATCTCTGTCCCCATCTTCATGTTGCCTTTCTTCACTCTTCCTATAAGGACACCAGTCAGTGGATTTAGTTCCACTCTAAATCCAGGATGATCTCATCTTAAGATCCTTAACCAATTACATCTGCAAAGACCCTATTTCCAAATGAGGTCCTGGTCCAAGGTCCTGGGTAGACATGAATTTTTGTGGGATATGCTACAGGAGTGTGTCTAAAGCATATGATTGGTTTGAGTGGATCTCCATATGGAGATGTATAGCTTTATGCCCTACTGTGTAGCTATATCCTAGACTACCAGTATTGGACTGAGTAAAAGATCAGGATCCTCAATATTTTCTTTATATTCTTAAAAGTTAAGATTAAAATTATTCAGTTAGCTACTTTCCTATGTGAAATGTTAAGGAATAAGTTTGTAATAGAATTAGGCACAATTTTCTACATCGAGTTCTTACTAAGTACAGAAATATTTGTGTTCTTTAATTATATGAGGTTTAGTGTCTTAATTATTATAAATTATAATACTATCCTTTCCCTTTAAAAAAAGCACATGTAAATTACACCACTGTATATATTTCTCAATGTTCTAGTCCTTGAGTGTCGTCAGATTTACTTTTTGATAAATTTTTTACTCTTAAAATACCAGTTGTTTCTATTAGAACCAAACAATATTGTATGTAAAGGTAAACATTTAAATGTTTACAGAATATTAATCTGTGGTTCCAGATATAAAACTGTAAAAGTTGAGTTAAAGTATAAAGTTTTTAAAATTCAAACTCTTACTGAATCAAATGTATGAGAATATATTTTTTTCTATTTTTTTTTCCATAATGGTTACAGACTTTTGAATAATCATCTACCTCTTCGATGCTTCAGGATTTTGTTTGGGGCTAAATATGTACAACACATTAGACTGATTATGTGCTGGAGGACATATTTGGCTTTCCTGAATAGTTTAGGTTACCTGATACTATTTTTATTTACCAAGCTTAAATTAGTTTCTTAACTTTATTGAGCTTAATTTGTCTAGAATATTGAGATGAGAATTTTTAAAGGTTGCTATGATAATTAAATGAGATAACATATGTAAACACCAAGTGCAGTGTTGGTGTATAGTAGGTAGGTGTTCAGTCTACTTACTGATTACCGAGTAGTAGTTCCTCTCTCTGTTCTCTTTTGCTAAATATGGAGTGTTGTTACTAATAATATATTTGGATAACTAAAGGTTTTGGTTAGTAGTTTTTCTAAACTGGACATTTTTGTATCTATTAGAAGACATTAGAAGGAAAACATTAGAAGAAGTGTTCAGATTTTTTTGTATTTTTGAGAATTCTTTTCTTGCATTTCATTGCTTTCTCCCTTATCCTTTGTTTTAACTTCTAGCACAAATTGTTTTTTTCTCATTAGAAGAAGTGGTCAGTTTTTTTGTATTTTTGAGAATTCTGTTCTTGCATTTCATTGCTTTCTCCCTTATCCTTTGTTTTAACTTCTAGCACAAATTGTTTTTTTCTCAGCATATGTCATGTATTTGAGATCATTTTTTTCTTTCATGGCAAGGAGAGGTGTTTGGGGAAGGAACAAAACAAATGATGCTTTAAAAAGTGGATAGAATGGGGATCCCTGGGTGGCTCAGCAGTTTGGTGCCTGTCTTTGGTCCAGGGTGCGATCCTGGAGTCCCGGAATCGAGTCCCACGTCAGGTTTCTGGCATGGAGCCTGCTTCTCCCTCTGCCTGTGTCTCTGCCTCCTTCTCTCTCTCTCTCTGTCATGAATAAATAAATAAAATCTTAAAAAAAAAAAAAGTGGATAGAGTAGGGGTGCCTGGCTAGTTCTGTTGGTTAATCATCTGACTTTGGCTAACGTCATGATGTTGGGGTCCTCGGGTCAGCCCCATCAAGCTTCGTGCTCAGCGGGGAGTCTGCTTGTCCCTCTCCTGATCCCTCTGCCCCAACCCCCCCTTTCTCTCTTTGTCTCTCTCTCAAATAAATAAATAAAATCTTTTTTTTTTTTTTTAAGATTTTGTTTATTTATTCATAGAGACACAGAGAGAGAGAGAGGCAGAAACACCAGCAGAGGGAGAAGCAGTCTCCATGCAGGAAGCCTGATGTGGGACTCGATTCCGGGTCTCCAGGATCACACCCCAGGCTGCAGGCGGCGCTAAACCGCTGCGCCACCGGGGCTGCCCAATAAAATCTTTTTTAAAAAGTGGAAAGATTAAATAAATAGAAGGACAGATATAGTTTAAGTGTCGTGCACTTAACTTTGCAAAGCATTTGCAAACACACACTACACTATTTGGTGAATTTTCTGAGTATCTTTCAGAGACCAAGCTTTGTTTCATTTTTTTACTCTTTCCAAGAAGTTCTTTAACTTTCACTGCAAATCGAATAGCAGTGGCTTTTTCTAGTACTTTCCTGATCAGTGTTTGTTTTTGTGTTTTAGTTACGGTTTTGGTTTAGAATGCATTGTGATTTATCTCTCTTCTTATTGTTGTGAATTTTCACTTCTATGGGCTTATTTCCATTTGGTTTTTTCTTTTTTTTAAAGATTTTATTTATTTATTCAGAGAGAGAGAGAGAGAGAGGCAGAGACACAAGCAGAGGGAGAAGCAGGCCCCATGCAGGGACCCCGACATGGGACTCGATCCCGGAACCCTGGGATCACACCCTGGGCTTGAAGGCAGTGCTAAACTGCTGAGCCACCCAGGCTGCCCTGAACTGATTTTTCAAACACATCTTTAAATGATTGAGAAACCTTCATTCATTTCTTTCCTTCTCTCTTTCCTTCTCCCTCCTTTCCTTCCTCCTGTGCCTGTTTGCCTGAAGCTATCCCTGAGATTGCCTTATGGTAGAATCTAACTTCTTTTTTTTTTTTTTTTAATTTATTCATGATAGAGACAGAGAGAGAGAGAGAGAGAGAGAGAGAGGCAGAGACACACAACGAGAGAGAGAGAGAGAGAGAGAGAGAGAGAGAGAGAGAGGCAGAGACACACACAGAGAGAGAGAGAGAGGCAGAGACACAGGCAGAGGGAGAAGCAGGCTCCGTGCAGGGAGCCCGACAACGGGACTTGATCCCGGGTCTCCAGGATCAGGCTCTGAACTGAAGGCAGCCTGAACTGCTGAGCCACCCAGGGATCCCCAGAATCTAACTTCTTACTAAGGAATCAGAAATGTATAGACAGAAAAGACCTGGGAAAGTAGGCATTCTAATATTTTGAGTTTACAAATGAAGACACTGAGAGATAAGGAACAAGGTTTGGTTTTGTTTTTTAAATCTAGAGATCTTGTCAGCTGTACCACGAGTTATAGAATTTTCACTTTTTGAATGAGTAGAACCTGTGCTTAATTGAGATAACCAATTAAATGCCTATGGGTAAAAAAAAAAAAAGGGAAAAAATAGAGGGTGGGGAGAACCTTGCACTGTTCCCTAGCGGTATCCTGAGTTGCTACCCAGTAACGTTTACCGACTCCAAGGAGACCTATATTCAGTACTCCTGAGTATAAAAGTACGGGTTTCACAAAAACACTTCCAGTAGAAAAATCTGTATCTATTTTTAAAGTTTTTGCAACATCTTTTTACCATGTTTAGACACTGTGACTACATAAATACCAAAATGGTTAGTAGTATTTATGTTTGTCCTCTTTAGAAAAGGAGTATTTGGTAACAGAAGGTTTTTGTTTTTGTTTTGGAAGTACTTTGATAGGTCAGAAGTAGGAATTTGTACATAGGACATAACTTCTTTGAAATGCTGTGGTTCTCTTATTTGCTTTTTTTTCACCTTTTGGATAAATGAAGAAAGTTATTCCATTAAAAGGAAACATCTATTTGCTTGCAGGAGTTGCCAGGTACAGTGCCTAATAATTAAAATAGTTGTTTACACAGGTATAAGGAAATCCAAGAAACAATGTTATTCGACTAGAGTTGAAGTTTTTAATGGATAGTTTCTTTACGCCCCCTTGGGAGTTGGGGAAAAAAATATTTTATGACACACTGGAAAACTAGTTTCTAACCCTTTTTTTCATTTTCTGATGAATAGATTTAAAATAGAAATGTTACTCAAGGATATGATGTTTGCCAGTTATATTCCAAATATCTTGCCTTCAATTTATCTTTAACCATGGTAACAGACATAGTGGTGAAATAAGTTGGTAGTTTGCCACTGGCTGCCTAAAATTAGGTGAATGTACAAGCTTTGAAAAGGCCCGAGAGTGTCTGAAACACTGGTGTTAACCTGCTGTGTGTTTATAGTGCCACAAAGAGTAACATTTATAAATGCTGTTTGACAGAGTAACTTAAAAGCCAGATTACTCTTTGCCATTTAGCCCTAGGATTTATTCAGATAAAAGCTGTTAATTCAACACTAAGGAGTGATTCATAAGAATAAAAACACTGAAGAGGGTATACAACTTAAACATTTCTCATTCATATTTTTGCTTAAAATTAATATCTTTATTAAGTGGATATGTTATACTTGTTCATTTAGAGTGGAGTCTTGAGTTTGCTTTCTGTTTTAGGTGTCCTCCCTACCACACCCCATGATGGGATAAGAAATACAAAGAGTAAAAAAAAAAAAAAAAAAAAAAAAAAAAGAAATACAAAGAGTTCTGGTTTACCTTTTTTTTTTAAGATGTTATTTATTTTTTCATGAGAGAGACAGAGAGAGGCAGAGACACAGGCAGAGGGAGAAGCAGGCTCCGTGCAGGGAGCCCAACATGGGACTGGATCCTGGGACCCCAGGGTCATGACTTGAGCCAAAGGCAGACAGACGTTCAGCCACTGAGCCACCCAGGGGCCCTGGTTTACCTTGTTTATAAGGAAGTGGGTTGGTATGTGGCTCTAACCAGGTAAAAACATTATAAAGAGAAAAGTCAGGTGGCCTTATTAAAATTTAATTCTTTTAGAGCTTTAGGGAATAAGAAGTTGAGGTCATATTTTTCCTATCTCAAAGTGGTAGACAGCAGGATATATTTTTTTAATTACTGCTTTATGGACGCTGTAACACTTTGTTATGTGATCTATTTTTATTTACTGGTAGAAAACTAAGGAAGTTGCTAGGTGAGGCCTTACTACTTTGACTTCCTGTAGGGAAAATTCAGTATATTTAGTTTTACCAGTATAGTTTGACTTTTAGGATCAAAGACTTTTATTACCAGGATGTTCTCTCTCTCTCTCTCTCTCTCTCTCTCTCTCTCTCTCTCTCTCTCTTTCCCCCTGGCAGAATTGGCAACTCTCTGTACTTAAATAACATTTATGGTGGACCTATTAGGTATCAAGCACTAAGTACTTACCTTACTACAACTCTGCTTCATGGGGGAATCAAAATGCAAATAACTATGATGCTTTATGGTAAATGCTACAGTAGAATTATTCTTAAAGTGCTGTGAGAAGTCACATAAAGTTCTGTCTAAATTTCTTTTGCCAGTCACCATTCTGTTACATTTATATCCTAAATATTTTTCAGATTTGCTAATGATCCCCCTTCCTTCATTATTTCTTCTTGTTCCAGTTAAATATCTTCTCTTCAAAACCTCCAGGGTGATTTATCTTAAATAAAAATTTGAGCTTGTCTTTACCTACTGAATAACAGTCTTCTAAGACTTCGTCTCACATGTGGAGAAACTCCCAAGTTTCTTCACAAAGGAATTTTAAAAAAATCTAATTTCAGTTAGCTCCCTAGCCTCATCCAGCCTTTAGCTTTTATTCACTAACTCCAAACTCCATCAAATACAACTTTTTGAAGTCTCGCCATGCTGGTTTTTACCTTATTGCCCCACATCTGCTTTTTTTTTTTTTTTTTTTTTAAATCTAACTGAAATTGATCCTTAAAACTCAAAGCTGGTCTTCTCCCTCAAGGATATCTTTCCTAATCCTGTGGGGACTGCATTAGGTCCCAAACTAGTTCCTATACTAGCTCTCTTGTGTGTGCTCTGTTCATGGCAGAAGGTAGTACTCTTTTTTTTTCTTTTAAACCTTGATTCTCTCTCTCTCTCTCTCCTTTTTTTTTTAAGATTATTTATTTATTTATGAGACACACACACACACACACACACACACGAGGGGCAGAGACACAGGCAGAGGGAGAAGCAGGCTCCATGCAGGGAGCCGGACACAGGACTCGATCCCGGGTCTCCAGGATTACGTGCTGGGCCAAAGGCAGATGCTCTACCGCTGAGCCACCCAGGCATCCCAATTCTTTCTCTTTTCACAGCTATATAAAGTAGCATGGTACTTACCTACCGTCCTTCAAATATCAACACTATTGTTTGGTTGTTTTTAATTATCATTGTGAAATCTTGGCTTCAAGATATTTGATGTGATTCAGCCTGTTGGCAGTTACTCATGCTCAGGTGGTCCTCTCTTGCTAGTAGGAGCCTATTCAGGTGGCTTCTGAGTCTCTAGTTATATTGTTATCCCTTTGAAGAAACAAATTTGAAATAGGATCAATTCTTTCTGCATATAGACAGGGAAAGCCACAGGGAGATCCTGATCCTTTTTACCACCCTAGATAGAAACAGTGTTGGTGGTATAGTTATAAACTAAATTCTTTCTGCTCCATCTAAGAGCTATTATAGGGAACTCTTTTTATGTAAATTCAGTTTTTCTTCTACCTCTTTGTTATATTTTGTGTATTTGTGGGGATCATGACCTGAGCCAAAGGCAGATGCTCAACCACTGAGCCACGCAGGCCCCCTCATTTCTCAATTTATTGGACTTAGTTTTTTTCCCCTGTTTGTGGAACTTAGGAAAATGCTGGCCAAGTTACATAAAAGAATGTGGTGCAGTGGAAAGGACATGGAGTTGTAAATCAGAACTTGAGTTTTTGCTCCAACATACTAGGTGTAGAACTCTGATACCTTTTAAAGTCTCAGTTGTCTCATCAGTACAAGAAGTTAATTCTGGTCTGTACAGCATAAGATTGCAAATCCTTTTACAAAGCACTTGACAGAAATTGGTACTTTTGTACAGTCTTAGTGTCAGGATAAATAGTTCATTATAAATTTTACAAATACTGTAAGTGAATATTTTATTTCTTCCTCTGAGGCCTAAATATCCATACTAAAGATTAAAGGTGTAACTTCTGTAGACATACTTGAGTCAGTAGCAGTTTTATAGCCTTCTGGATTCTTACAATTACAGTATACCTTTTTTTTCTTTTCTTTTTTTTTTTTAATATTTATTTGAGAGGATGAGAGAGGGAGACCACACACATCCATCTGGGGCAAAGGGGAGGGGCAGAGGGAGAGAGAGAGAATCACTCAAGCAGATTCCCCAATGAGCTTGGAGCCCAATGTGGAGTTCCATCCCAGGACCCCAAGATCATGACTTGAGCTGAAAGCAAGAATCGGCTGCCCAACCAACTGAGCCACTGAGGTGCCCTACCACATACCTTTTCTTGACCAATGATGATGGTGGTCCAACTCCCTTAGATTCTTATTCTGAGGAATCTGGACTAAGCACCTAAAAGCAATGTATCTTAAGTTTTTTTCTCCATTTTAATCTTATCCTGTATAGATAAATGGAAAGAAGCCAAACAATATTAATGTATTTGATTTTGAATAATTTATATCTGTTTCATGGTCTCATTTTTTATTTCAAGTGATTGAATTAACAGCAATAATGTCAGGTATTTTCTAAATTACAAGTATAATTAAATAACCAGCATATGTTAATACTTTTGGCATTGAAATTGCCTCAAAAAATGAAACACATTTTTATGCTATTTGTAGTACACTGTTAGAAATATGTAAACAAGGAAAATACTGTAGTCTTAATTGGTATTATGTACACATGGTTTAGTCAGAGTTATGTTTGAGAATAATAAACCAGAATATACCCTATGATAAATACTGAAAGAATGCAAATAAGGCATATGTGTTCCTTCCTTGTCTCATGCTGCAGTATGAAGGAAAAGGAAGCATTGGGCAATTCATCCAAATGACATAATAGCTAACTTTTATTGAGCTCTTATGTGTCTGTTACTATTGTTAGCTCAATGTGTAGTAGCACATTGAATCCTCATAGTTACCATGATTAGTATTAACTGTTTTACATATTTTTAGAGCTGAATAATTTGTACTTCGTGAAGTTTGGTGTATTCTCATTTGCTTTTTTAGCAGGGTCTGATCACTTCCCTACTGGCGAGGCAGCCAGGGAGAAACGAGACATAGGACTATCTAACAGGGGCTAGGGGTTAAATGCCACTCTTCATAGGTACCTGTTAGTGAATAGAGCCAAGACAAGAAGACATAGGTAGGTTTTGTGTAAGGTTGTGAATGAAAATACTGATAAGTAGTTACTGGCTCAGCTGTGGAGCCAATCACCAGAATTTGAATTCCTGTATTCTGCTACTTATGTTTAACTTTGTATAATTTAAGTTTTTCTAACTGTGCAATAGGGATACAGTAATATCTATTTCATAGAGTTGAGAGGATTAAATGAGTTCGTACATGGAACATGTGTCTGGTGCTTGATAAATAATAAATGCTAACTATTATTATTTTTTAAATAGTTTTTTTAAATTTTTTATTTATTTATGATAGTCACACAGAGAGAGAGAGAGAGAGAGAGGCAGAGACACAGGCAGAGGGAGAAGCAGGCTCCATGCACCGGGAGCCGGACGTGGGATTTGATCCAGGGTCTCCAGGATCGTGCCCTGGGCCAAAGGCAGGCGCCAAACCGCTGCGCCACCCAGGGATCCTGCTAACTATTATTATTATTAACAATATTAATTGCCTTGGCTGACAAGGACCTGGAAACCAGAAACCCTAATATCTTTTATCAACCAGGGGTGGGGCCTTCTATCCGGCTGGGTCCCAATCAGTCTATGGTTATTTTAGAGATAGGCTCTAACTGTGATCTTGGGTGGTATAAAAGTTGTTTGTTTTCAGTGAGTATTACCTGATACCAACACTTTTTTTACCTTTATTTTCAAATTACCCATAATTTTAATACATACTATTTCTCAGACAAAACCCCTGATAAAGATGTTGTATGAATTCTCAGGGGGAAAAGGTTGGGGAGAGATTTTGTTTAAAAATGGGAAAATTCTTCAGAAATCTCTCTTTACTGTAATAAATGAGAAAACTCAGAGAAATCAAAGTAATTTGACTGAAGTCATTGAGTTAGTAGTGAGACTGGATTTAGTCCTGTGCCCTTACTAATTAGTTCTCCTGCTTTTATTTTTATTTTTATTATTATTTTTTTATTTTTAAATATTTTATTTATTCATGAGAGACACAGGCAGATGGAGAAGCAGGCTTCATGCAAGGAGCCCAATGCAGGACTCGATCTTGGGGCTCCGGGATCACGCCCTGAGCCAAAGACAGATGCTCAACCGCTGAGCAACTCAGCATCCCAGTTCTCTTGCTTTTAAGAAGAAATAATAAAACAAATTATTTTAGAGTGAATATAGGTTTTCTGATTTTATTTCATTTTGTAAAGAGGATAATGTCTTAAGTTGGTCATGTAATAGGACTAGATTCTATTTTTTAATTGCTTTATAGAAGGATTTTTTTCCCTGAAAGCAATACTGTGATATCAACAGACTATAGTTTGATATTGTTAGATTTTTAAAATCAAATCAATCTGTGTGTGTGTGTGTATTTCCCTTTAAACACTTGTCATGTTATTTTTACTTAAAGAAATTTTACAGAAATATAGCTGTTCTTTTTCTACAAAACAGTTTTATTGATGCCAAATAAGTGCCATAAAATGCACTTGTTTTAAGTATCCAATTCAATAATTCTTACTGGGATGCCTGGGTAAGTATCCAACTCTTAATTTTGGCTTAGGTTGTGATCTTGGGGTCATGAGAGCTAGCCCTGCATCAGACTCTGCACTCAGCCTCTGTTGTAGCATGTTTGAGTACTACTTTTTTTTTTTTTTTATTGCCCAGTAGGATCCCATTGTGCCACATTTTTTTAATTCACAATTGATGGACATTTGTATTGTTTCTAGTTTTTACTGTTATGAATAATGCAGGCCAGGCATAAGCATTTATGTAGAGATCTTTATATGTATATATATTTTCATTTCTCTTGGGTGGGTAAGTAGGAGTAAAAGTACCAGGTCATAACTGTCAAACTTTTTCAGAGTGGCTGCTTCACCGTACATTCCTACAAGCAGTGTATGAGGATTCTAGCTTCTCCACATCCTTGCCAGTATGTTATTATTTGTCCTTTTGGTTACAGCCACTTTAGTAGGAGTGAAGTAGTGTCTCATAGGTTAATTTGCATAGATGTTTCTTTTCCTTGATTGTTTATTTTGGGTATTATAATTTTACTTCAAAATTACTGTAGCTTTAGAAATTCTGGAAGAGACTGGCATGATTGTCTTTGCCATGTGAAGTGTTGGTTTCGCAGAAAATTCTGACTCCATCCTTGAAATAAAGTCTTTGAATTGTGATTTTAAATTTAGGTCTCTTCAGGTAAAATCAAAGGGAAAGAGAGTGATTACTTGTCACAAAAACAATAATCAATTTTAGTTGGTTGGCATATTACTGATCATTTACTTTAGCTCTGCCAGTGACTAGTTGAGTTGTAGGGGTTTTGGTGTTTTGTTTTTTTTTTTTATCTTGATCTTACCTATTGTCATTAAATAGCACTTCATTTTCTTGAAAGTGTGATGATAGTTGATGAAGTAGTCATAGAATTTTCTTTCCCCTTTCTGGTATATCTAAGAAAACATATCAAATGATTGATCTCATTTGGCAAAAGTGTTCATTTCTTCATCTTCTTAGGTTGGGCAATAAAAGGTATAGCAACATAAATATTTAATCTACAGTTTGGAGATGCCTAGGTGGCTTAGTGGATGAGTGTCTGCCTTTGACTCAGGTCGTGATCCCAGGGTCCTGGGATCGAGTCCTATTTCAGGCTGCTCTGGGGAGCCTGCTTCTCCCTTTGCTTGTGTTTCTGCCTCTCTCTCTTTCTGTCTCTCATGAATAAATAAATAAAGTATTTTTTAAAAATCTATAGTTTGATGCAGTAAGACATTTATAGAATTTTCCTTTTGGTTTTACTTAAATTGATGAGACCCTGTTTTAAGGAATTTACAAGGTGTACAGAACTTTAAAACAAGTTGCATTTTGGGGTTAAATCGTGCCCAATACCTGTTAAACAGTACAGTTGAGAGGACATTATAAAAAGGAAATGTTTCCTTTTTTTCCTTTTTTTCTTCTCAGTCTACCTCAGGTGCCTTGGTGGGAATGTTTTCCACTCTTCCAGGATGGCTTAGAGCCTCCACTGTGCACAAGGTGTAATAAAATTGGACTTTTAATTATAATCATGAGTACAAAGAGAAAACGATAGCTATTCTTGGGCATGTGATTAATTAAAAACAAATCTTGGCAAGTGAAAGAATGGATATATCTGAAATAGGTGGTATGTTTACTTATTTTCTTTTTGTTTGTTTACTTATTTTCTAAACAAATAGTTTGAAGTGGTTTCTGCTACTAAGACACAGCAGTTTTCACAGATTGCTATTATTTTGAGAAAAGACAACTAAGATTTGTCTTAGGAAGGTAACATTGTGTAATGTTAGATTACACAACATCGGTGTAACATCTGTGTCTGTAGATGGGATCCAAATTCTGTATCTTAAAAGTTGTGTGACCATGAGCATGTTGTTTTACTCTGAGACTCAATTTCTTGATTTTTAAAATAGAAGTGAAAGTGTTGACTTATGAATGGTTTATGAGAAAATTCCAGCACAGTGTCTGAGAGCTTTTAAAATAAACATTCCCTTTCATGTTGACACAATTTGTATTTGTACCACACACAGATAACTCCACGAGTCTTTTTTTTTTTTTTAAGAGATTCTTTTTTTTTTTTTTTTTTTTTTTTTTTTATGATAGTCACACAGAGAGAGAGAGAGAGGCAGAGACACAGGCAGAGGGAGAAGCAGGCTCCATGCACCGGGAGCCCGACGTGGGACTCGATCCCGGGTCTCCAGGATCGCGCCCTGGGCCAAAGGCAGGCGCCAAACCGCTGCGCCACCCAGGGATCCCTCCACGAGTCTTAATAACTTAGAAATCAATCGCATTAAAACAATGACAAAAAAACCAAGGCCCTTGGGGCCAGCCATCTTTTGTTTGAATCTGATTCTGTCGTTTGCTGTCTTGTGACTTTGGGCAAGTTATAGAACTTCTCTAGATCTGTTAAATTTTCTTTAAAATTGAAATAACACTGTCTATGTCAAGGATTGTTATGAGGATTAAATGACATTGTATAAGTAAAGTAGTTGGCCCAGAGCTTCCTCTGTCATGGGTGTTGTACTAGGTGAATAAGAGCAGGTGACATTTACTGAACACTTACTGTGTGCTACACACTTTCCTAAGTACTTGACATGCATGTAGTCTTCACAACGGGCCTAAGAAATAGGCATTCCTGTCATAGTCCTGATTTTATAATTGAGGAAACTAAGATTCGGAGAAGTCTGATAGTTTGCTTGGGGCCACACAGAGAATGCACAATAGAGCCAGAATTTAAACCCAGGGGCAATGGACTACAGATTCTATACACTTTAACTGATAGTGATGCCACTCCCAACTTTACAGCCAAATCTGGCCTATTTCTTCTGCCACTTTTTCCTCCCCTGGCTGTGGGGCACTCAGATAGTTGTAGGTAATGGCATTAAATATGTCTTTTGTGTCTTGTTCCTTGCCTGGACTGCAGTATGTGAAGAAACAGCAAATGTTCAGTAAATGAAGCAGCAATGATTGTTAATACGACTATTGATTTCACCAGAATATATTTGCCTCGCCTATTGGAAGTCTTGGACGTATACTGACTAGCTTGGTTTTGGTCAGTGTTACTTAACTGAGTACATCAACTTTCATAAATGCATGTTTGGCTACATGACCTGTGTTGTCAGTGAAAGCCTTTTCTTGGACTAGGTAGGGCTTTATTTTAAAAAGTTGTTTAAAATAGTTTAATAATTTAACTATTTTTAACAAAATCAAATTTTATTTAATAAACAAATTGTTGAGATAAAATTTACTCAAAAATTCAAATAATTATTAAGTAATGTTAAGTTTTAAGAGTTTGGCTATAAAAGCTTTAAAACCTGGGGATTAATGTTATAACTTTATTAAATAGAATTTTAGCATTTACCCTAGATAATGTGTTTTGACCCTCTGTTTAATTCATGAAGTAAGGCACATTTGAATTATTTCATGTGATTGATAAAAGCCACTAATGATTTTTTTTTCCTCATTAGCAAGGAAGGTCTTCATAATTCATGATGCCAGATTAGGTTAAGTGGAAAAGCAGAAGTTAAATTATCTTTGCCAAGATGACTTTTCTTGAGAAAGGTTATTAATTGGGCAGTACCTTGATTAATAAATCCACTGAGAATGTACTGCCATGTACCAGCAAGTTGGAAAATAAACAATCTTCTTAAATTATGCAGAGCGGTGTTGGTTTGCATTAACAGCAATGTTCTCATTAAAGTTGGGCTAGGAAAAAACACCACCGTGTTCTGTTTCTACTTTTCCCTACGCACGTCAACTGCGCCAACAGCAACAGCCAACACCTGGGAAGGAAAGGCAAAAAGCAGTCCTGTGTTGAGCCCCTTAGCAGGAGAATTTCTAGAAACTTGTCTGTAAGGCTTTGTTGTTTTAATTTTATTTTTCTTTATTAGCCAACTGTCTCTGTCTGTCTTGTTCATCTGACATTAGTAATGGGGAGAGAATCTGATTGGCTCACTGTGAGTCAGCTGTCTAGCTTTGGATCACTATGAAAGAGGGGTGTGTGCAGGATCAGATGACACAGACCTGGTTCTCCGCCTTGCCCCTCACAGAATAGCAGGCCTTCAGGATAGCAGTTCTTCATGCTCAGTGACTGAATGATTTTACTTAAGTATAAATGAGAGACAGGTATTGAATCAAGTAGGAACTTGCTTTTTAATCTTAAAGATTATGTCCTTTTAAAGAGGGGGCTTGGCATTTGAAGATTATTAAGGGACCCCTGAAATCACACTGTATCTAGTAAATCTCTGAAGGTTTATCTTTTCAATCTCTTGGGAACTAGGGAGGCACAAAAAACAGGAATCAGAGGGGACTTGTCCATGGCAGCTTCTTTTTCTCATATGGCTGGTTCGTGATGGTTGCTTGAGAGGCCAAAAAGCTACTGATGACCTAAGAACTTGGAGTGGGCTCCAGAACTTAGAGTTCTCTCAGTTCCACCATGTAACCATTTACTGGGCTCCCTTCCCTCCCTTCCCCCTGCCCTTTCCTATGTGAACCATTTGAATTCCTTCCATCACCACCTGATGCAATTGAAGTTACCCTTCTGCCACAAGAGTCCCATTAGAATGTTGCTGTTTTCTGGGCCACTTGGTATATATTAGCATCTTGGTTCTTTAACTCATTGTCCCCCCCCTTATATCCTAGGATGTAGGTGTCTCTCTGCACTTTTACAGTCATAGACTTGACAGTTTTGTTATTAAAGTATAACTTTTTTTTTTTTTAATTAAGGTATAACTTTTTGGCTGAAATTTCCATTCTATAACTCATAGGAAAAACTTTATTTTCATAATGATACTTAATGAAATTGGTTTTGTGCAGTGGCAATTGCTTCCTTAGCACCCAGCACTTTTCCATGAGGAAATGTATTCAGGGGGATCCCTGGGTGGCTCAGCGGTTTGGCTCCTGACTTTGGCCCGGGGCACGATCCTGGAGACCTGGGATCGAGTCCCACGTCAGGCTCCTGGCATGGAGCCTGCTTTTCCCTCTGCCTGTGTTTCTGCCTCTCTCTCTCTGTCTATCATGAATGAATAAATAAATAAATTAAAAAAAAAAAAAGATGCTCTACCTACTTCTACTTCATTCTTCAGCACCACTCACCTGGGCATTTCAAAAAAAAAAAAAAGGAAATGTATTCAAAAGCATCTAGCCCAGTGCCTAACACTTGATATTACTGCCATATTAGCTTTTATTTTCTCTTGATATTTTATCATGATTTAAAAGTAATACATGTTGGGGCATCTGGGTGGTGTCGTTGGGTTGGCTATGCATCTGATTCTTGGTTTCAGCTCAGGTCATGATATCATGGTCATGGGATTCAGCCCCCTGGTCTGACTCTATACTTAGCGTGGAGTCTGCTTAGAATTCTCTCTCCCCTACCTCTACCCCTTCCCCTTATCACTGCTCTCTTAAATCTTTTTTTTTTTTAAAGTAATGTCTATCATAGGAAAAGTGAAAAATGCAAGCAAATATAAAGTTACACAATTGCCCTACTGTTAACCTTGTGAATTTCCCCCAACAAAATTAGGATCATATTGTATTTAGTTTTTCTGCTATCTTGTTTTCATGTAGCATACCAAAAATATTTTTTTCACATCACTGAATATCCTTTTAAACAAAATTTTAATGAGCATAATATTCTATTGTATAAATATGCCATAATTTAATTTTTAAACCCTTCCTGTTTACATATAGTATTCATGTCATCAAACTAATCTTTTATTTCTTTAATAGCTTTATAGGTAGAGATTTCTGAATAAACAGGGGTGAACATTTTCAGACTATCAAGACATCAGTATCCACCTATGTGACCAGACTCTCACCTCATTTGCCATCCCATTCTATATATGGATATCCTTTTCATCCCATTCACACTTTTTATTCTAGACCTCTTCATCTTTCTTGGGCTGTGACACCCCCCATTAGGATATTCTCCAATTGAATGTCCTCCTCACCATGCATAGGTTTCAATACCTTCTCTGTGCTGGGTTGTCCCAAAATGTGGTTACCTTTCTCACCATGCTCAGGCTCTGAGTCCCCATAGCCCACAAGGCCCCCTTTATACCCCACTTGGGCTGATACCTCACGCCTAGCCACACCCATGTGTCAGACACTCTGACACCCTGCTTTAGGCCCCTGTGGTTCTGCCCTAATGACATTAGCACTGGATTGTTCAGGAAAGGCAGAAGAAAGGCAAAAGACACTATACAGTTGGAAGATTTATTGAGGCACCTTGCCAGTTGCATGGCATCATGCCTGCCTGGCATAGTGTAGGTATCTGGTGGCAGCGTATACAGGCATGTGTTTGATTCTTCCCCTCCTGATTCTGGTCTCAGTGGTATAGGGAAAGATACAATCATCACCCAGTAGACTTTTTTATTGTCCCTCATTCTCCAAACTCCAAACTTCTATATCTTGGCTCATGCCTTTGCCCCCTATTTAAATGAGATCAAGGTTGTTTGACATGAACATGTTTAACTACCTAAGCACCTCAAAACATTTCAGTATTTTCAGCTCTAATTTTACTTCCTTTCTTGAAACTCTTTCCTCCTTTTGCTTTTATTATAGTTTATTGTCCCACTTTTCTTCCTTCTTGTCTAATTTTTTTAAGTCTTCTTAACCTGACTTTGATACATCTCCCCTCCCAGTGGATATTTATCTTTCTTAATATTTTGTCCTTGATCTCCTGAATCATTTCTATCTCCCTATATTATCATTAACTACAGATCATCCAAACACCGAGTTTTTGCTCCTGAGTTCCAGTTTTCACACCTTCCCAATTCTTTGACTTTAACCCTGATTCCTAGCTGGCTTAGAACTTCAACAGCCTCTTCCCCTCCCGCCCCCCACCCCACAAATCTTGTTTTTATTCCATGTCATGGTTAATGATACCGGTGCAGTCCTAGGTACCTAGCCAGAGGTTGTCATTTCTGTCTCTTCCCCAGCCCACATACTCAGTTTGTTTCCTATTTTTGTGTATTTACCTCACAAACACTACTGTTTTCCAGACCATCTCTCACTTGTATAGTACAGAAGTGCTTACTTGATTCTGCTTTGAATTATAACTAAATCTCTAACTTTTTTCCTTTGGATTTGGCACTTCTTAGGGGCAGGCTCTAACTTAATTGTTTCTTTTTGTTGAATTAAAGAACACTCTTCTAGACTTTTTTTCTAAACTTGAGTCATTGTTTTACTATACCATTAACTGGTTTTCCCTAGGCGATAGGAACTTGGTCATGATTCATGATTTGATTATATGTATGGACCTGTAATACACTAGTCTCAGGGTTAATGCAGGAAAGGGTGTGATTTTAGATGATGCATAAATTGACAGACTATGTGGGAAAATTTTTAAATGGCTTTAACCATTTTTATTTATAATTAATGGAATCTTTGGTAATTACCTAGATTTTAGTATCTATAAGATGATGTGTTTTCAGACTTTGATATTTCTGTCTGAATGTCAGAGGCTAGCTAGATATGTATTCCCCCCACAAAGATTTTAATCTTTTAAAAAGTTTTATTTTTTACTTTTCTCTAGTTAACACTTTTGATTATATGATTCTGCTAATAACTAATAGAAGAAATAAAGAGCAGCTGAAGCAAAGAGGCTGCAAAACACTCTTTTCTTATAATTATTCATAATTATTTCATGATTTAGATTTATTTCTCCAATTAAGGTATCTTAACTTTGACTACTTACCCATGTCATCCCCTCCTCCAAATAACACTGGAACTGTAGAGGAATGTTTTAATGGTTAAATTAAAAGGCTTTTGTGATTTAACATTTCATGTTTTTTAGAGTTCTAAGAAAAGATTGATTCAGAAGAATTAAAGATTTGGTAAAATGATTTGGTAGTTGTTATACATTCAAAAGAGTCACTAACTCTTTCCCCATCCGCGGACCACACTTTTTTTGTGTGACATCATCCTTATTCATAATTCATATCCTATAATTAAGTGATTCAACTTCCTCATTTGTTCCTCATCATTAAAGTCACTTGAGTGACTTCTGTAGGCACGGGGGGCGGGGGGGTGCGTGTGGACACGCACAATGGGCAATCAGAAACATTGGGCAGTATGTTGATGAAAATAGAACATTGTGAAGAAACGAGAATAGAATAGGCGATAGGTGAGCATATAAATGGAGAAGTAAGGGGAATTGCTTTCAAGGTAGTAGTTAGAAACGAGGCTCTCTAGGAGCAGTTCTAAGGACTCATAGATATTGCCAGGCATTCAGTAGAGAAATCTGTTTGAATGGCGGTAGTTATGGACAAAGAACAGTGGAAACCTATTTGATAAGCTTTTGAGGGTTATACTTTGGAATTAAAAATTTTAAAAAATTGTGGCCATCCAAATCATCTTTAGTGAATATAAATAAAAATTAAGTATAGTTCAATTTTATCAGTTTAGAAATGAGGTATTAAGGCTTAGAGAGATTGATTTACCAAGAAAGGAAAGAACTACTATTTAAGGAGCACCAACGGCATATGAGACATATTTTTTACATTCTAGTTCTGTGAAGTATGTTTCATTCTCCCTATTTTACAGATGCTCAGACTCAAGAAACTTGCCAGTAACATAAGACTAGTCATGATGGAGGCAGGATGAAAATCCACTTCTCTTGCATAGTCCAGGGTCTTTGCTACTCCTGTCAGTAAACATTAAAAGCCAATCAACTGAGGTAATAAGAACAAAGGATTAAAAACCAACACTCCAAATATAACAAAGGGTATTTTCTGATTGGTAGCTTCTATTTTTATAAAAAAAGAAAAGACTCAAAGATAAAAATTATCTTTGGTTGTACAGCTATTAAATCACTATTAAAATATGAGACTTGTCTGGGGCGCCAGGGTGGTTAAGTGGGATAAGCATCTGCCTTGGGCTCAGGTCATGATCCCGTGGTCCTGGGATGGAGGCCTGGCATCGGGCTCCCTGCTCAGTAGGGAGTCTGCTTCTCCTCCCATCTTCTGTTCCCCCTGTTTGTATTCTCTCTCTCTCTCTCTCTCTCTGTCAAATAAATAAATAATATCTTTTTAAAAATATATGGGACTTGTCATAGGTGTAAAAGAAACATGACCTTTACCTATAAGGGTCTTATAATTGATGATGTATGTACAAAAATATAGTCACAGAAAAAAATAGAATATATTTACTCTCACTTTAGAGATGGGAAGAATCAACAAGGTTACAGGCAACTCTTTGTTTTTATGTGCTTTTTTTGGTTTTTGGTTTTTGTTTTAAGGAGAAATTGTCTTAAGAGATTCTTTAGCTTCTTGCCTTGAGGGTATCCTTGTCATGCTTTTAACACAGGCTCTTGGTACCAAAGGTAGACTATATTTGTCCTGGCACGTGATTGGCCTCTGATATTTAATGAGTGAGCCAAGCTCAGAAGGGATTTGGGTTCTGTGTTAACTTTTTGAATTAAATTTGATGTTTGTGAGAATTAATAGCTTGCTTTTTAGAGTTTCTGAAATGAGGTTCTAAAAAATGAAACTGAGCATGATAGAAGTAGGAAAAATTAGGACTTTGATATATAATATTATGGTCTGTCTGTTCATTCACTAAGGAAATGAGGTGCTTAAAATATGTGTGCAAATCTGGGCTTCCATTTGCCCTGCTTATATTTATATTTGTGAACTCTAAATCTTTTATTTAAGCACTTAATCTAATTAAACTATTGGTAACTACCTTTTTGAAGCAAGACACCTTCTCTTTAGCCTCTTGTTATTTGAACCACTACTGTTCTGAATGTGATGACCTAAGAGGTAATCAGATTACCTAAGAGTAGCTTTTCAAATTGTTTTTCAAACATTTCTTTTCTGGAATTCCTTAGTGATATATGTTTCCCATTTCACCATATAATTATCTAGGTTTTAACATTTGTACATTTGATACCATCATATTCGTTACAATTTTTTTTTTTCTCAGAAGCCTGATTCTGGTTGACACTGAGACAAAGTCTTTTTTTCTATCTACCAGTCCTTTCTCCCTATTCCTGATGTTTCCTTTGTCCTCCCCTCTCCCTCCCCTTCCCCATTTTGTTTGTCTTAGGGTACAGAAAGGTAAAAAATTAGGCTGATGATAGGTAGAGGTCGATGCTGATTCCCTGTAAAGATATTATTTAGTGACAGAAACAATTTCTTAGATAAATAGTTCAAATTTCTTTGGAGTCCACCAGACCTGGATTAGAATCATGCTTTATAAAAGTTGTACATATCTATTATTAGGGGGGGAAAATGGTACAGTATCAATGAGTACAAAGAAGAAAGTAACAGAATTGTTCTCTTGTGTACTTCTTTTAGATAATTTCTGTTAATGGTTTTCATGTTTCTAAGTACCTACTATATATATTTACATATATACTTAATAGTAATATTAGCTATATTAATTTCAGATTTATACTATGTACCTTTTCCTTTTATGAGAGTCTTCAGTATGTCAGGAAGTGTCTATAGTATTCACTAAATTCTGTTTTAATTCATGTGGTATTACTATAATATCTCAATTTCTTCTCATTTTTTCCTTTCAAAAAATATTTTTACCACTTTCAGGATGCTGTTCCTTCAGTTGTTTTTTTGGTTTGTTTTTAATCAGTCTTAACCTCTGTAAAGGTGCAAAGTTCATTTATAAAAACAGAAGGAAGGGAAACAATACTAGAAATAATAGTTGAGGAAGATACTAGAGATAGAAGAGACAGCAAATAAAGATATTTGCATCTGTGTAGTTGCAAATTAGGCTGATGATCTTCAATCTTAGTAGTTGAAGTAGTTCGTGTATGTTCTTAGTAGTTGAAGATGTTCTGCCGGGAGGAGTAATAATGCTCACAGTCATTAGGAATTAAAGCCTGTGGGAAGGGAATTTAGAACTGTCCTTACTGTCATTATGGGAAGTATTGGAAGAGATCAACATAGGATTGTGAGACCTGCTGTTGAAGATACACAATGAATTTGTAGAGGGTAAAGTATTTAGTCTGGGACCAGGCTTTTTTAAAAAAGAAAAAAGCTGACTATAGGTCCTCTCTGGTTGAGTAAGAGTACCCTGGAGGCTTATGGTGTTCATGGCATCTGAGGGAGTAATAACCAGAGTTTTATTTTTTTTAAGGTTTTTAATTTATTTATTCATGAGAGACACAGAGAGAAAGAGAGAGAGGCAGAGACACAGGCAGAGGGAGAAGCAGGCTCCACGCAGGGAGCCCGATGTGGGACTCCATCCCGGGTCTCTGGGATCACACCCCGGGCTGAAGGCGGCGCTAAACCACTAAGCCACCGGTGCTGCCCGATAACCAGAGTTTTAATAAAATTGCTTACCATAGCCAGGCACCTGAGAATGAACTTCCTTAATACGTACAAAACTGTTGCCTGCACATCAAAAGTAAATCAAGATTTCAGAGTCTTTTCTCATGATACAAGAGAAACAGTGTTTTTCACTCCTTGAAACAGATCGTCAGGAAGAATATGGCCGGAAAGCCATAGAACTACTCATACACCAGTTACCGTGGTATTTATAAATCTGCCTGCCAACACAGCATTATTTGTATATACATCCTTTTGTTTCCATAGAATGTTGGGCACTTTTCTAGACATCCAAATAGTGGAGGCATTGTAGGGGGCAGGGGAGAATAGTTAGGAGTAACTGAAATATGGAAGATACCAAAATATTACATGATATTCTTTTCTCAGTAGAAGAAATATTATCTGATTTAAAATTTCTGTTCTGTTAGACAAATGTTACTGCCAAGATTCCTTTAATCTTTTGTATGTCATTTAAAAAATAAGGTAATTTTTTGTCCTGATTTTTTGCAGAGAACTATGATTGAACTCAGCTTTGTGATTTAATTTTATGTAGAAGAAATACAAAAGAGAGAAAGAGAAAGAATTTCAAGTTTATGTGATTTAGAGTCTGCCAAGTGTCTCTGTGTCAGAGGTAGAATAGAAATAGACCCTTCAGAAAATTTGTTGAGTTACTTGTTTAATTTTGTAAGCACACTTCTGCAAGTTATTCTTTATCCTTGACCCTAAGTCTTGAGCAGATGGTTCTTCTCTTCTTCAGTTTAAGTTTCACTTCTTTTCCTGCTCTATAATGATTGACCAGAAGATCATGTTTCTTTCAGGGGAAGAGCTTGACCTCAGCCACAGGTGTTCTGATCTATCTTGACAGATTTCATCGTGGAATCAAATGAGGCTTTATAGATCAGAAGGAGTCTTGAATTCCTTCCCTGTCCTTTCTGGCATTGTGCCATCACCTTGATTTCATGAGGCCTCTGATGTACCACACACACATCCCAATAAACAGACAGTTTTCAGACACAGTTCAGTCTGAGTTTATATTTAAGAGTAATTTTTTAATGGCCTATGCATTACTAAGCAGAGCTATGACCATGTAAAGCACCTGCATGTAGGTTCATGGCACCATCACAATGTTTTTCAAGAAAAGTAGTCTATTTGCTTATGTAACGGAAGAGTCCATCTGGTAGTATTTTTAAAATAAAAAATGTGTGCTGCAAAGGAAAACTGATGTCTCCATGTGGAGAGACATTTAATTGCTTGTAACTGAAAGTGACATTTATCTAGTTTTTTTTTTAAAGATTAAGATCCCATATTCTATTACAGTAAAAATTGTCCTTCCTCTAATCCACCAAATCTTTTGGAGGAAAAAGAAACAACAGAATCTCCAAAAAATAAAACCATCTTTATCCTTTTTATAGGAATATCCCTCACCAGTTTAGGTTACATTCTGCTATTTACAAATACCTCAGCCTTCAAAAAGCATTTCCACTTTTAGCCACCACTTCACTGCAAGATTTATTAGACTTTCTGAACCCTTTTAAGCCTGGGGCCATGGAGTACCATGCTGGGATTGCATCAAACCTGGTTAGGCCAAGGATTGACGTGCATTTCTGATTGGTCTTTTGCATATGCATTATTATATTTTCCTTGATGTTAAGGTTGTGGAGCATATGTTTCCATGTCCATATTCTTGTCATCTTGAAATAAAAATATGATTCTTTTAAAAGAAAATTGGGTGCATTGTTTTGTACATGAAAACAAAATACTGCCCAAATGATTATTAAAACGTATTGGTACATGGAGGGCCTAGATGGTTCAGTAGTTAAGCATCTGCCTTTGGCTCAGGTCATGACTGGGGTCCTAGGATTGAGTCCCACATCAGGCTCCCCTGCAGGGAGTCTGCTTCTCCCTCTGCCTCTCATGAATAAATAAAATTTTGTAAAAAAAAAAAAAAAAACAAAAAAACCTAACATTGGTACCTGTTCTTTATTAGTTTGTGTTATTATTCCACTAAAAAATATGCAGTGCCTTTGAAATAGAAAATTACTTTTAAAATAAATTTTGATTGAATTAAACCCAGTTTTTCTGAGTTACCAAGTTAGAGCAGAATTGCTCTTGTGGAATCTGTGTCCCCGTACTTACCTTTTCTGATTTTAAAGAAGATGATCGTTTAATTGAATTCAGAATTTAAGAGGGTAAAGGACAACTAGTCACTTGACTACTAGAGCAGGTCAGCTCTGCCATTAAGTCCAAACAATTGGTTATTGCTTATCTATCCTGCTTTATAGAGACTCATGGCAATTTCGGTTACATATAAGTAAGTTGTTCAGTCCGTGTCTTGGCCTAGGTGTTCTAAGATTTTAATTTGCAGGGAAAATTATATTACAAAGTGATTTTAAAAATAAGAAAGGAGTTACAGGAAAGTGATGAAAAAGAGAAGAAGATTTAAAGGATCAGAGAAATTAGTATGAATAAGATAGTGTATAAGAGAGAATAATCAAAATGAAGGTGACTCATGGAGTCATGTAATCATTTTATTCTACCCCCTTCATGTCTGTCTTTAAACCATCTTGGATTCTCAGTTTCTCATTTCTTGGAACAAGATTTTTAAAAACATGTAGATAAAAGGACTTTTGGGTGGAATGATGTTATAAGTCAGAAAATACTCTGCCTGAATATCCTCATAATATCTCTGCCTGTCTCTGGTCTATGTCTCATCTCTTAATTGTAAGTAACTGAAATAATTTTAATTTCTCAGGATTCTAATTTTCAATTAACACTATAAGTGAAAATTCTCAGTTAAAACTATAAGCTAGTGATCCATTTCAGTGTCCTGTTGGACATTGGGAATTAAGGTGCTGAGGACAGTAGGTGTTAACAGCAAAGAAGGTAGAGACAAACAGTAAGAATGGTTTGTTCATCCTACCCAGGTGAAGGTATAGATCAGAGAATTTTCTAGTATCTGAGAGTAATGGGTATAGAAGCTAAAAGGAATTTTACTTCTGATGTTAACCTTGCATCTTCAATCACTTTCAAGATTTATTTATCAGTTTAAACCATAACCCAAGTGGTAATTGTGATCTACATGTTTATGAATTTTTAGTTCTGTAGAACATTTGTATTTTTTCTTTAAAAAATAACTCGATAAAGAATGTATTATTGGTAGTTTTTTCTTGAAGGTACCAGAGCTGTGTTTATTTAAAATAAAGGATTCCCTAGGGCAGTGGTTCTCAAACTTTAATAGTGCATCAGAATCATCTAGAGGAATTTTTAAAACCTAGATTGCTGGGTGCCACAGCCATATTACTGATTCAGAAATGAGGCCAGAAAGTTTGCATTTCCAACAAGTTCTCAGGTGATGCTAAAACTTCTGGTCCTGAAGTTGTACCTTTGAAAACTACTGCAGTACAATATTGATCACTGAAGTCTGAGACAAAGCTAAATCTACTCTGTGCTGAGTGAATGCTGAGTTGCTTATAATGCAAGCAGAATTATACCTGTTGGAAAGGTACCAACAATGATCATTTAATGCAGTGTTTTATCTTATTTTTCATAGATTGGAGCATATGATCAACAAATATGGGAAAAATCTGTTGAACAAAGAGAAATCAAGGTAACAAATTTATTTCATTTTGTGTATCCTGAAACAGTTCTATAAATTAATTATTAACCACTTTTTATTTTATATCTTTCCATACACTTTTAAGGTATGAATATTACTTATTCTATCCAAACTTTTAAACAAAGAGGTAAACTCTTATGCTGGCATAATCATGTGTCTTTACCTCTGATGATTGATTGATCTATTTATTTTTGCTTTTTATCATCTTTCTATCTTTTAAAATTTAATTTCTAATGATTATTTTTTATCAGCTCTCTTCCCCTTTCACTTGTCACCTTATACTTCTAGTTTACTTTTCCTCCCTTTTGATGCTGTCATTGCTCTGTACAGTTTATTAAACTGGTAAGTGTTTCAGGACTTTTCCCGCCTGAGTGATCCTGTCAAATGCCGCTCTGCTTCATTGAGATCTGCTTTTGGTGCTACTAACAGAATGACTTGGACGCAAGTAGAGTTGCTGAAGAGTTGGTCATTTTTTAAAAGAACTTAGGAAAGTAAAGCATTAATTAAAATGTTTTTGTAGTAGGTGGTTTCTTCTTGAACATGTAATCACTTATGCTGATAAGACATTCTCATAGGCTACCTTGCTAGCATGAAAACTATTTTTTAAACTAAATTTGTTCTGTTTCTCAGCAATTGCTCCTTTTTGATAATAAGATTTATATTTTCATTTGCATAGATAATACTAATCTGTGTGTTCCTGCACGAGCTAAATTTAATTTGGGCCCAAAGAATGTTACTTTAGTTGCTTGACATTTTCTATTTTGTATGAAAAGGTTTATATTAGATTGAAAACCAGTGTTTATAGTTCCTTAAAAGTCTCAAAAAAAAATCTCAGTGTTTAGACAACTTAGTCATCTATAATAAAGAGCAAGATTCTTTGCCATTGGTCAGTTTTAATCTTTAGACTATTTTCAGGAAGAGTTAAAGTTGCTATAAGCACCTGCTATGTGTTAAATACAGGATTAAATCCTGAGGACAGCAAGATGGAATGTATTACAATTTTGTTGATGAGATTCATAATTACAAATGAGATCAGTTCAGTTAAGGGAGGGATATGTAGGCCTCCACTGGAGAGTGCAGGGGGAGGCAGCCCTGGGGAGGTTAGGGAAGACATCACAGAGGAAGTGACTCATGAGCTGAGTTTGACAAACATTAGGGAGAATGAGGAAAACATTCCAGATAGAACGAAGAGCATATAGAAATAAACATGCAGGAAGGATGGAGCATGATTGACTAAGGAATCCTTGAGGAGCTTGGTAGGTAATAGGTTGGATGGAGGAAGGAGATTGGGGCGGCCAGTCAGGAAGCTTTACAAGAAAATAGGAGTCAGATAGTGCCTCACCCTAGAGAGTCTGGATGTAATCTGGAAAACCATGAGGGGGACATTAAAGGATTTTAAGCAGGACTAGTTACCTGATTAAATTTATGTTTTAGGAACTTCACTCAGGCAACACTAAGTGGTATGGGAAATACTAGAAGAGGAGCAGATTTAAAATTGTGCTTTAGAAATATTTAGGTGGTACTTGGAGAAGAGATTGGGGAATAAAGTGTGCCTGTATATACACGCATATGTGTATATGTGTGCTCTGTTTATTATAACATTATATAGATGCAGCTCTAGGAGTGAGGAGATTTACACTGGGTGATGACAGTAAAAAGCTGAGAATGGAACACTACAGAACATCAACATTTAATGGACAGGTAAAGGAAGAGATGTAAGTGAAGTAGGTAAGAGATCCACGAGACAGTAGTCTAGCAAGAGTATCATGAAGAGTAAAAATACCTCAAGCAAGCAAAGAGCAGCATACGGGTTTAGTAAGATACCTTGAAACCTCTTAAGCTGCTCATCACAAAACACTACATTCCTCACTTTTTGGAACTATTTTAATGCCAAAACAGAGGTTAGGGTAACAGAGGATTATATTAGTCTTTCCTGGGTGTACTGACAGGATGAACTTGGAGAACTATAGCTTTTTTCTGAAATATATCTTCCTTTAAAGATAGTATTTTGTAATAGTAATTGTAGAATTAAAAAGTATTAAAGTTGACACATTATTTTGAATTAAATAACGGGGTCTATTTGTTGACAAGCCTAAAACATTCCGTTCTTGCTAAACATTTTAGTTGAGGCAGGTTATTTGTATTGTAAAATAATTTTGCATTTATTCTAAGGGAGATAGAGAAATTACTGTGATGTATTAATATTTGATTTCAAAAGAAACCCAAAACACTGCCCCTGGTGCCCCAGAGAAGACTCTGCGGAATGCAGTGAATTTGTCCTCTCTAATGGATTGTCTGTATGTCACAGCAGTGATCAGCAACTAAAGAAACAAAAGAGCCATGAAAACATGTTCCTTGGAAATGTTTATTTTTTTGAATTGAAGACCCTTACTTGATATTGCTAAGGTTTTTTGTAAGTTGCAAATTATTTTCTTCTTAAACATTTTAGAAATTATACCTGAAAACTTCCATTCCCTGATCACCTTGACCCAAATTTAGAAGTAAATGTGGAATTTCCCCCCCAGTTTTAGTACTTACTAGAATTGTATAGCCTCGGTAAAAAGAACTATGCTATTTAAAGTCATTATAGAGGAAAAACAGGATGGGGGAAACTAAATAGGATTTCTGGAAAGTGAAACTGATAGTTACATCCTTTGGTAGGAGTCACAGTATTATAATAGCTCCATGCATGGGAAGCCTGCATCGTTGAACAGAAGTTCTTTCTAAATTTAAACAGCTGTTGTAAGCTTTTTGGCTCAACATTATCTGTGTACTTACAGATTTTTAAAAATTCAGAACTTAAAAAAAAATTCAGAACTTCATACAATTTGTGTTATTGTGCCTTAGGAATGTACTGTAAGATTTTAAGTGTATATCCAAAAAAATATATTACTTACATTCTTACAGATTAATTGTATTTGTGGTGTCTGATTGTTTCTACTTTCTAATTTGATCACTAGTTATTAAAATCTTTTCTTTTGAACTTAGTTTTCATTTTTTGTTCATTTAAACTTTTTGATGGTCCATAATTATAGTTAGTCCTGAAAGCTATGTTATTTTGTGTGAATATAGTTTACTCTAAACCAATTTAAAATTTTCCAACTTATTGGGCACCTGGGTGGTTCAGTTAGTTAGGCATCTGCCTTTGTTTTGGGTAGTGATCCCAGAGTCCTGGGATTGAGCCCCACATCGGGCTGCCTGGTCGGTAGGGAATCTGCTTCTCCCTCTGCCCCTCACCCTGCTCATATTCTCTGTATCTCTCACTCTCTCTCTCAAATAAATAAAATCTATTAAATTTTTTTAAATAAAAAATAAAATTTTCCAACTTAAAATATCTACTTAAACTGATTTTATGAATACTTACATATGAATACTAATATCCTTTTTGTGATTAAAATTATAAATGTTATATGATTTATCAATGAAATTCTTCTTTGTTTTTCTTTTTTTAAACCCTCTAAATATTCTGATAGGTTACCTTGAAGGGAGTTTTATCAGAAGTGGCAATTATAAAAAATATAAGTAAATAGATAAATAGATCAATAGATACATATATATGGGGCGCCTAGTCAGTTAAGCATTTAACTCTTGATTTTGGCTCATAATCTCAGGATGGTGAGATCAAGCACTGGGCATGGAGCCTGTTTAAGATTCTCTCTCTGCTTTTCCCTCTGCCCCTGCTTCCCTCCGAGACCCTGCTTCACTCTCTCTCTGAAATAAAATAAAATGAAACTGGCAATTGTGTTGTGACTCTACAATGTAGCTCAAAATAAATGTTTTAATGAAATATAAAATAGGAAATGAACCATGTACAAAAAAGGTCAAGAAGAATGAACATGTTGAAAGACAACACAATTGCATAAATCAAGATAATTTACTGTTCCTTTCATAAGGACTTTAAGTTCTTAAAACAACCTGATAAAAATTTTAGGTATACAGCAATAAGTTAAGCTTCAGATTTGTCATAAAACATTGGCAATAAGATTATTTTAAAATTATTAGAAAAATAATGTAGAAGTAAATCAAAATATTTTACTGTTTTCAAATTTGTTGACAGTCATAAAGATTAAATCTTAGATTTCATACCAAATCTAAACAATGTTCTATTAATGAAATTTTGCTTTAAATGTGTATATATTATTAGAATTGCTTTTCCAATGTGCAAAACACTGGGAGTGATTCATAGTCTGCTAGCCACTATCCTGACATTAAAATGGGAAATGAGTGGATCCCTGGGTGGCTCAGTGGTTTAGCGTCTGCCTTCGGCCCAGGGCGTGATCCTGGGGTCCTGGGATCAGGTCCCATGTCGGGCTCCCTGCAGGGAGCCTGCGTCTCCCTCTGCCTGTGTCTCTGCCTCTCTCTCTCTCTCTCTCTCTCTCTGTGTCTCTAATAAATAAATAAAATATTTATCTCAATCTCTCTCTCTCTCTCTCTCTGTGTGTCTCTAATAAATAAGTAAAATCTTTAAATAATAAAATAAAAAATAAATAAAATGGGAAATGAAGTACAGATGCAGTCATTACTCACAGGCGTTACATTCTATAAAGTAACCATGAACACTTGAGTTAACAGATACTGACCGTTGCTCCACCTCTAGTCACAAGTCAAGTGATCGATACCTATCGTTGTTTTATGTATTTTTCTGTTGAAAAACACCTTGTTTAATATAAATTGTTGATGCATTAACACTGAACTCATGGCCAGCGACACTGTAACTCATGGCCAAACGTAGCTTATCTAGATCACATTTTCTCAGTGAGGCACATCACGGGCTTCTTACATTTAGGAACACTAGACCGCACTTCAGTGCTGTGCTTGAGGGCCATTTTAAACAACAAAATTACCAAAAAGAAGTACCAAAAAAAGCAAAACCCCAGCACTAAGTTGACTGTGAAAAGGATACTTATTTTCAGCATGAGAGCTGAAATAAGAAGGCAGATTGTTGCCTTGTTTGACTTCACCAGGGAATGTGCACATTGGGTGACTCAAATTTTTTGCCACTCTTTGTACATGACTGCAAATGACTACAAAAGCACAGCAAGTATTGATTGGGGGATACAGATAAATTCTGTGAGTAGGATAATTTGCAAATACAGGATCTGTTAATATGAGAATTGGCTATATTTAAAATTACCATGGCTCTGTTTTCTGTCCTCTTTTCTTCTCTTTTGTTTTTGTACCTCTGAGTAGTTTTCTTCTTGATTTCAGGAAACATTTTTGGTTTAAACATCTCAGTTAATTCTGAGCTCAAATAGCCTCCTATTATTTGTTTTAGATGCAAATAGTCCTTAACTAAAAATTTACCTTAGGGGTCATTGTTACTTGGATCAGGACCAAACAGAATTTACTGCAGTTACTTGATGAATTAAATGAATAGTAAACAAATCATCTAAACACTGCGGCATATCTCAGCACTTGGCTCCTAAAGAATTTAGCCTAATCTCTTCTAATTTTTAACATCCTAGTCTTAAGTGTGATTTTTTTCCCCCGATGATTTTGATCTCTATCTCTATTCCCACCTCCACTGGTGGCAGAAACTTAATGTTCAGTAATTCCGAGTTTAAACTAATTCAATTCATGACTTCTGCTTTTCCCTCATCCTGCTCCGCCTGGGCATGGCGTCTGATTTCTAAGGTGATTAGATTGCATTGTGGTCTCGTTAGTGGTTGGCATGTGAACATAGCGGCCACCTTGAGATGGGCATCATCCTCTCTGGGTCTTAGCTAATTCCACCCCCACTTACTGGCATCAGCTGAGAAGTCTGCATCCCAGCTTTGTGAGCCACTGCTTCCTGCAGAAACGCCCCAGCATCATGAAGGCCCCTTGAGGGCCTTTCAGGGCCACTGCACTCCCAGCCAGCCTCTCTTATGCATATCTGGGTCCCAAACAGTCTCATGGACCATCTCAGACTGTACATCCTAGTTGGGTGGTAGTGATTGTCTTTGTTTTAGACTTTTACTTTTAGTAATAAACAGGTCTCTCCTGTTACACAAATCCCCAAATTTATCCTTTTGGAAAGTAATAAAATTTATTACAATACTAAAGTTATGTTCCAATTATAACAAATATATAACGTGTTTATATTTTTGTCCATTATAATTACTTAAAGTTTTTTTAATTGAAATCTTTAGAATTTATCTTCTGTTATTCTAAATTTGAAGATATATATATTGAATTCCAATGCTATTTTTATTGATGTATAATTGACTATAAGATTATATTTACTTTTAGATATACAACATGATGTAGTGTTTGTATGTACTGAGAAATATATTGTATGTATTGAGAAATGATATCACTATAAGTAGTTGACGTCCATCCCCATACACAGTTACAAAGATTTTTTTTTTTCTTGTGACAAGGACTTCTGAGATCTACTCTCTTACCAGTACTACTTTAATATATTATAGGGTTTAAGGAATAAACCAAAGAAAACAGCGCATGTGAAACCAGACCTCATAGATGTTGATCTTGTAAGAGGTGAGTCTTAAATAAATAAAAGCTTAATGTAATTAGAAATTGACCTTGAAGAAACAATTCGAAGTGGGTTAGATACAGATTTGTAGAAATAAAAGCAATGTAAGCATAAAGTGAAGGTGGGAATAGTATAAGAAAGAGATAATGCAGGTGTTTAAATACCATTGACTAGTCTGTACTCCCATAAAAATCAGTCCAAGAAATAATAATAAAAGAAAACCAGCTTGTGTTTGCTTAGCAAGCTATATGGCTTGGTTATAAAAAATTAAAGTGATAATTTTTAATTCTTAATTGGAGCTTACATTTGAACTTCATCTTACATTTATAAAATATGTGGGAGAAATTCTGCTGTTATTTCAGTTAAAAATAGTTTTTTTTCTGGAGTACCTGAGTTTATATTAATATGATAGCATGAGAATGTTTTTAAACCTGTCCACTACCCAAAATTGGGCATTTCTCACAGTGTAATGCAAAATAAAATTATACATGGTTTTTTGTTCTTCACATTTTGAAATTTTTTCTCTAAGGAAATTAAAGAATGATAAATGTACTCTGTCACTTTATTTTACTTTTTTCAGGGTCTGCATTTGCTAAGGCAAAACCTGAAAGTCCTTGGACTTCTCTGACTAGAAAGGGAATTGTTCGAGTTGTGTTTTTTCCCTTTTTCTTCCGGTGGTGGTTACAAGTAACATCAAAAGTCATCTTTTTCTGGCTTCTTGTCCTTTATCTCCTTCAAGGTATAATTAAGTGATAGAAATTAATTTTGCCTTATTTTTCAGGGTGTTATGTTTTAAGCGTTACTAAGACTTTCTAAAAAACATACTAATCACACTGAGTGTAAAGATACACATTTATTGTGATATTTTATTTAATAGGACAAAGCTGGTTTAGTATTAAAATGTTTGAGAAAACAAAGCAGTTATTTTCCAGTATAATTTTATGAAAATTAGAATCTGTGGGTGGCTAAAGAAAAATACAGATGGAGAGGAATTTAGCAATTAGAAAGTCTCTTCAAATGCATACCATGTATACCTACCACACCAGTCGTCTTTTATGTAAGTTATACAAGTTCATTTTCCTGTGTCAGCCATGATTTCTCTTCTCATTTAACCGTTGTGTTCTGAGACTGCCCTCATTCCTTACTGAGAGTCTATGTGCCATTTTCTTTTCTTTTCTTTTTTAAAATATTTTATTTATTTATTCCTGGGAGAGAGAGAGAGAGGCAGAGACACAGGCAGAGGGAGAGAAGCAGGCTCCATGCAGGGAGCCCGACATGGGACTCGATCCCGGGTCTCCAGGAACAGGCCCTGGGCTGAAGGCAGCGCTAAACCGCTGAGCCACCAGGGCTGCCCCTATGTGCCATTTTCTGAGTGCTTTTCAGATTCTTGTTTTAATTCTCACAATCACACAGGGAAGTATAGGTACTGGTATTTGCCTAGCTTATAGAAAGGGGACCCGAAGGACCCTGAAGCCACAAAGCCACACAGTCTGCAGATTCAGGTCTAGGCCGTCTGACTGCAGAGCCACATGCTTACACCTCCAGCAAGCTGCCTCCCAGTGCAGCGGCGCTGTGGTGCCCAGTCAGAGCAGCAGTGTACAACACATAAGACACTGTAGAGCATTTGGAGGGATGAAGAAGACGCCACTCACATCCCAGTACTCTAATAAAAGCAGTGATTTTAATTTAGTGGGCACCTTTTCAGCCTTTTTTAATGTCTTGCTTTTTAAAAAACATTGTAATCCTGAATGATGATTTAAATATGTTTTATCAACAACTCTTAATAGAAGATAAAAATCTTTTTCTTTCCCAGATAAATGTCTTTTAAATAAAAAGTGTAATAAACCTATAGACTTTCATTTAGGAAAATTGTTTCTTTTTAGCCAGAGTACATCTTACATACATGAAAAGGAGTGAACTCTGAAGATTTTGTGATTTTTATCAATAGAATATGTGTGCTTTTCTCATTAATGAAGTGATAAATAAACATTCATTGCAGAAAATTTGGAAAATGTAGGAAAAAAAATAAAGAAAAGAAACCTACCCATAATCTTGCCTTTCAGTTTACTTTGTAACATTTTTTATATGTTGAGATTATTCTATATAAACAATTGTATTTTTTTGCCATATGTCATCACAAGCATCAGAGTCTTAAAAATATATTTTTAAATTATTGTAAAATACTCTATCCTACATCAGTATTGGACATTTAAGCTTTTTGCTGTCTTTTACTATCATGGTGACTAATTTACATTGTAACTAAAAGTTCACATATTGTGTCTGAAATTCACTTACTGGCTTATCTGTGTTATTTTAAATTAAATAAGGAAGACTGGTTAGCTCAGACGTGAAAAAGATATTTTTCAGTTCAGAACCAGAGTTTAACATTATATTTGTTCCTAAATGATGAGCACTGAATATTCTCCTAGTAAAGCTTAAAGAAGTGACTTAACCTGTGTCACATCACAGCCAGTGACAAAGTGATGATATGACCCTTAATGCCCCTCAGGAATCTGCTGGTACCTTTCAAAACCCCCGGGCTTCCATCTTTTTGCATATAAAAATAGGGTGCAGTGTGCTAAATTAAGACCTCATTCTCTATCCCACCCTTATCTCCTAAAAGGTAGAAAGAATCCTGTGCAGTCAGATTTGGTTTGGTATAACTAACTATAGTTATTTTACTTCAATTCCATGCCGTTTGAGTATCTCAACTATATATTCTCAGCTCCATTTATACTTTTTGCTTATATCATTTCTCACCCAGATTACTGCCAATAGTCTTATCTTCTGCCTTCTATCCATTTACCTTTTAAATTGCAAATCCAAACCAGCCACTTAAGGTCTAAATCTCTTTCTAGTTATCATTGCCTTCAAGAGGAAAGCGAAGTTTTTAATCAGTCCCTTGTTGAATCTTCCCTCAGGTTTTACCAGACTAAATTAGCTCTTTGCCGTTTCTTTTTTGTGTTGTTTTGTGGTACTTTTTTTGTTTGTTTTTAATCCTATATGCCTTTGAATGTGCAATTCTCTTTGTTTGGTGGCCCTTTCCCCTTCTGTTTCCCCTGGTCTGCATCTACTTGTTCTCTCAGTTAGATTAGGCATCAGGTGTCACCTTCTGTGAGAATCCTTTCCTACCTGCACTTTAGCTGTAGGTCTTCCCTGTGTGTATTACATAGCACTCTTCATAGGTATTGTATTAGTCTGCTCGGGCTGCCATAACGAAACCACGGACTGTGTGGCTTAAGCAACAGATTTATTCTCTCACAGTTCTAGAGGCTGGAAGTCTGAGATCCATGTGCCATCAGGTTGCTGTCTGGTGAGGTTTCTTTTACTAACTTGTGGATGGTTACCTTCACACTGTGTCCTCACATGGTCTTTCTTCTGTGTGTGAGCAGAGACCTCTGGTATATCTTTGTCTTAAAAGGATGTCAGCCCTATTGGATTAAGGTTTCATCTTTATGACTTAATTCAACCTTTACTACATCCATATGGGCCCTGTAGGGCTTCAACATATGAACAGGACAAGGGGCACAATTCAGTCCATTATAGTATTTTGTTTATGTGTCCCCCTTTTCTTCTAAATTGAGGAGGGGCAGGGAACAGAGACTACGTTTCTTTGTCTTACTATTCCCAGTGCCTAACATCTGCCACTAAATCTCAAAGATTGACAGACCTGAAAATTAAACTTTATATAGTTTATATTTCTGACAGTTATCCTTAGAGTTCCACTTGGCGAGTATGTGAAGTCCTGCCTTGGAACTTTTGTGCCTAATAAAACATTTTGTCTTCATTGAGCTCTTCAAGGAATCTGTAGAAGTACTGTCTAGCAAAAAATCTTCTGTCTAGTTCATAGGACTTCATTAAATGATCAAAAAATATAAATTGGGTACACCTGGGTGGCTCAGTGGTTGAGCATCTGCCTTCAGCTCAGGTCGTGACCCCAGGGTCCTGGAATCAAGTCCCATATCGGACTCCCATGGGGATCCTGCTTCTCCCTCTGCCTGTGTCTCTGCCTCTCTCTGTGTCTTCATGAATAAATAAATAATTTTTAAGGTATAGCTTAGCATTATATAAGAGAAGTGAATGTTTTCTCCTTAACCCTTCACTCAAAGGGGAACAGTATGTTGGACATTATACCAGGACCACTGTCTTAGGAACTGAGGCCATGGAAGTGATATGGACACTTAGGCACAGCCAGGAAAAAGAGGAAGGAATGAAGTTGCCCCTCCGCCCCCAGCTTTTCCTGATGCTTTCTACTGGCAGAATTTCACAGAGCATAATAACTTCCTGTCAAGATACCAAGTACAGTTTGCCGGTTCCAGCCCCACCAGGGGACAGTGGTCACAGAGCTGAAAGATTACAGATAACCAGCAAGAGGCCATATAAAATCTGAAGTACTTTAAGATGTTCTTTGTGCCTGAAATGCTGAACTTTTTTTTTTTTTAAGATTTACTTATTTGAGAGAAAGAGCAGGGGGAGGGGCAGAAGCAAAGGAGAGAAAGAATCTCAAGCAGACTCCCCGTTGCATGAGGAGCCCTGCTTGGGCTTGATCCCAGGACCCTGAGATCATGACCTGAGCTGAAATCAAGAGTCAGATGCTTAACCAACTGAGACACCCAGGCGCCCCATGAAACCTCTGAAGTAGCATTTGCATTCCCCTTCTTTTTAAAGAAAGTTAATGATAGCAAATAAAAGTACTATTTGCCATTGTGAAGTACACATTTTCTTATGTAAAGGAGTTTTTCAAAGTGTTCTATATGTATGACCTCACTGGAGTTTATAGTACCTATATCCTGTTTTATTGTACAAAAAAAATAAATCAAGGCTCAAAAAGTTAAAGGAATTTAATAAGGGTCACATTAGAGTTCACATTAAAAACAACAAAAACTCCATATTTTTCAAAATTGTAGACTCTGTTATAAAACAACTAGAGAATTTGAGTTAAATTCCAGGGTAATTTATAAAGATGATTGGCATTTTTAAAAATGTAAGTCTTTTTTTTCTTTTGAAAGAAACTTATCATTCAGGAGAATATAAAGCTGAAAGCTGTGTTTATGATGCTTCTTAAACATGTTAGGAGATAAAGTGGTATTTTAAGCTTGCATCTTGGTATGCTAGCTTGGCCAGGATTCTCTCAGTTGCAGGTGGCAAAAACCAAATGCAAACTAGCTTTTGCAAAATGTGTTGCTTTTGTTTTTGTTTTTACCACTGATCATAAAAATTTTCAAAAACCCAGGAAACTAGGTAGACCAGGATGGCTGTTTGTTCAGTTTGCTTGGGACTGTCCAACTGTCTAAGTCTACTTGTGTCGTCCTGGTGCGTTTATTAACAGCTCTCCTCTCACTCTCAGAAGAGTCCTGATTTACATGATAAGTTACATAGTCGTTCTAAATAGCATATGTGCATCTTTTTATTAAATCATTATTCATATTTTAGAATATTTACTTAATATATTTTGTTAATTTATATACCTCATGATGTTTTTACCCCTGAACACAACATGCTTCTCTTCAAAATTTGCACATTACACAAGCACATTACAACAGTCACACCTAATAAAATGAATTAAACTCCTAATTTTCAAATTCTCCAATTGTTCCAAAACAGAATTAGGAACTCCTAGGCCCTATGTTCAGGTGTTGCTGGATCTAGAGGCTCAGATGATGACTTCACTTTCTGTGCTATTAATTTTGTTCTCATCGTGCTGGTCTCATTCTTAAGGAGGTGGCCAAGGCGGCCCCTGGCAATTTCCTAGTTCCACAGTTCCTACTGTTTGTGATGTAGGAGAAAGACTTTCTTTCCAAGTATCTGTATTAATCCCTGAAAAAGATTCTGATTGGTCCTGTTAAGGGCACATGTCCGTCTCTTTATTAATTCCTGTGCCTAGAATTAAGACTCTGGCAAGACTAGATTACTCGCTATCCCTGAAGTGGGAGAAATAAGACCATTTGATTGACAGATAAAGAAGGCCAATTCCCAAAGGACAGAGACTTAATGTCTGGCAAGTGTAAAGGATGCTGAGCAGGCAAAAACAAGATTTCTTCTTCATATGGCAATGGTTAGCATTGGTGAGTGTTTACTGGTTTTCCTGAAAAATATACCCAAATAAATTTATTATTCCCAAGTGGATAAACCTCTATTGAAAAGAAGCTCTTGATAGCCTTGTTACACACCTATCATAGACTTCCTTGTTTGTAAAACAAAGAAATTAAGTGCTCTTGAGGTTAGTGGTTCTTTTGATTGTGATCTTATCAGGAATGCTCTTAGATTCATATGCAGCTGGTTTTCATTGCAGCATTAAAATGTGTACTTTAAAGACTTTGTTGGATGTTATCTTGTTCCAGGAGCTTATTACTGAATAGTGTGGTTAGCCAGTGGCAAAAAAACAAATAGTCTAAAAGAGCTTGTCTGGAGTAACATTTTTAACTTATTTAAATTTAGAAAAGGAATCTGGCAAGAAGTGATGTTAGAACGATTTTTTAAAGTTTTGAAGAAATGACTATCAGATCTATAATTAAACATGTTTTCTTTCCCTTTTTGTAGTTGCTGCAATAGTATTATTCTGTTCCGCTTCTAGCCCACATAGTATACCTCTGACTGAAGTGATTGGGCCAGTATGGCTGATGCTGCTCCTGGGAACCGTGCACTGCCAGATTGTGTCAACAAGAACCCCCAAACCTCCTCTAAGTACAGGGGGTAAAAGACGAAGGTATTCTGTTAAAAGTGATCTTTTTGTGGATTTGTGTAATTTGAATCTGGGATTGTTCTTGACTCAAATTAAATATTATCTTATAAAGTCACTCTTTCAAATAAAGCAGAAAGCTTCAGAGTAAGCTACCAAATAACTTAGTTTATGTATTTGCTACAAGGCCATTATGAGACCACATACCTGTCTTTGTTGTTTTTGCTTTCTTTCCTAAAGCTCATTTCCAAGGCACCTAATATCATTGTAGGGAATATATTAGCTGGAATTGCTGATAATTCCCTCTGTTCACAGAATCTTGTACTTACACTTTGGCAAAAACAGTAGCCAGGAAAAAAAATTCAGCTAAATTCTGTTTATTAATTGCTATTTGAAGCTGTTTATATTGCCCCTTGATTAAGTAAACATAGCAAGTCTCACTGGCCACTCAGCACAATGGAGTTCTGTTTTAAGGGTCTTTTGGAGCGATTCCTCTTTTGAATATTGTTGCTAAGAGATTGTGACATTTGCAGTTTGGGGATGTTGAGATTGAAGCCTTTTTCGTTTGAAAAGATAATACCTACATTAGATAAATAGCATTGCTGATTAGTCAGATTATAATTCTCTTTGGTCTAAATTTTCTTCTTTCTTCTTCTGCAGATAAGTGGCATTCAAATAGGGAAGAAATGCTTTGTAAAAATCTGTAATGATATCATTACAACCTGATGTCCACTGACTTGTCAGTGTGAGCAAGGAACAATAACCTAACATTTAGAGAAATCGTTCTTGAATATGTACCTTAATGTTTGGATTAACTTTTATCCAGTTAATCTGAATTTTATTGTGTATTAAAGTTCTGTGTTTATGTTTCATCAAAATTTTCAATGTGCTACCGAGAAAGTGGTTGTTAAAATTTTAAAGCTACATTCTACTTTTAATCTCTTCTGATGAAGGAAATTAAGAAAAGCAGCCCATTTGGAAGTACATAGGGAAGGAGATGGTTCTAGTACCACAGATAACACACAGGAGGGAACAGTTCAGAGCCACGGTACAAGCACCTCTTACAGCGTTGGCGCTGTCTTCAGAGATCTCTGGCATGCTGCTTTCTTTTTATCAGGGTTTGTATTTATTCAAGACTTTATATGGTATAGAGATGCATTATCCCTTTTCTGGCACTTCCTTCTCTGGTAGTGAAGATTAATGAGTTTAAATATGACTGTCTCATTATGGATTTTGTTTTGATAAATTATAATGCTATAAGATAATGGAAAAATAGAGACCATAAAGTTTACTTTGGGATATGTGTAAATATACCTCTATGAAAATGAGTGTATATCATCAAAGTATATATAGTTGGGATTTCTTGCTTTGGGTTTATTTTGTGCCTTGTCAAGTATTATTTTACTTCTATGAAATCGGTTATCTATTTTTATCAGCACTATAAGTCAAATTGACTATTAATGCCATGTGAGTTGTACATTTTTTTCTTAAATCTCTGCTTCAATTGTGTAAAATTATCTGACCTATGGCATTGTTATTTCAAGGAATTAAATGTATACCATAGTATGAAATTCTATTTTTATACATTGGGCTCTTTGTATAGTTTGTATCACAGTAAAGGTTTACTAAATAGGAAAATATAATTATAGCAAACTGCAAAAATAAACCTAACTCAATCTTGTATTGTTATCTTGTATCTCAATACAAGAATGAGTAATATAACAATTCAGTTATATTGCTAGTTTACATAGATGTGTGATCAGTTTGAAAAAAGTTAAAACATATGATCAAACTACTGAGTATAATGATAAAAGTTGCTAAGTTATTAAATGAAGAAAAGGGATACTGCACATAACTATTTTTTATCACTTTTGTTAACTCCTCTACTAATATCCTTGTTTCATCCCCTTGTGATTGTGCTCATATGATAAAGTTTATCATGCATTATAAAATTAAGCATTTGTATCTTGGGATATTTTCATTGCTTGTAATTTTGAGGGAAATTGAACAAAAGCCTAATAGTCTGAAGTAACATGGCATTAGATTGGATCCCCTGACTAGTCTAACCACCTGTTCTTAGTCCAGAAAAGATACAAGTTTTGTTTTGTTTTGTTTTGAATTTGAATTGCATTCTGTCTCTCTTTGTTAGTCTTTTTTTTTTTTTTTCTTGGTAATAAATAGCTTTCTGACAGTAGGATGGGATCATTTAATCTCTGTAAAGTCAATTTCTTAAGCACATTTCTCAAGACTTTCTGATGAGCGGTTATAAAATAAATAGCACAGTGGATATGTTTTGCTTTGGGGGAATCATTTAGTTGTCTTGGTTGCCCAAAACTGATATAGAATATCAGTTCTATTATGTAACATTCAAAATGCCCCTAGACAGGTAGGTTAGTACCTTTGAATTCTGCTATGTTTCTCTAGTCAAATGAGATTCAGACTTCAGTTTTTTTTCCTTTTGAGCTATTAGAATGACCTTGACTACCAGCCACTGATAATATAGTAGCTAAATCCCTTTGAATTTATTCTCTTTAAAATGACAAGTTTATAATCTGAATGTTTTTAAGGATGCGCTATTTTCGGCTGTCTCATTTGGAACTGGTTTGCTAGCATCTGAATGAGATTGTTTTAAATATTAGGTACAAAGAGATCTTAAGAAAAATGTTAATTTTGGAAGTTCTAAACTGAGTTCTGAAATCTTGATGATGTCTCATCCTTTCAAGTTTTTATAAGTCAGAAAGAGAAAGATCAGCTGAGACTTAAAATTGTTCCTGGTGATAATAAATTGAAAAGCTGGAAACTCCCATTAAGGTATCTGAATTATCATAACCAATGGGAAGATAAATGTATAACCACACAAATGTCTAAGCTTTATATATGGTATGTTTTGTTTTTTTAGATGTTAGAATGAAAACTACTATTTTTACATCCTGTGTTTACAAGTTGGAAAAGCCCTATTTATCATTTCTAAGTACAGTTCATTCTCAGGATAAAACTATTTTTCTTAAACAAGACATAATGTTCTCTATTTATTTATTTTAAGATTTTATTTATTTATTCAGGACAGAGACAGAGAGAGGCAGAGACACAGGCAGAGGGAGAAGCAGGCTCCCTGCAGGAGCCCGATGCTGAACTCAATCCCGAGACTCCGGGATCACGCCCTGAGCCAAAGGCAGACGCTCCACCACTGAGCCACCCAGGCGTCCCATAACTTTCTCATTTAAAAAAACTTAGGAATTATTGTAAAAGAACTCTGTGAAACTGAGAAAACAAAGCCAAAGAAAGTTTCAATTTAAAAAGATGTAGAAATTAACCATATTTCATGAGTATTTAGTACTTTAATTTCAAAGAATTATAGTTTTAAATTAGCGTAATTGTAATTTCTACTAAGAAGATTTGAGTAGGAAGAATTATATCTTGATAGTATATCTCTTCAGCATAATACCTATTTTAGACTTTCAACACTTAAGCTTTTTTTTACATGTCCTTTAAGATTAATTTAATTTCACCCTTACAATATCACTGAAAAAGTCAATAATAAATTGACTTGGTGGATTAGAGACAGATGCCAGAGTAAAACCAGGTCACATGTTAACTCACTGCCTGACTGACCTACCTTTTTTTTTTTTTTTTTTTTAAGATTAGAGGGCTTGGGTGGGTCGGGATTTTGATTTGTTTTTAAAAGATTTATTTATTTTAGAGGGGAGGGGAAGGGAGTGGAGGAGCAGAGGGAGAAAGAGTCTCACTCAAGCAGACTCTGTGCTGAGCGCAGAGCGTGATGAAGAGCTTGAGATCCTGACCTGGGCTGAAACCAAGAGTCAGATGCATAATCCACTGTGCCATCCAGGCACCCCCTGACTGACCTACGTGAAAGATTACTGTCCCATTTAACCTCCATATTGGATTTAACACTTAAATGTTAAAGATTTTTAATAAATTGATTTTCTTCACATGATGCAGTACATACACTGTATAATGTTAAGTAAGAGTGGAATGTAGTCCCACCATAAATTTTTGGTACATGGATTAAAATTTTGGTTTTTAGTGACTGCAGTTTAAATGGTTCAGTCATTTAAGCTGTAAACTGGGTGAAGTCTGTCTCCCACGGACAAGGGTGAAGACCATGTAATGTCAGTATATCCCAGATTTTAAAAAATATCTTAGGCCAAAACTAGATAACTCATTACCTTTGCTATAGCCACTCTATTTTAGAATTAGATGAGTTCTAGAAAAATTACAGGTACCATATATAAATTTGGTACATAATACATAATTTGGTATATACCTCTCAAACTTAGGTGTTGTAGAGTATATCTATATCTAGGGAAACCTAAGTACCCAGACGTCTTTGAAGGGCTATGTTAGCATATCTTCAAGGTGTATGCATAGCTGCACACAGCAGTGATGGTGATATGTAGGCTTTTGTGTCATTTTCTTATATCTGAGATTTTATCCATTCTGTTACTGTAGCCTTCCCTCCCTCTGGATTCCTGACCTTGTAGAAATAAGAGCAGGACTTGAAATTTCATACCATGCTGTAGAACAAAAGCTATTTGCTACTGTTAACTTTCCCCATAGCAACTCTCTCATGTCCTTTAGTAGTAGAAGGATGATCTTCAGTTGAATCTGTTTATATACCTTCATTTTTTTGTCACCTTCTTTTTTTTTTTAATTAATTAATTAATTAATTTATTTATCATAGTCACAGAGAGAGAGAGAGAGGCAAAGACACAGGCAGAGGGAGAAGCAGGCTCCATGCACCGGGAGCCCGATGTGGGACTCGATCCTGGGTCTCCAGGATCGCGCCCTGGGCCAAAGGCAGGCGCCAAACTGCTGCGCCACCCAGGGATCCCCTTTTTGTCACCTTCTATACACACACACACACACACGCACACACACGCCCCTTTTCTAGAGCACCAATAAACATTTCCACCTTTTTCTTCCCCAGGACAGTACAGAATGCCGTAAGTGTTCTTGATTACCTGACGAGGTTTTTCAAATAGAAACACACTGGTTTCATGTGTTTTGATTTTGTTTATTTATTTATGAGAGACAGGCAGAGACCTAGGCAGAGGGAGAAGCAGGCTTCCTGCTTCTGCGGGAGTTGATCGTAAAACCCCAGGATCACAACTTGAGCCAAAGATAGACGCTCAACCACTGAGCTACTCACATGCCCTGGTTTTCATGTTTGATACAAAAGATTTGAAATTTCATAAGTTAATAAGTTATTTAAAAGTTGTGTCAACTCTTTGGTTAAAGTTTTCAATATTGAAAAACACATCTAGTTTTATGATTTATTTTTGGTATAAGTTGTACATTTTTTGCATTTTTCCAGGCAAGACCAATCATTATTCATCTCACAAAGGAACTACCCTAATTATACTACTTCTGTTTTTAAAAGTCATTTCTTTCTGAGAGTATTTGCTACATAGAGCTATCTTTCTTGAGTGTCAAGCATAATACTTTAAAGGTCATGCCATTCAAACATTCACGCAGTAGGCTAGTTACAAAATTAGCTATGAAGTTATAAAACATGGCAAGCTTTAACCATGGCAATGGATTTGCACATTGTTTCTTTGCAAATGCTTTTTGTTCAAAATCCAATGCAGGAAATACTTCTTCTATCACAGAATAAGTAAGATCAGTATAGACTTGTTATGTCTCCTGTTTTCAAGGCAGTACTACCTCACTGCCCACATGCCTGTGACTCATGTTGTTTGGGTTGATCTAAAACAAAATTGTTAACTCTGGTTTTATTAAGCAAATGTATTATATGCATTCAGTGTAGCTGTCAAAAGAGATTTTTTTGTAGATAATACTAAAAAGTACCATTTTTTCTATATTGCAGTACTTTTCGTGATACCAGCTTTTTCTCTATTTTATTTTATTTTATTATTTATTTACTTATTTATTTTTTAAGGAGCCCAGTGCAGGGCTTGACTCAAGACCCTGATATCAAGACTTCAGCTTAAATTAAGAGTCGAGCATCCAACTGACTGAGCCACCCAAGAACCCGCCTACTCTGTTTTTTTTAAATTTATTTTTCAGTAGAGAATGAGGATTTAGATATATATGCTTATTTTAAAATCAAAATACTATTTACTTTGCTTTTATATTTGTACATATATTAAAGTTGATTTAGATGAGGTAGCTTCCCTTTAAAAAATATTAATATTCCTAAGTGGAATTTTACAATATTAATATTTTAAGTAAATCTCTCAGTCCCACTACCTTTCTCTAGTATCTTTGTGCCCTAAAACAGGGAGTGGGGGTAATTAAACATCTGAGTCCTGGTAACTGGTGTTCTTTTTGAGAAATTAATATTATTCTGTGAGGTCCTGTCTTTCAGCTGTTAATGGCACTATGATGCAGTGATCGGTGGTAGAACTAAACATTACCTGGAGCAGTCACAGTTTTTGACCCTCTTACCTACATTAATTAGAATTTAGCTCTCCTACTCTTTCTCCTTTCAGCATTTTCACTATGCTCAAATTCAAAATGTCCTTATCAGGGTACAAATCAGTTTGTACTTTTTAAAAGATATACTTTGATTTTGAAACAATTGCAAACTTACAGAAAAGTTGAGAGAACTCCCATATATCTTTCACTCAGAGCCCCCATTTAAATTCTGCTGATTATCCCTATTAATAGCCTTGTTGCTTCTCGAGAAAGCTCTAATCTGGGATCTTGTGCTGCACAGTGGTCATGTCTCTATAGTCTCCTTCAACCTGGAGCAGACATCAGCCTTTCCTCAATTTTCACTTTTGTCACTTTTTTTTTTTTTTAAGATTTTATTTATTTATTCATGAGAGACAGAGAAGAGACACAGGCAGAGGGAGAAGCAGGCTCCATGCAGGGAGCCCAATGTGGGACTCGATCCCGTATCCCAGGATCATGCCCTGAGCCAAAGGCATATGCTCAACTGCTGAGCTACCCAGGCGTCCCTTTTGTCACATTTTTTAAGACTAAAAGGCAGTCCCTTTGTACAGAGTTCCTTAATTTGGGTTTATGCCTCTGGTCAGGATCAGAGTCCAAGTGACTTGTGAGTGTGGAATATGCATATCTCTTTCCACCTCCAAGGTCAGCATTATCATTTGGTACTTGAAATTGGGCCATGATGGTATTATTTATACCATGGAAATCAAGAAATACTACAAACAAGGACTTTTTACCTCTGGAGAGCTAGTTGTTTAACATTTAACTAATTCAGCATAATACTGAGTTAGTAGCATGATGTTTCTTCATGATTAAACCCAAGTTATGCATTTTTGGCAGGAATATAATAGAAGGGATATTTAGTTCTTCTCGTTGCATCCTATCAGGTGGCAAATGACATAAATTTGCACCCTTACTGATATTTACATTAATTGCTTGATTAATGTAATATCTGTCAGATTTCTCCATTATAAATTTATTTTTCTCTTTATAATCAACAAATGCCCTATGTGGAGACACATTAAGATTATAAAAACAATCCATTTCTTATCTCACCTTTACCTTCTAGTTTTAATATCCATTGATGATTAATTATTACCTGAATTGTTGCTATGATAGTTGCCAGATGGTGGTTTTTCTGTTATTCCTTTTACATTTGTTAGTTGACATTTTCCTTTAAGGATAAGCTTTCCCCTATTTATTTACTTATGGATTTCTATTTTATTCAGTTTGTTAATGTCATTATTCATTTCAATGATCAGATTGGCCTAAATTGGCAAATTTAGTGGGACCCCTTTGAGTAGTTTGTCTTCTCTGATATGTCTCTTTCCTTCTTTGGTCACTTTCTTCCTTTCTAGGGTAACAAAATGTATTACATTCAGCTTGTACTCCTCTGCCACAGCCCTGAAGTCAACCATTTCTTCTAGGAGGGTAGTATATAGAAAGCAAGATCTGAGTGCTAGAAATGCTTACAGATGCTGTGGTATTACTATCCCCAGTGGGTAGAGCTAGAAAGTGTGTGTGTGTGTGTGTGTGTGTGTGTGTTTATCTCTTTACATTTAGATTTATTTCTGTATTTAGATGTATTATAAGCCATGAATTTGCAATAATAGCTCCAGTTCAAATATAGTACCTCATAGTTCATTTTATCTTGTCTTTATATCTTCCTTCTCTATCACTGAAAAACCTGGTTCCCATTGTTCTCAATAAACTAATTTATTTAGTTAATCTCTAGATGTAGCCCCTTCCCAGCCCATTGAGCTATGGCCAGGCTGCCCCTCCCATGCCACTGCAACAGATCTTGTGCAAGAGTTGTTATTACCAGCCACTTCCAATCTGCCTCAATTTGAATTTTGAGCTACTTTGTAAACTCTGAGGGTGGTACATATATTTAGCATTTTCTTCATCCTTTCAACTTGGTTTGCAACTTATCTGAATTGTTTGTGAGAAACATCAGAAAGCTGCTATAGTTTAGTAACTTATTGTTCATGTCTCCTGAGAGTGTTCTGTGTCTGAGGAGATAGTGGGGAAAAGAAAAACCCAATGAAGATTGGAAGTAGGCAGAGATAAGAGAGGAAGGGAGATAGCTGAAAGGTATGTGCAGTGGGTACTACTAGTACCCCCTCCATAGCTTCAGTCTTTACCCTGTCCTGGTAAGCAAAGAGTACATTTCCCTTAGAAAAATCCCAGAAGCATCACTTATTAATGATTCAAAGCCCTTTTCACCAGGTCCTTATCATTTTGCCCTCTAGGGTTCTGGTTCACTCTGCAAGGTTTCAGCCACTTTTTCTACTTTGACTACCAGCCTCCAAGCACTGTTTTCAACTGCCTAGTAATCTTTCTAAGGGTGTTTCTAGGCCCTCAAGGTCCAGCATTTCTATCTTTCTTCCAAAATAAATTTCTTCTCTTTCACATCCTGTTTAATGGTTCTACCAACTCGCCAGTCTTCGTTCACATCATTCACCTCCTTTTCCTGTTTTTCCAGCCCAGTGTAATTTCCAGGACCCTTCATAGATACCTTTCCAGCACACGCCTTGTCTATCTTTTGTAGTTTCTCACATTTTTGGAATATCAGGAACTTTACTTCCCTAAGTCTTTTTCTAAGTCTACTAATAGCATAGTTTTCAAGGGTGAGGTGATGGGAATAATTAATAGCTGGTGTTTTTATCACTTTCTTCCTGAGACAGAGTAGGTCACAAGTTTTCTCTGTACCTTTTGTTTTCTGTTTTTGCCTTTTCTCTTCACTACATTAATCCATTTTCCTCCTTTCCTCTGCTACTCTTAAATGATTTTTGTTCTATGGCTCATTCCCTTGGTCTTGCCATGCCTCTCAGGGTCATATAGAAAGAAAAGGGTCAGAGGATTAGGCTGAGTCTTGCAATTCTGTGGAGATGTGTTCTGAATGATTAGAAAGCATAGGAGCTCTGTGAAGCATATAAGAAATGGAGTCTGTCTCCTTTAATAACCTTAAAGGAGAAGGTCAGGAAGGAGAGGGGCCTGTTTGTATAAAACAAAAGCTTTCTAGGCTTTGATGAGTGTATTAAGAAGAAATCCTATCAGGCAACTTCCCCAGGAGTGGGTAAGTTGGAGGTAGTGTGGAGAATATCATTAACCTCATGGTCAGAAGGTCAGTATTCTAGTGCTGGCTTTGCCTCTAACTGGTTGTGTGACCTTATATAAGTTCATTAGACCTCTTTGTATTTCTGATCCATTGTTTCCAAAATGAGCATTTAGAATAGGTGAGTTCTAAGGTCCTGCACAGTTCTAAAAGATTCCAGTAGGACTGAGTAACTATAGTGTTAAAGGCAATTCTTTTGTGCTTTTAAAAAAAAATTGTGGGATCCCTGGGTGGCGCAGCGGTTTGGCGCCTGCCTTTGGCCCAGGGCGCGATCCTGGAGACCCGGGATCGAGTCCCACGTCGGGCTCCCGGTGCATGGAGCCTGCTTCTCCCTCTGCCTGTGTCTCTGCCTTTCTCTCTCTATGTCTCTCATGAATAAATAAATAAAATATTTAAAAAAAATAAAAAAAAATAAAAAATAAAAAAAAATTGTTTTAAATTTAAATTCAGTTAATTAACATAAAATGTATTATTAGTTTCAGAGGTAATGGTCAGCAATTCATCAGTCTTTTTTTTTTTTGATTCATCAGTCTTATATAACACCCAGTGCTCATTATATCACATGCCCTCCTTAATGTCCATCACCTACTTACTCCATCTCCTCACCCTCCTTCATTGACCCTCAGTCATTTTCTATGATTAGTAGTCTCAGATGGTTTGTCTGCCTCTCTGATTTTGTCTTGTTTCATTTTTTTTCCTCTCTTCCCCTATGATCCTCTGTTTTGTTTCTTAAATTCTTTTGTGCATTTTTTAAAGATTTATTTATTTATTTGAGAGAGAGAGAGAATGAAAGCAGGAGTAGGGGGGAGGGCAGAGGGAGAGGTAAGCAGACTCCCCGCTGAGCAGGGCCGAATTCCAGCCCTTCCTTCCCCCACCCCCCCATCATGACCTGAGCCAAAGTCAGACACTTAACCAACTGAGAGCCACTCAGTTGCCCCTCTTTTGTGGATTTGTAAAAATTTTTGGTATTTTGACCTGTACTAATTTTTTTCTTGCAAAATGGATACTCTGTAGAAAATTCAAGGGGATTTAAGTAAAATTAAATGCAAGAAATTAATAAATTTCATGATAAACTTAATTTGCATTGAGCACATTTTAATTTTGTATAGGACTTACACTGTATTTTTACTAACCATTTCTTTTGGATAGCTATTCTTTCACCCACTGTAGTCTCTGAAGATTCCTCAAGCATTGGCCTATTAATCAAAATATTTTTTCTTTTTTTAAAGATTTTATTTATTCATTCATGAGAGACAGAGAGGGAGGGAGAGAGAGGCAGAGACACAGCCAGAGGGAGACACAGGCTCCACGCAGGGAGTCCAATATGGGACTCAATCCCCAAACTCCAGGATGTCGCCTCGGGCCGAAGGCAGGTGCTAAACCGCTGAGCCACCCAGGGATCCCCTCTTACTTTTCATGTTGTATTTTGTATATTGAAAAAATTAAATTCCTATCAGTGAAGAATGTCAGTTGTAGCCTTTTAGGTAATTAATGGCTACATGATAGTAATATTTTTTCAGAGTATTTCAATGGGTGAAAGAGGTTACTTCTTTATCTTCTTGGTTTTCTTCATTTCTACTTCTTCCATTATTTACAAACTTGTATTATAAGGTTTTCATTTTCTTCAAATATTTTATGTTACAAAAGGCTAAAATGAATTTATCAGAGTTATTTATGTATATATATTAATAGTATTTATTTGAGTAAATGAAAGTGCTAAAACCAAGTTAAAACACTAATTGCAAATTAATCTAATAATTACAGAAAGTCTTTTAAACAAAATTTTATTTTTTTTTCAAAATTTTAAAATACATTATTAACCATAATAAAATTGGCAAAATTTTTATTATAGATTTTACGTAAAGACCAAGTTGTTGACCAAGAATCATTTGATAAGTTAGGGTGTATACCTTAGAATTGCTATTTGTAAGACCTCCCAACCTATCTGGTAAGCTGAATTAGGACATTTATTTACAATTATTGATTTATTTTATATGATAGGTATTATATTTCTAAGTTACTTATTATAAAAATAAGGTAGCCATTAACATCCTGAGAAATAACTACCAGATTTAATTATTAACAGAACATAATATTCCATCAGTAACTCATCCAAAATAAGCTAGGTACACATAACATGCTTCTGCAACTTTTTCTTTTAGATCAAAGAAAGCAAAGAATTCAATTGATAAATCAACGGAGACTGACAATGGCTACGTATCCCTTGAAGGGAAAAAGACTGTTAAAAGCAGTGAAGAGGGAATCCAAAGCCATGAACCTCAGTGTGAAACTGTTCGACCAGAAGAGACAACCTGGCACACGGGAACACTGAGGAACATTCCCAGCAAAGTCAGTGTGATTTTTAAAATTGTTTGCTTGTATGATTTCACATCAGCTAATGGAAAGTGACTTAGATATCGGAATCACCTTTGAACTACACGTTTTCTCCAGAATTTATTCTCTGAGCTGTTACAAATCACACTGATAAAGCTGAAAATCAAAGTTACATGAATAAACTCGATTGCTGATATAACTTGGCACCCTCCGAATTCATGATTGATGGCTCCACATCTTTCAAAATGTTAAGGCACTTCATAGTTGATGTTTCTTAAGCCTTGTCTTCTCTTTCCTCATTTCTGTGTATGTGTGCATGCAAATTTGTTTTAAATGGAACATCTAGATTATCTTAAAACTGAACTAGAAATCTGGCTTTCCATTCATGTTCCCCATACAAGAATATTACCTTGTCTTTTCTACCTTCATTACCTTTGGTGTCAGCACATTTGTTTTGGTTTTAATTTGAAAAAAAATATTATTGAGGACATATTTAATAAGGATAATAATTATTTGTTTACTTTTCCAAAATAATAAAGAAATCCTGCATTTATTGTAACAAAGCCTTATGGGATAACCTCTATCTCATCATTTTGCTGTTTTTTGGGGGGGTTTTTTTTGGTTAGGTTTTTTTTTTTAAACTTATAGTAAAAAAAATATGGCCAAATTAAAAGATATTGCTTCTGTTACATCATGTGAACATAAACATTTTGTTGATTCTTCCATTTTGAGTGAAGTATGTGCTACTACTTGATAGTACATGCGTTTTCAGTACCAGTAGCTATACAGTCAATAGCATAGGGCTGCAGTGAAATAGAATCCCTTACTCTGATTTTAGATTTTTGAAGCATTTAGCTAATAATGTGAGCTTCACATCACTGTCATCACTCAAAAGGTAAGTTTTCAGTCATACAGTTTTCAAACACATTTTCAGCTACTTTTTTCCTACTATAGTTATGAGAGGAACATGAAAATATCAATAAAACCTAAGCTCTAGACTCTCTCAGTTTCAGAATATCCAAAATCTGGATGTACATAATGTCTGTCTGATATGTGCACACATGCAACTACTATTTACTTCCTCCTGCCTCATGTCATTATTAAATCAATAATGGTCTTATAATTGATGGCATTTTGGGTTTGTAGAAATAGTAAAATTAGTTCATCTCAGTTTTCTCAGCTTCTTTTAAATGGTCTCTGTTTTATTTTTATTCTCTTTTATATTCTTAATTTTCTAAGCTATTTCAAATGTTTTCATGAACAGAGGTGTTATAGGACAATATTTGACAAATGGCTGTTGAATTACTCTTAAAATTGAAATAACTGTATAATCACTAATTTAAGACATTTTTAAAGAAGTTTGGGTAATACTAATCAATCACTTTGAGGTTTTTGAAGATACTTGAAGGTGTATGTATAAATACATATAATTTAAAATTTTGCAGTTGTGAAGCTACAAATTCAGTCATAAATTACCGGTAATTCTCTTTGTGTACTCCCAACTTAGGATACTCAAAGGACAATAACAAATGTCTCTGATGAAGTCTCCAGTGAGGAAGGTCCTGAAACGGGATACCCATTACGCCGTCACATGGACAGGACTTCTGAGAGCATTCTTCGGAACAGAAAGTCACACCATTATAAGAAACATTACCCTAATGAGGTATAGACTTTGTCCTTACATATGTGTATATATACCTATTTTATGTGTTACTAATTTACAACTTCTTCCAACAATTGAATATAATCATTGAAATAAGTTTATTTCCCATCACTGTCAATTATCTTGTTATATGATCTGGATTAATGGAGTAGCAGTTTTAGATTTATGTATTGCACACATGATAGCTACACTTTTGTATTCCTTTTGTGCATTATCTCTGAAGACTCATACATTCAGTTTGTTGTTTACTTTTAAAGACAATCATCCTAGAGAGACACTCTATGAACTCCTGTGTGAGTCTTTTTCACAATTTGTAAGGTTTTGTAGCTTCTTGATGATAGCAGTTATCATTCTAAGTGACTTTCTTCATGTTACTATCACTAGTTATTAAGCTGCCCATACTATAAAATTCAATTCTTTTTTTCTCCTTTGATTCTTTCTTTTTTAATATTTGTTTTTCTCTAAACCCTTTTCCAACTTTCTCACATCACTTGAAGTTATCATATCCCTTACAACTACTTAAATAGAAAAAGAATTTCATTCAATTGTATTTTTAGTTTTTATTCTATGGACAGAACATTTCATTATCTCACTTCAAGGCAAATGTCACTTATGACACTTTTTGATGCACATTGCCTTCTCTTTTTAAACTATATTAGAATTTTTTTATTGATGATTTAGGGCTATACTTTTGAAAAATCAGGTATTATCCTGTGCAGGAGTGTGCATACCTTGATTATTCTAAGCTTAGAAGAGTTACTTGTTCTTCATACAATCTTCTCTGTGGTTATATCTCTATTTAATCTTAGTGGTGACTGGCTGTGTTTCTTCTTTCGGTAGCTGTCATAGACACCCCTAATGCCAGTGTGTCTGCTCTTTACCTGTTCACACAGATCATATGATATATTGTCCCCTGTTTCTTTTGAAGTTCAGTCTGGTGAACTTCAGTAGTATAGTCAAGTCAGTTGGTCTTGGAAGGGATTCCAGGTCATCTATAGAAGATCTTCACTTGCTCCAATAGAATAAATTATTGGGCTTTAGAAGTACTTTTCTCACCCCATAATATTTGTTCTTCTTGATTTGCAGCTATATTTTGAACTGTTGAGATTCTTGAAGAACAGAACAACATCCTAAGGATCTCAACTTTTAAATAAATATTAAATATAATTATTTTAATGAATAAAACTTCTGGATTTCAGGCTAAGTAATGCTGATAATTAGCTAGGAGGCATTGGTTGTTTTAAGTCTTTTTTTAATGATATAAAAGATTACCTCAAAATAAAACCTGGTCTTCAGATTCTTTATCTGTTAAGTAGGGAGCTTTAGAACTAGAAGATATTTTAAAAGCTGCATTGCAGTTCAAGAAAATCTGACTCTCAGGGATCCCTGGGTGGCGCAGGGGTTTAGCGCCTGCCTTTGGCCCAGGGTGCAATCCTGGAGACCCGGGATCGAGTCCCACATCGGGCTTCCGGTGCATGGAGCCTGCTTCTCTCTCTGCCTGGGTCTCTGCCTCTCTCTCTCTCTCTCTCTCTGTGTGTGACTATCATAAAAAAAAAAAAAGAAAGAAAATTCTGACTCTCAAATCAAGCCAACCTTACGAGGTATTTTAAGAAAGCAAAACAAAAATTCCTTTGTATGAATAAAATTGAGACAGGAAACAGTAGTGTTATAGTGTTGTTTTACATCTTTATGTATCTATTCTGTTCTTTTCAAATTACTAGTGATATTTTTCTTTAAGGGTGAGACACAAGGAACTCCTTTTGGAACGCACTTTGTGCATGGATAGATCTGGTGTTCTTCATTATAAAATGACTGGTTAGGGACACACCCATTTGTTATAAGCCTCCTTTATGTCAATATCTATAGATATACTTTTTTAGGGGTTTTTAGTTTTTTAGGAAGAATCATCCAATCTGCTGGTGGTATGAGAGTAGTAGATATTATTCTAGGCTGCCATGGCATTTGTCATCAAGGGGATTGGGAATGAAGTGGTAATCTTGTCATTTAGTGTGTAGACTTTCACTTAACCCCTCTTCCTCCCAACTCCACCCCTGCCCCAGTTTGTTTTTCTACTTTTTCTACTTTTCAGTTTTTTCAGTACTTTTTTCAGTACTTTTCAGTACTTTTTTCAGTACTTTTCTACTTTTTCTTCTTTTCAGTTACCTTTTTCTACTATCTGCGATATTTATCTGGTTGTCTTCTAGTCTCCTGTTTGGAAGATGGTAGTGGAGTTACTTGATTATTTAGAATAGGAGGTGTCCTGTGGAATTGATAACTTCCTTTAAGCATTTACCCTGTTTCCTACTCTTTCCTGCTTTGTTTAACTCTACAAGTGTCTTTCAATTTTTATTCCCTGTTGAAAATTAGCTTTTCATCTAATGAAAGTAACATTTGATGAGAAAGAAGCATAATGAAGAAACCATGGGCTTGGACTCAGAATATTTAAGTGATTTTGGAAAAATTATTTAACTTCTCTGAGTCTCAGTTTCTGCATCTGTACAGAGAGGAGACCAACCTCCTCAGATTGTTAGTACTAAATAAGATTATACACAATTGCCTGGTATAAAGCATTTATGTTATAAATTCTTATTCCCTTCAAATAAATAATTGATTATATGCTCAGAGTTTTAGCTGTCAAAAGATTTAAAATAAGCAGACTGGACCAAGTTAAATGAGCTATTAACTTGAGCTATTTTCTGTAATGCAAAATTTTCCAATTTTTAGCCTTTTTTCAGCATTTTTTATAGTTTTATGGTTTTATTAACACAAATATGACATGAACATAAGCTATCTATTCATTTTCTTCACTGTGTAGCCTGGCATTGGGATTGGTGACTGATTGCCAGCTGGGCTGCTTTTTCCACAATGGCTTTGTAGTTCTTGGAGGATACATTGTGAGCAATCTCTGCACAATAAGATTTGTTGCACATCAGCAGCACTTCAAGCTCCTTGAAGTTGTGGACTAGGAACTTCCAGAAGCCACTAGGCAGCCTGTGCTTTGTTTTCTTGTTGCTCCCATAACCAATGCTGGGCATCAATATCTGGCCCTTGAATCTTTGCATACCCTGTTGTCAGTGCCTCTGGGTTTCTGCCAGTTGCGCTTAATTTTGACATATAGGTCTGACTGGTGCCGGATGAACTTCTTGGTCCTCTTTTTAACGATCTTGGGCTTCACCAGAGGTCTGAGGGCAGCCATGATGCCCAGCAATAGATGGCTGCCACTTCCGCAGGCAGCACCAAGGAGAAGAAAGCCTTTTTTCAGCAATATTTTGTGAAATTCAAAGTGGCCATTAGTCACCTAAATGTTGCGGTAAAATTCTTTTTGACATACAAGTGGTCATAGGTCATAAGTTTTAGATTTTCCATTTATAAAATGGCCCACTTATTAATCAGAATTTGGCAAAATACATTTATAAACAAAGATATTTCTGAAATCACCCATTAGTTTCACTTAAATAATCATCAGGCCTTTAATCTTGTTACTCATTTCTGTACCAGATGAGCAAGTCTGCATCAGAAGTTGGTGATAGATAAAAGCTAGTTTTATCAAAAATTTTAGGTGAGCGATTACTGGTTACTTAATACTTTCTGTGCCTTACTATCTAATGAAAACAGTTATGATTAAAAATTGTGTATGCTTTGAGTATTCTGGTTGACGTTAGTAAATCAAACATTTTTGGGGTGCTTTTTATAAAACAGACTGATTTTTTACCTTTTTTCTTTCTGTATTTTCTTTTTATTTCTCTGCTCTCCTGCTCAACTCTTTCAAAACATTTTTACTTCTCCTTCCTTCAAACAAATAATTCTTTTCCCACAAATCCTTAAGACACTAAATATATATTCATGGGGCCCCATTCTAATATTAATTAATTAATTATCAAAAACCTGTCTCATTCATTCAGGATGTTTTATTACATATGGTAAGGGTAGCAAAAAAAATTGGTTTTTGTCTTCATCGACTTACAGTGTATTTGAGAGTTATGATTTACTTGAGAATACTAAGTACGTGAACATTTAATAACACAGACAATAGAGATGCTGAATAGCAAAGTAAAATTTATTGTCATGGAAGTAAATAATAATAACCTCACTTTAGGGACTAAGGGATCACTCTAAGTAGAAAGCTGCAAAACTAACATTTGTGGAGCTCCTGCTTTGTACCTGGTTTGTATTGAAAGCTACAGTGCTCATATAATTTTCAGTGTCTCTTTAAGATAGTTTTATTCCCCATTGCCAGAAGACTAAGCAAGGGTCAGAAACGAGGAAAACAGGTTAGAAAGGGACACAGATGGTGTTTTCCTGACACTTGGTTGTAGAGGAGAGTAGGATACAAGGTAAACACATAATTGGAGGCTGGAGTGACAAGGAACAAGCTGTGTTTAGGGGCTAGGGAGTAGCCCAGTGTCCCTGGGGGAGAAGCTGATGGTAGGGACAAGTGGAGAATAAAGTCCAAAAAGGAGCACATTTGAAGGCTGGTGAAGGAATTTGAACTTCATCCAGGAGAGCAGTGGGAAGTCACAGAAGGACTTTGGTCAGAGGAGTGGGAAAAAGCTCACTTTAGGAAGATAATCTGGAAAGTGGGGAAGGCCTTTCAGATTGGGGGCCAATTTGGAGGCTCTTTATAGCAAACAAGATATGGATGATAAAGTCTGAACTCTGATGATAGCACAAGAAGAAGAAAGGGATACATCTAAAACATTTTAAAGGTGAAATTGACGGTCTTAGTGACAGGATAATTAAAAACAAATCTGAGAATTTCAGCATACTTGGCTATAAAGATAGCTATTATCATTCTTTATTCAGTAAAAGTTATTTTGAATTATTACATCAAACTTTTACCCAAAAATATTTATTTTGCACAATAATAGCTGCAAGAAAAAAGGAAACTGATTAGAAATTATTTAACTTGTGCTTTTTAGTTTTTCACTTTTATGCCATAGATTATCTCAAAAACATGAGTTGGCAATTATCTTCCTGGGATAGATTATTAATTTTACATCAATTTATTGAACTTCTGTTTGAAAAACAAAAACAGTAGATACATGAGATCTTGTGTTGCTAAAAAAGACTACAGTAAGGAAATAACTCCATTAAACACATCAGTTAAAGGTGGTTAATATTCACTGACTATACAGTCCATACAAACTTAATTCTGAACTGTGTAGAAAAATTTAGGAGGAAATAGGCACAACCTTCGCATGCAAAATAACACTTGAAGCTGAGATGTGAAGTTAAATAAATTTTGAAATGAGGACATTTAGTTACTCCTTAAAAGCTTATTTTTAATGTTTTGCTCTCTATTTCACTGTCATTTGGCAGTGTATTTGTTGTTATAGCAAAAAAAAAAATAGCAGTATATGGTTCTGATAGAATCCTTTGAGTTGGAAAGGGTACATAAATTGCATTAATGTCAAAGAATATCTTGATTTCAGGATGCCCCTAAATCGGGTACTAGTTGCAGCTCTCGCTGTTCAAGTTCCAGACAGGATTCTGAAAGTACAAGGCCAGAATCTGAAACAGAAGATGTATTATGGGAAGACTTGTTACACTGTGCAGAATGCCGGTCATCTTGTACCAGTGAGACAGATATGGAAAATCCTCAAATTAATCCAAGTGTGAAAAAAGAATATAGAGACGACCCTTTTCATCAGGTTGGTTTACAGCATTGGGTTATTTGGGGCTCTCAGTCCAGCTTTTTTTAATGTATGTACAGATTTTATAGAGGTGGAAAAAAAGCTTACATTCAGTTAAAGTAATAGTCCTATGATTTGTTTCTTCATGTGAGCTGTAGTCTGGCTTCATTGGAACATAGAATTTCAGTATTTATATTATGGTTGTATCTCTCGGCTTGCAAACTTACATTCCTGAGAAGTTGTTGGTAAATGGAGTTTTATAAGTCAATTTGTGTTTTAGATGCGTTAGTCTTTTTTTCAGTCAACATACTTCATGGTTGGATCAGCACTTGTGGCCTTAACTCCACCGATAAAATTATGATTCATAAATCTCTATCTCATGAATATCAGATTTACATCTCCCAAGAGCTTTAGTAATGCTGTCCAACAAAAATATAATGAGAGTCACATATGTAATTTTAAGTTTTCTGGTAGCCTCATTTAAAATGTTTAAAATGTTGAAATTAATTTTAATATATTTTACTTAACCCAGTATACTCAAAATATTATCACTTCAACATATAACCAGTGTAAAAAATACTAATGAAATATTTTACTTTTTTTATACATCTTCAAAGTCTATTGTGAACTCTTACAGTACATCTCATGTGGACCAGCCACTTTTCAAGTGCTCACTAGCCACGTGTGAGTAGGTTACCATATTGGACAGCATACATCCAAACCATATCTTCTTTTGAATTGCCCCACCAGGTTCTCAAATTTAACCAAACACCCCATTTTCTCTTGTAAATCTGTGATGGCGCTCAAAGTCTTAGTGAGTGAGCTCTCCATCATTCCATTCACAGTCTGGAAACCCATGGTCATTTAAAATCCTCACTCTTCCTCTTCTTTCCCTCATGAAACTTTTCATCAAACTCTAATAATAAAACCAAGTAAACTCTTAAAAAATTATAGTTAGAAGGGAACTTACTTAATCTGCTAAAGGGTAGCTGCCAAAGAACCTTCTAAAAGCCTATCATATTTTAACAATGAAATTTTAGGAGTATTTCTATTAAATACAGAAACATGTCAGAGATACCCTTTATCACACTGCTTTTTCTGTCAAAATCCTACCAGTTGTGTTTGTCTGGTTGAACTTAGATTTAAAGTCTACATTAAAGAGCAAAATGTCAAGAATAACTAAAACAGTTTAAGAGAACAACAGGGAGACTTTCCCAACTGGATATAAAAATTTATTTTAAAAGTATAGGAAGGGAGAGAAAACTGAATGGGAAAAAATAAGAGAGGGAGACAAACCATATGAGACTCTTAACTCTGGGAAACAAACTGAGGGTTGCAGAAGGAGAGGTGGGTGGATGGATGGCGTAACTGGTGATGGCCATTGGGGAGGGCATGTGATGTGATGAGCACTGGGTGTTATATGCAGCTGATGAATTATTGAACACTACATCTGAAACTAATGATGTACAATACGTTGGCTGAATTTAAATTTTAAAAAAGTATAGTAATAAAGGTAGTATGGGATAGTTGTATGCTATGGACTGAATGAATGTTTGTGCCCACCCCCTCCCAGCCACCGGTTCATATGGTGAAACCAAATGCCCAAGGTGGTGGTATTTGGAGATGGGGCATTTTGGGGGGTAATTAGGTCATAAGGGTAGAGCTCTAGGAAGGATACCCCAGAGAGCTGCCTTGCCCTTTCCACTGTGTGAGGTTACAGCAAAAAGAGTTTAGTCTTTTTGACTATAAAAACCAGGAGGTGAACCAGGAAGTAGGATCTCATCAGACACCAAATCTGCCAGCATCTTGATCTTTGGACTTCCAGCCTCCAGAACTGTGAGGAATAGATATCTGTTTTTTTTTTTTTTAATTTATTTATTTACTCATGAGAGACACACAGAGAGAGAGAGAGAGGCAGAGACACAGGCAGAGGGAGAAGCAGGCTCCATGCCGGGAGCCTGATGTGGGACTTGATCCTGGGTCTCCAGGATCAGGCCCTGGGCTACAGGCGGCGCTAAACCACTGAGCCACCGGGGCTGCCCTATCTGTTGTTTCTAAGCCATCCAGTCCATGATATTTTGTTATAGCAGCCCAAGCAGACCAAGGCAGCATATAAAAAAATAGACCTATGGGACAGAATAGAATACCCTGAAGTAGTATGTGTTTATATGGATCCCTAATACATAAGTGGCATTACAACCAGTGGGGAAAGGATGGATGGACTCTTCTGTATATAGTTGTAGGTCAAATGATTATTCATACACAAAAATATATTCCAGGGCAGAGGGAGAGGGAAAAAGAGAATCCCAAGCAGGTTTCATGCTCAGCATGAATCCCCATATCAAGCACAGTCTCAACCCTGAAATCATGACCAGCTGAAACTGAGTCACCTGCTTAACTGACTGAGCCACCAGGCGCCCCAAGAGAAGAATTTTTTAAAGAAGATAAAAAAACCACAAGCAAATATCAAAAATGATAAATTTCAAATATCCTAAAAATTTAAAATTTGGGGCCACAAATTAAGCCATAAACATTGTTAAAAGATAGAGAAATAGAATTGACAAAATGTTTTGGTCCCCTTACCCTGAGATGTGAGCCACTTGAGTGTGTATATGTATACATAGGGAAAACCGGGAGGGAAGGATTGAATAGCTGTAAGAGAAGAAGTTGTTGAATGAGATTTCTTATGATTCTGGAGGGGAAGCATAATTAGGAAGTTTTGCCTTCAGTAGGAAGGAGAACACATCTTTTGCTGAAATAGAAGGAGAATGAGAAGTGCTTAGAGTAGATGATGAAGGTGCAAGAGGTCTATTAACGGTAAGAGAGATGATAGGACTGGGGGCTTGTAGATGGTTATGAAGGCTCAAAGTTATCACTTGTGGGAAATGGAGAGTATGTGTGCATGTATTTAGCGTCACACTGCCGCATTGTTGAGGGTCTAGCTGGAATCTGAAGCCAGGAATTTGTGGTTGCCCAATCCACACAGTTGTGTGATACTCTCTGGAGTTCAGTTGTGGTAATCAAGAATACCAAACACTCAAAAAGCATTCACTATCTGCCAGGCACTGTGCAAAATAATCCTGCTGCATTATGTCATGTAATTCTCACAACCTATGACAATGTGGTGCATTTTTAATGTATTTATATAATTATTTTATAGATGAGAAAAATTGGAGCTTGGAACTAAATAATGCACCAGAGTCACACAATGTAGGTGCTCAGTAAATAGTTGCTACTCAGGGGACAGGAGAGGCCAGGGAGTAATGGATATGGTAAGAATCCAGACTTCTTAGTTTGAAGAAGGAAATGAAACCAAGAAGGGACAGATGGATTGAAGGATAGGTGTGTTTAGAAGGGTTTTAGAATTGGAGATTTGAGACACCTGAAAAAAGGAGTTGTGGTTGAAGACTTAGTTCAGAAGTCGAGCAAGTCGAGCATTTCGGTGTGTTGACAAGGTTCAGGCTGTGGCCATGAGTAGCTGAAGGTCTACTGGAATTTAAGAAGTGAAGAAAACAATGAACAGCCCATGAGAATAGGGTGTTGGATGAGTCATCGGGATATTCATCTACGTCACTGAGCATAATAACTGGAATTGAAGTTTAGGAAAATGCCACAGAGCTAATTTCCCAGTGATTCCATAAAAAAAGCATAGAAGCAGGGGCCATGTGTTCTTTCCTCATGCTGACTCACACAGTGCTTAGTACATAGTAGGTGTTTAACAAAGATTGAGTGAAAGGAAATAAATTTTTTCAAAGCATGCCAAATTGTTTTTAATGCATGCTATACAGAATAAATTGGCCCTAAATATATCACACCACTCTGCTTTTTTTTTTTAGTAAGATTTTTAATGTTCCACTCTGCATATTATAGTACCATAGGCTTACATTGCTATTGCTTTTGGATTCAAGACATGATTTTACACACATTTATTATTCTCAGGCTTCTAAAAAATAAGTTTATATTTTCAGTTTTAATAGTATCCATGTAATGGAAATTAGCTCCCTTTAATGCAAAGCTACCAGTTTTTTTCTCTTATGACTAAAGTCTGTATTAGGTTTGGAGGGCCGTTTTTCTGCCCACCATAAAGACTGCAAAATCCCTCCTTGTGAAGAAACCGAGCATTTGTATCCATCCATTCTAGTCAGGATGTTCTAGTCAGGATGTTACCAAATTTGTAGTTTTATTTTATTTTATTTTCTTTGGCAATAATCACTGAAACATTTCTACAGCAGAAAATTGCTCTCCTCTAGTCATGGCTGAGTATATAATAAAGTATGAGGCCATGTTCAAGTGAGATTCATTTTTCAGTAGGTAAAACCAAATTTTCATGGGTACAGTTCCCACAGGTAGAAACCCCAGTGAAGCAGTTGTCATGGTGAATTTACTTGAAATAAAACGTACCACCATTTAAGTGTTAAGGTTTTCAGGCAATAGTTGAGATTTTTGAAATAGAATTATTTGCCCTGATGTTTTCCTTGAGCCTTTTTGAAAAAGTGTTTCCTGCAGTGCTGTTCTTGACACACTGTAGGCAGTGCATGTTTCCACAAGACTGTTGTTTCAGAATATATTTCACACACACAGATTCAGGGTGTATCTATGTTCACACACACAGATACAGGGTGGTTTGTTTGTTTTTCAGTTAACTCTTTAAATTCACCAGTTTCTGGTTGCTGTCTTTTCACCTGCCTTCTGGCTTTCTAGAAACAGAAAGATGATATCAGACACTAGTTAAAAGAACTGCAAAGGTAGCTGGGCAAAATGAATACTTTTGGAAGGAGGGTGAAGAGCTTCTTGAATTCTATTTCTGTCTCTAGGTAGACTTTCTTGATAAGCCTTGCTTCATGTAATTGGGAAGCCATTAATTTACTGTTAACAGACTTGAGAGTTTAAAAAGATTAGAAGCCTGTAAATCAGTGGTTGAAACCTCACCTCTCAGCCTTTACATTCTGCATTCAATTTCTCCCACTTGTTCTGTCTTTTCAGTTCTGTTCTGTTTCATAATTAACTAGATTTCCATGGAAAGTTTGATATGTATTTTGGCACAGATTACTTCTATCCTAGCTAGAACATTTTGTGGAATATTCATTTGTGGAATTAAGTGAATAGTTAATAACTAGTATCTTACAGTTTTTAAGGCTCTCCAGTAGTGAAATATATGCTTTGATGGTTAATGTATATTAAAATATTATATCTTTGGAAAAGATAAATTTTTAATGGAAACTTTTTCATAGTCAAATAAACTAAATGTAAAAGAGCCTTGCCAATAATATGGCTACTGGCATTATGGTTTGTCTATAATTATTCATCACTGTTTATTCTACTTATAGTAAATATGGTGTATCTAGCTTTACATAAAGAAAATTAATGTATGTCAGAATGCTAATAACTTCCCATTTCTGTTTTCTTACATACTATTAAAGTATTATATCTTTAATCAAAATGAATCAATGTAATTTTATTCTCCCTACAGGAAAAGATTATATTCCTTAAGTTTTCAAATACATATCTTTACCATATTTTAATCACATTTTTGTTCTTCCAAGGATGAATATAACTATAGTAGAATCTTCTGTTTATTGTTATAAGTTATTTTAATGAAATAAATTATAAAAATAAATTAGCAATACTTGTAACATAAACAGGTTCATCCATTTGGGGTCTCATCTTTTAATGTTAACTTCTCTTATGTCTGATAATGTAAAGATTAGTTTTGTATTCATTTTGTTGCTATTTTTAATCCCAACTATCGTGTTTTGAACTTTCATTTATTTTTTAAAAGGTTTTATTTTTAAATAATCTCTGCACCCAAATGTGTGGCTCAGACTCTCGACCCCAAGATCCAGAATTGCACACTCCACCAAAAGAGACAGCCAGGAGCTCCACAGTTTTGTTTTTTTAAATATAAACCTAAACAAACCAAACACCCCAAACTTAAGCATCTGATCCTGTGTATTAACACTCTCAATTGTTCTTTTCTCTTCCTTGAAAAACTGAGAGGTGCTTAATTCTTGGGAGAGTACTTATAGTTCCATATGCTTCTGTTTGCAATATTTACTCTAAGGGGGGAAAAAAGTTAAGTTAATCCTCTGGGGAATCTCTAGATTAAAATATCAGAAAAGTAACTCAATCAGATACTGAGGCTGAGGGTGTGAGGGAGAGTCTCTTTCAGGATGAGATTGTATCACCGTTTCATCTTTTAAAGAGGTTTAAGCCATACCTGTCATCTGCTTTTGTATTGAATGACCATAAGCTGGAGAGTCAGTAATAAGAACAAACTGGCATCCATTTGTCTTGGAACAGGAGTATATTAGTAGCTATGTAGACAAATTGACAACTAAGTGCTTTTGCTGATACATTTTAAAGGATTTTTGAACAATTAGTTTGCCTAATACCTGTTATAGGAAGTTCTTAACTTCTTTATGACTGTGTAATTTCATATGCCATCTGCTTAATGTATATGCTAATTAATATTAACAGAATTCTAGAGTCACTGATTTTGAGTATTTGTAAATACACATATACCCATATTCAGAGAAATATGTATATGTGTGTTCTATTTATAAAATATGATAAATGTATTCATCAATTTGTTTTTTAGTGTAGTTTATATATATACACACACATGTTTTATTTATGAGATGTGATAAATGTATTCACTGATTTCTGTTTCTTTTTTATAGAGTCATTTGCCCTGGCTGCATAGTTCCCACCCAGGATTAGAAAAAATCAGTGCTATAGTATGGGAAGGCAATGACTGTAAGAAAGCAGACATGTCTGTGCTTGAAATCAGTGGAATGATAATGAACAGAGTGAGTTTTTAAATTTTATTCTTTTAGTTCAAGAATAAGACATTGGTTATTTATGTATTAAATAATTACTAGGATGTTATATTTACAACTTAACCTTATTTCTTCAACTTTAAGAAGTTATGTATATTTGGCACTGTGATTTAAATGGTGATTTCTCACCAATCCACTGTCATCTTTTAATGTTTTCGTTCTTCTAACCAAGATTAGATGAAACAATGTAAAATTTCTTTCTTTTATGTTACTCTTTCTTTTGTTTTTTATGGATCAGACTGAGGAGGCGCTAGATACACAAGTGTTGCTGAAGGCTTATTTTTCTCCTGTATCATCCCTCCTGCTTCATTTATTTATTAGTACTCTCAAAATTCAAAGTAAAATATTTGTATGATACTTGCCCACTTAAATATATAGAAGTGATGCAGCTAGTGGGGTGAAAATCTTGAGCAGTGTGAGGAGGTGGAGTACAAATAGTAAGGGTTTTAATTTCAGTTTCTATTAAATTGTGTCTTTTATCAGATCATTACACTTTTTAAATTTTATCTGATTCTTCTGGACAGCTAGTCATAATTTAACTTGCCATTCTAAATTTCTTGTCTTTTGTTAGTTGTGTTAGAACTATTGTGCATACTTCATGGAGGACAGAAATTAAAAGTAACCGTGCTACAAATTGATCTCCTTCCTATTACATATGCAGAAGGAGTCCCTGGAGATTTGGATATAGTTGGTGCTCCATACCTTAACAACTGTGAACTAGCAGGTCATTTACAGAATGGATAATATGATGATAAAAAGTTAGCTGGTATTTAAGATCCCTCATACTCCTACCAGTCTTATTATTTTCCATTATTTAAAGTTCCAATTTCCTTTTTTATAATTCCTTTTTCCCCTCTTTCTCACTTAATTTTGTTCCCTCTCTAACATACTCTCTCTTCTAAAATGGTTTGAGAGTTTAAGGAGATACCCATTTGTATTTTGAACTCTTTGAAGGAAGACACAAGTTGCAAGTTTGTCAAATAAAATTCTTGATTTTTCTTTTTATGAACCAAATTTAAGTGGAAATGAGATCTCATTCTTTTTAATACTGAAGTATTTGTGAATATTTCTAACTTTTGAAATAATGACATACATAGAATTTATTTTTTCCAGATCTAGGTAAGACCAAGATGGTTCATTCTTTTGCATCTATTTAGTGAATTAAAAATCTGATAATGAGGGATGCCTGGGTGGCTTAGCGTTTGAGCATCTGCCTTTGACTCAGGTCGTGATCCCAGAGTCTTGGGATCAAGTCCCACATTGAGCTCCCTGCAGGAAGCTTGCTTCTCCCTCTACCTATGTCTCTGCCTCTCTCTCTGTGTCTCTCATAAATGAATAAATAAAATCTTTAAAAAAAATCTGATAACCTATTTTTAAAAACTTGAAGACCTGGGGATTCCTGGGGGCTCAGCAGTTTAGTACCTGCCTTCGGCTCAGGGCGTGATCCTAGAGTCCTGGGATCAAGTCCCGCATTGAGCTCCCTGCATGGAGCCTGCTTCTCCCTCTGCCTGTGTCTCTGCCTCTCTCTCTCTCTGTGTGTCTTTCATGAATAAATAAATAAAATCTTAAAAAAAAAAAGCTTGAAGACCTAATGACTTACAATTTGACTGTAATATACTTCAAACTTTGAATAAATTTATATTTCATAATTCATGTATTAAAACTCATTTTAACAAAATGATTTCATATTGCTATAAATGAGATAATGCTTAATAGAAATTCATTTTGCTGTAGATAAAATTTATGTACAATTTTTTTTCTTTCTCTATAAAGGTGAACAACCATATACCAGGAATAGGATACCAGATTTTTGGAAATGCAATCTCTCTAATCCTGGGTTTAACTCCATTTGTTTTCCGACTCTCCCAAGCTACAGACTTGGAACAACTCACAGCACATTCTGCTTCAGAACTTTATGTGATTGCATTTGGTTCTAATGAAGATGTCATAGTTCTTTCTATGGTTATAATAAGTTTTGTGGTTCGTGTGTCTCTAGTGTGGATTTTCTTTTTTTTGCTCTGTGTAGCAGAAAGAACTTATAAACAGGTGGGTATAGTACAGAATTCAGAATAGAGAATACTTTATACTTTTCATAATATTTAAAGAATTTCTGAAGTATTTTAGTATTTCATTAAATCATTTTGATCTGCTAATTATTTTCCTGTTTTGTTTTTGTAGTACTTAACCAAAGAAAATCATAACGAGCCATATTTTGTCAATTTTTGTTTTTCTGTGGTAATCTGCTTGAAAGTTAATCCTTATCCTAATCTTTTTTAGCGATTACTTTTTGCAAAACTCTTTGGACATTTAACATCAGCAAGGAGAGCTCGAAAATCTGAAGTTCCTCATTTCCGTTTGAAGAAAGTACAGAATATAAAAATGTGGCTCTCTCTCCGGTCCTATCTTAAGGTAGAATGCTGGTGATAAAAATACTGTTAACATGCTAACTTCCTCTGAGAGTTTCAGTCTTTTTTTTTTTTTTTTTGAGTTTCAGTCTTTTTATCAATATGTATGTATGTCTAAATGTATAGTTACCTGTGTACTAACATGGTACAATGTGGCCATACTTAGTATTCTTTTTAATCCATATGCAGAAATCCGAAATAAATGTTTAACTTGTTCTTTAGAGTAAAACACCAGAGGTCTGAACGGCTTAAATACATTTTAGGTAGATTTTTCCAAGATCAGATGGTTCTAAATGTATCTTTTTTTAAAAATTTTTTTTTAATGGAAGCATAGTTGACATACAATATTACGTTAGTTTCAGGTGTACAATGTAGTGATTCACTTTTTCTGTAGGTTATGCTATTCTTACCACCAAGTATAGTAGCTACCACCTGTCACCGTACAGCATTAACACAGTTACCATAGACTATGTGCCCTAACCTGTGCCATTTATTCCTGGGACTTATTCTTTCTGTGATTGGAAGCCTGTACCTCCCACTACCCTTCACCCATTTTGACCATCCCTATCCCCCTTACCTCTGGCAACCATCAGTCTGTTCTTTGTATTTATAGGTCTGATTCTGGTTGTTTGTTTATCTGTATGATTTGTTTTTTTTAGGTTTGACACTTATCTTTTCTTCATAAATCTCACCACATTTACTCATTAGAAAGCTTAAAGATTTTATTTCTATCTAGAATGGTTATCAGAAACCAGCAGAGGGAGCCCACTGCTTAAAAAAGAATTAAAAAAAAACTAATCAGTGAGTTTAGCCTCACTGAAGTGGTCTATTACTGTTCGCTTGCAATTCTAAGCCATTCTTTTCATGCTGTTCTTTTCCTTTAATCTTTTTAAATAACTTTCCTAATTATAGAAGTAAGATATAAAAATTAGGAGGGAAATGGGAAACATCTGAATTAGGTTTAGGAAAGCACTTCTTTTGAGACACAGTGATTTTCATTATGCATGACGTAATCAGGTCTTAAATAAATTTGACCCAAAGACCAGAAACCCTCTAATAAACCTAGATCTTTATTTTTTTTTTTGAAGTAACAATGAAAGAAGTAAAAAAAACTGCACTGTCTACCCTTCTGTTTAAAAAATGCATTATTCTTTTCATTGATATGACTTGTTAGACTCCATTGGGAAATGCTAAAAATTGGCTTGGATTATTTTGCTCAGTGTGACTTTCCTGTCGTATGGAGGGATGGATATGATCTTTGTTATGTGGCTTAGTAAGAAGCCACCTGTAATTCCTCATTATCAACTCTAACTTGGTGTTACATTCTTTTGTACATTGTTTTATTTAATGTTAACCATGTAATATCCACTACTGATAACATGAAAGTCCTTACCTTTAGGAGCTTACATTTCAGCGAGGGAAACATGTAGCCCTAGACCTAGGAATTATCTTTGATATTTACTTCCCTCCCTTGCATTTCCAATATCCAACTTATCACCATTTCCCACCCCTTCTACTTCCAAAATATATCTTGGGTCCATTTACTTTTCTTTGTTTCCATATCCGCCACCCTAATTAAAACTGTCAGTCATCTGCTTTTTATAGCTGTAGTTGCCTGTTACCAGCCTTTCTGCATTCAGCCTCCCTCCTTCCAATACATTCCTCAGTCTGCCACCAGTGATCTTTTCAAAATGTAGTTTCATCTTATAATTCTTAAAACTTTTTGGAGGTTCTCCATTGCTCTTAGGCTAAAGAACAAAATCTGAACGAGGCCTGTAATTCCCTTCATGACCTAGCTCTTGAGGAAAGCCTCTCTCTGTTTCGTTTTGAAGCACTTTGCTCTCCATTCCAGCCACACTAGACCACTTCAGTTCTTTGAATGCGATAGTATTTTTCCTGTTTTGTGCTCTCACTTGCCCTTCCTTCTGCCAGGAATGCTGCCATGTGCCATCATACCCTGACATCTTATTTTGGCATGAATAACACTTTATTAGGGAGATCTTCCTAACTCATAATTGAGACTTAGGAGTGCGGGCCTGGAAAGGTCTCCCTAAGGAAGTCATGTTTACAACAAATTCCCTACCAGTTTTCTCAAAGCATCCTTTACCTTTCCTTTAATAGCGCTCATTACAACCAATCACATATAGCTGTGGTTATAAGCTTGCTGTGCGGCTCCCTGCTAGCTCCTTTGAAGGTAGGGCCATGTCTATTTCACTCTCTGCTCTATTTCCAGTACCTAACACAGCACCTCGTCCTGAACAGGTGCTCAAGAAACATTTGTTGAATAAATGATGACTGTTTGAAATTAAATGAAAATTGTGGAAGTTACGCCATGAATTCTGTGCTATATATTCCTCATTTCCACTGAATTGCCAATCCTCAGGAAATAGTAACACTTTGTAATTAAATTCATCTGACAAATTAGGTATATTTTCAACATTGTAAGCTTTGATCAACCTGCAGGGATGGATCAACACTTTAATTGAAAGCATGGAATTAGCTGCTAATTAGTAAATATATTTAAAAATGTTTTCCCTTTTTTTCCCCAGCGTCGAGGTCCTCAGCGATCAGTTGATGTAATAGTTTCATCTGCTTTCTTGTTGACTATATCAGTTGTGTTTATCTGTTGTGCCCAGGTGAGTTGACTTGTTCCAATGTGTAGAAATTAGATAATCACATTTATAATTATTTAACTCCAGAAGGCTTTCTAATAAACAACCAAAGTACCTATACACCTAGTAATACAAGTTTTAAAATGGGCTTTTTTCCAGTTTTTTTTTCATAGAATAAATATGTGTCTAATTCAACTCTATGTCATGAACAGTGGTTAGCGTTCTCAGATGTCTGTTGATTGACTGTATAGGAATTAGTTTTTATCTGCCATTCACTTGGTTATCTTTATTTCCCAAAACAAACATGAGTGACTAGAATTATGGGATTGTTTCAGACCATTTTTTATGAATCTCTGATTTATTCACATTTAGCACTAATTCTTTCATTTTATATCTGAATCGTCACTGTGACTTAACTGCCTCAGGCTCTAAAAAGGAACTCATTGTCCAAGATTAGTCAGGAAGCACAAAATATCTCAGGATATTCTAGGTTATAAAATTAAACTTCCATTTTAATATGACATACTAGATTACCTGAAGATTCTTCTGCTTTAAAGCACTGTACAATGCTGGAGGGGAGGAGGGAGGAAAAAAAACCTCAGCTTTTTAATATACATATATAAGCTTTTTTATATACATATTACATACATATCTGAGTTTATAAGACAGTAAGGGGCCAAAACTAAAGATACAATTTAAAAACAGAGCAATTAAGTGTATGTGTTAATGCTTGGAGCAGCCCTTGGATAAGATGAGGTTACATGGTCAATCTTAGTATCCTAGAGACTTGAGATTCTGTGCCAAGAGGACAGAAAATGAGGCCTCAGTCTACATACCTCCTAATACATGCCGCCCCTTGAACAACTACAGTCCCAGTGAGAAGGTAGAGTAAGAAATACCGCCTACTCACCGGCACAGGAGGACAATAAGAAAGCCCATCTGACTCTGCCTGGACTCGGACAAGAATAGGAGGGAATATGTCTCTCTTCTAAGAATATATAACTGTAGGTCTGCCCTTATTGTAGTTTCCGGGTTTAAAATGTACATTACAGATCTTGTTCTATAACTTCTGTATCAAGAAGTTAATAAGAAAAGTGGTCCTAGGTTCCTGGATACCTGGGTATTTGGCAGAAGCAAAACGAAGATTGTTCTTGGGGGGATATGACCTCAACCTAGGCCTCCTAGGATTTCCACAGATGAAGCCCCTTCAGGTTTCAAAAGACTGCAAAGAGACAGTCCACCATGAGTGAGTCAGTCGACCAACAGCAGGATTAGATCTCTGGCTATGTCAGATAATAGACTGATCAGATAGGAACTATAAGATAAAGACATAGGTAACACTAGGAAAAAAGGACAGACAAATTTGAAAAAGAACTGGAGGGACTTCAGAGAAAAGAAAAATACAGTTATTAACATTTAAAACACACTAAACAATAAATAGATTGAAGACAGCTGAAAATCGTGAATGAGAGATGGAAGAGGGGGCAGCCCCGGTGGCGCAGCGGTTTAGCGCCGCCTGCAGCCCTGGGTGTGATCCTGGAGACCTGGGATCGAGTCCCATGTCAGGCTCCCTGCATGGAGCCTGCTTCTCCCTCTGCCTGTGTCTCTGCGCCTCTCTCTCTCTGTGTGTCTGAATGAATGAATGAATGAATGAATGAATGAATGAATGAATGAATGAAATCTTTAAAAAGAAAGAGATGGAAGATCCATAATATAGAATGGAGATAAAGAGATGGAAATATGAAAAGGAGATTGAGACATATATACGGGAAATCCAACAAATACTCAGTAAGAATTCCAGATGGGAAGGAGAAGGAGGGCAGTACTTGGAGAGATAGTGGCTAAGAGTTTTTCTGTATTGATGAAAAACATTAATTTCAGATTTAGAAAGCACAACAAGGAGGAGAAGAAGCAATAAAAGTAAATCCACACTTAGACATGATTTGGAGAAACTGCAGAACACCAAAAACAAAGAAAAATCGTAAAAGCATCCAAGAGGAAAAGACTGATTTCTGTACTCAGAATTCCTTATTGCATCTCTGCCTTTTCTTCTGGGTATAATTTCCATGTTCCTGAAGTACATCCTGTAGTAGGTCTGACTCCTATGAATATAAAGCCTTTCTATGCCTATCTACAAAAGCCACACAGAACATAATAACTCAAAGGTTTTGATTGTAGGATAGAAAAAGATACCTTAGGCAAATACTAGCCAAAAGGAAGCCAGTGAGTTCACATTAATATCAGATGAAATAGACTGTAGTCTAAGTACAATGGGGGATAAAGGGAAGCTTGACAAAAAAGACGATATTCATCAGGAAGACCTAATAATTCCCTTGTAATATAATGTCAAATGTATGTATAGATAGCCAAAATCAATAACACTAAGATGAGAAATTGTAGGAAAAAACCTCATTGGGAGGTCTCAACACATTTTTTTCAGAATATAATGAAGATATATATGTAAACAAGAATATTAAAATTTTGTTCTAGAATCCAAGAACACATTTTCTTTTGAGGCATAAGGACAGTTTATAAAACTTTCCTGTGTACTTGGACATAAAGTAATTCTCAGCTGAAACTATACAGACCCTTTGATCCAACTAATGCAGTTACAGTAGAAAACAGTGACAGCTACACAAAAACTTATGTGTTTAGAAATTTTAAAACATGCAAATAACAAAGATTTAAAAAGAAATGGTGCATTAATAAGCTACTGGCACAGTTGAGAAGGTTTTTTTTTTTTTTTAAGATTTTATTTATTTATTCATGAGAGAGACAGAGAGGCAGAGACACAGGCAGAGGGAGAAACAGGCTCCATGCAGGGAGCCCAATGTGGGACTCGATCCCCGGTCTCCAGGATCACGCCCTGGGCCAAAGGCAGCGCTAAACCACTGAGCCACCCATGCTGCCCAGTTGAGAAGTTTTTTAAAGAATGCTAACAATATATGTTACTTTATATCATTAAAGTTGAAACCATAGGTGTGAACAATTTTGTACAAGTGCATAATTTATTAAAACTGACTCAAAAAGTAATTGAAAACCTGAGGAGACCTGTAACCTGTAACCTGTACCCTGTAATACGGTATTGATTCAATAGTTTAAAATTTGCCACTGGCAAAAATCCTGTAGACCCATATGGCTTTAGAGTTGAATTTTGCCAATTATTCAAGTGAACAGCTAATTCTAATCCTACACGAAACATCTAGAGAATAGGGGGGAGAAAAGGGGAATATTCCTTAACTTATTTTAGGTGACTAACAGTATCTTGGTATCAATTGCCAGAGAGAGAGTGTGAGAACAGGAAATAGGAACTAATTTTTCTTGTTAACTTCATAGTAGCAGCAAGATGAAGCCAGCAACTTAGTAACAATAAATATGCCATAACCAATATAGTTTATCCCTGGACTGCAAAGATTTATAATTTAGAAAATCCCTGAATCTGGTTTGAGCTCTTTCAGGATCAACAGCTTGCAGAAACCAAATTGGTGAATTTCGGTGGAGATTCCTAATTCTGAAAAGTACTGTTCCTAATCTGATAAAGTGTATGTTTCAAAAATTAGAGCAAGCATTGTACATACGATATTTATTACCTTAGGGGTATTTAAATTAGTAATACGACAGTTACCCTCTCTACCACTCTAGTCACGGGTTTTGATTATATTATACATTTTATGTGTTTGAAATAGTCCCTATTAATAAATGTGGAGTGTTTTTAAAATGTGCTACTGCATTCATGATCAGTTTGTATGAAATAAAGTGTAACTTCCTTTAAAAAAGAAATTGCTTTAATCACATTGCTGCTTCCTCTTGCCTTTTTCATACACACTTTAGTTGCTTCATGTTCATGAGATCTTCCTTGATTGTCACTACAATTGGGAACTAGTGATCTGGTGCATCTCGTTAACGCTTTTTCTGCTAAGATTTGTTACCCTTGGGTCAGAAACAAGTAAAAAGTATAGCAATACCTCAATATTACTTACTGAACAGGTGAGAATGCATGTTTATTCTGTTATAAATTGATGCCTTTAATCTACATATTAAACTAAAAATCTTTTCATTTACGTCAAATTTTTTTAGGAACCTGTTATGTCTGCATTTTCTGTTACAAAGCAGGACTTGCAGATTGCAGTGTTCCTGCCTTGATGCAGGTTTCAAATCTAATCTGTTTTTCTGTGTCACTTTTATTTGACAAGAAGGAAGTACTGTTTCTAGAAATGATGAATTTTAAACCATTAGCAGGATACGTTTTCTTTGCAGTGTAGTAGGACTGTATTTGAATAAGTATGAATTTTTATTCTTTAGGAAGGTAGAGCATAATAATTTTGATGATTAACTTTATTTTGTATGAATTTGTTTAGTGTTTTCCTTCCTTGTCATAGAAATTATTCAAAGAAACTTACAACCAGTGAAAACTTTTTGAGTAACACAGGAGCTCAATTAAAGGGAAGAGGGAGAGTGGCAAACAAACCAATTGATTTACTTTAGATCTTACTTTAGATTGCTTTGACTCTGGGACAAAAGTGTTTCACCTATTAAGTAGTGACATCAGTTTGCCTTTCTTTTGCCAGCTTTTGTTAATATTTAAGAAGTTTAAATAAGTTCTTGTTTTATTATAAAATAACATGTTTATTGTAGGAAATTTGTAATATGTAGTAAGTATGAAGGAGAATATTAATGTCATTTGTAATCTCAGTAACCAAAGAACCACCATTAATATTTCAGTTCCTTTTAAAAATGAGTATTTATTGTAATTTTAAGTATTTTTAACTATTCATTCCTTTTTTTTATAAAAAGATAAACCTCTACTTGAAAATGGAGAAGAAACCTAACAAAAAAGAGGAACTGACACTAGTGAATAATGTCTTAAAGCTGGCTACTAAACTGCTAAAGGTAAAAATAAAATTGAAAATGGATATAATGTAGGATATGCTATTCTGACATTATATCGGAGTCTTTTATTTGCAGCTCCAACCTTGTGTGTGGTTTTTATGATTTATCCAGATTGTTTCCAAATTACATTTGAACACACTTATGCTGTGTACATTTTACTTTTACTGTAAAACTAACCAAAGTAATCAAATCATTTCATTTTAAAATTTTAATAACTTCTGAACATTTAAGACTTTAATAATGTTTAAAGTATTGTTAAAGGTTGGCATCTGTGGAAATTTTGTCTCCTAGAATTTAAAATAGACTTCAAAAAGGGGGATTTGATGTTAATTTGGAAATTTTCTCATTTTGTATTTCTCAGAGCAGTCTTCTGCTTGGGCTGAGTCAGCTTAAAAAGTAGTAATACATAATAATTATAATAATTATAATAAATATATATCACCAGTAAACATTTAAATTTTCAGATCACTTTTGTAACAATCAATATAATTTCAAAATATTTGATTTCATAATAACTCCTTGATAAATTGGATAAAATTTGATAAATAATAAATTTGATAAATAATAACTCCCTGATAAATTTGATAAAATATTTTAATACTGCTTTGCAGTGTGCATAATACTTTCCTAAAAGGGAAATATCTTTTAAAATCTCAATTTCTTTACCAAATTGAATGTAATTCTTAGAGTTGTTCATCAGTGTTCATAAGTGTTCAGAAAATTGTACAAAATTAGTTGTGTCCTAACATTACAATTATGTCTTCAGTCAGTTAAAAAGTCTTAATTGGGTATACTGCCTCACAGTATACCTTAGGCATTGACAAGGTTCTGAAGAGGTGGGTGGGCTTTCTAGTGCATATGTGTGCAGTGTCTTCAGAGTGTAAGCACTGTGATAGACAGGATGAGACTTAGGAACAGCTTCAGTCCCAGAGTAGAGAGAAATAGGAGATAACTAAAATACAAAGCACAACAATGTGATTCTTTTTGATCATACACAGTTGTACAGTCTCTACTCAGAATCCTGGGACTTAATATAGATTGTTTGCTGTCTCTCACTCTTCACAGCCCAGAAATTCTGAGACCTATTGATTCATCCTCTCAAATAGCTTCTAGTACATCCCTGCTTCCCTGTCAGTACTGCCCTAAGTCTGACCCTCATTGTCTCTCACTTGAGCTTCACTCCTTTGAACCCTCAGTGCCTAACTGCTTCTAGTCTCACAGCTCTCCAGCCTGTCTTCCACATTGCTTCCACTCTGTGTGATCCTTCTCATCTGCACATTTGATACACTTCTCCCTGAATTAAATTCCATTGGTGCCAGTTTGTCAGTACAATCTGCATAAAGAATGACCCTTACCTAAGTAGCAGGTTTTAGAAATTTTTGAAGGACTTCTTTCCTTGCATTTGGGCTCTAAAATGTTGAGCAACCTGTAGCAATTCAGAGGTGCTGTGTTCTCATGTGTCTAATGGAGTATCTGTTATCTCCTCCTACTAAGTTTTAGGGGCACCTTTCTCTAGGGCCCATACCTTTCAAATATTCCTCTTCTATGGGAGGCTCATAGTTGAATTATTTATTTGCATGTCTATTAGATTGTAGGGGTCCTTCAGCACAGGAACTGAATCCTAATTTTCCAGAGCCTAATACAGGGCTTGCCATATAACTTTAAATCTGAGAATCAGTAAATCACAGAATATTAAATCTTTGAATCAATTTGTAATATTTGAGAAGTAATTGTCTCAAAGTTTTATGTATGTTTTAATAATTAAATGCAGAAAATTTCTCTAATTTTTTCCAAAAAGATACTGTTCTCTTACATTTTGTGTTCTTATACTAGAAAATGTTTTCAAACTTCTCGGTAGCTACTAGACCAATATTTTACTAGTGATTCATTTAAGACAGAAATTGGAGTTAAAATTTTAGGTTATAGAGTTTAGTGCTAATCACTTCTGAAAAAAAAAAAAAAGAAAACCTAAAAATATATTCACTTCTTACAAGTTTAATCAAGTTTATCCTTTCTAAAAATATCCATAATCTGTAACTGCTTTTTGAAAGTGTTTTTGAAAATTCTTATTGTATGTTGCCCTGAATTAGTTTAACTGATAATCCTTAATGAACTTCTGGGCTCATGATTTTTTTTTTCTTCTGCTAGGAATTGGACAGTCCCTTTAGATTATACGGGCTTACAATGAATCCACTGCTTTATAACATCACCCAGGTTGTCATCCTGTCAGCTGTTTCAGGTGTTATCAGTGACTTGCTTGGATTTAATTTAAAGGTAAGAGATTCCAGGTATTTTTTATTTCTTAGTGCCCTGTTACATTTTGTGACATTTATTTTACCTTATCACTCTTTTGAGATCTCATATGCACAGTGATGAAGTCATTTTGATAATATTGTACTGAAAGAATTCTTGGTTTACAGTGCTGATGGAACTCCTAATTTAGAAGCGTATTCATCAAAATAGGACTCTTTTATAGAATAATTAAAGGTATTTATTTTTACTCAGATAATCTGAATCTAATTGAGGTGATACAAAAGAAAAAAAGAGTCCTATTTCTTTTTTTAACCAAAAGTTATGTCATTTACTAGATAGCAATGCATACATCCTCCAACATATGCACAGCTCTTGGTGAATAAAGTGTAGACTCTTCATATTAAACAAGTGTGTGTGTGTGTGTGTGTGTGTGTGTGTGTGTGTGTGTGTGTACTGCTACTTCTCAGTAAAAGAAAGCAGGGGAAATCTGATTCTCACTTTTTTAATTTCAAGGTGAATTCTTCTTGAAGAAAAAATGATAAAAGTTTAAAATAATAGAACCTATACATGTTTATGAATGAAATTTAAATAAAAGCATTATGTGATGTAATTTAATAAGTCGCAGTATTAAAACTGACTCTAATGGTTACTCCTTCTGTTTTCTTTTCATTAGCTGTGGAAGATTAAATCATGACAATTCAGAGAAAAGAAGATGTAGCCTCTTTTCCAGAATAAGAGTACCAACTAAGCTGCCTGAAAGCAGTCACTGACTCTTTGCTTCAGGAGTCTCAGCTGGGAAATTGAAGTGTTTACATCAGACTGTCTTGTGCAATTCTTATATTTATTTTACTTGTTCACTGTTTTTTACATTTATTTTAGTCTTTCTTTATATTTTATTTTTAGCATCGATGTACTTTAGTTGTTGCAAGGGTGATAAAACTGATATCCAGATACTTGAGATCCTGGTAATTGTTCATAAATAATTGACAAAATAACAAATTATGAGAATAGAAGCCATTGCTAAGCACTGTTTCTCCATCAATGCCGTGAACTTGCCTTACTTGAGGAAAACTTCTTTGACTTTGGAATATTGCATTGGACTCTGCTAAACACAGAAAGTATCTTCTTTGGTAAATCAAGATCCAGTCAGGGTTTCTCTTGAATTATTTTGGAGCAGTGCCAGGATCTACACTGATTAAGCTGCAGTTACACACCCTTCAGTATTAATATATATGGTATTACATAACAGGTCAACAAGTGCTCTTTGATGATAAAACTCTTAATAGAGCAATAATTGTAAATGGTTACCATACTGTAAGATATTTTGATAAAAATTAACTAGTAATAATTGTATTTATTTGAAACACTGGGCTGTTTGCACAGCTCCAACTGTGCATGCTCAAAATGTGCACTTTTTAAAATTGTTACTTTTAATGCGTATCTTTATATGGGATATGTTATAGTGTACTAGGGCATGATATGGTATCCTTTTGAGTGAGGTATACACTCATCTCACAAGTGAAGTGCCTATTGATATTACTAAAGTACGTTATGTTTACTCAAGTAAAATAATTTTTCCCCATGGTACACTATAGTGTATACACACTCAAATGAACAACTTAAGAATAAGGTTAAGAACCAATAAAATATTCCTCTGATGGCTAGTTATAAAACTATATCCAGATTTTCAGAAAAGAGCTTCAGTAAATTCTATCCTCTAAACTTAACCTGGTGCACCCCCCTTGACCCTCAATTTCATAAGGGCTATTTTAGATGCTTTTAACCTGGAAAGTTACCTACTCCCCCATGCTCCCCCCGCCCCACACACACACACAATTTGCCAAGTGTCCAAATGAGAACTTATCATGTTGGCATGTTAGGTAAGTAGGGCAAATATTATGATATCTTACATTGGGCCTTGATTTTAAGTTGTTATATTTGTACAATCAAGAATATATTAGGAATTACATGAAACATGAAATGTTTTTGCAGTTTTTTTTAAACTGGGTATCTAGTTTCTAAAACAAAGAATTTATTTGAAACAGTATAGAATTTTCTTGGTGCAAGGTGTATCATGTTGAATATCCTCACGTTTTCTACCATGTTCTAGGGAATTTAATTGTAAATGATTTATTTGATTGGTGCAGTTTTAATCCCCAAGTCATAATCTTAAAATCAGGAATGTGTAGAGAATAGAGCCATGTCATAATATCACTTTGCTCTTACCATTCCTTTTGATCAGCCTCAATTCAGCCTCATTGTTTGGTATATTTTCTTTATGTAGAAAACAACAAAAGCAACTTGTTTTATTTGCCTATGTTCTCATATGTTTAATAATGACCAAAGTGCATTCTGAGGTTTTTCAAGGAATGTATTACTGGAGCTTTAAGAACATACTTATTTTCTCATGTGAAAAATTAGGCTTTGTTTGATATGTTTCTTCTTCCTCTATTGTCTAATGTTGAGGTTGTTTTTAGGAATTATATTTTATAAACTTTTTCAGAATAAGGTACATACCTATACAGAACTTAACATTTTGCACAGAATATATCAAATATATTTTGAGAAAAAAAAGTACAGCATGAGTTCTGTTAGGAATAAAAGATAAAACTATTGTATCTCACACAAAAAGAAACTTATTTCAGAATGGAAATATTTTTGAGAAAGGTAGTTGAGTATACTGATTTAGGAAAATGCTTGTTTTGGATTGAAGTTCATTTTAACTTAGAGTTGGGAGTTGATTTGTTAAGTACAGTATACCTCTCAACAACCTATAAATAATATGAATTATGTCACTGATATGGGCAGCAGTAGAATACCAAAAGGAAAAAGTTGTCATTTTAAGCAATTTCATAACATTAATGGAAATGTTTTCAAAGCAGAAAAATTGACATTTGCTGCCTTTAAGAATACCATGAATGTAAGAAATTGAAAGAAATTGTAACATATCACATAATATAGAAAAGGCAGTTCAAAGATAGAATTGTGGCAGATGTTGTGTGTTAACTGTTGTTTCTTTGCCACATGTGTTGTATTTGAAAGTTTGAACAGCAAGTTTAAAATAAAATATTCTATGCTGACAGTGTTAAACTGGAGGTGTTTTCTGTTTGGTTGGTTTTTGTTTTTTCATTTTCAATCCATATACATTTCTATGATAATTTTTTATTTACTATAGCATGAACTTTAGTTATGGGGGGGAATTTGGGGGGAATAGAAATAAGTATTTTTAAACTCCTTGATATTTAAGATTTGTTGTGATTCTTAACATGAAAGAATAATAATACATGTGCTGGTCTTTCATCACCAAAATGCTGTAATATCTTTTTTTTTTTTTTTGCTTGTTTATATTTAAATAGAGAAAATTGGCTGTGGCCTGGGGTATTAAAACTCATTGTCAGAAGGATAGTGATATGTTTAATCAAACAATTTTGCCACATGAGTTGAGCATGAGAGATCATAGGCCAAAAATAAAATGGGTAAGCATTCTAATATTTCTATTTCCTAATTGGTACAGGTGTTCATAGGACTTTAATACATCAGAGACTATTAATTCAAATGCACTTTCAAGCTTACCTTAAGCTTAGAATTGGCTCTTTTAATGAATCTCCTTTCAGACTGCAAAATAGAGCATATGACTGGCACACCCTTGAATTGCTATATCACTTAGAACACTAACATTCTCAACTTTTTTTTTCTGCCAAGCTTATACGAAGGATATCACAAATGCTTATCAATAGTACTGGCTCCCCACAGAGCTTACCTCCTGGGGATGAAACTATGGATCTAGGAGGCAGTATATTCTTTTTTTTTTTTTTAAGATTTTTATTTATACATGAGAGAGACAGAGAGAGAGAGAGAGGCAGAGACATAGGCAAAGAGAGAAGTAGGCTCCCTACAAGGAGCCTGATGTGGGATTCAATCCTGGATCCCAGAATCATCCCCTGAGCTGGAGGCAGACACTCATCCACTGAGCCATTTGTATCCCTGTATATTTTCAAATAGGTATTCCTCAATATGGAAAATTTGTCCCACTGGTCAGTCCTCACCACCTTGAGAATTACTACTTTAAGATAAGGAATTTTATAGAATGTAAATTCTCTGAGATTTTAACTGTATTCCCTTTTTTTTTTTTTTTTAATTTTTTTTTTTTTTTTTTTTTTTATTTATGATAGTCACAGAGAGAGAGAGAGAGGCAGAGACACAGGCAGAGGGAGAAGCAAGCTCCATGCCGGGAGCCCGACATGAGACTCAATCCCAGGTCTCCAGGATCGCGCCCTGGACCAAAGGCAGGCACCAAACCGCTGAGGCACCCAGGGATCCCCAGTATTCCTAGCACATAAAACAGTGCCTGATACATAGAAAACTCTATTGAATGAATGAATGAATGAATGAATGAATGACTTGAGTCACATGGGACCTTCGATGCCACCTAGTCCAAAGTTATTATTTTACCAGATAAAAAACTGAGACCACAAAAGAAGTTAAGTTTGCCCAAGGTTGCCCTAGTTAGTTAATGATAGAACCCAAACTCTCTTCTATTCTCTTTGAAAGTATATTCTGTAGGGACAGGAAGATGGTGGATTAGGAGGACCCTAGGTTCACCTCATGCCATGAATACAACTAGATTACTATCAAATCATCCTAAATACCTCAGAAATTGACCTGAAGACTGGCAGAACAAACTCCACAACTATAGGTAGAGAAGAGGCCACATCAAAGAAGGTAGGAGGTATGGAGACATGGTTTAGGGGAGAAACAGATCCTGGCTGCTGTGGAGAGGAGGTAACTGTGGTTGTACAGAGGGGAGAGGGGAAAGAGAGAGGAGCTCACAGGGGAACACAAAAAATGTTTTTCCATAGCCATTGGTTTGGGAAGTGAGAGGGGCTGAATTTTGTGAGTTCTTGCAATCAGTGGGGTTTAAAGCCTAGAGTTTTAAAGGTCAGCAGGCTTGGCTGGAATAGATTCTGGAGAGTACTGTCCTGGAGAGAAGGCAGACAAACAACCTGGGGGGCATACAGCATGGGAACAGTGATCTGAAGAGCACCTGGAGCACTCGGTCGAGAGACTATTTGCTCTTCTCAGAGCATATCCCAGAGTGGCAGTGTTCATGGAGACACCTCTCTGGGGACAAAGGAGCTGGCTGGTGCCATTTCCTCTCCCTCCCCTGCCCCTCAGCATAAACATAGAGCTACCTGTGGGAGGCCAGTAAATTTCTTGTGCTAAGCCCCATTCCCCTGCACTCTGGTGGAACTGCAGTCACACTTACCTCAGCCCCAGCACGATGGGCCCCTCCCTAGAAGACTAGTAAAACTCCTGCCCACACTACCTCTCCCAACCAGTGAGTTCTGCAGGGCCTCATTTCTGGTGGAGGTGATGACAGGTTTCATTTCACAAGCCAACCAGAACACATGTAGTTAAAATTCACCACATTCTGGCCAGCACCAAACACTGCCACAGCAGGCAAGGAGAGCCTCTGCAGATGACTGACCTGAAGGATAGAGCAGCCAAAACACAGTAGCAGAGAGCACACAGCGCACGCTGGAGACGCTCCTTGGAAGTTCCAGGCCCCGGGCATTACCTATGACCTTTTTTATAACACCATCACTTTTAGGAGCAGGAGACAACTGGCTTTCCTAACATACAGAAGCAGGTGGAAACTTAGACAAAATAAGACAGAAAAAATTTATTTCAAGGCCATGGCCAGAGATCTAAGTGAAAACAGATATAAGCAACATGCCTGATGGAGAATTTAAAACAGGAATCATAACAGGTACTTACTGGACCTGAGAAAAGAATGGAAGGCATCAGTGAGACCCTTACCACAGAGATAATAAAAGTTAAAAAAAAAAAAAAAAAAAAAGAATCAGAGATGAAGAGTGCAATAAATGAGATTAGAAACATACCTGATGGGGGATCCCTGGGTGGCGCAGCGGTTTGGCGCCTGCCTTTGGCCCAGGGCGCGATCCTGGAGACCCAGGATCGAGTCCCACATCGGGCTCCCGGTGCATGGAGCCTGCTTCTCCCTCTGCCTGTTCTCTGCCTCTCTCTCTCTGTGACTATCATAAATAAAAATTAAAAAAAAAAAAAGAAACATCCCTGATGCATTGAACAGCAGGTTAGAAGAAGCAGAAGAATGAATTATTGACCTAGAAGACAAAGTAATAGAAAGCAAAGAATCTGAACAAAAGAGAAAGAATTATGCAACATGAGAACAGATTTAAGGGAATTCACTGAGTCCATCAAACATAATAACATTTGTATTATAGGAGTTTCAGGAGAAGAAGAGACAAAAAAAGGCAGAAAATTTATTTGAAGAAATAATAGCCTAATTTGGGGAAGGAAAAAAATCCAGATCCAGAAGGCACAGAGAATTCCCATCAAAATCAACAAAAGAAGGCCTACACCAAGACATAATGCAATTCAATTTGCAAAGCACAGAGTAAAAAACATCTTAAAAGCAACGAGACCAAAAAAGTAATTTACAAGGGAAAACTCCTAAAGTTAGCAGGAGATTTTTCAACAGAAACCTAGCAAACCAGAAGGGAATTGCATAATATATTCAAAAAGATGTATGGGAAAAATCTGCAGCCAAGAACACTGTATCCAGCAAGACTATCATTCAGAATGGAAGGAGAGATAAAGAGTTTCCCAGACAAACAAAAACTATGGGAGTCCATGACTACTAAACCAGCTCTGCAAGAAATACTAAAGGGGACTCTTTAAGTGGAAAGGAGAGACTAAAAGTGACAGTATAAAAGTAGGGAACACAAAAGCAGTAAAAATATTTCTATAAAAAAATCAGGAATTCACACATATGCACGAAGAGGATATAAAATGTAATGACATATACATAAAATATGGGGAGGAGAGGAGAAAATCAGTTCAAACTTAAATGACCACCAATGTAAATATAGACTGTTGTATGAAGAAAAGGCTATATATAAACCTAATGGCAACCATATATCAAAGCCCAAAAAGAACGTGCAAAGATTAAAGAGAAAGAAATCCAAATATATCACTAAAGAAAATCAAAACATAAAAGAGAAAGACAAGAAAGGGTCAGAGAAAATCTTCAGAGACAACCACAAAACAAGTAATAAGATGGCAATAAATACATACCTGTCAATAATTACTTTGACTACCCATGGACCAAATGCTCCAATCAAAAGAGGGTGTCAGAATGGACTTAAAAAGTAAGACCCATGTACATGCTGCCTACAAGAGACTCATTTTACACTTGCAGATTAAACGTGAGGGGATAAGGAGCACCTCGCTGGCTCAGTGAGAAGAGTATGCAATTCTTGATCTTGGAGTCAAGAATCAGGACCCCATGTTGGTTATAGAGATTATTTAAATAAATCAAACTTAAAAGTAAGGATAAAGTCATCAAAAGGAATGAAATCTTGCCATTTGCAATGACAATAGATGGAGCTAGAGTGTATTAGGCTAAAAGAAATGTCAGGCAGAGAAAGACAAATACCATATGATTTCACTCAAATGTGAAATTTAAGAAACAAAACACATGGACATATGGGAAGGAGAAAAAAAGAAAGAGAAGGAAACAGACCATAAGAGAACAAACTAAGGGTTGATGGAGGTGCGTGGGAGATGGGCTAAATGGTTGATGGGTATTAAGGAGGGTACTTGTTATGTTGAACACTGGATGTTTTATGTAAATGATGAATCACTAAATTCTCCTGAAAACAGTATTACACTATATATTAACTAGAATTTAAATAAAAATTTGAAAAAAAAAAGGCAAAGGCTTAATTGCAAAATATTATAAAGCAATGAAATTGTGAAAGAGGTAATGTCTAAGGAACTGTTTTTGAATTCTGGCTTTGATACTTATGATACTTAATTAAATATTTGAGTGGATAAAGAAACATTTATGATACAAACAAATGTCAAAAGAAAGCCAAAGTAGTAATATTTGTATCAGACAAACTAGACCTTAAAACAAAGACTGTAGGGATGCCTGGGTGGTTCAGTGGTTGAGCATCTGCCTTCAGCTCAGGTCGTGATCGTGGGGTCCTGGGATTGAGACCCACATCGGGAGCCTGCTTCTCCCTCTGCATATGTCTCTGCCTCTCTCTGTGCCTCTCATAAATAAATAAATAAATCTTTAAAAAAATAAAAGACTGTAACAAAAGACAAAGAAGGGCACTATATAATAATAAATAGGATAATCTGATAAGAAGATACAATGGTTATAAATATTTATGCACCCAAATACATTAAAATAATAACAAACATAAAGGAACTAACTGATAATAGTACAATAATAGTATAGAACTATAACATGCCACTTACATCAATGGATAGATCACTCAAACAGAAAATCAACAAGGAAAGAGCAGTGTTGAATGACACAATGGAACAGGTGAATTTAACAGATATATTCAGAACATTCCACCCTAAAACAGCAGAATACACATTTCTCAAGTGCACATGGAACATTCTATAAGTCAACCACAAGAAAGATCTGGAAAGACCACAAATACATGGAGGTTAAATAACATGCTGCTAAACAGTGAATGGGTCAACCAGGAAGTCCAAGAAGACATTTTAAAAATACGTGGAAGCAAATGAAAATAAAAACAACAGTCCAAAACTTTCAGGATGCAGCAGAAGCAGTTCTAAGAGGAAGTTTATGGCAATACAGGCTTACCTCAAGAAGCAAAAGCAATCTCAAATGAACAACCCAACTTTACACCTAAAAGAGCTAGAAAAAGAACAGCACACAGAGCCTAAAGCCAGCAGAACTAGGGGCATAATAAAGGTAACAGCAGAAATAAATGATATAGAAACTAAAAGAAAACAACAAAATAGATCAATGAAACCGGGAGCTGCTTGTTTGAAGAAATTAATAGAATTGTTAAGCGTCAATCCAGGCTTATCAAAAAGAAAAGGGAAAGGACCCAAATAAAAATCACAAATGAGAGAAGAAGAATAACCAAAACCACAGTAATACCAAGGGTTATGAGAGAATATTTTGAAAAAACTATATGCCAACAAATTGGACAACCTAAAAGAAATGGATAAATTCCTAGAAACATATTACCTACCAAAATTGAAACAGGAAGATACAGAAAGTTTGAACGAACTGATAATCAACAAAGAAATTGAATCCATAATCATAAAACTGCCAACGAACAAAAGACCAGGACCAGATAGCTTCACAGGTGAATTCTACCAAACATATAAAGAAGAGTTAATACCTATTCTTCTCAAACTATTCAAAAAAATACAAGAGGAAGGAAAACGTCCAGATTCATTCTGTGAGGCCAGCATTACCCTGACAACCAAACCAGATAAAGACACCACAAAAAAAGAGAACTACAGGCCAGTATCTCTGATGATCATAAATACAAATATCCTCAATGAAATACTAGCAAACCGAATCCATCAACACATTAAAAACATCATTCACCATGATCAAATGGGATTTATTCTTGGGTTGCAAGGGTGGATTGGATCAGTTTTTGCAAATCAACATGATACATCATATTAATAAAGAATAAGAACCATATGATCTGGCCGCCTGGGTGGCCCAGTCAGTTAAGTGTCTGACTCTTGGCTTCAGCTGAGGTCCTGATCTCAGGGTCCTGAGATTGAGCCCTGCATCAGGCCCTGTGCTCAGTGTGGAGTCTGCTTGTCCCTCTCCCTCTACACCTCCCCCTGCTCAAGCACTCTCTGTCTCATAAATAAATAAAATCTTTTTTTTTAAATGTTCATTTTGGGCAGCCTGGGTGGCTCAGCAGTTTAGCACCTGCCTTTGGCCCAGGGTGTGATCCTGGGGGCACGGGATCGAGTCCCGCATTGGGCTCCCTGCATGGAGCCTGCTTCTCCCTCTGCCTATGTCTCTGCCTCTCTCTCTCTCTCTCTGTCTCTCATGAATAAACAAATAAATAAAATCTTTAAAAAATAAATAAAATAGGTGCAGAAAAAAACATTTGACAAAGTACAACATCCAACATGATAAAAAAAACTCCAACAAAATAAGTTTAAAGATGTTTTTAAATTTATTTATGATAGACACACAGAGAGAGAGAGAGAGAGAGAGAGAGAGGCAGAGACACAGGCAGAGGGAGAAGCAGGCTCCACGCAGGGAGCCCCGACATGGGACTCGATCCCGGGACTCCAGGATCGCGCCCTGGGCCAAAGGCAGGCTCTAAACCACCGAGCCACCCAGGGATCCCCACCAAGAAAATAAGTTTAGAGGGAAAATACCTTAACATAATAAAGGCCATATATGAAAAATGCACAGCTGACATCATCCTCAATGGGGGAAAACTGAGACCTTTTCCTCTGTGGTTAGGAACAAGACAGGGATGTCCACTCTCACCACTTTTATTCAACCTAGTACTGGAAGTCTAGCCACAGCAATCAGACAACAAAAAGAAATTAAAGGTGCCCAAATTGGCAAGGAAGAAGTAAAATTTTCAGTTTGAAGATGACCTGATACTGTATATAGAAAACCCAGAAGACTCCACTAAAAAACTGCCAGAACTAATGACATAGCAATCCAGTAAAGTGCAGGATACAAAATCAGTGTACAGAAATCTGCTGCATTTCTATACGCCAATAATGAAGCAGCAGAAAGAGTAATTAAGGAACCAATCCCATTTACAATTGCACCAAAAATAATAAGATACCTAGGAATAAACCTAACCAAAGAAGTGAAAGCACTGTACTCTGAAAACTACAAAACATTGTTAAAAGAAATTGAAGATGACACAAAGAAATGGAAAGACATTCCATGCTCACGGATTGAAAGAATCTTGTTAAAATGTCTATACTATACAAAGCAATGAATCCATAAAATGCAATCTCTATCCACATACCAACAGCATTTTTCACAGACCTAGAACAAACAATCCTAAAAAATTTGTATGGAACTACAAAAGACCCTGAGTAGCCAAAGCAGTATTAAAAAAGAAAAGCAGGGGATCCCTGGGTGGCTCAGTAGTTTGGCGCCTGCCTTTGGCCCAGGGCGTGATCCTGAAGTCCCAGGATCGAGTCCCGCGTCGGGCTCTCTGCATGGAGCCTGCTTCTCCCTCTGCCTGTGTCTCTGCCTCTCTCTCTCTCTCTGTGTGTCTATCGTGAATAAATAAATAAAATTAAAAAAAAAAGAAAAGCAAAATTTGAGGCATCGCAGTTCTGGACTTTAAGTTATACTACAAAGCTGTAGTCATCAAAAGCAGTATGGTACTAGCACAAAAATAGACACAAAGACCAACAGAACAGAATAGAAAATCCAGAAATGAGCCCACAATTATATAGTGAATTAATCTTCAACAAAGCAGGAGAGAATAGCCAACGGGAAAAGACAGTATCTTCAACAAATGGTCTTAGGAAAAAGGGACACCCACATGCAAAAGAATGAAAGACCATCCTCATTCACCATACACAAAAATAAACTCAAAGTGGATTAAGAAGACCTAAACGTGGGACCTGAAACCATGAAAAGTCCTTGAAGAAAGCACAGGCAGAAATTTCTCTGACACTGACTGAAGCAACTTTTATTCTAAATAGGTCTCCTAAGGCAGGGGAAACAAAAGCAAAAATAAACTCTTGAGACTACATCAAAATAAAAGGCTTCTGCACAGTGATGGAAACCTTCCACAAAACTAAAAGGCAACCTACTGAATGGGAGAAGATGTTTACAAATGACATATCTGATAAAGGGTTAGTATCCAAAATATATAAAGAACGTACAAAACTCATCACCCCCAAAATGAATAATCCAATTAATAAATGGGTGGAAGAAATAAGTATACATTTCTCCAGAGAAGACATCCAGATGGCCAACAGACACCTGAAAAGATGCTCAACATCACTCATCATCAGGGAAATGCACATCAAAACTACAGGGAGCTGTCACCTCACACCTGTCAAAATGGCGAAAATCAACAACACAAGAAACAGCAGGTCTTGGCGAGGATGTGGAGAAAGGGGACCTCAGTTGCAGTGCTGGTGGGAATGCAAACTGGTGTAGCCACCGTGGAGAACAGTATGGGGGTTCCTCAAAAAAGTTAAAATTACAACTCTGCTATGACCCTGCAGTTGCAGTACTAGGTATTTACCCAAAGAATACAAAAATGCTGATCCAAAGGGACACGTGCCCCCGATGTTTTATGGCAGCATTATCTACAGCGGCCAAATTATGGAAACAGCCCCAGTGTCTATCGACCGATGAATGGATAAACAAGAAATGGTATACATACACAATGGAGTATTGCTCTGAGTGCTACAAAATATTGTCTTCCATAAAAAAGATTGCAATCTCGCCATTTGCAATGACATGCTAAGCAAAATAAGTCAAAGCAAGACAAATGCCATATGATTTCACTTATATGTGGAATTTAAGAAACAAAACAAATGAACAAAGGAGGGAAAGATAAAGGCAAACCAAGAAATACTCTTAACTATAGAAAACAAACTGATGGTTATCCGAGGGGAGGTAGGCAGGGGGCATCATGGATGGGGTCAGGGATGGGGATTGAAGAGCGCACTTGTTGGGATTGGCACCAGCAGCGTTATAGGAACCTGTTGAATCAGTATAGTGTGCACCTGAAAATAGTACCACACTGTATGTTAACTAATTAGAATTTAAATAAAAGCTTAATAGTAATTAAACACAAGACTCCCCTATTTAAAAAAGAAAGAATGAAAAGATTTTCTGTCCTAGTACCTGTGCACCTCTTGACTGATCCAAATACTTCATCATAGGAAAACATTCTGGAGAAAGCCGAGATGCTGATAAATGATCTGTCCGCGTTTGTAGCGAGGCCATGCAAGAAGCTCCAAGCCTGGGCAGTAGGGGAGCATCAGGAGCCCTTTGGCATCCGCCTCTGCGGCCCTCGCGGCGGCCTCGTTGGAAAGCGCATATGCTCTGGAGGCGGACCTGCTTTACAGTCTCGGGCAAATTAGCCACTTGTGAGTTCTGGTTTTCTCAGCTGTAAATTACTGACGGTGACACTAAAGCCCACATTCCAGAGCTATCAGGGGGAGTAAGGAGACAAGCAAAGCCCCTCACCAAGGAATTGACATGTATGGGGCATGCACAAAGGTGGTTCTTTCTCCTCCAAGGAGTAACAGCGAAGGCAATTAACAAGAGTTCCCAAGCTAAACCATTCACATTCCATATGATATCATGGGCATTTCTAGCAAACAAGAGACATAATTAAGAATTATCCTACATAGGGATCCCTGGGTGGCGCAGCGGTTTGGCGCTTGTCTTTGGCCCAGGGCGCGATCCTGGACACCTGGGATCGAATCCCACGTCGGGCTCCCGGTGCATGGAGCCTGCTTCTCCCTCTGCCTGTGTCTCTGCCTCTCTCTCTCTCTCTCTCTGAGACTATCATAAATAAATAAAAAAAAAAAAATTTAAAAAAAAAAAAAAAAGAATTATCCTACATATAAATTATCATCCAGAAAGCATTCTTTTACAGGGAGTCAACATCTAATTTGTGCATAAGCGGGCGTCCTACAATGCGGAAGGGAAGTTTTCTCATTCTTTTATGGGCCTATATGTTCTACCCAGTTTGGACAGTTCTGCTTAATTCTCAGATACATATTCCATTCATATCTTTTCATCGTGCGATCTGGGTTTCATTTATATGTGGGTTCCCTCTCCAAGAACTCCCAGGAGCCTTGTCGTCCGCCTCGTCTCAACCCTCAACCTTAAATTGTCTGCTCGCTGTTCATGCTTTGAGCTGCTAGCAGGCATCTGACTTGACTTTCTGCAACTTGTGCTTATCAAGATTTTACTGGAACCTCTGAGTTGTGTATTTGGCAGGTGTTTTTAATCAATCTCTTGTACACTTCTATGTCCCCTCTACTGGCTCCTTCAAACTTTCTCTGTCATCCTGGGGCTCCTGACCCCCCCTCATCCTATAACTGTCAGCACTTTTTTCTCTATTCCGAAGAGATAGAAATCATCCTGTGTGAACTCACCTTCTCCCTTTGTGGAGTCTGTGGAACAGGTGCTGGTATTTGAGGCCCGTTGTCCGTCAGCCCTCAGGACTCGGGCCCTGCCCTTCTACATGACACCTCTCTGGGTTTGCTGTCATTTTTAATCTTTTCCTTTTCTGATTTGACGTTATCAGCTGTTTAGATTTCAATGAGAGGTGCTCAATCTAGAGTAAGAGAGCACTATTTAAAGCACTGCTGGGGATTTACCCCAAAGATACAGATGCAGTGAAACGCCGGGACACCTGCACCCGATGTTTCTAGCAGCAATGTCCACAACAGCCCAACTGTGGAAGGAGCCTCGGTGTCCATCGACAGATGAATGCATAAAGAAGCTGTGGTCTATGTATACAGTGGAATATTCCTCAGCCATTAGAAAGGACAAATACCCACCATCTGCTTCGACGTGGATGGACCTGGAGGGTATTATGCTGAGTGAAGTAAGTCAGTCGGAGAAGGACAAACATTATATGGTCTCATTCATTTGGGGAATATAAAAATAGTGAAAGGGAATAAAGGGGAAAGGAGAGAAAATGAGTGGGAAATATCAGAAAGGGACACAGAACATGAGAGTCTCCTAACTCTGGGAAACGAACAAGGGGTGGTGGAAGGGGAGGTGGGCAGGGGGTTGGGGTGACGGGGTGACAGACACTGAGGGGGGAACTGGATGGGATGAGCACCGGGTGTTATGCTATATGTTGGCAAATTGAACTCCAATAAAAAAATTTTTTAAAGTAAAGCTTATAGGTTGGGTGGGACGACGGTATGCTGGGTGGCGCCGGGACGGCTTGCCATACCTGCAGCCTTCATCTGAACAAAGCAGGAAGCTGCTTCTTCATGTTCCTCGAGTTCTGTTGCACCACACAGGTATCCCACCCCCCATTTCTTGAAAGTTTGTATGAGGCCGCCTTGCTCTTAGGAAGGACTTACATTAATACCTGTTTTCTCTAACCAAAAGAAACCGGGGAGCACTTTAGCTATTTCAAGAAAAGGTGAAAAGCGAAAGTAGCATTTAGAGTTTGTTCTGCAGCAAGGCCTTGTAGACGCAGCAGGCCCCCCCAGCCCCAGGAGGGGCCCGTCAAGCTCCTCCCAGGGAACTACACTCAGCACCTCAGCATCAAGCAGCCTTGGTTTTTGAGCTGTGTCTGTGGGCACCCGTGCTAAATTTATCTCAATTAATTGTATGCATCCATTAGCAAGATGAGCCCTAAGGTATCTGAAAAGCCCAAGGTAGGTTATTTTCTTGGTCTAAGAACACTAAAAAAGGTCTTCTTTCTAAAGTAATGATAATTGCTTCTTTGCTTTACACTATTCAGTTTACAAAATAGGAATGCTGTTCTTTGAGATAGCGAGGGGAAATTATTACTTTTCGCCCTCAGACACAGCTGAACGGGTCAGGGGTCAGACATTTTTGGGGCCTGTGAGTTACCTACGAGACCAGCTGGCGCAGAGCTGTGCCCAGTAGAGGCACCATCCTTGGTGGTGACCAGCTGACCCGGTCAGAAGCTCTGTCACTGCAAGCTCGAGCCAGGACGCAGTGGAAGCAGGGAGAGCGGCTGGAGAAGCAGAGGCCCAGGGGAAGCCATGAATTAGTAAGCAGAGCCATAAAGCAGAAAGGACATAGGAGCAATGAATGGAAGAAACTGCCCCAAACTGGCAGAGGCAGGGAAACTGCGTGATAGCCTGGCAGCCTGTGCGGCTGGGCCATGGGTCTCAGAGTGTGGTGGCCTCCCTCTCACAAGGCCTGACTTGTGAGGCCACGACGTCCCCATTTGTCTCGTGGTAAATTCATCACCTGAGGTAACCGAATGGTGCTTCTCAACCTGAACAAGCCTCACACGTCTGGCTGCTTGTTGAAGCTTCAGCCCTTTTTCTTCTCCCATTGGCTCTCACCCTGCGTCTCTCCCCGTGTCTGCCAACGTGTAGGACTTGGCAATCTACCCTTTCAGCATGTTAGACTTCTTCTGTCTCTGAAAGAGTTCTCAATCTCAGGGCCAAGAGTCGTGCTCGTTGCTCAGTTTGTATGAGATCATTCAGTTCTGTGTGTTCAACCGTGACCTGAAGTTCAAATTAGTGGCTTGATTTCTTTATTGTCTTTTAAAGCAAATCCAGCTCTTACTGCCAAACGTGATCACTGGCTTTCTATAATCTCTTCAACAGGTAGGTTTTCAGGAGTTCAGGTTTGTCTTAGTCAAAATTCTAAGTTTTGATCAGTCATTCATATACGAGAATTTCTGGTTTTCCCAACTTTGGTACTAAGAGGAATGCTTTAAAGGCAATAGACTTGTTGCCAAAGCCTATGACCAATTTGCATCCCTTGGGATATATACCCAGTGTTAGCAAAGGCATTTACTTATTTTTACCTGGGAATGCAGACTTGGGGCTAGCAGCTATTTTGCCTTCTATTTATATCCTTCCTATTGCTCTCAGACAGAACTGCAGGGTCAGATGAGTGGTGCTGGAAGATTCCTAAAACATGAATGTTGTTGTTTGGGGGACAAGTTGGGGAAAGACAGGAACCTCCAAAAGGTGGCAGACAGACCAAATACTTCTGAAATTCCAATTTTATTCAGTTTCTCTTCCATCCATTCCACGAATAGTTTTTGAATATTATGTGCCAGGCGCTGAGCTAGGTACTAGATACACAGAAATTAAAATATAGTCCATCCTTTCATCTAATTTAGAGGTTAGGAGGTGGTATAGTCGTGCAAATCAATTCCAGTTTGCGGAGGGCACACGCTGAAATGGAGCTGCCAGTGTAAGTGTCACATACAAGTAGTATGGCTGGGACATCACTTTGTGAAGACAAGGAATCTGAGTTTTATCCTCAAAGATTAGGACAGCCTACTACAGTATTGGTGTGTTGTAGCTGCTTGGTAAATACCAAACTGAGGTGTCCCGTTCTTCACTGGGACGTTTAGTCACCAGCTCCAGGCTGAGAATTAATTTTTTTCACTTAAAATTTTAGTACATGTTAAGGACTCTTAGAATTTTTATGTAATAAAAAAACAAACCCCCCACCCCGAGATGTCACAAATGTGTCTCCAAGAGTATATATAATTAAATTGGCCTCAGTTTCTTTATCCACATTTGGATGATGTAATTAATTTATAATTATTTGCAAAGTGGCTTTTTTAAAAATCACAGAATACTATGCACCAAGTCATGTGCACTATGATAAAGATTATGGGTTCTAGAATCAGGCAAAGCTGGGATTCTTTGCTTGTGTGTGACCTTGGGCAAGTCCCCTTACTTCCCTGATTCTCACCTGTAAAACGCAGTGGCGAGCTGCTAATGCTGGAGCCTAATGCGGTTCCTCTGAGGATGAAATCGGGGAGGGTTTGTGTAATGGGCAAGTCCAGCCCTACAACCCTCCTGTGCAACAATATATCAACATACTTGTCTTCAAACTAAGTCTGGCACCGAGCACCTGCTCCAAAGACTATCAAGAATTCAACTGTTAGGTTTGGAGGAGCCCCTCCTCCCCTGATTGGTACAGAAATCCCATGGGGTCAGCCAGCACCTGGCCAGTATGGAGATGGCCTTGTCCTTATTCTCTGGTGGCGGCTGTCCAGCTGCCACCTCTTGTGTCTGTTGGGCACCGATGCTCCAGCCAAAGGAGAGATGCTGACTCCACAGAGCTCCTCCCCTGCCGGCCCCAGACTGGCCTCACGATCCTCACCTCTGCGTAAGGCCCTAGATCTTGGGGTCCATCTCCTGCCACAGGTGCCCCTCAGCCACGCTGCACCGGGCCCATCTGCAACCTGTCTGGAGGAGGAGCTTCTCTTGCAGCAACTCCCATGCCCTCGGTTTCCACCAGCTGCTTCCAATCCCCTGGACTCCTAAGCCAACGCTTAGCTGGCTTGTCTTCTGGGACTTGACAACTTCTACTGTCAGCGCAGGATCTCGAACAGCCGTAATCCCCATGAATCAAGCTCAAAATAGGATTGTGCGGCGATCCTCTTGGAACAGTGGAGAGGAGAGACACGGCTGCTTCTTTTGAGTCTCTTTCAGCAGCAAATATTTCAAGTTATCTTGCCATTTGGGGAACATGCTTAGTCATCTCATGATAACTATTAGCTATCAGCATTATTATTTTCATTAGCATCCCTTTTGGATCCTAGGCAAGGATTCAGAGAGATCTCAGTAAATTAAAGAAATTATCCAGCTAGAAAATGAACTGGAGAAACTGTCTAAAGAAAGAAATCTGAATTGTTAAAGGGATGAAAATAAGGCTTTGGGAGAAAGCATTGGGATTTTTCAATATGGAAAGAGAACAAGTGGAAGGCTTACGTTAGTCTATAAGCATGTTATAGTTTTCAGCCAAGGTCCTGCCCAGCTGTTCGTCATCTACCTCAGGATTTAGAGCAACAGATAATCATTGGAATTGCATTGTGGGATTTTGGCTGGACACACACACACACACACACACATGCACACACCAAGTAGCAAGCACTCAATGCAGAATGCTACCAGAATTTGTGGATGCCGCGCTCCCAAGATTGCTGGTGGAGTTCACCTGCTGGGAAAGGAGGGCTGGCCTAGTCGAGACATGAGGTCCTCCTCGACTCTATGATCCTGCACGTGCTTTTGTCACTTAGCAGTGACCCTGGAAGCCGTATTTTCTCATGCACAGTTAAAATACACCACAGGTATGACAAGGAGAGAAGGTCTCATTCTGAGTATCACAAACCCAAGCTTGATTTTGCTGTTAGACTGATTTCCTGCGTGACCTGGAACAGCCATTTACCCCGTATCTATATAGCAATGGTTCAGAATTAGAATTAGTTGCTCTATCTATCCTCCTTTATTTAGTTTTACCATTCTGAGATGTTTTTCTTCCTATTTTCTCCCTACTAATGAACAACAGAATTAAAAATTCTTTTATTTTTCAGAGAATTCACTGCAGTTGTAATTTCCCAATGTAAATAATTTATAAGCGTCTAGTTTCTAAAAGGAAATTAAGAGGTTTCTGGTGGAGAAGATCAGCTCCTCTGTTATTCCAACAGAAGTATGTTTTCATCAGTTGTTCTAATTTGAGGGAAACAGTTTTCATGGGACAGGTATTTGAGTACAGATGGTTTTGCTTCTTGCCATGATCCATCTCTTTAGCAAATTAGGCTTTTTTCACCACTCCCAAGTGAGCCTTCATTTGTTTGGGGCTGGTGGGATCACGCAGTCCCACTTTTAAACAGAGCCTGGGTGTTAAAGTTTGCCCCTCCAGGGGCACCTGGGTGGCTCGGCGGTTGAGCGTCTGCCTTTGGTTCAGGTGGTGATCCCAGGAGTCCCACATGGGGTCCCACATGGGGTTCCCCACAGGGATCCTGCTTCTCCCTCTGCCTGTGTCTCTGCCTCTCTTAAAAAAAAAAAATGTATGCCCTTCCTCAGTTCCTAGTTATCTTGATGCCCTGAAAACAGTCTGTCTTTATTAAGCCATTTTACCTCCTGACCGTGGAGTTAATCAGATCATATCTCATTAGTAGTCTTATTTTAAAACTCTGGGAACAAAAGTTTCTTCTCCCATTGATTTTCTTTCTTTCTTTCTTTCTTTTTTTTTAGATTTTGTTTATTTATTCATGAGAGACACAGAGAGAGAGAGAGAGAGGCAGAGACACAGGTAGAGGGAGAAGCAGGCTCCATGTGGGGAGCCCGATGTGGGACTTGATCCCGGGTCTCCAGGATCAGGCCCTGGGCTGAAAGCAGCACTTAACCGCTGCGCCACCAGGGCTGCCCTCCCACGGATTGTCCCCCCATATCTAAAACGTAGTTCTTGGCCACTCCTTTCTTATTTTCTACAGGCTCGTCTCATTCTAAATGGTGAATTACAGGTTGGGAAGTGGCACCCTTGACTGATGGCCCTTTCACTCTTCCCTTCCTGCTTCCATCGCTCCCGGGTATTGGGCAGTAGGTGCCACCTTGCTGGATGGTGACAGAGCCACTGCACTTGGCTCTCTGTGCATTCTTTGTGTAGTTGGATTTTCTGTTTACAACTTACTTTTTCTATCCTCTTTAAGCATCTTATTAGGAGGTTAGGTAAGCCCCTAGTGTAGACCAGCCTACTTCGGCCTCCATGACTGTAAATAACATCGACATAGCTAGGATCTGAGATGCTCTTCAGAACAAAGTCTGTGTCTTTCCATTTGTACATATTCCAAAAAATGTAATGTAGGTCTTTGAACATGGATGCTCCCTGAGGGCAGGATAAAGGGGGAACAGCAGAGGGAGACCAAAAGGTTGACTATGGACATGATGTCTTCATAATGGACTTCCTGCTGGCTGCCTGTTAGAATGGCCTGGATACGCACACCCCCCACACACAAACACTGGTATCTTTTTTCCTCCCCTAGAGATTCTGAGAGGAGGAGGACTTTGCTTACTCTTCACCAAGTTGTTCTTGGGGAGCAAGAATCATCATTATTAAAACACTGGTCTACATTCTCAAAAGAACTTAGACAGGGATGAAAACATCACCAGTGGGTCCATGAGCAAAGAGGTGAGAGCAAATGTGTCTGCTATGCTGACAACTTACAGCTTTGTGCCCTAAATAATGTATCACTGTTTTCTATTATTTATTTATTTATTAGATGGGGGGCACTTCTCATTCCCAGAGACTCTGATCCTTGATACATGCTGACAGCACACCCAAGTGATTACTGCTCCTGCTTCAAGGACTTAAAGATAAATGATATGTTCAGACAGTGTATGTCAGCTGAGTAGTGATAGTGACATTTAGCCCCTCCATGTTCCCCTGGGTGCTCATCAGTGGCACGCAGGTACTGCAAGTCTTTTAGGAACTTTTGTTTCAAGAGAATATTTTATTTTATTTTATTTTATTTTATTTTAAAAGATTTTATTTATTTATTCATGAGAGACACAGAGAGAAAGGCACAGACGTAGGCAGAGGGAGGAGCAGGCTCCCTGCAAGAAGCTGGGTGCGGGACCCCATCCTGGACTCCGGGATCAGGCCCTGAGCCAAGGCAGATGCTCAACTGCTGAGCCACCCAGACATCCCAAGGCGATATTTTAAAAGGACAAAATAGTTTGTTGCTGAAATTTAATCCAAACTACCTACCAAATCTAGTCTTTAAATGATCATGAGCCCTGCCTTCCTCACTTTGTCACAGATCCCGTATGGTTGGCTCAGCTGCAATAATTGCCTACGTGTTAGTTGGTAATGTAAGTCTTTTTTTTTAAAGAAATTAAATAATTTAAATCAGTGGCTGTCAAAGTATAGTTCAGGGATCTCCTTGGGTTTCCAAGATTCTTTGACGGGTCTGCAAGGTTAAAATCATGCACAGGTAAGAGATCCATAAGACTGTATTATGGCCCGACGACGGATTTCAATGTAACAGTATAAAATGTGCATGGGGGATCCCTGGGTGGCGCAGCGGTTTGGCGCCTGCCTTTGGCCCAGGGCGCGATCCTGGAGACCCGGGATCGAATCCCACATCGGGCTCCCGGTGCATGGAGCCTGCTTCTCCCTCTGCCTGTGTCTCTGCCTGTGTCTCTGCCTCTCTCTCTCTCTCTCTCTGAGCTCTCTCTGTGACTATCATAAATAAATAAATAAGAATTTAAAAAAAAAGTTAAAAAAAATAAAATAAAATAAAATGTGCATGGTATGGTTTCCGATTCCACCCTGTGACTTGCCTTTAAGAAAATAACATATGCCAAAGGGCGCCTAGGTGACTGCCAGCTGGATGTGGTCTTGATTTCGGCTCAGATCATTGTCTCTGCGTCTAGGACTGAGCCCCAGGTAGGGCTCTGTGCTCAGCATGGAGTCTGCTTGGGACTCCCTCCCCTGTCTCGCTGCCCCTTTCCCTGCTCCTGTGCACATACTGTCTCTAAAATAAAGAAAATTTTTATATATTTATCTATAAATATATATTTTTTATATTTTATATAAAATATATTTATATATTATTTATTATATGTATTATTTATATATATAATATTATTATATATTATATATAAATATATATAAAAATATATATATTTTTAAGACAACATGCCAAGTTTTGGTACAGGAACAAAAGAGAATATCTACAATTATCAGAAAAGTCTAATAAAATATTTTTTCTTTTCCAGCAACATACCTGGGCCAAGCTGAGTTTTCTTTTTTTTCTTCCAAGATTTTATTTAAATTCAAGTTAGTTAACATATAGTGTGATATTGGTTTGGGGAGTAGAATTGAGTGGGGCACCTGAGTGGCTCATTGCGGGAGGCGTCTGCCTTCAGCTCAGGTCATGATCCTGGAGTCCTGAATGGAGCTCTGCATTGGGCTTCCGGCTCAGCGGGGAGTCTGCTTCTCCCTCTCCCTCTGCTCCTTCCCCTGCTCCTTCTCTCTCTCTTCCTCTCAAATAAAATGATTTAAAAAAAATGGAGTAGAATTTAGTGATTCATCACTTACATATAACACCTAGTGCTCATCACAAGTGCCCTCCGTAATGCCCATTACCCAACTAATTACCCCATCCTCTCACCCACCTCCCCTCCAGCAACCTGATTCCTATAGTTAAGAGTCTCATAGTTTGCCTCCCTCTCTGTTTTTTCCTATCTTATTTTTCCTTTCCTTTCCCTATGTCCTTCTGTTCTGTTTCTTAAATTCCATATATAAATGAAATCATATGGTATTTGTCCTTCTTGGACTGACTTATTTCATTTAGCATAATACATTCTAGTTCTTTCCATGTTGCTGCAAATGGCAAGATTTTGTTCTTTTTGTTGGCTGAGTAATATTCCTGTGTGTGTTTGTGTGTACCCTACATCTTCTTTTTTTTCCCCAAAGATTTTATTTATTCATGAGAGACACACACACGGGGGGAGAGAGAGAGAGAGAGAGAGGGAGGGAGAGGGGCAGAGACACAGGCAGAGGGAGAAGCAGGCTCCACGCAGGGAGCCTGATGTGGGACTCGATCCCGGGTCTCCAGGATCACACCCTGGGCTGAAGGCAGGCGCTCAACCACTGAGCCACCGGGTCTGCTCCCCTGCATCTTCTTTATTCATTCATCAGTTGATGGACATTTGGGCTCTTTCCAATGTTTTGCTATTGTTGATAGTGCTGCATGTGTCCCTTTGAATCAGTATTATTGTACCCTTTGGGTGTAATTGCTGGATTATAGGGTAGTTCTGTTTTTAACTTTTTGAGAAACCCGCATACTGTTTTCCACAGTGGCTGTACCAGTTTCCATTCCCACCTACAGAGTAAGAGGGTTCCTTTTTCTCCACATCCTCGCCAACACTTGTTGTTACTTGTGTTTTTTATTTTAGCCATTCTAACAGGTATGAGGTGATAACATTGTAGTTTTGATTTGCGTTTCCCTGATGGTAAGTGATACTGAGGATCTTTCATGTGTCTGTTGGCTATCTGTATGTCTTCTTTGGAAAAATATCTGTTTATGCTTCTGCCCATTTCTAGTGAGATTATTTGGGTTTGTGTGTGTGTGTGTGTGTGTGTGTGTGTGTGTTGAGTTATTTATACATTTTGGATACTAACCCTTTATCTGATATCTCCTTTGCAAATATTTTCTCCCATTCCATAGGTTGCCTTTAAGTTTTGTTGATTGTTTCTTTTGCTGTGCAGAAACTTTTTTTTTTATGTGGTCCCAATAGTTTATTTTGCTTTTATGTCCCCTGACTCCGAAGACATATCTAGAAAAATGTTGCTATGGTAGATGCCAGAGAAATTATTGTTATGCCCTCTTCAAGGATTTTTATGGTTTCTGATCCATAAGAGATGCAGTTTCATTCTTTTGCATGTGACTGTCCAGTTTTCCCAACACCATTTGTTGAAGAGACTGTCTTTCCCATTGGCTATTCTTTCCTGCTTTGTTGAAGATTAACTAATCATGTAATTGTAGGTTTATTTCTAGGTTTTCTGTTCTATTCTATTGCTCTATGTGTCTACATTTATGCCAGTACCATACTATTTTAATTACTACCATTTATAATATAACTTGAAATCTGGAACTATGATACTTTCAGTTTTGTTTTCTTTTTCAGGATCACCTTGGCTATTCCGGGTCTTTCGTGATTCCATACAAATATAGGATTGTTTGTTCTAGTTCTGTGAAAAATGCTGTTGGTATTTTATTAGGATGGCACTGAATCTGTAGACAGCTTTGTGTAGTATAGACATTTTAACAATATTTGTTCTTCCAATTCATGAGCATGGAATGTCTTTTCATATCTTCACGTTGTCTTGAATTTCTTTCATTGGACTTTTACAGTTTTCAGAGTACAAGTCTTTCACCTTTTGACTAAGTTTATTCCTAGATATTTTATAGTTTTTGGTACAGTTGTAAATGGTATTGTTTTCTTAATTTCTCTTTTTGCTGCTTCATTTTTAATGTATAGGAATGCAACGGATTTCTGTACATTGATTTTGTATCTTTGACTTTACTGAATTTATTAGTTCTAGTAGTTTTTGGTGGGGTTTTTAGGGTTACTATATATGGTATCTGCAAAGAGTTCTACGTCTTCCTTACCAATTTGGATGCCTTTTATTTCTTTTTGTTTTCTAATTGCTGTGGGGGGCTAACTTCCAACACTATATTGAATAAAAGTGGTGAGAGTAGACATCCTTGTCTTGTTTTTGACCTTAAGGGAAAACCTCTCAGATTTTCACCATTGAGTATAATGTTGGCTATGGGTTTATAAGGCCTTTATTATGCTGAGATATGTTCCATCTAGGTCTGCTGTGTAGAGGGTTTTCATCATGAATGGATGAATGTTGTACTTTGTCACATGCTTTCTCTGCATCTATTGGAATGATTATATAGTTTTTATCCTTTCTCTTACTGATGTGACATATCACATTTTATGAATATTGAACAGCCCTTGTGTCCTGGGATAAAATCCCACTTGATTGTGATGTAGGATTTTTTAAATGTACTGTTGGATTTGGTTTGCTAATATTTTGTTGAGAATTTTTGTGTCTATATTCATGAGAGATAGTGGCCTGTAATCGTCTTTTTCTGTAGTGTGTTTATCTGGTTTTGGTGTCAGAGTAATTCTGGTGTCCCAGAATGAATTTGGAGGTTTTCCTTCCTCTAGTACTTTTTGGAATAGTTTGAGAAGAATAGGTATCAGCTCTTCTTTAAATGTTTGGTAGAACTTGCCTGTGAAGCCATCTGGTCCTGGACTTTTGTTTTTGGGGAGTTTTTTGATCATTGATTCAGTTTCATTGCTGGTTATGAGTCTGTTCAAATTTTCTATTTCTTGGGACGTGTGGGTGGCTCAATGGTTGAGCATCTGCCTGGGTCCTGGGATTAAGTCTCATATTGGGCTCCCTGCATGGAGCCTGCTTCTCCCTCTGCCTATGTCTCTGCCTCTCTGTGTCTCTCATAAATATAAAATATTAAAAACATTTTTTTATATTTCTTTCTGCTTTAGTTTTGGTAGGTTGTATATTTCTAGGAATGTATCCATTTCTTCTAAGCTAATTTGTTGACATGTAAGTTTTCATAATATTCTGTTAAAATTGTTTGTATTTCTCTTTTGTTTATATCGATAGACTCAGTTTGCTAACATTTTGTCAAAAATTTCTGTATCTACATTTGTGAGAAATATTGGGTCATAGTTTTTCTTTTCTCATTATGTCTTGTCATGCTGGCCTCATAAAATAAGTTGGGAAGTATTTCTTCCTCTTCACTTTTTTTCCTAGAGTAGCCTTGTGTAGAATTGTATGATTTCTTCCTTGAAGTTTTGGCAGAACTCCCTGGTGAAACCATCTGGGCTCTGATTCTTCTTTGTAGAAGATTTTAAGCTACAAATTCAAGTTCTTTAGCAGGAGTGATCTCTAGTAGCTTGTGTCTTTCAAGGAATTTTCCATAAGTTGTAGCACTTTGTGTCTTTTAAGGAATTTGTTTATTTCATCTAAGTTGGTTTATTGACAAAAAATTTATGCATTATTCTCCTTATTTTTCTAATATCTATGAAATTTGTAGTGATAGCACTTCATGATATTAGAAATTTATATATTCCTTTTCCCCTTGATTAGTCTAGTGAGATTTATAAATTTTATTATAATTTTCTAAGAATCAATTTTATTATTTTATTGAGTTTTTTCTATGTTTTTGTTTGTTTTCTGTTTCACTGATAAACATTTTAATCTTTAATTCCATTCTGTTTTTTTTTCCCCCTCAAGCCTCTAAGGGTGTAGCTGAAGTCATGGATTTTAAACCTTTCTTTTTTTCTAATATAGGCGTTTAGTGCTCTGAGTTTCTGTCTGAATACTTCACCTCACAAATTTTCACATGATTTATTTTCAGTTACATTATGTTCAAAATACTTTCTACTTTCCCTTTTGATTTATTCTTTGATCCATAAACTATTTACAAATGTGTTATTTAGTTTCAAAAATTTAGGGCTTTTTCAGATAAACTTTCTGTTGTTGATTTTAATTCCTTTGTGGTCAGAGAACATGCTTTGTATGATTTGGATCCTTTTATTTATTGAGACTTGTTTTACAACCATGAATATGGCTTATCTTGGTAAATGACATATACTTGAAACGAATGTATATTCTGCTATTGTTCGATGGAGTATATGACAAATTGCAATCAGGTCAAATTGGTCAGTAGTGTTTTTTTTTTTTTTTAAGATTTTATTTATTTATTCATGAGAGACACACACAGAGAGAGGCAGAGATACAGGCAGAGGGAGAAACAGGCTCTAAGCAGGGAGCCCGTGGCACTCGAACCCGAAACCCCAGGATCATGCCCTGGACTGAAGGTGATGCTAAACCCCTGAGCCACCTGGGCTGCCTGGTCAGTACTGTTGTTAAAAGTTTTCTATATACTTTTGAATTATCTACTTTTTCTATCAATTAGTGAGATTAGTGAGGCAGGGTATTGAAATTTCCAACTGTAATTATTGATTTAGCTATTTCTCTTTTTAGTTCTGTCAGGTTTTGCTTTATTTATTTTGAAGCCTTATTAGTGCATACAATGTTTAGCATTGTTATGAACTCATGACAAATGGATTCTTTTATCATTATGAAATGACCATCTTTATTCCTGGTAATATAGTCTGTTCAGAAATCTACTTTGTTTAATATTAATGTAGCCACCTCAGCTTTCTTTTGATTAGTGTCAGCATGATATATATTTTCTATCTTTTCACCGTTAGCCAACTTGTATCTTCATATTTAAAGTGAGTTGTTTTTGTAGCCAGAATATAGTTGGGTCTTTTCTATCCAGTCTTCCAATCCCTGTCTTTTAATTAGGATGTTTAGACTATTTACATAAAATGTGATGATTCATATAGCTAGGTTTAAATCTACCATGTAGTATTTGTTTTCTATTTTTCCCATCAGTTCTTTGTTCTCTTTTATCTTTTTTCTGCTTGCTTTTAGATTGAGCACTTTTTAACAATTCCTTATCATTTTTGTTGGCTTGTTGGCTATAGCTATCTGTTTGGTTTGGTCTCATTGGTTGCTTTAGAGTTGGTTTTAAACTTATCACATTCTACATTTAATTGATGTTATATAACCTCACATATGGTAAAAGAACTTTATACTAATATACTTCTCTTTCTTCCCTCTGAGAATTTGTGCTGTTCTTATCAAACATTTTGCTTTTATGTGTGTTACAAGTTCCACAATGCATTGTAATTGTTTTTACTTTGAATAATTGATCATGTTTTAAAGGTATTTAAACAATACAAGGAAATCTTTATAATTATTAACATAATTACCAGTTCTGGTCTGCTTTATCCCTTTGTGTAGATGAAGATTTCCGTCTATTGATTTTTTCCTTTTGCTTGAAGGACTTCCTTTAATATTTCTTTTTGTGTAGATCTACTGGGGATAAGCTCTTTCAGCTTTTGAATGACTGAAAAAGTCTTTATTTTGCCTTTGTTTTTGAAAGATATTTTCATGAAATAAAGACTTGTAGGTTGGTAGGAATTCTTTTTTTCTAGTTCCATTTGTCCTCTGCCTTGCATTGTGTTCATGACAAAATCTACTTTCATCCTTCTCTCTTTTTCTGTATATAACATGTGTCTTTTTTTTTTTTTTTCTGGTTGCTTTTAAGATTTTCCTCTTTACAACTAGTAGTAGGCAATTTGGTTATGAGGTGATTGGGCATAGTTTTCTTCATATTTCCTGTGCTTGGAATTCATTGAGATTCTTTGATCTGTGAGTATATAGATTTCATTAAATTTGATTTCTTGAAATATTGGCCCTTATTTCTTCAAAAAATTTTTTTCTGTCCTCACCTGCTTCAGAGTATCCAAAGACATGAATATCAGACTGCTCAAAACCTTCCTACATATCACTGATGCTCTGTTCAGTTTTTTTCCAGTCATTTGTTTCTCTGTGTTTCTTTTTGTATGATTTCAACTGTGATATCTTCAAGTTTACTAATCTTTTCTTCTTCAGTGTTTACTCTTCCATTAATTCCCAGTATATTTTACATCAGAGACATTATAGTTTTCCTCTTTTTAAAAAGATTTTAATTATTTATTCATAAGAGACGCAGAGAGAGAGAGGTAGAAGCATAGGCAGAGGGAGAAGCAGGCTCCCTGCAGGGAGTCTGATGTGGGACTCGATCCTGGGTCGGGGGCATGGGGGGGGGGGGTCGTGGATCACGCCCTGCCCAAAGGCAGACGCTCAACTGCTGAGCCACCCAGGTGTCCCACATTATAGTTTTCCTATCATGAATTTTAATTGAGTCTTCTTTATGAATCCATGTCTCTGAATCCATGTTCATTCTTTCACCTTATTCCTTAAACACATGGAATGCAGTTAGGATCACTATTTTTATTTCTTTTCTACTAATTTATTACCTGTATCATCTCTGGTTCAGTTTCAGGTGGTTGATTTTTCTAATTTTTGATATTTTTCTGCTTCTTTGAATGCCTGGTGATTATTTATTGGATGCCAGGCATTGTATATTTTACCTTACTGGGTGCTGGATATTTATGTATTTTTCTTTTTTTCAGTGTTAAACCTGTCGTGAATTTAATGGAAAGCGCAAGTAGGAGCCTATACACAATCTCAGGCTTTAAAATACTGAAAATATACAAAGTATGAAAACAATAAGTAAACTTTGAAGTCCCATTAGCAGGAGCTGATCCCACATGGGAAGTATTTGGTAGGAGTGAAGAACGCAGTGACAAGGGCTTAGTCCCACTGGACCATTTGCTCTTTTTCAGGAAGGATACTCCAGTCTGGGGAGGCCGTATCCCAGGCCAGCCAGTTGAAGTCGTCAACGTCGTTCCAGTTAGTTTTGCTCCTATCTAAGCCAGAGCCCTCGAAGTCCTTGTCGGTCCCCGGGTACCTCCAGGTATAAGGGTCGAACTGGATCCCGCTGCAGTCCTCCACGATGGCCCTGCTGGTCACCTGCAAGAAGATGCGGGTGTCTCTCGTAGTGTGTACACGGAGCTGTTGGCAGGCCACGGCCAGCACGCAATCACTGCAGTCCTCCAGGAACACAGAAGTGGACACCGGGCCGCAGGGCAGCGGCTCTTAGAGCCCTGAGTCGGTATCTCATTTGAGAAACATCCAGAGTGACTGGTGGGGCTGTGCTTCCCAGTGCGTTGTTAATGTGGAGATGTGAATGCCTACTGCTTAAGATATCTGTATAAAGTGCTGTGTGATTAAACTTTTTTTTTAGTTGCAAAAGAAAATGATAACTTGATGGGAAGAATGCTGCTAAGCTCATGTGTATTGCTTGCTGAGGAAAATAGGGGCTCTGTGGCTGCTGATTCAAGACTGAATCTCCCCTACGGGACAGCAGCCCTACATCTGCTCCCCACCTTCCCGTGCTGTGCACACGGCCACGAGTGGGGAGACATGAGCCTAAAATCTAACCCAACTGCAGACCCTTTTGGAGGAAGCCTGTTTGCAGGGTTTTAACCTTATAAAATAGATGAGCGTGAAGGGGAAAGAATCCCCTTGTAAGCAGGTAAACGTAGAAGCTTCTTTTGTATCCCAGGTGTGGCTTCTTCAACGGACCAAGCTGCGATGCAGTATTGATTTGACAGGGTCTCCACTTCAGTGACTGTCTCGAAGGGCTCCACATGATTTCTGTATTGCAAAATAAAGCCAAACTCTGGAAACCAAAAAACAAAACAAAACAAAACAAAAAAACAAAAAACAAAAACAACAAAAAAACAAAAACAACAAAACAACAAAAAAAGTATTTTTGGACTTTGTACTAGGAAGTGAATAAGTTACTTGGGAAAAGTTTGATCCTTTTGGGTCTTGCTTTCTAAACTTTTAAAAGCAGGACCAGGAGAGTGTTTAGGATCAGTCCAGATTATTTTTTCCCGTCTGAGGCATACTTTTCTGAATCCTCGACTTTGGTGCCTCATGAATGATGAAGTTTTCAGCTCTGGCTTATGGGAATAGACACTATTTTCAATCTTGTGCGCACTTCAGTCTTTTCAGGTGACTCTTTAATTAACTTCAGGTAGTTTTTTTATGTGGATTCTCTGATCACTTCTTACCTGAATATTTGAGAGGTTCTGTCTAAGACCTTTGCAATTTTTTCTTTTTGTGGCTCTCTCTTTTGGTACTCTACCTTACATAGTCTGTTCAATTTGACTTACCCACACTCCAGCTCCATCTCAACTCAGGAGGACCACAGAACTTTACTGAGTTCCCCTCCTGGCACTGCATCCCTGGGAACTCTCTCAAGGCTTTGGTAATTTTAGGGTTCATGTAATTTGTTTTCCATCTCTCATAGATCACTGACTTTCATTGCCAGATGTCTCAGAATTCTGTCCAGTTTCTTAGATGTTTCAAGCAAGAGGGTAAACCTGATTCCTGTTACTCAATCGTTTGAAAGCAGAAATCCCAGTCATCTTCAAGTAAGTCGGATATTAAAGAGATTTGCAAGGATTTAAAACAGTTCTACTCTTTAAGTGATTTTATTTTTTTGGAAAATGTAGTTTTTATAAAAACACTTAAGTTAACTTATAATTGTTTTATTATCACTATCTTTAAATGAATGAACAAATATTTTAAAGTTTTCTATTTTAATTTTACACATGGAAAATATCAATTGGTATTACCCATGTAAGCAAAAGGCCTTTGGGTTCAATAATTTTTAAGAGTGTAAAGTGCTTCAGAGACCAAAATGTCTGAGAACAGTTGATCTAAATGTACTGAAGTGGTTATTGTTGGATGCTTGAACCTAAAAGTTGGGTAACCTCCATGCTGGGAAGGCATGAGTACAAAGATGAGAAGACCCATAAGCAGAGAAAAGAAGGAAGAAGAAGAATAAAAGAAAAGCTAAGAATCCCTTTGGCTCCCAAGAGACACAGAGAGTAGCATAGATTTCTCATTTTCCAGTTGTTGTCTAGACATTTGCAAGGCCCAGTTATACCTCCTGCCTTTGGGATCTTTGAGATCATACTAAAAATAAATTGTCTTTTTTTTCCCCTTAGAGAGAAAAAAGAAACTGGTGGGAAAAATTAAAACACTATGGTAGGCTCAAAAGAAATATATTTTAAGAGCCTCAGGTCATTTTTGAGTTCAGAAATCACAATGCCATGACAAAGGTGGATATTGTTCATGATGTTCAAACAGAGACTAACAGATCACACTTGGAGGCATGGAAAGGGAAGTTAAGTTCTGTGATTTTTGTGGTTATTTTCAGTATGTTTGTTAGTTTATTGGCAATACACTGTGAGGAAAATCAGAACTTTCCCTCATCTTACTATCTAACCTTGGCCAGCATCTTGCTGGAACTTAGTTTCTACACATTTACGAAATGAGTGTCAGAAGACTTTCTAGGTCTTTGTTTGGAATAACAGAAACCTACATCAAATTAGCTTAAGCACAAAAGAGCATTTATTGACTAGTGTAACTGGGAAGCCAAGCTGAGCTAGTGCTAGCTCTGATACAATTGGATCCAGGTGTTCAGTGTCTTCACAGCTTCATTCTATTTTCTCTTTCCTCCTTCTATTCCTTCCCATTTTCTGCCCATTACCTTCTGCTTTCCTGTTTGCTTTGTTCTCTGTTCAACCACAAAATCACCCCCAGAAGCTCTAAGCTTTTATGGACTTTGAGATCATGAGCCCAGAGACAGAAACAAAGATGTGCTCTCTCCCAGCATCCTCAGATCCCAATCCCTTTCTTCCACTGGTTGTACTTGGATCACATGACCATCTTTGACCTAATGACCTTAGACAGGGCCATGGAGAACTGAGATTGGCCAGACTGGGTTAGGCACCCACTCTTTTGGGAGGGAGTGGTAGATGAATTGCTACTGGCTGTCCCATTAGAACCACCTAGAATGAGGGGCAGCTCAGTAAATGGTTCTGAGCAGACTGCAGTGTGTACTCTTGAAGTGTCACGAAGTGAATCAAACTCTGTTATGTGTTTATGATTTTATTTTTTTTAAATTTTTTTAATTTTTTAAAATTTATGATAGTCATACAGAGAGAGAGAGAGAGAGAGAGGCTGAGACACAGGCAGAGGGAGGAGCAGGCTCCATGCACCGGGAGCCCGACGTGGGATTCGATCCCGGGTCTCCAGGATCACGCCCCGGGCCAAAGGCAGGCGCCAAACTGCTGCGCCACCCAGGGATCCCTGTTTATGATTTTAAAAAGAAATACAACCATGTGGCTATTGCAGCATCGCTGGGAGTTTGACACTTTCTTTGGAGTCCCTGAGTCTCTTCTTAGGAACAGTTTTTTTCCTATTGCTTTTCAGGTATTTCATCTACACGGTTTAAATTCCATCTTTGCTCTGAAGCCTTTTACCAATTTTTGTTATGTCAAGAATAGCATCTATTGTACCCAGAACATTCCCAGTCAGTGATTCCAATTTCTGCTAACACATTCATGCTTCCTTTCATTTTTAAAAAATATTTTATTTATTTATTCATAAGAGACACAGAGAGAGAGGCAGAGACTCTCAGAGGCAGAGGGAGAAGCAAACTCCACTCAAGGAGCCTGATGCGGGACTCAATCCCGGGACCACAGGATCACGCCCTGAGCCAAAGGCAGATTGCTCAATCGCTGAGCCACCCAGGCGTCCCTCATGCTTTCTTTCAGATCTCACTAACTCTCTTCTACCTGAATCTTTTCTTTCACCCTGGTGTGTAACAGAGATGTAGAGTCAAGTTTGAGACAAAAAGACTACAAATCAATAAAAAGCAAAGAGGATGATCTCTTGATATGGAGTCCTCATCAGATTTACCATTTAGTTGAGTCATCACCTCCAGTCTCCCTGGTAGTATAAAGTAGAATGAACACACAGGTGAAGGACTTAGTCACTGCACCAGAAATGCTTAGTATGCAAGACATACCCTCTTTTTCCCTGAAGTAGCAGCCTTGAGTAAAAAGCTCTTTCCATGAATCTACTTTGGAACTCATTCTTGTGTTTTTCCCTTTTGTCCAGAAGGACTGAGTGAAAACATAGAGTCTGAATCTGTTTACTCAGAAAAATAAGATCTACAAATAGTGTCATTTTAGGCATACTCTCAGAATGCAGCTTAGCACCTACATGCTATATTTAGATCAGTACTATCAAAGTGAAAAGACAACATGCCAGGTAGTTATTATGCTCTCGAATATTCAAGCCAATTTGCATTTGGAATTGAATATAAAGCCCTTGCTCTTCCATAGATCCAGCTAATGCTCATGGTTCAGTAAGGGACAAGAATCTCTTGTTGTGTGCCCTGAAATGGGTGGGCTGCTGGAGAGAAACACTTGAAACAGCAGAAGTTGTCTCTGGAGGTGAAAATATATGTGATCTTAATTTTCTTTTGTCAACTCTTCTCAACTATTCAAATTTTCTACAATGAACACATACCACTTTCATAATAAATATAATTTTTAAAATTCTACCTCTGCTAAACTGGGAAAGGTCTTAGTATACACCAAACTATGTTTAAGCAACACATACCTACTGAATGAAACTGACGGACACCCACAAAACTCCTTGGCTTGAACTGTGTTCTGGGCACTCTGATTCTGCCTCAACTCTGTGGGAAGGCTCCCAGTGGGGTCTGGCCTGTGTCCTCGCCTCAGGATCCTTTGCTGTACCATGAGGGCTGCGGAGTCCTGTCTTCAAGAGCATGATAGGGCCTCTTAGGACAGACCCGGGGGAGGACTCTGAGCTTAAGTTCAGATCTGCAGTTCCCAAGGTTTCAGATGAGGTCAAAAAGAAGAGAATTTTCCCCCAACCTCTGGGAGTGGGGGTCAAAATGGAAGGTGGGAACATATGGCTGTAGTGTGTGTGTGGCGGGGGGAGCCACAGGCAAATTGCCTGAGAAGCAGACCCGTCACTCCTAAGCCTTCTTCTCAAGCACTTATGTAGGTCTACACATACCATGTGCCAACAGGACCCTGGCTCATCTCTTCTGAGCACCTGCAAGCTCGAGCATCAGGTTTGAGTAGCGTCTGCCCAGCACACAGCAAGAGGAGCCCTGTGGATGAAGAGTGCTCCTGAGGCCAGAGCGGTGTGGTGGCTCTCAAATCTCTGACCCAGACTGTGGGAACTGCTCTTTCTGACTCACGGTCCACTTGTTCAAGAACGAAGTCAACAATATGAAGCCTACAAAGAGCCTTGAGCACCCACTAGTAGCATCAGGTCTGAGTTGAGTGTGAACAGGCCCGGGAGGCAGACCTGGTGCGAGTCTGGCTCTCGCTCAGCAACAGTGGGATCGCTCAGATCAGTGGGATCTGGGGGAAGCACTTCTCTCCTCTGAGGCTCGATTTCTTCATGTAGAAGCAGGTAATTCATTAGATTACCAGAAGCAAAATGGGGGTGAAATGTTGGCAAGAGAAATCGCTCAATACGCCACAACTGTCGTTGTAATTACATGCTACATGCTGTTCTACAAAGTGGGTTTGCTCATCTCTGAACCAGCTGTGAATGGTCTTTACCACGTGTCGGCTACAACACAGAGGCGGGAAAGGGCTCGGGATTCATCTTTTGGGTCCCAGGGATGACTTGATCACCTCGCGAGGCTTGACTGTTTACTCATAGGAAGTGCTGATAGCAGGGAGGACCCTCATCATTAATGTTGAAATTGAAATGTATCAGAATGGAGGCTTTTCCTTTTAAATAAAAAGAGAGAGAAGGAGAAATAAAACCTACTGAGTTTACTGATCCTATAGTGAAAGTTAGGGCCTCACTTTTTTGTATACTCATCTACCACTAGATCAACTTTCTTATTTTACTTCTCTCTTCATACAGTTCATACGGCCGTATTTGACAAAGTCATAGTCACCCAAGCCGTCTGTTTCTCTAACAGAGTAAGACGTGTTAAAGATAATGGAAGTCTTAGATCATCTGGTCTTACAAAAAAGTAAATGTAGGGTGGGCCACCGCGAACTGAAGCAAAGGAAATTTTAATTCTTGAAATTGTCATCATGTCATAGACATTATGGATGATCTTATTTTCCACATGCAAATGTCAGTATAAGGAAATGGCTACATTCTCTTTTTCCCCCAAATCATAAATCACTCAATAATTTCATACAAACGAGTAGTTTGCCAGACCGTGTTTTATTGAATCCAATATACCATCTATTTTAAAATACATCGTTGTTTGGGGTATTACTAAGAAAGAAAAGGCACTGCCATTGAAGGAGATGTTATATGTGGTAAAATGAGTCTGGAAATTAGTCAAAAATGGTACATCCTTCTGTTTGATGAGCTCATTTTAACATCCTTTGTGTCTCCCACTTCCCATTCATATTTAAAGACACTAGTTGACTAGTTTGAGAGCATTAGTCACTATTCAAATAGAGGTTCCTCTTGATCAACACAAATACAACCATTCACCGCTGAATGCCCAAATCTTAACGGCCTTTTAAGCACTAATGAAATGAGTCTAGTTTATGTTTCTTAAATTAATTAAATAAAATAAGGGCTCAATCATTAGGCAATTCACTACAGACATCACCAGGAGGACGGGTTTGGTCTTACAGTGTTCAAAGGATTTTAATTGGAAATGTCATTTTGTCTTACTCCTACTTTCCTGAGCATTTGTTCCTAACAAATCCTTTGGATGATACCAGCCTCTTTCTCTCTCTCTCTCTCTTTCTTTCTTTTTTTTTTTTTTCTGGAACCAGCCACAGAAGAGCTCCAGATTTAGGCTAATATTAATCAGTTCACCCCAGGCGCTGACGGCATATTCTTCAGGAGTATTACAGGCAGAACTGTTTCAGCAAGAGACTTTCCTAGCAGAAGGCTAAGAAAAAGCTCAGCAAGGAAAATGGTAGATGGAAAATGTCAGGAGAGAGATTAGGTTTCTATTTTAAGGATAGTAAAACCATTATGTTTTAATGCACTCAAGTTCAGACTGATTCACGGCCAATAACCATGCAAGTTAAAGCTAAAAGTTGCACACTTCCACTGAGATGCAGTGAATTCAGGTCAGAGGATGGGAAGTAGGGGCTTGATCTCTGGAAGCTTTAATTTCCTCATCTAGGCTGTTGGGCCAAGTGATCTCCCAGCCTCCTTTGGTCTATAGTGCTGTGGTCCAGCCAGAGGTCATGGGCCCTGTGACAGCCTCCTCTAGAAGGAGATTAGGCCTGAGTGACTGTGCCATGGTGCCAAAGACTTCTGGCTTTGGATTAGTACACAAGTGCTTAGACTTTAGGTTTCTGGACGTTGCATAGTGGTTCCTGAGATTGTTGTTTGGCTGCCTAGTATCCATACACTCTTACTATTGGGGGACAACCCCAAATTAGGCAGAGCACAGGGGCCAGTCACCTGGCACAGAGGCTCATGGGCAGCCAGGAAATGAGCATGTGCCAGGGCCTATCCAAGCAGAAGCACAGACACAAAGATACAGGGAGAGGTAGAACTTTCCAGACTGGCTTCATTAGCAGAGGTGAGCCTGGAGCAAAATCATCCAGCATCGCAGGGCACAGTTCTGGCAAGATAGTTGTGGGACCATAGTCTGGCTATGTTCTTGCTGTGTCTTCTCCCCTTGTCCCGACCTGCCCCCTTTGTCCCCATCTTCCTGAAGGTTCTCATTAGCTCTCTTTGGTGTCCATGACTTCCTGTCATTTGCCAAAGAAGTCTGACTCCCTGATGTCTGTCAAGGGCGCATCTGTACTAAGCCCTGGAAAGCTAGAGGTAAGGGCCTAAGCAAAAAGGTGACCAGACAGATGCTGTTGGGGAAGGCAGCATGGAGGACATCTGAGTGGCGTTGTCAGGTTGCCTGGCTGCTTGGGAGGCTCTTCACAAGGAGCCATGCTACCCAGTAGATTGTCCGTGCTCCATGTGTGACCATCAGCTTCTTTTCTCCAAGGCCCCCTCCCCCGCTGTTCATAAACCATTTCTGATGGCCTTGGGCATGCAATTAAATACTATTTTAAAAATCAACTTTATCTAAGCTCCTTATGGGTTATCTCTGCTCCCACAGAGGTGCTGGAATCTAGCAGCACAATAATTACACACAACCTGATAGGAGGCAGCCAGGGGAGCTAAGATGGATGGGGCAGCTCAGTTCTTGGCCTGCCTCTCCTGGGGGCTTCAGTGCTTATCTAGACTTCCGTTACAGTTTTCCCCACAGTATAGGGAGTGCCCGACATCACAGTGCTGGGGCAAGATGGATTTCTTTCTTTCTTTTTTAAAAAATCATGCTTATTCAGGCACTGGGAATATAATTCCTGGCATTTAAGACAAGGTGCCTGTTACACTCTGCATAAAGCCATTTCCTCTGCAATTAGAGACTTTTGGCTCAAAAAAGATCTTTTCCGAGAAACTGTAAGCCTGTATTCTGGGTATTTCAACATTTCATCCCCCATCCTCCCCTCACTCCTCACTAGGGTTCTTAATGTCCTAGAAATTGAGCACTACCACAGAGCAATCACCCAAACTGATGCAGCCACTTTGCAAGCTTAAGAAAATGAAGTTAAAAAGACACAGAGAAACCCCAAAAACCTTTAGTAGAGCTTTAGACCCAATATATATGACGGGCTGTTGCCAGAAGGAGTAATAACTAGAGGGCACAAAATAAAGCACTGAAATAAAATCCCCCTTTGAATTATGTATAAGCAAAGTAAATTAGTAAAATCCAAATGCACTTTAAGAATAGAGATTTGCCATTTGCTGGGACTGGAATTTATTTCATTACTGAAAAGGAAGGGACAAAACAAAAATAATAGAGTTAGTTGTACTTCATGTCAATGGCAAATGTGCTTCACATTTTGATGGTCTTCTGTGGGTCCATAAGTATATTGTCTGAACTGCGCCTGGATTAAAATTGTCATTAAGAGGAAGGCTGTTCTTTAAAGGGTTGATAGTCTCTTGAAAAGCATGAAGGTCTGGTTTTTCATTCTTTTGTTTGTTCATTTGTTCATTCATTCATTCACTTGTTCATTATGAAGCTTCTTCTCTGTGCTCAGTACTAAGGAGGGATTTTTAAAAAAGATTTTATTTATTTGAGAGAGAGAGAGAGAGAGAGCACAGGCAGGGGAAGGGCAAAGGGAGAGGGAAAAGCTGACTCCCCTCTGAGCAGGGAGCCCAACATAGGGCTCGATCCCAGGACCCCGAGACCACGACCTGAGCTGAAGGCAGCTGCCTAACTGACTGAGCCACCCTGGCGCCCCAGGAGAATATTAACACAGAACACAGTTCCTATTCTTCGGAGGCTTCTCAGGGTCCTTCGGTATTTAACAGTGAGTCTCTGGTCAGGTGTGGTCCTCATTAGATGGTTATAGAAGCTGCGTAACCAGTGGTTCTCTTTCAATTTCAAAGGGGTTTGGGTTGATCTGGGATGAACTCAGAGAGCAGTGGTTTGAACTGGGTTTTCAAGGATAAGCAGGACTTTGATAGAGGGAAACGATGGAAATGGGCAGGACAATGGGACTTGTGGGGGCAGTGGAGGGGAGGGTGGGAATGAGACCCTCGAAACAGTCACTCAGAGAGAGAATCCCTTGGAGTAAGATGGGAAGAGTGATTGGGAGCCGCCTAGTGGAGGCCTTTGATGCAGAGCAGAGTTTCATGCTGGGGTAAGTTTTGGGCAGGGAAGCTCCAGTTTCTTTTCTGTCCTTGACCCTTCCTGTAGGACTTGCTCTTCTGCTTTTCATTTAATGGGCTTGGTTAAAACACTGGGAAAAAACAAACAAACAAACAACCCACCCTGGAAGGTTTGCTCTCCAAGCTGTTGAGGAATCCTGACAACTTTGGTCCTTAGGAGTCGGGGAAGCTGGGAGTCCCTGAAGGGAGGCTTCCTGTGTGGAGAGCCCATGTGGTTGAGGTCTGTCCACACCGCAACCTGGTGCTGCTCATGAGTGCAGGTCAGCTATGGGAGAGAGGCCATGGTGCAGAAAGGAACACGGGCCAGGGCTGGAGCTGCTCTCAACCTTCCTGTAAAATGAAAGAGTGGCACTTGGGACGACCGGGTGACTGGTGGCTCAGCGGTTGAGTGTCTGCCTTTGGCTCAGGTCGTGATCCCGGGGTCCAGGGATTGAGTCCCACACTGAGCTCACTGTAGGGAGCCTGCTTCTCCCTCTGGCTATGTCTCCGCCTCTCTCTGTGTGTCTCTCATGAATAAATAAATAAAATCTTAGAAAAAGAAAGAAAGAGAAGGAATGAAAGAAAGAGTGGGACTTGCTCATTCCCTAGATGACTTCTTGTCATGCTTCCATCTACCCTGCATTTGTCATTTTGTTGGGGAGCCCCTGTCTCCTTTGGCACAAGTTCTATGGGTCTACAGGCTATGATTTTCTGAGCTCCTTTGCTAATATTAAAAATTACATTTATTTTTTTTGTTTCTTTCGATTACTTAAACTTTTAAAGTTTGAGCAGTTTTTTAAATAGTAAGATTTAAAGTCTCAAGTCATCTTAGAGGCTGTAATTCTCCTGCGATTTCAGCTCCCAAGCTGTTCGTGACTTTGATCAAGTCTCCTATTGTGATGGATGATTAAAGGCATGTGAACATCAGGGAAGAGCAGCCTGGGAGTGACATTTGAAGAGCTCGATTAGTCTTCTGTGTAGATCAGGTAAGGTCAGGCAGAGGATATTGTTAAAACTCTAAATCCTGGTAGTTTGTTGCTGAGTGCAGGTACTCTAACATTCAGAGGGTTTTTGCTGCCCTTTGAAAACTCTCAAACTCATCATCTCATGCAGATAAAAGTAATAATGGTGATACGAGCCGACTTTTACTGCGTGCTCTGTGCTAACCCACCTACAGGCATTAGCTCATGTTATCATCAAAAGATCCCTATGGAATTAGCCCAATTTCCCCAAGGAAACTACAGTCAGGAAGATTGCATTTGGGCTCTGGGCCACTCAGGGTGAGGGACAGAGCCCGGTCAGGAGCTCTGGGGCTGCTTTTAACCCTTATACAGTCCGACCTTCCTCAGAAAAGTGTGGGACTTCCTCCTTCCTACTTTGTCCATGAGGGTGAAACTTGCCTGAACCAAGCCTGTAGAAAAGGAGGTTAGGCCTACCTGCAATTTCTCAGCCGAGGAAGAATCTAGGCAGGGAGATGAGTGAGGGAAGATGAGAGGACAGAAAAAGTTAATCTTTTCCTATTCCTATTATATATTATGAAATTTCAACAACTCTTTGTTTGCTCTAAAATTATTTTTCCTATTTAACACTATAAAGAAGAAAACCAAAATTATCTTTTATCTTCTAATCAAGAAGAAAGCCTATAAAATTTGTTTTGTGCATGTTCTATCTTATTTCTATGCATGTATGTGTGCGTGCGTGCGTGTGCACACTAAATTGGGATTATATATATATTTGTTACAGTACACACTTATTACTAAAACTACTTTTTTTTTTCCTACAGCACTAGAGAGATTGCACACTTGGCAAACCAAATTAGAATACAAAGATTTTTGTTAAGTAGTTATATACGGCATATTTGACTTGTCATTTTTTCTTTTACTGCAAGGAAAGATCTCACCTCTTGCCAAGTCTTGCTGATTCATCCCCTGCCACATCTCTTGCATTCCCTGTATGCCCATTGCCGTTTCCATATGCAACCCTTGCCTCCAAAACTACTCTCAAGGTCACCAAAGTCCTGCCTAGTAATAAGCCAGCCCAATTTATCTCTCTTTTGTTGCTTGTGCCTTTGTTATTATACTCAAGAAACCATTGCCTAATCCAGGGTAACAAAGATCTATGCCCGAGTTCTTGCTGAAGAGTTTTATAGTTTTAGTTCTTATATTTAGGTCTTTTTTGTTTTTTTAAGATTCTCATATTTATTCATGAGAAACACGCAGGGAGAAGCAGAGGAAGAAGCAGGCTCCCCTGTGGGAGCCTGATGCGGGACTCAATGCCAGGACCCCGGGATCACGACCTCAGCCAAAGGCAGAAGCTCAACCACTGAGCCACCCAGGTGTCCCTATATTTCGATCTTGATCCATTTTTAGTTCATTTTAATAGATAGTTGTGAGGTAGGGGTCCAACCTCATCGTTTTGCATGAGGATATCCAGTTGTCTCGTACCATTTGCAAAAAACACTACTCTTTCCCTATGGGATTGAGTGCCCTGGCACCCTTGTCGAAATCAATTGGCCATAACTGGGTGGGTCTATTGCTGTCCTCTCTGTTCTATTCCATTTATCTGTATGTCTGCCATTATTTGGGTATCACACTGTCTTAGTTATGGTAGCTTTGTGGTAAATTTTGAAATTGGGAGATGTGAGTCTTCTAACTTTCTGTTTTTCAAGATAGTTTTGGCTCTTCTGGATCCCTTGAATTGCCATATAAATTTAGGATCAGCTTATTAATTTCTGCAAAGAAGCCAGCTGAGATTTGGATATAAATTGTTGTGAAAATATAGATCGATTTCGGAAGTGTTGCCATCTTAACAATATTATACTTCTTTCCATTTATTTAGATCTTAATTTCTTTCAGCTATGTTTTGTAGTTTTCCAAGTAGAAGTTTTGCATTTTTAAAATTAAACTTAAATATTTTATTCTTTTTGAACAGTAAATGAGATTTTCTTAATTTCATTTTTAGTTTGTTACTATTATATAATATACAACTGATTTTTGTATATGGATCGTATATCTTATAACCTTGGTGAACTTGTTTACCAATTCCAATAGATTTTTAGTGGATTCCTTAAGATTTCCTGTACACAAGATCATGTTATCTACAAATAGAGATAGTTTCATTTCTTCTTTTCCAATTTGGATGCCTTTTTTCCTTTTTCCTAGCCTAATTGCCCTGGCTACAACCTCTAGTAAAATGTTGGTATCAAAAAGAAGACATCTTTGTTTTGTATTTGGTCTTAGTTGGAAAACATTCAGGTTTTCACCATTAATGTGATGCTAGTTGTGTGTTTTTTTTTTCATAGATACTGTTTATTAGATTGAGAGTTTCCTTACATTTCTAGTTGTTGATATTTTTAAAATGCAATTTGTTTGTTTTTAAATCATGAGCGGTGTTGAATTTTGTCATATGTGTTCTCTGTGTCTATTGTGTTGATCATGTGTTTTCACCTCCTTTATTCTATTGATATGATATATTGCATAAATTGATGTTTTTCGGATGTTAAAGTAGTCTCACATCCTTGGGATAAATTTTAGTTATGATGTACGCTTTTTATAGACCGCTGGATTCTATTTACTAGTATTTTGTTCAGTTGTGTGTGTGTATATATATCAAATTGATTTATAGTTTTCTTTTGATATTTTTGTCTGGTACTGTATCAGGCTCATAGAATCAGATGCAAATTGTTTCCTCTTTTAGTTTTTGGGAGAGTTTGTGAAGAGTTCGTAGTTATTTCATTATTTTTTTTAAATTTTTATTTATTTATGATAGTCACACAGTGAGAGAGAGGCAGAGACATAGGCAGAGGGAGAAGCAGGCTCCATGCACCGGGAGCCCAATGCGGGATTCGATCCCAGGTCTCCAGGATCGCGCCCTGGGCCAAAGGCAGGCACTAAACCTCTGCGCCACCCAGGGATACCCAGTTATTTCATTCTTTAAACAGTTGGTAGAAGTCACCAGTGAAGCCATCTGGGTCAGGACTTTCTTTGCAGGTAATTTTAAAATTTCTAATTTAATCTCTTACTATAGATCTATTCAGATTTTCTATTTCTTTTTGAGTCAGTTTCAGTAGTTGTGTCTTTCTAGAAATCTGTGCATTTTATCTAAGTTGTTTATAGCATTCCTTTATAGTCATTTTTATTTCTGTAAGGTGGTAATAATATTCCTCTTTCATTCTGATTTTAGTAATTGGAGTTTTCTCTCTTTTTGCTAAATCAGCCTAGTGAAAAGTCTGTCAATTATATTGATCTTATCAAAGAACCAAGCTTTAGTTTTATTGATGTCTTCTATGGCATTTTTTTCTCTATTCCATTAATTTCTGCTCTAATCCTTATTATTGCCTCCCTTCTGCTTGCTTTGGGTTTCATTTCTCAGTACATATTTGTTAAATTATAAGATAAATGATAAATATAGTTATATCCCCATTGACAAAATTATACAGGAAGAGTCCAGAAATGGTTCTTTAAATAACATTGTCATTTGAGATTGTGTGGGTAGCTCTAATGCTCTTGGCTTAGATGCTATGACCCAAATCAGTGACCATACCCTTAAGGGGAATGGCAGCAGAGAGGACCTGGAAACAGTCCTCGTGTATGGCAATCCTTCCACTTAGCCCTCCTGTGGATTTTTAGTTTGGAGAGACTTACATATTTGCTAATATTCACTTTGAGGTGGACTTCCTGATTTTTGGAGCTGAAAACAACCTGACATACCTTTAGCTAACTCTGTCTTTAGTTCTTCCTTGAGCCCCTGGAGGTCTGTGCCTAGAGAGATGAGATCAATATCTAGGCTCCAAATGCACTGCTTTGGCTCTCCTCTCACCCCTCATCGTTAGCAGAGGTGACATTCCCAGCTCTATAGCTGGAGCATTATCTTCACATCTAGCAAGTAATAGGCAAGTTTTCAAACTAGTGTGAGTAAGAACCACCAGGTGGTGGTGGTGAGGGGTGAGGTGGTGAGGCTGCCTCTCAAACAAGGAGTATGATTCTGTGTGTCTTGCGTGGAGCCCAGGAATCTGAATAGTAAGTCAGTTTCCAGTTAATTGTGGTGCAAGATATCTGAGAACCACATTTTGAAAACATCCCTCCCTACTCTGTCCATCTTCTCCACTGCTTGCTGTCCACTGACCTTCCCAGGTGGACTTCTTCCCACTTCTGGCCCTCATTCAGGGCTTAGTTATTGCTTTTTTTAATTGCTCAGTTATTGCTTAGTTATTATTTTTTTCTTTCTAAACTTTCTCCTAGGATGAAAACATGTTTCTCCACCAGGACTCTCTATGAGTTTATGGGAGATAGCCATACGCATCATCCATTTCTGCAGCACTGACTGCTCTGTGTGTGGATTCTTCCTTCCTTCCTTTCTTTCTCTCTCTCTCTCTCTCTCTTCCTTCCTTCCTTCGTTCCTTCCTTCCTTCCTTTCTTTCTTTCTCTCTCCCTTCCTTCCTTTCTTTCTTCTTTCTTTCTTTCTTTCTTTCTTTCTTTCTTTCTTTCTTTCTTTCTTTCTTTCTTCTCTTTCTTTCTTTCTTTCTTTCTTTCTTTCTTTCTTTCTTTCTGTCTTTCTTCCTTCTTCTTTCTCTTTCACAAATATTTATTAAGTGCTGACCATACTGTAGCCACTGTCGTTCTAGACACTGGGGGAATCCTAAAGAGGACGAGACAGAGTTTCTAGACACCAGTTGCATCAGACAATGTGCTCTTCTCAAGGGAGCATAGGAATGATGTTTTCAAACAACTACAGCAAGGAGGTAATTCATCCTAATGTAGGAATATATGCAATGTAGTAGAGAATAGTAATACTCTCGTAAACATGGCTCTCTCTTTCCCCTAATGCCTTCAAAATACTTTATGATCTGTTATTTTATTTTCCAGATATTGATAGAAGGAAACCTGAGGTGCCCTCTGTGATTGCCTCATTTTCCCCTTATCCTGCTACTAGTATACTTCTCACCATCTTCTTTGCCGGCCCTTTAATGCTGGATTGTAATTTAGTTCTGACACCAGAAACAGGTATACCAGCTAGGGTTCTTCTTTGCAGAAAACAGAATCCATCAGAATTACTTTATGCACGTTTATTAAGGGAAGTACTTTATAGAATTAGGAGAATTGGAAGAAATAGGCTCCAGGTCAAGCTTCTAGGAGCAACTTTCCAGACCACATAATGGAACGGGGCTACCGAAGACTACTGTCTTGTCCATGACCAGGTAGTTACTGCACCCCTCTGGCTCCAGGACCACCTCATTTCTGTCATGATCCACACCAGCAGAATGGATGCCTTGTGCCTACCCCTGTTCCCATGCAAACTCAGAACTTAAGTATCCTCATTTATAAACTGAGAGTAGCATCTACCTCCAGGGCACAGGTGATACATTTCTCAGTTGGTGTGGCACAGGCACAGGCACAGACCAGTGAGAATGGATGTAGGTCGTAGATCTCTCATTAGGACTTACTGGTGTCAACCAGCTGAATAGTAAACCTCTTGGTATTACAAGTATGAAATGGGCCTGGCACAGTAATGTCAAGGGGCGAGGGTTGTTCTCATGGCCCTGGGTGCATAGCATATGAGTGGTTTGCCTGAGAATGCACGAGGTGCTAGCTGTCAGACTGGGGTGTGAAGTCTGTGAACACCCCCAAGACCTCAGAGGAGAGAGGATGTTCTTGCAGGTCTGGAGAAGAAACCATAATAGTGGGGGGGGGCGGCGGGGAGAGTCTCAGACTCTGACTGTTGAGGCACCTGGGCCATCCATCTGAACACAACATGCCCATCCGAGGAAGAGGGCTGGAGGGGGTTGAGTGGGCAGTCAAGGAGGAGGCTGCTTCATTTCTCAACTGTTGTTCTTGTGAAACAGGTGGCTAACCTTAAGCGTGAGAGGTAATAAGTAAGGAGAATAACTGGGAGTGTTACGCTTTGGGGTGCCCTCTGCACGAGAATGATGGGCACTAAACCTGTCTGAGGGGAAGGTGTGGATTGGATTAAACACACCAGAGACTGGAGTCCAGAACCTTGAAAGTTTAATGAGGACAGTTAGTGAAGCAATACTCTGTGATTAATCACATCAAAAGCATCACTTAAATCAAGTAGCATCATGGTGGACAACGACCATTTAATTTAGGTACTGAAAGGTCATTTGGAACTCTTAATAGTGCACTGTCAGTAGGACTTGGCTTCTGTATTCAGGCAGATAAAGGTCCATTAGGTCCCTGGAGTGGAGGACTTAAGATCTGAGCCAACCCAACAGGTGATGCACCTGAATACACAAGAAAAGGCAAAAGGAGATACGTCAGAGAGGAGTAGAGTCACTGAAGTCTATTTTCCTCTTTCCTTTTTTCTTTTTTTTAAGATCTTCACACTTGAGGTCCTAGAAAAGTGATATTAAGAAAGGCAATAAATGAATACGAGGCTCTGAGAGAGAATATTGCTGTTGTGTTTTGTGGGCAAATGAACATGTGTAAGCAGCAAGCTGTCAGGGCTGTGCACACAGAGCAGAGCTCAACATTATCAGAAAACGAAGCTTGCACCGGAATGGATCTGATGCATATTTGACGAGGAGCGCAATCAAGGGATATTAGAGCTGTAAAGGACCTGGCCGATTGTTTGGTTCAACCTTGTCATTGGTACAGACCACGACAGTCAATGCAGAGGTGACACCCATGTCCTGAGTTTACACAGTCATGAGGGGTGCACAGGGATTCACACTCAGGCCGCTTGACTCTGTCCAGGCCCATCCACTTCACACAATTATCTTGCAGGAGCCCTAGGCGACCACAGACGTTTCCTGTCACTGGGCCACCACCAAAGCCTCCAGGAAGGCAGCTGGGGGATGGGGAGTCCCACTGAGCCACAGTTGCCCGGGACATCCTAACCGGCTATGGATTTAGAGCCAAAGGGCCAAGCCCCCCTCTCCTCTGAGAAGGGGTGTCTGGGGCTTGGGCACCCTGCCCACTACCTGTCACCAGGCTACCGAGCTCGGAGACAGCCTGGCTCGAGGTGGGGCCGAGGGGCAGGTGCGCACCAGTGGGGAAAGGACCCCTCTTTCAGATGCTGCAATCGGTCCCTGCTTTCTGGGGACCATCTTAAATGTCACCATTGACATGTGCAGCTCTTTTTCTTCATCTTTCTGACCTTTTTGGGAATGGATTGCCTTTGTTTCTTTGTTTGCTTTTCTCTTATTTCAGTTCTCCCTCTTACTGGCTGGGAAGCCATACCCTCTCCCTCTCTCTTTCTTTCCCTCTCTCGTTCCTCCTCAACACTTTCACATGTGTACTTAACTGATCAAGTACTACTTAGTCATCACTTCCTTTCCTGTCACTATAAGGAGAGGCGACCTCTTTCCCTTAGCTCGCCCTCTCCTTAATTCCAAGCTATGGTTGAGGGCTTCTTAACCCTAAAGGATTAGATATTGCTATTATTTCATGCCGTTAGTATTTATTTTGCTTCCAGGTTTACCAATTTCTTGACCCTCAGTCCTTCCTCAGACTTGCCTCTTTTTCTGACATGTCTGCTTCTTTGAGTGCAGCTCCTGTTGGTGGTAAACTCTCTGGGTTTGGTTACTTCACCTGTCTTCCCAAAAGACACTTTGCTGGACACATGGCCCTGGGTTGACAGTTCCTGTGTCTCGGCAGAGACCGCCACACCCTGTGGGCCTCCCCGTGGAGCCAAGGCTCGGGGCCGGGCTCGGACTTGCAGGCCCATCACCCAGTCGTGGGCTGCTCTGCGGCCTGGGGCTCAGCCCTGTGCCCGTGCTAGCAACTGCACCCGCTCCCCGGGATTTGCTCTTGTTGATCTGCGTAGTATGTCCCATGAATGTTTATTTTAATATTTTATATATTTATTCATGAGAGAGAGAGAGGCAGAGACACAGGCAGAGGGAGAAGCAGGCTCCATGCAGGGAGCCCGATGTGGGACTTGATCCCGGGTCCCCAGGATCAGGCCCTGGGCTGCAGGCGGCGCTAACCGGCTGGGCCACCCGGGCTGCCCTCCCATGAATGTTTAAAACTCTCAGCTGCTACGTCTTCACACTTCCTCCACTCTTTCCTTCCAAACTGGACATTTGTTAAACCTGCTTATTCTTTCTTTTCATTTTCAGGTTTTGCTTCCATGATTCTGTGCGCTTAAGTTGGAATAATTTCTTTGGATCTGTCTTCCAGTTTGCAGCTGCTTTGGTCAGTGTATCTAATTTTCGGTTTAACCCACTCTTGTTTGTAGTTGCTATCTTTCTTTCTTTTTTTTTTTTTAAGGTTTTATTAAATTATTTGAGAGAGAGAGAGAGAGAGCATGAGAAGAGCAGAGGGAGCAGGACAAGCCGACTCCCCACTGAGCTGGGAGCCCCAGGCAGGCCTGGATCCCAGGAGCCCTAGACCAAGGCCTGAACCCAAGGCAGGTGCTCTCGCTTTACTGGTTGAGCCACCCAGGCACCCCTTGTTTTTATCTTTATTTTTTCCCCCTTGCTTTTCTTTTTCATGCTGTTTTTCTTTTCTAAACTTCTAGGAATCATTTTCAAATCTTCCTGGTTCTCTGTTTCTCCATCCTTTTCTGATTCCATCCTTTCCTTTAAACATCTCATGTGTTACAATTTTGTTTCTGGTATCTGAGGTTCTTCGGGATGCAAATCTCTTGTGTATTGTTACTCCTGACTCCCACCCAGGTTGATTTATTTCCTTCTGTATTGGGTTGTTCTTCCCACCCCCCATCCTGTTTGATTGTAGGTAATTTGTCTTTTCAGAGAATTGTGCTTGCTTGGCTCAGGCATTATGTAGTGCTACCAACCGGGCACCACTTTAATTTGTTCTTTTTAAAAATGTTTACAGTCCCTAAGGGGAGGGAAGGCGACTAGGAAAGAGACCAGCCTTCTAGGGGCAGGTGAGCACCTCTGGGCCGGTGCCTCCTGTGCTATAGAGGTTCCTGCTGTGTGCGCTCAACCATTCAAGCAGCAGTACCCTTGCAGGTCATTGATGCGTGGGGAGGAAGAGGACAATAGAAAACTAATACAGAAACCTGGAGCTCTGAGATGCTGCACGGGGTTCGATTCTCAGAGGGGTCCGGGATCCTGTGAGGGCCCAATGGCTCGGGCGCGGGTTTGCAGTGGCAGAGCGTGAGCACCGGGTCATGCTCCGATTCACCTGAGCACCTGCGCACACGCTGCTGGGTTCCAGAGGCAGTGGAGACGGGCGGGAGGGGTGCTTGCCGCGCCTGGACTGGGGGCCACAGAGGCCTGAAAGGAAGGACACCTGGGCGCCCTGCGAGGGCTGGGGCGGAATGGAGCGCACCGGGAGGAGCCGCAGGTTGTCCTGCCAGGGGGGGTGGGGGGGGAAGGGCCGCGGGGAGCAGGGCCGGGGGGGGGGGGGGGGGGGGGGGGGGGGGGGAGCAGGGCGGTGGGGAGAAGGGCCTCAGGGCCTCGGGGAGCAGGGCCACAGTGGACAGGGTGGCGGGGTGGGGGGGGAGGGCCTGGGGAGCAGGGCCGGGCTGCGGGGAGCAGCCACAGGTGGGGAAGGAGCGCTCCATGCGATGAGCAAGAGAAGTCTTTATCTGACTTAATGCCTTCTAGGTCCACCCATGTTATTGCAAATGGCAAAATTTCCTTCTTTCCTATGGCTGAATAACATTCTATATATTATATATAAATAAATATATATAATAAATATATCACTTTTTTATCCATTAGTCACTTAGATTCGACACTTAGTTTCCATGTCTTGGTTATGACAAATAATTTGGCAATACTTTAAAAAGTATGTTTGTTATCATTAACCCAGGACCTAGTATTCTCACAGAAGAATTTTATAAGAGCAATCTGTAATCCAAGGGCAGCCCCGGTGGCTCAACAGTTTAGCTGCCTTCAGCCCAGGACCTGATCCTGGAGACCCTGGATCGAGTCCCACATCGGGCTCCCTGCATGGAGCCTTGCTTCTCCCTCTGCCTGTGTCTCTGCCTCTCTCTGTGTCTTAAATAAATAAATAAATAAATAAATAAAATCTTTGGAAAAAAATCTGTAATCCTGCCATAAGATGAATCGCTACAAGCATGTTGATCTATTCATTTTTCATATCCACCTAGTTCCAAAATTATTTTAGCTGGCTTACAGATGGTAGTGTGCTGGAGTCATCTTGTGTTGGCTTATGAGAAATTTATTGTTAAATTTCTAGGAATCTTGTAAGTTGTATGTTGAACAGCCATTATTGAAAACTAAAGTGTAGAAACTTACAATTCAATAATTATATTAAAAATAAAAGTAATAAATACTCAAATTCATCACCTTCTAATCCTGTTTCACTGTTCCCTATACCGTTGAGGTTATTTATGTGGTACCTGCATGATAAAAATGCTACAGAATGGTGTCCATACTACACATCTTTTCCTACAGTTTGAACTATTCTTGATTGATTTTAACCGTAGGTTATTCACCACCCCCATGTAAATATAAGTAAAAATATCAACCAACATTCATGTTTGAACTATTCATGATTGATTGCAACCATAGGTTAGCTATAGATAAAGAGTTTGACAAAAATCACAAAAGCATTCTACGAGAATCATTTGGCTGCATGGAATTTACAGTAATGAATATTGTGTATTTTACTATTCTTTGCTTATGGGTGGGACATCATTTATTGCAGCAGTTTGTAAGAATTTATGTTTATATGTGAAAAATTTTTTTTTCAGAGAGAACCAGTTGTGAAGCATTCACAGGCACACTTCTGCTAACAGGGATATACAAATATAGTAAGGTAACCCAGATTTGAAGCAGGTGAGAAAGAGAAATGAAGAGCAAGGAGAGGGACCTATCAGAGCTGGAAATGACATTAATGCAAAATTTCATATTTATAGAGTGTAGAGATTATGCCATGATTGGCTGAGATTTGTCTCTAAGCTTCCTAGCATGTTTCATATAAAGAAAACTTTGATCATGTACTGAGTTTTCAGGTTCTGGTGAGAAATTGTGGAGTTTCTCCTAAGCTAAGTCCAGAAGGATTTTTATCCTGAGGGTTTGTGTAGAACAATGTGTTTTTATAAATGTCAATAATGTTCTTAGAGCAAACCCTCATTGAGAGTCATGGGGTACTTCCAACAGAGACCTCTTTAAAGGCTCAAAATTTGCCAAACACTGAAGTACTTATGGCTGAAATAATATGAACTCTGGGTTTTGTCTTAAAATCCTTCACAAAACAAACAAAGCGCACCACTGAAGCAAGAACAGCAAAATATTGATGAATGTTAAAGCTGGGTGATGGGCAATCAGAAATTCATTACACTCTCGTGTCTACTTTGAGACAAAATTGAACCTGATTTATAATGTCCCTTATCGCTCTTATTTTGTAACGACCCCTCTTCCTCTCTTCTCAACACACCTTTATCCCCCTACCCGTACCGGCCCCATGGTATTCATGTGGTAGAAAAATTGGGTCATTTGTTTCGTAGGTTTTCCTACATTGTGATCGTGGCTGTTGCTTTCTCATGGTGATAGAATGTGTTACCTTAGAGAAATCCATTAAATTTAATATTATCCCACAGGACTGAGCAACATGGCAGGGATGCTTTAATGGAAACAAAAGTGAAGGGAGATGAGGCCATCTGACCCTAGGCAAGGAATTAAGGTAAACAGGGCAAAGCCCACAGGAAAGGTGAGGGACTCTAGATGATCTTCATTTACTCTCCATCTCTGTGCGATCTTTGTCTCCTGGTTCCCCCCCCCCCACACACACACTTCTCACCCGGGCACCTAAACCCTCCAGCAGAGTGGTGGGGGCAGGGGCAGCTAGGGAGTAAGGTGGCAGGCATTTTCTTCCTTCTGGATGCCCTGCTTAGCTAATTAAGAAAGGATTTTAAGAATTTCCCTGGAACCACATGCTTAAACAAAAGAACAAATACGTTTAAAATCAAACCAGTCTTGAAGGGGCAGCATCTTTATTATCCACCCATGCTGGAGATTCATTTCATATTCAAATAAATAAAAAACTACTTGCAGAAAGGCAAATTAGACCCAGATTTACCTGCAGGTGGCATTTTATGCCATAACTTAATGGCACTTCATCAACATCGGCTTTTCTGGGTGCACTGATTAGTTCATGCTATATGAAAAGTGCTTTGCCGTAATTTTTCATTAGCTTCTCGAGTTATGCCATTTGGAACCGTGGAAGATGGCTAATGTTTTAGTGACTTTTAAAAACCACTTTACAATCAGGAATTCAAGTACCAAATGCCAGGGACTCAGGGACCATTTAGACATCCGAGACATGACCATGATTAAAGACTAGTTGTACTGGTCGTTCAGATGTTGCAGAGTCTTTGAAATGAATGAGCGCTCAGACCCACATGATGGTGGTGTCAGCCCGTGGCTCCTGTGGCTCAGCTGCATGCAGAGGGTGGTCACTCTCAGCGTGGACACAGGCATCTTCAGTTGCACAAGAACATGCCAGCCCTGTCCCCCAGCTCTCCTCTCCGCTAAGGCACATGCATCTGCTTCCCCGGGAGCATGCAAGGTGCCCTAGCCATACTCACCTGGAAGAACAGTGTCAAACCTGTCACAGTCCAGACCTGGGAGGTGCTTGACAACACAGAGGTCCTCACAGAGAATTGCCTGGAGCGTTTCTCTGGGCCCTGGCAGTGGGTTTTATCCAGTTTTTAGAAAATGGACTCCAACAGAATGAAGTGGAATGGGAAGCCATCAGAGCGTGTTACAAAGATAAGTATTATTTTGTGAAACTTTTGTTTTATTTATGTGGGTGTATGTGTGTGCTGACACATACTGTGAGATGTATTTTTTAAAGATTTTAAGTAAGTTCTATATCCAATGTGGGGCTCGAACTCATGACCCCAAGATCAAGAGTTGCATGCTTCACCGACTAAGTCAACCAGGTGCCCCATGAGCTGTATTTTTTAATGTGAGTCAAGTCAAAAATTTGAAGAATGCTGCTCTAAGAATTTGTAAGCTACCCCTGGAATAAGCCATACGAGTAAGAAGCTGTTACTTGAACTTGTCACTTTGAACAAATGCTTGAACATTTCCATAATAACAAGTTAAAAACAATACGTACCTTTCCTCTCATGTCTTACCTCTCTGAGATATGTGTGACCTTAATGAATTCCTCTGGACAGGTAACAAGACTTAGCATTCACTCATTTATTCAACAAATGTTTACTGAGATTGTTCAAGCCACTGAAAATATAATGGTAGGAAAAGACTTGACAAAAATCCCTGTCGTAGTACAACTTATGTTCAAGAATAGAGGGGGAAGCACAGACAATAAACAAGGCATACATAGGAAATGTTAAATGACTAAAAGTGCTAAGGCAAAAGAATAAGCAGAAAAGCGTAGGAGAGAACGTTTGGGAGTGTGTTTGTTTTCTATTTTTCTGCAAAACAAATTACTACAAATTTAGCAGGTTGAAATAACACATACGATACTACATCACAGTTTCCGTGCATCCAGGAGTCTGGGTCCTCTGTCTGTGGTCTCACAGGGCTGCAATCTAGGTGCCAGTTGGGTTGAATTCTCATGCGGAGAATTAACTGGAGAACAACCCTCTTCTAGGCTCATTCAGGCTGCTGCCAGGATTCAGTTCCTGATGGCTGCATGACTGAGGGCCCCGGCTTTTCGATGGCTGTCCACAGGAGGCTGCCCCTGGATCTTCGAAGCCTCCCAGTTCCAGCGGACCTCTCACAATGTGGCAGCTGACTTCTTCAAGCCAGTAGGGAAAAGCTCTTGTTCTAGTCTGCTAAGATGGAGTCTTCTATAAGATAACACAATTATGGGGTGACAGTCCAACTCCGTGCCATATACTATAACCTAATCAAGAACTGATACCCCATTACCTTTGCTACACTCCATTTGTTAGAAGCAAGTAACAGGCTCTGCCCTCAACCACCAGGAGAGCGATTCTACAAGGGCATGGCTCATTGGGAGTCACCCTAGGCTATGTCCACCACAGGGGGTTGCAAGTGGCTAGAGAAGGTGTCCCCAAGAGATATTATTTGGGTAAGGCCCTGGGAAGGAGAGGGAGAGAGGTGTGTGGCTATCTTGAGGAACAGCATCGCCTCAAGAGAAAAAATCAAATGTAGAGCCCCAAGGAATAAAATGCCTGCCATTTTAAGAAGAAAACAGCCTACGTGCTAATGAGGAAGATCAAAGAGAGGGACAAACGGATGATGCAGGAAGAAGAGGGAATTGCTGGACTATCGAGTAAGCAAGAAGAATCCAGTGCATAAGTGAACAGGATGGCATTTGCTACTGGCACAGACAGTTCACGGTAAAAGGCAGAGTATATGGGCACAGATACAAGTTGTGGATATGGCAATGGGAATTTCTACTTTCGCAGTGAACAGGAAGTGAGGTCATCTGTAGAGAGAAAGGGTTAAAGAGGAGATGTAAGCGATTTGAGGAGAAATGGGAAGGTATAAAACACCCATTCATGAAAGGGGCATGGGAATGGGTTTGTCCCTGGGAACAGACCAGGGAATGTCAGTCTTTTGGGTCGGCAGCATATGAGGCCCACTTGAGATTAGAGGTCACAGATTTTAAAAGAGACCAGTCAGCAAGGGTGGGTGTTTTTCTCTAACCACAGCCAATGTGTATGGAGATAGGCATATGCAGAGAGCCGCACTGAGTCACGGTTGTGGTTTGGGAAGCAGAGAAGGGAGAGGTGCAATAGAGGGAGCATGGTGAGTGGCTATGGAATTTAAGCTAGGTCACATCCAGCAAGGAGAAAATCGGTAGGGACATAGTTGACCTGAATAGCACCATCAGTCAACTGAATCTAATCGACGTTTATAGAATGAATACTCCATCTAGCCGCAGCAGAGTACTCATCCTTTGCACACTCCTGTGGAAGACTTAACCGAGACAGAGCATGATCAGGGCCATAAAACATACCTTGGCAAATTCAGGAGAATAGAAATCTTACAAAGCATACTTTCAGACCACATGGAATTAAGCTAGAAATCAATAGTGGAGAGACATCTGGGAAATCTCAAAATATTTGGAGGTTAAATAACACATGGGTCAAAGGCGATGCCACAAGAGAAATGTATAAAAAATATTTTGAAGTAGATTAAAATTTACTGTGGTGCAGCAAAAGCAGTGCTGAGAGGACAATTTGTAGCAGTGAATGCAGGTATCAGAGAAGGAGAGAGGATCTTTATGGTTGAGTCCTGATAAGAGATTCAAGGCATTTTAGGGAGGAGGATGGGGAAGGGGCTGAAAGGGACAATGAGATGCAAGAAGATTCTCATGGAGCAAGAGAAATGGTAGAGAAAACAGCTGCCACCCGAGAGGCTCTAGGGGAAACCGTCTCTGTGGGGGAGGTCAGGTTCCAGTGAGAGCACAAAGGTCCAGGAGAGTTCAGAGAAGATTTGAAGGCGAAGGAGATTTTGCTAGTGATTCTCAGAGGGCTCAGTGGAAGGGCTTCAGGGAAGGAGATCAGGGGGAAAAAGGTGTCAAAATGGAGTGTGGATAAGAGTTTGGAGGATAAAAGATGTCCTACCAAAGCAAGGTTAAGGGACATGATGAGACAAGTTGTTCCAATGTAAGGGCTGCTCTCTGGGTCTCCTCGGGGGGCCCCGAATTCTGCTGGCCACTGCTTTGAGGCTGGCAGGAGAGTGGCCTTCCTCTCTGACTCCTGCCCATGGAGACCTGCCCAGAGGCTCTTTTCCTAGCAGTTGGAGGAAGTTTCCATTCTAGTGCCTGCAAATAGAAAGTAAACATGATGGGGGCGGGGGGGGGGGATGCCTGGGTGGCCCAGTCAGTTTTGGCTTTCTTTGGCAAATGAGAATAAATCCACTAAATTGGATTCTTGATTTCAGCTCAGGTCTGATCTCATGGTGGTAAAATTGAGCCCTGTGCTGGGCTTGAGCTGGGCAAGGGGCCTGCTTAAGATTCTCTCTCCCTCTCCCTTTGCCCCTCTCCCCACCTCTCTCTCTTTCTCCCTCTCTCTAAAAAGTGAAAAATAAAAATAACTGCCTGAGGAGTGCTATGAAGAAAAATAAAAGAGCAAGGGGGAGAAGGAATATTGAAAGAGGGAGAGATCAGGAAAGAGCCCCCTGATAAAGTGACACTTGCACACAGGCCACGAAGGGCGCGAGGGGGGAAGCCATGCAGGTGTCACGAGGAAGAGCCTTTGAACAAAAGGAAACAGAATGTTTCAGGAAGAACAAGGAAACCTGGTGTGGCCGAGGAGAGGGGAAGGAAGTGAAGTCGGTGCGCCTGAAGGGGACGAGGGACGCCGCGCAGCAGCAGGGGAATGACAGGATCTGACTTGTACTTTACTATGATCATAGCATTTTATTCAAGTTCTTAACTGATTAACTCTCCTTCTAAAAGTCTAAGTAGAAATCGTACTCACACATCATTGTTTCAGGTACAATCCCCATCAGTGAAATTCACCCTTTTTAGTGTAGAGTTCGGGGAGTTTTGTTACAGGCACAGAGTCATGCGACCACAGTCAAGGTACAGTTTTGCCCCCCAGAAAGTTCCTTGGGCCTCTTTGTGGTCAACACCTCCCCTACGCAGGGCCTGTGGCCACCACTGTCTTTTCTGGCCCTTTAGTTTTCTGTCCCCAGAGTCATATAAATGGAACCATACGTTATGTGGCCTTTGAGCCTGGAAACGTCCACTGGCTGAGTAGTCATTGGTGTGGCTGTGTGTAAAGGTAGTTCGGTCCTTTCTACCGTTGAGTAGTGTTCCAGCCTATGGACTGAGCCCGGCGGGCTTATCCGTGCACGCGATGAAGGGCATGGAGTTGTTTCCAGCTCTGGCTTTCTTGGGCAAGTGAAAATAAAGCCACTACAATAATTCACTTACAGGTTTTTATGTGAACATCGGTTTGATTCTCCCTTAGGTAAGGGCCTCGCAGTGGGATTGCAGGGTCAGACGGCCGACGCATCTCGACTCTGCGAGAAACTGCCAAACTGGTTTCCAACAGGTTGTATCCTTTTGCTTTCACTATCCATGCAGGTCAGTGTTTAAATTTTGGTCACTTTTAGTAGGTGTGTTATTTCTTTGGGGTTATAGGTTAGAGTCTGTATTTCCCTAGTGACTAATAATGTCGAACATCTCTCTCTCTCTTTTTATTTTAACATTTCTTTTTTTTTCAAGTTTTTACTTAAATTCCAGTTAGTTAACATCCAGTGTGATATTAGTCCCAGATGTAGAATTGAGTGATTCATCACTTACGTACAACACCCAGGGCTCATCACAACATGTGCCCTCCTTAATGCCCATCAAGCACCCCCAACTCCTGCAACCCTCCGTATGTTCTCTTAAGAGTCTGTTTTCTGGTTTGCTTCTCTTCCCCCCCACCCCATGTTCATCTGTTTTGTTTCTTAAATTGCACATATGAGTGAAATCAAATGGCATTTGTCTTTCTCTGGCTGACTTATTTTGCTTCTAATGTTGAGCATATTTTTATGTAATTATTTACCTTCAGTATATCTTCTTTGGTGAATTTTTACCGATATTTCATGCCTTTTATAAATTGAATTATTTATTTTTGATTTTTAGATTTTCAGACTTTTAAAAAATCTATTCAACATATAACTCCTTTATGAAACTTTTGCTTTGCAAATATTTTCTACCAGTCTGTGATTTTTTTTCTTTCCTGTTTTTGAAAGTGTCTTTTAAATTTTGGGGTTTGGGCAACTGGATGGCTCAATGGTTGAGCATCTGCCTTTGGCTCAGGGCATGATCCCGGGGTCCTGGGATTGAATCCTGCATCGGGCTCCCCCTGGGGAGCCTGCTTCTTCCTCTGCCTATGTCTCTGTTTCTCTCTCTGTGTCTCTCATGAATAAATAAATAAATAAAATCTTTAAAAAATAAAATAAATTTTAAGGTTTAACAGTTAGGTCTATGATCTATGTTGACTTACATTCTGTATACAGTGTGAGGTATGCTTCAAGGTACACTATATTTTTGCATGTGACTAATGAAAAAACTATCAATCATATAAATATGGATGTGGTTTTGGACTCCCTATTCTGTTCCATGGATCTGTGTGTCTGTCATTTGCCAATACCTTATTGTTCTGATTATTGCAGCACAGTGGCTCTCAAGTAGGGGTAATTTTGCTTCCCTGCCTCCTCGCCATACCCTAGGGTATTTGACAATGTCTGAAGACAATTTTGGTTGTTATAATTGTGGGTAGAGGTCAGAGATGTTACTAAACATCCTATAATGCAGAAGACAGCCTCCCACCACAAATATTTATCCAGCCCAAAATATTAATTGTGCCAATGACATACTGCATAGCTTTACAGTAAACCTTGGGATGAGACAGTGTGGAGTTGGGGAGACAGATTTCAGTGGACAGATATCTCAGGTGCTCACACCAGACACATAAGACACATAAGACAGTGTGGTCTTAGCAAAAGCAGTTTGAGAGGAGTGGTGAGAATATTGTCAATATACGATGTTGCTTTCTAGATAAAACTGGACAACATATGTAAAAGTGCTAGGCACACAGCTCGCGCTAACTAAATGCTAATTTCCTCATTATTTTTACTGCTCCTGACCTTGACCAAGTTTTCTCCTCTTTGCAGACCCTTCGTCGTGACTTCTGCACTTGTGAGGGCCTATATTCAGTTTTGAAACTCTCACCATGATGATTTCTCTGCTAATAGACCCCTATTTGTTTCTCTTCTGCATATACATGTGATGCATGGCCTGGTATAGGGCCTGGTATTTGCTGTCAAAGTAATGTTTCCTCTTCAGCCACCTACTCATTGAGGATGCATGAGCACCAGAGATGTCTGTCCACCAAAATCTGTCTTCCCAACTGCATAATGTGGAGTGGTAACTGCCAGATGGCCGCCCAGTCAGGAACTACATTTCCTAGAGTGCTTTGTGTCCAGTTGTGGCCATGTGACTAGTTCTTACCCATGGAATGGGATTGGAGAGTGACCTGTCACTGGAAACTTTAATGAGACAAAGAGGAGGCTGTACTCACTCCAAGCCCTCTTTCCCTTTCTGTTGTCTGGTGCAGGGGGCTCTGAAGTTCTAGGGCAGGGCTTCTCAAACTTCTGTAGATAAGTCACTCATACTGGGGGATCTTCTTAAAATGCAGGGTTATTATGGCGGGTTTAAGGCAGGGCCTGAGATCTTGTATTTCTAACAAGCTCCCAGGAATGGCAGTGCTGCTGATGCTCAGGCTATTTTTCAGGAGCAAAGCTTTAGGGAATGGTGGAGCCACAGAATAAAAGGAACATGGGCTTCTGAATCACTAAATAAAGAAAATCTACTTTAATCAGCAACTTCTGAGCTGTTAGCTGTGTGTACACCTTTTTGGACAGCAGCTAGTCTTCTGGAAGTGGTTGACAATTCACTGGTTTTGTTTAAAAGCATCTTGGTTGAGAATTCAGGACAGAATCACCCCTGGCTGTCCCCAACCCACTTAGTATGGGTGTGTGTTCCAGGTGACTCCTTCATGTTTTAAGAGATCCATACCTCACTGTGCTTTAGAACACTACAAGCCCTCATACCATTAGTTCCTTGATAATGACAATAGTTAAGAAAACAATAAAATCTTGGTTTTGTATTCGTTGGCTCAGATTAAAAACGGAGAGTGAAAGACAGTTTGAGTTGGGCTGTGTGAATGATATGCTTTGTCCAGTGGGAAGTTAGTGGAGAGCGGACCATGAGGGTCTTTGATCTTGAGAGGGCGGGACAGGGAACTCAGATGGAGTCTCTTAGTCAAGGGTCAGTGGGTGAGCGTCAGGGCCCTGGTATAGGCTGCAGGGCTATGGTTGGCTGGAATGGCCCAGCTGAAAGTGCAATCACTCAAAGGTTGCTTGATATGAGTGAGCCTGGACAGGGAGTCAAATCTGTGAGGGGTGTGTATGTGTGTGTGTGTGTGTGTGTGTGTGTGTTACTGTGAAGAGCTGTAATTGGAGCAGAGAGGCAGAGAGAGTCTGGACCAGTACAAGGCCAAAATCCTCAGGGGCCTTTTGCATGCTTCCGGCAAACATTTACAGTGGGGAGGCCAAGTTCATCTAAGGAACACTGACCAGCTGGACACAGTGTGCTAGAATTTAGCCAAGGATATTAGTGGAAAGTCTCTCCCTGTGTTTTGAGCAAGGGCAGCTGGAACGAGAAGGCCTATGCTATCCTCGTTGCTCTAGCCATGACCTTACCTTACTGACATAAGAACTAGAGCCAGGTCCTGCTCCAGCCCTGCTGGCTTTGGGATGAGGCTGGGCCAGAGCATGAGCAGGAGAAAGTCAAGGGGAAGTAGTTGCATGGGTTTATTTTGAATAATGCACTTGAGTGAGTTACAGAAACTAGCCTTCATGCCAAGCAGTTCTCAAATAATAAGGTCAAGCCACTCTGTCAGGATTTCAAGAAATAGTAAAAAAATCTGAGAAAAATTATGAACTGTCTACTCTGACCAGTCAGGGCCACCTACCGTGTTGAGAGCCATTCTTACTGAAGGGAACTATTTTGGATTTAGATATGAGGTCAGTTTTATTTTTTGTTTTTGTTTTTTGTTTGTTTTTAATATCCAATTTTCAGCAAGTATCCACTGAGTGCCTATTATATGCCAGGCATCGTGAGGATTGATTGTAGAAACCTGCGATGAGCCTTTTGTCCACACCTGGGTGACAGAGGAAAGAGTGGGGGACCATAACATACGAGTTGTGAGCATGTGCACTGACCAGACAGGGAAGTTCTTTGCAAAGTCGTCAGGGCACCAGCAAGGGCTCCTGAGTCCTCCGGGAGAGGCTGGCGTCATGTGCCTGAGACAGAAGTCCCAGGAGGCTGAGCCTGGGAGGCCTGAAACCTCCCACAGACGGAGGAAGGGACACAGGGCTAAAGGTCAAAGGAGAGAGGCAGGGAGGAGGGTGAAGGGAGCACATGGTGGTCTCCACTCCAGGCCAGAGTGTTAGGTACAGGAACGGCCTGTCCTGCCCAGTGAAAACCCAAGTAGCCTCCTACTTACTGCCTTTTCAACAGAGGCTCAAATCTCGGCCAAGGCCGGGTAGGCCCTGTGAGTCCTGGGTCCCGTGGCTCTCCACCCTCCTCCTGGCTGGCTCCCATCCTCCGTACCTCCAGTGGGACCTGCAGATTTGCCAGTCCTGGCCACACGCCCTTCCATCCGGGTTTGCTGGGACACTGATTCATAGATTGAAAATAAGGGCAATCCTTGGCAAACCGGGGTGGGTTGGTCACCTCATTCCCTGAGGCTCAGGCTCCTCTGTGCTGCTCCTGCCCCTAACAGTTCTCATCTGATGCCTACACCCCTCCCACCCCTTGCTGAGCCCCCATTTACCCAGCCACCCCTCCCCACCTCCAGCCGCCCCCCCACCCCCAGACCTGCCTCTGCCTCCTTCACTTCTCCTTGGTAGCTCTCACTCCCTCAAGCTAGCCTCCATCTCAAGTGGTGCTCAAATGACATTAAGCCATTTTGATGGAGTATCTCCATGTCTGGTCTAGATTATGGGCTGGATGAATAGTTCCTCCTGGGTGGCCCAAGAGCCCCTCGCACTTGGCATGTGAAACATTTCCCTTCCTGGTGCCTCCAACCCTACAGCTGTCTGAAGTGGGTAGTGCCTGCCTAGTGCACGGTTACGGTCTCACACCTCTGTGCCTCGCCCACAGCTAACACCCCATAAATGTTAAATGAGAATATCAGCATCACCGAAAATGTTTACATATCTCTCAACTGATAATAGTGACAACAATAAAAAATGTGTGTATAGCAAATACTTCCTCCGCGCCAGGCTCAGGTCAGGGGCCCCGACTGGTTCTCTGTCTAGATGATGCCTACACATGGGCCTGCTTTAAAACGGACTAAGTCATCCATAGGTTTTCACGTACCTTGGGGGCGTGTAACTTATTTGGCCACAATTAATATACTGAGGTTGGATTCTCTGGGTATATGCCTGTGTTCATGTGCAAGTGTGTGTTGTGTGTGTACACGTGCATGATTTTGTGTATATATAAGATTTTTTTTTTCTGGATTTTTATCTTGTAGCAGCTCGTTTGCCCACATTAGCTTGCTTTGAGGAACAACTAAGGGCATCCCAGAGCTGGCGATCCAGATCAAGAAGCAAGGATCCAGGGGTTCCTATTAATAAGAGATAACACCGAAGCAATTGGAAGGTATGCCACTGAGTCCTACAACCCCTGCTAATCTTTAACATGTGAAAAGTGTGGCAGACAGGACCATCGGTTTTGAAGTATTCCTTCTATGCATTTCTCCACGTTCTTTGCAGTTGAACCACTTGCAGCTCACTTTCATTCTCTTCTTAAGGACGGGGATCATAAATTGGCTCACATCTTTCCTGGTGGCTCCTGGACGTTAGATAGAAGTCACATCTTTCCAGAATCCTCCCTTTCTGTAACAAAGCACGCTTTGCATGCTGATCCTAATGTGGGTGTATTTATAATGCATGGGCCGTTTCCCCACCCACATGGTCCCGTCTTAGTTACATCAGAACCTCTGGGATGGAGTCCCAACAAGACCCTAGAGAGTGGCCCCCAAACCTTTATCCGAGGCTCAGTCTCTTGTCTGAGCTTCATTCTCCTTGGGGCATGCCCGTCTTTTTAGTCTATGATTATTGACCGGTGAGTATTTCCAACTGGGAGACCTGAGTGTGAGGAGCTCTCACATTTATAAAAAAAAATGTAATACTGTCCCTTCTAGATCTGGTCCTCCTGACATTTTCTTTTTCACTCTGGCTTGGAGCCGGTGAATGTCCCTGGAGTTGCAACAGGTAAGCCTGAGGCCTGCTTGTCCTCCCTCCCGCAGAGCCCTCCTATCTCTCCCCTCCATTCTGGGTGCTCAGGTCTCCTTACCTCTCACCTGCCAGCGTCTCCCACCTCCACTTCACCCTGGACGGGCCGGCCAGGACTTCCTTCCACAGCCACGTGCTGATTTTATCTTTTCTCTGCTCAGGAAGCTTTAATAACTCCCAACTATTCCTAATGGAATAAGTTATCCGCTTGAAACTACCTCTGTTTAATCTCTCTCCTCCTTCCCTCCCTCCCTCTGCCTCCCTGTCTCTCTGGCTCTGGATCTGGCTCTCTCTCTCACACAGAGTCTTGCTCAAAATAAACAATTCACAGTTTTTCTAACAAATCTCTAGATTTCTGAACTCTACTCATGCTGACCTCTCCCTGACACCTTACCCGCCTCTTGCAATCTCGCCTACCCTTCCAACCCAGCTAAGATGCCACATACCCAGGATGCCTTCTAACTGCCTCCGACCATTTCTGCACCCCGCTGAAGCTGGCGTCCCCGTGTCACCCCTATCCCGTCTTGTGTTAATTGTCGTGGTCTCCCAACTAGATGATAGGCAGCTTGAGGCTGAAGGCTGTGTTCTGTTCACTGGTAGGGTTTCATATGTGGTATACACTCCAAACTTTTTATAAACGTTTATGAGACGGATTAAGTAGGTTTGTCCTAGGGAGTGACCCTGTTAGCACATGGAGCCCCTGAAATAATTTTATGAAATTTTAGATCCCGTTTCATTTTAAAGTTAACACCTACATTTTTCCCACACAAATTTCTCGCAAAGGATGTGTTTTCTCTTGTATGCGTGCTTTAACTATGTTGGTGTGAACCTTGCATTTGTGGATTTAACTCCTTAATTTATGGAAAACAACTGCCACAGACTCCAACTGGCAAAGCCAGTCGTTGTGGTCAAGCCAGACAAATAGCCATCACGCATTCGATCAGAAAAACTGTGACTTTATTTTAAAATCAAATGAACGTGGGTGCTCAGGTTTAGATAGGAACCCTACCAGGGCTTCTGGATGAAGGAAGGCGTTGCTCAGTTGAATATTTCTTACCGATGCTCTCTGGATTCTCCTTCAGGAGGGCTGCATTCTCCAGTTCTCCCTGTTTTTACCCCCCGAGCTCAAGTACCAGAGTGAAATCCAGGCTGGATGATAAGCTCATCTTGCTTCTCTAACGTAAAGGCCCCTTGCATTGGGCAGGTGGCAAAGTGGAACTGGCAGTCCATGGGTTTGAAATGCATAAAAATACAAGTTGAATTTCTGAAAATGAATTGCATTTGAGTTGTCCCTGCCTGTGTGCCCCCTAAGAAATCTCTTCGTGCCCCAGGAGGGCATGCTCTTCCGTGTGAAGGCAGATGGCCTGGGATGAAATCACGGAGGAGGCTTAATTTCCCTTCACACAGATACACCTCGTGAGGCTTTTAGAAAATTGCCCTTCCACCGAAGAAGGGAAGTCAAAGGTCACTTTGTTGCTTCACAAGATTCCCAGGTTGTTCTAGGTGAACTCACTCTCCGGGAGGCAGTTTCATCGAAGAAAAGATCCCATCCAACTATTGGAAGCCTTAAAAACACAGCTGACTCTTATGTGTGGCTGCCAGTCACCTTCCCCTGAGTGGTAGGACATACTCACGTTTCTGTGGGGTCCCCGGTAACTGGGCTGTCTGGGCGAAATGCCAGCAAGTGTCCAGCAAGGGGGTGATTACTTCTGGGATGTCACTCTATGGCTTATGGCCCACAGCACTGCCACTGGTAATCGTGACCATGCTCTGCACGTTCAGCTGGTGCCCTGGATGAGCTCGGCATTAGGCTTGGTACCCTTGCTACACTAGCCCGGGAGAGGACTCGTGGGGCTTTGCAGGCAGCCTGTCTGGCCCTCTGCTTGTCTGAGAAAGGATCTTTGGGAAGTGCAAATTCTTTGGCAATTAGGCCATTTGATTTTGCCACGAATCTGGCCTGGAAAAGAGTACTACTATTGGGGCAGGGCAGATTCACCTTTGGGGAGGCCCATGCTCACACCTCAGGAGCCACTAATGAAGACTCAAATGGCTTCAGTTGGGTCAGCTTCCCAGCAAACCGCCTCTAGTGCGAGAACAGCCATCAGGGCTCCGGCAGAGGGCCTCACGCTTAGATACATGGTCCACGTTGTTCTGGGCATGTGTGGACTTAAGCGCCATGCACTTTTGTTTTCCCAGACCCCGTGTGTGGGGCCTGGAAGGTGAATGAGACCCTGATACAAGGGCCAGGGCCTCTCCACTGAGGGTCGGGCTGTTGATCCCAGACCGAGGATGCCCACCGGACCGGCCTGCAGTGGTGGGTGTGCTGGTAGTGTTTTGTCTTCTTGTTCAGTGTTTCTTAAAAATGTGAATTAACTTGGACCTGACGAAATGACAGCCTCAGAGGAGGGAGGTACCTGTCCATGGGCCCCGTACCCGCCCGGCTCTCTTCACTTCTTGATATTTCCTGCCTGACCTTGAGTCCCTTTGACTCCTAGGAAGGCCCCCTGTCCAGCTGGGTGCCTCACTGGCCTCAACACACTCCCACTCTGTCCCTGTCTTAATCCTTCTGGTCTCTGATTTCTGACCTTTCCGATGTCCTAATGACTTTTATGTTTTTTGCTTCTAAAAAACATTAAAAAAAAAAGGCAATTAGCTGTGCATCCTTAATATTTACACCCCATTTTGTTAATTGCATCGTTTGGCGAGCCTTCTGCTTTTTTGGCTTGTGCCAGGCCTTCTTAGATTAGTTCATAAAGAATGACATGAATTTATTACAAATACTGTAACTTTTGTGCTTGATTTCACACTTCATGTCAGCTTCTTCCCTTTCCCAAAAGTGACACATACTTAATTTTCAAAAAAAAAAAATGAATAGTGGAGGAAAAACGGTCAGTTTGGGGATTTGAGGCTCCCTACTGACATCATCAGTAGGAAGTCCCAACAGGATGAGGCTTGAAGGCTGTTTCTTTGGATTGTGATCTTGGTGATGGCGGGGATGTCATCCTCCCCAGACTCCACAGACCTCTCTTCGCCCTGGTGTAGGTTCTGGAATACACTGCAGAGGGCATAGTCAGCCATTGACTTTGGAGCTCTACACTACTGCTCACTAAACGTTGGCTTCTGCATAAACATGAAGAAATTCAGAATAAAAAGGAAAAAATGTGATGGGATTTATTGTTGATTGATACTTGAAATCCTTTTTGAAAAAAAGGCACAATATCAATCAGGGTAGCAAGCAACATAAACATACTGGCAGTTCATAAAAGATGGAGTTGGCTGAAAGGCAAGTGTCAACTAGAGTGCTTTTGAGAAAACTCGGATTTACTTGGGCAAAAAAAGTCAACAGTCTTTTTCTTTTTCTGTATAACTTCACTGCATTTAGATTCAAGTTTGGAAAAAAAAAAAAGTCCTGTTTGGGGGCATTCAATTTACACTCTAAAAAAAATTATGAAAACTGCAGTTTAGAAATTAACCCCCCAGTAACGACTTACTTCAAATTAACACACAGCCTATATAGTTGGAAAAAGAAAAGATTTTTGGATATATATTTTATTTGACAGTGTTTTAGAATATCATACAGTAAACAAGATTTCTGTAAAAGTTAATTTATCCATAGTGGTGCGTTTCATAAAAATAGTTGCTCACTTACAGTCTTTCTGTGACTATTAATACATGGAATTATATTTATAGAGATACAGCTGTACAGGGTAAATTCACAGCTAACACTACACAGAAATATTATTTGGAATGGGATTTAGATGATGTGCTGTCTTCACAGGTTATGGATTACAGCCGCATAAAGCAATTACTGCACAAGTAGTAGCTGTGAACTGTGCAAATTAGAGTTTATGCAAGCGTAATCTCAACTTTTTTATCCTTTTGTAACACATGGAAAATAAAGGTCAGAGGATACAGTACCGGGACGTGCAGCTACACTACAGAAGCATTGTCCAAAACCAGATTCAATAAATTAATGGCAAACTCTACTGGATGTCTAGTCCAGGGGAGAAAGACTAATTGAGATTAAACCAAAAGTATTGTAAACTGCTACATGTGTTTGTGCTTTTGTTTATGATGAATGGATTCCATTTTTGGAAATTGCTTTTACAAGCTGCAAGATTCTTCACTTGAGGCTTTCGGCCACGTTCTCCTCTTGTCAAACAACTCGACTACACCTATGCCTGATGGAAATTAAATGGCCAGTGCTCAGGTTGCTGCAATTTACAGAGACGGAAAGAGTCAACGGAGAGAGGCTATTAGGCGTGACCTTGTGTGATGGATCTGATCTCCCTTTTTACTTATTTGACTACAAGTTCAGGGAGGTGAGGCTTATCTGCATTTGAACTCCTGTAAGGGCCAGAATCTGGGAAGGATGAAGCCTCATTCATTCAGGACAAATTAAAGAGAAACTGCCCTCAGAAAGCAGTTTGCCTTTTAATATGTGTAGCTACAAATAAGTACCAATGGATAATTAACTGCCGTAACATTTTACAAAGGAATATTCAAAGGGCAGAGAAGAAAGGCAAGCCTTAGGATGGTAATAGGGGATCAACCGCAGATCAATGGACATAAACCCAAACATCCAGAGGTTGCTGAAGACATTTAAAAATGGCAAAGGATGCAGAGACGAGAAAGCAAACCAAACAAAAGGAGAAAGAGTAAGGGAAGACAAAGCAGAAAAAGAATGCTAAAAGGTTCACATTCTTTCATGAAAATAAGTTGGCCATGGTTTTTTAATACTGGGGATTCATTCTAGTCGGAGAAATACAGGCGAAACCCTTTGCCTCTGCTCTATCAAAGTGAAAATGAAGTAATGGAAAGAGGATCTTAAAAAAGACAATAAAACAAGTGAAATAGAACACTGCTGTCAAAGAAGCTACCCTCTCCGCTAGCCTGAGACCACAGGAAAAAGCCTTTTCATGAAGGAACTGCAGCGGTGCCGACCTCGATTCGACAAATTGTGGCCCTTCAATCATAAAATGCCTATTTTAGATGAAAACCAATTAAGATCTATGAGCTAAACTGCAAAATTCTGACTTACGGCAATCTGTTCCCTAAGATACAATTTTTTAAACCTTTTTTTTTTTTTTTCCTACCACTGAAAATGTACAGAAACATGATTTGATCACAGAAATGGCAGTAAAAATGGCATCACAGCGACGAACGCACTAGGTTCCTAAGTCGTCCTGCGGGCCGGGCCGGGGCGGGCCGGGGCCGGGCCTGGTCGTGGGCAGCAGTTCCCGATGGTCCAAAGAAACCTTTTAACCCCTGTCTAGATAGGTCGAGAACAATTTATTTACAACTCTTTAGATCAATTAAAAGATATAATCTCGTCTCAGTTTCAGCTTGCTCCGTGCAGTTTGAATTTTTTTTTTTTTTTAAGGCGATATTCCAGTTTGTGATTGCTCTTAACGTGTCCGGTTTCTTGGTAGAGAGTTTGGATGGCATCCAAATCCTTCATGCAGCGGGGGTCATTTTTTTACTTTTTTGCTTTTTTGAGATTTTTTTCGTTTTTTTTTTTTTTTTTTTTTTTTTACTAAAGCTACACTGCACTGTGTCTCCGCGGTGCTCTCCACGTGGTTTTGGTTGTCCCGGGGGCCGGGGCCTGCGGGGGGCGCGGCGCGGCGGGGCGGGGCGGGGGCGCGGCGGGCGCGGCGGGGCTCAGCGGCCCGCGGTCGGGGCTCCGGGCCTGCGCGCGCCCGGCAGTCGGTCGGAGCCCGGCACCTTCCAGGGCCCCGGCGCCACGGCGGCCCTGCGCGGGGGGGCGCCCCCCGGGGCCCGCGCGCCCGCCCCGCCCCCGCCCCGCCCCGCCAGCGCAGGCGCCGCCCCCGGGCCCCCCCGCCGGCCGAGCTCCGCGCCCGCCGCCCCGCGGGGCGCCCCCTGCCCGCCGCCGCCCGCCCTGCCCGCCGCGTCCGCCGCGGGCCCCGGCGCCCCCGCCTCCGGGCAGTGGCCGCCGGGCGCCCCCTCGAGCCCCGGCCGCGCCGCCCTCCGCGGGCTGGCCGAGCGCTCCGCCTGCTCCCCGAGGCGCTGCTTCTTCTGGCCGCCGGCCGCCAGCTCCTTTGGTTTCCGGACGTCGTGCTCCCGCTTGCTGTCCCAAGGCGGGTCCGGGCCGGTGTGCCGGGAGGGGTCGGAGGGCGGGGCCGGGTGCGACGGGGACCGTGGCCGGGGGCCGTCCTCCGGGGGGGCGCCTACTTCCTGCAGCCCTGGGGCGGCGGCGGCGGCAGCGCTGCGGGAGCCGGGGTCGTCTGCGGGCGGGAAGCACAGCGTTAGGGCGGCGCCCGCGCCCCGCGCCCCCTCCGCGGCACGACGGTCCGAGCCCCCGCCCCCAACCACGCCCCCCCCCGGCGGCCCGACCCCCGATCCCCGACCCCGAGGCTGCAGCCGGGCGCCCCCAGGGAGCGGGGCGGCTGCGGGTGGGCAGCACAGCGTTAGGGCGGCGCCCGCGCCTCGCGCCCCGTCCAGGGCACGACGGCCCCAGCCCCCCGCCCCTAGGCCACGCCCCCTGCTCCGGCCCAGGCCACGCCCCCTGCTCCGGCCACGCCCCCCGGAGGCCGAGGCTGCAGCCGGGCCCCCCCCCCTTCGCCCGGGCGCCCCCAGGGAGGCGCCGAGGGTCGAGCCCCACGAGGGTCCGAGCCCCCCGCCCTGGCCACGCCCCCTGCTCAGGCCCAGACCACGCCCCCTGCTCGGGCCCAGACCACGCCCCCTGCTCGGGCCACGCCCCCCGGAGGCCGAGGCTGCAGCCGGGCCCCCCCTTCGCCCGGACGCCCCCAGGGAGGCGCCGAGGGTCGAGCCCCACGAGGGTCCGAGCCCCCCGCCCTGGCCACGCCCCCTGCTCAGGCCCAGACCACGCCCCCTGCTCGGGCCCAGACCACGCCCCCTGCTCGGGCCACGCCCCCCGGAGGCCGAGGCTGCAGCCGGGCCCCCCCTTCGCCCGGACGCCCCCAGGGAGGCGCCAAGGGTCGAGCCCCACGAGGGTCCGAGCCCCCCGCCCTGGCCACGCCCCCTGCTCAGGCCCAGACCACGCCCCCTGCTCGGGCCCAGACCACGCCCCTGCTCCGCCCAGGCCACGCCCCTGCGCAGGCCACGCCCCCCGGAGGCCGAGGCTGCAGCCGGGCCCCCCCCTTCGCCCGGACGCCCCCAGGGAGCGGGGCGGCTGCGGGCCCCGCGCGCCCCCCGCGCTCGGCAGCCCCGGAATCAGCGGGCCCCAAAGTCCCGTAGGCCGGCCCGGTGGCCCCCCCGCGCCATCAGCAGCCCGGGGCCCGGAACATCCGCTGCGAACAGGCCCCCGGCGGGTCGAGGACCCGGTGGGGCGGGTCGTGGACCCCGCGGGCGAACCGAGCTCGCCGAAGCCCTGGCCTGGCTCTGGGAGGAGGGGTCGGGACAGTGACTTGCAGCCATTAGGTGTCACTCGAAGCATCATTAGCTTCCACCAGGCGCTCCCAGAATTTGGATGAAGTCATCAGAAACCGTTCACTGTCGTCCTTCTAGAAGTCACTCCTTAACCCTTTCTAGGAGTTCTGACCGCATAGCAGGGCCAGGCTACCAGAAATGATTCTCCCTAGGAAGCCTAGTTTCAACATTTATTCGGGGTTTCAGAGCTCCCTACTTTGAGAAAGGACTCGAGACAATTTACCACAAGACACAAAACAGGATGATACACATGAGGAATGATTTTTTTTTTTTTTAAAGCAACCACTGGTCAGAAGCCGAGTAGAAGGAAGACAGATGTGTTAGGAAGCAGAGATGGGTTAGTTACTACCATGAGCTCTAACATTACCCCTGAGTTTCTAGCTCCCCAATCAAGATTAAAGCAGGAAAATCCCAGAGTCTTCCCTTGATATTTGCAAGGACTATGCCCCAAGACCTTTGGAAATCCTTAAACTTTGAAATATCTCCTTAGACTGTAAGTTCTCTCCACAAAACTGGCATAGGGTCGTGAGTGGGGATGACGAGGCCTCCCTGATCAGGGGTGCTGGGTGGCAGGAGAGGCTCCTCACTAGCCAGGACGTTCAGCTCCACACACGAGCCTCGGTGCCTGGGAATCAGTTCCTGCCGCTGTAACCTTATACGTGGCAGACAATTAAAGGCCCTTATTCAGACTCAATCAGTGAATGTCAAGGGTCTACTTGACTTAAAATTTGAGGATTCTTATCCAGTACCTTTGATGCTGATTTATAAAGAGGAAACGACAGGCAGAAGGCAGTGGGGTGGATAGTTCCAGTAATTCTGGGCCACCTGTACAATATCAGATCAGTTTTAAAAAGTTTCTCCTTGGATGTTCAATTCGAATGGAATATTTAGGGCTCAGTGTTCTCTTCCTTCTTTTTGTAGGTAGTTCTATTATCATGCTCACATAAGGAGTAAAAAAGTCCTGGAAAAGCATCAGAAGACCTGGAATCGAATCCTGCCTCTGGCATTCACCAAGATGCGATTTTGGATCAACTACTTGATCTCTCTGAGCCTCATTTTCTCCTTTTATAAGGGGTGACTGAAGTGTTTCCATCATAGAAATGAGATACGCACTTTTAAAGGGGACAGCACTTTGCAATGGGAGGATTATAACGATTTTTTACACACGGTTGAGTCGGATTTCTACTCTGTCCCAGTAGCTACATATGGACTGGCCATATTAACTAGCATACTTCTAGGTGAGGTTGTGAGTAAGTGCAGTAAATCAGCCATCCCTGATGGCTGTGATCCCCAGGTGTGGTTTTGCTCTACCCCCAGATGGCCTTAGCTACTTCAAGGAGTATTCTAAAATCCTCAAATGCAAATGTTTTTGTTGAAAATTGGAGTATGTTCTGCTTCTGGCTGGGCTAGAATTTGAAAATCAAACCGTTATAGCAAATGATAGACCATGGACACTCCATCAGACAGGAAGAGATTGTCTGAAGGAGTTAACAGTGGTCTCCAAAAGGCCTAACTAGAGGGTAGTGGTGCAATGGTAATCTCTAACTTGGACTGTGATGATGCCATTTCACAGTTTACTATCTCTTCCCAACACCCCCCTCCCCTACCCCTGCCAATTCCATCCTGTAGGGCCGAGTTAATTAGCTGGCCTTGGGTCAACTGTGAGATACAGGGAGGTTGATATTATTCACACCATTTCCTGAAGGAGGAATTGAAGCAGAGAGAGGTTAAGTAATTTGACCAAGATTACAACATGGGTCAGCCAAGAGTAAAAGGTTGGGTGTCTTTACTCTTTTTTACTTACTAAGAACATTTTCCTAACCTGTTGCCTTGCAGATAGGATCAAAGCATGTGAAATGGACCTGCTCAGTGGCCACTGCTGACCAACAGGACCTGGACCCCATCATCACTGGACAGAATGGTTAGTATTTATTTCTGAGCCTCTTACTCTTGACAGTAAACCAGAAGGTGAAATCATTCCAAATGCAAATATACAGAAGAATCACTCTTATTAAAAAAAAAAAAAAGATTTCTCTAGTGTTTGTTTATAGATCATTGAATTCTTAGTGGTGGAAACCAAAAGCTAAACTATCCCAAGCCACTCGTGACTGAGAGTATTAGTCAGAAATTAAAATGAATTGCGTCTTAAAGTAAAATGACTTAAAGGATGGACCTTTACTAAGTTGCTTGATGGTGTTCATTGTTTTGGGCAAGAATTCCCCACCCGAGCACCAGCCACGTGGCACCCGCACCAGGCAAGAGCCTGCAGAGCTGAGTGTAGTGGACCAAGGTGGCGGGCAGCCTGTCCCCCACCTTGCCTTTCACCCGCCTCGTCGAGGTGACCCGAACTGGGGTGCAAACTAGGGTTTTCGTGAAGCCTTGACACATGATGACCAGAAGAAATAGCCACATTTCCTGCTGGTTCCTTCAAACCGTCTTTTCCCCCTGGTCCCCTCTCCCTTCTCTTTCTCTTTGAACCTGGCCACCACCTGACATATGTCACTGTGTTCATTTACTGAGGCTGGTGCCCAGAAGACGGGCTCCCCACATTCTTCCCGTCTGAGCAAGCCTAGAATTAGAAATCATAGAGATGCATCTTAGGAGACAAAATCAGCCACGTGGGCCTGCCGGGGTTCCTGCAGCCCCTCTGTCCAAACAAAGTCCCCAGCAGACCCAATGGCTGAAATCAGAAAAAAAAAAAAAAAAAAAAAAAGAGAGAGAGCCTCTTATTCCAGCCCGGCTTCCTCCACCCGCCCTCTCCTGCTGGCACCCCGGAGTGAAACTGCTCTCGTTCAGGTCACCAGTGATCTTTCTATTGGCAAGTCCAGAGGACACCTCTGTGTATTCATCGTCATGCTTTATCTCACCACCTTTCACACAGATGACCACTCCCAGACACCAAGTGAACCCTTGGCTTCCATGACACTCCATCGTCCTGTTCTTTACCCCACCTCTCTGGCCGTTCCTTCCTCTTCATTTACTTGGCCTCTAAATGTTGGCATTCCTCAGGGACTGGTCTTAGGTCATTTTCGTGCTTTATGGTGTCTCTTAGGTGTTCTCATCTATTCACATAGCTTTTATACAACAGCAGTACTCCCAGATGTTTCTGAACTCCACGCCATGAGCTCTGGGCTGGTGTCCACCTGCCCATTTGCTATCTCCACTCAGATCGTCCAATTGGCATCCTCTCTGTAACAAGTCCCAAGTGGAAATCTTTTCTCCCTGAGCCTATTCTGCACTCTGTCCTTCTTTCCCCGTCTTGATGAGTGGTACAACCATCACTTGGAGTCAGTCTTGATTGCTCTCTCTCCCTCACCTCACAAACGGAATCCACCTGCAAGTCTTATGAGTCTTATCTTCAAGTGGACATGGACTCTGTCAACTTATGTTCGCCTTCACCTTTGCCACCTGAGGTCAAGATCCAGGGCTGTCCCTGGAAGGATGCAACCGGTGTAGGCTGCCCAAGATAATCCCATTTAAAAGAAGGCCGTAGTGTGCACATCTTTCATAAACCCTTGGTGATGCTGTTAAAGGCAGAGAATTCAACAGTGACTTTCAGTGTTATTCAGACAAGAGAAGTTAAGTGTAGGATACTGGGAACTACACACCCTCCCCCGAGTTCAATGCTCAGGACAACCAACCTAGTTCCCACACCCAAGGGATGGGCCTGCCAAGCTACTGTTTCTCACACGGGCTGCTACAATAAACCACCCTTCTCTTTATTCAGACTTGCTTGATTCTCCATACAGCACCCACAACAATATCTTCGCCACACAAATTAGATCATGTCATTCCTTCGCTTAAAACTTTCAAGGGATTCTTACTGTTCTTGGATAAAAAACCCAAAATTAATACCATGACCCAGAAAAACCTGCATGATCTGGCCCCAGCCAGCCCCTTCGGCTTCATCTCTATTTACTCTCTATTCTCCACCCACACTGGTCTTCGTTCAGTTCCTACATGCACCGAGCTCCTTCTCTATTCTGGGATGTATGTCACTGCTGACTCTTCTGTCCAGAAAGTTTTCTCCCCAACTCTTCATATGGTGGGTTCTTTTTATATTCTTTAGGACTCTTAAATATCACTCCCAGTCCAAGGTAGATGTTCTGCTGTCCTCAGGAGCATCTTGTCTTTATTTCCTCATAGTACGTATGATTGGTGATTCTCTATCTGCCTGCTTATTCGATTAATAGCAGTTCCAGTTACTAGATCACAAGCTTCATGAGGACAGCGGCCACGGTAGTCTTGTTTATCCAGTGGGAATTTCCACCTAGCACGGTGTTGGGCACGGTAATAAGTGCCCAGTGAATATTCGATGAACAAATCAGTCAGTTGCACAAAGAGAACACGGAAGACTCGAAACCCAATGCTTACTTTGCAAACACTTCAGATCTTCATTTAGAGAATAATCAGCAAATATAGGTTTGCATCCCTGACTTTTATCAGTTTTCAGAGAGAGGATGGTGGTGAAGTGCTAGTGTGTATTTGACAGGAGGGCAAATAAATAAGTTTGGGGCAGGCATGCAGAGAGGAAGGACAGCAGCAACAAAAAAAGCACTGGAATGGCTTTCATCAGTGGCCCCTTGGGATAAAAAAGCTAGGGGAGCTCTGGATCTATAAAGCAGGCAGTCAAGTTCCCCTGGCTTTCAACAGATGTTCTTTCCTTTGTTAACCTTCTCAGCCACGATGATGCAATGACTTTGCTTAAAGGAGCTTCATCTCTGGGGAATCATTAGTCAATGTACCAGTGAATGTTCAGATGAACCACAGGCCAGACAGACCCTACACAGCTCACACTGTGTTGGCGGAAGGAGCAGATCCCTCTCCTAAGTTAAGGTCAAGTTTCTTCCCCTGCTTCTTGTTGGTTCTAGCCAGTTGGATCTGTCCTAGAAAATGGTCTGATTAGGGACATGTGGGTGGCTCAGTGGTTGAGCGTCTGCCTTTGGCTCCGGTCATGATCCCGGGGTCCTGGGATCGAGTCCCACATCGGGCTCCCTACATGAGCCTGCTTCTCCCTCTACCTATGTCTCTGCCTCTCTCTCTCTGTCTCTCATGAATAAATAAAATCTTTATTAAGAAAAAAAAAGAAAATGGTCTGATTAATACATAATTACATATTATTAGTATATCTGTACACAAGTCACACACACGTGTACTATTAACTTTGAGTTAAAAGATGTGTGATCTCTTGATTTATCTTGTAGGAACTCAGCAATATTGAAAAATAAAATGTAGTCTTCCACTACGTATCTTGCTATGCCTAAGATTAAAAAACAAACAAACAAAAACCCTTATCTACTGTGTTTGAACAGCTTGTTTCTTCATGGCATATAAAAGTCAGCAAGTCAAGTGACAGTAACAGAGAGGTGACCCACTAGGAATATACTACTTATTGCAGTAAATAAGTATCTGCATTATTGGTTTTCCTGGGTGGCTCTTATCTCCAGCAAAAAATTGTGCCGAAGAGGAAAATGTAACCAGCATCAAGGAAGAGTTAATTTTATCCTGTGCTGAAGGGTGAGGGAGAGACCCCTTCGGAGGAAGCCAGGGATTGCTGAAGGGGAAGAAGGGCCTGTCTCCGGCCCCACACCTCAGCTAAGAGCCCTAGGGCTTCCAGCTTTGGGCCCATTGGTCCCCAAGGCCCTGCCCCAAGGCCCCCCCGCACTGCTCTCCTCCTGCCAACACGGGGCCGGGATGAAGAGCTTGGTGGCTGCCTTTCGGGGAAGGGTGTTCAGGAAGGTAGCAGTAGTGTTAGCACTATTGTATGGCTAATAACGGCAGCAGGGAACATGGAGTGAGGGGCTGACTTGATACCAGTCACTCTTCTACTGTATTTACCCACGTGAAAACTGTACATTGTACAGATGAGGAAACTGAGGTACAAAGGGGTTAAGTAACTTGTTGCAGGCTGCGTAGCTGGTCAGGAGTGGGGCAGGGCCGTTGAATGTTCTAGCAACTCAGCTGAAACACTGTCGCTAGACTCCTTGGCCATCCTCTATTTTGATTGTCAAATGGGACTCCTCTCTTCTGGGGCAGTATCCTAGAAACTCCCATCGAAAGTGATTCTTTCAGAGGCGGCTCCATCATTATTCTAAGTGGATACTAGGAAATGCCATTTGTGTCTGAACCTTGGACACGGAGGGGCAGTCACCGTAGTGAGGGTGTCGATTTGTGAAAATGCTGGAAACGCGAGCAGGAATCAGAAGATAATGAAATTGCATTTCTGAAGGGCAGGGATAATACTATGTATTTTTAAAATGGCCCTCACAGTGTCACACTTTGACCTGGACTGGCCTGAAAATACTCCTCCTAGATATTGGAGACACAGAGTCAGTTCAAGACCTACTGTTACTGCTCAAACAAATGAGCTTACTCTGCAAAGAGATCCATGGATTTGGTAAGTGTCCCTTCTCGCTATAAAAACCTCTCCTGTTGCAGCCGACGGTTGGCTGGGTTGGAGAAGACTGATGTGGTTACGCTGAACTATATTTTCTTCTAATTTACAATATTATAGGAAAATGTAAGAAACAATGACTAGAGTAGATCAAAGAACAGTAATGTGAGGTCATTTGGTGTTCAAAAGAAAAATCTTTTCAGGATGGGTCCAAGCGGTAATGGTTCATTTGGATCTGTTCAACCATCATTAGGGTGATTGCTTTTTGTAACGAAATACAAAGAAAAATGTGCCTTTAAAAAACTTCTGAACAAATTAATGATTTTCCTTTGCTCTTGCTCTTTCTGAAGCATGGTTTCCTGTCTGGAGGCATCGTTAATGGCATTCAAACACGTATTTGTGTCACCTTTGTTCCCAGAGAGATGCAAACTAGGTGTTATAAACGTCAATGACCTTAAAAATTGTGACCATATTTGCTTATTTTTGCAGCAAAATAACCATTTTCAGAGCATAGTCAAAGGTGCAGCAGTAAGCCTGTGGCAAACCTGACCTCCAGGGCTGAAGGAGCAAATCTCAGGGCCGATGGGGCTCTTGATCATGGAGCTACCATTTACTGAAGGCTTCACCTGTAACCTGACCTGTGCCAGGTGCGTTGTATACAGGAGCTTTCAGTCCTCACAACAGCTCTGCAATTATCTCCACTGCGTAGATGGGGAAACCGAGGTTAGATATATTAAGCAATGTGGCAGGGCCGCTCAGGGTAAGTGAGAATCAAGAGGACTCCAGAGCCCAGGCCCAAGCCCCTCCTCTGTTTTGGTGCTTGCTTTCTTCTTCTACACCAGGACACACGTAGAAAAATATGGAAAATACGGTGTGTCGTCAGTGGACTGGAGTAAACGGAAATGATCAAGGTCCGAAGACTCTAGCCAAGCCCTTCTGTGCCCCAAGGGCCAAGGGGGTTGCTGTCTTGGTGTCACTCATCAGAGGTGTGTCTGGGAGTACAGATTGTGAGACTCGGCTCTATTTTTCAACAGGTAGAGTCTTGATGACCCAGATGCGACCTGGGAATGTGGTGCTGCTCAGGGATCGGTCTCAATGAGTTCAACACCTGCATTACAGGATATATGAGAAACATGCTGGTTCATTTATTTTAAGCATCTTTTGGAAAGCAGCACATTCTTCTTTTCAAATAAAATCTTAAATGAAAGCCAATGTGTAAAACAAACAAAAATGGAACAGCTTTGGCTAGGTGAGGTGGATCCAGAGCCTCTGGCCCTTCACCCCCCTCCCACCTGCCGGGTCTCTTCCGCCCTCCTTAATCCCCATCACCTTTCCTTCCATTCACCATCCACCTGCTCTCTGGTAACCGTCACCCCTGCCTGGGTCTTTAGGCCATTTCTCACTTGAAGCTCTAATAAAGCAGTTTGAAAACCACTACATGAAGAAGAATGTGCCTCTGAGAGCCCCTCTTAAAATGCAAAAATCCCCATTTGGGAGTGGGAAGAGGAGAAAGGGAAGGTTTGCTTATAGATTTTTTCCCCCTTTTGTGTTAGCAGCTGGGAGTTGGACTCCAGAGAAGGGAGACCGAGCACGGGAACGTTCTGCTGGCGAGCGGCGATGGAGATGTCTGGGGCACAGGGGCGGCACAGACGCCACCTGGCCCTAACTTAGTCACCCGAAGCCTCGGCAGGCGGATCACCCCCTGCTGGGCAGCGGTGGCCCCACGTGTCTTCAGGGAGAGTGGCCAGCCGCTGGCAGAGGAAGGGGTGTCCGGAGGGCCTGGCTTCCAGCTCCAGTGCTGCCCCTCGGCGTGGACTCGGGCAAGCCGTTGGAGCATCCTAGCCTCAATTTCTCAGGGAGATGGAAAACCAAGAGTTGGGGAAGACTGTCTGCCCCGGTGCCCTCCCAGACCTGTGATCAAATGAAACACTATGTATGAGGGTTTATATACATGTCAGCCATTAAGTTAATAGTTAAGCCCAATTTTAAAAATGGGCAAAGGATGATATCTGAATGGCAAAGGAGCGTATAAGAAAGACTCGACATCACTAAGAGCAAAATGCAAAACTGTAGGGAGATACCACTACACATCTGCTAATGAGGCTAAAGGAAAAACCAAACCAAACCAACAACCTGAAAATAACTGGCAAGGACGGGAGCCCCTGAAACTCTCTTATGTTTTCGTTGGGAAGGAGAAGTGGAACAGCCACTTGGGAACAGTCTGGCAGTTTCTTAAAAAGTGAAACATTTCGGGATCCCTGGGTGGCTCAGTGGTTGAGCGGCTGCCTTCAGCCCAGGGCGTGATCCTGGGGTCCCGGGATCGATTCCCTTGTCGGGCTCCCTGCGTGGGGCCTGCTTTTCCCTCTGCCTGTGTCTCTGCCCCCCGCCCCATGAATAAATAAATAAAATCTTTAAAAAAAAAATGTGAAACGTTTCGTTACTGTAAAACTCCACCATTCCGCCCTGAGGCTGTCTCACAAGTGAAGGAAGAACTTAAGTTCACACTAAAACCTGCGTGTGAATTTTTAGAGTGGCTTCGCTCTTATGCAGCAGGACCTGGACACAACGCAAATGTCCATCACCTGGTGATGGGTCAACACACCCATGACACTCGGGGGGCGAGGGACAGGAGTCAGCCGCGGACTGGAACAAGCAACTGGTCCACCCGTGAGCGAATCTCAGCCTCACCACCCGGAGAGGGAGTGGTCAGGCCCAAGACGTCACATGCCACGTGAGCCCCTTTATACGAGCCTCCCCAGCAGATGACACTAAAGGGGCAGAAAACTGAGTAGTGGTTTCCAGGGTCTGGGCGTGGGAAAAGGCTTGACCACATGGAGAATGAGAGATTGGGGGGTGGGGAGGGATTACGGGCTGTTCTGTATCGTGATTATGGTAGTGCTTATATAATTGTGTGGGTTTTTCAGAACCTGGGTAGAATTGTACAGTAAAAAGGGTAAATTTTGTCTATAAAGTATACCTCAATTTTTAAAATGTGAAAAAATTCATAGTGCTGATAAACTGTTTTTAAGCCTGGTGCCTCAAAGTCTTTTTACACTGGCTCCACCTTTTGCAAATACTGTTTCCACCACTAGTTTGCTTAATAACCGAATAACCGGCCTGCCTCCCTACCCCCCCCCCCCCCCCATGGCACCAAGATACATCTTAGCCCAATGAAGCCGATAATGAATTCTGAGTTCACAGAGTTAGCAGAATCTGAACAGGTTTTACCCTAATCTTTCGGAAGCATCTTTAATCTCAAAGCTTTCCTAGAGTCGTGTTCTTCATCACACCAGTATGGCCCTGTCTGAAGCGGCAGAGAGTGGAAATAGGAATGAGAATAATCAATCATAAGGCACCCGTTTCATGGGAGAAATGATGGAAACTGATAATAAGCACCTCTTGCCACAGACAGAAGAAATGGAAACAAGCCACTCGGGGGAGACTCTTCGACTCCAGCTAAGCCCATGTCTCCGTGGTACTCAGACAGGATCTTATTCACACTCCCTCATCTGCTTCTGTAAGCCATTCAAGGGCAGGACTCAGACAGCAGACTGACCCACTTCTGGAGTGGGGGAGGCCCCACAAGTGATGTCCATCAGAATGTCCTCAGGGAACAAAGTCCCTTTTTAACAATTCTGGGGCTTTAAAAAGAGAATGAATTAGTGGAAGCAAAGCTCTTGTGTCTGGAGTCACCCGAAGTTCTTGTTGTCATACTTCATCAAGGCCATCCTCAGACAGTTCTTTTTCCTGCATTCAGTTTTATTTCTCAAAACACTGTCCTCTTCTCTCTCTCTCTCTCTCTCTCTCTCTCTCTCTGTTGGGACCCAGGAGCCAGCAGCTTTAGCTATCCCTTTTTTGTTCCATTTAAAAACAACTTACTCAGTTCTGATCACTAAAGACAGGGAGGCAGCAAGGACAATGCCTGTGATGTCCTGGGTGTAGGTCTCCCCAGCCTGTGTGTGACTCTGAAAACCTTCGTACCCCACCAGGTCGCAGTCCCCACAAGCACCTTCCCACATTCCACCAGCTGCAGACTACAGTACAAGACCGCGTGAGAAGTTCCAAACACGTGCCCCCTCACAACGCAGGCTTCTCCTCCAATTACGGTTTTCCAGCTCATTTCTGCAAATGCTGAAACTGAACTCACTGGTTGTTCCTGTGCTCAATTTTCTAAAACTCTCTCAAACAAGTAGGTCATAGACAAATTATCTTCACGGATTTGGGAGATGTGTCAAGTAACTTTTTAAAGAAAGGCCTTTCTTAAACAGAAGTAGTGACTCAGCCGTTTCTGTGTTCCCAGCTGTCGAATCCCCAGCACCTGTGGCACCTGGAGGGCAGCCCTTGGGTCCCCTATATCCCAGGGTGGTGACGGAGGAAGGACAGGGCAGGCCAAGCATGGGGAATCAACAGTACTGCGTTCACACCGGGGACCCTGGGGTATTGAGGGTCTCTGTATATTGGTCACGTTCCTTCTCCATGTTCTTTTCAGGTTGTCTCTGTAACCTCATGAGCTGTCCTAATGAATCTTGGCCTTTTCCTCCCTCTTCTCTGAGGTGGCCGTCACCTCTTGGTACTTCCAGCCAATGTTGTGAGCCGGGCATCCCAGGTAGACAGGCTTTCACGGAGGAGGAGACACAGCCTCGAGGGCAGCAGAAACCACCAACTGCTTTTTCTTGTCAGAGGGAGGTAGAGTCCTATCCAACACCCCAAGGTGGTCAGGGTGGCCTGGCCTCACTTAGTCTGGCAGGCAGCACATCCCTGCTGTTCACCTAAAGATGTGGTGGGGGCCACAGACCCAGATGGTGTTCATACACTTGCTGAGGAAGACCAGGTATTTTAACTTGTTTCTGTAGAAATTGCCAGAAATGTTCATTGCCATTGCAGTGCACAACCACCCCCTTCCAGCCTAGCAGCAGTCGCGTGGCAATGATGGGCCATGATGGGAGCCTGGAGGTCATCGTTCACCAGACCTGCCTTTCTGCCATCTTTGGCAGACACTTGGGGAAAGCTTTTTTTTTTTTTCTCATTAACAAACATTTATTGAGCACCTACTGCTTATGTCATACAGGTCTATGCACTGAGAATACATCTGTGAAGTTCATGGACCTATCACAGGAAAGAGACAGAAAACTAATATTCAAATACATAGTGATACGTCTGATGTGGATCTGTACAACACAAGAAAATAAGGTAAGGCGAAGAGGCAGAGAGAACTGTGGGGTTTGAGATAAGGCAGTCAGGGAAGGCCTCTCTGATGAGCTCACAGTGAGCGGGGCCTTGAATGCCGAGTAACAAGTCATGTGGGCAAAGATGGAACATGTTGCAAAGGGAGGCCTTGGTGCATCGCAGGAATGGTAAGTTGGCCTGGGAGGCGGAAGAGGGCAAGGGTGAGACCACCCAGGGCTTCGGTGAGGCTTTTGAATTTTATTCCAAGTGTTTTGGAGGCCACTGGATGGTCTCACACAGGGGACTATTTTAAAAGGCCAACACGGCTGCTGTGTGCAGAACGGATTGCAGGGGGAAGCAAGACACCGGTTGGGAGGCTACTGTGGTCGCCCAGACAGGAGACGACGGTGCCCTGGGTCAGGCAAGTGGTGGGAAGGGGTCAGATTCCAGATATGGTTTGAAGACAGCCGAGGCTGGACCTGCCTTGGCTGGCTATAGGCTGTGAGCAAAAGAGAACAGTCAAGGAGGCCTTGAGGTTTTCTTGTGTGTTTATTCATCACAAGATGTGCTGACCTTCAGGCAGGCGTGTGCTAGGCACTGGCGATGTGAAGATGCTCAAGACACCACGAGTGCCTCCGGGAACTCATCGTGCGTGATTTCAGACTTCTAGACCTCCAGACGCCAAGTACGGAGTGCTGTGGGGTGGGCGCGCGAGAACAGATCGTCCGTGTCTGGGATGTGGACCAGGTTTTCATTTGAGTTTAAAGGGAACACAGACACAGAACGTGGAGAAGAGTATCCCAGGAAGTGGGATTAGCAAGTGCTCAGTGGGTGTGGGAATGGGGAGTGGGGCCTGGGGTCGTGGAAGAAGGGAAGGCTGGGAGAGCAGGTTGGGGACAACTTCACCCAAAAACAGTGCGGAGGCTTTTACACAGGAGGGTGATAAGGTGATCCTCCTCTGTATCTAGCGGGTGACTCATTCACCGCTATTGACAAAGAAGCTGCGTGTGAACTAAGCCTTACCCAGTGTGCGTTGCTTCAATCACAGTATCATGTTGTCTTTGACTCTTTCATAAAGAAATGAAATTTCCTTTTCTCTTCCTGGTATTGGCAAACAGAAGCACGATTGCTCTTCAGGCAGAGAAATACTGTTAATCTTGCTGTTGATGAACATTTGTTGAACATCTCGGTGCCGAGCACTGTGTCGACTGCTGGGAATTCAGCACAAACAAGAGGACATTCTTGCCCTTGCAGAGCTTGTTGCATGAGGTGGGTGTAGAACAAATGGTTTCAAATGTGATGTATCATCAAAAGAAAGTTAAAAAAAAAAAAAGTAAAGGGTGCTACAGAGGCATTTAACGGGGTGCTAACCTCATTTAGGAGTTCAGGGAGGCTCCCTGAGGAAATGGTCTTGAAGTGAAAACTAGATTGATGAAAATTTTAGCATCAGCAGCAATGTCATCCCCTAGTTCTTCAATAATGAGCCTTTTTTTTTTTAAGTGGTTGCTTCTCTTCTGCTTTTGAATCACGCCCAGCTCTTGCCTACCTTGGAGAGAGAAAAAACCCCACATCTCCCACTTTCACATCTGCAAACTAAGCTTTTCATTATGTTCCAGAATGAGCCACGCAATTCAGACCCATCCTGCACTGACACTCACACCCACGTTCTCGTGGTCAGGTCCTGGGCCGTGGGCGTGGGCATGACAGTGGAGGGGACTCCAAATGGACCTCCACGGCCGAAACCCAGCACGTGAGCTGTAGTGCGACGGGGGAGGAAACCACGAGGAGCTTCCTCATTGGAAAGACATGCAGAGGCCTGCGGAGCCCGTTCAGCAGGTGCTGGAGGGCCCTGGAGGGCTGGAGCCTGACCTTGCAAAGGCAGGATCAGTGGGCGCGGGCACAGGAAAGAGAACTGAGAGTTGAGGCCGTATGGATTTACATCTGAGCTTTACTACTGACTGTTGTGTAGCTTTCAACTAATTACTCAACTTCTCCGAGCCCAAATGCCACATCATCTACCTCAGACACCTGTTAGGAAAATTAAGATTGCCTATACTTTTGTAGAAGCTGCGTGAGCACCTGGCACAGGTTTGGGCACGCAGTACGCACTTGCAAGTGACGATGATAATGGTAAACCCAACCCAAACCCCAACAGCTAACATTGCCGGGTACTTACTCTTGATGCTAAGTGCTGCGCATGCATGCTGTCATTCGGATTGCCCCCGACAAACCCCCTGGGAAAGGACCAGAGCCCAGGAGGCGTCCAGATAGAAGAGCTGACGTGAGGGCAAGCAGAGGCAAGTAGACGATGTAAGTGGCACTATCTGCACCTGGCCCAGCTGGGATCACAGGCCTCTCCCCGAACTTAGGACCCCAAGGGCTGCTGTGAACTTAGCTCCAGTTGCATGTCCCAGGTCATTACACCCTTTGTTCCCCACCAGGGAAAAAGGCTGATGATGCCAAAGAGCTTTGCTCCCTACCCATGAGGCTGGGAAAGCCTCCTCCTGCATCTCCCCTGCTTTGATAATCAGGAACAGATGACGATAGGATTTTAAACCATCGGAACCCTCCTCCAAGTTCAAGCTATAGTTCCCAAGGAGTGGGGTGTGGGGCAGGGGGCAGTGTGGCCAGCAGGGCGTGGATAGATGGCAAGGGAGGGGGTGATGGGAGCCGCGCCCCAACAGCTTTATGGAGACCAGCTGAAGACAGAGGGGTCTGGTGTGGGAGGAGGATGGGTGGGGCCGTGGCAGGCTGTGAGTCGGCTTCACCTTAAAAAGAGTTTGGGCTAGGTTTTGAAAAATGCTGCTTATGAATGATTTCTTTTTGCTTTTACCCTTAAAAAAAGATTTTATGTATTTGAGGGAAAAGGGAGGGGGAGAGGGAGAAACAGACCCCCTAGCGGGCAGGGAGCCCAATGCAGGGCTGGATCCCAAGACCCTGGGGTCACCACCTGAGCTGAAGGCACACCTTTCACCAGCTGAGCCACCCAGGCACCCTAGAAGTGTTATTTCTACAAATGAAGTCTCAGAACTTCCTAGAAACAAGCCAATGGATATCCATGTCTGTAGCACACAGGGCTCATACGTGTCTGATTTCAAGCGGGTCTAATTTCATTTTAACAAAAGATAAGGCTTTTTATTGGAGTCATTTCTCTAGAAATAAAATGGAATTGAGGAGAAATATGAAAAACTGTCTTTGAGTATCGCTGTGGATGATGGTTCATCGGGGCCCTGGAGTTTTGCAGGTCTGTGCACATGCAGAAAATGTGCCAGCAAGGCCTGCTGAGTGCTAGTGCAGCGGCCTAAATAAAAGGCTGCAGACAGGCAGGGGAGCCAAAGGCTGGCTTGGGAAAAGGATATTGGCAATTGGGTGCGGAGGGGTTGCTGGTGAACTGTTGGCAGCAGTGCAGACTCAGACACGAAGGCCAACTTTGTGCAGCAGGCCCCCTCTGAACAATACACATCGGCTGGAGGAGGAGGAACCGGTTCCTGGGCTGTGTGTGCATTTGTAGCCTCAACGCTGGGCCCCTTGTGGTGTCACAGGAGTAGACCTGTCAGCTCCAGGGTGAAGGGTCCTCAGAGGCCTCTCTCTACCTTGTCCAAAGTGGTTATTTCCTAGTTCAGCTCCTTGGTTTCTTTTCACAGCATTTACTACAATTTATTTGTGTGTCTCTCTTCCTAGAATGTAATTCTATTAGACAGGGCCTGGGATCTGTCTTGTTCACTGTCGTAACTTTGGTCTCTAATGGTGCTGGGCACATACTACTAAGTGTTCAATAAATAGCAATTGAATGAAAAATAAATATCAGTCAGAGATCACTCATTCCCCTTTCCTGGAAGTGGAAAAGCAGCCAGCGTTAGCAATTTACTTATAGAAATACGGAGAAACCTGGTATGTTTGTAAAAAATGCATATGAACTGTAGGGGAGCAAAATTTGCCACCCCAAAATGTGTCTCTTTGGCATGAGGATTATTTTAGGCTGATTAATTTTAAGAAACAAAGACTCAAGATGGTTTTTTTTTTTTTTTTTACCTCCCCCTAAAGTGCCCAGAAACATGTAGATGGGGGCCTGCAACAAGAAAGAGTGATCACCAAAGATAACTTTGTTTTATATCAGAAAGACTTGTCTGCAAGGCATGGCAAACATCTGCTCTTCCCATCTTTCTAGGAAATGTCTTCCTCTCCTTTGACTCCCAAATCCCTACCCTCTTCTCCTTAGCTCAGATACAATAGAAGCCTCATCCGCCTACTGCCTGTGGGTCTCATATTCTTATAGGGTCCCTCTACATATGTGTTTAAACTTGTCTTTCTGTTACTCTGTCTTATGTCAATTTGATTAGACTGCCAGAAGAATCTAGAAGGGTAGAGGAAAATCTTCCCCTGCCCGACAGTTGGCGTAGTCGGTAGGACTTACTTCCACGTCTGGATATTGCTCACTCCGAGGCTGCTAGAGCTGAGAGGTCCTGATGCCTCTGACAAGCACCTGCAGAAGCTAAGAATTCTTACCACAAGGGGGTCCCAGATCTCTGCCTGTAAGGTCTGCTGGAAGTGAGCATGATGAGGAGCCTTTTTTTTTTTTTTTTTCTAAATTTAGTTTAGCAGGATAAAATATTTGTGGAACTAACTGCTTGGATAGGGCCACTCTGGTTAAGAAAAGAAAAAGTTGGGCCACCTGGGTGGGTCAGCAGTTTAGCACCGCCTTAAGCCTGGGGCCTGATCCTGGAGACCCGGGATCGAGTCCCATGTCGGGCTCTCTGCGTGGAGCCTGCTTCTCCCTCTGCCTCTCTCTCTCTCTCTCTCTCTGTCTGTCTCTCATGAATAAATAAATGAAAATCTTAAAAGAAAATAAAAAGTTGGTAATGAGCACTCTTGGTTTCTATTGATCCTTTTCCTTCCAAAGATGGTCATTGTTTTTGTCTCTATCTCTTATGTAGTTTGTCCTAAGGAGGAAGGACCGTAGAGCAGAACGCAGGCACAGCCACTGTAAGTCTTCTGTTCAGGCTGCCCTCATGGGCTGGCGAGCTCCTGGTGACCAGACCAGCCTCTGTGGACATCAACCTTGCTGTGAGTCCCCTATGTAAAAACTGGATGAGGCTTTACCTTTCGTCTCCTTCTCTGTCTTGAGAGCTTGGCCTTGTGACTAGTGAGAATTTTCTCTTCATCCTCCCCATCTGGAAGGTACCCTTCCTGGGGTGCATTTTGTTGGCCAGGGAAATAGACTGGGGTTCTGTGGCACAAAGTCATAAGCAGCACTCTCTTTGGCCAGCCATGGCAGCTCCCAGGGAGTTTGCCATAAAGGTCCCAGTCCCTAAGAAGCCTCTGCAGTCTCAGCCTTAGTTTCTTAGTGCTGGGAAAGTCTCATTCTGGTAGCACCTTGCCTGGTGTCACAGATGGGGAGGTGTGTGACTGGAGGGATCTCACGTTCTTGTGGGAAACCAGAGACACTGTTTTCACTACACCATCCTTACCACCTGTGTAATGAAGGGTTTTGCTTCCCTAGACAATCCCTGGGAGTGAATTTGTTAGAACTGGTGAGGGCTGCGTATTTTGCGTTCTCTTTTGGGATGCTTCTTGCATCCTTGGTCAAGCCATAATGATAGCTTATTAGTTTGAGTCATTATTGAGATTAATAGATCCCATTTGTCAGTGGCCAGAGGATGGATCTTTAGAATTGAAAACTTCTATATTTGAAAAATTTTGGAGAGCTCTCATCCTAAACTCTTGCCTTATTGGCATCTGTGGAAAAGACCAAATTAAAAAGTGGATACAACGAATTATAATGGCTAGCCTTAGGGACTCCTTTTGACAAGATGAAAGAACAGAAATTAGACTTAGAACAAATATTAACACTCCACATTCAATGTAAATTCTTTCATATTAAAATCCAAAGAATTAAGTATGCTACCTTCCAGCACACCAGCTTATTTTATGTCTAAAAACTGCTGTTCCAGAAACTGTAGGTACAAAAAATGAAAAAATGCACCATCTTATTGTTCTGTGTCCTAAGAGCTCGGCTTGGCTTTCTGTCTGCCCGCAGGCTCTTGGTTCTTTTGACTACATTTGGGAGTGACTCTGGCTCTTGAGAAGGTACTATCCTTTGTACCCTCTTTGAAGGCATCTCCTGATGCATGAAGGTGTTCCGTTATTACCCAAATATTGACTGTTTGTCTCGGCTAAAAACTGGCAAGATATTTAAAAGAATTTTTTGGGGGTGGGGTGGGGTAACAGTTCTGTGGTTAAAAGTTGATTAGAAGTTGGAAGATGATATTCAAAGCCTGACAGGATTTTTTTTAAGGTCTCCTACCCAAAGCTAAAGGAAAACCATGTGCCCAAAGGGAGAGAAGCAAATGGAGATGATGTATCTGGATGAGGGGATCAGCCCCTTTATATAATTTAGGCTGCAATTCAGTTCTTTGGAAAAAAAAAAGATGAGAGCAGCTGTTATTATTTTATAAATCTTTGCAAAACTAAAAAAAAAAAAATAGCTCTAGAGGCAATCCCAGGTCCATCTATTCCTTTTTACTGACTTAAAAACTTCCCCTATTTATCTCAAAAGGCTTGTGAATTATTGGCCTCCGGAAACCAAAGTCCTTCTTGGAGGAACTTCCATTCTTTTTTTGTCCCTTGAAGAGGTAAATCTCACTGTATCTTTGAAATGTAAACACCCCAGGAGGTATCTAAAATAATGCCCATATTCACCTAAGACTAAAAGGAAAAAAGAAAAGGAAAAGGGGTCTTGTAAAAAAATACAACTCCTCCAGTTTCCATAAGATTACTTGTCAAGGACAAAGACAAATCAGGCATCTTCACTAGTATTAATGGTAAAAAGTTTAGCCATCTGAACGGGTAAACTGAACTTATAAACTATGAGTTTTCTATTGTTATATCTGACTCATAGCTAAATTTTTAAAATTAAAAGTTATAAGAACGGTACCTGGGTGGCTCAGTCAGGTGAGTATCTACCTTGGGCTCAGGCCATAATCCCAGTGTCCTGGGATCAAGCCTCTCCCATGTTGGGCTCTCTGCTCAGCGGGGAGTCTGCTTCTCCCTCTGCCCCTGCTTGTGCTCTCTTTCTCGCTCACTCTCTCTCAAATAAATAAATAAAATCTTTAAAAGAAAATAAAAGCTCTAAGTTCTGTTTGTGTGTTTATGTATGTTTATGTATGTACAATATAGATACAGTATTTTTCTACCCTCTGGATGGCATCACCAAAATTAATTTGTAAAAGGGCTCTCTTTAATGATTGGCTTAAAATTAAGTGCTTATAAATTAAGCATTTCTAAATCTCAGGAGTATGATAGAAACTAACCCAAATGTTTTTCAAGTTTATGTTATCTAGGGTATTTTCAGTAAATAAAAGCTAGTTTAAGTTTGCTGGTTGAATTAATACAGACATGTCTTAGAGTTAGCCACATTAAGTAGAGTACTTGTATTCTACTAAATGTCAAATAAATTCATCTACTGAATGTCAAATAAATTCATGTTATTTTTGTTACAAAATTTGTCAGCAAAAAAACCAAACAGAAAACAAATGAAAGAAAATCTTAAGATGACAGCTAAGTGCTTAAATATCTCATGAAATTTTCATGAGTAATCTAAGTATGATTGTTAAGAACAGATGAATTAAGTAGATGTAAGATAAGAGTTTTAAGGTGAACTTTTTCGCAATGATTGTTTTATGAAATGTTTACTTAGTTTCCCAGATCTCTGTGTTAACTTCCACCCTTAAAATTTTGCTAAGTTGAATTAAATGATGAGAATTCATTGACTGTCTAGATCCTTTGCAAATAAAATAAAATACTGAAACATTAATTGCTAGACAAGTCTATTTTTATCTTCTTATTGCTGGGAAACTGAAGATGTTTCTAGTGTGTTAATAATAAACATGTCTTTTGCCACATTGGAAGATTGTATTATTGAAAAGGGGCATAGGCCTGTGTGTTGTGGGGTCTCTGGGTTAGTTTTCTTACATTGCAGTATGGAGCCTTCATTTTCTGGATGGTTTCCATGTGTGTTATGCTCTGCTTTCTCAGGTTGCTGGCTACGTCGGATTAGGATCCGCCCTAATGACCTCATCTGAACATAATCACGTCTGCAAAGACCCCTTTTCCATGTCAAGTCTCAGGCACAGGACCCCAGCTATGTCTACTATGTGCCCTGAATTGTTCAGACCCTGGGAATGATGTAAGGGAGCCTGCCTGTGGGTTCAGAAGAGCTGGCTCATGTGCTCATTCTCACCACACTTCACACTCTCGTGTTTCTAGCACCTAGAGGTCCCTACTTATGGCCATAAGGAGCCCTGAAGTGTTTATACCCTGGACCAATCCATGGGAGCCTGACTACGGGTTGGGAGGAGCTGGTTCATGAGCACTTTGTTTCTTACCACATTCTTGCCCTGTGGTTTCTAGCACCTTAGGCCTTTTCTCAGGTAGATGGGAAAGAGAGAGTAGAACAAAGGAGAGCAGGGACTAAGCAACTCTCTAGCACAAGGCAGGCAGGAGTTGGAGGCTCATCAATGAAGAGGGTCACTCAATCCACTAAGTCCCTTCGTGGTCACCAAAAGATGTTTCTGGGTGAACTGGGGAGTCCCCAGGCCCTGATGCCTTGACGTGGCCAGACCCAGATGAGTTGCCAAAGATTCTTGGTTTTGTCACAAGAAAGAAGTCAAGGACAGGCATGCAGCAGAGCAGATGAGTAACAGAAGCAGGAAAATTTATTAAAGTGAAAAGTACACTCTTGTGATCTAAAAGAGGATGAGTTCGAGAGAGAGAGAACTGCACACCCTGGGTGTTGGGTTTTTATCTTTTATTGATAGTTGTTAAATACGGGGCAGAATAATGATTGGGGGAGGGGAAGGAGGGTTTGGTGCTTTTTGTTTAAATCCAAATCGACTCTTATGCGTTAGGCAGCCCAAGAGGGAAGGCTTTGGGATCAGGAAGCTGATCCCATAGTTAATTCCTACAAAACAAGGAGAATACATTAACTGACTAGGTGTCCATTACCAAAATCATCCTCGGCTTCCAAATTGTGTCTCACTAGGAATATTGCTGAAAGTTCCTGGGGTTGAGGGTGACAGGAGGCATCCCTCTTGTCAACCGCAGTGACACCTTCACACTACCTGAAAAGGGATGTTGACTTCCCTTCACTTCCCCATTGCATCTTAGACTACTGTGAGGGCAGGCGAGTGGGCTGAAATGCTATAGAGATTGGGGCTGCTTCTTTCCATTTTGGAGGAGTCAGTATATTAGGTGACCAATAATAATACCCTTTGTAAGCCTCTAGATCTAGTATTGATGGATGGGGTAGAGGTTCTGGCCTTTGTGAAGAAGGGGCAGCTATTTTATATAGTATTAAGCATTATAGATCTAAGCTAGAAGTACTTCCAATCTGAGAGCAGGACCAAGAACGCCAAACAGCCCAGGGGTAAGGACAGATGAGAGACACGAACAAAAGTATGGAACTCCTATCTAAACCCGACAACTTTCTTGTGAGCTTTATCCATGATTCAGTCCCAAGGGAGCTGTACCTCCTGAGTGCCCCGACTGGGTAACAGCTCCGACTGCTCCTCTTAGGAAGCATGCAGTCGCATGTATCTTGGGTTTTATGCTTATTGAGGGATCATACTGGGTTATTTAGGAGAAAACCCTACACAGGAGTCTTAAGATCGGAGGCTGTCCTAATGACATGAGTGGTGGCCCTGTGCCTGACAAAGAACAGGAAAAACAAGGATAGTCTGATTTCTGAGCCCAATGCCATTATAGCCAAGGTAATAGTGTCCAGTAGGATGGCAGGAATCCATCCAATCCCTGTGGTGTACCATGGGTAAGAATTTTTCTCCTGAGCATTCACACAAGGCATGTTCCAAGGATCATACTATTCAGAAATATCCAGGAAACTAGAAGTAAGTAGAGGGGCTGAGGGAACAAAAGAGACTTACCAAGTAGCAACAACAACAAAACATATAGTCCTAGAAATTATGAAGCATATTCATAAATTCACCAACCTAAACAATGCTGGTTTCACAGGCAGTTCACAATTGCTTACTTCTTAGTATGAGCAGTGTTAGGGGTCTCCAGAAAAAGAAAAACAGACATAACTTTCCTGATGTAAGAAAAATAGAAAAATCATTTTGCGCTCCCCCACCCCCATCTTCTGACAAGATATAAGAACAAACAGCCACTATTAGGCCAGGAGATAACCTAATCACATCAAGGACAATAAATCAGTGGCAAAACTCTCAGTGCTCAAAGTAGACTGACCTGAGGCACATTCTTGAGGTGACTTTACAGGATCCCTTGGAACCAGGTACTGGGCCAACTGGAACCAGAAAACTGATGATGTTGACTCTTGTTGGCTTGGTGACTTTGACTTGGACTCAGTCACCTTAAGATGACGATTGTCCAATTCCATGTGTATTCCCCACTATGCAAGCCCCTTCATGATTACGTATGCATCCTTGGTTTAAAATTTCCTCAATTTTGTTGTTCAGGAAGACACTGCTTTGGGAAAGACCCTGCAGTTCTCTTTGCTTGTTGCAAGTAAAACCCTTCCTTTTCCTATTCTTTGCCTTGGTGTGTCTTTTGGCTCAAGATTCAGCAATAGCTAAACCCAGTTTTGGGTAATATTAGTATTCACTAGAAATTAAAGTTCCTTTCTTTTTCAAGTGGTCTCTACATCCATCTTGGGGTCAAACTCACGACCCCGAGATCAAGAGTCACATGTTCTACTGACTGAGCCAGCCAGGTGCCCCTAGTAATTAAACTTTCTAAGAGTTAAGAATTCTAAGCTTTCTAGGATTAAGAATTTTAATTAATATATGTAATTAAAGTTTTACTAGAAATAACAAGGTCAACATCTTGGAAGAGGACTTTACCTCCATTTTGACCACAGTTTGTACATTCTAACTGATTAAGTTCTTCTTTCCAGTTTATCTTTTAACTCAGGCAAAAGATCCCACAGGCAAAGCATCCTGTGATGGGAACTGAAACTACCTCTCAAGCAATGACAACTGCCCTGACGCCTGCAAGACCCGTGTGATTGATCCTGAGATAGTAATGGGTTTGACCTTTACTGCCCACCTGCATGTACCCACCAAAACCTTTGTCTGACATTTTCCTAATATAAACCTTGAAGTATTTTTGGCACTTTGGAGACAATCTTTGAGATGCCAGTCTGCTGTCTTCTTGATGTCCTCACTAAAATAAACTCCTTTCTTGTTTCACCATCACTCGTTTGTCTGCCTTTGGATTTTGTCAGCAGTGAGTGGCTGAACCTGGTCTGTTTGGGACCCCCTGGAGCTAGGTGCCCTTGCGCACTTGGGCTCCAGGTACAATCTCTATGCAAGGAAAGTAAAGTGTGTGTTGAGGTAAGAAACAGGTTGTAAGAGGTTTGTGGAGAAGGAATCTTTGGAAAGTAATTTTTTTGCATTGTCAGGGCTGGCTAAGACTGGAATGAATTTAATTAAGAGAATGGGCTTTAATATCAAAAGTCGACTGTTGCAAAAAAAAATGTTGTCTTCTCTCTGTTAAAAGGACAAACTGTCTTTTGGACTATTGGTATGCTCTCGATAATAGATTGTGAAAGGTTTTTCATTCCCCTAAAATAATCTGCCTAGAAAACAACAAATTCTGTGTTTTATCAACATAATGTCCTAATGCTTCCTGTTGTCTTAATCCGATCTTTCGATTACTGAAGAAAATGGAATCTTCTCAACGTTAAAAGAACTCAGTTTGCTAATTATTATGCAACCATCTCTATTTGCCTTTTAAATCTTTTACTGTCACTTTCCTTAAGTAGACAATTAAGTATTGTTTTCTAATTATCTGTGATCTATTGGGGAAGAGAATTTCCTCTGTTCTTCAAGGTCCTTCTAGCTCAACTAAGAATCGCACTGACATGAGACAGATTAACAGGAGAAAATTAAATTTAACAGTGTACATATAGGGAACCCACACAGACACGGAAATTCCAAAGATAGGCAACATCGTGTTTATATGAACTATGGAGAGGGGTAGGGGCCAGAGGATACAAAGGTGAGGAAGACCATTAGAGGATACAAAGGTGAGGAAGACCATTAGCAGGAAGGTAAGTGGAGGTGTTTAGAAAACAAAATTTGCCTGATTATGAAGACAAATTTCTTAAGTAAAGAAGAATTTCTATTAATAGCTCTCTTGCTGGTACAAGGATGCAGTTGAGGTGGGGAATAAAGAGCTTTTCCTGAGTCTGATGGCTTGGGATTGCTTTTAACTTGAAATAGTGTTCATGCCAATTGGTCAATCTTGGGATAGCCTGCCCTTGGCCCTTATAATTCCTATTTAATCAAATATTCAAACATTTTGATATTGTTGACAAACTTCTCTCAATTCAAATTCTAAATGAAGTCTTTTTGCCTTAAAAATAACTTTGAGATATGAGATATTGGGTTGCTGGAATATCTCAAAAGATTTGCTCTCTCTCCTTTTAAAAGAGGGCTGTCAACCTAATTAGGCTTATTTGCTATGTTAAATTACACAAGAACCACTGTCAAATAAGCAAAGATAAACCTTTCGAATAAGCAAAGATAAACCTTCTTAGATTATATTGTATGGGCCGATATTATTCATATAAGTCTTCTAGAAATTATATAAAATTCTTAAGATTCTGATATGTCCTGGTACAATGTCATCACTCATAATTCTAGTTATTATCTTAAAAGGTTGTATGTCATAGAAATAACCAAATTTCCTCACCAATTTCATTATTATAAGCTCTAATCAGACCTTTAAGCCATTTTTAAGTCTGTTATCATTTATAGACAGTTATTCTTTTTCTCAGATGCTTTTATAAAAGTGTTCCTGGTAAAATGTTTTATTTTCATGGAGATTCATGAAAATCACGACCTTGAGATCATGACCTGAGCCTAAACAAAGAGTCGGCTGCTCAATCAACTGAGCCACGCAAGTGCCCTGAAAATGTTTTGAACTAGACCTCTAGAAATCTTGACTGGCTAACTTCAGAACTCAGAAACAGCTTTATAATTTGGTTCAAATACTAACCATTGTTTTTTTCTGTGGTTTCCACAGAGGCCTCTTATTAAATACTTGATTGCTTGTGTAATGTAGGCCTAACTTTGAGAGCCCATTTTATATCACCCCCTTCAGAAATGAGTTTTACTAAACTGACCTATTGTTAGGACTGAGACTGGTTCGGTGAGATGGAACAATCCACCAACTCAACTTCTGGACTGTGAGACTTCTTGGTAGCATATTTACCTCACTTGCTTGACTGCCAGTGGGTCTCATATCCTTATGGGGCCCCTGTATGTACATAATCAAATTCTTTTCATGTTAATCTGTCTCATGTCAATTTGATTATTAGACCAGTCAGAAGAATCTAGAGGGATAGAGAAATTATTTTTCTCCCCAATAGTATCAGCATATGCATCTATGTCTCTATTTATATGTGACCTCACTTGTTATTATAAAACTGTTATTTACTTAAATTTTATCATATTACTGTACTGCTAGATAAAAATAATTCAAGGATACACATTAGATAAAATCTATAGGGGAAAAATTGTCTGAATTGCTAAAACCCTGCTACTCAGTGTCACCCATGGACCAGCAGCACTGGCATCACCTAGGAACTTGCTAGAAATACAGAACCCTCAGGCCTCAATTCCAGACCCACTGAGTCAGAATCCGCAACCTACTGAGCTCTCCACTTTGAGAAACTGTGCTCTAAGAGATTCTCAATTTAGCCTGTGGGATCAGTTTTGAACTATAGGAGGTAGTTTACTAAAGTTGGGGAAAGAAACAATAGTTTTGATCTAAGCACAGAAGTAAATGATAGCTCCACGAGGAATAAATTCTATGCTTCACAGGCTGACTTTTATTTTTAAACTTCAAAGAATGACTGTTGGTCGGTGGAGTTAGTGGGTGTTTTAACCAAGTATAACTCATGCCGTGCTACTGTCAGAGTTAACACCGTGGAACCATTCAGAATTTCATTCAGGACAGGACAGTAACCATCCCTTGTCTGACTGGAAAGTGAGTATTTGAATGAGGTGTTAATGGTGCTTTTTAATTTTTACAAATGATTCTAATTGATGATTAGTATTCACTTATTACTCACTTATTACAAGATTTTTTTTTTTAAGTTGGTAAATTAGCTAGCTGCTATTATAAAGATCAACTCGGAGCTTCTTTATGCAAGGGGACACATTCCTGAGACTGTCAGTGGTTTAAAAACTGAAGCTCAGTATCTGATTCCTCACTTTTTTATTTTTTCTTGGTAACAACCCCAGGGAAGAATTAAAATGAAAACAGGCTCTTGCCCTAAAAGCAGAGTTACAAAAAAAAAATCCCAGTTCCCTAAACTGGACACATGAGTAGCGATGGAAAAAATAAGTGGTCCGATCTCTCACACTTGAATGAGGCAATTAAATCAGCATTTATTCAGTGCCTGAAGGTGCCAGCAAGGGGCCCATGCAGGGGCTCAGGCTAATAACACCAGATTCCTGCCTTCAATGGGATTAGGTGACTTTGCTTTATCCATGACCGATCTCTTCCGGGCCTGCTGAAAAACCGGGAATTCTCGCCTTCTCGGTAATCAATTCACTCTGTGCTCTAGGTCAATGGGAGGATCAATGGCAATGAGAAAGTCTTGTTCTTTTTCATCTGGAAAATTAAACCTCCTTTCCAAAATGTCCTTAGTCACTGATCCTCATCAGTGAGGATAATCTTTCCTTTACTCTGGGCAGGTTGTTTTTATTCCGTGGGCCTCCAGAGCAGAAAGAAAAATCATTTTCGAAGCTTCCTCGTCTGTTGAATGTGCCTTGCACACTGGTGCTAAACAGGCAATAAATCATAATAAATGGAAATAGTCGCCCATGGCATGATCTGATGGAGTCGTTTAAACAATCGCTTTGTGTTGACAAAGGGTAGGGTGATTATGCTAGAGGAATTCAAAGGCGCTTGAAACAAATGAACTGGAGAAATTGCTGGAAAGATATGGGGGGTTTCTTCCCGGCCACAGACTCCCTTCGCTCCAGCTCAGCCTTGAAGTCTGGGACCCCCAGCAGGGTGGGCGACTAAGACCCCTCTGCTTCTGTGGCCTTCCTTCCTCGAGGGGGGCCCACGGCATAGCCGCCCCCGGCCCTGCCCCCGAGGGTGCAGCTTTGGGAGCTGGGCCTGGGCGACCTTGCACCGTCCGGCAGGTGGGGGGCTCCCTCCGTCGGGCTCTGCGCAGGTGGGCCGCTAATGGGCCGCCCCCTCCGGAGCCGGGCAAGGGCGCCGCTTGCATAAACGACGCTGCTGGAGGGCGAGCGACCTCGTGTGGGCCGCCTTGCACGCGGGGGCGGCCTTGCACGCGGGTGCGGCCTTCTGCAGCCTCCCGCTCCCCGCCCCCCGGCGGCGCACCTGTCCTCACCTGGCCCGGGGCACAGGCTCAGGCCACCGCGCCCAGGCTGGGGCTGCAGGGACCGTCCTCGGCCGCGCTCCAAGGACACGCGGGGCCCTGGGTCTCAGGCCTGGGGGCCGCAGAGACTCCCCTGCGGAGCGGCCGGGGGCTCACCTGGGACCCACCTGGGACCCTGGCAGCCTGGCCACAGGCGGTGACCCCGGGGCAGGTGGCTGAAGGGCACAGCCCAGGAGCAGGCGCAGCGGGGAGGGGCCTGGGAGGGGCACCACGTCCACGTCGTGCCCCACCCGAGGGCGCTGAGGGCTCTTCACATTGGCCTGCTGTTCCCGGGGTTTCTGCTCATTTCGGGTGAACTCAGGAGTGATCGGTGATTTGCACGGAAGTCGTGATTTGCACGACTTAGCTGCCAAGAGGCTGCTTGGGGAGGCGGTAGTCCTTTGAGAGGTCTTTCAGTAGGTCACGCACCTAAGAGTGCTAGAAAATTCCAGAGGAGCCTCAAGATGTGCCAGCTGCTGCCCCTGTGCCCCAGGTGTGTGTGTGTGGGGGGGTGAGCAGCTGGGGACACAGCTCCTTGTCCCAGACACCGGCTCCATCAGCTGAATGCTCCTGGTGGGCGGTGGGCCCAGATGTCAACGTGACTCAGCTGTCCTCTGGGTTAGCACGTCTGCTTCTCGTTGAAGCCTGTGGGCTTCACAACCCCTGCGAAGGAAAGATCCAACGCTGTTCACAGAGGGTCACTAGCCTGAGGTTGCAGCACGATGCTGGAAAGATCTTTGGGCTCAGACACTGAACGTGAGGCCTCTTGAGGCTTCCCAGGCTAGGAGCACTTAGAGAACAAAATGCAAAACACAGGAAGGGCACTTTCAAAACAGAGCTACAGATTTGGCTGAGCGAGAAACGTAACAGGAACTCCTGGATGCTGGCAGCTTCGCCACCTGCAGCCAGCATGCCTCAGAGCTGCTCATTACAGCTTCTATCAGGTTCGAAGCTCAGCGCCTTGAATCCCAGCCGACTGGCTGAGGTCAGAATCTCGAGACTCCAACGGGTTGTCCCTCTGAGCAGTTCATTTAATGGGGCCTCTTGAAACAAGCCTTCCTGCCCTAAGCCCCTCACAGAACCCTCTCCTGGGGACGAGGCTGGTGTCTGGGTGAAGCGAAGAGGTCTGGCCCGGAGGGCCGCTCCCTGTACTGCGAGCCATTTTCAAAGGCTGGAAGGACGATTCCATCAAGGTGGGTCCCCAAGACATCTGTGAGTAAAGGACATACGGATCCTAAATGGCTCCTTCTGATTCCAGATCTGTAGTTTTATTTCCTTTCTTTATCCTTTCTTCCTCTGTTAAGGTCTTTGAAGAGTTTTGCTCTTGACCCCAAAGAGTCAGGGTCCTGGGGCTTTTGTTCAGGTTCCCAGTGGCTGAGGAATATGTTGTTTGGCTACATTGATGTGGTTTGATGAATTATCTGAAGAGGAATGACATGAGGGACACCTGGGTGGCTCAGTCGGTTGGGTGGCCACCTTTGGCTCAGGTCATGATCCTGGAGTTATGGGATCGAGCCCAGCATCTGGCTCCCTGCTCAGGGAGTCTACTTCTCCCTCTCCCGACTAGTGCTTTCTCTCTCTCGTCACTCTCTCAAATAAAATCTTTTAAAATCTATAAGAAAAGAAAAGAGGAATGACAGGATAGTTTTATAGTGCTAAAATGGCAGTTCTTTCCCATTTTGGCAAAGATTATAGGCCCTGAACCAATAGGGATGAGCCATTCCCTATAATGGCTTAGAGCTGGGTTGAATTTTGAGTCTCTGGAGAGTTTTAGGCTGATCAAGAGGCCATGAACTCCTCTGGGCTATTGTGTGTGGGTTTTAAAAGTCTGGGCTATAGAGTCAAATTGCCTTGGTTCCAGTCTGTTTATCCTCTCTGATCAAGGCCACCCAACACTCTCTAAAGTTTGGTTTTCTTATTAATAAAATGAGAGTAATTGTAGTGGCTACTTCACAGGGTCATTAGGAGGTTTGAGAGCATTCAAGAACTTCAGCCACCCACTAGAGTGTCTGGCACACAGTCAGCACGAAATGAGTGGAAAACGAAGTAAATGCTGTTGTTATCACTGCTTGATCAAAGAAGACCCCATCCCCTCGATGAGGCTTTCTAGAGGCCTCAGATTCAACTAAATCTGGAATTACTCTCAATGAGTCAGCTTCATCCAGATCCAGATCTGGAGAATCCAAATGCAGCTGATTGACACAGCTGCCACGCTCCAAGATCTGGGAATCCAACAATACATCAAGTATATACCATATGCAGGAATGTACCAGCATTTCCCTTAAACAAGTTGAGGAAAGCCTTCGAATCAGGGTACAATATAGTAGAAGAACATAATCTTCTGGAGTTAGAAGACAGGTGCATGTACAATGTCAATCGCTAAGTAGCTGTGTGACCTTGGGCAAACAACTTAACTTCTCTGAACCTCATTTTTCATAACTTCAATACAAACTACTTTCCTTGCTTTTTTCCACAAAGTTGCCTTATATGAACGAATTCGGTAAAGACACTACACAAATATAGAGTGGGATGTTACTTTTCTGATCTCTATTACCTGACAAGAACTCTTTAAAACAGTAAGAGGTTTTTGTTTGGTTTGGTTTTTGGCTGCCTTTAAGTGACTAAAATTGATAGAAAAGGCTTTGGATATCCCCGGATGAGCCGGATGGACTCTTTTTTATCCTGTGTGTGGCTGGTGAAGTATGAGATGGGGACTACCCGTGTGGAGAGTCTGGATGCTGGAGTTTCATACCAGTGTAAAGATCAAGAGAAAGTTGCACTGGGAACTTAGAAATACTACTGCACTCCTGAGCCCTGGGAGTGGAAAGGATTACCCCAAATCTCTGTTTATATCTACTTAAAATGACTGACAAAACTGGATTAGGGTTCTGGGTTCAGACAGTCTTGGAGGATCGTCCATCAGCACCTTCCTCTCTCTCTCTCTCTCTCTCTCTCTCTCTTTTTTTTTTAGCATTTTAAACTTGAACAAGTCAAGTGAGTCAAAACCATTTTAATGGATGTGCAGCCAATGGCTTCACTGTCAACTTTTCACATTGCTGTTTGTTGGGGAATGAGTGAAGGTGAATCTGTCCTGTATTTGATTTTTGGTAATGCCTTTCCCTAGGACACAGGAACCCACAATTTGCTGAGAGGAAATAACTATAAACCTTAAGAGGTATAAGCTTCAGTTTCAAAAACTTAAAAACTGAGAACTGATGTACTTTTGGTGTAACATTAATTTTTACTAAGTTTGATCTATCTTTGCCAGACTCTAACCTAAAGCAAATGCTAAAAAAAAAAAAAAAAAAAAAAAAGACAACGAATGGCTCAGGTCAACCACTTGGATATAAATCTTATCTAAGTTGAACTCAATTGTCTTTGTTCTTTCATCTTCCCAGGGTAGCTTGATTAAATGTAAATGCGGGAAAAAGGGTAATTTTTTGGTCATAACTTGTACTTCCATCTTGAGGAGGAGATCTCTATTTCATGATTTTATGAGAGATATTCATGAACATCATGCGCTTTCTTTATCCACAAATTTACAGATCCTTTTCAGGATCCAGAGTTGCCAGGCATTCTCTCTCTTTGTAAGATTGTTATCAATTCTTTCTAAGTGGAAATATTGTTGCTTTAAGTAGGTCTGTGGGGGGGGGGGCGGGGGGGCTAGGGATGTTTTCTTCCTCTCCCAACGTAGCCATGAGGAAAACAGGTCAGCTGCTATCATTGCCAAACCAGGGACAGGATCGCTGCGTACAACCCACCCACGATGACATTAGCACATCCTCAGACTCCAGCTTCACTTTTTGCTGAATACGAGTGAGCCATTCAGTCTTGAAGGAGACTTTCAGTATAGTTTTTTCCATTCCTGTCTTATTTTTTTTTTACGACAGTATAGAAGACTGGTTGGTTCGGCAGTAGACTAAGGCCATTTCTCATCTGACGCATATCTTTGGATAGACTGTTAGATGGTAGGCACTTAGGTCAGGATACAACGGTCAACAAGACAATGGCAGTGCCCTTGCGGAACTAACATACCATTTGAGGGGGTTAGCTGTTTGGCTAATAGAGGTTCCTACTGAGAAACAGAGTCAGAGAATCAATGGCAAAGTCAACTTGATTCAAAGGACCTTGGTGTCTTCATTTACTAAAAGTGGGAATAAAGGTCAAATGTGATTGGAAACTCAGGGTGCAAGTGGTATTGTTTGGGAACCTTCCCTCAGAAGTTCGAGAATGCATCTAAGTGATGAAGATAGAAGAAGATAGGACAGCAACAACTGTATAATGATCTTTGGTGGCAGGGTGGGGTGGGCGGGAGGTCTTCTACGTTTCTTTAGTTCCTTTCTTTACTTAGCCATTCATCCCATCGAACACTGAGTGGCCAGTTTGTGACCCGAAGGCAGGGCAATGTGCTGGCCTTTGGGAATATGAAAATGAATTTAAAAAGTGCTCTTTCTGATCTTGTGGAGCTCATATTCCAATGAAGGACACCTAAATAAATGTAATACAATTTGTTAAGCACTTTAATAGAGTTATATACTGACTGATATGAAGATGTAGAAAAATTCCTTCACATTTACTTTTGAGAAAGATTACCTGACTAATGATGACATTTTCAGGCGCCTTTTCAATTCCAATCAACAACTTTATGCTTACGTATGTATGTGGGATAAAGCCTCTTTGCCTTCATCGGAGAGGGAGATTTCCTTTCATCAGAGCCCTTGTCATCTACAACTGCGCACTTCTCTTGGTAAAGAGCATGGATGAAAGTGGAAGCGAGCTTTAGCTTTCAAATTAATAACAGTAGATGAATTAGAAATGATTTAACTTTTCAACATCATTTGACCTTCCTGTTTTACCATGTCTCTGACCAATCTCCCTTAAGGCACAGACTGGTTTGAAGTTTCTATAAAAGGAAAAGAGCTCCAGTAGCATCATATGCTTATTTCTGCATCTGTTTTCCATTTTCTGCTAACTTTAATATATGAACCAGTGTGAGGGGAAAACTCAATTGCTCTCTTGGCAGCTACAGAGCTAGTTCACCCTTGGCTACTGTATATTATTTTTTGGCTCAAAAACTTCCCAGGGCTAGATCAGAGTATAGTGGGTTTTTTTTTTTGTTGTTGTTGTTGTTGTTGTTGTTGTTGTTGCTGCTGTGTTTTTTTTTTTTTTTTCTTTTGTGATGGATACATTTTGGCTCAACTCTGAAACAAGCTGGCTTTTCCTGTAATTGAAAATGTTTGGTGACTATGGCAACACTCTCATTAGCCACAAGGGAGTACTCATTTGTTGGTGAATGAACATTTTTGTCTTTTCCTTTTTACTTTGCTTTCAGGCAAGCAGCAGACCCCTCTAGGTATATTCTGGGTGCTTTGCAGCCTTGTCCCATGAACTTAACATCTAGATGGGAGATGTGTCTTCTCAACTCCCTCCTCAGCTCTCCCTGACAGCTGCTATCCTAGACTAAGTTCTCGTACTCAAGCCTTATGATACTTTCTCTAGTGGCTGTTCAGCAGCTTGGTGTCCTTCCTGTGAACTCAGCCAAGGTTGAGAACCTGACATAGGCAGAACCTGAATGGTGAGCACACAGTTGAAAAATTGAGGAGCTAAGAACCTAATACCAAAGGAAGGCATCCCATATTCTCTGGGTCCTAACAGGGCCAGAGATACCAGCGGCTCCAGCATCAGGCCCAGTGAAGACAGTGCTCAGATGGTTTGGGTCATCCTAGGTGGGGCTGTCAACCACTCCGTTTGAATTGCCTCTAACATGACTCCTGTGGGCTCAAGATTGTGACCATGATGTAGAATTAGCTAATAGCTTCATTTGAGGCTAAATATCTGTCCAGAGTCCTCAAAGGCTGAGCCATGGCCAAGTCATGGGAATGTTGCTTTTAATCAACTTCCACTACTGAATAACTCATGATAGCTCTAGCTAGAACAAAATTAGCTCTGGATCAACTGCACCGAGAGCTACAGTTACCCTTATTCGCTGAGCAGGAAAGAACTAAATCAAAAGCTGTAATTAAAAAAGATAATGATTTTTAAATTAGTTTTTATTAATAGAATTAAGCCATATTAAGTCTTGAGATGGTATCATAAATATGCTAATAAAATGTTCTTCCCAAAGGAAAACATATATGCTGAGTAATTTAAAAGTCATATATTGCACATTGGTTTATACATTAAATATTAAATTAAATGTATTAACTGGCAATATAAAGTAGCTGAAGGACATTTTGCATCACTAGCTAAATAACCAGGTAACTGCTTACCCAGTCTTTATATAATGGGCAGGCTAAACCCCTGTTGATGGGATATTAAATTGGCTATACTGACTAGTCGGAGAATGGCCATTTCTTACGAGGAACTGCAGAATGAGAGTGGGTGTTCTGTGTCTGTGCATATCACCTAGTAGGAAAGGAAGAAAGATTGGAGTAGGATGACTTAGATGATCAAGAAACAACAAATTCTCCTGTGAAGGCCATTAAAATAGGGGAGGGGGCAGTGGAATCTTCTTTCTTGGATGTCTATCTGTCTAGCTCAGCTGTCTAGGGAATCTTTAGTGTGGAACTGCCTGAGGAGAAGAAAATGAATGGGATTAGCTCCTGGTGAGCCTCTAATTGCGCCAGCCTGATGCTGTGCGGCAGCATGTTGCCTTTTAGAAGGCTGCCAAGCCTTGTTGGATTCTCTAATGGTGAACTTGTCACTTTCCCTAAACCTACTGTCATCTTCACTCTCCAACTTCTCCAACCCTCTGCCATTGGGTATTGGGGAGCCAGCCTCCCCCGAGGTCACTTCATAAGGAAGTTGGCAGTCCCCCATGTCCAGGCCTCTGCTCTCCTGCCCTGGCCGGGGCCCCTGTTTCAGCTCCTCTACAACATGGCGGTCAGTGGTTGCCATGCTGTCATCACTGCCTCCACCTCCAGCCTTTCTTGTGCCCTCCCCCAGCCCTGTTGTCTCCATTGTGCTGCCCCTGTGGCACAGCATGGGCCTAAACTGCAGGCTTGACCTCCCTCGCACATGGTACATCCCATGTTTCACTCTAGTGAAAATGCCTTCCCTGCCCTAACCCTCAGGTCCTCATTTTCATTAATTTTGCTATGACAGGATTGCCCCACAGCTTCTATGCCTTCCCAAAGCCTGCCCGTTGTTCAAGGCTCTGTTCAAATGTCAGCACATTTTTGAAGTCTTCTTTGATAAGCTTGTAAGAGATGCACTTTGTGCATCTTTTCTGAGCACATGTTGGTTGATATTTACTTATGGGGATATTGGTATGGGCCTTGCCTACTGGATAACTGTTTATTCATCTTTCTGTTCCTTGAAGTGCTAAGGTAATGGCTTGCATCAAAAATTTGTTGACTCAAAAAAATGAATCAACTCAAACAAACAAACAAAACAAACCTCACCCCCCTAACAACAAAAAACCCTTGCCCAGTTGATACTAACTGGAATGGGTAACCAAGTAGATATTCTGATGTCCTTACTGGTGTGAATCCTATACGCAGGGCATATTAAATTGGGGGACGGCTTTGTTATTTATACTTTGAAAGACTGCACTTCAGGAAGAAGCCTGGGTAGAGAAAATAGTGATCTCTAGAAGTTGCCTAAAAGTCCTTTTATATATAATTTGTATTTTGATATATGCATATATCTGTAGAAGGTTATAAAGCTGAAACGTGTCAGCTATAGTCACTCTCTCATTTTCTTTCCCCTTGGTCTACAGTTTCATTAAAAATATTTTTTTTCTGAATTACTAAAATAGCATTTTAATTAGAGACACTTTGGAAAAGAGTATTATCTGAGTAGTAATTCTCATTTTTTCAGAAAAAAAAAACTATTAAAAACTTGGATTTACCTCTGTGGTTTTTTTTTTTCTTTCTTCTTTTCTTTCCATAACATTTCTCCTCTCTACCTTCATATTTATATAAACTGGATTTTCATTCCATGCTATTTTGGGATCGGAGGAGTGGCTTGTCCCAGGGCCTCCATTCACCCCAGGATGGGTCTCAAACATAAATAGTTCTGTTGATTTCTGTTCTTAGTTTTAAGGCATTCTGAAGAATTTCCAGTGATGATAAAGAAGGCTGGGACATTTTACAAAATGACTCCAAAATTAAACTTGAATTTATTCTATCCTCTCCCCATCAAACTCATGATGTATTGCCTTTTCAAAAGGACAAGACAGGATAAGAAGGAGACACCATGAAATGAAAGAGGAGATACAGCCTCATAATTAACCACATCACCAGTCTGATCAGTGAAGTGCTTCTCCCTGGAAATGGTCATTGCAAACCGCAAACAAGTGTGAAGATGAAGAATGAGAGGCGCTTAAGTTCATTTTTGGCTCGGTGCATGTAGGGCTAAGGCCCCTGGCTGAAGTTTTTTCCTTCTAGAAATTTCACCCAGTGCTTGCACCTCGGCCAACGTCAGTTTGGTTGCTCAGCCATTCCCACTTGACGGAAATATTCTCTGAGCTGTTCTTCCACCATAAATCACGGCTGGGGGCTCTGTACTTGCTCCTGTAATCTGCTTTGGCCCATAACAAATGGTTGGAGACAGAATTACAGTTCCATGATGTTTTAGAGGCTTGCAGTAAAGCACCTCCCAGCCTTTAACACCTCCTCTCCATCCCCATTGTGGATGTGGGTGGTGGTGGGGGGGGGATCTATTTGAACTTGAGAAACAAAGCCCATCCATTCCAAGGATACACTTTGCCAGACTCTGTCAGATGACATCCTCTAACAATATACCTGGTGGAGCAAAACCACCAACGCAATGCTTCTTTTAAAACATTGCAGGGATGTCTCACTGTTTTCTTATTTCGTTCAGAAGAAGAAAATGAGAACTCAATGCATTTCAGGTCTCATTGACCAGCGATGTACTTCCGAATTTATATCTGTAATTTCCCAAACATTTGTGCTCTTGGCAATGAGATGCTCACTCTAAGATCTTATGGTCTTCTGGCCTATGAAATATGCTACTATTCCTCTTTTCAAATGCCATTTTTACATTGAGACTGATAATGAAGGCTGTATGATAGTACATAAGAGGTCAATAAATCTTTCACAATAGAGAAAGTTCCTTATATTGCCAGGTATAACTTGTCTAGATTTTTCCATTTTTCCCATCTTAAAAAGTTTCCTCAACTTTCTCTTTGCTGGCTATTACGTATGTAGTTAAGTGCTACAGTGTGTTTGTATAACACACTTTCTTTCTTTCTTTTTTTTTTTTTGTATAACACACTTTCATACTCAGTTTTGTCCTTCAGTAATTTTTACCCTTGGCTAGAAACTGGTCTAAACCTTCTGGATCTCATATTTAAATTGTCTGATGGTTTTAGATCAATGTTATTGACCAGTATTCTGATTCATTTAGTCTCTTTTCTTCCACATAAGAGGCATCCAGTCATTCTTGCTAAAACCTTGAGGATGGCTATTCAAAGCGAAGGTTGAACATAAAGGAGTATTCTCAGCTCACTCAGGATGGTCACATAGGACAAGACAACTCTTGCTGGAGTGCCAAGGCTGTCTGCTTTGGGCATCAAGTGAATGACACAGGAGGATTTTCCATAGGCTGCTGCTCTTCAGCTGGGAGTACTTTGAGATGAGTGCAGAGAAGGCAAGGGAATGGAAACGTTTGTTTGTTTCTACAACAGGCTTGTAGGTTAGTCAGAAATTCCTTTTGTGTCTTAGATTTCTGAGCTACAAGGTGAAGATGATTCTCCCATGTTATGATCTGTCTTTACCAGATTCTCAGAGGCCTGCCAGCTGAAAACATCACCTCATAAGAATTTTCTCCATGAAGTAGCACATATGTGAAGGTAAGGCTTCGTTACCTTCCTAGGACGGATGACAACTAGTTAACATGGGCTCTACTGGTTTCCTCACATACTACCAACTCAGCATGTTGCTCAAATGGAAACATGGTTTACTCAAGTTAACAGAAAGGAGCTTCAAAATCCTCCTTTGTCAGCTGATACCTCTGAAGCCACAAGCCAGTGGCCTCCTGGTGATGACTGACCCCCACTGGAACACCAGTGTGCCGTGAGCCTGTGGTAGGTCAGTGTTTAGCGTGCCGTGGGTCAATTCTGCTGTGGGCAAGTGAAGCCTGACTGACATCCATTGTTGAAGTGTCTGAAAAGGTCTTATTGCCCAGAACACTTTGGAAGAAAGCCATGGTAAGTAATATCAGGGGTGTCATGGGCTTGGGCCTCGTCTTGACTAATTGTTCTTCCCTAGAGAAATAGAGTGCACAGATGCAGGGAACTTCTGAGTTATCTGAGAAGGCCTATGATTTTTCAAGCTGTCAAGAAACCGTCATGAGATTGCACATAGCCCTCTGCTTCTTTGAGAAATATTGTTAGTGCTGTTTAAAAACAAACTAAACAAAATGGAAGCGACAATAAAAGTGAGACATGCTGTCCATCCTAATAAATAGTATGCAATTGTGTTTGCAGCCGGAGGGATGGTCAGCCATTTCCCTATGTCACAAATGAGGTGGGGGAGCCCCAGAGAGCTGAGGCCAGGGCCTGAGGCATTTTGCTGGGAGTGAGGGGCAGCCTGGCCTTCCACCCACCGCAGTGCTGACTCTCAACCCTGGACACTTTTTATCAGATCACAGGACCTCTGCTAGGGCTCACAATGCTTGGCTATGGGAAAAGATAACAAAAAATAAATAATAAAATAAAAGATAATTAAAAAATAACAAATTTACTTCCTCACTCAAGGGTAGGTCCCAAAGCTGACTCCCCTGACGTTGTCCATGTTCCCATGAGGATGCAGATACTCTCTGACCCACTGGTTTTGCTTTTCAGAGGTTTCCCTAAGGAAATAATCAAAGATAGAGGGGCCAGTATAGCTACGAGGGTATTTTTTGTAGTGTTTATCACAACAGTGGGAGAAGTACATGAAGAAGAGAAGTCTAAATAGGGGATTCGTTAAATGATAAATCTAGATAACAACGTACAAGGGAGTCATGGAAAATGATGTAAGAAGGATATTCAGTTTCCCTAGTAGTCTCAAAATATTGTCAAATGAAAAGAAAAAAAACCAGGCTTCAAAATACAATGGTTACATTTTCAAAAGAGAGAAAGAGTTCTCTTCCTTCTTGACTATTTCTGTATTTGAGATACGCTATCATATGTATTAATTCATGAAACTCAGTAAAAGTTATCTCAAGAAAGAGTTCCCAGTAGGGCATCACTTGAGAACTGACGTAGCCACAGATTGACAGCAGGAACATTGTCAAAACGGAGTTGTAAGGTACAGCCTTTCTTAATTCCTGTTCTAGGAACTCATTCCAGAACTTTAGCCTTTCAGACCGCTCACTTGAACAGTTGATGAGGAGACTCTTACTACAGAACATGTCCCAGGCTTGCGGCATCCTCTGAGCAGGTGATGGCGGGCGGGGGTGGGGGGGTTCCCTTCTCTGCCCTTCTCTCCCCTTTCCTTGTCCTTGCCTTCAAAGGGGGTGGGGACCCATGGGACTGACAGGTCATGAACCTGCCAGGGGACTATGTATCTATTTGGAGATCCAAGAGTGAGGCTAAGGCCCCTAAATGCTTTCTCTCAGGTGGAATCCACTAACCAGGAATTTGGGAAAATAGAGTCAACCCTTCCTGTATTTTCTCCTCTCAGGTCTCTAGCAGGACCTGAAGTCTGAGGCTGTTCTCCCTCACTCTCTAAGCTCCCTCTCCACACTGCGTGTTCCTTCCTTGTTTCAAAGTGGCAGCATCCACATTCTGGGGTGAGTGGATTGTGGAAAGATCAGATGGAGAAGAATGATGAAAAGGCTAAGTCAGAAAAAAATTTCAGCTGAAAATTGTTTACTCTTTGCGGGGAAATAGAGGTGGAAATAATTGACTGGATTTTGTTGCCTTCTGTTCAGTAGTCTAAACTGAACTTTGAGCTTGCTGTGAGGTATTAAAGGCTTAGTTCTAGCTTTGTGATTTTCAAGCACGCTCCTACTCCCACGAGATCGACCTCAGAATCGCCTGGATCCAGTACCACTCTCTTTTATGAACTGTATTTATGTTGCACCCTCTTTGGAATGGAGGAAACCAGGTCTACCGGGTCAGCGTGGTGGCTCATTCTTAGAATGCAGTCATGTTACCCAGCACATACATAGACTTAAATGGAGCGGTGTAGTCTAAATCTAGGCAAAAGGTGCTGTGGTTAGTTAAAACAACTTAATTTCATCCTGGAAGGCTGAAGACTGGAAGTCAGGGATTCTTTCCTTAAGAAGACTCCCCACAGCGTGCCCCCTCTCAGCCTAGTCTACTGCGCTCCTCTTCATCTGAGGGTATCTACTGTGTTTTATGCGCTGTGGTTATTTTTATGTTTCTTTAGTCATAGGAGTACTTGTTTCTCTCTCTTGCCTAATACACCATAGTCTTTTGGAGGGCAGGTGGACACTGCTATTTCCTTTCTATTCATTCATTCATTCATTCATTCATTCATTCACTCATCCATTCATACAATGCAGTGCAAGGAACCATCAGATGCCAAGCATTGGACACCCGAGCTAGTAGACATGGCTTCTGTCCTCAGCCACCAGTTAGTTCTCTCAGGGAGCTAGTATGGGGCTCTGGGCTTGAGGAGTGACCCAGTAGCTAAAGAACTAGGAGATAAGACAGAGAAGTTCAACACATTTTTTTTCACAGGAAAGCACAAAGAGTATTATGATCTTCATGTCACATTTTGTGATGCTAAATAACCTGGTGGTGTGTTTCCATTTACATCACCTGTCACTGTGTGGGGAGCACCACCTCTTGCCACCTGAGGCTCCCCATGACGACAAAGGGAACACTTTTCTCAGTGAACTTCTTGGGGAAGGGAGACAGGATTGTCTTTTATCAGCGTTTGTCTGTTTCCCCAGCTCCTACTTAGCTCAGCTGGCAGGACAATGGACATACCTTCTCCCCACTGAACCTGACCTGTCTCAAAGAAGCCTTTGTGAAAGGTGGTAAACAAAGGAATATAAATGAGTGAACCATTGAAACAACACCAGACTCAGGAACTTCCTTTTCTACATATGCAGTCCTACTTCCGCACGCCCTGGCGGGACTCCAAAGCCAATTCCTCACTTCAAAATCAACCAAACAAAGGCAAGAACCTAAGAAGCAACTTTAGACAAGCAAGCAAGCAACTTTACCGTGGTAAGAGACAAGGGTGCTAATGCCAAGCTTGTGGTGACGAGGCCTCTCTCCTACTGATTGCTCCTTTAAGAAGCTCATCACCCTTCATCTAGTTGCCCTAAGGGCTGCCCAACATCAGTGCAAATTACAAAATAAAGCTCAGAAGCTGGGACGTCCTCTGTGCTTTGAACTCCAAAGCTTTAGAGCTGCAGGTTCTCCTAAAAGCCCCTTGTGGCATTTTCTTCTTTTTTGGTGGGAAGGGTGTAAAAAAAACCATAAAATTTACTATCTTAACCATTTTAGGTATACAGTACAGTAGTGTTAACTATACACATGTTGTGCAACAGATCTCTGCAACTTTTTCATCTTACAAAACCGAAACCCTATGGCCGCTGAACAAACTCCCTTTCCCCCTCGCTCCTAACTCCCAGAAACAACCATTTCTATTTTCTGTTTCTAAGACTTGACTACTTAGCTACCTCACAGAAGTGGAATCATGAGATATTTGTCTTTTTGTGATTGGTTTATTCCACTTAGCACAATGTCCTGAGGGTTAATTCATGTTGTAGCATGCAACAGAAAGTCTTCCTTTTTAAAGATCAAATAATATTCCATCATGTGTATATGCCACTTTTCTTTACCCATGATGGACATTTGGGTTGCTTCCACCTCTTGGCTATTGTGAAGAGTGCTGCAAAGAATGAGGATGTGCAAATACCTCTTTGAGATCCCATCTTCAATTCTTTTGGATACACACCCGGGAGTGAGATTGCTGGTAGCTCTATTTTTTATTTTGTCAAGGAATCTCCATACCATTGTCCATAGTAGTGGTACCATTTTACATTCCCACCAACAGAATGAGGGTTCTCATTTTTCCACTTTCTTGCCAACACTTGTTCTTTCCTTTTCTTCTTCTTCTTTTTTTAATCATGGCCATCAGACAGGTGTGAGATGAGATCTCATTGCGGTTTTGAGTTGCATTGCCCTGATGGTGAGTGATGCTGAGCATCTTATCATATGCTTGTGGGCCATTTGTACATCTTTGTTGCCCAACCATAGTACCCAGGGCTTTTTAGCTAAAGCTTGTCGGTGCCCTATAGCCTTGGGTGTAGAAAGACTGGGACCCAGTTTTACTGTATTTGACAAACTGAAAGGCAGCCAACAATCCCTCACAAGCTGAGTAAGCAGTGAGATGTTTTGCGGGTGGGCATCGCCTAATATTTCCCTTTCAAAACAAGCTACTGTATTGATTGCTGTATGCCCAGCGATAATAAGCTCTTGATGGAAATAATGGGAAAGGCCAACTGAACAGATGTATTTCACTTGGAAAAGATAATTTTTCTTCCTTCTGGCATTTTATATGAAAAAAAGAGAGATCTTGAATATAGAAAGAGACATTAAGAATTCCTGCTACTTGCTTTCTCTGTGTTAGTGAATATTCATAATGAATGACAAAATGACCCAATTCATTTTTTGAAGGCGCTATGTTAACAAGAGACAATCTTTCTCCAGAAAAATCCAATGTATGAAAGCAACTCCAAGTAGTCATATATAAGATGACCATGTCCATACATTAAAGTTGGGATTATAAGGGACAGTGGCCACCGTGTCACAGCTCACCTGTCACAGGGTAGCAGGGAGGTGACAAAGAGCTTGGAGCAGGCAATGAGGGAAATTCTGGATTCCGATTCTCCTTTCCTGGCCTTCCTCTCACCCCCAGTTTTCTGTGCTCTTCCTTGATGACCCCCAACTGCCCTTTGGGTTTTACCTGCTGGAGATGCACTACTCTACATGTTATGAATCACTGTCTGCATCTCTTAAAATCCCATATGCTGGAATCTTGTCTCACATTTAGATCTTTCATCCATTTTGAGTTTATCTTTGTGTATGGTGCAAAAGAGTGGTCTAGTTTCATTCTTCTGCATGTGGATGTCCAATTTGCCTTTCTCCCACTAGATAAGTTCACTCACATTACTTTCAATGCTGGTACTTAAAGGCACCATGTAACTGAATCCTATAATTGTACAGAGAAGAAAACTGAGGCCCTGAGAAGTTAAGTAATTCTTGAAAGGTCACCTGTCTTGTTAATGGCTTCATTTCTGAACTCTCCTATTTCTTTTTCCTGACAGTGGCTCTGCCATCTTCTCCAGTGCTTAGTATCTTATCTTGGGGATGATTTTTCGGTCCTCCCTAATTTTTATTCCCTTTACACCATCAGTTACCAAGTCTTAATGACTCTTCTTTCAAGATTCTTGATATTGTCAACTCTGCTGTATTTCATTTCGATTGTTTTCAGCACCTCATTAACCCATCCCTGCGTTTCTAGGTTACTGGGATGGCCTCTTCATTTGATTTACCTCCTTAACTGATTCATCAGTGATGCACAACTCTGCTGGTCATTGCATTGACCTGAGGCATATTAAAAAAGAATCACAGCATACCTGAGCCTACTCTCCCACCCATGGAAATCACTACTCCCTCCCAATGGTTTAATTGGTTTGGGGAGAAGCCTCTACAGGTAATTTTTAAATATAAGTTTCCCAGGTATTTCTAATGAGTAGCTAAGATGGAAAACTCTTTGAAAACAAAATGAAACAAACTCTTTCCAAAAATGTTCTCTGTAATCCCTGAAATACTTCTTTGACCACGTCAGCGTGCCACTCAAGAATCTTCTGTGCCTCCTCATTGCCATTGGTTTTTAGGTATTGGCCTCTTCCAGGCATTCAGACTTCTTGCCCTTCTATTCCCTCTGCTTTTCAGAAGGGATCCTGCCTGTAGTTGAGTCATTTGCTTCTTAGTATCAAAATCAGCTCCCATAGTCTCCTATTTCTATTTTAGGTTGTAGCACCCTTTGCCTTTCTCTCTGCTCATCCCAAACCCTCTGGTTTCTCAAGGGTTATCTTAAGACTGGCTTCCTTCAAGGAGCCCTGTCTGACTATTCTGGTCATTATCTTCCTTTCTTGTCTCAAATTCCCTTATCATTTGGGTTTGTACTGGCTTGTACTTGTTCCAAGTCAGTATTTGCAGCTCTTTAATGAGGTGGAGAGCTCTTGGAGGGGAGGAAGAGACAATGCCACATTTATTTTCTGTAGCCCCCACAGCATCAAAGAATGTCTGGCACATATCATAAAATAGGTCATTTCGCTTGAACTTGATATAGACCCAGGAGGCTAGACAAAGAGCTTGGAGAGTTTTTCAGAGTGGTCTCTTTTTCACAGCAGGGAGGTAGGCACATAATCCCACGCAGATAGATCTAACATTAGCTTTTGTTTCATAGTCCCCTGAAGTCTCTAGAAGACTATATTATACATGGCACTTCCATAGCAAAGAAGCAACTCCAGCATGTTAAACTATAATTCGTAATGGCAACATAGGTCAGAACTACAGTTTGAGAGAAAACACCTTATAGAAATAATAAAACCTAGATTAACCAGAAATGATTGCCTGGCACATTCAATAAGCCAGTTTTCCTCCACTCTGCTCCTAACAGAAAGAGATACAGTATAAGAAAACAAGCAGACTGGCAGGAATTTATAAAAACCACCACCACCACCACCACCACCACCACCACCACCACCACCACCACCAGACCCTACTTCTGGTTTAGGTTGAGACAATCAGTGGAAACCTGGGATATCATCCTATGCCTTCTGCAGCTATCTACAAAAGCTTACATTGAAATTTGCTGTCAGAGTAATAACTCTAATCCTGCAAACCTTTAGTCATTCATTCACCTACTCATTCACTCTGTAAAGCATCATATTAATAACCTGGTTGATGACCAGTATTTGAATTCTATAAAGAGGAGGAAGGATGTGGATATTGATAACTCTGTCATAAAACAGAGTAAGAGGAGACAGAAAGATATAAAGGGCTATGGGATTTCAGAGGAGTGGGAGGTTACTTCTTATTGGTGGGCTTGGGGAAGGATTCATGGAGGGGGCAGCCTTTGACCTGGTTCTTAAAGGAGGACATGATTTGGGGAAAGGGTTTCTCGAGCCAAGGGATCAGCATGTGCCCAACCACAAAGGTGGGAATATAGGGCAATGGCAGTGTTGCAGTGTAGCTGGAGCACAGATATGAAATAGGATATTGTGGGAGAGAAGAGATAAGACTGATTTGGATGGGGCCAAACAGGGATGGCTCTGGGGACTACTTTAAGGTTGTGTGTGTGTGTGTGTGTGTGTGTGTGTGTATAAAAAGTGAGTGGGACAGTCCTTAGGGACATCAATTGCTCTGGCATCAATGACCTGGGAAGATTGGCCATAGCAGTACAGAAAACAGATAGAAGGTTATTTAATCTTGGGGAGTGGACCTGAACTGGAGTAGAATGACAATAGGAATGGAAGAGAGAGCCATTGTGAGAAATGAGGGACATAAAATCACTCCCACTTGGGAACTAGAGATCTATCTATCTATCTATCTATCTATCTATCTATCTATCTATCATCTATCTATCTATCTATCTATCTATCTATCTATCTATCATCAATCATCTAGGGCAGGGGGTTGGGTTTGAGCTGGGTGATGAGGAGGATTGATAGTCCCTTAATAAGTGATTCAAGAGGAGGAGTATTATCAGGAGGAAAGTTCATAAATATAATTTTGAATATACAAATGCAAAGCATCTGGCTAGAAATGTCTACCAAGCAGTGGTAAGTTTCAGGGTGGAGTTGTGGAATGAGGCCAGACATGGCAAAAGGGAAGTGAGTCATCTGGACAGTAGTGACAGGTGGAATCATGGGGGTGAGTGAGATCCTGAGTGAAAAGTTGGGGAGCAGTGTTACTGGATGGAAAGAGAGCCGAAGGACACTCTGGAGGGGCAATCAGAGCAGTAAGAGAAAGATCCAGGCAACATACTGATCACTACTGTTAACTATTATAGAGGATGAAGGATTGAATCAGTCATTGGACTTTGTTACCATGGTGACAGAGGGGATACTTTGAGTGGAATCTTGATGATGGAATCCAGATTTCAAAGGGTAAATGTGTCCTCAGCAAGGGAAATTAAGCAGAGCATGCTTGTTTTCAAAATACTTTGTGCATCAATCCAGGGATATAACACAATGCATTTGAGAATGACGTTAATAAGTGATATTAAAGAGCATTTTTTTTGTGTGTGTGAACCAAAAGCACCACGTTTTCTTAAACATTCTCTACACACAGAGTTTCCTTAGGGGAGAACCGGTGTCTTTCATCCTTGTACCCTGCCTATCCCTGCCCTCTGAAAAAACAAACCAGAAAAACCCGGCTGAACCCCGGGACTGAATCTAAGTAGGAGCTGTAGTTATGTGCTATCTCACCTCTTCCCACCCCTTTCCTCACCCTGCCCCCAGTCCATCCTGGGGCAGAGCAACCACTTTTTCATCAAGAAAACGGGTCATTCTCCCTGTAGCCTCCCCAAAACCCTCTCTCCAGCTCCCATCATTCTTCTCTTCGGTTATTTTCCTGCTTCTCAGATTGTCCTTTCTTAACTCCTTCACCGACTTCTCTTACTTGCCACATGGATGTGATCATGTCTCAAGGACTCTCCTCTCTGTCCATAGAGGGTCTCCGTGAGAGCCTGTCCCTCACTGTCCTCTCAGGGACTCCCCAAATGCTCTGGCTCCTGCCCTGAGTGCCTTATCCCACTGCCCTGGTGGTAAGAGTCCTTTGGGCATTTGGAATTCAACAAGTCCAAAACTAACCTCATTATCTTTGTTTTTCTAAACTTCCTCCTTCACCTGTAGGTGTCATCTTCCAATAAGCACTGGGCCACAAACCTCCTCCAGGATCCCTTCATACCCATTATTCACCAGTTTGGTGACTTCTGTCAATGGAATGTTAGAATATCTCCAGAATCTATTCCCAATGTGCTATTTCCACCATCGCTCCCCCAAGTCTGGTCCTCTCATAATTTGCCTCAACGTTTATAATAGCATTTTAACTGCCCCCAGTTTCTTCTAAAATCCACATAAACAGAATTGAAGAAAATTTCCAAATGTGGATATTTTCACCATTCACTCAAACAATTTTTAAGTGACATCTTGGTTCTATAAAATCCAAATTCTTTTGCTTGGCATACAAGGCCCTTTCTTACTGAGTTCACATTCATGTTCTTTCCTTTGGCACCTTCCCTGTCTCAGTGTATGTGATGGCCATTCTGAACACACGCCCTGGCTGTGCTCCAACTGTTTCCTCTGCCCAGAATGGCCTTACCTCCTGCCCACACTGGTGAAATCATACTTGTCCCTCAAGGCCCAGCTAGCATGTCACCTCTTGTCTAGTGTAGAATCTTCTACAACTCTGCTGAGCAGATTTAGGATATTATCTCCCTTGGGTTCTTATTGCTCCTCTGCCAATAGTTGGCATATTTGCCCCATTGCCTGGTTTTCTCCCTGTCATTCCTACTTGCTTATGAATGCACATGGGCAGAGACTCTCCTATTAACCTTTATTCTCCAGCATTGCAGAAGGTGTCTGATAGATGTTGGTGGGACTGGATGGAAACCACAAAGGGCCCTCTTGTGACTCTGGTGAACTGGTTGACTCAGTTCCATGGATTATAGACGAGTTAAAGTAAATTCAATGGCAAGCATATACCTTTCTTTTGTCAGGAACACAAATCTATACCTCTGTAAGCCATGGTCAATGGACTGGATTTCCCTGATAATTATTCCATGGCTTTATGCCTTTTCCAGTAAATTGGAGTTTTCTCCTTTTTGCTCTGATTCAGGCTTCCCCTGATCAATAACATCCTTGCGTACAGACACTTCAGAGAGATATGTTTAAAACTTGTTTTTTTAGACATCCTCAAGGAACAATTGCAATTTGTGTGTGTGTGTGTGTGTGTGTGATACTTATATCAGTATAAAAGTATTTAGTAAGGAGTTAACAGTAGGCCAATCAAACAATTAGCTTAGTGAGTAATATTATCTTTCATGTTGAATTTAAACCAATCCTGATGGCGATCAGCAGGCTTATAATAGTTGGAAAAATATGTTTCAGGAAAAATTCAGAGAGATGGGTAGAGAGATGCTTAGCCATGGCTGTGACAGTATGAATGGAGTCACATCAAACCCGAATTGAGAAACGTATCAATGTGACTCATGCTTCTATGCCTACCCATGGGGACTGAGCATGGCTATCAGTTTCTGCTGAAAAGTCAAACTGACATTTTAAAATCCCAGTTCTACCTATTAAATTGTGGATCCTGCAGTGGATTTGATAGTGGGAACAGGGGCCACTCTAGGGATGTGTTTGAGGGGTGAAAAGTTGCTTGAACCATATTTGCAAGGCTATCATCTATATTCTGCTTTATTTATTTATAGGATTATTATTTTTTTTCCCCTGTAAGACTTTTTTCCAAGTGCTAGGCTAAAATACAGCCAATGCTTGAGAATATTCTTTTTCAAATAGCAGGAAATATTGTTCAGATTGAAGTTATGCCTCTTTTTTAAAAAGTCACAATTGGTGTTTTTTCCCCCTCCTTAAACTTGGTGCATCACTGAGCATGGAGGAAGGAAGGTGAGAAGCTCCAGTACTTAGTGGAAAGCTGACACAGGGCAGGCAGGGGAAATACCATGATGCCAGGAGGACTTTAGGGATCCTAAGGCTAGAATGTTGGGCGACCGTGGCTGTCTTTCTGTCAAGTGCCCAAGGGGTGCCTTGGGTTGGAGCTATCTGAACTCGGGCTGAGAGAAAATCAATTTAACTACTTGTACCGGAGCCCAGGGAAGATTCTTGGAAGCGTGTGGAGCAGAACGTGGCTGGCTGGTGCTGCCTCTGCTGGACCCTCCCTATAGCTCCTTCTTGCTGGGGCTGTTTTGGGCTGGACTCCCAGAAGTGGATGCATCCCAAGTTTTCAGGAACCCACAAATCCTATCCTTATCACTTGTAAGGTCTCAGCTAGATATTTTCCAGAGCCCTAGCAGTAATTAGACAAGCTACTATCAAAGAGAAAGCATTATACATCAGTTACAAACAATGCAAAACCAAAGCTCATTAGAGAAAGATAATATTCATGCAGATTTTACAAACCGTGTCTTTAGGGTGGCCCAATAAGTAGAAATATGGGGACCCATGCTTGTCACTTTTCATGCACATGGAGAGACTGGAAGGTACCATTCCTAAAGGAAGGGGAGGAACAGCCTAGGACCAATCATTAGAATTAACAGCACCAGTGACAAAGATATATTATTACGGTTAGAGTCAAGATTGCTTAGTATGTTTAGAGCAGCTGAATACAAATTATCTAGGCAGTAAGAATAAAGACTAAGTAGAGCTACCCCTGTCGAGCATGCAGCAAGTGAAATTAGTGAAAGACTGAGCTCCATGTGTATTCCAAAAGTCCATTTTTAATTTTCTCAAAATATTGAGGGCATCCTGAGGTGCTTTTAAGGGAGGCACCGATGTTAAAAAATTTTTTTGAAACGGTCGTATCAGAGTTTTCGTAGAATTTTCCCCTAACCATGGGGGATGTTTTAGTGATACCGGTGGTCATTTGAGAATCAGTCACAGTAATCATTTCCTTATTTTGAAAAATTACAAAAAAGACACAGTGTGTCCATGTCCTACGTCTCTGTTTTCGCTTAAAATCTCGTACATTCTTCTGGGTCCCCTCACCTCTGACAATTTGCTTATTGGTAGTCAAAGTGCACTGTTGACTTGCTGAGTGTAACTGTTTTCTGGAAAAAAAAATAAAGCAGGAAGAAGAAATGTGGTGCTGCCTTCCTGTCTTGTGTCTGTCTCAGCTCTTGGACTAAGTTCTTTCTCTGCACATGATGGGTCCTAGGAAGGCGGCGAGGCCTGAATCAATCGTCTCCGAGAGCCAGGCCCCAGGGGATGCAGCACCACCCACTGCCGACCCCATTCCCTTCCCTGGGCTCCGCACACCTGGAACAACTGATGTGATCCGAACAACCGAATCCGTGCGGCTCAGCCAACTTGGAGCCTGATGCGCTCCTTGCGGGTGTAGACTGCTGAGGTTCCCCACCTAAATGCCCGATGCGCCCCCCCACGCGGTGCGGTGCCCGGCTTCAGCACCCAGAAGGGAACAGCACCCCGCCCGGATTTCTGACTGTGTCCCCCGCAGTGTGTTTCATGGCACAGTGTGTGTCTCAGGGGAAGGGAATGGGACCCTGAGCACCGACACCTGGAGGTTAAATGGAAAGCAGGACCTCTCCCTGGTCGGAAAACTGAAGCTTAACTATATGACGGCTAGAAATGGAAATTACATTTCAGGACTTATTAATTGAGTTTACCACTTAGCCCTGCCAAGATGCAAGTAATTTTGTGCGAAAAGAATCATGCTGTTTTAGTGTCACACAGAGAAGGCTCGCATCTGGTTTTAAACGTGACCTTTACTGGGCTTGAAAGATACATGTGCAAGGAAACCTCACGGACAAGAGTTCAAATAAAAGGGCCCAGAATGTGGTGGAAATAAATTGCTGGGGAGGCTGGCGTAGAAACTGCAGTGAAAGAGGAAAAACGGGGAGTTGCACACTGGCATATTCGGTGCACCAACATGTGTACGTGCGTACATGTTCAGCCCTAACACCCGGGGCCCGCTGAGGCCAGAGCCCCTGCGTGCTAGCGCGTGCTGAGCAAACCAGACCTTTGTACAGAAGCGTGAAAGCAAGTCATTCTGTAAGCAGATGTCTGAGCCACAGTGGAGTTAACAGCTCTCCAGTCAGGACAAAGTGTGCGTTTGTCATTCTATTAAAAAACCCCAAACCAACCAACCAAACAAAATAATGAACCCAAATAGCACAGTGAGAGATGCGTGTGATTCTCAAAGTTTAGAGATTTTGCTATAACTAGAGCACAGAATTCGAGTGTGGAGTAAGGTGTTACATAATTTCATCTTTCCTGATTGAGGGAATTCGGTTAAAAGGAAATATTAGGAGGCCTTTATCAGAACAGGATGTGCAGCAGTCCTATCATTGGGCGAGGCTGTAGGCACATTTCTCTTATAACAAAAAAAAATCTGCCTCCAGGAACTATCGCTTCCACTAGGATGTTCCACAAAGGGATCTTTTAAAAGAAGAAAGCTTGTGATTTACTAGGAGACTCTACGGTTGCTGGTGATGGCGGTTGGCTGGACCTACCCAAGAATTTGTCTTAAGGAACTGGATTCCGCTTTGAGTTTTGCTGACCTCCTTTACAGGGATCAGAACCTTTTCTGTGTCAGCTTTAGGGGAGACAAGAAAAAATCAGACAGCGACGGGGAAGTAGCTTTGGCTTTTGGCCCAGCTTCCCAACGGGTGCAGCTGACAGGTCTGAAGCTTACCCTGAATCAACACTTGAACCACAGGGTCAGACTGTCTCAGTGAGGAGGGTGGGGGCTGAGCTCAGATGGTCAGAAAAGGCCGGAGATGGAAAGTGGGAGGACAATGGGAGGAAGAGCTAGTCTCTCTTCTTTAAGTGGTGAGGCTTGCGAGTCTCAGGATGGAGAGCAGAGGAGGGGGTGCAGGGGCAGAGACGGGGGTGCAGGAGGTGGGGCAGGCCAGGGGTGGGGGCCAACGAGGAGTGCAAACTCTGGTGGGCCGGCCTGTGCAGCAGAGCGAGGGGAGGGGCACCCCACAATCTGGGGGCATGGCATTTCTTGAGATGGCACCCTAAAAATAGAGTCCTGGGCCAAATGCACCCAATCGTGTGTGGGTGTGCGCTTACACACGCAACTTTTAAGCCATGCTGCCGGCTTTTCTGGCTCTAACTCTGATCCTTGATCTCCCCCCCCATCCCCCCCGCGAAAGGCATTTTCTTCAATATGTGATTTCCTTGAAGTCCATTCCACTGCTACAGTGTTCTGCGGGGTTTCCTCTGAGAAAGCTGCTTTCTCCCCAAACATCTGTGGAAACTACCCCCCCACCCCCACCCCGTGGGAGAGCCCAGGTTCACAATGGGGGAAGGAAGGGAATGTTCTATCAAAGCTTAAACTGGGACTCTCCAGGATGGGTTGCTGGAGGCACTGGGATATTTAGGTTTTCCAAGATGCACGTGGCCAACAACTTAAGTATTTGGGAATCGAGGGAGGTCACACCTCAAAGGCTACCTTGGTTGTTCTTGGAAGATTCCTCGGTTATTATGTGGTCTACTATGTTTTATCAGAGTCTTAAATATACGACGCGTGAGGATGTGGGGAAGGGAGTCATTTAATATATCCCTAAAGAGAAAACTGCATGTTGGAAATCAAGTAAGGAAGTCCAAAAAGAAAAAAAAATATATTCGTTATAGTCCATGGTTCCCAATAAAACAATGTGCAGATACGAAATTTCATCCTTATCCTAAAAACACTCAAAATAATAAACGAGGTCTTGAGCAACGGGGAAAGGAACGACAGAGTTGTGTGTTCCTTAAGGAAGCTTCTACCTCTGACTCCACGAAATGGGACTTATTGGGAGCTTCCCAGAGCATTTCTGGGGCTCACCTACATGCTGCAGAGAGCAGTCTTGAGCCTTTTTAGGCAGGAAGAACCAGGTCCTCTGTATGATGCAGCCGGGTGCCTGACAGCCTGCCCTCTTCCCTGGGTCTGACTCAGTGGAGGTGTACAGGAGTGATTTGTGGAACCTCTCATGGAAAAGGAAGAGACACTCAACCATGAATGTCAGAGGCTGAAATTAAATTTCAGAATTTATTATTGAAGCAAGCTGCCTTTTGCCCTATTAAAAATGCAGGTGAATTAGTGCAAAGGCTATGGAACCAGTTAAAGCTCCCCAAAAACACGGTCTGAGGAAGAAACGAAGGCACTGGAGACTCTCTCCTTGTCTTTTATCATGGGGGCATAGCAGCACCCATGAACGCCCCAGGGTGTGAGGTGCCAGTGCTCCAGGCTCCCTGGGGCTGACAGCCACAGGAGGGGAACAGTGATGATTAGCAAATTTGCCAGATGAAGTTTTGGTTTACCAGCTTCGAAGAACTCAGACAGGGGCTGAGCCGAAATTTACCTATACTCAGCGAGTCCTTTCTCCAGACAGTGTACAAAGCATTGGTGTAAATACTACAAAGGAAATGCTGAACAAACCAAAGAAGCCAAATGCTTTTCAAGGATCCTTAATACTCCAGAAGCACTTATTAAATTCCACAAATCAGTAATAAAACCAGCTTCAGGTTTTTCATGAGAGCAGATCCTGGAAGTCTGACAGCGTCAGTGGTCACCTGTGTCCTCCCTCGGGGCCAGGGCGAGCTAGATCTTGCATTCAGTGCCTGCAAGGCGCCTTGCACATACGGTAGGTGCTCAGAAAACCCTGACTGGGGTAAGGGAATCGTAATGACATTAATTAATGATAGCAATGACAAGATTTGTCTCATGTGGAATGTTGAATAGGGGTATACTGTCTGTAGTTTAACTTTTATGATCAGAGGGAAGAAAGCCCTCCCTGAGCTAACTATGAACAAGATTATAAGAGTATGCTTGAAATGTTTACTTGTCAATGTATATTCTTATTTAAGCTTTTATTTTAATCACCCAATGCTCATCACAAGTGCGCTCCATAATCCCCATCACCTATTTCCCCCGCCCCCTTACCCCCCACCACCTCCCCTCTAGGTGACCATCACTTTTTTCCTCTGTAGTCAAGACTCTATTTCTTGGTTTCTGTCACTTTTGCCTGTTTGTGTCTTAAATTCCACATATGAGTGAAATCATATGGTATTTGTCTTTCTTGGACTGACTTATCTCAATTAACATCATACTCTTCAGCTCCATACGCGGCGTTGCAAATGGTCAATGTATATTCCTGAAGAAGAATAAAAAAATAAACGTCGCCTATTGCTTATTGCCCTATAAGTAGAGACCAGTGCTGCTCAATCTGGTGCTCTGATACAATCCTTTACGTCATGGGTATTCCTGATTAAAGACAGTCTTTAACTAAACAACTATTTGGCCCATTCGTTTCCTTAGCTACACGGCCTGACTCATATCTTTTCTCTACTTACTTAATGCAGTTTTATTATACTTATAAAATGAAAATAATTCTATTTACCAAAGACCCGTAGTCAAGTCAAAACCCATTAAAGACACAGCTAGGGACGCCTGGGTGGCTCAGTGGTTGATCCCAGTTTGGGGATCACGTCCCACATTGGGCTCCCTGTGAGAAGCCTGCCTCTCTTTGTCTCTCTCATGAATGAATAAATAAAATCTTAAAAAAAAAAAGACACAGCTAACTTTGAAAATGGAAAGGTAGGCAGAAATCGGACTCACAGATTAACTCTTTCTTTCCTTTTTTGTGGGCATCTGGTGTTCGTTGTTGCAGGGCCGCATATCCTAGGAGAACTCCACTTCATCCTTGTAACCCTGCACGGCCTCCTGAGACCACTGAGTCTCCATTTGCAACTGGACTCCCTTCTCCACTAAAGACCTGTTCTGTTGCCTTAGGAGGGAAGAAGCAGGCTGGGCCACTAAGACTAGAAGACATATTTCTGTTTTGCTTTATTTTGATCATATTTGAACAGCAAATATTACCGGGGGGAAAGGCCCAAGTTGGTCTGAACCGTTTGATTTTGGTTTCATCCAGTGGCACCTCTGTTCACCCTGGCCCTGGCTCTGTGGTTCCTGTGCATTCCTTGAATGCTAATGAAGGACACCAGCATTTGAGGGCAGGGAGCTAATTTGTGTAATATATTCCTGGGCAGCTCTAGAACCATGCGCATGCTTTCTTCTTTCTTAACTTCTTAAGATCTAATTCAAACGTCAACAGCCAGTGTTAAGGAGGGCGCTACTTTTGATGCATCATCTTTGGATGCTTTTCTCAGTATGGTGGAGTGAAATTTCCTTATTCCTGCCAGTTGTTGAGATGCAAGTCAGGGGAGGGGGAGTGCTCGCTTCCCGCGGAGTTTATAATCAACAAATTCTTATCCTGAGGACTGGAGTAGAGTTGAAGTATCCATCTCCTTCAAGGACTTAGCTATAAAAGCAACTTCTTCAAAGCCCTTATCACTTGCCGACTCCCCCTGCAGCTGCTCAGCAGCCTGTGTGCCGCCCCTACTTATGTGGCTGCATTTGCTGATTGACGCCTCTGACTTGGCTGGGGTGTCGTCTGCCGATTAGTCTTGCGGTAATTATGGATGGCATATTTGCAGCATATTTATTCCTTTCCTCAGCTCACTTGGATTCACACTGATTTTGTTTAGTCAACAATCTGACGGATTACCCTGGGTATTTTTTTCCTCTCAATTGTACCTGTGCTTATCTCTCTGTCACAGATCACCTTAGGAACTCAGAGCAAGAGTTTTGTATTTCTCTTGACTGAGATCAGCTTTTCGTCGACGTGGCCAAATGTCCAGATAAGGGTCTTGCTTCAGAGCTCTTGTGAATTCTGAATTCTGCAGGTGGCAGAGGGATGGCTGGTGGGTATCACTTACAACCCTGCCACAGGCTGGTGGCTGGCAATCTCCTACTCTTCAAAGCTCACTCTCCCAGGCTGGGTTGGGTCTACACAGCTCCCTAGCAGGTTATGTCTCCTATAGATTCTGATAACCCCCCTCAATCATCTTTTAAGGATGGAAAAGGCAAACAAAGGAAAAGAACACAGGATTAAACTCAGAGTTGACGGAAAATTCAGTGTTCCTGTGAGGAGGGTACATTTGGACAAAGTGGATTATATTCTTGGTTATATCTACTGGTTGCCTCAAGCATTTTCTTTCGCTGTTCTTGCTTCTGTTATTTGGTTTTGTTATCTCACCCCCCCCCCTTCCTTGCCAACTTCATTAAAATACACTCTTATCTTGGACAAAAATTCTGCTTCAAGGTATTGTCTATTAAACTGATGCTGGAGGAATTATGATGTTTCTTAGCGGTGGATACTCCTTTTATGCTGGAGTGATTTGTAAAACCCATGACTGTGGCTGCTTCTTTAGCTTGCTCCTGGCACAGGAAAGAGTTTGCACGGCAGCCTTGAGACTGCTAACTTAGAAAGACCTGCTTGCGAGTTTGGCCGTTGGCTGGTCTCTGGCACTGTGGACAGGCAAATTGTCTCCTACACTAATATAGACCCTTCCCTGAGTGGTAAGGGTATGTCATGTACAACTGTGCCCACAACAGTTTATGCTGAGCACCTGCTTTTCTTATAGGAGTCTAGAATTTTGGTATGTGCTAGATAAAGAGTGCCTACATGAGCAGCACCCAGTATAAACCTTGGGTGCTAATTTCTAATGAACTTCCATGGGCAACAGTATCACACATTTATTATTGCTTTTTTGTTGCTGGGGGAAGAGTGCTCTCTGGGTGGCCCCTCATGAGACAGAGAGAGAGAATAAGGAAGGCCACACCTGTTCCTTCAGTCTTTGTCTGTTTTTTCCCCTTACGATTGCACTGTGTATCCTTACTACATCACTCTAATAAATCTTAGCTGGGAGCCCCAGGAGTCTTTCTAGCAGATCTCTGAATATGGGTAGTCTTGAGGACCACATTAGTTACTATGAGATTCTAGAAATATTACTTGATGGAGTTATCCTCAAAGACGCTAGGTTTTTGAGAAGACCTCAACCTTTGAAGACCTCAAGGGTTAAGTCTGATCCCTAACCTTCTTGGTTGCTCATGCAAAACCAGGCATCTTTCAGCTTAGATGTTGATGTTTACTCAAGTTTTTGATTATTCTCTTACTTCTCTAAAGGAGATTTCTCTGCTCTATTAAATTGGATATTTTGTGACATAATCTCTAAAGTTAATTTATAGTCAGAATCTATGTCAATCTAACACCAACAGTAGCTGACAAACTCTAACCATTGGCAAGTATGATTTCATGTCACATTTTAGAAGAAGAGATGTAGAAGGAATTCTGTAATACTGCCGGAGTCAACCATATTGACCCTTGGTCCCTCAAAATTGTGTCCAAAACTCTGTTAATTTTAGAATTCAACCTTAACCAGGTGTTTTTGAGTGATGTTAAGAAGTAATGGGATCATGTTGACATGATCTTGAATTTTTGTCTTGTTCAAAAACATGTTTTTATTTTTTCTTAAAGATGCTTTGAGGCTGCATCATATGTAGGCATGACAGTTTGAGTGATGCTGGGGCTTGGTCAGTAGTACTGTTCTAAGTGCTCACTATAGACAAGCTGCTGAAAATTCAGACTAAATAGGGATTCTATAACAGAAAAGACAGCTCTGGGTAGCCATGTTGTTCAGATTAACTTTTTAAAGATTACTTTGTTAGGACATAAGAATAATATTAACTCTATGGAAATTCCTTAGCTCACATAACAGGTCTTGTCATAGAATGAAGCATACCATTAAACTAAGGTATTTTTTAGAAGTGACAAACTCTCATAGGACAGCTTGATCTTACCAAATCACTTATTTCTCGGGGTACAAAAAGTTCTTTACAAAGGGAGTAGCGCTGGTGCCATTGAACAGAATCAGGCCTGTGCTTATTGCTAATATTAATATTCAAAAATATTTTATTAGATCCAGGTATTAAGGATGGGAACCTGGGATGAAATCTTTCCTGAGGTTTAGAGCCAGCCCTACAGAAGCTTTTCAATGCTTTCCTTAATTGAGTACTTGCCAATCCTTTTGGGGTTTCAAGATTCTAAAAACAAAGTTTTTAAGGGCATTTGAATTCAGATATTGCAAATGAACTCAGGACTATCCTGACCTACCAGCTTAAGGAAGTTGCCTAAATGTCAATTTAGGCAAGTTACTCTTAATTAAGATAAGTAGAATTTGAGAGAGAAAGTGCTATTTAGAATTTGTGTGTGTGTGTGTGGGGGGGGGGATTGGGGGGTAGAGGATGGAGGGATGAAAGTAAGAGTCCATTTATCTCTATCAGCAATTTGAGCTAATTATTCAGGACCACAGTTAGGTCCCATTGCCTTCATGTGGACACATATCACCAGCCTGGCTCTTCGCTGATACCTGTCTTGGTGACGCTCCTTGAGATTAATTACAGCCCAGCTCAGGGGCTGAGGCTTCTCAGGTAATGACCATCCAGCAGTTTCTTATTAAAGCTGTCAGTGGTGCCTTAAATGGGTTCCTGAGAAATAACACCGTTAAAGACCTCTGAAGGCAAATCTAATGCACGTCTATGTCTTCCTAAAAAGCACAGAGAAGCCCAACGTCAGAGTGAATTTCTGGACTATCCCGAAGTGCCAAGAAAATGCAACCACTGCGTGAACTGAAGTTTACATTTTCATCTTCCAACCTGAAGACTGTTGCTTGTCACCTGGCTCTAGTCACACACCCTCCAGGGCAGTGTGATACATGAGCGATTTTAGGCAAAAATTGACAAATTACTGTGGACTCAAATGAACAGAGGACTATTAGTCAAATTGCAAAAGTTCTAATGTATAAGTGGTGGCTGGATCTCCCTGCACACTCAGAGATGCCCTGAAAAGTCCTCTATTTGCTATTTTAAACATCACTTAACCAAGGGAGCCAAAGAAAGAGCTCACATACAGAAATCTTGTGCTTCAATGTACATATGCGTATATATATATCTATTGATAGCTAAATATATATAGGTAGAATTGGAGAACTGATATAGTTTTACAAATAAGCAGAGGCATTTACAGTACACAGAAGAAACAACAACAAAAAAAAGGTGAATGAAAACATGAAACGTACCATACTCCGGGACTTGCCCCGTCCCGCGCTTCAGCAGGAGACGGACCCTTCTTCCTCCCGACTTGATGAGTTCTATTGCTCTGGCGTGGGTCATGTCCCTTGTGCTCTCCCCATTGATCTCAATGATTTGATCTCCTACCTGTTAATTAAGGAAACATTAACTCAGCCAAAGATGGTTCTACTCACACTGCGTTTCCAATAGATTAGAAAAGCATCCTTTAGGGATCCCTGGGTGGCGCAGTGGTTTGGCGCCTGCCTTTGGCCCAGGGCGCGATCCTGGAGACCCGGGATCGAATCCCACATCAGGCTCCCGGTGCATGGAGCCTGCTTCTCCCTCCGCCTGTGTCTCTGCCTCTCTCTCTCTCTCTCTCTGTCTCTCTGTGACTATCATAAATAAATAAAAAATTTAAAAAAAAAAGCATCCTTTAGATTACCAGCTTTCAGAGTGCATCTGAACAATTTGGTTACGGCCTCCTGCTTCTTAGAAGCAGCTAATTCCCATCTGTATCCTGAATCTGACCACCAAACTTGATTTACCTTTATAGAAAGTAAAACGTCAGATCATAAAGTTGGGGTGATATGTTACTTCTTTTTTGTCAGTGTGGCAGAGGCATTAAACTTGAAGCATTTTTCTTTTTAAAATTAGGAAATATGTTTGATACCACAATTCCGAATAAACCTGGTATCTCTGCTTTGAAGCAAGAAGTAAATATTTTAAGGCCCTTTCATTGAGCACAGTGCCAGCATTGGGCTTAGTGCAGCACTTAATTTGGCATGCTGGATGGGATGATTGGTTTTGGGCTTCTCTGAGAATTTTTATCATGCATCATTTAAATTTCCCTGGGTGCTATTGTAATATTGCCTTCTTTGTAAATATGGCTGCTTGATATTCAAGTTTGATGATGAGTTTTCTATCACAGTCCTTTGAATTAAAAATGAGATCTTCCATTCTCCACACATGACTAAGGCCCTTGCTAAATCTTTGCCATGCTCACACCTGATTGCCATAACTGTTTGGTTAAATACCAATCCCTCTCGAATTGTTAGAAATGCCTGGACTCCATAAGCAATTCCCATTTAGCCTTTGTGAATAGATACCTGGAATAAAAGGGTTTCAACCACAAACACATCATGTAACTCCCACAGTACCATTACTGTCAGGAAACTTTGAATTAAAATATGTTTCATTTCAGGGATAGTCACTTAAGAGAAATTAGCCAGGAAAAGCACAATGAGCTGCTTTGCAAAAATGCTATTTTACTTGGGTCCCTTAAAGCAGATCTCAGCCTAAACTCTATAATGCAGACAGAATTGCAAATAAACTCTGTAGCAGAGCATTATCAAGATGGGTGCTGGGCAAGAACAGGAACAAAAAGTGGCCATCGCAATGGCAAGATGGCACTACAATAAGACCACTCCCCACCCCTAAAGGGAGAAAGAACAAATACATGTTTGTTGTAGCAGGGGAGTAACAACTCTATCATCTGTCTATCTATCATCTATCTATCTATCTATCTATCTATCTATCTATCTATCTATCTATCTATCTATCTATCATCTATCTATCCATCATCTATCATCTATGATTTATTTGAGAGAGAGAGAGAAAGCAAGCAAGGGACGGGCAGAGGGAGAGGAGTGGAAGAGTGCCAAGTGGGCTCTGCACTGAGCGTGGAGCCTGACTCAGGGCTTGATCCCTGACCCATGAGATCATGACCTGAGCCAAAGCTAAAAACTGGATGCTCAACTGACTGAGACATCCAGGCGACCCTTTTCTCTTTATTTAAAGAGGATTTTCTATGGATAAGGACTTCAGTGTAATGAAGGTAAAGACTTCCCCTTCCCCTTTGTGTACAATTGTCTCTGAAAGTATAGTTTTTGGGCAGTGGAAGAAGTTTGCCTCAGTGGTACGACTTCCACATTTCACAGAAGAATCATGAACATCAGGATTAATTAATTTGCTTTAGGGGGCAATGTTGCAACATTTTTCTTCAGGACCCCTTAATTACCTCCTTTCCCACAAAATAGGCACAGCCTGAAGTCGAACAGCTTATTGGAGGCCACTGTATCCAAGCCAGTGGCAGAGATGGGACCAGTTCCTACCCATGACTGAAACCTCATGGCGCGGTATTAAGTTGTAGAAGTAAAACAAAAGTTCCAGTGAGGTTGTAATAGAGTCTTCATTCTTAGCTCAGCTTCTCTGAGCTTCATACTGACACATCCACGTGAGTACTGCACATCTTCACCTGGATGCCCAATGGACAACTCCAGCTCAACACTAGCAGACTCGGCTTACTATTTTGATTCCAAAGCAGTTTTTCCTCTTAATTTCTAAATCTAGTAAATGATATCACTACTCACTCAAGCCAGAGTAGTGAGGGTCATGCTGGGTTCATTTCTTGAATGTCTCTACATCAGTCTCTGGGCCCTCATTTGTATCACATTGCTAACTATTGTAATTGAGGCCTTTATCTAGCTTTCTAATATTCTCCTGTCACCCTCCCATCGATATCTTCTTCTCTTTGTCACTAGAGTCATTCTTCTACGAGGAATCTCCCCAAATGCTTCATGCCTAGTGAAGCATCCAGGGTTTTCCATATGCTACTGTTCTCTTTGCCTTCCCTTTCCCTGTATGCCTGGTGATCTCCTGATTTTTCTCAGAGCCAATCCAAGCATCTTCCTCTCTGGAATTCCTTCCTAGACCTGTCTTCTCAAGAGGATGCTTCCAATCTCTGTATTCATTTGTCACTGCACCCCACTCTGGTATTTATCACACCTTGCTATGCTTATGCTTTTCTGTATTCTCTCCTAGATTTGGAGCTTCTTCATTCATCAAATGATTTCTGGGCACCTGTCATGTGCTAGACAGTCTACTAGAGAGATAAGATAGAGATAAGTGGTATAGCTTCTATCTACAAAATATTCTCAGTTTAACTGGAGAGAAAGTGGGTAAATGATTATTATTCAATATATATTTGGTATGACAGAGATATTAACAAAGTGCTAACAGAATAGAAAGGAGGGTCATCTAACTCAGAATGGGCATGCTGGTGGTCAGGGAGAGCTTTGTGGAGATGGCAACATCTTAACTGAGTTTTGAAGTATCAGTAAGAATTCCTTGGGTGAAGAAGGAAGAAAAGCATTCTAGGTAGAAAAAGCAGCATGTGCAAAGACCCCAAGACTTTAGACCATGGTATATTTGGGGGACTGTCAGTTTATTCTGCTACTCAGGAATCCAGGCTTTATTTTTTTTTAAATATTTTATTTATTTATTTGAGAGAGAGAGAGACAGAGAAAAAGAGAGGGAGAGGAGTATGATTGGGGAAGAGTGGAGGGAGAGGGAGAGAATATCAAACAGAATCCATGCTGAGCTTGGAGCCTGACATGGGGCTTGGTCTCACAACTCTGAGATCAAGACCCAAGCTGAAATCACGAGTCAGATGCTCAACTGAATGAGCCACCCAGAGACCACCAGGCTTTATTTTAAAGGCAACAGTAAGGCACTGAAAATTTTAATCAGCTGGTAACCTGACCAGGGAAGCAAAGTGGTGGCTAGAAATTTCCCTGAGGCATTAGTATGGAGAGTGGGTTGGAGAGAAAATGGGAGCCTGAAGAAGGGAACTGAAGTTGTGAGGTTATGCTGTCTGTCCAAGTGAGAAACTGGGAGGTTGTGAAGAAGGGAATGGTGGGGCAAATGAGGGCAGGGAATGGGTCCTTTTTATTTCATTTTATTTATTTATTTTTTTTATTTTTATTTTTTTAAATTTCATTTTATTGATTGATTGATTGATTGAGCAGGGAGGGGCAGAGAGATGAGGAGAGAGAGAAAATCCTAAGCAGACTGTCTGTGGAGCATGGAGCCTAACAGGAGGCTTGATCCCATGACCCTGTGATCCTGGCTTGAGCTGAAACCAAGAACCAGACACTTAATCAACTGAGCCACCCAGGTGCCCCATGGGACTAGGGGTTCTTATTAATGATATATCTTGTATGGTATGGATGGTACATATTTGGGAATGAATGAAAGCGTTTATACATGGCGTTTATCTTGAGAATCATGGGAGAAGCGGTTATAAGCAGTCTTGACCCCCAAATCCACCCTTGACAGCCCCCATTGCCTGAGGACACCTCTGTCTTGAGACAGATGCTGCAGCAAGAGTCATGTGGAAGGCAAAGGAATCTCATGGTGTCACAGAAATAGTCACATGTCATCTGTATTCTGGCCACATACTTGAATATAGCAAGACTTAGAAAATTTGATGTTTTTATTCTCTTGTGCATTTCTTATGTTCCCTTTGCCCTACTAAGAGCTCATTAGAACCAAGGGAAGAAACATTAGCATGGGAGAGAGAAATAGTAGGGTGGAAGACTGCAAGGGTGGCTGAGAAGCAGAGGGGTTCCAGGGCCACATGGGGGCTGCTCTGATATCTCCTATACAAGAGTTTCAGGGACAGGGCTCTGGGAAGAGTGAGAGCTATTATTTTTATTGAGCACCAAAGAGCATGGCCTGACCTCTTTTCATGGCAGATGTCCATACTTTTAGCTTTCATTGCAGGGTCTCCTCAGAAGGAGAAGAGACCACCTTTGATGCTGTTTGGAGCGATGATCCTAAGCCTTCATCTAAGACTTCCAGTCTCTCCCAAGTCCTCTCCCCATGACAGGATACTGGAGGATGTGGTCTGTCAATTTCTTACCTCATTGTAAGCAATGGAAGATTGGAAATAGTTTGAGATCTTACCAAATTCAGAAAAAAATCTGGCATGTGTGGGAGGATGCTTGTCGGGTAATAAGATGGAACTGTTGTCACTGTCAGAGACTCTGAATCTTACAAAGTGTTCTGGGCAGATGACAAAAGTGGGCCAGCTCATTCAGACCTACCATCACTAGTAACAAACTCAGTGCAGGCACAACTCAAGACCCATGTTCCTCTTTGTGAAATGACAGAAATTGTACAAAAGGTTTAATTTTTATTTTCACCCCACTATTAGTAGTATGCACAATCATCTTAACTGGGACTCCCTAAACAAATTTTGGATGTGATTCCTTTTGCTTCCATCCTTTCTATCTGGATGTATAATGAGAAGAGTTTGTCAGGGGCAGAAGAAGTTCTCTGGTTACCTTCCTACCTCATCTGACTTCATTGCAGCTGTCAGGATGTGGCCATTGAAGAGCACCACTCTCCTCCCTCACATCAATTAGGGGAATAAGTTTGATAAAACCAATGGTAAATTTGTGGTCCTTTCAGGGATGGAGAAAAAAGACCAGTTGTGATTCTGATGCAGTCTTTTCTTTCTATGCTTTCTGTTATAGGGCTATCTTCAACTAAGCCATGTTACTAAAATGGAACTTTAGAAATCTCTACTTATCCGGGCACCTGCACGGCTCAGTCGGTTAAGTGTCCAACTCTTGATATCAGCTCAAGTCTTGATCTCAGGGTCGTGAGTTCAAGCCCTGCATTGGGCTTCATGCTGGGTGTGAAGCCTACCTAAGGGGAAGAAAAAAAAAACCCAACAACTGCTTAACTTGTTCTTAGAGAAGTTTTAAAATATCAAGTTCCTGTTAGAATTGAGAGAGAGAGAGAGAGAGAGATGGGAGGAGGAAGGGTATGAAAAGAGAGAAAAAGGGAGGTGGGGAGAGAAAGAGGGAGACCTGAAGTTCACCAGTGTGTATGCATTAATTTGTGTGTGTCAAGGAGATGTCAAGTTTAGGAAACTAACCAAAAGACTTAAGATAAACTTCTAGGTATTAATTTTTTTTTTCCTATGGGAAAAGTACTTCTATCTGTGTTTCCCTTGGGGCAACTAAAAATGCTGTAACAATGTCTTAGGGGCAAAGGATGAAATAAGACCGTCCTCTCACAAACTGATGGTTGGCTGAGGGAATGGCAGGGGGGGTGATGGGCAAAATGGGTGAAGGGGGTGGGAGGTACAGGCTTCCCATTACGGAATGAGTGTAAGTCCCAGGGATGAAAGGTGCAGCATAGGGAAGAGAGTCAATGGTACTGTAATAGTGTGTATGGTGACAGAGGTAGCTACGGCTGTGGTGAGCACAGCATAACGCATCGACTTGTTGAACACTGTATTGTACTCCTGAAGCTAATGTAATGTTGGGTGTCAACTATACTTCAACTGAAAAAAAAAAGAGAGAGAGAGAAAAGAAAAGAAAAAAGGAAAAAGACAAGACTGCCCTCTCTCGGCACAGCCTAATAAGTTCTGCATTTCTACTCCCACATTTCCGCTCATACATCGTGGTGGAGTTTTTTCTTTAACAAACCTATTACCAAATCCTTGAACTTGCCAGGGGCTCTGCAGGCCAAACTTTTTCCTCTTCTTATTAAAAAACCAAGGCAGGAAAAGGTAAACGTTTCAGTATTTCTTAAGTGGTTAATAGTTCAAGTTGTAAGAAAAAAAAAAAAAACAACTCTATACTGTGCGCACCTTTGTAGCCAAGTCGTAGAGAAACTATTTGGTTTGGTTCAATGAAATCTTTATAAGAACTCATTAATCCTGGATTTATTTTAGCCCCGAATCACGGTCGTTCCTGCTCAAGTCTTGCTCCGACATCTCACAAACATGCTTAACGGATTGTAATCACTTAACTGCCCTCACACTACTCCTGCACCACAAGAACCTATTTTGCATGATTATACATGACTAAAACCCTGGGTTATAATTAGGAGTGAGGATTGGAGCTCTTTTAGAATTTTATACCAACCAACAATGGATATCGCTCTTCCTTATTTCATGGAAGACTTAGCTGTGGACCGTTATTGTGGCTAATGATCTGAGGTCACAGGTTAGCTCCATCAAATTTCTCACACACAGGCTGGCTTCTCTCACCAACTCAACACCCCTCATGGGCAGGGAACGTACCCACCATCCTTTTGTCATCCACACGGTTCCTGACAAGTAGGCCCTGGCTGGATCACAGTTGAGTGCATGGCTTAGGTTTGCTTTTCGGTTAGAGTAGCTGTCTGTATTCTCACGACACAGTGAGTTCAGCTTTAGTGCATCTCAGCAGATCTTAAAGCTTTCTTGACGCGCTGCCTTATGCCCTTCCAGCTACATCATAGCAATTTCAATAGCACTTAGAGGAGGCCAAGGAAGTCTCAGTAATGGTGACCTATAAAAATTGGTGGAGACAGATAAAGCAATGGGAAACAAATGCTAAAGGATTGAAAGAAAACAGAATGGAGGCTGAGTGTGAATGAAATCATAAAGTGCCAGGAAAAAAAAAATCTGAATCAGGCTCTTTGCTGCTGCCCACCATGGGCATCATCACCAGGTACTCTGACAATAGGACATCTAGGTCCCTGGAGCAAAGGGGACAGGCTGATTTTCAACTTGATGGTGTCCTTTAATATGCAGTGGCTGTCTTCGCAAATAACTTTTGCTGGCTATTATTTAATGGCCATTACTACGGTTAAGATGTTTTCTACGGGGTTACCCTGAGTGTTTTGGCTAACCTTCCCGGTTCTTCCACTAGGCTGGGGCTTGAAATGGATGATAGCTGAGCGCCTGTTAGAGGACCTGGCTCTTGGTCTGGGGAGGGACCGGGCAGGACCGCCTCAGCCAGGCACGGGAGCACAGCCGGTCAGTAGGGGTTTCCAGAGGGAAGGCTTCCAGCCCAGTTGGAAACCGAAGCCCAGGTTTGAGAGCACCAAACTCTGTGACTTTCACTTGCCTCAGTTAATGCATCTGTCAAAAACTGTCTGAAATCCTCCTTATACTCTGCCCTAGAAAATGACCACTTACAAGGAAAGCATTCCAACAGCTCTGAAGAAACTTCATCCACATGCAAGTGTGCAATGGCCTTTCTGGATTTTCAGAAGGGTCCTTAATCAAGGCTATGCCTGAGCACATACCTGCTGAGGAGGGCCACGAAGGTGAGGGCAACAGGTGGAAATGCCAGGGGCTGCTGCAGAATTCTGAGGGGTTCTCTCTTGAGGCGGGTGATGTACCTAGTTCATATTTCCCCTTCAGAAAAGACTTAGTCGCAGATCAGACAATGCTCAGACTTTGACTTGGCCATAGTGCCCGGTGGGAGGGGTGCTCTCTTGGCTGGCCATTCAAACCAGAGGGCTGCCTTTGGTTGGAGATTGAGGGGGAACTCTCCATTCAGAAGCCCTCCCACCTCTCATTCTTGTTTTTAAAATCCTCTACTTAAAATATGGGAATATATATAAAATTTAAGGATGATGCACTGCCAAGTTGCGGAAGTCAAGTCTAAATTACAATTTGGTATCTTTCCCAGCAAACTTTTCTTTTTTCCCTGTCAAATATTACCAATACTAATCGCACACAGAGAATTTTATTAGATTACTTCCTTCTAAATCTCCTTCCTTTTCTAGGGCTTTTCACGGGTGTTGGGTTCCATTCTTCAAGTACTCCGTTCCCCTGCTCTGTGCATGCTCCCTGATGATCTCTTTCCACCTGTCTCTTTCTGTGCCCTTTGTCTAGAATCGGCCCTCCTCTCTGCAAATAGCTGAATCCTCCTCATCCCTTCAGATCCGCCTCGGGTATGGCCACATCCAGGATCCCACCAGTCTTGGTTGGATGCCTTTCCTTGGTGTTTCTTTAAAAGTGTTGAGCTTTGACTATCACTACATTGTAAACTCTCTAAGGACAGAGGCTCAGCCAGGTGCATTATACCCATACACATTTGTTCAATAGATGGATGTATGACTGAAAGAAAAAAATTTTCAGGAGCTGTTATTTTTTGACTCTCTGCTCCTTATTGTATAAACCACATTTAAACAAGATCTATAAAAAATTTAAGTTTGGTTTCATGATATATGTCAACCAGGTGTGACCATGATCAAATAACAAAGTATAGGTAAATGCCTTGCAAACTCTAAAGTATAAAATATAATCCTGTATCATTAATTCTCATAGTTTTTATTGTTATTGTCCTTGTAATGGTGGAGGAGAGAAAAAAATGAAACAGCGGTAAGCTTTTAATAATGAAACTAGGAGAGAAGGAGCTGGGCAACTGGGGATATTTAATGGGGGAAACGAGGCAAATGTTTTTCTTAAAATATCACTGAGAAGTTGGAAACTCAAAAAATATCTGTTAGTTTTGCACTTTAGGAATTCCTATGGGATGTTGATGCTATTTTTCTGTTTTTATTCTATGATTTTAGATAGTTCTTAGAAAAAGAATCTCATTGAATGCTGGACAGCTAATCCAAACCCTCAGCTAGGACAGATGGATAACTTCCATTGTGGGGACAGATATGAATGCAAAAAAAGATTTTAAAGACAAGCTGGTTGAAGCTAAATATTTTCTATGAAGGAAAAAATAACCTTTTCACTTTCACGTGCCCATTGGACAGCTTAGGCAAGAAGAGACTGGGGAAACATCTGGAAATTACCCACCTGAGCAGAAATAGAAAGCTATCATTGGCAGTTCAGCTAGCGGCTCACCCATTTGCCCAGAAATCACTTATGTTAGGTCATGAAGTCAGTTTCCCCATTTGATTGAAAAACAACCGAAAGGAAATCAAAGAGGAAATTTTCTATTGTGGACTCTGTGTGGGCCATCCCTTCCCTTCCCTGCATGTAACTGAGGGAAAATGAGGGATTATTGTTCTGCATACTTCTAACCAGGCGTACGCATTAGGCTTTGTTTGATGAGTGTGAGGTTCAGGTAACTATTCCTGGTCTTCCTGAAGAAAACCTGCTTGCATATTGCATTTACGTTCACTTTCTGTGCGTCTGAGCCAGTTCCACAGCTGACCCTTCAGAGGTGTCAGTGGAAAAGCATATCCAGATGGGTCTATCAGTCAGCTGGGGGGCTGCAGATAATTTAGTGATGAGACTATTTCAGCGGTGTGGACAGGGTTCTGGAACCGACGAGGGCTGTTGAGGCTCTGAAGGTAGAGACTCTTAGCACCTCTCTCTCTGGAAGAGCCTGGGAGAGGAAAGGAAGTTTCAGGGGCCTACTGAGAACTGGAACTGTGAAAGGGGGCTGCTTGATGGGAGCCATCATTGTAGAGGGACGGGTGCCGTGAGGCCCAGAGCATGGGGGCCAGGAGCAACAGACACTTCTGTGTGGCAGACAGAATAATGTCCCCTCTTTCACAAGATCTAGTCTCTGGAGTCTATGAATATGTTACTTTACATGCAAAGGGGTTTTGCAGATATGACCTTGAGATGGGAAATGAAGGACCTTGAGATGGGAAGGTCATCTATCCTGCATTGTCCGGGTGGCCCCAGTGTAATCACAAGGGTCAAAATCTGAGAGACAGAAGACAGAAGGATAGAAGCAGAGGTGCTGGTACCGAAGACAGAGTAAGGGGCCGGACGCCAAGGAATGTAGATGGCTCCAGTAGCTCGGAATGGCAAGGTAATGGATCCTCTCTTAGAACCCACAGAAGGAACCAGCCTTGCTGGTAAGACCATTTGATTTCAACCCACTGAAACCACTTTAGAATTCTGACCTTCCAGAACTTTAAGATAATAAATCATTGGTTTAAGCCACTAAATTTGTTGTTATTTGTTAGAACATGATTACACTTTCTCTCTTCCTGCCCTCTGATCTTCTGCTATTTTTCTCATCAGCAAAGTCCAACAGGAATCTAGAAGACAAGAGAATTTGTGTGATGCAGGCAAGGATCCGTTCCCCAGGATACAGAACAGGGAAAGAAGGAACGACAATGGATCGGGGAAGAGGCACAACAAAAGAACAGATTTTAAAACAGTGAATGAATATGATGTATGAAGGCTGCTGTGGTGGGAATGTTTATATCCCCTCAAAATTCATATGTTGAGATCCTAACCCCCAAGGTGATGGTATTAGGAGGCGGGGACTTTGGGAGGTGATTAGGTAATGAGGATAGAGACCCTGGAGAGATCCCTCGCCCCTCCTGCCATGTGAGGACACAGGGCTAGGAAGCAGGCTCTCACCAGACACCAAATCTGCTGGTGACTTGATCTTGGACTTGCAGCGTCCACAATGATGAGGACTAAATTTCTGCTGTTTATAAGCTGCTCAGTCTGTGATATTCCGTTATGGCAGCCCAAAGAGACTAAGACAAAGGCTTTACAAAATAATTCGAGAATAAGACATAAAAGTCGGGTGGTGGTAAACTTGTCCATATTGGAGAAGCTAGTTTTGGAAACCTTTATTTGTTGAAATATCTCTTTTCCTCTCTCTCCTCTCCTCTCCCCTCCCCTCCTTTCCTTTCCTTTTTAAATTTTATTTGAGGGAGAGGTAGAGGAATGGGGAGCCTGATGCAGGGCTTGATCCCAGGATCCCGAGATCATGACCTGAGCCGAAATCAAGAGGTGGATGCTTAGCTGGCTGAGCCACCCGGGGGCCCCTGTTTAAATATTTTGCTTTTATGCAAATAGTCTCTTCAATTTTTTTTTTTAATTTTTATTTATTTATGATAGTCACAGAGAGAGAGAGAGAGAGAGAGAGAGAGAGACAGAGGCAGAGACACAGGCAGAGGGAGAAGCAGGCTCCATGCACCGGGAGCCAATGTGGGATTCGATCCCAGGTCTCCAGGATCGCGCCCTGGGCCAAAGGCAGGCGCCAAACCGCTGCGCCACCCAGGGATCCCAAATAGTCTCTTCAGATAGCATCATAGAAAGACAAAGGTTACTGGGTTGAATATTCTTTTCAAAACTGCTCAAGGTTTCAGAGTGGCCTTTACATCTAGTCGGCCTCCAGCCCCTTCAGCTCGACTTCTGCTCTGTTGCCGGCAGCAGCTGCTCATTTGCTGTTTCTCTTCCCTGCATTTCCCATCCCTCATTTCTCTCTTCTCCCTCTTCTTTTGGTCTATATGGTTGCCACAAACATCTTTTAAAGCTCACCTCTGTTTTGGTCTCTCCCCTTCAAACACTTTCCCATATCACCCCCTTTCTTCTTAAACAGAATCCAAGCTCCTTGACACAGTGTCATGATCATTCAGGACCTTGTCCCTTCATCCTTCCAGCCTATTCTCTTGTGTTTAATCTGGCTGGCTTCCCATTCCTCCATTCTTCTTTGGGTTCTCTCATGCCTGCATTTTTGCTCTTACATTCACCCCTGCTAGTGATTCTTACTGTTCCCCTGACCCCTTCAATCTCCTCTTGTAATCATGCCCATTCTGCAAGATTCCTCTCAAATCCTCCCAGAGGCCTTCTCCAGTCACTCCAGGGGAAAGCTGCCCTCCTTTCTCTCAGTGTCTTCTGTGCTTTAGCTACACCTCCCTTTACCGCTTACTGCAACCCTGCCTTTCATTCTGGTGATCTGTGTATTTATTGAGCCCACTACCATTTCTCACTTCTGTATTTACCAAATTATAAGCTCCTGGAAAGAGGGATTGTATCTTTGTACCTTCTAGTAATAGCCAATACATTGCCTTAAAAATGATAGATAATAAAAACTTACTGGTAGTGGGGACAAAAATTGTTACTGTGTAAGATATAAAATGATTATTGGAAGAGATAGAGTCTTTGGAGGGAATTGAGGGTATGTGGGAGTTGAGAGAGAGAGGGTTTTGAGGTCAGAATGCTTTGAGGGTGTCTGTGCTTTGCTCATTATTGTTTTTCTATTGCTGACTAAGGTGCCTACACAGGATAAAAATTTCATAAACATTTCCTTTTTTAAAAAAATATTTTTATTTATTTACTTGAGAGAGAGAGAACCAGAGAGAGAGAGAGAGAGACAGAGAGAGAGAGAGCATGAGCAATGGGCAGGGGGGGCAGGTGCAGAGGGAGAAGCAGGCTCCCCATGCAGCAGGAAGCCCGATGGGGCTTGATCCCAGGACCCTGAGATCATGACCTGAGCTGAAGGCAGCCACCCAGGCGCCCCCATAAACACTTCTTAAATGAATGAATAAGTGCTATCTACTTCATTTTGGCCAAGGCTAACCTTGAATTCCATGAGAAGGACTTCACAGAAGTCCCTGTTACAATATGAAGGTGAGGAAGTGTATGAAAGTAAAAACAATACCATCTTCTAACTTGCACTGAGAAATAAGCTTAGAAATGGTAATGCTGGGATCCCTGGGTGGCGCAGCGGTTTAGCGCCTGCCTTTGGCCCAGGGTGCGATCCTGGAGACCCGGGATCGAATCCCACATCGTGCTCCCGGTGCATGGAGCCTGTTTCTCCCTCTGCCTGTTGTGTCTCTGCCTCTCTCTCTCTCTCTCTCTGTGACTATCATAAATAAATAAAAATTTAAAAAAAAATTTTTAAAAAAGAAATGGTAATGCTTCCCGGCTGGAGAAGACCCAGCCAAAAGGAGCATCTCTTTTCTTTTTGGTGTAACCATACCTTTGTTGGCATCACTGGATGAAAGCAGACATTAATTTTTGTGTTTCCTGAGTCCTCTGAGAAGTGCTGGGAAATGCATTCATATGGGATTTAAAATAATCTTTTTTAGTGTATAGCTTGAGGGTAAAGATCTTATTTTACACTTCTAGAATATCCTTTGTAGCAGCTAGCACAATGCTGTGTGTGTGTGTGTGTGTGTGTGTGTGTGTGTGAGAGAGAGAGAGAGAGAGAGAGAGAGAGAATGGTTGGTTGATTGATTTGGAGGTAAAGTAAATAAAGGAAGCCGTTCTTGATGATACATCCACTAAAACATACTGAGGACATTGAGGGCAAGCAGCCTCTATTATTAATCTTTTATCTCTGGTTTCTATTATCTTACTGTAAGATAAAGACTTTGTACTTCAGGGAGGAAAAGGGATTTTCAAGAGGACACATCGCTTATATGAGGAGGAGACAAGACACAGATCTCTAATGCCCAAACCCAGAACTCCTCACTCTTTCTGACATTGTGTTAGCATTGTTGAGCAGGGGAGAAAGACACAAGAGTAGGTTTTTACTTAGTTCATAATTAAAAGCTCCTTTTACATGAAGATGTAGGATGTTGTGATTTATTATTAACCTTTGGGATATTGTTCAAGAATGCACACATAATCATGTGTCACAAATAGCTCTGAGGTCCAGGTTCATTCAAGCATGAGTAGAATGGGGAGGAAGGTCTGGTTAAAGTTGTAATGAGAGTCCCTACAGTTGTGAATACATCTAGTTAGGACTTCGCGGGTCTGAACTTCCCTGGATCACTTCAATAATTTTCTCATTGAATACGTGTTATTTCTGTAGTGTCAAAGTTTCAAATCAACAGAATAATGAGTATCTTCAATTTTAACAGGCACCAGGAGTATGTCTACAGGGCAGAAAAACTCTCATCTCTAGGGTCAGCTATCTTTGTTTGGTCATAATGAAAAAAAAAAGTCTTTCTTAATAGCTTAATTTTAAGACAGCTCTCCAGAGGGTCCTTATTCATTGCCACAATCTTCAATTGTTCTGGCAGGGGATGTGTGGATTACAATAATTTTTCTATTGGTATTATAACACTGAATACATAGAAAGTTAGAATAGCATTGTATCACTATCATTTTGATGCACAAAATAAACATTATCCACTTTATTTTCTTTTACTATTTAAAGTCACATTTTAATTACTTAAATTTTACAACTAGGAATGTAGCCGAGTGTCTAAAAACCTTGTTTCTGTTCAAGTTAATTCAGATTGTCCATCCATGCATGAGAACAGCTGAGCTATGAAATTGGGCAGCATGTTTTCTGGCAATAATGAGGAGATAATATTCCTTAGGAGTATTTAAGTGACATCACTATTGATAGGTTAATTGGAAATAAAAATGTAAAGCTTTCTTAAATCACTAGAATAAAAAGCCTCCAGTTTATCGTAGCTTCGAAATGCACTTTTTGAACTCTCCCCACTTTGCAGTTTAGGTTAATAACCATCTGATTAATGTAACTGTGGCGATTCTCAGAGTTTCACGTACATCCCATGGCAAATCAGCCACTTTCAAAAGGAAACTTGCCCACTTAAATCTTGATTCACAGTCATTTTGTTCCCTCTACTCCTTTACTACATGACTTGAGAAATGACTCCTGTGTCCAGAGAAATACACGGAATGTTGGGTGTAGAAAAGACTTGCAGTTGGATGTGAGGTCCTGAGACGACTTTAGTTGGGACTCTGGTATATGAGACACCTTCCACGTTCAGAGACCAGAGTACTCCTTGCTGCAATTTAGTGGGTTCCTAACCGATTATTTTGAAAGATAGAGCTAAAGTGACATTACTCTACCATGTATCCTAACTAGACTCAAATTATCTTCAGTTCTCTTTGTGAACATTTGCACTTAGGCCGCTACACATATGCATTTAGATTTCTGTGCCTTTGCTAAACTTTCAGTTATCCAGGAGCCTATTATGCAGTCGTCAACCATCCAGATGAAAAAGTTGACCCTTCACAGTAATTAGCACTTACTGAACATAGTTTTATGCCAGATATTTTCCAGGCACGTTAGGAGCATTAGCTTATTTAATTCTCAAATAAACAAATGAGCAAACGTACTCTACAAACTAGAGATAACAAAGAAAAATTCAAATTAACTTTGGGAAGTGAAATTCTAAGATATATATATATATTCTAATATATATATTCTAATATATATAAATTCATACATATAAATTCTAATACACACACACTTTTTTTTTAACACTGACAGCCAATTATTATGAATAATGCACAGTGGGTGCCATGGCTACCAAGATATCAGGTTAATCTTTGCATGGTTAGTTACTTTGTGCTGTTCCACACCACTGACTGCACCCTTTAATTTGAGTTAGCAGGTACGTTTAACACTTGGTGTCGGTGGACATCCAAGAATCACTTGGATCCCCTTAATGATGCTTCCCTGATCCTTCCACTTCCCTCAGTCAGTGTATTTTCTGGTCTTCTGTCCTCGGTTCTTGCCTTGGACAATGGCCCTCATCATCTTTTCCATTCAGCTTCTTATACTTCCAAGAAATCTTTGGATATCTCTAGTGTGGCCTCTCAATCCTGCCGATGTCACCATTTTGTCACAACTTTTAAAGGCTGACACATCCCCCCTCCCCTGCCAGACAGACAATTCTCTGTACAGTCTTGGTTGTTTTTGGCTTGATGCTGTCTAGCCATTTTACAAATATGGGCCACTTGTCACCAAAAAGACAGTATAAATGTGTGAATGGAAACTTTCAAATTCCTCATCATTTCTAGAAAAACAATTCCACAGGCTTGTCCTGATGGAGAATCTTTGGTTTCTAATCACCTTTGTTTTTCAAGGATATCACACGAGGACTGTCACTTGTTTAATTGAAGTGCTTCTAGTCACTGGGGTATAAATGCGTGATTGATTTATTTTCCCAATAACTGCTACCAGCTGTGCTCTGTTGACCTCCCTCCACCGGGTAGTATTCCAATTCCATTATCTTTCAACACTTTCAACTATTAAAAAAGCATAGTGCACTTAACACTGTAATCTTATTTTCAATTAAAAGCTCCCCTTCCCACGCAGGCTAGGTCGAAGGCTTGAGCCACTTTACATGGGGGAAATAGTCTTGTTCTCGCTCTCCCAAACCCTGCCATACCTCCCTCTTTCTCCTCTCAGTCCCTCAAGTGAATGTTGGTCACCTTCACTACCCTGCCTTCAGAGCTTCTCTAGTGCCTTTTTGTCGCTAACCTGGTAGTTCTCAATCACATGTTCACTTTGAGCCAGGGACTATTTTAGGTGCTGGGGGATACTGTGGGAATGAAGGAAGATAAGATTTCTGACCTCAGGGAATTTAAATTCAGGGGATATCCAAATGCCTCTCTCCTAAGGATGCTCTGAGTCACTTCTTTGGAAGACCCAATGTGGAGTTTCTCTCTATGTTGGGAGAAACGGATGAGGTTGGCCTATTCCCCTTCTATTTGGCACCCCTTTCACCATTATGGGTAATGTAACCTACAGCCTCTTTCAGCGAGGGTTCCTTTGGCCAGAAACTATCCCACCAGAAAGGTGGTTTAAGCCCCGAATCACCTTCTATAGTGTCCGCTCAACCTACGGGGAATGGTGGGAGTGCAGGCTGCCTTAGAACTCCCTCTTCTTGCTTTCTTTCTTCTCTCCCTCTCTTCCTCAGCTCATTGAGGTCTCCACTGATTCATTAGCTCAGCCTCTTCTAGATAAGAGATAATTATTAGCCTCCCTTGGGGTAGAAGGCAAGAATGGGTCAAACATTCCCAATATTGTGGGAGGGGAAGGACAAAGTTCTAATGCCTTTTTCCCTCCTGGGGGATGAGATGGGGAGAAGGGATGGTTAATGCTTCATAAACACTGTTTTCTCCCAAAGAGAAACTTTGACTTCTCTACTCTGCATTGGGAGAGTGCAGGGAAGGACAAATCAGTAGGACTAGTTTTGTGAAACCGCAGCTGCTAGCAGGCCACCCAAGGTAGTGGCCGGCCTCACTATCACTGATTCCATGAATCAGGCTGAGATCTTAAACCGTCATACTGCATGGAGAGGAACAGCAGAATAAAAACAGGGAGCTGAACGAAACATGGGGATTATCTATTAGTTTTGCTCATCATTCTCACTCTGGATAATTGAGAAGTGACCCCTTTTTATTTCTCCTTTAAGTCCTTAATGGCCAAGTTTTTCTAAAAAAGTGTGATATTGACTAAAATGTGCATAAATGTGTTTATTATTAGAACCTAATATGCCATTTTCTATTTCGACACAACAATTTGATTTTTTAAGTTGGGATTATTTGCATTAGATAACTTATATTGTCATGACATGAAGGACACTGCAGGGTAGCAATATGATCAACAGCACGGGTTTTGGTGGGATCAGGAGCCCTGGGTTTTCATCTTATGATGAACATCACTTGTTAACTCAGATTTAATTTAATTTAATTTATTTTTTTAACTCAGAGATTTTAGACAAGTCATATAACCTTTGTAAATCCCAGTTTCCTCATCTGAAAATGGGGATAATTATGGTGTCTCTCATAAGATTGTCGAGATCATACAAGATGATGCATATAAACTTAGCACAGTGCCTGACACACAGTAAGCAGTCCATAATTAATAGTTATGTGACATTTTATTCAATAGAAGATTTTCAAATTCACCTTAAACTTGAATATATAATTTACTAATTTAAAGGGTTTATTTTTTGGACTGAAAAGTAACATTTGGAATTTGGGGCTGAGTTTAGAGAAGGGGTTGGCCCATAGGCCAGATCCAGCCCACCTGTTTGTTTTTTAAGTAACATTTTATTGGAATATTCATATTCATTCATTGTCATATTTCCAGTGGCTGCTTCTGTGCTGGTACAGGACAGCTGCGTAGTTGTGACAGAGACTGTAGAGTTCACAAAGCCGCAGATATTTACTATCTGATCCCTTATAGGAAAAGTTGGTTGACCCTTGGTCTAGAGCTATACATTTAGGAAAGACGACTACTTATCCTGGATGACCTATGGACTAATAGATCTGTAGGTACTGTAGGTAGGGTGCAGTTCATACTTGACTTTTTGAGAACCATTTTCAGATTAATAAATATATAATGAAAAATTTCACTTGTTCTTATTTAAATCATGTAATATCTAGAAACACTGAAGGGCCATTTGGCTGGCTCAGTTAGTAGAGCATCTGGCTCTTCATCTCAGGGTGAGTTCGAGCCCCGTGTTGGGTATAGAGATTACTTAAAGAAATAAACTTTAAAAAAATGCTAAAATTATTTAAGAGTTAAGAGTTATAAAGCACTCATTCTTGCACTTATCAACCAGATTTTCATTGTGTGATACTTGTATCAAAATATCTTACATATAAAATAAAGTCTTATGGATAGAGCTGGATCCCCTGAATGCTTTCTGAATTTATTCCTGTTCCCCAAAGGTAACTACTATTCTGTAGTTGATGCTTTTTTTTTTAAGACTTTTACTTCATATGTATATATCCATAAATAATATGTATCTACACTTTACATAAATAGAATTATAGTTGTGATTCTGTAATGGCTTTTCACTCAATAAATTATTTTCATCAATAAAATATGTCGTTATATTTATTCTTGTAGTGGATATAGTTCATTCATTTTAATCACTATATAATACTCCACTCTGCAATAAATATTGTTGAAAATGTCTCCTGGTGAATATGAGCAAGAACAGGGCATACATAGCAGTGGAATGTTGATGTGCAGGGTAATATGCATCCTCAAATTTATATCATATTGGCAAATTGCTCTCTAAAGTGGCACCATCAGTGAAAAGAGTTCCTCGTTCTCCACATCCTTGCCAATGTTTGGAATTGTCAGACTTAACTTTTGCCAATCTGATGGATATAAAATGCCATCTTATTGCTTGGATTTGCTTTTTTTCTGATGTTGAGCATCTTTGCAGATATTTATTAGCCATCTGGCTTTCTTCTTTCATAAATTTCTTCATCATATACTTTGCCCATTTTCTCCCGTTGTTTCTTTGTCATTAATTCATAAGAACTCTTTATTATTTATATGTCTCAGGTAGCATGCCTTTGTTCTATGTACTGCAAATACATTCTTTTTTTTTTTTTTTAAAGATTTTATTTATTCATGAGAGACAAAGAGAGAGAGAGGCAGAGACACAGGCAGAGGGAGAAGCAGGCCTCATGCAGGGAGCCGGATGCGGGACTCGATCCTGGATCTCCAGGATCTCACCCTGGGTGGAAGGCAGCACTAAGCCACTGAGCCACCCAGGGATCCCCAGCAAATACATTCTTTTAATGTGAAGCTTGTCTTTTCACTCAGTTCATGGTGTTCTGCAATAGGGACGCTTACAGTTTTAATGGAATTACATTTATCAGCAGCAGTCCTTTGTGGTGGCTTAGGCTTTTTTGTGATTTGTTAAAAAAAAAATCCCTCTCAACCCAGATAAAATAAATAATATTTTTCTATATTTTCTTAAGAGTTTTAATAGTTTGCTTTTCATGCTCAGTCTTTAATTCACCTGGAGCTGATTTTTGTGTGTGATACGAAGAGACATTTCTTTTCATCTGTATGGTGACCAGTTGTCCTTAGCACCAGTATGGAGAGTCTGTGCTCCACCTCTGACTTGTGATGTTGCCTCAATCACATGTTGGGTCTTCACCCCTGTCAGTCTATTTCTTGGCTTCCCAGAGTGTCCTTTGGTCAATGTGGCCATCCCAGTGCCAACATTCCTATCATTTTGATTACTATAGCCCTATACATAATTCTTGAAATCTTGTAGGCTTGGAGGTTTTTACAGTCTCACTTTGTCTCTCATTTTCAAATACAAATAATTTCTTAGGTTCCATGCAGTGAATAATTATCTGAATTTTGGGCGTACGACCAATACCCACACTTTATGTCTCCACTTCACTTGGGAAGTATCACGAAAGGCATGAAGTGCCAATTACTAACTCAAATATTTTAATTGTAATTTACAGACGAAGGTTTTATTAGAAGTTAAACCATTAGCTGTTTAAGAGGTCTTTAGAAAATGAAAAGTATTTTTCCCAAAGAATTAAATTAATCATATAAATAAAAGTGGAATTATTTTAACCATTTTGTCATTTTCTTAGTGACATATTTAGAAAATGACTGGGTTATAAAGGATTAACATTTTTTTCTTGGCCTCATATATTTTACATAGTGGTCCATTTAATACCCGATTGCCTATTGCAGCCTATTCAAAAGGGGGTTTTACCCAGATGTATGCATCAGAATTACCCAGGGAGCTTTTAAAAACCATTTGGTCCCTTTTTAAATTTAGGTATTCGCAACAAAGTTTTGAATGCAATAATCCATCACTAAAAACATAGGGCTTTTGCCTCTCTACTAGAAGAACACTGATGCCATCTATTATGATCTGTATAAAACTGTCAGTATGAGCCTCCCTAAGCTTTTATTTAATAAGTTGCCTTGCTGCATCAAGAAGCGGTATCTTTGTTAGCAGAGATAGCTGTGACATGCCTCTCTGGCTCTGTTGTTTTAACTGTTGCCGTGTTCTCTTGGTCATTTCCAGTGTATTTCTATTCTCTAGTTTTCCTTTTCTCAATGCAAGTTTTATTGGATCCCTGGGAGCTAAATGGAAAATCTACATGTATTCGTTTCATGCCAAGACACATTGATGTGCCAATGATAACAACGTGGCCAATTTAAAAAGGCCAGCACAAAGTGAGTGGGAATACAAACAACCAACAATGTAAAAACTCTGCAATTCACTGATTCCAACACTCTTCTTACCGTGAATGACAACATTCTAGGTTGTTTCCCATATAACACATCAGAGTTGTTTTCTTCCTTGAGAGGCACCTTTAATCCACCTTTGGAAACTCAAGGAGCTTGGGCCTGCAACATATCTATCCCCATAGAGCCTGCCTACTCAGTACTTGGTCTGGGGTCCACAATGCACTCTGCATGCTTCCCGTCAGTGGTCTTTTTCGGGTATCCCACATCTACTGTTCAAGGTCACTATCTCAACTCCTAGTTGAGTGACATGCTTCCTTTTCCCTACAAAAGCGTCTGAACCAGGATCTGAATTGCACAACTCTGCAACTCTGCCTTCAGGGCTTGGTCGTGCTTGCTTTACCTCCTCGTTGGCCATTTCTCCTTAAAACAGATTCCCAGACCTGAGTAACATCCCACAGTGCTGTTGATCTCTGTCCTAGGTAGGACTCAGACAATATTGTAGGACAAGGAACCAAATAAAAAATCATCATAGGGTAACCAAAGGGCCATGGATTAGCTACAGAGAACAATGCAGGGACAAAGCACACTACCTAAGAATATTCACTAAATAGTGGAAAGTCTTTTACAAATTAAACTTTACTTAAGAAAGGTTAATAAATGATACATAAGAGTAGAGCTGCTTTCACTGAAACAGGCTGTGGGCATGGGGTAGTATGGATGTATCATACTAATTTTATCCCCATCTCATTTCCTGGCTTCTTTCCTATCCCAGGAGATTCTTTGGAGTCCTGGCAATTAACTTTTCTATATGATAAAAACGCACGTAGGGAAAAGGCCATGTCTTACATGTCTCTGTCCTGTTCTATGATACTCCCTGTGCTATCTGGATTTCTTCCTGTCTTTCCTCATATCTATCTGTTGAAAGCTCATCAGAACCTCACTCAACTATCATTTGCTCAAAGGACTCTCTCCAAGACAGAATTGATCTTCCCTACGGCAAATGGTCAGTGCTTCTATTATAACTATGGGGATTTCTAATATTTCTAATATTAGATCTTAGTACTCTCTTGGGCTTATTTTTTTGGTCAGATCACATTTCAATTTTTGTTTTAAAAATATGGTTGATAGGGGTGCCTGGGTGGCCCAGTCTTTAAGTGTCTGATTTTCCTTTTTGGCTCAGGTCTATGATTTCAGAGTCATGAGACTGAGCCCCATGTTGGGCTCCATGCTCAGGGCAGAGTCTGCTTAAGATTCTATTCTTCTGTTCCCCCCCACCCGCCTCCAGCTCATGCTGTCTCTCTCAAATAAATACATAAAATAAATCTTTAAAAAATATATGGTTATGATAATTATAGCTCTTATTGCAGTCAGCCTTGTTTCTGAGTTATTGATAGATGTAGATAATCATAAAGGATATGCTTCTAAAGAGTAGGGGATGTCTCTGCAAGGTAGGTATGTCTTGATCTCCACTTTGTGATGGGGAAGCCGAGGTCACCCAGCTAAGAAGTAAGCTGAAATCTGCCCAAATCCAGGCTCTTTCCATTATACTACTCTGCTGCCCACAGAGCTTCACAGTATTTCTCTGTATATTCTAGAAATGTTTATTCTAGTAAACACTGAATATATATGTGCTCAGAACTGAAAGCACACATGAATATATCTAGGCTATGAATTGAAATATTTCCCTTTCATGCTTGCATGATTCAGAAAAGAACTTTATACTTGTATTTAGTGCCATTTTAACTCTCTCTGGTGGTTGAAAAGCAAAGTGAATCCACTGGGATTTTTAATTTGCTGGCAGGCTGTGGTTAAGGAAACTGGTGCCCAAAACACACAGCAGATACTTCTCTGTGATTGTTGATGTGTAAGCCATGCTGGATCATCTGAATGCAGCCTGGGATCAGTTCTCACACTGCTAAGGCCTGTCCCTCTCTTCCTACAACACTCCCAGGGGGTGTACTATTAGGCTATTACAGGACAAAAGAAAACAAACTGGCTGGTCCTTTCTCATATTCCCTGATATCTAGGAGTTTTATTCTTTGGCTGTGCTTATGAAGAATGGAGCAGGAAGCAGCTTGTGAGAACATCCGTAGAGGATGAGATGAGGGAAAGGAGGTGTCTGGCAAGATGAAGAAAGAGGCCACCATGCTCCTTGCTAGTGTTGCCGGAAGCACAGTGTAAGGCCAGGGGCATTTGGTGTCTAGTAGCCATGATATCCTAACCCGCCCGGACACCCACTAGGTGGGGTGTTTTGTGTTAAGACAGTGGAGGATTTGGAGATGATTATGACACACTCACATATCAAAGCCTTTACAATATAATGTATTAAATTTTACTACACACTAAATGCCATGGTTAAACATTTTTTAAGATGAATCTCTATCTCATACTATATACAAAAACCAATTCCTGATGGGTTGTGGATTTACATGTGAAAGGTCCAACTTTAAAAGTTATTAAAAAATATGACTTTAAGATAGGAAAGGATTCTTCAAGCACAAAAATGCAAATAATACAAAATATTGGTATACTCAATTATATTAAAATTAAGAATGTGATTTCATCGGAAGAGATTATAAAGAAAAAGGAACTTCCACTAACTGGGAACAGGTATGTGCAGTACATATAACCAACCAAAACACAATATCTATCATGTATAAAAGTTAGTAAGGAAAAGACAACAGTAACAATAGAAATGTGGACAAGAGACAGCAACTTAAATATCAGAAAAGAGGAAAATGAGTTAACTTGAACATATAAAAAGATGTTCGCTAATAGGAAGAAAATCAAAACCACAATAATATAGCATTCTATGTCCACTATACCAACATAAATTTAACCTTAATTTCATATCAGATGTTGACAAAGATATAAAGCACCAGAGATGGATATCCAGTATGAGACAGTATATGTATTGTTACAAACACTTTGGAAAATTTTCTGGTATTATTTAACCAATTTGAAGTTGTTCCAAGGACCCAATGAATCCTCCCAGGAATAGATTTGGGAATTGTGGCCAAGAAAAAATCTTGCACATGTATACCAGAAGAACTTTACGAGAAAATCCATAACAGTGATGTTTCTAATAGTAAGAAATTGGAAGCCACCTTAATGCCCATCAATAGGAAAATGAAAAAATTCATGTTTATATAATAAAGAACTACGCAGTAGCGAAAATGAATAAGCTATAATAATACATATCAACTTGGTGGCTTTTGTCACAATGTTGAGCTAAAAAAAGCAAGAAAATACAAAAAGTGCAATTCTGTGTGTCTTTAAAGTTCAAAAACACGTGAAACTGAATAATATCTTGTTGGAGACATAACTGTGCTTTAAGAGGAAGGGTGTTAGTGTGATCATTTTGTGCTTTAAGACAGCCTTTGCTATCTTAAAGTCATATTTTTAAATAGCTTTTAAAGTTGGACCTTTTACATTTAAATCCACAATCCATCAGGAATTGGTTTTTTGTATATGGTGTGAGGCATACATGGTAAAAAAAATAACAATAATCCAAAACCAGAATCAAAGCCAAACCGTAACACATTTAGATCTTACCCTGCAAGCAAAGGTGGGTTGTTGAAAGCTTTTGAGGAGACAACTGATTTGACTACACTTGTGATTCAGGAATAGAATTCTGGTGGTGGTATATGGAGCATGAATGGGAGAAATGAGACACCCTTGGGACCCCATCTGGCTACTGGAATAGTTCTGGATAACAAAGAGGAAGGGTGGTGGTGTGGCAGTTGCAATGGAATGAAAGGAGGAAATGCCTAATTTGGGATCTGACTTAAGTTTCCTTCAGGTCCATTTCCAGAAAGACCAGATGGAAGCAGCCGGCTTCCTTCGGGCCAGCTCTGCTCAGGACTGAGCACACTCCCAAGTTAAGTAGCTAATTGCAAGCGTCACCTCAGCAGCTTCCTCCCCAATTCCCTTTGATATTCCTCCCAGTTTTCCCTGTGGAGCTAGGAAGGCAATATTTGAAAACGACCCAATATTCAATATTCATTAATCCTTCTCCTTGCTTACGTACATTTGACCTTAACTTCCCTTTCTGGGCTCAATCATTCTCTCAAGGTCTCATACAAAGCAAAGTGATGCTAATAGGTTGAGGAGTCTCCCTCTCTTCCCGCAAGAAGACTAATATTGCTGACAGTGTCCTAAAGACTAGTGGTATATCATCCTCTTGGCAGATAATTACACTAAGGCGTGAGACACTAAGATGGCATAATGTCAGGAACTGGTGGCTGGTTTGAAATGGAAAATGAGTGCCTTGGACATTTAACAGGCAGCTGGAAGTTTGGGTTAGGCCTTTAGGAGGGAAGTCAGCCCCTACACCCCAAAGTTGACCAAAAAATGAGACAAGCCTGCCTTGGAGGTTGTGCTGTTTTATGCAGGATCAAGGAGAGTGATGGATCCCAGTGGGGAGACGAAGTACATATTGAAAAACAAGTATCTCGTCAAGTTGAAGTACCCGGGAGTCAGATACAGTAATGACCTCTTCATCCTGGCGAAGGAGGCAGCCATGTTCCTCAGGTCAGAGCAGAGGTCATTACTTTGTTCAGTCGCGCGGATGCTAGGAAGCAGTGGCAGGGGGAGACGGGACCAGGGTCTGAGGATGCTGGATTGCCAAGGAGGCAACACTCTAGGAGCACCCAAGGAAGAAACATGAGTGGCCTGGGAATCACATTCCAAGAATAGAGTACGCAGCTCGCAACATGTTCTGAGTCACTCTGCTGTGCAAACCCAATCCTGGTGCGTCAGGATCAAGATGAACTTCATGGCCACTGTTCTGACTAAAACAGAGAACTGAGTGGGGGACGGGGCACCTGAGTGACTCCGGGCCGCCCGCACCAAGAGCCTTAGGTCTGGGGGAGTGATGCAATGACAGAGGATCTCAAGCACAGGGCTAATCTGCATAAACGCAGGGAAGACATTTCTCTCTCTCTCTCTCCCCCCCCCCCTTTTTTTTGGAAGACATTTTTATAACAATGAAGAGGGGAGAAATTTGGACTTATTCTCAGATAAAGACAGAGCAATGACGGCTTAATACGAAGAGGAAAAAAAAATACGAAGAGGAAGCTGTCCTCACAAGTCCTCCCCTCATTGAAGAGGCCACTAAAATGTGCTTGGCAGATCACAGCGGTGGCTTGTAAACTTTCTCATCCTTTTCCAAGGGCAAAACCCAAACCCAAACCGAAGCCATGAGTAGTTAAAATGCAAAGATTCTCCTCACTTCTAATCTATTCAATTTCTCCTCTGTCTTTTCCGACCAAGACGCTATCCTAACACTAACCCTTTGATTCCTCACCAGACCTTTAACTAGTCCTCATGGGAAGCTGCTTTTGAAATGGTTCAAAGTTGGGCATCCAATAGAAGAAGAAACCGGGCAGAGAGATGGAGCCCCCCCCCGCCCCACCCCCCGTGGGATAATGAACCCTGCATGATTGACAAGGGAGGCCACGCTGACGACGGAGCCAGCTCTGCTCCCTGTGGCTTCCTTCTCTAATCAAGACAACGTTCTCCCTCATTCCTGGAAGGGACGCATGTAACTCATTTAGCACAGTGCTCACAGGTCAGGCCCTGGAAAGAAAAAGGTAATGGATTTGATCTTTTTGAGAGGTTTTTCTTGCCTTTCATAAAAGGCGGGGAGCAGAAAACCTCACACTTGCAGACGATCTGAAGGGTGGGTCATGGTGGCGGCTGACAGACGACTGGCGCCTCAGTGAGGCAGGCTGAGGGGACATGGGAGAGGCTAACGGTTACGTAGAGAGGAGCCTTGGGTGTTTACTCAGTGTCAGCACCCAGAGGCGATGAAGGACGGACTGGCTGATCTTCTGCCATGCAGGGCCGCAGACACCATCTACCCAGGCCCAGGCAACTGTCTTATTTCTGCAGTTGGGCTGCTCTTTCCACTCCTGAGCGCTTGCTATCTCCTGCCCCTCACGCTCGCTTTCATCAGCCTCCTTGGCTCGTCTGTCCACATTGAACTGACGGGCTCAGCTCTGCCACGTTGGAATATTCTCTTGACCTCTGGCTTTCCCCTCCCTCGACCGATGGCCCTGCTCTCCTGTGTACTTTCTGGAACAGGCTCCGGCGCCCCTGTCTTGTAACCCTTCATCCTGTCATGTTTTGCATCCCTCATGCTTTTGAAGTTCTTCATTATGTCCCTCTTGCCCTACTTTTCCCTTTTTTTTCTCTTCCACTCCTATTCCTACCGTGTCATTCACGTTTGGTGACTGGGAGTGTACGTATGAGGAAAACAAGTTGTGAAATGTCACCTAGTCTAAGGTTAAAGGCATTTAAAGAATGGTAGGCACGACAAGCCCACTGTGTCACCGGCCCTGCCAAATCCGGAGTGACGGGATGCGCTCCGGGGAGGACGGCGGGCTTAGGGCCAGGCACGGGGGGGACACCGACCGAACGACCACCCAGGTCATCCTCAGGTGGCTGAGGCCTGCCCCCCAGCACACAGCTGGCCCCCCGGGTTCTGCCCCCCGAAGGTTGGCGTTCACACATTCTCTCAGTAGCCAGGAGCAGCGAGCAGGCCCTGGGCCGGGGGGCGCTAAGGCCAAGCTCGCCCTGGGGGTGGGGGGGCTCAGGGGGCCCAGCTCCAGTGCTCGGTCAGCTCTCCTGACGAGGCCACACTCGGGGACGTGAAGTCAGCACCGCGGCCACAGGCTACAGAGGGCCACAAGCAGCCGCTGACAGGCGGGGGTGGCCTGGTGCGAGGCCCAGAGGAGCCTTCTCGGAGGATGAGGAGCCTGAGTGGACTGAGAAGGGGAGTCAGCCGGGGCGGGAGAGGGAGGCCCGGGAAGCCCGGCCTGAGGGGGGCAGGGCCTAGGGCACCCAGGGCATCGACAACCTGCTTGGGGCACCCATCTTTGCCCTGAAAGCAAGGGGGGGGCCACAGAAGGGTCTTATGCAACGGGCAATAGATCAGATCTGTGTTTTGAGAAGGAGCTCATCTAACTACTGGGGGTGGGTGGGTGGGGGGAAAATGCAAGGTGATGTGCTCTTCGAAGCTTCCATAACCTCTTGACATACACACTTCCTTAAAAATGCCTTTGGTATCTCTGGGCTTGGAGTCCGGCTAATTTTAATAGAAACACAGACCTCGGTAGGAAGGAGGGGGAGAAAGAATAGGAAGAAACGCAGGAATATTGAAGTAGATGCCTTGTCCTTCCTAGAAAAAGATTATTCCCATTTAACAGAAGAGTAAAATAGACTCTGTTAAGTAACTTGCACGATGGGACGCCTGGGTGGCTCAGTGGGTGAGAGTCGGCCTTTGGCCCAGGGCGTGATCCCAGGGTCCTGGGATCGAGTCCCACATCGGGCTCCCTGCAAGGAGCTGCTTCTCCCTCTGCCTGTGTCTCTGCCTTTCTCATGAATGAATGAATGAATGAATGAATGAATAAATAAATAAATAAATAAATAAAATCTAAAAAAAAAATAACTTGCATGATATGGAGATATGCTACCATGCTGTGAAGTGCTAGAGCTGCTCCAGCTGGTCCTGCTGGCCGGGACGAGAACACTTCCTCTCGCTTGCCCACCCACAGGAGGCTGGCATTTGAGGCTCTAGAGCAGCTCTAAGTTCTTGACAGGGTAACTAGTCCAAGATCGGGGTTAGAGAGCCAGTGAGGTGCTGAGCTAGTATAGGAACGTCAGACCTGCCAGGGTCCTGCTCTTTTTACTGCCCCCTTTCATTACAAAGAAGAAATGGGCTGTGGCAAGAGGAAAGGGAACAAGATAGGGGATGGACTAGGAAGTCCAACAGACAGATAGAAACTTCCCCCTAGGGGTCTTCAGGGTAAGGAAGGTAAGGAAGCAACTGAGTGGGCTGGAGACAACGAGAATATCTCGCATGAGCTGACTGGAAGCAAGCAAAGCGCACCAGTTCTTTTTTTTTTCTTTTTTTTAAGATTTTATTTATTTATTCATGGGAGACACACAGAGAGAGGCAGAGACACAGGCAGAGGGAGAGGCAGGCTCCATGCAGGGAGCCCGATGAGGGACTCGATCCTGAGACTCCAGGAAAAGCGCACCAGTTCTTCAGTGAATGTCAGTGACCAGAGGCCTCAGACTGAGACAGACCCACTGATGGGTGTATACGGCTATTTTTACCCATTTTTTCCCCCTGGGAAATAGTGTGTGCAAGAGAGTCTCTTGTTGCTAAGGGAGACAGCCTCGCTGCTTTGTTTCTCCGGATCCAAGGGTGCATTAAATCAAGACACCGTGTGGGGCCCTTCAGGGTCAAGGGCGGAATAGGAGTAAGAGGTGGAGGGCTGCTCCCCTAGAGTCCCGCAGAGCCTCCCGCTGGCAGGCCCACTCACCTCTGGCCCCAACAAGCAGCCCCGGTCGGGGAAGGTCAGATAGGATCCTTCCGGAGCGGTCACTAGGAACCTGCATACTACTAAATGTGTCCCCAACCCAGAGTAGATTCCTCCTACCTCTGGCCGGAGATGACAAACCCAGAGAAATCTATTTGAGCCACCAAAACAAGTTTCCTGGGAATGAAGACCACCCTTAAAATTTCAGATACAAAGGTGAGGCATAAGAGCAGCAGTTGACGCAGGTTTTTCTCAGCAAGCCCGTTTCTAAGGCATTTCGAACATTGCGGCAGTGGTGTCTGTAACAGCACGCGGAGCATGCTCGCAGTTTTGATTGGCTGCACTGGGACCCACACCCGCTGCTGTAGGAACTGCTGCAGCCTCCCTGCCCACAGCCACTCTACCTTCTTCTTGCCCTATATCTGTTTACAACAGCGACAAAAATAAGGTAGCTTTGATCCACACATGGCCTGCAGACTTGTTTTGTTTCACATGCACACTTTTTAAAAAATTAAACAAGACATTTAAAAAAATTCTGGCTGATTTTTAAAAATATGGATTTTTGCTTTCTCTTGAAAGGTCGAAGATTTAAAAGGAGGAAGCAAGCATCACCTCTGATCAATAGCTGACCAGGGCTCGTAGTGGCTGCTCCTCAGAAGCGCCAGGGCTCTCCATGCTTCACACATTCATGTTCCCTGCCTGGCCTCTGCAGACACGTGAATTTGGGACCATCCTTCCCTCCTTCTGAGACTGTGGGTCCAAGCAGAGCTTCTGTACTGCTGAGGTGGCAAAATGTGGCAGAGGGTAAGGAGGACACCATGCTTCTCTCTGCCCAGAACCCAGCATGAGTGCATGACAAGGGCTTTAGGAGCATACAGACTTAGCCCCTTGTCTGTGGTTCTCAGGCAGGGCTGTAGCTGGGGCAAGGCCTCCCTAGAAATCAAGAATAAGTAGCAACCAGAAATTCCCCAAACATTTAAAAATACAAAAACAAGAGCACCTTCTAAATAATCTATGAGTCAAAGAGGAAATCATAGTAGAAATTAAAATATATTTAGAACTTAAAATCATGAACATACTACATATCAAAACTACAGCCTTAAATTCATATATTATTTATAGAAATGAAGAAAAGCAGAGAATTAGTGATCCAACTTAAGGAGCAATAAAAATAACAAAAGGGTAAAAAAAAAAAAACAGAGGGAGAGAAATACTAAATATAAAACCAGTAATGAATAAGCAAGAGAACAAATATATAAGCTGGTTCTGTAAAAGAATAAGAAAATGGACAAATCTCTGGCATGATTCATAAAGATAAAGAATGCAGAAATAAACAGCAGCAAATAAATGAGATGGGGACATAAAAACAAATCCTTCAGAAATTAAGTATATAATAAGATAATATTATAAATACTTTGGAAACTAAGATGGAATAGGCCAACTATTAGAAAAATAATTTATTACAATTGACCCAAAAATAAATAAAAAACCTGAAGAATACCCTAGTTCTTGTAGAAATGTAATTAGTGATTTAAAATTTTCACATGAAGAAAGCACATCAGACTTGGGTGGATTTCAAGGTGCATTCTACTAAACATTCGAGGACTATTCTCAACTTATATAAGCTTTACCAGACAGCAACAACAATGACAACAACAGAAAGTATGATTCCTTCTCACTTTAAGGTTAGAATAACATTAATATCAAAATCATTCAACAACACTACAAGAAAAAATTTCAGGTTGCTCTCACTCAAGAACAAAGATACAAATATCCTAAAGGAACTATCAGAAAATGAATTGAGCAATGCATAAAAGGATCATCATGAATAAATAGGGCTTATCTAAGGAAATCATGAGTGATAATAACAAAAAACCCATTAATATGATTAAGCATATAAATCAGCATGTTAAAGAAAAAAGATCATATGATACTTTCCATGGATATAGATTAGTACATAAAATTCAACATGAATTCCAAATAAACTCTCTAGTAAACTGATAATAGAAGGGAACATCCTTTATCTGATAAAGCTTATCTATATAAACTCATTAAACATTATGTTTAGTGGTGAAATGTTAAAAGCATTCCCTGTAAGATCAGAACTAGAACAAGAGTGCTTGCTTTGACCACTTCTATTTAGAGTCACACTGGAAGTTGAACATGTGCAGTGAGATAGGAAAAAAAGTAAAAGAACTTAAAAGAAAGACACAGTATAATTTGCAGAAAATGTGTTTACCTATCTAGAAAATCTAGAGATAGCTACAGATAAATTATTTGAATTAATGAAAAAGTTTAGTAATTTTGCATGATACGATTGATCAACATACAAAAATCAGTTCTCTTTCTTTTCACTGGTAACACTTTATCTTAATATTACATTAAAAATACTATATATATGGGCACCTGGGTGGCTCAGTCAGTTGAGCATCTGATTCTTGATTTCAGCTCAGGTCCTGATCTTAGGGTCATAAGATAAAGCCTGAGTGGGGCTCTGTGCTGAGAACAAGGCTGCTTAGAATTCTCTCTTCCGCTCTGCCCCTCCCCCATGCTCACACATGCATGCACACACTCTTTCTCAAAAAAAAAAAAAAAAAAGCAAATCAAAACATATAAGAATTATATAAGAACATTATATAAAAATAACCAAGTGCCTAGAATCAATCTAGCAAAATGTTTGCAGGTATGTTATGGAAAAAACTATAACCTTTGAGCAGTTTATGGAAAGCCTAAATAAATGGATTATATCATGTTCATGGATAGAAAGATTCAATATTATAAAGATTATAAATATTATACAGTTTTCCCACATTTTTTATAGATTCTAAACAATTCCAATAAAAATCCTAATAGGACAAGCAAGTTCTAAAAATTTATATTGAAGGGGAAAGATCCAAGAACATCCAGACATTCCTGAAGAATTAAAATGTGTGACCGGGGATGAGCGGATGGGCAGCTTCTCTATCAAAAGTCAAGACTTATTAAAAGGTAGATAAGTATAGTGTTGATGCAGGCATAGACAAATAGAACAGAACGAAAGCGTAAATAATCTATGAACAGACTATTGATTATAGAATTTTTATTTATTATAGGGCTATCATTGCAGATTGGTGGAAAATGAGGGGACATTCAGCAAATGACACTGTGACAGGTGGTTAACCACATAGAAAAACTGAAACTGGGTTTCTTTCTTATACTACACAGAGAAATCAATTCTAGGTGATTAAAGACTTAGAAATGAAAAGTAAAACCATACAACTTTTAGAAAAAATGTAAGAGATCTTTAAGAATATGAGTTAGGGAATAATTCTTCAAAGATGACATGAAACTATGAAAGAAAGGGTTTATTCAGTCAATTACACTGAAATTAAGGCTTTCTATTTATCAAAGTGCATCATAAAGAAAGTGACACTACAAGTCATAAACTGGATTAAGATATTTGTAATACAGCAATCGATGAAAAACCATCACCAAGAACATAGAAACAAAATCAATATGAAAAGAATAAATAATTCGACAGAAAATAGGGAAAATAGATGAATAGGCATTTGTATGTAAGAGATAACACAAAAGGCCAATAAACATAAGAAAAGATGATGGACATCATTTTTAATCAAGAAATTACAAATTCACACCTATGTGAGAATTCACAAATTCACACCTATGATGTGTCATTTTTCTGTCTACCAGAATGAGAATTTAAAAACTTGAAATACAAGTTTTATGAGGATGTATAGTCGGGGAAACTCTTACACTGTTCACCTGTGTATAAAATTTGTATAACTACTTAGGAAAATATTTTTAGTTAAATATATGCCCACCTAGTTATATAGTCTAGTCTAGAAAAATTCTTCCATATATGAGGCAGAAAATACACATAAGGATTATAATTGTTATGAAAAGCTGGAACAAATGTCCATTGACATGGAAAATCTCAAATTTCCATGGATAATTACTAGAGACTGTAGCATATTCATACAATGGAATGATTTGCAGCAGTGAAAATAAGTGAACTATAGCTTCATGCATCAACTTGGATGAGCCTTATGAATATAAAGTATAAAAAGCAAACCACAGAGAAGGACACGTACAATATGATTCATTTATAACGTTCCTGAAGTGTGCAAAACTAAATACTATAGTTGAGATATACACACATATGTAGTAAAACTGGAAGGAATTATAAGTGTTTGTTTAGAGTGGTGGCTTTCTGGGGGCTGGAGTGTGTGGGGAAGTTGTCAGAGGAGATTGGTCATATTCTATTTCTTAAGCAGGTCTACGGGTTTATGGGTGCGTGAATCATTTTTAGTATTTATACCTACTAAATATGTTACAAATAGTCTTCTAAATGGTTTTATATTTAATAAAAACAATATGTAAAATAGAAACTTTTATTCCGTAGTCACAGGCTAGCCCTGCCTAGATCACAGAAAGAGATGGGGTACATTAAAAAAACGGCTATCAGGGAGGATGTGGAGAAAGGGGACCCCTCTCACACTGTTGGTGGGAATGCCGGCTGGTCCAGCTACTCTGGAAAACAGTGTGGAGGGTCCTCAAAAAATTTAAAATAGAACCACCCTATGATCCAGCAACCGTAGTACTAGGTATTTACCCAAAGGACACGAAAAATACAGATTCGAAGGGATACATGCACCCTGATGTTTACAACAGCATTCTCAACAATAGCCAAACTATAGAAAGAGCCCACATGTCCACTGACTGATGAGCGGATAAAGAAGATGTGGTGCATATACATACAATGAAATATTACTCAGCCATCAATAAGAATGAAGTCTTGCCATTTGTAATGACGTGGATGGAGCTAGAGTGTATTATGCTAAGCAAAATAAGTCAGAAAAAGACAAATGTCATATGATTCACTCATATGTGGGGATTAAGAAACAAAAAACAAATGATCATAGGGAAAAAATAGAGAGGCAAACCAAGAAATAGACTCTTAACTGTAGAGGACAAACTGATGGTTACCAGAGGGGAAGGACATGGGGGGGATGGGTGAAATAGGTGATGGGGATTAAGGAGTTCACTTGTGATGAGCACTGGGTGTTAAATGTTAAGCGTTGAATCATTACAAGTATACACCTGAAACTAATATTGTACTGTAGGTTGACTAGCTGGAATTTAAATACAAGCTAAAAGAAAGAAAAAAGATAGATAAGCAGTATTTTTTTTGCACATTGTTCAGTCTACCAAGGTTTTTTTAGGTCACCCTGAGGCCCACTGTAGGCAGACTTGTGCATATGGGTTTCAAGAAGGTAAGCCATTTTATAAATAAGCTCATGCAATGCTAAAAAGGCATATACAATTTTTATACAGCTGTTTGGTGGTGAAGCTAAAAAATGATGTTTTTTTAAAAAAGATTTTATTTATTTATTCATGAGAGACAGAGAGAGAGATCCAGGCAGAAGGAGAAGCAGGCTCCCTACTTCCCGATGTGGGACTCGATCCTGGACCCTGGATCACACACTGAGACTAAGGCAGACGCTCAATGGCTGAGCCACCCAGGTGTCCCAAATGATGTTCTTTTTCATAATAGAAAGTATGTTTTATGGAAATGGGGAATATAATGACATTTTATGGAAACAGGAAAATATTTTACCTTTTCAAGAGCAAACCTGGTCTCCTTTCAGATTCTCTTTTAACTGGACTGTCAGAATTTATTTATGTAATTAGAAATACTATGCTTTCCTCCAAATGTCTCTTGATTTCTTAAGATCCCTTGATTCACCAGTAAGTTATTCTGTATATTCATTATTCTTTGCCCATGTTTCCTATTTGTTTTCTGTTTTAAATTATAATTGTGTCCCTAAAAACTTGGTATCAGATATTTGTTCATCAGTACAAACACTTTATTACTCTCAACTTTATTAGACTATTTTACAAATTTAAAACATCCTCCTTTTTAAAACATAGCCATTAATAATCTCTAATAATTTCCTACACTTTTCCTTAAAATCTGAATGCTGTTTGTGTTTTTCTTATGACGTTAGCCTTCCTGAATGACTGAAAAAAAAAATCAATCAGACATGATGGTTATTCTATTTTCTTTTCCCCGTATTTTCTGCATTTAAATATTATGTTTTGCTTTTGCTTGCTTTTTTTTTTTTTTGAGAGAGAGAGCGAGAGAGAGCATGCACTTACATGCGTGCTCCTGTGCACACACGGAAGGGGGGCGGGGAGAGGCAGAGGGAGAAGGAGAAAATCCTAAGTAGGTCCCATGCCCAGCATGGAGCTCAACACGCAGCTTGATCTCACGACCCTGAGATCATGCCCCGAGCCGAAATCAAGAGACGCTCAACTGACTGAGCCACCCAGGCACCCCAGACATGCTTTAAAAATATTTATGTGCCATTGTTTCTTAAAATCCCCAGTGTGAGACGGATGTCCTCGTACCCTTGCTCACCACCTTCTCTGGCACCACTGGACCTGACTTTCTTGTAGTACTAAAGAGGCATATGCCACCACTGTCTTACAACTAAGGCGATGATAAAAGACCCAGGAAAAGTCTCAGGTGCAGAGGCTAACATCTGGTGCATTAACTAAGTGTTCAAAAATGCTATTATTTACATCCCTGACCCAAGGGCTTAGTAGTTCATTAGTTGTTACATGAAATGATTTTTCAGAATCATCCAGCTCTTTCACAGTAATTCTGATTTCATCAATTCTAATTATGCTGGGTTTCATTTTAGATATCTAGCTATGATCAGATCATTACCCGGCTTTTTCCTTCTGTTTCTGATCATGAAAAAGGGGGAAAAATCTTTTCCACATTGATTTGATCATAAAGTGGGTGTGTGTGTAGTTTGTACATAGAGGAAATGATAGATTAAGACTGAAGGTGAAGGAATCACATCAATAAGGAGAAACATGTCTGGATGTTTTAAAGGCTGGGAAGAACCTGGTGTTAGCTTCTGTACTTCTTGGGTTTATTTCTAATGATGGCCCATGAATCCTTTGTCCACCTATTTTTCTTAGGAGTCTTAGAGCTTTGCGACCAAGCCCTAACACCCATGGAGTGCAGAGCTGCCTTATAATTAAGATCTGTGTAGGTATCTAGGCCCCAGTGGTATCAAGGGGGGGATCTTACAGTAAAATGAAAAACAGGTCCCTAATTGATGGTATTGTAAAGTTTCCAAATTGGTAACCTAGATATCATCCAGTTTATGCATTAGTTTAAAATAATCCACTGAATCATGCAAATACTGATCGATCCTAGTCCTTGCCAAAATCATTTAAATGCATCTGTGAATTACAGGTTATTGCCAATTACTGATAAGCACAAATGAAGGTAGGAAACATTAGCTTAAATGATTTAATCATAAACATTGAAACAAGATCTGATTTAATTATGTGCTATGATGAAGAACAGCTATGCAGATACAAAATATTTACCTAAATCTGACAGTAGATAATATGAACATGGTGAAGTTGTCTCTTTCCCTGACATGCAGTTAGTCCCTGGACAAATCCTCCACTGGTCCATGAGTGAGAAAATGAGTGCTAAATATAATCCATAAAGAGCATAAAACAGTCCATCCATCCCTGCTAAGTTCCCAGCCTGAATTTAAAGATTGGAGATAAAAATCAACCAGTAAAATTTTATACATGGAATTTCTGTGACTCCACAGTGGTTCCTTTTCTTTGAGAATTAAATTACATATATATAATATATATATAATAAGCCCAATGAACTAACCTGTATTATCTAAAACTGGCCATAACCAGCCCTTTTAGATAGCTTGCACACAGAATAGGTCGCTCTATAAATCTAGCACGGACAATTATAAAATATTGCTTATTTTTATAATCTTTGAAACGAAGTTAAAATACCATTTTCTGAAACCCAGTTAAAGGACTCATTTTTATCACTTGCCAGAAGAAAAAGCATCTTTCATAAAATTGAGCACCTGCCTACAGAATTGTAAATCTGTGTTTACATGGATTTAAAAAACCTCTGGTAAACTGTTGGAACAGGATGGAAATCTCCTTAGACAAGACCTAGGGGGAATTAACAAAGCCTGAGCCACATATATCCTATCTTTGTCATACCTGTGTGGAGTCAGCTTCCCTCTGGCTCAGTTAGAAGTTCTCAAACTTCAGTTTGCATCAGATTCACCGGTGGTGTGTGTGTGTGTGTGTGTGTGTGAATGACACAACGCATCCTGTGACCCCACTCCTAGAGTTTCTGATTCAGTAGGTCTGCAGTGGGGCTCAGAATTTGCATTTCTAACATGTTCCCAGGTGATGCTGATGCCAGGGACCCAGCAGAGAACTATTGCTCTGGCTTGAATTCTCTAAGAAAGAATGTTCTTTTTACATAAGAGGACTTCTATATTTAGGCTTCTATGCCTTGGGAGTATTGTATGTATTAGCAGCCATTTAGATCATGTGTTAAAAAATGTGGCCACCGCTTGGAACCCACACAGGCCACTGTGGGTGTGGGCAGGTTTTTCTCTCTCCTAGGGATCTGGTTACTTCACTCATGGCCTTCAAGTTGTGTTGCTTTCACCTGCACTACAAATAATTTGGTTTATTTAACCACTTGTGAGTTGGCTTTGCAGCATGTTAAGAAAGTACCCTTTTGTGTTTAGGAAAGCCAAGAGGGCTAACCCTAAAACTCTATGTAGATGGGGTCAGAGGAGGCTGGTGTTGGCTCAGGGCAGGGGCTGTCAATCTCGAGAGTCAGCCCCCACCTGGGTTCGTATTCCAGCTTGGATACTTCCCTGTTGTCAAAGAATTCTGAAGGGAGGGAGAAAAATTCACCCGATTTATGTTCTTCCTACTTTTGCACTGTGGATGACTCATTTTCCTTGAATGAAAACCACAGAAATGGTAGACTGGGTGGTAGGAACAACCGATTCATTCAGTTATTCGGGAGCAAGTGGTAGGTGAAGCTTAGCCTAAGAACCTGAGGCTCCAGAAGCCAAGAACCACAGCTTTTCTGTATTAATTTAGAGGACAAAGAGGGAGGGCAAAAACGAACTCCAGATTTTATTTACAATAGCTAACTTTTACTATGGGCTTACTAATGGCCATTTTGCGGAAAGAGAGGGAGAGAGAGAGGGAGAGAGAGAGAGAGAGAGAGAGAGACAGAGAGAGAGACTAATATTCTATACTGTTATCAAGTTTTCTTTTGTACCTTGAGATGTTTTGTACCATCAATCAGATGCCTCAAAATTGCTATACATTAAGAAAAATCCACCTCAACTTACGCTCTAATTGGAAAATGCCGCCATTTTTAAGGACAACATATATCTAAGAAGCTTAGTCCCCCTTTTTTTTTCCAGTAGCAAAGCCAAAGGACTAGTCAACGCAAGAGAAATCTTTCCAAAGAGACACAGAACCATTTGATTAATAAGCACAGAGGAAAAAGAAAGCATAAAAACAATAAAATAAATTTCAAAAGATTTCCTCTCAAATGAAAACTAAATATCATCAAACCATAGGAAAAATTATGGATCCATGTTTTCACTTCAAACTATTTTAGGTTACTTTGTGCATTTTCTTTAGTTTGCTCTTCAGAGAAACTACATCTTTAAAACACTACAATGAGATTTGCCAGTTGGAAGGCTATACACTAGAAAATGAGAGAGAATAGAATTCTTAAGTCAAATTCTACCAAAACATTAGAAAAGTGAGTCATGCAATGGAAAGGAGGTAAAACCCACGCCCAGCCTGTTTGCTGAATCACCTGCTTCGGCACTCTGATACTACGGTGAGTTTTTCTTTCAGAATCAAGCAGTTCTATAAAAAGAGACTGTTCTTACCCTCATCCTTCCATTCCTTATTGCGGGCCCATCTTCTGCCAATCTCAACACGTACAAATCCATTTTGTATTCCCTTCCTCCACGGATGCTGAATCCAAATCCTTTGGCTCCTTTCTCCATGTCCACAGTGAAATAATCAAAATCCTTTAGAGTTGGAGAGAAAATGGAATAAACAGTTGTTTAACATTAGAGAAGCTTCTATGGCCAGTCTCTCTGTTCTCACTCTCTCTTCTAATTAATGTGTCCCAAATGATGGGATATTGTGAGAAGTAGTAATCTGACTTTGCAGTCTAGTGAAATGCAAGGCAAAATTTCAAAGGCTCAAGCAGATTTGAATGCAGTTTACTTGGTCATTAGGAGAACTACTGTATAGTGTGTTTACTTTGGTGTTCATCCCCTTACTGGGCAAACGTAATGAGTACATTTGGCCTGAGTGATATTATCACGCCTTTGAGTTTTCTCATTCACTGCTGTTGAGCACCATAAGTAAATATATCAGAAGTGTGTGTGTGTGTGTGTGTGTGTGCACTCGTGTGAGTGAATTACAGGTTTGCTCATTAGCAAAATGAAATTTAATGGGGTCTTTGAGGTACCTGGGGCTGCCTATAGTCTGCCAGAGGGTACTGTCTGGTGTCAGGGGAGTGCTGTCTGTAGTCCAACAGGGGAGGCTGCCTGTAGTCCAAGGGTGGGGGTTGCTGGTAGTCCCCTCCTGGGGGCTGCCTGTAGTCCAGTGGCGGCTGCCTGTAGTCCGTGAATGGAGGCTGTCGGATGTCTGGTTTCACATCTTGCCTTGCTTTTACTTCTGATCTGTAACTAAATAAATGGAAATGGGATTTGCTCTGATATCTCAGCATTCTAAGGAGATTAGAATGATCACATGACCTCCAGGCACGTCTGGGCCACCTCTCTGTGTGGTCCTTTTGATTGTTCAGGAATTTGAGAAAATTACAGATAGTATCACTTTAAAATCTTTGACAAATGCCATATTGTATACTTTCCATTTGGCTCCATAAGAAAACAATGTAAACATGATGGCTCAACCACGACTTTGTGGAAAAAGACTTAAGGATATCCCTTTTTGACTCTGGCTACTTAAAAATGTACAATTGTAGCAAATCTAGGGAATTAAACACTTAGTTATACATCTCAAAATACCAGTCTGTCTCAACACCACTAAACCAACACTATCAACCTCTCTCTCTCTCTTTCTCTCTCTCTCTCTCCCACACCCCATTCATGACTTCATGAAAGCACGATTGAAGTGATCTCTAAATACTCTATAAATATATAATTAAGGGTTATTTTAACCCGCTAGGTTGGGTCTTTCTGAATATCTTACCGAGGTTAAAGGAGTGAGAGCAAAGTATAATCAACAGCTACAAGTCAAGTAGAAAGTCATTGGGTCATTCCTAAGAGTAGAAACATTACATAGAGTTTAAATACGAGGCTATAACTATCAGATCAGTATCAGGTGCTATTATCAGATACTATTATGGCTGTAAGACAAAAGGAAAGGCAAAAATGTTTATGTCCAACATGTGTCTCTTTCTTGTTTCTAGATATTACTTAAGTAGTCCCTCCCCCCACCCATGGGGGGTACATTCCAAGACCTCAGTGTTGTCTGAAACTGCAGATAGTATTGAACCCTATAAATAGTATGTTTTTTCTTGTAAGTACATACCTATGATAAAGTTTAATCTGTAAATTAGGCACAGCGAGAGATTATCAACAGTCACTAATAATAAAATAAAACAATTATAATAATATACTGCAATGAAAGCTATGTGAGTGTGTTCTCTCTCTCTCTCTCTTTCAAAATATCTTATTGTCCTGTACTCACCTTTCTTGTGATGCTGGGAGATGACAAAATGCCTGTGTGATGAGATGAAGCGAGGGAAATGACCTAGGTACTATGATTACGTTGTGTAACGTTAGGCGAGGCTATTACCGAGCTTCTGGCAATAATTTGTCAGAAGGAGGATTATCTGCTTCCAGACCATGCCTGAGCTTCATGGTAACTGAAACCATGGAAAGCTAAACTGCAGATTAAGGGGGGGGGGGTGCTATTGCACTTATAAAATAAATATAGAAACCAGAGCTAGTTGTTTAGTGCTGCTTGGTGAATCCGAATTGCTCTAAACTGAAGGGGTTTCCAGTTCCAAAAAAAGACTAACATAGATCCCCTACCACTATGGGATCAATAATAAGGTACACTGAAAAGTTATCACCATAGTATAAAGGCCACTTAATTCTGTAATTCATTGTCTATTGTCACAGCAACAGTCCATAACGAGCTGCTCAGAATTATAGGAAGATTGAAAAGAACACATTCTGTGTAATGACAATTTTATCTAAATTAAATTTACTTAATTTTTTTTAAAAATTCAAATTTAAATTTATTTTAAATTTATTTTAAAATAAAATAGAGAGGGTTTGAAGAATTGAGAAAATATTTAGGACCAAAGAAAAACTAAAATATGTCAAGAAAACAGGATCAAAACTAGTGAATGTTTACCTTTAAAACCAGAGGTTTTTTGTTTTTTTGTTTTTTGTTTTTTTTTTTAACTGACTTAGGGCCTCACTGATGCTGATTACTACTAAGTATTTTTTAAAAATCACTCACCTGAATAATTGTCATTAGTGCAATCTAATATTTGGTGAGGACACACTAACGATGTTCAGCAGTAGATGTATTTATTTGGGGCTTTTGGAATGGGGTTAGTAAGTTGTTACTTTAAACAACACTTTGAGCAGGTCCCTTTGATACTTAACCCTGTAGAAGTGACACATTCCTCTTGTGAATGGCACAATTGGGGCTTTGCTTTCTACCTCAGCAGGGTGTCCACTCACCGACTGGGAGTGTGCATGATGAGAACAGAATTATGTAACTATGCTACGAATTAGATGCTTAACCACACAAACGCATGAATTAAACAAAAGGAACTGAACTGGCTGGCATTTGTTGGCACGTGTTGATTCCTTCCCAGGAATTGTTTTTGGTAGATTAGATGTCACGCTGTTTTGAGCCATGGCACCAGTCACTTTATTTTCACCATCCGTGTGGTAGTGGTGTGCAGGATCCATCATGTGCTCCCCTTCCAACCAGATGTGTCACGGGTGTAGCAAAAGAAGGTGAAGTGTCGAGTCTCCCCAAAGATTACACAACAGCCTAGAATAGGAACTGTTAAAATGCAACAGCTGTCATCCAAGTCTACCTTCTGGCACTCAAATTGCATTTGACACCAGTGCCATGTGTCAGGATTTTGTGTTGAACCGTCCATCGAAGAGTCTTTAATGAGAAAAATACGCTTAATATTTCATGAGCGTTGCTAACTTTTAAGTGAATGATACCCTGGCATGAGCAAAAATTACGTTGATTTGAATTTGTGAAATGCCTTATTTTCAGGAAAACTCAGTATTATTAAAAAAAGTACAGCCTCTTTAAAATTCCTTCACTCATGAAAGCAGGTATCAGTATAACTCTTTGTAGTTACTAATCCCATTAAAGAGATTTTTGAGATAATAAACTCAGATTTTTAGTGGTAAATTCTAGCAGAATTTTTGTATAAGCAAGTTCCAGAACCAGGAAACACTGCCTATGGGGTAGGGGAACTTGTGGTGGGATTTTCCCTCATGTGGGCCTTTCTAGAATTCTTAAGTCTCAAATCATCTAGGATTCAGTCTGTGAAAGAAGTCAATATCCAGTGTTCTTCCACCGATCTTGCTGTTTAAAATGCAAATATTAATTGCCCTTGCTGGGGAAGGTAAACTCTGCTAGTTATACTTAGTTTTGAAACATATCACATGTTGGCTCTTGTTGTTTTCCACAAATGCTTCTCCTTGAATACTGTTTTGCTTGTGTCCATATTAAAACTATTTTGTTTCCTGAGCATATACCTTAAAGGATGTTAAGGGAAGATAAAGAAGTAGAGGTGTGCAGGGTATCAGTGGGAAGCCGTACTGAGAGTAAATAAGATGGGATAAAATATTCAGTCACCCTAAATCATAAAATAAAAATGTGCAAACAGACTGTCATTTAATTTTATCCCACTTTCACATGGAACCTGGCTCAGTTTGACATGTAGGTAGGTGGGCACTTCTTGTACAAACAAACTAATAGGAACTGCATACTGGGTGCCTGGCGTACAAGCCTTCTTGGAGACATCTCTAGCTGATCTAGAGAAAGACAAAGAGTTTCTGATACCCTGACCATCGTCAAATGTAGCTAGGAAGAAGATCCGGGCATCTGTAAGATTATCCATCTCTTCATTCACATGTAAAAGAGCCACCCGCTAACAATCAACAGTGAAGCCAGGGAACCTGTCAAGCAAGGCCCCCCTACAGTGGGCATTTGACAGGCTTTTAATGTTATCATGAGGCAAAAATAGTTAAGAACTCTTGGAAAATTCTCGTTGGTGATTTATACAAATTTGAATCAGGTCCATCTGTTAATCCCAGGGTTAGAAAATATTTTTTTCTGTAGTCAGGACAAAAAATATTCCAAAGACCATTGCTTCTCTGATAGAGGCCCCTTGTGAGCTAGTAGCAACGGGGGCATGATAGTGACCTCGCCCAAAGGTGATTCTCCCCCCTGAACTATACCGTGACAGGGATGAGTTTACCCCAAAGCCCATGTCCAGGGGAGTCTGACTCTGGAAAAGTGAGATGGGACTGTGGCCGGGAATAGCTAGTGGAACAGCCCTAAGAAAAGTCTGAAGCTAGCTCAAGGACTGCGTGCACTCAGCCCCTTCCTCCCAGTCTGACATGAGGCCTGGGGAAAGCCAGGGCCACCTGTTGCAACCATGCACAGTGAAAGAGAAGACACCCCTGGCTTCCTAGTGAGGCACCCATGACTTACTCCTCTTAGGGTTGTCAAATGCTTACCTCCCTATCATTTGCTTTAGGGTCTTCAGTCTTTTTTCTTCCCTGGAATAGATTAAACCCATAAACAGCTGAGGACAACAGACACTTCCTTTTCCGTGAAAGCAAATGGGGGGAACTCCGAGGAGAGCAGGGCTTGATGGAAATAACACCTGTGGCGCAGAGTAAATATTTGCTCTGCAAGCGTGCAAGTGATGAACCTACAGAGTTGTGGGGCTGGGTCTCACTTCATCTTCACCAACATGGGAGGCAGAAGCTGGGAAGCAGATGTTCAGAAAACATTAGAATTATGCAAAAGACCGGCGAGGGTCTCATACGCAGAGATGTTCCTGTGGGTTGTTCCATTTCTCTCCTTTGAAAGAGGGGAAACAGCGTGGGAACGTGTCTTCATCTCTTTCTCTAATGGCTCAGCCTGCCCCCGACTCCCTGTTACACACCAGTCGCACTAAGAAGACACTGCAGTTCTCACAAGGCGTGAGACTTCTCCTGGAAGTTTAAGGTACCTTCTGTATGTTAAGTTTATGATGCAGAATGGAAGAACCTCATTAGATCATGGGTAAGGGGATATAAGGGAACATGCGGTAAAAAATGCTACCATTTATTAATGCTAACAAGTCTTCCCACGCTCCCCCCTCTCCACACCACCTGTGTTCCCTGAGCCACCGCCTTCTCCGAGGACGTCGGCAGCCGTCTCCCCCTGCTGAATGACCTGCATCCACCCTGACCAGCCTCCAGCCAGTTCTCTGGGGGGCCAACTGAGAGGCCTTCGAAAGCAAAGCCAGCAATGTCAGTCTTCCAGCAGAAAACTCTCCAATAGGGCACTTGATGGGATGAGCACTGAGTGTTCTACTATATGTTGGCAAATTGCATTTAAATAAAATATTATTGTAAAACCCTCCAATGACCTCTCACTACACTTAAGATCCAAATCTTTAACATGCTTACAAGATCCTGTAAGTGGGCCCCTACCACTCTCACTGGCTTCTTCTCAAACTACGCTCCCTGACCTCTTCCCTCGCGACATTGACCTTATTTCCACCCCTCTCATGGTTGCACGCTCCCTCCTGCCAAAAAGCTTTTGTATATGTTCCGCACTTTGGGCTCTGTTCAGTGTGCTCTTCAGCTGAGTTAACCCCTACTGATCTAGAATTGCTCATCAGTTCTTCAGGGAAGGTTCTCTTAGTATAAAGAACAGACACTTGTATTTGCTAATAAAACCACACTTGTGACGCACCCACAATCTCAAAGTCACAGAAAGGCACACATGGCAATTTCTACTTCATGAAACTTTCTCTTCTGACTGTGTCCTGTCCTGTCCTGTCCCAAACTCTCCCTCTCCCCACTTGCCTCACTTCTCAGAGTCACAAAAGCCAGGGGAAACTTTACCTATTTTCATGTCCTTGCAGCTGAAGTGGCTGAGGAGGAGCTGGCTGGGCAACAGGACTGTTGGGAGTGGCCGGGCTTGGCTGGGCCAGAGGACTCTGCTGGGCCATCGGGCTCTGCTTCTCTGAGCTGGGCGCCGAGGCTGGGCTGTTGAGCTCTGCAAAGGGGAGCCAAAGTGGCAAATGCAGTCAGGTTGGCATCTGATTAAGGGCAAGAGGTGGCCAGAGGTGGTAATTCTTTGCCTCCTCAGATGACTGAGGCTTCGGTTATTTCAGTTTCCATTAGACTTAAAGATGGCAGGTTAAATGTGTCAATTATCCAACCCAGTTCCTGTACCATTCCCAGAATTAGTATTATTTTGTTAATTATAAGTGTTGCCAAACAAGGTTATAAACAGAGTCTCTTGTCATTTTGTAAGGAGAAGAGATCACAATTAAAAAGAAACCTGTTAAAACAATGAAAAAATAATACAAAGGAGTAAGCTCCAAGACATATTCTATTTTTCCAGTGTTGCCCACAGAGAAAACATTTGAGCCACTGCTTTTTGGTTGTAATGGCAAGTCCTACCAGTATTCCAAAGTTTGGATAAGAAATTAAATATAACAGAAATAAATGCTTTTCATCATCTTCTCTCAGTTCCTTGTTTGTCTTATTGTTTAATAACCACCCCGCCCACCCCACCCCCCCACCGCCCGTCCTCCATGGTTCTTCGGAAAGAGAAAAGAACATCGCATAGAAGAATAAAGTTGTTCTTTGTTAAAATAGCTTCTTGGGTTTTCCTGTGATAGCAGCGCACTTTCAACTGAAATTATCTGTATATGATATGATAGAAACAGGACAGACATGGTTCAGCCTGGGGAAAATGGAAAAGCCAGTCAGATTTTTAGTGAGCAATCTTGCTTTGAGTTAATTTCCATTGAATATTTTCTACATAATGGTGTCTGCAAATAAGAGGTTAAAAGCACCACGGTCATGTTCTGTTCTGTTCTCTTTATTCGGTGATAAAAGGGAGGCAGTCTATTCCTTTACAAGCCACTCTTCCCCTTTCTTCTTTGACAGCCCCAATTTTAAAATTTCTTCTTCACTTGCAGGATTTCTCAGCCTCAGTACTGTTGACATTTTAGGCCAGATAATTCTTTGCTGTGGGGACTGCCCTGTGCACTGCAGGGTGCCTAGCAGTGCCCTCGCCCTCTCCCCACTAGATATGGTGGCGTTCCCATCCCAATCGTGACAATCAAAACTGTCTTTGAACCGTGGCAAACATTGCCCAGGGGGACGAAATCATCTCAGTTCAGAACCACTGATTTATACTGAAAGTCAAGTGACTGCTCGGTGTCTCTGTGTCAGATAGCCCCAAGATGGACTTGGGAGACAGAGTAAAACAGAGGGGAGCAGGGGGAGTGAACCCATCACTCTCCATGTGGGGTGCTGCGATCCACTCACCGGGGAGCTCCAGGGACTGTGTTCTCGAGCATCATTAATGAGTCAGCAGCTACAAACCAGTAATGAACCCACTGTGTCTGGAAACGGTGACTTTTATGGTGAGTGGGTACTTAGATCCTTGTGGCCCTCAAGGCATGGCTGTGAGCTGTGAGGCTCACCACTCTTCAAGCCTCAGGGGGGAGTCCTTATACAGAGAAATTCAAAAGACTAAGTGGGAATTTAAAATTCTTAGCAGACGCAACGTTTCCTAAATGAGCTCTCTTTATACCACAAAACTTCCTCAAGCTTTTCAAAATCAATCTGACTTTGAAGAATCCTCCAGAGCTTAACTGTTAACATGCATACGTTTTTTTTCTTTTTCAGATTTGTAACTCTATCATCTCTGTTGAATGGGTTCTGGCTTACTAGGACCATAAAAGCAGTACTCCTGGGATCGCAGGGGATGATTGAATAACCCAGCGTCTTGGGATGCACACTATTTATCTATAATGTCACCCAGCTTGATCTCTGAATGAAACTGGTACTGAGTAAACAGGATATGGGGTTGCGAGGGAATGTGAATTTTTGCCAAAGTGGAAATAGGAATCAACTCTGGACACTCTGGGCACTACATCGATGGCAGCCAGGCTCAGGCACTCACCCTCCTGAGGAATGATGCGGAGGGTGACACTAAGACCCGCGTCCTTGATGAGCTTCACGATGTCTGCATGAGGCATGTTGATGATGGACTGGCCGTTCACTGCTAAGATCCGGTCCCCCACTTTCAGTTTTGCACAACGGTCTGCAGGACTCCCATCGATGATGCGTCCGATTTTATGGGGCACAGCTAAAACAATCCCCAACAGAATCAGATATCAGGGGTGTTCCCAACACACGCTCTCTGAGTCCCAGCCCCACCGGAAACCATGCGATGTCAGAAATCGTCCTTCCATCAGTCAATTTGCCTTTTGAAATCATAGCCACACCTATTAAATGTTCTCCTGTGCAGATCAGAATTTCTAGAATCAAGTCCTGTGCAGTGACGGACCGATTCCAAACACATGGACCAGGGGTTCTCATACTTTGGAGCATTGTAATCAACCTAGGATTGAAAATACAGCTCTTTGGGCCTTACCCTCCAGCCTTGTGCATCAGAATGTCCAGGAAGCCGGTGAGAATCATGAATTTTTAAGTAGCTCCTCAAGACATTCCAAAACACACAATTTTTTGAGAACTACAGGCATAAACTATTTTGAGCTCATACCGTAGAGACAATAATCCACAGTTTCAGAAAGATGCAATAAATGCCAAGAATTTCATGTCTACCCTTTCCTATTTTACTGAGAGAAGAAAACAGGGAAGAAATCTGTATTAACATGGACTGTCACAGCTGGTGAAGAAGCCTGTGCTCAACGAGGCTTCAGTTTCAAGGCTGATGCAACTTTCAACGCTTACCCCTTCTTTCTGGTTTGATTTATTAAGAGGTGCTGAGATCGTGCTAATATCTGATGCATAATATATTTCGTCAAGTCTAAGATGCTATTACAACATACTTTTGTTTTAGGTTCCGAAAGAAGAAAGAAAGATGAAAGAGAGAGAGAGAGAAAGAAAGAAAGAAGGAAAAGAAAGAAAGAAAGAAAGAATGAATGAATGAATGAACGAACTCAACTCTTCCGATTAAACAATGACACTCCAGGGACTGTGAGATACTATATAATTTTTTTTTGATATTAAAATATGAAAATGTGTACCAGGTTGATCAAATAGGGTATATGTCTCTTTAAAACAACGAATATTTGTTTTCTTTCTTATTTATTTATATATGTAGGGACAGCCGGGTACATGACGATAAAGATTTTTTAGCAGGTTGATGTGCGAGTGCCTACCAGGACACCTATTTCTGGAGTCAGGTATTGATGGCACACACGGTGTCCCTTTAACCAGCCCCACACCCCCCACCCCAGCCCCCCGCCCCAAGGAGGTTGCAGTCTAGAAACCTGTTCCTTTTCCTTTCTCCCTTCTAGACAGGGAACCCCAGCCAGGAAATGGCCCGTCAATGGCTTATTGTGGCTCTGTCCACAGAAGTCAGGTACTGATTTATCGGCGTAGAGAGGCAGAGACACTCCACCATTTGTTCTGCTTCAGGAATGTCTGTTCCTTGAACTCTCAATCTTCTGTGTGTGTTACAGCGAAAGGCACAACGTGAGCTAGTAACCCCGGTGAGGAAGGACAATCAGCGAGTTAATGAACCAGTACCTTGATCATATTTCCATTGTGAAAGGTTATAGATGGCATGTGAAAATATTGGCTGAGCCCATGTTTCTGAGGTAAAACCCATCACGTTGGGAGCTCAAACACCTTTTTATGTACCTGTGGTACTGATGACTTTAATTAAGAACACCCTCTTTTAAAGCATACTAAAGGTCATCTGAGACTCTCGAGACAATGTACTTCTCTCAAGCAGAAATGTAGTAAGAACCCATTAACGAGAGTGAACATTCATCCCTGTTTTTGCCCCCTTTTGGTTCAGTACTGCCCTGAACTGTCAGCACATGGCACGGTCTCCCTGGTTTCCAACATGTCTATTGTTACCTATCATGCGATCTTTGGAAAGTTGCCTGGCCTCTCAGAGCTTGTTTTTCAATAATAAAATTGGGATAATAATATCACTGACTTCACAGGATGGTTCTGAGAATCAAATGAGTTGTCATATGTAAAGTGACTAAGACAGCGCCTGGTGTCAGAATTGCTCTGTGAGTTTTAATTTTTCTGTCATTCTTTTTATTACTGTTATCTTTTTAATGTTTCTGATATCACTACTGATATGTGTGCATGTGCTTGTGTGTAGGTACCAGCTTGAATTCTTCCCATGTGGGGTAAACCCATAATACTGCTAAAACTAAAGAAACCCTTTACTTATGAAACACAGCATTATCTCCCAAGTATCAACACAGGAAAACAGCTTCATCTGGGGGAAGAGAGATGTGTTTTGGGGGATTACAGAGATGCCAGATGAGGTCAAGAATCCTGTTTGTTTTTCTCTGGTTTTATTTTTTATTTCTATTATTTTTTAAATATTTATTTATTTATTTATTATTTATGATAGAGAGAGAGAGAGAGAGAGAGAGAGAGAGGCAGAGAAACAGGAGGAGGGAGAAGCAGGCTCCATGCCAGGAGCCCGGCGCGGGACTCGACCCCAGGACTCCAGGATCACGCCCTGGGCCAAAGGCAGGCGCTAAACCACTGAGCCACCCAGGGATCCCCTTTCTCTGGTTTTATAAAAAAGATGCTGCTGCAGGTCTCTGTAGGAAAATACCAGCTTAGAAGTAAGAAATTATTTTTCAAAGGGAAATCAGTATAATACAGACATCCTCATTATCCACATTGAGCCTCACACGCACACAAACACACACGACTATAACTACATTAAAATACATATGATTTAATCCTTAACAAATCATGTGACATACCTGAGAGCATTACCACTGCGTATTTAGAGTGGAAGAAACATAGCAATTTGTCCAAGGTCACAAAGTCCCAACCAAGAGTTAGGATCCCAGTCTATCAGATTCCATAGGCTCTTAACCACTGCACCACACCATGTTTCTTGACTTTGTGGCCTCTTCTCTCCATGCAAGTACTTGCTTCAGGAGCACCCGGTGATTTTATTTGGTGAGTGCAGCCTGCCTCTAAGCAGAGCATCACAAACACTACACCGAAGGTCCCCATCCAGGGGAGAGTGGGAGGCGGAAACTTTGCTTGAAGCTGGTTCTTGGTGGCAGCTGTCTTTGGACAGGCAGGGCATAAAGAGGGAGGGGGAGAAGACGGGAGGAAGGCAGGTAAGAGGGAGGGAGGCACGGAGAGGAAAATTGGACAGCTCCTCGGATCCCTTTTAGTTGGGACTTCGTATCTGGTGTCATTCCTTTATTTGAAGTCATTTTTTGGGGCATTAGAAATACATTTGGAATGAAATTTAAAAATACACCTTAAAACACATACAGCTGGTATTTGGACAATTTGCTGTTTTGAATTATTCATGCCTCTACTCCCGTCCATTACTGTGGATCATTTAGAATCTATTGGTTATAAACTCCCAAATGTTTCAAAACATAGACTTCACACACACACACACACATACACACACACACACACAATTATATGAGCAAATCCTTACAGTAACAGTGTGAAGTAGTTATACAAGTATAATCATCATGTTTATTCTATTGTTAAGAAAACAAAGAAGTGTCAAAGCCAGGATTCAAACCTATGCCTGTGGCTTCAAACCGTAGGATTACTCCCTCCTTTTTTTTTTTTTTTTTTTTTTTGTAGATGCCAGGTTAGAAGCAATTTGAATTATGAGGACTGAGGGAATGTCTGGTAAGATTTAGCTTAGGGAAGCATGCTGCTTGAGTTTTCAAGATGACAGTCTCATTGTAAGCAGATTTATTTGCTTATGATGATAACTCCTGGTTTCAAGGCCATTTTCACTTTACTGTGACAGGTAGGATAAAAGCCAAACTAAAATAATAAAAACTAAAATGGAGTAATGAGAACTGAAATCAATTCTATGGTAGCCACTTAGAACGATCGAGTGGTTTACATAAAATTTGAGTGAGTACACAATTTAAAAAGCTATGACCATAATTGGAAGTATCTGACATAGTTTTGTTAAAATTGTTTTCTACTGGCATTTATTTTAATAAAAACAGTGCTTGAAATTCTTGGTAGCTGAAGACAGCTGCACTTTCCTTTTACCAGCATTCTCCCTACACATGTAAGTACACCGAACGTTGATGTACAACAAATCATTGACAAGGGGTGTGTTCGGAGAGGATTCACTCTGAAAACAAGATGCAGTTCCATTTGCTTAGTTATAAGGTCTACAGAACTTATGACCTAAGTGCTTTCTGTGCATTGCTAATGGAATTACAGAGCAAGGAAGAAGCCCTGACCTTGGTTTCTATTATTGGGATGAATGGTACTCGTTAATTCTCTGGAATTGATGACTAAGGTAACTGCCGGAGCACAGTCCATTTAGACAGCATGCCTCCCAGACATCATCCGTCAGGCAGCAACATAAATCAAGCTTTTGGACCAGTCTTCTTGACACAGTGTGCTTAGGATACACAGATATTTGGGAAAAGTTGCAATATGTCATGCAGCTTTGAACATCCTGACATTTGGGAAGGAGACAGTGTATCACTACTTAGAAATTTCCCCTTTAACTGCAAATCACATAAATTATGAAAAAGAAACCTGTTTTTTCCCCCTTGATTTCTTTGTGGCTAAAACACTATTGTACATTTGTATTTTATATTATAAAATTTAATATTTTCCTGTCGATGAACTGTGTTTTTGGCACTGCTCAACCACAGCACTCTTGTTTTAGCAGGGGTTTTCAGAGATGATCCAGTTGGACTGGATGCTAAGTTTGTTCTAAAGGCCTGGAATCATTGGGTCTTGGCCATACTACTATAGGGGGCAATGATCCTCCCTTTTTGCTCTTGGGTTCTCTTCTGGGACCTTTGTATAGTCTACCCAGGCTCCTTCAGCCACCGGTTAACCAATGAGCTCTTCTTGAGTTCTACCGCCTATCTTTTTTATTCCCCAATGTTTCTTTGTTGTTTCTTATGTATTATATTTCAGAGAAGGAAAACCCGTGACTCGTGTTTACATTTAATTATCTCCTTGTTAAATAGATCCACAAAGTGGAATTGTAGATGGAGGTGGAGAAAAGCACTAGATAGGGAAAGTGGATCCTGCATCAATCATGTCAAATTTTCCAGCAAGAAATTTCTGAAATGAGTGTGACAAAGGTGAATCTGTCAAGGGGAATCAATAGCACTAACTCTCATTAGCTCACAAGTCCATTAATTTGTGAAGGTTATACAACATGCCACTAGCTTAAAGAGGCGAGGAAAGTAAGTTTGGATTTAAAATCTGTGACCTGGGGGCGCCTGGGTGGCTCAGTGGTTGAGCATCTGCCTTTGGTTCAGGGCGTGATCCCGGGGTCCTGGGATCAAGTCTCACATCAGGCTCCTCACAGGGAGCCTGCTTCTCCCTCTGCCTGTGTCTCTGCCTCTCTCTCTCTGTGTCTCTCATCAATCAATAAATAAATCTTTAAAAAAAATAAAATCTGTGACCTGATATGAAAAGAAATGTGTATGTTCAATTGGAAGATTCCAGTTACTTTTCTTAAAATAATCTGTGACAGTGATTTACTGTCTAGTTTCTGAATTGTAGGTTGGTGCAGGGGGATCACTTACTCCCCTGACGATGCATTTCTATAGTGCATCATCTTATTAACAGGCCTAGTGCTTGGTGCAGTGTGGAAGGCAACAACAAAACAACACGTGGTATCTGGCCTTAAGAAACTTACAGTCTAGTTTGGAAGATTCATATAAAAATACTTACAACACAAATTAGCAACTCCATGGTAAAAGTAACAGATAACAAGATTAGAGAGGAGGTGTGAATTACTGAGCCATGTGTGGACTTAGAGAGTGATAAGGGAAAAGGAAGGTCATTCTGGGGAAGAGGGTGTGTAGTGTTCCGGGCTAAATGGCAGCTCCCTTAGTGAAAAACTCATGGTGGCACACAGGGGCCTATCAAATCCATGGAGGAAGAAGTGAGGAAAGATGCTTTGAAGGTGAGGTCCCTCCTACCTTCCCTACTCTTATTTCCCTCCCTAAGATTCCTGATATGATGCCTTTACACAGCTCCTCTAGATGGATCCTGAACGTATAGCAACAACAGAAGAGTCATCATCACAGAGTGTTGCTATCACTTTAACCAGTGGTGAAGAATCCTAGTCTCCTGCCTTCAGAAACCTGAGCCGAGTATTAATTGTTTATTTTCCATGTCTTCCTCCTAGAAGTCCTGGATAAGCATGTTCTATTGTGACAAATACATTGTCCCTTCCTGCAGTGTGGCAGGGTGTCCTTCGAAAGAGTTTTTCTTGGTCATCAGGGGGTGAAGATGTGGCAAAAACATGTGTTTGATATTCTTTAAAAATTTGGAGTAAAATTAAGAAAGAGCTGACTTGCTTTCCTCTAAGAAGTCTGTGGATTTTGCTTTCCAAAAATGAAAACGTCTTCCCTGACATTCATAGCCAACTGAGTTGCAAGACCCAAAAATTGAGCAGCTGGTGTTTTAAGGACTGCATATTCCAAAAGTGCACTTTTTCCCTTCCCAGCACCATTAGTCATTCTCTTGTGGTTGAACAGTTTAGTTACCCTGTAATAAGCAGATGGTCAGATGGGAGAATAGGAAGAGAAGCCATCACTGGCAATTTGGAAGGCCAGCCAAACTCATGTTTCCAAGGGCAGAAAGCACCATCTAGAAAGTATTAACTATATGGATGGAAAGAAAGAAACACTTGCTAGCTACATCTTACCCCATATGCTTTTATTCTGAACCAATTAAAAAAAATCTCATAGCTAAGTACTGAGTGACTTTAAACTAAAGACCTCTCATTGCATTAGGAATTGTAATTAGCTATAATGTGACTGTTTCATCCCAGAACATGAGGCTGGGTTAAAATGGTCTTTTTGTTTGCAAAGATTTGGTGGGCTCACAGATATGGGGCCAGTTTCAGGGTTGTATGACCTGTGCAGTCACCCAAGTCCATGCTCAAAAGAGCTTTGCATTTGATTTAATGTCTACTGTCACCATTTTGACATTCTTAACGTTCGAATAAGGACCCCACATTACTTTCATTTTGCACTGGGCCCTTAAAATTATATGGTTGATCCTATGTAGATACAACCATAATGTGTTTCTTCCTTATATTGCTCTGTCGTTTGTGTCTGCAGTGGAAGATATAAACGAAAATATATTATAGCTACCAAGGAAAACGATCACAAACCTAGGGAAGGAGCAAAAATAATCACTTTCTCTTGTGGCTGCATTTCCCTATCCCCATGCACATCACTAGAACAGGGAGTCCAGATCATCTTTTTTAAAGTATCCTAAAGATCCTTAATTTTTCACATATTGATTTGAGAATCTTAAATATTACCTTAATTCTGTTGTGGACATCATCTGTATGTAATTGATGTAACTCATTATTGAATTATCTACAAATGTTCTTCTTTATCTGTCTTTAAATAGATTTTAATATATTTTATATATTATTGTACATTTTCATATGTATTTATATATAAAGATATATTATGAAATTATATATTACATATTTATATGTTAATATATAATTTAATATGTACCACCATATTTCATGGAATTTATGTGTTTTTGATGTATTTCCCTCATAATCTGACAAAATGTCTAGACATTGGAATGGCAGGAGCCAAAGAAATTTCAGAACAGTCATGATCCTCAGGTCTGTCATTGGCCAGGAGGGTAAGTGTGTGGGGGAAAGAGAAGCTGAATAGATAGAATGGAAAGTTCCACCTCCAGATCCTTATGCCTTTATCTTCTGTGAGCTACTTCTCATTTCATGGTATATCCTAAGAACTCATCTTTTACTTCACTAATTTCTAGGTATCTGGGACATTCTTTTTTACTTATTTTGGTCTAGAAAATTTGATCCCCTAAGTCAAATATCAACCCTATTCAGCCCTTTTTTTTTTTTACCAGCCCCTCCCCATCCTAAACCCCCTCCCCCCAAACCCTGATAAAGAAACACTCAGTAAAATCAGCAACCTAGATTTCTCCAGTCAAGGAGTAGTCAGGGAATTTGTTATGTTGCTCAACTTGAGTAATTTTAGTGAGTAAAATTGTAAAGCTTTTAGCAATTTTTGCTTACAAATAACCAAATGGCAACCTGATTCAGTAATAACAGAAAAAAAGTTTAGAGAGTTACTAATATTAAAATACGATGAAGGGTTTCTTCCCTGCAAAGCAGAAAAACAAGTTGTTTTACTCTAGTCACAGGGTTGAGAGGTGATATTATTACTCCCATCCCAAACAAGCAAATCTACCTTTCAGAGGGTTAGTTGCTCACTTTATGACAAACTGAGTTCCTGAATAAGAGGTTCCTTTTTTATTTATAATTTAATTGTAGAAGGTTTATCAAATCAGTACTAGAAAATACTTACTTTTCTAGAAATATAAAAATGTCAAAACTCAGGTCATGATGTAAAAAGGCCAAAGTAAACAGAATAATTGTCTTCCAGTGGTTGGAAATCTCTTGTAATTAAAACTTTAAGTAATTCGTGCACAAATTAAAAGACAATTAAAATGCTTATAGTGAAAAAACTTAGTCTCCTGCCCGAATCCTCTGACATCTTCTCCAGTTCTGTGACCCAAAAGCAAACATTTAAATCTTTCAGGTGTTTCTGCACATTTCTAAATTATATTCTCATACAGCTATTTCTTAATTTGTCAGCTGGAGTCAAATCTATTGGCTTCCTATTGTGATGGAGGATTTGGCACTCTCACCCTGCAACCCTCCTCTTCTTATCCCAGTGTAGTTTTCCCACTAGTTTTGGTGAGACCAGTTATTATTGCTTATAGTCTTACCAAGTAACTATTGCTCGCTGTAGTGTTTTGTGATCCCCTTTCTTCTCTTATACAGTCTTCCTCTCTCCTTACCCTGAGTCATGTTTCTGATGGTGTCATTCCCCAACCCCAATTCTACAATATGCTGTTTCCTAATTGCTTCCCCCAAAGCTGTTCAAGTCAACAGTTCAGCTGAGCCCCGGCGGGAGGGGATGAGCTCCCTCCCATAGGTAGGCAGGTTCTCTCAGGTTGTGCTGCTCAGTGATGTTGGGGGGATTCCTGTTGTACTCCAGCGTGGGATGCATGGTTCTGTAACCCTGGGACATCTTTTTTGATTCATTCTCTCATTTTGCTAGAGCACATCCTACAGTATCTTCCTAAGAAAACATGCGTGGGAGAAAATAATTTGTCAGTATTTAATGTTTGAAAACGTCTTCGTTTTTATCTTCCTTTTAATTCAATCCTGACTAAAATTCTAGATTATATGAAGTTCCAGATTGAAAAAATCCTTTTCCCTCAGATTTACAGGCATCAATCACTCCACTGTTTTCTCGTATCCAGTGTTGCTACCGAGAAGTCTGAATCCATTAGGATTTGTTTCCTGTATGTGATCTATTTATTTCCCCTTTTCCTTTTGGAGACATTTAAGATTGTCCCTATACTTTTTGGGTTCTAAAGTTTCACAATGATGCATTTTGCTGTGGTTCTCTTCAGTCCGGAGACTCATATCTTTTAGTTTTGGTTTTGGGAACTTTAATTATAGTATTTCTTTGATCACTTCCATTCTGTTTCTTTGGTCTCTCTTTCAGAAACTCTTACTGGCTAGATATTGGTTTCCTGGGTTATCTGTCAATGATTACTTCTCTCATACTTTCTATTTCTTTTTTTCCTACTCCTGTGTGATTTCCTTTACTCTTCCTTTCAGTCCTTTTACTGAATTTTTAATTTCAGCTCTGTTATTTTCAATTTCTAAGAATTCTTTCTTTAATCGTACTATTCTTTTTTATAATATTCCACTTGTACCATAAAACAAAAAATCACAAGAGCGTAATATCTTCTCATATCTATGTATATAAGTGAGATGGTTTTGAAGCTTTCTTTTGTGCCCATGATTATCTCCATTTCTTCTAGTATTCTTTCACTATTCTTTCTTCACTTGGCTGTTTTTCTATTTTAAAAATGAGCATTTCACATCTGATGGTCATGGTTGTTGTGTTCCATTCTGTCCTGAGCTGCTGAATTTCTAAAGAAATGAGAAGGTCTGTGTGATCCATTTCTCTCTGTGGTTTCCTATCCTGCAAAATGAGTTGCCACTTTTTGGTCTTCCCCACTCATGCTCATTGATTTCTTCTTCATTTACTCTCATTTAACTGGTGTTCAAGCAGTGGGAGGACATAAGCATGTTTATCATCTTATCACCACTAATCAGAAACTGGGAATATCTTCTATAAATTTAAGTCGGTATCAGTATTTCTGTAGACCAGTTAGAGATTTGGAATCTATTTGGAAAATAATAAATGTCAATAATTTGTGTACCCCAACTTTAAAAGTCTTATTGGCTCCAGTAGCCCTGACAGATAAAAAATATTTATATATCAAAACCCAACTGTTTCTTTTCAAGAGTTCAGAAAATGTCATAAAATTACATTTCATCAACCCCAGGTATTGGGTAAAAAATGTTCAATAAAACCACACTTTTTTTCCTCTGTATCTTTTGACTGCCTTTTGAGACTTCACACCCATCAATGTACTTGGCTTTCAGCGATTTCTCAGCAGGCCCAGTAGAAATGGTTGATAGTTACAAGCAGGTGTTGCTGACAAGTCATGTTTCTCATTTTTACAGATGCAGTCTATTCTATCTCTGCCATCTCCTTTTTCCTTTTATAGCTTCTGAAATTGTGTTTTGTAAAAAGTCACTTGGCTATCTTCACACAGTTTCCCTGTTACAATAGGTAAATGTCAAAAGCAATCAGGTGCAGTATCAGCTTTTCATTGTATTCCCCTAAGCCCTCTGGTAGATAATAACTTCTTGCAATATTTTCTTAATGTAAACGGAAACAGATACTAACCCAGGCAAATGATCCCTCCTGAGCCAGCTGTCCTTTTCAATATGTTATCCAGAAGATTACATGAATATTTATTGGGTCTTCAGTTTCCCACAGAAGCCAAAGTAACACTAACAGGGTATATCGCGTTGTAACTTGAAATACTGCAATTTTGCATGACTGGATAAAACTAAATATGAAAAGGCCCTTAAGTAAAGTGTTCAGGAGCTGGGAGATCTTGATCATATATAAACTTTGAAAAGAACTTCAGTGTGACCTGTGAGTGGCCAAATAAATCATGCCAGAGTTTCCTTATTAGAAAGGGAGGCTATCATTCACAGTTTTTCTTTCATATCCTTCTTTCTTTTAGCCCAAACCGCATATTTTAACATCATTTAGATTTCTGCTTACATGCATTTTCTATCACCCTGTACATTTTAAAGCTTAGTGACTATGTATTTTCAGTTTTACTAAGCAGACATGTCTCCATAATTAATTTCACCTGAGATCATCAGCATAAAATGAGTTTTATTACTCTAACATGAGAAATGAGTGAGAAATGAAAAATGGAAGGTCAAAGAGCCTGAAAATGTATTTTGTTGTCCACAGTGAAATATCAATGACACCTTAGAGGGAAGAGACTGAGGGTGACAAAGCACTTCACCAAAAAAGATAGAAGGAAGGCACAAGAATACATGAGAAGCCCAGTGACATCATTAGTCCTTAAGCGAAGAGATGCAAATCAAAATGAGACATCACTACACACCTACTGGAATGGCTTAAATTCAAACAACAATAACAACAACAAGAAAGCCTGAAAATAAGTACTCACACGGAATGTAGACCATCTGGAACCCTCATACAGGGGAATACAAAATGGAACACCACTTGGGAAATCACTTGAATCAGGAACCCTGCTCTGACATACTTACTCAAGTGAAATGAAAACTATTTTCACACTAAAACCTAAATAAAAGTATCACAGCTGTTTTATTCATAATCACCCAAACAGTAAACAATCTGAATAGCCCTCAACTAGGGAATGGAGAGACAACCTCTGGTACATGCACACAATGGAAGACTTTTCAGCGATTACAAAGGAACCAGTGTGACCCATGGAGAAAAATGGATGAATATAATGTGCATCATGCTAAATGGAAGAGGCGAGACTCCAAAGGCTACACACTGCATGATTCCATTTTTTATGGGAATAGGCAAAACTAGAACAGAACACAAATCTGTGGTTGCCAGGGCCAGGAGGGGATAGAGGGACTGACTTCATGGTGGTAGTGGTATATATATAAACACATTTGTCAAAACTTTAGGATTATAGCCTAAAAGGGATATAATTTACTATATGATTAAGCCTTAAAAGTGGGAGAAAGAGTTAAAAAAAGCAGGGAGAGATAAAGAAGGAGATTTGGGATGAAAATGAAAAGAAGGAAATAAAAAAGAACTGTGTCAAATAAGTAGGAGACAGGAGGTAGGGAGAGGAGTGGGATGCCTAGGAAGCCCCCAGAGAAGAAATACTGCCTCGTCTGTGTTTCACAGATGGATCATACTTCTCTAGGTGGGTAAGGGTGGGGAGGGCACCACAGTCATGGGCGATGTGACTTGGCAAAGGCACAGACCTGTGCATCAGCAGGGTCTGTACTGTGGGTGTAGGAGTGCAACGAGCACAAACAGGGAGACCCGATGAAGGTAGGAAGGGACAGACAGTGAAAGGCCTTATTGGTCGTGCCAGGGGCTTGGGACTTATTTTACAGCCACATGAGAAGCCACTAGTAGATCAGAAAAGGTAAGTGATATCATCAGACAGGTTGCCATGGTAACGGTGTGAAAGGTGGTTAGGAGGGTGGTGAGAAGGCTAGGGGCAGGGAGGGTACCCAGCGCAGCATAGAACATTGCCATCATTGGAGAAAGTTCTACTGCACAATGCTAATCTACAACCTCTACTGAGGCATTAGCAATGGCAGTCAAGAGGGCCCGATGCATCTAATTTTTATATCTAGAAAGCATTTTTGGGTTACAGCTGGCCTCAGATTCACAAGAGTGGATATGTGATGTGTAGTTCTGTATAGATTTGGCTAAGACAACCTTAGGTACCTGGAGGTCTGCTTTAAATCTTTGATCTCATACTCTGATTGGAGTTGAGGGCTACACTTATCAGTCTTCTGTTAGCCACTGAGTACCAGGGAATGTCAGTATCCGTGGCTAAAGTGATCCTATAGGTATTTGTGTTCTCCCCAAATATATATGCTGAACCCTAATCCCCAAAGAGATGCTATTTGGAGGTGAGGGTCTTGGGAGGTGATTAGATCAGGAAGGTAGAGTCCTCATGAACAGTGTTTGTGTCCTTATAAAAGGGATCCTAGAGAGCTCCCTGCCCTCAGAACCTGCCATGTGAGGTCACTGGGAAATGTTTGTTTATGGACCAGGAAGCTGGTCTTCATAGACACTAACTAGATTTGCCAGCACTTGGATATTGAAATTCCCGCCTCCAGAACTATGAGAAATAGACTTCTGTTGTTTATAAGCCACCGGCATATGGTATTGTTATAAAAGCCTGAATGAGCTAAGATGCTTGGCAACCAGGTTTTATTGTATTTTAATTTCATCCAGTACCTAGAGGAATATGAGCTGTTTTTCACCTTGCTGTTCATCTAGCAAGTCTCTAACACATTTGGATGAAGATTTCTAAGTTGGAATATCCTTCTACCTCATGTTTTCTCAATTGCTCCGTGTCAGAGAACATAAGGGCCCATCTTTTAAATGATGTGCTCTCCCTTGCTTCCTGAAAGACCCTCCTCTCGTGACAAATCCATAAATATACATCTTTATGATGAACAGCCTCTGAACAGACGGTTTTGGTTTCACCCTTGAAAGCAGATGGGTTCATTGGTTGCCCAACATCTGGGCATGTTTGTGAAGCAAACCCTACAGAAATAAGATCTGGAAGAGATCAGGCTTGAAAATGAAAATGCCAATAGCAGGTCCTACTGTTTGGGGTAATTTTCCGTAGCACTGTGCACCTTAGGAATGCCTGGTGATTGTCACCCAGAAGAGACTGATGAAACTCTAGAAGTATTTCTAAGCAAATACTGGCAATAGTTCAGTTGGGAACAAATCCAGCTTACCGAACAAAATTATTGGTGGTCAAAATGCATGAATAAAGAGAGTTTTTACCAGGATTTGGTGTGACAGAAAGTAGTTTGGGTACACGTACTCCCTAAGTCCTTGGTGACAGCTGGAGCTCAAAAAGAAATGCTATTCATCCCAGTCTGCGGGGGAAATATATCCCTTTACAACACTCCTTCAACATACCTGAAAAATGGTGATAAATGACGATACTGTGTTCACTTAACAATACGCTTTTAAAACGATTGCATATGTGGAACCAGCTTTTCTTAAGTAGTTGATTGTTGGCAAAAAAGAAGAAAAATAGAAATACAGAGAATTTAATTCAATGGGACCTTGAATAAGTTATAAAGAGAATGTGCTTCTGTAAAAGTGACCTGCAGGCTTGAAATTCATTTGAACCCCATGGGGAGTGATGGACATTTTGCACTGGTGGAGGGTGATCTTGTACATGAAGTCTGGGTTCTTTTTGTAGTTACAATCTCTCTTTCCTAGTTAGTGATAACGAGGAGCTTCAGGATATAAGCCCAGAAGAAATAGCTCCTGATCACTCATTTGCCAGCCTTTAGGACAACCAAGTAGCTGAAGGTAAGGAGATATCCACACATTCACCTTCTGCTGCTGCCTGGAGAGTCTTTGGACACAATAATAAAAACTCTTGAAAAATGATTCCCTAGTGGGGAAAACTTGATGATTTATGAGCTCCATTCAAACGATAAGAAAAATGGTCTAGAATTTTAAAAAATGCATTGTGAGCCCTCACAGAATTTTTGATAAGTTACATTGCTCCTCTCTTTGAAAATAAATAAGAATGATGGTATTTCTCTGTGGACCTACTCTCACAATTAAATAATCCTTAAATTTGTTAGTGCTAAGAGAGTGAAATCTTTGCAATCGTCTTTCCATTTCAGTTAACAGAGGCTTCAATGTTGAGATACGAGAGTACTCAGAATTTGATGTGAAATCTTTTTGTATTTGCTGGTCGGCTTCCGTGGAGGACCTCGGCAGCCAGGTTTTAACTTGGGATCAAAACTAGCCATGCTCAGGATTGAGAAAACGGAATTTAATCAATAGGTCCCATTCATCCCGGTTTTAGCTGGGTACGATCCTATAAAGAAGTCATGTGATTGAGAAGTTGTTCAGTTGGAACTGAAATGGGTTGCTTTGTTAATGAGGACTGTGAAGTGAATAACTAATTTGAAGGGGTACTTTTTTCCAAGGAGCTTGGGATGCCATCCAAACCTTCCTGTTTAGGACAATATAATTATCACTGAGGTGGTGTTCCCACAGATGGATGGCGATTCCAGGAACAGCCAGTGCCAGGATGAGGTAAATCAGAAAGCATACTGAGGCCACAGCCTGGTCTTTCAGATGACAAGGGCTTTGCAACCCAGGTGCTTGAGACTAGAGGGGCTGCCCTGAGACACAGAGATGGCTCCCCTGAGCCGGATTTCTCAGAGGGCTCTCGCATCTAAGACTTCACCAGGCCCTGATCTGGCTTTGAATCCTTCACTCAGGCTGAGAACCACTGATGGGAAATCTGTATTCTGGAACATTCTAGTTCCACTTTATCATAATGTAATTTCTCATGTTGGGCAAGGACCAGCTTGCACACAGTTCCTCCCCCTAAGTGATCCTCTGCTGTTTTGCCCATTCTCAGAGATGTCCTGCTGCCTTGGAGGGACTGGACAGCTAGGTTTAGGCGCAGGGACAGTTAGAGCAGAGCACATTCACACTTTTATTACCATGAGGACAGTGCTGGATCATTACAAGAGGACCCAATCCAATCCCTCCAAAATAAATTATGGGACAAATCCTTGAACCTTAGGCTACCAGGAACTGTGAGAGATTCAAAGAAATGCCATTATCTCTTGCCCTTAAGGAACTTATCATCTGTTTAGGGGAAGCAAACCATGAACACAGGAAAAGTAAAACGATAATAATAGAGAATAATCACAGATATAAGAATAGAAGGAAAGTCAAGAAACACTCAACAGTTAACGAGCTTACAGACAAGAATCCCATGTGAGAATAAGAGAAAACACTTCAGGGAGAAAGGTGAGGGGTCAGGAACTGTCTTGGTAAGAGATTCAGAGCTTTTTGAGCTGCTTGTGAGCGATGTTTGCTATTGGGGCAGTTGTCTACCGCAGAGGGTTACTGTGAAATTTAAACACAATGTAAGATTCTTAGCCTGGCATCTGGGGGAGAGCTTGATAAAATTTATAATTGAAGAAGGGGAGGCATTCCAAGTGGCAGCAGGTAAAATGTGGGCACCGGGACAGGAAAGCAGAAGTTGTCTTTCAGGGGTAACTAACCTGGCTTTGATGCACTAGAATTGCAAGGAGCTGTTGGTAAAAAGTGGCTGCGTCCGCTAACCTAGGGTCTTGGATGTAAGAGCAGTGTGCTTGAACTTTACCCTGTAGATATTTCTAAGATTTTATTTATTTATTTATTAGAGAGAGAGAGAGAGAGAGAGAACATGCATAAGCAGAGGGAGAGGGAGAAGGAGAAGCAGACCCCCTGCTCAGCGGGGCTCCATCCCAGGACTCTGAGATCATGACCTGAGCTGAAGTCAGATGCTTCACTCACTGAACCACCCAGGTGCCCCTACTCTGTAGACATTTCCATCGTGAGTGTTATGATCAAGGACTTGTTACAGGGAGACTGGACTGTTCACAGCAAGTGGCATATTTGTTGATGTACTTCACATCATTAGCACCTGCACCCCACTCGTACCCTAGCCCCTGACTACCTTCTGCAAGCGCAAGTAAATCACACTAATAAATGTGATGAGATGGATTTGACGTAAAGCACATGTACATTAGTGCAGACTATGAGCACAAACTTTTCTTTTTTTGAGCACAAACTTTTCTTTTTTTGTATATGTAGATTTTCTACAAGATTATGAAGACATTTGCTTACGGCCCATGAGTTAGATTTAGAAGCCCGATCCTTGGAGGAAAACTGGCATTTTATATGATGTCCCACACCTGCCCTGTATTTCTTCTGTTACAGAAGCACTCACATGAACGGAGTGGGTGAAACCATCATGCCTCTTGAGTGAGCTGCTCTCAGCATAAAGCTCAGAGGGAAAGCACCGTGTCATTGAAGGAATCCAAAGCAGGGTTTCATTTGAGGATTAAGGGAACACAGTGTTATATGTTAAGGGGCTGATTAAGAACTCTGAAAGGAAACTTGCTTTTTCAAACCAATGAGAAAAAGAGGAATGAGACTCATTTTATAATTCCCATGTTCAACTGCATGGGTGGGATTTAAGAAACTTTCCAGCAGTGACATTTGCTCCTGGAACACTGATTGGTCAAAGTTGACAATGATTTAGAGAAGGTCGAGATCCCAGCGTCGACACCAGTTGCACCAATTTCCTGGGCTTTTGAGGCAATCAATGAACAAACCTCAGCTTGGAGGTTTGGAGAAAGTCCACTGCTACAACCTAAACCAATAAGATGTAAGATGAGGTGCTTACCGGTTACTGATATTTAGAGCCTTCATTTAGGGCAGGGCTTTGTGACCATAAGGCATTAGAAGGGGTGATCCAGGTCACAGGTGTGCCAGGACAGTGAATGCCTCTTGAGGATGGTGGGGTGAGGTGTGGGGTGGCGCCCGCTGGGGTGGGGGTCCTTAGGCCTCTGGCAGCTTCATTCCTTTTATCTTCATGTATTTTAGATAAACGTTATCATTTTACAACCGTGCGGAATGAAAAGGGGTGGGAAACACTGTCTTTAATTGTCTTCAAGGGGGAGCTGGTGTCATGTATTTAAGTGCTTGTTTCAGATCATTTCTTTCTTTCTTTTTTTTCAGATCATTTCTTGACAGAGGAGTACCTTGAAAACATTGCCAAAAATTACACACAAGTTTAAAATGACAGCTTGAGCCAATGACAAAGATGATCCAGGCCTCAGATTTATTCTAGGCTTTGCAGACACAGACGAAATGTACCTCATACTTCATTTCCATGCTCATTCATGGCATCATATAATTTAGAGCTGGAGGTGGCTGGGAAGACCACCTGTCCTTGTATTTTAGGTGAAGCAGCACACAGGATGACCTTTGACTTGTTCGAGGGACACAGCTGGTGGTGGATAAACTGAAGTCAAGCCCTAGCTGGTCGCCCAAAGCACTTTTCATGAGTTAATCTCCTTGTATCGGGGCACAACTACAGAAACCTCGGCTTTTGGTTTTGATTCGAACCTTCCCTAAGTTCAAATGACTGTTCAGCTGCATGGTCTGGGGGAAGAGTTTTTTAGGGAAAAATCCTAAACTGCCTCACTGCTTGTTCACTTTGGTTTCACTCTTTTTAGGAACCTATGCTTTAAAATGTCATCTAAAGACCTGCTAGCTAAGCTTTTGCATTTCTAGAATAGCTTTTAAACTCCAGAGCCCATGAATATTATCAAAGACTTTGAGCAAAGTTATCAGGGCGTTTTACCAAAGACAACTAACTCGTTCTAGAATGTCAGATTGCAGTGGGCCTGAGGGACAGTTAACAATGACCAAGTCTGGACTCCAAGCTGTGTCACAGAAAGTACACACGTGGAAACAAAGAGTTTTAGCACCAACCCAGAGCTGAAGGATTGTTCATGAGCCAGCAGTGTGCAGACGGGTGATGCGCTTGCATCTTTTTATTTGTTTTTTTTTTTTCTCTTCTGTAAGGCAAGAGTGGTTTGAAGGTGTGCAGAGCCTTCTGATACACAAAGTTAAGGCCAATGGCCAGGGGGATATGTGGGGAAGGGCTCCTGGCTCACCCCTTTTCTATTATGGGGACTCTGGCCTGCTGAGGGGGGCTTCCCTGAGGGCCCCAGGCCTCACTAGTCACTTAGTCTGCAACAGAGCCTGCCTATCACCTAGCGCTTTGGGACAGGTCAGAGCACCCCCACGCTCCCATAATTATCATGAAATCCTCCCCCCATTATCAGTCTCCATCTGCTAACCTTGCTTCCTTTGTCATGCACCCCAATATTTGGTGCCCGCTTCACACTGACCTTCCCCCAGAATGGCTCAGCCCCTGATGCTGTAGCTCCTGAGGCCCCACCATTCACCCACAGAAACCAGAGTCCAGACTGTTAAGACAATGGAACGAAGGCAGGAAGGGCCAAAAAGATGGGGCCTCTGCCGGTACCCTTAGATTGTTGCTGTGGCCGCTGTCCCGAGCATGTTCAGCCTCACTGCTTGCATCTCAGTGCACCAATCCTTTCTACAAGCTACCCCGCTCTCCCACTGATGTCTAAGTGCCCATGTGTGTCTACCTCGTAAATGCCAACATAAGCTTCTTGACAAACTACAGAAAAGCAGGAGACCAAGGGTTACTTTTATCTCATCATTTGTGCCAAAGCCCTTCCTGGGAACCTCTGGTGGGAAAGTGGGTTTGTGGTGGGTGGGCACAGCAGGACGCACCTAGGAGGACAGGTATAGCCCTGCAATAAAACCTGGATGTCAGGGTTCAGCCTTGAGCTGGAGAGGCCCAAAGACCAACCTGTCAACCCTACTGTGCATGGCCATGGGGCCATCTTTCCAGAGAAAGCATCTGCTCCACTCGAAGTCAGACAGTTACCTAAGTCTTCTCTGTCCCGTGTACAAAGACCTCGGTGACAATGGAGTTAGTTGAAGGCGGGAAATGCCTTGAACTTCCCAAATATACCAAATTTCCAGGTTTTTTTTTTTTAAGACCTTATCTATTTACTCATGAGAGAGAGAGAGAGAGAGAGAGAGAGAGAGAGAGAGAGGCAGAGACACAGGCAGAAGGAGAAGCAGGCTCCATGCAGGGAGCCTGACGTGGGACTCAATCCTGTGACCCCAGGACCACGCCTGGGCCGAAGGCAGGCGCCAGACTACTGAGCCACCCAGGGATCCCCAAATTTCCAGTTTTTAAGAAGCTTCTAACATTGTTCCCGATATTCTGTTTCTCATTAATATGGCAATGAACGTCTTTGTATACAAACCTTGGTTAGAATCTTTTTAAGAATTTAAAATTCAATTGCCTGTTACAAATTACTCTTATCCTAGGCTCTGGTCTGCAAACCACTTTGTTTTCTCTTGGATCTGATTTTTTTTTAAAAGATTTTATTTATTTATTTATTTATTTGAGAGCGAGAAAGAGACGGAGGAAGAGAGTGTGGGAGAAGCAGAGGAAGAAAGACGAGCAGTTTGCAGGCTGAGGGCAGAGCCTGACGTGGGGCTCAATGCCAGGACCCTGAGATTGTGGCCTTTGCTGAGATGAAGAGTCAGATGCTTCGCCGAGTGAGCCACCCAGGCGCTGCCCGCTGAATCCAATTTTAAGGTCTGAAGAAAATACTTAATATTTTGGACAATGGGTCAAAAATCCTCAGGAAGCTTGCTTATTCCCACTTTAAATCAGGAAGGATATTCCTGGACCTCGGACGGAGGCTTCGGAGTCTTGCCTGCTGCCCAACAGTATTTGGTCTCCTGGGTTATGGGTTTTGGACGGAAGCAGTGCATTCCTTAATTACAGTAACAAACATAAAGGACATTGCTTCTTAATATTTTGGGAAAGAATATTTTGAAAAAAAAATCTGAGGCTTGGAAATGAGCTGGACTGAATGCCAGGCAATAAATAAACTAGGAACCCCACTGCCCATGTTCTCAACTGATGGAACATCTGGCATGTGTGGCAAAATTTTCGCCCGGACTGAGAAAGTTACAGAAAGCAACTCTTTTTCCCCCTTCAGGGTGGTGAGATTTACATTTGTGCTCCCCATCTCTCCCCATCTCTCCTGTCTTCTCTGATACAGTCAATAGAGACATAGTGTTTGTAGGAGGTTCTAGAAGGCACTGCTTTGGACCTGAACTTGGATGTTTCCTGTGATGTTTTCTAGTTTATTGGCTAGTGAATTCTGGGAAGACTTAGAGCCTAGAGCCTCAGCAAAGAAAGGCACACTCAGCGGGACTCGTGTGTCCCTCACCCCTGACCCAGGCTGCAGGACTGAGCACTTCCACCTACTAATTCATTTAACCCTCAGAGCAACCCCTCGACATAGGTCCATTATCTTGTCTTTACAGTCAAGGAAACTGAGGCCCAAAGAGGCCATGTAACTTCCTCAAGGTTACACACCTAAGAGATGACGAAGCACGTTTTCGAATCCAGGCAGTGTGATTTTAGCCAGTTGAGTGCTCTGCCTGCCAACACCAAGGCTCAGTAGGCTTGACAAAAACCATGACCACATTCATGGTCCTTGGGCTCACGTAAGACATGAAAAGAAAAATGACCCAAACCCAGGAATGATTGTGACTCCTGAGTACGTGATACTACCATGCTCTCCAGCCTCATAGAATTAAGGACCCTTAATATTCTGAGGATAGATATGTGACATGAGGATGGCTCTTTACCATTCATGAGGTACTTAGCCTTTCTCTTTAAAATTAGAGCTCCAAATTATAAGAGAAGTTAAGTAGGAAACAGCATCAGGTTCAGAAAGCTTTTAGGTGCATGCTGCAAATTATATCGTGTAAACGCTACAGGCCATCAGTATAATCACTGCTCTTCCCACAGAACATGTGGGCAACCTGCATTTCAAACTCCTTAAATTGAAAAGAAATAAATATGTGAAAAAAGAAGCCAGGAAGCATCATGAATATATTTCCACTCTCTAGGGTGATGTAAAATAATTCCATTTTGAAAATGGCTACAATTATTCTTTTGAGGTCAGTCTAATGTCACCAAGGTAGGAAGACAAATTCACATTAATTGTAAGCATTTGTACGTGTTGTTTTCCAAATCTACCTATGCATGAATTTTATCTGCAATAGAAAAAGCATCTGTGGCTTCTCCATGTAGTAAGTGCAATGTGTGCACACACACTCATTTCTCTCTATGCACTTAGCAATAATGCCACCACACCTCAAAGAAATCTGAGGTCTTACCTGCATGGTTAGCACTTTCATTGTGGTGGCATATTTTTTATTTTTATTTGGGTCCTTTACATACCCTGCCCCAATCTGCCTGAGTGGAATAGCTACAAAAGCTCTCTGTGGACATTTTTTCCCAAGTCTACATTATTGGAACGCTGTTTATATAATTCATGAAGATCTTCAGTCTTATGTCCTTTTAATCCCGGTGAATCTATCGTTCTGACATAATCTTGCTTTTACTCTCTGCTTAAAGATTGGATTTATTCTTCATTTTGGGCAGGAAAAGAGAGATGAAATTGTACTTTCAGATGTATGCACTTTGGCTTTTGCACCTACTCACTGAGGTTACACACCTCTATAGTTTTGATTCTTGAATTTTCAACGGTAAAGTGAAACAGGGCCATTTCTTTCCATTCAGTCCTGGCGCTGTTTTGGGAACATTAACTGTATCATAAAAAGTGCTTATTCGTCCTCAATGATTTGATTTCTTGAGTACTGTTTGACAACTCCCCATTACCCCATGTGCTGGAAACAATCACAATTTATGAGAATTTTAGGACCACATGACTCAATTAACTTTGTCTCAATGCTCTCTATTTCCATGTTTCTACCCATAATATTTTGGGCTAAATCACTTCAATGTGAAAAATGGGCAAGTTTCCCATTGCCTATTTGGTCCTACTACCTGCTGGTAGCCGGGTAACTTGTGGAATAATGTTGCCCAAAGGAAAACCACCAAGGAAGACTGATAATCTACAGGATGACCAATTGTAAGAGAAATAAAACTGCTGACTGTTACCTGTTGTACAGACTCATAGATTTGGAGGAGCCCTAGGTGAAGTCATGGATGTTGCCCCACCCATTGCTACTACACCAGGGGAAGGTTCCAGGATCTCTACACCTGCAGGGCCCTTTTTAGGACCTCTCGATTCTGTCTCAGGCTTCCATTCTTGCTCTTTTCTCCTGATTTCATTAAAAATGTAGGTCAGGGTTTATGTCCATTGCTTAACCCCCTCCATGGTTCCCGTGGACTTAGACTACAGTCCAGACTTTTCCCCATGGCCGTGTGAAGCCCCGTGCAGCCTGCCTCCTCTCTAGTCCTCTGTCTCGCTCTCACATTGCTCTTTCATGTCCATTCTATCACAGCCACACTGAGTTCTGCAGAGTTCTTGAATGCTGAGCTGCTTCCTGGACTGCTTTCCCCCCAGGTGCTTTGCATATCTGGTTTCATCCTATCAAACCGGAAGGAGCTCTCCTTCCCTCATACCAACACTCTCACACCACTTGGTTTTATTTTCTTCCCACTTAAATAAATATGAATTCAGAGCTTTTATGGGGGTTGTGGGGTCCCGGGGACATTAGATGCAATCTTGCATTCTTCCTAAGCCAAAGGTTCAGCAATGTTTGGTTAATCATAGGTTAAGGACGTCTTATTCGTGGCCACAGCCTGAGAGTTTCTGTCTCCACAAGATGCCTACAGCAGCCCTCTGCTCTGTATGTCCAGTATCCCTCCCACCAGAACAAATGAACACAAGATCTCTTATTCAAAGGCAAGGGAAGCCATCACTTACTGATAGTGGATCCGGACTCAGGTCTGTTCAGGGAGCTGATGATGACAAAGCCGAAGCCTTCGTTCTCTTTGCGGTGAATGACCACATCACTGGTCTGCAGGCTGTGCGAGGCAAAGCCTTCAGGAGGAGAGGCATTGCTACTTGTGGCAGCATGGTTGCTGTTGGCGTAGGTTGCGTAGTCACTGCGTGGAGAGCTGTGGTGGGTTGATACGGAGCCTGGACTCCTCCCATTCTCTGGGCAGGGTTCCCCTGCAATACACATTGTGTGCAGGCACTCAGTTATTCACCAAGGGTCTTGATGAGTGCCTGCGTGTACTAGATGCACTTCTAGACATTGGCATTGTTACAAGACTGGTTGACTGGCTTCCGATCCCCATGAGTAGATAGGGCTACTTACCTAGGTATGGAGCACCCAGGTCTAAGCCCCATTCCATTCTTCACAGCAAACATAGCTAACCCCCTCATCAGCTTCTGCTGTGCTGCTACTATTTCCTATCTTCCTTTTTTGTTAAATCTGTAATTCCCCTGGGACAATGCCTTTAGATATTGAGCTTCTTCTTCTTTTTTTTTTTTTCTTAAAAGTTTATTCATTCATTTGATAGAGGGGAAGCAGACTCCCACTGAGCAGGGAGCCCCACATGGGGCTCGATCTTACAACCCTGGCATCACAGCCTGAGCCAAAACCAAGAGTCAGACGCTTAACTGACAGAGCCACCCAGGAGCCCCTAGATATTGAGCTTCTTAGTTGCATAACAGTAATTATTCAGAGAAGATTATAAAACAGTAGACAGTTTTTAAACTACATTGTGTACAGGAATGAAAGAACTTGCAAAAACTATGAATCTTCAGCGCCTACATCTAGGAAGTGTTTTTAGGAAGACTGGGCGTAGGAATCCCAAAGAGGTTTCCAGGCCACCATTGAGCAATGCTGCTGGAGGGGTACGGTAAGTGGGGCTAACTTAACAGCCCAGGACGTCCATGTAAAGGGACCTATCATAATTTTAATAAGAGCCACAGTTTCATTTAATTTTGTGATATTCTGTTAGCCCAAAAGTGTTAATTCACCTGGTGTAGATGGGAAATGTCTTTCTTAAAGGATCCTTCTTTTATTCACTCATTCTAGGTTCAAATCTAACAATGATGTCAGGCCAAGGGATGACGAGTTTTGAATCTCTGAGAGAGGTGTCAGTGGCACTGCTCATTTATACTCTGTATTATTACAAAATATACTCTATTATCAGCCAGATAAACCAAACCAATACTTTCATGAGAAAACAAGCTTATTTACAGGGAAAAATGATAGAAAGTTGGCAGCCAAGAGAAGCTGCTTTTTAAAAATGAAAGTTCATCTGTCACCGAGAAAGAATTTTGTCATTTTAATTTAATACCTAGGTTTCGGTATTCTGATTAAAAGAACTGAAGCGGGTACCCTAGAATACTGTTATTAAAAATAGAGCTGTTTCATCTCCATCTTACACTTTGATTAGTGTGCTTAGAGGATGTTTATGGAACAGAGAAACAGTAAGAAGGAAAGTAATCACAATTAATTATTCCTTTTTGGGTCTCTAGGTATGGTCTCCTATGTTGAGCTCTGGTAGGTGTCTCATATGGAGAGTCACCAATAATTGTAAAAACTAATTACTAAAAAATTAGCAAAAGTTCCAGTGAAGGTTCTTATCTTGATAAGCTGCAGTTCCATTCTGAAATGAAAAGTCATTTCATTTCAAAACTCAAAATCATTTCAAAAATCAGGGAGAAAGAACACAGACTACAAGAGATTTTTTGGAGCTGCATTTATTCATATACTCAGATTAAAAAACTTTCTTAATGCCGAAACGTATTCATTTCTTTGTTTGTAATAGCGGAATGAATAAGACCCAGGCTGCTTTTTATTATTATTTGATGAATTTGAATTTTTCTGTAAGATTTAATTAATCAGGTTTTAATTAAAGAAAACAAATGGATGCTTTTCGTCTGTAAAAATACTGAGGTGAGAAAAGAGCAAAATGTCAAGGTCAAGGCCTTTCCCTCTTTTCTGCCAGAATTTAATTTACTGCCTGTAAGATGTACCCTCCCCACGAGAAAATATCATCTGAAGACAAGCTGTTACCGTCTTGGTGAAGCACGTGTCCTTTATCGGTCTTTGTGCAAGTTGGAAATAAAGTGATTAGAGATAGTCAGGAAGAAGAAAAACAAACAATTATGAAGCTGCAACATTAAATTGAAAATCTCCCCGAGTTATTGGACCAGATCAGTAACTAAATGTCATAGGCATTGACAAGAGAGATCTCATTTTCCGGCTGTCATATTTTAGGGGGTTGAGGGCTGTGCTTGTCAGTAAAGCAGCAACAAAGGAAAAGGATCTGTCTTTGCAGTAAGTGGCTGGGAGTGGCTCTGCCACAGTTTCTAGAGGAAGAAAGACTGATCAACACGAGTGCTCCCTGGAGAAGGGAAAGAGTCCAAAACATTAAGAGAATACCATTCTATTGCTTTTGGACTTCTCTTTCAACCTCTAGAACAAAATTCTTCGTCTTTAACAACATGAACACATTTAAAACCAGGGAGCTAAGAAGATTTCCAATGGTAGATTTTGAGGGAGAGAATTGATTCCACGTTATTTTTCTACTCAGCTGGCTCTAGACCCAAATGAGACCATCTTCTTGCCAACAACCCTTCCTGGTGAGGGTACCAACAGCATTGTTCTAGAAGAATACAGTGAATGTAACAAAGTGACTAAATACGACATGCATTTTTTTTTTCATTTTTTTTTTTTTAATTCACTAACTTCCAGCATCCCTGACTCATCCTCCTGGCACTCGCACAGATGGGTGTACAGAATTCGGTCAATTAGTATCTACTCAAGCCAAATAATGAATTTTTAGGATGAGCATCTCTTTTGTCCTCACCAGTCATCCTGGAAATCATCACTGAGCTGACTGGAAGAGGTCTCTGTTTCAGAAGGTGGGCATTGTTGGCAATGCCATCCAGGTGAGATGGTTTCAATGAGAATGGTCAACCACTGGTCAGGGGCTGCTCCTCATCTGTAGACTCTCCCATTATTTGTGTCCAGGGCCAGCCTATACTTTGATAATTGTTAAAATTGATTGCCAATGTTTTTCAAAAGGGAGATTTTACAGAAATAGGGATTTCCAGTTTCTCTTGAAATATCTGGCAGTTAATAGCTAGAGCTGGGTGGCGGCTGCTCCCTTTACCAGATTTGTGTTTGCAAGCCACCACGGTTCCAACAACCCCCCAGTGCCTCCTGCAAATTCCTGTCTTACTCATTTACCCTTAGAGCGAGGAGTATGCAGGGCCAAAGGGACGGGCTCCATCAGAACCCCAGTTTCCCTTCCAGATCACATGCTGGGTACCAGGACTCTAGGGCCCTCTCACAAACAGAGCTTGCCTGCTTCCAGGGTGTGCCTGGGCCTCTTCTCTGGGCTGTACCCCAGGAGCATGGCAGCACGGTAGATGTCTTGTCCTGAAGCATGGCCGAGGCTATGGGGTATGCTGGCACAGGCTGGACTGTCCACATGCAATGTGCCCCCTCATGGGGCCCGACGGAGGAGGGAGCAGCCCACAGGCTGTGGCCCTGCCAAAGCCAGGGGCTGGCCTGCCTGCAGGCATGTGGGTTTGTGCACTCCTGGTCTATCCTCATCAAAGCGGACAACTTATTTACATGGGTGACATGCTCAAGGACAAAGAAGATGGGGACGTGTTTAGAATCGACAAAAAAAGCATAGTAACCAGGACCAGGGAACCCACTGGCACTCTAAACAATGGCTAAGCGTTTCAGCCAGCTGCCAAGAAAACCTTCTCTTTCTTGGCATTAAGCCAAGAGTTAGACTTTCCCTGAGATGTTAGAGAACAGATACAGATGGAGAGCTTTAAGACGGACTCTAACGTATTTGATTAAGTCCTAAAATGCTCTTTCACAACAATTCTAGATTGACACATTAGGAAATTCCTCAGGCACCCTTCCCTCAGATGAATAGTGTATATTCAAAATAACGTGTCATTAGGTTGAACATCTCAAAGCTGAGCTACTCAACATATAAATATTTATACTTCAGTGTAATAATTAAAGCCACTCTTCTAATATCCTTGGGGAAAAAACAGCTAAACATTGGAGCTGATGGCATGGATAAGACATCTCTCAAAACTAGTTTAAAGTGGAAGGTCTGAGCTATAACTATTTGGTAAATGAAATTGGATGTATTATTGGATGTTTCCTTTCTTCACTCCAAAATTTCTCCTTTTTGAGGATCTAGCTTGTCATTGCCTCCTTAAGAACTTGGCCGTTCTATCTTTAGTGTGTACACTTTAAAAATATTTTAATATTTGCAGGCTTTTGTGTTAATTTCTGCCCAAATGGAACTATCTAGGTGGTGTCTCTCCTAATAGAAGTGGTTTTCTGTTGAGCATTAACTTGGAAGCCAGTGCCCGGTGCCTTCTGAGGAGGGACAGGATATTTGTACAAGCATCAGGGTGAAAGCTTTAAGTTCTACGACCTCCCTTCTTCCCAGCTCCTGACATGGCTCCTTTGTGCAGGAAGGCGGTGACTCTGTCCCTCTTCTTACCCATCTTTTGTGTCTTTGCAAGCTGCTTGCTCACATCCCTTCAACTTTGAACCATCTCGTCACAAACTAGCTTATACCTCCCACTGCCTTTGCTTGGGAAAGCATAATAATAACGCTAACAGCCCTTGAGAAGGCATTTCCACCATCATATCCATTTGTGGCTGTTCCTTTTCGCTGTTGGAGAAACAGCAGCTATGAAGAAAAGTTGCCTTGCTATGCCTTTAAAAAATCTGTCCCATTCTACTTCTAGGCATTTACTTCACCATCAAAGTATCCTTTCCTGAACTTAATCATTTTCAATACTGATGAAGCTTTCAAGGAAGAGTGAGCTGAATTAACTTGGAAACTCTCCTGGTGTGAACGAGCAGTCTGCAGCCGAACATTTTCAAAAATTAAATGCACTTGAGATGCACTCGAAAGCCTAAATGAGTAAAGTTGGTAAGAACTGCAGCAAAGAGCATCTTCACCAAAGTCACATGATCCACAAATTGCAAGAATACGTTTTTGCAGCATTTGGCACACACTCCAATAGCTTGGATTGATTAGAACAAAATTTAATTTGCAATAATCAGCTGGTGGCAAGGGGAGCATGAAATTATGTTGGTGCACTGGCTTTGCACCTTGCAGTATATTTCCTTGTAAATCAGGTATCTTTTTAATTTATCTTTGGGTTACAGAGCATATAGCACAGCAAACTTTTTATTAAAAATCACTCTTAGGGAGAGAGACAGTTAAATGTTAACCAAGCAAACACTGTCTTCCTCCTGGCATCTTGCCCAAGGATAAGTCATAATTCAAGGTGTTTTACTTCTTTGGGTCAAGTGGTATGCCATGAATTTCTGAAGATGAATGGCACTTCTTAGCAAAACCTCCATACGATCCAAGATATATGGCAGTCTCGAACTGGTGAGGGCTGACAATTCTTCTGGCTTGCCCTTTTAAATGACTGCCCTTGATCAAAGTCTAGTTTCTAGAAGACTTGAATAGAAAAAGGATTTTTAGTTCGATTAATAAGCCTTATCTTCCCTAGTTATTCACAGCTGTGATTAGCCAGTGGCACCCCCCCCTTCTTATCTTTTTTGATTCGGGTGTGTTATAATAATAACACATACAGAAGACTACTTATGTCAGGGAGTGGCATTTGCTAGCAGTTGGTCTCACGTCTTTGAATTCACTGGGGGTGGGATGGGAGAGGGCCCAAGGTGGCAATAAAGCCACAAGCACTGGCTGGGGAGCTAAGAGCCTCGGCATTATCACTGACCCACTGCAGACTCCTGGGCAAGCAGACTGCTGGACCAGACCTCCGGGCCTTTGTTTCCTTAGCTGTAACACGAGGGAGCTCATGCTGCCAAGGTCCCTCTTTACCTGTATGAGGAGGGCCGGGGGGCTGAGCGAGAGGCCCGTGGCCACAAGGGCAGAAGGTGACCGACTGTCGCTGGTGCTGTTCCTCCTGCAATTCGCAGGGCAAAACACAGGCAGTTGGGATCCTACTGCCAACATTACTGAGTGCCTAGATTATGAAAAACAGCTGATTTTTGTAACAGACCTACTTATAAAAATATAAATCTTTTTTCGGGGGCATTATGATGGTGGACAGAGATAAACTGAATCTTATTATGACTGTGAAGTCTGTTAAAAGTGAAGTCTTTGGTGGATTCTTTTCTAAAGCTAGGAAATGGCTGCAAAGGGAATAATTACTTCTAATTTACCAGTTTCATAAGTTTGGAGGTAAATGAATTGTGTTTTCTCAGAATGATGTACAAGCTATATTTTTGTAATATTGTTACCTTTTATCAGGCTCTACAATGGAGGCCAATTTTCCAGCCTAGTTGCCTTATTATGGTATCAAAATGCTGTGGTTCTTGGTTTGTAAACATAAGGAGGAACATTTTCAAAAGCTGTATTTTTCACTACCGTAATGTTCCTCTTAGAGCTAGCATCCACCAAAGAGCAAAGAGCATATGCATCTGAAATTAGACCCAAGCTTTGTGAGAAATTTTTAATGACTACACTGAAAATATCTGCTTGGAGTGGAGTGAAAATCTGCACTTTCAAAATCAGAGTTACATTTGGAATATCTAGGTTGGCTTTTTTCCTTGTTTTTTTTCCTTGATTTAAAATTTTGTTTCCATGTCCCATAAAGGCATTTCACTACCTGAGCCCCAAACCTCCCTGTTGGCTTGAGCCACACACCTCCACATAGCACCTTCCTTCTCACAGTGAGGTTGACCTGCCCGTTCCGGGCTGCATGGTGCATCAGGTCGATGACGTAGCGGTGGGTCTTGCCAGCCACTGGAATCCCGTCAACATAGACAAGCTCGTCTCCCGGGTGTAGGCGGCCGTCTCTGTCGGCTGAACCCATGGCAATGACTGCACCAATCAAAATCTAGAGGACAGTGAGAAGGAAAGGATGTTTACATTTCAGCTTTTCCCCCATATATATATATATATATATATATATATATATATATGATTATATATATATAATTTCTTTATGTACATATAATTATAGATAACGATATTTATATATAATTTCTTTATATATTTATATGATATATTTCTTTATAAATATATATAAATTTATAAATATATATTTCTTTATAAAGAAATTATATATAAATATAATATATATAACATCATATATAGATATGATTTCTTTATATAGATGTACAACTTGGTGTAAGGTTTTACTCCAAACTCCATGTATTTGAAAAATGAAAAAATGAGGGGCTGAAGGGTGCCTTTCCCACTTTTCCGGGTTGCTAGCTCCTTTTAGAGAAATAAACATTTTGAACTCGCTGCTGATGGCCATGGAATCTGGGGGATGCTTGCTTCCTGGCTCACCAGTTACCACTCTTAAGGAAAATTCTAACCCCAAATAATCTGATGTTATTGGCCACTGTGCATGTATAGTGAATGGGAGATTGAATCCTGGCTCCACCTGTTTGTGTGGCCTGGGGCAAGTCTTAACCCTCTGCGAGCCTCAGTTTCTTCACCTGCAAAATGGGGAAATGAAGTAATGGGAGCTACTTCCTGGAGTTGTTGGGAGAACTAAATGAAATAATGCATGTAAAGCATTTAACTTTGCTCATGGCATATAGTGAGGGCTCAAAAAGTTTCAGGGGAAACTAGATTATGAAGCTGATAATGATTCAATTTTGTTTGTTTGCTTTGCTTTGAAAGGCTGGAGGTAAGGAGAAAATAAAACAAAGCAAAACTCACAGTTACCTTTCTGGCCAGTTGACTTAAAAAAAAGTCTCAGTCAAACCTCCTCCTGATTTTTTTTTTTTTTAGATTTTATTTATTTATTCATGAGACACACACACACACACACACACACACACACACACACACAGGCAGAGACACAGGCAGAGGGAGAAGGAGGGTCCATACAGGGAACCCGATGTGGGATTCGATCCGGGACTCCAGGACCACACCCTGAGCTAAAGGCAGATGCTCAACCCCTGAGCCACCCAGGCGTCCCAAACCTCCGCCCAATTTTTGCTCTGTTCCTTTGAATATTAGAGCACTGTCCTCTGCATAAAGGACATTCCTAGTTTTGCCTGTCCCCTGAAATGCTTCTGCTGTTTAGGTGACTCTAACACCAGGATATGAGGAGGTACACATCTGTGAAATGTGTGAACTGTAATTCCCTGAACCAGGGACTGTAATGAAGGGTCTAACGGCCTCCCACTTCTCATTGGAAACACTCAGGTTAGTGTCCATTAACAGGCTTTTTTTTTCTTTCTCAGAAAAACAACAACAACAACAACAACAACAACAACAATAGCACTAAACATTTTAGTTTCACTGTTTAACCTACAATTTTTCCAACACACAGACAACAGATATTCTTCTTTTGCCAATGATTTCTTTCCAATCCCAGATCTGTGGATCCCAGCTAATTTGCAGAATTGCTCCATCGTGACTGCAGGCTCACATGTGGCAGACTGATTCTTACTTGGTCACACTGCCTGGTGTGGGCCCGTCAACCTGACAACCAGATGTGAATGCCTGGGACTTCTCAGGTATATGCAGAATTAGAGTCTGAAGAGTCTTAGTTCAGGAAAAAACCTGAGGACTTCATAGCCTGGGTCTACTGAATAGCTTTCTTTATCCATAGAAATGAAAATTCTCTATCACTACAGCTACTTTCTCCCTGTTCCTGGGGGTGAGCTAGGGGCAGATTGCTTCTACACTGATTATTAGTGCTCTGATGAGTGATTCGTTATTGCCGTCACAGTCACAAAGAAAACCTCACAATCCTACCTCAGATTACGGAGTGGTTCATTCCCTGCAACGCTCCGACCCCATTTACTAGAGGCTGGCAGTTGGGCATGCTTCTGACATTTTCTGTTTCTCTTATTGTTATGCCAATCAGAATTTATGAGTTTTCTTTCTAAAGATGTTCCAATCTATTCTTCAAAAGACTCAACCCACTAAGGAGCCCTTCAAAGATTTGTTAAGTGCTTTGTGCAAAAGCCAGTTAAAATGAATGCTTATGTTTCTCCACTGTCCCCTGAAATGCTACACTTAGCTGGGTTAGTCCTCTAAAATGCTTCAACCTTCAGATTTCCTATGTGCTTTAGTGAGAGACTTTATAGCTAGTTACAGAGAACAAAATGGCTCATGAACTACCTTGGCTGGTTAATTATCGACTTTAAGCTATAGCACTGACTCTAAATGATAAAAGTGAACCAAAATATGGGTCACATCTGAGAAGAGCCATGGCTGCAGTTGGGTCCTCTTCAAAAAGATTAACAACAAAATTTCACTTAGGAAAAAAAAAAAAACGCCACCAAAAAAATCCTCCAAAATTTTACACTGAAAATTCCCATTCCTCCCTTGATGTAAGCAGACAGCAAAGATAGACAGAGGCTCTTAGAGTATCTTCTTTCTTCCTAGGTGATACTAGCTTAGCATCACCCATCAAAGGGAAAATCCCAGGAAAACATCAGCTTTTCTGCCGTGTTGCTGCCATATGAGTACAATTAATTCATTTATTCAGCAAATATTTATCGAACCCAGGGGCACTTTTAGGTGATAGGAAGTCATCAGTGAACAATGCATACAAATCCCTGCCCCTTATAGAACTTCTGTTCTAGTGGTCAGACAATAATAAGTGTAGTAAGTGTGTAAGGTACGTTGTATGCTAGCTGGCACGTACTGGGTGAAAAAAGAGAGCAAGGCGGCGGGGGTGGGTGTCAGACATGTGGCCGAGGTGGTGGGAGAGGTGGTTAGAGCAGGTGACACTGAGAAGTTGACGTTTGAGCAAAGCTAAAGGTTACCTGACATACGTTTTTAAAACTGGAAGCTTTACTCTTTAAATTTTTGTTCATGTTATCGAATCTTATGTGTTTATTTCCAAACAAGTGGTAAATTCCACACAGTATTTCAATATAATTTATTATATGGTGTCGCATAATTCCTGTACATATATATATATATATATAATATAATTATAAATCCATCTTCTACCTTGTTTCAAACAAAGGTTGACCCAACTATGAAACAAGCTTGAATTGAGCTGAGTGTGGTCACTGCAGATACAAAGCAGCTCTATGTATCTCTCTTTTTAGGAAAAACAAACACTTCTTTTCCCTTTTAATTCAAATATGCTTTGTATGTTCCAGGCATTCTATGAGTTTATTTCCTGTCTGCTATGGTCACTGCAGAGACTAGATGGCCCATGGTTCCTTCTCGCACTGTAAGTCATACTGGCTTTTCAATGCATGTACATTCTCATCTTTGCTTATACTATTGAGAACATGCCTCAGGACATCTGATCCTTTAAGCTAGAAGTTCTAACACTTTAGGGTACATGCGAATCACCTGGTGAGCTTATTATAACACAGCGTTGGGAATCACCTCCAGAGTGTGATACTATTGCAGGTCTGAGTTGGAACCTAAGTTTCCACATGTTTAACAAGCTCCCCGGAGAGGTGGGGAGCCTGGTCTGTAGCTCTATCACACTCTGAGTAGCAAGGTCCTGAGTACTCTCACTTGGTTCAATGGCCACAGGATCTCTGGTCTCACTGGTCACCTTCTAAGTCCACCAAAGGACTCCCCCACTGGTGCCTGGCCTGAGCTTCCTGATGCGTCACCCTGGTCACTTTGCAGGTCTTTTGAGGGATCCCTTCTCCTCGCCAATCCCACCCCAAGCGCATAGGCTAAACGTCCCTTCTGGTCTGATCCTAGGCTATCCTGGCCACTGAGCCTTCCCAGCCAACACTAGCCTCACTCCACACACACCTCCCTCTGGCCTCCCTGGATCCTTCAGCCTTGTGTAGACCCACTCATCAGTGTTTTCACTGCTCTTGAAGAAGTTCTTTATCTTGTCCTCATTGCTTTGGCCCTGAAGGAAGAGATTTGTGGCAAAACAGCTCAAAAAAAGACTGCTCCCTGACCCCAGGAACAACTGACCCATGGCCTTATCTTTCCAACTGCCTTCTCTAAAAAACAAAAGAATCACAACTCCACAACTCTATCCTATAGGCTAGGAGGGCATGGAACAAAACAGAGTATTTGATACGAAATAACTGCAATCCACATTCAAGTGGCTGGTACCCTCGTAAGCCAGGGGAAAGAACACACACACACACACACACACACACACACACACACACACACAAAAGAAAACAAAAACAAAGCCACAATCATATGTGCAGCCCTTCCATTTATTTTAATTCTTTCCTGCTCTACCTAATGCAAGTCCAACCCCAGTAGGTCTGATCTGCAATAATTATAACCTGGGACAAGTTGACAGTATAGCAAACCGATTTCAGGCTCTTGCCTTTTGAAACTTCTCCCCAAGTTTGCACAGATTTCCCGACCAAGGAGTATGTCTATCATTACCTCTTCTTTCTATGAACAGTTTTTCTCCATTACAGCGTTTTCTAAATCTTTCCACCTTGATGCCTTCCCATCTCTTTTCAGCTCACAGCTGGAAATCCCATTTTTGGTCCTTTCTGGCAATTTTTCATTTCTTTCTATTTCTATTGTTATTTAACTGTGAAAAGTATTTCCTCTTGCAGGAAAAATGCCCATATGCTTTGTTGGAGCTGGAGTCCTGCTGTTCATTATTTGCCGAAAGCTGTGTTGTCGTGTTTAATGTGTGCCCTGAGATGTCAGTACCATTTCGTATATATGGAGGCAGAAACCTGTTTGATGTAATTTATGAGACCTCCTGTGGCTGGGGACCAAGTCACCTCATGCGCCTCTCCCTTTGCAGCACATCAGCAATTAAATGAGGCCAGCACATTTTGTTTATATATTATCTCTGGGCTTACAATGAAGGAAAGCAGGAAGGAAAGGCTTATGGGAAATCTTTACAGTAGACTCACTCTTCCTGACACGGTCTTTCTGAGGTGCAACATTCTGGACTTCAAGGCATTACTTTCTGTCTTTGCTCGCATTAGGAAGATTTAGGCTTCTACTTTAATGACTTAGATGTCAAAATTGTAACTTGCAGTCTGTGTGTGTCTTAAATCATTCCAATGAAAGAATAAACCAGAATAAATCTAAATAAACACAATGAGGATAACCGACAATCCATGTCATCTGAGGAGGCTTAGCATAGACACTGGATGCCTGCCCAGTGGAGGAAAGAAAGGACTCTAGCGTCAAAGCCTATGTTCAGAAGGGTTGGGAACCTGGGAGTGTGTGCACTGACAAGGTGCAAAGCTGTCCTGAGGTCAGGTGGTGACCATGGGTGCACTCACACACCTGAGCTTCATTTTGAGTAATACGTGCTCCATTTGGGAAACAATTTCACTGCTTCAGTGCCAGGCGCATTTCAGCCAGACCCTCCCTTCCTTCTTGAGCCAGCTGCGACCATGCCTTCCCTGTGACCAATCATGCAGTCCCTCCTACCCCTGGTGAAGATAATACTTCCATAATGTGGCTCTAGTTTACTCCCAAAGAGACAAAGCATGAGCCCATGGGGGAGAGGGGTTCCAGCAGAATAAGAATTTTATATTTCAAAGACTGTACTGAAGTATGCATCATGGGAAGAAATGGAACTTTATTACTTTCACATTTATTTCATAGTGTAATCTCTTATTTGTACTTATATATGAGGGAAAGGACCTGATAATATGCTTAGGGCTTGTAAAAACCATTATCTGGCCCTGGTTAAAGAGTCCTTCGGTGCAAAATATTCATCTTTCAATCCAATCCTCCGGGATGGGAGTCTCAAAGACAGTAGACTAAATGAATAACAGGCATAAGGGGGTCTTGGGAACTGTGGCCATGCTCAGTTTTAAAGGGACCACTCCTTGGCTCTGGTCAGTTGTTGTCAATGAGAAAGATAAGCCCAATGCTGTAGATCTATTTTGAAGAGAATATGGAAATCTGAATTTTAAAACTGTGAAATTAGTTGGTGTTCCACAATTTTAAAACACCAGGTTGAGGAAAGCTTGTTGTAGGGCTGCCAGGACACCATCTCTGATTCTAGGACTATACCATTTAAACTCTGCAGACCCTGTAGGATCTAGAGGCCTCAGAATATGTAAACTCCAGATTATTACCTTTTTTTTTTCCTGAGAGGTTCAGGTGAGAGTTTGACTTGGTGAAGAGGACTCTCTTCAGCTCCATTCAGCAAATATCTACCATGCTAGGCTCTGTGCTAGGCTTAGAAGATACAAATGCCATCAAAACATGGTCCTTGTCTTCAAGGAGCTCACAGATTGGCAAGGGGGAAAAGGTATGTCAGTCAGTGCATTCTGGAACAAACAGGAACCTTGTCTTTCTGGTGGAGACTCCTTAGGTTGGTAAGTTTGAAGCATTACGTTAGTATCACTATAGTGGATTCTAATGGGTTTATCCTCCAATGTCCTACAAAAGTCTCAGAATCCCCCACAACGCTCTAAAGATCACCTTAAAGTGCCATTACTGCCTTCATTTAGTGTTTTTTAAACAGATAGGGGTACGATAAAGGGTTCAGCCTGAGCCCAAAGAGAGATCTGGCCTTTCCTGAGATGTAGCCTTTAGACCACTGGAACTGGGGTATCTTTGTTGTTCATTGGGAGCCCCTTGCACTGCACCTAAGAGTTTGTGCTAATGAGGAGACTCCTGGTGGGTACCTGACAGTTAATTCTGAAGTAGGTGACTCAGGGTAGAGGAGCCAGACCACGTTTTGGGGACATGGGTGGGTACTGACCAGACAAGAATGACCAGCCACATACTTAGGGGGTTGGGTGTTTGTACCTTGTGACATCAGCCTGACCTCTGGGAAGGAGAGGGGCTGGAGACGGAGCTCAACCACTTCAATGACTCAATCACTCATAGTCACATAATAAGACCCCAATAAAAACTCTGGACACCAATACTTGGGTGAGCATCTCTAGTTGTTATCGATGCTGGGAGGGAGGGATAATTTGTCCCTGAGGATAATGGAAGCTTTGCACATGGAGCCCTTCCACACTTTGTCATTTTCTTTCGGTTGGTCCTAACATGCATCCCTTCAGTATAAAATTGTCATCGTAAGTACAGCACTTTCCTGAGCCCTATGAGTTGTTCTAGTGAATTATCAAATCTGAAGGGGGCCAAGGGACCCCCAAATTTGCAGCTAGTGTCTGAAGTGAGGGAGACTCTTCCCTCCGACTTCACAGTTTTGCAGAATCATTGCAGCCATTGTCAGGAATATGGGGGCCGACTTGGCAGTCTGGGGGGCTGAGACCCTAACATCCAGTTTGGCTAATGGCACATGATTCATTTCTGGGGAACTAATCCAGAATAAAACGGGAAAGACGAAGTCCCTGCCTAGGAGGAATTTTAAATCCTACCCATCAAACTAAATAGGGAGATCTATGAACAGGTTAGAAAATAATCCTGAAGGAAACTAAGTCAGACAAATATCCTGTGGAACCAGGAGGTTAAATGCTCACATATGTGAAGGAACTGGATCCTATTTTTGGTTCTCCCTATACAGAGCAAGATGAGTTACAGAGAGGAGTGAGGCTGCCTCCTGACCAGGTGATGGAGGATCCCCGGTAAACTCAGAATCAGGTGGCAGGTAGAGGGGAACAAGTCTGTGAAAGGGAGCGAAATATAACTGAGATTTGTTCCTTCTGCCTGTGACATAATTTAGTCTCTGGAGAAATAGAAGTCCAAAGTTACCTGAGCCCTATATTTTACCTTAGCACTCTCTTTCCTCCCAAAGCCCCAGGAGGGAAATCCAGACGACCCTCCATGGTAAATGCACATTCACATCTCCTCTGGCAGCTGGGGATTAGCGACATGGTGGTTGACTGATGCCAAATGTATTCCCCCAACATTAGGAAATAAGTCTTTTTCCCCCTGGAGTTCCTTACCCTTGGAGTCTAAGCTCAGCTTCTTAGCATTTTTCATTGTAAGGGATCTCATCAATCATCTGGCCCAACTCTGCTCAAAGGACAGAGGAAACCCCTCCGGGATTCCTATCTAGTTCTTATCAGCTCTGCTTGGATGCTTCTCCTGGGAAAGCGCTCACTGTCTACCGAGGCAATCTACTTCACTTTGGGACAGTTTTCATTATTACAGATCCCTTTTATTTTTTACATTATTTTTTTTCTCCTGAATATTTCTGCCCGTTTGTGGTTCCAGTTTTATTTTCTGGGATTGATCAACAAGAGAGACGACGATGATAAACATCCACTTGACACTGCTATGATCCAGGCACAATACCAAGAGGTTTGCATCTGGTATCTTTAATTCTTAAAGCTCTCTCTCTGTGAGAGCACTCTTGTGCTCTTCATCTTACAGATGAGGAAACTGAGGCTTATAGCTTAAATCTCTTGCATGAGCTGGGATGGGGTGTCATTTACTCAAACCTTCCATGGACCTGACTTAGTCATATTGGGTACCATTTAAGATACATCTTTTACAATGAGTATTTCATGGCTGATATTTTGATACATGTTCATAAATCTAGCTTTGCTGAGTTTTCTGTATATTATTTTATGCCTTGACTTTGGTATCTAATGGAGTGCGTGTGCGTGTGCGGGTTTGATTTCTCCACAGCCCATCCCAAATTCCCAATATTGTGCCAACTGAAGTTCACTTTGTGAACATCTTCTCGTGGTAATCCCTTAATTTGAATCTGACCGAGATTTTGCAGCATTGAGTTTGATTTTACAAACTGTTTATCCCTGTGTTTTCTCTCCCTTGTAGTTTTGATTGCAAACATCCGTAATTCTGCTGGAATTTATGCCTTTATCTTCTGTCATAGTGTGTGTATACCTTGTGTTGCTGTCCAGAATGACCAGGAGTCCAATACAATTAAGTAATAGAAATATCTAAAAAGAATTCAATCCGTTCTGAGAAAGAGTAATGTCCCCTCCTATGTATATGTACATTAATTTATGATGATATATATTTATGTCAGTCATGGAGACACTGACATGTTTTGAGAACTTAACCAGCAAGAACACAAACCTCAAACTTTTTTTTTTTTGAGCCCTCAAAGATTTTCTTTTAAATTCACAGTGAACGATATAGCCCACACTGTGGAAATAAAGAGGTTTCAACTTACAGGCTGCCCAGGCTCATCTCCCCCGAGGATTCTGAAGCCAAATCCAGACTCCATCCTGCGAAGGTGAACATCCAGCTCCTTATAATCTGGACCTGGCATAAAGGAGATCCCATTGAGTAATGAATCCTGTCTCTTCCCCGCTCCCTGAGAATCTGAACACACCAATGATAAATTAATTTTGTGGATGTAAGTAATGAGAGTGCTGTTAGAGTTGGTGGACAGCATAGAGGATAAAAAGATGTGGTAACAAAAATTTCCAAAATTAGATGGTCTCTGGTTTAACAGTGATAAAACAGGGGCATTCCTAGGGTATCACCATAGGCTGAAAGAACATACAAATTTCCTGAATGAAAAAGAAAAGATGCCTCTGTAATTCTTTATTTTCCTGAAAGCATTCAGATTGCTTTCAAGAAGATTGACTGTCACTTTGAGGATGTTTACTCTGACTAGAATGAATGTTTCAGAAGTCTGAGAGAACAGATGACGTCCTGGAACTAGCTGGTAGAGGACTGCCTACAAATTTACAAATATCCCTTTGTAATGAATATGTCTTCGTGCACCTCATTTAGTGTGTGTCAGCGGGGGTGGGGTGAGATACAAATTTATGCCTAATTAAGTTGTCTTGTTTTGAATTGTAAAAATTAGAAAAGATAGGATTTAAAGTTTTCTGTATTGGGAGTTTGAAGTTTTTATTTTTAGACAAACTCCTTTAGGTTTTCCTCAGCTTAGGGGTAGAGATTTGGCAAGTGTAAGTGAACTCTTATCTCCCCAAACACTTTAAAATGTGGAAGTCACTACTGATTTTACTGATTTTACTGATTTTCCTAGGTTATTTGAAATAAACTGGAAAAGAGATACTTTTGTGCAGTAAGCTGAAAGAACAGAATATACCTAAAAATAAGTTGGGAAATTCCTGGATGTCAATTTTTATCAAATCTAGAATAAATCATTGGAAGGTATAAGAAGTCCTTTGGTTTTTTAAAGGAGAATGTGATGTATGATTACCCAATACCCCTGGACCTTTGAATCCTTCTCACAGGGGTAAAGTCTCCATCATGACTGAGTTACGCTTACTTTCATGGTCATTGCTAGGATGCCAATATATGTTAGCAACTTGGGGAAATACTTTTAAATGCCATCCTTTGCTTAAGAAGTATTTGGTGATCCTAGGCCTTCACGGTTTAAAGGAGGGGTTAGAATTTATAGAAGCAACTATTGAGTTAAATTGCTTACACAGGATGGTTTTGGAAATTGGAAAGGGATTTCAGAGAATGATCCGCATGGGACAGGAAGATGTGTCCGAGCCTTTGGATATGTAGTAGTGGTCACAGATGAGAGAGACACTCTGTGAATGATGGCCAGGCAAATCTTTCCTGGGCTCTACAGTAAGTGGGGCTGCCAAAGTGATCCAGTAAGCAAGGTACAATGATACTGGGTTTACCATGGTGCCCTCCAATATGGGCTGTGCATTCCCAGTAATAAACAAAAGGCAATTCATTCATTTCTGAAATGTAGGCATAAGCCGATTTTGTGTTCATGATCTCAAAAACAAAACTGAGTCAATCACACAAGTACATTTGCATCTCTATATATGTTGTGCAGGAATCCATAACCATTCATGCCCTTTCATGAGCGGATGTACATATAACCAAAGACCTTTCCGTTCAACGACTAGTATAAAACTCAGAGAAGACTAATCAATTGGATTTCCACATCCATTAGTCATCCCTTATAAATTGCATTAGCATCCATATTTGAAAGATGAGAACTTAGAAGAATTAGTTGGATGGTAAAAGGAAGATGAAAACTTTGTTCTATAATCAACAAGTCACAATTGGCTTTTGAACTCAATTCTTTCCTGGGGTCTACATCATGTATGAACATCATGTATGAAATCACACATTGGGAGTGTGTGCTCCTTTGGGGCTTTGGGACTCCAGGCAGATGGAATAGCCCTACAAAATCATAGCAAGAATAGGTATTCCTCCCAGGGGAGGCAGAAAGGCAAGGGGAGATGAGAAGATGACAGATAATGTCCAACCACTTACAAATCTCTAGAAGTTGTTTATGATTCTACTGCTCACAGCAATCTCTTCTCTAGGTTACTTTAAGCTTAGAGGACTCTAGGCCGTACATAAAATACATAGAGACCATAAAAAATAAAAGAAAGAATAATATATTTTTGAGATTTAAAATGATAACACTAGAAGTATAACCAGAACTTTCCATCTACTCCTATAAATACTCTCATTTTTGCATCACTGGTAAAGTAAGTGGGACACTGTTCTTCCAAATGGCCTTAGCATCAATCCATATTACACTGGGAACTCTAAAGGGTATTTACTATGCAATCCATCTTATTTGCTAAATAAAATTTTACCCCAAGAAAATGCTGAAATTATGGCAATCCCAGTAACAGATTTTTTGAGATGTGCCGACAAAGAAAGGGGTTGTCTGGTGTTAGAGAATGCTGTAATTCCCAGAGGAATTGGAAAGCATTTCCTTAATGAATGACTCAAGACTCTTGTTTTTAGTAGAAAGAATATAGATTTGAACCTGTTATTTTATTTAACTTTGAAGAACAGATGTGAGTGCAGCATTCATCCTCCTCCCCCTATCTGTTGTATGCAATTTGGTGACATTATGATCTCCTGAATGTGCCCTGACCACTTAGATTTCAAATGTAGAGTGATGTGTGCCAACCATGACATCTTCACCCTCCAATCTTCCAGGCAGAGATGGCTAGCGTCATGGTACATGAACAAATAGAGAGAGGCAAAGAGAGACTTATTAGAGAAGGACGCCAGCAGACATTTTTACAATTTTCTTTGTTAATTTTGAACACAGACTCAGAGGCTTCAGGGCATGGAAACTTTAGAGACATAGTCAACTGGAAAAAAAAGTTTAAATGATAGATTGTGCCTTAAGGCAGTAGTCCTTTTTTATGGGAAAATAAGAGCTTTTAGAAAGATAATTTTTCTGTGGTTTCTTCCTCTGCCCTCCCCCATCCTTTTGAGTCTGGTTTTAAAAAATAACTAAAATTATATGCATGAAGCTGAGAGACATTACTCTTTTCTCCCCCCTGCGTTGTTAGCTCTCTTATAAGATTAAGATGTTTTTGATATCTTCCTTTAGTTGTTCTTTTGGCTTGATAAGACATTTATTTTTATTTTTTAAAATAGTTTATTTACATGTTTGAGAGAGCAGGAGCAGGGGGGAGGTGGGAGGGGCAGAGGGACAGGGAGATTCCCCGCTGAGCTGGAAGCCTGACCTTGGGGCTCAATCTTAGGACCCCGAGATCATGACCTGAACTGAAGTCAGACAGTTGACTGAGCCACCCAGGAGCCTTGGCCTGATGACACATTTAAAATGATAGTAACCTGCTTTGTCTTTTCCCGTTAATGCACGAACATAAAGCAAAGGAATCCAAGGGCCAAGTCTTCACCCCACTGTGAGAGAACGTAACAATTCCCACCCCCCCCACCCCATGGTTTGCTAACTATGCACCTGGATGGTTGTTTGATGAAGGAGTGTGGTAAACACCTAGTGGGGCCCAAGTCACTTTGAATGTCACTCAACTGTGCCCCCATCAACATTTTTTTTTTGTTTCATATTCTGCTTTCTTGTTTATTTTTTTTCCATGCTCTTTGTTTCCTTTCTTTGCCTCAGCTCTTTTTGGAGAACCGTCAGGGATACGCTCATTGGCGTCCAGGCATTGCTTGGACCCAGGAGAGGCAGGACGTTTTGGATTTGTGTGTTCAATGGCCATTCCTGACCACTGGCGCTTCTTCCTTAGAAGCTGGGTCCCGGGATCCTCAGGCATTATGAAATAAATCATCTGAAGACCTCTGTCTCGGATGGGACCTGCCATGACCACTGTGGCAAACTACCAGAGTGGAATTTGTAAGTCCTGATTTATCCTGGGCTCCCACTAATACTGAAAAGACTAGTAATACTAAAAGCAGCAAATGGTGGCCACGTCCAGGTATAAGGTCAACCACCCTCATAAAAGAGAAAAGCAGAATTTCAAAAGCTGCTTCTTATTTTGCACTAAGGCTCTAGAAGCTTCACATACTGTATATATCCTTGGTATAGATTTGGAAAGACATGACTTTGTGCACAGTTTTTGAGAAAAGGAAGGGTAACTGAACACAACTGATTAATTTTATGAATGGATTCAGGCTTCAAAAATGCAAAGAATGGCATTTTTATGGATTAATTTGGAACAGGGTATGCCGCAAACATGTCAATTAAATTTTGGTACTTGAATCCCCTTTCATGTTTTAATTAAAATGTAAGTACCATGGGCTTATTATCAGTTTGGCACAGAGAATGAATTCATTCAATTTTTCCTGCTGGAAAGAGCATTAGTTATTTGGCTTTTCCTTGTAAAGAGATCTAGGAAAGAGACTGAGGACGGAATCAGAAATCAAAAGTAGTTATTAAATATGTCCCTGGCTTCTGAACTTTCAATGCACTCCAGATACAGAATGAGTTAAATAGGAATGAGAAAGTTCCTATCCCTTGACTCTCATATTACCATATAGGTAGCTAATACATTTTTTGCTTTAAAACAACCCTTTCTCTTTACTTTTTCCCCTCATACCTTTGGTAATACGAATGTCGCCAGACACATTTCAGTTCTAGCAGAACCAACTCCCACTCTGTGGTTTTCTCCCTCAGCCTTCAAATAAATGTAGATTTCCCCATACCAAGTACCCCCTCGTGCTCCCCTTTCTGCCTTGGATGAGTAGTCTCTAGTGGGCCTTCGCTTCCTGCTTCCTCATCCTCAATTTCTCATCTGTCACTGACTCTGGCCAGTCTGGCTTTTGCTGCATGGGCATTTCTGAAAGTGCTCCCTTTATGATCATCCTAATGACCACGTCAAATGGTCATTTTCTCTTTCCACATTCTGAGTGATTTCTGAGCCTCATTTGGCACTGTTGACGTACCCTTTGTGACTCCTGATTTCATTTGTTTCTAAATAAGGAAAGTTCTCCTGGAAGTGATTCCTACTCTTGGTTTCTGTGATATTCCACACCCTTGCTCTATGGGCTTTGGGTAAATTTGTCCATTCAGAAGGCTACGGATGCATTGTTTCTCAGTATCATTCTTCCTTAATGATGGTATAATTATCTTTATCATCTATAATATTTCATTATGCACAGCCTATAGTAGTTGCTAAATAAATATTTCTTGAATTTCCTTGCTTTAAGATATTCACCAATCTAGTGCACCAGATAAACTACAGCACTATTCTACTGGGAGTTATCACTACTTTTCATAATTACATTCTTTAGGTCTTCCTACTAACAATTTTGCCTCTGTACCCAAGTGCCATAGGTAGCTGACATTAATAAATACCTTATAATTATGATAAGTGTATCTGAATCAAAAATCAAGACACATAATTTGATAAAGGACATTTTGTAAATGTGAGAAGTAGTATGGGAGATCCATTTACTTTGGATGTACTCACAATTTTCCAGAGTACTTTGTTATCTTGTGTGGACATTAAATACCATAATTGGATTGGTGCTTTTCCTGAAAATCTGGATTACATAGTGCTATGATATATGCAAACCATTATTGTAACTTTTGTCTTTTAACTAATGCATATCTTTTGAAATTCAAAAGTATTGTTCATATATATCAAAGTAATCTATGCTATTAGACAGTTCTTCTCTTTTTTTGTTTTTAAATAAAGTACACTCAGAAGCTGAGATTTCCAAGAAATGTGCTTGCTGTGGCCAATAAACAGAGATTTAGAATCTCAAATTAAATCCTACTTTCATTTTGCAACTGTAATTACTAGGTCTCATTTTCCTTCTGGGCTTAAGATATTCTTTTAAAATTACAAGGATTTTACAGTCAATACATAGGAATAATCATAGTTTAAAAATTTTCAGACCAAGCTAAACAAATACTTTATACATTATTTGAGGACAAAATGCTAAGCAATATCTTCCATATTTTCTACATATCCAAAAAAATGACATGGAAACTTATAGAATGAAATGATCTCAAGCACATATATTCTCCAAGGGGTGTTAGAACATGCTGAGATGGATAATGAGCTGTCATCATGGAAACACTCTAGAGATGTGTGCCATGAGCCCACAGACCTGAAATAGTACTATTATTATGAAACACTCTTTTCTGCAATTGTTTCAGTGTTCTGGCTTTCCGTCCAGTGGTCTAAGCAGCTATTCAAAGCGCTTTCTAAAAGTAAAAAAAAACCTGAATCTTCCTTTTCCTCCTTCACTTCTGTAATAACGTTAAACACTTTAGTCTAAACTAAAATTGGTAAGTATTTTCAGAACTGTTAGGTCAAAACAATGTTTTTCCTTTTACTTAAGTTAACTGATTACTGAAAGCTTTTGAACTATGACATTCTATCTAACTTAAAAGGCCATTGAAGTGTTGCATTTTTTAAGTAGCATGGCTGAAAACAATTAAATTGACATAGGTATTTAGTTGATGTGAAAATAATTTTATCCCACAGTAGCAAAATTTCCAGTAAGTTCTTTGGAAACATCTAAATTGGAAATCTCTTGAGATATTCTAGCCAATTTCTATTTATCTAGTCCAGCATGGTCCAATATAAATAAAATGTAAGCTACGTAAGTAATTTAAAATTTTCCAGTAGCCCATTTTAAAAAGCAAAAAGAAATACGTACAATCAACTTTAATAATGCATTTTAAGCTGGTATATCCAAAATATTATTTAAGCATTCATCAATATAAAAAATTAGTGAGATATTATACATTTCTATTTCTTTTTTGTATCAAATCTTGGAAATCCAGTATGGATTTTACATGTATCTTAAGCATATCCAAGTTCAGAGTAGGCACATTTCAAGTGCCTACTAGTTTACATGTGGCCAGAAGCTGCTGTATCAGGCAATAAGGATTTAGTCAGTCTGATGGTTTTCACTGGCACTTTGTTTTTAGTCTAGTCTTTCACTAAAGCGTTTTATGAAAGTAGTTAGTGAATATGACTCTTGTCCTTTGTCTTTTGTCTGTTTCCTTGGGAGCCACTTAGACCCATCTTGATGGGACTTGCTCTCTACCTTACATATGTATGCATGTGGGTGAATAAAATTAGCACAGTGACTATATACTAATAAACTGATACTACTCAGAAGAATGATTTGTTACACAGAATGGAAGACGTTTCATTCACAGGACTGTGGGTACTGAAGAATACTTGCCAGAGGAATCCATTCGAAAACTGGTCCTTGGTGGCACTTGTTCTGGATAGGAAAATGGGGAATTAAAATTGAAATTCATTTATGGCATTTTAAAATTCATCTTTACTTTTTTTTTGTTGCTATTAGAACTCACCCCCAACCTTTGGTGCTCCAATTTAATGATTTTGTTTCTCTAAAATCCATGGAAGTTAGTGGACAAGACATACCCTGTTTCATGTATATGAATATGTCTGTGAATGTATTTCTTTTATATGGACGCAAAATAGAAAGTTCTGAAATTTTTTAGATCAGACTAAGAAAAATAAAAGATCCTCCTTTTCAAACATTTGTTTTGATTCTCATTGTAAAAATTCTTATTGAGAAATAAAGTCAGTCCAGACCCCGAGCTATACACAAAATAATTACAGGCCTTTTCAAATCAGTTTAAGATATTGTGTCATCAAATATTGAGATGAAAAGTAGAAAATTCAATCAATGAGTGTCTTGACTTGTGTCCATTAGTCCAAATATCTTGATACTTATCACTATTTGGCTAGTTGAAGTGATACATAAGTAGTTGGGTTAAATTGGTTTATGTTAGCAATATAGATCCTTCATGAGAATTTTGATATAATTAATCTCTGCTACATATAACATAAAAATTTATGGACATGAGCATAAAATACTATTTATATACTGTAATATATATGAAGCACTATAAAAATGTGTATTTTATTTTTACATTAATAAGAATTAAAATCAGGTCAGATTCTGTTTGCTTTCTTATTGAGCTTTGTTTCATATAAAGAGTTCTCTACTCTTCAACAATGAAAATGAAATAGAAGCTTTTTGAGGGTGATGATGAGGCAGTGTCACCAACCTTCTGGGTTTGACAGGTGTTCCTGACCACACTCTGCACAGCACCCTGCACCCTCACTCACTGAGGGCAGAATGATCATCCCTGTCAGGTAATTTGTGTTTTTGCAGTAAAGCAAATTAGTTTTCCAGAACTGTTATTTCTTTAAAATCTACCATGTATAGTGTGACTGCTTAGGATTATAAACTGAGAAATATCCTTTCATCAGAAAGATAGAGCTGCATCAGGGATAGAAGGCTGCTACCTTCTAAATACTTCCATTAGTTGTAAAACTGACATTTTATATTATCATAATCTTACTAGGACCTACGTGCCATCCAGCAATTACATTCAGTTTACTGCAGCCCTGATGGTCTCATATTTATTCATGAAAGTACTTTGGTTTGCATTGTCAACTTGTGCTACCAACAAAATGCTTTGACATACTAAATAACTTTCAGTCAAGAACTGATTTTAGAGTTTACTTCTCACATCCTCCCCGGTCTCCCCACCACCCCACCAACCTCTGTCTGATTCCAGCAACATTATGTTTTGAACTATTGAATGAAATAAATTTATAAGCTATAAGATTGGACCTAATTTCTAAAATACGTGGAAAAATATGCTCCCAACCTTACTATTATTTCACTATCTTTATTACTTAGCTCATGTCATGGTAACTTTCTTTATTAAAAAAGACCTGTTAGAAATACAAATATTACCATAATTGTTTAAAAAGCTACCCCCAAAATTCTATTTTTGAAATTAGATTTCCAAATTAAAAATGCACATATTAAAAATGGCAAACAGCTTAACTGGAATTACCAATCTCCTTTATCAATATATTATAGCTGCAAATAATTATAGCTGCATAATTATTTGCAGCTACACTAGAACTCCAGCTGAAAGGCTTTTTTTTTTTCACAGATTAAACCATAATATAAATGATACTAAGACCAGCAATAATGGTTTTCCCATGAGAAAAAGGTACAGGAAATTAACCTTCATAGTATCATCGAGGACATTTTAAATGATAACGTTATTAAATTTTTTTCTAGCCTTTTATGATTCTAATGCTAAAGTCATTGCTAAAAGTGTCTTAACATTTACGTATCATCTTATTTTAATATTCCACTGAAATAAGATAGTGCACTGGAGAACATTTGTTACGAACATTAAAGCCATTGGACAACAACAATGTCCAAGCAAATGAGGCCAGGGCTTGGTGTAGAAGCATTCAGATGTGCGGTGTTCTCTAAGAAGGCGAGGTGGCCTTTTGTGATCATTTAATAGCTGCCTACAGCTACGGCATCCATGATGCATCAGAACCTTTCTTAAACTTATTGACATTTCCAGCTTGACCCTATCAGATGTTTAATCACTTTGGCAAGGGAGACTGGAACCTGAAAGGCTTAAGCTGAAGCACTTGCCACATGCTCCCAAGCTCTAGATACTGTGTATCTCCCTTGTGTGATGTGGCTCAACCACCAGTTTCCATTTAGAGTCTCAAGTGCTGTGCTGAGTGGATCACATTTTTATACTATCCCATCTTTCCAAGTAGCTCTAGTGTTAGGATGAGAAACAGTGCCAGCTACAGCCCTTGCTCACTGGTAACATAGAAAAAGCTGTAGAAAACCTGTTACTTTAGAAATACAACCACCTTTTTGTGATTAGCCATGTTCTATGTGAATTATAATACCTAACAATGAAAGAATTTCACTATGAGCAATGAACAACAGAACCACAGGATAAAAGCCATAGATGTGGAAAATGCAGATATCTTTTTTTGATTGGTTATGAAGTATAATTTCCTGTCAAGTATAGTACTAAAAGCCTGTCAAGTATAGTTCGAAAGATCTTCCATTATGCTCTAACTGGGCTGTGGTTACTTCTGATTGCTATTTCTGTTGTCATACTCATTGCTTATTATGGGTTAATTCTTCCTAATTTCTGGAAAGAAAAATTGATCATGTGAGCTTTTGGAAGAAATTCCAGAGGAATTTGTGTTCTAAAGAGATTCCACCATAAGGCACATTACACCATACGGATCCCTGACACTTTTATGACCCTACATTTGAGTGATGTCTTACTGCAAAGGAGCACAGACATGTTGTACCTCATAAATTGTTTATTTATAATAAGCAAGGTTCAATGCGAAGAGAAAAAAGTTTGGACAACTTCAGTCATAATTCAACTTGGGTTCACACCAAGGGATAAGATCCTGAGGGAAGGGTTTCAGAGAACAGGGATTTTTCTTCTCTGTCTCCTCTTGTTTTCATCTGCTTGTTGCTCTGGCTTCTGGGGCTGCAGTGGGGAGTGTGCTCAAGAAATGGCCTCATGAGACAAACCTTTCCACTAAGTCTGACTTAAAGGAAAGTGAAGCAACAGGACGGAGCCCTCATTCCTAGATCACCAAGTTCTTTAGCATGATCAGAACTTTATTTTGTAATATCCCAAAGGGATTCCATTTTCTTTGGGAAGTATTTTTATTGCCTTGCTCGGCATCCAAAGGACCAGTCATGACAGTCACTGTTCTGCAATTATGTAAGGATAATCTTTCCTAGGGACAGGAAGACAAACAAAATTACCTCCCTTTTTGGGCCCGTGATTATTGCAATGTTGAATCTGATTTACTATCTGTGAGAAGAATGAGAACTCCACGGCATAATACTTAAATGAGTGAAGCCTTGCTGCCTATTTTCTGTACTTAGCTTGTCATGCTCTAGATTTGTACATATGTACCCTTTCCTGAGTACAGATGGAGTTTGCTGGGGGTCTGGCTAATAGACAAGCCACCATATATGTCTTTACCTCAAATTAGGAATAAAATATGTATGGGCAAAAATTCAGTCAGCCAAATAAGTGAACTTGAAGGAAATTATTTATCCGAGTAGGTACAAAATTTTTTTATTCATGATCTATACATTTAGATAATATGCTTTTATTGGACAGTAATATGTTATTTCTCTAATAGATTATATAGTAAAGGGAAACCATATAATTCGTCATTCAAATGAGGACAAACTGGAGAGTGAAAGGGAAGCTATTAAAAATTCTGCTAGGATGACACAGAGCAGGACTGTCCCAGGCAAACAGGCATGTGCAGTTCCCCCATGCAGTCTCATGGGGACGTAGATTGTTACCAAACTGTTTCTTCTCATATCAAAAATATGTGACACCATCACATGTCGGAAAAGAATGGCAGGAGAAGATGTGGGTGTGGGCACTGAGGGCCTTTAGAAGTAGTTTCTCTTTCAAGGTTAGGAATGGTAAACAATAGTTTATTTTTCAAGATTAGCATACAAAATGAAAAAATGCAAGATCTTCCTCTTGTGATTGCAAAGAAAATTAGTCTTCCTTTCATGAGAGTTCTGAGAAAAGGACAGGGAAGGGAGAAGTAAAAAATAGCATGGCTTATCCCACTGTGCAAAGGTATGTATTTTCCTTGCTTTCAACTTAAACAAAATGCAAGTAATGGGGACAGCAAGAAGTTAATAATCAACAGAGGCTATTATTGCACAATGAGGAAAGTGACCTTTATTGCAAAGTCTTGAATAGAGATGGGGATGGGGAGATTTTTGCTTTTTCCTGGGAGCTGCTGGTCATGCCAGAAGGTCAATGCATAAATAACTGACATGAAAACCCAAAAGCTCATTGGTCAAAACCTCTTTTGGGATTTTTTTTTGGGGGGTGGGGTATTTTTCTTTTCTATATATACAAGTTTTAAGCTTATGTGGAAATAAGTTAGGAAAAAAAAATTCTGCACAGCATTTTCCAATAAGGCCTAAGGAGATTTTTGAGAATCAGAAGGTATTTAACAACAAGACGTTCTCCTAATTAAACATCAATTTTGCCCTTGGAATGAGAAACTGTTGGCCTAATTGTCTAATTACCCTTGAGCTGTTGTCTATATTTACTGCACAATTTCGCAGGTTGAAATGTGATGTTATCTGCTGGGTTGTGTCATGCAGTCTCATTCAAGAATCGTCTTCCTAGGCTTTTGTGTCCTCAGCTTCAGTAGAAGTTCTTGCAAGTGGCATTTATTTCTCATGATTTTTTTTTCTCGTGGAGTGCCTAGCAGAGTTCTAGAAGACAGGTGTTGAATGTTTCGAACATTCTTGTTGAGTGATGTGGAGTCTGGAGGTACTACCTCTAGGCATTCCACCTGCGGCTGTGAAACTGGAAGCGTTGCCCTGCCTGCTGGAAGAGTCTTTGTTGTCTCTTCTTTGGTTCCATCTCATCGTAAGATCTCACGAAGACAGGAGGCATTTCTCTCATAAGCATGCACCCGTCATGTTCCGTTTCATGTGGCTCTAGTAGCCTATGGTTGTCTTTGTTTGTTTAAAATCACTACATTTTTTTTTCAGGAATACATCTTTATTAAGATATCCTGTGCATGCACATTAAAATGTCAGCATAATCTAATTATGAGCCAAATGAGGCACAGCAGCATTTACATCATTTGATAAATTTCCATCATTTGCAGGGGACTGGTGACTTGAATCCAAATACTTCTTGACAGCCTTGATATAACAAACATTATGTAGCTCTGTTCACCAGGAGCTGGTGGGTGGAGGTACATCCTTTCTTTTTTGGTTACTGCAACCCAGTTCGGAATGTGAATGCAAAATATCTCTTTAGCCATAGACCCAGTTGTAAGGGGAGATACCATGAGGTTGCTATAGGCCACGGAGAATGTCAAAAGGCTTGGTTTAGACAGCTTCTGGTTGGGATTCCCTCCCATACTTTCCCTAGTCCCCACAGATATTTCTCCTAGGAAAAAGTTTTCGGGGATACAAGGATAAACAGAGTGAAACCTAAATGTTATGCATGCGAGTCAAAGGAATAAGGTGTGGTTTGCATCAAAATTTTGAATATAGTTCCTTTGTATGGATGCAAACATTTCATGATCATTAAAACAAAAAAGATAACTATTTGAAGATAATGAGAAATACACTGAGCTTTCCCTCAATTTATTTAAAAAATATTTTCTGGCATTCCAAAAACGTGAGAGAATGAAACTTTTTTCATAATTGAAAACAAGGAATGTAGAGAGGGCAACGGGCTGCGTTGTTCTTTCTAGACACTTGCATGTCCACAAGCAGAGTGAGCCGATCACCTATCCAGAGACCTGAGAAAGTAGCACTGCATTTGTTTGGTTTCCTTAATCTTCAGCATAGAGCTTTGCTTACCCTGACATGATTTCCCTGTTTCTTTCACACTCCATTTAGTGTTATGAAATAGCATGATACAAAAGCAAAGGATGGGAAAGAAAATGAGCTTGCCCTCTTTTGGCTTCCTAAGATTTGTGACCCTGAAAACATTGCTGTGACCTCAGAAACATTAGAGAGCTGACAAAAACATAGAGGGGGGACACCATTAGAGCAGAGGCAGCAGTGGGATCAGTGGGGGCACTGATGGGCGGAGGTGGGCTGGGGTGGGAGTCAGGCTGTTGGTTGTTGACGTGGCTGCGGAAGCAGAGGGGATAAAGAGCTCCCAGGGGAGGACTGGAAAAGAAAGATATGGGAGGTTAAAGTGGATTGGTTTGCTTGGATTGTTCCAGGTAAGCAGCGGCAAGGCAATGAACAGAGACAGCATTGCAGGGGCTGGATAAAGAAATCAGAATTCTTTTAGGGTTGAAAAGAAGGTCATGTGCAATCCCTGCTCAGAAACTGAGGGCATCACAGTATCAGGCGCCATGAAGGGAAAAGGGAATAGATGCCAACATTGCCTTTGTCCTGAAACTACAAAAGAACGGGAGCAAATGATTAACGGAGGGACAGAAATAGGAGGAAGCATCATCCTGAAGCTCCCTAAAGGTAACCAAAAATTTAAACAAGCCAAGGATGTGACAATATTTTAATCTGCAATGCATTCTATCCTCCAAGTTAGAACTTCTAGTGCATCTTGATATCTACACCTGTTTACACTTTTTCTTATTTGCTCAGTTAAATTTGTAAGAGCAAGGCGTATTACTCATCTTTGGTATCTCTCCACAGAACTGAGAGTAAAGTGGGTATTCAATACATGCTTGGATATGGAAGCAGAAAAGCCATTAAGAACTGTGTTCAAATCTCTTCAATTTTTTTTTGTTTGCTGAGCATTAATATCCTGAATTTACACCCTATGTTATACAGCTAAACACACTACTTTGTTCTTACTCTCTCACAGCAAAGGCATTCTGACTACACAATCCTTTAAGGACATTTCAGCTGTTCACCCAGTAGCCCTGTCATAGCTGATTATTTAAAATAAAGAGGTGTGTGGGGGGGACGGGGTTCATTTTGACAAAAAAGGATTTCTCAGTGCGAGCCCTGCTGTCCTAACTATTTTATCAATGAAAATTGCTTTTACAGAGAGTTGTAGAGGCTGGGGAAAAGGCATTATGTCTCCTCTTTCCCTTGCCAGTTGGGTGCATAATTCTCAGCCCCTGAGTTCATAAAGAATAAACAGATTTCAGATCCTCTGTGGTCACACACAATTTAAAACCTGCTATTTATGTTTCAGATGTTAAAGCTGGAGAGAAGACACTGGCGGAACACAGAGACAAAAGGAGTCAGCAGACTGTAAAAGGCAACACAGGGGACCAAACACTTCTCACTAGGCTAGGTTTCTTGATCCATTTACTTAGTTTATACTGCACATTTCTCTCATAGATTATACATTCATGCCATTCAGATTCCCGGCCTCTAACATTTGGAAGAGATGACCTGTCAGATGGTGGAAAGAGGCACAAGGAACGTACATGCAATATTAAAAGCCTTTGTTTTCTAATATTTATAAAGTGCAATGAAATAATTTTAGAGGACCTTCAAACAGGACGACAAGTGCATACACGATATTTTGTTTTATGACTGAATGGGCCACAGCATTAAAGGGGCCCCACTCTGTTAAATAAGAAGCAGAAGTTTGGGGTAGAGATGATTGGCAGCTGGCTCTGTGCTGTTTTCAGAACCATTACTTTCATGGATTGTGAGTTGGAAGGACATGGCTAACATTGACTCATGGCCCTAAATCTTCAATGATTGCATTCAAGGCCCTAAGAAAAAAATCTAAGCTGCAGACTCAAGATCAGATTACACATAAATATCCCAACCATTTATCTTATTATTTGGTGACTTGAACAAAACTATCTTCTTCCGCAACCCCCCACCCCCGTCCTCCCCACCAAATACATTCCTGATTTTCCTCAGGGGTTTAGGCGGAAAACCATAGGAAATAAAATATAAAACCAAAGGATATGAACTTATTTTTTTAAAGAAAAGTTTAGACCAGCTGGCTCTACTTTTGAGATACTTTCTGAACCTCAGAATATCAACTCATGCCCGATCATCTCAGCTTCAATATATCCCTTGGCAGGGCTTCAGCCATTACTAATGTACCCTTGTTTTATGTGGCTTTCACTTACGCCTACTTTCATAAATCGCTCTAGATTTCTCGTAGAGCTCGTAGGGGTCAGGCTTCCTTGGGTCAAAGGCCTCTGTTGAGTCAGGAAAAGAAGTTCTGTGGAGGGTGGGTGGGAAGGGCAGGTTCTGCGGGATGGCCGGAGCAGATAGACTCGTTTGAGGACTGCCTTGGTTCTCCCAGCGGTCCATTATCTGGAAAGCAAAAGAGAACAGAAGATGGCTGATGGTGAATTCCTCTTTGTCACACACCATAACCCTCACCTTTAAATTAGACTCTCTTGCCCCGTGGACTTTCCTTAGACTCTCTTGCCCTTTGGACTTTCCTTAGTTAGACTCTCTTGCGCTGTGGACTTTTCTTCCATGAAACGTTTGCAACTTTGGAATAAGTGTGAGAAAAGACTCTGTCTCTGGTTAAAGTACTGAAGACTGTACTCAATACTAGTGGTTGCTTGACTTCGGAATGCAAACTGACATAACCTGGTCACCTGGTGCTGGTCATCTCCAGCAACTCAATCTCTCCCAGTGTTTTGTCCTCCTCCACAATAAAGATGACATGTGTCTCAAGATACCTTTGTATGTAAGTGTGGAAAAATGTGTGGTACTGGCCCTGAAACATTACGCCAGTTTTACTAAAACAAAAGAGAATAAAGAAGTCTACGTGTATTCTCTTGACATCTATGCAGATCCCAATAATCTCCTATACCTGAACATTTGGGGTCACTTTCTTTATAGTTTTAAGTAATAATGCGACCACATGGGATTTATGAATTGTTCAAAGTCTTCTGTGAAGCCTCATTTACTTCTGATCTGGCAGTTTCTTTCCCAAAATGCTACTGCTGATGTTGCTACCACTACAGTTTATTAAAGATCTCTAGAACACTTCCCAGTTTACCATGTTTTCTCACACACGTTTATCTTCTTGGATCTGCACCATGGCTCCATGAAGTAGATAAGGCAGGACTTGTGTCCTTTTATCAAATAGAAAGCCAGGTTAACTGAGAACACCTGTTTGTACCACCAACTTCACTTTCATTCACTAGTCAACTGATTCAAACTCAACTTATTCTTTTCTGCTTTGGATAAACCTACTTTGTGTAAAACTTAGACTAGGTTATCCTTATGTCTAAAATTCTGCATTGGGTCAGCATGGTCTTCAGCTTAAGGGTTAATCTCCCTACTGGGGCATTAGTAGCTCCTCATGACCCAATTTCTGTTCACTGTTCTCATACTCACTCATAGTCTCTCCTCTCATTCCCCAGGACCCATCAGATTCTCTCCTGCCTCTGATCTTTTGTGTACCTTCTTAATTTCTCCTTCTACTTAAAAAGTTTACCCATTTCTCCACTTTTTCCACCTCCCTTCCTCCCTTTACCTGGGGGCTACTAGACTCAGATAAGATGTATTTTCTAAAAGGCCTCTGCTGGCCATTTTTTTTTTAAGATTTTATTTATTTATTTATTTATTTATTTATTTATTTATTCATTCATTCATTCATTCATTCATTCATTCATTCATGAGAGACACAGAGAGAGAGAGAGGCAGAGACACAGGCAGAGGGAGAAGCAGGCTCCCTGCCGGGAGCCCAACGTGGGACTTGATCCCGGGTCTCCAGGATCACGCCCTGGGCCAAAGGCAGGCTCTAAACTGCTAAACCACCCAGGGTTCCCTCTGCTGCCTATTCTTAAACTGGTCATACATCCCTCCCAGATGCCTCGCAGCACCTCTATCTACCCCTCACACCCAACGCTAATGATGCTTAACTATTATGGCAAGACTACCTATGTCTCCTCAAATAGAGCATGGTGGGGACAGATCCTCTGGGGACACAGTCTTTCTCATTGTTGTATTACTGACACATAATAAGCTCAGAAAATGTTAATTTAGTGAATGAATGAAATCATCAATAAAATATGGTCAGCTGTTCTTTTTTCCCCCTAATCTGGCTGACTTATAACTGTTCTTTCTTTTAAACATACAAACATACAAACAAATTAGCTTTGATATACACTGCTTTGAGGTTGGCAGGATTACGACTCTTTGTCCCTTATTGCACCGTTCTGCTCTTGTTTCCATGCTGGCCATATTGGTTAGGGCTCCTACACCAGCTCTGCTTTGTCACTTATAAATATTTTAAGGTTGGAGGGAATGTGATGTGCCAGGTACCTACCATGCATGTCACTCTGTAAAACAAAGTTCCCTGTGACTTACTCACCTAGCTGAAGCTGTGGCAGATATCAAATGAGCCAACAAACTATGGAAGAAATGAGTCACTGACCCATCTCTCAATAAGACTGATACCATGGTCTGAATGATTGGGTCCCCGCCCAAATTTATATATTAAAATTCTAATACCTAAGGTGATGGAACTAGGAGGTGGGACCTTTGGGAGGCTATTGGGTCATGAGGGTGGAGCCCTCATGAATGGGATGAGTGCCTTTATAAAAGAGATTCAGAGTCTAGAAGACCCTTCTGCCAGGTGAGGTTGCAGAGAAAAGATGGCCATCTAGGAAGTGGGAAATCACCAGACACTGAATCTGCCAGGGCCTCGATCTTGAACTTCCAGCCTCCAGAACTATGAGGAAAACTTGCTGTTGTTTACAAGCCACCCCATCTATGGTACAGCAGTGTGAAGGGGCTAAGACAATTGGCTTCATTTATCTTGTTTTCTATATGGGACACTGACCAAGATTTCATTTGAACAAAGTTTCTAAACCTAAAGAGGATGGAAAATCCTAGTTGAGCTCAATTCCCTAATATTGAACATAACCTCAAGAGTGTGAAGAGGTCCAGCAGTGGTCAGCAGCAGATCCTGGATGCACCCAATTTGTAACTCTAACGGGAGTGCTTTTTATACTAATACATTGAGTGGAATAACTGGCAAATTTGTTTAGAATTTTTGCTAATATTCTGCTCAGTGGACTTTTTGCTCCCATTTAATAAAAATCCTTAAATACACACTTCATAATTCATTTGATAGCAAAATTCATCTAGGAAGCCATTCTAGGTTCTTTGGTCATCCACTCTGTGTCTCTGCTATGATGAGCAGACCCACATTTGTGGCTAAAGTCATATTGTTTTTTAATTTTTCACTTAAAGCGACTGGCTTTAGGCACCATGTGGATGCATTTTGGCTGTGACTTTCTCCCTTCTGTTTCCGAACATAAGGTACTAAATTCTAAACAGTAAATAATTTAGATATGGGGACGGAATAGCTGTAGAATAGCCACACAGGTCCTGCTATGTGTTGTTCATGAGCAGTCATTGGAGCAAACATGCTTCTGGTGAAATATTAGTATTTCTAAACAACATTCTTAAAACTACAGAACAAATAATGCTTTGGGCACTCTTGGGAAGGCTACTGGGGCCGAGTGACAAATTCTACAATTTCTGTAGCACAGAAACGAGGGAATTAGTCAAGAGTCCGGTTTATGCTTAGTAAAGCATTCACAACATCTTGCTGTGACATTCATCAACCCTTGAGTCACTCTGTCAGGGTTTCTTAAAAGACTGTAGAGCAGAAAAATCACTGTGCCCATGAAATTACTGAAGAAGCAGACTTGTAGTCCTAGAGCTACCCTCCTCCCCCGACTGAGTTATTTGTTGGCTTTGGCCCAAAAGCCCATGAAGCAAACCACTTGCCCTGGGATCAGAGGTCACCCTCTGTTCACTGGGGCTGGTGTGCTGATCTAATAGCCTCCTTTCAGGGTGCGCTCTGTTGACTTCTTACTTTCTTAGAAAACTGGTCTCTGGACTTCTGCTTTCCAGCTGGGACACTCTGCTCATTTGTTCCTCTCAAGCTTCTTGAACACCCTAGATTCTGATCCTGTCCTGTTGCTCAGGCCCTTGGCCTCACTTGTTCCACCCAGTGGCTCTGGCAAGACATTTACTTCTCCTGGCTCCTGAATGGGCCTTGTACAGTCCCAACTATGTCCATGCCTAGGCAGCTCACTAGTGTAAGGAAAAACAAACATGTAGTTGTTTTCAATAACTGGGAGAAACCTGTGTCTCTGCTGGTCTCGGTGAATGAATGAATGCCTGACTGTACGAAGGTATAATCACTGAATTATCATCAGACAGAGTGGACATATAATCCACAACAGGGCCTTGCATGGTAAGAGAGGAAAACCCAGTCATGATGTGGTTAATTTTTGACTCCCCATCCTGATCTAGGGGTCACACTGAGAGTGGACGACTTGTGAATAAGGCGGCGCCCCACCTCCCAGGAAGTGCTCCATTTAGAATCTGTTTGCTTTCTATAGAAGGTGGCTGGGATAGACTAAATGCACCCCCTCATTATTTTAGGGCAGGGCTGGGATATGAAGGCGTTTGGCTTGATTCTATACTTGAAGAATGAACTTGGATCCCTTCCAGATAGAGAGCATGAGAACTCACTACAATTAGAATACTACTTGTCACAAAGGAAATGACGATCTCAACAAGGATTAGCTTAAGATGTAGATCAGTAGGGACAGAAGAGGGTCAGAAAGTGACAGAGGACCAGGAGAAGGAGAGATCTCACTCAGGATAACGTTTCCTTATCCTGACTACAGATGTCCTCAATCCTTCTCAGAGGAGAGAGTCTATAAATCCATATACTGTGGACATATATTTATATATTTGTTTAAATGAATACTTTAGCAACTATGTTCACTTTATAGAGCCATTAATTTATTTGGGTTTCATGCATGGAGGGTCTGCTTTCTGGGATGACAGTACTTTATATTTCTCTTTTATTCTCCTAGAGGTTTTATCTATTGATTTGAAAGAGAGCAAGAGAGCTGGAGCAGAGGGGAGTAGCAGAGGAAGAATCAAACTCCCCACTGAGTGGAGAGGCTGCTGTGAGGCTTGGTCCCAGGACTCCAGGATGATGACCTGAGCTGAAGGCAGATGCCCAACTGACTGAACCACCCAGGTGCCCCAGTACTTTATATTTTTGAGCTCAATATGTAGAGGCGCTGTTTTAAGCAACTTACATGGACTGGTAAGACTCTCCATGATGACTATGTGAGTGGGGTACTATTCTTTTCCCCATTTTACAGATAGAACTTGAGATACTAACAACCTAAGTGGCTAGCTGAAGGTCATATAGCTACTAAGGAGAAGAAGCAAAGTTTGAACCCAGGCAGTATGCTTTCAAAGCCTGGACCCCAAAACGTATATCACACTGCTTCTCATTACAGTCTTTGGTCTAAAGAGCTTCTGCTGGATCCATGGAGGACATTAAGTTGACAGTCCTATATCCTCACTCAGCCTAGAACCTGGAAGTCCAAGCCTTAGCTTTTGTAGGAATGTGTGGGGTTCAGGATTAATTGTAAATCGAGTTCTATAAAACCTTTTTTGGAATTATTGACTATGGATGTAATTACTGTAATGACAGAAAATGCTGTAATTATGCCAAATGGCATAATTTGTGTAAATGTGGTACATATAAGGAAATCACTAAATTGCATAATTGTAGCACCATGATGAAGTTACAAGGCTCCTTGTTAAATTAGATAAAGATGTGTATAACCACAGAGCACAGATTAACTTTGGTGATGAAAGGAAGAAATTATTTAAATTTTGGCCAACCAAGATAAAACAAATTTCATTTTAAACATTTTAAACTCCCCTCTTTTCGAACTCTGTACCTCACTAAACCCAAATAGGTCCAGGTTCCCCATCAGATATTCTCTGTGGCCCAGACGAGGCCAATCCTAAACGAGGACATGGTTGGTGAGGACATCCTGCCCTGACAATCAGCTCTTCATCTCTAGCTCCTGGTTTCCTTATGTCTTTTTGAGAGAAACCTGGAGCTGGGGCATATGACAGGGCTCAATTATACTTTATTTTTACATCTTCAAACCATTTCAATGGTTGTTATTTAGTTAAGCCAGTTATTGTACTTGAAAAGTGTGCAAAATCATATTACCTCCCTTTATAAAATGAGAGAATCAAGCAGTTAAATATTCTCTCAGTAAAAGAAATAGGAGAAGCATAAATTAATTCAAGAATTCCCTACTCACTGGCCAGACTTGGGGCCACTTTTATCTGAGCTCCTCAAAGTGGGAGGGAAGAAAAGGAGTAGGTGGGGGAAGTGATTCCCTGAGTTTTATTTTTGACTGGAATCACTTTGCTGTGGTTCTTTTCTAGCTGTGGGTTATAGACACCCCAGGTAGGGTACAGCATTCTAGCACAGCATGAAATGGGATCCCAGAAAACCAGTGCCAGCTCTGGGGACTTGGACAGTTACTAGTTTCAATCTAATGGCAAGTAAAAATTAGGTCTAATTGTGAAGTCGACTTGGCTAATCTAGCCACACAAAAAGTATTAAAATCCATCAGCCTCCTGTATTGGCATCAAAATTTCAGGCTGATTCACAAGGAAACTAGACCCAGAGAGTTTAAGTGATGGAGAAGAGTACCAGCTTCTGAAGGAGATTCAGAAGTTGAATGATCGCCAGGTCTGCTCGAATATGTGTCTCTGCAATATTCACACATATAGTTAGAATATACATTAAAATGTAAACATTAATATACACAGAACTGAATTTCTTATGTCCCAGATATAATTTATAGGTCAAGACCTCTAGGCCTATAATTTGCATTGTTTATAATAAGTCCATGTTATACACTATAGTTATTTCTGACAGGGGAAAAACAAAAGGTCTCTGCAGTACACCATACGAAACAGTGTTAATACTCATTTTCTAAGTATATTAAAAAACAGGAAGCATTGCCTTTACAGGAAAGCGAGACAAGTTATTTTGCATTTGTGTGACAAGTACAAGACGAAGGGACACAGGATTTGTTCTTTTGACATCACAGCATCTTGGAGGTAAAGAGATTTTGAGGTCACCCAATTAACTCTTACATAATGGGACTGCAATAGTAACTAGAAATCAAGAAAGAAGCATAATAATTCCAACTTACAGGCTTTGGAGTTTTCCATGGAGAAAAGAAACCTGTAATAAAGAAAACAATATTTGAACTTTGAAAATATAACCTGCTTACCACTTACGGGTGTCATGCTATTAAGATGACTGCATTCATATTACTTCGTTAATAGCAAACCATAATGACAAAATACGCTACAGTTTTCTTCAAGGAGCCCAAAGAACTTTGTTGGAATTATATTAATTCTTCAAAGGACATTTCCTTATTTGGAGGCTGAGGAGTCTGAGGCACAGAGAAGGTAAACTGTATGGTAAGTGGTCAGCTGTTTTATAAGAACTGAGATTGAACCATCCTAGGGGTCACTGTGTCACAGCTGTAGCTGGAAAATGGGGGAGAGGGCAAGGTGCGGGGGAGACAAAGAGAATATGTACAGAAATTAAGTTCTTCAAGGTAAGTACTTTTGCTTAGTATAAAAAATAATCTGCTTGGCATACCTTCCTTATGCGGTTAAAAAGTAATCAACAAGCCTTCATTGGTCCTAAATATTCTTTTTTTCTGTTTTTACTTTTATTTGCATTTACTTTATGTAGAATTTACTCCCGTGCCATAAGTCTTTGTTTCTTCAGTTTCTTCAGGGGTATCTCTTTCTTCCATGCAACCTCCTCTTCTGGTTTTAGGAACAGTCTGCTCTTTTTCGTAAGGATCATCTCAGTGCATCAGGGAGAGCTCATGCATGGGTTAATCTGACCACGAGCCCTGTAAGATCCACGCTGCATCTTGGGGACTTTGCTCACCTGGGGGTGCTCAGTGCCCAGATACTCTACATCTAAGCATTTACGCTTAGTATTACTCTCTGTACTATTAAGCACGTGCAGTAAAAATTCAGCACTCTTTTGGGTCACTGACCCTGTGTGCAGGCTCACAGTTTGGCCTGAGCACACCTACCACCTCCATCAGGGCAGTGATGGGATGGCACATATTGCTTCTGCAGAGTGCCATCCTTCAGATACTTGGTGGCTTTACGGATATGCCTACCCTTGATGGCCTGGGCAGCTTAGTGTGTTTAAAATGAACATGAAGATTTGAACCTCTTGATTTGCATAATTTTGTAGGGTTTTCTGGGTCAAGTGAAGAGTGAACCATTTTCAGAGATCACCTCGGGCCACTTACAGACGAGCTCATTAGTCCTAAATTTAAAAATAATGTATATACCTGTTATGAATCAGATTCCAGTGTATAAAAGAATAACTCTTTGGGGACTGTTCTCCCATGGAGTCCTTCTCTGAGCAGGTATCTATTATGTTAGCACTACAATATTGTATATCAAGAAACAGCTCAAACTGTTTGTTAATTGAATGACTCGTGTATCAACAAAGCCATGCTTTTTTTTTCAATTTAGTGAGAAATTTCTATTATTACAAATAGTATGCAGATTGGACTGTCTCTGCTGTGATCCAAATGACCATTTAGATAATGAAAAGCAAAAGACAGATTAATTCCTTGTTCTTTTTCTCTTCTGTTATTATTATCATATGGTATCAAGTTTTTAAAAAAATAGTAAAAACAAGCTTAAAAATAACGGTGAGGAGGAGGGCAGCTGACATAACTGACCCCAGTAAGCGAAAACATAAACAGTTTTGCTCATGTCAATGTTAGTTGGTATCTGAAAAATGCCCAATAAAAATGAAATATTGAAAATAAGCCACATACTTCTGTGTTTATCATCTTAAAAACTGGGACTCCTATAAAATGGTTATGGTTGAAAACTGTAGCCCCTTTATAGGAAATATCTAGAGGAAGCTGGACACACAATTATCTAGATGTTTAAGCAATCCTGCTCAGGCATGGGATCAATACTAACTGTAGTACCTCAGTGCACATTGTGGGGACCTGATGCTTCATCTTATGAAACGAGGGAAGGTATGTAATCTATCAGGTTTCTCAGCTCTCCTTGGAACCCAGAGTCAAATTTAATGCTCAACTGTAATAACCATCTTACTTAAGGAGATGAGAAGAATAAGCTCATCTTATATACTCTGTGAGTTCTTCTCTCTCCTTCCAACTAAAGGACAAAAATTCTGATCCATGTGTGGTTCGGTTATAAGTTAATTATAAGGATCTAATCATATCTTTTTTTTGGAAGCAGATGAGAATGAAAGTTACAGATAAATAAATACATTTATCTCCTTGACTGACTCTGTAAAATGCCAACAAAAACAAATTGATCACTAATTCTACAGTGAAAAAAAATTGTAACCTATTGGCCAATTAACCATTCCTTTCCATGAAGGATAAGATTTATTTGTTGATTTATGGAATTGCCAGCAACAGGTCTTCTGCAAAAGTTGTCACTTGTCTAGTCTCACATGTCAAAACATTCAGTTATTTCCTCTGCTTTCTTTATGTCATCACCTTCTTTGTGGGGCACCAGAACGGATTTTGAGTATTTGCTGTTTTACATTTGTAAGGTGCTGGGAGTTTCTTAGACACTGATACAAATGTATTGAAAATGGTTGCTCTCTTATGGAGCTCTCAACTCTGCAAGGGACATTATGCTAAAAGATGATTATTCCTCCTATGGAAAATGTGTAATCATCTGACCTCTGAGCAGTTAGGGTGCCAGAACTAAAATGGCATAAGAGGGATAGTGGTCAAGATCAGACAAGGAGAGAGGGATGTTTAACGTGACCACCTTTCATCAGAGCTACTTTGGCTTCCCATTCTTTTAAGGCTGTTTCATTTAGTCTGACCTCAGACCATTGGCATGACCCAGGACTTCTTTACTGCTCCTATTATGGCAGTTTCTGGAATATTTCTAATTATGACTTGTGCAGCAGAGGCTTCAGTCTGAAGCAATAGTCTTTCTGAGACATTGTTAAAAAAAAGGTTGGTTGGTATGGAGTAAGTAATTTCAGGTAGTAAAAATGGTATCAGAATAGATTTCCCCAAATATAGATAACTTATGTGGCCCTTTGTGTTTCTTTGACAAATTATCAATTATGCTATAAACATTTAAATTAAAATAAATAGAAAACACCTATCTCAGATATGCTTGATTTGGTTTGATTAAGCCAGAAGGTCAAGCTTTCTATATAATTAAACTCCAACTTTCTGTTCAACTCCACTGGAAGAGCTACAGAAATACTACAATAGTGTAGACCAAACTATTATATAAGTGTACAGTTTTTTTGGGGGTAGGATGGCCCTTCTTGGAAACCAAGTTTATTCCAATTAATATTTATTTATTTATTTAAAAAGATTTTATTTATGAGAGACACACACGGAGAGAGAAAGGAAGAGACATAGACAGAGAGAGAAGCAGGCTCTCTGTGGGGAGCCTGATGCTGGGCTCGATCCCAGACTCTGGGATCATGCCCTGAGCCAAAGGCAGATGTTCAACGGCTGAGCCACCCAGGCGTCTCTCCAATTAATATTTAAATAAAACCACCAAAACCAAAGGAAAAACTTTTAAATCCTTATTTCTGTAATTTTCTTTTTTCTAGAATCATTCTAGTTGGAGATAGATCACAGAAGCAAGGTAGGTGTGGTTTGCTCAGAGTACGACTCTTGGGTTTCCCTCCACCCATCTCCACGGGAAATAGAACAAGGATCTGGAGAACTTTTTCTGAATCTTTTCAGAGCTATGAACCTAGCTCACAGGAGAAAGGAATGTGTGTACCTAAAGAGCATTTCTTTAAAATAACAGTAACAACATCTTTACGTTTTAGTTTGTTTCTGGCCTTGTTTCCTCTACTTCTATAGAAAGCAGTATATTATATTCCCTTGTGGGATTAAAATTTCTTTATGATGGTCCATGTTTTCCATATTAATCCTTTATTGGTGTGTGTGTGAGCACATGCCTACAAATGCAAACATTTATTTAATCCTTACTCTTAAGACAACAAAAGTGAAAGACCTTAATGTACAGAGTTATAAGCTGAAACATAAGTAGAGACTAAAGGGGAGGAAAATAAGAGAATAAATGGGAAAATTTAGGTGCAGCTAATAAGAAAACTTAGATGCATTTAATATGAAGCTCAAAATGGAATTAGATTTTTAAAATCCATCTTCATTAGAATAAGAAATTAAACTCAAATAAATTTTTAATTCTGCACCTAAAAGCACAGTGAGAGGGGCAGAGAAACAGAAGCCCAGTGCAAAGAGCTTAGATAAGAAATTCCACTACTCGGGACACCTGGATGGCTCATAGGTTGGGCATCTGCCTTCGGCTCAGGGCGTGATCCTGGAGTCCCAGGATCAGGGCCCACATCGGGCTTCCTGCATGGAGCCTGCTTCTCCCTCTGCCTATTTCTCTGCCTCTCTCTCTCTCTGTCTCCCATGAATAAATAAATAAAATATTTAAAAAAAAAGAAATTCCACTGCTCAAAAATAGAAGACAACACTGATTTCATACTGAAATTTCAATTGAATTCTATATGCCAATAAATGCAACTTTTAGTAAACTACAGGACTATGGTTGTTGTATAAAATGCAATATGCTAAGTTAAATTTCAATTTTAGATAGAGAATGATTTTTTAGCATAATATGTCCTATACATTGCATGAGATATGTTACATAGGACACTCTCATACTAAAAAAGATTACAAATTTGTTGATTATTTGAAGTTCAGTTTGAATGGGAATTCTGTTTTTTGTTTTGTTTTGTTTTTGGGAGAACATGCAGGCACAAGCATGGGCTGGGGGTGGTGGTGGGGGGGGGTGGAGGCTGGATGAGCAGAAAGAGAGGGGGAGAGAGAATCTTAAGTAGGCTCCATGCCCACTGCAAAGCTTGATCTCACAACCCTGAGATGGTGACTTGAGCCAAAGACAAGAGTCCAATGCTTAACCAACTGAGCCACCCTGGTGCCCCGGGGAATTCTGTATTTTTATTTGCTAAATCTGAACACCCTATAAAGGGAACATTTTATATAAGTCCATTTAAAAACGAAAACACAATAGTCTACTGCAGGTAATATCTTATCTAATTAAATAAAAAAACAAACAGAAAATACTTAATATTTCCTTTTCTTGCACTCCCTCCAGTGTTTTATTGTGAGGAATCTTGCTTTAGAGAAACCTCAGAATGCTCCATTTGCTATGCACACTACTGGCTTCTGTTGGTTGTCTGTCCATCAGCAGCCTTATCTGAGGCCCTCCCCTCACATGATGCAGAACTCTATGGACAATGTAAGCATCACAAAAGACCATTTTCAAATTACTTGAGGACTGGTTGGCACCATTGCCTTGTCCTAAGAGGAATGTTCCACAACCTGCTCTTCTCAAAACCTGCCTTTGACACATGATAATGAGAATGAAAAAATTATAGCTCTAAAGGGAGGCCTTTTAGAGTTGTGTGTGTGAGATGTTTGGTAAGATTTTTTATTATTTATTTTCACATGGCAACAACATGATGAACTTTTTAAAATTACCCCAATTGGAATAAGGGATCAAAACACAACAAGGAGTAACTTAGATTAGAGAGAGTCCCGGCATGATATCTTCAATTTGGAATAACGCCAAGGCAATTTCTCCAGATTTCTAGAAATTTCCCCAAAGAGAACTAAATCTTTCAATATGCCTCTATACTCCATTTGATATACTGAACTTCTATTTGCAGAATGCGAAATGGATTCTCCCTCAATTGAAGTACTTTGTACAACGTACGATGCTGGTTTTGAAGATTATCATTATAGTTTCATGTATTTTAGAGAAGTTTCTGCAGTTACTAAAAACGGCAGAGATGCAACGGGAATGTTTCATATTTCTCTTTTCCTTTAAGCAATATAAAAGAAGTGGGAGGCCCTCTGAAATATAGACCTGCTTCATTGCAGAAGTCCATGCCCTGGTTTATTAAGAGCTGTGTTGTGTTTTGCTTAAAAAAGAAGGAAGATACAATGCTGTGAATGTACTTAGCACTACTGAACATGTACGCTTAAATACAATTAACGTGACAAATTTTATGTCATGTGTATTTCTTTTTTCATCTTTTATTTTATTTTTTTGTATTTTTTTTATTGGAGTTTGATTTGCCAACATATAACACCCAGTGCTCATCCTGCCAAGTGCCCCCCTCAGTGCCCGTCACCCAGTCCCCCGTCCCCCCACCCACCTCCCCTTCCACTACCCCTTGTTCATTTCCCAGAGTTAGGAGTCTCTCATGTTCTGTGTCCCTCACTGATATTTCCCACTCATTTTCTCTCCTTTCCTCTTTATTCCCTTTCACCATGTATATTTCATCATAATTTAAAAAAAAAAAAAAAGAAAACTAAAGCTATGAAAGCGGATAAAGTAAAGAAGTAAAGCAGGAAGGAGCATGTGCATATTGCATGAGTGTGAGAGAGAATCTAAGGGTAAGAAAGAGAATTTCTTTTTCACGGTTTCTGTGCTATCCTGCTGGAGGACCGGAAACTCACCTAGACACCCACACAAACCCTTCTACCTCTAACGTTATCCTTTCTCATAAAGGATTCGAGGCAATAAAGGAAACTCATGTTCTTACTATATTTCTGAAAATATTTCAGGGACTGTTAGAAAGTCTTCCAATAGAGGAAATAATTTTTTTTTTTTTTTTTTTTTTAGTTTCCCAAAGTGGGGGAAAGGCCCTAGGGTTTTTAGAATCTCCAGCAGTTAGGACTAATTTGAGGGAGAAAAATATCACTAATAAAGTTAATCTTTAATTTAAGGATCCTCCCATTATCCCACAGCCTGGCAACTTTTCCATCAAACATTCAGCCTTTGGTAAATGTAAGCCAGCAGGGTAACGAGCTAATTTCCATTAAAAGTAGTTCAATGTTATTCACTTTTTTTTTTCCTGGGTTTTGACTGATTCATGTATGTCTTATTAAAATTCATTAAATGAGTTAAACCCTGCAGTTCCTTTAGATAATTTATTTAAGCTATTTGAAGTCAGAAAGGGGCATTTTTTCTTAATGAGAGTGACCTGGGCCAAGAAAACCCCCCAACCTTTCCATGAAGTATGGAAGTCACACTGCTGGTGATGGTACACAAACCTCCTATCACCAACCTTCAGCCAAGCACAATATTCAATTTGCAAAGAAAAATTCAAACTGGTTGCCATCTTTGGCCAGAATCTGTTTTTATGTGGTAAGCTGAGGCTTTCTCTGCAACGCTTTAAAAATGATCCTTTCTGCATCTTTTAAATAAAAGTGTTTTTCTTATAAACACCACAAAGCTGTTTTCAAATAGCATTTTCCCTCTGGCTTTGTTCCTTATGGAGAGAGCAGTCTGGCCATTTAAAGTAATCCCAATGAGTATCTAGAAAGGATAAGCCTGCACATGTTGTCTTCTGATAAACTCAGCTACATAAAGGATGCGTTCAAAATAAAGCAGGCCAGGTGAATAGCCTCGAACAGGAATAAAGGCACGCAGTGAAAGAGGAAGAAGTGTGTCAGGGAGGCTAAAACTCAGAGTGAGGTGAGGCTTGCAGAACATATTAACAACTACAAAGGGCTTTTTTCTTTATGTCCTGAACAGAACCAAGAGCGGTAAAGAGATAAACTGCTCTGTATGTTTACAGTGTGCTGTAAACAGTTGGCAAAGAAAATGTGGAAGGGTATCAATACTTGCAAATAGCAAATTCCAATTCCGAGAGCAATATATTTTTTAAAACGATGAATATATAGCATCAAGTTTTTTTGTTTTTGTTTTTGAGAAACCTGTCTAGAAACATCTTTATGCAACTTAAGAAAGATTAAATGTCTGTTCCACTTTACATCAACATTAAGTATTAATTGAGCTATCGGTGTCTCACAAGCACCATAAATTCAACACAGAGAAAATGGAACCCTTGATCCTTTCCCCCCAAGTCTTCTCTTCTGCGTTCCTCATTTTGGTAAATTTCACTTGTCCTTCCAAGTTTTAGAGACAGGAGGCTGAAAGTCATTCTTAACATCTCCCTCTCCCTTACTTCCTTATCACCAAATCCCATTTGACCTCCCAAATCTATTTCAGGTACACTTCTTTCCATCTCCACAGCCACCACTATAATCCACGCTCACCATCATCTGCTGCCTGAATCAAAACAACAGCAAATTTGCTGATGTCACAGGGTCTGATTATGCTTAAAATCCTAATGAATTCCTACTGAATTTAGGATAAAAAATAAAACCTATCAGTTCATCCTCATTTACTATTCCCCAGAGGTCTCATGGGTCACTTCCCTTCACTCATTGACTTTCCTTGAATAAGCCAGAGTTTTCTAACCACAGGGACTTTGCACAGGCTCCTTCATTTGTCCACCCTTTCCCACCCTCCACACAGCTATCTCTAACTCCTTCTTTAGGTGTCAGCTTAAACAACACCCTGACCTTTTGATTTTTATTATTTTTAAGGATTTATTTATTTATTTATTTGAGAGTGAAAGAGAGAGAGAGAGAGAGAGAGAGAGAGAGAGAGAGAGACTGAGTAGGGGGAGGGGCAGAAGGAGAGAGAGACTCCTCACTCCTCAAGCAGACTCCCTGTTGAGCACAGACCCTAATGTGGGGGGCCTTGATCCCAGGACCCCAAGGTCATGACCTGAGCCCAAGTCAGATGCTTAACTAACTGAGCCACCCAGCTACCCTTGACCTTTTATTTTATTTTATTTTATTTTATTTTATTTTATTTTATTTTATTTTTTTACCTTTTATTTTAAATCAAAGTTCTCTATTATATTTTTTCATTGTATCCTGTAGTTTTCCTATATTTATGAAATTGCATTCCTATACTTATTTTTGTGAAATTATTAGTTTAATGCCCATCTCCCCAACTAAGGTATAAATTCCATTTGTGAAGGATAATATCAATTTTGTTCACAATGTATTCCTACTACTTTACACAATGGCTGACATATATTAGATACTTCAATAGACACATCTGAATGAAAGGATCATGATAGTGAAGGGTGCATGAGGAGGGTAGAAAGAAAGAGAGTTGTAAGACACTTGGGAAAATGGATGAGGCATGTTGATTTGTGGGCAGTGGAAGATGATATAAAGAAGAAGATGAAATATATTATGACTTGTAGCTTGGGAACCTGCATAGGTGATGGTGTCTTTAGTTAAAGTAGGAAATGCAGGAAAAGAGGTTCTGTGAATGGAGTATAGTGAAATGAGTTTGGGTGAAATGAATTCAAAGTGCTTTTGAGAGCTTGGGTTCAGGCAGAGAAGTTGTGAGTGGTGGGCTCTATTGTCTCAGGTGGGCTCAGGGGATTAGTAGAAGATTCAGGATAAGAGATGTAATGTGTCAGGTTAAATGTAAAATACCATGTGGCATGAATGAAACCTCCTTAGGGGATGCAGAAGAATGAATGAAGTGCTTGAGAAGTGACAAGAGAGCCAAGTAAAGAGAGAGTTTCAAGAAATAATAAATTGAAATACTCCTAAAACAGGGTTTTAAGTGGATCACCAAAAAGGAGGGTCACCAGTAGCCTCTGTGGAAGCAGTGTAATTACTATGAGAGGGGTAGAAATCAGATTTCAGTGGGTGTGAATGAATGGCAAGGGAGGAAGTGGAACCGAGAACTGGCTATAAGGTTGAAGGGATAAGGTTATAGTGGTCCCACGCCCACCAAAGAAAGATTTGGGGAAAGCATGCTTACATTCAGATGAGAAGGTATCTGAATAGAGATAGTCTGAGGACTCAGGGGAAAAGAGGATAATTGGTGAAATTATTTCATGAGGACAGAGGATGGGATCTAGAATATAGGAAGACTTAACCTTAATTGAGAGAGGAGAATCCAAGTCCTCATCCAGAAGCTGGAGCAGATCATGTGTGTATGTTTGTGTGTGAGTAAGTGAGTGAGTGTGTGTGTGTTTGTGTGTGTGTGTGTGATATTCCCCAGGGTCTACCCTGTGGGCGGGGTGGGGGTGGAGGGAGAAGGGCCTGGATGGGAGAATTTACTCACAGTGGGGGATTAGTAGGGGTTCTGGTTATGCAGGGAGACTGGAGGACAGAACAACAACAACCTGTGTTCAGGGGTAAAGGTGTAAACAGAAAAACAACTCCTGAGACAGGATGGCGGAGAAGTTACACACACACAATATGGGATAAAACTGACCTGAGTTCCAGTCCCAGCTCTCTCTCTCACTAGTAACATGATCTCATGTGTGCACAGGAGAGCATCTACTACCAGAATTGACTCTGGACTCTGAGCAAGACCCTGGGTCTGCATAATGGCTCACACCTGAGTGAGTGTGAGCACCCCCCCCCCCATCTCTCTATGGCTCAGATTCCTTATCTGCAACAAAGTAAAGATAATAATAGGTATGATTTTAGTGAGAACTTAATAATGCACTTTACATGTTATTGATATAAAATGGTGCACAGTTCCATTTAATGCTTTTGATGTGTTTTAAATTCTTTTTCTACAAATTAGATGTCTGTTTTTCAAAAAGGTGTGCAACAATTTATTGCTACAAGACATTAATTTCTCAGTTATTTTAGGCTTTTTGCTCTTTTAAGCTTCCTTTTAAGTTCTTTTAAGCTGCCTTTTGCTATGTGGAATATGGCTTGCTCTGATTTGCTTTAAATAATTTGTGGGTTTTTTTTTTTTTTTTTTTGCCTTAAATGAAGTAAACTGTTATTCTCATCCCATTAGTTTTCCATCAGATTTTTCTACTGGTCTTGGTTAGAGGGATAAGGTAGCCTGTTGACCTCACTCAACCTCACTCTAGTATAAACTATAGCCTCAGTTTGTAATGATTATAATATTCCTTTATGAATTGTCTTTAGCTTTGCAGTTTCCTAGAACTAACTAAATGTTAGTTATGGTTACTTATACTTAACCAATAAACTGGTTTTAATGCTCACCACAATTCATTTTATTCTACTATTTCTCCATTTTTGGATTTTGAATTTTGGTCCTTTGTTAGCATATGTCCTTGAATTTTTCAGCATATTTGATGTCATAGTTAGAACAGTGGTCTCTTAAAGAGGTCTATACCCTAATCCTCAAAATCTGTGTATCTAATAATGTGGCAAAAAAGATTATGCATATGTGGTTAAGGTTAAGGACCTTGAGACTGGGAGAAAATCTTGGATTATCTGGGTGGGCCCAATTCAATCATGTTAAATCCTTAAAAAGGGAGAGCTTTCCTGGATGCAGATGGAAAGAGATAGGTGGTTGAGGAGGAGTCAACTTGCCATTGGCTTTGAAGATGGAGAAAAAGGTCACAGGCTGTGGAATACAAGACTCCTTTAGAAATTGGAACTGGAAAAGACAAGCAAATGGGTTTCCCCCTAGAAACTCCAGAAAAGAATGACACCACGCTGACATGCCGATTTTAGTCCAGTGAGACCAGTGTTGGATTTCTGAGCTACGGTGCTCTCAGTAAGTCTATGTTGTTTCAAGCCACTAAGTTTGTAGTCATTTATCGTAGCAGCAACAGAAAACTTAAACATGTGGTATCCTTTCTAAGCATTTGGATATGGATTCTAGTTTCATTAATAAATTCTAATATCACAATTTCTTTCCGACTCTGGGAGTTTTTTCCTATCGTTCTCGGACATTGAGCAATGTTGAGGACAAGCTCGGATCTACTCAAAAATTTTTTTTGCAACTATCCTTTTGTTTTCTTTTGTGAATAATTGTAATTGTATAATATTTTCTTTATCCTTTTAAATTCTTCATAAATTACTAGAATATACTGAGGTGTGAATTTGTTTTGATTTTCCTTGTAATATAGTGAGAACATTTGCTTCAGGTTTTCTCTTAAGTCTTTCTACTCAAGATTTGGTAACTGGGAACCAGATAGAAATGCGAACTCTTGGGCAGCCCCGGTGGCTCAGGGGTTTAGCGCCGCCTTCAGCCCAGGGCCTGATCCTGGAGACCCGGGAATGAGTCCCACGTTGGGCTCCCTACATGGAGCCTGCTTCTACCTCTGCCTGTGTTTCTGCCTCTCTCTTTGTCTCTCATGAATAAATACATAAAATCTTAAAAAAAAAAAAAAAAGAAATGCAAACTCTCAGACCTCAGACCCACTGAATCAGATCTGTAATTTAACAAGGCCCCCAGGTGATTCACATGCATGTGTGAGAAGTACAGCTGCAAGGCTATTCTAGTAGTAGATTTGATCTCCACTGCTTCATTTTTTCAGTTTCTCTTTAATTTCTTTGTCCATTAATATGTATCAAGAGTAAGTCATGCCCCTCCCTTTCTTCCAAGAGGTTATAATCAAAGCTCTTGTTCACACTGCATTTCCTTCCCTCTCCTCTGGTAACTCTAAGTTAGAGTTGCCCTCATCACTGAGACTCCATGTCAAGAGCAGAATGACTGGTAGCAAGTGCTGTGCTTGCAACTGGTGTTGAGAGGGACGGCAGCTTGAGATCTGCTCTGTAACTGGAGAGCTCTTCATGTTGGTCTCTACAGCACTAATTTTTGCAGTACCTGTTTTACCCTTTACTAACTCTGATGACCATTTTAATTTTTAGAAGTAATTCTGAGTCTCCAGATTTGGTTTTCATGGCCTTTTCATTTGGTCAAACATCACTCTGTTTGGTTTTTGCATTTCAGCCTGCTGCCCATTTCTGTTATTTTTTAAATGTTACATCTTCTAGCATCTGAGGATTCCAAGTACATTTTCTCAGTTTCTTCTGTTTTCTGCAGCAAATCTGTTTCAGTGTCACACTGTTCCTCCTAATCTTTAAGGCTAATTATAATGATCCCTTTCTTATATGCTTAACTATTTTGTTATATCCCCCTGCCAAACTTTAGAAATTCCTTTCATTTGAAAAAGGGAAGATTTATCCAGATGTAGGCTCATGAACTCTGTTGCTGCCCATCTGAGTGACCGTGTGACATAACACTCGCCTTGGATTTCATACAACGAACACATGCACAGCTTGCAGCCAGGCTTCCATCAGCCACTGTGTCCTATAGCTCTGCTGGACTGTGGGGAGACCTCTTGATACAACTTCCTAACTTTATTTGCTTGTTTTGGTGAGAAACATTTGTGTTGTAAAAAAAATTTGAGATGGTCCCTACCTACCACCCATAGGCCCCTTATAGCCCTGCCTCTGTCCATGGTGCTTAGTGTAATACTGCCACATGCCCCAGGAAGCAACTTGTCACCACCCTCTTTTCTCCACTTTGTTCTGCTGTGCTTTGGGATTTGAGATTTCAGAATTGGTTAAAAGAGAGTAGTTGGGGAAAGAGAGCAATTGATTTTTAGTGGGAAAGAGGTTTAAATACGACTGGCACTGCCTTCTAAAGCAATACCCAGCAGTCTTATCATTGCTAGAATCTCTGAATCCTGACATTCCTTATCTTTCTTTAGTGCTTTACTGGGATGTTGGGAGAAACATGTAGATTTTTTGACCTGATGCCATTTTATTTTATTTCTAAAGATTTTATTTATTTATTCATGAGGGACACAGGGAGAGAGGCAGAGACACAGGCAGAGGGAGAATCAGGCTCCATGCAGGGAGCCCGACGTGGGACTCGATCCCGGGTCTCCAGGATCAAGCCCTGGGTTGAAGGCGGCACTAAACCACTGAGCCACCTGGGCTGCCCATTCATTCATTCATCCATCCATCACAGACACAGAGAGAGGCAGAGACATAGGCAGAGGGAGACACAGGCTCCTCACAGGGAGCCTGATGCGGGACTTGATCCTTGGACCAGATTCAAGCCCTGAGCTGAAGGCAGACGTTCAACCACTGAACCACCCAGCCGTCCCTTGATGCCATTTTAAATAGAACTTCTTAGTAGCGTAGTCTGTTAATGTAAAGAACAATTTTATCTCTTGTTTATATGTTATATATACCTAATACACAAATTGTTTATGAACTAAGGTCTGATACATAGGCAGAACTAACATTTGCTTATTTCCTGTTTCCTGTTTCCTGTTAAGCCTAACGTAACCAGTTAAGGCTTGAAATAAATCTTCATTTAAGGTCCTGGCATCCCTGATTAACATCACTTACACACAGCTGGTGGGGATACAGTACAAGTATCGTCACAGGATTGCCCCTGGAATGTAGTTTTCAATCAAAATCACAAAACAGAGATAAAAATAAATTTGCTTTGTGGTTGGAATTCTTGGTGTAATTGACTTGTTTCTTTTTCTCACACCCCCCTTTCTTATCCTCTAGTTCTCCTGTGGTACTCCCCACAGAGAAAGGAAAGATGGTTCTAACGGATCCACCATGGAGTGGAGAGTCATAGCTCATATCTCAGTATATGTGTTATCAGAAGGAACTTCACTGACTGTAGTTTGTAAATCAATATTTTATATTACATGAAGACAAAAGATGCTGCTTATTTGGGTTCTCCCAAGAGCAGGCCCTGAGATAGCAACTTGCGTGATCCAGGAAGCACGAATAAAGAATGAAGAAAGTGAATCAGGGAAGTGAAACACACTGTAGAGCAGAAAATCACTGTGTGCACCTGGACTCAGGTGGATCTTCTGAGAAACCGTAGTGAACCCACATCAGAACCTTCCTGCTGCAGGATGGAGAGGCCTGGACACTTATCCTCTGACCCTCTCTTCCCTGTGGGGGATAAGAATTGCTCCTCATTGAGTATTGTTCTCCCAAAGTTTTAATTTTGTCACATTTCTGAGTTGTCCCTGCTTAAGGCTGAGGAAGCACCTGCAGGACCAGAGGAAGTTCTGAGACTAAGAAACTCCAGTGTTTGACGGGGGACTCTTGTCACTTTACTGGAAACATCCACAGTTGCCCATACTCAGGTGAGTGGAGAAGATACAAAGTAGCAGATCTTGTTGACAAAAGCAGGCAAACCATATCTGCAGTGGGAAGAAAACCTAAATAAGTATGCACCTACAGTGATTATTTTGGGGAATAAAAGATTTATGTCATGTTGAAGTGGGGATGGCAAATGAGTTTCAACTCGCATGCCAGCTTTGATCAACTGACTGCCTGGAGTGAGTGCTTTGTTGAGAAGGATTCTCAAAAGGCTCAGTAGGCAATGGCATCTTTATCATTTAGCATCGCAGACATGGAAATGGGAAGACAGAAGGGTGGCATGTATTTGCCACAGTGCTTTAATATGGAGCCTTTTTTTAAATTATTAATGTAAGTGCTGAGTGAGACATCTTTAAAGAAATACAATAAATTCTTCCACAGATTTGACCTTTCAAAATGCACAGCATGTGGAATGTCTCCAGTTAATGGGAGAATTCTCCAATTACTGTTATGAATAAGACAGGGATAAACTTCAAAGGCACAGCAGTTACAACAGGTATTAGCTTTGTCATTTTGCTACATGTTTCAAGTAAACATGCTAATTTATTTTCTCACAGATATATATAAATTGAAATGGGGTCATGGTATTAACTGGAAAGTATAAAAGGGATCAAAGGCAGACAACATTCAGTAGTGTCAGTGCTTAGTCATAGCATCAATGTTGAGACAAGTGTAGTTCATTTTGGTGGTAGGGGGGTGGTGAGAACATTTAAGTTCCACTCTTAGCAAATTTGAATTACACAATACTGTGTTAACAACTATGAATATGTTAATTAACTAGATGGCAGGGATCCTTTCACTGTGTGTATCAAATCACAATGTACAATTCTATTTGTCAATTATACCTCAATAAAATGGAAAAAAAAGGCCTTGGAGGAAGAAAATAGTCATTAATTCAAGTGGGGGGGAAAAGTAATTCATCTGTCATAAAGTCTTAATGAGGAAAATATTGCCATTTACCCTGGGACATGATTTTGACTTGCTGAGTCCAAGAATAAGTACAATATCAAATCTCAATAACTTGTACCATTGCAATTCAAATTGATTTCAAGTCTCGTGGTTATTATTTCCTAAATATTCCTCTATCCTCATCTCCAGTGATGCATTTGAGTCCAAACTACCATCATGCTCTGCCTGTACCATGACAGCCACTCAACCTCTTTCCATCTGTTCTTCACTCTGCAGTCACAGTAATTTTTTCAGAGCATACATCTGATCATGTTGCTCTTCTACTTAAATCCAGATAATCAGCTTCCTACTACTTGTAAGAAGAAAGTGAAAATCCTTTAGAGAACCCCAATCTGTTTCCCATCCATCTTTCTAGCCTCACCTTGCTCTGGATGAGCTGCTTTGCTTTCTATACTCCAGGAACCTTCTCTCAGTCCCTCAAATCCTTCAGGCTTCACCAGGAGGCCCTTTGAGCCTACATTCCTGCTTGTATCACCAAGTTAACACCTGTCTACTGTTTAGATCTTGGTTCCAGGGTCATTTCTTCAGGAAAGGCTTTCTGGACCTTTCCGAGCTAAATCCCACGAGTAGAAGCTCTCATGGCTCCAAGAACCTCTCCTCACACTTCTTCCCATTTTCATGCTAAGACCACTTATTGGTAAAGACATATATTTTTTGTGATAACTTTTTCTCTTTGCCATGAATCTAAAAAGTTCCCAGATGGCAGGGATCATATCTGTATTTTTGTTCATTATTGATTCTCTAGCTCCTAGCACAGTATCTAGCAATAGCAGGTGCTCCCTAAATATTTGTTGAATGAATAAATGTCAACATGCATTTTTACCAATACTCAAAATTGTAATTTCTCTCTGAGGAAAGTCTCACATTTATTTAGCAGTTTATCATTTAAATAGCAGTTTCAGGCATATTGCTATATATTCCTTGTGACATTCCTGCAAAGGAGGTGGGGAAGGAATGACTACACACATCTTGCAGAAGAAACCAAGGTTCTGATGGTGTCCTACCTACAGGCATCCAAGATGAACCAGGACTCAGCCCACATCCTCCTTGGCTCCTAGTCTAAAATTCCTTTCCCACAGTCTTTCACAGCCAGGATGACAAGTTATTATGCAATTAGCAGACTAGTTAACTGTAATGGTCTTGTCTTAAGATCTTCTAGAAACTTGCAGTCTTAAATTGGGTATTGCCTGTTGGTTTTACATTCAGTGGAACAGAAGTGGCCAGCAGCAGTGACCACCTAGTGGCCCATGACATTGGGGGCTATCATAGCAGAGGATAAACTACTAGGTGCATCATGACCTATTATGTATTTATTTACTCCTTAGAGACCCCATAGGAAGGAAGGTCATCCTAAGGCACTGTTCTACTTAGGAAAGAAAGTGAACTTTTAGAGAACCAGTGAAGTCTCAGGGGCAGAAGTGGACAAGTGGAAAAGCGAGATAGGCACAGACATCTGGGACTGAAGGAGCCAGATGTGCTGGGCAGAGAACAAAGCCTTCTAGAGCTCTAAAGTTTTCCAAAATGTCATTGTATTGCCTTGTTTCATAGATGACAGGATGAAGGGAAGTCTCCCGGGCTGTCAGCAATATGCCATGTTTGGGTCCTGACACATGTATCAAAGATTGATAGCATGTTGGAGCCATCAGGGACCTCCCAACTACCCAGTTCCTCAGTTTACAGATGCAGTCACAGAGTGTGTCTCTGCAAATCATCACAGAGCTGACGACTTAACCACTAGATGCATGTGGGCATCAGAAGTGATATGACGCTTTCAGAGAAGGGGGTAAAAATTTGCTCTTAAACTCTCCCCCTATTAGTCGACCTCTAAGCTTAAATAAAACCTTGTTTTGTTTAATCTTAAGAAAATTAGTGAGGCAGGAACCACATTCTGCACTGGCGAACTGTCTGTGTTGTTAGCAAGGAACTCTTAGTGAGCCCACAAAACATACTTTTCAGTTGGGTTAAATTCCAATAAGTCATCAGCTTATTTTTGACTAATTTCCCAGTATCTTTAAGTCACTTAAAAGAAAAGAACTGAGGTGCATTGGTGGCACGTGGGAAAAGTGTCTGACTTTTCGTTTGGCTCAGGTAGTGCTCTCGTTACAAGATCGAGCCACACACTGGACTCCACGCTCATTATAGAATCTGCATAAGGCTCTCTCTCCCTTTCCCTCTGCCCCTCCTCCACTGTGCTCTTGCACTCTCAAAAAAAGAAATAAATCTTATACGAAGAAGAAGGAGGAGGAGGAGGAGGAGAAGGAGAAGAAGAAGAAGAAGAAGAAGAAGAAGAAGAAGAAGAAGAAGAAGAAGAAGAAGAAGAAATCTGTGAAAAAGGGAGGCTTTCACTTCTACCAACCTCACTGACTATCTAAAGATAAATAGGGTTTGAAAAGTGTGAGCCATCTCTGTCACTGGCACATGACACTGTGTTTGTGTCGCTTGGATCCACTTGGGCAATCTGTGGATCTGCTTGCTTTCTGAAGCCACCACATTAGCGCCAAGGAGCTCATTCTCACCTTGGATTCTACATACAGCTTCAGTTGTGGACTAGACAGGCTACTTCTAGATTTTTCCCTAGTGGAACTAAACAGTTAAGAACCAAACTTTATGGCAAGAGGTAGCAGATTACAGCCCAATAGGTGTGTCCCCACAACCGGCACCCTGCTCATACTGAATCTGCTACTTCAGCACAGCCGATATTTCATGCCTCCTCTGTCCTCATCCGCTCCCACGTGAAGGGAAACTGGAACATTACCTTCCTTCTGGATGGATGAAGGTCAAGCTGTGACTCCAGCCGCCGTGCCTGCGGACGGGCTGCTCTGACTAATGATGACTAATGTTTTACAGAGAAAGCATGGAGGACCTGCTGCATCTACCTTTTTAATGAGATCAGGGTTCACTCCTAAGTCCTTACTTTCTCACTTTACTCTTGTTCCCTTGGGGGGTCTCCTTCCCTCTCTGGCTTTAGTTTCTGTCTGCATGAGAATAATCTGTAGTGTTGTCTTTCTAATCTTGACCTCTGTGATTTGCAGTCCTCAGCCCCACGTGCCCTTCACTTCTCACTTACTCCTTCACTCACTTGTTCATTTATTTTTTCATCATGAAACGGATATTACCAAATGACTGCTGCAGACCCGGCATCAGCCCATCTCTCCTCTGCGGTCAAGCCCAAGTGTCCCTCTGTATCTACACTGACCATTATTTAGGGCTCATATGCAATAATAAATGCAACCTCTTTCCCCTACAGCTTGTTCCACCTTCAAAAGACCCTGAATCAATAGATGGCACCACCCAGTCCTCTGATTTGTCCATTCCATCCCTCCACATTCCATCCCTCCTACAGGTTCTAGCTCTTGGATATCTCTTGTACTGACATCTCCTCTCCATAAAGCCTTGAGAACTCCAGAACCTCACAACTTCTTGCCTACATTGCTGCACTCCTTTCCTCTATTCTTGCCTTCTGTGATAATTTTTCCTATCAAGGCTAGAGAAATCTTTTTTAAGGCATAAATTTCAGCATATCACTTCTCTTTTCTTCTATGCTGGTATCCCATTTGCTGCAGAATGAAGTTCCAAAATCCTTAGCATACAAGCTGCTCCGTGAGCTGGCTGCCTGCATCTGCAGCCTCATTGTTCATGGAGATTCACCTCACATCCCTCATTCCATCTGTCCCCCTCCACTCATGGTTCTCAGAATACCCAGGATGTTTGACAATTCTATTTTTGTTCCATCTGCCATGCCCATTTCTATCAGGAATTCCCTCTTCATCCTGTCTTCCTGGCAACAAATGACTTCTTTTGAGCTCTCAGCCCACCTCCTCTGTGAAGTGGTCTCACTACTCTCTCTTCTAGCTAGAATTGTCTAGTCTTAACTCTGTGTCCTCAATGGCATCCTGGCTGCACCCCTATCACAACACCTGGAAAACATCAGGGCACATGTCTTGTGTCTTTTTTTTTTAATTCAAAGATTATAAAATTGGTTTATTATAGAAGCAATTTAAGAATACCCAGTTAAAATCTTATCCCAATGTCACTCAACGCAACCAAGGAAGTTACACACTTTTACTTTAGGGATAAGGACATAAGACAAGAAGGACCACGTCAAAGCTGTGATTCAAACTCAGAAACACAAAGGGTTCTTAGGTCTCCTTCAGCTCAGAACAGAGGGTCAATAAGATTTGGGCACTATGTCTCTCAGGTACTACAGTCTAGACTGCTGGCTACCTTATAAGTCTCTTGAAGGCGGGGGTCCTATTCTATGTATCTTTGCATCCCCAGTGCCTACAAAATCAGTAGGTATTTCATGAATACTTTCAAGCACTTAATGAATGCTTGCCAAATAAATAAATTAGAAGGATACTTATTATGAAAACTGATCCTATAGTCTGATATTTTGTCATTTTTAAAAATTAATTTTATTGTTAGTTAATTATTGTTAATAAAAAAATTTATTATTTTATTGTTAATGGCTCATGTCCCCCATTTCCCTTCAATGGAAGATCAGAAAAGGGAAAGCCAGATTATATGTCAGCATGAGGCATAGATTAGCTTAAGTAACTTGACCATTAGACTGTAAAGGAATAGAATTGTAGATTTTTAGAACTAGAATGGACTGAAGCTAACATTTTCTCAGCCCTTTCATTTTACAGATGTACCATGAGGTCACATAGCTAATTAATGGCAGAACCAGGACAAGATCTTCATTCAGTGGCCTTATAGAAGTAGTTTTTATTGAGCTTTGATTATGTGCCAGGCACTGCTGTGGGTCACATATAGATTTTTTTACCCCATGGTCTCAGCAGATGGATGTAGCTGCTAAGGTTATGACCTGTATGTTGTATTTGGTCCTCCCCCCTCTCTAGTCCTACTGCACCTGGGCTGAACATGCACATGTTCTTCTTGGGTCACTCTGACATATTGCTATGTTGCTTCTCTGATCTTGAGCATTTCCCGAAATGCCTAAAAAGACCTCCTTGGTTTTTTTTTTTTTTTTTTTTAACATTTTATTTATTTACCCATGAGCGACATAGGCAGAGGGAAAAGCAGGCTCCATGTAGGGAGCCTGATGCAGAACTTGATCCCGGCACACTGGGATCACACCCTGAGCCTGAAGCAGACACTCAACCGCTGTGTCCCCCCTCCTTGGTTCTTGACCTTGACTACATTAACTGTCCCCAAAATTGTCCTCTGACCCATCAATGGCTCCATCAGACTTAAATTCCTAAGACAGGTCAACAGTCCTCATTACTCTTGCTAATTGTTCTTCTGGCCTCTCCCATGGCTTTTTCATCAGGCTACTGCTCCTTCTAGATGACTTACCCTTAGCCCTACTCCACCCATGATCTGATTTCCCCATTTACTCTTAAGTACCATTATGCTCCAGGCTCCTCTTTCTCACCCTTCCAAATCTACCAAAGAGTTTATTGTCTCTTGTTTATTACTCAGGTTGTGAGCTCTCTGAAGTGTTTAGCTAGAGAATTAGACTAACTTCATTGTTTAGAGTGACAAGATAGGTATTTAGCATGACACTCTGGGAAGCTGAGTGTGGCCCAAGTCATGAACAAAAGGTGAAATAAGAACATGGAATCAAGAGAGTAAAAGCATACATACACAGTGAATGATGTGACCTTAAGGACAGAAGAAAAACTCAGGTTATTTATTGCAATCACATTCTATCCCCCATACCTTCCAGGAGATGTGGAAGATAGAATATGATTACTAGTAATTTAAATGATGGTTAATATACATTTAATTAAAAAATAAAAATGTAAAACATAGCTTTTTTTTTTTTTTAACAAAGCCCTGGATATTTGGAAGAGGAGAGAGGTTCATGCTGAGAATTCACACGTTGGGTGTGTACATCCTAAGTCTACTTCTGTAAGTGTGTTTCTCTGAAATATGCCCAAATCCTAGATGTTTAAGTCAAATGCACCATGTGTTCTATAGGGTAGCAAATAATCGTTGTTGATTTCTTTTTCTCTTCAGCAGCTGTTTCAACTCATATACACAATCTATCATTAAGTTCCCCTGCTTGCCAGTTTCACTAGCTCTACAGAGAGAAATAACACAAAATGAGGAAAAGCGAAAAACTTTAAGCAAAAAGCACATTTCCTGAGTTCTTACTCTGTGCTAGACGATCTGCTGAGTGGTTCACATGCTGTTTGGTCTTCACAGACTCCTGTGCAGTAGGTTCTCTTACTGCTCTGTCTTACGAATGAAGTAACAGAAGATTCAGAGAGATGAAAAATCACACCTGGAGCCACAAAGGGCAGACCTGGGATTTTAAACCTAGCTCTCAAACCAATATTCCTAATTGCTGTTTATTTTATTGTCTTTAAACACAATATGGTTGAAAATGGCCGACATGACACTATGATGCTACATCTCTGATTGTCAGAAGAAAACTAACATAGTGTGATTGGTCTGGGTTTTGGCATTTCATACTTCCTAATACATGAGGCTTCTTTTGTTGTACGGCACTTACTGAACTAACCTAGGAAAATAAAGAAAAGAAGATCTTCTTGGATTAAATGGGAATTGATATCCAAAGCATGGATATTCCTCAAAAAATTTTGGATAACTAACATTAATTCAAAAGTGCTTATGATAAAGAGCTAAGATTAAACCCAACCCCAACCTGTAAAGCTTCCTGGGGGTTGAAATAATCAGAAAATAACCAGAAGGAAAAAGTCTACTGAAACATGATCACAAGCAGATATCCCAAACAACAAAAAAGTCCATATTTCTGCAGATTATAAATAAGCTAATTATTGCCTGGACAGTCAAGGAGGTAAAGCAGAAGGCCCTCTCCCTTCTCTGCCTGCTCCAGAGCAATCTCTGGGAGGTTTCCATGTTTTAGGACTTGTGAGTCCTGAGCCTATATTTGTTCCATTACCTCATTCTTCTTTTAGGAAGATTCGAAAAACATGTATGTTCTCTCTTTCTGTTCCCTAGACCATTTATTCTTTCACCTTTGGTAAAATGCTCTCCACTTTCAAGAGTCTTTTACACTGAAGAAAAAAAAATAGTACTCTCATATACTTGACCTGTAAGTCTGGAGAACCATTCAGAGAGGTGTTTTTTTAAGGGTTACTTTGAGATTTCTGGAAATAGGAATTGTTTTCTGTAAGTACTTATAAAAAGGGAAGTCTTAAGTGGTGGGATTGCAATCCAATGTAGAGAGAAGAATAACTTTCAAAAGTTCTGACACTTCAGAGATATATTAATAGATATAAAAATATATCATCAGAAAGTATATTACCAAATAGTTTAAAGAAATATTAACCAATAATTGAAAAACCATACTAATAAATATGCTACAGAATCAGAGATCACCATCAGAATGTTGCTAAGGACCCCGTGAGATAATTTGTTTCACCAAGACCAGCTAGTGTTAATGCCACTAGTCTCCCTTTTCTTATGATTTGTGGCCAATATTTTATATTTCCTCCTTATCTTTTTTTTTGCACTATGATGAGAACAGAGAAATTTATGGTATAAAATCCAGTAAGTACCTAGCACAGACCTTGTACATTTTTGAATCCATAACTGGAAAGGGACTAGATGAGTATATAATATCACTGCTTTTTTCATCATTATTATTAAATCTATTTTTAGCAGAGCTGCTGCTTTTTCCAGGCACTTAGAACATTATTTTAAAACAAAATTGTTCCCACATCTTTTAAGGTTACAAAGACTCAATACAGAAGTACTGACTTGCAGAAGCAATTGCTCTCCCATACATTTAGTATCCCTTGGATTAAAATAATGTAACATCCTAGACTGCTTGAGTCAAAGGCAAGTGTTACACTAACACATCCTCATTCTCAAGTGCAATAGAGTACATGGATGTCATTGTGGATGGAAGAGTTGGGCTTTATTACATCAAACATGGTTTTTGCATTAAGAAGTGTATCAGTAATAACAAGACAGCTTTTCTACTTTGCCTTATTTCATCAGTCTCAATTCCAAAGAGGGAAAGTCTCTTGGTGAGTGAGAGTCTCTGGAAATTTACTCTTGGGGGGTCACTGAAGTTTAGGTTATGGCAGCTGCCAGTCATGCCCAGTGTCTCCTGACCCCAGTCTGATATCCGAAGCTGGGTAACGTCTTCTAGGATGGGTCCCTCTCCTCCTCTTGCTCTCTGTCCACTTCATACTCAGAAGCAGCTCAACTGGCCCATGACCAGTAAAACCTGAAGCAAATTACCCGCCAGCTTGCACTTCTGAGCACCGCTTCCCTGGAGTCCATTTTTGGGCTATTTCACTACTACTCTCGACCCAATGCTGACTACTCACCCAGAGACCAGTTGTCAGGCCATGATAACATTTCAACTTGAATTCTAACCTGCTTATTTTCTGAGATTTCAAGGGCGTTTTTTTGGGTTAGATTTTTCTTTTATTACTTGGTATTTCTCTTTTAGCATTTTCTGTTTTCTTATACACAACTTTTTCCTATTTATTTATTTATTCATTCATTCATTCATTCATTCATTCATTTAAAACCTGCTGCCATGGGGAGCCTGGAACCGGGGCCCACCCTGGTCGCAGACTAACCTTTTTCTTTTTAATTAAAATAGTATTTTTAAATTTTTATTTAAAAATTTTTAAATTTAAACTCATTTTAGTTAACATACAGTATACTACATAGCAGCAATGTCCACAATAGTCAAAATATGTAAGGAATAAAAAAGAATAAAGAAGAATAAAGAATAAAGAAGATGTGGTATATATACATATATATATATATACATATATATATTAGAATGTTACTCAGCTATCAAAAAATATGAAATCTTGCCATTTGATATTTCAAGCTTTTATTTACCCACACAAGCAGGTTTGCTTGTCAGTCCATCACTACGAACACTATGCCTCTATTTGTTACCATCAATGGAAACAACCTAGATGGCCATCTGGTGAAGGCCCTTTCCCCATTAATTTATAAAATCTGTACTTTCATTAAAAAAATATTTTTGAGCATTTACTGTGTGTTTGGCTTAAAGTGTTCATCTTTCTCCACCCCAGGGTTTTAGAAGCAAAGCTATTTTAGGACATAATTCCAAAAGCAAAGTAGCCTGAATATTGGCTGGGGTAAGACTGCTTCAAAATCAAAACCATATTTGACAAGGGCCACAGAGAGGCCAGTTTCTTCCTGTACATTTCTATCTATGGAGCATTCTGAGCAAGGGCTTCATTTCTCCATAGTTCCCTTCCCTCCACATAATTAAAATATTGCTAAGTAAGTTAAAACCTTCTTAGTTCTTTGAGTGCCCAATGGCAGCTCTTGGTTTCTGCAGTTCTTTGAGCCTGTGGCCAGCCACACTGCACGATTCCAGGGGGCACTTGTTCATATGATAGACAGTCTAAGACACGACAGTGCTTCTCAAATTATCTTTGGCACAAGACCTGTTTTTGTTTTTAAATGCCTAATCCATTAAGAGCCAACATATTAGAAAAAATAATTATTGGAAAATATAAATCCCAATTTAAAAATTGATTCAATAGTCATAAAATTACTCAAAGTAGTTTGCTCCAGGATTTTTAAGTGCATGCTCTCAATATCTGCCATCTTTTTTGAGTAATGATGACATCAGTTTCTAAACAATACTGGTCCATGTACTACGCTCTGAGCAACACCCCCAGGCCAGGGACCCAGATTCTATGGAACGATGCTCCCTTGTGCTGTCCAGTGTGAGGTCCTGTCTGAGCCCCAGGCATTTGACAATTTAACCGTATGTCAGAGAACAAGTAGGGATGGTATAAACATGTCTAAAAAAGAGAAGGAGGCAGCAAGAAATTCTCATGGAGACTGAAATATTGGCAAAATAATCGGTTATAGACAGAATTCAAGGCATTGCTGTCTTTATTTAAACCTTATACCTGAGCCCTAAACCAACTTGGAGTTGGGACTTCTTCGTATCCATGCTCATTAGTGATCCGTTGCCCCTGGCAGCAAATAGACTTTTTCTAGTTAAATTGGATTTTCTGGCCAAAGTCCAATTTGGACAACTGCCTCTACCTACATGAATGCCTCCCACCACTGAAATTGCAGTTCTTCTCTTAAACTACTGTGTCATATTGCAGTCTGCCTTTGAATAGCTGCCATTATAAACTGTAGAGGTAACTACCTTTTTTTGCTAGGTGAAACAATTAAAAAAAAGTTTGTATGCGTGTGTGTGTGTGTGTGTGTGTGTGTGTGTGTGTTCCACTGTGAGGTTTACTAACATGCAAATGGCTTCTCAAGAGAAAAAAAACTTGTAAGCTAAATGTACAGTCAGGGTGATACTTTTAACAGAACAGGAGTTTCACTGGATTTTTAAACAAGGCGGTGGGACCACAGGATGATAAAGAAGATATAAATAAGAAGATGCAAATGCCAATAACTGAAGGGCCTAGAAATGCCTGGTTAAAATCAGACTTTAGTTTGATTATGGATATTTTGTGGGGTAGTATTATTAAAAAGAGAGACTTTAAAAAGATCTTTAAGAAAAGTTGAGGGCATAAGTCTATTTAAGGCTTCCACCTCTCTGCATAATTTTGGTGTTCCTATTCTTTTCTTGTACAGTTGGTGTAAAAAGGGCTATAAAAGTATAACTCTCTGAATATTCATTTAAAAATAAAAATAGACTTCTTAAGCTACTTTTTACCCCTTTTCTGAATCTAATTCCACATTGTTGCCAGAATCATTTTCCTAACACATGTTCATCATAGAATTCCCTTATTGAAGCATCTACATTTGTTCTTCACTCCCCATCATAGCAAATCTGAACTCTCCTGCTGGGCCTGTAAGACCCTACGGGATCTGTCTCTATCTCACTGACCCAACATTATCTTCAATTACTTCCCAGCATGAACGTTCATTGGAGCTGGGCTGCTCTCCAAAAAATCTCTTGAACTGGTCATAGTCTTCTCATCTCTCAGCTCCCACGGCTCACAAATTTGTGCCAGGTGGGAAGTCCTCTTCCCCATTCTATGTCCTTTGCGCCTTAAATCCTGGTCCATCTTGAATCTCTCCTTCAGGTGATACTTTTCCCAAAGGTAATACTTTTCCCAAAGCCTTCCCACTTTTATTTGTATCACAGGATTTATACTTTCCGTAAGTATATGTTCTCTTGTATTATTTCCTGATTGTTTGTGTGCATTAGCTCCATCTCCTTAATGAAATGATATACTCTTTGCAGGTAGAGATAACGTTCTCTTTCACATTGTGTGGGAAGCTTGGCCAGCCTTCCCTCTGCCTTTCATTTGTCATTTTCTCTTCTTCCCTGTCACCCAGGGAAAGTATGCTGCAGGAGCAACTCAATGACTTCTGACTCAGGTATTTTAAAAAAATCCTTAAGAAATATCATCAGTCATTGTGGATACCAACTTTGTTGAGAAAGGGCCAGAGAGTAAATATTTCACACTTTGTAGGCTATGTGGTCTTTGTTGCAATGACTCAACTCAGCCATCACAGCACGAAAGGGGCCATAGACAGTACAGAAACAAATGACTGGGACTGTGTTCCAATAAAATTTTTATGGACATGGGATCCCTGGGTGGCGCAGTGGTTTAGCACCTGCCTTTCGCCCAGGGCGCGATCCTGGAGACCCAGGATCGAATCCCACGTCAGGCTCCCGGTGCATGGAGCCTGCTTCTCCCTCTGCTTATGTCTCTGCCTCTCTCTCTCACTGTGTGCCTATCATAAATAAAAAAAATAAAAAAAATTTTTTATGGACAATGAAATTTGAATTTTGTGTAATTTTCACATCTCAAAAAATAAGATTCTTCTTTTGATATTTTTAAACATGCAAAAATTATACGTTAATTAACCTTACTGCAGTAATCACTTTTCAATATATAAACATAAAATCACAACATTGTGTACCTTAAACTTATACAATGTTACATGTCACTCATATCTCAATAAAGCTGGAAAAAATTTAAAAAATATTATCAACTCAAGAATCATACAAAAGCAGATGGTGGGACATAGTTTGCTGACCTCTGTCCTAGATCATTGCTCCTAAAGTTGTGGCCTCTAAACCATCTGGATCAGAATCACCTAGGCTTGAGAGTTATAGAGAATATAAATCCAGGACCAAGTGAAGCAGAATTCTTGGGCACGTTCAGGATACTAACAAACAGCTGTGAAACACCACAGCTAGAATCACCATCTAGAATGGCAGTGATGCTCTAACTTTGTGAGTTAGTACTGGAGAGCCAGTAAGCAAGGTTCTAACAAGATGGGACAACAACAGAGCAGGCTCCTTAGCAATCTATTTTAGAAGTCTTATAGCCTACTGGAAGAACATTAATAACAGAGACTCCATGCCTTTAATCAGCATTTTAGAAAGTTTTTTAGATGCAAAAGATTTAAAACTCTGAGTGTTTGCATTTAAAATACATGTTGTTTGGAATATCAGTAGATGTGGCAAGTCTTTATTTAACTTAAACTTAGTAAAAATAGAAACATATTCATGGAGAAGGGAAGAAACTCACATTCCTTGTTAAATATAATGCATGAAAGACTAAAAAGGTAAAAAGGAAACCATCTTTATGTTTTTGGCCTCTGTGGCTGAGCCCTTTGTTATCTATGGCAAATTCAGAAGAAATGATTTATTTCATTATGAGCAAACACTTCTTAAAGGCAGATACAATGCATTTCTAAAGACTCTGTATAAACTCATTTACCTAAAACACTGAATTATAAAAAAGCATCTGCTAGGAAGAAGAGCCATCTGGAATGCTGTACCCATAGGGGCTCTTTGGCCAATGTGAATCAATGGAAGCTGGAATGTGACCCACCTGAGAAGAATGCGCCTGGTAGTTTCTGATCCACAAACCATCATCCTGTGCATCTTCCAAATCATTCCCAAAGTCTTAAGGAAAGGAGTGGAACAGGGGACAAATGAGAGCTTGATTCTCATGTCTAAAAGGTTTATTGACTACCTCCTCTGTATCAGGCACTGTGAAAAGTTTTTTACATGGATGTTCTGGTTTAATCCTCTTGACAAACACACAAGTAGTTTTACATTTTACCAATGAGGAAACTGAGTTTTTGAGATCATAAGGAACGTGTGTAAGATCCCACAGGTCAAGTCAGAACATAGATTTGAGCTCAGAGCCTGTGCTCCTAACTACTCTACTGGCTGCCCAACACCATCACATTAAAAGGAAACCAGGCTTTGGAGGGTTTTCTTACACTTTAGCTGGGGAAGAAACCAGAGACTGGGTGCTGGGTAGACTCTGGCAAATGGGTTGAGCCTCAGGGCAAAGAGGGCAGCACTGTAGTGTGGCACTGTGCTAGGTCAGGAGGAGGCACCCTATTTCCTACTAGGACATGGAAACTGCAATGGACAGCTGTGAATCACCCTGCTAAGAAGAGATACAATATTTTTTCCTTTGATGTAATAATTATTTGTGAACCAGTGAGCCAGGTTCCTAATTGGAAGGGACAATGACAGAGCAGTCTCCTTAGGAGCAAACCTATCTTACAAGACCTCTACCTGAAGAGGGGGACATCAGCAGGGGCCACCACAGACTTCATTAGAGAGGACACCTGGGTTCTGGCAGAAGTGCACAAGGGCATCAGATGAAAGCTCAGATTCCAGACACAGATTCAGAGGACACCCAACCATTCCGGGCCAAGGGATCCACAATACCTAGTGAACAGGGACTGGTGATCCAAAGAAAACCATTTATTTGAACATGGCTGTGTCAAGTGTGCTTAAATTAACTGTTAGTAAACTTCATATATTTGCTTCTGTACTTTTTCTTGTCCTTATTAATTTCTGAAGTTAAAGCATTTTCAAATATGGCTCAGGGGAAAAAACACCAGGACTAATTAATTAGACTATGGCTGATGAGGGAGAGCAGATGCATTCTCCTCAAAACTTGACAGTGCTGTTTTTGTTTTTGTTTTTTTAAGATTTATTCATTTTAGAGAGGGGCAGAGGAATAGATGGAGAGGGAGAGAAAGAATCTCAAGCAGACTCCCTGCTGAGTGTGGAGCCTGATGTGGGGCTTGATCTCACAACCCTGAGATCATGATCTGAGCAGAAATCAAGATTCAGATGAGCCACCCAGGCGCCCCTAGAGTGCTGTTTTGAATCAAAGTACTTTCAGATATTCTGGAGTTAAAGTATAATGCTATTTTTATGATATAACAATAGTAATTTAAAGTCCAACTATGTGTGGTATATAGAGTCATGTTTATAGCATAATATAATATTTTCAAAGGGCAGGAGTAATTGATACAATTTCTGATCGCTTCTGGTAGGGACAAAGTTTTATTTCTGTGAGAACTTATGTTGCTTAAGCATTTTACAAGAGGTGAATGTAAGTTTCTAAAAACTTTCTTTTGCTGGGTCTTTTTAACAAATAGGCAATTTATAAATAACTTACATTACATATGTGAACTAAGGTTCACATTTTCCATCTATCACTCTGATTACTGTTCTTAATCAGCCATTCCCCAAATTTCTGAAAGAGTTAATTTAAATTCTAGGCTCTCATGCAAAAATATCAAAAAGGGCCTCCTTATTCAATGATACATTCAAGGGCAGCTTGAGTGGTTCATTCTTCTGAGGAAAAAAAAAGAGATAGAAATAATTGGGAAGTCTCTGATCCCTTCCTCTGATGCCAGCTCCGATTCTGGGCATCCATGGTTCTCTGTGAAAATCCTGGGAGCATGACCTTTCTTCCACATGCCTGGTGGTCTCAAAAGTCTTCTTGTTCACCCTGTCTTTCTGTGCCTTCCCTGGAGGGCAGATTTGCAGTATATTAAGACCATGCCTCACAAGGGTCATTATTTTTTTAAAGATGAAAATTTTCATAAACTCCTACGGTTTAGTGACATTTGTTGAAGTAAGCTTTCTTTGGAGCCTTAGGGGAGGTCCTTATTAATTTGGCATAAATCTCTTCTATTACATTAAGAGATCTGTCACTAGGCCAGGATCAACTGTCCCATAGGCCAACTGTATTTTGAATGTGCAGACTTTAACTTGAATACAAGTCACCTGGGATATGTTGTTAAAATGCAGAATATGCTTCAGTAGGTCAGAGGTGGGATGCCAGGTTACCTGGCCTCATAGGTAAAAAGAATGGCAGTCCCCAATCGCAGTTTGAGGAGCAAGGTGCTACTAGAAAGTTACCTGAGGAGGCAGCAAGCTTTGAAGGCACACAAAGAGAAGGATGCAAGTCAACAAGGACAGAGAAGATCCCTGGTCAGTGGTGTCAGAATATTCTTCAGTGGAGACACTATACTTGGAATTTTGGATGGGACGTTTTTAGACGTGTCTGCCTGTCCCTCAAAGCAGGATATTTTAGTATTCCTGGCTCTGGGCACTAAATGCCAGTAATAATCCTTTCATTATGACAACTGATAAAGAAAAACAGACTTAATAACAAACAGAAATTAAAGTCATGCATTCTTGAGGTTAAAATTAAAACTAAGAAAAAGATTCCTGACATTTCATTCCATCGGACAAACACAGTAATATGTTCATATATTCTAAAGGTTTTCAAGACAAATGTGGTGACTTCCACTGTATGGTACTTGCAACTATCTTCAAATAGCCTTTCTCAAGTTTACTAATTTATCCCCTCCCCTGACAGTATCACAAAGTCTCCTTTCCCTTACTTGAACTTTTTCCTTTTGTTGAAAACAGAAAAATTCTTCAAAGGGTCCTTAGGCTGAGGAAAGCCTGTCATTTGGGTTATGTTGAGAACCACAGGGTGGTAGTCCAGCTATTGACTGATAAGCACTTGCCTCCTTTGAATAAAATTTTAAAGGAGTTTTATTTCAAACTCTGATCTTGAGGTATTGTTGTTGTTTTTTAGAATATAACCTGAAAGTATTCCTGTACACCCCTGGAATAGGGAAGGGGAGGGTAGGATGAGATGGACTTCAGTTAGGAACCATTGTTGGAAGAGAAAATCCACATAGGAGAAAAGAGGGAAAAAGAAATCATGTATTTTTAAAGTATATTGTTGGAGAGTATGTTGCTCCAAAAACAAAATTGGCAAGCAATCTACTGAATTTAATAGGTCTTCTGATAAGAGCAAATAGCTAAACACTATTGTTAAATGCTAAAAGGTATAGATGTCAAGGTGATCTTGTGCCTTCTGCTCAAAGAATGATCCTTAGTTTATGGACAAATAGAAGTTAAAAGTAGAATGTGATCATGTTGCTGGATTTGTATCCATTTTTATAACTTTATTATTATTAGACTAATTGCATAGTTTTAACACATCAGAATGGCATATTAAATCTATTCATTTTCCCTAATACATGTGAACAGGGCTGTTTGTCCTCTCAGAAAATTATTTCATGGACACTTAGAGATCCACTGGTCACTTGGTGAAATAGCAGTCCATTTATAATTTATTAAAGGGCCAGGGATCTTTCAGTCTGGAAGGTACGGTGTGTCTTTTGGGATCCTTTTGATAAATTCTGAAGGGATATAATGGCAACTCCACTGCTATGACTTAACAGAAAATCTTGATCTGAAGAAATAACAAGAGTATTTGTAAGACTTCTTGGGGGAAATGTGCAATGTTGGGATAATCTTCCTGGAGGAATTAACATCTGACCTGAATTCTCAAGGGTCAATAGGAGTATGCCAAAAACCATGAAAGACAAGTGATTTTTTAAATGTAGGAATAAATAATTTGCTATGACAATGAAGTATAAAATAACAGTTGTGTGTTGCTAGGAGAATATAAATTCCATGAAGGTAGGGGTTTTTTAATCTGTTTTGTTCACTGTTGTATTATAGAACTTCAAATGGTGTCTTAAACATGGCAGATGCTCAATGAGTATTTGTGGAATGAAGAATGCAACATGAAGTTAAAGAAGCTGGTATGAACCAGATGATGAAGGATTTGGTTATAAGAAGTTGGTTTTGCTTCTCCAGAAGCCATGAAAAAGTATAAGGGCATTAAGAAGAGAAATAAAACCGTAAAAGTTAATGTGGGTGATGATGGTAGTGGTGATGAGGCTACAGTGTCATAAAACAAGAGAGCAACAAGCAACCACATCTGGGAAATGTCAGTTTTTGAAAAATGGGCAAAGAAATAGGCTACATTAAAGGAGTCTGAGAAGAAAGAACTGTTTCTTTTTTTCTTTTTTTAAAAAGATTTTATTTATTCATGAGAGACACAGAGAGGGATAGGCAGAAACACAGGCAGAGGGAGAAGCAGGCTCCATACAGGGAGACCGAAGTGGGACTCCATCCCCACGCCCTGGGCCGAAGGCAGGTGCCAAACCACTGGGCTACCCAGGGATCCCCCAGAGAACTGTTTCTAAGACCACTAGAAGAGATCGGTGTCCTGGAAGCCAAGGGAAGAGACATTCTGGAAGAAATGAGAAGTATTCATCTGACAAATAGGAAGTCATTGCTAACATCACAGAGAGTATTTTCCATAGCATGATGGGGACAGAAACCAGATAGCAGTAGGTTGACAGGGTCAAGGCAGGTGAAAAAAAAAAAAAAAGCTGCACGGATGTTAAGTAAAGCGTATTCCTCTAAGAATAATAGTCTTTAATAAATTATGGAATAAAGTGGGATATACATAGGCACATACATGGATAATATTTCAAGAAAGTTGTCTGAGAATGAAAGAAAAGTGAAAGAGCATGGCTAGAAGATAATGCAGAATCAAGAAAACATTCTTAATGTACGGGATGAAGTCCAGGAGGTTTGTAGGCCTCCTTACCCTCCTGGGTAAGGTAAGGGTAAGGTGCCCAAAGAAAAAAAAAGGAAGTTATAATAATGTCCATAATAAAGAAAATATTGATGAAGCAGTTCCCTGAGCGGATGGGAGTGGTTTCATTCCAGAGCAAGGTAAAATCGATGTCTGAGAAGAGGAGCTACATGTCTTTCTTTGAATCCAGAGGGAAAGAAGAAAGGATGGGTCTATGCAAACTTGTTTCTTTTTTCTTTTTTACATTTTCTTATTTGAGAGAGAAAGAGAGGGAGAGAAGGAGAGCTGAGCAGGGGGAAAGAACAGAGGGAGAGGGGGAAGCAGGCTCCTTGCTGAGCAGGAATCCCAAGGGGTGGGTGGCTTGATCCCAGCACCTCAAGATGACCTGAGCTGAAGGCAGGTATTTAACTGACTGAAGCACCCAGGTGCCCCTACAAGCTCATTTCTGGCTTGGGATAGAGGAATTTATCTATAAGCACTTGGGATAATGGATATTTGATTAGCTTCGCCTAATGTGGAGCTAATGAATGTATTTAGTGGTATGAATGTTTTCACTTCATTTCAATTTTTTTTTAATACAGGAGGAGGGACTTATACATCAAATGGCAAGGTCTTCTAGGGGATTTAGCAGGCTCCCAAACTCATTTTTGATTGCTGGCATATGTGGCTTAGATAGTTTTTCAACATAGGAAAACTTACATAGCCAAAATTTAATATGCACCTCAAATTTAGAGTCATTTAACTGAAACAGATTCATCTATGCTTCCCTCACTAAATTTTATTCCAAATTTTAAGTGAAAGCATCACCTCGGTGCAACTTTTTCCAGTCTACCAGTAGAATATGCTTTGTAACATAAAACTGTTTCTGAACTGAAATATATTATAATGCTCATTAAAACACACTCTCCTGGGAATGGAAACTGATTTATCTAATGCATTACAAAAGTCTCCATAAATGTACCACACATTGTGAAGCAATGTTAATTAGGAGGAGAGGCAAAACAATACATTTTCTTTAAATTTTAGAGCAATTAGCATAACTTTCATTAATATGGTATAATAACTGCAATTATTTTCATTTGCACTTTTGGTAGAATTTATATTCATTATAAGTCTACTGCTTCATATTCTATAATATGAAAAAATGAACATGACTTTGTATTTTATAATGAGATAATGCTGTAGGTGATTTTATTCATTTATTCAACAAGTAAGAGCCTGCAGGTAAGTGCTGTGATTCAGTAGTCTTTGTGGCAAGATTTTCTAAGTTTACCACCTGGAATTCTCTTGCACATACCTCTACACTCAGTCCACTTAATTTTCTGCTCTTGTGTATAAGCAACAGGCATGTTGTAAGCACATTTTTTATATGACCAGCATAATTTTCTGAATGTAATTTATTACACCATAGTGGCAGATAGTGAGGAATGCAGTTTTGTTTTGTTTTGTTTTGGGGGGACTACTAAAGTTTTAATATTTATACAACCAGGGGAATTTGAAATTTACTTGGTAAATTTACTGTATACTGGTCAGTTTTAGATTTGAGTTTACAACTCTTTTGAAAAGTCTTAATGAACAAAAATACTAAGATTCTCTCCCCCCACATAAAAGTAGTTTGCATGAATTGATTGAACATATTTTATGTAATACCAAATTTGATCATCATCCTGTAACCAGAATTGTTGGCTATACTCATCATTGCTTCTTTCCTTCTTCCCTCTGAAATCCTTTGATTTTGCTACTGTCAAATTTTGTATAAGGTTGCTAAACTTCCAAGCTGTGAGCTCAAGAAAATTACCACTGTAGAATAGAAGGGAGCAGGCAATATGTTTATAGGTTAATATAGGAAGAGCAAACTATTCTTTATAACTCCTTTCTCCTGGGATCCCCAACTAATCAATGTATATAATGTAATGAATATAAATAAGCCCATAATTCAGAAATATTGAGAATTGTATGAAGTTTTTGAGAGGCATGTACATTACAATTATTTTTAATTTGCAAATGGGGAGCTGGTGGCTAGAGAACCTAAGTGACACATTCAAATTAGCCATGTGAATTAGGGGCATGGATACGTTATACTAGAGAACTGGTGGGGTGATTCTAGTTAAGTGAGATGTTCATCATGTCATGCCAGTAAGCCTATATGTTTCTTCTGAGTGAAGACATTGTACGGCAGGTTTTATAGTCATCTAACTGGCATAGTTGATGGATTCATTACATGATTAATCTGTTCTTACTCATTACATTTAAAGTAAACTCCATAAGAACAAGGATTTATTTTGTTCACTGGATATCCTTGTAGTTACAACAGCACCTGGGACGTTTGTGAAATGAACAGAGAAGAGAGACACAACTTAGGAGAAATTTGGTACATGACCAAAGAGAAAGAAGGGATGCCAAGGTAGAAATCAGTAGAAAAATAGTTTTGTCCATTTTTGTACACTCAGCTGCATTATGTGACTCACACATGCATCTTCCTGATTTTTGTTTTGTGACTATCTTTCTCTTCCTAGTATTATACATAATAAGATAATTTAACAAGTGTACATGCCAAGCTCTGAGGAAAAATTGATAAATAAGACCCAGTCCTTGCTTTTGAGGGAAATTGGCTAGCATTTAAAGAACCAGTAGTTTCTCTCTCTCTCTCTTTTTTCTTAGATTTTATGTATTTGTTCATGAGAGACACAAACACACACACACACACACACAGAGAGAGAGAGAGAGAGACAGAGACAGAGACAGAGACACAGGCAGAGGGAGAAGCAGGCTCCATGCAGGGAGCCCAATGTGGGACCCATCCCGGGTCTCCAGGATCACGCCCTGGGCTGAAGGAGGAGCTGAACTGCTGAGCCACCAGGGCTGCCCCAGTAGTTTCTCTCTTTTTTTTTTTTTTCCCCAGTAGTTTCTCTTAATTGGCATTTCTGTATATATCCACTAGAGCAATTATTTACATTTATATTGAAGACTGTGGGACTGTAAATCTTAACACGCCCTTTTCTTTGTCTTGCATTTAAGTGTTCTCAGATTAGTAAATGCGGTAAATAAAAAGTAAATACTAAATCAATAATTAAGTTATATCTTGTCACATGCAGATTGGATTTGCCATCTAAAAGACACTTCTGTCCACTCTTCCATTTATATTTAGAAATAGCTAACAGATACATCTTTAATAAAAAAAAAACCTGATATATTAAGCCAACTATTTAACTTATGTGTGTGGGATGGGTTGGGGTGGAGTGGGGGCACTTTCTGGGTTAAAGAGAGTCTGCAGTTTTAACATTTTTATTGTTATGGTACTTGGACTTTATAATAAAGAACTGAAGAAGTCACTTGTCTCTAAGAATCTCTTGGGTATAATGGATGGCATCCCCTCCTCTTCCTGAAACGAGGTCTAAAAGATTAAGTATAACAGCTCTTCCTTTTGGAATCTACCAGAACATTTCACTAACTCAGGCATGAGAACTAATAGGAATGTTAGTTCTTTTGGTGATAAGAAGTTGATCTGACATGAGTTGACTGGCAAAAAATAAGATAATCTAGTATAATTAAGGAAGGAGAAAGTGCACTTTCCTCCTCAGATTATATAAACAATCACAGTACATGTAAATAAATACACTCTACAGGTTCAAATATGAAAGAAACTTTGTCAAGTGACCAAAACACTGATATCAACTCCTTCCCAATTAGTCAACTAAATTTTTTAAAAAGGCGTTTTTTTCAATTATTAACTCAAAGTATTTGATCCTGTTGTCAAGTGCAGTGTTAAATTCTCAGCCCTATCTTACTCAGCACTTCACATAATTGTTCACACCTTCTATCTTGAAACATTTTCTTCCATAGGGCTCCCAGTACCCTCCTCTCATTTCTCCTCCTCTTCAAAGTCGTGCATTCTTAGTCTTTCATTGTTTCCTCTTCCTCTTCCTGACCTCCAAAGTTGAAGCTTCCCAAGCCTCAGTCCTCAGAAATGTTTCTCTTCTTGATTTATGCTCACTCCCTGAATGTTCTCATTCATTCTCCAGCTTTAAATGCCCTCCACACCAGCCATCACCACTTGGATAGCTAAAATGCATCTCGAGCTTGGCATGTCCTCAACTGGACTCTTGATAGTTCCACAGTCCCCCATAAGCATTTCCATTCAACATATTCATCACATCAGGAAAATGCAACTCTGTTCTTCCAGTTGCTTAGGTCAAAATTTTGCAGTCTTTGATTCCTCTCTTTCTCTTATACCTCACATCCCATCCATCAGCAAATCAGAATCTGATGCTTTTCCGTTGAAATATATTCAGAATCCATTTTTTAACCACTCTCACTCCCACCATCTTTCAATCTCTCTTCCTCTCTTATTTGTATGACCATGAAAGCTGATTCTTATCTGCCTGTTTCCATCCTTGCCTACCCACAGTTTATTCTCAACATGGCAGCCATTGTGAGCCTTTTCAAATGTTATATCTTCTCACTCCTCTGCTCAAAAACTCCAAAGGCTTCCAATTTTACTCGAAAGTAAAATCTCAAGTCCTTTCCACAGCCCATAGCTACATAAGAATTTATGTCATCTGCCTCCCTACAGCACCAACAATCTCTCATTGCATTTGCCACTCTATTTCTTCCCCCCTCTGTCTCAGTCACATGAGCTTCTCTCTTGTTGCTTATCTACATCAAGCACAGTCTTGCCTCAGGGCCTTTCCTCTGCTTGAAATGCTCTTCCCTGGATATCCACACAGCTTGCTCCCTGACTCATCTTTTTACAGATGACTCTCCCTGACTATTCTTTCTAAAAGACAATGTTTTTTCTTGCTCATTCTGCTTTTCTTTACTCTGTTTCTCAATTTTTCTTCATTCTTATCTCTAACATGTATTTCTTTGTTTATTATATAGTTTCCCCTACGAGGCAAGCTTCTTGAGGCAGTAACTTTGTTTCGACTACTGATATATTTCCAGCACATAAACCAGTGCAGAGTACACAGTAGGTCCTCAACAAATACTTATGAAGTGAACAAACACATGGATGAATAAACCCTACATATCTAAGCAAAAGCCATCAAAACTTTCTGTATATAAAATTTGGGGAACTTTAATATTAAAAGTCAGAAGATAAAGATTTGATTTCTGTTTCTGATACTTCTAAATATGACAACTTTATAAGTATTCCTAGCATCCTATTTCTTTCACCCTATGGATCATTTGTGCAACAATTTCCCTGTTTGGTGTATATCTCCTGAGATCCATGGCATTTTTCCATCGTTTTCACTGATAATTATTCACCCTTCTATTTTTTTAAGGATTTTATTTATTTATTCATGAGAGACACAGAGATAGAGAGGCAGAGACATAGGCAGAGGGAGAAGCAGACTTCTTGAGGGGAGTCTGATGCAGGACTTGATCTCAGGACCCTGGAATCACAACCTGAGCCAAAGTCAGATTCTCAACCACTGAGCCACTCAGGTGCTCCTTATTCACACTTCTTATATTTGAGGACCATAAATTGTCCATTCCCCTGCCTAGATACACCTTCATTGAACTTGGGCCAATTACTGAACCTTGAATCTAAGTTTCTTTATCCATGAAAGTTGGATTGAGAAAGAAAATGTGTGAATTTAAAAACATATGCCACTGGCTTGAGTATACTTCAAAAGCCTACAGTGAATCATATTACAATATCTTGTCACAAAAAAAAATTCATCTTTGTTTCACATAATCAGTAGTTATACATCCCTGATGTGCAGGTCAAGGTGCAGACAGCATATAAAAAATATCAAAACAGAAGAGCTACTACATGCATGACACCAAATCATTCCCTTATTTCTGGGCATAGAGGGATACCATATTCTGTAGCCTCCTATGGGATCTAGAGCTGAGTTCTAGTCAATGGAATATGGGAAGAAGTGATGTACACACCTCCCAGGACTGATCCCTAAAGTGTTTTATCTACTACCTGGTTAGAGAGGACCCAGTAGGGGACTTCAAGGCCTTAGGGTACGGAGATCCACCAGAGAGAAGAAGCCTAGTTCCTGAGTCACTATGTGGAGTAGAGTTGCCCAGGAACTCTGGAAATCTGCTATCCAGGAAAACATATATCCAGGAAAACAAATCTACTATCCAACATGAACATGATTATTTACATCTTGTGGCATGGATTTACTACTTGGTTTGCTGTGTCATATATGCTCTTTTCTGCTGACATCAAGTGTAAAGTTGGATAATATAATATTAATTGTGGGATAGCTACTTTGCTTTTTGTTTTCTCTCTCTGGATAGCACTCTTTTCAAATAACCAGTGCTTTTCCTCTTCCAAAAAGACTCCTAAATCAGATCCTTATTACTGGAGAGTATTGACTCTCTTTTAGTAATTTCTAAAGTCTTCTGCTGTTGTGGTGGTAATGGCACTTTTAAAATTCTAAATGCTTCTTTACAAGGATCTTTTATAACTCTAACTAACTAGCTACTTATACATTTCTCTAAACAAGGAGTGACATGAAATAAATATTAAAATAATTGGTATAATGGGTATGACATACACAACTTAGTCTTAAGTGGTCCAGAAACACACACACACACACACACACACACACACACACACACATTATTAAGTAAATGAAGCAAAATGTTACTAGCAATGTGGGGAAATGGTATATGTTGTTATATGTATATATTCATAACTTTATGTGAATTTGAAACTTTATAAACAAAAAAGAATAGAAAAATGTTAACATTAAAAATATCAATACTTCTTATAATTTTGCTTTTAGTATTTTCTCTGTGCAATTTAAGACTTGTCATAGAATGTTTTTGTGTGATAATATGGCTTTTGAAAATTTATTTATTTTTATTTTTTATTTTTTTTGGCTTTTGAAAATTTAAAGAATTTAAAGAAGGTTTTGTCTACTGAGACACAATTCTCTGTGTCCCTAATTTTTATGTTTTGCCCTCAAACACAGGTCTGATATAGTGTATGCTGCCTCTCAAATACACTGAATTCTGCTTGAATGTAAGAGAAAGAGAAGATGCACATTACTGACACTAATTAATTATTACATTGTTAGCATTTGAAGAGAATATTCTGATCTAGTGAAAACCTTTGGATCATGTTTTCCAGAGATAGGAAAGGAATTTTTCAAATATTGATCAGCTGCAATTTATGGGAGGTTCACAAATTAAGTAGGGGATTTTGTGCATTTTAATATAAATATGAGTACAATACATGATAAGGATTGATTATAATCACTCTGGAATTGTTTTATTCCAGACATCAAATAACAGCTTCCTTGGGCAGAGAGTATAATGATTCCCTATATATACCACACTAGATAGAGCATCAACTAACACATTATTTATAAATAAACTATATATTTCTTGAGCCATTAATATAGAAAAAGTGTTAGCCAAACTTATCAAGAAAATAACACCAATAAGAAATGAGAATAATAGAAATACTCTTAGGTAAAGTGGACAATAGAAGACAAAATTAGAAAATACCCAATTCAATTCTATTTAAACACTTTTAAAAACATGAGTAAAAGAGGCAATTTTGTAGGATGATACAAATTATAAAAACTGAGTCCATTCAAGATAGAAACTCTAAAATTAATTACTATGGAAGAATTTGAGAAAGTTGTAAAAGTTATCACTCTCCTTTACCAAACTAGTTTGAACACAAAAGCCAACCCACCAGAACTTGATCATTTCAAAGGTGTATCTCTTCAAAGAACAGATATTACTCACTGTTACTTAAATTTTTTAAGGCAGAGACAGAAGTAGTTATTGATTGCTTTTATGACACAAGCATCACTTTGATAGCCAACTGTAGCAGTAAAAAGCCAAGACAAAACAGAACTCAAAAAAGAAATCTTCAGATCAATCTCATATCTGAATGTTGGTGCAAAGTTATATATGAAGAAATAGAATCTAGGGCACATTGTAAGCATAAAATGGAAGGATAGTTCAATAACAATAAATCTCTTAATTCAATTCATCATAATGATAAATCAAAGGGGAAAATATTGATCATCTCTGTAGTTGCCTTTTTTGGTTTTTAGTAAAATTCGTTACCCATTTTTGATAAAAGATTCTTAATGAAATAGGAATTGAGGGGCTATTTCCTTTACATGGTAAATATTCATCTCAAGTAAAAATGTATTAACTGTGTAAAATGAGACAGCTTCCATTTAAGACAGGAATAAGATAGGAATTTCCATAATTCCCACTGTTAATCAACAGTATTCATGAAATAACAGTCATATGTATTAAATAACACAAATCAGAGGTATGCAAATAGGAAAGGAGAAGGCAAAGTGATTGTTATTTGTAAGTGTGTGATTGTATGCTTCCAAATTCCATGAAATGAACAGAAAGATATATGAGAAACAGTTAAAATAACTCAGTAGCATATTTACGTGGCATTTATTTTTCATTTGTCTCCCTCCAATGGAATGTCAACTCTACGATTAAAAGACTGTGGTTGGCTGTGTTTATTGTTTTATCTCCAGTGCCAAAAAAGTGCCCAGTACATAGTAGGCACTGAAGAAATATTTGTTAAAAGAAAGAATAAATCTGCACTCTAGATTTATTCTCTCATGCAGAGAGAGATGTGCAAAGACACATGAATTATTTTTTTATAACAGAAAAAGATAAAAGTAAGCAAAATATCCATTAGTGGGTATCTAATTAAACATGTTATTAAAAATAATGAGGTATATATTTGAACTAATATGTTAAGCCCTCTAAGATAGATTTTTAGGTTAAAAAAAGCAAGGAACTAGGCCATGATACAAGTCTTAACACATTGAAAAGGACTGAAATAAAATAACATATATTCTTCTCCAATGAGAGATTATTAGAAATTCACAGAAAAGAATCAGGAAATCCTAAATGTTTGAAAAATAACACATTTCTAAGTAACCCCCTATGCATAAAAAAAGAAATCATAAGGGAAACAAAAAAATACCTTGAACTGGATGAATAAGAAAACATAGCATAGCAAAATTTATGAAATTAAGCTAAAGAAGTACTTACTGTGAAATTTATAGCTTTAATACTTTTATTAGAAAGAGAGGACTAGAATCATTAATCTAAGCTTGAAGACAGAAAGGCAAAGTAAATCAATCACGAAGCAAGTAGAAGAGAGGAAATTATAAATTTTTTTAATTTCTTTTTTATTATTTATTCATGATAGTCACAGAGAGAGGAGAGAGAGGCAGAGACACAGGCAGAGGGAGAAGCGGGCTCCATGCCAGGAGCCCGACGTGGGACTTGATCCCGGGACTCCGGGATCATGCCCTGGGCCAAAGGCAGGTGCCAAACCGCTGAGCCACCCAGGGATCCCCAAGAGAGGAAATTATAAAGGTTGGAGTGGAACATGTTGAAATAGAAAATAGAAAAACAATGAACCTAAAAGCTGGCTTTTAGGAATCAATTTTATGAAATTTTGTTAAAAACTTTACGCTGACAAATTTGACAACTTAGATGAATTGTAAAAATTCCTAGAAATAAAGAAATTACCAAAAACTGATTGAAGAAGATTGGAAAATTGGAATAGGCCTATATCAAGAAAATACATTTAATTAGTAAACAGTAATATTTCTACAAATAAAAACCAAGCACAGATGGCTTTACTAGTGAATTCTATCAAACTTTTATGGAAGACTTAATATCGGTCCAACACAAACTCTTTCAGAAAAAAGGAGAAGGAACACTCTGCAACTCATGTGAAAAAGCGAGGATTATCCTGACACAAAAGCCAGATAATGACATCACATGAAAGAAAATGAAAGAAAACCTATCCCCAAGTAGGTTAAAAAATTCTTGCAAACAAAAATCTGCAACATACAAAAAGAATTATACGCAAATGCTGTTATCCCAGAATGCAAAAATTAGTTCAACATCTAAAAATCATGTAGTGGTGTCTGGGTGGCTCAGTTGGTTAGGCATCCGACTCTTGATTTCGGCTCAGGTCATGATCTCAGGGTTGAGAGATCGAGCTGCACGTGGGCTCCACACCTAGCCTACATCTTCAAGCAGACTCTCTCTTGCCCCCTCTTCCTATGGCCCTCCTCCCATAAAAAAATTTAAAAATCATGTAATGTATAACACTGTATTAATAAAAGGTAAAAAAAAAAAACCCACATGATCATCTCAATAGTTTCAGGAAAAAAAAACCATTTCGTTTAAAGCCAAAATACATTGATTATTAAAATTCTCAACAAACTAAGGATAGGAACTTTCTCAACCTGGTAAAGGGCATATAAAAAACCTACACCTATAATCATACTTAATGGTGAAAGATTAATGTTTCCCCCCTAAAACGGACAATAAGGCAACAATGTCTGCTCATAATCATTTCCATGAAACATCATAGTGGAGGTTGTAGCTAGTGTAATGAGGCAAGATAGATGAACCAAAGGCATACCAATTGGAAAGGAGGAAATCAAACTGTACCATCAGACCACACACATACCCCAGCATCAGGACCATGTCTAAGTAGACAGTCTTATGAAATTTATAAAAAAAACCTCCATAAGTGAGTGAAACAGGGTTGTAATGTATGAGATCCAAAACAAAATCAAATGTATTTCTTTCTATTAGCAACTAACAATCTGAAAATGGCAGTAAGAAAATAATTCAACTTACAATAATGTCAAAAAGAATCAAATAGCTGGGAATAAGTAAGCTTAACAGAAGTAGCATAAGATCTGCACATTGAAGACTATAAACCATTGCTGAAAAAAATTAAAGGAGACTCAAATAAATGAAGAGATATACCATATTTATGAATCCAGAGATTCAGTGTTAGGTTGGCAATTACTCACAAATTGTTCTACATATTTGGAGCAATACCAAAATATCCACAACCCTTTTATTTAAAACAAATAAAATAAAATAAAAAGGATGATCCCAAAATTTACATAAAATGGAAGGAATCTAGAACAGCCAAAATAATTGTGAAAAAGAAGAAAAAGAGGATTCACACTACCTGATTTCAAGACTTAATATAAAGCTAAAATAATCTAAAAAGTATGGCATTACCATAAGGATAAACATATAGAGCAACGGAACAGAGTAGAGTCGAGAAAAAAACCCTCACATTCATGATAGTTCATTTTGTATTAAAGTATCAAGGCAATCCAAGAGGAAAGGATAATTTTTTTCAACAAATAGTTCTAAAACAATTAAATATCCATATGCAACAAAATGCATTTAGACCCTTACCTCATACTATGCACAAACATGATCTTAAAATGGTTTATAGATCTAAATGCAGGAGCTGAAACTATACAACTTCTAAAAGAAAGCAGGAAAAATTTTGTGACCTCGGGTCAGGCAGTGAATTCATAGATACAATACTGAAATGATAATCCATGTAGGAAAACACTGATAAATTAGACTTCATCAAAATTAAAAACTCTCATGCTTCAAAAGAAACCATTAAGAAAATGAAAAGACAAGCCACAGGCTGAGAGAAAATATTTGCAAACCATATATCTTATAAAAGATGTGTAATCAGAATACAGAAAGAACTTTTACAACTTAATAAGAAGATAAATAGCCCAATAAATATTGAGATGGGCAAAATATTGAGTAGTCATGCCATCAAAGAAGATATATGAATGCTAATAAACACATGGAAATAAATGTGGTAAACACATAAAAACACAGAGAAATGTAAATTAAAATCACAAAAAAGGTATCATTATACAGACACTAGAATGACTAATCAAAAAGACTGACTATAACAACTAAGGGCAACAATGGGCAGAAACAAAACCTCATACATTACTAGTGGGAATGTAAAATGGTATAGTCATTTTGGAAACCATTCTGGCAATTTCTTAACAATTTTAATATATATTTGCCATATAACCCAGCAGTATCACTTCTAGGTATCTTCTCAAGAAAAATGAAAATATATGCACGCACAAACACATCTAAGTGTTCACAGCAACATCATTTATGAATGTCGATAACTGAAAACAACTCTAATGTCCGTCATTTTAGGAATGGATTAAAAAATGTGGTAAATCCATACATGGAATACTAACTACTCAGCGGTAAAGAAACAAACTACTCACACATGCCCCAGCATCAGGACCATAATGGTCCCATCACAGGACCATTATGCCATGTAAAAGGCTATATACTGTATGATTCCATTTATCTGGTTAGTTAGTTAAGGATTTATTTCAGAGGGAGAGTGCACACATCAGCAGGAGGGGCAGAGAGAGAGAATCTCAAGTAGACACCATGCTGCACACAGAGCGTTATGTGGCCTTGATCTCAGGACCATGATGAGATTACGACCTGAACCAAAGCCAAGAGTCGGCTGTTTAACCTACTGTGCTGCTCCGGTGCACCTGTATGATTCCACATATAAAATTTTCCAGAAATGCAAAACTATCCAAAAAAAAAAACTATCCAGAAAGCATAATTAGTGATTTTCTGGGGCTGAGGGAACTTGAGACGATGGATGTTCTAAGGATTATGGTGACTGTTACACAAAAATATCATTTTAGTGAAATTTATTGATGTATACACTTTAAGTGGGTGAATTTTATATTATAGAAGTTATGCCACAATGGTGTGTGTTAAAAAATGAAATATACCCTAATAACCAAGATATTTAGAGCAAGACATAAGTATGTATAATATCATATCATTTATAGTAAACATACTACATTTATTCATTTGTGCTAGTTAAGACCACAACAGTTCTGGAAATATATATATTCAAAAAACAAGTTTGCCTCTGAGAAAAGGACTGAAAGTCTGGGACAGGCAAGAGAATTATTTTTCATTGTATACCTTCTGATACTGTTTTAAAAAATTAAATTAAACCATGTATATTATTGCTTTAAAAACTAAAAATCCTAGTAAATAACTAAAACAACCAACCACAATTCTGACATAAGGACCCAGGCATGTGAATCTGCTCCTGAAGGTCTATACTTATGTAAATGAGGCTCTAAGCACTTATGAGTAGCCTATAATAAGATAAAGCAAATTTCATCCCCAAAACATGATATTAGATCCTTATAATTTCAGAGAGATGAGTGCAAATTGTGGGAATTTGGGGAAACATGAGAAGTTTTTGACCAGAAGCACTTTAAGCATTACGGGGTACCAGATTCTGTAGTCTATACTAGCTACAAAATAAACACCAATTCCTTACCCCCAAACACAAGCAAAATGCAAACAAAATGTAACATACTGGAGGATTAAATGAGAGGTGGGGAAAGTAGAGGGAAAAAAAAAGAGCAAGAATAGAGTGGTCTAGTGGATAGTGGGCATTCATATATAAATATAAATATATAAAAATATATAAACATAAAAATATATACATATATAAATATACATACAATTATATAAGTGATTTAAAAATAATTTTTCTGCTATGCCACGCCTTAAAAAAAGCCATTATATATGATATGTATTCGAACTTGTTTCTATGAATCATACAGTGGATATACTGAACAGTGCTTTTCAGTATACCTTTTAATATCAAGAACCTGTTACAAAGATTTGCTTTTCAGTTGCATGCTATGAAGAGATGGCTTTAATTAAGAATATTTATTTTAATCTTACACAAACAATGGGAGAAATTAAAATACACTGTCAATATTTAATTATAAAGATTCAAGTGCTATTTTGTAATGACGCCTTAAGAAGGTCAAATTTAAGACTTCTGCCCTCAGATTTTCCCTTTTTAATATAGAAACATAATGCTTTGTAGAGCGTTGCTCAGAAATGCCTAGTATTTGATGTCCATTTTCACACAAGGAATCAATAATGTAAATATTTCCTCGAAGTGGAAACACCTGCAGGGAGGGTCAAGGAAATCATAAAAGGTGCTTCTTTCAAGCTTTCACTGCTTTCATTTGCATTTCAAACCAACAGGGCTTTCATGCTGTGTTTAGTGCTCTGAATAGACAATCACATATGTTTGCCACACGTGTGTTCTTCACGCATGCGTTCCTTGCAGTGCTGCTCCTTCCGAACCACCCTTGCTGTGGCTTCATTTACACTCAACACACATTTAACGAACACCTACTGTGGGCTGTTCGATATGAAGAACAGGACCACCAGGTTAGGTAATAGGATCATCCCAATATAACAGACGAGGCTTCTGAGGCTCCTGGACTCCAAGTGTCCCAAGTCCCAGAACTGGCAAGTGGAAAACCAGGACTTAGCCTGAGCCTTTTCCTTTATATCTATTTTCAAGTATCCATCCTATCTGTGGCCCTTCCCTCCTTTCTCTCCCTAGTGTCACTGATAGTTAAGAGCAGAGTAGCACAGAAATGAAGGAGGGGTTTTCAGCTTGCCCCATTCACTTCCCCAGAAGGTAGGAGGGAAGAAACACCCAGGGCTCAGATTACTACCACACTCCTCACTGCTCCGATTTCCATGGTTCACCAAGGACACCCCGCTGAACTTCAGCCCCAACCTGTTCCGTAATTTTCTGCTCAAATCATGGAAGTCACCAAGAGTAATTATTGCTGGTAGTGGAAGAAATGTCCTCAGCATCCCAATTCACAACTCTACGTAAAGATTTTTCTGTGGCAACCAGTTCCCCAAGGTCCTCAGGGGGATTATCAAGATTATATTTGAACTTGCAAAGGGCTGAACCAGCTCCCACCTGCTAGCCTGGAGTTCCAAGCACAACACAGAGCATTGATTCGATTGGAAGAATCAGATTTCTTAATTAAGTCAATGGAAAACCAGTTTGAGATCTCTACGACTGGTATACGTTAGTGAACTTTTAGAATATAACCCACTCACATTTAGGGATTCAGGTGTTACCCTCCAAGTTCATACTAAGATAAATGTGTAAGCACCACTTTTCTTGTGTTTAATAAAAGATAGGAAAATACATATTTTCAAAATTTAAAAAAAAACCCACAGTTTTCTGGACTCTTGCATTTCTCTCTTATTCATTGACCTTTATTTTTTAAAGTATGATTTCATTCAACTCCAGGGAAACTTCTATTTTTATGATATTATTGTAAGGGTCTTACTATTTTACCTGTGTATTTTATTGCTGAGTCAGTGTTTATCTTACCTCCTCGATGGATAATCAAAGAAGTCTCACTTCCAATGGGACAGTCCTTAAGTATATCCACTACTTCTGTATGGCTCAGGTTCTGTACATTCTGCTGGTTGATCTCAACAATGAGGTCACCTTCACACAGGCCAGGGCATCCCTGAATGTCAAGTATTTGTTTCACCCGCTGTCCTGTAGGACTGTCGGCAATAGTGAAGCCAAAGCCCTGGGCACCTTTCACAATGGTTAAGGTCATAAGTTCAGCTTGGGTGGCCCCAGATGAAGCCATAGACACATTGTCGTCATGGACAGGTGGTGGATACGTGCCATCTAATTGACCATCAGCTGGCATTGAGTGCAAAGAATGAGGCGGTCGATCTGTTATATCCGGAACCGACTGTGAGGTCCGAGAAATGTATTCCAAATATGTTTCATAGTTATGTCTTCCATTGACCATCACCGGAGGTGGCCTCTCCATTATTGCAAGGGGTGGCACCATGCTGTTAGCAGGATCCTCAGGATCAAAGGGCAAAGGGTAGCCACGACACAACACCAGGTTGACACTCTGACCAATAGGAACAGACTGGAAAAGTTTGACTACATCTGCATGAGTGTGTCCAAGGACACAAACTTCATTAATATAGACAATGACATCACCTGCAAGGAAAAAAGAAAGAGATTGACAACATGAGGTAAGTTCAATTAAAGTTGACACAGAGAAATGGAATTATTTATGAGACTAGTATAAGAGGCACTCGGTTTCTCAGTAAGCAGTGAGAAAATCAATTAGAATAATATTTAAATTCGCTGTAGGTGACTCAAGGTTACAACAGGTCTGCCAACAAATACAATGATCAAATGATGAAAAAAAATGCTATGTATTCATTCTTGGAGTTCAGAAGCATCTTTGTGTTCAAAAAGAAAGGCTCAGGAAGAAAAGTCTAGAAGAATTTGTACCTTGAGGAAGCATATATTCTATGCTTCTTTTTCATCTTCATTTCCATCTTCAGTGCAATTCAGTCAATAGAATTTTCAAACTATTGAGAAGTGGTGGTCATAAGTCTTGGGTGAAAATTTAGAAAGCCCTGGTATACTTTTTTTTTTGTATAGCTTGACTGAGTCAACTGCTATTTTTCTTTTTTATGGAAGAGGAAAATATTTTGCCCACTTATTTTCTCCATCTACGGCAAGATGTAATTACAAAGTTTCTGTGTATACACAAACAAAGGCCAAGAGCACAGATTCTGGGATTAGGATCTGAGTCCATATCTTGGCTCTACCTACTACTTAACAGATATGTTGATTTGGGCAAATGACTTACCTGCTTTGAGTCACAGTTCCTCATTTGTAATGCTGTTGTGAGGATGAAATAAAATAATACAGGAAAAGTGTTTGGCATAGTGCCTGAAACATGGTGAGTGTCCAATATTTGTGGACCACTATTATTATTACTATTGCTAAAATAGGATGGAGGGGATTTGGGACCCTGGTTTTCAAATAGGAGGCTGCCATAGACTCATTCTCTGATTGTAGATTAATTAATAATTCTGTAGATCATTTAAAAAAGGCATTTGTCCTCTCTCCCTAATGAATTATCATAGAGTTATGGAAGTCCACTGGTTAGAAGTTGACTTTATAATATTAAAAATGCCCTAAATGTTAATTATTCATTATAAAATAAAAACTCTGAAAAACAACATTTTCTTTTTAAGATGCAGGAAAACATGCTTGTTTGAGACAATTGTTTAAAAATTTCAATTATCTATGAATAACAGTTTTATTTTTAGAGAACTGTTATATTATGGATCAATATTTTTATTCTCAAAAACCATAATATTTGAAAATTAAATTTGCAAACTGAGATTGTGCCTGACTACTCTGAGGAATATATGAGGGAAAGACATATTTTCACAGACTGTCAAATAAGTAACTCAACAGACATTAATTTATCAGCATAATTCTGAAATGGGTAGTGTACATGGCTAGGGATCTCATTCTGAGACATCCTTGCCCATAAAATTGCAAACATCAAAAATGCAAAAACAGAGTTGAACTTTCAGAGTTAAATACGTTTCTAGCTTTTCTTAGGTGTCTGATATAAAATGATCACTCCACTGTATGCATTCTAAAATAAATAATTCTATGAATAAAACATTCCTGAGTAAGATACTCTCAACAACACGGACTGGTTAACACTCACTCTACCCAAATGCTAGAGACCTGCTTGAAAGTGCTAAAGATGTAAAGACAGAATAAGCCAAACAAACATTTTCTGGGATCCAGGTTAAGTGTGATTCTAAGAAATGTCATAGACTCTGTGATTGCTTGGATGGAACTTCACACTTCAGTTATGTGTATCAGAAAGGGTGCTGGTGTAACGCAGGGATTTTGGAGCAGGAGTTAGGGCTGAGTTGGGATGAGCATCCTTTCTTTGCTACTATGATTCATCATTAGACCAGGGCAAATGGAGACTCTTTCGAGTTATAGAAGTCCACTGGTTAGAAGTTGACTTTATAATATTAAAAATGCCCTGAATGTTAATTATTCATTATAAAATAAAAACTCTGAAAAACAATATTTTTTGGCATTATTTTCAAATGGTCTGGTCTTCTGAGAGTCCCAGAGAAGCATCTGATTCAGACAAACTTTTTTCCTTCTCTTCTTGCCTCTTCTATTTCTAAAGTTATGATCATCTATTTTACACATTACAAGGTTGAAAGAATAATAAATACTGTGTACCAGTGTCCAACTCAATGATGAGAAAATTGCACATACTGGTTGTGATTCTTCAGGTAGCACCTCCCTCCTACTGACCTCTCCAAAGGTAATCACTACCCTACATTATTCACATGCACTTTACATTTTTATGACATATCCAGGTACCGTTAAATATGTCCCCAAATAACACTTAATCCCTAAATAATAATATCCCCCCAAATATGGTTTTGCACATTTAAAAATCATTATAATCATTGTACAATCATGTAAGGTATACATACTAATCTTCTGTAATTCTCTTCCAAATGTATTTGTGATATTTATCTATTTGATATCTTTACCTTTAATTCATTAATTTTCACTGCAACAGAGTGTCTGTTGGATGGCTATATCACTATTTTCTTAATATTTATCCATTCTTGTGTTAATGGAGGCTCAGGTTCTTGTGAATTTTTGGCTGTTATGAGAATTCTGCTAATAATCTCTTTCCATGGCCCCTGTGTACTTATGGGAGAGCTTTTCTGAAGTGTGGACCTTGGCATAGAATTTCTGGGCATAGACCACGGGCTTCTTCAGCTTTATTATGCAATGGCCAATGGCTGACAAAATAGGTCAAATCGAATTACATTCCCATTTCTAGTATATCAGAATTTTCATTGCTCCCTATCTGATACAATACTAGGCATTCTCAGACTTAATTTTCATTGATCTAATGGGTGTGATCATGGTTTTAATTTGCATTTCCCAGATTGCTAGTGAGGGTGAGCATGTTTTCATATGTTTATTGGCCATTTGGGTTTCCTCTTTAGTATGTCTCATTTTCGCATTTTTTCCTATTTTGTTAGTCCTTTATATTTTGTAAACACATTGACTGCTTTTCTGCCCACCTCCATTCTTGATCCAACATCTTTGGTAGGCTTGGGAGGCTGCACGGTATAGCTGACATTATGCGGGATAGGGATAATGTGTCAGAAGACTTTGGTTTGATTTCCAGCTCTATCACTTCCTAGCTGTGTGACTTTCAAAGCTAACTTTAATCTTCTGTGACTCAGATTCTTCACAAGTAACAAGGAACAAAAATAATAGCAACTTATTACTCTATGGGAAATAAATGAGATCATGCAGGTGACAGGGTTTATAAGCTGCAAATTGTTATGCAAAGGATGATTGCTATTTCAGTAATTATTATCTGTCCTTGGTTATACCTTTTATAAAATCAGGACAGTCCCACCAAGATATTCCCACCACAATCATAATCAAGGCTGAGTATGGGTTTCTGAGTGGGCAGATTAAAGACAGGAAGGTAACAAATGCCATTTTCTCCTAAGGCATTCCCTAACTTTAATCATTGTTAACGAACTCCCCCCAATCCCCAAGCACGCTATGTCAGAAATTCATAGGAAAAAAGAACTAAGCTCTCAAGGTTCCCTGCCAGGTCTAGAGAGTAGTTATTTGAATTATAGTGATTAATGTTATCTATTTTTGAGTTTTAATGTGATCTTGCTATTTAGAAACAGAATGAGAACTATTTGTGGTTCTTGGTAAGACTGCCTTTTAAAATTTATGGATATTTTCTACTCAGAGCAATTTTTCAAGTCATCAAGCAAGCAGTGATACAGTGCTATCTTTATGGAGCTATGCAGAAGCTTTCTGAATGAAAAGATGAGTGGTCAGTTATCACAGGATAAAACTAACAGCTTGACGGTACTCAACTGCTCACTCTAAAAAATGTATAGAGATGCCTAGACATTGTGACATGCCAAATTGTTGTAGATGGATTTGTAAGCAAACATTTGCCTGTTCAGATAGAACTAATTGGGTAGGATATTTATTGACTGCGCTGTATGAATGTCATTTACATGTTGTGAAATAAAAATATGAGCCACCTGGTCCATGCTATCCAACAGTGCCATGCCAAGTCCTGGGATAGACTGGATTCAGAGCACAGAAAGAGACGTCATTAGGAAAACTGGCTCTAGTTCAAGCCCTGCTAGCCTATTTAAGGGGGAGAAATGGGAAGAGAGTGACTTGCTCTTTCCCTCTCTCAATTTATTCTTTTATAAAATGGGAATTAAAATATCTCCTCCATTTCCTCTTTCACATGGCTACTGTGAGAATGAGATCATGCTTGTGAAAACACTTTTAATTTTACCAAGGAAAGGTTCTCCATAAAAATAAAATGCTGCATTTCTTTCAGAAGCCAAGTACATATTTTCATTGCCATCTTGCCTGTAAGGTACATTGTTTCCTATATGGCCCTCATTTCAGGCCCTGTTGGGGCCAGATGTTTTAGGGCTACTGACCTTGGGCCAATGGGTCAAATTTGGTGTGACTGATGAGCTTGATGTCTCCAACAGGGCTGGTCTCATAAAGACCTGATTCTCAATCAAGAGCTTTTAAAGTGCAAGTGAAGGAGAGTCAGTCTGATGAAGCAGAAGTTGAAAACTGCTGGCCTGTATGAACACGTGTTCCAAGATAACTGGTCTCTCAGTCATGGGAATCAAAAGACACTACAGGATACCTCTTGAGTACTTCATCATTTTGGATAAAATGGGGTACTTTTTCATAAAGCATTGCCTAAAATGCAGTTATTTTTATGCCTCTTTCTTCTGTTCCCACATTCGTTGAGTCACTGTGGTGTACAGAAGCTTCCTTTTTAGCCTCTGGCACTTACCACCTGCTGTCTACCTTCCTTAACCACCATCTTGGACCAGACAAGAATAACTTCCTTCACATTCCATTCTCATCCTGTAGTCTCCTCCAGTAAGTTCAAACTACTCAATCTTTAGACATACCGGTTAACACTCTTCACCAGCAAGCTTTCCAACTTATTTTTGTCTCCACCACTCAATAAGATCCCATTCTTGTGATGCCACTGTCTTTACTGTTCATAATTTACAACTTGCTCCTTGCCTTTTACTTGAATTCTGCTCTTCCTCCTCCCTCAGGGGAATTCTTTTCTGTGTGTAATTTCATCCCACCTGATTCATCCTTTCCTTCACTTTTTCAAAGATATCTTCCATTATTCCTGCTCCGATTGCTGGTATCTCCTATTTGTGAGTACTAATTCTTCTCTGACTTCATTCCTTTGTGGAAGTTTTCTACCTATTCCAAGATTTCCTCACAAAATAAATAGAATAATATTACTATGTTTAGAACTCTTTGGGTATCCAGGATAAATTTATCTTGAATAAAGGATAGAAAGATTTAGAGAAAAACTAGAACAGATTTCATGGCTAACTTTGCTGCCCTTATTGTTTCTAACCTCTGTTTTCTCCAAAGCACTGAAATTTTTGCTAAAAGAAAAAAATTTTCACCCACTACTTCCATCCCACCAATAACATGAACTCTATATTGAAAAATGACTATTTTTTGACATTCTTCTCTAGCCAATAAGATTTGACTGACCTGTCATTCTTTCTGAATCTTTTGTGTTTGTGTTTTTATAATAATAATAATATATAATTTTGTTGTAGTAGGACATTTTATTATAATATTGAATATTCATTCTCATTTTATTCTACAACTCCCCCCCCCAACATAATAAATTTTTGCACGTACTTGTGAGGGTGTGTTATTCAGTACTTCAAGTAAATTGAAAATAATTGCCCTCAATATAGTTCATTCTCCAAAGTGAATCATTGTGGTATGTTAGATGGACAAACAGAATTGAAGGTGAGTCTCTGTGGGTTGCTCTTTGAGCAAGTCATTCAACATCAGTTTCCTCATCTACAAAATGGAGATAACTGACATCTGTTGTACCTACCCTGGAGAAAAGAGGTCTCTATGAAATGTTCTGTAAATGGTACAGAACTATCATAATGTCACATCTATAAATACATCTATTAAACTTTTAAACAAATTACCGATAATGAGTGGAAAATAGAAATATATGAAAGATGACAAAGAATACATAGTTCAAATTTTTAAAAGGAAACTGCTGAATTTTATTAAATTACTTGGCAGTTTGCTTGCTTGGCAGTTTGCTTTGAGAAGACAGATATGTTCATCCTAGTAACTGAATATGCTATTTCCTAGCAGGAAAGACTAGTGACTCATGAAAGTATCTTTGGATTCCTCATTCTTTTCTGGAATATAAATACAATGTGCTGAAGGTGGAAAGATTGGATAGTCTGAACTCTGTGGCAGCGCGGTGGGGGTAGTAGGTAGAATTTAGAATATCCACATGTGTGGCTCTTGGTATATGCTCAGTGATGTCACAAAATGACAAAGGTCTGGAGGGAAATACCCAAGGAAATAAATGGACCTTTGTCTTGTTTTCTCAGGTTTTTTGATGAACCTGTTAAAGGGTTCTGTGTCGTTTATTGCCCCAAAGTATTTCCTTATACCTATTTTTTTTTGCTTAAAAATCAAGACTATTTCCTTTATTTCTGTTCTCATAAAATAGAAACATCATTCTCTTGTAATAATTTAAAGTAGTTCCTAGAATTCCCCAATGGTCTCTTTAGAGTGAAAGTTATTAAAAACAGCCAATTAATGGAAGAGATTCCACCTAGCAAATTCTGAACCTTCCACGGTTCTCCTGACTTTAAACATCTTTCCTGCAGTTGGCATTACTAAAAACATCCTCCCATTATGCAGAAATGCAAAAAACAAATACTTAGGTTATGAAGGTATAAGAGATGGACACAATGCCTTCCTCAGAAGAGTCTTAGTTTATTAATTTTGATATGCTACATTTTGAGTTACACTGTGAATGAAAATGAAGGGAACTGAGCCACTAAAATAAGGTTCTGATAATGTTTTATTTTATTTTTTGACATTGTAAAACCAGGGAAGCCTGGGTGGCTCAGTGGTTGAGTGTCTGCCTTCGGCTCTGGGTGTGATCCCAGGGTCCCAGGATTGAGTCCTGCATCAGGCTCCCTGCAGGGAGCCTGCTTCTCCCTCTTCCTATGTCTCTGCCTCTCTTCCTGTGTCTTTCATGGATAAATAAATAAAATCTTAAAAATAACCCATAAAACCGGGGATCCCTGGGTGGCGCAGCGGTTTGGCGCCTGCCTTTGGCCCAGGGCGCGATCCTGGAGACCCGGGATCGAATCCCACATCGGGCTCCCGGTGCATGGAGCCTGCTTCTCCCTCTGCCTGTGTCTCTGCCTCTCTCTCTCTCTCTGTGTGACTATCATAAAATAAATAAATAAATAAATAAATAACCCATAAAACCAAGTGTGGCATATTGAGAGAACCCTGATTTAGGCATCAAGAGATTTATGTGCTTATGCTAGATATGTCAATAATCAATGGTGTCAACCCATCTCTGGGTCTTATCCTTCATTTATTCATTAATTTATTCAGCAAATATTTATTATATGCAAATACTACTATGACAAGGCATCACATGATAAAAAGAGAAGACTGAATCAGATGATCTCTAAGGTAGTTTTTTCACTCTGAAATACTAAGACAAAGGTTAAAATTTGTCTGGATCTACTGTTTAGCTATGTCTGCAATTGGTTCCTTCCTTTCTTCTACTTCCATCACCTGGGTCAGAATTTTATCATCTATATTGTACGAACTTCTGCGAGTCTCTTAGCTGGTCTTCCTGATGTCATAGTAGAAAAAACACGGAAAGTAGGAAAGGGAAGCCTAACATATGACATGATTCCGTGGGATTATGGAGTTCCCGAATCTTATCCCAGACACACCTCTAGGGGTACGTGGGATTCTTAATAAATTCCCTCTTCCGGTCAGTATTGGCTCAGGAACCAAGAGAGTGTTAATATTCTGCAGGTCAAGGGCATTAGTGCCACTGCTGCAAAGCATTGGGCTCTGCCTCCACCTGCTTCCCTGGCAACTCATCTTCTATACTATTTTGCTGATGTTTTCTCTATTTAACATCCGCCAGTGCCTCTTCATAGACAGAGGATGGAGTCCAGATAGCCTAGCACAGAGTATAAGGTTCTCAGTCTATATTTTCATCATCTCCTGCCTCTTCTTAAACTAGTTTGTGCTTCAGTTGTCCAGGCTCATAGCCACAGCCCTGTACATACTCTGTCCTTGCCAGCCTCCTGATTCTTTCCATGCTTTGTCCCTAACAAACTCCCAATTACCCATGGAGAGCAGTATCACTTTCCGACCATCTTTCTGGCCACCTCTTATTGTTGTCTATTAATTACTTCTCCCTGTGTGTTCGTCTTCCTGACGGCTTAGTTCTTCAGTGCATTTAACCAAATTAATAGCGCCTTGAATAATCTGTGGCCATAGTGACTACCATTTTAATACATATAATATTCATCTGACATTTACAAACCCCATCTTACCTAATCTCTACGCAATAGGCATTGTGACCTATACTTTATATGTATGAAAAGCAAGCCTAGAAGCTACATAACTTCTCTAAAGTCACACTGATGATTAGGTGAGATTTAAAAACCAAGCTCAAGACTGCCACACAAATGTTGAGAATTTCAAACAGTCCAGGACACAATGCTGACTCAAGGACTCCTTTGTGTACCTCATATCATATCATAGGAACGGTGGGCAAAATATCTTTAATTCCTGAATAGGAAAACGGAGAGACGAACTACAACATTCTTTTGATGAGTTAAATTAATGGAGGCAAGCCATGAAGCAAATCATTGTGAACAGGGGAATCCACTGAGGGAAGCTCAGTGAACTTCACCAGTCCTCCAAAACAGGATGCTTGGAAGAAGGTTTTGAGAATGCTGAGACAGAGAGGTGACAGGGCATTGCAACCCACAAAACTCAGTAACCATCCCAAAACACTGGCTCTGGTATAAATTGTTTCAATAGCTGTGGGATCTTGGCTAAGCCATTTCAACTTTCCTTAGTCTAGCTTCTGTTCATGACAAATGGAAAAATCAGAAAACATCATGTCTAAGATACAGCTTTAAGAGTACCCACATCCTGTGGGAGTGTGGAAAGCTCTCCTATGAGGCATGGAAAACCTTTGTGGTGCCATTAAACAGGTAAATGACAAGCTTCTAAGCCCAAAAGTTCCTTGATTTTCATTACCTGCCATTAAACAGGTAAATGACAAGCCTCGCCCAAAGTTCCTTGATTTTCTACAAAAGCAGTGGGTGATTCCAACACCATAACTATGGGCGAAAGGATACCAAGATGTTGGCATAGCCCGTTATTTCTCACAAGAATGAAAGACTTCTTAATCACATTTTATAATTTCATTTGTGTGACCCAGTGCAGATGTCTAATTAAAAGCTTGGTTAAAAAAAAAATTATGCCTAATCAGCACGCATCCAACAATTTTTCACTGGCAGATGTGAAATAGTCCAGCGATCTATTTACATTTCCTTTGTGTTTGGCATTGTGTGGTAAGATATATTTAAATACTTGCATTTTACTTTGTTGGAGAGGAGAAAGAAAAGAGAATTTAAAGGCATTGATTATTTGCTGATTTGGCAAAAATGAAACAACACTTCAGATTAAAACTATAAGTAATGCCACAAAGAAAAAGCATAAAAGACTGTTTTTTGCAAAGCTCCAAAGAGCAGAGGCTTTCTAAATAGCTCGCTCACTTTAATTCAGTAACATGAAATGGTCAGTGAATCTGTCATTTCTCTAAAACAACGTAATGAATTTTAAACAAACAAAAAAAATGTTGTCAGAGAGATCCTATAAAGTGAAAATGGTTCTTGCATCTAAGAGAACTTATGATTTCACTGGAAGAAAATAAAAACAAAAGAATTAAAAATGTACCCGAAACCTTGGCAAAATGAAAGTTTATGAAAGCAAGATAAAAATGTAGTTTCTTGGTCCTCTCCTATGTGTTACAGACACCCATGAGGGCAAATGTGTCACACAAATATGCTCAACCACACACAACACCCTGTGAAAATTCAAACCACAGAAGTACCTTGGAGGGAAGAGTCATTTTATGTGGATAGTAAGTTACTTGCATTCTTATTTTCAAATAGCATTAACTGAATGAGCATGATTCTTTTTTACATGAATGGCTCCTATGGGCCCATGTGGCATGAGCATCACCATCTTCTGACCTTACTCCAACACAGTATCAAATGGGTATAAAAACCTCCCGTGAAATGATGGGGGACAGCTGGCTGGGGGGAGCCCAGAACTGTGCATGGACATGCTTTCCAACAGTTGACTCAACCCACAACTGTGGATTGCCAGCCATTCTGACTGAGCAAGAAAAATGAATAACCAGGAGACACGAACAGGCTTGGTACGTGCATTTCAGTCATTTCAGACTGCTGCCTTCTGCCAAATGGTTTCCAGTGTCTGCTACCTGACCCACGTGCCAATACACACTTTTAAGACAGGTAGAAGCAGTGTTTTTTAGTTAAAGGAAAGTGGAATTTAGCTTCTGAGACTGTAAAATTGACATGGGTGGGGGGATAACCTATTTCAAGATGCCAGATAACAATCTGTGAAGTTGTTCCCTTGAATTGCTTTTGGAAAAAAAAAATAGACTATTTGCTCCAGGGTGAGCTGGGTGCTGTCTTGAGCATCCAGACTGAAGGTGGGGGATGTCTATGTTGGGGCTATTTGGCCAAGGCGCTCTCACCCCTAGATCTTTACCAGCCTCTACGGTATTTCTGGAACGTGGTGCTTCTATTGCAAGCCAATCAACAATCCCTATCTGGTACTGTAACATTTGATTATGTTGATCTACTCCTTCACTCCCCTCATGTGAAAAATTGCAGAGCCCCTGCTGCCTTGCTGAAACGAGGGCTGCCAGCATATTTCTCCCATATGGACTTCTGAACTGTGCAGCGTTAAGTTGCTGAGCTTCCTAAAATGGCTGGCAGAAAGAACAAACGTGCTATGCTAAAAATGGGACTGTATATTGCACACACACGGGTCCAAGGCTTGAGGAGAGAGCCCTTCTAACTTGTGAAGAGGGAAACAGACTTGGCTGATGAGAGTCTTCACTGACAGACTTTGATCGTTCAAACTTGGATGCTTTTCTTTCCAATTTCAGTTTCTGAAAGAGCAATATTTTACACCAGTATCAAGAAGTCAGTCTGCTCATTGGGCCATATACACCAAAGATTGCCAATTAAAAATCCCTCCAACACATGGCAAAGGGGAAGAAAAATTTTGTCTTGGCTGCACTAAAATTTTGGAATCCAGAGAAAGATGCCTACTATCTCTTTGATTTATGTGGAAAGAAAGGGAAATCAATATGCTATTTTATAATATCAGACATTAAGACTTCCTCCATTGGGTGTGTACCTCTCCATGACCCTCTCTATGCCAGACACTGTACACAGATCCTTCTGGGGATGAATAATGTCGCTAGTCCAGGACTTTCAGGAAAATGTGCAGCAATTTCCCTGCAGATAATGGGAGATTATTCTATTCTCAGATACAACAGACAAATGGCACAGAGAAAAACAATATAATCCCCTGCTGCTCCCAATGTTACAATTATTATACCATACTGAAATGATTGGAATAAGTTAGCAGAGAACCACCCTCAAAGATTTTATTTTGTTTTTTTAAAGATTTATTTATTTCAGAGAAAGAGAGAGAAAGTGTGTGTCCTCCTGACAGCCCATGAGTTGGTGGGGAGGGACAGAGGGAGAGAAGAAGAGAAGCAGACTCCCTACCGAGTGCAAAGCCTGACCTGAGGCTTGATCCAGGGCTTGATTCTAAGGCCTGGGACCTTGACCTGAGTGGAAATCGAGAGTCAGACGTTTACCTGACTGAGCCATTCAGGTGCCCCAATCCCCAAAGATTTGAACTGTCTCTCTCTCCACCACCACCACTGAATATATATCTACGTGAATAGGTCCAGGTTTCTGTTATTTTGCTCACTTAAGGGTTACAATACATTTTACATTCCAGCCAAATACAGTTAATGATGAAGTGAAAAACAATAAAAATTTCTTTTTAAATTCAAATCTAGTAATACTTTTATAATTATAGTATTAGCCCTTTATTTCAAGTTCCTGCAAATCACAGTAAAATGCAAGAATTATAACCACACAGTCGCAGATTAATCAACTGAAAAGTAAAAGTTTTACATAGCCTCTTGATTTTTTTGGTCTAGATAATGCAAAAACAGTCCATTAAATCCTTTCTATTAAAAAAATACATTTTTGGAGGTCACAGAGCAATGACCAAATTTGCTAATAATAGCTACTATTTTTGTGCTAAGGATAGTAAAACTGTGTGCCAAAAACTCTGCCAAGCACTTTAGAGACTTAATCTCATTTAATCCTTGAGGTAACCTGATGGAGAATATACTATCCTCATTTTGTAGAAGTGGTCCTAGCTTAGAGATACTAAGTACCACATTTGCAAAGTAGCAGAGCTGCCTCCCTCTCTGTGCTTGGGGTACTTTCAGGTCTGTGTGCTAACTATATGCATGCTTGGTTATATAAATTTATGAAATTTCAAGATTCATTTGATCTCTCTATTTGGCATTTCTTTCTTTCTTTTTAAAGATTTGTTTTATTTATTTGAAAGAGAGAGAGAGAGAGACATAGGGCACGTGTGCGTGCTGTGGGAGGGGCAGAGGGAGAGGGAGACCAGTGATTCCCCACTGAGCAGAGAGCCTTAGGTGGGGCTCACCACGGGGCTCCATCCCAGGAGCCTGAGATCAAGACATGAGCCGAAATCAAGAGTCAGAGATGCTCAATCAGCTGAGACACCCGGGCGCCCCTGGCATTTCTTATGACTTAGGCTACAAGTTAATCATTTGGAATTTTGTTTACCTAATTTCACATTTTGACTGACTGAACTGAATAGCACAATGTAAACACACATGACATTTTATGATGACACGCCAGTCTAGTTTTTATGCCCAACTTGTAGCCCACATGAAGAAATCACCCAGTGATAGAATTATTTATATTTGAATGGCCCAGTCAGCTGCCCAACTATAAAGGAAGTAAATCAAAACGAAATACAGACAAAATACCAAGCTACACAAGAGGACCATTGGGAATATATATACCTTTGAGGTCATAAACATCTAATAAATACAGGAAGAAAAGAACAAAAAAAAGTGTAAGGTATTTTATGAGATGCTTAAGCTTTGAAAATCTGGCTTTCATAAATCCCAAAAGTTAGAACTACTAGAAACAGGATTCTGTATCCCAATTAACCAAAATCAGGGTGGATGATTTGGATGGACCCAAGTATGGGAGGGGCAATTAGCTCATTAGCTAATGTCTAGGATATAGGAAACATCTTTAGTTGTTGTTTTTTGTAAGTTGTATTTTCCATTTCAGTTACACAGACATCCTACCTTTTCTACATAAACAATAATCAATGATTGTTGAAGGCATGTAATTGTAAACCATTTCCATTTTGACTTCTACTCAGGAAACTGACACAGAGAAAGCATAAAGTCACACTTGATATCTATAATTACTGGCCTATGGAAGCAAGAGATCTAAGGGTTTAGTCAATGAATAATATAAAAATATAGTCAGGAGATCATAAATATTTATTACTACATCAAAAGTCTGCTAGTCAATCTTTCAATAATTCCATCAGCATAAAATTCTTAAGTCAGGATATTGGAAAAAAATATTAATTAAAATTCAGACTTGGCTCTGGAAGGATAAGAAATCAGAACTATTTCACATATTTTTTCTATGAACTGTTTTTATCTAATTTTTGTCTTAGTTTTATTTTCCCTATGGGTTTGATTGTAGGTTCTTAAGTTTATTCACCTACTAAATACGCAATTATTATGTTAAATCTGACAAGGCATTTACCTGCTTTGTGAAGAAAGATTAAAGCTTAGAAGCAGATTTTTTTTTTTATTTGTAAAGGCAAAGCAAATACTAAAATAAACTTCAGTACCTATTTCACTTAATTAAATATTTTTCTTTATTCAGCCAAAAGAGTCTCATAGACTCTTTATTAATGTTTTTTAAGTCAGAAAAGATGCACTAACACTATTTTTAAAAAAGATTTTATTTATTTATTCATGAGAGACAGAGAGACAGAGAGAGAGGCAGAGACACAAGCAGGCTCCAAGCAGGGAGCCCGACGTGGGACTCAATCCCGGGTCTCCAGGATCAGGCTCTGGGCCGAAGGCAGGAGGCAACCCACTGAGCCACCCGGGCTGCCCACTAACACTATTTTTAATGTGACTTTACTAACTGTGGTTGATTGACTCAATATGTGCAAAAGATTATCATAGTTATGACCTACCTTGTATATTCTGTGTATATGAAATATACGTCTTTATTTTCAATACCTTACAAACTAGAAAAATACTTAAAATGTTATCTTTGTTATCTGCGAAAGTGATCATATCATTGGCATGAGTGAAAATTCATGGTAGGAGAGAAAGAATGATTCAGTAAACTCTAGTTGGGGGGCGGGGCTGGCAAACAGAGGTGAGGGGCTGAAGACACAAATTTTGAAGTCATGACCATAGAGACCTAGCTCCTAAGCTTTTACTTCCTGAATTTTGTTATTTCTCTATGGATTTTGTATTTAAGATGATTTTTCAACCTCAATGCTTTCAATAAGCAGCAATTAATTAGTTCTTCTGTTTTCACTAATTTAACTATTAATGAGAGTTTTTAATCAGCATGGATTAACCAGTGTAACCCACATTAGGCTAATGTATTTTTAATCATAATACAATAATTTTGATGTTTTAGTATGCTTGCAAAAGTATTTATGGGGTCCCTACCATGTGCTCTGGGAAGGACCCAGCAGATACAAAGATGAGTAAGATACAGTCCCTAACTTTAAAACTATTAACTATAACTCCAGCTGGCCAAGAAAATGAGCATAGAGTTATCATGATAAATGCATAATTTGTTTTCAGTATTTCAGTGAAATATTAAAAATAAGCAGTGCTCACCAAAGTACCAAACAAAACAAAATTAAGAGAGAGAGAGAGAGACAGAGAGAGAGAGACAGAGAGAGAGAGAGAGAAATATTTATCCTTTCTCTTTGGGGTAATGTAGAAAACAGCTATCCTTATTTCTCATTTATCTAGTGGGCATCCAATACAGCATCAATACAGAGTAAGGGATCAAGAACACTTGCTGAAGGTAAAGATTTGTAGCCATGCAATATCTTTAAAAAGTCTGAGCTATCCAAAGGAGAGCTGTCTAAAAGTGCAGTGAGTTTGGGAAATGGTGTTAGCTAGGGAGGGGTCTTCCAGGGAAGCTCCAATTGAAGGACAATGAAGTTCGGGGTGGGTGGTCAGTGACTGGGGCAGGGGAAGTGGTCTCACACTACTTTATTAGTTGACTTTTGCTCTTTTACTTATTTAATACAGCATAAACCTTGCACAAAATCACATTCTTTGGGCTGAGTGCAGTTCTTCAGGTATGGGATTATTTTTCCTAGCGACTCAAATTGTGGCATCACATATCTCAGTTAAACACATAAAGATACAGACCACGTCAGAATAATTTAGTCTAGATAGGAGTCAAGAATGATTTGCCTAGGGGATGGTTATGGCCATCCCAAGAAGATCAACTGGTTTGTCCAATCCAAGGCTTTGTGGGTAAGTTGTGATACATTATGCTGTATATGGCGTGTGTATGTCTGCATTTTATATTGGCATTCTTCTTTTATTCTCTCAGTGTTTTAGACACAATCTTATTTCACTTATCTGTTAAATGTTGCACATTCATTGCACTGTGCAGCTGAGAAATTTATTTAACTTTGGGCTAAGCACCTGGTTATTTTCAGGTGAAAGATGAAAAATAATTGTTCCTGAGTTTTAGCATACAGAGAAGGTTATATTTTTCATCAATTTCCCCTATTTATGGTCTACTAATGTGAATTAAATACACTAAATAGTCACTGGCTTTTAAAATATCCCTTCAATTGAGGTCTTCTGGGTTACTCTTCTGAAAAAGATTTATTGCTATTAGGCCTATTACAGATGCTATGAACTATTAGGCCTATTACCGATGCTATGGACTATTGCAATAACCACTTTGGGATAGACATATATTCTATAGGAGACTCTGATCCATGATTTAATCAATTATCTGAGTAAAGTTCAAGCTAGATCACGATTTTGTAAAAGAACTGCAGTACTGTTCTCTCCCCTGTGAGCTAGAGGGTGTTGCATTCATAAAATTTAAAATATCCTTTCAGAGAAATATAAAATTTAAAATCATTTATTACAGACATGACATGCTAATGAGGACATTTTAAAGCAGTGGTCAGGCAACTCAGCCACCATGCAGTACATAATTTATAGGTATATTTTATTTATTCAGGTTAATAAAGGATATGTTTGACATATTATCAGACTGACCTTGTTTCTTGGCAAATACTGTCTTAAAGTCTCTAGAGCTAATTCCATTGCCAGCTATTCCTTTCAAGGACAGCTTGTTATTATTCTCTGGGAAACAATTAACAGACTGTCGTACAGAATAACATGTGCTTTGTCCTGAAGTTCTTTATTGAAAAAGGCCCCCCAGAATAAAGTGGCTTCAAACTTGGACTCTTCAGACTCTTAATGTGAGAATGTTTTTCTGTCCTTAAATTTAAGAATATTCAAATATTATGCTAATACATTGGGCTAAGGAAATAATTTTAAAAGGAAATATAGATCATGTCTTAAGCTAAAGCCAGGATTCAGCTTAACTTTCTACATTATTTCCTTTGTTGTCTACTTTTCTGGACTATGAGATCTGATGCTCAATTATTTGAAATAAGCATCAAATCATCACAAAAGAAGCATTTTTGTTTCATATTTGGGATTTATTAAGGCTGCAAAGCAGAGGTATTATAGATTTCCTTTTTTTTAAATCAACAAGGCTTAAAAACAGGATTTTGCAGCTAAATATTCTAATTGATCTAGCTTTATCAAATCATTTTGCATTATTTCATTTTAGAATACAATTTCATTTAGGTCACAAGATCCTGTTAAAGGGATTATTATAAAATGAATTTATTTAGCCCTTAAGCACAGAGCTTGATTAGGAATTGTGTACAGAAAATTATGTATCACAAAGTCCCTCTTTTCTAAAGGGTATAGTCTGAGGCAAGGATCAGAAAATTATTTTCTGGAAAAAGCCAGAGAGTAAGTATTTTTGGCTTAAGAGATGTACGATCTCTGTAGCAACTACTCAGTTCTGCCATTACAGCACAAAACCAGTCACAGGCAATATGTAAATGAGTGAGTTTGGCTGTTGCAATAAAGCTTTATTTACAAAACTAGGCAGTGGGCCAGATTTGCCCAGGTTGTCATGGTTTGCCAACTTTCGACCTAAGGGCAAGTCACGGAAATAGCACTGGTTGCCAGCCTTTGGAAAGAATTTGCATAGAGACTCCAGGTAGCATCAGAACCAACACAGGGGAAACTCAAGTTAAGAGTGTGTCAACCACTAAAGGAGTTTAAGTCTTCAGGATACTAATTATATTATAATGTTGTTCCAGCATCATAGTACATACTTTATAGTTTATTATATAATACTTTCTCATATACGATCTTTTATCAGGAAGATTATGATGTCTACTTTATAGAATGGCTATTTTATAGAATAGATAAATTGCTTTGAGTAATGACTGTTGCTCAAAGCAATTAAATGGTACTAGCCTCATATCCTGTGATTCCAAGTATTCTGAATTTATATTGAAAGAACTCACAGTGAGAATTCTTTAAGAAATGAAACTGAATGGGAGAAATCCTGGGATATTAAAGCCAGGTAAGTGGCCCACTATTTAAAAGGAGAAAATGTTTCTAGAAATCATAAATAGGTAAGCAAGACTTGTGGCTCTTTTAGAACAGATTATTAGAAAAATTGTTTACGAGTACTTTGAAAAGAAATGGACAATTACTAGCAGCCAGCATGAGTTGACTAAAAATTAAGCATTCTTAGTTAATAAATAACTTAGTTATTAGGACAATTCCAAAGACATAGAGTTCAGCAAGACATCTAATGAAAAATCCTTGATAGAAAAAGGTTGGAGAAATATTGCCTGGAAAATACCTCAGGATAGTTTATAGTCTTTTTTTACACCTGTTAAACTATCCCCACAATCTATGCTATAAACATATCCATCATCTCCAAAAGTTATCTCCTTATTTATTATTTTTGTATACAGAAAATTATTTATTTCTTTTATGATAAGAACACTTCACATAAGTTCTACTCTATTAGCAAATTTTTAAGTATATGATACAGCATTGTTAACAACAGGCTCTCTGCTCTAACGTAGATCGTATCTTGTATAACTGAAACTTTGAATGCTTTGACTAATGCCTCTCCATTTCCCCCTCTCTAGCCCCTGGCAACCACCATTTATAGTTTCTTAAATAGGAGAACCCACATATTTGATAAATGGATTAACATCACCATGACATTGGACTCTTAAGTGTGACTGCATTTAATGTGTCTATCTATCATCTATCTGTCTATCTATCTATCTATCTATCATCTATCATCATCTATCATCAATAGATCATACTTTTTAAAAAAAGATTTATTTATTCATAGACACACACACACACACACACACACACACACACAGGCAGAGACACAGGCAGAGGGAGAAGCAGGCTCCATGCAGGGAGCCCGATGTGGGACTCAATCCCCAGGATCACACCCTGGGCTGAAGGCAGTGCTAAAACGCTGAGCCACCCGAGCTGCCCAATAGATCATACTTGAATGAATAACAAGAAAGTATGTCCATTAAATCTGTAACTTATAAATCTGGGAGAAGTGAATAAAAATTAGAAAAGATCTTCAATTTGAAAATGCAGACTGGAACCAGAAGATAAAATGTAATAGGTATAGATATAAAAAGTTGAGTTTAGATTTTTTTAAAAAATGAAAGAGTAGAAAAAATGACACTCCAATGATTCCTTGAGGGACATCAGGTAAAGGTCACAAGGAAGGAGATTTTGATTCAATTTAAGGAAGAACACTGAGCAGTTCTGAGTCTGCCATACTGGGAGGAACCATCTCACGTAGCAGGGTGGTGGGCAAAGCCTCAGAGCTTTAGAGCAGTGCTTCTCAATCTTTCAAGTTTGCATAAGTCACCTGGAGATCTTGATAAAAAGCAACTCCTGATCCAGTCAGTCTGGGGTGGGGCTTGAAAGTCTTCATCTCTAGTAAGCTCCAGAGATGCCGCTGCTATGGTCCATAACTGTCCCTACTCTGTGTGGCAAGGCTTTCAGGGATGGACGTAGAGTCCTACAGACCTGGCTCCACCACCTTCTGCTGAATGTCCTTAGAACTACTTCAATGTCTCTATCAAATTTTTGTGACCTATTTAAATGGAAATAATAATACCTACATCTCACAGGACTCTGGTGAGGATTAAATAAGATTATAGACACTGGCACACAGTAAGTACTTAATTTAGGTATCAACTTCCTTTCCACCTTCATTAGATATATTTGAACAGAGGTGGGATGAACGTCTTTCAAGAGTTCTCAAAGAGATTTCTGAACTTTGCAGGTCTCTTATACACAACATATTAGAAGCTATAAAAGCTGAAGTTCAGTGGCTCTTCCCTATCCTTTCCTGGCTTTAACTTTAAAGAAGACAGACACGAACTTTGCATCCACTATTAACTGCCACTTCACTCAACCATCACTTCCTCACACCTCCCACCACCAAAATTTGTCTTCGTGAAGGGGGCATTTGAGGGTTGATCATAGGGCAGTAGACCTCAGATTTAACTAGAGGAGCTGTTTCCTTCTCCACAAGGGAGATGGCTACCCCGAATCACATTGACTACCTACTTCTGCAACATCACATATTGGAGCACTGGGCATTGTTACACTTTGCCTTACCCAAGAGATCCTTCTGCTTCCAGCTTAAATTCCCAGAAGCCATTCTGAACCCTACAGTCATACCATTTTTCAGCTGGTGGTTAGGGCTGCTGTTGGGTTTGATAACACCTTCAGGTGTCCTGTGTGAGGCAAGTCTTTTTTTTTTTCCCTTTGATGAGGCAAGTCTTAATACTTTTCAGTATCTAATCTATTGATAGTAGTTAAGCACTGTATCTTTAGATAATGACAGTTCCTGCTATTGGAGCCAATAGAGCAAGAATTTTGTCTGCACCGTGCTTGTGCTCACTTAAACTATAAACATAGCCTCAGTGGAACACTCTGGACATGGACACACACACACACATGCACACAGAATGACACAATGACTGACTTTCTCCCCACTCAGAAGGATGCACAAGGGACCACAGGTCAGTTCCCCTTCAGTTGGGCTCACGCCTATCACTTTGGGTTCATCAGTTCTTACCTGGCCTCTCTCTTCTTCCTCTCCTAGCTGCAGCTAAAACACCCTGAGGGTCATTTAATTTAGGCTGTGATTCACTTGGTTGTTGCACTTTTAAGCCGGATGCTCAGCTTGGGCTTTCTTGCTGATTAAATGTACTTTTTAAGAACCAGTTTCTAGTTCTCTTTTGACATTTTAAAACTGAAAACCAGCCAATTCTATTTTTAAATAATTAGAGAACTGTGGAGTTTTATCTTTAAATTGCTATCCAGTCTGGGCCGCTCTACCCCTGGGAACTTTTGCCAAATACTCCTTTTTTCATGCATCCACTCCTTCCTACTCCACCTTCTCAGTGTTTGGGCTAGAGAAAGTGTAGCTCCTCTTTTCAAGAGAAACCCTCATTTCCTGTCTAGAAAAACTGGTCAGGTCTATTTGGCCAGAAATCAATGAGATGTATTTATCTGTGTTTAGCTGATCGTCTGAAGTAGTAGCATAGTCTCTTTCTGTATTTTTTCCCTAGTTGATTCAGGCATGGCTTTTCAGGCAAGAGGGACTAAGATAGTTTGCTGAGCTATGGGGTAGCTCACTAGCACAGGACACGAGTTCTAATTTGGCTCCAACTGAGATTTGGTCATCAGTGGAGAAATGTGGCTGCTTGTCATCAAAATGGGAGCAGAAGCAATCACTTGTAGGTGCATTAACTACAGAACCATGATTATACGGTAGAAGGATCTTCTTGCTCCCCTACAAAACTATCATTGCTTGAATCAATGGCCAGGAATTTATCTGGGCAAAATCATGTTCTGAATTCCACTGTAGAAATAAGTACAGAAAATACACATGAAGAATAAAATGGTTTACAGTTTTTAAAAAGCACACTTCACAGTTTAAATACTGATAGATATGGGCTAGGTGCTGGAGGAATAAACAAGTTTTGGCCAAGCGGCTATGGACACTCAAAATGGTTTAAGAGCCTGCAAGTAACTGAGAACTTATGAGACGGCTGTTATGAGCCCGGGCAAAATGAATTCACCGAGGCCATTCTTTCCAGAGCACAATTTTACACAGGGATGCTTAGTGAAACTTGTGCTCCAACAAATACCACAATCTCACAAATTTAGAAACTGCTGGCCATGGGAGTAGAATAGACATTTTAATCCATTCTTAGAACTTCTTTGTATTCTTAGATTTTTGGTAAACTAGTTACATAATTTTGGTGAACTATTTCACTTCTCTGAGTCTCTGTAAGTGAACAGCACAATTTTTGGTGTGCCTACTATTTGCCAACCACCTTGCTGGTACTGGGGATAAACAAAAATAGACGGTGTTTATTTTATCCCTGTTATATGCCAGATACTATCTGACTTGACACTCCCAAGAACCTTCTGGATAGAATACTGTTATTCTTCCTGGAAATAATACTGTTATGTCCTTGTTTAGGAGAGGGGAACTGAGCAGTGAGTAACTTGCCCACGGTCACCACCGCCTGCACTCCCAGCCATGATATATAACTGCCTCCCGGCGCTCTAAAGTGAGCAGTCCAACTTACACTTTAATGTGCTTGCAAATCACTAGGTTTTCTCGTGAAAATGCAATTTCTAATCAGGACATCTGGGGCGAGGGCCAAGATTCTGCATTTCTGACAAACTCTGAAATGATGCCATGTCCCGGTTTATGGTCATAGTTGCAGTAGCAAGGTTCCAGGCCTGCAGTTCATACCCTACCTTGCAGACTAGAAATATCTGGAAGGCCTTTAAAGACTTCTAAGCTTAGGCCACATTTCACACCAATTAAGTCAGAATCTCTGGGGCTGGAGCTCAGGCATAAAGATAAAGATCTCTAAGTAATTGCAATGTACTAATGCTGTAAAAAATCAATTTAGTAGCTCTATATCAGTGTTAAAAATAATGAAATATAGTACGCTGCATTTGTAAGCTAAATATTATCCTGCAAAACTTTTTATATCAGTTGTGTGTGTGTGCACGTGTGCCCATGTGTGTAGGCATGTGTGTACTGGGTTCATGGTATACAATGTATTCCTTATTGTGGGTCAAAATAAAAAATATATATATTCAAAAGCAATTCTCTATAAGAAATATGATTTCTTTCGTCTCTTCCTCTCCCTTTCTCTCTTCCTCCTTGGCTACTCCCATATTTTGTCTTATTCTAAAGAGGATTTAAGGGAAGTTACAAGTATATACACTTCATTAAGATATTAGTCTTGTTCACAAGAAGGTCAACATGCAGTAGGGAAGTCAGATATTTTACAATCCAAAGGGGTAAGTGCTCTATAGACTATCTGATGAGATTTCTGGAGAGCCCACATTAAAGAATATGATGACCTGCCATCCAGGAGATTCAAGTGTCATAGAAGAATTGACAAAATCTGTGTCCACAATAGGGACCTGGCAAGTTACTAAGGAAAGGAATTCTAAGAATGGGCACTCCTTTTTGCCTCTGCAAAGCAAAGGTGTGGTCTGCATTTCACCTGCAGGATTGGGGTATGTCTGAAGATGGTGGCAGTAATGAAGATCTGTGCTGAGACGAAGTGCTGTGAGGTTCTGGAGAAGGTATTGACAGGAAAACATTTGCTGGAAAAGCCAACAAAAGAAAGATGCCAGAGCTCATAGCTGGAGAAGCAGTACCAAGGATTGGTCCTAAAGTGAAGGAGGAGGAGACGGGAACTAGAATAAGAACCATGGGGTCAGGAAGAAATGATATCAGGTACTGGCAATGAGGCAAAGAATGGTATTGCGTGACGTGAATGGTTCAGAATAAAAGAAATAGGCAGGATTTGTGAACATCAGAGTTTGTGTGGGGTTTATACCCAAGTGGACGGGTTTCATGAAAGAGGAGCTGAGAGAGTTCATTGTAGCATCAATGGAATCAGTGCCGTATTAGGCTGCGATGTAAGTTGTGACTTTATAATGGAAGACACAGTATGCCACCAAACTAAGGGATTGCTTTTGCTTGTCTTAAAATCCCCCATAAGCTTCAGAGGTTTTTTATGAGGGAAGTGGGCTGATCAGCTTTGTTTTAAAGATAAAGCAATCTGGAGATGAAGTTGGGGTCTGCAGCACAGAATGGAGTTAACTTGCAGCGAGGTCCTGGGCAACAGCTAAGGAAAGAGAAGGGGAATTTTTTTTTTTTTAAACTCTAGGTCTAACATGGGGTTCGAACACAGGACATTTAGATCAAGACTCTCCTGATCTACTGACTGAGCCAGCCAGGGCCCCTGAAGGAGGATTTCTGAAGAGGAATTATCTAGGCTTACTGAATGTGGAGTTAAGACAGAACGGGAAGTTTTGGGAAACCACTGTTTAACTTCTAGCTTGGGAAATGAGGTGATAAACAGCTAAAGCCCAGACCAAGAATTCAGGGTGCAGAGATGTTGTCGAGAGAGCAGGCTAGGTGTAGGGTGTTTGAAAGGCAGAGTGTCTAGTTCACGGTAGGAAACTCTGGGTCTAACGGAGGAGGAACATATCAAGTTGATCAAGAAGGAATGAAGGGGCTGGAACAGATAATCTCTAAGGCTTGGGGTCAGGCTACCGTACTAGACAGACAGCATGGAAGAGTGTGGTTAAAAGAGCAAGGAGAAGTATTAGTTTTCAAAAATCTATATTTCCAAGTCATAAAGGAACCTGCGTAAATGAATTAAAGATGTTCTCAAAAGTCACTTGAGTGATTTTTCAACAATATAGTTCCTAAGGACACAAGGCGGGACTGTAGTGTAGACTATAACTATACAGTTTCTTCCTGTAATCATACTTTAGGCTAGAATACTAATTTTGGTTTCACAGAAATCATTTAAAAGTGTTATTTATTTTTTATAATGTTTTATATACATTACATGTTTTGTTGTATAAAAAGCAAATCCATGTTAAGTAGGGTAGATGTGACTTCTAGTTGACAACTACTACAGATTCAGCATCAAAAAAGCATTAGTTAGTTATCTGCTCTATTTTCACAATTTGGAGATTTGAGAGGAGGTGTCAAAAACATCTTCTAATCAGCATGTACTCCAGACTCAACAAAACCCAAAGCACCCCAATGATCATTTAGACAAAGGAAAGAGACGAAACTACTTATAAATACCATCATCTTCCTTTCCATGAAATAAGTGTTAAGAAAAGTCCCAGTGACTGAATTTTCAGTGTGAGTATATTGTCCCAAATGCACGAAACCACTAAATAAACAGAAGAGGAATCATTGCCAGGACTGTAAATCCAGCAATGCTTTGCTCATTTCATGGAAAGGATAATTTCAGTGGGAATTCTTCTACCATGAGACAGGCAGATTCAACACATAAATTTAACATGACAATGTAATAATAGGTTACATGAAAAATAATGTTTAAATAATAAGATCATGCCTTGTTCCAAATTTAATCCATTATTCATATCTTCCCATTAAACATCAATGTAAACAGAATAATAACGTTAATTCAAAATTAAAGTAATTATGTACTGTTTAAGTTCTATTGATAATACACACATCTCTCCCTCTCTTTTTTTCATTGCTTTCTTTTTTCCCTGGTTCCTTATTTTAATTCTCTTGGCAATGTTTGCCATTTTCTCTGTTTTACTAGCACTTTGTAAGTATTTCAATTATTTATAATTCTTCTTACATTGTCCTTTAATTTTAATACTTGTGTTTCTTTTACTAAACTATGAACTTTCAGGGGGGAGGATTCTACGTCACTATTGTGGAGTTAACCAATAGACTATGCATAGAACCTTGAACATAAAATTTTAGAAGAAAGAATTTGATTTTTAGTATTCCAAATAAGGGGAACCTCAAAATAGTCATCAAGGAAAAAACAAGAACTTTGTTAGGATATTCTCATCCTGGTTTCATTACTTAGCATAATTTCTATGTTGATTTCCATACAAGGGCCACTGTTTTCTCAATGCCTTAGAAGTCTAAAGGTCCTAATCCTGTTCTGCATTTCATATTCATTTCTTTTTTTTTTTAATTTTTATTTATTTATGATAGTCACAGAGAGAGAGAGAGAGAGAGAGAGAGAGGCAGAGACATAGGCAGAGGGAGAAGCAGGCTCCATGCACCAGGAGCCCGATGTGGGATTCGATCCCGGGTCTCCAGGATCGCGCCCTGGGCCAAAGGCAGGCGCCAAACCTCTGCGCCACCCAGGGATCCCTCATATTCATTTCTGTGTCAGAGTCGAATACCATAAGGGACCTATGTTTGTTGGATGAATAAACTTCACATTTGAAACCGTTTTCTGTCTAAGGAAGAAAATCTTCCTTAGACAGAAAAGGTTAAGGTTAAGTTTGGAAACACTTAGCAGATACAGTGTTTCTCTTTTAACTTCTTACTAGTGCGCTGAAATCTTGCTTCAATGCCATCAGTCAGCCAACCAGCCAACCAAACAGCTAACTAGCTAACCAACCAACCAATATGTATTCATTGAACCTCTACTATGTGCTCAGCACTATACTAAGTACTACGAGGAATATAAAGCATGGTTCCCCTCATTAAGGAACTTACACTGTTCAGTTATAGGGTGATCAAACTGAAAGGGTTGAGTTGTATTTAATGAAGTTTTCTGGTACTTTAACTAGTAAGACCAATTGGATAGATATTTTATATCAAATACTGCTTGATAACAAACAAGGTCCTGAAATAACATTTCTGTATGAGATATACACATTTTCAATTACTCTAACTCATCAAAATAGAATACATTAATATTTTTCAAAGACAGGCAGTCACCCATTTTATTTCTGTTGAATATCTTTGTTTGTCAGTGACAAAATAATAACCTTCACGTTACTTTACCTTTCTACTTGTACCCTTTTCCACTCTATGGCTTTTAGTTTTTATACAGTACTTTAATATTTATGTAAACATAGTTGACCATACTATTTGATAATGTAACAACTAGCTCAAGGATGGTATCCATGCTGCTAGTTTAGAGAAAATAAGAGTATCAGAAAGATAATGTTGACAGACCTGACTTTATTTTTTTCTTTTCCAGCTGCTTCCATCTTTGATCTGTATGTCCTTGTCTACTTTGTAACCATAAGACTGACCAGACTATGTGAATACACCTCTAAATGTGCCTCAGTTTGTCTCCTAAGACAATGTGAGAAAAAAAAACACTGCGAATTTGATATGAGAATATTCATCCATTGAAGCCAAGATGGCCTCCACCCAAATTAAGAAAATTTCAAATGATCACTGAGGATGCAAGGTCTTATTCACCTTCCTTAGCTTTATCTCACATGATTGACCACTATCTCCCTCAAGCAAGTCTTTCACTTGGTTTCCAAGACACCACATTCTCCGGGCTTTCTATCTCAATGATTGCTCTCTGAGTGTCTTTTTCTGTATCTGTTCTCTGGGACCTTTTCTCTTTTATACCTATTCCACGGGTTATTTCATCTGTTCTCATGGATTTCAACATTATCTATATGTCAATGACCCTCCCCCGAATCTATATCTCCAGGCACAATCTCTCCAATAGACTTCAAGCTCTACTATATTCTCCAGGACAGTAATTGGTACTACCATTCAGGACAAAAACTTCTGAGTCATCTCTAGTTTCTCCCCCTTTCTTACTCCCAGTGTCCATAAAACCTTCAGTCAATCCTGTCATGGATACCTTCAGAATACATACTTAACCTACTCACTTCTCACCGTCACCACTGCCACTCCCCTTGTTCCAGCTAGTATGATCTCTTGCCTACTACTCTAATAGCATTCTTTTTTTTTTTTTAAGATTTATTTATTAATGATAGACATAGAGAGAGAGAGAGAGAGAGAGGCAGAGACACAGGAGGAGGGATAAGCAGGCCCACACCGGGAGCCTCACATGGGACTTGATCCCGGGACTCCAGGATCATGCCCTGGGCCAAAGGCAGACGCGAAACCGCTGAGCCACCCAGGGATCCCCTCTAATAGTGTTCTAACTGGTCTCTGCTTTTCCTTTTCTCATGATAGTCCAGTCTCAATACAGGAACCAGAATGATGTTTTAAACATGCAAATCTTATCACTTTATTCTTCTGTTAAATGGTTACCCATCATGTTTAGAACAAAATCCAGAAGCTTAACTATGTAGGGCCCACAAGGTCCTCCATGACCAGCCTTGGCTACACTGGCTTCCTTGCTGTTCTTCTATCAGACCAAGCATAGTGCATCGTGAGACACTTTGAAATTCCTGTTCTCTCTGCCTGGTATGCCTTGCCTATATCATTTAGGTTTCTGTTCAAATGCCCTGCCCTCAGAGAGGCCTTCCTTCTGCATTTTATTCCTTATTCTGGTTTATTTTTCGTCATAGTACCTCTGACACACTCAGAAGGCTCTCTCTACCACTAAAATATTCCATTCACCATGGCTTGCCTTATGTATAGAGTAGTGTTTGGTACATATACATTTTTTTGGTCAATAAATTAGAGAAGCAGAATGTCATTTATCAATGCAGGAATTGGCTCAGTCCTTTTTTCCTCTCTCATCCTCCAAAATTGAGTAATTTCTAGTGGTTTTGGAAATATTTGCTTGGACATTAGAGAGAACATCATATTTCAAATAAACACATGAGGGCAGCCTGGGTGGCTCAGGGGTTTAGCGCCACCTTAGCCCAGGGTGTGATCCTGGAGACCTGGGATGGAGTCCCGTGGTCGGGCTCCCTGCAGGGAGCCTGCTTCTCCCTCTGCCTGTGTCTCTGCCTCTCTCTGTGTCTGTCATGAATAAATAAATAAAATCTTAAAAAAAAAAACCAAAAAACAAACAAACACATGACATTTGCAGAATGAATACCTATCTCCTGAAGTAGGTCAATCTAGGAACTGTTGCTGAGCAGCCACAAACAGCCCAGTCAGCTTGGGAAAAGTTCACCCAGCAAAGCACAGCGAAGTATATTTATGGAAGGAATAGTGTTCTACAAGTGCTATGAAAAGCAGATGAAAGGACAGGAGGCTAAACAACTTGGGCTAGTTCCTTAATCTCTCTAAACCTTGGTTTCATCATACATTAAAGGAGGCTTGTGACAGATATCCCATGCAGGAGAATTACAAGTAGTTTATGCAGTTATATGAGCATGACTCTCCACTCCACTAACTGTGGGACACACAAAATGACTTCCTTCCAAAGAGTACAGTATGGAAACGGGGAGGGAATAAGCTTCAAGAGGGGAAGTCTGGCAAGCCTGACATTTGTCAGGTTATATGGATTAATATTAACAAGTGATATCATGTTGACAGTACATATACTCTTGATATGATGTGATGAGAATGGCACTTGACATTTGTGGTCTTCCTCAAAAATATCCATAACCCCAGTAAAACCGTGAGGAGGACTTCAGACAAATCCCAGGTGAGGGACATTATACAAAATACCTGACCAGTACTCATCAAAGTCGTCAAGGTCCTCAAAAGTGAGGAGAATCTTAAAAGCTATCACAGATAACAGGAGCCTAAGGAGGGATGACATGATGACTTAATGTTATGTGCTGTCCTGGATGGGATCCTGGGACAGAAAAAGGACATTAGGTGAAAGCTAAGAAAATCTGAGTACTAAGTGTGATAGTATATATTGGCAAATAAAACTTCAATAAAAGCGAAAACAAGACAAAAAATAAAATAAAATTTGTATAAACTAAGAAGAGGTAAAGGGAGGATTTAGAGAAATGTAATAAGATATATAGGAATTTAAAACCTTCTCTTACTGAATTAAAATATTGTATTATTGCTCAAAAAAATAAATAAATGCTGAGTAAATATTGGCTCATTAGGGGTAACAAATATCATAAGATATTCATAATAAGGCCAATTAGGTATGGGGTAAATGGGTACCATCTTCATAATTTTTCTGTAAATCTAAAACTGTTCTAAAATAAAAAGCTTATTAAAAAGAAAACAAAGGCTCATTTGTGATGATTAAAGTGGGATAATATATGACAAGCCCTTAAACTTTAAGACATCTTTATAACTTTTTATTGGTTGCTTAAAGAATTAGTCCTATTTAAATATAAACACATAGAAAGTTTAAGCAGCACCCTTTATGGAAATCTGCTGCTCCTAACAGCAACCCTGCTGCAACCAGTAAGAAGTGCATGCAAGTGAGAAAAGAGATATCATACAGCCATGAAAATTAATGGTTGCAAAACATTATAGAACAACGTGAAAAATGCTCATGATAACAATGTTTAGTTTTAAGTAGATACAAAATCATGTGCACAATGTGATTATGGCAGTTACAGAATAACTGGAAAGGAGTGTGAAGCACCCTAACAGGGAATACATTAGGTAGGTCGTTCTTCTAATCCTTTCTGGTTTCGTCTATTTTTATAATATGGGCATAGCATTTTATTTATTTTTTATTTTTGTAAAGATTTATTATTTATTCATGAGAGATACACACAGAGAAAGAGGCAGAGACACAGGCAGAGGGAGAAGCAGGCTCCCTGCAGGGAGCCCGAGGTAGGACTCGATCCTGGGGGGTCTCCAGGATCACACCCTGGTGTGAAAGTGGCCCTAAACCGCTGAGCCACCGGGGCTGCCCCAGGGCATAGCATTTTAAATGGCAAAGACAAATGTAATATAATTCAGATGTGTATTAAAAACAATGACAATTTATTTTATTTTTTATTTTTAAACAATGACAATTTAAAAAGTGTGGCAATTTGTATTTCAGTATATTCAACACAAAGTGACTGAAGATTTTCTTTTATATCAAGAGATCTGTATCTGGGGTTCTGGATTAAATTCAGGGCATCTGTGAACTTGGATTAGAAACAATTACATCCTGATTTTCAGTTACTTGAAATAACATTTATGTTTATCACTATTGAAATTACAGTAGTAATTAGATGTGTTGCTAGATTTTAGTATTTTAAAATAAATAAGGAATGAAAAAATGCTACTACATCACAGATCTGTGTTTTAAAAGCATTTGGTTAATATATCAATATCATTGTTGGGTGTCTGCCTTCGGCCCGGGGCATGAATAAATAATAATCTTTAAAAAATAAAAATATTAGTTCCAGAAGAATTCATAGGCTTCACCAGACTGTCAAAGACAATCATCGCTCAAATAATTTAGAAGCCTCCGATTGAAAAAAGGCTGAAAATATCACCATACAGTATTTTGAAATTTCATGTTGTACCTCTCAACGAATTTTTATATGAGTGAAAAGCGAGCTTAGGAGATGTCCTCCACAAGCCCATGGTTGCAACCGGTAATTAACACCCTGCCCACCCACAGGTAGGAATCAACACTCTACTGAACAAAGGAACCAAAACTGAGTGGAGAACTTGATATGCAAAAACTATTTTCTGTACTCTCCAAACTTAAACCGGTGAATACTGAGCATGAAGGAAGGAATTAATTCCCCAGGGAACATGGCAGAAATACTTTCCATGGAAACACCATAGACCTGAGAGCAACTGCATTATAAACCTTCTAGGTGTTCTCCTATGCATTTACAGGTTTTCTTCACTAAAAGCACATTTTCAAGTCACTTGGAAAAGAATAACAAAATTTTACCTCCCGCTTTTTAATGGGGTTTTACCTGCTTCTAATTGGGAGGCGTGCTTATCACAAATGATCAAGTTATGGTGATAACGGCTGAAGTGTACTGTGCCAGTCTACTCCGTGCTCTGTCAATACTGATTCTCACAATAACTGTAACAGATAGGGATTGGTTTTATGTCCATTTTAAAGATACAGAAACTGAGGCTCAGATTGTTCATACAATGAGTGATTGGGTTGGGGGTCAAATTGGTCATAGTGATTCCAGACACCCAGCATTTCATGATGATACTGTATTTTCATGGATGCTGATAGAGAAAAAGAAGAAGAAAGAAGAAGAAAGAAGAAGAAGAAGAAGAAGAAGAAGAAGAAGAAGAAGAAGAAGAAGAAGAAGAAGAAAGAAGAAGAAGAAAGAAGAAGAAGAAGAAGAAGAAGAAGAAGAAGAAGAAGAAGAAGAAGAAGAAGAAGAAGAAGAAGAAATATGTGAAATACAGAACTGTTCTGGCTTCTGTAGCTTTAAGATGCCAGACCTGAAAGTACTATATAAGAAAAATCTGGAGCTAGTAACCAGGAGCTGGAATGGAAGCCAATGAAAGAAATATGAAGCTTTCAAGAAAGATCAGTGGATTTCAGAGGAAACTTTCAAAGCACAGTCAGGCAGTGAATCCCCAACAAAGTGCCTCTGACACAAATGCTCATAAGACACCCACAGCACAAACATATTCTCCAAAAGAACACTGTGCTGAAAATTCATCCATGCACACGGTGGGTCCAGGCATACTAGTGCTTCCGGGAACACAAGAACCACTCAAAGACTTATAATGCAACACCAGTCCGCTTATGCTTTCCCTTTGGAATGCAGGACATTTCTGTCCCAGACATAATTTGAAAAGTTACTGTGAAACAGATCTTTTACACTCGAGTTTGGTTTTTCTTTCTCCTCTTGTTTCCTATTCACTATTATATTTAGGCTCATTAGTTGGTATCTTTTCATTTTTTTCCTTTGCCATGTGAAATCTTTACTAACTTCCTGTGCATTCACTTCCAATATCAACTGTACCAGCTTTATGCTACAGTCCTAACTTTGCAAAAAATAAGTATGCTATATTCATATATGTATAGTGTGGTGCTTAAGACTATGAGTTCCAGAGCCAGACTACATGAATTCCAGTCCTACCCTCACTGCTTTCAGGCTGGGTGACTTTGGGCAAGTTATTTAAACTCCCTACGATTAAGTATCCCCATCTGTAAAATGGGGATAATAGCAGCCTTCCTATTCACAGGGTTGTCATGAAGACTAAATGATCTTCAGACACTTAGAGCACTGAGCAGAGTCAGGCACTCAGTGAAAGCTGCCTAAATGTAAGCTGTTATTACTATCATATTGGCTAGACTACAAGCTTCACTGGGGAGGAGAGCTTTTATACGGGAATAAGTCAGTCAGAAAAAGACAAATACCATATTATTTCACTCTTATGTGGAATTTAAGAAACAAAACAAATAAACATTTGGTGGGGGGAGCGTGGAGAGAGACAAACCAAGAAATAGACTCAACTACAGAGAACAAAGTAATTGTGGTGGGTATGAGGAGGGCACTTGTTATGATGAACACTGGGTATTGCATGTGTGTGATGAATCACCAAATTCTACTCCTGAAATGTGTATTACATAGTATGTTAACTAACTGGAATTTAAGTACAATTTTGGGAGGAGAGTTTTGATATTTTGACAATTATTTTATTTATAGCCTCAAGCAAAGTGCCTGATACAAAATACGTGTTCAATGAATATTTATTTAATTACAGCAAATGTTAAGTTGATTCATTGATCCCTTCCTATTTCTTCTACTTCATTTTTTAATTTTTAATTTATTTTTTTTAATTTTATTTATTTATTCATGAGAGACACAGAGAGAGAGAGAGAGGCAGAGACACAGGCAGAGGGAGAAGCAGGGTCCATGTAGGGAGCCCGACATGGGACTCAATCCCGGGACTCCAGGATCACGCCCTGGGCCGAAGGCAGGCGCTAAACCGCTGAGCCACCCAGGGATCCCCTTAATTTAAGTTTTTATTGAAACATATTTGACATATAACATTATGTAAGTTTAAGATGTATAACATGCTATTTTGATAAATTTATATATTTTGATATATTTATATATTATATATGGTTGCCCTGGTAGTGATAATTAGTATCTTTGCCACATCACATAATTATCATTTCTTTTTAGTGGTTGGAATAACTGAGATCTAGTCTCTTAGCAAGTTTGATGATCATCATACAATGTTGTTGTCTGCATTATACTTATATTAGCTCTCAAAGACTTATTTATTACTCATTACAAGTCTGTACCCTTAACCACTATCTATCCTGAGTAGCTTAGTTGATAAGAGCATCAGACTTAATCTGAGGGCCCAGTGTTCAAGTTTCTGTTAAGCGATTAAATTTAGCTTTGTATAGTGATTTAATAGTGAGCATAGCTACCTTCCACTTTAAATTTACCTCCTTTCTCATTGATACACATCCAGTTGCCAAACTCAGTAGACAATGGGGAAGTTCTTATTTTTATAATAAATGCCTTGTTCCCACCCTTAAAACAGAAAAAAAAATTCTGAGAGCAGTTTTTTCATATTTAATTTCATCTCAAAACACTCAGGGAATTTAATTTGGTCACCAAGTCTTCTAATGCAGTGAATGTTTCAAATTTTAATGTCCTAATCTGCTGGCCGGGTGATGTGAAAAATACTTCATATGGAAAACATCCCATTTGAGATCCAGCTGTAGATGACCTTTAATGTCATTTTCTGCTCTCTCTATTCTGCTTCTGGGCTTCACAAAACCATTAGTGTAAATGAATGTAAACAGTTTTAGTTGGGTTCTCATTGCTGCCATCCATCCATCCATCCACCCATCCACTCAACCATCCATCTATGTTCACAAGTATCTAATATGTCTCAGGCACTGTCCAAGGTGGAGAACACAGAGGAGACAGGAGAAGCCTAACTCAGACCAGGGAGGCTAGGAGAAGGCTTCCTGGCAGAGGTAATGCTTGAATTGAGTCTTGAAGGATAAGCAGGGCTTGGCCTTGCTAAAGAGCTCGTTCTTTCTCCTATAACATTTGGAGGTCCTTAAAGCACCAGAAACTCACCATATTCAAAATCATAGTTATCATCACCTCTCTTTACTCACCCTACCCAGCCCCACATATTTATGATCTCTCAGGTGAGAGAATTGGAATTCTCTTTATCAACCTCATCCTCCAAATCCAGTCGTAAAGTGCTGGGCAGTCACCATTCTTCTCATATTACTCTTAGTCTTTCATGCCTTTTTCTTTTTCGAGTCCAACTGAGGTTTTCAATCTTAACTCTCACAATTTTCCAGTCAATGCAAAAGTGCTTGGTAAATGGTAAAGGACTATGCAAATGTTAGTGGGTATTATTCTAATTAACACGAATTCTCTTGGTGTTCTGACCTACTCTTGTGGATTAAAATATCATCTATACCCTGAGAAGTTCCAAATTTATATTTCTAGCTCGACCTTCCTCTTGAGACTCAAACCAAATATCCCAGTCTCTACTCATTATCTCTACTGGGATAGCTAAAAGGTATTTCAAATTCATCACCTCCAAGACGAACTCTTAATTCCTCCTCTTTCTCCCCTTGTCCAATCTGCTCTTTTCATAGCCTTCCCCACCTCAGTTGATGGCAACTCCAGTTATATAGTTGCTCTGGTCAAAATCCCTGAATTCTTCCTTGACTTCTCTCTTTTACTGCATCCGGTATCCCATGAGCAAATCCCGTTAACACTACCTTCAAAACTATCTTGAATCTAACATCTCTGCTCTCACATCAGTTTAAACCACTTGGACTATTGCCTTCCTAACTATCTCTGTTTTGCTATAACCTGTTCTCCACACTGTAGCCTGGTGAGGCTTTCAAAGTAAGTCAGATTGTGTCACTGTTCTGCCACAAACAAATAAACAAACAAAACCTTTGCAGCTTCCCCTTTTATTTAAAATAAAATCCAGACCCTTAGCATGGCTCATGTTATCTTTCTGATATATTCTATCACTCTCAAACTTAGCTTCTTCCACTCCAGCCAAGGATGCACTTGCCTTTGTCCCTCCTGTTCCCTTTGGATGAAAAGCTCTTTTTTTACATAGTTGTGCGGCTTGCTCTTTCCTTTTATTCAGGTTTCAATTTAAATATCACCTCCTTAGTGAGGTTACTCTCCTGCCTCCACATAAAACAGTAATACATCATTCACTTAACCACCTTGACTCGACATTGGTTTTCATTATATTTCTTCATGCTACAAATACTTCTTGAATGTGCTAGAAACTGTCCTTGGTACTGAGAGTATAGCAGTAAACAAGATAGGCAAAATCCCTTTCTTTCATGATGCTTACTTACCATGGGGGAGAGAGACAATAAACAAATTAAAGAGCATTCCAGATGAAAATTCATTCTATGGTGAAAAAGCAGAACAGAGAAGGGGGATAGGATGTGTTAGAGGAGAAGGGTGCTGGTTACTTAATAAGGAAGTCTTCTTTTATAGGGGGCTATTTAAACAGAGATCTGGGGGCACCTGGGTGGCTCAGTCAGTTAAGCATCTGCTTTGAGCTCAGGTCATGATCCCAGGGTCCTGAGATTGAGCCCGCATCAGGCTCCCTGCTCAGTGGGGAGTCGGTTTCTCCCTCTCCTTCTACCCTCTACCCCTGCTCCTACTCTCTCTTGCAAATAAATACAATCTTTAAAGAAAAATTTAAAAAATAAAAAATAATAAAAAATAGAGATATGAAGTTGGTGAAGGAAGTGAGCCTTGTGAATGTTTTGACAATAAGTGCTCCAGGCAGAGGGAATGGCAAATGCAAAGTCCTGAGGCAAGATCATGCTTGATGAGTTCCAGGAGAATATCAGTAAGAAGAATATGGCTGGAATAGAGTAGCACTTCTGCTATCATATTGCAGATCTATTTGTATTTTTTTTTTTTTTTTGGCTACCTCTATCCATCAGATTGTTAGCTCCATTAGTGCAGGAGCCAACACTTTGTTTTTAACTGTTTTATCCAAGGAATTCTTTTTTTTTTTTTAAAGATTTCATTTATTTGTTCATGAGAGTCACAGGGAGAGAGAGGCAGAGACACAGGCTCCCCACAGTGAGCCCGATGGCGGGACTCAATCCCAGGACCCCAGGATCTTGACCTGAGCCAAAGGCAGATGCTCAACCGCTGAGCCACCCAGGAGTTCCTATCCCAGGAATTTAAGTAGGGACTGGTTGTTTATAATAAGACTTAATAAATATTTATTAAATGAATTGTCATACACTAAAGACAAACCTGACTATTCACAGTCCTTTAACATGCTACGTGCTTTTTCATCTTTCTTATCTTGTATATTTTATTTCCTTCATCTAGGATGTGCCTCTGCCTTTCAAGAGACAATCCTGCAGATACAACTCCACTCGTACTGCTATAATGAAACTTCGCCTGGTCGGCCACTGGCTAAAGGGCATTTCTGCTTCCTCTGATGAATCTTTGTACTGTCACTGCTACTGAACAGAGAGTTTCATGGGGTAGTGAACATGGTTCTTTGACTCTCCAGGGTAGGGCATCATGTGTAGCCTGGTGTCTGATCATATGTGCCAGGTGTTCAGTTAATTATGATATAAATGAGTATCTGTTGAAGGAAGGGAGTGGCTTCATGATTTACCTCTTCCAATTAAAACAGCAGTTACATTCTATGGTAGTTTACAAAATAACTCAAGATGCTTAGAAGTTGGTCAGCAACTCAGAATTTGAAACCCCCTTTCCAAATAAAGTACCATGAACTCCGACCTCCTTTACAAGGGGGAATTAGGAAAAAGGGGATCCCTCTGAAAGGCTCTGCTTTGCATTCTACATGGGACTATAACACGAGAGAGAAACTCATTCCTTTTCCTTGCCATTTGGTCCATGTTTCCCCCCTTCCATTTTTGAGCATTCCAGATTGGTAATACAATCATTTCAAAATGTAGAAAATTGTGAGCTTTAGGCTAAAATACTGTTTTAAATGTATAATACATTTCTGATTATTTACAAATAAACGTAATATAAGGAAAGAACCAACATTTAATCTGTAACATTTAATCTAACATGGCATAACTTTTGCAACCATTCATCACCTTTAATGACTTGGCTTTTCAGAGAACTAACAGTTCTGGCCAAAAAAAAATATGAATAAAAAAATAAAATAAAAAATCACATATTGGACAAATTGCACCAGAAAGTGTGAAAATACCCAATTGCAAATGGACTGGTGTGGTAACAAAGGGAAGACTCTGTGTGTTGCTGCACAGAGCTGAAGTGGATGTGCTTGCTAATGTACTTTCATTTCATTGTTACCAAAGACTTGAAAGCCTTCTCTTTACTTAATTGAAAGGCTAATTAGCAGGTCTTTCTAAGGGCAAGCAAGCCCGAGTCAGATTTTCTTTTATATCCTCCTCTCCCTCTAATCTTTGGTAATGTGAATGATGAACTCAAGTAAAGTACGTCACATGGTAGAATGAGGGTTGCATTATGTACTTTTCCTAGAGGGTGGCATTTAAAATAACAGCCCTTTGATAAGCTTATCACTTCTTCAATTTAAGCCCATTTTCACTTGGCTACTGCTTTACTAGTCGACACTGGTTTCTTGTCCACATTCCAACAACAGGCATAAAATAAAATGCTATCCAGAGTGTTTTTGCCTTTGAAACTGTCATCAAGTCATTTAAATAAAAGACATACTGCCAAATATTAATGAAGCTTATTAGTAAAATGCTATGATGCAGAAGATCCCTAGGATATAAAATTATGGCTTTACACACTAATTTCAGCACCAAATGACTGTACTCTTCTTTTGCTGAAATCTTCAATGAGATTCGAAATATTGGAAATTCTGGGAAAGTGGAAAGAGTGGACTATCCATTTGCCACATGTTTACACGTTCATGCTGGCCATTTCATAGTGGGCAGTAAGGCCAGCTGTATCTTGAATCAACAATTTACTTCAGGGTCCTGAGAGTCATTGGCATGGTTTTGGGAATAATGTTTATATAAGATTAGCAGATTAATAATCAGTGCCAAGTAATTTGCAACTGAGAAATTTCTAAATGATTCCACCAAAGTGTTTTAAATCCTATTTAAAATAGCCAAGCAAATAGAAAGATACATATGTCCAGTTCAGGTTCAAATGCTTTAAACTATCATTAGCATCTTCCCAGGGTATAAAGTCTATCCAGGAAAATTAAATTTTGTTTAATTTTCATAATTTCTGTAATCATTAGGCAATGTCAGTTGAACTACCTGAATATTAATCCCACATAAAGAAAAGAAAGAAGACATTTACACTTAAATGTCATAGGTTAGGCTTTGTCAACTCTATAATTTTAGACTATTTTATTTCAAAAGACAACATTTTAAATATAAAGGCTAATTTTATTTGTGCTTGTAAAAATATTTTATATATTTCACCTATATTACTGTTGTACAAGCTGTTAATTATAAAGGCAGTTATTAGAAAAAAATGAGAAATGATTGCTCATCCTTTGGCTAGTGAATTTAAGTGGATGCACTTTGTAACACTAAAATGATATTACTTACTCATTTCTAGACACTATTCCTTTTTTTTGCCAAGTAGTAATAAGTCAGCTCATGGGGTTTACTTTTTAGGTTTGCCTATTGTGAAGCTCATACTATATTAGATGTGGTTCTACATAGGAAATGCATATGGCACTCCCTTATATACCAGGAAAGGTTATACTAGAAAAGCTTATACTAAAGTACAGTAACAGGAAAAAGAAAAACCTTCATGAGACAACACAATGGGAACACTAATACTGTCCAATAAAAGGTTAGAAAGGCAATAGATCAAATTTGGGATGGAATAATTAGGGGGAAAGGTCATTGTAGGACACAGAATTTGAGATAGACCTTGATGAATTTAAGCATGGAGGAGGAGAAGATATCCTTCCAGACTGGCTAACAGTTAATTACCTGACTGATGGGTACATAGAGATTTACTGCACTGTTTTTTTTTAATAGTAATATTATAGTAACTAATAAAATATTAAAATTTTCCACAAGAGATAGTTTTAAAAATCCTTTTGGAAGTGACTAGAATGAGCAAAGATAACAAGTCTTTGAAGAGAGGGGTCTGGTTGGTTGGCCAAAGCAGGCAGTAAGGTATTGAAATGGCTACATAAGAGACATTTAAACTGGTATCAGATTTTGAATGAGCGATATTTTAAAGATTGTATTAATTTATTGAGAGAAGAGAGAGAAGAGAAGAGAGCATGAACAGAGAGAGGGGGAGGGTCAGAGAGAGAGGGAGAGAAGCAGCGAGCTTGATGCAGGGCTCAATTCTAGGACCCCAGGACCATGACCTGAGCCAAAGGCAGACACTTAACCAACTGAGCCACCCAGGAGCCCCAAAAGATATTTTAGATAGGAGAATTAAAGGCTCGAATTTGAATCAAGTTACTGGGTTACAGGGTAATGGGTTACTGGATCAAACAGAGCCAAGTCTCACTTTAAATTACTAGTAGTTTTGGGACGCCTGAGTAGCTCAGTGGTTGAGTGTCTGCCTTCAGCTCAGGGTATGATCCCGGGTCCTGGGATTGAGTCCTGCATAGGGTTCCCCACAGGAGCCTGCTTCTCATTCTCATCGAATAAATAAATAAAATCTTTAAAAAATTACTAGTAGTTTCATGCAATAAATTTCTAACATTTAGCATTTTTTTCCACTACGCCAACGGTGAAACTCATTGACAATGGTATTCTAATGGGGATGTTGTTTAGTGGAATTTGATTATTGCTGCTAAGACTTCTTTGGAAAGGCAATACCTAAGTTGAGTCACTGTGCTCTAGGTAGCTGGTTCTCAACCCTTCTGGAGATCCTGAGGACACCTGAAATGATCAGACTTTGTGATACTCAAACACTAACAAGAGACATCAATGTAAAACCAGATTGCCAGCTCATTCAATTATATCCCATTTTCAGTGAGGAGCATTCTCTGTCTGCATATCAAGGTATCTGGGAAAACAAATTAAAAGCCTGCTTAGTGAGTATGGGCTTAAGGAAAGGGATGTAGATAATCTAATTTAAAGATGAGGTATCCTGGTCAGGGTAAAGCCATGATTTGGACATACTATCTTTCTGGATAGGGATGGATACATAGTAGTCTATTTCTCTATACCCTATTCTCTATGCTCACCATTTTCTTTCTGTACACAACTTTCCCCCTTGTATCATCAATGACTAGAGTCTCACTGAAGTCCATTGAAAATATGAGAGACAGGGCACTTTGTGGGTAGCAATATTCTTAGAGGTCTAGGGGCTCTCCTATTGAAAGTCAATATTCAGTGGACTTAAACATCCATTATTTAGGGAACTATTGTTTTCTTCATATTATGTGCCCTAATCTTAATATATTTAAATAATCAGCTTTAGGATTATTATAGTCTATCTATAATTTACTCATTGACTCAGCATTCATTAGGTGCTATTATTAAGGTTTTAAAATGTAGTAAGTTGTTAAAAAATATTTATTGAGGTCTTTCAGTAGTGCAGTGGAACCTGACCTGAGGTCAAGTTCTACCTCCATCACTTCTTGGCTGCTGATTTCTGGTAAGCTGTTTAATCCTCAGTTTTTAATTCTGTAAAATAGGTTAATACTCTTCTCATTGAATTAATTATGAAAAGCAAATGAATATTTTATGTCAAAACTCTTTGTAAAATGTAATGTAGGTAACAAATGTCCATTAGTGTTATCATTATCATAATTATAGTATTAGTAGTCATCACAGAAGTAGTATGATACAACAGGCCCTGTTGTATGATCCATTGGTGTTTGCTGGAATATTTTTCTGATCCTTCCTGCTAATTTTCCTAATCTTCCATAAAAATTTAAAAAATGTATATATTTGTCATATTTTAAGTAACTAAAATAGATCTTCAATTTATAAACTTAAATTTTCAATATGTATTTTAAAAGTGACATCCGCTCTGCCATTTTCAATTCTTTAATAGTTGTTGGTGTTTGATTTTGATTCCAACATCTTGAGTAGAAGAATATTGAACAGAACCTGACATATTAAAAGTGGTGTTTACAAGATCTTATTTGGTTGGAATAAAGTTGAGTGACTAATCCAAGTGTAAAATGACAAGGATCTGGATAAGATAGAACACTGAAAAGTAACAAAATTTAATGAATTCAAAATGAACCACAAAATCTGAGAAGCTTAGTGGCAAGATTAAATTGGACGACGAGAGACAAATGTTAAATTGCCAGGTAATATTGATTCCCTGAAGAATGGTAGTATCAATGAGAGAAAGAAGGCATTTGAACAAATAAGCCATTTTGAGAAGGGGACATGGCCCAAGAAATAGACTTTTGTTCATGACATGTTGATGTTTGAGATGATAGTGATGGAATATTCTGTTGATCATATCTTAAAAGCAATTGGAAATATGGAAACATAAATCAAAGATGAAGATGTAGCTTTAAGTGTGATAAAGTGATAAATAATGATCATGGCTAATAACAAATGGCTTACTATGTGACAGGGATTGTTTTACGTGCTTTCAAAGTGCTAACTCATTTGATTTTCACATCAAATAGTATCTCCAATTTGCTGATGAGAATGTAAGGTACAGAGAGGTTAAATAACTTGCCTTATATGACACAGCTAACAAGTAGCTAAGGATGAGAATGGGTGAACTCTTTTAAAAAATAAAATAAAGAAGAGAAACAGAAACATTTAACATGGATGTAGAATTACTAAGGTCAAGAGTAAAATTTATATATTTATTTGAGAGAGAGAGACTCTCAAGCAGACTCCCTGCTGAGTGTGGAGCCCCATATAGGGCTCAATCCCAGGACCCTGGGATCAAGACCCTGAGATCAGGAACTGAGCCAAAGTCAGACACTTAACCGTCTAAGCCATCCAGGCACCAAATTAAATATTTACTAATATTTATATATCTTTATTGCTTTTTCATGATATCTATGGCTTCAGCCTTATAGCTCTCTAGAATAGATCAAAAGAAAGGAAGTTGTATTATAGGATTAAGAAGGCAGACCAATGTGGAATGTTCTTTTTCTATGAAAATAATTTATGTGTTGGCATTGCCGTATTGCCTATTGAATTAAAAGCTATCTTGGAAGTAGCAGTTCTCATTTATTGCTTATGTTTGTGTGGTGGTGATGGGAGAGAAAGTAGAATGGACACAGAAGAAGAATGGAACTTTGTAGGACAGAGCATCTGCCAAGGAAGTGTTATACTATCAAGAGAAGCAAAGTGCAAAGAGAAAGAAGGCCTGATATGACATATGAAGATGGACTTCAGTTATAATACAAACTGACCACAACTAGCTCTGGGGAGCAATGAACCATAGCTTTGAAAATTTAGAATTGGCTCTATTAGGAAGAGTTTATCAGTGTTAACAAGGGGCATGTCCATACATGGCCTCCTGGTCTCTGAGTTGACTTTTTCTCAGTCCACTGCCTTTTGCGTGGTACCTTTAGCCATCATTCTTTGCCCAATCAATTATAGTAATTGTGCAGTGTGTCTTTCTGCAGGGTAATTCAACATTTTATGACATTTTCAGGCTGTATAGTTTCTTGTGCATGTCTTCATTAGAAATCAAAAGATGAGCTGACTGTGCTTTTGTTGGTACTTATATTTTGATTCTATTAAATGGTATGCAACATATTGTGGCTATTTCTACTAGAGGACAGGACATGGATTCCCAGAGTCAATAGTCGGGCCTACCTCTTTATGGATGAACTTTATCCAGTTTGCTGATTTGGGTATGCTGTTTAAAGGCCCCAGCTTTACACTGTTATTAAATCAAGACTTGTAATTTTGTGGTTCATAATTGGCCATTTATATGATTTTAGAGCTGGAGAGGACCTCAGACATAATCTAATCATCGTATTATAGGGCTGAGGACATTGAGGTAAGAAAGAACTTACTTCCCCAAGTTTCCAAGTCGGCTTTTCTGTTAGCATTTTCTGTCATTTCCCACTTGGAATTAAGTGTTTTGCATTTTGATTTCACACAACTAAGTGAAATCATTAATATGAGCCAGTATTAAGTGAGAGACATCATGCGGGATCTGGACATCTGTGTGCTAAAGTGTTAACTCATATCCAAAATGAATCACATTAGCTGGCATATACTTGGCAGGGTTGCATTTTTTTTTTTTTTTGCCATTTTCCCAGAAATAAGAGTTGATGATGGAGTTCATGTATTCTGTTATTCCTTTTACTTCTTACAAGCACTGCTTTCTATAGAATTTAGTCATGCTATTCATACAGGATTCTTCCTTGGAGGATTTCAAACACTGATCAGGGGTATTATTACTAGCCCATTGAGCCCAACTAAATCACATAGTTCCTTGCTCACATACACACATCAGTAATTATAGGCCTGGAGAAGACTGGACATTATGCCAGAAGCTAGTTTTAAAGGATATTATCATTCTCAGCCAATTAGCTCAGACTCTATTACATTCAGAATTGTAAACCATTCAAATAAAGATCAAATGTATATTAAGAGGCTAAGAATTAAGTCTTCAAAACTAGGCTTCTTTTTATTAGCAGGTATACAAACATGCTTTTCATTTACGGCAAGAAGTTGTGGTTCTCTTTCTCTTCCTGTCTCTTCCTTTCTCTTTTCTCTCAGTATTGACTTTGTTTTGCTTCAACAATTTCCTATACTTTCCTCGATTCACTCCAAAACATATTCTTCTTTGAAACCTCTTCCATGATGGAAGGTTTGCTATTTCTACAATCAATCACAGAAGATACTTTGTTGCATCAGGAGTCTTTGGGTTTGGGGACTTGCACAGATATGTCCTGGATGTCCACCGGAGATATTCAGAAATGTACAATACATTCAAATTACATTCCTTGTTCATATTGTTGACAGCTAAATCTCTTTTACAAGTGTCCATTTATTCCCTATAGCTATCACTTTTGATGGAAATGTTTTCAGATACAAAGTTGTCTCTCTCTCTCTCTCTCTCTCTCTCTACAGTTTTCAAGGTGCATTGTAAGCAATGAATAAAAACTTGCATTCCTTTTTCTCTCATCAAATTTTAGCCCAGTGATGACACTGGATGCACAAAGATAAGAAGTCATCTTTTACATTGCATTTTTCTCCTTTACACTGAGAGGATTATAGAACAATCTCTTTAAACATTCTGAGATCCTTAAGTTGATTTCTACATGACCTCCAAGTGGTGTTAATGATATTTTCAGGGGGAATGCCTTACTTAGCTGGCAAGAAAAAGAACTCTGTAGCCTTCTGTGTATGTATCATAAAATAGAGTTGCTAAAAAATTTCTGTTATTAACCTATCAGTAAACTCGTAAGGAATTTACCTATCAATGAAAAGTGAATAATTTTGTTTTTTCTGTCTTTGCTTTTAGCAGACACTGTCAATTAAGCTAAATAAAGCTCCAGAAGGAGCCATGGTAAACTCGGTTTCAAACCAACAGGGATTCAACTAAGGAGAAGAAAATGCGAAACTCTTTTTATTAAGAATTTTGGCAGAACTTAAATTCTTACCCCAGAGTGAGCAGATACTGTTAAATCCCTATAGATTTTACAAACTATACAGGAGAGCAGATAAGCAATCAGGGAATCTGGCCCCAGAACTGATAAACTCTGAATCCTGGAGCTTTGTCAAGTTTTTTTTTTTTCTTACCTATATATTAGGTAAATTAATACTTTCTCTACTCTTGCTTCATTCGTGATTCCTCAAGGAACACTGAGTTAGCTTTCCTTAAACAGTTTTGAGACATTCATAAAAGTACCATATACAAATTATTTGCTTTACTTCTTCCTCAAATGGCATAACACATCTTGTTTTTTGTTTTTGTTTCCACAAACTGTCAATTGAATTCCACAATTTGGAATTGAATAGTGCTGCATAAAACGACTACTGCATATTGATTTTTTTTTCTTTTACATGTATTCAGGCTGATTTTCCATTCTATAGGTTAGTGGCTTAGCTATTATACTCTCATAAAAAGAGGAACTCTTCGAGGGTTGAATGAAAATTCATTTGTCCTTCTTGCTTTCTTCTTGTCCTCTGCAGGGAAATTTTCACTCTAGTGAGCTTTCAGAAGATGTATTGTTATACCCTGCTGAGCCAGAACAGGAGAGTATGGATGATTAAATACCAACAGTGTACTGTTTCTGTACTAAACATGGAATTAGCTATTGGCCTCCACCTAATGAGCCTATAATCTAATTAGACAGATTGACAACACCCAGAAGGGAAAAGATAAGAATGCACATCAGCACAGTAAGTTAAAATGGAGAAAATAGCATATTAAGATATTTAGGAATGTAAAATCATCATAAAATCAACTTATAATCAAAGCATATTTTGTAATTTCCAAAATATTTTTTGCAGTCACTGTGTTATTTATCCCAGTAAATGGCAGAGGTCTACTGGGCAAGGATACCCAATACATAGTTGGTCTTAGACATGAACAGAGTGTGATGCAAATTCTCAGCATTTAACTCAGCATTGATGAATCTCTTCCTGTAATTAATTTTCCTCTGAGGACTTCATTGTTCATTTCAACATCTTAAATATGTGAACAAAGGACAGACATTTTTCTTTAAGTAAAAGAGACATAACGTATTTGTATTGGTGTAAAAGCCTCAAAGATGATTCTACATCCTCAGTTGTCTTGAGAAAACATCAAATCTCTTGGGACCACTTCTTGGGTAATTCTACATTCCTTCATCTGTCCCATACTTGAAACTGAATGAGGTCCCAAAGTGCTCCCAAAGTGGGGGAAGTAGTTTGGAATTAGGAGCCTCAGAGACCTGCCCTGGAATCCTAGTTCATTATTTACACCTTAGTCTAATTATGTCTATTTTATGTGTTCATAGGTTTCCCTTCACAAAATATAGTTTCATTTGAACCTCAATAATCATGTGAAATCTTCTTAGGACTCTAAGTTCTCTGTTAAGATAACTTGGTTATCTAAATGACATACTTAGAAAAACTACTTCATAGGTCTTCTTGTTTCAGGAAGTTTTGAAACATCTTTAGTCCAATACTTCTTAATACTAGGTACCATTTGTTGATTTAAAAAATGTGAAATAGCTTCTATATATATTTGCTGGCTCTGCTCTCCCTTGAAATCAGTGAGGGTTGGGGCAAAAAACTGGGTCATATGGCAAGTGAAAAAACATGCTATTATAAAATATTATTCATTTTGTGTATTAACCTTAAATTTTCCTTTTATCTAGCCAGATAGGGGTATATAAGATATGTGTACCAGGGTATATAAGGGAACACTGAAAAGGGAACAGATTTGTTTTTCTTCTCTCTAGCACTTTCCCCCAATGTCTTTCTTTATTGATAAAAAAGTACAGAATGTTTTACAGACTGAATTTAACACACACATAGACACACACATACTATTCATGAAAAATGGGTTAGAGGAGGAGTGGGTGGAAAGAAAGAGAAGGCAGGTAGAGAAGGAGTGTAATGATATTGCACCTTAGAGATGGTGACTTTTATGAGCCAAATGGTTCAACTTCCAACGAGAGCAGAAATACCTGAGAAGTGATTAATAAGACTCTGATTAGACTTCCAGTTCTGGGTTGCTGACTGTTCTCCTAGAAAGCAATAGCATGGTAGTCAAATAGGGATATGACTCTCAGCCTTACTATGTACTAATGGTGTGAGCTTGGGCTAAGTTCTCAAATTTTCTGAACATAAGTTTTCTTGTTTGTAAAATAAGAGTAATTATCTCTATCCCACTGGGTTACTATAGAGATTAAATCAGATACTATATATTAAGAGTTTGGCACAGTGCCATTAAACTCGATTAATGAATATTATTATTAGACGGAACTCAGTTCTGTCATAAGCTATGTTTTATAATAAGTCAAAGTCTGTCTGTATAATTTTCACCCATTTGTGGTTATTCTCCCATCTGGAAAAACCTAGAAGAATTTAATGGAAAACAAGGCTGCTGCTTTTTCCTTTTGGCAGCTATTCAATGACTGAAGCACTTCGCATCTCTATGTTGTAGATTTTAGCATATAATTCTCTCTCTTCCCATCCCACTGAGTTGTTAACAAGTATGAACTTTGCTGGCAACATAAAGTAAATCCTATTGCTACCACTCCTCCCTGGGAAAAAAAACCCAATCAGGGAATCATAAAATAAAACATTTAACAAAGAAAATACAAATTATGGAATTGAGAACTTGTCTTTGAACAATTGTTCAAATGTGTATAGATGTTGACTCTTACATACATAAACCTTATAGAAAACTTGTTCACATATTACCTAACTTAGCCTCAATTCCTTATGGCTTAGGAGTTATTAAAACATTCTTGTTAGGCTAAAACACTCCAAGCTGGCTTCTCCTGTGGTATTATAGGCACCATAGTCCACTTACTTGCTAAAGCGTGCAACCCAAAGAAGCAAACATACTTAACTTTCTTCACTCATCCCATTCACTCAGACAAGAAGGAACGTTGATTCTACTGTCCCATTTTATTTCCTCTTCTCCTCCGTACTTAGAGCAGAGCTTCCAAAAGATGGATGCCCAGCACATATCAACCCGGCAGCAAACAGACTAAGGCACAGAGTACCAACCCCTCATTCCCTTCCAGCCCTCTGATGGCCAGCTGCTTCTTCCCACCCACCAAGCCCAAATGAAGCTCTAGGGCAAGGGAGCCCATTGGTGGAGTCCATAAAGAGAACCAGAGAAGGCTGGTGTGGGGAGGGAGATGAAAGAGATCCTGAACATTTCATAACTTCTCTTCTGATTCTTGTCTATTTTTCTACAATTTGTAGTTTATACTGGTTCCAGAGCTGTCTTTCTAAAATGCACATTTGATGAATTTGCAGCCCTGCCTGCAACCCCTCAGTGCCTCTTAAGTGTGTTTTGTAGCTCCCTTCCCTGTTAAGCTCCTGGCAGCCTTTCACCTCAACTTGTTTCTGTCCTCCTCGGTTTCAGGCGTAGCAAACAGCTGGTACTTTTCCATGTCCCCTAGACATGGATCCATGCAAGGATCACATTGTTTTCATCTTATAAGCCGAAATCCCACCTGGCACAGCTCCTGGCTCATAGTAAAAGCTCCCATATGTGCCTGCTGTATGAATGGATGTCTGCACTTTTGCACGCTACACTCCCCATACCTGGACTACTTAATAAATTCATAATCTCCCTTCAGGTCTCGGAATCACACTTCATCTGTGAAATCTTTCCTGGACTCTCCCTACACCCTCTCCTCTTGTGAGAGACACAGTCCTCAGGAGTCTGCACACATCTCTTCCAGTATTTATCTCCAGGTGTCATTTGAAATTGCTCACATACCTCTGTTGCTTTGCCAGACTGCACAATCCTTAATGTATTATTCATTCATGAGCCCCCAGAACCTGAAAGGATGGCTGATGTGTGGTGGGCACTCCCTGCACACACATACTTTCTGGGCAGTCTTATCTGGGGGGAGGGGGTGGTAAAAATGTGAAGTGGGTTTTTTCCTATAGTTAGTATTTTCATCCTTTTCTCCATTTCCTTAATGATAGCTTGGGAAAATTCTTAACTTTTAGGTCACTTTAGACTACAATATGCCTAGTCTCATTAAAGCCTCAACTTTAAACTTGATTTAAACCTCTTTTCCTCCTACCCTCTGCATGGCTCGTACTAGGACCCTGACAGCTTTGAGGCAGGGGAGGCATGGTCTGCCCCTGGGTCACTGCTTCTCTCCCTTCCTCTTCAAGGTCTAGTTCTTCCAGAGAGGAAGTCTTTTTTATTCAATTGGGTGCAATGGTGTTGGTTGCAGCTGCCTGTCTAGTGAATGGTAACTAGCCATTGAATGGCAGGTGCCTAGGGGCTGGCTCTTTCATGGAATGGGTCTGTGCATTCATCCCAGGGTCAGTGCAGTATTTGGTTCAAGCTTGACCTCCTTCATCTCCATATTGGAGCGCTGCCCAGCCTGTTGATGCAGGGTTTTCCTTGCCCAGCAGGTGGCTCTCCTGGGCGATATATGGAAGATGGCTGGCTCAGGTCAAGGTCTCTTTCCCAAGGTCTTTTCAACCACAGAGAACTTGCATAGCCTTGTCATGCCAAATCTGGGTGCAGTGGCTTCACTGTTGTTTTCTCTCTATCGTCCCCCTCTCTCCAATTCACTTCTTTCCTAGTCTGATGGGCAAAGGAAGCAAGTCCACTTACTGCCCGAGCAGATGTCCAATTTGGAAATCAAAACACCTCGTTTAAACACCTTGTTTTAGACAATCTCAATTTCAATGAGTAATTATTCCCTTTGAGCCTCCCTCCTCACGTGGGTTGAGATGGGGATGGGAAGCACTCCTCCCTTTCACGTGGGGACTACTGGATTCCCTCTCAATACAAGCTCTGCATCCTACATAAGGCAAACTATGTCGAAGATTCTTTTTCTCTCTCCAGCTTCTGTTTCTGTAGAGGAAGAGGGGGGCAGTTTATTGTAGCAGGGCAGTTCCACAGTAGCCACAGGGACAGTAATGGGACCATAGCCAGTTCTATGAAAAGACCCAATTTACCAACCCATGATAAGTTTGCTGAATAAATGAATGAGCAAATTGATATATCTATTTTGTAGTAACTATTAAGAGACAGGAATACTGATGTTGTGCAGTGAGGTACTAGGTGAAACTAGATTAGTCAGTGACAGAAATCCAAGGTGGAGTGCTGGACCTCTAGCTCAGGGCTCAGTCTCCAGTCTGCCACTTTGTATAATCTTCCCTTGTCTCAGCATGGCATGCATTCACACGTTAATTAGTAATGCCACTGCACACATCAATAAGAGACCAGAATCACCACCAAAAAGTCAGTTTTGTATTTTTTAGAATTTGGAACTCTGGAGCAGGAGAAAAAATGTCATTTCTGCCAGAGGCACAGCATCTTGCTCTGCTCTTATGTAAACTCACTGTCAGGCAATCCCAGGAACTGCCTCCACTTGCCTCTGGGCAAAATGTCTCCTTTTCATAGAAAAATGTCACCTTTTCTTTAGGAAATGGCAGGTGGTTATTTTATTCCAAAGGAAAAATGACCTTTGCATTTTGTTAAAAAAAAAACCCAAAGACCCAGCCTTGATGAAAAACACTGAAAACAATTCCATATCTTTTAGTTTGTAGTTGAGGTCGTTCTTTGTAAATTCTGAGATTACACCTGTCACCACGGATGTAGCCTGTAGGCAAATGTCATGGACCAGAAAAGCCTGTTACCTCGTTTTCCAGGAATGTTCACTGCACACAGGATGGATTCTTATCATTTCAGCTCTTGCTACATCTAACACCAACCTCATTACTCTAATACTTCAAAGTTTTTATGTCCCAATTCAGATCACAATCATATACAAGTCAGTGAGAAGCTGCTCCAAAAACATACTGGTGTTACTACATAGTGTGTCTATCCATCATCAAGCTTGAAAGTATGTTAAGTGCTTCATATTGCATTTAGAGATGTGGCAATCTAAGTCAGCTTTCTCATTCCCCAAATTTCATTGTCTTATGAGAAAATGGGAGGAAATAGATCCAGGTGTTTTTCTTTGTTTTTTTTTTTTTCTTTTTTTCCTAGTCAGGTGAGACAATGGGATAGAAGAACAAACAAAGAAGAGAAGTGAAAATTTCAGGAGCCAACACTTTAAAACAAAGAGGGAAGGAACACAAAGGTGATCATGTGGAGAAAGACAGTTCTAGGTTATTAATCTTGGCTTCGGAAAACAAAGTTCCCCCTTATTTTGGTCAATACCTCGTTTACGTGATGAAATGTTTTAGTTTCTGACAATAGTTCTTGCCATGAAGGGATGCCAAATGCACCTTACAGAGCTGGCTTTTTGAACAAAGTAGGCAATTTGATGATGACGTGAGATTTACCGTGTGTGCTCCTGCCAGTTCATGCAAATCATCAGCTGGCGCATGTGAGAGGCGCCTTAATTACACTGGATGCGGGAAAATCACGTTTCTGCAGCTGCAGCAGCTTTGATATTTGCAGACTCCAGCGCGCTCCATCTCTAATTTCACTGGCAGCTTGCAAAAACCAGCAGAATTACACTTATAAACAAAGGTCTGCATGGCAATTTATCTCCTATTGACTTCCGTGAAGTCTTCTTGTTTAGAATGCGAAGAGATTTATAATTATGAACTAAGATCTAAGACTTAGCTGAGGAAACAGTGGAAGACATATTTCTTGCCTCTTTTTCTCACTTATCTGTAGATGGTGATATATGTGTGTGTATCTAGGAAACTAAACTACTCATTGAGCCCTTACAAGCCTGCATGACAGTCTGTAGGGATATGCTCCAATAGTCTATATGGATATTTGATTCAAGGAGTATTATTTCTTTTAACATAAACATATATATATATTTTTGCCTCAGGCATTTTCCAACTATCTTACCCTCCTAAGACTTTTCTTTTTGTTTCATACGATTCAGGATTGACACATTTTTGTTTTGGAGTGGGTTATAGTATCAAAAAGTAAGGAGCTTCATTAAACAGATGAAGGTTAGGTTAGTGGCGTCTCCAACATGTATAGTAACAGGAGTCAGAATCCAATGGCATGCCTCAATGGTACCCCAGCCCAGTTTTCAGTGGTATATGCACACCCATGAGGTTGAATGTCCTACTTCAGCTGCCAATCTACCAGTAGAATAAGAATTTTAAACATGGCACTACAATTCTAAAAATTTTCTAATTACCTCCTTTAAAATTGAAAAGTATTTTAAGAAGCAAGAGTTGTTTTGTTGTTAGTGTTCCATACAGAATCATTTCAATCCCAGGGTCCAAATGGTGAGCATCCTAAGCTGTTCATAAATCTTATCATTTATCTATCATTCCCAGAATACTAAAGCTTCCTTCAATTTCTTGGAAGATAGTCTTATAAATATTAATAATGGTTACCAATTTCAAATGATTCTATATGTCATGCCCTATCCTAAGTACTTTACATGTAATAGTTCATCATATGAAATGTTTGGTTAAATTAGACAAAGAAAAGCCTTAAATAATTCTCTAAGGCAGCATAAATAATCATTGAAAAATCTACGATTATTACAGCAAATCTTGTGCTTTCATAGTAATCCATGGAAGCAAATCAGATAGATTCCTTCAACTGCTCATCACCAAGTTGAATATATGTCATATATCTGATAGTAAATAAGCCTCAGGAATTGATTATTGATGAAGTCAGATGTAGGCTCTGACCTCGGAGAGCTTATAGGTAGGTGCTGGGGGGCAAGGGGAGATGGCAAATAACAAGTGTTTACAGGTCCACTGAAGGAGGGGGCAGGTGAAAGTAAGCACCTTTTATAAAACAAACAAACAAACAAACAAACAAACAAACAAACAAATTGTTTCCTGATGAACCAAGAACTCAGTTCCATTAGTTGCTAGATGGAGAATGATAGGAAATGTATGAATTTAACATTGTCTATACAAACATATATGCCCATCCAGATACCAGAATCTGGTATTCTTTATACCTATGTGGATACTTTTGTTTCATTTATAAGCAAGGAAACTGGTGATCCTGACCCCAGGGCTAAGAAATTAAAATTATTAAAACTTATTAAATGCATTGAGATAATGCCATTATTTCAAATGTGTCTAATTTAAGCTGAAAACCTTTCACTAATATACTGACAACCAACTACTTCCTCTATAGAGTACGTAATAAAAAGACAGCATTAACCCCATAATCTCCAGTCCATTTCCATTAAATGTAATAAGTTTTCAGATTTTTAAATCAACATCTCATACCCAGTAAGATCACTCTAATGTAACATCCCTGGTGTTATAGCCTCTAGCCCCATTCTGAGCTGGTCTCTTAGGCTGAGTAGGAGCCTGATCTCCTTTCTTCTTTAGCTCCTGGAGGGTCAGAGAACCTGTACTGCAAATTAACGTAAAGCTTTTCTGCAGAATAACTTAAAAAAAAATAATAGTGAGAAAAGTACATTTAAGTGCAAGTGCATTGATTTCCTTGGTGTTAATAGGTACAATGGTCATGACTGTTATAACTCAATTACTGTGTGACTTTACCCAAATGGATGCCAACACTGAAACTAGAAACAAAATCAAAGCAACAAACTTTGCTATATCTGTGCTAAAATGAGAATACAGTTCTTCAGCCTGGGGCAGAGATGAAAACTAGATAGAACTTGTATAGTTGTTAATCCTTCTCAAGTGAGCTTTTATCTAGGTTCTGATTTTAAACGAAGAGGTCATACACAGCGTTGTACAAGGCACTTACAAAAAGAGAAAAGATAGAAATGTGCCAAAAAGAGGCACTGCAATAGCATTTGTTTGGGTTACAAAGACCTCTTTTTTAAAACTAAATGTGTTATTGAAGCATATCATGATTTTAAGAATTGGTGCAACAATTTTTTAATCCTTTCAAGTGGTTCAGTTTATAGCCAAAAATCAAGTATTGTGTCAATGATGGCATTTGAATTACCTAATATATCATCCTAAAAGGAGGACAGAAGATAAAAAGTGTTTACTGTAGCTCTTGCCTTCTCTGCCAGATGTCTGGTGATTGATCTGAAAGACACATTACTTGCAGGGGAGATGTTAGGTATTTGAACAAAATGAAGTGAGGTTTTAAAAGTTCGGGGTGTTAGGAAAGAATCAAGAGTAAATATATTGACAAGCTAAACAAGCACAGTTTATTTCTTCTCTACTAGAGATATTAGTATTGGTCAGCTGGCTAGAAATTCAATTCTATTTTGTAGAGCGCAAGATTCTTTTTTTTTTTTTTTGAGCATCTAAAGCTCATAAATGTCTAATATCAAGGGGCAATTTAGAAAATTATCTCACATAGATCTAAGTCTGAATATTTTGCTAGATCTTACACAGTGAATTGCTGTAACCACTTCCTCTATTTTTATTAGGAAGACAGAGCTGGAGACCTGGTGATTTTACTGCTCATGTTCCCTGGATGAGGCATTATGATTCACTGTTATTTATTCATAGCACGATGGAGAATTGGAAGGCAACACATCATCAACGCTTCTGTGTCAGAAAGGTAAAGAGGTAGAGTGTCCACAAAAATAAAAGATAATTTTCTGAGGGACATTGGAACAAAGTCAAGTAATTCAGAAACAAGGAAGCCACAGAAAGGATATTGTGGTAGATAAAAGATTACTAGAGACGTTTTGCCCCTTCTCCCATCAAAACAGGGGGCCTAGTTTCTGGGCCCTTGAATATGGGCTCAACTTTGACTTGCTTTGATCAGTTGAAGGGGTGGAAGTGATGCTGTGCTGGTTTGAGGGTAGCTCTTAAGAGGCTTGACAGCTTTCCCTTAGGGCCCTAAGCCACCACAGAATCTGGTCCAGACACCGTGTTGGTGAGACCATGTGGAAAGAGAGGTGCCTTGTCAGCCCTTGGGAATCCCAACCATCCCTGCTGAGGCATCAACTGTGAATGAAACCACCCAGCACATCCCAGCCCCAGGAGGGCTTCTTAATTAATGTGGCTGCATGAAAGTCCCAAAGTGAGCCCAGCAGATAAGAAGCACCCAACAGACTCCAGGCAAGAATGTGGAATCATGAGTGAATGTCTGATTGTCTCTGAGTTTTGGTGTGGTTTGCAATAGAAAACTGCACAGATACTTCAAACAGAAAAATTACATTTCTCTGATTCATTCATTTGCCTCTGGAAATTGACAGGACCATCTAAATATGATCAATGGAGGTGGAGGCTGATGATGAAGAACTGGCTGATTCACTAAGACACTTTATAAGGCAAGCCAGTTAGTGTAAGAGCAGTGGGGACAGATAAAAATTCAAAAGGAAGGCTGTGCTGGATACAGGTTATCAGGTTGACAGAAGATGAGACACAAAACATTTTGGAATTACTTCTTGGGCTTTCTTTTACATACACTGTTTCTCAAGAGATATTTAGTTAACAAACATGGAATTTCATTAAATGGCTAAGGAGCTAAAAATGGTTAGGGAGGATCAAATAAAACTGAAGTAGGGGGATGCCTTGGTGGCTCAGTTGTTGAGCATCTGCCTTCAGCTCCGGGCGTGATCCTGGGTCCCAGGATCAAGTCCCATGTCAGCCTCCCTGCATGGAGCCTGCTTCTCCCTCTGTCTGTGTCTCTGCCTCTCTTTCTGTGTCTCTTATGAATAAATAAATAAAATCTTTTAAAAAAAAACTCAGGTAGGGCAGAGTGGGAAACCATTGGGTGGCCATTAACTGGAGAACCAGTACTAGAGCCTGCCCTAAGAGGGGCGATAATTGTCACATTGAAAGCACAGCAGTCATCTGCTCACACAGCACCCACAGATTCAGGTAAATCTTTGCAGTTCCCTAGCAAGCAAAAGGATAGCTAAGATTTCAGATCATATGAATTACGGGATAGGGTATTATCAGGGTTAAAGTCCCCCCTCCCCCCATAATGAGAAATTGCTCTTGATTCAATGTCCTAGACTGATATGAAAGATAAACAGAAGGATTAATCAGCTTTGTTCTATTAGGTAGATGGCCACGGACTCTACTCCAAAAGTTAGTACCCAGGAATATTCAAAAATACTCCTTAAAAGCAATTCTGAGCATAGGCTCTGTTGCAAGGTGGTCAGGGTAGGATGGAGAATGTTTAAGTTGTACAGTAGATGGAAAAGGAGTCTTCTGGCTACCTACCACTACATGCAGTAGTTCTCAAACTTTAATGGGTATAAAAATGCAGATCCTAAGGCGTCTAGTTTCATATGACAGACTGATTGCACATGGCTATCCTCCTTTTTTTTAAAGATTTATTTATTTATTTATGACATATATATATATATATATATATATATATATATATATAGAGAGAGAGAGAGAGAGAGAGAGAGAGAGAGAGGCAGAGACACAGGAGGAGGGAGAAGCAGGCTCCATGCCGGGAGCCTGACATGGCACTCGATCCCAGGACTCCAGGATCGCACCCTGGGCCAAAGGCAGGTGCCAAACCGCTGAGCCAACCAGGGATTCCCCATGGCTATCCTCCTTAACAAAGACTTTAAAACGCATAAACCCACAGCAATGAAAAGAACCCGAGAGAAGCCATTTATGTGACAGAGGGGCTGTTATATGACATGACAGCTCAAGAGAATTTTAGAATATGGAATGAAAATCAAGGCAAGATAACTAATTTACGATGGCTTTGGAAGGTCTATTCCAGAGTAGGGGTTGGCAAACTCTGGCCCATGGTGCAAAACCTGCTGCCTATATTTGTAAATACAATTTTACTGGAACACAGCCATACTGATTTATTTATGTGTTGTCTAAGGCTGCTTTCATGACAACAGAGTTAAACAGTGTGACAGAGACCACCTGGCCCACAAAGCCTAAAATATTTACTATTTGAACCTTTACAGAAAGCATTTGCTGATTCCTGTTCTAGTGTGTTCTTGGAGGAGGGGGCGACACAGGCAAGAAGGGCTGTCAGCTGCTCTGCAGAATCCCAGAGTCTGGGATTAGGAGGCATTGACACAAGTATACAGCAGATGCCTCCTGATAGCACCGTATGCAGAACTCCCATCACCTACCCCGAGTCGAAAACTGAGGATGTCTCCAAAAACAATATATGTCCCCATCTAACAGACTTTTATATTTCGTCCCTGGCTAAGAACCCTAGAGAAACTTTTCAGTTTTACTTTTAAATATGGACAATTGAGGATCATAGCACATGTGAGGACTGCACTCTAATAAAATGAGCGTCCATAAAATAAAGAGGTATGGATATGGATAACGGTGGGCTCTGCTGGGAAGAGACACAATGGAATGTCCCCACGGGTCAAGATGAACAATTATCCTCAGACAGGAACAGGAAGACAAAAGATGCCCAGAAAAAAGAGGACTGTCTAGAGGACCTAATGTGATGGTGCTTTTGGCGGAAAAAAAAAAAATTATTTGAAGAAAGAGATTGCAAGAGAGAAAGACAAAGTGAAACTTCTCAAAGCTGTTTGAGGGGGGAAAATGTATTAATGGTGCACAGTTGGGGTCAGTGAACAAATTTATAAAGCCACGGTAATGCAAAAACTGTACAAATATTACTAAAATTAGTTGTGAAATTCTACTGGGAAAGTGTGGGAAGGCAGATGGGAGACAAGAGAGTGAAATCTTCATTTCTTTCTAAGAGGAAGTAAATATAGGTCATGTCTAAATCTGTTAAATCAACACAACAGTATAAACATATTAATTGGAGGTGTGAAGGTATTTACCATCTATAAGAACACAAACTGATTGAGTGCCTCTGAGATGTGGGCCTGGAGGGTGGAGAGGGGCACGACAGGAGATATTTTATGCATTACAGATATTTTGATGCTATTTTTTCCCACATGCATGTATTTATTTGACAATTTTTGTAAGTCTATAAATGCACATTTCCAAAAACCACTTCTAGGAAGCTGGAATCAGTAGGCACAGGGGCACAGGAATCTGCATCTTTAAAAGCTCCCCAAGTGATTCTGACAAAATTTATCTTTTGCCTCTACTTCCAGAAACACAAAGAACGAGGAGGCAAACAGTGAAAGAGCAGTAACGGTGATCTGCTGGGATGGAGAGGTGCGGGGAGCCAGAGAATGTCAGGATGCTAGCCTCCCAGTTTCTTGCCATTTCACTCATAACACAGATACATTTTAGAAGAGGGCAAATAACATCTAATAGATTGGGAGTGACCTCATAATTTTACAGAAGAACTTCACAGGCAGGCCAGCTTTCCTCCCTCTTACACTTGTTGAAAACCTCAAGCCTTGATTCAAAAATTAGCCTGAGGAAAAACAGGAGACATCGTGTAATGAGAGAAGCTTTTTCACTGAAGTATGTTAGATAAATAACTCTCGGGCTTTGCAGTTTATAAGCCTTAGTATATCAGTCTTGATTTTTAAAGTAGTTTAAAGAATATTATCAGGATCTTTGGTGCCTACAAATGATTGCCAGGATGTAGAATATTAAAAAATCAGAACTCAGATGGTTTCTGGGTCCTGTGGTGATTTCTTCTAAGAAAGTTTCTTCTAGAACATTATAGGACCATTGGGGATTGGCTCAATTACTTGTCAAAAAGCAGCCAGGGGCACAGTGTCCTCATTTTCTCCTCTTCCGTACCCCTTTCCCTGAATCAGTCCTGACTGAAAAGGAAAGAATTCCCATCCTACGCTTGTTTCTATTGTGCAGGACGCTTGGTCAACATTTTAGTAGAGGGAATCTTCCTTTGTGTTCATACAAATTATTGATGCTTCTTTGTCTAAATTAGGGAAAACCTAGAGCTAGAAAAATTGATTCAAGTATCTTCATGCTTATTTCAATGTCAAATGAGACTACTTGCCTTAAGACTTATTTATTTATTTGAGAGAGAGAGAGAGAGAGCAAAAGAGAGAGAACACAAGTGGTAGGAGGGGCAGAGGGAGAGGGAGAGAGAGAGAGAGAGAGAGAGAGAGAGAGAGAATCTCCAGCAGACTCCCCAATGAGCCCGGAGCCTGACTCTGGCTAATCCCACAATCCTGAGATCATGACCAGAGCTGAAACCAGAGTGGAAAACTCAACGGACTGAGCCACCCAGGCACCCTGAGACCACAGACCTTTTAAATACTAAAGATCTATCATTTTATCTATAGTGTCTATTTAAAAAAATCTTTAGGTTCATTTATAGGTTCATTTATAATCAACCTATAGATTATAGGCTCATTGTATAGTCATTACAAAAAGAAAATTAATTTTGTCCTTAACATGTTTTTGTCTTTTTAATTTCTTCCAGAAACTGGAAGGCTGGTTTGTTTTGTTTTATTGGTAAGCTATAGGTCCAATAGCCTTCACCAGGCCATGCTATAAAAGTAGAATTTAGCCAATTCAAATTTCCCTTCTTAATTTCTAAGTATATCCAACAATCCATTCACTCACCCATTCATCCATCCAACACATACTTATTGAGCACCTGCTATTTGCCTTGCACTGTTTCAGGTTCTAGGGACACACAAAGAAAACATCAGCCATAGAGTAATTGGTCGAAATTACTCTATGCCTAATTGGTTGAAAATTTCTATAAGAACTGTATTTGAGAAAGATTTTTATGCATAAGTATTCATGCATTTATGATATCTCTGTTTTTTTAGTTGAGGTTATATGACCATATACTATTCTTTGATGTTTCCTACATGTCATAATAGTTCTTCTTTACCTGTTATGATTATCTTTTTATTTGCTAGTTCACATGAATAGCTACTGAGGTTGGAATATTGCCATATACTATGATGGCACATAAACCTTTTCTAGGTATCCCCCACTACTGTGGCTTTGCATATGTTGTTTCCTCTTCCTATGGCTCTCCTTATTTGTACACCTAGCAAACACCTATTCATCATTCAAAACTCTTTCAGGCATCGTCGTTTCTATGAGGCTCTTTCTCTAAGCACCTCCCAATGGACTGAATCTCCTACTCCTCTGTACTATTTCTGAACTTTGTATTTATTTTTATTGAATTGATGTAAATACTCAGTAACATGCTACTCATTATTTCTATAGTTAAGCTTCTGAAGGATAGAAACATCTGTCTCTTCATTTTTGCATCCCTAATAATTAGCAGACCACCTGGGACATATGGATATTCATAAAATATTAACTGAATGAACTGAGGAGCCATTCCTATTCTAACTTGTGGAATGTCATAGAAATGCGCTTACATTTTACTTAAAATTATCTCACAATTAAAAATAAACATTTAAATTTTTTTAGTATTTTATAAGCAGTTGATTTCAAACTTTCATTGTATTCTTTTCCAATGAGAGAAATGATCATTTCTATAAAAGCCCAGTAAGACTATGTGGTTAGGAACATGCTTTTCTTTTTAAACATTTCTGTTGCTTCCTCCTTCCACTCTCTTAACTTTGTGCCAACATCAGGGTTATTACAGATTCATCCTATTCATATTGTGTTACAACTCCTTGTTTAGCTATCGGAGGCCCCTTCCTAGATAAAACTCCCTGAGAGCTGGGCCATGTCCTATCCATCTTTGTCACCCTTGTGTACTGTAACGTTTGTGAAGTTTGTGAAAGTGAAGAGCTGAACATGTGTTTCTTGAATGAAGAGGAATAAAAGCGAAGCAGTGAATATAATTAGATATAAGTTTTTCTGTTAGGACCTATTTTGTGATTAACAATGAAGAAAATGTGCTAAATTCTAAATAAAAGTTTTGACGTTGTGGCTGAGTAAGGCTAGCTTAGACTGTGGTTATAGCAAACTAGCAAAAGGAGTAAGAAGGGAAAAAGCGTTGCTGTGAAAATGTCTTTTCTTTTAAGTTTACACTTTATAGTTTTGAAACATGGACTAGTGGGTTGGATCAGAGGAAAAATAACTAACTATTCCTTATCATGAAAACAAAGAAGTTTATTATGTATTTCACTGAAGTTCAGAAGCTTTGGGGAACCCTGTCCCTCTACTGAGATGGTATTCATTCTATAATTTCCTCTTATTCTAATTGTAGGTAATAAGACGATTTTAAGTTGAGTCATTTGATATTTCTCTATGATTTTTTGGCAACATGAAGGTGTGCATGTTGAGTAAAATATCACCAGACGAATAGTAGAGTTGGACACTCCCTAACTGAACTCTTACAGAAAATGATGTACACGTAGTTTTAACAACTGTAGTGTTTGAAAAATGTGCTGGGTTAGTTTTAAAACTTTGCTCAACTTTTCAGGAGATGCAATTCCTATTAAATGGATTATTATTCACTCACTAGTGACCCTGAAAAGAAGTTATTTCTGAAGGAACCATTTACCTAGTGGTAATAAAACAATTAACAAATATGCAGACCATAGAGATGTGAAAACATTTCCTCAAAAGTAATTCTCTAATTTGTTTATGTACTAGGACACATTAACTTTGGGGAATTGATATCATAAATTAAATCAACATTGTGAAAAATGTGTAATGGCGATACACGTCTTTGGAGATATAGTCCCTGCATTTTATAATACTCTTTCTAATGTATTTCAAAAACAACACTACAAAAATCTTGAATCAGTATTTTAAGTAAACAAGATCAAATTTGACTTCTTCTTTTTGTTCCCCAAGTAAAAAAACTAGCATTTACAAATTATGAGATTAATCCAAGGTCATGGGCCAGGTAGGAGAATTTTAAATCAGACTGCGAAACCAGGTTTAGTTCATTACTTTTTTTTCTACCTCTGTGCATCTTTCATATTTTATACTTCCGTGCCTTTAACAATTTGCCTCTGTATCTCCATGTTAGATGAATTTTGATTATAATTTGACAGACATCCATCTAACTGCATGTGAAAATTGATTCATAAGAACTATAGAAAAAACCCTTATATATTAAAACATTGATGGGGACATGTAAAGATGAATACCATTCAAATTTTTTTCTATGAGATGAACATGCATATTTAAATATCTAACCTGGGCAATTCAGCATGAGAATATCACAAGATTAATGCAGATTTTAAAATATCAATGGTTGAACATAAGGTAGAATAGTATGAAATGTTAATCACATCTCTAAGAAGGAACTCTAAAAATAAATTAGGAAAGTGCCAATCTCAAGAGTCCATTAAATCCAGCAAATAGAAGGGGCAGTCTGAAAAACGAGACAAAAATGATATTTAGAGCTATTTCCAAAATACTTCAATTTGATACTCCCAAACTTAGGTGAAACATAATTTCTGGTTTCCTTAAAGAGAAGGGATCTTTGACCTCCAACTTAAGAACACACAAAGAAGCTCCTCCTATTTGCCTTGGGTGAGGGGGAAGAAAGGTGTTGTAAAATTTCTAGAATTTCTAGAGCGGTAAGCACCTTACCTGTTTCCATTTTCCCATCCTGGGCTGCAGGCCCATCCGGAATCACACTTTTCACCTGCAGAAACTCATCAGGCTCATCTCCACCAATGATGGTGAATCCAAAACCCATGCTGCTCTTTTTTAGAGTGATGCTGAGGAATGTTCCCTTCAACTGGGATGCATCCCGGGTGAAGAGCGGTTTTTCTACATTGGCCAATAGAAGTTAAAAAAGAAAAAGCGTATTTAAGGCAAGTTCTCACACGGGCGAAAGCCAGCTACGGAGCAGCAATGCCTGGGGTCAGTGTGGGTGTTTCCTGTAGTAAAAGCAAGCAGGGGGTGACGGTAGGAGCAGAACTTTTAGTACTGCCTGCAAACACAGAGCAGTCCCAAGCATCCAGGAAAGCTGAAAAAGCTGCTTGGTTGGTAGATTTTCTGTCAAGTCAGGGTTTCCATTCACCAAAGCAGCCCTTCTTGGGCTTTTTTTTTTTTTTTTTTTAAAGGCTGAATCAATAGGCTCTCAAAGCCTATCGATCAAGTGGAGCCCAAATCATCCAGACACATCTGTATACTTTCCTCTTGTTCTAAAGGAGTCCAATCAGGAGGTATGTGTGAGTGGCTGGTCCTGCACAAAACTTTGAAAGGATAAAACCAGAAAACCCAAACGGACTGTTTTAGTTTTTAAAGGGTAAGACCCATGGAATGCTACCATCCATTCAAATGTCTAATCTATTTAGAAGGAGCACCTGGATGTGGGACTGAGTTGACTTTTGCTTATATTGTGAGATGCCGTAAAGATAACCAGATACAGTTCTACTGACCTCATAGTGTTTAGTATACTCTACAGTGTGAGCAGAAGGCAAGCCAAAATTTCTACATATAATTATGAATGTAAAGGTAACACATTTTGCAACAACATGTTGATACATTCAAATCATATACCTAAATCATCTGAATAAAACTTGAACCCACTCATTTAGGTTTGGCCACTAATTTGTTACATAATATGCTTTTCCCGTTATGATCTGTGATAAACATTCCTAAGCATATTAAATGCTTTAAAAGTAATAGTCATGCTGGGAAATAGAATTAATATCTGCTTTAAATGCTATCTCAGTCAAGTGTGTGTATATATGTATATGTATATATACACACACACACATATGCGTGTGCACACATACATACATTTAGTTCTTACATTTTCAGTGATATGATTTGATGTTTGTAACAGCCAAACTGTACATAGAGATTTAGCTTAAGTATTTTGGTGCTTTTGCTGCTGTTACATTTTGGATGATATGTAATAGATATAATGAGTCATCATATTGGAATTTTACATCACAGATCTGCACTAAAAAGATTAAATATAATAATTCTCTATTTTATATTTAAGTCTATTTTACATCTTTTTCTTTGAAATGCAAATGGAAAATGCTTATAACCTCACCATCTACGTTCCCTTTATGAAGGTAACATTTACAATCAGAGAGAAGTTACTGTGAGACCTTTACATTCATTGCACTTTGTGCTGTAGTGGTGCGATATTCGTGCTTTTATTTACGATTAAGAGCCCACAAGACGTGAAAAGTTTGTGCAGCTACTCATCCCACCACGTAGCTCCAAGGTGTGGTCAAGTGCAGCAAGCAGCCCCGGACCTACCGCAGGGCCAAGGCCTCCCCGCGTGGTCACGCGGATAGTAAGACAAGTCATTCACGCTGCGCGACCTCTCCGGGACAGCGCGGGGGCAGGTGCATGTGGGCCTAGGTAATGTCGACGAGGAGCCGGCTACTGTCATAAAGGAGAACAAGCCTTATTCTTTTGCGTGGTCTTTTGAGGACACACCTATGAGTCTCTATGAATCTGCATTTTACAGTACCACTGTCAAAACCCATTAGTCTCCACCTGGCACCATGCTGTAAATTCCTATAAGGTACTGCCGGAGGCTTTAATTTAATCCATGGTTGCTAAGTGCATTAGTTTAGAGACAGAGCAAACATCCAGCTAAAGCTAATAGAGGGGCTTGGGGAAAGCAAATTGATTATTTGAAATAGTCTAAGCTAAAGGCATATTTGGAAGAGCAGACAGTTTGGTAGATAATTTTTCCCTTTGAAACAGTGCAGATGGACATGGTACTCACCTCGGAAACCTGGCGCCTGCAGGGGCTTTGTTCCCAGGTCTGTGTGGGGCATGTTATGCTGCTGTAGCTTCCTTTTTGCTTCCAGGACAGGGTTTTCAAACTGTGTTCTTCTGTTTATGTGGCTGAAAAATAAAATTTCAAATTAGGATAACAGTGGGGCAAAGTCATTTAAGAGAACATATGTATAGCTCTACAGAGAGCAGGCGATTAAGGGACACCTTATGTGATTAGTCAAGTGCCCCGCCAGGCACGAGGTCAGGCCTCTGCTGGGGCTGGCCTGTGTACAGAGCACATTTCTGTGACAGGAGCAGAGATCTCAATGCCTCTATAATATGTTACTGTGTTTCAATTATGCATGATTCAACCAAAAGACCTAGAATGTGCACTTGCTTTCTGGTCTACTCTGTTAGTTTGACATGAGTTTGATGCATTAAGATAAATGATCAACCAACGAAATTTATACCGAATGGTGTTGCAAAGAGTGTCATCTAAGCTTTGCAAAGTCTCCATACCTAACAAGGTAAGTTGAATTCACGGATTATTAGCAACCAGCGTCTACACTTTTTAGTGTCAGACAGACCTGGATTGAAGGGCTGGGATACAGAAGGAAAGACTCTCAAGGACATTAATGGAAGTCATAGAATACCTGTAGGAGGGTTAATGCTCATCAGTCGAAAGTAGAGTATTCACATTTGATATAATGAGATGATAAACTCATAGATATCAGACTCAGAGTGGCTTGAAGCAGCTGTGGGTCAGCTAGCCTGAGGGCTTATAGTATAAGGATCCCTGATAGTCTCCTTACAGTTTAATGAATTATTGTATGAAATTTAGGGCTCCGTGTCAGTGGAGAGGGAAGGGACTAACAACTCTGCCTTGTGGCAGTGACATATAGCTCTTTCTCTAGGATATGAATGCTCCCATGAGAGGGCTCACATATACATTGGTCTTTGGTTTGTGTACAAATAGAAATAGGATTATGGCATGAAAGCCTGAAAACCAAAGCGGAATTAGAAGAGGAATGAACAATTCTGACTAAATAACTCTGTGCTAATAAGTACTGCAGATATATTTTCTCAATGTAGTTAAGCAACAGTCTTGAATTGGAATCATTGCTATTTTAAAGGCAATGAGACTGACACACACAAGGTCCGATGACTTGCTCTAAATCTCACGCCTAGGAAGTGGCAAGGCACAGATCTGACCCAAAAAATGCAATTCTTAACCACACATTCTCTTTTCAATGTATGAGTTCACACTGGTAAATGCACACATATATTTTTAAAGATTTTTATTTATTTGAGAGAGAGAGAGAGAGAGAACAAGCATACAAGGAAGGGGGAGGGGCAGCGGGAGAGGGAGAAGCAGATTCCCTGCTGAGTCGGGAGTCAGATGCAGGACTCCATCCCAGGACCTCAAGAACATGACTTGAGCTGAAAGCAGACGCTTAATTGACTGAGCCACCCAGGCGCCCCATGTGCACACATATTTAATGTGTGTGCGTGCAACACAAATCACACACAACACACAAATCCTCTCATTATGTCTTCCAAAAGTATGTATAAGAAAGAAAAGGAGGTAGAAGCAATGTTTCAAAACCAATTTTCTATTATTATAAATCAGATAATTCCTGTGAGACAAAGAAGCAGTCGTCAGAAACATGATAATAGGGGGAGCTGGGTGGCTCAGTGGTTGAGCGTCTGCCTTTGGCTCAGGTCATGATCCTGGGGTCCTGGGATTGAGTCCTGCATCAGGTTCCCTGCATGGAGCCTGCTTCTCCCTCTGCCTATGTCTCTGCGTGTCTCTCATGAATAAATAAATCTTAAAAAAACAAACAAACATGATAAGATAACTGCAGTATCTTATTGCTTCCTCATAGGAGGCAGGGTAGGGTAGCTGTCTGCCACAAGGCTCGCAGTCATTTGGCCCTGGATTCAAAATCTAGCTTTACCACTTGATTAGCTGTGTGATTAAACCTTCATCTGTCCTGTCATATGGACATAATATTGCCTTCCTCCTGGGGAGGTTGTGAGGGTTCAATGAAGTAGTAAATGCTGGCACAGGGGATCAAACATAGTTCAGTAACTAGCAGCAGCCACCTGCCACCACCGTCACCATGTTTTCATCACCATCACTGTCAGCATTTTGAGTCCATAGAAAGGCTTCATGGGATGTGGTATTTAAGAACACTAGGCCCTTTCCCTAACATTGTCTCTGGTGCTCTTTAGGAAGAAAGTGCTTGACGACAACTTTCTTAGGTAATGGAAGTTACCAGGATAGAGTTCAAAGTAAATCTGTCTTATGTAAAATCACTTCCCATTGGAAATAAATACAATTGTAATGCTCTTGTGCCCCAAGGAGTCACTGTGATCTGTGGCATGTAGTGAACTACGGCACGTGATGTTTCAAAGCTTCTTTGCCCTGGAAACTCTGACAGCCCCACTGGATTTCAGAAGGATCAGAGTTTGAGGCCTCTCTTCCCTTTTCTCCATTTTCATGTAACCTTCTTATTAAAATCCTTTGAAATCTTCCTATAACCTAAAGAAATATTATTCCTGACTTGGCCCTTCCTTATCTTTGTAGCTTCCCCTTTATCCCCACATGCCCTTTTTGGACATATTTGGAGCTACTCTTGTTGACAACACTGTGTCAATCCCCTCATCCTTCCATGTGAGCTTCAGGGTAGCAATATTGCATCATTTGAAACAAGACGACCTGGGCTCGAGCTGGCATTTTGCACAAATTACTCACCTCCATAGACATCAATATTCTCGTGTGTAAAATAGGGACATTAATATCTGTTTGTTGGGATTGCTGTGAAGATCAGAGAAATAATGTTTGCAAAGCACAGATACATACAGAGGACCCCACAATTGTAAGGTCTAGTTATTGTTTATTCTTGAAGGTCTGGCTATTCTTTATTACTATTATTAATAAGTACTGCTGTCAGGGTCATTATTATTATGATGCTTTTCCCATCTGTGCTATAACTCCTCTCCTGGCCTCCCCTAGCAACACTGCCAGCCTGCTACGCTCTTCCCCTTGGCTCTCATAAAACCTTGAACAGACTTCTCTTGCCACAGTTTATTTATTTATTTATTTTCTTATAACCTGTCCCCTCACAAAGAGGATTTGTGGCACTTTTAAGGAACAAAACAACAGAAAGTAAACAAAATCAGGGTGACATTAGTTGAATCTAGGTAGAAAATCAATAGAATTGATAATATAGGGTCCTACTTGTTTACCAGCATTGTTAGAAGTTAGCTTTGAGTTTTCAAGTTGCTAATTCAATGGGAGAGAGAAACTGGTTATCAGAGTATTTAAATTAAACCCAAGACATTCAGAGGACATACTATTCCTGTTACCAAGTCTTCAATTCTTTTTCCAAGTCTTGGATGGAGAGCTTTCTCTGATCCTAATATCCTAAATGATAATTTCACAAGCTATCATAGCCTTATCATACTGTATTTTAATAATTGATTTTCATGTTTATTTCCTTCTATAGATTATGCACATCCATATACAGGTTCTATGTGTTCATCTTTGTATCCTAAGCATTGGACACAGTGAAAGACAATATTTTGTTAAATAGCTAAGTGAGGAGTGTGTGTTTTAAGACTTGTTTACCAATACACGTTAGCAGTTTTGAGCAACCAAGAAGCAGCTTTGAAGTGTACTGAAGGATTTGGTCTCTTCATTCCCTGTCCTATTTCTGTTCTGCTAGGTCACTGTTCGTCACCCGAGGAACTTTAGCCTCAGAAAATATAATACAAGAACGTTCTGGGATGCATTTCTATATACAGTTGGGTTCCTCCAACTGCCACCTGCATATTCTAAGTATTTCCTTAGAAAAGTCAATATGTACCCACTGGCTTCATGGACACTATTTTGAAAATACTCCATTCACCATCAAAGTGAGTTTCTAGAGTTCACAGAGAATGAAAATACCAGTGAACTAGTCTGGCATGACTTGTACCCCACAAACAATGGAATCTGGGTGTGGCTTTAGTATCCTAAACTAATTACTGCAGAACATTCACATTGTCACAAGTGAAGGCATTTTTTAAAACTTAAATGCTTCCAAGCTTAGAAAGGCCTATCCCAAGGAAGTATGATTGTAGCTGAAAAAGAAAGCTTTCTCTTCCTGTGCTTCCAAAATGAATAGTTTCAAGTCCTTTTAGCAAGGATTTGGGGGTCTTACAATGTGTATAAAGCATGGGAATGACACATGCTATCATCCTTCTCATTGTTTAGGCTCTGTGAGATAATTGCTAGCTATTTTATCTAGCTTCCATATAAAATGGAACCTGGGGTGCTACCAAGAGTCGTTACCCTGTAATTATATCTGGTCTATTGTCATACTGTATTAATCTTTAGGTGGTACGAGCTAAGGGGATGAAAACCATATTCTGCAGTGGGTATATCCTAACAACCCCATTTACCCTTCACAAAAGGAAGTAGTGCTGATGTGAGATGCTTCCATGTTGTAATGGCGAAAGGATCAGGATGTTCAAGGATGGAATTCTACTGCCTTCTCTCTTTACCCTCCTGTTCCCCCATTTGCAGCTTAACCCCCTCCTTTCACTAGGGCAGGGAAACTGCCACAATATGGAAGTGCTTTGTAGTTCTGAATGAACCCGAGGAGCTTAAAAACAAGCAAATGAACAAAAAGCAAAAACAGAAAAGACTCAGGCCTACCCTAAATCAACAGGGCCATTATCTCAGAATGAGGTACAGGCATTGGCATTAAAAAAAGTTTCCCAGGTAACACTATTGTGCCATGAGGGCTGCAATCTCCTCTTGAGTTAGAAGCTGAGAAGGTACAAAAAAGAGTTTCTTGCCTGATTAAGATTTATGTGGAAGTCTCTTTTTCTGTATGTGGCCTTGGGGAGTACTAGGAAATGCTATTGTGGCTCCAGAAGAGAGCACTTCTGATATTGGAAGTTTCATAACATGCACGGAGGGGAAAAAAATATTTGTAGCTGATGGGATGATATACTGCCAAAAGTAGTCCCATGTCAGCGTCCTGTTTGACTGGCACCTCCTTCACTGAGGGGATGGAAGACATGGGAGTAAAGTTGTACTTCCTAAGCCTGTGAGTATGCACAAGACAGGTCTGCTGGTCATCAAGGCCATTATCTGACCCCCACTCCCAGTGTTCCCACCATATTCTAGCCTCTTCATGCCTCACCTTGCTTCTCCTGGGTTTTTGGAGAGGAGCACTTTAGTAGATTGTTACAAATGGCATCTTTGTACCCATTGGCTATTATCCCACCATCTTGATTTTAGTTGGCAGTTTAGAAATGGATCCTTGGTTTGATGTGTGAGAGAGAAGAGAGCAGCTTTCAAATGGAGATTGTACCACAGGTGAAATATTTGCAAGGTGGTCGAAGTGGCTACACTAACTACTCTAAGACATGAGGTGGCCAGTGCTCAGTATGTATTTATTGAGTAAGCGCATGGGTGGGAGGTGGGCACCCATGAAAAGTGGGAGATGTCACAGGTTTCCAGTTTAAGTCTCCCCTAAAATCCATCTTGTGACAGAACTTGATGTGAAGCTTAGGGCCAGTGTATGTGATACAGCCAATCTGCCTTCTGGGTGAAGACTCATGAAATCCTTCAAAACAGAGAATCTTCCAAGACATTTTTGTGATAGGTGAAAAGGTCAGCCCACTATGGTGATGGAAGATTTGGATCTGAGAAGCTGATAAGTAGCAGCTGCTATCTTGTGCTCCTATGGAAAAGCACTATGTTAGGGATGAAATGAGGGGGGCCCAGAAAGGCATCCACTCAGCACTGGATGTGGGGAGATTGGCTTGGGATTTGTGCTTGTGGCTCAGTATATCATTCCTTCTATGTAAGCTCCTTTGAGGGCTTCCAAAAATTTATTTTACTTGGACTATTAAAAAAAAAAAAAACAAAATAAAACAAAATAATTCCCGTATGGAAGCAGAGTATGAATTTCCTGGTTGCTTGGAATTCCCTGGGTATTCTGTGACCCCAGTTTTGATTCCCCCACTTTTGGGCAGTCAGGAAAGTCTGCCTATTACCTCCTCACATCTGAACCCCTAGACTGCAACTGCATTGGCAAACATATACATTGCACCCACTCTATGTTACTTCATTCATTTAAAAATAAACCTTGAGAAGACTCCTTAAACTTTTCTCCACTATCAAGTTTTAAGTCGTGAAAACTACTTCATGCTTTAGAAACCAAGAGAGGATAATAACCCTCTGGGGATCTCCTGGGGCCAACTTTCCCTTCCTCCGGAGGGCAGGGAAGTTATTAAGAGCTTAGTCACTATAGTCATCTTGCTGGGATTCCCACCCAAGCCCATCACATCCTAAATGTGTGACCTTGAGGACATCATTTACACTCTTTGTGCTTCAGAATTTTTCATCTGAAAAGTTGGTATAAAAGTAGAGTTGTTTTTCATAGAGTTGTGCACATTCAAATGAATTTAAATGAATAAATCACTTCAGACCAGTACCTGGATGTAAGTAGTCAATCAATGCTATCGTGATTCATCAAATATTTGTTTCTCAAATACTCTGTGCTCGGCACTATGGAAGAGGGTGCAAGGAGGGGCAAAGATCAATCAAAGATGAAGTGTAATAGGGGAGATAAGACAGGAACAAAAAGATTATAAAATAGGGCTTACATAATACAAAGTATGCCTTACAGTGCTTTGAAAAGCTAAATTTTAAAAGTACTAGTCTAAAGACGAATGTTTTAAATACACTTTATTTTAAAATTTGAGCTTTGGATAAATGGAAGAATTGAATCTATTTTACTTGGAACATTTTTTTAACTGAATAATTGAATCCCACCTCCTGAAATTTTTCTTTGCAGTTCTAACACTTAAGTGATAATTTTCTCTGTATAAATGTCCATTCATTATTCCCGACTTACCTGAGGGTAATGTGCGTTTGCTTTGTGAATGTTGGTGGGCAGATTGAGTTATTCACATGTTACCTGCTCCTACTCTTCCTGGACGAAAGAGTGTCTGACCTGGGGATATGGTGTCCAGGTGGGAGGTGGACTCATAGCCAACAGAGGAGAGTATCCATATATTATTACTGCAACTCTGATGGCTAAGGAGTCTGTCCTCCATCCCTCATGAGCCCGACCTTCCCAAATGTGGATGTATTTTTCAGATAAGTGAATTCTCTCTTCCCTTCTCCAGTAGTAGTAGTACTAAGTTACTTAGTTAAGACCCTGGCCTGTAATATGTATTTTACACATAAGGGGTATTTATCACTTAGCCATTACTATCTACCAATTACACAGACAACTTGATAATTTTACTTCTGGCAGAAATAGCAATGTGCCCTGCCAATCATGTCATGAAGACCCCAGGACCTACAAAATACACAGACTCATTTTTCAAAATTTCAGAACCACTGGGCATGCATTTAAAAATGTTTTCTACTGATGAATCGCTAAATTCTACCTCTGAAACTAATAAAAAATAACATAAAAATGTTCTATCCATCCCTTCTCATTCCAATAAATATCTTTCTTAAATGTTATTGCTAGGTGCAATACTATTATCATCAAAGGTATTTCTAAACTTTGGCTTCTCAATTGAGCATAAGCAGTGAGTTACAAAATTAGAGGTAAAATAGAACTTATCTAGAGGGAAACCAGAAGACTACACTATTGCAGGATTTTTCTGTATTAAGAGACAAGACTAATACATCCTCTCCCAACACTGATTGAATGGCTTTGTCCTTCAAGTCTCATATGGAAGGTCATTTAATTCATCAGATTTCTAGGCTCTAGGGCACACAAACATGAATATGACACAACCCCCTCACTAGCTGAGCACATTACTTCCCTGGGGAGACACACAAGTCAGGTGACCCACCACCTCAGTTTCCTAGAACTAAGGGATTTCCCAGGGCATGAGACTTCCAGGGTTTTTTTTTTTTTTTTTTTTGACTCTTTTTTTTTAATGTAAATTCAATTAGCCAACACACAGTGTGCATCATTAGTTTCAGATGTAGAGTTCAGTGATTCGTCAGTTGCATATAGTACCCAGTGCTCATCATGTGACATGATGAGACTTTCAGTTGTAAAATTGAGAGAGTCCTGGTAAACCAGGACAAGGAGAAAAGACAACTTAGTCTGATCGTTCAGGGAAAGCCCCACATACACACACAAAAAAGCAACACTGGAGCAGATTCTAGAATGCATTTTGCCAGATGGAGAGGGGACATTTTAGAGAGAGAGTAGTGGATACAAAGGTACAAAGGTGTTCAGGAGTATTCAATTTTGCTTAGCTAGAGGATAATCTAGTGAATACACACATGCACGTGATTGCCTGTGGCTGGTGTGGGAGTGGGAGACAGAGCGAGGCAATGAAGGCTATAAGACTGGGAAACTAGTTGTAAATCATGGTGGGTGTGGTTTTGTCAGAAAGTCTACCTACTTCCATTATGACTTTAGTGTAATGGACAAGTGTAGCTCTGAAAGTCTCCATCGTGGAGGATGTGACTTATTCCTGAATGTGGGGGGGGGGCATATTATGAATTTTACCATATCAACCAAATAGGAAAGTTGTGGTGCTCCCTAGAATTGTCAATCATTTCAGCATCATTCACTGGCCACCTCCAACGCACTAGGTATTGTTCTTAGCCGGGGCTATGAGGATGAGTAAGAGATGCTCCAGGACGACAAAGAATCATATTGTCCAGAGAACTAGACAGTATCGTTGCTGAAGATATGAAAATAATCTGACCTGTAATACACTCTATGTTGAACTGGGTTCTTATTGATTGATTGATTAATTAATTACACATGAGCTGTTAAAATGTGAAGTCACACTATAGTCTAAGCCCGCTGAATTCCATACATCACTCATAAATAATGATAGACATACTCAGCCAACGATACAGGAATACCTTGGAGCCTGGCTAGAAGGAGTGTCAGAGAATTTTAAAGACACTCAGAATCGTGAAGAATCATGCAGGCAGCATCACTGATGTCTGCAATTATCCATGAAGGAGGAAGCCAGGGAAATAGTGCTAATAAAGAGAGATGGGTAAGAGTAGGGCAGGACTGTGGCCAATTCTCACAGTCAACAGGATATGAAGATAATTCCAATTCCATATAATACCAAAACTCTCAAAGTTTCCAGGTCCAATAACCATAGTAAGAAAAATATTAAAAAAATATCATGCTTGACTATTAGGTCTTTATTACTGCCTGGACCAGGGGAAATAAAATACATAGCAATTCCTTTTACATGCTAGAGAGTAATGCAGGAAGAACTAGAAAACCTGACAAAATTTTTAAAAAAATTTTTATTTTGATACTTGGAAAATACTTTTATTGTGATATGGTGGGGCCTGAGTGTGGGCAGGAGGCTCTCATTCTGAGAATTTAAGGACCCTGGGAAGAAAGGCATGGGGGAGAAAAGTAGTGGGAAGAAAGGATAAAAGTTTAGCAGAACCAAGAGTAAAAAAGGGGGAAATGAGTTCCTTCACTGTTGTTTTCAATAGACTGCTTTTTGGGGGACAGGTATTGTTGCATAGTTTTACCTAGTTATCACGCTATGTCTAAAACTGTGCCAGTTACTGGAAGAGCAAAGCTTCATACAGATTAGATGGTCATTTCATTGTCGCTGTAATGGGGTATGTATCTTCACATAACGTGTTTGTTCCTTTTCATAATACACATGTAAGTTTGGCAAATTAAGGCCCCCACGTTGGACTGAGTTTGTATTTTTCTTTCTTTCTTTCTTTCTTTCTTTCTTTCTTTCTTTCTTTCTTTCTTTCTTCTTCTTTCTTTTTTTTGAGTTTGTATTTTTCATTCTGAATCTCTAAATAAAGAAGATGAAAGGTGTGATGTTGAATATTTTGGGACAACATTCCATTTAGAACACTTTTAAAGTTACTTAGTCCTTGTTCTGATTTAAATTATTTGATTGATGCCACAATTTGGTGAAAGGAACAACTGTTTAGAGAATGAACATCATCAGCCTTGTAAAGAAAGGAGAAAATAAAGGGAAATGGTGGATGGTAGAGGGGGATGGGAACTAATCTTCACTGAGCAAATACTATATGCCAAACCCTCAATTAAAGAGGTTCCTTACTTTTAATTCACCTGCTCCTCAACAAGGGTAAAGGATTTACTGCAGATCTCATAGTAAGGGGCAGATGTATGATTCACATCCAGCTCTGTGTAGTACCAAACCCAACAACACTGATTTATGTGGTTCTGACACAAAGAGACACTTTTCAAATGATATTTTATATATATATATATATATATATATATATATATATATATATATACATACATAGGTTGTGTTCGGTTATCTTTAATTTATTTAGGTGAGGTGATACTGAATTTCTTTTTCCCAGGATTCACTGTGAAACTGGTAACCTTTGCAGATGGTAAATTACCTGCTGATTTTCTGAAGGCAAACATTTTGAAGGCACATTATATTGGTTATTAAATGATTTTGGTTCTTTTTTAAAGAACCCAAAGATTATGTACACACAAATACGGGCTTTTGTGTGTGCGCACAAGCACGTGTATGTTTTGCATACTGTGAAAAGTTGAGTGGTAATGAGAACATGGGTGGAACCCTCCCAGGATCCCTGGCTTTGCATAGAGTGTTTTTCAAGCCAGAAGAGTCTCCTTCAAGGATTGCCTTTTAAATTCCTTTAGGGTTAATCCAAACTCAATTTTCTTGAACTGTGCCCTTAAAACTCTGGAAGTTGAAGGCGGGCCATGTCTCTGGCAATTATGATATTGATAATAAGATGATTCTGCATTAATGTTTATGAATAGGTTAAAGTTGTATGTGAGTGAGAACGAGGTAGTCAATAACACAAATATGCATGACTTGTCTCAGATTTTGAAAAGGGCATGTTAGGTCCTGCTGAGGTCCAGTGATACAATAAAAAATGAAAATGAGATACTTACTCAGCAAGAAATTCCTTATATGGTAGCACAGTGGAACAGGGAATGCTGGTGAACTCTCCCCTTCACACTCACATATTAGGTACCTGTAAGCTGTGGACTCCTGAGGAATAACAGGGGCGCGGGGAGCCACCTGCACTCTCTGCTGTCCTCACCAACAACTAGCAAGCGCTGACTAACTGGTAGCTATGAATATCATTTTTTTCTGGACCAATAGTCACTAAGTATTTACACATTAAGTCAATGCTACAAACTAAATTACTAAGTAATATTACAGAGAAAAGAAGGACAAATCATTCCTATTGTTTTATCTATCTGAAAAAAATATATATACACTTTTTTTTCACTCAAAACTAAAGAAAGTGAAGTAAAAACAGGATGAGGGGACTTTGTCAGCCTTCATACAGGAGTGTTGTGCTTCATGGAAATTTGAACTAATGTTTTAACATATGACCACCTTAACACATGGTACTTAACAAGCTGTCAGAAACTACACACCTAGTGGTGGGTTTCTTCTAGACTAAATTAGTGCAAAACTAATTTTATTGGTTTATCATAGCAAATTGACTGTCTTTTGCCTACAGTCAATTATTCTTCTAAGCCACAGAATAATTTTTTTCCTTGACAATTTTAAAGTTCATCCTACTTAGCTAGATTGAATTTAAATGTGAAATTTGATAATAAAACTTTTTGTAATCCATCTGTTTCTATTACACAATTAGAGTCTATTGTAATACAATTTCATCTACTTAAATACGAAGTCGCCTGTTAAATGCTAGTAATAAATAATGTTTAACAATGTTGCTTAAAATCATAAAAAAGGGGACAATAGTATTCCCTTTGAATGAGTTCAGCCTCGATAATGGTGAAAAATATAATTCTTACCCTGAGATTTTGTTTATAAGCTTATCTTTATCTTTTTGCCCTTTTCACAGCAATTGTAACATCATCTCATGTCTGTCGATACCAAGTACATTTATATTGTTTTTCATAGCTTTGTAAGGAGATTCTATTATAATAATTCATCCTTTTGGAAACCTTTTCCTAACACTCATGTGATAGGGTTGTTAAAACCATTAAAATAAAAATTTTAAAATGGTAATATGTATGTTATTGTCTAGCCAAATAACAGGTGGAAATGGAAAGAAAATGCTTCCAAATTTTAAGTATTCTTTGATTACTAGTAATAATGAGGAAATAATGAAGCTCACACAGGAAAATGACCAAAGTTATTCTTGTTAACACAGGTGCAGTGGATATTCCTTGAACTGAAAAGACCTTAGCAATCACCTAATCCAAACCACTCATTTGATAGATAAAAGCCGGGGAGGTTAAGTGTAATTTTGTACTTGCCTGTGAATTCAAAATCATGGATGCAAAAAGGAGAACTATTACTAACATCATGGTCTGTGACATAGCATGCAAAGGAGGAGATTAAAATTCTCATGTGGGGGTGGAAGGCATTACATTTTACCCACTTAGGGTGACCATCCTCCATTTTATTCAATAATAGGCCGTCCAAAGAATGTCATCCGCCGGCTACTTCCTTGGTTTGACCAAGCTCCCTCATCCCTCTGCTGGTATGGCATCTCTCTAAGCTGAATATGATTCCACTTATGTATCTATTAAAGATCAAAAAGACCTAAATGCCAGCCAAGTACTTTAATTCCAGAAAGAACTCTCTTCTAACACCAAAGGGGAAAAAATGGTTGTGTTGTTTCACTATGCTAGTTTTCAACATGCTGTGATCCTGAGGGATTTTTAGGATAATTTTGACTCTGTGCAATTTTCACTTTATGTGCTAACTTTAGAACTTAGTCTCAGTCTAAGATATGACTCCAAAGTGTGCGATGATACAGATTGGTAGCATGAGACAACAATCCACAGTTCACCCACAAGAAGCCTGGCATGTTTCATCCAAAGAGAGAATAACTAAGCTATATAAACTAACTGTTGTACAAATTATAGAATAATAACAATGATCTCTGTATGTGTCACATGACATTGCCTTGGCAAGAGGCAAGCAGGATTGTTCAGTGAAAGATGGTGGCAGCTTTCTCTGGGTTGCCTCGCTATGAACCACATTGGACTGGAGTCCCCTCCTGCAACAGGAGGGACAGCTCTTCCCACCGGGCTCTGGGTCCTCTCAGCTCATATCTGGGTCCACACAACTCATATCTATCTCAAAAGTTTGAGACTCACTTGAGCAGCAGTCCCCCAAATGCAGGCTGTCTTCCCTGACTTCAAAAGACCAGTTTCAAGTTCTCATGGTCCTATAAAAATGAGGAAGAAGGAAGAATGGTCTTTCCTCAGGAGCACACAACATGGTGTTTCCAGTTCAGACCACTCCTGCCCTCTCTCCTTGAGATGATGAGGGCTCAGGGACTCTGTCCCTCACATTGCTGCCTCTACACTAAGTCCCCCTGCTTTGTGCTGCCTCGTGTGCTACCGGCCTACGTGCCTATGCTTAACCTCTGCAGATCCACCAAAACAAGAGCCCAATTTAATTTGCTAGATTCATTAAAAAAATGCCTAGAAACAAACAACTCTCCCCAAAGTGTTTATGAATATATTCACAAATATATTCTCAAAAAAAAGTTGATGCTGGAGTAATGATTCCTTTGTCTTTTTTTTACTGACTTTAAGACAAAGAAAAGAATCCACTAGAATTGTAAAAATTGTATATTTTTAAAAAACATTTATATGTAACTCTGATGCCAAGGGTGAATAATTCATGGCTATTTGTAAAATTCCACCTGCAATTAAACCAATTTAAATCTCTGGATGTTGAAAACACTCTTTATCTGTGACCCAAAGATTTGTTAAATACAGTGGTTTATGAGATCAAACAGTTGCTAAAAAATGTGTTTTAATTACGAAGTTTTCTTTCCTTCATTTGAAAAGGCATTCAGGGGAGGAGAGGGTAACTAGAATATAGAACATATTTTGATCATATGAGAATGAACCAGCAGTGGTGAAGGGCCTCACAACATGAAAAAATTATCTCCAATCTCAGGTGAGGGGTGGATGAGGGGTGTGCATTCAGAACCTGACTGGAGAGTAGTGGTAAGAAGACTGGACATGGGACTTCATTTTGATTGAATGGATTGCAATTTAAAAAATTTGAGGGACCCTGGCATAAAGAGTAAAAGAAAGCTATAAGGCTTTCTACTAATCTGCAGTTGAACCACAGTGTTAGGAAAGTAAATTAATAGCCAGTTGAAATTTATATCATATCAGTAAGTAATTAGGAATCGCCAGTTACAAACTATGAGATGCTAATGTAATGTAAAGAGCATATGCATGGAGCTAGCGTGCCCTTCACTTAAGAGGCTAGATTGCTTGTTTCACAGGCTGAAAGGAGTGATACCACAGAGGATGAAATTGGCCTGGCTCACACAAACAAGGTAAAAATGGAAGTCTGCTGACTTAGCAAAAAAGAGCTGCCTATAGTTCAGAAGAGATCAGATATTCAGTATTTATTTAAATATACTTGTTCCTTTTGTTTGTGAAGTGAACTGATTAATGCTTGTTTAAGAAGTATGAGAAAATATTTTGTAAAGTACAGACATTTTATATTAATGTAAATTGCTACTCTACTGAATGGTCTCTCTTAGCTCTATCGGGCATCAGACCTCATCAAGCATCAACCTTACTAGCCATTTGCCCTTGGAGAACTCAATGAAGTCCTCAAGGGATTGGTTCCCTGTTGTAAATATTGTGACTGTCATTTGGGATAATGGATGTGAAAGCACATTAAAAGTTAAAATAGTGCCTTAAATATTACTATTTCTACTATTACTTTCACAAATCCCCAGCTATATAAGATGACATGTACTATAGATTAACTATGACAAAAATAACATCCTTACAGATTACTCTGAAACCTCAACCCTTTTGGAAGCCACAGAAACATCAGTCTTTGCTTTATCATTTCAAGGGTTTATGGAATCATCACTAATTCTAAAGTATTTTATTCTAAAATAAATTCTTTATTCCACATGGCATGCTCTCACCATGAGATTAAATTACATATTTCTTACAAATCAAATAATTTGCCTTAGAATTGTTCACTTTTTGAGGTATATTGTAATCATGAATGAGCTACAGAAGTAATGCCATAAGGAGAAGACTTATCCATATTGTTGGGATACAGAAGATAAAAATAGCATTTATTGAGCACTTATTACATATCTGTTGATTGCTAAACATCAGCTGTGGAGTGAGACTATCCAGGTTCAAATTCTGGCTCTATTATTTAGCACTTGTAATACTATCTGTACCTCAGTTTCTTTATGAAATAGGATAACAGTACAAACTTTACTGTTTTGTTGTTGTTTTTGGTGAGGATTAAATGAGCTAGTATATGTAAAGCACTTAGAATACTACTTGGCATGTGGTAATTGCACGATAAAAAGTCTTCCTCTCCTCCCTTCTCTCTCCTTCTCTCTCCTTCTCCTCTTCTTCATCCTCCTCCTGCATAACCTACTTGAGATCTCACAGCTGGAAAGCTGCAAGGCTGGTATCCTGTGACACTCTGCAGCCCATCCTTTTGGCTACTAAATGGCAATAATTGATATGACCAAGTGCTATTTACAAGATTTAAAGCTCACTTTAGCATAGAATACCACTGAACAACTTCGCCAACAATGGTACTCCAGTTTATTATCTTCTATGTCACAAAATTGTAAGTTGGGGAAAGGATTTCTTTGTTAAATGCCTACTTCAAAAATATCAAGAAAAGTCTGCCAGTGTTTGAAGATCAACAGGAAAAGCTGAAAGTCTGAAAAATTAAACTTTCACTCTTGGAAAAAAATCTGTAAGAACAAACAGGGTTTAAAAGGATATTCTTGGGGATCCCTGGGTGGCTCAGCAGTTTAGCACCTGCCTTCGGCCTGGGGCGTGATCCTGGGGAGCTGGGATAGAGTCCTATGTTGGGCTCCCTGCATGGAGCCTGCTTCTCCCTCTGCCTCTTTGTGTCTCTCATGAATAAAGAAATAAAATCTTAAAAAAATAAAAGGATATTCTTTTCTGTTTATTTCTATTTGGAAATATTTTACATTCATGCTGATTTGAAAAAAAAAAATCCTAAAGTTAGGAAGTTTTTCTGGGAAAATTCAGAAAACTACTCAAAGCTATGAAGGAGAAAAACATACTTAAGATAAGATACTGTGCTGGACTCCTCTCCTGCCACCTTCCAACTTGCACCATCATGACGAATACCCATCATTAACTGTGAAATGAATGTGATTTTCCTTTTACATTTAATGTTACATTGAAGATATTATGCAGTATCTTTCAGGCTTTCTGGAATTGTATACAAGTAGCATTTTATAGTAGCAGATGTGTGACATCACATGGAAAACTTGTAAAACCTTTCCATGAAAATCACATCTGTCAGTCCCCACTATCATTTTAACTGTAGTTATATGGTTTGCTTCTCCGTCTGTGCCAGAGGAGGCAGCTTTGCATGAAAGCTGTTCCAGGAAATTGTGTCTTCTGGACTAGCTAGTTAAGCAAATTGTGTAACTGCCATTGAAACCAAAATGTACCCAGCAGACATAATTTCACAAAAGAGGAGAAAAAACCACATTTGTACAAAAGTCACAGCTGTTCAACTCTACATTTTGCACTTTTTTCATCGAATTTTTTTTTTCTTTTCTGTATGAATAGTGACAGTTACATTTCTAGTTAGTAACTTTAGGGCTTCTTAATACATTGTTAAGTGCTGTACTATTATGGATTTGGTGTCTGTCAGGAAAAATGGGGCTAACTTCCTTCTGCTGTTCCATGGTGGAGGAACTTGGTCCATCTTCCCTTGTCTGCAGATGAAATAAGGAAAGATGTTGAGTAGGGCCCATTGTTCTCTAAAATGTAGAGCCGTGTGGCTGCCCCTACTGCTCCAACCAGTGCCAGCATCCCTATGTTAAGGTCCACCCAGTATGAACTCCTCTTCTTTCAGGTCTTGCAAGTCTTAATGCCAGTGATCATCTTATCTAGAGCCACTCTCAAGTCATTGGAAAAGCTAAAAGCTCAGAATGCTTGGGTCAGAAGAGTCTCTCTGGCTATGCAGCAATGACCACTCCTTGTTGGACATCTTCCTGTGACAGTGAAACTGTACTAGAGGTGGGACAGAGAGGAAACACTCTCTAGGGATCCCTCATTCTTCTTCGTGATGAGTCTCAGAGGCTTGTTCACAATATTACAGGTTTTGAATGCTAAATTTACAGGATGATGATTTTGAACAAGAGTTTGAACTCTAAGCTCCGGAGTGCCTACGTCTAAATCACAGCCATTCTTTTCAATAATGTGTGATACTACGTAAGTTACTTACCTTCCACAGCCAGAATTTCCCTATCTGTACACTTAAGACAACCTACCTCATCACTGCTATATTGAGGATTTACAAATGTGGTAGAGATTGTCAAGCACTTAGTCCAGTTCATGGCACATACTAAGCACTCAGTAAATGTTAACTATTTTGATTATGGTGGTGATAATTCTTCTCACTTTTGAATACATTAAAACTATAATCTTTTTTTAAAAAATATTTTATTTATTTATTTAACAGAAAGAGAGAGAGACACGCATAAGCATGGGAAGCAGGAGAGGGAAAAGCAGGCTCCCGAAGAGCAGGAAGCCTGATGCGGGGCCTAGTCCCAGGGCCCTGAGATCATGACCCGAGCTGAAGGCAGATGCTCAACTGACTGAGTCACCCAGGTGCCCCTAAACCTATAACCTTAAGAACTGAATTTGCATAGGACAGAATAATGGCAATAGAAAAGTAAAGTTGGGGCAGCCCTGGTGGCGCAGAGGTTTAGCTCCACCTGCAGCCCAGGGCGTGATCCTGGAGACCCGGGATCGAGTCCCACGTCAGGCTCCCTGCATGGAGCCTGCTTCTCCCTCTGCCTGTGTCTCTGCCTCCCTCTCTCTCTCTCTCTCTCTCTCTGTCTCTCATGAATAAATAAAATCTTTATAAAAAATACAGAATAACCAGTGAATAACTGTGTATCTCTCATGAATAAATAAATAAAATCTTAAAAAAAAAGTAAAGTTGGTAATAATGGTCAAAAATGATTTAATCTAGGCTTTGCAGTTTCAAATTGTATAAACACTTTCCTGCTACTGATTGCTAGAATTCCTATCTGCTTGTCTCTGGCTGACAAGGAGAAAGAGGTCACGTGCAAGTGTGCCAGAGGTACAGGCTCATTTCAAACTGACATGACCTGCTGACGACAGACAGGCCACTGTGCAACTTCTGCTCCCACTGCCTAGTCTGAAGAGGGCGGCTGACTGCTAAATTAGATTGCTAGTGTTCTAGCACAGGCTTTCCTTTTGCCACTAGACAGGAACATGGAATGTTTGTCATATTTGGAACCACACCTCTAATTGTGTGAGTGTGTAATTAAACACTCCAAACGATAGCTCTACAGAAAACCCATTATCCATCATTATTAATAGAATTAGTGAATCAACATTTTAACTACAGATTTACAATGATGACTACCTTGCTTTTTTACACTAACTGAATATTAATATTACAAATTTATATGATTCCAAGATACTGACATCAATACCATCACTACAATTACAGTGTTTTACTATAGGCACATTACATCTTATATTTATGATGTTTATAATGAAAAGTTGATATAGAAACTTATCTTAAACTAGATTTACTGTTTTTCTGTATAATTAGCTATAGGAGATTGGTGGTCTTTTTCCAACAAAAATACTCTGTGCACAGAAAGTGACAAATAACCACTATGCTCATATGTATTCATATTGTTTCCACCAACAAGACTACTATTTAGAACCAATACATGCTTTGTGAAAATAATAGTGTAACGGAGGTGCAACTCACGTTTTTTTGAACAGTTAAACTACATAAATAGATATTTTCAGTTAAAATGGACAAGTTGTCTTTGTTGTGTTGGAAGGTATCCCTGATTTTAAGTAATGCTTATATTAAATAGAATAAATTGAGGTATTTTCATTATTTTGATGAATTTTTTTTATCAAAGGACATGTCTGAGGAATATTAGAATATAATTCTACTTAAAATTATCTTTAGGTTTGAATTATCTGTCTCAACTTTCTAGTTGGTCTGATACACCCCACACATCTAATTATTGGTGTTAATATATTATGAAATCATGTGATAGAGAAAAAACCATGACAGGTAGTAGAAATGGAGAAAGTTAAAACGACCTCATTCACTAAGACTTGTGTCTATGACATCACAGTCACCTGAAATCTAAAACTACTAAATGTGTTAATCTGATTTAATGATATAATACATGACTGGCTGAATTATGAACAATTTCTGACTATGACAGTGAATACATGAAAAATGAAGTAGAGAAATATAGACAGAAGTATAATTTAAAGATATAAAGCAAATAAAAGATAATCATTTGAAGTATGAAAATAATGAGGACAACTATCTTTTGGGGGTCATAGCTAGTGTCCAATATTTAACTAAAAGGGGTTCACCAGCAGCAGATCTTTCCTTGAAAAACATACACTTTGATGATCAAGAAGGTAGGAAGCATTACTTTCTGATGTGTTGGGTGTTTCACCTTTGTGACAGATAATTAAGGTGGAGAAGAAAGGTTTGAGTTAAATATTATTTTCCACACTGAAGCCAGTTTGGAAACAGTTGAGAACGTGGAAGAACAGTCTGAAGAATTAGAATAGAGGGGGGCAAATTTGGCCAGCTTCCTGCCTATTTTTATAAATAAAGTTTTATTAGATGGTAACTAATGCCTCTTCATTTAAGTATTGTCTATGATTACTTTCAAATTACAGGGGGAGAGTTGAGTAGTGACAGAGGCCATATGGCCCCCCAGAACACTTGCTATCTGACTCTTACTGGAATTTGCTAATGCTAGACTAAAGAAATAATTATTCAATGAGTTCTACAAGGAAGTGTATTAAACATGAGATCTGGTTTGTCACATACTTCAGTTCTCTTTCCTTACATGGAGCTACCTTGGCTTTCAGATGTAACAGTCTTAGGCATAGTACAGCCTGATTTAGTGACTTTAGACCAACTAGAATTTACTGAAAACTAGTAATGTTGATAAATTTATCCAGAAGCTGTAGCTATACTATTATTAAAATGTGTATTTTAATTGATTATTATGATGAGGGGGCCACACAACTATATGCAAGTGATGTCCTTTTATTTTTGGAATCTGTAATACCTCTAAGCATTTATTTTACTTTTTGTATCTATTGAGTATCCACCTGACATCAGAGTATTAGACACTATATAAGAAAATTGCATGTGGTAAATGAGGTGAATTCACCTTGACTGGAAATGCCTGTGGTGCCAAAATTGGTGCTTTTCCAAATGAGGATGGTGGTCAGAATATCCAAGCTCTTGAGAAAGATGCTCAAGGGCAGGAAGCACCAGGTCTTATTCAACAGTACATTCCCAGCACAAAGAAGGGCTTGATACTTAGTAAAAGCTCAGTGACTGACTATTGTTACCAAAACAATTTAGCAATAACACTATTAATCTCTAATCCTTGACCATCTAGATTATTATTGTTAAATAGAATGAGATTAGAAAAAACAGAGTTAGATCTTGATAAACAATGTGAACACCAAGTTTTTCAGTCCCTGCATATCTTGGGCAGTACACTTCTCATAAGCAATGTGTAGGCTTTGCTATTCACCCAAATAACATTAACAACATTAAATAGTAGGAGGAATAAAAAAAAATATTCCCTATCAGAAAATGGGGTTCTAGAAACGTGACTTGCACATTTAACTTTTGGAAATTATTATTATTATTTTTAAAGATTTTATTTATTTATTCATGAGAGAGAGAGAGAGAGGCAGAGACACAGGCAGAGGGAGAAGCAGTCTCCAAGCAGGGAACCCGACGTGGGACTCGATCCCGGGTCTCCAGGATCACACCCTGAGCTGAAGGCAGTGCTAAACTGCTGAGCCACTCAGGCTGCCCTAAATTTTGGAAATTATGAATATTACTTGATTTCCCTTAATGTGTATATAATTTAATTCCTAATGGGGGCTTTATTTGAAATCAAACAATGGATATTGGGGATAACTCATATTATGCTAAGGAACATTGAAGCAATACAACCTCCATTAGAAAACATAAAAGTCTAAGCTACAGAAAGAATACTATTGATTTGAAATGGGGCCTTAAAAAAAGCCATCGAAATTTTATTTCATCCTTCAATTGGAAAGTAGAGCTGCATCATTTAATTGGTTTGGAAATCTAGTTTAATAGAACATTTCTTTTGCCCAACTAGTCAGCTCCCAACATTTTGATTGCAAAATGAAGGGCATTTACTTTGATATCTTTAATTATCACTCATTTAGAGGACAGTGTGAAACACTTTTCCAATTGGTGTTTTAGAATCATGAGTCAAAGGAAAAGAATGACAAATTAGCCAGCTGGAGAAGGAAGAGACAGCTAGCTGGTGCTGCTAGAGTCTTTGTGGATACTTCAAAGTAAGATGAAAGGGAAGTAAAGGGGTTGTTAGCTACACATACTCAATAACTGAAATACTAGTACAGTTTCACAATGTATAAATAACAAATTAGTAGGAAACTTAAAGACTTACTCAACATAGTAAGTGCCATATATGGGATCATCGATTTTTTCCCAGCCATATGGAAGCTCTGGAAAATAAAGAATTACTTCTTTCAGTAAATAAGCAACAGATATCACAATTTCTAATAAAAAGTAATAATACAATGTAATTGTTCATGGATTGCAGAAGTAGTCTACCAAAGTGGAATAAAGCGTTCAGAGTCAGCACCAAATTTCTGACGCATATTGTAGGCAATATAAGCACTGACTTGAAAATTGGCAGTTAAAACACAGAGCTCTCTTCTCTGCAGATAGACTGCTGGGTCTAGCTGTTTATCCCATGCCAAGCGGTAGGATGGCACGTCATCCTGTTATCACCACTCAAAGCAGTACAGAGGCAAATTGCTTTCCTGAAAGTGCATACAGGTTTCTTATTTATTTGTATTGTTAAAAGGAGTATTTCAGGATAAAGATCATATTGTCAAAATACATTTCCGAGGATAGCAAATTATTGCTGATGACTGAAACAAAGGCGTTATAAATTCTCAATTGACATCCCACGATTCAAGATAGTTAGCTTGCTGTTCTCTCCACATGGGTCAGAATTTCAATGCTGCCAATATACTCTCTAGGCATTTTTTTTATAAAGTCTAAAATTTTAAATCCACTTTCCTTGGCAATATGATTTATATTTCCCATTCTTCATGGCTAATTTTCACACATACACATTTAAAATAACAATGCTACGAATGCTTCTTTTTAAAAATCTTTTATTATTTTAAAATTTTTATTTAAATTCAATCTGCCAGCATATAGTATAATACACAGTGCTCATCTCAGTATGTTGTAAATGCTTCTATAGGCACAAACATGCTATTTGAAAACAAGGCTTTGCTTTATGATACTGTTTTTCCAAATACACTGAGCCTTTATAATTATTAAATCCTATAAATATGATGAATATTATTTTTAATAGATATTAATTTTATATATGTATATACATACAAGTTATACGTGTGTGTGTGTATATATATATATATATATATATATATATATATATATAAAACTTGGAATCTAAGTAAGATATACTGACATGCTTCAAATGGTATATTTAAAAGTTTTATTTTTTTTTAAGATTTTATTTATTTATTCATGAGAGACACACACACAGAGAGAGAGAGAGAGAGAGAGAGAGAGAGAGAGGCAGAGACACAGGCAGAGGGAGAAGCAAGCTCCATGCAGGGAGCCCGACAAGGGACTCAATCCCAGGACTCCAGGATCATACCCTGGGCCGAAGGCAGGTGCTAAACCACTGACCCACCCAGGGATCCCCTAAAAGTTTTATTATTATAGTAATAACACATAACTGTAGACAAGGCATAGTCATAAAAAGAAAATTATAAATACCTGCAATATTGCCATCCAGAGATAACCACTGTTAATATTTTGGTGAATATCCTTTAAATATTTTTAGACATAGACAAATACAAATAATTTTTTAAGAAATTAGATCATATAGTGTATATTATCTTTATAGCCTGATATTTCTACTTAACAAGATACCAAAAGCATCTTCAATGTGAATGAGCATTATTGTATAGTATCACCTGAAAGTGGCGCAGCAGTGGTCTGTGGTATGGCTAAAGCCTGTTACCTTCTGTAACAGAATATTTGGGACTTTCCAGTTTTTACCTGTTATATACCATCTGTGTTGGACTTACTAAAACCTAAATCTTCCATTATTTTCCTAGTAATTTAGTAATGATAAATTCCTAGAAGTGGAATTTTGAATTAAAGGGCATATACCTGGTTTGTGGCTTTTGATATAAATTGACAGATTATCACTGCCTCACTCACAGAATAGAACAATTCGTAATCTCACTGGGGATTTATGAATAACTTTGTTTTTCTGTATTGTCAAATTAAATGCAAGTCTTCAGTTCTTCATCCCAAACTTCAGGTTTTGGCATTAAGAATTTTTTTTTAATTTTCAGAAGTTAACATGATGAAAATGCCTTCTATTCCAGAAGACTCCAAGTAGAGTCTGGGGAAGCAGTTTTATAATCAAACACAAGAGTATTTATTCAATCAAAATGATGTGATTTGCACTAAAAGGTACAAATGAGGAGTACTTCATATCAGGTAGCTCTGTTTTGCTTCCAGAGTGTCCAAGTCAGATTATGTTTTGCTACCAAATGAGTTACAAAAGGCAGTTTTTAGAGCTTTTGAATTTTTGGATATGCAGATAAAGTACTGTGTATCATTATTTTAAAAACCAAATAAATTGACTTCAAAATGGCAGCTTATAGTTTTAGGTTACCATTCTTGAGTCGTTACCTAGTTTGAAGATTTTTTTATAAGTTTATCCCCAATTATTTTTTCTTTTGCACATTTGTCATTTTTTGAAGTCAATTCATGAGTTCTTTGCTTATAAAGGATATTAATCCTTTATCAGATGTCCAGATATGTTTTTAAGTTTGTTTTGATTTAATTGTGTTGAACATTTTAACACGATGTTTTAAATCTTATTTGGCAAATTTCTCAGCGTTTCCTTTTATGTGTCTGTCATTGGAACCTAACAAATACTGAGATATTTTTCTAGTGTTTCTTTTTTTGTTTTAACATCAAGTCTAGGCTATGATTTTATTTATATTTCTTAGATTAGTCATGTCTTAATAAACATAAAAACACCAAATTAGTCCTGTCTAAATAAAGATATAATACCTTCAGAAATTTTTCTTTCAAAAAGATAATAACGGTATTACTGAATATTTATTATGATAAAGGTACTGATGAGCTTGCCATGTGCTAACTCATTTACCCTAACAACAACTCAGAATTTAAAATCCCTGTATTCTGCTTCCAGTGATCTTAACCAATTTAGATATCAATCGAGACACTCTGTTTAGCACAGCATAAACAACACTTAATTTAGATTAAAGACACTAACATTCCAGATGGTTTTCACCAAATCCCCCAAGCTATTGGAGAATTTGGCTATAAAAAGAAGAATCCATTTGACAGATATCTGCGGAGGGCCCTTTACAAGGAGCTCAAGTGAAAGAATATACAGAGGATAACAATTGATACTATATTTATTACTAATACAGCTGAATTCATGGATCCATACTTGTAACAGATTTAATACCATCTCATCAATATAATAATATGTAAAATAATCACACTCACTAAAATATAGCTAACATGGTTAGTAAACAGCTAATGGTGTTAATTGTATGTGACTGGTTCTGTCTCCCTCTTTTTTTTTTTTTGGCTTATGTCTTAATGGTATTGTTATATGGAAACATTTCATGGTCAAAATTTTAAGATTAATTTTTAATGTAAACTATTTCTTCACTTATTTCTTATCTTTGAATCTTTGAGTAAATTACTAATCCTAAGCAATGCATCCCAAAAGTACAGTTAATTGATTCTTTATCTTTGCAGATTGGCAATACAAACTATTTATTTAGTATCCTGCCTTACTTGCCTTCACAAAGTATTCATCAGAATTTAGGGGGTGGGATGCCTGGGTGGCTTAGTGGTTGAGCGTCTGCCTTTGGCTCAGGGTGGGATCCCAGTTTGGGGATCGAGTCCGCATCGGGCTCCCTGCATGGAGCCTGCTTCTCTCTCAGTCTACATCTCTGCCTCTCTCTGTGTCTCTCATGAATAAATAAATAAAATCTTAGAAAAAAATAATTTAAGGGGAATCTGATTTGCTTTGCCTTACATATCCATATATGTTATTTGCCTGTTCCACATTGCCAAAATAAATTATTAATTCATTACAAAACAAAATATATGTTACCAACACTTATATTCTAAGCACTAAGTACTTCAAGTATTTTTACTATTAATGATCCTTGGCTCACAATTTTTTGGGGGAGGGGAGAGTAATTTATATTAAACATTTTATTTCAGATATATACAAATTGCACTCTTATTTTTTAAAATATTTTCTACCACATTCGCCCCAAGGTGAGAAGAGATAGATAGAGAAACAATGAGAGCTAAATGCTATGTGCCAGGCATTATTTAGGGACATTAAGGAAAACAAATCACTTAATCCTCAAAATTGACTTGATTTGACTTGACTTAATCCTAAATTTATAAGATGAGGAAATAGAGATACCAAAAGCTTCTAATAGTTAATAGGTCAATTTTTAAATGCATATGTCTGAATTTGGAGCCTTCATTTTAATTAATTTATTAATTATTCACTTCTTTTTGAGACAAGATGATACATTATAACTCTAGTATTCTTTTTTTATTTATTTATTTATTTTTTATTTATTTATTTTTTTTTTTTAGTATTCTTTTTTTAAAGGAATTTATTATTTTTATTTTTAAATTTTTACTTATTTATGATAGTCACACAGAGAGAGAGAGAGAGAGAGAGGCAAAGACACAGGCAGAGGGAGAAGCAGGCTCCATGCACCGGGAGCCCGATGTGGGATTCGATCCCGGGTCTCCAGGATCGCGCCCTGGGCCAAAGGCAGGGGCCAAACTGCTGCGCTACCCAGGGATCCCCTCTAGTATTCTTTTATAAAGAGCTGTTACTTCATTTTAAATATCAGAAAGGAATTGATGGATGAATGTTTTGAGAAAACAATAATAGATACACATATCAGTTCATTTGTAAATGTGGTAGAATGGGTGTACAAGTCTACAACCAATGAATAAAATGCTCTGTGTATGTGCATGAATGTGTATGTGTTTGTGTGTGTGTGTGTGTATTCCCCTTAATGATGTTTTCCTGAGTAGCAAAGAAAGGTCAAGGATAGAATGTTAGTGGAAAACCGTAAGATTTTATTCAGTCATAAAAAAACAAGTCATAAAGTAAACCTCTTAAGATTATAAGCTGAATAGTATATGTCTTGATGGTAAACAGTTAAGAAAGTTAAGAATCATCTTCCACTGTTTAAATGAATTATTTGGACTTGAATTAGTTTTTAAAAAACCAATTGCTTCTCTTTAAAATTAACAATTGAGAAAAAGAATTTCCAATTTTGTACTATTTGCCCAATTAGGCAAGCATGTAGCTTGGAGCTCTTGGGTCCAGGGTCATTTAGAGTACTGTATTCAACAATACCTGACACATTTGAGAATGATTAAGGTCACACTAATGAAAGAATAACATATACTATGCAACAGGGGAATATAAACACTTGAGATCAACAAGGTTAATGCTGCATTAAAAACTGTTTTAATTGAGATTTTCTTCAGGTCATAGAACCATGGAGCAAATTCAGTGATTAAATATTCCTATCATGATCTACTCTGCAAAAGTTTGTGTTAATGTCGAGATTAACTTGTCATCAGTCCAGCCGGTAAGAGGATCAAAAGATAAGAGGCATCCAGTTATGCCTGAATCCTGCCACAGCCCCCATGCTATAGTTTTCACTTATTTGATCTTTCCAATTTATTTGGGTTTTGTTTGTTTATATTTGTTTGTTATGTCCCTTTTCATTGCAGAAAACAAAGACTCACAAGAAGAAGTTTTCAGGCTGCAAATAGGAAACTTGTAGAAGCCAAGTACAGTATTTCTTTTGGAAATGGATCCAAACATTGTAAAGATGTAAGAAATCTAGGATACGCTACCTTAAGATAGCTCAGAAAGATCCCTTTTGTCTGACTCATTTAATCTTTTAAACTAAGCCGCTTTTCTCTGTCTCTGTTTTTCTCTCAGGGAATCTGTATCTTCCATCGTGTACTTCCATTTCATTGTGCACATCTTTCTTTTCCACTGACTGTCGTTGCTGCTTTGCTCATCTTGGGTATGTCCTGGAAAGGCCACTTCATATTTGATTCCATGTTACTTTTTATCTTAAGCACTGATAGCGCTAATTTGATCTCTGAGTTTCTCAATTCTGTAACCTATTTCCCCAAAGGATTCATGAATCCAGCTTATTTTCTTCAAAATAGATTCAAGTTACTTGACCTGGGAGATCAATATAATGGTTGCCTTTGGATAAAGAATCCACTCACAGAATAATCAGGTATGGCTGGAGGCTGTGCCCTTTTGGTAGATAGAGAGCCACATCTGGCAAAGGCAAATAGAGGGACATTCTCTCTCTCTCTCTCTCTCTCTCTCTCTTTAAGATTTTATTTATTCATGATAGACATAGAGAGAGGCAGACATAGGCAGAGGGAGAAGCAGGCTCCCTCCAGGAAGCCAATGTGGGACTAGATCCCAGGATCCTGGGGTCATGCCCTGAGCTGAAGGCAGACACTCAACCACTGAGCCACCCAGGCATCCCTAGAGGGACATTCTGTAAAATAAGTGGTCAGTACTCTTCAAAAGTGGCAAGGTCATGAAATAGAAAAACAAACTGAGGTTTCATCACAGTGTGAAGGAAACTACTGAGACACAGAAATTAAATGCATTGTAGGATGGGGTCCTAGGCCAGAAAAGGGACATTAATGGGGCGATTGGCCAATTTAAGTAAGTTTATAGATTAGTTAATAGTCTATATGAATGTTAATTCCTGGCTTTAGTAATTATAGTTATGAAACATGTTAACGTTAGGGGAAGCTAGAAGAGAGGTACATAGAAATGCTATAGTATTTTTGCAAGTTTTCTGAAAGTCTAAATTACTTTCAAAATGAACACTGAGAAAAGCTTTTTTTAACAACCCTCGTATCAATTAGATGACTTGTACTCATACTTTATTAATATTCCATCCAATATGTGTAACACTGAACTCTTTGAATAATGTTAATTTTTAAAACAAAAAGAGGATGTAGGATTTTGTATTAATATTCTTTTTTATATTATGCTAATTTTTCAACAGAAAATTCCAAGATACTTTTATTTTATTATTTTTTAAAGATTTTATTTATTTTTGTGAGAGAGAGACCGAAAAAAAGAGAGCACACACAAGCAGGGGGGAGGGGCAGAGGGAGAGGAAGAAGCAGACTCCCCACTGAGCACAGAGCCTGACATGGGGCTTGATCCCAGGACCCCAGGATCATGACCTGAGCTGAAGTCAGACACTTAACTAACTGAGCCACCCAGGCACCCCAAGTGTTACTGCATCTTGAATCTTAGAAGAAATAGATTCAATAATATGGTTCAAAATCTGGAGTCAGGCTTTGTTTCTTTTCTGGGGGCACGGTCTTGTATGAGCCACAGCAGGAGTTATGTTAACTCATATAAGGTTGTGTGGAGGCCCATCCTGGTGGACAGCTTAAAATGCTCTCCAAAGCCAGAAAAGCAGATGAGTTTAGGAAGCATACAACATACTAAAATATTAGAAATAAGGACAGAGACCAGAATTTCCTTTAACCATATTTTGGACTAATATTTTTTAAAATTTAGACTCTTACTATTGTGTTTTAGAGGTAATGACACTACAACAGAACATAAGAAACATACAAAGTTTCCCTAGTTCAAATAGTATAGTGTACAATATGGTAATAGCTAAGACTCATATTAAAAATCTTTTCCTCCAATATTTATTTGATTTTTGTTGCATACATAGTATACAAATTAGAAAATATAATTACATTTTTCTGTAAAAGTTATCTATAACTTTTTTCCAAGTAGTTCTTAGGAGTTTTGGTCATCATTAGGAGTACAAGTGAGTTCATACAAAAGTCCTTAGTGTGAGTTTACTGTTATTATTATTTATTCCTGAGAGACAGAGAGAGAGAGAGAGGCAGAGACAGGCAGAGGGAGAAGCAGGCTCCATGCAGGGAGGGCGACGCGGGACTGGGTCCCAAGACCTCAGGATCACAACCTGGGCTGAAGGAAGACAGACGCTCAACCGCTGAGCCACCCAGGGGACCCAGTGCAAGTTTTCATAAGAAAAAGAAGGAAGGAAAGAATACTGTGTAAGAATAAAACATACAAAAGATGACCTTTTCTTATTAATAAACTCTTCTTTTCCTGTATTCAAAAATGTATTTGTATTATAAGAATACATTCTGGTTTTTAACAAAATCCATTCAATATTGATATATGAATAAATGTGTACTCCATAATGTTTTGGGCATCAAATGGCCCTTTCCTACCTGGAAAAAAGCTAGCAAATATAGATGTGAACTTCTGCAATGCTAGCTTAAAAATGGAAGAATACTGTGATCTATTTGAGATGGTGACAAGAAGTGGTACCTGGAAGGCACAGCACTAAAAAGGAAACTGCCTGGTAGAGATTCAGAAAAAGTCATATGTGGTTTAAGTTTGCAAGCTTCATTTGAAGGTCAGAAAGTGATGAACCTAGTGACTTCCTTTATATTCCTAGAGCTTTGGAGAAAGATCTGGCTGTAAAGTAAGATTTGGGAAGCAAATATATGCTTTGACCTGTGAAATGTACAACACCAGCTTCCTCTTAACCTCTTTAAGTCTATGTGAATCCATCCATTGATCTATCTACTTATTATCATCATCTACTTAAAATTATTTATTGAAGCATACTGGGCTCTTATAGTGTAAAGCTGACATCTAAATTGAACCTCTCTGCTTACCTTGAAAAGGCATAAATATCTACTAAGAGAGCAATAAAACCACCCATAATGCATACATACAACATAATTAGAAAAGAAAATACAATGAACTCAAAAGCTATATGTAAATAGAGACATAAATGCCCCAAAACCGCAGAGTCAGCTAGGGAGCCCATTCTGAATCAGAAAGGTAGAGAGTGTGCAGAAAAAAGGAGAGGGTGCCAGGAGCTGGGCAGTGAAAAACAGACAACACCACCGTCAGAAAGATAAATTCCCATCCTCAGCAGACCTGGTTGATCAGAATGTAGGTACTGTGGGACTGAATGGAAGGGGTTTGGAAGTGAGCAGAATAAGTAGTCTTGAGAAGGCACTGCTTAAGAAGAGGGAGCTGATGTCAATGGAAGAAATGGCCCTTAGAAATTTGGTTATGATAGGAAAGAAACGTGAAGTAGAAATTAAGTATCTACAGGAACAAAAACAAAGTTGAATTCTAGGACCATAAGACATACCAACTACTCTCCCTGGGGTAAAAAAAAGATGTCATTCACTAAAGAATCGTACTTCACAAAAGAAACAGAAGAGGGTGCTCTAAACTAAGAATGTAGCAACTCACCAAAATCCTTTAGTTTTGCTTATATAAAACTGTTACTGCTCATCTATGAAAAAAAAAATCAAAATCAGTAGAAAACAGCACATAATATTCATACTTTAAGAAATCAGAAATAAGAGTTAAAATGATACAGCTAATGAAAATTTGCTATCCTCTGTCAAAACAAAACAAAACAAAACCACAAATGAGGAAATTGTAATGAATCTCAAGATATTTTGAAACAAGCATGCATAAACATAGAACAACTTTTTGAATCAAAAATGTAAAAGCTCTGAACAGACAAAAAAAAAAGATAAAGTTGACCAAAATGAGAAAATACATTTTTACAAAAATGTTATTTGGAATTCAAACTAAATAGTAAGCTGCCCAAGAGAAAATAGATTTAATTGAAAATATAGTGGGGATTATTGGGGAAAGACATGACAATAGTCAAGAGAACAAACTGAAATAATCAAAAGGTAAAAGAATCAGAAAATAGTCATTAATATAGAAGATAAAGATAATCCAGTATATGTATAATTGGAATATATGAAGAAGAAGAAAATAATAAAATACTTGAAACTATATAATCCAGAAATAAAGTAACTATGCCTATTTGTTGCAATGGCTCCCCATGTACTTGGAACATTGTCCCAGAAGAGTCAAATTCAAGAAATATACCAGTTAGCCATTAGACTTAACAGACTGAAGAAAAACTGGCTAAAAGATAAATTCCTTACAATGGCAAAAAATCAAATTGATATCACATTTCAGGAACAACATACACAGCTAGACAATAGTGAAGCAGCATTATGAAGAATCTCAAAGAAACGGTGAACCAAATTTTATATCATGCCAATTTATTTTTCAAGTGTCATCACACACACACACACACACATATACACACAAGTACATGAATTTAACATATTCAAGAACTCAGGGGAGTACTGTATCCAAGACAACTTCCTGAGGTACCTGCTTAATTAAACCAACCTTAATTTAACCAGGAGATGACCAGAGAAAAGGACTAATAGTAAGCATTCAATATATTTGTGGATGTCAATGTAGAACAAAGGTAGGAACGAGGATTAATTGCTGCTTTGGTAATAGGTGGGAGGCACAGAATATCACTTAAAGCTAGCAAGTGAACAAGGACCTTATAAAAGGTATCAGTATAAAGGTAAACATTAGAACATAAATACAGGCTGTTCTAATAAAAAACAAAACAAAACCCTGAAGAAAACAGACTACACAGTGAAAAAAACCACAATCAATAGAACATGATGTGGTCAATAAATATAAAATAATGACAGTTAAAATATAGAAATGAATGCAATTTACTTCTCTTGAGATTTTCTAATTAGCTCATAAAGAAAACCCCCACTCTATGCTGTAAAGAATAGACACATTTAAACAAAGTAACTCAAAAAAGCTAAAAGTAAAGGCTTGGGCAAAGATATAACAGACAGAAAAAAAGTAAGACAGCATCTGATAAGTCTTCTTATCAGATTTTAGAATTCCAGTTAAAAGCATTAACTACAATAAGGAACATTATAACAATGAAGGTCACAATTAATAATGAAGATATAATGGTAGATATCTGTATGATAAATAATACAAATCACTTTTATAAAACAGTAACTACAGGAGTTGCAAAAAGAATAGAAATACACTAATAGCAAATATTTAAGACTGCTCCCAGTCTAAGATAGGTCAAGTTGACAAAATGACAGATATTGAAGGACTAAATGCAGTATAATTAACTAGGCAAATCTATTAGTTCTTCTTCCATCTATTTTTCTAGTCTTATACCTCAGTAATAGAGAATATATATTCTTCTCAAGTACTCACAGAGTATTCTCCCAAATTGTCTATATATTACATTACAAAAAGTCTTCCTACAAAGCAGAAATAATATCCATCTCTTACCACAATTCAATAAAATCTAAATATTAATTAAAAATCATAACCAAAAGAAGTTTCATCTAGAAATTAAAAACTCTAGGGGCACCTGGGTGGCTCAGTCAGTCAAGCATCTGCCTTCAGCTCAGGTCATGATCTCAGGGTCATGGGATCCAGCTCCATGTCAGGCTCCCTGCTCAGCAGGAAGTCTGCTTCTCCCTCTGTCCTCCCCCAGCCCTGCTCTCACTCTCATTCTTTTGCTCTCTAGTTAAAATAAATTTTAAAAATCTTAAAAAATTAGAAATCAAAAATGCTAAATAAAGAATGTTTATGTCAAAAAGGAAACAAAAACTGAAATTGTAGAATGTCTAGAAGCAATGAGAATGAAAACACTAAGCAAAATCTGTTGCGTACAATTAAAACAGTGATTGGAGAAAATTTTATGTCATATATATGAATAAAAATAATGAACGCGAATTCCTAATTCAAAAGCTAGAAAAAGAGCAACAAAGGAATTCCTCCAGAATAACAACAACAACACAACACAAAAAAGAACTACAAAAGATAAAGAAAAAAAATCATATGGTAGGTAATTAAAAAAGAGTAACAATAATCAAAATGCTGTTTAATTTTAAAAATAAGCAAAATACTAATTTAAGATTCAAAGATAAGACAGAAAACAACGTAAAAAAGATGAAAGGGAAGCAAAAAAATTGTAGAATAGGTTGCACAAACCTATGCCCACAAAATTGAAGATCTAAATAAAATGGATAATTTCTTCGGAAAATACAGTTTATCAAGATTGGCCCCAGTGAGGATGGAGAAGCTTAAATAGACCGTTTTTAGTCAATGTACCATTCTAAACTCCAAAGGGAGAAGAAACAAGTGAAACAATGTGACTATTAGGGATAAATTCCTTTATATATAAACTGGGTGTGAAGAAAAGCTTTCTTAGCACTCAAACCTCAGGAATTTGAGTACATGAAAGCAAAAAGGAATCTCTGTATGGGCCAAAGTCAACGTGACAAGATACATAACAAACTGAGAGAAAAAGATTTGCAACATATATCAGTGATAAAGTGCTCCTCTCCTTTATAAAGAACTTTTTTGTTTTTTTAGAGATTTACTTATTTATCTTAGAGCACACACCTGTGTGCACACAAGTAAGGGAGGGAGGGAGGGAGAAGAGAAGCAGACCCCCACCCACCCACCCTCCAGCTCATGGCCAGATGTGCAGCTCAATCTTATGATCCTAAGATCATGGTCTGAGCTGAAATCAAGAGTTGGCTGCTTAACCGACTGAACCACCCAAGCATTCTCATAAAGAATTTTTAAAATGCAAAGGAAAAAAAAAAGAAAAAGACTAGATAGGAAAGACTAGATAGGAAATGTGCAAGAGCCAGTAATAGACAATTCAAAAAAATATTCCCAAATGTCCTTTACACATGAAAAGATTCCCAATTCCCTTATCACAGGAGAACTGCAAATTAACACTACATCGAGATACCACTCTTTACCTATCAGATTGGCACAATTTCATAAGCTTGAGGACACACTCTTTTGGCAGGATTGTGAAGGAACTGGCCCCCCTCACACCACACTGGTGGATGATCAATATGGTACAACCTCACTTGAGGGGAATTTGGCATAAAATAGACACATTTTACCTTTCGATCCAACAATCATTCCTCTAAGAAATTTCTTTAAAGTTTCATCTTTAACAATATGAAAACCCCCACAAATATCCAAGGTTATTTATTGCAATATTATTTTACTGGCAAACCATGGAAGCAACCTCAATACTCAATCAGAGAGAACAGGTTTAAAATTAAAATCTAGTATACACACAGGGTACACTATTGCACAGCTGCAAAACTTATGAGAAAAATCTCTATGATCTGCTGTAGTGAATTGTAGAATATTTTACTACGCAAAAATATTCCTATGCTTATTTTTGAAAAAAGGGTACACAAGAAATAGAGCCAGAAACTAAACAAACTATTTAATTAAAGGAAGTGGGCATGAACAGTAAAGTTGAAGGGACAGGAAAGGGAATGAGTCTTCTTTACAAACCACATCAATGTGCTTTTATTCGAAAAAAATAAATAAGTAAAATAAATGAAACAAGATGAAAAAAATACCCTGAAATTGAATAAAACAAAGGCAAATGAACCCAACTATATATGAAATTGCTAACCATGCAGGGTAAAAAAAAAAAAAAGCAAGTATTAGAAAATTACAGATTTTGGGATCAGGGTTTCATTATACAAAGACCCGGAAGATAAAAGCATTGAGAAAATATCATTGAGGTTCAAAAGGAGAATGACTATATTTATAATGCTGCACAGTTTTGGTATGCTTTCCTGACATCAAGGCTCAGGATACAGGTCTCTGAAGCCTGGGGTTAATTTATATTAGTTCTTATGCCTCTTATACTGGGAAACTTTGTGGGTCTTGAGTTTAGGATCCTCCTTTTTTTTTTTTTTTAAGTTTAGGATCCTCTTGAAACAAAACGCTGTAATAACAAAGTTTTAAGAGGATGGGGTGGGGCAAATATTAATTGTAGTGATTTAGACCTAAGGCCAGACTAGAATGTACTAATTCAAAGGGGAGGCCCAGGTCTCCAGAAAGGATAGATTTTTTTTTTTTTTTTTTTTTTTTAGAAAGGATAGGTTTGATGAAATTCTCCCCCACTGATAATCATTCTCAAGATGACAGTGGCCTTAGGAGGCCAAAAGGTTCTTGGGGTATTATGGAGGCTGCAAAGGTGGATTCCATTCATTATGAGATCTGCTCTTCTAGGTAACCAGAATCTCAGAGCTAATGTAGACAATGGGCACTTGGCTTTCTATGGAATGTAAAGTGTAAAGTTATTGCAGTAGGAAAGTTACAAAAGCCTGGTAACTCCCAGCAGGTGTTTCTTCAAGAAGGGTCTATCAGAGTAAAATAATGGCATTTTGTGGGACCAGAAATGGCATTTTGGCTTCAGGATGCAAGGTCTTATTCATAGATGAGGTAATACATGGATCTTGGCCTATAGGGCTTATAAGCTCAGGGGAGAGGTCAGGACCAAAGTAGGAAGCTGGAGTGAGATAGCTCTCTTCTTCCTTAGTTGTCATATTTTCCCCTACAGGAAGATCAGTCTGCAGTAAGGGTTGCTCAACAGATTACACAGCTCCAACGGGGGAGTGCAGACAGGTATAAGGTGAGGAGCTAAGCAGCTCGTGGCATGCTCTCCCTGGCTAGACCAGTCTCTATAATTTAATTGTTGACTCAGAGTGAACACTGATAAACAATGGAGGCTTCAAGAATTGTTTAGTCATCATTTTCCAGAGAGTCAAGATGAAGACCAGGATAGGTTATGAGAAAGAAAAAAAAAGTCAAAATGTTGCTTTAATTCTCCCCTTTACCTTATCAATGAAGATTTTAAAGATTTAGAAAAAAAAATAGCCAAGCGAAACGGCTGCCTTTTATCATGGTTTGGGTGGTGGTTGTGGTTGCTGTTTTCTCTTTAGGCTCCTGAAAAGTTTGGCTTTCAATAGGATATTCTATGGTTTTGTACTTCAAAGTGTTCTTGATGAGATCTGGATATATTAGTCTAAGTGAAATTTGCAATTAATCACTGATGGCACTTCCTAATGTATTCTCATAATGTAACATATTCTGAGCCCCCTTTTTATTCAAGAAATATTTATTGCTCATCCACTTAAGGGGAAGCAGTGGGTTAGGGTAGGAGGGTACAGGAGGGAGTTTCAATATCCATGGAATTGATGGAAATCAGGCAAAGCCAGCCTTTATACAAATACTTTCACTAATTATTAATTCATTATATTTTATGATACATGCTACCAGGAGAAATGCATGTATATTTTATTCTACCTAAACCCTCAGGTAATTTTTGAAGAACTTGGAATCACAGGTTGTTACATTTCATGGGCATAATTCATTATGATTGATTTAAATAATCCTAATGCAATAAGTCAGCAACACACTTGTCAATTGGGTATTTTGGGGTGAATTCACACAACAGATGTCATTTTTTCTAGTGGAACAGTCTTTTTAAATGGAATGAATTTGATATATACAAGAAAGTTCTATTTAAAATCTCCGGGGACAACTAAATATTGAACATCGATACAGTTAAGGACTTGGAAAAATGAAATTTAAAATTTACTTATGTTTATTATATTAGATGAGCTGAATTCTACTTAGGAATATGCCCTAATTTCATTTTCTACTTAATATGCAGCCTCAGAGCATTGTTTAATTAAAATGCCACTTAGACCAGTGAAATGGATCAGACTGAGCACAGACCTGGGGTTGCTAACTAATGTCAGAAGGATGAGCTAGGTCTCTGTGATGCTGTTGTCTGATGCACCTCCTACCAAAACTGGGTGCAAGAAGCACTGTGGCAGTTTGATGTGCCATTAAGTGGTAGCATCAATGCCGCTTTTGCCGTGACACACATGGATCCTAAGAGACTTGCATGCTTTATGGATAAGCAAGCTGGACATATGTCAAATTGGGGTGATATGGGGTTGTCATAGAGTCTCTACTTCATCTGCTCTACTGAGCTTGGTGATTTTTCTTCCAGAACAAAGAAACATTTGTTCATACATTTTTGAAAAGGACACTTAAGAAAAATCAATAAAAATACTAATTGTCAACATTATCTGGGGAGAGGAAGGAAAAAAGGATAGTTTCCATATTTTCCATCTGTGTTGTAGAATGTTTTTAAACATGAGCAGAACAGGCAGGCTGACCAAGCTCACAGTGCTCAGTTTTATATTTGTTCCAGGTAGAGAAATTATGTACTTCTCAGCAGTACCTGTCACAGATAGATCACAGAGCGTCAAAGGTAGTAAGAGTGGAGAGATAAGGCAGGGAACTGCTTTTCCCATAGCATGAAAGGAGGAGGTTAATATTCAGAGTGCAACTGGAACAATGAGAGTTCTGATTCTCTACCTGGTATTAATCTAAGCCACTACTGCTGCCTATTAAAATTTAATGACAGAAATGTCTGCATATAGACATTAAATTATATTTATAAAGCCAGATGTGTGTGGGGGCTTGCCCAAATGTTCTCTTCCAAAATAATTTCCTGTCCAGATTATTTTAGCTAGATCCCTAAGCAGAGATATAGAATCACAACCTCTAACAACCCGCCCCCCCTATCTTGGTACTTTAGTGTAGTGAATGGTGACTTGACAGGACATAATCATCATTTTTTTTCTTTTTTGTAAAGTAGGCTCCATGCCAAGTGTGGAGCCCAATGCAAGGCTAGAACCCATGGCCCTGGGATCAAGACCGTAGCTGAGATCAAGAGTCAGAGGCTTAAATGACTGAGTCACCCAGGTGCCCTGACATAAGCATCTTAAATTTGAGGTGAGTGAATGGAATACATGTTACAAATACACCTCCAGTTAGGTTATACTTGATCTTGAATCATAATACCAGCCAATGTAAAAAAACAACAAAGCGTCTATGACTAGAGACTGTGCTGGCACTGCCTTCACATATGAGCATTCACTTCAAACATAGGGTTTTGCTAAAAGGGGGAAGTGGTGCAATTTTAATACAAATCCTGAATTTCCTGATCCACATACAAACAGAATGGAAGGTCATTAGTAAGCTCCTAGTACAGAAGAGGGCAGGACACTTTCCCCAATGTTCTGGCCACTGAGGGACATGAATGTTTATCTATTTAGCTTTATCCCATCTCTGCAGTGTTCTCAGAGGACTGGATTAGACATAGGGATAGGCAAATGAAATCTCATCCTCACAAAACACAAAATCCTTTTTTTTAAAAAAAATTTTATTTATTTATTCATGAAAGAGACAGAGAGAGGCAGACACAGGCAGAGGGAGAAGCAGGCTCCATGCAGGGAGCCTGATGCAGGACTCGATCCTGGGTCTCCAGGATCACACCCCAGGCTGAAGGCAAGCGCTAAATTGCTGAGCCACCCAGGGATCTCCCAAAATCCTTTTGATAAAATTTAAAAAATAAGGTAGTGAGGTCTGATACAATAATATTTAAAACAAATTAGAGGATTTGCAATCAACAGCAGGTACTGCATTACTGCTTTGCGTCATGGTGGAAGGAAACAGAGAAACATAAAAAGCAAGCTGAGGGTTGGGTTTTAACGCCAGCCACAGGAAAAGGCCTGGAATAGAAAACATGATGTTGGATGTGTCTGCAAAGTATCCCAATGCCTGAAACACTAGGAAAATCTTGGAAAGCGCTTCTCCCAAGTGAAAAATATTACTCATATAAAGCTGTCAGAGTTCGTCGGAGCTTGGGTTACCTGGCATGTCAAGAGCCAGTCAGTCCCACAAATTAGGCTGTCCTGCAGGCGTGTCTAACTTACATGCCAGGCTTTCAGGAAATGTTAAAGGCCCAAGTGGAGCTGTGATTGGTACTTGTGGTAACAACTGGACTGTGTGTAAATCATACAAACAGTGACAGTGTGATATGATGTGGGATTCAGCAACTTTGCAAGACTCAACGTGTAAAAAGTCAAACTTTTCAATAGCAGTGGCACTGTACAAACAAAGCACATGGACCATTCTGGAGGGCCACATGGTCAAATAGAGGCAATCAATAAATTTTGGTCTCTAATGGCCTTTTGAGGCAAAAAGAATTGAGAATATTGATTTGTACACAGAACATCCACTAGCTAAAGTATTAATTGATATGATAATAGGGTCAAGGTCTTAGGCTACATTTTCAACTTAGTCTCAGAGTCTTCTTTAAGTTAGCATTTTCAGAATCAACTCTGATACACACAAGGCATTTAGTCCAGAGTGGAAGTATAATCAACAACAATAATCTTAAAAACATATTAACACACCTTTCTTTTTCATATTTTTCCCTGGGTGACTCTCCCTCTTTTTAAGCACTGGCTTATTTTAGGAAATGTAGGCCTGCTTAAAGGCGGATCTAAAGAGGAAGAGTTAAGAATTGGTGTCTGGGTGTTTTTCTGTATGTTGGTAAATTGAACACCAATAAAAATTAATTAAAAAAAAAAGAAATATGAATAATCAAATATCAGTAATATAAAGATATTTCCATTCCAGACCATATATCTATTAACAATATTTTAAGCATTCCTGGAAACAAAGTGTTAGCAACCAGTCAATGTTGTAAAATATCACCATACTGATATTTTTACACATTTTGAACTTAAATCCTCTTATATATTCATGTAAAATTCATTTTTAAATATTATAAGGTCCACATAATTTTAATACAAAGAATTTCATTAATTATAAACAAGTACACCAATCAAACTAGAATATTTCCTTCAATATTTACTTTGCAAGAATACATTTAGTAATACTTTGATTAAAAGTTGCTACAGCAAAAGCTATAGCCAAACCGAACTTGTTAATGTATTTTATACTACAATATTTGGTACATAAAAATTCTAAAAATTGCTATTTCATGTAATTAACATGGATGGTTTAAATAAATTTTCTATTTTTTTGTACCAATATAAAAAAAAAAAAAAAGAATTGGTGTCTGACTTCCATTTACCTTGGGTGGGAGTAGGACCTGGAGGTGTAAAGCCCTGGGAGCCAGGACTCAGGGTATGGAGTCCTTACAACTCTAGAACAGGGCCAGAACCATAGCTTGGGCAGATATAAGCCATTCTGCAGCAGGGACCAGCAAAGACCAAGAACAGCTGGCTGACCCTCGTTGTCATAGGGTTACCTGCTCACCTACTACATGGTTCCATCTTAGATGAGAGGAGAGAAGAGACCTACTGGAGAAAAAAATCTGGTAGAGAATTTGAGCCTTAATATTGGCAGGCTATTACCCTCTTCCCTTCCTTACCCTCAATAAGGCTGTTTTAAACTAAAAATGGCATAAAAAAGTCCTTAGTTGGCAGGTTCAAAGTTTCTTATCCACCATCAAAGTAACCAAGGCTCCAAAGTAAATGATTAGTTATATAAAATTAAAGTATATAAAATTTTCTTACATATGAGCTGCAGTTTGCAAATACCAACCCTGCTGTAATAGCATTAAGTCAAAATCAAGTTAAGCATTTAAGTAGATATATTTGACAGAAATACTATATAGGTTTTGGCATCAGACAAACCTGATTTGAATGTTGGGTTTTCTTGGATAAGCCTCAGCTTTTTTTTTTTTTTCCTTATCCTGCACCATGTTAAAAGGTATAGAAATGTAGAGTGTCTGACATGCTTGGTGCTCAACAAATGTGAGGCACCACTGCGACTACTACTTTTGGTGTTTCTGCTCTATCATCATCGCCATCATCACCATCACCATCTTCACTGTCAGTAGGAATTATGTAGCAGCAATAGTAGGACCCGATAGAGTACTGAGTGCTGAGGGAGCCCATGGCCTACATTTGGAGTTTAGGGTAGGTAAAAATCATCGGTTCAGTCTCCATACTTATTGGAAGAAGACTTCCTGAAATTATGTGAAATATGGAAAAAAGCTGATAATAGTGGGTACGGAAATGGTGGGAAATTAAATAGGCAGATCCCTTTTATTATTTTCTTACTGTGCAAACTTGGTTTCAAGACTTCAGAATTAGAAGACTAACATTTGGCAGTGGAGCTTCAGCAAGGGGAAAAGTGGCCTGGATTAGAAAGAAGATAGTCTGGTACAAAGGGATGTGACTGGGGTACAAAGGGAGAACCATCTGAAAACAAATACAGTTATGTCTGATTATAATGTTCTGTTTAATATATATATATATATATATGACTCAAGAGATATCACGCTCTGGCTTTTGTTGAAAAAAAGCAAAATGACAAGCATATTTAAAATAGTTTCTTTAAGAAAATGCATGAGTTCAAGTGCTCAGAGATTTTTTTTTAAAACAAGAAAATGTATCAAAATAGCAATAGTGCTTATTTCTGCATGAAGAGATTTCAGTGTTTATCCCCTTTTGAAGAAAATAAAATAGTTTTTTTAGTTCATAAATTATGATATTGATACCTTAGTTGTGTTATGTTATATTATTTCGTGTTATTTATTTATTCTATTATTTTTTTCCCAAAGTTAATTCAATTTTTAGTTAGGTGTTCTTGTGGAGAGAGTATTTGCCCCAAATTTCAAATATTTCCAGATGTGCTGGGTGGGAGTGGAAAGGTAGAAAAAAGTTGATATTGGGCATGTACCATAATGCTAACATCCTACCTTGTCATTGCCTTAGCACAATTGTTAGGATTAAAGAAAATGTTTTAGTAAAGAATATAAAAAATAGGTATTAGAGGGTTTTTTTTTTTTTTTTTTTTTGGTATTAGAGTTTTAATCACATTGGTTTTGGTAACACAGATTTTTTTCATAATTTTTATTTTTCCTTTATAGATATTATGTGCTTTTAGCAACCAGACTAATACTATTATTGTTTACATTTTACAATAACAAGGATGAAATAATACTGTGCAAGATTTTTACATTTTCTTAGTTTAATTTTGCAAATGATAAACCATTGTACATTTTCAAATTTATTCTTTTATATTTGAGACCTAGACACAATCTTTTATTGAAACAATCCCATATTTCTCTCAAATTCTTTCTAGGGGCAAAATATTTCAACTCTTATTAGGCATAGAATTTATTGTAAGTGAAAGTGCCCATTATCACATGATTTCAGCAAAATACATACAAATCATTGAAGATATTTAAGAAAATCATAGGAATGAAAGAAATTTTCAGATGCCATTGGGCTCATTTCCATTTCTTCTGTTGGGCTTTATATTTACCATAGTGGAAAGAAATATGGATTGATGCTTTTATTGTATTTTATTCACTGGATATTCTGTATTTGACATTACAAAATTCATTACTCATTTGTGCAAGGTTTTTTTTTTTTTTTAAATTTATTTATTATAGTCACACAGAGAGAGAGAGAGAGAGGCAGAGACATAGGCAGAGAGAGAAGCAGGCTCCATGCACCGGGAGCCCGACGTGGGATTCGATCCCGAGTCTCCAGGATTGCGCCCTGGGCCAAAGGCAGGCACCAATCCGCTGCACCACCCAGGGATCCCATCATTTGTGCAAGGTTTAATGAATACTGTGCAAAGAGCTAGAGATTAAAAATTTTCTGCGTTGGGCAGCTCTGGTGGCTCAGCGGTTTAGTGCCGCCTTCAGCCCAGGGCCTGATCCTGGAGACCCGGGATCGAGTCCCACGTCGGGCTCCCTGTATGGATCCTGTTTCTCCCTCTGCCTGTGTCTCTGTCTCTCTATGTGTGTGTATCTCATGGATAAATAAATAAAATCTTTAAAAAAAATTTTCTGCGTAAAGGGGTTCACTATACAAGGATACATTGGAGATATTGTGGGTTTTGTTCCAGACCACCACCATAAAGCAAATATTGCAATAAAATCAATATTTCAATAAAGCAAGTCAAATGAATTTTTTGGTTTCACAGTGCATATAAAAGTTGCATTACACTACAGGACACCTGGGTGGCTCAGCGGTTAAAGTGTCTGCCTGTGGCAGGGTGTGATTCTGGAGACCCGGGATCGAGTCCCACATCAGGCTGCCTGCAGGGAGCCTGCTTCTCCCTCTGCCTGTGTCTCTGCCTCTCTCTCTCTCTCTCTCTCTCTCTCTCTCTGTCTCTCGTGAATAAATAAAATCTTTATAAAAAAAGTTGCATCACACTATACTGTAGCTTATTAAATGTGAAATAGCATTATGTCTAATCATCATCCCAGTCATAATTACTGATCATAGATCACCATAACAATTAATAATAATGAGAAAGTTTGAAATACTGCGAGAATTACCAAAATGTGATGCAGAAACACAAACTGAGCACATGCTGTTTGAAAAACAGTATCAATAGACTTGCTCAATGCAAGGGTGCACAAATCTTCAATTTGTAAAACAACAACAAAAAAACCCCAAAACCCAGAAATCCCACAAAAACTCAGTATCTTTGAAGTGCAGTAAATGAAGTACAATAAAATCTAGTTGTGGGGAGATATCTGAGCAGGAGAAATTCTGTAAGTTGGGAAATGTCATAGTAGAAGTATGCACAGGTGTTCAAATGAAGGAATGGCCATGGCCACTTATAGGAGGGATTGGAGCGGACAGTAGATGCTTTAACGAGAAGTTTCCTTAGAGCTCTGTTATAAAATGAGTCAGTATTTGCCTGGCAACTCTTACTGAATTTTATATTGGAAAAAAAATCTCAATAAATGCTATTTATGTTCCTATCCCAACCTATCCAGGAGATTATCTTTTAAATTTTTCATGGTCAAAATTATATCCTTTGCTGCCTCACCTTAGGCATTTAGCACCATAGAAATATTAAAATCAGCTATAATTGATACTCTGTAGCAGGCACTGTGCTGACTGCTTTACATGAATCATCTCTTTTGATCCTCATAGAAACTCTATATGAAGGGGGATATTATTTTACTGCTCTAAGCAGTTAAATCATTTGCCTAATGTCACAACTAGGATTATTTTTCATGAGAGTGGGAAGTGGTGGTGCTGGCATCCCTTTGAAGAGATGACTCCTATATGGACTGCCCTTTCTTAGAATTCCCAATGCCCTAAATATTGGTAAGAAAATGTGGAGAGCCACACCCAGAGAAAAGATCTGGCCACTTGTGCATTCCCCCCTTTATAAAGAATGCCCCAGAACTCTGAAATAATTTCTACACTGTTCTTCATTAAGAGTCTAAATTCAGTATTTTTAAATCCTTGTGTATTGCATTTCCTTGTTCTGCAATATATATAGTGAATATCTGCTTCGATTGTACAGAAAGATATCAGCATACAGTACCTCAGCTAACATTAGTCATAATGTAATCATCAGTATTTATGCAGTAACACAGGTTATATTTATGAGGACACTCAGAAACATTAGAAACCAAAAATTCTTCTGGCATTCATATGACAAGAAAATAGGGATGTACTTGGAAGTCTATTTCATTTTATTTGAATTGTAATGCCATCTGCCAAAACTCACTCTCTCAAAAAGTATTGCTCTGACAGCATCGGAAAGGAACTTTGTGTAAGAAATAGGCATCTGTTTTTTACTTAATTCACAAAAGACACATTTTGTTTGCATTCATAAGGGCATTTTGCAAATTTACTACCCAATTAATATGTCACTCTGTGACAATGATAAAATAATCAGATTCTTAAATGAGTTTCATTTCTTTTGCTTTAATTTTAAAAAAGCATGAAAAGATCATATGGTGTAGTACAGGAATTTACTCTTTCAATTTATAATAATGCCACCCTTCTCCACTAAGATGACACTACTAGCATCATCTGGGCATCAGCTTCAGGTGATTTCTAAGAATGACAGTGAATTTGTGCTTAGTCATCCTTGCCTGGTTCCTACTATGATATGAAGTTTGTACATTTGTGAAATGATGAATAGGATTTACCTGGAGTTAGAGACTGTGGAAGAGAAAGAAACAAATTAAGTCTCAGGAGAATGGGCTCCAAGACCATAAATTCTTTGAAAGTGCGTGGTGAGAATTAAAACTGGTCAGACATCTGCCCAGCTGTTGTGCAGATACATGGTGTAGACTCTGTATTTAACCTGCTAGCTACGGCTGAGGGGATACACTAACAGATAAGATCTTTGTCTCTGCATAATTTATGATCTACTTAGAGAAAACTTCTAATGTAAAAATGGAAATAGATCCATAAAGAGTGCTTATGAACGAAGGTGCAGGTATGACTTAGTATACGTAAATGTAGAATTTCAAAGTAAGTATGTCTTTAATTTTTGATAGCTTAAAGACCTCATTGACTTTCAAGTAGAATCACGAAGGAAGCAAAGAATGGAAGTAGGGCAATACCTGGGTAGAAAATAAGATAAGTTCAGGCATGGCTTAGGGAGAAGTAGGTGGGAAAGGTGTAGTTTTGCAGAAAATGAACACAGTAATATATGTACACATTATAAGATATTTATCTGTTTAGAGAAGAGAATTTACGTTAGAAAATAATAAAGGAAAGGCCGTATATGTAATGTAGGTCAATTGATGGATTTTTTAAAAAGTAAACTCAGCCCCCAATGTGGGGCTCAAACTCATGACCCTGAGATCAAGAGGAACATACTCTCTCCACTGAGTCAGCCAGGTGCCCCTGATGGAATGTTTTTTGAATAGTGGGTTGTAGAGGCTTAAGTAATTAGAAACTATTGCAGTGTCCAAACAAAAGGGTGGGAAGAGGGAACCACATAATAGATATATTTGGGGGAAACTTAATCAGGTACTTGCATTCTGGATATCTGTACCCTTACTATATATGTCTATACTGTTAGTATAGCACATACCCAGAACAGTGCTTAGAATAAAACAGAAAAATGACTAGAACAAGGGGGTAATAAGTTGATTATTCAAGGGGACACCTGAATTTCTGTGGCTTCCCTGATTCTAATCCTTTTTCCTATATTTTGTTTCCTATATTTTCCTTTATTATTCTCCATAGCACCAGTCGTAGTGGGAGGTGGGTGCTATGTCCAACTATAGAAGTTGAAAAGCCCAGGGTGCTTGGTGGCTCAGGCAAGTTAAGTGTCTGCCTTCAGCTCAGGTCATGATCCTGGGGTCCCGGGATGAGTCCCGCATTGGGCTCCCTGCTCAGGGGGGAGCCTGCTTCTCCCTTTTCCTCTGCCCTCTCCCCTGCTTGTGTGTTCTCTCTCTCTTTCTGTCAAATAAATAAATAATCTTTAAAAAGAAAAAAAGAAGTTGAAAAGCCCAGATACTTCTCTAGAAACTTGAAAACCAGGGCATGAACCTGTTTTCAATTCAGATTTGGACAATCAGACACAACCACCTGAAATTCTGAATCTGGAGTTAGTGATGCAAAACAGCAGCAACAGTAAAGATTTTTTTTTTTCTAGTGGTGGAAGAGGTGGCCCCAGCTAGTTCTCAGGGTGACCATGGCAGTTTGGCCAGAGAGAGCAGTAGCTTTGCTGGGATGGGGGATGATCCTGATGAAATTCTGGCTTGGAAAACTCTCTTCATTTCTTCTTATTTTCCCAAGCCTGTTTTTTCTTTTTTCTTTCTTTCTTTCTTTCTTTCTTTCTTTCTTTCTTTCTTTCTTTCTTTCTTTCTTTCTTTCTTCTTTCTTTCTTTCTTTCTTCTTTTCTTCTTTCTTTTTTCTTTCTCTTTCTTTTCTTTCTTTCTTCTTTCTTTCTTTCTTCTTTCTTTCTTTCTTTCTTTCTTTCTTTCTTTCTTTCTTTCTTTCTTTCTTTCTTTCTTCTTCTTTCTTTCCCTTCCTTCCTCATGATTCTGTAAGCTTCCCAAAGCCTTTCAAAAAATTCATTTTCTGCACAAAAGAAGCAGCATCAGTTTCTGTTGTTTGTACTTAAGAACTCCAGGCTGGGGATGATTGGGATCCGATTTGGGGACAGCAATGCTGGGCAGAGTGAAGGAAGGACACAAGTGAGAGACACAGACAAGGAGAAATCTACAGATCTGGTAACTGGCGGCCATTGCTATTCTGTTCTTGCTTACTACACTGTTTGCTGGAATATGTGCATGACATTGCCTAAGGGGTAAAACAGAGTGAAACAAAATATTTGCAAGTATATACCCTAACGGATTCATAATGAAGTGTTTGTGGAACATGAGGATATAGTGTCTGTAAGTGTGATATTTCTTCAGAGGAGAGAGTAAACTTGGGGGAGTAGTGGTAAACATAAATGATTTTTAAAAATAAAAATGTCTTTCTATAGAAGGAAAGAGTGATGTTTTCACGAGTCACTATACTTTTTTGATTCTGTATATGCTTAAGAGAACCATGTTAATTGTTGTTTTCATCGATTTTTTTGGCCTTACAGCAGTACCTGTTGCCTAAATTTCAACATGGCTGAAGCTGCATCACAGTCTTTACCCTCCAACAGGTTTTCCATTGACTTATTCTGTCCTAGTGATCAGCATTGCAGCTGCCAGATTCTCAAACTAGAATGAGAGTTACCATGAATTTCCTCCTCCTGATTATCCAAGAAGTCCTTTATTCCATTCTTTAATCACCTCACATATAATTCCTCTCCTTTCCATTCCTGTGATTGTTGCTAAAATCTCATTTCTTAACTGGAATTTTGTAATTGTCTCCCAATTGTTCTTTTTGCCTCTACTTTGTCCCTTCCAATCCACCCTATCTCCTACTACCATGGTGAATATTCAACAAATGCAGATTCATTTCCGCTTCCAGAACTCCTTGGTCCTATTCTGTTTGCTCAAGTGAGAAAGCGTACTAGGTCTGCCATGACCTGTCATGACCTGCCATGATCTCATCTCTCCCAGTGCATCTCCTTTCCCACATACAGCTTTTGTGCTCAGACTTTTCTTCATGCTCAGACTCTACCACAGTCCCTTGACTCTTGGTTTTTGTGTATGCTGTTTCCTTTGTCTGGAGCCTGCTTCTCATTTCCTTTTCCCAGTTAAATTCTGTCTTCTGTGACTCACCTTAGTATTACTCTGCTTGAAAGTGTCCCCTGACCATCATTCTTAGCAGGAAGCCACGGCTATACTTCTATAACCTTGGCTCAAATGTTACAGCTCTTATCATTTATAATAAAATGGTTGATTTTCTCATCTTTCTCCACCATTAGATAGTGGGGACTGGGGATCACATAGTTCGTTGTTTTTTCATATCCTCATATCTCAGTGAGCTTTGTATTTCTGGCATCTAGGCTTTGTCCAAAATAATTCCTTGATATACATATTGTTGTAGGAATGTAAAGAGCACATATTCCTTATGAAATCTGAGAGATTTTTGTAACCACGCTTTGGCTAACTTTATCATCAATGAACAACAGTTCTTTTCACAAAGGTGAGAGAAGTTCTAAGGTATTTTCATGACCCAGCACTTGGTCTACAATAAAGCTGGATCTCTAAGACACAATGCACAATTGTTTACAAAAGGTCCTATAGTCAAAATGCTAGTTCTTTTGAAAGAAGAAATTAATTAAGTAACAATCTTGCTCTGAGGGGAAGGAAAGTTCAGAAAGCTGCCTTGCCTTTTCCTCCAACTTCAAAACAGATTTTCACAGACAGGGTCCTTTAGTGACTCTTATTAAATGCAAATATCTCTTGTACTATGGGAAAAAGATAAGAAAACGGGAGGGGGTAATACAGATAAAATAAAAGGAATAAGAGATTATGAGATAAACAGACTAAGAAAAATCCTTAAAATTTTAAAGTCCACTGAAGAGAGGAGAGGAGACAAGACAAATGGTCAAAAGCGCAGAGAAAGTCCCAGTTCCATGCCTACTAAGATTCAACCTCAACAGAAAACTGGTGCTGCCTTCAGGTTTTGGCTTCTTTCCCAGTGTTCTGTTCAAAGAATTCCCTCCTCTTCATCACCCAGCTCTTCAAGGTCAAAAAACATCCACAAATAATCAGGCTTTGTCTGTGTGGCAATTGGACTTTGCACTTTTGCAGTTCAATATTGGGAGGGGAGGGAAATGACCCAAGACGGAAACTCTGTGATAGAGCATTATAGATAATTTCCTAGTTACTTAATTTCTTTTCTTTTCTTTTTTCTTTTCTTTCTTTCTCTTTCTTTCTTTCTTTCTTTCTTTCTTCCTTTCTTTTTTCTTTCTTCTTTCTTTCTTTCTTTCTTTTTCTTTCCTCTTCTTTCTTTTCTTTCTTCTTTCTTTCTTTCTTTAAGATTTTATTTATTTATTCATGAGAGACACACAGAGAGAGGCAGAGACATAGGCAGAGGGAGAAGCAGGCTCCATGCAGGGAGCCCAATGTGGGACTCAATCCAGGGACCATGGGATCATGCCCCGAGCCGAAGGCAGATGCTCAACCGCTGAGCCACCCAGGCGTCCCACTTAATATATTTTCAACCTTGAATTAACTTGGAATACCATGCTAAAGAGAAAAAGTTCTATATAGGTGCTGTTACTTTTTCAATTTTCTACTATGAATGCAGTTTTCCTACTAAAAAGAACTTGGAAGACTTATGAAACTGAAAACAAATGTCAAGAATATGATGAAAATGCAAATAATTTATTTTAACTGGAGATTTTTAAATAGAGGTATGATTGACATTATATTAGTTTCATATGTGCAACAAAATGATTTTGGTACTTGTATATATTGTGAAATGATCAAGTCAAGTCCAGTTAATATCCATCACTATAAATAACGACATTTTTTTTCCTGTGATGAGAACTTTTAAGATCTACTCAGCAACTTTCAAACGTGCAAAACAATATTAACCATAGTTCCCATGATGTATGTTATGGACTCATGACTTATTTATTTTATAATCGGAACTTTGTATCTTTTGACTCTTTAGTGATTTTGCCCACCTCCCACTCCCTGCCTTGACAACCATTAGTCTCTTTTGTGTATCTCTAAGCTTGTTTTGTTTTGTTTTAGATTTCACATAGAAGTGACATCATATAGTATTTTTCTTTCCCTGTCTGGCAATTATATTCTTAACCATTTGTTTTGTATAAAATGGATATAGAGATACAGTATGGGACTCAAAATAGATCCAACATCCAGAAAAAAGTTCGTGGAAGGTCAAGTTGATTCTAATAAGAATGCAAAGAACGTGGACAATACTGTCTACCGAAAACAGAGCAAAACGTTTTCTATGAGGCTGTGTGTTCTTGGGTGTTAGAACCACATCCTTATCACTGTTGAATCTCCAGGTCTTGTCCAGTGCCAGAAACATAGTAGGTACTTAAGAATCATGAATTAGCCTACAGGAAATTTGGAGAAAATGTACCAATTGTTTTAAAATGACTCCTTAAGGTAAATTTAAAAATAATCAATATAAAAATAAAAATAATCAATATAAAATATAATCTCCATGCAGCAGAGTGATTAGGGAAAGAACACGTCAGGTAAAATCATACTCCATTAAAAAAAAAAAAAGCCCTCCCATGTAAGTTAGCAAAAAATCCAAACTCCATAGCAGAGCCACAAGGCATTCCATCCCTGCCCACCACTCGGAGCTCATGTCCTAGCATTCTCTTCTCTGTTCTCTTACACCAGCCACACTGGTTTTTGTGGTGTTTTTTATTTGTTTTGTGCTGCCATTGTTATTTTCTCTGGATACGTCATGCCAAATTCCACTTTAGGGTTTTTATCTCTGCCCTTCCCTCTACCCAGAATATTCTTCCTTAGATACTTCCATAATTAATTCCTCATCATTCACATCTCCTCAAATACCATAATTAATTCCTCATCATTCACATCTCCTCCTCATCTACTCAAATGGTCAGGCTTACAGAGGGCCTGACCATGCTATCTAAAATAGCTACCGCTTTCCCTTCACTCTATCCAATACCTACTTTATTTCATCAGCATTTTTTACCATATGAATTATTACCATTTATTTTCTGGTTTTCTTGATCTGTACTCCATTTGAGCTCTATAGTATCTTGATACAAAGTTAACAGTCTCTTGCTGAATAAATGAATAAATGAATGAACGAATGTGAGAAATGTAAAATATTATGAAAGTATGTTGAAGTACAAAGGCTGATATGATGTCAGAAAGGATCATGGCATATAGAATCCAAAAAATAACAGGGGGTTAAATCTTTATTCTTGGCCCTAAGAAAGAGAGCTCTATTAGTCATGTTTCTTGATTAGTATAGTATTGATTAGTATACTATTGGAATTCAACTTTTAGGTATAATGAATTTAATGTGACCTTGTGGCATGTTGAGCATGACATCCCAGAACATAATAACCCTAGGATATAAAATGATGTAGAGAGATGGAAATGATTATTTTAATAGCTGGCAACAGATTTTTTTTATGAGAATGTTTATATAAAGGAAAACACCTGAATAATTTTGTATGATTATAGAAAGCAAGGCCTTATAAGTTTTCCCTTTTTTACAAAAGAAAATCATGAAAAAAAAGGGAAAGCTAAACTGCTCTGCATGAGGAATGAAGATAAATTTAAAGACAGGAAGGAAGAAGCAGAAGATAATTGAACCCAGGAAAACACACTAATGTCAAGGAGCCAAAGTAATTGTAAAAATAAGTTTTTGTTTTTTTGTTTTCCAAAGAAAAGGAGAAATGAGCCAGTGCAACTTATGTCACTCTGCAGACCTCTACCACTTCCACTCTGCCTTCTCATTTCCAGAGGGGGTTCAGGGAGCAGGTCAGTTTCTTAAAATCCCTGTCAACTCCTTCCCAGGGCTAAGGAACCAGTCAGGACACCAGACTCTTTCTGGATTACCCTCCAAATTCTTAAATAGAAAGTGTAGCAGCTCAGAGTTCAGGTGTAAAGGAAGGTGCACACGCAAAGATCTTGTGCTTTTGAGTCAGGAGGTTTGAAGTCAAGGAATGAGTGAGATATTTATACATTCAGGTCTAGCCCAGCCACTCCGCCTTCCTGGAGGCCTTGCCAAGTACGGACTTCCGCAGTGTTTCTGCACTCCCTGCCTGCACCACACAGCACCAGTGGAATGTGCACTCACACTCACACTGGGCGACACGAGAGTTGTGGCATGCCCTCAGCCACTGCACATGATTTCACAACTGTCTCTCCCTTTAGATGTCTTGCTGCAGACACGGTCCGCAGTGCTTAGGGAATCTGCGGCCTTATCCAAGACACAGTACATCTGGGGAGTTGTCAAAGTAGACAAGGTCAGTCCGGGTGGCACGGTGACAGCCTTGGTGGGCTGCTGTGAAGTTGGCACCATTCTGGGTTGCTGTCACCTGCACAGCCCATCACAGCGCCACCGCAGGTAATCACCTGTGCGGCGGAAGTCTGAGAGTGCGCCGCAACAGGTGCGCAGAGTACAGGGCTCCTTACACCACAGCACTTATGCCTGAGCTTCAGCAATTGCTGCACAGCCATGCGACCAAAAAATATTTAATGTTGTACTTTAAATTTCTTCACACACACACACACACACACACACACACACACACACACACACAAATACACAAGCTCAAATCATCAATAAATTCTTTTAACCCAGCAATGGGTTATGTGAAAGATTTTTAAAAAGATCAAGGAAGTAGCGCTGAGCTCCACATCTGGGTTCAGGTGAAGAGAACAGCTATAGAAAGTGAAATGTGAGTGAGATCAAGAATATGGTGAGCAGAATCCAAGCTAAGATACTATCTTAAGAATATAATCCTCCAGAAATTCACAGAAACCTTGGTTAAGACTCAGATACTAGAGCAAGACTAACATTTTGTTTTTGAATATTTACTAACTTCCAAGGTTTTAAAAAAATAAGACCGGGACTCTAGTCTTATGTATCACATGACTTCACTTGTAATTAAAGGCTGATAATGATCACACTTCTAACTCCATAGCAAGAAGGGGTTTTATCCAGTGCCAGATAAGTGTCCAAATAAGTAAAGGGCAACATATTAAATTTTACTGTCCTCTTTAATTATGATTTAAAGAGGAAAAGAGGACTGTGGTTATTATATTCACCTCTGGTAACAATATTGAATAGCACGATAAACTGAAAAATTAGACACTGCCTACAGAATGTTAGGCTTTAACTACGTATCAGAGAGGGGAAAAATGGGGAGACATAAATCCCCCATGAAGCAGAACTGTATGCTTGGTGGGCTGCTGTGAAGTTGGCGCCATTCTGGGTTGCTGTCACCTGCACAGCCCATCACAGCGCCGCCGCAGGTAATCACCTGTGCACACACATGTGTGCTGTTTAATCACATGTAATAATCCTCAAACTAAGGCTACTCATGTAATAATCACATGTGCACACACATGTGTGCCATTTAAACAGAACTTGACTATCTAAAATAGACATTGGCTATCTACATGCTATAATCAGAAGATTCTTCAAAGCTATGTCAAATTGAATCAAATAATCCAAGATAAATCAGAGACTGAAACAACAGCATTGACTCAGTTGACCAAGTTACTAGGAGGAGAACACTTGAAGTGACTTGATGCACTACTGCAGATTTCACATCTGGTTCTGGAGGCTGCGTATTAAAGTTGCACATCTGAACTTGACTTTGCTCTCAATATTAACTAGCTTCACAACATCTCTTGTCTAGAAAAGTCCTTGTTAACTATCAGTTTACCATCTCTTATTTGATTATCTGGAACTTTTGTAATTTCATGGTGACCAAGATGGCCTTACCATTCCCTCAGCTTGGCTACACTTTAGACAGTCTTCTTCCTCTAAGGGTTCCTGGCCTCCCATTTCTTAGAGTATTTGCTTTACAAATTTGCAACTGTAAATTCTTTCTCTGCCTCTGTGATGTAAATCTTCCACAACCCAGAAATGTCTCCTTAGGGAGTTGGGAGACATCCCTTCTAAACGTAATCACTTGACAGCCCGGTGGCTCAGTGGTTTAGCGCCACCTTCAGTCCAGGGCATGATCCTGGAGACCCTGGATCGAGTCCCACGTCGGGCTCCCTGCATGGAGCCTGCTTCTCCCTCTGCCTGTGTCTCTGCCTCTCTCTGTCTCTCATGAATAAATAAATAAAATCATTTAAAAAAATTAAAAAAAATTAACGTAATCACCAAAAGATACTACCCCTATCTTACAGTCTCTGCAGGAGGGCAGGAGTCTAACTTAGATAACTGCCAATTAGCAAACATAAGTGAACAGCCTAATCATTTTGACCAAACTTCCCTTTCCCCCACCCCCACAATCCTCTAAAGATTTTCCATGAGCCTACCCCAGTATTTAAAAGTTGTCCTGCTCCACCCCTTGTTTTTCCAGGAAAATTGAGTCCCATCTCCCTCCCTTATTGGAATGGTCTTGAATAAAGTTTTCCTTGCATCTTTAACTGTTAACTCTGTCCAGTGCAAATATTTTTTTATCATTGGACTGATCCGTTTTCTCATCTTCCTAAATTGTTAACTCTCTTGATAGCAGTCAATACTTTTCAGTTACTTTTAACTCAATAAAATATTTTTCTTTTAAATATGAGATTTAGAATAAATGAAACTGAAATGGATAATTTATGACGGATGTAGTGAATGATACATGCATTGAAGAACAAAAATAACCACAGTCTAAGATATGAAAATGTAGATAATTGAATACTACCAAGGAATAATTCAATGAAAAAAAATACTCTCTCACTCTTTACCTTGAACAACACACACACACACACACACACACACACACACACACACAGACACACACGAAGAAATATTAAGACATTTTAACCTAATGCCACACACAATAATCGCTCAAGGTTGGAAAATTTGAAAAATTTCTCTGCCAAGTACAGAAATCTTCCTGATATATGATGTGAAATGCATGAGAATGTTTTTAAACATAACAGCGGGATTTCAACTATAGAATGCTAAGTGTTGATATTCTAGGAAGAAGCACTGCTTACATCAATAGAGCTACTAGTTTATGCAGGTGGAGGGCAGGAAGCCATAACCTTTACAAAACACAAAAACCTGTACAAAGTTTGATTATTGTTCATCATATAAGTAGATGTTTAAGATCCAGAACTCTAACAGGTAAACAAATCAACAAAATACACAAAACCTCAAAATAGTACATAACAAAACACATCCAAGGAACACATTTGGTTTGCCAGTTCTTCTCGTTTAAGTAGAAAAGGATGTAACACCCACATTTTGTTCATAAAGAAATGCCTGACTGCATTTGGTTAGCTCAGTTTTCTGACTTACCATTGTTCTTCTGATGATAAAACTTAACTGTAAAACAGAGTGTATTGACCAATATCTTCTAGTTTATTTGGAAACAGCAGGTTGTCTAAGATTCTCTGGAGAAAATCTTTTGCTCCTTTTTCTCCTGTTAATAAGGGCAATTAGAAACATAATGGCCCGTTGTGACTGGCGGCTTCCTTGTTAAAACTTCTCAGCAGCAGCCGAAAGCCTCGCTACCTAGGTTTCTCTTCCAGCAAAGATAAATACGCCATTATCTACTTACTTCAGTCAGTTTAACTAAATTCAGCCCAAATCATCTCTCATAAAATTGATTATAAAGTGTTGTCAAGTCTTTATTGAACTAAAATTATTTATTTAGTGTGCAGGTCTGATTTTTTAATCAGTTGTTATCAGGGCTGTGAAAAGAAGTGGAAAAACCCAAATGTATAATCAGATCTTGTGCTCTTACACAATTTCTTAATAAAAGAAAGAACGTTCTAGAGACAATGAGGTTCCTGGAGGTGGTTTAATTAAATCACTCAGACTATGCTAAAATTCTCTGGGCAATTTTTGATGATGAGTAGCCTTAGTTTGAGGTAAATTTAGTCTATTATTGAGATCTGGGCCGATCATGCTATTTTTAGGTTGAATGGCACCGCACATGACATCATCATCCACACACGAAGGGGAGAAATATTTCCTGGTAATAGAACTAAATTATTGGGAATTCATGTTCAAATAGTCTTCTGATCATTTCTGTGGTTTAGGGAAACAAGATATAAGTTGATGTATGTTATTTCCCCTATCCTCCCAAATAACATGCTCATCGTTCCGCTTGATGTCCTATTGCTTAACAGGACATGAGTCATTTCTTTCTGGGGGCATTTTTCTCTATTATTGTCATAGTCAAATGTAAGCCGCAGATGAGGCTAAGAAAAGCAGACTTCTCTTTTCTGTATATTTATCTTATAACTATAAATTCTTACATGGCAATTTCCGAGTCAGCCTTCATCCAGAGCAGTTTCTCATTTTCATTCACGCAAGAAAAAACATCTTTTCTAATTCTCAGGAGCCTGAATGTTGTGAAACCCTAGGGTGCTTTTAGTCCCCTCAAGGAATAGCAACAAAATTCCTTAGAAACTAAAAGCAACAACAATAACAACAACAATGAAATCATTATATTTTAGGACAGATCTGTAGTATGGGAGAAAGTAAAAATGAAAGCATCGATTGATCTCCAAGCACTTGGCCATCATCAATATACATCAGCAAACTTGGTCTTGGTTTTCTCTTAGGTACTAAAGATTACAGTCTTTCAACTCCTTGAAAACCTGAAGTGAAATCTCTCAGTATTTTAATTTGCATTTCTTTGATAACAGCTCAGTTAAACTTTTTTTCCGTATGTTTTTAGGTATTTAAATTCTTCCCTTTTTACTGTACTTGAATTACCTGTTGTGTCCTTTGCCCGTTTATCTTAGAGCTCTTTATCTTTTTGGTGTCTTTTTTAAATTTAAAATATTTCGTTTTTAAGTAGTCTCTAATTCCAACAGGGGGCTTGAATTTACAACCTGGAGATCAAGAGTTGCATGCTCTACCAGCTGAGCCAGCCAGGCGCCCCTAGTCTGTCTTTGTAAGTTCTTTTATGGCTCTTTTGTGTTGTTATATCTATTCAGGTTTGTTGATCTCTTATTTTTTATCCTTGTAGATTTCTTGCATCACTTTTAACTTGAGGAAGATATTATTCATGCATCTATACCTTATCTTCTATGGAGAAGTAAAATTTATTATAAAATAAATCAATGACAAAACCGGATAGTTTATTTTAGATTTTATAGATTTTAAGCTGCATGAATATTTCTTCATCTGTAAAAATGAGAACAATAATGTCTGTAGCACAGGACTGAGATAAGTATAACATACAGTAGCATGTAAGAGAGGATAAACAGTTATAACACATTCCTTCCTTCATTTTCTCCATCCTTCCTTTCTAGATACAGGTGTAAAAAAACAGCTGTTTCATTGTGCTTCTTGCCTTATCATGTTGAGTCCTTCCTGTCCATTTCCTACCTGCAAATGTTCCCTACCTTAACCTGATTTCAATCCTCACGTTTGATAGAAAAATTGCTTTTGCCCCTATGACTTGTTTTATTATGAAGATTCTATTATATTAATTTTGTTACCTACCTGTCTCTACAACTATTGTGCATTCCTTGAGAAGTCTAGCACAGTGATTGACATGTAGTTGTGTGGTGTGTAGCATGTGGGTATGTGTGTGTAAGCCAATTCTTTCCCTTTATGTGTTTGGTATTTTCAATTAACATAATGCTATAATGTTTTATTCCCTATGGTATTACAAAGGTTGCAAAGATAGTATATATTTAGTGCTGCAAAGCTTACAATTTAAGTAGTGGTTAGTTTCTTCCTAGACTTTATTCATTTTAGAGAGAGTGAGAAAGAGAGAGAGCACATGAGCTGAGATGCGGGAAGGGGCAAAGTGAGAGGGAGGGAATCCCAAGCAGACTCTGCACTGAGTGCGGAGCCCACTGCTGGGACTTGATCTCATGACCCTGAGATCATGACCTAAGCCGAAATCAAGAGTCAGATGCTTACCTGACTGAGCCACCCAGGTGCCCCTCTTCCTAGACTTTGAATGTGTAAAGCTGATGTCAGATAAATAAATAAAAAATAGATTAAAATAGTTACCCAATCAATTAATTTTAACTTTTGGCCAAATTAGGTAACCAATTAATTAGTAATTCCAAATGTATATTAGTAACTACATGAATTAATACTGGCTAAGCAAATAAATATACTATTAAATACTTGTATAAGTATATACTTACATAAATATATGCAATATATGTGATACATGCATACAAATATATTATGATTTAAATATAAATATATAACATATGGGAAAATATAATTAAAATCAAGTTTTAAAAATACCATAGTATTAGTTTAATATATTTTTATATTACTGATGTAAGTATATATGTAATATATTACTGAATCAAATTTGACTTGACTTTATTATTGTTTAATTTGACTCTTTTGCTATGATATATTTTTTTCAAGAATCAGATTAACATGCAAATGATTTCTTCCTTCACTAGGGAACTGCAAAGAATTGGAGTTTTTGACCACTGAGGTAATGGTGCCCAGAAACAGCATTTTTTCCTAAAATTTTAAATAAATTCTACAACTTTGCATTGGTTTGCAGAAGTGGAGTATAGGTTTAAAGGTAGCAGGGTATGCCATGCCAAAATATGCTGCTCTAGCATGAGGATTATTGTGAGCTGAGACAAGAAAAATGAGATAAAAGAAAAACTCTGTTCTGTGCCTGTCCATTTGCCTAAAAGCAGGACATAAATTTGTATATGTGCTATCCCCCCTTTCTACCAGGAATGATGCAAGTTAATGACTTCAGACAACTCTGGACCTTTGTCAGCCCAGAGACCAGAGGACCTTATTTATAAACAAACCTTACTGAAACTAGCCTTATCTACCATTAGTTTCCGCATATATATGCCTTCCCATAATCTCCTCAAAGTCCTAGAAACTCAAAGTCTTTTTTCTTTTTTTAAGAATTTATTTATTCATGAGACAGAGACATAGACAGAGGCAGAAGGAGAAGCAGGCTCCACGCAGGAAGCCAGATGCGGGACTCGATCCCAGGTCTCCAGGATCACGCCTGGGCTGAAGGCAGATGCTCAACCGCTGAGCCACCCAGGCGTCCCGAAACACAAAGTCTTTTCCTTTGTCTTGTCACTTCTCTATAAAATTATTCTTCTTCACTAAGATGCTATATAAATTCAAATTCTAACTTGAATTCCCCTTTGAGTTCCTCACCACTGAGTGCTCCATATAAATGCAGGATGCACCTGTTAATAAACAACTGTGTTTTTCTCTTGTTAATCTTTTGCCAGTCTAATTTAATTTGCAGGGCCTCGGTCAATGAACCTGAGATGGGTAGAGGAAAAAGCATTTTTTCCTTCCACAGACTCAATTTTTAACTTATATAGGCTTAGTTTCATTTTAAGTTAAAAATATTACTTATTATCAAGGCCAAAACTTATATTACATAGTTTCTAAGGCAAAATGTGAAATCGTCTTATTCTGAAAGAAAGTTGTTTTTGGTTCCAATAGTTATTTCAATAGAGACAGAACAATTAAGTATATATTTTTAAAATGTAAAAAACTCAATACATGGTTTATAAGCCAAAGACGTGGATTGTAGTGTACTATCTTTTGATCAATTTCTCTATGAGATCAAGTCAGTCCTTTTCAGAAGTCACACAAGGATATTTCAAAATATATAACGTTATTTTCTTTCAAAACTACAGAATTTTAGCTGCCTTTTCAAATTGTGTAATTTGATTTGATTTGATTTGATTTGGCCATAAATATGTCACAGTTATGTAATATTAGAGAAGCATAACAATTGTAGAAAATATTTCAACATTACCTGTGAGACTGTATCTAAAACACAAAACTATTTTAGTTTTTTTAAACCAAAATATTCTTATTGTCTAAAAACAATCATCTTAATATGCTGTTGAAATGACTGAGTATAACACTTCATAAACCAATATTTTTACACATTAAAAAATTCTTAATAATTGTTAGTTCGCCTTACAAATGGACTTTCTTTCACTGGCATATTTGACTTGCAAAAGTTTACTTAAAAACAATATGTGGACAATTGTCTATTAAAAGCAATAAGCCTTATTTTAAGTTAATATCTGTACAATGTGCCTGTAAAATACTCGTATCTTTTTGATTAATAAAACACTATAATACACAGAGATATTGGGAATTGGAGAATAATTTCACAAAACGCTGCAATTTAGAGCTACTTTCAGTCAGAGGGTCATAAATAAAAAATATTTGTGTAATTATTAGCTTACTATATGTAAAAGCTTGAAAAATCATTGCATAAGTTTAAATAATTTTTTGTAGAAAATGGCTATCTCAACCTGGAAGTAGAGAGTGCAATGTACCAAAGAGACAAGTGACGGATATATTAACGACTAAGAAAAAAAATTGAGACTTTTCAAAAATACTTCCAAAACTACATTTTTTAAGAGTTCATGGTGCGACCTCTGGATTTTTCCTACTTCCAGCTATATTCTAATGGAGACAATAGTAATATTGTAATATTTTTTCCTCCAGAAAAAAACAGGATTTAAAATTCAACTTTCATGGGGATCCCTGGGTGGCTCAGTGGTTTGGCACCTGCCTTCAGCCCAGGGTGTGATCCTGGGGTCCCGGAATCGAGTCTCACATCGGGTTCCCTGCATGAAGCCTGCTTCTCCCTCTGCCTGTGTCTCTGTCTCTCTCTCAATCCCTGTGTGTCTCTCATGAATAAATAAATAAAACCTTAAAAAATTTAAATAAATAAAAAAATAAAATTCAACTTTCATAACTAGCAGCTAGGTATTTTCTACCTTGATTCACAGATAATTGAGGTGTTAAGTTTTATTTCAAATGTTTGTAAATTGTAAACACAAATGCAGAATTCACATTTTTCTTTTAAAACATGCAGAAAAAATTAATTCCATATTTTTCTCTCTGGACTAGTAAAATGTAATGAAGCAAAATAATTTTTGTTGAAAAAATATTTTAAACTATTGCTGCTGGCTAATACATAGTGATTTATGAGTTTCCCATGAGGAGGAAAGATAGAATGTCATTTTCCTTAGGAAACATAATCTTCACCATTCTTCTAGATTGTTATACATTTATATTACAATTAACATCTTTTTTTATTTCCTACATTATATAAACAAAACTTTACAGTAAGCTACCATCATAGATTCACATTACTTTTTCTCTGTCAGAAGAACCATTTTCTCACATGATGAATATTTTGTACTCTTATGAATTTATTTTAGTCGTGGCAAGGATAAAATTATGAGCTCTAATATAAGCACTTTTAAAAGAAGTATTCACTGTCTAGTTACATATTGCTACATAGCTTCCTAGGATCCATTCATGACTATGTCATAATATTCATTGCCACTAGACAAAATTATTTATACTTGCTATAGGAATTTTCTAAGTGTTTCCTTATTATGTTGTAATGTTTAGAGCACAGAAAATGGATTTAGAGCACAGAAAAAAGTCCATAAAACCCTCTTCAGAAGCAGTGACAACTTCCTAACTATTCAGATCTAGCAATATTTTTTTACATTACTTTTACAAATACACTTTAAAAAGCAATCTTAATGTAAAACAATAGTATGAATTTATTTGGAAATAAGTATTCCATAAACTCAATGCAGGTGGGAATTCTGTGCTCTTGAGAAAAGGAAGGATCTGGAGAAAGCAGTCACCCTTCCACTGCCCTTTAGGCTAACCTAGACTTGGGTTCTGTTCACATAGTGCTCTATACACTGAATTCAGTTAGGTAGGCTTCTGTCAAAGGGTGGACGTTTTTACTCTTTATTTATCTAATTTGCCAATAGGTACACACATCTTTGAAAAAGATCTAATGGATAGTAAGTTGGCTCTTGTTGAAAGGTAATTTTATCTCTTTAAATCCAAGTTATTTTTAGAAAATGGCTAAAGAATCTTTAAGAGTTTTTCTTATATGAACTTTACAATATTAGAGGATTCCTTTCCTGTCTTTGGGTCACAATATGAGGCTGACAGACTCCAGGGGAATGAAGTAGATTTTCAAAAGCTTTCCACAGTACTTGAGTAGAGAGTTACTTAAGTTACTAACAACAAACAGGTTTTGGTTGGCAAGAAAATTGAGCTATTGCCTCCAATCATTCTTTGAAGAAGGATTTGCATACTGACAAACATACAGGATAAGTCCATTGCAACTAATTGGACCAGACAGGAAATAAAAGGAAGTACAGCTGTGTGTTTTATTGAGGTGCATTTGTGTTTTTATGTCTAATCACAGCAGTTTGGGAGCTGGTTTTCCTCCAGTATGTCACAGATCACTAGTGTTATCTGAGAAGCTCCTCCTGGGAACCTTGCACTTTGTTGCCAGAAATGAGCTAGGAAGCATAGTCTTCACTGAAGCAAGCATAGTCTTCACTGAAGCAGGGGAACCTGACATGACATGCATAGTCTGACTTTTCTGTTCTAAGTGCTTGGTGTAGACCACTGCAGACATCTCAGGGTGACTCCTTCCTTTATCCTTACAGTCTAATTTTATACACGTATATCTCTTTTATGGCAATTCTAATGTATTGTCAAACATCTACTCATTGCTTTATGTCCCTCACTATATTGGGAGTTAGGGACTGGAATTGGGGACAAAATCCACAGCCTCTAATTTATCTTTGATACCTAGTGCCTCAGGAAAGGAGAGAAGGAGAAAGGGCAGACATGATGCTGGGCTTACTAATTAAAGTCCTATTATATGCTTACTACCTAAAGCACACTGCTTCTCATGAATCTTAACCCTGGTCAGTTAGAAAGTATAGACTTGTGTCACTCAATTTGGTAGCCATAGCCACACGTGACTATTGAAATGTGGCTGGTTCAAACTGAGATGTGCTATAAGTAAAATATACCCACAGAATTTTGAAGGCAGTAAAATATATAATGTAAAATTATAAAAAATAATCTTTATGTTGATTACATATTGAGATGCAATATTTTAGATATACTGGGATAAATCGAGTATATTAAAATCTATTTCATGATTTACTTTTCTAATGTGGCTACTGGAAAGTTTAAAATTATATGTATCTCATGTTTTATTTCTTTTTTTTATTTTTTATTTTTTAATTTATTTATGATAGTCACACAGAGAGAGAGAGAGAGAGAGAGAGGCAGAGACACAGGCAGAGGGAGAAGCAGGCTCCATGCACCAGGAGCCCGACGTGGGATTCAATCCCGGGTCTCCAGGATCACGCCCTGGGCCAAAGGCAGGCGCCAAACCGCTGCGCCACCCAGGGATCCCACTCATGTTGTATTTCGATGGGACAATACTAGCTTAGGCCATCTATGAATTTACTTTCTAGTTGGAAATAAGGAGGGTACAGGATCAAGGTAAAATATCAACAACAGTATTATTGAGTCTCTCCTAAGACAGGAACTGCTAGGCACATTATATATACATTATCTTATTTAATTCTCATAATTGTTGACCTTTCTCATGTGTTTTATTGTACCTCTCAATGATAATACTTATCACCACACATTACAATTTGTCTACATCTGTCTATATCCTCAACTAGATTATAGGCACCATGAGAATGGGATCCTGTTGTTTTTCTTTTTTTCTTCTTGGTGTTATACCTTAACATTCAGCATAATTTCTAGCACACAGAATGCTCAACAAACTTATGTTGAATGAATAAACAGATGACTGAAAAAAATGCAGGGAAGGTTAGTCTTAAATGAGGAAGCTAAGGCCATAGAAGTTCAGGAACTTGACTTCATTCACACAGCAGTAATTTAAATCCAAGACCATTAGATTCCAAAGCCTGTATTCTCCCACTGGCTTTTAGGAGCATCAGAAAAAGATCAGTTAACTCAAAGTAAATTAACTTTGAGGAACTAAGAGGAAGGTCAGTGAAGAAAATAAAACCATCAAGCCTAACGCATTTACTTTTTGGATAAAGACCTTTATTATACATGAGTGGTTCTTAATCTTTGGTGCACAAGAATTTTTTTTTTTTTTTTAGGATCAAACACTTCCCTAATGTCATGTTACAAGTCTTATTTTCAATATCTGTTAAGTGAGAAAATATATGACTAAATGCTAAAATAAAAAGAGTAGCATGTATGTGAACAAGACATACAGATTTAGCTTCTTACATCTTAAAACATTTTTCTGCATATGCTCCCTCATCCTGCCCTGACCCCAGGCTATGGGCCATTACTACTGAAAGAGCTAAATTTTCTTGTACGTTTTACAAATTTATTATCCTTGTTGCACTGGGATCCTGGAAGGAGAATCATCAGTTAATGGAACATGTATTAAGTGCAGAGGGGAAACTGATGAACTGACTCCAAGATCCACAAGGGAGCAAGGAGAGTAGCAAGGGGACTCAGTGGTGCTTTCACTTAGTGTTCTCACAACCTGCCACTTCCAGAATTTAAAAATATAAATTTATGAAAATGTGTGTAGATGTAAGTGCAACAAGAATTGAAATATAAGAAAAAATGGTGGGAGATATCTTTATAGAATAAGTGAGATTAAAACAGGATCTTGCTATATTAAAACCAGCATTAAAATTGATACAAAAATAAAATTTGAACTCTGTAATGCAAAGTCACCAGGATGAATGTTGTGGTTCTCCAATGGCATTGTTTATACTTGTCAACCTGTCTTTCCCCCCCTTGATGAAATGATGGCAGAAGGCAGGGATTGTGTTTCATCATCATTGTTCCCACAATAGCGTTTGTCATTGTCCTTTTCTTCCCCAAACCCAGAGTGTGGATTCTAAGTATATATGCTTTAAAAAAATTAATCTTATTCAATACTTATGGATACTCTTCCATTAGATTGCTGTCACTTGACATACATAGTTGATGCTCAATAGGCACTTGTTGAATGATTACATAAATAAATCTAGAATAAATAAATAAGGCATGGAGGGATGGAAGCATTGCCCATCTGTAAAGTGGACAGGATGCAAAGTCAGGGAGAGAAGAACAGGGCTGGAAGGGTATCATTGCATGAAGAAAAGTGAATAATGTGAAAAATAGTGAATAAAGAATTACAGCAGATTCTTTGGGAGAGAAGATGATGTAGGCTGATGAGTAGACTGTATTTGATCAAAAGTGCAAAGATAATAAAACTCAATATGCAGAGGAATATAATACTTTGAGCTTCGGTAATTACTGAGAAGGGGAATGACAAATACAAGGATCAATAATGTTATTATTAGCATGTTAGTATAATTAAACACATTAATGCTGATGGTCAATAACATGCATTAAGTGATGCGTGATATTGAATGAATAATCCAGGAAAAATGGCCTCTCAATAGTACACATTATTGTTACAAAACAGCATATTCCATAAAAAGCATTGCAGCAGAGATTTTGGCCATTTATTCACTATGAGAAAGGATATTTGGTGAAGGGGGTGGGTGGGTGAAGAAATAAGCTCCATATAACACACCTTTCCAAAGCCAATCAAAGGAAGGCTGAGTGATATTCTCCAGAACTTAACTGGTATAGCACAGCCTGACAATGTAGCATTCATTGTGTGTTACATAATGTCTTTAAAAACTATTATATATTGCATAAATGGAATTCACTTAAAAAAAAAAAAAAACAACCTGGTAAGCCTTGGGCCTTGAGCTGAGTTTCTTATTTTATTTTTGCATTTCCCAATGTTAAAAAACATGATGTGATCAAATGCAAGAATCAACTCTCCTTGGTACTTAAGAATGGTTTTGGGTACCACCACCAGCAAAACAGTGTACATGTTAAAGCTAAGGTTTGACAGTAGGATAATAACTAACAATGCTGGTAGACCAACTAGAGTTTACTGTAAATCATAGCTCAAAGAAAAAAAAATAAATGTATGCATTTTTATACGTATGTATTTTCTGACCAAAGTGCCAACTAATCAGTTGGGAGGGTGGTTTCTTGTGTTGGGTTTATATGGTACAACAAATAGCCTCAGACTTAACTGATATTTCCTGTGGGGCTTTAAGTGAAATATAAATTAGAACATGGGTGAGTTTAAATGTATCCTGCCCATTTACGAGTCCTATAATAGAAACAGTTCTTAAAATATTATGTGCAAAGCTTTTGTATATAATTATACACATCAAACCCTAATTCTTGGTTTTATGTAAATGAGTGAGAGAAAGGAGCAAGTATCCCAAGGAAAACCAGACACTCTAGGCACTGTTATCATTACACTGGGCTGCAAATTATAATATTGTATTTTAAAAAAATATAAGTCTTGGTCCTAGGTCTTTGGGAATTTGAAATTATTTTGTATTTTGTAATAAAATATTAAATCATGGATGCCTGACTAGCTCAGTGGTTAAGCATCTGCCTTCAGTTTAGGGTGTAATCCCGGGGTCCTGGGATCGAGTCCCTTGTCCAGCTCTCTGCATGGAGCCTGCTTCTCCCTCTACCTATGTGTCTGCCTCTTTCTCTGTGTCCCTCACGAATAAATAAATAAAATCTTAAAAAAAAAATAAATAAGGGATGCCTGGGTGGCTTAGCGGTTGAGCGCCTGCCTTCAGCCCATAGCATGATCCTGGAGTCCCAGGATCGAGTCGCACATCGGGCTCCCTACATAGAGCCTGCTTCTCCCTCTGCCTGTGTCTCTGCCTCTGTGTGTATGTGTGTCTCTCATGAATAAGTAAACAAAATCTTTAAATAAATAAATAAATAAAAATCTTAAATCAAGTGGGGACAAGTCATTGTCAAGTGTGACTTGTGAGAGAACAATACACTTATCACTTATAAGTCTACAAAATTACTGGAACTAAACTATATTTTATGCATTGATAAAATAAACTTTGTATATTCAGTGAAGGTGCCATTTCTGCATTCCTTGAAAGATCTGTCCTTTGATAAGTGCTATGAGTTAGCTTTCCACAGGTGCTACAGCTGGAAGAGCAAAGACACAACAGCTCTTTCCTAAAGAGGCTTAACAGCCTGTGGTCAAGGTGTACAGTCAGGAGAGACAGTTTGACAGCTGTCTTTACCCCGAATAGCCAGGGAAATACTGAAAAAGAAAACCAGAGCTGGGGGCATCGCAATGCCAGATTTCAAGTTGTACTACAAAGCTGTGATCATCAGGACAGTGTGGTACTGGCACAAAAACAGATACATAGATCAATGTAACAGAATAGAGAACCCAGAAATGGGCCCTCAACTCTATGGTCAACTAATATTCAACAAAGGAGGAAAGACTATCCACTGGAAAAAGGACAGACTCTTCAATAAATGGTGCTGGGAAAATTGGACAGCCATGTGCAGAAGAATGAAACTAGACCATTCTCTTACACCAGACAGAAAGATAAACTCAAAATGGATGAAAGATCTAAATGTGAGACAAGAATCCATCAAAATCCTAGAGGAGAACACAGGCAACACCCTGTTTGAATTTGGCCACGGCCACTTCTTGCAAGATACATCTAAAAGGCAAGGGAAACAAAAGCAAAAATAAACTATTGGGACTTAATCAAGATAAAAAGCTTCTGCGCAGCAAAAGAAACAAAACTACAAGACAACATACAGAATGGGAGAAGATATTTGCAAATGACCTATCAGATAAAGGGGTAGTATCCCCCTTTATAAGGGGGGGATCTTTATAGATCTATATATATATATATTATATATATAAATATATATATTTATAGATATATATATATAATCTGTAAAGAACTTATTAAACTCAACAGCAAAGAAAATCAATCATGAAATGGGCAAAAGACATTAACAGAAATCTCACAGAGGAAGACATAGACATGGCCAACAAGCACATGAGAAAATGCTCCGCATCACTTGCATCAAGGGAAATACAAATCAAAACAATGAGACACCACCTCCCACCAGTGAGAATGGTGAAAATTAACAAAACAGGAAACCACAAATGTTGGAGAGGATGTGGAGAAAGGGGAACCCTCTGCACTGTTGGTGGGAATGTGAACTGGTGTAGCCACTGTGGAAAACTGTGTGGAAGCTCTTCAAAGGGTTAAAAATAGATCTGCTCTACGACCCAGCAATTGCACTGCTGGGGATTTACCCCAAAGATACAGATGCAGTGAAACGCCAGGACGCCTGCCCCCCCAATGTTCACAGCAGCAATGTCCACAATAGCCAAACTGCAGAAGGAGCCTCAGTAGTCCATTGAAAGATGATGGATAGAGAAGATGTGGTTTATGTATACAATGGAATATAACTCTGCCATCAGAAATGGACAAATCCCCACCATTTGCTTCAACATGGATGGAACTGGAGGGTATTATGCTGAGTGAAGTAAGTCAATAGGAGAAGGACAAACATTATATGGTTTCACTCATATGGGGAATATAAAAAAACAGTGAAATGGATTATAGGGGAAAGGAGAGAAAATGAGTGGGAAAAGTCAGAGAGGGTGACAACACATGAGAGACTCCTAACTCTGGGAAATGAACAAGGGGTAGTGGAAGGGGACGTGGACAGGGGGATGGGGTGACTGGGTGACGGGCACTGAGGGGGGCACTTGATGGGATGAGCACTGGGTGTTATACTATATGTTGGCAAATCAAACTCCAATAAAAAAATATACCAAAAAACCCAGCTGTCTTTAATAAAGTTGACAGGAATGGTCAGGGTGCTTGGGGATCACAGGTGGGAGGGATTCCTTTTGTCTGGAGCAGTCTGGAGGCTTCAGGGGGGAAGTAATGGGTGACCCTGGAGCTACAGTATACAGAATGAGCTGAAGTTTGGATATCAGGGAGGTGGGGTAGGAATGGGAAGGATGGGAATTTAAAATAATGGAAATAGCATGACAACCATTAGTGGGGTGTGAAATATTATGCTGGGGAATGGCAAAGCACTCAATGTGACATAAGTGCAACACAACCAAAGGGAGTAAACAGAAGATGAAACCACAACAGTAGATTAAGGTTGGACGGGAAGTGTTTTACATGTGATTGACAGCTGAGACTTTATCTCATACCTTTATCTCCCAGGTACCTGGGAACTATCAAAGGGGTACTATTCAAAAAAGCAATTCCAAAACATTTGAGAACAGTTTATCTGAGAAAGAAAGCATTGTTTTCAAGCATTTAAACCTAAATTGTTTTAGAAGATATCCCATTTGCAGAAATACAACAAATGGGAACTTCAGCTCCATAGGTCTCTTGAAAGTTCACAAATTTCCAATTTCGAAAGCCTAAAATATGAGCATATAAGTATTTTTTTTATATAAGTGTTTTCTAAAGTTTTTAACTACCACCTCCACTTTTCATCTTCCTTTAGACTTTAAAAACCTTCTCACCAATGAAAATATTTTAATATCTCAATAATGTTATTCTGTACTTGCAGGGGCAGGGGCAGGATTTACAGCAAATGTCGTGTTATCTGGGATCTCTTCTGGTGCTAGATTGCCACTAGGTAGCTGTGTGATTTTGAAAAAATCAGTTTTCCTCTTGGGGTCTCAACTGTCTTATCCAAGAAATGAGAAAAACTGGACTAGACGGTTTTTTAAGGGTCCTCTCTAGGTTTAGCACTTAAGCATTTTAGGACTCTAATCTATGTAAGGACCAATTTACATGTCCAAACAAATAATACTGGGACTGATATATAATTTAGGTCAACCGAATCTGACAAAAGAGTCAATCCAATAGTGGAAGAAATTATTCAGATTCATTTATAGTTCACAAATATGCAGACTTGCTTTTAGAACATTACTCAGTCATCAGAGCATTAGAGGGACTTTGGAGGTTTTGGGAGAGTGAAGAAAGTCCAGGTCTGCATATATTGAAGTTGAGATGCCACCAGTGGAAATACCTAATAAGTAATTGGAAGTATGATTCTGAAATTCAAAAATATTTTTTCTCTGGAAACATGAATTTGAAAGTCACTGTGGAAGGTGTAGCAGAGGCAATGGGAGTGGCTTGGAATGCCCCAAGGGGAATGTGTAGCTTAAAACAGAGAGCAAGGGACGTTGAACCAGCAAAGAAAGATGAGACTATTCAGAGGAAGGATGTCTTTGTTAATTTTTACTCAGAATCTGTGTTGTGCTTAGACACAAACAAAGATTGGCTACTGTAATGAGTGAGAATAGGAATAAATTTATATAGCACTTTAAAAAAAAGATTTTGTTTATTTATTCATGAGAGATACAGAGAGAGGCAGAGACACAGGCTGAGGGAGAAGCAGGCTCCCAGCAAGGAGCCCCATGCAGGACTCAATCCCAGGCCCCCATGATCACGACCTGAGCCAAAGAAAAACATGTTCAACCACTGAGCCACCCAGGCATCCCTATATAGTACTTTTTAAAGTCAATAGGAACATACTCCAGCCATTATAAACTTTCAGTAAGAAGCTACACAAATAATTGTGAGACATTTCTCCAAATTGCAAACTGGGGCATCTTTTTACTTCAGTATTAGACAACTGATGTGTGGAAAGATTAATGTCAGAGTGAAGCATTCATTTAGTAAGTTGGATACCACATAAATGCCCATACATAATGGAATGGTTAAATTGAATATGATAAAATATGATTCACATTACACAAAGTATTAGTGGCATAATAAGATATAATATTTACATATTATGTAAAAAAAAAAAAGCAAAATACCAAACAGTAAATCCAGGGTAGTGATCTAATTTTGCTTAACCAAAACACCAAAAAGTTTACACACAGAAAAAAAGACTGGGAGGAAATATGCTAAAATTTAAGAGTAGTTTTCTCTGAATAAAAAAAAAAAAAATATTGTGGTTGAACTCAATTTTAATCTTTGATTAATCTTTGCACCTTTTTATTTTCTAAATTCTAAATAAAATATGTATTACTTTTATTAACAGAAAAAATTCATTAACTTCTAATTTTAAAAGACTAAAGGAGGGAGCAACGGAAACAAGGTTTTTTTTTTCCCCCCCTGAAAACACGCACATGCATCCATCCACTCATATCATATGTACACATGTGAGTGCTCTCACAACACACATGCACATACACACACCTTTCACTTCAGTGAAGAAGAGGTAGAGATATCTTCCATTTGCTATTTATGGAGTTGGGGCAACCCTGCACTCTCAGGTTTAGCTAGTAAGTGACCTGCATCTAGCTTCAGAACAAAAGGTTAAATAGGTTTAACAATTGTTTAAAACTAATGTTTAAACATGCTCTTAATAGTACTCGGGTGCAAAATATAGGAAATAGGTAAATATTAGGAGTTGGTAAGATATCTATTCAGAAATTCCAACTGATAATTATTTTAGACATTTAAATAATGAGGTTTCATGGATGCTGTTATCTGAAAAATGCATGTCCTGATTTAACCTAAATGAGACAGGGATGGAGTTAAATGGTAACAGATTTCAAAAAAAGGTCAAATTTAGGAAATCATGAAACTACCTACTGATCTTTTAAAATTTGTTTAATGTCTTCTTTTATATACAGCCAGGAATTATTTTAAGGCTTCATATAAAACCTGTGCCTCATCTTCCTCTAGTTTTCAGCTAATAATAAACCAGAATAGGATTAAAGTATATCTCCATGCTGTTAATTAATTTTGTACTAAGCAGGAGATCTCAAGACCTGTAGAACTGTATAAATTCTCAGTGACCTTAATTCCATCTAAATGTGCTAAACTGTGCTGCTGGGTGGAACACTGAAGCCAGAGAAAAGGCACTGGAATAGGGTGCAGTCTTCAAAATAGGTAGACTGCATTTCAAAAAGCTTATAAAATATTCAAAAATGAAATAAGGACATTATTATACTAGCTCTGAATACAGAATATGCTAAGCAGAGAAGTTTTAAGAACATTCTTTCTGTGGGCACTGGATGTATGCACTAGATGCTAAAACATAATGTCCAAGTTCAAAATAATAAGGCTAGTCCTACAGAAGAAAAATACTGTGTAATTTGGCATGAAATATATTTCCTCTGCTCCCATTTTCTGACTCTAAAGTATAAAAGGGAAAGAAGTATTTCTGGAAAATGTCTCAAGGAGTCCCAAAGCAGCACCAGGTACCATAAAGAAGACATCCTCAGTCCCACAAATAGGAGCAAGTAGATCTGTCAGGGGTGGTGGTAATGGTTTTAAAGGTCTGTAAACATTTAACCAGACATTCTGTAAGACTTTGAGCATGAGCACCAATTACTCTCACAATGATAAAGTGAAGTTTAAATGTTGTTAGCTTTAAAGTTTCAATGTTTCAGCTTTTAGATCTGGGACATGATCCAATCCTTTGTATGCTGATGAGGTGTCAAGGCTCCAGGATAGATGGGGATTTCTGGGAGGCAGAGCTATTGATTGGAGTGGGGGGGGGGGGGCAGCTCCTTGCCCTAAGGAACAGAACAGGCAAGAATGGAAGCCTACAAATTGGGTAAGAGTGAAAATGGATGTCAGTTGCTAGACGCATGACTGGGCCAAGTAGGAAGGCAAAGAAATGTCCGAAGTAATAACATCGAGGCAGCTGTTGACAAGATATAACATGGTTGGAAGTGAAGTGAATATGTTGGAAAAATTAAGATTAGCTGGTGGAATTCTTTTTTTTTTTTTTAAAGATTTTATTTATTTATTCATGAAATACACACACAGAGAGAAGCAGAGACACAGGCAGAGGGAGAAGCAGGGTCCCCGCAGGGAACCCAACGTGGGACTCGATCCTGGGATTCTGAGATCACAGCGTGAGCCAAAGTCAGACGTTCCAGCTGGTGGAATTCTTAAGCAAAGATACAAAAGATTCCCACACATCATGACATGATGTGGGGGTGTGGAAGGATGGGTGAGCAAGAGGCACTGATGTGGTAAGCCAGGGCTGAGGCCAAGAATGTAGAGGGTATCAGTTACAAAAGAATTTAGCATTAGAAACACATATTAAATACTTATCATTTATGTTACACAATTGGAAACAAATATTGTCACTTTTATTTTAATCAAATGCTTTGAACACTATATAAATTACTTAATTCATTTTGTTCTAGGACTTGTTATGGTCAACAAAAGTGATTTTTTTCTCTGCAGGTTTCATAAGTTCTATTAGGCATGGTTTAGAAAGGTATTTTCTAAGTACCTTTTGTCTCCTAAAATAATTTTATACTTGTAAGGATTAAAAAAGGATTTTATATATATAAATATATTATATAAATTATATATAAAAATTATAAATTATATATATATAAAACAATGAATAATGGTCACTGAGAACCTACCAATACATCCTTATTTTTCCTGCAATTAAAGATAAAACCTTAATAAAAGAAAGTGATAAGATCAAGAAGTATAAATCTATTCTCTATTATTTCAGGTAAGTCACTAAATATAGCTGCTTTGGGGGCAGGACAGAGTAGAGATTTTGCTATTCATCATTCCATTTCCTGAGACTAATATACTGAGAGGCTGTTATTTTATTTTGAAGCAGACTAAGACTCCTGAAATGACCCATTCTTGTTCTCAATGAGCCATAAAAATGAACAAATTTCTTAACAAAACCATTTGTTGCTTCTGCTCTGAGACATTCACTCATGGTTGAAGGAGGGAAGGGATTCACATTTACAGATCTCCCTGGAAGCTGCCCCCTCACTGCCCACCCTCACCTTGATCGCCATCTCCACAAGTTTATCAGTCCATCTTTCCTAGTGCCACACCTCCAGCCTTTCACTAGTCACCATTATACTTATTATCCTACAGCATATTATTTATTTTCATGCTTGTATTCCATCCTAGATTGTGATTTTTTAAAATATTTTATTTATTTATTTAGAGAGAGAGTGAGCAGGGAAGGGGAGACAAAAAGGGAAAGAGAAACCCAAGCAGTCTCTGCACTGAGCATGGAGTCCGATGCAGGGCTTGAATCCTACAACTCTGAGATCATGACCTAAGCCTAAATCAAGATTGAGACGCTCGACTTGACTGAGCCACCCAGGTGCCCCCTACGGAGAAGCAGACTCCAAGCTGAGCAGGGAGCTCAATGTAGAACTCGATCCCAGGACCCTGAGATCATGACCTGAGCCAAAGGCAGATGCTTAACCCACTGAGCTGACCGAGCCACGCAGGCTACCCACAGACTGTGAGTTTTTAAAGAACAAACCCAAATCTTATTCATCCATGTTTCCAAATTATAGTAAACTTACCTCATACCTAATAGGTGCTTAACAAGCGCTGAGTCATTCACAGGTATTATGTCATTTGTAATAACACAATCACCCTGTGGGGCAGACATTATTGTGCTTGTTCTATTAATTAGGAAACAAGTTTGAAGAGGTTGGATAAACTGTCTACAGTTACACAGACTTCAGTGGTAGAGTTTTGATTCAAAGCTTATACTTTTTATAAATTCTGACATGAACTTTAATTTTCATACTTAAAAGCTCTGAAATTGGGATGTGTTTCACCATTTGTGGCAAGTTTTAATCACTGTCATCCAGACAGCAGTTGTCACTTTTGTGTGTTTGAGGACCTCTGAGTTAGGGGCATGGTTGGTATAACAGATGATGAGCTCAGCTGCTGTTTAAAATGTCTTCCAAAAGATTATACTATGATTCATCCTGAAACAAAATTTATTGCAAATGCAGAAAGGAACAGCAACAGAAGAGCAAAGCATAAATTGGATACTAGTGAAGCAAAGATTCATAATTGGAAGAATGGTTGCAATTCCATATTTTTTTGCTAAGCAATAACCAAATACATTATGAAATCTATCAAAGGAAGACCTACTCACAAATAGATATTTTAACATTTGTTGGGATTGCTCAGTAAAACAGGACACCAGAGGCAGAGAAGATGAAGATAAAGATCAGTGCATTGATGCTTTTAACTGAACATAGAACGACTAGCGCCATGATGAGAATGATCATTGTTCAACGGAACTTTCTATATGAGAGAAGTATTCTATAATCGGTGTTGTCCAATATGGTGTGACTAACACATTCAGTTGCTAGGCATGTGAAATATGACCAGTGTGACTGAGAAAATGAATTTTAATGTCATTTAAATTAATTTAAATATAAATAGTTACATGTTGCTCCTGGCCATCCTACTGGACAGCACACACCTAGACGGTGCTGTATAAACCAATCTCGCTTGCTAAAAATAAAACCACAAGCCCCAAATGGTGTCATTTAGGCCAAGTTCTCAAACCAGGGCTTAACACCTAACCTAGCTGCAGTTTCAACCTCCCCCAGAAACGCAGTCTTAACTGGCAGTCAGGAATTTTCTGATTAATACAGCAAAATAATTGGCCACATGAGTCCTCTCCATTCCCAAAAGAAAATGATCTGCATGATAAGACTCCCTGCTCTTCCCTCTATGGGAAAGGGAACTTGCTTGCTTAGGGACAATCTTTTTCTTTTGTAATAGCTTTCTCGTCCCACCCTCCTTCCTATAAAAACTTTCCATTTTGTGCAAATCCTTGGAGTTCCCCTCTACTTGCTAGAAGGGATGCTGCCCAATAAAGTCAACGAGATCTTCAAATTTACTCAGTTGATTTTTGGTTTTTAACATCCTCTTTAGGGAAGTTGGCTCTAAAGGGAAGTTAAATTTGATGGTACAGGGAGTTTTGGTATTCTCATCTGGAAAGTGAAAATATAATCTATTTCAAAATGTTGTTGTAGGGGTTTAATGAGATGCTATAATGGACGTATTTAGCATAAAACCTGGTACACGGTAAATGAAAAGAGATGAAAGTAGTAGTAATGGGGAGAATAGGACTGGTAGTAATTATGGTAATGATATCACTTTTATCTTTGCTGACAAACAGCAAGTAAGGTTTGATTATTGCAATTAGCAGGAGGTCAGGAAGGAATACCCTCTTTGACTCTCCCTGAAAGATGGTAAATCAGAAAATTCATTATAGATAGTAAATTAGAATATACATAATCTCAATAAATATTGATAAGCCTGAAATTTCTAGAAGGTGAATTAGTGCACAAGCAATGCTTCTGAATACGCATCTGCATTTTGGAAATCCAGTTTCTAGTGTCTTGGGCCTACTCTCTAATTCTTAAAGGGAGGCCAGATCACTTCTAGCATTTATGAGAACTTTAACAAGAATAAACCCTTTTTATTAAGTCAAAGGAGAATATTGTGTTTACCTTGGCAAACACAAAAATCCCCTTTGGATTAATGGTAATAAGGAAGGTAATAAGGATAAAATGGTAATAAGGATGGACATCTTTGCTGAGCCCATACTAAGGACTAGGCTGTTTTTGGAACTGCTGTGTAACCATTCGGAAATCTTTTAGTCTATATTCTTTAGTTAATTGCTGTAGGCTTATGTGTGTGTGTGTGTGTGTGTGTGTGTGCATGTAAGGAGACACAAGACTAATAAGAACAATGATGACTGGAATGGTGGTAACATCTTGGAACTATATTCACCCAAACATTTGATCTGGTTTAAAGCCATTAAGGAAAGAAGAGTTAACAAGAAAAGCTACAAGAGCTGATTTTAGGAAAGATGTTACTCTCTGGAATTGAGTCTGGGATTGAGCAATGCTGGTTTTTTAAAGATGAAGGTCTAGGAGATTTAACCCATTTTTTTTTCAGCCTTTATGGAGAATCCAATTATACTTTAACACCTGGGAGACTGGCAGCTTTGGGAAAGACAGCACACTGGGCACACAACTCAGCAGTGTGATGAGCTCTATAAGAAAAGGCTGGGGTGAGCCTGGCCCCAGCAACTTTCTGAGTAGAGGCCATTGACAGTGGGACACTCCAGCAGCATAGGAAGAACTAGGCTGAGCTTGAATGGGGACCCAAAGACCACACTGTTTATAGTGTCCCCAAAACACTTGTGGGAAGGCCTCAGAAAAGGGGTTAAGGTCCTTCTGATCAGAAAGCCTCACATAATCAGGCATTAATGTTAAAGTGACCTAATTCGTCCTCAGTGGATGGTGATGCCAGAGGACACCAGGGTACACTAGCTGTTTTGTTACTTTGGAGTTCCTGTTATTATTCAAACCTTTTTGAGTTTCTATAGTTGTATGCCACAACGATTTAGGGTGGAGTTAGTCCAGGAGAGTTTGGGCCCCAATAAAGAACTGTTTGTTGAAAGCTTGCTCATCATTTGCCTTTTTATTGCTACCAGAACAACAGTAACTAGAATCACTAAATCTAACACTTGAATAAAGGCCCTTCAGAGGGCTAAACAGTGGTAATTACCAAACAGTACACACCAATGGTTCTTGGCAGGAAGTGAGGAACAAGAAGTAAAGAATTACTCCATGAACTGAAAAAAATTGGGGAAACGCTTCAAATAGAAAATATGTAAATTTTTAAAATTCAAGGGACATCAGAACAACAAAAAATACACCTGTTTTCTTGAGAAAGAAAAAAAACCAAACTTTTAGCAGCACTCCATTCAAAATGAAGCATTAAACCATACTGGGAGATAACAAACTACATACTCATCTGTATTGTTTAACTCAACCTTGAATGATTTGAGATAAATTGAACTGAGAATTTTTGCCTTACCTAGCAAAGGTCATATTGATAGAAAGTCCTGTTTCATCAACTCCTATTCTCTGAGAATGGTTATTATAATATAAAGATAGACTAGGTGACATTTATTCCTTCCATCCTTGCAATCTGATGGCTGAGTTCTAACTATGAGTAATAACAAAATTTTATCTGGAAGTTCTGTTCATACCCTGACCAAGTAACTTGAATAACAAAAATGAAATGCTTCGCTTGGCCATGCAATTTGAATAACAAAAATGACATATGACTCTATGCGGTATTTTAAGCAAAGTTTATGAAATGGGGGAGCTTAGTTTAGCACAATGATATTTTGAGCAATAAAAAATATCTAATAAAGATCTAATAAAATAGAAATAAGAGAGAAAGAAGGGAAGTTGGAATTAAACACGTCAGAGGTAATAGATCAAAAGGTGAGGAGTACATAAGGTGTTCCAAATCTAGTTGACAAATTGGACATAAATAAATCACTAGGGCCAGATGGCATTCACCCAAGAGTTTTGAAGGAACTCAAGGGTGAAATTGTGGGACTGTTGGCCAAATGTGTTAACTGTTGTTGCAAACAGTCACCTTGCCAGAGGACTGGGAGATTGCTGATGTGATTCCCATCTATAAGCAGGACTCTTGAGAAAACCCTGGAAACGAGATATAGATCAGCAAGATTGGGTTTCCAGGGAAAAAAGATGAGGAGAATAATAAAAAAGTCAATCCACTGACATCTTTGTGTATTTAGCTTACTGAGGTAAGGGCTGCATAGTTTTGGTAAGAAAACATCATACCCCTATGGACTCCTTAGTAAGGTTTTGAAGTATTAAATGGCACTGTGTGGCCAAGAGATATAAATTACTTTTTTTTTTTCTAAAGAGACTTTGAAAGGATTTACTTATAATTCCTACTTACGAAATACACCTCAATTAGCATGGATTGGGAGAAATCTTTCTGTCACATAGTAAAAACCATCAATGATAGAAAACACAGACAAGGCTCATAGAAACACTTTCCTTGATGTATCCTGTAGGGGTTGTGAGCAACAGTCTAGTCTATTTTCATAAACAAACTTCCATGGACATTAAGAGTAGATATTTTAAATTTATATATTTTCCTAAGTTCTAGTCAGCAGGGAAATAACGAGCCAACAGGCCCAAAAGTAGGAAATTCCAAAGGATGTTTGAACAGGAACAGATATGTTGGGTCAGGTTCAGTGTGTATTTCAAAAGTGTACTTCAAAAGAGGGTCAACTTATAAGTTGTCTGTAGCTCTGGTAGTCTCTAACAGAATAGGACCTCATTATGGACAAAGCCTTAGACAAATCAAAGCATCAGCTGCAGAGCACAGGGTCTTAAATGCAATGTGGGGCAGAGTTTAACCCACACGGACAGCCTACATATTGCACCAGTCACTGTATATATATAATATATATATTATATATATTATCATTTATCATAATGATTCTGTAAAGTAGCTGATATTATAAATCAGAGTCTATAGCCAATAATACGGTACTGTACACTTAAGAAGTTATGAAGGTAGATCTCATGTTAAGTGTTCTTATCTAATTAAAAATACTTCTGGTAATATACTTCATGATTTTAGATATTATATGTATTTCTATAAAACAGGCAAAACATAATATCAACCTAATTATATACAAGTGGTTTTTGTGACAACATGAATCTGGGCATAATTTCTTTTTTCACTTACCAATTGACCTTATTATTTTCTCTCTGCTTAAGAATATTTTCTATTTCCTATTTCTACAAGGTAAATGTATAAAGACATGAAAAATATCTACTCATGTGGCAGATGTGTTTTATCTTTTGTTACATATTTAAGAGAACTAAGGTGAAGAGAAATTAACTTTCCTAAATTCAAAGAGCTATCAATAAGATAAAAAACCAATGTCAGTTTTACACGAAATTCTGTATTCTTGATAAGTGGTCATCAATATCTGATTACTTGATTTAAATTCATTCTGAATAAAAAAATGTAGTCATGTACAAAGTAAATTCCTTCTTCTAATAGTACTATTTCAGCTGTTATTAATTAGTCATCATATCTTTCTACTTCCTTTTCTCCCCCAAAAAATCATTAACCATTTCTCAGTTAGGTTTCCTTTATGTCAATTCTAACAGCTAAAAATGCACAGATGTTCAAGACAGATATTGACAATTTAGTTTTTTATCTATTGCTATTATTTATTAAAATAAATTAAAATATTTTTTGTTTTATTTTGTTTTGAATCAGGGTGGAATGTTACAAAAATTTCAGTCCAAGTTAAAAATATGTGGAAAGCAGTGTACAAATGTATTTGTGAAATGTGTCTGCTGAGGTCACAGAATTTATACATGGTTGGGTTAGGAATGGTGGAAAGAGGTAAAAATCTACGTATGTACTAACTAGGGGTCCTTTTCTGAGGACTGGTCCGCTCATATGCAGGGTGAGAATCTGTAAGGCCTAGCAGAGATCACTTCAATCAAGGTTAAAAGTGAACACTGATACCAAAGGTATCACAGTTTGTTGGAGATCTTTGTAGATCTAACTTCAGAGTGGTGAGACCTCATACAGTATCTTTGCCATTCAAGATATTTGAGGCCTCAAGAGACAGCGTAGAAAAAGAATAATGCCTTAAAGTAAGAGTCACATTTTTAAATTGGATTCAAAGTCAAAATAGTAAAATGCATAAATAAATAAATAAATAAATAAATAAATAAATAAATAAAGCCAGATCTCACTGGACCATGATCTGTCAGCAACTTAACTGCCAAAAATCCCTTATCACCTTTTAAAGACATGGCCATCCACAATATAATTTTAAAAATTAGATATGAAAAAACGCCGCAGAAAATAATTGACTTATTGTTAAGAGAAAAAGTGTCAATAGAAATTGACCCCAAGATGACATATGTTAGAATTAGCAGATAAGGACCATAAAGCAGCTCAAAGAAAATATGGTTGTAAAAGAAACAAATGAGGAATCTCAGAAGAGCAATAGAATTTTTAAAAAATGAGTAAATGTGATTTCAGAACTAAAATTATACTATTTGAAATGAAAAATTTCTAAGTAGAATCAATAGTAGATTGAAGATAGCATAATGAAAGGAACAATGAACTTGAAATCAAATCAATATATTTTATCCCAATCACGTAGAGAAGAAAACTATATTAAAAAATTAACAGAGCTTCACTGATCTGTGGGAAACATCGAATAGTTATATACACATGTAACTGAATTCCCAGAAAGTGAGGAAAGAATACTGTCAAATAATCCAAATCTGGTGAAAAATATTCTTATAGATCCAAGAGCTCATTATACCCCAATCAGGATAAATATCAAGAAAGCCTCACCTAGGTACATCATAGTTGAATGAATGAAAAGCAAATATAAAAACAAAATTGGAAAGCAACTAGAGAAAAGTAACATATCAGGCACAAATAAAAACAATTTATGCAGGTTATATGCATATAGATATATATCTGGCAACAATAGCACAAAGGATGGGGGGATGGCAAGTAGAACTAAAATATTTTACGTGGAATAATACATTACACAGATTGTGATAAGTTAGGGATGTCTACTGTGATGTTTTATTTTAAATAAAATAAAATAAAACTGGAAAGAAGAAGACAAAACCTGTCTCTATTCTACAGGGATTTTATTTTTTGTCATGTCCTATGGACTCTCAGCCACTCTTCAAATTTGAACCTGAGAAGTTCCATGTCACAGACCTCCCTTTATTCCCAGAAAAACAGGTATGAATCATAACAGAGTTTTATGGAGGCAATGAAGGTATTTGAAAGTATGCTTAAGAAAATAAAATAAAAGCAGGTTATATATAAAATTAGTTAAATACAAATATTCATCTTGAAAATAAGAATTTTTGCCTTATTGTCTTGTGTTAATTATGGACTGAGTTTATTATTAATGATCTTTTAGGATAATTTCAGTTTCCTGGATATAGAAAGGAAACATAACACAAATATTTTCTTAGAAATGATTCTTAGGAATGACATGCAATTTCTTCGATAAATTGTAATTTCATAGTTGGTCAAGTGTCAATTCCAAGGATTCATGTTAGAATTCTATTTCCCCAGCTTTTGCCCTCTCTACCTAAAACCTACAAATACACACAGGGCTGGTGCCTTACTTGCTCACGGCCTGGTATGCCCAAGCCAAGCCAGACTCAGCCTCTCACCTTCCACTTGAAATTACTTCTAATTTCAAGTCTCCTTGATTTCCAGTTCATTAGTTCCAAACCCCTATTTCCCTTCTTTCCTTAGGCCTATCTGTTGGACAAAGGCTCACAACACTCAACATCATTGCCTCTCAGACTATCAGTCAACCATAGCCCTTCACCAAGTGATAAGTGATCCAGAGATGCAGTAGCCCAATTCAGCCTCTATACCTCCATGTCTCTAGGACAGGGTAACACACACATACTCACCTTATAGTATAATGGCAGATATAATGGTTGTATAATTAACAAAAAGCTGAATCTCTTAGAAGGGGGTAATGTATAGAAGCATTTTGGTGGCACTTTAGAGCACAATTTTACATATTAAAGTATCTAGAGCATGAATTCCAAATAAAAGACAGGAACTTCATTATGTTTTAAACTCATTGTGAAATCTGATTTATAATTCAGTTTCTATAATGAGTGTTTCAGTAGGAGGTCATTCTGTTCCAAAACACAGATTGGGAAAACGTCCCTCAAAAACACAGGTGGCTGCAAAACTGTTGATAAATGACTGTGATAAAGTTTTTATAATTGACCCAAACATCATCAGAACATTCCACCACTCCTACCTCCCCATTGTTTTTCTGATCCTTGTTTGGTGTTATGCCTGACAGTTTTCTTTCTTTTCTTTCTTTTTTTCTCTTTTGCACTTGGAGTAATGCCAAGCATTTTTGAGATGGCTTCCTGAGGTGGAGGTATGCTGGGAGGGCTTAGCGGTCATCGGTTTCAGCAGGGGGTAAGGGAAGGAGTTTCCCTACTGGAACCTCTAGTGGAAAAATGGATTTTGTTCCTTGTTGTGTTGCTTTTCCATGGGAAGCTAGTGGATTGACAAGGGGATTAAACCCACAGCCTTGGCCTCATTAGCACCACACAATTAAAATAAAAATAGAATAAATATGGATCTTTTGTTCTGGAACTCCTGCTATTTTCTTAGTAATGTAAATGTCATTTATTCAAGATATTTTATAAAAAAGGAAAAAAAGAGCAAAAAGGCTTCCCCCTATTAATAATAGTGACATTAATTATTACATCTAATAATAATATAATAATGAAAATATAATAGTCATTTTCTTAAGGATTTTGTTTATTTTTTTAGAGAGAGATGGTGAGTGAGAGAGAGATCATGAGCAGGGGCAGGAGGAGAGGGAGAAGCAGACTCCCCTGCTGAGCAGGAAGCCCGATGCGGGCCTCGATCCCAGGATCCTGGGACCATGACTTGAGCTGAAGGGAGCCACTTAACCAACTGAGCCACCCAGTTGGCTATAATCATAATCATTTTAATAGTAAGTGCCTAAAACATATAGTACTTGTTACATGCCAGTACTTTGGTGTTTTACATATACATGCTCATTTTATCCTCACAAGAGTCCAAAAATGTGGGTACTGTGTTTTCATTTTATAGATTAGGAAATTGAGGCACTGAGAAGTTAAGAAAATTTTCCAGGGTCACACAGCTATTAAGCAATGGAGTTGCGATTTGCATCAGGCATTTCAAAGCCAGAACCTTCCTAACTCTTATGTTACCTAGCCTCTCTGAAGGCAGCATTTCCCAAACGTTCATGTGCACATGTGAAGCACCTGGTGATTTTGTTGAAATGTAGATTCGAAGGGCGGGGGGGGGGGGGGGGGGGGGGGGGGGGAGCGCTCAGTGGTTGAATGCCACGTTCAGCCCAGGGCCTGATCCTGGGTCTCCAGGATCGAGTCCCACGTTGGGCTCCCTGCATGGAGCCTGCCTCTCTCTCTCTCTGTGTTTCTCATGAATAAATAAATAAATAAAACCTTAAAAAAAAAAAGAAATATAGATTCTGGTTCATTAGACCTGGGGTGACGCCTGAGATTCTGCATTTCTAACAAGTTTCCAGGTGATGCTGGTCTTTGGGCCATAATTTGAGTAAAATATGATAATGTTCAAGCTGTCTTACAAAAGCATTTTGTGTTGGGTGGTGTTGGGGTGGTGGTGGCTAGGACTGATGAGAAAGAAGAAATACATAGAAATTAAAAATACACATGTAAATATGCATATAGATTCTACAGTTCAAATATTCTAGAGGGTGGATTTCATTTTGAAATAGTCTAAATGCAGTAATAAAATTGCCTTAAATATCTGAGTGAAATACTAATGTAACGTGTTAAAAAGACAACTGTAGACCCAAAAGGACTTAGACAGGGGCTCTGTACCTATTTTTTTTTAAAGATTTTATTTATTTATTCATGACAGACATACAGAGAGAGAGGCAGAGATAGAGGCAGAGGGAGAAGCAGGCTCCATGCAGGGAGCCCAACGTGGGACTCAATCCCGGGGTCTCCAGGATCAGGCCCTGGGCTGAAGGCGGCGCTAAACCGCTGAGCCACCCTGGGCTGCCCATCAGTACCTACTCTAACTGCAGTTTCAACCTCTCCCAGGAATGTAGTCTTGAGTTGTGATCAGGACCAGTGAAGTAATTTACTTGATTGGAGATGAGGCCTCTCCATCTCCCAAAGGAGGATGAGGTCATCCGCATGATAAGACCTTCTGTTCTTTTGTCTAAGGGAAAGTAACTTTGTGTAACTTTTCTTTTATATGTATTAAATATAATTATATATATTATATTATATAATTATATAATATATAAGTAATAATTTCCTTGCCCCGTGTTCTTTCCTATAAAAACCTTCCATTTTGTACAAGTCCTTGGAGCTCTCCTCCACTTCTTAAGATGGGTTGCTGCCTGGGTTGATTTATACATCATTTAAAATAGCCAATTAGATCTTTAAATTTACTTGGTTGAATTTTCTTTTAACAAAAGTTAAATATTATGCCAGGAAACTTACAACAATTGAAGAAAAATACCTCTCCACTTCTGAATATATTTAGTTTTCAGATTTTAAGCTTTTTCTTCTAATGACAAAATTCAGAAGTTCCCTACCTTTTCTCACACTATGGTGAAATAATAGAACCCTTGAACATCCCTTATAGCTATGGGAAATCCACGCATAAGGATATGGAGAAAAAAGGAAACTTTCCAACTTTCTGAAAGACTTTTGAAGAGGAAAGCAGGCAAAGATGTGCCCCTGTAGTGTTCCAATTGGTCTATTTCCTGAATTCTTCTCAATGGACCACTTCAGATCTTGAAATCTTTTAGACCTTAGTGTTCTCTATTAAAACACAATTACACGTGGTGTAGTAAAGGGCAGTGTGTTCATAGCTGACACCTCAAAGGAGATGGCTTGCCAGCCAAGATCATTAGCTGACTAAGTTCTCTCAAGTTCAGCAAATAGGAGGAGTTACTTGGGAAACGGAAAAGCAGAAATCCCCAAGGGAAGACTCCACAAAGTTCAATACGTCAGAGAGACTCACAATTTTGTCTAGGCTTGCCGGATCCAACTCACCTGATGGGATCAGGTATATGGAGTCCTAGTTTCCCCGAGAAATGAATTTCCCTTTTGGGGAAATATGCATTTTTATATGAGATATGTATTTTCTTAGCAAAAGAAAACACCTATTTGGTTTATGAGTACTTTTATTACACTCCCTGCTGAGGAGTGTACACTCAATGAACTTTTGATTAGCCTCCATGATTATTACTAACTTCATTTAGGGGAATATGTGCATGAGTGGTTCCATAATTATTTGAGACACTTGCAAATAGGAGGATTTTAAAAAGCAGGCTGACTGAAGGCAGATCACAGTTTGCCTGTTTTCTTTTTGACTTTCTTTAAATGCTAATAACTGCTAATTAGAGAGAGCAAGGAAAGCAGTGGTTGGTAACTCACTTTTAAAATTCAGTCTGATTATAATATGGAAACAGATTGTTCCCTCTCAAAGGCTAAATGAAAGCAGTTCTATTTATCAGGTATTTCATTGGCTTTGCAAATCATATTAAGTTTTATATCTAGGTGTTTAATCAGAAGGGTTTTTGTTTTTTCCCCAAGTTATTTTTGCAAGTGGTCAAAGCAAGAAAAACAAAATTTTGGAAGCCAGCATCTATCTTGTCAGTTCAGATGTAAGAATGATCACCAGAGGTCTTTTCACCCCCAAGGCTGGCCAGACCAGCCAAGAAACACAGGTCTAGGCTCTAGGGATAGATTTGCTTGCTTCTCACTCAAAACAATCTATAGGACAGGTAGTTAATCAGTACCAATGAAAATTTTAACATACAGAATATGGATTTTTTTTTTAGACTTCAAACCTTTTGAGATGGAAATGACCTTGGGGAGACCAGATGAAGCAGCAGCAGAGCACCTGTTAGCACTGACCTCAAAGGCCTCCAATTAATGGAGTCTTCCTTCTCAGGAGAATTCTACCCAAAATTTTGCCTTTAAAGTCCTCACTTGCAAGCCATCAAGAAGGTCAGGACTTTAGAGCACTAGTTGCCCCTTCTCTTCGGTAATGCCACACCAGTAAATGGCCTACGTTTTTTCACTGCAAAAGTTTGGTGTCAGTTCTATTGGCTTGCTGCGTGTTGAGTGGACAAACTTTTACTCATTTTGGTTACAGAATGGCAGGTGGTAGATGACAATGGTGATCCAATAGTCTATGGCAAATAGAGATCCCATGATCCTCACACCATAAGTACATAGCTTGCATTTTATTATCACTTAAAATATTAAGTATGTGTATTAAAGTACATTTTTATGACTTAAAAGGTAATAATTTGAGTGCATCTACTCATTTAAATTCTTAACCAGACTAGCAGTATTTATCTTTTCTGAAGATGGGAAATCTGGCTGAGGAGAAAACAGACTTAGGTAAAAGCTAAAGTCCCTAAGAAAATTATCAAAGGTTAAAAAAGAATAGATGTTCAACTTTATGTAGACTAATTTAGATACCTAAGTGAACTTTCACAGTCTCCATGTACTGTGGTTAATTTTCAAGAATCATAACATCAGGGTTATCCCAAATCTTTAGAGCTTAAGTTCCTTATTTAAAAGAAATCCTAAATGAAATAAATTGAATTTTAAAAACCATTTCATGTAATACAGTAGGCTTAAATATTAAATTGTGAATTTATTTACTCAACCATTAGAAATGACAAATACCCAGCATTTGCTTCAACATGGATGGAACTGGAGGGTATTATGCTGAGTGAAGTAAGTCAATAGGAGAAGGACAAACATTATATGGTTTCACTCATACAGGGAATATAAAAAATAGTGAAAGGGATTATAGGGGAAAGGAGAGAAAATGAATGGGAAATATCAGAGAGGGTGACAACACATGAGAGATTCCTAACTCTTGGAAACGAACAAGGGGTAGTGGAAGGGGAGGTAGGTGGGGGGATGGGGTGACTGGGTGATGGGCACTGAGGGGGGCATTTGACGGGATGAGCACTGGGTGTTATACTATATGTTGGCAAATCGAACTCCAAAAAAATATACAAAAAAATAAATTGTGGATTTTTAAAAATTAATATTAAAACATTACATTATCTTTATCTGACACCTAGGAAATTTGGCTGAACCCAGTTAGATGTTGTGAGCATTAGTAGAAAAAAATAATTCAGCATACCCCTTGCAAAAAAAGTCAGGTAAGAGTAGTTTCTCCTTTTGCCAAAAACCACTTCTACTTGGCCTCACAAAAACAGAAGCATGATAATTTTGATATTAATGGATATTATCAACTCCTTTGATACTTAGATTGTAATAACCTCAAGCCTATACAATTAAAACATTTTCCAGATTCTAATTTTAACCATACTTAAATAGCAGAAGTAAACAAATTGTTCCATATTTTATTTCTAAGTAAGTGAAACCAAGGACAAGGTTATGTAATAATCATGGTTCTCAAGAATACAAGCCTGGTGTGATTTCTTTGAATGTCCTGAAACATATTTCTTCACTGCTGATTTGTATGATACTTATGCTTTGTTGACTTTTTAAAAAAGAACTATTAATATTCTGTATCTAATTAATAGATTTTTAAAAAAGATTATTTATTTATTTATTCACAGAGAGAGAGAGAGAGAGAGAGGCAGAGACACAGGCAGAGGGAGAAGCAGAGAGCCTGACGCCGGACTCCATCCCGGGTCTCCAGGATCACGCCCTGGGCTGCAGGCGGCGCTAAACGCTGCGCCACCGGGGCTGCCCTAATTAATAGATTTAATAGTCAAACATCTTTGGCACAACTACTCAGTATTTCTGAAATGGTAAAAATTTAGTGTTGAAACAGACACCAATTGTTCCAACTATTTCCAATATAGTTTGTTGCTCTCCTATTGATATTATTGTATTGCAACATATAGTTTAAAATATAACATAATAAAATGGACTGAAAATTTATCTTACATTATGAAATAAAATGATCTAATATGCATGTATAAGGTAAGAATTTCCATTTTATTAATGACATTAGAAATGTGTGAATATGAACACACAAATATCTAATATCAGATAGTGTTAAAATTCCATTTCAGTGAGAAATTTTAAATCTTCCCCTAAAAGCTTTCCAACTATAACAAATTAATTATGTAGTAACATAATTTGGTTGGTGTTTTCTTTCCTTGTAATTCCCATGCTCATTTTATAGTGGAGTTGCTTATCAATAATACAAAGATCTAAAGATAGAAGGTCCAAATAAGGATTACCATTATCAAGCCCAGTTTTTCTTTCTCACAGAAGGCATAAGATATCCAGCCTCTTCTCTTGGTATTGAAATCACAGATCTGAAATACATCTATGTCCTTTTCTTTAAATATCCCAATGTCAGCTTCACTGCCTAAATATGTTTCTTTTTAAGATTTATTATTTATCTTAGAGAGAGAGAGAGTGAGCAAGCAAGGGGATCAGAGGGAGAAGGGGGAAATCTCAAGCAGACTCCTGGCCGAGCATGGAGCCACACAGCGCTCCATCTTAAATATGTACTTTCAATCTAGAGGATTAGCATTGGATCACTTTTGAAGGAACAAATTGTTATCGAGTGTTTACAACTCCTCACTTGTATAAAGTTTACCTTTCAAGCATTAAAGGACCACCTCTAATTGTTGTATCCCAGGATGTGATGATTCAGTCAGTGCTCACCTTACCCATAGTCACCTTGGTTTTAGAGGTTTCAATTATTTTCTCTTAACCTTCAAACTTCCAGACTGATCTTTTTTTATTGAATAAACTTCCTATTTCTTTGGTAATTGAAATATGTCCCTTCTCTGAACTTTGTCCATTTACATTTATTCTAGCAAAGGGTGTCCCAAACAAACAGCATACAGTGGTCTCTTTGCCTGAGAGCATTTCATGGCTTTGCAGTGAAGTGTCTTCTGTCTTATTTTCAATTGTTTTTGGTTGACACCAGAATTGACGGATTTTCTCAGCTGTTACAGCTCAATAGTGCAAGTTGTGAAAAAACACAGACCAACTATTTGAAAACTATTTTAAAAAACTATTTTTAAATTTTGATTCTCTTTACACCAGTTTTAGAGTCAGAATACAATTGACTTAGATTCTCTGCATTCAACATGATGTTAAAATGTGAGGATTTTTCATTTCATAGGTTTCTAGAGGACCAAGTTTAATTACACTTTAGCCAATCACTGAATAAATGACTAGAGCATCTGTGTCACAGTTTCAGCTAGTTAATACTATGATCAAATTATTATTATGTCTTGGGAGGGAAATATGGATTAATACAAAATATTTTTCCTGGATGTCACTCACTTTAAAATGCTGCCTTTAAGCAAGTCTCTCTCTCTATGTAAATCTATATAAATGTATGTACATATATATAGATTTTTTATATAAATTTATTTTTATATTTATTATATAATTTACATAACATAAAAATAAATATGTAAAGTTATATATTTATAATACACATATATCATATATAAATATATTGCATTAATATATAATATATAATACTTTTACTTTTGTTTCATGACATGACAAATGACTGTAATAACTTAATTATAAGTAAAGGGATATATGGGAACAGGGTAGATATCCCCTGGCTTGGCAGCTGCCTCTGAAAAGGGACAAGAAATACTTCAGTTCTTCCCTCTTTTTCGAGTGGGTAGAATGTTCCTCTACTTTCTTAAGGCAAGGGAATGAAAGAGGAGGGAAGGAACAGGAAGGGACTCCTATATTGTCCCTTTATATAAGGAGAGACTGGGTTTCAGAGTAGGGCAATGAATGAGTTATTACGGACCAGCATCAACAAAGAGAGTGGGATATAAAAAATTAAAAGCTTAAAAGCTTGGAGAGGTAAAAGATTCCTGCAGTGAATGAAAGGGAAGATATATCAACTCTTGCAGGAAGAGGAAGAAACAAAAGTAAGAAAAGACAAGAAAAATAATCTTTAAGGTACAATGAAAATGTAAGACTAACTGGCTAAAAACTCACTCTCTCCTGCCAAGACATTGCTGGCTACCATTATGGTTTTCGCCAATTCCCTAGTGCTCCTGTGCCACCTATCCCCCAACTTGGACTTGCCTAAGACCTAAACTCAATCTTTAAGTGCATCAAAAGCTTCGGAGCTTGAATTTTGGGATCTGTCTTGTGTTTTCATTCAAGCTCTGCCACTTTGCTTTTTGTGTTATTTTGGATAATTTATTTAACCTTTCTATGCTTGTTTCTTGATCTTAAAAATGGGGTAATCAAAGCCTCTGGCACCTAGGCACTGTTGCGAGAATTCAAATGAGATACTGTGGTAGGAAAGCGCAGCACAGTTTCTGGCTTATAATACATGCCTAATAAATGCATGCTCATATTATGTTCTTCCTTTCAGAGATACAGTTGAAGGAAAGTTATTCCCCCATACCTTGAGTTATTATTAGTAGAGCTATTGGTCTGAAATTCAAGTTGTTAAACTCACTTTTAACTTCTTGGAAGGACACTGCTTTCCTACACTGAAGACGAAAGGCAATTCAGTTGTGCCCCCATCTCCCACCAGCGGATAGCTCTCTGCCAGTTTCTTCAAGATTTCCTTTTAGTCACCTCCAGCTGAGTCTATCCTGGTACATTCTGTGCTACTTTTAAAACCCTACAAGCCAAGAAAACAAAACACACACAAGTGGGTTCACAAGCTGAGAACCACAAGCAGAAGCTCCAGGAATCCACATGCCTGCAGGCACTGAAGCTGCAAACACCACCTTGTTCTAAAGTTGTGCCCGAGGTCAGAGAACCCCAAGAAACATTTCTGTTTCAGCCATAAAGCATCCAGCACTTGCACACACCATCGGAGACTCAGCTGCATTTGCTTCAATCAGCAGATTGAACATCCGGAGCTCAGAAAACACACAGCTCCTTGCTAAAGGCAAAATATACAAAGTTCTATTGGAAAGGGGACTTTTTCCTGGATCTCTTGCTATTAAGATAGCATTTACTTCTCTCTTGTCTGGAACCACATCCAAGTTGATAAGTCCTATGAATGGATGTAAATATACTTCCCGCAGGAGTTTTGCACATTCTCAAAGCAGAGGGCCAGGTGACACGGGAAGCAGAGAAATGCCATTTTGAACAAGTCCTTCATGTAAGTAGGTCTCCCGAGAATTTTTTCAGGAAGAGATCCTGGGGCAAGCTCATCAGTCTTTTTAATCCAAGGGGTTTCCTATTTTTAAAAAGTATACAGGTAAAGGAACTGGCCCAGAATCATGTGTATGTTTATACAAAGGGTTGGACTGGTCAAGGGGCTGCATTTCCTTACTAGGGCCACTCAGAGTTGGAGAGGAAGACCCTGCTTTAGAAAAGAGTCCCCCTTGTAGGTCTCTGCCAGTGAGACAATAGTAACCCAATTAAACAATTCCCGAGAAAGCCAAGAGCAATGAAGTGAAAACCAATGAGGTGAAAGCCACTTGGATCGTTCCTGGATGAGGCTGCCAAATCAGTCACAGAGAACCTGAAGAGGGGACATTTTAATGAGGAAAAAGTCCTTGCAACAGACCTTGGTCTTCAACTCTCAATTCCACCTGGAATCATCACTAGGCAAGTTGGTCTGAGAGGTTTATGAAATTTGAAGAGTTTAAGACTCCCTCAGCCCAAACCAAGCTTTCATGACTACAGCCGAACACACAAAAACTGCAGAACAAACAACAAAACCCAAAAAAGTTTCCTGCTCATCTCACTTTAAATGTTGTCATCGTTAGCTTTCACCATTTAATTTTTCTGTTGAGCCCATCTGGCAGCACAGTTTGGACTGTACCTCATACTTCTCTACGCACAGACCCTGTCTACATGCAACACTGCTATAGAAGCCCTGCAGGTTCCCCTGAGGTACCACACCTCCCAACTCCCTGCCACAGCCCTTAGCTGGCAGGTCCTCAGAGGCCACCCAGATGCCCTTTGACACCCCAAACCAAGTACTTGAGACATGCATGGGACCTACACATTTGGACTGGCTCATAGCCAGGGGATGGAAACAGCTGTCTGTAGTCTGCTATGATATTGGTGTGGCAGAGGCATGCAAAGAAGATCCCAGAAGCTCTCTCCAGGGCCGATCTCCACCACAGGCACAGCAGAATCAGGGTGAGACAACAGGTACTCAGCAAAGGTGTCTGATTGAGTAGGAGCTCGGAGAACACAGAAAAACTTCCTACAATACTGGAAAACAATGTAACCTGCTCCTGGTGGTGAGAGGAGTGTTACTGCTCTGAGTCCATGAGAACATTCAGATGCTCACAGTGTGTGGAGCAAGCCAGGAAGCGTCATGGTTGCCCGTCAGTAGCTTCTTGGTGTCTGTTGCCACAATGCCCCCATCAGAGGCGAGGCTGATTTCAGGTGAGCAGGTGCTCCTTGGAATGCACAACACAGTCCTTTCAAAATGTAGGGTCGCGCCCTTTCCATTTCCCACGAACTGCCCTATTAAAGCATTCTTGAATTTGGGGAAGAAATCATGCAAAAGGAACTTGTACTTCATTACGGTTTCTTTTCCCCAGGCATCACAGAGGCTAAAGAGAAAGCGACAGTACAAAGCAGGGCAGAGGCTGTTTACCTGAAAACACACAACTTGAAAATAAAGGTTGGCTTCCACTCACAGGCAGGAAATGTGCCCTGATATCTCCTTCACCTTTTCATGCAGCCTCCGCACCCATATCCTGACAGCAGGTGGGGGTGATGGGCATGTGATGTGACAATACCAGCACAAGGGGGCTGAGCTGGAGTAATGCATCAGGATAAACTCTAGTACGAGTGGTCACTAGAGCACTGATACTGCATTTTAAGCAGATAATGGCATGGTAGGCCCACTGAGTGTTCTCTTAGCATTTGTTTTCCATTCCCAAGTGACCTATCATGCGCCACAGCATTTTCTATGACATTAAAAAAGGAGCAGTTGTGAAGGTTTATAATTTGATAATAGGTAGAAGAATGTCTGCGAATAAAAATTTTAGAGATGGCCATTTCAGCTTCCACCATAACTGACCTAATGAAAATTCCATCTCATGAAAATTCCTTTTCATAATTCATGAAAAGCTTCAGAACGTCAAAATGAAGTAATAAAATGTCAGAAATGATTCAGGAGCAATATAAAAACCAACAGTTTTGTTATTGGCTGCTGTTTATGTCACTTGCAATGGCACTTGGTTTCCTTGATTCTTGGTGGCACTAGACATACAATAGATACTACAAGGTAATTGGTGAGAATAATCCACACAGATGGCCACGCGACACTGTTCGAGACCAACTGACATATACATATCTTTCTTTTTATTCTGAGAGATTATGCCTTGGGATCCTTTTCTAAAAGCATAAACCCACCGTGAAAAAGCAAATCCACATTTTGTAAAAAGAAGCTTGTTCCTCTGATATCTAAAACTTAATATTTCTTCATTCTGATAGACCATACATGGGTCCTTTTCTAAAAGAATAAACTAGTCACACACACAAATAATGTAGGAATATGGCTCCTTTGTTTTAGAATCTATAATATGAATTCAGTTTTTTATTTTTTATTTATTTGTTTATTTATTTATTTGAATTCACTTTTTTAAATGACGAGTTCATACTTTAACACACTGTACATCATATCCCAAATCAGCCAATAAAGGTTTAATATGTGAACCTAGAATGAGTTTCCTGGTTAAGTACCAATGCCTGCTGGGACATTATCACTAAATAACCTCACCAGAATATGGACAGAAATTAGCTCTGACGTCCAGCCTCGGTGTGCTGCGTGCCTTCTGTGAGTACGCTATTCTATGGAGAAGGTGCTGGAATTGGGGCCAGAGTCAGAAAGATCCTCAACTGTCCTCTCTGGGATTTTGTACTACCTCCAAACCTGGGGTTGGTCTTTAATTTCTCTTTAAGAAACCAGAGCCAAGGAGCAGCTGGTACTGTTTACTCGCTTGCTGCACCTGTAGTTCTGCTTTGCAAGGCGCAGAAATGGATTTTCTCCATGAAACATGAATTTCTAGAGCTGGAGTTTACCCCATCATTCACAGGGACACAACACATCAAAAGCAGGAAATGAGAAAATGGCATCATTAGCGGACTGTTGAGGCTCTTCTCCTTTGTTTGCCTTTAAAATTAATCTCTTCCTGTTCACGACTCAGTGATGAAAACATCTTCCTTTGAAGATGAATTAACTGAAAAGTGCATTGAGGAATTTAAGATTTATAACATAACCACTTTGAACCCTCTGTTCTTGGTGAACCCGGAGAATAGCTTCAGGCAGAAATTATACATTCCTGGTTCCTCGATTTATGTCAAAATGATTTCCGAGCCTGCCATTCCTAACTCCTACATGCAACTGGATGCAATTTGACCATTAGCACTGGGTAAAAAAAAAAACAAAAAACAATGTTCTTGAATTTTTCATTCCTTAGGTGTGTCCTGGTCATTTTAGGAGCTAAAGCTTGAGCGTTGCCTGAAGTCAGTCCTTGTTTCAAGAATGCTCTGTTGAGCAGAGCCCTCAATCCTGACGACTGTGGAAGCAGGGACTTTCCCTGCCATCAAGAAGCTTATAGTTCATCTAGAAAGATAAAGTCAGTGCATATGGTACTTAAAGTGCCTAATTGTGTAATCATAATTTTATGGGCGGCCTTCCATGGCAACTTCTTAAGGTTTCTTCTTGCTAGTTTGACATTACTGTTGTCCAATGTAATAATCTCTAGAACTGCTCTACTTTGTAATGCGAGCCACTAGTCGTGTCCAGCTATTGAGCACTTGATCTATGGCTAGTGCCATAAGCTAAAGAGATAACATTTTGGAAATGTTGAATTAAATACATATTATTACTACATTAATTTAACCTGTTTATCTAGAATATACAGGTATTGTTCCCATTATATTCCTATCAGCACTGCCCTGCACTTTGACTCCCCGTATTCATAACCAGATAAAATTAGGACATACATAATTTATTTTTTGTTCCTTTTATAATTCATTCATTCATTCATTCACGATAGGTGCTTTCATTTCCCCATTTTATGAATGAGGAAACTGAAGCAGACAGAGAGGTGTGTGAGGTGTGGTGCGGGGTTTAAACTCAGGCAGTCTGACTCATCTAGCATGTTTTACTCTAGTAATCCAGGGGAGAAACTATGAGGGTCAGAACCAAATGCGAGGTGGTGGATTGGAAAAGAAAGAATGAACTGAGGTGATATCACAAAGGCCATATGAACACACCACAGTGACCAATTTGCTGTATGGCTTAAGGGAATAGAGACAGAGTTGACTCCCAGATTCCTGGCTAGGAAGATGGTATCACCAAACAAAATAGGAGACATGTAGGAGAATTACATATAAGTGAAAATGATGAATTCAACAGTCAAATTGTGAGAAATCCAAGTGGAAATGTCTAGTAGGCAGAGATAGATAGATAAACAGATAGATAGATATGGGCCCCAAGGGAGATATTTAGGTTGGATATATCAATTCTTATTCATTTGCCCCCTCATTCTCTCCACACTATCCCCCAATAGCCTTTGCCTTTTGAATTACAAGGGAGCTTCATAGTTGAATGAAACATCGTTCCTGACTTAAACATTCATTCAAGATTTTACACAATTGGGTCCCAACCTTTTTGGTAAGCTCTCTCCTTCTCTGTGTAACACACACTTTGCTCCAGCCAAACTAGATTATGTGTATAGCCTTGACACTAGTTGCACTCTCTACACACTTGAAGAAGGAGATTTAAAGGGAACTGAGTCATCAACAACACAAAATGTGGAATCTAATGCTTTCCCTAAGACTTATTTTTTTAAAGATTTTATTTAAAAATAAAATACGGACATGGAGAGAGGCAGAGACATAGGTAGAGGTAGAGACATAGGCAGAGACATAGAAACAAGCTCCCCATGGGGATCCCGATGTGGAACTCGATCCCAGGACCCCAAGATCACACCCTGAGCCAAAGGCAGATGCTCAACCTCTAAGGTACCCAGGCATCCCTTTCCCTAAGATTTATAGGAATTTGTGGGGTAGTGGGAATAAAGAAGGAGGTTACATTATCAGAATCACTTCAAGTATTAAAAAGTTTCAATTGCCATAGACACAGACAGCTCTGCTGGCCATTAACAGATGGTAATAGCAGTTGCTAGCGTGGAATCACTTTGGATTTATGCACAATTAGAGTTTTTTGTGACCTGAGTGGTTTGTCACTAGGGGAGGGTCTGTGATTAGTTTATAGCTCTACTTAACCTTCCTGCTAATGTGTTCTCTCTTTTTTGTGTGTGTGTTCTTTTTTATATGAGTTAATCAGTCATGGAAGTCAGCCCTCTTCCTTAATTTCAAGGAAAAAAACAAACAACCCCATCCAAACAAAACAAAACAAAACAAAACACAAAACAAAACCAAAACCAAAAAAAAAAAAAAAATTTAAAAAAACCTAGTAGCAAAGCAAAACCAACCAACCAAACAAAAAAACTTAATAGCAAAGCAAAACCAAACCAAAACAAAAATACCACAATGGAAAAAAAAAACACCCACCCACATAAGACATTTGTTACAAGAAATGAAATACAGAAGTCCCAAGAGATGGGAAGACTGACAACCAAAAGAATGAAATAATTAACACTGCATATTAGACTGGCCCATCACAGAAAGCCCCTCCCCTTAGCTTTAGTCTTTTGCAACCTTTCCCTTTCTCTCCTCTCCCCTCATCTTCTCAGCAGAAAAACTCTGACCTCCCATTTCCTTAAGCAAATCCCTCCATCCTCCACCCCACTGCAATTTTAGGGGCCCCTCTGCGTACCTCTGCTCAAGATCCTCAGCTAAAGGAAAGGGATCCTCCCCTTCCTTGGAAGACAAATGTACCTGCGATCCTTGGTTACACAAACTCTTCTTCCCAAGTCTTTGCTTCTCCTCTGGTTCTTCTTAAGTTCCTAACCAATTCAAGCCCCAATTCAATTCAAGGAAGCAGATCGCCAGTTCCCCTTCCCCATAAAAACGGCTTCTTCCCCACGGCCCCCAGCTCTCATACTGCTACAAGCACCTTTACTTCTCTAGGTGGACAGTTTCCTGAACTTGCTTCATATACTTCCTATTTGACTGCATTTCATTCGAGGATAGGTTCTATGTGGCTCACACTAATCATCTTGGTACAGACTGGTTAGATTGACCTCTAAATCTGTACACATGGAAATAATGAATTAAAAAAAGACCAAACCCTGATATACTCTTCTCTTATTTCATTTTGGGTAACCTACAAGGTGATCCTTAGAATGACCTGTTTGGAAATGAAAATGGTGAATCAATAACTCTCCTGTAATTATATATTTGAAATCCCATCTACACCCTGTTATGCTTCGTAAGTGGATTTCAGATTTGCATGGGAAACAGATTGTGCTTTGCCGCTGCATTTACCCAGTGGATTTGCTAATAATTTAGGAAGTTTAGCAAATATGATGCAGTGTAACTTGTAATATTTATTTGCTCTCTCAGCTGTGATTTTAATCCCCTAAATAACAAGCTCAGACAACAAATTATTGATATGCTTTGTGTTGTTTATCAATATTTACTTAGATTTATTTTAGAAAAAAAATCCAGATGGGGGCTATTTAACATAATTGAGCATTAAACTGTTTGATTTGGTACTCACTGTTTTTGAATATACACAATAAACACACAGAAGTTATTGATGCAAACCTATTTGTTCTTGTCTACAATAGATTAAAAAGGGCAGGGGTTTTTTTTCATTCAGGAAAAAGCGAGTTAGTTGAAATACAATTTGTTTTGCTTCCTTTACTTGAAAGCACATTTTAAACCAGGCAAATGGATACCATATGGCCTAACTGTCACTTAACTTGACATTTAAGGACAATACACGGTTTGTATCCTATTTGCAGTTACTGCGCAGTGCTTGTGTGGTCCTGTATCTCCCTTCTTCATGATAAATTCTTCCTTTCTTCAGCTTCAGAAAAGTATGAAGCAGAGTTACGTTAATGAAAATATATTTTATACATTAGCCGCTTGAGCTCTGTAAAATGTGTTTGGGAAGAACATTTTTGAGAATATTTCAGAAATCTCTGTGGGCTTATTATGACAGATGAATGAAGATCAGAAAGTAGTGGTATGATTTACATTTGACAATAAAAGGTTGGAAGTTGTCCTGGAGGTGTGGGGCTCTATCCTGAGCCTGGAACAGTAGTAGTAAGCAGTACTTGAAACCCAAGAACCTGCTTCCACATTGCCACACCTGGTCTTTCTTCTCACCTTTAAGAACACAGTCTGATTTTTTTTGTTGTTGTTCATTCTTATATCCCTAGTCTCTGGAATAGTGCTGGAATATAAGAAGCCCCCCATATATATTTGCTGAATGCATGAAATCTAGCAGACTCATTCCACTATTATTCTTTGATCATTCTTCTGTTAGAACTAATCCTGTATTTTTAAAGCCATTTCAGTCCTTATTCCTCTTTTCTAGGTGAAAATCACCTGATACCTTCTGATCTTGATTCATCTGTCATAATAACCATATAGGAATTTCTAAAATACCCAGTATTTTAGATATTACATAGATATTTCTATCTATGTCTTTAAGTAATCTGTATACCGTGGCTATGCTGTCAGAAATTTATTTGAGTGAATTTGAATCACCTTTGGAATAGAGATATCAAGGATATCTCCAAGTTAGAGTCCTGCCCTTCAGTTTGACCAGGTGGGGAGCGTGACATGCTGTTCCTCTCTTCCTTTCTTTAGGAGGTGATGCACGTAGAAGGAGTAGTGGTGGGAAGAAAAGATTCTTCAGGGAGATTTTCTTTTTATTTTGAAATAAAATGGAATGCTATTTACTTGAGGTCTACTTTGAATGGAGCCTCTTGAGTGTTTTTGACTAAGGCCATTTAAGTGGGATTTAAAAAACGCGGCTTACTTACTATCCCAGTTCTTGTTTTCCTAGGGAACTTCAAATTACACCTTTCTGTTCCAGGGTTGAGCTGCAGTCAGAACGCTCAATTAAAATCATCAGTAACTGGAAGAATGTGCGAATGTTAGTTTAGGAACTTAGTAATTATAAGAATTCATTTAGTTGGCTCTCTACACAGAGCCTTAAATCACAAGTGAAAACTAAAGGAAAAAGAAAGAGTTCCAATTCTGGATGCCTCTTTGGTCCATCAGGATAGAACCCCCTCACATTCACCGAAGGGCCATCGGACAATTTTGAGAATTCCTGCTCTAAAGAAGAAAGATATCCAAACTCGTATCCAGCAATCTTTTCCTGGTGCTCTGGCTCAGCAGATAAAGAGGAAGTAACACTTCTTACTTAAGTGTATTTCTCCTTAAGGATAAATGTTTTATTGGCTTAATGATTCAGATTCATAAAATAAATCTATTAGCAATATTGTATTAGGGACTACTGATATTCCAAATGAAACCTGCCTAATAAGAAATTGAGAATTTTTCCATAAATATTCCTTAAGCAGCTTACTTTATATAAAGTGTCTATCTCTTAGAATTTTAACTTTTATCTTTCTACTATTCTATTCTCCTGGCTCTCCCTCAGTTCACACACACACACACACACATCAGTGTGTATATGAATATAAAGCATATTACATAGTGTATGTATATTTGTATATAGACATATACTTTAATAAATTATTGATACCACAGTCATTCTCTCCTTCACCTTCCCTCCTGCTTTCATTGCCATCCTGGATGCACATTCTTTCCTATCCAGCCTAGCTTTCAAAGCCCATCACTTAAACTCCTCTTTCATAAATATGCTTTTACCCCATGCTCCTTCCACCTCACTCAGGTGGCAAAATTCACAACCACAGATCAACCTAAATGTCTAGTCTTTAGATCTACCCCTGGTGACCTATCCCTAACACCAGTGAAAAATCACAGTTGCACAGACCAAGAGCACTATAAACCTTTGGTATCTAACATTAACTTGGTTCTCAAAACTGCCCTGAAAACTCTGCCATGGATTGGGTTTCTTTGAAGCACCCATGACAGGAATTCTTGCACAAGGATTTATTGAGAGAGTGCTCACAGGAAAATGGGAGTAAGAAAAGCAGGATGGGGCAGGAGGGGAAAAAAGCAAAGTTTTAATTCTAAGTGGAAAGTGGCTTTTGCAGGTCCTATGGAAGCTCTGGGGCAGGCCAGTCAGTCATAGATGTGGGCTGCTGTGCCCCAATCAGGGGGTGTGGGTGGGCCTAGCGGAGCCAAGGCTTACTCTTCTAGGTGAAGCCATTTTCAGTGCCCAGAGGGGGAGGGTGGAAGCCACTGGCCGCCAGTATGCAGAAGCACCAGCCCAGAAAGGACCTGGATGAGCCCTGCATCTCTTCATTTTCTTTAGTAAGCTTTCTTGATTATTCTTCATACAAGTACTCCAAGCCTCTTTTTCTCCTACCTCTGACCTCATCATTTCCCTCATCATTCTCAGCCCAGAACCTTGCCTCTGTTTTCTCAGAAAATACAGAAACCCAATTTGGAGTCCTACTGTGGCTTCAAGACCAGAATGTCCTGACTTCGCTTATGTCTCTAGCTTCTACCTTATTCACATTCATTCACTGTTTAAGCCCTGGTGAACCTCTTAAGTACCTTGAAATCACACATCAGACCACCTGCCCTCCTCTACTCAGAATTTTGATTTTTAAATTATCAAGAATTATGTTTATATGCTGTTTATTCACTATAATTCACATATGCTGTTTATTCACTATAATTCACATAAAGGAAACATTTATCATTGATGACAATCATGGGTTTTCCACTCTGAGTTCTTCCTTTGGTTTGGATTCATCTTTTGCTTGGTTGAATTGTGAAATCCAGTAAGATTTTTAAAGAAGGAACATACCTCCTTGCTAGAAAATGTCTATTGGTTGGCTGAGATTTTTCACACATACTTGCACTAGACCGACTGTGAAATTCTTGGATTGAACTCACTTTACCTCAAAATTTAGTAGACATTATCTAATCTAAGTTCTGATACTGGGTGTTGCTATCAAAAAGTATAAGGTCCACCTTGCATCTATTCTTCATACATAATTTGGTGTTTTAAAAAAACTTAGATGTATATATGATTGCATATTTTTGAAAATTACAGTAATTTACCAGGATTTATCTTGACATTAATTATTTTACATCAGTTTTTCTAAAGATCCCATATTTTCTGAGATCCAGATCCACTTATAAACTCAAACTTGATAATTTCGGAAAAGTTTTCTACTATTTTATTCATTAATGCATTTTCCTCTTTAGAAATAGGTTATGTAAATGTGAGGTTTATCTGTCTCTCTCATATGTATCATCTGTATAGTCTTTCTAAATATTTCTTCTCTGTTTATTGATTTTTAAAAATCATGTTTATAATCTTTTTTTCTTTTTTCTTGGTCTTTTGATTTTTCTTTGAACTCTAATATGTATTTTTAAATATTTTTTTAGTCATGTTTTTGTCCCAACTGAAAGCAAAGTTCAGAATGCAAATAATCTCTACCCATTTTTAAAGGACAGTATAAGAATCAGAACTGAAGTAAAGATAAGCAAAAATAGAGAGATGCATTTAAAACTAAATATTCCAGCTATCATATGTAATAAGTATGAAATAAAAGTTTGAGTTAGTAGTAGGTTTTTTTTTTTTTTAAGAAAGGAACACTGCTACATATAGCACCTCATTTGGATGTGTCTGAAGTCTTAGAAGCTTGACTACTTTACCTTCTCCTACAAATGGACCTTGAGAGCTTGTTTGGTGGTTCTAGCAGGGGAGCCCACTTGTATATACTTGGCCCAAAGGATGGTTCTCTTCTATCCAGGAGATAGAACTTTGGAGAGATGCATATGGAGCAGTGAGGGAGGAACAGGACACCTGCCTAGCCAGCCACATCAGCCTAATCAACCCTGGTGATTAATAGGGTAACAGATGTTGCAGACAGATCGCCCTCACATCCAGTAGTGGGTTGAAAAATATCATGCGTAGGTGGTTCAGTGGTTGAGTGTCTGTCTTTGGCTCAGGTCGTGATCCCAGGTCCTGGGATGGAGTACTGTATCAGGTTCCCTGCAGGGAGCCTGCTTCTCCCTCTGCCTATGTCTCTGTCTCTCTCTCTGTGTCTCTCATGAATAAATAAATAAAATCTTTAATAAAAAAGAAGAATTTTATTTTCCTATAAGAAATCAAAAAATAAAAAATCATGTTTTTCTCAATTTTCAAAACTGAAAATTTCTATATTTCAGATAATGATACTTTTTTCTTTGTGTGTGTGTGTGTGTGTGTGTGTGTATGGTGATTTTTTTTTTTAAAGTTTATTTACGTATAATCTCTATACCCAACATGGGGCTTGAACTCATGATCTCAAGATCAAGAGTCACATGCTCTACCAATTGAGCCAGCCAGGCACCCTGATTTATGGTGATTTTTAAGGGACTTTTGGGGAGAAGAGTGGAGTAAAAATATTTTTACTCAAGCATACTTAAGCAGATGCCTTCGACACTGAATTTTTTAAATGTTTAAAATTTTCTATGAGGGAATTGACTAATTTCATTTGGGATAAATATGATATGGGATTCTCAAAAGGAATCAACAAATCCTAGATGAACATATAAAAATGAGAATCTGAACTGAACAGAGGAGTCTGAGCTGACTAAGAGTTTCACTAGTTCCTCAAGAAAAGGAACAGGACCCACACACCAGCAATTTATTGATGTAAATAATTATGAGTTATCTCAAAGCAAAATAGATACCTCATCAGTTCATCTTTTTGTTGTTTTCATAAAGTACCAAGGAAAGAAGTCTTCCAGATTTTGTTACCAATTAAGACCTGTGCCAGATGGGTCCTGCAGTAAAGTTCTGATGCTTAAAGTGGGCAACCAAAGCAGCACTCTTTATGAAATGTCACTTTAGCAAGGCTCATTATATACTCACACATGAACTAGAAATGCTCAGTTTTTAGTTTTCCCAGAGTTCACACTTGAAATATAGCTTCAGCAATTTCATCTTATTTTAGGTGTCCCAATTATGCTCATAAGTATGAAACAACCAGGCTGCGACTATATACTTATCAGCAGAAGAGTTACAAAAACTATCTAAGTTGTGACTATTCTACCTAACTTCAGGTCAAACCAATCAACTGTGACCCTTTTACAGGAAGCATGGTTGGCAGGCTCTCAGAAGAATTTTGTCATTTTGATTTTCCTGTGTGGATGACAGTTCATCAGTTACAACAGATTTGTCATCAAAAGGATTCTGGAAAGAGAGAGCCATTATCTACATACTCAAACATAGGACGGTATTTGGGTATTTGGTGTTAATAACACTGATACATGTTAGAGAAGGAATGCAGCTAAAAAAATCTGATTTACTAATAGGCATCTGGAAAATGAGCCATTCTGAGAAAGAATGTACCAACTCTTGGGGCGCCTGGGTGGCTCAATCAGTTGAGCATCTGACTCTTGATTTTGGCTCAGGTCATGATCTCAGGGTTGTGAGATTGAGCCCTACCTCAGGGCTCTGCAGTAGGGGAGGAACCTTAGATTCTGTCTCTCTCTCTCTGCCTCTACTGTCACTCTCTAAAAAAAAAAAAAAAAAAAAGGATGTAACAAGTCTAAACTTAATAAAACAGTCTAAATTCCATGGCTAACACTCTTATCATGCAGGCCCACATTCAAATAGGTCATGAGAGAGTCTGATGTAGCTTTCCAAAACAACGTGACATTTCAAAAACTTCTCTGTCTTAGCATAAATCTGGTCCTTGAAATGAGATACTATGCTATGTTAGCCCCCATGTTGCATATTTTAAACAATAATGTAACTGTGTGTGTATGTGTATGTATATAATTTTGTATATGTTTATCTGTGCATAATAAAACACAAATGTGCACACTTCCCTTTGCTTATTAACAAATTGCTAACCACATAAATGCTAAGATTAAACATGTGAGAAGTTAGGACAAGATAACTAAAGACAACCTTTATCAAAGAGTCAGCGCTTTAAGAAATAGCACACAGTTTCTTGTAGAATAAAATCTTTTACCATGTCATTTAACAGTGTGAGTGGTTCAGTAGGCAAATATATAGAGGACCCTTGAACAACACGAGTTTGAACTATACATGGATCTTTTCTGATAAATATAGGATGATACTATAAATATATTTTCTCTCCCTTATGATTTTCTTGATAACATTTTCTTTTCTCTAGCTTACTTTATTGTGAGAATACAGCATATAATAATTTACAACAAATATGCTAATTGACTATTTATGTTATTGGCGAGGCTTCTGGTCACAGCATACTCTTAGTAGTTAAGTTTCTGGGGAGTTAAAGTTGGACATGGAGTTTTGACTGTGTGGGGCAGGGCGTGGGTCAGCATCTGTAATCCTGGTGTTGTTCAAGGGTCAGCTGTTATAGGTTAAACTGATACAATTTTAAAACTGTCCTTTGACTCTGTGAGAATGGAAGATATCAGACACAAATTCTCTTTTAACCCTTTTCACAATTCTGTGATTTCATTCTCTACTCTGGCACTTCTTCCCACTACCTTTGCATTATCATTGGCAAGCTGCTTCCATGGCTAATGGTGATGCTGACAAGAAACTATGGAGACATATGCAGGGAGTTAGGAAAGAGACTGCATGTTTAAACTTGAAAGAACAGTTCCCAAACTGTGATCATTAATACACCACTGCCAGGATTTTTGGCTCTGTGTGCCATCAGTGCTTTTACTTACTTAAGATTTTCCTTGAATTGATGTACAATGAAACTTATAAAACATAAACTAGAAACTTGGTGGCACTGCATATAAAGAAAAACAGCACACCCCGATGTAAATAGAAAACAACAATAAATATAAATAGAATGGAGATAAATCAATTTCATTCAATTTTGAATAGATCCCACTGTCTTCAGAAAGTTCTGAGTGGCACCTCACTGTATTAGTTACTTTTTGCTTGTACCTTGGGAAAGTTCCAAGTGTTAAATATTGATTTAATAAGTATCTATTGTTTGTGACCTTCGTGCTCTTCATATCCAAATATACATCCTTCAGAAATCTTTCAGGGAGCTTTTTCACCTAAGTAATTTATATTCCTAACAGTACATTTAAATGAAGGGATCCATTTGCTAAAAACAGCCATTTGTATGTATTTAAAAGGTGATACAGGCATATTATCGCCAAGCTAAAATTTTCAAACTTGAAATCTGGCATAACCAGATAATCAGAAGAGAATTTTTTTTTAAAGATTTTTATTTATTTATTCATGAGACACACACACACACACACACACACAGAGGCAGAGACACAGGCAGAGGGAGAAGCAGGCTCCATGCAGGGAGCCCAACGTGGGACTCAATCCCAGGGCTCCAGGATCACGCCCTTCACTGAAGGTGGCGCTAAACAGCTGAGCCACCAGGGCTGCCCCAATCAGAAGAGAATTAAAAATAACTTTTTCACTTGTGATTTTATTTAATCTAAAACCACATTTGCTTCACACTTAAAATCTATCTTTCATACTAATACTGAATCAGAGGATTATGTTTATAGTAGTTGCCACAAAATGAATTTTCATACCTTTCTTGAATAATTGTGAACATATCTAATTCATTCGGAAATGTATTCTTTATAGAAGTTAGCAGAGATTTTTCTTTTGTAAGAATGTGACATTATTCCCTAATTTCAACTTTTTCATGACTTTCTTCATAATATCTTCACACTATCTTATCATTTGCTTCTCCAGTGTCACCAGATTGTACTAGTATGAGGACTGCATTTTCATGAATAATACAAAATACTGATGCATAATATTCGTATGATTTAAACAATACTAAAGTCATTTTGGTAATTCAATTTTGGGAATTCATTAAAATGCAAAACATTTTAGGAAATATTATTTTATTTATAACCTTTACGTACCCTCAGGGCAGAATAAGGGGGAAAGGAATGTCTAGTTAGAAATTTCAAAGATGGAAAGTTAATCATATCTTGAAGTTGCCCCATTTAGAGATAATTTAACCAACTCAAATAAATGTTCTCTAATTTTCCTTTCATTAATGAGATGACTAAGTTGGATACAGCATGCAAAAAGCACATGCTTTATTGTGATGAAAGTGTTTTTCAGACAGGATGCTGAGGCCTCTATGACTCTAAAAAGAAAAGTTCTTAGAGAGATTGTATCTGTGTGATTAAAACAGGTCTTTATTAACTTAAAGGTGACAGGAACATTTCTCATTTTCTCCACTTCCTTTTTTTTTCTTGCACTTTTGATCACTTTTGCTGGCACAGATGGCAAGTAGAGTTGAAAGGGGAGTAATTTCCATGAGGTGGCAAAGTGATTAGTGATGCAGCTGGGACTAGAACTAAGGTCATCTACTGTGTTTTCTGCCCTGAGTGGCCATTCATCCATCCATCCACTCATTCATTCATTCATTCATTTATCCATTCACCACCTGGTCTGGCATAGGCAACAGTGAGATGAGTAGGGGCCAGGAGCTTCATGCTCTGATTGTTGTACTTTGATTAATAGTAATAGGATTTTCACATAGTGATAGAGTATGACAAGTAAGCAAAAGACAGAGAGTAATTATTTCGGTGGTGAGTAGTAGTAGCAAAGTGTTGACACCAACGTCATTTATACAAGAATCTACATGCACTGGTCATAGTCTTCAGAAATCTTCTGAGGAGTTTACTGGCCTAAAGAACATACATTTCTAATATTGCATCAGAATGAAGGGTTCCTCTTAATGTTTAGAATGCAAAGGAAAAATAAAAAGAGAATCGTTTTAGAGCTGACTCAAACACTTATCAAGTGTATTAAAGGAATGCAGTGTCAATTTCCAAAGGAGTTAGCAGTTTCCAATCGTGGACCTTGGACATGGAACTTCTTAATCCCAAAGAGTCATGTGAGGATGACAGAGGTAATATGTGGAGTGTTAGGATAGCAGCTCCTATCCTGACTCTATGGATTCTAATCTTCAGTAAAATGGGGATGAAAATCGTATCTGGCCTTATAGGCTTGTTGTGAGGATTACATGAATTTCTGTGGAAAAAGCTCAGAACAATCTGGCATAGAATATGTGCTGTGTGAGTGGAGTACTTTTGGTGATGATGATGGTAAAGTTTCTTTCCTGAATCAGGGCTTCTGATACACGAATGCACATTGTGAATCATCAAGAGGGGGATGTGTTGCAGAATTTCCCCACATTATTTGGCCTTTTGCTGGAGAGTACTGTTATTAGACCAATGAGTATATCCTTAGGATATGTGGTTGGAAAATATAGGGAGTTTAAAAATATTTTGGGAGTGCCTGCCTGGCTTAGTTGGTAGAACATGCAACTCTTGATCTCGGGATCATGAGTTTGAGCACCGTTTTGAACACAGAGATTACTTCAAAAAATTTTAAAAATATATTTTGCATAATTAATGCAGAGTTACATCTATCACAGGATCTTAAGAGTTTTGCTTCATTTCTAAGGTTCTAGATCTGGTCTAATCTTTAGGGTTACTGATGTAACAATATCTGTGTAACCTGTTGATGTTGTTGAGGGTGATAATGAAAACCAATATTGTTTAGTATCAGTCTGTGCCAAGCACTGTGCTGATTGCAGAATAATGCACAGGGTCTTGTTTACTCCTTAACAGCAGCTCTATGAGAAGCAACTGAGACTTAGAAGGATAATTGCTCAACACAACACAAGCCCGTTGCTCACAAACTAAGTTGAAGAATCATAATGTAAATCCAGTTCTATGATTCCAATGCACACATCTGAAACCAGGAAGTGGCACTGTCTCTCTGATTTTGAGGATAATAGCCCTGACTTGTATAGTAAGAGTCACACACATCTTTAGAGTTTTGAACACTGTAGAACACAGTATGAATATAGATATCATTAGTAGTATTAAAATTATGCTTATGAATTTTTTTGTTTATCTCTGGGATTAAAGCAGTACAGTACGTGCGTGCTAATTTTGAATATTCCTCAAAATAAGTAGAAAATATGAAACCCACGGGATGAGCACTGGGTGTTTTTCTGTATGTTGGTAAATTGAACACCAATAAAAATTAATTTAAAAAAAAAAAAAAGAAAAAAAAAAAAAAAAAAGAAAATATGAAACCCACAGTGTCAAACTACAAAAATGCATTTTTTTGGGGGGGGTAAACTACCAAATCAATAGTGTCTGATTAATTTTGATAAGGGAGATCTAATCTTTCATTGAAGACTTAAGCTGTATGCAGAACAAGGAAAGCAACCATCTCTTTAAGAAACATGGAGAAAAATTTAGTTAAACATATCATGTGTCAGAGTACTAGGTACCAGAAAAACAGTATAAAGTGCCTAGTAATTTGAAAGTGATTTATTAATCAATACTAAAATTACTAAAGATTTACCCTCAAATAATATAAAACCAATGTGAACATTCAAACAAAAAGTTTGTTGCTGTTTATTAGCATATTTTTAAATTTTTGAAAATAAGCTCATTTCAATCCACTGCATATCAATATCTGACTGGGTTTCTTTCAAAAAATCATTTGTTTTAAATATGAAAACTAAATAAATAATTTTGAAAATTATTATTTGTTCTTGTAAAATAAAAATGTAAAAAAAATTATTGTCTTGTAAAATAAAAATAAATAAAAGCCAGCTTATAACCTCTTTCCTCTGTTCTTGATATTCTCTAAGGTGTTACTTTAGGTTTGAATGGGTAATCTTACAATGTCACAGTTCTCCTGACCTGCCACATCTAGGCCTAAATTTGCGAGATCTTCTTTGCATAATGAACACATGTAAACCTGTTCTTACAAGCCCAGCAGATAAGCTCTCAGGTACTGGGGTGCCAGGAGCAATGCAAATACACAGATGGAGAAGCTGAAAGACTGCGCTAATGCCTTACAATATTACTAATGATCGATTCTTTTTAATGGAGGACTCTTTCTTCAGCAATAAAAGGAGAAAAAGCTTTTGAAGCCAATCTGTACAAAGAAATCACTGTTTGCCTGGGCTCTTGGCTTCAGATATATACCTGAAGCCAAGAACCACAAAAGCTCTGTATCTGTTCATTTCTTTCTTGCAATAATGCCCTTGGCTTGTTACTCTTCCTCCTGTTCTTTTCAGACACTGTCTTGGTCCTCTTCTCTTTTGCTCTGTATGTGTCCCTGGTGAGCTAGTCAACTGACCCAAATACTACTTCTCTTCAAGCGTCACTCACATGCTTCCCAGCCAAGATCTCTCTCCTGACCTCTGGATCTGCATTGGGTAACCAATGCAGCGATTAACACTTATCATGTGTCAGGCAATATGCTAAGCCCCTTATAGACACTGTCCTACATTATCTGCCAAAAAAAAAAAAATCTTTGGGGACTAGTAAAATTATCCCCATTTTGTATTTGAGAATAGGGAGGCTTTTTCTTTTTAAATCTGGAAATTCACAAAAATGCAATCCTTTTTTGCTTCTTCTACTCTTCTCTTTCACCAATTTTTGACTGGCAACATACTGCATCCTGGATGAACATGTCCAAGCTGTTAATGTACCATGTACCCCCAAGTGACCTGTTCACCACACCCCATATGTGCCCTGACCAATGGGGCATTAATGTGACTATTATTTCACATCAGCAGGCAACTGGCACAATTAACATATCTCAAGGTATTTGTTTTCATTTGTTCTTAGCATGTGAATAAAGCTCTCTCTACATATTCACTTTAGGATCCACAGAATCTGCATACATATATATATATATGTACATATACATATATATATTCTATTTGAATCATTTCTTAAGCAAGTCACCTCTTTTCTCCACAAGTGAAACTAATTTAAAAAACCTGACCTCAGTGCTACTATACACCTATTACAATGGTCAAAATCAGAATAATGACAACATCTACTGCTGGTAAGGATGTGGAGTAGCAGCAACTCATTCATGGCTGGTAGAGCTGCAAAATTGTACAGACACTTCGGAAAACAGTGACATACAAAGCTAAACATAGTGCTATTATTCAATCCAGCAATCATTCTCCTAAGTATTTATCCAAATGAGTTGAAAACTTATGTCTACACAAAAACCTGCGCACGAGTGTTTATAGCAGCTGCATTTGTAATTGCCAAAAACTAGAATTGAACATTATTCAAAAATAAAAAGAAATCAATTATCAAGCCACAAAAAGACATAAAGGAACTGTAAATGCATACCAATAAATGAAAGAAGCCAGCCTGGAAAGGTTACATAGTGTATGACTCCCAGCTATAATGACATTCTAGAAAAGGCAAAACTATAGAGACAGTGAAGAGATCAGTGGTTGCTAGGGAGAAGGGAGCAAGGGGGTTTTTAGAGCAGTGAAATAAATCTGTATGATACTGTAATGGTGGATACATGACATTATGCATTTATCAAAACCCACAGAACTATACAACATAAAGAGTCAGCCCTAATGTAAACCAGGGATTTTGTTAATAATAATGTAACAATATCAGTTCATCAATTCTAACAAATGTACCACACTATGCAAGATGTTAATAAAGCAAAAATTGGGTGGATTGGCGGGGGCAGTGAGGTGGGTACATAGAACTCTCTGCACATTCTGATAATTTTTCCACAAACTTGAAACTCTTCCCCAAATCAAAGTCTATTAATTAAACAGATAATTTTTTTAAAAACTCTTCAGAGCTTTTTTATATCGATCTGTATAAATACTGATTTCTTACTAGTTTCACGCTGAATAGCTAGGAAATATTGATTCTTTCATTTTATCCCATTAGTTATGATTCCCTGCTCTGTGTACCTTACTTCTAACACTGATGCAACATGACAATGGGAATAGCAAAAGAACATTTCACTCCAGACTATGAAGTTTCTTTAGATCAATTTTTTCAACTAGTTTTAAATCTGCCTATAATTTAATCCCTGTTTCTCTATCTCACACAAAGGTATCCTACATGATTATGTCACTGCCTTAATGAAAATCAAAACGTATTATGCTGAGCACAGTGTCTAGCATATAGCTGTTAACTTAATAAAAGTCATATTATTAATATTCTCTTACCATAATCTAGTGGTCCCACCAAAAAATAAGTGTTAGTTTGGTATTCCTTATTTTTAGTGACGTCATTCTGACTCTTAAGTATCCCCATATTCTTTGCTAAGTGTTTAAAAATAATCTATTTAAAATTTTTTTCTTGTTTTTTTTTTTATCCCTTTAAAATTTGATAATAAGTCTGACTTGCCATCTATAAAACCTGCCCATTTTGTTCTCTTAGGAAATAGCAATATACTCATGTTTTCCTCTATTTTAATTACTTCTAGCATATGGGTCTGGAAGTTTGAACTCCTTTAAAGAGACCCACTAGATATATTAGTAAAGTTATCAGGCCATCTTTGCAAGCCTGAGACTGACAGGCTCTCTTGGACAACTTGAGTTTTAATTCCCTCTACATGATATACTTTTTCCTATATTTCCCCTTGGAAGACAATTCTTAAAGTGAAAGATGCATTAATCCAAGGATCACGGATTTTTGCTTTCCATTTAACCCCTTACCAGAGTGGTGCTGAGTCTCCTCCTATACATAATATAAAGAGATACTTTGTTATTGTTTCTGATGATATGACATTTGTTGTCAGCTCAGCTTATGCCCAACTTGGAGCTTTTTACAAGTTTGTGCTGCTTTATTAATCCTGGGACATATTGCACTTTCCATCTTTCAAAGATTTTTTTTTTCAGTTTTATTGGGGTATAATTGACAATTAAAAAGTATATATATTTAAGGTTTATGATTTGATGATTTTGTATATACAAAATATACATAAATATCCACTAGAATGAAGCTAATTAACATATTCCTCACCCCACATAGTTATCAATTTTTCTTTCATCTTTTTTTTATGATGTTAACACTTAAAATCTATCCTCTTAGCAAATTTCAACTATACAATGCAATATTCTTAACTAGTACATGTGAGCTCCAGAACTTCTTCATCTTGGATAAATGAAACTTGTACCCCTGACCAGCATCTCCCCATTTGCCCTCTGGTCACTGCCATTCTATTCCCTATCTCCCTTAAATAACCTTTTAAAATGGCAACTCTAATTCTGTTTACAAAGCCTTCAATCTACAATAAACTGTAGAGAGTGGTATTTTTCAGGGCCTATCACAATCAGTATTCATTTGTTTATTTAAACGCAATTCCTAAGAATATAGTCTGAGCCAAGCACAATGCCTGGTATTGCTAATTTCAGGGATTTCACTGTATAATCAACATTCAGCAAACATTTACTGAACATCTATTATATGCTAGCACAAAAAAGACTTGTGAAAAGGAATACAAAATAAAGGTATACAAACTATAGAGGTCTCAGAGCATATGATGGGGTTAGGGATGTAAACAAGCCAGAGAAATCTTCCAGAAAGGTGATATATTCACACTGGAGTTTAAAGATGAGAAGTTCACAGATACTAAGAAATGGACAGGGAGTCTGGCAGAGGGGATGATGCAGACAAATGCTTAAAACATTAAGATGGGCTATTTGCTTTCTGAATGACCTTTTTGCAGTGCTCTGAAAAAGGGAGATGGTTTACCTTGTCCTACAGCAGATACCAACCAATATGAGCACATTTGCAAGAGATACAAATTTAGAAATAATCTACAAGTTAATGCAAAAGTTTTCTTGGAGATTACATTTCTAGAATTATAAGCTTATTGTCTTTCTGAGAAGCTCCCAGAACTCCCTATGAACAGCAGTGGGCATCATCTCTTTTGTCTCATTTTACTGTATCTGCGGAATTCAGATATAGTGAATTCCTTTCAACCTAGTAGCCCTGCCCCTCTATAGGCTTAAACAATTAGTCATTTCCTAAAAGCAACTGGTTGGTTCTCACGGTATCTAACACAATCTTCCCTCCCAAACTGTCTTAGATCCTCTAAACTTACTCACTTGCATGGTGCGCAGAGAATGCCTTAGGAATCAAACCTTTTAGTTTCCAGAATCAGATTAAAAAGTCAGGGACACCTGGGTGGCTCAGTGGTTGAGCATCTGCCTTTGGCTCAGGTCATGATCCTGGGGTCCTGGGATCGAGTCCCACATAGGCTTCCCTGCAAGGAGCCTGCTTCTCCCTCTGCCTGTGTCTCTGCCTCTCTGTGTCTCTCATGAAAAAAAAAAAAACAAATAAAAATTTTTTAAAAAGTCAAATTCTCCTAGGTTAAAATACAGATTCTGCTACTTAGTAGCTGATTGAACTTTGAGCAAGTTATTTCACCTCTTAAGTCTCTTTCATTATCTGCAAAATTACAATCATAATGTATACTTTTTAGGTTGTGAGGACTATGTGATATATGTGTTGAAAATGTTTAGCAGCCTTCTGGACTATGAGATACCTTTAAAACATGATAGTACATGTTCTTTTAATAAGAATAATAGTAAAAATGGGAGAGAGAGAGAAAAAAAGACCAACACTGTACAGACTCTGCAGAGGTATCAGATATTATGCTCGATGTTTTATATTCCATCTCATTTAATCCCCCCAACAACTCTAAGGTAAAAAATAATCGCTTTCTTAAAGTAAACTAAAAATGTGGCTCACAACAATGTATTAAGAGCTGGTATTCAAATCCTCTTCTGTATCTCTAAAGCCTAAATATTCTTTTCAATACATCATACTTTGAAAAATAATGATTTTGCACAAGTATATCTATTAATCCCCAAAGCCGTGAATAGTATAGCCAAATGGAATTCAAATACTTTCATATTCAGCAATGTTAAATTTATAATTTACATACAGTTTTAAAAGAATAAAATTGATGTACCCCAAGCCATAAGATACCTAGGAATAAACCTAACCAAAGAGGTTAAGGAAGTATACTCCAAAAACTACAGAACACTTATGAAAGAAATCGAGGAAGACATAAAGAGATGGAAAAATATTCCATGCTCATGGATTGGAAGAATAAATATTGTGAAAATGTCAATGCTACACAGGGCAATTTATACATTCAGTACAATCTCTATCAAAATACCATGGACTTTCTTCACAGAGTTGGAACAAATAATCTTAAGATCTGTATGGAACCAGACAAGACCCCAAATAGCCAGAGGAATGTTAAAAAAGAAAACCAGAGCTGGGGGCATCACAATGCCAGATTTCAAGTTGTACTACAAAGCTGTGTTCATCAAGACAATGTGGTACTGGCACAAAAACAGATACATAGATCAATGGAACAGAATAGAGAACCCAGAAATAGGCCCTCAACTCTATGGTCAACTAATATTCAACAAAGCAGGAAAGACTGTCCATTGGAAAAAAGACAATCTCTTCAACAAATGGTTTTGTGAAAATTGGACAGCCACGTGCAGAAGAATGAAACTAGACCATTCTCTTACACCAGACACAAGGATAAACTCAGAATGGATGACAGATCTAAATCAAGAATCCACCAAAATACTAGAGGAGAACACAGGCAACGACTTTTTTTTACTTGGCCACAGCAACTTCTTGCAAGACAAGGGAAACAAAAGCAAAAATAAACTATTGGGACTTCCTCAAGATAAAAGGCTTCTTTCTGCATAGCAAAGGAGACAACCAACAAAACTAAAGGACAACCTACAGAATAGAAGAAGATATTCGCAAATGACATCAGAAAAGGGCTGGTATCCAAGATCTATAAAGAACTTATTAAACTCAACACCCAAGAAACCAACAACCCAGTGATGAAATGGGCAGAAGACACTAGCAGACATTTCTCTAAAGAAGACATAGACATGGCCCACAAGCACATGAGAAAATGCTCCACATCACTTGCCATCATGGAAATACAAATCAAAACCACAATGAGATATCACCTCACACCAGTGAGAATGGGGAAAATTAAGACAGGAAACCACAAATGTTGGAGAGGATGTGGAGAAAGGGGAACACTCTGCACTGCTGGTGGGAATGTGAACTGGTGCAGTCACTCTGGAAAACTGTGTGGAGGTTCCTCAAAGAGTTAAAAATAGACCTGCCCTATGACCCAGCGATTGCACTGCTGGGGATTTACCCCAAAGATACAGATGCAGTGAAACACCGGGACACCTAAACCCCAATGTTTATAGCAGCAATGTCCACAATAGCCCAACTGTGGAAGGAGCCTCAGTGTCCATCGACAGATGAATGGATAAAGAAGCTGTGGTCTATATATACAATGGGATATTACTCAGCTATCAGAAAGGATGAATACCTACCATTTGTTTTGACATGGATGGAACTGGAGGGTATTACGCTGAGTGAAGTAAGTCAGTTGGAGAAGGACAATCATTATATGGTTTCAGTTACATGTGGAATACAACAAATAGTAAAAGGAACTATAAGGGAAAGGCGGGAAACTGAGTGGGGAAAAATTAGAGAGGGAGACAAACCATGAGAGACTCCTAACTCTGGGAAACAAACAAAGGGTAGTGGAAAGGGAGGTGGGGAGGGGGATGGGGTGACTGGGTGACAGGCACTGAGGAGGGCACTTGATGGGATGAGCACTGGGTGTTATACTATGTGCTGACAAATTGAATTTAAATAAAAAATTTAAAAAAAAGAACAAAATTGAATCAAACATCTTATGTTCTTCTTAAAATCACTAATGTATTAATATTTTCTTTTTTAAAAAGATTTATTTATTTGAGAGGAAGAGAGAGAGAGAGCACAGAAGGAGAGGGAGACAGATAAGCAGACTCCATGCTGAGCACAAAACCCGATGTGGGGCTTCATTCCAGGACCCCAAGATCATGACCTGAGCCAAAGGCAGACACCCAACTGAGCCACCCAGATGCCCTGATGTACTAATATTTTCAACAAAACAGGCATGAAGGTCTATCAGAAAGTAAAGTTACTAATTGCTATTAATGTCAAAATGAGTGGGAAGCACTTTTTTATGAATGCCCTTTTTATTCCAAAGAATATGTGCCTTCCATATATGTGTTTGTGTGTATAGATGCATATATAGTGCAGGTGTGTGTGTGTGTGTGTGTGTGTGTGTGTGTGTGTATGTATATATATCTCCTTTTCCATTTTCCATCTCATATGAGTAACAACTAAATAATAATAAAGGTAGAAGGTAAATCTGTTCAGAGTATATAATCACATATATATATGTATTATATCTCTCTTGGGCAACAATCTGTTTATTTGTCAGTGTTGTGTTTTTCTGTTTGTTTTTCTGAGAAGTAGAAAAGAAACTTCTGGTCAATGATTCAATCTTTTTTTCTGGTTTTCTGCACTTAGAGGAAAAAAATGTAAAAATTCAAACATAAGAGCAATTAAAGTTATAATACTGTCTTAAACTTGAAATCATCGATTGATTAGAGATCTCCAGTTTGAGAAAAGAGCATGCTAAGTATGTATTTTTTTACATAATGAAATTATAAAAAAGAGTATTTTTTTAAGTAAAAATAGAAACTGCTTTTCCACTTATACCAATATGTAAGGCTTTAAATATATGTACCAGATTGATAATTAAAATCCTAGTGATATGGCAAGGCAATTTTTTTTTTTTTGCAAGGCAATTTTTGAACTTGAGTAATATAAAGCATTTCATTAGGAGTTGCATTATAACCTGCAGAGTGGGAAAAACCAATTAGATGTAGAAACCTTGTCTTCTAGTGGTTACCTAGTTGCATTTTGCATAAACTCTGGTGAGCAGAGAGTCCTGAGCAATGGGTAGTATTAACAGTTATGGCTCATTTCCCTTTTTAGTCACATCTACGAGGGTTCTAAAAATGAAGTCTTTAAATTAATTATAAATGCAGAGGCCGGATATTTAAAACCTCTTAAGAGCAAAGGTATTTTCAATTACTTCAGACTTAAACATTTTGTAAAATATACTGATATGAGACATATTCCACTAATTTAATATTCCTCTATTTTCCTGTTAAGTGAGCACTGTGAGCAGTAGAGATAAAGATTACTTTAATTAAGTGTGCAATGAATCCCATAAAACTTAATTGAACACTTTATTTTCACATATATATTTTCTCTTACGCAAATGTTTTTCAGCCACGCTGTATACAATTATTTTAAAGCTAATCCTTCAAAGAATAAGCAAAAAAATTTAAGACAATTCAATGCTTTCAAATTCCCTATGGCATTAGGGAGTGACCTTTAGATTCTGAAAAGGTGAATGTTTTACATTTCTTTAAGCTGACAGGATCAACATAGACATACATTTGAGTCAAATCAGTGTTTAGAATAGCCACAGCTATCTTGGTGAATGCAGAAATAATGACTTCTCTGGATTTTGCAAACACTGAATTACTATTCACCAATGGTCATCCACTAGGTTGCTCCCCAGGGCACCTAATTTTGCCTAAATGCTGTTTTCAGAGGACTTAAAATATCCACTTGACAGCCAATCCCTATACACAGCTGCCATTCACTTTGATATGTCATCATGTAATTACACTCATTCTTTCAAAGTATTCAGAAACTCCCAGAGCAAATCCTACAGTTGTTGGAGCTTTGGTAGTCCAGAGAGGCTTACTGGCACACAATAGAAAGAATCTGAGCCTGCCCTTCAGCTTCCCACCTTCTCCTTCAGACCTAGCAATTGGCAAGATGACACCTCACTGCAACCAAGAAAATGACTATAGATTCCAGGCACTTTGGCTGTTTCAAGTCCTAGCATAATTGGTTACGGCAAACCCCAGACATAGGACCAAATGCATGTTTCCATAAATTCTCCCTGGAAATAGCACCAGCTTGAAGCACTGAAGTATGAGCAGTGTGAGGTCTGGATTCACCCAGCAGTTGCTCTGCAGAGAGGACAAAAGGCTGAATGGAAGACCTGACAACCAGCAAGTCCGTCCGAGGAGGAAAGGCCTATGTAAGACCCATAACCCAAACTCAAAGCATAAAACGCCTTCACTCCCCTTGTTCTGGGGAGGAGGAATTCATCCAAAGGAGGATAAAACAAAAGTGTCTGTTGAATTGGTTGTGTCAGTGCTTCTATGACAGGTGTCTTTTTGTGATTGAAAAAACAGCAGGGACACATTCACTGGCCCTTTAACATTTCTTTGCAAAATCCTCCTCTGATTTACCTCTCTACCTTGAATATGTATAAATCAACTTAAAATTATTTCATTACATAAATAACATGTTCAGCAAAAATATTTCAGAAAACATAAATAGAAAGGAAATTAAAATTTCTTGGAAAGTCACCATTACCAAGAAATATTGTTGTTAATATTTTGGTGTATCATTCCAGATCTATATACAACTTCATTTTAAGGCTGCATATTATCCCATTGTGTGAATATACCAAACTTTTTTTTTTTTTTAAAGATTTTATTTATTTATGAGAGACACAGAGAGAGAGAGGCAGAGACACAGGAAGAGGGAGAAGCAGACTCCATGTAAGGAGCCCAACGTGGGACTTAATCCCAAGTCTCCAGGATCATACCCTGGGCCAAAGGTGGTGCTAAACCACTGAGCCACCGGGGCTGCCTGGATATACCAAACTTACAGCATATCCAGTTCTCAGATATTTGGTCTTTTATTGTCTTTTACTATTATAAAAAGAGGTGGAATAAATATTTTAATAAAATAAAAGAATTCTCCACTAAATGCATTTTATTATATCCAGATGAAAACAAGGTACTGGATCATGAACCTGTTGTTTTGAACTGATGGCTAGTTATTTTGAAAATTCTAATTTAAAGAGATTTTTATGTCATTAATTATATAAACTGGTGTTCCAAATATCGTCATTTAAATTCCAACACATTGGGACGCTTGGGTGGCTCAGTGGTTGAGCAGCTGCCTTTGGCTCAGGGCCTGATCCTGGAGTCCCAGGATTGAGTGCCATATGGGGCACCTTCCATGGAGCCTGCTTCTCCTGTCTCTGCCTCTCTCTCTCTGCCTCTCTCTGTATCTCTCATGAATAAGTGAATAAAATCTTTAAAAAATAAATAAATAAATTGCCAACATATGACATAGTGTAGGAGCATGCAAGAGCACACACACACACACACACACACACACACACACACACATACGTGCACGTGTGTGGCAACCTACCCTTTACCCCCTTTGTCTTTCTTGCTTTCTTTGTCTCTCTTCATTCTAACAACTTTTCTGTCCACTTTTCTTCTTGCCAGCCCCCATTCAATTTTTCTGTCTCTTCTACCATCTTTTAACCCATCTTTCTGTCCACCATCTTTCATGTTAAATGTCTATCCATTTATCTGTTTATCTTTCCTACATTCAACACATATTTCAGCATTTACTCTTTGCTAGGAGTTTGGCACATTTGTTGCGATGGGTAATTAAAGAAATATTTTTAACTTTTCAGATGGCTTTATAAATAAATATCATCCTAAGAATGGATTCGTTTCCCTCTTGGTTTACATTTGGGTGAATATCAGCATGAGTGAGGAAACATTAAATACAAAAATAATTAGATCCTAAGACACTTTTTCTATCTTGGGTCATCTATTCCTCTTAGTTAGAAGAATTAGATTTATTCAGTTTTTTTTGTTTCTATCTTTCACATTTTTATATTTTATGTATCTTTAATTTCTGAATTAACCAGTTCAGAGTACATTAGTTGTATGTTGTTGGTACAGTCTAAAACAAAGAATTTTCCTAATTTTATTTAGAGCTTTTCAAAATCTCACTGAAACAAAATGATATGAAAAAGAACAAATATTTAAATGATTATAATGTAAAGTGAGTTTTGAATCTGATTCCCAAGCACCTATGATCCATTTCTTTAAAAAAAGAAATCCCTCTGGCACAAGTTCACAGAGTAGTCTAATTATTTTGCCTGAGAGACGTGCTTGTGTAAACACATTTGGTTTAAATCAAATATGTGACTGTATAGTACAGTGTGGGTGGAGTATTCATGGTATAGTTTTGTTTAAAACTCAATTTTTGAAGAAAAAAACTTACTCGAATGAACCATATTCTGTTGGTCTTTGTCAACATGATTTACATGGATTCATCATCTTTTCTCACTCACAAATTTCTCTCTGTAACCCTCTGCTCATTCTTTGCTATAAATCTAGAAAGAAAACTATTCTTATCTGACAAAAACCAGCATGAAAAAAGCTAAGTTACAGAAACCAAGAATGAAAGTGCCAAAGATGAATAGAATGTTGAAATCAAATAGCAGGATCAAGGCATTAAATACAGAGACAATGGAAAATATATCATTATTTTGAGATAAACTTCAAGTTCTCTTCATCTAAGGAACCCTGGGAATAGGACTTTAAAATATAATATCAGAAATAATGATAAAAAATCCCTTAAGGCATTTTAATATTGAAATTTTATTGCCATATCTAGGAGAACTGTAATAGATATATTAAAATCACTGTATATTCTATTAAACCTGAAGAAAATGCCTCTGATTTCAGTACCTGATTGAGTGGGAGCAAATCAATGGACATAATTTTAGGAGAAATATTTTACCAAAATGTAATTAAAAATATTTACCAGTTTGCTTATTAAGTGATGGAGGAATATTTTCCAAAACAGGCAAATTCAAAGTCTTCCTTGATTATTTGCATAAAACTGCAAAGCTGCTGCATGAAGGCTGTATTCAAAGTCACAAAGTCTCCTGCCCTTGTAGTTCCTGAAAACGCGGTCTTTAGTGTGCTGATGGCCGAGTTCCAAAGGTAACACAGGCATGCTCTACCATAATTCCACACACAAAAAATGGTGCTTGGATAGAACTTTCTAAGGTTTCTATTTAAAGTCAGGAATGCAGTCAATAGGGTGTAGAATATTCAGAGAAATATGGCTAAGTTAAATAACAGCTTCTAAAACAGTTATCTGGGGCTCCCCTTGGGCCTTTGAAGAAAGAGAGATTAGTCTTCATGAAATTCCCCAGAGGCCCTTCCCCTGTGGTCTACTTTGGGAGGGAGGGGCTGTGTCCCAAGACAAGTACGGAGCAGGGTGGCTGGCAGCCACCACGAGGATGGACGGGAAGGCTGCACGCAGAAAGCAGGGTGGACAGCAATGAGGCATTTGCAACATGATAATGTCTAGTGAGGGTTGCTTGTGATAGAAAAGACAAATATGGGAGAAATACATAGAAAAAAGTAAGGACAGATTTCACAAATTAAGGGTAGTAATGTTTAAAGAAGTTTTTGAAGTTTCTGGGCTGGGATGTTAGAAAAACTAGTCCAGAGGGAAATAGTAGTGTTGTCTTCACCACTTCATCTGGATGTGTGTGTGTGTGTGTGTGTGTGTGTGTGTGTTTAAGATTTTATTTATTTATTTATTTTTTTGAGAGGTTGAGCATGAGTGGGAGGAGGGGCACAGGGAGAGGGACAAGCAAGAGCCCAATGTGGGGCTCAGTTCCAGGATCCCAAGATCATGACCTGAGCTGAAGTCAGAAGCTTAACTGACTGAGCCAGGCACCCTGGATGTGTTCTAATCAGAGACCCCCCAAGGCCCTGTACATTAAACACAGTGGCTTTGCAGATTAACTGTATGACTATCATAGAAAATTAAACATGAGGGAGTAAATGCTACTACGCAAAATCCTGGCGTGTAACAAGGAGAGCAAAGAAGCAAGAATAGCTTCTGCAAAACTCCCCCTTGCAAATGGAGGTGGTTTGATATGGGGAGAAAATGAAGGGTTAGAAAAATTGAAGGTAAACAAGAAAGGGCTTTTGTTCAGGAAGCAAAGAATAGAAGCCATTACTTCTTATGTCTACTCCGCATGCTAAGAGGGTCTTAGTCACTGTTGTAGGTCTTGCATATAGCAAAATACCTAGAAACTAAAAAGAGTTAAACAAATGTTTGCTACAGATAATAGAAAGGAAAGAAGATAAAAAGGAAGAAAGGAAAGAATACAGGAAGGAAGGAAGGCAGTCAGCAAGTGGGGGAAACAGATGAAACTAGAATGAGTTAACCTATTAATGTCTCATTCTTATGTAAAATGGGAATATTGAAGGTTGTAAGAGATAACACATGCAAAGTGCTTACTATAGTGTCTGGTGTAATGGAAGTGTTCCAGAAATGCTAGATATTGTCATCATCACCATCATCACCATCATCACTACCATTATCCCTTATGGCAGAAATGCTTTGCTTGGCCATGACCTACTAACATATCGTGATAATCCTTCTTCTCACATTTCAACATACTTTGTTTTAACTTCCAACTCCTGACACTCCAAGAATTCACTCCTGCCAAATTTACTGATAACACCTTTGTTGAAAAATCCAGAGAACAGTTTCTTACCTGACTTCACTGCAGCACTTATCATTACTGATGAATTCTTAATTTTGGAAGCCCTCTGCCTCTCTGGCTTTTGTTCTTCCTTTGCCTTCAGCCATTACTCAGTGTCCTTCCTGAGCTGCTTATCCTGGCCTCACAACTTGAGGGTTGGGATTCTCCAGGTTCAAGAACAAACAAAAGTCAAACATGTTCTTAAAATTTAATTCATTTTCCAGAGAATAGAGAAAATGACATAATAGTCAATATTAGTCTGCAGACCAGATTGTAGAAAAAAATTATTCTGCATATGTTAATGGTCCACATAGAAGGCATAGCTTATTTTTCCATCCTGCATCAAATATATTTTTCACAAATGAAATGATAAGAATTTGATTTCTCTAAAAGTGATACATCAAAGAAATAGCTTTCTCAATCAGGTATAGTCAGTCATTCTGGGTGGCACTTGAATTTTTCAAATGCCCATGCTATCCTTTACAGGTTTAAGAAGTACTTGATGATGAGCTAGAGGCAAGTACATGCATCTTATTCTGAGTTTTTAATCCCATTACTATCAACCCTTAGAAATAATTCTATAAATTCTATAATACTTGCATAGTCATATTTTAACTTTGCTTTTACAGTCAGTTTTCCTCATATTATTATTTTAGAATACTAATTGCAAAAGTAATACTAATAAAAAATATCAAAAAGATTATAGTTAACCTGGGGAAAAATACAAGAGATTTATCAAGTAACGAAACATGTTTTCAGCATCTTCGGTGTTAATCCAATGAAATTCAGTGAGTCTAGGCTTCAATTGCATACACATATGGCACAAGTGAACTAACCCAATTTGTACTGACAAGAGCAGGTGTCTGTAGGTAGGTCATTCAAAGTCATCATAAACTGGAACAGGTTTACTAGTACATAAATCTTAATTTGTAGACACTTGTTTTACAAGATAGCGATAGGCACATTATAGACTGTATGTATAGATGGGGGACTTGTGCCATGTTCCTGAACCATAGAGCATGAGGTTCACCTTGCACAATCTGGTTTATCAAGCCGTTAGCAGACGCATTTCATTGTGAGAAATCCTTAGGCTGTTCTCTGGAGAAGTTGATGTTTCTAACATCTATAGGTATCCCATATGGCATAGATAAGGAGATAATTATGAAAAGATGCAGGCTATCATAGGAAAAATTTCCTTTACGTTATTTTGCCTAAATCTAGAAAATCTGAGTTTACTTCTAGACCACCAGAGCCTGAGAAATATAGTTTGCTTTCTGAAAGAGAATTAAAGAACTCCTTATAAGAAGGGCCCTAAATGTACGGCATAAAAAGAAAGAAAAATGTATGTCATCCCTTGGTTATGATTTCTCTGCTTAACTTGCACAGATAAAATGTCAGCCAGCCCCATTATCATCCAGTCAAATCTTCAAACCATACCACTTCCTCCTTCATAATATATCTCACTTCAGGTTCCTGATATCTTGAGTGGCCCATTGCCATCGTTTCTCTGCTCCAACTGAGCCTGTACAACTCAGCCATAAAATTATACCCCCAAATGCAGTTTTAGATAGATAAATTCTCAGCAAAAATTACTTAAATGACCCTCTCTTACTTCTAGGATCAACTTCTAAGTGTTTACTCTGGCTTCCTTCAATAGTCAAACGTGGCTTCGATCACTCTCCCTTAACTTCCTTTCTCAAATAATCTTCCTCTATACTCAACTAAACAAACAGAAAAGCAGAATCAGACCTATAAGCACAGAAAACAAACTGAGGTTGCCAGAGGGGAGGCAGTGGGGAATGAACAAAATGGGTAAAAGGGAGACAGAGGCTTCCAGTTGTGGAATGAAGAAGTGAGGAGAATAAAGCACAGCTAGGAATCCGTCAGTGATACTGTAGGGGCGCGTGTGGTGACAGATGGCAGCTACACTTGTGTGAGCATAGCATGGATAGAGGATTTGAATCATGATGTTGTACACCTGAAACAAATGTAGCATGGTGTGTCTACTATTCTCAAATAAAAGAAGAAAAAACTCCTCTCAAAACTACCAAAGCCTCTGGCCCAGTGAAATGGAATTGGTTATCATCTCTATGCCTTTACTGGCCTGAACTTCCCTTTTTTTGCTTTTGTCCTAACTTTTTTGAACAAACCCAGGATTGCATCTTACAGAAATCTTTCCTGACGTGCTTCCTAATCAGCCCCCACTCTGTGCTCCCTTTCCACTCTGAGCCTAACATGCATTGCACTGAACTGTAATCACCGATTTTATTTCTCTTGAAAGAGATCTGATTCTGTGTCCCATTCAACTTTGCATTGGAAGTGCTTTACCCAGGACCAGGTGTGAAGACAAACTGGGAATTCAGCAGATGTTTTAAGATCAGTGATTAGGCCAATTCAAATTTGCCCCCCCCCCCCAAAAAAAAGCGTATGTGTGTGTGTGCATGTGTGCATTGGCACACACACCTAGAGAATTTAATTAAGTTATTTGGATTACACGTGATATAAATAGCCTTGCAAATAATTAAAATAGTGACTGGGATACCTGGGTGGTTCAGTTGGTTAAATGTCTGCTTTTGGCTCAGGTCATGATCCCAGGGTCCTGGGATCGATCCCCCCCGTGGGGCTCTCTGTTCGGCAGGGAGTCTGCTTCTCCCTCTCTCTCTGCCTCTCTCCCCCACCCTGCCCCGCTCATGCATGCTCTCTCTCAAATAAATAAAAGCTTTTTTTAAAAATAAAATAAGTGGTGATTACCAAAAGAGAGATATTTTAAAAAAGCTCTCTACTTGTCTTTGGGTCTTATTTTTTTATTTTTTATTATTTTTTTAAGATTTCATTTATTTATTCATGAGAGACACAGACAGAGAGAGGGGCAGAGACACAGGCAGAGGGAGAAGCAGGTTCCATGCAGGGAGCCTGATGTGGGACTCGATCCTGGGACACCCTGGGCTGAAGGCAGCGCTAAACCGCTGAGCCACCCAGGGATCCCCTGTTTTTGGGTTTTAAAATGGTGCTGTCATCAGTAGTACCAGCAAAGCCAGGCTCGGAAATAAACTGTGAGAAGCACTAGGTAAGAGAACAGCTATACTTACTGAGGGCGGACTACGTGCTAAGGATGGTTCTAAGTGTTTTATAAGTAGTAACTCCTCTATTATACACAGTGATCCCACAGTGTAGACTGATCATGGTGTGGGGTTGTACTATTGGATTGCATAAAGGCACGTGGCAGAGAGTGGGCGTAGGGGCTACAATTCCACCCTCATTCAGCGCATCTTGTCCTTGCCCTGACATGGGAATGAAGGGGTTCCTATTTCTTCACACAAAGACGCCTTTAGGTTGCAAAGTTAATAGGCAACTGTCTTTCCAAATTCACACAAAGCGACAGCATGAGCAAGTGGCATCCCTGGGGGTAGGCGCTATTATTATTCCCATCTTACAGATGAGGACATGGAGACACAAGGAAGTTAAGAAATCTGCCAAAGGTACACGATGGATAGGTGACAGTGACGAGATAGGTACAAACCCAGGCTCCTGGCTCCAGGGTCTGCACCTGTTACCACTGTGATATGCTGCTTTTCTGTTACATGTTTGAAATGCTTTCTCCAGTCTGGTTGACATTCCTGAATTTTACATTAACTCACTTAATCCTCACAATAACCCCTAAGGAACTGGCCCCTTAGGACACATGGCTATGCCTCGGGCTCTAATCCTAAGAGATGGTCCTTTGTGAGCAAGGCTGTGTCTTGGTGGAAACAGAGCCAAAGAGACACTTCAGTGATCAGAACTAATTGGCTAATTGATATGCTTCAGACATCTTGCCAAGCAAAAGAGAGTTTAATTAAAACAAAATATTATTGGTAGTACTGGTAGTTAAATTGGTGGGGCCTGAGAAATGTTGTTAGACCTGAAATTAATAGATATCTAGAAAGTCCCAACAATATGTTTATAGGTTATTGTTATTGGCAGGGAGGCCACTACATAAAGCAAAGTCACAAAGAATTGGATTTGCAAATGCAAAATGCAGTTGAATATTAAATTACATGCAGTATCTCATGTTAGAAGGGAAGGAAAGGATTGCTCAGTAGATAATACTGAGACAACTGGATTAGCATTTAAAAAATAAAACTGAATCCTCATATATGTATGAAATGACTTATATGCTAGATTATTTAAGGTAGTAAAATTTTTGACAACAGAATTTAGGCATACCCTAAATGAGTTGATAAATACGCTATAATCTTACAATGAACACTTTATTTATTTATTTATTTATTTTTTTATTTATGATAGTCACAGAGAGAGAGAGGCAGAGACACAGGCAGAGGGAGAAGCAGGCTCCATGCACCAGGAGCCCGACGTGGGATTCGATCCCGGGTCTCCAGGATCGCGCCCTGGGCTAAAGGCAGGCGCCAAACCGCTGCGCCACCCAGGGATCCCACAATGAACACTTTAATTTAAAATGCTGTTTCATTTTTTATTTGCATATAAAACACTTTTTCCAGTTTTATTGAGGTATAACTGACAAATAAAAATTGTACATATTTAAGGTGTATAGTGTCATGATTTGATATACCTACATATTAAAAAAACATTGTTTTTTTTAAAGATTTTATTTATTTATTCATGAGAGACACAGAGAGAGAGAGGCAGAGACACAGGCAGAGGGAGAAGCAGGCTCCATGCAGGGAGCCTGACGTGGGACTCGATCCTGGGACTCCAGGATCACACCCTGGGCCGAAGGCAGATGCTCAACTGCTGAGCCACCCAGGCTTCCAATTGTTTCATTTAAAAACAAAATAAAAACCAAGAAAGCTCTATACAAACATTTTTATTTTGCTTGTTTATGAAAGAAACCTATCTCTAGAAGAATATATAAGACCAACAAATTTTTTTTTATTTCTGGGGAAGGACACTGGTAGCTACAGGACACAAGTAGGGGGAAAACTTCATTGCTTTACACACTTTGCGCCATGTACTATATTACCTATTCAAACAATTCAACTAAAAATATAAAACAAAACAAAAAAAAATGATCTTAGTTTGATTCCCAGAGCTTGTACTTAGTGAACTTTGGGCTAGTTTATTAAACTGTCACAGACTCATTATCTTTTTTGTAAGATGGTGATTATAATCCTTTCTCATAGTTTTATGAGATTTAAATAAGATAATATATGAAAGCATCCTACTACAGAACCTGATATATAGTAGACAAAATACTAGATCTTGTTTCCATCACTTCCCTTTTGCAGAGGACACAAACTCAGTGGCTAATGATTCACGCAGTCAATAGAAATGTATGAAATGGGTTGAATGTAGGAGATTAGGGGGTGATAGGGACTGATAAATTAAAGGTACTCATTATTTTCCATGTGTACATCAAAGTATAAATTATACATATGTATGTATGATACGTATATGAAGTCTGCTGGCTATTCTCATTTTGCTTTTCTATAGGTATCTGCATTTTACAAAATTATGTGAAAATACAGTATGTGTTTCAAACCACTGAAAAATCATTTCAGCTGTATCATACTGATGTTAAAATTAAAATACTTTTCAAGTAGGTCTCCAATAGTAACTTTCTCTGAGTTGAGTTATTTAATATTATTAAGCTTTAGTTTTTCACAGAAAAAAAAAATAGAAGGTCCATAGGATACACAGCCAACTGATTGCCAGACCATAACTGGGAGGTTAAAGCAAAGGATGCCTCTGACACCTTGGCTATTCCTCTCTCTGACAGATTTGATGGAGAGAGTGCTGCTGCTTACAGCTAATAAATCTGATTGAGGTAGGAGTCAGGCGGAGGTGACACAGTGAAGCCAAGTCAGGAGGTCAATAATAGCAAAATCACTCACAGGTGGGCGGGATAATGGTCAAAGGCTACAGGAGAAGAATTTCAGGTACCATGTTCAGATTTAGGGTAGGGATGCCATCATTACTATTACTTGTTGCCTAACAAACTCACTGTTTTGAATAAGTCAAGGTTAAAAAAACAATAGAACAGTAAGTAAATTAGCACTAGTTCTCAATTCTCTGGGGAGCTGCACATTCTCGGGACAGAAGTCTAGATACAGTTCATAATATATATGGATTTGATATCTTTCACAAATATGTATACTCTCTGAAAACTAGGTACATCATCCATTAATTTTGATAACTAAATTAATTTCTAAAACTAAATTAAGACCTGCATAGTCTAAAGTTACTAATCATATTTGTGAACCAGTCTAGAATCAGAACCACCGGAGACATAGACCAAATGGGAAACAAAGCGTTTCACAACACTATTTTTATTACTTATTCTGTGCAAACACCTTCCTAAACCTTCCATGCTAGAAATGATGCACGGTCCCTGGCCTTGTGCTATGGGAAGTCCCCTCCAATTACATTGTGTTTCTTTAGTGAAGAAGACTGGAGGAATTCTTGCTACATAAATGTACACATACTTGCCAACTGAAAAGCTCTCCTAAGACCATCCTAATGGCATGGCATTTCTTTCCTCTCTTTGGAATGAGCCCAAGTAAAGAAAATCTGATCGTGCCACATGCAAAGGCTCTCATACCTCCCTGATATAAAGACACCACTTTAAAACACAGTTGGCTGTTTCTCCCAATTATTTTTTCAGAGAGTTTCTATTTCCAATAATAGTGCTAGTCTAAAGGCTGTTTGGCTCCTATCTGGGAAGAACAGCTTTATATTGCCTTTACCCCTGGGATAGGATTCCCAGTGTTCCAATTTGCTTAATGATAATGGATCACTCTAAAATATTCCTGATTTCACTTCCCCTCCCATCCTTCCTGTAACCTCTAAGTGATTTTTGGATGCAGTTTCTTCTACCTATCACCTACTATGGTGCTTTTAAACCAAGGAACAACCAGTAAAAGTAATGCAGAAAATACAAAATGCCTTTGATGCACTCCATCTTCCTCCTCTGTGTTCCCTAAGCTCTTGTGGAAATCAGCCTCTACCATTTTGCATTGAAAGTCTCCAAACATATGTTTGTCTCATTATCAGGATGTAAAACCACCTTGAGGACTATTTTTCTTCATCTCTCTAGCCCAAGCCTCTAGCTCTGCACTGACATAATGTAGGTGGAAAAATAATTTTTGATCCAAAGGGAACTGAACTTAAAAGAGATTATTACTCTCTTTAAAGAAAATTATATATTTTCTATCTTTTGTATTCAACCATTGTAGAATTTGTCATCTACATCTAGAACACTTATTAAAAAATAGGAACTATGTTTAATCAAGCACCAGTTAACTGAAAAAAAATTAACAGGAAATTGAGAATTAATAATGACAAATTGCTTGGAACATATTAATATGCATTAATGTGTTATTTATTCTTTATTTAGAAGTAGGAATTATGAATGACTGACTACAGAAAGATATTTAAAAGGCTCTGTTTTTTTTCTTAATGGAATAAATTTGATCAACATAATTCACCCATTCTTTTCATCATTCACTTGCCATGCAACATAATCAGAGCTCTAGATCACTTTGGGCATGTGAAGATTCAAAAAACAATATAAATTTTCTCTTTCAGGATATTATGAAGTATGCACAGAACTGGGAGCAATTTGAGTCAGCCACTAAAATTACTGCTTCCACAGAAGATAGACACAGAGAAATAATAATTTGTTCCTGTTTACAAGAATAAACTTCTAGGGGCTCCTGGGTGGTTCAGTTGGTTAAGTATTTGCCTTCTGCTCAGATGGAGCCCCTGCTTTGGGCTCCCTGCTCAGCGGGGAGCCTGCTTCTCCTTCTCCCTCTGCTGCTCCCCTTGTTTGTGCTCTCTCTGTGTCAAATAAAAAAATACAATCTTTAAAAAAAAGAATAAACTTCTAAATAGAAAGAAAATCCCAGTCCATTGGCTGAACACAATGGGTCTGTTAAGTAGGGACATGTATGATTAAGACACAAAGTTGTCACTTCCTTAAGATGCTTTACAATAAAGTCAGCTTTACTGTCAAGCTTAGAACACACAAAACAGGCATAAGATATAAGTTAATATGTTTTTGAGGTAAGCCTTTATTACCAGAAGAAAAAAAAAAGTGAAATAATTCTCAGTAAAATTAAACAACCAAGTGTTTCTTTGTCAGGGCCCTAACACTTGTTAAATAATCCTTTGTGCACTAACAAATTATTAGGGTTCTCTGTGTTCTGTAATAGTGAATTATAGTGGCTGAACCAAACTGTTTCACAAGGCAATACACAGCTTGTACTCATCTAAGAATGGAAAATTTATTTTGTTTTTTAACCATTTCATGCCCAAAGTGAGCTGGAGTACTGGTTATATTACATAAGAAGTGAATTACCAAAAAAAAAAAAAAAAAAAAAAAAAAAGAGGTGAATTACGTTTTTCAGTTTTATTTCAGTAAGAAGACCACATTTAGGATGATGACATCTGTTGCTCTTTTATAAACCGAGTTTAATGTGCTAATTTTTAGCCCCCGATTGTCCTACTCTGGGATAATTTTTAATTTACTTTAAAAACCACTTGGTATTTTTATGAGACAATTTATATTTTTATCAGTATATCAGCACCTGACACGAGTGACATTCAATAAATGTTTGTTTTTTAGAAAATTAAAAAAAAAGACTTACACAGTGTTTATACTATGCCAGGCGTATTTCTAAGCACTTTAAATATATTAATCTATTCAATTTTCACTATGATGAGAAAGATCAATTTTTCTTCTGTAGAAATGTGGACACTGAGGTACGAAGATTCAGTAACTTGCCCAGGTTTACCAGCCAGTAAGGGGCAGAACCAGGATCTGAACTGAAGCAGTATAGCTTCAGAGAGAGTCCATGTTCTTACTGACTATCCGATGGTCCCTTTTTTTTTTTTTTAAAGATTTTATTTATTTATTTGGCAGAGAGAAAGAGAGAGAGTGTGTGTGTGAGTGCCAGAGAGAACAAGGTGAACAGAATAGGGGGAGGGAGAAGCTGGCTCCCTGTGGAGCAGAGAACCCCACGTGGGTTTTGATCCTAGAATCCTGGGATCATGACCTGAGCTGAGAGCAGCTGCTTAACCGACTGAACCACCTAGGCGCCCCTATGTTCCCTTTCTGTAGTCCCATGGCTCAGAGTTATCGGGATAGTATTAAATTATTATAATAACTCGATTCAAAAATGATAATTTCTTCACCCTATCAAATGTTTCATCACCAATTTTGCTGCAATAATAAATTTGCATCATGGCAAAATGTAGTTCCCCAATCTACATTAATATCTTAAAATTAAAAAAAAAAATCTTAAAATTACTACTTTACATTTAGTTAAAAAAATTAGCAGTTATTTGCTAGATTTGTCTATGATTTTATATACATACACAATACACAGTCCTAAAACAATCTTTGAAGAAAAGGCAACAAATTTTGAGACAAACTAATATAGACAATAATGATGATGGAACCAAGGAGCAACCAAAAATATTTTCTAAATCTATCTGCCTTGTGGCAGTAAAGGAGTCAATAAACACCTTTTTTAATAAAAAGAAAACTTTTCTTTGAAGGATTGCATATTGCCCTTGAAGCAAGCTATGGATTTAAAAAGTTTAAGACAGCTTTTAGCACTCTTTGAGGAAATACTGCATTTCTAAGGATGGCAGGAACCATGTGCTCCAAATAATACTAGTAAATGTTAGCTGCAACACTGTTCCATTTAATGGGATGTCATAAACCCAATGGAATGTTGGGAGAGTACTCAAGCATTCTTCTAAGCGTGAATTCCCAAGTTGCACAATAATGCTAAGCAGCATCATCCTAAACATATGCTGTTGTTCTAGATCTTGGTTTCTGTTTATGACAGCAACGATGATACTAATGCTTGACATCTTCTAGGAGAAGGAGTTAGCATTCTAAATCCCAGGGACTCTTGATAGTTGTTTATCCCTGAGCTTCACCCCATGAGGAGTGACAATATAATATGGGGAAAGGTCACTAACTGAAGAATCACAAGGGAAGAATCTAATTGCAAGTTAATCAGCAACTGGTTTAGGCGAATCATTGTCCTCTTTAGGCCTTGGTGTCTTAATGTGAATATTAATTTTTAATAGTTCATGGAATGCTGATTAGGATAAAATCTGACATCTGCATAAATGCTTTACAAAATAAATATGTTTTGTAAACAATAAATACACAAAAGCAGCTGAAGTATAATATCACTTTATAACATTTCTGCCTTTTACCTCACTATGCTCATCTACTTTTATACTTACATATGACTATATTTGCTTCCAATCCCAGTTTTAGTCAGGAAAACCTAATTGTTCTCTCCCACCCAACAGCATCCTCAAGTCAATCCGCATGTATAACATGTTTGTTTTTGTTTTTCCTCTGTCTCATGCTGTACTTCTTTAGCCTTTCTAAAAAATTCACACAAAAGTCTATTTTGTAAAAGAAGTCCTCTCTAATTAACCAGATGTATTTATTATGCCATAATTTTTGCTGTGTCCAATGATGTACAACACATATAGACACACATACTATATTTCTTATGCAATCATACATGAAAGTAGTGGTTTCCCTTTGGGGGATCTAAACACAGTACTTCGTCAACTTTCTTCACTCCAAATGAACTCACAAGTAGAAAGTTCTAATTCAGAAGCCATTACATGAAAGAGTCCAGAAGTAGGAGGAGAGAAGATAGGGAAGAAATGAGTGAGAAGAGATCTTAAATGAGCTCTTTTATCAGATACGTGTAAAAGGCAAAGTAGTCACGAAAGAGCTACAACCTGCTCAGACTCAGTGCATTGGTTTTTCACCACCATCTGAGCCTTCTCATCACCGGGGAACAATCTCCAGCATATATTAATTTACAGACCACCCAGCAGCACAATAGTAACATCAACTTGCAGCCTTTAGTGCTTTGCAGGAAAGGTTTCCTTACATACTGTCATATACACTGGTATCAATGTGAGAATAAACCAAGAGGAATGCTATCCTATGTGAGGAAAAGATCTAACTATCACATGTTTCGTATTTATTTACCTGCAAATTGGGTTTTCTCCTGACAAATTTTGTAAAGGCACCCATTGGTTTTATGGCATCAGGCATATGTTGAGTTGTTAGTTATGAGTTGTGTGAAGATGATAAAAAAATTGTATGATAATACATCTATTTAGGAGATGGGATTATAATTCAGTTACACTCTCAAGAAAACTTATGAGTTGCAGACTCAATAGGTAATTTTAAAATTATGCTGGAAAAAGAGCTAATATGACATAACTTCAGCCACTAGGATTCTAATTAAATTAAATATAAACAGTTATTGAGGATTGCCAAGCCCCAATTACTAGACAAAGAGGCAACACACATTCAAAATTTAGAGTGAGATGTATAAGTTTTGAGCACAAGCTTTCATTTTCATGAGGCCAGAATTTTATACAAAATAATAATCTTGGTGGAATCGGAATAGCAAGTAGACTAATAAAACAAGGAAATGTCAACCCATACAGATAATAATGAAGACATAAAATCTTCCATCCATAGAAGCTTATGGTAATTTCTCCATTTAAAGGTGAAAAACCAAATGTTTTTTCATGTAACAGATTTTTTTCAGAAAATACCGTGTATGTAAAATTTATTAAACCTTAAACATGTTCACACAGACATAGGAAGCTCAATTCAAGGGAGAAAACCTTGATATTCTTGTTTAAAACTCAAACTTTTGGAAGTTGAATTTCTTGTTGTTGTTGTAAAATAAAATGTACTGAAGCCCAAAATGCTCATAATACTTCAAATTATATATTCATTGATCCTTTTCTTGTGTCATAATTTTATTAGGTGCTCCCTTAGTATTTGGAGGTCAAATCCATGTGCTATCAATATACCAAGTTGGTACGTGGACCTTTCTGAACTGTCGTCTTAAGGAGATCCAAAAGTGCTTAAATGAATTAAAAAAATTAGTAATCAGAATGGAATAGAAAAAACAGTAGAAACAGCTGGTAGCATTCCAAAGAAAAGAAACCAAATGGAGTGAGACAGAAATCATGCAGAATCTTGAATATAAAGACACAAACCCTGAATTTATGTTGAATATAAAAAGCAAGGATTGAAAGAATAGCTGGAAAGTACATTATTGTGAATAGTGAAAGAAGATATCCATTTGGAATGAGGTAATTTTAAGAGAATACATTTCAAAAAATATAAGAAATATCTTCTTGCATAAGGGATTTCATACATGAAAATATGGACTAAAGATCGAAAGAACACACGTAAGAGTAACAGTGTAGTGATGGAAAGGACAAGTTTTGTGCCTTTTAAAAGAAGAACTTGAAAGGAAAGATAGTATAGCAAATGCAAAGCTGGTTGGCATAGAAGTGGAGGATTGAGGTACTGAAAATTACTTAAGCAATAATAACATAATAGAAACAAAATCTAATGGAGTAAACGGAAATGGACATAGCACCTGTGCATATTAATAATAGCAGGCAGAATTAATCAGAATTGAAAGGAAAAATTGAGTCATCAGCATGATGAGAAAGGGAGTAACACCCAAGGAGAAGGAGTGGACTGGAAAGAGAAGGTGACCTAATGAAATAATTCAGCAGAAGCTGAACCTTTAAGAATGACTGTGAATCCAAATCATCTTTAAGATTCTTGGGACACCTGGCTGGCTCAGTTAGTACAGCAGGTGACTCTTTTTATCTCAGGGTGGAGATCAGTTAGATTCCAATGTTGGGAGTAGTGATTACTTAAAAATAAAATCTTGGAAAAAATAAAAATAAAAATAAAATTCTGCTCAAATGCCATGTCTTTCAAAACAAGCCTTCTTTGAACACTCCTGTTCATGGTCGGTTGTCCTTTATTTTCCTCTTGGGTGATGGTGATTCCTCACACCATCATTAAACTTTCCTCATTATTTGGAATGCTGACTATAGTATCTTGTCAATTATATTGCTTTTTGAAGAACAGGTTGCATTTATTTACATTTTTCATGGGGCATAGTTCAATTCTACAAGCAGAATGGATATCCAACAAATACCTGTCATATGGACAAATAGGTCAGCCTGCTTTATTTGCAACTAGGTAATCCACATTAAAAGGAATAACATGACTTTTGATATATGATAATTGAGTACCAGAATCAAAGGGAAAAGGTAACTTTTTTGGTAACCTCAAAACACTGGAAGAGTGAATAAAACAACCTCAAAGAAAAGATTTGGGTTAAGCAAACAAGAATGAGGTGAAAAGAAAAAATATAAGTTAGAATAAATTGAAAAGATAATGTGGAAGAAGAGAAATAAGACTCTAAAAAAATCAAAGCAAGTATTGGGAAATCAATATGAAATTGTCAAGCTTAATTTTATGGTCAAAAAAGTGATAATATAATTTCCATGATTTATTACTTACTGGTAAGAAGTTCAAGAACAAATATAGTCAATAAAATTTCCTATTGATTTTGTATTACTGATTTGAAGTGGTGCCTCGGAAATAACAGTTCTAAATATATTTGGGTTCTTTATGCAGTTTTGGTATCAAAGCTTCCAAATTGTGTTTGCCCCTTTTTGTCTAAGACAGCTTTTTAAATTCAAGTTGTTTCTACAAAGAGCACATAAAATCTTGATCTCTTGGATAAGTAATTTCTTGAAGACATGAGTTTTTATTTTTTATTTATTTATTTTTTAGGATTTTATTTATTTATTAGAGACACACACAGAGAGAGAGACAGGCAGAGGGAGAAACAGGCTCCATGCAGGGCACCTGACGTGGGACTCGATCCCGGGTCTCCAGGATCATGCCCTGGGCTGAAGGCAGCACTAAACCGCTAACCCACTGGGGCTACCCAACATGAGTTTTTAATAGTAAAATGGATAGGCCCTTAACTATAGCTGTGAGTGATCTCATTGAACATGTATTAAACCAGGCACTTTGAGATGCTTCATGCTTAGGCCACAATCATACATTGGATTATGTCATATGTGCTCAAATTTCACCCAAATTAGTAAAACAAACAAACTTTTCAAATACCCACTTTCCTTGGAAAGTACTGTTTTGTCATGTATAATATTTAGGAAACCTTAAAATTAAATGTACCAAGAGGGACATCAGATCATGTCACCTCAGCAACCTAAATTAAGCCTCCTATCCCAATCCCTCCCACCTCCACCCTGCCCACCCCCATCAACTACAAGTCATTACAGTTAATGTTCAGTGGTTTGGGTTGATGGCCTGGATCTGTTTTTCCTACTTCTAAAAGAATTTGTCTATAATATTCAGATCAGAGCTTCACCTTTCTGTTTTGCTTTCTGCATTGATGAACAGATCTAACCACTGAGGGACACACAAGACTGTGTCTCATAGTATGATTGACAGAGACCCACATTTAACTCTTAAAGAAATTGTTCCAACATTATGTGGACTGTAGTGAACGTTTTTAGAAATTGTTAAGGCATAAAACCCACAAAAGCTTCTTCTTTTTTTTTAAATTGAAAAACATAAAATATAAATCAATAGTTACTTAAAAATGTCTTTCAAAGAGCTAAATTCACTCTGTTAATTTAAGAACATAAATCAAATGACAAGTAAATTATTCAATCATAAAATTATACAGATTGGTATATTTATAAATGATAGACCAGAGAGAATGTTAAGATATATGAAAAAGTTCCCTTTATGTTTTTAAATACAAAATTATAAAGTAAAAATATTTTAAAACAGTTTAACATATTTTTAAGAGCTTAGTGTCTCCAGCTAAGACATACTGTGATGTTGTATGATGGACATAACATTGAGATCTACCTTAAACTTGGGTGGTTTGTATTTAGCCTTATTTTTAAATTTATGTTTATTGGACAAGGCCCTTAAAATCTTTGGAATGCTTTATTTCAGTTAATGCATTATTAACTGAAAAAGTAGGGGTTAAAAAATCTGCCTACCTCACAGGGTGTTGGTAGATGGAAAAGAGTGTATGATAAAGTAAACTTTATTGTTATCATTTAGTATCAAAAGTAGCGTTTAGACATCTGGTCCCAGAGAAGATGGTATGGACTCACTTTTCTCTGTCCCTCCCCTCTGGATGTCCTGGAAGTAATTCAACAAATAATTATAAAAAAGACTATAATTTTCATTAAAATACTATAATCATAAAAATGACTTTTCAACAAAGAAAAGCCCAGGACCAGATGGCTTCATTGGTGAATTCTACCAAACATATAATGAAAAAGTAATGCCAATCCTTCTGCAACCCTTCCAAAAAAACTGAAGAGGAGGGAATTCTCCCAAAGTCATTTTATGATGCCAGCATTTTCCTAACCCAAAGCAGACAAAAAAATTACAAGAAAAGAAAATTATAACAGCCCTGATAAATACAGATGTTAGGGGCCCCTGGGTGGCTCATTGGTTGAGCCTTTGCCTTTGGCTCAGGTTGTGATCTTGGGGTCCTGAGATCGAGTCCCACATCAGGCTCCCCGCAGGGAGCTCACTTCTCCCGCCGCCTATGTCTCTGTCTCTTGGTGTCTCTCATGAATAAATAAATAACATCTTTTTAAAAATATAGATGTAAAACTTCTCAACCAAATATTAGCAAATTGAACTCAATAGTGCATTAAAGAATCCTATACTCTGACCAAATGGAATTTACCACTGGGATGCAAAAGATGGTTCAACATACATAAACCAGTAATATGACATACTATTTTAATGAAATGAAAGATAAAATTATATGATCATCTCAATAGAAACACAAAAACCAATTTAAAAATTTCAACATTCATTCATGATAGAAAGTCTAAATAATTTGAGCAGAGAAGAAATGTATCTCAATATAATAAAAGCATAATAATAAATAATAAGTTAAGCTCACAGCTAGTCATTGATGAAAGGTTGAAAATCTTTCCTTTAAGATATGGAATAAGACAAGGGAGCCCATTCCCATCACTTCCTTTAACATAGTAATAGAAGTCCTAGCCAGAGAAATTAGCAAAGAAAATTAATGAAAGGTATTCAAATCAGAAAAAAAGTAAAATTATCTCTGTTTGCAAATAAGTATAATCTTGCATATAGAAAACCCTAAAGACTATACCAAAAAGTTGTCAGAAGTAATCAATAATTATATAGTTTCAGGATACAGAAATAACAATGAATTATCTGATAAATAAAGAAAATAATCCCATTTGCAATAGAATAAAAAATAAAGAAATTCTAAAGAACAAATCTAAGGAGATCAAAGTTCTATATACTAAAAATACAAGATTTTGATGAAAAAAACTGAAGAAGACATGTATAAATGGGAAAATATCCTGAATTTATGTATTGGAAGAACTAATATTGCTAAAATGTCCATGCTTCCCAAAGCTATCTATAAGCTGTCTATAGACTCAATGAAATTGCTATCAAAATTCCAATGGCATATTTCACAGAATAAAAAAAATCCTAAAACTCATATGAAATCATACTGACCTTGAATAGCAAAAGCAATCCAGAGAGAAAGAACAAACAAACAAAAATCAAGGCATCATATTTACTGATTTCAAACTAGATCATAAAGCTAAAATAATCAAAATGGTGTGGTACTGGCATAAAAAGAGACACATAGTCAAGTGGGATAGAATCAAGAATCCAGAAATAAACCCATGCACTTATAGTCAACTAACATTTAGTAAGAGAGCTAAGAGTACTTAATGGGAGACACATAGTTTCTTCAATAAGTGGTATTGAGATAACTGTATATTCATATGCAGAAAAATGAAATAGGACCCCTATATCACTTAAAATGGATTAGAGACTTAAATATAGGATCTGAAACCAAAAATTACCAGAAGAAAACATAGGAAAAAGCTTCTTCACATTGATCTGGGCAATTAGTTTTTTGGATTTGATGCCAAAACACAAGCAATAAAATAGAATATAAAAAAGTGGGACTTACACCAAACTGAAAAGCTTCTAAAAAGCAAAAGAAACAATAAAAAAATTTTTAAAGACAATCTATAGAATGGTAGAAAATATTTCAAATCATTTATCTGAAAGGAGTTAAAATCCAAAATGTATAAGGAACTCATACAATTTAAGAGTAAAAAAAGAAAAAAAAATCAGTTAAAAAATGGGCAAAGGATCTGAATAGACTATTTTCCAAAGATGACACACAAATGGCTAACAGGTACATGAAAATGTGCTCTATATCACTAATCATAAGGAAATATGTCTGAAGCACAAGGATATATCATCTCATACCTGTTAGATTATTTATTATCAAAAATATAAAGATGGCAACGATGTAGAAAGAAAGGGAAGCTTTGGGCACTGTTGCTAGGGATATAAATTGGTAGAGCCACTATGGAAAACATATGGAGGTTTCTCAAAAAATTAAAAATAGAACTACCATATGATCCAGAAATTCTACTTTTGGCTACGTATCTGAAGTAAACTGAATCACTACTGGAAGAGGTATCTGCACTCCTATGTTCCTTGCAGCTTTATTCAAAATAGCCAGCAAATGAAAACAATCTATGTGTCCATCAATGGATGAATGGATAAAGAAAATGTAATGTACGTCTACAATGGCATATTTTTCAGCTATAGGAAGAAATTCTGTCATTTGTGACAATATGGATGGATTGGGGGTATTATGCATAAGTTAGATAGAGAGAAATACTGTAGGATATCATATATGAAATCTAGAACTCCCTCTCCTGCAAACTCATAGAAACAGAGCCGAATGGAAGGCTAAGAAATGGAAGAAATGGGGGGATGTTGGTCAAAAGATACAAACTTCCAGTTATGAGATGAATTAGCTCTGGAGATATAATGTACAGCATGCTGATTACAGTTCATAGTACTATGTATTATACTTGAAGGTTGCTAAGAGAATAAATCTTAAATGTTCTCATCCCAACCCCCCACATAAAGTAATTATATGAGTTGCTGGATGTATTAACACAATAAAATTATTATTGTCAGTCATTTCACAATATATATGTGTATCAAATGATCATGTTGTATATCTTTAACTTATACAATATATCAATTATATCTCAATAAATTTGGAAAAAACATGTTAAAATCGTTTTTATATTTCAAAGCATGGGCAGTATTTTAGTTATCTTTCTATTGATACATCATTAAGGTTTTCTATAACACAGGAATATAAACTTTGAAATTTCTTGAGACTTGCTCCACAGACTACCATGTACTCATTGTAAAGTACTCTGTGTGCTTGAGAAAGTACTTTCCATCTAAGTGCAGTGTCTATATGTGGCTTTTAAATCAAGATTACTATTTCTGTTATTCAAATCTTTCTTTTTGTTTAAAATATTGAGAAAGGAGAGGTACATGAAGTAATATACTCCATGAATTTTTCAAATCCTCTTTTCAGATTTGTAATTTTTTCCTTTATATAAAACTTGAAGGTATGTTATCAGATGCATATGCATTTAGAATTTTTTAAATCTTCCTGATTAATTAAACCTTCTATCTATACATTTAAAAAACTAAGTTAGGGAATATCAGTGTACTCAATATTAGGGCTTAGGATATGGCTACAGTAATCTAGACAGGATGGTTCTGGTGCAGAGAAAGACCCATAGATCAATGGAACCCAAATGATTTACGGCAAAGTTGTACACACAATTTACTGGAGGAAGGATAGCCTTTTCACCTAACAGTGCTAAAGCAAGTGGACATCCATAGGCTACAACAATAATAATAATAGTAATAATAATAATTTAAAAATCTCAACCTAGATCTTACACCTTATACGAAAATTATTTCAAAGTAGGTCACAGACTTACAGGTCAAATATTGAAGTACACAATTTAGGGGGAAAATGAGAAACTCTTTGGCATCTAGGGCTGGTTAGAGAGTTCTTAGATTTGATACTGAAAGCATGTTTCAGAAAAGGAAAACTTGATAAATTTGATAAACTGCTAAAAATTGATACATTTGACTTCATCAAAATTAAAAATGTTTTCTCTGCAAAAGACCCCGTTAAGAGGAGAAAATAAAAATCATAGTTTGGGAGACAATGTTTATAAACAACATATCTAATAAAGGGATTTATTATATATAGAATATGTAAATAATTCTCAAAACCAAATTTAAAAAATAATCTAATTAAGAATTGGGCAAGGGATCCCTGGGTGGCGCAGCGGTTTGGCGCCTGCCTTTGGCCCAGGGCGCGATCCTGGAGACTCGGGATCGAATCCCACATCGGGCTCCCGGTGCATGGAGCCTGCTTCTCCCTCTGCCTGTGTCTCTGCCTCTTTCTCTCTCTCTGTGACTATCATAAATAAATAAAGATTAAAAAAAAATGTTTAAAAAAAAAAAAAAAAAAAAAAAAAAAAAAAAAAAAGAATTGGGCAAAAGACATCATCAGACATGTTACCAAGCAGGATACACAGATGAGAAATACTTACATGAAAAGATGTTCAAGAACCGCCTGGGTGGCTCAGTTGGCTAAGCATCTGCCTGCCTTTGGCTCATCATGATCCCAAGGTCCTGGAAAGGAGCCCCCTGCTCAGTGGAGAGACTCCCTCTCCCCCCCCCCAACTTGTGCTCTCTCTCTCACAATCTCTCTCTCTCATATAAATAAATACTATTTTTCAAAACAGATGTTCAATATCATTAGCCATTAGGGAAATACAAATTAAAACCATAATGTAATATTACACACCTCTCAGAATAACTAAAATTAAAAAAGTCATAACACCAAATGCTGGAAAGGATGTAGAGAAAATTGGTTCATTGCTGGTGGGAAGTAAAAGAATATAGCCATTCTGGAAAATAGTACAGCTGTTTATTCTAAAGCTAAAAATGTACTTTCCAAAAAACCTAGCAATTACTGTCTTGAGCTTTTATCCCAGGTAAGAGATCTATGTTCATGAAAAATCCTATATACAAATGTTTGTGGCAGCTTTTTTCATATTAACTAGAAGCTGGAATCAACCTAGATGTCCTTCAACAGGTAAATGCTTAAACAAACAGTGGTACATAAAAAGTAGCAAACTATTGATACACATACTTGAATGGGTTTCAATGAAATTAAGTTGAGTGAAAAAAAGTCAATCTCAAAAGTTTATTCACTGCATGATTCCATTTATAGAACATTTTTGAAATACCAAAGAAATTGACATGGAGAACAGATTAGTGGTTGTTTAGGGTTAGGGGTTGTGCAGTGAGAGGATGGATATGGATAAAAGTGGTAGCATAAGAGAGTCTTATGGGATGGAAGAGTTATGAATCTTGACTGTGGTCATGGTCACATGTAACTACATATGTGATATACTGCATGAAAATACACACATACACATATATACACCAGTACTTGGATAACTAGTGAAATAAATCTGTGGATTGTACCAGTGTCAGTTTCCTGATTTTGATCCGGTATTATATTCATGTAAGGTGTTAACCTTGGGGATCTTTGTTAGGGGTGTTTGGGCCCTCCCTAGAATTTCCTGTGAATTTATAAATATTTCAAAATATAAAACTTTGAAAAGCCATATTTGAAATATCTTGAAATTATTTCGCTATTGTACAAAACAAGCAGATTTGATGCTGTCAATATTATTTTCAAACCTGCATGCATTAAGCAGTAAAGACAAGACATAACTCATTCCTAAATATAAAAGAAACTTGAGCAATCAAGAATAAAAGGATGCAATTTTATAATCCTTACACAGGTACTATTTTATAGCCATGATAAAGATTGGAGGTAGAAGAGAGAAATACATAAATGATCAGTGCAAAAATGATATTCAAAATATTTAACAACTTTTATGGTCTGGACACTAATCACTCAGAGTAGATGGGGGCCAATTATAACAGATGCCAGCCATAAACAGAAGAATTGGTATCGATGCAAAGCAGTGGAAAATCTATCCTATATGATTTGATTTGATTTTATTATTTCCTCCACAAAAGATTTATATTCCTAAAGTGTTGGTATTTTGTAGTACCCCTAAGCTGAAAACACTGGAAAAGGTACTATATTATTGGATGAAGCATACCTTAAAGTCCTGCTATAAAAAAATCATGATTAATATGAATAAGTACCAGTTAGCAAAATAACAGTTTCTATTAAGATATTTTAAATTTCCTCAAATTTTTAATAAAACATCCTAAATATCAGTATAAAAACAAAATAACATTCAAATTAGTTCATAATATTTAAAGATAGGAGTTCAAAATATCAATGACTTTTCAATTCTAAAGTTTCAGTACTTGAGGGGTATCTTTAGAGTCTGTTTTTTTCTAATATTTTACTCATTCATTTGAGAGAGAGAGCAAATGGATGAGTGAGGGGAGAGGGGCAGAGGGAGAGGGAGAAGCAGATGCCCCACTGATCAGGAAGCCCAACATGGGGCTCAATTCCAGGACTCCTAGATCATGACCAGAGCCAAAAGCAGATATTTAACCGATAAGCCTCCCAGGTGCCCCAGAGCCGGTTTTACTGAATTATTCCTAGGGGAAAGCTATCAAGGTACTTTACAAACATAATCTTAGGTTTATTAGATTAGGAAAATAAATATTCAAAGGTGAAATTAATTTGCTCATATTTATTGTTGAGAAATTAGGGTCATTAATTATCAATACAAATTTAATGAGACAACAGGCCAAAGCCCCTATTTGAAAAAGAAATAAACTATGCATTCTAGAAACAGAATGTGAACTACAAAAATAAAATTATGTGTTTCCTAATCTGTGTGGCAGTTAAGAAATTCACTTAAGAAATGACCTAAAACTACGTACAGATGGCTAACAGACACATGAAAAGATGCTCAACATCATTCATCATCAGGGAAACACAAATCAAAACTACAATGAGACATCACCTCACACCTGTCAGAATGGCTAAAATTAACAATACAGGATACAACAGATGTTGATGAGGATGCAGAGAAAGGGGAACCCTCTTATACTGTTGGTGGGAATGCAGACTGGTGCAGCCATTCTGGAAAAGAGTGTGAAGGTTCCTCAAAAAGTTAAAAGTAGAACTACCCTGTGATCCGGCAATTGCACTACTAGGTATTCACCCAAAGAATACAAAAGTACTAAATCAAAGGGATGCATGTATCCTGATATTTATAGCAGCATATCTACAATTGCTAATTATGGAAACAATCCGACATCAATCCATAGATTGATGAATGGATAAAGAGGATGTGGTACACACGTATACAATGGAATATTCCTCAGCCATAAAAAAGAATGAAATCTTACCATTTGCGATGACATAGATGGAGCTACAGAGTATTATGCTAAGTGAAATAAGTCAGAGAAAGACAAACACTGTGTGATTTCACTCATATGCTCATATGTGTAATTAAAGAAATAACACAGATGAACATGGGGGGGGGGGTGGGAAGAGAGAGAAACACCAGAAAACAGACTAACTATAGAGAACTGAGGGCTGCTGGAGGGGAGGGGGGAAGGGGGATGGGCTAAATGGGCATTAAGGAGGGTACTTGTGATGAGCACTGGGGGCTGAATATAAGTGATGAATCACTAAATTCTACACCTGAAACTAATATTACACTGTATGTTAACTAATTGGAACTTAAAAATTTGGAAAAGAAAGAAAAAAGAAATAACCTAAAATTGATTAGTGTTTTCTATTATTTTAGGAAAGGCACCCTTCTCATATGGTCTCACTCATACGTGGAATATAAGAAATAGTGAAAGGGACTATAAGGGAAAGTAGGGAAATTGAAGGGGGGAATTAGAGAGGAAGACAATCCATGAGACTCCTAACACTGGGAAACAAACAAAGGAGGGGAGGAGGGGGAGGGATGGGATGACTGGGTGCCAGGCACTAAGGAGGCCACTTGAGGGGATGAACACTGGGTGTTATACTATATGTTGGGAAATTGAATTCAAAGAAAAAATTTGTACACTATAATGATATATATATATATATCGTTATATATATATATAATGATATATATATATATACACACACATATATATATATATATATATATATATATAAAGGCAACCTCCTTCTCTTGAAAAAAAAATCCACTTAATATATATTCCAAACATAGCTTATGCTGTCTTCATTTATGTGCATTTTGGACACCATTTTTTTTAAAGATAAACTAATAACTCAAAACTTTAACTGAATGTCAATGGAAATGGAGTTCTCATATAGGTAAAGAGGTTAAGATTATGTGATTTTTTTTTACAGCAATATGAGAAAACTCCCTTATAATTCATACACATCGAATATGGAAATGAAGCCACCTAGTATGTACAGCTGCGATTACAATTTTGTGAGAATTTAGAGCCATCATGACAGAATGGAGGGGGACAATCTTTAATCTATCAATATTAGGCTGGAATTAGCTAGGCAGATAATTTTAGCCTGCAAGGGTTTGTTCATTTCCATCTCTCCAGGATACTCTAGAATAATTCAAAGCTCTTTAGGTAGGCCAACTATTCTGAATTATTCCCCTTGTCTTCTATGAGGCTTATTTGTTGGCTCAGAACACACAGAAAAGGAAAAGAAAGGAACAGTTATTGAGAGCCTGTAGTGCCACAAGCACTGTCCCTTTTATTTGTGAAACTGAATCTACATGAAACAGATATCCTTCCCATTTTTACAGGTAAGAAACCTTAGGTTCTCAGAAGTGAAGAAGAGCTCACAGATTTGTGTTTGGATTAGAAGTTTCCTTGACTCCAAATTTCACACAATTTCTTCTCCTGAATGTGATAATTTAATTACATTTCAACTTTAAGAAAAGAATGATTCTATGAGGTGTCTTCAAAAAGACTATTTATGAGAAAGATAGTGGGGGGAGGGGCAGAGGGTGGGAATCTCAAGCAGACTTCCCTGCTGAGTACAGAACCTGACACGGGGACATGGGGCTTCATCTCATGACTCATGAGATCATGACCTGAGCTGAAACCAAGAGTTGCACACTCAAATGACCAAGCCACCCAGGCACCCCAAGGCTTGAATCATGTTTGACGTTAACCCTATAGCTCAGTGAATCTTGGGGGATGTGTCCCCACTGAGATATATGTGATCGGCAATGTCTCAGGAGAAACCCCATGGTACTGATTGTGGAGGCCGAGGACAATATGTTGATGTTTTTTATATGCAGTTCACTGATCTTGCCTCCAAATCGTTTAATAGTTAACCACTATTTCTGTGGCGTTTTGTAAAAGACTATATTGGCTTGCTAAATGGCACTCCCCCAAATACTAATATTAGAATCCAGTAGTAGGTGGAGATTTTTTTTTTCTGCTATGTAGACTGGTGCTAAAACTCTAAAAATGCAGAGCGATGACAAATGCACAGAATGTAGTGACTTTAGTACTTTCGACTGTATTGTGAGAGAAGGAAGTATGCGTTCACGTTTAGTACATTATGCTTCAAGATAAAATGGTTGCTTTGGTGTCAATAGATGGTTGTTTAATATGTATTTGTATGGAGCCATCTATGTTCCCATGTCCCCCTTGATAACAATAAGAAAATATTTGCTAGTTTTTTTCTCTAACCCAAGAATAATTTAAATCAGTTGATAACCTCCCTTCCATCACTCTTTCACTCAGCTTCTTCTTTTATAGTTGACCAAGAAATTAACTTTATGTACCAGTGTTAACGGAACTAAAAATGTCAACATTTACAGATCCATATCCACACACGCACACACAGTACATATGCACATTCATGACAGTATGCACATATATACAACATCATGGAATTCCATTTTGAGAGATCAAAATTTTAATTACAATAATAAAGAATTTATAGTTATGCAATCCAATAAGCTCTAAAATGTTCAATTTAAAAAATACTGCATAAAACTTTTGCTTCCAGGTAGGATGGAGTGAGAAGCTTATAAACCATGAGAACACAAAGAAAATCTACACAAAATGTAAAACATAAACAATTTAAAGGCATCAGCACTGCTGAAACAACAGGCCTAGGATTCCAAAGAGGAGAAAACCCTGGAGAAGTGAGAGAAGAATTTGCAGCAGATTTTGTTGATTCTGGGCTGTGGTAAGAACCCAGACTGCCTAGGTAGAAGGCCACTGCTAGAGGTTAGGGAAGCTAGCCGAAAGCTGAGGAGTCTTGAGAGACTGGAGTGACAAAATATAGACTTGAGAGATCTTAAACAGACAACCCATTATCCCATGATGACATCTGTCAATTCAGAAGCTGCAAGGTCTAGAGGCAAACAGCTAAGCTAAAACCCCTGAAATGCACCACAGGTTTTTGGCAGTCTTGCAATACTAGGAAGAAAAAATATTTTTAAAATATTGGCATTTAAGATCTGCCAAGAGGAAGGCCCCACATGAACACACGGGGCCAGGATTTGTCCTGTGGACCAAATCCAGCCTGCCTCTATTTTCTGTATGGTCCAGAAATGAAGACCAATTTATATACTTTTAAATGGTTGCCAAAAAAAAAAAAATCAAAAGAACAGTATTTTGAAATTCAAATCCTGAAAATATACGAAACTCAAATTCTCTGTTCGTAAACAAAGCTCCATCAAAATACATCCATGTCCTTTAATTATATATTGATTTGTCTGCTTTTGCATAATGAGTAGTTACAAAGAGACTGGATAACCTGCAAAGCCTAAAATATAGGCTACCTACCCTTTATAGAAAATGCTTGCTGACCTGCAAATAGGCTGTTAGTTGAAAACCTTGGGCAAACATCCTAAGTACAGGAACAAACCAGAGATAAATCGGGTCTTACCAAAACTCAGCCCAACCTCCTATTGGCTCAACTCCAGATTGGACTAAGTAATTAGCCTCCACTCTATCTCACTGGCATAAAAAGGATAAACCTTTGCTGGAGAAAGATATTATCATCTTGAGCCTCCATAATTTTTTATACACATTTTACACATATCCCAGCATTGAGAAAATTACTCTACTTTGTTTGGTCTGAGTGGAACATATAAAGAAACCTCACTTAATTGGCTAGCTCAACTAGCAGTCCATTAACATCCAACATTCAAACACACAATTTTAACCTATGTCTTAAAGAAATGAAAAATAAAACAGAAGTAACAGTATTACATAAAAGCAATTTTCTTGGCAAGAAAACTTAAAATATGTGTCTGGAATAATAGTATTCTAACTAACTAGATGTTAATTTCCATTGTAAAACATTCCAGTAATATATGGAATAAAATCTAGGAGTTATTTATTTTGTAGAAAATGAAAACAAATAGTAATTGACTGGTTATAAATCATTCTGAACTACAAGACTATATTGCAGGCCTTGTTTTTCAATGACATGTGCTCCTCAGACACTGGCATCATATTTTAGGTATTTATCATCCTGAGAAGACAGACAAGTGCGGATGTGGGAAAAACTGGTAACACTGGAATATTAAAATTATGCAATGTCTTATGCCTACATCTCTCCCAGAATTTTAAACTTTGATTTTAACAGCTTTTTCTAATAAAAAGAATAACTCAAAGGAACAAGACAGCTGAGAAGTTCAATGTGTCACAGCACTGCAAATCGTTAAATTCATTTTAATTAGGATATACTAAGGTTTCTACATCTGTGGCAAAAGTGAATTGTAACTTCCATATATAACAGATATAACTTCCATTTTAATTTATAACTGATCACAATCTGCAGCACATGTCTTATTGGTGTCAAGGAAATATATAACCTAATGGTGATCAAAAGTCCAGGTCACATAATTTTATGGGCTTCAACCACAAGCAGTCATACTATTCTACAGAAAGCATACAGATATAGCTATGAATATAAAATTTAATATAGACAGTGGTTAAAACTGGATATTTATGCATTCAAATATGCACATATAAATTGTACACTATAATTCTTAATTGAACTCTGTATAACTAGCTTGTGAACAGTTATAGAAATGAACAATGTTATCAAAATATTATCTGATAAAGCCAGGACTATTGTTACAAAGGACTTTTAGAATTAGAGACTTATAAAAAGTTGACTTTTCAAAAACTTTTTTAAAAGCTTAAACTCTCATCACTTTCTCCACTTTTAAGAGCTTCTCAATGATAGATGCCTGTGAACAGGGCTTTAATAGGTTGAGGAGATAAAAGCTTGATTGTAGTCAAATAATAAATCAAAGGAGAGTATGCTATTTATCATTTTAGCTAAATTTTAAGTGTTCTTTAACATTAAACTCAACATCTTTAAAAATTACAAGTGTCATCTGTAACAGACTTCGTCTAATTTACTAATATCAGTGCAAGGTTTACACCCATCTAACCCCCAACATTGTTCAAAAACATTCTTCACATACATGAAAACAGTCAGTTTCTAAGCAAGTTAGTATTACTACACTAGAAACTAGAAAATACTAAGGATATCCCAGGACATTAATGCAACTGGTTATTTAATTCAAATATTTGATTAAAGGAAAGTAGCCATATGTATAGATCTGTATAACACTGATTCTTTAATAACTAGCAGAATGCTATGCCTCTAAACACAAAAATCAATAATATTTATAGGTCCACAAGACTGTTTCTCTATATATCATGTTTGATGCCAATGAAAAGATAAGAGTCCTCAGAGAGACATATTGCAAACAAAAAGTCCTTAGAAGGTGGTGGAAAGTCAGGCCAGGAGTCACATAGAACCAACAGAGATGACAGAGATGTGATATCCGGCACAGTTTCCTCAGAAAGAGAAAGGAAAACCACATGGCACTGCTGAAAAGCTGCGTTAATTCTCTCTCCTCTCTAAGCATTAAATATTACATCTTTAAAATTGTCTCAACTACATGATTGCTCCTGTCGGTGAGACCCTCCTTTAAGAAACACAAACATGCTCAAAGCGCTACGCAGAAACATCATAGAAACTTAATGACCTACCATTCTCTTTGCACTCTTCTGGAGGTTTAGCCTTTTTCGCAAGTCGAGGATCCAGCCATGATGTTGTCTTTGTGTTATGGCTGAAAAGAAAAGAGATCACTCTGAACAGACACATACTGAAAGGAATCAAGTTTATTCCTTAAAAAAAGGGGGGGGGGCTGTTAGTCCAACAAAATTGCAATCGATACACTTAATTTGCTTACTGGTTCTAAGTAGCCCTGAAGGAGGTGTAAGAGTAATTGTGCAAGGCAGCTGTAAATTTGGCAACCTCAGCTCCCTGTCCTCAAAGCAGCTATTTTTATTAAAATCAACTAGAATGTTGCCAAGTTCACCTCATTGAAAATGCAGAACTCATCCAGAGCAAAAGGAATTTATTACAAATACAGGATTCTCCACTTGGAAGAGCACAGTTCGCAGGCTCTGATACTGTTTCCTCACTTTTGCAAAATGATTATTTTCATCTTAAACCTACCCTTTTCATAAACAGTTGTTTTGTTACTCTTTAACTACAGAGCTGGCAGAGGCAGTATAAAAGTGATGAAAATTACAGCATGTTCCCGGGATGCCTACATTTTCTCAAAAAGTGATTAATAGCAATTTCATTAACCCATATTTAGCTGTGTTACATCTAAATATTTTCAATCCAGTTAGGCAGGCATAGGATACAAATGCCTGTATTCTAGTGCTTCTAGAATGGAATTTCTGGGAATTAATAATAATTTAAATGACATTTGTGCTTTGGAAAAAAATATCTCCTGGAAAGCCTTTAGTCAGGAATTTTAAAAACATAGAGATGTTCTTAGAACAGTGTGTCTTAAAGAGGCCCTGGAATCACCTGCATTGGAGTCACCTGGAGATTAACAGTGCATATTCTGGGTCTTCACAGAACTACTGAATCAGAATCTTTGAGGTTGAGCCACAAAATCTCCATCATTGGCAAGCACTCCAGGTGATTTTTATGCACATTATAATTCGAGAACCACTCACCAGCTCAAAACTGCTCTTTGGAGCTAAAGTCTTTACTGTGTACAGCTGTCTCAAGTGATCCCCTCTACCAGTGGACAAATTATCAAGGATGTGACATTTGTGAGGGCTTTAGAAAAAGAATGAACAAAGTCACAGGTGTGGAAAAGTGTGAGGCTCATACAGGGAAGAGTCAAGAGGCCAATAAATGGAACATGAAAGGGAACAGTAGAAAATAGTTTAGAAATATAAACTAAAGCCAGATAATAGGGATATTTGAACACAGCTGTAAGAAAGTCAAATGATAACGATGAAAGTCAAATGATAAAAATTTCACATATATTTTCTCTTTCTTCCTTGAAATTTAACTATGCTTTTTTTGTATCACAGACACAAGTATTAGCTAGATAACCTCACAGGCAAATCTCCACTTAGAGCAAAGGTCAAAAAACTCTTCCAGGCAGCATATTTAATAGCAAACTTATAGAGACCAGGTGCCTATCTAATGAAGAAAAGTTTAAGGTAGGAAACAGGAAAGATAAAGACAAGCTGGGAGTGGGCAAGCAAGTCCAGGTGTTAAAGCACATGGTGTTTTCTGGACGATGATCCTGTCTATTGTAGAGACATCTCTGATTTGAAAACCTAGAGACATTAAGATTCTTGCGTCATGAAGTCTCTGCTCCAGAAGATTCCTTTTTATTTCTGAATTTCATGTGTGGTAAAGCGAAAATACTCTTCATCACTTCCTTCACATTTAGGACCTCTGCGATGATTGATGCCTCTAAACAGGGCTCTCATAATTTGATCAGATAAAGGCTGTGAATTTGGTCAAATTGTAAATCGCCAGGAGAGTGTGCTAGCTTCTGTGTACTCCCAATTTGACCTTTGTAAAATCTGATGGTGCTTTATTATCGAGTTTCAGAAGCAAGTACTGCAGACACTTTTGTCTCATTCTGCTCCTCATTTGTAGTCATGTCAATATCATCTAGTCTTTTCTTCTGAACTAAAGACACCCATGGAAGGAGATTATGACCACCTCAAATATGTTAGTGAACTGGGTTCAGTGTTTGATGCTCTTATTTTGAAATAGGCAAATTCACTTAAAAAAATTTTTTTTTAGGGCAGCCCAGGTGGCTCAGCAGTTTAGCGCCACCTTCAGCCCAGTGTGTGATCCTGGAGACCTGGGATCGAGTCCCACGTCGGGTTCCCTGCATGGAGCCTGCTTCAAGCAGCTCTGCCTGTGTCTCTGCCTCTCTCTCTCTGTGTCTCTCATGAATAAATAAATAAAATCTTTAAAAATTTTTTTAATAGACGTGACTTCATTACGAAGTGTGCATGCGCATACATGCGCAAGTGCATTTGTGTGTAAGGCATGTTCATGTCTACGTTTTTATGTGTTAGGGAGAAATGTTGGGGAGTGAGCAAGGAAAATATATTTCCCAACTTTTTAAGTACAACTGCTTCTTCAAAATCCTTCCTTCATTTTGGAGAAAAGTCATTTATTTCTAGGTCTTTTAGACATATTCACAAAAGCAAACACATCTAGGACTAAGAGGTGAGGGGCCATTACTAAGCCATTACAGGGAGTCAAATTATCATTTCCATATCATTCCACCATTGGTCTCAAATACCGGCTAATTTCATAGAGAACTGTGAGTCTCCTAGCTTTCCTGAGTTTATATAAAGCATTTCATTACAGGATGATTGTTTTTTAGGTTGAACTAGCATTAATGGTATGTCACTTTAATACACTTTGGCAGATGGAGTCTCTTATGGTTAACAGCATTTTTAGCTGATCCTCTGAAATGATTCTGAAAGAAATGTGGGTAGTAGTTAGTCTTAAACATCACATGAAGATACAGTACAGTATTTTTCAATAGTGGTTCTCCCCAGCCTTATAATTTGCATACTTCTCCAGGATTACAAAGGGGATATTTTTAATGCATTGGGAGACAACGGACCAAGTGGCTTTTCCATTTCCCTTAAATTATATATTTTTAACCTCGACAATTACCTTTGAAAATAGGATTAAACACTGGACAGGAAACTGTGTACAAAATGGAATCGTTGAGGGATTTTTCACAATCTACATAGCACTTTTCCTCAAGTTTGAGGATGTGATTTCCTTTTACTTCCACTGCTAAAGTAGATTTAGATAAAGCATCAGTTTTCTGGATCTAACCAAATGGTGTGTACACAAACGACAGGAAGGTTAAGAGGCTAATGCTATATGATCTTATATTGATACTAGTTTCTTAAACAGAGACACATACACACATATATGCTGAATTTGCAAAGAAATTTTTTCCCTTAGCTGGAGAATGGAATAAATGTTTTCTAGGAAGGCTAAATCATAGTAGTCTAGTGCTGTATGTATTCCTATGGATAAAGTTAATGTGATGATCATGAAAAGTGAGAGATCAAGTGGAGTGAAGTCAGTAGCTATTCAGGTTCAATCAATCTCAGATTTAAAAATCTGGATAAAAACCTTAAAAGTGGTTTATCCAAACTCTTCCCCGATGTTAAACTGTATAATGAATCTATCTGGAGGACTGGAAAAAACCAGAAGTGAAATTTCATTTAACTCTGCAATAGTAGTTTAAATTCATAACAGAATGGCCTTGAAGACATGATAGGCTGACTTATAATGAATTAGAAATTTCTATGTTTTTTTTTTGTAAGTTTAACCTTTGCCCAACTGACAAAAGCTGCAGGTTAAATAATAACATCTTATCTTCCTGGGGAAACATTCTGCTCACATAGAAAATGCTTCACTTCGACAGGAAAAGCTGCTGACATTATGGCATACCATTGCAAAGTTATTCTCATTATCTCGTAACATTTCCTGATGGTTGACTCTGTCAGGGGCTACGCTAGAACCTTCATATGCATCACCTCACTTAATGCTAATGAGCCTCTGTGGCTATAGATTTTTAATTCTGTTTTACGGGAGAAACAAAGGTTCAGAGAAGGTGAGTAACTTGCCCAAGGTTACACAGCTTAGTGCGTGAAAGTGAAAGGGCTGGCATTAAACACAGTTACATCTGATTTCCAAGTTCAAGTTTCTTAAGCTCTGAAACCAGAGGCATACTAAACCTAACACTTGTTTTTCATACTGAGTTGCTTTATTTTGCTCCCTCAGAGAATAATCAAAGATCTTTTTCTCAGAGCCTTTGCCAATAGTTTGGAAATAGAGACATTTATCTCCCGTTTGAGGAGAGTAATCACAACAAATTCCTTTGTGTTGAATGCCTTGTACTTAGTAGGTATTATATTAAATTGCAGGCTCATAGAGATGAAAGAGAGGACACTGTGATTGAGGTATGGATAGCATCACTGGAAACATTTTTTTTCCTTATAAACTTGAATTTTCCATCCAGATCACTTTTGAATCAAATGTTCTTCATTTAAATCTGAATATTTTCCCAGGGGGAGCTAAGATGCTGGCACAGTAGGAGGACCTCAGCCTCATCTGTCCATAGAATACAACTAGATAACTATCAAATCATTTTAAATATCCCAGAGATCAACCTGGGTAAAGTCTTAAAATTCATGATTTACAAAATCTCCATATAAATATTAGGTCTTAGAAGCAATACTAAGGAATTAGGTTAATAAAATTGCTATCAAGTGGTGGAACATTTTTTAAAAGATTTATTTATTTACTTTAGAGAGAGAGAGAGAGTATAAGGAGCAGGAGGGGGCAGAGGGAGAGGGGAAGAGAGAAACTTTGAGGCAGAGTTCCTGCTGACATAGGGCTTGATCCCAGAACCCCATGATCATGACCTGAGCTGAAACCAAAAGCCGCTACTCAACTGACTGAACCACACAGGTGCCCCACAAGTGGAGGATTTTCATGTAGATCATGACACTCTCTATCCTCCCTTCCATTTTTTCATTGTTCTATGTTTTCCCAGTCAGGGTATAAATCCCTTATTAGAAAAAAAAAATCCCTTATTAGTTTCTTAGGTATACATAAGTGGATCCTCAAGGGCGATCCAATTCAAGCCTAATTCTAAGACATAAGTCTTTTCTTTCTGTTTCCTTTTCTTTCTGTTTCCTTTTCCTTCTTCTCCTTTACTTTTATATTACCATCTAGATGAATATAATGCTTTTAAATACAGCACAAGTATTAGATCATATCTCACCAACTAAATTTTTATTAGTAGAACAAGAAATTTTTATTATCAAAAAAAGAAATTTTATTATCATACACATTTCCTCACTGCATTTTCTCTAAAAATAGTAACAGACTTAAAACAATGACAAATGCATTAAATTTAAAGAGTCCTCCTACAAGGGCACTTGATGGGATGAGCACTGGGTGTTAAACTATATGTTGCAAATTGAATTTAAACAAAAACAAATGCAAAAAAAAAAGTCCTCCTTCAAAGCCAATTCTTAATCTTAGTCTTGAATCGACAGTTAAAATGTATTTTCATCTGGGAAATGCATCAGAACAATAATAAGAGATTAAAGTCAATGATGTTTGACTTCAAGAAACATAATCTTTTGAACCAGGTAAACAAGGTCCAAGTAAATATTTTAGAGTCTATTGGGCAATTCAAAATTTGTTTGGATGTTAAAGTTTCACTAGCAATGGTCATATAGGTTCAGAGACAATAATCAGAGATTGTGACTACATCCTACAGAATTTTAAAAATAAATGCTAGTTCTCTATCTCTTTTTAACTCATCTCTATATCCAAAATGGGGCTCAAACTCATGATCAAGAGTCGCATACTCTACCAACTAAGCCAGCCAGCTGCCCTTAAACATTAGTTCTTAAAAGTATATAAATTCACGTTTTATATTGTATACATTTTAGATTATTGTCAATAAAATCTTCAGGATGGTTACATCATTTTGCAGAAAACTTTCTCCCCCTATTATATCATCTTTCCAAAAAGAAGATTAAAGGCAATGACTAGATAGATATACTGATGATGAACAGTGGGAACTTTTTCATTCAAGACTTCATTCTTTCACAGTTTTACTATTTATACATTGGCAATCTACATGAAAAGTTATTCTTCTATAGTGATTGTTTTCTAAACAATATTCCTAAAAATGTTATTAACTAAGTGAATTATGTAAGTTTTCCATTATATTATCTTTCATATGTTTAGAAACATTTTTAAGAAAGTTTTATTATAAATAGTGTTTGGAATATCTTGAGTGTGAATTGCATGCTGTTTTGTTTAAAACAGATTACTTTATGTCTGGGGGTTGCAATGGAGTCTTGCACAGGCACAAGAAAAAAAGAACATGAAAAAAATTCAATATATCTACTGTGTTGTAATACGAATTACAGAGAGTAAGCACAGATCATATTTTGTGACTGGCGGGGATATACCAATCTTAGAATGAGAAAGCTGGGGTTGCTTCATACCAAATAATTGATTTTACTTCTCTTTCCAATAAATTTCCCAAGTATTATGTCTACTCTTTAATAAAAAAAAATGTGGCTTTGTTTGAAATGGTAATTAGTGATTTACTTAAACTTAAGGAGATACAGAAATGGCAACACAAGAGGAAACAGATTATATGTGTGTCTTTCTGATAACTTAAAAGCAAATTCAGCCCGGACAACGATTTAGGAAACCATGTAGAGCCATGACATTTTTCACAGAAGTGATTTTCAGTTTCAAAAGTCTGCTTTAAAAAATCTATTATTTAAGATGACACAGCGCCCACTGCCATTCAGGAAGATGGTAGTAAACAAATAGGTTCTTGTTGTCATTTTGTTTTTTGCCAAAGGAATAAGCAGTCTCTTTTATGTCACTAACTAAACTGACTCCCATACAAAGAGGGAATTTAATAGGATTCCCAAAGCATGTCAATACAGATTAACCCTATGGCAGCTCTGCTTTATGGAACATTTAGCCTCTGGAATAGTGGCTTTCTGACTGAAAAACTTAGAAACAAACACTGTTTGTAATATGAAAGTTTACTTTTATTTTAGCCAATGTTTATTTATATAGTGGAGGTAGTATGGGATAATGGCAATGGCTTTGCAAGGTCATGAACTATGAGACTTTAAGAATGTTAATTTGTCAGGGCCTCTGAGTGGCTCAGTTGATTAAGCCTCTGCCTTTGGCTCTGGTCAGTCGTGATCAGGGTCCTGGATGGAGCCCCACGTGGGGCTCCCTGTTCAGTGGGAAGTCTGCTTCTCCTTCTCCCTCTCCATCTGGGCTCTCCCCTCTCTCTCTTACTCAAATAAATAAATAAAATCTTAAAAAAAAAAAAAGAATGTTGGGGCAGCCTGGGTGGCTCAGCGGTTTAGTGCTGCCTTCAGCCCAGGGCGTGATCCCGGAGACCAAGGATCAAGTCCCACATTGGGCTCCCTGCATGGAGCCTGCTTCTCCCTCTGCCTGTGTCTCTGCCTTTTTCTCTCTGTGTGTCTCTCATGAATAATAATAATAATAATAAATGTTAATTAGTCCAAGGATCCCTTAAAATCTCATCTATGAAATCGGGTGTATCAAATGCTCACAAGATAGTTACAACATAATATATGTAATGTAGGCACTATAGCAAAATGACTGAAAGCAAGGACCCTGGAGAAAGTCTGTGTCCCATGACAGTATGATTCTTCAGCTTTGTTGAATACTGTATGCCCAGCATTTAACATGGTGTCTTGCACATGGCATGTGTCCTATAAAGATGAGTTGAGTAAATGGCATCAAAGCATCTTGGCTTTGTGAATTCTTGGTTATATGGTCACGGGCAAGTGACTTACCTCCACAAGCCTCAGCTTTCCAAGTGAGCACAGTGTAAGTGCTTAAGAAAGTAGCTATTACTGTCTAACCTGAACACAGCCTGAACAAAGTAGGCACTCAGTATGTCATAATTATTATTACTAGTTTGAATGTATCAATAATATGTATCATGAGTGTACATATTAATTATTTAATATGTAAATACTAAAAGACATTATTAATGAGGATGATGTTATGAATTAAGGAAATTACTGCTTTTAAACAATATTATTCATTTCAAAGCCTTATGAAAACTGCTAAACATAAGACATTATTAATGCTTTAAAGCGTGTTTAGAAGAGAACATTCATGCACAATTTAAAATTCCATTGGTTAAAAATGCTTTCTCAGGTATTCACTTTTCTCATTAAATACCACTGTTAATGATCAAAGGAATCTGCTTTTCATTCATCAAAGGATGCAGTTCTGAAAAGTGGGAAATATAGTTGACCCATGTGTTCTGGTACTGAAAACAAGAAAATCCCTCATATTCTAAATGCAGAACTTGTTAAGTACGGAGACATATAAAGTATTTTGCAATACTGAACAAATCAATAAATATTTTAAAATATTACTGCACAGAAGACAAAAAATGGAATTACTTGTTATCTTAATTCAAAACCCACAGTATATATAATTTAAAAAAAGGATATATCTGAGCTCACATTTCACCAAGGAGGAATTCCTCTCTTCCATCCAAAAATGTGTATGTATATAAATGTAAATAAATAGATATTTATATTCATGTATTTAGATTTTATACACAGAACCACGGGGCCCTTCTCCTTGGTTTCACTTGCTTCTGTTTTACCAAAATCTTTGTTTCACAGGAGACAGAAATCAGTGAAGTGTAATGAGGGCTGTTGCCTACCAGGGGAGACTTCTATTACTATAAGTGACTCTCACAATATTTGTACCAGAGGGAAGTTCTCACTGATGCCAGCTCTCCTTACTTCACACGTCTATCTTCTCCTCCATCTCTTTTATCTGTCTTTTAATTTACTCTACTGGCCTTTTTGTCTTCTTTCTTTACCTTGACTTTGCTTCAGAACTGCAAACTTTTATATGACAAGTACTACTTGTTTTCTAAGTTTCTTGGCTAGAAATTCCGGGGCCCGTCATTGCTTAGTCCCCAAGAAAGTTCTTATTGCCCCACCATGATCCCTTTCCTGTCACATTCCTGCTCTAACAGACTGTTTCCAAGGGCCTTTTCTATTCACAAAAGGATTCATTGTGGGCCGCCTGGGTGGCTCAGTGGTTGAGCTCTGCCTTTGGCTCAGGGTATGATCCTGGGGTCCTGGGATCAAGTCCTGCATCAGGCTCCCTGCATGGAGCCTGCTTCTCCTTCTGCCTGTGTCTCTGTCTCTCTCCCTCTGTGTCTCCCATGAATAAATAAATAAAATCTTAAAAAAAAGAATTCATTGTGATATCAACAGCAAAGTTACCCACAGGTCAATGACAGTGGGTTGAAGTTCTGATTTTGTCGCACACGGTTAGAAGGGAAGAAGTATTCCAGGCAAAACAGTGAAAGCAGTCAGGAGAGAATCAGCAAAATTGGAGGGAAAAGTAAAGCAGAGTGAAATACAGGCAAAGAGAAAGGAAACCACAAGGCACATGTCCATAGCGTGGAAATGAAGCACCAGATGAAGAAGACGCTGATTCCTGCCTAGTCTGATACGTGAGCTCATCACACTGAGAATGGGATTCAAAGGTGACTTCTTCAAGAAATAAAAGACGGGGCTCGAACTGGTCCAGGGTGAAGGGTGGGGTGAGAGGTGCTGCCATTCTGTGGAGGAATCTCCTTAAGTAGGGCATTCACACCTGCCTTCTACAGGAAACTCCTTCCCATCACACTCCCACTTCAGCCTTAACTCGAGGCTGCTTCATTTTCCAAAACTCTGGGTGAGTCTCCCCAGCGTCAGCTTTCTTGCCAGAATGAAGTTATATCCTCTCTTGTATCTTAATCTTCCACTTCCACTTATCTCTGTTCCTCTGCTAATTAATTCTTCCCTGAAGTAACAGAAAGCCTGTCTTGCAAAAAAGCACTAATGATCTAGCAAAATGGAAACAGAGCAATCATTTCACAGGATTCACCATTAAATACCTATTGTCTGGTAGGGTCAGAGGGTCTTCTCACTATCCCTGATAAGCCCAGTGACTGGGTCTTTGAAAGCACCTGTGTCTACACATTGCCAAGCGTGCATGACCGCATATTCCCAATGGCACCTCCTTTTATTACTTAAGTCTGTGCTAAGCATATCCTTCTCCAAATAGTATCATAAAACTCAGAAATTAGTTGTTTACTGATTGTTTATAATTATATGTCTCTCTTCCCCAACTTGAACAATAAATCTCAACTACAAACTTGAGAACAGGTACGAAATCTTATGAATCTTTGAATTCAGTCGAGTATTAACAAAATCATTTTGGTACATTCTCTCATATCTTGCAGAGCCTCATCACTTACTACATACCATGAGCACAACATCATCTTTCAAAGTCCCTCTTCTTCACAATCACAAAATCTGACACTATTTAAAAGAGAAAATGTTATTTTGTAATCACAAAGATTTTTATAATTGCATTATTAGAAACCTTATAAGGAAACAGCTCTTTAGTCAACTTGTCATGTTGGTTTTATTATTTCCACATGCCCTTACTCCTCCTGTGTTATATAAATAAAAATGTATATACTATCAGTCTCCTTCTTCTGGATATCAATTTTCCTGAACACCAACATATGAACTCACCTGTAAGGTTTATACTTTGAGTGGCCCCATGCTGTACTTATCAATAACAAAGTAACATTTTTAGATTTAAATACTTTTTTGGCATTTAAAAAACTCCATATGGCTTCAATTAATTGGTAAAATATTTCTTTGGGTCATTGATTATAGCAATAAAAAATAATGCAAGAGATATTTATCCTTTTTTTAAATTTACAAGATCTGTCAAAAGGTGAGTGGTAGAGATTCATTTTATGCAAAACACTGTATTTCTCATCCCGTGTTGGAGTCAAGCAGAGCACCAAGTAATTACCTCATTATATATTCCCTTGGCCACATGTATCAAAGTTCCCACCTTCACATGAGAATTAAATATTGGCATGTGGTAACATTTCAATTTCACAACTGAGTTCTGCCTATGGAGATCTAAGTCCCAAATCACTCCAGGTTGGGGAAGGAAATCTACTTTTAATATTTTTTCTTGAATAATCAGAGGTTACATATTTTTATCTACTGTCAGCACTGAAAACTTCAGATTCTATTAATTTTTCTGTTTGAGTCTTGTTTGTGGGAATAAGTGTTGTTCATTACAATTTTTTTTTTTTTGGTTTTTATTCTTCCTAATGAATAGTTTGATTGTCTTATGCATGCTAACAATTTAATTTTGTGCTGAGATCTCTCACTTAGGACCTTGGTTTTTTGTTTTGTTTTGTTTTTTAAAGTGGTTCTACTCTTGGAAAATAAGGAAAGGGAAAATAGAATTGTTAATAAAATATATTAAAAGTCGGTTTGGGGAAAAAAAAAAGTCCAAAAGGCAATAAAAGATTAGGTTGAGTCATTATCACCAGGGAGTTCAAGATTAGCACTTCAGTTTTCTTGGCCAGTCATAAAAATGGTAAGCAAAAAAATAGAATGAAATTAATAAAAATGAGTGTGATTTATAGTTACATGATACAAAACTAAATGATTTTATTGACATATGACCTCTGGGTGAAATACTTAAAATGTTGCCTTTTGTGACAAGTAAGTATTTTGCTCTAAATGGCTGTGTCACTGAACATGATGGTAAAGGTTTCTAGCAATCTTACTTAAAAGATGGGATTATCTCATTTGGACTATACGGAGGTCTTGAAAGAGTAGAGTAAGCATTTCCCATGATAGGTAGATTATTTCCAACTCAGTAATAACATCACATAGAGATTTGCCTTTTTAGTCACAATTGTAACAAATTTTACAGTGCAATTGTTTAATTCATTCTTTGATTTATAGCTATAATCTAATTGTATTAAGGCACTATCCACTATTCTCTAACAAAGAAGGATGCTAATACCAGGAACAATAAAATTCAGCATTTTATTATGACCACATCTCTATGTGTGGCATCACTTATATGCTGCCATGATCTTTGTGGCAATATCCAAAGAAATGTGTGAAACTTACTCAATGAAGTAGACTTCACCCTTCTCTGTATAGGCCATTTCCCAGTTATCAGGCAATGGGTCTGACTCCTCATTCTCTTCAGGTTTAGTTGGTTTTGCATCATCCATCTGCTCCTTCAGCTCCTCAGGCTGACTATACACTGGTGCAGGATAAGGCTGGGAGGGTGTCTCCCCTGAGGCACCTGCACTCTTGTCTTCATGTTCACTGGATTCTACAAAAGAACAAAGCATGCCGTTAGTCATTCTAGCCACAGGAACTTCTCAAGGAGTGTGGAATATGACGTATTAGGGTATAAGCTCTATGAAGGCTAACAAGAAAAGCATAATTGCAAATAGCTCTGAAAATCATCTCTAGGCCTACTTGAATTTCCCTTTTATTCATCATTCTTGTCTACCTTTTATCTAATTATTGCTGATTACTGAATTTGAGGGCCATTTCACAACACAGGTGTGGTAGGCAGAATAATGACTCCCTAACTTGTCCATGTCCTACTTCCTCAAACATCTCAATGTTACCTTACATGGTGAAAGAGAATTTTCAGATCTGATTAAATTAAGGTCCTTGAGATTGGGAGGCTATCTTCAGTTATTCAGGTAGGCTCATTGTAATGACAAGGGTTCTTAAAAGTGTAATAGGAAGGCAGAAGAGGATGGTGAGAGGGAGATGTGCCACTAAAGAATGGCCAAAGAGATGCAATGTTGCTGGCTTTGAAGATAGAAGAAGAGGACCGATCAAACACAAGCCAAGAAATGTGGATGGCCTCTAGAAGCTGAAAAGGCTAGTGTATGGATTCTCTTCTAGAGAATTAAGCCTCTAGAAAGGAACATAGTCCTGTTGATACTTTTATTTCAGCCAGGTCAGTCTCATGTCAAACTTCTAACCTACAGAACTGTAAGACAGTAAATTTGCAATGTTTTAAGCCACTAAGTTTATGGTCATTTGTTATAATAATAATAGAAATCTAATACAACAGACTAAAACCTAAAAAAAAAAGATACATATTTTAAGAGTAAAGGTAACTGGCTTGGAGGACAGACCCAAGGGTTCCAAAATGTAATAGCATGAGCTCCAGAGTGAGCAAAAGAAACACATAGAGAAGAAATAGTAACTCAACAACAAAAAAGTAGAAGAAAATTTACCTATATGAAGAAACACTTGAGTTTGCAGACTGAAATGGATCACTGAATCTGACGCCAGATTAATGAAGCATATAGACTCCTAAACACAGCTAGGTGAAATTTCCAAACTCCGATGTTAAAAAAGCAACTTTAGAGGCTCCTGCACTGAAGAAACATGATTACTTACAAAGAAAAGAGGAACAAAAGAACATGAGATCTTTCATCTGTGATACACTAACCTCAAAGACAATAAGGTAACATCTATAGTAACTTGAGAATAAAAAAAAAGTACAGCAACTCAAGAACTTAAGTCTACCCAAATTTTACTCCTCTATCTAGGCAAAAGAAAGTCATTTTAAACAACAGAAGTTCTGAATACATACTTTCCATGCATCCTACCTGAGGACAACATTTGAGGACTTACTCTAACCCTTTCACAGATTGTTGAATCAGAGCAGATAAAACAAAACAGGGAGAGAAATAGGGTAAAATAAAAACTAAGAAGAGGCAAATTCTGGATCATATACCTAAATGTCAATGGAGGATGATCACATTTCTGGAAATATATAATATGTGTTAAAGACAAAATCTTGAAAGACAAGAAAATTCTTGGAATTTTCTTGGAAAATTCTATGGAAAATCTAATACCAGCATGAGTTTTAAGCTGTATCTTGGTTAAGCTCAGGTTCTAAAGAGTAGAGAAAAGGCAGGGAAATAAGGACATTTTAAAGACCTAATAGGGGTACGACAGGGAGTGGGTAAAGAAGATGATTTTAAAGGCTACCTTTTCATGGGATTAGATTTTTGGGATTAAGTATTTTGGTCAAGGTATGCGTGTAATTGCATAATGGGGATATTTTTGAAATATCCTATCATGTATATTCTCTCTGAGCTATTCAGAATTTCTTTTTGTTCCCATTTAGCTTTTCTGTCACTAAACATAGACCATGAGTCTTATTTGTTGGCAAAGAGTAGAGTGGGTACCATCTAGAAAAATGAACATTTTCAGGGTAAATAAAAAGAAAGACATAATGCAGAATAAGTTCCTGCAAGGTAAGATGGTGGGATTGGGAAAGAAATTCAAAGGAGGAAATGTTCCAGTTTAAGACACTCCTTGGTTCATTCAGAGATTCAGCACCACTATCTTTAGGTTTTGGTCTGGAGTATGATGTATGTGGCCATGGTAAGAAAAGGGAAGCCAAGGAAAAGGTGAAGGGAGCCAAAAGGAGAGGAAACCCATGAATTACTTTAGTTTAAAACTTTGGGAGAAATGTTTTCTGCAGAGTAGCCCCAAATCTCCACTGGAAAGTCAGAACAAATAGATTGTGGGTAAGGGGGCAACTGAGTAGCTCAGTCGGTTAAGCATCCAAACCCTTGGTTCAGCTCAGGTCATGATCTCAGAGTTGTGAGATTGAGTCCTGGTCGGGCTCTGAACTCAGTGTAGAGTCTGCTTGATTTCCTCTCCCTCTGTCTCTCTGCCCCTCTCCCTATTCACGCTATCTAAAATAAATAAATAAAATATTTTTAAAAGTTTGACAAATACCACTTCAAGGACTCCCCTGGGGTATGTTTGTCATCTGAAAGTCTAATTATGGCCTAGTGGGAAAGTTGGAAAGTAACTAAAACTAGAGAACCACTGGCTTCCTCACAGTGGAAGGTGTCATAGAGACAGCTTAACCCCAAAACTAGAAGGAGAGTACTACTGACAGATGCCAATGTGAAGACAGGACAGCTGATTTAAAAATATGAAATTCTACAATCATTTGAGAACATAATCAATAGCTATCAACATTAAAAAATATATATAAACATACGCATATTCTTTGACTCAGTAATCCCACTTTGAGATGGTATCCTCCAAAAATAAAAGTAGTGTGGAGTAAGAATACACGTATAACAATAGTGGGGTATGTCTAGTAATAAAGCCCTGAAAATCGTTTGAATGCTTATCAATGATAATTATGATTAAGAAAATTGTGGAAAACCATAGTTTAAAACAATGAATTAAATGTGTATCTATTGAGGTGGAATTATTCAAAGAGCAATCCGAGTTGTAGAGAACATATATCGTTTATTCTGCTTTTTAAAAACAAATGAACACAAGTTCTCTTAGTTATATGCATACAATTTTGTGTATAATATATAAGCATGAAAACAGTTTGGAAGATGCACAATAGATTGTCAACTTTGATTGCTTAAGTATAGTACATTAAATGGGAGTGGAAGAAGTTTTCTTTATGTATATTTGCATTCATTGGCTATCAATTATTTTATGACTTTAAAAATTAGTAACAGTAATTTACAATGAGTTAATTAAAGAATTCTATCTTTTTTTTAATCAATTGCTTAGATCAATTGCTTAGTTTTCCCTCTATGCATCAATCTCAGAGGCCATATTAAGGTATCTTTAGGAATTAGGAAGCACAAGAACACATTACAAGCTTTCACAGTTTTGCCCTTAAAAAGAACACTTTATTAAAAGAATATGGCCCCTTGCTGATATAGTCTTCCAGCAGATTCCTCATAGAAATTTGACCTTTGTAAATGTGTAGGAAAGAAGCAGCAAGAAAAGGTACCCGTGCTCTCTTTAGATTCTCATTGCTGAATCTTATTACATGTAATTACCAATACACAAAAAACACTGTTCTCAGGTTATTCCAGATGTTATGTTGCATTTGAAAAGTTAAAATGCAAGGTCATATTCTGAAATATTCATTCATTCAATATTCATTTAATAAATATTTATTAAGCACTCAATTATCAGAGACTAAGAACAGAAGAATGAACAAGAGAGGCATGACCCCTGGTCTTGTGGACCTCAAAATATGTCAGGATGTGTAGTCTTTAAACAAGTTTAAGTGTGATGAATGCTTTCCCAATGAAAGCTGGGATCTTATGCATATACATTTTTTTCATAGTGTGCTGTCAACCTGATACTTGAAAGAGAAATCGAGACTTTTTTCAGAGGAAGGTAATAGAGAAAAAATAGATAAGCAAGGACTGAATTAGGCAAGGCCTTAGAAAGCATGCTCAGAATTTGAGACTGTAACCTAAAAGTAATGAGAAGGCATTGATTTATCTTAACCAAGAATATAGGATCCCCGGGTGGCTCAGCGGTTTGGTGCCTGCCTTTGGCCCAGGGCCTGATCCTGGAGACCCAGGATCGAGTCCCACATCAGGTTCCCTACATGGAGCCTGCTTCTCCCTCTGCCTGTGTCTCTGCTTCTCTCTCTCTCCCTCTCTCTCTTTCTGTCTGTCTCTCATGAATAAATGGATAAAATCTTTAAAAAAAATCAAGAAGATAATATGATTAGATTTTCATTCACTACAAAGATTCCCTTAACTATTCTGGGGGTTTGAGAATGGCAAGAGAAGATATTTAGAGATCAGTAGGAAGTTATTTGTCTGTTCTAGACAAAAGATGATGGTGGCAGGGGCATGGAAAGAAATGGACTGAAAAAACATTTAGATATCCTGGTAAACCCGGTGAGCAGCAAAGCAATTCACTGAGATGAGAAATATGAGAAAAGGAGCAGGACCGTGCAGGGAGTTGGGGAGAGTATGGGTATAGTTTTGGGTACACAGAGACAGAGTTCCACTTCAAACTCACAATGGAGATGTCATGTCAGAGTTCTTGGCTAGAGAGAATCAATTTTAGAGACAACAGTACATGGCTAGACTATACTATAATCTAAGCCAGAGGAGTGGATGAAATTGCCTAGAGAGACAGTGTAGCGAGTGGAAACTAGGCTCCTTAGAGCAGCTGTCTGAGGAATTTTCACATTTAACAGTGAGAAGATGATCAGAAAAGAGCAGCCAGGGAAGTAATAGGAAAACCAGTCAATCCTCATGCCATAAAAGCTGAGCAGAGGGCAATGAGGAGGAAACTTATTACCTTTGGCCAAAGCTTCTAAATAGTCCAGCAAAATAAGGGCATAAAATCTATTGAAATTAATGATATGGACGTCACTGGTGACATTGGTTACCAGTTATGGTAGCAGTTATAGTGGAATGGTGGGTCCAGAAGCCAGGTTGGAATGGATTAAAGAATGAATGAAAAGAAAAAATACATAATATGCTGACAGAAAACTCATTCAAGAAGCTTAGGTATGAGACAGATGCCTGGATGGCTCAGTAGTTGAGCATCTGCCTTTGACTCAGGTCATGATTGAGTCCTGCACTGGGCTCCCTGCAGGGAGCCTGCTTCTCCCTCTGCCTATTTCTCTCATGAATACATAAAATTAAAAAAAGAAGCTTAGCTGTGAACAAATATACTTTTTTCTTTGACTAAAGTCTAGAGTCTTTGGAGTTGTCTATATTTATTGTCGTGCCAGAGATATGGTGCCAAGACCTCTCAGCTCGTCTAACACTTGTTGATTCATTCCTTCCTTTAGTCTTATTTAAATGGATCAATCATCACATTAGCAAACATGAATTTAATACCTATGATATGCAGGATACTTAACAAGAATCTAATGGGGGAGAAAAAAAGAATTTTACTGTGAATTGGGTTGATAGAAAGGAATAAGTAGCACCTGCTTTCTCTATCTGGACAAAATAAGAGAAAAAAGTGAGTGAGACAAATAGACAACCATAACATTCGCACATTCACTATTTGTAAAGGCTAATCTAGGGGTGTAGTTTATGGCGAGAGTCAAAGACTTCCAGTGAAACCCAGAATCTGGCCAACAAACCCACAGGCAGCATGGAAGCAGGGCAGGCTTCCTATGCAAGGGCAAAACCTATTCTCAGAAAAGGAAAGCAGAACATTAGGGGTAAGAAAAAGAGGAGTTGAGCCAAGCAAGCCCAGCTATCCTTCTAAGATGCGTCATTCACATAAGTCACTCCATCTCTTCTGGGCAGAATAAATTAAGCTGACAGTGGAGTGCAAATCAAGTACTTTAATTGACATGCAAGACAACATGATGGGTAGAGAGGAAGTATCCCCCCCAACTCTGGGTAACTATATAGAGTACCATCATAATGATTTATTACATGACACTCAATGACACCAAAGAGTTATATACACATTTCTAGGATGGCAATATAGTACATGGAGATAAGAATATCTAAGAGAGCTATCTGAGGAATTCCAACATTGAGCACTCAGCTGGAAAAGGCACTGGCTTTATGTTTCCTCTATTACTAGGACAGTGGTATTAATTAATTTATCAAATATTTGTTGAGACCCCACTAAGTTCCAGGCACTAGGCTAGTCAATGAGGCAGTCAAGGAGAATGTGGTCGAAATGGTATATATGAGTGCTAGGGCTGTCATAACAAGTACCACAAACTGGATGGCTTAAACAAGAGAAATGTATTAGCTTACAGTTCTGGAGACTAGACATCCGAGATTAAGGATTTGGCAGGGTCATGGTCCATCCAGAGGTACTAGAGAAGGATCTATTCCAGACCTCTCTGCTAGCTTCTGGTAGTTACTTGGTTTATGGCAGCACAACTCCAATCTTCATATGGCATTCTTACATGTCTGTGTTCCAATTTCGCCTTTTTATAAGGACACCAGTTACACTGGATTAGGGGCCCACCCTACTCTACTAGGACTTCATCTTAACTAATTACATCTACGATGACCCTATTTCCAAATAAGTTTGCATTCTGAGAGTCTGGTGGTGTGGACTTCAATATATAAATTGCGGGCAGAGGAGCACAATTCAACTAATTACACAGTGTATCAGGAGAGTTCAGCTTACAATTCACTGAACGTTCATGTTACATCATAATAATTTCCTTGCTTAGAAGGAAAAGATAAATTTACTACATTTTGATTAATATGGTTATCTCTTTTTTCTGTATGAAGCTTATTTTTATTATTTTAATCAGACAACATTGAATATTGTATAAGTAACTGAGAATGTACCCATTAAGAACAGAATGGATTTTTAAAAAATTCTAATTTTTGAGAAATTTTAAGTGTACAGCAAAATTAAGAGAAAGGTGCAGAGATTCCCTATAGACTCCTTGCCCACCCCCATCAAGTGATACATTTGTTACAACTGATGAACCTACACTGACACATCATTATCATCCAAAGATCACAGATGAAATTAGGATTCACTCCGGGTGATATATTTTATGGGTCTGGACAAATGTATAATGACATGTAGCCACCATTATAATATCGCACAAAGTAGTTTCACTGCTCTAAAAATCCTCCATGCTCTTCCTATTCATCCTGTCCTCCTCTCTAACTCCTGGCAACCACATTGATGTTTTTACTGTCTCCATAGTTTTGCTTTATTCAGAATGTCATATGGTATAGACATTTTCAGATTGGCTTCTTTCACATAAATATGCATTTAAGTCTATCCAATGTATTTTAATGGCTTAGAGCTCCCTTCTTCTTAGCAATGAAAAATATTCCATTATCTGGATGTATCACCCAAATCAATTTTTAGTAATAAAAGTATGGGAAAGAATAGATCTTACATACCAACCATGAGTGTACAGGTGGCCACTCCTGTTAGCACTCCTCTTCTCTCATGGAGTTCAGCTTAGACAAGCATGGGTGCAAATATGCCTCACATAAATCTCATTTATGTAAGATCTGTAGTTTGAGAAGACCTAGACTATTTAAATTTTGACTAAGAGGGAGCCAAATAATACGTGCATATGTTTTACTTTTATAGCGGTGTGAAGCTATTTCTTGATTAGAAGTAGTCATGTAGAATTGTCCTTTTGACTTCCAAGACATATTTTTCGGCATGAGTCTATTGTTAAATCTAAACATGAATTTTTTGGATATGTAAATGTAATTTTTTTCCTAAGATGCTTGCTGCTGAAGTGAACAGACTTTATCAAACACTGGCATTTTTTTTGAGCATTCCATTTTGCATTTCTAGGTCACTTAGATGCCTTATAAACAAGAGCAAGGCATGTTTTGTTTTGTTTCGCTAACAGAATCAAAGAATATTTCAATAAAGAAGGAGTATCTCTTTTTAAAGAATGGTAGCGATGAAAAATATTCCTCTTTGACCATAACTGTTGAATTTCCTAGAAACTCTACAGAAATGTTGAGACATAAAACAGACATTGACAATGTACATTCTTATAAATGAAGACCTATAAAAAACACATTTTATGTACACTTTTACTGTTGTGAAGAATTAAGAAATACAATCTTCCTCTTTCCTACCCTAATTGTGTTTTGTTGGATTTAGCAAATGCTTTTCTTCTTCCCATAAGAAATTCAGAAGAACTCAAAGATAGTATAGGGACTGAAAGTCATTTAATTGGAAGAGAATTAAATGTATGCATTTTTGCATTCGGTCCAGCTCACATTAATTCTATGGCTCTGGTCTGGTCTCAGGCTTTGATATACAATGATATGTGTCATAGCCATTCCATTTGCTTACATGTTTATTGGCTTAGCTGTATCCTGCACATTGCCTTTCGGACATAAGACTAAGGATAAATCAGAATGCCACGGTTTTGAATGTTCTTACTCGGTTTTATTAGAGAATAATCAGAAACCAAGATAAAACCATTTCAAGAAGAATGCCTATTTTATACCTTACCCATATTTTCACTTGACATGGTCTATGCATGTAGTTAATGTTGAGCTTTCTGTAATTGCCATCCTTCAAAATGAGGAAAAATAATGTTTTTAAGCTAGACAGGAAATTGTTGATTTTATTTCTTGAACAGTCATAAGATTTAAATTTCCAAAATTTGTTTTACCCCGTGAGAGCTCTGTGATTTATGTTTCTAATGGCTACATGACAAATTTTAATAAATCTAATAATTTTTCTCCTATATTCATATTATTTCTTTGGAAATAAGCATGGCTAGAAAACATTTAACAGGAAAAAACCTGAGGAACAATATTTACACATCATAAGACAAAATAGGAATAATTTGAAATAATATTTCTTTTGCTTTTTGTGTAGCGATTCTCAGGTAACAGCATAAACACTCCACAAGAAGCAGTAGAAGATAACTGCTAAGGCTGGTGTCAGACTGCCTGGGTTTGAATCTGTTCTTTACAGTGTGATGTTGAGCAAGGTATTGAAACATTCAATTTTCTTAACCATACAACGGGGATAATAACATTACCTACCTATAAGAATTAGATGTGCCATGCATAGAAATTGCTTAGAGCAGTAAACTATTAGAACATAGTAGGTGTTCAGTAAATGTCAGATATTGTTATCAGGGAATTCTATTACTTAAAATACTAAATAAATTACAAAGTTAATTCAGTCAAGCCATCTAAATGGTCTCTCTCGACAGAAAAAAGTGTGGTCAAGTTTGCAGAATTTGAGAGATACTAGGTTTTTTAAAATGCAATAATAGAGAGAGATACAAAACTAACATTTCCTTTTTATTTATTTTATTTTTTAACATTTCATTTTTAAAAAGTGTTCACATAAGTTGAGTTTTCCTTCCTCAGTTAAGACATGTTGTGGGGTTAAATGACTTAAAGGAAGAAAACTAATTCTCAGATAATAATCCACAGTTTTTTTTCAAGTTCTGTATTATTTCCTATAGAGTTCTGCATTTGATTTTGTTGGGCACAGGGGGCTGCTACTGAGCTATAAATCTGGCAATACTTTGGTACCACAGAGGGTATGCACTTGTAGCAGAATCAGAGACTTGGCTCCCCAATATGATATTAGCTCAAGGCTTATTAGCCTCCTGGTGTATTCCCAGGGCAACCTTGGTTTTCAAGTCTGTTTATAACAGATCGCTCCCCACTTTGGTTTCTGTTCATTTGTGGTAGTGACTATGGCAGTAGAAGTTGTGGGGCTTGAAGATTTCTGTTTCTTTCCTGAAAACTCAGTAACCTTATCAAAAAGTATGTTTCTTATACTAATCCAAGGTCCCATGTGTTAGTGGGGGAGGAGGCTGTCAAAGAATGATCCTCACTTCACTTCTAGAAGCTGAAGTTCTAAGTCAAAATTTGAACCAGAGGGTCTTGTACATGAATGAACATTTCAGGGGTGACTTTTATTTTTAAAAGATTTTATTAATTTATTTGAGAGAGAGAGAGAGAGAGAGAGAGAGAGAGAGAGGATGAATGAATAAGTAGGGGGCAGGAGAGGGAGAAATAAACTCCCAGGTGAGCAGGGAGCCCAATGAAGAGCTTAATCCCAAGAGCCTGAAATCATGACCTGAGCCAAAGGCAGACGCTTAATCAATGGAGCCACCCAGGTACCCTGAAGTGACTTTTAAACAAGAGAAAAATATCATTGCAATTGATTTTCCATTCTGGCCCCACTATAGATTATACCCTATAGTGAAAAGTAGAGGGCATTCTGTCTTCAGAAAGGAAGCAATCATGCAGTGGCCACCTGCATTCTATATAGCCAGTTGATTAAAAGAAGTCAAGATTATAGCTTGTTGCTCACAGAGTGCTCTCACCAATTTTCCAAAACCTTGTAAAATAAAAAGAGGAATTATAATATGGGTGCTAAAATGTTTGACATTGAGTGATTAGTGAAATTTTGCTCATCATTTAAAAACCTAATTACTTTTTTTTTGATGTACTAAAATATGCACGTGGCCGAAATCCAAAAGTACAAAGGGAAAATATGGTGCCAAGTAGGCTTCCCTCCTGTTTCTATTCCCAGTGGTACAGCAATCAGTTAGCAAACATGACTACTTTTCTGCTGCTTCAGAGATATTTCTAAACACACTGATTACTGACGTTTAGGTAGAGGATTTTTTTTTCCTTAGTTCTCCTAAAGTGTTTCTAAATTCAAAAAAAAAAAATGTATTATATAAGTTCTTTAAGTTTTAAATTCCAGTTAGTTAACATACAGTGTAATATTAGTTGCAAGTACACAATGTAGTGATGCAACACATCCATACAACACCTGTTGTTCTTCACAACAAGGGCTCTCCTTCATCCCCATCACCTATTTCACTCAGCCGCCCCCATCTCCCCTCTGGTAACCATCAGTTTGTTCTCTATTATTAAAAGTCTGTTTCCTGGTTTGCTTCCTCTCTCTTCCCCACTCCTTTTGCTTGTTTATTTTGTTTCTTAAACTCTACATATGAGTGAAATTATATGGCGATTGTCTTTGACTGACATAATTTCGCTTAGCATAATACTCTCTAGCTCCATCCATGTCATTGCAAATGCCAAAATTTCATTCTTTTTTATGGCTGAGGACTATTCCATTGCATACATATGCACCATGTCTTTTTAAAAAAGATTTCATTTATTTATTCATGAGAGACAGAGAGAGACACACACACACACAGAGACATAGGCAGAGGGAGAAGCAGGCTCCATGCAGGGAGCCCGATGTGGGACTCAATTCCGGTACCCCGGGATCATGCCCTGAGGCAGACACTCAACCATTGAGCCACCCAGGCATCCCTGCACCATATCTTTTTAATCCATTCATCAGTTGATGGACACTTGGGCTGCTTCCATAATTTGGCTATTGCAGATAATGCTACTATAACCATCGGGGTGCATGTATCCTTTTGAATTAGTATTTTTGTATTTTTTGGTAAATACCTAGTAGTACAATTGCTGGATCACAGGGTAGTTCTATTTTTCACCTTAGGGGAAACCACATACAGTGGCTGCAAGAGTTTCCATTCCCACCAACAGTGCATAACAGTTCTTTTCATAAAAGGTATACAAATGAGGAGGGGTGGATCTAAGACACAGTGACAGTTTATAAATATATAAAATGTATATGTATATCATAATATATTCTATAAAAATAAACTTAGAATAAAATATTAGAATTAGGGAAAGTTAGGGTAACAATTAACTGTGCTTCTGATTTTTAAGAGGATATGGCAATTGAAGAAGTAGATATTCCCAGTCCTGTAAAGAAATCACTTTTTTCTGTAATATTTGTAACCCAGTTGCATCTCATCCATTCAGAGGGCTAGCCAAGAAAATGTGAATTACTAATAAAACATATTCAATACCTCAAAATTATTTTTCACCTCTATCTGAAACTCAGTTGGTTATAGGTTCTTTGGAGCACTAGAAGAACAATATGTGAAATTAGGAAAATAGAAGATTCAAGGTTTATAAGTAGATGACAAGGAAAAAAAATCCAAGATACAAAAATTAAATTGTAAAGACTCACTAGAAAGATTAGTAGAGGAAATTATTTCCCATTAACAAGGGAGAAAAGCTGCCTCAATTAGTATATTTCCTTCTTCCTGCAATATTTCATTTTTTCACATTTTAATAAAAGTAGACTGGAATATTGGCAATAAAATGAATCCTCACAGCTTTGAAATTGTATATGTGAAATTATTTTAATAATGTAATGCACTTGAAAGATGTTTATCATATAGAAACAAGTTCCCCAAACCCTCAACTAACTTTGCAGTAAAAGAAACTGATAGAAGTATTGTAAATATTCAAAGACCAAAGCAACATATGAAGTGGAATATAGGATATAAATGTGCAATATCTTTTAGATCTTGCTTTTAAAATTCTGAAAAAATTCCAGGAGACTAGTACTATATAAAATATAACATCACCTTGCGAGGTTTTATGAACATCAAAGGGTTTGAAAGAGAAAAAAGAAAAAGCCTCTATTTCATTTTGATCTTGATAATTCGAGTGCTATTCTTCGGGGCCAAATTGGAGTCAAGGTATTGTTTGATGAGAGCAAGGAGTCAATTAGGAGGAAAAAGATGAGGTGCTATTCCCAGCAATGGACTATGCAGAAGGAATGAGTACGCATAGAGACCTTCCCTCTTCAGGAACAAAGTCCAGCCCTCAGCCAGAAATAACTAGAGCACTCTTTGTCTGGCAATAAAGCAGCTGAGATTTCACACTGCAATTATAATCACTTCTTATGAGGAGAAATATGAGACAGGGAAATGGAACACAGAGTGAAAATCAGACCTAGAGAGAATGGATGGCTATGATTAGAAATACGATTAAGCTCTAAGGATGCCTGGAGAACCTGAAGACACTTAACATTGCAACCAGTCCTCAGGCTTTCTGCAAGTGCTGTGCAAACCCCAGTATCACCCTGGGTGTTGTTGCTCTGCACTCCTCATTCGGGTATCAAATCTCTCTCTCTCACACACACACATCCTACAAACCCTCAGAGGAGTAGAACAACACTCTCCACAACGGTTGAGCGTAAGATCCCCAGAATGCTGAATCAGTTTGAGGGCATGAAGAGGTTCAAATAATGCACCGCTTTTAGTTTAACAGCAAAGTGAGTTGCCTCGATTTGAAGTGACATTCCTGAAACTAATCATGATTTCAATTTTCCCCCAATGCCGTAGTTACAATTACTACTGTAGTTCCTAAGCAGGAGCTCTAAAATGATTATCATACCATGTTATAATCACACCTAGGGACTCAGGACATTTGGCAATTAGGACAGTTTTAACTTTTAAATAATCCTTTTAAGAAAAGATGCCCCTCATTTAGAAATGGAATATCTAATTTTAGAAGGTTAATTTAAAACAGTCCCCCAAATTTGCCCCTCCAATGGACAGAGAAACCTAGTACAGGGTTTGGGAACAAGATCATAAAATGAAGCCTCCTCAAAAAAAAAAAAAAAAAAAAAAAGAGGGAAAGAAAGAAAGAAAAAAGATAAAGATCTGAGTGGATACACACATCACAGTCTCTGTGAACCCACACAAAAATAAGCAGGGGATAGGCGCTGGGGTGGTTTCAGAGTGGGCTATTATTCACAGGAAAACAGCGAGCTTCACTATGGAGGACATAATTCTTTTGACAGTGACAGGACCTCATTCACAGAACCAGGACTGATGGTGCAGGCACAGTCAGCGTGCCAAGCGGCACAGGACCTGGATGCGGGTCCCTAATGGTGAACTGAGATCATTTCTGAGGACACTCGGTGATCACATAAGGGACACTCTGTTTGCTCTCTGGGGGCGGCAGTTCATTTGCACTAATTGTGGGCTTGGGGGCCTGGAGAAGGCAGCTCTGTGTACACATACTGTATTCCCTTTGTTGGCGAAGGTAGCTCTCACGGGCCCTGTTCCTCCTGGCATTGTGTGTGTGTGTGTATTAACAGAGAGATTTAGCTGCCTTTAAAATATATGTGCATTTCTAATTCCTTGCACTAGGCTTACTAATAGCTAGTGAGGGGAAGTTGCAATATAATAGTGAATTACTTTCCGGAAAAGTTTAGCAGATAATTCATGAAATAAAAGAAATCTAAGAAAGCGTAACCCAATTACTATGGTTTACAGGATTTTCTTTTCTTCAGAGAAGTTCAATCTTCAAAACAACACAAAACGAAAAACTAGCTACTTATTATCCACCTATACTTTACTTTTATTTTAATTCCAGCTTAGTGAACAGTGCTGTATTAGTTTCAGGTATACAGTATCATGATTCAACACTTACCTATTTTTGGTATTTTCACAGAGAAATTGAATTAGTTCTCATCTTTAAGAATATATGTTTTCAAATATAATTCTATGTAATTTTCAAATAACTTTTGCAGGAATGTAAGATCAAGAATGCCATATCTTTCAAACTTAGAAGCAATGCATGCTGAACTCACTGAGTAGTGTAAAAAGAGCATGAAATAAAGCTAATCATGTAAAACTCTGATATTCTCCAGAGGTTCAGTTGACTAAAAAAAATAAAGATTTACAAGTTTTTGAAATAGCTAAAGATCTATACTAATCACTAACACAGATAAGCAAAAAAGTAAAGGTAATCCTTGTCCTAGAAATATTTACTATGTGTAGGGATGCCAGACATGCACGTTATGAAAAATCACCTACGAGTACCAGGTTTAATCAATATCTTCCAAATGAATGAAGGATGTAAACTGTACTTCAATAATTCAGAGATGGACAGTTTCAATTTTTCATTATGGGAGTCAACAAGCAATTTCTTGAGAATATCAAAATTTTTATTGAATTCTGTCTAAAAGAATAGGAGGTTATAATATGATAAAGGCCTTATCCAACAGGTGGAAGTATTTTATGAATAAGGGATGGAGATGAGAGAAGAGACGGGGGAGTGTGGGGGGCAAAGCTAACAGAGATGTTGCAGTCAAATATGGGATGACCTGAGGGGTTACCCAAGGAGATTGGAGCAGTAGAAATCGAAGCTCATCCAAGTTTTGGGAGGATAGTTATGTGATCAAGTGCTGGTTCAAGAATCTTTAATTGATGGAAGATTAACAGGCCACTTGATAGGGACAGAGCCTGAAGGAATGTAGATCCCTTAGGGGACACAAATGTGATAGGGCAGCAATCTAGGATAGTGATATTTGGGAAAAAAGAGATTAAAGCTACAGGCTCAGTGATCTGTTATATCTAATAATATACAGGAAGCCTGGGGGAAAGAAGTATCTGAGCTATTTGGGTGAAAACAAGAATTTGAAAAATCAAATAAAGGCCTTTATGAGCTGATTTGCTTGTTTTATGGGAGAAGAATTTAAGTGGAATGTTGCATTTAAGATGCTACAGAAATGCTTAGGAGGGGCAGTCCAGTGGGCAGCAGTTAGAGATAAGGCCCTGGGACATTAGAGGAAAGTGAAGGCTATGGGTAATCGACAGTATTTGAAGCTATGGGGCTGGATGTCAACTCTAACAAGATAAAGATGCCTAAATATAGGTGAGGTTAATGTCAAGGAAAGGTTTCCTGGGGATATGAATTTTAAGTATCAGTTTAAAGACAGATTTTCTAAGATGATGTAAAGCTGCATCATCTTTGTAAGCATTAGATCTAACACTGCAGCCACACATTCACTGAAGGACAAATATAACAGAATACAATGTAATGAAATACACTGAGCTGGAAGGCTGTGATTTTACCTTATGGAGGTCAGGAGTCATGCTGTCCTCAACATGGTTAACAGCCCAGCAAAGGTGATGGGGACAGGATGAGTTCGGGTGTTCCTGGGTCCAGATCTTAACACTGTTACTAAATAACTATTACCTTAGTTCAGTACCTTAAGCTAAGTTTCAGCATATTCTTTGATAAGTAAGCATACCATGGTTATGGGACAAGAAATAACGTATGGACTATATGTCTAGCACATCTTATGCATTCATTAAAGGAGAGTTGCCATTATTTATTTTCATTTTTATTTTTGTGACTTTCAGTATTAACCAGGTTAGAGCTACATTTCTAAGGATAGAACAATACTGATTTCTATCATCAAAGTGACATATGTCAGATAGAGAAACATTTCTGATCTGAGACACTGAAAGATCATCCCATGGCTTTTCTAGGTGATATGGGCTAACTCCATCTGTTTGATGTAATTCCAACCAAAAAAGGGAGCCTAACATTAATTATTCACTTAAAATACTTGACTATTCATGGACAATGTTACAGGTCTGTAGAGCTTCATGTACACAAACTTTACATAAATATGGCCTGAAACTAAAAGCAATGTATAGTTGTAAGTTTAAGTCTAAAGGAGAAGCGATGAAGAAAACGAGTAGTAGAAGTAAATTGAGGACTCTTCTAAAACCTGTATTTACCTAGTGAGAATAATTCATTTCAGAAAAACATAAGGAGTTAAAGATTGGTAGGCTTTTTCTTTTTTTAAGATTTTATTTATTCATAGAGACAGAGACACAGGCAGAGGAAGAAGCAGACTCCATACAGGAAGACTGACATGGGACTCAATCCCGGGTCTCCAGGATCACACCCCGGGCTGCATTAAACCTCTATGCCACTGGGGCTGCCCAAGATTGTTAGGCTTGATGCTTAAATGCATGCAGAATATTTTTTAAAAATAGGATTTTTTTAATAACCACAGGGCCACATAAGTTGAGTTGTACATGATTTCCAGAAATGAAAGAAATAAGAAACTTGTAGTAGGTAGAAACTAATAATGCCACTTTTAAAGAGGTACAAGTAAAATAATGATCATGCACCTACATGTTGCTGAGAAATGTATTTATGCTTCTATTGGTGCTACTACACTCGGATAGCATAGCAGCTAAGAACATGCTTCTGGATCGATATTTCCTATAAATAAATCCCAGTTTCTGGGCAAATTACTTAACAGTAGTGTGCCTCAGTGTCCTATTCTATGAAATAGTACCTAACCCGTAAAATCTGTTAGGAGAAATAACTGAACTAGTACACATAATGAAGTTAAAGAGTTCCTAGCACATGGTTAGCATCCACAAGAGGTTAATTTTTACATTATTTATTATCGGTATTATCAGCATTTTTATGTAATGGAATAAAAGTACCTCAGTAAGCTTTTCTCACTTTCTAAATGCACCTCATCGATTATACTATTTATGCTCTGAATTGACATCTGATGTTAATTAGTATTATAGGCTCTTAGTTGATACAGGACGGTAACTAAAATTTAAGCAAGAATTTTCTCAATATTGTTTAAAGTGTCTTACATCTGGTAAACATGTATGGGAAGAAAAAAGGCAGGATAAAGACCCTATGCTAGAAAAAAATGTGACAAAGTTCAAAAGATGAAGATCTGAGTGAATATATATGGGAAGAAGGCAATGTGAACCCTAAAGTTTCTATTGGATAAATATAAAGAGAAACAAAGATTTCTAATAAAGGACGAAGGACCAATTTCTGGTTTGGGGCTGTTTTCTCCATCTTTGAACACTGGGCAAAGAGCCGCCTAATTTACATATGTCTCATCTCCCATAAGGGACAGAGAAGTCCAGCCAGGCTGCAAGCATCTGTAAGCATTTGTGGCATGACTATCCAGACATCCCAGAGTTGGCCTGGGTAGTTGTTCTCTACCGTCCTCAGGCTGAGAGGTCCAGGGACAGACATACTGTTAGGGCTGCTTAAGAAGAGTGCAAACCAATCCATTTTCCTTGGGACCCCTCCTGCCTAGCCCAAACTCACAAACAAACCAAACCTAATTCCTTACGTTTAATGTATGAATTGAAAAGAATGGTGCTTTCTACATTTACTATGACCCCCAATTACATAAATTTCTAATTTACAAATAAATCTATGTCAAGAATACTTCATTTGATTTGCCTTATACAGAGTAGAAATGCAATAGAAACCAACGATTCAGGCCCAACCAAGGGCAAATATTTTATGTTTTTAGCTGTAAGGTATTAATCAGTAACAAACTCTGTAACTGCTTTTTGATCTCCAACTTTGTTTTTTTGTGATTACTGCTTCCACTTGGCTGAATCATTTTGCTTCTCATATCAAAGATAGCTAAGAAAACTATGTACTACCAACTTAATTCAAAATCCATTACATAATGAAAAATAAATATTTTGACAAAGATATTTCAGAATCAGAACAGAAAAGGTTTCTAATTGCTTGAAAATTACCTATAGACCTATAAATTGCTTTCCTCTCATATACATTTACTTAGTTCTTCACCTTCTGAACCGCATCACAATTTTTTCTGGCACAGGGTCTTTAGTAAGCAAGTTACATTATGTACAATAGTGATCTTTAGCATTTATATCCAGAAATCGGTGATTGGTAGGAACAGAGCATAAGTTTTTCACTATTGCATTTATGGAGGAGGCTGTCCTCCTCTGAGAAATCAAGATGAAATCACTTTTTAAGGTTTTACACGCTGATTGGAATAGATTAGATTTTGGTCTCCCTATGTTTGAGGAAAAACATTTTTGTAGGTAATTATGAATAAGGAAGGTTAAGAAATAAGCTTATGAAATATTGAAAAAAAAATAGAGCATGAAAATTAAAATACTATGTCACTATAGAAACGGTACAATGATAATTAAAAATAGAGACATCAAAATAGTTGTAGGAAATATATTATTATTATTAATAATATGTATGCGGGGCAGCCCCCGTGGTGCAGCAGTTTAGCGCCACCTGCAGCCTGGGGTGTGATCCTGGAGACCCAGGGTCGAGTCCCACATCAGGCTCCCTGAATGGGGCCTGCTTCTCTGCCTTTCTCTCTCTCTCTCTCTCTCTCTCTCTCTCTGTCTCTATGAATAAATAAATAAAATCTTAAAAAAATAATAATATGTATGCAAAGTTCATGTGTTAACATTTTTTTTCAAGAGCTTTTCAGTTCTTAGATTTTCAATGCCTACTAGTAGGCTGTTATTAAAAAATAAATAACTAATAAAACTTTGGAAATTTACTCCAAGCTTAGAGGCTATAAGAATGCCATAGTTAGGGCAGCCTGGGTGGCTCAGCAGTTTAGTGCCGCCTTCAGCCCGGGGTGTGATCTTGGAGACCCGGATCAAGTCTCACATCGGGCTCCTTGCATGGAGCCTGTTTCTGTCTCTGCGTCTCTCTCTCTCTCTCTCTCTCTCTCTCTCTCTGTGTCTCATGAATAAATAAAATCTTAAAAAAAAGCATATAAAAAAAGAATGCCATAGTTTTGCTTTAACATTTAATCATAAGTAATGTAAGGAAAAAAACTAATTTTATAATTATAATAAAATTTGGCACTCGGTTAGTAATAAGCACAAGAAAATAGCAAAGCCACACCCTTGTGCAAACACACTTTATATCTCCTGCTCTTCTTTATATATGTGATATGATAGATCATAAATAAAAAAGATAACAAGCCTTTTCCTTGTTCAAGGGTAGGTGCCTTTACGAAGTCAATGTCTAAAGATGCTTTCTCCACATTGCCAGATTAGATAGTAAGGGTGGAGAGAAAAATATACAGACATGGTGTAGCTCTAGTCATTTTGAGTACACTGTTCATTGAAGTTGTTAACTAAATCACATGAAACAACCTCTTTTTCCAGAACAGTGAGTATAGTAAGATTTCTAAGGATAGATTTTACCTAATTTTAATTAGCAAAGACCCCAGAACTTTATACAATCATATTCATGACTTGTAATATTTTCTAAAATGTAGAAATAATTCATTATATTTCTATTAATACTGTGTATATGAAACAAAAAAAACCGAGGAACCTAAACTAATTGCTTTATATGTCGAAATTAAAACTAATAAAATGGATACAAGAATTATGTCCTTTCCATTTGATATTAGAATCATCTCTCTCTGAGGTTAACTATAATCATACATATAAATATGTACATATGTATAAATGACTAACCTGGTGTTACTACTACTCCATTTCCATTGACCACAGGCCTCTCTTCCTCTTCTTCCTCGGGAGGCTCTATACTGGCTTTCTCCATGTTGCTCACTGATTTATTCCTCTTCCGTTTTCCTTCAGCACTTGGAGTGGCTCCCGGAAGTATCTGGTCTGTTACATTTAATAATAATGGTGCTGGTTCTGCTGGAGGCTTTGGCGTGCCGTAGTAATTGTCTGCAAATGATACCAAAACTTTAGGGAGTTAGATATTTCTCTTACTGTGTGTACAGTTTGTAAAAAATAGAAATTATGTTGATAAATGTGTATCCTGTTTCTTACATATACATGTATTTTACATGCATACAGATATATGGCTTTGTCTCCTTTCACATTTTTATATGTATCTTTATTTGTTGCTTTTACTATATTGGGATTTAATGCTTAAATAAAGATACAGATTTATCTTCATTTTCACCTTTTGCCAAACCAAAATATAGTCTTATATATTAGTCTCATATTGTTCAAAGCTATTTCAAAATTATTTTTAAAATTTGATATGCCTGATTATAACCTTTTTAAAAATAATTATGTCTGAATGAGGGTGCAGATAACTTTTTTTAAAAAGATTTATTTATTATTTGAAAAAGAGAGAGAGAGAGAGAGAGTATGGGCAGGGGGAAGGGCAGAGGGAGAGGCAGAGAAACAGAGGCTGTACTGATCATGGAGCCAGATGGGCAAGTCGTGATCTCAGGAACTGAAGATCCTGACCTGAGCTGAAACCAAGAGTCAGATGCTTAACTGACTGAGCCTCCCAGGGGCTCTTCGTAGTTTTTTTTTTTTTTTTTTTTTTTAAGCATATCTCACAACAGTCTGGAAAGGCAAAGTATATTGTGCTTTTTCTGTAGCTTTCAAAAGGCTTTGACTGTTTTCCTTGATGTCCACAGTGACCTGCCCAGAGGGGTATCACCAGGCCAGTTCAGTGGTTCTCATGGCTGCTGACTGCGGGCCTACTGCCCTAATCATAGCTCTCATGATCTGAGCTATGGAATATCTGTTCCTCCCATCAGTCTGTGAGACCTCTTAACGGGGGAGATGGATTCTTATTTCTCTCTGTAATAACAGCCTGACACATAGTAGCCACGGAATCAATGCTTACCAAGTGAGCATCTTTATATATTTAAGGAGATTATTTATAGTTTAAGATTTTGATTGGTAAAGAACATCGTGGTGTTTTGTAAAATCAGTGTTATACTTTTAGCATCAGCTTCAAGCCCACATTGGTGTTTTCATTTAATTGAATAATTTATGCACTCATTTGCTACTCATTCATTACAATCTTTATTTAGTACTGACTCTGCATCCAGGCACTCCAATATATGTTTGAGAGAAAATGATGACTGTAAAACAATCCTTGTCTTCCAGATGCTTAGCAGTGTGGTGTAGAAGACAGGCACTGCTGACATCAAGCAGATAAGCATTGTAACAGGAAATGGGACTAAGTACTGCAATCAAGAAGCAATGGAGGAGGAAGCATGTCTCACTATCTGTTGAGGCCACTGAAGGCTGCTGGGAAAACAGTGTGTTGTGAAAGAAACAACCCATGATCTGGAAGTCATGGGTTCTGGACTTGGCGTTTCTACATGATTACAACTCAAGGAAGTTACTTAACCTCACTGAGGGTAAATTTCTTCATCTATATATTGGGAATAGCAGTACTTGTTATACCTATGTTCTGGGTGGCAATAACCAAAAGCTACTATAGTTTTGGTTTTTTAAAGGCTTTATTTATTTATTTATTTATTTATTTATTTATTTATTTATTATTTATTTATGAGAGACAGGGAAAGACAGGCAGACACATAGACAGAGGGAGAAGTAGGCTCCCCATGGGCACCCCAATGCAGAACTCGATCCCAAGGCCCTGGGATCATGACCTGAGCCAAAGGCAGACACTCAACCACTGAGCCACCCAGGTGCCCTCCAAAATCTACTATAGTTAAGTTAAACATGAGAGAGAAATATGAGATGGTTAGTTAAGGGAAGAGGCTGAACAATCTTGGGGGAAATGGCAGAAACAAAGGAGTCTGGTCAAAACATGCAAGTTGCATCTGTTTGGCCTGGACTCTGAAAGCCCAGCTGATTCCACTGCCATCGGCACAGGCTTCACCTGCCTTTCCTTTGGCTGGAGTGAGGCCCAATCTCTCCTCAGGAGCGCTGATTCATTCATTTCCAAGAAAACACTCGGGCAGGTTTGTCTCATTGGCTGAGGCTCAGTCATGGGAGAGCCTGTGAGCTGCCGAATTAGAGCTGGAGAATGGCTGCTCTCCTTTGGTTTCAGGAGAGGGAGGCAGAGCCGTACCTTCCATCCTTCTCATCACAGGGCTTTCCCCCAAGAGGGGATGGTCTTGGGGTGCTGGGCCCACAGAAATGACCAATATCTACCTACTACACTTGTCCTCCTCCTTGGGCTACTATGGAGATGAAGAATGTAAGAGGAAGTGCTTCATAAACTGTGAAATTGAAATGGTTTTAATGGCAGTGTAAACCTCATGTTCGCACTAAGTGAATATTCTGAAGGCTAGCTGTAACACTAATGCTATTGCTCATTTTCATGGCTATTCACAGTTGTAAGAGAAATACAAGAGAAAAATATCATCATGTAAAGTGGTTCTTATACATGTAAAACTTTTATACAGTAGTCTGCAAAGTGGATGATACACATTTTGCTAAAGGTTACTTTCTAATTTAATTTAGAGCATTTCGAATGAATCAGACTTTTAAATGTACTTGCTGAATTCTGAGCAAACAAAAACTGCTAGTTACTTCTTAGAAGTCTATGAATTATTATTATATTTCAGCATCCCTAAGGGCTTGCACCATTCTCAGTGTACTGCTATGCTTTCTATGAAATCTCAATACTTAACTGCTTATCTAATAAACATAAAGTAAAACTAGTCAATAACCCACATGTCCCAATAAATAATATACTTGTTAGTGGTATTCTGAGAATCTTAATTCCTTTAAGTATACAGTATTGAGAAAAATGGATCACATGTCAGTGTTTTTTCCCCCAACTTGTCTTTTACAGTTTAAATCTCCCTGAAGTAGAAACATAACCTTTTATTAATTAGAAATAAATTCCTAGTTCAGGCTAAAAATAAATATGAAGTAACAGATCCTGTGGAATTTATATTGCTAAATAATGTGATTATAAATTATATAATAATATTCTATTTCTACTATTTGATTTATGAAAATAAGAATTCAGATTAAATTCTAGATGTAAAACTGTATGAATCGTTAGTTAAAATGTTAAGATTATCTTCATTAGCAATAATAAGAAAAATTTAGAAGAGGCACAGAAATAACCCATATAGTTACTACACTTGAGGAATATAATTTACTAAGAACATGCTATTATACCAAACGCAATGCATAAAACCAGGCAACCAGAAATAACTAAACTAAGTTGAAGAATTAGCCAGGTAGTCAGTTAGCTAAGTCATTGAAGTGATTCCCTGATGTAAGTGTACAGAAACCCATATGCTAAGGGTAAAATGTGCCTTTTAGGTAACATATCAGTATGTTTTCAGAAGAAAATGAACACCAAACCACTTTCAAATATAATTTGAAAATAGTGTCCCATTAAGAATGAGATGCCTTTATGCACAGTGCCAACATTTAGCAAATCTAAAATCTCAAAATACCCTAACAAAATGGCATAACATTTAATGGCACAGATCATGAAATAAACCTGTCTTGAATCCTGTGTCCCTTGAACTGGCTACCTCATTATATCCTTAAATTTCTTTGGTTAAACTGGGAACATGGGGCTGTAAGATGATCAGGGACAAAGCAGCAACAGCAATGACTAGTATTTTTTTTTTCTTTTTTTTTTTTTTTTTTAGCAATGACTAGTATTATTATCACCATCACCACCACCACAATTTACTGAGCTGGGCACTGTAATAAACATTTTACCTAAGCACTCCTGGATCAAATGGGGGCTAGAATAACTTTTACCCTCAGTGCTGTTATAAGGATTAATGGTAACAAAGGGACACGTAATGAGATTGGTTCAGAACACATCTCAATATACGATGGCTACCTTGGACATTTATTCATCAAAAAATGTATGAAATCATTCTGTCTCTGTAGTTAAAAGAAAATGGAGGCTCTAAAAATTAAACTGTTTGCCAATATTACAAATGAAGCATGTGGAAAAACCTGTATGACTTAAGAACCTCATCTCTTCAAAATATTATGTTGCCTCCCAAGAGGGAAAAAAAGGGGGGCGGGGATGGAATTTGCAATCTGCCCAGAACTGACAGGAGAGAAGTTCATTCAAAACCACAAGCAATGGGGGCGGGGGGGGGGGGGGGGGGGGGGGGAGGGGGAGAGCTGGCTGGTTCATTTGCTAGAGAATGCGACTCTTGATCTTGCGTGGTAAGTTCCACCCTACATTGGGTGTAGAGATTACTTTTCTTTAATATTTTATTTAATTATTTATGAGAGAGAGAGAGAGAGAGAGAGAGAGAGAGAGGCAGAGACACAGGCAGAGGGAGAAGCAGGCTCCATGCAGGGAGCCCGATATAGGACTTGATCCCGGGTCTCCAGGATCAGGCCTTGGGCTGAAGGCGGCACTGAACCGCTGAGCCACCGGGCTGCCCTAGAGATTACTTAAGAATAAAAATCTTTTTTAAAAAGCCACAACTATTAAACACAAATCATTACTTTCTAAAGGGAAAGGTAGTAATTGCTACCAAAAAATAAAGTTGGGACATTTTTGGTGACTTTTTTCCCTCCCCCCTTCCAAAAATGTACATGTGTGCATGTGTCCAAGCATATGTGTGTTTTTTTTGGAAATGAAGTGGGATATAGGCTTTTCTAGTCTATTTTTCTCTGAATACATCTGTATTTGTAAAAAATGATGTATTCATTAGAAGTTTCATGTAAATTTAATATAAGATTTTAGTTTGTTATTGAATATGATGGCAAAATCAAATGATACATAGAATTGCTCACTTATTTCTATTATAATTAGGATTATCTATACATTACGTATTCTTCTTTTTAATCAATGCCTGAGGGAAAAAAGACAATTATTTGAGGAACTTGATTTATTCTTCAGCTTTTTGAGCTCTTAAAAGAATGATTTTTTTTCCCATAAACTTATAGTTCTAAAGAGTGAAACAGGGTGGATGCACCTATTTCTGATATAAACATGGAAAAGCTTTCTAGAAATCTGATAAAAGAATACTCTATTAAATGTCAATAATTGGTTTTATAATAAAAATTCATAAATGCCCATTTATAATGGACAGTGTACTAATTTCTTGTAAAGGAAGAGAGGCAACATAATTACATTGTTATGAACTAAGCTTGCCTAGTGTGTCCCTGGAAAATCTAATCCATTACCCACTTTTATGCAGATCCATTCCTAAGTCATTCATAAGAGATGAACATAGCTTTCTTTCTTTCTTTCTTTCTTTTTTTTGAAAATAGCTTTCTAAATAACTTTTCGCATGGTATACTGGAAGACTACAGGAATTATTTCTCTTCTTATCAGACTAAATAACCTTTTCAAATAGTCTTAATCTAAGTTTTCAAAATAATGTTTGGATCCATTTTCTGACCTTTCCCAGGTGTGTGTTTGTTTTTTCCACATTGATTTTAATGGCAGATTCAAGGGCGAAAAAGAATAGACTATTTAAACGAATTATAAACTCTTCTCTTTTCTGTACTGCTGGTTTTTATTGAAGGAGAATAGACACCAAAATAGTATTTTCTGAGGCATACCGTATTCTTTATGCCTGTAAGTTCTGATACTATGATAAAAAGTAGGAATGACACTGAAAACTAATATTAGGTACGAGGAAATGCAATACTCCAAAGTGGAATATCTTGAAATGCTTTTACTTATTTCTGACATGTTCTCCCTTTAAATAAGATCAATTTTCATTATGGGAACATGTGATTTGTTATTTAAGTGCATTTGGCTTTTTAAGTAGTATACTCAGATGCTGACTCTGTTGTTTCAGTCCTTTGGGTATATAATAATAACGTGTAGATTTTACATCAAATGGTCATAGTTCATTCCATTTTGCACCCAAGTGGAGCTGGATTTTAGAAAGATAATATTCTTGTCTTCAACATACCTCACAGATTAAAGTCTTGACCCTCATTTCTCCCCAATATTCTCAGTGCTTTTAGTCCCGTTTTGGTAACCAGAAAGAATCAATTTCAGATAATGGTTTAGTAGAAGAGAGATGATTGCTTACAGGGACTCTAAGGCATGCATACAACACAGCCCATCACTGGGATCCCTAGAGCTTGAGAATCTGTCCTTGTGCTGGAAACAGTGTATGGCAAAATTTAAGAGGTTGGGAATCTCATCATTTGTGTTATATAGTTTTATAAATGGAGCAAATAGTTTTTGATACTTAGCCTCCTTAATGACACCTACAATATGTGACTCTGGCATCAGACAGAAAGAAAACATTCAGAGTTCGAGATCTACTCATAATTTGTTACGTTGGAAAATTTGCCAAATTGTAAATAAACATTTTCATCCACATCAACGATTCAGATTTTTATTATAGAAACACAGATCATGAAAAGATTCAAATTTTAAGATGTTTCATATATTACACAAGGGATATCAATGAGTTAAAATTAGTATCAAAACTCTTGTCAGCCAAGGCAAGAATCAGTCATATGGGCACAGAGTTAGTGTTTTAGAAATTCTGTAAATACAAAACAAAGTTGGTAAATGCAATCTAGACAATATTCTCCTCTTCTAAAATTGCATGTCCTAAAGTGCAATTCCTAAAATGCATGTCCCAAAATTCCCAAAGAAAACAAGCTCAGCGTCTCACTTAAGAATGCTTTTGTGAACTGGTTTTTGAAGTTATTTTGTAAGCAGCTTTAATACTTAACTTTGGTCTCCCCCAAAAAAGGTCTCATTTCCTCATCATGTCATATGTAGTTAGTAGCCTCCAGCCAAGATGCAAAAACTTCATGAACTCAAAAGATAACGTCTTGTTCTCTTGCAGAGAAGAGCATTAATCTCATATGTGCTGGGGATAGGAACAACATCCCAAATGATATTTTGTCACTGATACTTACACTGAACAGTAAATTGCTGAATTTTGTAGAAATTCAATGTTAAATGAGACAGTAGTACAAACAATGTGAAAGTTTCTGTTTTTTCAGATGCCAAGTTGAATTATTCTGCAACAAACTCTACCTAAGAATTTCAGGTTTATTCTAAATTAAATGTTTATTGGTTTTACAACATAATATGATCTCCAATGACAAGCATTCTAAATTTTACTGTCTTCAATTGCCTATCAATGCTCTCCAAAAATCACATAGATGACTTCATCTAACATTTTCTGAAACTTGTCTGCAAGTTTTTGTAGGTTTCCTCTGGTCATTCTGACCAAACTTTCATTTATTTATGTTAGCCAACGTGGACAGGCACAAGATAAATCTTTGCCAAATGTAACTGTTCCCAGACTGGGGAGGGTAGGTGGTTCGCTTATTTAAAGGGACTCACATACCCTTCTCTTTAGTGACTCTTCCCTTCAGGCGTTATTCGGAAGAGTTCAGAACATTTCCCTCCTGTCCCAAATAACATACGGACAGAAGTTATGCAAGGAAATCCTCAAGAGAACAGAAGGACATTATATGCAATTTCTCAATGTCAAATATACATCTGCTTTCAAAGTAAAGCATTTGAACATTTATAATTATAGCAACATCAAAAAGTGTACAAGCCCAGTTCACAAGCATATTGCATTTAAATAATATTAGATCCCTTAGAGCAGTACTGCCTGTAAAAACGTAATGTGAGCCACAAATATAAGCTACATATGCAATTTAAATTCTTCTACTTATCCACTTTTTTAAAAAGAAAAAAAGATGAAAGTTATTGTAACTGTAATATATTTTGCTTTGTCCAATATATCAAAACTATTATCATTTCAATATATGAGCAATATAAAAGTTATGAATGCAACATTTTTACTTTCTTTCTTACCAAGTCTTTAAAACCCAGTGTATAGCTTACACTTCCAGCACATTCTACGTTGGACACACCCCATTTCGAGGACTCAATAGCAATATCTGAATAGTGGCTACTATACTGGACATCATAGCCTCAGATAATTCCTTTTAACCCATAACATTTTAGATTACCATATTATCACCTGACTGATTTATTTTTCTTGTAAATAATAAAGTGAAATCTCTGCTTTAAATGACTAAGAAAACTGAATAAACACCAAAATATGGTAACAATTTCAGGTGGCATTGTGTCAATGATATTTCTCTTATATAAATGCTTTGCTGCACTGAGGACATGTAAAATATTATTAATCACCAAACAGATGTACATTTCCTAGCAACACTCTTCCATCCTGCTTCGCAATCATCCATTTTATCACTTTATCTTGTCTTAACTTGAAAAATCCACGTTTGACTTTATTATCAAGTTACAGGTTAAAGGAGGTGAAACACAACCACAAATGCTTCAAGTAAATAATGTAAATATGAACTTCCATGAGGACCCTGTTCTCATGTTCGAATATAAGACTAAAGCGTCTCTTTATAATCAGTCACAACCTACGGAGAGAGGAATTGATGACTCATGGAAGTGATGTTAAAACATAAATTATTCTTATTTGTTGTCCTCTCTCTTGTTATCTCTCTAGTAACAGTCTTATTTTGAATATCCATACTATTGGTACCAAGTGCCTCACTTTTCTTTCAATTGACTCCTCCTTTCATATCTCATGTTCATAATCATTCAAATTTTCTTTTTTCTCTATACAGTATATATTTCCCATTTCCAATTTCTTTTGGGTCTTATGTGACTGGGTTTTAACACTCTAATAAACTAATTTAAATGAAAATACTGATGACTAACATTGGCTTAAGATATCCCATTTAATGCTTGTATTTTAACAATATTCAAAACTATATACTAAAAGGTTAATCATGAAATTTGGGCTATAACTAGTCAATTCAGTGGTCGAACAAATTTTCAGAAGCACCTTGGATGCTATCAAGAAACACAAAAGAAGTGTTTTTCTGAATAGCCCAGGCACTCAGTGGGTAAATGTGATGACCTTTGGGGAACCTACGCAAAATGTCAAAGATTTTTGGAAAACAGCACTGTGAAAAAAATTATATAATGATTCCACTTAGTAATAAATTTACATGTCTGGAAACCATGAGCAGAAATCATTTTCAATTGTGTTATTAATTGCAATTAACTGTTTAAGTTTTTAAGGTGTCTAGTGAGCTCAGTGCGAAAGAGACAGCCACTTCACAGCTCAGTAAATAAAAAAGTAGACATGAAAATTTAATGAATTTTTAAATGGGCATTTATACAAAGCTCAGTGGATGCCTGGAGATAGTTATCTTGATTAAATTTACTTTTTCAAAAATTGATAAGAGAACCTGCACTTTTCAAGCACAATATTATTTTTCTCAGACAACATTTACGGCTTGTCATATAACTTTCTTCTCTCAGTGGTGCTATTAACTGTGATACTTTGAGATTACTAAGAAATTAAGAGACCTCTAAGACTTTGTTTTGTCACTGTCTTACAAGTACAATACCCAGGGAAATTGTGATTAATTTTAATTTGATTGTTGGTTAATGATGAAAGAAATTTACCAAACATCTAATTTCTAATCCTTGGTTGCTAATAAAAGTCAGAAAAACAATATGAAAGAATTTTACTTCTCCTTGGAGAATTTGTCTGTTGGGTTTTTCCAAGCTTAGTATAGTGGAAAGAACTCTGCACACAGTAGACATTCTGGGTTCTAACTGAGGTTCTATTGCTAACCCCCCACAAGATCTTGGATTAGGCATTAAACTCCTCTAAACTTTAGTTTTCTTGTTTGCGAAATGATAGAATTGGGTCATAGTTCTGAAGTACTCACTTCCAAAGTTCTGCAATGAAAAAAATTTAAAGGCTCTAATGACCGGGTTATATTTCCTCGCCATCATATTAGAAAGTCCTAAACTGAAAATAGAAAATGGCACTAAAATGTAGCCAATAGTTTCAATTACTCGAGAGCCTGGACTCATCTGCCTTCCTGACATAAATGTGAAGAACTGTCATTTTACTCTCTATTTCTTTGCACATTCCCTTTTGGGAAGGTGGTTGTGGCTGCAGAGTATTTCTATTTTTGTTCCAAGCCTTTCATTTGCATCCATCCCTGTTGGTGAATTAGATAGTCCTTAAATATATCCCCACAGGATGTGAACTGTGATTACTTTGTGGAAGGCCATATACGAAGCACTTCAACTTTATATTTTAGTCCACGTGATGCTTTAAAAATTTCTGACTTTTTTAGAGTCAGCATTTTCATTGTGATCATCTTGTGGGAGACATTTACGGACATAAATCCTAAGTGTTGGAGTATGGCTAAAGTTAGCAGGTGTAATTTAGATGTACATAGAACCAATTTATAAGCCAAGAGAACCAAAAAGGCTAAAGAAAATAAGAGCCCTTGGTATCTAACCATAAGGCTTGGTCTGTACAATAATAACACAGATTTTTTTTTCTCTGTATCAATATACACACGACCTATGAAAATCAATCTCTTCACAAATAAAATTGTCAGAACTACTGGCACTTCCTGGTTAAAAAGCCAGAAACCAACCATTAATTCTTTAAAGATGCATGTTTTATTGGGGTGGACCTCTCCTACTCCTCAAATTTTTACATTATAATTTTGCCTGTCACAGGATCTTCCTTATTTGTAGTAAATTATGAAAGTACCAGAAATACAAGTTTATTTTCTTTTTTAAAGATTTTCATTTATTTGAGAGAGAGACAGAGAGCATGAGCAAGGGGAGAGATAGAGGAAGAGGGAGAAGCAGGCTCTCTAGTAAGCAGGGAGCCTGACATGAGAGGCTCAATCCCAGGACCCCAGGATCATGACCGAGCCGAAGGCAGATGCTTAACTGACTGAGCCACCCAGGCACCCTGCAGAAATACAAGTTAATCATCGAATAATTGTTGCATTAGTAAAAGAAAAAAAAAAGGGAAGTATATGAGTCAAGAAAAGTTCAGAAAAGAAGTAGAAAGAAATGAAGAAAAAGGAGAAAAAGGAAGAGGAAAATAAAGAGAAGAATAGGTAGAAAATGAAGAAGAGGAAGAGGACTAGAACAAGGAGCAACAAGGACTAGATACATGTGATGTATCTTCCTATGAAGCTGTAGAGTTCTAAAACAATCCCTGAGATGACATTCTGGCCAAAGCCATGCATATATGGCCATCCGTCATCACATAATAGCTGATAACATAGAAGTTACACTGCCTAATATCGCAGCCTTTTGCTACATCTAGCCATTGATGGAGTTGAAATGTGGCCAGTTTTGCTTTGAGATGTGCTGTAGTATAAAATCCATGCTAAATTTTGAAGACTTAGTATGCAAAAAAATAAAGCATCCCAGTAATCATTTTTATGTTAATTACATGTCAAAATGATAATGTTTAGATCACATAATGCTGCAATTCCTAGCCTAGTTCTGAAAAAAGCAAGACTTAATAAGTAGTCAATTACTGATGGCAGATAATGACATCCATAACTAATAAGAGTGGGTGAAGAGGAGGGTGAGAATCAATCCAAAGGTCCAGGACAGTAAGAGACACATGACGAACAAGAGGCTCAGTCAGGAAAAGGGTTCACTGCAGGGTGAGATTTTTATCAGCTAACCAAGCCAATGAGAGCTGAGTAATGCACAGAAGGACATCCAACTGTTCATCATTCATTCACCAAATATTTAGAGGCCACCACTATGTGTCAGGCATGTATTACTGCGAGGCACAATGGTGAACAAAACAAGCAAGTCCCCCTCTGAAACATACCTTATACTGGGGAGACATAGTAATCAGAATAATCAAACAAATACAAAATTACAAGCTGTCAAGAGCTATAAAGATCTAGTAGTGGTATTTTTAAGAACTCTGAGAAGAGCTCAAATTAGGATAGTTAAGGGGAAAAAATGAATTATGATTGAACACCCAGTCCCCTTCCCCGATCTGGGCCAAAAATATTTCTGAATCAGCACAGATCTTTAAAGAAATATATGTGGCTTTTCTAACAATAAGAAGTAAAATTTCTCTATTATTCCCAAAACTTGTCCCAAGGACATCTCTGAAAGTCAAATGGCTCAACTATATGCAAGCTGACTAATGTGTGTGTGTATTTTCTCCCGAAACAAACCAAGTTGCTTATAAAAATTAATTTCAAAATTTCTGCTACCTAGTCAGCCAGATAAGTTCCTGCTTTCCTAATTTAACTCAAGGCATAATCTACATTGTAAAATACTTTAATATTCCACAAACTCAAAGGCTATGTGGTATGAGATCTAAAGTTTGTCTTTTGATGATTTAAATGCATTCAAGATAGAGTCGATGGCAGGTTTAACATGATGACTGACCTTCTCCCACGTTGGTACCACAACAGTATGGCCTCCGTTTCTAGACTGATTACTAGTGTGGGTAAGTCCTTCTTTCCTTCTGACAGCAGGGAAGGGGGTAGAGTCAGTGAGAGGACAGCTTTGCCAGGGCACTGATGTCTACGCTAAGATTAGAAAGGTGAGTAGCATCACTCAAATGATGTCTCAGTAAATGTCTCCACTCAATAAAATCTCAAGCAGTACGGGCAGAAGAGCATTCCAGGCTGAAGAAATAAATCTGCAAAGCCTTGACTCTGGAGGAAGAATAGTTTTTCGAAGAACTAAAAAGAGAACAGTATGGTTGGTGCCAACAACAGAGAGAGCCCTGAAGCTAGAGATCAAAAAGCTTTGTTAAAGTCTTGGGTTAATTTTCAAAAAGTAAAGGGAAGCCATTGAAGGTTTTAAAAGACATTTGAATTTGTTTTTTAAATGGATTGCTAGGCTGCAGCATGTAGAATGGACTAGAACCGGCAAGAGGGAAAGTCTTCAAGTCAATGAGGGATTTATTGCAGGGGTTCACTGATTGTAGTTGGCTACTGGGAGGTAATGAACATGGGGACAACAATGAGATTTGGTTAGCTTTCAGAGGAGGAAAACACATGAAATAAAGTTTGGATAGGAACTAATATTAGCCACTTGCTTGAAGGACTGTAAGCCTTTCCGTGATGACCTCCCTTTCTTTCTCCTTGAAAGAAATATTGGACAGAACTTCTAAATTTGCACCCAATACTCAGGATTTCTTTAAGAGATGCTGTGAATTGGCATAACCAAAGTGACATATAGACTTCTTTCTTAAAATATTACAGAATTCTCTAAGTCTTAATTTTCCTTCTTAAAAGTTTTTATAGATATTCAGGAACTGATTGGTGCCCCCATCAGAATTTGTTTCTACCTCTTGTTATAGCTGTTATCTTTATGGTAATTATTTATTTAATGTCTGGATAGCACTGAATTTTGGCTTCTTAAAAGAAGCTATTTATCATTTAGCTTTGTTTTCCCAGCATCTAGAATAATACTGACATCTAGTCAATACTGAGTAAATGAATTCTCACACTGACAAAACACCCACATTCTGTAAAGAAAGATGCAATCCTTCTTGCTCTTTCTTGTTGTAGGATCTTGCAGGACATGCAAATTCTCAGGCCCTAGTCCTCTACCACCTAATCAGAATCTCTGCTGCCTGGGTCACTCCAGCTCATTCTGATGCACACCGAAGTCTGAAAACCACTGTTTTTCCCTCAAAAACCACTGCTTTTGCCTCAAGGTCAGGTAGACCAATCAAATGGGGTTTATTTTGAAAGTCAGGCTAGAATAAGAAGGATTCAAGTAGTCTATTTTAGAATCTCTTACCATTCTTTCTTCCAAATAATCTTTTATAAAAAGCTTCAGGACAATGTAAGTGTTTTTGGTATTGAAATTCTGGGGTGCTTGGATTGCTCAGTCAGTAGAGCATGCAACTCTTTTTTTTTTAATTTATTTATTTATTCATGAGACACAGAGAGAGAGAGAGGCAGAGACCTAGGCAGAGGGACAAGCAGGCTCCCTTGATGTGGAGCCTGATATGGGACTCAATCCAGGGACTCTGTGATCGCGCTCTGAGCCAAAGGCAGATGCTCAACCACTGAGCCACCCAGGCATCCTGAGCATGCAACTCTTGATCTTAGGGTTGTGAGTTTGAGCCCCATGTTAGGCATAAAGATTACTTAAAAAAAATAAGATCTTTACAAAAAAATTCTAATTCTTTACCAAAAAAAAAAAAAAATCTGTCTATATGAGAGGTCAGCAAACTCTTTCCTGTAGAGAGCCAGAGAGTAAATATTTTAGGGTTTCCAGGACATATAGTCTCTTTACAATTACTCAATTTTGCTCTTGTAGTATGCAAGCAGTCACAGCCCATAAATGAAGGTCATGTCTGGGCTCCAAAAAAACAGTATTTCTAGAGACTAAAATTTGAATTTTATGATTTTCATGTAACACAAAATACTGTGCTGCTTTTGATTTTTTTAATGCTATTTAAATATAAAAGCCATTCTTATTTTGTGGGCTGTACAAAAATAGGCATTAGAGTGGATCTGGCTCCCAGGATGTGGACTGCCACCAGATGGTCTACGTAATAATCAAATACTGACACAATCTTCCGGGTATAGACTAAAAGACTCATTAATAGAGCATTTAATATGTGCCCAGTAAATAAGCAATATGAATAAAGTACTTGTCTTTGGGAACTTAAGAGTCCAGAGGAGAGAAGATATTAAAATTAACCAAATGAAGAGATAAGTAAAGGACATGACAGAGGACTGTAAGAAATAGTCACAGAGAAACCTACTTTAAGCAGGGTAACAAAGGTCTATCTGAGGAAGTACTGTTTAAATTGAGACCAGAAGAAAGAAAATTACTCATTGTATGAAAAGCCAGGAGAACAGAGTTATGGGCCAAAGAATAAAAGATCACTAGGACAGGGGAGACTGGGGGGCTCAGTCAGTTGAGCATTTGCCTTCAGCTCAGGTCATGAGCCGAGGGCTCTCTGGATCGAGCCCTGTGTCAGGCTCCCTGCTCAGTAGAGAGCCGGCTTCTCCCTCTCGTAGGCTCTCTCTCACTCATTCAATTCAATCTCAAATAAACAAATAAAATTTTAAAAAAAATATCACTAGGACAGAAGGGTTTGACATATGTAGGGAGTGATGAGTTATCATTGAGTCAACATCACTGAAACATAATGGGCGAGGAGGAGAGGTGCAGGATTCAACGAGAAGCACAAGTAGGAAGCAAATCCTACAAGGCCTTGTCAGCTAAGTCAAGGGATTTGGGAAGGGTTTCACAAAGAGGAATCATGATTCTATTAAATGTTTTAAATGGCTATTCATTTTTGCCATTATGTGGAAATAGATTTGAAGGGGAATAAGAGAGATGGGAGATAATTGGAAGACTGGAAGAAGAATGTGTGTGTGTGTGTGTGTGTGTGTGTGAGAGAGAGAGAGAGAGAGAGAGAGAGAGAATGACAAATGCACATCAGGTTTTATTAAAACTGAAATACTAATAGCAAAAATAAAATCATTTTACAAACCTAAACTGATAAGCCTAATTGTAGAATTTAATAAAACGTTCAACACTAGAGAATCTGAGCAGTAATTTGGAGGTCAATGGAGTGAGATTTGACCGAAATACAGAACCACATATTCTAGGAAGAGGATAGAAAGCTTCATTCAACATTTTCCATCAGCTAAACAATGATATTGTTTATATGAACGTAGATAAGAGAAAGAACTCCGAATAAATAGGTAGGTAGGCCTCATAAATGAGTAAGCTTTGATAGTTTACTGCTCATCACAGTGAACAGTTATTCAATCCAGCTCCGTAATGACATTTTTTCCTATTACCAAAGGCATTTATCTAATAACATGACCCTATTAGTAGATCTGTCTAAATTGATATTGAAAGGACAATTAAATCTGGCACTCAGGCTACGACCACTACTCACTGCGGTAGGTTGGAAGGTATTGAACGTCATTTTTAAAAAAGGTATACTGTTAACATTGGGAGCATTAACGCTAATTAGAGTAATGACTTCATTCAGCAATTTCCTTTTTTATGAGGCCATTTGGATCAGGCTCTCTCCTCCACATAAAAGGGCAAATCCTCACTAATTTAGATGATTACCTCATAGGAATGAATACTAAATGAAAACAGTACCACAGGCCCAGCCTATCATTTCTTCCTCATTACGCCATGTCCCTATTACAGTGGAAACGAGATGAGAACACAGAAAGGTCTTCTTCTTCAGTGATTCACACACAGGTCTCCAGTCATCTTCCCTGACAACATTTTTATCCTCAGAAAAGAAAGCCTACTTCATGTTTGAAAGTTCCATTTTAAGACCATTTTAAGAAACAAGTGTTGATAAATCTTTATTTAGATATACTAGGAATCCATTGCCACTAACTGAGGTAGATAACTGCTCATGTAAGTTTTGAGTTTTGTATTAATCAATTAAAGCATTGCTTAGGGAACAAAAAGCAACTTAAACCAAATTTTTCCATCAGTCTCTTACATTCATGTCACGAGCAACAGACAGCCTATGTGTGACTGTTAGTTTCAAGAAACAATTGCTGTGCTTTGGGCTAGAGGCCGCATGCTGAAATTCATGAATTACAACTCTTCCGACAGGAGTCTTTGATGGCTCCAGGGACTGGAAATAGAATATGAAACTTTCACCTAAAGGTCATTGGCTCCAATTTGGCCTAAACTGGTAGTGACTAAAAGTTATTATCGATAGACAAGTGTTCAGCAAGTGCTACAAAATGAGTCGGTGGTTTCAGTGTAATTTCTAAAAGACAGGTTTCTATGTCAGGAACTCATGATTACCTCATGCCCTAAGGTGGATAGTTTTAGACCGGAGTCAGGACTGACTGCAAGGAGATATTCTACTGCCTTCTAGCCTCTTCAAATGGTGTTTTTAGATGGGAACAGCCAAAAGTTTTTGGGCAAGTAGCAAGAATGTTTGTCACTTGGTAGTTTTTGTGCTTGATAGATGTAGAGATATATTTATATCCAACTAAAGTCTCTCTAAATATCCTTGTGTATGTATAAGATGTGGCAGGTTTTAATGAGAAATGATAAAAAAGATTTCATTAAGACAATTTAATACTCTTGCCTTTCAAAGTGTGATCTGCAGATCAGCACCATCAGCATCACCTCGTTTATTAGAATAGCAAACTTTCGTGCCCACTCCAGACACATTGAATCAGAATCTGCATTTTAACAAGGCCTTCAGGCTATTCAGAGGCACAATAAAAATCTGAGGAGTACAGTGTGTCTAGAGGGCATTGTACAACTGCTCACTGAACACAAAGTACTCAATGAACATATGTTGACAAAAATAAAGACCTGAATACTGTTTCTGTATGTTAGTTTCAGAACCTAGTATCCTGAGCTGTTTATATTACTTATGTTGTCACTTATAAGACTGCCTGCTTACCTACTATGTTGGCAACCCCAGTAGACTTTAAGCTCCTAGAGAGCAGGGGCCCAACCAGACATTCGTTTTGACTCCAATCTAGGTTTTATCAGTTGAGTAATGGAACTTGAAATTATGTGTCTTCATTATCTTATGTTAAATTAAGTCATGCTAAATAGTCCTATTCTCATGCAACACTAATTTAAACAGACTGTGTTTACCTGAGAGACCTGAAGAGCTATTGTGATGCCCTGGATCATTACCCAGCAGTAAATTGCTAAACCACTATTTAATGACATTGATGGCTGAATACATGGTAAGGGTATTTTGTCCACTCCGCTAAACTTGTTAGCAGCCACCAAATTAAATACTCAGACCAATTTTTAAAATGGTTTTGTGTGGAACATGCTGCTATTTAATACATTTCATTAAATTTGGTCAACATGAGACTGATTAACTGGGAAATATTAAAATTTGGATTATTATTTTATTTATATGAATGTTTATAGTCACTATTCCCAAAGGAAAAATCTAAAACACATTAACTTTATGAGGCTGATAAATCATTTAGCTTGAAGTTCAGCTGCTCCCTAGGATCTGGGGCTTCTATTCTAAAAATAAACAAAAAAATGTAATGCTGTATTGCACATTTTCCCCAATATACCTTTAATAGACCTTTTCAAGTTACGCAAATAAAAAGTTTATATATTTGGGTGCCCAAGGTTTTCATGAGAGGCTCTCAAGCCAGCTAGATATGTCAGCTGGGCAAGTTCCCTAAATTCTCTGAGCCCATATTTCAACATTTGTTGGTTTATGACCAACTTGATAAAACTACTCTGAGTATTTAATGAAATGGACATTAATAAGGTTTTTGGCTCATACGTACTTCAGGGATGTTTGCTACTCATTTCTGTTACTATTTCTACTATTACTATTTCCATTTCTTTTACTACCATGGCTACTACTACAACTACTACTTACAATACAATATTTGTGTTGAGTTCATTGGGTTTTAAAATAATTGAATACAGAAGATCCACTCCCACACAGTTCACCAGGTAACATCAAAACATAATGCTCCTCATTAAAGAAAACCTTAAAGATATTTAAGTCTACAGGCATAATCATCTTTTTTTCTATTAATGCTAAAGATTCTCCATTACATTTAATCTGATCTTGGCGTTTCTCTAAGCATGGAAAATTAAACATTTGATTTTGATGATTAAGATATTGCCAACAACAGCTACAACAACAACAACAAATATTGCCAATAACTGTGGCCGCCTACATCCTTTCTCTTCATAGAAAAGAATGGTCTTTTTATTATATGAATTGTTAGAGCCTCATTTTTCCTTCTACTTAGAAGCAGTATAACCTAGAATGAAGACCACAACTTAGACAAACATGGGTTAAAATCTGGGCTCTGTCACATAGTAGCTGCACAACCCTGAGCATGCTATAACATTTATAAAACATACAGAGATAATAATAGTACCCTTCCCATAGACTCATGAGGATATTATATGGGTTGTTGCACATTGTATTTGCATAACATTCCACATGGTGCAATGGTCATGACTAAGTAACTGATAAATGCTATTTTTATTGCCTACACCTAAAGTATTAAAAGCTGAAGAGCAGAGTTTCTGCCCAGTGGTCATACTAATTTAATTGCATGCTCAGTAGAGGACACATATCAATGGCTTGATTTTAGAAACTAGGGAACCAAGACTGCCTGAACCTTTTAGGTTATCTTTTTTCTCATCTCCAGTATTGGATTCTCTGGAACCCTGATTAATATTATGGCCTTTAACTTGCCCTAGATCATGGTAACTTACTAACTTTCTAACTCTATTCTCCTGCTCATTGCTTTTGCCTTCAGAGTCAGACAGGGTCTTGACCAACCATGTAGTTCAAACTCTCATTCCAGATGTTCCAGTTATGTCTGCTTTTTCTGTGTTCATTCAGCCTCTGTTTTTAACATTTTCAATGTTGGACATTTCACTATATAATTAAGTAACCCATTCCATTTCTGGGTAGTTCTTAATTATGAGACATTTATTCCTACTGCTGAACAGAAATCTTTGTTCCCTATTACATAAAACTAATGATACTGATTTTGGCTTTTGGAACAGAATAGAGTAAGTCTAAAGGTTCTACTGCATGATGCAGCTTTAGATATTTCAAAATTGCTGTCATTATTTTATTCTTAAAATGTAGTGTTAAATAGAATTGAATATGGTGTTGGAGATACGGTTTTATCAATAATGACAATGGGACTATTACTTTCTTTTCTGATTTAGATATTATCTAATTTCAAATAAAATTTGAATGACTATGTTGGGTTAGGTAGAAATAATTTATTTTTAATCCAAGTTGTAAGATGAGATTGCCAAAAAGAGTATGATGGTTTTCAAAATCTATGTGCCCCTTTATGATCCATGGACTTTTTTTTAAAGCATCAACTAATTCAAGAAAAAGGTTTCCCCTCTTGTTTTCTGTAAATAATTGCTGATAATTTAAAAAATATTTTATTAGCATCTTGTACTATAAAAGTGGGCTTCCCTTTATAAAGGACCAGTTTAACAGGGTCTCCTGGTAAACAAAAGTTCCTGGACTATGTGTGAGAGAGAAAAGATGACAGATGAAAGCTAACCTAGAGGTATCAATTAGGTCTTGTTGGTAAGTGCTGGCCTGGAACTGACAGCTATACCTTGGTGTTCTTCTGCCAAACATCAACAATTTCTTAGCACACCAACTTCAGAGAAGGTCTCTCTATGACTGATGATATCAAGAGAAAAAACAGACCACTCTCTGCTGTATCTTTCCTATTGCACCTTTAGCCTTGCTTCATCTTTTCACCTTCTAGGTAAGAATTACTTAGAAACCCTGTCAGAAAATCATCCCTGCCCTTCAGAGTATTTAATCTATAAAGAACTCTCACTTCCTTGAACCCTCTTAAAAAACATCTCTTGGAAGACCAAATTCTAAGGCTTCCTACTGAGATGTCACACAGTTCCCTGTAGGTGTGAGCTTTCCCTCATTGTGATGAGTCAATGAACCCACATTTGTTAAACTATATGTATGTTCCTGCTGATTTTGGCTGCAAGGTGCTGATATCTTGTTATGGAAGTGACAAGTAAAATGAAAAAGACTACCTAGAATTTTACCAAATGTAAACCTTCCTATAAATTTCTTATGGCCTATGAAACCAGGTATAATAAATCTACACACAGTGATGCCAATTTGGACACTATATCCCTTAATAAAGGCCCATTTATGCATGTTACCATGAACTGAATGAAAATCATTTTCTGATGGGAATCCTGCTAATGCTTTCTCTAGAGGTTCATTCTTGACATTCCTCAGAACAGAAAGTAGATGACCTTTTGTTCAGGCACCTGTCTTCTGGCACCTCAGTTTTTATAAGAGAATCAATCCTATCTTCCACTCAGCTGATAAAGCTTTTAGTGCTCCACTTGACTGGCAATAAGGGCACCAGTACATCAGGTACATGTCAGAAGGATGATCTTGGACTTACGGCTGTTCGATACATTTCAAAAGCTTAGCCAAGAAAAACAATATTTGTAAAGGGATTACTGGAAAGATACATAGTGCATATATTCTTCTAGATACTCTAAAATATACTCCTAGAATCAGTCAAACCAATAGAAAACTGTTAATACCTGGATTTCATGATATTGATCCTCCAGATAAGAGCTTTTACTCAGCTGCACTTTTGTATGATCCACTAGACTACACCAAGAAAAATACTAAGTAACAGCAGCTCTGTGACACTTGATGCTGTCGTCATCCATTACACTATTCTATGTCCCCTCCATGGACTCATGAGAGAAAATTGTTAGCATTTAGTGCGTTCAGAGCTACCAGTTTGCTTTGACTCATGACCATTGTGGATCTTGTAACTAATCATCCTTTCTTAATGTCTAGTTTCCTTAGAGACAAGTTGATGATCTAATTCTAGGACTATATAAATTACATATTGCAATTATACAGTTTTCTAAGTATGCTTTTAGGGTACCTTTTTATATTATTTTTCTTTCAAAATTGATTTTTTTATTGAATAGATCTTTGTAAGCTCTCTTAACTCATTATGGGTTGAAATAGAGGAATAAATAAATTAAATGATTATTGCAAAATGAATTTCAAGACTGAGTTGATAGAAGCTCAAATACCAATCACAGTACGGGGAGCTCACCAGTCTTGACATTATGAATGAAGTTCATCTGACTCCACATGCACTTTTCCACTATATCTAAATAATGCTTCCTTGTATAATATATAATTTTTATCATTTGCTTAGCCAAATGAATTTATTTTATACATCCATTTTGGAATGTTCCCTAGAAAGCTACCTTATTTTTTTAAGAATGTATTTATGTATTCATGAGAAACAGAGAGAGAGAGAGAGAGACAGAGACAGAGACACAGGTAGAGGGAGAAGCAGGCTCCATACAGGGAGCCCGATGGACTCAATCCCGGGTCTCCAGGATCAGGCCCTGGGCGGAAGGCGGCGCTAAACCGCTGAGCCACCTGGGCTGCCCGAAAGCTACCTTCGTAATTACTTTAGTAAATTATTTAAATGGCCAAAGTGGTAAACTGAAAGCATACTCTTTAAATTTTTCTAGACTGATGCATACTGAGTTTATTTTTTAAAGTAGTCACATTACATAAGCTTATAAACCATGAAAATTTCTGAGTGTCTTCCACAAGATCTGTTGTCAAGCCAGATGTCCTGCTTTTGCATTATCTTAGTGGATCTTATTGCTTGCTTACTTAGTGAAAATATTCTTCTTTACACCAACTTTGCTTCTGAATTCTATACCCAGCATGGATAATCTGAAAGCCACAGACATAAATAATACTCCTATTGCTTGTCAATCTCCAACGGAGACCATTCTGAGGAGACTGTCCGGCCAAGAACTTCCTAGGCTTTCATGACACATTAAGAGGGTTACTTCCCATCTAACTATTGTACTTAAAGTGAATTATATGAAAGTTTAAAATGCATTCTGAAGCCAAGTAGAAGTGGTTTTTGGAGATTCACCAGTTTGCATTGTCAATGATATAAAAGGCTAATTTGCTTTGAGCAATTTGAGTTGCAATTTGTGTTGAAGAAAATCCTAAAAGGTTTAAAAAATATAACCACAGAGTCTTAGGTTAACATTTTCTTTTCCTTTCATTATTTTTTTTTATTTTTTTTTAAAGATTTTATTTATTTATTCATGAGAGACATAGAGAGGGAGAGGCAGAGACACAGGCAGAGGGAGAAGCCGGCTCCATGCAGGGAGCCTGATGTAGGACTTGATCCCGGGACTCCAGGATCACACCCTGGCCCAAATGCAGGCGCTAAAGCGCTGAGCCACCCAGGGATCCTCTATTTATTTATTTTAAAGATTTTATTTATTTATTTATTTATTTATTTATTTATTTATTTATTTATTCATGAGACAGAGAGATAGAATGAGAGAGAGAGAGGCAGAGACAGGCAGAGGGAGAAGCAGACTCCCTGTGGGGAGCTCAATGCAGGACTTGATCCCAGGGTGCTGAGCCAAAGGCAGACACTCAACCACTGAGCCACTCTGGCACCCGTTTTTATTTTTTTAAGCTTTATTTGCTTATTTTTATTTTTTAAGATTTATTTATTTGAGAAAGAGAATGTGGGTTGGCGGGGGAGGGGCAGAGGGAAAGTTCCCTTTGAGCATGGAGCCCAACAGTACCAAGAGATCATGACCTAAGCTGAAACCAAGAGTCTGATACTTAATCACCTAAGCCACCGAAGCACCCCAACATTTATGCATTACATAAAATCATGTAAGCCAGCAGGACAATAAAAGCAACCATGTTAAACTTTAAAGGTTAGGGGCAGACACAGATTACTTGTGTTTGAGACACTATAGAAGATAGGGGTACATCAGGATTGATCCAGCCCAGGAGCCCTGAGCCAAGGTGGATCGCAAAGCCAAGAGCTACTGCAGACACAAGATTGAACTGCAGGACACCATAAAAACAAGCAACAAATCCAAAGGTCCAGAAGTAAGTTCAAAGGTGTAGTGACAGGGCCAAAGGTCCAAAATTGAGTAAAGTGGCAGAGCAAGTACAAATTGGCTACACAAAAGCTGCGAGTTCTGGGCAATTTCTATGAATAGCAGTGGGTGTTTGTGTTTGGTTTTTAAGAGTTGTGGCTAGCATGGCACGTAGGAGGGTAAGATGGTTTCAAACAGTATAAGAGGCAGAAGAGGAAAATTCAGTAGTTCATTATAAAATTGACTTGCAATGTAACAAATGCCAAAGTGCAGGCCAAAAAATCAGTTTTGTCCTTTCATAGAAGAGTGACAACTAAGGCTTTATAAGGTAGCAAAATGTTGTCCACACCCATCTCTTAACCAACAGTCTTGCAATGGTAATATAGTTTGACTACGTTAGCATTTTTCATTGCTTTCTTTTTATTATCACTACACAGTTAATAATTTAAAAGTTTTCCATATTATATGATCCACACTATCCTAAATTTTCTCATAAATGAAAAAAAGTACATTCACAGCAAACTATGCAGAAATATTTGAAGTCACCTGGGAAATGCAACTGAGTTGCCTGCCACAACTGATTTCAACAGGAAAATAAAGTTAAGATAAATGTAACTGTCCTTCAGACAAATAAATGATTAGGAGATCTCTGTCTTTGGATATATTTAATATGCTACTGGTAGAAGGAAAACTTACACAAACAAAATAAAAACTGCCTTTAAAGTTGTGCCCTCAAGTTGTGTCAGACAATTCAATCCAAAGATAAAATAGATAATTATCTCATTATAGCTACTGAATATGAAGATCCTACCATGCTCTAGACAGTTTGTGTCCACAGAGCTGCAGTGAGAAATGTGATAATATTATTATGAAATTAAAATGGCCAAAGACAATTTTTAGAAAGCTATCGCAATGTCAATTAAATAATTTCTGAAGGCTTACTGTTTACATTTGGAAAGTGAGTTTATATTACCTAGTTACGTTGCTACCTACTGATAAAAGCACAGCACATTATTATTTATAGGATGTTAAAGAAAAAAAAAGCTTACTGTTACCACATTTGAGAAAGTCAATAAACATTTTTCACAGATGGATTTTAAGTCAATGACTGCTCTTAGATCTAGCATTTTACAGTACTCAGTTCCAAATACGTTTAAACACTCATCTCTACCTGCATATTTCTATTGCATCATTATACATTTTTACAACCTCTACCTCCATTCACATTGCTAACCACTGGTGGGTGGGGAGAAGCCTCAATATAATAAGAGCGTATAATAATTGGAAATGTTTTGGGAAGAGTACTGCAATAAAACTAGTAAAGTTATTACTGTTTTAAAAAGAAAATCTAGCAACTACCATAAAGCATAAATTCAATATATGTGAGCATATCTGGAAAACTCCTTACCTGGCTTAGCACTTTATGTTTTCCAAAAAAGTTTCCATGTATATTGAATAGTTTATATTATGCCTCAAAAAAAAAACATCTGAAAGAGTCAAAGACAATATTGTCCTATGAAACGTGGAAAAACTGAATCTCAGTGAGACCAACCAACATACCTGAGGGCAGAGCTGGATAAGACATAAATACAGGTCATCTGATTCTTTGCCTAGCGCCATGTACACTTCGTTCACAAGCTCGACCCTCAATTCACCGAAGATCTACTAGGTGAATCTAGGTTGGGACATGTGTGATGTTTCTTCTTGGCACCAACATGGGCTGTTTTCACGGGCTTCAGCTCTGGATTCCTTCATTTACTTTGGGGCTATGCTTATCCTATCCTGAAGTTGTGATAACAACCCTAGAAATGCTTGTAATTGTCCCAAGATGCAGACTGAAATAGGAACATGTGTGGGAGGGAGGCGAGTAAGAAGAGGCAATGCCCTGGATTTGTAATTGGGAAGCTATTTGGAGACCGGCTCTGCAGGGTGCAGGGATGTCTACAGCCAAGGCTAAGGACAGACTGCTTCGCTCCCTAGGCTCCAAATAACTTTACACATTCCTATGTCCATGCATTTCTTAAGCCTTTCCCCCTACAGATACACACTCCCTTCTCCTTTTTTCTTGAAATGCCATCTTTCCTCTGCTGGGAGCTCTTCACTTCAGGAAATGCAGGCCTGGAAGACTCTAGTCCAAGCCTCTTATTTTACAGCTGAGGAAATGGCATCTAGAGGATTTTCATTTGCCTAAGTACATACAAAATGAGAGTCTGGTCTCTTAACTCAGCTGTGTATGTCTTGCCGTCTCTAGTGAATTGCCAGTTTGTACACCCATCTTTCCTTTTACAATTAGTTTACATCTCCATATGTACTTTATTTTTTAAAAAAAGATTTAGTTATTTATTCATGAGAGACAGAGAGAGAGAGGCAGAGACACAGGCAGAGGGAGAAGCAGGCTCCACGCAGGGAGCCCGATGTGGGACTCGATCCTGGATCCCGGGATCATGCCCTGGGCTAAATGCAGACGCTCAACCGCTGAGCCACCCAGGCGTCCTCCATATGTACTTTATCTGTCCTGCCAGGACAACACGATTGGAAGTTCTCCAAAGAAAGCTACTTGATATGATACATCCTTGCATCTGCCTTTAGGGAGCTGCACAGCCTTCTGCTCATAGCATAATGAGATGGAATGCTCGCAAATGGCCATCTTCCTTCGAAAGCAATTTCAGAGGGAAGGAATTTCTTAGATATCCCCTCCCCCATCTCACATGAAACTATTCCCTTGTCTTTTGTGTCCTTAGCCCCATAGCCAAGTGATATTGCTATGAAATAAGAGTTTCCCAGGGCTTGCCTGCCCTGCCAGCAAACCCTCACTTCACCACTTTGAAACCACGCACAGATGTTGGGTTCTGAAAGCCAGAGATAAAATTAGAGGGGCATTTCTATTTGGAAATACTTACTAAAAACTCAGTTATGGCTATACAGATATGGGAAAAAAGTTTACTAACTATAGCCCTCTATGGAAAAGAGCATTAGTAGGTTTTTTTTTTTTCCTCTTAAAAATTATTCACATAGCTCAGAGCTGATTTCAGGGCATTCAGAGAGGTACACTTGTTATTTATTGCTTATGATAAAAACAATTGAACATGCATATGTAAGAAAAGGATTTCAAACTTATAGCTCAAATCTCATTGTCTCCGTAACGTCTCTGATTCTGGCAATTCTAAGGGGTCTCTTTCCAATGAGCTTTTCTAAAACTTTACTAAAACTCTTAAGATTTTCCTTTAAAAAAAAAAACAGTTTATTGGTAGGTGACTAAATTCTCCTACTTAAATATGAATTATGTAGGGATTCTATTCTTATTTATCTGAGTATCTTCTACAAGATCATGGTATACATGGCATATCCTTAACATGAGTCTGTTGAATATACTAATAAAATAATTACTTTGAATCTGCAATTATTTATGTTATAAAGTCGGCATGAAATAAATGGAGTATAAGAGGTTTTTGGTCTAAATATATTTCTGAATTACCACATAAGGCCAACCAGAGAGAATATGCAGAGACAAACATTAATTTAAAAATAAATATGGGGGGATCCCTGGGTGGCGCAGTGGTTTGGCGCCTGCCTTTGGCCCAGGGCGCAATCCTGGAGACCCGGGATCGAATCCCACGTCGGGCTCCCGGTGCATGGAGCCTGCTTCTCCCTCTGCCTGTGTCTTTGCCTCTCTCTCTCTGTGTGACTATCATAAATAAATAAATAAATAAATAAATAAATAAATAAATAAAAGGGTATCAGGTCAGCTAAGTGGGCCAAAGCAGTGTGTAGATATCATCTGGTTCATTTGTGATCAAAACTTGTGGTAGCAAGAAAGGAAAATACTGAGTTTTTATTTTGAATTCAAGTATTTCTGCTTTCCTCAGCATTATTGTGGTGTGTGTGTGTGTGTGTGTGTGTACTTTCCAGATCTACCCTCTTAGCAACTTTCAAGTACATAATACAATACTGCTAACTATAATAACCATACTCTATATTGTATATTAGATTTTTAGAACTTACTCATTTTATAAGTAAAAGTTTATAATTTTTGACCATCTTCAATAATTTCTCCAAACTCCCTGCCCCCTGGCAACTAACCAATCTACTTGTTTCTATTAATCTTTTTTTATTTCACCTGTAAATGAGATCATATAGTACTTGTCTCTTTGTGTCTGACTTATTTCACTTAGTATAACACCCTCAGAATACATCTATGTTGTCAAACATGCAGATTTCCTTCTTTTTATGGCTGAACAATATTCTATTGTGTGTATGTGTGTATATACACCACATTTTCTTTATCCATCCATCCTTTGATGGTCTTTTATGTTGTTTTCACATTTTGCTTATTGTAAATAATGATACAACGAACACGAAGTGCAAATATCTCTTCAAGATAGTGACTTTATTTCCTTCAAATAAATACCCAGAGGTAGAACTGCTAAGATGGTATGGTAGTTCTACTTTTAGTTTTTTTGAGGAACTTCCACACTGTTCTCCACAATGGCTGCACCAGTTTACATTCCCTCCAACAGTGCAAGAGGGTTCCCTTTTCTCCACATCCTTTCCAGCACTTATTCTCTCTTGCCTTTTTGATAAGCTTATCTAACAGGTGTTCAGTGATATCTCATTATGATTTTGATTTGCATTTCCTTGGTGATTAGTGATACTGAGCACCTTTTCATGTATTCATTGACCATTCGTATATCTTCTTTGAAAAACAATGTCTGTTCAAGTTCTTTACCCATTTTTTAATTGTTGTTGTTACTGTTGTTATTTTGCTATTGAGTTGTATGAATTCCTTACATATTTTGGATATATTTAATCAGAATATGATTTACAGATATTTTCTCTCATTCAGTAGGTTGCTTTTGTTGATGGTTTCCTTCGTTGTGCAGAAGTCTTTTAGTTTGATGTAGTCTCACTTATTTATTTTTTACTTTTGTTGCTTGTGGTCTTGGTGTCATACCCAAATAATTATCATCAATGTCAAAAAATCAAATAAAGAAATCAAGACTAATGTCAAGGATCTCTTCCCTCTTTTCTTCTAAGAGTTTTATGTTTTCAGGTCCTTCAAATATTTCTTCAACATCACTTACGATGATAACATCTTCCCTAAAAAATTTACAATTGCCAAAGAGAAGAATGGACTCCTGGTGGCTCAATGGTTGAGCATCTATCTTCGGTTCAGGGCGTGATCCTGAGGTCCAGGATTTAGTCCCACATCCAGGCTCCCACGGGGATCTTGCTTCTCCCTTTGCCTATGCCTCTGCTTCTCTCTCTCTCTCTGTCTCTTATGAATAAATAAATAAAATCTTTAAAAAAAACAAAGAGAAGAATGAATTTTAAAGCTCACTTTTATTTTTTAAAGATTTATTTATTTATTTGAGAGAGAGAGAGCACTTGCATGAACAGGGAAGGGGCAGAAGTAAAGAGAGAGAGAGAGAATCCTAGACAGACTCCTTGCTAAGCAGAGAGCCCAACACTGAACTCCATCCCATGACCCTGAGATCATGACTTGAGCCAAAATCAAAAGTCAAATGCCCCACTGACTGAGCCACTCACTTTTGAAGTAATTTTTTAAAGTTACACTTTTAGCAAACACAAAACAGTGAACATGGTTGCTATAAATTCTGCATGATGTTAGAAACATTGAAATCAACCTAAAGCCCTCTTCCAGGAGGTCAAAGTGTAGCTCTGTGATAATTTACAACTTTTCCTCCTTCACTGACTTTTCGGGTCCTATTATCACCAAGAGGACATATGAGAAGATGATCTCCTCACAACTGTGCCCAGTAACTGTAATAGTCCCAGCTGTGACTTGGTCTCAATAACTACCCAGTTGGCCCACTTGAAGGTATCATACAGTGCTTCTGCTGCTATTTTAACAATGGATCTTCTAGAACACTTTTTTTCTCTGCAAAGCCTTATAGTCAACACACCAAGTTGACTTTAAAGTGTCATTCATTTAATAATCAAGGTCATGTGCAGGGTGCTCTTACACAGCCATTTAAATATACATGATGCTAATTTTAAATTCCCAGGACCCAGTTCCATTTTAGCAACCTAACAGAATGTGCTGTGTTCTCTGATAATAGAGGGACTACTTCTGTAAGTGTCCCTAAGTTATTACAGGAAATATATGCATGATTACAATTCTGCTTTTAGGACATTGCAATCTAAGTAGAACAAAAACCAAAACCAAAGAAGTAGTGGTTGGATCCAGAAGAGAGAAATGGCTTTTATTTAGTTTGTTTTCAGTTGTAAGATTTACAGGTATCTTTTGGAGTTTCTTCCCTCTACTTCTAGTTTGACTTTTGTATTAGGGAGTTTATTATCTGACTAATTTAATAAATTCTTCACATTCCAGAAAGAAAAAGGAAAAGAGAAGCGGATTAGTAATAGGTGTCTTAGTTCAGAAAAGATTTGTATTTTAGAAGTAATGTGTTTCCTATACTGCTATGGGGCTTATTTAAAGTAGTTACTGATTTTTAAACATAGATATCCGTGAACATAATAACTAAGAACATGATATCAAATAATTTCCCATGATGATGCTCATTAGTATTAGGTTCAGCTTAAGCCTGTCCTGCCAAAAGGGAATCCACTAGGTAGAAAAGTACCTGAGGATCAGTTTAAATGCTACATCCCTCTCACACTGAATCTTTGTACTGATGCATCACTCTGTGCCTCAATTTCTTCATCCACAAAACATATGTGCTTCGGGGATCCTGGGTGGCTCAGCGGTTTAGCACCTGCCTTTGGCCAGGGCGTGATCCTGGAGACCCAGGATCGAGTCCCACATCAGGCTCCCTGCATGGAGCCTGCTTCTCCCTCTGCCTGTGTCTCTGCCTCTCTCTCTCTCTCTCTCTCTCTCTCTCTCTGTGTGTCTCTCATGAATAAATAAATAAAATCTTAAAAAAAATATATGTGCTTCATGCTTACTGTCACATCCAGTTTGAGAAATGTTTAGTTTTAATAACACTGATGTGAGGAAACTTGGAGAGATTATAAATATAATTCTTACGTATATATACATGTATACAAACACACATAGAATTTGCCACCTACAGTCACCTCTGAGCTATTTCAGTAATATTGAAAAACAGAGTACAAAGAAGAAAATGGAACAAGAGTGATAAGAAAATAGGGATCTACACAGAACAGTAAATAAGAAATGAGTAATGATATCTACTTGTAAGTAAAAGGAACTATTCATCCAGTTTGCAGCTTGAAGGATGGAAGAAGAGAGATGGTATGTGCCACTCTCCACACAAAGTGGGGGTAAACAGGAGAATTCTGAAAGGAAGAAAAGGAAGTATAGCTTTGGGAGACCAGAAGAAAGAAAATGAAGATTAATATTAATGATTGAACTTGGGATATAGTACAGAAATACGGAAGTCAGCAAACTGAATTGGAAGGGAATAGGAAGGCAAATTAGTTTTCAACATCTTAAGGTTGAAGTGACAGCAGGATACTCAGGCACAGATGTCCAACTGACATTTGTACAGTTGAGAGTGAAGTTCAAGATAGAGGTGAGAGTCACAGATTGGTTTGGGGGAGTATTTTGGAGGTGATAATTGAAGCCATGAACGTGTACAGGGTTTCCAAGGGAGAATGAATAAAATGGCATGGAAAAATGCCAAATGTGATGTGAACACTTAAATGGTCATGTTCTAAAATAATTTGTGATTCAAGTTTTAATCTAGATAGTTTTTCAGACAAAAATTTCTAAGAGTATGAAAATCAATATATACAAAATTCTTTGGCAGTTTCAGGAGAAAGGTGTTCTAGAAATCACTTCTTTCTTCCTATGTCAACATCAACGATGATATACAACCAGAAATTCTTCTGGGGTTTCAGACATAGATGGAATGTTTGAGTTCTTGTTCTTCCATTTGATAGCCTTTGTCTGCTTCCTGATAGTGTACACGCTCCTAACAATTACACCACCGTCCTGCTCCTTATAAGGCTGGAGTATCTACTGAGAGGGTCAGGCACTGCCGTCTAGGAGAATGAGAGAGGGAGCTGCCGAAGCATAATGTACAGCCTTTGTGGTTGGTGGAGTGAGGGCTCAGGACGAAGATCTTGTATTTATGAAGATACGAGTTTCTCAGGCATCACACACTCAGCTGTTCCAGGGAAAGACAGAGGAGGCAAATAGTAGCATCAATTCAAGGTTGGGGATCTTGGACAAGTGCAGCAGAAAAACAGAGAAGCAAGACTGAGACAGGGGTTCACAGAGGGGTAACAAAAGGCTCAGCTGGGAAGCAGTAGTGATGTGTGTAAAACTTTTGGATGAGGTGAAGGAAAATCAAAGGGTTAGGATTAGTGACAGAAGAGACAAGCAGAGAAACTAGGACGTTTCTGGGATCAAGAGATGAAGGTCTCTAAGAGATGAGAGATGACATGTGCTAGGAGGGAGGTCATAAGAGAAATGGATTCATGTTTAGATGTCTGGAATTCTAAAAAGTTCAAGGTCCTGAGCAGGTGAGGGAGTAGCTGAAATTGAATGGCCCATGAGACTAGATTATTAGCTGGGTCACTTATATGAATGTTGAAATCTAGGTTAGCATGAAGGAAGCCTGCAGTTCTGGCTCAAAAGTCTTTAATGAATAAAGGGAATGATCAGGAGGCAGGCGACTATGGCAGGTAGGGTCAGTGACAAGACAAAGTATAGAGCTGAGAAGATTCTAGATCAAGATGGAACAGCAATGTCTAGAAGACGTGGCAGGGATACAGAAGACCAGCTCATCTTCCTCCTGGGATAGGGACCACACGGTTTGAGGGAATGGGCAGTTGTCTCTTGGAATGACTACGGAAGTAGCAGCCTCGGGGGGGGGGGGGGGGGGGGGGGGGGGCGGATATTCACATTTCAATCAAGGGAGGAGACAAAGAGATCACTATATTAATTATTAACTAAGAAATAAATATTTTGGAGAGAGCAAGGAAATAAATATTTTGGAGAGAGAATATTTTGCAGGGGATAGTTTAACGTAGGAGCAAAGAAACTTAGAAAAGGACATGAACGTAGGTGAGAGACTAGAAGAAAAGGATGCGGGTAGGGGTAGCACTTGGGGATGAGGATAGCAGACCCCAGGGCTGAGAGGCAGGCTGCCTCTAATGTGTACCATTGTCACTAGTCTCAGGACACACCTGCTCCCTTCTCTGGAAAGTGATGATGGCTATGATGAGGTCTGTAAAAGACTGGCAAGGGCTCTCTTAGGTAAGTGCCACCAGGGGTTTCACTGAGGGGAAACAGGAGACCTGGTCCAAAAGTGACAGTGAGAGACATAAAGATACGCTCTGTTACTGAGAGTTGCACATACACATCCAACTGTGTTCCTAATACATAAACAACAACAACAACAAAAATCAATCACCATGAAGGTGTTATTTAAAAGGAGTTCTATCTGAGGCAGCCCAGGTGGCCCAGTGGTTTAGTGCTGCCTTCAGCCCAGGGTGTGATCCTGGAGACCCAGGATCGAGTCCCACACCATGCAGGGAGCCTGCTTCTCCCTCTGCCTGTCTCTCTCTCTCTCTCTCTCTCTCTGTGTCTCTCATGAATGAATAAATACAATCTTTAAAAAAATAAAAGGAGTTCTATCTCTATTATTTTTCCTGTTTTGTTCATTTATGTTCCTTCTTCCTTCACGTTCTATTCCTGATGTGTCTCTCTGTAGCGGACTCAATGTGGCACAGATGTCCCATACACTGCAGTGAAAAGGAAATGGTTTCCTTAGCAACAATAACCACACAAAAGACTGAAGAATTTTCTTTGCTACTCATGTGACGTTTTAACAGTTTAAGGAATCCAAACAGTAGGAAAGAATAATAAACATCCGATTGGAACATATTGCAATGGGGATACGTAGAATGAATGTAAAAAGGCATTTACTATTTATAAACAGTTGATGGAGTGATTTTAAGTGACCTGAACTTTAGCATCAATGTTTGATTTTTTTTTTCTCAGCGAAACAGGTAAAATCACACCATATCTAGCTAAGCAGTCTGAAATATATTCTTTCAGGATATTTTCACTGTCACCTGAATCTGATAATCATAAACAAATAAGTGTTTGATCCATTACACAATAACGTCCTGAGCAATAATGGGATGTATGTCAGAGAGAGCTTTTGAAGAAAGATTTTGTTGTTCAAAGAGCACTTCTATGAACTTATCGGTCCTAACCACTCCCCTGGAAGGGATTCTTAGAATTTATAATGCCTCCAGGCTTCTGCTATCAAATTTTTGCTTTTCAGTTTTCTGTTTTAGCAGCTCTAAAGTAAAGTTTAGAATCATCAGAATTGCATCTGAAAATACACCCACTTTCCTCCAGCTCTCTTTTTCGGTAAGTTTTTTTTTTTTTTCAATGATCATTTGTTTAGAATTTCTTGCCAGAATGTTTACCTGCTGACAATATGGTAGTAGTGTATTAAGACTGTGGGCAAGAAAATGAGAGAGTCTGCAAATATGTGCAATTATTAGAATTTGGTAGGAATGTTTTTAAGTTCTATTTAAAGTCAAAATGTCCTGTTAAGACATCCTGGCAAGAGGATGGGGAGTGTACTACACAGTTTTCATAATTTGACAGAGGAAAAGTTCAAAGATAATTGCTAAGCATGCAAGACAATTACCAGTTTAGGGAGAAATTTCATTTGGGTTCTGAAGGGACTGCTGCCAAGAGACCATCCACGCTCTGTTCAAGCCTCTGTGAAGCCACGTGGGGTATCACACACCTCCCTGAGCCTGGCCACTGTGACAATTAGTGGAGTCTCCTCAAGCATTTGGCCATTAGGTTTATGATGCAAAGCAACATTGATTCTAGGATTATGAGTTTTGAAAAACTAGGAGCATGAAAAAACGATAAACTAGAGCCACTCAAGAGAGTCAGGAAATGAGCCAGAGCTGAGGACTTGAATAAAAATTAACTTGGTGCCATATGACCTCAGCCATCCACAGCCATGTTTTAAGTCCCCGGGCAGATGGCTTTTCTTAGAGGCAACTCTAAAAGCTGTGATAAATTCTGTTGGTAGAAGTAGTAAGTGCCCCTTCAAAGACAAAATGCCCACATTCCTTTTCGGGTCACACCTTTCAAATCAAACTACCCATGCCCATGTCGAATCTGATCCCACAGATGCAGTCACTGGAAAGAAAGTGTGTAAACTTGATACAATGACCAAGATTATAGTTCAAATAGTAAGCAGTAGTGCATCAAATCCACGGTATCTCACCACAAATACAGTACTTGAGACTGCAAACAAGTCTATCAGACACAAATTCGATTTAATTCATAGCACTTGGGGTTGAAAATGCATGTCAAAGTAATATGTTAATACGTGGTGAAGTTTTTTTTTAATTGGCAACATTTAAATTAGCAGAACATAATTTGTATGATAAAAAGGAAACTATAATTTTTTTGTCAAATTTTGTAGATAAGGGAGATATATTACCTCTAAAAGATCACCACCATATATGCTATACATAAGCCAGGGGAGTTGGGCTGGGTTGCTGCAGAAGGACCCTGCATACTTGCCTGGTCATCTAACCAGACGCTTTTCTAAGAAGAGACTAAGCTCAGGAAAACTAGCTCTGTTGTGGCGGCTGGGTGGCTCAGTCAGTTGAGCATCCAACTCTTGGTTTGTCTCAGGTCATGATTTCAGGGGCACGATCTCAGGGTCATGACATCTTGGCCTGCGTTGGGGGCTCTGTGCTCAGTGGGTAATCTGAAGATTCCCTCTCCCCCTCTCCCTCTGCCCTACACCTGCTCACACAGTCTCTCTCCCAAAATCAATCAATCTTAAAAAAAAAAAGACTAGCTTTGTTTTCACTCTGCCCAATATTTCAATATTATAGGAATTAACCCTATTAATCTATGGGCTTGAATCAACTCTGAAAGTCAACATCTTACATTTCACATGTATTAAAATATAAGGGGAAAGTTTTGCTCTGGATCAACTTACATTAGAACAACTAAATACTTGGCAGTTTTGTGATGATGACAAGAACTTTAAGTCTGCCTAAGGATGCAGTTATTTAACAATTTTAATGCTGATACAGTTTCAGTTTACCAAAGGAATCTTGGCTAACTTTTTTTCAGTTTTTTGAAGTAAACGTATTCTTTTATATGGGATTTTTAATGTAAGCAATTAGGAATCATGGTCCTTATTGTCATTAAAAGCCCTAAGGCAATCTCCACTTATGTAAGGGTGATTAAAACACAACTCAAAAATATGTTATCCTTTGTCTACACAATTTATACCATTCAGTTAAATCAGTGACAGCACAGACTGCTGTCATTTATCTTGGAGTTCCAATTATAATGCTAATACTTAACCCAGGGCAAGTTACCTCAAGCCTTTGGCCCCCTTTTCTTCAAGCATAAAATGGTTGTGGCAATACTTAACCTGCAGTATTGGTGTAATCGCTAAATAAAAAATTAATAACGTAAGAGCTCCCAAAATAAGTGTCCCACACTACGTTCTTAATAGCTACTCTTCCAGGTTATTTCCAGATGTTTATTTTCTTACACTGCATCATTAAAACGTTTAGCAGAAAGATTTAAACATCTGTTTTTCAGTCTATTTTCTTGTCACAGACAACACAGCCTTACTGTTGGCCTTCTTTCAGAAATTCCTCATATTTTCTCATTTTTCAGCTGATGTCACTAACAATCTACTTTTTTTCCTAGTCCTGCAAGACTGTTAGTGACAGAGAAGCACCATTTAGTACTTCTCAATTTTGCATTAAGAAAAATTGAAAATGACAAATTAGTTTACTTTTTCATTCAGTCAAAAAACATTTAGGAAGCAGCTGAGTGCCCTAAAACAGTATGGCTTTGGCATCCCGGGCTGCCAATATTAGCTCTGCGGCGCAGCCAGATCATTAAACCTCCCGGAGCCTCGGTTTAGTCATCTGTAAAATGAGGATAGTGCTTGGCTGGGCAGTGCTGAGAACACCCGACAAGGGAGGTGATTCCAGGATGGGTCATCAGGCTGAGAGTGAGCTCTCACGTGGAATAGCCCTTCAAGGATAAGGAACATTTAGAAAGTCAGAGATGTGGGAGGAGTCCCCTGATGAAATCAGTAGGAATTGTCCTTTGATGTCCCACTCGTGGTTCCGTGAGCAAAGGCTTGGAGATAGGAAAGTTGAGAGCATGTTCTGGAAGTGGTGAAGGGGGAAGACCACTGTTCATGGGCATACAAGGTGAAGAGAGAATGGAGAGAGAGAGAGTGCTGGAATATCAAGCAGAGGACAGGATGGATCCTGTCCTGACTTTGTTCTTTTCTTTTTTCTTTTTTTTGCCCCAGAGTGGGAGAAAAGGCATGGGAGCTAAATGACATAAAGGTGTGAAAAGTCTAAACAAGATTGATCCTAACCTAGTAATGGTAGTTTCACAGGTGAGAGAAAACTAACAAGGTTTTCCAGCCAGGATGACAGAAAGGAGAGTGCTATTATCAACAGCCAGAGTAGATAAAAGGAGGACAATAAAAATTGAAGTGATTTGTCCTGTAGGTACACCCAGAGGTCAGGAGAGAGGAGACTCCCAAATTAGCAAGCTATATATAACAGAATCCACGCAATATATAATCCCGCAGACACTCGGAACGCCTCAAGACTTTAATGAGAAGTTTTATCAGATAACATATCTTCACCACCTTTTGATAATTTAAATGACATAGTTGATTTTAAAAGTTTTTTTCATTGATAATAAATCATATATGAGTCTACTATTTGCAACATCAGGGCCTAGAAAAATTTATGCAATCAAGCAAAAGAAGCTTAAAAATAAGGTATAATGAATGAACCCCAAGGCTGAGATTTTTATGCTACTTCTGTCATAGGTTTCTTGTGTTAGATACGGAAAGTAACCAACTATTGTTCTGAGGCCACTTGTCCTTTTTACAAGATGAATTGAAGAAGTTTGACGTAATATGAAACATACAGTTAATACTACTGAAATAAAATTGATATAAAAATGAGAAAACATGTAGTTCACAAAAACAAAGGTTTTTCCACTACCCTCCTTTATGCCGGCATTTCAAATAATTTGCTCCTTTGAAAAAGTAAATTCAGAATTGATAGATAACCCTATCAAGTTTTTATTTTCTGCATTGTTCTTCTATGTCTCCTTTAATTTACCATCTCAGAAGAGTGAAATATCAAACAGGCTCTTGAATATCAAAATGCCAATGGAATTGTTTTATTCTAGGTAATGAGTGAATGCTACACAGAAAGAGGTACAACCACGTTGTCCAAATGACTTGACAGTCTCAGTAGGGGTGCCTGAGTGACTCAGCTGATTAAGCATCCCACTCTTGATTTTGGCTCAGGTCATGATCTCAGGGTCATGAGATCGAGCCCCACATTGGGCTCTGTGGTCAGTGTGGAGTCTGCTTGAGATTCTCTCTCTCTCTCTGTCCCTTCTCCCCCCTTGTGTTCCTCTCTCTCTCTTTCTCTCTCTCAAAAGCTGAGAAGAAAGGGGGAAAAAGTCTCAGTAACAACAAACAGTCCATCAATAGAAACCAACCACAATGCATGCCAAATGAGTTGCTTACATTTTTCCTCTTTCACAGAAATTTCTAATTGGTAGCTTATGCATCAATTATCCAATAAGTCACTTAGGTTTAAAGGAAAAGTAATTGCAGAAAATCAATCTTTTAATTAGGTTTTATGTTCATTTGTAAGAGTAAACATTTTGTAGATGTCCCTGACACCCATCTTCCTTCTTCTTCCAACCTCAAGAGCATCACCCCACCAAGTGCTTCTAGTTTTCTTACAGAATCAGTTCCACTTCTTTACTGCATCATTTCAGCCATATTCACATATCTCAGAATGTCTGCCATCATTTTAAAAAGTCCTACTTCCACCCCACACCTCTCTCTAGCAAATACTCAATTCTCTGCTTCTCTTAGAATAAAACCCCTTAAGAGTAGTTCATACTCAGTTGTCTCCAGTTCTTTTCTTCGGATCATGTCAAAAACCTACTCCATCAGGCTTTTGTCCACACCATTACAATATAATTCCCCTTGTTCTGGTTACCAAAACATCTATAAACTTACACAGTCCTGGTTCTCTTCTTCCTTTATTCCTTACTGCTTTTCAATCACTTTTTCTGCTTCCTTTTTATCTTCTCAAACTCTAAGTGTTTAAGGTCCCCAAGGATTGGTTCTCAGGCTACTTCATTTCTTTACACTCATTTCCTATATGATCTCATTCAGTCTCACAGCTTTAAATGCCATCTAGAATGTAACAACTTTCAAATTTATATCCCCAGCTCCAAGCTGTCCTCTGAACTCCAGATTCATACATCAACTGTCAGGTTCAAGCTTTGCGGGTCCCAGACCGAGCACTTGATTCTCCACGTTCCACCTCCACAACCTGCATATCGCACAGGGTCCCCCTTCACTAAGTAGTAACTATAATCCATGCAACAGTACTCCATCAGGCCCCAAACACCAGGGCCATCTTTTGATTGCTTTTTTCCTCATATACCTCATATCAGTATATTACCAATTCTGTCATTTTACCTTTGAAATAGATCCTAAATATGACCACTTCTCCCCTATTGCACACCCACCCTCCAGGTTACCAGAGGATTTCTCACCAGTCACCCTACTTCCACTCTCGTCCCCACTGCCTCGTTTGTCTCCACACAGAAGCAAGAGTGATCCTTGTACACAGCGGGTCAGATTATGTCACTCCTCTGACCCAAACCTCCAAAGTCCTCCCTTCTCACTCCAGGTGGGAGCCAAGTGTCTGCTCCCATTCTCCCCTCTTCTTGCCCCAGCCACCTTGTTTTGCTTGCTGTTTCTGGAACCAACAGCACATGCTCTATCCTCAAGCCTTTCCACTTGCTGTTTTTGCTGTCTAAATTTATCTTCCTCTAGATATGGGTCTGGTAACTCCCACACTTCTTTTCAGGACTCTACTCAGATATCTCCATATCAGAGAGGTTTCCCCAACCAGGTACTTAGACCATAGAAAGTGATCTAAAAAACCACACACACACACACACACACACACACACACACGCACTATCATCTTACTCTTTTATTTTCTTAATATCACTTACCCCTACCCAACATTTTATTGTTTTTGTTTGTTTCCATTCATTTATCTATACAATGTTTCACTTCTCTCTCATATGCCTAAAACGCAAGCCCATAAGATCTGGGACTGACTCTGTTCTGTTCACACATATATTTCCAGGGCCTAGAACAATCACTAAATGAACAAATGAATGGCTAAATAAACTCTATCACTTATTCCCATATAGTACATGAATTCATTATACACATACACATACAGGCACACCCACACACCAATGGCAAGTTATTGTTAGCTCTAAAATATATGTGAAATATCTCGGCATATGGAAAATAAGACTTTTTAGGGGTAGATTTAATTTAAGTCATGTTCAATATCATGTGTATTAAAAAATTGGAGGGTAAAAAGGAAAGAAATATATAAAATTAATCATTCTGATAACACTATAAAGATGATCTATTTAAACTTTTAATTCATTTAAAATTGCTTTATGATTTGTGTGCATATGGAAAATTACATAATCATTAAATGTTCAATCTGATGAATTTCCACAAAGCAAACACCCAGATGAAGACACAGGATTCTATCAGAACCTCAGAAGTCTCCTCTTGACCCTTCCTAGTCAGGACACCCTGCCCAAAGTGAACACTACTGTGATTTCTACCACCATTGGTTACTTTTGTCCTTTTTCAATTTTAAACTATCTAAATGGATTTATACAGTATATATTCTCTGTGTCCAGCTTGTTTTGCTCAGAATTTTGTTTTAGGGTTTTTCATATGTTTGCAGGTAGTAGTACTTCATTGTTCTCACTGCTATGTACTATTCTATTATATAGATATTTCACAATTTATTTTTCATTCTTTTGTTGATGGATATTTATTTCCAGTTTGAAACTATTAAGAACGGAGCTGCCATGCCCATTTCTGTTCTTTGAACATACATGTGTATATTCCGACGGAGTAGAACGGAAAAGCTGGGACACGGTGTGGGCATATGTTTAGTGTTAGGAGATATTGCCAGTTTCTCAAAGCGTTTATGTCGTTTGTTTCCTTTGCAATTTATTCTCACCCAATTCACTAAAATCTGGACTCTGCTACTTCTAAGTGAGTAGATCTTGAGAATATTCTTGAAACATTAATAACTTTTTATAGCTTGGAGACTTAAAATCATCTATGCAAGCAGGATTCCTGAAGTGTAGCCGGGGGTATTAATTCTGAAGACAGTCACTGGATTATTGGGGGGCGGGGAGGGAAGAAGAAAGAAAATAAGTTTCACAGACAAATAAAATAGGGAAACAGGATCAACTAATAAAACAGAAGTCTTTTAAGGCAAGAGTTCTCAGATTTGCCAATGTCTAATGTGTGTTGACAGTTACAAGAGTAGACTGCCGTGTGCAGTGCTAGGATAGGAACTCTATGTGCGACAGAAAACCTTTATTCTCCATGGAGTAACTTGTGGGGCTGTGGTTCCACAGAATACACTGTGAGAAATACTGGGCAAGAGTGTTTGCTTAGTGATTACCAGAAATATCCATAAACCTTAAAGACTGCTCTGACTCAAGCACCAGCAACACAGAATACGCAGTGAAAATCTTTGCTACAGATTATTTATATGTCATGATCGTTTTGGTTTTGATTTAATCCACCTTTGAGTTCCTTTTTCCATTGTTCTGTACCCCAAATCAATTTACAGAGTCAACATCCATGCTGGTTTTTAGTTTTTGACATTGCAAATCTGGTTGCAACAATTCGATATGGAACTTTTTTTTTAATGAAAGATAGTAAGACTGGAGCAAAATTAGGTTACTTAAGATATCACATATTTTAACTTGAATAAATAAAATTGCTAAAGATTTTGTCATGTATCCATTTATAAGCTAGTCTTTAAAAATCAGCATTATCTCCTTGATGTGAAATGCGCTTAGTCATGTTGATTAGTTTAAATGAACTTGTTATTCTGATGTGTATTGAAATTATTATCACCTTCACTCTTCAATGTGTAAATTATAAAGAAGTCTCCTAAAGTTTCGTGCAGAAGTAGCATCACAACTGAGAGAGAAAATAATCTAATCAAATGTGATCTCCTGGATCTAATTCTTTTCATTAATATAAGAAGGACTGAGGCAACAGGGGCCCTTCTGGCTCCTATTCTCAGTTAACTTGAATTCAGTGTAATATACTTTGGAATGAATATTGGATTTCAATAAAGAACATTTGGGGAATTTGAAACCCAGAAAGCAAGGAAGGCATCCAAATTTATGATGGCTCAAAGACGCTTGAAATAGCAATTTATGCCAGATCAAATTCCATTTAAATGGGTTGTAGACTACTGGGAAAAAGTGTTTATGGAACATCTTATATTAGCAAAGTGCTTTCTGTCATTTTTTAATAGTCATGTTGGGTGGAGGGTTATAATTGCCACTGACAAGGACAGCTCAACATGACAACTGACATTCAAGAGACTTTATTAAAAAATCCAATTATTTTAAGGTGTTTTATTTGATCATGAAAATAATAACAGTAACAAGGGGAAAGAAGAGGGAGAAAAGAAAGTATAAAAAGAAAAAAAACGAAAGAAGAAATGTATGGGGGAAGCAAGGATAATAATTCTTGATATTGAATTTTCTATCTGGCAAAGTCCTGGCATGTAATTAATGTCTGATATATATTAGTTATTCCTACTATTAGCCCACTATTCCTCAAATTTTCTGGAACTGTATATAGATTGCAAGTTAAAAAGACAGAGTGTTATAACAAATGGTTTCTAATACAACAAATCAAAAGAAAATGAGAGACATACTCTTAACACCAAACAAGAGGTAATAACAAATGATCAATGGGAAAAGTAAATCTCTTTACTTTGCAGCCTTGGGTCATTAGTGGTTCAGCAAAGATTTTTAGTGGCTTTCATGTTGCCTCTTGCTGAGCTCCTCCAAGCTTATGGCTCGTCTAATGTATATAATTAATTATGAAGGGAATCAGGATATGTGGCATCCTTTAAATTATGCCAACTCTAAAGAATATTCATATAAATCAAAGATTGAAAGTAGTTTAAGTCTCATTAAGTAAGTTTAACTTTAATCCTGATGGAGAAGATAAAATATGTTAGACTGAGGCAAAAGTCTATAAGGTGCTATTTTGTTACACTGGTGGCCCCCAATGAACCACGTCTCCTCATATTCATATACTGGCACTTACCCACACCGACTCTGGTTTGGCCATGGGGCTTACTCTGGTCAGTGAGAGGTTGGCAAGTGTGCTGCAAGCAGAGGCTTGGTAAGTGCTTGCACGCTGGGACAGGTCTTCTCAGAATACTCTGTCTTAGATCTTAGCCAGGATGCCAAAGGAAATCCAAACTATCCTGCTAGACTCTAGGAAGGCATTCTTCAAGCCACATGGAGGAGGACTGAGGCTCCCCAGCCAATCGCTCCTGGGGGATGTGATTACATGACTGCCTCCCGTCAAACAATATTGAGCAAAAAGAACTGTCAAACTGACTCCAGCCAACCCACAGAATCACGAGAAATAAAATCTTTGCTTTAAGGCACTGGGTTTTGGAATGGTTACATTCACAGCAATCAGTAGATAAAACAATAATAGTCCATGAAAATCATAGCATTGGTTTATCATTATACATCACTCAAACTGTTTTAAATTTTTTTTTCTGAAAGTGATATATTCACATCATTTAAACAGCCAAATTGTCCTACAGTGCTAATAAAGGGGAGTCATTTCCTTACATAGCCCTAATTCCCCTCCCTGGAGGCAATCATTAGTTCCCTGATTTTGCTTTTTCTATTTACTTGAATATATATTGCCATTTCTTATATTATCTTGATTTATCCACTTCAGACATTGCATACTGACAGCATATTATGGCAGAAGAGTGTTCATCCCTCTTATGTAATTCCTCAGTATTCTTTCACATTTCTCATTGAATTAATATCTTGTATTTTTATACTATGAACATATAAATATCGTTCACTGCTGGGGAAAGTAGTTTCATTGTGTGAGATTTCCTTTCTTGAATAATCAAGTTTTGTTTTACCGTTTTTGTTCTGCTATTCTTGTTTTTTTACTACTAATTGTTCTATCTTTCCAAACTCTTTAGCAATACCTTTCAATTGGGTCCCACATACTCAAACTTGTCAAGTCAAGTAATTCAACAGTTCCCTTTTTTCTCTTGGAGAATGCTTTGCTAGAGCCTTCCATTCTCTCTCCTTCTGATCTGAAGTGTTTTTGATCTGCTACACAGCTGAAATCTCAGGACTTCCCTTTACAATTACCAGAGCATTTCCTGGACTCATTCCTTCATTGAAGGCCCCATTTCCTAGAACTCCTGGTTCTACCTCTTTTGGAGGTTCAATTTTTCTGTAGTTTCTTAAGAAATGGTATTTGGAGGCAAATGTTTACATCTTGTATATCTATCTGAAAATTTTTACTTCCTTTACATTCTATTAATAATTTTATTTGGTTTAATATTTCTAGGTAGAAAATTGGTTCTTTTAGAGTTTAAAAGGCCTCACTCTAATGTCTTCTGTTTTTATTTTATTTTTTTTAAGATTTTATTCATTTATTTTAGAGGGACACACAGTATGAGCAGGGGGAGGGACAGAAGGAGAGGGAGAGAAAGAATCTCAAGCAGACTCCACACTGAGTATGGAGCCCAATGCCAGACTCCATCTCACAACCCGAGATCATGACCTGAGCCAAAAGCAAGGATTGGATGCTTAACCGACTGAGCTACTCAGGAGCCCCTCTATTGTCTTCTTATTTCTAGTACTGATCAGAAGAAGTATGATGACATTTTATCCTGATTTTTTTGGTATATGCCCAATGTTTGTCTCTTTGGAAACTTTAAGACTCTTTTCCTTTCCTTGTGTCCTGAAATTTCATAATGGTGAAACTCGATGTGTGTGTATGTGTGTTTCATTCTTTTTGATGGACAGTGAATCTTGAAGTAACTAAACTTAAGCTTTTAATTTCTTTTTTGACTCTTTCTTCTTCTGATTTCTATACTGTCTCTTAGACTTCCAAGTCAAATGTTGACTTCCTGGATTATCCACTCACTTTCTACTTTCTGGTAAACAGCACTAAGTTTTATCTCATAATTTTTAAAATTTTAACTTTCTAGAGTGTTTAATTCCTATGATCTTTATTATTCTGAAGCTATTGCTTCTTTTTTTATAACATTAACTATTGCTTTTTAAAAAATGTCTCCATCATTTGCTTTCAGTACTTCTGAGTTTCTGTTTGGAGTTCCATTTTGGTTCCTGTCTTTCAGGTTTGAGACTGATTCATCACATGTTCAGTGGTCCTTGCTATGCTTGAATTTAAAGTTGGATTAGGGGATCCCTGGGTGGCTCAGTGGTTTAGCACTTGCCTTCAGCCCAGGGCATGATCCTGGAGACCAGGATCAAGTCCCATGTCAGGCTCCCTGCATGGAGCCTGCTTCTCCCTCTGCCTGCGTCTCTGCCTCTCTCTCTCTTTCTCTGTGTCTCTCATGAATAAATAAATAAATCTTAAAAAAATAAATAAAGTTGGATTAGACAAATAGTTGATTCTATAGTTTGTGTGAGTGGATGGGGCTTGTCGTTTGGGTGGTGAGCTGGCTTTTTACTGAGGGTGTGGGGGGAAATCCGCCAGTGCCAGATATATGAAGCTATTTTCTTCTCCACAGAAGAATCCTCCAGTTTTCTGCATGATTTCTTTTAAGTCCAACTGGAAGCTGGACTATAAACCTTTCCTTAAACCTATTTCCAACCTGGCACCAAGCCCCTGCCATGGCTCTGCCTCTTGTCCCTGGATTCCTGTGTCTTAAGTGAGATTTCCCATCTAGTATTTGGATAGATTGAGGAAGAAGAGTAGTTAATTGGTTATATGTGGTAGGTATGGATACCTGGGAATCAACTTATCTCTTTTCAGATTTCTAACCATTCCTCCTGATTTGAGCTCCAGATTTCACCCGGTCATCGGCAAGCCCTAGTGCTTCCAGTTTCCATGACTGTCCAGGATTCTGGAAGGCAACAGAATGGAGGAGGCTGACTTGTTCCTACCTGGTATCCCTTACTACAGGCTTTTACATTTCATTTCATTACTATTTCTTTTGCTCTCATCAGTCAGATACTCTTCTCTATCTACTTTCCCAATTCTGAAAATGTGTGGACCTCACCAGTCTCTAATTCTTTTGCCATCTTCCTTCTCAACATGAGTTTATATATTTTCCCACTTATACTATCATCTCAGTGATATTTGGGGAGTAAAAAATTAAAATACATGTTCACTGTGTCAAATGAATGGCAAGACCTTTATCTTTTTTTTAACAGGTAAAATTTCCTCTGGCAAAAGTGGAGTTTTAATGGATTAGGGCTACTTAATGGAATGCCTGATGCCTGACTTGCTTAATATATAGTCAAATCTTGACACTGGGTAAATACTAAACTTCTTCATCGAGCACCTGGCAACAACTATAGCTTGGTGAAGAAGAAAGCATTCTGGTTCAATTTGAATTCCTGCTAAAATAGAATTATAGTCCTCACCACAAGCGAAAGTGATAAATGGGATCTACAATGAAGTGTTATGAGACACGTTGATTACAGGGAGGAATGTGGTTCCAAATACAGTGTTAGGCACTGGTAAGATGATGATGGTGAATAACTGCTTTGTATGCAGAGAAGGCTTATCAATTACAATATTCAACTTTAGTAAATGTATTAAGTGCTATCTTTAAAAAAAAAGTTCAAAACCATGCTTAAATCACACTTTTTCTAGAATGTCATCTCCCAGACTTGTCAGCCAGAAATTACCTTACCCTCTTTTAATAAACATTTGCTATCAACACCTGTATTTTCTAGTATTTTTAATTTCATTGGATGAAAAACGCATCCCTCCTGGGTCTCTCTCCCCTAACTGGAATAACAACACAGGATTGCCAAAATTATTGGCCCAGTAGGGATGTTAAACAAATAAACAAAAACAAACACAAAACAGTAATAAACTATCACTATCATTCCATTTAAAAAGGGCTGTTAACTGGAACAATTTGAAAAATTAAGTAAATATCCAAGTGTTTAATTATAGCTCAAAGTATGAAACAAATATCCATGAGTCCATATTGATATAGATGTTTGAATAAAATAAATTAAGGGGAAGAGACAAATTTGCACAGAAGAATGTTATGTGACATTCCCTTCCCTCAATGAGGCAACGTAAAACTTCCTACCCTCTGAGTATGGGTGGCACATAGTAACTGTCTTCCAAAAACTACAGTATGAAAAGGGGATGCGATGGAAAGAATAACCTTGTGGTGAAGAAATCTCAAAACAACCACCACTCAGTTATATGATCAAGCATAACATCAATAGTGATAGGGCACCTGGGTGGCTCAGCAGTTGAGCCTCTGCCTTTGGCTCAAGTCATGATCCCAGGGTCCTGGCATCAAGTCTTGCATCAGGTTCCCCACAGGGAGCCTGCTTCTCCCTCTGCCTGTGTTTCTGCCTCTCTCTCTCTCTCTCTCTCTCTCTCCATGTCTCTCATGAATAAATAATAAAATCTTAAAAACAATATAAAAAAACAGTGATAAAGTTAAAAGTCATGTTGATCATATGTACCCTAGATATGGTGTGATAAAAATGGCACTTTATCTCTGTGAACTTCTTTCTTAAAATCCATAACCAAGTGTAAGCATGAGAAAAATATCAGACAAATTCAAATTGAGAGATACGGTATAGAATACTGGACCAGTACTTCTCAAAACTATGAATCATCAAAAATAAGGAAAGTCTAAGAAACTATCATAGCTTAAGGAGATACGACAACTAAATGTAATGTATCCGGGATGGGGTCCTAGAAAAGAAAAATGATATTAGGTAGAAAGTAAGGAAATATGAATAAATTATAGACTTTAATTAATAACATACATCAAAATGGGTTCGGTAGTTATAATAAATGTACTACACTAATGTCATAGCAAAACAGACATTAGACGTGCGTATGTTAAGAACTTTCGTACTATTTTTGTAACTTTTCAAAAAATCTAAATCTACTCTAAAGTTAAAAGTTTACACAAAATCTACTACAACAGGAACTCCTGGGTGGCTCAGCAGTTAAGCACCTGCCTTCAGCCCCGGGCGTGATCGTGGAGACCCGGGATTGAGCCCCATGTCAGGCTCTCTGCATGGAGCCTGCTTCTCCCTCTGCCTGTGTCTCTTCCTCTCTTGCTCTCGCTCTCTCTCTTTCTCTGGTCTCTCATGAATAAATAAATAAAATCTTAAAAAAAAAAAAGTTACTACAACAGTAAAATAAAGACAATCTTTTAAATTCAGTAGAGGCCTTTTATGAAAAACAAAGCAAAAAACAAACAAAACAAAACTCTCCTCTATAATGCATTTATTATTTTTTGGATAACATTCTGGCTTCTGGGACAAAGAGATCTTTATCATTCTGGGTACCTCAATTGTGATACTGTTGTGACATGTACAATTTTCTCCTTCCCTTGAGAAGTTTACCAATTAAATGGGATTTTATATTCGAATCTATTATTTTCAATATTTAACACTGTGCCTTCAGAGGTGGGAAGCAAAGGCAAAAGAAAAATTAAATTCCCTTACTACTTACAGTCCATTGACAAGTCCTTGAAACAGGCAGAGTGACATTCCCTTAGGAACTCAACTGCCTGGATATCGACACTTTGCTAAGGACAAAAGGCAATTTCAGTCCTACCCACCCAGGGCTCTGTAGGTCTTTTTTAACATATAAAACTTCCTTTGGAAACTTCCTTTGGAAACTTCCTTTATCTCTACCCTCCCAAGATCTATGTTAGCAATCATCCCCCAAGCATAGGGCCCACCATATACATCTGAAGGGTCTAATGACTAAGGTTTTGTTAGACATAATAAACGACCTTTTCCCAACAATACCTAGGCCTCTCAAGGTCCTGGAAACCTTGTTTCCAAAATATCTTGGAGGTCTGTGCTATCCTTACCCCCTCCGAACTTCAAAGTATATAATCAGTCACCTATCACAACCCCAGTGCAATTCTTTCTGCCCACAGTCCTGTCCCTGTGCTTCAATAAAACCATCTTTTTGCACCGAGACATCTCAAGAATTCTTTCTTGGTCATTTTCTACATCAACTTCCACATTATAGATTCTGAAGAAATAAGATATCTTTGATGCAACTTATTTGTATTGTTTTATCCCATTAAATTGGACAAATAAAAAATACACCTTCAAATGTGAGTAGGTGCTCTTGCTAACTGTGTGGAAAAGAAAGTTCAAAATGACAGATGTGATAAAATTCTAAAACACAAGAAAGCTAGAAATAAGCAGTCATTTATCAAAATAGGAAAACAAAAACAAGGGTTGTTTTTATAAATAATGGGGTTATATAAATAATGGTTTTTTTGTGTTACCTGCTAGACCCAAGATCTGACTTTTACTGTTCACTGGACTGTACCCACAGACCGTTGTCCCATGTTACTCCTTTATCTAGTCTTCCTGGCTTATCTCCTAACTCATGCCAAAGACCCAGGAGGAGTATCATCCTGTGATGGAAACTGAAATTACCCCTCCAGCATTAACAGCTATTCAGATGAGCTCTGGCCAGCCTAGACCACCCAGACCAGTTTGAACTTAACCCCTAATTCATATCTGTGCAGATGGACCACAGAGTGACCTCTGGGATGATCTACTATTACTTTTACCTCATTATAATACTAAAATCTCTGCCCCAGGAGGAGCACAGGCCTCATTTACATAACACACAATGCCTTTATAGGCATGTTTCCTTAAGAGGCATGTGTGACTTATGCCTGCCTCTATACATGATGACAAGGTTCCTCTATCTATATATTCATCCTAACCCTAAATGAAAGGAACCTATTCACCTTTGCTTGGGCAGTCACAGCTTTGAAAGTTATTCCTGGTGATCTTATTTATTTGCTCCAAATAAAATTTCCTTTGTGTGACAACTCCAGCTGCTGGAATTTCTATCTGTGACTCACCAATAAGCAAACTCACATTAGTTTGGTTACATTAGTTGTATATAAGATTAATATGAGTCAGTACTATATTGTTGATAAGAATTAGTAATAGGCAGGTGCCTGGGTGGCTTAGATGGTTAAGCCTCTGTCTTCAGCTCATGTCATGATCCTGGGGTCCTCAGATTGAGCCCCACATCAGTTTCCCTGCTCAGCTAGGAGCTTCTCCCTCTGCCTCTGCTCCTCCTCCTGCTTGTGCTTTCTCGCTCACTTTCTCAAATAATAAATAAAATCTTTAAAAAAGAAGAAATAGCAATAGGCAATATCATAAAGACTGAATTAAATTTTAAAAGGGAAAACAATTGTTGATTTTATGGGTGTTTTGATTTTCTTCACTATATCTATACTAAATTATCTATACTGATCATGTAATATCTCCTTAATTAGAAGATTTAGATTTAATTTAAAAAAGAAAATAAATCATATCACAAGGAATTTTTTAAATTGAAGTTATGTAGAAGAGACATTTTTATTCTTGTTTCTTGTTTTGGGGTTCACTAGTATGTTGGGAGCCAGTTATCACTGCACATAAAGGTCCAAAGAAAAGGGTATTCAATTGCATTCTCTATATTTGTATATTATATTGGTTTTCATCTTAAGCATGGAAAATTTGGCATATGGGAGGTAAATTTCTTAGGATGATCATAAAACTTGGTGAAATATTACTAATTTTTATTTATGGTTGTGCTTAAGACAAAAATGAAAAACTCAAAATCCATAAACCCCAAGAAAGAGGCTGAAAACCTAAGAAAGACCTGGGGGGGGGGGGGCTGTTTTGTTTAAGACAAGAAAGAACTTGAAGATAAAAATATTAGATATAATAAAAATAGGACTCATGCATGCACACACACACAAATATGCATATGTATTATACAAATGGAAACCATTTGTTGTGACTGTAAACACAGTCACATAGTAAGCATATTCATTCGGTTGGCAAATGGATGCAGAAAGAAAAGAAAATACATTCTTAAAATATAAAACTAAAAAAAATAGAAAAAGTAAGTGATGATAGAGACAAAGGGAAAGAATTGAGGAGAAGGAGAAAAAGATGGAGGATTTATGCACAGAATCAGAAAAAGATACAAAGGAAGAAAGAAAAAGAGGGAAAAAGGAGGACTCCTCTGGAGATTCTAAATTGAATGTATTGTCACACTGTTTCAGGAACTGTAGATGTAAGGGTGTTAACACCTTTTATTCCACCATTTGAAATGTTAATTAGCTCATTAACCACTGTTCCTTGGCTCTCACTAGGGGAGCAAGCAAGGCATTATCCCTCTGGGCTGAGTAGTTGTAAGAACAGAACAAGAATGCCCCCGAGCATCCAAAGAAACCTCTTTCCAGACCCGATAGCCTCGTCTGCTTGGTTGGATATTTATATATTTGGTTTTCTGGAGATTTTTCCAAGTAACTTTTTGTCTCCACTGTAGGTTGTACTGCTTGGAACATCCTTACCAGAAGGCTCATAGGCAGACTTCTGCTTATTATACTTCAAGTCTCATCTCTGTGGTTAACTCCTTTTGAAGTTTTCCCCAGATTCCATAATGAAAACTTCCAAACTTCCTGGTAAACCATAAGCTCCATGGAGATCAACAATGTTGATCTTGTTCACAGCTATATCCCCAGTAGCTGGTATAATGACTGACATCAAGAAGGTGTCATTCATTATCATGAATGACAAGATGACTAGCAGATGGACGGACATCTCTTTCCAACTAGATTGTGATGTAGGGACCAACTACTTAACTATGAATCTCCAATATCCAATTGTACATACAGCAAATAATTAAACTTACAAGTGAGTGAATAAACTAATGGAGTTACTACTGATATTCTCAACAAAATAATTTATAAAATATAATTTAAGATTAACATTTTCAAGAAATATATATTTTGTAAGTAATACAGTAGAGTGTGTGTGTGTGTGTATTATGTAGGTATGTGTTTTACAATGAGATGCTTCTCAAAAACTCTCAAGTAAAGGAAATTATTTTTCTTTCTGAATTTTAAAATTTAAATCAACAGATGATGAGATTAAAAACACGCATGCCACCTTAAAAATCACTTACAGTCTAAAGCAATATTATCATATAACTATTTAAAAGGAAATAGATGAATTCTATTTAAAATAGAAATAGAAGAATTGAAAAATAAGGGAGGTAGTGATTACTGCCTCTTTCTATTGCAGTGCTAGAATAGGTCATTCAAAACAAGGTGACGATTTGCGTGTTCAGTTACATGTTAACTCATAGAACAACCTACAAATGCTATTTGACAATTGTTTCTTATTGGTGAATATAATGCAATCCAGACAGACTGTCAGGACATAATAATAAGAACCAGGATATTTCACTCCAAATGGGGCACAGGTAGTGTTCAGAATATCAAATTTTAGAGTAATCCACATATATAATAATGGGAATGGTCCAATACCCTTATGATCATCCTTAGCTGCCAAGTGTGGTTAGAAAACACTTTAGTTCAGCAAATGACTCTCAGTACTCTGTAGGAATCTTAAATGGATTCTGATGCCTACAAATAATGCGTTCAGATCAGAAATACAAAAGAGGCTGGGTTTTATCTATTTCTATCAAACATCTGATGAGGATAAACTTTAATAACATTGTTCATTCTTGATTTGAAATTATTTTTAATCAAAGACATAGAAAAGATCAGTGAGGACTGCCTATTGATTAGACAAACATCCCATTTCTTTCCCCATGCCAACCTAGGTAATGTCAACATGAATGCAGATGGTGACAATTCACTACTAATTTCAACAGGATTCCTACTTTATTGCCCCAAACAAACAAACAAACAAAACAAAACTAACCCCCAATTATAGTGTTTTTTGAATTGTGATAGTGGGTGGTGAGGGATACATAATTTCAACTTTTACTTTTTTCAAAACATGTTCAAGAAAACACATAGAGACATGAAGTTATATTAGCTGAAAAACTTGGTATTTAACAAATAGTTGGTGAAGACCAAGAGAAATATCTACTGAGAGACTGTGAGGCAGAGCTGTAGGCCCAGGCTTGAGTGTGGCAGGAGATATACAAGCACCTTGACTACAAACACGACCTCAGGGACGTCTGGTCTTCTCCAAACAGAGAAGGTAAAGATAATCTCTTGTTTCTCTCCATCCATAAGAAAGTTGCTTCCTGATGCTCTCAGGGCCATTGTACACCTACATACCCTCACTGCCACTAGTATCCTTTTCTATTTATTCAAAGATTCATACTCCCCAGAGTATGAATTCATACTCCCAATTCCACCCAGAGAGGAGAGATATACATAGCTAGTATATGGTCAGAACTTTGGCTATAAGTCACCAGCCAGAAGGGCAGAGACAAAAGGGACTCTTTAAGAACACTGATCTTTAAAGAGTAGTAACTTTTCACTTAAGTATTTTTTTTAAGATTTTGTTTTTTATTTGAGAGAGAGAGAAAGCAGGAATGAAGGAGAGGGGCAGAGTGAGAAGCAGATTCTCTGCAGAGAGGGGACCCTGACTCAGGGCTGATCCCAGGACTCTGGGATCCCAACCTGAGCCAAAGGCAGACGCTTAACCAACTGAGTCACCCAAACACCCCCACTTAAGTATAAAAATTACAAACTAAATACTGCAGTGATGCACTTCCTTTCCATATTTACATGACTAGGTAGCAAAAGCAAAGCTTTCTTGCTCAGTTCAGCAAGATAACTAAACTTAAAAAAAATGGCTTGACATTAGAAATGTAGCATGGAACCAAATCCCTCAACTAGGCTTCAGGCATAGGGCATGAAAAGATTCTAAGAGCAACGAGGTGGAAAGTGAAGGTGAACAGAATCATTAGTGGTAAACAAACACTAGGTATGAAAACCTCACTGAACAGAAAAATGTTTCTGTAAACTTAGGACCTGCAAAATGGTTTTATACTTAAAAAAAAAAAAAGGAAAGAGAAAACGATTGAACCCTTAGTGTAGAAGACAAGCATCTTCTGGAAATGGAATGTGGATGAAAGTAATGTATGCTATTTCCAGGCCTTATTCTTTTTTTTGGGGGGGGGGGCTTATTCTTAACAACTTCCCAGGCGATCCTTACTTCTCTTTTCCCTGACAGGCAAGTGGAGAAAACTCCAGATTGGAAGGCATACGCTGTAGATGGTGAAGATGCAGGACGGAAAGAGTCTGATCTCTATGTGAACGCTGGAGAGAGTGCAATCTAACCAGGAACACCTGTATTCAACTACTGCTTGAGCAAGAAATAAATTTTTATTGTGTTATTTCACTGAGATTTTAGGGCATAACTATTATAGCAGTGAGCACAATGTTAACTATACTACCTTATATAGAAGCCTTGGGAAAAATAGGGCCAGTGATGCTGTTAGATTTTGGAGGAGGAAGGGGGTGGGGAATATGATACTTTAGACAGATCTGTTTCTGAACATTCTGTAATTGCTTTGCTGGGATGTGAATAAGTCACTTATAATCCGAGAGTCTGTTTCCTTTTTGTTTGCAACAAGTTGCCCTAAATTAGTTGCTGTTTCTTTCTTCAGACTTGAAATTCTGTGATTCGTTTATCAGAAGTGAGAACTCCAATATCAGATATCACTCAAATCAGCAGTTAAAAAGTGTGAGTATAGAGAAAAAGTACGGGATATTTTCAATAGCCCATCTTGAGTTGACTTGCTATAAAGCTTTGTACCAAAACACATGTGAATCAGAACTTAGCCTGGTCAGAGTTAAAATAAACCTCTCTTCCCCAAACAATTATTATGAGAAATGTAGGCATTTTTAGAAATGGATAAAAACAAAAATTCTCCTTCAAGTATATCAATGAACTGAAAATGCATCTCCTTGAAAACATCAACCAAGGCACAGTATGATGAAAGACAAGGTTAGATTCACGCTCAATACTTCAAGGAAGACCCAAAATGTCTGAGTGTACTGACCTGATCCCCTTGGGGGAAAGTATAAATGCAGACCTGTCACTTGATTCATTTATAATTTGAATCAGTAATACTCTGGACGGTATTGAAGAGAACAATCATGTATAGGTAGGAATGAATGAGATGATAACCTAAAGGTCACTTGCATTTCTCTTGTCTATGCTAATTGAGCCCTTATGATGGAGAATTCAGCAGGAGCCAAATGGAGACAACTGCACCTTCTACTGAGCCTCAATGCCCTTATAGAGTGTTACACAAGTGCTTCTAAATAGCAGAGGTCACTAAGCACTTTTAGGAGAGGAAGCTTACGTAACCTGAGTGTGATGGGAAAAACAAAACAAAATATAACCACAATTAAAAAACATTTAAACATGAGAGTCCTAGTTCAGTTGAATAGCTTTGGAATAAACTCAGTCCTGGGGGACATGTGGATCTTCTGGATGGAGGTTTTTCAATTAGAGCAGAAATCAACCTTGAGAACAGGGTGTTAGCCTCATGGATGTGAGCACTCAGAAAAGAAACTGTGATTTTCCCACATAAAACTGTGAAGGTCTGAAACGCCCTTTGCATGGCCTCAGCACAGCGCAGGGCACATAAGACATGCGAGCGATGAAGATCTAATGTGATGTAGATGTAACGCAGCTGTAATTTAGGGGTGGTGACAGCCATCATCCGAGAAATGGTAGTGCTGAGCTGTGTGAGCAAAGCAGGCAGCAGGTACCTGATAAGTACTGCACAGGGCTTGGGAGGTGAGCCAGGGCGGTGACCAAGGGCCTGGGCTTTGGCCGTTAGCCAGACCTTGGCGTAAATCTTGATTCTGCTACTAACTAGCTGTTTTAATATTTAATATTAATGGCTTAGCTGTTTAATGGCAGGTTACTGAGCCACTCAATTTCCTTATCTATAAAAGAGAGATAATAACATGTACCTCACTGGGTTTCTGTGAGATTAAATGAGACCGAAAATATGCAGTGAGATACCCAGGCTGCCTGGACCTAAGCTGTACCTGCTATGAGGATTTACAAAAACTTGCAAAAGTCTGATAAAATGGTGAAGTAAGGTATCTGGGAAACTATTTGTATGAAGAATAAAGAAGCCTCCAGAAAAAGATTTTCTGAGGAAAGAGCTAACTTGAACTCATAATGGTTTCAGATCCAGTGGGGAGGAATGATGTTGCATCGAGCTTGATGTCCACCATTGAAATCTATCATAGGTTAGGCCCCTAGCTTCATGTCTGTGATTAAGGACGCTAGAGGGCTGTAAGGGCAACGTGAAAGGGCTCTCTTACTAAAGGCCTTCTGGAACAGAGGCTGCCTCTCTTTGGTATTCATCTAAAAGGGCTATGCAGAATGGAAGAGAAGATATTGCTCTTCCAATTAAGCACTGGCCATCAACTATCGGAAGGCTCCAGTTTAATGGTGGCTGTGGAGAAAAAGAACTACAGTGCCCAATGAGACGAGGTGGCACTTCTTGCTGTGGGGTCCCTGCCTGAGATTGTAGTTAAAAGTGGAAGTAGCAGCAGTTTAGGTACACGGGGGTGGAGGGGGTGGTGGCACCTGTGACAGGAGTAAAAGCATTCACAACCAGCGGCTGTGCAGCAGGTGAGGCCACACCTGTGAAGGGTGGCTAGTGGCTGGTGGTGTGTGGCAGCTGGCAGACAACCAGCAAAGGCACTGGCAGTGACGGCAAGAGGTGGCCAGGGGAAGCACGCTGGTGTGTGAGTGTGGACGGGACACCACGTGAGTGCCACCAGGAATCCTGGGGGAGGACAGTGGGGGCGTATGAAGGAGCAATGACAGGCTAGAGTCAAAGTCCTGCATGATCAGATGTGGGCAAAGGCCCGTTTCATGTAGTTTATCAGCATTGACGTTATCTGGATCCAGGGAATCGTGAGTCTGGGAAATCTGTGTCAGAGATTAATACATACATCAGAGGCACTCAATTAATGATAATCTTCTACCTCTTTACTCTGTTCTTTCAGGCATTTTAAGAGGATAATATGGATTTATCATCAAATTGTGTCTGAATGCAACAAATTACATAACCTTGGTCAAGTTCTGAGCCTTTCTTGGCTTGTTACTCTATTAGCTACACAGGAAAAGTGTGATCTGCTTTGTAACCTAGAGATGGAATATGTAGCATATTTTTCCAACACCTGCACATGGTAAGTACACAATGATGTTAGTTTTCTCCATTTTTCAACAATTGAAGAATTCTATGCAATTAGCATCTCAGAACCGACCTGGACAGGAACTGAGCTCCAGAGCTGTGGTAACTACAAAAGCAGAGAAGACTGGGGACTCACATCAGGAGTTCCAGCTAAGAGCTTTTGCCCCCCTTACATCCAAGAACTGATGTGATCCTTCCAAACAAATGTGAATCTGGCATGTGAAATGCCTTCACATTTACTTATGAAGAAACCAAAGCTCAAAGTTTTCACACTCTTAAAACTGTGGTTTAGGTAGCAAAGCAAACTGAGCTAATACTGACAATCCCTTATGTCTTTTCTTCTGCCCAGGTTCCTTTATTTGTTTGTTTTTGAGGTTTTTTTTTGGGGGGGGGATACATAAAATGTAAAAGTTATTCTAAATATTTTTTCCAGTTTTACTGAGAAATAATTGATGCACAAATTTAAGGCATAGAGCAAGATGGTTTGATTTACTTATATTGTTAAAAGATTATTGTAACTAACACCTATCATCTCACAGAAATACAATAAAGACAAGAAAGGAGAAAAGAAAGCATGGAACATCTTTTCCCCTTGTGATAAGAACTCTTAGGATTTGTTCTCTTAACTTTCCCATATACATCATAAAGCAGTGTTGGCCACAGTCATCATGCTATACATTATATCTCTAAAATTTACTTATCACTGGAAATTTGCACTTTTGACTACCTTCCTGCAATCTGCCCTTTCTCTGGCTGCTGCCCCTGTAATCATATTCTGAACTCTCTTTCTAAAAGCTTGGTTTTCTTTTTCTTTCTTTCTTTCTTTCTTTCTTTCTTTCTTTCTTTCTTTCTTTCTTTCTCTTTCTTTCTTTCTTTCTTTCTTTCTTTCTTTCTTTCTTTCTTTCTTTCTTTCTTTTCTTTCTTTCTTCTTTCTTTTTCCTTCCTTCCTTCCTTCCTTCCTTCCTTCCTTCCTTCCTTCTCTTTCTTTCTTCTTTCTTTCTTTCTTTCTTTCTTTCTTTCTTTCTTCTTTCTTTCTTTCTTCTTCCTTTCTTTCTTTCTCTCTCTCTCTTTCCTTCCTTCCTTCCTTCCTTCCTTCCTTCCTTCCTTCCTTCCTTCCTTCCTTCTTAAGATTCCACATATAAGTGAGATCATATAGTAGTTGTCATTTTCTATTTGATATTTCACTTAGCATAATGCCTTCAAGTACATCCATGTTGTCATAAGTAATAGAATTTCCTCAATTTTTATGGCAGAATAATCTTCCATTGTGTATATATATAATTTATATATTCCGTATTCCATATCACATATTATATACCTCTTTAGCCATTCACCCATCAGTGGACGGTTTGGTTGCTTCCATGACATGGTTGTTGCAAACAATGCTGCTATGAACATGAAAGTGGAAACATCTTTTTGAATTAGTGTTTTTATTTTCTTTGGATATATTACCAGCAGAATTGGTGAATCATATTCTATTTTTAACTTCTGGAGGAACCTCCATACTGTGTTCCATAGTGGCTGTTTTTTTTTTTTTTTTTTTTACATTCCCACCAACAGCGCACAAAGGTTCCCTTTTCTCCACATCCTCACCAGCATTCGTTCTTTGATGATGGCTAACAGGCTTAGGTGCTGTCTTGTGAGTTTATGCTGCATTTCTCTAATGACTGGGAATGTTTCATATACCTGTTGGTCTTTTCATATTGTTCTTGGAAATCAGGTCCCTTGCCCATTTAAAAAATATCCAAATTTTATTTGGGTGTTTTTTTGCTAATGAGTTATATGAGTTCTTCATATGTTTGGGATATTAGCCACTTATCACATGTATGGCCTGCAATTTTTTTTCCTATTCTGTAGATTGTCTTTTCACTTTGTTGGTAGCTCTTTGTGCAAAAGCCTTTAGACTGATGTCTCACTTTTTAATCTTTGACTTTATTGCTTATGCTTTAGGTGTCATATCCAAAAAATCATTACCTAGGTTATTGTCAAGGAGTTTTATCCCTATGTTTTCTTGCAGGAGTTGAATGGTTTCAGGCCTCACATTTAAGTTAATTCATTTTGAGTTCATTTTTGTGAGTAGTTTTAAGATAGGGGTCCAGTTTCACTCTTTTACATGGGAATATCCAATTTTCCCAGCACCCTTATTGAAAAAAAATGTCTTCTATTTAAGTATTCCTGACTCTTTTGGTGAATATTAGTTAACCATATATCCTTGGGTTTATTTGGGGCTCTCTATTCTGTACCATTGGTCTATTTGCCTGTTTTTACACCAGTGATGTATTGTTTTGACATCCATGGCTTTATAGTATAACTTGAAATCGGAGTGTGATGCCTCCTGCTTTGTTGTTCTTTTCAGTATTTCTTTGGCTATTTGGGGCCTTTTATGATTCCGTACAAATTTTAGGAGTATTTTATTCTACTTCTGAGAAAAATGCCATTGGAATCTTGGTAAGTATTGCACTGAATCTATAGATAGCCTTTATTAGTATTGACATTTTAACAATATTAATTCTTCCAAGCCATAAACACTAAATACCTTTCATTTATCTGTGTTTTTTTGTTTCATCAATGTCTTGTAGATTTCACAGTACAGATCTTTCGCCTCCTCTGTTCAATTTATGCCTAAGTATTTTATTGTTTTTGATACTATCATAAATGAGATTGATTTTTTAATTTTTATGACATTTTCAGAGAAATCCCTTTACTGTATAGAGACACCACTGATTTTTTGTTTTGTTTTGTTTCAGAGGTAGAATTTAGTGATTCATCAGTTGTATATAACACCCAATGCTCATTACATCAAGTGCCTTCCTTATGCCCATCACCCAATTACCCCATCCCCCACACACCTCTCCTCCAGCATCTCTCAGTTATTTTCTAGAATTCAGAGTCCTTTATGGTTTGCCTCCCTCTCAATTTTCATCTTATTTTACTTTTCCTTCCCTTCCCCTCTGTTCAGCTGTTTTGTTTCTTAAATTCCACATGAGTGAGATCATATGATAATTGTCTTTCTCTGACTGACTTATTTCACTTAGCATAATAACCTAGTTCCATCCATGTCACTGCAAATGGTAAGATTTCATTCATATATATATATGAATATATATATACATACACAAACACACACACACATATCTACCACAAACCACTACTGATTTTTGTGCGTGTCAGAATTTATTTTTAAGGTTGAATAACTTTTCCATTTTATGTATATGATAATTTTTAAAATCCATTAACCTGTTAATGGGAATTTGGGCTGCTCTTACCTTTTAGCTACTGTCAATAATGCTGTTATAAATATGGGTGTACAAATACTTATTTGAGTTCCTGCTTTCAATTCTTTTGGGCATTTATCAAGAAGTGGAACTGCTGGAGCCTATGGTAATTCTATTTTTAATTTTTTGAGTAACTGCCATACTCTTATCTATAGAGGCTGCACCAGTAGTGCACAGGGTTTGGATTTCTATGTCATCAACACTTGTATTAATTGGTTTTTGTTTGTTCATTTGTTTCTTTGTTTTTAAATATTAACTGTCCTAATGGGTGTTCTAGCTAACAGTTTTTGCCAATAGGAACAATGATGGAAAGGTAAAAAAAAAAAAGAATCACAGAATACTAATACTTGTATATTTTTCATAAATTGATGCATATATTTTAGTCATCAAAACTCAATTTATTTAAAAATATTCAATTAGTCCTTCTTAGTATTTGTCTGTAGATTTCCAGTTAAATCCATTTCAGTTATCATTTTTTTAATAAGCATCTGAAATGGATACCTCTTCTGGATTGCATTTGCAAATAAAATTTAGCACCTTTATAAAGGCCAACTGAGTTTTCCTCAGGTAGGTGGAGTCAACCAGTAAATTAAGCTTTAGATATCTGATTACATTTTATTTGCTGGGGTCAGGTATCATTCTCTACATTTTGTTTGGATTACAATTGTAGGCCGCAAATATTTGACAGTAGCGCAAAAGAATCTTCCCCAATTTGAAAATCAGAAAGATGTGGTAATTCAAGCAATGTTCCTAATGAAAAGATAACTTTTTTTAAAAAAGGTCCCAGATTTATAATCTTATTGGTCTAGAATCTTTGTGGAACTTTAAAAACAAAATGTAAACTAGTGAATACAGTGCTTATCTTCTATCAATAAAATAAAACATTGTCGAGAAACATCTAGTATTAGAGGACCCCCGGAATAGGTGCTTGTTCAATGCTAGGCTTCTTTTCTCTCCATCCTACACTTTAATTATCATCTTTGTTATGTGACAATTATCCAGAGGAACATTTTATCTCAATTATCATATTTCTTCCCTTTTCACTTTCTCTGGCACAGAAAAATTAAATGTTTACTTTCAAAGCATGAATTGCAGTGTAAGTGTATGGGTTTCCCCCTAAGCAGTAAACTTAATTTAATTAATAACTTCAAAATCCCTTAGGTAATATGAAATATGCATAGTTATTACAAGCCAATGTGTGTGGGGAAGGGGGTGAGGGGAAGATGACTCAGTTGGAGGTAGAGGCAGATAAAATATGTGCAAATGGAAGCTAGAATCTGGGCAATACTCCAAGAGTGAAGAGTGCTAAGTTAGTTTCAAACAACTTGCACCGCACAGGTGCATTCATGTCTAGCTAAGGGAAGGCTGCAAGGTTGCTGTAGATGACTGGTCCAGCTCCTATTAGAGCATCTTACTTTCTGCTTTGGCCATGTGTGGGATAGCAACATAGGTGTGCTGGCTGTAAGTAAATTTGATTTTTGAACAACCACATTTACAAGCCAGAATCAGCAGGGAGGATTTGCCATAACAAAGCGCTTTCCAGGCATCATGGTGTTCTCTTTAAAGTGGGAAATTTCCTCAGTGCATTCCAAATGTGATTTGATTTACAAACCGTTGATTGAAAAGACAGGACTGTGGTGCTGAAAATACTCCAGAGTTCATCGAGTACAATAACTTCATTTTGCAAATAAAGAAACTGAGGCTGACAGAGGACAAACGACTGGACCAACACCAGAAAGTTGAACAGGCTGGAATTCCCAAGCCTCCTGACTACCAGGGCAGGGCCCATCCCACCAGGCCACACCAGTGATTTCTTAGAGCAAGATTCATATGTATTCAACCCAGAGAGAATCTGCATTCTTTTCCCAAAACTCCTAATCTACATCAGAGATGATCTATGGTCTGGCCCATAGCATTTTGAGGTGGACTCTCCAAAATTCACCAAGCACATATTTTTCTAACCTTAATGACTATAATAATGAAAATAATAATGTTTCACACTTCCCCTAGGCCTTATTTTATGCCAAGCACTAATATATGCATTTTACATCAACTAACTCACAAAAACCCTTATGAAGAAGGGACAGTTATCCACATTTTACAGATTAAGAAACTGAGAACAGAGTAGTCAATAAATTTGTACAGAATGTACATGGTTGATAAGTAATGGATTTGGGATTTGGGCACAGCCAACATGACTCTAGAGTTTGCGCACTTAAATACAGTGCTGTATTTCCTTTGGAAACACTGTTATCCTATACCACTACTTCTCTATGATAAGGATGAGGAGATTTTTCTGGCGGCCACAGTAAAGTAATTTATTGAATCTAGTTTCTGTCCCTTTTGTATGGTAGTCCTTATGGTGGGAGATCTGGCAGGGAAGGTTTGAGAGTCAAAAGATACCAGGTATGATCTAAATTTCACTGTAAATGTTCCTCAAATGAGGCCATCTTGGAAAAGGCAGAGGTTACATTTTCTGCAGTTTTATTACTCTTCAAGAAATACAACATTCTTCGATTACCTTACGTACAGGTCTTCAATATGGAAAGAGCAATGCAGTCTAAGTAAAACTGAGCAGTTCCTCGAAGTCAGGTAAAACAAGCAGCCTATTATTTCATAAGTGACATTTTAATTATCACCAGGAGGCCATTAAGAATGCATCATGGCAGTTTGCTTGGTTCCTTTTAGAAAGATAATATTGACAAACTCCTATGAAATTGCAGTTCAGAAAACAGTGTAAATTGAGATTGGTAATAAAACACACATTTGCTTGTGTGCCCTAAAGCAATGATTAACAATTTGAAGAGAGAAGACAAAGTTAAAATTATATTTTTCTTTTTTAGTGAGAGGCAGAAGATAAAGTCATAGGCAGGAAGACTGTTAGGTCGGTAAATTTATTACCTATTTGAGTTATGTGATGTGTTTAGCATAGTAATTTGAAGTTTCAACCATCCAAGCATGAGACACTCAGTTGCCAAATGCCCTTGAATGCTAACGCTGCTTTATTCTCCAAAATTCCAGAAGATTGTGTTTAATGACCTCCAGTCTGGAGGATTTCAAGAGAAGAGCTTAGTTTCAGATGTAGTCCTGAGTCTCAGCAAGGGTGACTGACATAACTCTAGAATCTTTGGTTATCTTTACAAATTCCATAGTTTCCTCCCTCAGTAACCACAGGACATCAGGAAAGTTTTCCATATTTAGTTTTTATCCCAAAATTGAAGTTCTTATTGCTTATCATGACTGGTTTTCCTCATAATTAAAACCAGTCCATATACTTGTTGCAAGTGATATGGGTGGTTTCTCTAGATACCACAGGAAAACCGTCCAAACCACTTAACTTTTACCTTTTATCTCTTTCCTCTAGGAAATACTTTTTGTATTGGTCTCCTTGGTTATTAAACCAAAGAGGAAGAACTGTGGTGACTGGTTCCATTATAGGCTAACCACATAAAATAAAGAAAATTCTTGAGACATCCTTTAGGCACAATGTAATTTACTTTTCTTTCCTTAGAATTGTTCCAAAGGTAGAGATATTGCGAGGATCTAGAGATCATTAGTATTCCCAGGGGAAATGTGAAGATGAGTGGTAAATTGCAATTCAGTAGCCACAAAGCAGGTTCTATTTTTTTCTTCAAGAGACTCTTCTCTCCAGCACCTGGGTGACTCAGTGATAGAGTGTCTGCCTTTGGCCCAGGTCATGATCTCGGGGTCCTGGGATCTAGTCATTGGGCTCCCCGCAGGGAGCCTACTTCTCCCTTTGCCTATGTTTCTGCCTCTCTCATGAATAAATAAATAAAATATTTTAAAAAAAGACACTCCTCCTTCTCACTGCTTTCTCTATATTCATTAATCTATTTCTTCAACACCAACTATTAAAGAAACACTTTCTGTGCCTAGATTCAGCTATCTCAAAAGAGAGTATGGTCTAAGGAGCAAGTAAAATTAACACATAAACAAACAGAACATGAGGAAGAAAGAAATGCCATGAAAGCAGTAGACAGAAAATGCTTTCAGAGGTTTTACAGGATATCAAAAAAATACCCAGCAACTCTATTTCAAGACAGTATATTTTTTTAAAGAAATTTTTTTTAAAGATTCATTTATTTATTCATGAGAGACACAGGGAGAGAGAGAAGCAGAGGGAGAAGCAGGCTCCATGCAGGGAGCCTGATGTGGGATTCGATCCCGGGATTCCAGGATCACGCCCTGGACCAAAGTCAGGCACTTAACCGCTGAGCCACCCAGGGATCCCCTCAAGACGGTATATTGAGTACACATGTGTATCTCCAGAAATAGACTTCATTAAGAAGATCATAAAACATTAAAAATGGGTCTTAATCTATAACAATAAAGATGACAAAACTGAGCAAGAGATCTCATTAAAATTCTGGAAGGTAGAATGGATATAATGATGTAGTCACATATAACCATGAACCAGAATAAATTAAAGAAAGGGCTTCATCCAAGTAGATAAGTGGAGTCTTTGACCCACAGAACTCTAGAGAGGTTTGGGGTTCAGAGGACACTGGGTAGATGAAATCTAGATGACATATGAAGCTAAAAGTAGAATCCTAATAATCATTTAGCCCATAGCCAAAGAAAGAAGTACACAGACCTCTCTGATGAAAATTAGAAAGGCAATATAAGAGTTAGAACATGAGTAAATCTGTCTTAAATGAAGCATCTGGGACCTGAAAGATTAAAGCTGGCTCCCTAAAATGAGGCTACAAATATGTGGGCAGAGATCATAGTCAACTTCTAATTTGTAAATATAACTAGGCAATGAAGAATAAGCTTTCTTTGCAGAAAAGTCTGAAACATAAAATATGAAGAATAATGATAAGAATGTAAGAATCAGGAAAATTTAACACAAGAAAGACATTACAAACAATAAAAATCAGAGAATAAGATTTGGAAATTAAAAAATATATATATGATATATTTATTTACATCTTTAAATTTTATCCATCATAAAGATATTTAACTGGAGAGTTGGGTGATAAGAATAAGGAAATTCCTCATATTAGGGAGCAAAGGGGCAAAGAGAGAAAATATGAGGGAAGATAAATGACTCAGAGGGTCAATCTAGGAAGACCGTATCTGACCAACAGAAGTTCCAGACATGAAAGATTAAATGTGCAAAGAAACTTAAAAAAAGGAGTATTTTCCAGAGCTGAAAAACTATCTTCAGATGGAAAAGATCCATTTCAGGTCTGGCACAAACACATTTTTTGAAAAGTAATATATGTAGACCTTTCGTTGTGAAATTTCAGAATACCAGGACCAAGGGTCAACAAACTTCCTGTTAAGGATCAGAGAGTAAATACTTTAGGTTTTGTAGACCATACAGTCTCCGTCACATCTATTCTACTCTCCTGTCACAGCACAAAAGCAGTCATAGACAATATGTCAGTGAATGAGCATGGCCATATTCCAACAGAACTTCGTGTACAGAACAGCTGGTGGGCTGCGTTTGGCCCGTGGGCCGTAGCTCATTGACCCCTGACCAAAAGCAGAGAAAATGTCAAAGAAATGAAAAGAATCAATGAAAATGAAAACAAGAAAATAGAAAGATAACCTATAAAGGAATAAGTATCAGAATGGTATGAACAATATCGACTGATAAGATATTAGAATAGTGATTCAAAGTTCTGAGGAAAATATATAGAGTTGTGCACCTAGTTAAACTAGCAAATTTGAGAGCAAACCTTCAGACAAGGAATTAGAAATTTTATCTTGCAAATATCTTTTATGAAAAATTTACTTCAAGGTGAACTTTAATAAGACCAAAGAGAAAACCAAAAGAGAAATAGGATGGACACACACACACACACACAAACACCCCAAAATAGAACTCAGAAAAATAATATATCCAACCTATAAGTAACCCTGAGTGAAGCAAGGGAACAGAAGGCATTGCAAAGATGGTATTTGGAAACAAAACAAAACAAAACTTGACCAAATATATGACATGATGTAGCATTTGAAAGGGAAAAAAAAGTACAAAAAAAGGCAAATAGTGATAGTAGAAAAATCAATTAGAAAGAGAAAATATTTAAAACCCAAGCAGGAAAGGACACATAATCATGCCATTCTTCTTGTCTATGTAATGACCAGATGAATATCTGCATGGATTATCAGTAGAGGAAACTCCAGTCCAGCTCCAGCGACCTGAGAAAGCAAGAACTGGAAGGGGATCTGAAATCACTTTGGGATGGCGAGAGCACAGGCTGCATTATAAGAGGCTCCATCAGAGAGAGTCTGTGTATTATACAAGAAATCTCTGGTTTCTTTTGTCTTATTTTTTGGAATTAGAGGCTACTGACAGCTTTAAACACAGAAGTAACAAAAGTTCAGTTACTGACATATCGCTCTGATGGGGGTAGTAGACCAGAAGTAGATAAGAGTGAAGGCAGGGAGACCTCACAGGGGGGACGTGCGACTGGCCAAGTCTATCTGGCCTTTTGTTGCAGAATTAGAATAGCAGGGTAACCAATAAAGAGGCATCAATACTATGCATCTTAGAGCTCTTCCATGAGCCTTCTTTTGAAGATGACCAGTTCTTGTTTATCTTCCAAATGGGGAGAGGAATGCAGAAAACATTCTGGGTTTGATATCTTCAAGAACACCATAGAAGCAGAAGATACTTGCAATAGAGTAAGTAGAAGATTTTTTTTTTCAAAATTCAAGTTTTTATTACCTAGTTCCCAAACTTCCACACCTCCAGTAAACTAAATACTGTCCAAGGTCTGAGAACTTTTGTTCTTGTTTTCATTCATTTTGGTTTCAGAATAAATGCACTAAAAGTGGGGTACTAAAAAGATAGGGCAGCTGTTCTCGGTAAGGGTATATAAATGTCAATCTCCAAAGAACGTATCAGATCCAGGAGTCTGGGTGGGCAGACACTTGGAATCTGCATTTTTAACAGATGTTTGGTAGCTCTGGCTTAAACTATACTAACAGGGCTATATACTTAGTCAACATCCCTTCCTTTAGTCTACCTCACACCCACTTTACATACACGTTCTTTGCCATTCGTTCTTGCTATCAGTTTGTGAGATGAGCCATGAAACTCTTATAGAAGCTCGTCATTTTTAAGATAATGTCCTCAAATTCTACCATATAATTGTTACCCTTTGCTATCCTGGGTTATTTAATTTGGCAGAAGACTTTGGGCAACATTTTCCATAATTTTTCTCCACCAATTTGGTGCCATGGTGTTTGGAGTTAGAGTAAAAACAAATTATCTTAATGTGAAACTATATATAACCTGTGGAAAGGCAAATATTTAATTGTGCCTAAATTTAAAGTGGTATTTGATTTCAGTATAAAATTAGGTACAAAAAATTGTTCTGTTTTCTGAAATTATCTTTCCTTTTAAGCCATCTTTGCTGAGATTTCTGTTTACTCTCTTATCAAGTTTAATTACTGCTTTTAAAAAGCAAAGAACTTAATGTTTCACACTCTGCTGCCAAAGCTGCTTAAGAACAAGTTTCAGATAGATTGTTGTACATGAGTTTGACCTAGAATAGAGGTATTCATTTGGTTTCTATGCTGTTTCCCTTAAAAGAAAACTATGCACTCAGTTCAGATACATTTTAATATTGTAGTCAGTTAGTATAATGGGGATTATTTTCATTTTTTTCAGTGTATACACCACTAACGTTCATTGAAGAATAAGAAATGCAAATAGAAGGATCTGTGATGAGGTACTCAAAGCTTAATGATGGGTTAGGGGAATGTAGAATCTTGGGAAGCAGAGGATTGGTAGGCTCTCAGACAAGAGCACTTGAAGTTAGAGACACTATGATATTCTCGAGTAGAGTGATGGGTCAGAGAGTTTATTTGTCCCTAGGATTCTTCACATACAGAGGGATTCTAACCTAGTAATTCTGTAATGCCTTTCTCCTTTGGTGCATTATGGATAGAAATCAAAAGTAATGTGCATAAATCTGGATCTAAACCAAGAATTTTCCCTATTGGGAAATGAGCCTCATAAGGACAAAGACTGCCTCATTCATTATTCCTTCAATCAGTTCCTAGAACAGAACAATTGCTCAAAAAATACTTGTATTTGGAAGGCAGGAAGACACTAGGAAGGAACCACACCAGTGGGGTATACACCTTAGTATTATTAGATCAGAAGCCCTGAAAATGAAGTGTAGTAGATTCTGAGGACACAAGATCTTTATCAGTCCTCTAGCCCCAGAACTTCCATCCTGAAGGAGAAAACAGATATCATGTGATGGCAATTTCAAGGATGTGGGCTAAGTACTATAGAAACAGGAAAAAAAAGTTAGAGTTAGTAATGAGTAAAAGTGAGACTAAAATCTAAGTCCTCTAACTTTGAATCTTATGCCCTTTACATGAAGATTCTGTATTCTGTATTCTTTATGTCCACCTTGGTGGAAGTATTATTAGTTTTCACTCCCAATTGCTTCAAGTTTTAAAACAATACTGCAGGTGATGTCTAGCACACCTTTTAGCAAGTTATAAGAACAGACTCTTGAGGAAACGTAGTAAACTAGCATCCTTTCTTCTCATTTACCAATTACTTTCAGAGCCTTGATTGCCATCCAAATATCATCAAGAAATTTTGATCTTGATCCGGTGTCCAATAGCGTTAACGACGCTCAGCCCAGGCATCTCAACAGGCACATGGACAGCTCTATCATGTAACAGAGAATCGGGGTGGAATATAAGCTAGTCCTCAGGGAACTGTATAGAACTGTTTTACTCTATGTTGCAGCGGAAATCTGGGTGTTTCAACGTGTACTGCACATGTGAAGGTACCTCACCTGTGTGCTGAAGTGGAAAGAAAGTTGGAGCACTGCCATGATAGAGAAAAGCCTATTTTAGGATGCAATAAAACTGTGAGACACAATTCTTCAAGTAGGAATTGCTCTTGAGTTGTTGTTGGAGGAGAAGCTAACCAAAGAGACAAACCTAAAAAATGTACAGGTAAGAGAGGGGATAGGACTTTGATTACAAGATCCAGTGAATTTATTTTGTACCAAGGACTCATTTCTGGGCATCCTCCAGTTTGAGAAGCACACATTTTGCTATTTTTATTTAATATTATGACATGTCTTAAGATTATTGATAATCTGATACATTTTTGTAGTGCTTTACATAAAATAGCTAAATTAAGCGAATTGCTCTGTGGTCTAATGACTAATTTTAGAAGATTTAAGTCATAATGCTGCTGAGTCTTGACAACTTAAAATATAATTATGGGCACAATATGGCTAACCAATTCAACTCCATAAACAAATTATGTTTGCTCCTCCAAAGCAAAAAAAAATTAAAATAAATACAAAATAAATTAGAGTTTTCTTAACTCATAGGATTTCAGTCAAAGACTCTATGCAACGATACAAGAAATAAAGAAATAAAGGAAGAAGTAAGATAATAAGGAAGAAGTAAAGATAATGCACACATCATTAAATGGTTTAAATACTGGTAGACTCTTGAGATTCCTAAACTGTTTTCACAATTCTCATCTGCATTTAGCTGTAAATGCAATTGATATTGGATAGCTTGGTTTCTTAATGGTTAAATTCACATTTATTGCAGTAGGGATTTGAGGACAAGGCTTTTAAAGTATCAGGCTATTTTGGTTTTGCTTGCATATATCTTTACAAGGTTTCTTTTGGAATCTTCAATTCAATATTCCTAGAATCTTTGTGATATGTGACACTCTGTTTTCCTCCCCCATACAGAATCATTCACTTGGTAAAATTTGCATATGTCTATTTAATAATCAAAGAAAAATAGATATGTGACACTTCTTTATTTTTTAATCACCATATTAACTGACATAGAATACAATATAAAAACAGTACATTCTAAAAGCCACTTCTGAATATTGAATTATTTTGGATTTAACTGTCTTCTTGGGATTGTCTTCAAAGAACTGTTCAATGTTAAATAACTAAATTTGCTGGCACATTAATTTTTTTGGATTTTACTTATTTATTCATGATAGAGAGAGAGGCAGAGACATAGGCAGAGGGAGAAGCAGGCTCCCTGTGGGGAGCCTGATGTGGACTTGATTCCAGGACCTTGGGACCATAACCTGAGCCAAAGACAGACACTCAAGCACTGACCCAACCAGTCATCCCTATTTGCACATTAATTTAAAACATATTTATTGAATGCCTTTTATGAATATGGTATGTTAAACTCTAGGAATATTATAGTAAAGGAAACGAACTATATTTTCTCAAAGATTGTATAGTGTAGTGGCCATGGAATTAAATAGAGATTTGCAATAAGGTATGGTGAATACAACAAGAAGAGTTTAGTATAGGGATATCGTATAGGTATATTGGGCAGTTGAGGAGAGCTGCCAGGAGAAGTAGCCTCTAAGCGGAGTCCTGAAAAGTAGAAGCAATTACTTTGGTAAAGAAAGGTGGTGAGGAAGTAAGTATGTGAGACGAGCCTAGGCAGAGGGAAAAGAGCTATGAGAGGGCATGGCCCATTGGGGGAAAATGACGGATTAAAACTCAATGTCTGGAAGAGAAGACATGACATTACAGAGGACAGTTGGGTCAAATAAACTTTATTAAGCAGTTTCAACTTCCTTTTGAAGGGTAGAAAGAGCCCTGAAGGATGTTTTTTTAAGATTTTATTTATTTATTGAGAGAGTGTGTGAGAGAGCACAAGCGTTTGGGGAGGGGGGTAAGGGAGAGGGACAAGCAGGTTCCCTACTGAGTAGGGAGCTAGATGCTGCAGGGCTTGATCTCAGAACCCTGGGACCAGGACCTACGCTGAAGTCAGATGCTTAACCAACTGAGCCACCCAGGCTCCCTGCTCTGAAGGATTTTTAAGCAAGGTAGTGAATGGTTGGATTAGTACTAGAGAGAAATCACTATGGTTACAGTGAACGATTAAAACGTGGCAAGTTTGGGAAAATGGGAAAGGTTTGGTAGTGTTGCTTTTGATTTGAATAAAGATTCTAATGACCCCCCCCCAAAAAAAATAAGCTGTTGGAAAGTGAGAATGGAAAGTGGGCATGTTTAAAGAATAATTTAAGAAGTGGAATTGCCAGGATATATAGTATTTGGTTATTTGGAGGAAAAGAGACACCAAAGTCGATAGACATTTTGTCTTGGGATATTAGCTACCATTCACAGGGACAGATAGGTACCCCAGGACAGGTTTGGAAGAAGATGACAATCTAGCTTCAAACATACTGAGTTGAATTCTTATGGGGCATCCAAGTGGAGATGTCAAAAATGCATTAGATCCATGGCTCCAGAGTTTAGGGCTGGAAATGCAGACTTGGTGCAATTAAATGAATATAGGCTTCATATGTAACAGTTAAAGCACAGAAACATTAGTGTTGCGTGCACTCATAGAATATGACCTTGTTCTTGAATACCACTAAAATCTGTTCCAGTAAAAATCAAGTTTTGGAAATGAAAACTTCCATATAGCTATTCTTTTTATGATTTGCATAAATGTTATACCCTATCTTTTCACTATCCCTTTGTACTTTTGTATACATTGAGGACACCATTTCACCTTCATTAACATTCTTTCCATATCTATGTAAAAAACCATTCCTAGGGCAGCCCGGGTCGCTGAGTGATTTAGTGCCGCCTTCAGCCCAGGGCCTGATCCTGGAGACCTGGGATCGAGTCCCACGTCAGGCTCCCTGCATGGAGCCTGCTTCTTCCTCTGTCTGTGTCTCTGCCTCTCTCTCTCTGTGTCTCTCATGAATAAATAAATAAAATCTTAAAAACAAAAAAACCATTCATAATCTAGCATATAAAAGTAAACCAGAATCTCCCTTATCCATTGGAGATTACCAATGGATTGCCATTTCATTCCTCTCCTCAGTCTCTGACAAATATTCAGAGTCCAGGAACCAAGAAAGGCCAGAATGAATAAAATAGACAGGTTTGAACTAACATAAGAATTTTATAAAGCCATTTTTTAAACATTTTAATTGCTACCAAAACAATGTGACTATTTCTTTCATTCTACTCCTACAGTGAACAATAGCCCTAACCGGCAAACTCCTAGGCAATCTTCTGAAACCCCTAGATTTGGAATGAATACTGCTATATGCCCTGTCTGGCTTCCAGTAATTACTGTACCGAGCTCTCAGATTCTCTCCTTTTTAAAAAATATTTTATTAATTCATTCATGAGAGACACAGAGAGAGGCAGAGACACAGGCAGAGGGAGAAGCAGGCTCCATGCAGGGAGCCCGACGCAGGACTCGATCCCAGGTCTCCAGGATCACACCCTGGGCTGAAGGCAGCGCTAAACCGCTGAGTCACCTGGGCTACACCCTCAGATTCTCTCCTAATTTGAGATCTTGAATCCTTCTCTAGAGTGACACTGACAGTTGCATAGACAGGCCTTGTTACACACCTACTGGGAGGATACACACCTACTGCTTGCTCTTCCTGTATGGGGTTGTCACAGGGCATTTTCTGAACATTGCATTTCTCAGAGAAATTCTTTCCTATGAACTTTGGACTTGTGCCTCTTGCTATATAGGATACAGAATTTTCCACAGAAGTTGAAGAGTCAATCAGAATCCTTTAAGCAGAATGCTTACACACCCGATCTTCTAGCCTAACTCCTCAATGCCATAGCATATCTTTTTTCGTAAATATCTTGGTAACTCCATAAAAAATGTTATCATATCTTTATAATCTTTTAAATTTACCTAAATACATGGATAATTGAGGACAATTTTATTGTTCCAAAGCCTTACTATAATTATATCAGAGGAATAAAGAAAGGGAGAAAAAAAAAAAAGAGGAAAGGAGAGAAGAGAGGAGCAAGGACAGCAGCACAATTTTAGAATAAAAAAATAGAGTTAACTAATCTTAGCAGAAATCTACAGCCTGCATAACGTCACAGAAGAGAATCAACCTATATATACTGTGGACCCCCTGAAGGTAGCTGGGTTTAAGTGCAAAGCTGAAACAGGACAGTTAAGCAAAGTTTGCTCACTGAAGCACTTGACTTGTCAGCAACCTTCCCTCACTCTGGAGCACCCAGGATACAGGCAGTAGGCATAAACTCCCAGGCAAGAGGCTTCAATACTCTTCTCTGGAGAAATCGAATGGCCCTAGGCAAATGTACCTACCAACACTGAAGTTTGAAGATGCTTCCTTTCCCCCCTGAGAAGCACCAGGCTTCTGGCCAGTCCCCCTGAATAAAGCCCACCAGTCCAAACAGCCCTCTTCCCTAACATGGAGAGGTGTAAGACCTCAAAACTAGGTCTCACGGCCTTGTATTAGAATACACACAACCAAGAATCACATGGCCTGTGTAGAAACCTCTAATATCTAGAGACCAAAATAAACAGAAAAGCACAAACCAAGGGAAGGAGAGACTGTTCTGGGAACAGAAGAAAAGTGTTTTAAAATAAAAATGGTATATTCATGAAATAACATAATACCATACAAAAGAATGATCGGCAGATTGAATCAGGAAGGGGAAAAAGATATCTATAAATCATCCTATGGGTTTATGTCAAAAGTAGTATCCACCAGCATATTGTAAAATTATTAGCACATCTGAAAAATTTAGCATTACATTAGAAAGTGAAGCAAATGCGAGGTGCCTGGGTGGCTCAGTTGGATAAGCATTTGCCTCTGGCTCATGATCTCAGGGTCCTGGGGTCAATCCCCATGTTGGGTTTCCTGTCTTAGCCGAGTCTGTTGCTTCTCTCTCCCTCAGCCCATCCCCCTGCTCATGCTCTCTTTCGAAAACAGAAAAATCTTTATAAAAATTTTTTTTTAAAAAAAGAAAATTAAGCTAGTGGTAAAATAAGTTATTAATTCAGGAAAAAAGAATATATAAAATCATATATACATACAAATACATACATAAAAAATACATACAAGCATACCACTTGTCTTAGGAGTGAATCATACTTACATAAGCATAATAAAATAAACCATGAGTAAATTTAATTTTAAAAATGTCATTAACTATGAGGGGAGGGGGGAGATAAAGGGTATATGCGGGGTATATGTGGTATGTAAATGGAAAAGAGCTAAAAATTCATACACTAGATTAGGAATCAAAATATAATTTCTAAAATAGGTAAACCAACAAATAAAAGTACATGAATATTACTTTAAAATATATAGTCACATATCAGATTGAATTAATCAGCTGAAAGTGATATTCTTAAGAGGAGAATGTAGGTTGGTAACAGGTAGAATAGGTCACACTTGTTATTGAACATTGGCCTTTTTGTTCTACTTGACTTTTTAAACATGTTCATACACTACTGTGTTAAAATAAAAATAAAATAAAATATACTTATGTGGCAAAACCTTATGGAAAGATGCAAATTTAATTCATTTTTAAAAATATTTGTTTACTTTGGGGGTGTAGAGGGAGAGAGAGAGAATCTCAAGCAGACTCCTCACTGAGCACAGAGCCCAATGTGGTGTCCAGGCTCATCACCCTGAGATCATATCCTGAGTAGAAATAAGAGTCTGATATTTAACTGACTCAGCCACTCAGGTGCCCCACAACTTCAATTCTTGAATCTGATTCATCCTTCTATATTATATAGTAAAGCAAATGTGTATTTTAATAAAGTAAATATTCCCCTCAATGGTGTCAAAAATTTGAAAATGTGGGTTCTTGGGCAATCATTCTTGTTTTTTTTTTTAACAAGAATATTCTTGGCATCCTTTCTGAAATTCATCTGCTGAGAACCAGCATTTCATATATTTTGTGTAAAAAGTCTTAGAAATCTTGGCTGCCTCATTTCAGGAAATGTTGGTTGTTTATTTTGAGATAATGCAAAAATCCTGTTTTCTTTCGGTACTTTGGAGCATCTTTTAGATATATTCAAATTCTGACCAAAAGACCAAAAAAAAAAAAAAAAATAAAAGGGGATATATATTCAAATTCTGCATCCTTACTGGATGCTAATGTAATTTCAACTTCTAAAAATGTTAATGGCTGAATGTTTGGGGCAATGATAGCTCCCCTTTACCCTGGACACAATCACTTTCCCAAACTTTCTTCTTCCAAAGCAAAGAAGTTCAAATATTTACACTTTGCAATCTAACCTATGAAACACTGTAACACTTTTGAAGGATTTACATTAAGGAAACAAACAAATACAAGCAGGAAATATTAAGCTTAAATTGTTTGTAAATCATGTAGGCTTGTTCCCATGCACATATAATATAATCAGCACAGAAACTGCCCTCTTGTAATGAAGAAGCAGATGAGCTAGATTCCTACTTAGCTGAATCTCTTAGATTTGAACAAGGAATTATCAGAATCCATCTCACAATCAAAGCTACATGGATAGTTCTACTGTCAAACTGTTGTAAGGATTTGAAAGGTAACTCTATCATACTCTAGCTTTACTAACCCAAATTCTGCAAGAATATAATCTTTTTCTCTTCTCTCCTTCCTTTCCATATATTGTAAGTTCCAGAAGATCAAAAACCTTTTCTCACCTTTTGGAAGATTTCTTGTCTTGAATACTTTGAAGTAAGTTTTTGTGAGCATTTGACTTAGTCTCCACTCAAAACTGAGTAGAAGTGCTATGTTCTCTTATCTAAGAGCATTTTCACAAAAATAAGACAAAGGAAAGGGATAGGAAATATAGGCAAACTGACGTATTTAATGAGATTGGACACATTAGGAAAGAACCAGGCATATAATTATGTGAGATGGGGGAGCACGGACAGAAAGAAATGGGGAGAATATCTTTTCATAGAATGCTTTTTATGCTTACTTTGATCATTTAAACAGATAAATCTTTTCTATCAAATATATCGTTAGAAAAACAAAAAACCTGCATATAGGTTAGGAACCTCATTTTTAAAAGTAAGTCATATCATTTAGATTTTGTTCATCAAGTTTCATTTATTCTTCGCTTTCACCTCTAGAAAAGGAGTTGCAATTAATTGTTCAACCAAGAATTACAATAATGGGGAAAATTAATGGTGATTTTAAGAGCAATCTGATCAAAGCATTAGCTCCCTGACTTTGAAAAGCCAGCTCCTTTTACAATAAGCAATCCCAAGCACCAGTTACTGGGTGTAGGGACTCAATCTTTCAGTCATCAAAGACCTCCTGTACTTTTTCTAATTAAACTGACAGAAACACTGAGGAGTGCCAAGAAACCTGATAATGAAAAGGACTAAATCCTTTACAAAATTTTAAGCTGAACAAGGCATAGTATCTGGCTCAAAGGCAAAGGAAATATTAATTTTCTTATACATAATTAACTTAAATGTTTTTCTTAAAGGAGCAAGTTAATGAATGACAGGAAATGATGCTCTAATATAGGTTCCTCTTAATTTAAAATTTGAGTCTGTTGCCTTCTAGCTCTACTAGGTGTCTATTCTGGGGAAATCTTATCTAGGCTGGTGATCTTGATGTCATTTCCAATGAGACAATAAGATCTGTATGAAGGTCATTTTAAAAGAAAAGAGACCTTGAAATAGACTAAAAATTCCAAAAGGTGAAGCGTTCCTGATTTACGGGAATTATGGCAGACAATATTTCTATTTTCGTAAAAGCTACAAAGAAATATATGAAGCTTATGAAACTTATTCATTCAAACGGCTAATATGTATTGAATACCTACTGTGTGCCAGGTAGTGTATTAGGCACCAGGAATATAATAATGAACAAAACCAGTAACAGTTCCTGACTTTGTATGGCTTATAGACTGGTAAAGAATACTGGAACTAATGAAATGATTTAAAAATGAATGTCTAATGACATTCGATATGTAGATATACAGATAGCCAAAGACATAGGATGGATTACAATATTCCATGGCAGCATTGTAGACTAAAGGAATCAGGAAAGATTTCTTGAGGAAGTGGCTTTTGAGTGGGTGTCTAAAGGACAAGTAGGATTTAACTGGAGCAAAGAACTACTGGGGAGAGGAAAGTGTGGGTAAGGAAAATTCTGTAGACAAAACAATAGGCATGGTAATCCTGGGGTGTCAGGAAACAAGGCATTTCAGGAACTGAGGGAAGGTGGCTGAAATATATTGGTGGGTGGGCAGAGCACTGGGAGACATGATGCTCCAGACACAGGTATGGACTAAAGGGTTTTGAAGATCATTCAAGGATTTTCATCTCCTCTGCCCTTATTTATTGTTCATTTGTGTCATTGACAATTAACTGATTATCTTTTATCTTCATAGTGACTCCTATTTTTCCATACATACACTATGGTCAAATATTTTAATGTATCAAATAAAAATTCACTCATTGGACTGATATTTATTGAGTGCTGTCTTTGTGCCACATATCACTCTAAGAATTAAAAAAAAATGGTAGTGAACCAAACAGATTAAAAACCTTTATGGTAGCTTACATTTATAATGAGGAAAACAGAGAAATAATGACATAAATAGGTAAAACATAAGTTGATTAGATGTTAAGTGCTAAGGATAAAAAAAATAGGGAATAGGAGCTGGAAGTATAAAAATATACATTCCTGTTTGAATATATACTTGCTGATATTTACGTTGTTTTTTATGAATACAATTTAAAGTCATGAAAATGGTTTTGTGCTACAGATTTTGTTTAGTTTCTTATATTTTCTACTTAGAACCATGTTCTTAAGATCCTTTATATTATTAGGAGTACATGGAATCTGTTTTTTCTGTTGCATAATACTCAGTGTTTCTCCACATTTTATGTATAAATATTCCACATGATGGAAAACCAGATTGTTTCCATTCCTTATTCTAAGTCATAGATCCATGGATTTGTGTGTGTTTCTGGTGTGGGTGGGGTGACAGTGGAAGAGCAGATGGGCCAGCTTTGCATTTGGAAAAAATGCTGGATGCTACATGAAAATTGGAGTGGAGGGAGTCCAGAATATATGTAAATAAATTATTTAGGAGACTTACTGTAGTAATCCAGGAAGAAATAATGCATCTTACACTAGGTGGATGGTAATGGTGGAACTAAGGAAAAATTAGAGGACCTAAATAATGTTTAGAAAGTAATGTTGATTGGCCCTGGTGTTAGAATGGATATGGAGGTGAGGGAGAAAGATATTTCAAGAGTGATCTCTGGCTTTCGAGTTTAGGCAAATGGATAGATAAAGAATTGTTCACTACTAAGATAATGAACACAATCATGATCCTTTAAAGAAAAAGACTACATGGAACTAACACTGGTTAACATATATAATCACAATACAAATGGCCAACAGACACGTTAAGAAATGCTCCACATCACTTCGCATCAGGGAAATACAGATAAAAACCGCAATGAGATACCATCTCACACCAGTCAGAATGGCTAAAATTAACAAGTCAGGAAATGACAGATGTTGGCAAGGATGTAGAGAAAGGGGAATCCTTTACACTGCTGTGGGAGTGCAAGTTAGTACAACCACTCTGGGAAACAGTATGGAGGTTCCTCAAAAACTTGAAAATAGAGTGACCCTAAGACTCAGCAATTGCACTACTAGGTATTTACCCCAAAGATACAAATGCAGTGATCTGTAGGGGCACCTACACCCCAATGTTAATAGAAGCAATATCGACAATAGCTAGACTATGGAAAGAGCCCAGATGTCCTTTGACAGATGAATGGATAAAAAAGATGTGGTCTATACATCTTACATTTACATCAATGTAAATGGAACTGAAGGGTATTCTGCTGAGTGAAATAAGTCAACCAGAGAAAGACAATTTTCATATGGTTTCACTCATATGTAGAATAGAAGAAATAGCACAGAGGATCATCGAAGAGGGGAGGGAAAATTGAATGGCAAGTCATCAGAGAGGTAGAAAAACCATGAGACACTCTTTTAACTACAGGAAACAAACTGAGGGTCGCTGGAGGGGAGGTGGGTGGGCGGGATGGGTAATTGGGTAATGGGTATTATGGAGGGCAAGTGATGTGATGAGCACTCGGTGTTATACACAACTGATAAGTTATTGAACACTACATCTGAAACTAATGGTGTACTATATGTTGGCTAATTGAATTTAAATAAAAAATACAATTACACAGTGAAATATTCCTTAACCATTCTATGCAGCAACAATTCACGGAATACCTACTATATCCTGTTAACTGTACTGAGAGTTTAAGTCTGACAGAGAGACAAAAAGGACAATGAAAATATAATTCTATAATTACTATGGACAACAAAAACATAATTCTGTAATTACTATAATTACTACGATGAAAACCATAAGAAAGCACAGGTACAAAGCATATTGAAATCTGTTTGGAGATGAACAGAATTTTGCCACACCCTAGAGGAGAGCAGAAGGAAATCCAAGCACAATGTCATGTTCATGTGGATGACAGTAACATTTTAGAGCAACTTGAAGGAATCTGCATATGTTGGAGGAATTAATGAAGTGGAAGCTTCCAGGGATGAGAAAGATCGTATCATTCTATAGCATAAAAAGAATTTTACGGAAAAGTTGATGGAAGCTATTTGAGCCGAGAAGTAACCCTATTAGATTTGGATAAAAGATTACTCTAGTCTCAAGAGAAAAAAAGCCAGTAAGGGTACTTTCGGTGTTCTCTGACACGGTTAGAATGTGAACAACGACAATGATACTGGGAATAGACCATAATACATTATGAAGATGTTATTTAGGGGTTAGGATTGGAAGGACTGGATGATTACTTGAATGTTGTGAGGAATCAAGGGTGACTCCTATGTTTCTGACTTGGGCAACCATGTTAATAGGTATGATGTTTACTAATATTGGGACTACAGGGATGACAAGTTTTGAGGAGATGCTGTGCTATAGTTAGGAGAATTTTTGTTTATGTTTCTTTCAAGGACAACACACATGGAGGCTATATCTAGGTTTAGACCCAGGGATTAGGTCTGAATTACAGATACAGATTAAGAGTAGGTGTATGTGTGGACTGAGAAGTAAAAGAATTAAGACAGGCACAACAATAAGTGAAAGAAAAAGTGAGTAAGACAGAATGGACAAAGATAGGAAGACAGAAAAACCAGGAAGAGAGAGAGAGGGAGAGAGAGACTATGACTATACTGTATTCTATATATATTCTCTAAATGTATAAACATTTTCTAAAATGTTACACTGGTTTATGTCTTTTACATACAAATTCAATTTATCTTTGTATGTGATGGTGTACTTTTAACAAAGAATTCACGTTTATAGTGTTTGGATTTTATGGCACCAATAAAGTTTTAATATATAGTTAAAATGACTGCTCTATAAAATTTCCCCTTGTCTTGCAGTTTATGTGCCCTTGTATTCGGCTTAACATACCCCTCCCATAATTTCCTCTACATTTTCTGCTGTCTTTGCATCTGTTTCTCACGTATGTGGGCTGTTTTTTCTATCAAAAAAAAAAAAAGATCTCATCATTTCTAATTTTCATTTTACTCTCTTCCCCATCCTTTATACATATTTGCAAATGTACATGTAAATGTACATTACATGTAAAAATGTAAATGTATACATATTTGTAAATGTATTTGTAAATGTATTTCCAAGGTCTAAGAAGACCCTGAATACTAATGGAATTAATTATATTAACAATAATAACCTAGATGTCACTACTTTTCAAGCACACTTCCTATGAGGACCTTTGCCCTTTGCCAAGTGCCTATGATACTGCATCTGGGCAGGATGTTACTGCTTGTTTGTCCAGCATTTTAACCCCTTCTCTCTGTTTAAGAAGTCCATCATTGTGTGAATATTGTGAGAATAAAGATCCTGTTTCCCATTCCAGTGATATGGAAAAAAGCCCATCACTCTGAGCCCGGGTAGCTAGAGTACAGACATGTGACCCAATCTCAATCAGACACCCTTGCTGAAGACTTTGAATCTGGACAGATTAACCTAAAGAAGCAGAGAGAGTTGAAAATGTTTTCCAGCATCCAACAGCATAAGTCCAGTGGTTGGGCCCCACTTCCAGGGCTGGCAGTGCCTGTATCTGTCAGAAGTCAGACACTTAACTGGGTTCTTCCTTTATAGTAAACAATCTTTGCATGAAAACACCATCATATATTCCATCTCATCAATAGTCAAACATACCCCTGATGATAAGTAACGTTCAGCATTTTTTCCCATAACTGTTAGCCATTTGCAGATTATCTGAAGAAATGTTTAAGTCCATAGACCATTTTTTAATTGGACTATTAGGTGTTTGTTTGTTTGTTTATCTATTTATTTATTCATTTGAGTTGAAGGAGTTCCTTATATATTTTGGAGATTAATCTTTTTTTCCCATTTCCAGTAGTGATTTATTGATTACTATGCGGCAGACACTGTGGGTTCTAGTGCTATAAACATAAATAATACACTGTCTTAAGATAGTTAAATAATAATTTAAGTCTTTAATAGACTTATAGTCCAGTTGAAAAGACTTATAAGCAAATGATTAGAATAGAATTTGATTAAGTTAACAAAATTGTGTTCTCTTTCTCTGGTTTCCTGTCTTCCAGAAAGACTTACTGCTCATTACATATTTTAATGTTTTTTTCCTTTTTATCTTTTGACTCCCTTCTCCCATTCTAACCCCACTCCACCTCTCGCAAACACCAATCTGTACTCTATGAGCCTCTTTATTTTTGTTTTAGATTCCATATATCAGAGACACAAACTTATGGTGTTTGTCCTTCTCTTACTTATCTCACTTAGTGTAGTGCCACTGAGGTTTACCCATACTGTTGCAAATGACAAGATTGAATTCTTTTTCTTATGGCGGAATACTATTCTATTGAATATATAGTTGGCCCTTGAACAACATGAATTTGACTGCACAGGCCCACTTATATGTGGATATTTTTCAAGAAATACATTGGAAAAATTTTTGGAGGTTGTAGTAATCTGAAAAAACTCTCAGATAAACTGTGTCACTAGAAATATCCAAAAAATAAAGAAATAATTAACTCTGTTTAGTTACTGGAGGAACTGTGTATCAGTTTATCATCACAGGTGCTTTTTAAAAAATGTAACAATGTTTCCAATACCCTATTATGAATATGATTGTGATACTGTATGCCATAAAAATTTTATGATTCATTCATTAGTGTATAGGCTAGGCTACTATGAAGGAATCTTATCAATTACACTAGGCTAAATCATATTGCTGCCTCTTTGTTTTTGTTTTTTTTTAATTTTTATTTATTTATGATAGTCACAGAGAGAGAGAGAGGCAGAGACACAGGCAGAGGGAGAAGCAGGCTCCATGCACCGGGAGCCCGACGTGGGATTTGATCCCGGGTCTCCAGGATTGCGCCCTGGACCAAAGGCAGGCGCCAAACCACTGCACCACCCAGGGATCCCATTGCTGCCTCTTTGTTATCAATGTATGAAGCAACAGAACATAAAGACTCCTAACTCTGGGAAACGAACTAGGGGTGGTGGAAGGGGAGGAGGGCAGGGGGTGGGAGGGAATGGGTGACCGGCACTGAGGGGGACACTTGACGGGATGAGCACTGGGTGTTTTTCTGTATGTTGGTAAATTGAACACCAATAAAAATTAATTTATAAAACAAAAACAAAAACAACGTATGAAGCATTTTACCTGGAAATGAATAGGATTTTTTTCACATTATCCTTTTATTTTTTATATCTAGTGTTAGTAATACAAAATTTTTTGTTTTATATAAGACAATATCGATATAGGTACTGACAATTTGTCTTATAAACAGATGACATAAATTCATGGTATTGATAAATATAGTATAGTACTGTGAATGTTTTTCCTCTTCCTTATGCCTTTTTTTCTTTTCAGATTTTATTTTATTTTATTTTTTAAATTTCATTTATTTATTCATGAGAAATACAGAGAGAAAGAGAGGCAAAGACACAGGCAGAGGGAGAAGCGGGCTCCATGCAGGGAGCCCGATGTGGGACTTGATCCCGGGTCTCCAGGACCACAACCTGGGCCGAAGCCGGTGCTAAACCGCTCATCCACCCGGGCTGCCCTATTTTATTTTTAAAGAGAGATTATTAATTAATCTGAGAGAGAGAGAGAGAGAGCACAAGAAAGGGGAGGGGCAGAGGGAGAGGTACAAAGCAGACTCCTTTCTGAGGAGGGAGCCCAATACGGGGCTCCACCTCAGGACCTTGGGATCATGACCTGAGGATAAGACAGATGCTTAACCGACTGAATCACCCAGGTGCCCCTAATATTTATTTTTTGTAATCTCTACACCCAAAGTGGAACTCATACCTATAACCCCTAGATCAAGAAACCAATACTCCACCAACTGAGCCAGCCAGGTGAATTCCTATCAAATTCTTAAGGAAATTTTTTGCAAAAATAGGAATTTCCAAAAATTCACATGGAATCTCAGGGACCTCAAGAAGCCAAAATTATTTTGAAAAAGAAGAAAGTTGGAGGACTCCTACATCCTGACTGCAAAGTTACAATAACCAATATAATGGGGGTGGGGTATGAAGATAGACATAGAGATCAATGGAATAGAACTGGCACCCCAGACACAAACCCTGACATATGTGGCCAAATGATTTTCAGTAAGGTTGTCATGACCATTCAATGGAGAAAAAAATGTATTCACCAAATGGTGTTGGGAACAGTGGATATCCATGCAAATGAATGAAGTTGGACCTGACCTTACACCATGTACAGAAATTAACTTAAAAGACCAAACATCCAAACATAAAAGTCCAAACTGTAAAAGGTTTAGAAGAAAATGCAAAAGAAAAACTCACTGAAAAGAGATTCCCCAGTGATTTCTTAGATATGACATCCAAAGCAAAGACGACAAAAGAAAAAATAGGTGAATTGGATTGCATCAACATGGAAAACTTCTGAGCATCAAAAGACACAATCCAGAGAGTCATAACACTAGTTATGGAATGAATAGAATACAGGGATGAAATGTACAGCAAAGGAAATATACTCAATGGTATTTTAATGGGGCTGCATTGTGACAGATGGGAGCCACATGGTGTAGAGTAGAGCATAACATATATGTTTGTTCAATAACTATGTTGTACACAGGAAACAAAAGTCACATTGTGTGTCAACTAAAGTTCACTAACAAAACAAAACAAAACAAAAAAGTGAGGGCAACACATGGATTAGACAGAAATATTTGCAAGTCATATCCGGTAAGAGGTTAATCTCCAGAATATATAAAGAGCTTCTGCAATTCAACAACAAAAGGCAATCACCCAGAGGACCCTTCTTTCTTCCCCATTTGCAAAACGCCCTTTTATGTGTGGGGCTTTCTGGGGCTGACAATTCCTCTCTTCATATTCCAGGCTGGACCCAAAGTACCATGAGAAATCTGAGAGTTAAGGAGAGGAAGTGCCTGCAGACATGTAATCGGAGAGTTGATGGACAGATTTGGGATTTGCTTATGACAAGCAAATGGGAAATAAGTTTTCTAGGCTCTTTTCTGAAAGGCAGACAGACCTTCACCCTGGTGTTCAGTGTAGATGCTCCAGGGATGCTCTTATAAAAGACTGTGATAGTTTTGACTGTGGTCTTATTGAGATGGGTGCCATTGTTCTAGATGGGGCAGGTATAGGATCCGCTTTCATTCTCAGTGACGTTGGGGATAAAGAGCTCCTGTATGGATGGCTGGGGTCTCCCATTGAAAAGCCAAGAATACTGTGCAGGTGGCTTGGAGGCTGCGTGTCAGGAGAGACAGAGGTTTGCCCCTGGACAGTAATAGGAGTCCTTATGACTTTCTTAATAGCCTTTTATTTTCTCCAGAACACTGTATTATAAAAATGCAGTTCATAGTACATTTAACATATGAAATATGTATTAATCAACTGTGTTATCAGTAAGGCTTGTGGTTAACAGTAGGTTATTAGTAGTTAAATATTTGAGGAGTCAAATGTTATATGTGAATTTCAACTGCATGGGGAGGTTAGCATCCTGCACCCCCACATCATTCAAGGGTTAACTGTATATACCACAGTTTCATTACCTCAGAGGTAATGGGGGTTAATTTCTCTTCATCAGTCCACTTTGGTTAGGGTGGAGTCATAGCATAACTTTTTTTTTTAAAGATTTATTTATTTATTTATTTATGATAGACATAGAGAGAGAGAGAGGGGCAGAGACACAGGCAGAGGGAGAAGCAGGCTCCACGCAGGGAGCCCGACGCGGGACTCGATCCCAGGACTCCAGGATCGCGCCCTGGGCTGAAGGCAGGCGTGAAACTGCTGAGCCACCCAGGGATCCCCATAACTTTCTTTTCACAAAACCTTTCTCCCCCTTTCACACCCTCCTACTCTTCCATGCCAGCTTCTTGACACTTACTGGGTTTGGGATGCAGTTACTTTACTTTCCTGAGCTTCCTTCAGTGTCTTCATCTACATAATTGGAAACAATAGCGATATGACATCTACTTTATAGGTTTTTGTGAAGATTAAATGATTATATATCTCTATCTCTATCTCTACATCTATATCTATATCTATATCTATCTTTGAATAGAGCCTACCATATAGTAAAGGTTTCTTATTACTACTTTCATTATCATTACTACTGTCATTATTAATTTCTATTGTATCCTACCATCTCACTTGAAATTTCCAATTTAACATTCTTTAATTCCTGGTATGACTATGTTGATTTACATAATAAAATACTTTTTTTGTGTATGGTTAAAGGGATGTTAAGCACTTATTGTTATGCAAAGAGAAATTTAAGAATTTTTTTTTAAATCATAGTAGGTATAATACTGGACTTGAGGGCATAATCACTTTTCGCCCTTTTTACCTCCCCTAGTCTCTCTTTGCTGGTTTACTTTGAGGTAGAGGTGATGTGGCCAGGCTTCTAGAGGCTGAGTCCTAGTGGCTACTCAGTAGAGCTGGCTGTGTGGACACAATACCAGTACTACACATTGTAGGCTGCAAGAACTCTTAAAGGGCATCTAGCTCAATCACTTGACTTTCATGGTATACAATGGAGGCATGGAGGGTTGAATGTTAATGTTGTTTCAAACATGTACTCCAAAACACTGGCTCTGGGGAGATACTAATAGAGTTCCATGACAATTAGTTCCACAGTCTAGCAAATTTGAAAAATGCCAGAAATACAAATTTATACAAGTTTCTTCATTGCAAGACTTCTCAAACCTTTAAAATACAAATTTGTAATATAAATCTTTCACGAAGAATATGGTAGGTAGTATTCTCTATTTTTTAAGACCTTACAATGTTCCTTCTTCTTTGAGGTTGGTGGTGGAATTTCAATCTCCTGTGTTCTTCTAAGTACCCATTAGTTAACACTGGTTTAGAATGATGGGATATTATGGTCAGAAGGATCTTGAAAGTCACAGAGGCACAACTAGGAGAGCAGAGACTTGGAGCCAACCATCCAGTTAACGAAAAATAGGGCAACATTGACCTTGCACCAACTGAAACTTTTCCAATGGAAAAATGTTATTTCAAGCACAAACTGTCAAAAAATGTTAGAAGCAACTTCAAATTTGCCACTTACTACCTGATAGACCTCCTACAAGTTACTAAACATCTTTGAGCTTCAGATTCCTCCTCTGTAAAAAGGATTAAAAGAATACTCTCAGCAAAGAAAATTATAGTGAAATTATAGAAAATCACTGTGAAAATTATAGTGTGTGCAAAGCATGGTGCCCAGTGTTCAGGGTTCTCCAGAAAAACAAAACTAATAGGATAGTCAGGTCTGAGAGTCAGGAGCACCCAAGGGTAGTAGAACATCAATGTCCCAGCTCAGCAGGGCAGACAGCATGCTCAATCATCCTCAATCTTTTTGTTCTACTTAGGCTTTCAACAAACTGGGTGATGCCCACACACTTTGAGAGGGCCATCCGCTTGACTTTGTTCAAAAATTCAAATGCTCATCTCTTCCAGAAACACCCTCGAACATCTCAGAGACAACATTTAACCAGATATTTGGGCAACCTGTGGCCCCATGTTGACACATAAAATTAACCATTACATCTAGTGTTGTTTTTGATGTTTTGATGTTGTAGTTATTCCAGGCCAAATATTTATCCATGTGTATATCCCCTTTAGAACAGCACTGCCAAGAGAGCTCTTAGTCCATGTTTGGCAATTCCAGCAACTATTTACCAATGCATTCTGTTTATTATTTCATTAGCCCTGGCTATTCAAAAACATTTCTTTATATCAAGCCACAGTCTTCATCTCTTTATCTATTATTTGTCTAGTTCCACTCCTTAAAGATCACTCAGACCAAGTCTCATTTATCTATCATATGTAACTCATCAGTCGTTTAAATACAGTGCTCATGTTCTCCTAAAGCCTTCTCAGTAAAGGTCGAAAACCAAGTTATGGCAAATACAAGGCTAGCATTTGCACTTTTAATTCCTGGGTCTCAACTATATACTTGGACAAATAACTCTGCTTTCCTTGGATCCCTACCAATGCTTTGGTCGTCTGGAACACTGACAATTCTTTGCTGGCTATCTTCTGCGTTTTAACATAGTTTTAGAACTTTTTTTTTTTTTTTTTTTTTTGCTACAAATGAGGATAGATTGGGTTTTTAAAAAAATTATTTAAATTCAATTTAGTTAACATATACTATATTATTAGTATCAGGAGAATTCCATGATTCATCGGTTGCATATAACACCCAAGGTGCATTACACCAAATGCCCTCTTAAAGCTCATCACCCAATTACCATATCCCCTCACCCACCTCCTCTCCAGAAACCCTCTGCTTGTTTCCTAGAGTTAAGAGTCTAGTCATTTGTATGTCTTCTTCAGTGAAGTCTGTTCATGTCTTCTGCCCATTTCTTGACTGGATTTTTTTTCATTTTTGGGGTGTTGGGTTTGGTAAGTTCTTTACAGACTTTGGATACTAGCCCTTTATCTAATATATTATTTGTGAATATCTTCTTCCATTCCATAGGCTGACTTTCAGTTTTGTTGATTGCTTCCTTTACTGTTCAAAAGTTTTTTTTATCCCAATGAAGTCCCAATAGTCCATTTTTGCTTTTGTTTCCCACAGACTCTATTTCAATGTTATTTGTCAGAAAATGTGATAGACATGATGGTATGGTTCGGTTGACACCAAAGAGATCAGAACTTTCTAGAATACACAAGTGCAGCTTAGGATACAAATAACTCCATCAGACAATCAACCTGCTCTGAGGATTGGAGCAATGTAGCACTCTGAAAACTGCAGTATTGTAGCACCATTTAATTCCTTCAAGCATAGTACCAATTCTTGTACTTCAAAGTGGATGGCTAGCACAAAAAAAAAAAAATTCAAATGACTGTTCTACAACTGGAAGACCCTGTGCCCCTTGGCAAGGCCTGTCAAAGTCCATTCTCTCTCTAACAACTTGGCTGTCCGCTCCCCCAGCATCTTCCCTTTCTTGCCCCCTTTCTAGCTTTTCAACATGCTCTCTCAAAATTTTCATGCTCATATTTAATGCATTTTGTTACCTTTGACAAAACCTTGATCAATATTTTGTTATTTTGAGGCAGCTGTGATCTACTTTCATTCACTCTTGGGAATGCATCTTTACTCTCCTATGTGATTTCTATTTTTACTCTTGTTTCTGAAAAATAAGATGCCATGAGAATGCATTTTTTTCATTAATAGGGGAATTAGGTAAAATTTAAATGAAACATGAAAAGCAAAAACACTTTTCAAATAATTGGAAACCCATGTTTGAAGAATATAAATAATTCTACTAAATAATATTTCTGAATCTAATTGTATAATAGGATCCTACCAAAGAGTCTACCAAGGAGCAAGTGTGGTCTCAAATTGTACATAATAGAATTAAATCAATGATCATTGTAAGGATACCCAGAAGAGAAAATAATAAGCAATAAGATACAAAAATGCAGTTAATCAAAATAAGAATGATTTACAGAGGATGGTTTGAAAATGAAGTAAAATTTCAAATTGGAGAAAAATGGGCAGCCCGGGTGGCTCAGCAGTTTAGCAATGCCTTCGGCCCAGGGTGTGATCCTGGAGACCCAAGATCGAGTTCCACATTGGGGTCCCTGGCTGGAGGCCTGCTTTTCCCTCTGCCTGTGTCTCTCATGAATAAATAAAATATTTTTTAAAAATTAGAGAAAAAGAAAAAAAATAAATGAAAATAATGTCATGTCTTTCTGTATTATTAATATTTTCATATACTCAGAGACAATTAACTTCTATCCCCTCCCCCAACAACCTCCTAATTACTACTAAGAAGGCCTGCCTAGATGAAAGGATAAGGATTTGAAGATTAAAAACAATAAAGAAGAATATTCTATATATCTTCATCTTCGTATATATAATTTATTAAATGATAAAAAATGAGGTAAAATGATAATTAAAATTATTAGTTCCATTTGGGCAAATATTAAGTAGTAAGACCCATTTGACCAGAGGGCAGCTTTCAGTATTCACTGGGCTACTGAATTACATAGAAAAAATGGTGAATCAGGGTAAATTATATCAGTGTTTAGACATATACCATGTCAAACAACACAACTTATTCTGAACAAAACACTCATATTTATGCTCATTTCTAGGGCAGTGTTGTTTCTTGTAGAGGACAGAGAAATCATTTTAGTTAAATTTCTCCTGTATTCAACAACAAGCAATTGTCTTGTGGGAATATTTGTGAATATCGTCTCCATTACTCACATTGTTGTTACTTAAAGCTTACTAGCTTTTTAAAAAAGTAATGAAGGGCATCTGGGTAGCTTAGTCAGTTAACCATCTTCCTGAAGCTCAGGTCATGACCCTAGGGTCCTCGGATCGAGCCCTGCATCAAGGTCCCTGCTCAGTGAGGAGTCTGCTTCTCCTTCTGCTCTTCTCTCTGCTCATGCTCTCTCTTGCTCACTTCTCTCTCTCAAATAAATACATAAAATCTTTTTCAATAAAGTACTGAAATGTAAGAAATAACACCAAGTGAAGTATAAAATGTAGCATATTCCCACCAGGGAAGATTTTTAGAATATAAAGTAGGAATATAAGATACCAATTTTCAGGAGAAAGCAAAGGATATACAAAGCAAGAATAAAGAAAGTGAATAATTAGTGAGCTTTTGGTAGAAACCAAATACTTGAATGATAAGTACAAAAAAAATCTAAGTTTTATATATATATATATATGTCATTGCCTTGGTTTGTTTTCATGAGAAGTTGACAGTGTTATATATACTTACCTGCGAAGCAAAACATTAATCAGAAGTTAAAGCTGTTGTACACTGGGAAACTTTCTTGCTCCAAGGTATTATCACATTTTTCCTTTACATTCATAGTCTTTCCCTTGCACTAACCGTCATTTTAGTACTCTTCTTGTTTGCTGTTTTCATTTCTTTAGCTCTTGTCATATTTTCATTATCTCACAGTTCAAATTTTTTCATTTATATATTTACTTTTTAAAGTTTATATATATATGTGTGTGTGTGTGTGTGTGTGTGTATCTTTATCCATTCATCAGTTGATGGGCACTTGGGTTGTTTCCATAATTTGGCTATTGTAGCTAATGCTGCTATAAACATCGAGGTGCCTATAGAAGTCATAAGAAAGAATGAAACATTGCCATTTTCAATAACATGAATGGAGCTAGAGTATTATGCTAAAGGAAATAGGTCAGAGAAAGACAAATACTATTTTATTTCACTCATATGTGGAATTTAAGAAACAAAACAAATGAACAAAGAGGGGGGAAGAGAGAGAGGAAAACCAAGAAACAGACTCTTAACTGTAGAGAAAAAACTGATAGTTTACTAGAAGGGAGGTGGGTAGGGGGAGGGGTTAAATAGGTTAACGACTGCACTTGCTGTGATGAGCACTAGTAGATGGTATGGAAGTGGTGAATCACTATATCGTACACCTGAAACTAATAGTACACTGTAAGCTAACTAACTGGAATTTAAATAAAAACCTTAAAAAGTAAATATATAAATAAAGAAAAAATGTGAACTGTGAGATAATGAAAATATGAAAGGAGCTAAAGAAATGAAAACAACAAACAAGAAGAGTACTAAAATGAAGGTTAGTGCAAGGGAAAGACTGAATTTAAAGGAAAAATGTGATAATACAATGGAGCAAGATAGTATCCCAGTGTACAAGAGCTTTATTTTTATTTTTTAAAAGATTTTATTTATGTATTTATTCGTGAGAGACAAAGAGAGAGAGGCAGAGACACAGGCAGAGGGAGAAGCAGGCTCCATGCAGGGACCCCGACATGGTACTCGATCCAGGGACTCCAGCATCACGCCCTGGGCTGAAGGTGGCGCTAAACCTCTGAGCCACCTGGGCTGCCCTGTACAACTGCTTTAACTTCTGATTAATATGTTTAGCTTCTCAGATAAGTATATATAACACTCTGTCAACTATTCATGAAAACAAACCAAGGCAATGACATAGTGTTTCCTTCCCAACTGGGGGCTTTGAGAAAGTAGCCTGTACCTATCACTCCTTCAGACCCTTGGGGGCCAGGTGATTATCTCAAAAAGTGATAAAAAGTCAACATACTATTATGCTAAGATTTTTTTTTAAATGAATGAATTTGTACATTTGCATTTTATTAATACATTAATTTTAACATTTTGGTAATGCACCAATAGTTTTGTAGATATATTTTAAGTCTAGCATATTCATTAGTTGCTTTGCAAATATACAATGTACAGGATTTCTGACTTAAAAAAATGATAAATATTGCCAAGGCCAAAGAATATGTAGTTCCTGATTTCATTATAACTAGAAACTAGTCATTTTTTTAAAGTATATTCATATACACTTAGAATGTTTTGGGCATATAAGAACATCATGTGTTTGCATTTATAGACTGTTTATAAATTAATTATTGAGACAATTTAATCTGAGTTTTAATTTGAATACATGTTATAATTTGTTTCTAGACAGAGAATAACTAAAATATTTCATCTCATTGGCATTTTCAGGGACTGTGGTGTTCTGTTTAGGTGAATATTCTAGCCTTTTCCTTCAGATGTTCAAAATTTTAAATTTTAATCACCTTTGAAAGAAATCTTTCTCAAATATTACTTTTCTGCATATGACTTAACCTTTTCTGGATAGCTCGGGTCATTATTAGGAAGATCAATAGCTGTTGCTGGGTGCAATACTCTGCTGTCCTCTGGAAGACTGAAGAGTGCCTCCCCTATAACAAATGACCCTAGATGATTCTGTTTTTTAATTTCTTCTGTACATTTTTGGTATTTTTCCCCTGTCTTCAATCACTGTCAGGCTGTCAGTGTGTTGGCCTCCAGGAGACTCCGTCCCCACTTCTCTCTTATGTAAATCATTCGATGGTTCCTCTTCGAGGAGGAACATTTGCTGCTACATTTTCCTGTAAATGAGGCCTATTAAATTGAGGGGGGACAGGGGAATATAGAGGAGAATAGTTAAAGTCACCAAACTTGCAAATACTATTTGAAAATGAGGGGTCCAAGGGACACCTGGGTGGCTGAGTTGGTTAAGCATCTGCCTCAGGTCAGGATCTCAGGATCCTGGGATTGAGCCCTGTATCTGGCTCCCTGTTCAACGGGAAGTCTGTTCTTTCTCTCTCTCTCACTCTTCCTCTTGCCCCCACTCCCGCTCACCCTTGTTCTCTCTCTCTTTCTCAAATAAATAAAATCTGAAAAAAAAAGAAAGAAAATGAATGTTCCTGGATATCCTTGAAGGTAGAAATGATAGGACCACCCTGTAGCAACAAGTTACACTCCAAGTCACACTCACACTTGTTTCATCTCCAGGGAAACCAGAGAGCTGCATCAGTAGAAATTTCTCTGGAAGCTTAATGGAGAATTCAGAGAATGGGGGTAGAAATTGGAAGTACTTAATCCTCTTGGAAATAATCCTGAGGGACCTTATTTGGGGAGATCTTTCCTTTGTTTCCCAAGGGAACACGTTCCCTTAAGAAACAGCACCTTCCAATATCAGGTCACATTGCCAAAGGTCAGGTTTCTCTAGTCTAATGCGTGCTTGTTGCTGTAACATTCTTAAGTATGGAATGAAAGAAGGGGGTGAGGAGAAAGAAAACTCTTTGGAAAATTTTAAATCAAGTCATTTCCTTCTATTTCTCCATTATCATAAGGTTCGTTTCAGTTTGAGCTTCCTATACTTTGTTTAAAACTTTTGGTTTATTAACTCCCAATCGTGTTCAGTATTTGGGTTATCATCAGAATTCCCATTGTGAATTTTTCAGATTTATCATTTTGTCTGTTAACTATTTAGTGAAAGAAATCAAATTTTCACATATCATAAGAAAATTTAAGGTCATCCTTATATAAAATGAAAGAAAGAGAAAGTTGAGGTGAGAGTAGAAATCCTACTAGTGACATATAATTAATAATGGAATAAAATTTTATTTCCATTTCCTTTCCATTAATTCTCTAAGAATAAAAGAATAAAGAAACTCATGCTCCTTTATAGTTTATTGAAAATAAACAAAATGTTAGCAAAAAGCTACACATTCCAAACACCACATGTCCACATTTATTAAAATGCCTTTACATTTCTTTATTGAGAGAACACAGGTACTAGTTCCTTTGTTTTAAAATAACTTTCTGAATTTGCATATTTTCTAATATATCCTAGGACCTTTCTATCTTTCCTGTAGGTTTGGCCTCATTACTTCTATTCTCCAACTCTTCACTGAATTCTGTACTAGAGGTACAGAAATCAAGAAAGTCCTTGTAATATTTTTGGAAAAAAATAAACAGAACATGAATAAGAGGGATTATACAAAAACACAATTGCCATGAGTCCAAGAAGTATCTAGGTAAGTACAACCAATAGAACTTGGGTGGAGAGGGGTTTAATGGAAGACACAGTTTTGTTGACTAAGTCTACTAGGTTTTGATTTTGAGTAACTTGACACACCATGAATTACTGCATTGAAAAACCAGACTATGAAGAATGGCCATAGCGAGGTAAGAACTATATTCTGGAGACAGTGTCATAGTTTGTAGGGTACTAAGAGACAAACAGATATAGGAACTCAGAACATGGACTCAGAAGGTTAATCATGAGATTTAAGACAAGAAAAAAATTATTATAATTATGAGACAAGGTTAATCTAGTACAAGATTCTGAGGTCAAATCGGTGCTGCAGCTCCCTATTATTGACTTAGAACATTTTGAATTACGAAGTAGATGTGTTCTAGGGTCTCAAGCTAGGCTGAATTTATTTGGAGATGAAATGGTTTATATTGTTGAGTTTGAGGAAAGAGTCTAGGCATCCATCCATTCATTCATTCGACTCATATTCACTCAGAGCTTTCTAGGTGCCAGAGACCACTATAAATTTAAGAATTAGCAACACTCCAAATAAATTAATCTGACCTCTTGAAGCTTACATTCAAGTGGGTAGATATGGATATGGATGTGGATAACCAAATAGACAAGTAGACACAAACTATAATTTCAGTTATATAGTAACTATGATGAAGAAAGACAAATCAGAGGAAGGGGCTGGAGAATGCTGGCATGCACAATTTTTGATAATATTGTCAAGTAAGAGTTTCCTGAAGACTTTTAAATGAATGTCTTAAAGTGAGAACGTGGAATATGTGGCTATTTGGAAGACAAGTAATCCTGGAAAATAAAATTATGAATTCAAGATCCCAGATGGACAGGAACAAGTTTGTACTATTCAAAGAACAGAAAGGGAGTATTAGTGTAGCTAATATAAAGAAACTGAAGACAATATAAGATAAACTCTCCATTTTATTATAATTAATAATACCAATTTGTTTTTACTGGTCCTTTAAAATTCACATTTATAGGGTCTTTAGAATCAGCTTTCATGGAAACAGCCCCATGCAGACAAGATATTTTACCTAATTTTATCTGGCTGTTTCAAACGAATACAACCTGTAGTAGATCTAAGAGAGAGCTGATTATTACATAAGGAAGGACAGATTGTTTCACCACATTAAATTGTAATCTAGTGTTATGAATGATTTTCTGTAATGGCCAGAATTTCTAAGGCCTCAACAAGGAAGAGCTTTCATAAGGTGTGAATCCTCTACAACATGATTGCTTTCTTTAAACAAAGGGCAGCAAGGTATTTTTTAGAACTGAGCATATCTATATACTCTGCAGTATGATCAATGGAGGCCCCAAAATTTCAGATACTGTTTTTGTGCATGAATTAAATTTGAGGCTTATAAAAACAATTCATAAAATGATTTACATCTATTATAACTTTGCTGGAGTTGATAACAATGTTTTGAAATAAAATAGTTACTTAAATAACTATTTTAAGTAAAATAAAAATGAGGGGACTATGTTTGGTGATTTCTATTTCTCCTGAGAGAAACAACATCCATGGTCAGACTCTTCTTCAAAGCAGGAGTATAGAAGATATAAGGAAAGAATGTCTCATAAAGTCTTACTTTTTAGATTTGAAATTCAGATACAAAACTGACCTTGTAGAGAAGGATGTTAGGTTATGATTTTCAAGTCATTGGTCTATGAAATAAAGTGTAGTCTCTGAAAAAACTTTTGCACGAAGGGGACATTCGGACTCCACTGGATATAACTGAGGCAAGTAAAACATGTCCTTTCGAAAGATCTGTATGTCTAATCTAACACTAATGGCAAGAGCCATTGATCATCACTATGTTGATGATAACATTTCAGAGAAACATATGTTCTAATTTAGGAGACCATGGTGATCAATTTGATCAAAATTCTTGTGTGCCTCCTACAAAATGAGTCAATTTAAAGTAAGACAACTCAGAGGGTTTTAAAATATCCATCCAATCAGGAAAGGCAAATAGGTTCTGCTTCTTGAAGCAGTAGAAAGAAATACAAATAAAATTTTTAAAGTCATGCATTCTTTTTCTTCCCACTAAATGAGGGGCATTATATTTTTTCAGGTGAAGAATCAATTTGTTTCAGATAAAAACTTATAGGGAATATACACAGGAGTTAGAAAATCATTGTAATTAAAGATATGAGCTTGAAGGAAATTAATTAAACCTTGACTACCACAGTTTTGCAAACCTAGTCTTTACCTATTATTATTATTATCATTTTGGGTTGTGAGAAGGCTGAAAAAGTAAGTCCAATGCCCATGAATACTGGCTTTACTTGAATGACATACTCCAAAAAGGCTGTTCCTGTTCCTTTTAACTACAACTGCACAAAAATTTATAGAGCTAACAGTAAACTGGCTAATGTACTTTAAGTAATAACAAGCAAGTCATTTCATGTTCCTTGACTTTAGCCTTTAAGTTATCATTTATATGGTAGTATTAAATTAGTTAATTAATTGCTTGGTTTGTTTCTTTTAGTCTTTTTTTGGAGAAAGAAATACTTAGAAATAGGCATTTATATTATATATTTTGGAAAAGGCTGGGATTACAAAAGGTCCCAAACCAAAAAGATATTTTGTCATGTTTTAACACACAATAATACATCTACTTTTAGTGCCTTACACAAGAGCAAAACAGCCTGCAAAAATCATACACTCTCTGTCAATAGCTCTGAGTACAGACTGAATCACTTACAGGAAAAAGAAAAAAAGACTGGCATAATAAGATCCCAAAGGAGTGTAAAACTTCACTAATGTGTTTTCCTCTATTGGTCAAATAAACATTTAGTGAGCTTTATGTGTAAATGTTTAGTGTTCCTAAACTAAACACCCAGATACATGGCTTAGAATCTTCCACAGTAGGAATATTACCAAAAGAAAGAAAAAGGAACAAGTATTAAAATAAAAACATGTTATAATCTGGATATATAATAACATCTGGACCCCTTTAAATGCAAGCTCCAAGAATCTACAGTTGTTATAGAGATTATTATTTATATGGTAAAAATTTTCTCTTGTAATAGAGTGTAAGGGAAAAGGGAAAACAATGACATTTTATCTCAGTTTGGTCTCCTGGAATGATAACAATCTTAGCATCAGTTTAAGCACTGATCTGCCCTTCAGAAAATATTATTTACATTTCAGTGAGTAGAGACTTGGACTGATAGAAAAACAGTTTTTCTCAACACTATTTATAGTACCAGTAATGATTTTTCTTTGGCTTCAGTATCCCTTTATCACCCAATGCTATCTTGATTGAAAATACAAATTCACAATTTCAATAATAAATGCATCAAGACCATGATTTTTTTAAAAAGCTTGTGTTGATTTTAGTAAAATGAAATGGATTTATATAAAATTTATTGTATCTCTTCTCTCATCATGAACTGCTTAGGTTATTTTCATAAAAAATTATTTGTACTTAATACTTTATTAAAAGGTTTTTTTATTTACTCATTTGAGAGAGATTGTCAGAGCAGGAGCAGGAGGAGGAGTCAGAGGGAGAGAAAGAAGCAGATTCCCCCTTGAGTGGGGAACCTGATCTAGGGCTTGATCCCAAGACCCCACGATCATGACCTGAGCCAAAGGCAGACGATTAACCAACTAAGCCACCCCGACACCCTGTACTTAAGAATTCTTTTTGGAGGATTTTATGTGCTACAGCAGGAAGGACCATACTTTTATGACAGAAATGAACATACTGAATTTCACAGTCCCTATAATTAAATTGTTTAAGAAAGTAGGTGTGCTGTTTACAGTAGGTTCAAGTCCATATACATTAGGTCCATGATTAGGAGAAACCACAAAACTGAGGTGAAAGTGAGTGCCATGTTTGTACTATATTCTGTTAAATGCCCAAATAATTTGCTGGTCTTGATTTAATCTTTTTAAAAACTGGGGCAATATTACAATTGAACTTACATCTATCTAAAGGAAACATTGAAGTTTAGGATCAGTAACTTCTTTGATGGATAGAAAAATAGTTTTGTTTCCATTTAAAAAGCACAACAGCAATATACAGTAGTTGACGCTGACAGAAGTACTGCTCTGGAACATGACAGCAGATGAGTTAAATGAAATGAGATTCCAGGCACAGCTCAGGAGACATGAGGTTGGTTAATAATGACATTCAGAACAAAAGCTGAGGCAGACATTTGGTGTGAATAGTTAGGGAAACCATGAATGCAACATTCCAGACAACTGGAAGAAGTAGGTCAGGCAGGATTCATGGATTTGGAGCCATGGGTAATTCAGCACTTCGGACAGTTCCCAAAGACCCTGCTTCCTTTCAGGCACTTAAGAGTACTTACCCTTTAGATTACCAGATCAACCCTCTTAATTCTACCTCTTGGTGTCTTGCTTATACCTGCATGTGATCTTAATCCTAAAGGAATTATCTAAATTTAACTAAAGAGCTCTGGGTCAAAGTTTCACACGAAGCCTACACCTTCAGTAGGGACATAAAGGTTCAGGGTATTTTTTGTTACTTAATTTTATGTCAGGCTTACATAGCCTGACAAGGCTTTGTTCTATTAACTTAATTTTAAACTTAACTCAATATGAAAGGTAAAGATGAGATCATCCAAGTCATAAAAAAGAGGCTATTTACCAACACCTGATAATCCATCAAAACCAAGTCCTTTGGACCATTTGCATGCAAGGGCATTCAGCAGCTGCTGTATAGCAAACTGAAATGAGATGCTTAGACTGAATGAAGAGTTGGTGCTACAGAGAAAAGACTTTAAGAATCTTCTAAAACTCTGCCTAGAATCATGCGGCATAACTGTTGATAGTAACTCAAACACACTTAGGCCTTCCTTGCAGCCTTAGGTAAGTAAAAGAATTGCTTTTTTGGAGCAAAATATTTGAGTAAATTGCTAAGAGGCAGATCTACAATTCAGGCCAGTCCATCTTGCTTCTAGTCAAAGGACAAATTCCATTTTAGCTACATCTATTCACAAAAATTGAAATTAGAATTATTGACAGACAAAAATACATACATAAGAGAAATACTTAAAAGAATATATTCTTCCTCAACACTACTTTTCAGGTAGGTGTTTCCTGTTCTGAAACTGAATAGTGCGGGTAAAGACTGTAAGACTGGTTTCTTCAATGATGGGCATCTTAACTAGACATTTTATAGAGGGCTTCCTTGGTCTTTGTTAGTAAAACAAACAAACAAAAAAACAAATGGGTTCCCAGTTCCTGACAAGAAATGCATAAGTTGCTAAGTATTCATGAGAAAGAAGAATCAGAGGCTGTCTCCCTACCTCCAATTGCATTAACAGTCTTGATGTTCTGGTTTGTAGGTTGGAATCAATCCAAAGGACCCAACATAGTTAATAGGTCTATAACCTTAACACTGAGAGTAACCTAATTTCTTATTTTCTTTAGTGGACTCACAAGTATCAAGATAATTTTTTTTTAGTCTGGTTAAGGACTATAGAATACTGAGAAGGTATGCGAATATTCTAGCTAGGAGGAAGGACGAGGGGAATGGGCCAAACACTGAAGGAGGAATATAACATAGAAAAACTGGGACCTTACGAAAATCTTATGAGAAATTGATATTATGAAAGTTTGACAAGTATAAAAGCTCTCAGGTCTTTGTCTAGGTGAATAGCACATGACCCTTATTCTGTATATTCTGAAAACATTAACAGCAGAAAAGGCATTCCTCAGGTTTCCTTGACAAATAACACACTAATGGTAACCCTGAGCCTAGAGCTTATGATCAATCCTGAAGGAATAATAGTGATTTTCATTAAAATGTCAATTCTACTAGTTCCTCAACTGTAATTGTAGAAAAATCCGAAGACCCTAAGATTTGAGAATGCTCCCTAGTTGTCTGCATAGATGGTTGTATGCACAGATGGTTGTAAGACCTGAAAAAGGTCTTATTCATCCAAGTATAGCATGTGTATATGCAAACAATGGTATTGATTCCTCAAAGCCATATATATATAAATCAGCCTTATTAGTCAGTGATTAGTTCTATGTACGTGGAGGCAATTAACTAGCTGGCACCACATTTTAGCAAACTAAACTCTCATCACTGAAGAGATGTCTAAAGAAGATTCAGGACAACCTACTCGGGCTCATAAAACTTGGCTATATTTGTATGGTTTCAAGATAGTTTCCTCAAAATTTAACTGTAACCTAAAATTTAAGTAAGACCTTATTTTAAAATTTTGCTGTTAAATTTCACATCTAGTTTATCATGAGAATATTGGAGATTTAACATGATCATTTGGTTTAATTTTTTCACCTTCTATACAGTTAACACAGTCTTTATTTTTAAAAACAAAAGGAAAGGTCATATTGTTAGTCATACTACTCTTGGAATGCTCCTGTATATTAAGCCACTGTTTCTTTGTTATATAAATATAATATTTAAATAAGGTAATTAAATACAATGCATTATTATTGGCAGACATGCAAACTAATGAATGTCACTAAATAATGTCACAAATACTACAGGAAAATATAATACAAAATCTATTGTTTATTTACTCTGACTTCTTTGACATAAGTATTTTCTATGATTTATACAGATATTTATTTATCATATGTAAGGCAGCTTATATGACCAACACGGCTTTTGTATTTAAAATATTTTCTCTTTTTAGATTGATTTATTTATTTTAGAAAGAGCAGGAGAGCTCATGAGTGGGGGGAGGAGGAGGGCAAAGAGAATCCCAGGTACACTCCCCACTGAGCATGGAGCCCCATGTTAGGTCTGATTTCAAAACCCTGAGATCATGACCTGAGCTTAAATCAACTGTAAGTTGCTTAACCAACTGAGCCACACAGGCACCCCTGTATTTAAAATATTTTAAATCAACCTCCACTATTACTCATTTTTGACAATATGAACAAGAAACAACACTTGTGTAAAATCATTTTCCTTTCCCGAGCTTTGTTGCCTAACCTCCTATAAATGTGACAATAAGCAACTAACTGTCTTAGCCATAAAACATGGCATATGTCTTAGCCTAAATTGCCATAGGAATGCAAAATAAAAGAAGAGATTTTAATACTTCTGAGAGAACTCAAAAATATTAAGTTCTTAAATAACTATAGTCCATTGGGCATCCACAAGTAAATGAAAGAGGAAGAAGAGGGTCAAACTGCTAACAAAACCAACTTATTTGCTAATAGTAGACCTGAGCTATTTTATACTAAGCAGCTGCAATGTATATATTATTAGTTTTGTTTTTAATATAACTCACTATTAATTATAGTACAGTAAAACTAGATTCATCTTTAAAGTTAATAACATATATATAAATATAGTTCACACATATAATAACTGTGAAATAGGAGTAAAAATAATGTTCTCTACCTATTTTAGTCACATTATTTTAAAATTTCATTATGCATACACAGATACATAATTTCATTAGACATAAACTGCATGCATGTAGATAACACTTATATGTATAAATGTGATCATATCAACATCTTATTTATCAGCATTTTTCAATGCTACCGTTCCTCTTTTACAGCTAATTCTACTGAGGTTCAAGGACACTAACTGGGTTATTTAGTATTTATATAGTGGGTAAGTAATAAAGCCAGATTTGGAGCTGAGACAGATTCTGGCTCATGTTACAGTGTTCTTTCCACTGAAACATACTTCCCACATTCAAGCTTCTAGTGTCATTTGCTGTTCCTGTTTGTCTCGGGTACACAAGGAGACTTGCTATTGTAGTAGACCTTTGAAGAACATGCCCAGATCATATTTTCCTACTTCATCATTTTGCATGAGAAACAAGTAAAGGCCAGTGAAGTGAAGAAACTGAAGAAAACCATACAGAGATAATGAGAGGACTGGAACTCAAGTCCTGTGCTCTTTGAGATGCTCCCCAGGGATGAAGATAAATTATTTGGAAGATCACAGCTTAGCCTCAGGACACCATCCTAAGCATGCTTCAGTGGATATTCAGTGGATCTATACATATCTCTTGGCATCTGAAGAGTAGAATTAATCCAGAAGTACCTTTATTTATCTACCTATCATCTATCTGTCTATCTATCTGTCTATCTATCTATCTATCTATCTATCTATCTATCTATTTATTAGCAAATATGTTTCTGACAGGACCTAAGCTCTCAAAGTAAAAACAGTAGCATATTGGTAATCTGGTGTCCTAATGCATCTCAATCAAAGGAGAAAAATGTGATGCAACAAGAAATACATTTAGCAGTGCAGCTGTGCTTACCTTCATAAGTCCCACTTTCTAGGAGAGCACCACTTTTCTCCAATTCCATAAAATCTTCAACGGTGATGAAAATATAGTCCACTCCAGGGACCTCACCCTCCTTATGTGGCCTTGTGGTGCCTGAATAAGGACAATTTAAAAACAAAAGAAAGACTCTAAGTGATCTGTTGTTGAACTTTAGAAATACCACCATACTTCTGAATATTCAGTAACACTTGTTTGTACATCCTGCGAGTTGGCAGTTTGCATTTGTCCTTCTGTTTGTTTGGAAACAGAAAATAGCAGGGGGTAAAGATTAAAGTAAATATACAAAGCATTTTTCTTCATCAAGCTTATAAAGAGTTCACTGCCACGGAATGTGGTTGCACAGATTTTTTTTTTCCAGTGAAAAATACAGACCATTGTGCCTTTTTGGAAGGGGCGTTTTGAATATTGGGCCAGGAGTCTGCTAGCTCAGGAATTTAGATATCTCACTTCTATGAATGAACTTTCATTGTTCTGTAGATTGCCTTGCTATGACATAAAATACAAAGGAAAATAGAAATGTTAGCAGCATGTCAATTTATCTTTATATTTTCATGGTTTGCTCCTTTGTACTTCTGGTTGTCATTTGCACCGAAAAATAACTTGTATTTGATTTAAAGAAACACAAAATCTTTATTATTACTTAAAATTAATTAAATAACTGAAATTGATTATTATAACTTAGTATTATAATGCTAGTAATAATCCTTCCTTCCTGCTTGCCTGCCTGCCTTCCTTCTTTCCTTTATAATCACCGTTAGTTCTGACTGAACTGGGAAGTGACCTGTTCCTAGGGGTTACTTCATGGGTCCACCACTCCTGTTTCCTATAGAGTAAATGGAGCTTCTGTGGCCAAGGTGACAGAAAAATCAACCCGTGACTCAGTGCCACCATCCTGGAGAACTCAAGTTTTCAGACCTCCTGTCCAGTTCATGAGGCAGGAACCAAAGTAGAGACATGTTAAAGGCTATACGTTTGTTTTCTGGTGCATTTCCTTCCCTGAATATGTCTTACATTCTTTCCTTTTTCCAAGCCACCTAAATAAAATGTTTTGTATGATCAGGTTGGAATTTCCATAATGCACATATGCAAATAGTTTACAGAAATATACAGAGGTCAAATACGTAAGCAAGTATTAGTATACTGGCAGGCTTCTTCATATTTAAAATTTCCTCCATATTCTCTGTATACTAAAGAAATATTTTAAACCTTAAAATTTAATTTTCCGTCTATGAAATCTTTATCAACTAGGCCATGAAAATAGCCAGTCAGTTCTCCTTTTGGTCTATTAGGATCAAATCTGAACTGCAAATGAAAGGCATAAACTCATGTCATAACATACAATGTGCTAGGGAAATTGATTCCTGATAAAAATGAATAATTTCCATTGAAAACATTTTTTGAAAAGATTTGAAGGCATTATTTCCTAAAATTAAATTTTATAACCTTTCTTTGGAGGTTGCAAGACACTTTTTTTTTCCATAATCGCATTTAATGACTTTCTCCTAAATTTGTTATTTCATTTTGTTTAACTGAGCCACATTTTACAATATTTCCTACTGCTTTTATGCTATAAAATATAAACCTCCCACACCTAGTATGCATAATGTTGTCAAATTAATGTTTCTATGAGAATCTTAACTTTCAATATCCTGACTTTTATATGCTTAACCCTTGTGAATTAAAAGCACATTAACATAGTTTTTGGCAATCAATTTGTTTTTCTGTTTATTCTCTAATCATTAAGAAAAATCACATAACAAAGATCCAATTTTCCTTCCTAATTTATCTGCATATTTCAGAAACTACACAGTTTGATTGATTAACTGCTTGCAGCACTGTAGTGCATTCCTAGCACAATGTGAGCACAGGACCACAGGCTTGAAGGCAATTTCCAGGTCTGCTTCTTGCCTGGAGTTGAGTGAATATGTTTGCTGTTGTGATCTTTTAGGGAGGACCATCAGTACCCTGGTCCACTGGGTACATTTTCCATCTCTACATTGCACTTAAGGACAATGTGACTGAGCTCCTGCCTTGAAGATACAGACTCCCAATGGCTACCTTAGTGTCACCTGTTGCTACAGACCTGCTTGATGATGACTATTTGGACTGGGGATTCGCCTACTTCAATATGGCTTGAAGAAGTTTTACAGTATAGTCCCAAATGCTGCAACTCGCATCTCTGACATCCATCTAACATCCTGTTTTCTCATTCTCTTCTTCTTTGTAATTATAACCCCCAGTCTCTTGATCTCTTCTAATTTTCCTGGTGGTTTCCCAAATATGGCTTCATTTCCTTCTCTAAATTCTGAAGGGCTGGAAACAACCTAGAATCCTATCCTTCCTTTGAATCACCTTCACCATTTCCCAACTCTTTAGCTCCCAAGTTCACTGATCATAGATTATACAGAAAACCACAAACATGCACTAACTACAAATGCAGGTTATATATGTCAGTTTGACTGACAATCTTTTTATACATCTTCCCTCCGTCACAATCCCACCATTTTCTAATATTCAACTGCTTTGACTTTCAGCAGAAGACATTAGCTCATTCTCTTTTTGGTGAAGTAAGAGACTAATCTGAAGCCAAAGTCCCTGAAATTTCTTAATTTGTACTTTCCTTTTCTGCATTATCTTGACCCTTAATTGGAATCATCCATCCGTCTAGCTAAGATGAATCCATTCTTTTCTGCCTTCCTGCAGTTTTTTTTAAATTAGAGTTACATATACAGATATTTTGAAGATTCTACTATTCTACAGAGTTTAGTGTTTAAATAAAAGCAGACTGTCATCACCACTCCCCACGCTCTTTTATTCAAAGGCAAGACTTTCAACTCTTTTAGGTGATTCTTTTGCTTTACTTGTATGCATTTAATAATTTATTTATGATGTCTTTTGTTTTTTTCTTTTTTTATTTACTTTATTTTTTTTAATTTTTATTTATTATTTATGTATTATAGTCACAGAGAAAGAGAGAGAGAGGCAGAGACACAGGCAGAGGGAGAAGCAGGCTCCATGCACCGGGAGCCCGATGTAGGATTCGATCCCGGGGCTCCAGGATTGCGCCCTGGGCCAAAGGCAGGCGCCAAACCGCTGCGCCACCCAGGGATCCCTCTTTTTTTATTTACTTTAGCTATTATTTCCTGATTTCTCAGTAAAGCAAATGAAGATTTAGCTCTTTTTTGCCCACACTTCCACACATCACTTCTTCCTTCTTACCTCTTCTCATTCTCCCAGTAGAACAAACATGTGTTGAGATTACTATTTAATATTTACAAAGATAATACCACATAAATCTATTTGCAGCTGAACCTTGTAGTGCACTAATTTTCCTTTCTTGCATAGCTTTTGTTTACTCTAGATTTAATGTTTCCATTTTCAACTTTTCATATATTAATAGATATTTCAACTAATTAATTCCCTCCTTGTTGGATAAATTGAGTTGCAACATATACAAATATATTTGATATTTCATCAGGTTTATCCTATTTATGAAATCACTCCTAGAGCCTCTAAGCTGCTCCAATCCAGACTATGTTGTTCTACGACACAGCTACCATCCTGGGATCATCTTTTGCCATCATCATGGGGATTCTCTTTGCCTCTTCTATGTTGTACTGCTTTCTCCCAAGTCCTATGTCTCTTTTTGTGGTCTATTTCCTCATTTTGGTGGAGCACATCTGTCAAAAGCTTTCTATCAAAGGTTGCACAGGAGCTATATTTTTTGAGACTTTGCATGTCTGAAAAAGTCTTTATTCCATCTTCATGGCTGGCAAATCTGATTCAGCATTTCAGAAAAATATAATAAAAACACGTTTTCTCCACTCTGTTCCTCTGTTAATGTCAGCACCACCATCCTTCTAGGCATGCATGCTTTGAACCTTTCCTTCAGAGATACAGTTGGGGTGTCTGTCCCTCACTCTTTTATTCCTTCTCCAAATATTTGACACATCCTGTGCTCTGGATCTTCACAATGTCATCCTTCTCTTCTTCACTATCTCTGCTCCCAAACTGCTCTGGACCAGGGACTGGCTATGTCACTGGTGCGTCTGTCTCTTAGTACATCACTATATTCCTTGATTAGCCCTGGGAAAGCACGAGGTTGATCACATACCCTCCAAAAGGCATACCTATCTGATCTCTAGTCAGCAGGTTTGGTTGAAAACATAAGGAGAGGAAAATACTGAGAGTTTAAATAGTTAGAAAAAAAACCCCTTAGGTTCTACTATTAACTATAAAAGGCAATTCCAATGGCAAGCCAGGCTGTAGATTCTTGGATGGACTTGCTTGATGGAACAGGTAAGAGGATATAATTTAAGAATTTTCCTCTTAAGAAATGTCTTCCTTTTAGGGACTCCTGGGTGGCTCAGTGGTTGAGCCTTTAGCCCAGGGCGTGATCCTGGAATCCCAGGATCAAGTCCCACATTGGGCTCCCTGTATGGAGTCTGCTTCTCCTTCTGCCTGTGTCTCTGCCTCTCTCTCTGGGTGTCTCTCATGAATAAATAAATAAATAATCTTTGAAAAAAAAGAAATGTCTTCCTTTTGGACTTGTCATGACCACTTCTTCTTTCTGTGAAGCCTAAAATTTTCACCATTAGAATTACTCTTTGGTTTAGACAAAACAGAAACTACCTTTAAAACATAAGCTGTAGTAGATAAGAATGTGAGCCATGGAATAAAACTGCCTGGGCTTGTTGGAGCTCTGCCATTTGCTATCCATATTACCTTGAGCAAGGTATTTCCCCTTAGAAACTCTAGTCTTCTTATTTTTAAAACAGGATTAATATCAGTAGCACTTTTAAAGCGTTGATTTGAAGAACAAATGAGGTAATCTATATAAGGTACTTAAGACAATGTCTGGAACACGTTAAGCACTCAAAAGGATTATATATATTAAGTATTATTGTCTGGAAAGGCAGGGATGACATCATGGATAGTCCCCCCCCCCCATGAATTCTTGCCACAAATATTAATTGAGCACTTACTATGTGCCATGGACTATTCAAGATACTGAGGATATATCTTTTAATAATAGGTTCCTTTCCTTTGTGAAACTTATATTCTAACAAAGAGAGACAGAGAATAAATAACAACAAAAAGCATAATTAATAGAGTAAATTATATAGTATACTGTAAAGAATTAAGTTCTATTAAATGACCATAAATCTAATAATTTTCATCTGTGGATTGTTTAGCGGGTCGATTACTGAGATTTTTAACTGTTAGTTTATACAAAATGAGCAAAAGAGAAGAGAGACAAAGACTATAAAGGATTTGAGGTGAAAGGGAGATCTACAATATTTGTGGGTTGCAGGCTTCCCAGGGGTGAATGTCAATTTGACTAAAGATCTCTGAGGGGCAACAAGAGCCTAGTTATATTTTGGAAAGAATCACTCAATTCCTAAAGAGAAATTTTACTTTTTTCAAATATTTCTTGGTCTAGCTTAAGTAAACTGGCTTATACATTGGTGCTCAAAATAGGTATTTTTGAACTTTCAAGGTTATTTTCAGAAGACTGATAACTATGACAATGCATCCCACATTTTTAAAAGAGGGAAGTGGAAGCATGGTGTAGCAGAAAGGTTTTCGAAGCTGGAATTCAGAACATTTGCATTCTATTTTTGTTTTAATAATTTAGATATGTTGTCCTAGATTAAAATATCATTTACATTTATTTATATATTTGTTTTTAAGTAATCTCTACACCCAACATGAGGCTCAAACTCATCACCCTGAGATAAAGAGTCACATGCTCTTCCAACTGAGCCAGCCAAGCACCATGACATACAAATGGCCAATAGACATAAGAAAAGATGTTCAACATCATTCATCATCAGGAAAATATGAATAAAAATTACAATGAGATATCACATCACACCTGTCAGAATGGCTGAAATTAACAACACAGGAGCCAACAGATGTTGGTTAGAATGCAGAGAAAGGGGAACTGTCTTACACTGTTGGTGGTCATGCAAAATGTTGGTGAGGCACTCTGGAAAATAGTATGGAGTTTCCTCAGAAAGTAAAATGTAGAACTACTCTATGATCCAGCAATTGCACTACTAGGTATTTACCCAAAGAATACAAAAGTACTATTCAAAAGGATAAATGCATCCCAGTGTTTATAGCAGCATTACTTACAATAACCAATCATGGAAACTGCCCAAGTACCCATTGATTGATGAATGGATAAAGATGTGGTACACACATATACAATGGAATATTCCTCGGTCATAAGAAAGAATGAAATCTTGCCATTTGTAACAACATGGATGGAGCTAGAGAGTATTGTGCTAAATATTATAAGCCAGCCAAAGACAAATACCATATGATTTCACTCATATGTGGAATTTAAGAAATAAATGGGCAAAAGGAAAAAGAGAGGCAAACCAAGAAATAGACTCTTCACTATAGAGAACAAACTAATGGTTACCAGAGGGGAGGTGGGTGAGAGGATAGGTGCAATATGCAATGGAGATTAAAGAGTGCACTCGTGATGAGCACTGGGTAATATATGGAAGTGCCAAATCACTATACTGTGTACCTGAAGCTAATATTACACTATGTTAATTAACTGGAATTTAAACATAATTTTTTAAAAATTAATAAAAACAAAACATCGTTTAGTTGATCATCAGTTGTCATATGCAATGAGGTAAATAATAAATATGAAAGGGTATTAAAAAACTGAAAACATGAACACTATAGTAATATGTGTTTAGTAATATTCCTCTTTAGTAATATTAATAGTACTAATAAGAACAATACAATTCTAACAGACATCATTGATGGTATCTTACTTTTGGAATCTACTAAGATTAAAGTTTTAAATAAATTAATTTCATTCAGGCTAACACTTCTTAAACATAAAAAGCTCTTTTGCCTAAAGGTTCAGGTTGTCACTGTTATTCTTTGGGTATAAAGAAACATAAGTTGAGATATAAATCCATTTCCCCTGATTACACCTAAAATGTGAGACATAATTGTTCAGTCACTACTTACAGGGGTGTTTTGTCTTTTGTTAGGTAGACATTTAGAACCAGTAGAGAGAGTCCACGGACTCTATGGCAAGAAGTTTCTTACCATTTGCTGAATTATCTAAAAAGTGTGAAAGCGCTCATAAAACCTGACTAGTGAGCCATTGAATTTTACCTGCAGGCATAGGACCTTCAACAACAAGAGTCAGAAAGCATCATTTCAGATCTATGCATCCAGGAAAAGATATTAGTTGCTAAATCAGTGGGCCCCCAGAAGGAGGAAGCAATTGGTTAAAGAAAGAGAAAGCAATTGGTGATCTATGAACACCCATTTGGAAAGAAATAAGATTCTAAAAATAAGGCAAATAATGTGAAATGTGATGAAGAGTTGTATGATGGGAATCTGTAGCTAAAGGTAATATCTAGACTAGAAGAATAGTTAAGTTGAATTTCCTAAAACAGCTACTTACCTTATTTTTATGCTGAAATAATTATAGTTACTTTCCCAACTCAAAAGGATTATGAATCAAGAGGTGACAGTGAAACAAGACTCACCAGTAATAACAAGTTATCCCCCAGTGTTGGGAATCGGGTGGAAGCCAGGTCGAATAACAGGGCAAGTACAGATGATTCATCAGAGAGCTAAAAGTTGAAGCTCATCTTCTTTTAATGCTCGTCTATATTTGGTTGGGACTTTCCTAAGTGGTGTTTAGAGAAGTCCAAAATAAATTTTATTATCCAGAATGTGGTTTATAGATTTCATTCTTTGTCTCCTGGACCACTCCTCCAAAGGAAAAATAAATAGAAAGGGAACAGGGGAAATGCTAGTAAACTGAGTCTTTGCTCTATCTCCTATTGCTTCATTTCTTAAAAAACAACTTATTTGATAATTGCTAAATTAAGTACTGTATGAATAACACCTCCTTCATGAGTTAATAAAAGCATATAGCATTTCTGCTCAAAAGACATGTCTGAAGAGAATGAATGCTCCCAAATGGTTAGCTTATTATTGATACATAGTGAAAGTGCATCAAGGCCACTTGTCATTTTGTTACCATGGCAACTGGGGGTGCCAAAATGGATTTTTAAAATTATTATTCTACTTTTTAAATGAAGGAACATTGCTCCTTTTGTCTTAGGAAGGAAAGAGCATGATGTTGGTGGTAAATGTAATTCTGAAGCACATTTTGCCTCAGCCTTTGATATGTTCTAATTTTAGTAAAGTGCTTTAAGAAGCGGTTATTGGATTACAGAAAAGTATTACTACCTAGATGATGGTCAGTGCATTCATCTATTGTAATCTATTTTGATATGCTAGAAGTACTACAGTGTCCATTGCACGGCAGGCACCTACTACACACCTGCTAAAGAAATGGAATCAATCATTAATAGTCAATGTGTTCTAAGCAGATGGGTCACTGTGTGAGAATCTGAGAAACTGAATTATTTTCTTATGCATGTTTCTGAATACATTCGCTCTTTATTCCTAGCGTTTCTCAACTGCAAGCTGAAGAAAATAAATCTTGACAGCTACAGTGACTTCCTCTGGATTCGACCTTTAATTAACTTACTCATAGATTTCTAAAGACACTTCTTTACTTTGTCAGTTACTCATTAGCAAGTGTGAACACCATCACCAGATTTGTGTGTGTGCTTCCAGTGAAAACAATCAGGAGATTCCTTGGCCAATGCCTTTAATCAATTTTGATATAATCTGCTTAGATCTTATGTTTTATTACACTCATTTACAATCATATAAAATCCAGAAGTATGATTTTATATAGACAGAGCTAAAGTTAGCAAGACAAATTATATAGTTTGGGTCACTGAATCCTACATGATAGATTATAAAGCATTGCATGCTTTATGGATTTCCTAATGGCTGATGCGGAAGGTTGGGTTAAGGTCAAAAAACAAAACCTACAATTTGGGTCAATTAATCACCTATTGGGTTTAAGAAGTATTTACAGCCTCAATAATTAACACTCTGCATATTTTATTAAATATTAAATATTGGACAAATCCATTTGCAAAATACCACTAGTAACTTTGACTTATTTTGTTAACAGTGTATTGCTCTAAACTTCAGTAATTATTTCAAAACTCTCCTATCCTCTAAAATAGCATGCTGTCAACTATCGTTTAAAGTTGCACTGGCATAGCTAATGATGCTCTGTATTTTTCAGATGCAGAAGTTTTTGAAGAAGAAACCTCTCCTGGGATATATCTGGACATACAAGTTCAAGACTAATGTCCCATACAGCACCAATCACTGTTTTATTTTATTTTTTTTTAAGATTTATTTATTTATTTATGATAGACATAGAGAGAGAGAGAGAGGCAGAGACACAGGAGGAGGGAGAAGCAGGCTCCATGCAGGGAGCCTGATGTGGGACTCGATCCTGGGACCCCAGGATCGCACCCTGGGCCAAAGGCAGGTGCTAAACCACTGAACCACCCAGGGATCCCCCAATCACTGTTTTAGATCTTAACAGTACGGACTGAAACAGTATCATACCCAAACAAATGGTTATTAACATGTAGGATGCATCAAAATCACATGCAGAACTTGTTAAACACAGACTGAGGGATGTCGCACCCAGAGTTTCGGATTCAGTAAATCGTGGGTGGCATCTGAGAATTTAAATCTCTTAACAAGTTTCTAGGTGATGTTGATGCTGCTAGTCCTGGGACAATGATTAGAGAATCACTGCTCTAACCTCACTGAGATCTCTGGAAACCCAAACTAAAAGCAATATGAAATTTCACTATTCATTTAACTACAACTCATAAAGTATGTGGTTCTTGACCTTAGTTGGCATTCACCTTAACTGATAGCCATGTTGTGGATTCAGAGGAAACAAGCCATTCTCAATTTATTGGTGTACAGGTCAACAATCATGACAGGTATATCCGATCCCTGCAATGCTCTCTTATGCTATTGCACATTGCTTCTCCATAGTTCTCTTAGAAGTTAATTGAATTTGGAAGATAATGGACAAATCTCCATTTATGTTTGCTTATAAATAACTTTAATTATTATTGGAAGTAATATAAATTATATTGGTCTTATGTATGCAACAATATGGCTTAAATTCTGAAAGACATAGGGGGCTTGAATGTAGCTCACCAGGACTGGTAAATGATAAAACAGCAAGAAAAAACAAGTATACAATGAAGAAGAATTCTTGTATTAAGAAAATATGATAGTAATAAAAAAAGAAGACACAAATGGAAAATTTGGAGATCTCCAACAAGCAAACAAAATAGCATCTTATTATTCCTCTACGCCAAGGTACCTGATTCACTAAATGTTAGATTACAGCTTGTCTACAGCTATATTAATCAGATTTAATCAGAGGATGGCAGCATGCACTGTGGAACTAGGACCTATAAAGTTCTCAGTTAGAACAAATTATTTAGAAAAATATATCCTTTCATCAATTCCATAATTTCATAATTTCATAATTTCTCATAAAAACTAGAGAAAACAAGGAGTAGAGAAGAGACATGTCATTTAAAACTCAGTTTGTTTTATTGTCCTTGTCACTTGAACTCAAAACCCATGATACTAATAAAGATAGGCAATGTTTATGTAAACATTGTGTGTCAACTATACTTATTTTTTATTTTTAAAAAATATTTAATTTATTCATGAGAGATACACACAGAGACACAGAGACTCCAGGGAACCTGATGGAGGACTCGATCCCAGGACCCCAGGATCACGACCTGAGCCAAAGGCAGATGCTCAACCACTGAGTCACCCAGGTGTCCCAGTCAACTATACTTAAATTAAAAAATTTAGATTATCATACGGACACCTGGGTGGTGCAGTTGGCTAAATGTCCAACTCTTGGTTTTGGCTCAGGGTATGATCTCAGGTCCTTGAAATAGAGCCCTGCCTGGGGGTCCGCATTGAGCACTGAACACTGAGTCTGCTTAAGACTTTCTCTTCCTCTACCCTTCTCCACCACACTCTCTCTCTTTCTCTAAGATAATCTTTATATATATATATATATATATATATATATATATATATATACACACACACACACACATATATATACACACACACACATATATATACACATATATATTATTTTAAAAAGATAAGCAATGTTTGGGGTGATTATTTTTGAAGCTGATGTATGCATATACATTTTCAATTTTAAGTGTCCTACACTAAATGGTCATACTTAATCATTGAAAGTACCAAGACATCACTGACTGCTGACACATAAGCATCCACACACACAGGAAAAGCTAGGGCAAGGGGGAAGATTTCATAATTGCCCAGCATTTAAATCATTACAGCTTTGGTGACAAAGAGTTAATAACCTGAATCTTATCCATTCCTTCACACCAAAGTCCATCTTCTCCACCCAGTGGTTTGCTGAGAAAACTTTAGCTGCACAATTACTTTCCCAATTGAAGCTCTGCCTTTATTTCACTTGCATATACAGTCTAGAATAATTCACTGCTCACAGATACAAAGACATGGCAGGATAAAATGATTCACTCAGGTAAAATCAGATTCCTAAATAGTTATATTCTTGGTTTCTGATCCATTCTCACAATTTATAGAGGGACAGGATAAAGGGACACTGGACTCTCACTCATAAAATATGGTAGCAAACCACAGTCTTGAGATTCTTGAATTGACTATTAATTTCCTGCAATTTTAAGAGAAAGAAAGAAGATGAATGCCCCCCCCCCTTTTTAACCAATTAATTCAAGTTTTGAACTTTTGATTTTAATTCTTCAATACATTATTTGGATATGTTCTATATCTGGCATTCTATAGGATTAATAAAAAGAGGTTTTTGATTCCCTAATTTATTATTTAACAGATAATGTTTCAAGATTACATACTGAGCTAAAAGAAAAGAAAGATCAGTGACTTTTTATAGAAACAATATATATTTAGTTTGAAGCTTTTATACTCTCCTCATGTAAAATTAATTTGGGCCAGAACTAAACTGCACAGATACTGTCAGCCTCTGAGCAATGCAGAGATGCTCTATTCTTTGACCTTCATTGCACAGAAGGTTTAGTGGATCATAACTTTATCATTTTATCTCTATTAGAATCTTGCAATGATATTAAGTTTTACTATCACCATATGTCTCCATGGCATTCTATATTCTGAAATGCCCAAGTTAGAGTCTATAGAATACTGGAAAATCCAGAAGGTAAGAAGACGGTTAACTATTCAGGGATTTCAAAACATGGAAACAATTTTCAGATTATATGGCACAAATCACATATTTGAGTGATCAACTTTTATTTATTGAGGTTTTCAAGTATAGGCATGCCAAATTATGATAGAAAGAAGGTAAGAATAAGGAAGGGAAAGAGATAGAACATATAATGGGTACCCATTAGGTACCCTAGGAGAAGTGTTTTCATTCTAGTTGAAATCCTGAGTTAAAGAATCCTCTGTGCATCTGGTTTATATTATGTTCACAGTAATCACTATTGTATGAGTTGATAGTTCATCATCCTATTTCTTATTGATAGAAAACAGAACAGAAATTCACAGCTCAGTTTTTCATATTATGAAAAAATTACTGCAGACTTGGAGAGTATTATGGCAGAAATATATTCAGCCATGGCTGATGGGCCCTTAATTTAAAAATCCTTATCAGTGAACAGTCATGTGTAGAAAACATCTGCTTATATTTTGGAGCAGTTGTCACCACTCAGGCTCTTATGATGGTGGGTCAGCCATTTATTTTTTTATTTTTATTTTTTTAAGATTTTATTTATTCATGAGAGACACAGAAACAGAAGCAGAGACAAAGGCAGTGGGAAGAGAAGAAGGTTCCCTGCAGGGAGCCTGATATGGGACTTGACCCCCTGGGAATCCGGGATCAGGCCCTGAGCCAAAGGCAGATGCTCAAATGCTGAGCCACCCAGGCGTCCCTGTGGGTCAGCCATTCAATGTTGAGTTGTAAGAGTGGCTCCTCAAACAACTGATGAATAAGGAGAAAAATTACTTGATCAACTAAAATAATAAAAAGGTAAACACAAGTACCTGATTTTTCTTTAGCCAACACACAATTTTATGCCTCTAAAGGTTAAAAAAGAGAGAGTGAGGTGGGGACAGAATATTGCTTCTGCCTTTTTAAGACTTAAACATCAGACAACCAGCCAGCAGACCTGTAGCCTAGAACTATGAGATCCCTTTGGTTTGAAGGACAAGAGGACTCTGTTTCTGTGCAATTATCACAGCCCCCAGGACACTGTGGTCTTCTTTCCAGGAAACTGTATTTGGTTTTTCATTGGACAGCAAATTAAAAGTGATGCACAGTAGAGGAATGTGTATTAAGTGCTGTCAAATAATCATTTTTGACCTTTGTTGGAAATTTTTACATAAAAATATCAGAATAAAACCATTTGGTAACAAACAACATTGGCTCTATAGACTCTAAAATCAATGTTTCTGAGGTTGCATTTATCATGAGAGATTAAGAGAAGTTCTATGAGTTAAAAATACAAAATAAAATTTTTAAGGGAATTTCAAATGAATGCTAGTTAAGGCATTTCTGGCACTAGATATTGAATTAATAGTGAATTATCAAAATAAATATCTGATTCTTTATAGAAAATACTTATAATTTTAGATAGATTCCTATATCCTTCATAGAGAATAAGAAACCAAGGATACCTGACAGGATTAATTGAGACAAAGTAGAAAAGAGAGACACCACCACCAGTACAGCAGGTGACTCAGAAACCTCCCTCAAAGTACCATGAAAAGTTGGAGAGCTAATATGCAATAGGGTGATAGTCCTTTGATGTTCACACCCAAGTATTAAGGACTGTCCTCCAGAAGAAGGGACAAAAGTCTGGTATTTAGAAAAGTAGAAAGGCGAAGCCTGGCCAAATAGACTGCAGGACACTAACAAATCCATATCAAAATCAGCAATGCATGCATATTTAACATTCTTTTTTTTTTTTTAAAGATTTTATTTATCTATTCATGAGAGACACAGAGAAAGAGGCAGAGACACAGAGAGAGAGAGAAGCAGGCTCCATGCAGGGACCCCGACGTGGGACTCTATTCCAGGACTTCAGGATCACGCTGTGGGCCGGAGGCAAGCGCCAAACCACTGAGCCACCCAGGGATCCCCCATATTTAACATTCTAGAACAAAGTTAAGAAGCTCTTTATCTGTGACTATTTCTTTGGACTTTGCCAGCCATAGTCTTTCTGTGGCAACAACTAAATTCTGCCATTGTAAATATAAGCAGCCACAGATAATAAATAAATGAAGGCTCCTGGCTGTTTTCCAGTAAAATTTTATTTACAAGTCAGTGGGCTGAATTTGATCTGCAAGGAGCAGCTTTAAAAACCCCTTTAGGTGTTTCGATCCTTTGTGTCTTGATGTTCTTGTCTCCTAGACTTGTACTTGTAAACCAACAAGTTGCAACTCAAATGCCCGTATCTGAATTCTCAATATGCAAGAAAATATGATGATTTCTGACAGCAAGGGCAGTATTAAGTGTAACATTTCACATATATGTCCATCTTTCCCTTGAAAAGTTTTCAACACATTAATGAACCAGGTAGATTTCTAATACCCAGAAACAAAAAAGGGGGAAAAAGTCTCTGAGAAAAGCACACAGATACTTGTCTCACAAGAAGCAAGATAGACTATCCTTAAGCAATCTTTGAACTAATCTGAATGGATAACTACAAGAGAAACTATGCATTTTGTGATCCTGCAGCAGAAGCAAAACCACATATATTCCTATAAGTAAAGCAGTAAATGAGTTTCTCCATGCTAGAGGTATTGCACTGAGGATGCATCTTTGGGTAGAAAATAATGGTATCTTGTTGATCTTGCTGCCATTTTAGCTATAACTACAACAGCAATGCTTTTGTAGAATATGTAATTCAGTAGACATTTAATACAGGTATGAAGTATTGAGACTATAAGTGCTTCTAAACTTTGCATGTAAATTTTATCATGTTATATCTGTAATACCGCACCCATATGTAAGCTACATGTTGCTCATGCAAATTAAGTTTCATAGTACTTATAGGAGAAAGCAACAGTCATATTCACATTTTATAATTGATAAGAAAATTTTTATTTCTGGTATAAAGATTAGCAATTACATGATGAAGTTGTATGTGAAAAATACACACATGCATAAAAGCTTTAGATTTAGGACCAAAAAACTAGCATAATATATGAAAGCAAGACTAAGAAAAAGGGAATTATCTTGGGTTATGCAATTCAAGATATTTGATTCTGTACTCCATTCCAGTACAATATTGAAAATAACTTAGCTAGAGGGCTTTCTCTAGTTGAAACAATCTGCTAATTTTTAATATATTCAGTAATACATTTTTGAAAACTTCTATTTTTTATACGAAATTATCCTTTATCCACATACATATGCAGTGTTTGAGAATGAGTGTTATCTACTAGAAAAAAGGAAAAGGACATGCTTGATAAATATGCAAAGTAAGGAACTATATGATAAGTTTATTTGTGTAATAATATCAGTAAGAACTAATATTTATTGAGTCCTAACTGTACTCTGCACTTGGCACTTAGCTCTTTTTCTTCTTGTTAACAACTCCATAAGATGAGTAGCACTCTACCCATTTTACAGCTTGAGTAACTTGCCCCAGGCAGGACTGGTAAGTGGCCAAGTCAGAATTCCAAACCAGTCAGTCTGGCTACAAAGGTAGGTTCCTAAGTAATAGTGTCTCCATTCTCCCACATGAAGTGTTCTAAATAGATTTTGTTTTGAAAAATGGATGGGAGCAGAGGGTTATTGTTGTGGGGAATGTGCTTGGTGAATGGGAGATGGGAAGCCATCTTTAGTGGCCATTGAGATCAAGTCTTCTGTCAGGAGAGCATAAAGAAAACAGGAGTCCCATAATCCTATGAAGAAGTAGGGGGAAATAAGTCATTCTCTCAACTGTTGCTGAGTTAGGGTAAGTACATTGAGGAAGATAATTCGGAACTAATGAGAAAGTAGCTGGGGAGCACAAAGGAGACATATGTTTGGGAAGAAAAGCCCAAATTTCTAAAACTGAAAAGCTACAAAAATCTTAAAAGAAATGCAGAACTCTGAGCAGAAGTAGTAATGTCCTCAAACTAGAGAAATTACAAAATATTAAGAATTAGATGAGATTGTTTTAAATTTTATTTATTTATTCATGAGAGACACAGAGAGGCAGAGACACAGGCAGAGGGAGAAGCAGGCCCCATGCAGGAAGCCCGATGTAGGACTTGATCCCGGGTCTCCAGGATCACGACCTGGGCCGAAGGCAGACGCTCAACCACTGAGCCACCCATGTGTCCCAAGAATTGGATGAGATTTTACTTATTCAGAGTTTAGGTACCTTTTACAGATCACATTACAAAAATTCCGACAAATATTTATTTGGTACCTACACTGGCTGCCAGAAAGACACACACACACACAAAAAAATCCATCAAGTAGGTTTCAAGTTATTAAGATAGACAACCCACCCACCTATATAACAATTATTTCAAAATATCACTGAGAATAGTAAATATAAAATATGTTTTTAATATCCTTAAAAGATAAGACATGATTTAAAGCAAAAAATAATAATAAAATACATAGTGGGTTTTTAAAACATGCAGTGAATTAGTACAAAGCTGGGGGCAGGGAATACTGTATATGTGAAGTGGCATAACCACCTGATGGCTGACGTGAAAAGTTAAAGATACATAATTTAAAGCCCAAAGCAACCTCTAAAAAACACATGCATAATTGAAAAACAGAGATCATCAGTTTACATTAAAAAGCAAGCTCTGATTATATGTTGCCCATGAGAAACGCATTTTAAACAAAACAACAACAAAAAGTTAAAAATGAAAGATCTGAAAAAGACGCCATTCTATAACTAAGTAAAAGCTAGTATGCTTTAAGAACATCAGAAAAACTAGATTTCAGAACAAAGAATGTTAACAGCAATAAAGAGTATTTCATAATAATAAAAGGGTCAATTCAACAAGAAGACAAAAATCCTAAATGTTTATATATCCATAACAGAGATTCAAAATGTATGAAGCAAAAACATAGAACCACAAAGAGAGGGCAGCCCAGGTGGCTCAGCGGTTTAGCACCACCCTCAGAGCAGGGCGTGATCCCAGGTCCCAGGATCAAGTCCCACATTGGGCTCCCTGCATGGAACCTGCTTCTTCCTCTGCTTGTGTCTCTGCCTCTCTCTGTGTGTCTCTCATGAACAAATAAATATAATCTTAAAAAAAAAAAAAAAAAAGAGAGAGAGAGAGAGACTTGACAATTCCACAATTATACTCAGAGATTTTAACTGTTTTTAATGCCTGATAGAACAAGTACACAGAAAATCAGTTAAGATACAAATCTGAACAACACTCCCTGCCAGTTTATACTGACATTTATAGAATACTTCACCTACAGCAGCATAATACACATTCTTTATATGCACATGGAAAATTTGCCAAGATAGACCATATCTGGGTCATACAACAAGTTTTAATATTTCAATATGGTTCACTGTTTTTTATATTCAAAGCATAAAACTATGTTTTCTGACCATAATAAAATTGAATTAGTAACCAATAACTGAAAAAAAATCTTGCAAAGCCCTAAATATTTGGAGACTAAATAACACATTTCCAAATACCTCATAGAGCAAGGAAGAAAAAAATTTTTAAAGTAATTAGAAATTCTTTATGTCAAAATGAAAATACAACATACTAAAATTTGTGGGATGGTAATAAATCAAGAATTGGAGGGAAAGTTATAATCCGAAACACCTATATTAAAAAATAAAAGGAGTGCCTGGTGGCTCAGTCTGTTAAGTGTCTGACTTCAGGTCAGGCCACGATCTCAGAGTCCTAGAACCGAGCCCTGTGTTGGGCTGTACCCGGAGAGAGCAATCTGCTTGCCCTCCCTGCCCCTCCCCTCTGCTCATGATTTCTCTCTCTGAAATAAAGAAAAAAATCTTTAAAAAAAAATAAATAAATAAGAAGGGTCCCAAGTCAATAACCTCAGACACTAGAAAATGAAGAGCTAATGTTGTTTCGAAAACTGACCCCTTTACAAAGAGGGCAAGGACAGTTGGAAGAAAGAGGTGGGCCACTCCAGATTCATAGGTGGCAGGTTTAATAAGCAAGAAAATTTACATAGGAGGATGGCCGCAAGGCAAGTAGATATCTGTGCCCGCCCTGCCTGGAATCTTAAGAGTTTATAGAGAGGCCTTAACTAGGTTCAATTACACATACCATTCAAATGGTCTCAATAACACATTGCTCTTTCAAAGGCTGCCTCTTGAAAATGGCTCCGGCTCTGGGAACTGGGGGCAAAAGGTATATTTCAATGACAAGAGGAGGGGTGAGGAGCCTCTGCTTGCCTAGATCCTACTCACAGATCAACCTATGGTCACATCTTCTTGATGACCTCCTCCAACAACAAATTAAACCCAAAGGAAGAAGACGAAAGACAATAATAAAGATCCAATAGAAGTAAATAAAATAAACAGAAATCAATATAGAAACAATAAAACTAACAACTGGTTCTTTGAGAAGATCAAAAAAATTGATATACTTCTAGCCAGATAGATTGGTCTCAAAAAAGGAAAGAAGACACAACTTAACCAGATGAGCAATAAAAAAAGTAAACCAACTAAAGATTCAAGATATTAAAAGTTTAGGGGTGCCTAGTGGGCTCAGCTGGGTAAGAATCCGGCTCCTGATCTTGGCTCAGGTTTTGATCTCAGGGTTGTAAATTCAAGACCCATGTTGGGTTAAAAAAAATTAACGTTTTATTAAAAGTTTATTAATGAAATATGAATACATTTAAGGCCAATGAATTTGACAACCTAGATGAGATAGACAAATTCTTTGATACAACCAAACTTAGGAATACATGCATAGCCCAAATAATATAAATATATATCTCTGTGTGTATGTGTATTGAGTTTGTTAGTTAAAAGCTATCCTTCAGAGACACCTGGGTGGCTCAGTGGTTCAGTGTCTGCCTTGGGCTTGCGTCATGATCCTGGGGTCCTGGGATCGAGTCCCATATGGGGCTCCCTGCAGGGAGCCTGCTTTTCCCTCTGCCTATGTCTCTGCCTCTCTCTGTGTCTCTCATGAATAAATACATAAATATATTTTTAAAAAAATAAATAAAAGCTATCCTTCAAAGAAAGCTACAGGGCAGATAGCTCTTTGCTGGTTAATTGTACCAAACATTTGAGGAAGAAATAATACCAATTTACACACTCTTTGAGAAGACTAATTCTATCCAATTCATTTTACAAGATCAACATCACCCTAATACTAAAACAAGGCCAGAATTACAAGAAAAGAGAATTATAGACTAATGCCCCTCATGAATAAACATACAAAAACTCTTAAGATTTAGTGAATGGAATGCAGCAATATGTAAAAAAGACAATACATCCCAACCAAGTGAAATTTATAACAGGGATGCAAAGTTACTTTTACATTTGAAAATCAATCAATAGACTTAATCATATCAACAAACTAAAAAAATTTAAAAATTAATCAGAAACATATGGAAAGATTTTGGCAAAATCCAAAATCTCCTGATTTAAACCCTTAGGAAACTAGGCTGCAAGTGTATATCTATCTATCTATATAGATGTGTATATGTGTATATATATACACATCTATATAGATGTTCAAATATCATTTATATTAAGTCTTTAAATGTACCTTATTTGGTCATACATAAAAAAAAAAACATACAGCATAAGTATGAAGAGACATGTGCAGTTATAAACACCAAACCCAGTAGAGTCATATCTCTGGAATATTAATGAGGGGAAATGGATTCCAGAAGGAAATTTAGAAGGGTATGATGGAGGGCAGCCCCGGTGGCACAGTGATTTGGGGCCGCCTGCAGCCCAGGGTGTGATCCTGGAGACCCGGGATCGAGTCCCATGTCGGGCTCCCTGCATGGAGCCTGCTTCTCCCTCTGCCTGTGTCTCCGCCTCTCTCTCTCTCTCTCTTTCTCTCATGAATAAATAAATAAAATATTAAAAAAAGAAGGGTATGATGGAGGAGATTCAACTATATCTGCAATGTTTTATTAAAATATATTATTAAAATATAAAGATATATAAAATATAAAGATCTGAGCAAAACTAAGAAAATAATAAAATTTATTGTAACTTGGTGGGATATATTTAGATATTTGTTGTATTCTTCCTCCATTTGTGGAGCTTTACAGTAAATGAAGGTATATAAATAAGTTGAATACTAAGCATCCATTAAAATGACATATATAATTATGTAATGGTGTGAAAATGCTTATGATGAGTAATATTACTTTAATGTAAGGCAAGATTAATGTAGGAAGACAGCAATTTTGTAAATGTATATATGGGTGTATGATATTTTGCCATGTAAATTTATCACAATCTGTGTGTTGAACGTCAATGGCATTTATGTTGTTTCCAAATTACAAACAATGCTACATGAACACTGCTGTTTGTTTCCTGTACATGTTTTCTTATTGAATATACTTAGCAAAATAATCAAAACTATAGCAATTGTTTTCCTTTCTAAAGCTGTAGTAAAATAAAATGGAAGAGCCTAAATACAACATTGAAAAAAGATAGTTGAATCTAACTCTTTCTCTCTGCCTGCACCAAACAGCCAATTGTTATTTGAAAGAAAATTTGACAATGTATGTTGGCCTCAAACTGTTCTTCAGCACTGCCCAACAATAACACTTACATTACCTCACTTTCTCTACATTTTTTTCAAAACTATTGCTCTCTCTTCATACCTTTTTCCTTCTTAGAGCAGCATGCTCTTGGTTATTCTTTGTTTCTGTTGTTCACTTATCTCTTCCTTATAATCAGATACAGGTTGAAACAGATGCTACTTGGATATAAACTACTAGACTCTCTTTGATGAGCAGTTGACAATAAATAAATATCAACTTTTATTTTATTTTTTTAAGACTTTGTTTATTCATGAGAGTCATAGAGAGAGAGAAGCAGAGACACAGGCAGAGGGAGAAGCAGGCTCCATGCAGGGAGCCTGTCGTGGGACTCGATCCTCGGTCTCCAGAATCACACCCTGGGCTGAAGGTGGCGCTAAACCGCTGAGCCACCTGAGCTGCCCCAAATATAAACTTTTAATATGTATTAGCATTTATAAACAAATAATTCTACCTCTAGGAATTTACCATATAAATATTCTCTCACAGATGCCTATATATATATATATATATAGTAATATTTTGTAATTTATATGTATTATATATAGTAATATATTTATATATAGTAATATATACTTATATATATATATATGGATGTGAAAATACTTGCAGCATCCTTGTATACAGAAAAATCTTTTTTTATGTTAAACAGTAGCTTCCTCATCATCTCTAGTTACTGATTGAAAATCCTCAGTACGTCAGAGTAGTAGGGAAAGAAGAAACCTCCATATATCCATGCTTACATTCTATTCTATGTCTTTTTGTTAGCCTTACTTCCAAATATACAACAGTTATAAACTGTAATATGAACAATCATCAGGATTTTCTTTCCATATCATATAAGATATGGACACTTTTCATTAGACTTTTATTTATTTAGCTTCGTCTAGAAAGGGAGCTCTCAATTCAGACTAGGCACCAGAATCACCTGAGATAAATTAACCGAATTCCGGGGTCAGCAGCCAGTGGTTGCTCCCAAGGTAATTTTAATGTCTACCAGGGTTGTGGATCTTAGGATATAATCAGTAATTTGGTTTATCATTGGAAAGCTGAATGCTTTAATTGACTTCCAATGGATTCCTATCTGTTGTGAAAATTTAGGAAGATAGTTAAATGTATTTTCTTTCCAGGAATTCTGATGCTTTCCTCTTCCATCTGCTATATAGTTTTAGGTCTATTGATGTCAGTCTAAGATATTTTGTTATAGAAATTTGATACATTGCAGTTTTACACAACTTTTACCCCAGTGACCAGACCCATGACTTCAAGAGTTCTGCAAGCTCATACTCTTACAAATTTTGACATTCTACATAATACACTGTCAGGTTAGCCTCAATGCAGTGATTAATTTCCTTTAGCTGGAACATTCTGACTGGTTGCCCTTTGTTGATCTTGAGTGCCTTGTTACACAGTGTGTCTGTTGGGTAGTGGCACTTGTTTTATTTCTCACAATGACTTGTTGAAAGAAACATTAATCTCTACTGTTTCATGCTTGGTCCTCTTTCTTGGGAGTGTATGAGTTGTGATCAATAAGCAATAAGACACTTTTGTAAAAAAAATGTGTTTTTATAAGATATTTTTAGCAAACTGTCAGAACTTGAACATAAAAATGAGTATTTACGTCTTAGGAGGCTATGTGCTAATTCCAATATACTACTCAGGTAATTTTTTTTAAACAATTTTGCTTTTGGAATTGCTTTTGGATTCAGTGGCACTCTTTTAGAACATCCATCATGGCAAAATTTCATTGTTTGAGACTGAATTTGGCTTATAAAGATAGTAACTAAAAGTTGCTCAGAGAGAAATCTAGTGAATTTTGTGGACTGCATAGTAAAGAAGTTAATAACACTTGGTTCAAAATAAAGGTAGGATTAAAAATAAACTACTTTCTTTGTGACTACACTTGGCTTTGAGAATAATTGACTTTTTTTTTCCACAGCAGCTGGTAGTAAATCAAATTATCCCTAGGCTAATAAAGCACTGTGTTTTGGCATAGTCATTATTCTTATTATTGGCATGAAGTCATACTGATGGGCACAGTGGTGTACAAGGAAGGAGTTAGTCTGTGGATTGGTATAGATCATTTAACTCTACTAGTCCTTATGTATAAAATGGGAACAATTCCAACCAGGTGAAAATGCTGTCAGAATTAAATGAGTGAATTTTTTTTTAATATTTATTATTTATTTATTTATTTATTTATTTATTTATTTATTTATTTGAGATACAGAGAGAGAAAGGGAGGCAGAGACATAGGCAGAGGAAAAAGCAGGCTCCATGCAGGGAGTCCGACGTGGGACTCGATCCGGGGTCTCCAGGATCAGGCCCTGTGCAGAAGGCAGTGCTAAACCGCTGAGCCAGGGCAGCCCGGATGGCTCAGCAGTTTAGCTGTCTTCAGCCCAGCGTGTGATCCTGGAGTCCAGGGATCGAGTCCCACATCAGGCTCCCTGCATGGAACCTATTTCTCTCTCTCTCTCTCTCTCTCTCTCATAAATAAAATCTTAAAAAATAATAATAATAAATAAATAAACTGCTGAGCCACCGGGGCTGCCCATAAATGAGAGAATATTTTTAAATGCTTTGTCCCAACACTTTTCACGTGCTAATATGCATAGTAATCTCCTCATGTCTCATTAAGATGAAGTTTCTGATAAGTAGGTCTGGGCATGGCCTAGGATTGTGCATTCCTAACAAGCTCTTAGGTGATGCTGATGGACTATCCCTGGCACTGGAGAACTTTAGCCCATGTAGGTAAGTTGGTAAATCAGTAAGAGCTAAATTTCCTTCCTTCTTGTAAGCCATGTCTCCATTTTCATTGCATTAGGGGTTTGGATTTTGGTGAGCAACTATAACTATTAATACTACTACATTAAAGATCCTGGAGATTATCACAAAGAAAGTGACTCAGGATGCACATACTAGAAATAAGATGAGCCCCCATGTTTATGGGCTTAATATATTTACTCAATAATAAAAGTGACCTAGGTTCCTGTTGTCTGAAATTCCATTCAAAGGAATGGGTAGACAGGCACCCGAGGCTGTAAGTGGCAACCAGTCTCATAGTGCAGTAGTTTCCAAAAGTGAATGTCCCATGCATAACTTCTATGAGAGGGGACAAAGAAAACAAACTAGAATCAAAAGAACTGAAACTAGGCAAACTAAGCTTTCAGGGCCAGGTGTTCTCAGCTGCAAATTATCTCTTGAGCCAACAGTAAAAGGAGAAAGAGTTTTTAATGAAGTACACAGGCAGAGAGGTAGTTGTTTTTGTTATGAAATTTATTTTATGGGCAGTTATAATAAAAATGTATCTTTATCATTCCAAGTCAATAATGATATTCAGCAGTAGTCTTTGTCCTCCCTTCACTAAGGACTGCTGCTGGCTATTAATCTTTTCAAACATAATGAAAAATACAACCAATCTAGGTATATTGAAATAAAATTAAATCCTACTCAGCTCTAAATAGTATTCTGTTTGAGGTGACATGATGATGTCTGGCTAACAAGCACACTACACACACAATAGTCACTTTGTTTCTTTGTACCCAAGCAGATAGTGTCACCTCACACTGCCAAGCAGCTACTCAAAAACAATCAAGAAACAGATGTATTCTCAGTAGTGATTTAGGGAGTTCTTGCAAGTAGGCTTTTAGCAATCCTTGACAAGGCACCTTCATCATATTTCATGAAGCTTGAAAAACACTCTGTCATCTTTTAAGATCCTTAGTACTATCTCTCACATCATGTTATTTCAAATCAATCATTCCATATCCTGGACACAGTTCCTCCATGAGGCTTTGAAGTAGTTTGATCCACTAGTAGTATTTTTACTGTTATATAGACTGAAAATGCAGACCCTCCAGACTTGCTGAACACTTTAAGTTGCTTTCAGATAATTCAGGCAACAGCACAAAACAGAAAAATAAATACGGAGAGACACACTTAAATTTTCTGCCTTTGCCCTTGGATCACTTAGATGATAGAAACAAAATAAGACTCCCCACCACCTCCCTGCTAATTCCTTCAAATCCCAAACACAAAATGCCTATTTTGCCTGATTCACCAAATATTCACCACTCCTCTATTATAGATTGCCCACTATAGATCCTCTATATGTGCTTTGCTTTTAACTCCCTTTCTATGAAATACAATCTAGGTGTACTGAATTATTTTAAAGCATAGCCAAAGATGATTTCCTGTTAAACATGTATTTAATAATATACTTCAGAACCATTGATTTTAAAGTCAACTAAAAGTCTGGTTCTTCTACCTTTTGATATTTGCATAGTTGAAATGTCACAACAATGACCAAAAAAGACTACTTCTATGAGCCAGATAAGCAGCCTCATTACTTTATGAATCTACCACAGACATGAGCATATATGCAAGCATTCTTATAAGACTATATAACTAAAATCCCAAACACAAAATGCTTAATTAATATATACATTGCTTTTGTGTTCTACTTTTGCAGAGTAGAAAATTCACACATATGAAAAATGCTATCAGAAACCCAAGCAAGAAAAGTAATGGCCATTAATAAGAGTTTTTCAATAATTACAGATATCAAAGAGTTGGGGTTCTATCATAAAAATAAAATACATTATGTTCACTCAATAAGTACATTTATTGTACTTAATTAGGATAGCCTAATGACCAAAGGCACTGAGAGATCCTAAAATATCCTTAATCAAACTAATGTTGAAATTTGTGTGTACTTTTGAAGTCAAATGTATCTTGAGTATGAGAATCCTTTTTAAAGTGGTAATTCATAAACAGAACATACCCTGCTGTCTGGTAATCACTGCTTTGCTCTGAAGTGTAAAGTAGAGGCAAAGACAACAAAAAGCTCATAACCTAAAAGAGAGAGAGAGGGAGAGCATGTGCACATAAACATCTATGCTATGACTAGGCCAGACACTAACCAGTACTGAACAAAGGTTTTGCCAAGTAAGGACCATCTGAAACATCAGAAATCTATGTCTATGCAGTGTGTGTATGTACATACTTTACATGAATAGCATTTAGAAAATTTATATTTTGGCCACCGGGGCGGCTCAGTCAGTTAAGTGTCTGCCTTAGGATCAGGTCTTGATCCCCGCATAGGGCTCCCTGCTCATCAGGGAGTCTGCTTCTCTTGCTCCATCTGCCTGCTGCTTAGCCTGTCTGTGCTCTCTCTGTCAAATAAATAAATCTTTAAGATAAAAAAAGAAAATCTGTATTTTATTTCATAGTAACTACATATATTGACACAAACTTTGAGTTGCCTTTATGAAATCTCTCCTTTCAACTAAAAACTTTACAGTTTTTTTGAGCCATCCATTGTTCCAGGTAATGAGGAAATTCCTACCCTCAAGCAGTGGGAGAAACAGTCAAGCAAACAGACATTTCTGCAGGTGAGCCTCCAAGACCTTCCACATTTGAATTTTCCCTCTGGATCTCCAGGCTCAACTGATTTCTTAACATGGATGAATTGCAACAACCAAACTAATACACATGCTTTTTATCTCACATAACTTTTAATTCCGATTCCCTTCATATGTTCCATATAATATACTCTGCTCCTTTCCTTCCCTTCCATCCCCATACGTCTCCCCGCCTTTGCTCCTTTCCTCCCCTTTCCTTTCTTTTCCTTTATCCATTCACATCCATCAGCTTCTTTAGGTTTTATAATTATCTATCATAAATTTGGCTGCTCTCTTAGCAAATGGAGGCTATGATTATCATTCGATCACTGAAATTCTCAGTAAACCATATTTTTGTTTACATCATGTTTGACTTTTAGGTGGCCAAAAATAAGACAAAAATGTATTCAGTGAAGTCCCTCAAGGATACAGAATGTTCAGTCCAGGTCAGTCTCTACCTGTCCTGCCATCTTCTCTCCATCCACATTAGACTCTTACAGGACTTTGAGGTCTAGTTTTTCTTTTTATTCATCTTTGTGCCACAAGCATCTAATACAGGGCATATTCAGTAAATAGGTATAAAATAAATGAGGAAGAACTAGATAATGAATATTGCTCCTCACAACAGTACCCTAAAAATTGTAAGAAAATGTTCAGCTGAGAAGGCAAGCTAGTAGTTTATAGCAACAAGATCAAAACCAGAAAGAACTAATTGGTTAACTAGAAAGGTTCATTATTCAAAATTCTCTGAAATCCCTAGCATTAGGGTTAACACAGGTTACTTTGCATATCATTGTAGAAGTGAAGAGCATGATGAACTCTTGAGCCAGATTACCTGAGTACCAATCCTGGCTTTGTCACTTGTTATCTGGATGAACTTGGCAAGTTATTTACTCGTTCTGTACTTCAGTTTCTTCACCTGTAAAGCTGTCATAACAACATACTACCATCCTCATAATGTTATGAGGATTAAAAGAGATAATATTTATAAATTGCCTAAAATTGTATTTGGCACAGTAAATAGTCTGTATTGATATACATAGATAATACCAGCACCTCCCAATCTGAGTCTTAAATAATTCTGTTCCGACAAGATGCTCTATGTAATTATATGTTGAATAAGTTTTGAGAATGTTGCATTTTGTGGAGGTCACAATATAGATTTGTAAATTGAAAGGTTTAAAAAATTTTATGAGGGTGGTCCTAAATAGTGGTATAGGAAGACTCTGAACTCACCTCCTCCCACAGACACACCAAATCTACAGCTACATATGTTATAATTCCTCCTGAAAAAGAACTGAGAAGTAGCTGAATAGTGCCCTCCACAAGGGAAAAAAGGGCCACACTGAGAGGGGTAGGAGAGGCAAAGACATGGTCTTGCCCAAAACTCCACCCTTGCATGGGACCTACAATAAGGAAGGATCTCCCAGCACTAGACCCTGTCCCCGTATCAGACCCCCAACCCTTTGGACCTGCAAGGAAGATACAAGACCACAAAAATGTCTACTTTTGGAAACTAAAGCGGCTTTCATTCAGGGCATCCAGGGGGTCTAAAGGGATGTGAGATACTTCCTTTGAAAGGCTTGTATTAGACTTGTCTTGTCATAGGACCCAGCACAAAGGTAGCAGATCAAGAGGTGACTGGATTATACATGAAGAGGATGAATTTGCTAATCTTAAAGCATCTGCTAGAGGGTCAGGGACCACTTATGACTTTCTTGGGGATGTGGGTGCTGGCGAGAGCCATTTCTGCACTTTCCCTTCACTTTGCTAGCACAGGTGAGCATGTGCCGACACAGCCTCACTAAAGCTGCTGCTGCATTCCACTCCCACTACTCTTCCTTGGCCTTGCTAAAGCCACAACTGTGTCCTACCTTCAGTGCCCTCCCCTGGCCTTGCTAAATAAAGATGGTGAAAAGCATAGTCCACACAGGAGATACCCCTTGACCACCTGGCTAAGGTAGCCACAAGGGATTGCATTTATGGGCCCCAAGGAATTGTTACAATCAGAAAGATAGTTCTGAGTAGGTTATCACACCACAGGCATTGCACAGACAACAGAATTAAACACAGCCTTAGGCTTTCTGTAAAATAGTTCATATACTTGTCCTGGAACGTCAGTGTGAACAACAGGATTCAGGTTTGCCACACATCTGCAGGCTATAAAGGTGCTCTCAGGGAAGGTAGACAGGGAGACAACATTTTTGAGTCCTCCTTTGGCCTCACCACAGCTTACTGATATCTCCCAGAAAGGAGCTTATACACTCATCTGAAGCCCTGATTTCTGCAACTCATACCAAGGGACACCCTCAAATCTCCTAGTTTGGAGCTCAGCAGGGTTTCTGATTGTGTTCCCACAGGACTGTATATATTTGCATACTTAAAAAGCTGCTGCCTGAGGATCTGGCTTCCAATCATCCTGAAATTAGGTGCTGACTAAGGTTAAAGAGAGAATCTTAAAAGCAGTACAAGAAATGATTAACTTACAACAAAGGAGACAATATACAAAGGAGAATGATAGTCTCTGCAATAAATGGCGTTGGGAAAACCGGACAGCCTATGCAAAACCACTACCTTGTACCTTAAACAAAATGGATTAAAGACTTGAATGTAAGACCTGAAACCATAAAAAGTCTTAAAAGAAAACATAGGTAATAGGTTCCTTGACACTGGTCTCAGTTTTAAATTTTTGGATCTGACTCCAAAATTCCACAAAATAAATTCCACAAAAATAAAAATAAACAAGCAGGACTAAATCAAATTAAAAAGCTCTGCAAAGCAAAGGGAACCATCAACAGAAGGAAAAAAATAACTTGAGTGGGAGAATATATTTGCAAATCATATATCCCACAAGGGGATAATATTCAAAGTATACAATGAACCTATACAACTCAACACACATGCACACAAAAAATCTGATTAAAAACTGGGCAGAAGACATGAATTCACAGGCATTTCTCCAAAGAAGACATCCACGGCCAACAGCACGTGAAACAATGCTCAACATTACTCATCACAGAGAAACACACGTCAAAACCACAATGAGACAACGCCTCACACCAGTCAGAATGGCTAAAATCAAAAACACAAGAAACAACAAGTGTTGGTAAGGATGTGGAAAAAAAGGAACCCTGAAGCAAAATGCAAACCGGGTGCAGCCACTCTAGAAAACAGTATGGAGCTTCCTCAAAAAGTCAAAAATAGAACTACTCTATGATCCAGTAATTGCACTGCTAAGTATTAACCCCCTCCCCCCAAAAAAATAAACTCAAAGGGATACATGCACCTTTATATTTATAGCAGCAATGTTCATAATAGTCAAATTATGGAAGCAGCCTAAGTATCCATCAATAGATGAATGGATAAAGATGTAACATATGTATACAACAGAATATTATTCAGCCATAAGAAGAATAAAATCTTGCCATTTGCAACAACATGGATGGAGATAGAGTATAATGCTAAGCGAAATAAGTTAGTCAGAGAAAGACAAATACCACATGATTTCACTCACATGTGGAATTTAAGAAACAAAACAAAGGAGCAAAGGAAAAAAATGAGAGAGAGACAAACAAGCCAAGAAACAGACTCTTAACTATAGAGAACACACTCATGGTTACCAGAAGGGAGGTGCAGGAGTAGTGAAATAGGTGATGGGGATGAAGAGTACACTGATCGTGATGAGTCCGAGTAATGCATAGAATTGTTGGATCACCTATATTGTACCTGAAACTAATATAAAACTGTATGGTAACTAAATTGGAATTAAAATTAAAAACAAACAAGCAAAAAGAACACTTGTAGTAAGTTGTTTCCAAGAATGCCGCATGCAAACTGTATTTGGATCAGTGATATTTCAGTGCGCAGAAGTGAGACATACTCTATAATGCGTGTGGTGAAGTCTTTAAGGCCACTTGTAATAAAGATGTTTCGAAGGAAGGAAGGGCGGGAGGGAGGGAGGGAGGAAGGAAGGAGGGAAAAACTTTATGGCCACAGACTTGTTTATATGTATTCACACCAATGCTTCCCAAGTCCATCACAGTACAAAACACACATTACTGTCTCATAGCATTAGTTCTGATTAATACATTTGGGAAATTCTAATTATGCACCTGTTGCTGCTTTCCTATGTCATCATTCAAATGTATTTGTATCTGTATTTTTATATGAATGTAATTATTTGTGTTTATTTCAAGTCACAACCAGAATGAGGGTATGGATTTTTTTAAAAAGATTTGATTCATTTATTTGAGAGAAAGAGCACATGAGCAGAGCAGAGGGAGGAGAAGCAGACTATCCCCCACCCTCCCACCCCCGCCACCTGCTAGCATGAGACCAAGGCAGATGCTTAACCAACTGAGCCATCCAGGTGCCCCAGCTTTGGGGTTTAATGAAACTTCTATTTATTCTTCTGTTGTCCCTCGCCTTCTATTTTGCTGACCTAAATGTAATGTCAAATGTTATTTAAAACTGTAAATTTAGGACTTGTGGTTTCATAGATGTCTGACTTAAAGGCTCCAAACAAAGCCTGTAACTGCACCCATAAAAATGCCCTTCAAGCAGAAAAGGCTGAAAAGAAAAAACCTCAAGGCATTACAAAAACTCAAGATGGATAAAAAAACAAAAACAAAAACCTATTGCCAAAATCCTAAGAGTCTCATGTCAACATAAAGGCAATGGAAATGAATTGGTGACCTATAACATGATTAACCTCAGCAAAAAGAGGAAACCCCTGCCTAAGGGCAAGTGTCTAGAAACTTCATCTTTCCTTCCTTTCTTCCCTACTGCTCACTGACTGACTTCTAGAAAAAGCAGATAAGTCTCTCTATAGTACAGGTGATACTTCTGAAACTGCTTTTAGGGCAGCATCACCCAGAGAACAGTGAGGAATAAGTATTCCCCTCCTTTCACATAGAAACTCCAGTATGTATTGAAATTTAAATACAATGGCAGGAGCTATATGTCCAAGGATTTTCAACACAGGTGCAAATACAATTAAAATGGAAGAAAGATAGCCTTTTTAACAAATGGTGCTTGGGCAATCAGGCATCCATAGGCAATAAATAGCAAATAATTCAATAAGAATGACCCTTGACCTAAATTTCACACATTTTACCAGATTAACTAAAAGTTAATTATAGATTTAAATGTAAAATGTAAAACTATAAGCCTTTTAGAAAAAAAAGAAAACCTTTGAGATCTAGGGCTAGTCAAAACGTTTTAGACTTGACACCAAAAATATAACCCATACAGGGAAAAATAATAAACTCGTCTTCATAAAATTAGAACCTTTTGCTCTGTGAAAGATGCATGGAAAGACAAAATACAGACTGAGAAATAATTGCAAACTTTATATTTGACAGAGGAATAGCTTCTGGAATAATAAAGAACTCAAAACTCCATGTTAAAAAAAAACCCAAACAGTTCAATTACAAGATGCACAGCTTGCAGATAGAGCCATTTTACCAAAAATATATATAGATGACAAATAAGGACATGAAAAGATGTTAAAAATCAATACCTATTACATGAATACAAATTAATACCACAATGAGATATTACTAAGTATCTATCACAATGGCTTAAAATAAAACATAGTGACAATGTAAAATTGTGGTGAGGATGTTGAGAAACTGGATCCCTCATAGATCTGTGGTAGAACATAAAGTAGTACTGCCACTCTAGAAAATAATTTGGCAGTAATTTAAAGACATTTTTCTTTAAAAACTAATTATATGAATAGCATACAATCCAGTAACTGTAATCCTGGGCATTTATTCTAGAGAAATGAAAAGTTATGTTCACTCAAAAGTCTGCATGCAAAATGTTTGTAGCAGCTTTATTTCTAATAGTCTTTCAGCAAAGAATGGCTAAACAAACTATGGTACATCCAGAGGCAACTGGGTGGCTCAGTGGGTTCAGCGTCTGCTTGGTCTTAGGTCATGATCTCAGAGTCCTGGGATGAAGCCCTCATGTCAAGCTCGCCACTCAGTGGGGAATCTTCTTCCCCCTTCCTTATGCTCTTTCTCACTCTCTCAAATAAATAAATAAAATCTTAAAAAAAAAAAAAAAAAAAAAACAAGCCCAAAACCATGGCACATCCATACCATAAAATACTAATTAGCAGTGAAAAGGAACATGCAAATTAATATTCAACAAACTAGAAAAATCACCAAGGAATCATGGTGAATGAAAAGAGTCAATCCCAAAAGATTGCATACTATATGATTGCATTTATGTAACATTCTTGAAATGGCAAACTTATAGAAATGGAGAACATTACTGGTTGCTAAAGGTAGAGGGAGCAATGCATGTGGGAGGAAAATATAGTGGCTATAAAAAAAGATCTTTGTGGTGAAGAGACTGTATCTTGACTCAGTCAATACAGTATCCTGATTGTGATATTGTACATTCATTTTATAAGATGTTATCTTTGTGGGAAACTGAGTATAGGGCAAATGGAATCTCTATGCATTACGTCCTACAACTGCATGTGAATCTACAATTATCCCAAAATAAAAAATTTAATGAAAAATATTAACTGAGTGGGATATTCAACAACCATTCTATTCTTTTCATTTGTGGCAAGTACTCCTCTTCTATATGCTAATATTGACATCTCTTAAACAATATTATTTTAAGAAAATGGGGATTATCCCTGAAGTCATTTGAACTGATTATTTTATAATCCTCATGAAAATAGGAACTCAATTCACAGAAGATTTTAAAAGGAAAATGACTAATATCAGAGGAAATGAAGTGCTAAAAGCCCAATTAAATTAAATATTAAACAATGTTCTAGAGAATTATATATTCCAAAGTAGGCAACTGTCTCAAACAGAAAAAGTTTAAACAGAAATTAAGAGATAACATGTACATACAGTGTGGTAATAGTATAAGAATACCGAGACTATTATTTTTAACCTACCTAAAAACAAAGAGTATATTCAATTTCCAAATGTTGGATGAACTTGAACAGCCTGGTTATCTAGGTCATTTTTCTGACATAAGTTTACCCTAAAGTATGTTAATATACCACAATTTCCACCTCCCACACTAATCATCTCTCTCATCATACAAATGTATGCATATATATATTAAATTTATTTATTTATTTTTAAATTTTTATTTAAACATTTATTTGACAGAAAGAGAGAGAGCATGAGCTCAAGCAGGAGGAGAGGGAGAAGCAGGCTCTCTGCTGAGCAGGGAACCTGATGTGGGGCTCCATCCCAGGGCCCTGGGATTATGACCTGACGTGAAGGCAGATGCTTAACTGGCAGATCCACCAGGTATATATATATATATATATATATATATATATATATATATATCCACTATTTCCATTTTCCCTTTTCTTGCTCATTCTTTTCAACCTATCTGAGTTCTAGATAGTTGGGTTCAGTGTTTAGTTAAGTAGCATGCATGGAGGGGACTAAAGACCGGCAAATTTAACAGCCAAACGTGCTGACACTCATTTCTTGATACTCTCTTTTCCTTTGTCCCCTGTGACAGTGTCCACTCTTGTCTTTCTTCTGCAGTTGCCACCTCTGTCTCACTGACTGGACCTTCTTCTTCCTTCTCTTTCTCTACAGCAACAATAATAAATATTTGTGAAGCACTTTACCAATTGTTTTCACATACATTATTTCATTTGCATTTGTGAGAAAAGTTTATACTCATTACATTTTTTACAGGCGTGGAAAAAAAGACACAATCTATCCAAGATTATACTCAGAGTCAAGTAAATGGCATTCTTCACTGCTTTTCTTGCTGTTTCTATCCTTCCATCAATCCTATCTACTTTTGTGGCTTTCGGTATCACCTATGGAGATATCTTTAAACTGTATCAATGATATACTCATTTCATTTCTAACACAGATGATACAGATATTTTCAAAGTCCCACATTTTTATTCTGTTAGAAACTTCACACCAGTATCTCCTGGCATGAAATTCATCAAGTTCCAAAAAACACTGTCTATAGGAATCAGTAATTTTTTTCTTAATTTACTTGTTTTTAGTGGCCTATTTCTCTGGTCATCTAGATATAAAGCTTGAGTGTTATGCTTTCCTCCTTCACATCCAGTCCATTACCAAGTCTTATGGATTCCGTGTCTCTCAGCTTTGATTCTTTCAAGCCTCCTTTCTGCACTATAAAACAGACTGTCACCCCTGCCTCAGTTAGACCACTGCAATGCCCTAATTATACTCTTCCTATACCACTGTCAGATTAATATTCCTCATTTGTAGCCTTCTGCTTAAAAGTAGTAACTCCAGCTGCCTGTTCTCCTGCTGCCAGCTTCTTCTGCCAACACATATGTGCTTGATGTCAAAGTCAAAGGAAAACTCAAAGTGTGTCAAAAGTATTCTTGAAGGTATTTTTACATGCAATTTGTTCAAGGGAGCCTGCACTCCAGAAGAACTAGGCTTCCTGTATAAGGGGCATAGAAGCGTTTAAAGAAAAGAAACAATAATAACATAAGATCACCAGGCTGGGTTTAGGCTGTTTTGAGATGGGAAAGCCCGTATGACTAGTCTGGCAAAGCTCATCACAAACCTGCAGACATCAGTATCACAAAACAAACCTGAAATGAAGGTTTGTGGGTTTGTTTGTTTTTTTTTGTTTTTGTTTTTTTAAGATTATTTGTTTATTTATTCGTGAGAAACACACACATACAGAGAGAGAGGCAGAGACAGAGGTAGGGGCTCCATGCTGGGAGCCCCAATGTGGGACTCAATCCCAGGACCCCAGGATCACACCCTGAGCCAAAGGCAGGCGCTCAACCACTGAGTCACCCAGGCGTCCCAGTTTGTTTTTTCTTAAAGATTTTATTTATTTATTTGAGAGAGCACATGAATGAGTTGGCGGAGGGGCAGAGGGAGAGGGACAGGCTGACTTCCTGCTAAGCAGAGAGCCCCAGGTGGGGCTTGAATTCAGGACCCTGTGATCATGACCTGAGTTGAAGTCAGACGCTTAACTGAAAGCTACATGGGTGCCCCTGAAATGAGGTTTTAAAGAAGTTACAACTTAAAATGAAAGGCCACAAGACTATGTTTATTTTAGGGGCTTTAAAGTACTTTGTTTTTTCTGAACGATATTCATGGTGTGCATAGGCATAAGGTAGCAAGACCAGATACTGGTGGTGCACTCACATCTATAATAAATATAATCTATAATATAATCTATATAGAATATATATAGAATATATATAGAATATATAATATTCTAATATTACATAATATAATATTCTAACTTTTCATTCTTATTTATAACTTTTTCCATTCACAGTCAAACTAGCAACTAGGTGGCTTAGTGTGGTCCAAAGAACTTCTTGCTTTCTTGTTTCTATGTTGTTTCTGCCTCAAGTACTTTAGCAGCCATCAAAACACTAGCAATCCTTAACCATCCATACAAATTTTATCTTAATTTTCCTGATACTCCTCTACCAAAATGAATATTATCATTCATCTTTAATAAAATCATGAAACTTTTTTTTTTTTTTACTTTTCTGGACATAGGTATTCTCTCTTGCACTGATAATACACACTATTATCATCTAGTCACTATATTTAAAGTATGTAAAATGCACTGTATTTGCCTTTAAGAAGCTTATAATAAAGAGGGGCTCAGTAAAGGTCTGTATTATGACTACCATCATCACTACTACAAATATATACTCATATTTACTAAGTGCCTACCTCATACCAGGTATTCATTAAGTAATGTAACCCTCAAAATCACCCTACAGTTTAGGAATGTAGACATAAAGTAGCAACTGGCCAAGGTTATATAAATATAACACATGTTGTATATAGAATTAGAAACTCTGGCCATCTGGTTCTAGAGCTTTAACTATTAAGTGATACTGCAAATTTGAACTGAATAAAATAGGCATACATTCTGAATTTAAAAGCATGTATTTATTCTCTTTCCACTTTCTTCCATGGTCCAGTGATCAAAGAAGTTCATAGATACCTCTCCTACCTTCAATAAAACCCAAAGCTGTGTTTGTATCAGCTTTTTCTGGCTTCGTATAATGCCAAGAGTATTTTGCTAAAGTTTGAACCATAACTGTAAAATATAGTTGAGATGACCATAAACTATTTTGGTTTTTTATTTTTTTTTATTTTTAAAGATTTATTTATTTATTTATTCATGAGATAAACTATTTTGTAATAAAAATTGGGGCTTTACTAGTGACTCATTTGGTTGACCATCCAACTCTTGGTTTCAGCTCAGGTCATGATCTCAGGGTTGTGAACATAGAGCCTGTGTCAGGCTCCACACTCAGCAAGGACTCTGCTTGGGACTCTCTCCCTCTCCCTCTGCCCCTCTTCCCCTCTCTGAAATAAATAAATCTTTAAAAGCAAGCTGAAGCTTTGCTTCATTGAGGTTTCACTGTTAAGTCAGTAACTGCAAGACCTTATGACAATTATGATGTTTATAGAATACTACTTGATAAACTGATGCAGTGGTTGCAGTTAATTGATTCAATAGAGGTTTACACTATTACCAACAGAATCAGGGAGTAACTTAAATACAGAAAGAAATACCCTCAATGTTCCCAAAAGTTATATAAATGTGAATGAACCATACACTTGACTTAAATCTTCCTAAGTATCATGGCTAATTTCCCTTTTAATGATTATTACACTACATAATTTATTTATCATAGCCAAGTTTATCATAGTAAAGTTAACAGCACACACAATATATTTCAACATTTTCCTGATACTTTCATGGAATTCACATGGCAGTAATTGTCAGGTGCTAGATAAAGTGAGCAGCATATTTCTGTGATTGTAGTTCATAGTCTTCAGTTCCTAACACATGAAGAACAAAATACGCAAAGGCTACCTCAAAGTACTACTTAATTACTGAGTCTACTAGTCCATTGTTCTTCATTCCAAACCATGGATACTGATGGTAAATGAGAAGCCACATTTACCCATTATATCTGTATGTACACATGCTGATACACATGTATACACAACACCAACCGGCCATTCTTTCTTTGTCTTTACCAGTAGTTACCAGCAACTAGTATATAGCACTGGCATTTGATTTAATTTTATATAATTTTTTTTTAAGTGGGCTCCATGCTAAGCAAGGGGCTTAGACTCACAACCCTGATATCAGGACCTAGGCTGAGATCTTAGCTGGACGCTTAACAGACTGAGCCATCCAGGCACCCCTTAATTTTACATCATCTTAATTTTCCCATTCCTTTTTGTCTTTGTATATACATAAATTTTGCAGAATTATTAACACATATAAATTATAGAATTGAATTTTTAAAGCAAACATTATAATTAAAACATTCCCATATGGTCAGTAGCCATAATTGCCAGAGATAATTTCAGCTGTAACTTTCAGATATAATTCTGAGATAATTTCTCAGCCATAACTTTCAGATATAATTCTGAGCTTTATCACTCATTTCTATTTTTGAATAATTTTTGGTATAAATATTGACAACAGGATGTTAACATTTTAAATTATCTTGAAACGATATAGGCACCATTTAATAAAAGTAAAATTTTATGTTGCATTGTTAGTGCCTGGATTTCTACATTTTTTTCAATGAAACAAAAACACTGAAACATGTTTGTAATTTCTTCTATCTTATTCATTCTAACAATTGTCAATAAATACCTAAGCAAAAAAAAAAGTGAATACATGGAGGTTCTAAGGAAGTGGAAGGTGTACTGAGTGAAGCTATGCTTAAAACTGAAAACATTCTTTTTAATTTAAAGCAATTTCCATGATTTCAAGAATATTACAACCTCCTAATGAAAAATATTAAGAGGAATATGATCTCCCATGATGCATTCATCCAAACTTTATTCTGTGAATATAATTTGATATTTAGATATGATCAAACTACATGTAAATTTTTCAGAGGCATAAAATTTCTTCATAAGCATGATTTTGATCACTGCACACTAATATATACTATTTCACCTAATCATTTCCCTTCTAGTATATAGTGTTGCAATGAAGGGGGGCAAATTTTTGTCCATGTTTCTGACTATAACTTCAAATTCCTAGAAGTGAAATTACTGATTATAGTTGTAAAGTCTTGATACATAAAATCAAATACTTTTCAAAAAGCTGTATTCAAACTTGAAGGAAAAAACAATTTTGAAATATGAAATGAAAGCACTACTTGGAATGTGTCAAAAATGGGTATTTGACATTATACATATATGGGACTATTCCTCGTTAACTGTGAATAAGAAAATTCAGAAATTGGAAAAAAAAGAAAATTCAGAAATTGGAAGGAAGTCAAAGGCAGCTTAGAGGGAAAGAAGGTAGGGGGGGCAGAGGGTAAAGAAACAGTATAAGCTCTATTAAAATATATCATGCTTTGCCTGGATGTACCTTGTACATTCATGATCTGGTTGGAGAAGGGAGCCAGAAGTGATCCCAACCTTTTAGTTCTTTTATAACTTTTATCTAAAGCCAGATGTGTTTGGAGTTTAAGGATTACTTGAAAGTTACGCTTTCAGCTTGTATGAAGAATAAAGGCTCTTGAAAACTAATGTAAAATCTGCTTCACAATTTTAATAGTCTTAGAATGATCATCTCCAAAATAATGAGAGAGAGAGAGAGAGAGAGAGAGAGAGAGAGAGAGAGAGAAGGAGAGGAACTCCATATGGTATTTTATCCAGTTTTAAATATCAAGAGAGTATATGGAAAGAATCATCCTTTACCTTACTAATTCATGTATTCATTCATTCATTTATTCCTTTGACCAGTATTTATTGAGCACCTATTAGAGGCCAAGCACTGCTTTAAATGCTGACAACATGATAACAAATCAAAGTGATAGGGTCCATATTCTCTTGGAGCTCACAGATTAGGCAGAAAGAGTGACAATTGACTAGGCAGTTATAGTAGAATATGATGGCTAGCCCAATGAGATAAAGTAAACATAACAGGGTCAACCAGCCTTATTAGGGTGATTTTGGAAAGCATCTGGGACTGGTTTTTGAATGAAAACTTAAAGCTCGTTGATAGAACAAAGTGGGCAGAAAAATCAAAATGGTAAAATGCCTTGCCTGGAGTCACCCACCTAACTGGGTCAAGGCTAGAAGTGAGATCATCAGATTCTTCACTGATGTTAGTGATATTCCACTATTTTAAGTTTCCTTAACACCTGTGGATTGTCATTCTTTATGAAATATGAATGATCAGAAAGATCCACTGTAGGTGCAAAAAACTCTTAAAGACCATGGAGACTATGCCCTAAACTACAACATATTTTAGGCACAGAGTTGGATCTTTAGAACAAGTTTGAAAAGAAAACAAAACTATGCTTTATCTGCTGTCTAATCTTTCAGTTAGGTTTGTCAAATAGCAATGCATCTGTGAATATTCCAATCCATCATTAAAAAGTTCAACAAATGCTTACTTAGACCATTGAGGTTCCAAATATGTATTCAACTATTTACAACAGTACAGAATGGATGAAGCAAAAGCCAAGCTCAAAGTGCTTTCTTTTTGAACTCTATGACACCAGAAATTTCTAATAAATTTTAATGTTGATGGCTTGATCCTGACTCTATTTAGAGGACATCACAAGGTAAAAACAAAAGATAGAGCATTTTTAGGGAAAGATTATCAAATCTTATTACCAATATCCCCTTCATGCATTTGATCAATTTGCTTTCTGTTATAATAATTTCCAAATTTTCAAAAAAAATAATTTCCAAATTTTATTATGTTGACCCTCAAATTTTTATCTCTTTACTACCTATGCTTTGCTTCTTTTACAGGCTTGTACCACAATATTTAATTACATCTCTTTTATTTGAAAATAGTTAATAGCTGGGCTTTTTAATTTCTCTCTCTATTCAAGGAGACACTCTGCCTCAGAACAAGAAGGAAGAAAAAATAAATGTATACTGAACAAAATAATTACAATCAAGTCTTAATTTTTTATAGTAGAAGAAGGCAGAGGTAGCACGTGTGACTGCAATCCATGGTCATGACCCATACTTCATTCAAAAAGCAATGTCAACTTCTCATTTAAAACACAGCTTTTGTTTGTAGCAGGACAGGTTGATTTGTGGGTTTCCACACCCCACCCCCCATAGCCAGGTAAAGGAAGGAGCACATGAAACAGAACTACCCTCAAGCTTGATAAATCAATCCCCAAGGAAATGAAACTTAACTGTAATCATTAGGCACTGCATAAAGAAGGAATTCTACAGAAAATGTAAATATAGCTGAAACCATCTGATGCTTATTGTTTCAGATTCTAAATGCCCTACTTAGAACAACATATATAAAGAGTTATCCGATTTTTTTTAACAAGTCTGTGATTATTTAAAACCAAATCTTGAAACAACACATTAAAAAGTACCTCTAGGAAATATAAAAATGAAGATATCATGTTTTACCTTCATATTTCCATGTGATGACATTAATTGGGAGTCTAAATTGAAGTTGTGCATAAAAAGCAGCTTCTCTACTTATGAATAGATTCCAAAAAGTGATTCATGATTCTAATTGTTTTTAAGTGCAAAGTGACTAACGAGGTAAGTTGAAGCTTGCAATTCCCAAATGCATTTTCACAACATAGAAATATCCAGTTTTTCTTTCAAACCTTTGAATGTTTGAAGGACCTTTAAACAATACAAGAGGAAAGAACGCATGGTCTTCCTTCTGTTGATACCCATTCAACCAAGGATCTTTTGCCAAGATAGTTTCATCTATCTGAATAAAATTTGTTAAAGTATCTGACAACCATGATCAATTATAAAGTTGTTTTAGGAAACATCTTAAATTGAACAGTGGTTCCAAAAGTATGGTTAGGATAGGTCAAGAGCATCAGCTTTATCTGAAAATATGTCAGACACGCACAATTGTTGGGCCCCATCCCAGGCCTACTGAATCAGAAACTCTGGTTTGGGGCCCAATAAATTGCATTTTAAAAAGCCACTCAGCTTTAGCACTTACTGATCACTATCAATTAAAAACAGTGTAAATTTCACCTGTGTGTTTCATTTTTTATTCTATATAGGAGCTATTAAATCTGTGAATCTGAGAATGACTAATCTCATTACTGATATTTTAAAATTTTAAACCACTTTTTGGTCATTATCTTAGGCAAGGTTGTCCAGGGAAACTGGATTATTTCCCTACTTGCTTATTTATTTATTTAAAGGAATTGGATCACACAGTTATGGAGGTTAAGTCCTAAAATCTGCAGGTGGCACGCTAGAGACCCAACAGAGACACATGTAGTTCCAGCACAAATCCAAAAGCCTGAGAACTAGGAGAGCCAACAGTTTAAATTCTCATCTGAAACCTTAGGCTTGAGACCTAAAAAGAGCTTAGCTCTCTCCTGGGGTGCAAAGGCTGAGAAAGGCTGATGTTCCAGCTCAAAGCAGTCAGACAGGATGAGTTCCCTTCTACTAGACAGAGTTAGCCTTTCTGGTTCTTTTCAGATCTTCCATTGACTGGATGAGGGCAACTCACATTAGCGAAGAATCTGCTTTACTCAATCTACCAATTCCAATGTTAATCTCATCCAAAAACACTCACACAGACATACCCAGAATAATGTCTGGCCAAATATCTGTGTGCTCCATGGCCCAGTCAAGTTGAGACCTAAAATTAACTATTACATTTATTTTAATTTTCTATTTTCATTTCCAGAATTATACAAACATTCTTACCAATATTTTCAAATACATGAGTATGCTTTTCTCTTATTGGACACGATGTGGTTAATACTGTTCTTAAAACAACTATAAATGCAGTACAAACACAGTACGTTGGAGACACTAAGAAATGGCCTGCTGGTTTAAATTAAAATAGCCCATCATCATCATTCAGAATATGGTCAATGTTGGGCAGTCAATGTTCTTTTGCTCTGTTGTACCTTTTATATACCGATAAAAATTTGTAAGTTAAAAGTTAATGAGTTAAAAGTTAAAAGAGTGGCTTTTTTTGCATAGTACCAATTCAACTGGAAATAAACGAAAAATCCATTCAAACAGTAAAGCATTTTTATTATACATGGTAGTGCAGCAGAGTGCTTAGTTAATAGACCATTTGGCATCAAGTAGACTGATCCTAAATCAAATGAGAACAGGATTTTCTTGAGGTGGAAAGAATTTCAAATAATCAATAGCGAAAGCAAGTATTTATGGTGTATCTATTATGTGTGAAGTGCCAGTTATGAGACCCTGGATTTTCTCAAGTTAATGCTACAAAACTAAACATTCCAAATTTGATAGCTTATAACATGGTAAATGTGTGTATCCTATACTTTAAAACTTTACCTACCGCATCATTTTTTAATCAATGTGAATTAAAAGTCCTCTTGTTTCACCTTTACAATTTACACTTCCGACATCATGAAGAGAGAAAGGTGAGAACAGGAATGAGCAAGCTGAAGCATGCTTGTCTGTTTTTATACAATGTAATAATTATAGTAATAGAAAACACTTACACAGTGTTTCTTATGTGCCAGGCATAAAGTACTCTGTACACGCTAACTCCTTTATCTTCACAAGCTTAAACAGAGACTTGGGTAAGTTGTCTGAAGTCACTCAGCTAAGAAGCAATAGAAGGGTAATTTGTGCCCTGCAGCCTGGCTCCAGGCTCACGCTGTTACCCATGCTGGCCCGGGGCACAGCAGCAGAGCCCAGTGACTCGGTGAGCTAGAAATGAGTTACTGCGAGGACCCAGACTTCACAGGAAAACAAGCACAGTTAATTTCTGTTAAATGGTGCAATTAAGTTTGAGCTAGTAAAAGGGACTCCTCCTTTCTATGATACCAAATCACAATTATTTCAATTTTGTTTAGCTTCACACAGAAAAACATGAGTCTTACTGCAGCAATTGCTTCCCTATGGGTGCCCCTTCAGAAAGAGTTTTTTTACCTACTAACAGATTCAGATCATTGCAACCACCCTGTGAAGCACTCCTCCCGTTTTAGAGATAGGAACACATGGTTACTGAAGTTTAGAAACTGATTAAGCCAGAAGTTATCTTTCTGTGCCTGAAAAAGCCCAAACTCCTCCTACCACACAGCCTGACACATGAGAATTTACCACTGGGTCACACTGTATGTAGAATTTTATCTTCAATATCCTGAAAACTAACAATTAACTAACTAAATTGTTGAATATAAAAATAAAAACTTTAAAAATAGAAACCAAGATCAGGAAATAAATATTTGTAACAAAACTCAGGAAAGAGAGGATATGCAACCACTTTAATGCTAAAGTCCAAGGGAGCAAATTTTAAAAATAATAAATAAATAAATAAGATCATAGACAATCAGTAGAGTTTATCCAATGTAGTTATTATAAGGTTAAGACTGAAGGAACTGAAATGGCATGCCTATCTAAAATTATATTTTGAATATGTACATGGAAAGACTTGGAGGAAAAAAAGGAAATGATCTGGCAAGTTCCTGAAATATGAATAGCTCCCAAGAGAATAAAGAAACCATGTTTAAAATCTGAATAAAGAAGGAAAAAAAAATAGGACAAAGTTTGTTCTCTGCTATTAAACTGAAATGACACACCATTATCTTTATCTCCTATAGTAATTTATTTTCAGCAGTATCCACGCCTGGGTCAAACAGTCCCCAAACTTTAGACGACTATCAGTAAGTACATATGAGCTAGCCGTTAAATTCAGTATTACTGGGGATTACCTTAAAGAAGCAAAGACACAACACCCATTATTTTTGTAACTTGTTCCCTCAAGCAAAATTTATCAGTCGAATTGATTCCCTTTCCAAACCAAGAAAAAGAGCCATTGATTAATCTTTTTATAGCCCTGCAGGAGTTAGAACTCTGAGAGGTTGTTTTGAGAATATATGATTCTACATTGTAGAAAAATAATTTTAAAAAGTAAGTGAATGGCTAAGAGACAGCACGTGCAAGCTAGTGCACGTGGGCAGAAGGGAAGAAGAGGAAGGAGGGAGAGGAGGAAGGCTAATTTAGATTGTTATAGATATTTGTTTCATCAAGATGCATAATTTAAGGGCATCAAAGAGAAGTCAGAGTAGGCTTTGCTCCAGTGTTGCATATATATGTATTTAAATCTCACCCAAGAATTCCTACATTGTGTTCCTACAGATGAAGTAATATATGTGAAGTCTATTTATAAATTGTAAGGCACTAGACATACAGGAAAAGCGATAAATTATGATCTCAATAGGTTGTTAATGGCCCTGGGTTTACAACCATCATCATTCTTGTTTTCCAACTGGAAATGAAGTTTAATTAGAGGTGCAGAACATGTCAATGGTGTACCTGAGGGCAGGATTATAGGATCCATCTGAAAGTCAACTGGTATTATATACAAATTGGCCTTGTTCTCTCTTCAAACTATAGATTATTTTACAGACCACATCTGTTCCTTACAATTTAAGACTACAGTGTATTTTAGAATACCAGCTGGAAGTTTTAAGGATATTGTTTTCACTAATTCTAAGTCACCAATGGCCTGGTAGCTATAGGCAAGAGCAATGTCAATATCAACGCCATATATTCAGTAATGAGAAATATATGCAACAGAATAAAAAATTAGAAAAGAAAAGTAATATTCTCACAAAATCCTATTATAAAGAATGAGGTAATTTCTCCTCCAAATGATTCGATGGTCCCAAAAGACATAGTGCCATTACAGAAACACATTTAAGCAAACATAAAGCTAAATGAACTCATAATACGTTGCTTCCACTAAGGCAGGATGGGATAAAAGGAGAATAAAGAAAACACACACATATACACAAACAACAATGCTCAAGACGTGAACAAATAAGAATGTTTAGATTTTCACACTACTCTCTTGGTGATTCAGGCCTTTTCTAATTTAAGAAGCCACCTCATATTTCTGAGTGCTTGTTATTCTGTATACTCCAGGAATTACTCTTTTCATTTTGAAGAACTAGTTTATTGGAAAAACCAGCTTGCAGAATTAATTTTTCTTTGATATTATCTTATTTTTTAAAGTATGTATCTGTGGGGCCATTGTTGCTAAATGCTAAAGAAGAGAGATTTAAAGGGAAGACAACAGATTATTTCATCCCAATCCAGTGTCAAAATTTCGTTTAACACATAGTATACATTTTTAAAAACCAGTGTTTTTGTTTTTCATAAGGCAAGGATATTACATTATCCCTAATCATGCTTAGTACCCCAGGAGAGATGTGATTCTGTGATGAACATGGATATTATATGAATGCTAGAGTCAATGCATTCTAATTTTATGTTAGATTTTTTAGGATAATAACCATCCTAATAATGAATATGTATTTAATAGTTGCTTTCTTGCCAAACATATTGAGGCATTGTCTTACTAAACAAAGGAAACATTTTCTTGCTTCAAAATTTTATGCTCTCAGTAGTAATCAAAGTATGGAACTAAAAGCAGTGATAGGTTTTTATTTTAGATGCTTTATTATAATTCCTCAAGGTCTTAGGCAGCAAAACTCATTTTAAAGGGTTTTTCTCAACTTTTTCTTTAGCTTCCCACTACTCCATCCCTTCTTCATTCATCTCTTTCATTTTCATCCTTTCTTTAAATGTAGTAGATTGACAGGAAGATATAGGGTGAGCTTTGGGGAGAAATACTCTCCTTTACTGTGCCTCCTCATTATTGGATCTTAGCTTGGATCATAGTTCTAAATATACCATATTTGCAGTGTAATAATAAATATCAAAGCCATGCCATTTTGTTACCTGTGTACCATTTTATTAATCTGGCTCTACTGTGTCTCTTCACATACGAATATATGTTAATTTTTATAGACAAGTTTATATATGTATAACCTATAAATATATGGATGGCTATCTATTTGTTACTATAAACAGGTAGAAGTTATATTTACAAATGAATTTTAAACAGCATATACTAAAGTGCTTTCTTATGCTCTCTTTTTAATTTAAAAATATTTTTAAAATGAAGGAATCATTTAATAAGCATAATAGTTAAGGAAATTAGTTCAAATGAGTTCAAATTAGTCATGTAGTTATGTGGAGCTTGCCCCTTGGTTTCACTGACAAAACAAGCATTTATCAACCAATTACTGTGTCTAAGACACAGTACCTGCAAGACTTTTGTTCAGTAGTTACCGCTTGCAACCTCACATGTTTTCACTGAGATATGAAATCTTTCCATAGGAGTTATTATGGATTTACTGGGAATTCTTCTACTAGAAAATGAGAACATCTGGCATGTATGACATCACTTATTTCAATCATGTGATTTTACAAACAAGAAATAGGGCATTCAGAGATGTGAAATGAGGCACTTAAAGTAAATACTATTTGATTATCTCACAGTCAAGCGGATGGCCTAGTTCCTCTGCCTCATGCAGGGTCTGAGGACCTAAGGGTGTTAGGAGGCAGGACTGGTCTATGACATGAGGACAGACATCACAAAGACAGAACCAAAGTCTTAGTCCTGGCCATTGGCAGGTCCGAGAAACGTAGGAAACTTTCAAGGAAGGGGCAAAAGGAAAAGTCATATTTAAGTTCAGGAATTAGAAAAACTGGAACTGGTATAATAGAGTCCAAGGAGGCAGTATTGACAATGTTGTTGCTCATGATACCACTCATGAGTGAAAAGGCTTTCTTGTCCTTCAGCCAACCAACATTTTGCCTAGTGTCCACCCAAAGTGAGCTTTCTGATTGTTCCAAGAGTTATTTATTATATGTGTTATTCTATTGTAGGGGGAAACTGTACTCTTTTGTAGGATGATGAGGTTTGCCCAATATAGCCTTTGGTTATTCCTGTTGTCCTTGAGTAATTATAAATATAACTCTTTCCTTCCCTAAATCCTGTGGTTTGGATAATAAGTTACGTGGTCAACTAATTCAATTTGTGTAACAGCAAATTCATTTTTGCCTTGCCCTTTTAATAATTTCTTCATGTGCCTATGCCCAATAATGACCACATAAATTATATACTCCATAAAGAAAGATATGGGTAACATGATCTGGTTAAATAGGTGTGTGCTCATTTAAGATTTTAACTATGCTTATACAGAGAACATTACATGTATAATGTAAGTTAACCTATTTCTCAGTATCTAGATCACAATTGCATGTAGAGGATGTTTGAATTTTTTTCCTACTGATTGAGTGATAAGATGCTAAAGTCCTCCTCAATATAAAGCCCTACCCAATCATGGGGCAGTTCCAATAATCATAGTGTTTAGATGGACTCACCACAAGAATTTTAACCATGTTGCCAGAATAACTATCAAAATGAGAAATAAATGGCCAGAGCATTTGAGTTATCCCATCATGTTTTTATAATCTATCATTCTAAAATACAGAGAATATTGCTAGAGATTCAAAGAGGGGGGAGTTTATGCCACTTTGAAAAAGACCCCTTTTCTCCCCATCAAAATAAATACTCCAAGTAGCTTCTCTGGTCTAATGATATATAACAGTTAAATTTTCAAGCTAAATAATTTATATTCAAAATAACATTCCTTCATATATTCTTGCCTAACTACTAAACAAAGATACGGTTAGACCAATGAAAAAGAGTTAAATGCATCTACATTGCCTTTTCCATATTGTCACCTATGATATTCCATGAATTATTCTACTCTTCACATTGCAGTTTGGATGTCGCATCCAATGTGCATCCTTCTCTCTATACTTCTTTTTCTCCTTTTCTTCAACCCCTCCTCCTTAGGACAGTCAGGTGCCCTACTTCTGTATTCTTACAGCACCTTTTACATATCAATATTATAACAGTCATCGTATTGTACTATAATTGTTTACATGCCTATCTGCCCCGTTAAGCCGATCTCTTAGAAGTCAGGAACCAAATCTTTTACATCTGTCAATTCCCAGCATCACATCATGCTTCTAGTAAATATTTGTTGAATAAGTGAAGTCAGTGATTCAGACATTTAAAAAGGTTATATCTGAATATTTTGTATATTTAAAAGAAGTTACAAGGCACCTGGGTGGCTCAGTGGTTGAGCATCTGCCTTTGGGTCAGGTCAGATTCTGGGGTTCTGGAATTGAGTCCCATGTCAGGCTCCCCATGGGGAGCCTATTTCTCCCTCTGCTCACGTCTCTGACTCTCTCTCTCTGTCTTTCATGAATAAATATATTAAATTTTAAAAAATAAATAAAAGAAGTTATAATCTTAAATGAGCACAGCACTAATCTAATCGTGACATACGTACTATTTACAAAGTTTGTATTAAAGGATAATTGTCAAATATACAAGACGTTCATAATCACAAAGTCATTATGATGAAGTGAAGGACAAATGAGTTCCAAAGAGAAAATCCTATTTTTCAATTTACAATTAGGAAAGATAGTTGGGAGGAAGCAGATGCAACAATCTGAAGCAATACATTAAAACCTAAGGAGTAATACTAACGAAGGAAAAATGTACTCAGCGATAAGGCACTTTCATTTTAATAAAACCATGAGGAAGTTGGGTCCTGGATCAGGGCCTATATGTGTCAGTTCTCTGTACATGTTACTGACTGCAGAAGCAATCAACCAAGCAAACAACTCAATGAAGTCATCATGGTCAGTTCAGTTAAGCAACCAGTGAAAAAAATCAGTCAAACTGGTGATTAGATATTTAAGAAAACCAGATCAAAAGCAAATAGTTGGATTGAGATTTTCCTTCACCTAACTTTGTATTTTACACAGAGACATAAAACAAAAACAACTGGAAATGTGTATTTGATTGCTTTTTCCAGCCATCCTCTCTGGATGACGGTGCCATACCACCTGAAAATAATGAAGTGCTTATAGTTCCCCAGGGTCTTTCAATTCACAGAAATAGCCTAGGAACCATTAGCACGGATTAATGTTTATGTACATAATCTTCTAGGTATACATTATCTATCGCAATATTATTTGGGTCTATACAACACGTACTGAAATGGAGTATAATGAGTTATCATTATATCCTTTTCCACTAACTGAATGCTAGGGTTCTTTAGGGGGAGCCCATAATACATGTGGTCACCCCCACGAGCAAAGTTTAGGCTCTCTTAGGTCCTAGGCTTGTAAAAGTGGAAGGGGGGAGTGATAAAAGGACAATAGCAAGACAGAAAGAATCTTTTTTTTCCGAAATGCTAGCTAGCCCCTTAGGGTTCATATATCAGTACCCTAAGGGGCCAAGTGAGACCACCTTCTTATCTACTTTCTACTTCTAGACAGGATTATATATACAATGTTTCCAATATGAGGGGTAATCCTGCTCTTAACATCTTCCAAAGGAGATTTAAATGCTTTCATTTGTAACCTACGCCTGAGTTTTGACAACATTCATAATCAAGTCATTCTTTGTAGAGCTGACCTAAATCCCTCTTAACCCAGCAGGAATTCATTCCCTCTGTGTGCTCCTTAGAAGAGCAAGCTTATCACCTTCTTCCATATAGTCTTTCAAACACTTGGCTAATAAGTCTCGGGTCTAAAGAAGGCCTGAGAGGGGTGGGATAAGCACTAAGCTCAGTGGATCTTGATGCAGGCCTGTGCTTAGAAGGTGGTCCTCAAAGGGACTTTTAATTCACAGGGCCCTCACACTGACAAGCCATGGCTGAGGGAGCAGAACTTGATGGGATTATCTCATTGGGGGTGCTACTAGCATCCTGACAGGAAAATTCTTTGTTGGTGGGATTTTCCTGCTCATTGCAGGACACTTAAAATACCTGCCCCAACTCCTAGTCAATCTCCATTAAAGGCCAGTAACACACATGCCCCAATCACTCCGGCAACCAGATTCTGCATCTCCACACCTCCAGGTGCCCCTTAGTGGACAGACACTGCTGGTCAATAACCCCTAGATCCACACTTACCAGTTAGGCCAGAACCAAACAGTTTGTAGATACACAAAAGAAAAGTCAATATTTTTCTATGCTACATTTCAAGTAGTCTTATACTTCTTTCCCTCTATATTCTAAATCTGTTACAAGTCATAAAGTTCATAATAACAGTCCCTGCCACTTACTAATTATTGTCCATCAGATTGTTTTCTATTTTGCATGTGTTACATTATTTAATATTTAACAAAACCATACTTATGTAAAAATCAGTATCATCATTTTAAATATGAAGAAAATAAGGATCAGAGATATCCATATACCTCTTCAAAATACCCAGATGAGAACTGATAAAGCCAAACCAGTATCTTGCTAACTCTAAAACCCTTGCTCTTTTTAGAACTTTCTGCCATATGGATTGCCATATATTTATATATCTGGGTCCAATGCACCGGAAGGAGATATGGGACAAAGACAATTGTACATGTGACAAGGGATCTCACAAACTTAAATAAGGTCACTCAGACTTGATAGAGTGAGGAGAGAAAATAGCCAGGGACAGCACCCTAGAAAAATAGCAGAGAGTAGACTCAGGGAAAGTAGGGGAGGAGGAATTATCATAAGCATATTTATTATAAAAACCCAAGGTATTGAGAAACTTCAGAATCACAACTTTCACAAGCTAGCCTATTTACACTAACATCTTTCTGTGGTGTTAAGGAAGTTTAAGGAGACAATTTATAGGGGAAAAACAAAAATGTAAGGAACAAGTAAATGTAAAAAAAAAATCATCCTTTAGGAGACTTTCCAAGAAGATGGAGAAGTAGGGAATCCTAGTTTCATCCGGTCCCCGGAAATCAGCTAGAGAGTCATCAAATCATCCTGAAAACCTACAAAATCAACGGGACATCTGAGAAAAGAAGTATTCTGAGAAAAAAGTATTCTGAGTATATCTGAGTATACCTGAGAAAAAAAGTATTCTACAAATAGAAAAGCGACCACCTTTTTCAAAGTAGGAGATGTGGAGTTGTGCATCTAAGGCGATGTATCCAAAGAAAAACCGAGGGGAGAGGGAGCCTCTGTAAGCCAGCTACTGGCAGGTGTTAGAAGCAGTGGAGCACAAAGTCTGAACTTTTAGAAGTTTGCCTGACAAGTGCTGAGGAAGTGAAGCAGGGCAAAATCCCAGGCGTGACGGCATGGACTCAGGATCCCTGGGGTCACAGAAAAGAATGGGGGTGCCCGAGTGTGCCAGAGTTCCCAGGCATTGGAGAGGGGACGTTGGGTGCAAGCAGTGAGACCAAGTGCAGCTTTCTGCTCCGTGTTCCCATAAAGCACGAACTACTGCAAACTCAAGCAACCAGTCTCCACTGTCTGAGCAGGGGCCCAGCAAGAGACCCCCACCCTCCCTGGGGGTAGCTGTGCAGGTGCACGAGGCAGGGGTCTATAAAGACTGGAAACTCAAAATGGGGTCCCATGCCTGAAATAAAGATGCTTGGTCACAGGCTGGGTGAACAGAGTTTGGACAGAAACCAGGGAGACAAGAGTGATTGACCACTTTTCTGTGAGGGCTCACAGAAGAGTGGAGGATGCGAACTTTCAGCTCTGGGGCTAGAGATCAGGGCACCCCATTTTCACCTCTCCCCCACCAGATCCAGAGCTGCTTATACCTGGTGCCCCCGCAAGGATGGTCCAGTTCCTCTCTAGCAAACACACCTGAGGATCAGCTCCCACAGAACACCAGCAGGAACTTCTGGCAAATACTGAGTTACTGATCATACAAAGCTATAAAACTCCAGATCTCAGGAAACAAATATATAGCATTTGTTGTTTTTTTCTTATTATTCGTTAGTCCTTCAGTTTTATGTTTTATTATCCTTTTCAACTATTATCAACTATTATTTTTAAGTCGTTTTTAATTTTCATTTCATACTTATGTTTTATATATATATTCATTTTGGCTTTCTTTTATTATATTCAAATACATTTTATATATATATAATATATATATTATATATTTTTTTATTTTATTATATATTAATATATTTATTTTATTTTATTTTGTATATATATATCAGGTTTTATTTCATGCTTATTTTGGGGATCTAGTTTCTTCCAACAAACAGACCAAAATACACTTAAGATCCAGTTTACTATTCTGTTCTACTTGTTTGATTTTATTCTTGTTTTTCCCTTTTCTTTTCATTTGGTTTCTCTTCTCATTTGTGTAATGTATATTTTTCTGGAGTTGCTGTTGTTATATATGTAATTTCCAACCTTCCATCTACTTTTTTCTGGATATAATGACAAGATAGAACTCACCCCAAAAAAGAGAACAAGAGGTAGAACTCACAGCCTGGGATCTAATAAATATGGATATAAGTAAAATATTGGAACTAGAATTCAAAACAATGATTATAAAGATACTTCCTGGGCTTGAAAAAAGAATAGAAAACTCTGATTATAAAGATACTTCCTGGGCTTGAAAAAAGAATAGAAAACTCTAGAGAATCCCTTCCTGGAGAAATAAAATAACTAAAAATATAATCAGATTGAAATAAAAAAGGCTATTTCTGAGATGCAATTAAAAAATGGAGGCTCAGGCAGCCCAGGTAGCTAAGCAGTTTAGTGCCGCCATCAGCCCAGGGTGTGATCCTGGAGACCTGGGATCAAGTCCCATGTTGGGCTCCTAGTGTGGAGCCTGCTTCTCCCTATGCCTGTGTCTCTGCCTCTCTCTCTCTCTCTGTGTCTCTCATGAATATATAAATAAAATCTTTTAAAAAAATGGAGGCTCTAACAGCTAAGATAAATGAGGCAGAAGAGAAAGTTATATAAAAGACAAAATGATGGAAAATAAGGAAGCTGAGGAAAAAGAGAGATAAACAACTACTGGATCACAAGGGGAGGACTTGGGAGATTAGAAATACCATAAATTGAAACAACATTAGAATAATTGGGGTCCCAGAGGAAAAGAGAGGGGTAGAAAGATTATTTGAACAAATTATAGCTGAGAACCTCCCTAATCTGGGGAAGGAAACAGGCATTCAAATCCAGGAGGCACAGAGAACCCCCCCCCTCAAAATCAATAAAAATAGGTCAACACCTAGACAAATAATAGTGAACCTTGCAAATTTCAGAAATAAACAGAAAATCCTGAAAACAGCTCAGGACAAGAGGTCCTTAACCTATAAGAATAGAAACATAAGGCTGCCAGCAGACCTCTCCACAGAGACCTGGCAGGCCAGAAACAGCTGTCATGATATATTCAAAGTGCTAAACAAGAAAAATATGCACCCAAGAATACTTTATCCAGCAAGGCTGTCGTTCAGAATAGGAGAGATAAAGAGTTTCCAGGACAAACAGAAACTAAAAGGATTTGTGATCACTAAACCAGCCCTGCAAGAAATATTAAAGGGGATCTGTTAAATGAAGAGAAAGCCCTAAAGTAACAAAGACCAGAAAGGAGTAGAGACATATACAGAAACAGTCACTTCACAGGTAATGCAATGGCACTAAATTAGAATCTTTCAATAAATACTCTAAATGTAAATGGGCTAAATGTTCCAATCAAAAGACACAGGATATCAGATTGTATTAAAAACAACAACCACCACAAGACCCATCAAAATGCTGTCTCCAAGAGACTTATTTTAGACCCAGACACCTCCAGATTGAAAGTGAGGGGATAGAAAACCATTTATCATGCTAATGCACATAAAAAGAAAACTGGGGTAGCAATTGTTGGATCAGACAAATTAGATTTTATTTTTTTTAATTTTTATTTTTTTTTAAGATTTTATTCATTTATTCATGAGAGACACAGAGAGAGAAAGAGGCTGAGACACAGGCGGAGGGAGAAGCAGACTCCATGCAAGGAGCCCGATGTGGGACTTGATCCAGGGTCCCCAGGATCTCGCCCTGGGCCAAAGGCAGGTGCCAAACCGCTGAGCCCCCCAGGGATCCCCCACAAATTAGATTTTAAACCAAACATTGTAATAAGAGATGAAGAAGGACACTATATCCTAATAAAAATGTCTGTCCAACAAGAAGATCTAAAAATTGCAAATACTTTTGCCCCTAACTTGGGAGCAGTCAATTACATAAACTGGTTAATAACAAAATTAAAGAAACACTGATAATAAAACAATAATAGTAGGGGACTTTAATACCCTCCTCACAGCAATGGACAGATTATCTAAGCAGAAGATTAATGAGGAAATAAAGGCTTTGAATGACACACTGGACCAAATGGATTTCATAGGCATAGAATATTTCATCCTAAAGCAACAGAATACCCATTTTTCTCAAGTGCACATGGAACATTCTCCAGAATAGATCGCATACTGGGTCACAAATCAGGCCCCAACCAGTACCAAAGATGGAGGTTATTCCCTGGATATTCTCAGACTGTAATACTTTAAAACCTGAAGTCAATCACAAGAGAAAATTTGGAAGGAACACAAATACATGGAGGTAAAAGAGCATCCTACTAAAGAATGAATGGGCCAGACAGGAAATTAAAGAAGAATTTGAAAAATTCATGATAACAAATGAAAATGAAAATGAAAATGAAAATACAGCTGTTCAAAACCATTGGGATGCAGCAAAGGCAGTCCTGGGAGGGAAGTATATAGCAATACAAACCTTTCTCAAGAAACAATAAAAGTCTCAAATACACAACCTAACCTTGCGCCTAATGGAGCTGGAGAATGAACAGCAAATAAAGCCTAATTGCAGCAGGAGAAGAGAAATAATAAAGATTAGAGCAGAAGTCAATGAAAAAGAAACCAAAGAACAGTAGAACAGATCAACAAAACTAGGAGCTGGTTCTCTGAAAGACTTTAATAAGATTGATAAACCCCTAGCCAGACTTACCAAAAAGAAAAGAGAAAGATTCTAAGTAAATAAAATAATAAATGAAAGAGGAGAGATCAAAACCAACACCAAAGACATGCAAAGAATTATAAGAGCATATTATGAACAACTATATATGCCAACAAATTAGGCAATCTGGAAGAAACATAAACTACCAAAACGGAAACAGGAAATAATAGAAAACCTCAACAGACCCATAACCAACAAAAAAAATTGAATCAGTAAAATCTCCCAACAAACAAAAGCCCAGGACCAGATGGCTTCCCAGAAGAATTCTACCAAACATCTACCTTAAAGAAAAATTAATACCTATTCTTCTGAAGCTGTTTCAAAAAAATAGAAACAGGAAGGAAAACGTCCAAACTCATTCTATAAGGCCACCATTACCTTGATCCCAATACCAGACAAAGACGCCACCAAAAAAGAGAATTACAGACCAATCCCCCTGAAAAACACGGATGCCAAAATTCTCATCAAGATACCTGCCAATAGGGGCATATAGGTAGCTCAGCTGGTTTAGCATCTGCCTTCAGATCAGGTCATGATCCCAAAGATTCTGGGATTGAGCCTTCCATCAGGCTCCATGCTCAATGGGGGGCCTGCTCTCCCTTTCTCTCTGCCTGCTGCTCCACTTGCTTGTGCTCTTTCTCTCCCTCTGTGTCAAATAAATAAATAAAATCTTAAAAAAAAAAAAGATACTAGCCAATAGTATCAAACAGTACATTAAAAGCATTATTCAGCACGACCAAGTGGGATTTATTCCTGGACTGCAAGGGTGGTTCAACATCCACAAATCAATCAATGTGATACATCACATTAATAAAAGAGAGGACAAGAACCATATGATCTTCTCAATTCATGTAGAAAAAGCACGTGACAAAATACACATCCTTTCTTAACTAAAATTCTCCACAGTTTAGGGATAGAAGAAATGTACCTCAATATCATAAAAGCCATATTAAAAAGCCCACAGTTGGGGATCCCTGGGTGGCTCAGTGGTTTGGTGCCTGCCTTTGGCCCAGGGCACGATCCTGGAGTCCCGGGATTGAGTCCCGCATCGGGCTCCCTGCATGGAGCCTGCTTCTCCCTCCTCCTGTGTCTCTGCCTCTCTCTCTCTTTCTATGTCTATCATAAATAAATCAATAAATCAATAAATCAATCTTAAAAAAAAAGCCCACAGTGAATATCATTCTCAGTGGGGAAAAACTGAGAGCTTTTCCCCTAAGGTCAGGAACACGGCAGGGATGTCCACCTGCACTACTTGTGTTCAATATAGTACTAGAAGTCCTTGCCTCAGCAGTCATGCAACAAAAAGAAATTAAAGGAATCCAAATTGGCAAAGATGTCAAACTCTCACTCTTTGCAGATGACATAATACTCTTATGTGAAAAACCGAAAAAACTCCATCCCAAAATTGTTAGATCTCATACACGAATTCAGCAAAATAGCAGGATATAAAATCAATACACAGAAATCAGTGGCATTTCTATACACTAACAATGAGACAGAATAAAGAGAAATTAAGGAATCAGTCCCATTTACAATTGCACTAAAAACCTAGGTATAAGATATCTAGGAATAACCCTAATCAAAGAGGTCTGTCCTCTGAAACCTGCAGAACACTTATGAAAGACATTGAGGAGGACACAAAGAAATAGAAAACGTTCCATGCTCATGGATTGGAAGAACAAATATTGTCAAAATGTCAATGCTACACAGAGCAATCTACACATTCAATGTGATCCCTATCAAAATATCATCAACATTTTTCACAGATCTGGGACAAATAATCCTAAAAATTGTATGGGAACAGAAAGGATCCCAAGTAGCCAGAGGAAAGTTGAAAAAGAAAACCAAAGCTGATGGCATAACAATTTCAGACTTCCGGCTATATTACAAAGCTGTGGTCATCCAAACAGTATGGTACTGGCACAAAAAAACAGACATACAGATCAGTGGAACAGAACAGGGAACCCAGAAATGGACCCTCAACTCTTTGATCAGTTAATCTTTGAAAAGCAGGAAAGAATATCCAATAGAAAAAAGACAGTCTCGGGATGTCTGGGTGGCTCAGCGGTTGAGTACCACCCTTCAGCTCAGGGCATGGTCCCAGAGTCCCAGGATGGAGTCCTGCATCAGGCTTCCTGCATGGAGACTGCTTCTCTCTCTGCCTATGTCTCTGCCTCTCTCTCTCTGTCTGTCTCTCATGAATAAATAAATAAAATTGGACAGCTACATGCAGAAGAATGAAACTGGACCATTTTCCTACAGCATACACAAAAATAAACTCAAAAACAGATGAAACACTTAAATGTGAGACAGGAATCCATCAAAATCCTAGAGGAGAACAGAGGCAGCAACTTGTTGTTAGATATGCCTCCAAAGGCAAGGGAAACAAAAGCAAAAATAAACTATTGGGATTTTAAGATAAAAAGGTTTTGCACAGCAAAGGAAACAGTTGATGAAACCAAAAGACCACTTACAATGGGAGAAGATATTTGCAAATGTCTTAGCAGATAAAGAGTTAGTATCCAAGATCTATAAAGAACTTATTAAACTCAATACCCCAAAAGCAAATAATCCAAGTTGAATGGGCAGAAAAACAGACATTTTTCCAAAGAAGATGTAGAAATGACCAACAGACACATGAAAAATGCTCAATATCACTGAGCTTCAGGGAAATACAGATCAAAACCACAATGAGATATCATCTCTCACCACTCATAATGGCTAAACTTAACAAATCAGTAAACAACAAATGTTGGCAAGAATGTGGAGAAAGGAGAATCCTTTCACGCTGTTGGTGGGAATGCAAGCTGGTGCAGCCACTCTGGAAAACAATGTGGAAGTTCCTTAAAAAATTAAAAATAGAGCTACCCTATAACCCAGCAATTGCACTGCTACGTGTTTATTCAAAGGATACAAATGTAGTGATCCAAAGCAGGCACCCAGGCACCTGCACCCCAATGTTTATAGCAGCAAGTACACAATACCCAAACTATGGAAAGCCCCGATGTCCATCGACAGATGAATGGATAAAGAAGATGTGATGTGTATTGTGTGTGTGTGTGTGTGTGTGTGTATACATATATACACAAGCCCTGAGCCAAAGGCAGGTGTTCAACTACTGAGCCACTCAGGTGTCCCAATATAATTAAATATTTAAAAATCCCTGTAATTGTAATGATTTCTTCTACTTTGACTCATGATACAGCATTTGATTAACTAAAATGTAGGTAATACTTGTATACATCATAAATGCTTAGAGTCTTTACTTCTATTTCCCAAAAAATAAATATTTTGTTCTAGAAAATCAGATTTTGTAGTCAAGAAATGTTTTAGAGGGCAGCCTGGGTGGCTCAGCGGTTTAGCACCACCTTCAGCCCAGGGTGTGATCCTGGAGACCCGGGATCAAGTCCCAAGTCGGGCTCCCTGCTTGGAGCCTGCTTCTCCCTCTGCCTGTGTCTCTGCCTCTCTCTCTCTGTGTGTGTCTGAATAAATAGATAAATAAAATCTTAAAAAAAAAAAGAAAGAAAGAAATGTTTTAGGTAGGTAAACGACATGTTTAACCTTTCTGCTTTGGAAAAACAGGTTTTTGAATTTACTTCATTGATGAAGTCTTTTTTAAAAAATTTACTTATTTATTCATGAGAAACAGAGGCAGAGACACAGGCAGAGGGAGAAGCAAGCACCTCTCAGGGAACCCTACGTGAGACTTGATCCCAGATCCCGGGATCAGGGACTGAGCCGAAATCAGATGCTCAACTACTGAGCCACCCAACCGTCCCTCATTGATGACTCTTAAAAGAGGTTTCTACTTTTCCATGTAAAATTAAAACAAAAGGAGGAAGGTAAAAATTAACCCAGATTTTTGAATTTTAAAACTCTTTTGCTTTATTGTTTGGTTACTACTCTTTTCTACCGCCTTAAGTCCTTGCTGGCTGAAAATTGTAAAAAAAAAAATATATATATATATATAAATATGAAATATTAAGAAAGTAATAGAAAAATTAAGGAAGAAAACTAATAAATTATGAGGATATTGGTAATACTTTAGAGACTTAACTTGAGATAAATTTAGGAGTGACTATGCGGAAGAATATACGGACAAGAAGGACTGATCATTTTAGCTAGACAGGGATTCATGAAAAAAGCCACAGCGATAAAGTTGGTTGTGGAGGATTGAAAATCTGAGTCTTCAACCTGCGAAGACAGGCTATGGAAGCTGTGTGAGCACAGCAATGACCCTCCACAGTCTGGTCCATAGTAAAGGCTACACCAGTCAGGAGGACCTATTCATTAGAGGTGACTCTAACAGTGCTACATGCTGCAAGAGGACCCTGGGTGGGGATGAGCTAATAGTACAAAGGAGGAGTGCAGGATTGGCATTAGAATCAGGACAGCCAGTGGCAGGGAGAGCAAAGAGGGACTCTGGTGAAAAGTCCCAAGGGTAGAGTATGAACAAATAAGAATTGGCAGAAGAAAAGTCACTGGATTATTGATCAAAGGGGCCAGTGGCAAGGTTGAAAAATGTTGTAGACTTTTGGGAAATGGAGTTAGAAAAGAGATACAACTTAGATCATTGTCCAGGCATGCTGGTTCCCTAATGCTATTTTAATGAACCTAGCATTGATTCTATGTGCTCAAATCTGCAAGCATGGACTATTTACAAATAATAAAGTGATTCTTTATGTCCTCATCTTTTCTTTGTCCTACATTCCAAGTACTACAGTTATTCTCAACTCTTTGGCTATTGGAAATCCATACCTCATCCCTAATCACGAGACCACTCATTTTTAAACGTACGCCTATTGCTCTGCACACAGTGTCCTTGCTGGGCTGTTACTGATTACTAATATTTTATTCTCTTTGAAGGAAAATAGTACACTGTAGCCCTACAGCTAATACAACAGCCAATAAAATACTATTTAAAATACTGGTGTTTTGCTTGGCTCTTGTTTTGAGAAAAAAAATATTTAAGATCTTTAAGAGTTAAACTTAATAATAACTTCAAATGCTTACAAAGAGTGACAGGGCTTTTCCTAAGGGTATAATAGGAGGGGTAAAGTTCAGAGTTCTGGATCCCCTAATCATGTACGAGTTTGTTTTTCACAGCCTTCATGCCAGATGCTCTTTCTGGACTGGCTAAAACCAGTACAGTGCTCGTATAATAAGAATCCATTATGTCATCCTCGAAATACTAAACACTGGCCAAAAAAACAAAAAATGAAAAACAAAAACAAAAAAATAAGCCTAAAGATAAACATCAACTCGTATTTCACTTATTATCAACAAATATTCTCCAAATACATTTCATCCCATGAACTGTACCTTATATATATATATATATATATATATATATATATATATATTTTTTTTTTTAAACACATTAATTATCATAACCCATCTAGGAAAGAATCAAATAAGGGAATAATTACTTTCAGGCTTGCTGTGTGAAGTTAGGGATCATAGTCCATGAACCCTTCAATTAACATTCATTTGCAACGGATAAACTCCAAATATAAAACAGCAACTATTTCGGGTCCTACAAAATATTTCCTTTGTAGGATTCGATGAGAAGCAGGTGTTTTGATTTGATCTCTACAGAGAGCCAATTACATATCCTAAGTAAGGCCTCTTTTAGAGTTACTGGTTTTCAGTTCCACTTAAATGGTCTAGATGTATAAAAGAAACACTTATGAACAGAATGTGTTCATTGGTGACAAGGTAAAATTCAAATTACTCCAGAAAAGGTAGATTCAAGTTACCCTGAAGTTGCTGGTTCATACTTACTTCTATATTTTGAAAAAGAGGTGAATGGATAGCCAAGACATGGAATGAAAATAAAATGGAGATGTATGAACAAGAACCAGCTTTTCAGGTGTTTTTAGGACAAGAAAAAAAAAAAGCTTTTGTTTCATTTTGTTTTTTGCTGAAACTTTGAAGATGTAACTCTGACATGCTCTGCATAACTAATATGCTTCTAATCCATTTCTTCCAAGCTCAAACCTTTCATTGGATATTTTAAGGGGTAATGATGAGACTATTGGATTTGAAGATATTCTTAATGACCCGTCACAAAGTGAACTATGCCCATCTATGTTCCACACATATGCAGGATTATGGAAAGATTCTATCTTGGCTGGACAAAAGAATTTCAGAATGATGGTGAATTATACATGCAAATGCAAGCAGATAATTAGTGCAAAAAAAGCCATCACTACAACATCATACTTTCAATGTGGAGAAGACCCTGTGGCACTGATATAGCCATAATTTATATTCACCTGCTTTCTCATACTACATTTATGAGACTGCATATAGCAGGATTGATTTCATATTTAAAGCATTATATCTGCTGGATGGTATCCCATCCCTTAAATGTTTCTGCCAAAGAAGTTTTCACAGGGGTGTCCCTTGACACCAGTCCTTAATACCTCCTCCTCCCTTTTCTCATACAGCAGTTTTTTTTTAAACTTAACCTTTTTTCTAGTGTTGAACCTCACATTATTTATTCCTTGCAGGGTATAAGGCTGTCACCCCAAGACCTGTCCTTTTTGTTAATGAGAATAATTGATTTCTGTCTGAGTGTATATCTCATTGTGTATTTTAGATTATTCTCAGCTGTCCCTTAGGTTTTCTTCCTTTCCTTCAGACTGAACATATCTAGTTAGGTTCACCTTTTCTGACAAACCTTGTTTTCTAAACATTTTATCACTTTGTTTCTCTGCACTCCCTTCAATTTGTCATTGTCATTTTTTTTAACGGCCCCACATGAGTGAAATCCTCTAGAGAGCATTTTAGCAATAGCCAGAGAAGTACAAGAGCACCATTTTTTGCTCATTTCCAGTTGTTCTGTTTAAACAACCAAACGGAAGTGCATGTTTCCTTCTGAAATGAAAGCCATTAGACACAGGGCTTAACGGGGGGTTAACAAAGGTTTATTTTTTTAAATTATTTTTCTTTTTTAAAGATTTACTTATTTATTTTTAGAGAGAGAGCTCATGAGCAGGAGGGGCAGAAGGAGAGGGAGAGGAAATCTCAAGCAGACTCTGTGCTGGTGCAAAGCCTGACTCAGGGTTCAATCTCACGACACCGAGATCACAATCTGAGCTAAAACCAAGAGCCAATATGCAACCGACCGCACCACCCCAGTGCCCTGAAAGGTTTATTTCTTAATGATAGTATTTCATCTGCTGGTTGAACAGAAGACAGAGAAAGAGACATAGAGGGGACAGGAAAAGAGAAAAGCTGGGCAGAAAGGTTCTGCAAGCGTGTCATGTTTATTACCCCTCTTCCGCCGCCCCTGGCTACTATGAGCGCAGATGACACTGCTACCAAAGGACTAGTATGTACATTCAAAATTCCTCAAGGAAAAGGGAGTTGATGCATCTCTGCTTTTTTGGGGTCAACAACATACTTTTGCTCAGTATACCATTCTGTGATTCTTTTCCCTATCCACACTGGAAGGTGTACTTTTGCTTATTTTCTCTAGAATTCATTCTAAGTGTGTCATGATACAATGAAGATGAAATGTGATTTTCAAATGAACGTGAACCCATGAAAAAAGCAATCAGGATGAAGTCAGATTCTCCTCCCGTTGCTCCCCCTCCCTTCATTCTATCTCTTTTTTGAGATTTAACTAGACACCTTTGCAAATTGGTCTTCTTGCTTTGGTTGCGGGCTGACTGAAACGTATCTACTCTAAACACCTATCTAAGATCTCCAAATGGCATCTGATGCTTTCTCATCCACATAAGTGTGAAGTTCTCCCTTTCTTACTCACTTATCACCATGCTACCTTCCACTCAGTCCTTTTTCATTAATATTGGCAGAGGAAGCCACCTGTATAATATGTGTCTCCATATCAGTGAGATAGAGACAAATTATATATTTACATGTCTCTTCATTACAGGCTTCTCCCCATCCCAAGTTCTAGCTGTCAGATTCCCAAGAGAGGAGAGGAAAGAAAAAAGAGGAATAAATGAAAAGTCTTACAAATGGAATTATGGCTGAAGGCCAGCTGTATTTATGTCTCTTTATGCATCATGAAGTGACCTAAGGCTACTGAAATTTCAAAATATTGTTGAACTGAGGGTATATTTCTGAGGAAGAGAAGATTTAACTATCTACAAATTACAGCTTATGGAGAGCTATAATAAAAAAGATAAATTAGTTTTATTCTGTGTAACTCCAGAAGGCAGAAGACACAAGGCAGAAAACATGTTTTAGCTCAGTAAAAGGAAGCCTGTTTTAATCATTTAGAGGTAGTTAAAAGTGAAATGTTCTCCCTTTCAGAGGTATTAAGTTCTCCATCAGGACTGGATGAGGTTTGTTATTGAGAAGGGCAGATGGAATTTATATTATTTTATTGGAAAATGGGCTGACTCTATGGTTTCCAAATGTTGGTACTGAGTCCAGTTGTATCACCCAGGTGCTTAGTTAACGAATAAATACTAGGGGTGCCTGGGTGGCTTAGTCAGTTAAGTGGCTGCCTTGTGCTCAGGTCATAATCTCAGGGTCCTGGGATGGAGCACTGCATCAGGCTCCCTGCTCAGTGGGGAGTCTGCTTCTTCCTCTACCCCTCCCCCTCCCCCTCTGTCACTCATGTTCTCTCTCTCTCTCTCATAAATAAAATATTAAAAAAAATAAATACTGAATCCTCACCCCCAGCTACTGTCTCAGAACCCCAGTGAGTAAAACTGGGGAAATTAGTATTTAACACATGCCCCTGGTAAATCCCTGAGCCAGCCAGGTTTGCACCTCACTCCTAAACAGAGGTGACTGCTGAGGCCCTATCTAAGCCAGAGTTTCTACTGTTACCCTGATTATACTCTTAGGAGCTGAATGCATCATATGACTCATCCTCCTTTGATTCTTCTTTTTTAAGGATTTTATTTATTTATTCATGAGAAACACAGAAAGAGGGACTTAGAGGCAGGAAGAAGCAAGCTCCCTGTGGGGATCCCGATGTGGGACTCGATCCCAAGTCCCCGGGTTCACGACCTGAGCCAAAGGCAGACGCTAAACCACTGAGCCACCTAGGCGTCCCTCCTCCTTTTGTTATGCCAACTATTTGGATCCCAAAGCCCTGTTATGAAGGAGCTAAATATAGTCACATAGAGATAAATTATGGCTTAAAATACATGTGTGAAATAGGGTTAGAAGATTTGTAACTTCCTAATGACGATGTTAGTTCCTGAAAATTAGAAATGCTAAGCATAGTTTTTAAACACAAAGAAAATGGAACCCACAGGAGAAACAGACTCTCAGCTTGGCAGGAACTGGGCCACACCATAGCATTTGCCAGCACCTTATCCAATGTGTAGCATAGAAATGCCCAATAAATACATGTTGGGCACACTATTAAGATATTTAGTGTAAAAGATTACTATTATATCCAGGAGCTCTAAATGACAGCTGAAGGGAAAACTGTCAATACCTGAAGTGCAAAATGGACTTACATTTATGTACTAAAAAACTGTGTGACTTACACATAAAAACAATGTTTTTTACCACATTTAGCACAGCTAAAAGCATGTAGCTTTGAAAAACCTCATATTTTTTCAGCCTCTTGAGGATTGATTTATATCCAGCCTCATTTTACAAAGTCTTTGAGGCAGCTATAAAAATCACCCAATGGAATGATATAATGAGATATCACCTACCGTTTAGCTTTTGGTGTCATTTAAAAGTACATTACCATTCTCACTTAGCCTTTGTCTGAAGGTGTCTATCTGGTTTCATCATGAAAAATACTAACAAATACTTTTCTTTCTACAAAAAATAGACTCAGTTTCTTATTAAATATTATATTTCAATTTGTTTAGCCATGGCCGATTTAACAATTTGTCTCCTTTTTATGGAAGCAAAAGCAAAAGGTCCAAGATAGTATTTCTGAAATATACTGCAAGGCTTTTAAAATAAAAAAAAAAAAAAAAGAAAAGAAGTATGTGTTAGAAGAAAGGCCCATAAATTCTTGACCTTTTATCTCTACTGAAAAGATCATTTAAATTCACTTAATCCTTGAGGTTCACAGATGTGTAAGAATGTATAATGAAAAGTGTGAATACTTTTATCAGTGAGAAGCGAGAAAGAACATGAAGAATAAGCACAGGCTCCTTTGAAGTGAGAGGTGAAGCAACATTTCGCATCCTCAACACATCTATTTCTAAGAAAAATGGTGAATAGATATAAATGCTAGTACAAGATTTACAAGATCTTCTGCTTCACAATTTTTAGAACTGTAAAGTACAACTGACAAATATGTCTCAACGACAGATAAAATATAAAGGAAGAAATAATGATGTCAATAGTCCATTTTGATGCTTAGGGTTTACCAACAGAAGCTTATGAAAACAGTGTAGGAAAGAACTGTTTTTCAGAATTCTCTTCTAAAAGAAGTGAAGAGAGGTGCCTGAGTGGCATAGCTGGTTAAGCAGCCAACTCTTGGTTTCAGCTCAGGTCATGATCTCAGGGTCCTGAGATCAAGCCTCACATCAGGCTCCAGGCTCAGCTTGGAGTTTGCTTGTCCCTCTCCCTTTGCTTCTCCCTCCCCGGTCACTCATACTCTCTTTCTAAAATAAATAAATCTTTTAAAAATATATAAAAAGAAGTGAAGAGATCAAAATTGCTTTAACACTATCAGTCAGAGTTTTCTATCTAGAAATGTCTTTGAAATCAAGTCAGTATTCTTTGACTTTTTTTTTTTCAAGTCTAGAACAATGACAACCATTCTTCATGAAATTAGGGATTAAAGTTAAAATACATTATTAACTTGTGAGAAATTTTAAAGCTTACATATTAAATTTTAGTAAATGTTTTAAATTCTCTATCTTACAGCAGTTGCTGACCACTCTAGTTAGCACATTATAGCCAGAGTATAATCTAACAATTGCAGAATCTTGCAATATTATCGAAATTGAATGTAACTTCTAGAAAAAAATGGTTTTTTAAAAAAGCTATATAACATAGTAATTATTCCCAATACTGTAAGCTGATGTTATCAGACAAAAACACTAAAAATATTTTTAAAATTTAAAAATGAAGGTGCAATTTTAAATATAATAAAATGTTCCAAGTTTGATGGGGTTTTTCACGTATGTACCTCTATATAACTACCATTCTAATAAAAATTTAGAACATTTACATCAACCCAAACATCCCATGCTCCTTTACTCACAAATCTCCCCATCTCCTATATACAATCTTCAAGCAACTATTGCTCTTCATACTGTTACTGTAGGTTAGTTTGGTCTATTCTCTAAGATCTCATATACATGGAGTTATACAATGTGTATCCTTTTGAATCTGGTTTTGCATGGTATAATATTTTAAAAATTTATTTGTCCTGTTAACATGCCTCAGTAATCCTTTCCTTTTTATTGCTAAATAGCAGTCCATTATAATAAGACACCTCAATTTATGTGTTAATTTACCTGTTGAGTTTGGTTTACTTCAGTGTTTTGCTCTTTGATTATGGCTGTTATGAACATCATGTTGGTTAAAGCATAACTGGTTTATCTTTCTAATAATGAAAAGACACACATGAAAGAAGAGTGAAACAAGTGAAGGAGATTGAGTAGACTTATCATGATGAACACTGAGTAATGTATAGAATTATTGAATCACTATATTGTGCACCTGAAACTAATGTAACACTATCTCTTAATTATTCTGGAATCTAAAAGTAAATATATAAAAATTTAAATACATAGTGAGAATATTAATTTGGAATCTAACAACTGGCAGAGAAGAAGTTGGTGTATCAGGGCATACAAAAGGAAGTGTACAAAACTCATTCTAGGAATTGAAGAAAGATCAGCTGGATCAAAAAAGTAAACTATAAGTAGAAAACAAATGAGAAATAGAGTCGGAAAAAAATTAGTTGTAGTTGGTAAAGAATTTTAAGAGCTACCAGCTAAAGATTTATATTAAAAATAATCAGTAAGTATATCTTTAAATAGGTATATATCATGTGAAAATGAACTCTGAAGAAAAAAATACTGCTATTTTATAATTTTTTATAAATGAAAGTGTTAATGATAAGTAAACAGGTGTGTACCTGTAGACTGTAGGAAAGAAGAAAGAAAGAAAGAAAGAAGAAAGAAAGAAAGAAAGAAAGAAAGAAAGAAAGAAAGAAGAGAGAAAGAAAGAAGGAAGGAAGGAAAGAAGGAAAGGAAAGGAAAGGAAAGAAAAGGAAAGGAAAGGGAGAAAGGGAAAGAGAAGGAAAAGAAAAAAGAGAGGAAGGATGGGAGGGAGGGAGGGAGAAGGGAAAGAAAGAAAAAGAGGGTGAATGACATTTACAAGGTAAAAGAAAGATAATTTTTAAGCCCTGTTTTCCATAGCTTAAGTCTACCTGGAGGTGTATGAAGCCTTGGGGAGCATCCTCAGGATGCCACTGAGATACTTCATAGCAACACAGTGTCAATTAAAATGGACACCAGTAAAGCATGGACTAGTGGGCTGGAAAGAAACATTCTGTTCATTCAATAAACCTGCTCTCTTCTCATTTTCTTAAGGCTTTAGGATTCGATTAAGTGTTAAAAGCTGCACAGGGGGAAATGTGGGTTCTGATTAGACGATAACCAGATCATTAATTTTTTCATATTTACATATAATGTAAATATATTACAAAACTAGTTCTCAAAAGCTCTGAAAAACATAATGTATTCAAGTATCATATTGTGGCTCTGACTTATCCTTTGCGATCAAATAATCTGGAACAAAGAAATGCATGTCCTGATCACCGAATTAATAGCACATGTATGGAGCGTATGGCTGTGTTGTCTAAATAATTAACCACTATTCAATGATTATGCTAACTAGGGAATACTGAAGTGGGTAAGATTAATGAAGACTTTGCTTACAATTTAGCATCTTCCCTACCAATGGTTTCTGTTGTTGAATTAAAAAAAAAAGAATCTTTGCAATTATTAATAGTCTTGAATTAGAAATATCTGGATCCTCTCCAAGATTGATGCTCACGGGCTTTGTAAAAGATCAATATCTGGTAAGCATACTGTACAGTGAATATTGGACAGAATGAAAAACCAAGCAAACCAGGCAGGCAGCATGCTATGGTCAAAAAGCAGCCCCTATGGAAACGTAGAGGGCTGTGTGTTTAATCTCACTTTTGTTATTTGCTGGCTATAAAATTTGGGCAAGTTTTTTAATTTCTGTGAATCTCAGTTTCTTCATCTGAGAAGGATAGAGAAAAACACCTATCTCAAAATGCTTTGTGTAAAGTATATAATACAATGCTGGAGGCAAACTAGGTGCTCAATTAATATTTAGTATTAGTGGCAGATGGATCATTAAATGTAGTTTTTCACTAGTTCACTTGAGCAAAAAATATACCTTGGAACTTGCACTGTGATTGTACAAACTATGCCTAGGATACATCATGCAATCTATTCACATGTCTCTGCATTGTAAGTCGCTCAGAATTAAAAAGTTCCAGAGTTGGAGGAAAGCAACTAGAACATGCATTTTTCTCTATTGGCACCAGAAAGGAGAAGTTTTTCTCCCATTCTAGAAATAGTTCCAAATCCCTACTATTTGCTCCTCCCCAAACACAAACTTTCAGAGAAAGGCTTAAGGAAGAAAAATTGCAATATATTACTTCCCTTTTGATAGATTAGATCTCCCCACTCTGCCATTGGGCTGTTTTCCAAAATAATCAGCTAGTCAGAAGGCAATTGCTGAATGGGTTGATCTCACTCATCCCTGAAGTTATTTTTCTCCAATTTATAGTCCAAAATAATTCTCCTCATTGTTGCATACCCATCAATCTTTTTTAGGGACTTGGGCAGTACCCCATCCACTGCTGGCTCCATGGTGTAATTGGCTGTGCGGTACCTCTTCCACCTTGTGTATCCTTAGAAAAATGTGCTGCTGCCATGATTCTACTGGCTAGGACCAAAGTTGTCGTAATTCCAAGGATAAATGATTATTGAGAGAAAAAAGATTGGGCACAGTAGAAACAGCTTTGGATCCAGACAGATTTAAGGTCAGATTTAAGGTTTCTTATTCTACAATAAACTGGCTGTGTGACCACTGATAGCATCCTAGAGTCTCAGGTTCCTATGCTCTGAAATAACTATTTTGCAGCATTGTCATAAAGAATCACTGAAGATCACAAACCCATAGTATCTAGTGTAAAACTGTCTTTCTCCCTTTCTCACACACCCAGTTTCCCTCAAAAACCATTCTTTGTTTTGTTAGCAAATTTATGAGGTCTCTTTAAGCCAAATTATAAAAATGCACACACACACATTCAATTAAGTTGAAAAGGTAAATCATCCTAATATTGTAAGCTTTCTATCCCAAACCTGAAGGAATCCTTCAGTAGACACTCTCTTGAGTCCTTCTCTCTCTCATAAGAGAGTCCTAGAGTTAAGGATTTCTTTTCACTCTAATCAGGAACACAGTCTCAGACCTTTTTCAAATGATGGATCAGAAATTGAGTTAGTGGTGCACACATATACAATCGTATACACGTCTTCCAGTCCTTAAGCATAACCAGGCATGCCTACCGGTTATTTCAAAGGGTTTTATGTCTTATGTGCACATTTTTAGGGAAGAAATCCATCCCTAAAAATGGAGGCAACATAGTATAGTGTAAAAATGAATCTCTCACACCTGAATCTAAATTCCAGATTTGCGGGCGCCTGAGTGGCTCAGTGGTTGAGCATCTGCCTTCAGCTCAGGTAATGATCCTGGGATTGAGTCCCACATCAGCCTCCCCAGGGGAGCTTGTGTCTCCCTCAGCCTGTCTCTGCCTCCCTCTGTGTCTCTCATGAATAAATAAATAATATCTTTGAAAATAAAAATAAATTCCAGATTTGCCATTTACTAACAGTGTGACTTTGAGATATAGCTAATAAATGCCCAAACCACTCCATATGTAAGAATGAGGTAATATCTACATTTGTTAAAATTAAATTACAACTTTATGAATTATCTCAAACAGTGCCTGGAACATAGTAGGCGCTCAGTACATCGTAAGTATCTATTTATATTTTGTAATTATCAGTAGGAAGCCCATTTCCCTTAATAGTTTCCTACATTATTCATAAAAACATATAGAGAACATATGCAAATCGTCCTGTCCTGCCTCCCCATGCCCTTATCTAGTAGTGATAAGCAGGTACAAATAGTCACAAATAGTGCTTCCAGGACACAATTGCTTTAAACTGAATTCTTCCTCCTTGTTCTATATCTCATGTCCAACAGAGCAAGTTTATTCCCTTTTTCACAGGGAAGCATTTCAAACATCCAGATGCAGCCTCCATGTACCCCCTATGTTTCTTTTTTCAGGCTAAATATTCCCAGTTCCTTTAATGTTACTCATCTTTCAGGGTTTCTAGATATTTCACTGCTAGTCATCCCTACATGGAGTTACTGGACCTAGGTAGGGTTTAATTTCTAAATACAGAGATAGTAACTTGGGACCAAAAAAATTGATCTAGGAAGAAGAGAATGCAATGGCAATGGGGGGGATCTCTCCCCAAGATGTTGATAATACACTGTCTTTCACTACAGAATGGTTTTGGCAAACAATTTTCAAAACTAAGTGGGAACATTTAAAGCCCTGTTGGCTTGTGTCTGTTCTCCTGCTGCCCCAACAGGATGCTGCCAGGAGCAAGATTTCCAGCATCCTCCTGTCCTAGTTTTTTACTCAGTCTTTTCAGTGTATGCTGCATGGTATTTCTTCTTTTTGGTACCACATAATCACTCATTATTTTGCAAGTTAATTCTCTAAGCAAGATGACTTCTTAAAAGCAAATTTGAGCTCACCAGAATTAATGTTGCTCATCTTACCTACTCTGGAAATGATTAAATGTAGCCTACCCTCCTAATGTGGCAAAATTTAATATCCTTGGCTGCACTATAAATAAGGAGTACATTAATCCTCAGTTACTATTGCTTTATATACATAGTTATATATTTGGGTTAATCAGTAAGTATGTGCCACAACTGCTTTTTTCTTCATCCTCAGGCAAAGGACAAATACATTAGTTTGCATAGGTTCAATGATACGGACCTTTCATCACCTTTCCCAAGAGTTTATCATTCCAAGACACATTTCAGCAAAAAGTAAAAGGTTTCTTATGTTTCAAGCACTTCTTGTTACCAACCACATCGGTGGAAAAAAAAAAAGATTTTCAGTTTTTTGATAGACTGACCAATAGGATTTGTTTTGTTTTGTTTTTTGGTAAGAGTGAATACTCCTCAGGTTCTCTTTAAAAGCCAAACACCCTTCTGCTCATGATGTGTTGCATGAGTTGTTCCCACTATTTTATTCTTCTTTCAGATTTGCTTTCATGTAGTTGAGATAGTGACTGAACCGAGCAGATCAGCATTAGCTCTGGAGACACCAGCCCACCTCCAACCTTTATCTTACAGCCTTGCCATCAGCACAGCCCTTACTTTGCTGTCATCGCTGGATGCTTTTCACTTTGCATGACTCCAATAGGTACCATGTGGATCATATATATTTAATACCATATCCCAAGATTAAACTTTTATTTGACAACTGAAACTCCACTCTTTCTTTCATTTCTACTATCTTCTCATCATTTTGATTTCATGTTTAATTCCTTTTAACCTTTTCTTTTCTCGAGCACATGGGTGGCTTCTCCATTAAGTCTCCGACTCCTGGATTCGGCTCTGGTCATGATCTTGGGGTCAAGATATCAAGCCCCATGTCACGCTCCACCCTCAGCAGGGAGTCTGCTTGGGACCCTCTCTCCCTCCCCCTCTGCTCCTCTCACTTGCTCTCTCTCTCCTTCCCTCAAAATTAAAACAAAAAAAAAATTCTTTCCGTTTTGTTCAAGGAGACTTTGGATGTCTGCCCTCTGCTTTGCTCAGTTGATAAGTTTGTCCTTTATTATATCCTTGGAAATATAAGCCTGCTATGAATTTGTATTGGAGTCTGCGCTTAGAGGCTTAGTCAATTCTCACTTGAACATGCCCCGGGTTCTGCTTTCTTATTTTGACAGAAAGCAGGATAAAGTAGGTTGTAAGTGCTTTAAAGATTTGAGACTGGGTGCCAGAATTTCAATTCCAGCTATATACCTACAATATTTTTCCTCTTAGCCAAATTATTAAGTTTCTAAAAGCCTCAGTTTTCACATCTTTAAAATGGGGATACTACTAGTATTTATGCAAAAGTCATTACAAAAATTAAATGGCATTGTGCATCTATTATACATAACACAAAACCTCACAGATAATAGTAATACCAAACAAACCTGCTATTTGAATATACATAAATTCCCATCCTCATCTCATAGAGGCGATGTCTTAACTTTGCTGTAAAAGTAAAACAGACATTTTCTAAAACATTCTAACATTTCATCTAATGAATAATTTTGTGAGCTTTGCAAATTTTTTCAGGTCTTAGAGGTACTACATTTCTCTTCACTATGTTGACATTGCCCTTCTCTTGTCCTCTCATACTTAAATGATGGATGAACTTTTTGAGCCTATGAGATATACTATAATTATTTTTCTCCAGCTTTAGAAAAAAATCTATACTTGCTCATTCTCCTCACAGGACTGTTAAAGGATTTCACCTCATTTATGTGTACAAGTTCATTTCTTTAGCAAATTAGGAGAGAAAGTAGGAAGAATTCACTATTAGCTTCTCTTAATCAGTGTAATCCAGAAACACTTTCCATGATTATCAAGTGCCTTTAATCTTCAGAGAATATTAGCATTATATATAATATGTAGTTATATAACATATAAATGTATAATATTTATAACATATATGTATATATACATATGGGGACTACTTTCTATTATAGTAAAGTCATAGGAAATTGCTTTCACACTTCTAATAACCTACATCAGTGAAAGCAAATGCCTTTGTCATAACTCTATTGACATAGTAAAATCCTCCTTTGATACTATATATTTAGTTCACCCCTGTATTTGGATTCTTATTGTGCATTTTGTTACTTTATTCAGCCAATGGGTATCAAGGTTCCTTATAGAACATGAAGTCAGTATCTTGCATTATTTCTATAAAAATGTGTAACACTTGTGCATCTATTTGTTAAATTTCTTCTCCTTATCTGGATGTCAAAAAAATCGTCTGTAAGGAGGCCATAAAAGATCAGAGTTCAAGGAAATTTATAAAACTTACTAAAATATCTACATAAGTGCTCTACCAAAATAGTTAAAGTTGAGGAAATTAGGTCACATGGAAACAAGAATACAAGCCCCCCTGATTGGGAACAGAAAACCAAACAATTATTAATTTCTCTCTTAACGAGAAATTCCTTTAGTTAAGTAGAAATTATTAGGTCCAATTACTTGGACCTAAAAATACTTTATTTAAGTACTGTGCAATAAATTGTCTTCTCTTATAGAGAATAAAAGCCAGGCAACAAAGACTATGCATGAACCAGTGACGTAAGCGGAGAACCTCTTAGTTTTTCTCTCTAATGAGGTTGACAGATTAGTTGCAAGTCAGATTACATTTGACTATGCTCGGTTTCTATCCCATTTCTATTGCATCTGCCACTTAATGTAAAGAGATAAGGATTCTCTTGTTCATAAATTGTTTCACTCTGGAGTCTGTGTTTGCCCATCTGAATTGTCATGAAACATGTGGCAAGTCATGAAACATGGTCAGCGTAGCAGATAGTTCACAAAGTTTACTTATCATTAATCAATTCAGATACGAGTCAAATTAAAATTAATCTAGAGGCTCCTTGTTGAGATATTCTTCCTGCCTGGAACTCAGCTCTTTATTACCCAACTCCATGAAAATCTTAGGAAAGTCACCGATGTTTGAGAGAGGGTCAATCTGCTAACTTTCTTTTTTGGCATTTTAGTGAAAATCCATCTGACAGTGTCTTAATCCAAACCATCATTCAAAACTTTGTTTCTTCCAGTCAATTCTGTTCTACTAATATGAACAAATCAGTGCACTTACTAATAATGTATATTGGCCATTTTCTGTTTGATCAAATGATTAAAAATATCTAGTCATTAGGATATAAATGGGTAATGATGGAATAATCTACAAAAATGATTAAGAAGGGTGTTGCATTTGCCCTAAGGTCATGTCACTGATTTTGTTTCCATTTCTTATTCTGATACATTTCTGTATATTCCAATGACACCTTTGTATAGACTTTGTTTTCTCTCAGATCCACTTAGCCTAATGGGATAAGTTTTGACCTAAACAAATGTGTAAAAAATTTTAAAGCTTTAAAAATAATCCTTTGTAAAATATATCTTTTTGTTTCTCTAACACTGAAACATAAACTGATAAAAATCTAAATGTTTTCACTTCTTCAGTTTCCCATTATAAAGAGTTTGTGGTGAGAAAGACTAAACCTTAATTATTAATTAGAGAATAGAACTAGAGGCTGAAATCTTTTTTCACTAAACAGTATCTGTTTCTGAGGCTTCCATTTGTATTCTTGTTGCATAACATCTGACTGGTTTGACCAGTACTCTGCCATTTTGATTGAAAACAAGACTTCAGCAGGTGAATTATTTCACTGGGTATATTTGGTATGTGGTATCCACTTTGGGAAAAATCAGAGGGACTTTGAAAATGATATTCTGTTCAAAATATGGAATGGAAATGTGGTTATATTTGTAATAAAAAGTTGGAGTGCCTGTAAGACCATAGATCTTCAAATATTTTGATGATGATTTCCTTTCATTTGCTCCTTTGGAAGCCAAGGGATGTCTAATTCAGGTTTTGCAGTCTAAAATAGAGTGTGGGCACACTTTCTGAGGTCAGAGATAAAATGATACTTATGCCTAGAATGTTCTTAATCAAGTTCAGTTAATGAAAATCAGAATGGGTTCTCTTTTTTTGCCTTCCTTCCCACCCTGCTTTCTTCATAAACTTTGTTTTATGAATTAGCCTAGGATTCATATAGGTTAATAACATGTCAATTTAAAAATAGCTATGCTTTCTTTATTCCTCCAAATATCTCCAATCAAAAGGATTTCTCATAATCATGTATCAGCTTTCCCTTGAACTGTGCTAAATTTATCACTTATAATCCTCAGGAAGTCACTAGCTTTTTGGAATTTCCCCTAAAGTTCGCGTGAGCAACAACTGCCATCAAAAGAACATGATGCATCATATCTATTTTAAACTTCCCAGGACTCTACTGTTGATGAACATTAATAATTCTAGGCAACGTTAAGGGAAGAAGGGAATTCCCCTTGAGAAGAGAATAAATGTTGGAGAGCGATATGAACACAAATGCTATGGTGTTTCTTACAATTAAGTCTGGAGTACTCTACTGGATACCAGAACTACATCTGTATTTGGTATTCGAAAAGCACTGACAGTCTCCATGGTTGTTCTAAGGGGAAATAAATTATTCATTTGCCAAAGTTTGATTACCACTTGAAATACTATTCTAAAAATCACCTATGTGTATTGAAGGAAAAAGGAAGCTAGAGAATAAGGCAAAAATGCAAAATTAATTTTCCTTTCAAAATAATTTATGTTGTTTCTTATGACTTGAATAATATCTATCAAGAGCAATAATGTATTAACACACTAGTAGAACTTTACAACAAGGGTAAGGATTCCTAGTATTTCATGGTTTACTTAGTTATTTTTCTCTTAGGTATTTTCACTAGAGTAATGTCTCAGATTCCTTAACTATGAAACAGGGATAACAAAAGCATTTTTTAACTGCTTTGTTATGAAGATTAAGGTATTTAAAGCATGTAAAATAATTAGAGCAATCTCTGTCATATTAATCATTTGGTAAACAAAAACAACAAAAATGTTATCTACTGTGATTATAAGGATCATAAAGGCTGTTCATAAAGATCCAATTCTTTTTTCTTCTCAGATAAGATAGGATTACACTTCTCCACCCTCTGGATTTTGGGTAATTGAATTTGAATCTGGGAAGGAAGCCTCTATTATAAATTCCAGGACTATTTCTAGGCTGACAGGGTGGATCATAAAAGTGCTGAAGGAGTTGGAAATTTGGTAAATTCAGATTTGGACACAATGTATTTGAACCAACCACTGACAACCTGGTGGGAGTGTCTACCGTGTAGCTGGATAAATAAGTCAGCGGCTGGAAGAACATTTGGAGGCACCAATTTATAAGTGACCATTAGAATCATGGGGTTAGAGGCATCACCCAGGAAGGGTTTACAGAGAAATTCCGGAGAGTAACGTATGAGGATCAAAGTCTGAAGAACTTCAAACTTGAAAAATAAAGGTAACTAGTTACTTAGTTTTAAAGAGGATGAAAAGAAAGACTGACAAGACAAAGAATGTAGAAGGGACAGCCAAAGGTAGGGAGAAAACTAGAGGAAAGTGATACCACAGAAGTCAGAAAATAAAGTTTCAAAAATCCCATAGCCATAGAAAAACACTCATTCCCCCTGGGAAAATAGTATCTTTAGTATCTTTCAATGAATATGCACACTGTTAGCTTATTCTTGCAAAAGCTTCTACTTCTTAAATGCATCTATAAGAAGATATCGTGCCAATTTTGAATATTTGCTCTTCAGCACATCAACCCCTGGGTAGATTATAGTTCCAACTTGTTTCTGGTGGTAGAATTAGACTGTAACACAACTAAGACAGTTAAAAAAAAAAAAAGACATCAATGGTGCAGGTTTTGCTGCAAACATTTTGAAATTGGGTGTCTTATGCTCTCAGATTTCTCATCTGCTACTGAAAGAGGTTTGTTTAGTGTTCAATGGGTGCTGATGCAGTTTTTTCACCTCCATAACTGATGACAAAGATGATATGAACTGTTCTAGATATAAAAAAAGGGCTGTCCATGAACCAGGGCTCCAAAAATCACTTCTCTTAGGTATTAGTCACATGTCTAGCATCTCAAATGTGAAGAATATAAACTGTACATTAATGCCCTTTTGGGGTCAATTTATAACTTGTATTTTGTTGCTGGAAACCTATTTTATTTTGCTATCACTTTATTTGTCCTTTTACTCAAATAAAAAGGAATATGTAATTTTCAAGACATTGATCCATATATATAAATATATAAATTTTTTTGTTTCCTTTAATGAACAGCTTGGGACTAGAGCAGCAAAATTAGTTAATGAATTATATTCTGTTCATAACCCTGCCAAATTACATATCTCATTGGCTAATATACAACCGTGATAGTAACACAGATACTCACTTATATATGAAATTGTGTTATGATTCCACGTGCACACATGTCAGAAATGGGTGTGTCATAATTAAAAGCATGAAATTTGCATTCAGACTGACACCAATTGCTATGGTAGAGACTAGAAAATAGTTTTACTGATTTCCACTTTTATAAGTGAAAAACTGAGACTTTTTAGACAATTTTTCCAAACTCATCTAATTAGGAAATCTAGGGACAAAAACTGAAGGTTGAGAAACTATGGAATTTGTTTAAAAGAAATGTTGTTAAATACCATGTTCATATTTTCAGTAATAACTTATTTCACAGAATTGTCATGGATACAGGTTTTTTTTTTAAAACGTATCACAAATGGTGACAAAATCACTCATTCACTTACTAAACATAGTTGAGATCATATGTGTATCAGTCATTGGTTACAGTCACTGGTTTAAAAAGATATAGATCTTATTGTTAAAGAGGAGATGAAGACAGCTGGATTAATAAAGAATGTGATAAGAATTGTGCACAATGAAAACTGGTGGTTTTTACTTTTCAAATGTTCAAAGTCCTTTCTTTTCTTGAGTCAGGGTCTTTTAATTTAACTTAATAGAGAGTAAAGGATAGCAGGAAGAAATAAAATACTGAACCTCTGCTTTCTGCTAAAGATCTTACTGAACTTTTCAATCCTGTTTGTTAACTTTAAGTCCAGTAGTAAGCTAAAACGGGCTTGAATTGGCTTCTGTGACAATTGTTAAATATTTGGGAATTTTATGAAATGAATATTAAAATCACTAGTGGCCTGAAATCAGCCATAGTGGCCATAGTTATACCACAGGAATTGGCAAATCCTGCAAATTGGAGCTTTCTTTCCTTTTTTGTAGGATGGGAGAGCTGGTTTACCCATGTATCTATAGCTTCCAATACATAGATAAACAAAGTCAGAAACCACTGGTTTTCTCCTTTTGAGTCTTTCCTCACGAGTCACTTTTCAAATGATGATAACAAGCTTTTCTTGTGGGCTGTGAACTGTGAAGAAATTGATTCTCATTTTGTTTGTAAGCCTGGTGTATGGGTGAGTACTGTTTGGTCATGTGAGCCAACATTTTCTGGAAAAATAAGAGAGAAAATTGAAGCAAGATACATGTTTTCCCTATGAAAACATAGTGACCAGATTAACCTATCTTTAACTGAACATTTTAAGTAGTAGAAAGTGCCTGAAAACCCAGTTTTCTAAAAAAAAAAAAAAAAAGCCTTAAGTGACTTGCTTCTGGTTTTTAACAAATGATAGTCTGGTATCTCTTTGTTCTGTTCTCTTTGGTAGATATCACCAGGCATCACAAGTAATGTCCATTAATTTATTGACTGGGCAAGAAGCACAAATAGCCGAGTTTTTTTTTTTTTTTAAGATTTCATTTATTTATTCATGAGAGACACACACAAGGAGAGAGAGAGGTGCAGAGACACAGGCAGAGAGAGAAGCAGGCTCCATTCAGGGAGCCTAAGGCAGGACTCAGCTGGGGTCTCCTGGACCACACAATGGGCAAAAGGCAGTGCTAAACCGCTGAGCCACTCGGGCTGCCCAAATAGCTGAGTTCTAACTGGAACTTACAATTGAGTCACTAGGTGATGCGACAAACAGATGTAAAGTTCCTAGTTTAAGTTTTAAACCCAGTATTTCAAGTTATTTTAAGAGATTAAAAATTATATTGTCATTTGCAACAACACAGATTGCCATTTGAAGGCATTATGCTAATTGAAATATGTCAGACAGAGAAAGACAAATGCCATATTATCTCATTTATTTGTGGAATCTAAACAAACAAAAAAACAAATAAAAAACACCAAAAAAGAACCAAGCTCACGGATACAGAGAACAGATTGGTGAAGGTAGTGGAATTGGTGTCATCCCTGAAACAGTGCATAGGGTTTTGTTTTGTTTTGTTTTGTTTTCCCTGAATGTCGAGGGAAGAGCATTTTAAGGAGGAAAACAGCAACAACAAGTAAAGAGGGTCACTATGTGAGCAAGTGGACTCAGAGTAAGTGGGGCCAAAAGCCAGGCTTCACCAGAGTGTGATGTGGTGTTACCCTGGGAGACACTGGATCACAGGAGACAGTGGACCCTGGCGGACAGTGGATCCTGAGGAACAGTGGATTCTGGAGTACAGTGGATCTTGGAGGGCAGTGGGAATGATTTTGCCTGTCCAGAAGTAAATTTCAGCCACCTTTGCACTGAATTCTCACTTCTAGCTCTGCAATATTTATCTCATGAAATATCAAAGAAACTTGCATTCACTGAAACCCCCACCTGATATCTGAATGCAGCTGGGTTTCTCTCTTCAAAGAGCCACCCACAGGATAGCCAATGGAATCTGGGGAATAGGAAGGCAAGTAATTTGGAGGACTGGTGGTAAATGAAATTCCAAAGTTAAAGAATACATAAACTAACAAAGGAAAAAAAGACCACATAGGACTAAGAGAATGAAAAAACAAAACAAAACAAAGGAAGGATGATCACTGAGAGAACTATTCTCCAAAATAAGATAAAATGGTGAGTTTGAAATTATACTTGTTGAATTTGCCTGAATATGACTTTGAGTGTAATTATAACCTCTGACTCTAAAATATGCTAAGTCATACCAGACAGTACTTGAAACTTTACACTTAGTACTCATCTTAAATGTAACATCATACCTATAGGCATTGATTCTCAAATAAACATTGTTGTCTCTCTACTTAGAAATTCTTATGATTCAAATACAAATAGTTTAACAGATTGTATTTTATGTGTATGTCTTTTTATGACACAAGCAACTACATTTAAATGTGCAAAAACTCTTCCCTGGGTGATTTGCATTCTTATATCCTATTATAGAGTTTCCTATTTGAATTTCCATCTGGCCCCTAATATCTTTTTGTGTTTATTATTGCTTTAATGAGATAATCTTGTTTTTACATACCTAGATTTCATTACTATTTGGCAAAAGCAATCTCTACCCTAATTTCACTTCCATAAATACCTTAGCCTTAACCTCGGAGCTTACTGCAGTCTGGTTTGAGATACTTCCGAAATAGCAAAATGGAAAGAAAAACTATTTAAAAGTAAAATGTAAGTAAAGGTTATTCCTTTATCTCTTAAAATCACAGCAGACTGTTTCCGTTTAAAAGATTAATCTATATCCACCTATATAATCCCTCTTTGAAGACTTACCAAGATGAAGAAATATATTGATATATCCCGGACTGAAGCAGAATTTGAAAGAATTAAATAGGTTCTATGCAGATTTTCCACTGATGGGGACTGACAGGGCTGAACATTCATAATTCAGTTCTTATTTAACAGTCATAAATATTATCTTCAATCTGTGCTATCAACTAAAATTTTGTTCACTCAAATGCATCCACAATTGTGGCTTTCTTTGAAAAGACTAGAAATCATTCCAAAAAACTCAGACAGAAAGCGCTCAATGAAAAGAAATGATGATCCATATCCACTTTAAGGTTTATTTCCTGATAAGTGAACTTTACAATAGGTTTAGGTTGCAAATAAATTCTCTCTAATTTTGGAGCCAGTGTCTTTCAGGAAGAATTCAGAGCCTTTTCCAGTTTCTCAGTATGGCAGAGTAAACCGACAGCACAGTAAATAACTAGATACTTATTTAAATTAATGAGCAAATAGCACTTACTGTATGCCAGGCATTCTTTTAAGTATTTTACACATGTGACTCCATTTCATCCTGGATGTCATACAACCCACTTGGGACATAATGGGAGAATATGTTTGGAAAAAAGAAGTTTAATGAAGTGTCTTTAAAAATACAGGCCCTCTCTATTTTAAGTGTATCTCTAATAATACTAACAATAACTGGTGTTTACTGGGTGCCTGCTAAGTGGTGACCCATTCCCACATCTTCGCTCACCTTCACATCAGCCCTTTAGACTGGTATTATTATTAACTCCATTTCATGAATGAGTAAACCCTGTCTCATAAATAGTAATTACCAGAGGCAAGATAAAAACACAGGTGTCAATGTCTCCAAAGCATGTACAGACACTCTGGATCTCTTATATTCACACTTTAAAAAAAAAAAAAGTTCCATATTCTACTTTACATGAAGTTACTGGGTCAAACTCTTCCCTATTATAAATATCTCTCCCACCTGTCGTCTTCTCTCTATCCCTGCTGTTAGCCCACTAGCTAAGTCCTCATTATATGCAATTATATTTTTGTAAAAGACTTAGCTTTTCTTCTTCCACTCCACTCACCAAACCACCAACAAACAGGTTGATTTTTAAATAACATAAATCTGATCATGTTACTACCCTACTTAAAACTTCTCAAAAAAATCCCCCATTGCTTTCAGACTAAAATCTCACATCTTCACGGCACATACAAAGCCTCTGCTCAGATGGATTCTACTGGTCAACATAGTCTCCTTTCCTCCCATAATAGCCCAGCCCTCCCTTGTCCCACCTGCAACACACACACACACACACACACACACAGCCTGTTTTCAGCTAGATGAACTTGCCATTTTGCTGTCTTTGAGCCTCTGCAAGGTATCATTTCACTGCTGGAATGCCTCTTCTCACCTTCTTTTCTAAGCTCCTACATGCCCTGTAATACCTACCTGAGATGTCACATGGGATGTCTTCTCAGACATGTCTGGGCCCAGGTCAGTTACTTCCCCTTTAGAGCATTCATCATACTTTCCCCATTTCTATGCCACCACATCAGTTCACATGTATTTTCCGACTATACTAAACACCAGAACAAGCTAGAACACACGTTACAAATTACATTTCCCATGCCAGTCCTCAGTGAGTTTTGTTTTCTCAGGTGCTGTGTTAAAAATAGGCCTGGAAAAAGATGGCTATCCAGCAGAATTTGTATGTGTTTATTCCTTAGATATTTCTCATCTTTAGCCACTATTCTCAGCTTCATCTCCTGTTATCTATTGTGTTTGGCTCCTGGCATTTACACACAACCTTTTAGTATTGACTTTTTGCCCCAGTCTTAGTATCTTAGATTACAGATTAAATAACTTGCTCACTCATTACTTCCTAGGATTAACCCTGTGCCACAGGTTTCCTCTTATGTCAGTCCTATATCCAGCCAGATGAACACAGTATTTTCATGATTCTTAGATCACAAAACTAGAAGTCATTAAGCATTCAGACAGACTAAAATATATCCAGGAAAGTGAATTCAGCCCTAAACAAGGAAGGGGTCTTTCATGTGAGCATTCTCATGCTAAATTGCCATTGCTAAGGAAAGGTTACTTCTGCTAATAAGAATCTATTACTTCATACTCAGTGCATATTATATTATTCAATCCTCACAGGAGATAAGATCACATATACTTTACAAAAGTGAAAACTGAAACTCAGAGAAGTTAGTAACTAGCCCAAATTCACATAGCAAGATAACCATCAAAATCAAGATTCTGGCTAATTTAAGTACTACATTTGCCCCGCATAATTCTCTTTGAGTACAAATATCTTAGATTTCCAGGTCCTAGTACAGATGTGAGCAGAAACCCGTATTTGGAAGAGGGAGCAGATAATGAATACCAAATCAAGCTATATTACCCACATCAAAAAACTGGGAGAGGTGTCAGAGGCAAATTGACAGCTGCAGAGATGCCTGGGTGGCTAAGTAGTTGAGCATTTGCTTTTGGCTCAGGGAGTGATCCTGGGTCCAGGGATCAAGTCCTGCATCAGGCTTCCTGAGGGAAGCCTGCTTCTTCCTCTGTGTCTCTGCCTCTCTCTGTGTCTCTCATGAATAAATAAATAAAATCTTTTTAAAAAGGTGATAGCTGCAGAAGATTGAAAATAACAGAAATAGGGATCCCTGGGTGGCGCAGCAGTTTGGCACCTGCCTTTGGCCCAGGGCGCAATCCTGGAGACCCGGGATCGAATCCCACGTCGGGCTCCCGGTGCATGGAGCCTGCTTCTGCCTGTGTCTCTGCCCCTCTCTCTGTGTGTGTGTGTGTGACTATCATAAATAAATAAAAAAATTTAAAAAAAGAAAATAACAGAAATAATTAAGCAACATTAGAAATATGAGCAAAATATACAGGTTGCAGAGAGAAGGGGTGATTATTAACTGGGAAGGGTGATTTTATATCTTAGTTTTTTTCATTTATAAAAATGGGGGCTGGAGTGGAATGGCGGGATTATGTATTATCTCCATAAGCTGCTTCTGTCCTATGACTTTGGCATGTCTAGATACTTGCCAGATTAATTCTGTTTTGTACATTTTTCCCTCAAAGCCATATGTTCTTAAATGACCCTTGGAAATGTGGAGTTGAAAATTTTCCACTATCAAGGACTGATATGGAGCCTTCATTATTCAGATCCCCAGCTTCTCTTCTTCTCCACTTTCTTAGTGCTTTGCAGGATGTTATTGCTTTTGAATGTCTCCTCCAGAGGCTGAGTAGAGAAAGGAGGTGGAATTATAATCAGTCAGTCTCACTTATTAAAGTTCTTGGGAAAGTTTGATAGAAGAGAGGGTCGGCATTTAAGGGAACACTTTTCTCCTATCAGAAAGCTCTTAATTACCCTCAGTAATGGAGAGCAGTGGGGTGTATAATCCAAAATGGTGGATAATCCAAACATCATTTATATTTGACTTTGAAATGTATTTTTGAACTTGAATTTGAATAGAAATATGGAACCAAAGACTTGAAGAGTCCTAAGCTTTCTATCTTCCTTATACACACTAGTCTTTAGAGAAAATAGGCAATTGCATGTTTGAATTTTAAGACTTTTCTCCACTGGAAGGCAAGTCAAATTAAACTTGTAAGAAACAGAAATGGTGGCAATGTCAACCAAAATAGCTAAGCAGGACATTCCTCCAACGAAATCGAAACAATATTCATCTTAGATGAATGGCTAAATAGTATGGCTAAATATTGCTGAATTGTATATGGTTATCTATGAACCATGTTTTCACTTAAAGTGGATCATTTAAGCTGGATGTGATGCACATCATTTCAAGCTGATAGGAAGATGACTAGCTGAAGTTGCTCAAAGTGTCTGACTCCCCCACTGAATGCCAGCCTGGCACTGGGAGGAAGCCACAGCAGGGTGTCTTAAGAAGCTATTTCCAAACAAATTTAGACTTGTCTTATACATGATGAGAGCTATTTATAAAGATTGTATAACAAATAGCTTATAATAGACACCCCTGTCAATTGCATTTATAATGAAAAATCTAACACAAGAAGGCGTTGATTCCCAGTGCAAGCTAAGGCTGCAATATCTTTTCTTTTTCATCAGCTATGCTAACTGGAGGGGAGTCAGTGACAAAACACATTCTCCTCCAGTTTATCGAAATTTGAATTAAGACCTTTATGGGAATTAAAGTTTTCATCAAGATATACAAAAGAGTAAAAATGAATCAATTTATTTTGGCTGGAAATGACAAATCAAAAATCATACTGAATGACAAAATCTACTTTCAGAAATGATGGGGATTATTACATGGGGATCTTTAATAGTTTCTACTGTGATCTGTTTAATCCATGGACAAAAGGCAAGAAGAGAGATTTAAAGAATTAAAGAAAAGCAGAAGGAAACTTGTAGAAAACAACAAAAGTTAAAAAAATTTAAATTCTCCCATCTTCTCTAAGACAAACAGAAAGCAAAAATAAATTAATGACACAACAAAACAAAATCTAAATAATTTTAGTAGTGCTTTAGAGTGCTTTAAACCTATCAGTAATTTTCTACCTGTGTTGGCCTAAAGGATATGGGTCATTAAAAAGGAATGTAAATTAGGCCGTATCCCCAGGGCAGGTGGAATTAGCATGTAGTAATTGTGCAGACAGAGAGAGTTTTTAGCATTTCAACAATCAAAAAGTCTGGAGCTTACAGAGGAAAAGAAAAACATTAGACTAGAATCAGAAAGAAATGAAAAGAAAATCAAAATTATTTTCTTGGTTTTTTTTTCAAAAATATTTTTTTTCAACTTTTGAAACAGACTATATCTGAAAACCTGTGATTTTCCTATTCCATACATTTCTTCTCTTTTCAATATTGCTATATTTTTCCTTAGAGTATCTAAAAATGTGAAATATGTCCTATGATTACTATAATATGGCAATTTGAAACTCTGAATTTCATGTCCTAATTTACTCTCAGTTTATAATGTTATCTTGAGCATAAAGTTATTATCCCTTTGGGGTAAAGTTCTGCTTCATTCACTGGTTCATTTTTTCCAGTTAATATTTCTTGTATACTTTCTCTGTACAGGCTCTATGCCTGGCACAATACTTATAAGCATAAATAAAACATGGTTACAGTTTTGGTGTGTTGTTGGAACAAGTAGAACAGGGACAAAAGACAAAATACGACATAAAATAGCAAAGACATTAGAGTTAAAACTATATACAAGTAGAGACAACACATTTCTACATGGGGTGCGTGTTATCAAGGAATTCATTAATAAACATTTAGTCTTATAAAATCTCTACATATCAAAGATATTTACCAATGATCTCTCTCCTCAAAGGGTAAGAAAAAATCCTCATTGAAGCCTTTAATGCAGATATATTTAAAATAAAAACAAGAAAATAAAATAATAAAAATAATAAAAAAGAAATTGTCTAAAATATGAAATAGCTCTTTTCAGAGATGTTATAAATAAATACATAAATAATTGTTTATTACTACTAATACTTGCTTTTTTACATAGTTCCAGAAGTAGTAGTATCAGAAGTAAAATCAATGTATATTTGTTTATAAAAAATGAGAAAACATGAGGAACTGTGCATTTAGAATATTTTATCTCAGATATTCTTAACTGATTTTCTTTCAAGCTTAGATACCGTCCTTCATCAAAAAACCCAAGTGCTAAATAAACAAGTGTAGAATTCACAGTATGTACTCTCCTGTGCTTCCTCAATTTTTGTCCTTTCTTTTTGGCTTCGGTGAGCAAACTATGTTATTGCCATATTCTTCCTTTTATCCCCTGAGAAAAGTTTCCCATGTGTTAAACAGAGCACAGTTGTGTGATATGATGATATGTGGATGTGTGTGATGTGATGGGGGAAGGGGAGGCAGAGAAGGAGAGAAAGAAGGAAAATGATAAAGAACATTCTTGTGTAAGCATACGTATGTATAACGTATGCAAACATATATGAACATGTAGTCTTCTAGACACAGGCAGAAAAGGAATAAAATCAACATGAAACACATTTATAGTCCGATACAGCCATCTTAGGGGACAAGGTGTTTCTAAGCCCAGTCTACAAAACCATTTAATTAAAAGAACATTTTAATATTTGATTCTGCTTTTCTTCGTAAGCATTTTCTTCCTTCTGTTTGTTTTCTTTACTAAAGTCACAGCAAGGGCTGTGCTGAGGCTCCAGTTGATCTAAGCTGCTCGGTGCATGCCCAGACAGCAAGAAAATGGTTTCTCTGGCAACAGGAATTATGTGAAATCTCTGTGTGTCCTCCCCCACCCTCCATCTGATTCCTATTCACTTAAGCTGTTCACATATAGGCAACAATGAAGCATTGGAACTCTAATGAGCAATTCAAATTTATTGAGCTAACTCATGGAGGCGGCTACTGTTAGCATCCTCATTTCCTGTATACCAAGGAGCAGGGCACATTTGTTGTACGTTATCTGTGTTATTGAAGAACCATGCACTGTCAGCAAATAGCCCACACCAGAGACGATCAGACGCATATCTAAAATATGATGCATATATGGAACTTATTTCCATCATGTTAGAAGGAAATACAAAGACTTTCAGGTGCTAAACACCCAGCTCTGAATTTTCCAAAGATGCTGAGGCATGGAGGTCACAATGATTTAAAACAGCTTCACATTATGTCTGAAACCCAAGAGGGAATGGCAAAAGCTTTGATTAAATTGCTTCAAATGTCAGCTTTAAAAAAAATTTTTTTTTTTAGTTTTTAGATCACAGTCCTTCTGTGATCTAAAGTTCTAGAGTTTTGAATTTAGGCTTTGTTAATATTCTCTAATAATAGTTCATGATTAGACCTCCTCTACATATTTAGTATTTTTCTCTGCAGCCTTTGTTTGGGAGGGATCGTGTGTATTTAGCAGTGGTGCTAAGGTTGATGTTCACGAAGAGAGTTTAATCAAGAGGGATTGATTTGCTTGGAGGAATAAGGGCTAAGAAGTAAATTAGCATTGTTCCTTAGGCATTGGGAGAATATGAAGGGGGTTAAGGAAATCCATTTTCTTCAGCTCCAATAAAGATGAAATAATAGTGAGAAATATACTCAGTAACATAAATCTGAAAATACAGTGAATATGGAATAGACTCCTGGATGGATTTCAGAATCATCGTCCTAGAAATTTGTTAGGAAAAAATCTGCTTCTTGGCTGTCTAGAATATCTTAGTACCTTGGGAAGGAGAGGAATTCTTAAAACTTCCTTGGTTTTATGATCATGTATTTAATCTGTTCAAAATTAAAGATTTTCTGCTGCCAAAAGCAATGCCTCTTTGTAGAAATCTTTAGCCTCTATCTACATGTTATAGTATTTAAATAATAACTCCTTGAAGGCCGTTTTAAATATTTAAATTTTAACTTCCAGTTAAAGCTCTGAGAAGATGATGAGCACAATGATCAGCTGAATGACACAAATATAATGATTATTTAACAAAAAAAGCAGAAGAGCAACACTGCATAACAAAGGTGAGAGTGAAATAATAGTGCTAATAACAATAATTGCTTTGTCTTTACAACTGATCCTTAGGTAATAAGAACATATTGTCTTAGATTATAATTTTTAAAAATCTGAAATAACTGCCACGTTTTCTAGGGCATAAATACAGCCAATAAGTACCCCAGACTTGGAGAATAAACACAAAATGTTAAGTTTTACACAGAAGAAATGTGTGTGAAGCCATATTTGGAATTTTAAATTCTATCACAGAGCTTTCAGAGACACCCTATCTCAACACCCTATCTCACTATTTTACTCCAATGGGAACAGAGACTCACTTCTACATAAAGACAAATTGCCCTTCCCCTGATAAATCAGACAATCAGAGACCAGGGCTTTCTGTAGTTAGCCATTGCTTGCTTTGGGGAAGATAGAAATTGTCCCCATGATTTTAACTACGATTCCCTTCTGCAAGTAGCACATAGAGTAATATATCTGGGGATACAAATGTTTTCAAAGAACTTCTGAGCTTTGATTTGGAGCTCTTTTCCCACAGAAGCACCTTTCAACTGTGGGTTGTTGTGTTTTTTTTTTTTTTTTTTTGCTTTATTTTATTAATTCTATTTATTAATTCCCTCCCTCCTTGATCCAGGAAGAGTTGAAATGATTTGCAATTACGGTGTGTATGTTTGTTAATTCCTGATAAATGTTCCTTTTAAAGAGAAAATTGTCTACAATTAGAAAAATATCTTGATAAGGTGCTTATTATGGTGGAATATAAGAGTCTGAGAATATGTTAGGAGAGAAAGCAATAGAAGACAGCAAAACTGTTTCTAAATTAACAATTTATGATAATTTTTTGGGTGGTGGAGAATAAAGAAGAAAAGAGAACAAGGATGGATGACCCTCAAGACAGATGAAAAGATTTAAAACTGGGTACATATGATATTCAAATTTAAGTTGGTGGTGTTTCTGCTTCCCTATAATCGAAGGAAGTGTGCTACATTCACATTGCTGAGCACATTTATTTTTATGAAACTGTGCATGTGGTGTATGCCTCAGAAAGAGACTGACTTTCCCATTTACATATACACCAGAGTAGGAAATTTAAAAGCTGTAGGGAAAGATGGTTGGAGATAGAGAGGACTATAAAGATGCAAGATCCTTTGGGAGTTTAGAGAAATCCTGAGAAGGATATTGGGCTTTCCATGAGGCATGGAATAGGAGTCTGAACTCATCTTACTTAGATCTTCAAGAACAAGAGGACTTCAGATGACATATGGGTTAAATATCAAAACTTATTCACATGCACACAAACACACACACACACACAAGGAAATGGTGAAATCCTACAAAGTTTTAAATAGGAAAAATATACAACTGAGTAGGAGTTCAAGATCTGGGGTTAGAAAAATGCCATATGGATCAAGGGACCTGATATTTGAGTAATGTAAGATTAGTGGACCAATTTTAGGACTCTACTATGGTGAATTTCTGTTGAGTTTCCATAATCTTTTCCAAAACCAATTTGAATTAAATCATGTGCTTAATGAAGCTTTCCACATACTAGCTGTGCATGACCTTCATCTAGCAGGTGAAACTATCTGAGCTCCATTATTCTCTTTCTTTTTTTGTAAAATTATAATAGTAGCATCTCTTCAAAAACTAATAATGGCTAATTTTTATTTAATGCATACTATATGTGAAGCCCAGTTTTAGAGCTATTATTTTATTTATTTTTTCCAATAATATTTTTAAGTATTACTACTCTCATTGTAAAAAAATCAGAAACCTAAGACTAGTAGAAGTTGTACTTTGCTGAGCACAAAACTCCTAAGTAGTGTAGTCATTAGAATATTCCGAAGGTACTGAAAGTAGTAATCTTAGTAAATAGAGTTTTAACTCTAAATTTTCTATTCTTGGGCAGCCCGGGTGGCACAGCGGTTTAGCACCGCCTGTAGCCCAGGGCGTGATCCTGGAGACCCAGGATCGAGTCCCATGTCAGGCTCCCTGCATGGAGCCTGTTTCTCCCTCTGCCTGTGTCTCTGCCTCTCTCTCTCTCTCTCTCTCTCTCTCTCTCTCTCTCTCTGTGTGTGTCTCTATGAATAAATAAATAAATAATCTTTAAAAAAATAAATTTTCTATTCTTGATGTATTATTCCACAATGGGTGAGCCCAAGATAACTTTGTAATAATGAATACTCTATAAAGTCTGTTCTAGTCATTCTATATATTTTTTCCCCACAATTTCTTCATTTTGTTTGACAGGAACAGAATGCCTTGCTCATTTATTGTCATTAGTTTAATCTGATCAGAGCACCAGTTAATCCATGCTGTTAATGAATACAAGTGCAATGGGAACCTGATTCCTGCTCAAGCATCAAGCTTCTTCCTAAATGACCAAAACTTATAATATTATTTCAGATTGACTATGGATTTGGAGAAAGAAGTCCACACCATACATGTCCATGGTGAGGTGAGACTATGTTTCCAATTTAACCAACCACTCAAGTGGCAAGAAGTGAAGGCAGGAAGGAGCATATGCAGCCAGTCCCTGGATATTGGCCCTTAGAGTACCCAATGGGGGCATGTAGCTGCCTTGATACTGTCCAAGGATGGCAGGGTCTCACCAGATCTAGAAAACTCAACCTGTGCTATGCCACTATTCTTTTATACTGAGTTTATGTCACCATTTGGAAAAGTGCAGACTAGCAATTTAATGAGGGATGTATTTACGTACTGGGAAGCAGATTCAGCATCAGATACACCATATCTTTATTTCTGTGGAGAAAGAAGAATGGAAGTCTTATTTATCTAAAAAAAATATCTCTGCTTCCAATATTCCAACATTCTGTAGAGACAATTTCTCTGCGTCTACTATGTGAACCAATTGATAAGAAAATGTTAAAACCAGGGACCCCTGGTAGCCTCAATTGGTAGAGCATGTAACTCTTGGCTTTGGGGTCATGAGTTCAAGCCCCAAGTTGGGCATAGAGCTTATAATAACTAACTAAATATTAAAATTAAAATTAAAAAAGAAACTATTAAAACCAAAGATAAGGTTTTTGTATAAATTCAAGAAACTGACACATACTGGTTCACTGAATTCTAAATTCTAATATATTAAATCCTTGAAATCTTGAAATTACTATATGTCTAAATATAACACCTAAAGACATATTTTTTCCTAGTATAATAACCTCAAGCTTTTCAAATTGCTTTTATTAAGTTTGGAAGAAAGAAATTAAGAAAAGGAAAACAATTATAACTGACCTTTAAATAACATAAGCATTGTGTTGGCAGGTTTTGTATGACATGCTCTCCAAAGGTTTATAAAAGCCAAATTGTCATCAGTATCTATTATGGAAAAGAAGAAGTGAGTGATAGAAAACATTAAGTTAAACAAAAGTGTTTGAATAGAATTACTGCAGTGTACTGTATCACACAGGATCTTGCTTGAAGAAAATTAGCAAGGTACACTATTCCCTTTTTCACTTTCAAAGACAAAGGGTGTGCCAAGGGCTTGGAATCTTCTTGCTGCTAATAATAGCTCTATCGTGCATTACTTGTCTCACCAAAGGAGGTGTTTGACATATAGGGGCTTGCCTGCAGTACCATCAATAGTTCCATGATAGGGGGCTAATCTAAAGATACCTCTCTTTTGAACAAAATTTCATTTGGACTATGCTTTCTAAATGGTAGATGTTTGTGACTACTGTCTCAAAATAAATAAAAAGTTCAAATAAAAGTGATAAACCACCACAATTTAATGGATGCATTATCCTTTCACTTTATGAAATTTATCAGTTGCGATATTAATTATTAGAAACATGTAAACTTGTTCAGTTATCTGTTACTAACCAAGAACTCAGAATCCTTACAAAATACATCAAGTGGTTTGATTTCCACAGTTTCAAGAATCACACATCATTGTAGTACTGTGGTTAGATAAGATGATCTAAAGTGGAGATAACTTCTTTCTTATGTAAATATGTCAATAACTATCTAATTAATTGTATGTAAAGTCATAAATGAATCATGCCTTTCTCAGTGCTATCAAGGTAGAGGTCTTATTCGGAAAAACACAATAGTGATAGTTGATAAGTGTGACTTTATTTTTCTTATTAAACTAAATGTGGTAATAGCTAATACTGATTGGGTGCTTCCTATGCTCCAGTCACATAAACTTTGTAGGTAATAACTAATTTAATCCTCATGAAGAAAATGATGATATTGCAACCATCACTGTCCTCACTTTATGGATAAGGTACAGAGAGGTTAATTAACATTTCTAGACACTGCTAGTAAGTACTGAAACTGCAGTTTGAATCTGGGTAGTCTAGTTTGAGAGTCAATCCCATTAACCACTGTTTGTATAACTTATTTAGATACATAACTTATAATTTATAGACTATTATTCATAATATATCAGAATAATTTTTTACATTTACATAATGGAGACCATGCAAAATGGTTCTGTATGTTTAAAAGAACAATGGATGCAAAGCAGCTCACTAATGTACAATTGTCATGGGAAAAGTAGATGTTTCTGAGTCACTTGTACCCTGGAAAAACTGCATGCTATTTTATTCACAGTCCGAAGACCTTAATTTCTAAAGAATAAGCTAAAAAACAATCATGTATTCCCTCATTAGAAGACCAAATAATCAAATTTTATTTCTCAAAACTAAGGAAGATCAAATAGACCCTTCAGATCTATAGAAAACATAGAAAAATAGAAAGTGTGATGATTAGATCAGTATCCTGCTCTATCTGGAAAAATTCTGTGATTTAACACGTTATGTAAAGAGAAACACCACATTACTGGCTAAATTTTGAAATGGAGATACTGAGCCTAACCATTTTTCTGGAAGAAGTAAAATGTATTGGAATAAAGAGTTGGATCAATTTTTTAAATGCTAACATTTGACATTACCTCTTTTTAAGCAATTCTATTATTGCTTAAATGAATATTACATTAACCAAGAAAGGGAATATGAAATCTACATGTTTTGTTTACATTTTTAGTCTTGGCCACATTGCACCAGAGCCTCCCCATTGCTGAATACTTTCTGATAATAAATAAATTGAGTTTTTGTATAATCTCTTTTAGGTCACCTGAGCACTGGTGCACAAAATTGTATGCCCATGGTCGAGAGATATAATAATGTCCCTTAATACCTAGCTGCCTATCAGAGAGCGACTAAGGTTGGGAAGCTTTGGGTTATTCCTTCCTGATTTTGTCATGACTCTCTCTCTCTCTCTTTTATCCTCTTTCTCTCCCTATCTCACCTTTCCACAGTTCAAATTTTTAGTTTCACCAGTGGATAATTAGTTATGATAGTAAAACTACATTGTTGTATTTCTGTGCCATTACTACTATTCATTACACATTTGATAGATTAAATAATACATTCAAATGAAATAATGAATTACATATTTTAAGAGCAGAATGAGCTACATATTTGTTAAAGAAAATTATACTAAATCCTCATTGGAAACATTAGTCATACTTTGTAGTGGAGTTAATTACATATAAATATTTTCATGGGTGAGATTTATTTTAGAAATAAAATAAAATTTCTCTAAAGGATTTTATTGGGGCACCTGGATGGCTCAGTTAAGCGCCTGCCTTCAGCTCAGGGTGTGATCCTGGAGTCCCAGGATAGAGTCCCACATCGGACTCTCTGCAGGGAGCCTGCTTCTCCCTCTGCCTGTGTCTCTGCCTCTCTCATGAATAAATAAATAATTTTTTTTTAAAAAGAGAGAGTGACTAAGGTACCATATGATTTAATCTCAAATAACCACAATTATAATTGTAGATCCCTTAAAAAATTATGAATATACCTCTCCCTTTAGATTATCTTAAGAGTGTATTTACCTCATATTTGGGTTTGCTGGTACTTTAACATTTTTAAAGGAAAAAATAGATATCCCCTATTACAGAGGTAGGCCTCAGCTGGATGTAGGATTTGTAAAGAACATTTTGAAATCTGGTTTGTATCCACCTGGAAATTAAATACATCTAGTCTTCCATTCATTCTACATTTTTCCAACTTCTTGAATTATGAGAAATCTTAAAAGAATTTAGAGGGAAGATGCTCTAAGAAGTCACTAACATGATAGCTTTTTACTAAGGAACTAATTATGGTAAGACCATAGTCTACTTGTCTAGTTTTAGGACAAGTCTAGGTCTTTTTTTTTTTTTACAAGTCTAGGTCTTTAGACTTAAAGCTTTCTCAGCTAGTGATCTACAAATAGTAGATTTTCCAAGTCTAATTCATAAACATATATATAGATAGATAGATAATTTTTAAAATTTTATTCCAAACAAAAATGTGAGGTAGATTGAAATATTGAAATATTACACTGAAATCAGATCAAGAAATTTAAATCTAAGAGTTGACATTAAATAAAACTAGACTGTTTATGTTTTTTTTAAATGTACTATATAACCTATTACTTTTAGATAATAAAATCCTTCTTTTTTTAAGATTTTATTTATTCATTTGGGAGAGAGTGAGTGTGAGAGAGAGAGAACACATGAGCAGGGGCAGAGGGGGAGGGTAAGGAAGAAGCCGACTCTCCTGCTGAGCAGGGAGCCAGACTTGGTGCTCAATCCCAGAAACCTGGGATCACGATCTGAGCTGAAGGCAGACGCTTAACCAACTGAGCCATCCAGGTGCCCCAATAAAATCCTTTAGAGAAATTTTATTTTATTTCTAAAATAAATCTCATCCATGAAAATATTTATAGGTAATTAACTCCACTACAAAGTATGACTAATGTTTCCAATGAGGATTTAGTATAATTTTCTTTAACAAATATATAGTTCATTCTGCTCTTAAAATATGTAATTCATTATTTCCTTTGAATGTATTGTTTAATCTAGCAAATATGTAATGAATAGTAGTAATGGCACAGAAATACAACAATGCAGTTTTACTATCATAACTAATTATCCACTGGTAAAATTATCCACTGGTAAAACTAAAAATTTGAACTGTGGAAAGGTGAGACAGAGAGAGAAAGAGGATAAAAGAGAGAGAGTCATGACAAAATCAGGAAGGAATAGCCCAAAGCTTTTAACTCACTGGTTGTCATATTTTTACATGAAACCATGTTTTAAAATAAGGTGGACCTAATAAAGACAAGAACAATCTTAACGTTTTTTGAGAGTATAGATATAGTCACCTTTCTGTGATAAAATGGTGCAAAATTAAGAATTTATGTCAAAGGCATTATTTTCATTCTCATTAGAGTTACTTGGTCAAGATTATAGGCATAGAAATATGTATTTTAGATCCCAGCATCAGAAAAGCTCAGAATTCTGGCTTTGTTTGCAAGCACAAAACAATATCATATTGGCAAAACATCAGACTCAATGTCAATTGAATTTATTAGTTAATAATGTAGGCAATAAGACAGGCTAAACTTAACACATACTTGAATTAATATGAAAGATATTAAGGATATTTAAATACATTTGTTTCTTAGACAATTTGTCTAAGAGTTTTGAATTTGGTTTTGTAAGAATTCTTTGGAAAGTTCAATGCAGGGACTTTTGTGTAATAGGAGTAACCAAGAGTAGTCTAAAATCAAAAGTGGTAACTCTGCCTAAGCTATGCAGCTCAATCATAGAATAGCATAGTCACAGAATTACTTATAGTTGCCTTATAAATTAAGTCCTCTTATATTAAAGGGAAGGAAAGGAAGACCCAGGAATACAGAAAGAATTACCAAAGAGTGCTCAGTAAACTGGCAAAGAGAAAATTTTAAATAAAGCAAGTCTAGGCTTCCTGCTACCAGGTCTTCTAATGAAGCATTGCAGTGATCGAGGACATAGCCATACTTGGAAATGAATAATTAATCTTTAAATGATTTTGTAATACTGTTTCGATTGATCTCACATATTTCTCTTGTTTTAAAGAAAAATCAGATTTTTGGGTTTTTTTAGATTTTTGTTTTTTATTTAATATATATGCTTATGAATTAGATATAAATTCTAATGTTCATTGGGTGCTAATGAAATGTATTCATTTTCTCTTAATCCACCTGTATTGACAGATAATTTAAAAACTTCAAGATCATTTGTGATACAGAAGCATTTACTTTGATGTTCAAGTCATATCAGAAAACTCACATAAAGTATACAAATAATAATAATGAAAAGGAACAATTAAAAGTAGCTGAAGAAAAGAAACTTCAACTGTAACTTGTGAATTCAGAACATAGAGTTGTAGTTCTAAAAACTTGATGTGCATAAGATTCATGTGGGAAGCTTGTTAAAAATGCAGATTTCTTGTTCGTCTTGAGAAAATTAAATATAGTAGGCCTGGGCTGAGGCCCAGGATTTACATATTTGATAAGTACCGGAAGTGATTCTGACACAGGTAAAGGGTCTGCTTCAAAGTAAGGAGAAGCAATTATAAGGTCAAGAATGTAATTTTAGAGATTTTTCTACAAAAATGGATAAAATTTGTGTATATAGAAATGAGTGACGGGCAATTAAGAAAGGGAAAGAGAATAAATAAAGGCAGCAGAGCAAGAAGATGCAGAATGAGTTAAGAAATAAAATGTTAAAAAAAAAGGAAATGTCAAATCAGGAAATATTGACACTGATAAGTGATAGAAAATTCCTAAAGGTCTTTGAGCAGGTAAAATTTGCCTAACTCAAAGTGTAGGGAAATAGATTCAAGGAAATTGAGTTGAATCCACAAAAAGAGATAAGGTGGTCAAAGGAATCAAAGTAGAACAAGATGAAGAGGGGCAAGGAAATAACATTGAGAAATGTCTGTATTTGATTTTCTGGAAAGAGAGGACAAAAATGAGGAAAACAGAGGAATGATGAGATAATTAGAAAAATAACTAAGGGTAAGTATATTAAAGAACAAGAGGTTTGGGTCAGGGGCATAGCACTATAGCATGTGCTATAGGAGAACACATTACAAGGCCCAGATACCATATTCTCTCTCCAGGACACTGAGAGTAGGTTCAAAAAGAGGTATAATTGCCATATTCATAATCTGTGAAGACTGAAGATTGAGAAAAAAAATGGGATTTTACTGAAGGATGGGTTTTTGATGGAGTCAGATCAAAGAGCAATCACATGTGATGATATCATGATTGCTGATAGCAGAAAAGCAAGGAATGGAAGATTTCAGCTATAGTGTCCAGTAATATTAGAAGCAAGAAGAGGCAGGAAATTGATGGAAGTTTACAGAACCCAACAATCCAAAAATCTTCGTGAAAGTATGGGAGCCCTCTTCAGTTTTTAGCATCTTCCTTTCTGGGCCTTTTTTCTATAGCTGCTATTGGGGAGGATGGAGAAGAAAGGTAGAAGTACTCAGTGACTGCTCCAAATGCTTTGCTAGTGAATCCTGTAAAGCAAATCCAGCACTCTAATGTTTACACTAAGATATGTCAACACACCCAGCGGTCCAGGGAGATGCATTTAATTTTTAATTTTTGAGTTTCAGTTTCTACATCTACGTAAAATGTGGATCACAATCCTTGCCACTTATCTCATATTACTTCAGGAGGGGGTGACAAGAATCAGTGAGAGTGATTCTAGACAACCTTAAGCCTACTAGGAAGAATTACTTTAAGTGTCAAATAATTTCTTCATATTCAGCTAGGTTTCTTAAAAGAAATCTTAAAAGAAAAAAAATCAGAGAATTTAAGAATAAAACATAGCTGGCAAAGTACTTCTAGTGGATGAAAGGGGGATTTAAAAAATTATTTCTCGGGGTGCCTGGGTGGCTCAGCTGGTTAAGTGCCTTTGGCTCAAGTCATGATCCCGGGGTCCTAGGATAAAGCCCCACATCAGACTCCCTGCTCAGGGTGGAGCCTGCTTGTCCCTCTTCCTCTGCTCCTCCTCCTGCTCATGCTCTCTATCAAATAAATAAAATCTAAAAAAAAAAAAAATTCTCAATTACATTTCTTACATTGAAACAAATATTTGTAGCACTATAGGTGTGTTTTAGTTAGAAAGGCTAACTAAATTTCGTGAAAAACATGGTGGCAAGTTAATAATTCACCAGTTTTTCAGAGGGTTAGTTTTTTTTTTTTTAAGATTTAACTTATTTATTCATGAGAGACAGAGAGAGAGAGAGACAGAGACATAGGCAGAGGGAGAAGCACAGAGGGTTAGTTCTTATGACATATAGAACCCAAGCTACTAAAGTAATCATCTATATGTGAATCCAAAGAGAAACTAGCAGATCTATAAATAAATGGACATGTTTGGGCACAGGTTTCTGAGTGCTAAAATATTACTTTAGAACTATCTGGATATTAATTTTTGAACAAAATGGGTTTATATGCTACTCCCTTTCTAGATTTCCCATTGTTCTTTATAAAAAAAAAAAAAAAAAAAAAACCCTGTCATGACACTTACAGCACTTAATCCACAGCTGCCCACTGCGTACTATGTGCCAGGCCCTATGCTGAATGTTGGACAGAGAAAGTTAAAGCAGATCTCCTCTGCCCATTGAGGCTCATGACCCAGCCCTTTGATTTGCTATGGACCTTACTAGGGTCTCTTGGACTCCAGGCTCCCCTTACATAGGATTCGGTCATTGTCTTACCTGTGCCTTTCCCAGGCTTATATGATAGCTATCTAAAAAATAACGTTAAATTGAAATTAGCTTTATAATTAGATGATAATTTGGATATAATCATTACCTTTTTAAGGTGAAAAGCAACATATTCTCTCATTATCTGACAATTTTTGGTTCATTTTGGTTGATTCTTAGAATAAATATAATCAGGTGCCAATACTAATTAATTAATTAATCAGTGTGCACATTTACTTTACTTTCCAAAAAGGTCATGTTACCAAGATATAACTTGATGAATTGGGAAAATTCTGATTTACTATGTATTATGGCCCTTAGGAAGATTCCACAAGGATGTATCAAATCTTTCACGGAGGTAACAGAGGGAAACTATTAGTAACTAAGGGTACTACAGCTTATAGGACCATTTCATATTTTCTGTTGTCTTTTCAATTTTGTCAGCATTTGTAAATCTAAGTATTATCGAAAGATTTGGAATGGGTTTAAGACTTTTGAGTATTATTAGGCAGCCTGGGTGGCTAAGCAGTTTAGCTAACGCCTTCCACCCAGGGTGTGATCCTGGAGACCCGGAATCGAGTCCTATGTTGGGCTCCCTGAACGGAGCCTACATCTCCCTCTGCCTGTGTCTCTGCCTCTCTCTGTGCCTCTCATGAGTAAATAAATAAAATCTTAAAAAAAAGACTTTTGAGTATTATCAAGCTACTATACCTATAAATGCTACATTGAAATGTTATCCATTTAGTTTAAGCTAAACAATTAGAAGTAGTTAGGTTAAAAATCTTTCCTATAGGCCCTATGTTTGACATAACAAGAATTCAAATGCAAATAAGAGATACAGGGGCACCTGGGTGGCTCAGTTGATTAAGCATCCACCTTTAGTTCAGGTCATGATCCCGGGGTCCTGGGAGAGTCTCGGTTGGGGCTCCCTGCTCAGCGGGGAGTCTGCTTTTCCCTCTGCCCTTACCCTCAGTTATGCTCTCTCTCTCTCTCTCTTTCAAATACATAAAGAAAACCTTTTAAGAAAGAAGAGATACAATAAAAATAGAAGCCGAATTAGTAAACCAGTACCATTTTCCTTAAGTCGAAGTAATTTTTTTTATAGATTGTATTTATTTATTCATGAGAGACACACAGAGAGGGGGGGGGCAGAGACATAGGCAGAGGGAGAAGCAGGCTCCATGCAGGGAGCCCGATGTGGGACTCGATCCCAGGACCCCAGGATCATGCCCTGAGACAAAGGCAGAGGTTCAATTGCTGAGCCACCCAGGTGTCCCCTTAAGTTGAAGTTATAACTGGTGGCACTACCAAGACTACAGCCACATTTCAAAGTATAAAATGGGGTTGTACCTTAAATAATATAAAGGAAAATATTTTTCCCAAGTAATGAAGCAATCTACCATGTAGTTTTTCAAACTGATGCAGTATAATATGCTAATTTAGCTCAAAAGTGAATTTCAACCAACAGTTACATAAATTATAAGTTGAAAGAAAACATAAAGATCTAAATAATGCATTGTAACAATAGTTGATGAGAAATATATCTTTTTTAGGCATCCTTTTAAAAATACAGTTTTTATTTTCTCCTTTCCTATGTGACTACTAAAAATCTTAGTGGGTTTTTTTCTTAGAAGTGTATATGTTAACCTTAAAATAATTCTATTCTCTTAAAAGGAGTGTCTTTGAGCATAATCCATGAGACAGGAACACTGCTTTTTGTATTGGTATGTGCTAGTGTACCCATGTATCAGTTCCTTTTTATTTTCAGTATGATATTGACTTACCTTGGCTCAAATACACTGATGCTCTGACTCAGCTGGCAGAAATAGTTTGACAAACCAGTTGGAAGGGGGGAAAGAAAGCAATAGGAAGAGACAAAAAATGATGAGAGAATGGCAGAGGCATTTTAGAGTTTATAAATATGTGAGTGGACTAATATGTGTGTGTGTGTGTGTGTGTGTGTCTGCAAGAGAGAGAGACAAAGAGAGCACCATGCGCCATAGCTCTGTGATGCGGCTGGGGCTGTGTCTTATGCTACCACAATTTCCTGGGCATACATTACTTGATCCTCAGTGCATGCAAATTTATAATGCTTGAGAGCAGACTTTTCTATACTCTCAGTGCCCATACAGATACCACAAAACGTATTAGATCCTCTTCATTACAGTTGCCCTGACAATGAGACCTTTCCAGGCAATTGCATGGTTCTTTATTAATGAAAAATTTTCAGAGATGGTACTGTACAAGACACAGTCTAAAATACAAAAAATAAAAAGTAAATTTCCTTATTTTAAGACGCAATTAAAGGATACAAAGAAAATACGGGAGTCAGTATAAATGATATTGTAGAGTTTTGTTTTTGACTTTTTTTGCTATTTATTTATCTATTTATTTATTTATTTATTGCTTTTGACTTTAAATATAAAAGCTAATCCTCGGTCAAATGCTATAGAATAGGAACTTGACAACAGATCAAAACATGCTTGCTGTTGAACTGTAATGTTCTGTGGGTTTATCTGTCTTCAACAGAGCCTATGTATCTGTTATCTTTGAGTTCATTTATTTGTTTATTTCATATATATTTACTGAGAACCTAACATGGACTAGCCACTATTCTATGCCCTGGAAATATAGCTGAGAAATAAAACAAAGTCCTTGCCCACAGGGAACTTATTGTCTAGTGACTACACTTAAAATAAACATAAAATATAATACCAGATTGTGTTAAGTGCTAACAAGAAAAATAGACTGGAATGGAAATAGACTGGGATTATCATAGTGAAGGAGTGGTGCTAATTCTTGTTAGGGTAGTAAGGAAAATCCCAAGAAGGTGGTAGTTGAGAGAAGTTACAATTAAATGTGATCTTATTGGTCTCTATCTATGCTCACTTTATTCTTACACTTGCATATATAAGCATAGATCACTTGAGAATAATCTGCACTAAGGATGCCAATTTTTTTTACAAGTTTTTGCAATGTCAGTTAATGAATTAAACAACTTAAACAGGGCAGCCTGGGTGGCTCAGCGGTTTAGTGCCACCTTCAGCCCAGGGCGTGATCCTGGAGACCCAGGATCGAGTCCCACATCAGGCTCCCTGCACAGAGCCTGCTTCTCCCTCTGCCTGCGTCTCTGCCTCTCTCTCTCTCTATGTCTCTCATGAATAAATAAATAAAATCTTTAAAAAAAAATAAACAACTTAAACATTAAATACAAAAAAGTAAATCTTAGAAAGATTAAAAGAATCTTCATTTAAGATTGTAGAATTAATATTAAATAAACAGCTTCATTTTAAAAAATGCTTTTGGCTATTCATCCTTTCATTTAAAAGTCTTTTTTTTTCAGTATCCACCATATGTTATATTCCACAAACTAGAAGTAAACAAGATACATGATGGTTCCTACCCTATAGAACTCAAATTCTATTCACTTAGCTGAGATAGAGCCATCATTCTTTGCCTAGTGCCACTGTAATCGGAGTGAAAGATATCAAAACTGGTTGTCTATCTTCCTCTGATCCTCTTTTATAAAAGAAAAATTTCACCTTACTCTTTCTTTTTGTGGCACTGCTCCTTCTACTTTTCCACAAGATACAAGTAGTTCACAGGCTTACTTACTGACAAACAGTACAAAATGAGATACTATAGATACAGTTTCGTAGTCATATCAGCATTGATCAGGCAAAATGATGTTAGATGATGTCTATAATGATATTGATGCATGATTCATTAGGTCTTTACAGTGTGCTATTCTGTACTATTTAACTCATATCATGACTATGTTGATTATATTTATAGATGAGTAAAATGAAGCTCAAAGAGATGAAGTAGCTTCCTCACGATTATGTGATTCATAAGAGAGAATTCTGAATTCAAAAATCAGACCAATCTAATGCCAATGTCCAAACCACTGGGCTACAAATTAAGAAGAAACAAAATAAAATTTACTTCCAAGAATATGAGAAATTAAGACAAATTACAAAACTGACATATTACATAACAAATGAGGGGTTCAGCAAATTGCCTCAAAAGGTTATACTGGTTCTTAGGCAGGAAGCAAAATCAAACAGAGGATTTTCATCTATCTGATGAAACAAAGGTCAGTCAGGATGGAGTTAAGCTAGTATTAAAAAAAAAAAAAAAAGCAAAAAGAATTACAAAAGCACTTGCTGGCATAGCCCATGCAAGCATTGTTTAAGAGAGAAGTCATCCTGGTTAACACATGCAAGAGTATTATAGTCTCATTCATTTGTTCGTTCATTCATTTAGTCATTCAATTATATTTTTTGAATGCCTGTTGTATTTTAGATGTCATACTACAGTGCTGCGGATGTAGCAGTGAACAAGATCCACAATCGCCCCCTCCTTCAAGAAACTTGTTTCTGGTAGAAATTTCTATCCAGAGGGAATTCTAGATGAAGGTTTCAAATAGGGATCCCTGGGTGGCGCAGCGGTTTAGCATCTGCCTTTGGCCCAGGGCGCGATCCTGGAGACCCGGAATCGAATCCCATATCAGGCTCCCGGTGCATGGAGCCTGCTTCTCCCTCTGCCTATGTCTCTGCCTCTCTCTCTCTCTCTCTGTGACTATCATAAATAATAAATAAATAAGTCTTTAAAAAAAAAAAAAGAAGGTTTCAAATGATGTTTGTCTGATGCCAGTAAGTATCTGAGTCACAGGACTCTTCTTATTCTGAACATATGTAGAACTGGTAATTTTCTGATTACAATTTTATTTCTGTGTAGATATTTTATAGTAGAATATGCAATTTTTGCCAACCTGAGAATTCTGACCTACATTATAATGACCTAACTGGAGGAAATTAATAAACAATTTAGTTTATACGTCATGAAATCAACCTATTATGGGCAAACTGACAGAAATTAATTTGGACTTTTGAGGATGAGGGCCTATAGTAAATTCATTAAGGAAATGCCATTCTTGGGGGGCATTGCATGAGAGGAAGTCAGACAGGCAGATATCCCAAACTTTCATTTGATCATTGCACCATAGTCTTTCTTAAATAAATTACGCCCAACACAAATTACAAAATAAGTATACAAGTTTAGGGTTAAAACGTCTACTATTCAAAATAATTAAAAATTATCTAATTAGAGATATTTGTAACTTTCTATTTAAGAAAAGTCAAAATATTTTTTTAATAGAGATCTTGGATTTTTATCCCCATAGATTCCATCCTGTGTAATGTGAACCACAATAAATAAATTTCTTCCTGTTTTGATTTCCTCCAGTGACTCAAAGTGAGTTAATAATACTTCCGCAGACATCAAGGTTCAATAGGAAATAATTCCACAAATCTGAAATGTTGGATGGGACCTAAGTACCATTCTTCCAAGCCACGAATACTAAACAAAAAACAAACAAAAAAGGTATAACCGGAATCATAATTAATCAGGAAGCTTTACAGAAGAGCATGTTTAATGATCATTCATTACTGATACCTCTAACTGATTCTATTTTTTACTGCTATACAATTGAAAAAGGAAACTTTTAATATGTAGGCCTTCAGAAATCATTGAGATAGTCTAGATGTGCGCCACAAGGGCATGCTAAATTCAATGACAATGGCGACTTGGATGCACCCACAATGATTCCAATTAAATTTAATTTTTAGGGATGACTGAGGGGTTCAGTGGTTGAGCATCTGCCTTCGGCTCAGGGCTTGATTCCGGAGTCCTGGGATCAAGTCCTGCATCAGGGTCCCTGCGAGGAGCCTGTTTCCTCCCTCTGCCTATGTTTTGGCCTCTCTCTCTCTCTGTGTCTCTCATGAATAAATAAATAAAATCTTTTAAAAATAAATAAATAAAGTTGATTTATAAAATCATACATGAAAACAAACACAATTGCCTATTGCCATTTAGTCTTTATTTAGTGGTGTCTTTACTGAAACATAAATAAATAGGTTAAATATTGTTGAGATACATAAGTAGTAAGAAAAGAACCTATAGATGAGACAAGACCTTAAGTTTGTTAATGTTCTCTTGGCTTCATTCCTGTCTGGGTAGTAGAAAGATGTATTCCACTGAAGTTTCTGAATAGCCAAAATTGTATAAATCCCCTTTGAAAACAACCTCAAAATCTCTACTTACACTTCAGCTCCCTCAGTAAAATAACGTTCTGTTTAATAAATATCTCCTTAAATTTTCATAGGGCAGCTAATTTTTCTCTACAAGAAAAATTCGTCCTTTATAAAGCTCTTTACAATGTTCTACAATCCACTTTCCCTTTAAATCCAACTTCTCAATTCATAACAAATTACTTCCTTTTAGTGAATCAGAAGTGCTGTTGTAATCTTCTTATGTGGCATATTTTTAAGCACTTATAAATAAAATAAGAGTGTATTTATAGAGAATGAATAATAATAAGAAGAATTAGTTCAGGTAAACATGACATTAGAAACAGTAAAAGAATTAGAACTGTATAAATTGCTTTTGAAAACTATTGCTATATCCTACACCATCTGTGTCTACTTTGTTGATCATCAAAAGCTTATCTCTATTTGATTTCTCCACTCTGGAATGCAGCCTGAGAATAATTTTGAATAGGAAAGCAAGCAGTGAAAACAAATAAAGGGTTACATTCATTACCAGACATTTGAAGGGAGAAATGAAATGGTGGCACAAAATTGAGCTGTGACTGAACAACATTATAATCCCCAAATCTCTAATATATACTAGCTGGTTGAAGGAGTAAGAGGATCCCATTGAAATAATATTTTCGGTGAAAGTACTTCTTATCAAATTGGCATTAACAGAGGCTCTGGAGGTCATGTATTTTCTAGCTTTCTTTTTATAGGAGGTACTCCAGAAATAATCAAATGCAGAGATCTTATAGCCTTAGTATAATTCCTTGCTATTACCAGCAACCAATTTTTGCTCTATGAAAAATATCTAGGAGAACATAGTGTACCTCTAAACACTGGCTTTTATTTGATCCTCTGTACATCTAATTGTGCATTTTACATGGCTATGGATTTAAGTAAGTTGTTCTCCCAGTCTTTTGGTTTAGGTGCCCTTTAGAATTTGCTAAAAACTGTAAACCTTCTTACACATATATGTATTCACAAACAACATTTTGCATAAATTTTCAGGGGATTCATAGCTCTCTATAAACTAATCCATGCACTCCAGGTCAAGAGCACATATTTGAAGTTAAAACATGAAGGAAGAATGGATATTCTATATTGCTGAGTTGAAAAATAATTTAAAAAGCAAGGAATAAAACAAGTAGAACACACACACAAGAAAGGAAGAAAGGAAGAAAAGAAATAAAGAAACAAAGGAAAAGAAAAGAGAAGAGAAAGCAGAGAAAGCAGAGGAGAAGGGAAGGGAAGGGAAGGGAAGGGAAGGGAAGGGAAGGGAGAGAAGAGGAAGAGAAGAGAAGAAGAGAAGAAGAGAAGAGAAGAGAAGAGAAGAGAAGAGAAGAGAAGAGAAGAGAAGAGAAGAGAAGAGAAGAGAAGAAGAGAAGAGACGAGGGAAAATTCTGAAAATGTTCTGTGTTTATACGAGGGAAAATTCTGAAAATGTTCTGTGTTTATATCTGGTAGGAAGAGCACCTCAAATCATCTTATTCTTGTTGCCATCTATGTTGTCACCCCTATGGGTAGGTAGGTCAATGAGAAAAGAGAACTCTTCTGTTTATTTCTCTAGGAGTTAGCCTGGCTAGGGATAATGGCCTACTTCCATCACTGAATTTTTGAAAATTGTGATATGCCCATATGCCCCAGATATGTCCTACAGGGCCTGATTTCCAAACTAAAAATTGGGACATGTAGTCTGACACCTTAAGTCTATTTGTGAAAATACTAGTACTATCTAGGAAAGCCAATAGTGTCAGACAGATGTGTCCATTCACTGATAAGTTTCCTCATCTCACCTAAAACGTCTAACTAATCCATACAATATATTGCAATTATATGTACTAATGTTTATAATTTACTTTGAAATCCATAAAAAATAAGATGAATTGATGGGGTGTATGCAAGAGTGATGGGTTTTAGATGTGTGATAAAGCAAAGATAGTGAAGCAATGGTAGACTCTAGGTGTACAGATATCCACTGTAAAATTCTTGCAACTTTTCAAGATGTTTGAAAAATTTTATAACAACTTAGAGAAAAATACAAGGAAAAAAGAAAGGAATAAAAATATGACAAAAGAAATACTCCATATTGTTAATAGTGGTTAATAGTTGAGGGTTACTTTATTACTTTTGGATTTCTCATTTTTGTATATTCTTCCCACATTTTTTTGAAAAGAATTTTATTTATTTATTTGAGAGAAAGAGATAGAGATAGCAAGAAGGGAGGAGAGGGAGAAGCAGAGAAGTAGGCTCCCTCCTGAGCAGAGAGCCTGTCTCAGGGCTCAATCCCAGGACTCTGGGATCATGACAAAGCAGATGCTTGACTGAGCCACCCAGGCGCCCCTCACTACCTTTAAAGGTAAAAAGTAATAACATGTTTTATAAAGAATTACAAATCAGACTGCTACAAATTAGACTGCTGAAACACAGGTATTTTTGTTAGAGACTGACATCAGATAAGATTTGCCAAGAGGATGTGGGGCATTCAAGGGAGTGGACTTTATCTCTGGGTGGGTAACTGGGTGGGGAGGAAGGATTAGCCTAAAAAGGCTATGCGAGGAAATGGCATAATGTCATTAAAGTTGTTTTTGTTGGTTTTATTTTTAATGAATTCTGGGGAAAAAAAGGAGTGGAGTGGGATGGAGAAAGTGGTACAGAATATATATGAGAGTTAATGAAGAAACCCAGTAATCTATGTATCAAAATATTCAAAAACTTTGGTCAATGACATAATACAAGTAGAACTATTCTCATAGACAGCGACCACAAAAGCTCTCACTGATACCAATAACCACACAATATCTGAGAATAGATCAGAGTGGGGTGGGCAGTACACTGCTACACTAACAAAATGACTTCATAGTGCTGTCTTGCCCTACTGTTTGGTGGGAAGTGAGGAAGGAGAGGGAAACCTCTTTGGGGCAGTTTTGTTTTCTAGTATATGTGAATAACAGACGGATGCTCTTGAAAATATTTACAACAGTGCCCACATACTCACAGAGCTGCAATTACTTTACTTGAACTTTTAAACACATATTTCTTAAGTGAATGATTTTTTTTAAGATTATATTTATTTATTTATTCATGAGAGAGACCGAGAGAGGCAGAGACATAGGCAGAGGGAGAAGCAGGCTCAGTGCAGGAAGCCCGATGTGGGACTCGATCCCGGGACCCAGGGATCAGGCCCTGAGCTGAAGGCAGATGCCCATCCGCTAAGCCACCCAGGCATCCCTAAACACATATTAAGAGTGAAAATACACTAATAAAATTCTAGTAAAATTATTTGTCTTTCTGAATTCCATGTTACTTGCTGGTTAAACAAATTCAGTGAAATCAAGTTTTCTTTTCAAGAAAAAACAAAAAGAAGGAGCATTAGCAAATAATACATATAATGTTTGCATTACAGTAAAGATTTTGCCCAAATAATGTTGTTATATACTTTTTGTTGCGAGATTGGAGGACAAAATATTTACATTAAGTTATAATGTCAAACCACCATTAAGACAATGATCACTTATGCTTTAAGCAGTAGATTCTGGGTATACGTACCTATAAGGCCAATATCTTACTACTAACATAAGAAATGTTGTCTCTTTACTCTACTGAAGTGCAGGTATAGAGAAACACCTTGAAAACATAAGGAAATGACATTATTTTTTATTTAATTTATTTAATTTAAGGTTCCAAAGGTAGTAGTCATGAAAAACAACTAAGTAGCAAAGAACAATGCTACTTCTTTTCTGAATTCATATACTGTCTCAGTAAATGTAAAATGCACAATAAATTGTAAGCATAACAACATAAATGGATTGGGCCTATTTTCTTCAAATCATCTAAGAACAGCAATAGATGATACCATCTATTGCTTATGAATGAGAATTTGGACAGAGTAATCAGAAGCAATAAGATAAGGATGACAAAATATGTTTGGCAACTATGTTTTTTCTCTAATTCTCTCAATACAGCATCAAATACAGTCTATGATCACAGTAGCTGCCAGGAGATAAATGGAAGTAGGTAACATCATCTGAATCTATTATTCCCTTGTTTTTCCAATAGGTAGAAAATAGAATGTAAATGTGAACATTCAAATAGTACCTTTTAGAAAAGCCTCTGAATGGACCCTGTTAGAACACTAAAACCTGTCTAAGGAACCATGAAGAAAGCATTTGGTTGAGAAGCCTAAGTTCCTGACTGATCTCAGCTGGTCATAATTTGTGGGACCCAACCCAAAATGACAGGGTGTATTAATTGCGTCTATGGCCCCAATTATTCACCTTGTCTGTATCCATTCCCTTTGCAAAGCAAACAATGAGTTCTTCGTCTAAGAGTGAAGTCCATTTGACCACCCTATGCAACTTGCTTTGGCCAGAATGAATCAGAAGTCACAGTGTGACAGTTAAAAACCTGGTGTCAAAAGGCTTTGTGTGTTTCTGTTTTCCTTGTACTTTCGTCACTGCTACGAGAAGGCATATGCTGATTAGACTGTTGGTCCCAAGAAAAGGATGAGAAAAATATAGGACAGAGTTGTCTCAGCTAACATACCAACCAAGCCTAGTCTAGAACAGAGCTCATGGTCAATCAGCAGATATGTGAGTGGCCCCAGCAGATACCAACAAAACCAATGAACCAAGCCTGGCATGCAAATGTGACAGGAGAAAAAATGTTCTTTGTCATATGTCACTGAAGTTTTGTGACCGTTATGCAGCAAGTCTAACCGATACATAACCTCTCTGTCTAGTTTTTTTATCTGCATAAGTAGGTGACAAATTTTTTAAAAAGATGGGGCTCTTGGGCAGCCTGGGTGGCTCAGCGGTTTAGCGCCGCCTTCAGCCCAGGATGTGATCCTGGAGACCCCGAATCGAGTCCCAAGTTGGGCTCCCTGCATGGAGCCTGCTTCTCCCTCTGCCTGTGTCTCTGCCTCTCTCTCTCTCTCTGTGTCTCTCATGAATAAATAAATGAAATCTTAAAAAAAAAAAAAAGAGGAGGCTCTTTATAAAAGCTATACAAATTCATAATACATAAAAAGTCCCAAACTTCCACTGCTTATTTCAAAATGATTGGTTAAGAAATTCTTATCCTTTGATCCGTGTGCAAATTACCCAGTTATGATTTTTGTAACTGATATTTTAAATGCAGTAGAAAAACCACATTATAATGTATATTGAAAGAACATATTCTTTGTTTTACCCTCGTTAGGGAAAGTCAAACCACTACTCTATTTGATGGCATCACATATGAGCACTCTTGATGAAGGACTTTAATAAAAATGAGTGGCTGCAGAGCTCCCCTGAAGTTTTATGCCCTTTTCAAGGAAACAACAATGGCAACAACTAACCGAACCACAATATGGGAAAAAATAAAATACACTATAATTTCAATTTTAATTTCTTTATGTAAAACATTCAACAAGCTCTAAATAACCTGCCTGTTTTTTGCTGTGTTGGTCCATATTGTGTTTTTCAAATATTCCATGCGATACTTTTCTTGATACACTTTTAAAAAAACATCCAATCATTATACAACTTATTAGAATGCATTGACTTTCTTAGCTCCATCTTATACATAATGCTTTTCAGAATTATCCAACACAGAGAACTACATTTTTGGATGATTCACACTGTCATAGAACAAAAAATTTTAAAACATGTGGTTACGAATGATTTCCTGTCTGTGTTGGGTGAACTTCTAAGTAAATTCACATATATTTAAATGAGTTCTGATTTCTTTTTAAATCTTAAATTTAATTATCTGAAGTGAATAAGGCAAGTAGCCTTTTTAAAGACAACATTTCACTTAGCTTAATATTAGAAATTTTATGTTTCTAGTTTACATAGCCAACAAACTACAGGGGAAAGTGGATCAAAGGTATGTGAGATAGCAGAGAGAAGATTGGTTCTTTCTAAATTTAACGATGTTTATTATGTACTCTGTAAGCAGAGATTTTTACTTATTTTTATTTTATTTATTTGGGTTTTTAAAAAAAGATTTTATTTATTTATCTGAGAGAGAGAGAGAGAGAGTGCACGAGCAGGGGCAGAAGGAGAGGGAGAAGCAGACTCCCCTCTGAACGTGGAGCCCAATGTAAGGCTCCATTCCAGGACCCCAAGATCCATGACCTGAGCTGAAGTCATATGCTTAACTGACTGAGCCACCCAGGTGCCCCAGAGATTTAAAAAAGTTTTAGTCAAATGTTCAAGATTTAATATGCAGAATAGATATATGAAACATTAATGATACAAATTCATGAGTCAGTACAAAAAGCGATTGATAATATATTGATATACGATCCCATATAGCTAAGGAATAGCAAATGTACTAATACCTAAAAAGAATCACATACAAAATTAAACTGATACTCTAAATATACTCCCAGGAATTTTTTGATAATAAAAAAATCCAAAAAAAACAAAAAAACAAAAAAAAAATCCAATGAGTATTCAATACTCATATATACTCATATATATATGGTAAAAAAAAATGTCGTTTTCAATAGGTTGGATACTAATTCTAAAAGTAAGCATAACTAACATTACTTTAGAAAGGCTATACCCGAACAAAGATTAATATCAGGGAAAAAGGGGAATATTAAATATACATTTTTGAAAACCTCATATTCCCAGATTTAAATGTCAAAACAATCTACAATGCATGCATTACTATTCTCAGTTTTACTACTGAAGAAATTACTTCAGAGACATTACAAACCTTGGTTTAACAGTACTCAACACATGGTCCCCAAGAACATTTAAGTGGGCCGATGAAGTCAAAATCATTCTCATAAAAGTCCTAATACATTATTTTCCTTTTTCTCTGATTGATATTTGTATTCTGGTACAAAAGCAATTGTGAGTGTAAGTGCTACTACCTTATCACAAATCAAGGCAGTGTCACCAAACTACCTATAGTCAGTGTATTATTCTTCATTGTCAGGCACTTGGGAGAAAAAAAAATAAAAAAGAGCTATCTTCTAAGAATGTCCTTGACTAAACAGTAAAAATTTTATTAAATCACAATTCTTGAATACACAATTTTTAAAATATTCTGTGTAACAAAATGGGAAATGTGTATAACTCCTATCTCATATCAAAGTATCATGGTTGTCTCAAAGAAAGCACCTGTGCAATTGTTGGAGTCGTAAGCAAAACCAGCCACTTTTTTATGGAATACTATTTTTACTTGAAAAAAATGACTGACACATAAACTATGTTACTCAGACTTGGATATTTGGCAGACATTTTCTTGAACATAAACAAGTAAGCCTGTCACTTCCAAACAACAACTGAGAATGATTTTTGCCAGTGGTAAAATTAGAGTTTTGAAAATTTTTATCAATCGTTGTCAGTTTGATTGCTTCCCAATATATAAAATATTTTCTGATGATATTGATGGTGAAATTAATGAAGCAACTTTTATAATGAAAATTGTCAGGCAGCCCGGGTGGCTTAGCAGTTTGGTGCGGCAACCTTCAGCCCAGGGTGTGATCCTGGGGACCCGGGATCGAGTCCCATGTCAGGCTCGCTACATGGAGCCTGCTTCTCCCTCTGCCTGTGTCTCTGCCACTCTGTGTGTGTGTCTCTCATGCATAAATAAATAAAATCTTTAAAAAAGAGAAAATTGTCAACATTTGAGAAATATGCATTATTCAGTGAAATAATAAGCAACGCATATTACAAACTCATGTGTGGATTATACCAATGAAATTATTTCAATTAAGTATAAAAAGTTCATTGGCATGGTTTGCAATTCTTCATTGCAACTAAATTTTAAGAAACTACTACTTAACAAATCTTGGGGTAGCATCGTAAAGAATATTCATGATTATCTTAAAAGGTATTAAAATATTCCTTCCTTTTCCAACTACATATCTGTGTCAGGACAGATTTTCTTCATATACTTCAACAAAAATACTATATCACAACAGATTGAATGTAGAGAAAGATATAAGAATCCACCTGTTTCTGTTAAGACAGATATTAAAGAGATTTTCAGAAATGCAAAACAGCCTTCTTCATATTATTTTTGCTTTTGAAAAAATAGTTATTTTTTAATCAAAAATATTTATTTGTATTAAAAGGTAATGGGTTATTACTTTTATTTTAATAAATTAATAAATATTTCTAAAATAATTCCATTCTAATTTAAAATATAATAAATCCTGATAGATATAATTCATATTTTAAAAAAGCCTCTTTGGTACCCTCAATAATTTTTAATAGTGTAGATAGATCCTGACACCAGTGCAATTGAGAACTACTATCTTAGTGGTAACAGAAAAGGTTTCAAAACTCTGCTTATTCTAACCCGAGACCCATGCTTTTCCCAGTTGACTGCAATACATTTCATTATAGATAAAATATAGAGCTTGACATTTCCAAAAAAACAAGGGCATGATTCTTCAAACATATCACAAGCAACAATTTTGGCACCATAATGACCTAATGTTATTTTAAATAATTTCAGATTTTTGGGATGCCTGGGTGGCTCAGTGGTTGAGCATCTGCCTTTGGCTCAGGTTGTGATCCCAGGGTCTTGGGATCGAGTCCCGCATCAGGCCTCCCTGCAGGCAGCCTGCTTCTCCCTCTGCCTATGTCTCTGCCACTCTCTCTGTGTCTCTCCTGAATAAATAAAATCAAAAAAAAAAAAAAAAAAGAAAGAAATTTAGCTAGCATATATGTAGTGAAACCAGGAAATAAAAAAATATGAAAAAAATTTGGACTGTATGTATGAAATGAGATGTTCAGTTTAACAGATCTAATTAATCAATATTTATACCTCCAAGGGACCTCAGAGAGTATTGATTAATTTCAAGTATTAATTTTTTAAAAGACAGGTGAATGCTCCTGTTCCCAATAAAATTTGAAATGGAATAATCATCAACATAATAGGAAGTAGTGCTCTCTCTACAGGCTAGAAAATGTTGAACTTAAATACAGGGATGCACGGTGGTTGGGACTGTGGGCAGACAGCCAGCAGCATAAAACAGAGGGAGGGGAAAACAGGAAGTCTTTAAGTGATAGAATCCCACGTCTGTGGTGATAGAATGCAGGGTGGCCACTGAAATGAGAACTATTTCTGGAGTCCTAGGGAAGGCTAAAGCTGTGAAATCAGACAGATCAACAGAGGTGCAGGAGACACTGGCATGGTAGGCACAAGGTGCAAAATCACTAAACCTAGCATACAAAATAGGAACTCTACTCTTTAAAGTTTTCTGGTTTAAAGCAGCTTGTGTTGGTTTATAATTATTGCCTAAGAATCACTCCTAGGGCTTACACAGTGTTCTCTTTTGGAAGATCCATGAAAGCAATTTCTTAGTGCTGTAAGTAGGTACACACTTCAGCAACTGCTTTGTTTTATTTACTACAAACCAGCAAAACTAACCGTAAACTTGAACAGACTTCCCTCATCATGGTGGTAACTAGAGTCAAATTTGCAGCCCACTCTTGTTATGCGTTGTGAGAGTAAGTATATAACCACATATAACATCTGTCTTGACTGCTGGCTTTATTCTGGGGTATATTTTATTACCTCACTGCTTCTTTACCATTTAATTATGATTTATGTTATTTTGTTATGATAAATATTTTGATATCTTCACAAATTCCTAAAACCTGTTTTGGAATAAAGCAGGATATTAGTAAATGGGTTTTTAAATCTTATTTTCTAAATAGTAACAGAATGAAAGTATATATATTCTGAAGACGTTTTTGAATTCTAGGACTAACGTTATCTTTCTTCATATACAAAACTGATGGTACTTATCACTATAGACCCTTTACTCTGTCTGGTTGCCTCATGTAAGTAAGAGAACATGCATGTGAAATAACTAATCAATTTTAGGTTTACAATCAGATGCCCTAGATTAAAGCAAAACTAGCTGCCTTCTAAGGAATTATGCTCAGAAATTTGGCATCAGTGACACCTATTAATTAAGTAAATCAGGCTAGACTTTTGCTGAACTGCTTGAAAAAGGATCCTTAATTATGTTCCTTTTTTATGTTAAAGATTTTATTTATTTATTCATGAGAGACACACAGAGAGAGGCAGAGACACAGGCAGGAGGAGAAGCAGGCTTCCTGCAGGGAGCCCGATGTGGGACTTGATTTCAGGACTCTGGGATCACTCCCTGAGCTGAAGGCAGATGCTCAACCACTGAGCCACCCAGGCTTCCCTTTAATTATGTTCTTTATCTGATAAAAGAAGCATCGTAAAATTATTAAAAAGTACACTGAAGAAGAGGTATAGTGGGAAAGCAAGCAGAGGAAGAATTGCCACAAGTCTTTTGTTTTATTTTTAGTTATACCATAATTATCATAATAATATTTGAAACCTGAGGACAATAACTATTGTTCTTGAGTACAGGTTTTGGAAACAGAAATTAAAGCAGTGATGTTGATATCAGTTAACAGGAAGCTTAACTAACCAGTTAAAAGGTGTTTAATATTGAAAAATAACAGTTTGTGGCATACTGAGATGGGGTTTGAAGTTAGAAAAAAAGCAAGGAATGTGGTCATTTTCATCAGGAATGTATAATTTGATTGAAGGGGACTCTATACATATAAACAGTACTTGACAAATTTTTCACACCTCAGAGTGGAAGTAAGGGTTATAGGACTTCAGGTGAAATCTCTTCTTGTTGGGTGATCTGACAGGCTTTGTGGAACAAGCAGCTTTTGAGTAGATTGAAATAGTGTAGATGAAGTGGGGGTGATGTGAGTTGGGGTAGCAATTTCGGATAAAAGAGACAGTTTCACAAAGGCATGGGAATTCCCAATTTTGGCTAGAGCAGAGGGCTTTTTTGGAGAAATAAGAAAAAAATACGTTAAAAAAAAATCAGGGACCAGATTATAAACAGCTTTGCAGGCCAACTAAAGGAGCACCTGCCCTATAATTTTAAGGACATTGAGGGATTCTGATTTACAAATTACAGACTGTGATATTATTTGCAAACACAGTCTAAATTTAGAAAAGCAGAGTATTCATTTCATCTCCATTCAGTAATATAGTATAGTACCATATTACTTAGGCTCCAGCATTAGCAGAACTGAGTTCACATCTTAGCTTTGCTTCTTGACCTCAGAAAAGTTACCTAACTTTTGTGTACCACATTGTCATCATCTCTAATTGATGAGAGGATACTAATTGTACACTAGCTTTGTTTAGAATTTAATCAGATAATGCAGGTAAATCAAACTACTTGACACCACTATGTAAGCTCTCTATGTGAGATATACATATTGACACCAACACACTTAGAAACATAAAAAATATTACCTATAATTTGTTACTTATCTTGTCAGGCAGCCAAGCAAGGAATCTCAAACTTTACCTTATCACAAAATATTTCTTTCTAATTGTTGATCAAAAGATAGATCATTAGGACCTGGATGAAAAGTGTGCCAACTGAATTGATGAGAAGAGACATGTAAGACATTGCTTTTTAAGATACAGAGTATGCAAAATAAATGAACAAATACATAATTAATAGATAAAATAAAAGAAGCCCCTTCCTTGATCAAAGGTTAAAATGGATGAGTAAGGTTTCCAAGACCTTCCCAAAGTTACCCACCCAGACAATCTCTCTATGCCTTATTCGTCAGTGAATATAGAGGAATATGTCACTGAAAGAGTTCTAAAAAGGTTACCGAATCCATCTCTCTCCTCCACCTGGGACCACACTGACACTGGCAAGAATCACAGGATTCCTCTACCATTGATTTTTAAGACCTTCAAGCAAATTGATTATTTCGTTTTTTTGTGGTAACCTTTGCCAAGGTTCAATGGCCTGCTTTGTCAGAAAATCCTTCCTCATTGCCAAATTAAATCCCTCTTATGTATCCTATCATGTTTTGATCTTAGTTTCATTAGAAAGTGTCAGGTATTGGGATCCCTGGGTGGCGCAGCGGTTTGGCGCCTGCCTTCGGCCCAGGGCGCGATCCTGGAGACCCGGGATCGAATCCCACGTCGGGCTCCCAGTGCATGGAGCCTGCTTCTCCCTCTGCCTATGTCTCTGCCTCTCTCTCTCTCTCTCTCTGTGTGACTATCATAAATTTAAAAAAATAAATTAAATTAAAAAAAAGAAAGTGTCAGGTATTAAAAGTTTAAAAATCAATTTAATAAACATTAGGTGAAATTCAGTAATTTTCCTTTGGCCTAGATAATTTTCTGAAAGACTCCATGCCATCTCTTTCAAAGAAAAATGATTTATTTACTCAAATCTTGAATGAAGATGTTGTTAAAGACTATTTTTCCAAGATGGCCACAACAATATCTCCTATATGAGAAGTTCTTCAAGAATCTTGCCTCATCCATCAGGAGATTAAATCTAATTCCCTTCCCTTTATGTTTGTTAACTTGTGTGTAACCAACAGGTTGCAGGACAAGTGATGCGATATGACTTACAAGGTAAGGTCAGAAAAAGCCATTCAGCTTCCACCTTGTGGGCAAGGGACCCTGAGCCAGCATGTAAGAATGAATCCATATGGAATAGCCCTCAGACTGCATGTAGCCAGAGAGATGACCAACCAGACTCCAGTTGTTTTAATCAGCTACAATTCTAGCTCTAGGAACCATGTGGCTGCATCTGCATGAACCACCCCAAGTCTGAATTGCCCAGCGGAACCCAGAAATTATGAGAAATAATGAAATTATTATTGTTATTTTAAATTACTATGTTTGGGAATGATTTGTTATGAAGTTAGAGTACACAGAACATCCTCTTTACTAGAATGCTGTAAAGAGAGGTCTAAGATAGGACTAGTATCTATGAGGAAAGCTAAAATGGATAAGCTACAAATAGCAGGCAGAAAGGGGTTATCACTATTTTTTAAAAACATACTTTGCGTGTGATAAACCATCTGAAGGTACTTTGTAATTTGTAAGAAACTATACAAATGCCAAACAGTTTGGTAAAATGATATGATGAATTCTGAAATAAAAATTCAGAGCCTCTGATAAACAACTTTTCTAATTATTCAAGACTCAGAGGAAATATCACCTCCTTTTGATGTCTTCTTCCCTGACACTTCCAGAAAGGATTATTCAGTCTTCTGTACCTGCAGTACAGTACCTTGCACTTCTACTACTTCAGTTAATAGATACAATTCTTTGCTTATTTTTATGTGTCTTATCTTCGTGTCTCCAAATCCTAACATAATACCTGTCACACAGTAAGCACCAGGACATACGTGTATGCTGAGTGAACAAACAAATAAATAACTATTTCTGACAATGTGTATAGGCATGGCTGTGTGCCAAAAGACTTTTTAAGCATAGATGAACAATTTGACTTTAGTTTTCAAAAAACTCATCAGCTTCTACAAGACAGTGGAAAGGAAGTGAGTCTTCTCATTTATCTCTATACTGAACAATTCCATTCCAAAGAACCATTTCTGGGAAGTAATTTTCCACTATTTAATTATTGGATTTTTTCCCCCTTCTATCTGAAAAGTCTGTGAAACTCTGAAGTTCATACCTCCCTCTTTGACTCCACAATCTTATCTATTTTTTTTGTGTCTGTACAGTCATCCCCTAATATGCAGGCAAGACATTCCAAGACTAACTGTATAGATAGTATTGAACCGTTGTATATTGCATTTTTCCCTATTCATACATACAATAAAGTTTAATTTATAAATTAAGTACAGTAAGAGGAACAATAACAGCTAATGATAAATTAGAATGATTACAACATTTTACTTCATTTTTTAAAAAGATTTTATTTACTTATTCATGCGAGACACAGAGAGAGAGGCAGAGGACAGGCAGAGGGAGAAGCAGGATCCTCGTGGGAAGCCCAATGTGGACTCGATACCAGGACCTGAGCCAAAGGCAGATGCTCAATCACTGAGCCACCCAGGTGCCCCTACAACAATCTACTTTAATAAAAGTTATGCGAATATGGTCTCTCTCAAAATACCTTATTGTCCTATACTCACCCTTAGTCTTACGATGATGTGAGATGATAAAATGCCTACGTGATGAAATGAAGTGAGGTGAATGACACAGGCATTGTGATGTAGCATTAGGCTACCACTAACCTTCTGATGATTTTTCAGAAGGATCACTGGCTTCCAGATCACAGTTGACTGCAGATCATTGAAACCCCTGAAAGCGAAACTATGGATAAGGGGCTACTGTACATGTTTGTTGTTGTTGTTGTTGTTGTTAATTTTAAAGAAATAGTCATTTTTAACTTGGAATATTATAAAAAATTTTCATTTTACTTAAAGGGAGGAAGAAATGATAAAGTATGATGTTATTTTTTTCTTTTAAGTCATTATAATTTTATGTATGTATTTTTACATTGACAAAGAAGGAGCAATTGAGATGTGTTTTCAACAGGTCATAAAACCTACTGACTTATTGACAAATGAGTCAAATTTTTTCCCATGCCATTTTTTTTTTTTTTTGAGAGAGAGACAGAAAGAGAGAGAGCACATGAGTGGGGCGGAGGGAGAGGTGAGGAGGGGACAGAGGGAGACAGAAAGAGAAAGAATTCCAAGCAGGCTCCATGCCTAGCACAGCCAGCATAGTGTCCAACACGAGACTCAATCTCACAACCCTGAGATCATAACCTGAGCTAAAATCAAGAGTTGGATGCTCAACTGACTGAGCCACCCAGGTGCCCCCATGACAATTTCTTAAAAGAAAATATTATTAGTCACTATCAAATTTTCTCTTATTTGAACAGCATTCATATTCTTGCTTTATATTTTCATTTTAAATCCCATATGAAAAAAATAAATCCCACATGAATTTTATTGTCTTATTTCCTTTTAAAAATTCTTATATCACAGGGTAATTCCTGTTTTTATTGGCATTTGTTAGGAATCTCACATTTAGTGTCATTTGCAAATTCTTTTATTAATCTGACTTATTCATCTTACAGAATATGAATTCAGATGTTTAAAGATTAAAACATAGCATCAATTTCTTCATTCTCTACTGGCCCAACCTGTTGTAGAGAGGGTTCCCATTAATTTGGTATTTTTGTTCATTGTGATTTGTATGAAACTATGACTGCTAGGAATTTTGCATGGGTCTAATTCTGTGAGGTAAAGGGAATATTTTTTTCCATTATGAATTTGCGTTAATGGATAAATTTCTCATTTTAAGTAATTTTTTTATATTAGTATACATTCTGCAAAGAGAAAGTACTCTTTCTTCCCTGTACTTTTAAAACTTAGGCATGTGCTGGTTTTATAACTTTAGAACAATTCAGTGTTATAGGCATAGTCCTTCTGGATAGGAGTTAATAGTAAAAATGACCATAATAATAGTAGCTTCCTTTTATTTCAAACCTACAATGTGTTAAGTATTTTCCCAGGCACCTTTCATACAGATAATTAGAGCTAATATAGCTCACCAGGTACCAGGATCACTCAGGTGCTTAACATACATTAACATATTTAATCATCACCACAACTCAGGAGCAAGATACTTATACTGTCCACATTTTACCCAGGAGGAAACAAAGGCACAGAGTCAACTAACTTGTAAACAGTTGAGCCAAGATGAAAACCCAGACTGACTCCAGAGTTTAACATGATGCTCTTTTCTTTTCATGCATGCTGCACCCTAACTAATAGTTTGTCATTTTCTTATATGTAAAATAAGGCTCAAGTAAAGACCATTCCAATTTTTTTTTCTTTTGACCATTCCAAAATTGCAACAGCTGCTGAGTGGTGGAATTCAGATATGAGCCACCACCTGTTTGATTGCAGAGACTATATATTCCCGATAATACTAATAAAAACATCCAGTGATCAAAGGAGAATGGAAAAGGGCTAACTCTCTGGCCCTTCCGAATGAGGCAAGCCAGCTTCTGTGACCAGTTCTCCACCCTCCCTGTTCTGCACCACAGCTGCTTAAAATCTATGTGACATAGTCTCCACATATCACAGCAGTCAAGTTGTGTGTTTCCCATGAATTAAAATACAGCTGACCTTGACATAAAGAAACATTCTTTCTAGAGGATTTATTAAATTGTGTCTCATTCAGAGCTCTGCTCCTAAATCCTACACAAGTAAGAGTTAGGGAATCAAGACTCAGCATTGGTGGTTAATCATAATCAATCAGAATAGCAGTAATAAGAACAAGTTTAATTGATGATATCTCTTCCTGTCTATGTTAGCTTCTTTATTAGTGACCACTTCCTAACTCCCTTATTTCAAGAAGTGGCTACCAACATTACTTAGATACCCTGAAAATTGTTTGCTTGGTATTCTAGGCTTCTTTTGAATATTGTTTTACTCTCCCTATCCTACTGCACAGTGCTGTTATTTAAAATGATTTTCAATGTATCTCTTTTATAGTCACCTGTTGAACAGAAAGAAAATACTCCTTTGTCAGGAGTAGTTCCTTGTAGCTCCTAAGTTCATATCTATTACACTGGCGATATTTCCTCTACATACCATCTGGGCTCAGTTAGCCTGCAGAAACCAACCTTCAGCCCAAACCTGTCACATAACAATCAGATCTGTCGAAACAATTTTAAAGACTTTGAGCTTCACTCTGTCATAGTTAAATGATCCCTTTTACCCATTGCTAAAAATATTACATGTCTCCTGACTTTGTTTAATTGTTCTCAAGGAGCAATTTTGTAGACTGTCATTGTCAGTTAAAGTTTTTGATGAGCCAACTCTCAAGCAGAAACTGAAATGATGAAGCTCAAAAGATTAGCATACAACCCCAAAGAGGACTAATCCTAATGAAGTTGAAGCCACACAGTGCTACTGACTTCATATCCAGCTATGACATTCAAACTCTAAGCTCCCTCCCCCAAGCTCCTCCCTTTCTGAGAATCTTCTTCTGAGACAGAATCTCAACTTCTTAGCTGCTCAGTTACAGGAGCTTACAGACCCTGAGGTTAATTTCTGCCTGGATCACGCTCTATGGCTTTACTCAGTAGAAAATTTGGTGCCAAAGAATGTTTAATGAGTTCCAAAGAGGCAATCACCAGCACAGAAGTGAATTTAAATTTCACACTAATGCCAGCTAGTGCTTCATGGGCAGAACTGCAGCCAACCAACCCACATTTTATAGCTGTCTTTTCCTCATTTGCATTTGGATTGTCTTCTATGCCACTAGCACCTCGATTTGTTTTGAAAGCACATTGTTCCAAAGTACAGGTTTCAATGTTCTATATAGATATTTGGTCTTGATTTGGTCTGAAGGTTTTTCTGGTTTAATATAAAGCACATTAATTCTCTGCCCCTCCTCCCCACTCCAAATTCTCTCCATGTTCACTACGGAATAAAAAAAGATGCAATTGGATAAACTATAATCTGGCATGGGGAGACCTAATTTTTCCTGATTACAATAAAAGACAAAGTAAGAACCACATATCATTGTGTGTTATGTTGCCACTGTTGGCCATTATGGCTTAAGGGCCACTAATCAATTTTAAGACTTTCCAAATGTCAAAAAAAAAGGAGTTCCAAATGATAAATTAGAGGAAATATACCAATTGCACAGAAGTCTCACAGCCAGCCATATCAGCACCAGGTTGATGATAATGTTCACTGTGTTTAAATTGGGCAGTTTTCCTAATTTTCAAAAGAATTCTCATGTCTTGTACATGCCTTGTACCACCTGCAAGCTGGTAACAATGCAAAAAACTGCCTTTCTAAAACAAAACAAAACAAAACAAAACAAAAAAACTGCCTTTCTAAATCGGACCTGGTACTATTGATTTCTGTCTAAAAGTATTGAATAAAGACATTTTATTTTGTGATCCCCTAAAACATGGGCTAAATCTGAAAATATTATCATTTTACTATCAGATATTTAGTTTGAATCTAGAGTAATAAAGGAAAGGGTCATATAGGAAATTATTCATTTGAATTATTTATTCATATTTATTCATACACCCAATAAATATTTATTGGAAAACACTGTATACCAGACATTATAGGAATCAGAGAAAGTGATAAAAACTCTTAGAGTCCCTTGGCAATAGCAGGAATAGAGGACTAAACCAGAGAAAGCAAAACATTCTCAAATAAAGGATGGTTCAGGGATATCTAGTTATAGATATCCTAATGTCCTAACACTGGTCCTCACCGAGTCTGGGAATCTGCAAGAAGAGGTCTGCAATCCTAAAACTGCTCCACCTGCAGAGTCTCTCCTTGTTGTACCAACTCTGATCTCATTAGAAAGTTTAGTCTGCTCTAAGCATAGCTGCATCAGTGATGGCTAAAGTAGGCTGAGCACAGAGTTGAAGGAAGCAAGCAGGAACATGTGTCACTGGAAGTTAGCAGAGGACCTGGTTTCCTGCCAGAGGCTTTCAGCAACATGGGAACAGGTGGAAAGGGAGCAGATTCCCGTTGTAAGCCAAGACTATAAGTTTGTATAGGAAAAGTTTGGAAAGTACATTCTACTGCATACCACCATATGGCTACTCAACTGGCACATTTTATAATTTCATGGTGCTATATGTGTTCCATATCAATCATTTCCCTGAGACACATTCATTTAAGACTTTCAGCATAATTCTACCAGAGTTACAATTCTTGTAACGTCAGCTTTTAATCAGCTTCAAGAAATAGAATATACTAGCTATTAGTTTTCCAGTTAGTGAGCTCCAGCTTTGATTATATTGAAAATACTTTTACCTTGAAGATTTAGGAGGATTTAGCTCCTCCTCCATTTGAGGAGGAAGAAAAAAGAGGGGAGGGGGAGAAAGAAATATTTTCTTGGGCAGCCCGGGTTGCTCAGTGGTTTAGGGCCACCTTCACACCAGGGTGTGATCCTGGAGACCCCCAGGATCGAGTCCCAAGTCGGGCTGCCTGCATGGAGCCTGCTTCTCCCTCTGCCTGTGTCTCTGCCTCTCTCTCTCTCTCTGTCTCTCATGAATAAATAAATAAAATATTAAAAAAAAAAGAGAGAAATATTTCCTTAAAAACAAGTACTAAAATCATCCTTCCTTAAGGCCATGGTGAAGAATATTTGAATTATGAAACTTTCATATACAAGGTTAAGTGACTCTTTTTTTTTTTTTTTTTTAGGTATTTGACAGCAGATGTAAGACAAAAGGTGGTAAGAGAAAGCTTTGGAATCAAATATAATCCAATGATAGAGGCTTTTGTCTGGAATTCTAAAATAAAGAAAGAAGAGTAAGACCCAGTCAAATTTGGTTTTGGTTCCAAAATCTTTTATAGCACTGCCCTAGTACTCCTTCCAATCCTATTTAATATAAGATAACCAATTAATACCAAGCCACATTGTGGAAATGTAAAGCACTCAAATGATAGTAAATTCACCTATATTGCTTGATATTAATCCCATGTTCTTTGTATCTTTAATGATATTCTCCTTAATTCTATTATGAACTATTCCAGGTAACTTGACAGGGCAATAGTTTGTGAATAAACAATTTGCAAGGTACAAATGCTTTGAACGAAGGAAATTACTGTGAAATGAAAAAGCCAATGATAGAATTTATTCCAAGCTCTGAATACAAAATCAAATATATCAAATACATTTTTTCTTACTCGATATTTTCAGTCCATTGAGTTTAAGACATAATTGGATTTTTCCCAAAAATAATCAAGCTCAAAATCAAAATTCCTTTTCACAGAAGTTTTACATAATTCAAAACCTTGTTTCTATATTTGGGTAGCAAGTACTGTAAAAGGATATCCATGTGGCTATTTATTCAACACAAATTTATCAAGCATTTACTATGTATACAGAACTAGGTACTATGAGATTGTACAGATTAGTTTATGAGGAAATCTGTTTTTAAGAAACAGTTGTAGGAGAGATAAAACATGAATATAAATATCCAAAATAGGGACGTATGGGTGGCTCAGTGCTTGAGCTTAACTGCCTTAGGCTCAGGTTGTGTTCCCAGGGTCCTGGGATCGAGTCTTACATCAGGCTCCCCAGAGGGAGCCTGCTTCTCCCTCTGCCTATGTCTTTGTCTCTGTCTCTCTCTCTGTCTCTCATGAATAAATAAATAAAATCTTTAAAAATAAATAAATACCCAAAATAAAAGCAATAAAACATTTTTTTTCTGTTATATAAAAGCGGTTTCTGGTTAAATGCTAGCAATGTTTGGAAAAGTTCAGGGAGAGTTGGTAAGTTTTTCTGAAGAATTCGTATTTAAGCAAGGCCTTGAGAAATTTGTAGGTTTAAGTATGTGGAGCTCTTTTAAGTACATTTAGGTACATGGGAAGAGAACTTAAGTGGAAGGAAGAAGATACCCAAGCTACAGAGGCAGGTCACTATTCTAAACGTTGGTGGTGTTATGGAGCACAGAAAGGCACAAACCTTTGTTGCTCGTGGAGCATATGTTCTAGGGAGGAAAGAAAATGAATATAATAAGTAGGTAAATTATACAGTCTATTGGAAGGTGATAAGTAGAATGGAGAAAAATAAGCTGAGTAAGGAGGACGGGGAATGTGGTTCCCATTTTAAGTGGAGTAATCACGATAGGCCACAGCACAAAAGAAGACATTTAAACTAAGCGATGACAAAGCAAGCCCAAAGATCACATCCGAAAAAGCTTAAGCAGAAGGGGAGCGTTGGTTGATGAAGTTGTTGGCAGAATAAGGATAGATTGCAAAGGACCTCAAATGCCAAGCTAGGGAATTTGGATTTCATTTTATAGACACTAGGGAGATGTTAACGATTTTTGAGGAAAGATTTAAAAAGATCTGGGCTGAGCTTTATGTAGATTACTCTGGCAGATAGTTTAAATGGAAGGGACAGGAAAAAAAAGGCAAGGAGACCTCCTACTACCTCCTACAAATTAGGAAGTAGAAGGGCTATATTAAAGTCCAGGAAAATTTAGTTTATATAAACTAATTCTTTTTACTAATTCACTTAATATACATATGCACACATATATGTATACACACACACACATATATATATATGAACATTTATATGCCAAATACCACTGTAGTCTCCAAAGATAATTTTACTGAACAAAACAGGCAGATATCCCTACCCATGTGGACTCTGCATTCTAGAAAGAATAGTCAGACAATACACATAAATATAACATGAACAATAAACATAAATAAATACATTATAAATATCTGGTATAGTAGAAGATAACGTGCTTCTGAAGAAAATATAGAAGAGGCTAAGAGGACAGTAAGAGGTGGAAGTGGGGGTTTTAATGCTGCAGAACCAATGTAGTATCAAATGTTGGCTCTTATCAAAGGCAATATTCACACTTCTAAAAAAAAGTTACAAAAATTTCTATCGTGACACAGACAGATATAATAAAAAAAAACAATAAATCTCTTAAATTTAACAACACATCAATATAATCCAGTGGCCAAAGAGACACACTAACATTTCTAAATCTCATGTCTTGTCTGTATGAATAATGATATATGTTACTCATAAGTTACACTAGGAGAGCTTCTAAAAGTAAATAATCTTAAAAGATTTGTCTGTCCAGACAGAACCCAGACAAATCTATCCCTTTGGAGAAACACATTCGACTTTAAATGATAAAGAAAAAGAATGCGCTTCTAGAGTCCTTGATCCCATAAGAAATAAGACAATGACTTCTTCCCTGATATATAACAAGTAAGTATAAAGCTTTGTAAAATTTTTGAGAAAATTAATGATCACATCAAGTCCAATTTTAAGGTATTATTGTGGTTCCAGTGACAAATTATTTTCCCCAAAGCACTGGCTACAAATCTTTTCAACAATATTTCCCAGCAACATATTTGTGGGTCAGATCAATATGCTTATTATAATGATCTTCATGCATGGTAATTTTATAGTATTTCTAAAATTAGACCTAGAAATGGACAAACTCTTGGAATTATATTGTTTGGACAAGTCTTTTGATTCCTACCCAATATAAGAATATAGGAAGTTCAGTACATTTCACAGTAAATGACTTATTTGGCCCTCTCAAGTTTCTAATTTTTTTTTTTACAGGTTTTACTTATTTATTCATGAGAGACACAAAGAGAGACAGAGACATAGGCAGAGGTAGAAGCAGGACTCAATCCCCAACCCAGGATCATGACCTGAGCCAAATGCCGATACTCACTTACTCACTAAGCCACCCAGGTGCCCCTCAAATTTCTAAATTTAAATCACTTTATTCATCTTGCCATTTACTGCCTGCCCTTTGCAGTGAAATATGATGGGCACTACTAAATTGTGATATTAGATACAGATTGCCTAATGTAGGAGTAGATTACACAATACAAAATAATATTTTTTAATGTCAACAACGAAAAAAAAATTCTGCTTTTCATAAAAGTGAAGTAATTCATATTCATCAGAACAAACTCCTGGAGATAACAATTATAAACTATGGACAAACTATAATAAATAAATTTCTGAAGGCACTGGGAAGCAACCAAAAGCAGGTTGAAGCTAGAAAAAGAGAATGGTACTAAATAAGTGTCCCAGAATTTTTACTGCTATTTGTCTTAGGGCAGACACACATAGCACAGTGAAGAGAGGCCAAAAATTGGATAGTTCTCTCTTTTTATGGCTTAAAAAATCAAAGGCCAGATTTAGGGGCTACTACAGATACTGGGGCATGAGGAAGAAATTTTGTGCCATTATCCTTCAATCAAGGATCACTAAGGAAGAGAGCACTTGGTGAATAAAACCGGGTCTATTAACTCAGAAATGAGAACACACACCAGGGGAGCCTCATAGGTTCTAGCACTGAGGCTTGTGTTATGTTCTTTTGGTGACAGTTCAAGGAGGTAGAATTTTGCTCTAGATTCTATGTTTTTGGGAAGTGGAGTAATTCTACAATTGAGAATCTTAATATTTCTTACCTGGTAACTGTGAAAGAAGCAGCAACCACTTATATGGGAAAGTTTAGTCCCATTTTTATGAATTCGATACTTTTCTTTTTGTCTGTTTTTGGACAGGATTATAGTGATATCATTTTTATCTTGACTCATCATGGTCACAGAATGGCCCTGCCTGATGTCTGTAGTCTGGGCTTTGTTTTGTTTAAGGCTCAATAGTGGTATATCGTGGCCTACTCTGAGGGCCTGCTAACTCTGAGCAACACAAAGTCCTGCCAGTTAGTTTCAGGCTAGATCCCAGTTATCTTTTCTTTTTCATCTGGAAAGGAGAGAGTTACAGAAGAAAGCATCAAATTCTGCCCAAATATGTGGCTGATTCTTGAGCTATCTATGTCTGGGCAGAGTCCAGGGAGCCTGGTTAAAGCTATAAATACTAAACAGAAATTTCAGCTGCTGTCCATTGTAGACAAGATGAGTTTACATGTGTCTGTTTTTGAACATGTAATATATTTTGAAATTTCAGCAGGATTAACCACCTGCTAAAAAAAATAAGTAAACATTTTCAGAAGAACATAACAGAAAGCACAGAAATGTCCAGGACAGAATTAGACATATGAAGAAACCAACCAACAAACAAAAATGTCATTCATACTCAAGAATAAAAGAAATTGATGAGAGTCACCACAGATGGCCCATATGATAGAATTAGCTGGCTGACCATTTTTTTAAAGTGGCTATCATATTATGTTCAAAAGCATAAAGGAAAATAATAATAATCAGTGAACAGCAAATTTCAGTGGAGGAATGGAAATGAACAACAAAAAAGGAATTCTAGAACTGAAAAATTCAATATCTTAAAAAAAAATCACTGGCCAGTTTTTATAGTAAATCAAAGATAAGAGACCAAAAACGAGGGCACCTGGGTGGCTCAGTGGTGGAGCATCTACCTTCGGCTCAGGGCATGATCCCCGGGTCCTGGAATTGAGTCTTGTATTGGAGGGACCAGAAAAGAGTTATCTTGAAGTGAGATTAATAGAAATAATCCTATTTGAAGTCATGAGAAAAAAAAACAAAGAAATAAACAGGTCCTCTGTGACTCATGGAACAATATTAAAAGGCATAAATCTGGGCAGCCCGGGTGGCTCAGCGGTTTAGCGCCACCTTCGGTCCAGGGCCTGATCCTGGAGACCCGGGACCGAGTCCCATGTCCAGCTCCCTGCATGGAGTCTGCTTCTCCATCTGCCTGTGTCTCTGCCTCTCTCTCTCTCTCTCTCTCTCTCTCTCTCTGTGTCTCTCATGAATAAATAAATAAAATCTTTTTTTTAAAAAAAGGCATAACATCTATTTACAGAATTCATAGGAAAAGAAGAAGGAATAGAGAACCAAAAATTTTTCAAATATTTAAATAATGGCCCAAAATTTCCCAAATTTGATGAGACATAAATTTACATATTCAAGGAGCTCAGAAAACTGCAAGAAGAATTTTTTTTAAAGAATTCAAAGCACAGTGGAACTGTTGAAATCTCAAAATAAAGAGAAAATCTTGAAAGCAACAAGAAAAAAATGACACGTTATACATAAGAGCATGATGGTACAAATGATGGCTAACTTCTTATCAGAAACAACAGAGGTTAAAAATAAAAGGCTATTGAAAGAAAAGAAAAACTGTCTTCTGAGAATTTTATATCTAGTAAAAATATGCTGCAAGGTTAAAGATGAAATAGAGGCATGCCTGGGTGGCTCAGTTGGTTAAGTATCTGCCTTCAGCCCAAGTCATGATCTCAGAATCCTGGTGCTCCCCACTCAGTGAGGAATCTGCCTCTCTCCCCCTCTCCCTCTGCACCTAACCCTGCTCTTGCTATCTCTCTTTCTCTCTCAAATATATAAATAAAATCTTTTAAAAAATAAATAAAAGGTAAAATACAGACATTTTCAGATCAACAAAAACTAAGTGAAACCATTGCTTATAGTATGCAGATCCATACTACAAGAAATGGTCAAAGAAGTCCTTTGGCCAAAGAAAATCGAATTTTTTTTTAAGATTTTATTTATTTATTTTGAGAGACACAGAGAGAGGCAGAGACACAGGCAGAGGAGAAGCAGGTTCCCTGTGGGGAGCTTATGCAGGACTCCATCTCAGGACCCCAGGATCATGCCCTGAGCTGAAGGTAGATGCTCAACCACTGGGCCACTCAGGCATCCCGAAATTGAAAGTTATCAATAAAATAATTATTGATAATAAACTCTAAGAAAACAAACTATATTTCAAATATCCATTGTGCAATGCATGGACTTGATGAAAATTTCCATATTAAGTAAAAAATTATTTTGAGCAATGCAGCTTACACTCTTCAAGATCCTTAGAGGTGGGACCCCTGGGTGGCTCAGCGGTTGAGCGCTTGCCTTCAGCCCAGGGCATGATCCTAGAGTCCCAGGATCAAGTCCCACATCAGGCTCCTGGCATGAAGCCTGCTTCTCCCCCTGCCTATGTCTCTGTCTCTCTCTCTCTCTGTGTCTCTCTCATGAATAAATAAATTTTAAAAAAAATTTTTTAAAGGATCCTTAGAAGTTCTAAAACAATGTCAAGTTTAGCAGCAAGTATTAGTTTTAAGGACACTGCTTGTTAGCATTGCTAAATTAAATATTCTTGACACAAATAGGGAGCACACTTGGGCAATCAATATAAAAAGCATGTCTTTTGTGAAATTAATTGGAAAATTAGATTCAAAGTTTAAATATAAATTCTAAATGATTCTAAAATGAATTAAAACAGCTTTCAAACTAACCACTTCTGTTGCCTGTGTCAGCTTTCCTCATTGCATGCACTTTCTTTAAAAAAAAAAAAAAATTAAACAAACCAGAGAATGAAGGCAAATATTCTGATATTTCAGGTTGGCTTCCTTTTATACTGGCAGTATCCATTTATACTGGGGTCACTAAGTTATTTGCTTTAATGTTCCTCATTGCTTTAACATGCCTTTTTGCATCTTGATTGATGGCCCCTATAATGAAAAATGTATTATGAGGCTCTGCTTTTACATGTGCTGAAATTCAACTTTTGCAGGCCAAGGTAATATCATTTATACTATGTTCAACATCCTTTTACTTAAGTTAGCAAAGCGTTTGAAGACTGGAGGTTTGAAAATACACTACTCTAAAAGGATAAGAATTTACCAGAGTGGAGGAGACACTAAATGACTCTGAGCTCAAGAATAACCTTCTATAAGTATGTGTCCAAGGAAGGTCAGTAAACAAATAATCAGAAGTCCTGAATTCTAGTTCTGGCTTCGGTGTTAACTACTAATGACAACTTTGGAAAATCATTTAGTCTCACGTCTTTTTGTAAAAACATGTGGTAGGGTATTTCAAATATTCCTTTATTTAAAGAGATAGTTTAATGTATGCTATGTTTATAATGGAAAAGTTGAATTATTAAATGAAAATAATTTAACTTTTATGCATGTTCTAAGGAGTCTATAAGCTACAGGTCTTTAATATACATTTCACTAAGGACAAGAAAAGCACTCAGAATATATAATAACAAAAGTCACAATTTGGGGGCTTCTGTGAGCTTCATGACAAGAAGTCTTGTGCATCTACACAACAGATGAATACGTCTGAAGGTCTTATCCATAAACAGTGTAAAGAAATTAGTATGTTGATTTGATAAAATAATTTCAGGCATCAGTTGCTGGTATGTTTGGTGGAACTTGTCATACTTAGCTCTGCCATGAATTTATAAGCTCCATATTATAAAGAACTATGGTTTGATGTCAAATTTTTAAATATAACTGATCTTTGATCCTCCCAATGTACGTATTCCCCTACAAGCAAACATCCCAGCTCAACAAACAAGTTTGACCTTAGCAAAAGTCCACAAATTGCATATTGGTTAAAAGTGTGCAGTTTTCTATACTCTAGCCAAAATCTTGTGAACATCACAGGTTTCTGGCTTGTTCCATTATACAGTCACAATTCTACATGGATAACAAACCAAGATATCTGATTAAGTAACCTATATTTTGAGTTTTTAGCTCAAAATATAATTGGTTAACTTACAGAGAAGGGTCACTGTCGTCAAAGATGATGGACTACATTTCTGATGACATAATTTCTTTCTTATTTTATTATCCAAAATACCATTATTAGTCCATGTCACAATCTTAAGGGTCTTTGAAACGAATGTGATCCACCTGTAAGCATCCCAGGGTTCTAAAGGAAGAGTATGTCCCCAGCAGCCCGGGGGCACTTACACTCAGCTTCAGGCCTGGGAACAACACATTTTCACACAAGATCTGTCGCATGAATGTGCCTCTTAGCCAAAGGAGGGTATGAAAAGCAGAACCCAACTACCCTTGAAGGAAAAGACTGGCAGGATCTGCCAGGAGCTCAGAGCTCCAGCCATCCAAGTAGGAATCCAAACCTGGGATCCATTTATACATGCATAAACTACATGCACTACAATTATTATAAAGAATAAAGTCCTCCTATCAACGTAAAAGGAAACTCAGACCTCAGCCTAGTAATGTCAATGATACGGATTCACAATCACACACTGTAAGCAACTATTTACTCTGTCATTAACTCATATAATATTTTTCAGGGGTTTTTTTTTCCTCTCTCCTGAGGCAACTGGGAACATAGGAACAGCTGCAACATCAGCACTAGTGTTTTGCCAGTTGTTCAGAGAATAGACCAATTAGTGGGAATGTGTAGTAATACATGCATTTGGCAGCCATGTTTGTACAAAATGAGGGTAATATTTAAAATAAGACACTTTTAATGGAACATGATGGCACCTGAGAGTATTGTGGAAAAATTTGATATAAGATACTTCTAAACAGTTAACTACACAGTACTAATCCGAAACTCTTCAATCCTGCTGAGATCTTTAATCTGCTGACCCCACCCAGACTTCAATCCATGACCTCCTCTCAGGAGCTCATTCCCTACCCAATTTAAAGCTCTCCTTTTTCTTTTTTTTTTTTTAATCCCTCCTTTATCATTGTAGTCACTTAGACAACTCACCTTGACCCTCTTGTTTCTTGTTTCATCATACACACAACCTTAATTAAATAAAAGGCGAATTGTCTCCATGTCTTACCCAAACCGCTTAATGTGACTAGTGAAAAATTACCAATTTCCAGTCGACTCTTGATGCTACTCATCAATCATTTTTTTTCATCAATCATTTTATATTTCTCTGGGCCACTCCTTTCTCACTCCCCTAGACTTGCGGACTTCTCATTTCTCAAAATCTCTGATACCTCCTGTGGTATATAAGCTTGCTTCCTTTTTCATTGAAAAATTTGCTGCAATCAGAAGAGGACATTTACAAGTTCCCAACGCCAGATCTCCCTACCTAAATACCTCTTTGCCTACAAGTGTTTTTTTTTTCCTTTCTCATACTCCTATCCTTAGATAATCCCATTAGACACATGGATTTGAACACTACATATTAGCAGTTGACCCCCAAATGTGCACTTTACCAGGGACCTCACTCCCGAATTCCAGAATTATATATCCAGCTGACTATTTGACTGATTCTCTTAGATAACAAGTAAGCCTCTCCAACCTAGTATGTTTCAAACAAAGGTCGCTATATTTTTCTACTTTCTCACTTCCATCAGGATTTGAGTCAAAGTCATCTTCTTAATTTTATCTCCCCTGGCTTCCCTTCCAAAATTTTCTTTTTCCCATTCCCATGACTCAGGACATTTAATGTTCCTCTTTCCTAAGGTATATATATATTTTCCTCTCAGTAATTATTGCTATCTAACAAATTATAAATTTTACTAGTTATCTTTTGTATTGTTTGTCTCCCTCATGAAAAGCAGGATATTTTTCTGTTTTGTTTATTGCTGTAACACAAGCACCTGGAACAGTGCCTGGCATATATAATAGACATTCAATAATATTTGCAGTATGAATAAATGGGATATGCTAGAAATACAGTACACAGTTTCCATTAAAAAAGTCAAAGTCTTATGTGCATAAGATTTAGTGTACTTAAAATTATTCTATTTCTCTAGACTTTGATTACTCTCCACACCATGTTTGCATGTATTTGCATTGAGAACAATGATGTACACCAAAGTTCTTTCCATATTATAAACTACATACATGCATCAATACATGCACATCTGTGTGAAAAGAAATTAATGGTGTCATGACTGTGGAGCTTGTCATAAGAAGCCCATTTGTCACAAAAGGACTTCATTGTCCTCATTCTCTGTGTTGTCCTATGTTGAATATGCCACCATTTTCTGGGCAAATAATGCTCTATCTGAATCTCAGCCAAAATACTTTCTACTGTTTGAAGTACTCTTTCTTTTTTCTACAACTGAAAGAGTGATTTTCATTGTTCAAGATCTTTAAAAATCTTTTTTTTTTTAAATATCTATTTGAGAGAGAGAGAGCGAGAGCAGGGGGAGTTGGCAAAGAGAGAGGGAGAGAAGCAGACTCCCAGCTGAGCAGGGAGCCTGACATGGGACTCCATCTCAGGACCTTGAGATTGTGACCTGAGCAGAAGTCAGATGCTTAACGACTGAGCCACCCCGGTAAGATCATTGTTCATCTTACTCAGATTTCCCTACACATCTGTAAAGTCTTAAGTTACACCAGGTAGAATGATCTATTTTTTCCTTTTTGTTCCTATGGCTATGGTAGTTAACCTGTCACACTTAGATCACTTGTTTACGTGTCTGTCTCCCACAGTAAATTATGAGCTTCTCTCAAAAGCTCAGATATCTCCGTATCTTCAGCATTTAACTGAAGTCTGGCACATAGTAGATACTGAATATTTGCTTCAGGCAATCATCAATCCATAGAAGGCTTGTACAACCCTATTTACGTAAATATATTTTTGGGGAATTTCATTGTTAAAATGAAATTTTTAAAAGAAACTACTTTAAAAAAATAACACAATATGCTTCTCTATATTTAGCAATTACCAAGTCTACCAGAGTCAGCAATGATAAAAATAATAAACTCTAAATATTTTATTAGGTTTCAAATGTGAAATTTGGCTTACTTAATATGATCTGCATAAAATATAAAGATAAAAGAATTGCTTCATTTTGTAATTACAAATTTATTTCTAAGTTAAGACATACAGCACTAAAATGATTAAATTTCACTTAACACCAAGAAAACCAGAGAAAATTAATAAAGTCACAAGTAGATATATTTTTTTCAGGCATGGTTGGTACATGATTTGTATTAGATCTTTCAAAGTTTGTGAAACCAAATAAAGAACTTCAGAATGTTAATTAGGAGTTCTTAATTTTCTCTCTAGTTGTGAATGTTAAAATGGCCAATTTAATGTGGCAATGTTCATTTCAGTATGAGTTTAAATATTACATTGTGATAAATTCATTAGTTGTAAGAAACAATGATACTAATATACTAATAGCAAAACACCTATTATTTCCTTTCATATTGCTATGTTAAAATAATATGGAGATTGACAATGGTTGAGTATCTTAATGTGTAAGTTTATGTGTGAGATTTTTATCACACACTTTCCTTATTTTCTGAGATAGACATTTTTTTCAAGTTAGGTCTTGAAGAAAATAAGAGATTTCATTGAACAATTTATCTGTAAACATTTGCTTTTTATAAAACTGTATGTACATTTTTTGTTATGTAATATTTTAAAAGCAACATTGCCAACTGGAATGTAATAATGGTGTAGAAGTTCCACTATTAAAATTTCCACTGAGGGGAGGTGGGTGGGGGGTGGGGGTGACTGGGTGACAGGCACTGAGGTGGGCACTTGACGGGATGAGCACTGGGTGTTATTCTATATGTTGGCAAATTGAACAGCAATAAAAATAAATTTATAAAAAGATAATAAAATAAAATAAAATTTCCACTGAGATTAAGAAAAAATCATCATGTAATGGCAGTTCTTAGAATTAGAAGCCTGCAAATGTGGTTTAATTCTTCTGCTCCACACTAAATTCCTTCTCTATCTTACTAATGAGATGCCTACTTTCCTTAGTAAATTCAGACACTAACTTTCCTTGACAATCTTATTGGGGTATGGACTACATTTTATTTATTAGAAGAAGGAAAATGATACCAGGAGTATGAGTTTCTTTTTTTGCTTTGTATCTCCAGAGGCATTTTATTCCATATGTAAGTGTGTGTGAGAGAGAGGTGTTAGTTTATCCTCTTGAAATCAGGTAGCAGGAAGTCAAACCAATTATCCTGAGTGCTCACTTCCAAGAGGTCCTGAGGCAAATACAAGGGGGGCAATAGGAGAGATTACATCTCTACTTTCACCAAGGATCCACAAGGAAACTGAGGTCAGGCAATGCTAGCCAGAGTCCCTGTTTACTTCTTGAATGCCTACTATGTGCCAAGCATGCTACAGGAGATAATTTCTCATCCTCTTCCCTAATGTCAAAACAACCTTGCCAAGAAGTATTATAATTTCCATTTTACAGAAGAGGAAAATGAGGTAAAAAAAGCCTAAGGAATCTGTCTACTTTTATATAGCTAATATGTGCCCGAGGCCAGACTCAACTCTAGTTTCTCCTGCTACACCTCTTTGCTCCCCAGTGTACATAATAGAAATGGATTTGGAAAGAAGGATATTAGCTTCTAGTAAGGTTCATTTCCTTCTCTTTCCCAGGACGTGTAGAGATACGCAACTTGGAGGGAGAATTGCTTTCACGCTACAGCTTGAGAAAAGAAATAACTTTTCATATTCACAATTTGTCTCCAAGTTACTAGCCCAGCTGCAGGCTTCAAAGTTGACTAAAGCTTCATAAAAGGGTTCGCTGTGATAGTTCTTCTCAAAGGTCAGTGCAGATTTAAACCATTTGGGGTCTTGGTAAAATGTGCAGATTCTAATTCTGTGGGTTGGGTTGGGATTCGGCTTTCTAACAAGGTCCCAAATGATGCTGATGTAGCTGGTCTATGGACCATCTCAGAGCAGCAAAGCTCTACAAAAAGATAAGACATCTCTCCTTTGTCTCCCCATTTCAACAGTGGATGAATATAAAGGACCACAGATGGAGAGGTCTCCACATCATTTTGGACAAGAAAACTAGCATGAATCAGGGATCCTATCCATAGTTAATTTTTCATGCAACAAATCATTTAGCCCAATTTCCTTTAATTCTAACTTTTGTTGCTCACATTTGACTATTAAACTTCACAGTTTCTTAGAGAAAATATGTAGTGATTTTTTATTATGATTAACATTTATTTTCAGCTTTCATAAAACTGAGACTATAAAGGCATTTGATTTTTTAAATTTTTTTTTGCATTTAAAATTTTTAATGTTTTTTTTCAGAACATTTGATTTTTTAAATGGAGATTTTGAACCATTTAATTTCATAAACACACAATACACTCTTCCTTCCACGATACGGACAAGAGAAAGATCAGTTTTTTTTCAAGTTATAACTAACATATATATTGTTTATGTGTTATGTCCTCTAGTAGGGAATGGACAGAAGAAGATAATCAAAAAACCAACTCTGTTTTGAAAAAGTATATTCCAGTAGGAGAAACAGAATTGTAAATAGAAAAGCAGAATGTGTGTGTGTGTGTGTGTGTGTGTGTGGTTATGGAGAACAACAGACTTCTCCTAGTATCTGGGGAGTAGTGATCAGAGAATGTTTCACCAAAGACTTATAACTAGCTTTCACTTGGATAACATTCTAGACAATGGGGGGAAATATGTAGATACTCATAGGCATAATTAGTATACATGGCTCTAATTGTTACTGAGTAGGTATGAGAAAAATCAAGATTTCTATGATAGATCTTAATTCAGGCAAACCCAGAAATAGAGAACTCCATAGGCTGGAGAGAAGGAAGCAAGGGAAATGAACAGTTGATAACTTCATAAAAGGTCTGCCAGTCACCAGTTATAGTTAAATGTGTCTTTCAGATTTAGGGATATGAACTATTAATAGTCACAGTAATAGTTTAAATCCATAGTAATAGCTTAATTGCTTTGTGCCCTGACTTAGATAAATGGAACTAGTCATGGATTTTCTTAAACTCTAATGCACCGATAATAAAGACTTAAGATTTCTAGGATAGCAATTGCATATCTGCATATTAGGAAATAAAAGTTGCCTGGGTATCTCAATCAGTTAAGTGTCCCCTTTCAGCTCAGGTCATGATCTTAGGGTCCTGGGGATTGAGCTCTATGTCAGGCTCCCTGCTCATCAGGAAGTCTGCTGCTTCCTCTTCCTCTGCTCCTCTCTCCTGCTTGTTCTCTCTTGCTCTTTCTTTCTCTCACTCTCAAATAAATAAAATAAAGTAAAAAGTTACCAGATGCAGCACCATATGAAGACTTGCATGCACAATGGGAATGAGTTATCAAAACCTTGTGATCCACACAGAGCAGAATTTCATATACTACTAACCAATCTCAGCCTTTTTAAGATTTTCTCTTTAGAAAAAAAAAAAGAGTGAAAGATTTTATTTCTTGAAATGTCTCTTGAGCCCAGCATACATTGAAAGAGTAACGCACATAGGTGTAAGGAAAGGACTGTCTATGGTATCTCAAAGGGATGATTTATATTCTTTCATCCTTCCTTTTATAACAGTGAGGGTCCCTAAAGGATGTGTGTCACAGCATTAGCTGGCAGGGGCTCATTAGAGGGACTCTTTAAGCAGGTATGTACCCTAGATACCCTAAAGTATCTTCATCTAAACAAGAAAAGTCCAAAAAATAAACCTACTAATTTTTCATAGGATATAACGATTCCTTGATCTAGCCTAAAACCCAACCATTAAATGGAAACTGTTTATATCAGTAACTTCATGAGAAGGCTAATTATAGGATACCTGTCCTACCTATGAAATCACTTAAATTCTCTCATTATTTTTATATATATATATACAGCTTGATATTTTTTAGCTTCTTAGCTATATTCATTTTTTGTAGGATTTTCCACAGGGAACCTTCAAACTGGACAAAGAGATGAAACAGGTTTCTACTACTAAGAACAGACTCGAAAATGATTCTTACTCAGTTCTGTGGTTTAAGTTCAATAGAAGATCAGAGGAAGGGAATGTTTCCTCCTCTTCATGGGCTGGTATGAATGTAAGGTTTCTACAAGGTGTTAGGCTGACTGCAATAAAATGGAAACTGTACTATATATCATTAAAATGATGATGTATTTATAGAACATGAACCACAAGAGAGCTATACTGAGCACTTTCAATAAACCTCAATTAAAGTGATCAATATTGCTAAAAGAATCTTTAAAAGCACCTCTGACAGAAAACTTCTTTGAGATTAGTTTTAAATGCTGAGATAAACAAACTACTTCAAGGCATAATGGGAAGTAAATTCCAAAGTGAAAGTCCTAACTCTCAGGATCTCAAGGTTATGGCTTGAATGAATGAATGAAGGTTTGATGAATTCTTTAAAAAACAAACAACAATGATATTTTTGCTTTTTATACTTGGGAAAATAAACATAAATAGTATCCTTCATAAAGATTTTAACAAACCTTGCACTAAATCCTTTTGAACATTTCATCCATGTTTTTCTTAAGATGTTATTTTTTTCTTATCCATGATGAGATATTTTAGATATTACCTATCAGTCATGGTCTACTGGAAGCCCTACTTCTACAATTCTTCCTTTATGTTCCAGTGTTATTAAAATTTGCACAAATACAGTTCTTGACTACAGATTTACAGCAGTTGCCAATTGTTTCTGGTAAGTCTTAGCTCTACAACTGAAAAGTAAGCTCCCTAAAGGCAAGCTTCCTACTATACTCCACCATACAATACCTCATATTAATAAGCAGAGCCTAATCAGTACAGCGACAGCTCTGTTTAAAATGCAAATACTATTAGAAGACTTTATACCTTAGGTGACATTTCAGGGCTCACAAGCTTATTAGCAGCTGAGTTAGCAAGCTATAGCCACTGTCAAATGAGACCAAGAAGGTCCCGGATGCAAAGAACTAAGGAAAGTACGAGTAGAAGAAAATAGATTTAGAAAAAAGAGATGCTTTAGAGGGAGAAATAGGGAAGAAAAGACAAAGCACAATTTTGCCTACAACTGGCTCAATGAACACTTTGATGTAGATAGTAAAGTTTCTTCTGAAATATCCCACCCAATAGCAGGCACCTAAGCTTTCTTTCTCAGATGGAAAATCCTGACAGAAGGGAGACCCTGGGAATATTCTGGTACAGTTCACATAGCAGGTGCCCAAACTAGCTAACCCAATTAGGAGAGTTGTTGGTTGAGCCAAAGCCAGATACTCTATGTCTTTCCACTAGTGCATTAGTGTTCATTTATTTAGTCAATCAATCATTTAATGAATGTTTAGTGTATACCTCATATGGGTTAACATGACCTGAGGGCCTAGGGATTCTATTGTGAGCAAAATGAACTTTAGAAGGTCCTGCCTCCTGGCTGACACATTAATCAAATAATAACACTACTGTAAACCTAGCCATTAAAAAAAATAAAATAAAAAACTGGTCAGTATATTAAAGAAAATCCCTGAGCGCATTTGGCAGAGAGAATCACTTTAATGGAGAAGCAAGTGAAAAAGGACAGAAGAGTGTTCTGGTATGTGCTAAGGCCCTGTGACGGAAGGAAACAGGAAACTTTTTGGAAAGAGGCCTTTATTTTTAATTTTTTTTATTACTTTTTTAAAGTAGGCTCTACACCCAACATGGGGCTTGAACTTATAACCCTGAAATCAAGAGTCACATGATCTACCAACTGAGCCCGCCAGGCTCTCCCAAAAACATGAAGCTTTCTAAGAACTAAAAGAAAGACTATTCTTAAAAATTGTACGAATACAAGATCAAGAATCCTTCAACACTTGGGACAGCCATTCCTTAGCGTGCATTTGGGCTTTTGTGGTCCTCTGAGTAAAAGGACCCAAACAGCTCAGTTCTCTACTGCGGGAGAGAAGGCCTCCAATCTCTTCTGCTTTTCTCACTGGGTAAGGGGTTTGTGCCTTTGAGGGCACTGCTTGGCAAGACACCTGATACTATGAGTGTCTTCCAGAGTCACCTGGAATCTGTGGTAGGTAGAGAAAAGTCATAGAAACTTCAGGCTGAGAGGATGTTAAAAATATCTGAACTGCTTGTAGGATTGGTCAATCTCAGAGATGATCTTAGAGCAAAGTGATCGCTTTTTATTTAATGGATTATTCTCCTGGCCCTGCTCCCAGGGAGAAGAGAAAGGTGAGCAAGCTGAACAGCTGGCTCTGGAATTTCAGCTGGGGTCCTATTAATATGGGAACTTCCTGACCTGCAATGCTTCAATTAGAGTCATCAATTAAGCTTGCTTCTGCTCCTCCATTGGCTGACTGCCTGGAAATGAGCCTCCTATTTCATAATACACGTCATTGTTAGTTTCCTTAAAGACTCTAAAGTTTGATTTGCTCTACAGATTTAAAGGGGAAAAAAGCTATTCTGACAATGCTGTTTCAAAGTAAATATTAAAATATCAAACACCTTGATTAGGACTTTTTTTTTTCTTTTATCATTATCACTTTCATTGGATTAGATATATTCTTTGTGTAACTTGGGAGACCCAGCAGGGGATCTATGATAGGAAACAGAAAAAATGCACTGTTCCTGGGAAATATACAATTTGACAAAGATATTATTTGACAGAAAGTTGTCTTTGTGATGAGCACCAGGAAAAGAACTAACCCCCATACAGTATATTTAGTATATTTTAGAAGCCTTAATATGCTTGAGATACACAGTATCTGCTTTAACCTCTGCTATCAGTGAATCATTTGGACTGATAATTCACATCATAATAATGTTCAGACTTTTCTCTTTAGGGTATTACCTAATACCCTACAGAAAATAGTCAAACACAGTCAAATAGCAGTCAAATAGCAATACATTTTTATTTATTTATTTTTCCAATTTCACGAAACATCTGCACTTTTCAGAGTATGTAATTCAGGTCTTAGAAGTGAGACTGCCACATGCTAGTATGAGCTAGAGTAAAAGTTGAAGATACAACAGAGTTGGAAGAGAAATGTACCTGAAATTGAACAGAAAATTAAAGCATTTTGAACTCAGAGGCTCGTACCGTGCCTGTACTTATTCAATGGCATGTTGCCATCTAATAAGACTTGTAAAAATTGAAAATGGAATTCGGGGTAGTAGAGTTCTAAAAGTAACAGAGAGGGATCCCTGGGTGGCGCAGTGGTTTGGTGCTTGCCTTTGGCCCAGGGCGCGATCCTGGAGACCCGGGATCGAATCCCACATCAGGCTCCCGGTGCATGGAGCCTGCTTCTCCCTCTGCCTGTGTCTCTGCCTCTCTCTCTCTCTCTCTGTGACTATCATAAATAAATAAAAATTAAAAAAAAATTAAAAGTAACAGAGAAAATGGAGTCAGAATGGAGGCCATTACTACTTAAGATATTTTCAGAAAGTCAGAAGTTTTGTGTTCGAAAACAATTGAAGAATAATTCAGTGAGAGTAAAATATCTTTTTTCTGAGACTTAATTGTTTTACCTCAACTTTTCCTTTCTGTGCCACAGGTACCATACGAACAACTAATTTTACTCCTAGGAAATTTCCTATTTTCCAAACTTGAAGTTATTCGAATTTAGGCATACTGAAGTTTATTTCAACATGTGGATTTTTCTTTTTCAGCTCTCATTAAGAACTTACTGCTATCCTGAGGGTCACTCAGGCATCACATGCACCTCATTACAAAAATTTCATATTAGTCCTAGATTTTCTTGGTTCTCCCTTGATGTCTACTGCTCTGTGAACTGCTTCTATATTAAAGCTATTTTGCCGCTTTTAAAACAAAATTCCATTGGTGGAAAGTTCCTGCGGTGCATGATTCTTTTTCTATGCTATTCTTTTGTGTGTCACATATTATCTGGTTTAAATATCAGTGCCATCCAGCTTCTAAAACAGCTGGTGAGCTATGCCCTTAGTTTTATAAACATGGTCCTCTCATTCTAGACATCTGAAATTTCTCTGGGTAAAATGTCCTCACCTGTAGTCATTAACAATATTTAAGAGAGACCCTGCTAGTCCTCCCATGAATGTTGGGATCCATGTTTTCATTGTATTATCTATTGTTTCATTCATTGTTCAATTACAATTGCATCATTTTCCCCAAAGCACACTATGTACCATAGTTAATTGTCTACACGTATAAAAGCAGTAATCAGATCTACATGCGGTGTTAAAAGTTTCACTTCTGTTGTCCTACTAAAGAGGCAAATCCCATTGCCTCTGTAAACTCTTAGTTTCATCAAAATAATTCCAAACAGACCCCAACAAGAAAACCTGTGTTATAACTCCTGTCCTATGTAAAAGTGTCCAAGATGCAAACCTTTAAGAGATAACCTTCAGTGGTACAAGTGGTGTAATATCTAAAGCACTTCTGGAGCTGTTTCCATAATGCAGTTAAAATCATTGTACGAGAAGTCTTACTTGTCATAACGTAGAGGTGACTTCAAGCCATTTTTTCAGGAAGCCTTGAAATGTTTTCCAAATTCCTATAGTTAGGGAACTATCATACAATTTAAAGAGTTATTGTTTCTGCACCGTGCGCACACTATTGTACTATTTTGCATTCTCGGGTTGTCCTCTCTCGTGGATGGATAGTGCTGTACTTCTTCCCTTAAATATGAAGAGCCCACCCCCTCCCTCCTGAACTCACTCCACACTCATACAATCATCTTAGAATGTTGTATAATAGAGAACAGCCAATCTCACCCCCACGCCCCCCCTACACACACACACACACACACACACACACACACACACCCGCCGCCCCAAACAACACATTCTCTTAACCAGAGTCTCAAACACTCAGCTCTCTCTGCTAAAGCGCATCCTGCCTCTGCTGGTTGGAGTTTTCACAAACCCAAGCCTAAATAAAGGAGCAGTGTAGCTGCTGTAGCACCTCCACTCCCTGCTCAGCACAGGAATTCCTTAATAGGCACATGAGTCCTACAGGACAGTAGTGCATTACCTCCCTGCCTTCTAACTCTGGGACACGATCCTTGTCCCAGCACGACGAGTCACAATCCAAAAATAGGGGGTGGGGGGGGGGGAAGGGTAAGATAGAAGAGGGCAGCTTTATCTTTTCAGAGATGGATGACGGGCAAGCATCCCTATGTTTTTCACCTGTCACTTTCCATGCGGAGAGTCCAGACGCAAAGTGTCACACACGCGTGCATCTGTCCCCGGAGAAATTGTTTACCAGCCCACTAGACAACAACCCAAAGTGCTTTATGTCGTGCCCAAAGAAATGTAATCCGCGCTTTTGAAAATGGAAACGCGATGGCCAGGAGCATCTCTTCGGCTGGCCTTGCTGGGTAGTTTGCACTTGAAGTAAACCGGTCCCCACCCACACCCCGTTCACCCGGAGATGCAAAACGGCAGGTGAGCTGGACGCCACCGGCAGCCCATCCGCCCCCACCGGGGAGGGCACCGCGGGGGCACCTCGGGCTGGAGGAGGGCTCGGCAACCCGAAGGGACCATCTCCTCAGCGCTGGGAGGAGAGACATGGAGCCATTTTTCACGAGGTTCACAAGCAAACGTCAGCTCACAGCTGCTGGTGCACCGCCGGAGCCCGGAGCGCATCTTAATGTGGCCCAGCGGGACCCGGCCGGTCACCCTCCCGGCACCTGTTCTCCGAGAGCCCAGCACAGCACAGCACAGACCTGACGCTCCGCTCCGAGCATCGCCCTGATGGAGCCTCTGCCAAGTGCACGGCACAGACCTGCATCCAATTCAAAACTAAATGCCTCTCCCCCATTTCCTCTTCAAATCATGTGAATCAGACACTTCTGAGCTGATAGTTCAAAGAAAAAAAAAAAAAAAAGGAAGAAAGAAGAAAGAAGAGGAAGAGGAAGAAAAACCCACCTCTGCCCACTCCCCAGCCTCCTGCAGCTTCTTGACTAGCACCTCTGGGCAGTTCAGGACCGAGCGGGTTCCCGAGTGCACAACGGCAAACTGGCAGACAAGTCCCCCGTCACAGAAAGCACAGGCGACGCTTTCTTTGTAAAAAAAAAAAAAAAACCACGGGAAAATACAGAGGCTGGAACAAAAGGCAGTGTCCCCGCACAGCGAGACGAGGCATCGCGCGCCCGCCTTGCGCGCCTCCGCCCGAGCGTCGGGGCGGCCTCGGCATCCGCGGCGGCGACCCCCGCGTCCTCCCCGGGCCGGGCCGGCGGGCGGGCGGGCCGGCGGGCGGGCGGGCGGGCGGGCGGGCTCGGGGGCAGCCGGGGGCGCGCGCCCTGGGGGTCGGGGCCGTTTCAAACTTAGCATATTTGGTCTCAATTAGGTGGAAAATGGAGACAAGGCGGCGCAGCCCGAGGTCTCGGGGCGCCGTGGCAGGCCGAGGAGCGCCGGCTCAGCAGGTCCCGCGCGCCCGGCCGAGCCCCGCAGCCCCCCGCCCGCCCCGCCCGCCCCGCCCGCCCCCGACCCCGACCCGCGGCGCCCAACAAAAGCCCCAGCCCGGCGGGCGGCCCCGCGGGGGCGCGGCAGGTCGGGGCTCGCTCACCTGGAGCCCGGCGCCCGCGAGGCCCGGGGCCCGCCCGTCCCGCCGCACCTGGCCATGCTCCTCGCTCCGGCTCGCCGCGAGCCACCTGTGCCGGCGCGCCCCGTCCTCCCGTCGGCGGCCCGGGCGCGAGCAGAGCAGCCGCGGCCCGGCCTCCGCGCCCCCCGCACGCGCCCCGGCTCTGCCTCGTCGAGCCGCGCAGACACGAACCGCGAACCGCCGCGGACGCTTTTGTTTTCCCTCCTCTCGGAGGCGAGGCGAGGCGAGGCGAGGCGCGCGGCGCTCGGCCCGCCCGCCCCCGCCCGCGCCCGCGCCCGCGCCCGCGCCCGCCCCCGCCCCCGCCCCCGCCCCGGGCCTGCCTCGGTCCGCCCCGCCGCAGCCCCCACCTGCAGCCTCCGCGCCGCCCGCCCCGCCGGGGGCCTGCCCATCGCCCCGCGCACCCCGCCCGCCGCGGGCTCCGGGGCTCCCCCGCTCGGGAGGGGGCGGCCCTCGGCGCGGTCAGGTGACCCCGGCGGGGCGCGGGGCGGGGCACGCGCGGGCACAGCCTCGGCACCACGCGGCCAGGACGCCCGAGCTCCTGCACACGAAGGCACTGGGGTCCCCTGTTCGCCAGGGCGAGAAGCTAACACGGGGCCAGGAGGTGCAGTTAAAGTTCCCGGGGTTAATCCCAGGCCGCGCCTGCAGACCTGGAGCATCACTTTCTTCTTCCTCGCAGGGTCAAAGAACCCGGCATTGCGCCGTCTACGCGCCTCTTTCCTTTGACATTCGGTTCAACTTATCCCAAAGTTGAGGACCAGCAAAGACCAAATCAGAAGAAGAGGAGGAAGGAGGAGGAGGAGGAGGGACAGGAGCAGGAGGAGAGAAGACAAAGAAGTGACAGGAAACCAGACTATAGAGCAGGAGACAAGTCAATGGTTTCCGATTGTAGAATTAGATTTAATAATGAGTATTTTTTTTTTTTTTTGCTCTTAGGCAAATTACTTTTCCTTTCTTTATTAAGATTTTATTTATTTATTTATTTATTCTTGAGAGACGGGCACAAACACAGGCAGAGGGAGAAGCAGGCTCCATGCAGGGAGCCCGACGTGGGACTCGATCCCGGGCCCCCAGGATCGCGCCCTGGGCCCAAGGCGGGCGCTACACCGCGGAGCCACCCGGGCTGCCCTAACTTCTCCTTTCTCCGCTTCAGTGTCGCTGTCTAAAAATGGAAAATCGGGGTATTACATGCAGCATCTCCCCTCCCCGCCCATGAAGCAGCCTGGCAGAGAAGGGTGTCCAGGTAGCTACACCCCACCCAGGGCACCAGGTACAGAAGCACCTGGGAACACTTGCGTTGGCCTTGTACAGTCTTGAACATGAATTCATAGTCGAGTGAGTATGCCACCACCCCCAGGTCCAAAGTTTCTGGGAGCCAGGACACAGCATCTCTTTTATCTCTGCCATTAAATTAGGAATGCAATGGGTCCTGCTCTTAGAAACACTGCAGAGAAAAAAAAACAAAAAAAACAGGGTAATCTCCACAAACTATTTTGACAACTGAAGGTAAAAACTACTTTATGAAGCTAAATGACAAGTCATTAGAAGGAGATCAACAAGTTCGGTGATGAGAACGAGTATCAGAAGAAGAATCCCTAGTGCGGCCTTTGGTGTTTCATGCGCGGATTCTTAATTTCAAGAACACGGTGACATGGGTGCCCCACAAAACAGGAGAGCTGACACGGAAGCACATTTATTCCCTGCCTCAAAAGATAACATTTCAAACTCTTACACAAACAGCCTCTCGTTCTCTTGAGAGTGATGTCAGGAGAGTGCTGCATTTACTGCTGGGACCAGGCACTCCAGCTGAAATACACCCAGGCCCCTCCATAAACACCACTCAGGGGTAGACATGGGATGAGTAACAGCTATTCACTGTTCTCGCTTGTTTTGTATTTTAAAAGCTTTACCTTGCATGGAAAAGATCCTATTTAAGCTTTTAAAATAAATTATATGCTAACTGGCTGCAAATTTAGCTTTAGTGTGTGCTACAAAAATTGGCACCAAAACATTAGACAATAAAAAAAGATCTTTCCTCAGAAAAGTAAGTTGGCTTAGGCAAATTTAGGAAGACCTAAAATTTTGTAGGGTAAAAACATAAAGGATTTCATTTTACAGACTCTGCTAACCAAACCGGTTGTTCTTTAACCTTTATTTTTCCTTTCTAGCATTGGATGTCTTCATTTTGCATTTCCTTTTTTTTTTTTTTCCCTTCTCCACCTCTCACCCCCTGGCCTTTCTTCTTTTGACCACAGTGTCACTTTCCTTGAATGTGCAAAATGTTGATATCAGAGAAAGAGTAGGAAAGACTCTTCTATTATGTCAGATAATGTATGGGTTTTAAGTCAACCTCCAGCGTATGGCAACTTTGAAGCTCCATGCTATTCTAACAAAGAAGCATGATGAAAAATGGACTCTAGACTGCATCCTTTTTTATTATTATTAAAAATCAAAGGATCTTGATTTTAAAAAGGCTTATTATAGTGCACCAATGACGGACCAGTGCAAAAAAAGAAAAGGATGAAAATAATTTAGCAAAAACTGTACAGCAAATAACCTCAGTCATCTTTTTAAAACATCTCCATTACTCAAGGTACAGACAGAGTGTGAAATAAAACCTTTACTCATGCATTCATTCATTCCACCAATGTTTATTGAGCACTTCCTTTGTGTTAAGCACTACTCTAAGCACTGAAGGGTACAGGTAAATAAAACAGAGTCTGAACACTTTCAGAAAGAGATAATATGTCCCACTGACCTACAAGAGATGTCAGTGCAAAATGTTATGGAAGGTCAGAAAAGAGTGCGTGTTGGGGGGGAAATTCTTCTTAGTGGGATGCGGGATGGCTACAACAGCATAGGTGACATTTGAACTGGGCCTTTAAGTATGTGTTAGTTTTGTAGGTAAGAAAGCAGATGCGGGATGATTTCAGGCCACAGGACGCAAAAAGCATGCCCCGACACCTGCGTGCAGCGTGGTATGGATGGAATACAGGCTGCTTGGGGGACAGTGGTTTGAAAGGCAGATGGGAACAGGCCGTGCTTTATTTGAGATGCAACGGCAAGCTACGTGAGTGAGGATCCTTGGCTGGTAAATTATTTGTTTTATAAAGATGGTTTTGGCAGCAATGTGGAGGGTGGATTACAGCCTTGTTTCCCAAACTTTCCTAATGATGAGAATTACCTGTAAGTAATAGCAAATACACAGATTTTTGGTTCTACTCCAAATCCAGAGAAGGTCAGGGATCTGAATTTTTAACAAATGTCCTAGGTGATTAGACATAAGGATAGTTACACAGAGAGTTAATATTCTCAGGATCATCATTAAGCCAAATAAAAGACTTCTGCTTCTTTTACCCTTAAATAAGGAATTTTTACATAAAAGCTGAGAACACTTATCAGAATCAAATGTGATGAATGTGCTTATTTTGAGCCATGAAACAAAATTATATAAAATAGCCCATGCAATCTCATTCCTATCTTATCTTATGTGAAACCTTGTGTCCTGTGAGGCTGAACTGATTTATCATCGTTCACTCCCATCGGGGTCTCTCTTATGTCAGTGCTTTTGATTCCCCTTCCTGGTATGACCTCCCATTCCTTTTTCCATCTTCACCTTATCCTTCAAGGATTTCCTGCTACCATCAGGCACGTGAATTCACCCCTTCTCTAGTATAGTTTATATTAAGGTGTATTGATATTACAACAGCAGAACCAGAAATAATTCTAATATCTAACTCTCATATTTGTGCTAAGGGATTTAGTTTTTTTTACATTGTCACCATCATTCCGTGAGGTACTAATCCCACCACTTAACCATTGAGGGAAGTAAAGTCTGGAGATGTGAAATAATTCACCAAAGGTCAGAAAATTAATATGTTTCTGGATTAGGACCCATGTCAGTCTCTGCTACATGATTAATATAATACCATATCTTATCCCGAAATATCTGGAACCCAAAATTTAGTAGTTGATTAAATCAGTAGATAAATGTTATTACTTTTTTGTTTTCTCCCACTGTGCATACCAATGGCTCTGGCTCAAGAGTTGGCCTCTGTCTCTGGGTTTAAAGCCCTTCTCTGCCACTTTCAAGCCAGTGTGACCCAAGGGGAGTCCTTTAATGTCTCTGTGCCGCAGTTTCCCAAACTATCTCATAGTTTCATTTGAAACTTCAATGAGAATTCATGCTAAGTATTTAGTACCATGCCTAAAACAATTAGATATTCAATGTTAATTATTATTTTTATTATCAATATTGTTGCTGTTATTAAAAAACGAGAAGCAAATTTTCAGTTTATCCCCCCCCCATGAGTTTTCCATCTCACCCAGAGATATTAAGAGGTGAAAAAGCACCACTGACTCTCTGTATTATTAAATGCAGTTATATAGCTTTCACTCTAGTTTACAGAGCTACAATTGATTTGATCAAATTAGGGAGATGCACCAACTACTATTTAACTAATCATAAACTACTCATATTGCTTTATTATTAGATCTGTAATGTATGGTCTCCTGAGATATTTGTGATGGTTTCCTGGCAGGCAGAAAGTAGAAATTACACAATTTTTTAAAAGCCAGTACTTGCATTTTAGCAATAAGCTAACTATTAATTCTTCTTAAAAATCAATTATGCCTGCTTTTTGTACAAACTACTGCCTTTTTTCCCCCAAAACAAATATTTCCAATATTTCTATGGAACATTTCCTTACCTCCTGAGATATGTTTACCAGCAAACAGAATTTCTTCTAACTATGCAGCATTCTTGTCAGTTAAGTGCATGCTTAGTGTAGATATGGTATTGTGCTTATATGAAATCAAAACCAAATGAACAGTAGGTGTTATTTGTGAGTGGGAAAAAATTCTGCATGAGAACTATGGTTGTCACATTTTTGTAAACTTTAGACAAGCACAACCTCAAGAAAATTCCCTTCTTTTCTTATTCAGTTATATAAACTGTTGATCATAATAGGGAATGATTCTACTGTTAATGGTTTGTGAGAGTGTGGACTAAGTGATTGGTGTATTACTTCATAAACCATTGGGTGGGCATGTAGATGACTTCTGGGTTGGCAGTTGTAGTTCATATTTGCTGAGTCCAGATCTCTGAGAACTCTCTCCCTGCCTTATAGGCTGCATAACAATTTTCATCAAAACAATCACATGTTTTTAACTGCTTATGCCAAATTAATGCATTTTCAGTTATTGTCAAAAGTATCCTATTCTACTTGAAGATAGTTATATATATGTGCATGCATGAATAATTATCACAGGCAATGGTTAAAGTTTGATTATCCCATTCTAAGAGAAGAAAAGCAAAAAGCAGAAAATTCCTGCTTTGGTCTTGACTAACCAGGCAAAGCAGGTGCTTTAAGAATGGCCTTTAAATATAGCGTGGTGTCAAACACACAGAGCCTTAGCAACCCTGGCTTCACCATTTCCTGCCTGTGTAATAGTAGATAAGTTACTCATCTCTAAAACAGTGATGATCTCTGTTGCATAGAGTTCTCAGGCATTCAATGAAATAATGAATATCAAGTGCTAGGCACAGTGCCCGGCACACTGTCCTACTACTACATCATCAGCAGCACCACCATTACCATCACATCATTATCATCATCATTATCACTACCAGGGCCACCATTGCCACCACTATCATCCTCTTCCTACTCATCATCATCACCAATCTTTCTCATGTACCAGAAGTTGCTCTAAATAAGCACAAAATAATGGTAGCTCCTGTTATTATTGTTATGATATCCTTTTCTTTTACTGGCTTTCAGTTCATTACACTGCATATCCTGAGCCTATTACCCTGATGTAAAACATACTATCCTATCCCAATAGTCCCTAATCAAAACAAAAGCTGATATTTAATACCGTTTAGTATGGGCAGCCCAGGTGGCTCAGCATTTAGTGCCGCCTTCAACCTAGGGCGTGATCTTGGAGTCCTGGGATCGAGTCCCATATCGGGTTCCCTGCATGAAGCCTGCTTCTCCCTCTGCCTGTGTCTCTGCCTCTGTGTGTGTGTCTCATGAATAAATAAATAAATAATCTTTTAAAAAATAATAATACTGTTCAGTACATGAAGTAGAAAAAAATTACACGCTTCCCTTTCACTAGTCTTTCCTTTCTGTAAACAAGTCTCAGGTTCAGACCTTGCACAGGGAAGATCCTCCTTGGATGATTTCTAAGTCTTCTGAAAGCAATTCATGAGGTATTAACAATCCTCACAAGAATATGCTTCATATGACTGACGAGACCAAAGCACAACAGAAGTGCCTTCTGTACTGAGTGGGCATAAATAAATTCCATTGTTGACAGCTGTCCTTTATGGATCTGCATTTCTGGTATCATAATGAATCATCCCACTTCTGACTTCTGAAAACTGAGATGAACTGTGATCTTTTATCTTCTCCACAGGCGCATACTTTTCTGTAACCTTTCATCTACTTTACCTTATAGACACCATCAGATAGACACAAAGGGGAATATATATAGGGTCTCTTGCTCTACGAAACAAACTTTGCCTGGGCTGAGCCTAGACAGGATTGTGAAGTGAGTGCAATATGTCGACCATACCTTCCACCCTTCCTTCCTCTGCCCTTGAAGTTACTCCCTTTAAATGGCACTTTCTCTATCTCCTTCCAAATCTTTCCTGACTTTGATTCTCATCTCATAACAAAACCAAAATTCAGTAGAATGTACTGTGTAAATCTGTGTTACCTGAAGTAATACTTATTGTCTTAGTGATTTGGATGGCTTATATAATCTCTTAAATGTAAACATTCCTTGGAAATAGAAACTAAATATGGTTTCCAAGAATTTTAAATCACTACTTGAAATATGTCTATTTAAATGAACTGAACTCAACAAACCATATTTCTTACAAAACCTAATTTCAAATCATGAAGGAAAATGAATAGGGAGGGAGCTATAGACTCTGACCTGACTACCACACATTGAAAAAAGGGGCAGTGGATGGCCACCTTGGTTTTGAATCATAGCTCCACCATGAACTGATTGTATGACTTTGGGCAAGATAGTTTAAGGCCATTAAGGCTCAATTTGCTCATTGGTAAGAAAGAGAATTTAGTTTCTAAAAACAAGTGCAATCATGAATTTGCTAGCACAGAATATGGCACATAATAAGCTCACAGGAAATAGGATTTTCCTTCTTGTTCTTCCCAAGTAGTGACTTACTGAATAGCTCCTTTTCTCTTTTTTTCTTTTTTCTTTTTTTTAGCTCCTTTTTTCTATGGGTCATCTCCCATGAGTTATCTGATCTGCTCATACCTCTTCAATTTACCTGACATTTATATTAGTATCTTTCATCATAAGCGGTTTCACTATTCAAGTAAGATAGGCTTTTGCAGAGGGTCTACATTTTAGTCAAGTAATCTACCTTTCTCAGGGTACCAGGGCAACTTAATAAAATCAAAATCAAATTAAACTGGATTGGGAAAGAGGGAGAAGGGGAAAAGGTAAAGAATGAAGAGAGGGTAGACAAAAAGAGAAAAGAGGGAAGAAATAGTTAAATGATCTATCTGGAGACCCAGAGGTGGTACCATAGGAGAGTAGAGAACGTTCAACTGAACTTTATTAGAATTCAAAAGACCTGGCCTTGGATTATTCATTTAATATCAGTGACCTTCTCTGTGAAATAAAGATATTGAACTTTTCCCAAGATCTCATCCAGCTCATAGATTTTGGTTTCATTAGATTAGAAAGTAAAACATTTCTTGAGGACTTTTCAATATCAAACCCCTTTAGTATATGATACTCAAGAGGGTGGGCTCCCATTGACTCAGTCCGACTTTGCTACTGCTACATACTCTACCTACTCTACATCTCTATGGTAGTATTACTATTCCTTCTTTAAGAGAAAGAGTCTTTGGCTCAGTGAGCTTTTCCAAAGTCAAAGAGGCCAAGGGCCAGAGCAGGGATTAACACCACCTTCTAATACGAAGCCCCAGGTACTTTTTATTGCACCATGCTGCCACCCTCTGGGACAGAAGTTGGGAATAGAGCTATATAGAAATTAAATTTTCATTGAATGATTCTACAATGATGTTCTAGATAAATGTGAAAAGTCCTGGAAATTTGAGGAAAAAAATGCCCTGTTACAGCAGTGATGTGCAGCTCAATGTTTAACAACTGACACTACGGAAAAACAAAAAGAAACAAAAAACCGATTTGTAGCATTTGTCAATTTCTGCAGAGTAAATATGCCACCGTAGCCAATTTCAAGCTATCAACTTAAAGTCACTGAACTGGAGATGGGGAGAGATGTACGTAAATCGCTCTTTCAAGGCAATGCTAGCCATTTCTTGCATATCACTGTGTGTATGTATGTGTGTGAACGTATCCATATGAATCTGAATTTATATTCTACCTTAATTTTCTTAAAAAAATAATGAAAACCTAAAATATAGGTCTATTTTTTTTAAGTAACGCTGAGTGCCATGTGTTTCAGTTATGCCCTAATAAATATCTTTTTTTTTTTTTTTGGTCAAATATACAGATTACTCATCTACCTCGTTAAGTGGCAATATATAACTGTCAATAATCCTGACAAAGAAGAGAGACCAGAACCCCAAGTTCCCAATATCAACCTTCTTATTTCTTTGTGGAATACTGGGTGGTTCTTATATTATTTTCAAATGACTACATTTTTTAAGATTTCTTCTGAGATGTGTGAGGTTTTCAAGGAACCTCCAAGGCAGGGTTCCTCCAGTAAATCAGCAGGTGACAACCACAGTATTTGCCAGTATTATCTCAGCCAAGGGCCATTAGGGAAACCTGAACAGAAAAGAAAGACAAAACTATCCTCTAGCCCTTCATTCCTTATTCCTCACCTTAAAGTGCCATAAGTGCATGAATTCCTCTGGAATAAAAGCAAGGTGACTGACAAGTTGTAGGGAAATTGCATGCATAATTTACATGGCACTGTGAGCAAGCAGAGGAGTTGTCATTTGTGTAGACGCCTCACAAATGATATTCGGATAGATTGCTTGAGGAATGACTCCTGATTGCTGAGACAATTTACTTCATCTGATTCGTTTCTTCTGATTGTGAGATACAGAAGTAAGACTATAGCAGAGGGTTAAATGTGAAGAGTATTCTATGTAAAAAAATTTGCACAAATGCTTGAATTATTGTCTATATAAACGTGCAGAAATTCCTCCCCATCTACTAAATAAAGGGAAAAGAGGAAGGACACTGAAAGCATCACTGCTGTTCAGAGGAAAATGAGATATGAACTGAGGAGCAACTCACTTTTTAAAAATTATAAGGGGTGAAAATCCTAAAATTTCTATTGTTATCTACAGCACAAATATCTACAGGTATCTACTTGTATCTGAGGTTAACCTACATAGTAAAAAAAAAAAAAAAAAAAAAGATGTTTAACTAAAAAGTTAAAATAAGAAAAAAGGTGTTTTACAATGGAAGAAAGAATGCTTAGGACTAAGCTAAGCTTAGTCGGCACCAGTACAGATGGCTGGGGAAAAAACCCAAAACTAGATCTTAGACACTAACGAGTTTTTGCTTTGAAATCGTCATGAACACAAAATAAATATTTTTCTTCAATTGCTATGTTTCTTATATGAAAGAGTTAAGTTAGAATAGGTCCTTGGAGCTTCTTTCTAAATGATTCTGTAAGACTCCACACTGCCCTGAGTTTTAGGCAACTCCATAAATAATGAACATGATAAAAATGAAATTTAAAAAATAAAAGCATGACTCAGATTTTTTGAAATGTGAGGTCTCTAAATTTTAAATTGTTAATTTGAGAAATAGAATTCATATCTAGTGAGATTACAGACAGCACAAACTTGAGTCAATCTGAGGTTCCTCCAACTCAGGAGAGTTCCCAACAAACAGGACAGCTAGAGTAGGAGGGGAGCGTGAGGATTCATCATAAATCCCTTAGGTAGAGCAAACAGATCCAGTAAACAAGTGGGTGCATGGTCATGTACAAGGACAATTTGAGGGTGACTTCCTAGCTTGAGTCTTGTGGATCTCCCTTCTCATTCTTCCTTGCCCCCAGCTCATTTCATCTGCTCAACCATCTTACATCCTATAGTCAACGAGAAATGGGTTAGTCCTTTGATAAAGCGCTGCAGATAAAATGAGTCTGATTTTGAGCAATTTTGAGTCTGGAGAAACTGCCTGAAATCCAACTGGAGATATTAAGAGGTCTGAGCTGGGAATGCGGTATGAGGAGTCACCCAGGGCATTGCTGAATCCTCTCACTGCAGTGAAAGGATGGGGGGATGACACCCAGCAAGAGACTAGGAATAACAAAAGGGAAAAGGAAAAATCAGTATTTGAGGTGGGAGGAAAGGATTCAGAGCCATTACAGGACCCTGAGAAAGACTGTCCCGAAAAAAAGAAAACTAGGAGACAGCCATTATCTGTGTCGCTGACTGCCTGTGGATCAAACAGGTAAGACCCGGGGAGAGGCTGACGGATGTGGCACCTGCGAGGTCCTTCTGTAAAGTTAGAGACCACTAAGCAGATTGCTGAGGAGAGAGCAGAGGGAGACAAAGTGGGATACCAGTGACTTCTCACCTTGTTTCTCTTTGAATCTTCTTGGCTACTTTAAAAATACATATTCTTAAGCCCCGTCCTTGGAGATTCTGCATCTCTGACTCTGGATTCGTGAGTTTTTATCTCATGTCTATTCTTGAATTTTATCTAGTATGACTCTTAACAGTGTTCCATTTTTTATATTTTTATTCTCATCTTCCATCTAGTTTGCGAACACCTTGAAGGTAAAAATTAGGTCTCCTATGCTCTTGTTGCCCACAGCATCTAGCCTGAAAAATAATATGTACTCACTAATATGTGTGGGTTAATTTGGTCGTCCTACCATTCTTTGTTTTTAAAGATTGTATTTATTTATTCATGAGAGTCACAAAGAAAGGCAGAGACATAGAGGGAGAAGCAGACTCCCTGTGGGGAGCCTGATGAAGGACTGAATCCCAAGACCTCTGGATCACAACCTGAGCCAAACCACTCAACCACCCAGGTGTCCCACTACTGTTCTTAAAGATAAAATCATCCAGGGACGCCTGGTGGCTCAGTAGTTGAGTGTCTGCCTTTGGCTCAGGGCCTGGGGTCCTGGGATGGAGTCCCACACGGGGCTCCTCACGGGGACCCTGCTTCTCCCTCTGCCTGTGTCTCTGCTTCTTTCTCTGTGTCTCTCATAAATAAATAAATAATAAAATATTTTTTAAAAAAAGATAAAATCATCCAGGTGATCAATTTCAACGACTATAAAAACTTAGACCCATCCTTGAATATCTTTTAATAACAAAAAGTTGAAGCTAGAATAAAATCCAAAAGGTGTCTTGAAATGGCCAGCAGCAAGAAAAAAGAATGTTTTCCAAAATGATTCATGACATACAGCCATGTCGGCTTTATTTTGGGAGGATGTTGATTTGATTTGGAGACGGTTAAATGTGTCACTCTAAAAGTGTATGTGTTTTCACATGATGTGAAAAAAACGTAATTATAGCTGTCCCTTGATAGCCTATTCATTTACAGCGCTATTTTGGAAACAGTAAGTTTCAAAATTGGTTTCCAGTTTTGGAAGGAAGTTCTACTGTATAGTAGCTCTGGAGCTTTGCCCCTATAGATTTCCTCCATTGGAATTCAATAAAATTTAATTGAATTACAATGGGTGAATCCACAAGGTGTCAATTGCTGGCTCTCAGATTAAGGCACTCTCTTTCCTCAGGCATTCACACCTATCAGTGCTGAGTCCCAGGCGCAGGTTTTTAGAGAGCAGCTCTGTACCAAGAAACACCTGTGTGCATTAATAAATAGCAAAATAAGTACTGTAGTGAAATCACATTTTATTTTAGGAATTGAAGAAAAACTCACTAAATTTCTATTCTAGCACACAGGATGTGGCTTACTCCTTTAAAATGTCAAGCATACAGACACAGATTTTATTTAAAGAACGTGGAAACACTGCTTTTCTTCCTTGATTGACTCTAGGATATGGTCTTTTCCCATCAGGAAAAAGATAAGTTGATATGTTTTCTGAATGGGCATACTAATAGCATTGTCACAGTGTATCAGGGAGCTTCAATAGCATTATCTCATTTTGTCATTAAAACCACCAATCAGGTAGCTTCAGTAGGATCATTCCAGTTTTTCCCATAAGAAAACTGAAGCTCAGAAAGGTAATGATTAAGTGTAAACCAGGTTTGTTCCCCCCTCCCCCTGTATTTTTCCTTTCCATTAAATAATGCAATCGGGAAAAATAAATAAATAAATAAATAAATAAATAAATAAATAAAGCAAGCAAGCAATCGGTAACTACTTTCTGCATCATTCTAAAGGTTCTCTCTAGCCATGCATGAGCCTGAGTTAGGATAAACGGTGCTTTGCTTCATGCAATATATGTAAAGTTATGGGGAAAAAGTATTTCTATTACCCTGTACTTCCATTTATACCTATATGTTCATGAATGTAAAACACACACACAAATTCAAGCTAACCAAGGAAATAATAGTTATCACTGGAGAGCTTTGTTACAACATGTTTTTGAAGCCCTCATTTAACCTTGGAAAATGGAAACAAAATGGCACTAATTAAAATATTTAAAAAAGAGATAAAAATCCACATAAAAGGAATGCTTTCAATTTTGTTCTGCTTCAAGTTAGATTCTTTAAAAGTAAATCAGGTTTAGGCAAGTTTAAATTTGCAGACAAAAGAGGCCTTAAATACTTTTGTTTTAGAAACCACTTTTATTGGTTGTACGGGCCAATAGCATAACATTGTGTAAGTGTTCTGTCTTCTACAAATCTGGAAAAGTTCTAAAAGGTATTAATGAGAAGAAATTGCAGATTCGTATTTTCTCAAAGAACTATTGGATTGAAAAACCGTTAACAAAAGCTTTGCACAATGGATTGTCTATTTTGCCATCATGTCAAAACAACCGCCTTTGATACCACTCACTTTTCCTCTCTGGGCATATATATAACATTTTTGTTTGTACTCTGTTATTTGTTTTCTTTTTTTGGGATTTAAAACTATGTCATTTACTCACGTAATTGCTCTTCTCATGGCCATATCTTTACTTTTTGCTTTTAAGAAAGCCATGCTATTTATTTCCCCTCTTTCCTGTCCCATAGGTGAGTCATCTAACTTATTTGAGCTAAGTGTCCATATCTATAAAGTGAAAAGCTGGACAAGATATTCTTTATGATCCCTTCCAATTTTAAAGCTTTATGCAGTTTTAGAGAAAACCTGAAGGGTCACACAAAATGGTGTAACACTAAAGGACAAAGACAAGGAGTTTCTTTTTCACTCTCTGCAAACTATGCTGGACACTTCCCTGGTTGATATTTCATACTCTAAGACAACTACACATTGAGAATGTGGGGCAGAGAGAGAAAGAGAAATGGTGAAGCACAGAGCTAGTGAAGCAGGTGGAGGGAGACAGGAGCTATTGGACATTTGTGGATCGCATAGGTGTATTAGAGGTGGTAGTTAAGCAAGTCACACCCCAAACCCCCAACAGACTCTTCTCTCTTCGTTAATAGCAGCTCTATGTGTCCACGTATTCAAACAGAACAAAACACTTGGTCAACACCCTTGCCTTCTGTCTATCTTTCACTCCCCAGAGCAAATCTGTCAGCTGTACCTGCAAAATAGATCCAGAATCTAACCCTCTTTCACTACTCCCACTGTCTACAAGTTACTCTCATGTCTAACTTGGATGATATCAGTAGCCTAACTGGTCTCATTTCTGCTCTCCTCTCAGCCATACCGATGACCTTATTAAAACATAAATCAGGGACGCCTGGGTGGCTCAGCAGCTGAGCGTCTGTCTTCAGCTCAGGGCATGATCCGGTAGTTCTGGGATCGAGTCCCACATCGGGCTCCCTGCATAGAGCCTGCTTCTCCCTCTGCCTGTGTCTCTCTGCCTGTGTGTGTGTGTGTGTGTGTGTGTGTCTCATGAATAAATAAATAAAATATTTTAAAAAAAATAAAACATAAATCAAATCCTATCACTTCTTTTTAACTCCAAAGGCTTCACATCTCACTGAGAGTAGAACCAATGTCATAACATGACTTATGAAGCCATTCACAGTTTTTGGCCACTACCAATACCTGATGCTTTATTCATTGTTCACTGGGTTTTGGCCATACTTCCCCACTCACTACCCTCCTAGACCAGCAGGCAGACTCCGCCATGAGGCCTTTGTTATCAACTCTCCCTCTGCCCAGAAGGCTCTTTTAGATATCCACAGCCAGTTCCCTCACTCTTTTCTATCTCGATTCCTTATCTTCTAAACTGAGGCCCTTCTGGAGCATCCCACCTCACTTTTATCCCATTTCACCTTCCATTACTCAAATGAAAACATAATAAGTTAGAGATATAAGTCAGTTTTGCTCACTTTTGTATCTGCAGTGCCAAGAACAGTGCCTGACATATAATCAGTCAGTAAGTCTTGGTTGAATTGAATTGAATTGAACCCAACAACAGTATGAAGATCTTTTTTTTTTTTTAAGATTTTATTTATTTATCATGAGAGATACAGAGAGAAAGAGAGAGGGGGAGAGACATAGACAGAGGGAGAAGCAGGCTCCCCTCAGGAAGCCCTATGTGGGACTTGATCCCAGGCCTCCAGGATCATGCCCTGAGCTGAAAGCAGAGCTTAACCGTTGAGCCATCCAGGCATCCCAACAGTATGAAAATCTTGCACCATGCCTTAAATGGCATGCTGCCATCTACTCAGATGCTGAGTAGATAATGAGAGCATACAGGCCCCAGTCTAGGACTCTTTCTAAAGATGCAGACCATTTAATATCCAAGTTTAATCAGAATAAACCACAAGCAAGACAAAAGTGGATTGTCCTGTTTTACCTCAATCGTTACCAAAACCATCAAATTCATAGTAGCCATAAATAAACTTGTGTTGGATAATATTCCCCTATATAATAACATCCCATTATTGAGAATTAAGATTGTATTAACATAAAAAACACATTTTAAATTCTCAAATTAGAAAAAAACAATAGTGATCAAGGTGGTGTGGTAAATGGATGGAGTTATAGATGATAAAAGAATAGCAGAATGTTGACAATTGGCAGAACAGGGTGCCGGTTATACAGCATTCATTATGCTATTCTGTTTACTTTCCATATGTTTGAGATTTTCTACAATGAAAGTCTAACCACTAAAAATAAACTGAAAAAAAAAAATCCCAAAGTCTCAATTTTGTTTTCTAGTCCCTTAAGAAATAGTTCTAAACAAGTTTCTTGGGATCCCGGGGTGGCTCAGGGGTTTAGTGCCTGCCTTTGGCCCTGTCATGATCCTAGAGTCCCAGGATCGAGTCCCACGTCAGGCTCCCTGCGTGGAGCCTGCTTCTCCCTCTGCCTGTATCTCTGCCTCTCTCTCTCTCTCTCTCTCTCTCTCTCTATCTCTCTCTGTGTCTCTCATGAATAAATAAATAAAATATTAAAAAAATAAACAAGTTCATTCTCTGCCTTTCCTTTGTCTTTTTCTTAATTTAAGAACACAGAAGTTGTATCCTCCTGCATGTGATGCCAAGGCACTGATGTACCTGGAGGGACCCTAAATAAGCTAATAAGCTTATGCATGTAGTGGTCACCTTCAGAGTAAGGACATCATGAAATCAATGAAATCAGGTGTACTTATACTTCATGGAATCTAGTCATGATGCTTTACTAATAGAAGAGTCTGCGTATTTCCTTCCTTCTCCCAATTTAGTCACAAAATAGTAATGGACGTATGGCATTGTCTGTCTGTCTGTCTTTACTTCTTGTACTAAAGAAAAATTTTTCCTCTGTGGATGTTTATTGCCAGTGTATTCCTATAACTTTATCTATTCAAAATTCCTAACTTTTAATCTCTTGCTATGAGCCCAATCAAAAGACACTTTCATCTTTCCTGTAGTTTTTGGTTGCTCCACCCATAACTTCCATTTTATTTCCTTTTTTTTTGTTTTTGGAGGGGGGCGGGTATGGGGAGGGAGCTCTCCAGCTTTAAAGAATTTCAGAAATTCCTTTTATTTTGCCCTTCATTGCCCTTTCTCTGCATTCTTGTAATCTCTTCATTTCTTCATTTGCATTATGGACATCTATCTGTACCCTCAAAAAAAATTCTGAGTATAATTCAGTTTTATGCATGTGACTCATAGATATATAATACAGTTCTGACTTTCATAGTCCAGAAATAAGCTAGGAAAGTGCTACACTTCACACTTTCCTATTCAGGGATTCCCTTTTCCCTTGGGGAAGGCTTCCCTAATAACCTCATTTAAGTCTTATTTCCTCTTACTGTTTTTTTTTTTAAGATTTTATTTATTTATTCATGAGAGACACACACAGAGAGAGGGGCAGATACATAGGCAGAGTAAGCTCCATGCAGGGAGCCTGATGAGGGACTTGATCCCCAGACTCCAGGTTCATGGCCTGAGCCAAAGGCAGACACTCAACCTCTGAGTCACCAAGGCATCCCTCCTCTTACTGTTCGATTATAGTTATGGTATTCATTGAAGTTTCCTTATAGGAAAACTTAAAGGGATTTCACTCCCTTGATTAAAGCCCTTTCTAGACCTTCCCACTACAGTTGACATAAAATCCATCTCCTTCCTTCCAGAAGGCCATGTAAGGTGTGGTTTCCCTGCCTCTGGAGTTCTACGTGAAATCTCAATGGCCTTTCCTCAGTTCCTCCTGACACTCTAAAGAGGGTAGGTTCCCTTTAGATCCTCCATTTCAGCCCTTTATTGGTTTTCGTCCTAATACCAGTAACAGTTTGTTTTTATAGAGTTTATTCATTTGTCTGCTTTCCCTTTAAAAATAATACTTTCACCATATTGTAGGCTCCTGAAGGATAAAAATACCCTTAGTTGTCTACATTCTCTTCTTAAGACATAGGTAGAATTAAAAACTAGAATAAAATGGTTATACTAATGGAACATTAATTTAAGCTACCTAAGTCTAACAAACATCTATTTGATTTATTCTTTGTTCATCTTAGGGAAACAACTTAAGAAATCTTTCAATTTTGGTTAATAGCAGAATCCATTAAATTTGACTTCAATTATCTAAATAGCCAATAATTTCCTCTTACTGGCACATGCTCTCTCAGCCAAGATTTAAAATCCATGAAAGATGAATGATATTGACTGCCATCATGACTTCATTACCTTTCAAACATTTTGCATATTCTACTAGGACTCTTTCTAGCCCTTTTTGGTTATCACATAAAATCTACCTGTGATCCTTTATAAATATAAAAAAAATAAGTATGTTGGTCACATACAGGATCTATTTTTTTAAATGAAAAATCATTGTAAGTAGGTCCCATATGAGAGGCAGAAATAGACACTCAAACTGTTTACCAATTACAAACACAGAACTATACCTAAAAAGCTATATCTACATTTCTATCTCTACATAGATAGATTGAGCTGCCAAGTGATCAAAAGATAGAGAGATGATAAATAGATAACTTAGGGTAATACCAGATATTCAGTAAAACAAATCAAGTGTATTTTCTCATTTCTGGTAATCTTTATTCTTGGCATCCTGGGTTTGTTTGTTTATGTTTTATTTATGTTTGTTTTGGGTTCATAAATTTGTCAAACAGGTATTTCTGCATGTGCTTCTATCTTTTAAAATCAGAAGCTCTGCTATGTGGTAAGATGTTAGAGCTATACATATGAGTCAACCATACACACAGATACAAGAGTGGCTGCCTTACTTGGTATTACATGAGACATGATATGGTGTCTTACTCCTTTAAAATTACTTGCTCCATTATTTATTTATCTTATTAGAATCCCACCCTTGAGCTTAGGCACTATCTATAAAAAACAGAGTAACAGAGCACAAAGGATTAAAAAAAGTGAAAGAAGATCCCTGATGAAAATTAGTTAACAGATTCCACTTTGCCTTCCTGGAGCTCAGCGCCATCGTATTTAATAATACTAAAACCAACAACAATACAAACAATAACTAAGTTTACTCTGAGTACTTTTTATGCTAGTTAACCCATACACCAATATCATAAGATAAACATTATTATGCACGTTTTGCAGAAACAGAAATTAAGCCTTAGGGAATACAGTGACTTGCCTAAAGTCTCACAGCTAGCTCAGTATTTAAGTGGATTCAAATCCAGTATGTGGACTCTAAGCATTATATTCTAGTGATCTATAAAACTAGGTTAAATGAGCTAATCCAAAAAAAGCTGTGATTTTAAAAAATATATATTTATTTATTCATGAGAAACACAGAAAGAGAGGCAGAGACACAGACAAAGGGAGAAGCAAGCTCCATGCAGGGAGCCCGATGTGGGACTCAAATCTCCAGACTCTGGGATCATGCTCTGAGCCAAAGGGAGACCACTGAGCCACCCCAGTGTCCAAAGCTGTGATTTTCTAAATATTAATCAACTGCTATACTGGAAGGCAAAAATGGTGTGCTAGGAGAAAATAACAGGCCTGAATAGAATTTATGGTGGAGGCCTCTGGGGAGAAATCCTCTACAGTAGGAACATGGGCAAAGATCAGGTAAAGCAACGCATACAGAAGGAAATAACAATAGCCTGAAAAAGCCCCCAACAAAACTAGTTAAACTTACTAATAATCAAAAAGATACAGATTAAAATAAAATACTGTTTTGTTTTTTAAGTTGACCACATTTGAAAGGGGAATACATTTATTTTCCGTATATTGGAGAAATTGCTGAAAAAAAACAGGCACTGTTGTTAACAATATCTGTAAGATATTTTGTGATTATGTGTGAAAAGCTTGAGATTACATATCTTTTCTTCTGGAAGTTTATCTAAAAAACAGTCAGGGTTGGGCATAAAACCATAGACAAGGATATCACTACAGTATTATTTTAATAGCTAACCTTTAAAAACAATCTTAATGTGCAAAAAAATAAGGACTGTTAAATTACTATGGCACAACCCTAAAATGGAAAAGCATGTCATTATTTAAATGATATGTTAGAGTATGAAAAATTATCCTTATTTTATTTTTATTTACTACACATACAATTTTACATCAAATTTTCACAATGATCATCTCCTCATGGACAGATTTCTACTCAATTTTTTTCCACATTCTATAATTCCATGTTTTCAAAATATTCCATAATGAACATATATTACTAACTCACAAATTGTATAAATATTTGTCTATTAGTACAGTTTTTCAAAAAAAAATATAGTCCTAAATTATCTAGGATAACTATCTAGCTTATTTAAGAATAAACCCCAATTCTTTGTAATACTTATTGGAAACTTTACAGAAGAAATATGGGAAAGTTGAACATGTTTGGGCTAAGTCTGAATGCTGACTTTATCTCTTACTGACTGTGTAACTTTGGGTGGCTTACTTATTTATAAAATTACGATAGCATTACATCCCTGGGATTATACACAGAATCACTGAGAATGGTACATAAACTTTCACGAAATGACCACATAAAAAATGATATTTGCCTATGTCACATTTCCACCTCTACCTCCATTTCAAATATTTTGAAAATGCAATTACAATCGAAGAGAAGCAGAATGCGCCACCCTAAATGCCATGTTGGCATATTGACCATTTCTGTTACTTAAGAAACAGCTGGTGTAAAAAAAACAATCTGACCTTCTTTTATTCCCCTGAAAAAACGAAATAAATCTCCCATGGGAAAGGTGCCCTTCCTGTACCAGGAAGAAAAAAGATATCCTTATCACCAGGGATAGGGGATTTAGGGCCCAGAAGACAGTATAAGCTAACCTTGCTACCTCGTCAAGCTCAAATTTTTTTGTCTTATCAATTCTTCAAAAGTTTAGTGATGTTTTGTTTAAAAGGCATAAAAGCTGTCTGTTTTGGTCACTTCCTTGAGCTTCATGTTTTTAGGGCCCCTGTACCTACAAAATTAAATTTGTTTTCTCCTATGAGTCTGTTAAATATCAGTTTAATTATTAGACCAGCTAAAGAATCTAGAAGAGAAGAGGGGAAAAGTTCTCCTTTCCTATGTAATGTATGTATTTTATTAGTACTATTTTATATGGACAACACCTCATATAATTATCTACATCTGCAGTTTTTAATAGTAGGTGAGCTTTACTATTGTGGCACAACTATAGAACTTCATCAAAGGGAAACAGAAGAAGCAAGGGGTCCCATATTAGAATCAAGTATGGGAAAAGGGCTGTGGTTACAGAGGGCTGGAAAAATCATACTCCACATCCTCAGCCTGTCAACCTGAGCGTGATGTCATTCCATTAAGCACAGATTTAGATTTCCTTCTGAAATGTTTTGATGTTTTTTTTTTTAAATAGTTCTCACATATATTGTTTAAATAAGAAAACCCACAAATACTGAAATATTGGTATTCTACTATGGATGGCACATAGTGTAAATGGTTAACTGGAAAAAAAAAGAAGTAATTCACATAGAGTGAAAGTGTAATAAAAAAATACGCCAACCCAATCACCCTGTAGGTCTGTTGGTGTGAACAACAAACAGACTAAATGATAGGAATTAGGTATGAAGTATGCCGTTTACACTCTTTCTGAAAAAAATAGTCCTGAGTTAGAATTTACACTTCAAGACAGAGTCTAAAATAATGTTGTTATGTTACTGTGTCAGATCAGCAATGGAACTGGCTCCCTGTCTTTTGGGCACATGGTACATTTCCTAGCTCCCTTTGACTACCCATGTGATTTGCTTTGGCCAAACTCATGAGAGTGAAAGTGCCACCTATCACTTCCACACAGAGGTTTTAAGAACTGGTGTACAATTTGTACAACCTCTCTTTTTTCCCTCCAACACTGTGTCGAGCAAAGATCCGGCTGGTGGGAGGTATATCTGTCTGCCTCCCAGAGAGAAGGCTTTAAAGACAGCCTCTGCCTAATTTTTGATGGGTATGTACTGTGAATGAAACAAAACCTCACTGTTTTAAAATCTTCAGCTGGGGTCAACCACCCCACGTATACACCCCCAAAGAACATTTGGCAATGTCTGGAAACATTTTCAGTTGCCAAAACTTATATGGAGTTTTGTGTTACTGGCATCTAGTGGATAGAGGCCAGCGAGGCTGCTAAATATTCTACAGTGGCCTGGAAAGCCCCCCACAACAAAGAATTACTCAACCCAAAAAGTCAATAGTGCCAAGTGAGAAATCCTGTTTTAAGTCGTGGAGATAAAATGATGTTTGTTACTGCAGCATAATCTAGACTATTCTGACAGATAGATGGTTCAATATTTGGAAATCCATTCATATAATTTTGTCATAAAAGTACGGCAAAGAAGAAAAAACATGATCCTCTTAGCAGATTTAGAAAACTCATTTCATAAAAATTCAATATTTATTTGATAGTAAAAAAGGAAAAGACAGCTATTTCTTAATATCATATTTGAATATCACAAAAATTTATTTCTCAAAAGCCAAAATTATGATTAGTGTTGATCAATAGAATGAATCCATAAGGCCAAAAACTAGAATAGCACAGTTGTTTAGCTGGTGATGGTACATACAATATATTTCCTGCTTCAGGAAATACATGCTCATATATATTAACAGAATCGGTGAACATCCTTTCAGGACTCCTGTCTCGTGCAGGAGTTTGGCTTGATGTGCTTTACCTTCTCTCTTTAGTTCTAATTTAAGGATTTGGGGTGCCTGAATGGCTCAGTTGGTTAAACAGACGATTCTTGATTTCAGCTCAGGTCATGATCTCAGGGTCACAAGATGAAGCCCTGTATGGGGCTTCAGGTTCAGCAGGGAGTCAGCTTGGGGATTTCGGCTTTCATTTTCCTTCTGTCCCTCCTTCAGCTTGCTCATGTGTGCTCTCTCTCTCTGTCTCATAAATATATATATTTTTTAAAAGCTTTAAAATTAATTAACTAATTAAGAGTTTTTGGAAGGTGAATTTATTAAAGCAATTGTGTCCTATAATATAACTAGATGCTACTTGCAACTAAAAACCACAAAATATTTGATAAGAAGATTCTGAAATGTGGGTAGCTTCCAGTTTATAACTTGTGACCTACACATTCTATAACTTTTGTTATACTCACTAGGTCCCTTTGGTAATGATCAAAAAGTGAAATTACAACTGGCTAAGAAATGGGTTCAGTGAGGATTCACATGCTCTGCTAATTCTACTGGCAACACTACCTGACTAATCCTGGGTTGATGGCTCAACTGAGCTTGCTGGTGGTTTTCAGAAGCTCAGCAATAAAGCTCTTTTTTTAATATATATATTTTATTTATTTATTTATTTATTTTTAAATAAATTTATTTTTTATTGGTGTTCAATTTGTCAACATACAGAATAACACCCAGTGCTCATTCCCGTCAAGTGCCCACCTCAGTGCCCGCCACCCAGTCACCCCCACCCCCCGCCTACCTTCCCTTTCACCACCCCTAGTTCCTTCTTATTGAAGTGGAAGAGTAGGAGACATTTAAAGAAGAGGAATTACCATGGAAACTGCCCTTCCCCCCATAATTTAACATTCAAAGACTTCTGTGGTCATAAAATTGTCAATGAAAATTTTTGAGACAGATAACATAAATTTTGGAAGTAGTTCATATGTCCTTGAAAAATGAAAAATGCTTCTGTTTGCCACAGAGTGATTTACCAGGTAAGAAGATGGTTTCTTTAGACTAGATTTTGTTGATCTTATTTTAAGAAACCTTTACTAGTCCAGTTCTTGGAGGGAATAATTAAAAAAAAAAAAAAAGCAAACAAACCTCCTTTAAAGAAATATTTGGGGCAGCCTGGGTGGCTCAGCGGTTTAGCGCTGCCTTCAGCCCAGGGCGTGATCCTGGAGACCCGGAATCGAGTCCCACATGGGGCTCCCTACATGGAGCCTGCTTCTCCCTCTGCCTGTCTCTGCCTCTTTCTCTGTGTCTCCCATGAATAAATAAATAAAATCTTAAAAAAAAAAGAAATATTTGGGTCTTGTTTTTTAAGATAATTTGATTTTACATATTTAAGAAAGTATAAACATCATATATTTGCATTTATTTTCCTTTAATGGATCAATTTTTATGTTTTATAGAATAAAATAAATTTTCCCAGAATGAAAGCTCCATTTACAACCCTGAAACTATTGGAAATAAGAGGTTGCCTTATGTTGGCTATGCATAGAATTGGGGCCTAGGAGCAAATTGAGTCAAAGTTGAGGTTTATCTGTAATCGTACAGCAATAACAAGCAATTTACCTTGGACAACGATCAACTTAATGACTGTTTTGTTTGTTCTTTCTTCCTTTTTATTTTTCATTTTTCATTTTATTTATTTATTCATGAGAGACACAGAGAGAGGCAGAGACACAGGCAGAGGGAGAAGCAGGCTCCATGCAGGGAGCCCAACGTGGGACTCAATCCCGGGACCCAGGACCATGCCCTGGGCTGAAGGCGACGCTAAACCACTGAGCCACCTGGGCTGCACTTTCTTCCTTTTTTAAATGTTTTATTTTTAAGTAATCTCTACACTCAACATGGGACTCCAAATTAAAACCCTGAGATCAAGAGTCACATGCTTAAATCCACCAGGCATCCTTGCTTTTTCTTTTAGTATATTACGAACAAGTTCTAGAGATCTGAAATTCCATAAAGTAGATAAACAGGAAACCTAGAATTCAACTTCAGGAATTGTGATGCTCTAATCTTAGGTACAAAAACAGAAATGTCACTTTTTTTTATTTCTGTGATTTCTATTACTTTGTTATTTGTGTGAAAGAATTTTTAAAGTGTCAAACATTTCAGTAATATTTGTATAATAATAGAAATAGAAAACTTAGATAGTCATGAGTATCAACTAGTGAGTATTTATTATCAATATACCTGGAAATATTTTTAATGTGAGAAGTATTATAGCCACATCTTTGCCTAACATCAGGCATGTTTTATCTAATTCAATTCAAAGTTTTTAGAAGGCCATGGCCAAGCCCACTGGACTATATATTAGTGCTGGAAGGTGGCCAGGCAAAGGAAGATATCTTAGAGAGCTAGTTCAGCTTTGCTCAAAAGGAGAATGCTTTGAGGAGTAGTCCAAATAATATTCTGAGTTAAGTAAGAGCCAGGGTGCATGGCAAAGAAATCTGTCACAGTTAACAATTTTCAATTGTAAATAAACATTCCAGGGGAACCTACAGAAAATATACATTATGTTATTAAAGAACTAGATTCATGCAATAGCACAAGATACAAAGTGCCTGTTTTAGTTTTTCTGTCCAGTTTTCTTTTGATTTAAGTGGTGAGGGGATGAAAAGCAATGGTAATATTAAACTTTTTGTTACAATATAATACAGACCAAGTGAACAGGGGACAAACTTCATTCTTCACCTTTGATAATTCATGTTTTTTTTTTTAAAGATTTTCTTTATTTATTTATTCATGAGAGACACACACACAGAGAGAGAGAGAGAGAGACAGAGACCTGGGCAGAGGGAGAAGCAGGCTCTGCGCAGGGAGCCCAATGTGGACTCGATCTCGGGACATCAGGTTCATGCACTGAGCGGAAGGCTTAAACCACTAAGCCACCCAGGCGTCCCTTGGATAATTGTTTTGATGCAGTATTTATACATCCTGCATTCTGGGTTAGCGATACACCAATAAATATTGGTGGAAACTACCGTATGCATTTCTGTGATCATCGATTCATCTTACAAGGGAAATTACTCTGAAGAGGTTTCAATCATCCAATTTTGTATCAACCCAGCATTATAAATGACTAGTCAATTCAGTCAATGAATTGTCTCAAATGGAAAAAAAAAATCAGTGGGTACCAGATATTCTTATCATTCAGACAACAACAACAAAATTAAGCAAAACAGAACAAAAAGGAGTTGCAGTTTATTGAATTTTCATTTCTTTGCAAATAGATTCATTAGTCATTCATATACATATAGCCTCTCCTTAGGAAGTTATGGCCCCGAATGGCCTGATGGGCTGCATGGTCTTGCTAACTACTTGTTTGTTGTGGTTGTTTTTTTTGTTTTGCTTTGTTTTTTCATTTTCTTTCTTTTTTTTTTTTTTTCATTCTTCTCTTTGATTTTGGTCTTAGGAAACTTCGGCTTCATAGTGGATATTGAATGACAGACCACAGTCTTTTGGTCATAGTCCAGTGGGGAAAGGCACAGGCCTTCCTTTAATATTTAAAGACCAAAGTTATTTAAAGAATAATTCTCTTTCTTTCTTTCCTTTTTTAAAAGATTTTATTTATTTATTCATGAGAGACACAGAGAGAGAGGCAGAGACACAGGCAGGGGGAGAAGCAGGCTCCTCGCAGGGAGCCCGACAAGAGACTGGATCCTGGGACTCCAGGATCATGCCCTGGGCCGAAGGCAGACGCTGAACCTCTAAGCCACCCAGGCATCCCAATAATTCTCTTTCTTAACTGTATCCGGTAAAATGGGCAGACACAAGGTTGCACAAAGTGTCCTTGCTGAGCTCATGTTACTCATTCTTACTCCAACCAGGCAAATCTAAATAGAGTTTGAGCAAAGCTCTAGATTAGACATTTATAGCTTGGCCTAGCAGATGCATTTTGAAGGAATTTGTCAAACATCCTCTGTCTCCATATACTTTACAAGCTTACAAGAAAACCAAAAGAAAAAAGACATAGATGATGCTATTCCAGCTGGAATTCCATGTTTCATGAATGACTGTCACTGTGCCAACATTAGGTCCCTTTCAGGGGGCTCCAGAATTGTTAGTGGTTAATAATAGCAGTGACTGGGGCACCTGGGTGGCTCAGTGGTTGAGCCTCTGCCTTTGGCTCAGGTCGTGATCCAGAGGCCCTGGGATCAAGTAGTCCCATGTCATGTTTCGCGCCCCCCACCCCCATCAGGTTCACTGCATGGAGCCTGCTTCTCCCTCTACCTATGACTCTGCCTCTCTCTGTGTGTCTCTCGTGAATAAATAAGTAAAATCTTGTTAAAAAATAATAGCAGTGGCTTAAAATTTATTCTTTACCTGCTCGGCACAGTCCTTATTTGTCTTCTTCATGTACTATATTTCTGAGGACATAAGCAGTGGACAACAATTGGGTTTAGATATGTTTGTTGATGAGATGTACAAGCAGCCATCCAGCGACGACTATGCACACTGGCAGAAATAAGCCTTGTAAATACAGAATTCCATTAATGATTGCCTGGTTTGGCCTCTCTGAGTACTTTTAATACTGGAAGCAATGGAGAGCCCTAAATTTAGATCATTACGTGAACATTAAAACAACTTACTGAAAATGGCTGAAGCTTCGCTATTAGAGAGTATTTTCTACATCACTGTGTACACAACGGTGTAAGTAATGCATGTGGGTTCTGTGATCTCCTTTCTGCCTTTCTAAGGAAGTGGTGCAAACCCTTAACCTATGTATATTAGAAGAGAGATTTGTCCCAGTTTGGATTCTTTTCTGTGTGTGTTTAATTACTGTTTTTCTAGAGGGCTGATCTGAGGTATGGTGTTTGCTTCTTATGTCAGGGCACAATCTTTGCTTTTGCTCTTGCTTAAAATTCAGTCTGAAAGTAGTAAGTCTTAAATTCTTGGAAATGCTTTACTCCCATATGCTTCAGGTTGCTGATTAAGGCTGTGTGGTGCTGCTGCTCTCTGCCTTTCGTACCCGAGTATTTTGGGTTTGAGCTTTTTCTGCCAGTTACTAGCTCCCTGTGGGATTAGCTTTTTTTTCCCATATAACATTTCCTGAGTATTGCAGTTTGTGAAGAATATGTGCTATGAAACATCAGCATAGTGATGGGAAGTAGCATTGCTTCTGTGTACAAAGAGTTTTACTGTTTAAAACACCTGAAAATAGATCTTGCATTACACAGAATAGCTGATGTCTGAACACTTTGTATGCAATACCATTAAACTTGTCCCTAGTAGCTTTGTGGTATGATTAATCTTTCTACAGTAAATACTTTGAAGGTCTCACCACTATCCCGAACCCATGATCTAGAAGCTCTAATACTCATGGGTTCTGATTAAGTTCAATAATAGTATTCTCTATAGAAAACTGGGTATTGGACTACTCAGGGTAGGCTAACTTTAATAACACCCCAAAATATCAGTGGCAGTAGGCAACAGAAACTTATTTGCAACTCACAGTCCATTATAGATTGGCATGAGGGGTGAGCTAGGGGTGGGAGGGGAGGAAGGATTGATCTCTGGAGTTATTTAAGGATCCAGGCTTTCTATTTTGTGAGTTCCTCTCCTTTAAGTACTTCATATCTTCCCTATTCAGGTGGAAGTTTAATGGGACAGGCCTAAAAATGTTCATCGTTTTTAGATCATAATCCATTATCCGGAACCCATTGTTCTGTACCCAAGAATAAAAGGAGAACATAGATATCACTGGTCACTAGCAATCTCTCACAGATTAAGAATGCTTTTACATCACTGTCCCAGGACAAAAATGGAAGGACTGTTTTGCTTATTATACTTTTATTTTTATTTTATTTTTAACATTTTTTCTCTTCATATTTTCATGTAAAAGTAATACTATAATAAGAACACTTCTCTGTAGCTAATACATGAAAATGTTTCTATTGTGTTTTCCCCAGGAGGGCATTATGTCATTTTCTCAATGAGAGTAATGAATACACATTGAGCCATTCATACTTCCTTGCTCAGTTTTTGTGATCAAAGGATCAATGGCAGGCACTTGCAAGATGCTTCCTTGGGGTTTCAAGTTCAAACTGAAGCTTACCCAACCATGAATGGTATTGTCTGGTGGAAGGAACTGATCCAAGCCAAACTTAAGGAAATAAAATATACAAATGACCTATTAGAACATGACTTCATGGAAACCATGGAACATATTTTGATTTTATCTATAGGGATCAATGTTTCATTTTTCAATAACTCAAGTGATTGACAATGTATCATATTTGGATAATTCTATTGGTGGCTAAGGAAAATGAATATATCTTTCTGGGTGTTTTGCTTACCATTTGGTGAGAGATTTAAACATTGAGAATAATAATTCTGAAACAGATTTTCTTTCAGCAACACAAATTTTCATAGTTTTATTTAGAAACAAGGAAATAGCAAATTGTCTGATTAGCAGTATGAGTTCCTACTTCAATAATCAGAAGGCAAGGACTTCATATCCACATATAAGGTTGTTAATGAAGCTGCCGTGGCTCTCCCAGCTAACCTACTAGTTTTTAAACTTCAGCAAATGCCCTTAGTCACGAGATTGATTAACCTTCCTTTATCTATACATCATGCATTCTTTCTTAGAGCCTTCTTGTGTGTCACAAAACAGGAACCAGACCCCTTTGCACAAACTTCAAGCACTGAGATAATGTCTATAGCTGGTACCAGCAAGTCTGCATATAGTCAAGAAATATTACAGAAATATTACAGATTACTTCACTCCCTTTACTGATTAATTCCCGAAACCCCTTAAAAAGCCCCGAGGTAGGCAGAAACCTCAGATTTGGCTCTTGGACAAGAATCTGCCTTCTCTCCACGTGGCCAGTATCCTGAAAACAGCTCAAATTCCTTTTCCAATCAGGACTCATTTCTCGAGAATTGGCCATTCAGTGAAAGGTAGCCCAACTTGTATTTAGGTAACATAAGGTTTAGTCTTCAAGAGCAGAACCAAGATAAATAAGTAGAGAGAGCTTCGAGAACTGTATTTAAGACTAAGCTTATAATTTTTTTTGCCATTAAAAATGACATGTATTCTGATACTCCGAAGGGAAATACAGGTTTTGAGTTCATCACCTATCTCAAAACTATTATTGATGACGCATTGTCTACTAAGCATCCAAAAGTGTGTGTTTGTATGCCAAAGGAAAATAATTTACCTCTGGCAATCATGTAGGAACCAGGGAGGAAAATACATAGATAGCAAAAATTTAGATAATAAGAATTTTTTGGTAGTACATAGTGATTGTTTCACATAAACGTTGTAAAATTTGTTCTTCCAACATTTCATGTAATATTTATTTAGAATAGTTCAAGAACAAAGTAGGAAATTCAATTTTTTTAAGCAGGCATTTATCAAACACTTCTATGTTCCAGGCTCTGAGATCAACACCTTCTATTAGATGTCTCATTTATGACTTACAATCATGTGAGGTAGCTACCATTACCCCTCTCTTTTAGTTATTGTCATCATTAAACTTATGTATGCATTTATTCATTAAATGTTTACTGGTCATCTAATATATACCAAACACTATAAAATCCACAGAGGAAGTGCTGAGGTACATAAAGAACGGTCTTTGACTAATGAAATTGAACATTTTTTACTACATTACAGCACTCATTTTGGATAATCCATCATCAAGAGCTTTCTTCAGCTCAAGATCTTGCCTTTCTCAGACTCTTGGACAAGCTCTCCCCTCGTCTGGAATGCTCTTCTTAGGACTCTTCTTCCAAACCTCAAATCTTAACTCAGATTTTCCTTGACACCCCCCCACCCCCCATCTAGTTTCGGTTCCTCAAGTTAACCTTTCTTGGGAGTCCCTTCTCATTCTCCTTTATTCCACTTAACACAATTTATAGCTACATATTTAAGAGTATTTGTTTAATGCCTGTGTCCAAAACTTGACACACGTAATCTCCTTGAGGGCAGAACCCGGTCATTTTAGGTTCTTATTTATATGCAAAGTTTAAGGGTTTGCATTTTGTTATAAACACAACTGAAAACCATCAAAGTGGTTTAGCAGAGTAGGGAGATGTCCTATTATACATCTTAAAAAGACTTTTTCTGACTGCTGTGATTCCAGGTGCCTTTGATTTTTTTTTTTGACTTAGCTTGTTTTCTTCTAAACCAAAGTTTTAGTTATTTTGATTTTTATTTTCAACATTAAGGGGTCTTATTATCATGAAGCTCTATATTTGTACACATGTATCTGTGATAAGCAGATCCATGTAGGTACACACACAGATAATCTTCAATTTACACGTTGATTTGAAAATATGTTTTTTTTTTCCCTAAATTAAGCACTACTGTACTTATCAGTCAAAAAAGGTTGAGTAACTGCTGTCAGGAATTCCAGCCATGTTCTACACGAAGTGTTAACTGCTAATAAGAGCAAGCCAGGAAAAGAGTATTAAATGCAATATATCTAGGGCTAACATAATTAAGCGAGGAAAAAATATCAAAGTCATAAAAATACTTTGATGTTGTATGAAACTCAGGCTCTAGCAAATATAATATTGATGGATTGTTTGGCTTTTCAAAGTTTTTCATTCACAGTTAAATCCAAACTGAAAAATCAGAGCATTAAAGTCAGAAAAATCTGGAGGCTTGCATTTTTTTTTCAATGACCAAAGTATTTTAAAGCATCCACTAAGTGAGCAGTTCTTTTGTCATTCAGATCCCTGCTCACTGAACTGATTTCCTGTTTAGAGACTAAACCAAGGATTAGTTAAATTTGATTTGAAAAATGTCACTAATGAAACATTGGGAAAAGAGAAAAAGGAAATGCTGAAGCATGTGTTGAATAATATTTATGGCTTATATTTATGTATGTGACTCAAATACTTAAAAGTAAATTCAACCCAAGTGAAAAAGAAAATTGCTACTTTATGTGTGACCAAAATTTACATAACATTTGCAAATATTTATAAAATTCTAGACTATTTCTTAAGTGTGTCATGGAGAAAAAAATGTCTAGTTAATAAAAAATGACAAACCATTTAGCATTAAAATTGTGATAGCTGAGACATGGAATAAGAAAGTCATTCTTGCATCAAGCTTCAGTTATGTCATGTCCTGTTACCAATTTTACATTACAGATTGAACTGAAATTGTATAAATCATGCTCATGCATATGCTAAACTCAAGAGCTGCTATATAATAGCTATAATGCATTTCTCATTGTATTCAATACTGTTTCTAATAATAACTAATTGATTCTCATAAAGGCAAAATATTAAATCCATTATTTAGATGAACAAATACACATAGGTAAGTACTGTGTTTTCTGATATTTTCAGTAGTTTGATTATAGTAGTAATGTTGAATGGAAATGGCCTCTAATTGTAAAAAAAAAAGGCATAGACTTTTCTGTTCCCTTTGATATAATAGTATAAACTGAAACAAATTACCATCTTATAATAGCATAAAACATACTAATATTATCAAGAATTGGGAAAAAAGTACTGATATGTAATTCATATTATAAAAATAAAACGGAAAAAATAAAACGGTGAGGATTGCATCTAATATATTTCTGGACATCATGGGTACTCTGGAATATAAAAGTAGAAAAAATCTTTCGAAAATGAACAGATCAAGGAGTTGCAGTAACTCTTTAGAAAGAGACATGGGGATGGAGTCAAAAGAATACTGAAATAAATGCACTGTATTAAATTCATTTACTAATTAGTTTCACCTTGTATTTTTCAAAGGACAAAAACAAGAAATGATAGAGATTTGATTTGAATGAACATGTCTAATATTTTTTGAACGGTTACCACATTATAACTACTCTTTAAATCTGCCACAAGCCAGCAAGGTAAGTATAAATATTCCAATTATATATATATATATATATATATATATATATATATATATATATACATATATATATAAATTGAAAAATTAGAAATTAAGCCTGGCCCTAAAAGATTCCAAGGCCATGGTCTTTCCTCTCTACTTTCCAATCCTCCTAATTCTGTTAATTTATCACAATAAAAGACATGAAGTGAGGAGAGGAGACTAATGACTGTAGAAGAGGAAGAAAGGGTATAAAATAAATAAGAATATCAAGTTGGAAAGTCAGAATTGCTCATTACTTGAGGTTTAGCTAAAACTTATGTTTGAAATAATCAAGACACATTGTGCTGGCCAGCCTCCAAAATGATTCTCAATGATTCCAGTTCCCTAGCTTTCATGCCCTGGAAGTAGCTTATTCCTGCATTTACCATACTTGATCTGTGTAACCAAAAGGATATTGCAGAAATGTTAGCATGTGATCTAAAGCTAAATCATAAGAGAGAGACATTATAGCTTTCACTTTGCTTTTCTTGAATCATTCACTCTGGAGGAATCCAACCGCCATGTCATTAGGACAGTCAAGCAGCATTATGGAGAAGTGGAGGTAAGAAACTCTTGTGATGACCCCTTGTGAGGTCTTTGGAAGTAGATCCTGTGGTATCAGCCAAACCTTCAGGTGATAGCAGCCTCGGTCAACATCTTAACTATGAAAGGGAGTAGAAATAGTCACCCCCAAATACACGACTTTGACATGAGGATTATTTTGAGCTAATAAGGGTAATTGAAAACCCAGCAGGTTCAGAAAAAAAAGCTTTTTATGTTCCCCTCAACTGCCTGAATTTACATTGGAAAAAGGAGTTTGTACCAGAAAGAGAACTATTACTAGAGATAATTTTTACCCTCGAAACTTATCTCCTGCCTTCCTTTGAATGGTTTTCCACCCCTTTGTATCCTTAGACCCTTACTGCTTTCCTTAGCTCAAGATGTTGTATAAGCATAATTATCTGTCTGCCTTTTGAGTCTTCATGTCTTTATAGGGGTCCCTTATATAACTTTCTTTGTTTTTCTTTTGTTAATCTGTCTTATATCAATTTAGTTATTAGACCAGCCAAAAAACCTAGAAGGGAAGAAGGAGAAAAATTTCCACCCCTACAACTACAACCTGACACTCTGACCCAGAATTATTTTTGAATTTCTATCTAAGCTTTTCCTGAATTTCTGACCCAAAGAAACCATGAGATAATAAATATTTATTATTTTAGGCCATTAAGTTTGTTACATGGTAAAAGATCAGTAATTAACACATACGAACACAAAATTAACTAACAGCTAATTTGTTGGGCAAGATTATTGAGATCATCATGATATACAAAGTAAGCACCATGCCGTTATTATACATGAAATAAAACATAAAACAAGTATTCTTTGTCTTAAAGAATTGCTAATCTAAATATGAATAAACTTTTAAAACAGTAAACAAGGGCTGGAGAAACAGTCTCTTACTTTAAGTGATAAGAGTTTTGATTCTGGCTGTAGACAACACATGGGCTCTAAAGCAAGTTTAATTTTGACACGTGTGAATGTGGTTATGTTTCAAAATTTATTGGGTTTTAGTTTCCTCAGACAAAAATATTGATAATACTTTAATCTACATCAGAAGATTATTGTGAAGATGAAGTGCAATAATGCATTTAAGTTACCTAGGGCAATGACTGGCATGTAAAAATGTTTAATAAACATCAGTCACAATATTATTATTATTATTATTATTATTATTATTATTATTATTATTATTAAAGGCTCAGTGGACTCCTGTCTAGAGTTAGAGCATTATATCAAAAGACTTCCTAGTTATCAATGAGAGAATCCCATGCTACTATGAAATATTTATGTTAGTTTTGCAAGTACTTTCTTATATCTCAATTTTAGTTCATGAGATCCATGATGGTTCTTTTTAAGAAGGTGAGGGAACTAGGCAATTCAAGTAAAGGACCACTAAAAAAAAAGAAAGAAGAAAGAAAAAAGAAAGAAAGAAAGAAAGAAAGAAAGAAAGAAAGAAAGAAGAAGAAAGAAAGAGAAAGAAAGAAAGAAAGAAAGAAAGAAAGAAGAAAGGAAGAAAGAAAGAAAGAAAGAAAGAAAGAAAGAAAGAAAGAAAGAAAAGAAAGATCAAAGAGAACATATAACTACAATTCATATTTGGCACATGTATTTATTACATCCCTCTGATTATTCGGCCCATTAAAATACAGGGAGTGTCAGCTATATCCCCAGTTAAGCATTCTGGTGTCATGACTCCTTTGTAGGCTTGTAAATTACTGAAGATCACAAAGAACTTTTGTTTATGTAGGTTATAGCTATTGATATTCATAGTATTAAATATAATTGAAAGATTTGAAAATATTTATGAATTCATTAAAAAACAATCCTTTTGTTACTATAAATAATATATTTTAAGAAACTTACTTTTTTTTTCCAAAACAAATATTGAATGAGAAAAGTTGCTCTGTTTTATGTTTTACAAATATCTTTAATTTCTGGGAGACAGAGATATCTATATTCTCAAATCTGTTCCTTCATTTAGCCTATTGCAATATCACATGTGATTAAGCCTCTGGAAAACACCATGGCGCACTCATTAGAGAATGATGGAGAAAAGGGCAAATAATATCTTGTATTATTACAGAAACAGTCTTGGATCCATAGATCCATGGGCTTTCCAGATCATACTTTGAGAACCACTGAACTATGTTATTCTGGGATTCAAGGAATTCAGAGTCCCAGTGGCTCTTCCTCAGCAGTCTTATGCTCCTAAGGCACTAGAGTGCTCCTGAAGGCTGCACATTTTCCAAGTGAGCACTGGATATGTTTCTATAGAAAATATAGATTACTTCATCAATAAGTTCACCTTAACTATGAACATTCATCAAAAAATAATGGAAATAGTAGCTAACATTATTGAATACTATGCTCTAGGTATCATGCTGAGTCTTTTGAAGACGTCACATCATCTAATCTTTACAGCAGTCTATTGGTCTCAATTTTACAGATTAAGAAATGGAGGCTTGTAAGTAACTGGCAGGAAATGATATCAATAATTGGTGCCAGGGAACTGGCATTAGACTTTAGTCTGGCTGACTTCAGTACTTCGTAAGCTGATGCCTACTGAGGTACATGCATTAGGGAATAAAATAAAAGTATACAGTCCTAAACTTCAGCTGTTTATGGTTTACTAAAGGAGTTATGATTAATTACCCCCCCCCAAATGATATGAAAGTGGTCTAAGTGATATAACCTAGAACAATGTGTGGTTTTAAACAAGTGCTTTAAGATTTCTGAGAATAGCTAGTTCAGTGAACACTGAACTGGAGCAGTGATGGACATTTTCAAGAAGAATTGATCCTTTTGGCACAGAATACTTACAGATAATGGGAGGAAGACAGACCAGAAGAAAGGAAAAGAATGGAAATCGAAGGAAGTTAGGGAAAAGCATAGCATGCAGGATATACTAAGGAAATGCACATGATGTAAACAAAAGTTTGATGTGGTTAAGGAGGATTAATTCAAACAGACAGAGGACCACATAGTCCTTTGGTGTTCATGGTAGAGGTGTGGGAGCACTCCACTTCCATGTCAGTAGAGACAGCCCTGCTATAGAAGATCTTGACAGCCTGCCACCCAACAGAGAACATCATTACCTTGGCTGCACTGTTGAATGACAAGACCATCACATTCTGGAAGAGTGAAAGAGTGACTGCTAGGCACTCTGGGCGCTACCGGGGGGTGGGGGTGGTCAGAAGGTGGCCTGGCAGTGGGAGCCCAGTGCCTGAAAGGGAATTCCTAGATCTGTGCCTGAGGGCAGGAGGGGCCTGAATTAAGCCGCCCCTGAGGATGATGTGGTGGAGGGGGTGTCTACCTCCAGAAAGGGGGAGGATTTTCTCCCCCTCCCTCCGCTCCCCTCAATAATTCTTTTTTTTTTTTCAGAGTAATTAAAATGTCTATTTATTCATTTACAAACTTAGTGACATGGAAATCTGAATTGGAATCTGGCTTGATAGAAACACAGTGCACAATGTTAATACCACATTCGTGGAGGCAGAAATGCTCAGTCACCCCAGATACCTAAAGTTACCAGAGCTCTTGAGAAAAATCCCATCCCCTAAAGTGCCTCAAATATCTTCAGCACCACAAGCTGACACTACATGTGTAGAGAGGGGCTGAGCAGACTACACATTTACAAACATAAGGGGGTTACAGCCCTGCACAATAATTATAATGGCATTTCTTATATCCCAAGAGTAGACCAGAGAGTAAAGTGGTAACTGTGCTGCTAGAAACCCCTTGAATGAAAGAAGCCTCAGAAACTTTCTACCCCACACCTGTTGGTCTAGGGAAGGAGGTTATGGTCAGTGGGGGGGGTGGGTGGGGGACTGAGTCAGTCAGCGAATGCATAAGGCCTGGGCACATGGGGTAGGTTAGGGCACATTCATCTTCTCAGGATTCTGTGGCTCCTTTGGAGGGAAGGGGGAGAGCATCTTGAGGGAGGAGCAATTCAAAGAGCAGCGAGGGAGAAGTCAGGGATAGCTGAGAGCTCCTAACCTGAAAGAAGGCACCACAATAGGCAGCAACATCTGTGTGGAAAGCTGGATCAGTAGGGAAAATGGGGGAAGGGCACTTAGGTTGGCTTCTTGGAGAGGGGTCATCCACTCTCAGCCTGGGTGAGCTCTCAGGGATACCTGGTACTCCCAAGCAGAGTGGGGCAGGGCCCAAAGCCCCCTTCCCTGTGGGCTTCAGTAGGGAGAATTAGGCATTCAGAGAAAAGGGCATTCAGGGAGGCCCCTGGCAAGGGGTGCCAGAATTAGTCCTTAAGGCACAGCTGGGGGCAGACAAGGCGCCAAGGCACAAGTGGTGGGGGGATAGGGGCTGCCTCCAAGCTGAGTAACAAGGTCACAAGAGGACACAGGACCGCCCACACTTGATGGGCGTGGGGTTGAGCACAGCCTGGATAGCCTCAGCAAACACTTCCTTGATGCCGTCCTGCTGCAGGGCCGAGCACTAGAGGTAGAGCACAGCATGGATCTGCTTAGGTGACATTTCTTGCCGATCCCTCTCACACTGTCTGGGGAAGTTTCCAGTAAGTATTGTGTTGACTCTGTTTGTGTGTAAAATTGGTAGGAGGTAGAGCAGAAGGGATTTCAGTACACTCACAATTTAATATTGAATCTGGTTATTTCCCTGACTCCAAACAAAGTTTAAAGCTCTTCAGGATATGCCCAGTTCATGCAAACTACACACACCGTGATCAGAGACTATGAGCAGACAGTATTTGGTAGATGATCTATTTCAACATTATAACTGGTTAACCTAAAAAAGGATAGTGTTGCTAGAATGCTTTATCTTTATTCCCAAAGTTTGCTTCCATGTGGAGGGACAGCCATTAGCTTGACATCACTCCTGTGGCACAAAGTGACAACTGGATTGGGAAACTGAGAATTACTGTATATGTGCAACAAGGCCTTCTTCTCTTAACCCTTGGAAGTGAACCACCCACAGCTGATGTGGTTTCATTGTGGCTGAGCCTATTTAATCTCCATGCTCAGTTTTAAGAAGTCCCTTACCTAAAGATGTGAGTCACATCCTCTAATACTAGCTCTATCAGTAATGAAGGTGATATTTTGGCTTCCCTTTTGCCTTACTGTATTTTCTTGTTACCCAGTTGCTTCAGATTGCAAGCCAGAGAAGACAGATATTATTTATTGAGCCTCCAAAGACTCAAAAAATATTGATAATTTTGTTAAAGATGAAAACATCCTGAGAATAAAGTAACAGCAATTTCCACAATAATCAAGTGCAGTTGGCTCTAGGATATTTGACTTAATCAAACAGATTGGTTGGCACAGTGTCAGAAATGTGTTTTTCAACCCAAGGAGTAAGAAATTGCCTGAGAGTTCAGGTAACATAACTATGAAAACAGTTGGTAAAGGAATTTCTTTTTTTTTTTTTATTTTATTTATTTACTCATGAGAGACATAGAGAGGGGCAGAGATATAACACAGGCAGAGGGAGAAGCAGACTCTGCAGGGAGCTGGATGTGGGACCAGATCCCAGGACCCCAGGATCACAGGCCCAGCCAAAGGCAGATGCTCAACCACTGAGCCACCCAGGTGCTTGGTTAAGCAACTTCTAAATCCTAATAACTAAATCTTTTTAATTACTTCATTTCTTTTTTTTTTTATATTTTATTTATTTATTCATGAGAGACACAGAGAGAGAGGCAGAGACACAGGCAGAGGGAGAAGCAGGCTCCATGCAGGGAGCCCGATGTGGGACTGGATCCCAGGATCCAGGATCATGCCTTGGGCTGCAGGCAGCACTAAATCGCTGAGCCACCAGGACTGCACTAACTTCAAGTTTCTTGTGAAATCAGGGTTTTCCTTACCCGAAATTTCTTGGGCCAGGACATTCTATTTTCTTTTCTTTTTTTTTTTTTTTTTTAGAACTTTGGCTTTTTAAAGATTTTATTTATTTGAGACAGAGTGAGCAAGCATAAGCAGGGGAAGGAGCAGAGGGAGAGGGAGAAGCAGACCTCTCACTGAGCAGGGAGCCCGTGGGACTCAATCTCAGGATCCTGAGATCATGACCTGAGCTGAAGGTAGATGCTCATTCCACTGAGCCACCCAGGTGCTCCTAAGGCCAGGACATTCTAAAAAATAAATTAGGTAGATTTGCCTATAGTCTTCCAAGATATATGAGAATTTCTGAAAGATATGTATGTAACATAGAAGGTAACATGTTTTTTTTTTTCATTTCTTGAAGAAAGGCTCATAATGGAACCATGTATTTTCTTGAGAAGTTATAGAAAATTACTTCTCACATAGCTATTCTAGGTGTTGATGTTTATGAAGCCTCAAATTCTTTTAAAGTATTGGTAGTATTTCTGAGAGAGGTTAAGTTTAAAAATATCCAAGAAGAGAGATTAAATTATTGATCATTTTCTTCCCTGGAGATTAAATGCCAAATCTCTCTACTCTAGAACATATATAATCAATATATATGTATTATGTTAAAAATGACAATCACAGATGATTCACTTGCAAAACGTTAGAACTTATGAAGCCTAGTTCAGCTATTATCAGGCCAGATTTTACCAGGTGAGTTGTTCCATTATTATAAACTAGGTCCTCTTACAATAGCTGAACTAGGCTTCATAAGTTCTAACGTTTTGCAAGTGAATCATCTGTGATTGTCATTTTTAACATAATACATAGATATTGATTATATATGTTCTAGAGTAGAGAGATTTGGCATTTAATCTCCAGGGAAGAATCTCACTTAATGCATGGGAGCAGTGATAGTATTAATGGTGATAAATGGTGATTCTTTGTCCAAATAATTATTTAACTCTGAATTGTGAGTTTGAAAACATCAAAATGGTACCAGAATGAGAAAATCGAACTAGAAGTTCATTTTTCTCTTTATCATTCTTGATAATGACAATAGGACCAGCAGTGAAATTTTAGTGCTGGCTTTTTCTTATTAAAAACAAGCACTTCCTCTCTCTCTCTCTCTCTCTTAAATAAATACATCTTTTAAAAAGGGAGGAGGGCTGAGTGGCTCAGTCAGTTAAGTGTAACACTTGGTTTTTGCTCAGGTCATGATCTCAGGGTCGTGGGATCTAGCCCCGTGCCAGGATCCATGCGCAGTGCCAAGTCTGCTTAAGACTCTCTCTCCTTCTGCCCCTCCTTCCCATGCTTGTTCTCTCTCTCTCCAAAATAAATAAATAAATCTTTAAAAAGAACACCACACAAGCAATTCTTTCTCTGTCAAAATGTAAAGATTTGTCTTTTTTCCCCATGCACTCAACTCATAGCAAAGTCATGTCAAAATATAACCAGAGAAAAATAAATAATTTCTCAATTAATTGAAGACATGCTGGTAATAATAATGGACCATTAAGAAGTTTCAACATGATATCAGGGAAGATGGCCTTCCTCTGCACTGTGGTCCTTCTGGCTGGTCTTTGAATCAAATCGACATGAGACAGATAAACAGGAGAAGATAAATTTAATGTCTAATGAGTACACACAGACATGGAATTTCAAAGATAGTGAGGCAGCCTGATGCTTATATGAGCTCAGGAAAGGGGGAGAGTCTGAGGCTGCAAAGGGGAGAAAGTTCATTAGCAAAAAAGGTGACTAGAGGGGACGCCCAGGTGGCTCAGTGATTGAGTGGCTGCCTTTGGCTCAGGTCCTGATGCCAGAGTCCTGGGATAGAGTCCTGCATCGGGCTCCCTCCAGGAAGCAGCCTGCTTCTCCCTCTGCCTGTGTCTCTGTCTCTCATGAAGAAATAAGCAATATATTTTTAAAAAGGAGGTGAAAAGGGATGTTTGGGGATAAATAATGTTGCCCTATTCAGATAAGTTCCTTCAATAAAGTGGAGTATCTGCTAATAGTTGTCTTTTTGGCACAGGCTCTCCTTTCCAATGTAAATTTAGGCAGTTACGGGGGAGGCAGAGAGCTTTTCCTGCATCTGCTGGGTTTTGATTACTTCTAACTCAAAATAATCTTTATGCCGAAATGGCAGATTTTGAGGTATCTCATACTGCATCCCTTCAATAATTAATCATTGATTTTACCAAAATGTCCTTCAAATTCTAAGATACAAATATAAATGACAACTCTTTAATAAACTTTATATTAATATTTTTCATTTTTGATTTTTATAGATGTAGCAGATAAAATAATTCTGCACTTCATGTTTTAGGATTCATCTTTGTTACCAATTTATGGGATAGAAGCCCATAATTCTAGGACCTTTAGAGTCTGATTATTTGAAAAATTATTATAAAACATTAGGTAACTGAAATACTTCCAAAAGTAGTAATCAGTTTAAATCTTTAACTTTTATAGGAAGTTGAGTAAATTGTGTAATTTTAAATTATCAATGCATTAAGTTTATTCTATTATGGAAATTGCATATAGCATATAAAGGACTGAATTCAGAAAAAATGGATATGTTGTTTGCTACTAGTAAAGAGTTTCTCTTTCTCTTTTTCTTTTAAGGAGTTTTCTTTTTCTAAGCACTTTTTGTATTTTAATTTTATAAGATTTTGAAGAACTAGAAAGATGTTAATACAGAAAGTGATGAAAATGTTAAAACATACAACAAATAAATTGTATGATTGGTGTATTTATTAAAACATCATAACATAATGGTTTTAAAATTTTATCCAGAATCTAGCAACTCATGCAAATTTTCATAATGAGTATGCATATGCTTTCTTCTTTGAATTGAAAAAAAAATCACATTCTCACTCTTCATAAACATCCTGGCTTCATTTCCGATATTACTAAGATTAAAAACAAGCTCTTTATTTAGTTTCATTTCATAAAGAGCTTTTATTATCCAGCGTCACCTATTAACATACAAACACAAAAGGAAATAGAACATAAATAGCCCCCATCTTGGTCCCTTCCCCTGTAACTAGCTATACAGTTTAGAGCAGGGCAAACCTGGCCTGTGGCCTGTTTTCATATGGCCTCTGAGCTAAGAATAATGATTTCATTTTTAAAAGGTTGGATGGTAGGCTGAATAATTCCTCCACCTCAAAAGATACCCACATCCTATACCCTAGAATCTGAGGATATGCATATCTTCTCTAACATGACAAAGAAATCTTTGCAGATATGATTATGTTAACACTCCTAAAATGAAGAAATTATCTTGAGTTATCTGGGTGGGCCCAATATAATTCCATGGGTTCTTAAAACTGGAAAATGTTTCCTGCCTATTGTCAAAGGGAGATGAGAGGACAAAAGTAAAGTTAAAGAGCTGCTATAGTGCCGGCTTTAAAGATGGAGGGAGGGCACCATCACCAAGGAATGCAGGAAACCACTGGAATCTGGAAAAATGTGCCAATAGTTTCTCCCCTAGAACCTCTGGAAAAGAATGCAGCTCTGCCAACAACTTGTTTTTAGCCTGTTGAGACTCCTGTCAGACTTCTTAATCTATAGAACTCTAAGATACTGTATTTGTGTTTTATTAAGTCACAATGTTTTTGCGTAGTGATCTGTTATAGCAGCAATACAAAATTAATACAGGTTGTAAGCAAACAAAGACGAATAGGTGATAAAAACGCATCTGACCTATAAAATCTAAAATATTTATTATCTGGGCATATAAACTTCTGGGTTGGGGGTACCTGGCTGGCTCAGTCAGAGGAGCATGCAACTCTTGATCTCAGGGTTGTGAGTTTGAGCCTCATATTGTATGCAGAGTTTACTTAAATAACTTAAAAAAAAAACCTTTCTGGCTTAAAATTAAAAATTTCTTATCATGGATTTTTCAGATGTAGGACTTCCATATAAATTTTTGGTTGCATATTGTGCAGGTATCATTTGAAATAACACAACATAAGTAAAAACCAGTCCAACATGGTAGCATGTGAATATTAGATCCATGTGGTCTATTGGGACATTGTTTTTATCTATCTGTCTATCTATCTAACCATCTATCTGTGTATTATCTATCTACTGATGGGCTGGACTTTATTTATCTGGGGGTGGGGGCTGGACTTTATTGCAGAACAACACTGGTATGCTTGATGCATCCAAAGTAGTGATTGTTCTAGCTATACTCCACCAAACATTGTTGGGTAAGCATCACTGAGGATAATGAAGAGACACTAGATTAACAAATCTAGTAGGAATATCACATCTCTTAATATAATTGAAACTGGGCTGATAAGCCCATTGTTTGGATGTGCTTACAGGAATAAACCATGCTAGAAAACTCTGTAATAGTTAATCGGCTTAACCATTTTGTGATGTCCACAAGAATGACTGCATTTCTACAGTTGGGCATTGAAACATATAAGAAATCACCTTAAAAAACAGGCTAGATGTTCTGATTCTGGGTAAAACACACAGGGAAATGTATCCTGAGTTTCCCACTGAATACAGCTGTAAAGTCTAGATAGAATGCATGGAGCAGCTTTTTGAGAACTCTGAATAGCAAATAGTGACAGTCCCAGATGGTTTCATCAGCAAATTCTCTAAAACATTTAAACAAGAAATAACATCAATTTATTCAATCTATTCCAGAAAATATAAGAGGAAGCAATATTTTCCATCTCATTTTACGGCACTAGCATTAACATTGTAGCAACATCAGACAGTTCAAAAAATCATAGTTCTAATATCCCTTACTAACATAGATGCAAAAACCCTCGATTACCAGATAGAATCAAGGATACATAAAACAAATAACACCACAACCAAGCGGTTTATTCTGGGAAAGCAAGGATGGTTCAATATTTGAAAATCAATCAGTGTAATCATCATATTAACAGTCTAATATTTGATATAACTGATGCACTCAAAAGCATTCTGTAAAACTCAATATCAATTCATGATTAAAACTTTCAATGAATGAGGAAGAGAAGGTCCTTTCCTCAACTGATAAAGGGCATCTACACAATATCTACACCTAACATCATACTTTTTAAAAAAATTTTTTTTAAATTTTTATTTATTTATGATAGTCACACAGAGAGAGAGAGAGGCAGAGACACAGGCGGAGGGAGAAGCAGGCTTCATGTACCGGGAGCCCGATATGGGATTCCATCCCGGGTCTCCAGGATCGCGCCCTGGGCCAAAGGCAGGCGCCAAACCGCTGCTCCACCCAGGGATCCCGGAAGTCAGTCTCTAGAGGCTGCATATTGGAAGATTCAATTTACATGAGATTCTCAAAAGAGAGAAACTATAGTGATGACAGATCAGTGTTTGTCAGGGATTAAAGACAGGAAGAGTTTAGGACGACAAATTAATAACCCAAGAGAGTTTACGGGAGTGTGTTTCATATTCTGATGATGATAGTGATTGTAGGAATCTACATATGATAAAATTCAAACTGTACACTGAAAAATCCATTTTCACATGCTAATTTAAAATATAAAATAAATTTAAAAACCACAGACTCAGAGCAAAATGGAAAGCCAACCAGAGAGGACAGGATGGTGAAGCACTTGTTATCCTAGTAAACCATATCACACATCTATGTGACTTATGTTTTTTACAAAATCCTGTAAGCTATTTTCTCATTGTAACTTTGGTATCAGAAATACCATTAAACTCCATGTATAGCAATTTTCATCTCTGACAAAAATCAAAACTGTATATGCTCATATGCCCATCCTGGGAGAAAAATAATAAAGTAATTAAAGCTCAAATAATATGAAGACCAGATAAGCCTCCATAATTAGTATCTACTAAGAATGATAGGAACTAGGAAATACAAGGTGTTTTTGTATCTCATATTTGAGGTTGTTGGCTGTATATAACTTCTTATTCATCAACACGTAGACTATGTGTTTCTTGGATATAGCAAAGTTCAGATTGTAAGTACTGTAAAAAATCCAATAGTATTATATGCTTTGGTTGAGATTCAACTTTTTTTTTTTTTTAATTTATTTATGATAGTCACACAGAAAGAGAGAGAGAGGCAGAGACATAGGCAGAGGGAGAAGCAGGCTCCATGCACTGGGAGCCCGATGTGGGACGTGGGACTCGATCCCGGGTCTCCAGGATCATGCCCTGGGCCAAAGGCAGGCGCCAAACCGCTGTGCCACCCCGGGATCCCTCAACTTGGTTTAAAAGACAGAGTCTACACTCATATTTACCACTGGCTAACTGGATAATTTAGGATAAGCCTTCTGAGCTTTAGTTACTTACTTTTCTTTAATCTATAGAATAAAAATAATGGCATCTAATTTGTCTACCTCAGAAAGCAGGTTTAAAGTTCGGCTAGGTAAACTTACCTAAATTACTTTACAAATTATAAAGATATTAATTAATTAATTAATTAATTTATTATTGGAGTTCAATTATTATGTTTATTTTTGATACAAAATGAGATAGTCTGGGGTGTGTGTGTGAAATTGAAGAATTCTGTACTTCTATTCAAATCTGTTGAATGGCTTCCATCTGTTAATTACTAGAGATCATGATTTTGAACTTTTTGTTTACTTTTCTTTAAATCTTACCCTTTTGTGGTTATTATTCCCAAATGTACCTTCTTGGAAGATCTGTTACTGAACACCTCAGGCTGAGAAATAATAATGTTTTTACATTACATAAAGGTGGGAACTGTTGGGTAGCTGAGGCTCAGAACATTAATTTGGGGAAAACGTCATCTTTAGGTCAAGCCAGGTTGCCAGAGACCCACATATCTAGACTACACTGCTTTGGACTTTTTCAGAATTGATTTTATTTTTCACGAACTGTTGGCTGCATTTAATGTAAGAATATATAAAATGATCTCCTATATCACATAGTGTTGCCTTCATGAGAACCCCTGGGAGAAATTTCTCTTGGGTCAAAGAAACAGACAACATCTCTTGTTTTCATCTTTTGGAGACTGTGACTCTTGTAACTGAATTTGTCTTTTTCCTTGCTTTCATGGTTAAGAAGTTCAGAGTCAAATTTACAACATCCCCAGTAGTTGGCAAAGTCTTAAGGGGATGAAATTTATATCTTAACCTTTTACTAGATTTATTTAGAAATATGTCCCATATCCCTGTTTCTCTTGCGTACTTATTTTTAAACTAAATAATTCATGCATTTTTGTTAGATACCACAAATCTTTTTTTGAAAATAAGGCTAAAAATAATTTTTAAAGGTATGTGTGTTTGTATGTACTGTGGTGTGTGTGTATGTGTGTGTGTGTGTGAGAGAGAGAGAGAGAGGGAGAATCTGAGGCACAGAGAGACAAAGAAAGAGACTGTGTGTGTGTGTTGTGTTACAGTGTGTGTAAATTGGTTTGAGTCATATGTGCCATTTTTCTACTTTATTTTCATACCTAAACCACATAGCACTTGTGTGTGTATCATGAAGATCACAAGAAATTCCTATACTACCCAGTTCCTGTCCCCCTTAACCAATATACAAAAGATTTTTAATCATCTAAATAAGAACTTACTGTAGATACAAAAATTTATCAGGTTTTCTAGTAATAAGAATTGCACATACAGACATGTAGACCATAGGTGTCACAGATTAGATAGCTTTAGATTTGATAGTAAAACACAGTAGCTCTAAAATAATACAAAGATAAACTACTAGAAAATGATTATAAAGTAACATCTTAGTACAGTGCTTCTGTAAGCTTTAAAGGGATATGAAATAGCCAGATAGGAAGCGCGTTAGTTTGTTAGGGCTGCCTTAACCAAATACTACAGACTAAGTGGCTTAAACTATAGAAATATATTTTCTCACAGTTATGGAAGCTTAAAGTCCAAGATCAATGTAATGGCAGGTTTGGTTTCTTCTAAGAGACATGAGGGAAGAATCTGGGCCATGCCTCTGACCTTGGCTTGCTGATGCCTGCCTTCTCGAGGCTGCTTTGTCCTTACATGTGTCCTTACATGTATCCTTACATACACACCTCCGTGCATAAACACCTCTGATGTCTCTTCACATGTCCAAATTTCCTCTCCTTAAAGACACCAATCAGATTGGCTTGGGCCCACCCAATTGCCTCCTCTGAACTGATGATCTCTTTAATAGCCCTATCTCCAAATGAAGTCACATTCAGAGGTACTGAGGGTAAGGGATTTCGCATGAATTTTAGAGAGACACCATACAGCCCATAACAGGAAGCCTGTTTATTTGAGGAAATGGTGATGTTGAAGTGAAGGAATTATGTAATTCATGGGCAGTTGCAAGCAAAGCCCATCTCAAGATGACATTGCCTCTGTGTTTACATATACTGGGACTCTAAATACTAAAGGAATTAATGAAGTAGTTAGCAAAGACAGACAAAAATAAGCAAAATGCCAAGGTAAGACATAATTAGCAAACACTTATTCCACTAATTAAGTAATGAATTTATTTTAAAAAATAGTGAAATGTGAGATTAAGTGTGTGATATTATAAAAATTGCTGAGCATATTTCAGTCTTCGATGAATGGGAAGCTATACAAGTTTTCTGTTTCTGTGTATAAAGACTTATTATGATATTTCAAGATTATTTTTCTTTTTTTTAAGATTTTATTTATTTATTCATGAGAGACACAGAGAGAGAGAGAGAGGCTGAGACACAGGCAGAGGGAGAAGCAGGCTCCATGTAGGGAGCCTGATGTGGGACTCAATCCTGGGACTCCAGGATCAGCCCCTGGTTGAAGGCAGCGCTAAACTGCTGAGCCACCCAGGCTTCCCTCAAGATTATTTTTCTAAAGGAAATAAATGTAATATTTTAAAAAATTGTATTGAGATGCTACCTAACACTTCTTTATTTCATAATAGAGGGGCAGCATGCCATTTTTTAAAATTTTGTTTTACTCACATGTAAATGTAGTACTAATGGGGGGGGGGGAAGGAACTTGAATGATGCAAACAAAGTATTAGAAACAGTATAAAAAGAAATATAAAAGGATTTTTTTTTCCTTGGGATGTGATCCTGAATTGTGAGGTCTTGGTCAAGTGAAATAATCACTCTGACCCTGTGTTTCCTCAGTTATGAAATGAGGAGAGTACTATGAGCTGTATTTATGAGTAGTATTCACTCAATCATTCAACAAAAAGTCACACATGCCTACTGTATGCCAGAGAGTGTTTTAGGGAGTGAAGACAGAGCACTAAAGGAAACAATCACTGTTCTCATTCCAGTGGGAGAAGCACACAATAACAACAATAGCAAAGTGAACATGTAAATCCACATCACGTTGATAAATATGAGAATGACAAAAAAAGCATGGTAGGGGATAGAGAATGAGGTGCTATTTTAGAAACAGAGTAAATGAAAACGTGTGTTAAATGCACAATGGAACTACAAACTACAGAAGCAAGCATGTTGTATTTACTACCTATTTTAGCCCAATTTAAAATACCTGTCCATTTTTAATGTATTTTTTAAAGATTTATTTATTTTAGAGAGAGAGAGAGATAGCAGATGTGCAAATGGGGGGAGGGGCAGAGGGAAAGAATCCTCAAGCTGAGTCCCTGCTGAACGTAGAGCCATGTGGGGCCCTATCCCTCCACCCATGAGATCAGGAACCGAAACCAAGAGCCAGACACCCAAGTAATTGAGTCACCCAGGCACTCTCTCAAATTCTAATATTTTTAAAACAAATATTTGAAACTTTCATATGAAAATAGTATGTGCTTATAATAAATGTATATTCATATAAAGAGAGCATGTATTTATAATTAAATGTACAGATAAAATGTATTAATATAAAAAGCCCCTTTTTTCTATCTAAAATTAATGTCAAGCAGTTATTCTATTTGGGAAGTTGACACCTTTTTCAATTAGAATAAAGGATGTTACTATCATTTAAAATATTTAAACAGGGGATCCCTGGGTGGCGCAGCGGTTTAGCGCCTGCCTTTGGCCCAGGGCGCGATCCTGGAGACCCGGGATCGAATCCCACATCAGGCTCCCGGTGCATGGAGCCTGCTTCTCCCTCTGCCTGTGTCTCTGCCTCTCTCTCTCTCTCTCACTGTGTGCCTATCATAAATAAATAAAAAAAATTAAAAAAAATATTTAAACATTTTAATATGTTAATCTAATAATGACAGATTCAGATGAGATTTTTTTTAATAAGGGAAAGCAAAGAAAATTGTGTAGGCTATATCATCACCATTATTTAAATTTGGAGTATTAAATAGTTTAAAGGAGATTGAAATAAAATTACCTCGTTCGATAATCACAATATATATTTTAAATTGGCCTTGACACCCTTTTTATACTTTATAAACATGCATCATGGATAGATATTTGTTTTGGAAAGAACTGACCGTGCATTGTAAAGTTGGCTTACTATTTGATTCTATCATGACTGCATAACAAAGATCTAAAAATATCAGTTTCCATGGTTTTGCTTTAATGGAAATAGACTAAGTTTTTTCAAGTTACAACCAGAATAATGGTGCCATTAATGATAGTAAAGAAACAGTCTCAGTGAAATAAAAAATAGATCCAGAAAGCACATATTTTAATCATTTTTCTAATGCTATTCAAAGGTATCTGTAGTTCTATAGAATAGTACTTTTTTTACTAGTATTTTTTCATTTTGTTATTTTTTTTAATGGGAGACTTTTTTATACTATAGAAAGAATTTTCATTTAACTCATCTTTGGTTCCTACAAGTACTGTATTGTATGCAACAACTTTACTATTGTATATTTTCAAATTGTTGTTGCTTTTCTAAAATTGGATTTTTCTTAGTGTGGGTGGTTTTCTTTCTCCCGCTTTCCTTGTTTTTTTTTCTCTATCTGCAACAGTTTTGTTTAATAGTTTTAAAAGACATTTTCCAAAGTTTCACAGACATATGCTCAACATATATAATTAACTTCTTTCTAGTAGGAAAATCCAATGACAATTTAAGGGTAGGTATACACTACTAAAAAGTTTTTCCCCTCCTACTGCCTGTTTTTAACAAGAAGATATGCCTGAAGTCTTCAGTGAACAAGAACAAAAGCAATTAAAAACAGAGATGTTATGCTGAGGAATGCAAATGCTAAGTCTTCTTTAACTTTGTGAGTCCACTAAGTTATAAGTTTACTATGCAAGCACTTAGAAAATTAGAAGTACTTGGATATTATCTGAATTATTTTCCAAATGGAATTATTTCTAACTGCCCTAAAATGTGGGCATCACTCAAGCCAATATAAAATATTTTTACTGTTCACATAACGTTGGAGATCCATGAATATATATAATATCAAGGTAACCATCATTTCTTTGTTGTGGACTGAGGAGAGTAGGTCAACTCACAAAACATGACTCACTAATCAGATTTTTCAATTTAAGACTTAAATTGTGTGAGACAACTTGAAAATCTGTCAACATAAATATTTTTATTTTATTTTTTTTAAGATTTTATTTATTCATGAAAGACACCCAGAGAGAGAGAGAGAGAGAGAGAGAGAGAGAGAGAGAGATAGAGAGGAACAGACGCAGGCAGAGGTAGAAGCAGGCTCCACGCAGGGAGCCCGATGTGGGACTTGATTCCAGGTCTCCAGGATCACGCCCTGGGCTGAAGGCGGCACTAAACCGTTGAGCCACCTGAACTGCCCAACATAAATATTTTAAATAAACATGGCCACAGTACTTAGATAACTGCCTTATAATCATAGAATGGAACTGGTGTCCCATGAGGAGGATGATTTAATTGGGATCAAAAGCACTGAGTTGCTTGTCTTGAGAAATTAGTTTGAAATAAACTAAATTTTATTAATTTTTTTAGATTTATTTTTTAAAAGATTTTATTTATCTGACAGAGAGACAGAGAGAGCACAAGCAGGGGGAACACCAGGCAGAGGGAGAGGGAGAAGCAGGACTCCCACTGAGCAGAAAACCTAATGTGGGCTCCATCCCAGGATCCTGGGATCACGACCTGAGCCGAAGGCATATGCTTAACTGATTGAACCACCCAGGTGCCCTAAAACACACCAAGTGTTAGTAGCAAATTAAATAAATCTTCTTAGGTGACAAAGAAGTAGGATGGTGGGTGAAAAGGAGAAGATAGAGGAATAGGAAATGTTAGATATCAAAAGAAATATTTGTTACTTTTAAAATGAAACGTAAGGGGCACCTGAGTGGTTCAGTGGTTGAGTGTCTGCCTCTGGCTCAGGTCGTGATCCCGGGGTCCTGGGATTGAGTCCCACATCAGGCTCCCCTCGGGGAGCCTGCTTCTCCCACTGCCTATGTCTCTGCCTCTCTTTCTGTGTTTCTCACAAATAAATAAATAAAATCTAAAAAAAGTTAAAAAATAAAAAATAAATAAAATGAAAGGTAAAACTGTCAGCGTACATTAAGAAAATTTGGAAAAATTTCCAGGGGCAAATTAAGTCAAATCCAACTGATGCCCTCTAAATATTCATTAGTGCTACCTAATTATTACCTAATTACTGGTACTATCATAGTCTCTTATATTATTATTGATCAACACACACACACACACTGACATTTAAAAGACACTGTAAATGCTGCTTAATAATGAGTAAATTTTGATGAAAGTTTCTCAGATGAGTCTTTTTACTTTTCAATGATTATATACATATATTTTTTAAAGATTTTATTTATTCATGACACACACACACACACACACACACACAGAGGTAGAGACATAGGCAAAGGGAGAAGCCTGATGAGGGCTCCATCTGGTGATCCCGGGATTACACCCTGGGTGGAAGGAAGGCAGAGGCTCAACCACTCAGCCGCCCAGGCATCCTATATTTTTATATTTTTTTTATTTTTAATTTTTAAAATATTTATTTATGTATTTGACATTGAGAGAGGGAGAGAGAGAGAGAGAAAGCACAAACAGAGGGAGCAGCAGAGAGAGGGTAGGCTCCTCACTCAGAAGAGAGCCTGATGTGGGGCTTGATCCCACGTCCTGGGATCATGACCTGAGCAGAAGGCAGATGCTTAACTGACTGAGCCACCCAGGTGCCCCAAGATCATGTTCTAAAAAAAATATTTTATTTTTTAGAGAGAGAACACGCAAGTGGGGAAGGGTAGAAGGAGCAGGAGAGCAGAATCCCAAGCAGTCTCCATGCCCAGCCCTGAGCTCAAGTTGGGGTTCAGTCTCCTGACCCTGAGCCATGACCTGAACCGAAATCTAGAGTCTAGTGATCAACTGACTGAGCCACCCAGGCACGCCTCTAATGATCATATTAAGTAAACAAAGTACTAAATTCAATGTACTGTCATGTAGGAAGTAGGCGTTTGGTATTAATAAACAAATTTAAATAAAGATAAAAATAAAGTGTCTGCTGAGTATACGTATCTCTCTTAATGGTGACTGTGAAGAAATATAAAATAAAAAAATTAAACTATATATAAAAACTGTAATCACAGAGAAGATAAAAATGATATAGGAGATTTGATATAAACCTATTGTCTTTTTTAATTCTTTACCTACAACTCAATCATTTGTGCTAAGTTGAAACCTCTTTCTTTCTAGCTAGCTAGATCCCCATTGACCTTCTCTGAAAATAATATATACATATATTAGTCAAGATTTACTGACAGCTTATTATCTGTAAAGCATTGATATGGGCTCTGAGTCACCTTGGTTCTTATCTATCTAACTGAAAAATGGGGTTGAGTTCTTAAATAATTTGGAAATTCATATCTATACACCAAAAAATTGTGTAGATGTCTTATTTTTTAAATATTTTATTTATTTATTCATGAGAGACACACAGAGAGAGACAGAGAGAGGCAGAGACACAGGCAGAGGGAGAAATAGGCTCCATGCAGGGAGCCCAACGTGGGACTCGATCCTGGGACTCCAGGACCACGCCCTGGGCTGAAGGCGGTGCAAAACTGCTGAGCCACCCAGGCTGCTCTGTGTAGATGTTTATTGAAACTTTATTTAAAATAACCCAGGTAGAAGCAACCAAGACGTCCTTCAATAGGTGAATATGGGTAAACAAACTAGGGTACATTCATACAATGAAATATTATTCAGGGATTAAAAGAAATAAGCTATCAATACTATGAAAAGACATGGATGAATTATAAATTCATCTTGATAAGTGAAAAGAAGCCAGTCTGACAAAGTTACATAATGTAGGATTTCAGTTTTAACATGCTGGAAAAGGCAAAACTAGAGATGATAAAGAGATCAGTGGTCATCAGGATATGGTGTGGGAGGGACAGTGCTGAATAGGTGAAGCACTGAAGAATTTCAGGGTGGTGAAACTACCCTGTATAATACCGTAATGTTGGATACATAACACTATGCATTTATCACAGTCCATAGAATTTTACAGCACAAAGAGTAAAATAACATACACAGATTTAAAAAATCATTTAGGTTGTCAGGGGGAATCCTAAATGAAATGTGGAATGTGACCCCCCAAAAATCTAACTGTATCCAAATGTATGAGACAACCTCACTGATAGGGTTGAGGGGAAAAGGTGCTATCCTAAGTAACTTTGAAATGCGTGGCATCTGTAGGACTAAAGGCAAAAAAAAAAAAAAAAAACAAAAAACCCCAAAAAAACAAACAAACAAAAAAAACAAAACCAACAAAAACTACACAATTGTACTTTAGTACTGTACTCTATCTAGTTGATAAAATTATTTCCCACAGGGGTACATGTTAACGATTCTGAGATATAGGTAGATAAGAGATGACATAGATACGCAGATAGATATAGATCGTTGAGTGAAACAATTAAATGAATGGATGAAGAAAGCCAGATCTCTCAGTGTTGGAGCGAAAGGTTACAGACAAGGGGAAGAGATGATCCGTGTGGTGTTGGATTAGAGTTGGAGACGTCATTATGAACTCATGTTTATCTTAATGTAGATGTGGATGGTCACATATAAAAATATTTACAGATATGTGTATACAAACTGTTGGTATACACACATATATTTCATTGCTCTATCAGCCTGGCTTAGAAAAAAAGGTCTAGAAGCAATAACACCTCAGGTACAAGCATTCCTAGGGCCCAGATACTGATTTCTCATTCTCCAATAAAAGGAAACAGGATTCCAGAGAGAAATATATGATTCTAGGACTGACCCAGAAAATACCAAGATGAGTCTGACACATTTAATGTTGTCAGAAAGTAAGAAAGTGCCAAACACACACACATATGCAATTTGGTCAACAACATAAATAAAATAGTATTGAATTATACCCAAAGTGTAAAATAAATATGCATGAGTCATACTGATATACACTACTCCATAAATAAATAAATCACAACTTTCCATACTAAACAATTTCAAATAAGTTATGTAGATATTCCACACTCAAGGCAGTGTAGCACAACTCCCTATCCTTTCAGTATGGGTTGTATATGACTTTCTAAAGAGTACAGAATAGAAAAGGAAAAAGAGAGTAACTTGACCTTGGAGAGACTTGAAAAACATTACCTCAGTTAAGTGATCAAGATCAACAACAAAAGTGATAAGTCATGTTGATAGTACATATCATAGATATGACATGATGAAAATAAATATTTTTGTAATTTCCCCAACACATAATTCTACTCTAATCATGATTTAAAAAATCAGAAAAACCCCATTAGAGAAATATTCTACAAAATATGTGACTAATATTCTATAAAAGAAGTGTCAAGGTCATTAAAAATAAGGAACTAAGAGACTTTCACAGTAAGGGGGAGATAAAAATCACTAAATGTAATGTGATATCCTAAAAAGAATCCTAAAAAAAAAAAAAGGATATTAGGTAAAAACCAAGTAAATATGATTAAATTATGGGCTTCAATTAATGGTCATGTAACAATATTGGCTCATTAATTGTGACAGATGTGCCATACTATTGTATGACACAAATAATAGGACAGACTGGGTGTGAAGTGCACAGAGTCCCTTTGTACTGTCTTCACGATTTTTCGATAAATCTAAAATTGTTCTGAAATAGAAAAAAATTAAATTGGTTTCACACACTCAAATTGATGCAAATATCCTAAAGTTATTTTTAGTAATTGCATACAAAACTGGTTCATATTTTTTGAAGAATATTGACATTGAAACAAAAGCATAACAGTTTCAACACCTATATCCAAAGGATCATTGCATATATATTACACAACTCTAAATTTATCAATCTTGACAAAACATTCTTCAAATTTCATCAATCTTAATGTGACTACAAGTTAGATACAATGCGTTGCTAACAATTAAACCTGTATATTGGTTAATGTTAAAAAAATGGGAAAAGTCATTTTTATTGATTTGTATTACTCAATTTCAATCTAAGTTCTTTTTTTTTTTTTTTTTTTAAGTAAGTTCTACATTCAACATGAAGCTTGAACTCATGACCCCAAGGTCAAGAGTTGCATGCTCTCTTGACTGAGCTAGACTGGCAAACTTCAACCTAAATTCTTATAACTGTCTTCACAGATCACAAAGAAGCTTTCTTATTTTTTTCTTTCCTGGAGCTTGAAATTTGGTTGGTTTATGTGCCCTATGATATTGGTGAGACAGTGTAACACATACTGCCATTTTGTGGTCTTGTTTATTATGTATCTGGCAGGCATTTTTCTTTTCTTTCTTTCTTTCTTTCTTTCTTTCTTTCTTTCTTTCTTTCTTTCTTTCTTCTTTCTTTTTTTTTCTTTTTTTTTTTCATTTCATGAAAATTTTGAGTTGGAGTTAACAATACAGTAAATCTTTGGGAATACTTTTCATGATTCAATCAAAGAGCACTGGTAAAGAACACAACATCATTAAGTTCATCGCATTCCATTTCTTTCAAAAGTTCCATAAACTGGTGATGATTCATAGCCTTAAGATATGTATATAAATGATTTTAGCAAGTATATCCATGAGAGTTGTCATAGAATCTGCTTCAGAAAATTCAGCACAAATATTTCTGGCATATTTCTGTATGTCATACAGTGAAATAAAGCCATAAGAAAAGTATCAGTCTCTTGTTTTAAAATCCCCACAAATTTTTATGTAACGTATCTGGAGCATCAACTGTCATGATGAAAATTAAGTTTTCATATGTAGCTGAAATTTTCCTTTGATAGTTAATAATTCAAAAATATTTATTTCAAGACCTTGATTCTTTTAGTCCATATACTGAATCTGTAAATTTGGAAGTCTTTTGAGTAGAAAATATCCAAGAAATTAATTGGATGGTGTCTCTCATATTGTATGACTCATGTAAAGTTAAAGTAAAAGTACTTTGTGATTTTTTTCCAAATTCTGAGTCAGTTATTATTTAACATAGCTAGAAAGTTTTTAGAAACCATGGGCAATTGTTTGGTGGCAATTGAATATCTTCCACTTTTTGTAAAAAAGTCCTTTTGATCTTTTCTTCATAATTTTCTTTTTTTTTTTTAAGATTATTTATTTATTTATTCATAGAGACAGGAGAGAGAGAGAGAGAGAGAGAGAGAGAGAGAGAGGCAGAGGGAGAAGCAGGCTCCATGCAGGGAGCTGGACGCAGGACTCGATCCCGGGTCTCCACGATCACACCCCAGGCTGCAGGCAGCGCCAAACCGCTGCGCCACCGGGGCTGCCCTCTTCGTAATTTTCTAACAAAATTTCCATAATTGGAATAATTGTTTTTTTTTGTTGTTTTTGTTTTGTTTTACAATTTTCCCATCAAAGTAGCTTTCTTTCTTTGTGCTAAAATCGAAGCCATTTTAAAGCAGTTTAAAATGATAAGCTCAGAACCTGTTAAATATTATTTAAAAATTTTCATTAGACATTTAATTCTTAGATCAGTAACCAACTTCATTGATCTTTTGTTACTGTTGAGAGAAAACTGTCAAATTCAATATGTATTTTCTGAGAATGTCTCTTAATGATGACCAATTTATTATATCTAAAAACCACTTTATGAAACAGCTTTTCCATTTTGCTCTGCTTTGACAAATTGCAATTGTCATTCATAATAAAATATATAACATATCTTTATTCCATCTTTTTTCCTTTACAATTCCAATTGTATTACTAGCATCTCATTTGATTTTGCACATAATATATACCTTCATGGATTTTTTGTTTTGTTTTGTTTTAAGAGAGAGAGAGACACACACACACACACACAAGTAGGGGAAGGGACAGGAGAAGAAGAGAGAGGATTTTTTTTTTTAAGATTTATTTGAGTGAGAGAGGGGAGCGGGAAGAGGAATAGGAAAAGAGAGGAAGAGTCTTAAGCAGACTATGCCCTGAATGTGGAATCTGACTGGGAGCTCTATCTGACCACCCTGAGATCACAATCTGAGCTAAACCCAAAGTCAAACACTGAACTGACTTAGCCATCCAAGTGCCCAGGAGAATCTTTTTATTTCTTTTAAGATTTTATTTATTTGAGAGAGAATGAAAGCACCTGTTGGGTGGAGGGGCAGAGGGAGAGGGATAAGCAGAGTCCTCACTGACCAGGGAGCCTGACGTAGGGTTTGATCCTAGGACCCTGAGATCATGACCTGAGCCGAAGGCAGATGTTTAATCAACTGAGACACCCAGGCGCCTCAAGAGAGAAAATCTTAGGCAGACACCACACGCAGCCTGGGGCCCAATGCAGGGCTCTGTCTCAAGAACCTGAGGGCGCGACCTGAGTGGAAATAAGAGTTGGATGCTTAATTCATTGAGCTATCTAGGTGCCCCTATATAACTTTGTTTTAAATTTTAACACTTGTTAAATCTTGCTTTTAAAACTAAGAGCACATTTTAATTATGATCACTTAAGATTTTCTTACCTGTCACTATAACTTAGGCTGTCAGATTAAAATATTTGAATATATTACCAAGTAAAAAAAAATGGAGGATGGGGTAGCTTGGGACTTGGAATATGGCTCAAATACAGCTAAGGGATGGCAGGAACAAAGTAAAGATATAGCTTCTATCCAGGCATAGAAGTTCAGAAAGGGAATAAATTGTTCAGGGTACCCTATGAACCCCAAGTAATAAGGGTCCAGTGGGCAATCTAGCCAGGCTTTGGCTTCATTTAGAAGGCTACTATCCTCTTTGAGATTTGAATATGTACACCAATTGATATACAGGGTAAAGGCTTCATCCATTTCCCACTAAGTTTAGGAAAGACTATGACAGCCTTTAGAGGAAGAGGGACTGAGATAGGAGAAAGTGACACATCCTTCTATATAATGACATAATAATTTACAGTGTAACATTGGGTCTAAAGTAGAAACCTCCATATCTCATTAAGCTCTATTGATTTTTTTTTTAAATCCAAACTTAGGACATAAGCCTGGAAAATATCTCAATTATACCAGCAAGAACTGCTATATAAAGTCCATAAATTATCAGCCAAACTACAATTTCATTATTAGACTTCATACTCTGGTAGGCTTCGTCCATTGGGTATTGTTTCCCACTCTTTAAAATCCTTGTTGCGACAATTGGGTGAGTTCTTATATAGTACTCTTAGTCACTCTGAATACAAAATCTATCTAGAGTTGGTTTTATATGTCTGTGCAACAAGTTAAACTGATTTGCCCCACTTAATTCCTGTACATCTACTTTTCCCTTTCCCCCATTATTTCAATTAACATTTAAATTTTAAAAAGATTTATGTATGTATGTATGTATGTATGTATGTATGTATTTATTTATTTATTTATTAGAGAAAGAGAGAAAGACAGGGAGAGAGGAGACACATTCACAGGGCAGGGGGCACAGAAGGAGAGAGAATCTCAAGCAGCCTCCCGCTGACCATGAAGCCTGACTCAGGGCTCCATCTCAGGATTCTGAGATTATGAGTTAAACTGAAATCAAGGATTGACGCTTAACAAACTGAGCCACCCAGGCGCCCCTCAGTTAACATTTTAAAACAAACACCTTTTAAATACATTTTTTTCTTCTGAAATCTTATAGTGATGTATGTACATTTCTTACCTTCATTGTATAGCAGAATAAATTATTTTAATTGCTAAAATGAGGTCAAAGAGTCACATATGTTTTTAAATACTTTATTTATTCATGAGAGATACCGAGAGAGAGAGAGAAAGAGAGAGAGAGAGAGAGAGAGAGAGAGAGTGTCAAAGGGAGAAGCAGGCTCCCTGCAGGGATCCCTATGCAGGACTCCATCCAGAACCCAAGTGCCCCAAAGAGTCACACATTTTTTTTAAGAATGTTATAATTTCTGTGTAAATTTTATCCATACTGGTGATTATTTTCACAACTGAACTTTAAAAGGAAGAGTCCATTTGGTGCATATGAATTGGTGACATTTTTAGGTTGTCATTACCTGCAGAAAGAGTGAACCAATGTCTCAACATGAATGAGTGGTAAGTGGCCTTTAAAAATGTTTTTCAGAGCAAGACTTTATTTCTCCTGCTATTTTTAAAGAAAGTAAATCTGGATTAGAAATATGATAAACCCTAACTAACTAAAATTGCTCAAAATATTCTCAGAAGTGAAAAAAGTCAATCATTTTCTCTTACATATCCCTTAGGGAAATAAATGTTAAAATTAGTAGTTAACATGTAAATTGTATTTGTGATTTCTGGCTAAGAAAGAAAAAAAGTACTAAATATGTGTTTTCATCTTGTATTCAACTGACATTCATTGAATACTTGACATTTATGCCATATAGTCTTTAAAGTATTTTTGGAAATATAAAAAATATATAAAATCGAATTTCTCTTCTCAAGCAAATTTTTATTAGAGCTGATAAAATGCATAACTATAAATCATTTCATGGTAATTGTAAAGACAATTGGAAATAAAGTAGTTCAGGTGGCTATTTTTCATTTGCCTCTTCAGACTCACCCTCTACCATTCTTTACTCTGCTGCATTACCCTGCAATCTGATTTGTAGGAGAGACATTTACAAGCTTTGGTTTTCATTGAGTGTGACCAATGTGGGGCACCGTCATGCCCTCGCAAGAGAGAGCTGTGAGAGTAAAATTGGAGTATTTAGGGGATAGTCTTTTAGCCTCTTCCTTATGATGTCCAAGTAGGCTTGGATGTATCCCTGAGCCAAGGACTCAATACTTGTTAAAGTGTCTTCTTCATATGGCTCTCTCAGTGTCTGATTCCTGCCAACTAATCTCTTTTAGGTCTAGAGGTGGTAACTGGTAGAAGGACCATGGAAGGACCCCAGGATTCTGTAAATCCCTACCTAATACCCAAAGTTGAGCATATCATCTGCTTCCTATCAGAATTCCAAAATGAAAGTTTTTGAGAAAAAAAATCAGTTCTAATTTGGAATAATTTTGTTATATTTGATTATACAGTAAGTATACAGTTAGTATATATATGTATATATATACATATATAGTTATAGTTATATATAGTTATATATTTGATTTGATTAGGATGGAAAATGAAAGTTTTTTTTTCTCTCTACTCTTTTTTTCTCTGCTCCATAGCCAAAAATTCTTTCATTTACTTTGAAAAAAAAGTAATGCCTCTTATTTTTAAAAATTCAAATATTAAATTTATGACTCCTGGACAATAGGGCCATGACTTTTATTCTTTCTTTCTTTCTTTCTTTCTTTCTTTCTTTCTTTCTTTCTTCTTTCTTTCTGTCTTTCTGTCTTTCTTCTTTTTCTTTCTTTCTGAAATTCTATTTATTTAACAGAGAGAGAGACAATAAGCAGGTGGAGTGGCAGGCAGAGGGAGAGGGAGAAGCAGGCTCCCCACTGAGCAGGGAGACTGATGCAAGGCTCAATCCCAGGACAGTGAGATCATGACCTGAGCCAAAGGCAGACACTTAACCACCTGAGCCACCCAGGTGCCCCTTACCAAAACTTTCTGTGCTTTTTAAAAATTGAGATATAATTAGCATACAATAAAATATATCCTCTTAAAGTGTACAGTTCAGTAATTTTTTAATATATTTCCAACTTTGGACAACCAACACCCCTATATAATTCTAGAGCACTTTAGCCCCTATATAATTCTAGCACACTTCCATCATTCTAAATTGAAATCTGACACCTCCTAGTTTTCTCACCTTATCTTCCTTAGCACTAGGCATCCATCAATCTACTTTCTATCTCTATAGAGCTACTTATTCTATAAATTTTGCACAAATGGAATCATATAATCTGTGGACTTTTATGTGTGGCTTCTTTCATTTAGAAAAATGTTTTCAAGATTCATCTATGTTGTAGCATGTTTCAGTTCTTCATTCCTTTTTATCACCAAATAGTATTCCATTTTATGGATATACCGCATTGTATTTATCATGAGGAGATGGACATTTGGCTTATTTCACTTTTAGGCTATTTTGAACATTTGCATACACATTTTTATGTGGACATATGTTTTTATTTCTCTTAGATATATACTTAGAAGTGGAATTGCTGGTTATATAAGTAACTCTGTGTTTAACTTTTTGAGGAAGCACCTGGTTACTTTCCAAAAACAACTGCCCCATTTTACCTTGTCAGCACTGTATAAGGGTGCAGTTTCTCTTAATCCTCACTAAAACTTGTTATTAGAAGGATTTTTTATTATAGTCATGATGGTGGGTGTGAAGCGGCATCTTATGGTAGTTTCTTCACTGCTTTTTAAATTTATGAATAAAAGTGATTATATAATTCTCTAAGAGTGGTCAGTTAGCAAACTGATATAGCATGCAGCATGTGAAGATGAGTTGGTTTAATCCTGTGAGAAGAGGAAGTGGCAATAGATTTGATTCTTCAAACTGGCATCCAAGGCTTTGACTAAAAAAGAAAGTATTATTCTCCCACAGTCAGAAACACCAGAAATACTTCCCTCAGGAAATTAATCTTTTCCCTGTGAAAAGCATATGGGGTTGCTGAGGATGCTCCCAAATCATAGATGTGTAACAAAAAAAAAAAAAAAAAAGGAAAGAAAGACAGGATTTAGCTTATCATTTCTCATACTCAGGAAGGAAAGGTTAGTATGGGTTCTAGGGTGAAAGGATGGAAGTAGCAGGAGGAAAATGTGAAACCATCTCCTCAATAAAGCAGGAAAATGGGGTTTGGGTAAGAGCCCTTTCCTCAGGGAAAGGTAGGTCTTATGGTAAGTCTTGTAGGCAGCAAGGGCCATTTTCATAGCAGACTGTCTCATTGGAGTAGTGGGGAAGGTGGAAGATAGAAAATGGGGAGGACAGGAAATAGCAGGCAGGTACCTTGGAGGGTGGGCACCAGCACATTCCTCACCTTTAAAAGAATAATGTGTCAGTAAACATGTCATAAAGACACCTGGATCCTTGTGTAGTCTTAAGGAGGGAAAGACCTCCATCAAAATCATTGAAATTTAATTTCTCACTATCAGGCAAAAAGGTGATTCAGTCCAATTTATTCTAATTTGGAAAAAATAAAGTAACATGGCATTCTTATAGGTAAGTGTGTTGGAGCAAATTTCAAATGAACTGCTTCCTGAAATTAAATTAAGGCTCCTGTGGCAAAACCAATCACACGCTGTACAAGACAGGGGAATATCATAGATTTAATATTGCCCTTGATTCAGAGCACTTTCTACTAAGTTTTCTTTATGACCATGACTCTGGCATTTTGGAGGTCCCTGGATGTAGATATTGTAAAAGATTCTCTTGGTTTGTAAAAATCATCTAATAAAAGTGGAACAAAATTCTTCTTTCATGCTTATAAAATCCTGTTCAGTGCTAGATTGGAAGGCTGTCAAACTAATCACATACTTTGAAGGTAATATTTTGTGAAATGCTCCATGCTATTCAAAATAGTAGTTAATGTAAATACATTTTTGTCTTTTAAAAGATATAATAAGAAATATTTATAATTCCATTTTATTTGCAGGAATAAATTTCCTATGACCAGAAGACAAATGTTTATTAGTCTGAGCCATATAGGGGACACTATAATTGCTTTTTGGGGAAGGTATTGGTTATCGGTCAGCTTGGCTACACTCTTTACCTAGCCATATAATTGACTTCTTTCTGCAATACAGAGTACCCATAGATCTTGATTTTTCCCTTTATCTTGGTTTCAGTGTTAATAAGAAATCATTCCAATATAGCAAGAGAATAAGCAATGGGTAATGCATAGAACTTTCTTTCTTTTGGTAGCCATCCTATCAGCAGAAGCTAGTGTTTTTAATAGATACACTGGCGACTAATTCCTTTAGCATGCAATCAACATAAGTTCAGAAGCAGGATACATTTCCAGTACAATGCAAATGAACTCCATTTGCCCACCTCCACCCTCACCTTCTTTACAGAAGAAAACAACAACAACACCACCAATAACTGAGGCCCATGGAAGTCAAGGAACTTGTCTAAAGACATTAAATAAGTTAGTGAGAAAGTTGAAAATTGAACTGAATTTTTTGAACTTTTAGTCCAGTCTTGCCTGGCATGCCAGACTTCACTGTATATTATCACACACTATCAGAATATTCCAACGTTATCCACCCACCCCCCAATGGAATTAAGTTAAGATAAATTTCTTAAAATTTGAGATTTTATTTTTAAATTGTACATCTAGTTACTATTAATACTTACTGATTGAGAAAAATTGAATAGAGAAGTTCAGATGAATAGAAATTAGAAGTAGGAATAAATAATTTATACAACCATAAAGCTATTTCAATGTACTACTTCCCACATATAAGTGATAATATCTCTTCCTTTGGAATATCACATTTGGTTTTCATCTCAATTATTTCCATATAAATGAATGAATGAAGAGATCGGTGTTAATATATGTATCAAAGTGGGGCACCTGGGTGGCTCAGTTGGTTAAATGGCCAAATCTTGATTTCAGCTCAGGTCATGATCTCAGGATATGGGATCAACCTCTGTGTCTGGCTCTGTGCCCAGTGAGGAGTCTGCTGGAGATTCTCTCTCTCCCTCTGACCCTCTCCACCAAGCAAATAAATAAATAAATAAATAAATAAATAAATCTTTTGAAATAAATGTATCAAAGTGATTATTTTGGTATTTTTCAGACTTCTAGTGCCTAAGCTTACATGGCAATGTCCTCATTACTCTTTCTCAACTTCCTAAATGCTTTACCTTCAAGCACTTAAGGCACTACGCCTCTCATGCTGGGGCCCATGAAATCATTTGACAGGCATAAAGGAATATCTCATTTTATCTGATATCTCATTATCTGACTTTAATTTGTATTTCCCTTATGATGAGTGATGTTGAGCATCTTTTCATGTGTCTGTTGGCCTTCTGTATGTCTTCTTTGGAAAAGTATCTTTTCAGGTCCTCAGTTTTTTTTCTTCAACACAATTAAATATTTCTTTAGCTTTGGTGGCATGTTGGCTAATATTTTAAATTTTAGAATATGCTTTTAACTTAAGTACTATCAAGGAATTCAAGTAAAAAGCAATTCAGTATTGTAGACTGAATTTTGTGATTTTTAAGAATGCTTCATTTTATATTACTGCTTCCTTGATTTCTTACAAGAAGAATGACTGTGCTATTTTCTCTGAAATCTAAAATATGTTCCATTTAAAGTGTTTCACTAGTAAAGTGGCTTTTGGAAACATCGCCAGGATAAGAATTCAACATCTCAATACTAGCCATTGGAAAAAAACAAAACAAAACAAGAAATTCCCAACTACTTCATAATGCAGGCTTTTAGCTGGGCACATGCCCTTTTTCTTTCTTTCTTTCTTTCTTTCTTTCTTTCTTTCTTTCTTTCTTTCTTTCTTTCTTTCTTTCTTTCTTCCTTCCTTCCTTCCTTCCTTCCTTCCTTCCTTCCTTCCTTCCTTTCTTTCTTTCTTCTTTCTTTCTTTCTTTCTTTCTTTCTTTCTTTCTTTCTTTCTTTCTTTCTTTCTTTCGTTTTTTTATAATTTACCTGTTACATAACTTAGGTTTCCTTAACATAATAAGTTGACTCTCCTCATGGATCTTCATACCATTCATTTTTTCCAAAAAACTTGACCTTTGAGTTATGAATAGGTAACACTTGCTATATGAACTTGTTCCAAATAATGATCTGTGACAGATCTAGTCAGTTAAATTGACATGTCCAGCTTTATTTTAAATATACTGTAAAGTCATCCCCAAGGGTGATGGGGATGTACATAAATCGTAATAAGCAGAGATAAATTTAAAAACTTGAACATTGGGTATATTTGATAGTTACCACCTTTCTCATAGAATCATCTAATCAGGATTGGGTTAATTGGAGGCTGAATTTTTGTGAAATAGGGTAAACAATTCCTAAACATAACTGGTATATCAGCTGCTTAGTCCAATTCACCAAGTCATTTACTTTCTTCTTCCATTTTTTCTCTCCAGAAATTATGAGTTAAAAAATTGTTAAAAATTCATATACTTATGCGTGTGCCTGATTGTAAATTATGAAATTAAATTATGTAAATTATGTAAATTAAATATCTTAGTGATATGTACTGTTAGAGTAATAGAATTTGCTCACTTCCAAATGTTGGCCATCTATATTTAAATGTACATATACATTTTTTTCTGATGTAGTACATGAACACCCCAAAATATATTGAATGCTATTTTTTTCTTTTTAAAGTGTTACTCCAGGAAGACTAGAAGTAAAATGATAAAAAGAAGTAATCAGAGTCATAATACAAAGAGAGTCACTTTATATATGGGTGGGAAGCACTTTACATATGGGAAACAGATTCTAAGAAGTGATATAATATTTGTGTAAACTCTATGTTGTTTTCTAATACTTAATGGTTTTAGCCACATTATTAGCACCCCTTGTCTTAGGTGGATATACTTGAAAAAATCATCTGAGATTCTTTTTGTACAAAATTGAAAAGGAAAAGAAAGTGGGGAAGGGAATAATATAGAACAGGAGATGAAGAAGTGATGGAATAGGAGGAGAGGATGGAAAAGAATGAAGAAAATAAAGGCATTAAAAGAAAGAAAACAAAGGTGGAATCTAGAAAAATGGTACGTATATAGACTCATAGTATATTACAGTATACTATATATATTATATTAAATATACTATATTACTATATACTGTAGTAGTATACTATACTATATATACCATATTATATACTATGTATACTATTATATGCTATAACATAATATATTATATTCTATACGCTATACACTGTAGTATAGTATATGATATATATAGTATACATTTATATATGCTATGTATATATCATATACTACAATAGGACTTTAAAGTTTAAGTGAAAAAAAAAATAAAGTTTAAGTGAAAATGATTAAAATAAGAAATGTAGGGGATCCCTGGTTGGCTCAGCGGTTTAGTGCCTGCCTTTGGCCTAGGGCATGATCCTGGAGTCCCGGGATTGAGTCCCATGTCGGGCTCCCTACATGGCGCGCCTGCTTCTCCCTCTGCCTGGGTCTCTGCCTCTCTCTCTCTCTCTCTTTCTCTCTCTCTTTCTGTGTCTTTCATGAATGAATAAATAAATAAAATATTTAAAAAAATAAAAAAATAAAATAAGAAATGTAGAACAGACATGCTGAACAGACATGTCTAACATGACTTTTTGGAAACAGTAGGCTAGCTACTTTAGTGCATTCAACTTTAGTTAAATTGTGTTTACTTTAAAATCATGGTAATGCTAAACATAATAACTGTGTTGTATAGATATTCATTTTTTTCTCCGAATGGCCAAATAAGTAAGAATGTGATGTTATAATACAGTTTAGAGTCAACTTAAGTCTACAAACCTATTATCTTTTCACTGACAAAGAAAATGGAATAGACAAAAATACTCTAAAAAGTCTAGTCTAAGAAACTCTATAGCATTTTAACTAGTTTGTGCCATAATTACCAAAGATGTCATTAACTCTGAACACTTTTCTTTTATTGCTTCTATAATTTTATATACCAGCTACTGTCTTTCAATTCCAGAATAAACTGTTGGCTTCTCAAAAGTTTAATTAGTGACTTTAAGTTGTGATTCCATTTGTTTCAGTCACTGTATTTTAGAAAATATTTTTATGTGTTCATAACATTTTAAGTATACATATCCATTCAAATTGGTTCCATAATGTTTACCCTATGGGAATTGTCTAATATAAAATAGTCCAGGATACCTTTCAACATGTAATATACTGATAGTACTGATGCTCTTATTGTTTGATTTTGTGTGTCACTGTATTTTAGAAAATATTTTTATGTGTTCATAACATTTTAAGTATACATATCCATTCAAATTGGTTCCATAATGTTTACCCTATGGGAATTGTCTAATATAAAATAGTCCAGGATACCTTTCAACATGTAATATACTGATAGTACTGATGCTCTTATTGTTTGATTTTGTGTGAATTTCATTCAGTTAAATCTTTAAGTACATAATTACTTTTCTAAAAAAAGTACTTTTAAGTGAATATTCTTATGTTGTACGTTGTGTATGATGAAGCCATGTAGTGCTTCTCAAACTTTATTTTATTTATTTATTTATTTATTTATTTATTTATTTATTTATTTATTTCTCAAACTTTAGTGAATATTAGAGACACTGAGAGTGTTGGTTAAAATCCATATTCCTTGATCCCCCCTCAGGAATCTGATTCAGCAAGTCTGAAGGGGCCTATGAATGTGCATTGCTAGAAAGCTCCTGGGTGACACTGATACTGTCTGCTGACCACACTTTGAGTAGAGTCTAGAGTATGATTCAATCTTTAGAGAATTTTTTTCGGCTGCTAATATTTAGTTTATTCTTTAGGAGCAAATAGTGAGATGCTCTATCTTCAAATAAGCCAATGCAGGGAAATCTGGGGGGCTGAGTGGTTAAGTGCATCTGCCTTTGGCTCAGGGAGTGATCCTAGAGTCGCAGGATTAAGTCCCACATCGGGCTACCTGCTTGGAGCCTGCTTCTTCCTCTGCGTGTGTCTCTGTCTTCTCTTTCTGTGTCTCTCATGAATAAATAAATAAAATCTTAAATAAAAAAAAGCCGAGGCAGTTTCTCTTCTGGTCTTCTGTGTTCTCTAATTTGTAAATGAGTGTTACCAGCATTGGAGAACAGAGGCTTACAGAGCAGTTCACTTGTCAGTATCGTTTAGTGGGAAAGAACATGAGATTTAGAAACTTTTAACATTTATTAGCTGTGTGCCCTTGGGCAAATCACTAAAACTTTCTGAATCTCATTTTTAACATTTGTACAGAAAAAATAATAAGATCTATGTGAAAGTGTTATTGTAAGCACTTAACAAATTAACCTATGCGAATACATTATGAAATCTGTCAAGCACTTCACCATATCCTTTGAGATCTCGCTCCATTCATTATGCCCTACATTTCCAACTTCTTCATTTTTACTGGCTCTGTCTCCAAGACAAAAGGCAAACTTTTCCCTCCAATTTGAAAATAATCCTCTATAACCCTACATAACTGCTGACTTCTCTCCTGTCTCTCTCACAATCAACCTTTGAGAAAATTACCTATCTATGCTCACTGTCTAGTTTGATATTAACTTAACCCTTCATCTTACCATTATATTTGCAATTTTGCCTCCACTCCTAAAATGAAATTGCCATCTTGATTATATTGACTTGCGAGTGTCCAATCAGCACCTATCATGAGCAATGTCTCTCAGGTGTGTGGCCTCTAGCCCTAAGTGCTTAGCATAGCTCACCACTCACAGGCCCTGCAAGCTCTCCTCCACTTCAGCTCTAGCAACACTTTTCTATCTTGATTTCCTTTTATCTCTGTCTTTGTTGATTCCTCTTCCAAGGTTTGCCACTATTTTCCCTCAGTTGACATGCTGTCTCCAGGAGATCTCATCCTTACTCATGCTTGCAATTCTCATCTTTGTACTTTGACACTCCCCAACCCGCACACCCAGTACAGACCTCTCCCAAGTCACAGGCCCATTCAGCTTCCAACTGAATATCACTATCTTGAAGTCCAAATTTGAATTCCACAAAACCAAACATGTAAGACATGCCCAGCATTTGCACCTGTATTTCCTGTATTCCCCATGGGAATGAGTGGCATTTCCATGAACCCAGCCCAAATGGCTATCTGGAAGAACTCCTTCTGCATGGAACATTTTCCACCCTTCCTTCATCTGGAAAACATTCATTCATTCTTTGGGTTAAAGCCTAGACATTAGTTTCTCAGGAATCCTTCTCAGACCAACCCAGTAACTCCTATGTATTTCTCTAGAACCCCGTATCTCACCTATGCAGGGTTCCTGGCCAGTTCCCATATTACGCTCTCAACCTCATGGAGGAAGACACTACTCTGTCTTTTTAACTAATGAACCTTCAGCACACAGCTGACCTCATGGCACATGAAAGGTGCTTAAAAATGATGTTTGCTTCCCATTTTTGAAAATATTCAGTCATTAAACCTATGAAAGCTGGCCACCACTTCTGTGTGTGGTGAGTAAACCACAGTGAGCAGAATAAACAAAACTCCCTCCTCGGGTGTCAGAGGGTCAGAGACAGACAATAAACAAGACAGACAAGTAATAAATAATCACAAAATTACAAGCATTATGAAGAGAATTCACTGAGAAGGAGAACAGGGGAAAATCTGTATAAATAGAGAAGTAACAGAGTTGGGAGTTGTTTTTTAAACAGAATGAGCAGGGATCCCTGGGTGGCGCAGCGGTTCGGCGCCTGCCTTTGGCCCAGGGCGCGATCCTGGAGACCCGGGATCGAATCCCACATCGGGCTCCCGGTGCATGGAGCCTGCTTCTCTCTCTGCCTCTCTCTCTCTCTGTGACTATCATAAATAAAAAAAAAAAATAAACAGAATGAGCAGAATATGTCCATGTGAAGAGCACACTGCATGAGCAAAGGCCCCTGGTTTGCTTTCATTTTGGGGAGGTCATCTCCTCCTTGCCTGAAAGGAAATGCTCAGCGAGTGAAGGGAACGACTGTGTAAGAAGAGGCTGAAGAATTCAGCGAAGTCCATTCTTTCCTGAGACTTGCTGTCAAATAATAATTTACTCCTCTAACTAAAAAATAATAATAATAATTTACTCCTCTAACTCATGTTCAGTAAGTTTCAATCTTCTAGTTATGGTACAATCAGATTCTTACTGTGCATTATTTTTTATTCAGTCGTCTTAATTCCATATAGTAAACATTTTTTAGTCATACTTTAGTAGTGCTTTTATCTTTTCTAAAAATAAATTTTTATATACTTTGCTAGTCAGTATGTCTGTCATTTTTTTAACACAACAAAAGAGCCTTGAAGATATAGCCACATTTTTCATTAGATGATATATAAGAATAGCTCTGTGAATATAATTTCCATATAAAATCTCTCATAGATGTGTAATAAATTGGATTCATGTCATTACCTTAATTAAAAAAAAACCCTATACTCTTATAGTATCAATGAGAAACTGAAGTACAGAAGTGTTATTTTCCAGAAGTAATTTACTTCAGAAGAGATTTTTCATTAAACGATACTGAATGCCAAATTCTTGAATCCATTTTTTTTAATCACAGAAACTTTAAAGAACACCGGCTCTAATCTTAGTATCATGTACTTACTTAACCTCAAGGTTTATTTTTATTTATTTATTTTTTTTTAAATTTATTTTTATTTATTTACGAGAGTCACAGAGAGAGAGAGGCAGAGACACAGGCAGAGGGAGAAGCAGGCTCCATGCACCGGGAGCCCGACGTGGGATTCGATCCCGGGTCTCCAGGATCGCGCCCTGAGCCAAAGGCAAGCGCTAAACCGCTGAGCCACCCAGGGATCCCGTACCTCAAGGTTTATAATATGAAGTTATCCTATACATAGGTATCAACCTTAGGTTTAAAACTACATTTTAAAATTCTGAATCTAAGAAAAGTTTTTAAAATATTTAATGATTTGCCCATTTAAGGCATCTAAGTTAATGAAAAGTTTGATCGTTTTCTATATCAGGGTTTCTCAACCTTGGTATATTTTGAGCTCAGTAACCCTTTACTGTAGGGGACTATCCTATGAATTATAGGCTACTGAGTTGTATCCTTGGTCCCTACCCACTAGAAGCCATTTGCAACTCCTAGTCCCTCAAGCTGTGATAACCAAAAGTTAGGTTGAGAATCACTAGTGGATATATTTTAGCAACATGAGGCTCTAGGTTTGAAATATAATGTTCCATCCTTTGCTACACAGTTGGATATTGCTATTTTATGTCATTAATATCCAAAATATTCCTTAGTAAATCTGTTATCTGTGTACATCTGGATGCTAGAGTTGGTTGACACTTTCATGAAAATGACACGGGTTTTGCTTAAGTTGACTATTCTGACAGCACGCAAAAAAGGATCAATTTAAGTTGTAGTTTTTGGGATGCCTGAGTGGCTCAGTGGTTGAGTGTCTGCCTTTGGCTCAGGGTGTGATTCCGGGGTCCTGGGATTGAGTCCCACATCAGGCTCCCGACAGGGAGTCTGCTTCTCTCTCTGTCTATGACTCTGCCTCTCTCTGTCTTTCTGAATCTCTCATAAAAAAATCTTAAAAAAATATAGTTTTTTCTAATTATATCTGTGATTCATAATAATTGTATAAATTTTAGAAATTGTTAAAATTTAGAAAACTAAAGCACACTGGAGAATGTAAAAGCTACTAAGGATAACTACTTAACATTTTGAAATATTTATGTTGTTTGTATATATACTTATATTTTATAAAATTGGGAAAATGCTGCTACACAATTTGTTCTTTATAGAGTGTGATGTTCTGTTATATTCAATATCAATATATCAATATGATAACATGTGATTTGTATGTTATTAAATATTCTTTGGAAACATTAATTTATTATATTTGTATGTACTGTAATTAAAGAAAGATAATTTATTATTCTACCCTTCTTAGGTGATTTTCCAGTTTTTTTTTTAATTTTTATTTATTTATGATAGTCACAGAGAGAGAGAGAGAGAGAGAGAGAGGCAGAGACATAGGCAGAGGGAGAAGCAGGCTCCATGCACCGGGAGCCCGATGTGGGATTCGATCCCGGGTCTCCAGGATCGCGCCCTGGGCCAAAGGCAGGCGCCAAACCGCTGCGCCGCCCAGGGATCCCTCCAGTTTTGTCTTAAGGACTAAAGTCTCTAGCATAAAGAAAACAGTTTAATACACAGCAATCTAATGTTGTCTTTGGCTATTTCTATGTGTGTTTTTCTTTTTACTTTAAAGATTTCATTTATGTATTTGACAGTAGGAGAGCAGGAACACAAGCAGGAGGAGCAGGAAAGGGAAAAGCAGGCTCCTCCTTCAGCAGGGAGCCATGCAGAGCTTGATTCCAGATCCCTGGGATCATGACCTGAGCTGCAGGCAGACACTTAAATGATTGAGCCCACCCAGGTATCCCTCTATGGGTGAGTTTTTTCTTTTTTAAATGTTTTTATTCCCATATAAGAGATACAGATTTTCAGGTAACTTTCTTGTCTTACACTTGGTCTTTGATCATTTTCTTCCTGGTTAACAATGACCACAGATACATGAAAAAAATAATATATACATAAGGTGATTGAAAGGACTAAAAGAAAATCTACACACAGACATACAATCACACACTGATCTAATTTCAAATTATTTTCTGTCTTTACAAGTGAAACAGGTTGGAAATAAGTTTTTCAGGTGCCTATTCACATATCCTGAAGAGGTGACTCAAGGGGCTATTGTCTCTCTAATGAAATGATGAGTTCATTATACTTTTCAAATAATTATATAAATATTGAAAGATAATTTGGTTAGTTTTCCATTTAAAACTAGTGTAGAAGAACAATCATCTATTCGCTCCTTGGTATATACCCAAGAGAATAGAACACATATGTCCACAAAAATTTGCACAAGAATTCTCACGGCAGCATAATTCATAATAGCCAAAAAGGTGAAAACAACCTGAATGATGAATTATCTGATGATTCAATCAATCAACTGATGAATGTATAAAGAAGATAGAGTGTATCATTACTACAACAGGATACAATTCAATTATAAAAGAGATTGAAGCACTGACACGGATGAATCTTGAAAACATTTAATGAAAAGCTGATAGAAAGAAACAGTCACAAATAGCCACATAGCATATGACTTCATTTACATGGAATGTCTACAACAGTCAAACTCGTATTTAAAGTAGATTTGTGATTTCCAGGATAGAGGAATGGATGGAATGACAAGTGACTGTTAATGGGTTCAGGATTTGTTTCGGGGGTGATGATGACATTCTGGATTTAGAAAATGGTGATGGTTGCACAACACTGTAAATATAGTAAAACCCCTGGATTGTACACTTTAAAGGAATGGACTTATACGAATTATAGCTCAATAAAAATAAACATATAAAAACAATAAGCCTTCTACAATCCATTCTGCAATAGACCACACACATGTAGTACCTATGATGAGCAAAGGAGGAAAAAAATATAGATGGTATCACCAAGAAAGGAGAAAATGCTAGTGGATAAAAAATTTGAAACCAATCCTTCATTTAAGAAAATAAATTTTAAAAAATGGTCTGAGTTTTAGTTTCTTCTGCTTTATAATATAGCGCTTAGTAGAATATCTAAGGTGCCTCTCTGTATCTTCACTAGCAAGAAACATCTATTTCCTTGGAAACTCAAGTGTTTTAACCATAAACTAAAGTCTGGCATAAAATTATCTCAGGAGCATCACCTCCCATTTCCTAAGGGAAGAGATTTCTATCAAGAGTGAGTCTGGGAAAGTCAAATGATCACTTTCTTGTGAACACAATAAGAAAGCAGGAGATTAATATTTGAATTTTACAAGTCTAATTACTGGGCCATCTGCTGAAATAATTCTGGTTGCTCTGGGTCAGGATCTGAACCTCTCTCTGTTACCAAGATTTATCTCCATTTTAAAGAAAGGAACAGGGCAGCCCAGGTGGCTTGGCGGTTTAGCGCTGCTTTCAGCCCAGGGCCTGATCCTGGAGACCAGGGATCGAGTCCCACGTCGGGCTCCCTGAATGGAGCCTGCTTCTCCCTTTGTCTGTGTCTGTGCCTCTCTCTCTCTCTCTCTGAGTCTCTCATGAATAAATAAATAAAATCTTTAAAAAAAAAGAAAGGAACAATGGTAGTTCTATCATTTTGATAAATTGTGAGGGAGAGGAGTTCAGTTATAGACACATAGCATAATAATTAATATCCCTTCTCAACCTACGGCTTTAAGATGATATAAAGTTATTTCAGTTTTTAAATCATTCTAATATACTGTTGAACAATCCCCTAAGGATTTAAAGGCTATAAGAGAAAAAGTAACAGTATAACTTTTAAAGGATGCAAAATAAAACATAAGGCCTATTTCTGTCAACTACCCATATGGGAAATCACTGTGGATATCTGGAGAAAAATATCATACTAATATGACATGTCAGAGGGAACAAATAGAAAAATCTTTGATCAACATTTTTTTACGTACAGAGTGTAAATATCTTTCCCAGAGCCTATTGCTGACCTAGTCTTTCGTTATGACTCCTCACACTGCAATATGTACAATATCCATACAGGAAAAAACGAAGTTGGTAAAGCATTTTAGCTGACATTTAAGAATGGATCAGGTCAGAGTGGAGGGTGACCTCATTTGAGGGTGTACAGGAGGGCAGTGTGGAAAATGAGACATAGAAAAAGATTATGGAAAAGCAACAAAACTTGGCAAAGATACTTCCGCAAGTAAAGTTTCAGGTAAAGTCCTCCGTGTTATGAACGATGCGAGTATCACCGAATTGTTAACAACAAATATTATTTAACATTCAGTACTTTTTAGGTTTTTGAAGTACTGGAAAACAATGATCTTGAATACAATATGCCATTTCGACAGGTACCACTATGTGTTTTCATTTGCAATACTATGCCCCAGTGAACATGGGGAAGTAATGTCAATCAGACCGTGAAAAGGAAAAAGTTTGAAGAAAGAACAAATGCACTATTAACCATGCAAACTGGAAAAAAAAAAATTGGAGACAAGCTGTGAACAAATATTACTTTTTCAAAATGGACAAAATTTAGTTTTACTTCCACATCATTTCTTAGGCTTAATCCACTGCAATTTTTAATACACCGTTCATGTGTTCTAATCATGTCAAATGTGTGGGCGTCCAGCAAGTCTTTATGAGAAATATAGAATGCAAATAGTGTAGCTGTCTTCACGCTCACAGTTGGCTGCACTCTGTTGGTTTCCAATTTATCAGCTTTTAATTTTAACAGATAATGTTTATTGCTCTAGGAATGGTTTATCTTGTGAAGATAACATTGATGTTACCAAGAGAACATGGTAAAAAGCACTTGACCAATTACTAGGCTCTAAGACATTCTTCTTTGGCAGTGATAGTTTTCTAACATTCATTCAGCTTATTTGTCATAGTACTACTGTTTATTAAACTGCCACCTGGAACTACTGATAACTCTGCAAAAATAAATCAGTAGTTTGGACATAATTTACAATAGAGTTTCTCAAACATTCTTTACTTCAATGATAGGGAATATTGCTATTAATGGTGGCTCAGGAAAGTAAAGGAGCTCAGTGGGGTGAAGTGGTGTAGCTCTTTCCAAGTGCATATATTAATATCCATCTTTTCTTTTGCTGGTAGAGGAGAGGAGTTCGGAAAGTCTAAGTAAAGTAAGTCTAAGTAAAGCTCCCCAGGGGAGCCTTGGTCAAACTCCCAGCCCCCTAATTCCTCAAGAATCTTTATTCAGAATTTTTTGTTGGAATACTTCTTCTTTATTGATGGTTAATATTACTATCAATTAACATAGACTAAAAGTTGTAAACAAACCTGTTTTTTTAAACAATGGTAACCCTCCTTATAACTCTGTTTAAAAGAATTAAAAATAAAATTAAAATATAATCTGCTACTTAAAGACCTCTCATAATTTAATAGTTAATTCATTTACTGAGTAGTTACTATGTGTTAGGTGATATTCTAGATGTCTTAGGGATATAGATATGGTTTAGACATGGATTCTTTTTTTGTGAAGATTATAATCTAAGAAGAAAGCTTATAAATGCACATAAATAAGTACTATGTAAGCTATAATGGTTAGTCTTGGGAGGAATATGGGTAAAACAAAAATTCATAAGGAGGAGAGATTATCAGTTAATAAAGGATTATTCCACAGGGTGAACCTTAATTCATATATATGTAAAATTATCTGCTACTGTTGTTAGCCTTTATCAAAGTCTACTGATGAACTGACCTCATATTAAGACAAAATGTGTCAAATATGCCACTGATAACTCCAGCAAAAGCCAACTTTTTGGTAATAATCTAAGATATGAGCATGACGTTATCTTTTCTTTTGCTGAATAGTTAGAGGATCTTGTACTAGAGATAAATATAGACCATTAGAAATATCTGTGATCTATGTCTTTGTACATCGGAAATGTCCCCTCTTCAGCAAGGACTTTCCTGATCACCCTATCTAGAAAGCTTGCTGTGGCATTCTCTACCCCTTCTCACTTTCTTGAGCGTGCAGGCATTATTATTTTTTTTATAGGCATTATTTTTTATATTTGGTTATTTATTTCCTTACTAGCTTCCTCAAGATAATCTAAGCTCTTTGAAGATAGATTTTGTCTTATTCACTGTTATTTCACCGGTATCTGGCATATGGTAAGCATTTAATAACTATTACTGAATTGCAGAATAATTTGTTAACTTACCAATAAAATAAGTGCAGGTTCTAGGATCTTAAAGTACTGGGTACTAAAAAGGTTGTACACACACAATTTCATCCAATCTTTTGCCTTTAAATGGCATTTAGAGGAAGACAACTCCCAAATGACTATTTAGAGGACTGACTTTTCCCCTTGAAGTCTGTTTTGACATCTCTCCTTTGTTAACAAAAATCCCAAATTTAATATGTCAAAAAAGGATGTTTTGATACACCATTTGGGGCTATTCTTCAAGTATTCTCCATTTTGGTTAATGCTATTATCATCTAATAGTTTGAGCCCCAAACCATTCTTGGTTTTTCTTGTTCTTTTACCCCTCACATCTGATCCATCCCATGCCCAGGAATATTACATATTCCTCTACTTTTGTCCATCTCCACGGCCCCTATCCTGAACTAGCTTCATTTCTTGATTCTTTATTTTGCCCTTACCTTTGCCTTCCTACAATGCTTTCTCTACATAGCAACCAAATATATTTTCGAAGATATAATCATATTGTTCCCCTAAAACCTGAAAGGCATCCCCCTGCACTTAGAATAAAATCCAAGCTCTAATATGGATCATTTTTCATGATCTCCTTCTACTAATTTCTTTGACTTCCTTGCTTGGAACTTTGTTTCCTTCTACTCTAAAGTCTAGCACCATTGATTTTTTCTATTTGTTCAATTCTAGGGTTAGTAGTCCCACTTCAGGACCTCTTCTCAGCTGTTCTTCTGGATTTGAAGTCTGTTGTTTCTGACCTTCACTATTTTCAACACTAAAGTCTCAGCTAAGATCTCTTTTCCTTAGAGGGCTTCCCCATCACCTTTTATAATGTTGTCATCTCCTACCCCCAGCCCTGTTTATTCTTTTCTTATTTCTTATCACAGCCTGGAATTACCTGATATTTTTATTTATTTGTTTACATTACAATAGAAACTCCATGAAAAATGGACTCATCTGTCTTACAAATGTCAGAATGCTTTGCAAATAGCTGATCACTAAATACTTGTTGAACCAATTAATGAAGTAATCAATTAATCACCAATCAATTGGTCATAAAATTGCCTTTTATGCAAATTCTAAATCGATTTAATTTTGAAGAATCTTCAAACACTATTCTAATTTAGTTTCATTAATATTTATTGTGCATCTCTTATAGGCAAGAGACTGAGATAAGGTCTGAATATATAAAAATGAATAGGACATGGACTCAGCTTTTTAGAGCTGGTTGGTTACCTGGAGAAATATAAAGATAAATAATGGCAACATTGATGATAATTGTGACGATAGAATACAAAAATAGACGAGAAGATAAAAAGCATAGCAAGACAAAACATCACGATAAAGAGTTAGAAATATAAAATCCAAGTGTTCACAAATGTATAGGTAAATCCAGCTGCAATTCAAACAGAGTGAATGACGTGGAAGTAAATACATCATGGCTATAGAAGTAACACAAATTCAGTTTGGATTTGGAATGTTAGAGCTTTCTCGAAGTGATTGTTAAATAAATTATTAGAGTGGAAGGCAGATCTAGACCTATGCCTTATTAAGGAGTTTAAAAGCCATTGCTCAAGATAAGAAACAAATGAAGAGACTTCCCTTAAAACATCCCCAAATGTCTAGTACTACCAATTATGAAAATGGAAGGAAACCTCTCTAAAGGTGATTTTTTTAAAGATTTTATTTATTTATTCATGAGAGACACAAAGAGAGAGGCAGAGACACAGGCAAAGGGAGAAGCAGGCTCCATGCAGGGAGCCCGACGTGGGACTCGATCCCAGGACCCCAGGATCACGCCCTGGCCCGAAGGCAGACGCTGAACCTCTGAGCCACCCAGGGATCCTCTCTAAAGGTGATTTCTGATTTAAAGATGGATATATCACAAGGCAGCCCGGGTGGCTCAGCAGTTTAGTGCTGCCTTCAGCCTAGGGCATGATCCTGGAGACCCGGGATCGAGTCCCACGTCAGGTTCCCTGCATGGAGCCTGCTTTCCCTCTGCCTGTGTCTTTGCCTTTCTCTCTGTGTCTCTCATGAATAAATAAAATCTTAAAAAAAAAAAAGATTGATATATCCCTAAACAATGACTCATAGACGAATCATGGGACTGATAGACATGGTATTTTTAGTTTTTCTTTTCTTGTTTTTTAAGTAGCTTCTACACCCAATGTGGGGTTTGAACTCACAGCCTTGAGATCAGATGTTGCACGCTCCACTGACTGAGCCAGTCAGGTGCCCCTAGAGTTTTTCTTTTAATCTTTTCCCATAAACATGGTATAAAACTCTCCTTAAGAAAATTTCACTTCTGGGCAGCCCAGGTGGCTCAGCAGTTTAGCACCACCTTCAGCCCAGGGCGTGATCCTGGACACCTGGGATCAAGTCCCAAGTTGGGTTCCCTGCATGGGGCCTGCTTCTCTCTCTGCCCGTCTCTCTCTCTCTCTCTCTCTCTCTCTCTCTCTCTGTGTGTCTTTCATGAATAAATAAATAAAATATTTTTTAAAGAAAATTTCATTTCTAATGAAAAACAATATTTTTGTGTCAAAATTCAGCACTAAATAGGTTCTATTGACTTGGACTATAGGAAACTGCACATTATCAGATTTTATTCATGTTTATCAGATTTTATTCTGACTTATAGAAGATCCTCAACAAATACTTGCTGAATCATGATCAATAATTAAATTTAATTGCTTACTATGATTTCCTAACTATACAAGAAATTAAGGGGTTTTTGGTTAACAGATTCACTAAAATTTCAGAGGAGTTGGTAATGTTACTGCAAGTATTGGCTGAATATCATAATACTGCTTATTGTAACATCTGTGTCAAGCAGTGTTATGGCACATCGTCTGTGCAATTTGACAGATGATGAAAGGGAGGCTTAAAGAAGTTATGTAACTTGCCCAAGATTGCATAGGTAGTGATGGAGGGAGCAAAAAGTCAAATGGAAGGTGTAGTCCAGAATCCTTGCTTTTTAACCACTGCTATAATGTAGTCTTTCTTTGTTTCAGAAGAAAATTATAAGATCCTAGTTAAATATAGCAGAGATATACTCAACTAAGAAGACTTTAGATGGTGGTGCAGTTATTACAATTAAGGAGGAAGACACAGTTTTACATTTGGTTTTCTCCAAGAGCTTTGCTAAACCTAGCAGTTAACATCTAGTTATCTCTATTATGGAAAGAAAGGGACTACTTTCTATCCTTTCAATGACACACATTTCCCATTACAAATTCATCTTTCAAGGTAGCCTAGATGTTTTCATCCATATTTCCTCACATTTTGAATTTTTTTCTGTTTTTTTTTTTTCCTTTTCTGGATAATCGTGTAGGTTCATCAGCTCTACCCCCCATCTCATGAAATATATACTAGGAATTATATCCTGAAAGCTGGTTTTCTTTGAGTGAATCCATGCCCCTCTTCCTTGTGTAAAGTATGTCTGCACTGTTGTCTTCCATGTTCCTGAGATATAATCCAAGGCACTGACCAAATTTAATTCTTAATTTTTCACTGATGAAGAAGGATGATTTCAAGCCAACAGGAACAAGTCTAAGAACAAACATATTGGATAAGTTGAACTTCAATTAATTTTTCCTAAGTGAGAGTTTTTTTAGAGAGAAAATAGCCTGTTTCATTTTTAAACACAGAATGAGCATAACATAGCTAGAAATCTTTTTTTAATCGTTTCATAGGACACAGCAATACTAATGCTTTACATGAAACTTTAAAAATTATGCTTTAATGTTTACTTTATCATCTCCTTATAGTTATGGCTAAGTGCTTTATAATCTATTATTTTGTCTTAGAGAAAGCAAGAATAATCCAATAAAACTAGAAATTATAATAATAAAAGAGTGTGGTTACATTTTCTTTATTTAGAAATGATCTCCCAATAGGATTTTCTTGCTACCTTCACTTTTCTCATCATTAGTTTATTTAACAAACAAATCGTAACCATAAAGAATGAGATCTATGCTAGGAGACATGGGTTTTAAGACTAGGACAATATTAAATTATGTCAAGAGGCTCCCTTCCCCCCTGATGTGCTGTAAGGAGTATAGTGTTCTTTGGGAACCTAGAGAAAGAATAATTCTCAGACTGAAATATATAACATAAATGTAGATATTAAACATAACAGTGAACAAAGAGGGTAATGTTAACATTACCTCATTACCAACATTTTGGAAAAGACTAGTTTCAAAAAAAAAAAAAAAGGACTAGTTCCCACGGCAATAGCAACTCCTGGCATATTCTTCTGTGCTTACCCTCAAGGTTTGTTTCTTTTCTTTCTTTTTTTTTTAAGATTTTATTTATTTATTGATGAGAGGCACAAAGAGAGAGGCAGAGACACAGGCAGAGGGAGAAGCAGCCTCCCTGCAGGGAGCCCAATGCAGGACTCGATCCCAATACTCCAGGATCATGCCCTGGGCCAAAGGCAGACGCTCAACCGCTGAGCCACCCAGGCACCCCTCAAGGCTTGTTTCTAAATCCCCTAGCCTTTTAACACTGTATTCAGCTATGTATGTATTTCATCTATGTCTGCATGTAAATAAATATTGTTTAATTGTGCTGTTTTTTTATCCTTATAAAAATTGTATTGCATGGTAGGGGGTCTTTTGATACTGTTTTTTGCATTAAATGCAATGCATGGGATTCATCCAGGTATTAAGTTTGGTAGTTAGAGTCCCTTCTATTTTTTTTTTTTTTTGGTCTTCTGCTATTGCAGAAAATGTGGCTATGTAAACATGCTCATGCATGCCTACAGTACAGATGTGCAAATTTCCCCATGACCTGTTATCTGTGCATTTTACACGAACATAAAAAAAAATAGTTTCCAAATTGTGCCAATATACACTCTTACCCAGTAGTGTATGAATTCTAATAGTCTTACATCTTTACAGATACTTTATATTGCTGCCTTTTTAATATTGTCAATGTAATTAAGGTAAAGTGTTTATATTATTGGAGTCTTAATTTACATTCCCCTTATTACTTATGAGGTTGAACATCTTTTCATAGTTTAATTGCCCAGTTGTGTTTTCATTCAGTGAAATGCCTATTCATTTTTTTCACCTACATTCAGATTGGGTTAGGAGTTTTTTGCATTATCATGGGTACCAATCTTGTCAACTCTGTGTGTGACAAATACCTTCTCTAGCTTCATAAGAATGGCTTCTTTCTTTCTTTTTTCTTTTTAATGAACAAAAGGCCTCAAATTGGATACTTTTTCCACATCTTACTTGTGAATTGTTTCCAGACACCAAGGTCACAGAAATAATCTTCTATGCAGTCTCCTAAGAATGTAAAATATTAATCTTTCTCTTTTAAGAATTTGATTCACCATGAATTGATGCTTGCATGTGCTCTAAAGAAGAGACTTTAATTTTTTTCCATACATATAGTCACCTGTCTAAATGCTACTTATTGAAGAGCCCATCCTTTACAAACTAATCTGCAAAACCATCTCTAGCAAATATTACATTTCCCTATATATGTAGTAAATTTGTTCAATTTGTGCTCCTAGAGATTGGAGACTCTAAATGGATGGGCTTTGCTTACCCAAGCCTTTTAATGCAATATTGGATGCGTAAAGAGCACTTAGCTGTAATTTGGGGAAGGGATAATGGGTAAAGAGTTCAATGGCTCTGCTTAAGAAATTAGAGGCATTCAGTGTTGGAGGATGGCAACTTGAAAAGATAGCAACATTGACTTGGGTTGAAAGCCAGTCCCAAGAAAATGGAGAGATAGGGCCACGAGAAAATTCCTCTGGAGGCAAGACTGATTGATTTTTATAGAATAGTGGTGTATAATATTCAATTCCAAGTTGCTGTTCAAATGATCTGCTCAGTTTTCAAAGCCTTCAGTAAATGTCAGACACACATTAATGGCTTGGAATTTGAGTAGTTTCCAGTGAGGAGCACAGCAACACAAAGGAAAGGACAGTCACCCTTTTTTTTTTTTTAAAAGATGTATTTACTTATTTGAGAGAGAGAGAGAGAGAGACGAGGGATGCAGAAGGAGCAGAGGGACAGCATCCTCAGGCAGACTCCCTGTTGAGCATAGAGCCTGATGCCCACCCCTATCCAATGACGCTGAGGTCATGATCTGAACTGAAACCAAGAGTTGGATACTTAACCAACTGAGCCACCAAGGCGCCCCAAGGACAATCATTTTAGATGCAAAGATTCAGAGTTGGGGTCAAGAATTCAGCAGTATCAGGATATTAGATCTGGAATTGATGAGAGTAATATAAGCTTTCTCTTCCTTGGAAACAATAGGGGAAGGAAAGGTGACTGCTACAGGATTTTTCCTCCTATGTAGGTCCAGATCATTTTATTGCACTGATAAAGGAAAGGTTATGTTGTTCCCCACAAGCACAATCTTATTGCTCCTGTAGTTCAGAAGCTTCTACATAGAAAGCTTTATGAGGTTTTTATTCATTTCTTTTGCCTTGAACTATATATAATATTAAGTTTGAAACTCCTTAGCACAGTATCCAGAAGTGTACAGAATCAGTGCAGGCAGACCTGTGTGGATCATTGCTGACTTCTAGTCACCCCACCTTGGCTGTAAACAGTAGCCACAGTGGAGGACTCAGTCTAACTTTGACATCTGACATTGTAGGCTAGGACTGAAAACAAGAATATCATAGCATGAGTATAAATATATCAAGTTTTAGAATCATCCATGGGATCATGGCTGATGGAACTATTTCAGGCAAGATAAGCAAGTATACTAGTAAACGAACCAAAAAATCTACCTGTGATACAATGATCTCTATCTCTCTCCATATTAGAGTTTCTATCAAAAACAAGATAGAAATATATTCAACAGCTGGGATGCATCATTGGAAATTCATCCACAGTATTTTCTGGAGATTAAAGTGTTAGATGCAGTTAATGAAAGGAAAAAATAAATTTGTTGATAAAATCTAATAATATCATTCTATTTAAAAAGCTTCCTAAATTTGCTCCATGGAAACCATCTATACACCAGAAGAAGAAATACAACAAAATTTTAAAGTTTAAATCAAATTTTAGATTATATATTTAATATACTTTTAAACTTATTTCTTTAAAAGTGGTAGGTCAGTTTCTAAAGTCTATATATAATAAATATTAAGACACTAACTATGTATTTCAAAAGACAAATGACAGTTATGACCAAAGGTGAACCCTGTTTTACAACAGGTAAGGAGAGATTATTTAGGACTTTGTGTATATGAAATGTGTGAAGTTAAGAAAAATCATAAATAAATGTATCCAAACATTCTTTAGATTTATTGCAAGGTAACCCTTTTATAGTTCATAAAAGTAGGAAATATTGAATGTTGAGTTTAAAATAGCCAGCATAATTGATTCACTCATAGATTCCTTAGTCTTTCTCAATCCTGGCAGACCAGATGCATTAGTTTTTACTCTGGATTCTCATATTGTTGACCATAGGTCTTATAGAACTCAATAAATCATATTATATCATAGACATTGGAATAAAGCAGACATTACTACTTATTGAATGAATGAATGAACTAGCACAAAACCACTGCTTAAATTAATTGAGAATTAAAAATCTCAATTAAATTTAAAAAAGCACACACATTCTAGTTAGTATGCTCATGATCATTTCTATGTAATGTATAATGTGACGTCATGGACAGAATTGATAGGAGCTCTTAAGGAACAGAAAGGAGAAAGGATGGAATGAGGAAGAAAGGCAAAAAGGAAGGAAAGAAGGAAGAAGGGGAAGGTGGAAGGGAGAGAGAAGAAGAGCAGGAAGGATATGAGAAAGAATATTTAAAAAAAGAAGTGTTTTGGAGAGACAAAATATTAATGGAATGGCTTATTTAAAAATTCATCTGCAAGTTTAATGGGAGGACATATTTCCAAATGAAAACTAACACATTTTAATGAAAGAAATCTTAAATATCACTACCTGTCTTAAGTAGACCATTTTAATTCTTTTATGTATAGTAATAGCAATGCTATATTAATTAAGACAGTAGTATTCTGATTCTGGTAGTCTGTGGATCATACTTTGAGAAACACTGGATTAAAAAACTGTGTTCGAAAAACAAAACAAACAATAGCAACAAAACTGTACATGGCATGAACATTAGGTATGAAATGAAAACATTCTTTCATACTGACTCTACCCAGTGTAATAATGCACTCTCCCATGTTGCTAAGCAGTGACAACATCCCCATAGTTGTCCCCTGGGAGGCATGGAAGGGAATCTGGTCTTTGGAGAACTAAAAGGAGAATAATTTAGCCAGTTACATAGGTCCATCGTGTTTTTTTCCCTATGATTTAACTAACTTCATCTTTAATACACAGGCTAGAAAACCAGGCTAATTTTGAATAAAATGAGAAACACCTCTAGACATTTGAACCAGTATCGCTACCAAAAGTGGACTTTGTTTTCACAGGAGGAACTGACTCTAATTCTTAATGGTTAGGATTGACGTTTATACTCAGGAGAAGTATACACTTATACTTGTTAAATTCAGAAGCAAATCTATGGCTCTAAGCATCATTGTTGATCCTGATTATTTAAAAGGACCACAAACCATCTTCATAGTAAATTAGACTGCATAGAAGTTCAGAAAGAGCACAGCGTTAGGAATCAAATTGCCCTGGGGTTGAACAGCTGTTTGCCTTGAGCAAATTATTTAATTTCTCTATCTAGGATTGCTTGTATATGAAACAGGCAATTGAGATATTTTTATCACAGGATAGCTTTAGAGCAAAAAGTGGGATAATGCATAGATTCTTAAGTCTGTAATAGACTTAAGAATAAATAAATAGTAGATTCTAAGTTAAAACGAGTTTCTTCTACTCCAACATCTTCCACATCCTTTTGTAGTAGATTTTTAACAGAATTGACTGTACTTTTATTTACAAATTTGCCACAATTTTAAAAGGCTGGGCCAGGTTCTTCTTTTCATAGGCAGAGAGGTGAGTATTTTTTTTAGAAGGCGAACTAGTCCAAATCTTGCCTCAGTCATTTCTGGCCTGGGTGAAGTAGAGGAATGGGACACTGGTTGCTAAGGGGAGAATGTAATAGTTTGCAGTGATCAGGGAGTGGAGTCTGGAGCAACTAATTTTTTCTAGGGAGAGTTATACACATGGTCTTTTACAACTTCAGTTTGTCACCAATGCATAATTCATTATCATGGGATTAAAACAAATGACTCAAATAAGTTATGTCTACCAGAAAAATCTGTTGCATGAAGCGAATTAAATTACTTATGAAAATTAAGTGTTTAACTACCCTCAAATACCATTATTCCTCTTATTCTCCTTTCTATTAACATATACAAGGAAAGCAAAAGTTAACCATAAAGGGATACTATTTCATGCTTCTGACTTTCATGAAGTATATTCTTTGGTAAACAAAAGATGAAGAGCTTCATTTTATTATCAATATTTGCAAGATTAGGGTCAACTGGGCGCCTGAGCAGTTGAGCATCTGCCTTCAGCTCAGGGCATGATTCCCAGGATCCAGGATCAAGTCCCATATCAAACTCCTTGCACAAAGCCTGCTTCTCTTTCTGCCTATGTCTCTGCCTCGCTCTCTCTCTATGTCTCTCATGAATAAATAAATAAAATCTTAAAAAAATATATTTGCAAGAGTAATACTAATTTACCAGAAAAATACAATTTTCTTTCTTTCTTTCTTTCTTTCTTTCTTTCTTTCTTTCTTTCTTTCTTAGGGGGCGGTGCAGAGGGAGAGAATCTTAAGTAGGTTTCATGCCCAGCCTAGAGCCCTGGAGCCCAAGATGGGGCTTGATCTCAGGACCTTGACCTGAGCTAAAATCAAAAGTCAGTTACTTAACCACCCAATTACCCCAATACTTTTAAAACTGTGATCCTTATATTCTAACCTTCAAAATGAAAACTTTTATTTATTTTTTTTAATTTATTGATTCAGAGAGAGATACTGAGAGGCAGAGACACAGGCAGAGGGAGAAGCAGGCTCCATGCAGGGAGCCTGACGTGGGACTCAATCCTGGGTCTCCAGGATCAGACCCCGAGCTGCAGGCGGCGCTAAACTGCTGTGCCACCGGGGGTGCCCAAATTGAAAACTTTTAAATTGAATATAGGAAATGACTATTCACCACATCCCTTGGGTAGACCATCGATAATGCTCATGTAATCTGTAAAGATCCACACATCTGGTTCAGTTTGAACTACACCTTGATTTTACTTGTAAAGGCCTAAAAAACACCTTGGCAAGAATTTTGTTTCCAATTCTGAGCAACTGAAAATGAATTTCACTTCTCAGCAGAATTTGTACTGTGGACTCAGCAGGAGTATTAACCTTCCATTTTTTAAAAGAAAACAATCAATATCCATAACACATAGGGAGAATGGGTCATTCTCCCATCTGTTCGGGCATTTTACATGAGAAATAACATCAGGGCTCAGAAAAAGAAAAACTTGTACCCATTTCTACCTTTCTACCCCTTCTACCCTTTGTCAAGGGCCAGATTTATGGGACCTCCAGATTCCATTAAACACTCAAAGCAGGAGAGAATGGTGAGAAAACATCTCTTCTAAGTTTTACTTTGGTTTCTATTTATTTCTATAATTGTGGAAGATACTCTTTTGAATGATCAACTATATTTTCAAAGCAAAGATAAGATGCCAGCTACCTCAGCATCAGTGAACATTTTTTAAAAGATTTTATTTATTTATTCATGAGAGACTTACAGAGAGAGAAGCAGAGACACAGGCAGAGGGAGAAGCAGGCTTCTTGCAAGGAGCCTGATGTGGGACTTGCTGAGCCGAAGACAGATGCCTAACCCCTGAGCCACTCAGGCATCCCACGTTAGAGAACATTTTTATTTTATTTTATTTTATTTATTTATTTATTTATTTATTTATTTATTTATTTATTTATTTTTATTTATTTATGATAGTCAGAGAGAGAGAGAGAGAGAGAGAGAGGCAGAGACATAGGCAGAGGGAGAAGCAGGATCCATGCACCGGGAGCCCGACGCGGGACTCGATCCCGATTCTCCAGGATCACACCCTGGGCTAAAGGCAGGCGCTAAACCGCTGCGCCACCCAGGAATCCCCCTTTTTTTTTAAATTTATTTATGATAGTCACAGAGAGAGAGAGAGAGAGAGAGGCAGAGACATAGGCAGAGGGAGATAGAGAACATTTTTAAACTTTGGAAAATGATGGTGGACTTGAAGGAATGAATTAGTCTGAAAATAGAGTTTAATGAATAAATTAAATTATATAAATTATTTTCAAACTTCAGGATTTTAAAGATTTTAAAGATTGATGTGTACACATGCCATAAAAGTTATTTTGTGTCTTCATTTGACTGTACATTTGGTTAAAATCCAATCCTCTGGTAAAATAATATTCTAAGATTATCTATCTATCATCTATCTATCTATCAATCTATCATCTATCTATCTAAATGCATATATGCCAAATATATATATGACATGCACACACACATATATACTGTATATTATACATAATTGGATTTAGCCTTAAAAATTTATATATACATATTCTATATATAATGTAAAATTAGGTTTTTGTTTCCAAATTGAAAAAAAAAATACTACTTTAGACTATATATGTGCACACCTACACATATACATGTATACACACACACATATATAAGTACATGAAGTTAGTAAGTCAATGTGATTATAGTATTCTCTGAGAATGATTGAATTGCTAAATACAATCATTTTCTCTTGGTATATTTACTTAAAATCTGAAGTTCTTGAGAGTTTAAATAGAAATACAAAGTCATTTTATTCTACCCTCTCTAAGGAATCAATTTAGGTACATCAAGTACAAATGCCCTATTATTGCAAGTAGTGCATTTTAGTGGAGCTTTGGTAAAAATGTTGGGAGGGTGGGAGGAGAGAAGACACTCAGTGAGCCTCCCACTCTGTGGAGTCTGTCTGCCTGAGTTCATATTCCAGTTCTGGCCCTCACCACTGTGTGACTGGGCAAGTCACTTAAATCTCTGGCTCCATAATCCCATCAGAAAACTTGAGTAATAATCCTCCAAATTGTGGAAGTCAGTATTTAGCATTAACTTAATGCATGAATTATAATGGCATTTTTTAAAAAAATGAAAATAAACGAATAGTATGAAGATGACACAGATGATCTGCATTGTTAACTACAATGTTTACCCAGCAAGGAAGCCTAATAAGGTTTGGGCTTCTATTTCTATGCCCAAACCTCACCAAGGCAGGTTAAACCAGGTGGCCTGGTGAACTCTAGTACAAGGGGCTGGAGACCTCAGTGTAAACTTTACTGTTGATTCCCTCTTTCTGGTTGGCTTTTCTCTCTAGGAACTTGTCCTTCAGAGGCTGCTATGGTAAGAGAGGCACCTAGTAACCTACTGCTCTTCAGGATACACTTTCCTCCTGTTTCCTCTCTTCCTGTCCCCTTCAGAACTGTCCTTTTCCTTCAGAAGGACAGTGGGCACCAAGGTGGGTGAAGGCGGAAAGAAGTTAGCATGATCCCTTTTGCTAGAGTCAGTCTTTAGCATAAGAAAAGGAGCTTATGCACTTCACACATGGTCTAGCTTCGTTTACCTGGGAAATCATTGCCCATCAGAGTTTAAGGCCAAAGCAAGTTCTTACTAGTGTGTGTGTGTGTGTATATATATATATATATATATATATATATATAATCCTAATATATATATATAATCCTAATATATATATATAATCCTAATATATATATAATCCTAATATATATAATCCTAATATATATATATAATCCTAATATATATATATATATATATATATATATATATATATAATCCTAATATATATATATATATATATATATATATATATATATATATATAATCCTAATATATATATATATAAAATCCAGGCTTCACTTAGCCTCTGGATACAAACAATATTAATATTAGTATTCAATATCCAAACACTGCTTCCTCAGTAAAGACCCACAAGACTTTAGCCCCAACATAAAGCCACACTCCGAGCAGTGTCTCCCGTACTACCTGGTACAAACCTACCCTCTCCCTGGTTCAGTGCAGGTTTGCAGGTTGCTTCCCGCACCATTTGAGTGAAGCATTCCTCTGACGCTGCTGCCCTCCAGGAAAATGCTGTTTCCTGCTGCAAAGGCTCTGCAGACTCAGCTGAAATGTGTCACTGTGTTTTATGTACTTTGTAAACTTGGGTATCCTGGACCCAAAATGAAAGTGGTCCTGTCCTGTGTTTCACAAGGCTTTGCTCACAAATGGCCTGAACAGCAGGCACAATATGGTCACATTCATAACAAACTCAGGAGATGACCAGAATGTTAATCATTAAACATTATCAGTAGGTATCTCTGGATGAAGAGATTTCAGGAATTTCTTTTTTTTTTTCTTTTCTTTCTTTTTCTTTCTTTCTTTTTTTTTTTTACTTTATACTTAATTTCATTGTTTGGAATATTGTTTCTAATTAGCTTATATCAGTTTTATAATCAGGAAGAAAATATAGCTCTATTCATTGAATAGAGCTGCTCCCTCCCCATTTTTTCTGGGGGAGAGTCAAGTGCTCTTACAAGCCAATTAGAGAAGAGAGGCTTTTCTGCCCTCGATTTTATCACCTCCACCTCAGGAACTCATGTGCAACCCTTCTCCCTTCTTTAGAAAAACAAAAAACCCTAAATGAATCAGGACTGAAAATACACTGAATGCTAGTATATACTAGCTGAACATAATGTTTATTTGGCAAAGTCCAAAGACAAAATTGAATTGCACAGAAGTAGCACTAATTTTAAACTAGGTCTCTGACCTCAGATACATTCATTCAGTCACCTTGTTGCAGAGCTCAATTCCACAAGTATAATTTCAGTTCATTATTATGGTCTTACTGGACTTCAATCATATAACTGACTGGCTAATGATTTCTAGTTTGGAGTCAACCATAAACTTGGTATGCAGTCTATGTTTCCTTAAATGCTGTCAGTAAAAATGTAGATCAGATGAAGTCTCTGAGTTCAATGACCCATTAATAATGAACTTACTAATTGGGTTGTTCAAGCAGATACAAATCCTCTTATCTTTACTATTATCCTGTATAATTTTTTTTCATTTATCTATGATGGAAGATTATGAAAACTATCCTAACCACCTTGCTGAATTTATGTTAAATGAACCATTCTAGCAAGCTCTGAGACAAAGGAAAATTAATTTCATTTCTCATAATTTTTGTTCTGAGGATACTAGCTAACCATTATTGGTTACTGTTTTATTTTCTAAGTGTTCTAAAGAATCTGTTCAAGAGTTTAATCAAGAATATCTACAGAGATCAGAAACTGTCTAGTGTTTTTGACATACACTTAAAGTTTTTTTATATTTTGAAATAAATAATTTCAAAAAAATTGAAACTTATTCAAAATCACAAACCTATTTGCCTAGCTTCACTCTCCTGATATCTCTTTGTTCATATGATTTGTAAAAAATAGATATTTATTAAAGCAATCATAATCACAACCTAGGTTGAAATACCTGAGTATTTGGACTTGGAGACTTGAATTTATTTTGAACATTAAGGAGAGATTAGAAAGGAGACATCCATCTATCTATCTATCTATCTATCTATTGCTTCAAGTTTCATTCAATCTTGTTCATTACATAATTTTTATTTAAAGATGATTCTTTTGGAATGTGTGTGCCCCTAATCTTTTCAGACCCTGATGCAAGATTACAGTTGAAGGTCTAAAATACCACACATGACTCAGCACCTAGGTGTAAAATGGAGCTGACACATTGTTAAAGTACTATACTAATCCTGCTACCTTCACAAATACACCTTTGAAACATTATCCTGAAAAACCAATTTGCAATTTAAACCAATTTAGCAATTTAGAATTGCCAGACCTCTCAGAGTTGTATGCCTTCTTCCCACGTTCAGAGCTCTCTACACCAGACAGCTGGCACTAAACACCTCAATCCATACATGAGAGATCTGTCCACACTTTCTCCCACTGCAAGCAGTCATTCCAGGGAAACTGAACCCAGGGAAGAGGGCTGAACAAGTCCTCAATTGCTTGGGACCATTTTGTTAGAAATTTTGGAGTGTGAGTAGAAGAGAGGGCATGGCTTCTGTCTATGGGGTTACATGGAATCCTGGCTCAGTGCAGAGAGGCTTCTCTTGTCCAGGTCTACAGACCATACCATCTTTGCAGTTGAAGAATGCATCTTCTCTTTGGTATATATTAATTTGGATCTTTGATTCTTTTATTGTGGTTGATGATTTTCCCCAAAACCTAGTTGGAAAGATCTTTCCTTTAGAATTATACCTAATGCTTATTCTGGGCTTTTTTTCCTTGAACATTCTTTCTTTCTTTTCTTATTCTTTCTTTCTTTTCTTACTTACTTACTTTCTTTTTTTTTGTTTGTTTCTTAAACATTTATGTACTTATTTGAGAGAGAGAGAGAGAGAGAGGACCTGAACAGGGGAGGGGCAGAGGGAAAGAATCTCAAGCAGACTCCCTGTTGAGTTCAGAGCCGGACCTGGGGCTCAATCTCACTACACTGAGATCACAACCTGAGCCAAAACCAAAAGTCAGATGCTTAACAGACTGAGGTCACCCAGGTACTCCTGCCTTGAAGATTCTTATAGATTTGAGAACCTCTTCTGCATTCACCCATCAGTATATTTATCTTTCAATATTTATATATGATTTCCCTCCTATCACCACACACACAGATAGACACAACTACCATATACTGTTTTTCAGAATACTTGGTGCACTGTAGATTAATATTCAAGCATCTGGCTTCTAATCCTCGACCTACTAGTCACCAGCCATATCATTGCAGGATCTCTGGCTACATTTATTGTTTGATATTCAAAAAAAAAGTAATGATAATTGCCATGCTATCTTCACAAGTTTGTTTTAAGGATAAAATAAAAAATATATGGGAAAGCAATCTTTGAAAACACAAAATGTCACATAAATGAATGGAATTGTGGCTACTACTACAAACTTGTCTTAGTAATTATGAAGTATTGCTCTTCAATACCACTCACTCACTCCCCATTCACCTAATATTGAAGCATAATTTGTCATTTTATTACAAAACTGACCTGTGTTTATTCTTAGAATGTATGGATACTGTTAACTATTATCAACAGAAATATTGAGCTAACAGTAAGTTTTCTTCTTTATTGGCTCATTTATTAATATGCCATGCAAATTAAAATAAAACAGATGCACATAAAACAAAAATTCACATATAAAAGAACAGAAAAAGACAGACATATATTTATGAATGAGGAACCCCCACTGTGTCATCTCCATAGCATAGGTCTCTAGGATTCTACTCTGATTTCTCTTTTGCTGTATTTATCATTACTATTTATACTAAGTAATTATTTAAGCCGGTTTTAATTTCTCTACTCATATTTGTAGCTACTAGTTTGGCCAAAATTTTCTAAGTGTCCAAGGTGGTTTTGGTTATGGATTTCCTAACAGTATTTAACTTTTACTATGCCTGAGTGGATTAGTGAAGTTAGTCCAGGAAAGTTTTCTTAGTTCCTTCTTGTATTGGGTGACCTATATTTATGAATGAGGAGCCTCCACTGTGTCATCTCCATAGCAACAGGGCAAAATATCTTTATCTTCTCATTTCATTCATGAGTCTTCTGTCCTTACCAGGAATAAATCATGCTATCTCAGGCACAGAGTTCATGTGATGCTCTTAACTGAGGCTGATCTAAAAACATATTAAGGGAATTAATAATACTCAGTGTTTACATAATCGCTTAATCCAGGTGTCAGTTTTGCTATGACCCATTACTGTCTGGGACTAATAGGACTATTTTGCTAAGATATCATCCACACTATCCTCTTTATGTCACAAAGTTTCCACAAAAGGTTAACAATACTTTACGAAAAGGTGCCTAGATTAAGAGCTAATTTAACATGTTAAAATAAAAGACAGAAAGGCAAAAATTGGATGAGACTTCAATGTAAATCACTATTAACTTTCTTGGTCAGTTTAACAATGCTAGAAGCAACAAACCGATTATAAAGTTCTTGAAATCTGAGCTATTTGAACTCTTAACCCAATCAAACATTAGACAAGAGATATTAAAATTGTGATAACATGGATGGACCTAGAGGGTATTATGCTAAGTGAAATAAGTCAGAGAAAGACAGATGCCATACAATTTCACTTATATGTGGAATCTATAAAACAAAAGAACAAACAGCAGAAACAGGCCTATACATACAGGGAAGAAACTGATGGTTGCCGGACAGGAGGAGGTGGAGATGGGCAAAATGGGTGAAGGGGAGTGGGAGATACAGGCTTTCAGTTATGGAATGAGTAAGTCATAGCAATGAAAGGTACAGCACAGGGAATACAGTCAATGGTAATGTAATAGTGTTGTATACGGTGACAGATGGTAGCTATGCTTGTGGCGAGCATAGCTAACATACAGACTTATCAAATCGCCACGCTGCACACCTGAAACTAATGTAACACTGTGTGTCAACTATATTTCAATTAAAAAAGAAACCAAAAACAAAACCTCCAAAACAGACAAGAGATTTTTTTTTTAAGATTTCATCTATTTGTTCATGAGAGACACAGAGAGAGAGAGAGAGAGAGAGAGAGAAGCAGGGACATGGGCAGAGGGAGAAGCAGGCTCCATGCAGGAAGCCTGATGTGGGACTCGATCCTGGGACTCCAGGACCACGCCCTGAGCCAAATGCAGCGCCAAACCACTGAGCCACCCAGGCTGCCCACAGGACATCTTTATATGGATCCAAATAAACTTGTATAGAAGTGGTTATAGAAAATTTAATTAATTATCACTAACTCAAAATATGATAGCAGTGCTTCCTATTTACCCTGTTCCCATAGGATTTTTGTTGTCCATGATAATAGGTATAAAAAGAAGCAGAACAAATGGGACACTTGGGATGCAATGGAGGGAAGTCATCTCTGTCCCCCAAATTCTATAAAACACTCTTGCTAGATGCCTGCCTAAGCTGTGGACTTGGATCAAAAATGAATATAGGATCCACTGGCTATACTGCAGGTCATTTTCTGAGCAGATAGAGGTTGAAGAGTCATTTTATGTAAAGCATTTCACTAAAAACACCCTTAAGGAAATGCTCAGGGTTAAGTGTTTCTGTTTGCCCACTTTTTATCTTTAAAGAAAAATGTATCCTTTGTGCTCTGTTTTAATTTTCCCCACTTCTAAGGCAGAGCAGAATTTGGAGTACTCCTACTTTTCACAAATACTGAATTGGATATTTGATCCTTAGAAGATGTGAGCATTTATGTAGGAAATTAGGTGCAGAGAAGACTAGTGTTTGATTTGATGAAGAGCTATAAAGGGTAAAAGTTAAGCTTTTGGTATAATCATGTTGAATATACGTTCCTGATAGTTTATAATTACACAATGTATTTTTGCCTCAATAATTTCCAGTTGGAATTGTCTTATGGATGTGATACTGCTAACTAAACCTTACCAGCTTTTGATAGTATATGCTTTGGACAAGATTAGTAAAATACCGCCTTATAGATAAAAGGTTTATTACCCTAGAGTGCCCGGGTGGCTCAGTTGGTTAAATATCTGATTCTTGGTTTCTGCTTAGGTCATGATCTCACAGTTGTGGGATCGAGCCCCAAATCAGGCTCTGCCCTGGGTGTGGAGCCTGCTTGTGATTCTCTTCTTCCCCCACCCTCTCTCTCTCTCTCTCAAAGAAAAGGCTTATTACCCTTATAACATTTTTTTAAGGTGCCCAAGAGAATATCTGAATTGTTTAATGTAGTTTTACAGATGGCTCCCAAATGAAGATACCTCATAATTTCACACACACACACACACCATTTTAGAGCATTGATGAAATATTATGTTAATCATTCATACACTAGGAATTGAAAATTAATTGTGCATTTTAAATATATATTGCCAAACTAGATTGGCATCCAAATGAGTGCTTAGATCATTGGTCTTATAAGAACCCATTCCTCTGGTGAATGGGTTAAACCGGTGCTGTCAGATTGAATAGAATTAGCCTTGCTGATATGCAAAGAATTGCTCTGTCAGGAAATGTCACTGTCATTGAGTGCTGTTCCTTGTCTGCATTGAATTTTCTGTCTGGCTCAGAAAATTTTAATAACAGGTTGGAATTCACATGTAAAATTTCAACCAATTTTCATAAAAATACCTTATTTCATTTTCATTTTGCTCATATAATTTTTGGTTGTCATAAAATAGGATACTAAACACATCTTATTTCCTTAACTTTCATTGCCTTTTGTCCTTTGAAGATAGACACTTATGGTTCATTTTTTCCCTTAGTACTTCTCAAATTTTAATGTAAGTTTAAATTTCATTGAAAAGAAGAGAGAGAGAGAGAGAGAGAGAGAGAGAGAGCAGTGAAATGCAAAAAGCTAAGGAAAAACATGTGAGCAAATTTACCTCCTCCACGTTTTGAAGGAGACTTTTTGAATCTTAGGTGTTCCAAGGACATAAAATCAGTGCTCGAATTTCAAATATTTCCTTTAATCAATAAAAATCTTGGTTTAAATCCTGCTATTAATCAGGGCCAATGCAGTTAAGAGAGCCAGGATGCTTTCATTACACAACTTACTTGAGTATAAATTCTGGAATCTGTCTCTAGTGTATTAAAAATCCTTGGTAGGAAACTCAAAGTATTGAGGGCAGAATTTTGTTTTAATCTTTTTAAAAAAGATTTTATTTATTTATTCATGAGAGATACAGAGAGAGAGGCAGAGACATAGGCAGAGGGAAAAGCAGACTCCATGCAGGGAGCCCGATGTGGGACTTTCCCTGAGTCAAAGACAGGCGCCCAACTGCTGAGCCACCCAGGCATCCCTGTTTTAATCTTCTTAAGTTGTAGTATATCATTTTGGAAAAAAAAAAGAGATAAGATGTAGGATTTAAAAAAATCAGTTTTATAGAGTAGAAAAAGAGGACATTTCCTCTATTCGGCTCATGATGCCAAAATTAAGGACTCCTAATAAGCAACAATGTAAGATAAACAAGATTTTGTCAAGACCCTCAGTCCATGAGACCCTAACAAATCTGACAAAAAGCATATAGTCAGAATTGAAATTCAAATTGTAAAATATTGACCGATACAAACAGAAAGGGGCGGTTGCTGATAGTTGGTTGTTCAAGAAGGAATCAGTATTATTTGTAGTGTTACATGCTTATAAAGTAATGCAAAAGAATGGATAACAAATAAAGGGTCTTGAAATATTACAGAAGAAGAAAAATTTAATGCAAGGTTTCACTGAGACTTAGAGGGATATGATTGAAAGGAATACAGCAACAGGAAGGTATCTTGTTCAAAGAAAAGTGTTCTAATTGATAGGAGATATGAAGAAATGTCCAAGACTATGAGGTTACAGCTGGGAATACAGAAGTGACATCACTGTAGGGACAAAAAATTGAATATTTTAAAAATTTTTAGAAGGCAATTTGTCCAACTGTATTTCAAATCTTTCATATTACAGAGGTTAGACTAAATCGCAAAGAAATTCAAGCTTTCCTCAAACAAAAACTATTATATTCAGGACAAATTATGGTAATAACTTCACAAAGATCACAAAGCTTCACAAAGTAGCAATATCCACTAGTGAGGATCAAGAGTGAGAAAGGGTACAGACTATTTAGCTATTTTCCAGAAAACATGTAATCTGACATATTCCTACTTTACTGTTCTGAAAATTTTGTTTCATGGAAGAGAAAGAGTATAATCAGGAATACTGGTGCTTACAAGCTAATTTTGACTAAGGAAATAAGTGAACTGGTAATTTGACTGGAATCCAGAATTCCTTAGTACAGAACATTATTATAGACTCCAAGAAAATAGGGTACTTTGTTACATGCAATTGTACTACACACTGACTACTTTAGAAATATCTTCATCTATCTTTAACTGGAACATTGTTAGATACATCATCACGTTATCGCCTCAGATATTCAGCAGCCTAATGGAGTGTGCAGAAAACCTGGATAGGGGAGCAGACTATATAACTTGACATCTAACAGATATTTTCAGAGTGAATAGGTATATTAATTATATGGGCATAATTCAGCCTGTCCTAGCAAATCCAGAGATATGGTCCTATACTTATAGGTAAGAAGGGAAACTTTATTTCTTCTCTTATGCAAAATCAAGAAGACCATTAGTTGATTTTCTGTATTTATTTTCCTGCTTATTTTAGCCCCATAATAGCTTGTGGGTCCCAGACTTCTTTCTTGGTCAACCCGTTACTGTCCTTGTACTTATCTGCTTATTGAGGCTGCTGTGAATTCTGAAATTATACTATGCTACTGCTTTAAGGTGTTGGACATTTGCAGAAATGAGGTCAAATGATGTCCTTGTCATCTGACATATGGTTGATTAAAGAGTTACTATAAATTTACATCAACTAGCTCTCTAGCTAAAGATAAGTGGAGAACACTCAACGTACAATCAGGTGTATGAAAAGGGAATCAAAGAGCATCTACCTCCATGACCTATTCTAATCCTTGTTGGGATCTGGGAGGAAAAACAAGAGGTTGGGTGAAGAGAGGAGGCAACAAGAGCCTGCTGCATAAGAGAAGAAATTTCCCGTAAGATGTGGAGTAAGCAGCATTTTTGAGAAGGATCTACTATAGCCTACAGAAATAGATTTTTGAAAACATATGCATTGGGCTTTAAATAAATTTAAGCATGACTTCCATGGGGAAAAAGAAAAGCATGGTATGAATAATAAGAGAGTGGTCAAATTGGAAGGAAGTGGTCTGAGAAGATGATGTATTGATACAACAAAAACTAGAGAATAACTAAAATTCAGCAGCAGAATTTCAATCTGCATGAGAAGCGTTACAAAGAGATTATATATTGTAGGCATTTCAATGAGTGAGGTAGAGAACAACAATGGAGAGCAAATTTTGAATACAAATATATAATATATTAACAATATGAGAAATAGTATAATTAAACATGGATAGTAAGCCTTAAAAATAGTCAGAAACAAACTGAGAAATAGTAAAATAGTTAAAACTGGATATATTATTTACCATGCACTCTGCTAAGTGCTTTGACTCATCTGAAACTCATACAAAAGTATTAGTTGCCACAATACTATTTGTATTTTATAAATGAGGAAGTTGAGGGACAGAGAGGATAGGTAACATGCTCAAAGTCACACAGTAAGTGTAAGAGCAAGGTTTCCAACTCAGCCTAACTCTATTGATAAATCCAGCAGTGCTCTTCAGTGAAGTCCAAGGCTTTCTCAAGCAGACAATGTTTCTTCTAGTCAAGTTTGTGGTGTCTTACAATGCAGAATAGAAGAAAGTGTTTAAATAGAAAGTAGTTCATGACTAAAGAGAGATAACGAATTATAATGCATCACTGAGCAAGAACTGTATACTATTTAAAAAAGGAACAGAGAAAAAAAGAGTACTTGGAAATTAAAAATATGACAGTGGACATAAAATATTCAGACAGGAGTTAGAGGATAAGATTGAGCAAATTTCTCCGGATAAGAAAAAAAAGACAAAGAATTAGACAACAGAAGATTTAATTAATTAATTTAATTAAATAGAAAATCAACAGAAGAGGCCCAATATCTGACTAATTGGCTTTCCAAAAATAAATAAATAAATAAATAAATAAATAAATAAATAAATAAATAAATAAAATTCTCTCTCTCTCTCTCTCTTCACCCCATATATTCCTTATCTTAAAGATAGAAGATTCTAGATGTTAATGGATGGTTCCCCACCTAAATGAATAGATATGGAGATGCAAGCAAAATATATCTTCATGAGATTTTTAAATCACCAAGGGTAAAGAGAAGATCCTAAAAGTTTCCAAGAGGAAACAAATCTTACACAAATGTATAGAAGAAAAACAGCAACGAACTTACATATACTGAAAGCTTAAAGATAATGGAATGATGCCTCCACAGTTTTCAAGAAAAATTATTTTCAACCTCGGATTCTATGCCTAGCCAGATTCAGTCAAATGTAAGACTAGCTTAAATTTTGAAAAGTTTACCTTCCATGTATGATTTCTTATGAGACTGCTGGATAATATATATATCTACATGGTAGAAAGAATACTTCTGTCATCTATCAATATGGTGCTTGAATTTTGAACCATGTGAATCTATTTTTGATTCTTTTTAATTCAAAACAATTTAAAAAGAAATTGCAGTATAGATATAATGCTTCTAAATATACAGATAAATACTTGGGAAAAGAGCAAAAATGTCAACAGGCTATTTCTGGGGATGAGGGCTTGGGAGCGTCAGTGATCTAGTGCCCTTTGTTATAAGACACTCATTAGGGCCTTTTTGTGTAATATTATTACATATGTTGTCATTTTGTTATAAAAAATTCAATGACAACAAACTCTCCAAAAATACAATAGTAATATTTTTTTAAATGTCAGACAAATGAAGCAAGTTATAAAAAACATATGGAATGAGTTTAACTTGTAAAAATATTCATATAAATAAGAGGAAACTGGATTAAGATAATATGCAGGAGATTTTTATTATTTTTACTTTTTTGTATTTTCCTAATTTTGTATGATAAAACTATCTTATAAAATAATGATAATAAGTACAATTAAAATGTAATTTACTGGACTTGACTTTAAATTTATCTACCATTCATAAAATGGATTCTGTGAAAAAAGGAATTTTGAGTTGTAAACCATCAAGTTACAATTAAGTCTTTGTAATACTAATCCATTACAAGTTGGGGGCTCCCTATACATATATGGCCTAGCCAATGAGAATATGGCCTTACCTGTAAAGCAATGTAATTGGAAACCAGTTAGGTCTACATATGAGGAGGCTTCATATTCATTAGTTAAGACAATTTAGGGAACTGAGGAGTTTTTCATATGCATCATTAACAAAATGTAGCATTCAGACATTCCTACTAGGTGACTTCTTTCTGAGCAACACATTTCTATGATGAGCACCGTTTCTTACGTGACATTAGTGATACTGAGCATCTTTTCATGTACCTACTGGCCACCTGCATGTCTTGTTTGGAAAGATGCCTATTTAGATCCTTTGGCATATTTTAATCTGATTTTTTTAAACATTTTTTACAAAGCATAACACTTTTCAATGATATTGATCATCTCTCCATCCAAGGAAGAAATATTCAAAATATCTATATTTGGCATTAGTTTACAGTTAGTACGTTGACTGACTGTACCACTGTAGCTGGGCCAGCATCCTAACACTATCACTACTTTGTCCACGCAGCAATAGTTCACATTATGTATCAAGATCTAAAGTCCTGAGTTGATCTGATAGACAGATTTTGTAATTCCAAAGGAAAGGCCACCCAATAGCAATTTACCTCTCTCTCTCTCTACCTCTCTCTCTCTTTTATGTTGACAGACAGTTAATTGAAATTTAATTAAGGTTATAGGAACAGGAAAGCCAAACCACAAATGATAAAACAACTTCAAAAGGTGGGATATGTTACAGAATAGACATGATCTTTTCAGCAAGTTAAAACGCTAGTATAAAAAAGACAACTGAAAATCAAAACGAAACAAAACTTCATACAAATATACACAACTTGTGATCTTGGATTAGATCTTACTTTAACTTCATATGTTACCAAGAACGTGTTTTTGATAAATGAGGTAGAATATGATTATTAACATTATTTTATAACTAAAGTTCACACTTCATCCAGATTTCCTCAGTTTATCTCTAATGTTCTTATTCTGCTTCAGGATTCCACATTACATTCAGTCTTCATGTCCCCCTAGGGTCCTCTAAACTATGACAGTTTCTTAGACTTCCCTTGTTTTTTATGACTTTGACAGTTTTGAGGAGTACTGTTTGGGTATTTTGTGGTATATTCCTCATTCAAATCTGATGTTTTTCTCTCACTTAGACTGGAGTCATGAGTTTCAGGAGGGTGGTTCATAGAAAAAGGTATCACTTGATATCAATTACATGTTATTCTAGGAGTTATCACTGATGATGTTAACTTTAATCATTTAGCCAAGGAAACAACTGTCAGTTTTCTCTACTGGAAAGTTACTCTCTTTTCCATGTTATGTTTTTTAGAGGAAGTTGCTACATGCGCCCATACTAAAGTGGTGTGAAATTATTCTCCCTCCCCTTGATGGTAGAGGATCTATATAAATTGATTTTCTTCTGTATGGAGATTTTCCTCTTCATCCTCATTTATTATTTACCCACCCATTTACTTATATCAATATGGATTCATGGATATTTATTTTATACTTTGGGTTATACTTTAATACCACATTTTTATTGTGGTGTTCAAATTGTTCCCGCTTATTGGGACCTTTTCAAGTTGGTTCCTATGTCAGTTTGACATATCCTCATCATTTTTTGGGGGGTGGGGGGGAACACTTCCTTATTTTCTGGCACTACAAAATGATCAAGGCCTACATATGAATCTCATCAAACTTTTTTTTAAGGGAGTGATATAAACATTAACTTAGAATACCTACTTTTCATGCACTGACTTATTTTAAGATTCTCTAAATTCATGGGAATAATGTTCTGGCTTCTTTATTATTCCAGGATAATATAAAATGGTGAGAATTTTGCTGTCTGATGTATTCTAATCAAATACAGTTCTCACCTGTTAGATGTTTGACAAGTAGGATAATGAAATGCTTACTAAGTAGAAGTTTACAATTGACATGATTTGAGTGCATCCAAGTAAAGTATTTGGGGAATAAATTTTCTTATGTGTATAAGCCACTGTGTACTCACAAAGCAAATCAGAAAAGAAACACAATATTTGGAGGTGGTTTTGTCCTGAAGGCATTAATGATGTTGCTTCATCCTAGCAAACTGAACCTTAGTTATTGAGAAAGAGAAGAATTTAATAGCAGTTGAGGGAGCTCCTGAGGGGCAAGGGTTGAAGCTTGCAGTCAAGGACACTGCTATTAATCAGGTTTATTTTAATCCCACATCACCCTTTTCAAGAATAGTCTAAGAGGATGATTGGCTGAGCTATCAGAAACTAGGAAAATAAAACAAAAAAAAATCTTTTAAATTATTAATTAGTTTTTTTCTCATAAATGTCAACTCGAAAGTATTAGTAACTTCCCCCATCTCTACCACTGATTTACTGATTGACTTAATTTTATACCACAATAACTGGATTTTTTAGAGATTATGCAACATCATAGTTTTTATGAGCTGACAAAACAATTCATTGAGTAAAGCAATTATTGAATAGGGGCTCTAGGGTGGCTAAATCAGTTGAGTGTCTGAGTCTTGATTTTGACTCAGGTCATGATCTCAGGGTTGCAGGATTGATCCCCATATTGGGCTCTATCCTCATCGAGGTGTCTGCTCCAGATTCTCTCTCTCTCCCTCTCCCTCTGCGTCTCCCCTCCCTGCTCTTTTTCTCTCTTGTTGTCTGACTCTAAAATAAATAAATAAAATCTTTAAAAAAATAAAGGGATTACTGAATATAACACTCAATTAGCATTTAACATTCCATAAGTTGCATTACAGTTTTATATGTATATATATCTTACATCCTCTGAATAAGGACTTCATTAGAGTCTCATCTGAGATTATTATTATTATTACTTTAAATATTTTATTTATTTATTCAGGAGAGACACACAGTGAGAGGGAGAGACACAGGCAGGCTCTTCCTGGGGAGCCTGATGCAGGACTTGATCCCAGAATTCCGGGATCACAACCTGAGCCAGAGGCAGGTGCTCACCTGCTGAGCCACCTAGGCATCCCCTCATCTGAGATTAAATCCCACTAGATATATAACCTATTTTCTTACCTCTTTGAGCCTTTTTCCCCATTAAACTGTAAATAATAGTATCCACCCTACAAAGTCATTGTGAGGATTAAATGAGATCATTTGAAGTAAAGATCTTAGCATGTTATATCTACTACATAGAAATGTTCAATACATATTCCTTTTTGTCTCATTTAGGGCCAGTTTCATAGGTGTACATGACTTGTACAGCCACAAAGGGCCCCTGACACTCAGAAGGGCCTCATGCTTGGTTTTATGGTTTGCTGCTGGTGTCTTGAATTTCTTATTAATTTTTGAATAAGGAGTCCTGCATTTTCATTTTGTACTGAGCCCCATAAATTATAAAACTGGTACTGGGTTCACTCAAGTAAATTGTAAGTCCTTTTTGAAGTATGTATAGTTGACTTTATACCCTAATATGTTCTTCAGTTCTCCCAGTTTCTTGGCTCTGGATTCACATTTATTGAAAATAATATTAGTGGTTTATTTAAGACAGTTTCATTGGTAGATAAAGAAGACCTGCCTGGGAGCCATATGCAATTATTTCATGCCTCAGTATCCAAGTGACTTTACTTACTAGCAAAAACAAAAGTTAAATGAAGATAATCTTATGAATTAAATTCAATCACAGTGCTTATATGCATTTCTAAAACAATATCAAGATTTTAATAAAAAGCATATCTTCTTCAAGGAGCAAAAACTCTTTATAAAGTTCATCTTTAAGGTGTATATTCCTATAAATTCAAGAAGAATTATTGTCGACATTTGGGTTATGTTTGCTGAGATGTATAAAGGGGCCCTTCACTGCCTGCCAGATGTGCTTATAATAAAGCAGTAGGGTTTTAAAAAGCCTAGCCTCTGGGAAGCCCTACTGGTGCTCATTTTGTTAGAAATACCCAGTTATTGGTTCCTGATAAGTTATTCTGGCTCCCACTGAGTTCTGCATGGGGGTGGGGGTGGGGCACAGGACCCATGGCAGCAGTAATGCAGAGGGATGACATAAAGACTATACTGGGAATACATACTGATAAGGGTAGTGGAGTCCCAGAGAGGTTTAATGGTAATTTTACATATCTGGTATGGTATGCATATTCTTACAGCAGATTCAGAGCTTCTTTCTTGGATTCTAAAAACATAATCTTCGTTGTTCTGGTTGGGCATATATTATAGGTCTAGAATGTGTTCTTTGGTTGCACTTAATCAGAGACTCAGAATTTTGAGAAAGAAAATCCGTCTAAAATGAAGAAATCCATGAATTCTATTCCTATTGGAATGTTGCTCTCTAAAGTGGGTAAACTCACTGGTCGGTGGGCAGGATGCTCAGGATGGCTAATTCAAAGCTCTAAAGGGTCTTACACCGTCTGGAGGCTTTATACTAGATACTATACTGAGGTTAGACATGACAATGCCTCAAGCCATTTATCTCATATGAAGTGGGACACCAAGGTCATTTTGCGAAGAGTATGGACCAGTGTTATAACCAGTACTTATTTGTAACAGTCAGCTCAGAGGTTATCCAGGCATCCCTAAATGCAGGGAATCTTGTGTATGTGTGTGCACGTGCGCGCGTGTGTGCATGTGCGCGCGTGTGTATTTTGTATGGAATATATTTACACTTTTCTATGTATACAAATATACACATACTTCAAAATTTAAATTTACCATAACATATATACTTTTTTTAAACCAGCTACCTTCCTTTTAGTTGTCGAGTAAAACTAAATTAAATCAGCATTCTTCACCATCTGCCGGGTATAAATCACTACTTGCTCTAGAAGAAAAGCTAGTTCTAAGCTCAGCACATAAAACCTTTACCAAAACATATTTCAGCTCTTTGGCATCATGGCTGCAGGACAGACTGTGCTTGCTGATCCCCTACCAAATGATTTGACTCCAGTTGATTGATTCTGTTTAAGGGTAACAAACCAATCCACCGCTGTAGAACAGCAAAAATACAATTGCCTGAAATCTCCTAAGACAGCTTCTCCTGAGACGTGAATATAAAGGAGCAGTAGTCCATGCATTTGCATCAACAAACTGCCCAAAGCAATTCTGCATCATACCCTTGTACATCCCCTGCAGATGTATTTTACTCCACCTTAGAATATGAACAAGTTAATTTACATATTAATGAGAAACAACTGAAACTATGCAATTAGGCAGGTGAGGCTCCAGTTAGGGGGACAAATATTTTAAATACTGTTAAGTGGAAATCCAGAACAATCTAAATAGACTTTGTATTCTTTTTCTTCTTTGACCTGGGCTGCATTAATGAGAAATTAATTGATTCTTGACAACTATAATGAGTCTTTATTAACTGCATAATTGGAAAGAAAAATCCATGGATGTAATGAGCATCTTAATTTCTTGGAGCCAATGTGATTGACTGACTCAGTCATGAGAATTCCTTGCAATGTGCTATGTACATTTCCCTACAAATACCTAGGTAAGAGTAAACCAATCTAGTTCACGTTTCCTCTATTTCTTTGCCTGCTTGGTAAGAGGAATATATTGTCTGCAGACTGCATCGGGAGTAGAATATACTGGGTTGATGATTCTAGCCTCTTTTATCTGGAACTTTCCGTGTGACTTTTATAATTATATATTTTTTTTCAGTAATTATTTGTCACTTATCTCCTCTTGGCATCCATTTTCTCATTTGGAAAATGATGAAGATTAACTCTAAATTCCCTTTGAACTCTAAATTATATGTTTCTAATGGCAAATTACATGGTAACTCTGGTATTTTAAGGACCCAATCAGTAATCGCCATCCTGTCATCTAATCCAAAATGAAGTCGCCTTTCAGCAGAGTAAATGCTAGCCAAGTTTTTATACTATTGACCAACTGGAATTTTCTAATGTTCCTCTAATTTACAGTCTACATCAGTTACTCTCAAAATGTGGTTGCTGGATGTAGCTTCAAGTCACCAGAGAATTTTCTAGAAATGGAATTTCTCAGCCCCGTTATGACATACTGAATCAGAAGTTCTGGCAGTGAGGCCCAGCAGTTGATATTCTAACAAGACTTTCTGGTGATTCTACATGATAAAGTTTTAGATCCTTTGACATACAAAAATATTTTCTCTGTTTCACATCTTTAATGCAGTTGGTGGAAAAATACTTTGTGAATGGCTGTATCACAGTAGGTGGCCATATTCCATGAACAAACTTATCAGTTGGTCCTGTATGGGTCTTTTTTCAGATAAACATTCTTCTTCCTCCACCTCCCATCCCTGGCTTGGTTTCTTCTTTCCTCTTTGAAATATAGTTATGTTTTATCAATTGGACTTACTCACAAAAATGTAAGTGACAGTTATAGAGCACTTTAGAATTTCACATCACTTCTCATAGGTAGTATCTTATTATCACCATCACTTCATAGATAATGGAGTCTCAAGGAAATTTAATGATTTTACAAGGTTGCATGGCCAATAAATGCAAAAAAAAAATGAGATATAAAATCATGATTGAAACACATTGCCTTTAGTTTTCAATCAAATTTCCAACCAAATAATAGGAAGAAAAAAAGAATAGCTAGACAATTAAAAAAAAAAAAAAAAGCTTTCGTCCTTAAAACATGAAAAAAAAAATGAGCCTGGGATTAAGAAATAGCATTTCCTAAGGGAAAAAAAATAATCAATCTTGATATTCACATTCTTTTTTATTTATTAAAACCTATGTCAACATTTATAAGGATGACTGATGGGAGCACAACTCAAGAAACTCATTTCATTCACAAGTCATCACACAAATGCAAATTTTCTCAAAATCTCCATAAAATCAAATTAAATTTAAGATTTAAAAAAACAATCTGATGAAAGATGATTAGGATATCAACATGTAAACTAAGAAAATGTAAAGTACGAATAAATCCACTGGCATATTTTAGAAAATATTCTGAACTCAAATGTCCAAAATGAGAATAGAAAGAAAATATGCTAGAAAGAGGTGACACATTAGACTTAATCTCTGTATACTATTTAAGTCAATTTATCTTTCACTATTTCCCCTACTATTTAGTAATTTTTAACTCAAGTGACAAATCTCCAAAATTTTGAAACAGAGATCTTATGTGAATAGAAAACATCCTATGTTCCCTCGAATTTTCCAAGATTTTTTTCTCTCAACCAAACTTTTTAAGATTTCAAACTTGTAATATCGAAGGACTCAAAATAGGACATGTATTAACAGAAGTTGTTTTACAAAACATTTATACAGACTCTCAAAAAAAGAAAAGTGTCTGTACTCAGTGCAGAAGACAGCAGTGCTATAAATTAACCCCAAGGCCCACATCTCATGATTCACTTGACAGTTTATCAGTTCTAGGAAATGCATGCAGGCAATTTAGATGAAAGATGAAGGCAAAGGCTCCAAAGGCCTGCTGTTCAACTCAAAGCCCTCTTTGTGCTAAATATCTTCATATTCCAAAGGTTGAGAGAATATGGTCAACTGTATTCACTTGGTTTCATTAACAGAAACAGCAATATGGAAATCTCTCTATTACCGAGTTAAAGGTTAATAGTTTTGTTGAAAAAATGTGTTCAAATTAAACAAATTATTTCATTTGAATCAAATGAAATGAAGTAACTTTATAACCCTCCTGAAATACTTACGTATAATGAATTAGGAGTAAACATAACTGAATTATATGAGTATTTGGCATTTGAAGGATTTTTCAATCGTCATATGTTTTAAGCTAAAGAAGAAAAATGATGCATTTCAACTCAAATTGGTAGGTTTCAATTAGAATTAACTTCTCAAAATGAAGTTTAGAATAAAATTACTTATTAATCTCTATGACAAATTGAGTTAATTTAAATTGGTAAAGCTATTTCTCGATTCCTCTGCACTCTGTATAATGGCCAAGCAATTGGTCCCTAGACACAGAAAGGATCCCAAACTTGAAATGATAGAAGGAACATATATACTCATTAAGAATAATGCACCCAAATAGAGATCAAAAGTAGTCAAATTCTACCTTGCAAAATGGCATTTCCAAAACCATTTACACTTAATAAAGGAAGAAAGGGTAAAATAAAATATCAGAAAATAAATTCTAGCATATGCCTTATCTGGGTACAGAGGCAGACTGTTCGGATGTTTCCAGAACTTAGTATTTAGAACTAATCTTCCTAGATATTTATTGATGATAATGCTCAAAAGACTTCTAGTACATAGTCTTCCACTTGACTATTAATATATTTATTCTTGAATTGCTTGCCAAATGTATGATTCTTTAAAAAAATTATATAGACTTGTCTTCTGTAAATCCTTGTTTCTGATTTACAAATCTCAAAGTTAAAACACTCCTGAATAGAGAATGCAGTTTGTAGGGGAGGGGTGGGGAGAAGCAGGAAGATGACGTTGGGAAGTATACAAGTATTTCCTATAGTATTGACAATTTTCTAGTTATTTATATTAGCAGAGAGTTTGCTGCTTATTTTAACATTATGCTTAATGACTTTCATTTACTATACATTGTTTTTTATGTAACAATTGTCACACAGTAAAAATGTTTGAAAAGAAAAAAAATCCTGTGCTGCATATCTGCTAGCTGGGCATTTAGCTTTTATAAACCTAATCTACTATATAGTCAAAGTATGAATATTTTCCTCATAAAATTTTTGTGTGTTTTATATGACACATATGTAAAGAAGAGGTCCTGTAATCTGACTGAACACTAGAACCACCTGAGAGTTTTGAAAAAACACTGATGTTCAGGGTCACAATCCTAGAGGTTTTAATTTAATTGATCTGGGAAGGAGCTGGGCCTCAGTATTTTAAATCATATTTCCCCAGATGATTTTATCATGCAATCTGTGTTGAGAATTACTGTTCAGCTATTATTAAGAGTGCTTCAACCCATTATACCATGAAATTGTCTATACAATTACCAAAGGGCAAAGATACTGAGAAATATAGGAGAAAATATGTTTATTAATTTGTTTACTTGCCAAAACAGCTCAGAAATTAGAGGTTTCCATACTGTTCTCACTTAACCCTTCAATGAAAGTAGAGACACAGTTTAAATCTTTTAGTGCATTTGAGAGGGCCTTCTAAAAGTGGTTGTTCCTATGATCTATTTTTCCAGAGTGGAAGAGGCCACAACCTTTTAGCTTATTTTAAAAGAATCCCTTTGCTTTTGTGTTACTTTGTGCACCTAACTTAGTGAAACTCTTGAATTAATCTCCATTTCCACCAAATTCTGTTATAGCCACACAAGTTCCAAACACCACCATGTCTAAATGAGACTGCTACAAGTGCTTCCCTGTGTGGCCTTCATGCTGGCACTCATGTCTAACCTCTAGTTCATACTCCTGGTACCTGTCAGGGATCTCTTAAAAACACACAGCAGATTTTCTCGTTCCTCTGCTCAAAACTCTCTTTTGATGTTTTCTTATCACCTTCAGATATAAATCCAGAGTTTATCCCTACAAGGTTTTTTGAGCAAGTGCCTGGTTTCCTCTACATCTAATTCATATGCTTCTTCCTATCCTCTACTCCACCCAGCCTCTCTGGTCCCTTTGCTAATACTTGAACAAACACATTGCACACTCTCCTTAGATCCTTCACACTCGTTCTGCCCTCTGCCTAGAACATCTATTCCAAATGATTTGGCTTTCCCTCCCCTTCATTTGAATATCTACTCAAATGTCATCTCTCCAAAGACCTTCCTGATCACCCTACCTAAGATTATAACTTGATTCCACAACTATTGTCACTCTTCATCCATTTATTCAACTCTATTTCCCTTTATAGCACTTAACCACGTTAATTATATCACATATTTATTTTTTTATTGTATCTTTTCTCCATAGAATTTGAGGTATGTGAGAGGATGAACTTTGACTCTGGTTTGTGACTGTATCCTCAGCATACAAACACAGACAAATACAGAGTAGGAACCCAATAAATAATTGCTGGATGGATAAATAAATATGTAGTCAGAATGAGCTGTCTCCAAGTCCTGTGACTCCCAGAAAATTCTAGAGTTCTTTTGGTTCATTGATTAAAACAGCAAGACCAATTAGCTTCACAACAGATGGTAAACCTAAAGCCAAGCAGCCATCTTGCTAATTCTGGCATCTGTCACAAGATGCATTACGCAGGAGTGTGCATAGATTAGCTAAGATTCAGCAGCATTATAGGAAGCACACCTCAAACCCTAGTCATTCCACCATATATATTTTGATGAACCCTAAAGGAGGCCACCTTTTAATATCCATACATCCAAGGGGCATGGATTATATCAATTTTAATTCTGTTCTGTTAGTGATTTGAAAGAAAAAAAAATGCACCTTCTATTATAATATGTAAGTTCAAAAATTCGGATCAATATAATATAATTTAGCTATGTTTTTCCTATTAAGATTACCATTTGCAAATCAAACAATATCATAGGTGGTTCAACACACTGTGTAGTGAATGAATGAATACAAGTATGTGACAGGATGCTTTCTAAAGAAGAAAGAATACTCTTTTCCTCTTTACAGTACTGAAGATACCTGCTCGGAAGTTTAGAAATAGATGCCACCTAATATTATTATCATCATTGTTAAGAAATAATAATGAAGCTGATGTGTTTTTTTTTCCTTTCTTTCTTGGCAGTGGCAGAACAAAATATTACCTGTTAGAAATTGTCAAGCAAGCACTCTGGTTATTTCGGTGCACGATGACAAAGACACAGAATATTGCATGTGTTCACCAATTTTGTTTTGTGTCATACAGACACAGCCAGACTCAAATGAAATATACTTTTATTGGAGTAAGAGTGCTCTTATTCACAATACAGGAAATTAAACGATAAGTTCTTGTCAAACAAAAAGTAAGTTGTTTTAAGGAAAAAGAATTTTTCTGACATTTAGTCAAATTTTATTCTTTCAGGAAACAAGCAATTCTTTGACAGAAAAATATGTTATTGCCAGAGGATATGTACTCCTCTGTTAGATTTCACTAGTTTTCTATTTTCTCAGCACATAAGGAACAGATGGAAATAAAGCTGATCCAATGAAATAATTTCTTTTACATCCCAGCAATAAGGAAAGCTAAATTTCAATGAAATAATCTAACCAAATTTACCACATGTATGGATATGTGGTTTGGAAACCTTGTAGGAAGTGTAAAACCTAGGAAAAATCATGGAAATTAGTAAAATAATATTTACCTCTTCATTTCCTTTCAGACAACTTTACAGTTGTTATTTGTATTCTTCTCTAAATTCTCATTTCCCCTAAATATGAATGCAAAAAGCTATACTGCTTGCTCCAAAAATGATGTTTAACATTCTTAGAGAGTTTTTCATACTCTGAATAAATTATACTCACTTGGGCTGGGACTTATCATACTATTCTTTAAAAAGGAATATGAAAACTTTAAGATTGCTGGCTGAAAAAAATAACCTTTTCCAGTGCACTGTATGGGCATGTTTACCTCATGATTCTATATCATTCAGATTTCAAAATATTATAATGTTACAATAAAATTATATGCTGTCAAACTATCACAGTGTCAAGCTCATCAAAACAAATCAAAAATGATGGCAGCCATTGACATGGGTAGAACTCTTTCAGATGCCAGTGTTACTGAACTCTTAACACCAGGAAACCACAAGAAAACTGGCAAATCTCACTCAGAGAAGACCAAAAAAATTCTTTGGTCAGTTGCTTGTGTGAAGTACGCAAGCTTTCCTATTATTCTTTAATTAGATAATATGGGATATATTCTTTAATTAGATAATATGTTAATGATACCAAACGCAGTATCTCAGTTGGATCCCTGCTGGATCCCTGCTGGCAGTTCTCCCAGGCAACCAGCAGATGCAAGTGCTAGGATCCATGCAGTTAAACAGTCAGGGAAGAGTACAGAAAGTGTTGGAGATAATACACAACATATTTAAGTATTTTAAAGTCTGGATCCTGGAGAAGAGCTGTGTCCTGATATATAGTTTCCCAACTTCAGTTCCCCTTAGCCAGATCCCCCAGATCCCCATGGTCACTCCTTTGCCAGCAGACTCGAGGGAAGATATGACAGAGGAAAGAGAGAACGTCTTAACAGATTGCCATTATAAAGTGCCTTTTGCAAATTTGACCTAATCATATGGACATGGTGGAGCGCCTGGGTGGCTCAGTTAGTTGAACATCTGACTTGATTTCAGCTCAGGTCATGGTTTCAGGATTCAGGGACTGAGCCCAGGTGGGGATTTGTGCTAGTGGGAGCCTGCTTCTCTCTTTCTCTCCCTCAGCCCCGACCCCTGTTCATATTCTCTCTCTCTCTTTCTCTCTCTCTCTCTCTCAAATAAATACATAAATCGTTAAACAAACATCTTAACTGATTGCCATTAGAATATCTTTGGCAAATTTTGTACGACCATGATGGGGCTCCTGGGTAGCTCAGTGAGTTAAACATCTGCCTTGGGCTCAAGTCATGATCTTGGGGTCCTGGGTTGGAGCCTCGCATTGGGCTCCCTGCTCAGTGGGGAGTCTGCTTCTACCTCTGCCACTCCCCCTCCTTGTGCTCCCTCTCTCTCGAAAATAAATAAATCTATACACAAACAAACAAGAAAATGTGAACACATCGCTAGGCCTCCTTACTCAGGACCCATGCAAGTAGGAGTCCCCGAATCTTAAACTATATTACTTCATAGTACATCTGTCAAAATCTGTGAAACACCACAGTAGTAGAGAAACAATAGAGGAAAAAGTAACTTTTTCATACAGAACAATGGAGGAAAGAAAAAGTAAAACTAAGGCCATAGCTTTTACTGTTTATGTTACTTCTAAGAATTTGATGCTGTATCTTTAAAATACCACAGACAGACCTTAAAAAAATATATATTTATTTGAGAGAGCAAAGGCAGGGAAGAGAAGGAGAGAGTTTTAAGCAGACTTCCCACAGTACAGAGCCCAATGTGGGGCTTGATCTCATGACCCTGAGATCAGGGCCTGAGCTGAAACCAAGAGTGGGAGGCTCAACCCACTATGTCAACCCCAAATGATAGACATTTTTGGCCAAAAACTGTTTAGTCACCTCTCTCTATACTACTACCAGAAGCAGAATGTGTGTGAATGTGTGTGAATGGACACAAGAAATTATGTGGTAATTAGCTCTGAATAAATTGTGGAATTAGCTGCACAACCTGAGATATTTAAGACTAATTACTACATATTTAAAGATGTTTAAGGATCCTCTTCTTTATCAGTACTACACAGTGAAGTCTACCTATTAGTCACTCATACTCATTAGCCAATAAGGCATTTGATATGTAAACTGAGAGCTGGGGATTTGGGAATCTTACAAAAAAGATAGCTGAATTAACATGGTTAAATTCTGAAGTTTCAAATATGTTAAGCAGCACCAAATTATTGTCTATATGTTTTTAAAATTTCAAAATACTTGAGGGCTGAACATAAATATATATTCCTATGTGATTTATAAATGTCATTCTGCTTTCTTTTTAATGACATTTCTAGAATCTACTTCATTTGGGTCTATGATAAATGGAATGGCTGATTCAAAGAAGTATAGAAGAATTCACCACAATTAAGCCAGTGGCTAAATCTTGACTATGTTCTCAGCCAATGACATAACCATCATCTGACTCTAAAGGAGAAAGACGAAGTCTACACATGGAGAAATATGATTTTGCCAGATGAGCAAAAGATGCTAGAAGCTGCAGATAAAATAGGAAGGAATCTTCAGATGATAAAGAAAGATGAAGGAAGGAAAATCGAGAAAATATGGAACTCAAAATTAGGCTAAGACTTTAAATTTCTATGAAAATGAGAAATAATACCAGGGGACCGGAAGAATGGGAGAAAACATTTTTCTTTTTTCTCAGGTGGGGATATGGTTAGGGGTTAACTCTGTGCCCTCTGCCACTGTTATGTCATCATAAATTTATAAGTTACTATGTTTCTCTGTACCTATGGTCAACACTGCATTTATAGTATGCAAAATAATAAAGCCATTTTTAAACAATCATTGTTCACAAAAGTTCCAAGAGAAAGAATGTACCATAAGACATAAAGAAGATTTCTTGTTTTTCTCTCACTTTTTGAACTACTTACTTTCTTTCTGTGATTCCCTTCTTTTTTTTACCCTTTGTATGATAATGATCCTTAAGGTTTCATCTCTGCACGGATTCTCTTCCTTTTCTGTATACTCTCCATAGTAGCCACCCCAACATATCCTGTTACATATGCTGGTGGCTCCCCGAGTTTTATCTCTAGGCTTACCAAACCTGAGTTTCAAACATTCATTCGTCACTGGCTACTTCCAGCTAAATACCCCATAGGAACCACATGCTCAGCATTGCATTTATTCTCCCTCCAAACTCCTAATTCTTATATTTCCTATCTTCATTACTGATGTCACCCAAACCAAAAATATTTGAAAACTATCTCAAATTCTCCCTGCCTCACTTCTTCCATCTTATTCCCAAGATCAGAAGCAAGATTAAGCAACAGTCAGGTGCTTAGTGCAAAGTGTGACAATTCACTTACTAGCTGTATGAAATTGGATAGGTCCCTCACCCTCCCTGTGCCTGTGTCTTATCAGGTTGTTTACATGATTAACTGGATAATATACATTCAGTGCTTAGAGCATTGCCTGGCGCTTACTAAGTGCTCAGTAATTTATTATTACTCACCTCCATGCCTTCATGCATACTGTTTCCTCTGTTTGGAATGTCCTTCCTAGGATTTTACTATAATTTAGATGCCAGGCAGATCATATAGAGCAAAAGCATCTGGGATGCTGTCTTTGCTGATAGATGGGCTTCTGGTTGTAACAAGTGTCCTAAGAGTTTTAAGCAATAAATCTCCTCTAATTTAAGGAACAAGTTATTTGGCCTGTTGACTTTGCTTCTGGAAAATTAGTGAAGAGGAAAGTGAATGTAATCAGTCTGGCGTGGAAAGAATGGGTCACATACCAAATACAATATCTAACCCCTTAGTAGGGTATTTTATAGGCCTTACATACTTCATCTACAAGATCATACTAAATCAAAGAAGATACTTTGAAGGACAGAAAAGTATGCCTTACCTAACTTTATGTATTCAACACCCAAGAGTGTTCCTTGCTTATAGCAGCAAGACCTCAACACTTAGAAAAGAGAAAGGAAATCAAGGGGGAAAAGGAAGGTGGAAAAGAGAGGAAAAGACATGAAATATAATGGCATGATTTACAAGTATGGAGAGATTTTTCTGACTCTAGTGAGCTACTACTAACATGGAAATGGGATTACATAAAAATGTGGAGATGTGGCTGTTATTAGGAAACAGAAAATCCAAAGCAAGTGTGCTATGTTTCTCACATATTAGAGACAAAAAAATGGGAGGAAATATCTATTCCCAAAGATGGCACAAAAAAGTAGAAGGAGAATTCAAATAAATAAGCCCATTTTTAAAATAAGAGAATAGATTTGTGGTTTAAAATTTACTTTTAAAAATTATAGAACAAAAAGAATAGTGATTAACTAATCAAGACTATCTTTTTTTTTTTTTTTAAGTACCTATTGGCTTCCCAAATGGAAGGAAATGTAAACCAATGGGATTAAACTCACAATACATATTAAAACATCAGCTAAATCAATTCTAGAACATCCAAAAGAAAACAAGTGCCCCTTTTTTTCTAGTTTTTAGTATGAAATATAATTCAAATAGTGAATAATATTTACAAAAAGTGTAGAAATTCTGGACACAGGTGAGTAGGAGGTCAAACATTTATATTCTTTTGGAGCTCTGGCTTTTAGGCTCTCAGGTGGGGATCAGAGGTATCATGGCATTGTGGTTATTGGCTGAGAGTTCTCCCTGGTGTAATTGTGGGAATTCCCTCACTACTACATCTCCTTTTTTACGTCCCTCAAGTAGCTAACTGAATCTGTCTCAGCTAGAAAAGTTCTCCTTTGACATCTTAAGTAGCTGATCTTCACTCTTTATTTTCTCTTAGATTTCACTGCTTTTGTCTATTTACATTCTTGATGATGGTAGCTGAACCTCTCACTGACTTCTGAGTTTGCAGAAGATATTTGTTATTACTTATTTTTTATCACCATCAGTGTCCTTAAGGACTTGGATAATGATGTTGACTTCATTTTTATCACCACAGAATAATTTTAGCCACATCTCTACTTCAATAGTTACCATCTCTGAGGGTAGAGAAGAATCTCCCTTCCAACATGGTTTCTGTACAATTTAATTTAGCTTTGAGACAGCTTGTTTCTTGTCTTTTTCTGTAATATTCCTAATTATATAAAATTTTTAGTTTATACATTCTCCAAATTTGATACTTCTCTTCAATTTATAAAGGAGCCTGGATTGTATCTAAGCTAAGAGTAGTGTTGTCAGATAAAGTGGTGTTTCACAATTTAGAGAGTTTATCTCTAGAGCCAATTTCTAAATGGGAGCTTCATATACACACATTTGTATATATTACATACACAGGTACACACAAATGTATGTGTATATATACAAATATACACACATGTATGCATACACATACATAAAGTAACTAAAAGTAATTATTAAAAGTCATAATTAAAAGTAATGGTCATGGGGATCCCTGGGTGGCACAGCGGTTTGGCGCTTGTCTTTGGCCCAGGGCGCGATCCTGGAGACCCGGGATCGACTCCCACATCGGGCTCCCGGTGCATGGAGCCTGCTTCTCCCTCTGCCTATGTCTCTGCCTCTCTCTCTCTCTCTGTGACTATCATAAATAAATAAAAATTAAAAAAAAATTAAAAAAAAAATTAAACTTTAAAAAAAAAAAAATAAAAGTAATGGTCATAATTGCTCTGTCTTAGGTCACATGGTGGGTTGGAGAAAAAGCCTAAGCAGGGCTGAGTGTGTTGCTATATTGCTGTGAATTCAGCAAAAGACTAGAGCCACTAAATAATGATTAAGGAAATGCATACAAGTGTTAAGAAATTATCATTGCTGAGGCATCTGGGTGGCTTAATCAGTTAAGCATCCAACTCTTGATTTCCACTCAGGTCATGATCTCAGGGTTATGAGATTGAGCCCCGTGTTTGGGATCTGCTTGAGATTTTTTCTCCTTCTCCTTCTGCCTCTCCCCTTCCATTGGCTTGCCTGTATTCTCTCTCTCTCTCTCTCTCTCTCTCTCTTTCTCTCTCAAATAAATACATCTTTAAAAAAATCATCATACATCCCTTAGCTGAAGCTAAGGGACCAAAAACATCAGGAGTAGAGGTGGATGAAATTAGAGGGGTAGGGAGTTACAGAAGACCCAGCAACATGAGATGGGAAAACCTTGGCAAGGGATTGCTTCCAATGGAGGACAGAAGCCCATCAACCCTTTAAAAGGCCTGGGTTTCTTTGTTTCATTGAAGAGCTTGCTCAGGTGAAAGGATCCCTTTGTTATCTTTTTGGTCTGGTTCTTTATGACAGATGCTAAACCTTCCTTTTCTTGGGTTTGAGGAAAAGGGGGATATTGTAGAGATAATCATGTTTTCTTAATGCCAGGTAGAGATTATCACCCTGATGTATGTACGCTATTTTTTCTTTAGACTATATTAATTATTGAGTCTCACATTTTCCTAGATTAAGTTGAAGTCTGGATTAGTGAGTCCTCTGGGATTCTGTTTTTTTTTTCTGCTTGAAATTGGATTTGGAAAGAACCGTGGGTCTATTGGTAGAGCAGCAGAAAGTGAAGTTAGAGTAAAACACTATATGTACAGCCTCATGGATCATAGCATGGATGCCAGAATAACTACCAATTAACCATATGAATCTAGATTCTGTTAGGAAAGAGAACAATGTGCAGATATCCTTTGCTTTCCAAAAGTTGTATGACACCACTTTGCTTTTATGAAAGACCTGCAGTAATATCTGTTTTTGCCAACGGAAAGAAATATGAAGAGGATTTTCACTTGTGTAAAAGTGGCATCCCCTATGTTTACTGTGCAATAGTCTGCAACAGCCAAGATCTGGAAGCAGCGTGAGTGTCCATCTTCAGGTGAATGGATAAGGAAGATATGGTACATATTCACAATGGAATATTACTTAGTCTTTTAAAAAAGGCTTGCCATTTGTAACAACATGGATGGACCTAGAGGGTATGATACTAAGTGAAATAAGTCAAATAGAAAAAAGCAAATGCTGTATGATTTCAGTCAGGTGGAATCTAAAAAACAAAACAACAACAAACGAAACAAACAAAAAACAGATTCATAAATACAAAGGGCAAAGTGGTTGTTGCCAAAGTTGTCCCCATTTGAGGGGATAGGCAAAATAAGTGAAAGGGACAAAGAGGTACAAACTTCCTGTTATAAAATAAATAAGTCACTAGGATGAAAAGTGCAACATATGGAATACAGTCAATAATACTGTATACAAACTTTGTATGGTGACCAATGTAACCATAGGGTGGTAAGAATTTCATAATGTCTATAACTGTCAAATCATTACATTACACCTGAAGCTAATATTGTATGTCAACTATACTTCTATTAAAAAAATTAACATGGTATAACACAGTTTTCAGAAAGCAAAGAATACTCTTTGCTTTATGCCATTTTGGCTTACAAAAGCTTTCATAGGAATATTTTACTTTTGGATAGCGAGGTGAATCTGTAATTTGATTTATGTTATAGAAATAGTCTCTGACACAGAAGTATATCAGCTCTTATATTCCTGTATTTCATGGAATCCTTTCCATAGTTGCCACAATTGACAGGAATTATTAATAATAGCTGGATATGAACTCTGAGAAGCTTACTGGACATGGAGAGAATCTTGCAGCTTTTTTTCCTTTAAATTAACACGTTAAGACTTCAGTTTTCTGATTTCTGACACAAAATTACTGTGCTTATTTATATCTTAAAATGAGAAGAAAGGATATGTGGTGAGAAATTAATTACAAACAATATTCAGAAGTAAATCAAATAATTTCATTTCTTTAACAAATTCCCATTGGTATTTGTTTTGAAGCCTAATCAATGGGGAAAGAAAATAAGCTGATATTGAAAGCACTAAGAACAACATTAGATTTAAAGAAGCAATTTCATCATTGAATGCTTTGTGAACTTCGGCAATTAATTAAATATTTCTGCAACAAATTAATATGCATTTTTTCAAGAACATATTATATATTCAATTTTCTGATAAAAATATATGTGGATAACTGAAGTAGAGTGCTAAGCAGATAGAAAATAGAAAAAAATGCCTCCTCTTCCCCTCTGCCCAAAGGAGAAACTTCTACATGTCTGGCTATTAAACCTTGAGTTTAGATCCTCAGAGAGATGGAGAGTCCGGAGATTGTGGCAGGGTAAGTTTATTTCCACACCTAAGATGTTAGTCATGGAATATATGTTAGCCAACTTTCCAAAAGCAAATGTGTCTTTTTCTTCAGCTTTAAAGAGACAATAACTAAACTCAAAAATGTAAACCAAGCAACTTTCCAAGGGTGAGTAGGTATAAGTTCATACAATAAAAAGACTCAGTACGGGGTGCACTTTTAAAGAATCTAATATTGTGAACAAATAAAATACCTGACTGAAGAAGGAATGACTTGGTGGAGTTTGTATAAAAATGACTATGAATATAAACATGGGCTTTGAACTGAGGTTACTATCTCAATAAATCTCTCAGAGTATTTTCACTTTTCATTTCAGGATTTTTCTCTGATCAAGAGCATTACCTCTTGTCAACTTCCTTTCTAAATCGTTTAAACTATAAAGTGTTCATAATATAAATAAAACACTTCATTTTCTTGTTATCAATTGAAATGATGATCTCTATAGAGCTACTTATAGAACTCTTAAAGAGAAGTTAATGCTAAAAATGCTAAATCTCAAAGCCTTTAGGTTTACTTCTAAAAATTTCCTTTCAACCACCTCTGCCCTCCATCGATGCACACATATTCACACACATGCCCTGAGATCCACAGGAAATATATTTTGTATTTAATAATAGAATTTAAAAGACATGCAAATTACAACTAAGTCAAATCTTAGAATCAATCAAGTGGAAATATCCCTCCAATTCTTCACCTGGATTCCATTATACAATTAAAAAACCTTAGGTATTAATATAGAGGTAGAATGCCTTGGATAAAAGCAAGAAGGCAATAAATACCACTTGTTTATAACAAATGAGTAAAATTTATATGTAATTTGTTTCTACAAAGTAATGAGAATTTTTCAAATATTCTTTCACAACCACTAATAAAAAAGTAGTATTTTTTTCTTTGATCTCTTAGGGAAAAATTTCAAGTTAGTAAAAATTCTATTGCTTTTCTCTTGCCCAAATTAACTATTGCAAGGCTCAAAACACCTCAACAGGAATAGTTTAACTTTCTAAACTGGGAAGACAGTACCAGTTATTTTGGTAAATGTTTATACTTATCTTTTAAATATTTTCCAATGCTTTGCATTTGAAATACTCCCCTAGAAACGGCTAAACATAATCTGATAAAACATTCCCAATTCCTCAGGAAGAAGTCTTTTTAAAAATTATTTATTTTAAAAAATTATTCATTTATTCATGAGACACAGAGACAGAGGCAGAGGGAAGTAGTTCTATTCTTGAGGAAAGTAAAATCTTCATTTAATGTTTTGCTAGAAAATAAATAGTATTTTCATTTAGCATGTTCAACACTTTAGAATTTGACTTGGATTCATTTCCCTTGTTACATAAAAATATTTACATTCTTGGGGTGCCTGGGTAGCTCAGTCAATTAAGCATCCATCTGATTCCTGATATTGGCTCCAGTAATGTTCTCAGGGTTATAAGATGGAGCCCCATGTCAAATTCTATGCTGGGCATGGAGCCTGCTTAAGATTCTCTCTCTCTCCCTCTGCCCCTCACTTGTGTGCTCTCCTCACTACCCCAAAAAATTACCTTCTTGATAGATAATATTTAATAATTTATAAATTCCATGACCTATGTTTTAATAATTTGCCTTCTGAGTCCCCTTTCAAAAGTAAATTCCTTCCCAAGTTTGTTAGAACTTTCTCAACTTTTGCTTTCCTTCCCAGGTTTGGTTTATGTTTAAAGTTATGTACTACTCCCAAATCAGACTTTGCCTAATATGATTGCTGGACACTTAGAATATCCCTAATTGGTAAGATACAATGGAATAAGTACTAAATTTCCAGAAAATTCTCTGTCATTGGCGTTGACTTTGTATCCACAGAAAGACCATTAGTAAATATAAAAAATCACAAATGGGATGAGTTACTACCTACATTTACATTTTAAAATAGTAAAAATCATTTTTAATTCAGAAATGAATCCAAAGATTTTTAAAAAAATTTTTAATAAGTAAATTATACTATTTAAAAACTCTTCCAATGATTTTTTTAAAATACAAGTTTAGCACTTTTGCACATTTCAATAAACATTAAATTAAGTGTCTACTATTTTCCGGGCACTACACAATTTCTTTTTAAAGTTTTATTTATTTATTCATGAGAGACAGAAAGAGAGGCAGAGGGAGGAGAAGCAGGCTCCATGTAGGGAGCCCAACATGGGACTCAATCCCAGGACCCCACAATCCTGCCCTGAGCTGAAGGCAGACGCTCAACCGCTGAGCCACCCAGGCGTCCCCCAGGCACTACACCATTGTAGGAGCAAGAGCTGTCATAAACCCTCTACAGTTTAGAATACAGGCAAACATGAAAATGTAGGGTTCATATTCTGTGAACAATGATAGAACATAGATGTGTGGAATGTGACTTCAAGGAGGAAGCAATCCCTGAAGCAGGTAGTGAGGGTTTGGAAAGGACTCCCAGGAAGAGAGGTATTTAAATTGAATTTCAAAGAGAGATGAATTTTTCTGGGCAGATCAGGAAGAAAGCAATTGAAGTAGAGGAAACAACGTGATTGGAAGCTCAGAGCCAAGGACTGTACAGTTTTCAGGACTGGATTGAATCATGGAGAACCTTCTGAGCTGGGCAAAGCGCTCTGGACATTTTCTAGAAGGGAATGAAGGCTTCCTCTTAGAGCAGTGATAACAATAGAACATTAGGAATATAAAGGAATACTAAGTGAAAAAGTGCAATATACTAGTCAATTTTCTGCCCCGGTTGAGTATGACATTGGGGATCTTATTTTTCCTACAGATTCCATGGCCCAGCTTCCCTCAGAATGGAGGGCCAGAACCTTTGTGCACAAGGCGACTTGAGTGCCTGGAAAAGCTGGGGAAAAAACCACTTTCAGAGAATATTCCTTCGAAAGAAGCCTACAAAACATGGCCATTTTGTCTGCAAATTAAGGTCATGTTATTAAAAGGTAACCAAATCATGAAATCTCAATAGTTATGGTTAATTGATGGTTTAATTGCTTATCACTTCAAAAAGACTTTAAGAGCAGAGAGTATATCACTAGTAGAGTCCCAGCTCCTAACATAAAGATTCGATAAACATTGCTAATGTATGAATGAATGACAAGTCCATCATTCACACATTTTTGAGAAATGGCTCCTCCTCCTTGTGTGTATTACAAGACATTCTGTTGGGAAACACAAAGACAATCTAGTGAGTTAAAACTGAAGAATGCCAATTAATTAGTCTTCTACTGTGGTATGAATAGTTTACTTTAAATTCTTAGTAAAATGAATGAAATACATTTTTTTCATGTCAACTATGTGTTTGTCAAAAAGTATAAAATATAATGTGCTTGTGTGAAATAATTTGATCTGTCTTTTGTGCCCTGGAGTAATTACGAACGATTTTGCACTTCAGGTATATTGTATTCCATAGGAAGAACACAGGATCAATCAAACTGACACCTAAAATTAAAGGCATTGGACATGATTTGCTTGATAAACATTATTCTTCATTAGGAGAAGCTCCTGATTCATGAACTTTCTCATACTTGCAGAAAAATATTATTATAGAGGAAAGGCAGAAGAGTGAAAAAAACTGGATAAATATTTTAAAATTTATCTTTGGATGGAAAAGAAATATTTACTTTCAATAACTGACATTTAAAGGGCAAAAGGTAGCAAGGGCCATATTTTCCATTAACTTGACAATGTCAAAGAGATAGACAACTTTCCTATACATAGGAGCAGAACATGGCAATGAAGTAATTTTATTTTCTTGAATATCATCAGAATAACAGGTAGAAAATATAGGAGACATTTATAAACTATTACTTTAATATAAAACAAATTTTGCTGTTTTTTTCAAAACATATCTTAAAAATCATTTTGAGACTATAGCTGAAGGAGCATGTAGAGAAAATGCCATGGAGAAATCTTTCTACATTACCTCCACCACTGTAGAGCTTTATATGAGAAGGTTACTATTTGTTCCCGTTATAATGATTTCAGAGGACACTACTCATGAGAGAGAAGGCAAAGGGTCCATGGTGTGAATCTCTTTCGGCGATTTAATCACAGTTGTTGAAGAAAGCAGGATCATGAACACTGCCAGCCACCAGCTGCAAATACAATAACTGTGAAATTTATTTTTACAAATATACTGGCAATTTTTTAACTGTGAATGAATACTAAGGAGAGCCTATTCAGTTGGTACATTTACTGAATTAGGCATTGAGTTCTACAGAGTGCAGTTTCTGATAGAGTTCTATTTCAATATTCTCTTGAAAATATGCACAGAAATAAAATTATAGTTTAAGTAGCCCTAGGGAATCTTTACGTATAGGGAGAGCATGGTCAAGGTCCTTCTGCAAAATAAAAATTTACTCCACTGAAAGATGAGGAGAATTTCTCTGTAGTTTTGTGTGTGTGTGTGTGTGTGTGTGCAAATTCCTATAAATCTATAATTATTCAAAATAAAGAGTTTTATTTTCTCCAATTTACAGGTTGGATTTTTATACTTTTTTAAAAGAATGTGCTTGTTTCATCTCATATGCATTCGCATACAGCATGGTGACCAGTTTGTCATTCATTTAACAATTATTGATTTTGTGGGTACTGTGTGGTAGGTCCTGTGCTAGGGCTAGGGAGTGATGCAAAGTCCCAGCTTGCCAAGAACTTACATTAGCATGAAGGGAGACAGAAAAAGTCATAAGAAACTGCTAGATGTTAATGCTACGAGGAATGAAGACCAATAAAGCAGGGTAAGGGGATAGATCCTAACATAAGAAGGGGTGGTTGCTATTTCACATAGTCATTGGGAAAGATTCTTTCTGAGAAGATGGCAGTAGAGAACTGAAGGAAATAAAGGAGAAAATTATATGGAAATTTGGGAGAAGAGTCTGACTACATTTCCTAATATACTATTTTGAATTAGAAACCACTGTTATTATAATGTGTAATATTTATTAATATAAGAGAAATGGATCATGCATAATCCTTGAAACATAGTTTACACATTAACATATGGTTTAAGAATGCAACCATAGAGTATAGTAGATATTGTTCAAATTCCCACAATTTACTATCTATAAGACATAGATTGGGTATTTAATTTCCTTTAGCCTTAGTTCCTCATTGTAAAACAGAGACAAGGAGATCTTGTGGGGTTATTTTAAGGGTTAAAATAAAATATGTATAATGCTTAACACAAAATTAGTGCTCAATGTAGTTGTAATTATTATTTAATAATAACAAATGTAAATTAAAACTCTAGTGTTATTGGCTCCCATAGTTTTAGATAGTATTCCTTCCTTCCTTCATTCGTTTGTTCATTCATTCAACATTTCTTACTCCTAACTGTGGGTTACACACCATGACAGGTGACAGGAATACGAAAATTTAAGGAATATTAATGTATTTCTTATTAGAATGGGAGACAGACTAGAAAAATCCTTTATAATACACGAATTGTCATAATAAAGAAGACAGAGTAAATCTACTCTATTTGAGGGCCTGAGTGGAAGTTATACAAAGGGGATGCATAAAATTGACCTTTGCAAGATGAATAGGAGTCCAGCAGGTAAATGACATGAAGAAAGCATAACAGCAGACAGAACAGAGACAACGGAGTCAAGTCAAGGTGACAAGCCAGGGGGGAGAAAAGACACCTTTAGAGAACTTTGACTACATCACAAGATACCTGTAAAGGAAAGAGGTGAAGTTGTAATTGCAGGCTTAAGGTAAATAATGCAGGCCATACACGCCTTTAGGCTTCTATGCCACACCAAAGAATCTAGACTGTTCTGTGACATTCTGAAGGCGGTGCATGATTGTGTTTCCATTTCAAAAGCCTCATTTGGCAGCAGTGTGGGGAATGGTGTGGAGGAGTTGCTAATATTGGGATCAGGAGACTTTAATTACACAGTGTTTCAGAACATCCTGGTGCAGGGTCTGGTGAGAAAAAGGCAAAGAGAGACTCTGAGAGAAATGTAACACATTTCCAATTCCATCATTTATTCTAGAGAAAGCTGTCATCATTGACATACTACTGTTCCAGTTTCTGGAAAACTGTCAAGTATCAGATTTTAACAAATATTAGTTAAATAATAGTAACTATGTAAAGTGGCTAATTAGATATGGAAAAGAAGAAGGAGGAGTCTAGGATCTCTCCAATAATCTGGGTTAAATGGAACTGAAAGAAAGAGGAGAAGATTTGGGGAAGAAAATACTGAAGTCAGTTCTGTAGATAAGTAGATATGTGGGTTTCATTTGCAGGAGAAAGAGAGACAGAATTGTCACACTACTGGAAATTAAAAGGTAAGGGTTGAATGTGGTCTCACCAGGCAGAGCATGAAGAGTGGGAACCAAGTCAACTGTGTGGGAATGTGAAGAAAAAAGAAAAACCACAAGGTCCGGATGGGGTGAGGAAGATGTTCTCTAGAACATCTCTTTTTCTAATGTGTTTCTCAGGGTCTCGTCTTTGACCATATTTTCTTCTCATGCGGTACACTCCACCTTACCCACAGCTTTCCCTATTTCAATACTACATCTATGATGTTCAATGCTGCAATTCTATATCTAATTCTATATAAATGCAGGCACTTGACCTGAAAAAATCGCTCTTTAAATGATCTCAACATATTTAGCATCCATAGTAGAGTCAACTAAATGAATCAGAGACAAACATTTAAAACAATGAAGTGCACATCTGACCTACCTAACACAACGTTGTACTTATAGTAGGCATTCAGTAAACATTTGATGATCAAACACCAATCCAGCTCTAGCTTATTCCTTTATCATTTTGCCCTTAAATGAAACAGGGAACTGTAAAACAGCATTCATCTCAAATATCACACATGTTAGATATTAACTTTTTTTGAAGAGTGTGTTTTTTTTGGAAAAGTGTATTTGGGAAGAAAGTTAAAATATTTCCATGTGAAGATGTATGTACTGTGTAAAAGACATTAATAATTAATATACTGGAGTTTTTTCTTTAAAGTCATAAAATCTTATTCCGTAAGCCCCGCATAATTTCAAAAAAAATTAATTTTAAACATAAAATATATATTTCTGGAGAAAACATATTACAGAGTTATCTCAATATTGGTGTTATTTTGTTTTTAACAGAAGCTATCTATGTATGTCTCACAAAATTCATTTTCAAATAATACTGAAACAAAGAATTAAAACATAAAGAAATGTTCAAAGAGCTTACCTGCCCTCAGTGTAAAGCACCCATTACCTCAATTAGTCATGGAAAAAACAAGTGCTAACACACACAAACACACACACACACACACACACACAAGAAAAAGAAAAAGAAAAAAACAGTGCATTCTGGGGGTCATATCTGAAAACTTTTTCTACAGAATATTTTTTTAAATGTCATATATCATATTTTGATGCAATAATGATCTTTCTTTTAAGGACTTTTGTTTAATACATTGCCTAGTTTAGATATGCTAAATAATTTTTTAAATGTCATATATCATAATCTGATGTGATAATGATTTTCCTTTTAAGGACTTTTGTTTAATAGATTGCCTAGTTTAGATATACTAAATAATTTTACTTTGGAAACCAGTTGCTAACATCACGTAACAGAATGGTCACATATAAACCTACCCAAATCGTTATTTCTCCATCTTAATTGTCCACTTGTAAGGTCGGGTCAGTGATGAGAATGATTCTTCTCACTCATGATTTTTTTCAGACAAAATGTAATAAAGAGGTATTTGCTCTATAAAGCAATACGAAGTATCTTAAGCATGTAAAACAGTAAGCAACTATATATGAATTCATTGATGCAGAACAATAAATCGGACCAGGAAAGACTTGCTTATTATCATCGTTAGTTCATGTTTTAAAAGAGTAAGTTACATATGACTTAATAGGGATCAAAATATTATAGCATGATGTGTGTATACAATGTTTTGCCATAAATATTGCACAATGTGGGACACCTGGGTGGCTCAGTTGGTTAAGCATCTGACTTCAGCTCAAGTCATGATCTCAGAGTCCTGGGATGGAGCCCTGCATCAGGCTCCACACTCAGTGGGGAGTCTGTTTCTCCCTCTCCCTCAGCCCCTGCCCACTGGTTGTGTTCTCTCTCTCAAATAAAATCTCTAAAAAAAGTGTATTGCACAATGTGTTTAACTATTTACCATGGAAGAAGAAAAGCATCAAATAATTAATAGTATAATTGCATTCCAACAAAGTGCTTAAGAAAGTGTTAAATAGGTTTGAAGCCAGGATTCAGGAATACATAATCATATTAATTGGAAAGAGTCCATTGGAATCAGTTAAAAATGGACTTATAGAACATTTTAATTTACATGTGGTTTTATAACATGATAATTCAAACGATGGAACTGCTACCAAAATTACTAAGCAGAGGTTTTACTCAGCTTAGGTTAAGGAAAGAAGTGACTCCTTTTTAACAGACATATTAATTATATGCAAATGCATACTTTAAAAATTCTAAAACATAATATGCATCTTAATGAGTAAGTTAAATATTTCTTCTTAAAATTTTACTCATGCCATCCATTCATTTCCAGTTCTTTCATGGCTAGTGCAAAAGTAAATGTTGGCTCCGTGATTATGTATGCAGTGAGGCTTAAATTAATGAGATTTTATTACCTAGGTAACCGGCATCATGTTTAAAGTTATTGATCATGGTTCAAGAACCTTTACAAGCAGTTCTGTTGCTTACAATACTGGGCAAGTCCATGGCCTTGAACTTCCTGTCAAACTCAGAATTCGCCTTAAAACTTTTCATTAAGCCTTTAGAGAGAATCATAAAGATGAGTCTCTATGACTCTATAGATATAGAATCTATCTATCTATACCATTATTTTGATAACATGGAGACTCCATGATTACAAGGAGTTTTGATAAGTATAGCATAGCACGGACTCTGTAATCAGAATTGAGTATGAATCCATATAGAGACTATGTGGCTTTGGGCAAATTATTTAACCTCTGTAGTAGCTGAAAATGAGGGAAATAATAACAGAGGATGGCTGTAAGGATTAAATGAATTAACAAATATCAATTACTTAGAATAGTTTCTTGAATGTGGAGAGTGTTCAATAAATGTTTGCAAGAATTATTATTATTAACATTTATTGTCCTTAGTTTCAATACTAATTCTATAAAGCTTCCTTAATGATCTACAGTTGAATACTCATCTTTATAGCATTAAACTGGCAATTATCTTTTCTTCACTTACATTGATGTGGTAAAACCATATTTGTTGTTTTAAGAGCAAAATTGATTGAATTAGCTGAGATTTTAGGATGGGGAAATACATTCATTACAGTTCTCAACATCACCAGATGAAGAATACTTTAAGGAATATGAAAAACTTGAAAATGTTATCTCTTGGAGAAGGACTTACTTCACTTTTTTAGTGTTTTTAGTATTCAATTTAGAGATGAAATATGAAGGCACAATAATCCAGGATACGGATATAGCCAAAGAGAAACCTAAAGAAGATACTTTTTTTTTTTTTTATGCTTCATAAATGTATCCTTGCCCCAAAGCAGACAACCATGTTCAGCATGGTTTTAGATCTGACCCATTAAAAAGTAGGCTTCTTTATATTTGGTATGTACTGTGCCTGGTTTAGTTCAACAAACTACCTTCTCACCCCGAATGCTCCCCTCCAATTTAAAAAATTTCCCCTTTCCTAGGAATTGAACTCTTATTTTTTTTACTCAGAATTTCTTTTTCGATCCACCATAGGTAAATACACTTTCACAGATTTCTTTTTTCCCCTATAATCTTTTCTGTAAATGAAAACCTTTTCTTGATATTTCTAAGATCAGTTACTGCCAGCAGCAACGTCACTTGTCTATTTTCCAACTCATTTGAACCTACGAGGAAAATGTACATGTGCAGGGGATAATGAAGGACAACGTATGAAGAAATTCCTCATACAATGTTTGTAGACAGAAAGAGAGGTAAATTTAAAGTTTAATTAGTTAATCAAATAGTTAATCTTTTGCTTTGAAGGTGGAGATGTGTTCACCTTAAACTTTTTTTAATTGAAATGTAATTGGTGTACAATGTTATTTTTGTTTTTGGTGCATAGCATAGTGATTTGATGTTTATACACATTAGGAAGTGATTACCACAATGAATCCAGTTGCCATCTGTCATCATATAAAATTGTTAAAATATTATTGATTATATTCCTATGCTGTACATTAGATACCCACATCTTATTTATTTTCTAACTGAAGACTGTCTGTTATTTATTATTATTATTATTATTATTATTTTAATAGATTATATTTATTTGAGAGAGAGGGCGATAGAGTATGTGAAAGCGGGGGAAGGGGTTGGTGTAATAGAATCTCAAGGTGACTCCCTGTGAGCAGGAGCCTGACTCAGGGCTTGATCTCATGACCAGGAGACCATGACCTGAGCTGAAATCAAGAGTGAAGGCTTAACAAACTGAGCCACCCTGGCGCCCCTGGGTAGTTCTCAATCCCCTTGTCCTATTTCATTCATCCTACACTCCCCTCCTGCCTGGCAACCACCAGTTTGTTCTCTGTATCTATGAGTCTGTTTCTGTTCTGTTTGTTTGTTTTGCTTTTTAGGCTCTACATGTAAGTGAAATCATGCAGTATTTGTCTACCTCCTGTGCCTGGTTTAAACAAACTACCTCCTCTCACCCCTACTGCTCCCTACAGCTTTTTGGCTTCTTGTTTATATATTTACTTAGAATTTATTTATTTATTTTTATTTGAGAGACAGAGAGTGTAAGCGAATAGAGCATAGGCAGGGGAGCGGCTGAGGGACAGGAGAGGCAGGCTCCCCACTGAACAGGGAGTCTGATGCAGGGCTCCATGCAGGGTCCATCCCAGGATCCTGGGATCTGACCTGAGCCCAAGGCAGCTGCTTAACTGACTGAGCCACCCAGGGGCCCCTTTGGCTTCTTGTTTAAACAAATTAGTAGCTGTCACTATGGCCTTTTATTTTAAATTACCAGCCTTTCACTTTTTCTCCTCTCCACATCTTCTCATCTGAAATATTTTGAAGTCAAAGAATTAGCCTCTATTTACCTCTTTATATTCAGCCTAAAATAAACTGCTATAAAATGTAGGTAGGATGAACCACATCTGATCGTCACAAAGTACTACTTTGCATTAGAGTATAAAAATCAAGAAGCAAACTCAAAATATCATGTTGTTTAATCTTTTTACGCAGGATTTAAACCCTTGAAGGTGTTAATTTCATTACTTAGCTTCCCATTGTGACGAGCTTGAAAAGCAAGAGGCTTCATTTGTTCCTAAGTTCCTGACTTCCATCAGGCATAGTCTGTGCCTAAACAGCGACTGGCTGTTTCTGACACTCCTGAGGGTGTTCAGGTTTTAAAGTTGATTACAATGTGAAATCTTGGGTTCTTGATTCTTGGAATTCCATGTCTCTGTCTGTGTCTTCAACTTCTCCTCCCCAACGCTGTCTCTAGGCAAGTAGAGGGTCATTAGAAAGAGGCTTCACGAGGTAAACTCTTTTTATACTAATATTATCCAGTCAATGTTTATGCTACCTTTCTAGTCCCTTCTCCTAATATGATAAAAAGACAAAAATAGCTTCTCTACTTTGTCATGTATAAAGACCACTTGCGAGAACATTTTTTAAAAATGTATATTGTTGTGTTCAACTTCCCAAGATTCTAATTCAGTAGGTTGGGTGGGACCTTAGAATTTGCATTTTCAATAAGCTCTTCTGGAGATCCTGATATAGGTGGTCCTTCCACATGGTTTCAGAAAATCTGCCTTAGAAAGCTTTAATCAATACAGAGCTTTCTGATTTCTGGCAATCAGAAACCAGCACAGGTAATCACAGTCAGTCAAGTTGCCAATTATACAGGATTTATCAATCTTCATGGAGTCTTAATATTCTGAAACCGTTGCCTCCAGCCAGAGTCATAACCTTTAACTACACTGGAAATAACTTCTTCCTTTAATCATGAGGAAATGTGATTTTTTAGGTTAGATCAAGATAATCATCAAGAAAAATCAATGGAGGGACTGAGCCTGGGTGGCTCAGGTTGGGCGGCTGCCTTCAGCTCAGGGCATTATCCCGGAGTTCTAGGATGGAGTCCCACATCAGGCTTCCTGCAAGGAGCCTGCTTCTCTCTCTGCCTGTGTCTCTGCCCCTGTGTCTCTCATGAATAAATAAATTAAAAGGAAGAAAGAAAAAAAATGGAAGACGCTTTATCAGTTGGCTTGTTACAAAATTAAACCTTGGAGAATCTACCTGACACTCTATGGTCTGTGCCTATTGCCAGTGAAACCCCAGTCCTATTATTATTTGTTGAATAACAGATCCCCCTACTGGCATACTTGCTGAAATCTCCTTACATCATCATCATCATCATCATCATCATCATCATCATCATCATCATTTATTTTGGAAGAAAGCACTAGAGTCAAAGTTCAAAGTTCAATATTTTCACATCAGCATCATGCCAAAGGATTCTGCTCTTCAGGTTGGAGCCATCCTTTGAAAGCTAGGTGGTAAAAAGTACTTTCATTGATGTGATTTGCCCAATCCAATTAACCTTAAAAGAAAATGAGAGATTCGGCTCTTAGGCCAGAGGTCAAGTCTCAAATTTCAGATCTGGATTGGACATACTTTTGTTTTTAAGTAAGCAGTGTGTTCCCTTTTAACCAGTCCAGATTAGATTGGCCAGGACTTCAGGGGGAAGTACCCTTCAGTTCAGGATTCATCACACTGATTTTTCTATCCCTCCGGCATGACCTTGAGGCATTTCATAAAAGGTGAAACAACACATGATATAAGAATAAATAAGATCTCTCCTTCCCAGATACGAACCAGCATACTCTGGAAAGTTAGGCTTTGTAGTTTTAAAGTTCAGGAAAGTGGTCTTATTTCTAACAACGTGTGGATTTTCTATGCTCTTCTGGTAATTTTTGGAGATACAAGTGTTTCTGAACATTCCAGTCATTTCTCTCACTATGCCTATATATTACTACATCCTATACCCTACTCTCTGATCCAGCAGGTCTGGGGTGTGGTCTGGGGACTATTGTGCAGTCACTATGTTTATACTATGATGTTATATGCTTTTTAGTCTCCGGTCTGGGGACTACTATGCAGTCACTATGTTTATAGTATGATGTTATATGCTTTTTAGTCCCCGGTCTGGGGACTACTGTGCAGTCACTATGTTTATAGTATGATGTTATATGCTTTTTAAATTTTTATGAATGTACAATGAAGTTTTCCAGAAATTCATGATGTGTGTGATATTTCAACAGAGTGAATGCAGAAGCAAATATTACCATCCATTAATCCTGCTTCTAGTAATCCAGATAATAGAGTTAAAAAATTGGTTTTCTCTGGAAAATATAGTTATTTTCATAATAGTATGTTAATTATATTAAAATGTAATGGGTTATTAGTGTTATTTAAACAAATTAATATTTTTAAAAATGATCAGTTTTAATTTCTAACAAGCAAATATTGATAATATAACCCATAGACAGATTGTTGAGATCCTAAATCACTAAGAATGCTAAAAAATGTGATATATATGTACATATATGTGTATATATGTATATATGTGTATATGCATGTATATATGTGTATATGTATGTGTGTGTATATATATATATATATAATTATGTCATAAAAAAAGAAATGAATCCTGCTGTTTGTCACTACACCAATAAATCTCTAAAGGATTATGCTAAGTGAAATAAATCAGACAGAGGAAGACATATACTGAATGAACTCACAGACATGTGTAATCTAAAACAGACCGAACTCACAGAAATAGAGTAGTTTGGTTTTTGCCAAGGGTGGGGGTTGGGTTAGGGTTGTGTGTAAGAGTGGTGTAAGGGTACAAAGTTATAAAGATGAATAGATTTTTTTTTATTTGATTACTTTCTGTGACAGCACTTTAACAATTCTTTTTTAAAAAATATTTTATTTATTCATGAGAGACACAGAGAGAGAGGCAGAGACATAGGCAGAGGGAGAAGCAGGCTCCTGCGGGGAGCCCAACATGGGACTCGATCCCGGGATTCCAGGATCACACCCTGGGCCGAAGCAGACGCTCCACTGCTGTGCCACCCAGGCATCCCCAAGATTAATAGATTCTAAGGATCTAATGTACAGCAGGTGACTACAGATAATAGTAGTGTATTTTTGTATACCTGAAAGTTGCTAAGATAGTTGTCTTAAATGTTCTCATCTCAAAACCAACAAAAAATGGTAACTTTGTTGGGTGATGGTGTAACCTTACGGTGGTAATCATTTCTCAATATATGTGTGTATCAAATCATCAGGCTCTGTACCTTAAACTCACAAAATGTCATATGTCATGTATATCTCAATAAAAGTGGAGGGGAAAAAAAGTGTAAAGGTGGCATGAAATCAAAATATTTGACTCTGGCTCTAAGCCCCACACTGGTTCACTATCCTGTCTAAAATACTTCTTTTGGCTGAAATACTTGTAAAACACTTCATTTGTCTAAAATACTTTTTAAAGACTTTCCATTTTCTGTATGTAAATCTTCACCATCCTTTGAAATTCTTTTCAGCACCCACCACGTCTATAATTGTTTTCCTGTTCACCTCTACTCCAATTCTGCGCCATTAATCATTTTCACCTTTTTATTATAATTTATTTTTCTTTATGATTGGTTTTCATATGAGTTTGTAAGATTCTTGAGGAAATTAAAAAGCAAGGTCTGCTTATTATTCGTGGATCTTTTTTCCCTTTCTCTCAGACCTTAGAATAGCGCCTTGTACAACTAGGAACTTTATAACTGTGTTTTGGGTATGGCCCTACACATTTTCCTCCTTAGTTCAAAGAATTCTTTGTAATCCGACTGCAGATTTGATTCAAAGGCAAATAAGTAAAGCAATGGACGATGAATGTAGGGTCATCTTTGAGCCCAACGTGGAGCTGACAGTATGGCCTGTAGTTGCTTGCAGTCTCCCTGTGACCCTTCACCACCCAGAGAGTTCCTGCCTCCCATCCCTACTCCCTCCCCTACCATATTCCCTTTGTCCTTTCTGTGGAGGTTCACTTCTCCTCAAATATTCAAGAAAAAAAAACCTTATTTTATATATATATATATATATATATATATATATTTGTTAAATATGTTATTTATTTATTCATGAGAGACACAGAGAGATTGAGAGAGAGAGAGAGAGAGAGAGAGAGAGAGAGAGAGAGAGAGGCAGAGACACAGGCAGAGGGAAAAGCAGGCTCCATGCAGGGAGCCCGATGTGGGACTGGATCCTAGGACTCTAGGATCACGTCCTGGACTGAAGGCAGATGCTCAACCGCTGAGCCACCCAGGTGTGCCTTATTAAATATTTCTTTTTAAAAATGGACAAATAATAGACTAATAACATTTAAAGCCTCTTTATGAGCCTCTGTTTTTTTTGGGGCAGGGTTGTTTGTTTTTTTATGGAATGAGATTGGATATAAGTAAGTAAATATACCAACAAATGAGTAAACAACTTATTTTCCTCCCTCGTACTTCTATTTTAAATAGAGAAAAAGATCATCTCTTTTTGTAATTTGAATAAATAAAAGATAATATATATATATTTATTTGGAGGGGTTTGACAGAAGAAGAGAGATTGGTTTTCTGTTTGTTTTGTTTGTTTTTAAAGATTCATTTATTTATTTTAGAGAGAGCATAAGCCCGCATGTGTGGGGGCAGGGGTAGAGGAAGAGAGAGAAAATCGCAAGCAGACTCCCTATTGAGAACAGAGCTGGACTTGGGGCTTGATCTCACCACCTTGAGATCATGACCTGAGCTGAAATTAAGAGTTGGACGCTTAACCAACTGAGCCACTCACGTGCCCCAAACGAAGGGTGATTGTTTTGCAAAGATGGATGCATCCAATCTGGATGATATTGATTGTAATTCCTAGTTAAGTAGTCATGCAGTGAGAACCGTGAGAGACACCCAGCATTTAACCACTGTCTGCCTTCCCAATCTCCTTGTTATTATACCACTAACAAAGACAACAAACTTGTACTAAATCTCATCCCTTAAACAGTGGTTTATAAGAAATAAGTTGTATGCCATTCACACTTCAAATTGAGTTTTAACACATTATATCTTTATGTATAAAAGGTAAAAAAATACCTTTCATTATGGGCAGCACACAGCAATAATGAAAAGCGCGAGAAAGGCATCAGAAAACCTAGGCTCTGCTGTCCGTCTCTTAGGGAAGAGGTAAGTAGTTTTAATTGAGTTACTAGATTTTGGTTTCCCCACCTTTACTCAATGATTTTCAGTCTCTTCCTGAAACTGCTTCTGTAAAATCAGGGTCCTAGTCTACATAGTCTCTAATGTTTTTTTTTTTTTTTTCCAGTTGTATGGAAAATAAATCAAGGGCTATTCCAGACATTAAAGATGCCTAGATTACAAATGCCTGGTTCACATTCAACCAGGAAGTTAGTGGTAAAGTCATGGTGAAAATGCAATTACCTTGAACTTCAATTCTCTACCTGTCCATAAGATTCTAGCCCTAATATCAACCCAGTATCAGAGAAAGGGACAGGGTAAGGGGAAAGCCACTAGAATGGGTACAGAAACACAGGTAGGATTGGATTTCTTTCTTTCTTCTTTCTTTCTTTCTTTCTTTCTTTCTTTCTTTCTTTCTTTCTTTCTTTCTTTCTTTCTTTCTTTCTTTCTTTCTTTCTTTCTTTCTTTCTTTTTCTTTCTTTCTTCCTTTCTTTCTTTCCTTTCTTCTCTTTCTTCTCTTTCTTTCTTAAAATATTTTATTTATTTATTCATGAGAGACCCAGAGAGAGAGGCAGAGACGCAGGCAGAGGGAAAAGCAGGCTCCACGCAGGGAGCCCGACGTGGGACTCGATCCAGGGTCTCCAGGATCACACCCTGGGCTGAAGGCGGCGCTAAACCACTGAGCCACCCGGGCTGCCTGGATTAAGTGATTTCTTAACCTATCTTCCACATGAGGGAATCTGTGATTAAAATATATATATATATTTTAGGGGCACCTGGGTGGCTCAGTTGGTTAACTGTGAGACTCTAATTTTGGCTCAGGTCATGACCTCAGGGTCCTGGGATTCAGCCCTGCATTAGACTTGCTGTTCAGCAAGGAGTCCTCTTATCTCCTTTTTCTTCTGCCCCTCCCCCTGTTCCTACTTCCGTGCGTGTGTGCATGTTTTCATGCATGCTTCTTCTCTCCCTGAAATAAATAAATAAATCCTTAAAAATATATTACATAACTTGAAAAATATATATGGTCTATATTAATTAAATCAACACTAAATTTGTTTACAGACCCTTTTTCTCTTTTCCCCAATTCTGAATCTTATCTAGAAGGCCAACACATTATTTTCAAAAATCAAGTTTTCTGATGTTTTTAAATGATAAGGATGTTCACAAGATTGTACTCATGTTCGTTCATAACTGTTAACTATAGCACACTGATGACTTCTGGTATACCTAAGAGTGTTGTTTGCTAAAATTTTAGAAAAATGCTGAATTTACAAATTGCTAATTCTACTCATGGAACAGATTTCAAAAGTTCAGAGTCAGAGATTTGTTTATTAAAATTAATTCTGAATTATATTGTACTTTTTCCCTCCTCATGAATTTTCTTGGTATTATATTTATTTCTTCCTATTAATAATATATACCATATAATTTCCATATTTTAAAAAGTAAATATAGCAAATAGTTCCTTTTACTAACATTAGTTAATAAAAGTTCCTGGAATTTTATGTGCTGCCTGAACCTCTAGAGACAGATTATTTGAATGTACTTATGAGAGGCAGATGGGGCCTGTCACCCCACCAGCAAGAAAAATCCATCAACTGGACTATGACAAAGAAAGTCCCTTTTAGAATATTAATTATGGAATCATTTGACATGTGCAGTCATGAGGTTCCTTTTACTTTTATTCTGACACTAATTAGTAAAAACTCATGAACTAGAAATGCTGTGTGAAAATGCAGGTTCATTCCTCTAAAGTAAAATAGGACATTGGTTAATCAGTATTTACATACCCACATTTAGGTAACTGGCTAAGGAACATTTGAGACTGCCCTGTTGGGCTGTAATCGTGAGTAAAGTTACTCATACTCCCCAAGAATTTGAAATATTATCAATTCATTGAAATAGAAGCAAGGGTCTCAGCTAGGTACTCAATAAATAAAGATGCACAAAATGATTAAACCAAAAAAAAAAAAAGGGGGGGCTTTCATGCTTCTGTGTTGAAGGTTATAAACCATTACCATTAAAATTCATTTCTCAGAAAAATCTCTGTTCTAACAAGAAATGTAGTTAGAACAGCAATGGTCATTATTTATACTGATAGAAAAATTGAATAAAGAGAAATTTTGAAGATGGAATTAAAAATTCGATTCCTAAGCTTAATCAGAGATTCACTGCATGTGTTGTTCTCCTGTGTACAGGTCATGATTTCCAGATGGTCCCTCTGATCCACAATGAAATGAAGATATACTATCATAGGACCTATAAATTAATAAATGTTAATAGTTTTCTTTTTTAAAATAACAATGCTAATAAGCTCTCCCAGATGTTAAAAAGACATTCCCAACAGAATATAAAAGAATAATTTTATAAATACAGAATTTAACAGAACAGTTAATTCTAAAATTTAAAATGTGTATAAAGTAGAATGGCAGTAGAAAATTGAGACTGAGAAATACGATCTTAAGAAAAAAAATTATTTTATATTATTTTATTTACTTTTTTAAGATTTTATTTATTTATTCATGAGAGACACACACACACAGAGATAGAGAGAGAGAGAGAGGCATAGACACAGGCCAAGGGAGAAGCAGGCTTCCCACGGGGAGCCTGATGTGGGACTCAATCCCAGGACCCTGGGATCACGCCCTGAGCCAAAGGCAGATGCTAAACCACTGAGCCACCCAGGCACCCCTTTAAAAAAACATTTTAGATACAAATAAAAAGAATATAGAAAATAAGAAAAGCCTGGAATAGGAAAATTTAAAAACTAATAAAAGTCAACATTTTAAGGCAGTTACAAAGCAGAAAGCATTTTAAACACTGGATTCAAGATATTTTGGTAATCAGCTTATTACTTTAACATTGTTAGTTCTATCTTCTCATTTCAATTTACCATTCTTATTTCAATTTATTATTAATAGATTATATTAATAATTGATAATTCATCATTGTTGCCACAACAAATTACTATAAACTTAGTGACTTAAAACAACACCAATTTATTTTCTTATTGTTCTATGTATTAGAAATCTGAAATCCGTTCGTTCTTCTTAAATACATGGTGTCGACAGGGCTAGTCCATTCTGAGGACTAGGAGGCAAGACTCCCTTGCAGTAGCATTTTCAACTTGCAGTGGCCACCGGCATTCTTGGCCTGTGGCCCTTTTTTTTCACTTTGAAAATGCATCACTACAATTTCCACTTCCATAGTCATACAGGATTCTTTACCAACTCCTCCTTAAGTCCCTCTTACAGTCTAGAAAAAACTACCCATTTCAAGATCTTCTTTTCCCTATCTGAAGATCTTTTCATTTTTCTTTAGTTATATCTGCAAGCCCCCTTTTTTACTACATACGATAACGTATTCACAGGCTCTGGGGATTAGGACATGGGCATCCTTGAGTGGCCATTATTCAGCCTCCCACAAAGGCTAGGAACCACAGTAAATCCTCCAACAGACGCTTACAAAGTCAGAGTAAAATAAACTTAATCTATTAAATGAATGTGCTTATCTAATTTTTAGGGCTTTCATGTCAGAATAGGCTAAATTCTTTGACATCAGTTTTTTTTTTCCCATTATACCCATCCCCCTACCCACCTTGTCTCTGGCAACCAACAGTTTGTTCTCTGATAACAGTTTTAAATCTCACCAGCACATTACTTGGCACTGGATAGTGTTCATTCTAATTATTAGTTAAATATAATTGAAGCTTACTGATAAGTATGGGTCAGGGAAGAAAATGTTTCAAAGTTTATGGTATTCCACAGGATTTCCATTTTCATAGACTAAAGTATCAGTCTCCAATAATGCAGAAAAGCAGAAGTAAACTACTCAATTTGGCTAATGCAGTTCAGTAAATATTTCTTGACTATCCATAAACTTAGAACCACTGAAAAGGATAAAGATCTCAAAACAATTCATTAAAAACATCAAGAATGCTTGAAAGGGATTGCAGTGACTGCTTTTCTTCAGCGTTTTCTTTGATGGACTCACAACCAGTAAGTTAGCACAGGAATTAGTTCGTTAGCATCTATAGAAATCATGTTAATTAAAAACTTAAAAAGCAAACAGCAGGTGCAGTTCTGTGTTTCTCTTTATGAGGATCTTCAGGAAATACAAAGATAGTCAAACTCAATAGGTTAATCAACCCATTGATTAATGGGTTGAAACAAGATTAGTATTTTCAAATGCCACAGAAAAGCCCAAAATGACATTTAAAGATAGATCTTCTGGAAACAATTATAAATATGAACTCATTGCATAGTATTTCAAAACATAAGAAATGTAAGAAAAATCAATTCATTACTTCTAATTTATTACTTATATTCATACTATCTGGACTTAATCATATGTCTTTTATTGGTTTCATTCTACACATAATTTTCTTTCATGATTCTCAATGTGCATAGGAATCCTTTTAATTATGTTTACCTGATAACAGGAGATCCTAACAGGCCAGCCAATTCAATCTTCTTTCCTGTTTTCCTCATTTAAATATTTAAGACGTGAAAGATGGGGCTGCATACTTGACCTGAGCAGTTCATATGAACATGTAGGAATTTTCAATGGTCACTGAAGTTTATCATTGCATTAGGATGTCATTGCAAACAGGAATCTCTATTTTAATATTTAAGAGGATGAAGAAGAATTGCTCTACATGCAGATGGCAGTTGAAGAAAAAAATGATCATGAAGTATTTGTGCTATTACTGTTGAAGGAATGACTGATGAGTAAGGGGTGGGACCCCATAAGATAAAACCAAACACAGAAATAGAACTATAACCCACTCCAGAGATGTGTAGCTGGGACTTATCAGTCAGACTAAGATGGCCATAAATGAAGAGTGGCAGACATTTTTATAGGCAGCTGCAAAAGCAGAGGCCCAGACTATCAGTAGATGTTTGATCCAATTGTTGGATTTGATGATGAAAAAAAGGGAAGGTGGCTATGCTTAAGATATGCAGCAGACATTAACCACTGCACATGGTTTCTAATTCCCTTCTCTTTTCTAGTATTAAGCAAGATCCCCATACTTGTTCTCTTGAAGTTAGGTGTAGCAATATGATTGCTCTTGTCATTAAACTAGGCAGTGTTAGTGATATGTGCCACTTCCAGGAAGAAGTACTTAGGAGCCAGTGCAGAAATGTCCTGCCCTCTTTCTCTTCTAACATGACAGGCAACATTGCAGATGGTGGGACTTCTCAGAACTCAGGTCCCATCCAGAGTGAGGTCCGCATTGGGATGCAGCCCCAAACAGAAACACAACAGGATGTAGAGTGAGTAAGAAATAAAGGACTGCTGCTGAAACCACTGGGATCTGGAGGTTGTTTGCCAGTCTCAGAGCAGCCTATCATATTCTTGTGGATAAAGAAGGACTCCACAATTTGGATTCCCAATTCTGCCGGTAGCTTAGATCTTAGAAGATGTGGTAGAAAAAGCAAAGCAAGAGATTTACACAAGGAGAATTACATTGGGGCTGCAGGGTCACACTCTATGCTTATAACGTATTACTTCAAAGCCAGAAAGCTATTGACCTTTTCTATCTTTTGCATTTCAATTATGAATTAAGTTTTTAAAATTCAAAAACTTAAGTTTTTCTATTTTTAAGTGCCTAATACGATCTATTTCAATAATTGTCTAAACATTCCTATGCCATCCATTGAACGTCCCTTCTATGAAGGTATATTAATAGAGGCCTAACTACCATATTAACTAATTGGATTTTTAACTAATTGATTTCTGCCCAAAGTACATTGTTTTAATTGACAAGGATCCCTCTTCAGGCTGACCAGAGCTCCTCATGTATTTGTTTCAGTTTAAAGAGATACTTATACAATCATTATAATGAGTAAATAATTCCTTGTTGCTAAGAATGGCTCTATTGGCTTATTTGAAATGTATTCCTTGGGTAGAAACCCCTCCAGAAGAAATATCAATGCATTTTTAAATATCAAATTATGTATATGGATAGGAAATGTTTTTTAATTGTTATATCACCACTGTCTTTAAAAATCCTCATTGTAATGAATAGTCTTTTTCATTTAACAAAGTTTTGCTAATGTGCAAACTAACAAGTCTTAGTTGAGTTTGCGTATAAAATGTATGACTCTTTTCTTTCTTGCTAAGTGTATGATATTAGATTCAGTGACCACGATTCAAAGGTTCAACTTTGAACTTGAACAACTGAAAGCCTGAGGAGGGGAAAAGACACTATATACCTCTGTTCAATATACTATATACTTCTCTGTACACTTCTGCTGAAGCAGAAGCAGAAGTAAAAAGACGAAAGGTAATGTTGGCATTCCACAGATTTGGAGCATATACTACTCTTTATGTTCATCTGAGAGCTATAACTGCAGGTAAAAAATCAAGAATGGAATTACTATATAAAACTAAAACTACTCCTAAAGACGGTGTCCTGTTTTGGATGAGATATTGACATCAGAAATAGTGCGGGAAGAGAAAGAACAACTAAATTAGCTATTGAATTAGTTATCTCTTTTGCCCTTTGCCAAGTCACATGTATGTGAAATTTCAAGCAACAACATAACCATGAAAGACAAAGGTCACTGACTCTCTATGAGCTGTAGTGTGCTGGTTGGTAAAGAGGCCATTAGCGTTGAGTTTCTCTCAAATGCTCTCAGGTCTGGCTCTACATGTCATTGAGACATGTTATAATGTCCCCAAAATGCTCATTAATGCAACAACTATGTGCAAGATAAAAGAGGAACCCAGCTGCGCTGAACTATCCCGCTCATATTAAAGCTATCTTTTCTAGATAATTATTTTATATACTGATTTGCAAAATTAATATATATCAAAATTTTACTTACAGATTCTCTCAATTGAATAAAAGTTAATGTCTACAAATACGAAATGTTTGAATTGCATGAATATTAATTAAATATAATAGAAACCAAATGAATTAAGCATTCAACAAAATAGGTAAGGAAAATGACGACAAAATAGAACTAAAGAAAAAAGAATTTAGAATGAAAATAACAAAAGTAAATTAGAAAATAGAAAAGTGACTATTAATAATATTTATTAAATGCTTACTTTTTAGCACTGTCCTAAGTATTCTTTATTAAAGATTTTATTTATTTATTCATGAGATATATATATACATATATAGAGAGAGGCAGAGAGAGACACAGGCAGAGGGAGAAGCAGGTCTCATGCAGGGAGCCTGATGCGGGACTCCATCCCTGAACTCTGGGATCACACCCTGAGCAGAAGGCAGACGCTCAACCGCTGAGCCACCCAGGCATTTCTCCTAAGGAAGTATTTACCTAATAACTCCTTTAAGTATCATTAAATCTCAATAAATTAATAGTGGAAAACAACTCTTCCATTACACACTTGTTCAAAGAATACACTTAATTGTAGAAACTTTAAAATAATACATAGAAAAATATATGTTAAATTCACAAATAAATTGAAGGATGAGAAGCAAGTTGAAATAACATGCATTTTTGGCATTAAAATTATCTTCAACTGTTTGAAATGCTGATGCTAGATATTTTGATGCCAACAAAACTTAAAAAACTGCAGCAAAATTAATACTGTAGTCCGTTCCTATTGATGAATACTCATATGAATATACAATTATATATAAATTAAATTTAAAAAACGCTCAATGTACCATGATTATAGTTCAGGAATTCTGGAACATTATGTATATGTAGGGATTGATAAACTTATGGTAGAGAAATAGAGTCAGGTTTCTCACTGTCAGAGAAAGGAGTGACAAAAGGGATAAGGCTAGCATGATTATATGGTGTTGGATTAGAATCAAAAGTATCAATAAGAACTCATGATTTCTAATATATTTATAGATGGGTAGCTAAAGAAATAAATGTAGATGTATGAGTATTCATGCCTGAATATACATATACCTATTTGCTAGTTCAATGTACTGAGAGAGTGTAGAGGTAGAGATGCCTAGCAACAAGGTGGTCATCTCAGATCTTGATATGTATATACCACTTTCCAATAAAAGAAACCAGGATTCTTTGGGAAAATGGGTGATACCAGTCCTGGGGATATCCTAGTCCTGGAATATCTTCCAGTGCCGGAAAATATGAAAATTCCCTTCTCAAATGGATGGGGGACATGCTGAAAGAACAGAGGGATTAACTTGAAGATTTATGGCCAAATCTGGAAAAGTTTAAACAAAATAAAGAATGATAGTAATGGGCTATAAATCATGGAATAAAATTAATATCTGCTAGCCCATACTAATACAATTAAATAATTAAACTAAAAATAATTAAATGGGGAAACAGGACAGCTATTTTTTTCAGTAGAAGTCTAATTAATAAATGCAGAGGAAATGATGGAAAAGAAAATCACCACTAGGCAAATTACTACAGTAATAATAATTGTGTGGGAGAATTATTGAAAAAGGCTAAAATTAGTGGGAAAATATCTACATAAGATATTTTCATAGTCTCCAAGTGTCTCTCCACAAGACACTTACTAATTACAAGGAGAAAAACAAACTTTACAGTAGAAAATCTAGAAGACATAACCTTAACAAAGTGATCAAATCAGTGGTAGTAAGCCATAGTGACATTAGTTTCTCCTGATATGATGGGTTTAAAAAGGCACAATATTGCTTCATGATGTTCTTGCCAAACCTCACCAAAAGAAAGAAAAATCAAGCCTAAATTGATGGATATTTCACAAAGTAATTGATCAATATTCTTCAAAATTATCAACGTCTTAACAGAAAAACAAAGACTGAGGAAGTGACAGACCAGAACAGAATGAGGAATCATAAGAACACAATGCAAAGTATAATTCTGGATTTATTCTCTTTTACTAGCTCTCTAAAAGTTAATGACATTAAATTATTTTCATATTTGCCAGTTTTTCCTAGTTTTCCTTCTATTCATGTCTACGATAATTTGGAGATATGCAAGTTTATTTTTTCCTAAGAAAACAGTCTATGTTTCCATTGACTTATTTTTTCTGTTTTGTTTTTTTTACATACAAATATCTTCAAATATCTAGAGATTTGATATCCACTTAGAATTTGATTTTTTTATGGTTATAGTGCTTCAGTGGAAAGGTCTTTATTTGTATAGTATATATAAACTAAAACATACAATTTTGTGCAGTGTATTTATTCATTTTAATTTTCTAGATTCAATAATTGTATTCTATATGATGATATATTAGGAAATCTGGGTAAAGGTATACATTAGAAAATCTCTGTAATGTACTGATCACTTTTCTATGTCAAAACTATTTCAAAATAAAAAGTTAAAATACCTAAAATGGCCAAATAAGATTTATTCAGAATTGTTGGAATAGTTGAATATGGGAAAACTAAAAAAAGAAAAAAATGTGTCACCACAATAAATCTAATAGAATAACTGCTTTAATTTCAATATATTCTGGAAGAATAATAGAGAATTTCATATATTTTCATGATAAAAATTCACATAAAAGCAGAAATGATAAATAGTGCAATACCTAACAAAGCACCTTCACAAAAATGATGCAATATTAGAATCAGAAACAAAAAATAATACCCAGTTTTTATATTGTTATTTTAAACAATTCTGAGAGTGACCAAAACTATAATTTTTGAAACAAATCAGAAAGGAAGAGACCAAATTATTATTAAAGGCAATCTGCATGTATACCCAGAAAGCCTAAGCAAATCCCTTAAACAAAAACAAAGCAGTGAAATCTTATTAACAAGAGAGTTCAATGTAGTCACTAGATGAAGAGAAATATATAGCAAATATAAATATTTTTTTCCATATTGGTAATATGGATTTACTAGATATGATGGAAGAGAAAGGATTTCAAGACAAGAATAACAGCAACATTCCTAGCAATAGTCATTTTGAATTCTTGTAGGGACTGTTTAGATAAAATTACTTAGAAACACAAATATGATTAAGTAAAGTAAAATATGAAGTTTCTCAATGGAAAGTCTGCCTATTATGAAGCTATAAATTCTTTAAAAAAATGTATAGATTGACCAAAATTTAAACAGGGTTTTATTTTTTAACTTGACAAAATTATTATAAATGTTATCTGAAAAGAATAAAGGCAAGAATAGATCAGAATAAATTATGAGAGAAACACTTGTCTCTGTCAATTAGAAAAATATATGTAAAATATAAAAATTTAAAGTGTGAGACTAATATAAGCCTCTGATTAACAGATCAATTCAACGAAGTAGAAGGTATCAAAGCAGGTTATAATGTATATAACTTCTTATATTATGAGGGAATATTGCAAGCCAGGGAAAAGAAAGAGATTTAGGAGTTGCAATGTTATAATAATTATGAACTTAATCTCTGGACCCAAACTCTCTGGAAATTAATCTTAACTCTGGGACTTGAATTATAATGCATAAGTTACTTAATTCTGTGTTTCTTTATCAGTAAAATGGGGGTAGTAACGGAATCAACTTCATAAAATTTTGGGGAGAACAGAGTTAACACATGTAAGTCTACAAAAGTTCATGGCACACAGAAAGTGTTCAATAAATGTTTATTATCTAGCACAATTTTAGAGAAATTGGATAGAATGATGCAGACAATAAAAACAAAGACTAAAGCCAATGTTTTCATGCACGAATACAAATTCTAGATAGTTTAAACATAACACACAAAATATAGCCATAAAAGGATGAAAACTTTAAGTGAACGTTAAATCTCTAGAGCTGATGAATAGTTCTATGTACAAACCAAGAGAAATCAAGAAGTGAAGAATTGATCATTTGTTTAGAGAAAAAATTTGTAATGTCAAAAATATCAGAATAGATTTGTATAAAGGCAAAGCCAGTAAAAACTCCTGGTAAATATGACAATTCGTTAACGTCATTAGCATATAAGAAGCGATTAAAAGAGGAAAATGAAGTTTTATAAAGTTTTCCATTCATGAGATATTAGATATCATTAAAAATTATGTTTCTGAGAAACAATGATATTAAAATAGTCACAATATCATGTGATGGTAAAAAAATCAGGATCAGAATTAAAAAAAATTTTTAAGATTTATTTATTTACTTATTCATGAGAGACACAGCGAGAGAGAGGAAGAGACATAGGCAGAGGGGGAAGCAGACTCCTTGCAGGGAGCCCGACGTGGGACTCGATCCCGGGGCTCCAGGATCATGCCCTGAGCCAAAGGCAGATGCCCAACCGCTGAGCCACCCAGGAGTCCCTCAGAATTAGTTCTGTGATACCAATAATATGAATGCACTGTTTATGGTATGTATATGCATTATCTCTATCTTTTTTCTTAACATTTCTCAGAGTGTCTTCCTCTCAGATTTTCTATCATTGGGGGAAAATGGTATATTAAATTGTACAAAAAGATAAAATGCCAGATGATTGGAACTGATGACAGCAAAGTGAGGTAGGAGGTAAAACCTAGTGAAGTCTAGACCAAGTGATTAGTCCTATAACTAACAGACTCTAAAACTTACTGAATTCAAAGTGAGATGCTTAAATACCATTTAAAATTTCACCAACAGCTTGTGATCTCTTTGTGCCATGTTTAGCCTTTACTAGTAATCAGGCCACATTATTTAGGCCAATTCAAGTGAAACTTGTCAAATATCCTCTACGTGCTCTGTATGTGCTCTAAGAAATATGAAGATAAACAGGACACTGTTTTTGGCTTTACTGAATTTACCTTTTAGTATGCCTGGAAGATGGAAAGATAAACAGAACAAAAATCACTACAAAGTGAAATATGTTTTAAAAAGCAATAAACAATTCTGGAGATTAGAAGGAAGGCAAAAACCTATTCAGTGTGGTTCATTCATGTGTGCAATAAATATTTTTTAAGCTTCCAATATAAACTGGTTATTTTAGAAACAGACTCAAGAAAGGCTTCTTTAGAGGAAGTATCTTTTGAGATTAGCTGTGAAACATGGGTAGGATCTTTCCAGAAAGAGATGGGGCAGGAGGGACATTCGAAAGACACAATCTATATGATGAGCAGTTTCATTTGTAAGAAGCAAAAGCTACACATAACAAAGAGCAAATGATCATATTGTAAAGGCTTATTGGTGTCATATTGTAAAAGGAGGTAAATGTGAGCCCTAGGCATTTGTTCCCAATTTGGTGAGCAATACTGGAGTCTTTCAAAGTTGATGAGAAAGACATGTTTTTGAATAAAAGGGATGCTTGTAATTCTGAGATAGAATCTATTACTTCTGAAAGTTTGTGCAATGGAATTCTCTCATTGGGTTATTGAGATATGGCAGTGAGTCTGCAGTTGTAATAAACAGTAGCATGTTTCTTGCATTTAGGAGAAGCTCAGAAAAGTTCCTCAGGATTCACTGCAGCTACAACATAAAACAAAGTGACACAGTCACTGGTGGATGGGAAGTGACAACAACAGACACACCACGCTGACAGGTAGCTCATAGGGATGAGGATGTGCAGGTAATCAAAACGCTAGGTTGCCTGGAAGGCCACCAGGGAGAGCTAGAGATGAAGGCCACTCTGAGCAGCACTCTGAGCTTCCAAGAGGAAGCTCCCTGTCTGTCATCTTTGAGAAAAGGAAAAGGAAAAATCAAACCTTAAATGCTTCTACTACCTAGGTGCGCCATGCCAAAGCACATCTGTATGTGTTTCTGTGTATGTATATATATATATTCAAACACGAAGCCTTACATTATAATAATATTTATCACTTTAGAGTATACAATTTTAACTGCATTTACCTTTTTCTTGATTTCAAGACTTCAGAATTTATGACAATTTGCATGAATTTAAATGCAGGGGTTATTTTAAGGGCTCTGGTAGGGCTGAAATTAGAGTTACAATAATGACGTCTTTGTGGATTAAAAAAATACACAGTTGGGGCATCTGGGTAGCTCAGTTGGTTAAGCAGCTGACTTTGAATTTTGGCTCAGGCTATGATCTCAGGGTCCTGGGATCAAGCCCTGGTATCCGCTCCGAGCTCAGAAGGGAGTCTGCATGAGGATTTTCTGTCTCCCCCTGCTACTCTCCTGCCCATATGTGCTCTTTCTCTAAAATAAGTAAATAAATCTTTAAAAACTGCACAGTTTATCTACCTATAATTGGCTTGTGAGACAAAAAAATTTTTGAGAGGCTTAAATTTCAGTATAAATCAGAGTTCAGAGGTTCAGTGATTATTTCTCTATTTCAGAGGTTCAGTGATTATTTCTCTATTTCAGAGGTTCAGTGATTATTTCTCTATTTCATTTTAGGTCACATTGTTTTCAATGGTAGGGGGCAGGTGATACCACAATTAGAGAAAACTTGGCATCTCCTTTTTTGATACAGTTAACCAAAAAAGGATCAAACCTCTAGTATTGCAATTTCCAAATTAAGGATGAGTCTAAGGAGATAAAGAGTAGAAGCAGCAATATATTTGTAAAACCAAGACTTCAAAATGAGGCAGAACAACTCATTTAGATAAGTCATGAACCTAATTGGCTAAATTAAAGCAAGACCAGGATTTCCCACACAGCTGGGCTCAAGGCAAGCTGTGGCACAGCAGCGAAACCCCATGAAGAAGAAGAGCCACAGGTTAGGAGTATCCCAGAAAACACCTAATAAGAGGCAGGTTAACTGGAAATCAGCAGTGTGCTTAACCTGAAGTCAGCCATGTTTCTTAGAGACCATTAATAGACTTTTCCTGCCAGTGGATTAGAAAGCGGTTCCCTCTAGTTTTGAAAATGATTCTTCATGCTTACCCAGAAGTTCAGAGAGAGGAAGGAGCTTAGATATTATGAGGCAGGGTGAGCCTTTCATTTTACAGTGAAACTGATGCCCACAGATATTAGGAGTATTGCTCAGGCTTTCGGTGACTGTTAGTCTATTAGCTAAGACCCGAATTCTGATCTCTTGAGAGAGCAGCTGCAAAGTTTGCTTGGAACCCTGCTCTCTTCTCTCCAGTGTCATTTCAGTGGCTTCCTTGACCTCGCAGACTTCCTCCAGTCTATGTAGTTTACCACTGACAGGTTCATCCATCATGTCAAAGCACTGCTCTAAAACCTTCAGCGGCTTCGGCCTTCTCACAACCTAACGAGGTCTTTGCAGACAGAACCTTCCCTCCCAAGATTATTTCTAAACTTTCTAGTTCCCAGTGAAAAACTTCTTCAGCCTGTTTTATAAAACAGTTTCCTGAGTTTGTTTCATCACACACAACACACATGCACACAGGCACACACACACACACACACACACACACACACACACACTTTTTACTCCTATTCATCCTCTCTTAATAAACATGCTTATTATGCCTTGCTTTTTTTGAAAGACTAATCTTCATCTTTCAATATCTAGATCAAGCCTCACCTTAACATAAAGCTTTCTCCAATCACATAATCCTTCCCACTTCTCCATTCCATTCCTCACACCATATTTGCATATCAAGCTTCCAATTGCATATTTTGGGCAAGTAATGCAAAAATTGTGAACACTAAAATAGAATTTGAAGTCAAGTTGGTGCAGATCAATATACCATATGTCAGTGAAAAGAGAAAATGTTATATTTGTTTTCAGTTTTCAGAGTCCTGTGGGTAAGCTAAAGCTTCCTCCAATATAGCTTGAATCCCAATAATAGAAGCCTCCAGATTTTGCGGGCCAGTTAGCGAGATGATACACTAAGTCTCGCCTGGCTCATATTTGGTTGTGAGGGTTGACTTTTATTGGTTGTGAGGGCTGACTTCCCCTATTTCCCACTTTGTTATTTATAAGCTTTAATAGGATGTTTGTCTCATCATTTCCTGTTGTTAAACTTTTAAGAAAATAATTCTGAGAAAAAATCAGGAGAAAAGCCTCCAATTCATGATTGGTGAAAAAAAAATCAGAGTATATACTTTGGTCTAACAATTCTTGCATTTCTTTGCTCTGATAATTGTGACCATTCAGATATAATTGGAATACATTCATAGACTCTTTGCCCCCCCAAAAAACCCACTATTTTCTTCGAAGAATATTTCTCAAAATTCTGTAATTTCAGGAATATTGATTACTCACCAACAATAAGTTATTAATAATAAGAAGAAAGTTCTGCTATAAAGATTTCTAGGTAAATCTTCATCATTCCAGGAATTTCAAAAAGGTTAAAATTTTTAAATGAAAGCTATCATATGTAGAATAAGATGCAGCAGGCTACCCATGGCTCTAGTGAAAATTAGAAACTAACTTTTCATTTTTCCTTCTTATAAAATGGAAGAACATGTAACTAAAATATTTAGAGAACAGTCTTGGTAAACAGAAAATACATTTTTGCTTAAATATATTTGGTCTAATTCATCTATGGCAATATAAGTGTGTACACAGACTGTAAACTCATTAGAAAAGGTATCACATCTGTCTTCTCTTTAATTTTATTGCAGTGGATCTCTGAATGAATATGTGAACATACACGTATTGTTATCAGTTATTATGCCATTTCCTCAACTTTGGTACACCTAATTCAAATATAGAGAACTAGTCCTGGATTGTCAGTAAACACTTAAGTGAACACGGGCATGCTACGTCACACCTGGGAGACCTACTTTACTAACTTGCAGAATGAGGTGAAAGTCTGGTCTGCTCACTTAGAAGGGTGGTTTTGAGGACTGAGTTAAAGTGTTATGCAAAAGCATCTTGGCAAACTGTAAAGTACTAAAAAATATAAAGCCTTATATTTGAAGAAAATATTAAATCATACCTGAGTTCTTTACCTAATTTATAAAAAAATTGGCAAGTGGGAAAAATAGAACATACATAGGAGGCTTTTACAAAAGCTTTTACTATTGAGATTTTCATATGGGATTATCCTTCCACAACTGTCAAAGCAGATCATGCACAAATGTAAAGATACAGAATATTTACTTAAGAGAACAAGGCCAAAGGATATGATGCTAATTTTGATTAATTTTCTGCATTCATAAATGGTTTGCCAAAGTAGGAGGACCAGTGAAATGGCCTCATTATACAGCTTTGTGCGCTTGCTGTTGCCCATTATTGTACTTTCTGGTAACTGATTTGCAAAGTGTGCTTTTAATGTTTTGTTTAAAAATTCATTTTAGGAAGATTAGGAATGTAGAACATTTCTTGGAACAGCTATTGGCAATGTTTAGTAGAGGAAAAAAACTATCCAATTTGCCTTTGCATACTATAAAAGAATGATTTATTGCTAGCAGGGTTTTGTTGCTTTACTAGAGATAACCTCTTTTTACATTTCAAACTATATGGGAGATGCTTCTATTCTCTCCCATTTAAAAAAATCATGTTTGGAAAAGAATATTAGCAAGACTAGCTTCATTCATTCCACAAATATTTACTCAGTACGATGTGCTACGTACGCACTATGCAAGGCACTATAAAATTTTTTTCTAATATTTTGAACGCATGTAATTTTACTCCATTTGCAATGTAGATTTATGAACATGATTCTGAAGACTCCCAGAGAAAAGTTTCATATCTCACTTTATATGTTCAGAGCCCGGCTCACAGTAGGTATGGTGCATAGTTAAGTGCTTAAACACTCAGTAAATGAAGAGATGAGAATATAGTAACACTAGGCTGGAAACCAGAACCTTAAAACCTAAACGTTATTGTATGTTCTACCTTCATCTCGGCTTTGCCTGCTCATGTCTTTGCCTTACTTCATTTTCTCACCCACAAACAGTATGGCAGTAACTTTAAAAATGATCTCCCTGCCTCTGATCTCACCTCCTCCCTACTGTATCTTCCAAAATGCTGTCAGAATCTAAAATATAAATCGGATCGTTTCACTCATTGGCAGCATTTTTCAATCTTTCCCCCTGAGCATTCCTAATGGTAGATTAGGATATATATAAATCCTCAAAGATCAGGCTGTAGGGGTTTCTTCTCAGTGGCTAGGCACAACTATGATATCTTTTAAATTTAATTTGACTTTAAAATGTGTTTGTTGTTTGCATTCTTCTCCATAATATGCTTAAACCCGTTTTAATTTCAAAATCTTCTTTTCCTTTAAGTTCTCAGATAAAACTGACCCTTTGAGAAAACACACTATGCAGACCTTGTTGATTTCTTACACTTCGGTATGTAGCTTTGTCGAGCTTGTGGGCCAGCACCCATGCGTACACTCGTGTCACTACGAGAAAGACAGCCCAAAGGAAAGGGTCAGTTCTTTAACAAACAAGCCCTGATGGTCAGATTCCTGAAAGTTTTTTTGGTCTCACTATTGGTAACTTGCCATCCTTAACCTTACCAAACCACTTACACCCCTGAGAACCTGCTGTGTTTCTTACAAACTTCTTCACCGGTGTAGATATTGTTTCCTCCACACAGAAAGCCTACTCCTTGGCCCACTTAATATTATCCCTCAACCTTAAAAAAATCCCATATTAAATGTTACCTCATCTTGATGACCTTCTCCACCTCTCCCAGAATAGCCCAGAAAAATAGTACTGTTTCCATTCTTCCATAACATTTTTCGTGCATTCCCAGTATTTATCATGTTACAATAATCCTTTTGGGCAAAGCTTTGTTACTCAACATCTTACTTAAGCGCCTGGTGTCTTAGGATAATAACATTTGAAATTTGTAATTACTTTAATCAAAAGAAATAGGATAATTATCTAATTGGAGGGCCACAGCATTAGAAACATTTTCAGTTGTTTTAGGGTAATTTGAGAGTGAACTGCTTAATCTAATAGCATCTTTAAAATATGATAGACTAGTAAATCAGCCTCTGCTTTTTAGAATGTGGACTTCAGTTGTCAAATTGCCATTTTCAGCAACCAAATAGATTTCTTGCTTCTTAAATGCTTAATATTATTATTACATGGAAGAATTTTTTTGAAGATTTTATTTATTTATTCATGAGAGACACACAGAGAGAGGCAGAGACATAGACAGAAGGAGAAGCAGGCTACTCACAGGGACCTCAATGTGGGTCTTGATCCCCAGACCCAGCTGTTCAACCGCTGAGCCACCAAGGCATCCCTACATGGAAGAATTTGTTCTTTCACGTAATAAAACTAGATTTGAGACTTAAACCTACCATATGGTGAACCACTGCTCTCTTACTGGCTTATTCCAAAAAGATGAACAATTACAAGATCTAAAAAGAGTTCACCATTAAAAATAAGTATCTGGATTAAAATATTATGAATACGATTGAGTGGTACCTCATTTAGAAAGCCTCTGGCTTTGACAAGAGAAATACTGAATGTTTCTAAGTGTATTGAAATTAGAGTCACTGCAGCCTAAACTTGTCTTTCAGGCAGATAATTGCTTTTCATGCATCTTAGAGGTGAGTATAAATTGAAATTTTAAGTACTGATTAGAGATGATGCTAATCCCCTGAAAAATGAAACTGATAAGAAGGTTGTTAGAAAATTCCCTACGTCCATCTTATAATGTTAGGATGTCTCTGACACACAACAAATGTTTCACTTGCAGTTATTTATTTATTTATTTATTTATTTATTTATTTATACTCTTGGACTTCAGTCAAAAAATATGTTAGAGAAAATTTTATTACACCAAATAATTTATTCTTGAATCTAACCACAATGGATTGGAGTGGACTTCTGAAAATCCATCCAAGTAAAAATACATTTCACAGATCTTCCTGACTACCATATTCTAAGAGAGAAATGAATTTCATAATTACCAGTGGAAATTACCTATCATCAACCTATATGATCTGGTGTGGATTATGGTTTTGATTAAAAATGGCTAGAATAATTGTTAATACCTAATAAATGGCTTCCAAATGTTTCCAACATATGTACTTTGACCATGCACAATAACTGACTCTTCTCTCAGCTTAGTAAAAAGTACAGTCCTTAATTAGTATGCAATATTCACTTTGAGAAGAGGGTCTGTGTTTAAAAGCCCTACCTGATAACTCCTTCATCCCTCAATCTCCACTCACCGCCCAGTATGAACAATGTCCTTCAAGTTGCCATGAGTGATGTGACCAAATGATGGCCTTAAGAACACTTACTTCGACTGAACTCTTGAGATCAAAACAAAAGAAACAGGACAGTTCTTATATTAATGAGCCACCTTTAGCATTTTGTACTTGAACTTAAAGTAGATGATATTCCTTCTGATGAAATATTAGCCTAGATGAAAATATATTTAGGTATTTACATATTTAATATGATATCTCTTCTCAGCTCTGTAATTATGGCCTACTTCCACATGCTGTCCTTAGAAATAGATATTAGTTATGATATGAATTCATGAGATTCATTTTTAACAAAGTAGAACTGATATCCCTAAATAGCAGCTCACTCTTCAAAGCTGTTACTTTTTGGAGATGAAACCATTATTAGCAATGTGCATGACTTTTAGAAGTGATGTTGGGGTCAATTGATGGAATAAGATAAAACAACCCTCTTTAACACCATACATCATTGTGAAAAGCAAAATTCATTTATTAACCAATATGCCTGACCAGCCTTTACTCTAAATGACCTTGGTCATTCCCTAAAATTGCATTTATCCAAGCAATATATAACATTTCCACTATGGAAAATATTCAACTAAACTTTACTTAGATCTCTTTTGAAAAGGGACTCTAGGGATGCCTGGGTGCCTCAGTGGTTGAGCATCTGCCTTCGGCTCAGGGCGTGATCCTGGATGCGGGATCGAGTCCCACATCAGGCTCCTCACATGGAGCCTGCTTTTCCCTCTGCCTCTGTCTCTGCCTCTCTCTGTGTGTCTCTCATGAATAAATAAATAAAATCTTTTTTAAAAAAGAAAAGGAACTCTAAAAATGTGAGAGACAATGACGAATTGATGTAAATACAGAATGACTAAAAGTTAAATTTCAATGGGATTTTGAAGGTAATATAATTCTAGCCATATTTCAGTAATGGGAAAACTGAGAAGAAAATAAGTTGTCTAAGGCGAGACCATTTAGATAGTAAGCCAAATGTACTTGATATTTGATTCAGTTCCCTCTGTCATACAGTAGTCTTTTGAGCTGGACATATGTGTTCTTTATATATTTGGAAAATATCAGGTACTTAGCTTTATGTTTATAAAATGTATATTATTTCATAAAATACCCATACATAAAATTATCCCAATATATCCTTTACCTTTTGTTTCCACTTTTTTCTTTGCCTTAATGAAAATTAATGTTATTCTTTTTATTTTTTAAAGATTTCATTTTTTTTTTTGTTTTTGAGAGATACACAGAGAGAGGAAGAGATATAGGCAGAGGGAGAAGCAGGTTCCCTACAGGGAGCCCGATGTGGTGGGACTCGATCCCAGGACCCCAGGATCATGCCCTGAGCCAAAGACAGATGCTTAACCACTGAGCCGTCCAGGTGCCCCAACCTTAATGAAAATTTAAACACAATTATAGCATGTGATGAGAGCAGATTGATTTGCCTCTCAGTTTTTCAAAAAGAGACAATTTGATGGCATTCATGGCCAGAATATTGGTGAAAAGGATTTTGTAAGAAATGGCATTAATATATACTTTCTTATAGGCAGAGAATGACTAAAAACAATTTATTTTGTAACTATACTTGCTGGAAAGATTGTGTTTTAATAATAGAATTAAAAAAAGAGTTTGGCATAGGGACGACTGGGTAGCTCAGTCAGTTAAGCTTCTGCCTTAGGCTCAGGTTATGATCCCAGGGTCCTGGAATAGAGCCCATGTCAGGCTCCCTTTCCAGTGGGGAGCCTGCTTCTCCCCTCCTGCTGCAGCTCCTCCTGCTTGTTCTAGTTCTCTCTCTGTGTCAAATAAATAAAATCTTTTATTTTTTAAATTGTTTTTAAAGATTTTATTTATTTACTCATGGGAGAGAGAGAGAGAGAGAGAGAGAGAAAGAGAGAGAGAAGCAGGCTCTATGCAGGGAGCCCGACGTGGGACTCGATCCTGGGACTCTAGGATCACACCCTGGGATGAAGGCGGTGCTAAATTGCTGAGCCACCCAGGCTGCGAAAGAAATCTTTTTAAAAAGCAGGGTTTAGCATAGTGATTCCAAAGGGCACATGCATCCCAATGTTTATAGGAGCAATGTTCACAATAGCCAAAATATGGAAAGAGCCCAGATGGCCATTGACAGATGAATGGACAAAGAATATATAAGATATATATATCATGGAGTATTAGTCATCAGAAAGAATGAAATCTTGCCATTTGCAACTATATGGATGGAAGCAGAGGGTACTATGCTAAGCAAAATAAGTTAGTCAGAGGAAGACAAATACCATATGATTTCACTCATATGTGGAATTTAGGGAACAAAACAGATGAACATAGGGGAAGGGAGGGAAAAATAAAGTAAGATGAAAAATGAGAGGGAGGCAAACCATAGGAGATACTGAACTCTAGGAAACTGAGGGTTGCTGGAGGGGAGATGGGTGGGGAGAAAGGATAATTGGGTGATGGACATTAAGGAGGGCACTTGATGTAATGAGAACTAGGTGCTACATGCAACTGATGAATCCACTAAATTCTCCCCCTGAAACTAATTTTTTTAAAAAGTAAAAAATGAAAGGGTTTGGGAACATGAGTTTGGGAAAATCTTTTACAGAAAAGTTAATTTTTGTGTAGTTTTGGAGGGTTTTGGTTTTTTTGGTTTGTTTTTGTTTGTTTTTTGGTTTGTTTTTTGTTTGTTTTGGGGGGTTGTTGTTTTTTGTTAGAGAGGGAAAGGAGGGAGGAGGAGAGGAGCAGAGGGAGAGGGAGAGAGAAAATCTTAAGCAGGCTCCACACCCAGCATGAAGCCTGATGCGGGGATTGATTTCACAACCTTGAGATCATGACCTGAGCTGAAATCAAGAGTTGGATGCTTAACCGACTGCACCACGCAGGCACCCTAATAAACAGAAAATTCTATTAGTAAATTTATTTTCGGGTGACTTTTTATATTTTGATTTGAAATATGGTATGTTCTTCCCTAAGATTGCCTTGGTCTACTAAAACTCTTACTCCTTGTTGGTAGGAATTAATGTGTTTGACTCTAAATAGGAGGAATTTGTACATAATTAAAAAATATTTGTTGGCTGAATGTTAAATGATGCATTTCCTGGCAAAGACTCACTTTATACAATAACAGTGTGCAGACAATGTTCTTAAAATAATGATTTATTATGTTTACACTAGAATAAAAAATAAGAAACTTGTTCCACAACCCATAAATAGCTGTTGCTAAATATGGAACTTAAGTCAAAGTTTTTCCTTATTCCATAAGTTACTGCACTTTCCTATATAGTTTACAAGAATGGAACATAAGGCGATTCTGACATCTAAAAAAATATTAATTTGCCCAATAGGAACATATCATCACCTAGATAATTTATTGTATACATTTTTTATGTGATTTCCTTAACTAGCCCAGCTTCTCATTTTTATCCTATGAATAATCTGAATAGAAAACCAGATACACAGCCCTAAGTTCTAGAAAAAAGTATTTTCATCAAAACTTTTGGTAATAGCTATCAGTCATAAAGGAAGTTCAGAAAATTTATGGAATTTTCAATAACTCTTAATTACAATGGCCCTGGGGAACACTCATAAGAACCTCCTGAAACCAGAGAAAATAAAGTCTTAGTTAATAAAAGCATCATTCTGTGTATATTCGATTGTAGAATTATTATGTAGAAAAATAGAAGGATTTATGTTGATAAAAAACAAACACTGGTTTAAATAGTTTCTTTTACAGTTATTTAGAAATGTCATGTGGTGACATACTGCCTGGTGCCTGGAAGTGTTATTTTGATCATTACTTCTTGTTGCTGCAACCAAAACATTTACAAGGATAAAATTAATACCTGGTCAATGCAATGTGAATGTATGCACGCTATCACTCTTCACCTGGTAACAAGTCTTGGCCTCCTTTTGTTCTCCTCACAATCACTGTTTGAACAAGGACTACTGAAAATACTAAAAAAAAATTTACTAGAATGACATTTGGCCTAATGGCAGTTGATCAGAAGGGTTGCCTATAAAGAGAATACTCTTGGGATCAGACGTTCAAATAAATTTCTGCATTGCAGCTGAAGGTAAAGAAGAGTACAGAGTTTACAACATCTTTATTTTAGTTTCTATACACCAAATGAGATTTTTTTATTTTGGATAGTGGCATTCCCACACTACTTGAAAACAGTTATGAAAAGTTCTGAAACTAGATTAAATTTCATTTCTGTTCATTGTTGCATATTGTTTATATGCAAAAATAAACAGGTTCTATCTCTATGGCAGCCATAGAGACACACCTCTCAGATCTCTGACTGTAGGGATGGTAATTAAAAGGGCCTGACTGTTGCACTCTGAAATTCATTTTAGCATTTGTGGCAAGACCATGTTTCCATGGGCTTCTCTCAGTCAACGGCTGAGTATGGCTGTGACATTAGGGCAGGCTTGTTTTGGGGAGTTATGGGTCTCCCGTGACAGTCAGCTTTAGCTAGGAAAGGCCTCATCAGCCTTGCTGAACTTCCCTTAGAAATGATCTACAGTTTCAGACCTTCCTGCCCTCTTTTCCTCCCTCCTCCTCTTCTTCAATCGGGATAAGACTTTCATTGCAAACCGATGGTTCTCTAATCTCCCTCCTAATCTTCCCTCCCGCCTCCTCATTTTTTGCGTGTATGTGTGATTTCCCTAATACATTTGTTTCATGTTTCATCCCATTTTGGTGTCTGTTGCTCAGGAAACCTGTGCTAACATATCTCTATGCTTTGATTACATAAATTCTCCCAGTGTAGTTCTTGGGTATTTCATCTAATTGGGTTAGTTTCCATTGTTATACCACAAAGTTGCATTATTGTTTAAAAAATTCAAGCTAATATCAACAATATTAAGATTTTTAAAATTTAAGATACAGATGTTGTTTGGAAACTCTTAGCAAAATTGGATTACCACAAACTTTACACATTTGTAGTGCTATTTTCTTCCGAAAACATGTGTTCACCCATTTCCATAAATTGATTTCTCAACATGGGATGATCTCCTTCATTCTTCTGTCTTTGCAAACTCCTAAACCTCTTTCAATATTCAGTTCCACCTTCCACAAGAATTAGTAGTTCCTTTACCTAGAATTCCAACACACTGATAAATACTAAAATAATAATAATAAAATAGAGTGGTCTTTATCCTCTATTAGAAAAGGCAAGGACTCATTCCTTTGTAAATATGATGTCCTGTTTATGTGAACTCAAAACAAAATTTACTGAGGTGAAATAAGGGAAAAGTAGGAGTGTAAAAGGCAAGGCATTTGGGGAGTCAAGTGGGGAAAATATTCTCATTAAAAGTTTAGAATAGGCAGAGATGCCTGGGTGGCTCATTGGTTGAGCGCCTGCCTTCAGCTCAGGAAGTGATCCTGGAGTCCTGGGATCGAGTCCTGCATCAGGCTCTTTGTATGTCTCCTGCTTCTACTCTCTCTACCTATGTCTCTGCCTCTCTCTCTGCCTCTCTCATGAATAAATAAAGTCTTAAAAATTAAAAAAAAATTTTTGAAAAGGGAAATACCTACAAATAAATAATTTGCGAGAGTAAAAAGTCAGTCTTGCCCTCTATTCTCAGCATAAGGTGCTGGTCATCCATCTTTGTCTCTCCTGCCTCACTGTTTTTGCTTCTGTTGTGCACTTTTTAATTCTATGAACTTGCTTTAAGTTCAACACATACATAGCCCAAACTAACCCTCTCCTCATCACTGCACCCAACCAACAACTTCCCTTTTGATTTGGCTCTTTCTTCTGTGACATCAATGAGGCAGACTCTAGAGCTCATTGTCACTTTTGGCCTTTTCTACTTTGTAAATCCTTACATCTAGGAAATTACCAGTGAATCCTTCTGCAGTTCTACATTGTAATCCATTATTTTGTGTGTGTGTGTGTTATCACAGCTCCCACCCTGGTTTGGGACCTTGAAATCTCATATCTGCCATCATTTTTCTACTTCTCCAATGCCCTAAAAGTAAACCTTTTCAAAGTATCTTTGTGTCCTTTTCCTGCTAAATTATCCAATGGTTCTCCATTCCTTCCTGAGTAAAACCTAACCCTTTTAGCCTGACATTTATATTTCCAAACTCTGGCTCCAAATTACTTTTTCAAGTTTATCTTCCTTATGAATATATTGCATGCCCCTTTAGCTCTGAAACGTTAAATGGTGTTTGAAAATACCTGGGGACTTGGTTAAAAGTTTGGATTTCTAGTCCTACATCTCCAGAAACTGTGGACCAAAAGTTCAATAGACTCTGCATCTTGTATATATTCTCTAAGTGACTTTGATGCAGGTGTTCATCATATCATACCCTGAGAAGTATTGTTATATTTTGGTAAAACTAAATAGTTCTCCCCGATAAACACTGTTTCTCTTGCTGACTCTTTGGATGTGTCTATATTGTCCTCACATCAAGAAAAACTTTTCATTCATTCTTTGATTCATTCAGTCACTCACTCACTCAAACAAAACCTACTTCTTATTGTGCTGCAAATAACTGACCTATTCTGTTTTCAAAAACACAAGAGTCCTTATTTTCTCTCCATAAACATTTGTTCAGGCAGTATAAACAAATATTTCACACCTGGTGATATTCATTATTTAATGGTTGTATGTAAGCATAAAGAAAAGACTTGAGAAATCGCCTTTGGCAAATCGTTCAGCTATCTAGAAAAGTCATTTGATTTCCATATGCAGGGCTTTAGATGGATCTGGAAACTAATACTATTTTATTTTTTGTTTATTTTTTATAAAAGATTTATTTTTTTTAAGTAACCTCTACACCTAATGCGAGGCCTAAACTCACAACTACAAGATCAAGAGTTGCATACTCCACCTACTGAGCCAGCCAGGTGTCGCTAATACTATTTTAATGCAAAATTGTCTTACACAGTTTGTAACTTCGATATTTTAAAATTCAACTTTTTCCTATCAAATGTGTATAGTAAGAGGTCATGCAAGAAATTAAATAGTGTACACAGGTGTGAGTATCAAGGATCTCTTAACTCTTCTGCACTATAGCCCATTACAGTATTTGGCAAAAATGTTTTTGAAATGCCTATTGACTGGACAGACTGAAGTAAAATACTTGCTCAGAATGGTTAATCAGCAAATACTGTAAGCGGAAGAAGCCATCTGTGAGGCTGGATGCTCATTTCTGCATTTGTAATTTCTCCAGTTTGAAGAACATCTGGAAGAGGCTGACAGTTATTATCTGAAACATCCTTTCCTTTTAACACTAATATTCTTAACATATTCCCTAAATTTCTTTTCTAACCTAAAACATCCTCACCTGCCCCAAATCTGAGCTATCACAAAAAACAATTTTCTTCCTGATATCCTTTGGCATCTGCTATCTTTCTAAATGCACATGATAACCTTGTTTGACTTGCTCTCCATTTCAAGGTGTGAACCAAGTGTGGCTCCAAAATGAGCAGTTTTTGCATTAATAATGGAAATAAAGTTTCTGCGTGTGGCTTCATGTGTGTATGAAATAGAGTTGAGTGGTTGGGGAGTGTATGAAAATAAAACAATAAACGGAGAAATAACTTATAATAATATTATGACATTTTCCTTCCAAATCATTTATTTAGTAATATTTAAATTATAACACCAGCAGTTTAAATTGTGAATTCTTAGATCAATATGAAACTACATAAAGAGGAAAAAAATCAATCTTTGCAACCACACCGATTTTCTCTTGTCTTTGCTTAGTAGCATTAACGGTGTTAAGATATTGATTCTGCTTTAAAAATAACAATTCTACAGACAGTTTCCTAGGGTTGAGATCACTGTTCATTTTAATTTTCCTTAAAACTGATTTTACAGTCAATATTCACTACACAAAGACAGTGTTCTAGGAACCAAATGAAATTGAGTATTTCAACATTTTTTATCCTCCTCCTTAAAGATAATCATGGAAGTATTTAAGAGAAAAAGAATGATAGCCTCAATGTTTGAGAGTAACTTGTAGTCTTGAAGAGCTGTGGTAGGCCTAAAATTTCCATTTGACAATATTAGTAGATAATTCCTTTTTATAATTTATAAATCAGTTAGACATACTATCTTTCACTTGACAGGAGTTTTTACATTGAATTTACATTTCTGGTCCAGGTTCTCCTTTGTCATCCTAAAATGTATCCTATTATAGGCAGGGGGCCCAGAATAAGATACTTTCTTATCTACCATTCAGTCTTTCCTGAAGTTTCCAGACAATTTAAGCCACTGCCACTGTCAGCCCATCCGTCTTTTATGGAGAATCTTTCCATAAAGCACTGAGTCAATCTCCATTTGGTATCTTTCTATATATCTACCGTTTCTCTCTTTTTTCAATCAAGACCTCCCACATTACAAATGGCTTGGTTTTTGTTTGTTTGTTTGTTTGTTTGTTTTGTTTGTTTTGTTTGTTTTGTTTGTTTTGTTTTGTGTTTGTTTTGGTAGAAGATAAGTGCAACTATTTGGAACTCTAAATAATCACTGGGAAAATGGTGACAGGTAACAAGGTCAGAGCATGGTAAAATAAAATAAAACAGGTTAAGTTACACATTAATTGAGCTTAACTTCTTGTATTATAGAATATTCATTCCTGATGTTAAATGTCCAGCCAGATGTCATTCCTGGTCTGACAACAGTATGACTCTGCAATATGCTCTGTGATTGCTTTACGATGTGCCCTCTTCAATTTAGCCTGGCCCCACAGTTAATGTTTTTAAAGCTCTGGCAAAAGGCCTTATACATACCATTTTAGAAACTACGTTCGCTGAAAATATTGAGGTGTTTGTACTGTATGTTAATAGTTTAGAGAGTTAAAGTGGTTGTTAATGATATTTTAAAAAAAGTAACTTTCATGCAGCCACTATGGAAAACAGTGTTGAGGTTCCTCAAAAAATTAAAAATAGAACTACCAAGATCCAGCAATTCCATTACTGCATATCTACTCAAAGAAAATGAAAACATTAATTTGAAAAGATATGTGAAACCTTATGTTCACTGCGGCATTATTTGTAATAGCAAAGATATAGAAATAGCCTAATTTCCACTAATAAAAGAATAGATAAAGAAGATATGATACACGCATGCACACACGACATGGAATATTACTCAGCCATAAAAAGAATGAAATATTGAATTGCAAAAGCATGAGTGGACCTTGAGGGTATCACGATTGTAACTGAATTAACCCAGACAAAGGACAAATGCCATGATTTCATTTATATATAGAATATAAAAAATAAAACAAACAAAACAAACAAACAAAATAAAACACAGACTTACAGATATGAAAAACAGATGGGTGGTTTTTAAAGGGGAGGTTGGTTGAGGAGGAGGTAAAATGGTGAAAGGGATCAAGATAAACAAACTTGCATTATAAAATAAATAAGTCATGGGGATCTAAAGTACAGCATGGAGAATATAGTCAATAATATTGTATCAACTTTGTATGGAAACATGATAACTAGACTTATTGTGGTGATCATTTCACAATAAATACAAGTGTCAAATCACTATATTGTACATCTGAATATATATAAATATAATATGGTACATTAATTATACCTCAATTTTTAAAAAGTAACTTTCAAAGCAGAAAATAATTTTATTTCATAGATTTCTCTTATACTTTAGAACTAAATATACTTGAATCAATATACAAAGGAAAGCTGGTTAGTATAGATTGCCTTTTAAGAACTTTACCCAGTACAGTCTACCATATATGACCAAGGTGGTGCAGGTGATGTGTTTTATTTAATAATAAAAAGAGTATTATAATAGAAAAATTAATCACAACAAAAAATCCTGTTAGTGCAAATGTACAATAGCTTATATTTGAAAAGAAAAGAATGCACTGAGCCCTTTTTTGGTCTAACATGCAACTCTCTTGATAGAAACCACTTAATAAGTAAGAACATTTTATAATGAAATTTATTTATATTTTAATAATCTAGAAACAGCCAATTGTCAAAGATTATTCTTGCTTCATTCTATTTTGTAGTAAAAAGAAAATCTTATAATGGCCTATACATATATGTAATAAGTCACAGCCTGTACTCAACCAAACTCAGAGCTTATGTTTATAATCTATTTACATATTAAAGAATGTCACATATTACAAAAAAGAATAAATGATGGATGGAGATGAATTGTCTTTAAGAAAAAATAAAATTTCCTTCTCTTATGAAAAATGTCTATAATTTATCATTTAAGGTGTTCCAACTATGTAGGTGTTATATACCTTGATAGATGGACCAAGTTGGTTTTTCCTTTTATCTCTTTTTTCTTGGTTCTATAGTTATTTTTTGAGGTCCTATGCTTCAAAATAATTTTTGCTGGATTACATTTACTTGATTAATTTATATTATAAAAATAATACATGTTCAGTTTAGAATGTTTGGGAACTACTTTCTCTGTCCCAGAGAGTCCCCAATATTTTTCAATATTTATTGACTATGTAGTAGGTACAGGGTACTCTACTATATTTTATGGATTAAAAAAATAATAACAATAAAATTAAAAAAGACATGGACATGGTTACTACAAAAAGAAACATATAGTCCTAGTGGTAAATTTGGACAGTTGATGAGGCAATTAAAAATCTGTGCAGCAAAGACCATACTGGGGGAGAGGCAACAGATATATTAATCTCATCCTTGAGCTCAAGGAAGAATTCTTGGAGAAAGTAACATACACTCTGCAGCAATTGCAACCATAAGATTATTAACTTTTCTCCAAGTCTGTTCCCACAATGTATGTTAAAGCAATACATTTATTTAATTGTATTTTACCATATTTGCATTATATTGTAATAAATGTGGTTTGTATAAGAAATACCCCTTTCCTTAATTCTCTCTCTGGAAAATGTTTCCTACTAGTGCTCCTTGTTTCTCGAAAGGCATTGGAATATCTGTATATCTCATACTACTGATTGTAAAAAGCCATTTTGGGGAAAGTAACAGGATTAGAAAGGCAAATCCAGTCTAGAGAATCAAGTTATTGGGGGGCGGGGGGGAGGAATCACAAAAATACTTTTTATATTATCTTTTCTTCTATCTTCTTTTTATTTCTTTCCTTTTTTTTTTTTAAAGATTTTATTTATTTATTCATGAGAGACACAGAGAGAGAGGCAGAGACATAGGCAGAGGGAGAAGCAGCTCCCTGCGGGGAGCCCGATGCAGGACTCGATCACAAGACCCCAGAATCATGACCTGAGCCGACGGCAGACTCTCAACCACTGAGCCACCCAGGTGTCCCTTTTCTTCTTTTCTAAGTTCACTAAGAAAGTGCCCATTTCTTCAATCCACAGACTACTATGTAATACACTAAGGCTAACAAGTGATTTGATGACACTCCTTCAAGAATAGAGCAAACAACAAAATGCTGTCAATGTCAAAAACACAGAGATAAAACCAATAAATGAGTTATAAAGTTTTGCCACCTAGGTATTTTTGCTGCCCTTATTAAAGGTCAAAATGAACCATTTTGCTGATTATTATTAAGGTAAAGGATTTAGGGACCCTAAATTTTTTTAAAGGAGCCTATTTCATCCCACAAATATTTTCTAACACATTTTGGATTTTAACTGAGCTTCCTAATCTGTGATATAACTTGCCTCAACTACTGATGTATTTCTAATATAAAAATCATAATAACTTAACATGATAAACTTGGCTAAATTTAAGTACACACATAAAATGACACCTATAATAACCTCATTTCCTTAAAATAATGAGAGCTTAACTCTCTAAAACTAAACTCTAAAAAAATAGAGAGGATAAGTAACTTAGTCAAGATCACACAGCCTGCAAATGGCAAAGTCAGGATTCAAACACACTCAGCCTGGCTCTAGTGTTGGCATTACTAACAACTGTGTCAGTACCTCAATACGTATTTGCCTTGCTATTTGCTTTCAAAATCACCCTACTGCTGGTGCTTCCCCTGTATCTCTATGTGTTACTCAAAGGTTATGCTATTACCAAAAGTCTTAACCCATACTCCATGCAAAAATTAGTACTTTAGCTGTAGTTTTATTTAATGTGTCATTGATGAAGGCAATGCTTCTAAGACCCATGTTCTTTGTAGTACCTTTTCTCCAACTAAACCACCCAATTAAATCTGTTGCTATGCTTACCTGGCAGGGGGATACAGGCCTCTGCTGTTTTCCCAGCACTTCACAGTGATGTTCTATTCTTTGAAGCCCTGCTCTGCTGTGCATTTCCTTTGCCCTTCCTACTTGAAGTGCCTCATTCAGCAGCTGTTTGAGGGTCCTGTTATCAGCCATTCTGCTCATCTAACTATGCCAGAAAAAAAAAAGTGTAGCAGCAGGAACCATTGTCTCAGTCTTGATGGAGTGCTTGAATTATGGGACAGGTTTTGTAAACTGAATTAGACAATATAGGCCTTTAGTTTGGGGAGGAACTCTGTCATTGACACTACAGCCTCTTTCCAAGACGACCCAGATGTGTTTTATAGTTCATGCTATGGTTCTCAAGCTCAGAGACCCGCACCATCTTGGTGTACAATTGCGAAGTACGCCACTAGTATTGTCTTATAAATCATAAGGCAATGGAAATTGTGAATAATTTGCTTTTAAGTACTATATCAGGTTTCAATGATATTATGATTGTCTTAAGTAGAAAATTCAGTGCATGGGGTAATTACAACCAACTGGCCGGTAATTGTGTTTAACACTACATCTGCCCATGGGAATGTACTGCTCATGTGAGTTACGGCAGAGAAAAGATGAAGTGCTTCTTCATTTGTTGGTCTATGAATGGGGTCAGATCTGCTGCAGGCCCTGGTGTATCAGAACTGGTCTCCCAGCAAGTGGATTGCTTGGAACTGCAATGCAAAGTATGTGACATAATCCAACAAAGTCTAAATTTATGCTTCATGTACAGTTAATGGTCATATTAAACAAAAGCTGAAAAAAACTCTGAAGATACTATTTACAAAGATGTCTGCTTTCTAATATTTAGTGTTGATGTTTACTTCCATTTTGTGTAGGAGAATCCTTTGTCACGTCAAATGCCTCTAATAAATAGTAGGGTATATCTGAGTTTCAGGCTAACCAATAAACCTACACTGGCTCTGCAACTCAGTCTAGGACTTTTTGTAAGACTTTTTCAATATGTCCATGCAAAAATTTCTGGAATCCTCTTTTGAATTTCCTAATAAATCTTTTTTAATTTTTAGAATTGCTTTCACATCCTCTGTACATCCATAATTGTGGCTGTATAAAATATACTGAAAGATAAGAGACCTCTCAGGAAACCCAACTTCACCCCATTGGTCATGGAGAATGAGTCAGCTCCAAGTGTGTCATACCTTTATTTGTAGAATAGGGGCTTCTGGATCATGATGCTGTAAAATGGTATTCTTCAGGCATTAGGGACTGCACTGTGCTGCAAAACTTATACAACCATTTTTCTTCAAAAGACAGAGCAAATAAAAAAGTATGATAATAAATTCAAAAATTCCCCACAGAAATGTAAAATGCATCGCTGAAAATTTTCCTCCCTCTCAAACGATAATAGCTTCAATGGGCCATTATCATCAGAGGTAAAGCGAATGAGACACTACCTGTCAATGAGTGTTTAGGGATTAGTAACACTAATACATGGCATATATCACTGAAGCAACATATCATAACATCCCATTTACGACAGCAACAGTCTGAGGCATAAATGTTTACTTAGGGAATCACTGATGTATGTGTCATTGCCACGTTAACAGCACCTGATATTATATTTCTTTGTGACTGATGACTTCTTAATCTCTGAACTCACTTTGACTCTTTAGACGAGGATTGTTGGCCCTATAAATTGTTACAGCTATTTCTGAATTTTTCTAGCAAGCTGTATGAAATTGATTTTTGAGTTGATTACACATAATGGGCATCAGGAAACATAGATATGAGCCATTCCAAGTTAGGGCGAATTGCTATGTAACTTGAATACCTACTTACATGACATAAATATATATGTAGTTAATTACTTTAATCTAGTTCCAATATGTAACATAGCCTATATCTAATTCCAGTATGTAAGATAGACTATATAGAAAATGTGTACGGTGTCACATAAAATGGATGTGATGAACATAGTGAAATACCTAAGGACAAGAGTGACAAACAGGCATCACCACCACTTCCAACTCTGATCTAAAGCACCATGTTGTGAGTAACTCAGAAGGCAGGTGCTCACTCACAGGAGACTGAAATGATGGATTAGAAAAGTTTAACTCAGGGAAGGTGGGGGAGTAGTGACAGTACACACAGTATTTACTAACTTGCATTGGAACCTCTTTGTAAAAAGTCATGTATTATTATTTGTTTACTATCTCTATTCATTAAATATACAGGATATAATTTGGTACAGCTAATTGTTCATTCATGAAATACAATGACACCATTTTTCATCAGTGTAGGCTCAAGATGGGAATTGAAAAGTCAACAGAACTGTACTTGCCTTTCTCCCAATCTGCTGCTAGATTACAATAATCATGACCATTTTTCCACTTGGTAAACAATGAATGCTGCTAGATTCGTTCTGTAGTGGCCCTGGGACATACAATTTACAGGAATCATATCCAGGAAAATGTGAAACAGAAATCAAACAATGTTAATACCAGCAATTAAGCTTGAGTTTTGCTAGATCCTGTACTAAATATTTATCTAAATGTTGCCACCATTTAATCCCATCAAAATTCATAATGGTAAATATTATTATCGGCATTCACATATAAGAGGGTACCTTGCCTAACAGAGGCAAGGTAACTTGCACAAAGTTTCAGAATTAGTGTGTTAGAGCTGGAACTTGAATCCAGGGCTACCTGACTCCAAATTTGTGTTCTTTCCATTTTGCTCTAATTGGATAAGAAATCTAAGAAATTTAGGAATGTTTAATCCTCATTAGCCTATATTTTAAATTAAAACACTGATTTTGCTTTGGGGAGTGAAGAACAGGATTCAATGAAATCTATATCTTTTGCAAAGCTCTCAAAAGTAAAAGCAACTCCAGGACAGAACACTAAATGCCATTTCTGATTCCCCTTCTTCCTAAGTGTTGCAGCTCCTTGGTTTTGATTTCAGGCCTTAAGTCATGGGGGTTGTTTAATTTAATTAAAACCTTCCTCCCCAAAGTACTTCTGTACTTTTGTGTATACTTATTTTGCGTACTTATTAGGGATCTCTATGCTGCAAATGATAGGTAGGGCTTAGCTCTAGGTAAATTTGATCGAGAAGCTCCAATGATATCACCAATGACCTGTTTTTTCTCACTCTCTCTGCAATATATTGGAAATGTCCTCAGGTTCTAAATGATGGCCTCCTTATCCCTGCCACATGCAGCCCTTCTGGGCTTTCCAATCACTGATCTGAACTTCATCTTCTCACAGCGCACTATCCAAGGAAAGGTAATGATCTCTTCCTGTAGAAGAGAGGAACAGCTTTTTTTTTTTTTTTTTCTGTCCCAGAAAAACATTTTCTTATGTGTCATTGGCTTTGATTGGATTATGTGCCCTAAACCAGTCAATGTAACCACACAGTTGACAGATATCCAGTGATATCTGGACTATCCAGGGACAGAAAGAAAAATTTTAATTTGCATACCTAAGCGGTTTCCTTGGACCTACTGGCTGACAGTTTGCCATTGTAACTGATCTTCATTCTGACTCCCATACTATAACATCAGATGAATTTTTTCAGTTTGCAAATGCGACAAGAAAAAGTGACTCCTGAACCTTTTAACACAAGTGTCTGTTAGTCTGGTGTTTGGAGCTAAGCTTTATCTCAATTGGTATGCCCAATTTTGTTTTGTAAATACTTTCATTAAAAACACACACACATACACACAAAACCCTTTTTCATCCCACACCCAGTTTTCTATATGGAAACAAATCTTTGAAGTAATCAAAACTCTTCACTAGCAACATGAATTTTTAATCAATGATGGAGGGTTATTATAGAGCAATCAAATTTAAAATATAACCTACTAGCAGCAAACTTGATTTTTAGGGGTCTAGATCCAAGTCATTTTTGGCATGCTTAGTTAAAACCTTGCCTCAAATGGGAACAGTCTGATATTTTTTCCTTAAGCTATGTCATATGACTTTTGTTTTGTTTTACTTAGATATAGTTGACAGGAGCAGATAATCATAGAGAGACCTCATTACCATCTCTACCACCTGCTCTCTCATGAATAATTTAAAGTAGGCCAGCTATTCAAGGCCTATTTTCTCCCTCTTTTTTCATAAAATACATGTTATGCTGTAATGCTCCAAAAAATGTAATTTACTTTCCAAAATAAAGAAACTCAACTAAAATCGATAAAATTAAAAAAAAAAAAGAAAAGAAATCTATGAAGGTACTACTTTCTCTTAGCTAACAGCTTCTGGATAATATACCAGCATTGATTAATAAAACCTGATCAGGGAAACAGCAGTCATTATTCAAATCATTCAACTACTTATATAGCTTGAAAATTGCCACCTCATGGAGAAAAAAAAATGTAAGTAAGGAACATAGATACATAATCTTTGTTCTAATGATCAAATTTAACTCTCCTTTTTGGTCATGATTAACTCTTTTAAGTTAAATATCTTGCAATCCTCAAACACAATAAACTTAGTGAAAAAAAGGGAAAAATGATAGGCTTGTATAAGATCCATATGGATGGAAAGAAAATATTTTTAAAACTTTAGTTCCTTAGAAAACTAATTCCTTTGATATTGATTGCTTATAAACTTTAAATATATTTCTGCATGGAATAGTGTCTTCACCTGCTCACTCAAACTTAGGAAGTTTATTTACTATCATCTAACTCAGAGGTCAGTAAACCATGAGCTATTGGTTCTCCACCTATTTATTCTTAGTAAAGTTTTATTGGAACATGGTTATGCTTATTTGTTTACATTGTCTATGGCTGCTTTCTGTTTATACCATCAGAATTAAATGGTTGTGACAGACCATATGGCTTGCATGCCTAAAATATTTACTCTCATGCTCATTAAGAAAAGTTTGCAGACAAAAAAAAAAGTTTGTAGACCCTTGATCCAATTTCCCTCTGAAAACTTAATATACAGAAAGCAATTCCTTTGAAAATATTTCATTTATGAAGCTTCCTGATATATCAATTTGAAAAGAATGGTATTGTCTTAGGGTAGCTAGCCTTCTTTGTTTTTAATGATGTAGACTTTTTAAAAAATTCCAGTGCAATTAATGTACAGTGTTATAATTGTTTCAGGTGCACAATATGGTATTCAACAATTCCATATATTACTCAGTGCTCATCAAGATAAGTGTTCTCTTGGGGATGGGGGGAGAAAGATATTTACTCTTAATCCCCATCACCTATTTTACCCATACCCTCACCGTAACCTCCCCTCTGGTAACCCATTAGTTTGTTTTCTGATGGTTAAGAGTCGGCTTCTCAGTTTGTCTCTTTTTTCCCTTCACCTTTGTTCCTTTGTTTTGTTTCTTAAATTCCATGTATAAGTGAAATAATATCGTATTTGTCTTTGGCTTATTTCACTTAGTATGACTCTCTAAAATCATCCATGTTGTTGCAAATGGCAAGAATTAATTCTTTCTATGGCTAAATAATATTCCTGTGTGTATACATATATATACACACATATATATGAATGCATATCTTATATATATCACACCTTCTTTATCCACTCCATCATGGCCAATAATATTCCATTGTGTGTATGTAAGCACAAATGCACACACATATATATCACATCTTCTTTATCCATTTGTCTATCAATGGACACTTAGGTTACTTCCATAATTTGGCTATTGATCAAAAAAATGCTCCAGTAAACATAAGGGTGCATATATCCCTTTGAATTAGTATTTTCATGTTCTTTTTGTAAATACCCAGTAGTATGATTACTGTATTAATAGATACAGTTTACTGATACTGTATACTGATACAGTAATAATTAATAAATAATTATTAATAATGTATTAATAAATAGATTAGTTCTATTTTTAAATTTTTGAGGAACCTCTATAGTGTCTTCCACAGTGGCTGCACCAGTTTGCATTCTCACCAAGTGTATGATGATTCTGATTTCTCCATATCCTTGTCAACACTTGTTTCTTATGTTTTTGATTTTAGCCATTCTGACAGGTGTGAGATGATATCTCATTGTAGTTTTGATAAGTGATGTTGAGCACATGTGTCTGTGTTGGCCATTTGTATGTCTTATTTGGAGAAATGTCTGTTCATGTCTTCTCATTTTTAATTGGATTATTTGGTTTTTAGTGTGTTGAGTTGTATAAGTTCTTTGTATATTTTGGATCCTAACTCTTCATTGGATATGTCACTTGCAAGTATCTTCTCCCATTCAGTAGGTTGCCTTTTAGTTTTGTTGGTTGTTTCCTTTGCTGTGGAGGCACTTTCAATTTTGATGTAATCCCAACAGTTTATTTCTGTTTTTGTTTTCCTTGCCTCAGAAGACATATATAGAAGATGTATCTATTGCTGATGTCAGAGAAATTACTGTCTATGCTCCCTTCTACTCCTTTCATGGCTTCAAATCTCACATTTAGGTCCTTAATCCATTCTGGGTTTGCTTTTGTGTATGTGTAAGAAAATGGTCCAGTTTCATTATTTTGCATGTAACCTATCCAGTTTTCCCAACACCATTTGTGTTGAGGAAGAGACTGTCTTGTTCACATTGCATATTCTTGCCTCCTTTGTTGAAGATTAATTGAGAATATAATCGTGGGGTTATTTCTGAGCTTTCTATTCTGTTCTGTTGATCTTTGTGTCTATTTTTTGTGCTGAAATTATACTGTTTTGATTACCACGCTTTGTAATAACTTGAAGTCTGCAATTGTAATACCTCCAGTTTTGTTTTGTTTTGAAGATTGCTTTGGCTGTTTGTGGTCTTCTGTGTTCCATACAAATTTTAAGATGGTTTGTTCTAGTTCTGTGAAAATTGCTCTTGGTATTTTGATATAGATTATATTAAATGTGTAGATTGCTTTGGGTAATATAGACATTTTAACAATATTTGGTCTTCCAAACCATGAGAAATCCATTTCTTTGTGTCATCTTCAATTTCATTTATCAGTGTTCTATAGTTTTCAGAGTACAGGTCTTTGGTTAAGTTTATTCCTTGGTATATCATTATTTGTGGTGCAATTGTAAATGGGATTGTTTTCTTAATCTTTCTTCTACCTCATTATTAGTGTATATAAATGCAACAGATTTTTGTACATTTATTTTTTATCCTTTGACCTTTCTGAATTAACTTATCAGTGCCAGTAGTTCTTTGGTGGAGTCTTTAGGTTTTTCATATGCAGTATCATGTCATCTACAAATTACTTTTTTCTTACCAATTTTGGATGCCGTTTACTTCTTTTTGTCAGCTCACTGGTGTGGCTAGGACTTCCAGTACTATGTTGAACAGAAGTGGTGAGAGTAGACATCCTTGTTTTGTTCCTGACTTAGGGAAATAGCTCTCAGTTTTTCACCATTGAGTATGATGTTTGATGTGGGTTTTTCATAGATGGCCTTTATTATGTTGAGGTATGTTCCCTCTAAACCTACTTTGTTGACAGTTTTTGCCATGAATGGATGTTGTACTTTGCCAAATGCTCTTTCTGCATTTATTGCAATGATTCACTGTTTTAATCTTTTCTCTTACTGATGTGATGTATCATATTATTCATTTGTAAATACTGAACCACTTATCTCCCAGGAATAAATCGGGCTTGATTGCAGTGAATGATTTTTTTTAATACATTGTTGGATTTGGTTTGCTAATATTTTGTTGAGGAATTTGCATATATATGTTCATCAGAGATATTAGCCTGTTCTCTTTTTTGTTGTTGTTGTATCTTTATCTGGTTTTGGAATCAAGGTACTGCTGGTTGCATAGAATGAATCTGGAAGTCTTCTCTCCTGTTGTTTTTTTGGGAAAAGTTTGAGAATAGGTATTAACTTCTTTCAATGTTTGGTTAAATTCACTTGTGAAGCCATTGGGTCCTGGAGTTCGTTGATAACTGATTTAATTTCATTGCTGCTAATTGGTGTGTTCAAATTTTCTATTTCTTCCCGTTTTAGTTTGGTAGGTAATATGTGTCTAAGAATTTGTCCAATTTTTCTAGGTTGTCTTGTTTGTTGGCATATATTTTTCATAATGTTCTTTTAAAATCTTTTGTATTTCTGTGGTGTTGGTTGTTATTTCTCCTTTTTCGTCTTTGATTCTGTTTATTTGAGTCCTCTATCTAATTTTTTTTTGTCTTTTTTTAATTATTATTCATTCATGAGAGACAGAGAGAGAGACAGGCAGAAACACAGGCAGAGGGAGAAGCAGGCTCCATGCAGGAAGCCCTACGTGGGACTCAATCCCGGGTCTCCAGGATCACACCCTGGACTGAACGTGGCACTAAACCGCTGAGCCACCCGGGCTGCCCACCCCCCCTTTTTTTGTCTTAATTAGTGTGGCTAGAGGTTATCAATTTTGTTGACCTTTTCAAAAAACCCTTGCCTGGTTTCATTAATCTCTTCTATTTTTTTTTTTTTTTAAGATTCTATATCATTTGTTTCTGCTTTAATCTTTATCATTTCTTCCTTCTGCTGGACTTGGGTTTCGTTTGTTGTTCTTTCTCTAGCCCCTTTAGGTGTAATGTTAGATTGAGATATTTCTTACTTCTTGAGGTAGGCCTGTATTGCTATAAACTTCCCTTTTAGTACCACTTTTGCTGCATCACAAAGATTTGGACTGTTGTGTTTTCATTTGTCTCCATGTATTTTTTTATTTCCTCTTTGATTTCCCAATTGATTAAATCACTGTTATAGCATGTTATTTAACCTCCATGTATTTTTGCTTTTTTTTCAGATTTTTTTCTTGTGGTTGATTTCTACTTGCATTGTGCTATGGTCAGCAAAGATGCATGGTATAACTTCCATCTTTGTGAAATTGTTGAGACTTGTTTTGTGATCTAATATGTGATCTATTCTGGAGAATGTTCCATGTGCACTTAAAAAGAATGTGTACTTTGCTGTCTTATGATGGAATGTTCTGAATAGTTCTATTAAATCCATTAGGTCCAGTGTGTCATTTAAAGCTACTGTTTCTTTGTTGATTTTCTGTTTAGTTGATCTGTCCTGATGTCAGTGTGGTGTTAAAGTCCCCTTCTATTATTGTATTACTCTTGATTAGTTTCTTTATATTTGTTATTAACTGCTTTATGTATTTGGGTGTTCCCATGTTGAGTACATAAAGATTTACAACTGTTATGGCTTCTTGTTGGATTGTTCCCTTAATGATTATATAGTGTCTTTCGCATCTCTTGTTATAGCCTTTGTTTTAAAGTCAATTTTGTCTGATATAAGGATTACTACCCAGGCTTTCTTTTCACAGTCATTTGCATGATAAATGCTTCTCTAACCCCTCACTTTCAATCTGGATGTGCCTTCAGGTCTGACATGAATCTCTTATAGGCAGCATATAGATGGTTTAGTTTTTTTTTTTTTTTTTAATCCAAATGCCTACATCTTTTGATTGGAGCATTTAGTCCCTTGCATTCAAAGTAATTATTAATATGTATATATTTATTGTCATTTTGTTATTTGGTTTGTGTTTGTTTTTGTGGATCTTCTCTGTTCCTTTCTTCCCTTGCTCTCTTCTCTTACCATAAATTGGGGTTTTTTTTAGTGATATAAAATTGGCTTCTTTTCTCTTTATCTTTTGCATATCTATTGCCGGTTCTTCCTATGTGGTTATCATAAGGTTTGTATATAACATCTTCTGCATATAGCAGTCAATATTATGTTGATAGTCACTTAAATTTGCATCCATTCTTTACTCCTATCCTCCTCCATGTTTTAGGTATACAGTGTCATACTTTACTTCCCTTTATTTTGTGAGTCCTTGACTGATTTTTACAGATATGCTTATTTTTTCTGCTTTTATGCTTTCTACTTTTCTTACCTTACTTATGGTCTTTTCAGTGACAGAGTCTCCTTTAACTTTTCTTGTAGGGCTGGGTAAGTGATCATGAACTCTTTAACTTTTGTTTGTCTAGAATACTATCTATCTCTCCTTCTATTCTGGATGGTAGACTTGCTGGATAGAACATTCTTGGCTACGGATTCTTTCCTTTTAGCATTTTGAATGTCATGCTATTCCTTTTTGGCCTGCAAAGTGTCTATTGAAAAATACACTAATAGCCTCATGAGGTTTCCCTTGTATGCAACTGTTTTCTCCTGCTGCTTTTGAAATTCTTTATTACTGCTTTTTGCCATTTTAATTACTATGTGTCTAGGTGTGGATCTCCTTGGGTTGATTTTTAGGAGGATCTCTCTGTCTCCTGCTTCTGAATTTCTGTATTCTTCCCCAAACTTGGGAAGTTTTCAGCTATTCTTTCTTCAAATAAATGCTCTGCTCCATTTCTCTCTTTTCTTTTACTGGGATCCCTATAATATGAAAGTTATTATACCTGATGAAGTCAGTGAGTTCCCTAAGTCTATTCTTCTTCTAGCCTGCTATTAATTTCATCTAGTATATATTTTTTATTTTAATTCTTTTGCTTTTCATCTCTGATTAATTCTTTTTTATCTCTGTGTTAAGGGTCTTACTGATGCCCTCTACTCTTTTCTCAAGTCCAGTATCTTTATGATCATTAACTTAAATTTCCTATCAGGCATATCACTTTTTCTGTTTCACTTAGGTCTCCTGCTTTTATTTGTCCTGTTCTTTCATTTGGGACATATGCCTCTGTTTCCTCATTTTGTCTAATGTTCTATGTATGTTTCTGTGTATTAGGAAACTAAGCCAAGTCTCTTGTTCTTGAAAGTAGTGGGAGTGTAGTGCACTTTAACATGGTAGAGCTGGTCTCATCTGCAGAGGATGCAAAACTACTGCTGAGACCAGGCTTCCAGATCCACTTTACCAAGCCTGCAAGTCCTGTGCACTGGTCCTCTTCCACAGGGGATGCACAGTGGCCACCAAGACCAAAGCTGACCAGGCCACTCCACAAAGCACAAATGTCCTTCATAAGAAGTGACCTGCTGCTGCTGGGCTGAGGCTCCCTAAAGTACCCAGTCAGGAGATTAAGTGTTGGCAAGATTTGTACCAGTGTTCTGGGGAGGTGACTGCAGTTTGGGGACTGGCTTGTCAGGATGGGGTGAGATGATGTAAGCAAGTTAGGTGGTCAATGCTGATGTCATGCTGGTCCTCACAGGTGGCCTGTGTTTATGCTGGGGGGCAGGGTAGGGAAATGGGGCCTGCCAGATGCTTTGTTCTAGGAAAAGTCCATCAGGGACAATGAGATTAATAAATAACTCAGGCCCATAAGCCTGGGGTGTTTTACAAAGTGCTGCTTCAATGCTGTATCTCTGCGGCTGTTTGTAGTGCTGTCTCTTTAAGGGAGGGGACTCTGCTTCCTATGGCCTTCTCAGAGCCAAGTCTTTCAGTCCTGCTGGTTGTAGGAACTCATTAAATTCAACCTCTGATTTTCAGAATGAACTGCTATGGGGATTTGTCTTCCTCATGCAGGCTCCCCAGTGTGATTATCTGTTTCTTACCCTCTCCATGCCCTCAGCACCCTCCCTCGGGTGGCCAGGCCCACAGGGTTTAGTTCCCTACCAAATCTCCACCCTTCCTATCCTCTTAGATGTGGTCTCTCCTCTACATTTACTTGTAGAGTTTATTCTGCTCATCTTCAAGTGGTTTTCTGAGTTATTTAAACTGATGTGAGTTTCTAATTTTATTGGTGGGACTAGGTGATTATTGGGTTCTTTACTCTGCCATCCTCCCTGGAAGTTCCTCAGCCATCAGTCTTAATGTGCTAAAATTAATGTCCTCAAAAGTTATTTATAAAAACAAATGATACCTGAGAGGAAAACAATATTCGATACCATTTTTTTCTTTCAGAACTTTAAAAAAATTATCTGACCATTAAGAGGTCTATGTACTAACGATGCTAACTAGGAGAGTCAGAAGTGGCACCTCCCTGGAGGTAAATGAATGAAAAGAAGAACCTGGTCCATGAAGTGACAAACTCCAACCAGATCTTAATATTTGAGTCAATTGCTTTACTGGTTTCAAGCAAATGATTAAAAAAAAAATCCTGAAAAGTCTGACTTGATGCAAGTCACTTCATATTTCATTCATTCCCATATATTTTTTTAAATGCACACTGGCTTACAAAGAAATAGACATACAGATGACGAAACAATGGGTTAGAACTTCAGAGACTTAGTTTCTGGACTTGAATCTGTCCCTAGCATTTAAATTATCAGGGCTTTAGCATCTGTTAATAAATTCTCACTTTCTCTTTCATCTTCTTTAAATTTATTTTTTACTTGAGTATAGTTGGTACATGAAGTTATGTCAGATTTATAGACATACATACAGCAGAGTACAACATAGTGATTCAACAACTCTGTATTTTTTCTAAGCTTACCACAACTGTAGCTACCATCTGTCACCGTACCATGCTATTATAATACCTTGACTATATTCCCTATGCTGAGCCTTTTATTCCCATGATTTGTTCATTCTAGAACTGGAAGCCTGCATCTCCTACTTCCCTTCACCCATTTTGCTCATCCCCTCACTGGGCTCCACTTTAGTGATTTTTAAAATCAGTTTGGTGTGTGTTGTTTGTTTGTTGCACTTTTATTCCACAGAGGTCAGTATGTGTTCCATAACTCAGAAGTTAAGAGTCTGTGAAGAAGTGAGGAGAGAGGTAGCTTAGTTTCCAAAGTCTTGATTTTTTTTTTTATGACTACTGGAATTCCATATGTTTTATTTAAGAGAAAAAGTCTATTTCTAGTAAAAGTTTAAAAATCACTGGTTATGTGATTTCATAGTCTCCTACAAGCTTAAAATTTTATTTTGCCTTAATTCATACCATTCAAGGGATTTAACAAGATTATCTCTATTTAACAAAGCATCCATAGACCCCTAAAATAATAAATTACAATATTAGAAAAATGAATAGTTAATCTTGTAAGTCATTTGGTCTAGCTTTCCTAATTTGTTTCTAATACTACTAGAATTGGGACATCTAGCCTTTTTTTAATTAACTTTTTTTCCTGCACTATAATTAGATAATATATTACCTATCCCTACTTTGGCAAATAGGAAAAAAATAAACATAAACCCCATTATCTTAACATTAAGATGTGAATTTTGGAAATTTTTTCTTGTATTTTTATAAGCATTTTAAGCAATTCTAATCATATAGCATTTATAAGTTTATATCATGTTTTTAAAAACTTAACATATACTTTTCACATTTTATATTACTATACATCTCATGACGATGATTTTAATGGGTATGTTTTATTTATCAATCAACTGATAACTGCTTTGCTGAACTAGTTATGTTTCCTCCTCTTTTGTTATGCAATAGAAAATATTATATAAATAGCTTCTTTCAAAGTTAACATTATTTACTTTGAGATATTTTTTTCAGAAACGAGAGCATTGTGTACAAGAAGATGAATATCTGAACTCTTTCCTATAGGTGATGTAATGATAGACTTAGGATAACAACATGTGAGGATGTCTGGACCGATGATTAGTATCCTCTTGGCCACTCTTGGTAGCAAGGAGCTCAAGATATACAAAGAAGATTTACAAGTGGCAGTTACAGGTTTGGAAGTGGAAATAAAATCAGTTTCTTTATAAGCTATGACAAGTTTACATTCTCAATACCAAATAATTGTTATCACTTTTTTATAATGTTCTGTTTTTACAATAGAATGTGATGCATTCCCTAAAATCTTCAGCCTATCCTTTGATTAGAGGAAAATAGTTTACTTCTGTAAATAAGAAGAAGAATCAGATAGATCAGGATATTCTTTATGATTAAAATAATTAAGAAAATAGACTAGATGCAAAAAAAGTTAAATTACCACTTTTCTATAGAAACTGTTTAGGTCTCTTTTGAGTTAATATATTAAAGAATGTAAACTGCTATTTTATATATTTTTTTATACTAATTTATTATCAAATATATTTATATAAAATAAGTACTTTTATTAATGTAAATATAATTAGTGTTATTAAATTGTATGAGTATGTATAATACATGTATGTAGTAATACATGATACAATATATAATTAACTGAATACAATGAAACTACATGGGGCTATGCTTACAGAGCTCTAAGACAAAGGATTAACACTGAAAAATTAAGTCCAAGGAAATAAAAAATGTTCTTAAAATATCAAAAAGATTCAATAATTTTGTGAAGATTGTTGGAGCACATTTCTTAGAGGCATTTAATTATGTTCTCTTTGCTAGTCTTAGGTGGAGTAGGAAGAAGAATAATAATAGAATGTAGGAAAGAAGATGGGCTATTTTAAGTGAGGGAATAATCAGTATAAATATCTCAGTCTGTCTATACATTTTGTTAGCCTAGAGGGTTTTTTTTTTCATTTTTACTTAACTATTCCTCTAGGAAATCAGATTATTTTATCTACAAATTCAGCATTGTGCCTTTTTTCAATTCACCAGAATATCAGAAACCATACCTTTCAGAATAGTTGAAAACATCCTTTTAACTGTGATGATAGGGATCAGTGCTCAGGTATTGAGTATGTATTACTACACATGTAGGGCATTAGTTATCTGCTGTGATTCAACCTGACTATTGCCATAAGCAGCCTTGAGCTTCTAAAATAACTCTGAATGTTCTCGTGGGTTTACACACCTGGAGATCATTTTCTCTAGGTCATGACATTTTAATTCAGCTGGGATTTCGTGAAATCAATGAATAGCTTGTAGAGACAGTCTAATCCTTCACCCTTATTTTATGAATGAAGAAACTAAAGTCTAGGGAAATAAAATGACTTGTCCAAGCCCCTATAGAAAGTAGGCAGAAGTACAGATCCCAAGTTCCATCCACAGAGAATGAGGAAGAAGGTAGTTTCCCCACATGCCAGTGGAATTCCTTGACCATCTTTCAGCATCTGTCCAACACACTGACATAGGTATGCCTGAATCTGTCTACATCATACTTAGCAGATAGAAAACGTTATGAATATGTAAATGTAGACTTTTTACATTCTTCTGATCTTCATAGGTAGCAGTTTCTTTTTTTTTTTAAGATTTTATCTATTTATTCATGAGATACAGAGAGAGCGAGAGAGAGAGAGGGAGAGGGAGAGGAAGAGAGAGGCAGAGACACAGGCAGAGGGAGAAGCAGGATCCATCAGGGAATCCAATGTGGGGCTCGATCCCGGGACTCCAGGATCAGGCCCTGAGCCGAAGGCAGATGCCCAACCGCTGGGCGACCGAGGCGCCCCCCATGAATTTTTTTCAATGAGACAGATACTTTGCTAAGCAATTTACTCATTATCTCACCGAGTCCTACTACAACACCATGAAGTATAATTATCCCATCCCATTTTATAGATATTTGTTCAGATTTCAGCACATTGATTATGCCTGGTTTTGCTTAATAAATCTTTTATTCATGATGACCATAGCATTTCAGAATCACAGTCATTCATAATATTTCAAATTGAAGTAATTTGGGTCCCCATACTCTGACTCTATCATTTCACAGATAAACCTATGAAATAAATTTATATATGGCTGTTGATCAGAGTAGACAAAATATAGCTGAACAATTACAGAAACTACATTTCTTTCCTTACTTGATGCTATAAAATTTCCTTACATAAGCAAGGGAAAATGATTAAAGAAATAGTTTCATAAATCTGGCAATCTGAGGAGATAGATACAAATAAATGACTACTTCCTAACTCAAAAAATATTGTGACTGTGTATCTGCTCTATCACAAAGGGCTGAACTGTCAACCAAGCTCACAGAAAATGGAAGTTTATAAGAAAGAAGTCTCAGCTAACACCACATCAATGTTCAGAAGGCCAGAAATCGGTCAGGCATAACTTCCTAAATCCTTTCCCAACATTGTGATGCATTTTGAGTTTAGAGAGAGAAATGCTAACTTCATGACATACAAGATAGACCAGGGAAGCCTATTAATTTGGGGATCTTATATTATACGCCTTAGAAATTCCTTAATGAAAAGGACTACTTAACTAACTTTTATCCTCCAGTGGGTCTGTGTCTAAGAAATAAGAAAGGAGTAGTTTGATTACAAACAGCAATCCAGACAAACAAGGAAGGATTGCTAAAATGATATCTCAGATTGAAAAATCCTTACATTGCAGACCCTGTAAGATGCAGCTAGTAAATTCTGTCAGTGTTTATAAGGAGGTGTGGTCAAGATTAAAAGGTTTCAGGCTATTGAGAGAAGGGGGAAACCTATAATACACTAGTTCTTAACCCTGTCCTCCCACGTAACAAAGTAGAAATAAACTTGCAAACAACTGGGAGTAAAAGTATTATATCCATCTAAGTAATGGCTACTAGCATCTAATAAATATCATGTAAAAAAAGTAATTTAAGTGTTAAAATATACATAGTCCATGCTAGCTAGGTACAGTAATATCTACTCACAAGTATTACAGAGTAGGAAAATACGCATTCACTTAAATGTCTTTTTAGAGTAGGGTTGCCAAATAAAATATAGAACAGAACATCCAGTTAAATTCTAATTTCAAATAAACAATAAATTTTATTGTAGTATCAGTGTTTTCCATACAATATTTAATCTTATATTTTTCTAACGGCTCTACCTGGAAATCATATATTTTTATTTGCTATGTGCAGCAACTGTACTTTAAGGTCATACATTGGAGGTAGTACAATGTGATGATTAGAACATGGACTCTGAAGCCAAACTGTTTAGAGTCTAATACTGACATTGCTATTTACTATGTGACTTTGTCCAAATGATTTTCTCTTCCTAGGCCTCAGTTCCTTACCTGTACAAATAGGAGGTTTTATGAAGATAAATGATAAAATACATGGCAAACACTTAGAACATACAGTATGCTCTGAGTAAAGATACTCAACAGAAAGTACCAAATGGAAAGTTAACTGGTTTGTGAGTACCTTAACTTTTCTATTTCTGCTTGTAAATAGAAATATTCTATTTCTACTTTAGTATGGTTATTTGGATTTTATCTGTGCATGCTTGTCAAGTAGAACTATGTTCATTATATGTTTTCAGAGCCATATAAATATTAACTACCATTTTTGTTTGTTTAGCAAGTGCTTGTCTTGCCTATATCACCTACAATATAAGAGATGAAAGTCACAAATCTCTCATAACAGAGCCTACTTCATGAACTACTTACATTTAATTGAATATTTTAGTGTGAACATGATACTTCAAAATCTATACTTCCAAAACATATGACTTCAATCTGCAAGTGTGAATGTAAAAAGAGCAGAGTTAATCAGCAAAACATATCTGATAACTGATTTTAAAAAATGCAGAAATTCCTATTACCTGCTGAAATACACTTCCTAAATAAAAGAGAAACAAAGAAAATCACTTTTCAGGAAATTTTTCTTCTTTACCAAACAAATTCATTAAATTCTTCTCCAACATTCTCTTCAATATGTATAGTGATCACATTATATCTAAAGAAAGTTTAGTTTGTTTCTTAAATATCAATACATTTTTAGAAATAAATCATGCACTTTCTGGTATATTTTAATTGTGAGGATAAAATATTAGGTTTTGTAATCCACAGCATAAATTACTTTCTCTCAGCTTACTCTCCTACCAATGGCAATAATGCTCTGAATTTCTGAGTACTTTAAAATAGTGATTGAAGTAGATTTCACAATAATTACTTTTTCGACAGAATGATGGATAAGTAGATTAAATATAAATTATTAATATATATATATATAATCCAAGAAATATTTAGTCATTTGAAGTAATTGACTATATCCACACATTTTGTTATACAAAAAATATTAAATATATCAGTTCTATTGCTTTTTTCAGGCAGTAGGATTGTATACCTACAGCAATCAACAGGGACGTACAGGGCAGCCCCGGTGGTTTAGTGCAGCCTGCAGCCCGGGGAGTGATCCTGGAGATCCGGGATCGAGTCCCACTTCAGGTTCCCTGCATGGAGCCTGCTTCTCCCTCAGCCTGTGTCTCTGCCTCTCTCTGTGTCTCAATAAATAAATAAAATCTTAAAAAAAAAAAAAAAACAGGGATGTACAGTATTTGGTTATCTTTCCTAATAACTTAAACTCATAAAAATTATCTCTTTGGAGTTTGCCAAAGTATAAGCATATGCTTACTTTAGGAGCTATTTAATGCTAAAATCATCTGAAATATAGAACAGCTGATTCTGTGTTATTGCTGATAATATATATATATATATATATATATATATATATATATATGCGTGTGTAAGATTTTCCTTTAAATGAATCTGGCCTGTATACTGAACATTTTCTCCATAGTTTCAGGTGTAAAATCTGATATACTGAAATGGTCACTGTTCTCTTTTATAATTCTAATTAGACAAGGAATTGCCAGATGTTCTGATTGTCACATAAGGCCTCCCCAGGATACAATATTCTCTGAAGTGTTTTGACTCTATAGCAATGTTAACACATAATTTGTGCAAAAGCACATTTCCCTCTCCATTTTCAAAGCACACAATTAGGTTTTTTATGACTTTACCTTCTAATTTCAGAGAGAGAGTACACAATTCTCTATGTCCTTCTAGGTGTAATTACTGTTTTACTGAAACTTTTTTTTTGCTTTTATTGGGTGTTGCTACTTCTGTATTTACAACTTCTATGTCTATTTTTGTTGAAACCAAATGATGAACAAATAGCACAAAGGGACCTCTCTACAATGTCATTACACAGGTTGATGACAGGTATATTGACAACATTTACAGTTCTCTGTACAAGGAGTCCAAGCTTACCTCTCAAGTTGCAGTTATAGATTTTCTATGACGGATTCTAGAGAATTTGTTGTTAGAGAGTTTTTTTTTAAGAGTTGTTTCATTGAACATAAAGCCTATGATAGGAGTAAATTTTCTCAATTGGATAAGGTTTTCTTCCTCCTTTTTTCTTCCGTTTGTCTGTCTTTTCTTTTTCCCTGCAAGTGAGGCCTTTAGAGAAAAGTACCAGAAATAATAGCATAACAACAAGGAATACTCAAGGTTCTGAATAATGGAACATGTATCTTTAGGTTACCCTACCGTAGACTTAAAGCTTGAGATCACAGAATATAAGGGATTTCTTAATTTTACTCCATTACCATGGTCACTTCGGCCACTTCTCATTTCTGTGGACCAGTTTTCTTCCTTTCTTTTACATATCTAAGCTGTGGATTCAAAGTGTGTTGCTGCATTTGGTACACAGTAATCACACTGAATATACATTGGCGATGTGCTAGGGAATGTTATGAGCAAAGTCCTTAACAAAATTCCTCCTTTCAATTTAGGAAGCATCTTCAATTTCTCAAAAAATATAATTCTTTGACCTGCTCCATACCATCTATCTCTTTCTAAATTTAAAATGAATTCTATGTATTTATGAACCTCCCCACCACCCATTAATTCATTACAGGTTCATTCTAAGGACAACTGAGAATGTACTTTGCTGTATGCTCTAGGGGGAAAAGAAACAACAAAAAACAAAACACTCTGAACATGAATGGGCTCAATGACCCCATCAAAAGACACAGGGTTTCAGACTGGATGAAAAAGCAGGACCCATCTATTTGCTGTCTACAAGAGACTCATTTGAGATCTAAGGACACCTACAGCCTGAAAATAAAAGGTTGGAGAACCATGTACCATTCAAATGGTCCTCAAAAGAAAGCAGGGGTAGCCATCCTTATATTAGATAAACTAAAGTTTATCCCGAAGACTGTAGTGAGAGATGAAGAGGGACACTATATCATACTTAAAGGATCTATCCAACAAGAAGACCTAACAATCATCAATATTTATGCTCCAAATGTGGGAGCTGCCAAGTATATCAATCAATAAATAACCAAATTTAAGACATACTTAGATAAAAATACACTTATACTTGGTGACTTGAATGTAGCACTTTCTACAATCGACAGGTCTTCTAAGTACAACATCTCCAAAGAAACAAGAGCTTTAAATGATACACTGGACCAGATGGATTTCACAGATATCTACAGAACTTTACATCCAAATGCAACTGAATACACATTCTTCTCAAGTGCACATGGAACATTCTCCAGAATAGACCACATACTGGGTCACAAATCAGGTCTTAACCAATACCAAAAGACTGGGATCATCCCCTGCATATTTTCAGACCATAATGCCTTGAAACTAGAACTCAATCACAAGAAGAAATTCAAACACATGGGGGTTAAAGACCATCCTGCTAAAAGATGAAAGGGTCAACCAGGAAATTAGAGAACCATTAAAAAGATTCATGGAAACTAATGAGGATAAAGATGCAACTGTTCAAAATCTTTGGGATACAGCAAAAGCAGTCCTGAGAGGGAAATACATCACAATACAAGCATCCATCCAAAAACTGGAAAGAACTCAAATAGAAAAGCTAACCTTGCAACTAAAGGAGCTGGAGAAAAAACAGCAAATAGATCCTACACCCAGCAGAAGAAGAGAGTTAATAAAGATTTGAGCAGAACTCAATGCAATAGAGACCAGAAGAACTGTGGAACAGATCAACAAAATCAGGAGTTGGTTCTTTGAAAGAATTAATAAGATAGATAAACCATTAGGCAGCCTTATTAAAAAGAAGAGAGAAAAGACTCAAATTAATAAAATCATGAATGAGAAAGGAGAGATCACCACCAACACCAAGGAAATACAAACGATTTTAAAAACATATTATGAGCAGCTATACACCAATAAATTAGGCAGTCTAGAAGAAATGGATGCATTTCTGGAAAACCACAAACTACCAAAACTGGAACAGAAAGAAATAGAAAACCTGAACAGGCCAATAACCAGGGAGGAAATTGAAGCAGTCATCAAAAACCTCCCAAGACACAGAAGTCCAGGGCCAGATGGCTTCCCTGGAGAATTCTATCAAACATTTAAAGAAGAATCCGTACCTATTGTACTAAAGCTGTTCAGAAAGATAGAAAGAGATGGAATACTTTCAAACTCGTTCTATGAGGCCAGCATCACCTTAATTCCCAAACCAGACAAAGACCCAACCAAAAAGGAGAATTATAGACAATATCCCTGATGAACATGGATGCAAAAATTCTCAACAAGATGCTAGCCAATAGGATACGACAATACATTAAAAAGATTATTCATCATGACCAAGTGGGATTTATCCTTGGGATGCAAGGCTGGTTCAACACTCGTAAAACAATCAATGTGATTGATCATATCAGCAAGAGAAAAAACAAGAACCATATGATCCTCTCAATAGATGCAGAAAAAGCATTTGATAAAATACAGCATCCATTCCTGATCGAAACTCTTCAGAATGTAGGGATAGAGCGAACATTCCTCAGCATCTTTAAAGCCATCTACGAAAAGCCCAAGCAAATACCATTCTCAGTAGGGAAACACTGGGAGCCTTTCCCCTAAGATCAGGAACAAGGCAGCGATGTCCACTCTCACCACTGCTATTCAACATAGTAGTAGAAGTCCTGGGCTCAGCAATCAGGCAACACAAAGAAACAAAACGTATTCAAATTGGCAAAGGAGAAGTCAAACTCTCCCTCTTTGCAGATGACATGATACTCTACGTAGAAAACCCAAAAGACTCCACCTCAAGATTGCTAAAACTCATACAGCAATTTGGTAGCATGGCAGGATACAAAATCAATGCCCAGAAATCAGTGGCATTTCTATACACTAACAATGAGACTGAAGACAGAGAAATTAAGGAGTCAATCCCACTTACCATTGCACCCAAAAGCATAAGATACCTAGGAATAAACCTAACCAAAGAGGTAAAGGATCTATACCCTAAAAACCATAGAACACTTCTGAAAGAAATTGAGGAAGACACAAAGAGATGGAAAAATATTCCATGCTCATGGATTGGCAGAATTAATACTGTGAAAATGTCAATGTTACCCAGGGCAATTTACACGTTTAATGCAATCCCTATCAAAATACCATGGACTTTCTTCAGAGAGTTGGGACAAATTATCTTAAGATTTGTGTGGAATCAGAAAAGACCATGAATAGCCAGGGGAATTTTTAAAAAGAAAACCATAGCTGGGGGCATCACAATGCCAGATTTCAGGTTGTACTACAAAGCTGTGGTCATCAAGACAGTGTGGTACTGGCACAAAAACAGACACATAGATCAATGGAACAGAATAGAGAACCCAGAAGTGGACCCTGAACTTTATGGTCAACTAATATTCGACAAAGGAGGAAAGACTATCCACTGGAAGAAAGACAGTCTCTTCAATAAATGGTTCTGGGAAAATTGGACAGCCACATGCAGAAGAATGAAACTAGACCACTCTCTTACACCATACACAAAGATAAACTCAGAATGGATGAGAGATCTAAATGTGAGACAAGATTCCATCAAAATCCTAGAGGAGAACACAGGCAACACCCTGTTTGAACTTGGCCACAGCAACTTCTTTTTTTTTTTAATAATAAATTTATTTTTTTATTGGTGTTCAATTTGCCAACATACAGAATAACACCCAGTGCTCATCCCGTCAAGTGTCCCCCTCAGTGCCCGTCACCCATTCACCCCCACCCCCGGCCCCCTCCCTTCCACCACCCCTAGTTCATTTCCCAGAGTTAGGAGTCTTTATGTTTTGTCTCCCTTTCTGATTTTTCCCACACATTTCTTCTCCCTTCCCTTATATTCCCTTTCACTATTATTTATATTCCCCAAATGAATGAGAACATATAATGTTTGTCCTGCTCTGACTGACTTACTTCACTCAGCATAATACTCTCCAGTTCCATCCAAGTTAGGCAAATGGTGGGTATTTGTCATTTCTAATGGCTGAGTAATATTCCATTGTATACATAAATCACATCTTCTTTATCCAATCATCTTTCGATGGACACCGAGGCTCCTTCCACAGTTTGGCTATTGTGGACATTGCTGATAGAAACATCGGGGTGCAGGTGTCCCGGCGTTTCATTGCATCTGTATCTTTGGGGTAAATCCCCAACAGTGCAATTGCTGGGTTGTAGGGCAGTTCTATTTTTAACTCTTTGAGGAACCTCCACACAGTTTTCCAGAGTGGCTGCACCATTTCACATTCCCACCAACAGTGTAAGAAGGCTCCCTTTTCTCTGCATCCTCTCCAACATTTGTGGTTTCCTGCCTTGTTAATTTTCCCCATTCTCACTGGTGTGAGGTGGGATCTCATTGTGATTTTGATTTGTATTTCCCTGATGGCAAGTGATGCGGAACATTTTTTCATGTGCTTGTTGGCAATGTCTATGTTTTCCTCTGTGAGATTTCTGTTTGTCTTCCGCCCATTTCATGACTGGATTGTTTGTTTCTTTGCTACATTTTCACTCCAATTAAAAAAAAAAGGAAAAAACAAAAGCTATTGAATCTTTCATTCTACTTTGAACTAGGATAATTTAAATAAGGAGGCTTTTTGTTTGAGCACAAATTAAAACTGGAATGAGAAAGGCCAGTTGCTATAATTTTCCCTTTACTCTGGGTGACTTTTAGTGCTAATGTCTGACTTTGTGAACCTTAGCTAGACTCCAAAAGATCTACATCTATTAGCCAATGAAACTATCAATAATAATCAGAGAGTCTACACTGTTGAAACATATTCAATTCAATCCCAAACAGTAAAGTAAAAAATTTCATTATTTTTAATTCCATGTATTTTAACAACTGTGGAACACCTATAAAATTTATGTTACTTTAAAAGGTCATGAAATAGCCCTTTTTAAATTTGATAATTTAAATATCAACTCATTTTCAGTACACTGGAAAATATAGAGTATGTCTTTTGGCAATGCAGAAATATTTATTAGAATTTCGTCTCTTTATTTATAAAATGAATAATATGCTCTCTTCACAGACATCTAATCCCTTTCAATCAATCAAAAAGCCTTTACTATTGAGCATATCTGTACCCAACAGTGTCCAAGCACTATGTGGGCTTAAAATATAAAATGGACAAGCACATTACTTACCACCTCATCGCACGTATATCTAATAATAATAAGTTGTTAACATTTATCGAGAATTGGAGTAGCTATATTAATTTCAGGTAAAGTTGACTTCACAATGAGGAAGATTATCTGGGATAAATAAGGCATTTAATAATGATAAAGGGATCAGTTCTGCAAGAAAACACAATAATCCTAAACACGTATGCACTTAACCAAAGAGCATCAAAATATATAAGGCAAATAATAACTAAACTGAAGGAGAAACAGACAATCCACTCTTAGAGTTGGAGAATACAAATCCCTTTACCAATAACTGAGAAATCAAACAAGCAGAAAATCAGTAAAGAAATACTTGACTTAAATAGCAACATCAATCAATTTGACCTAATTGACATTTATAGAATATTCCATCCAACGACATTAGGATACACATTTTCCTCAAGCTCACATGGAATATTCACAAAGATAGACTAAATTACAGGCTATAAAACATCTTTTAAAAATTCAAAATAATAGAAACATACACAGTATGTTCTCAGAATACAGAGAAATCAAACCAGATTTCAATAGTAAAATATGGGCAGCAAATCCCCAAATATCTGGACATTAAACAATGCACTGCTAAATAACACATATTTCAAAGAAGTATCAAAATAATTTTTAAAAATTCTATCATCTATCTATCTATCTATCTATCTATCTATCTATTATCTATCTATCTATCATCTATCTATCAGAGAGAGGGAGAGAGAGAGTGGGAGCAGGGTGAGGAGTAGTGGGGAAGAGAGAGAGAGAGAGGGGGGATGATTCTCAAGCTGACTCCATGGGCCAAGCATGGAGCCCAAAGTGGGGCTCCATCTCACAACCCTGAGATCACAACCTGAGTCAAAATCAATAGTCAGAGACTTAACTGACTGAGCCACCCAGGTACCCCTCAAAATAAATTTTAAAATAGTTTAAACTAAATGAAAATGCTCATAAAAAATTATAAAAATTTAAAAAACTTATAAAAATTTGTGGGATACTATGAAAATAGTGCTTAGAAGGAAATTTATTGTAATAAATGTATGTACTTGAAAAGAAAAAAGATCTAAATTACTGAATTTTAATCTTAGGGAAGTAAAGAAATTGAGCCTAAATCAAGGAGAAGACAAAAATAATTAGAGCAGAAATCAATAAAATCAAAAACAAAAATAGGAGAAAATTAACGAAATTAAAAGCTGATTCTTTGAAGATGAATAAAATGAATAAATATGCAGCTAAATGAAACAAGGGGAAAAAGAGAAAAGATGCAAATTACCAATATTAGAAAGAGATGCCCTCACTACTGATTACATGGACATTAAAAAGACACTAAAAGAATAATGTGAAAAAACCTATGCCCCCAAATTTGATAACATTGATGACAAATTCACTGACGACATAAACTACAGAAGCTCAAACAAAAGAAAATAGACAACCTGAATAGATCTCTATTAAATAATTTAATCAATAATCAATAACTTTCCAAAAATGACATCAGGCCCAAAATATGTTCCAGTTGTTTCTATGAGGTTAGCAATACTGCATACCAAACCAGATAAAGATATCACAAGAAGAAAAGACCTATAGATCAAAATCTCACATAAACATAGATGCTAACATCAACACAATTTTAATAGATTGGATCCAACAATGTGTAAGATGAGTTACAAGCCACAGCCAAGTGTGATTTATTGCATGTATTCAAGGCTGGCTCAACTTTAGACAATCAGTTAATAAAACCCACCACCATATCAGTAGGCTAAAGAGAAAAAACAACAACAACAAAGTATGACAAAGTATTAGTTGTCACAGAAAAAAAGCATTTGACAAAATCCAACACCTATTAAAAAATTAATACTTCTTACCAAAGTAGGAATAGAAGATAATTCCCTTAACTTGATAAAGAACATCTACGAAACACCCACAGTACACATTACACCTTTTGGTGAGATATTGGACACCTCCCCCCAACATTGGTAACAAGGCAAAAATGTTCTCTCTCACCACTCCATTAACATTAGACTGGAAGTCCTGTCTAACATAACAGAACAAGAAAAAGAAAAGCTACACAAATTGGAAAGTAAAATAAAATAAAATAATAAAATAAAATAAAATAAATAAAATAAAATAATAAAATAAAATAAAATAAAACTTATTAACATGTAGCATGATTGTCCATTAGTCCATGTAGAAACTAAAAAAAATATACAAAAAAACCTAGAATCAATAATGAAGTATAGAGGTTGTAGGATATAAGATAACATATACAAGTCAAATGCTTTTTTCTATAACAACAACGAACAATTGAAACTTGAAATTAAAAAAAAGTCACAATAGCACAAAAATGAAATACTTAAGTATAAATCTGACAAAATATATACAGAATCTGTATACAGAAAACTACAAAACACTGATAAATCAAAGATTTGAATAAATGGGGAGATATTCTGTGTCTACGGATTAGAAGACTCAGTCTCATTAAGATGTCAGTTATCCCCAACTTAATCTATAGATTCAATGTAATCACAATCAAAACTTCAGCAAGCTGTCTTGAAGGTATTAAGAAAATATTTCTAAAATGTATTTGGAAAGGCAAAAGACATATAGTAAATATCATAATACTAGAGAAGAAAAAAGTTGGAGCTCTCAGAGTAGACAATGTTTGCAGGAAGTATGGAGATGCAAGAAAAAGATGGACTAAGAAATTGTTAAACCCAGGCAGAAACTCAATGTAAATAGCAACAACAATGCTAATTTGGGGATTTTTAAATGTAAGACAGAATTAAACACTAGGCATTTATAACATTAAAAATGGAGGGATGTGATTAGGGTTAAAATGTATTTGTTTCTATCAGGTGAAGAACAGAAGTGGTAATCAGCCTAAGATTTTCAGATAAGTATAATAGTTGAATCTTAACAATAATTAAATATGAATTATTAGAACAGATAAAATGCTAGCCACCAAGCATGTCTCAATGAATGCCAATCAATCATACAGACCATTTGCTCCTACTCTAGCAAAATAAAATATTTCCCCCATATCTATTTTTTTTGGAAATTAAAGAACACACTTCGTGATTAATGTGTCTGCCAAAGAACAGATAATGAATGCCCTAAAATACTTAGAACAAACTAAAAATGAATATTGAATATTAACATTTATGTGATGCAAGTAATATTTAGAAGAAAATGTATAATTTATATGCACTTAATAGAAAAAAGATTAAAAATTAATGAATATTATTTTCAATTCAAACTTTAGATTAAAAAATGAGATAAAAAACAAATGTAAAAGAAAATATATGAGGTAGGTTTCAAGAGTAATTTATTAAATAGAAAACAAATAAATGAAAAAAGGGTCAGTAAACCAGGAATGTTTCTTTGATGGTTTTAGTAAGTTGCTCAAAGTAACTCAGCCAGAAAGTGTGGGAACAGGCCCCCAATAGAGCAAATATGACTCTAGGCTCTGAATTATTTTCCAGGTAACATTTTTAAGACTCTTTTTTCATTTTACCAAAGTATAAGAGTCCAGAGAAATTAAATGCCTTGACTTGAGTCAATGTCCTATCTGTTTCTTTTATTTTTTCAATGTGATTAGTAGAACATTTAAAAGTATATACATGGCTTGCATTATATTTTATTGGAGAGTGTTTTATATTTAGGGGATAAATTCAATTTGAAAGTAAAAATAGTCAGAACTAGGAGATGGAGGTTCCAGCCAAGAGGGAAATAAATGTTCTTATACAAGGACTATAATTTCTTAGGTATTAAGAAAAACACTGTTCTAATAATACTCTTGTAATATTTTTAGTAGTATAATTGGTAACTTCCTCCATGTTATCCTTTTAGATCAAGGATATTTTCTAAAATTTGAGTAGAATGTCCTCTTTGGGGACTTTACAACAGTAATTTTTCTATTACTCTGGGACAGTGCCAAAGGGTAGGTTGTTGAGTATGGGGTAACAAAATCTTCATCCCCACCAATAAAGCCACCTTAAATAGTTTTTCATTCTATGCAAAAGCAATGTCTTTACTAAGTAATTTGACTTTTAAAATTGTCTTCTAATAATTTGTTCTCATTCATCTTTTTTTTATCAATTGGTATTTATCACTGATTATCATATCCCTCTTTTAGAAATACTTTTTATTATTTTCTTCTCAATTTTCTTTGTCCAGTCCCTTTACATCTCTCCATCAAACATTTAAAGTACCCAGAGTTCAGTCCTAGGACCTCTTTCCTTTTGTCTACACTCAGTCTTTAGGTAATCTTATCCATTTTCACAAATTATATATTACTTATATGCTGACGTCTCCAAAATTCAAATCTCCTGCTCAGATTCTCAGCTGAATCCAGGCTCACATTCTACTGCTTGCTCAATATTTCCACTTAGATGTCCAATAGGCATCAAATCAAACATGCGCCAAAATGAAGTCCTGATTTCCCATTCCAAACCTGTTTCTCTTACAATCTTTTGCATATCTTTAGAAAGGGACTCCAGTAGTCCAGATGCTCAGACCAACTGGTGTTACCTTAACTCTTCACTTTTTCTTCTCAACATCCACTCCATCAGCCTATTATTCAAAATTTATCCAAAAATTCGACTGCCTTTTACCATGTCCACTGTTGCTGCTTGATCTAAACCACCAACCTCTCTGATTGCAATAGCTTTCTAACCTAACTGGCCTCCCTGTTTCCACTCTTACTCTTATTCACTGTTCTCTATCCACAGCCAGAATCATTCCATAAAACATGGGCAGATAACATTATTCCTGTGTTCAAAACTATCCAATTAGCTTCACATTTCATCTAACATAAATCCGATGTCTTCAATCATAGCTTATATCACCCTATATTGTCTCTCTCCCTCCTTCTCCAGCATCATCTTCCACCACTCCCTGGGCCTTCCATTAATTGCATTCCAGCAAATCTGGCAAGTCTAGTCTTCTCCACCTTGATGACACACACCTATCACAGGAAGGTCTGGTCCTACTTTGGGGCTTTGTCCTTTCTGCCTAGATGGTCCTTCCTTTAGATATTATTATGACTTCATTCTCTCTTCCTTCCATCCAGTCTTTGCTCTGACATGATATCTTTAAGCCTTTCTAACATAGAACAAACACATGTATATCCCTTGTACACACACACATACACACACATACACACGCAACCTGCCATCCCTGACGTTATTTTTCTTCATAGCGCCGATCCTCAGTTGCCAAATTCTGTATATTCTTGTTTATTGTCTATTTTGCCCCAATAAAGCATAAGCTTCCCAAGGGCAAGAATTTCATCTCTTTAACTGTTTTACCCCCAGGGCCTAGAATAGCACTCGGCACACAGTGAGCATTCAATAAATATTTCCTGAGTGTATAAATCAATAAATATTGATAAATATTTCCTGAGTGTATAAATCAATGAAAATCTGGTTGGAGGATTCTCAAGATAAATATTGAAATCTTCCAACCAGATTTTCTCTACGCTCCTTGGTAGGTAGGCATTGTGGAGTTGCTGCTGCTGTTTTGATAATGGCATCATAAAAATGGTCAACATTTAATATAATAGAAGGAGATGATGATAACAGTAATGAGGGGGAAGAGGATTAAATAAAATACAGGAAAAGGGCTGTTGAGGAGGTAAAGTCAGCTATCTTCTCAGGAAAGTTTTTACCTCGGGGACTGAATGATTGTTGAGAATGGAGGAAGATAAGCTACAGACAACCTTGGTGGGATTCAGCAACTCTTTCAGTTAAGACAGCCACTTGCAAGTCCAGAGACAATAAAAACCACAGACACTGTGATTCCCTGAGTATATTCTCCTGGGTTCTGCTTCTGATCTTGATGTCTGGCTTTTGTGACAACTTCAATTTATACCCTTACAGCTGAATGATGCTACCTCTGCAAAAGTGTTCACATCCTAATCTCCAGAACCTATGACTATGTCAGTTCATTTGCAAAAGGGACTTGCATATGTGATTGACTAAATTAAGACTCTTGAGGGGCACCTGGGTGGTTCAGTGGTTGAGCATCTGGCTTCGGCTCTGGGTGTGATCCCAGGGTGCTAGGATGGAGTCCCACATCAGACTCTCCTTGGGGAACCTGCTTCTCCCTCTGCCTATGTCTCTGCCTCTCTCTGTGTGTCTGTCATGAATAAATAAATAAAAATATCTTTAAAAAATAAATTAAGGCTCTTGAAGTGGGAAGATTATCCTAGATATTTTTGGATGGGCTCAATCATAACCACATGAGTCTCATAAGAGAGTTAGGAGAGTCAGAGCCAGAGAGATTTGATGATGCTCTGTGCTTCTGGCTGTGTAAATAAAGGGAGGGGCATAAGCTGAAGAATGAAGGCAGCCTCTAAATCTGGACAAGGAAGGAAGGAAATGGATTCTCCTCTAGATTCTCTGGAGGGAGTGCAGCCCTGCCAACACAATGATTTCTATACAGTGAAACCTCTTTTGCACTTCTGACCCCTGGAATGTAAGATAATAAACTTATGTTGTTCAAGCCATTAAGTCGGTGGTAATTTCTAACAGCAGCAATAGGAAAACAATATACTCACAAATTTTAGACCTCTCTGCTTAGCCTCATCCTTGTTCCCCCAGCTAATTTTTATGTCCTAGGCATTCCAGGAAATCATTCTAGTTACTCTCATCATTACTACAATTTGCTCCCATAATTTACTCTGTTTTCTAAGACAACGCCTGACTTTAATCAATTTTCAATTTTACTTCATGTACTTTTCTTCTCCTTTCTTCTGGCTAAAAACCCAGTTCTGCATTGCAAATTCCCTGAAGGACCATTTGATTCTCTAATAAATACCTTACCTTTTAATTATTTTACTTTTAAAAGCTGATTACTGTTCAAATGATATCAGTTAGGAAGGTAATTTCTGAATGAGAATTTGCTTCATTCTGCATTTAAAGTTACTGAGCAATTACTAAATGGAAATTACAAAATTAATTGCTGTCTCTATAATTCATATATATTTATAGATTACTTCACATTTTCCCAAGTATTTAATTAGATTCATGTATGTCAGAAATTAATATTTAAAAGTAATTTTTGCATTTGTATGTTGTTTGTAGGTTAAAGTAATTTTTCCTTCAATGTTACATTTTTATATAAGATTTACAAGTTTGCAAAGGAACAGATGAATATATTTATTATATCATTTAGGCTTTATGGGCTCTTATATTTATATATTTTTTAAACTCATTAGAAGTAGGAAATAGCTCTACTATTAAGGATGTTGACTCATAAAGTGTTATTCCTCTGCAGTAAAATAATGTACTTTTTAATTTTCAAATAGCAAATATAAACACCTCTGAAGTTTTAAAATTCTAAAACCTTTTCATAGAGAGACACAATTATTACTTCCTTTTTATAATCATTTCTAAACAATATATTTCTACTCTTGCAAATATTTATTCTTTAGAAGCATAAAAGTCAGTACTCTCAGAAATGAATTTTAAGGTAGCAATTACCTCAATCATTATTCCCAGTATGTTTGGAAATTATAATGCCATATTCTTGGTTTCATTATTACTTCAGTATATTTTTCTACATTTATTAATTTGTTTAGCTACTGAAAGTATCAAATGCTCTTAATTTAGTAGACCCAATTATACTGTTTAGTAGAATTCTCACTTTGAGAAAATTATTTTTGACCTACAGATAATTCCTAAAAGAAAATATTTATAATATCAAATTCCAGTGTTTGAGTTAGTTTATCAATGTCCTATGAATGGCAAAAAAAAAAAAAAAAAAAAAAAAAAAAGTTAAATCAAGCAACAGAGTACCACCCAACTGTGGGACATGTAGGTTTTCACCATTTGAGGAAGGTTATTTTAATAACACAGGCTGTTAAGACAGTCCTTTGGTCCTTTTCATTTGGTAAGCATTTTTTCTTTATTATTATTATTACCATTTATCATGGCTCACTAGTAGTTTAGTTTAAACAAACTTAAAAACAAACAAATCTAAACTTTTAATCCCCATCTGATGTATACCTGAGTGGTTTTGCCTACAGCATTAGGAGACCCTATGTAATTCTAAATTTAATCCTGGTGCCCCAAATAAAATATTCATCTTTTAAGTCATGGCAGGATAATTAGGAAAGGCTATGACAGCCTGCTGGATATGTGTTTGCTTTTAATTTAATTCTGATTTGTAGAATAGTTAATCATTGTACATAGCAAGGCCATCTTTGTTAATTCAGTTCCATACTTATATGAAGGTATCCCTATAGAAGATTCCATATAATGCTTTTCCATTCAACTCAATCAGTCTTAGTGATGACAGTAAACACTCTCTCCAGATTGTACTTTGTCACAAATGATCAGTTATTGAACGGTTTTATAAATTCTGTGGCACACATCAAAGGACACTTACTAATGAAGACTTAGGCATTTTAAGAAACCAAAGCTGAAGCGACACCACTTAGCACTTAAATGACATTTTTCATTTTCAAATTACTTTTGCATGAATACTAATTAATCCTACAAGTACCATGAAGAACATAAATAAAATTATGATGCTTTTTCTGGATATAAGAAAAATAGAAGTAGAGAATCAAGGTTATTTTCACTGTTCTATTTACCTCTCACTCTATTATATACTTATTTAAATATGAGTTCTCTTTAAATAAACACAAGAACAGCCAAACAACAAAAACCCTTTGAACTCTGATTTGGTCAGTTTGAAAGACCATGCACGGGAGACTGGTCCACTCTTTCTCCATGAAACCCATCATTCTGTTTGTTCTGACCCCTTCCCATTCCAACCAATTATTCTTTTTCAATCTAGTTCCCTAGAGCTAAAAAACAAAACAAAACAAAACAAAAATTATACATGTGAAATGTCCTTGCTCAAGAGGTGGACAAACTAAGGCCACTAAGTTTAAAGTGATTTAGCCAAAGCCACAGAATCAGCACTAAAGCCCAGGTGCACACAAATCTCCATACTGTTTTCTGCCATAAGACTGGCTATCGCATACTAAGGAGGCATGTTTACTGCTTTGCATGTCCTCTAATTTTGTGTCTTGCTCCTTTATCAGTTAATACCTCACTACGCCTTTTCTCCTTCTGTAACACAAGATAATCAAGAACATATTCATAGGAGTCATACGAGCAAGGAGCCAGAGAAGGGTGAAACCATGTACAGCTGGGTCAGTTCTTCTGGGTTGAAGATTATAGGCAAGCATGTCCTGGAGCAAGGAATAAAGGAACAGCCCCGAAGTCTGGAGCATTTGTTATTAAACTGAAAGAACACTCAAAGTAGAACCTTTGAGGACATTGATTTTCATAAGGAAGGTCAACACAGGATGAATAATGTGGTACCTCCTCTAATAAGGCAAAGAGGTAAAATTTTATTTTATAACTTCGTATGGCTTCATAAGTTTAGGCAGTTGAAAGTGAGAATGATATTAATGAGTTGGAAAAAAGTATAGATATAGGTGTGCTAATGAATACAACTTTAATTGCTAAAATCTTTCAGGCAATAACTGATTTCAGGGAAGAGCATCCGCTTATAAATGACTATTATGTCAATTTAACAGCAGTAATGCAGCTAAAATAAGATAACATAATGCTGATTATGTTCCGTACATGTTGATAACTATGCTTTCTAGTCTCTGCATGGAACCTAATTGAAAAATGATTATCTTATTTTTAAGGTTTATCATTAACTACAGAATAAAGGACAATGAGGTACTTTTCCTTAATCCATACTGAACCAACATTCCGAGTCACAGATTTATCTAAGTGATTAAAGTGATCAGGTTCAAAGTGCAAACTAGACAACAATTTCATAGAACACTATAGAATCATTATTTCCTCCTCTTTTTTCCCATTAATCATGTTTGAAAGTTTCTTTTACTATAGAAAGTAGAATAGCAATATGAATTTTATTAAAAACTGTTTCATTTCTTCATTATTTTTAATAAAAGAAACAACCAGCATGCCAAGTTGGAGCACTGATGAACAATGCAATAATATATGCTTTATATTGACTCATTTCTTTTACTTTTGATATATACACACATGGCCAAGGGGCAGAATTTGCATACCTTACTTATTTTCAAGCACAGAAGAAGGAATTAACACATTTTGTCCTAGGATTCACTTTCATATAAAGGACATTTTGATTTGTGTGGTCAGAATAATTCTATTATATGCTTCAACATAACAAATGAACTTCCAAACCTTAGTATAATCTCCAGTTCTGCAAGTTGTAGTCTGGCTTGTGTAAGTCTATTGTTGCTCAGGACAATCTATTATTGTGATGGGTACACTAATTAAAATATATGGCCATTAAGTTCACAGCAGCAGGAAAAGAGAGACAGAGGAAGAGCATCAGCTCATCACTTCATCAGTCACATTCAATGTCCAGAACTAGTCATATGGTCCTGCCCAATTACAAAGAAGAGAGCAAAACATAGAGAAACTCATGGTATCTGTTGAGCTCTGCACTGAACTGTCACAATGGAAATCTGATTATTTCCAAAAAATTAAACCCAAACCAAGCAAAACAAGTTGGTTTAATTAAATCTGGATAGCTTTTATTTTAGGTGATCTAAATTGTAACCATTAGCATAAAACCAGCAATATAGCTGTCAAATCTACAGAAGCCTAGGAAAAAAGCAACTATTACAAGGTATAAAGTTCATTTTGAACAAAAGTAAAAAATACCTGGAAACATGCTCATTCTCTCTCTTAATCTTGCAATTAGACCCATTAATAAAGTCCTGTGTTATTTTACTTTTCTCCAATGCTTAATTGGTCTCCAACAGCTTGGCTAGAAGCATTGAGAGAGGAAGGTCAATAGACTTGAACAAAGTTTTACAACTTGTTGATATTTCATGTGGCAGTTGCTGAAAGCACACTTTATTTGTCATGGAATCTCTACCACTCCATGGCTACGAATGAAGTGACCAGTGTGCTATCACCACTTAAGAGTGGTCATGGCATTTTCTCTCAAGATAGCTATTTTGACACAGCCTCAAGGTACACATTAAAGCCAAGATATGGAGAAGGATGTATTAAAACTAGGAGAAAAAATAAGATAAAAGGCCTAAGTAGATAGATGATGACATAGAATAATTGATTTGGATCAAGGTGAATCAGAAGCCTACTTTCAAGATTGGAAATCAATAGCAGAGAAAAAAAATGTTCTATAACTCTACAGTAGTGTATGTGCATAGGTGCTTGTTTTTTTTTTTTGTTGTTGTTGTTTTTTCATTTGCAACTATGTTCAGTATTAAGAATGCAGGAACATCTGAATAGAGAATGTTCTAGTGGAAAAAAAGAGCTCAGGACATTTTATTTCGTTGACTAAATGTCCAGATTAATTATATCAGTGCTAATTATATTGTTTAATAGTAGCAGTTTTGCTGCAACTTTCATCCTTTCTGTAAATAAAAACTACCTTTCCCCCAAAGAATTGACTGTTAGATGAATTTCATTATGCTAGTCAAGGATTAACCACCTGTCATATTTTTATTACAGAAATATTTTGGGTTGTAATTATCTGTGATGTTTCATACACTAGTAGGAAAAGTGCAAGGTTCTCAAGGGAAGTGTTCTGATTTACTTGGTTGCTGCTGAATGAAGTTCATGAAACATTTTATTTTGCAGGGTTGATGGAAGGCATGATCATGCAATGTTGTTAGGAAGAAAAGAAAATCCTAGAGGCAATCCTTTCAAAGACGTTACAGAGTACAGATTTAAGATTCATCTTGGTATCCAGAGTAAGAATAAAGATCTTAGTATGCAATTGATTCTGAAGGCACCCTTTCACCCTTCCATGTGCTCTCAGCAACAGGTGCTCCTCCACCTGCATCCTAGATTCCATACTTATCTCACTCTAAGATTTATTTTTACTTATGCCCCAAATTCTCTTATTCTGCATAGGATGGTGGGTGGTGTTGGTGGTGTGATCTTGAGCAACTGGCTGGGGCCTCCCATGAAGTCTTGTCAATACCACTATTCAGCCTATACACTGTTTCCTCACTCATCCCCGATTGCACTGATCCAAATTGCAACCACAGAATATTTCATCTGCTGTTGACTTTCTTGCTCTACTCTGCACTCAACCTTTTGTTTATCTATCTATTATCTATCTATCTATCTATCTATCTATCTATCTATCTATCTATCTATCATCTACCTATATTCATGTAATTTGTATAGATTTTTATATGAGTTCAAAGTTGAGTTGACATCACACATTTTTCTCTTTATTTTCATCCACCCATCCATCCATCCAATAAATGTTTACTGAACACTTAAATTAACGATAGCCAAACTGGGTTGAATTCCAGCAAGCAATTTTCTCAGTTAATTCACGAAGTTCTAAAATCTAGTCCCTAACTAGAGAATCATTTTGGTTTGTACTAAAGGAGATCAAACACTGATAACAAGCATGATAACCAAAATGGAAAGCTTATTTACTAATTTACAACGAAAAAATACTTTCACATGGTTTAAAATATCATATCTCTGTAATAAATACATAAGAAGTCTATATAATCAGGTAGCAAATCTCCATGAGAAAATATATCATACACAAACTGATTTGTGATCAGACATAGTCAGAACTAAATAAGTTACATAAATTGAGTTTATTTATTTTTGTTTTAAAGATGTTGTTTATTTTTTTATTCATAAGAGACAGAGAGAGAGAGGCAGAGACATAGGCAGAGGGAAAAGCAGGTTCCCCGCGGGGATCCCGTTGTGTTATGTTAAATGATGATGTTTGGTCTAGATAGGCTTTAAAATGATACAAACAGTAAAAAAGAATAAAATTCAAACTTTCTAATCTGCTTCAGAGCACTCTAAATTGTCACCTTCTTTACTTCTCTTGACTTACCACCCAATACCTTGAAATACAGAAACTCCACCTCTATTTTTCTCCTGCATATTGCTAGGAGAGTTTCAAAAGTCTCCTCATCTGGAATGCCCTTCTGGCTCCTGCTACCTATTCAATTACACTTGGTTTCCAAAGCTGGGTTAATAAAGCTTGCCTTTTCCCTGAAGGCTTTTGTCCCTGGCTGCTATAGTTCACAATAACCTCACTTTTATAAAACAGTATTTTGAAGAAAAAAGTTGGCTTTTAAACATCTATTATGTGATAGACATAAGAGATAGCAATAATTATATAATAATATGAGATAGATAAAATGGATATGCATATTTGAAAATAAGCCCATACCAGGTTAAAAATCTACACATTCTATTTTTTTATCACCTATATGTGATCTTGAACTGAATTTCAATTTTCCATTTGTAATATGTACATAATACCCACCCCCCTGCACAGGTGTTGTGTATGTCCTATTATTTATCTGATGGAAGAGACTATATATATACATAGAGAGAATATATATATATATATATATATATACACACACACACATATATATATATATATAGAGAGAGAGGTCTATATATCACTATATAGAGATACAGATACATATATACTCATGCACATATGTCATGTTTTATATAGTAGATATAAATAAATGTATATGTGTATATCTAAAGCTATATCAATCAAGAGAAAAACCAAGTTTTCACTTTGGATCTGCCATGTATAGGCCAAATGATTTTGGGCTATTCAGTTTATGAGCCTCATTTCTCTTCTTAGTAACGAAGGGAGCACTCACAGATAGATAGACTACATGCTTGATGTAACTCTAGGCTTCCTGGGAACACAGGCAGGAAGAGACCATCACATCAGTCCCTAACTACCGCAAGCTCTATTTACAACCAGATTTCCACTAAGGAAATAATGGATCCTTTTTTTCTCAATCTAAGGGCTTTGTTCACAGATTCTAAAGGATCCAGATGTATTGCACAGTAAAAAATATATGCCTCTAACTAGTAAGTGTGACTAAGTTTACCATCACAGGGCAATCCAAAAAAACCTTTAGTTCTTCAGGGATTGCCATAATATTTGGTTTTCTTTCTTTCCTTCTGATTCCTGCTTTCTTTGCTTCTTCTTCTTCTCCCCCTTCACAAGAAATCATGACTATGAATTTAAGTATGAATATACAAGAGCAGATTAGAACAGAGTTCTCAAACTTGGGTTCATATTGTTCAGTTGAGTTCAGCCCTTCTTGGTCTATTTCTCCAAGTCCAGCAATCTCATCATTATTGCTATTTAAAGATGAATTAACTTAGGTTCTGTAAATAATTATTTCCCATTTTAATACAATATAATACAATATTATAATTACTAAGGTAACCTTAGTTACTTGTATACATTCACTTTACTCATCTGTAAATGAGAATATCTGTTTACCTGTATTTGAACTTGTGGTTAGGATATATTCCTAGTAAAAAGGACTCATGTTTTCATCATTCTATATTTCCGGCACTGAGCTGGCCATATGTACGTAGTAGCTCTCAATGTCAGTTAAACTCAATTAAAATAAGTTACAGTGTATAAAAGTTTATAAACTTATAATCTCTTTAAATTTAACAGGTTATTATCTATCTTAATGACACTGTAAATTAACAATCATACTTTTTTACAACTAATGAATTAGAAATAACTTTTTATGAATATAACCATATTCAGCATGAAAATAATACTTAACCTACCGAATAACTGAAATTAATTTTTTATGTTTGTATCAGGAAACCAGATGTCTTTTATCCAAAACTCATGGTAGGTCAATATATTGGCTTAACTTCAAGTTCTCCAAATTGTACTTATGTTTTCCTTGTATGTGCATTTTAAAATGTATTTTATTCTACCAAAAGACTCCTTAATGAACTTTGAGGTAAAGAATGTTGTTGGGGCCTACAAAAAGCTTCCAATTTTGACGTCCGATCACAGATGTTGTGCCACTTAGTGCAGAAAGCATCTTCTTGCAAAAATAATTAATTTTCTGTAGTGCTTCAAATAATATATTCAACTCCTCACTTTTAATTAAGATCCCTTTTCTTGCTCCAAGTTTAAATTATGCTCTGAAAGCAATTTTGTCAATTGCTTTTTCATGTGAGAAATATAATTATGAACTAAATTTTGTTAGTGTCAAATTCATACTTTTTAATAATAAAGTGAATAAAAAATGAACAAAGACTGTTACACACATTTAAAATGTCTCATGCTATAAGTAGATAGAACAATTCCAGAATACACTGATAATGCATCAGTATCTTGGTTTTCTAAAGAACAAATACATTTCCCTGGCAGCTTTTTTATGATTAGCATACTATAAATCAGTCATTAGGAGCTTGAGCGTAAGTAGAAAAGTAAACATCTTACTTTAAAAATGTACTGTAAATCTTTCATCAATATTTAATAACAATTATTTATATTGTTAGTATTTGATTATAGATTCATCAAAAAAGGAATTTAAAACTTAGAATGGTCTTTAATAAATTTAAGACACTGATACTATATGTTTATTGGGTTATCATGGAAAAGAAAGTTGGTTAAAGGTAATTTTTTTTTTCTTTCACATCAAAGGTTTTAGAGATACAATGTTTTCTGTAGGAGGGTCCCCATGTCCATTTTCCAGATTCTTAAGTGTTAGAGGGAGTGGTGATTGCAGCCACAGTGTAATTTCTCAATTCTGGCTTCATGAATCATAGCAACAGGCCTCAGAGGTAGCAGTTACCCTGGTAGGGAAGTTCTATATATTTTGAGTATTATTCCTGAGGATCTATCCTGCAACACTCTTCTCTAATTTTAACAGCAATTTTCTAAACAGCTAATTTCTAAATCGGTTCTTCCTTGCATGGCTTTATTTCCTGCCAAACCCTGAATTACACATTATATACTGTTTGCTTTATGGAACAGAAAGACAACAACCAAATTCTTCGACACAGAAAGCAATAAGAAGAGATGAAAGTTTGACAGAAGCTGCCCACTCACTGGCTGCCTACTCATGGTCTCTTTAATGACTTAAGTTGCTCTATGAATACTAGATATTACTGTGCATATTAATCTGGATCACTTTAGTCAGATTTGGGGCATTTTCCCAGAAGCCAAAGAGGATCTGTGAGCATATGTGGATATCTCAATTCCATGTGTTCTTGGTGAAGGGATCAAACAAGTTGTGCCAACTTGTTTCATCATGGAACTATGCTCAGAGAGCTAGTCGGAGGCTTTGGGTACTGAAGAGCTGTCCCTGTACTGGGCTACAAGTGACAGCTGAGTCAGCAGAGCACCAGCTATCCGGAGATGGCAAAGCAGTGCTTCTTTTCAGTAGGAAGGGGCCATTTTTTTTTATTATTAAAATGTTATGAATTCTAAAGCAAATTACACAGTTGTTCCTGTTTTGGTTACTTCCAGATAAGAACAGAGGAGGGCATGCCTTTGTTGAATAACGTTGAATAATATCAATCAGCTACTGATCTGGGTTTTTCTGAAGGCTTTGTAGGACTGATGCCACTGGGGCGCTCCTACATAGCAGTTGTGGGAATAAGTGTGTGATTTAGAGGTTTTATATAATTCACTATGCATTTTCATGATTTTTTTCTGCTTTTATGGAAACATTAGGTAAAAAAATATAGATACACATCTAAGCATCTCCTACATTCTAGGGACTCCCAAAATTTGTTCAGAACTGCAGAGGAGGGATGCCTGGGTGGCTCAGCGGTTTAGCACCTGCCTTCGGCCCAAGATGTGATCCCGGAGTTCCAGGATCAAGTCCCACATAGGGCTCCCTGCAGGGAGCCTGCTTCTCTCTCTGCCTGTGTCTTTTCCTCTCTCTGTGTGTCTCTCATGAATAAATAAATAAAATCTTAAAAAAATGAAAATGAATGAAAAACATTTCTTGCACATAGGAAGTGTTCTGTAAATGATGGCTGCAATCTAAAGACCTGTTCTGGCTGACGTTCATGAAGTCCATTACCTAGGACTTGTCTCGCCTGGGCACCTATCAACCATTCCTTCATTGGGAATTCTAAGATGAACGAGATTCAGGACACGCAGTCTCAGCTTTCCTACAAACATTTAGGTCTTTTACTGATCTGCACAGTTTTTCATCAGTGTCAGACAAAAAGGACAGAAAAGGGGGCACCTGGGTAACTCAGTTGGTTAAGCATCTGCCTTTGGCTCTGGGGCTCTGGGCCTGATTCCGGATGGAGTCCTGCAAGGGGCTCCCTGCTCAGCGAGGAGCCTGCTTCTGTCTCTCCTTCTGCTACTCCCTCCGCTACTCCCTCTACTGCTCCCCCTGCCTATGCTTTCTCACTCTCATTCTCTCAAATAATAAATAAATAAATTCTAAAAAGGAAGAAGAGGAGGAGGAGGAGGAGGAGGAGGAGGAGGAGGAGGAGGAGGAGAAAAGGATTCAGAATTTCTACCTAAATTAAGAGAGGACACAGATATATAGTATGGCATTAGCTACCCAATTCAGTCCTCTCGTTGGAGGACAAGTTAAGGAGTTATCAGTTATGTATACAACTGGGTTGTAAAACTCTATCTTCATTCTGACAAAGCTTGTGTAGATACTTGCTGGATTTGTGTGCATAAAAAGCAATATTCCTGAAACCCAGCTTTCAAGTAAGAAAGCTCAGATCAGGAACTGGGAAACCAACTGGAAACTGATTCAATTCTAAACATCTAAACAACAGCCTACCTTTGGTAGGCTCTATGGGCTTTTTATTTTCTTAAGATATCATTTATTTATTTATGAGAGACAGAGACAGAGACAGAGGCAAAGGGAGAAGCAGTTCCCTACAGGGAGCCAATGTAGGACTCGATCCTGGAACTCTGAGATCACACCCTGAGCCGAAGGTAGACACTCAACCACTGAGCCTCCCAGGTGTCCCTCTTATGGGCATTTTAAATCGAATCAATTATCAATCCTACCTCACTTTTATCTTCTAATTACCATGAGTGAGAAACTCTACTGACTCTCCTAAATTTCTCAACTGTGCTGTAAGGATGCACTGAGCACTGATTTAGCCTCCTGTTAGCTAGATCTATTTGGGCATCGACCCAGCACCATTCACTTGCATAAGTGACATTTATTAAAGTTTAACATTAGAAGATACTATATTTCATGTTAAACATCTTATCATAAAAATTAGAATCACATTTTCACAATAATACACCTCATGCTTCAGAAGTCTTTATGTCACATCTCAACTCATTACATATTCCAAAGGAGGAGAGCAATTTTAAAAGCTTTGTATTTCTCATTATGTTTATTTTCCCATCCACTTACTAAAACTGGACCATATTTCAGAGTTTCATGAATAGTGAAGGCAGATTTCAAGGAACATCAGACTTATGATGGCATCCTTAACTTGACATTCATAGAAAAATCTGAAAGTACACGCATGGCTGGTTTTATCCAGAACTGCACTTAATTTAAACCCAGCTCTTTATTTTTCCCTGAAGTGTCTGCTGTATTTGATATATCTTCAGTTTCCATAAGCTGTTTACACCTGCTCAATATCAAGGGCATTCCAGACTCAGAATAATTTAAGCCAATTTGATGAACTGATTTGAATAATGATTATATAAAGAAAAACAAGCCAGTAGAATCAGAAAACTACAGCATTTTAGAATAGAAAGGACCATCTTAGAGTTATTTCTTTCATTCCCTACTCCTTCTCCCCTTTCTCCAAAAGGTAAGGTTTTTTCCAAGGTCCTTTAGTTAGTAGCAGAGTCTAGTCCAGAAGCAATCACTCTTCATTCTTGGGTGAGTGTTCTTTCTGCAGTACCATATTGCCAAATAAGTAAAGCCAAGAGTTATTGCTACTCACCAAGCTCTAACAATGTGAAACTACAGAGTGTGGATAACTCTGACTAGTGCACTAGGCATTAGAATATCAGTGACCACAATTAGTATTCCTTTCTCGTTCATTTGGACAGATGCATTTGAATCAGAAATTGAGTGTTCTACTACAAATTTACAGCCTTAACGTCCCATAAGAACACCAGTATCCTTGCCATCTGCCCACTGCTTTCCTTCAGCTACATAATCATCCAACAGCCCATGTGCTGGTCAGTGGACTTTGGAAACTTAAGAAGATCTGAACCTGACAGAATCTCCATTCTTTCTATTCAAACACTGCAGTGGCATGCGATATGTTGACTTCCTTATATCCATCTGGGTCATAGTTTTGAAGTCTGCAGGGAGAAGATTCTGGGCTCCATGGAAGATGAGCTATTTTCCACTGACTGTGATTACTGGCTTTTCTGGAGGTGGGAAAAAAAAAGGCTTCAAGCACTCTTCTCCAATTCTTCCCTGGGTCAGGTGCTGGAGCCCCTGGAACCCAGAGTGTTGGGACCATCTGCCTACTTACCCGTGGTCCACAAACCCGGGTTTCCTGTGAGGAGCCACCCTCTTGGAAAAAGGAAAGAAAGAAATACAAACCAGAAGAGAAAAATCAAGAGGAAAGATTGGGTCACAGCCACATACACAAAAAGTTGATCAAATGAGGGCAAAGGGAATTTTTTATGGTTTGGAAGATCAGTAAGGTTGTTCACTGTTGGTGTTTGTTGCTTTTTTTGTGCCAGGTGCATGCCTTTATTCAAACACTCTGTCCTGTGCCTTCAAATGGATAAATCGATACAATCGCTTCTAATGTTTCTTGATTTCCCATTTAAGTGACATTTTGAAGCCTTTTCTCTCCTGTAGAATATTCTCTCAAACAACCCCATGAATGCTGCTATACAGGAAAGATGCATTCATTTTGTTCAATGCAAAAAAATTAAAGGAAAATGTACTGTACTTTCATGTATATGACATGAAACTAGATCTTACTACTCTCAGTGATAACAGGCAGAGAGTAAACACAGCTTTCTGTAAAGTAATAACACATTTTTAATAAATGTACCACCCAGGCATACATCTGAATGAGTAAATGAATAGAAAGAATTCTTTCAAGTATTTGCTACAGCTCAGAAACATTTGAAATTTTTCTTTTGAGCTAGCTTTCCAGGGCCATTTATAAATCTCTCAAGAAATTTAGCTTCATTTGTTTATAGATTTCCTCCTCCTTTGGTCCATAACGCCAATAACCATATGTATTCTCTAATAACCCTATTCTCGACATTTAGCACCAAATATAATTAGGCTGTTTAAAAAAATAAAATTCATTTCAAAGAACAAAACTCTGGCAACTTGATTCAGAAATAATTGCAAAAGAACATGATTCATACTCTAAAAGCAACTTTAAAAAAGAGCTTCTAAATTGATGATTCTTATTTGAAGTAATATGGCTAAGGTTGAAACACATATATAATATACATCTGTTGCTATACGTTGCTTTAAAATTCAGTTGGATCTGATATCTCTAGTTCTGTGCCTGCAGGATTCAACCTACTGTTCCAGCACATGGGCCTATTTTGCTTAAAGGTATTAGGAGTACTTAATAATGTTCTTGATCACTTTCAACAACAGAATTTCATGTCATTGGAAGAATATATGTATTTTTTGGTAGTATAACCCACAGGTTGATGTCACTCTTTTCTTACTATACTTTAATGATGAAAATTACAAGTAATTAGAAAGATTCATTCATGCCCACAAAAACATACTGCTTTGTTTAATATTAACAGATGTTTTTATAGGCTTTAAAAGTACTGGTGTGTGCTTAAGAATTAAAATTATTTAATTTTAATTTAATTATTTAATTCCCATGCACTATACTAGAAAGTTCTGCTCTAATTTAAGACTTTTCAAAAAAATTTCAGACTTTTTAATAAATATGTGTTCATTAGCTTCTCTCCAATAGCCCTCTCTGACCATAGCCCTATCTAATTAGAACAGGATGTTGATCTCTTGCATAGCTATACCTTATGGAGTGTTGGTAACTGCTCTTCTTAGAAGGAAACAGTTCCCATGACTTTTAAGGCCTGCTTCTATGTGCTTCTCCATGAAAAATTTAACAAAACAGAAAGTTCAAAATATATATATTAAAAATTTTATAATTTTGTTCTTGATAGTGCTTCTTTTTAACATGGCTTAGTTTATACTAACTTAAAGTGCTTAAATATGTAGAAACATCATTATGAGTTACACCTGAATCAGCTCTTCCATAAAAGTAATTTCTTTCATATCTTAAATCTATGTTTTTCATTTTCACTTTTTTATGGAATAGTTTTAGACCTTTGGTTTTATTGATTTTTGTCTTTTACTTGGTATATGCTGGTATTTCTTTTGGCTTCAAATAAATTTAAAATATTTCCCAATAAAACCATCTCACCAAATGACAAAGTATGAACTTGGGAGAGAACTTTAATTTTAACTATCTTCCATTTCATTTCAAAACTTCTAAATTGGTCATTGAAGTTCTTCTTCGTGGCATCTGGTAATGGGAAAAGGCATCTAAAATTTATATCTGTGCTCATACCTGCCTTGAAAACTAATCTGTGCCTCTAATAAATATTAAGGATAGAAAAGACCAAAATTTCATCAGTAAATGAAAGTAGTTACTTTTTCTCATAGTTAAGAAGCATAGTCAATTTAATCATGGTTGATTAGACTCGAGTTAACTATATGCAATCTTTATTATGTTCAATAGATTATTAAAACCAAAATACCCTATTTGTACTTTTAAACACTTTAAAATTAGTCCAACATTTTTTTCTGTATAAATTCCATTAAATTCCTTTATTAATATTTCTTTTTTTGAATCTATATTACCCAAAGAACAATACAGGCTGCCTTAACTTTGTATACTTAGCATGTTACAATGAAACAAACTTGTCTAATCTCTAAATAGATGCTGCTAGCTTAGTGTTTCTGAAATAGTCTTTTGTGTACTATTAAGGTAACTGAAATTCCATTTCATGGATGTTCTAAGCTCTTTTGAGTCCTTTATCTGTATTTTTTCCTAGTCTTGAGCACACTGCAGATTACAACAGTTTTGTCTCATCATTATATACTCATATCTCCTGATGTTTCATTACATAAAAATCCTATTCAGCCTGAAATCTAATAGTAGGAAATTTCATTTACAGTATTTATGTTTAAAATAACTCTCATTTTAGAACACTGGTATCCTCTTTTACTCCCTACCTCCAATAAATTGTGCAACTAGCAACTAAATGACACACATTTAGGTACAAATTGAGGTCTTTAATGGATATAAATTACGTGACTGGCTTATGTTTTAAGGAAAATATCAAGAGTTAGTTCATAAGGATCCTTTCTCCCTGATTCAGTTTCAAAGAATGAAGAACTGATATCATGGAAGCTTCTGTGCGCATATGCAGGAGAGTGTACACTCATATTCACTACATGTCCAACAATCCTATTTCTGTGACCAGGTCCTGCCTTCCATGACTTAGGGATATGGCTTCAAAAAATATATTTTTGAAGAATTAGGCCCTGAAATGTGGTTCTGGGGAAGCAAAATAAAAGGCTAAATGCAGTCAATTGTTGTTTATGTGGCAGGGAACAGACTGATGGGATTTTATATTATCTGTATTTAAGGCCCAGTAAAGACCTGGACTGACCACCTCCCTCTCCCACTTAGCTTGGAAATCAACCAGCAGTTGGACCCAGATTTCCTTCAGAGAGGGATAGAGGAGCCGAGTTGGTCACAACTCAATTTGGCTGTGTCTAGGGCTATGTGAGGTGATGGTGTCTCTGGAGCTCTCAACCCAGAACCCTCTCTTATTCACTAGACACCAAGGATATCTAGCTCCAAGACTCCTCCTTTCCTCCCAGTTGTAGTTATTGGTGGTGCAGTACTGTGGTGGTAGCAAGCAGACTTACCCAGTTCAGTCTTTCCTTGTAAAAAGTTAAGCCACCCTTACATATTTACAAGTTGACTTCCTTTTTTTTCCATGGAGTCATTGAGAACCTATTCCTGGTGCCATTAACAGATTACACAAGAGGTCTATATACTAATGTATGCATTTGTAAGAGCAGTGACATGCGCCTTACTAATATCTTGTCCTTTCACAGTGCTGGAGACATGAAAACCAATGAGAACTTTTGGACTCAAGAAAATATGTAACAAATGTCACTCCATACTCAAGGTCAATAGATATGCTGGACACACACCTAAGTTTCTAAAAAAAGCCAGGATTTTTCACACAACTGACGCATTTTTGTTATGCACTCTGAATATGTCTGAACATTTTATTAAAAGATATACTAAGTGAAGATGGTGGATTGTCCAGGTCCAATTCATCAGCTTAAAAGTGATTATAGATAATATAAATCAGACTCATTTTTATCTTAGATCTTTCTTCACTTTTATGCAGTTACAGTGAATAGTATTACTGGAATTGGCTATTAAGAGTGGTGGTTACAAATTCAAAGAATAATTGATTATAATATTCAGATTCATTGAATTTCTAATCATCTCCTTTATAGGAGCTATTCAAGGACTTCTAATTGAATTTATGACCTTGTACTGAAACCGTATCACAAAACTCTTTATGTTTACTCGCATAAGCCTAGTTATTTTACCCTTATATTTATTTTTCCTTCATTTCTTTGGTACTCTAAGGAGAGATGACTTATTTAAGAAGTTAATTAACTAATGCAAAATTTACTCCTATTATCTTCATATTTAATTAAGATTTCTTATTTATGTCATCGCCTTAGCAAGGACTACAAGTATTCCTGAATGTCAGCCTCTTATCTATTTCCCTCAGCTTTTAAACATAATAAAGTGCCTGGATTCTTTATTCAGTATTTCAGATCTCCTTTCTTTCATGTCACAAAAGATAAATGCACATGGCTGCACTGACAACATCACAGCTTTGAAAATGCGTCCACCCGTTACCTTATAAATAGTTCAGTCACTTACTTTAATCCATCTTCTTCTGGCCATCACTCTAATGTCAAACTTACAAGTTTAAGAATGCACTTTTCTCAACTTCTAGTTTTAAAGCAGGAGCACAAAATTCTATTCTCTTCACTAACACAAACTGACAGAGGTAACATTTGGACTGACAAGATGTCAATCAGTAAGCACTGTCATTTAAGAATATGTGATAGTGGTGCCCTGGCATTTTTATTTTGATGAACATTCAGTGTTAACAATGGTGAAAGTCTACCCCTCCTAGGATGTGCACAGGTGAAAAGGCCTCGGTACTGACCTTCCAATTCACTTCTCTCTGTATTTTCAACATTTTGGTATAATCATCCATAATCTCTACTTTTTACATAGTTCTGGTAATTCAATACCTTCTCCCTGCAAGTATGTGTATGTGTGTGTGTGTGGTTTGTTTGTTTTATTTATCCTAGCCAGTTTTTATTTTTTTAATAGCGACTTTTCAGAGCCCATAGCTTTGAGTTTATTAAAATTCAGAGCAGCACTAAAACAAAAGGAATACACATAACACCCACAGAGTTTCTGGAAAGACTGTAGAGTCTCTGGGGGTCATAAAACTTGAAGGAAAAAGATTTTGATATCTATTCAGGATCTAGGACCTGACTTGAGAAGTCTTTAAGTTGCCCTAAAGTTAATAGAAGATTATTAAATAAAATGAAACAGGTACTAAAAATGTTGATGTATGAATTTTATCATTTGACCAAATCCTCTCTTTTGAAGGATTATTATTATCTCATAATTAGGGATTGTGGTTTTGTGGACTTCTATAGGTTGCATATAAGAAATTTGTATCCAACACTCAATATTACCTCTTTCTAAGACTTACAGAACACTTATCTTTACTCTTCAATCCATAAGTTTCTTTGCACTCGTGAGGCTCCCCTGCTGCAAACCAGAGATGAGGTTGGGAGTTACAGTGTAGATTCTATTTACAAAATAGCTGTTTCAGCTAATAGATTTAATTTGCATTCCCCTGTCTCCCAGCGTGGAGTTCTACCCCATGTATGATTCATTCTAAATCAACATTCTGAACTAGAATTAATATTTCTTAATACTAATTTAAGAAGTAAGATAAGTTTTGCAGCTTGAAAATCACAAGTCTTTTCTGGGCAATGTCATCAGAAACCACACAATGGCAGTTACAAGCTTTTTCATTTGAAAATTCCATATCTCAAATCAATTTGTCCCAAAAGTCCACCATAAAAAAATCAATGCAATTTAACTTTTCTTTTAAATAATAAATACATGGTTGAACATTTATCTGTTAACATAGAAAGACAGTAACAATTGTACTCACATGGCACTGTGCGGAGGTAGAGGTTGTCACGGATGATTTGCTGAAGTTCGTGGTCCACAGAACCCTTCTGAAATCGTAAGTTGAGGTAGTGACGAAGATCCTTATCAACAATTCCTCCTAGAATGATAAAGTTTCTTAATGAAGGATGTTGGAAAATATTTTAAGTAGGTAATTTGACGCTGTCTTAAATATAGTCATGAACACATTTAAAGATTTATTTATTTACTTGAGAGAGAGAGAGAGAACATAGGGCAGGGGGGAGGGAGAGAAAATTTTAAGCAGACTCCACACTGAGCACAGAGCCTCAAGTGGGAGCTTGATCTCGCTACCTGAGCTGAAACCATGAGTTGGGTGCTCAACCAACTGCGCCACACAGGAGCCCCTCATGAACCCCTTTAAACCTTACCTCTATAATAATAAAATATAACATTTACTGAGATAATTGTCAGGTCTGTGCTCAGTGTTTTATAATGCATTCTTTAAATTATTTTTCATTTAGAATGAAGTCTATATTATGGCAAAAGATATGTGTCATAGTACATCTCATTGCATGGCTAAAAAAAGACTACTCCCCTTCACCTCCATTGTCCCTTTCCCTCCCACCCTCTGGCGGACACCATTCTACTTTCTTTCTCTATGAATTTGACTACTATAGGCATATCATATAAGAGGAATCATATAAGACTTGCCCTTTGGTGACTGGCTTATTTCATTCCATATGTATTAAAGGTTTGAGAAGACTTTTAACTTATTCAAAGTCACTATGGATTTAGATAAAGTAGGGTGATATGAAAAGTTAAAAGAAAAAAAAAGCCTACACAAATATTAATGCTTTCTCCCTTTATATAATAAATCAAAGTAAATTTCTATGTGCAGATATTTTTAACTTGGGACAAGTTTTGAAAAAAATGAGATTTTTTCTTTTATTGTTATAGTTTTAAAAATTATTATTGTTGTTATTATTATAGAAATAATTTTAAGCCTATTTGCCATTATAACCTAATGAAAAATAAACTGGGCTATAGGTAAGAAAACTTACTCTGTGGATCTATCAAAGATTAATTTCATTTTAAAAAATAATTATTCTACATTATTATCTCATTTTATTTTTTATTTAAGTAGACTCCATGCCCAGCATGGAACCCATGCAGGGCTCGAACTCATGACCCTGAGATCAAAACGTGAGCTGAAACCAAGAGTTGGATGCTTAACTGACTGAGCCACTCAGGTGCCCCAGTGATGCTAAATAATGATTTATCTGAGGCCCTTCTTATTTTTATACTTAAAAGAAATCAAAATACCTATAAAAATATAAATAAGAATTCCTGAAATGTTTCTTTTCAAACCTATTAGGTAACTGAAGCAAGACAAAAAAATTAAAGATAGATTAGGAAATCTATAATAGTCACATAAATCATAGTTTCTTCAAGTCCTTTTGAATCCCCAAATTACAATTCATCAATGTATTTGTACCACTATGACCATGTAAAATAGCATTCTGTGAGTGTGCATAAGCACCTCTTACGTAGTTAATATATTTGTAAACTACATATTGCAACATTTCTGAAGTTTCTGAATCCATTGTTTCAGTTGCCTCATAACCTGCTCAAAGAGCCTCAGTAAGATGCCATAAGAAATAATGCTTTTAACTGAACTATAAGAATTCTTCCAAACATAGTTTCTCATATATTTAACTAAATAATCACAATCTATCTTTCTTCCACCCAATATCATTTGATAGCAGAAAACAAATGACATCAAAGGAAAACATACTGCTTTTTGAGCACATATAAATACTATATCCAGAATGCTTGTACATATAATTTTCCAAATTCAAAACAATTTTCTTAGTCAAAGAAGCAGAGCAGTCTGATAGGAAACTCACTTAAAACTACCATCACACTTATCAACAATTACCTATTATTTATACCTCCAAATGTCCTCCATTTCCATGTGTCTTGGACTTCCTGACATCTCTCCGAAGTAGTTAATAATTAGAAATCCTGAAATTCTGTCTTTCTCCCTTGGTCTTTTCCGGTCAACAGATCATGTCTACCCTTGCTGTTAATTCATTACAGCCACAGAGCAAGCATCCTGCCTGCGTGTTCTCAGCTGTCATTTCTGCAGAGTTGTAAGTGTATAGGTCCTTCAGCAACTGCACCCCAGCTTTCTTCTCTTTTTCTTTCTGTCTAATATGTGGGACATGCCAAGTGATGAGATGATTTCTGGCAGCTCGAGCAAATGCTAACTATAGAACAACAGATGTAGTCTGTCCACTAAAGTAAGCTAGAATCACTCACCTAATGCAACATGGATAAGCTCACATTTTGTAGTCCAGGATGATTTTTGCCCCTGAAAATAAATGATCAGTTTAAACTATTCTTTGACTATAAATACACATTAGCCTCTCCAAAGTTAGCCTATGTAAGAAAACAACAACAAAAGGCAGTCTATGGGGCACCCCGGGTGGCTCAGCGATTTAGCTCCGCCTTCAGCCCAGGGCCTGATCCTGGAGTCCCGGGATCGAGTCCCACATCAGGCTTCCTGCATGGAACCTGCTTCTCCCTCTGCCTGTGTCTCTGCCTCTCTGTGTGTGTGTGTGTGTATCTCTCATGAATAAATAAATAAAATCTTAAAAAAATAAAGGCTGTCCATTCAGTGACTGTTTTTCCCCCCATGGAATAGCCTGCTGAAGTTTCTGATAACTATTTAAAAATCCCTTCCAGAAAAAAAAAAGTAAATAAGTAAATAAGTAAGTAAGTAAATAAATAAATAAATATTTCTTCCACTAATTGAAATGAAAGACACAAATGATCACAATTACTTTGGAAGGACTTCTCTTGCCTCATATGTCACAAATACTTTATTAGTCTTCACAATTTATCATAGCATCTTTCAAGTAAGGCAATTTTATTTATCCTTGTTATGGAGAATTCTGCTACTTGCCTTCCCAGTATTCTTTCCTCTATTCTTTTTTTTTTTTTAATTGAGAACCCTGACTTAGTTTCAGACCCAAACATGCTCTGCTTCAGATAGGTCACATGGTCTGAAATAGGTCTTCACATAGGTCACAGTGGTCTGAAACAGTCATATGATCTAGTTCCTCACTTTCCTAACTGCCCTTTCAGCTTCCAGCAGCTGTGTTCCAGCCATTGAGAACTCACAGAGAAGGAGGGTATTTCTTTCTTCACTGAATTAGATATCTGAGATGGAGCAGCCATATCCTGACCACAAAGTGACAAGCACAAGGGAAAAATCCAACATGCTTAGGAGATTGGAGAAGTTAGAAACAACCTGGGTCCCTGATGGCTTCAATGAGCAGCTAAAACAACATCAGTAACTACATACCTTTAGATTTCTTGTTATATGAGAAAAAGCATATATTTATTTTCCAAAACTATTGTGGTTTTCTGTTATCTGCAACTCTACATGATCCCAATGGCTAAATATGTATGTATAGAACTGTTTTATATATATACATATGTAAAGAGAGAGAGAGAGGAATGTAGTACACACACACACACACACTTAAAGGCACATTTTTCCTTAATTAGCACTTTAAATTAGAGAAGAATTAAGCAATAGGCAGTGAGCAATGGCTGAGCTAAAAAACAGCTCTTGGATCTCAAGACTACTTGACTTCAAGTATTTATTTATTTATTCCAGATTTTATTTATTTATTTATTTATTTATTTATTTATTTATTTATGAGAGACACCGAAAGAGAGGCAGAGACACAGGCAGAGGGAGGACAAGGAGGCTCCATGCAAGGAATGCAATGTGGGACTCGATCCCAGGAATCCTGGATCACACTGAGCCAAAGACAGCCGCTGGGCCACCCAGGCGTCCCTGATTTCAGGTATTTAAGTTAACATTTTAAATTCCCCATGATAAAGTATTCAGTAAATGCTATCTACTATTAAAATAACTGAATAAATCTGCTATGTTATATGCCATAGTTAAAGTTTTTGATTGTGTTGTTATTTCTAGTCTGTGGATTTTTTGTTTCGTCACTTGTTAGTGATACCTGCATTTGCTGCCTTATATCTCCACCAGTCATTCCGTCAAGCAGAGCACTGCTACTGCCAATGCCTTAGCCACTGTACTCTTCTCTTCAAAAAACTCAGTGGTTCTTGCTTACTATTATATTTTAAAAACTCTGAGTTACTTTATTTAACTGTGAAAAGCTATCCATTTATTTTTACAAAATAAAACAATTAAGTTGAAAGATATAATACCTTCTCAAATCACATATTTGGCAATAAGAGATCTGGGAAGAATTTGAAACTAATGATTCTGTTACTAAAGAACACTTTCATAATCTATAGCCTGAAGACCAAATTTCTTAGTCCAAAGCAGTCACGTCTTTCTCAACATGACCCCAAGCAAACTTTTCAGCCTGACATCAAGGGACAACTTAAGAAAAATTCTTTAGACAGAGCTTGATTCAAAGTCTTTATATTGCAAATGAAGAAAGCAAAGCTCTCACAAATTATCCAACACTGGGTTCAGAGCAAAGATGGGATGGGGACTGAATACTAAGTCCAAGATCAAGAAGCTGGCAGATTGGGTATCTGGGGAAGTGGACACCTTCTCCTTGTATCTTCCAATGGCTGAGAGAGAAATCATCTCTCTAATGTTTCTTATAAAGTTACTTAACTTATTAATGAGAGCTTTACCCTTATAACCTAACTACTTCTCAAAGGTTGCCCAGTTTCTAACACCATCATATTGGAGGTTAGGATTTCAACATATGAGGGCAGCCCAGGTTGCTCAGTGGGCAGCCCAGGTGGCTCAGCAGTTTAGTGCCACCTTCAGCCCAGGGCCTGATCCTAGGGATCCGGGATCGAGTCCCATGTCAGGCTTCCTTCATGGAGCCTGCTTCTCTCTCTGCCTATGTCTCTGCCTCTCTCTCTCTCTCTCTCTCTCTCTCTCTCTCTCTCTCTGTGTCTCTCATGAATAAATAAATAAAATATTTTTTTTAAATCTTAAAAAAAAAAGGGATTTCAACATATGATTTTTGGAGGAGGCAAACATTCAGTCCATAATAGTATGTGTAGATCCAAATAAGGTCTTATTTGTAGAACCAAATAAGGTCTCCGCTAGATTTCAATTCTACACTTCCATATAAAGTGTTTACTAAGTGCACTTTAGAGTTGGTGGATTTTTTCTTTTTTTGTAATCAGATAATTGAATTAATTTAATTAAGAATTTATAATTACAAACCACAAGTTATCCCTAGTCTATAAGAAATAAAGCAATGGGTAATCTCCCTAGGATACTGTTTTTTTTTTTTTTTCTGAATTGTCCAGGAAGATAAGTACATCAAGAGACAATGGATTTCATACATTTTCTTTGTTAATTAAGTAGTAAAATAACTAAGCTAAGCAGTCTATAAGAAACTGGAAGAAGAAAAAGACCTATCCATATCTCTAACATATGCCCACAAGTAATTGCAAATTTACTTTATCTTAATTTATTGGGTGGTGGGGAAGTCAAGGAATAGACAGTAGAAAATGATTATAAGGCTATGTGGCTATGTTCCTTTTTAAAAAATAGTTTCTGCCTGGCTTACCTCAAAAATAGAGAAATAAATCACAGGAAAGTTGATTGATTCTGTTAAGATCCACAGCCACAAAATAGGTGACAGACATATCTAATCCAGTCTACCAGAGCAGGCTCCATCCCCTTTTTAGGTGGAAAATTGTACCTTTGGTTTCTGATGATCTAGAGGCCATCTCATTTTCAGGCAGCTAGAGTACTGCACCGAATCACTGGATGCATTTGATCTATACTGGCTATTATATAAATTGTGAGCAAGTAAAACTGTTCCTCCCCCAATAATTCTCCTTTGCCTATTTTAAATAGGAGCACACATATAAGACCCATGGTAACTCACTGTAGATGAATTAATCTGGCTAATTGCTTTTCCATAGCTGGAAACATTGAGGTATATGAAAATCTGTATCCCTTCCATATTTTACTCATAATATTAGAGAGTATAGTCAATCTTTTTTATCACGCTTTAATATCTTTGTGTGTTTTCTTCAAACTTTTAGTTGTATCACATATTTTGTATAAGAAATGCAATAATAAAAGAGTCAACAAAATATATTAAGCAGTTGCAGATCATTAGAAGATTCAAAACTAGAGAGAATAATTGCTATCTCAGAGAAAATGACAGAGATAAATGTCAGTGGTTTATAATATTCTCCAGCTCTATTGAAAATGGCTTTTTATCATTTCCTTCCACCTACTACTGCACAGATGGGATATTATTATTGAGTTTCATTTTTCATTGTTAGTCTTGGTCTCAAAGTAAATGTTAGAGTTGTTCTTATAGTTATGATTATAGGTTCTCTTAGAGAAGAAGAAGTGAATACTTGGTACATGTCTGACATTGTGCTATGTGCTATATAAGCATCACCCTAAATTTTCCAATCAAGAAATGTAAAGGATGGGCACAGGGTTGAAAACAAACTCAAGTGTATATAAAGTTTCTATAATATTTCAAGATGGCTAATTTAGTGCAGGAATAGGGTATTTTTTTGTTAATTTCTTTGGTTCACCTAACTCTTAAACACTGATGTTCTTTATAAAAAGCAGGATGTCACAACAAATTTGACATAACATAAGAAAGAAAGATTTATGGCCAAAACATAATCTGACCTGAATTCAACGTTTTTTTTTCAACGTATATTTTTTTTTGTTTAAATCAGAGATTATACCACTATAAGTTTAAGGGGGAAAAAAACCCCAATCTATTCAAATAGTTATAAATGGATTTGAAATCTTTAATTAAAGATTTACCAACTGTAACACTTTAAGGTTTCTAGCTAAAATTACTAAGGTCAAAGAAAGAAACTACTGTCCAAAATATCTACATAATTCTCTCGGAAATTTTTTTTCACTTGGGTTTTGGTTTATTTTGTTTTAAACTATTTTATCAAGTTCAGGTGTAAATTTGTAAAACTGCAGTGCTAATAATACCACAATTCCAATGCTTGAATCCAAGCATTTACCCTTATTAATTTCTAAAAGCATAAAACAAATTGCTCACACTAGGTATGCCTGAAACACATTCACATATTAAAAGTGAACATGTGGATGGTATTTAAACAATGAATACCTAAGCCTATTTCATTTTATATTAGCAGGCTATTATCCTCAAGTCACCCGAAAAATTTTATTTTTGAAGAGGTGATACTTATTGCGAGTAAAATTGATGAGTATTATCAGGAATAGATTTGTAAACATACAACATTGTTTCATGTTTTGAGAACTATAAAACAAGGTCAGTCCTCGTCATTTAATTTTTTGCTAACCTAGTGCAGCTTAAAACTACCAGATGACCTGGTGCAATAGATGGTGCACTCCAAATGTCTTCATGCTGAAAAGTATCATGACATAGGCCACATTGCCCAAACTGACTTAAAAAGCCAGAGCATTACTTTTAAGTCCATTCTACAATGACAATACAAAGAAATTCCCTGACAAAATTGGTTCCAAAGAACAGACTAATATATCTTCCATAGGCTGTGTCTTGATGGACCAGGACAAATGAAGTTATAAGAATTCTAGGCACATGATTTGAATTGCTACAGGCTGACTTCGAATAATGAAGAATGTGTTCCAAAAGTTTATTTGGCATGCAGAATTTTTTTCCCATAGAAATAATGTAGCCTATTATAATTATGTATTTGGCCCATCTATAAGTCTTTTAAATTAATTAGGCACCTGAAATACATTATTCAGAGTATGTTGAAAAAACATATAATTGTTATAGGTGCCATGTATAACAATGCTTCCTGGGAGGTGGGGGCAGGCTAATACCAGTTACACTTCCAAGTTAGGTTTACGGGCCCTGAAAATTCAAAACACTTCTTTAAAGGAGCATTCGAATGGAACACTTTCAGCTCCAAGACGCTGGTGGGGATTCTTGCTGATATCCATACAGATTCCTCAGGGCAAGGATGAGTGAGGAATGGGGGGCGGGCAGCCTACTGGAGGGCAATTCCATATGTCCCTGTGTATATGCTGATGGGAGCATGAGCATCCTGCTGATGTATTTCTTCTTAGACCTGCTCAGGCCAAACTCTTTTTCTTTGCACTTGCTCAGCTCACAGTTTATTCTGAGGGGCTGCCGGCCTCAGTTCGTGTTGCCATCATCCATTTGATGTGATTTCACTATAAAATGGGCTATAATCTCTTTAATTCCTATTTTACAAAAAAATACAGAATCACTTTTAGATTTCTTGGGCATCCTTTTTTTATTTTTAAATGATTTTATTTATTTATTTATGAGAGACACAGAGAAAGAGAGAGAGAGAGAGGCAGAGACACAGGCAGAGGAAGAAGCAGACTCCCTGCAGGGAGCCTGATGTGGGACTCGATCCTGAGTCTCCAGGGTTAGGCTCTGGGTCGAAGGCGGCGCTAAACTGCTGAGCCACCCGGGCTGCCCTTTCCTGGGCTTTCTTAAAAATACTTTATTACTGGGGTGCCTGCGTGGCCCAGTCGGTTAAACAACGGACTCTTGATTTCGGCTCGGGTCATAATATCAAGGTTGTGAGACTGAGCCTCTACCAGGCTCCAAGCTTGGCGTGGAGATTCTCTCCATCTCTTAAGATTCTCTCTCTCCCTCTGCCCCTCCCGTCCCTCTAAAAAAACCTTTATTACTCATAAAATCATGAAAAAATATCTGAAATTCCTTTCCCAGAAAAAATGTGTAAGTCCCTAGCCATTTTATCTACCCATCCTTCTCCCCTGTGCAATACATAAATATCTTTTTTTTGATCAAATGAACAAAATTTATTATAGATTTCTACTTTTCAGTTTTTTTTTGTTTCATTAGTGTGAGGAGGTTGCCTTATAATTTTCTTCATTTTTTAAATAAATTTATTTTTTATTGGTGTTCAATTTGCCAACATATAGAATAACACCCAGTGTTCATCCCGTCAAGTACCCATCTCAGTGCCTGTCACCCAGTCACCCCCACCCCCCGCCCACCTCCCCTTCCACCACCCCTAATATCTTATACACAGTATACATTATAAACATAGTATAGACCCTGTAGGAAAGACAAGGTCAGTGGGTAATAGTGGAAAATTGAGGGTTACAAAGCCTGGAAGATATTTTCAGATTGCAGAAGAACTCTAAGCTCACCCAACCCAGTTAAATATGTCATTCGAGGAATATGATGTGTGTTTGTGTGTGTGCATAGATGTGTGTGTTAGGGAAGCAGAAATGGGTGGAAAATAAGAAGTAAGCCACTGGGGGCTATGAGAATGGAAATAGAGTAAGGAAGGACATAGAAGGTTTTATTATCATTCTTGTGTCTCTAGGTTGCTACTACTTCTACCCCTGAAAGCCAAGGCCCTGATCCAACTCAGGAGAGAAATGAGAAGCAGGGGATCCCTGGGTGGCGCAGTGGTTTGGCGCTTGCCTTTGGCCCAGGGCGCGATCCTGGAGACCCGGGATCGAATCCCACATCAGGCTCCCGGTGCATGGAGCCTGTTTCTCCCTCTGCCTATGTCTCTGCCTCTCTCTCTCTGTCTCTCTGTGACTATCATAAATAAATAAAAATTAAAAAAAAAATTAAAAAAAAAAAGAAATGAGAAGCAGGAGCTGGTTTTGAGAGACTGAACTCAAACAATATCCGAGATTGCAGGGGAAAGGGAAGTGGGAGAGAAAAAAAAAAGCCTCTTGAGCAGAAGAAAAACATGCCTGCTGCCAACTGCCCAACACTGCTGTGCCTCCAAGTGGCTCGAAAGAGAAGTATGAATCAAGAAAGAAGTATAGTCAAAGACTTGGAAAGTAAGTTGTATTATAATGGACTTTAACTGAATTATAAAATTACTTCCTCCAATTAGAGTTTTAGGGGCTATTTATACACTTGCCAGGCATGGTGCTATAGATTAGTAAATTCAATTATCCATACCTGAAGGCTATCAATTAAAATTTCCTAAAAATTCATTTTTAGACATCTGGGGCTGTATTGCCTGTAGAATTATAGGGAAGACTAAGCCAGCAATAGGAAAGAAAAAAAAACCCACACAATTAACCAAAGGTATTCTTGATTGCTTTCCATTCCCTAATTACATATGAAATTGTGCATGACTTTTGGGCTGATAAAAGGATATTTAGAGGTTACCATCTTAAGCAAATCCAACTTATCCCTAGAATTACTTGCAATAAAAACCTGCTGAAAATATTTATTTGAAGTAAACTTCCATTTTTACTAAACTATTATTATTTATTCTTGACAATTTTTTATGAAAATGTTATGTGACTCTTTACCTAATAATGTATTTTGAAGTCAAGTAAAATATAGAGGCTACAAACCTCATAGGAAATTAGTTTTTATTGCTTTAGGAAAGAAATGACAGCAGAGGAAAATAAAAAATCAAATCTGATAAGGGGGGAAGCACACACATGCATATGGTACATGATTTCACATTTTAGGGTGTTGTTAAAGGGGGTTGTATTAAAAGGAGCTGAAGGTAAGTACTTTCTGTAGACAGATCCAAGAAATAGAAAATATTTTTATGTTGCCCATTAAGATTTATCACAGAGCATCACCATTATATTAGGAAATCAGCATATAGTAGGGATAAATGTTATTCTTCATTTGTGACAAACTTCATTTTCCTACCTAAGGCAAATTTTATTCTTTAAAGCCTAGCACAATGCCTTATAATTGATTTGTATTCAATAAATATTAGTTGAATTACATTCCTGCTTAATTGATGACTTAAATGATTTTCTTAGTATTAATAAATATTGCAAATATATTGCAAATAGTATTAAAAGATATTGCAAATATATTGCAAATATATAATTCTGAAATTTATAAAAGTTCAAAAATGCTTCCTGTCATAAAAGAGGGTCAATCATTATAATATATTTCTTTTTTGGACTGATACTATGAGTTATTTGCTATGTCAGGAAAGTGGATCTTACTTAGTTAACCCTGTGGTATAAATATCTCATCTGAATGAAAGCTAACTTTCTTTTGTCAAATAATCACCTCTATAATCTAAGAGAAATGATTTTGTTTTTGAAGGTAAGTATAAAAAATAAATATATTTTGTAGTATGTTTATTTTATGTTTTAGGAAATATGCAACTGAGAATCTTAATATTAACTGGGATAATATTAACATTTATGCTCAGCCATGTACTCTTATTATATACTAATTGAAATCATACTGCAGCAAAGAAAGAGAATTATTTTACATCTTCTTTCTGCATAATAATTTTTACAAAACAGTACAATGATTTCTAGTCTTGGATGATTAACACTTTTTTAAAAAAATATTTATTTATTTGAGAAAAAGAGAGAGAAAGAGAAAGGGCACATTGTGCCAGGGGTAGGTGGATAGAGGCAGAGGAAAAGAATCCAAGCAGACTCCCCACTGAGCATGGAGCCTGACGGGTCTGGATCTCAGGCCCCTGAGATCATGACTTGAGCTGAAATTAAGAGTCAGATCCTTAACCAACTGTGACACCCAGGCACTCGTGATGAGTAACACTTTTAAAGGTAATATCTAATAGCTAACTCTTGGAAAATCAGGAGGAATGTCTAAAATTTTCATTACTTTGAAAATAAAAGACAACCTACAGAATGGGAGAAGATATTTGCAAATGACATATCAGATAAAGGGCTAGTTTCCAAGATCTATAAAGAACTTATTAAACTCAACACCAAAGAAACAAACAATCCAATCATGAATTGGGCAAAAGACATGAAGAGAAATCTCACAGAGGAAGACATAGACATGGCCAACATGCACATGAAAAAATGCTCTGCATCACTTGCCATCAGGGAAATACAAATCAAAACCACAATGAGATCCCACCTCACACCAGTGAGAATGGGGAAAATTAACAAGGCAGGAAACCACAAATGTTGGAGAGGATGCAGAGAAGAGGAAACCCTCTTACACTGTTGGTGGGAATGTGAACTGGTGCAGCCACTCTGGAAAACTGTGTGGAGGTTCCTCAAAGAGTTAAAAATAAACCTGCCCTACGACCCAGCAATTGCACTGTTGGGGATTTACCCCAAAGATTCAGATGCAATGAAACGTCGGGACACCTGCACCCCGATGTTTCTATCAGCAATGGCCACAATAGCCAAACTGTGGAAGGAGCCTCGGTGTCCATCAAAAGATGAACGGAAAAAGAAGATGTGGTTTATGTATATAATGGAATATTACTCAGCCATTAGAAACGACAAATACCCACCATTTGCTTCAATGTGGATGGAACTGGAGGGTATTATGCTGAGTGCAGTAAGTCAATCGGAGAAGGACAAACATTGTATGTTCTCATTCATTTGGGGAATATAAATAATAGTGAAAGGGAATATAAGGGAAGGGAGAAGAAATGTGTGGGAAATATCAGAAAGGGAGACAGAACATAAAGACTCAACTCTGGGAAATGAACTAGGGGTGATGGAAGGGGAGGAGGGCGGGGGGGTGGGGGTGAATGGGTGATGGGCACTGAGGGGGGTACTTGACAGGATGAGCACTGGGTGTTATTCTGTATGTTGGCAAATTGAACACCAATAAAAAATAATTTATTATTTAAAAAAAAGAAAATAAAGTATCCATTGACCTGAAAATTACCTTGTTTTAATGATATCAACATGGCAGTTATTAATTTTGTTAATATTAAAGATATTTGAAACAATTCATTAAAGAAGACTGATTTTAGAGGTGATTTGCTAAAGATGGGGTTTATATTCGACAGAAAACACCATGTTAAATAAAGACCCTCTCCAATCTGCAATGTTTCTTGATTTTGTAGCTATCATTATATTTGACTTGAAATACTTATATTTTTTTATTCCAACTTCAAGTCAGGCAATTCTGTTTTGTGGCGAGAGAGGATATCATTTGAGAACTAATTTTTTTTTTAAGATTTTATTTATTTATTCATCATAGTCACAGACTGAGAGAGAGAGAGGCAGAGACACAGGCAGAGGGAGAAGCAGGCTCCATGCAGGGAGCCTGACGTGGGATTCGATCCCGGGTCTCCAGGATCGCGCCCTGGGCCAAAGGCAGGCGCCAAACCGCTGCGCCACCCAGGGATCCCGAGAACTAATTTTTAATTCAAATTCTTTAGTGTAAAATACAGAACGTGAGGTCTGGAGCATTAAATTAGATTATTTAAAGTTTCATTTACTCAGTGTTAATTAACTACAATAATACTATTACCCTTTCTGTGTGTAGAATATTATTTATTTTAAATATTTTTAGTATTTGTCACTGCATCTGTCTAACAGAAGAACTGTAAATGATAAATAGAGTAGTGTTTCAATCTATAAATGATTAAAGCATTTCAGAGATTAATTGACTTGGATAAACATACAACAGAGCTGCAACATCTACTTAGATTTCTTCATTCTGTGCCAAGTAATAACTCTGCCATGCTAGTAATAAGCAGCTAGAAGGGAGAAGAGTATACACACAAGACAGCGTGCCCCCAAAGGAGATTTGGTTACCTGGTTATTTTACATATAATATCTATGGCTCACCATCTCTGAGTATAAGCCACTACTGCTGAGAGGAGTGTGTAACATCCTCTATGGTACCGGGCCCCAAAAAAGCTTTGAATATCTGCTTTAAGTTCAGACTCTAGCCTGAACTTAATTTTTTAAAAAAGATCTTATTTATTATTTATTTATTTGACAGAGTGTGAGAGAAAGCAGGAGGGATGGTGGGTGAGAAAGGGGCGGGGTGGGCGGGACTCCCCACTGAGCAGGGAGCCCAATGCAGGGCTTGAGTCCAGAACCCCGAGTTCATGATCTAAGCCAAAGCAGACCCTTAACCAATTGAGCTACCCAGGTGCCCATATTCTTTTTTTTTTTTTTAAAGATTTATTTATTTGAAAGAGAGAGAAAACACAAGCACGAGTGGGGCGAGGGGCAGAAGGAAAGAATCTCAAGCAGACTCCCTGCTGAGCATAGAGCCCATGCAGGACTCCATCCCAGGACCCTGAGACCATGACCTGAGTGGAATTAAGAGCTGGACACCCAACCAACTAAGCCACCCAGGTGTGCCTGAACTTAATCCTTGAGAAAACAAAACATGAGTGGACAGGAGTTGGTGACTGAACTAGATTTGGATTTGGCCATGGAAGAACAGAAGACTTCACCAAGATTTCCAGCTGAGTGATTGAGAAAATTATAGCAACACTGACAGAGATTGGATTGTTGGGGAAAGGAGGTATTTTATTTTGTTTGTAAGGGTGTGGCAATTTGGCAGACCACGTGAAATCCATTACATGTTGGATGAATGAACAAAGAGGAGGTAAAAGGAGATAGAATCTACTGATATGAGTGGTATTATGACATACCCTTCTCAAACAACTGATCTTATGTTCTACTTAAAATCAATCGATAGTGAGGACATTAAGACAGAAATCCCAGAATTCTCCTTGAAAATAAAGTTCTCCAAAATCTCTTTTAGGATGATGCTTTTTCAATTGATATGACTCGGATTATTTATATACAACACTGCAGGATAATTTCTATGCAAATATCTTGTCACAGTCCATGATAAAATTGCAAAAGCCTGGAATACTGATATGGAACTTATCACTGATTACCTTCACAAGTAGGTCTCAGAAACGGAATCTCAATAAATCACTACCATTCTTTCTAAACAACTATCACCTTATCAGCATGCTAAGAGTTAGAGATAGCAATCATGTTCTTTATAAGCATGATACAAATCACCAAAGAGCTGCAACAAATCTCTCTCTCATTCTTAAATGATCATGTTTAGAATTACCTTCCTCTTCCCTGTTCTACTTGGTTCTTATCTCTGATCAAATACTACTTCTCACCCTGTGTAAACTTGTTATGTCCCACAACCCCACTGTCAACATTTATTGTTCTCCTTCTCTACTTATTTGCCCAGCAGTTACCACTACCTAAAGTAGGTTATGTATTTACCTGTTTGTTTACTGTTTAAGTTGTTAGCATGTAAGCTCCATGAGAGAGCAGAGTCCGACACCTCGTAGGTATTCAATAGGTATTTGCTCATTGAAAACAAAACAGATGCAGATGAAAAGCACTTCTGGAGACACTATAAGCTAGCAATAGCATAACACAATAATAAGATCTCATTATGTCTCAAAAATGCCTAATTTTTCCACATTAAATGTTTAACAGGCTCCATGACTTATTTATATTAAAAGTTAAATTAATATCCATGACCATGAAGGGCAATTAGCAGATTTTATAAATTATGCTAACTCATTACATTTCAGTCACAATGGATAATTGGTGGCATCTTGAGGTCAAGTTTTATGTCTTGATTAAAGATGTCTTTATAAAAATATATTTACTGCTTTGGCTTCTTTATGTAAAATGCATACTCAGCTTATTCTATTAATAATAAAAATGCTCTACGTCACACTGTTATGGCAAAAAGTTTGTTTGAAGTTAAAGTATATGATGATGTCATGAGTTATCATGTAAATGTTTTATTAAAATTGATTTAGATCATCACAAATTTCTTTAGCAATAAACACACAGAAGAGAATCATCAAATATAAAGTTAAAATAATCTTTACTATGTGCAATGTAGTCACACAAGGTATGAAACTGTACAGAATATTAACTAATAAGCAACCGTATTGTGATGTTACAAGAAAGTTCAAGAAAATGGTGGCACCAACTCTAATACATAATTTTAACACAGCTGAAATTTATATTAGTAAAGATGAAAGGTTTTGATTTAATGAATCATCATGAAGAAAAGTGGATGCCAAATGCATTTATTTTTAGTATGTAACTTTTCATGCTTTAAAACAGTATTTGCCAAGCAAATATTCTCTATCATTCTCTTGATTTCAATCAACCTAAGATTATAGGGCACATTACCCATTCTGCAAGTGGAACATCAATTTTGAACTTAAATTTATTTCTTAACCATCAATTTAGTATCGTGTTAAATTTTTAAAATATATAAAACTCCTGAAGTAAAAACAGTCTATCTGCAGCTTTTAGAGGATCTATTATTAAAATTAAGCCTGCAGTAAAGGACATTTGTCAAAGGAAAAAGTTTCTAAAGAAAATATTTAATACTCAAAATAGTAAGCATATGGTCAAGAATGTAGGAATTTAATTTGTCATTACCTGTAGCCAGCCAAAAAAGTATTTTTTTTTAGTTTTCTAAAATATGGAATCAATGTAACATTTCTATAGTTCTAAAGAACTTTTGAGTAGAATAGGCTACAGCTGGGTGTAGTTATTTTGTTTACTGCAAGAAGTTATTTCCCAGTGGTGAGAAATGACTATAAGGGAAGACAAAAATCCATCGAGTACATGATTTCTCAGGGAAAAAAAATGGTTTTATGAAAAATACTAGAAGACTAGAAGCCAGGAGACATTTGACCAACAAGTCCAGGCTTAGAAGGTCTGGTTGAAAGGTACTCTTAGACCTGTTCCATCTATGGATCTCTTCTTTTGCATCTGCTCCAGTATTTGTTTCTGTATTGGTAAAACAATCTTGGACACAGAACTTTCCCATGTAGTATCTATGCTGGAAATGTGCAGAAGATGATGGACAAAGGCAAATGTGCTTTGAGATACAACTTTATTTAATGCAAGGGAGGTATATAGTCTTATGTTTCCTAGAGATTTTATATCATTTGATCACCTAAGTGAAGGAAGTCTTTCTTTAAACTCGACTCAAGTAATTATTTTGGTTTTGACCCTTTGTTGTTGTTATTGTTCTTAAAAATACATTTTGGAATTTTTGTTGAAATGCTTTAGAATAGGGATCCCTGGGTGGCGCAGCGGTTTGGCGCCTGCCTTTGGCCCAGGGCGCAATCCTGGAGACCCGGGATCGAATCCCACATCAGGCTCCCGGTGCATGGAGCCTGCTTCTCCCTCTGCCTATGTCTCTGCCTCTCTCTCTCTCTCTGTATGACTATCATAAATAAATAATAAAAAAAAATTAAAAAAAAAGAAATACTTTAGAATAAACATTGTTGTGTGTATGTGTGTGTGTGTAAGATGTGTAAGTAAACTTTAAATTATACTTAGGAACAGTTAGTGTTAAAGTACATTAATCAAGACTCAACTCTCTAGAAGAGATTACTTGGGGATTTCAAATATTGTTTTCAAACTTACAGTGGAGTACTCTAGCATAAGAACTATTAAATACATTTTTTGGCAAAATAAAGAGCGCTCAGGATAATAGATGGTTAGAAAAATCGTAGTGTCTCTCTTATTACATGAACAGAGCATAATAATTTGGCCTAATAGCCTAACTACACTTGAAACAAGGCTCTAGATCTTCTAGATCACTTCTACATAAAGTTTAATACAGGGTAGGTTGGGTGAACATTTGATACTGTTCAGAAGTTGAAAGTAGAGATTTTTCAGGATAATTTCATCTTTAGGCTTTACTTTTTAAAAGATTTTATTTATTTATTCATGGGAGACACAGAGAGAGAGAGCAGAGACAGAGGCAGAGGGAGAAGCAGGCTGCCTGCAGGGAGCCCGATGCAGGACTCTATCCCAGGACTCCGAGATCACAACCTGGGCCAAAGGCAGACGTTCAACCACTGAGCCACCTCGGTGTCCCTCATCTTTAATCTTCAAATCTAACAGCAAAACAAAGATACCAACAAAAGCCATCAAGGACTTGTATTTTAAATTTTTTTCTTATAATTTATTCATTTTTGTATATTACAAACCTATTGGTTTGCGAGAGCTTACGAAATAAATGATACACTGAGACACTATCCTAGTTCCTTGTTAGCCTTATGTCCACATGCTAACTCTGAATTGAGATTGCTTGGTCTTGTCATCAGAAAGCTACTGAATCCCCAAGATGTGAAACTTAAATGCATAAAGCTTTCACAGTGACTAAAAGCTGAGGATGTTGTGCAACTGTTCGGTTTCTTTTTTTGTTTTTCTTTTTTACCTGCTTGATAATAAATGTTGATATGTTTGCTTAAAATTGACCTTTCGTTTAAAATGTAATTTAATGATGTTTCAAATTACATTTCAATATAACAACCCTCCTGGTATCCAAGCTGTGTTGAGAAGACTTATAGCCTGCATTGTCCTCTATACAAATTCTAATATTTACCCCAAGAATTTCCTAGTTGCTAATATTCCAGTTGGCTCAGGTCATTTTGCCATGTTCTCAGTTCAATCAGCCTTTTCCCCCGATCTCCCATTTTGAAGCCCATGCAATTTCTGGGTGATTTTTGTTTTGTTTTGTTTTTCTCAAATGCTTAGAGGTAGAGCCTTCTTATTAGGCAGGCAAGTATAATCATGCACAATTTTTGTGGCAGAGCAGACGTATAACTGAAGTTATAAAACATGCACAATGCTTTCTCCAGGGAGTTATAACTAAATATTCAATCCCAGCTGTCTCACTTGTCAATTAGCCAAAGCATGACTAAAATGGCAGCAGGTAAATGTGAACGATTCAATACTGACCATAAGCACCTAATAAAAACCCACTCATCCTCAGCCTTGGTGACGGCAAAAGTCTGCTTCAGTAGTACTTTCAAATACAAAAAATAATAATATGGCAATAACAACTGGCAGCTTTCCCAGATTTAACTATCTCATCTTATATTAACTCAAGAAAGATGAATTTCCTAATAAGGAATTAGGGCTCTCAGTAGCTGTCTAGAGCAGACTGGCAATTTGAGTCATATCCTACATGTAAACCTTAATGATTACCACTTAGATATTTAAAGTTCTGCAATTGCCCCTACTAGGCTTATTACAAGGGAAATAATCACCTCTACAGATGTTTCTTGACACATAGTAAATTGAGAAGCATGTAATTCTTTTTATAAAGTATTTGTTTTGGAATTTCTACTCTCCAAACACATGGCCATTTTTGAATCACTATATTTCTAGAATTAAAAATGGAAAGAAAAAAAAGTGATATTGCCCTGGCATTTCAGATGGGTTATTACTGCTCTACCATAAACTGAATTTTTGTTTCATGATACATTTGGAAGGAAAAGCAGCAGAAATCTATTAGCAGTCTAATATGATTCATATTATATGGTTGTGGAGCTGGTCCTTAAACTACCTGAAAAATTAGAGGTTTATCTACTTGGCATTAGTAAAATAGCTGCCAAATAAACCTTTTTAACTTGCAACATTCTCATGTTAGTAAATTAAAATATAAAAAAAGCTCATGAATCACTTTTTATGTTGTCTTTCTAAAAATAAAGACATAATTATGTAAATTCCAAAAGAGAATTGTTTCAATCAACATCATAAGGTGCATAGGAATTTAGCTCAAAGATGGTTAAGATATTCAAAAATATATAAAGTAGGATACATACCTGGTTATAAAACAAAGTTTTTCATGATTTTAATTAATAAAATAGATTTTTAAAAATAAGACATTTCTGTCCAAATAATGTAAAATTTTTGATTCCATCTAGATCCAGTTACTTCTTTTTCTTTTTATAATGTATTTTTACTTATTTTAGAGAAAGACAGAAAGTGCACCTGTGAAAGAGGGAAGGGCAGAGGGAGAAGATCTTAAGCAGACTCCCAGCTGAGTGCAAAACCCAGTGTGGGGCTTGATCTCTTGACTCTGAAATCATGACCTGAGCCCGAATCAAGAGTCAGATGCTCAACTGAGTAAGTCACCTAGCCCCTCCCCCAGTTACTTATTTTTCTAAATATAAAAACATATATAATAAGATACTGTAATTGAAACTCCATTCATATAATGGTTTATATGGTTTAATGGTTTATAGTTTAATGGTTTAATGGTTTATAGTTTCAATCCTATAATTTATATATAAAAATATGCTTGAATTTTGGTTTTGAGAAAAATTTGATTCAAAAGCTTTGCTAAATATTTTTTTTTGTGTTATAGGAGAAAATGGAATAATTTCCAATTGTTTCTAAAAATATATATGGTGGGAGACCATGGAGTTGTGATCCATGTAGATACATGCAATGCACTTGCACTTAGAAATCCAAAAGAGAAAGTGACGAGCCGGCTTACAAATTCCTCGATTAAAGAAATCAAGGATGTAAAGAGACAGAATTCATTAAAGATTTTCATTTGCAAAGATGTAAACATTTTATTTCAATTCATTAAAGATTTTCATTTGCAAAGATGTAAACATTTTATTTCACTCCTAAATGGATAGTTCTCACAATTAAATAAATTCTATTTCAATATCTTGTAATCCCTTTTTTTAAATAAAAACATAAGTTGATCATTTCTTCTTGAAAAGTTATTATTTTCCCCAGAAATGTAGTTAAGGGCTCATTTTCCTTTCTTTGATTAACACTACTTATTGCTTTCATTTCTTTTCTTTCCTTTTTTTTTTTTAAACACTATTTCTTAGAGGTAAACAATCTATTTCTAATCTGGAATTTGGTAACAGTCTTCTTACATGCACTATGTATTTATTTTAAAATTTATTTTTGCATTAAATAATTCTGATTTTGGAGATTTTTCCAAGCTATATCTTTATTATTACTAATTTTTTTACTGGTTGTGTCTTTTTATTTATTTTTACTTATGTTTTTAATTTTTACTTATAGTTGAAATATAACATTAGTTTTAGGTGTACAACATAGTGATCTGACAATTATATACATTATGAAATGCTCATCTCAATATAGCTAACATCTGTCACATACAAAATTATTACAATATTATTGACTGCATCCCCTATGCTGTATTTTTCAACACTGTATTTATTACTGAAATTAAAAAAAATAATTTAAACTCAATTTGCCAACATACAGTGTAACACCCAGTGCTCATCCCATCAAGTGCCCTCCTCAGTGCCTGTCATCCAGTCACCCTATGCCCCCAAGCACCTCCCCTTCCACAACCCTTTGTTTGTTTCCCAGAATTACGAGTTTCTCATGGTTGTCGCCCTCTCTAATTTTTCCCAATCATCATATGGTTTCACTCATATGTGGAATATAAGAAATAGTGAAAGGGATTATAAGGGAAATGAGGGAAAATCAGTGGGAAAAATTACTGGAAATTTTTACCTCTTAATCTCCTTTACATATTTTGTCTATCTCCCTATGTCCCTCCCCTCTGGCAACTAACAGTTTGTTTTCTATAGTTATGAGCCTGTTTCTTAAAGCACATCTCTATGCTACTGAGACCTTGATAGGAATATGTCAAATTACTATCAAAACATGGAGAATATCAAAACTCTATTTCATCTCAAATTTCAATTACTTTGTATTTACTAATTTCAATTTCTAATTTTGTTCATATTAATTGTTATGTTTAATTAATTAATTAATTAATTAACTAATTAATTAATCATGAGAGACAGAGAGAGGCAGAGACACAAGCAGAGGGAGAAGGAGGCTCCCTGCAGGAGCATGATGCGGGACTTGATCCCAGGACTCCAGGATCACGCCCTGGGCTGAAGGCAGGCGCTAAACCACTGAGCCACCCAGGGATCCCTAATTTTGTTCATATTTATCATAGGCATCAGCTAGATCAAAATTAATACATAACATGAATAAATATGACTACATTAAAATACATTTATACTTGAGTAATTATAGCAGTTTGTGGTATCTCAGGAATTGTACAATTATTACCACATTAATATAAATAATATCTAATTTTGAGGTCATCTCATGAACCTAAAAATATTTTTTTTTAACATGAGGGCATGTCTGTATCTAGATATAACAAAAGGCAAGTAGATAAATGGGACATAACAAATTCTAGAAATAGACTGACACATATATTCAATTGGTTTTTGATACATTGCCAAGTTAATTCAACAGAGAAAATATGATTTTTTTCAATAAATATTGCTGGAATAATTATCTGTATGCAAAACAAAAACAAAAGCCACGGTTCCTATATCTTACCATGGACAAATATTAATTTGAAATGGATCTGAAAACTACATGTAGAAGTTATAATCATAAAACTTATAGAAAAAACACAGGAGAAAAGCCTCACAATCTTGGTAAACAAAAGTTCTTTGTCAGGACCCTAAAAACACTAAGCATAAATGAAAAAAATTGATAAATAGATTTCCACATTATTAAAAGCTTTTGTTCTTCAAAAGATGTTACTGAAACTGAAAAAAAAGCAAGGTACAGACTGGGATAAAATATTCACAAAATTGAAATCTGAGAAGAAGCCTATATCTAGAATACATAAAGAATGTTTACAGCTTAATAAAATATACAATTAGGTCTCAAAATTTAGCAAAATATCTTAACAGGAACTTCACCAAAAAATATAAATGAAAATAAATGGTCATTAAGCACTTGAAAAGATGTTACAAATCATTAGCCATTAGGGAAATGCAAGTTCAAACTACAGTGAATTACTACTACATATCCTTCAGAATGGCTACAATTTAAAACAATAACAAAAACTTAAAACATGAAACGTTGGCAGGGATATAGAGCAACTGGAATTTTCATGTTACTACTACAGAGCAAAATGGTTGCAGCCACTTTAAAAAATAGTTTGATAGTTTCTTATAAATATATACATATATTTACCACTCCTTATTTACCCAAGGAAAATAAAAGAAAATAAGTGTTCATAAAAGACTTATAGTTGAATGTTAATAGAATTTTTATTCACAATATCCCCAAATTGGAAAAATCCAAATATGTGTCAGTAGAATTGGAAAAACCCAAATATGTGTCAGTAGAATATTAGGTGCATGATTTTTTTGCATTTACACAATGAAGACTTCTCAGCAACTCATGGGTGAATTTCAAAAGCATTATACTGCACAAACGAAGCTATTCACAAAGGATCTTTGTTATACTATATCATTTATACAAAAGTAAATGTAATCTATAATAATGGAAAGCAAATTAGTAGTTTCCTGGGATGGGGGTGAAGTTTGCCTGTAAAAGAATACAAAAGAACTGGAGGTGATTGGAATGTTCTACATGTTAATTAGAGTGGTGGTTACATATATAGAGATATACACATATATCTCAACTCATTGAAGTTTGCCAAAATAAAATGGGTACATTTTATTATTTGTAAATTATACCTCAAAATTAACTTAAAATATTTATTTGTAATATATATAATTTTGTCATTTCATAAATGTTCTATAAATGGAATCACATAATACGTGACCATTTGAGATTTACTTTTTTCATTGATTTTCATTTTTAAAAAAATATTTTTATTTATCTATTCACAAGAGACACACAGAGAGAAGAGGGTGCATAGGCAGAGGGAGAAGCAGGCTGGCTCCCTGCAGGGAGCCTGATGTGGGACTCGATCCCAGAACCCTGGGATTACGACCTGAGGCAAGGGCAGATGTTCAACCACTGAGACATCCAGGTGCCCACTCATTTTCATTTTTAAAGCATAATATCTTAAGATCTATCCAAGTTGTTATAGAGATAGAAAACAGATTACTGGTTGCTAGGGGTTAGTAGTAGTTGGGGGCAGTGAGAAGGAAATGGGTGTGAGTATGAAAAAGTAGCACATAGGAGAAGCCTGTGATGATGAAACACTCTGTATTTTGATTATGATGCTTATATAAATCTACATAAGTAATAATAAAATAACATAAAACAATACATATGCTTTTTACCAATGTCAAATTGCTGGTTTTGGTGCTATAATTGCTATAAATTATGCAAGATCTAACTCGAGGGAAATTAGGCAAAAAGTACACAAATACACAGGATCTCTCAGTACTATCTTTGCAACTTCCTATGGATTTATAATCAATTCAAATATATTTCAAAATAATTAATACGTTTGATTTGTTATTAATACGTAGTGTTATGGGATGAATTGTGACTGCCCCACCACTGCCCCATTCAAATATTGAAGTCTTAACCCCCAGTACTTCAGAATGTGTATTTGGAAATAAGACCTTTAAAGAGTTTTAGAACTTAAATGAGGCTGTTGGGTGGGCTCAAGTGTAATATGACTACTGTCTTTCTTTATTCGAAGAGGAAACTGGGACACAGACACACAGAGGGAAGACCATGGGAACACTGGAAAAAGACAGCCATCTACAGGCCAAGGAGAACCGCCTTAGAAAGACAATAACCCTGCTGACATTGATCTTGGGCTTCTAGCCTCCAGAATTGTGAGGAAATGAATGACTGTGGTTTAAGCCACCAAGTTTGTGGTACTTTGTTATGGCAGCTGTAACAACTAGTATTTTTCAAAAGTAAGAATATTTAGAACCTAAGAAAGTCTGGAAACATTCTAAGGATAAGTATTATGATTCTCATTTTACACAGAAGGAAACTAAACCTTGGAGAGTTTGCAAAGCTTTTTCAAGGTAGAAAGGTAGTGAGATTTAAAATTGAGACAAGAAATCCACTCTGCCCAGCTAGCTCTTTCTATTGCATGAAACAGGTACCAAAATCTTATAAATCAATATTTATTTTAAAGCATGTGGGAGAAAAATAAAGGCACTGTATAATTCTGGTCATCCAAAGTTAGAACCCAGTATTTTCTAAAAGTATTCTTCTCTAAGGAAGAAATACAGCACCTCACTAAAAAAAGTACTTAGTAGATTCAGCATGTTTCATAATATACAGTTGTTTCATGATATGACAGCTGAGGCCTTCTGTCTAGAGTCTAGAAGAAAAAAGTCATTTCATTTCCTTCTTAAATAAAATGACAATGTACAGTGTTATCAAGTGATCATTTTGAATGCATGTATTTTAAAAAGATAGAAAAAAGTGAGGTTATGCTTACATTCTCCCATTTGGGAACAGGAGTGAAAACATAATGAGACTATTTTATTAATGAGTTTATAAGACGATATCAAGCTTCTGTTACGACAGTTACTGTATTAGCCAGCAAGACATGCTGTTAGTTGCTATTTAACTACTAATATATTTTAGGTTACATCAATCAAACCATTGAAACTTGAAAGACATGTACTCATTTTAACATAAAACAGTGTAAATTAGGACACAATGTGGATAATGTGTTAAATTATTCTTCATCAAATTAAAGAAAGCAAGGAAGAAAAATGATACATATTTATATAAAAGCAAATTCTGACCTTCATAACAAATTAGAATTATATAATAATACAACTTAGCTTCTTATGCATTGACCCAACATTACTTCGATGTAAAGACAATAAACCATATTAGACTAACAAATTGTGAAAGTGCTTATACACAAACTAATATGTGTGAGTGTGTAATATGCATACAATTATGCATATCTGTGTTTTGTGAAATAAAGAAATTAGGAAAAGCCCTGTGTTACATTTATAAACATTGATAAAAGTACACAGTTCTGTGAAATAAATATGCAAGCAAAAATAAGATTTACATATACCATTTGACTAGGTTTAGAATTATACATTGTATAATATTTTCTAGTATCACAATTAGTTATTTGTATCCCACACATTCCCTGTATTATGAGTCTTTAATAAAATTCACTACTTAAATAATATCTTAAACTATTTTCACGTTTTAGACATTTGTTTATTCTGCATATAGTGAGGAAGGATTATGATTGTGTGTGCTATCGAAAACAGCAGAAGTAGATTTTTAGAACTCAGTAAACATTAAACTCCTCTCCACTATAGTTTGAACTATGAAATATAAGTCTCCCATCATGATGGCCTATTAGGAGAGTTACCCAAGCGTGAAGGTGAAATACTGTCAAAGCATGGGCTTGAGTCTTTGCTTGGTATGTCCTTTATTTTAAATTGTAGAATATGTGTGTTATTGTAATGCATCTTAATAGGCTGAAGGCTGCATCCTTATCCCTTTCTTTGTGATTTCATCAATTGCTTGTGGGTTAACCTATAAAAACCAACTATCCAGAGTTTCCTCTAATAATTCTACTAGTAACACTGATCAGAATGGTAAAAGAGAAGAACAACAGATACATAAATTAGGCAAAGCCAACAAATAAAAAATTATTTTTCGCTGACTAGGCACTGAAGTAATTGATACAAGAACGACACTGAAACATTACACACACACACACACATTCACACACACCTTTAGAAAAAATGCTAAAACATTCTGACATTGAGTATTGTTGTGTCCATAGTATCTCTCTTAATTTTAAATTTAATTAACATATAGTGTATTATTATAGGTTGAATTTAGTGATTCATCAGTTGCATATAACACCCAGTGCTCATCATGTCAGGTGCCCTTCTTAATGTGGATCACCCAGTTACCCCATCCTTTCACATAGTATTTGACTTTTAATTTCTGCATGTTTTAAGTCAGAAAAATAAATGACATTCCCTTCTTACTGAAAATCTCACTGTAAGTTTAAAGGTGCTTTTTTAGTGTGCTGTAGCTTTGAACTTGCCACACTAAATATCTAGACATAAATATTGAGTAAATGTATAATTATTTCAGATAAATTGGCATTGAATAAAAGTCTTAAGTTTTAACTTCAAACTATAATATTAGTATAGGCTTTGGTACTGTTATGCTAACTGAATTCATTTAAGTTTAAGAGCTGTCTTGGAATTTTCTTATATCTTTATGCTTTTCTAATTAGTATTGTCAGGAAATGTAGATTACCAAAACAAAATAAACATTTCGCAAAACACAAACAGTTGCATAAAACAGGAATAATATGTTCCGTTCCTATGATTTCTGGGCAGGCAAACGTTTCTAACTTCAGGAGGCTCACGCTTTTAAAGTCCATAAAAACAAGATGTTCAATCCATAGGGAAGTTACTACTCTCATAATTTTTCATATTTCTCACTCAAAGAGAAAAATGAAGGACAGAGAAAACATGGCATGATTAAAAATCTGAGTAAAATACAAGTTGGAGAATTCAGTTTATTTTGACAACTTTAGGGTTTTAATACAAATTATGCATTACATTAAGTACTAATCAGAAATGATAGGAAATAAAGAATAACTAATAAGACTTTTTATTTCCCTTGCCATTAGAGCTCACAGTTCAACAAGGAAAAAAGACATGTAATCAGATTTACAAAATAATATGACAAATGTGATATGTAGTATGTAGAGAAAAGCCAATGAGAAAATATTTGGGGAACTCCAAGAACTGTTTATACCTACAGAAAAGAAATAAAGCTTAAAAGTGATACAGAGGTTAGAACATGAAGGAGACCCTGTGCTATGTACTCTGATGGTTTAATGTGATCTGAATCCTAAATCCTTTGATTGGTCTAACTAATATAGATCTGTAAATTTTCAATAACTGATTTATACTGGTTGGTGCTGGCTCTCACCCATGGATCCTTATTTCCCCAAGCATTTTATTTTTCATATGAAGTTTGGAACTTTCAAAGCTTTATTTTAGTTGCAGTTAAATCACTTCAAGAGTGATTTAAACTTGCTTTTGTTGGGAGCCTTGCAAACACTGCCAACCTAAAACCACTTGAAACTAAATTTGCAGCTTGGGGTTTGTTGTTACTGCTGTTCTTGCGGTGACACAAGCAGTGTGAACTAGGGCCACAAGCAAACATTGAGGACTGGGTTGGGTGTACAAATTCTGAATGAGTTCTTCTCTCTCCTTTACCCAGTGTCACTATTGAGACAAATAGGTTTCCTGGTTATCTCCTGTCAAGGGTTGTGGGACCGTATCATGAAGCATGTTGCCCCTTTGATGACACATTATACGTCTCAGATCAGATATAAATTCTTGAGAAGGTCCTAATCTTTTTTTTCTGTCATGTTTTTTACTCTACCTGACAATCAAAATGGAAGTTCAGCTACCACTTGGTGAAATGTTGGTGGAAATCTTCTGGATAAAAGCCAATTTCCATGTTTGCTTAACTCTGGATTTTTGTTTTCATTTCAGTTTTAGTTTTGAAAAAGCAATGAAAAACTAGCGCCTAGCATGGCACTCATAGCTAACCCCTGTTATTCTCCTATTGAATATAATTTCATGGAATATCCACTTCAGATGCTGTTACTCTGAAACCATGATAAAGGGAGACATGACAAAACTACCTCATAATTTTTTCTAGACACTGAAAAAAACAAGTTCAATATACCACCCACAAAATACAAAACATCACCTTCTTGTAGTTCAAATATGTAAATGACTTATTACCACTCTATCCTTCCTAGTCTATTCCCTCTACCTAAGGTATATTGAGATACCCAACCATGGAACTGCCCTTACTTTTTTACTGCATTCAACCCAGAGGAAAACCCTCTTTCATTAGACCCTTTCCCAAATCATCTAACCAAAGCCCAGATAGTAGGCTATTTCTAGCATCTACTGAGAGCTATGATTCCTCATGATGAGTGTTCTATCTCCATGCAATGAGTAATAAATCCCAACCTATTTAACTCTAGATGTGTTCCTAGTGCCCTTTAGCTGAAGGACACTGACACCTTTAAAAATTTTGTTTCTTTTCATTATTGTTATTTTGCCAGTTCACAGCTAAGTACAGAATGTGAAACTATTTTTAAAGATAACTTATCCATCAGTTTTCACTGTTCTGCAGCAGGAACATAGTTAAGAATACCTAAAATGACTTCTTGCAAACATCTTCTATAAAGTATATTTAAAATAATCCAGAAAAACATGGCAAAACTCTCTACCCCTAACAATCTACAAGGCAGTTATCATTGAGTATTTAACAGTACACTTACTTTGTTATTTTGAAACAACAAATAAAAGTTTAGAATTAATTTGTAAATGAGAAGTATATACTGGGCAATTCGCGGAGCTTTCAATGTTATGATCAGACCATGTTTTTATCATACAGAAACCTTACCCACAGATGACTACACCAAGGATGAGAGCCTAATCAAAATATAGTCATCAATTACCTGGATCCAAGAAAAGTTCAAGCTCTATCATATGGCTTATCATAAGAATACTGTCTAAGAATAGCTTGTTGTATGGAATACCCTACCATTTTAATTTCTACTTAAGCTCTGCACACTACTCATCTGGGTACCTCATGTCATATAAACTATATAAAAATGTATGCATGCAGAGATTTTTAAAAAATGTTTATTTTTCTATGAGTAAATCACTTAATTTACAATTGGCCATATTTTTATTCTCTTTTTCTTTCTTTTTTTTTTTTCAACTGGTTGTTTTCTGTCATAAATATGTCTCCTTTGGAATTCTTCAGAACTGAGAAACATCCAACATAATTATTTTCAAATATCATGAGCTTCTTATGAACAGCAAATTTAACCATTGGTGAATTTTAAATATATTTTTTAAACATGCAGTAATTTTGATATTATAGCTTTTTCTTTCTATTTTTGAGCCAATATCACTTTTTTTTCTGGCCTCAAAGATTTTTAATAGGCCTTTGGAAAACTCATAAACTATAGGATTTGTTCTAACCATCGCAAATAGATGCAACTGTCCTTTTTTGGATATAATGTCAAATAGTCCCAATCCCACACTCTCTCTTGGGAAGTGGGAATGAGATAAAACATAAAAAGAGCAAAAACTGTGGGAAAGTACATAAGACAAACAGAGAAAAGTGAGCAGGGCCATGCTAAGTGCAAACCAGAATGCAGAGAGGAAAGGCAACCAAAGATACAAGTAGAAATAGAAAAGAAGCAGAGACAACAGAGCTAAGACAAAAGCATGGCATATGACTAAAAGCTCAAGTGATACACAGATGGTCAGGACTGGCTACATAACTTGCAGGATCTGTGCAAAATGAAAAAGTGTCCAGTATTGTTAAAATTTCAAGACAGCAATAGCAGAATATTAAGACAAGCACAAGGGACATTTTGAACATGGGGTCATTTGTAACACACCCATGAAGCTGGTCCCTTTCGATAGCATTCCCACTCTGCACAAGAAATGGGCTCTTTCTCTCATTGACTCTTAGCTCCCTTATTACTGGCCTCCGCACTGAATCTTACTGCCCAGGCCAACTTGAGCAAGTCACTCATTTGTGACCCTGACAACACTTAGGACTTATTCTGTACAATATGAAAATGAATTAAATTTGAAAATATAAGATCATTTAAATGGACTACAATTGCTCTATCTTTTACCAATTAGTGTATATGTACATTTTAAAGCTGAAAACCCAATACTAATCACTTCTTATGACTTTAAAGGCCATAATGAAAATATATCACACGACTGGTGCCTGGTTCAAGAACATCAATGCATAATTGGCATCTTCTCAATCTCATGGAAAGTGTGGATGAGAAAAAATTAGATATTATTCTAAAAATAGAGTATATAATACCTATAACATACAAAATATATGCTTTTTTAAAAAAATAATTTATTTATTTTAGAGAGAGATAGGGAGGGGGAGAGAGGAATAGGGGAGGGGCAAGGGAGAGGGAGAGAGTCTTAAGCAGTCTCCACACTGAGCACAGAGCCTGACACAGGGCTGGATCCCATGAATCTGAGATTTTGACCTGAGCCAAAGCCAACAGTCAGATGATTAACTAACTGTGCCACCCAGGCCCCCCTGTTAATCAATTGTTTATGTTATCAGTAAGGCTTCTGGTCAATAGTAGGCTATTAAATACTTAAGATTTTGGAGAATCAAAAATTATACATGGATTTCCAACTATAGGGGGATCAGCATGGCTAACCTCCACTTTATTCAAGGGTCAAGATTTATATATAAACATATGAATCCTGGCTTTGATACCTCTCACTTGGGCCACTTTAATACTGTCCTAAATAGGTACTTTTACTTACAATGTCTCTCCACTCTATTCCACGCATGCTTCTATCTATTTCTATTAACATTCATTTTCTTCAAAAAGATTATGTCTTAAAAAAAAATGATTATGTCTTTGACAACTCAAGAGCCAAAAGTAGCTCCCCATTTTTTGGTTAGAGTTAGTTCTGACTCTGCCTGGCATCCCTTCTTTGGACCCTCCAGTTTTTGGTCTCAATATGCACTTTCAGTTCTACACGTGCATTGCTCCTCTGCCTTATTCTTAAGCTACAACGAAACTTAACCATATACTGTTCTGCTGTATTTTCCTGTCTCCAACTATTGTGTCTGCTGTCCTCTAAACCTAGAATACCATTTATCTGAGCTACTTCAGAGCCAAAAGATGGCAAAGAGGTTTAGTTTAGGTTCGCTGAAACATAAACTTTGCAAAAGCATAGTTTTGTTTGGTTTTGGTTTCTTACTCTTTACTGATGTAGCACAGGTGCCAAGAACTATGCTGTAAATACAGTAAATATTTGTTGAATGCATGAATAAGATTCCTTAAGAGTTTAGTATTCTGCATCTAAACAGTGGTGCCCAAACATCTATGAATTACCTCAACAGACATTTTATGTTAAGTACTTGCTCATGCAAGGCATTGTATTAAGCCTGTCAGATAACATATATTAACAAAAATGCAGGAATGTGACAAGAACAGCAAATATATCTCTAGAACACTCTCTTCTTGTGATTAACTCTAGAGTACTCACTTATTGTATAAAATATTCCAACCAGATTGATTACATACGTAATAATAATACAGTCAGATAACAGCCAGTTGTTTACAACTATGTATGCCCAAATTTAAAAAAAATTCAGAAAATTTTCCAGAACATTCAATGCAACTATGGACTTAGAGCTTGTTTTTTATTTTCCTGAGTTTTTGTTTTCCTAGTATTCCATGTCAATTGTATACTACTCTGTTTTCTTATGGTTATAAGATTATTTATCTCTGTACACTTAACCAACTTGGTCCTGACATTCTGGTGTGGCTGCCAATTAGTGTAAGTGACATGATCACGATCCATCTAGCTAACCAGCTATACTGAATCAGTGTTTAGAAAGACTAACAAGTGAGAGGAATGATGGCTGAGGCTGATGCATAGCCAAAAAAAAAAAAAAAAAAAAAAAAAAAAAGAGGTAAAGTGTAGTAGAGAAAAAGGAGCCCCAGGATGTTAACCTCATACAGTAAATCTTAAAGAATACACATTCAAAATCTCTTGATTGAATGATAGAATTCTTTCACAATGATTTCTTAAGAATTTTATGTACAGATGCATTGTAAGAAATTAGTTTATAGGCCACTATTACCTCCAAATCTCTGAAAGGATCTCAATCTTAATTTAGGAAATTCCAGATGGTCATAATTGAAAAAGCGTTTCTTAAAAAGTGTCCCTTCAAGGTCAAAATCATCTTTGACTATCCTATATTATAATCATCCCTGCCTGTTAGAATCCATTCAGATATTCAGTTCAATACTTACAGAGTATCATAGAGATAAAAAGTTCCTCAGAGGCTCTACTTCCAGTGTTTAACAATTGCCTCCTTTTAATTGGGTAGATGAGAAAAGTGAAGGCCATTGTTTAACAATCTCAGCTTAATTATATATGACCTTGGCAGTGGCAGCTAAGTTAAAAACTAGATATTACCAAGGAGTCATACTATAGGTAATTATTCTGAAGAATAACATGCCATCCTATTTATGAGTGTTTATTAAAATATTTCACAGACAAAATTATGCATACACAAAAAGCATAATATGCAACTCCTTTCAACCCCATGTTTTCCCACAGGACTAAATTTCATGGACAAATTGTTTTCCTTCTGCACATATTCCTGAACATTGTTTTTTTCTATGTTTTCCTTCCTAAGAAGTAGAACTATAGGCAATATGTAAAAGAGATAACACCATTTCAGAAATCTGAAGAGGTTTTCCTGGGGTAGTGCCATTGTTGTTTTTGTTTTTGTTGCTCATGTTGTTTTATAATCTTACGTGGGTGCTGTCCTTAATACATTAGTTTTTTTCATACTCACAGAACATATTTTAAATTTTTGCTTCTTGACACTGTGCCCAGTATAAGGACAGAAGATTATCTGGATTTTATATAGACAAAATCATAGAATTTTAAGGCTTCAAGGGCCCTTAATAATGATATGGTCCAACTTTTGGAAACAGAAATTTGGAAATGTTATATGAGTTAGATAATCAGCAGGAATCTTAGTAATTTTAAGACACTGACCAACATCTCTAAAATACCCTGAAATATATCCAAAAATGCTTCACAATCTGTATTGTGGAAACCTAAGTTTAGCAAACTTCTTTTGCTGTTTTAAAAATAAAAATGGTAGAACAATATACAGATTGAATATCAACAGGATATCAACAGTTTCTTAAACTGCCATGTTGGTATGTCAATTTTTTTCAGTTATGAAAACCTGTGATATTCTCAAAAGAGAAGAATATTTAAAAGTTTTTAGCAACCTAATGCTATCCCTTAAGCTGTCTCAGTTTACAAGTGCACCTACATTTGTGTCTTATTAATTTCTCTCAGACCCCCTTCTAATATTACCTCTTCTAACTTTAACTTAATATTGTCTCAGTCTTAGTGTATTTCAGGGAATAAGCAGGTGTAACATAAGTTTGTATTAATGCTGTGCACATTCTCAACTCCTTGTATACCTGAGATTAATGCACATCTTTTTACCTGGTCTCGTGGGTATTTACAGTGTAAGTCTGGGGGAAAACTTCAATTATAATGCACTGAAACCTGAAGAGCATGTTAAAATATGATAGTCACTGCTGCAGGGATGGTAGGGAAAGAAGATGGGAGATAGGATCTCCACTTACTCTGTGTTGTTTGCTAATTCAAAAGTGGGCACCTGACTGTAACTATACAAATTGTCCCTGCTTATAAAAGGGCTCTATTCCTCTTTTTAAAATCACATAGATGTGAATCAAATATAAACAAGGGTGAAAACCTATTTTTCAAAATGTTAGCTTATCTTGCATATAATGCTTACTTTTGAGAAAAACAGAAATGATAAAAGCAGAGAAAGTAGGAGGAGGGAGAAGAATGGGGAAGAAACTAAGAGAATAATAGGCAGAGGACTGGGAAAAATGGAGTGGCACACAATTTAAACTCAGAGATTATGTTATAGATTATATAAGCACAGCCATTATTTCAAGTTTTTGTATACTATATGAGAAAAAAACACTATCTTATTAATGAAGCATGCAGTAGAGTTACTTTAAACATGAATCACTTATGCCAGGATAACAAATACACTTAATGGAAAACATTAAAGATATGAAGAACATAATAATATCAGAAAATAGATGTAGAGAAGTGTAGGTTCTGGGAAAGCAGAAGAGCATCATACAGTAGGGCAAGCACAGGTGGTAAGAGTGAGGCAAGTACCAACCTAACATTTAAGAAATCATCAAAGGTGGATCATCACAGTTTGGTGGGAAACTCTTTTACCCTCTAATCTGCATATATGTTATCACTTCTAATTTTCCCCATATTACGCATTATATCAAATAAAATGCACTATATTTTAGTGTTTATGAGGGATAGCACTAAAGCAGAGATGAGCAACCTTTTCCTGAAAGGAACAGTTAGTAAATGAATGAGGAGAGCATAAGATGAATAATGGAAGGGGAGAAAAGGAAAAATATTAAAGTCATAAATGTATAATCTTAGGAAAATAAACATGAAACACTAATTAAATAGCATATAATAGACCACAAAACAAGACAGACCATCTGTCTTGAAGTCAGACAGATCTGACGAGTTCAAGTCTCAGCTCCCAAGAATCATACTCCTTGATAAATTACTTTTCTAATCCTCAGTGTCCTTATGGGTAGAGAATAATCATAGCATTTAGTTCTTAGGTCTCAGAGGCTTGAATTAAATCAATCACATAAAACTTAACATGGTGCCTGCAAGAGAGTAAGTACCCAATCAATAGGAGCAATAAAGAGTAAAAGAATGGGTGGTAGCTATAAGATAGCAAAAAACTGAAACAAACAGAACATTTTGGTCAGTTCTCACAGCCAATAATTACATAGAATCTTGTAGTCTTCTTTTGTAGCACAATTTGAAAAAGTGTTGATGCATAATTGACATACAATATTATATTCATTTTAGGTATACAACCTAGTAATTTAACATTTGCATATACTCTGAAATGATCACCATGATAAATCTACTTTCTGTCACCTTACAAAGTTAACAAAACATTATTGACTATATTCCCTATGCTGTGCATTACATCCCCATGTACAATTTTTTATTGAGCTATAATGGACATGTAACATTGTACACATTTAAGGTGTGCAAAGTGTTGATTTGGTATACTTTGATGCTGCAACATGATTATCACCAACATTAACTAATATCTGCATCACAGCATATAATGTTCATTTCTTTTTTGTGGTGAGAACATTTAAGATCTAGACTCTTGGCCACCTTCAAGAATATAATATAATGTTCTCAACATAATCACGATGCAGTACATTGGATCCCCAGAACATATTCACCTTCTACTCTAAATCTGAGTCATTTAAGCAGATCTTCCAATTCTCTCACTCCCCACTCCCTGGTAGCCACCATTCTACCCTCTGTCTCTACAAATTTGGCTTTTTTAGATTCTACATGTAATTGATATCCTACAGTATTTGTCTTTCTTCACAATTTTTGTTTTTATGATTTTGATATGTTTCCCTCATGGGCTATATAATCCCCATAGGAAAAGACTTTGTCCATAATTGTATTCCCAGAGTCCAGTGTTATCTCTAGCATATCACACATGCTCAGCAAATACGCTTGAGTGAATGAAGGGACCCAGAACACGAAAGCATAGAATAAAATTTAAATTCTATCATTTATAGTTGTGTGCACAAATACCTTCTCAGTCATCGTGTACTTATTTATAAAATGTTAGTAATATTAACACCCAGTTCAACTGCTGTGAGAAGTCAGGGAGAAAGATATTCTGATAAATACAACACATCCAACAGTGTCTGGAGATGGTGCCTAATAAATGATACCTGAATCGAGTTTAGTGGTTATTGTTTTAAACTCAAGTTGACCATAAGATAAAGTTACTCAAATTTCTGTGTTCTTCAAATGCTTTAATTATTAGACTATTTATGTCATACCTGTGATGTATGACAATCAAAATGGCTTGTATTTAAATTTGTGAGATGCTTTTATCTTCCAACAAAATCCCATTAATAAAATGTAGAGGGAGATATTGTTTTCATAACTTTATGCTCTTGAAAGAAAAGCCACTGATCTTAGTATAAAGAATATAATTGATCTCTTCTGCCAAAGCAGCGTGTTTTTCACTCTGCACTCTCTGATTTTAAATTAAAAATTAATATGCCTACCTGTGCTCCCTGGTGAATTTATTGGGAATCATCAATATTTCATATATGGCACAGGCCAATCCTATGTTGTGCATCTAATGCAGAAATGTCTGAAATGTTGCTGGGACCCGGACAGTGGTTGCAGAAGCTTCATCATCGGCAGAAGATGACATTAAGAAGAAACGTGATGAACCAAAGAGAAGAAATCAACGGCCTTTCTCTATCCTGCTGTGAAATTAATGGCGGCACCTTATGAAACCAAAATATCTGTTGCTAAGTGTAAGAAAGCACAGAAAATCTTCATAACAAGATTGAAGTTAAGGTTTTCAAGGTACAGCCATTAAAAGACACATTTTTAAGTGATATTTAATGTCACTGGAAAATGCTAATGACATAAGGTTAAATGTGAAATGAGAATGGAAAACCATATACAATGAGGGCCCAATTATATATAATTATCTTTTGTATGCACATTTGTTTTTAAATAGACTGAAAAAAATTTGTGTAATTATGATAATGGCAGTTATTTTTAAATATGTGGGTTATGGATGCTTTTTATTTTCTTTTTGAAGACTTCATTTATTTATTTACTTTAGAGAGAGAGAGTGCTAGTGGGGAGAGGGGCAGAGTGGGAGGGAGAGGGAAAGAATCTCAAGCTCAATCTTACAACCCTGAGTTCATGACCTGAACTGAATCCAAGACCTGGAAACTTACCCAATTGAGTCACTCCCATTTTCTTTTTAATATTTGCATATTAGATCAATTAGGTTCTTACTCTCAGAAAAATATAGATACATGAGGGATTGACCAGAGATACTGAAAGAAAAAAATTGTGCAGAAAATTCTGGAGACTGCAATAGGCCACATCTAGGTCCAAGTCATGAGAAAGCAGAAATTAAGAGAAAGAAGTCAGGAGTCAATTAAAAATAGAGTAGATTGTGATGTCACTACTTTAAATAGAAAGTAAAGGTCAAGAAAGTAACTGACTCCAAGTAATGGTGAAGCACAAGAATGAACATCTTTTTGCCTGAGTTAACCCCTGTCCCTGCCTTTCCTGAGGCATGAATTTACTGTTGCCTGCCTGATTGAGCTGGATGACTTAGCTATCCCCAGGTTTCTACATGAGTACAATAAATCCCCTTACATGAAATAACTTGAAAGTCTCTTTCTTACAACAGGAGCTTAAATTAAATAACAATTGCAGTTAAAAGAGCCCTTCGTTGTACGACATTCCCCTGTCATACTCAATCTCAAAAGAGACTGAGAAGAGGAAATTATTTGTCACACAAGTTAAGAAGAAACGTTAGTGGGGTATTGGAAGGCACACTGCAGTTATTAGTCTTTTAGCATTTAGGAGAGCACAGACCAACAAATATCAGAGGTTCACAGACCCAGAGAAGGACCTGCTCAAACCAGCACTGATGTTTGTTGGAGGTAACATTGAAGAAAAGGGAAAAAGTAAGGTATGATGAAGGCAAGGGATTATTTAAAGAAGTGGAATGTTATGCAATGGGACTAAGATTAAGGATAACAAATAGGTCCTACCTTATATGTCAATCATAGTTGACTGATAATGGCTATCTAGCAAACAGTGAAGAAAAGAACTGCAGAGCCAAGCTAGGGACAGAAAAGTGGTCTAGGATCAATTAGGAAGGTCTGCCACTGGTCTGCAATTCCACAATAAAGTCACAGGTAGAAGGGATGGTGGTATGAAAAGAGTAGAGGTGTTGTGCATGAGTAGAGTAGAGGTGCAATTGAAATACCTGTTTAACATCTTATACATATAGGGTTTTGGGGTAAATTACTTAATCTTCCTTAGCTTCCATGTTCTCATCATGGGAATCATGACATCTACTTCACAGTATTTCTGTAAGAGTTAAGTAACACAGTAGGTGAAGTCCACCAGCCATTTCCAAGCACACACCAAGTGTCTAAAAACATATTAGACCCTTCTTCCTGGCTTCTTCTTTCAAAACTATTGATACTATTGGTCCACAATTAATTATAGATGCACAGCACATTCTATAGATCCATGATTGATTATTATTCTATCAATCCATATCTTTGGCCCATGATTAGTTACAACTGTACAGCCCACATTATAGGCTCACAGTTGATCACAACTGTATCACCCTATACTGTACGTCCACACAGTGCCATTTTTGCTCTTGGAACATAAGAAGAAACAATAAATACATCACAGACTCTTTATAGCTGAGTTGGAAAAAATGTGGTTCTTGCAGTGAGTGCCTAAAACATTATGCCTGAGGTAGTTTGTTTTCATTGAATGGAAATGCTGACACTAACTCTTCTTTTGAAAATGCAAAAGATGAAAACTCTGTTCTTTCTGTTCAATTTTTCTGAAACCTAGAACTGCTCTAAAAATCATCTATTAATTAAAGAAGTAATCTGTTCATAAGTCTATGATGTAAATTAAAAAAAAAAAACAGCTATACCTGAACACCACTACTGCAGCCAGGAAATTCCAGTTTCTCTCTAATAATCCTTCCTTCTTTGTTTTTCTTATTTTTCCTCATCTACTTTCTGACAAGGTTTGGATGAACAATGAGTGCAGTAAAAAGGCATTTATTCTGACTTTTTGATGAGGCTAATACCTAACTTAATAAAAAGGAGTATACTACCTGTAACTCCTAAAAGGAAGAAACAATATGGTGAAGGTCAATTAGGATTCAACTATTTTCCTGACTTGTTTTATAAGGCCTAATGCTTAAGTATGCTTTTCTTATGCTGCCTGAAAAATTCCGAGCAAAATGCTTAAGCTGGATCATGCTACAAATCCTGAACATAAAATTTAAAACTAATTTGTAAAAACAGCAATAGAGTGTACTGAGAAAGCTCATCTTGACCTGGCTTAATTTTACTCATTTTTATGTACAATTGGCCCAGTAAAACAGTATGGTGTATCTACTTAGTTATCATAACCTGCTCTTCCATAAATTGTTTTTCTAACAAATGTGTGACTGGGTTTATGATTCCTTTGGATTCCAGTTACCCCATATTATTGCCAGGTAAATCAAAATTGTACTGCAGCTACAATATAGTTTTTTTTAAAAGAATATATACTGTGTTATCAAACTTGTATATCTTTTTCCAGTTAGTTTAGGAAAATACGTGATTTTTTTTATGTAATAAGAATTGCTTTATCCAGTGTAAATCACTCTGGTATTCATTATGAACCTTCACATTGACCCTAGGATTCTTCTCCTCCATGCAAAAATTTCCCACCACTAAGTCAGCCAGTTAAGTCCCTTCACTAGGAGGTAAGAGTATCAGAGAATGTGAAGAAGCAACTAGAGAGGAGGAGAAGCGACGGTTTTATGTATTTATTTCTAACAGATAAACAAGCCAAAAAAGCTAGTGTCTTTTCTGTCATTCATCACTGAAATCAAATACCTGAAATTCCTTTAGAATATCACAATATCTATTTATCAGTGTTAGATAGCTCTCAGCACTAATTTATCTTCATTTTCTTCTGCTTCTCAAATAAAAAAAATAAAAGCCAACACAATTGAAACCATGTCTATAAACAATCTAGATCTATTTTAAAATGAAGTCAAACTAATAAAGAGTAAGCACTAAAATTATTACTGAGCCACTAGTTACTTATAACATAACCCTTGGCTAAGAGAATTCTCTACATCTTAATTTTTGGATGAAGTTCTGAACAAAAGATTACATCAAACCTCCTAAATATGTGTTTAAGCAAAGGTATTGAAAACATCTTTTGCATGTAGACTCAACAAGGCCAGTCTTAACACTTCTAATGAGAAATTAGCTGTTGTTAAGCCCCGCCAGCAAAAGTATGAGTGCCATAGGTGATACAATACAGGAATGTATTCAATAGAATGCTCTCTTTGTACAGCAAAGAATGCTTCTAAGCAATCCTATCTCACTATAGGGACAACCTAGTGGTAGATTCATTGTTCATACATTCCTCACTTTAATATAACAACGTAGGACACGGTGTTAAATATTGAGTCCTAGGACTTTTAGTACAGGGTAAAAAAAAAAAAAAATCAAAGAGATCATGTGGTTGTCACACCTGTCAGTTTGGGGAGGGTAAATCTAAGACTCAAAGCACAATGATTTGCATGAGACCAGAGAGCTGGTTTTAGCCAAGTGCCTGAACAAGATCCCAGAATGCTGAACACATTATCTTTTGAGCAGAGGAAAGAGTGTTTTGCTTAAATGCCCATATGCTAATTTAAGTTCAAATCATAAAGAATTACTCCACATGTGTTCAATGTTTTAAAAGCTTCCATATATTACACATGAATAACTGGAAGCATTAACATGGAAGTATATACTCTTGATTTTTGCTCTGGTTAGAGGCATTCTTTCCAGTTGTGTCAGAAACTAATTTTCCCCATGATCCATTCACTCCTTGTTCCTATTAGCAACAGAATCTCTCTACTTGCAATTGAATTTCAGCAGGGTCCCTGGTCACTGAGCTAGGGATTATAATTCCAAGACTTTGGTGGCAGCTAGACGTGGCTACTTTATTAAGTTCTAGACAAATGCATACGACAGAGGTGATGTGTTCAACTTGTACATAATATATTTGAAAAATGTGCTTGCTTTCTGCTTTCCCTTTGCTCCATTTTCATTGGATAGGAATATGAATCTGCAGCACATGTGGTCCACAAAACACTACTGGTGTAACCAGGAAACAGATGGAATCTGATCCCCAAAGAGATTATGCAACAGAGCTGCCTATACACTAGACTATATTCCTATTTCTGTATTATGTTGTGGGGGAAAAATAAACCATCATTGGGGGCCATTGTATTTGGGGATATTTTTGTTTTAGCAGCTCAACCAATACCCAATAGAAATCTACTAACTTTGGCCCCTTCTTTTTGTGGAAATAACTATTTATCATAAATCTTACCATATATCACTTCCTTATACAGCTGTTTTCCGACCAATACAGCTATTAATGTTCCTTTTCCTTTGTACTTTTCATAGACTTTACTAGAACATATACAACTTAATTGTACCTATTGGGCTTATAGTAAACTAGATTGTAAGTACTAAGGGGCAGGAAGACTAGCTTACCCATCTTTGTTTCTCTAATGTTTAACATGGTAACTGACACATGAAAGGTACTCAAACAATATATATTGAATCAATCAATCAATCAATCAATTATTTTTCTTGATGATTTAAAACAGATATCAAGATCTTTCAGTTTAATGGATTTAATATTAATTTTATTATAGTAGGGTTTAATTACAAGTACCTCCATATCTAATAACAGAAAGGCCAAGCTTTTCTATATACCTAGGAAAATATGACTCTTCCAAAGTAATCAAGGCAGTGAATCATCTATTTACCTGGAGGGTTTTTTTTGTTTTGTTTTGTTTTGTTTTTGTTTGTTTGTTTGTTTTTTACAGTGTACCAGATTTAGTACCTTCCTTTGCAGATTGAAGACTGTTACCTGCACGCCCCCTCCCATCTTCACAAAACTCAATTACCCTACAAATTATTTTAAATTGTTTCTCATATATGTTTTTCAATATTCATTGTTTTTTAAAGTGGGTTTGCCTTTCTAAGTTCTGTTGGCAGAGACTATTATACAGTTAAGGTATAAGAAATTTAAATCATAGAAAACCCAAATCAACAATCAGAGGATATTGCTAGAAGAGATTATTTATTGAAAAAAATCCAAACATAGAAAAACCACTTGTTCTAAAAGTAAATTAGCTACCTGAAAATAGAAGAGAGAATAAGAACAGAAGCGGTTTTGAATGCAATTAACAGAGTGAAATTATGTATAAGAGACCAGACAGACGTAAGCCAAAAGAAATATTTGGCATAGCAGTGAAGTTTTTGCTTGACAGGCCAACCACATTTAATCTCTAACAGCATGCAAAAGCAAGAATTCTTTGTAAAACTATGTAATTAAGTGAAACTCTCAGCAGCTGCCCTGTAAATCTCTAGAGAGAAGACTGGCTAAAGGCTAGGTTCTATAGTTGTCACTGCTCCAGCTGAATGGTCTTTAATTTGACCCCTAAATGACAGTCACACCTAGGAAGAAGAATCAGTAATGTATTTGACACAGACTCCTTCTCTGTCACACAAAGAGACACACAAAACAGGGGCTAAGAGACAAGCTCTACAAAAAGGTGGGGGTGGAGGGCAGCTTGTTTACACCATCTAAAATCTTACAAGCACCATGCATGTGTCTTGAAGAATTAAATCCTTGGAGCCAAGTCTAAGAAGGAAATGCCAAAGTACCAGGAAAATGAGCTAATGGAGTCTAATGTCTTCAATTCCATAAATTAACAGTTAACACAAGAATTTAAGTGGCTCCTGAAATTGGCCAGGGCCAAAGCTAATTATTGTCAGAAATTTGCATGTTATAAGGAGGTTTGGCAGCGCATTTGGTCTTTCTTTGTTCTCCACTAACTCTTATGCCTAGAGTGACCATGTACCTGCTTTGCCCAGGACTGTCCATGTTAATTAATGGTTAACATGGTGAAAATTGATTATTAATTTTTATTATTAAAATTGTTACAGGTGATAAATTATATACTCATGCCCTTAAAGATCAAGTCTCTTAACATCACTTCCTAAATACCTCTTGAACCTGCATTCTCTTTACACCCCCATCTTTCATGAGGACTTCTGCAAGAATCTCCTTGTCTGGTATACTTCTACTCTTGTTATTTTCCAATTGATGTCACACAATACTGTAGAATTGTGTAGAATTGTAGAATTTATTATTATAAAAATAAAATTACAACACTGCTCTCCTTAAAACCCTCCCATGTTCTTGTTTGTGTTTAGACATATGAAGACCAGCTTGCTCCTGACTCTGTCTGCCCCTTCAACCCCATCTGGTACCACTCTCTCCTTTCTTTTCTGATTCTTTGGCCAAATCAGATTTCCTCCAGGTCCCTTAGCTGCCTTAGAGATTTCACTTCTTTCTTTCTGGAATATACTTTCTCCTCTTAACTCCCTTCTGGTCTTATTCTTTTTCATCTTTTTTATCTCAGTTTAAATACCACTTCTTCAGAAACATTTTCACAGATTCCCACAAACCAGTCAAGGTCTGTTCCTACAACAATGACAGTAATGCACAATTCTTCATAACACTCAGATAGAGAATTCCATATACATAAACTATTCTACATTCAGTTTATGTGCCCCATTAAGTTATAAGTTCCAGGAATAGAGAGATCATGTTTTATCTTGTTTCTTCCTAGATCTCCATCATCTTAGCATATAATGAATGTCCAACAGCTTTTTGTTGAAATGATCAAATGGAGAGTTCCAATTTCAGGCAGCTAAATACAAAGTACCTACTCTTTAACTTTAAACACTCCATTTGAAGAAGCCAATGCTTCATAATACATATTACCTTCTGTTGAATTGTACTTCATAACTGGATATATAGTAAGCTGGATTTAGTCCAATAGACATCAGACTAAGGTAAAAGGTACATATATTTTGGTACACCTAATTATTTCATGTTTACCTCATTACAATCAACATTCACATTAGCAAATTATTCCTCATGCTTTCATTTTTCTGCTTTCTATTCACTTTTCTAAAATGAGGAAAAACATAATAAAATATTCATATAATTATATAAGTATATGTGTAAAGATACTTGCATTGCTTAAATTATTAGCTTAAAGGAAACACTATGATATAGTCATTAGAAATATTTATCAACTAAAGTATGAAAAGTTGACTTAAGTATGTGAAAACCAATATAAGGGTTTTATGAAATGCATTATCAGAAAGTCAAACATTCAGATAGGAAAGTCATACATGAAATTTGAAAACCACTTGTATTATGCTTCAATTGATATTTAGGACCCATATTTATTAGGACAAACCCAAACACACACAAAAAAAAACTCAACTCTCTGTGGTTTGATCATCTCATATAACAAGAACTCTGGAGATTGGCATTTCCAGGGTTTGTAACAGTGGTTCAAGCATATCAATCATTAAGAATTCAAGATCTATCTCTATGTTCCTTATTCTTACTTTTTTCCTGTATATTTTTACCTTATGGTTATAAGATGATTCCATTAGCTTCAGATATCAAGTTCTCCCACAACCATGATCATGGAAGGAATGAAATGGCAGAAGAAAGAGGACCTTCCCTCTGGAGCTTCTGTCTTTTTATCCAGTAAAGGTGTCTCTTTTAGAAGCTGCCAGGAAGACTTCTCATTGTGTATCATTGACCAAAACCAGATCACATGTGCATTACAAGATTTATCACTTAAAAAGAGGAATGGAATCACCATGAGGGCTTAAAGAAATCATGAGAACAAAAGATCTCAGACCATTACATGAACAAATTAGGGCAGGCAACAGGGTCTGCCATAGAACTCTGAGAGTCGGAGTCATATCAGATTTCTCTGAGTTAGAAAAGTAACGTGATAACAGAGAACAAAATTATACAACTGAAATTTTGCTTCCATACGTTCTAATAAAAGAGTTTCAGGGAAAAACAACTATTTCTAAAACATAAGGGGATAAATTAAAAATGAAGTCATATAAATTGTTAGATGGTTTCTATTTTTGAAAATGTAACTATCTGGACAGTTTTAGAGACTCAAATAATATGACACTTAAAAATAAACCTTCTGCATTATGCTAAGTGAAATAAGTCAGACAAAGACAAATATGATCTCACTTACATATGGAATCTAAAATAAACAAACTCATAGGCACAGAAAAGATTGGTAGTTGCCAGAGGTGGAGGGTAAAGGGAGGCAAATGTACAAACTTTCAGTTGTAAAATAAATTCATTATGATGATGTAATGTACAACATGATGATTAGGATTAATAATACTGTATTGCCTACTTTAAAGTTGCTAAGAAAATAGATCTTAGAAATCCTCATCAAAAGAAAAAGAATTTGTGACTATGGTGACAGATGTTAACTACATGTATTTTGGTAATCATTTCTCAATATATACAAATATCAAGTCATTAGGTTATATATCTGAAACTAATACAATGTTGCATGTCAATTACACCTCAATAATTTTTTTCAAAAGGAAAAAAAACCTTCTTTCAGAGTCATTTCATTCAATGCTCAGAACAAATACATACTAATTGGTAAGAGGTTTTATTTAGCTACACAGATTTCATAATTATGTTATAGTTAAGAGGACAGAAGACAAAAATGTGGAGATTAATTTCATACTCAAACTCTCACTTTCAATCTACTGGCAATTACATTCTTAATTTTATACTGCATCACACTCAGTGAAAAAGCCACTTCAAATCACATCAATCTTTCAGCTGCATCTTAGAGAAATAATGGCTCTGAACCAAGTACCCAGGTACTAACCAGTTCAGTTTTAATTCAAAACAAATGTACCAGGGTTCTCAGGGTCAAATTTACAGGATCTTCTTGGAGAATATCTCATGGTCTCTGTATCATAGCAGATGGCGAAAATATTTTAGCGTTACTTTGAAATACGTTAGTGAAACTACATTTCTATCAATTGTCTTATATGGCTTCCATAAATATGATTTTCCTTCCAAATCAAGAGTTACAATTGATGGAGCTTAGCAGGGCTCTTCTGAGATATCATTATCAACAATGACATACTGAGAATTTATATTCCAAATTCAAAGATGAATTACAGAAGAGGAAGCAGTGGATCTCCTGAAATAAATAGACAGATACTGATAAAAGATGTTATAATGAATATCCTGTTTTCCTCTCTAAGAGGAAATAATTTCTATCTTTTATTATGGTAGACTTTTAAACTGATGTTTCTTTTTGGAAGATAAATGTGATATAATTCTTCTTTTTGATTTCTTGAGCAACTAACAGCACTTGACATACCACAGATGTCTAATAAGTTGTACTTTTTTTTCTTGTTGGGGTTATAACTTTTATTTTCAAGGTAAAATATTGTAAAGGGCATATGCTATTTGGGGCAAGTCAGTATCTACTGGCACTCTTATTTTTTCTTGGGAAATTATTTCCCAGCCATTTATCCCACTACAAAGTGGAAAGTGGAAAAGTCTCAGATTTCTTACTTTTATTAAACTGGCAGGGACTGGGAAATGGCTTAATTAGACTAATAATACCCATGATCCAGGGGCTTTGGATCTTAAGTGATCCAAAAGGATGAAATGAAGTACAGTGTTCATTTATTATAGCAGCAAAGGCAGGAGTGGTTATACTGCCCTAATTAAGACTGTTCCTGCTACTATGGTTCCTATTTCCCAGGCACCTCCCAATTCTTGGTTTCAGACCAATCCCAAGCCAGCTCTAATAAGTTCTCTTCTGTTTAACTAGAGTTGGCTTCTATTATTTGTAATAAAAAAATTTTAGGGCAACTGGGTGGCTCAGTGGTTGAGCATCTGCCTTTGGCTTAGGTTGTAATTCCAGGGTCCTGGAATCGAGTCCCACATTGGGCTCTCTGCATGGAGCCTGCTTCTCCCTCTGCCTATGTCTCTGTTTCTCTCTCTGGGTCTTAAATAAATAAATAAATAAATAAATAAATAAATCCTTTAAACAATTTTAAAAACACAGGCCAATTACATAATAGAAATATCTATAACATACTATTTTATACCCTTCTTTTCCATTACTTTATCCTGAACATTTTTTCATGATCAATACAACTGTTACGCATTAGCTTTAATGGTCACCTGGCTTATCTGCATAGACATACTATAGTTTATTAGGATCTATTTAATCAGTGCTGGAGACTTAGGTGTTTCCTTTTTCTTTTTTACCATTATAAATAGCCCTCTGGTTAGCATCTTATTTATATATCATTATATATAGTTTTGATTTTTACCTTGAAATAAATTTCTAAAAGTGGAATTATTGGGACAAAAGGTAAATACTATTTAGAAAGCTTTGAATTATGGCCTGCAAGGAGGGTTGTACCTATTTATCATTCTATTAGCAGTGTAGGGAGGTCCCATTCTAAGATCTTATCTATTAGTTTTATTGTAAGATACAAGACTATAAAGCTATTTAACTTCACTTGCCCAAATACACAATCTAGAAAGCAATCAGTCTTTGGTTTGAGGACCCCCATGTCACAAAGGGGAAGAGTTACAATAGAACTCAATGCATACTTCTTATTATTTAAAGAGTTCTCCACAGAGTTCTTAGTACAACTGAATACAACTCATTTCCATATCTGTTTTCCTGTGGATAGATGCTGTGAAAGCTCTCATACTGAGTTAGAAGGAAAAGGAAGAGAGAACCAAAGAAAACCCAGCCAGTCTTCATTATAGCAGCTTCTCATAGCTAACTGATTCACACTGAAAGCTAAGGAATGAAAGATATTTTATCTACCAGAAGTATATGTACACAAAAGACATCGCTAAAATCCATTATAAAGTTGGTATGCCTAGGGAGGGTCTGAGAAACACAAAATCTAGTCTTGGCCCACAAAGTTTTCTATATATTGTTCTGTAAAAATCTCATGGCATGTTCCTGAGGGAACTGGCCTTTATTTGGACTCATGAAATCGTGGATGCCACTGGCATAATAAATGAGGCCATCTCCGTAGATCTGATCTATGCTTGTGTATCTTGGAAAGTAGACCCTGATGAAATCCATTTTCATAATCTAGCTGCTATGTGCTAAGAAATATACCCCTAACCACAATATTTTTTTAATTTTGGTATTTATCAAGAACTAGGTAGGCTTATAAGCCCATGTGTATGTGAGTGTGTGTGTGCATATGAATGTGAATGTGCCTGTGTGATTGTGTGTGTTTGTGCAAACTGAATAAATCCAAGGGCCCCAAGTGGCCCAAGTTCAGTGAAGAGTTAAATTCAAAGAATCACAGTTCATGCAAGAAAAAATTAATTAAAATAATCCAATTCTTTACTCAATCTCTCACAGATAAATGCATTTTAATGCATAGCAAGTATCTTGAGAATCCTTTTCTCTCTGTCCCTGATTTTCTTAACATCGCAGCTATATCCTGAATCATTTCTCCCAGTCTCAATTCTCAGTTGTCCCAAATTCAGCCTTTTTTTTTATCTTGCCCTTCCTCATCTCTCAGCTGCTTGAATCACTTAGCGTCTCCAATTTCATAAGCATTCCCTGTGTCCAAAATACCATCTGATTATATATAACAAAGATATATCAAAGTGCCAACACGGTAAGCAGCTAGATAGATTCTAGAGGAAGTAGGAAAATACTGTAATAATTAAAGTATTAATTGGCTTAATTCTAAGTATATCTTAATAATGTTGTCCCTTCATCCACATGCAGAGGAATGAAACTAGACCATTCTCTTACACCAGACACAGAGATAAATTCAAATTGGATGAAAGATCTAAATGTGAGACAAGGTTCCATCAAAATCCTAGAGGAGAACACAGGCAACACCCTGTTTGAACTTGGCCACAGCAACTTCTTGCAAGATACATCCATGAAGGCAAGAGAACCAAAGCAAAAATGAATTATTGGGACTTCATCAAGATAAAAAGCTTCTACACAGCAAAAGAAACAGTCAACAAAATTAAAGACAACCTACAGAATGGAAGAAGATATTTGCAAATGACCTATCAGATAAAGGGCTAGTTTCCAAGATCTATAAAGAACTTATTAAACTCAACAGCAAGGAAACAAAGAATCCAATCATGAAATGGGCAAAAGATATGAACAGAAATCTCACAGAGGAAGACATAGACATGGCCAACAAGCACATGAGAAAATGCTCTGCATCACTTGCCATCAGGGAAATACAAATCAAAACCACAATGAGATCCCACCTCACACCAGTGAGAATGGGGAAAATTAACAAGACAGGAAATAACAAATGTTGGAGAGGATGCGGAGAAAAGGGAACCCTCTTCCACTGTTGGTGGGAATGTGAACTGGTGCAGCCACTCTGGAAAACTGTGTGGAGGTTCCTCAAAGAGTTAAAAATAGACCTGCCCTACGACCCAGCAATTGCACTGCTGGGGATTTACCCCAAAGATTCAGATGCTGTGGGATCCGTGGGTGGCGCAGCGGTTTGGCGCCTGCCTTTGGCCCGGGGCGCGATCCTGGAGACCCGGGATCGAACCCCACGTCGGGCTCCCGGTGCATGGAGCCTGCTTCTCCCTCTGCCTGTGTCTCTGCCTCTCTCTCTCTCTCTGTGACTATCATAAATAAATAAAAATTAAAAAAAAAAAGATACAGTTGCTGTGAAACGCCGGGATACCTGCACCCCAATGTTTCTAGCAGCAATGTCCACAATAGCCAAACTGTGGGAGGAGCCTCGGTGTCCATCGACAGATGATGGATATGGAAGATGTGTCTATGTATACATTGGGATATTACTCAGCCATTAGAAAGGACAAATACAGGATCCCTGGGTGGCGCAGCAGTTTGGCGCCTGCCTTTGGCCCAGGGCGCGATCCTGGAGACCCGGGATCGAGTCCCACGTCGGGCTCCCGGTGCATGGAGCCTGCTTCTCCCTCTGCCTGTGTCTCTGCCTCTCTCTCTCTCTCTCTCTGTGTGACTATCATAAATAAATAAATAAATACGACAAATACCCACCATTTGCTTCGACCTGCATGGAACTGGAGGGTATTATGCTGAGTGAAATAAATCAATCAGAGAAGGAAAAACATTATGTGGTCACATTCATTTGGGGAATATAAAAATTAATGAAAGGGAATAAAAGGAAAGGAGAGAAAATGAGTGGGAAATATCAGTGAGGGTGACAGCACATGAGAGACTCCTAACTCTGGGAAATGAACAAGGGGTAGTGGGCAGTGGGTTGGGGGTGACTGGGTGATGGGCACTGAGGGAGGCACTTGGCGGGATGAGCACTGGGTGTTATGCTATATGTTGGCAAATTGAACTCCAATAAAAAAAATTATAATAATGTTGTCCCTTGACATTTTCCTATACAATTCTTGACAAAAACAGCTTCACAAAGTAATAGATAAGATGTTCTATGCCACTTTTAAAGGTTCCCAGTCTAATTACTGTACATATATTCTTCAAAGGAAGAGGAACTTAATGAACAAGGACTTTAAAAAACAAAGTTTTATTTTACTTTTCCAAAAAGACAAAATAAAATGTTGCTTTAATGCTTTACTGATAGATGTAGTAGTAGTCTAAAGCAGCAATAGGCATTTCTAGTATTTTTTCCCTTTTTTAATTAAAAGGGAAACTTACCCTGAAAAGAAGCAAATAATTGAAGTGTTCACATATCTAGATATGAAACTAGAAAATCTGATTATCATAGAATTGTCATAGATGCAAAGATCTGAAACAGCCTTAAAAGTTATTCTAGTGGCACAAACTATGAGACACGGAAGTGCTTTTTGACTATAAATTTGCTTTCTTTCTAAAGACATCTGTATTGTAGAAGAACACACAAATGGATATTTTGTAAAAGAAAAAAAAATGGGCAATCCCCTAATTTAAAAAAAATTCACAATATATTATTGGCATCTAAAGCTTTCACCTTCCTTTAAAAAATAGTGAAGAACTTGTATAATTATATGTTGAAATAGGAAGATAGGAGGTTGTCAGCACTAATAATCTGTCAACAGAGTTTATCTTTTTGCAATTTAATGTTTGCTGTAGATTGAGGTTTTATTTCTCTCATAATTACTTAACCTATTTGACCACTCCAAATGGGCACAGTGACTCGTCTTTAATGTTCATTTGTATTATATGAAACATCTGTTTAGATGCATATGCTGAATTAATACTCATATATTCTAAATTTACACTGATATCATAAAATAGGTTCAGTATCAATGAAATTAATTTTTGGCAATCTGAAATATACAATCAATAACAAAATGTTTCTCCAGGGAGCAAGCAATAAGGCTAAATGTAGTTAATGTATTCTGGGCAGTTCACTGTATCTTTGAACAAGGGCCAATAAATTATGTATATTCTCCACATCCAATTGCTGGCCTCAGTAGCTGCCTAACAAGTAAGATAAATAATTGTTTAGTACTACTCAGACCTATAATAATATCTCATAGAAACAAGTAACTTATTGGTGGTAGAGAATAATGTTTTTCAAAGTTTTTTTGAAGACTTTCTTTTTGTTTCTAATTCAACCCAGTATATCATCAAATATGTATAGAGTGTCTCCTATATGCAATATGCCTCAGCACATAAAAAAGATAAATATTGAGTGTACCAGGGCTTCAAAGATCTTACATTCTTATGGGCAAGGAGAATAAGGAGTTCACAAATAAAGTGCAAACATAACTATTTCGTAAGACAAGAACAAAGCACTATGGCGTCTTCTCTTACAATGACTCTTCAGTCACTCCGTACCTAATCCACCAACATCTAATCCTTTTGATTTTATCCCAAGTATCTCTCAAATCTGTTGACTTCTTTTTAGGTCTTACTACCCCAGTCCAAGTTGTGTGATCTCCTATTTGGTCTCTGCAATAATCTCCCAGTGAATTTTCCACATTCACTCACTGTCCACCAAATCCATTGTCCACAGCAGCCAAAGAAAAATTTTAAAGTCGTATCTGATCCTGTCCTTTACCCTGCTCCTCCAGACATGGAACTTCTATATGTCTTCTCTTTGTTCTTAGGACAGAAAGCTAAATCCTTAACCTAGTCTCACAAGTGGGGCTCCTGCCTATTTAAAATTTCTAAATTTGCTTTGCATGGTCCTTTTCAACAGTGTATACAAGGGCCTTCTCACAAAAAAAAAAAAAAAAAAAAAAAAAAAAAAGGGCCTTCTCACATATCAATCTTTTTCTACTCTTAGGAGGGGCCAACAGCCTTGGACACTCTTTTTGTTTGTTTATCCCTGGACACTCTATTTATTAAAAAGATTTATTTATTTATTTTAGAGGGAGGGAGGTTTGGAGGGAGAGTGGGAATCCCAAGCAGACTCCACACCAAGTGTGAAGCCCAACATGGGGCTTGATCCCAGGTCCCTGAGATCATGACCTGAGCCAAAATCAAGAGTTGACCACTTAACCAACTGGGCCACCCAGGCACTCTTACCCCTGACACTCTTACCCAACCCTATCCCCACCTCATCTAATTAATTTATCAATCTAATTTCTATTTATCTTGCTAATCTCAGCTCAAAGGGCACTTCCTAGGAGAAGAATCCAAGACACGCATGACCATCAGGTTCTTTTGTTATAAATCCTCCTAAGTGATTTCATTTGCTCATTTTGCAGTTTTTATTTATACTTTCAATTATTTAAGTATTCAAATATTACCCGTCTTTCCTACCAAACTGTAAGAACCATATCTGTCTTTTATTACCATTATATTATATAGCATATGAGTAGTATGCATATGTCATAGTAGTTGCTCAGTTAACACTTGTTGAATAATTGGAAAAAAACTTAGGAAGGGAAATATCTGTTGCAAGTGTGGGGCTCATTTATAAAAGAAAAATTATCGATAGCCTATTTTAATGAAAGGTTTTATTGTACATAAACTGTTTAATAATAGGTACACTCACAATGCAATAAACAAGTATGTGCAAAATAAAGTCTTTTGGAGTGCTGTTTCTTTCTGGCCACTTTTGTCCTCAGTGCCAAAGGGGAAAATTATTCTGATGTATCTTATATCAGAGCTTTTTTTTTTCTTTATGGAGCTACACTGGTTTATGAAAGGAAAAATGAAACTTTCCAGATATTTCATAAAACACACTTCAAAACACTGAAACTAAAATGAACTTTCATGCATCAAATGTAATAATATTCCAGCAGTTGGTCCTTATTATTTAAGGGTTTCAAATAAATGAATAGCATGGATCACTGCTACTGCATTGTATGGTATTAATATCTGTTGCTTGTCTTTTTGAAATCATCTTGTTATTTTTAATTCAATGTATACATTATTTTTACTGACAGTGTTGAGTTTTTTTTAAGCCAGTATTATTATTGATGGCATCCAACTATAGATATAAAACAACTTAATGTAATGACAGCATGATGCTCATTAGGACTTTATCATAGCTGTGAAAGGTCCCTTCAACTGAATTAGCTTCACTCATATCCACATTCTTTGGGTGACTAAGAGCACTGAAATTTTTATTTTATTTATTTTTTTGTAACAGCTTTCTTGTTACATAGTTAATATACCATAAAATTCACCCTTTTAAGTATATAACTCAATGGTTTTTAGGATGTTAAAAAATTTGCAATCATCATCACTATCTAATCCCAGCATATTTTCATCACTTCAAAAAGAAACCTCATCCTCACTTGCAGTCAATTCTCATTCACCCTTCCCCCTGGCCATTCCCCTCTCCTTCCCTGGCAAGCACTAATCTACTTTCTGTCTTTATGGATTTCACCATTCTAGACATTCCATAAAAATGGAATCTTACAATAAGTGCCCTTTGGCATTTGGTCACTTTCACTTAGCATGATGTTTTCAAGCTTCACCCATATTGTAGCATGGAACAGGACTTTTTTCCTATTCATGACTGAATAAAATATAGCATGCTTTGTTTATCCATTCATCAATTGATAGACACTGAGTTCTTTCTATTTCTGGCTATTATGAATAAATGTTTCTATGAATATTCATTTACAAGGTTTTGTATGAACATAAATTTTCATTTCTCTTGGGCATATGCCTAGGAGTGGAATTACAGGTCATAGGGTAACTCTGTTCAACTTTTTAAAGAATTTCTAAATGTCTTCCAAAGTGGCTATACCATTTTACAATTCCACCCACAATTTATGAAAGTTTCAATTTCTCCACATCCTTGCCAGCACTTGTTATTGCTCATCTTTTTTGACAATAGTCATCATAGTAGGGGGTGCCTGGGTAGTTCAGTCAGTTGTGTCTGACTTTGGCTCAGGTCATGATCTCAGAGTCCTGGGATGGAGATGTGCATCAGGTTTCCTCTCAGTGGAGAGTCTTAGCTCTCTGCCTCTACCCCTGCCTGTGGGCATATGCTCTCTCTCTCTCTCTCTCTCTCTGTGTCTGTCTCTCTTCCAAACAAATAAATAAAATCTTAAAAAAATAATCATTTTAGTGAATGCTGAGTGTTATTGTGATTTTGATTTGCATTTCCCTGATGACTAATGATATTGAGCATCTTTTCATGTGTTTATTGGTCATTAGTTTATCTTCTTAGGAGAAATGTCTAAGCAAATTTTTGCTCATTTGTAAGTTGGGTTGTATGTCTTTATATTTTTGAATTGTAAGAGTTCCTTAAATATTCTATATAGAAGTCCCTTATCAAATATACGATTTACAATATTTTTCTCTTACCATGCAGGTTATATTTCAGTTTCTTATTTAAAAAATCATTCATCACAATTAAGTAGGATTTATCCCTCGGATGCCAGTATGGTACAGTATTCACAAATCAAACATGGTGATACCTGACATCAAAACAAAATCCTCACTCGGTTCCCAGGAATCAGTGATTTATTAAAATATATCATCTATTCATGATAAAAACACTTAACAAAATAAGTTTAGAGGGAATACACATCAACATAATAAAGGCCAAATATGAAAATCCCACAATAAACATTATTCTCAATGGGGAAAAACTGAGAGCTTTATCCCTAAGGTCAGGAACAAGATAAGGATGTCCACTCTCACAATTTCTATTCAACATAGTACTGTAAGTCCTAGCCACAGCAATGAGATAAGAAATAAAAGACATCCAAATTGCTAAAGAAGATGTGAAACTTTTAATATTTGCAGATGACATGATACTATACATACAAAACCCAAAAGATTCCATCAAAAAACTGCTAGGACTGATAAATGAATTCAGTAAAGTCTCAGGATATAAAATCAACGTACAGAAATCTGTTACATTTACATATACTAATAATTAAGTAGCAGGGAATTAAGAAAATAATCCCACTTACAATTGCACCAACAAATAATAACATACCTAGGAATAAACTTAACCAAAGAGGTGAAAGATGTATACTCTGAAAACTACAAAACATTGATAAAAGAAATTGAAGATGACACAAAGAAATGGAAAGACATTCTATGGATCAGAAGTACAAGTATTGTTAAAATGTCTACACTATACAAAGCAACCTATGCATTTAATGCAATATCTGTGAAAATACCAAGAGTATTTTTCATAGAACTAGAATATCAATCTTAAAATTTGTATGGAAACACAGAAAGTCCAGAATAGCCAAAGCAATCTTGAAAAAGAAAAGCTAAACTGACTTCCAGATTTGAAGTTATATTACAAAGCTGTAGTTACCAAAATAGTATGATACAGGCACAAAAACAGACAGTTAGGGATGCCTGGGTGGTTCAGCGGTTGAGCATCTGCCTTCAGCTCAGGGTGTGATCCCGGTGTCCCAGGATCAAATCCCTCATTGGGCTCCCTGTGAAGAGCTTGCTTCTCCCTCTCTGTGTCTCTGCCTCTCTCTGTGTCTCATGAATAAATAAATAGAATTTTAAAAGAACAACAACAACAACACATACAAACAGACAGATAAATGGAACAGAACAGAAAACTCAGAAATAAACCCATAGATATATGGTCAATTAATCTTTAACAAAGAAGGAAAGAATAGTCTGGGTGGTTCAGATGGTTAGGCATCTACCTTCAGCTCAAGTCATGATCCCAGGGTCCTGGGATCAGCCCATTGGGCTCCCTGCTCAGCAGGGAGCCTGCTCCTCCCACTCCTCCTCGCTTGTGCTCTCTTTCACTATCTCTGACTCTTTCTCTCAAATAAATAAATATTTTAAAAATCTAAAAAAAAAAAAAAAAAAGAAAAAAGAAAGAAATAAAGAACATACAATGAGAAAAAGACAGTTTCTTCAATAAATACTGTTAGGAAAACTGGACAGCTACATGCAAAATAATAAAACTGGACCACTTTTTTACACCATACACAAAAATAAACTCAAAATGTGTTAAAGTCCTAAATGCAAGGCCTGAAATCATAAATATCCTGGATGAGAGCACAGGTAGTAATTTCTCTGGCATCAACCATAGTGACATTTTTCTTTTTTGTGTATAAATAAGATCAATTCAAAACAATCAAATATACTCTACCCATCTTCTCCATAAACAGAAGAGAAAAACAAAACAAAACTCTCCTCAATTCGAAGGAATCAGTGATTTCAGGATAGTTTTCCCAAATAGAGAACAGTTCTCCTTTTACCTAAATAGGTAAGTATGAAATGATTTGTGTGGCTACATCCATCCATAAAAGGATAAGGTCTTTATACAATTTCTTAAAGTTGTTCTTACAGCCACCATCTACCACTGACATATATTCAATACTTTACATTTAAAGCTATCCAGTATGTAAACAGTTTCCTATAATGAATATGAAGTTATAAATGTAAGGTAAATAGAGTATTTGATAAATGGTTAATCAAGGCTTTTATAATGAATCAAGTTGACTATAAAGAATATTCATGTGTGTGACAAGTGATTAAAGCAAAGAATTTTATATCCAATGATCAATTACATTTTTTCCTTTAAAAAAATACTTGTTCACTCATTTCATTTATAGCAATACAAATTCAAAGCTGATTTTTTCCATGTTTACTCTGATTCAGGTTTTTTCAATTATGAGAAAGCAATAATTGATTACGGAATAATATAGAAAATACCTATAGTTAATAACAATTTTCTGTTATTAAAAACATAGCTCCTCTCTCCTTGTATATTATTTACCTTAATTCATTTCCTTTATTTCAGTTGTATTTTGCTTGATTTTACAAAAAAATCCTCTCCAAAATTTATCCCACTGTAGTTTGTAAGTAGGTGTCAATAAGTTGGTGACACTTTTTTTAGATCATTTAGGAAAAGATGGATCCTGAGGTCTACCTTTTTGCTAGTTTACAATGTAATAATTCTTTGATGACACATTCCATAGAATATGTGGGTGACAGGCTTATGTTTTCTTAAAGCTTTTATAGACATAAGCAAAAAAAAAACTGAATTCATAACTCATGAGACATGCATATAAAAATGACCAAATTAAATTAAATATATGAGACCTGAATTTAAAATCAATGGGACTAGATTGTAAACCATAGCTGATAGATAACAATGCCTTACTATGGTTTCTAACCCTTTTGTCGAAAAACTAAAAACTCTTCTCTTTTTGAGAAAAAATCCAAACATACATAGTAAGTCATATCTGTGGTATGTGGTGACCACATCAAAATTTTATTGAAGGTGAATTCCGATACTGTATTAAATATTGGGTAAATTTCATCCCTCATACTAGCTATGGCCACTTCCTTGATTTATCACACACTGTTCTCTCAATAGTGTACAGCTCAGCACCTAGTTTGTCTTTTTCACTGCAGTTCTATGTTGGTATTAAGATTTAAGAGCCTTTTCTGCCCCTTTATAAAACTCTTAAATCTTCCTTTTTCATTATTCCTTAGCACTTTGAAGTTTAACAGATTTTGTCTCTTATTATCTCTTTTTCCTAGGCTCTCTTCAGCTTTTATTCACAGTAGACTACATGTCCTAATGCTTGCTTATCCTTGGTGTTCGTGGTGTCAAGATCTTTCCATTTTGATTATACTATCTCTCAAGTTCCTCATCACTGAAGGTAATTCCTCTCGAAGCCTGTTATTCTTCCAATGCACCAACAAAAAGGAGAAAATGGTCTTCCCTTAAAAGAGAACTTGTATCTCGTTAGTCTGTGAAATGTCACACCGAATATCGTAATTCTTTCAGAGAAATATTTCTGAACTAACCATACTTTGTCTAAAAGAGAATGTTTGTATCAGTACAATTTCAACCACTGTAGTTTATTATTTCAAAGGCCAAACAAACTGAGCAAAAGGGAACACTTATACTGTTTAAAATACTGTACATAGTAAAATACTATATTTAGAATACTATCCTACTTCCTTTCTTTAAGAAATAATGCACTTTAGGGACACCTGGGTGGTTAAGCGTCGGCCTTCAGCTCAGGGCGTGATCCTGGAGTCCCGGGATCGAGTCCCACATTGGGTTCCCTGCATGGAGCCTGCTTCTCCCTCTGCCTATGTCTCTACCTCTCTCTCTCTCTCTCTCTCTCTCTCTGTCTCATAAATAAATAAAATCTTTAAAAAAAAGAAAAAGAAATAATGTACTTTAATAGAATATTGTAAACTAGACGTAGGCCAAATTCTTCTGTCAACAGCTAAATAATAACACATCAGGTTTTGCTAGCCATACGATCTCTTCCGCAACTGGGAAACTCTGTAATTACAGCAGTGATGGACAATACATAAATGAATGGACAGGGCTATGTTTCAATAAAACTTCATTTATGAACACAAAATTTCAAAGTTGTAATTTTCAAATTGCAAAATACCATTCTTCTTTTGAAACTATAAAACCATTAAAAAAATACAAAAACCATGGTTAGCTCATGGGCCATAGTAAAATAATAGGCCAGATTTAATTTCTGGGCTACAGTTTGCTGACCCTTTTGTAAACTATTGTACTGAATTTTATTTCTTTAATAGTCTTTGGTGTACACTATACAGAACATTACCTAGAGAAAAAGGGATACATTTATGCCCACTACTAGGAAGAAACTTTTTACCAAATTTTTCAAAAGTCTTATTTTTTTAAATTAGGGGATACTGCATTTTCTCTTAGTAAAAAAAATAGCTATTATTAAATTCACTTAGACAATAAATTTCATCATGCTCTAAAATTTTTTAGTTCATATAAAAATGATTGGGGTATAGATGCAACTGGGCTTTCTTTGACTTGCTAATTGGTGTGCCCTGTGAGGCTTCTGAATACATTCATTTTCAGAACATATGACATAGATATATTACACTGTCCTCAGTTCTAAGGATAAGATTCTTGAATGAAATTATAATTTAGACATTGAAAAACATTTTCCTATGGGAAAAATAGGTATGAAAAACCAAAGCAGTGTTGGAAAATAATTACTTTTTTAACCTCCTCTCAAATAAATTAATAGCATCAATAACAACAACAAACACCAATGCTATTTACACACCATAATTAAGTAATATAGGTATAGCACTACTAATTTCCATATGAAATTTATTATTTCTTGGGAGCATTCTAAGATCTTCCCAATCTCTGGTTGTAACCACATGTTTATATATAGATTTTGTGCTGCTGCAGACAGAACACAAACTAGAAAACGTTTTTTGTTTGTTTGTTTACTCATGTATACAAATGTTCAGGGGATTTCTGATTTTAGCTCAGGAATAGGTGATGTCTGATTCCTAAAGCCTATGTTTGCCAAGCCTTATCTTGATCTCTTTTCAGACTTCATTACATCAATTCCTGGTGTATTTTTTTTTTTTTTTTTAGCAATTTCTCTTCTTTTCCTTTTCTAAACTTACCATTTCAATCTCTGTATTTAGTATTTTGCAACAGGTGTGACCCGCAATTTACTTATATTAATACAAAAATTTTCAGTTACCTTGGAGCTGCATAGAAGTAAATTTGTCTAAATTTAACTTATGAATACAGAAAACTCATGATTGGTATATTCTTTAGGTCAAGAATTATGGAATTTTTTAAATGGCACTTTTGAGTTGCTTCAACCCTAAGATTTTGTAAATGAGACAGCCAAGGCCCAGTTTCCTCAATAGCTTGTTCTGGAATTCAGACACCAAATACACAGAATTGATATCAAGACCCCATGAAGGCTCATGCCATTCACAGAAGCTTAGCTCTGCAAAAAAGTCACTAGGCTCAGAAAAGCTAGCATTAATATTCTGAGGCACAAAATGCCTGTTCAGGAAATTAAAGAGGTATAGAGTATGGTCTCAGGCTACAGAGAGAAGTGTGTTAGTTATGCATTGTGGCCACTCCAACCACTCTCTCCTTTTTCTGCCATACACTATGCACTGAGAGGTTGACCTCTATAAATGCCATCACCTGGAACCCACACCCTGCAGCTTCAATAGATAAAGCCAATGGGAGGCACAAGAGATCAAAGTAAGGGGCGAAAGAGGTAGGTATTCTCTAGACTCCTTCCAGCCCGGCAGCACTTTTGGCAGCAGGTGTGTTCTACCTATAGCCACAAGTCCCATCTAGCAGTCCCTCTACCCTGACTATCCTCTCTCTGCTCCTTGCCATGGACCATCAAGTCTCTTGTATGAGATTTTTTTTTCTATTGCTACTACCTGGTGCCTTACTACCAACCTGAGTACAAGTATTTAGATGTGTCAGTGTTAAATGTTTTTAGGTACCCAAAGACTCTATTTTTTAAAAGGATTATTTATTCATTCATTCATTCATTCATTCATTCATGAGAGACACACAGAGAGAGGGAGAGACAGGCAGAGACATAGGCAGAGGAAGAAGCAAGCTCCATGCAGGGAGCCTAATGCGGGACTCGGTCCCGGGGCTCTGGGATCATGCCCTGAGTCGAAGGCAGAGGCCCAACCACTGAGCCACCCAGGTGTCCTCCCTTTGAGACCCTTTTATTATCCATAATATTCATGTAATTCATGCCTTCCATGAACAAAAAATGAATTATAGTTTAGATAATTCATCATTTTTTTTGCCTGTAGGAATCTCAGTACATAAATAACTTAAATAAAACCTAAATAAATAAAGCAACTCAACTGCTTCCATACATTAATTAAGTTCCTCTTTTCTCAAGTCCAAAGCTTATTTCACTGGCACCAGAATTATTAGAGTTCCCTGACAGCCAGAGACTCAAGATGGCCCAAAAGTAAGGAGAATGCAATCCAATTCTCTAAAAGAGACTTATAATTAAAGGTAAAATATTGCTATGAGTTGTATGAAAAGATTATTATCTTTCCAACAGGACTCTTGAATAGCAAACTTTCTTTATCCTTGGCAGTCACTAACTGAAAGCCATAAAACCACAAAGCAATCTAAAAGATAAGAGAGGAAATTGAAAATAATAATAAGCACTGTTATAAGTCTACTTATGCTTATAATTATTAGCTAACCCTCACTGAGGGCTACCATGTGTCAGGTGACATTTTATATGGATAAGCTCAGTGCATCTTCAGCTGGTATGCATTCTTTATGCTCTTAATGCTCTCCGATGTAATTATTGGTTATCCCCATTATACAGATAAGGACTTTGAAGTATAGAGATATCACGTAACTTGCCCAAAGTCACAATCTGGTAGAAAAGAGAAGCTGGCACATCTATGTCTCAGTTGTTTCTTAGTGATAAACAGAAGATATTCACTGAAATCTGCATAATTTAAAATATATGTCAAAGTCAGCATTGCTTCTTTTTACTGATACTGAAACCAACAGAGCTGATGTTATAATGAGTGCTCTGTTACAGAACAATGGGTCACGATGAAGATTTGTGCTAAAAGACCATAGAAATTGATAGATTTAGGGCAATCAAGACAGAGGCAGAGTAGGTAGTACTCTTTTGGTCAGAGGACCAAAGAGGCAGTATGTAATAGCATCAAAGGAGTCTGATAGTCCATAGAAGAAGCCCCGTCCCATGAACTGGGGAGGGGATACAAGGGTTCGGAGACAGGATCCCAGCCATGAGACAGAGATCCAATCTCAAGGGAAGTAGATCAAGGCCTGTAACAAAGCCATAGAAAGCTATGGTTAAAGCTCTGCTTAAAGGACTATTCTAAAGGTCAGGGGCATTAGTGCATATGGAAGTCAGTTGCACTAGTAGTCACTTAGTAAAAAATACCCAATTATTATCTAGTTATAGGCATGAGTGGAATGCATATTATGATATGTTTTCTAGGCTCTTAGGCATCTATAATATGTAAAAATGTTATAGGTACACTTTTAGGAAATCTTCCTAAAAACAGCTGGTATGCATTCTTTATGCTCTTAATGCTCTTATTTCTTTCCTTCCTCCTTCTTGCTGGCTGGAATGCTTGAACAAGGGTGCAAGAGCTTAAGCAGCGTAAGCAGCTTCCTTGGACCATAAATTAAAAGAAGTATGCTGAAGATAATCGAGCACTACAAGAAGCCAGTGTCCCTGACAACTTGGTGGTGAACCAACCAGCCCTAACGGCTTCTCTGTCATGGAAGAGAACTGTACTTTTGCCTTTCCCATAACGTAGTTTAAATTAATCCTAACTGGTACCATGCACAAATCATCTAATACATTTACATTGCCTGTAATTAACCACATTAACGTCAGCTCTTTTTTCCTTAAGCAGTTTTAATCAAGTTTTATTTTTTTTTAAATTTTTTATTATTTGTTTTTATTGAACTTTGATTTGCCAACATATGGTATAACACCAAGTCTTCATCCTATTAAGTGTCCTCCTCAGGCCTCATCATCCAGTTACCCCAACTCCCCCGCCATCCACCTCCTTTTCCACAACCCTTTGTTCATTTCGCAGAATTAGGAGTCTCTCATGGTGTGTCTTCATCTTTAATTTTTTCCCACTCAGTTCCCCTCCGTTCCCTTATAATCCCTTTCACTATTTCTTATATTCCTCATATGAGTGAAACCATATGGTGATTGTCCTTCTCCAACTGACTTACTTCACTCAGCATAATACCCTCCAGTTCCATCCATGTCAAAGCAATGGTGGGTGTTTGTCGTTTCTGATGGCTGAGTAATATCCCGCCAAGTGCCCCCCTCAGTGCCCATCACTCAGTCACCCAAACCCCCCGCCCACCTCCCCTTCCACTACCCCTTGTTCATTTCCCAGAGTTAGGAGTCTCTCATGTGCTGTTACCCTCACTGATATTTCCCACTCATTTTCTCTCCTTTCCTTTTATTCCCTTTCATTAATTTTTATATTCCCCAAATGAATGTGACCATATAATGTTTTTTCCTTCTCCGATTGATTTATTTCACTCAGCATAATACCCTCCAGGTCCATTCATGTCGAAGCAAATGGTAGGTATTTGTCGTTTCTAATGGCTGAGTAATATCCCATTGTATACATAGACCACATCTTCCTTATCCATTCATCTGTCAATGGACACCAAGGCTTCTCCCACAGTTTGGCTATTGTGGACATTGCTGCTATAAACATTGGGGTGCTGGTGTCCCGGCGTTTCACTGCATCTGTATCTTTTGGGTAAATCCCAGCAGTGCAATTGCTGGGTCATAGGGTAGCTCTATTTTTAAGTCTTTGAGAAACCTCCACACAGTTTCAGAGTGGCTGTACCAGTTCACATTCCCACCAACAGTTTGCTTTATATCTCTCCAGATCAAATTTTCTAGCAGGAGAGTTCTGCTTTCTCCACATCCTCTTCAACATTTGTTGTTTCCTGTCTTGTTAATTTTCCCCATTCTCACTGGTGTGAGGTGGGATCTCATTGTGGTTTTGATTTGTATTTCCCTGATGGCAAGTGATGCGGAGCATTTTCTCATGTGCTTGTTGGCCATGTCTATGTCTTCCTCAGTGAGATTTCTGTTCATGTCTTTTGCCCATTTCATGATTGGATTCTTTGTTTCTTTGCTGTTGAGTTTGATAAGTTCTTTATAAATCTTGGACCCTAGCCCTTTATCTGATAGGTCATTTGCAAATATCTTCTCCCATTCTCTAGGGCGTCTTTTAGTTTTGTTGACTGTTTCTTTTCCTGTGCAGAAGCTTTTGATCCTGATTAAGTCCATTTTTGCTTCTGTTTCCCTTGCCTTCATGGATGTATCTTGCAAGAAGCTGCTGTGGCCAAATTCAAACAGGTTGTTGCCTGTGTTCTCCTCTAGGATTTTGATGGATTCTTATCTCACATTTAGATCTTTCATCCATTTTGAGTTTACCTTTGTGTATGGTGTAAGAGAATGGTCGAGTTTCATTCTTCTGCACATGGCTGTCCAATTTTCCCAGTACCATTTATTGAAGAGACTATTATTTTTCCAGTGGATATTCTTTCCTGCTTTGTCAAATATTAGCTGACCATAGAGTTGAGGGCCCATTTCTGGATTCTCTATTCTGTTCCATTGATCCCTGTGTCTGTTTTTGTGCCAGTACCACACTGTCTTGATGATCACAGCTTTGTAGTACAGCTTGAAATCTGGCATTGTGATGCCCCTGGCTCTGGGTTTCTTTTTCAATATTCCCCTAGCTATTCAGGGTCTTTTCTGATTCCATACAAATCTTAAGATGATTTGTCCTAACTCTGTGAAGAAACTCCATGGTGTTTTAATAGGAATTGCACTGATCATGTAAATTGCCCTGGGTAGCATAGACATTTTCACAATATTAATTCTTCCAATCCATGAGCATGGAATATTTTTCAATCCTCTTATGTCTTCCTCTATTTCTTTCAGAAGGGTTTTGTAGTTTTTAGGTTATAGATCCTTTACCTCTTTGGTTAGGTTTATTCCTAGGTACCTTATGATTTTTTTTAAAGGTTTTATTTATTTATTCATGCGAGACACAGAGAGAGAGACAGGCAGAGACACAGGCAGAGGGAGAAACAGGCTCCATGCAGGGAGCCTGACATGGGACTCGATCCCGGGTCTCCCAGGATCACGCCCTGGGCCGAAGGCGGCACCAAACCGCTGAGCCACCTGGGCTGCCCCACCTTATGATTTTGGATGCAATGTAAGTGGGATTGACTCCTTAATTTCTCTTTCTTCAGTCTCATTGTTAGTGTATAGAAATGCCACTGATTTCTGGGCATTGACTTTGTATCCTGCCACACTGCCGAATTGCTGTATGAGTTCTAGCAATCTTGGGGTGGAATCTTTTGGGTTTTCTATGTACAGTATCACGTCATCTGCAAAGAGGGAGAGTTTGACTTCTTCTTTGCCAATTTGAATGCCTTTTATTTCTTTGTGTTGCCTGATTGCTGAGGATAGGACTTCTAGTACTATGTTGAATAGCAGTGGTGAGAGTGGACATCCCTGTCGTGTTCCTGATCTTAGGGGAAAGGCTCCCAGTGTTTCCCCATTGAGAATGATATTTGCTGTGGGCTTTTCATAGATGGCTTTTAAGATGCTGAGGAATGTTCCCTCTATCCCTACATTTTGAAGAGTTTTGATCAGAAATGGATGCTGTATTTTGTCAAATGCTTTCTCTGCATCTATTGAGAGGATCCTAGGGTTCTTGTTTTTTCTCTTGTTGATATGATCTATCACATTGATTGCTTTATGAGTGTTGAATCAGCCTTGCATCCCGGGAATAAATCCCACTTGGTCATGGTGAATAATCTTCTTCATATACTGTTGGATCCTATTGGCTAGTATCTTGTTGAGAATTTTTGCATCTGTGTTCATCAGGGATATTGGTCTATAATTCTCCTTTTTTGGTGCGGTCTTTGGTTTTGGAATCAAGGTAATGCTGGTCTCATAAAACAAGTTTGGAAGTATTCCATCCTTTTGTATCCTGTGGAACTGCTTTAGTAGAATAGGTATTATTTCTTCTTTAAACGTTTGATAGAATTCCCCTGAGAACCATCTGGCCTTATACTTTTGTGTCTTGGAAGGTTTTTGATGACTGCTTCAATGTCCTTGTGGTTATTGGCCTGTTCAGGTTTTCTATTTCTTCCTGTTCCAGTTTTGGTAATTTGTGGTTTTTCCAGAGATGCATCCATTTCTTCTGAATTGCCTAATTTATTGGCATATAGCTGGTCATAAAAAGTTTTTTAAATTGTATTTCCTTCATATTTGTTGTGATATCTCCTCTTTTAGTTGTGTTTCCTTAATTTGAATCTTTTCTCTTTTTATTAAGGCTGGCTAGGGGTTATCTATCTTATTAATTCTTTCAAAGAACCAACTCTTGGTTTTGTTGATCTGTTCTAGAGTTCTTCTGGTAACTATTTCATTGAGTTCTGCTCACACCTTAATTAGCTCTCTTATGCTTGGTGTAGGTTTTACTTGCTGTTCTTTCACCAATTCCCTTAGGTGAGAGGTTAGCTTGTTTATTTAAGGTTTTTTCTTCCAGTTTTTAAATAATTCATTTATTTATTCATGAGAGACTCAAGCTGATAGAGAGGCAGAGACATAGGCAGAGGGAGAAGCAGGCTCCTTACAGGGAGCCCAATGCAGGACAATTCCGAACCCCGGGATCATGACCTGAGCCAAAGGCAGGTGTCCAACTGCTGAGCCAGGCAGGTGTCCTCAGTTTTTTTTCTTTTTCCAATTTTTTGAGCGAGGCTTGTATTGTTATGTGTTTCCCTCTTAGGATTGCTTTTGCTATAACCCAAAGATTCTGAATAGTTGTATCTTTATTTTCATTAGTTTCCATTAATCTTTTTAATTCTTCTCTAATTTCCTGGTTGACCCATTCATCTTTTAGTAGGATGCTTTTTAAGCTCCACATGTCTGGGTTTCTTCCAAATTTCTTCTTGTGATTGAGTTCTAGTTTCAAAGCATTGTGGTCTGAAAATATGCAGGGGACAATCCCAATTTTTTGGTATTGTTGAGACCTAATTTATGACCCAGGATGTGGTCTATTCTGGAGAAAGTTCAACGTGCACTTGAGATAAATGTGTATTCAGTTCAGAAAATTCTGTATATATCTATGAAATCTATTTGGTCTGGTTATCATTTAAGGCTCTTATTTCCTTGGTGATGTTCCTCTTAGAAAATCTGTTATTTCGAGAAAGTGCTGTGTTGAAGTCTCCTACTATTAGTGTATTATTATTTAAGTATCTCTTTCCTTTGGTTATTAATTGATTGATACACTTGGCAGCTCCCACATTAGGTACATAAATATTTATGATTGTTAGGTCCTCTTGTTGGATAGACCCTTTAAGTATGATATAGTGTCCCTCTTCATCTCTTACTATAGTCTTTAGTATAAGATTTAATTTATCTGATATGAGGATTGCTACCCCTGCTTTCTTTTGAGGACCTTTTGAATGGTAAATGGTTCTCCATCCCTTCATTTTCAGGCTGGAGGGGTCCATAGGTCTCAAATGAGTCTCTCATAGACAGAAAATAGTTGGGTCTTGCTTTTTTATCCAGTCCAATACTCTGTGTCATTTGATGGAATCATTTAGTCCATTAACGTTCAGAGTAACTATTGAAAGATATGAATTTAGTGTCATCATATTATCTATTCAATCCCTCTTTTTTTGGATTGTTTCTTTGGGCTCCCTTTTTCTTTTCTTTTTTTTTAAGATTTTAATTTATTTATTCATAAGAGACACAGAGAGAGAGGCAGAGACCTGGGCAGAGGGAGAAGCAGGCTCCATATAGGGAGTCCAATGTGAGACTTGATCCCAGGACTCCAGGATCATGCACTGGGCCAAAGTCTCAACCACTGAGCCACTCAGGCATCCTGTGGGTCCCCCTTAATGTTTCTTGCAAAGCTGGTTTGCTGGTCACATATTCTTTTAGTTTCTGCCTATCTAGGAAGCTCTTTATCTCTCCTTCTATTCTGAATGACAAACCTTGCTGACTAGAGTATTCTTGGCTGCATGTTCTTCTCATGTAGGACCCTGTATGCATCATGTCAGCCCTTTCTGGCCTGCCAGGTCTCTGTGGAGAGGTATGCTGTTAATCTGATATCTCTCCCTATATAAGAATCTCTTGTCGCGCACTGCTTTAAGAATTTTCTCTTTAGCTTTGAAATTTGCATGTTTCATTAAATGCTGAGGTGTTGAATGGTTTTTATTGATTTTTTTGGGGGGGGGCTCCTCTATCTATTGTATCTTAATGCCTGTTTCCTTCCCAGGATTAGGGAAGTTCTCAGCTATGATTTGTTCAAGAGTGCTTTCTGGCCCTTCGGCCCTCTCGGCGCCCTCTGGAACCCCATTATACATATATTCTTCCTTATTAAGCTATTGTTTATTTCCCTAAGCCTTTCCTCATGGTCTCTTAATTGTTTTCCTCTTTTTTCCTCAGCTTCCTTCCTTGCCATCAACTTGTCTTCTATGTCACTCACTCTTTCTTCTACCTTATTAACCCTCATCGTTAGGACCTCCAGTTTGGATTGCATCTCATTTAATCTATTTTTAATTTCGGCCTGATTAGATCTTAATTCTGCAGTAGAAGTCTAATCTCTAGAGTCCTTTATGCTTTTTCCTGAGCCACTAGTCGCTTTACAATTGTGCTTCTGAGTTGAATTTCTGGCATCGTATTGAAATCCAAATTCTGTAACTCTGTGGCAGAGAGTGCTGTTTCTGGTTCTTTCTTTTGTGGTGAATTCTTCCTTCTAGTCATTTTGTCTAGTGCATAGTGGCTGTATGAGTGGGCTGAGTCAGGAATATCAATCATGACCTAAGTAAAATACACCCTAGATGATTCTGAAGAGATCAGAGACCAGAAAATAAAATAAAAGAAAAATGAAGGACAGAACAAAATAAAACAAAAGGACCACTAACGTGGAAAACAAATTTTAAAACAAAGTAGTAAAAATAAAAAGTCAAAAACCAAAAACAAAGAAGAAGAAGAAAAAGTAAAGATGAAAAAGAGAAAAAAGGGGGGATGGTGGTGGTGAAGAAGTGGTAGTGGAGAGAATGTAGTCTACCTGAGGGGTCCTAGAGGGTGATTCTCTTAGTTCTGAGTGTATTTTATTCTGTATGTGAGAAGTTGCTCAATCCCAAATTTATATAAACCAGAAATACTTGTAGAAAGACCGAACAGTGACCACCAAAACATAAATATGATAAAGGAGGGGGGCAGAATGGGAAGGAAGAGAGAATATAATCTCACAGAATGAACCAGCATGGTGTTCCACTTGGTTCTGGGTGCATGCTGGTCATATTTTAGAAGGTATTAACTTCCACCATTTTAAAACAAAAGGCAGAAAAACAAAAACTCGTATCTCATGTATCTACCAAAATTAAATAGAATATTATGAAGGGAATCCAGAAGTGAAAAATATATCTAAGATATGTAATTGTAGAAATATGAAAGTCAAAAAGGACAAAACTTAAAAATGAAGAGCTGGTAAAATATTGTAGTTAAGGTGGGGAAAGGGAAAAATATCGAAATTTTCAGTCTGATATAAAAACGAGTTGTAATGGAAAAAGGAAATAAAAATAGGAACCCTCTAGGTCTAGATACTATTTTCCCTCAGTCCTGGAGCTTTCCAGCACTGCTTGGTCCAGAACTTGTTCTCCCCTTATTCTTCCAGCAGTTCTTCTAGGGGAGGGGCCTGCTCTGCTGATTCTCAGGTGTCTGCACCCAGGCGGAGATGCCCCGCACCTCACTGGGTGCTACGCTCAGTGTGAGCTGTTTATCCTTTGAGGTCTTTGTTCTCTGGTGGCCCCGCCTCTCTGAGGCAAGGTGAAATAAAGAGGAAAAACAACAATGGTGGCGGCCAGATTTTCAGCCTTGAAGGCAAGCTCCCCATGAGTAACTAACCACAAGTCTCCCAGTCCACATTGGCCTAGATGCTCCTGGGGGTTAGCCTGGGTGCCCAGCTTGTAGGGCGTCCAGCAGCAGGAGAGTTCTCACTTACGGATGCCCTCCCTGCTTCCGTTTGTCCCAGGTGGAGTGCAGGATTGTAGGCTGTGTCCACTTGGGCGCCCTGGGATCCAGGGCCCTGTGCCATTGGACCCACACTCCCAGGGACTGCCCCCCCCCTGAAGGGAATGGGGCACAGCCACCTCCTCCTATTGGCTTCTCCCATTTGCCCTGGAGGGCTGAGGTGCTCCAGTCCTTTACCGATATCGAACCATAGTTTGTAGTGAGCTTTCCCCGCAGGCACCCCCCTTCTTATAGTGACTCCAAGAATCTTGAGGCTTCTGGGATTTTGCCCAATTTTGTCACTAAGCACTTTTCCATCAGGGAAAACTCTGGTGTGGATTTTTAAAGTTCCTGTTTCTCCTGGGCTGAGCTTTCCTGCCCCAGAGGCTTTTGCTGCTCCTCTTTAGTCCTGCTTCTCGTGGTTCCCTTCCCCCACTTTATTATTTTTTATTTTTTTACCTTCTTACCTTGTTAGAAGCAAAAACTTTTCTCTCTGTAGCACTCCAGCTGTTCTCTCTAAATCTCAGGTCAAATTTGTAGGTGATCAGGATATTTTGAAAGTTATCTAGGTAAATCTGTTCGGCCAGGTATGTGGAGGACCCTACTCTTCTGCCAATTTGCCTCTCTATCATGTCAGCTTTTATTAGTTTTGTTGTTGTTAGTTAGCACTGAGGTAAAAAAATAATAATAATTAAAGTTCAGTTTGGGCAGTGTGGTGTGTGAGTCAGAGCAGGATGAGAAAAAACTTCACGATGCTGAGAAACTCATAAAGCCACTTAAATATACTGTAACTTGGGTCTATAAATGTTAATCTGCATTACTCCTTAAGTTTCTAAAATTAATCTTTTTACATAGTTCCAAATGCTGTCAAGGTGGCTTCAGCCAGTAAGAGAATACCTGGATGGTATATCTGGTATACAACATAATCAAGATTTTGCAAACATCTGTCTGAAAGCCAGAGCCTTAATTGTGTTTGAGACCATGGGGTAAATGGATACACAGACTTGGGATATACCCAGGAGAAGGAAAAGGAAGGAAGAACTATTCTCTCCTTACACTTTTGTGCAGTGTTGTGAAATAAACAAACAAACAAAACGAGTGGTATTCAAAGTTGCTGTCTTTCAAATAATCATTTGTTTGTTTTTCCATTTCAGTAAAGAACTTAAGAGTACATATTGTAAAAGTTATTTCTCTAAGTCTCCAGAAAGTATATTAGTATGCCAGATATGTCTGTGAAGGGGGAATAGTTAGACAAAAATAATCTGAACATTAAATACATTTCAATGCTAGTTTTTCCTTTAGTTTTTTCAGTCATTTAAAAGATAAAACTTGTGCCATTTTGTGGAAAACAGTTTTAAAAATATAAGTGTCAGACAGTATTTAAGTTTAATTTTAGGATGAGAGCAAAATAATATGCTTTTATGTTACCCAAAAGAATAATAAAATTGAGTATAATATATAATCCTGTGTAAAAAGAAAAACAAAACAAAACAAAACCAGAGAATGGAAGAAAAAAAAACCCTGTCAGAAGGCATTCTTAGAATCATCTATAAGTTGTACATTTTTCTTTAGAGACAATAATATCTTTATTATTTTTTAGGGACAATAATATCAAATTCCACTGAAGTTCTTCTCTGTTTTCAATAATTTTAAGATCCCTTATGAAAAGTAATAAATGGAAGGAAATAATAAAGATCAGAGTGGCTAAATGGAGCAGAGACTAAAAAGATAATAGAAAAGGCCAAAGAAACTAAGAGCTGGTTCTTTGAAAAGATAAACAAAATTGACAAACCTTTAGCCAGACTCACTGAGAAAAAAAGGGAGAAGACTCAAAAAAAGTAAAATCAGAAATGAAAGAGAAGAAATTAAAAGTGATACTAAAGAAATTTAAAGAATCATTAGAGCCAATATGAACAGTTATATACCAAACGATTGGAAAACCTAGAGGTAATGGGTAAATTCCTAGAAACATAATCTTCCAAGACTGAAGTGTGAAGAAATAAAAAATATGAATAGACTGATTACTAAATACTAAATCAGATTTAAATTTAATAGTATATTAGTAATAAAAAACAAAGCAACCCCCCCAAAAAAACCCCAACAAACGAAATTCCAGGACCATATGCTCCACCAGTGAATTCTACCAAACATTGAGAGAAGATTTAATACTGATTCTTTTCAAACTCTTCCAAACTATTGAAAAAAAAAGAGATTCTTTAAACTCATTTACAAGGCCATTATTATATTGACAAAAACCAGACAAGGGTGCCCCCTCCAAAAAAAGAAGGGTAAAGGGAAGGAAAGGAAAGGGAAACCAAAAATCATGACTATATCCCTGGTGAACATATATGCAGAAATTCCCAAAAAATTTTAGCAAATCAAATTCAACAATATAGTAAAACGATCCATACACCATGATTAAGTAGCATTGACTCTGGGTATGTACAGATAGTTCAACATCCACAAATCAATGTGATACAACACATCAACAAAATAAAGGATAAAAATTATATGATCATATCAACCGACACAAAACATATGACAAAATACAACATCTATTTATGATTAAAAAGTCTCAACAAGTGGCTATAGATGGAACATACCTCAACATAATAAAGGCTCTGTATTACAAGCCCACAGTTAATATACTCAAGTGAAAACCTGAAAGCTTTTCCTTTAAGATCAGGAACAAGATAGAATTTCCACCCTCATCACTGTTATTCAATGTAGTAATTAGAAGTCCTAGCCAGAGCAATTAGGCAGGAAAAAGAAATAAAAGGCACTGAAGTTGGAAAGGAATAAGTAAAACTATCACTATTCGTGGACTGCATGATTTTATAGAGAGAATCCCAAATATTCCCCCAAAAGACTGTTAAAACTAATAAATTCAGTAAAGTGGCAGGGTATAAAATCAATATATAAAAATTATTGCATCTTTATACATTAACAATGAATATCAGAAAGAGAAATTAATAAAACAATCTCATTTACAATGTCATAAAAATAATAAAATAGTAATAAACTTAACCAAGGAGGAGAAAGACTTGTACACTGAAAACTCTACAACATTGATGAAAGAAACTGCAGACAGATTAATGGAAAGATATTCCATGCCTTTGGATTGGAAGAATTAATAATGTAAAATGTCCATATTACCCAAATCAATATACAGATTTAATGCAATCCCCATCAAAATTCTAATGGCATTTTTCATAGAAATGGAACAAAGGATTCTAAAATTTGTATGGAACCACAAAAGATCCTAAATAGTCAACGCAATCTTGAGAAAGAAAAAGTTGGAGGCAGCATGCTAACTGATTTCAAACTATATCATAAAGCTACAGTAATCAATCAGTATGGTATTGGCATAAATACTAACACATAGATCAATGGAACAGAATAGAGAGCCCAAATATAAACCCAAGCATCCATGGTGAATTAACTTATGGCAAAAGAGGCAAGAGCATACAGTGGGGAAAGGATGATCTCTTCAATAAATGGTGTTGGGAAACCTGGACAGCAATATGAAAAAAAAAAAATGAAACTGGACCCCTATCTTACATTGTACACAGAAATTAGCTCAAAATGGATTAAAGATTTACATGGGAAACTATAAAATTCCTAGAAGAAAATAAGAGTAAACTTCTTAACATTGGTTTTGGCAACACATTTTTCGATTTGAAACCAAAAGCAATGAAAGAATAAATAAACAATTGGGACTATATCAAGCTAAAAAGCTTCTGCTCATTAAAGAAAACTATCAGCATAATCAAAGGACAACCTAAAGAATGGGTAAAAATATTTGCAAACCACATGTTAAATAAGAGGTTAATATCCATAATAAACAAGGAACTCATATAACCCAAAGAAAAACTGAAATTAAATAAGACAAAACAAAACAAGCAAAAAACCAAATAACCCAGTTAAAAAAGAGGCAAAGAATCTAAATAGACATTTTTCCAAAGAATACATAAGAATTGTCAATAGGTATACAGAAAGATGCTCAACATCATGAATCATCAGGCAAGTGCAAATCAAAACCACAATGAGATAAACTTTAAATCTATTAGGATGACTATTATCAAGGAGATAAGAGATAAATGCTGGTGAGGCTGTGGAGGAAAGGGAACCCTTACACATTGTTGATAGAGGTAAAACAACTATAGCCACTATGGAAAACACAATGGAGGTTCCTCAAGAAATTAAAAATAGAACTACCATATGGTACAGCAATCCCACTTCTGGGTATATATCTAAAGGAAATGAAGCCATTATCTCCAAGAGATACCTGCACTCCCCTGTTCCCTGCAGTATTATTCATAGTAGCCAAGGTACAGAAACAAATGAAGTGCTTATTAATGGAAAAATGGATCAAGAAAATGTGTATATATACACAATGGAACATTATTTAGCCTAAAAAAAGAAGTCCTCTCATTTGCAGCAACATGGATGAACCTTTCATTACACTAAGTGAGATTACTCAAAGATAAATACTGAATAGTGTCAGTTACATGTGAAATCTTTAAAGAAAAAAATCAAACTTACAGACACAAAGAAGAAAAACTATTGTCAGGGGCTGGGGGTGGGGGAAATAGGAAGAGGATGGTAAAAGGTTACAAACTTTCAGTTTTAAAATGAATAAAGTCTGATGATTGAATATTTACTGTAGTGACTATAATTGATTACAGCATATCATATGATTGAAATTTGCTGAGACTAGAACTTAAATATTCTCATCAAAGGAGGAAAAGAGAATAACTATGTGAGGTAAAAGATGGGTTTGCTATAGCTCAATGAGAGGAAATCTTTTCACATCATATCTCAAAACAGCATATTGTACACCTTAAATGTATTGCAATTTTATTTCTCAAGAATACCTTAATAAAGCTAAAAAATGTATAGCTTAAACAAAAAAGTACCAAACCTGTAGTAAAAAAAAAATCTACAAAATATTAGCTCAGAATGCCAGAGCTGAATTAAATAAATGGAGAGATGTATAAAAAATATTTTAATCTATATTGTCTATTGCTTTTGTTTCTCTTGTTAAAACACTTGACTGATACAGAGAGAAATTTATTTTCTTAGAACTTAGAGAATACATACAAGCCAAGAAAATTAAGCCATTTAAAATACTAATTAAGCTATCGTTTAAAGATTAAAAAGCAATTTTTGGAGGCACTAGGAACATTTTTTTACCTCTGTTTTTATCTTAGTGAGTTCCCTAGGCCACAGTGACCTTTACAGATTGACCTCTCATTCACTGCACCTCAACCAGGCTGTTCTGTACCCTGTGCTAACCCCTGGGTGTACAAGTGAGTAAAGTATGGTATTGATTGTACAGAGGCCACAGAGTAGTGCAAACAAACAGAAATTTAAACAGGTAAATTTTAATTCAGCATAATGGGAAGGAACAAATTATTTAAAAAGGGTCATAGAAGAACACAGAAGCCACTGGGGGACTCAGGAGTTTCATGGAGAACCCTCTTTGTATCTTTGATGGGGTTCACAGCTATCTCCAGAAACCGTACTAATCCTCAACCCAGCAGCCACACTGTCTGGTGCCTACCCAAGCTCCTGTGCATCACTGGTAAGCTCAGCTAAATATCCTAAGTTTTATCCTATACCATTAAATCCTGGTGCTTGTCCTTTTAAATCCTTGGAGGATTTTCATTCATGGACAAACTTCTTTATGCAAATATTACTCTTTGGAAAATTCTCTTCATGCTTGTTGGAAAATAAACAATGTGCTTTGCTCTCCACTGATTCTTGCATGTCAAGCATCAAACATGGGTGGCAGATTTCTGATTTAACAAATAGTTCTTAACAAATAGCATCAGCTTTTGCTGCAGTTATGTGAGTTTCATATTCATCACACATCTCCAAAATACTTCACTGCTTAGTAAAACATTGTGAGGTATAGTACATGAAAAGCACTATATAATCCCCAGCAGAGTGCAGAATGAACAATCTCTTATTTAAAGATTAATGATTCTTTTAGCTGCACAACTGACTTATGGAACTATCTATTTTTTAAGTATGGAGCTATGAATGAGATGTTTATATTTAAAAGACAGAAAAAGTTAAGCTTCCAGTTTCCTGCTCAGTAGCTATTTACTTGTATTGTGTAGGGCTTGGAACATGAATTCTGATGAGAACAAACTCACATCTGCTCAAATCTCAATTATCTGAATGTGGCTTATCCACTCTGCTAAGTATCTATAGATACATAAAATTTAAACTCATTTCTTCCTGCCATTCCTACTGCTTCTCAGCTACCTCTGTCCTAACATCAGCTGTTGTATTTTCAATAATTTTACTGTTAGCATAGAAAATGTTAATTATGAAATAAGGAAAATTCATATATAAGTCATCAAATCCAACTTAATTGTTTTTTGGACTCTGTGACATCTGTCTCCATTGTACTAGACTGTGGAGATGTAACCACATCTCTGAGTCCAGTTCTTCTGTTCAAAACAGTGCAAAGTTCACCTTTTGGTTCAACATTAGACACTCGTATTAAGTAGACTTTAAGAACCAAACACACTTATCAGTTCATATTTAACTCAAAAGAAGTCTTGTATATTACATAAAAAAAATTTACAAAGAGATAAGCCCCTGCAAAACCCAGAAATTGAGCATTATGGAAAGAATAATTCCTGAATGTGCCTGGTGAAAAACGACAACAATAAAAAACACTGTGAGTAGTTTAGTCATAAAAAATAGATTCTAATTTAAAACCATTTTTGATCAAAAGTTTAGAAATTATAAATAGGAACAAACTACTGATAGATGTAGCAAACTGGATGAACCTCAAATATGTTATGCTAAGTGAAAGACTTGAAATGTTACATATTATATGATTATATGACATTCTGGAAAGGGAAGAACTATAAAGATAAAGAATGTATCACTGGTGACCAGGAGTTAGGGTTAGGGGTAAAAATTAATTGTAAAAGAGAAATATGAAGATTTTTTTTGGGGGGGGGGGAAGGGAGATGTAATGGTTCTGGATCATGAGCGTGATAGTGGCTACACTACTGTATTCATTTGTCATATCTATATAACTTCACACCAAAAAGAGTAAATTTTATGTAAATTTAAAAATAAGTTTTAAAGGGTTAGGAATTGAATCATAAAGAGAAACATTATTATCATAGAAAAATAAATATCAACTCAACTGATGAATGGAAACAATTACTATTAAGAATATTACAAATCTGATGTGTATCTTTGTCATCTCCTTAAAATCTAAAACAAGCATTCCACATGGATCTTCTAGGCTCTGAGGAAATTTCTACCTGCATAGGCACATGGTACCCGTCTTCCTCCCAGGTTCCTCACACACACCACTCTTCAGACCTCACCATTCACTAAGGAACTTCCAGCTCCAGGATTACCTCAGGTTTTTAAAATACAGATGTGGGCACAGTGAGATTACTTCCACACATTGGACTGTATCAAGTAATTCTCTCAACCAGGTGAAAAGAAATAGACCCTAAATAATTTCAAGTGTTCTTTAAGAGTTTAAGAAAGAAATATGACTGCTTTTGCTTAAGGCAATGTCTACTCTTTATTTGTTGAGTCCATGTCATCTCTGATCCCTTTCTTACTAATTTCATACTCTCCCTTCTACCTAAGAGAGAATTGATATGTTTTCCACCATGTTTGAAAATTTAGTTCCCAAGTTTTATGCCACTATACAAGGCATTTCTTAAAACGTGACCAGAGTAACTGGAATGACCTGAATAATGGCTCCCCAAAGATATCCATAGCCTGATGAACATGTTCTACTATATTGCAAAAAAGATTTTTGAGATTGCTTTGGATATTGGTTATGGTTAAGGTTAAGGTTACAGATCCTAAAATAGGGGGATTATCCAGGTGAATGCAATCTAATCACTTGTAAAAAGAGCTTTTTTTTCAGGTAGGGACCAGAGAGTTGAGGCAGAAGGAGAGGTCAAAGGGGTAAGAAACATGTGAAGGACTCAGACCTCCATTGCTGGTATTGAAGAGAAAAGAAATGAGCCAGGAAATGAAGGAGACTTCTAGGCTCTGACAATAACCCCCAGCTGACAGCCAGCAAGGAAAATAGGCAGGTGTTACCATAGACACATGGAAATGAGTTCTACAAACAACGCAAATCAGCCTGAAGAGGGTTTTCCCCAAATACTTCCACCCCCACCCCCTGATAAGATTCCAGGCAGGAGATCATTTGATCGCCGTCTTTTGATAACCTATGCAGAAAAACAGGTGCGGAGTCAAATCTCTGATTTATGAATTATTAGACAATAAATCTGTATTGTTGAAAACTGCTGAGTTCATGGTCATTTGTTACAGCAGCAATAGAAAAGTCATATTCTCCCTGCATCATAATCTTTAAGGGTGATACCTGGGAATTCACATGGAAATTCTTATGAATTCTCCATCTGACAATCCCTTCCCTATGTCTTCCTTCTGCAATGTATTTCTTATCAATAAATTAGACACAAACCATCATGCAACTGACCACCCCAATCTTTGATTGTTTCAAATCAAGTATCCTCTTAACACTTACATAATTAAACTATAGAGTACTAATTTGTATTACTTACTATACCCTACTATGAAAGTATCTTGTGATTAGTTATATTTGTGGTATATACCCACAGATTATAAATCTCTGGATCAAACACCTTAGAGATACAAAATTGTGTTTTCCTTTTCTTCTGAGAATTATTATAAAATAATTTAAGCTATAGAATTTAAGGGAAAAAAAAAACAAACCAAAACAAAACCTGACATGACTAAGACATTTCAAAGAAATTGAACAAGTCTCAAGGTCAGAGAATGACCAGGGGAAGATCTCAATGACTCCCAACGAAATAGTGTGGGTGGTATATTACCTCAGCGATTCTATCAAAGTCCAGGGGCTGGCCGTCATCTTTGCAAAATTAAAACTTAATTTTGTCAGTATACTGAGAATTCCTTTTCTTATCCTGTAAACGTCACAGAGACTGATGTATAAAACCAGATATTAATGGATAATGGATTATTTTACATAGTCTTTGTGACAAGCAGATGTTCCCATGGTCTTGACTAGTTGACAAGCTATACACAAGGCAACTTTTTGGTGAGTTTGAACTCAAAACAAGAGGATTTTAGTATATTACTGAAACAGGATGATGTTAGGTTTTAGCAAGCTGATGACAACCATCTATACAACAGAGATGTTTACCTGGGGAGAATGCCTAAGTTGTGCAATTTCTAGGTTTAATATATTACTTTAATATTCTTTCCCAGTCCCTATCATTCCCTATTATTACTAATACATACTTTAGGTATATATGTTAATACTTCCAGTCAAGTTTGCCTCATGGTCAATTTATTTATTTTATTCATTCTGTCTAGATTTTATCATTTAACTTTGTTAGTGACTTCATTTATAATTTTGTGGGAAAAGTGACCTTACTATGTAAAACCATGTATTCTCTACTATGTCATAAAAAATAAATAAAAATAAAAACAAGAGATTCAAACTGAAAAATTATTTGATTTATGATTAATTTTATTTTTTTAAAGATTTTATTTATTTATTTATTTATTTATTTATTTATTTATTCATGAAAGACACACACACACACACAGAAAGAGAAAGAGAGAGAGACAGGCAGAGACACAGGCAGAGGGAGAAGCAGGCTCCATGCAGGGAGCCCAATGTGGGACTCGATCCCGGTCTCCAGGATCATACCCTGGGCCAAAGGCAGGTGCTAAACCACTAAGTCACCCAGGGATCCCTGATTTGTGATTAATTTTAAAATAGGATCTCTCAGAAAATCAATAGTTTTTTTGTCATTGTAGTTTTGGTTAAGAATATCTAAATCTTACTGATTTGATGATTTGAGTTTTATTCATTCTAATTTTATTTTGGTTTATCCAAAATCTGTTCTCTTAACTAGTTATCATATTTCTGCCACTCCGTTTTGCATCTCTTACTCTCATAGAGAGATTATGAACACATATCTCACACCTATTGGAGACATAAATATTTTGGCAATATGGAAAAGGAAAAAATAAGCTGTCATTTTTGGTATTTTAAAAAATTCTTCTATCCCTCAAATTTACCTGGTATTCCTCTTGTGGTATTTTTTAAGGACAATAATGGTTAAGATTTACAAACACAAGGTAGATATATTACTTGTAATCTTCAGAAAACAAGTGTTAGCTGGTATTATTTCTATTTTACAAAAGACAAAGGGTAGGATTGAAGATAATACCTTGCCCAAGGGTGTATGGTTATCTGAACAGGTATTTAAACTCTGGTGTTTCTGACAAAAAGGCCTTTTCTCTTGCCAGTACCCCATGCTGTATCAGCATCCACGTATCTCTTATTAAACAACAAATGGAGGTATAGTAGCTACAACCCACCATTATAGATTGCAGTAATTACCATTCTAGAATTACACTCTTTTGTATTTGAAACGGGCTTTAGGGATTTTCTTCCAGACCAAATCTCTGAAAGACATCCCTGCCAGCAGATAGTTATTTTGAAAAACCTCAACACCACAGCAATGTGATTCCATGTGCTCTGATGCCATTTGAGGGCAACTCAATATGAAGAACTATTTTAACCAAGAGAAAATCTGTCTGTTTGAAACAACTCCTGTTAACTTCCTGGCTTACCCCTTGGAGTTAGGCTAAATTCACTCCCACTCCCTTTATATGAGCATTTTTCACTTGGGAATACCCCCTCATCTCCCCAGTCTCTTCAACTATAATCACTCTGAAGTGGCTTTCCTTCCCTGCAAAGTCTTATTCAAATGTGGAACCCAGAACTGAACACTCACACTACTTGGCTTAGCATATGTGTCACACTATTTGCTCATATTAAGTTTGTGCTCAACTCATGACTCTAAACACACTCTATATAAATAACTTATCTTTATGGCTCTTAGCTGCCTTTTTTGTTGTTGTTCAGCCCACAGTTCAGACCCTTTGAAATGACAGGAAGTTTACATGACTATAATAAGGACTGTGCCTGATGAAACTATGCAGTGAACTTAATCATCAATGAGGAAAACCACAATTGTCCTGTAACTTTTAGAATTCTCTGTCAAAACATTAAAAACTCTATTATTGACAGATATAAATGTAAAAGCACATGAAAGATAGCATGATTAATATTTATGTAGTACATTATAATTTACAAAATTAGAAACATTGAGAAATAAGAGGTGCTGTTGGTTTTGTTGACAAACTTTTTTTTTCTTTTGATAAAGAACTAATTCAAAAAGTGCTTACCTTCTTTCCCTAAATAATTTACAATGCAGATTGGATAGCTTCCAACATTTTACCTTCAAAGCTTCACTGTCATGAAATATCTCTGAGAGTTCCTTTAAAATGAAGATTTTTTTTTCTTTTTGCCAGCATCACATTCTCTGGGTCATTGGCATGCTTTTTGTCACTTTGTCCAATTTGTCTGTAGGTTCCCCTTCACTTGGTTACTGGGGCTATGTTTCTAGAGTCTCTCTCTCTCTCTCTCTTTTTAAGATTTTATTTATTTATTCACAAGAGGCACACAGAAAGAGAGAAACATAGGCAGAGGGAGAAGCAGGCTCCATGCAGGGAGCCCGACGTGGGAATCGATCCCGGGACTCCAGGATCATGCCCTGAGCCGAAGGCAGATGCTCAACCACTGAGCCACCCAGGCGTCCCTGTTTCTAGAGTCTCTTGAACGGCAGCAGAGTCAATATTCCCATGGTCAGCCATTTCTTCTATAACTGTATTTATGTTTGATTTAAATTTCACTTCTAGCACTATCATTTTTTATTTATTTGGCACACTTTCATCTGTATTAGTCAATTATCCCAATTGATTATTCACTTTTGTAAAATGGTACATGAGTTTAATCTTTGGGAAATAATACAATACAACAAGTTTTGCTATCAGGGCTTGAACTGAATAACAGAAGCAGAATAAACACTCACTGACAAATTTTGCAACAAGTCATGTGATTGATTACTGATCAACATTCACATCTGTTATTCACTTAGTGACTTGTGGACTGAAGATCTACTAGCAAAATCTGTACTTTATGTAATTAGTCATAGTTCATACATCATTGTCATAGAAATCTGAGCCATGACTTGTACTATTTGATTAAACCATGGTAATATTGAAAGTGTGCAAAGTGAGTACTGTGTTCTGCTGTTCAGGGAAGTGTTATTTCTGTCTGGGCACTGTATTTCCAACTCAAAATGCAGCGCACAGCAGGATCAACTATGGAGTTCTGTGATGGGTCACAGATCTCCACTCTCCAGATAGAGATCAGTGCAAACAAATGTTCCATTTTAGTTACAAAGAAGAGAGAAAGCATGCCAATTTCTCAAAAAGAGATATCTTATCAATCTAAATTAAAAGAAAAGGAGGGGACGCCTGGGTGGCTCAGCAGTTTAGCACCTGCCTTCAGCCCAGGGTGTGATCCTGGAGACCCGGGATCGAGTCCCACATCAGGCTCCCTGCGTTGAGCCTGCTTCTCCCTCTGCCTGTGTCTCTCTCTTTCTCTCTGTGTGTCTCTCACGAATAAATAAGTAAAATCTAAAAAAAAAAAAAAAAAAGTAAAATCTTTAAAATAATAATAATAAAAAAAAGAAAAGGGAAAGGAAATTAGTCTGGCAACTTTTAGTGAAACCATGCATAGTACAAGATTACTCCCCTTTGGGGTGCCTGGGTGGCTCACGCAATTAAGCATCCAACTCTTGATTTCAGCTCAGGTCATGATCTCAGGTTGTGAGATTGAGCCTCACGTCTAGCTCCACAATAGGTGTGGACCCTGCTTAAGATTCTCTCTCTCCCTTTCCCTCTGCCTCACCTCCCCAATAAGAAAACAACAATAATTAAAAAAATATTATCTCCCCTTAAAATGCTTCCACATGACATACAAAATAACTTTAGATTTTGAGAATCACTGCTATCAATCCTACTGTTATGGTTTCCAAGATCTACCTTTTGAAAATTACAAATAGTGTTCTCTTTCTCATCTATATTCTCTCTGCTGAGATAAGCCCTGCTAGGCCACTTACTAAAAATATGACCTTGAGCATGTTATTCTTTGAGCTTTTATTTACTTCTCTGTAAAGTGGCATAATATGAATGCTCAGTCATTAAAACTATAAAATAAAATTAAGTATATGAAATCACTTCACAAACTACAAAGTAATGTAGTTTAGGTGAAGGTGTCAATTTCCTAATGCAGATTCTTCCAGAATTAGGGAATTGGATACATTTAAAGCATCCAGGGACAAACTCTTATTCCTCACACATCAGGAGATGCAGTTTCATTTTATCCACGTTTATTCTGCTTTTTCTTGTGTAAATATTGGTCCCTTTGATGGAGAAAATGGAAGCAAAATAGAAGGTAAAGACTCCGCTTTCTTTGTTCACCTGCTAATATTATACAATCTGTTTGAAACAGTGGACCTATAATGTTCTAAGCATAGCCTAAAATTTTATTTCTTGCCCTAAGTTTATTTTGAAATCTTCAGCTTTTTCTGCTCTTTTATCTTCTCTCCACTAACAAGCGTGTCACAGGCCTTTCTCGAGCATTTTTCTCCTCCTCTTACACATACACACCTTTCAACTTTCTCATCAGAGAAATCCCTTTACTTCAGACTTGCCTTCCCTCTTGAATTATATTTCTTTTCAGAGGCTCTGAACAGGGAAACGATATACTTGTTTTTTTGAATCATTTTGGCAATTGATTTTCCAATGTCTAAAGCTCATATATCATGTTACTGCTTGCTTTTACATACAGTTTGTTCACAGGTAGTTGTGTTTATTTTATTAGCAAGCACCCAGAGCCCTCTGCACTGGGCTTCCTTCTGTACTCTCTGCTTCAGCAGGTGGGGTCTAAAGTCAGATATGCCCTGGCCTCTCCAGATTCAGTAATACTGAAACACTATAATATGCTGCACTTCACCCTGCATTTAATTTTTTAAAAGATTTTATTTATATATTCATGAGACACACACACACACACACACACACACACACACACACACAGAGGCAGAGATACACAGGCAGAGGGAGAAGCAGGTTCCAACACCCTGCATTTAAAAAGAGCTGCCATAGGGTAACTTTTCCCTTCCTTAACATTCTAGATTAGAATACTTTCCTCCTCCTTGTTGTAGGAAGAATGTCACTCCTCAGGTTGACTTCTTTAATGGATATTGGACCAGATTCCAAAATGCCAGCTGTATGTTATAGGCTCACAAAAAGTCAAGATGGTGAAAAGTATCTCATGTTAATTGTCTCTGAATTAAAATCACAGTGATATTCCTGGTTCTCATGGAGGAGCAAAGGCTAAAATCAGAAGGAAAAAAATTGAAATGAAACAAGAACAAACATTTTCAATTTAAACTATATGTCTGTTCAAAATATGCCCCCTTTCCAGACAGAAAGGACAGGTTGGTGACATGGTTTCTACCAAGCCCAACAGAGTATAGCAGTACGAATTACATGTCCTGGGCAGCCCCAGTGGCTCAGTGGTTTAGCGCTGCCTTAGGCCCAGGGTGTGATCCTGGAGACCCAGGATCCAGTCCCATGTCAGGCTCCCTGCGTGGGGCCTGCTTCTCCCTCTGCTTGTGTCTCTGCCTCTCTCTCTCTCTCTCTGTGTCTCTCATGAATAAATAAATAAAATCTTAAAAAAAAAATGTCCCACTGGCCTCATTCCTGCATTGGTTTCATTTCTGCGGTGTTACTACAGTATTCACAGAGCACCCCCACAACCAAGGAAAGAGTTTTGATATCCATTAGACATACAATTTTAGAAATTTATGATCCACTGGAAGCGACCAGAAAAAAATACTTTTATTTTAAAAGTGAGAAAACTAGAACAAGAAAAGACTAATTTTTTTCAACCATACTCCCTATTAGGGGCAAAGCCAAGTCTGGAACCCAGAGCTACTGCTTCTCATTCCCATAATCTCTTCTCATTTGTCTAAATATTGCTTTCAGATTTATTGACAGTAGCTACTTTGTCTAAGTTGTTGCTTTGTAGATATATGGGTCTTTTCTTCCCTGAAGGCATCTTAATTGCTTCCTGCTTTTATCAACTTCGTATATCTGACTTTCACCAAAGCATTTAAATATGTAAATGATGGCCTTGCTCCCCAGAAAAACAGGAAATGGGCAGCTACTCCCATCTGCCTGAGCAATAGGCACTGCGTGTTCAAGAGGACTGGGGGGGGGGGGGGGCGCGGAGGAAGGAAGGACAAGCTTACATTTATTCCTGAAATGTTCACAACTTTTGCAATTGAATTCCTGAACCAATAAACACATCCACCTTAAGAGAGAAGTTTAGAAATATATTTCAATGATAGCTGTAGATAATTTGGGGTCATATAGAGAAAAAAAGCATTCACAGAATTCAAATTGGTGAAAGGCAAGATAAATTTCAGAGTCATGTTCACATAACCAAAGGGAAATTTTAAAACAAGTGCTTAACATTTAGAATTATTTTTATGTATGGTTTAATTAATGTCCAAAACCGAAAGTACTGTTCTTTAGCCATGAGCCTACGGATTCATCTATTGTCTTAAATTAATTTTCCTAGAAGATATATTTAGATTTCTATTTTAAGATTATAGTATCTGGTCAATAATTGTATTTCACTCAGAAGAATCTGCACCTACCTGGTGGCAGCTTTTCCAGCAAGTACTGAGTTGGTAAGTTTTGCCAGAATTAATAAACATGCTGGGGACTGCTAGGCAATTTTCTTAAAGTATGATGAAATGACCATTTTATGTACCGTCAGTACTGAACTCTTCAGCTGGTGATATCAAAATAGATTTCCCATAGGCATATGAAAATCAAAATTTTACTAAAGTTTTCAAATTATCTTTTAACATGGAATAAATTTTATGAAGGTCCCAAAAAGTATGGGCATTTGTTTCTTTTAAAATAATTCAACATTTCTCTGCATTATTGAAAAACTTTAAAAAATTTCTTTAAGAAACAACAGTACTAGAGAAAGGACTAGTGTTTATGTGTAGCTCTTAACATAAAACACCGTTTTCCAGTGGATCTACTAAATTCCTCTGCCCCAAATTATTCTACAATCCATCTGCAAGGAACATTTTCTGCAGAACAACTCAGGGGTGAGGCAGAGGAGGGGCTGAAGATGAAAGGGTGCCAAATCAAAAACCACTTGCTGCAGATGGGATAGAGGAAGACAACAGCTGGGGAAATAAAAGGTAGAAGGAACACTTTTCCATCTGAATTTCAAGTGTTTCAGTAAATCATTTGATTCTCTGCTCCACTTTGGAAATACAAATCTAGCTTCTTTTTTATTCTCTCTTATAGGATTCCCTTAGTTAAAAATGACTAAGGCTCTCCATCAACCATAAGCTACCTTAGCAGAGTATACACAGTTCTTCACATTTTCTCACTGTCAGGCACCTATCACCTACACTCACCAGGATGGAGCCCATGCACAGGTGATGCTCCTTGCAGGGAATGCAAGGAGAACCAAACCCCGTTTCTGTTTGATAGCTATTACTTTACGTGTCAACAAACTTTTCATCTAAGGATCCTTGCCTGCAAGCCCATTGCTCCTTTCTCTGGGGACCCTATGGCATCTTGCTCACAGCTCTGCTAAGACTTACCACCTTGCTGTAATCACCTGCTGCTCCACTAGACTGTGCACACCTTCAACTCTGTATCACAGGTACCAGGGCAGTGACTATCTCAGAATAAGAAACTAACTCAATGTACATATGTTGAATGTAGGAGCAAGTGCATATGTGACTTTAAAAATAAAAAGGAAAGCTATTACAATTGAATAATTTAAACATATATAATCCCTTAATTGTTTCCATCCTGGAGTGTTTAATGGGAATTTAAATTTCCCCTCAACTAATAGATAGTAGTTAAATTCTGCACAGTAGATGACCATTAAGGAAATCAAGAGCCTCAACTATTTTTGCTGCATATTTTAATCTGATATTAAAGAGGATTATAGCTAGGCCAAAACCTTTAACTATAATGGTTAGTTCTCAGCAGCACTTACATATAATTCACTTTTAAATAAATTATAGCATTTAAGTATTAATTTGTAGAAAAAAATTACACTATTGGCACATGATCAAAATCTATACTATAATTTTTAGTTAGAGACTACTGCAAAGGTAATCCAAAATATTTATAATCTTAATCAGTTTTTCAATTGCTTATTTCACCTTTATTTTCACCATTTATTTTACCAATGGTACAAAGTCTTCTGGAAGCTGTATAGATTTAAATGTCTTTATTCATTATTATTACTAGAAACTTCATGTTTCCCAGAAAATAAAGTTCAACTTTTATTTGCACATAAAAATTATTATTGCTGCAGAATACTTTTCCCTCAATGTTAATTCTTTTTTTCAAATGGTTACAACTAACTTACATGGGCAATTTGAAAAGAATGAGTATTCAGCTGATCTAGTTATTATTAATATATAGCTACAGAAGCTTCTCTAACTTCTCCTCCTGGGCAGGAACATTTAACAAAACTATATAGCATAGAGAAGGTAATTAGCAGGGTGTATACATATGGCTGGAAAAACACAGAATAATATATGATAAATTTCTAAACATAAGCCATAATTGCTGTTTTTAGAGTTATAATGGCTTGTAGCCATATTCATTTCTGACTACTTCATGCAGCTGGTATATGTTGGCTACAGTAACCTCATAGAGACCTGTTGTCTCTAAATTTTGAAAATACAGGTGCCAAATGAAGAAAAACAGAAATTTGGCTTTATTAAACATAATGCAGGTCCATATCATCAAATAAAATAGCACTCAGATATAACCAGCAAACTCCCACTTATCTGTGTAACCTTGACTGAAAAATGATTCTTCTATGTTCCCATATCCTTAGGCTTTCTAGGAAAGACCCAGTTTACGTCTTTGTTCCAGTATAATATATATATTTTTTTTAATTTTTAAAAAGAGTCTATTTATTTATATATTTGGGAGAGAGTGTGTGTGTGTGAGAGTTAGGGGAGGAGTAAAGGGGAAGGAGAGGGAGGGGAGAAGTTTCTCAAGCAGACTCCCCACCGAGTGCAGAGCCTGCCTGGTGATGGGTGGGGGTGGCTTGATCTCACCAGCCTAAGAGTATGATCTGAGCAGAAACCTAGAGTCTGATGCTTAACCATTGAGCACACTGGTGCCCCCAGTGTAATTATTAATAGAATTCCTTTGTCCTAAAAAATGTGTCACTGTTTGGTCATACACTTTATGATCACCTGGTCATACTCCTTGTAAATGCTGCATTCAACTCCAGAAGGGATCTGGTACAAGAGGAAGGAGACACCAACTTAGCCATTTCCATCAAATACATATTTCTTTTTAATGTCACAACCAGATTCCTTCATACTCTCAGGAAGCTAGTTTGCAATCAGTATATAGCATCTGTGCACCTAACAAAGACTGAGTAGAAAAACTGTTGATAGATTAAAATTCCTATAACATAGCTACCACACCTTTTAGCTTATCTGCATGTTTGGGGGGAATAAATTATTTATAGATCTCTGAAAGAGTCTTTTAGGGCAGAAAAATCTGGTGATAACAGTTCAGCTGTTCAACATTCTAAGTTATACCTTTTTTTAGAAGAGCTATTTATTTAGAGAGGGAGAGAAAGAGAGGGAGAGAGAGAGAGACAAGGGGGAGGGACAGAGGGAGAGAAAGCAGACCCCCTACTGAGCCCAGATGCAGGGCTCAATCGCATGACCCATGAGATCCAAAACCAAAATCAAGAACTGGATGCTCAACTGACTGAGCTGCACCTTTTATTTATTTACTTTTAAAGATTTTATTCATTTATTCATGAGAGACACACAGAGAGGCAGAGACACAGGCAGAGGGAGAAGCAGGATCCATGCAGGGAGCCCCACATGGGACTCGATCCCGGGACCCTAGGATCATGACCTGAGCCAAAGGCAGGCGCTCAACCACTGAGCCACCCAGGCATCCCTAAGCCATACCTTTTAAAACAAACTTTTACAAATTTACTTTCGGTAGTTCTGTTTCAGAAATCAAGGCATTTCTTGGCCCTTTTCTAAGAAGTATATTTCATTTCATACCCCTCACCCATACCTCCATTATACCTTCTCCCTGACCCCACTAGCCTATTACTAGCACATCTACCAAGTGGCTTCTGAATTGGCCTTAGGATATTATTGCTCCCTAGTACACACCAAGTTCTCAATTGGGATTCAATACTGGTAAACATCAAAGAAAATGATTTGTTCCTCCCAGATTGTTTTATATTTTTATATTGTTTCACAATTTAGAACTGGTAGATTCAATTAAGCAGAAGTCTTCAGACAGAGGTGGAAATGGTTTCTCACTGAAATGAGTGTAATTTTAAGTGGTCACAGATTTCCACTTCTACAATGTTTTCACCTGCTCTATTTTTCATATCGAAACACATAAATATATCAATTCACTGTGTATAAATTTAACTAGTATAAATTGACTTGGAGAGAAACTCAGCAAAACATGTTTTCTCTCTCACGTAATAATTTGCATAGTTAGCCAGTAGTTAGTGACCTCTTCCTTTTAATAAACAAGTTGTGGTGTATAGCTGTGAATTCATTATTTGTAGGGAATGTGAGTTTACAATTATTTTTCAGGACATGTTTCAAAGCAACAGCATTTCAAAGCAACAATATGATCCAAGTGTGTTTTTTTTAACATTATACATGTAGAGCAGAAATAGTGAATATAACTTTGTATGCCATCAGCAGTGCTCTTGGGAAAAGGGAAAGGGTACCATTTGAGTGCAGGATCTGTTTGCTGAGAGTGCAAGTTTATTGAGACAAATAAATCCAGGTGAAGAAACTGAATAGAACACATCTTTATCAAATGCATGAGCGCTGAAATCTTCTCTTTTTCTCTTTTCTTATTAACAGAACACTTTCATTAAATGAAATATTACTTGTGTCAGCACGTATCCTTTCTCTCCCTTCTAAATGCTGTCCATTCCTTACTTGAGACTAAAGTAGCATAGAAGGGAAAGATAAGAAAGAACTTGGTTCAACTATCTATAGTATGTTAGTTATAATAATTTATGGTATGGGGAAACAAAGAAAAAAATCCGATTCCTTTAAAAGGCTAGGGTTTCAAAAAATAAAATCTGCAGCTGCTATACATAGAAACCAAAAGAAACTCTCTGATTAAGAGCATTAGTGGTAAGCAAAGTGTTGCCCTGAGTCATCTTTTCTGATTTATATGTTTAAATTCAAATGACTTCAAATTAGACATTAACTGATAGCAGGTTTGTTTGTTACTAAATATAGTGACTCAACTAATTTTGAGTGGATCTTACTGCTATCTGTGCTAACAGGTGCATAGAAGAGAAAATGAAATGGATGAAATGCCACTTTAGGAACATCTGCATAGGATATTTAACTTGTATTCCTCACAAAGTAGTCTGATTGCCTTTTATTTTCATTTCCAATTTTTATTATGATCTTTTGGTATAAAAATCACATATCCAACACACCTATTTAAAGTGATGTTACATACGGGATATTTATAATTGGCAACTTCCAGTGACAGTATTCTTTGCAAAGATTATACATGTCGAACAGGGTTTACTGGCAATTTCCAAACATATTTTCACTAGAATAAGGTTGCTCTGTTCCTTTCTGATTCTTTTTTCCTCCTTTTCTATTATTAACATTGATTCACAGAATGAGAATATTCCTAAATCAATGAAAAAATACTTGAGTATATACATAAAAATTAGTCCTTATAGTATGAACATGCTGTCTGGGGAATATTTTATATAAATCAGTACAATTTTGGAGATTGCTAACTCACAAACTTAGTCCAAATCTATCTAAAGAAACGTGGTGAATTTCGCAGATGTTTGAACAAGGTCAAGATGAGAAGGAAGACCACTCTAAGTATACACTTGACGTTTTTGTTACTTTAAGAACACATTTGGTGGTTGTCACTGATTTCATTTATGTGGTAGGATTCTATATATGGTATTATAATGTTTAGATGATGTAATTCTGGAGAATTCTGCTGATACCCCACTTTCCTCACCAAAGTCTAAAAAATATAACTGCTTTTTGCCCATTTAAATACAATCCCCTGGATTTTGCACTGCAATGTAAAGAGGCTACTGGCATTCTCCAAATGAACTACTTCTGAACACACAAGTATGAAATTGCCTGAAGTGTGTCAGGACACTGAAATATGTTAGTTGTTGTTGACACTTAGCGTTTCTGCCAAAACATCAGAAATACATTAATCAGGATAAACGCTCAAATGTTTCCTTACATTTCTTCTATAGCATTAGCTCTTATTGTCAATGAGTAAAGCAAGAAATACATGCTAAAAGGAATGTAAAAGAACTGAGAGAACAGGTTATTAGATACTAGTTAATAATCAAACTGACCTCCAGAATATGACCTATACAAGTTATCAGCAAAAATAGAATGAAATAAAGATTCCTAACATCGAGAAAAGTTAAGATAATTATGACTTCAAGGCAAACTGCTAGTAAAGCTCTCTTGCCTTTACTTGGTTCTGCATTCCTTTCTGCCCCCTTAGTAGGAGACGACTTCAACATACATTCTCTTTTCCTTCTTTTAAGTCATTCTTTGGACATACTTCAAGCACCTTTTCTGGTTGTAAGTTGCACTGCAAAACCAATAATCATGTTTATGTTTGTGCCCTATGAACCCTCCCATGGCAAATTCCCCTGGGATGACTCCAGCTCTTATCCAGAAAATACATTCACATCAACTTATCTTGCCCTAAAAATTACCTCTTTTACCCAACATTATTATATCTGCTGGCACCATTTGTTAAGCTAACGGTCTTGGAATAACCTTTGACAGTTCTCTCTTCAGTACCCATAAATATTCCTTGTATGAAAAATAATCATGTGTCTTTTGTTCTTCTCCATTCCAGGCCCTGCTACCACCTCCAATCCCTCACTAAGGACCTCTTGTTCCTGTTTTCTCCTTATACAGATTAATCCCACTGAAAGAAAACAACATTATGAAAACAACGATTATGAGTAGCTTTTTCCAGAAACTTCAGTTGTTTCTGAATGTCATTCTAAGTCTAATGGCATTAATATAGTGTCATCTGACTTTTCCTCCTCTATTTCAAAAGTTGGTATTCAGTAGTTATATCACTTTGTTACTCTGGGGTAATTTAAGAAAGAAGAGGTGACTGTGTATAACTGGTTTGTGAATACAAATGTACATTTTTTAATTTATCCTTATTGCATTTCATCTTGTTAGAGCTGGTCTCATTGCTTCTACTTGTCAGGGTCATTTTGAGTCTATATTAGAATACTGAATCTATACTAAGCCCTTCATTATTATTAGTTATTTATTATTTTACTTCCTATAGCTTGTTAAAATTTTAAGTAGTTATGACTTTATTTGTTGTTTACTGTTTTAATGTGTCCAGTCACCTGACTCTTTTTTTTTTTTTTACTCTTTCCATCTGGTGATCCCCTTCCCTATCCCCTGTCCTGCTGTTGTTTCTTCTCTCTAATTCTTAAAAAACAGGAAGCAGTTGATGTGGTACTTACTCTTGTAGATGAATTCTGTTTGCATTGTTAGCATTCCGTTAGCAATGAGATATTTGCATTTTAAAATTTTCATTTCTAAATATTGGAAGGAAAATATTTATTTTTTTAAGATTTTATTTATTTATTTATTTATTTATTTATTTATTTATTTATTATATAGACGTAGAGAGAGAGAGAGGCAGAGACACAGGCAGAGGGAGAAGCAGGCTCCATGCCGGGAGCCCGACATGGGACTCAATCCCGGAACTCCAGGACCATGCCCTGGGCTGAAGGCAGGCGCTAAACCTCTGAACCACCCAAAGATCCCCCAAAATATTTATTTCTTAAAGTAATTCTAGGCATCAGAAAGCAAGTGAAGAAATATTCTTTTGGCCAAAACATAGAAAGGCCAGATTACCCTATGAGGCATTTTGATAAGGCTATTCCTAAAATAGTATTTGTTTATTTTTTTTTTGTTTTGTTTTATTTTTTTTATTTATTTTTAATTTTTTTTTAATTTTTTTTTAATTTTTTTTAGTATTTGTTTAGTGCTTTGAGAAAAATTAGTTTGAAGGAGGTAAGCAAAATAATAAATAAAATGCCTACCAATTATTAAATGTATAAGTTCCTCATGCAGACTTCATATACCTTGTAAAAATTTATTTCTCTTATACTCAAAGATAGAAATTATTCTCATTTTACACATGATAAAACTAACAATTAGGGAAGTTATTTATCTTATCCAAAGTCACAGCACCAGAGAAAGAATGAGCAAGATCTGAACTTGGGTCTTACTCTTAAGTTAATGCCATTAACCATGGTGTGATATAGCACTTTGATCTGTATTTACCACAGAACTCATTTACACTGGGCAAAAGAATGAGGAAACTTGCCAAAGCTGGGGACAGGAAGAAATGAAGAGTTGCTAATCAATAGGTATATAGTTTCCAATTGCAAGATGAAAAAGATCTAGGGATCTTCTGTACAATATTGTGCTTATAATTAACAATGCTGTATTGTACACTTAACAATCTGTTGAAATGGTAGATATCACAGTAAGTGTTCCTACTACATTAAAATAAAGTCTTTAAAAAAAGCAAGTGGAAACTAACATTGATTGAGTGGTTCTTGGCCAGGGCATTTTACATCTAAAAACAGTCATTGAAAAAAAATAAAAATAAAAAATAAAATGCTTATTGTCATAAGTTATGGGAACTAGAGAAACTCACAGCAGATCACAGAGCTCTCCACCCTTGTAGGTTAGGCACCAATTTTATGTCTGTCCCTCTAGAATGCTTCCCCAGCCTTACTCGTTTTATGCCTTTGGAAAACTCCTGACCACTTCAAATGGTCCTAGCAGGACTGTGAATCAAATTGTGTGCCCCAAACTTACCCTAGGCCCCAAATGAGCGTGTCAATGACATAGCTGGGCAATCAGAGCCTCCCATCTCTTCTGTGTTTGAACTACAGCAAAGTTTCTCTTACCCTTTTTGCTAATAGGAGGCTGAGCTCTGAGTGTCAAGACTTTCTGTTCTCTACAGCATGGGAGAACAGGGCCAACAGAAGAGAAGCAGAGACAAGTAGAGCCAAAGAGAAATAACACAAGAGTGACATGAAAAAGTGTTAGTCCCAGATCTAGACATGCCTAGGGGTAGAGACTTACAAATTCTTTTTAAAAATTCTAATAGCCTCGTTTGAGTTGGGTTTTTCTCACAGATACCTAAAAGAGTTCTAACTAAATCACCTCCTCTTTCTGAAAACTCCTCTAATTTTGTTAATTCTCTTTTCAGGCTAAATACAAGTTTTACTCATTTTTGTAATTTTCCCTAACCCTGATTTAACCAATCTATCTCGTTCTTTCACCCAGAAGTTCCAGGATTCAAAAACTGTGATTTACAGCTCTTGTTACGTCATTTGGGTTTTTTGATAGCTTTGGGTATCATAAACTTCCTTAATCGGACATCTTGAAAAGCACCACAAAGTATCTAACGCTATTTGTACTTCAGATAACAGCATTACAAATTGTATTTCGGCCAAGATATACTTCTTCAACTCATTTGAATGATAAACTTTCAAAAACACACACTTCAGTTTGAAAACATATGCTAAATTTAAATTCTGAAAAGCACTGTCGCTGTCACCATGACCTTGCTTATCTTTTATATCACTTATCTTTTACCATCAGCCTTATCTAATATAAAAGGAATAGCATTATGCTTCAGTGAAATTCCCCTGGAAGAACAGGCTGAAATAGTTCTTTGTTTTCAATATTCTACTACTCTACCCTGTCTTTGTAAATACAAAGACACATTCATTAAACTTTGGCTGTTAAGAAAAAGTCATACACAATAAAGGCGAATTTATTCAATTTTATGTATAACTGCATTTAAAGGTAATACCCATGTATCAGTACATTCACTCATAATGTCAAATATATATTCCAAGTCTGGTTAACAAACCATACTTTTAGCACTCTGGTTAGAAATTTAATACAACTTTCAGGACTATTAAATCTCTCTACATTTATTCTTAATCTCTATGTACACAGCACAGTGGCCTAACATGAATTGCAATAATATTTATTACAACTGGTCCTTAGAATGAGCTAGTTTAAGGTTGCTTCATGGTGACAGAAGGCAATACGAGTCCATTATGATGACAGCCATTTCCACAAGGAGGCTTTAAATACCATTCCTGCAAAAAAAATAAGTCCCACTGCTTTAGCAGAGTAGGTCATAGAACTTTAAAGAAGCAAAATGACAGACTAGTAAAAGACCAAAGATACAGCAATGAATGAAAAATTCAGAAAGCAATGGCAGTGTGAACTTAGTCATAATAATAAAGGAAGCTTCAGAGCAAAAAGATAAAGGTGTGAAATGAAAATCTCGCTGAGTGTCAGCAATGAAATGCTGCACATATCTTGTAAAGCTGCACTGGGCTAGTTTCATTGCCAAATTAGCTGACAAATGTCTACCATAATCATGCAATTTACACATTTGTACTCATTTTAGAATTAATCTCACAGTTATGTACTTGTGGAGGTTTTTTTTTTTAGGTTAAGGAGATGTTTGCAATTGACTTTTGAGGGTTATTAATTATTTTTGTCTTTTCCTGGTAACTCTTCCTAATAAGGATACGTTATAAGAAGCTTGAAAAACAACGATTTTTCAGCTTCCTCTTTTACCGGTTACAGTGACATTATAACTGATCATGTCATTTGTGCATTGCATAAAGACTGCACATCGTAGATATCATATTTTTGTATATTATTTCAATAATTTTCTGATGTTGAGAATCAAATGTCTTTAGGAAAGAAAAATTTTTTGTCTAATTTACACATGGGCACTCTAGAGGTTAGTAGTGGTCCAGTGCAGGTAGGTTTATAGCAGTAATACGAATGATAACTGAAAGGCAGTTCAGTGGAATGCAGGCTTTAGATTGAGACTCCCTGGTCTTATTGCTAACCTGCTCTCCCATTTTCATCAAACTACTTTACAACAGTTTCCTCATTTGTAAATCATGAGATCAGTAATAGTACCTATTTTACTAAGTTGTGGTGATGATTAAATGAGCTAATGAATGTGAAATTTCCAAAAGTTGCTAGTTATCATCATCATTAACTAATTTTTACCTAAAACTTTTATTCACAATGTGCCAGGGACTGTGCTAAGTGCTTTCTATGAAATTTTCAAGTAACACCAAAAGGTAATGGTAAGAGGTCACAGATACTAATTAACCTACCCAAGCTAAAAGGTAACTTCCATACTCTTTGGATTATATAGTGCTAATCCTGAAATTATTCATTCATTCATTCTAGATATATTCATAAAAGGAACAGTGATAAGGATCATGGAGTGGGTATTATGTTAATTATAATGCAAGGTAACAAGTGATTAAAGATCTATAAAGGGTGCTGTGGGAGAAGGAACTTAGCCAGTATAGTAGGGGGTAGATAAAAGGTCACAGAGGAGATAGTTTGGGAAGAAATAAGATTAAAGGATTTCCAATAAGCTGTAGTCCAACATCTTATGTTTCCCAGGTCAGTGCGATTCCCAGGTCACTCTTCCTCCCAACTCTTTTCTTCTGGCCCAAATAACTCATCTGGTTTGTGAATGTTACAAAACTAAAGGATAATCACTAGAGTGAATTAACACAGGTTTCACCTACATTCTGTAAACAGCGTACTACTACCTCAAGAAGAACTGGGTGGGAAGATGTGAATGAATCCATACAAACATGCTCTACTTTTGACAGATGAACTCAGAAAATATAAATACCGTGTACCTGAAGTATGCTTCATTCTTTGGTAAGTACTTTGACATTTATTATTTCTTGTGATATTCTATAATCATTTCCCATAAGAATTTTAAATTTTATTATATGCATTTGACAGATAAGGAAATTGATACTCAGTCAAGCTGAGGAATGTCAGAGCCTAGATTTGAACTTGGGTTTTCTAACTCTAAGTCTTGTGCTGTTTCTATCACATATTATTGCTTACCCCCCTCTGCAATTTATAAAACCTGAATTGATGAAAAATACTGCCTCAGGACTACAGTATTACATGTTCCTTGTTTTTTAATTAAATAGTAATTGAATTAAATAGTTTTGAATTAAATAGTTATTGAATTAAAAATACTTTATATTTTTACAAAATTTTAGATTTACAACAAAACTGAGAGGAAGGTACACAGATTTCCTATATAACTCCTATTCCCACACATGTATAGCTTCCTCCATTATAATAGCACCCACTAGAATGTTTTTTTTTTTTTTACTAATAATGAACCTATATTCAGCCACCATGATCACTCAAGGTCCATAGTTCACATTAGAGTTCAGTCTCGGTGTTGTTCATTCTACGAGATTGGACCAACGTAAGGACACATGTCCACCATTATAATATTATACAGAATATTTTCTCTGCCCTAAAAATCCTCTCCATTCTGTCTATCCATCTCTCTTCCCACTATTCCTGATAATCACTAATCTTTTTATTGTCTCCATAGTTCTGCCTTCAACAAATGGCCAGAGTTGGAATTATATCCTATATAGACTTTGCTTCTTTCACTAAGTAATACGCAATTAAGTATCCTTCGTGTCTTTTCATGCCTTGAGAGAGCTCATTTCTTTTTAGCACTGAATAATACTCCATGGTCTGTATGTACCACAGTTTATTTATTCATTTACCTACAGAAGAACATCTTGGTTGCTTTCAGATTTGAGCAATTATGAATAAAGCTGCTATAAACATCTGTGTGCAAGTTTTTGTGTGGACATAAATTTTCAACTCGTTTAAATAAATACCAAGGCGCATGGCTGCTGGATCATATAGTAACAGTGCATTTAGTTTTGTAAGAAATCACCAAACTATCTTCCAAAATGGCTGTATCACTTTGTATTATGACCAATAATCTATCAGAGTTCCCATTGCTCCATGCCCTCCTCATCAGTATTTGGTGCTGCCAATGTTCCAGATTACACATACTAATAGGCATGCAGTGGTATCTAATCATTTTTTAACTTAAAATTTAAATTGGATACTTAATTTTTTTTTAAGTTTTTTTTTTTGTTTTTTTATTTATTTATGATAGTCAGAGAGAGAGAGAGGCAGAGACACAGGCGGAGGGAGAAGCAGGCTCCATGCACCGGGAGCCCGACGTGGGATTCCATCCCGGGTCTCCAGGATCGCGCCCTGGGCCAAAGGCAGGCGCCAAACCGCTGCGCCACCCAGGGATCCCTGGATACTTAATTTTAATGAAAGTCTAGTTAAAATTATGTTTGTTTCTATTAAAATATCTATGCTAGTGTTTTTCAAACTTGAGTATTGGCCAGACTTCTTTATGTAGGGAAATACCTGCAAGTTTCTACTGGCTCACTTAAGTTATAATACTACTACTTAAATATATGCAAATGTAAAACAATATTAATCCCCTTTCCTTTTAGCTTTTGTACAATTTTTATGACTATAACCACAGAGAAGATACAAGGTAAATACAAAAAACCTTAAGAACCCTATAAAATTCAAGTTAGGAATATTAGATAATTAACATTTAAGAATATTAACTAAATGGGATAAATGGTAATATCTTGCTTAATTTAGATCACTTGCACTGGCTTTTATAATAGACAGATGTCCTTATATGTCCTATATTGATATGTTCTATATAATCATTGTCATTATCATAGTATTGATATTTTTTTTACATTTAACCCATTTTAACTAATAGTCTCTGAAATCCATGATATACCTAAATATAATATCAAATCTGCAAATGAAAAGCATGTAACATTTTTTTTCAAACACAAAATTACCACTATTAGTGCTAGACCTCCTTCAGGATGGTACATAGTCAGATGGGATTCAGGCAGCCTATGTGCCCAAAAGTGAATATCTAAGTCCTAGAGGCAGGTTCTCTTTTATGCCCCATGTCCGCACCACTGAGAAATCTATGACAATTAAATTGTCCACCACCGGTTTCTTAACTTGGAAACTTTTGTTTTTATCGAGAGTCAGAATTTTATTTACTCCTCTGCTGCGTCAATTGTATAATTCATGTACTATGTCTTCATTGATTTTCTTATTAGCCCAAGATAAAACAGTACATGGTACATCTGGATGATAGGACATTCCTTAAAATCTCATCCCAACTGATTAAAGGAAAAAATTAAATCTTAGTATATTAAGATGTCTTTCAATTGTAAATTCTCACTGCAAAAAAAAAAAAAGAAGAAAAAGAGGTGTTTCTATAACTGAAAAGTATTTGATCTGAAGAAAATAAATTATGATCTCTGTTATTTTTACATTGGGAAACCCCAATCTGAGAAGCCAGTATACTGGCAAACACATTAAAAGCAAAACACTGATTTTTTTTTTTTTTTAGTATGAGTCCTCCAGAACCTACTTTATCATGAATCAAAATACAGAAGGCAAACTGAATTTATAGTGCGATGCTCACTTACTAGTTGATATAATAATGAAAATGAAAACAAAACAAAACACAATAAAACTTTTGTAGACCTCTGAGACTTTGTCCACAGATTTCTCATTAAACCATCTTCAGGAATAATGAATCAATTTTTCACTTTTCAGAAAAACGCTTTTGCTCCTAAAGTTGCAATACTCCTCAATTTCATCTAAAAACTTAAAGACAGTATGGGTTTGCTTGCTGGTGCCTCCCATTTTAACTTAGATGTCTTTTATGAAGTTGGTAACATTTGTCTCAATTGAAAATCTCACAGCGTATCAACTGGCAATTGTTTATGGAACTTTCAAACTATTTTTCACCTACCTTCTCTATATTGCACATGCCTAATAGGAAAAAAAAAAACAAACTTTATCTTCTTTCCAATTATTGTAAAATCCAGTTATGACAACAAAACCAAAAATAAACAATGAGTTATATGCTTCTATTGTTTTTCAAAGTGTTTTACAATCATCAATGTTAAGATTTAAATCAAGCAAACAAGTAGAATGTATTAGGATATCTGAAGCCTAATTACATGCCAACTATGAGAAATGTTTGTAAACATCTCAACAGAAGGATTTGACATTGGCTAAGAATAGATACAATGCCCTGTTTGTGTAATACAGAGTTGAATTAGCCAGGACTCAGTTAACAGGAAACTATAACAGGCAACATAAATATTTGGGGAATGGATAGAGCAAGAGGGATGGGAAAATAAGGATGGATCTCAAAGAGTGACATAATTTTCTTAACATACAATTTTGAAAAGTACCACCACTGCATCAGGCAATTATGACTCCAGATATGATTATATATAAAGTGGTTGAAGGAAACAAACTAAGAACTGTCAGCAACATTCTAGCAGGAGGTAAATGAGAAAGTAAAAACTGTAGAGACAAAACTATCAGGGAAATGGGTACAGTTTTTGAAAAGATAACTCTATACCATTTTGAAATAAATATCAATTACCTGGTAATTTGTAATATTGCAGAAGGTGTGTTGCAAATGGAAATCCATAGATTTTTGTTTGTTTGTTTGTTGGTTTCTTGCAACCTTCATATCAAAGGAAGATATTCTTATAGACATGTAGCCACTGGATACACAGAAGCAAACCAACTCATACATAATGTTCCAATGGAATATTTATGACACACACAAAAATTAGGGTTGTGTGTTTATGGGATGGAATAACTTTTAAAACAAATGGTGAATTAGGCCCAAGAGCTGTCCTCTGTTTCCTGTTTATTGCTGCTTTTCTACCTTCATCGCTGCCTTTTCATCTCCCATCTGAAGACTGCTTCCTACTAAGGCTTTGTATGTTGTCTTATTCTTAATATTTAAATTTGCTGGATAGATATGAAGATAGTAACACATTCCCAAATGTCCCATATTTATCTTCTTTCCTATTTCTCTTGAACTTATATGTACAAGATAAAAAATGCAGTCAGGTGACCACACATCTGGGGTCAAGAAACCTGGGTTTTATTCCAGATCCTTTCTGAAGGCCTGTTAGAAAAGCTACCTTATTATTTTAAAATTTTATTTATTTATTTTAGGGGGTGGGGGACAAGGGGAGAAAGAGAGGGAGAGAGAAAGAGAATGGGGAGATGGTCAGAGGGGGGAGAGAGAGAATCTCAAGTAGACTCTCCGCTGAGTACAGAGCCCTATGACCTTGAGATCATGACCTAAGCTGAAACCAAGAGTTGGATGCTCAACCACCCAGGTGCCCCACAAAAGCTACCTTAAATCCATGAGCCTCACCTGCCAGACTTTTGCATTGATTGTGACGTGGAGCCAAGGCATTAATATCCTCAACCTAAATGCACTTCTCATCACTCACTGAAATAATTCCATATTTGCCTCTTCTCAGCCTTTAGTCATTGTATTCTTTTTAGCCCAAAGAAGCATTTCTTCTAAATAAATCCTGCTACCTCTTTAAGCCTCCTAATGACAAATATTACCTCTTCTAGGATACCCTTAGACAGACTGAGCTCTGACCCTTTGAATGTTTAAAAGTAGTTTGAGTGAATAATTCTAAGAGCTCTGATCCCATTCTGTTATATGATGCTATTTTACTTCTTTTACACTAAGGTTTATGATAAAAATAATGAGTGAAAAGTTAAAGTTTAGTCTCTGTATCCTTCACAATGCATGTCATGTCGCCTTACACATATATACACACAGACAGGAGTAGTTAACTGAATAGGGAAGAGATAGAGAATGAGAAGCTTGGAGATAAAACACTTGTCCTGCCTTGGCTCATGCCACCTGCTCAGTAGACTTGATGACTGTTGTCATCCTGCTGCTGTGCTGCTAGGTGTCCTCCTTTAGTCAAACTGGTTAGGTTATTTACATAAAATACAGATTCTTAGGCCCTGGTAGACAGAATAATAACCTCCATCCCCAATACGTCCATGTCCTAAGGAACTTGTAGACATGTTACCCTACATGACAGAAGAAACACTGTAGTTACAATTAATTTAAGAATATTGAGATGGGAGGATTATTCTTGATTATCTGGGTCAGCACAATGTAATCACAGGGTCCTTACAAGAGAAAAACACCAGGAGATGTGATGATGTAAGCAGAGGTTGGAGCAGTGTGTTTTAAATATGGAAGAAGGGATCAAAATCCAAGGAATGTAGGCAGCTTCTAGAATCTGGGAAAAGCAAGGAAATAAATTCTCCTTTGGAGTCTCCAGAAGGAGACATCTTCTGACATCTTGTTTTAATCCATATAATCCATTTCACACTTCTGAACTCCTGAACTCCATAATCACAAATTTGTGTCATTTTAATTGACTCTTTGTGGTCATTTTTTTCACAGTATCATAGGAATCTAATACAGAATCAAACCAACCTCAATAAATCAGAGTCTCTGGATGGAAACCAAGATTTTGCCTTTTAAATAATCTATTCAATTAAGTCTTTTTTTTTTTTTTCAATTGAGTCTTATACTCAACATTAGGGAAATTTTCTTTAGAATTGTATCCCTTTGCTGTCCAATGGAATTGAACCATCCCATGTTCTAATTCCTAAAGCTATTCCAAGGTAAAGCAGAGAATTTGCTTAACAAAATTTCTTAAGTATGAATGCAAGAACGCTATTGGAAAGTGCTGTACAGTTTTCTTAAAGTCCTCTATTCTACTTTCCAACAACAGAACTATTATTTTAACAGTCCTATTCCATTATTCATTGAATTGTGCTTCCTATCCCCCAATTTCATATACTAAAGCCCTAAATGTGATTGTATTTGGAGATATAGCTTTTAAGGAGGTAATTAAAATTAAATGAGGTCATAAGGATGGAGCCATTATCTATTATTATTAGTGTCTCTATAAGAATAGGAATAGATTCCAGAGATGTGCATGCACAGAGAAAAGACCATGTGAGGACATGGAGAGAAAATTGTCATCTGTAAGCTAAGGACAGAGGTCTTGGAAGAAACCAACTCTGCTGCCACCTTGATCTTGGACTCCCAGCTTTGAGAACTGTGAGAAAATCAATTTCTGTTGTTTAAGCCACACAGTCTGAGAATCTTGTTATGGCAACCAGAGCAGACTATTACACATTCTGAACCCAACTTCCTACTACTTCTGATTACCTAAAAGAGTATTCTAATAGGTAAGATTTTAATTACTAGCATTTATTTACCACTAGTTAAGCACTATGTACTATGTAACAAGCTTGTATACACTTTTTTTCCCCTTCCTAGAATCCTATCAACAACTCTACAAAGGTGATAACATTTTATGTTTTATAGATTAGAAAATTGTGAGTCAGTGAGGTTAAACTTGAATACAGGATAAGCACGTGGGAGCAAGGGAGCTGGGACCCATGCCAGTTTGAATGACTCCGCTCGAATATATGATTTTCCTAGTAACTGCCATTTACTGTACTTCTGTTATGTTCCAGGTACTGTGAAACAGGCGGGAGGACCATGTTTGGTCTCAAGAGTATTATCTACTATACCTAAGAAAGGCTATCAGGAAACAAGAAGGAAATCTGTTGTGCAAATGAAGATACATGTTTAGCTCTTTATTATAATTCTAGATCAATAAGCAACAGTCACATTATTACCTGGATGTAATGGCTATTTCCACAGTAATAACAGTTTAAGCAAATGAACCAAAAAAACTTAATGTGTAACCTAATGTTTAATCTCAATTATTACACGGAGGCTGTAGTCATAGTGAGCACAGTTCTTATTTACAATACTTTCAGGAAGTTAATGGAAATGAAGATGAGAGAAAGCCTTGAGTTTTAGTAATGTGTGTGAACCTGAAGCAGGGCATGCCTTGCTTAACTGCCCCTTGGATGCTCTGTAGCTTGGAAGCAAGCAGACTTATTTCTTTATTTCCTTCTTTTTAAAGATTTTATTTATTTATTTGACAGAGGAAAAGACAGCACAAGCACGGGGAGTGGGAGGGAGAGGGAGAGGGAGAAGCAGGACTCCTGCTGAGCAGGGAGCCCAGTGGGGGATTGATTCTAGGACCCTGAGATCAAAACCTGAGCTGAAGGCAGACCCTTAAATGCCTGAGCCACCCAGGTGCCCCACAAGCAGCTTTCTAAAGGCAAACACAAATGATTAGTTTTAGCTCTCCTGGAATACATTCGTCATAACCCAGAGTCTGAGAGACTATTTTTAGAAGATTTTGCTCAGGTCCTTAATACATCATTTGATTTGTCCAAGGTATTGGCTTCTGACAAGGGAAGCCAATCACACTTGCTGGATTACAGCAATTCTTATTGGCCAATGTAAAGAAATCGCGTGGTCCAATACATTTTGTGCTGAAGGTAGAATTCTGAACATTAGGAGTTGAGCTCTAGTTGCGTCATTGACTCACTAGATGATTTTTGCAAGTCATTCAATCTCTGTGTATCTATTTTTAAATTCTCCACACAGGGAAATATAATCTTTAAAGTTCATAAGCTTCTAAAAAATAATTTATCTCTGACTCTATTAATAGACTCTGAGATTGTGGTAATTATTATTGTATCCTGTTTATGTACATATCATCTATGTAATACTTTAAAAAAAGAACTAGAATATAATAAGTCACTTAAAGTCTTCAAATATGAAAAGAGCAATGAAAAACAGGGTAATTCTGACCTCATGAGTAATGATTAGAGAAAAAAAGTCAAAGCAGCACAACTTTTGAGTTTTTTTCTCAGAATCTATAATCTGAATTTCTGATTATAAACTCTAATCAGGATTACAGAATGTTATTTCAAAATTCCAGGATGTGCTTTCCAGTTATTTTTTAAAAAGAGTTATTTATTTATTTATTTTAGAGAGAGAGTGTGAGAGCATGAGTGGGAGGGGCAGAGAGAGAGAGAGAACCTCAAGCAGAATTCAGTTGGGCGCAGAGCCCATGGTGGGGCCACTGAGATCATGATCTGAGTGACTGTGAACCAAGAGTGTGACACTTAACTGACTGCACCACCCAGATGCCCTTCCACTTACTCTTAATATAGCTTTGATTTATTTGACCTACTCTAGTGCCTAAAAAAAAAAAATCAAGGAAATTACACAGTATTGAATCATAATAGAAAAAATTATGAGATTAGTTTAAGATATTTTAAAGGTTTAAGTGGCATTTTAATTTTTGGCAATGTCAATGTTATTAGGTACATGACCTTCTTGGGTTCAGTTACAGCACCAATACTAATTGAAGTATCCAGTGCCTTAATCAGTTTTTGAATATTTCTAGGTTTTTTTAAGTAAATGCATCAGTTGTAATGAATTGCCAAACTTTCTGATTCTTTCAACATTCTGAAGGTAAGTAATTTTTTCTTTGGCTAATTCACCATTGCCACAAGTCCTAAATCCCTTAATTACACTTTTCCTCCAGGTAAATTACTACCTTCTCACAATCCCAGTTCTGCCTTTGATAGTGTCTCAAACTTGGCTTCTTATTTCAACTCTATACTTTCCTTGTCTTTCATCATCTTCATCAGGTATAAAATTTATCAAGTAATTTCTTTGTTCCAGGTACTGTTTTGGATACTGAAATTACAGAGAACAAGAAGACATGTTTTTTGCTTATAATGGATTTTTCATATATTTGACTATGCAGAAAGTTATCAAGCCGTTCCAGTTTTCCCTTTCAAATGTCTGCACCCTGCTACCATCTCAAGTGGTCTAAATCTCCATCACCCCAAACATCAATTAATCAATCTAACATTCCCTACTTCATTATCAGTTATTCCCCCCTCTCTTCATTCCTTTCCTCTTTCTCTCATTACTTCCGAAAGTAATAGTGCACACCATTGTTATGCTGATTTTCCTTTAGGAACATGTCTTATCATTTCTCTGCTCAAAAGCCAATGATTATTAATGTACCATATCTGCACTCAATAATCAAAGACGATGTTCAAATAAAATTGTTTCCACAAATATCTAAAACGAAATTTCAACTCCAGATTTGCTAGCTTTTTGCTGCCCCATTATGCACCATTCCAAAGTTATGCCCTATGGCTTTGTTCATGATTTTGTTTTTCAGATATATAACAGCTGCCATGATTTTCTGTATTTATATAAATTCTTAACAGCTTAGTGAGGCTCAAGTTCCAGCATCTAGCAAATTTCAGTCTCATAGGATACCTATGTTCTGAATATCTATATATTTCTGGTTTGTGACATATAACATGGTACTTCATGCAGTCTGATAGTAGTCTTTCATCAACATTATTTTGAGACAGAGAGCCAATGCTCTCTGTCTTCCCTGGCTATTTACCTTACACCCACATTGGCTGGGCACATAGGTGCAAACCACATTCTTACAATCATGACTTGCAGAGTGAGGATGTATATTCCTGAGTTTTATATTTCCTGGTTTTAATTATAGTCAATATAGACACTACTTAAGTTTAATGAGAAATAAAATAAATGTGATGAAATTCACATGTTGTTCTTTTATTCTCTACTTCATTTATTTGTTTAATTTGGATTGCCTGATTGGCTCATGTTTATACATTGGTGTCTGTTACAACCTCCCGTAATTAAAGTGTGTGTTATCAGAACTTTTCTCTTCTCTACTGACATAAGAGTTTGGTTCACATTAAACATGAATTTCTGTTAAAAATAACTGAGAGACAAATTTTATTTAAATATATTTTAATAGGAAGAAGGTTTCTAAACATACACCCTTAAGGGCATAAGCTTTGGTCATCGAATACCAATGTAGAAAGAAGACCCAAGGGATGCCTGGGTGGCTCAGTAGTTGAGTGTCTGCCTTTGGCTCAGGTCATGATCCTGGGTTCCTGGGACTGAGTCCCACATTGGGCTCCCAGCAGGGAGCCTGATTTTTCCCTCTACCTGTGTCTCTGACTCTCTTTCTGTGTCTCTCATGAATAAATAAATAAAATCTTAAAAAAAAAGTAAGAAGACCCAAAGATGGGTGCGTTGAAGATCTGAAACAGAATATCTGTAGTGAGTATGTATGTGTGTTTTGGTGGGGGTGAAGCTTCATGTCCATGAGTGTATATATGTGCATGTGTATGAGTAATAATAATAGTATCACATGATGTCAACCTAAGAGTTTAGTCTTAAAAGATATAAGGTATTTACCAGAACAGAAATTAAAACAGGTCCAAAGACCTGAAGAACCTCTTATTTTACTTGTCCTGATTCTCCACACTTTTACCTCCCATCCAGCATCCTTTATTTTTTTTTTCCAGCATCCTTTAAATTGTTCCCACCTTTCTATTGTGTTGAATATCTTCAGTCATGGTCTCTGATCCATGAGCACAGAACCTGGAACGTTTGCCATGCAATAAACAGGCAGCATGTTAATTGGAGCTCACAGCCCACTCTTCTTGCTCTTCAACAAGTGACACATGTCACCTTTATGACACTACTAACACCTGCATTTCCCCATGCCATGCTTCATACGGCAACTCAGGCAATGTCATGTCTTACTCCTTTTATAAAAGCCTTTGGCAGTTTTGTTCAGATAACTAAACAAGGAGTGAAAAAAAGGTTGCTCAAACAAATTGTTTTCAAATTTCCTTTGTTTATTATAATCTAGAAAAACATTCATAGTAAATTGGGTATAATCAGTACATATAGTTTTCATTCTCTACATATATGCAGCCAACAAAATTTTACACAGTGCCTCTAATAATTTTGGCTTTAAATTGTGCATAGTACTTAGATGTATAAAGTAGACAGATGACATAATACCCCTCAAAGTGAATAGTTACATATATTTCATATCAGGCTCTAGGAATATAGGTAGGGATAACTTGACAATTCTGTTTTCCAATGTTAAGTGATATGAAGTTATGAAAGTACACAAATACATATTTATTGCAACATTTGCTAAGATAAAAATATGTCTGTAAGAACTGGATGGATTAAATTGCTCACACATTTCCATAGTTCTGAATGTGCAGTTAGGACCAAATTTAGATGACCATTTTCCACTTACTTCAGTAATATAACTCAAGTAATCATGAACACAGACTAAGAACTCTGACCACAATACCACAATGGCAGTGTAGATGATAAATATTGAACTTTACATCCCACATTTGAGGACCAATGGTCAAAAATAGAAATCAGTGAACCACTGCTTTAAAAGTATTTTGTTAGATATAGGACAAACATGAGCGTCTGCTTCCAACACAGATTTGAATCAATTCTGGTAATTTGTAAAAGGTTCTTAACAATAGTTAAAACATAATTATATGATCATTATCTGATACTTAAGTATGCCCTCAAATTTCAATATCACTATCATGCATGGAATAAAACATTAAAAGATAAAATAAACTATATCTCTTATAGAAATATAGTTTAAATTATTAGGTCACATATTAAAAATCATTTTAGTCAAAATCTACCTTTCAAATTAGAGTAGGAAGAAAGGAAATTGTCTAATTACACACACAGAAAGTAGTTAACTAACCCATGGGGATGATATAATTGTATACCTACAATACTTTGCAGTTTACCAAATACGCTTTATCTCATTTGCTTTTTGATTTGTTTTTTCATCTGTAATGTAGGGTAATGGTTGTTTCTACCTTAGAGTTGTCTGGAGGAAAGAGTATTGATAAATGTATACAAAGTGTGCTGAGAACAATGTGAGCACATAAAGAGCAAAAAGTACCATAAAGTTGTTAGCTATCTTCTACAAAAATAAGTATAATAGTCAGAATTGAGTAAATTCATATAAGGCACTTTGTGCCTGATATATACTTAAGTGTTCAGTGTGAATGCTAATTACCTAAAAAATAGGCAGCACATATTATCACTCCCATTTTATAAATAAAGAAACAATGATTAAAAATTCAAGAAAATCCCCCAAAGGTCAAACAGTTAGTGTTACATATATGAAACATTCACATTTTGCCTTTTAAAATTTCTAATGAATATTTCATTTTTAACATGTCCTATCCTAACCCCCTTCATTTACACTTCCTATTTGTTTCTGTGAATGCTCTGTGTGACAATTTATCTCAGGGAAAGAGTTGTTGTTCTAACTGTGACTCTGGACTCACATTTGAGTTATTATTTCGTTTTTGGTTTCTATGGAAATGAAATTTCTTACTCCATTGGTGTATTTGGAAATGTTATTCCAACAACATTGTTCTTCTTTGCAGAAATGGAGTAGCTGACCTGGGCTTTAGGATCAGAAAGTTGTTATTTAACATAGTTTGGGTGTAAGACACAATCCACTACTTCCTAGAAAATAGATATACTAATTCTCAACATAGGTCGGTCCAAGAAGCGTACATCTTTCATACTGCATTTTTCTATTAGAAATACACATAATATGTGTATGCTCCTGTCTTGTTTCATCTTTCTTTTAGACATATTTTTTTTAAAGTCTCCCACATATTCCACAGTTCATTCATTACTCTTGGTTTCTAGGGAATACTAGGAAATGCATGATGTTCTATAAAGTATAAGAGTCCCTAAAATAATAGTCGCTGATTTGGTCTCAACAGGGAAATATTATAATATCATCTTTGAGATGTTAAAAAAGAAACCACCTACAACTAAACAAAATGTATTTTAGGCAAACATCTGCAAAAAGAGCAGATAAGTTAGGGAGAACACATAGGAAGACCTGACCTAGTCCTGCTGTGAAAATCCAGGTTGAAAAAAAAATGCCAATAAAACACATACTGGTTGCACTATCAGTCCTCAGAGGGCTAATGCTGGCATTCACTTTGTCTATTTCAAAGATGCCTACACAGCATCTGGCTTCTGAATCTCTGCCACTCCACAACTGAAATCTCCAGGGATTTTAATTTCTGCATTTATTTTTAGGGAATCAAAAGTACATTATGTCTGACACATTTGTTTTCTCTAGGCAGGCTGATGGAAAGTGAAGTAGTGAAGTAGGAAATTCAATTCGTAATTAAGGAATTTGGTCATAGGGCACTAATAGAATGTCACGCATCCCAAACAATGCTCATGCAGAGCCCCGCTGCACAGAGCACATTTCTCTCCAATTTAGCAATCTGGGTTGTGGGCATGAGAGAAAGAGTGACTTTTGAAGACTAATCAACAGTTATTGTCAAATCATTTCTGATATCTCTCATTTTGTTAGTAGTCACTAAAGAGTGATAGAAGGGGTGCCTTTTTCCATTTAAAGAAACCAAACACTACACTAAACCTTTGCTGACATTCTACAATCCAAACTGCTATTTTGTGCTTGCTTGATACATAAGAAAAAGGCTCATTGTGTAAGCTTTAAATCAAGATATGCAAAATTGGACTCGGTTGTTATTTGGAAGAACAAGAGCAGAATCAGCCTTAGGCAAATATGGAAGAAGATGAAGCATGAATTTCCAGGGATTCTTTTTTTTTTAACTGATTAATAAGGCATTTTAAAATAAGTACGCTAGTTAAGGGCATTGAAAAAACTCCAATTAAAAATAAGCTTTAAATATATTGACTTATATTCACTTACACTGAGTTCATAGCCCTTCCCTCCCCCCCCCCCCCGAAATGATTAGGCAGATTAAGAAAAAAACAAAACAAAACAAAACATGTTAGCCTCCTCAGTGGTGTTTCTCATAGTGAAAAAACAAGTTATAATTGTTCGGCTGCCGACAAAGATGGCCATGCACTTCAGGAATTGATCATTCAAGAAATACTACTATTTTATTTGATACTATGCGTTTCAAGGATTCCATATAACTTTTTTCTGTTCCCTTGCAGCTCATGCATTTCTTTGTTGTTGTGGGTTAAAAATGTGATTTACAAAAACTTAATGCCTAATTGTATCAAAAGAACAATCCAACATATGGCATGTTTAACCATGGAGCTCCATCTAGCTAAACTGGGCATTTGCAATATAAGTTGATTAGTGATTTATTTTCTGCTAAATTTTACTATGAACAATGCTGATTCTTTATTTCATTCAATATTAAATATTCTGAGACCCTGAAAGCACAGAGGGAGAAGTGAGTGCCTGATTTCTATCACCAAAATTAAGTCCTTGATATCGAGTATAGAGCAGCTAGGGGTATACAACTATGGGGTAGACACCTCTCCTGGAAGGTGAACAATTTTTAACTATTAATGTTTAAGTACAGTCATTCTCTTAAATTAATCTAAAAGGAAACCTAAACTGAATTCTGGACTTCAGAACAGTGTAACATAGGGTAGGTAAATCTGACAGAAAGAAAAATACAAACAAAACTAAAATGAGAACATCTCTAATCTTGTGCTTGTGGAGAGGCAGGTCTAGGTGTGGCTTGCTCATTGATTTGTACAGAAAAATGTATTAGAAGTGGAAGAGACCCCAGAGGTAGAAAAGAACAATCCCTCCTCTCTCCCTCACTCTCTGATTCTCTCTCTCCCTTTCTCTCAGATCCTTTACCAAGACTTCAATTACCTGAAGTGCAGGAAAATTATAGTGTTTCAGTAGATTGTGACAGAACATGGATAAAACCTGGCCTAGCTGTGCAATTCAAGGAAGCCACCTCTGGATAGTTGGAGACAATCAAAAAGGGATAAATTAAGATCTCTTGGGGGAACATGGTTAAACAGAACTTCAACTCCCTTCCCTCTACTTAAGTAATGGACACAACATGTGGTTTCTCATTTAAAGATAAAGAAGAAAGGGCATATATGGAAAAGAGAGTGCTCAACTGGCAGGATGTAGAAGGATAACTAAATGTACATAAAATACCCAGAACCAGCAAAGCAACAAACCAACTCATATGTCACTAGAGCAAGAAAAACCATTTGAAATTCAATTTGAAAGGCAGAATTATATTTTTTTCATTCACTAAAAACATTTTATCTAGCTGACAGTGCTTTTGTCAAGATTCATATTTCTCAGGTGGTTAATGTTTGTAAAGTACCTTGTGCTTTTTGGTAGGAAAGATTTATAAATGAAAACTAAATCAATGTCTGAATAAGTGATTTTTAAAAGTACAAACTTCGAAAAAGTACAAACTTCAATTTTAAGATTTAGTTTGGTTAAAAAAAAGTATTCTTGCTTTTTAGATTCAACTTATGTAAATATATGCTATTTTCCTAAAATTCATTGCCAGCACAGAACACAGAAATTGTTTTCTGTTTATTAGTTTCTGAGCAAGGCAGCTCCTCTGGTGGTTCTTAAAGAAACCCTAGGGGAGTGGAGAGGTGCTTGCTGTAGAAATATGCAGAGCTCCAGGTCCCAACTTTGACATACTGAATCTGGATCTCTGGGAGACCCCAAATTTGTTAGGTTACAAAGTTCTCCAGGTATTTATGCGGAGCAGACAGGCTTGGGATTTAAAAGTACAGTCCGTATGTAATACTGATCACCCAAATCATTCATATTCTGTATTCATGAGGTGGCTTCAGAGCTTATTGAAGAGAGGATTTTCATCTTTATCTCTGATTGCAAGATAAATTGAGTGTAGGGTTAAGGTATCAATTTCAACCTTAAAATTACCTGGTGACACAAAACAGTGATTTGAGATTTAATTTTTTTTCTCCAACTGTTCTATTTGAAGCTTCTTGATATAATAATCCCTATTGTATTCATCATTGTAAGCACATGCTTTGGCTAAATCCAGACAAATCTACTATCATATAGTCATTCATAGAATCAATGTACAATGGTAAATAAAAATATAAGAGCTTAGACTTTTGCAGGAGAGACATACAATAAACTCAGAAACAAATAAATACTGAGGATAGTTTGAAGAAATGATGAGTACTGTGAAGAAAACAGGCAATGTGATGAAAAGTAACAAGAGTTGGGACAGGCAAGAATTTATTTAAATTAGTAGTTAAGGAAGGTCTTCCTGAGAAGGTGAGTTTTGAGTAAGAAGCCAACCAGAGCATCAGGGGATGGAGGGGTCCAGACAGGGGAATAATAAATGCAAAGCCAAAGATCAATGTGTTTGAGAAACAGAAAGAACGGTGGGTATGTGGCACATCTGTGGTAGCGGTTCGGTGGCAGGACATAAAATATCAAGAGGTAGATGGTGGGATTGGAGGTGGTGTAATGACCTTGAGTGACCTGAAAAGCTGGCCTGGGGCTAAGGCTGTTTATCTTGCTGTGTGGATTCAGAAAGATCTGGATTCTAGTCTGGTCTTCATTAATTACTAGAGAAGTGATCTTTTATATAAAACTTAATCTGACCCCAATTGCCTTTATTGGTAAAATGGGGGTAAAACCAGAGTAATAATTCCATGAATAAGAACAATGCATTGCATTATTATGAATATTAAATGAGAAAATAAATAGAAATTGCTTATTAGCCCAGTGCTTGACTCTTCGTAAGTGGTCTACAAATGTTAGCTCTCATTATGAGGTGCAAGAAAGATTTCTTTTTATATAAAATATATTATAGCATGTTTATATGAATATTATCATGCTGTGTATACATATATAAATTTATATATTAAATCGAAAATAATATAAATGATGATAATATAAGAAAACGTGGAAAGAACAACAAATAAGTGATCAATAATGTGTACTTTGAACTGTTGGCTGGCAAATCCTGATCTTGGAGTAATCCACAGTTACTGGTTGCACAATCTCTTCCAAAGCAGAACTAACAAAAGTAGATTCTTCTATGCTGGTGTATTCTCTGATCCAGATATATTTTCCTGATAATTTAAGCTGGGAGAATGGTTCAGCTTTCACACTGAGAAGTGCATCTCTACTCTAGTTTTGGGACATTATACCTTTCCCAAACAAATTATGCCCAGTTTTGTCTTGATTAACACTGAGCAATCCCATCTAAATTCAAATCCACTGTATTCAAAGCTCATTTAAAGAATAATATGAGGAGTCAAATTTACATTAACTATTAAGTAAAATATGACCAGTATATATCACATGGGCTATTAAAATTTTTTAAAAAAAGAGCTTTTTGGTAAGCTTTCTCATTGGCTGGTAGATATATTTCCTTTTCAATCATTCATGTATTTGATACCAGGATTTAATAAACTAATAGGTATAAAGTACCTGTACAGTGCTTGCTACATAATATGCATCAAATAAATTGTAGCTATTATTAGCATATTGATGACAATGCAAAATGTTTTTTCCAATTGGGGTAATTCTTGAATATTTGAATTACAGCCTTTTTCCACCCCCACTAGTCTTCCTTTATTGGAATCTCCAGGAGATCTCAAACACGTATTTTTTTAAAAGCAAAGTCTCTGCAATTTTGAGATGCTTTACTAAAGCCTAGCTTTGCCAAACTATGCCTATCCTGTATGTATGAAAAAATAAATGCATTTTGTTGTACTCTGAATTTTTCACATGAATGTAAAATTTTAATACATATAATAATAAAGATAGGTATGATCTTTTCATATAAGATATATCTCTCTCTTATGGACTTATCAATCAATAATTTTTGCATGCAATAAAACATATATGTGCCTTTCCAATCAAGGGAGTTGCAATTCTTTCCTAAGGGGTATTTTTTTTTTTTCTCTGAACACCTAATATTGGTTTACTTTCTGAAGAATTCTTGACTCCTAAAGTTATTTTAGGAAAATTTAATGTTGCTTCATATGTGCCATTTCATGTTACCAGCAATAGCAACAACCCATATTCTTTTATTTGAGAATGCTTTGAATAATTTTGATACAAATAAATATCCTAGTTCTCCTAAATATAATCAGCTGCATAAACTATATATTGTTTCAGACCTTCAGGAATTTCCTTAGACATCTACTCAACACCTAAGCACTAGTGAATAATAGAGTAGAGCCTTCATGGAGCTCAGAGTTTATCTAGTGGGGTGCAGATAATAAAATAGTTTTACAAATGATAACAAAACCTGTGATAAATGCTTTGAAGGAAAACTTCCTGGAGTCTTAAAATCACATAGCAGGGTGAGCAGGATCTAGTGAGAGGGACAGCAGTGAGCTCAGAAATGAGATGTAATCCTAAGAGTTAACTAGACAACGAGGAGGGAAAATGCATCCAGCTGGAGGCAGAAAGGGAATGGGGTTGGGTAGATTGCTGGAGAGAAGGGAGGGAGCTGAACTCTTCTGAGGAAGTCAGAGAAGGTGGTGTGGCCGGAAAACCAGGAAGAGATTGAGGGGAGTGAAGGTAAAGACAGGAGGAAGGCTGGGATGAGCTTGTCCTAAGCACAGTGGCCTTAAGCCAAAAAGTTACAGATCAGACTGGCATTTAACTTCAGTAAGGGATGGGTTGAAGAGAAATAGAGACAGATTCAGATATGTTTATGCAAAGCATCAGATCAATGGATGATGCCTCATTGCTTCCAAGGCTGCCCTTCACTGGTGATCTAGTGTATAAAATTAAAGTCCTGGCATTTTCCATGACAAAATGAAATAATTAAGAAACAAAAGCTCAGTTAAAGGAAGAAATATAAAAGAATTATTTATATGCCATCATGTTGCTAATGACTTTTATAATCACGTGTATATATATTTTCTATTTTGTATTATAGTTTCTAACTGTATATTACACATTTGGAATCTTCAATATTTTATTTTTCTTACTGAGCAAAGCAATATACTTATAGGGGTCCATTCACAACTGTTAGGAGTTGTGGATAACTCTTCTTTGGATATATTTTTTTAAGATTTTATTTATTTATTCTTGAGAGACACAGAGAGCAAGAGAGGCAGAGACATAGACAGAGGGAGAAGCAGGCTCCCTGCAGGGAGCCTGATTCGGGACTTGATCTCTGGACCCTGGGATCAGAACCTGAGCCAAAGGCAGACGCTCAACTGCTGAGCCAACCAGGTGTCTCTTCTTTGGATATCTTTAACCAAGTTAAAGTTAGTTTCAATTTATTCTAATCTGATAAGATTTCTATTTGTACCTTTTTAAAAACAATTTCAAAAGTTTTCAATGAAACAACCATGAAATCTCAGTGATCAAAAAAGTCTTGATTTCAGTATTTGATAAAAGAGCAAAGAAAACCTAAAATATCAACTTTGTGGGATGACATTTACATGTCAAGCTTCCTTTCCTTGATTGATGAAAAATGTTATTTTATTACAAATTTGATCACATTTGGTCTTGTTTTGACTGCCTGTGAGAAATGCCTCTTTGGTAATTTTTGGTAAAAATACAAATAGATTGGAAGGACATCACTTCCTAGAATTACTACAAATGCCAGACCAAGTCACACTGTCACCATTCATGACTGTTTTTTAAGAAGAAAATTATTTTATTTAATTTCATTTTCTTACGCTTTCGGAGAAAGAGAGACTTAAATGCCAGGCCATAATCGACATGAAAGAGTTTTAAGTTGGCAGTAAAATTACCTCAAGCACAAAGGACAACTGGAGAACAGGCTATAAACTGTTCTCTGGCAACCTCAAATCCTGGTGAACAATTAGCGTCTTCATTAACTTTTGCCCAACATTACTTCTCTGTCTTCTGGTATTCTTTCATTTCTGCTTTTTTCTTTTATACTATCTGACTACCTGGAATGTCCTGCTGTATTCCTTTAAATGCCTTCTCAGAACTAACCTCTGGCAAAAAAACTATTCAGCTAGTCCAAATCTATTTTGTTTCATGGCTCGTGCAATTCCCTTTAGGCTATATTCTTCTTGTCCTTATGTTTGGTCCACCTGTGGAAAGGATGGGAACTGTGTTGACATTCCATAATGTGTTCAGGTCACCATCTGTCTTTGTTATTTTGAGTTTATTAAAATTTTCACAAGGCACATCAAAAATAATAGTGATAATGCCAGCTGGTTGGCAGGCATGGGTCTATGGAGCAGTCTTGCTGTTAATGGGGAGAGTGGTTGCTGACTTTGCTCTATGTTTTGTTTATTTACAGGTATAGCTTTTAATTGAGATGATCAATATTCCCAGGTTATGAATAATGAGATCCATGCATTCTTTCACTTATTCATCCATTTATCTGTACTAGACCCTGCAGATCAAATAACAAGTATATAAGACAAAATCCCTGACTTTTTAAGTTTACTCAAGTGGGACAAAGGGTAATGGCAGATACTAATTAAACAATCTCATTGATGATGTATAATTATAAATTGAGGGAAGGACTAAGAAAGAATGCAATTCCATGGTTTCATAAGCCCAAGTAACAAAGAAATTTAACTAGACAGGTTGGGAAGGAAGAGCTGGAGATGGATGTTTTCCTCAGGAAATGACAAAGGTAAGATCTAACAAAAAAGGGCAGCTATGCGGAGGTGAGCAGAGAAGCGCTAATATGTTCTGGATAGAAGAAACAGCATGTGCAAAGGTTCTGTGGCAGTGTGTATACATCTCTTAAGGAACTAGAAGGAGGACAATGCCAATGTAACTGAAGTCCAGAGTAAAAGGGACAATGGTGTGTGATAATCTAAGCTGAGATAGATACAAGGCCAAGTCACAAGGCTTTGTGGGCCTTGTTGAAAATTGGGTATTCATCCCTAGTAAAAGCATTTAAAAATCATCTAGGGAAGTATTGGTGAAAAGGCATCATTAGAGACTCTTTGAACGTACCACTTTGGAGTCAATATGCAAACTGGAGGTTCCCTGAATGCTAACACTTGACATAATCTATTTAGAACGAGAAATGGAATGTTGTTTCTGCTCCTGCCTGAAATTTTTCAAAATCAGACTATCATGTTAGTAAGCCAATCACCCATGACAGTTTGGTATTTAATTTCCTATTTTTGAAAACAGTAAGTACTAAATCTCTCAAATGAAACACACACACACACACACACACACACACACACACACACACTTCTCTCTCTTCTGTTTCTAAAATATCAGAATGTGTAGGAACTCAGAATCTTATTTTTTTTAATCACAGTCAGTCACAAAAAAATATTTACATGCTAAAGGGCATCTTACAGATGAAAAAGAGCACTGAGATAAGTGGTTTCTTTAGGTTTGTTTTGCTTTTTGTTTTCTATTTTTCTCACTGCATTTTAGCTTCACTGATGGACATATTTAGTGGTGAGTACTGAAACAGATTAATACCTTTAAGTGCCAAAAAACAAAACCACAGCTTTTTATGTGCCCTGTACTAATAGAGATCCTCTGACTTTTGAAGGCTTACCTACTGTGATCAAAGCCCCAGACACGCTTTAAGTGTCCAGTTCACACTACTCAGCTTTTAAAAACCCTCTAGTGAATCTGCTAAACCATGCAGCTCTGGGATCCTAAAGAATGAGTCTGGCTTTATCTACATTTCTGTCTTCAAAATAATAATAATAATAAATCTATAGGAACAAAGATATTTAAGACTACAAACAAATACATTTTAATAACAATAGAGAAAAAAATCAGATACTTGGCCTACCTGCCAAGACCCAAGTTCAGGAGGTTGAATTTTCAGTTTTCTATCTGACAACATAATTAACACCTACAACTGCCACAGACACATACTCCCTGTAGTGTTTTAATCTTTATTATTATATTCACAGCTTTTTTTAAAAAAAAAATAACACAATACCAAATTATAAACTCATGTCCTCTTCAACTGTCAGACAGGATCCTAGTTTCCTTTTACAAGACAGTACTGAATATTTACAGAAATATACATATTCAAAGGATAATAATCTCCAAAAAAACCTATTACAGATTCTCTAAAAATGAGGAACAACATTAGCAAAGGAGGTAATTAGAGTCACATCAAAGCCAGATAACAACTCATTGTCTTACCAAGAATGGAAAGCTTGTTCCATGCTTTTGCTTGATTGTTAATACAGATTTAAAACAAGCATCTAGGAAAAATCTTTGCTGGTTTGAATCTCAAAGATTTTTTGAAGTCTCATCAAGTATAAAATGCCTAGAAATAACTTTTCAGATATCTTTATGTGGCATAGGTATAATTCTAGGACAGCATTCAACATCCCTACTCACTGAGTACAACACCTGTATAATCCCCTCCTCTTGAATGTGGCTGGGACTGTGAACATGGTGGAAAGTCACTCCCTACATAAGGTAGTATCATCTGGCAAAGAGGAGATCTCTCATGGTTATGTTGCATTACATTATGTAACTGCCTTGGCCAATGGAAAGAATTGTCTTCTAACCTCAGGGAAGAAGACTACCACATTGTAGAGAGGGGCACTTGCCAAGGGGCGCCTCTTGGAGTAGAGACTACTTACAGTCCCAGATTCACAGGGGAAGAAATTCTGTCAACAATTAGTGAACCTGGAAGAACCCAAGCCCTAGATGAGATGGAAGTCTCAGATAATACCTTGCTTTCAGCTGAAAGCTAATCAGTGCCTCGAGTCTTGACCTATGGAAATTATCACATCATAAATCTCTGTTGTTTTAAGCCTGTACATTTATGGCAGTTTGTTGGGCTGCAATAGAAATGAATGCATACAGGATAAGGTATATGTTATCTTAAATTCTGCAGTGTTTCTATTAAAAAAAAAACAAAGAAGGTGTGGAAAGAAGATCCTTATTATTAACAAAGGAACAAATGATTGGACAGTTAAGTTCAAATTTCTCAAGAGTTGCGTTTTACTCTAAGAAATCAATAAGACTATTTTTTTCATAGCCCTAATAAAAAAAGGTAAAAGTTTTCCAGTAATATGAACAATTGACAATAAAGTATAAAGCATGTGTGGTAACAGAGGAAAGACCGTTGACATCGTAGTACACCCTGATTGGCTGCCAACAGCTATGTGATCTTAGGAAGTCATGTAATCTTCATCAGTAACCTACAAATATAATAATACTCAGGAGTCTGTGTTTTAACAAGCTCTCCTGGTAATTCTCAGGCTTCCTAAGGTTTGACAAGCTCTATTATATATATATATATATATATATATATATATATATATATATATATATATAATAGATCCTCTTTCTTTTTTTTTTTAGGGATCCTCTTCAAAAAGAAAGAAAGAGAGAGAAAGCAAGAAAGGCAGGAGCAGGGAGGGAGAAAAGAGAGGGGAGAGAAAGAAAGGAAAAGAGAAAAAGAGAGGAAGAAAAAGGAAAAATATAAAGTATAAATTAGTCATAGCATCTTAGGAAGGATCATGGAAGTGAGGGTCCAAAGATAAAGCTTCATGGGTTTCAGACAAAACCTGTTTGTGTTTTTTTTTGGGGGGGGTCCGTATTCACACTCACCTAATTCCAAACTCTTGAAACCGCCCCCCCTTTATTCTCCTTCTTCTTCAATCTCCTCTCTCTACTGATTCTTCCTTGTAAGTGTCAAAACAGACACCTCTGTCCCCCTTAAAACAATAGTTTTGAAGACAAAACAAAAACTCCAAAATAAAAAGTGCAAATAAGAGAGAGCGGGGCAAGATGGCAGAGGAATAGGGTCCCCAAGTCACCTGTCCCCACCAACTTACCTAGATAACTCTCAAATCATCTTGAAAACCTACGAATTTGACCAGAGATTTAAAAGAGAGAACACCTGGAATGCTACAGAGAGAAGAGTTTGTGCTTCTAACAAGTACAACTCGTTTTTAGCCACTCTGCACTGAGAAAATGTTTAGAAAGAAGAACTCACCACAAAAGAAAGAATCAGAAACAGTACTCTTTGCCACAGAGTTACAGAATTTGGATTACAATTCGATGTCAGAAAACCAATTCAGAAGCACAATTATAAAGCTACTGGTGGCTCTGGAAAAAAGCGTAAAAGTTCAAGAGACTTCTGACTGCAAAATTTAGATCTAATCAGGCTGAAATTAAAAATCAATTAAATGAGATGCATCCAAACTGGAGGTCCTAACGATAAGGTAAAAGAAAGAGTGAGTGAAATAGAAGACAAGTTAATGGCAAGGAAGGAAGTTGAGGAAAAAAGAAAAAAAACAACGAAAGACCATGAGGAAATGTTAAGGGAAATAAATGACAGCGTCAGAAGGAAAAGTAGTGTCTATGTATAATTGGGGTTCCAGGGAGTGCCGAGAGAGACAGAGGACCAGAAAGCATATTTGAACAAATCATAGCTGAAAACTTCCCTAATTGGGGCAGGGAAACAGGCATTCAGATTCAGGAGATAGACACCCCCCCCCTAAAATTAATAAAAACCATTCAACACCCTTACATTTAATAGTGAAACTTGCAAATTCCAAAGAAAGAGAAAATCCTTAAAGCAGCAAGAGACAAGAGATCCCTAACTTATATGGGGAGAAATATTAGATTAATAGCAGACGTCTCCACAGAGACCTGGCAGGCCAGAAAGGGCTGGCAGGATATATTCAGGGTCCTAAATGAGAAGAACATGCAGCCAAGAATACTCTATCCAGCAAGGCTCTCATTCAGAATAGAAGGGGATATAAACAGCTTCCAAGGTAGGCAGAAACTGAAAGAATATGTGACGACCAAACCAGCTCTACAAGAAATATTAAGGGGAACTCTGTAAAAGAAAGAGGATGCCCAAAGAAATAGCCACAAAAACATGGACTTAATAGGTATTATGATGACACTAAATGCATATCTTTCAATAGTAACTCTGAACGTGAATGGGCTTAATGATTCCATCAAAAGACACAGGGCTTCAGACTGCATAAAAAAGCAAGACCCATCTATTTGCTGTAGACAAGAGACTCATTTTAGGCCTAAGGACACCCACAGCCTGAAAATAAAAGGTTGGAGAACCATGTACCATTCAAATGGTCCTCAAAAGAGAGCAGGGGTAGCAGTCCTCATATCAGGTAAATTAAAGTTTATCCCAAAGACTGTAGTAAGAGATGAAGAGGGACAGTATATCATACTTAAAGGATCTATCCAACAAGAGGACCTAACAATCATGAATATTTATGCCCCTAATGTGGGAGCTGCCGACTATATCAATCACTTAATAACCAAAGTAAAGACATACTTAGATAAAAATACACTAATACTGAGAGACTTCAACATGGCACTTTCTGCAAGTGACACAAATTCTAAGCACAACATCTCCAAAGAAACAAGAGCTTTAAATGATACACTGGACCAGATGGATTTCACAGATATTTACAGAACTTTACATCCAAACGCAACTGAATACACATTCTTCTCAAGTGCACAGGGAACTTTCTCCAAAATAGACCACATACTGGGTCACAAATCAGGACTCAACAGTTACCAAAAAAAATTGGATTGTCCCTTGCAGATTTTCAGACCATAATGCTTTGAAACTTGAACTAAATCACAAGAATAAATTTAGAAGAAATCCAAACACTGGAGGTTAAAGAACATCCTGCAAAAAGAAGAAAAGGTCAACCAGGAAATTAGAGAAGCATTAAAAAGATTCATGGAAACTATGAGAATGAAGATACAACCATTCAAAATCTTTAGGACACAGTAAAAGCAGTTCTAAGAGGGAAATATATCACAATACAAGCCTCCCTCAAAAAATTGGAAAAAACTCAAATACACAACTTAACCTTGCACCTAAAGGAACTGGAGAAAGAACAGCAAATAAAACCTACACCCAGCAGAAGAAGAGAGTTAAGAAAGATTTGAGCAGAACTCAGTGAAATAGAGACCAGAAGAACTGTAGAACAGATCAACAAAACCAGAAGTTGGTTCTTTGAAAGAATTAATAAGATAGATAAACCATTAGCCAGCCTTATTAAAAACAGAAGAGAAAAGACTTTAATTAATAAAATCATGAATGAAAAAGGAGAGATCACAACCAATACCAAAGAAATACCAACGATTTAAAAAACATATTATGAGCAGCTATACAGCAATAAATTAGGCAATGTAGAAGAAATGGACGCATTTCTGGAAAACCACAAACTACCAAAACTGGAACAGGAAGAAATAGAAAACTTGAACAGGCCAAAAGCCAGGGAAGAAATTGAAGCAGTCATCAAAAACTTCCCAAGACACAAAAGTCCAGGGCCAGATGGCTTCCCAGGGGAATTCTATCAAACGTTTAAAGAGGAAATAATACCTATTTTGCTAAAGCTATTCCGAAAGATAGAAAGGGATGGAATACTTCCAAACTCGTTTTATGAGACCAGCATTACCTTAATTCCAAAACCAGACAAAGACCCCACCAAAAAGGAGAATTATAGACCAATATCCCTGATGAACACAGATGCAAAAATTCTCAACAAGATACTAGCCAATAGGATCCAACAGTACATTAAGATTATTCACAATGACCAAGTGGGATTTATCCCAGATGCAAGGATGGTTCAACACTTGTAAAACAACCAACCATATAGATCATATCAACAAAAGAAAAAACAAGGACCATATGATCCTCTCAATAGATGCAGAGAAAGCATTTGACAAAATACAGCATTCACTCCTGATCGAAACTCCTCAGAATGTACGGAGAGAGGGAACATTCCTCAGTATTTAAAAGCCATCTATGAAAAACCCACAGCAAATATCGTTCTCAATGGGGAAACACTTGGAGCCTTTCCCCTAAGATCAGGAACACGACAGGGATGTCCACTCTCACCACTGCTATTCAACATAGTAGTAGAAGTCCTAGCCTCAGCAATCAGGCAACACAAAGAAATAAAAGGCATTCAAATTGGCAAAGAAGAAGTCAAACTCTCCCTCTTTGCAGATGACATGATACTCTACCTAGAAAACCCAAAAGCCTCCACCCCAAGATTGCTAGAACTCATACAGCAATTCGGAAGTGTGGCAGGATACAAAGTCAATGCCCAGAAATCAGTGGCATTTCTATACACTAACAATGGGACTGAAGAAAGAGAAATTAAGGAGTCAATCCCACTTACATTGCACCCAAAATCATAAGATACCTAGGAATAAACCTAACCAAAGAGGCAAAGGATCTATACCTTAAAAACTACAGAACCCTTCTGAAAGAAATTGAGGAAGACACGAAAGATGGAAAAATATTCCTTGCTCATGGATTGGAAGAATTAATATTGTGAAAATGTCAATGCTATCCAGGGCAATTTACATGTTCAGTGCAATTCCTATCAAAACACCATGGACTTTCTTCAGAGAGTTGGAATAAATAACCTTAAGATTTGTATGGAATCAGAAAAGACCCCGAATAGCCAGGGGAATATTGAAACAGAAAACCACACCTGGGGCATCCCAATGCTGGATTTCAGGTTGTACTACAAAGCTGTGGTCATCAAGACAGCATGGTACCGGCACAAAAACAGACACAGGGATCAATGGAACAGAATAGAGAATCCAGAAACGGGCCCTCAAATCTATGGTCAACTAACATTCGACAAAGCAGGAAAGAGTATCCACTGGAAAAAGGACAGTCTCCTCAATAAATGGTGCGGGGAAAATTGGACAGCCACGTGCAGAAGAATGAAACTCGACCATTCTCTTACACCAGATACAAAGATAAACTCAAGATCGATGAAAGATCTAAATGTGAGACAGGAATCCATCAAAATCCTAGAGGAGAACACAGGCAACACCCTGTTTGAAGTTGGCCACAGTAACTTCTTGCAAGATACATCTATGAAGGCAAGGGAAACATATGCAAAAATGAACTATTGGGACTTAATCAGGATCAAAAGCTTCTGCAAAGCAAAAGAAACAGTCAACAAAACTAAAAGACAACCTACAGAATGGAAGAAGATATTTGCGAATGACATATCAGGTAAAAGGCTAGTTTCCAAGATCTATAAGAACTTATCAAACTCAACACCCAAGAAACAAACAATCCAGTCCTACATGAACAAATTTCTCCAAAAAAGACCTACACATGGCCAACAAGCACATGAGAAAATGCTCTGCATCACTTGCCATCAGGGAAACACAAATCAAAACCACAATGAGATCCCACTTCACACCAGTGAGAATGGTGTAAATTAACAAGACAGGAAATAACAAGTGTTGGAGAGGATGTGGAGAAAGGGGAACCCTCCTGCACTCTTGGTGGGAATGTGAACTGGTGCAGCCACTGTGGAAAACTGTGTGGAGTTTCCTCAAGGAGTTAAAAATAGACCTGCCCTATGACCCAGCAATTGCACTGCTGGGTATTTACCCCAAAGATACAGATGCAGTGAAACGCCAGGACACCTGCACCCCAATGTTTATAGAAGCAATGTCCACAACACCCAAACTGTGAAGAAGCCTCGGTGCCCATCAACTGATGAATGGATAAGGAAGATGTGGTCTATGTATACAAGGGAATATTACTCAGCCATCAGAAATGACAAATCCCCACCATTTGCTTCAATACCTGGAGGGTATTATGCTGAGTATTATGCAAGTGAATTGGAGAAGGACAAACATTATATGGTCTCATTCATTTGGGGAATATAAAAAAATAGTGGAAGAGAATAAAGGGGAAAGGAGAGAAAATGAGTGGGAAATATCAGTGAGGGTGATGGAACATGAGACACCTAATTCTGGGAAAACGAACGCAGTGGAAAGGGTGGTGGGTTGGGGGACGGGGTGACTGGGTGATGGGCACTGAGGGGACACTTGATGGGATGAGCACTGGGTGTTATGCTATATGTTGGCAAATCGAACTCCAATAAAAAATATATACAAAAAAAGTGCAAATAAAAAAGCAAAATCTCTCCTTCAAATCTGTTTCCCTCAGGTTTCAGTTCCTTCTTTCTATTTCATAACTGACATATCTTTCTGGTTTGTAACTACTAACCTTCTTCCATGTGTTGGCTACACTATTTTTCTCACTTCTAGTTTACTTTTGATCTACTGTAAAATAACTGCTCTCACAAAAGAAACAACCTCTTTCCTGCTTAATCTGGCCAAACTTGGTGAATTTTTCAGCAGCATTTGACACTCCCCTACCCAAAACACAATTTTTTCACAAACATTTTAGAATAGAGTGAAAGGTTTTCTAAAAATAATGACATTTTCCTATGACACCAAATGCCATTATCACGACTAAGAAAGCTGGCAATAGTTTGGTAATATTATCTGCTACTCAGTACATATTCATATTCCCTTATTGTCTTAAAAATGCCTTTTAGCTGTTTGACTCATTGTATAATCTCATACTCTGGTATCATGCACTGCATTTAATTGTTACGTTCTTTAAGTCTTTTAAATTTTGAATAGTCACTCCTTTTTTTTTTCTTTATACAATGACATTAACCTTTTGAGGAGTGTAGGTCAGTTGTCTTTAAAATGCCTCACATTCTAGATTTAACTGTTAGTTCCATTTTGCTTTTATATGTTATTCTTCAATCCCCTATATTTGCTGTAACCTAGGCTCTAGGCTTAATGAGATAAACAGTTTCAACATCTTTTGGTGAAGATTTCTTCATAGATGATACTGATTACTTCACATTGTATCCCAGAAGGTCTCTAATGTCAGCTGGACTCATTATTAGTGATGTTAGGTATGATCATTTGGTAATGATGATGTCTACCAGGTGTTTCTTTTTGCAATCAGTAATCAGCTAGTGGGGTAGTATTCTGGTGCATGTGGAAATAGTCTTCCACTTATGTTATTAGCATTCTTTGTTGAGCCCTGGCTTGAGTCAATATGTCACTGGGGTTTCAGAACGATCCCTCTCTCTCTCTTGAAAAGCTTCCTACTCACAGCATCAGTGATACACAAGATTGTCATCTTCATTTCCTTTTTCTTCCATTCTGTTCCCGTTCTCAAGCTCCTTTGCTTCTGCCCCTCCCAATATGTTGGTATTCCTCAGAGATCTTTCTATAATTTGGACCAATTTCACACAATTATGGTTGGTTCTCATCAATTTCTTGAGAGAGGGAAACTTGGAAAATACATTTTAACATAGGGAATTAGAATAAATGGTTCTTATTTGTGACTCTTTACAGTTTACTGAGGTAGGCATCAAGGGCAAGAAGAGAAGTAACTGGCCACCAAAACTTACCGACCATAGAATTAATACTTTTGCCATATTATAGTTCCAAATATTCAAATACATAGGTGTTTTGTTTTTGTTTTTTGTTTGTTTTTTTAGGATTGTTTTTACTTGCATGAAGACTTCTAAGCAGCATCTAACTTCTGCATCAATTTAGTCTTAGCTAGAAGAGCAGGAACCTTCTCAGTCTTGTTCATGGCCAAATATACAGCAATAGTTACCTTGCTGACTTTCAATAATGTATCTAAATATCTGTTTAAGTTCCCCTAAATATGAAGTACTTCATATTTTCTTATTCTGTGTGCTCAAAAAATTTATCCAAAAAAATCACACAGCAGTTTATTAGACTTTTAACTAAACTGAAAAATAAGATTAAAACTCATAGCTAAATAGCCACATCAACAATAAAACATATTGAAGACCTGTAACTGTTAAATTCAATAAAAATTTTGCAGGAAGGGTGATTATTCCTTTTTCCTTTCTTTTAAACTTTTAAAATTTGTACTTTCAGTCCCCAAAAGCCACTCCATAAATACTCATCTATTGTCTCCTTTGTTTTCACTAAATTATACCTGTTCATTTCATTTAGTGCTTATTCGAAAATCAATTTTCCTGAATTGAGGGAATAATAACTAAGATAGGGCTATATTTTACACAGAACTTAGATAATCACAGTGTTTAACCATGTAGGTAACCCCACTTCTAAAATTATTCAAGAATAATTATTTTTTCAATGGTGACTTTAAGGTACTCTAAGTTCCCAGTATAAGTATAAATAAGTATATTTTATAGAGATTACAATTAACTGCATTCTAATATTTTTGATATTAAGTTATCCAAAATATTTGATTATCCACAATGCATTGCTTCCTAAACTTTGGGACAAGTGGTGGGTTTAATGTTCATTGTTATAAATGCATACACACCGCTAACTACTTCATAGCTCACTTAATTCAATAACCCTTGTCTGAAAAGAACAATCATGAATGTAAAAAAAACACCATAGAGATTTTTAAAATTACATTACTTAGAATATACAGATCCATCAGCAGATTTACTGGTATAAGAGTTTTTGTAGGAATGTTTTGAGCAATTTGATCCTTAATTAAAACTCCATGGAAGAAAATGAGTGCCACTTAAAATGAGAATAATATAGAATGCATTCATTCCATTAGCTACTGTTTTTATATCTAACATTTATATTGTTCTGTGATTACAAAACAATTACCTAAAATTCATTTCATGGGGCACTCCTTCACAATGTACATCATAAACCATCATGAGTCTTACTTTTGTTTTTAGAGAGTAAAATCAATCACTTATTTGGTACAATTAGAGGGTGTATTTGTTTGCTAGGGCTGCCATAACCAACTACCACAAACTGGGTCACTGGGGACAACAGAGGTTTATTGTTTCATGGTTCTGAAGGTCAGAAGCCTGAAATGAAGGTGTTGGTAGGGCCCTGTTCCTCCTGAAAGCACCAGAGACAGACCTGCTTAGACCTCGCTAGCTGGTGGTTCCTTGGATTGTAGAAGTGTAATTCCACCCTTCACATTGTATTCTTTGTGTGCATGTCTTTGTATCCACATTGTCCCTTTTTGATAAGGACAGCAGTCATATCGATTTAAGGGTCCACTCTACCCTAAAGAGTTAAAGGTTTGGTGCTTAAATAGCTATTAGGTGGCTTAGAAGTAGGAATTGGTTGCAGATTCCCAGGAAGTACGTACCTGATCAAGGTCTAATGCTCTAAGAGCATTCTAGGGGTGAGAGGCCCACAGGGCATACTTGTCAAAATTTTAACTTGTGGGACAGAGTGATTAAGTTAACCCGTGAAAACAAATATGCAAGACTAGCTGAGATAAATGTGAAAATTTAGAGGAAGGCACTTGTCCTCCAAAACAGTAAAACATATTATAAAGCTAAAATTATTTAATAATAATATACAAAAATCAATAGTAATGGAAAAGAATCTGTACTTTCTTTAACAGAAACAAAAATAACAACTAAGTACAGAATAAGGTACAGATCACAAAGCAAGGACTGAGTAAATTATATTTGCCAGGCAATAGGTCAAAGCCATTAACAAATTTTTGAAATTTTATTTTGTGATCACATTCTGTTTTGTTTTTAATTGAAATAGAATAGAATGAAATTAAATGGGATGGGATGGGATGAGATGGGATGGGATAGAATAGAATAAAATAGTTCATAATTCAATACTAACATGAAGGATAAAAGTCATTTTTTACACTTTTATTTCAGTTATTGGTCTGCATGTGTGTCATATTTGTCTTAGATTGTGTAAAATGTACTTTTTAATGTGCGCTGTGATTTAAAAAATGTTTGAATTCCTCTCCAATAAGTAATTTGGGGTAATCATTTGGAAAGATATATTTTAATATACTTAGTTTCTAAAAACTAACAAAACAAAATATAGACAGATTAAAGGGTTTTAAAAAAAATCACAACAATACATATAGGTGGACATGTATGTGACCTCTGAGGAAGAATTTCAGAAGAGTAAAAGTCAAAAAAGAAATTACAAAGAGGGACACCTCAGTGACTCAGTGGTTAAGCATCCGCCTTCAGCTCAGGGTGTGATCCTGGAGTCCCTGGATCAAATCCCACATCAGCCCCCCTGCATGGAGCCTGCTTCTCCCACTGCCTGTGTCTCTGCCTCTCTCTCTCTCTCTCTCTCTCTGTCTGTCTCTCAATAATAAATAAATAAAATCTTTTTAAAAAATTACAAAGAAAATGTTTGAATTTGCAGACAAAAAAAATGTATAGTTCATCATGTAATCAGAACTCAAGGGAACATGACAAACTGAGAAAAAAATCCCAACAACAGCAGAAGGAAAATATCCTTAATATACAAAGAAGAATTATAAATCAATAAGAAAAGCTCTGATTCTATAACCTGTAGATAATTTACAGATACAAGACATATAATTGACTAAAAAATGTTTACTTTTACTTGATAATTTAAGAAATAAAAAATTAGGTAACCGTGAAATATTTTCTTCATTATCACATTTTGCAAGGACTGTCAAAAAAATGTAAGAAATACCTAAGGCACACTATTTTGGACTCCAACTTGGTAACATATCAAGAATCTTAAAATGTTATTTTTCTTTGGGCAAATAATTCCATTTTGTGGAGTTTCTCTCAGCAAAATAGTTTGAAATATGCAACAGTAAGAAATATGGTTAAGCTATTCATTTTATTGGTACTTTTAATGGGGCTAATTATATGCTCCATATGCCAAATAAGTGGAGCAACCTGAAGTAGATGCATGTTTTCATTTGAATACTTCTTTTTTTTTTCATTTGAATACTTCTTAATGGAATAGAAAAGGATGTATTCTATACGTGAGATAATCTAAATCAATTGTATATATATATATATATAATTTATATGTAGTATAATATATATAATTTATATTTATATATAATTCATATATGTATATATGTATATACACACACATATATATTCATATATACATGTATATATATACACATATGGAGGAGAAAATGACTAGAAGAAAAATTACACCATTAGTTTTCTTTGGATTGAGCGGTTATGGGTAATTTTAATTTTCTTTCTTATGTCTCACTGTTGGTTCACATATCTTAAATAAGTATGTATTTCATCTGTAACGCTAAAGACAGTCCCATTAATCTTAAAACAACAACCTCTTTGTTGCCCCCTTCCCTGCTGCTTTAGCACTGAGTCTCTAAGGATTTTCCTAAATAGGGAATGCCTGAAGGTGTTGCAAACTGTTCTTTTAAATACAATTAAGCATTCCTTTAATCACTTTGTCTTTCATTGTTTTTTTTGTCTTAATATAAACCTTGGATACAGTATTCACTTCAGTATTTTAATTTATTGTCTGTCTCACCTGTTAAGAACCAGAACTTGAAGCAGCTAACAGACCTGCTAATATAAGAGCCTCCTATTAAACATGAATTAATGAGTTAATTCTCTAAAGGATAACAAGGCATACTAAGTAAATATAAGCCATCCCTTCTGTATTAGGAAAAGGCCTTTTTTTTTTTTTGAGAGAGAGAGAGAGAGAAACCGGGGGTGGGGTGGGGGGGGCAGGGAGATGGGCAGCAGGAGAGGAAGTGAGAGAATCTTAAGCAAGCTGCATGCCCAGTGCAGAGCCTGACACGGGGCTTGATCTTACAACTCTGAGATCATGACCTGAGCTGACATCAGGAGTCAGATGCTCAACTGACTGAGCCATCAGGTGCCCCTGGTTACTTTTTATTGTGCATGAATGTGGGGGACATTGTGATGCCCCCACTCAAACATCCCTTTAAGGAAGGACTAGCTTTCTCAAGAGGAATAGCTTGAGCTTTGCCTAAGGTCATGTGTCTTCCTGGGAGTGGCCCACCTGTACTGGCTGACCCAGAGGGGATTATGAAGACCTCCTCCTGTCAGCCTGCTTTAGGAGAATTTAGAAGAGCCATTCTAAGTTCAGAGCATCCTGTGGGGTTTGGGCCTACACTGCAGTTTGACCTTTTTTCCCTCTGTCTGTCTAGTCTTTCTTCCTTCCCATTTATTGCAGTGTTGACCTTAAGAGCTCATGTTCATAAACCTCCTACAAGGTAAACTCTATCTTAGAATCACAACCCAACAGGGACAATACATTGCTGTTATGGATACAGGCTGAGCAGGTGGCATCATGGATACATTTTTTATTTTATTATGTCATAAAATTGAAGAATAAAAGTGTAGAAGTAGAGGCATAGATGCATTAATAGAACATTCAAAACCAAACTTGCCTTGAAACATTATAGATTTGCCTTGGACCATTAGTCATAAATGGTTATTTATTTATAATTTTATAAAATACCATAATCAGTACTTATGAGACTATGTCTACAAATTATTTTGTAACATGTTAGTAATTTTTTTTAAAAATCACCTTTGTTAGTATCAAGCTTTAGAGCAATGTTAATAAAATGACTGACACCCTGAATATGCTGATTTTGCTACCTTTCCTTGACTGCAGTCAAGCAGCTGATTCCGACCCGTGAGTTCCCCTGCTCTCTTCCACATGCAGTAAACAATCATGTACGTTTAAGCAAACTGAACCTTGATTCTGACATGTTTCACAATGCTTCCGATGATGCTGAATCAGAAAGCAGCTCTTAAAACCTGCTAACTCAACATGCTAGTCTTTGAATTGAAGATGTTTGCTGCCCTCTGTAGATAACTAGAGATGAAAATGCAAAGTCCTTAATTAGTAAACATTCACTTTCTCAGCGTTATTTTTGTTGTGTAAACTTAATAGAATAATAGCCCAAACAGGAGGGTAATTCAATTAAAGAGGAATTAAGAATATTTTCTTGTAATCTCTTTTGTATTTATACCCAAAACTAAGATTATACATTTGAAAACACTGTAAAACAAAACGAAAATGTAACACATGCACAAACACACACATACATACATACACACTCTGGCACTAAGCATTTTACAGTAAGTAATTTTTAAAATCATTTTTGGTTTTTCATCATTATATGTATTAATCATATTTAAAAGTTATTGAATTATAGTAGAGGATGCCTTTTGATTACAAACATAAGCGAGGTATACTCTATTTTTTTTAGACAAGTTTTAGATTCACAACAAAATTGAGAAGTCAGAAAGATTTCCATTATACTCCCTGCAGCAAAACCAAGTTCTATTTTCATATAATACTTCTCCTTGCTTTTCATATAAGGTTCACCATTGTTTCCATCTTTTTATTGTTGCTATTCATTTGTAAGGAAAGTCACTATTTCAACCATTTTGATTTGACTTAAACTTATTTTACTAAGCATTTTCTACTCAGCCAAGAAGTAAGAGAAGCTCTGCAGGGGATATTAAAATGGTGGTAATAATTACAACAAACACCTGAGTGCTTACCATGAGCAAGCCACGATAGCATATATTTTATATATGCTAACCACTTAATCTTTGTAAATATTTTGTAGAACTTACAATTTTGTTGAGAATAGTATTATTTAGAGTTCCACCATCATCTCTTCTTTAACACAAATTGCTTTTCTTAGGACATAAGAAAGGCCAGTTCTATGCAGGTTATCTTTACTTTAAGCTCATCTATGACTTCTTATCTTTTAGGTAGTATGTTTAAGAATTCTTTGCAAGGGACCTGGGTGGCTCAGTCGGTTGAGCACCTGCCTTCGGCTCAGGTCATGATCTCAGAGTCTTTGGATAAAGCCCCACATCTTAGGATCAAGCTCCCCACAAGCAGGGAGCCTGCTACCTCTCTCTCTCAAATGAAATCTTAAAAGAGAGACAGAGAGAGAGAGAGAGAGAGAGAGAAAGAATTCTGCCCAAGAGACAATCACTACATTCATAGTTTCTCTCTCAAAATATAAGCTAGCCCTTAATCACTTATTTAAAACTGTGGTTATGTCTTTATGAAAATAACATCCTAAAAGTCCTACACTATTGGCCTTCTCGGTTTCCAATAAATCTCTCTTGTTAAAGTGTATTTCTCATGCCTTGTACTAGTTATAAGGAAGCTTGACTTTGACTTGACTTTGTCTTTATGGGCTGAACTCATACTCAGATTATTGCACATAATAATAAATTATAATAATCAGTGAAAACAGGAGGTATTTTCTAGCCCTGATGATATGAATTAGGATTTAGGAAAATGCTGGGTAAAACAAAATGCAAAGTTGCATAGGCACAATGCTATTCAAATTAATTGTGTCCAGACAAAAGACTGGAAATAGGTTTAGGTAAATGTAAATATATCAAGAATCACCTTCATAAAGTGAGTTCAGTGTATTTAAGTATCAGATCCAAACTCTTCATTAAATCTGACAACTGAAAGTGCTGACATGGCTTTCTTCAAATTATTTTCAAAATAAAAGCAAAAGCTCATAAACTACATTCAACAGGACAAAGCATCCATTTTTTTTCCTTATATAACTAACTCAAGGTCTCTACTTAGTGAAAGAACAATATTTTTTGAGGGAGTTAATTATTTATTAATCAAGCAAATACTTTTTATTTATTTATTTTATTTATTTTTTAAGCAAATACTTTTTAAAGCCCATTATGTACCAGGTACCATTTTAGGCACTGGGGTTTACCTCAACAAACAAAACAAACAAAAATTCCTACCATCATGGTGTCACATTACATCTTGTCATGGCATCCTTGTGGAAGGAAAAAGAACATAAGCTTATAAATAGCTGGAATGTTATATGGTAGGGAAAAGTTACTTGAGGAAGAAGAATTGGGAATGAGTGCATGTTTCATTTTGTGTATGATTGGAATTTACATTAGGATGGCCAGGGAAAAGCTCACTGATAAGACTTGAAAAAGTAAAAGAGTATGTTATGTAAATATCTGTATGTTGAAATATTTTTAACACCATTTACATTTATTTAACATCTTTCACATCATTTCTTGGATCTGAAATCACTTTTATTTTCCTTCCATTTTTCTGTTTATTGAAGTATAATTTACATACAGCAAAATTCAACATTGAAGGTGAATTATTCTATGTGTTTTAATGAACATAGTTATGTGACCATCAAAATCAAGATAAAGAATAGTTCCATAATAAAAAAGAAACTCCCTTGTACCTCTTTGTTGAAGTATCTGTTTGAATCTATTTTTAAATAATTGAATTCCTTGTTCTCTTATTTCTAACTTTAGAGATATTTTAAATATTCTGAATATAAGTTCTTTATCAAATGTGTATTTTACAAATATTTTCTACTAGTCTGAAGCTTGACTTTTTATTTTCCTAAGAGGTTTTATGCAACTTTTAAAAACTAGAATACTTGACTTAATTTTATTTTTAAATATTTTATTTACTGGGATGCCCAGGTGGTTCAGTGGTTGAATGTCTGCCTTCAGCTCAGGGCTCACATGATTCCCTGAGTCTCAGGATGGAGTCCTGCATCAGGCTCCCCAGAGGGACCCTGCTTCTCCCCCTGCCTATGCTTCTGTCTCTTATGCATAAATAAATAAAAACTCTAAAAAATAAAAATAAATAATGATTTTATTTATTTATGCGTGAGAGACAGAGAAAGGCAGACATAGGCAGAGGGAGAAGCAGGCTCCCTGTGGGGAGCCTGATGTGGGACTAGATCCCAGGACCCCAGGATTACGACCTGAGCTAAAGGCAGATACTCTACCATTGAGCCACCCAGGCGTCCCACTTAATGCAATTTTTACACTATATTCAATTATAGTAGTAGTCTGTTGTTACAGGATAACAAGCAATAGAAATATGCATAAATATGGACTTTTTAGCATATAACTCTTTATAGGAAAAGAGCAGAAAGGGACACTCACTTCCTTCTAAGCTATTAGGAAAGTCACTTATATAATAAGTTAAAAAGTCATAAAATACAGTAAGTCCTTAATATTTGCAACTTGATTGCAATTAAAATGAGGAGACTGATGGCTATTTTAGTTATATCTAAGACATTCACCTAGCTGTTTTATTTTCAGATAAGTTTTTTTCTTTCCTTTTGGGACTTTAAAGAACTAAAAAGAGGGGCCCCATATGATCTAAAATGGAAAAATAAGTGCAACTTAGAACCCCTTTTCCCAAAAATATAACAAAATCAACAGAGAAAAGGAAAATATGATAACAAAATTCATACCACAAATTAACTAAGGGAACAGTAATGACCAGATGATGAAATTTAATGGCTGGTGACTAAGAAAGAAAGAGGTAACCAGGACAGTAGCTCAACACAGTCAAGCTACTAACCCCACTTTGAACTCTAAATCTGGAGAATAGTGGATATTATTATCTTTAGCTTTTCAGAGTAGGGAATTTTAAAAATTGATGCTAGAAAGAGATGATAAGATTGTGAACAATGTGTCTGGTATTTTCAAAAGAAGAAGAATCCAAAGGAAAAACAAAGTCCAGTAGTTTCTTTTAGGTGAATAGGGTACACACCCCAATTGAGTTGAAAATCCTGACAAGTACTCATATAAAAAACAAACAACTAAACTAAAAATTCTTTATTATGGAAAATTTCAACCATACTAAAAATATGCAAAAAACATAGAATAGTGTAATGAACTACCATGCACCTGTGACCCAAACTTAATGATCAACAATGATTGTCAATATTGTTTCAGCAATATTGCTACTCACTCCACTTTTTTTTATATTTTTAGCTTGCAAAAAGTTGGTTACCAAATCAGAGTCACTTTCATAGTCAACAACATGTCTGTTATATGCCAGATATTCAATGGTGTTTGCTATATGAATCAATTAATCAATGAATGAATCAATCTCCATTTACACTCATCATTCCATTTCCCAGAAAATGAGTCTGCCTTTAAAAAAAGATAAATACTATATATGATTAATGTAATAATAGAGTGGTATATGCAAAGAACCACACAACATTGAAAAACATTGGTATTTTGAAGATAATAAGGCTAAATTATGGATTCTTCTTAAATGAGAGAGAGAATCCTGCTAATGGGAAACTTCCTAAGCCAGTAGGGCCTGAGAAACATTGTTGGATGCTCATGGTGACAAAATTAAAACAATCAGTTCTAAATTCTCAGTGATAACTTATTGCTGAGTCATTAGCTTAATCCTTAAAACACAGTACTGGTATTAATTTAAATATACCTTTTTATAGAAATGTTGGATCCAAATTGATGGAGTTTTATCTATTTTTTGATAGTGAATTTTCTCACCTTAAAAAACCACTATATATATATGGGCACACACATAAACATACACATACATATATACACACATATATACATACACCCATGGACATACAGGTCAATCATAAACACACATAATTACATCATTTGTACCTTTTTTTTTTCCAAATGCTTCACATGCTTAATCTATTTATCTGGGACAAAATGGATAATCTCCAATATAGTTGTGAAAAAATATGACTACATGATACCAGAATCTCTAAAACATCTATTGAAATGTAATTTATTAAATTTAAGTATTTAGTTTATACTACACTAAACATCTAAATATTTTGAAATATGAAGTTCTTAAGAACACCATTATCATTGTTAAAAAGGATTGAGGCTATATTTGCTCTAAAGAAGCAGTAATTTCTCCCAAGTTAATGTTAATATTTGGAAGTGACTGCAATTAGAATGGAACTTAAGTATCCAGAGGAAAACCACAGTCTCTACTACTGGGAAACTGGTGGCATAAATGAGAGTAAGATACAGGCAATTAGTGAAGAAAGTATTTTACATGAGCTGATTTGATCTGCCTCTTTGATTTTCAACATAATGAATAGAATATTGTAATGACCTTAAAATTTATATAGTTTTAGTTATGAAATTTTAACATAGCCAACAAGTATTATACCTCTAATAATGTAAATACTTTAACCTTTGTTTCTATTTTAATGAAGCAACATTTATCAAAGCTTTCTTTACATTTCTTCAAAAAGTAGTCTGTTGAAGGTGATTTCTACTTCTATGATGGCACCATCTAGAATGGAACTATTAAGAAATCAGGCCAATCTATACAAGGAAAAATACTACCAATTTACGTATTCATTCTCAGTTTAGTCTTTACTCCCCATTCATCTACAATCTATACTTAGCATTGAATGTCCAGGAAACTACACCATATGTTGGTGTATATGGAGATAGAGGACTTATTTCTAATTCTCCGCAACCTTTTTTTTTCCTCTGCACAAATTTATTGGCTAAAGACTTTTAAGTGTTGATTAGCCATCAAAGCAGTTGGTAGATCTGGAATGTGTTTTCATTTAGGTGGAAATAAACACCTTCACTTTACTAACAACTTTAAGGGATTTATGGTTCAAACTATATGACATCAAATTTATAGAAAAGAAAAGAAAATCATGCAAGTAAATTTACACAGTTGTGTTTCACAGGTAGACACACATACATTAGTCCATTTTATTTCTTCCTACAAAGGATTCTTTTTTTTTTTTTTTTTTTTTTTTTTTAGGATTTTATCCATTTATTCATGAGACACACACAGAGAGAGAAAGAGAGGCAAAGACACAGGCAGAGTGAGAAGCAGGCTCCACGCAAGGAACCTGACATGGGACTCGATCCCAGGTCTCTAGGATCACACCCCGGGCTGAAGGCGGAGCTAAACCGCTGGGCCACCAGGGCTGCCCCTACAAAGGATTCTTTAGAGATTACAACTCTGCATGAAACAAAACAAAACAGAAAATGGAAGGATTGAGATTCAGAAGACCTAAATTTCTAGAAAACAGTAAAATCATACAAAGAGATGTGCATGTTTTTGTTTCATGAATACATACAAAACATTTTAGAAGAAGCTTCTACTAGAAGGATTGTTTGGGGATTGCCACTATGTAAAGAGAAAGAGAACTGAAAAAGAATTGTGGACTAAGATTCATAAAACGTCAGCTGCTGTCCCAGTTCTACTTGTAATTCAGTTTGGGGGAATTCATTTAACTACTTAACCATCTGATTTGTTAAATAATGATGATATAATATACAACCTCTGAGGTCCCTTTCAGATCTAAGAAGTACTAATATTCTAAGTTGTCAGAATTATCACCTTTCTTTCACAGGGAGTTTATATATTTTAAAGTTTAAATAAGCAATGCAGTAACAGTGTTTAAAGAATGTAAATTCAATATAAATATAATGAAAAATAATAAAATAATAAATACTCTACTATCAAGCTATCGCCATTACTGGTACGTGGACTTTTCCATACTGGTACGTGAACTTTTCTATACTGCATGTGGACTTTTCCGTAATAAGAATCTCTAACTTGTTTTTCTTTTTAATACAATATAACAAACACCTTTTTCCATGTTATTTCCATGTATAGGTTAGGATAATTTTAAGTACTTCATTTGTATCTACAAAATATATTTAACCAATCCCCTTTTTCTGGACTTTTAAATTGTTTCTAATTTTGTTTTATAGACAAACGGTGATGAATAATATTGTAGGGGTTTCTTTACTAATTTCACTATTTCCTTCCTATAAATGCACAGATTGAGGATCATTTAGTCAAAAAGTAGATATTTCTTTTTAGTAATTTGATATATTTTGGCAAATCACCAGTCAGGAAATTTGTTCTGACACAGTTCCAGAAGTGGTTTACGAAAGGGCTTATTTTCTCAAAACAAAGACAATCCTGGGAGCCTCGCTGCTGTTAATCTTTGTTATTTTGATAGGCAGAAATGGTACCCTAGTCTCTTTTAAATGTTATTTGATAACTATTGGAAATAAATATGTCACTACATGGTCTGGGCCACTTCTTCCTTTTTTTAGGGGGTCAAGTTTTTGTATATGCTTTAGCTCATTTAAAAAATTGAGTAGTTTTAGGCTTACAGAAAAACTGAACAGAAATTACAGAGTTCTCATATACCTATTCTCTTCCTCAACCACCCACTTTCCCTATTATTAAAATTTTGCAATGTAGTATATTTGTTCTAACTTCTAAACTAATATTGATACATTATTATTTACTAAAGTCCATAGTTTACATTAAGGTTTACTCTTTGTGATGTATACAGTTGATCCTTGAACAACACAGGAGTTAGGGTCACCACACTCCCCACTTCTGCACAGTCAAAAATCCTCAGATAACTTTTGAGTTCCCTAAAATATAACCATTAATAGCCTACTCTTGATAGGAAACATAACATCACAATATAACATCATAAACAGTCACTTAACTTATATTTTGTACATGTATTATATTCTGTATTCTAACAATAATGTAACCTGGAGAAAAGTTGACCCTTGAACAACACAGTTCTGAACTGTGTGAGTCCATTTATATGCAGATTTTTACAGGATAACACTGTACTATATTTTACTATATTTCTCTTTGTCATGATTTTTTTAACATTTTCTCTTCTCTAGTTTACTTTTACACTAGTAAATATCTATTAATATATGTAACATTAATCTATGTATATCTTTGTTAGACACATATACATGTGTTAATATTAGTCTTTCATCTATTTATCATCTTAGAATGAGACCTTTGCCACATCCCCATTTAATATAGTAAACCATACACGTATTCAGCACTTTTTTTATGTTCCTTATTTTTTGCCATACCACTTACCACCATCCGGCATGCTTTAAATTTCACCTCATTATCTTTTTATTTAATGCTTCCTACAACTACTGTAAATTCCATGAGGTCAAGAATGTTTCTCTGTTTTGCTCACTGCTGTATATGGAGAACTTAAAACAGTACCTGGCACATCTTAGACACTCAATAAATACTTGTTGATTAAACAAATATGAGGCTGTATTTATAAAGATGAGTCAAAAAAGACAGACTCTCGGGGTGCCTGGGTTGCTTAGACGGTTAAATGTCTGACTCTTGGTTTCAGCTCAGGTCATGATCTCAGGGTCCTGAGATTGAGCACTCAGCATGGAGGCTGCTTGGGCTTCTCTCTCTTCTTCCTTTGCCTCTCCCCTCTGCTCTTTCTCTCTCAAATAAATAAATAAATTTTTTTCTTTTAACGACAGGATCTACCTTTATGGAGTTTAAAATATGGTGAGGGGATAGATACAAAAGATATAAATATGTAACTATGAATATAGAACAATACACAGGAGGGAACTGAGATGCTGTAATAATAAAGTCTGGGGAAAGTGTGGGACTGTACTTAGAGTGATTAGGAAACGCCTCTCTGAAAATGATCATCCAAGCGAGAGAGAAATATGTATGTAGATTCTAAGGCAAGAACCAGATAGATGGAGTCTAGGAAAGTGCAAGAAAGTGGGCATGTGGCTGAAGCATTACTGGAGAGGGAAGAATGGGACAAATCAGCCTTATGAGCCATAGGGAGGAGTTTGGACTTTGTTCAAAGCGCAATGGGTAAAACTACTGGATAGTTCTAATCAGAGATTGAATAGATTGGATTTATATTTTAAGAAGTTCTTGTGTGTACTTGTGAAGGATGTATTGGGGGAGAGGGGAGAAAGAAAGAAAGTAGCAAGACCATTTAGGGAGCTCTCATGGAAGGCAAGTAATATGATTGCTAGGCAGACAATGAGGGGAGAGGGTTGGCAACTAGATTTGAAATACATCTGGGATGTAGAACCTACAGGACTTAGTGAGTGACTGAACACTGGAGGTGAGGAAGATGCCAGAATTAAGGATGCCTCTCTGGCTTCTGGTTAAACAAATGAATAAACAGCAGTACAATTTACCAAGAAAGGGAAAACTGGTTGGCTGGACCGAGGGGTGGTGTCAGATATTAAATATTAAAAATAACTTTGCATTCACAAAATAAATTCTGCTTAACCATGACATTTTATATACTGTTGGACTCCCAGGCTTCTTTTTAAATTGCATTTATAATACAAACTTCCTCTACCCAGGCATCACCCATGAAAGCTGGGTTACAATATGGTTTCTAGAAACCTCCTCCTATGAGGAGCTTGATAATGCAAATCTGAGAAAGTCACACAATTATGGTGACCGCCTGATCCAGTGTCTGCCCAGATGAGAGGTTGTTAAGAAGACAAGTTCCTGGGTCCCCACTCACCAAGAGTTTCTGTTTGGTTGGGAGAATATAGGTGTTTATCATTCGTTGGGAAACACTGTTCAATTTAGGAAAAATATATCCATCTTAAACAATGCTGTTTTATTAACATTATAAGAGTTCAGGATGGATAACAATAATTTGTTTTCAGAAATCTTTATTTTCTGCATAATAAAGTCTAAATTTCTTAGTCTGCATTCATTGTTCTGAACTTTCCAACTAGTTTCTTTCTGGTTATGCTTCATGTGTTCTAAACCCCTGCTACTTGAAGTGTGGTCAATAAATTGGCGGCACTGACATGGCTACGTGAGAGCTTGTGAAACACAGAATCTCAGAGCACACAACAGACATACTGAATCAGAATCTAAATTTTAACAAGATTTATAGGTAATCATATGCATATTATCATTTGAGGAGCACTGCTCCAAAGGACAAACTATTTCTCATCTATGACAACTGTTCACATCTCAATTCCTATACCTTTATATGTACTGTTTCTTCCACCTGAAATCCCATTCCTCCTATCTCAAAATGTCTAAATTCTACTTGCTACATATATTTTACCATTACCTTTTACCTTATGAGATAGTTATTTCTACATATGCCTTAGTTCCACCTCTAGATGTTCTTTAAAGATTCCTATCCGATCAGTATTTTTAATCTCCCTAACACTGTGCCTTGTACATATACGATGCTGAATAAACATTAGATGAATGAATGAGTGAATGAACAAACAACATAAATACATGGTCCTGCCATTCTAAGGTTCCCAGCTCTGAGTTAGGCAGTGCTTGAGTCAACGTCAAGGCTCTCAAAGGAGAAGTGTTCCCAGGAAGCCTGAATTTCAGCAGAGAGGCAAATGCCAAGGTAATGTGACTAGAACACATTTATATGTTGTGTGTATGGGATATTTTGCATTGTCATGGTGACTGTATTTCTGTTGTGGGCTGGAAAACAAGCAATTCAACAGCGAAGGCAAAATACACGGTGCAATTAGAGTGACCATGCCTTCAGACAATAGCTTGCCCAACTTTCTTCAGCCAGTGCGGGTGGGAGACTGTTCCCAGAGTTCTCTCAAACCTATTCCATTTATCATGTTAATAGAGTCTATCATCTTATGTATCTGATAAACTTTATTTGGAGAACGGGGCAATATTCTTAGCTCCCGAGCTGCAGTGTTTTGTCCTTTCTTTTCTTTAGGAAAGCAACAAAACCGCAACTGTTATGGTTGTCCTCCTGCTGCCAATGGAAGGCCATCCTTAATCTAATAAATCAGATGTTTGGTGTCTCCTATCTATAGTCTAGCATGTTACCAAATTTTATAATATATGCTGAAATGGAATGAGATAAATATTGAATTCTAAAGCCATACTATCTGATATTTTACTAGGGCTCACAATTCAGTCTCTAGAACATAAGTGTAAATAACAGGCAGTATCAGTAGAGCAGAAACAAGATGTCTCTAAAGTTTGGTACTAAAAATTCTACAGAACACTGGCTTTTCCATGAACATTAGGGTTTACATTCTACTTTTGTCTAAGTCAGAGGAGTAGTTTCAATTAAAAATACCACTTAACAGTGGCCTTGAACAATAGAGTAGGAGTATTCTTCTATCAAAGTCTGACTTTACTGATTAATTTGCTTTAATCTCCCTTCAGCTTACTTTTTTCTGAAAGCTACCCTGAGCATTTTTATTTTTAGGATTTCTGTGCTTGTGGAGGTGACAAATACTTAAAGCATCTCTTAAAAACGTGCTATGAAAATACTTAACATCTTCAGGAGTTGTTTTACCCATTTCACCTTGCCCACCAGGAGGGAGAGAGAAAGCACCTACACTTTGAAGCCTTCATAAAGTACAAGTCAGGGGTTCTTGAGCCAGCTTCCTGGGCATGCAGCCTGTGAAGTAGCACATGGCCCAAAGCTCAGAAAGTCCCCAGCCTTGGATTAATGCTCATCTGCAGCCATTTAAAAAAAATTTTTTTTTTTATTTATGATAGTCAGAGAGAGAGAGAGAGAGAGAGAGAGGCAGAGACATAGGCAGAGGGAGAAGCAGGCTCCATGCACCGGGAGCCCGACGTGGGATTCGATCCCGGGTCTCCAGGATCACGCCCTGGGCCAAAGGTAGGCGCCAAACCACTGCGCCACCCAGGGATCCCCATTTTAAAATTCTTAATAAGGGCTGCCTGGGTGGCTCAGCAGTGGAGTGTCTGCCTTTGGCTCAGGGGGCTTAGGGGGCTCAGGGCTTGATCCCGGAGTTCCAGGATCCAGTCCCACCTCGGGCTCCCTGCAGGGAGCCTGCTTCTCCCTCAGCCTGTGTCTCTGCCTCTCTCTTTGTGTCTCTCATGAATAAATGAATAAAATCTTTAAAAAAATTCTTAATAATTTTATCTTTGAACTTATGCTTTATAACTGAAGTCTGGTGGGACAATGGAACATGGATATAAGCCAGGGAAATATGTGTAATATGCATATCTGTCACCCATTCCTTGCTGCCCCATTCATATGCAGGGCTCATGATGCCCCCATGGGCACACAATGCTATTGATACTATAGTATGCGGGACAAGACTCAAAGGGACAGCATATGGAAAATGTGTATGTCAATGGCTGAGTAAGTAAGGGTGTTGACAGCCCAGATAGGTCATGGTTTCCATATGAATCAGAATTTGTGGGCAGCCCGGGTGGCTCAGCAGTTTAGTGCTGCCTTTAGCCCAGGGTGTGATCCTGGAGACCCGGGATCGAGTCCCACGTCGCACTCCCTACATGGAGCCTGCTTCTCCGTCTGTCTGTGCCTGTGTGTGTGTGTGTGTGTGTGTGTCTCATGAATAAATAAATTAAATTAAAAAAAAAGAATTTTCTGTGAATGCAGAGAAGAAGGCAATGGTGTTCTAAGAAACATGAATGACTGAGTCTTACTGTAGCCTTATTTACTTGTATTACTTTTCATTTAGTAGTAGATCACTTATGCTGAAAATGATACAAAAGGAAAGGTGAGAGGGCAACCTACAGTTCTTTTTCCTTTTAGTTCTTCCTTACTCATCAAATAAGCTAAAAGTAAGGATTGTGGGTAGGATGTGCACATATCAAGAAGTAAAACACAGAGATGAGTTAATTTTGTGCGGCATTTCCAGTATTCTGGTAAGAATGAAATACATATGCATGTATAAGCCCCAGGATATGAATTATGTCATTTCTGTGATTCTGTATACCAGTCAAGTGGTCCTATATTTGCATTTAAGACTACAGTGCACAGTGCAAAGATGAATGGTAAAATCCATACTAATAATTTAACATTTTAACTCAGAACAACATTATATAACAAATTAAACAACAGCACAAAACAATACAATAAGTCAAAAGAGGGCCAGAGGAAGAAAATAAAAGCATTATATTTTAGCATGTTTAACACCACCTTTTTCCCCTACTTTTTGAACAAGAGGCCCTAAATTTTTGTTTTACGTTGGTCCTTAGGTATGACTGCTACATTAGGGCAACTGTGTGCATATGGGTATGTGTGTATGTAGATCACATTGTTAATAAAATAGTTTACATTTTTAGGATTTTCACTACAAGGGGCAGAGTCATTTTAGGGTATTGAGAAGTGTCTCTTTGTTTCTGAATATGCTGGATGAAGGGAAGAAATGGGAAAGAGCTCTGACAAGCCATCAAAAATGAGTCTTACTCCTTAAGTGATCAAGTGGAAATTTTTTTTTTCTTTTTCAGGAACTAGTGTTCTCCCCAGGATATTTTTCCTGGAAAAGGTCATTTCTTAAATGGTATTTAGGTGGTAGGAAAGTTGAAATGACCTCCTACAAGTAAGCCATTTATCCTTTTCTTGCTGACAAGATAGGCCTCAAAGGCATTTATCACCTCTTTATTACTGAAAAAAAAAAAGTTGAATATCAAAAGGGGGACGATTTTCTAGAAGATTCTGGTTTTACCATTTCATTGTAGATTTCTAAGAAAAAACAAAAAGCTATTATTATTCTTCCATCCTATTAAAGGCCCACCAAAATGAGATAAATTTTTCAATATTGTTTTAGTCTTTTTGGAAGTCTAGCTTTCTAGCAGGAAATGTCAACTTTGCTACTTTCTAACTTGTGGCAACTAGTTCTGTTATTTTGTGTCTTTTTCTTAAGCAATCATAAATGTAACAACTATTTTAGAGAGGGAATAGTCATAAATTTCAATGTATACACCGGTACTTTATTTTTTTATTTTTTTTATTTTTTATAATAATTTTTTTTAAATTTTTTTATTTATTTTTGATAGTCACAGAGAGATTGAGAGAGAGAGGCAGAGACACAGGCAGAGGGAGAAGCAGGCTCCATGCACCGGGAGCCCGACGTGGGATTCGATCCCGGGTCTCCAGGATCGCGCCCTGGGCCAAAGGCAGGCGCCAACTTTAAAAGATGAAGAGCTAATTCCAATAGGAGTAGACTGAATTATTTATGTAGGTTGTATTGATTACTTCTGGAATCAGAATTTTCTCTTCTGCTCCCACAGTTAAATTCCTTTGTCACATTTAATCTAGTTAAAAAAATTTTTGCACAACTTTCTGTGTCCCATAATTTAATATTTTCTTTGATAATTAAAAAAAGTAGATATTTTAAACATAAAGTTAACATCTAACTTTTTGGTGTTTGAATGGAAGCCCCTGGACATTGAGGAGTAGAAAGGACCATATGTTTCTTATGTCTTTAGTCTGAGGAATGCTTTAAAAAAGAAACCAAAAAAATGTCCTGCACATAATGGGCAACTGTTCGGTATGGGAAAGGTTATGAGAATTAATGGAGAGACTCAAATGCCTTTTAATGAGACATCAATGATAAACACCACACTAAACTTTCAATGCATGTCATGAACAAAAATAAAGATGTTACATTTTTTTAGTAAGATATGCCCAAAGTTCATCTAGAAGAACCTCTTACATAATAAGTTATATAGGGGCAAATATTATAAGGCCACTGGACCTGATGTTTTCTTTTAATCCTTCTAATTCTTTTATTTTATGACTCCATTACTGCGTTCTCTGAAAAGATAATTAACAAAACTGGGAATCTGATTTACTGACATTGTTCTTGGCGGGCACGAGAGAAGATTCGGTCACCTAGCAATCAAAACAATGTGGCCAGATGTTCTGCATCAACTAACTACCAACACATTTAAACAGCTATCACTGACTAATGTGGTGGCAACGAAAGCATCTCTTACAAACGAAAATCAGACGTGCACGTATCCTGACATCTGTGATGTTCATTCCATCAACTGAGCTTTTAATGACAATTAACTGCATTTTTCACATGCTGAATACTGCTCCCTGGTTGCAAGGTAATAGACCACATTCCCAGAAAGCTAGAGCAGGCAAGGAAAGGAAAGCACACAAAACCTTGTGATGTAAATAGAACCCTTATGGCAAAAAGGGGAAATGCATTTGTATTTTGGAATTAAGAGCAAATAGTTTGTGTCTATTTTAGAAATGCAAAAGGGAATCAATTAACAGTTCATATTGCAATGAAAAAAACTCTCCCCTTCCGGCTCCCAGCTCTGGCTGCTAAACCTGGAATGGGGTCCACTATTTTTCTGGTGAAGAGTGACAGTCATGCCCTAACACTTTGGAGGTGCTAAACTGGGCGTTCACTCTGTTTATTCTGTTGCCTTTCTGAGCATTTCTCCCTTATGAACTCTTTCAATAAAACCCCCATTAAATTAATATCCTAAACCAGTACTGATGTTACCAATAATTTTTTAAGATGCAAGAGATCAGAGAACGAAAATGAAGAAGTAATAAAAATAGTATTTGTCATATTTTCCTTACTTTAAAAAATTTAATAAAGCACTTACATATAAAGTTTTAAAAAGAAGTCAAATGTCACCTTCTCCTCCATAGTTCCATTTATTTAAAATGTTTTTTAACGTATAGTTTTTAACTTCATATTTTTCAATAATCTAGACCCAATATTTGTTTACTTTTAGGCCCTAATGATTTCCTTTTATACGAATTTATCTTCTTAATATCATCCTATTTGCTTGGTGATCATGCCTATTTTCTTTCTCCTGTCTTCTTGGTTTAATAGAACATCATTTTTACTTAATAATTAATATTTACATTATTTGACTATTGTTCAATTTAAAGCCAAGCATGTTATTATAGCACCTTTATAATAAAGTTGTTGCCCATTCCATTTTGTTTTCATTTGCATTGTTTACTCTAACACAATACTTAATTTTCTCCCAGAGTTCCATCAGATATGGCATGGTACTTTACAGAGGTTGTTTTTTTTTTTTTTTTTTTTTTTTTTTTTTTTTTTTTTAGCTGAAAAATCCCTTTTGCATTTGATAGATTTATTTCCTTCTTTTTCCTGGAGACTTTCTGTTCTCTTCCTGCTCCAGCAGGCACTTATCTCCCTCTAGACCAGCTGTCTCCTTGGACTTTTTTTTATTTTACCGCTTGCCAGGAAAGTGATTTTTGACTGACTCACCAATTAAGTAAGTTTGGTATTAATGTCAGATCTGACTGTGCCTGAAATAAGAAATCAGTGAAATGAGACCGTAAAGACTATAAGCCTAAGAAAAATAGGCCAAAGTAATTTCTCATAAAAAGACAGAAGATATTTAATCACTCAATCACCACCAAGTACAGAACTTCACACATTCTGCTCATAGGAAAATCATAATCAATGCTAGCACCAAGTGTGGTTCCACTCAGTAATACAAGATCCCTAAGTCAATTATACTAACTGCTTCTTTCTGGATGTATATCTTGGCACTCATCCAGCTGTCTTGACCTAATGTAAGGTTAATTCTGCAGCCTGGATTGGAATTTGAGAATAAGGGCCCTAAATGTCACACAGATGCTGCCATTTGTGTAAGGTTCTCTCTCATCTTTTTGATGGTCTCCCCATTGCACCTCTTAGAGTTATTTGCTCTATATGCATTGTTGGACCTACTGCACTTGTCACCTTGGCAATGAGGCAGGGTACTAGTCTCTTTATTAAGATAATAACCTCAATGAAATGGAGAAGAAGATTAAAAGAATTTAACTGCACTCTATCTTCATTGTTTAAGATCTATTACATAAAAAAATTAGAGGTAAAACAGGCAGGACCATATCATCCTTCAGGAACAGAAGCTGTCAGCATTTCAGAAACCTACTTTTCTGGGAAACATTAAAGAAATGAAAGGAAAAAGGTAGGATTTATTGTGTCTAAAATACAGAAACTAAAAAATTCAAATTAATAAATGCTTAATTAAGTATCCTGATAAATGACAGTAATTATGAAATTTATTATTCAATGAATTATTAAAATTAAATACATTTTAATTATATTTGAAACATTTTATAGAGGCTAGATGTTGTTACTTCCCAAGAATTTCTGGGTATGCAAACTGATTCCAATAACAACAGTAATAATATTAATGCCAACAGCTGCATCTTGGGAAGAAGGGCTTTCTACTTTTTTTTTGACGTAAGAAAACTTGAAAGAACAGCTCAAAGAGCACCTGTGTATCTTCTACTAATATTACACAATTGTTAACCTTTTAAGGATTTTTAGAGGTCTTCATAAGCATGGTAACTATTCACAGTAACCCTCTTGGATAGTCCATTTACCATCCTCAGTTTATAGTTGAGACATCTGAGATGCAGAGATTACACTCCTCGTTCTTACTCACAGCTGGTAAATGTTGGTCTAATCTAGAAATTGCCTAAAAGCCCATGTTTATTAAGAAATCATGCAAGAATCATTCCTGTACTAAGTGAATTGTGTAAGGCAAATCCTCTATAAATTATTTTACACCAAAACTATATTTACTGTAGGATGTAGGTGTGTTTTAATATGGTTTAAGGAGTGAAATCTCTGAATATAATAGTATCTAGAAAGCTCTTTATAAGGCTGTGGGCAAATAGATGGCAGGGCAGAAGCAGATGTCCTTGGCAGTACATTCAGAGAATAGATGAAAAAGCTGAGCAAGATATGCAAAGACTTTGGATTCATTCCTGCATCTGGAAAAGATGGAAGAGGAAAGAAGTTTTGCTCTTATTGTGGTGACCAATAACATTTTAGAAAGCTTTCATGCCATAATCTCTAGTTTTTCTGCAAAACTATGGACATAACATATCATTAAACCTTAGGCTATAGAAATGACTCTTGTTCCTTGATTGGAAGACAAGGAAACTAAGATTCCTGACTCAATTCTGATTTTAGTCTCATTTGCAGCTGAAATTCCTGGACTCTCAAGTATGCCAGGACATAGAGGGAAAATGTTAATGTCCCAGATTTAAATAAATAGGTTCCAGTTTCAGCCTTACCTTGAGATAATCTCATTTACTTTTTGGGGGGCATGAGTGTTCTCTCTTATACTTAATGACCCTTAAGATCAATTTCAGTTCTAATATTATATGATTCATTTTGGAACACATACTAACTAGATCATTTTGAAAAATTTTAGGCCAATTCTAATTTCTTTTTATGCAAAATAAAGTCATTGAAAGAATATCATGTTGCCTTTTGGCTGTTCGAAAACACTTTTCCTATCTGTTACTATGTCTCCTTTCACCATCTTCACAGTCTTCACACAATGAAAGTATTATTCCCACTGGACAAGTGGGGAAACTGAGACCTTATAACATTGAACCAGCTGAACATTAAAGAACCAGCTGGTAACCAAGATAAGACTGAACCCAAGCCTCTGACTCTCAGCCCTTTCAATTTCAACAGGCAGAGTTACTTCTATAGCCTCATTTAATTCTATTTTTCCTGAGAAATTATGTATATACATATACTTTTTTTCTTTTTCTTTTCCAGTATTGGTGTTGATAGTAGGCAAAATAGAAGGTGACTAATGAGCTATGTTTGGAGAGCCTTCCAGCTGGGCCATTTGCCCAAAAGTAGAAATCCTTACTTTATGTTACAAGGCCTAAACTGCCACAAGTACACACATTTGTTAAGGCTCTAGACAGAGCTTTCAGTCTAAAAGACAATGCAATCAAAGTACTCCCAGAGGTGGTGTATCCTTAGCAGAAATTGGCTCTTTGTCAGGGAAAAGAGCAGAAGGCAGGTATAATTGGCCATGTTTAAACACCCTCTGGGAAAGGGTTTTAGAGCAGGATCCTGGGATGGTGAGGATGGATGACAACCTAAGTGAGTTGTCAATAGTAGAAAGAAAATGTGATGATACTGAAGGTAAAAAGCCAAAAATAGACTTTGCTTACTTCATCATTTTGCCTGGGGTCAGTTTGGATTTGAGCCTTTAATGCAGAATTTGCCCTTCCTAACCTTGAATGTTTATGAGGGTTTTAAATGAATATAAGAAACACAAAAGTGAAGACTTCCAAGGTCACAGACAATAAAATTTATCTAACTATACTTAGGGGGTCTGCCTCTATCGTCCTTCAATCTCATCCCTTCTTTGGAGCAGGATTCTCCAAGTATGATCCCCTAACGGTGATTCTAAAAGAAATGGAAAAGGCTGGGATCTATAGTCATACACATTTGGGGTATGCTGGCTAAGATGTTTAACCCTAAGAGATTGACAATGCACAGCTATACATTATAAGTTCTGAGAAGCATGGGTTTGCTTAACTCATTGTTGCCCAGATGTATTTGCCCATAAAATCTCTCTCTCTCTCTCTCTCCCCCCCTCCCTCTTTTTATAATAGCATTCTATGAAATGTTTTGGGAAAATTTTGCCATATTGTACTACCTGTGCAGTAAGAATAGAAGACTTTAATTTTTTTGACTGTGTTTAGCTGACATTTAACAGTTCAAATTGTGCATATTCAAATTGTGCATGAGTCTTTTTAAAATTTTTGAGTTTATACATAATTTGGTTTTTATTTCAGTTAATGCTTTATTTATCTAATGATTCATAGCACACTTTTTATTAATTTTCTATATTAAGCACAAAAATGGTTAATTGTCTTTTATACTTTGAATGTTCTTATCAAATCCAGGATTTTAAAACTGCATGAATTTTTGGAATGCAAAAACATTCCATGCTCATGGGTTGGAAGAACAAATATTTTTAAATTTCCATACTACCCAAAGCAATCTACAGATTTAATGCAATCTCTCAAAATCCCAACAGCATTTTTCACAGAACCAGAACAAATAATCCTAAAATTCAAATGGAATCACAAAAGACCCTGAATAGCCAAAACAATCTTGAAAAAGAAAAACACCAATGGAGGTATCACATTCCAAGGTTTCAAGTTATACTATAAATCTGTAGTAATCTAAACAGTGTGATACTGGCACAAAAAACGACACATATCAATGGAACAGGACAGAAACCCCAGAAATAAACCCATGATTATATTGTCAACTAATCTTCAACAAAAGAGGCAACGATATGCAATGAGAAAAAGGTAATCTTTCAACAAATGGGTGGAAAAACTGGATAGCTACGTGCAAAAGAATGAAAGTAAATCACTTTCTTCTACCATACACAAAAATAAACTCAAAATGGAGTAAAGGCCTAACTATGAGAAACCATAAAAATCCTTGAAGAAAGCATAAGCAGTAATTCCTCTGACATGAGGCCATAGTAACATTTTTTTAAGTAAACTATATCCTCAATAGGGAGGCTTGAACTCATGACCCAAGATCAAGACTTGAATGGTGTACCAACTGAGCCAGCCATGTACCCCAAGGAGCAACATTTTTCCAGCTATGTCTCCTACAAAAGCAAAAATAAGCTATTGGGACTACATCAAAATAAAAAGTTTCTACACAGCAAAATAATCAACAAAACTCAAAGGCAACTTACAGAATGGGAGAAGATATTTGCAAATGACATATCTAATAAAGGGTTAGCATCCAAAATATATAAAGAACTGATACAACCCGACATCCCAAAACCAAAAATCCAATTAAAAAATGGGCAGAAGACATGAACAGACATTTCTCCAAAGAAGACATACAAAAGACCAACAGACACATGAAAAGATGTTCAACATCACTCATCATCAGGGAAATGCAAATCAAAGCTACAATGAGGTGTCACCTCTTACCTGTTGGAATGGCTAACATAAAAAATACAAGAAACAATAAGTGTTGGCAAGCACGTGGAGAAAAAGGAACCCTAGTGCACTGTTGGCAGGAATGCAAACTGATGCAGTCACTATGGAAAACACAATATTGTTCCCTCAAAAAATTTAAAGTAGAACTACACTACACTATAGGGTATTTACCCAGAAAATACAAAAACAGTAATTCAAAGGGATACATGAGCCCCAATGTTCATTGTAGCATTCTTTACAATAATCACATTATGAAATTAGTTCAAGTATCCACTGATAGATAAACAAGATGTGCTATATATATATATATATGAATATTTATACATAAAAAGTATGAAAATTTGCCATTTGCAGCAATATGGATAGAGCTGGAGTATAATACTAAATGAAATAAGTCAGTAAGAAAAAAGCAAATACTGCATGATCTTACTCATATGTGGAATTTAAGAAACAAAACAAATGAGCAAAGGAAAGAGAAATCTAAAAACAGACTCAACTATAGAGAATAAACTGATGGTTACTGGAGCAGGCATGGGAGTGGATGGCTGAAACAGGTGATGGAGATTAAAGAATACACTTATCATGATGAAAAAAATAAAATTTTAATAATTATGTGAATTTGCTTTTGGTGATATGGTAACACTAGTATTGTATAGAAAACACATTTTAGAGGGTGCCTGGGTGGCTCAGTTAATCACCTGCCTTCAGCTTTGGTCACAATCCTAAGGTCCTGGGATCAAGCCCCACATTGGGCTCCCTGCTCAGTGGAAGCCTGCTTCTCCCTCTCCCTCTGCCTGCTGTTCCCCCTGCTTGTGTTTTCTCTCTATCTCTGTCAAATAAATAAATAAAATCTTAAAAATAAATAAAATATAATTTAGTCCTCAGCAACACTTTCTTACATCATAGAGATTGTAAGAGAAATTATTAAGTAGACACAGAATTAGTAGAGAATGCTGGCAATAATAAAATATTATAGTCTAGGAATGATATATATTATCTTTATTACCTTTCAGTGGGCAAAGTGTTTAAAAACTAGTTTGCCTTTTTGTTATCGTGCAAGAGATTTTGACCATCTACACAGAGTGGAAATGGCTGATGCTCAAAAATGGTCACAACTTGACACTGCCTTAGGCTATAAAGGCACATCACAGGAAACAGTCATAGCATTGGGAGTGAGGAGACCTGAGATTTATGTCTGGCTTTTCACTAAGGATATGTGTAAATTTGGTTATGTAACTTCTCATTAGGGCTTTTATTTTTATTTGCTGTTCTTGTCTTTACAACATGAGGCAGACAACTAATAAGGTTTTAGAATATGTTTATGAATTAGTATGGGTTATTAACTTTCATATCACTTAGCACCCATTTACTACAATACTATTATTGACACATGCTATATTAGGTGATAGCTCATAAATTATTTAACATAAATTTAAAAATTCATTTGGAAGTTTCAAGTGAACAAGGAAAAATTTACCTGGGGAAAAAAAAAGCAATGACTAGAAAGCCATAGTAAGTCATAATATCCATTTTCTTCTACAAACTGAGCTCATGTATGATAAACATTATTCTGACCCTCCTTCCTGTTGTAACTGAATTTCAAAAAAAAACTTTACTATTTGTGTGTCCTCTTTTTTTTTTTTTTACTATTTGTGTGTCTTTACTATTTTTGTGTCCTCTTATGATCTCATTTAGATCCATGTCTTTAGGTATCATCTATAAGCTGATTATTGCCAACATGTTTTTTCAGTTCTGAGCAACCCCTGAGCTGTACACTCACAAATCTGGTCATTTGCTTCACAACTTTACTTGGCTCTTTAATAGACACTTGAAACATAACATGTCCAAAACTGAAGTCTTGATTCTCCACACAATCTTTACCCCAAACTTTTTATCACAGTTTTTGTTTTTTAGAACAGGCACATAACATTTTACCAAATCTAGAATGAATTCTTAATTGGACTCTTTTCTTCAACTCCATAGATAAAAATCAACAAAGTTAACTTCTCTATTTCTCACTATCTCCAGTGGTAATGTACTAGTCCAGGTAACCATCATCTCTCTTGGACTATGGCTACAGATCATTGTTAGTTCTGCTTCTCACCTCCATTTCTCTCTCTCTCTCTCTCTCTCTCTCTTTTAAGATTTTTAAAATTTATTCATGAAAGACAGAGAGAGAGACAGAGACACAGTCAGAGGGAGAAGCAGACTCCCTAGGGAGCCCAATGTGGGACTCGATCCCAGAACCCTGGGATCACACCCTAAGCTGGAGGCAGATGCTCAACCACGGAGCCACCCAGATGTCCCTCTCACCTCCATTTCTTGAAAAATGTTCCACATCGTAGAATGATCTAAAAAAAAATTAAGTAATATTTCTGTCCTATTTCTAACTTTCCAGTGGCTTCCTGTTGTATTTAGGAGCTACGTCAAAATCCTTACCACAAAGTCCTGCTTTATCTGATCCCTGCCTAATCCTAAACCCTAGCTTTTATTTTTTTTTAATATTTTATTTATCTATTCATGAGACACACACACACACACACACACACACACACACACACGGAAAGAGGGAGGGAGGGAGAGAGAGAGAGAGAGAGAGAGAAGCAGGCTCCATGCAGGGAGCCTGACGCGGGACTAGATCCCGGGTCTCCGGGATCACGCCCTGGGCTGAAGGCAGGTGCTAAACCACTGAGCCACCCGGTTGCCCTAAACCCTAGCTTTGAATGTCTTCTCCTCTCTAGTGTTACATATGCTAATAAGTAAGTCAGTTTTGTAATAACTTCATTAGAGAGCTGGACAATAACAGAAAAAACTCCTTGTCATTTGTTTTTACTATGGCACCATCAGTGGCTTCAGTAATTGCTACACAAAGGTAACGCTTAACAATTAGCCATTCACAGCTGAAAAAAATCTGCAGAGTACTCCGCTGTATCATGCTTATATATTTTGACTTGCTCAAATCTAACATACTACAGCAAAAGAAAACAAAACCAATCTACCAATCAATAGGCATTTTAAAAATACTTAAGCTGCCACCAATGTAAAATGTGTACACATACAAAATATCTCCTGACTCTATAACCAACATCTTAAATTAATTTTCTTTCTTAATATTCTAAATGGGAAAGCGATCAGATACAAAGATGTTACTACAACATAATATATGTTGCAAACCTTCTTAAAGGATTTGTAAAAACTTAACCAAAGGAGAAAGTATCAGAATATAATGTTATTTTTATCTGCTTCTTAAGAATACCACTTATAACCCCTGACACTTTCTACTTTACACTCTATAATCTAGCAACACCAAAATGCTCCTTGTCCTCTACAAATACCTCTATACCTTTGTGTCTGTTATTTTCTCTGTTTCAACCTCCCACAGGATGGGGAATGGAAAAGCCTTCTTCAAGGTTTATCATGTCCTTTGTTCTCTGTTCCCCAATGACTGTACACTCTCTTCCTAAAAAATTAATCACCCCCTTCTTTATACTATTGTGAACATAATTCTGTGTATTGAATATTTCTAAGAAAGCACACTGTATGTAGCATTATTTTTATCACACTAAAATTATTTATTTAATAATTCTATCTTCTGAAACACTGTCAGTTTCCTGACTTCATAAACATCCTATATTTCATAGTTGATCCTACTGTCTCATACAGAATAGGTAGACGTCTTCTGGGTTTGCTGAGCTGAACCCTGCTTTCTTCTGATTCGCCAAATAGTTTATTTTTTTTCTTTGCTTGAGTTTTGTGGGCATACATGATAAACTGAAGGACAAAAGACAAATGAAAATCTGGACCAAATAAAAACCTATCAGCCAGTTCTCACATTCTGCCTAAAAATCTAATTTACAAAGCTCTTTCAATTTTGACTTCATGTGTTGTTAAGTGCATTAACCGTTAAATTTCCCTGTTGGCATAAAGTGTTTAGGTACTCCTTTTAAATGAATGCCTACAAAAAAAGATAAATGAATGTGATGAAATCAGCTGATATTAGATTTAAACACACACACACATATATTTGGCTATATATATTCAATGTATAAACACTATTAATATAATTAGTAATAAGATTATTGATATTAACATTAATTAAATAATTTATAAAAATTTAATATATTAAATTGGTTTAATGGCTTAACCATTAAAATGGTTTATAATTAATACTCAATAGTTAATACTTAAAATTAATAATCAATGCTAAATATATGTTCTCACTATATATGCAACTGGTCATAACAAAGTTAGAGAAATATTTTTATGTTAAGGCCTAAGTGACTAATAATACCTTAACACGCTCACCTAAGTGTTAACAAACCAATAATCTAATGAATGGTCATCTCATGAGGGAATGTCAGATATCAGGTGGGCTAGATATTTTCGCACGTGAAATGTGCCAGCACTTTATGCTACAACTATACTTGCACTGCAGCCACATTTCATTCAATGTCAAGCCCTACATTTCCCTATTATTTTGTAAGCTTTCCTATGGTCCTATTTGGGATGTCCTTCCCATTTTTAATACAATTTTATTGAAGAACTGCACTAGCTATCCTCTCTTTCTAGAGGCAAACCAAGAAACAGACTCTTAACTACAGAGAACAAACTGGTGGTTACCAGAGGGGAGGTGGATGGGAGGATGGGTGAAATAGGTGATTGGGATTAAGGAGGGCACTTGTGATGAATACCTCGTGTTGTATATAAGTGATGAATCACTAAATTCTAAACCTGAAACTAATATTACACTATATGCTAACCCACTGGACTTTAAATAAAAACGTGAGAAAAAAATATCCTCTGTTATTTCAAAATAACAGTGTATCATTGTTTCTTCAACATTAACTTCCAATTAGAACCATTCATCCTGGGCAGCCCGGGAGGCTCAGCGGTTTAGTGCCGCCTTTGGCCCAGGGTGTGATCCTGGAAACCTGGGATCAAGAACCACGTCGGGCTCCCTACATGGAGCCTGCTCCTCCCTCTGCCTGTGTCTCTGCCTCTCTCTCTCTCTCTGTGTCTCATGAATAAATAAATAAAATCTTAAAAAAAAATTCATCCTTCACTAGTTCAACTGGAGAATGCATCTGTGTTCACATGCAGTGAGGTTGTTTTAGTTGGGAACCATTCATTAATTCCACAAGTAACTCTAAGGGTGTTCACAACACCATTGTGTATGCTACTGAAAAATCTGGAAAATACTTAAATGTTTTACAGTGGGAGACTGGATAAATCACTTGTGGGATATGATATAAAAGACTATGCATTGGGATGCCTGGGTGGCTCCGCGGTTGAGTGCCTGGCTTCAGCCCAGGGGTGACCCTGGGGTCCCGGGATCGAGTCCCACATCGGGCTCCCTGCGGGAAGCCTGCTTCTCCCTCTGCCTGTATCTCTGCCTCTCTTTTCCTGTGTCTCTCATAAATAAGTAAATAAAAAATATTTCAAAAAACTTAAAAAATGATTACGTATTGGCTTATTCATGATATCTTGTTAAATGGGAAAAAAAAGCAGGTTACATAACAGTTGCATGTGTCTGTGTGGTGTGTGAATATGTCTATGCCTGTCTATCTGTTTGTCTATGTTTGATCAATCATCCATCTACTATCTCTCTGTTTAATACATACACAAACATTTAACCACAGTTTTTCTGGATGGCAAATTTACAAAAGTTTTAGTATGCGTGCTGCCAAAGCGAGCACTGAATAGCAAATTTACAGACAATTAACATATTCTTATCTTCCCTATATCTTCTTTTCCTCCAAGATTTCTGCAGTTAGAAAGCATGTTTTTTTTTGTATTTTAAAAAATATATAAACAATTTTTTAAAATGACTCAGATTTTCTGACTGCTTTCATAGGAGAATGGTCAGAGCTATTATCCAATATCAGGTAACACAGGAAAAGTGACGGGTTAGAGGTAGTATGGATTCTCTTTTGAGCATGTTGACTTTGGGCCAGCAAGAGTGAACATGGAAGCAAACACAGTACTTGGGCACAGTTAATTTTCAAACAGAATAGAATGTACGCAATGGGAAGCAAGAGCTGTTTTTCTACCACAGCCCCAACCCTTGAACTTCTTCCCAATAGAAATTATATTTTCTTATGAATTATTCTGGAAAAAAGCATAGGTACACATGTTCTTTTATTTTACTTACACACAATATTCTGCATTTTTAAAAAGATTTTGATTATTCATTCATGAGAGACGCACACACAGAGAGGGAGAGAGAGAGAGAGAGGCAGAGACACAGGCAGAGGGAGAAGCAGGCTCCATGCAGGGAGCCTGACATGGGACTCGATCCTGGGTCTCCAGGATCATGCCCTGGACTGAAGGCGGTGCTAAACCGCTGTGTCATCCAGGCTGCCCTGCACTTTTTTTTCTTCACTTGTGTATAGCTTGGAGAGATTTTTCACATCAGAGCATAAAACTTTATTTTTAGTCACTCTAGAGCATTCCACTATGTGCATATAATTGAGTCATTCCCTCATTTAAGATCAGTAGAATTGTTTTTAATATTTTACCGTTTCATATAATGTTCAATAAAAATTCTGGTACATACACTTTTTACTAACTGTAGGTAACATTCTTATGAGTGGAACTGCTTGGTCATGAAATAGGTGCATTTTAAATTCTGATTAATATAGCCAAATAATTTTCCAAAAAGTTTGCATCTACCTACCGTCCCATTAACAAGGTATAAGAGTTATAGTTTCTCTAAACCCCTTATCAATACTGGGTAGTACAAAACTTTTTTTTTAAGATTTTATTTATTTCTTCATGAGAGACACAGAAAGAGAGGGAGAGGGAGGAGAAGCAGGCTCCATGCAGGGAGCCCAATGCGGGACTCGATCCCAGGAATCCGGGATCAGGCCCTGAGCCAAAGGCAGGCGCTCAACTGCTGAGCCACCCGGGTGTCCCTAAAACTTTTTAATTTTTTTAATTTATTTATGATAGTCACAGAGAGAGAGAGAGAGAGAGAGAGGCAGAGACACAGGCAGAGGGAGAAGCAGGCTCCATGCACCAGGAGCCCGACGTGGGATTCGATCCCAGGTCTCCAGGATCATGCCCTGGGCCAAAGGCAGGTGCTAAACCGCTGCGCCACCCAGGGACCCCCCTAAAACTTTTTAATTGTACCCAATCTAGTAGGAAAGGGGAAGCAAGAACTTTCAGGTTTGAGCCACAGGCACTTTGGTCTCATGGAGGGGGAACCATTACAAGTAGGATCCTTTGCATCCCTTCTCCCCTGCAAGGCCACCTGTTCCAGCAAGGGAGCTTGTTTGTCTAATTTATGTTCTATTTTATCTTCTATTCTACTAAATTCCTACTAATTGCAGGAAGTAATTTCTCTCAGTGATTATGCACATTTTACTCGTCCTTTTCCACTGACCATTAAGCTGGGGAACAAACAAAACAAAAAGCTGACCCCTGGCATTTCTTCCTGGTTTGGGTGAATTGCTGAGATGTACGAGCTCTGAGCCTTTCCTCCCCTTTGAGTTTTTTGTTTTTCCATAGTTTGCCTCCTCCCCATGTAAATTGGTTTTAAACTGTAGATGGCAGGCAGTGGTACCTAAGCTATTGTGAAGGACTGTGTCCTGTGTATCGCTTTGACAGGGGAGGGAGTGGTGGTGATAGAGTGGGTGGATGGGATAAAGAAGTGTGTAGACACTGCATGGAGATTTCTGGATCCTCTGTGTCTTTGACTCCCACTATTCAAACATCATGATGGAGAGCACTGCCATTTCTTTTGCTTTATTTCTGACTGTGTACTTCTGCTTTAAATGTTTATTTTTTTGCTAATTTTATTAAGTTTGGGAGAAAGTGATTCAATTATACAGCTTCACCCCATCATATAACCCTAAAAACCCCTTAGCATATTTTTTCACAAGCTTAAAAAAATAAACACACCTGTTAAAAATTTATGCATTTTATTTTTTGAACCAGAACATCTCTGGTGTGACTCTGCCAATTATCATACATACTGCTCATTATCTTGCTATCACACACACCTGCTGCTTCTTAGCCTTTTCTTCTTTTTATCAAAATGTTCATGGAAGGCTATCTTCTGTAGCCTGCATGTTAGTTCCTTTCTGGAGTTTATCCCCTGGAGAATATCAGTATTTCTCTGTGGTTTATTCATTTTCCTCAGAAATATTTTTCTCTTGCTCTGCCAAGGATCACCACAGAAAATTAATAAGGGTGATAAAAGTCATATAGTCCCTCAAAATGATAAGAGGAAACATGGGAATTTAAACAAATTTTGCAAGAAAATCATATTTTCATATGCAAAATAGTATAATTAAAGCTATTTTTGCAGTTCTAACTCTAAAGACCCACGGCAAAATGTAAATGTTTTATAAAGAAGTTTAATACACTTTAAATACATTCTCTAGGCAGATATCCATAAAATAATCCTTGGTACTAAGTTACCCCAAACTCTATTTTATTATTCTTCCAATAATTTCATTTCTGGTTCAATGCTTTCTCCTTTCGTTGCATGACATGAACAAGTCTTTTGATGGGGAGTTTTGTTGCCACTTTAAATAGTTTTACTTGGTTGCTATAGCACCTAAACCAAGGACACAATGTTCTGCATAAGGCTCTTAAAGAATTATGTTTCTGTCTCTAAGGGTGTGTGTATGTGTGTGTGTTGTTATAAGTACGCATATTAATAGCTTATCCCCCCAACCCTGGCTCCCTCGGAAGCATGTTCTCTCCTCCCGGGAAGACCACTGTTGTATTCAGTGAAGAATGCTAGAATAGAATGGTATTGTAATTAACTTGTTTGTGTCCTGGTAAATCTTCTCACCCACAGATAAACAATGGCAAGCATGTAAGCCAATTTAATATTTGCATGGAATCATTAATTTCCAAACATCATTGGTAATTAGCAGATAAAAGAATGTGAGACCAGGTTGTATTGGATAGTTTATGATCAGCTTTCCTTTCCAATATATTGAAGTTTTAATTTGGTACTAGGAAACATGTTAGGAAAAAATGTTTATCTTTTTGATTTTGAATGTCAAGTTCAGATCTTTTTTTTTTTTTTTTGGTCACTAATTTTTAGATCTGAACAAAGGAGTAAAATCAGAATGACACTGATTTCAAGTAAAATGAAATGAAGAATGGAAAGCTAAAATATTCTCTTAGAATAATTTGGAATCTGTGAGATGAATAAAATTTAACTTAGAACACTATAACCCTCAGTGAATGTGGTATTTTTAGTTAACATGTTGATTGTGACCAAAAAATACTATAAAGTATATGCTTTAGTCCCTGCCACATGTTTATTTCCATCTTTTGTTCTTCTGGAAGAGAAAAATAACAATAGTAATAATAAAACGACTACTACTATCCTTTCCTGAGCATTTGCTCTGGTATGCATTATTCTAAGAACATTACATATAACTGCTTATTTAATCCTTGTAACCAGTTCTATGGAAAAGGTATTCTAATTATCATCCTCATTTTTTCTTATGAAGAAACTGAGGCACAGATAAGTTAAGCATCTTGTCTATGGTTCAAAGCAAAGAAGCAGGAGAGCTGGAATGCAAACTTGCCAGAGTGGTTCCAGACCCTAAACCTTAGTCATTAGAAAAAGAGTATGCTTAGGTCATCTACGCTGGTTTCTGAACGAGGCTACATTTTAACTAGCTCTGCTACCTTGAGCAAATCGATCTATCCCCCAATTTCCCCTCCCAAATGATGATTATAATCTCATAGAGTATACAGAGAAATAAATTTGGGGTGTAAAGCAGGTAGGACAGTACTTGGCATATGACAAGCCATCAATAAATGGCAGCTACTATTATTTATTATTATGGTGGATATTCCCTCTCTCCTAATATGATAAGTTTTCTTCTGTGAAAACAAAAACATTAATTATGGTTTTCAGCAGCTTTGCTATGAACAGCATGCATGAATATTAGGCTTCTGATTTGAAAAAAACTTTCTTGTTTTGGGCTCATGACTGAAAAGGTACATAACTTGGCAGAGACTAGAACCGCAAAGCACTGTAAGAAAAAAGAATACTAAAAAAAAAAAAAAGAAAAGAAATAAAGAATACTGTACTAATACGCATGGGGAAGGAGCAGGACAATACTGCAGAAGTTTTGAAAGTTGACCATTAAGTTTTTACACTTTTTTAAAGGATTTTATTTATTTATTCATGAGAGACACAGAGAGAGAGAGAGGCAGAGACACAGGCAGAGGGAGAAGCAGGCTCCACGCACGGAGCCCGACGTGGGACTCGATCCCGGGTCTCCAGGATCACACCCTGGGTCAAAGGCAGGTGCTTAACCACTGAGCCACCTGGGTGCCCCAAGTTCTTACACATCTTGAGCCACAGATACTCTGTCATTCCTCTGGGATTCCATGTTACTTTTGAACATGACCCTATTATAATGTTTCCATAGCACACATAAAGACTGAGGGCAACACCTCTCCCTGGTGGCTGTATCCCTAGCACCAAGGATGGCACCTAGCCAGAGAAGGGACTCAACAAACAGGTGGTGGCTACACATACCATATTGTGTTAAGAGTAAGCCTGCAGGCTTTGGGGACTGATGCCTTCAGTTTGGAGCCGTTCTCTAGCCATGTAACTTTCACGAGTTATTTAATCTAGACCACTGTTTGTTTCTCTGTAAAATGGAAACGATTAACACTTTCTATACAGGACTGTTGTGAGCATTAATGAAAGTGATGGACCTAAAATGGTTAATACTACGTCTTACACACAGTGAGTGCTCCACGTTTTCCCTTCCCCTTCTATTAAACTAAACACAAATGTGTACAAAAAGCACTTGAATTTCATCATTCTGTGTTACAAGATACCACCCTGTGAAATATATGGATTAAAAATATTTGTTTCACTGAACATCCTTTCTTGCATGCTGTTTGTCAATATAAAGACTTTTTGATACAACACCTTTATAATAAAGTGTAAGTATATATAAACCGATGATATTAACAATCATAACACCAGATTTAAAGCACATATGTATGTACAAAGTATGAGGGCCCTTACCTGGGCTATTCCATCTCACATATCTAACATGTAAAAGTTACATAAGTAATAGTACTTTTTAGACATTTTCCTAGTGTTTTTTTAGATCTTCTTTTTTTAAAAATTATTTATTTATTCATAAGAGAGAGAGAGAGAGAGAGAGAGAGAGAGAGAGAGGCAGGGGAGAAGCAGGCTCCATGCAGGGAGCCTGCCGTGGGACTCGATCCCCGGTCTCCAGGATCATGCCCTGGGCTAAAGGCAGTGCTAAACCGCTGAGCCACCCGGGCTGCCCTTTTTAAGATATTCTTGATAAAAAAAGAAAAAAGATGATGTCTTTGTTCATGGAGAAACATAAAGAACAAAGAATATCATCAATAGCATTTTATTTTGAAATATTAACTCTAATGCTACTATAACAAATGAATCTTAAATGAGTTAATGTTTGTATGATATTTAGAATAGCACTTGGTATATCATGTTTAATATTTATTATTACTAAACTTGCCAAAAGCAATGCTTCCAGTTGAAAAGCATAGTTGGGTAATGCTGTTTTCTCATAGATTGGAATTTTTCACCTCATAAAAAAAGACCACAAGTAAAACTAAATAAAGGTAGGCTTTTTCTTACAGGAAACAAATGTAAAAGGAATATAAAACAATCTAATAGTTTAATGGAACAGCTACTTTTTCTGCCAAGAACTCACTAAATGATCCCATTAGCTTCTGAAAACATTATATTTGGCATTAAGCTTTCCTTCTACTTCACAGAATTTAGACTGCTTAAATAGATAATGAAATCACTTTCAATTAATACCAAGAATTGTTACAAAGTGGCCCCTGTGTTCTTGATTGACTGCATTCTGCATTTTGTCAGTATTCATTCTTCACTGCAAATTTTAAATTTGGTTATAAAAAGTAAAGACATGTGTTTACCTTTTAAGATGCCTCAGGGGAAAAGAATGACAATGAATGAGACACAGATTGAAGAGAGTGCTCCTTTAGTGCTCATTTTTAGAATGTTTTATATTTCAGTGCCTTCACATTGGCAAATTTAATTCAAGATGATTTTACATTTTTCCTTATGCTCCTATATGAAAAATCTCAGTACTGTCATCTGCATAGGCTATTCAGATAGTAGAAATCTTGAAATTTTTAGCTGCAGGGTTTCTAACTGTAAAATCATTTGATCCCTAATTTCATATTTTCAATGTCAATTCTTTTCCAGACTGATGAGATTAATGGAGATTTTTGGTTAATAAATATCACATACACTATTTTTTGTCTTATTTTATCTTTACAATGCTCACAAGGGGTTAAACAAAAGAAGCAATAGGGAGTCCTTTTATTACCAAAAGTATCTCCCTTCACATGCTTCTTTATCCTCCTCACCTCAGGCTTCCCAATGTTGATGACAGAAAGGAGAGTTCAGTGGGGCTCCTTTTGTCACAGATTAAACTCAAAGGCTAAACCAGCATACTTAGAGCACCTATTTTGAACCCACATTTGTATCTTTCTCTATTCTATCCCCTGTGTGGTGGTGATGTGGTGATGTGATGAGCAAGGCAAGTGGGGAGGTGGGTGCATTTCCTTCATAAGTCACTCCTTTAGTCAAGCAGAGCCTGGCTTATCTCACATGCCTGGTGACTACCTCATGGACCGGCTTAGTCCATGGCTACAAGACAGCATTACAGATGAGAGAGGAAGGCTGGTAACTAGACAGAAAGAAAAATGACAATATTTAAAACTGATTTTACAGTGAAGTCAGCTCTCCATTTACCATCATTCAAATTTCTTTTTTTTAAGATTTTATTTATTTATTCATGAAAGACACAGAGAGAGAGAATGAGAGAGAGAGAGAGAGAAAGAGGCAGAGACACAGGCAGAGGGAGAAGCAGGCTCCCTGCAGGGAGCCCGATGCAGGACTGTATCCCAGGACCCCAGGATCACGATTTGAGCCAAAGGCAGACGCTCAATTGCTGAACCACCCAGGCATCCTCCATCATTCAAGTTTCTAATGACCCAGACACAGACACATAAACATTGGCCTCTCTTGTCCTCCCCTACTCAAACACACACACACACACACACACACACACACACACACACACACACATTCAGAAACCCAGCATCCTTGATGCTGCTTCCATGGTAACTGTCATAGAATAAAAGACGAAGCTTTTAGAGAATCTGTTGGCTGGCAAGTCAAATGAGGAGAGAAGCTATGATCAGCAAGAACAATAAAAAGAGAACTGATTCCAGAGCTGAAACTCAAAGCTGCCTAAGTAAGCTCAGATGACCCCAAAGGAACTTTCACCACGTTGGCTAGGAGGTTCATTTCATGCTATTAAACTATTTGAAATGTTACCAGATTGAAATGCATGTGTGTTAACAAGCACTGTCCCATTAAAATGCCTAAAAAAATTCTAGTCGTGAAAAGGAATTAATAGACATTCATACACATGGTCATGTGAGTTATTTCTTTGCAGATATTGCTTTTGTTCTAAGAGTCACTTGAGCAATAAGGCTTACCTGAAAAGATCTGAATTTTGCCTGGGTGGAAGGGAATGGCAGACATGGAACCTGAGGTTATCCTGGAGCTGGAAGTTCCTTAGTGAATGGTGAGTTCGGAAGAGTGGTGTGAGGAACCTGGGAGGAAGACAGGTACCATGTGCCTATGCAGGTAGAAATTTCCTCAGAGCCTAGAAGATCCATGTGGAATGCTTGTTTTAGATTTTAAGAAGATGACAAAGATACACATCAGATTTGATTGCAACATTTACAATAATTTAATAAAGTATCAGTTCTTTAATGAAATGCAGTTCTTAAAAATTTAGACTTGGTAGATATACTTGGTAGCTCAGCAAAAATACAGAGCTAAGGGTCTACCATAAATCATTTTCAACAAAATGATTGAAATTTTTGATCTTCTTAAGCATCCTCATTAAATGTTCTCTTAGCTATCACCTTATCATTTTCTAACAAAAAAAAAATCAGTGTTTTTTTTTCTTAATGACTGCCCCTGTTAAACATGAATTCTAAGAAACAAGAATTAATTTTGTAAACTTTCTTTGGCTTGTAGGGTTTTTCTTTGGGGGGGGGTAAAAGGAGGAGGGTAAAGTGAACAAAAGCCTTTTCCCCCCAGAGAACCTGGGTGGCTCAGTTGTTCAAGCATCGGACTCTTGATTTTTAGCTCAGGACACGATCTTGGGGTCATGGGAGCCAACCTCAAGAGAGGCTCATCGCTCAGCATGGAGTCTGCTTGGGATTATCTCTCCTTTTCCCTCTGTCCTTCCCCTCCTCACACACTCTCTCCTTAAATTATAAATAAATAAATAATCTTTAAAAATAAAGAAAGTTGATCTTCTCCTTATTCTACTTGTCTAAGCATTAAATACAGAGAGCCATAGCACATTTCTAAAATCATGAAATGGCGCCTTTGTAATCATGAATAATTTCTATAACTTCTCATAGAAGTGGACTTATCACTTCTAAATTAGAAAACAATTTCTATGCATGACTCTTTATGAGAAATGTGGGTTATTAAAAAGTATTGCACCACTTACACCCAGGGAGAGGTGACATTTATGAAGTACCTGCCATCTGCCAAGCCCTGTGCTATGTTATTTCACTTGATACAACACCCCTATGAGACAGGTGTGCAGCAAGAAACCAGAGACAGTGAAGGGTTTATGGTGGATAATGCACAGCTGTACATTTCTGTTGTCATTGTTGTCACTTTACATCAAGGGCAATTTGGGGCAGGAACTACATGACTTAAGAACATTTCTAGTTTCTTGAGCGAAACTGGCAACTGATTATAATGAATGGTTTTGATAATGAAGGTCATATTTATAATGATAAAGTGAAAAATATGAAGAGATACTCAGTCTTTCATCATAGACTCTCAAATTTCTTTACATAAATCTTTAAAATTTACTATCCCCTTACTGTCATACGGTGTTAAAAGGAAATGAGAAAACCAGTTACACACACAAAAGGAAGAAAGAAAGCGAAAGAAAGAAAAAGAAAGAAAGAAAGAGAAAGAAAAGAAAGAAAGAAGGAAAAAGAAAGAAGGAAAGAAAGAAAAAAAGAAAGAAAAGAAAGAAGAAAGAAAGAAAGAAGAAAGAAAGAAAGAAAGAAAGAAAGAAAGAAAGAGAAAGAAAGAAAGAGAAAGAAAGAGAAAACAAAGCAAGAATCATGCAAGAGGGCAAGAGGTAAAGAAAAGATTTTAAAAAATCCTTCAAGATTAAGTAAGTTTATTTAAATGTCATATTATTCTGAAATTAAATACTTGCTCTAAATGGAACGTAGCAACTCACTGTGATCAGTTCTTCTGAAACTCATGTTTATATTATTTAAAACACATAGTCTTCATAAGTGAAGCCTCCTAACCAGCGAACACACACACATAGACACACAGCACACAATATAAAAATAATATACATCTAAATAGTTAAATCTCTAGGTTACCTTCCAGAAGAAAGCTTAGTAACACTTCACTGAGTTATTCCCATTTCTCACACTGAGTTTTTAATTTTCTGGATTAAATGGATCCTGAACCATGTCACATATGTCATGTCGTCCTTCATTTTCTCCTCAAAGAATATCTGCCCAAGATGCTTTGACAGGAAAGGACATTAGAAACATTGTAAGTGTAGACTTGGTGCCCTATTTTCAACTTTCAGGTAGGCAGTAATGTAAACAGTAGTCCCTCTGCCCCTCCTAGGACTGGTACTTGCTTCAAGGGGCAGGATATGACAAGGCTGCAGCATTACGTCAACTTACATGGTAATAGCAGGCTGGGAAAACTAATGTGATGTCTAAAATTAACTTAGAGCAAATTTTTTTCTATTTATTTATTTATTTATTTATTTTAAATTTATTTTTTATTGGTGTTCAATTTGCCAACATACAGAATAACACCCAGTGCTCATCCCGTCAAGTGCCCCCCTCAGTGTCCATCACCCATTCACCCCCACCCCCCGCCCTCCTCCCTTCCACCACCCCTAGTTCGTTTCCCAGAGTTATGAGTCTTCCATGTTCTGTCTCCCTCTCTGATATTTCCTACCCATTTCTTCTCCCTTCCCTTCTATTCCCTTTCACTATTATTTATATTACCCAAATGAATGAGAACATATAAAGTTTGTCCTTCTCCAATTGACACATTTCACTCAGCATAATACCCTCCAGTTCCATCCACATCGAAGCAAATGGTGGGTATTTGTCATTTCTAATGGCTGAGGAATATTCCATTGTATACATAGACCACATCTTCTTTATCCATTCATCTTTCGATGGACACCGAGGCTCCTTCCACAGTTTGGCTATTGTGGACATTGCTGCTAGAAACATCGGGGTGCAGGTGTCCCGGCGTTTCATTGCATCTATATCTTTGGGGTAAATCCCCAACAGTGCAATTGCTGGGTCGTAGGGCAGGTCTATTTTTAACTCTTTGAGGAACCTCCACACAGTTTTCCAGAGTGGCTGCACCAGTTCACATTCCCACCAACAGTGGAAGAGGGGCTCCCTTTTCTCCACATACTCTCCAACATTTGTGGTTTCCTGCCTTGTTAATTTTCCCCATTCTCACTGGTGTGAGGTGGGATCTCATTGTGGTTTTGATTTGTATTTCTCTGATGGCAAGTGATGCAGAGCATTTTCTCATGTGCGTGTTGGCCATGTCTATGTCTTCCTCTGTGATATTTCTGTTCATGTCTTTTGCCCATTTCATGATTGGATTCTTTGTTTCTTTGCTGTTGAGTTTAATAAGTTCTTTCTAGATCTTGGAAACTAGCCCTTTATCTGATACATCATTTGCAAATATCTCCTCCCATTCTGTAGGTTGTCTTTTAGTTTTGTTGACTGTATCCTTTGCTGTGCAAAAGCTTCTTATCTTGATGAAGTCCCAATAGTTCATTTTTGCTTTTGTTTCTTTTGCCTTTGTGGATGTATCTTGCAAGTTACTGTGGCCAAGTTCAAAAAGGGTGTTGCCTGTGTTCTCCTCTAGGATTTTGATGGAATCTTGTCTCACATTTAGATCTTTCATCCATTTTGAGTTTATCTTCATGTCTGGTACAAGAGAGTGGTCTAGTTTCATTCTTCTGCATGTGGATGTCCAATTTTCCCAGCACCATTTATTGAAGAGACTGTCTTTCTTCCAGTGGATAGTCTTTCCTCCTTTGTCGAATATTAGTTGACCATAAAGTTGAGGGTCCACTTCTGGGTTCTCTATTCTGTTCCATTGATCTATGTGCCAGTACCACACTGTCTTGATGACCACAGCTTTGTAGTACAACCTGAAATCTGGCATTGTGATGCCCCCAGATATGGTTTTCTTTTTTAAAATTCCCCTGGCTATTCGGGGTCTTTTCTGATTCCACACAAATCTTAAAATAATTTGTTCTCTCTGAAGAAAGTCCATGGTATTTTGATAGGGATTGCATTAAACATGTAAATTGCCCTGGGTAACACTGACATTTTCACAATATTAATTCTGCCAATCCATGAGCATGGAATATTTTTCCATCTCTTTGTGTCTTCCAACTTAGAGCAAATTTTATCACATTCTTCTGTGATGGATAAGAAATGATTTTTGGACATGATGCATCGAGTGTCTATTTTTCATGGTACAGATTATCACAAATAATCTAGAAAAATACTGATAATATTAAATCAAATTCAAATCCAATGATAATTTGGAAAACCAAATCAGGGTTTCCAAATGATAATTTGGAAAACCAAATCAGGGTGACAAAATATCATTCATTAGGTTACACTGCCAGCAGACAACATAGCTACTCAAGACTAATCAACAATGAAGGAAATTAGAAGAAAAAGCATTGTGCTGCATTCAAAGATCCCAGGTCTCTGTTTTTTCATCTTAAGAGATATGGGTATAGTCAATCCGTACTTTTTTTTCCCCAAGTCTAGCTTTCTTGTTGTTTTCCGATGGCATGGGCGATAAACACCACAGGAGAGCAGAACAATGTGGCCAAGTATTCTCAGAGAAAGCTTTGTGGAAAGAATAGAACTGAATTGCTTTCTGAAGCACAGATAATATTTGTATAGTTGGATCATGAAGCCAGATGAGTTGCTAGGGGTGAGTTTAGCACAGAAGGGGCTGAGAGTTGGTACCTAAAAGGAAATTGTTTGGGCAGGCACAATCATATTGTGGAAGGCTTAAGTTCAAGGATAATAATATTTTTTATTTGATTTTTTTTCTCTATGGGTAATGATGAGTCATTGAAAGCTTAATGCATGGTGTTCTATAAATAGGTATTTTATGAAACTTAATTCTGTAGCAGTTTTAGAACATCACAATGGGTAAGGCAAAGGTAAGAGTCTAGGGATGAAATAGAGAAGGTCTGGATTGGATTAATAGCAGTGGAAATACAAGGGATGAATTGATAAAGAATTTCTTCAAAGGAAAAAAATCCACTTGGCAGTATGTGAGAAATAAAGGAAGACTAGTGATTCTATATCAAGTACATTTTCCCCCAATGTTCAAAATTAAAAACAGAATCTATGCCTAAGTCCTACTGATGAGAATAAGGACAACTATTGTATTTAAAATGGCTCACCCACTCTTTGTGAGAGAGTAATATGACCCTGTGAATGCATCAAAGCTACCAACTGCAACATGCAAAAACCATGTAGTCTTGTTCCAAAGACAGTTCACTTGAGGACATGCATACCAAATAAATTAATATCTACAGGAAAAGGCACAGTCCTTTTATAACCTCATATTGAACAACAAGATCTATTCTGGCATGAAGCAATTTATTTCTCTAAAAAATGGAATTTAATGAGCCCTTCAGTCATCTAAAAAGTATGTTAGTAACCTAAGGGTCAACATTACTTGAAATGCACAATTTAGCAATATGAAACCAATAAATATCTGAAAGGTCGGAATGGTTTTCAAAAGAAGCATTATGATGTTAAAGTATTTATAAACTCTGGGGAAGTAAAAGTAGATATTCATTGAGTCATACAGCTGGAAAGGCCAAGTATGACAGGTTATATTACAGAAGATTTCATTAGGACACCTAGTTTAACCTCTTCTTGCAATGCAATAATTTATTTTAAATCATTCCTGACAGGCAGTTCTATTCTGCAAAATGAAAACCAGTCCCTTCCACTGGACAACTCTGATGATTACAGGTCCATTTTATCTTTCTCTCAAAACTATCTCCTTCAACATCTATTTAATGGTCTATTCTGGTGTTGGAAAATATATAAAACAAGATTATTCTTCCTAACACATGGTAGTCCTTTAAATATTCCAAACTTGTCTTTACTAAAGATTTTGTCAGAGTAAATGTCCCAGTCTCACTACTAATGAAAAAATATTTTACTATAATTATTCCCACAAGAAAGGAAATCCATAAATGAGGATTTAAATGTGTCTGTGATCCACATTTTCATGTAAATTATCTCATTTGATTTTCATCAAAACAAATGAAGGAAAAAAACAGACAAAGGTACCTGGTTCTCAGTTATGTGGGGTTTTTTTTACAAGATTTTATTTAATTAGTTGAGAGAGAGAGACAGATAGACAGAGCATGAGCAGGGGTGGCAGAAGCCAAAGAAGAGGGAGAAGCAGACACTCTGATGAACAGGGAATCTCATGTAGGGCTTGATCCCAGGACCCTGGGATCACAACCTGAGCTGAAGGCAGATGCTTAACTGACTGAGCCACCCAGGTGCCCCATTTATATTGTTTTTAAATAGATTTTTTAAAGTATTATGAGATGTTCATTAATAATCTTTGGAATTAATTTGAATGCTTGATTTTTCTTTGCTTTTTAATTACTCAAACTTAATCTCCAAATTAGCAATTAACATTTCATTGTATATATCTAAAGAGAGGTATAGGGTAACTCTGGGGAGGAAACATTTAATGACTATGAGCAGTACTTAAGGACATTTTATCTATTGTTTCATTCAATCTTCCTATAATTCTATGATGTAGATATCATGATCCCCAGTTTACCGACAAGGAATTTGAGTTCACAGAGGCTACACAATTTATCATAGATTATTACAGCAATATGATTGCCATGGTAATAAGTGGTAGCTCTGGTATCCACACAGCTTGATTTCAAAATCTCTGCTTTTCTCATTTTAACAAATGCAGATGATAATGGCATCTACCCCATAGGGTTGGTAGAAGTATTAAAGTGCCAGTGCTTGGCAGTCTTAAGAAAGCACCTGCTTAGTTCTGCGTAGTGAAATCTCTTCTTCCTAGTGAAATCCACTTAGTTCAGACCATGTTCCTAGGGAGCTATTTAATTCCTCTGAGAGTGTTATCAGTAAACATGTTTTCCCAACTGCATAGTATCCTGGAATTGTGACATTGGAAGTCCTGAGTATGTATGATATTTTTGTTTTCTAATGGAAAATGGCCAGGAATAGGTCCTATTATAGGAACCAAATTAATAATAGAATACTAAAATGCTTCGTTGATGCTAGCTTCATCTTTACTCCAATGCATCCACTAACCAGTCCAAGCTTCACTCTGATATCTTAGATAAAATGAAAATAGGAGCATACAACATCACTGCTTAAAACGTCTCCATTGCTTTGGTAATACAACCTGAGTTTCTCAGCATGAAATAAAAAGTACTGATCAATCTGATCTTTCCCCACTCTCTCTGTTTCTTCCTTTCTCTTACCTTGCCACAGTAATGGCAAATTGTGGGTAACTCATGCTACGCAGTTTCACACTTCTGCCAACTGCATCCAAATAGTCCACATATAACCCAACAGCTTCACTCCTAGATATTTATCCAAGAGAAGTGAAAACAACATATATCCACACAAAAGTTGGTACACAAATGTTTATAGCTGTTTTACTCATAATCTTTTAAAAATTGGAAACTACCCAAGCAGCCATCAACTGGAATATGAATTGACAAGCACGGTAAATCCATGCAGTGGAAATATGATGCAGCAAAAAGAGAATAAACTACAAATACATCCAACAATGGATGGCTCTCAAATACACTGAGTGAAAGAAGATTGATCCAATAGACTATGTACTATATAACCCCATTGATATGATATTCTAGAAAAAGGCAAAATTATAGAGACAGAAAGAGATCAGTGGTTACCCAGGCTTGGGATAGGGGTAAGGGACTGACTACAAAGGGACAAAAGGGAAATTTATCTGATGACAGAAATGTTCTATATTTTGTTTGTTTTTTAAAGATTTTATTGATTTCTTTGAGAGACAGAAAAAGAGTGGTGGTGAAGGCAGAGGAGAGAGAGAGAGAGAGAGAGAGAGAGAGAGAGAGAGAAGCAGACTCCCTGCTGAGCAAGGAGCCTGAAGTGGGCTCGATCCCAGACCTGGAAATCATGACCTGAGCCAAAGGCAGATGCTACACCAACTGAGCCACCCAGATGCCCCAGAAATGTTCTATATTTTGATATAACTATTTATTAGTTACATGACTGAATGCCACTGTCTAAATTCTTAGAACTGAATGCCTAAAAGGAATGGACTTTACTATATATAATTTATACCTTAATAGACCTAACATTAAAAACTCATGTATCTTTCACGTTTGTCCAACACTTCTTTTACTTTTTGAATAATGTTGTTCGTTTTTAGACAATACTTGCCCACTCTTTAAATCTAAGCCTTAAGCGTCAATCTCCTGCAAGAAATGATCCCTCAACTCCCAAGCTAGGCTATGGGCTCCTCCTCTGTGCTTTTCTATCCCCTGTGCTAGTATCTGTTTCTTCCGATGCATAACAATACAGTACCACTGACATTGCACCACAAGCTCCTTAAGGGAAAAAACAAAGTCTTATTCATCTTTATATTCCCAGAAACTCAGTGAAATATAAGAACTAACAAATGTTTGTTACATGGACTAAAATTATGTTTAGAACTTTATTGGCTTCTAAAACAGATGCGGAAATTATAGAACGTACTTGATTTAACTCAAGTCTATGACTATTGTATAAAGTTTGTTTGCATATTAGAAATAGCATAATAAAGTTACTACCACATAGTTTAATTATAATACAATCCTTTAAAACATTTATACAGATATAATTATGAGGTTGTTCCTGTCTGATTTATTTTGCATATCTTTGCTGGTAAAATATCTGTTAGATACATGCTAAATAGTGGAGAATAAAACATCTCAAAAGTTATAAAATATATTATTTACAGCAGTTAATGTTTTAATAGTTCTTTTGCTTTTATTATATTTTGAGCAACTTTTTAATCTCAATTTATGCAAATGTGTGCATATAAAATTATAATGCTCTCTGGACTAAGGCAACTGAGAACTCTCATTGGTCAAAGAGACGTTTATAGGATGAAGATAATCCATGCAAATTAAACAGCTCAACTGAGCCTGTTTGTAATATTCCAAATTGCTTACTCTATCTTCTTTCCTGAGACACAAAAACACATTTTATGGCCTGATTGTGATGCAATGCTGTTGGGAAAATAGTTATTATGAGATAATTATATCCCAACAGAATTTGAGGCACTTGGCTGCTCTTTGTATAGAATGTCACCTGAGGGGTGAGATTTCCATAACCACTTTTATTCTGGTAGAGCTGTTATTCTGATTCATTGCCTGTTCTGTTTTTAGGCATTAGGCCACAGAAATGATGTTTATCAATCAAAAGAAAAATTAAGAGAAAAATGGAAATGCATGTTGCCCTGAGATTATAAATTCAAAATCTAAAACTTACATGGTCTCTCAGGTAAATAAAAAAATGAGAATGTATTTGTGTCAGCAGGCAAAACCTAAGGAAGGCACGTATACTGCGATGATTATACCACCGTGATAGTCACCTTCCCCAATCACTACATCAGTAGTCCTTCCATTATAGAATGTTGGATGGTGACCAGAGCTATCACAGCTTTGAAATGGAATGTTTATGCATCTCAATACCCATCACATGCAGATGATGTAATGGCTCCATAATTTCATTTTCTAAAATATGTAATCCCACCTATTTATAATGATCACTCATAAACTATCAGGGTCATAATACTTATAATGAAAATTATCATGAGGTCTAAATCTTTGGAATAAATATGAACTTAAAATAAAATAAAAATAGAGGTGACTTGGTGGCTCAGTCAGTTAAGCATCCAACTCTTGATTTTGGCTCAGGTCATCATCTCAGGGTCGTGAGACTGAGCCCTGCATCAGGCTCCAGGCTCATCACAGAATCTGCTTATAACTCTTTCACTTTCCCTCTGCCCCTCCCTTCTCCCTAACTCTCTAAAATAAATAAATAAATCTCTGAAATAAAATAAATAAATAAATAAACACTGAAAAGAAAAAGGCTGAGCTATCTTGATCACTGATTCCCTTCCCTTTCCTTACCTATGCTCCTGTCTCCCTTCTTTCCTTCCTTCCTATTTCAGTAGCCAAAGATTAATGGATGGAGCCATTAATGGACAGAATTTCCTTTACCTTCAATCTGCTCCTAGCTAATAGTATTATAGTGACATTTCATTTTAGTTTTAAAATAGATAATTAGAACATACTTTTTAAAAGATTAGTTGAATAAAATATTCATGTCATACTGTGCATGCATGAAAATTTTTAATACTAATTTTAATTAGCACTTATTTAATTTGCTAGCAACCATAAGCCAATTATTTCATAATGTTTGTTTTGTTTTTAAGATTCAAACAATATTAGGAATGTTTTTCAGTAACTAAGTTAGCTGCAGAGAAATAAAATTATACTGAGATAAAGTAGACACTTTGAGAAACCTTTATTTTTGCACTTAAATGGTCAATATTTAAACAGTAGGTTAAGTATCCAATTTCAGGGTTCAAATGCAGGATGGCTGCTACCAGAAAAGTTAGCAGTAAATAGTATGAGTGTTCTTTCATGCGGCCATATATTGCTATCTATTATCACTAAGCTGTTGTGGACAAAACCACAAAAAAGTTGAATTGGCCATAAACTTAAAAAATGAATGTATGAGAAGCGGTCAGTTTTGCATGACTCATCTGAGGATGAAGGATAATACACCCACTGCAATATGATTTCTTTTCTCCATGAAGTGTGCTGTCCTACTCTCAATATACTTCATGGCAGGGACATTTAATGGTGCAATAAAAATGCAAACATTTAATTCTTCCTGCCAAACACTCAGTGGTAATAAATCACATCACACATGAAGCAAAGCTAGGCAAGTAACTTGCTACGTAGTTAGGAATATTCAAGACTGTGTCATAATATACTCTTTATTTTCTTAATTCTTTATCCCTTTCTACAGCACATAATATTTTTGTTCCAGTAATGAAAATATAAATGCAATGTGATGTTACTTCCTTTGATGTATATGTCTATTTTTATTTTTGGTGAGAACAAACATTTAATCCTATACTAATTTGAACTACAGCTCTCAACCACCAGCTTCCAAACCACAAGTAAGTTAAAAAAAGAGACCTTGATCTCTTTTTATCTTTGATAGAAAAAAAAATCAAGTCCAAATTACTAACAGTGTTTTCTTTTTTCTTTTGTCTTTTTTTTTTTTAACTTAAGACTGTACAGACTGGATCATAATTTTCCTCTTGACTTCACTCCTTACTCATCATCTTTCCAATTTTTCTAATATTCTAGGCCCTGTCACAAAATGCTGTTCCACTCTCTATGATACATCTATATCTCATTTAAGGGCATCTGCAATATGGAAGTAAACAAGAATCTGTGCTTAATGTGACCGGGGTAAATCTGTGCCAATGTGGCTTCACTGTAAATAATACTCACGGGATTATCTTGCCTTAGGAAATAAGGAAAAGAGAATCAGAGTCAAGGAAATTTACGTACCATAAGTACCGTATTAAGAACACCAAATTTTCCCGGCATTCATCAATAACTTAATTACAAAATGTGAAAAAGGTGTTCTGTGTGCTATCTTAAGATAGACAAACCTGATAATAAATGTTCCCTAGACTTGTCTTGTGTGAGATCAGCCAATACAACACAAAAACCTACCTCCAACAATGAAATGTATTCAGTGCAGCAGGAAAAGTCTAGCACATAATCACAAGCCACATTATAGTGGTTATTTGTAGCTGCACTGGTACAGGCGATGTCTGGGTTTCTTGAAGGGCAGGAGAGCCATATCAAAGTCTGAGAGGATTCATGCCTATCTCTTTTAGGTCATTCTAGATTGAAGCAGAGGGGAAGAGCCCCAGATCTTCAGAGAACAATGGATTCCTCTGTTTCCTTCTCTGTCCACCTCACATCAGGAAACAAGCCTCTGTTTTAAAAGGTTTAGCAGTGAATGCTAATTTTACTAGTCCATGTGGCTCAAGAAAAACAGGGATGAGTTATTTCTACTTCTTGTAAGTTTTGTTACAGGTTTCAGGCAAGACTTTGCAGGGAGTACATGGCTATGATTTTTTTAAGCGAAACATAAAAATTGAAACCTAGACTAGTGTTAAACATAGGAAATGTAAAAAGTAGAAAAGTAATTTATAGTTTATGTGGCTTATCCACAGCTTCTTCAGGAACATCTCTAACACCATTTCTGACATGAAACCTCTTTTATTTTCAAAGCCAACACCTTCCTGTCTTCTATCTCCCTTAAACTACCTTATAAAAGCCTTACATGCTCCCAAGAAAAAAGAATAGGAGAGAGCAATTAATGGCAAAAAATAAAGAGTACAGCATTTGCATCCATAATATACCCTTTAACATACAAGGGATCAGCATAGAAGGGGAAAATAAAAACTGACTTAAAAGCAGTTTTACACGAGCTTCAACTGCTAGTCCAGAAAAAGCTGGGACCCTTTCTCATACTAGTCACTATCCCAAAGCTTAAAATAATAAGCAAAGAGGAAAAGTATGGCTCAAGGGTCACTTCTACAAATGTAATTTTCTATTATCAAAAGGATGATGCATATACATTGGTGTTTAATATAATTGACCAAGTATCAGATTCAGGGCTCCAGCTGTAGAGAGAGATAACTGAATTCTTAAATAGGCCTCTCTCCAGTCATTGGTCTGACTTCTCCCATAGTTTCTTTGGGTTAGAACATTTTATTTGAAAAATATTATGAATCATTACTATAATTCCTAAAACACTTTAAGTGGGACTTTGTCCATTTTTTTCACTACTATATTTTCAGCCTCTCAACAGTATCAGGCACAAACTGGTACCCAATAAATGGTTATGGAAAGAATGAAAATATGCATTTTGATTGACTTTGGGAAATGGGAAAATCCAGCCACATCTTCAATGTCCAAGTAGATGGTTCTAGGTTTGCTAGAATGTTCTAGGTATTTGTGGATATAATATATAATAATTATATATTATATATATTGCTTATATTATTGTACACCTGAAACTAATATAATACTATAGGTTAACTATACTGAAATTAATATAAAAAAGTAACCAGAAAAGGCTAGTCTTGTAAGTAGAAAGTCACTGGAATAAATCACAAAAAGTACTTTTCTAAAAATATTAATTTTCCTATCCTTTATCTTATCTGAAACATCTACAAATATCGTAAATAATAATTTAACTGTATGAAGGCAGTATGCTATCTGCTATAGATTGAATGTGTATGTCTCTCAACCCCCAACTTATATGTTGAAATCTTCACCTACGAGTGTGAAGAAATTAGAAGTTGGGGCCTTTGGTCAGTGATAAATCACAGAGCCTTCATGAGTGGGATTAGTGTCCCTACAAAAGGGACCCTAAATCAAGTCCTGCATCAGGACTTGATCAGCCTGCTTCTCCCTCTGCCTATGTCTTTGCTTCTCTGTCTGTGTCTCTTATGAATAAATAAATAAAATCTAAGAGAGAGAGAGAGACAGAGAGAGAGACCCAAAAAGCTCCCTTACCCCTTCTGCTATGTGACCACACAGCAAGAAGACCGCAATCTATGGACGAGGAAGCAGGCTATAACCAGTCACAAATCTGCTGGTACCTTGATACTGGACTCTTCAGTCTCCAAAACTATGAGAAATAAAATTCTGTTGCTTTTAAGCCACCTACTTTCTCTATGCTACTGTGTTACAAAAGTCTGAACAGACTAAGATAATAACTGAGAGAATTAATATGTTAACATGCTATTAAACTAACAATGATTATTTATTATTATAAATAATCCTACCCAGGATTATTTCCTACCCAGTCATTTTACAAGAGAAAAAGTTAAGAGATGTGAAGAAAAGACAACCATTAGCACAGGGCTCTATCAGAGTCTAAAGGGGAATCACAGTAAGGTAGCCAAGGGTTACTGTGAAGGATTGGAACTCAAACAATCTTTTCTTAAGCAATAATTATGTGTAGGGCCACTTTTATGAAAAATGACTCTGGTGTAATCATATATAGTTTGGAGATAGGAAGTAGCACAGAGAAGTGTGGCCAGAGTCAGGAAGCCTAACTGCAGTCTCAGCTCTGCCAACCAAAGAGCCGTATTAACCTCAGGCAAGACATTTAATATCTTTGGACATCATATCCCAAGTCTGTTAAATGAAAGTATCGAGGTAGTTAGACTCTAAGGTCTGTTCCTGCAATAAAATTCTATGATCTCTTGTCTTTTAGCTGATTTGTCACAGAACATTTTAATATCATTGATTTTTTAATAGCATAAAAGTAAAACAAACACTTAAAACTTAATGTTAGCATACTAAGAGCATATGATGACAGATTTATTATAACTATATATGCAAAATACACTTGAAACTTGAATGGATAACTTTCAATTTACACCTTTAAATAACATGAGAAAGTAGAACAGAATAACAGACTTTGCTTTAATAATAATACATAAAAATGGGTCTTAAAAATCACGTAAAATATTTTTTAATTAGGAAGGCTACAGGGATGCCTGGGTGGTTCAGCGGTTGAGTGTGCCTTTGGCTCAGAACGTGACCCCGGAGTCCCAGGATCGAGTCCCACATCGGGCTCCCTGCATGGAGCCTGCTTATCCTTCTGCCTGTGTCTCTGCCTCTCTTTTTGTGTTTCTCCTGAATAAATAAATAAAATCTTAAAAAAAACCCCGAAATTTAAAAAAGGAAGGCTACTGAGTTAAGAGAGTAAAACTCAGAAGTACTCATCACAAGAAAAAAAAATTATGTTGACTATGTAACGTGATAGGTGTTAACTAGACCTATTGTGGTGACCATTTAACAATATATACAAATATTGAATCAGTATGTTGTATACCTAAAACTACTAGAATGTTGTATGTCAGCTAAACCTTAATAAAAAAAAAGTTACATATATTTTTCAAGGATATATATATATGCATATATATACACATATACATACACATATATACATATGCACATATATGTATATGTGTGTATATATATCCCTCAACCTTCTCTCCATACAATAAATGCTAAATATATATCATATATATGTGTGTATATATACTCACTTAGAAAAAATATACACGCATATATATGTGTGTATATGTGTATATGTGTGTGTGTGTATATATATATATATATATATATATATATATATAGCAGTTTTTAAGCATGTGAGGGTTGTTTCACTTCTACCTCTCTCTTTCTCACTCTCTCAGAATACATTTTTAAAGAAAGTGTGATAAATGATGATATTGGGATAAATACCAGAAATTGAGGACCTGGCATAGACCCAGGGAGAAGAAAAGAACAATTGTTTCAGGATACATATAATAACACTTTTCTTTCCAAGTTCCAACACCATGGTTCACTAATATTTTTCTTATAAATATATATTTCTTATTTCCTCAAGGTTTTATGATTTATGGCTTTTAATGAAGATTGGAAAGGAAGTACACCTCACAAAAGCCACCAATCCCTGGTTTCAACAGCTCATCTTTTCACTCATTTATCAAATCTTTACTGAATATAATATACTAGGTATTGGTTTGTTTAAATTGTGATGTGATAAGTTATTTAATAGAGACATTGAAAAGAGCTTTGGAAGGATGGAATGTATAACTTTTAAGAAAAGAAAAAACAAAACAACCCAGCTCCTGGCATCCAGAAGTGCTTTGGTACTCACAAGGAAGCTTATTATTCTTCTATATAACATAAATAATCCTACAGAATATCAACTTCAGAAAAGTTCAGTCTAAGACAATGAGAAGATGAGGCCAAGCAAGGCCACTTCATAACGTCTAAGTATAAACAGAAATGAGGGCACTGGATTACCCACAATGACAAACTTGAATTTGTCTCAACTAAAATGAGTGACCAATGGAAGTTTTATCCTCACTCTACTCTGCTCTCCTTCTAGATTTTTTATTGAGATACTCAATCATAAAATTCTTCCTGCTTTCTAACAATATCTAGAGAGAAGCCTACTTTTTTTCAGATCCTCTATCAAATCACCCAACCAAAGCCAAAACCTATAAGAGATTCTAACACTCTCTTACTTAAATGCCTCATGGTTCCTTTGAAACATCCCTTGCTGCAAGGAGGAATAAACTCAACCTGTTCAGCTGCAGGTGTATCCCTGATGGTCTGAGCCCTAAGGGCATTGCACTCTTCTGGACTGGCAGGAGGAAGGTGATAACCTCCCGGAGGAAGAGGTCTAGGAACATAGTAGATAAAGTTTTGAAAAATGAATATAGATGAGGATGGAATGGAACAAAGAACTGCCTCGTAGGCAGAGGGAACAGGAATTGCAAAGGACCAGAAAACAAGACCCTTTGCTACTTCTCCACCAACACAGCACAGTCTCATACTTCAAAGCTCAGATATAATTACCTCTTTTCTGTAAATCACGCCAATTCCTTCAGCCAAAACAACACCAACATCAACACCAACATCTTTCAATTCCCATGGAACGCACTGTTTATGACACTAAAATAATACTTAACATTTACATAGCCTTCAGCATGTTTGGGATACTGTTCCAATTCCTTCGGCCTCACAATAATCCTCAGAGGTAGGTACCAACTAGTAACGAAGCTGAGATTGAATGTAAGAAGTTTGATTCTTGAGTCTAACCCTTAATCACTATAGTATAATGACAAAATTATACCATCTTTCTAGAGTTGGTAATTTATCATACACCACAGTGACATATATTAGACTCAATAATATTACTGAACTTTTCAACTGTGAGTTAACATCTCAGATTATATGCTTCTTGAAGAGGAACTTATGACTAACCCCTCGAGTATCTTCCATAGCAGCTACCAAGCCACAGAGATTAATTTACATTTGTCAAATAAATTAATTAATCACATAAGTCACATAAATGAAGCAATTAACTGATTCACTTCATCAGTGCTTCTCAAACCTGAGTGTGCATTAAATTCCCCTGGAAGACTTGTTAAAATGCAGATGGCTGGGCCCCATTCTCCAAATTTCTGAATTTGTGGGTCTGGAGTGAAGCCTAAATTTTTCATTTCTACAAGTTGTTGGGACAGGCTAATGCTGCTGGTTTAAGGATTTCTCTTTGAGAACTACTGTTCTACATCATTTCAAATAATAAATATTATCTATTTAGGTGAGGCAAAATGTGAAGTACACTTCAATACAGAAAGATACACATCCAAATTGTAGAAGTATAGGAAGTTGTATGGGTTAGAGAGTCTTAACTTCATGGATGTGCTCAATTTGAGACTGAGATTCTAATTAATTAAAATTAATTGCTGAACTTATAAACAAATTTGAATAAAACACCTCATCTTCACATATGCCTACAAAGCAGATCATCTCAAATTTGATTATGGTTTGTCCAAAAGAGAATTTTTGACATAAGTATCTCCTTTGGGCTACAATATCAATGAAAAAAGTGCAATATATCACAACTTTCGAGTATGAATTGCACTGTAAATACAGAAAAAATTACCAAGTGTTTTTATGTGTCTGTCAGAAAAAGGAAGTCTAGTCACACTGACATCTTTATAATAATGAAACAACACATACAATTTAGGAGACTGACGGATAAAGAAGTGGCCTATGTTGGGTCGATTACCAACCTCAGTAGACAATCCCCTCTAGAAATCACTTATAATTTCTATAGTAAATTATTTATAAAGATCAGTTTCATGACTTAAGTGGTCCCTGAAAAGGCACTATTTACAAGCCACAAATTAAAATAAAGTATTAATAATAAATTAAAAGCACCATATCAACATCTCATGTATCATAACCACAAGCAACAGATCCCAAAGGGTTGAGAAACTCATTATTATTTTATGTCAAGAGGTGCATTTGCCAGAGAACTGTCTGCTCCTCCTACCTTCCACCTAATCAACAGGCTTTCATTTCACCCATGGCGGCTAGCCAAACCTGGGTTACTTATGCCTTGCTGCCACCGGAGTGAGAGCCTAATGAATCAGCTGAATGTGGCCAATCCATCCCTTCTGTTTCCAGATTTGCTCCATGGGTCTGTGCCACAGGATTTGTCTTGGCCCTCCCTTTGGTTGTGGACTCTTTGGCTCATTCTTTGATCACTATTCTTGCTCTACTTTTTCAAGTCCTCCATGGACATGAGCCGTACCTCCTCTTACCCCTGTGCTCTGGATCACTGTCTGCTCTGCCCACTTGCTTGTCAGTCAATTGCTGTCCTGATGCTGGGCTCTCCTATGGGATCTGCTGTCTAGTGCCCAGGTCTTGTGCCACCTCTTCTTGACTCACGCTCTTAGTTATTAAACTTTATTGCCTCTCACTTTGAAGTTGCCTTTATAATAGGGATGCTTATGACCACCTTGTAAGTTTTTGTTTTACTTTTTAATATTTTTAACAGAGGAGAATAAATGGTGAGAGGAAAAAATAATTGGTTTGTACAGGTAACTTTACTTTTAAACAAGACATTAATGTTAGCACGTACTTCTAGGTGCTGTAGCATTTGAGACGTTCTTTGGGACCATCCTCATGTTCCCTCTCTGCTGCCCTCATCTCTTCCTTGATCTAAATCTGTTAAAGTACAATTCTGATCCCTTCTAACTTATGATTTTAAGGAAGATTAAGAACAGCCAGTCAGCAGGTCTGTTGAATAGCCTCTGATAGACTTGAAGGGCATTATTAAATTGTCCCTGTGCTTTCTCTTCTACAATTACATTTTCTTCAACTTTGTCCTCACAGCTTTCTTTTCCTATCTTTATTCATGTTTGTTATCTTCATAACTTGTGTTGAGTTCTCTATATCTCTTCTCATATGTATACTCATAGCTCTAATTAGTCCAGTAAGAAGACAATGGTTTGGTCTTCCAAACCCCCTTTTGTCTTCCAAACCCCACCCCTTTTTTTTAGATGCGTCTTTAAGAAAGTAAACTTATACAGGCTTCCAATTAGACTTTGTGCTATACAATTATAACTTTGATTTTGGGAAAATTACAAAGAACCAAGTCAATATCAATCCTCATGTTTTAAAGTTGTTTTAGTTTGTTTTTATTCTTGGGGAATTATGTTCAGTCATTGATGACTTATTTGCCTGTCCTCTCATTACCATTCCAAATTCAGTGTGTGTGACTGCAAGGATGGAAGGAACAGGATAGGGAATTTATTGTTCTAGCAACAGCAAGGAACATTGCTGTTCAAAAACAATCCAGAACACAACAAAATAAACCACCAAATAGAATCAAGATTCATCACTCTCTTCTAAGTTGAAATTATTTGCTTTTCAGGGAGTCATATCCATACTATCCTGAACAGTGTTATATTTATGAAATACGTAACTTTATTAACCACTCCTCTTAGATTGTTTTGAGGCACAAACTAAGATGACAGTCATATTCTTCTCTAATGATACCTTTCCTCATTCAACAAATGAGTAAAAATATTAAATATCACCTATTTTCGATTCTTAGAATAATTACAGTACTTATTTTTAATTAAGATAACTTTAAATACCACTTTATTGTTTCTGCTACTAATAAGCTTTGTAGATAAATAGTTTTATTAGTTATCTAAGCACATTTTTATGGTACTTGGACATTATAGGAATGAAATAATTTAGTCTAATCTAAAGCTATAGTCTTTATTTTATTCTCCATACATTAGTCATGGTCTCAGTTTTGTTGAGTTGTCGTCTTTTTGCACTTAATATGACTATTTTCTTTTCTTTACTTTGGCAATTAAGAGGATATAACCAGCAGCTGATATTAACTTCCAATTATTTTCATGTTTTGAGTACATTCACTTCAGGAAAAAAAATTTAAAAAATTAAGTTTAAGAAGAATATTTTATAACAAGTACCAGACATTCAGAACTATTTTCCATTCTGTAACATGTTCCCTAGGAGCAAAATTCTAATTAAAATCTACACTTTGATTAATTTTTATTTAAAAATGCAAGCACAAAAATAATTGAGAAGTGCCACACAAGATCAAAAAACACACAAAAACACATACATATTACAAACAAAGGTATGTTCTAAATATGAAAAGCAATCAGACAATTTTACTTTCATAGCACTTGGATTCTTAAAGGGTTTTCAAAAGTTTGGATTGCTCATAGACAAAATTTTAACACCTAATCTGGATTAGCTGCCTCATATATGTTTTCAAAAGCAGTGTATGGTTGGCCATTTGTCAGTCTTCTTCTTTTTTTTTTTTAATTAATTTTTATTGGTGTTCAATTTACCAACATACAGAAAAACACCCAGTGCTCATCCCGTCAAGTGTCCACCTCAGTGCCCGTCACCCATTCCCCTCCAACACCCGCCCTCCTCCCCTTCCACCACCCCTAGTTCGTTTCCCCGAGTTAGGAGTCTTTATGTTCTGTCTCCCTTCCTGATATTTCCAACATTTCTTTTCCCTTCCTTTATATTCCCTTTCACTATTATTCATATTCCCCAAATGAATGAGAACATACACTAAAAATTAATTAAAAAAAAAAAAAAAGAAGAAGACTGACAAATGGCCAACCAGCAGATGAGAAAAATGATCCACGTGGCTTGTCATCAGGGAAATACAAATGAAAACCACACTAAGATCCCACTTATACAACTCAGAATGGATAAAGTAACAAGGCCGGATACAATAAATACAAGCAAGGATATTGAGAAAGTTGAACTTTCTCTTTGAATTTTGGTGCAAAGGTAGGCTTGTTCAGCCACTCAAGGAAACAGAAAGGAATGTCCTGAAAAAGTGAGAATAGAGCCATGCTTGGATGCAGACATTGCACTACAGGGTATTTACCCAAAAGACACAAATATGATGAAATGAAATGACCGCTGTACACCAATATTCACAGCAGCAGTGTCCACAATAGCCAAACTCTGAGAGGAATCAGGATGCCCTTCTACAGAAGAGTGATAAAGAAGATGTGGAAGGAGCCTCTGTGTCCATTGATGGATGAGTGGATAGATGTGGTCTATATATAAAGTGGAGTATTACAGAGCCATGAGATATTACATGCTCTCATTCAGATGGGGAATATAAAAAATGGTGAAAGCGAATAAAGGGGAAAGGAGAGAAAATGAGTGGGGAATATCAGAGACAATGACAGAACATGAGAGACTCCTAACACTGGGAAAGAAACAAGGGGTAGTGGAAGGGAGGGTGGGGGTGGGGGTGACTGGGTGATGGGCACTGAGGGGGGCACTTGGTAGGATGAGCACTGGGTGTTATGCTATATGTTGCCAAATGGAACTCAAATTAAAAATACAAAAAAAAAAATATTGAGAGGAAATCATAAAGGAAATAATGATTTTGATTACTTGAAATTTTAAATTTGCTTTATTAAAAATGTTACTTTTAATGAGAGAATACTATTAATAAATTTGATATTGTGTTGAAAAAAAAAAAGCAGTGTATGTTGAAATACACAGATCAGAATGTAGGTATGTTGATAAAAAGAGCCAAGTATGAAGAGCCAAATCTAAAGCAAATGAATCATGAGTTGGTGAAATTATGGAGAATTGTCAGATTGATTCAATGGGCTAAAAATATAATCTCCAATAAAACTGGGGTTAAAACTTCTAGAATTCTATAAAAGTATATTTACATAATTGTAGTCCTTTTTACAAGGGAGAATAAATAGTTTCTGACTTATTGTTGCTGGTTTTGAAATCTTTAATATGATTTTGAAGTTTATAACTAAAAAAAGTCTTCTATTTTTTGTCATTTTCTGAATTTGCATGTTTTAAAAATTAAAGAATATCTCTTAAAAAGACAAAAATAGGTTCCATATGAGGTAATAGAAAATCACCTAATAGCTAAGAATTCAGTTTTCTTTTTTTAAAATAGATTTTATTTATTTATTCATGAGAGACAGAGAGAGAGGCAGAGACACAGGCAGAGGGAGAAGCAGGCTCCGTGCAGGGAGCCCGATGTGGGACTCGATCCCAGGTCTCCAGGATCACACCCAGGGCTGAAGGTGGCGCTAAACTGCTGAGCCACCCGGGCTGCCCAGAATTCAATTTTCATAACTTATTTCTTATTTCAATTTTCATAACCATAACTAAGTCTATGGTTCCTAAAACCAATTTGAGAGAGATATAGTGATTCCTTCCTTTGCCCCTGTTATAGTACCTCAAACTCTACTATGCATACCACATCCTCTGTGGCCCTTAGCCTTGAGTAGAAGGAGCAGAAGAAAAAAGTAAGTCACAAAACTGTTTACTTGATGTTTGTTTTTTTGACCATAAAGTGTGTATGAACTTAGAGAATGTTTTCCTCTATTAAAAAAAAAATACTCATAAATTCTTACTTCTAAGAAACCTATAATGAAGAAGATTTTCAATTACCAAGCAACAAACAAAACTAGTTACAACTACTGTGGCAGTTCTTACATGGAGTAGGCAAGCATGTTAATAAGGAATCTACTTCCTGAATAGCTCAGGGTTTGTGTAAATGATACTGTTTATCATGCCACTGTTAAAATAACCAACATATCTTAAAGCACTTTGTGTATGAAGAAATTCATAAAATAAGAAGCACTGAGTTCTGCATGAAAGAATATAGAATATCAATCTCATTTTATCTTATACAGAAGAAACCTTTAGGGTGTTGGTATAGTAAGTGAAGCATACGATTTGCAGAAACTCTAGAGACTGTCATTTTGTTACAAAGCTTGTACTCTTTTTCTAAAAGATTTATACTACTATATTTTTTTAAGAGGAAGTTTCTTTTTTTTAATTTTTTTAAAAATTTTTTTATTATTTATTTATGATAGTCACAGAGAGAGAGAGAGAGGCAGAGACATAGGCAGAGGGAGAAGCAGGCTCCATGCACCCAGGAGCCCGATGTGGGATTTGATCCCGGCTCTCCAGAATCGCGCCCTGGGCCAAAGGCAGGCACCAAACCACTGCGCCAGCCAGGGATCCCTATACTACTATATTTTAAACTACTATTTTCAATTTAAGACAGAAGATGAACCTGGGTTTTTCTCAAGTATATTTTCACCTCACCATCACTTGTTCTATGACCTCTTTGAAAAGGTAATTTAGGACACTGCCATTTCCAATGAAATTGTAGCATTATTTAAAATGGCTAATATTTACCTAATCCTGGTTAAAAAAAATCATTTAGGATAAAAGTATAAGATGTTATAAAATTTCAAAAAATTAAGTCTCTATCTCCCTTTCCTCTAGAGAGAAGCTAAGTAGTTTCTCTTATTTTATTCAAAATGTTATTCTACAAATTTAAAAAGCTAATGAAAATATAAATTTAATAACAAATAGAATCATGTATACATATAGTCTGGCAAGTTTAACTATAAGATAAAAATCTTGAAATGGAATACTGGATCTGAAAGTACTTGCATTTAAGATTTTGATAGCTTTTGTTAAACTGTCCTTCAAAAAAAAAAAGAAAAGGCTACCATCAAAAGTATATGAAAATAACTATTTTTCCCAACAGTGGGTCCTATTAAACATTTCAGTTTTTTTCAATCTTGATGTTACTCTATACGAGTAAAGGTGAGTAACTTGCCAAATGCTGATTTCTTTTTTTTCTCCTTCTGAAACTGCTCATGTCATTTTATCATTTTTGTCTTAGATTGTTCATCTATTCCTTTTGACTTCTGAGAATTCTTTGTATAAAATAAATTAATTATCACATGCTTTGCAAAAGCTTCCCCAGTTTATTGTCTGTTTTTTAATTTGCCTGTGGCATTTTCAACTCTATGAAGTATTTAATTTGTGTATATAAGGCATGTCGATGTTTTCCCTTACTGACTGAATTTATTGGGATATGTACAAAGGTCATCTTACTACAAGTTTTTTTTTTTTAAGTTTTCTTACCATTATTCTCTGTTTCTCCCTTCCCTTATCTTTCCTTTTCATATTTAAAACTTTAGTCCATTTTCAATTTTATTTAAGAGTATATATAAATATACAACCTTATGTCTCTATAAATGGTTAGGTGGTATTCCAACACAATTTATTATCCACCCTAACTCAATGAACAAAAATGATACCTTAATCATATAGCTAATCCCCATAAGTCTGTTTCTTGTTCTTCTATTCCTTTCCCATCAACCCTCTATTCTTGTATCATTGCTATACTGTTTCAATTATCACAGATCTGTTATGTGTTTTAACATCTAGCAAGGCTAAACTTGCAGGTTAATCTAGAGAGTTTTCAATAAATACAATGGAAAGTCAGTATTCAAAGGGATGACAGAGAGCATCTAGTTCAGCTTCTTTAATTTACAGATGAGGGAAGTAAAGGCCAGGGAGATACAAGATTCATACAACATTCCACAGCAGTTCAAGGGAGAGATGAAGAAATTAGAACATGGACTGCCGGGCTACTTTCCTAGCACTTACTCATTCTTCTGAACCACACTAGTAACTATAAGCAAATACATTCCAATAGACATCAGTACTTCTCAAATTATTCCTGAACTGCTTCTCTGATTTTTCCTTTCTATTCAACTTTTCAGGCCTTTAAAACTTCATTTTTCTATAAGCTTATGGAATTTTCATGCCTAGGTTTACTTTTAAATACCTGTATCTCATGAATACTAGTAGAGGAAAACCAAACCTGTCTTCTAACCTTCTTTTTCATGGCCTATTTATTTTGTTCATTATAATCCTGAGTGGGATTGTTTTAATGATGAGAAAAAATTTCCAAAGTAACACACAGTTGAACAGTAAAGTTTCCATTGAACTTTATGTGCCAGAGGCAGTCATCAACATGTTGAGATCTATGGTTGGCATTAAACGTAAAGTACTGCAAACACTACTGAATGTATGGACACAATGCATATCTAACTTCCATTAAATTTGAAAAGTCTGAAAGAGTTATATAAAAAATTATGGAACTACTCGATGGTGTTTTACACAATGATTCGAGGACAGAAACTTTGCCCTTTCTAAAATGAGAAAAAGAAAGCTTAGAAAAAATTTCAAAATAATATCAGATTAAATCAAGATAGCAGGTCAACAACTCCAGGGATCTGACAGAGAAGTAAAAGCATATGTGGAAATTGAAGGATATTAAAATCCAGTAAGTCACTGCCTAGGGTGGTTTCATATAAAGATGCTGGACCATTTACAGAACTAGGAACCCATCATACTCTCATGCCAATTATAAAGGTTATAGTTCTAGACACTTATGCTATCACCTAGACATTTCTAACTGAATTAACAATTATTGTATTAGATTTGTCCAAATCACCATATTAAAGAATCTAGGCATTTTCTAGTTGAGTAGAATGAGACATGTGATATTAATGGAAGAAAGCATCTAATTTTCCCAAAGTGAAAATATCTAAAACACCTCAATATACGCAATAAGAGGTGAGAGTTTAAATCAAAATGCAGCATCACTTCTTATCTGGAAAGTGCAATATACGTAGAATGTTGAAAAGGATCATACAGACGAGGAGCTAGAAACAATGTCTAAGAATTGAATGAATTTGAATTGGTAACTTCCACTGAGAGACAACAGAAAATGATGCATGCCTCCCACTTACACTATTCTCAGAATTAGATTCAGAAGCCTCTGAGCACTACAGATGATCACTATTGAAATAAACAGTTAAGTCACAGTTTTATTTTCTTTTCAAGATGGATTAGAATGTGAAATTATGAATTTTTACTTTCAGAAATCTAGTTTCCATACTGTGAACTAATGCATACAATAATAATGTCCTCTTTCAGTAACGATCATCTATTACTTGCTCAAGAGTGTTTCACATGAATTTGGAGCTAGAATTCCAACAAAATAAATACTTTTACATCTATATCTTTCCCATGGCTTTAAAGGATTCATTAGTTTCACCTACAGCTTTAAAATACAGTGGGGATAAATGCATACAAACCACAAAGTGTGATGACCAAAAAATATATTTAAAATCTATGATAGAGTCTTCTCTAAGACCTACTAAAGTAAAATCCATATGTTAAATATATACACTTACATATACAATTTTCCCACACCTGAATTAGAAAGAGCTGTAATTTATTATTAAATGCTTTATAATTTGCTTTCTTATAATAAAAAATGGGGAATAAAATTCACTGAAGATTTCTCATTATTACAAAACAAACTGCTTTACTAATACCTGAGTGATATTACCTTAAAAAGTTCATGGTGACAAACACCAAAAATTTGTATCCTGATTTATCAAATCCAGACATAGAATTCCCCTTCAATTCTGCTTGGGATTTATAAAAGTCTCTGTTAGCATTTAGTATGTTGAATTTCTTTCTAGTACTTTTCTTACTCTTTTAGTGTTTGTGTGAGTGCCCATATGTATATACACTTATATTATGAATATTTTTACATTATGTAACACATGTATGGATTTGTATAAATATGTATGCTCATATATGTCCCCATAAGAATACAAGACTATAGTTTTGTATGCTATTTAAAAAATATTATTTCATGTTGTAGGTAAGTTTCAAATTAGATTTTTAAGAGTCAAAAAAAGTTCTGATTATGCCTGACAGGTGGGTCATAAGGTGCAGGGTGATGGGGGAAAGCAGTCATTAAAATGAGAGTAACAAGCACACTGAAATTTTAATTCACTTAAACTTCCTAAAATACTGTATTTTTCTTTTTCTTACCTAATTCTGGTTTGGGTTTATTTACTATTTTGTACTGTTTTGTAAGCTACCTCCAATATTTTATAGCAATTATACTTATTAGTAATCCTAACATAGAGTGCCTGGGTGGCTCAGTCAGTTAAGTGTCTGACTCTTGATTTCAGCTCAGGTCATCATCTCAGGGTCGTGAGATCAAGTCCTGCATCAGGTTCCGAGTAAGACCAGGAGTCTGTTTAAGATTCTTTCTCCCCCGCTCTGCCTTTTTTTCCCCCCAAAATTAATAAAAATAAATAAATCTTTTTAAAAATCCTAATGAGAATTTGACACATGGGAACGTTGTGAAAACTATTTTCATTATTTATTTGCAAATTTATTTATTCATTAACACAAAAATCTCTAACTTTCTATCTCACTACAAGTATCTACGTAGTAATTAAATGATGCATCTCCAGAGTTGGAGGATGGATGAATAAATGCTGTTTGTCCCTGGACTGTTTCAGATGCCATGATCTTGACTGTGGATGGTGCCCCCTGGAACATGGGCTTAGGGACCTAAAACATCATAACCCTCCCTGCTCATCTCCCCCATACCCTCCTCCCTTTTTTGATCACTTTGTCCAGAAAGTCTTCATATACTTAGAGGTGTGACTTCTTGTTGACATCAGATACTGTGGGAGCTAAATATATCATGAGCTAAAGATATCTTGATTTTCCAAACCATCATGGTGTCATTTGTTCCCAAATTACTTTACAACCAACTTCTGATTACCCAAAGAAGATTATCTGATTACTGAGCAGTTAAATGAGAGTATTTCCCTGTTCTCTCAGCTAATTTCTCCTCAAAGGGAAGAGAGGGAGGTCGAATTTGAATAGCTAAAATAGGCAGCTGCCCAGGTGATATCGATGACTGAGAAGAAAAATTCATCCAAAACTTTAATTCATTGTCTTCCATCATTAGAGAAGCCTTCTTTATGATATTAGAATATTTCTTTAAGGGTCTTCAAGAACTTTTAAAATGCAAGTACTCCATGTCAGGGAAGAAAACGATGATCAGGGCTCACCACCCCTTAGTAGGAGGCCTTCAAACAGAGCGGAGACTGGCTGTCTCAGCGTATGAATAGTAGAAAAGGGGGTGCCCTTCTGGTGCAGCTCCTTGCCCACTTACAGGGCATTCTGTTTAGAACACACTGCAGAACTGTACTCAGCAGCAAAACCTAAGCTGGCTGAGGGCTCCACAGTGATAGAGAGGGAGGTAGGAGACTACAAGTGTGCTGCCCGGAGGTTCCTCTATGTGGTTAGCCAAAAACAAAAGACAACTTAAAATTCGTGCTTATCAATGCTGCTAGTGGTTTATAATACTGCTTTAGTTACCTGAGTTGAAGCATTATTTTCATTTATATGGATATACAAAACTGAGTATATCTGGATACATCGCGTAGGAAGACAAAATTAAGTAAAATAATAGTAAAAGTTCGGGTTTACACACTGACCAGTAGCATAAACATAGTACATAGCATTAATACAATTTTATATCCTTTCAGTTTAAAAGTCTGAGGGCACTGGTGATGTAATTAAGAACCTACGTACTTTTTCTGAGCTGTCCTTTGTAAATACCTGGCTTTCTGACCACCAGAAATATTAACCTTTGACATCTTCCAAAGTGAGTTAGACCTTAAAGATTTTTAAAAAAATTTATTTATTCATGAGAAACACACAGAGAGAGGCAGAGACACAGGCAGAGGGAAAGGCAGGCCCCTTGTGGGGAGCCCGATGTGGGACTCGATCCTGGGACTCCGGGATCACGTCCTAACTGTGAAGGCAGATGCTCAACCACTGAGCCACCCAGGCATCCCGTGAGTTAGATTTTAAAGCCATATCGCACATGACGACTGTTTCACCATCACGGGGATCTCTTCTAATTTGGGGATTTTTTAGTTTCCAAATTGAAACGCCAAGACTGGGGCATGATAGAAACACCTTAGATTCTTCAGGATTATCTCTGTATTACCTTTAATCACAGAGAATTGGCTCAGTGTATGTCACCTGTTTGGGCCTCTGAATTTGTGCATGGCCTAACTCTGAGGTTAGTTCTGGCAGGAGATTTTACATTGGCGACACCTCTGCAAACAGAGAAAAATAACCTACCAGCTAATTTCACAGGGGGTCTCTGCTTTGGCCTCCATCTCAGGTCTGACGACAAGGCACAGGTTAGATGGTGACAGTGGCAGGTCTTTATTTCCTTTGTCAGCTCCCAGAGAGTTTCAACCACATACGAAATAATGCCTTGTTTAAAAAGCACTTAGACATGGTTCACATTGTTTTCAAAATGCTCCATCCACATCATTCCTACAATCAAGGGAAATGTTGGAGTTGATAAAAGAAGGGAGAAAAGTAAATTTTAATAACATCTTATTGGAAGCTAAATCCCCAGCTGAGAACTGAATTTACAACACAAGAAAGCAGAAGGTAAATATGCTGAAGTGAGGCATTGTTGGCAATTCCTTCTGCTTTTTTCAGAAGCGCTTAATTGAAGTCCTACCAAGATAGAAATGATCACTTAGCAATCCACATTTGAAAGGCATTTAATGGAGCAACTCAATTCCTAGTGGAACTAACTTTTAAAATAAAAGAGCAATCACTAAGAATTATTATGGATGCATAACAAAATTGGATTCTCACATAGCCACTTATTTCTCACATTTTGATGAAATACAGACTGCTCAGAATATTAGGGTGGAAGCCTCTGAAATGCTGGAGTCTGATGCCAGGCTAAGTATTCCTCACACGCAAGGATCTTGGTTCTTAGTTCCTCCTGTCTGTGACCCTAATGTTTGCAGACATACTAACACACAGTAGATGCTTAATGATTTAAAAAAAAGAAAAATTAAAAATGCAAAATATATTTCAAGCTTACTACCTTTTCAAAATGAAAATCAATTAAGGTGGAGTACAAAACTGCTAATACTCAACATATGTACGTGAAAATGCATTTGGTATCTTGTATATTGATTGTAATATATAGATCTGGTTTAGCGGATCAATTTCCTGAGAGAAGTCATTCAAGAGAATGTCCTGTTGGCAGAGATTTGGGCGATCTGTGATCATCAATTATGGTTATGAGTTTTTTCAATCACTTAATATTTCAGTAGGTATTGATTACCCATGTGCCCTCTAGGCACAATAGGAATACAATGATGAATAAAACCGAATCTCATAGAGAAAATTTTCAAAAGACTCACTGCAAGTATCACTTATGTGGCATATATAAATATACATTTTTATGTGACACTTGTCCGTGACATATGCCAGTCAGTGTACCATTAACTGAATGATGTAGGGAGAATCATATAGTATCTCTAAGGCTTTGCTTTCTTCCTCCGAAAAAAATTAAAAGGCATTATAGGCTCATTTATCATTATTCTATATGTTCTATATTATTCCAGAATGTTCTTTTTTTTAAGATTTATTTATTTGTTCATGAGAGACACAAAGAGAGAGAGAGAGAAGCAGAGACATAGGCAGAGGGAGAAGCAGGCTCCACGCGGGGAGCCCAATGTGGGACTTGATTCCGGGTCTCCGGGATCAGGATCTGAGCTGAAGACAGACGCTCAACCGCTGAGCCCCCCAAGCATCCCTATTCTAGAATGTTCTACCCCTGTTTCCTTTCCCTTCCTTGTAGTTTATACCATTTCCCTGTATTTCAGCCACTTTTCAGATCATTGGCAGGCTAAGTTTCTTGAAACTGCCCTTCCCTGGTTTGTTTCCCTAACACTACCATATCCTGGTCTTGGTTCTATCCATCCTTTTCTAATGACCCCTGTTTCTTTTATTGCTTCCTCTGTGTCTTCACATACCCTAACATCTAGCTCTCTCTGATTCCTGCCTCTGGACTTTCTCCCTCAAAATGCTGATCAATCTCATCAATACCTCTGTGCTAATCATTTTTAACTTTCTTCCTAGGGCTCTTTGATTAAGGTGGCCCTGAACTCTGACATTACATATTGGCAATTCTACACACTGAAAACTCAATTACGTAGCATTCTGTACCATTACATACGTGTCAAGTTCATCTCCCCTCATGGATTGTCAGGTTCTCAAGTCTAGGGACCATGTTTTATATCATCATTTTATGTCTAGCATTTGGTGAATGAGGCACCATAGAACTCCATTAGTAAATCTTTCAGTGGGTAATGGACTTAAGCCTCTGAGGCTGTAAATCTGGCACCTCTGACACATACTAAATAATTGGAATCAGCCTGCCTTGTTTTCTGCCTTTATAAAGCCTTGGATGGCAACCTTTCAACAACATAGTTAAGGTTGCAAGAAGCCAGTTAAGTTTGCATAACCTTGTAAAAACAATTTAATTTTTTTATGACAAAGATTTTTTTTTAAATGTGGGTGATTTATTCTCCTATGCTAGATGATAAAGAATGAAAAAATAGTAATGTGGATGTTATAGTATGAGTGATTTTTGTGTGAAGACTGATGAATAATAGAGGCAAAAGAGATTTTAAGGGCTGTCATGTCACCACCCTTCCCTCATTTTATTGATGAGAAAGTAGACTTCTAAATTAAGTTGTTAGTTTCTGACAGTGATTCACAACTTTGGATTCATATTAGAATCATCTAGAATACTTCCAACAAATTACTGATTACTGTCCTCTCTCTCTCTCTTTCTCCCCGCCCCCACATACACACACACATACAAACACTCAGAAAATTATGATTTAATCTGTTTGAGGTGGGGTCATGGCTTTGAAAAAACTTCTTTTTAAGTTCTCCAGGACAGCTTAATGAGAACCACACTGGCTTGAAATTTCTAGGTTTACTGGATAGTAATTTAAATAAGAATATACTAATTGAGTTGGATTTCAAATTACATGTGCAAAAATCACTGTTATGAATCATTTTTCCTGGGTCTTAGAATTAGCAAATATTTTAACAGTCATTTTTATAAATTACTGGAAATGTATTAAAAACTTAAGTATAATTTAAATACAAATGAATAACACCCATGTATTCACTTTATGAAGCCCATTATTTCTATCGAAATTTCTGTTTGACCAATAGGTGGCACTAGTAATTTCTGTATTAAACAATATAGCAACCGCACACCCTTTAATGATATATATATATATACACACATATATTAAGACACATTACAAGCATTAGCTTCTGAAATTCATTTTTAATTTATCTGCATGTGTTTCATTTAAGTGCTCTTTAATTACTAGGGCGCTTAGCATAATGAATACTGAAACTATGGATTGATTTAATGACACAATAAAGATTTTCTGCTTTAATCCTTAATTAGTTCACTGAACTTGCATCCATTTAATATCAATGACTAGGATCTTATTAATGATAATATTACTTTCAAATCAGAAGCAATGCAATCCACTGAATCCCCTCTAACAACAATATCAAATTAAGGTTATGGTTTGTGAGAAGTAATTTTAAATTAAAGTACATTTTATGTTCATAAATAATTTTTAGGCTTCCTATAAGTTTAAATAAAGATCCGGGTTAATATAATATCACAGGACACTATTACTTATACAAAATATAGATATTTAGTTGAGACACCTGATCTGGCTAATTAAGATAAAATTCAGTCTCCCTCTGCTCCTCTTCCTTATATCAGTCTCTGAAAAGCACTGCTTAAATTGAGTATTGATAATATATACCAAAAGATATCCATCCATATGATTTTCCTTCACCAAACAGCAAGAAAGATGTCAACTCTCACTAATTCTGGCCTAACTCAATCCTACAAGTTTGCTGGCCTCCAGACTAAAGTTTTTTTTTTTAAGATTTTATTTATTTATTCATGAGAGACACAGAGAGAGAGAGAAAGAGAGAGAGAGAGAGAGAGAGGAAGAGACATAGGCAGAGGGAGAAGCAGGCTCCACGCAGGGAGCCAGACGTGGGACTAGATCCCCTGTCTCCAGGATCACGCCCTGGGCTGAAGGCGGCGCTAAAACGCTGAGCCACTCAGGCTGCCTAGACTAAAGTTTTTTTTCAAAATTTCTAGTTTTCAAGGTTAATAAAATGCTAAGTAACAGCCTTTGCTGTGAGACTTAGCTCAGGCAAGCCAATTCAGCAAGTATGCTTTGGGCTGAATTCAGTTCAGCAAATCTTTCTTTTCCTAGGAAAAATTAGTCACATCAAGATAATAAAAGTTATATATAGGAATGCATTTTCCTTCATTCTATTGTTTCGTTTTTTAAATTGGGCTTGAGATGATATACTAAAAAAAGAAACTTTGACCCCTAAAATATCTCTTTGAGAGACACCTAACCAATTAGCACAGATAATTATTACTGAATCACTAATTCAGATGTGGAGCTTGCCTTATAATCATTGCGTGAGGTTCCCCATATGCTGGGAAATGATTTTCTCAGCCTGGAGACATGTTTGTTTTTCCTAAGAAGATTCAAGAGGGAATAAGCAATATATAAATGTATAAAGATTCTCTTCCTCTCCAGGGTTTCATGCAACTTATTTCAATAATGATTAAAAATCAAGTGGTAGCAAAGTAAAGAGTGAAGTTGAAGTGGATTTTCATCCATCAACTTAAACCTGGCCATTTTGTTGTCAGGGTTGTTTTCTTAAGCCTTTTCTTCTCTTCAGAATACATGCAATATAAATGGTATGTATAAAATGGGGGAAAAACAGAACTTTTGTTATAGCATGACTTATTTTATCTCCTTGCCCCCAAATTTCTGCTTTTCCCTATAGCCTGCAATCAGACATGCCATTACTGTTCCTCTGTGCAGTGCTCTATTAGGCATTTTGAAACCCATTCCTCTTAGGAAACATGTTCTTTTTGTTTATCACTGTCTGCTATGGAGAAAAAGGTGATGCTAGTAAAAAACTGCACATTATTAAAAAGTTCTTCCAGTTCAACCTATTGAACATAAGAGTAAATGTACCTCAAGCAAAGTCATAATCTTGAGGTGCAATGGTTTTCAGCCTTCAGTGCACATGAGAATCACTTGGCAGTAAGGTTGCCAGATTTAGCCAATAAAAATACAGGACACAGAGTTCAATTTGAATATCAGACAAATAGCAAATAACTTTTTTAGTGTATGTCCCAGGCTTGCAAAATTTATCATTCAAATTTAACTGGACACCCTCCATTTTATCTGGCAACCCTACCTTGAGGGCTTGTTAAAAACAGATTACTGGTACCACCCTCAGAGTTGCTGATTCAGTAGCGTATGGCCCAAGATCTTCTAACAGGTTTCTAGGTGATGCTAATACTGTTGGTCTGGGGACCATAGTTTTGAATACCAGTGCATAGTGTGTAAAAGTTTAGGCTTGCAAGATACTGGAGTTTGAATCCCAGGTCTGCTGCCTAATACTGTGTAAACTGAGTTGTTTGAGCATTATAAACATTGGTTTCTCCACTGAAGAAGGCAAATATTAATCATACTAGTAATGATTCAGACATGTAATAATTCAGAGTGTTCAGTAAAATGCAAAGTAAGTACTTTATAAAAGTCACAAGTTCATCATAGAGGAATTTTGTATAAGGAATTTTAATTAAGTCCCTCATTTCCCAAATTGTTTTATTTAGAACACAGAACTATAGCAAGTCAGTGCTATTGTTGTTTTGCATGAAAAAAATGGGAAGAAAGTTTATTATAAGATAAACCAGAATTTTAAGACTTCTCCAAGACTTAAAGTATTAATAAAGAAAGTGAAACTCAGAAGCATTTTCTAAACTTATCTGAACATGGAACAACATCTCCTCCTGCACAGAAAAGTAATTTGATCACATAGCTTTCCATGAGAAACCAACTTAGAAATACTGTCATGGTTCACAGGGTATCTAAAGGCAAAATGACATAATTACAAACAGGGATCACTTAGCTATGTAGAAAAATATATTTCTTTCAATTATTACTAGTATCCTGCAGAGTTCGCCTGAAACTACAATGCATTCATTCTTTCATTTATTCAACACATTTATTAAACATCCAAAATGTATATTAAGAGAATGATGCACTATAATGATAAAAGGAAGAGTAATACTGCCCATAAATAGCTCACAAACTGGTACTTAAAATCTTTAAGAATGGGTATTGCTCAAAACTGTTTTAATGTTCTTATCACCTTAACCAAACTTTAGATAGGTTTTTTTTTTCCTGATTACAATTCCCTGAAGTACCTTTCCTTAGAATACTTACTTAGAAAACTTGCAATTGTAAAGACTTTCTCTTCTCCTTTGAGATGTAAATCTTCAACAATCCAGAAATTCTCAAGGAACTAGTGTCCCTTTGAAATGTAATCACAGAAGTAGATATTGTCCTACCAGTCTCTGAGGGAGAGTAGGACCCTACTTCAGTAAGTGACAATTAGCAAATACAGATGATCTAATCACACTGAATAACCTATCTCCTAACATCCTCCAGTACTTTTCCATTAACTTACTCCATCATTTAAAAATCTTCTCACTTTTTGTCTCAGCACAACAGAGTTCTCTCCCCTATTGCAATAGTCTTGAATAAAGTCTTCCTTAACTATTAAACTGATTTGGTGATGTGTTTCTTTTATAGTACCAACCACATTTTACTTTATATATTGTTAATCTTCTCAGTCTGGTATATTGTTAACGAATCTCAATAACAACAAAAAAGGCTGAATGTGGTGCCTAATGTTAAATATTTTGAATACCATCCTTGCTTATAGGCAGTGGACTTAGAAAGGGCACTACTTTAGGGGTCAAATGGAACTTGATTGACTCTCACTCCTTCCTGCTACTACTTATGTGGCCTTGGGAAAAATATTCAATGTGTATGAATACTGTTTTTCCCCCCTCATCTGTAAAATAGGGTTAACAAAGACCTTTCCTGACATACTACTGTGATGTAGAAAAAAGACAGTCGGGGAAATAAAGCAGTTTGTAATAAGCAAATACTTGAGCAGGCACTCAGAAAAGAGCTGAGTCAAGCTATTGGCTGGGAGCCAGCAAAAATTGCCCAGCACCAGCATCACTTGCTGAATTCCCTAACACCCCCTCAGCATGCTCTCAATTCACTTTAAAAGAACAAGTCCTTCTAAGGTTTTGGCTCCTCTTGTAGATATTTCCTCCTACTATTCCTCCTCTTTCAGGAGTCTGATTCTTTGGCTTCTTTTGAATTTCCACATAATTGTTCCCTTACCAAAAAATATCTCATTTATTTCTATATTTTTGGCAACCGGTCACATTGTGTTTTGAGTGTCTTCTCCAGGTTGGACTGTTCTGATCTGGTTAATTCTCTACCTCTGCCAAGTCATGTCTTTCTGAAGGAACCAAAGCCCTATGCCTTCTTGATTTCCATCCATTACCCAAAATGATAATTGTACTCCATATTGTCATTGCTGAACAAGAGAAACACATCTGCAACCTGGGCAAAGCCTCCAGAGGGATTATGTACTAATGTGTGTCACTGTAAACCAAGCTGCTTTTCCTCTGAAAGGACAGAGCTGTTTGTCAAAAGTGGATTATTTTGGAACATTATTGTGCTCCACCAGGGCATCTGCTTCTTTCACTAAGTAAATCAATAGCCCTCTCAAGCCAAAAAAAAGCACCTTTGATTCAACCTCTTCATTTTGAATTACATGAAATTGACATTTACTACAATACAAAATTCACAGTGGTTGGGGCTTAATTTAATTAGTCCTAGCACTGAATTTTAATGAGGAAGTCTTAGAAGGCACTGATTTAAATTTACTAACACATATGAGACATATGCCACTGGTACCAAATAAATAAAACTGGGGTCACAGTGAAAATGGTGACATTAAATGAGTACATTTCTTTGTTCTTTAAATTTATTTACTAATCTCTACATCCAATGCGGGGCTCACACTCATGACCCCAAAATCAAGAGTCAGTGTTTTTCTGACTGAGCCAGCCAGGCACCAGAAAATGAATACATTTCTATATGTAATCTGGAATCTATAGGAATTTAGGAAAAAGTTATCAAATTTTTAGCATACCTTTAATTATCAACCAGTACTGAGCAATCTCTACAGACGTAGCACATGGCTACATGATGCAGGATGTTCAGAAACAAAATAAGCCTTAGTCTCTGCTTTTAAAGAACAATTAGTAACATACATATATACACCTGTGAGCATTTTTTTTAATTAGGCTCCACACCCAGTGTGGAGCCCAATCCAGGGCTAGAACTCATGACTCTGAGATTGAGACCTGAACTGAAATCAAGAGTCAGATGATTAATCAACTGAGCCTCCCAGGCAGCCCACACCTTTATTTTTTATTTTTTTAAAGATTTATTTATTTATTTATTTATGAGAGAGAGAGAGAGAGAGAGAGAGAGAGAGAGAGAGGCAAAGACATAGGCAGAGGGAGAAGCAGGCTCCATGCTGGGAGCCCGACATGGGACTCGATCCCAGGACTCCAGGATCACGCCCTGGGCCAAAGGCAGGCTCCAAACTGCTGAGTCACTCAGGGATCCCCAGCCCACACCTTTAAATGCTGACCTAGGAGAGAGGACCCTGGAAGATACTTCCTGAGATTACTGGGAATTAATCTAGTCCTTATAGAGACAACAATCATATATTCGTAAAGAAGAACAAGAAGGCAAAACAAAGATAAATATAGGAAAAGAAAAGTATGTTGGTTGAATTAGTTGAAAATCAGGTTATGGGGCTGAGATTGTGTCTTGGGACGACTATAAAATATATAAAGATACCTACATGTAAACAATGGAATCTAAGTTATAAGAGGCATCAGGAAATCTTTGTAAAGGGAAGTAATAAATGCAAGACATACTTTAGGAAGGCTTTCCACATACAACGGGTTGGAATAAGAGTAAAGGAGTGAGCAGACTTGGATGAAACTGATGCAACATAGTTTTATTTAACACAATCAATGGTGCTGGAGAGTGACAGGAAGACACCCTGAAGGATTAAAATAAGGCTTGGATGCAGAATGAGTCTCCAAGAAAACATAGGTTTCAAATAGGTGACACATCTGTCTACAAATGTACACTTGGGAGCTATCTACATCAAGGTGACGAAGCAGGCAGTGAAGTACTAGAGTTAGAGAAGTCAATGTGCGCTCACCACAAAAATTATGATAGCCAAGAACGAGCAATGGATAAGAGTTGAAGAAGTTAAATGATCAGTAGCTATGCACATCTTCTAGGATAGTGGTTCTTAAACTGTGGTGTGCATGAGGATCACTTGAGGGCTGCTTGTTCGTAATGTCAGTAAATGCAGGGTTGAAGCTAGAAGATTAAATATTGAACAGCAGCCCCAGGTGAGGTTGCTGCAGGTGATCCTGAGACCACACCAGGACCTACACTGAGAGAGACTTGTAAAATAAGGGAGGAAAAAAAAATCTGTCTTTAATACCTTAGTTTGCTTTGATATCTGAAGAGTGATCTTCACATTTTTCCTTGCGTTCTGCTTCATGCCGGTATTATACATTAAAAAACAAAACAACAGAAAACCCCACTGAAATATAAAAAAGGGCAAAAGTTTCCAATACCAAAACATAGAGCATAAAAATGACTGCTGAGTCATCACTGCAGATATAGATATGAACCATTTCTTTGTAGAAGTCTTTCAGAAGTATCCTGGGTAAAATAAACTTTTAGAAAAAGCAGGTTCGCTTTTTATTGCTATACTGTACGAGAATGTCGGTATCTTCAACAGATCTATGGCAGTATCATTTAAGCTAGTCATGTTCTTGGCAAGTTTTATATACTATATAACTTGTTCACTCAATATCATGAAAGGGAGTTAGAGTTGCCTATTTAAATCTGGAATGAACATTTAAAAAATTAATCAGTTTCCCACTTTCTATTGAAGATCATACTATATGTATAAGTTTTATTATTCCTGTGAGATCTCTATTTTATTTCATTACTCCTCTCAATTATTTCCACTATAAATTTTTTGATGGGTGAATTTTATTACTGTGGAAATTTAGGAATCTATGTGAATAAAGTAATCACTAAAGAGATCTCTTTCTTCAGAATGAAATGACTAATAAAAGCTGTAAAATATATTTAACACAATTTGTTCCTCGGAAAATTTCGTATGAAAATTTCCAAGTTTAATAGCTTTAGTCTCATTAAGGAAGTTGTATTTTGCAAGGAATATATAGCATCTATGAGGCACTGTAAAATCTTACAACTTCAGTTCCCTCTGGTGGCAGGAGCTTCAAAGTGAAAGTGGCAGGGACTCTGCATAGGGCTGTGGGCTCACTTGCATTTATAAAACCTCTAGGTGAGAAGTACAAAGGGCTCGTTCTTTTGTATTGAAATGGCTTTGGAAGCAGCTTCTCACCTACATCCTTGGGACAAGTAACTACTGAGGAAGGTAGAAAAGAAAAGATGTGATTTTACACTGCAGTCTTTTTTTTTTTTTTTAACATAGGAAAAAGCAAGTTAAAGAATTACTTCACTGAAGCTTAAGAAGGATATATTCTGGAGGCTGCTTTGGAGGGTAATTTTCAAATAAATAAAATCTACTACATTTCTTAGGCAAAGACATAGCAAAATGCAGATAAAATAACTTTAAAAGACAAGGTAAGAGAAAAAAGATAAAGAGAATCCTCCTCCCTGCTCATCAGGAGAGTGTTCTTAGGCATGATAGAACCACTGGACAAGGCGGCATAAAGACCTGGGGCACTTAGAAAGAATATTTTATATAGATAAAGGTTTCCTTTTAAGTTTCTTTCAAAACCAGGGAATCTCAGATAATGTGAGGTAACCGAAAATCCAAAAATCTAAGTGAATTACAGATGTTTAACAGCTAGTTAAGCTGCAGAACTAGGATTTAACCCCAAACTTGTGACTCTAAACTTATGTTGTGATATATCATACTTCCCAAATTCAGAACCTAGAGCTGGGAACAGCAAAAGGGATTCATGGGTTACTGCATAAGAGGGCATATGCTTGAAAGAATCCCAGATGAGATCAAATGGCTGAACACGTTCTATTTTCTGTAACATGAAGCTTAAATATGCTACAGATTTTTGTAATCCTTGTGAAATGTAGCCTCTGAAATACAATCATGTGTGCTCTTCCTACTGAATCTTGAAGCCAAAATATCTGTTGGATATCCCTCAGGGTTCAGAAGTTTTAATAATCCAATAGGATAGGGTTTTACTTTAAAGTCCTTCTAATCCACAGATTTTAAAAGTCATTTGGTGGTATAAATGTCAAGGAGATACACATAAATGAGTCAAAGTTTTTAGATTTTTTTTAAACATAAGTCCTTAAATTTCAACTTTCTCAAACAATCATAAAGCAGAAAGCATTTTTGGAATGACCGAGAGATAAGTGTGATTTATTTGTTTGTTTGCATAATATTCATTTTTGTTCAGCTACCTCATAGCCATTACCCACTTTCACTCCTTCTTCTTCCTCAATACTAACATGATTTAGATTTTGTTTGCCTTCTTGGGAGAGGCCTCATCCCTCCCTCATGGAAGGTGGGCCTCAGCACCAATGTAGGTGGAGGAATCCAATCATGGTGATCAAATTCCTTTTACTGGCGATTTGCTCAATAGAACATGTGATATAATAATGGCCAACGAGATCTGAAAGGAAGTCTGCTAGGAGGCTTTGGCAAAGTTTCTTTGCTCTTATAGACACAGGTAAAGGACTTCAATTTTTAGTAGGTTTACCTACTTCTGAACTTATTATGTAATGATAAATATTCTCATTTTTAAAACCACTTTTAGTTGGCTTTTCTGTTGTTTTCAGTCAAAAGTGTAAAGATGTAATTGGTCTCTGAGCCTTTACATTTATAATAGAGTCAGCGGTAGGGAAAATATTAGGTAGAAGCAGGTCAAGTTAATTTTTACCAACCTTCTCTATGGTAGATACGTTTCGCAGAACTCAGCTTATATATTAATTTGCAGGAGTTACAAAAAATTTACAAATGGACATCCATTGTAAAAACTAATAAGGCTCTGCCCTTAAGTAGTTTCTAATGTAGGACTCCAAGTGGTTTGTCAATCCAGATCAACACTCTTTTTTTTTTTAAGATTTAATTTATTTATTTATGAGAGACAGAGAGAGAGAGAGAGAGAGAGAGAGAGAGGCAAAGGCATAGGAAGAGGGAGAAGCAGGCTCCTTGCTGGGAGCCTGATGCAGGACTCGATCCTAGGACCCCGGGATTATTACCTGAGCCAAAGGTAGATGCTCAACCACTGAGCCACTCAGATGCCCCCCAGATCACACACTTTTAATAGTGGCTCCACCCTATATGCCCTTTTCCAATTTCTCATCTTCTTACTCATAACCTATTTCCTTAGATCTCTTTCTCTCCATCTTCCCCCACCACACACACACCAAATAGAAATAGTGATTGATGCAATGAAAGAGTAAAGTCACAATAAAACTATCATTCCAATTAAAATAGTTTAAATTATTTAAATTTCAATAGGTTCTTTTAGAACTTAGTTCTGATATAAGAAGATCAATAACTTCAATTAGTGTTCAATTGTATGTTGTGGCATTTCCCAGGTAATAGTCATCTTTAACATATACTTAAATTATTTCCATAGAGACAAATATATGCTTGTCCCCTAAGCATGGCCCCTGTTTTTGAATTAAAAGTATAGTAAGTGCCCTGGAAGATAAAGAGTGTTATTCATGGGTAGGAGGAAAAACTCTCTTGGCATTACACTTGGTCTCTACAACTTCAGAGAAGATTTATATATATATATCTGTATGGACTGAATTTTATGAGTGTATACTCATATATCATCATATAATTCTTAAATAATGATAATATAAGATCTCACCAGGATAGGACTGGGAGAGAAAAGCTGGGAAAAGGGTTATGGCAAGAATTTCTATCATCCTCCAAACAGAACTTTCTGGTTGGGTGTGAGAGACTTTGGCCACAAGATTTAAATATATATGTAAAACATAAATTGAATAATAAAAAATATATTCCTATTTCTCTAATTTTATTAAGTTGCTATTTAGATGTTAAAATATGCACTTGGAACAGTGTAAAAGCCAAAAAATTATTTATTTAAATTAACTTCTATATAACAAAAAGCAAAGAGAACTAGAATAAACTCAACTCAAAATCTCTTGACTTTTATGAGACTAATCTACTTTCATACAGTGCAATATTCATAATTTCTTAAAATTTCCCATTTAATGAAGAAAAAATTTAAGACAAAGTAGTAAAATAACAAAGGAAGAGTGTTCTATAAACCAGTCAGTGAAATATTACTCTTACAGAATAAAAACAAGCCCTACATCCTTTAATTCAATCTATGAGGAATAAACTATTTCCAAATGGATCTTTTCAATTGTTTACAGCCCTCAGTGATTTTAACTTTCTTCCCATACACACACTGACATTGTTATATGTTTAAAAAACTCTTCTCTTTGGTATCTCATATTCTAAATTGCCTAATCTACGGATTGGTAATAATTTACCAAAACCAAGACTGTGAAAATACAGTAATACAAATGCTATGAAAGTAGGAAAAGAATATCTCTTAATAAGATGAATTCTATCCATGTAATAAAAGTATACTACATCTGAAATATTTGAATGCTGAATTACTATTAGTTGGAGTTTCTACAAGGTCATCTTTGTTAATCGCATGAAACAAATTAAAGTGTCAGTTTAAATATCAATTATTATAATAGCACTTTCATTGTTACAATAATAAAAAAATAACATCATTTGATTTTAAGCATAGCAAAGAGTTTTTAAAAAAATTTTTTCTCACATTTCCAAATTGGGCTTTCATTCAAAAGTGTGCTTCCATTCATTGACTGTTCATGTCTTCTATTATTATATACATCCAATTTTTTAAGAATTTTTATCAGACTCCAATATGCCTGACAAAAACCTACTCAGTTCATAGTCTGATGTTTATCTCTGATTTAAAACAGTCTTCAAACACCTTGTCAGAATCTGCCAGTGTATTGCTTGAGGCAACAAGCTCCTAACGATGCCCCACAGGGCTACAGGAGAAGTGTTTTCTATCAAATGCAGCATCTTCCCTTTTTCCTACGTTCAGACAAGTAGAACACTAAGGCCTTGAGTCCATAGTTTAATGTGGATAGTAATACATTTCCCCTAAAAGGAGTATACTCACAAGCTGGCTTATGTATGCTTTCCTTTTATAATTAAGGTCAGAAATAATATCTTATAAGAATGATCAATGATACTCTGAGAACTGCTCTCTCCCAAATGGAGATTGACTTTTGAGAGGAGTCTTTAAACATCTCAACTCAGGGTTTTTAACCACAAAAGTTATACAGAGGGCCACGGAATGCGGGTAAATTAAGTTAATGCATTTATTCAATCAATCAAAAAATATTCACTGAACATCTGCTGTATGTCAGGCAGTGCAAATTCAGAAATGACAAGGACAGTCAGAGTCTTCTGGCCTAAGGGGATCTAGTGGGGAGGGAGTCAATTAAGCAAAACCACAGGGGTGATCTTGAAGCAGGTGTTGATAACAGCTAACCTATCTGGGCTGAGAGGAGGAGGAGCAAGGAAAGGCTTCACCCAGAAAGAAATGGCATGCATTTAATCTGAGCCCCCAGAAGAAGCCAGGGGAAGAGGAAGTGTTCTGAATTTTTTTCAGATGTGGATTGTGTTAGGGCATTAAATGGAAGAAGAAATGGGACTAGTATATGTATAGTGCTTAGTGTTTGCTAGAAGTTTTATATTCATCATCTATTTCTCAGAACCAACTATCAATGAATTGGATAGTATCTCCATTTAGCAGAAAAAGAGATCTAGCTTCAGAGAGGCTTGATAAAGGCCACAAGTTCAACTGAATTGTAAGAGCCCACCCACTGAGTTCTCACAGATAACTGTGTGATATACTGTTTGTTCCTCCAGGTTCATTCTCCACCCTTAAACATGAAAGCCAGTGGTTTAACTCAGAACTTTAGACCCCAAGGCCCTTGCTCTCTTCACCAAGCACAATTTCTGCTATTCCAAGAAGTAAAGAGGGAAGGAAGGAATATTAAAAAAAAAAATCAACCACTCAATGACATAAATGAACAACAAAGAACTTTTATTCTAGACCACATAGCATTGCCATTGCCTTTAACTGAATACTTGCTTGATTTACAAGGCTGGAATGGAATTTTGTTGATTCTTTTTTCATAGCTACAAAACGTTTTTGGATTATGTGCTCTATCACTGGGACTTCAGTTATTCTTTGGGTATGACGCAGACCAGTCCAGGGATCTCTGTCCCAAAGGTCCCTACCCCCTCCATCAGCTTTATACACCAAATCTTCAAACCAAACCAACCCTGCAGTGACTGATTCCTTTCTTGAGATCATCAATGAGTGGTTGATAATGGTCTCCCTGAAGCTGACATGGCTGACAGCAAGGAACGGTGTGGCATTTTCCTATACGTGTTCTTAGAACTTTGCTCTCAAAGTGTGATCCTTGAACAAGATGCATCGGTCTCATTTGTGAGTTTATTACAGATACAAAACTTCAGATTCCATTTCAGACTTGCTGAATCAGAATCTATGTTTTTAACAAAATACACATGTAATTCTTAAGCATTTTAAAGTTTGGGAAGTACTGGTTTAGAACACTAATGATGCTCTATGTTAATAAATGTGTAAGTTTCCTTCTACAGAGCTTCTACATTCCTTAAGATGTTCATGTTCACTGAGATCCTTTTCTAGTAGCCGCATGCTGTTCATGAAACAGAGAGCGGAAGAATAGAGCAAATTATAGAATTATTAACTTAGAAAAATGACTTTAAAAAAACATTACTACTTTACTATACTTAATATAGCCTGGATTTGCTTAAATAAATACATTCCATTTTAAGGTCTTTTTCTTTCTTTCTTTCTTTCTTTCTTTTTCTTTTGCCTTTTACATATGGATTTCTGTACATGTCTTACAATGTTCCTAGGATACATTCTAGAATTAGAATTTTATAGTAAAAGAAATTATCATTTTACCAACTGTTAAGTATTGTTAATAAGGTCTGAGGTCAAGACTAAGGTCATAATTCAGATATACTGGAGACTGTGTAGGAAAATTAAGGGACTTAGGCTCCACAAAGAAGTATGTCAAAAAAAAAAAAAAAGAAGAAGAAGCAGAAAGAAAAGGTAAAGAGACAATGGACTTTACCTACATTTTTTTAAGATTTATTTATTCATCAGAGACATAGAGAGAGAAGCAGAGACATAGGCAGAGGGAGAAGCAGGTTCTCTGCAGGGGCCTGATACAGGACTCCATCCTGGATCCCGGGATCACTCCCTGAGCCAAAGGCAGATGCTCAACCACTGAGCCACCCAGGCATCCTGACTTTACCTACTTTAAAATTAAGGCTACACTACACCTGTGATTCACAGAGGCTCTGTGCTTTAGCCAGGCGCCAAAAATAGGCATATAGCAAATTATACTGAAAGACTTGATAGTTGTTTTTTTTTTTTTTTTTAAGTCATTGCAGTTCTGATACCATATGAGCTGCTAGACTTGGGTTTCTTTCTCTGGCATAGGGACCTTGACCAAATAGGAAATTCATGGCTTTTGGAACCAACTGAAACTAGAATCAAACGTACAGACTCTTGGCAAATCAAACACCACACATGTGTCTCTTTCATATCCTACTCTACCACTTCTGAGCTGCCCTAAGCCCACGTGCTTATGCAGCCTTTTGCTCCTCAGCAGAGAGGAGAGCTGTACATCTGTTTGATGCAGACCTCTTAGCATTTAAGCATCTCCTCCTATGCCCAAGCATGGCTCTGCCTCAGCACAGTATGTGCTCCTCATTAAGCTAGGGCTCTCTGTCTCTTTCTCTCTCCATCTCTATCTCTTTCATAACTACCAAATGTGAAATAATATCACTACTAAGAATTACATGACACAGCAGCAATTGTTCACATCTTTCAAAGCTTACAGAAGTGTGAACTTTGCTGTATCACAAAATCATGTTTCAACGCAATGGGTGCTTAATATCTGCTAACACCTTCGGGACAAGGTCATGAAATTTAATATGTACCTCATATCACTAAAATAGAGAAATCAATTAAGTAACAAATCAGACACCCATACAATCTTCTTTGATGGACTATTATTGATGACCACTAATATAAGAAATAACAGTAATCTCTGCATATCAATCACCTGATTTTATTAGGCAAAGATACAAAGATTTATTTAGTGGTAAAAGGAGAATAAGTATGGGGATGAGGGACGCCTGGGTGGCTCAGTGGTTGAGCATTTGCCCTTGGTTCAGGGTGTGATCCCAGGGTCTGGAATCGAGTCCCACACTAGGCTCCCTGTGAGGAGCCTGCTTCTCCCTCTGCCTATGTCTCTGTCTCTCTCTATTGTCTCTCATGAATAAATGGTTAACATGTTTAAAAAAAAAAGAATTTGGATAAATCTTTTGAACTTAGTCCACCGGAAAAAAACAAGGAGACCATCTAGTTTGGAAGATAACCTCACTTGGGAATTGATTTAAATTATCCCATAGTCCTTAGTTCATGACATATAATTTCTAATTCTGCAGTATTTTCTAGAAACCTTAAAACATTTTTCCAAGTCTTAGTGCACTCTTTTATTTCTGCCTGCACTAAGTAATTTCCATCTTACAGTGGAGAAAACAAGAAATTAAGAAAAAGAATTTTGAAAATCCAAGTTGGGATATAGTTTCTCTTCATTTAACTATTGCCTAAGTATCGGGTGGAGTTCCCATTCTGCCTATTTTTTTTCCCTAAGTGATCTATCCTCTCACAAGGCTTTTGGTTATCACATTAGGATGACAGTAGAAATATTATACCCCCGCCTCCAACTTAATTCTATAGCTTTAGAATCATATATTAACTACCTATTGCATATTTGCAAATGTTTTGTTAATTGAACAAATATTTTAATAGCTTTAAGAAGACTATCATTATGCTTTTTTGGTTGTAACATAGTTCCTGTCTTCAGCAACTCATATTCGAATATTACATAAAAGCCTCAAAAGTAACATATCAAAATCTGAACTCATCATCTTCCTTTTAAATCAAGTTTCAATCATTTTTTGTTATCTTAATACAGTTAATGCAACTGTGAATATATATATTTAAATATATATTCATTTAAAAATATTCTATTTTTGAATGGTCATATTACAAAGATGAGTCTATAATTATTGAGCCCTGTTCTTTTTTTTTTTGCTACAAATTGGTATTTTTCCAAGACCCATGGGATATATCCACCTATTATGTCCATTGGTACCAAAAATATAACGCTCCTCATGTTTACCCCAAACTTTATTTGCCTTACATTTTTCTAGCTTATTAACGATGTCCTCATCTACTTAATTAAAAGTACATCTCATTAAAAAAAATCTTTCATGTGTTTTTTAAGATTTATTTATTTATTCAGGAGAGAGAGAGCATGTGAGCAGGGTGGGGAGCAGAGGGAGAGAGAGAGAAATCCTCAAACCAATTCCCTGCTGAGCGTGGAGCCCGATACAGGACTTGATCCCAAGACTCTGAGATCATGACTTGAGCTCAAACCAAGAGTTGATGCTTAATGAACTGAGCCACCCAGATGTCCCAATCTTTCATGTATTAATTCCTCAAATACTAACAATCAATACATTTTCATGATAGGGTTCTAGATGAAGAGAATACATAAATGAATAAAATACCCCTTAAACTCCTACACTTAAACAACCACTAGACTCTGATGTATAGTCACCAAATTTTTAGGAAATCTCCTGGAAAATATCTTTCAAATGTGTTCCTTATTTTTAAACAACAGCTCTATTGAGACATACCACACATAAACACACACACAAAGTTAACAGTTTTAAACACAGAAATCAATGGCTTTTATTCATGTAGTTCAAACATTTGTTGAAAGGACTGCTGTTTCACCTTTGAATTGTCTTGACATCTTTGTCAAAAATTAATTGGCCATAAATGTAAGAGTTTATTTCTTGACTCTGCATTGATCTATGTGTATTCTTCTGCTCATATAACACTGTTTTGATTATTGTAGCTTTGTAGTAAGTTTAATAATTGGAAAGTGTAAATCCTCTAACTTTGTTCTTTTTAAGATCTTTTAAGTTCTTCTGGGTCTTTTGTTTTTTTATTTTTTATTTTAAAAGAATTCATGATAGATAGAGATAGATAGAGAGAGAGAGAGGCAGAGACACAGGCAGAGGGAGCAGCAGGCTCCATGCAGGGAGCCTGAAGTGGAACTCGATCCCAAGTCTCCAGGATCATGCCCTGTGGTGAAGGCGGCGCTCGAGCTGCCCCACTTCTGGGTCCTTTAGGCAGGGGGAAATTTGATCCCCATATGAATTTTAGATCACCTTGCAAATTTCTGCAAAACGGCTAGCTGGAACTTTGATAAAAATTGCACGGAATCTGAGAATCAGTTTGGGGACTATTACTATCTCATCAATATCAAGTTGTCTGCTTCTTTTTGTTTCTTCTGCTACTGCTGTGTTTGGATTGCTATTCCCTCCAGTGTAGTTTGCTACTTAAAACACTGCCTACTAAAAAAAAATTTTTAAAAATAAAAAAATAAAAAATAAATGAAAAAACACTGCCTACTGGGGACGCCTGGGTGGCTCAGTGGTTGAGCGTCTGCCTTCGGCTCAGGTCGTGATCCCAGGGTCCTGGGATCAAGTCCCACATCAGCTTCCTTGCAAGGAGCCTACTTCTCCCTCTGCCTGTGTCTCTGCCTCTCTCTCTGTGTCTCTCATGAATGGATAGATAAAATATTTTAAACAAAACAAAATACAGCCCACTGCACTCTGCATACATTCAAATTCCCTACGATGGACTATAATAATACCTCCTGGAGGTAAGCACCTCTTCTCCTCTTTGATTTTTTTTTATCTTCTTGCTCTTCTATTTCTCTACTGCTTTATTGTTTTTATTTCTGGCCCTGAGCAGGCTATGCTTGTCCCTATAACAGATCCTTCACTCTTTCTGTTCCCTATGTCTGAAATCTTCTTCCTTGAAATCTTTGAAAGCCTGACTTCTTTTTATCATTTAAGTCTTAATTACATGTTACTTTTCAAAAGGCTTTTGCTAGTCTGCCATCTAGCACACCCTGTCATACTAATCTACTTCATCTTCTTTGTAGTACTTCCAAAGTATGAAAATATTCCATTTATTGTTTACTTCTTTAGTGTCTAACTTCTTACCCAGAACTTAAACTCCAGCATTTTTTAAAATAAACTCCAGCATCTTCAATAATGTTTGATACAGTTTTTCATTCATGAAGCATGCTAAATATTATTGAATGGATTCCTGTATCATCTATAGAGTTTCTCAAGTAATATTAATAGTAACACTTATATAACAATAGTAGATAAGCACTTGTTCAAAGGTCTTTTACACTGTTAGCACTATGTTGGGTGCTATACATATGAAGACCACTGCCTTCAAAGAGTTCCATGCATAGAAAATAATAAATGTATGGTGAGGTCACCTAGTAGACAGCTTTGGACACTTTGTTGAGGAGTTTATTTACTATTCTCTTTGAACATAGTAGGTGATGATAACAGACTTGATCAGGCCATCATATAATTTAATTGTTCTATATTTTAATATACTCAGAAATTCAGATTTGCTAGATACTTCTAGTGAGTGAAAGTCACAAACTTCTCTAGAGAATGAAAACATTTCTTCTTGATGGAGGTTTATTTGCCATAAAAATCTAACAGCAATTCCAACTTTCTCAGAAATTTTTAAAATTTAAAACTTTGAAAAACAGAAGAAAAGGTGACAAGCTTAATTGGAAATCCATTAGTTAGAAACTTGAGAGCTCATTTCTTACATCCTGATGCCAAAGAACTGTTATATATTTTAAGAAGAGAGTTCAGATAAAGAAGGAAAAGACGAAGATTACAGGATACATTACTGTACTGAAGTATGAAATCAAAACAAGAAGTTATTTAAAGATAAAACAATCAGTGCTATCACATGCAATAAACCCAAAGGAAGAAATAATAAATAATACAACTCTGAGTTTTTCTTGTTATGACTATTTGCAATATTCATAGCATATTATGTTTGCTAAACATATCAATGTTTTTCAATCTTCTCTTTAAAAATCCCTTCAGGAAAGGTAGAGACGATGGAGAATGATTAATGGATATCTTATTTTTACCAAGATTATGTAATATGTCTTGACAAGCTCAAGTAATGGCTTATATTACTACATCATTTACCTCTGGGTATGGGAAGTGGGGGAGGTATTGTGGCTAGTGATGCCAAGCTCGCTTTATGAGGGCAGGCACTGTGTTCCTTTTTTCACTCTGGTATCTCCAATGCCTAGCACCAATTGTTGATATTTGGTAGACACTCAATACCACATTTCACCGATACTAATGTCACCCATTATTAGAAATATCATAATTTTAAATGTGATCGAGAAGAAAACACATTGCCAACTTATTATTTTCTACTAATTTGAATTTTAATATTATACTTATCCAGAGCATCACTCTAGACTCATTTTGGTGTAGATTTATCACACAGCATTCTAGTGAAAATGAAAATACATAACTAAGAGAAATTAAACTATTCCTAAAAATATTCGTGTTCAAAGTCAAACTTTCCTGACTGCAGTCAGGAAAACTCAGTGCTGTGGAGGTACATGTTTCCTGGTACATTACTGTCCTGTGTGCCTGTGTGTCCTGTGTGGCATTTCTAAAGAGTGCTCTACTCTTGTCTCTGTGATTTTCTTCCAAGCCACTGCCGCTTATTCTATAATTTTGCTGCTGGTGGTTTTTGATCTTATCAGAAGATTTCATGAGAAGTTTTCAGACTACATCAGAACTTACATCACCTCCTCGTAGTGTTTTGATTGAAACTTCAAGAGAATGGAGTCATCCAGTTATACCACCACCACTAACAATCAAGTTTGCATATGTGCTGTTGATGACATGACACCACTTACCCAATAGTGTTTGCAATTCTCCATCAATTGAAAGATGCATCCCAATTTCAGACATGTTAAAATGTGAAAAATCTGATTTTTCAAGTTGATGAAGTATGGTAGTAAAATAAAAGAAATGTCAGGAAAAGGACAAGCAAGACAGATGGGATGGGGATGGCATGTTTTATGTGAAATAAAGTAGATTAAGCCCTGAATCCTGTGCAGGGCCTTCTCTTTGCATTCCTTTCCTAGTAACAGAGGCTAGAAGGATTCACACAGTCACTATATGCTCCGCCCTTTTAAGAACTCTGGTGGGGAAAGCAGTTGGATAAGACCCTCAGTTAAATTTATTCTAAAAAAATGAAATTGTATTGTCATTTATTAATATGTATTAATAACCTATAGTATATCCAATTATCTTCTAGGTGACAGGAATACAATCATGAATCAAAAGGTTTACTGAGCTTACTTTCTTTATTTTTATTTATTTATGATAGGAACACAGTGAGAGAGAGAGGAAGAGACACAGGCAGAGGGAGAAGCAGGGTCCATGCACCGGGAGCCCGACGTGGGATTCGATCCCGGATCTCTAGGTTCGCGCCCTGGGCCAAAGGCAGGCGCCAAACCGCTGCGCCACCCAAGGATCCCTGAGCTTACTTTCTAATGGGGAAATCTCATATTGTTAATAAAAATTAAGATAAATTCAGAGTAATACATGTGATATTATAGAAAGAATAATTGGGGTTAGTGGAGTGTCTTTTAGAGAGGGGGGTCAGGGAAGGGGTCTTCGGGGTGATATTTTTTGACTGAAGGCACAAATCGATGGGTGGATGAATAAGTGGAGAGAACAATCTAGAACTGTGATCTCAGTGCACAGCTTTCCCTTAAATTTCCTCAGGTATGGATAGGCCAGTTAATTTCAGCAACTGAAATTCCTGCTGGTTTAAGGAGGAGATCAACCATTCCTCTCTATTAGAGAAAGCTGCCAAAATCTTTTTCTCTCTCTATGAGCTGATTAAGTAATAAAACCTACACAAACTAGGGGACATCTCCCTGAATAAACTCAAGAGAGGTTTATGGTCAAAAGTAAAATTAAGCAGATGTTATGGTTTGTTTTCGATATCTAGCATGTGGGCATTTATCAGAGAACTAGGACTATGATCTTATTTTTAAAATATTTGCTCTATATAATAACCTGCCAGTGTTTCCTCAAACATTGATTAAACTTTTGTTTTAGTAAGGGCAATCGATTTTTATAAAGCAAAAATGCCCAAACTATGAGTCTCTGAGAGTTTTTAAGAGTCACATCTTCAATCTCAGCAAAACCTTTAAACTCTGCAGAATACGTGGAAACAGTTTCATTTATTGTCACTTGGTGGCAGCATAACAAAATTGCTATGAACGTTCCTGACTCGGAAACTAAACTCTGTAAAGAAGAGACTAATAGAAAAACACTATGTTATGGCTGTTTTATGGTATATTAAAAAATCGCTATCTTTTATAAGTTATTGAAAAATATTCTTAAATACATATAACAAAAAGAATCATGCTTTCATTAAGATAACAATGATTAACAGATGTTTACTGTTTCTATTGTATGTCATGGAATTAAGGCTTTGGTTAGAAAAATAAACACAATCTCTTTTATGGCTGAATTGTGTCCCCTAAAAATTCATATGTTGAAGTCCTAATCCCCAGTGCCTCAGAGTGTGATCATATTTAGAGATAGGATTTTTCAAGAGGTGAGTAAGTTAAAATGAAGTCATGGGGTGGAGGGCGCTCTAATCCAGTATGAATAGTGTCTTTGTAAGAAGAGAAAATTTGGGTATAGACACACAAAGAGGGAGACCATGTGAAGAAACAGGGAGAAGACAGTAATCTAAGAGCCAAGAAGAAAAGCCTCAGAAGAAAGCAGCCCTGTTAACACCTTGATCTCAGACTTCTAAGAACTGTGAGAAAATAAAATTTCTGTTGTATAAGCCATCTTATCGGTTGCACTTTGTTAAGGCAGCCCTAGTAAAACTAATACAGGCTCTAACCTCATGGGACTAACATACTAATTTAAAAAAAAAGGCAGAGAAAAGTACTTATAAAGCAATGTAATGGTTTTTTAAATAAATATTTTGCTCAAAATAGGGGCACCTGGGGTCATCTGGGTGGCATGGTCAGTTAAGCAACCAACTCTTGGTTTCAGCTCAGGTCATGATCTCAGGGTCGTGAAATCGAGCTCTGTGTCAGGCTCCATGATCAGTGTAGAGTCTGCTTGGGATTCTTTCTCCTTTTCCCTTTGACCCTCCTACTTGTGCTCTCTCTCTTTAAAATAAATAAATTTTAAAAAGAAATTGGGGCTCTTGGGTGGCTCAGTTGGTTAAGCACCTGACTCTTCATTTTAGCTCAGGTCATGGCGTCAGGGTTGTGAGATTGAGCTCCATCTCAGTCTCCACGTTCGGTGTGGAGCCTGCTTAGGATTCTCTCCCTTTTTCTCTGCTCCTCCACACTCACCCCACGTGCTGTTTCTACCTCTCTCTCTGTCAAAAAAAAAAAAAAGTATGCTGAAAATAGAATGGGATCTTGGCAGGAAGGATGCATTCTTTTAGATTATGGTAGGAGACCTCATGTAAGAGGAGTATTTAGAGTGAATAGAAATTTCCCAGGCAGAGAAATGAAAATGAAAAGGAAAGACATTTAGGAAAAAGAGTATGTCGTCACTGGAGACTATTTGGCAGGGGAGCTCATGTTGTGTGGCAAAACCCTTGAGTCGTTCTGAGTTGCTCTTGTCAGGAGACAACCCTGGAAGTTAAGTTGAGAATAGGTTTTGCAGAGCCAATAAGCCACATAAAGAGAGGTATTTGCTGTCCAAGCCATACTTGAAAGTCCAAACTTTCTTGAAATGTTCAAAACGGCTTGTAACCAATCTAAGATAGCTGACCATTTAGGTCAGCTAACAGGGGTAGTAAAATACGGTAATCCTAAAAACCAGCATGTTTGCAGTGACTGATCTTACTTTTAACTTTTCTAGAGCCAGGAAACAGGAGAGAAAATGGGAAGAACTTTATTTTCTTAGAATACCATTTTCTTAGAACCAACAGAGTTATCTTCTGCATGAAATAAAAAGGACAATTTCCATATGACATTTTATATGGGGGAAATGGAGTAATATAATGAAGATCTTCAGCAGAATATTGCAGCTAACATAGCAACAGGTTTTATATCTCTCTCCCTATTCCCTTCTGTACAACCTGAGGATTTAACCTAGAGATTCCAGGAGGGGATAACTTGGCTCAAGTCCCTTCTAGGGATCTCACTGGAGCCAAGGGAAGAGTTTAAAGTACATTAAAAGTTGATAGATGTCATGTGCCTTCAATAATCTCAGCTGAACTTTTTATAAGAGATGGTAAAGAATACAGAATTTATCTTGTAAACTTTGGGAAACTATGATAGATTAGTAATCCAAGAACCAAAGCAATCAGACAGGGTTTTTGGAAAGAGAATGCCAGCCACCAGTAAAGAACAGAGATTCTTTCAGAGTAGAAGTGCTTGACTATGGAAGCAGCACAAAAATATGTTAAAAACACAGTCACCCTACTTTTGAATACCCCAACATCACACACTGCATTGTGGTTGTAATGTGATACATTAATTATCTTGGCAAAGTAGACTTACCTTGGTTATAGTCCATATTTGTTAAAGATATTAGAGAATGTACAAGTAGTCATTAACATCATTTTAGTTATGCATGTGTAATACTGTTTAAATATTAAATATTAATAGATAAATATTTCTTCTAATATCTCAAGTCCATTAGGCCTCAAACTTAGCAAAGTTTGAAAGAGTTTTTGCTTTTGTTTCCCACGGAAAACAAAATTCATGATAGTCATTTATGATTACTTCCTTAATTATTATTTTAATAATTCAAATTCTACAGTCCTAATTATTAAATACTTTGTATACTTTAAATACCTTTTCTCTATAAAATATTCTTCTTATATGTTAAAATGTTATTTTTAAACACCTTGGTAATTTTGGGCAATAAATGTAAGAGATTAAAAAGTGATTCCACTTATGACTTAGTTTGTTAGACACTTTGTAGAAAATAATAGTCTCTGCCAAAGGGTTTTCATTAATTCTAAGATAATTTCAACACATATACTTATATAAAGCATAAATATAGTTCATGGTACTTCAGTAGCATTGTATGGTGACAGATGGTAGCTATACTTGTGGTAAGCATAGCATAATGTACAGACTTGTCGATCAGTATGCCACACACTTGAAACTAATGTAATGTTGTCTGTCACCTATACTTCAATAAAAAATAAATAAAATAAACAAATGCCTATAAGACCACTTCTAATGGTGAATTTTGATAAATAAGAATATATGTCTTAAAGCTGAAATTAGGAGCACCTGGATGGCTCAGTTGGTTAAGCATCTGACTCTTGATTTCAGCTCAGCTCATGATCTCAGAGTTGTGAGACTGAGCCTGTGTCAGGCTCCGTGCTGGGTGTGGAGCCTGCCTGGGATGCTCTCTATCTCTCTGCCCCTCCTTCCACTCTCTCTTCTTCTTAAAAAAAAAAAAAAAAAGCTGAAATTAGCAATGATACTCAGAAGAGTGTAAAGGGTGGCTTGTGTGAATAGTTTGTTGATCTTGTGATCAGATGATTCAGATGGGGAAATTCCATAATTGAACTCTGTTAATATTTCCAATATCACTTAACTGTCCTAAAAATAGTTAATTTAAGCAACTCCACTGGCTAACATGTCATATCATGAATTGATAGCCCAAAGATGAGACCTCATACTGTTTATAGACTAATATAGTTAGGGATGACATTAAGTTCAGCTTGTCTTGCCTTTCATGCAAAATATCTCTGAAACATGTGATGTGTGTGTGTGTGTGTGTGTGTGTGTGTGTATATGTCTATATCATGTGTATAATTAACAAAATTGGGTATGAATATTGCCTTCTTGATAAAGGGGCTGGGAGAGGCACAGAATCTTCATTCATGCTGCCATTCATGCTTTCTATTGCCAGCATGATTTTCACCCAAAGTAAACTGATGATATTATAGAGCATAATAAAATCTTTAACAATAATTGATTGTCAGGTATATGTCTAAAGCACTGATTTCCATCGCGCACGCGCGCGCGTGTGTGTGTGTGTGTGAGAGAGAGAGAGATCTTGTAGATGGTATAGCTGTGACAAGTGGGGTTTTATTTCAAATTACTCAAGGTATAAAACATCCAAATCATCAAACCAAACACAAATTGTGAGCAGGAAAGGGTGAGGGAGAGTATGGTGAACAGGAAATTTTTGAACATTGTTACTTATGTTATAGTCTTATTCTTCCGTTCCTCTGGTGAGGGGAGAAGGAAAGCTGAAATCTGATGTACTAAAACTGCTAGGAAAGATACTTTATTTGTTATTCTTGGAAAAGGTCCATCAGCGAACAGCATTTTACTCTTATGCTTCATTGTAGTGTTCTAAACCCTGGACAGTGATGGTGTATATAGCTGAAAACTTCTGTGATTTAATCTGATCCCAGCTCTTCCTTTCTGGTTTTCTAAGACTAAAAAAGAAATCCCTGGATTTAACACTGCCCAGATACTGCTACTGAGTGCTGAGTGTCAATCCAGGAAGGTGTCATAGTAAAGCAAAAGTGCCAATCTCCTTCTCAGCTTCTCAAGCTCTGTGGCTGTCTCATCGTGACAGAAGACTCCCAAAGAAACCAGTATGAGCCCTCACACAATGTGCAAACCCTAGAGCCCATCTCACATTGAGAAGAAACTCATTAAATAGTCACACTCCTTTTGCATACCTGAGCCATGTGGTCAGGGAATGTTTAATATATTGCCTAGGGAAGTCAAGGTGTTCGTGTGTCTGGGTAATGGAAAAGTCCGCTGCATGATCAGATTCTAAATCAGAAGCGATCCTTAATTCCAGAGAGTATTTCAAAATACCTCACCAATCACAATGGAGAAGATGATGCAGATCATTGAAGGAAAATACATAGATGAGGAAAAGCCAGTTTAAAAAAAAATGTGGACATGGAGTCCTAAATGAGTGAAACTACATTATCTTGCATTACCATTTTCTTGGCTCATTGGCTAAGAGCTGTCAGTTCTCAAAGAAAAGAATTTGAAGACTGATGTCAGCATGTAAAGTAGATTTTTCAAAATAATTGTATTTAAGTATTTATAGTAAATCATACACATATTGTGTTCAGAGTATGAGCTGAGTCACTTCAATAAAATATCTTATTTTTCTAAATAAAGATTTAAATTAAAGAACACATTCTTCTTTGGAACCTGTCCAGTTTTCTAACTACATTTTCTTTAAAATGGGGTAAGTAACAATGACTGTAACACCTGAACTGGAATTTGACTAATGAAGAATCCAGTAAAAGAATGTTGATGCATGCATACCCAGTTCCTCCACAACTTTTATTCTTATTGATCTCCTTGATATGAACTACTATAATGATCTTAGAACTAATTTAACCATGTAACTGTTTATCATCCCATTCTGATTTTTAAGCATTTTATATCTTGGTTTTTATCTTAAAATATGATTTTTCAAAGGGATCTAATGTCCCCTTGGCAAGTCACATGAAAGACTTTGGAAATTGAACTATTAAATATTCCTTAGTATCATGTTGATTTTTTTTCATTTGATATGAAAACATAGGGCTATATTTTCACTTAATTTTTTTTTGTGTAACGTACATAAATGGGTACTTGGCCTGAAATGTGTCAACTTGAATCTTTCCCTGCTGAACCTTTCCATGTCACGATTCAACATTTATTCCCCCTTTTCACATAAATCTTATGTAGTGGTCTGGATTAGAAACTTTCAATATTAAGTGTGAACATAAACAATGAGCCATGACACTTCAGGGATATTCTAAGCATTTAGTTTGCATACCTTCCCTGTGATGCTATGAAGTATCCAAAGCTGTTACAAAAAAATTGAATCTATATATAAGTCTTTGAATACTTTCCTTTGATTTATGAAGCAAAATTTTGAGTTTACTCCTCTATGCTTGAACTTTGAGGCTACCAGGATGGATTTATTCTGAAAAATCCATGGAAAGGTACCTCACAAAGAGTAAGGATTTACATGAGCAGCAGGAGTGTTAAGGAATTTACAATACGCCTAGGAACAAAATGGAAATTTACTGAGGAGCTAGTGAGCAGTATGGCACCATGGGCTGTTTTCCTCGAGGCAATTTTTGAACAACTGTTTTATAAGACATTGTCCTCAAAATAACAGTGTAAAATCATAGTTATAACTTGTGGGCTCAGCTGGACAGTTTTAGGATCCATTCTAAAGAAGAGTCGTAGAATAGCTGAAGTCCTTAATTGCTAACTGGGTCTAGAAGTTGTTTCCAGAGTTATTGATACTGAAGAATTGTAGGTATTTGTAGACTAGAGTTGGGATCTGGATTTAGTGATAGGCTCCACCCAAAGATTTTCCTGGAAATGCCCATTGTGACAGGCTGTGGAGAAATTATTATTTAGGAAACTCCAGGTTCCCTCCATCCTTATATGTTTAATTTGTGGGAAAATGGTTTTCCTCTATAGTTACCTTCACTAAAGGAAATGGTAGATATAATCGGAGTTCTTTACATTCAGTATCAGCAAAAGAAAAAACAAGCATATGATATGAACCCTAGGGATCAGAAACTTTTATATGAAGGTTTAAGGTAACTGTTGGAATCCTAGATTCTTTTTTTTTAAGATTTTATTTATTTATTCATGAGAGACAGAGAGGCAGAGACACAGGCAGAGGGAGAAGCAGGCTCCATGCAGGGAGCCCGATGCGGGACTCGATCCCGGGTCTCCAGGATCACGCCGAAGGAGGGGCTAAACTGCTGGGCCACCCGGGCTGCCCGGAATCCTAGATTATTAACTAGACATAGCTACCTAGTTAAAAGAATATGGCCTGGAGTAGAAAACTACATTATAAATGTATTACTTGAAGACCAAAGTCTAATTCTGGACCTCAAGTTATATTATAAAGCTGTATTGATCAAGATAGTATGGTACTGGCACAAAAACAGACACATATGTCAGTGGAAGAGAATACAAAACCCAGAAATGAACCCACAACTATATGGTCAATTAATGTTTGACAAGGCAGGAAAGAATATCTAATGGAAAAAAGGCAGTCTCATCTGCAAATTATTTTGGAAAAACTGGACAGCAACATGCAAAAGAATAAAACTGGACCACTCTCTTACACCGCACAAAAAAATAAATTCGAAATGAATGGAAGACCTAAATGCAAGATAGGACACAATCAAGATCCTAGAGAACACAGGCAGTACCTCTATGACCTCAGCTGTAGCAACTTCCTGATGGGATTCTTTTAAAGGATACTACCATTGGCGCAACCAGTATCTAGAGAAATACTTCATTTTCATGAAGTGACTTTTGAATATTCTCATTTCGGGTTGAGAATTAGAAGCTATCTTACTCTAAAACATGAAAATAAATGTGCCTGTGATACTGGTTCCATCTTTCCTTCTTCAACCCCCATAGAAATGTCTGATTTTAATCTCATGTGTGTCCAGAAGAACATGGTTAAATGGTTTCTTTTAAAATTATGTATGCTATCCCTGTGCAGTTGGGGTGGGAAACTGGCATGGGTAAAAGTTTTAAAAGAAAACTGATACACTTCAAGATAGCATGTGAAATATATTACTATACTTATGTGTGGAAAAATAATTTTTAGCATTACAAAATGATACTGAAAATGACTTCAATAGAAAATAGACAAAATGCTGTATTTCATGTATCATTATCATAGAAATGTTGAAGTTACCAACCCAAATTTTCCCATTGATCTTACAAAATAGTATTAGGTCTTTCTTTCTGTGAATACCAACATGTGTTCTCAGTATAAAGACAAGTCATTCAAAACAGAAGGTGTATAGCTTCTTTTGGACTATTTCCCAGCATAGTGGCCTCTGGCACAATCTTTGGCCATAGAAGCATGAGCTAGTTCAACAGTGCAATAAACATTCTTCCCTTCCTCCACATTAGTGGCCCAAATGGCAATTTGTCCAAGAAATTGCCTGCTGGTGCTGTAATCTCAAATCCCATTTCCACTGGCAGAAAGGTATTCTTGTCCACAAACAAATAAAAGAGCAGAAACACATCTACTGAGACAGCTGAACAGTAACACCACTAATTGCTGAAAGTACTTTGGAAACATATTTTAGAAGTCATACTACAAAGGAGAACATGACTTAAAGGAATTATTAGGTAAATAAGATCCATTTGATTTTTTCCTACTTGATCTCATTTCTTTAGGGTATTTACTAACTTTGTAGCATTACTCTCAGAGGCTAAGCAAGCCAGTTGTAAACTAATAATTTTTTTTTCTTAAGAAAATAAGGGTTACATTAAAAGCAGAAAACAGTAGCACAACAGCACTCCAATAATAAAATTGGGTACAACTATCTAGGAGAATTGCTCAGAATACTAATCACTTCAGGAGTAATGCAAAGTTGAGCACATTTTTTTAACTTTAACCAGATTAAAAAATAAAATATTCGCTGGCAAAGGAAAACAAAGCCTCAGTTAAAATTACTTTGCTCTGACCTACCCTCCTTGTTCCCTCCTCTACATTCTTCCACTCTTAAATATAGTCAAGGTCATGACCTCACATATATATCTTATTATTTGTCATGCAATTTTCTTGTGATAATCACCTCTATTTTGTAAGTATTTTTCTACAGCCTGTCTTGCTTGATTTAATTCTCATGGATTTTTACTTTTACCTAACGATCTCAATATGTGTGATGCAAACTCTGATTATTCAAAGATTATAACATGTAGGATAGAAGAATAATAAAAGGCAATACATAGAGAAGAATCTTTTAAGATCTGTGTTAGAAAAAGGTACTAGTTTAGAAGTAGTTCTTCCTTTCTTTCTCTCTTTCTTTTGGAGAGGAAGACTGCATTTAAAGATTCACTATGATTATATTTTTAAATATATGTATTGTACTTAGAGTTAAAATATGTAAAATTATTTAATTTACTTCCTCATTAAACATTTGGTAAGGACTCGGCATACAAAGTAGCATTATTTAGCCTTTTTGATTTTTTTTATTTAGTGTTCTAAACTAGTTTAGTCATAGAGACAGTGTATAATGTGCTGATGACATGATTTAATTGTGACATAAAATTTATCAGGTTCTTCATTGTTTATGATATTTATCTAGAATCTGGAAAAAACTCTTTTAGTATATTTGTGTTCATAACATATGGGAATAATATTTCTTCAGTCCCTGAATGTGACAGGAAAGACTATGGTTAGACAAATACCTTTTTCAGTGTTGATATTCAAATGTATTCAATGTGTGCAAAATTCTCTACTAAATACAGATGAAAGCATACTTCTAAAGTTGTAACAATTCACAAGGGCATGAAATAGGGTAAGGCATTTATTAGTGAAGCAACCAAAAGAGGTAAAAGGTAGTGCTGTTCAAAATTTACTATGCATCAGAATCACCAGTAAAATTTGCTAAACTTTCAAATTCCTGGCTCTACTTCCCAGGGATATTTTATTGGGTCTCAAGAGGAACCCAGGGATCTCCATTTTAATAAGTACTCTAGGAAATTCTGTTGTATTTTATTTTGGGACCATACTTTGATTCTAATAAGGCAAATAACTAATTACTAAGTAAGGATTAAAGAAGGAGTGAACAGAGCACAGATAGGAAAAGGGTCATTAGTAAACAAAACTTGATCTTGCTTCTTATTTCACTGGGAAAAGAGAAGCAACCAGAAAAGAATTTCCGAAAGTTCCCAAAGAACATTTTTCCATTCAATTGCATCTGTGACCATATAATAAAATGTGCTATTATGGGGACCCCTAGCTAAAAATCAATTACTCTACTTGACCAGCAGATCCTCCTTCTCTTACCTACTAAAGATAGCAGAAATTTTTGCCTTTCTATTACACTATGTTCACCTTTTTGTTCTCTGATCATTATCAAGAGCATGAAGTAATCTATTTCTCTCAACTCATCAAAAACCAAACAAACAAACCCATAACTATCTATTCCACTTCCCCCTTTAGCTACTGTTCTGAGCTCATTCCTCTCCTTATAAAGATAAAACGACCGCTGCCTCCTCCATATCATTTTTTAACATTTTATTTATTTATTCATGAGAGAGAGAGAGAGAGAGAGAGAGAGAGAGAGAGAGGTAGAGACACAGGCAGAGGGAGAAACAGGCTCCACGCCAGGAGCCTGACACAGGACTCGATCTGGGGACTCCAGGATGATGCCCTGGGCCAGTGGCAGGCACCAAAACACTGAGCCACCCAGGGATTACCCCCCCCCCCCATATCATTTCGGATCACTGTTTCTAACCTCCAAACATCCCTATTTTCTTGACTTCTCACCAATCAGGATTTCCCCTCTCCATCAAAACTGATCATAAAAAAATCTCTAGGGAACCTTACATTTCTAAAATTAACAGTCAATCCCTGGTCCTTATCTCCATGGCCTGATACCAACATTTGACCTAGGCCATGCTTCCAGCCTCAATGTCATCAGCACTTGGTTTCCAGTACATCAGAATAGTCATTCTTTGTGCTCGTCTTCCCATTCTTTCCTCCTCTTTCCATCTTCATCTGTGCTTATCTCTATTCACAGTTTGTTGGGGATTTTATCCCATCTCCTAATTTTCCATACCATCTATATACAGATGACTCCAAAACATCTATCTCCAGCCCAGATCATCTCCCATGAACTTCTATGTCATATTTCCTACAGATCTTCTTGTATATTTAATAAGCATCTGAAATTTAACATTTCCAGAAACAAAAAAAATCCTAATCATTTGTACTCTTCTCCCCTAATCTGTTATTCCACAGCCTCTCCCATCTCAGAAATGGCAACTTTGTAAATTTCAAGTTGCTCAGGCCAAAATCTTAAAGTCATCCTTGCCTTCTCTTTTTGTCACATCCCATAACTGATCCATCAGTGAATCCTGTGTGTTCTACCTTAAAAATGTATCCAGAGCATCACTTTTAACCAATTCTATTGCTAACATGCCTGTCAGAGCCTTTTAGGATCTTCCCCTCAGAAAGGCAACCAGGTGATTCTATTTCATAAAAATTAAGATCATATCACTCTCCTGTTCAAAACACTAAAAATCCCTATCTCAATCTGAGTTAAAACCAAACCCTTAAGTAACCTTCAATAGCAGAATTAAATCAAGAAAGTTCAAATCAAAGTAGGTCAAGTCAAGGCATGTCAGACAATGCAAGCTGAGACACTTCTAGACATGTCAAGTCAGGAGGCAGCAAATTAAGATAGGTTATTTCAGGATCTAGATGATCTCCTCACCTGCCCTTACCTTGTTACCTCAGGCGCTCCTACTAGTCCTCCCACTTAGGCCCCAGCCACACTGGGATCCATGCTATTTCAAAGCACCAAAATGTGATCTTTGCTGCTGCTGTTATCTGAAATGGCTTATCCAAGAATGCCCTCTGACTTTCTTACTTGTTTTCCACCTTTACTCAAATGCCATCCTCTCAGCCAGCTTTGCTTGTCTACCCGGATGGTATAACCTTCCCCCACCAACACATTCTAGTCTCCCTCTCTGATTTTCTTTCCTGGTTTTGAATTAATAACTAATAATGTCTTCTACTGATTTACTTTGTTTATTGTCTGCCACTTCTCTGTCTCCCTCATAATTACAAGCTTTCTGAGGGCAGGGCTTTTCTTAAACTTACTATTCTTGAGTAGTGCTGAGGGAGCTATTTTGTGCCATCCTATGAAGGCATGTCAAGATTGAGAAAGAAAACTGTGGGCAGTGTACACTAGCTAGAACTATATTTCCTATTTTTATTTTTGTCAAATTCTTCTTACCATCTCTTTATCTCTTTTTTCTTCTTTCATCATCATCTCATCTTGAATTTTTCCTCCCTTATTTTCTGTCACTCATTTTTTTCTCCACTTAACCACTTTCTAGTGGATGTAACTTTATAGAATAGTAATAATAATAACATTATTCATATTTAAATATGTGCAGTGCATTCTAGTTTATACAACAATGGCATATACATTGTTTCATGTGGCCCACTGAGAAATACATCCCTTATCCACACATTTACATGCACACACACAGACACACACACATACACATATAAATACATATACAGGTACATATTTCTGTATTTGAAGAAATTTTATTGTTTTGGCCTTCCAAAAAAGCGAAAGTTAATTTCCAGTTGCTTTTTAATCTTGGAAGATTTTGTTTTTCTTTTTCAAAATGTCAATAACCTTTATGCTTATTCTAATCCAGCACCCATCTCTGATTTTGAGTCTTGCTGTGTATCAGATCAATTTAGTCTCTTTTAATGGAGCTGTAGGTCACATAGAAAGGAAAGAAGGTAACTAACATTTATTAAGTACAAATTATGTGGCAATGACTCTGCAAAGCCCTTTACATTCACATTTAATCCTAACAATTACCCTGTGTGGTATGTATTATGATTCTCATTTTATGGATGAGGAAATCAAGGCTCACAGAGTTAAATAACTTGCCTGGGGCTACAGAGCTAGTTAGTAGCAGAGCTGGTTCCGGTAGCTTATGTTCTTTCTACAATAACAAATTACACTTCTAAGTAAATGCAGGAAAAATTTATAGTTTTTAGAGTGGCTTCTGAGTTTTCCCTGGTTTATTACTGTCAAAATTTGAAGTGTCAAATTGGAATCAGAATAGAGATCAGCATTGACAATACAAGGGAATATAACATGAGTCACAAAGGCAAGGCACACAATTTTTAAAATCTTAGTAATCCTGTTATAAGAAATATAAAAATTCCAATAAGATACATTCTATTTTTTTATCATACCAACGCTTTGAAATTCAGTGTAGATTTTACAATCTTAGCTCCTATTAATTCACACTAGCCACATTTCAAGTGTTCAATAGCCACATGTAGTTAGTAAGCCTGTATTGGACAGCACAGGTATACACTAGTCTGTAATAGGTCTAATTACTGTCTCATCTCCTTCCTTTGGCATCAAACTTCTTGGAGAGTCATGTATCCTCCTTGATCTCACCTTCTTCACATTGCTTTACTCACTGGAATGAGCCTGGATTCAACTACCAGCATTCCAGTCCAGTTAGCGTAAGATGACAAATTATCTTCAGGTTTCCTATTCTTCCAGCTTCTGCTTTACTTAACCTCTCCACTGCGTCTTTGACCAGTATTGATCACTTTCTCCTGCCTTAGAACTCTTCTCCCTGGCTTTCTGTGAATTCACTCCTAACTGGTTCTCCTAGTAGTAAAATTTTTAACTCATCACGTTGATTCCACTTAGACTCTTCTGGAAACATTACTGCACAGCTTTCTTTTCTACTCTCTTCTGATTTGGAATTGCTAAACCATACACAGCTTCAATTGTCACCTATACATTGAAAACACCAAAAACTAATCACCATCCATCATGAAATCAAGCCTCTACACTCAGCTATGAAAAGTTCATTTTCACACACATTAAAAATATCATTTCTAAAATCACACACACACACACACACACGTACATGCACATCACTTCCACTTGTTCATCAGTAGGCTGTAAGAAATTTTTTTCCTTAAAAAGGTATGCAGTCGCTGGCCAAGTGGGCTGTATTTTTATTTGTCTAATTAGGTAAATTGAAAGAATTAAGAAAAGGAAAGCCATAAAAATAAAAAGCTACACAAATTCTTTTCTGTTTTTTTACAGAATTAAATTCCTTTAGTAGAATTGAGAGTTCATCTCAAAGTGAAATAATGGGCATCCTCTTGAATTCTATAATTTCTAACTGTCAGTTTGACTATTATCGGCAGTGCCACCATCCAAGGAATGTGACCATAAATTCTGGATAAGTAAGCATACTTATCAAATCCTTACTCAGACACAATATATTAGTCAAATATTATAAACTGCAGAAGGAAGAAAACAAAAATGCCAGAGTATATATGGGCTCCACTGTAATATATTTTCATTTTCAGACTTTAGTACAATGTGTGCTTTTGCAAAGGAAACAAAGATCATTTTTCATATGAAGTTGAAAGAATAATAAATAAATTTGCTATAGTTTTTCTCTCTTTGCAGTAAGTTTTCCTTTCATTTTTAATTCCACTTGTTCTGCTTCCCAATTCAAACATGCCACACTCATGGGATACATTCTCCCTGTATAGATGTGTGATGAGCAGCAGCTCTCCAGCTCATTTTAATACATGCAAATGTACTTCTTTGGTTGCGAGTTGCTGTTGCAAACTTTGTTTTTTGCCCATCCTGTCTCAACCTCACTCTGTCTGAGAGGGCTCTCCAAAGCCAGTTGTGAGTCCATTCTATTTTTCAGTATCTTCAGTCAGTCTCTGTTTTGAGGCTACATTCAAAACCTTTCTTCAACATTTTCTCCTGGCTTTCCAACTTGACCATCTACCCTCAGTTTACACACAGGTAAGTTTGGGATGGCTGCCACCATGTGTCCTTCAACACATCTTGTTAAGTTGACTAAAAGGGAAACTTATGTGAATATAGTGTTAAAATGCAATAAACAGTCTTCAATTTCCAGGGCATGACTATGTTTTACACACTTGCTTTCCATGGTCATTGTCTTCCAATACCCATTTCCCCTTCCTGCTTAGTAATAGAATCCAGAAAAAATGAGCTCAGCTAAAAGCTCCTCAGCCTCACCTACACAGCTGGTCAGTAACTGAGTCTAGCCAATGACATACAAGCAGAAGTATGTATGTGCCCATGAAAGACTCTCCTTACAGGGAGGGGCTAGCACAGACTCGAATGTTGGCGCAATAAGGTGGAATGCTACTAATCATCTTAACCCCTGAATTTGAAGATCCCAAGCTGAAAATGGCAAAGCAGAAAACATGAGCCATGATAACACTGGAGAGCCCTGGAGAGCCTACCTGCAAACTCCTTTTATGTGAATGAGAAATAAACCTCCAACATATTTAAACTATTTTCTTGTTAAAGGCAATTAAACCTAAGCTTACAAGGTACACATACCATGGAGTGTTTCCTGGAACTCAGAGGTATTCAGTTTTAAGCAGACAGATATGATTGGCCCATGTTTTCCAGAATATTAACAACCATAATACGGTCAAAACCTAAAACTTAGTTCCACATGTGATTGTTGGTATTATATTTACTTATCTACTACGCAGAGGGCATGCCTGGCTACTTGATTCCATTTGCAATGGGTAGATTAAGTAACAGAATTCATTTAATATTTTCTTCTTTTTTCCATGTTAGGATATTCACAGGTATGTCTTGGACATTCCCTGTGCAGACTTACATATTCCGAATCACTGTCAGATCACAATCCCATGCTTGGCTGCCTGCAGTGATTCTTGAAAAAATCTGTATTTCATATTGCTTTAGGGGAAAAAATAATGTTACTTTATAGTAATATGATTTCCTGTATGTACAAAAAAGCCCTAATATATGAATAAAGTACACACACACACATACACATAGCTATGTTCACATAGCTATCTTTCAAAATAAGTGGGATCATGCAATATTAGAGAACAATCCTAAAATTAAAGCCACAAAGAAGACAATATCTTTATGTAAATATCTTCCATGTAATGTTATTATTTCTAGGGTTATACTTTTAAACACTAATATATATAGCATGACTCTTTCTCCAGTTTACCCTTAATGAGTCTAACACATAAAGATCTCACATAGTCACATATTTAAAAGATGTTTTATACTGTGTTGAGATTGCAAGCAGATTGCTTATGTGATCACTTTCTCACATTTGCTTATATGTACAACCACATAAATTTTCAGAAATTCTTATGAATTTTAAATACTCATGTCTCTTAAAATTAAGGACTTAATAAGTACTCTTTCATGTTAAATAAAAACAATTTGGTTCACAGAACAATGATGAAGATAACATCTATTTATTTATTTTTTATTTTTTTTGATAACATCTATTTAAATATGATAGCAATTTTTGCAAAGATCATTAGGAAGCTTACATGGGTGGGTTGCTTTATTTATTCTCTATTTTTTTTTAAATTCATATGTTGTAGGGCAAACATAATGCAGTCATATACTGAAAACTCCATACACACTATTAAATAAGAAGCTATGTACATCAAAGTGAAAGTTCCTGGTGGATTCAGGTAATGACTTACCATAAACCCATTGTCCTTTCAAAATTGAAGAAAATCCACTAAACATGCCTTTTTGTGGCTTTCAAAATTCTCACAACAAAAGCTGCTTTGAAACATGCCGGGAGAAGGACTAAAATACACATGTAACCTGTTCAGAATTTTATACTGTGGGCAGATTACCAACTGCTATGGGTGTATTTTCTGGATGTCCTTATTGAATTCTGATCATTAGATGGACATAATTTGAATAATGATATGCAATACTATGGTACTTTTAAAATTTAATTACCAAAGTTGTTCATTTATTTGCAACACATGAGACGTTCTACATTCAATTAAACACTTAGTGCTGTTAATAGGTGAAAATGGATTTACATTTAAAAAATACATTAGAATTTTACTCATCTTTCATTTCATAGCAAGAATCTAATCTTAGCATTTGACCACCAGGGCACTGGTCATTAATAGTAAATTACAAAAAGAGATGTGACGTGAATATGTTAACCTTCTTTTATGTTCTCACATCATTTAATATTCAATCTTTGGATGTAGCCATATATCCATATTCCTTAAAAGTGAAAGATGAGGTTGTCTAACATTTAATAAAACTTGCAGATTCCCTCAGAGTTGGTCCAACCACACTTATGTTCCAGTAGAACTCACTAGAAAATAGTGTCTACAAAAATAGACAAGGAGGCAATGCTTCCATAATAGCACACCTTAAGTGAGAGAGCAAGGGATAAGTTTTTCTTCCTATAAATTTGTTTGCTCTCAATTAAGAGTCTGGATACCATGGTGATTATATAATAGGAACACGTACCAAATTAGCTAGAATGCTTATTAGTTTTTCTTTTTTGATGAACATTGTTAGAGACAGAAAAAAGGTAATACAAATGAAAATTCACAAGAAAAGTACCAGTGAAGAGTGAACTGTGGGGAAAAATGAAATCTATAGGGAACTGATATTTATTGAATACCTGCTATGTGCCAGACACTGGACTAGGCAGTGACCTATATCTCTCATTTAAACTATTATTAACAGCAATCAAATGTCAAACTATGTTGGTGAAGACTCATTTCAATTTCTTACATGGCTTTAAAGTGGTTATTTAGTTTATCCACCTGACAGTATTATTTAAGTTCAACTGCTTGATCAGAGAGTAATATGAATTTCCCAAACAGTGGAGATAAGAGAGTGAAGAAGTCTATAGATGAGATCTAGAGTGCTATTCGAGCTCACAGTCCTTTGGCAATTTATTTTCAATACTTTATCTTCCTCACAGTAGCACAAATAAGTGGTTTCTTCAAATAATTGCTATTTAGAGAACAAAGACCTTTGAGAATCATACAATCCACAGTTTTCTACTTATGCAGATAATTTAACTAAGGCATAGGAAGATCACAGAAGAATCCATAATTGTTAGTGGCAGAGATGGCAGCAATAACCAGCTTCCATGTTTTCCCTCTTGTGAATGCCCGGAGATGCTGACTGTCACCTAGAAACACTAATCTGTTGACCGTAACCCCTCAGACAGGCAGGGCCATAGTTACCAAGAGTCCAGATTCTGAGGCTAGACTGTCTGGGTCTAAATCTTATTATTATTGCCACTTATTACCTGTGACCATAGGCAAGTTACTTAGGCTGTGCAGCAAGTATCCCATTTTATTGGGTATAATAATAGCATCTACCTTATGGAAATTTTGTGTGGATTAAATGGAGTTAGAGTTTTTGAACACCTAAAATTGTACTTTATGTATTATCAGTATTTTAAATGATTTGTGCCTTCATTCACATGCAGACACACACACACACACACACACACATCTGAACTCTTACTATGTACTAAGTGTTGGGAATCCAAGAAAATAATCAAATCCTCTCTCCATCTAATAAACTTACAGTCAAGGAAGGTAGAAATTAGTAATCAGGTACTTAATAGCACAATGGTTTGTAAAAGGGAGGTAAAGAATGGTGCTGGAATCTCTAGGAGAAATACTTAACCCAAATTTGGGACTTCGGGAGCAACTCCCACTGAAAGTGCCTAGAGGTGTGAGCAGCTTGCTGTGGGAGGCACAGGGGAAAGTGTTCCCATTAAGGGAGGCAGTAGGTGGAGAGGACCAGGGAATGAATGTGGAGCTGGAGAGGCTAGCTGTGGGGTGTGAGAGTGAAAGGAAGAGACGAGTGGTAAGTAGAGTCCAGAAAGGAGTCTATTATTAAATTAATATTAATATTAAAGAGTTTTAAATGTTCAAAACAACATGGGGAGTCACTGACTGATTTAAGCAGAAAGTTTAAGGGATTAAGCAGGATTGGGTTTGCATTTTACAGAACACTTTGGCTTTAAGGTAGGTAAGATGGAATCAAGATGACTCAGGAGCCCATTGCTATAGTGTCAGGTGAGAAGTGATGAATGACCACAATGACTTGAAGGTAATGGGAGCCCTGTTTTCTAATGCAGCACACACAATAATCCCTGGAAAACTAGAGGTTACCTGGGGCCAATCTGATCCTCCTTTAGTTAAGGGAGCTCTGCTTAACACCACAATGTAATCTGTTTTAAACACAAGAACAGAGTATCTAGCCTCCTAGGAGTGTTTTGGGAAGCTAGAGACAAAGTGTCTATAGACAGATATTGTGGGATTAAAGTTGCCTCCCTTATTCCTCAGGTATGTGACTTGGGACAAATCCTTTTAGACCAAAGCATTTTCTTCAAATGTATAAAAACTGGGTTAAGAGTAGCTACTTTGGTTTTTTTTTAAGGTTTTATTTATTTATTCATAAGAAACAGAGAGAGGGGGAGGCAGAGGGAGAGGCAGGCTCCCCACAGAGCAAGGACCCTGATATGGGACTTGATCCCAGGACCCTGGGACCATGACCTGATGTGAAGGCAGATGCTTAACTGAATGAGCTACCTAGGCACCCAAGAGTAGTTACTTTGATCTATGCCTGGAATGTATTAAGCATGCAATAAAATTTAGGTCTTAAATTAAGTGTTTTAATTTAAAAGTTTTCATGAATTCAAGTTATAAGACCAATGATCCTTACATTTAAAGTCATTGAAAACAATAGCATTTTCAAGTGACAAATCTACTAGCCCTTTGGCGTGTAACAAATGCATTTTCAGTACACAAAGAAAGAAAGAAAAGAAATGCCAGTCTGTAGAACTCTTATAAAACAGGATAATTTGCATTTTCAGCTCTTCACACACCGTTCTATCATTCTAACTCCTTTAAATATTCCCTCATGTCTAAGAGATAGCTTGGTCTCTAAGCTGAAAGTCAAAAAATTAAATTGGTTAGTGTTCCTATTTTCCCTTCCTGACTACAAAGCAAAGTTACATCATGTTGATCTTCAGCAATTTTAGATGCAATCAGTCTCTCCCTCCAATCATCTCTAGTAGAATTCTATCCATTCATGAACCTGGACCAGAGATGTTTCCACAACAGACCTAGAAGTGCATCACTATCTGTCAGCTTCTAACCCTCAATCCCTACTGTCATACCATCCTCTAAACATAAAATGTGCGGTATTAGGGGACCCCTGGGTGGCTCAGCGGTTTGGCGCCTCCCTTCGGCCCAGAGAGTCATCCTGGAGCCCGGGGATCGAGTCCCACGTCGGGTTCCCTGCATGGAGCCTGCTTCTCCCTCTGCCTGTGTCTCTGCCTCTCTCTCTCTCTCTCTCTCTCTCTCTCTGTGTCATGAATAAATAAAATATTTTAAAAAATGTGTGGTATTATAATTCTCACTTTGCTCATGCTCATTCCTGGAATGACCTTTCTGAACATCTGAAATTTCTACAGAAACTGTCAAGAAACAAATTTTGATGGATGTCATCTGAAGAAAGCCCTACTTTTGCTGTATTTCCAAAATCATAATTAACAACAGACCATGATTATAAGTCCAACAGATGAGTCAGTCAGTGTGCTAAACATGAGAGACAGAGGTAACTAAGAGATGCCTGTTGACTTCAAGTAGTCCATATTCTGATGCAGGAAGCAGATGGCAAGAGCTGCAACTACTACAATGTGAAAAGGGCTACAGCAGCAGAATGCACCAAACATGGTGAGGAAACAAATGATGTGTTATTAATTCTGCCTTGAGGGGATAATGAAAAGTTCATAGACAAAGCCAATTTTGAAACAGTTATTTTGTTATTTAAAATTTGCTTATGTGAATGTGTTGCATATGTGTGTGTGTGTGTGTGCATCCTTGAAGATACATTCACAGGGAAGACATCGTTTATAGGAAAGTATTCTTCTTTTAAAGGCCATTAAGTCTGTGTTTCGGAGGAAAAAAAAGTTGTCTACTATTACTGCCCATAACACAAGTATCATTATTTTGAAGACCCCAAACATAATAATTTATCAACATCACATACTGGGGAATAAAGGGGGTTTCTCACTTCAGCTTGTACTGAGCATTGAATAATCTCTCCAAACTTTACTCTCCAATTGTGAAATCACTTCAAATAATCAGTGAATAAGAAATATAACTCCAAATGTTCAAGCACACAGAAAACGTACATACACACACATTTGGAAATCGGTTTTTGAAGTTTTGGAATTCTCACTGCATACAGAACTCTTACCAGGAATTGTGAAATCATGTTGTGCTTTTTCTTCAAAGAGGGTGAACAAAGTATACAGACCAGAAGGAACAAAGAGGTATGGATTTTAAATTAATAAAGCACTGCTTCTACATTTTTTATATGAAGCTTGCATGTTGAGCCCTAAGGATTCTCAGTTGTTATTGCTGTTATAGTAAAAAATTCAGCCTCTTAAGAAAAAATGGAAAATACGGACTACCACAGAAGGATTTTAACATAGCTCAAGTTGCTCTATTACATTAGTGGATTTTATGCCAAACTAGTTCCCCTTATAGTTGAAACTACATAAGAAAAAAAATAAGTTAAAAAAAAGAAAAAAAGAAAAAAATAAGTAAATAAGCTTATATTTTGAATTTTCTAAAATTCATTAAGTGCTATGTGCTATTTAATAATGGAAGAAAAATATTTTAAGAAATCTCTGAAAGGTATACTCCCATAAACATTGATTACGTTGTAGTGTTAATATGCCTTGAAAGTCCTTTACTAAAATATTAGTCATCCAAAGCAAATTGAGTTCGGTGTCAGTGATACATTTTCAGATATTATGCATCCTGTTTTTCTTTAATTACTAAAAATTACAGGGCAATTTTAAAAGCAAAAACTCCCCTGACATCTTAACACAACTAATAATGAAATGGAGCAGCTGGGAATTAAACTGCTGTGACAGATGTTCAAAAACAGAATGGAGGCTCCCCCATGTACTAAATCCTCATTTAGACATGGTGATGATGAGTAGCAGCATCTTAACAATTCAGGGAGTGTGCTGAATTCACACTCAGGCACCGACCTTCTGACAGGAGTGAAAAGAACATGTTTTCACTCTAAAACCAGAATCATGCATTGAGGGTCTTTTCTTTGCATATTGTTGGAAGTTTGAAGTAGGTAAAATAAAACTATGAAAGGGAAAATCATTTGGCATAATATTAAGAAACACTAGTGTCTGGTGCCACACTGGCTGGATTTGAATCCTGGCTTGTCCTCCTTGCCACTACATGACCTGGGGCAGGCCTCAAATTTCCTACCTGTACAATGGGAAAAATAGAGTACTTATCTGAAAAAACAGTGCTGAGGATCAACATTTAGACCATTCCTCATGGCAAATACCATGCAAGCATTTCCTACTAATATTATGAATATTTAGTGAGAGATAAGAGTGTGGATAGCATACTCTTAGCACTACTTCTCTTAGAAATATTTTTTCACGGAGCGTCTTTGTGAGGCATGTTTAGTAGAGACAGAACATGCTGTGCTTATGAGAAGAGACAGTGGGATTGTTCAGAATTAATGGAACCCTCAGGACACAGAGATTCCACTTCAGACATCTATTCTCTCTTTTCTTTTCATCTGACAGAGGAAAACACCGTCACTTAAGGAACAAGTTAGGACCAATGTAGGAACAGTGGCAATTACATGCACAGCAACGCAGGATAACGGCTCGGCTATAGTTACATAACCATGACAAACCAAAGCATTTGGAACGTAAAGAGTTCCAAATTCTGGAGCATCCACATATGGTGCCTAAGAAGATACTTCAGGAATGGTGTCTCCAATGAATGTGTGTGTGCCCACATGCACATATATCTTTTTTCTTCATATAATAAAAACAACATACTCCTTACATAGCATTTGTAAAATATGATCAAATATAAAGAGAAAGAAAGAATTTATAATACAGAAGGATTCACTGTTAATATGTGGTATCTTTTCCTCCAATCATTTTCTTACAAGCCCATTAAGGATTAGAAAGTTGAAAAAAATTGGATTTTGTTTTTAAATTTGCATCGGAAATGTTTATGTATATCATTAAATATTTTAAAATTAGAATCCCAATGATTAAGTGGTATGAAATTTTAGAAATATACCATAATTTATGTAACTAGCCCTCCTCTGAAACATTTAAACTACATTTTCAACATTTTGATGCTTATACCAATGCTATGATCATTTTTAATGTGTAATCCTTGTACACATCCTGTTTCAATTTCTGCAAACTGACTATATGGAAATAGCGGTCCCAAAAGTGGGAAGATGATTTTTAAGGCTCTTAATGCACATCATTAAGCTGTCTTTCAATAGCATTCTCATCATCATCAGTGTATGAAAGTTGCTATTTTGTTACATTTACCATCATGTTATTATTTTAAGAAAGTACTTTCCAATATGATAGATAAGATATAGCTTCTACATTACTAGTAATGAAATAAATGCAAATTAAAACAATAAAGTTGAATACTCTTTTTCATAGATTTCACATAGTTTCAGTTTCTCTGATTCAATTTCAGTGAAACTTGTGCCACAGCCGTCTTTCCCGTGATATTAAGGAATGGTTTCCAGCCCAAGTATCCAGGACTATCAGTGGCCCTGATGTAGTCCCATCAATAGAAAAATCTTTGTCACCCTCTTCAGACTCTGAGACACAGCAAGAAAAATAGAAAAATATTTATAACTGCAACTATGTGCTAAGAATAGGAGAGAAAAATAAGATTACATTTGAAATTAAAAACAAGGTCAAAAGAAATACACAATAAAATTAAAGACATAATAAGTACAGGAAAGCAAAGTAACACCAAGTACAAATTCAACTCTACACAGGCAGAAATCATTTACTTTTCTGCACACAAGTCCCTGTTTCATTAAAGTAATCAATAGATACCTTGAATGAATGTTGAAATAGAATGGAAACAGAGAATCTAGGCTGCTGTGAAAGACTTTAGAATTAGTATGAAGTTTTAGCCAGAATTTAACATTTTCTGTTTGAACATAGATAGTTTACTTAGTTCCCTTCTCTTTGTTGGTATCTCTCTCACACTTGTATCTTCCAAAACATGTAGCTAGGTTGCATGTAATTTTTATCTGTTTGTAATTATTTCTATCCCCATAAAGGATAAAAACAGGTCTAATTGGCTGTACACTGGTTCTCAAACTGTGGTTCACTGACTAGCAACATTCATATCACCTAGAAACTTGTAGAAATACAAAAATCTTGGTCCTCGCTCCGATCTATTGAATTGGTTGGTGTCAAGGGGATGGCCCAAAAATCTATAGTTCTAAAATGTCCTCAAGATGATTCTGGTACATGCTAAGGTTTTTAAATCACTGACACAACCTGGGGCTATTCTACCTCTAATACAAATACTCCTCTACTCCCCGCCCCCCCCCCCCACACACATGAATCTGTTATCTGGAATAACCTAATTTACAGAGAAGGTAGAGAAAAGAAACTTACAGTTCTAGAATCACCATTTCATCACTGTACAAATCAACATTCTCCACTTTAAAATGGGAACTATGTAGAGGTGCCTGGGTGGCTCAGTCAGTTGAGTGTCCAACTATTGATTTTGGCTCAGGTCATGATCTTAGGGTCCAGCTTCCCACTCAGGAGGGAGTATGCTTGTCTCTCTTTCCTTTTGCCCCCTCCCTCTCTCCAGTAAATAAATAAATCTTAAGAAAAATTGGAGCTATGCACTAAAAAGATCTCAAATCACAACAGTTACTTTACGGTGCTTGTTCTTTCACATTACAAAACAACTGGCTTTTTTTTTCTACAGAAAATAATATAGCATTTCATTAAATGATTTGTTTTATTGCCTTACGACATACTTAACACAACAATTCTCTTAGCACATGAGTTTTTAGCAGAGCTATTTTTAAAAAGATCATATAATATTCCAGTATTGCCAGGGCAAAGTAAAATAATACAAAATATTACCACATCAATTCAATAATTAGTATAATTTTGAGTTCTCAAAACATTGTTTTGTCATTGAGCTTATTTCTGTAAGCAAAAAATAAAATAAAAACCCTATGTATGATTCCTTAGCATGGTCACTACTGATCATGAAGACGGCTGGAGGAATCTGTTCCTATTATTTTTACTGCATAATATTCACAATAGCAGCTACATATGGACTCTGTGTCAGTTTCAATACCTGCAAAATAATTATGATAATATTAGTTTCTTGTTCTCCCTGACAAAGCCATTTTTAGACCCTGTCAACCAAATCCTCTGGGCTCCATGGAGACGTGTGCTACATAAAAACAAAGCATTAGTTTTACTCCTTTCACATTATTGTGGAGATTGTTAAATGAAGAAGAAACATACTAAATATTAACAGCTTTTATTCGGTGAAAGCCATTTTACACCTTAGTTAACAACATTATATCAAATATAAAACTGAGATATAAGGTAATCAATCTCTCACTTAATAGTTCTGAATTAACACCCAGTTATTCTACAGATAGATGACTTTTTAAAAAAAGACTAAACTTATGCACAGACCTACAGCAGCTAAATTTGGGATTGACTACAAAAATACTAAAGGCTAATGAAAGAAAGGTGGACTTTAATGAACTACCCAAGGATGGTTTATATTAACAGTTGGATCACTGTCCAATTAGGAAAATAAACAGGGGCTCCTGGGTGGCTGAGTGGGTTGAGCATCTGATTTTTTTTTTTTTTGGATTTTATTTATTTATTCATGAGAGACAGAGACACAGGCAGAGGGAGGAGCAGGCTCCATGCAGGGAGCCCGGCGTGGGACTCGATCCCAGGTCTCCAGGATCAGGCCCTGGGCTGAAGGCAGCACTAAACTGCTGAGCCACCCGGGCTGCCTGAGCAGCTGATTCTTAATTTCGGCTCAGGTCATCATCTCAGGGTCGTGGGATGGAGCCCCACATCAGGCTCTGCACTCAGCACTGAGTCTGCTTGTCCCTCTCCCTCTGCTCCTTCTTCTGCTTACCCAGGCACGTATGTACACATGTTCTCTCTGTCTCTGTCTCTGTCTCTCTCTCTCAAATAAATAAAATCTTAAAAAATAAATCTGCCATGAATAATGATCAAACATTTCTTGCCTCACTGTAGCACAGCAGCAATAAACCACCTGCATCTTACTGCTGTTTAAAAGTGAGAGTTACTTTATAGTGAGAATTGTTTCTGTCATTGATGGCAATCTCTTTGCAACTTTTAACTAAAAGCTTGAAACAGTGGTAGGTAGACATAATGTGTATTTGTGTTGAGGCAAGATTTTTAACCACACATACTCTTTGCTTACCAGCTATATTATTTTGGATGAGTTACCTGATTTCTTTGAGTCCCAGTTTCTAAATTTTTTTTTTAAGATTTTATTTATTTATTCATGATAGTCACACAGAGAGAGAGAGAGAGAGAGAGAGAGGCAGAGACAGGCAGAGGGAGAAGCAGGCTCCATGCACCGGGAGCCCGATGTGGGATTCGATCCCGGGTCTCCAGGATCGCGCCCCGGGCCAAAGGCAGGCGCCAAACCGCTGCGCCACCCAGGGATCCCGAGTCCCAGTTTCTTATACATGAAATGAGAATTATACTAGCTTCCTAAGATTATTATGAGCTTTAAGGTAGTTAAGAAATGGGCAGAAGACATTAATAGGCATTCTTCTAAAGAAGACATCCAGTTGGCTAACAGACATAAAAAGATTCTCAACATCACTCATTAACAGGGAAATACAAATCAAAACCACAATGAGATACCACCTTACACCTGTCAGAATGGCTAAAATTAACAACACAAGAAACAAAAGATGTTGGCGAGGATGCTGAGAAAGGGAACCTTCTTACACTGCTGGTAGCAATACCAAGTGGTGCAGCCACTCTGGAAAACAGTATGGAGGTTCCCCAAAAAGTTAAAAGTAATTGTTTGCTATCTATTATTTCTCACATAGATTTGAAATTATTAATAAGAGCATACTACATGCGGTTTTCTTTTAGTGGAGATAAAGGGCCATTTCCAGTAGACTAAAATCCCCCTGAGCACACTTACCACCCCTGATAGTTATAGAAAAGACAATATGTATTCACTGAAAATAAGAATGCATACTTGATTAGATGAGCCTTTCATCCCTATTCTGTGTTACATCTTTCAAATATCTGTATTTATTAAGAGCTAGCAACACCCTCCATTTGACCAGGAAATATTCCATTCTTCTCTTCTTTTATGTTAATGGTACACTATGCTACACATGGCTTCCAAGCCCATAGATTTCTATGGAGGTGTGTATTTTCTTGATGTACAGGTGTACTTCTCTGCCCATTTTACTTCTTTTGGACTAATTGAATTCTGGTCTATCTTCTGTTTAGACCCCAAAGGAGGAGTCCCTCCTTCCTTTTGGAGGCTTATATAACTTGACTTCTAAACCACAGTTAGATCATAAAATAAAAGACAATATTTCCCTATATTTCTCTTCAGTTATATATTAATCAGGTTGGTATTTCATCTTACAAAGTTCATATCTATGTAACTACCTACTAAGAATGTTAGGTAGGAACTTAGTAGGTAATAGGAACTACCTACTAAGTATGTTTTATACACATACTTTTGGATCCTCATATTCTCAATCGTCAGTCTCTTACAAAACCAACTAACTTTACAAATTTAAAATACTTTTACAATTACAATTTTATTCTACTTTTAAGCAGTTAACTAGGAATATTATAAATATTACCAAGTCACCCATAATTGCCATTCCTGTTCCATTTTCAGGAGGGAAAAACGACAAAAACCATTCTGTGAAAGATTAGTTACACAGTGGGACTTGCAAGGATAGTCTTTTTTTCCAAAAAATTAAATTATTATTACTTTTTAGATTTTATTTTGAGAGAGAGTGCACACGAGCAGGGGGAGGGGCAGAGGCATAGAGAGAGAGAATCTCAAGCCGACTCCACTTGAGCATAGAGTCTGATGTGGGGCTCCATCTCACCACCCCAAGATCAGGACCTGAGCTGAAATCAAGAGTTAGACACTTAACAATTAAGCCATCTAGGCACCCTACAAGGGTGTCTTTAACTTGATGTCAGAAAGGAACTGATTATTGAGCCGTTTTTATATCATAAACTCAACTGAATTTGTGATAAGGATTGTACTTTTCCTTACTTTATGGAAATGAAGAAAAGTCCTTTCATTCTTCCAAGTGGGACTTCCTTTTCTTCCTTTTTGAAAAATGAGGGCAGCAAGTAGAACTTAGGATCACTGAAATGTTTTCTATTTTAAATAAGGAGAATTTCTGAGATTTTGGTAACTTTCATCTGACCATCCATATCAAATATTCCCATTTAAACATTACCTAGCCTTATAGTTTATGATAAAAAACTCTGGTCCTTATGTCTGGTGACACTTTGAATCTTTTATGCTATGATGTTGCAGCAGTATTGAGAAGATTTTATGGAAAATTGGGATGGTCTCCATGACCATAGCTAAATAAAGAAAGGACAAATACCTGCCTTGTGGGTTCTGCAAAGGTTATTATTCTTAACGGTCGTTTTTTCTGCCTAGGGACCTTCTGGCAATGTGATTGTTCCTTTATTTGAAAAGCAGTACCCAGATGCTCTATTTTAAATAGATTCATATTAACCAATATAAGTTTTTAGATTCGTTAGGATTAGCATAAATTGCTAAGTCAGCTTCCAGTTGTGTTTTCATCTCTTCCACCTGCATTTTATTTGGTGTTTGAAGAAAGGAAAGAGGAAATCAAATATGAATTGTACTATCTGAACTAAATCTTTAGAGTGTATTGGTAAATTTATTTCAGGGAAGGGTATTCAAAAAAGAAAAATGTTTCTTAGACTGAGGGTCCAAGGGCAGCCCTGGTGGCACAGCAGTTTAGCTCCGCCTGCAGCCTGGGGTGTGATCCTGGGGGCCCTGGCATCCAGTCCCACATCGGGCTCCCTACATGGAGCCTGCTTCTCCCTCTGCCTGTGTCTCTGCCTCTCTCTGTGTGTGTCTCTATGAATAAATAAATAAAAATCTTTAAAAAAAATTACTGAAATCTTATTTAAAAAAAAAAAAAAGACTGAGGGTCTAAGTATTTAATACATTTGACTTAGGTTGATGGTTTTTTCACTTTGAAATGAATCTGTTTGGAATACAAATGAAGAGCAGCTGTCCTCCTTCCCTCCACTAAGCATTCAGGTGTGACATGCTCAGATGGTCCTGCTGGATCCCCGCTGGAGCAGAATGTCACCCTCTGTTCCAGTGGTTGGTTGGTTCCTTCCACCAAAGTGGACACAATAACTACATGATCCCCAAGACAAACCTAGTTGGTTCCAGGTGATGGGACAGCAGAAAATGTGTAAGTGAATGGTTTGATATTACTGCAAATAAAAAAAGGGTCTGGGAATTCTAAAAAATAAAATAATATAAAATAAAATAAAATAAAATAAAATAAAATAAAATAAAATAAAATAAAATAAAATAAAATAAAATAAAATAAAAAAAATAAAATAAATAAAATAAAATAAAATAAAAAATAAAATAATAAAATAAAATAAAATAAATAATAAATAATAAATAAATAAATAAGGAAAATTTCAAAGGCAAGTGCATTTGGGAATCATGAAATGTATGTAGAGATTATTAAACAATGTGCATTATTTCTTGGAGTTAATAAACAACAGTCTTAAAACATGATACTCAAATCCATTTAAATTATTGATGTAGGCATAAAGGTGGTTTTATTGAATGTTTAACTAACATTAAACAGAGTAATTTTCAAAACATTTTCATTTGATATGAAAATATAGAAGACCATAAAGTTAAAGTATACCAACATCAATGAAGTTAAAGTACACTGCCATCAATATAAATAATAATAACAATAGCTCAAGTAGAAGATAATTGCCTTTGTAAAAAAATAGCAGCAAGTCCGTATGATCTTCTAAGAATTTTAAAGTAATCAACTCTATTTTTTTTAATTTAAATACTTTTCTAGTAGCATCTGAATATATTTGCTGTTCAATTACTCACCCATCTACCCATCCATTTCATCCATACATAATCTAGTAAACACTTTTGATAGTTAGCTATGACATTGGACAAAGACAGAACTTGAAGTTAGGAGATCTGGATTCACCTTCTGGTTCTGCCACTTACTTCTTATGTAATTTTAGTGCTCCATTTACTTATCTATTAAATAGAGCTAATATTGCCAACCTCATTGGAGTGTGAATATTACGTAAGATAATGGATATCCAAGTGTCTAGCACATGTTGATGAATGGCAGTGGACATTGTAAAATAGAGAAATGGTCACTGCAGATCCCAAAAGACTGAAAAATCTCATTTTCACTTTTAATTAGCTTTAATTTCAGATTTCCCCTATATTTCTCTCACACAGAATAATGCTTTCAATGCAATTTTTATTGTTGTCAGATAATACAATAATTATCATATCTGGCAGTAAGCACATCTTTTGTATCTTCTCAAATGTTTAGCTTAATGATAGGTATACTGAGATGTTCAATAAATTCTATAAAATATTTAGGAAAATATATAAAAATCAACATAAAATATAAAAAATATAAGACGGGTTGATTTCAGTGGCCACAAAAATTTGCAAAGGGAGATAAATTTTAAATCCTTTGTTGAAACCTATATGCCTTTGGCTAGGTTCTTAATTATAAGACCATAGCACTTCTGTTTAGATGAGGAAAATTACCCCAAGTATTAGGATATAATTTCAAAGAGAGACAGAAACAAGAAAAATTAAAACAGTATAAAAATAGACACATTAATAATTTTAAAGCATAACTTTTCTTCCAACCCTTGACTTTCTGACCGCCCAGATTTTGATGCATTTCTTTAACTTAATCACCCAACACAAGAACCAAACAAAATAAAAGCATTGTTCACATAGAGAAAGCTATTCTGTAAAAGTAGCTACCTGAACCTTTGGCCAGCTTTGGCTTCCATTTATCTATTTCATCTGGGGATTGAAGATTTTTAAGACAAATCCTCCACAAATAAGGAAGTTGAGAGTGAGTTAATTTAAGTGAGTTAATTTAAACTTAAATTAGACGAGGACATAGCTCTTTAGATTCCATTCTACAAAGTGGGTCTGAATTGTATATAGCAGCCTATTGCATGGGCAATAATTTATAGGCAGGTCATAGAGCAGAAAATCCAATGATTCTGTTGGAAACAAATTTCAGAATGGCTTCAAAGTCTGACAGAAGTAGACTAGAAAGAAACAGATGATCTTCAATTTTCAGTTCACAATATGAAACACAAACTACATCACATAGGTGAGCTAATAAAAAATATGATAATTGTTTCCTTCCAAAAGAGAGAGAGAGAAGAATGAAACTAAGTCAGAAATGAAAGAAGAGAAATAACAACTGACATCACCAAAATACAAATGATTTTAAGAGAATATTATGAAAAATTTTATGCCAATAAACTGGATGACCTAAAAGTGGATAAATTCTTAGAAACATAATTTCCTGAAATTGAACCAGGAAGAAATAGGAAATTTGAATAGACTGATTACCAGTAATAAAATAGAATCAGTAATCAAAAAGATCCCAATAAACAAAAGCCATCTAGGGCTGCATGGCTTTATAGGTGAATTCTACCAAACATTTAAAGAAGAGCTAATACCTATTATTCTCAAGCTATTGCAAAAAGTAGAAGAGGAAGGAATATTTCCATTCAACAGGACATGAATTATCCCAATACCAAAACCAGATAAAGACACTACAAAAAAATAGAACTATAGGCCAATATATCTAATGAGCATAGAGGCAAAGCCCTCAACAAAATATCAGCAAATGGAATTCAACAATGCATTTAAAAAATAATTCACCATGATCAAGTGGGATTTATTCCCAGGATAGAAGGGTTGTTCAATATTCTCAAAAAATCAATGTGATACATCATATCAGTAAGAGAAAGGATAAAAACCATATGTTCATTTCAATAGATGTAGAAAAAGCATGTTACAAAGTTCAACATCCATCCATAAGGGCTTTTATAAGTCCTCAACAAAATAGGTTTAGAGGGAACATACTCAACATAATAAAAGCCATACAAGAAAAGTCCACAGCTAACACCATACTCCATGGAGAAACATTGAGAGCTTTTTCTATAAAATCAGGAACTAAACAAAGATGCTACTCTCACCACTTTACATCAACATACTACTAGAAGTCTTAACCACAGCAATCAGATAACAAAAACAAAAAGAAAAAAAAAATAAAAGGGACTCAGATTAACAAAAAAGAAGTAAAACCTCCACTATTTGCAGATGACTAAAGATGCCACCAGATAACTACTAAACTGATAAATGAATTCAGTAAGTTCTCAGGATACAAAATTGATATACAGAAATTTGTTGCATTTATACACACTAATAATGAAGCAACAGAAAAAGAAATTAAGAAAGCAATCCCATTTATAATTGCATCAAAAATAGTACAATATCTTAGGAATAAACATAACCAAGGAAGTGAAAGACCTGTACTCTGAAAACTATAAAACATTAAGGAAAGAAACTGAAGATGACACAAACAAATGGGAAGATAGTCTATGCTCATGGATCAGAAGAACATATATTTTTAAATGTCCATACTACACAAAGCAATCTACTGATTCAATGCAATTCCTATTGAAATACCAACAGTATTATTTCTTACAGAACAAATAATTGTAAAATTCATATGGGACCAAAAAAGACCCCAAATATCCAAAACAGTTTTGAAAAAGAAAAACAAAGCTGGAGGTATCACAATTCCACGTTTCAAGTTATACTATAAAGCTTTAGTAATTAAAACAGTATGGTATTGGCACAAAAATGGACACGTATCAATAGAACAGGATAGAAAGCGCAGAGAGAAGACTATTTGATTCTACAGTCAATAATCTTTGACAAAAGAGGCAAGAATACGCAATGGGAAAAAGTCTCTTCAAAAAATCGTGTTGGGAAAACTGGGCAGCTACATGCAAAAGAATGAAACTGGACCACTTTCTTACACCATACACAAAAATAAACTCAAAATGCAGTGAAGACCTCAATGAAACCATAAAAATCCTAGAAGAGAGTACAGGCAATAATTTCTCTGACATCAACCACTCTGAAAAATAGTATGGAGGTTCCTTAAAAAATTAATAGAGGTACCCTATGATCCAGTAATCATACTATAGGGTATTTACCAAATAATTACAAAAAACAATAATTCGAATGTATATATGCAACCCTAAGTTTATTGTAGCATTATTTACAATAGCCAAACTATGGAAGAAGCTCAACTGTCTACTGAAAGGCACTGATAAAGAAGATGTAGTATGGAATATTATTCAGCCATACAAACGAATGAAATTTTACCATTTGCAACAACATGGTTAGAGCTAGAGAGTCTAATACTAAGCAAAATATGTCAGTCAGAGGAAAACAAATACCATATGATTTAACTTGTATGTGGAATTTAAGAAACGAAACAAATGAACAAATTAAAAAAAAATGGGGGGAGAGAAAGAGACACCAAGAAAAAAATCCTTAACTATAGAGAATAAACTGATGGTTACCAGAAAGGAGGTGGGGGGGGGTAATATATGTGAAATAAGTGATGAGGATTAAGGAGTGCACTTGTCAGGATGAGCACCGAATAGTGTATAGAATTGCTGAATCACTATACCGTATACCTGAGACTAATATAATGCTACATGTTAATGATATTGGAATTAAAATTAAACATTTAATAAAAAATTATATATGAATATATGAAAAGCTGAATGAATAAATGTTCCCTTCACTTCGTTCTCCCTACCACCTTCACTCTGTGAGAAATATGTCAAGGCTACAATTAAAGAAGGCAGCATTCCACTCTTCCTCCCCCCACCCCGCTCCCTTTTTTAATGATACTCATTCTTAGCTGGAGGGCTTTCTTTACTTTCTAAAAGATTTTATTTATTTATTTGTGAGAGACACAGAGTGAGAGGCAGAGACACAGGCAGAGGGAGAAGCAGGCTCCCTGCGGGGAGCCCGATGCGGGATTCGATCCTGGGACTCCAGGATCACACCCTGAGCTGAAGGCAGATGCTCAACCACTGAGCCATCCAGGCATCCCAAAATTGACCTTATGTCATAATAAACTTTGAGGACAGCATAGCGTAGCCTCTACTAAATCACACCGATGTATGTTCAGGGAACATAGTTGCTGTTTTACAGAACTATGATATCCTTTTGGAAAGAGTATTATTCCATTACAGTCTCTGTCTTTAGTCATAGTACTTCTAAAATTTTGGAGAGCTTATCTGAAAATCTTCAACAGGAGATTTAAAAATGACAACCACATGATGCTTCACTTCAAAGACCTGTAACTAGGAAGCTGCAATGATGGCATAGTCTGGTCTCAAGATGGATCACATTCCAGTGCCCTATCGACCTTTATCAGATTCTTGAAAGTATAACTAAATTATTCATGTGGCACATGTATAATTACAAATAATTTTCATTGGCTGCTTTAGGAACATTCAAATATGGCCAGAAAGTGTGGTTTTAAAATATTAAGAGTCTATTAGTTGACATTCATATTGAAATTTCTTAAGCATAGGTGATTTGTTTCTTGGTTTTCATTGCTGATCTATGAATTGATGAATCATCTTTGAAAAAAACAACATAGGGGATCCCAGATGACTCAGTGGTTTAGCTCTGCCTTCAGCCCAGGTCATGATCCTGGGGTCCCGGGATCGAGTCCCCTGTCGGGCTCCCTGCATGGAGCCTGCTTCTCCCTCTGCCTGTGTCTCTGCCTCTCTCTCTGCATCTGTGTCTCTCATGGATAAATAAATAAAATCTTTTTAAAAAAGAAAAAAACCAACACAAATATAAATCTACTTTGTGAAGCTCACTTTTAATTTGGGGTAAATTCCCCTCTAACAGATGTAAATATTCTGAATACCTTATAAAACTGACAACATGAATCACTCTCTTAACCAACTGGAAAGATTTACAATGATTTTAGCATAGTTTATTTTTATCAGAGCAGAGATTTTAGGCTCTGATTTTAACCTGCATTTTGCCTCTTTGCACAGAGCTTGAACGAACATCAATAACCATGGTCTATGTATAGAAAAGAAAAAAATACCTGCTGTGATATCAGCAACATTTTAGATATAGTCAAAGAACTCTCAAGGTCAAGCAGGAAAAAAAACTTGGAAAATGTACAGTATAAACAAAACAATGGAATAAATTATAAAAGAAAGGCAAAACAGGGGTGTCTAGTGGCTCAGTCAGTTGAGCACCTGACTCTTGGTTTTGGCTCAGATCATGATCTCAGACTAATGAGACAGGGTCTCACATCTGGCTCTGTGCTTAGAGCAGAGTCTGCTTGGGCTTCTTTCCCTCACCCTCTTCCTTTCCCTTTGCCCCTCCTCTTGCTGGTGCATTCTCTCTCTCTCTCTCTCTCTCTCTCTCTCTCTCTCAAATAAATTAATTAAATCTTTTTTTTAAAAAGTAAAATATGTGATACAAAATAGCAGAACTTCAGTACAAAAACTACAAAACTTAACACCAGAAAAATAGTTAAAAATGTAGGAAATAGTTAAAGAAAAACTCAAAATATATCCTGAGATAACCGATTATTTTAAGGACACTAGCACAAACTTAGTGGACAATTGATGAATAACATTTTTGGATGAACTTTAAAACTCAGAATCATATAATATATAAATACACTCCAGATGAAAAATCACACAAATCACACAAAATGCTAATTTAAAAAGAAGTAATATGTTAAAAAGCTAAAATTCACTGTGGTTTTGGCACATTACTTTAAAAAATTATTTAAAAATGTACAACATTCACAGTTTAAAATTTAATCAGGGAGATATATATGCACCTCCTTAGTCTATTTTTTCTCTAATACCTTCCACTTTCTCTTCTGCATTACTGTATTTAAGTATAATTACCCCTGATATTTGAAAAGTTGGTTTTCTATCTTTTCTTCCAACCTGCAAACACCTCTTATTCCAGAACCACCTTGTTCACGACCTTGTTTTAACATTTATCATAGAGTATACATTCAAATACACTATGACTAAATGAGTAGGTCCCCACATCATTTAACCAATATTCCCATTTTTGTGACATCAACTCAAGAATTCAGAAGACCAAAAAAAATTATATATAATAGTAGCTAACAATTATTGAGCATTTGTTTGTTGGTTTACATGGATTATCTCATTTAATTCTCTGGAAAGATCCATCAGAAAGGCCTCATTTTGTATCCATTTAGAACATAGGTAAACTGAGGTTCAAGGAGGTTAAATAACATACTCCAAAGTCACATAGGTATAAAGAGTTTTGCCAAGACTCAAAGCTTGATTTGCCCAAATACAAAGTCCACATTCCTAAAGGCAGTATATTGCTTAGTGTTATAAAATTCCTGTGTGTAGGGTCATTTACAAAAACTAACCATCTAACAATATGGGATTAGTTAAATATTATAATTTATATAGTTTAAAGAATGACCGATCTGAAAGTAAAAACAATTATGAATAATACAAAAGGAGCTTTACAGTATTTCATATATAAAGTATGTACTCACAAAATAGAAGAACGAAAAAGTTTGTTTTTTTTATGAAAACATTTTAAATAGTGCATTAAGATGAAAGAGCTAATGGCATATTTGATTTTTCATGCTCACAGTGGTTTTTAATAATAAAATCCAATTATTAATTATTTAATTAAATCTAATAATTAATTTGAAAACAAATAAAAGCCTATTTATTTTTCCAAGTATTTAAAACCTTCACTAGAAAAATACCAAAAGTCCATTTAGTTTCTGGAGTCTTTGAAATTATAAAATTTCCAAGTGATTTTTATACTTTAAAAGATGAGTGAAATTGAGAACATTTTATAATGTGCATTCCACTGTGAAATTCATTGTAAATTCTATAGAAGTGCAACAACAAATTGGAGCATATGAGACTCTGCTGCATAGGCCCTGCAGGGTGAAGAATACCAAATCAAATATTTTGTGCACACTCCTATACATGTCCAGAGTTTCACTTCACATGAAAATAAAGAAAATTGCAAAGGAAAAGGGCTACAGCCTAAGTCAGAACTTCAGAATGAAATGCACACAGGTTTGAAAGAAGTAACCTAAGACACTGGTTCATATTTGAGATCAAGATTATCAGTCTTTCTTGATGCAATTAAAGTGATGTTACTCCATAAAGCTTGATATACATTTACCTTGAGTACCCATTAGATCACCTTTTCCTGAAAGAGACAACAGTGAAAACCTGCTAGGTAAAGTGATCTGTGTTCTTCAAACTGAACCACAACATCCACAGAGAAAACCATGGAGGACAATGCTTATTCATAAAGCATGTTCTGATCTTTGGCTTAAAAACGGAATACAGGGTTCCGTCCTACCTACTTGCTATGTGGGTAACTGAACCCTTAACTGCAATGTAGTGCATACCTCCCAGTCAGACATCCCGGGTATGCTTGCTTCAGCAGCATCACCACGCGAGCTGCATGCAAGAAGTGAAGCTAGTGACCTGGGAACACCTTCCTACTATTTTTAGGACAAGTGATGACTGCACTGCAAAGGTTATAAAACTTTCCTTTGCGATAGCGTCTACCTGTTGGTTTGGCATGTGGTAACTGTCCTCTAATGTTAGTAATTTTAAAATAGAAAAAGAAAAACTGCTTTTAGAGTCATAATGATTAATTATTCCCCTTAGCAACCTATTGCTGTAGCGCTGGAATGCTTCTTTTTTTAGGGGTCAGTGGGAATCAGGCTGGGGCTATTTAGTTGTTGCTGCTCAATATGGAATTGAGAGAAGCAGGGGGCCCAGCGCTGATGCTGAAGTTGCTTCTGCCTCCTTTAGTCTCAGTGTGTGGTTTAAAAACAAACAGACTTCCATTTTTTAACAACCTCCACTCTGATGTGCGTGGTCTGGGGACCAGACTTTGAGAATTGCCACTCTTGCACTTCAGGATTAGTAAAAGAGGTGGCTTAGGTGGGCTATAAATACTGTATAAGCAACCTTCCTTCCATCAGAGCATATTGTAACTCCTGTGGTTCTGACTGGGAAGATCAACAGTAGAGACTCTGATCTAGGTCCAAAGAACTTTTTAAACCAGGGTCTTTGACTTGGGGACTATAAACCAAGAGAGTGAGGGTTTCTTTGCATAATAAACTTCAGGGATTCTGTGCCACTATAGGCAAAATATGACATGTGCATTTCCTGGAGAAAGGTTTCATCAAATTCTCAGAAGCGTTTGGGACCCCTGTGTATTTTGTATCCCATGTTAAATGTTGTAATATACTTTTGCTCCCTTGAGATCAAAGAGCAAGGAGTTCTCCTCCAAACCAACTTAAATGATGAGAGAGCCATATAGTTGTTTCTTGAGAGAGGGGACTTCTCTGTCAACCCATGGGGTATTTCCACTTCCTGCTAAGGGACAATGCTCCCTTGATTCTTCCGAAGCATTCAGAGCCAAGCAAGAGAAACTCTGAGTCTACAACTCTCAAACATGTATTGACCAACCAAAGTCAACGGACATTGTACTATTTATTATTTTCCTTAGGTTTACAGCCTTCAATTTAACATGATTCCATGCAATATAGTAAACTTTCTCACAGCTAAGTACAGGGAAGAACAGTAATATTTCATGGTTATGTTTTGACATAAACTATCTTAAGAGTATCTTTTTAGGACAAAAGTATTATATTTACTTAATTATTTTGTCTAAAGGATTATTCACTTTCTACCTGCCCATTTAAAAAGAAATCAATGTTACTGTTACAAATTGTTCAGCATTTCTTTTTTTCTTTTTTTTTTCTTTTTTAAAGATTTTATTTATTTACTCATGAGGGACACAGAGAAAGAGGCAGAGACACAGGCAGAGGGAGAAGCAGTCTCCATGTAGGGAGCCAGACATGGGCCTCGATCCCGGGTCTTCAGGATCACGCCCTGGGCTGAAGGCGGCACTGAACTGCTGAGCCACCCAGGCTGCCCTTGTTCAGCATTTCTAATTTTAGCTATTGAAAAAGTGTATGCATTTTAAAACTGTTTATTTATCATTTTTCTACTGTTAAGTTATATAACCATACCAAGTTATAATTCTGTTACTTGATTTTTCAGCTTTAAACAACATCTTTTGTATCCACACTATGACAGATGAGATAATCAGTAAATACTGTACCTGTGGTATTTTACACATGGTAGCTGTATATTTAATTTTGTAAAAAAAAAAAAAAAAAAAAAAAAAGCCAAAATTCTGTTTCCCCTACCCTCCCAATTTTTGTTTCCTGTATCATTTTAAATTGTCAAGGCATATAAAATTATGTTCTGTTTTGTTATCTAGTCCACATTATTTCTTTTAGTTTTCATTCTGTTAAACATACTAAATGCTTACCACCATTTTGCTGAAGTTTTCTCTGTTATCCCTCAATTGGCTGAAGCTCAGCCTCTCATAGATGAGCAGTATTTCTTGAGTTGTGGCACATTCAATATATTTTTTGGCCTTTATATTTAATAAAAATCTTGGCTGAACATGAAATCTTTTCTTTTCTCGATTATCTCAAGTTTTTTGGTCCACTGACTTCTAGTGTTGAGTATCACTGACAAGAAATCTAAAGCCAGTGTGATATTTTCCCCCTCTGTAAACACCGTGATTGTTCTGCCTGCCAACTAAAGATGCTTTCTGCATCATCAAAGGCTAGAAATATACTGGGATATGTCTCGAGGACATACACTTTGGGTACGTAGCAGAAAGATATGTCTCAATGATGACTATTTGAGGTCAATTTTCATTGGTACGTGACATATACTTTCAATAAGTAGATTCAGGTATTCTTTTCTTTTCACAACTTTTTTTCCTTCAAGTTACATTTTCAAATATTTGTTTGGTTCCACTATTGTTAGTTTTCTTCTTCCGAAATTCCAATTATGCATACATAGGGTCTTTTTTTGTCTGGCTTATATAGTTATCATTTTCTCCTTAATTCTTCTTATCTTCCATTTTTATTTTACTTTCTTGCATCTTCTTACAGATATATTCTATATCCTTGTGTTTCTACAGTGTTTATCCTCATATCTCGTCCTTCAGCTTCTTTTATATTTTTATAATAGTTTTGATTTGCTTCTTCCTCATTACTAAAATCCGCCAATTAACACTCAATTTCCTCCCACTGTCTCATTATTGCTACTTGAGGTCTTGTATGTATGCTTCATATTCATAGAAGAACTTTATTTTGTAAGAAAATTTAAATATTTCATCTTTTAAGAAGCTTTAGGTTTACAGTAACATTGCAAGGAAGGTATAGAGATTTCCATTTACTCCTGGACCCCACACATGCATAGTCTCCCCAGTATCAACATCACTCATCAGAATCATACTTTTCTTTTTTTTTAAGCAAGGATAAACTTCTATTAACACATCATAACTATCCAGAGTCCATAGTTTGCCTTAGAGTTCACTCTTGCTGTTGTATATTCTGTAGGTGTGGACAAAGATATAATGACATATATCCATCATTATAGTATGTAGCTTTTCAGCGTGGCTTCACTTAGTAATATGCACTTAAATTTCCTTCATGCATTTTCATGCTTTCACAGTTCATTTCTTTCTAGCACTGAATAATATTCCATTGTCTGGATATAGCACAGTTTATTTTATCCATTCACCTACTAAAGGACATCTTAGTTTTTTCCCAAGTTTTGAGAATTATAAATAAAGCCACTATAAACATCTATATGCAGGTTTTTTGTGCAAACATAAGTTTTCAACTCTTTTTGGTAAAAACCAAGGAGCATAATTGCTGGATCATTTCGTAAGAGTATATTTAGTTTTATGAGAAACCATAAAACTGCCTTCTAAAATGGCTGTACTAGGTTTCATTCCTACAGCAGTGAATGAGGGTTGCTGTTTTCCAAATTCCATCAGCATTTGGAGTCATTAGTGTTCTCAATTTTGACCATTCTAATAAGTGTGTAATTGTATATAATTGTTATTGTAATTCGTATTTCTCTGATGATGTATGATGTGCAGCAGCTTTTCATGTTTATTTGTCTCATGTATGCCTTCTTTAGTGAGATGTCTGTTAAGCTTTTTGGTCAATTTTTAAGTTGGGTTATTTGTTTTCTTTTTGTTAGATTTTAAAACTTCTTAGTATATTTTGGATAACAGTCCTTTATCAGATATCTTTTTTTAAGATTATTTATTTATTTATTCATGAGAGACACACAGAGAGAGAGGCAGAGACACAGGCAGGGGGGAAATGTAGGCTCCCTGTAGGCACCCAATGTGGGACTTGATCCCAGGACACTGGGATCAACCTGAGCCGAAGACATATACTCAACCACTGAGCCACCCAAGAGTTCCAGATATATCTTTTGTAAATATTTTCTTCCATACTGAGGCTCATCTTCTAATTCTCTTGACATTGTCTTTCACGGAGAAGTTTTAAATTTTAATGAAGTCCAGCTTATGAATTATTTTTTTCACAGACTGCCTTTGGTGTTGTAAGTAAAAAAATATATATATATTGTTTTCACAGACTGTGTCTTTGGTGTTGTATGAGGTGCCTGGCTGGCTCAGTGGGATGACCATGTGACTCCTGATCTCAGGGTCATGAGTTTGAGTCCCATGTTGGGTTTAGAGACTTCTTGAATAAATAAAAGCTTTTTTTTAAAAAAAGCATTACCATAGCCAAGGTCACTTGCTTTCTCCTGGGTTACCTTCTAGGAGTTTTATAGTTTTGTGTTTTACATTTAGGTCTCTGACCCATTTTAAGTTAGTATTTGTGAAGAGAACAAGGTCATTGTGTATATATATATATATATATATATATATATATATATACATATATAGATCTTAAAATCAGATAGTGTCAGTCCATCAACCTTTGTTCTTCACTTTCAATATTGTATTGGAAACCACCATATTGAAATTTTAAATACATAGTAAAGCTTTTAGATCACAACTTTCATATATGCTCTTCAGGAGTATTTTTGATGTAAGTTCTTCACTTGATGACAAATTTGTTGCTCTCTTTTACACTTTTTTCTAATTTTTTTGTATCAATGGTCTGCCAGTTCCTTCTAAATATTTATCTATTGAAAGGAATGAATTTTCGCAGAGAAGGTTTTATGCACCTAATTTTCTCTTTAAGTGTGTGTATGGTAGTAGAAGATGTAGGGGTGTGTGTGTGTGTGTGTGTGTGTGTGTGTGTCAATGTATAAAGATCCAGAATTTCTGGATTTACAACACAATATTTCATTCATTTACCTTCAATTCTAATCTAGGCTTGCCTCTCTGGGGTGACCATTTACCTAAACCCTCAAGAAAGGAATCAGCATTAGTCTTGAATGCTAGAGAATCCCTTAGGTGTTTTGTACATTATGGGAGCTCTTGTACAGAGTCATTCTTAGAAATCAAAACATACTGAGACAAATGTTAATTAGTATGAACTCAAACCCATTATAAATACTATTTACCAACCATAACCAGTGAACTTTACAATTTGGCTGCATTTGACAACACAGGACTCCAGGAAAAAGAACTTAAGTTTAGAGTTACATGGAGGTAAGTTTGGGTACAAAACACTTACATTGTAAGCACTGGGCCAAAGAAATGTCCAAAGTAGATGTAGTATAAGAAAAACTAACTTAAATTATTCCATTGTGCAGGAAAACACAATGGAAAATAAATGTTTTAGTATAAAATGAACCTGCAATTAACTTGTGAGCATAAGATTGTGAACAAATTATGAAATTCTATGAGCCATTGTGTAAAGTATCTAGACTATGGTGTTAGTAGCAGAACATTTAACTTATAATAGAAGTATAATAAATGTCAGTTTCCTCCACTCTCCACATTAACATTGGTAGAAATAATAAATTGTGATTATAAACAAAATAAAACAAAACATTTAAGCAAGAGGTGGTACTTCTTAGATTGAATATTTATTGGGTAAGATGATGAAAGAACATGAGTGAAGAACTATTTAATTCCTATACTAGCTTTCAGAAGCTGGGGTAAGCAGGTCCTCACCTGTTTACAAACAAAAAGAAAAGGAGTTGAGCATTTTCTTGCTTATGGAAACATGTTTACCTTGGAAAGGTGATGAGTCATAAATATCAATATTCCTGGATAAGGGTACTGTGCAGTTCTGTGGTGGCCAAAAGAGCCTAGTTCATGACTCCCCTATAAGCTAAAACTAGACTGGTTAAAGATCACAACTTGAATTTCTAAAAGTTACAATAGGTTGAACTATTCAGTCAAATTTCCAAAATATTGAATGGATATGAACTTCCAATGGCTGCTTTAACTTCTTCCCCAATATTTAGGCAAGTGCTAGCACCCTGCATTATCTCACTGTACAGAACTGGAAAATTTCTTATACCCAAACCCTTGCTATCCTGGTCCTGGGGACCACAGTTCTGCTTTTTAGTTCCAGCCCCACTTACTTCCACTACCTAATTAGTTAAATAATACTTCCTGGACTTGTTTACTTCCTTTCTGGTACATTCCTACTGCGATAAATTCCCTAATTCATACTGAGAAATCTACATAAAAAGCATGCTTACTTATAAAGTGCCTCCCTCTTTTTGTCTCACATACCTTTCTACCTTATAATGATGTATTTAAAGAAGTTGCAAAACAATCTGATGGATACATTAATGACTCCACAATTTCAATTCTTCCACTTAAACCCTGTAAAAGTTGTATCATCAGAAAGCAAGAGGCCTTGGCCTTGTTTTCCATTCTCTGCAAGAATAACTTCCCTGTGTTAAATAGAGTATTAAGCTCTTAGCACTATTATATTCTCAATAAAACAAATGTTTATTGAAATAAAGTTTATCTTTTACAAAATTATAGTTGAAGGTATGCTCTATTCTGTGCCCCAATATCCCTTATAAAAGATCCAAGAAAATAGATTTTATGTCTCAGCCAATACTAGGACAGTTTTTCTCTGAGATCTACTTCCATGCTATTTTTCTATCACACAATGAAAAGGATACAGCTTAAGATAACTCTTTTTGGTCTGAGTTTCCAGAAAATCTAGAATCATATTCAACGTTCATCTACCTGTGGTAATTTAGTCAACTCAGATACCAAGTACCACCTACTGTTTTGCTAATCTTGATTTGCTAATTTATTTTACTTTCCTTCCATCTTCAAAACACTAGTCTCTTACTAAGAATCTTGAAGAAGCATTTTGAATGTTATGATATAGCAAAAAGCCAACAAACTTATTGTCACACTCCGCAAACACTTCTAAGAATGCATATGAATGAGGGAGGAAACGGTGGTACTTTTTTAGTATTGATATTCATTAGCTTGATGTCCTTTCTTTTAAAAATGGCATTGGGCCCCAAACTGCCTAATTATTCTTTTTTTAATTATGAAATTAGTATGTACTCTTAAACAGTTTAAAGTGAAAAAGTCCATTGTCCCTCATTTCACCAATCCTTGCTTTCTGTAGCTAACCACTACCAGTAGTTCTTTATAGATCATTAGAGAAATTACCTTTTAATTAGTCTTTAACTTCAACAGGTCACTTCAAGACTATTTTCAGTGTAGCCTGAATAAGGATTATGAAATCAAATAATTGATGACAACTAAACTGTTGGCCAGGACTGACAGAAAAACAAACAAAAACAAAAACAGTAACACAAACTTCATCAATCCATCCATCGATATATCTGCATAAAAACTTATGTTTGATCACCTTTATATAGAGATTTAATTGTATATGACATAATGTATAAATTCCTACATTATAGAACCCTAGGACTGAGAGCAACCTTAGAACTAAGTTAGTATTTCTTCCTGATCTTATAGATAAAGTAACTAAAGCTCTGAGGACTAAACAAATTAAGCTAGTTCAGTGGGATGGATCCAAATCCTTTAACTCCTAATTATATAAAAGATAATATGGAACTCTGTGAACTGGGGATGTAGCAAATAACTGTGGGTGCACCACAAATCAAAGTGAAACATTAGCAGCCACTGTATACTCACTGGTAAGAAAATGAACAATAAACCAGTCTTAGCTGTGTCAATAATGTTTGGGGACCTATATTACTCTATGAATAACAAAATAGCATATAGATGCTCCTCAGATGTTTATAAGCTGGCTGGGGCAATATGACGTATAAGACATAAACATATGAAGAAAAAAACAGCAACACATACAAAAATTAGTTTCAAATTATTTAAACGCTATGAATGCTAAAGGAAACAGAGGCAGGCACAACTCATGTATAGTGACTATGTCACAGAGGAAGTAGGATTTCAGGCAGACATAGGATAAGTAAAAGAAAAAGGGTTTTAAAAATAGGCATGAATAACAGTACAGAAATAAGAAAAATTTTTGGTATGTTTAGAAAATGGTGAAAAGTTGAGTTTGGCTGGAACATTGGGTTTATACAGGTAGAAACTGAGAGAAGTAAATGACAGGTATATTCTAATGGGTAGAAGATGTGAATAGCATGTTTTAGAGCTTGCGCTTTACTGTATATTTAGCAGGGAGCTACTGGAGGTTACTGAGGAGAGAGTAATATAAGAGTGATATTCTTCTAAGGTGACTCCAATATAGAGTATGCTAGAAAACTGAGGCTAGGCTAATGGTTGATGTTAAAGGAGTGATTGAAAGGATGATTCCCAAAGGGAGAACTTGGGTCCATATGGAAAACAATCTCTCTTCTGATAAAAACTGCCTCTGTGTCTGTAATTTCTCTAAATAACTATTAGAGACAAGAGGTCTCAAATGAGTAGATGATCTACAAGATGATTCTCAACAATGTTGATAATCATCTTTTATTATATATTATGGGTCGAATTGTGTTGAAAGTATATGTTGAAGTCCTAGTCAACCTCTAGCATATCAGAATGTGGCCTTATTTAGAAATAGGGCCATTGGAGGTGTACTTAGTTAAGATGAGGCCGTACTGACCAAGGTGTGCCCCAATCCACTATGATAGGTGTCCTTTTTAAAAAGGGAAATGTGACCACAGACACATACAGGGGGAAAATGCCATGTGGAGATGAAGACAGACATCAAGGTAATAAGCCAATAATGCCAAAGATTGCCAGGATACCACCAGAAAATAAGAGGCATGGCAGAGATTCTCACTCATAGCCCTCCAAAGTAATCAACTCTACCAACACTTTGATCTTAGACATTGGCCTCTAGAATTGTGAGCGATAAATTTTTGTTGTTTAAGCCACGCACAGTTTACGCCATTTGTTACTGCAGTCCTAGAAAATTAATACATGTATCAACAATAGAAGAAAAGAGACCAGGTCTTAGAGCCTGGATTTTGATACTCTCTGGAGACATTTAAAAAAATGCTATCAACTGAATTTGTTAAGTCAAGAATTGAGAAATTTTCATAATGTTTGGTTCTTGGATGTATTCTAAAAAACCTAAGGGTTCTGAAAAAGAAGAGTCTACATTAAAAATAACCTTTGATTTTCAATTGTTTCCTGGTTCTAAAGATTCTTCATGACAGTAACAGACATAACTAGCATCATAAGTATGCTGACTTTAAGATTTTCATTCGTTTTGGATCAGTTATTAAGAAATTATTAAAATTAATATTCATTATTATTTATTATTAAGAAATATTAAGTAATAATTAAAATTACTCTTATCCATTATTTTCACTATTGTATAGGAAACTGCCAAATGTGAAGAGGTTTGGAAAAACGTAATAATATTACCAAATGATTTGGCAAGGATTTTCATTATTAGAGTGCTCATGGTAAACCATCTCTACATTGTTTTCATTTAAAGTTATCCTTATATATAACAAGTCAAATTCAAAGGAAGAATAGACAATTCCTAAATTGGATGAGATGGACCAAAGAGGATGAGAGTCCGTCCTCTTTGAGAGTACTAATCACCCCCGTGATTTTTCTGAAGTCGTCATGCTATACTAATCAGCAAGTAAAAACTTTTTTCTTCATTTCCTCATAGTCTTTCCCTCAAAGCACTTCCCTCCTACATTTCTCATCTCATTAGGAAAGCATTTATTAAAACAAGTACCTTTACTTCACCATTGTCTTTGTAAATACACATATATTTTCCTTCAAACGTTGCATCCCTCAAAAAAATCAATCTACTTCTGAGATTTAGTCTTCAGAGTATACAATTTAAGATAACACTTTACCACAAGTTTTTTTTTTATCCCTTCTTCATGTAGACCTGTCATGAGAGAAATCTTCACAAACATCCGTTTGATTCTGCTTTTCCTGCATAGTCCTGTTGCCCTATTAAAGCATCGACCCTTTCCCAGGTACTAAAGTCCCTTTGCAGTCTATACATAATTTTTTCCCAGCTTCCTCCTCCACTAATCCTCTAAACAAAGTCTGTGTTTCTAGTTGTCTATGCAATTGATGATTTACTAAACCAACTACACTTCTGGGCTTTTGCTTCTCCCCTAGTTTTTTATTGTTGGAACACTTCCCATTCCTAAGGCCAGGATCCCATGTCAAATCTTTCCTCACACCTTACGTGGACTCCACAGGGAGAAATGAGCTCTATTTCTGTTTTCACAGTGCTATTGGTTTACACAAAGACACACTGACTTGCAAGAACATTGTGAGTGAGTGAATTTTCCAACTCTCCCTTGAAGGCAAGGATGTCTCTTATGTAATCATTTAGTATTCACTGCATCCACATCTGTGAAAGTAATACAAACATGTTGTCATAGTAGACCTTATATGAGCACAGACACTCCAGATCTCCTTAATATCTGAGTCATTGGTTGTCAGATTCTCGGTGAATGGTGTCATTTCTTTGTGTGGGACCATGAGTCCATCAATTCTTGATCCCAGTAATCCTCACCTTTCTTATGTTAAGTTGAAAGCTTCTTAATCGTTATTGTTTTCATTTTGCTCTAACATGGTTTAAGCGATGTTTGCATTACAGATAATCTCTTCCATAAATATTTATTCTTTGGAATAATGAATAATGGAATGTCCTTCTATCCTATAAACATCTTACAGAAAAATAAATAGCACACAAAATTAAAAACCTGATCTGACTTTTCTGTCAAATCTACTGCATTTAATTCCTTATAATTTTATCAAATTATTTGATATGAGATTAACTCTAAACATTTTCATTTTTCCTTTCTCAATCCTGTCCTTAACTACTCCAGCCTCAAGCTTCTCCATTTTTCCATAACCCAGTGACACTGTACTATCTTTGTTCACTTCTGCTACACTGAGGATCATCTCTAAAGCAATTTCTGGTCTCCACAGCTCCACTGCCACTGAGTGATCAATTTCTCCTCTTAGATTTTTTTTTTTTTTAAGATTTATAAATTTGAGAGGGATGGGGCACCTGGGTGGCTCAGTGGTTGAGCAGCTGCCTCTGACTCAGGTCATGATTCCGGGGTCCTGGGATAAAGTCCCTCATCAGGCCCCCTGTAGGAAGCCTGCTTCTCCCTCTGTGTCTCTGCCTCTCTCAGTGTTCTCTCATGAATAAATAAATAAAATCTTTAAAAATAAATAAATTTGAGAGGGAGGTGAGGGGCAGAGAGAAAGGGAGAATCTTACATAGACTACTCGCTAAGCACAGACCTCATGCCATCCTAATCATGACCCAAGCAGAAACCAAGAATCCCACATTGAGCCACTGCACCACTCAGGTATCCCTCTCAGCTTTTAACAAGAGCACCTTGTACATGGATTGGCTCTCCCCTCAAGGCTCTGGTCTTCCTTTCTGGTCTCTGCTACCTTATATCTTTTCCTGGAGCTCTGTTCCTGCACTTCCGACTGACCAGACTTCCCATTTGGAAGACCTGATTTTCTCCTTGACTTTAACATGCATAATGTTGAATGGATTCCTTAGAGCGACACTGAATTTATACCTTTGGTAGACTTCCACTGAAAAGTCTGAGAAATACATCATCCCCTGATAACAAGAGATTTTCCTTAGAAATTATCAGCAAAAAACTGCACTGTAAAATCTGATTAAAAGATGTACTCTTAAAAAAAAAAGATGTACTCTTTGGCTTATCTTTTATTCTATTATAAAAATAGAAGGCCAAGAATATTAATATGTACACCTGATAAAAATAGGCAAATAAGATACGATCTTATTAATGGAAAAGTAAGCATTTTCACAATCTGTGAATGATATCTAATTCAGAGATTACTTACATTTCCTGGAAATGTTTCATTTGTTTGCCCCAAGCAAAATGTCATTATTTAAGTAATCTTGTACAGACCGTTTTAATGTATTATAGCTCTTCTAGCTTAATTATACAAATAAAAGAAATTCTAATGGCTTTTGAAGTTCAAATTAATTGTATCTCTGATAGTATTTAATGCCATTAGAGTATGGTAATAAGGGGAGAACATTTAATTTGTATATATGCTCTGACATTGTCTCAATTCTATGTATTTATTAACCAAATTATTCAATGATATTTCATAATCTCAATTTGTATTGGTAAATATTCAACATGCTATACCAAAAATATATATATATAATTAGTCTTTGGAATGTCCTTGCTGGTCAAAAAAATTATGTCATTAATTTCAATGTCTCTAGCAACTAGCATATTGCCTACATAAATTAAATAAGTGCTCAGTAATTGTATGCTGAATATTAATTTGAAGGAAGTCTACAAATTATTCTCTTATAAATCTACAGAAATAAAAAAAAGTTTTCTGTTATTTTTTTACCATAACAGAAAAACAACTTTTCAGAAAAAGTGTAGCATTCATCATTTTTAGCCACTTTTGATTTTTATATTCACGTAGTTATTTTTTTTTTCAGAAGGAGGAGAACATTTCTAATCTGTTGTGAAAATGGAGTTTTATCATTTTTGAAACTTTAACAACATAAAATATATGTGCATTAATCAATGTGCTCCTTTCACTTTTAGAACAAAATGTATAATGCAGAGGAAGTCAACTCATTTAAGACAACAGGAGAGAGTAACAACTCTGTTCCACATCATTAATTTTGACAAATATTCAAGAAGCCTTAAGTTCTTTAGCTTAAAGAAAGACATCTCTCACATTTAAGTAATTTTTACCATCATTTTTCATTCACTATTTCTGTATAATATTTTATTTGTACATAAATGGGGATGTCCTTAAATTTTATTGACTTATAAAATATAACAGTATGTTCATAATTTGCTGATGTATCCCTTCCATCAATATCCATAAAAATTTACAATTAGGTGATATTATTTCTCAGTAGGAATAGGCATATTGAAGAAAAGGCTTAGGAATTCATTAAATAATACAAATAAATGCTAAATAGAGCATCAGCATTCAATACCTTCTGGATGTCATTTTGTTTATGAGTATAAACACACTGGATTGGAAGTTGTTAGGTAAACTGATTGCTATTTCTGTGTTGCTCTACAACCCTGAGCAAATCCTTCCACATCTCAGGATCTCAGCCACTTAGAAAAAGAAGAGGTTAAATAAGATAACCTCTAAAGTCTCCTCGAGTTGAAGTTAATAACAACAACCACAGCAACAACGACAGCTAGCATTTATTATGTGTCAAAGCCTGATTATTTAATCCTCACAGCACTATGTGATAGCTGTTATCTTTATCCTTACTATACATATAAGAAAACTGAGTCCAGACAGGTTGACTTGCTCAAGGTCACATAGCTTAAAGGTAGTTGTGCTAAGAATCAGACCCAGACCACATGGACCTATAATCTGTGCTCCTAACTGCTACAGTCTATTGACCATTTTCATAAAGAATATTACATGTTTCTGCTTATGGCACTCACTGAAAATTTTATTCTTTCCCCCTTGGTGTTTGGAGAAATAGAATGAGCTTTAAAGTCAATAATATTGAATTGTTTTCCTAACTCCATCATTACCTGCTCTGTGACCTTGGGCTAGGCACTTACACTCAGAGTCTGTTTCCTCATCTGTGAAATGAAAATACTCACCTACCTCACAGAGGTGTTGTTTAAGGGTTAAGACTAAGGGTACACGGTCTAGCATAATTCCTGACATACAACAGGCATTCAGTCAATCTTATTTCCTTCTCTCATGTTTAAGCTATAGAAGCTAATGCTAAGACTTAAAACTTGAAATTAAGACCACATAGTAGGCAATTTTAGGATTCACACTCCTAGTAGCTCAAATGAGACTTCTAAAATGAGACCACTGCAGAAATGTGAGGAGTCAGGTAGCAAAATTAAAAAGAGAAAAACTGACATGTTTCTGTAGGGTGTATATGATACTTAAAAGCTGGAGTTCTGATGAATTTATTCAGCTCAGTCCTTACATTAATGCCAGGGATATGCAAATAGTTAAGATTATCTAGTAACGATGCAATAGTTAGAATATCAGGTTTTTTGTTCTCAACCTCATACACTCTGCCTTCTAGATGGATCCTTAAACAAGTATAGAATTTATTTTACTCTTTCAAAGATATTTTGGGAATATAGAATTTAAATAAATTTAATATTATAAGAAAGAAAATTACTGAGGAAAGTAATAATTAGGGTCTTGCCCAATTTTCTTACTATTCCAATTAATCTCCAAAATCAGTCTTACTATTCCAATTAATCTCCAAAATCACTCTCACACTTTTTTTTAGTCTATCATAATAATAGAAACAAAGAAAGAAACAAGGAAACAAAGAAAGAAAGGAAAGTAAAGGAAAGAACTTGCGGTGTTCATCTTCCTTTGAATTTTTGAGTGACAAAGGCTTAAACAAATATTTAAGAAGATAGGCTACATAAAAAATAAATTGACAGTAGGATTAATTTTGAGGGAGATTCAAAGATAAGGATTAAACAGAGTCATTTTTCCTACTGAAATTCTGAATTCAGAAAAGAACCATTTCTATTTGTCTTTCTATTAAGTTCTAAATACTTTGATCTGTTACTGAGAAATTACTATTAAATATATCTGTGTTATAAATGTGTGGCTCATAAAGACTCCTTCAAAAGAAGGAAGATCTGTGTTCCTTTGCTGAGTTGACTGTATAAAACAAGTGGACAAACAAAATTTAAACAGATCCTTTAAAAATTTATAGAATATTACTGTGGAATCAACTGATTTTACTTCATGAAACTACTATACTAGATAACTTTTATTATGGAATATTCCCATATGCATAAAGATGAACATAAGACTTGAAAATAAAACAATGAGTTTGATTCTAAAACTAAAAAATATTGTATAAAGCAAATAAATATTATACCTTAGTATAAAAATGTAAAATGAGTTGTACAGTTGATGTTAAACAATTATCTCACATTTTATATATATGAGTGTGTGTGTGGGTGTGTGTGTGTGACATTTTAAGATATAGAGTTAAAGGATTTAGGTTAAGGTTACCAGGATTAAAATGAATCAGCATATTATAAGTAGCTCTGGTTTGCCCTGTTATACATCTGGGAAAATTTACTTTAAATTAAAATTCTCTCTTCACAAGCTTTTATTACTTACAATTAGGTATAACAGAAGTCACTGCAGAATTGTACCAACACGGTGATTTCAAATTTGCCATTTCCAAGCATACAGGGATTCTCAAGGAAAAAAAAAAGTGCTTGGAAGAAAAATTGAATAATTTACTTAGTATTTATCCATGCATGAGAAAACTTAAAAAGGGAACAGATTATTCTAAGCATAATTCCATAACTACTATAGATGAATTATTATGACAGAATGTATCAGTTTAAGTTGAAAAAGCTTTTTTAATTAAAATGATTAAAACATCAAATTAAACTCTAGTATTGTGAATATGTACAAAATTATTACAATTCATGGAATATTTCCAAACTTTAAAAGCACTCCAATGTGAAAGATGGACAGTTCCTTAGGAACACACATCAGTCCGTGCTGTGCAGAATTCAGAAAAGTCAAAGCACTTATGGATTGACATGCACCTTAAATCTTTCTCCTTGTGATTTCAAAATTTTAAAGTGCCATGCACTGTGGTGAGTGATTAAAAAATCTATTGGGGCACTTGGGTGGCTCAGCTGGTTAAGCATCTGCCTTTGGCTCAGGTCATAATCTTGGGGTCCTGAGATCAAGCCTCAGATCGTCAGGTTACCTGATCAGCGAGATTCTCCTTCTCCCTCTGCTGCTCCTCTCTCTCTCTCTCTCTCTCTCTCTCTCTCTCAAATAAATAAATAAAATCTTTTAAAATTTTCACTGTTCTCAGTGATTCAAGCTTGTATGGTCACAAGGTATATAGCAGATTAAAATTATTAATTTATTTATTCAAATCAAAACCACAATAATTAGCTAGGTTTTGTTTTTTATTGAAATGCGGCCCTCTTTTTCAGAAATGCTGACTACTTTTCTTGCAGCACCAAAGGCTATAAGATAAAGCCACATATAAATTAAAGATAGAAAGAATGCAGCTATTGCTAGAAAACAGGTGAAGCATCACTATCTTTTTAGTAAAGAACACATTTAGCAACTCTTCATGCTTACAGGACTGCCAAAAATAAATCTTTGAATTTTCATAAACTCCACAAAGCTCAGAATGATGACAGTTATGCAAAGTTAGACAAGGATGACTTGAAGCGTATACAAGCAGCTTTGCTTGATTTGGGGAAAACCTAACTGAGTGGTAATTTTGGAAATGGTGGTCATTCAAGCATAAACCACTTTGAAATATTCTGTTGGTGGACTCCAAAGCATAGCTTTGTAAAAGCCCTGGGTTCCTTGAACCTGCGACACAGTGGTCATAAACTGGTGGGAAGGTCTCCTAGAGGTCATGTAGGCCAGCTTCAGGCTGATTCAGAAATCTCTTTAACAAGGAGATGCTCAGGGCAGCTCAGGTGGCTGAGCAGTTTAGCGCCACTTTCAGCCCAGGGTGTGATCCTGGGGCCCCGGGATCGAGTCCCGCATCGGGCTCCCTGCATGGAGCCTGCTTCTCCCTCTGCCTGTGTCTCTGCCTCTCTCTCTCACTCTCTCTGTGTCTCTCATGAATAAATAAATGAAATGTTAAAAAAAAAATAAGGAGATGCTCAGCCTCTACCTAAGCCATTTCCAGGGGGTATAAGGGGGATAAATGGAGCTTACAATCTGGTTGCCCACACATTGCTCATCCTGGGAGCCCTGTTCCCACAGAGCTATGACTGGAGGGCTAAACTACTCTTCTCATCAGGTATAGTAGAAAGAAATAGTATTCACAAAGAAGGTACAGTAATCATTAGTTTCAGATCTAAGAGAACTTTATTCCAGTGGATGAGGTTGAAAATACAACCAAAATGGTTAGATTTAAAGGAAATTCAGCGTACAGAACCCAGTTTACAACACATAAACTCTACTAAGAGCTACACACAGAAGCTGAGTTTTAGAATTTTGAATGAGTTCTGGAATTACAAGCAGAGTCTTGCATATTATATAATAATGCCAATGAAGCAATTTTGTTAAACCCTTTCAGTATGCTAGGATTAGTACTTAGTACGCTGAGCACTTTTACATACATTAACTTAATTTCATCTTTTCATTCACCCTACAAGGTAGGTTCTATTAATACCTCCATTTTAAAGTTGAGGAAATGGATATGCAGAGACTCAAAGTGTGTTCCAAAAGAAAGGAACTAGAAAACTAACAGGAGGAACAAAGAAAATTAAGGAAAAATCACTAAGGTGTGATGTCAGATATATAAACATTTAAGACAGATTATAAATAGGATCAAATTATTTTGAAAAACATTAAAGTAACATATTTGAAGGATTAACATTTTCTGATCCCTTTTTAAAGATTTTATTCACTTATTTCAGAGAGAGAGAGAGAGAGCCCAAGACTGGGGCAGGAGGGCAAAGGGAGAGTGGGAAGCAGGCCCCCTGCTCAGCAAGGAGCCAAAGTAGGTTTCAGTCCTAGAACCCTGGGATCACTACTCAAGCTGAAGTCAGCCACTTAACCAACTGAGCCACCCAGGCACTTCAATATTTTCTGAATCTTAAAAGCAATATTCTGAGTCCATATATATATGATCATGCTTGTATAAAAAGTAATAAATAGGGCATCCCTGGGTGGCTTAGGGGTTAAGCCCTGCCTTCGGCCCAGGGCGTGATTCTGGAGACCCGGGATCGAGTCCCATTTCAGGCTCCCTGCATGGAGCCTGCTTCTCCCTCTGCCTGTGTCTCTGCCTCTCTCTCTCTCTGTGTCTCTCATGAATAAATAAATAAAATCTTTAAAAAATAAAAAATAAAAACTAATAAATATGTCTATTTTTAAAAATTGTTTATACAAAGTGATATTGCAGATGGTATCCTAAGAAATTATGAGAAATATGCCTACATATATATTTGTAGTGGCCATTTCGCTTAAAGGATAGAATTTTGTATTTTCTGTATACTTAGACAGAGGTATTCAGAGGAGTTGTATAATACTAATATGTAGAATGAGTTATTTTGAGCATGTTTTTTTTTATTTTTTATTTTTTATTTATTTATTTTTTTGAGCATGTTTTTAATTCATGAAACAGAAATAGATAGAATATCTAGAAATTTAAAACATTACATTCATTGGAGGGTCAGTTAGAACTTAAAACAATCACTAGATTGCAATGACTTTCATTCCAGAATCGCTAATGAGTAACCTGCTGTGTTACAAATCTCTCAGCTCCTACAATAATCTACATCAGCAATCACGACTAATAAGAGTAGAAGTGCATCTATCTTCAGCAAGTCATTACCACTGCAGATTTTACTCTCTACAACGTAAATATTAAGGAAGTAAAAAATACAGAAAATATCTTTCAATGAAAAGCAAACAAATTCCCAAAATATTTCTTATTCACATCGATTAGTTTTATGAAAAGCAACATTGATCTAAGAACCTTCTCAATTTCCAAAGCTTTTACAGTGTATTGACCCTTGAAAATAAAGGGAAAGATAAACAAGCAATGTTTAAGATCAAGTGATACTACCCAAAATACTTTCTAAAGTATAGGAAAACCTGGTTATAACATGGGCATTAAGAGAAACAAAGATTAAGTCAAAAAAGACCTTTATTTCTACAATGAAAGAAATAGACAATGTGTCCTGTGTTTTGAGGAAGCTATGTTATAACCCACAGCATGACTGAATACAGAACTAGACACATATCACATCACTGTGGGATTTTGCCATAGGGTCTTACTCTATTAGAGAGATTACTTTTTAAATCAATGAATAATACTCATTCCCTAGGTTCAAAATTAAAGGAAAGAGAGTCTAGCAAATTCCAATATTGCCTCTCAGCCAAAAAAGAAATTCTCACGTTTAAATGTGCAACTCTGTCAATAACCCTGAAGTTAAAATCTAGAGACGATTACAATGGGCATTAAAAATAATGCCCAAGGTCACTTCACTCATTTTGTAGATTCTTTCAGTATTGGAAATCTGACAGTCAGGCTTGTTTAACTATTCCAACAGTACAGTATAGCCAGAAGCTGTGATTTCTTCAGATTAGTAAAGAATAACCCAAAGGACTCAAAAGTCAAAGCACAACTAAAGAAAAAGTCAACACACCAACACTGTATCTCATCAGGTTTGTTGACAATGCATCCTGGGAGACACGACTTTATCTTCAGAGTGACACTGTGCAAGTTTTGCTCACTGAACCAGGCATCTTATGCAGCGCACACAGCAGAGTTAGCTGCCAGCTGAGAAACAGCCTTTAAAACCTGGCTACGATTATGCTGACCCTCAGAAAATGGTCTGCCTATCAAAGAAACTATTTGATCTATCAGAAAATAAAAATAAGCAAACAAAAATAAGTGTCATCACTTTAGCATTTTCTCTGAAGACTGCCTTGTTTTATTTTAAGTCTAAAAAACAAAGTCAAGGAAGCCCTCAGTATTTTTAGTAAATTATTAGGAAAGTTAGATGCATAAACTAGAGAATCTGTAAAGAATCAATGGAAGTAATTAAGTCATATCCTTCTGTCTTTGTACAAAATGGGCATATGTCAAATATTTTCACTTAAAACAATCTTTAAGAGAGGGCGTCCCAACACTTCCCACAAATCTTAAATGAGATGTAGGTACACGTTCCCACCATTGCCATTTAGTAGCTTAGAAATATGAGATAAGCCATCTAACCTTTCCTGGGTATATTGTTTAAAACTGTAAGTATAAATCTATTGACAATTCCCTGTCTCCCATGTATTTTTGATGTAACTAAATATGACCATGTGCACGGCAACACTTTTAAACCATAAAAATTAGGCAGATAATGTTATTAAGCTAGATCTCTTATTTAAATGCTTATGTATCTATTTTAAGTTGAGTCTATTCTGCTTTGTTCAAGACCTTAATATGTATGACACTAGATCAGACTTGAATATACATTGTGGTATTTGAATTTAATGGATGCATATTTAAAATAAATGCATTCTTAATCTGAACCATGAGACCCCTACATAAAAAACTTTATTTACCAAAAAACCCCCCACTGCATTTACAAAAACATCTTTCTGCTATTATTGTTTTACTTTTTCTTCCTCTCCTCCCACCTAATGCCCTTCCATAGACACACATACAAGTATAAAAGTTCAAGCACATTGTGCATTCGATTAAACAAGGAGTTGTTATGTAATTGCAAATAAGTGGACTTTTTGCAAAATCTATTTTAATACAAATCAATTCTAGTCTTTTAGCATCAGTTTTACCTTTTAAAAAATTCTAGGGCATACCTGGGTGGCTCAGTGGTTTAGCACCTGCCTTTGGCCCAGGGCGTGATCCTGGAGTCCCGGGATCAAGTCCCATGTCAGGCTCCCTGCATGGGGCCTGCTTCTCCCTCTGCCTGTGTCTCTGCCTTTCTTTCTCTCTGTCTCTCTCTGTCTCTCATGAATAAATAAATAAAAATCTGAAGAAAAATAAAATAAAAAATTCTAAATGTTGTCTGACTTTTCCAAGACATCTTAATTTGTGCTAGGTAGTTAAAAGGTCTTACTCAGACAAGTAAGAGTGCTATACTTCTGAAAATTCTGGAGTTGCAATATGTGAAGCAGTTTGGAGTTAGGAAGTTACAAAATATTGAATCCAAATCTTACTAGGAACAGACATGCAGAAGAGGAAAAAGGAACCCACCCACAGTAAAGTCAATCCAGGAAACTTCTTTGTCTCCCATGGCCTGAAACCTCTTTGTCCTCACCTACCCAAAGACATCAGGGGAGTAGTTGGGAATGGAGAAGGCTCTGGTAAGAAGATCCCAATATGCCTCCCCCCTCCACGGCAAGACACTTGAGGGCCCAATCTGGAGAAACTCCTTTTACTCTCTTGGTAGCAGTAACAAGAACCAGGGAGAGCTCTTGTGGCACCAGATAAACCAAGTAGACCATAATCACACTGTAAAGACTCTGAAATTAAAATGCCATTGGAACTTCAGCTGACATGATTCATGTGCAAGACCTACAAAGGGTAACTTCCAGCTAAATTAAAAGATTGAAAGATGATCCACAGTCTAACAGACTTATTACTGAAATAAATCAGGCAAAGAAAGACAAATACTATATGATCACCCACTTACACGTGAAATATAAGAAAATTAACTCAGATAAAGGGGAGATTGGTGGTTGCCAGGGGTGGGGGAATGTCGAAAATGGGTGGAGATGGTCATAGGATACAAACTTTCAGTTATAAGATGTACAAGTTCTGAGGATCTACTGTACAACATAGTGACTATAGTTAATAATACTGTATTGTTTACTTAAAAGTTGATGAGAATCAATCTCAAAAGTTCTTACCACATGCATAAAAAAAGATAGCCATGTTTAGTGATGGAGATGTTAATTAACCTCTTTATAGTAATCACTTTGCAATACATACATATGTCAAGTCATCACATTGTATGCCTTCAATTTAAACAATATTGCATGTCAATTATATTTTAACAATACTGGGGGGAAACTTCTAGAAAACAGGAGAAAAATCTTTGGACAGAGAGCTCTTAGACTTGAAACCAAATACAAAATCTATAAAAGAAATATATATATATATATATATATATATATATATATATATATATATAAATTAGATTTAACAAAATTTAAAACTTTTGCTCTGAGAAAGTCCATGTAAAGAGGAGGAAAAGACAGTTTACAAACTTTGAGAAAAGAGTTATAAACCACATAGCTAACCAAGGAATAGTATCTAAAATATACAAAGAACTCTCAAAATTCAACAGTAAAAAAACAAATTAGAAAATGACCAAAGACATGAACATCAACTTCCAAAAAGGAAATACAACAGCAAATAAGTACATAAAAAGATGCTCAAAATCATTAGCTATCAGAAGTAGACAAAATAAAACCACAATGAGCTCTCACTATATACCTATCAGAATAGCTAAAATTTAAAAATGGTGACACCACTAAATAGTGGAAAGGATGTGGAGAAACTAGATCTATTTATACATTGCTGAAGGGATGTGAAATGGTACAGCCAATCTAGAAAACAGTTGGGCAGTTTCTCATAAAACTCAACCTAAATTAACTATATAATCCAGCATTTGTACTTTGGGGCATTTATTCTAGAAAAACAATAATTTAGGTTCACACAAAAACTTGAAAATGAATATTTATGTATTATTCCATACATTTTATTTATACTAGCCAAAACTTGAAATCATCACAGATGTCATTCAACAAGTAAATGCCAAAAATTGTATTATATACATACCATAGGATACTCCTCAGCAATCAAGTGTTAAAAAAAAAAATGACATCAGCAACAATTTGTTTGAATTCCCAGGGAATTATGCTGAATAAAAAAAAGGCAACCTCAAAAGATTACACACTGTATGACTCCACTTACATACATTTTTAAAGAGCCAAAATTTGGACACCTGGGTGGTTCAGTGTTTGAGCGTCTGCCTTAGGCTCAGGTCATGATCTGGGGATCCTAGGATCAAATCCTGCATTGGGTTCCCCTCAGGGAGCCTGCTTCTCCCTCTACCTGTGTGTCTGCCTGTGGTGACGTATATAAAACCCTAATTAGGTGATACAATTGTATAGAATCAATATCATATATACAAATACACAGAAAAGAATCCAAGTAAAATTGGAAAAATTTTAATAAAACAGTAGATTGTACCAGTGTCAGTATGTGGTTGTGATATTATACTACAGTGTCAAAATATTATCAGAGAAGGAAAGTGGGTGAAGTATGGAATCCTTGTATTATTTCTTATAACAGCATATGAATCTACATCTCAAAATTTTTAATTAATTAAATTACAAATTCCTATTACTTTCCAGATTCACTGTTTCTAAGTCCCATATAACTACTGAAATAGAATTTCTTCATAATATTTATTGTAATTTTGAGTAAGCACACACAACCCCATAATTTATGCCCAGTATGCAACAATGATCTTTTTCATATATATCTTTATTAAAGATAATAGTCCACAAAGCTGCATTTTTAGATTTTCTTCTGTTGACTTACAGAAATGCTTTTCTAAATTTACTCAAATTTAACCTGAACGTTAAGAGAATTCTCTCATCCTAGCATGGATGAACTTAACTTTAAACACAGCCTGCTTGGAAGGCTAAGAGTCTCAAATATTAAAAATTAAGTGATCTTGGGAATTCAAGAAAACTATAACAAATCCCTCTTCTTTCTACTTCCTCACCCTTTATAAGAACAATAGGAGGTACAAGAACAGTGCTGCTGCTAATATCTAGAACAGGCTATGACTATGTGGAAATTTACTAATGAAATAAATGGGCGATAAATGATACTTAACTATTTGACACTGACCAATTCTAAGAAGACTGTCCTGCTGGTAGAGATTTAATCAGTGGGAAATCCTACTCAAGAAAAAGGGTCTTAATGCGTCACTGATATTGCTGATTTTTAATTTTATTACCTTTTAATAGTAAGATAATTCTAAAGAAGTTTGAGTGACTTTGTGTATGGGAAGAACAGAGGGTAGTAGAAAGCTTTGGCACCAGAAAGATAAATTCAAAACCGAACTTTTTCACTTATGATGTTTTGTGATCATGGTTAATTAACTAAATATAGGTTTAGATCTTGGTTTCCCATTTGTAAAAACGTGATTGCTATGGAAAAGACTTTTTAGGACCATGGTAAGCAATAAATAAAATCATCTGTATGTGCTTAGCACTGTAACTGGTACAAAACTGGTACAAAAAAAGCATATGCTCAATAAGATATGCTTATCAGTTTGATCCATCTAGTTTCTGGGCAGGGTTTTTACAGCATTTTATTGTTGAATAAGGAATTCTAATTCGAAAATCATGTAAGCCAAGACAAAGTCAGGGGGGAAAATTCTGAATCTATCACACATAGTCGTAACTGTGGTTTTCATTTCAGGTATCTTCTACTTTTTAAAGATCTAGTTATAGTTGATTTAGACGCCAGCAATTCTTGACTGAGAGTCCAAAGCTTTCATTTTCATTTGAATTTCTGCTAACCACTTATGGTCTGCATTCCCTGTGTCTAGTTCTAGTGTGTGGTCTCTATTTTGCCCCAGTGTTTTTCCTGTTGTACAACTCATCCTTTAAACACTCGATTATGATACAAATGACTCTCAGGTTTCATTTTGAGAAATTCTGGTCTAAACACCATATGTTGTTCAGTCATCTTGTAAAGGCCCAGTTGCTTCCATGGAATCTTCTGCCTTTCTGAATTCAAAGAGTTTCAGTGATGCTTTTTTTAATCCGGCTACCAGTTCTTAGGAGGCTCCACTATGATAGACTAGAGCTTAGGTCAGGTTGTAGTGATGAGTCCATACTCTTGGGACTTCTGGGCTCTATGAGCCCTTGTTTTTAGAAATGGGTATGAATTCTGATGAAGACTGGCCAACCAGGGGGTATATTCATTACAGTAATAATACAATACTGAAAAAGGTCCTAGAAAAGTACGAAGCCAAATGAGAAGTACAAGAGTTCATATGAAGCCAGAGGAAGTGATTGCTTTGTTTATCTTCACATAAGGCTACCCGAGGAACTTGGTTGCCCAAGGAGCTTTCTGACTTTTGGAGTTCTTGACTTCAGAGACATTTTTGCAAGAAGGGAAACATGGCAATGGAGATTTTTATTCAGTATCCACGTCATTTGCATTTCAATAATTGTGTTTCTTTATTGTCATTATTGTTGTTCTTTTTCTCATTCTCTACTATTTTGTTTTTTCTGTGTTCATTTAAGAGAAATCCCTGGTTCTTATAACAAGTTACCTCAGCATTGCATGAGAATTTTTCAATGCTGTGATATATGCTAGTTTTTAATCACTAGCATAGAATTTGCCTTCTATATAATTTCTGATTGAATTTACTTGTTATTATTTGTATCTTGAGATTTTCCCCTCTTATATGGCCTTTTTACAATATAATCAATTTTATAATTGTTGAGTGTTTTTGAGAAAAAATATTATTATATTTTTAACCCTAGTATTTACATCTTACTTTCATTGTCAGATTTCCTAATTCAATTATTAATGCTGTATCATCCTAATTTTCACAATATTTAATTTTTTAATTTATTGGTTTTATATTTTTGTTTCACTTTGAATATCACCTGCTTTATCATCGATTTTTAAAGAAAATTTTAATGTTTTATCTTCAGTATGTCACATTTTTTTAATTTATGTTTCTTCTATTTTATTCACATTTTAATCTTCTGCTATCACTTTCTTTTTTAATGACTATTTCCTCTTCTTTAATTCTTATTCCATGTTTTTATTTAGCATTTCCCAGTTGGTAGTATCTCCAGAATCAAGTGCACCCATGAGCAGACACTACCACTCTTCCCTCACAGCTGCTTCTGTGACTACCAACTCCTTTAATGGATGTCTCAGAACAACCTCACCCAGGAAGGATTCAGAAGATACAGATTCGTAGCATAGTATAGTCTTGACTTATTGCAGATTGATCACATCTTTTACAACATGATTGAGTAAGTGCCACTGGGAAAAAACGTCTTTGAATTCATTTCTTTCAGCTGATGGGGGAAGATACCACTCCTGTTTACCCTTGGATTTAAAGAGTGCTACTTGACTTTTTAAATGCCTATTTTAAAATCCATTAGTCACCTAAGCAACAAAATGGAAGGTGCTACACCATCATCACATCATCACCATCTCTGCAACCATTGTGGGTGTTTATCTCTGAAGATTACAGATTTTTAAGATCATTCTTGACCAAAAGATAAGAAAGAAGCATACACATGAGAAGAGAATATACTCTAAAAATAGCAAATTTAAAAGTAAATTACAAAACATTTAACCAGGTATAAATCTGATTCTCTTTTCTGAGCATTTCTACTGTAAATTATAAATACCTACACTTCGGAAGATGAGTTTTACAAACTCACTTTAGATAAATACCTCAAACTGAGAAAATAACTTCTTAGGAATCCCAATGGGTATAAATGACAGCATTCCTTCTCAAAATGTTTGACAGTTCTAGTAATGGACCTAACCTTGCCCTCTTTATTCCATTTCCACAGACTATTCTGCAGGCATATCCTTCTAGTTTGGAGGGAGATTTTCTTTCTTTTAATATCATAACTTCTGATTAAACAATTCAGCTTAATCTGAATTCTCTAACCAAGGAATATTTTTTCTCATCTACACATTCTTTGCCCAGTCAGTTGAAGTCAGTATAAAAGCCTGTCAATAAGGAATGTGTAGAAAGGCTGCCAAAATGCTACTGGGATAAATAAAGACAGCAGCAGGCACTGAAACTTGTATATATTATACCTTGATCCCAAAGCTATTCTTCTAGGCCTGTACAACTCCCAGCACAATATAAAAGTGGAACCCTATGAGATGTGATAAAGAATGAGACAAGTTTTTTTTTTAAGTTTTTGCATGTGGAATAAGTAAGACACACGCACACACACAAGATGTTCATATAATTCTGAATATCAAAATATCACCCATAATTCAGAATTGATAGTTGGTCACATTTGTTTTATCTTATAAATAAACAACAGAAAATATCACAGATAGATTTGAGGTTTTCTTTCATCCTTAGCCCCACTTCCCACTCGCATCCCAAGAGAAAAGCTCAATAGTAAATTTACTATATCCTATCCAACTATATCCTATCTTTATATTCACATATTAGGCCTATTTCTGCATCTATACTTATGCTTTTATTCTCACAGAAAGATGCACATTAAGATAAATAATTCTTTTTAGTGGTGATCATGATATAATTAAACAGGAATATTTGCATCTAAGTTAGATATTAACTTTGTGCCTTTTAGTGTTTATTTTTTACAAGAATCTCTAAACATTTTAGTGTACATATCTACAAATAGAAATTGGATAATATATCCACACTACAAATAGTTGTTAATTGTTTTGCCACTAGAGTTTGCTCACAACGTCATGCCTTTATTTGTGTAAGCAATGGAGACCTTACTATATTAGATAATTTAATTACATTTTACTAAAGATCAATGAGACATCTATACATTCTTTGTGTCAATTAATGGAAATCGGAAACCTAATATGCTGCTTTGGAAAGCATTTGGTTCCTTTTAATGCAATTTACACTTATAAAAAAGGATTCATGTCTTAATCATTTTGAATCATTACTTACATCAATAAATACTACAGGAGTTCAATCAATTACAATAAGGAAAAGAATCAATTAACACTGAAATAAAAATTATTTTGGCAGGACTAGAAACAATGAGCCAGGCCCTATAGTTCAGAAATAATTCATTTGCTCATTTTGGTGAGTTGCATTAGCTCTCCTTAATGTACGGACATTACAGAAAAGATTGAATAAAGAACCCTGGCTCTGCTTAGTTTCAGCCTGAAGTGTTTTAAGCTAATTCCTACACTGTTGCTTCAGATTAGAGGGCATGATGTATCAGTAGAAAAGTCTGTAAAAACAAATACAAGACTTCTTCCCCCTCAAACTTTACTACTTTTCACTTTTGAAGAGAAACTATAATGGCCAAAAACAAAACCAAATTTCTCGATCGATGGCCAATTTGTATCATTCTTAAAGCAACTTTTCCAGGGATTTAACCATTTCCAATATGTGTACACACTGTTGTCTAGCCTAATAAACAGTGGAGTGAGAAATCAAAAAATAAGAAACATCCTGCTTTTGTCAAACATCCATCAATGTCTAACAATATTCCATTTTTTTCCAATAAGTCTTGTCTGGTCATTCTAGACAGTAATCTTTTTTTCTTCTAAAGTCCCACTGCACTGTGTTTATTCATATACCATTTTCCAATCTAGTATTTTGCTTATCACTGTCCATGACAAATCTCCAAAATAAAATTATAAACAACTGTTAATATCTTGGAAACCTCAATGATTAGACAAATATATTGAAGTACAACGATATGATGTAGCTCCTATAATTATACTATTTTATAGATAAAACACTAAGTTAACAAGTCTAACTTTAGGGTCAGAACGTATGTTGTCTGATTCCACTAAGATGTACTTAACCTATACTGTTTCCCTCTCAGTAGAACTCTGAGAGATTAGTAAAGCAACGTATGAAAGTGTAGGGAGACAGCATCTAATATCCTGTCAAAAATGGAGTTTGTTAGTGTTTCACTTCACAGAAGTATCACTCTAAAGGGAAAGTTATGATAGAACTCAAGGAATGAAACAAAGCCAAGAGATAACTGACGAATCAGGTACCTTACCTAGAGGGATTTGGCAGGAAGGAATGTAAAAATGACAAAGCTTGGTACTGGGATGACAGGAAGATATTACAAACTGATCCACTGGAGAGTTATAGATGACGATTGTTGAATACATAATAGAATAGACCAGACTTAAAACAGAATAGACTTAAATCATAAGATAGAGAAAGTAAGCCCCACGATGACAGTGGATTTTAGCTCTTATGTTCATTGGTATGGCTCAATGCCTCTAACCCTGACTGCATGTAGAAGGCACTCAGTGTTGTTCACCTTTGGGTGGATATATGAAAGAACATCAGTGAAATAGATTTTAAGTTTTCTACTAAATTTCATAATTTTTAGTCAATTATTATTCATAGTGCTATTTTATTTTTAATCATTAAAAAAAGTAATTACTCAACAACTACTGAAAATATTCCATGATAAATAAGTACCATAGAGCACATTATTTCTAGTACTGTGATGAAGAGGTAACTTTTTGTAGCAGAATGTATCACAGACTTTGAGTCAGAACACCTACTTTGAGTTATTATATTTGACTCTTTCTAGTTGTGTAACATTGCAAAAAATATTTAATCATTATTTCATATTTTTACTCTACAAAATGGAAATAATAAGCCTGTCTTATCTACTTTTTAAGATTGTTTTGAAGAATAAATTAATACCCATGAAAGGAATGCAAAGAAACCATATCAAAAAATTATTTTCATTGAAAATCATGCCAACTAAAAATTTTTGATTGGTTAATCTCAAGTATTACTGAAAACATAAATAATACATTCATACACTGCTAATGGAAGCAACATTGGCCTGACAGATTGGAGGCCAATTTGATAATAAGCATTCAAATGTAGAATGTGCATTGACTATGACCTAACAAATCCAGTCCTTGAAACCTACTCTACAGAAAAGCTTACAATGTGCACCAGAAAGTAGGTCATAGAAAGTTCGTGTGGCATTCCTTGTAAAGGTGGAAAATATCAAAATTTTAAAAATTCCATCATGTATACATACAACAAGTACAACTTAAATATATACAATTTTTTTGTCAGGTGTACCTTAATGAATTTGGAGAAATAAACTCCATCAGTAGCAAAACTTAATTAACAGCATGCCATGTTATTAATATGAGGTGTCAGCAGAAAAAGAACAAATCAGAGCTGCAGGTACTAACTGGAAACTTCTTCATAATATACCATTGAGTTAAAAAAAGCAAGGTACAAAAACATAGATTCTACTGCACACACACATGCACATACCAAACAATATCACTTAGCTCTGTAGAACAATATGTAAGTGCTGTGGGTTGAACTGTGCCCCTCCAAAAAATATGTTGAACTCCTAACTCCCAGTATCCGAAGAAGTGACTTTATTCAGAAATTGGGTCTTGACAGAGGTAATCAAGTTAAAGTTAGAACACTACAGGGGAACTTAATCCAATATGACTGATACCTTTATAAGACACAGAAATAAACATGGATGGAGGAAGATGATGGGAAAAGACATAGGGAGGCACCTAACTACAAGTCAAAGAACACCTGAGGCTACCAGTGGCTGAGAGAGAAGTCTGGAACAGGTCTTTCCCAGGTGCCATCAGAGGGAGCATGGCTCTGCTAATACCTTGATTTTGGACTTCTAGCTCCAGAACTGAGACAACAAATGTACATTTAAACTATCTAGCTTTTACTCTTTATTTGGTAGCACTAAAAAACTAATACAATAATAGCATAAAAAGTGCATATTTTATGTTTCATGCAAAACACAAATAATATTATAATGGGAACTTTGGAGAAGCAGACTGCATTTGGATATGATGTTTAAAGAAGAAATACTAATTTTTAATCACGATATTATAGAAATTAAAAATAAAAAGATTGGGAAAGCATTTCTATATGGGCAAGGAGAGTCTTATTATCTAAACTCAAGAGACTCACCTTAGGCAAAATTGTGGCATTAGGAAAGCCCTCCCTTGATCTTTTTAAGCTCCCTTTTTATACTCTCACCTGCCCTTCTGGTGCTCAATGACATCATTATTGCATTTTGGTTGCCCAGAGTCACTATGCTGTCACCAAAATGCAAAGTACTAACCAAATGTCCATGTGCAGCACTCAGTGAAAGTTGGTTCCCTTCTCTTTGTCTTATTCTTTCTTGCCAAAGGCTCTAATGTTCCTAAATCACTCCATTCTCCAAATTGCCACCTATCTATATGGTCCACACTTTCTTAATTGATTATTAGAAAGAAACAACAAAGTTTTATATATTTTTAAAGATTTTATTTATTCATCACTCACACACACACACACACACACACACACACACACACACAGGCAGAGACACGAGCAGAAGGAGAAGCAGGCTCCACACAGGTAGCCTGATGTGAGACTCGATTCTGGGTCTCCAGGATCACATCCTGAACTGAAGGCAGCTGAGCCGCCCGGGCTGCCCAACAACAAAGTTTTAAATAGCTTATAGCTCTCTTGCTTTCTGAGTTATTGTAAATAAAAATAAAATTTCAGAAATGCAACCTATGGAGGGGGAGAAAATATTTGCAAACCACATATCCAACAGGGACTAATATTCAAAATATACAAAAACTCATACAACTCAGCAACACAGAATCAAATAACCTAATTTAAAAATGGGCAAAGAATGTAAATAGAGTCTTCCAAAGATGACATACAAATGTCTTACAAGCACAGGAAAAGGTACTAAACATCACTAATCACCAGGGAAATACAAATCAAAGCCCCAGTGAGATAGCCCCTCTTACCTGTTAAAATGGCTATTATCAAAAAGACCAAGATATAACAAATGCTGGCAAGGCTGTGGTCAAAAGGCAAGGTTTGTGTGCTGTTGGTGGGAAAGTAAACTGGTAAGCCACTATGGAAAACAATATGAGGGTTCCTCAATAAACTAAAAATAGAACTTCCATATAATCCAGCAAGCCCATTCTAAGAATATATCAAAAAGAAACAAAATCATTATCTCAAATTAATACCTATAGCCCCAAGTAAAAAACAGCATTATTCACAATAGTAAAGGTATGGAAATAACCGAAGTGTCAGTCAGTGGATAAATAAAGAAGATGTGATAGATACAGGGGCGCCCGGCTGGCTCAGTCAGTAGAGCATATGACTCCAGATATCAGAATCATGAGTTCAAGCCCCATCTTGGGCATGGGGCCTACTTAAAATAAAAAAATAAAAATACAAACATAAATAAAATCTTTTAAAAAACAAACAAAAAGAAAATGTGATATATAGAATCTCCACACCTGGAATATTATTCAGCCTTAAAAAAGAAGGAAATCCTATAATTTGTGACAACAAGGATGAACCTGGAGGGTATTATGCTTAGTTTAATAAGCCAGACAGGGAAAGATAATTACTGCATGGTATCACTTACATGTGAAATCTAAAAATTTGTTTTAATTGTTTAAAGTCAAACTCATAGAAACAGAGTAAGAGTAGTTTCCAGGGCTGGAAGTGGGAAAAACAGGGAGAGTTTGGTAAAAGGGTACAAACTTTCAGTTATAAGAAGAATAAGGTCCGAAAACCTCATGTATAACATGGTGACTATAGCTAACACTGTATTGTATAATTAAAATTTGCTAAGACTGTAGAATTTAAATGCTGTCACAGAAAAGAAAAAGTAACTATGTGAGGTGATGGACGTATTAGGGCAGCCCGGGTGGCCCAGCGGTTTAGTGTCTGCCTTCTGCCCAGGGCCTGATCCTGGGGTCCCAGGATCGAGTCCCACATTGGGCTCCCTGCATGGAGCCTGCTTCTCCCTCAGCCTGTGTCCTTGCCTCTCTCTCTCTCTGTGTCTCTCATGAATAAATAAATAAAAACTTTAAAAAGAAAAAGACATATTAACTCAATAGAAGAATATTTTCACAATGCAATCAAATCATGTACACTTTATATATCTTATAATTTCATTTGTCAATTATACCTTCATAAAACTGAACAAAATGGCATTTACAGGGATGCCTGGATGGCGCAGCAGTTGAGCGTCTGCCTTCAGCTCAGAGGGTGATCCTGGGGTTTGGGATCAAGTACCATATCAGGCTCCTTACAGGAAGCCTGCTTCTCCCTCTACTTGTATCTCTCCTCTCTCTCTCTCTCTCTCTCATAAATAAATAAATAAAATATTTTTTAAAATGGCATTTACAGAAAGCTAAATGCATGTGCACTGAGTGTAATTTCATTCAGTATGACCAAATGAATTGTGCAATTTGACATCTCATCAGAAAAAAACCTGGGGGGTAAAGTAGCTTGTTGAATACTCAGAGTACAAACCTCACTCTACCAGCAGGGAGTTAACTGGTTGCTCACCTAGCAAGCCATGTCACTAGTTGGTAACTGGTGATGCTTCTGAATGCAGAACTGGGCAGAGCCTTTGGAAGAACATCCTTCCTACTGTGTATATGTAGCCAGACAACCAAAAATAAAACCCAAAGGAATGATATTTTATCATCACATGAAAATAGTCTTATTGTTTAGTTTATCCCTCATGAGCTCTAATAATAAAGCGCAAATATATATGGCACTTTTATCTCTAACAGTATATTTCTAAGCACATTGGCTCATTTAACTTTCATGATAATCTTGTGAAGGAAACCAGACAGGTCTAATTTACATTGGTTTGATCACTGAGATGGGCTTAACTGAATACCACACTGACTCCAACAAACAATGAGGACTCAAGAAAGTGGCAGGACAACAAAGAGCACAGGGATTCATGATATATGGAAGGAGGCCAGTCTGAATAATTGAGAGGTTTGAGCTATAAAACTATAGAACATTTCAGAAAATAGGCTAGAATTACAGGTATTTTAAAAATTTGAAATAAATACTTTTTTTCCCCAAATTAATCTAATACTGTTTCCAAGCAATGTTCCTATTGGATACGAGCTTTACATGATGGGAGAAAATTGATGCATAACAATCATATCATTGGTTTAAATTATTCTGTCTAAATTATTCTCTCAAATATGCTAATATATTATTAGTTTGCCTGGAAACCTTTATTTTATTGTTTATCCAAAGTATACTTTTGGCATAATTCTCACATATTTTAAATTAGCAAGCTTTAGGTGAATGGGTTTTAACTGCACATGTTAACGTATAACATATGTATGTAATATATATATATATATACATCATATAATACATATAATCAACAAAGAAAGACTAAATAGTTATTCACCATTTCTTACTGGGTATGTGCTTTGAGAAATGTAAAGATGAAGTGAGAATCTGTCCCTCTGTTTCATATCATAGAGTCTCCTAGAAGGGAAGAATCACACATGAAAGAAAGATTATGAGAAGTAAAAGGGCACCAGAGGCTCAGTGGCTGAGCATCTGCCTTTGGCTCAGGTCATGGTCCTGGGGTCCTGGGATTGAGTCCTGCATCAGGCTTCCTCCAGGGAGCCTCCTTCTCCCTCTGCCTATGTCTCTGCCCCTCTGTGTGTGTGTCTCTCATGAATATATGAATAAAGTATTTAAAAGAAAAAGAGAAAGATTATAAGAAGTAAAATACTACAGGGGTTTAGGGAAAAAACCCTTTTTTCAAATATAAAAAAGGTTTTTTTTTAAGTTTTATGTTTTATGTTTCATCCTCATAAAAATATGCTTTTTAATAACTAACAGCTACATATTTTAAAAGTCAGATATATTAGGTGTGGTCTGTGAAATGGGAATTACTGTGATCCTCCCAAACAAAATTATAATGAAATCCTTAAACTATTAAATTATCACAAACATGTAATGCTACCAAACAGAAGAAAAATGTACATGATTCAGCTCTACAATAGGAAATGTGAAAAACCGTAGCACAACAACACTCCAGCTACACAGTACACAGCCAGCTTGTGAAATGATGGTCTCCCAAGGAGCTCTAATGGCAAAAGATTTAAACTCGTTTTTAAAAGCATTTTCAGCTCCGGGACAAGATTCATTGCCATCCATTATCAAATAGCATCAATATCAAAATCAATAATGAGACTTCTGAACACTATTAAAATATTGGCAATGAAGCCAAGTTCTAACATTTCAGCAAGTGAAGCAAATGAAAAAAAAAAAAAAAAGAACGTTAAAACAGCTGCTACATGATGGGGTGAGGAATGCAATCAAGCACGAGATGGACAGCCAAAAAGCTTCAAGGGCAAACAAAAGTATAATTTGAACCAATGTAACATCAACATCAATTGCTTCAGAACATCAGCAGCAGGCAAGCATCACTGGAGGGAACAATTAGTGACAGAGACTTGATTTTGGAAAAATAAGATTCTACAACAAAAATAGGAGGTAACAGAACAAAAAGCTCTAAGAGTAACAGCTTTAATCATTCTCATCAAAATAATAGTGCACGTGTGTTAGATATAGTTCATTTTTAGCCTTCCCTATCCTCATGGAAAATATCATCAGTTGATAATCTTAGTGAATGCACGAGCTTCTAATATGTCACAAAATAGAGTCCATTAAACTGAACAGTGAGTGATTTAGACTAGAGATGTTTTTACAGATAATTAAGAAATCTTGGTTAAACAGATGGAGAAGACAGATGCTGTTCCTTCTCGGTTCTCAAATTTTGGGGGTCAAGCCATCCCATGATTTCTGTCTTAGCCAGATGTGATGTAAATATGGAAAAGGTTTTTGATTTAGTGGATGCTGCTTGGGCTACTATAAAAGCTAAATGGAATAACTGAACTTTGATAATTATCTGGAGGTATGAGATGACAACAACAATAGGAAAAGGTCATTTAGAAACTAACCCAAATTTGAATAATAGCAAAGATTTATACAACCCTAAGTCCAATTGCTTGTCTACATGTTTTCCAATATTAACTCTTTCAATATTTCTAAAACTTTTATGAAGCAGAATTGAGCCATTTTTCAGATCAGGATATTGAGATACTGGGGGGGGATACATGACTTGCCCAAAGCCATACAGCCAATAAGTGGTTATATTTTAGAGTACTGAGAGCTCATTTTTGACACAGAAAGGAATGTAAGAGATATCTTATTTCGTTGTCTGGCAAGGATCCCATTGAAATGGAAGGGATAATTTCATTTACATCCATAAGTCTATACAGGAAATACTGTCAAGAAGGTAACATATTGACATTAATCTTTCTACATATTCTCTATCAAATTAACATGTCCTTCAAACTGAAAGAACATCAAGGTCTTTTTGTGTGTTATCACAATGTATATTATTCATGTAGTCAACAAATTATTTCAATAAATATTTACTATCTGCAAAATACGAACACTTGGAAAAACACATATCTAGAGAAAAACATACTCTGTTTTAAAATTTGAGAAAAGGAGGGCAGCCCAGGTGACTCAGTGGTTTAGCACTGCCTTCAGCCCAGGGCCTGATCCTGGAGACCTGGGATCGAGTCTCACATTGGGCTCCCTGCATGGAACCTGCTTCTCCCTCTGCCTGTGTCTCTGCCTCTCTCTCTCTCTCTCTCTCTCTCTCTCTCTCTCTCTCTCTCTGTCTCTCATGAATAAATAAATAAAATCTTCTAAAAAAATTAGAGAAAAAGAGCTAACCATACTGGAAATTAACTCCTTCAGTGTTCAAACACTGATGCTTCCATCTATGAGAATAATGCTTGGTTGTTACACTAGACATTTTTATATTTTACAAAACAAAATGTTCTGAATACAAGTTAGGCATGATGAAACCACTGTGAAATGTGCACTGACTCAATAGCTTTAAACAGCCCCTGGTGTGGGCTATGCTCCTAATCCTCTGATTGGCCGTTCTAGCTGGTCCCTCAGGGAAGCACAGTGAGGTCTCAGGTACTACCGTCCATCTTGTACTGAACTCCACATTGTTGCATGTTTTCAGTTGAGTTGTCATTCTTCCTCTTTTCTGGTTTCTTTCTCAAAGCATTTCTTCCTACTCCTTTACTACTTAAGACCTTCACAATTTTCCCTTCTTTTATGTTCTTTTCCCTTCCTTTCTGCTCTAATAATGATACCAAGAATTTTGCTTTTTATAGCTATTGCTAGCTGAAACAAGGTCTCTGGTCAGCACAAAGATGGACCATATTGCAGAAAGGCTACATCCTTTCTTGTCCACTAGTTCTTGAATGAAATAACCTGTGTATTGCCTCCATGTTTGTTGACCTACTGGACAGCTGAGGTAGAAAGTGTTGCCACTCCTACTCCAGTGATTTGAAATAACAGTTGAATTTGAAGCCGAGTTCTGAGTTTTGATTATTGCTCTTTCAGATGTGCACTTAACATTAACTTGAATTTTTCCCTGATTTAAATCTTTTTCAAATCTATTACCATTAATTAAAATTGCCTTATTTGTCTCTAAATGAAAAGTTATGTCGGTAAAGGGATAAAAGGAAAGTGTCAGAAACTCAATTCAAGAGAGGAGGTTGCTTTTGAGTTTACTTAAAGTAGGCTGTTTTGAAGTATTTTTTAAGTAATTATTTGTATACTATTAACAGAATACTAATTTCAAATAATGGTAAATATTAAGTAATTAATATTTAGTACAGTGTATTTTAACAATAATAGGCTATTATTTTTTTAATAAAAGTTCATAATTCAGAGGATAAGATCCAACAAATATGAATTAGTGAAGTCTTATAATTAAAATTGTTCACAATCTTCTGTCCATGAATTTAAAATTACCTGTTTGGTTCAGTGTTTCAAGTCTGAGGACTCAAGGATGCATATTAGACCCAAAATCCATGCTGCTCATCTAAGTTGATGTTAAAATGTAACATTCCTGCAGTTAAAGTGCATGTCTTCGTCCCCACTCACCTCCTTGTTTTGGTTTACCATCTGGATATGACAGACATTCTTATATTTTCAATAATCGTTCTACTCTATTTCAACATCTTTTCTTCTAGTTTTCTAAAGAAAAATTTATAACACTCTAATTGTACAACAAATTATAGGTCCTACTTAACCACTTTCTTGAGAACCCAGTTCTTATACTACAGACTTTGTTATGTAATAAAAGGCTTGCTGATGTTTAGACTATTACATTCTCTATACTTGATATTTAGAGAAATTTCCAGTTCTTTCAAACTTAAATATGGTCATATAAGGACTAAAATACAATCTTCAGAAAGACATATGGAACTTTGATTTTCCTCTATGCAGTGTTTTCTTTTTTTTAATGCACTTCCATGCTTATTGCAGCATTATTCACAATAGCCAAAATATGGAAACAACCTAAATGCCTATCAATGGATGAATGGATAAAGAATATGCAGTTTTTCTATTTTAATTGTTATATTATTGTGATTAGAACATTTAACACGAGAGCCATCCTGAAGAAGATTTTAAGTACAATACAGTGTTGGTCTCGGATGCTGGCATACTGGGCCCTCACTAATTGCTGTAGCCAGGTCTCAGTCTTCGTAAGTAGAAGTTTATGATACTTAATTCATGGATAACCTCTATCTCTGTCAATAAAGCTATTTTGCTCCTAAGTCCATTAAGAAATCATAAGCATAATTGGGAAAAAAAGCTTACTGGTGTCCAAAGACCAGGTTATCTTACTCGGTTATTCCTACTTTGATTCCTATCAAAAAACTGTTAGAATTAAAAAACAAATTCAGTAAAGTTTCAGGAACAAAAATCAGTATACGCAATGTGTTTCTATACACTAACAACAAGCTATCAGAAAAATTAAGAAAACAATCCCATTTTATTTGCATCAAAATCATGAATTAGGAATACATTTAAGAAGGCGAAAGATCTGTATGAAAACTATAACATATTGATGAAAAAATGTGACGACAAAAATAAATGGAAAAATAACCCATGCTCATGAATTAGAAGAATTAATATTGTTAAAAGTCCATATTACCCAAAACAATCTATAGATGCAATGCAATCCTTATCAAAATTCCAATGGCATTTTTCACAGAAATAGACAGAAAACAGCCTAATATTTGCATGGAACCACAAAAGACTTTGGATAGCCAAAGCAATCTTGAGAGAGAAGAACAAAGATGGAGGTCTCATACTTCCTAATTTCAAACTATATTATAAAACTATAGTAATCAAAACAGTATGGTATTGGCATAAAAACAGAATCATAGATTGATGGAACAAAATAGCTCAAAAATAAAACCATGCATATATACACATTTGCTCTATGACAAAGGTGTCAAGAATGTACAATTAATAAGCGGTGTTAGGAAAATTAGAGCACTTCGAAATAGATTGAGAACTTAAAGTTAGAACGATAACTATGAAACTCATAGAAGAAAATAAAGAGGGAAAGCTCCTTGACATTGGTCTTGGCAATGATTATTTGAATTTGGCCACAAACACAAAGGCAGCAAAAGCAAAAATAAACAAATGGGACTATGAAAAATTAAAAAAAAAAACTTTTCACTGCAAAGGAAACCATTAACAAAATGAAATGGTAACATACAGAATAAAAGAAAATATGTGTAAACTATATATATGATAAGGGGTTAATATCTAAAATATATTTTAAAAATGCATACAACTCTATAGCAAAAACAATCTGACTTAAAAGTGGGCAAAGGAACTAAATAAACATTTTTCTTTTTTTAAATAATAAATTTATTTTTTATTGGTGTTCAATTTGCCAACATACAGAATAACACCCAGTGCTCCTCCCGTCAAGTGCCCCCCTCAGTGCCCATCACCCATTCACCCCCACCCCCGTCCTCCTCCCCTTCCACCACCCCTAGTTCGTTTCCCAGAGTTAGGAGTCTTTATGTTCTGTCTCCCTTTCAGATATTTCCCACACATTTCTTCTCCCTTCCCTTATATTCCCTTTCATTATTATTTATATTCCCCAAATGAATGAGAACATATAATGTTTGTCCTTCTCCAATTGAATTATTTCACTCAGCATAATACCCTCCAGGTCCATCCACATCGAAGCAAATGGTGGGTATTCGTCGTTTCTAATCACTGAGTAAAATCCCAGTGTATACATAGACCACATCTTCTTTATCCATTCATCTTTCGATGGACACCGAGGCTCCTCCCACAGTTTGGCTATTGTGGACATTGCTGCTAGAAACATCGGGGTGCAGGTGTCCCAGCGTTTCACTGCATCTGTATCTTTGGGGTAAATCCCCAGCAGTGCAATTGCTGGGTCATAGGGCAGGTCTATTTTTAACTCTTTGAGGAACCTCCACACAGTTTTCCAGAGTGGCTGCACCAGTTCACATTTGTGTGGAATCAGAAAAGACCCCGAATAGCCAGGGGAATTTTAAAAAAGAAAACCATAGCTGGGGGCAGCACAATGTGAGATTTCAGGTTGTACTACAAAGCTGTGGTCATCAAGACAGTGTGGTACTGGCACAAAAACAGATACATAGATCAATGGAACAGAATAGAGAATCCAGAAGTGGACCCTCAACTTTATGGTCAACTAATATTTGACAAAGGAGGAAAGACTATCCACTGGAAGACAGTCTCTTGAACAAACATTTTTCCAAAGAAGACATATAAATGGCCAATAATTACATTAAAAAGTGCTCAATACCATTAATCATCAGGGGAATAAAAATAAAAACCACAATGAGATATTACTTCACACCTGATAGAATGGCCATTATCAAAAGCTGAGATAACAAGTGTTGGCAGGGGTGTGAAGAAATCGGACCCATTGCACATTGTTGGTACAAATGCAAAATGGTGCAGCGGGTATGCAGTGTTTATGAATGAGAGTTACATAAGGACCCATAGAGGGTAGCAAATGGTTAATGACCCTAGTGGAAACACCTGTAATCACCCAGATTTGGGATGAGGGAGAACCAGGTTTGAGTTAGATCTCATTAAAATTCCATAACTTTTCCTGGCTTCTCTTTCCTCCCTTGTGAAATGAGTAGAGTGGTGAAGATTCAATCAGATCATCAACGGCAAGACTTTGACAAAGTACCAATGTTCAATACAACTTGTTAACACAGACACAGGGGATCCCTGGGTGGCGCAGCGGTTTAGCGCCTGCCTTTGGCCCAGGGCGCGATCCTGGAGACCCGGGATCGAATCCCACGTCGGGCTCCCGGTGCATGGAGCCTGCTTCTCCCTCTGCCTGTGTCTCTGCCCCTCTCTCTCTCTCTGTGTGACTATCATAAATAAATAAAAATTTAAAAAAAACACAGACACAATCTTCTTTTAATTTCCAATATTTCCCTTGTAAATACATTACTATCTTGTAAATGTATTAATAATCTTAGTTATAAAAAATCAGGAAGAAAGTACCTTTTTTAAAAAAGTACTATTAAAATGGAAATAAAGGGATGCCTGGGTGGCTCAGCAGTTCAGTGTCCACCTTTGGCCCAGGGCGTGATCCTGGAGTCCCGGGATCGAGTCCTGCATTGGGCATCTTGACGGGAGCCTGCTTCTCCCTCTGCCTGTGTCTCTGCCTCTCTCTCCGTGTCTCTCACGAATAAATAAAATCTTTTTAAAAAATAGAAATAAAAATTTTCATATTACTTGTCTGGTCTCCTCCCTCATATCTGTTTTACTCCAAAAGTGCAGTTCAAATGTTGCGTCATAAGAGTACCTGATGCTAGTCTTGATATGGCTGGGGAAGAGGGAGAAGCAGTATCTCCCTCAGGCTTACTTCTGTGATAATCTAACAGCTTTTGGCAAGCTGAGGAAGAAACAATTTCCAATTTTTCCTTATGTCTGGAATCTAAATCTTACCTTTTTACATCCAACCATAAATTATTTATCTAGACAGAGATCTGTCTTTCACATTCATTTTATAATGGATGTTTTACTTTTAAAAAGGCAGACGTTCAAAAAAAAAAAAAAAGGCAGACGTTCCTTTGAATCATAATCTAGTGGGAATTCTATTACAGCTCAAGTTCTCTATAGAGAAGAATGGATCAAGCTCAGTTTATTAACAGAAGAATATTTTTCTCTTTATTCTCCCCAGCAAATGTTTATCATGAATTTTCCTAATTTAATTCATATTATTAAAATCTCATGACATAAATTGCATTGTGCCATAACATTGTGGGCCCATGTTGTCAGACACAGAGTATCAACACACGGTTATGCTTACATAATCTGGAGCCAGGCTGCCTAAACCCAGAATCACAGCTCTATCTCTTAACAATTAGAAAAACTTATGTAACATACTTGTGTCTTAGTTTCCTATCTGCATATGGGTACCTATGGTACCTAGGAGTTTGTGTAAAGGTTAAACACTAACTTAGCTCTTCACAATTATAGATCTTTGAGGGCTATATCTCCATTTGTTAAATTTAAGTTTAAAAGGATATCATACATTTCAAGACCCCTGAAAACATACTAATTTGCTCTCTCTCTTTATCAACAATATTGATATAAAATTATTTAAAATTTTTTAAAATTTTTAGTTTTTTAAAGAAGATTATTTATTTATTCATTAGAGACACAGAGAAAGAGAGGCAGAGACACAGGCAGAGGGAGAAGCAGGCTCCCTGTGGGGAGCCCGATGTGGGACTTGATCCCGACCCTGGATGATGCCCTAACCTGAAAGCAGATGGTCAACCCCCAAGCCACCCAGGAATCCTCTACTGGATGAGCACTGGGTGTTATTCTGTATGTTGGCAAATTGAACACCAATAAAAAATAAATTTATTTAAAAAAAGTTCTAAAAAAAGATCAAAAAAATTTTAACGACAAGATGACAAAAATGAGAAACTGAAAATATTTTTTCTACACTTATTTTTTTTAATATTTTTTTTGGAGTTCGATTTGCCAACATATAACATAACACCCAGTGCTCATCCCGTCAAGTGCCTCCCTCAGTGCCCGTCACCCAGTCACCCCCACTCCCTGCCCACCTCCCTTTCCACCACCCCTTGTTCGTTTCCCAGAGTTAGGAGACTCTCATGTTCTTTCTCCCTCTCTGATTTTTCCCACTCATTTTCTCTCCTTTCCCCTTTATCCCCTTTCACTATTTTTTATATTCCCCAAATGAATGAGAACATATAATGTTTGTCCTTCGATTGACTTACTTCACTCAGCATAATACCCTCCAGTTCCATCCATGTTGAAGCAAATGGTGGGTATTTGTCATTTCTAATGGCTGAGTAATATTCCATTGTATACAAAAAACACATCTTCTTTATCCATTCATCTTTCGATGGACACCGAGGCTCTTCCCACAGTTTGGCTACTGTGGACATTGCTGCTAGAAACATCGGGGTGCAGGTGTCCCGACGTTTCACTGCATCTGTATCTTTGGGGTAAATCCCCAGCAGTGCAATTGCTGGGTCGTAGGGCAGATCTATTTTTAACTCTTTGAGGAACCTCCACACAGTTTTCCAGAGTGGCTGCACCAGTTCACATTCCCACCGACAGTGCAAGAGGATTCTCCTTTCTCCACATCCTCTCCAACATTTGTTGTTTCCTGTCTTGTTAATTTTCATCATTCTGGTTCTACACTTCTATTCTAAAGCAGCTACTTAAAACAAAAGTAAAGACACAACTTGGTGAGGCCAGGACTGTTGGTAGACAATCCTGTCTGGCTGATGAAAATGCTCCATAAATCCGGTTGTCTCCATTCTGATCTGTGAAGGACCTGTGAGGGTTTTGACGTATTGTTTTCCAATGGGGAATGTCCATGATGCTTAGTCTTGCTCTCTTTGAATTTATACTTCAGAGTAAGTAATCTCTAGATTACTTACTAATCTATTAGACTCTCTAATTTATTAATTTGGACCTAGAATTGTCACAAAAAATATTTAAGAAGAGTTCAATAGTAATATCAAAATATAAATAATACAGGTATAAAATTGTATTTTAAAATACCTGGTCATGTGGCTAAAGACAAAGGCATTCCTCTGTGGTACATGGTCCACAAATTCTTTCCAAAAATTTTTGTAATTTAATCATTTCCTTGTATAGTTATCTCTGAGAATGATAAAGCATTTTGAAAGATATATAAACTAGGGGTGCCTGGAAAGCACAGTTGGTTAAGCATCTAACTCTTGGTTTGGGCTCAGATCATGATCTGAAGGTCATGAGGTTAAGCCCTGCATTGGGCTCCCCTCTGAGCATGGAGTTGCTCAAATTTCTCTCTCCCAGTGCCCCATCCTGCCTCACACACATACACACACACACACACACTCTCTCTCTCTCTCAAATAAATACATCTTTTTAAAAAGAAACTATGTAAACTATTAATCTAAAATGGAAATAACTGTACATATTGCTTGGAACTTATATAATTTCTACTATGTAAAGTAAAACATGTAGTAAATTGTGAAGTCTCCCATTCACCTTCTGGTTTCATCTTATTTTTAAATCCCCAAATAGAAGAATCAAAGATGGTATTTATTCATATTATAGTCTTGTTTATTTATATTGTTCATATGAAACAATATGCCACAGCCAAGAATGCAAAACAGTTTAATAGGAAATCTATTAATAGCAAAATTCAAAACCAATACATCAATAGAAAAAATACCTATTTTTGACAGATGCCAAAAAATACCATTATTTTGACAGATGCCAAAATAATCATCTGATTGGCATAGGAAAAACACAAGGATGTTTCCTTAACATGATGCAACACACCAAAAGCTGATGTCATTTTAAATAATGAAATACTACAAGGATTCCTGTTAATTATAGGAATAGGCAAGAATAATATTTGGGATACACTAGATAGGACAATAAAATTTGTAAAAGAAATAAACATTACAAGTATGCAACTATGTTAAAGGAAACTGCATATTAGGTATATAAGTTATAAGAAAGTCATTCTATAGAGTAATGAGAGAATGGAGTATTTACTTAATTGTTTGAGGTCAATTAATGAATTCAAGAGAAAAAAACATTTTGTGCATATATAAATTCCAGATATATTAAAAAGTAAATGCTCAAAACAAAACAATAGCAACAAAACTCATAATAAGAGAACACCACAGGTGAATGTTTAGGCAATCTCATGTTGAGAGAATCATTTTTTTGAGACAATCATTTCTATAAAAAGATAAATCAATCATGTTAGAGAATTTTTAAAAACATGGCCACTTATGGTTACAAAGTTCAATCACTCATTTAGCTAGGAAACGGAAAAACTTGAAGGCTTCTTGGAAGTACTAGCAATAAGTCTGTTTTAAGGCTTCCTTCCCATCCCCCAAGTGTTTTTTTTAATGTATATACTTTTTTAAAAATAAAACAAAACAAGATATTATTCCAAACAATGACTCTTGTGTTATTTGCCACAGAACTTATTCTCCCCATTAATTTGCTTTAAAATGTAAGCAATTTGTTAAAAATAGCTTCAATATGAAAATTCATAAAATTTTCAGTGAATTAATAAGAAAATAGCATGTTACTTTTTCTCTGGATAACTAAAACTCATTAAACTGCATCCAAAACATCTCAGAGGTTTAATGGACACTGAATGTACCTTTTAGAACACTTTACCTTTATACTATGTAGAATGGAAAAGTTGTATTGACTATGGAAATCTCAGTTATAAGATACTAAACATTTTCTTATAAAGGGAAATCTGGTTTTTCACAAATATCTAAACAGTATACTATTTCCTAGATAATTTCCCTTTAGACTTCATGATATGTATCTTCTTACAAGTATAGTTGTAGTAGATTGGTAATTAGCATGAAAAAAATTTCCAGGGAAGACTATATGAAAATGGGTATTTCAAACAACCTAGCAGCACCTTTATTTATGGATTTTTTAAAAAAGATTTTATTCATGAGAGATACAGAGAGACAGGCAGAGACATAGGCAGAGGGAGAAGCAGGCTCCCTGTGGGGAGACCAAAGCAAGACTTAATTAATCCCAGGACCCCAGGTCACACCCTGGGTCAAAGGGAGATGCTCAACCACTGAGCCACCCAGGCGTCCCTATGGTTTCTTTATAGCATTGTAGTCATGACCATGTTTAAAGGAACTTTAAAATGATCTAAGCATACTGCAAAAAAAATTTTTGCAGCAGTACAAAAGGCATGTACATAAAGTATAATCAATGGAAGGCTAGAACAGAGTAGAAGGCAGTAAGGTCTCTATTGAAGCTATATAATGTGCAAGGCTGCAAAATATAAGGCTGTAATTAAAAAAAAAATAAGGGGGGAGGTACTTAACCTAGAGTACTATTTAACAACATTAGTAAATTTGGATTATACTCCTTCAGGAACAGAAATGGAATAATATTGCAATCATAAAAATGCTTTAACACAAAATGACTTTAAATTTCAGCAAATGTTTGAGTTTAAAAATATTTTTCTTTCACACTTTTATTACAGATCTAGTAGAGGTAGAAAGCCTACTCTATTGCATTTAACAATTGCTTGTGGTCCTAAAAATTAAAAAAAAAAAAAAGACTACTCTCTTATCACACAGTTATCAAGCCTCTATTTTCCTTACCAATTTTTTACCTTATGAATCTACTTTATTATCTCTCAATAGATGAAACAGGGAAATGATGATTATGTGGAATTACTTTCACTGTATTTTAAATCTGTGAGGGAGAAGTAAACAAGCATTTTGAAAGTAGGAAAAAATATATAGCCTTACTATGTTTGTTGTCTCACCAACTCTGGGATCCCAAAAGCAATAGTAGCTCCATCAATAATAATTTATATTAATGGTACAAATTTTAAGCAAAATTCTAAAACTGGGTAGCAAAATATTTGTATATGGTTTCCTCAAAGTAGACAGGAAAATCTAGAAGATATTACCTAAAGATGCATATGGCAAATTGATGTTGAGATGCTCTTAATGCTTTTATAACCACAATTATTATAATGGTTAAAAGAGTATTGTACCTGGATTCAATGTTTTGAAATAATCTGTTTTAACAATCTTATGCAAAAGTTCAGAATATCAATTGTGTACTTTAGAATAAAAAAAAAAAAAGACAGACTGGCTGTTATTGACACCACAGCCAAAGCAACAAGAGTTATTCTAGTAATTAAAAAAAAAAAAAAAATAGAGATGCCTGGGTGGCTCAGTGGTTGAGCATCTGCCTTTGGCTTGGGTCGTGATCCCGGGGTCCTGGGAGCGAGTCCCACATCGGGCTCCCAGTGAGAAGCCTGCTTCTCCTTCTCCCTGTGTCTCTACCTCTCTCTGTGCCTCTCATGAATAATTAAAATCTTTTAAAAATAAGAAAAAAATAAAAATAAATTTAAAAAGAGTATTTTTACCTGTTATTCTTAAACTAAGAGTTGGGGCTAATACTCTATATCAATTAAAATGAGTGAGCAGCCATGCTATAATTATTCTAAGGAGTCATAATAATATATTCAGCCTTGATATTTTTCCATTAATTTTATCACATAATTAATTTATGGTATACCTCCAGGGGCCAATTCCACTGCCCTATCTGGCAAATTCCCTTCCAGACTCTGATAGTATACAAAATTTGAGATAAGCACTTTTACTTACTATATATATATATATATATATATATATATATATGAATAATCTGGGATGTCTCACTCTTGCAAATTCATTCACTTTACCAGAAACCATCCATAAATTCGTATCTCTTTTTACTGTGTTAGCATTAACTCACAGGACACTGATTTCAGCTTCTCAGATGTCCAGATACCCTATACATGATGCTAGCCTTAGACCTGCGCTGGAATTATCACTTCTCTTTACATCAGCAGGACTTCCACATTTGCTTGTTCTTGGAATGTTTACTTTTTCCTTCCTTTTCTAGGTAGACCACATGGTCACTTTACCACCACTGACTTTTCAAGGATCCTGATGACCATTTTGGTATTCAACTTTAAACCTCTTTTATCATAACCCTGCATTACAACTTACTTACTTTAATTACAACTTACAATTACAACTTTAATTACTTACAACTTAATTACATTACAATTATTACTTACTATTATCTAACTCTACAAAATCAACACTGCTCTGAAAATAACATTATTTACCATCAGAGGTTTGCATGAACAAACTATTGCTTTCAAATAAAATTATTTTTTTGAAAATTCCTCCTCTTGCTACTTTTAGAATTCTGGTCCATATTCTCTGTTATTCCAATTTTGTTCTTTATATTATCTCTTTTTTTATTACAGTCATCTTATGTGCTAAATTTAACTACTGGATTTAAATAATTACATTTCAAATTCAGACTTTTCCCTTCAGTATCTATTATCCACCTATAAGCATGTATAGAATTGTCCAGGAGTTATAGGAGAACATACTTTAATTTTTCTGTGGATTTAGAGACTTTGTCCTTCTTCATTCCTTATTTGCTTCTTCTTTTTCTTTCTTTCTTTTTTCAAATCTAAGAAGTGCTAGAATTTTAATACCTCTTTCAGAAAACAATCCACACTAATAACCATATCAGTCTAATACTTTTGTTTTAAAATATCTGATTTATAAATTTTAAATGTTTTATATGAATCACTTATATAGTAAGACCTCATTTTTTATTAAGGTTATACAACTCACATTGTTGATAATAACTAATGATGACAACATTTCACCAAACACAAATAATAGTACTTCTATTCATTTGGTGATTTTGGTATAAAAGTACAATTTGAAATTAGGCTATTTATAAAAGTACAATCCAGTCTAGTTTCATTTTCTAGATTCAGTACATAATCATACGTTTTCCTTTGTTTCATGTAAAAGACTACTCATTTTTCTTAATGCAACATTCAATTTGCTAGAATGATGCTGAAATGCTTTCCAAATCTCTGGCACTAATTGTTAATGAATGCCTAAGCTATCTATGGAGTCAAATGAAAGCTACTATAAATTAAGCTTATTTATTTTTGGTTCAAACTATAGTAATACCTCAGTTGAGACCTACATACAAGTATCCATTAATAAGACAGAAAGGAGAGTTCAATATCTGTCAACGTTTAAAAAACTGCAAACTGAATTCATTGTCATTTAATAATGAAATCTGTAAAACACGATGAGACTCTATTAAGTTGTGCTTAGTTCATTAGGGAGGTAGAGATACTAATGTGGGTACTGAGGGGTTAACTCGTTGTCAAAGAAAATAATATTAAAATTATGGTAAAGTAAAATATATAAATGCAATCAAGGTGATCATTTTTATTTTATAAGAAGAAGAATATTTAGACAGGGTCTGCCTCACCCTTTGACTTAATAATAAATCTTACAGAAAAGCAAATGGTTACATAGAATAGGAGGTCATGTATTTCACATTCTACATTCTACTTTTATGAGAAAGGCAAATAAGAAAAATCATAATCAGGCTTACATCAGAGTCTTAACCAAAAAAGTAATTTCTGGTTTATGCCTTGAAATCAAATCAGATTCAACCTTATGAACCACATACACTAAGTCATTAAAAAAATCATTTATATAGTCTTGGCCCAAAGCAAGGTACAGATATAAAATAATAATAATTTCAAAAGAGGACTATAGCAATGATAGCATTATTATAATAAGTATATAACCCTCTAACAATTTAGTGTAATTTGAAAGAGAGAAAATTTTCTTGAATATTTGAATTTTGGAATGCTTATTAGAAATTCAAGCATTACTTTAGAGTTTTGCTGTGTATTGTGGAAGAGTTTTCACCAAAGGATTAATATGGACCTTAAAAAAAAAAGACTTAACTTTAAGATTTCTTGAGATGTTGTGGCATAATTACATTGAACAATCTATGTACCTAATGTGTCAATAAATGGAATGCATATCTCCTATCCACATTAATATTAATCAATAAATTAAAATATTCCATATTTTCATTTTAAACATGGTTATACAGGATAATTTCAAATTTGTGTTATTTCATAAATATTCTGGTCAGCATGCCATAGAATCAATTGGTGATAAATACTTCCGAACTGCTTGTAGAACAGCTAAATTGCAACCTTGCTGGTAAATAAAATCAAGTTTCTGAAATAATAACTAAAAATGAAATTTACCTGAAAGAAAGAAAGCATTAACTTATCAGTGCACCACTATTATCTTGTATCATACTGCTTATGGGGGCGTATCTTTTCTATATTGTCTCTATTAACTATTTGGGAGCAAATGTAGTAACATAAAAGTTGTCTTAATACATGTGTAGAAAGCAATCTTCTTCTTCTTCTTCTTTTTTTCCAATGATTTGGGAAAAAACTATACATTTCGCCCAGATTTTAAGATACTATTTCCAGCTAACCTGGATATAATTCACTATATTTGGCTTAAAAGGTGCAATATTTCAATGAAAATGAAAATAATCCTAACATATATAATGTAGAAAAGAAATTATTTTTGTCTAAATTCCTTTTTGCTCTCCACAGGCCTAAAAGTAGCAGGAATAGGGTTGAGTTTTATAACTTGGGAGCTATGTCTATGGCTCCAGTAGCTTAGGCACTGGAAGATAGAGTGGGAGTCTCAGGAAGACTCCTACAGAAAGCTGAGATTCAAATACCTGAAAGAGCTTATTTATTCCACAAATACGTATCAACACTGGTTAAGTGACTGCAATTATTCTAGGAATTTAGATATGCTCATGAGCAAAACCAGCATGAGACTTTTATGGATACTACATTTTAATGTAATAAGTATAAATTCATGTCCAGTATTTCAGAACAACACTGAAAATAAGATTACACAGTTTAGAATCAAGACATGTAGAGAGAAGATAAGTGCAAAAAAATGAAGAGATTCCCATAAGGCCACAAATCACCTTAGACTGACAAATCTTGGGTAACATGACTCCTAAATATGTCTAACTGACTAGAATATCAGAAACTAAAGGCATAATTCTTACATTGATGGAAAGTGCTGAGCAAAACAAAATTTTCAGGTACAATGTTCTTTTCTTCAGAGATAGGACAACTGCATGACTTATTTCAAGTACGGCATTCTCTACTCGTCCAAGTTTTAAAATTTTCTAAATATGGACAACCCGGGTGGCTCGGTGGTTTAGTGCTGCCTTCAGCCCAGGGCGTGATTCTGGAGATCTGGGATCGAGTCCCACATCAGGCTCCCTGCATGAAGCCTGCTTTTCCCTCTGCCTGTGTCTCTGCCTCTCTCTCTCTCTCTGTTTCTCTCTTGAATAAATAAGTAAGATCTTAAAAAAAAAAAAAAAAAAAAAAAAGAACTTCCTAAATAAAGTAGTATAAGCCATTCAATGAAAAAAAATATATGTCTTGGTTAACTGAAACAGTAAAGCAAATTAAATAGCTATGGGAGTCATACCAGCAATCCTATTTTATTCAGAAGTTAGTTATGAAATGCAGTCACAAATTATATCAAGGAAGTTTTATTTTCTATATGAGAAGATGAAAGGGTATATATAGAAAAGGGTGTATATATATATATATATATATATATATATATATATATATATATATTCTGATATATTAAACCCTGAGCAATCTTCACAAGTCTCCTGTTGTCAGTATTTTCCCCATAGAAATTTGGGAAACCACAGAACAGCAAGGAATTCAGATGACTTTCAGAATGAATGAGTAAATGAAGATCTTGAAACAAAGCATAAATACCTCAAATAAGTAGGGGGAAATGAATAAAAGTAAGGCTTTCTACACTTATATGAAGCAAGGAGAGCTGGCTTCAGGAAATAATTCATAAATTTTGCAAATATAGGATAAGTAATTATAAGAAAACACAGTATTATTAAGACACAGAAAATTATGCAAAGACTCAAAACAAACTAAAAAGTAAAAGAAAACATACAGAAGATGTATTTGGTTTTAGACTTCATTACTATGGGCAATTTAGGTTTGCTACAAAATGTTAAAAAAAAAAACTAATTTAAGTAAAGTAGGAAAAATACCACCCCAAACCCAATAATATCTACTCCATTTTCATTAAGTTCTATTTTTAACAACTTTTACCAAAGTCTGATTCCAGCTTTCTGAATTCCAGAAGTATCTTTTTTTCACCCATAATAAATACTTTCACTCCTAATGAATACAGGAATGAAGCTCTGCTGAATAGTTCTCTCAGGATAAGTTGAGAGATCAACATCAATAAAGACTATAGAGGTGATAGAGAAAAAAAATGAATTTAACACACACATATTTTACTAGGACTTGATGATCATTGTCTTCCCTCCAATCTTACAAATCATAACACAGAAACATAATATAAATTGAGGCAGAGATTTGCATTCATCAAAAACCAATATACTAGCCTTTTTTTTTTCCCCCTCAACTAATATCTATTTGCACTATATGCTTGGCTGGAAAGCTTGATCATAATCTTTAAATTACTACAATGTGTTAGAAGTTGAAATGTGTTTAATTAAATGGCAGCAAAGGTGTATTTTTCCATTTTGCCAATCTCTTATATAGAATTAAATGGTGAAATCCAGTAATAATAGGCTCTAGTAACATCTAAGAACTTTGCATCAGACACGTTCTATAACTAAAATGGTAATTACCAAATATAGCACCCAATGCTCAAGGGAAAAAAAAAGATTCTTGTAAAGATTTTTTAAATTAGCTTTCTCATTTTTCCCCTTCTCATGCTAGTGGTTCATCTGGGTAAAACAAAATCAATTCCTAATTTTCACAAAAATTAAAATTCTGTAATGTTTTAATTATCCTTTGATATGGCCATACCGAAATAGTAAATCAATGCTAAAAATTATTTTTATAATTAAAATATAGCTGAAAAAAAAGCCATAAAAGAGTTCTCATTCTTAGGTACCTCTACTCAACATAATTACCCTGACTTTAGTATGTTAACATTTGTAAGTGAATTCCTTGCCACATGTGAAACTTTGCTTCCTTTTATTGGAAATCTCACAGATATTGTTTGTTTCACATTAGTAATTTACTATCTAAGAAAAATTTCACAGTGCCTTGTTGTTTGAGCATCCCAACTCTCTTCTTTTAATAAGCTGAATGTATGAAAGTATTTTACATGACCACATATTACTGTTTTGGTGACAAAAATACAGTCAATTCCTGCTTCCACAAGACAATGCAGATGTCAGAGATAACTTTTAGGCTCTGCTTCTCTTGAAGCCTAAGAAAAACAGAGCCAGGCCTGGTCATCTATGGAGCTATTATGGAGCATGGTATTCAGATGAAATTTTTTTGTGTCCATCTGGAAAAGCTAATGACCATCAAGTGGGAGACTTCTGACTTACTATCTCTGGTGTTTATTTCCAGCCTGCATGCTGGAACCGCTGCCAGGTTCATTGGTATAAGAGAATTCTTTACTAAGGCTGAGAGCTGCATGCATGTCCCCCAGCCTAGGATAAGGATGGGTGGGAGGTAACAAGGCTTCTCACTTGACTTCTTATTGACTCTCCCCGAATTTGAGACTCTTGAGCCTGATTCTGATAAGCCCAACTCAGGTGAGCTCTCCTGGACATGGAAGCTAACAACGTCAGGCCCCTGGGCTCAGATCCCCAGGAATCTATGCTAATCTTGACTAGAAAAAAGTCTGCCCTATCCTCATTCATTTGCACTACTTGATGTGCTAAATGCCCCTGCAGAAGATATATGTAGGTAGAAACAAGAATAAGTGAATAGGGATAATTATCCCAATTAGTCCCCCTGACTGTGCTAATTTCCGTCTATTCCCATTTCTTGGTTGACATTTCCAGGTGGGATTTCTTTGCCTACTATAAAACTGGTAACCTGTCATTTCTGACAATTATACATAAATGTGATATACCATGAGTCAAATTCTGTTCCAAGATACATAATTAGAGTACAGGGTGCAAATGAATGGTCACTGTACAATTAAATTATAAAGTAGGTATTTCAAACAGTGGACTAGAAGGTCTCATACATGCAGCCTGCCTTTTGAATGGCCTCCTTACTGCGGCCACACCATGACCTGTTTCTTCATTCTACAAACAGTAAATATGCAGATCTTGTTCAAAAAGATCTGTATAAAAGGGCACTATTTGTTTTAATATTAGAAAGTTGTCACTATATGCTCTCAAAGGAAGTCTTTCTCAGTTCCATTTCGTTTATTTTTCTAGAATGCAGGCAAACTAAAATTTTAAGGCCCCAAATAAAAGTTAAAAAATTAAGCTTCTTTCAGACTGTAAGTCCTATGAGGAACATATAATATTAAAAGCATAAAAGTGTTCTGAACAATTTATGCCTTTAGTTTTTAGCACTTCAATTTTCTGAATAGACAGTAATGTAAAATTCTAAGAAAAAAATCAGTCATAGCTATAGCACTGTCAGGAGCTTAGGTATTATGTGCTTCTTAGGTTTGATAATATTTAGTTGAAAAAAAGGCCTTTGTAATAAATTGGTCCAGATTTTCTAAGTAGATGATAAAAATCAGGCTAAAGTCAAAAAAAAAAAAAAAAAAAAAAGAGAGAGAGAAAAGGCCAATTACAGAAGGCCGTCTTTTCTTACAAATAAATGTAAAAGTGAGATATTTAAAGCTCTTATTATCTTGGATAAAAGTAAAAGAAAATTGCTGTTAAACAGAAACCATGTAATTATACAATGAACATAAAATAGTAATTGTGTGAAATAATATAATCAAAGGAAAGTATAAAATTATGACAAAATTTGATAATGATTATGATGGTTTTCAGAAGGTGTGTATGACTGGTATCTGACAAAAGGCAGTCATAAAACAGCAAAGTCCTATCATCCCACAATGTGAGACAGAGGGACAGGATCTAGTTCTGAGGATCGTGTCCTATAATTTGACTTCTTTCCCAGAGAGTTTTGTGCTGGGATGCTACAAAGTATAATGACTCACTTGTTCCTAATATTTGGAATGTCATTTCCTATTCTCATCTCTAAAAATTGAAGTTCTACAATTCCATCAAGGTTCTATTTACATTAAACTACTTTTGGGCAGCCCAGATGGCTCAACGGTTTAGCACCGTCGTCTGCCAGGATCAGCCCAGGATCAGCCTGGGGACCGGGGATCGAGTCCCATGTCAGGTTCCCCACATGGAGCCTGCTTCTCCCTCTGCCTGTGTCTCCATCTCTCTCTCTCTCTCTCGTGTCTCTCATGAATAAATAAATTTAGAAAAAAAATTTTTTAAATAAACTACTTTTAATAAGATCATTCTGGGATCCCTGGGTGGCGCAGCGGTTTGGCGCCTGCCTGCCTTTGGCCCAGGCCGCGATCCTGGAGACCCGGGATCGAATCCCGCATCAGGCTCCCGGTGCATGGAGCCTGCTTCTCCCTCTGCCTGTGTCTCTGCCTCTCTGTCTCTCTCTGTGTGACTATCATGAATAAATAAATTAAAAAAAAATAAGATCATTCTGATATATTGTAAATATTCCATTGTTTCCAATTTCTGCAGGACATACAGATACAAACCTTAATATAAAATCAGGTGTGTGATTCTACATCCCTTGCTGTTAAACTCTTTCATGCATGTGAGTTCGTTTTTCTCTCTCCTTTCTTCAAACACTCTAGAGCAGCTATGCAGACTACTCATCATGAAGGGAATGCTGAAAAAATAAATGAATGAACAAAGGAGATCACCTAAATATAGACTAAAGCATGACTCTCTACATATCATTCTATAGAAGAGCCTGTAAAAAAGACACACCTATAGATAGTTTCCATTAGAATTTTATGTATGCAGTTGTCTATCCTGTGAGACTAGGGGTTTTCTGGAGTCTATAGAGACTTGAATCACCACCTATCGATGTTTTCCTAACACTTAGCACAGCAACTGGTATTATAACAGACTACTAGTTTTCACCAAAAATCCATTTTCTTTCCTTCCTGGCACATAACTAGATTACATTTTGCCAGCATCCCTTACAGTTAGGTCCAGCCATATGACTCCTCCTTGGCAATAAAATGTGTGTCACTTAAATAGGCTAAGTTCTTGGGACAAGTCTGTCCATTCCATGCTCTCCTTTTTCTTCTACCTGGTGGTACAGAGAACAAGGACCCAATGGTGGCAGAGCCATAGAACAGAAGGAGATCAGCTCTTGAATCATCTGGAGAACTGCCTGTTGACCAAGAAAATCTGTCTGCCTAGGGAGAGGCAAGGAGTATGCTTTGGGTACCAAATTTAAGGAGGAACTTGCTCTCATGTCTTTGAATTCAGTCTTTAGATGACATTCTTAATATAATTCATTAATTGAAAAAAAGTTTCCTGCTGAGGAACAGGAGACTCTCTACCATGTGTGAAGCTTCCAATGGCCATATACAGCTCCAATTTGAAACTGGGAATTAATTTTAATTATGCCAATTAATATCCTGTGGGTTTGGAGAGCATGCGCTGTCCTAATTACCCATGAATAAGGAAAAAAACTAAACTCTGTAATAAACAGAATTCTACATTAGTGAGCAAGCTATGGAATAAAAGAAGTGGTTACTTTAGGCCTTAAAGGAAATTACTTTTAAAAGGCTTACTATTCAATAAAAATATTCACATTATTCACATACATTATTCTTAAAATTAACAGCATTGACCTGGAAGATACAGTGACATTCCACATTCACTAAATGGAACATCTTGAAGGTTGGTGTTTTTAAATGCACTTAAAAAATAAAAATTACGGGGCAGGCCAGGTGGCTCAGTGGTTTAGCGCTGCCTTCAGCCCAGGGCGTGATCCTAGAGACCCGGGATTGAGTCCCACGTAGGGCTCCCTGCATGGAACCTGCTTCTCCCTCTGCCTGTGTCTCTGCCTCTCTCTCTCTCTGTTTCTCTCATGAATAAATAAATAAAATCTTTAAATTTTTTTTTTAAATTAAAAAAATGAAAATTACAAGCATGAGAACTTTAAAAGAGATAGAAATTGGATGTGAATTAAAATGATTTCTTTATACTCTTATTAACAATGTAAATAAAATACTGTTCATTTTTTCTAATTATATTTTCCTTCATTACAATAGTAATATGTATATGTGTTTTATTAAATTTGAAAATGAAAGAGAAAATTGATCAGTAAGATTCACTTTTTAGGACTTCTCCATTATTTACATTAGCTGCATATTTTACTTTAGTATTCACCTATATGTAAATATATAGATTATATATGTACATGTGTGTATTTGTATATGTTAAAAATGGCTTCAGATAATCAATATACATTTTCTTGTTTTTACTTAATTACAATAGAAATATTTTTTCATATCACTAAATTGTCTTTAAAATTATGGTTTTTAATAATTGCTTAAAATTTCCTGTTTGAATGCACCATTTAAATCATCTCCTACTACTGAAATTTACGTTGGCATTGGTTTTTTTTTTTTATACCACAATGCTTTTATATCAATATTTATAAATGTGAATACCTCTAAGTTGGCTTTCATATATATTTTCTCAAGTTGGTGCATATGTGCATTGGTCTCACCACACTCTAATCAGCAGTTAACACTAATATCTTATTATATCTTATTCTCTGTTCATCTGATAGATAACAATGATCTCACACACTTGCTTTTATTAACAATCCTTTCTTCAATAATTTGAAGAACATCTTTTTATTTCTGTTTTCAGGAGTTATTTCTTCATGCCTTTTGCTCATTCTCCCCATGTCTACCCTCTGGGATATATACCTTTTTGTGATTTAAGAGTATTCATCACATATTAAGTTTATTGGGTTCTCAATGACCATATATATTGCAAATATCTTCTTTCAAGATGTCATTTATAGTATTTTATCATACAAAGCAGTTTAAAATTTTTAGATAATCAAATTTATTTGAACTTCCCCCCCTTATATCTTCTTTTATTTTTATACTTGAAGGTCCTACATTACAAAGTCATTCTTACACATTTCCATCCATGTGCTTTTTACCTTTGTTTCATTTTCTTCTTACTTCTTTAATTCATGTATTTTGGTGTAATAAATGGTCACTTATGGTCACTACTCTATGTAAGACTCTAGTCACATGCATTTTCCAAACATATCTGCTTTCTGATAGTGATGTGGTGACCAGCACAACTAATCAAACATAGCAGTTAAATAAGATCAACAGGGTCTATCTAAATTCAAATATTTTCCTTCAAAAATATCTAATTAGAATTCTGACATTGGAACTTTAAAAAAAGTTAATTTAAAAATAATCTATCACTGGAACGAGAGCTACAAATTTCAATGTACTATTTGTTAAGTTAAAACAGAAATTATCCCAAGCAGACCACCTAGTGAGAGTTTACTTTTTACATCAGGTTTTTTCTTAGAAGCTTAATACAGAGCATCATGCAGTGCATATTTGGGCTGTGTCTCATTTTCCTTTTTTTGTCCCTTTATCTTCTATCTTAAAGCCCAAATTTTCCTCTTGCATTTACTGGCTGAAAGGAAGTCTGTAATCTTGCAGTACTCAGTGGGCTCCTGACGTTTGTGAGAGGCATGTCTTGAGACAAGTCCTAAATCTGCCACTGTCACTATATCCTTCAATTTCTCTGATAAAAAGCAGTCAAGTATAATTGAACAATGTAAGCTTTGGATGAGTATCCTGCAATACTGTTTTTCATCAGTGATTAATTTATTTGGACAGGAAGTTGTGTTCTTAAACCTAAATCAATTACTTCCGTACCAGTAAAATGCTTTCTAGCACCAGTGAAATCTCCTCAGCCATGAAAACTCAAGTGTATATTCTGCCTTCAAATGACTGTGCAATTTAAACACAGGGTTTCTATTAACTCATTTAAATTGTTAATCTAAAGGACTGGTGCTACCCAATTTTTTTTTCCTGAACTAATTTCTCTGATTCAAAAGGGCCTGTTATTATCAAGGGAATTACGAGTAAAAACAAAAGTGAATAAAGCAGGTAAAACTCATTATGAATATAGTTTATTATTGCCGTGGAGCTCAGATCAAATTCCTCTAAGAACCCTAAATTAGTTCAGATATTCTACATTTGAAATATTCCTTTTCTCTTAACAGAGCTCAACAAAATACTTCTGTTTCTCAAATATTACTTTATCCAAAATCACTGAATCGCAGGTCTCCTTCCATTTGCCTGATTGTATTACTCCAACTCATGCCAGAAACACCAGGTGGGTGTTTGTTTCTTAGTGAAGCATAGGTTCATTTATTTGACTGGTTGTAGAGAGTAGCCTTGTGGCTAGGTAAAGATTAGGAACATTTATTACATTTCTAGAAATATACACCCAACACCCACAATGGAAAAGCTACAGAAGCAAATGGAATCCTTTCAGAAGAAAGCCTATCTGCAGATAGTCTCTCCAAGTATCTTTGGGGCAATGGGTAGATTACACTCTAGTTTAAGAATGCTTAATTCTTTGAACGATCTGGATACTTGACTTACAAAGGCTATGTTTCCCATATGTTCTAATAAGTTACATTTTCAACATGTATACATCAAATGCAGTCTGAAAGTGAAAGTTGCAGCAAATATTAAGTACTTGCCTGAAAAAGATCTAAGTTAAAACTTCTAAATCAAACTGTTTCCCAAATATTATCTATATTCCCAAAGATTGCTACTTCTCTGTCAATTAATACTTCTAAATAATATAGTGCAGTGACCATTTAGCCTTAAGAAAAATATTTAGAAAAATATTGTAGAAATTATTCCTTTACAGAAAACAAAACCTTTAGAAAAATGGTCTAGTCGAATTTTATTGGATTCAATGAGAAACAGGAAAATACATTTGAGTTTAGCAAAGGTTGTCAGAGAGACAGAGTAAGGATTATGAATTTGAATTCATAAACCATATTGTTCCGTGTCACCATAAGCCTATTTTTCTCTCCTCTATTTTTATGTTTTTCTCTTCAATGAATAGATATGTCTATGGGAAACAGGAAGAAGGGCTCTGATGAAAATGGTATATACTGCAAAACTACAGAACAGTAAGGTTACCAAAGTGGATAGCATTACTGAATCAGTGAAATCATGATTCAACACATGATAGTGTATGTGTATGTAAACAATAAGGTAAAATGCACATTAAAATACATGTGCAAATATAAAAATAAATAGTTTGGAAAAGGAAAATCAAAGTAATTTTATATTAGACTTTGAAAGAATCATTCTTTAAAAAAAACCAAAAAGACAAAAAATGAAAACAAGGCCATAGTGCTGACTCTGCTTTTCATCCTTCCAGTTACAAAAGTTACTTGCAAAGGCAAGTTATTTATAGTTCACAGTTAACATATACTCAAAGGACTAAAGGTATAAAATAACAGCAGAATAAGATCCTTACCCTGTGACTTCACTATAGAAATCCCTAAAATAAACTGAAATCATTGAAATAGTGTTCCTTGGCTAATTTTCAGCAATTGCATATTTCTTTGTCATGATATACATTATGATTTCTAGTGCTTTTAGTGTATTTGCTCTTTGGACTCATGTAATGTTCCTAAATGACACACCTACTTGATGAAGCATGCCATCACTTTTTCCTCTAACTGCAGCATATATATGCATAATCTACCTTCATAGCTTTCTAAAAGATGAGCAGTTCTTTAGATGTGCCCATGTCCATTACGGTGGTTAAATTCAGGGATAGGTGAAGTGCTATCGTTAAGATACCCCAGACCATGATTTTAATCGTGGAGACACACAAGGCCAGATATTGCTATATTTAATGTATTTTGTGTATTTGTTTAAGTCACATAACCCCAGATTGAACACCTAGTATCATCAAAGTATATTTTTACTGGAACCCTCATGCACCTTTGGTGGGAATGTAAACTGGTGAAGCCACTATAAAAAACAGTATGTAGGTCCTCAAAAAATGAAAAATATAAATACCATATTATCCAGTAAATCCGCTACTGGGTATTTACCCAAAGAAAATGAAAACACTAATTTGAAAAGATATGTGCCTTTTATGTTATTGCAGCACTATTTACAATAGCCAAGATATGGAAGCAACTCAAGTGTGAATCAATAGATGAATGGAAAAGATTTGGTATATATGGTGGAATATTATTCAGTCATAAATAATTATTCAGTCATATTGCCATCTGCATAACATGGATCCATCTAGAGAATATTATGCTAAGTTAAATGAGAAAGACAAATACCATATGATTTCACTTATATGTGGTATGTAAAAAAGCAAAACAAAGAAACAGAAAACAGAAACAGATTCATCCACATAGTGAACTGGCAGTGCCAGAGACGAAAGGGAGTGGGAGATACAGACTCCCAGTTATGAAATGAATAAGTTATGGGAATAAAAGGTACAACATAAGGAATACAGGCAATGGTACTGTAATACGATTGTATGGTAACAGATGGTAGTTAAACTTGTGGTGAGCATAGCATAACAAATAAAATTGCAGAATCACTATGTTGTACAGCTGAAACTAATGTAACATTGTATATACTTCACTTTTTAAAAAATTTAGTATATTTTTATTATACATTAGTAGGAATTTTCAGATTTTTATATTCATTTTTGCTAAATAAGCAAGCAAAAGTGCTATGCCCTATTTTATACACAGATGACATTTATTAACTGAAAACATCACAACAAACAGTATTGATCTGTGTACAGACACATATGTCATATTCAATCTTTTCCATTTGAAGATAGGCCATGGTAAATACATTCACAAACAATTCTCAGGTATACTGTTTTAATAGCACTTGCTATCACCTATATACTGTCATAATATCAAGGATTACTGAATGAATAATTTTAAGGATATGCTGCTTCCCCTATTTAGACAATATCACTTTTCAGGCAGAAAAAAAAGATATCCTCATTTGAAAAGTAACAAAAAAAATGGTAGTTTGTTCTCAACTGCCACTTTCTAATACATTATAATTATGCCATATTCTTGTTTCTTCTCTGTTGACTTTTAATTATATTGGGAAAAAGGACACATGCCCTCCATCTTTTGCAAAGGTTTAGATGCCAGATTAGCTTTAGGGATAAAAGTCCAACCTTATATACAGAGCACAATACATGAGTTCCTACTATATTGATATTCTAATATAGCATGCTGAGATTTTTAAAAAATTAGATAGGTATAGAAACAGGAAGATATACTTATTACCCGATATTTACTGATCAGTTTGGGTCTGCATATATGATACACAGAAAGTCTCTGAAACTTACAGAAATGACAAAGAAATAGAAAATAATTGTTTTACAAAATGAAAATATAGCAAAATGACTCAGCTCAGTTAGATATACCCCTGCTTCACTAGTTAACTCTCAAGTAAAGAAGAGCTTTAAATTTTGCAAGGCAGGTTTAGATATAGAATAAAAAACATTAGTGTTTTCAAATATTGTGAACATTACAACCAGTCATGTGAAAACCTCTAAAACAAAACAAAACAAAACAAAACAAAACAAAATAAACAAACAACACAAATCTCTAAAACATGGTTCAATAAAACCCAGATATACTTTTTGCTGCCCTGGAATTTTGAGTTTAAGGCCTTTCACATTCTTTCTAAGCTTTATAGTTCTAGAAAGTAATTATAAAAATACAGTCTTCAAAACCCAAGATTATGTTTTAATGAAATAACAAGTTAGTTGCAATGAAATAATGGATTTTTAAAAGGAGCTGCAATGTTTATAGGAATCACAGGGTTCACTAGAGCACTGACGACATCTGGTGCAACCCTCCCATTTTTCATTGAAACCGAAGGCTCACACAGAGGCAGGAAAAAGGAAGGCAGGACGCTTTTCTAACTGCCTAACTATGTTTTCAAAATTATGATGAAGAAAATAGGTTATACAATGCCTAATTTAATCATCATACCAATTCAGTGAAATGATATTACTTTCCTTATTTTATATGAGAAAACTGAAGCCCAGAGAGGGTGAGGTGAGCCATTTAGAGCCACACAGCCAATCAGTGGCAAACTAGGACTGGAACTGAGAGTCCTTTAAGTCTGGTGCTTTTCATATGCTCAAAATTATGTGGGATAATGAACTATTACTATTCTTTCCACTATTTATTCATATTAAAATGTTTCAGTGTCTACTATTTATTAATTCCTTAACTTTCCAAGAACAACTATTGAAGAAAATCAGAATGACTGATTCAAATTTCCTATCTAGCACATACTACTGTTGTGTGATCTTGGCCAAATCACTATGTGCTCTGTGCCTCAGTTTCCTCATTTGTAATGTAGAGATAAAAACAGCCCCTATTTAGTGGCTTTAAATGTGATAAAACATATAAAGTGCTTATAACAGTGCCTAATATATACACAAACACATATTTGCATAATATGGTATGCACCTGAAATTTTTACTATTATTTTTGTTGCTATTTCTGAGCCAGTGTATAATAAAAATTGGAGGAAATCTTAATGTTTCTCTACTAAAACTATATTTCCCATAATAGGGTTTTTCCTCATGTATTTGATACTTGTATTTTATTGAAGATTCCCCTATGTCAAATTTATTAACAGTATATAAAAATTTAAAGCATGTTCTCTAGTATTTAATAAATATATCAACTATTAGTTTTCTGATTGCATGAATATTTTCATAAATAACATGGAAAATACAATAAAAATGCTAACACTTTTTTAAAAAAGCTTTTCTTGTCTTCTTTAAAAAGAAAGTTCAGTAGTAATCCCTTTAAAATTATTAAAAAATAATTTCTGGATGCAGTGTAAGAATACATATTTTAGGTGCAAAAACAACCAGTCAAAAATTTTATGAACCCACTCCAGAAAGCACAGTATTCAATTCCAGTCAAATTTTTGTTTCAAATAAACATTTGAAACTAGGCCACATCCTGTTCCATGCTTGCCAAAAATGAAAATTTCAAAATCTAAACTCATGTTCTACTTCCCAAGCACACACAGAAGTCTTCTTAAATTGAATCTAGCCAATTTAAAAATGACTATTTAAACTTTGAAGAAAAGATATTTTCAAAATATAAAGTGAACATAATGTAAATCTCAGTCAATATTAAATCTGACAGAGATGGTTATACTATGTAAAACATGAGCAACTGCAATGACATAGATCTCTAAAGGATATGAATTTCTACAGATGAAACTGCAGTATTAAATGTGGAAACCTGCAGATCTTTGGCACCTGCTGGGATGTGACGACAAAATGCCAAAGGCATTTTCAAGGACCAATAAGGGAATTGAAAAAAGCTCTCTTTAACTCTCTCATATACAGGGATGACAATGTTAATGTTTGTCTGAAGAACTAATTATTGCCACCTGCTTCTCAGACTGACAGCCTGGTTCTATGACCCCAACAGGTGAGAAATGACATCCGACAAGGACACAACTATGAATTTCATTCTCAATTTTTCTACCAATGATAAGCATGTTCTCGCACAGTCATACTAATATCTCTACTCATGAAAGGGAAACTTCAATTGAGGTAAATGGCAAAGAACATCAATATCAAATAGGCTTACTCTTTGTCCATAGGCTTTGCATTAATTTCTGTCTCTGATACTTCCTTTTGAGTTATATGAATACCTTTCTTTGCAGAAACTACAATGCCAACTCTTTCATCAAACACATTTGTATATTTCCCAAGAACAATTTCTGGGAGAATTTTTTTTAAAAAGCCAGATAATCATTAGACCCAGGCAAGAAGAGCACCTGTCCTAGACCTATAGACCTATAGAGGACCTATTGGCCCTCCTTCAGTGGGTCTTACATACCCAAAGTCCATATTTTTTAATATAGATCATTCTCTGGGTGCCCAGAATTCCTAAATTATTTATCCCTATTCCAAGGATCTCCATCAGGTCCATTCTGATCCTAAAGGGAACCTCATCCATGTTTGTATCCCCATGCATACTATGACCCAAAGAAGACCAAATGGGGGCATTTGGTCAGGGGTTAGGAGTGCAGCCAGAGATTGGCCAGGAAGGCTAAGGTGCCCATAAATGTACCTATATGAGTTTCCTCATAGTGTTGGACAAAATCAGAATAGAAAGAGTAAAGGAGCAAGCCATGGACCAATAGTGGGGAATTTGGTTCTTGCATGAAAATACAAGGTAACAGAAAATTTTTAATTTGAACATGGCCTTCCTAGTCATTGTGAAGCTGTATCAGTTAAGACAGGAGACAGGTCATATATAATTTAACAGACTTGTTAGCTTGCTTTATAATTTTTAATATTTAGACTTGACTCCTGTGTGCCTCCATTTGAACTTGTGTCTCAGGCCATGCAAATATTAAGAGTTAGCTTGAAGAAAGCAATGGAGTTTATCAACTCAAATGTTATCATTCATAAATACATCAGGGAACCCTATTCTTCCTCTCTGCATATCAAAGTTAAACTTCTATCAAAATTCTAAGTGAATAACAAATGAATAACCGTGTGTTCAGATAGCATTGGCCAAATTCTATCATTTACAAATCAAGAAAAAGATAGCAATCCTCATTAACACTTATCTTATTATTAGATGCTTCGCTTTTGGAAACAAAAATTCAAATACTACCCTAACTCTACCATGGTTTCTCTATGGTTCACTGCACATTACCCTTCATGCCTCAAGAGCTGTAGTATGTTCTTTGTTATATTTGTATAGAGATCATCATGGTACTTAGGCCTTTAAGTCCATGGAAGCTCTGAACTTAAATGAGTTCCATGGGACCTAAAGCAAATTAAAAAAACAGATTCAATATCAGGATTAATTTTAGACACTAAACTTTTAAGTTCCATATAAATCACTTAAATAAACTGGGTCAGAGAGAATATCCTTGATGATTGACTGATCTAATATTTTTGAGAGCCTAAAATATCCTCTGTGCTGGCAAGAGACACATCACATTACCCTCTAGGGGGCTCCACTCTGGAGCAAGAATGACCTTGTATCACAATGTAAAGAAATAGAGTCCATTGTAGTTAATAACAAAAATAAGAATAATTTAAGCTACCAAATAATATTGTATGAAGAAAAGTGTATTTGACTATATGGAATAATCTAAATGAATAATTAAAGTTTCTAAGGGTTTAGAAACTTTGAAATTTCCTGTGTAAATTCTATCAAAGAATATAAAGAAAAATTTCTGTATTGATAAGGGTATTTCTCTTACAATTGGAATTCATAAGTCCTTACTTAATAGATTTAAATAAAGGCAAAATACAAAGAGAAGAGAACAAACAGACAGTAACACATTAGAGTAAATTAGTTATTACAGGAAGTATGATAAAAGATTTGAAAAACATTTCAAATGACTTCAAATAGTTGAAGGTTTATAATGTGGTGCTAGTGTTAATATTATTTCAATCAAAATATGCAACTATAGCCAGAGGGTGGCAAGTTGGAAGAATGCAGTTCTTCCTTAACCACATTTTAACAGCTAGAACTAGTAGACATAGAACTAGTGGTTTCTGGGCAGTAGTTGTCTATCGGTGGAAGAAGAGCAATCGGCTGTATTGCAAACTCTGATGGAGGAGAGTTTCTTCATAGGTTGGGACGCTAAATAGGGAAACTGAAAGTTTATGTCAATAAACAAGTTCCGTAATTCATAGCTAATGAGCTCCCAAAAAAAGACAATATCATCAACTACTTTAGATATTTCAGGGTCTGAATTTTCTGCTTTTGGGTTATATAAAGACCTCTCATATTTATTGTTAGCTCATATGTCCACATTTAGCAAACATTTATAAGTGTCTATTATATGTAAAGCCCCATGTGAAGGGCTGTGGGAAAAATAGAAATGAACATCATTCAGCCTATTACATGAAAGATGCTCCAGAAGAGAGTTGAAAAGAAAGCTATATTTTTGATCAGTTATTACTGCAATCTGCTAAGAGCACTGCTTAAAAGGTAATACTTTGTTGGAAGTAATAGGATGTAAAACAAATAGAAAGCAAATGCTAAAACCAGCTTTCTAACTATCCAGGTACCCCTTTCTAGTGGCATAGTACTACAAATGATTTTGAGATGGTTTTGCTTATTGGTTTAGAAAAATAGATTTTTTTGACAAAAGAAGTATCCACACATACGTTTTACAAACAAAGACAGGAATAAAATCATTATGTTATTTGTAAAATGTAATCACAGCACAAGATGAAATTGCTTTGGAATCATATTGATTAATTTTACATTTATAAAACCTTGACCCAATATTCATACCCGTGTGTCTCTTCAGAACCCATGAAAAGCAAGTAAAGATAAATCTTGAAGTGCAACTGATATATAAAATGCTACCCTAAAGAAAACCTCCAAGTGGTCATTTTTCCAGAGCACTAAGTAACTCTTGCATACCCTGAAAGCTCTATTACCTTCGCTCCTAGTCCTAATTTGTCCCTATATCTCAGTATGGATTTTTCTATTTCTAGCATCAACTGTTTACTTCCACAAAGAAGTCTGATGCAAATGCAAAAGTTCCTTCTGAACCGTAAGTTAACTAGGATCACATAAACTTGTTTGTTCTAATTTGTGCACTGATTCTAGCTGCCATGTGAAATGGGCAAGTCACTTCATATTTCCAGATTCAGCTTTCTTATCTATATAAGGAGCTGAACTGCAGAATACTAATGAGGGTTTCTATTTTGTGAAAACTTTGATCAGTTATAAGGGTCAAGCCTTCTCCAATCAAAACTCAATTTTGAGAGGAAAAGAAACATCTGCCAAAAAATATAAATATGACCATTCATATGTTCTAAGATATAAATTTTAAATAGTCCCAAGACCCAAACACATTTATCACAAGAATAATACAATACACTCAGCTTTTTAAAAAGCAGTTAGATGCAAATAACTTTGGATTTCTACCTATACATGGCATATAAAATGTACATAAAGTCTATGTTTCTATATTTGCATGTTTTATATTATCAACCTTTAAATTCATATTTTCCACTCTAAGAGGAGATAGTAGATTTTAAAGAGGTACTTTTAAAACACTTACCACTTAAATAATATTTTTTACACTTAAGCCTCTTAATAAAGCTTTTCCATTTATTCACCTTGAATGGCTTTTGTGAGATAGCTAATATTATGCTCCATTTCAAAAGCTATAAATAGAAATAGCCTAGCCTGGAAACCTGGATTTTACTACAGCTAAAGTTTACTACTACTAAATGATTTGCATACTGTTAGAATTGGAACAACAGAAGCTATTCATGTGCTCCATTCCTTTCCTAGTTTATCACCTAAGGAAAATGAAACTATTATGATCATGACTATAAATGAGAAACAATGTACAATTGATTACATTTTACAAACTGCATAATAAAATATATGTATATATTTTTAAGATTTATTTACTTATTTGAGAGAAAGAGAGAGAACATGAGCAGGAGGGACAGTGGGAGAGGGAGAGAGAATCTCAACCAGACTCCACAGTGAGTGCAGAGCCTGACACAAGGCTCAGTCTCCTAGCTGTGAGATCACCACCTGAGCCAAAACCAAGAGTCTGATGCTGAACTGACTGCGCCACCCAGGAGCCCCTAAAATGTATTTTAAATAAGAAATATATCAACATACGTCATTAAGATACGGAGAACAAAATACTGAACAGTAATCACTGGAATCAAAATTAGAAAAGAATGTCTTGAGTGGGTATCTTTGGAGTTTACCTAGCACAAATAATACCATGGGGTAGAGATGCTACAGAGACAAAAGAAAAAGAGAAGAACTAGGATAAAACAAGGATCTGTTGTTTTCATGAATGAGGAAAAAATGACTAAACAGAAATATGTGTATATATATATATATGTATATATATATATATATATATATATATATATATGAGAGAGAGAGAGAGAGAGAGAGTAGTGGAAGAGAAATGAATGTGTCAAAAGTATGAGGTGAGTTAGAAAATTTAGTAGAATTCTCCTCGTTAGTATAGTGGTGAGTATCCTCGCCTGTCACGCGGGAGACCGGGGTTCGATTCCCTGATGGGGAGATGACAAGAAAATTTAGTAGAAAAAAATGATGATCTGTTGTTACCATGAGGGAAAGGAGAAAATAACTGACTAAAGAAAACATGTATATAAAAACAAATTGATGATAAATGAAAGAGAAATATCAAAAGCATGAGACAAATTTAGTACCAAAAAAAAAAAAAAAAAAAAGATCCAGAAAGGAAAATGGGAACCAGAAAGAAGTAAAACAGGAACTTATGGGAGACTTCACATGATGTGATTCTACGGTAAAAAACAAACAGGAATCGGCATTTCCCTCAAATCCCAAATTTCAAGTCTATAGGTTATTAATCTAAGGACTTAAAATGATACTAGCTGCTTAAAACAATCAAGGTAAAATAGTGGATTCTGTGATGAATTCAACACAGTGCCTTGAGCATTATCCAGAAAGAAATGAAGCAACTAATAAATACAGTACCAAGGCTTAATATGCACAGAAATTGCATGTCATTCTAAACAGCTGTTGCCACATAATGAGAGATGAGTTATTTCATTTAAAAATCCAAAGTGAACCCTTTACAGAAATGTAAGTTGAACAGTGTCATACACAAGCTTCAGTGAACTTACACAATATTTTTGCACACCTACCCATAAGAAAAAAATGGCAATCATCAGATACATTCACGATAAAGAAAAGTAAAATAAGTATTCCTTCCTACCAGTGCAACTGGGAATTTAGTAGAGGTGGTAAAGATTAAAAAAATATATTCTCAGAGAATGTCAGTAATCAAAATATCTTTTGAGATTTAACCTTAGTGTCCTTTTCTTTTCATATTACATTAAAGTGATTGTCACCACAAATACTATATTTTGAGACTTGAAATGTTATTAAACTAAAGGTTGCTATACATACATGAGCCTGGGGACATGAATAAAGTAGATTATTTCAGTATAAATTTAACAAAGATTTAGGAGAAGCTCTTCCACAATGGGTAACATCCTAAGGCAAGAAGAAAAAGGGGTTATATGTCACAACACATCTTTCCCATTACATCTGATACAGCATGGAATGAACCAGAGTATCAAATTATTTTAGTCTTTATGACTGATATAACAAAGAGTTACAAAGCTCACAGGTGTTATCATTTCCCTATATGCCCTGAATCAATGTAATCCTTAATACTTAGCACTTTTTTCTCATAAAAATGGACATTTCTAATTATAATGACTGCTAAAATTTAAATGTTTAGTATAAATTAGACTTAGCTAGATTTTTTTTACTTTTATGTATCTTTAATTGAACTATAGTTGACATATAATACTTGTTTCAGGTGTACAAAATAGCAATTTGACAGTTATATACATAGGAAATGCTTACCATAAGAAATGTAGTTACTAAGTGTCACCACTCAAAGTTGTTATAGTATAATTGACTATATTCCTGACATAGCTAGATTTTAAAAACACACTTTCATTTTTACTTTTTTGGTAACTAGAAAACAATATTTAATAAGCAGAATCACAATGCTGAAAGAACAATAAATAGAGACATGATTAAAAATGCATACAGGAATTTGGAAGGTGCTTTTATATTGTTATCAAAATAGAATTAAGGCATCAAGTAACCCTACCACCACAACCACCACTACTACCGGCTTTATATAATATTTATTATGTACAGTCATTATTCTAAGTGTTTTCTGTAGTTTTTCCAAAGTATTTTCCATTGACAAGTTCAATCAAATTTAGCAGTCATTTAAATTAGGATGTATTTATATATAATGAAAGCTGAAAATCTGATAATGCTAAATTTAGAGGAGTTGTGATCTTCAAAATTTGAACTTGAATTGTTTTGAATCCAATGTTTGAGAGGTCAGGGACAATTAAGAAGTGAAGAACATAGAAATGGAAAAGGTGAGACAGGCTTTTATTTTATTCCACGCAACAGCGACTTGCAACATTACATGTACATTGTGGACGCTTACTGCACACAATACTGTGATGCCACATGGTCTTTCACTACCAAGGTATTTTCTCTTTTGAGTAAAGAATAATGTGGATAAGGTTTACAAGCAACAGGGATGCTCAACAGTTGGCACTGACTGATCTCAGTATGTCATGAAAACCTGTGTAGGAAAAACACTGAATTGACTAGTCTTCCATAAAAACAAAAGGACATAAGTAGTATTATTTCATATACCATAAAATAGCCTAGTCATCTTTATCAATTTCATAGGATTTGTATTGCTATAATCCATTAGGTAAAAAAAATAATTTCCAACTTAAATAATATACTAATTGTTAAATGCTTGAATGTATATCAAAGAAAATAATGAAATATGGTATTTAAATATGACTTTGGAATTTGGGCATATTTTGAATTTTGTTCAAAATACTTTTTATCTGAATGTAGTTGCTGCCTACAATTAGTGTACATAGGTGCATTCTTTTGGAATAAGCTCAAATAATTGGTAGTTAATATGTAAATAATATTCAGCACATATTTAGCTATTGGGCATCCTTGACTATATGAGGCAAGGGTAAAGAAATGGGTCTCGTTCTACACATCAGAGAAATATTGCCCTGGGTCCACTAAGCATGCACAGTTGCAGCATGAAGTTCTTAACAGAAATGCAATGATCCCAGCTGCTTGCTGTCACGTGGTAGTAAGAGCTTTTCATTTTATCCTTTTTGAGTTCTATGGTAGGCAAAATGATGACCTCCAAAGGTGTCCAAAACCTAATCCCCTGAACCTGTGCATATACCAAGTTCCATGGTAGAGGGAAATTAAGGTTATTCATCAGCTGACCCTAAAATAGGAAGATTAGAGAGGTATCTGGGTGGCTCAGCATGTTAAGTGCCTGAATCTTGGTTTCAGTTAAGGTCGTGATCTCAAGGTCATGGGATTGAGCCCTGCATTGAGGTCCATACTCAGCATGGAGTCTTCTTGTCCCTCTCCCTCTGCTCCTCCTTCTGCTCTCTCTTTCTTACAAATAAATAAATAAAATCTTTTTTTAAAGAAAAATGTAGAGATTATACTGTATCATTTAAGTGGGCCCAATGTAATCACAGCAGATTTTTTAAAAGTGGAAGTAAGAATACCAGTGAAATAAAAAGTGAAAAGAGAGATACCAGGGTGATAAAGACCAATTTGACATTGTGATCTTTGAAGATGGAGGAAAGAGAACTGTGCCAAGGAATGTAGGTGACTTTTAGAAATTAGAAAAGGCAAGGAAACAAGTTTTCCCCTAGAGCCTCCAGGAAAAAAACACAGCCATTGATCAACACCTTGATTTTAGTCCACATAGATCCATTTTGGACTTCTGACCTCCAGTAAGACAATAAATTTGTAATGTTTTACACCTCTAAGTTTGTGCTTGTTAAGCAGCAATATAAAATTAATACAACCTCTTGTCACACTAAGTAGTAGATAGAAAACAAACACCTCCTTTCTCAAAATGAACAGTAGAATCTTGATTGAAGTCTTTTATTATCAGAACCATTCCAGCTCTTCAATCAAAAAATATATGAACAATGTATAAATATTAATTAACAGAAAAGGAAAAATTGAGCACTTGCATATGTTCATATAATTTTTCATTAAATCGGTAGCATTTAAAATTAAAATTAAGTGTAAATATTTCTAAAAAGATAAAAACTTCAATCAATGTATCATTCATTTTGGAAAGGAGTTATTTATTTCCTAAGATACTGATTTATATACCTAGGAAATGTTACTTTAAAAATAAGACCCCACTCCCTCCATAAATTAGATCTGTATTTTTCTGACCACAGTAGAATATTTACAAATTAAATATGATGTTTTGACCTCAATCTTTTTCTCATTCAATTGAGCGAAAAAAAGCACATTGTGGTGATATTCAGTTTTTGCAAGAATCATATGGAGCTATTTCACTGCAATGTATATGTATAATAACTTACTTAGGAGACAAAATTACTATTAAAAATGTGAATCAAGAATACTTCACATGGTGTGTTCCTAGAAAACCAAGGAATTGAAATTTCTTTTTTTTTTAAGATTTTATTTATTTATTCATGAGAGACAGAGAGAGAGGGAGAGAGAGAGAGAGATAGGCAGAGACAGGCAGAGGAAGAAGCAGGCTCCATGCAGAGAGCCTGACCCAGGACTCGATCCCGGGTGTCCAGGATCACACCCTGGGCTGAAGGTGGCACTAAACCGCTGAGTCACCTGGGCAGCCCAGAAATTGAAATTTCATGAATATATATATATATATATATATATATATATATATATATATATATTTATATGTGCATAAAAATGCACATATAAATATTTAACATTGCACAAGCCCCTGAACCACATATTATGATCCCTGGATTTGAGGTCACCATTATTTCCTATAATTTATAGATACTCAGACTTGGTCAGTTAATGAAATGTTTATTTGGTCCTTTGCTTGACATTGTCAACTCAATGGTAACAACATTCATGATAAACATACCTGTGTTAGCATTTGGCAGTCTTTGGAGGGGTATTTGGACTTGTGGCAACAGTGGGCTCTATTGCCAATGAGGCCCTTATTCACTGGAAACTTCTATTTAATACAAATGGTCCTTATCAGAAAAGTGCTATTCATGACAAAAAAGAAGTTTTGTGATTTTATATTCCTTTTTACTTGATTCTAAAGACTAAACATATTTCTTAATTCTTCCACAAATACTTGTATAAATGTTTATAACATATAAAATGTTAACCACAAAAGAATAAAAGTGTTATCATTAGATATAAAATCTGCATATTTTGATGCTGCTGAAATTGAGGGCTATATTTTGGCTTGCCTGTACCTCTCCAGGTGGCATAGCTAAGTTCCCATGTGAGGCTGCCCGAGGCATCCTGGCATTGTTACAAGCTGGTTTTTGTTGCCCTTGACTGTCCTTTCCCAAATTGTTCTTTCTCCTCAGATCACCCTTCCTTCTCTTCAGAAGTAACTTTCCCTTGTCCTCTTGGCAGAGGATTGATCTCTACCAAGGTGTGACATAGAGAAAAAACTGGTGATGAGAGTCAGGAGATGTGGCACTAGCTTTGGGTTCTGTAACTTTGTGGGTACCACTCTGCCACTCTGAGTCTCAATCTCCCTGACTGTATATTGAAAACAATGGGTTCAGTAATCTTTATAGCCCATTCAGAATCTTTAAGCTATAATTCTTTGAGCTATGGAATACACATCCAGGCTCACCACGTTTGGGGCTTATGGCCCTAAAGGGATGGCCAAAAGTAAAAGGCTATGTCACTGCTATTTTAGACATGTTTATATTTCAGTTGATGCTTCCTGAGGAATGAAATATCTTCAAAACTTCAAAAGAATGATTGAATCACTAATGAAAGAATTCTGGAACAGTATGAGATTTTGGAATTTCCTCTGAAGTCACCATTTGAGAGATAAGAATAGTCCTGCATATTGCCAATGGCCATGACACAACTTGGAAAACAAGGCAATTTCACTATTGAACAATCTGAATTCTCATTCAAAGAATGAATGTGGATAAGGATGGCTGAGTCCATATTTAAAAGCAATTTTGCAGGCAGCTAAGATGTTATATGCAGCTTTGTTCTTCTAGACAACTAATATACATCCTCATACAAATAAACCTAGTTCCCAAGTAATTCCATTTTTCCATTCTGTCCACTAGACAATGGAGGAGATTTTTCTATATGTCTGCTAGCAAGTGTGATGGAAAAATCCTACCCACCCCTATAAAGGTGGTAGGATTTTTAGTTGTCAAGAAGTGCTGTGCATCAAAGCCCTTTGTTGATTCATCTGAGCCCTTCTATTTTTCCACCAAAACCATCACAGTAAACAAAGCAATTACACTGAGCCAAGTTATGCTAGTGGCACAAACACCTCTTTTAACAACTGAACTGGGTTCTGGGGACCAACCACTCCTTTAATTACACCTCAGAAGTGCACATAATGAGAAAAGAGCCAGTCATGCTGCCTGAGCCCCTAATGTGGATTGGCTCTGGACCAAGTCCTTTGCATCTCTCTTCTTTCATCCGTCCCTAGTGTGGTGCTGTTATATGAGATTACCCTGTTTCTGCTTTCTTTCTTATCCCCTTTCATGTCTTCAGATAAATCTCTCACTCCAGCCCCCACTGTTCTCAGCCAATAATATTTTCCAAGTTGAAACACTTTCCCTTTCAATATACGGTCTGTTCAACAGTTGAAGCACTCAGGCTCCATGTCTATACCAATCATTTATCCATCATTAATTTAATCAGTCATTCAATGTATTGATCTATAATGTTTTCATTATTGGAAACAGGGAGCCTCACAGATCACTGGGGAGAGAAATCCAATATGAGAATACATTATGATAGAATATGTACAATTTCCCGGGACATCAGAGGAAAGAATGGCTGTTATTCTTCAAAGAGTTGACAAAAACTTTGTTAAAAAGCCAAACAATATACTGCCTTCAGTTATTTATGATACAAATTCCAAGGAAACAAGACCTCATCTTAAAGGTCATTGTATCTTCTCAATAGTACCTTGTAGACAATGGATACATTGTGGGTGCTCAATAAAGACACACATTTTAACTATGCATCACGGCACCATGGCAGAGACACAGGCTGGGTTTTCTTGCCCTTAGCCTTCCTCCAGGTTGTTCTTCAACCTCTTTTCCTTTCACAAACACCTTTCCCTTGTCTCCCTGGCAAAGCCAATCCTTATCAACATACGGCATAGAGGGGAGAACTGGTGAGTTCTAATTACTTAGGTCAGATAAGTAGACAACTTAGTCAAGGCTAGAGTTCATACATGTGATTCCTGTCTTGGCCTCTTATTTTGACTCTCATACATGTCCAGAGGTCCTATTTCTGACACCCACTGGTCATTTTGTAAATGGATCTATCTGTTTTAAAAAGATTCCAGATGCCTCATCTTCAAGTATGGAGAAAATATACCTCTTCAGTCTTATAAGTGAATGGTTCCTAATCTTTACATCTTTGGGCATTTATTTTTTATATAAAAATATTTGTTGAACAACTGCTACCTTGTTAAGAGCTGTGGGCAGTACCGAGCTGAATGGTATACCCACCTTGGTTGGAAACAGCTCTTCCTTCTATTTCCCTCGTTTCAAGGGTTAGCCTATCCTGTTTACTTCTGTTAACACTGTTAATCCAATTTTAGTAGAGTAAGTATGCTAAGGTGTGTCTCTTTTATGACACACTATCCATTCACTGAATACAAGCCCGATACGGGGCTTAACTCTGAATGGATTTTACATTTCAGAAAATAGATCCAGTGAAGTTAAACAATGCAACTAAGATCCCAAGGATATTAATGGTGAATTTTCCTTATAGGCTCCAGATGCAGAGAACAATGGATAACAGGCCTACTCAGGACAGTGTTAGAGAATGTAAATCCACTCTCCACTCTGGCTCATTACTCACCTCTAGACTGTATTTAAAAGAAAGGTTATGAATTCATGAGAAATTGTGAGTAATTGGTAAATAATATCAATTTACAGAAAGAGTTTCTGGAGTACTGAATCATTCTCTCCTTAACTCTCAGTCAGGACTTTCTTTCCTGATTCAGTTCAAATCTATGCTTACTGGAGTCTGGGGTGGCCATACTTCTAAGAACTCCTATATGAGGCTGACATGGGGGAATAGAGTTTTGAGACCAGACTACATTGGGAAAGACCTACACATCCAGTGTTGGACCCAATAAGGATGTAAGCATTTTCCCATTGACCTAGTGGATTCATGAAAAAAGATTGTCTTGAGAATTGAAAGGGACTCTTCCCAAGAAGACTCTGTACAATAAGAGAGCCCCAACAGAAAGCACTTCAGAGAAGACAGGGTTTGAAGGGAAGCTATCAACTGCCAGTCAGAGACCTGGACACCTCCAGTGGTAGAAAATATCAGAAGAATCCACAAAAGTGCTTCATGAGAAAAACAACAAATATCTAGGCATCTGAAACACAGGGCAGTTTGACACCAGATTTAACAGCACCAGATATATAAAACTGTAAATAAGATTGTATATTAGACTGCATAAGACTATTCAACAGCAAGGGGGGAAAAGTCTATTTTTTTATACCTAGTAGTGGCTAGAAAACTAGGAGGAAAACTAGGACCTGGGAAGCTCCATAGAATTTGTTTCAAGGCATAACAGTGAGAAAGAATGTTGCTATCTGCTTGTTTCTTAATGAGTTTAACTTGTTCATAACTGGTGACTCGAGCTATTGGTAGAAATCAAATTTCCTGACCCAAAGTCCACTGTTATCTTTATGTTCCTAAAAAAAATTAGGAATACCAATTTGCTCTATAAATAGTAGATAGTAAAGACTTTAGAAATATAATATTCCATTGCAATTTTCAACCTTGTTTTGGCCCTCATTCAGGAGAAAGGAAGGAAGGAAAGGGAGAAAGAGAGAAAGAGAGAAGGAAGGAAGGAAGGAAGGAAGGAAGGAAGGAAGGAAGGAAGGAAGGAAGGAAGAAAGGAAAAAAGAAGGAGGGAAGAGGGAAGAAAGATAAGGGAGGGAGGGAGGAAAGAAATATCAATTTTCAAAAGACACCATTGAGACAATTAGGGAATATGGACTGGGTATTTTATATTAGGTAATAACTAATATGGTTGTTAGCTGTAATAACGACAAGGTGGTTATGTCTAAAATGTCCTTCTATGTGAATTAAGCACACTGACATATACATGGCAAAAGTATAAGATGTCTAGTGTGATATTGTGATTTTAATAAGAAATTTTTATTTGTTCTTCATCCTATTTCTGGCACAAAAACCTAAAACCCTTGGAATTTCATAAATGATGAGAGCTATAGAAGTCTTTGTTATGTTAATGAGGTGGACATTTGGAAAGCACCTAAGGATGGAGGCTGACTGTCAGAGGGACCAACAATGTGATTAGAGGATTGCAACTTCCAGTTTCATCCACTACCTCAGGGAGGGGAAAGGGCCTCCAGGTTGGATCAACTGACAACAGGGCAAAGATTTAATCAACCATGCCAATGTAATGAAGCCTCCATGAAAACCCAAAAGAACAGGGATCAGAAAGCTTCTAACTTGGTGACATGTAGAGAGTCAGAGAGATGACACATTTGAAAAGGGAATGGAAACTCTGTCCTTTCTTCATACCTTGCCTTATGCAACTCCTTCATCTGGCTGTTTTTGAGTTACAACATTTTATATTAAACCAGTGATCTAGTGAGTAAATAATCTCCTGAGTTTTGTGAGCTATGCTAACTAGATAGTGTCAGAAATGAGTTGAATGTAGGACACCAGCTGGTGTCCAGAGAATTGCTTGGATGTGTGTTGAAACTGCCCCCTGCCACATACTAGAATTGAGTCCAGAACCCTACTACCTGCTATCTGCTTTAAAATACTCCAGAGGGGGTTAAAAAGTAGTAGAAATAGATGAAACAAATTGGAAAAATACAGATAATTGTTGAAGGTAGATCAGGGGTACATAGGGGTACATTGTTCTATTCACTTTACTTTTAAGGGTGATTAAATTTTTCATAAGAAGTTGAAAATGAATAAGAGAAATTCACAGGTCCATATGTTTTTATTTGTTTTAACTATGCCTCCTCTACATAGGCATATGTAACTTTTGACTTACATGGGTTAAGGTAGCTTCCCTCCAAGATCACTTCTGCATAAACACAAATATGCTATATCTAATTCATTGTATTATAACTCCTTACTTTTAAGAAGGTAGATTGGAATCTAAAACTACTAACTCTATTCCAAAGCTGTTCTTTGCACTGAGAAAATCAGAGTTCTCCAATGAAAATAATTGTAAATTTAATATCCCAAGCATCTCTTTATACAATACTTAAGGCTCAATTTACCAAGGTTCTGGGTACCACATTTTTGCATCCACATTTTAGATACCACATCTTTAATGAGGGCATCAGAATTTTGTGACAGAGGAGACTGTAAAGAACAAAGGCCCTAGGGAAACTGTCTTTACAGGAAGTTGAAAGCTAGAACTTGATCATTTTTGAGACACATTTATATAGGAGATAGCTATATCCTATCAGGCTGCAATAATTCAAACTACTGATTAAAAATATACTACCATATTTGTTGCCAATTTTAACATACAGGTCTTTCACATTCTAATGCCTCTGATCCTGAAATAAGTCCTGCCTAAATTAATTATCATCCATGCTGCAGTTGTGACATAGTTGAATGTGCCTATACATGCACAAAACAGAACACTGCAGAATGGAATCCAGTGGCTTGGAATAAAGTTAGGGAATCAGTGGAGCTTTCTTTCTTTTTCTCTCTTATTCACTTTTGTTTTTAAACAAAAGCTGCAAGAATTTTTAAATAATTATTGATGTAAAAACAAAACTATATATATATATATATATATATATATATATATATAAAAGGACATCAGTGACTCTAAACAGAAAAGTATTTGGAAAAATCAGACTCTCAAAGATATTTGGGGCTACCTTGCCTAATGTTTTCATGTACATTTTACTTTTTTCATGTGTATATATGTTACACTTCATAAAAAATTGCTTAAATACTTCCAAAAATCTTTCTTCCAATAAGTATAAAATTTCTAAGTGATGAGAAAGAATTGTATCATCATAAATTAATTGGTAGCATATTTTTCTTTCTTAGTGATAAAATAATGTCATATCTTAAATAAATGAAATGCAATATCTGAAATGAAGCAAAGCTTATGAAGATATGACACATTTATGTAGGTTACATAATAAATAATTAAGGGGAAGTATAGATGATCAAAACATGTCCTCAATGCTAAGAGCATTCTTTAGAGAAATAGTCATGATTTTATATCATCACTCCCTAAAACTAGAGACAAAATAATAACGTTTGTAGCCCATGGGACTGGCAAATGAGGGCACTTCTGAATGTTTATATAAACTCACTCTAAATATCCTCTTTCCTACTCTGAAAATTGAGAGATTGGATAAATCCAGGTTATTATCAGAATCACAATCAGTTTAGACAGGGAGACAAATTTCAGACCATTATGATGAAAAACTCTAACAAATGGAACTGTCCAACATAAAAGCTGGGGTTGCTGCCATCTTGAAATGAATGACTTCAGTTATCACTTTCAATGCTTTGGGAATGGTCTCTCTACAGGGAAAGAGGATGGACTAGAATGAAGACCTACTGAGCTCTTTCAGTTTTAGAATTATATGTTTCTAAATAAAATCCTGTGAACCTGCTCTTAAATATTGGCTGATATATACTTTAATTAGATACTCACCCTTAGTCATTAGCCCCATCAAAGGAAAGAATAGTGCAAAGTTCCAATATCCATGAAATAATATTTGATCAAAAAGCCATAAAAAGGGATCCCTGGGTGGCGCAGCGGTTTGGCGCCTGCCTTTGGCCCAGGGTGCGATCCTGGAGACTCGGGATCGAATCCCACGTCAGGCTCCCGGTGCATGGAGCCTGCTTCTCCCTCTGCCTATGTCTCTGCCTCTCTCTCTCTCTCACTGTGCGCCTATCATAAATAAATAAAATAAAATTTTTAAAAAAGCCATAAAAATTATGCCTAAGTTCAGTTCATAAGTTTTATGTTGTGTTAATTTTGACATAAAATTAAAGAAAAATTAATTAACCCTGCCATCCAAACACCATTCCTAGAAAAATAAATAAGCCAGCTTCCCTCAGAGACTCCTATTGGTTAATGTACTACTGTATTTCTAATTCATATATTTATTTTTTTAAGATTTTATTTATTTATTCATGAGAGAGAGAGAGAGAGAGAGGCAGAGACACTGGCAGAGGAGGGAGAAGCAGGCTCCATGCTGGGAGCCTAATGCGGGACTCGATCCTGGGACTCCAGTATCACGCCCTGGGCCAAAGGCAGGTGCTGAACTGCTGAGCCACCCAGGGATCCCCTGAATTCATATATTTATTACAGTTTCTTTACTGTCCTGAAGTATCAATGGTTCTTATGGTAATTTTTTAATAATAATTTTTAAAATATTAAAATGAGTGAGAATCTTTATATTTTCTTTACTGAATATTTCTTATTCTTGCCTTTTCATTCATATTTTTGATAGATTATCATTTATACAGAAGGAAAATGGATGCTGATCTTCCTAAAATATTTTTTGACGTGATGGCTATTATAACAAGTCTGTATAACCAATACTACTGTAAGGATAAAATTAGGAGGTCTGTTACAAAATAAAAAAGACTAATAGAAAAATGGAAGTAAGAAGAAGAAAGGAAGAGGAAAAAGAATGTATGCTTTTCCTTTATTTTCGTGGAATTGCCTAAGTAGTGACAAAATGTGAGAATGTTGTAGCTTTAGCTATGAATCCTCCAAATTATCATTGGCTGTATTAACTCAAGGGATAATAGACAATTTTCTGTCATGTCCAAAAATTAGCTTTGTTTTTGCATCTGAAGCTATCTTTGAAGAGACTCATATAATATATAAAGAGTAAAGCATTAACAAGACAATTATAAGAGTATTTGAACTATTTATTAAGTACCAATTTATCTCCCTATTCATGCTAAACATGACATTTCTTGTTAAACAAAATTTTCTCTAATTTTATAAATATTTATCTTAATAACATTGAAGTAGTAAATACAAAACTTTTAAAAGGCTATTTAATTATTATGCTGGAAAATGGATGACATGAAAAATTTGAGCAAAAGATTCAAAATAATCCTAGTACTCTCTGGTGCATAACAAATGAAAAAGATATCCACCCCCCCCCCAAATAAAGTGTCCACCTACATGTACCTAAAGATCTACTGCAAGGGAGCTAATTGGTGGCCCATATTGGCCTAAGAGGGCATATTATGGTTACATCAATGCACAGCGGGATGTCCCAGTAGAACTAAATATAAGACAGCTTTGATTTCTTTGCTCCGGACCATCTAACCTAATTTTAGATAGCCTGGATCTTTATCTGAGCAACTTTGTGGAAAGCATGCTCTGATTCTATTGTCCTGGAAAGCAGAGCAAAATATGCATCAACTGACCTTTAAATAATTGCATTTTGAAATAATAAAAAGGAGGAAAGGATTATGCACACTCACACAAATACACACCTCTGTCTCCACTCTTTCTCAGAGAATTAAGTTTAAAATGCCATAATACTGGAAAGACATTTCTTTAAAAATATAATCAATGCCATTAAAATCAGTCTGTTATGAAAACAAGCAACTCCTTAAAAGTGTGGAATATTCCCAGTGATGCCCCTATCACCACATACATTGAGCCATTATAAAACCCCAAAGGATTTCTACTTGTTTTACTAACAATACTGATTCTTAAATGTATTTTGTTTCAAATTCACTTTTCTCGATTTCAACATTATTCATCTTTTCTGTGATCAATGTGGAAGTGAAGAAAACAAACACAGCACTGAGCATTTCAGACAAGGCAATTAAACATGTGGTTTCTCTAGGCACATATTACAGCATCAGCATTTGCAGCCATGGATGAGTCAGGCTAAACTAAAGTTTTCAATGGAGCTGATACTTTATTTTGCACATATGCTACCAGGATTACATCATCATGGTTAAATTCATAATCTACTAATATTTTGTTAAGAACTCCAAAGTTCAAGCATTTTTATTCAAACCATAAAAATCCAGGGAATGCCAGGCTCTACCCTGACATCATATGCACTTAGAAGTTCCTGTTACATTTTTTCTTCTTACTGTATTAAAGTAACATTAACATCAAATGTGGATCTGTAAGAACTCAACGTCATGGCTTCATACTATGTGAAATCTTCTATACAAATGAAGGGGTGCTCTGTTTATTATTCATTATCTCAAGAGTGGCTGTATGAATATTATAAAAATCAAACATTATCCATAAATATCAATCAAATTAAGAGAGAGCACAAAATGTAACAATATAAAATAAAAAAAAAACACAAATATTCCTTAGGGTACCACGGAATGTGTTAGCAATTTGACAGATACAAAGAAAGTAAATGTCACAATCCTATCACAATATATCTGGTTGACATTATTACTGTAATAACATTTGATATATAAGCAGATAATTTAATATATTTTGTTCGCCTATTATCCCCACTATGGCGCTTGGCTTATAGTAAGCACTCAATAAATATTTACTGAATAAACTCAATGTGTTATTTGATCTTTACAAGAAGCCTTTAGTACTATCGTTACCATCTTTCTTTTTATTGCTCTTATTTTACCATTTACTGTTATTGTTAGTATTCTACAAATAAGAAATCAGAGTGTGAGAGACTATCATGGCATGTCCAACTTATAGTCCATTCTGTCTAACTCCAAACCACCAGTGCTCTTTTTGATAAAAACCAGATCTCCTATGAAACACTATGTGAAAAGGGTCAATAAATAATCACTATAAGCTGGGCTGATAACCAAAGTTTCATGAAGGACACAGATATGAGTTAAAAATCAGAGTACAGTCAGGATTAAAACAAGCAGAGAGAGATAATATTGAAAGTAAAAAGAGGTAGCATGAGAAAAGGGGGCAATAAGGCACAATTAACATTCAGGGCCAATTAATGGGCAGATCTGGCTCTTAGGCAGTGTGGGCTCCATGAATAGGCTTCCCTGGGGTTGGCATGTTCAGTACTCAGAGCAATGTGGGGAAATGCAGCAGTCAGAGGTCAGTAATCAGAATGCCAGAAATACTGGAAGTCTGGAAGCTTTTGGAACCACAAATTAGAAATAAACCAGAGGTAAAGGGTACCAGATAAATCATAATTTAAGAGAAATTGCAATGTTGGAGGGCTCAGTAGGGGTTCTTTTACCCTGTAAGTACCAATAGTCCAGGAGATATGTAAGGCTACAAAAATCTAGGGGTAAATTACCCGAGGACCAGATGAATTGAGCCCAGTAATTTAGTAGGAACATATTTCAAAAAGTCCTGCAGAGATATCAAACAAAGGTAGCAGAGTAGGGAGGATGTAAATTAAGAGTACATTCAAGTCACATGGAAAACAAGTTAGAAGCTGTGTATAAACTGGAGCCAATAACCTTGAATGCCATTGAGAACTGAGGAGTCTAAGACAGTCTTGGAGCACCCTTGTCTGTGTCACATATGCTTAACCTCTTCTGTGGCATTATATGTGCTTCAAATGGCAGCATTTGCTGTAGTTTGCCCCATGACAAAGGACTGTAGCACAGCAATGAACCTGATACTATAAAACCATTTTCTGACCTGGATGTACCTTGACCTGCAAATTTGTATGGGTGAAAAATGTTGCAAGAGGCAAAGGAAAATATAATTGTGGGTAAAAGGAAACTCTGGTAACAGATGTGTTCTGATAAGTTCAGGAACGCAGGCACTGAGAGACATAACTAGAAAAGTAGATTGAAGACAGACTGTCAAAGCCTTGAATGTTCGATGAAAGTGTTTGGATATTTTGTTCTAGGAAATAGGAGGCAAAGGAGATTTGGGGTTGGGAAGTACTCTGACAAAAGCAATGTGATCTACAAAAACAAAGATAAAAACAAAGGATACCAATTAGGAAGCCACTGTAATAATTTAGAAGTGTGGTAAGTTATATCTGAATTATATCCTTGACAATAGGAATACAGAGTTTTGAAATATTGTAATATGAGTAACGATAGTAGAGTGAAGAACCAATAAAAGAAATTCCTTATAATGAAAAAATGATGAGACAAAAGTTGAAAAATAGACACAAATGCACACGTGTGCCTTGAACATGCACATACGTACACACACAATCACACTTTATGTACACTGGAAAGGATATTGCTTTAAATCATAGTAAGTATATCAACATTATCACTTATGGTAGATGTAAAGTCTCAAACTTGTGATACTGGGTGATAGGTATAAAACTCCATTATTTATGCCATATGTTTTTTTATATATGTAGCAGATGTTTCTTTTTATTAAGTAAAAGTACAGCTTTTTGACAAGGCAAAATCTTACACAATAATGCTGAATATATAAAATAATATACTGTATCAGAGAACACATCAAAATAATATTAGATTTTAAATATTCTTTTGAAAATACATACTTCAGCTAACACAACAAATATTTAACCCATACTGACAATAATGAGCCATCATTTACTGGACAGTTTTTTAAGGGATAGAGTGTATTTTCTCTTACCCACCCACATTGCTCAAGCCTATATATGTCCAGAAAAAGGTCTCAGGAAAACAGCAGCATTCAATGCAAAGCTACCTGGCCCACATAGGACTCAAACCTTTCTTTCTGACATCACTAATGCAATGTCTACTCAACTGAACCCTAAATAAATCAGCTTGTTTCCATAAATTTGAGGTTATTAAGATGGTCTTTTTTTTCTATCTTGGCAGAGTGAGAAATACTACTTTAGGAAAGCTTGGCAAAGTTTTAGCTTAGGAAATATCACCAGAGTTGATATTTTTCACACAAATACTAATTAATTAGTTAGCAATAATTAATGACTTAATAAATAACCAATATTGGTGAAACTTAACTCCAAAAGAGTCTGATAATTTATATTGCTGGAGTTGTGAAATATATCCCTTTCAGATTAAGAAAAGATAACTTGTAGCTTTATGACAGATATCTGTATTTGGGCTGTTCTTGACTATAGGAAACATCTGTTTTAATTTTTTAAAATAAGCTAGGACTAATATAATACCTCAGCATAAGTTTTTTAGCCCAGAACTTATAAGGCATTATTTTATTCTTCCATCATACCACTGCTATCTCATCAGACATTTATAATTAAAAAATGCATGCACTGAATCAGGATGCTGAAATGGTATACTTAATAGTTATTTTGGAGATTTGAGGTCTAATAATACCTACCAGATAATGCTTTTTGTCATTTATTACTATTGGTTTTGTTCTCATGAACCAAAAGTAACAAATATAGATGAATGGTCAGATTTATTTTTCATTTATGTAAAGTTGGAGACCGAGAGAATAATTTTTGACATATAAAACAGTTATTGGATTAAATGCCAAATTTGAGACTTCAAGAAACTTCAACCAGATAGTGTAGTGCTAGCATGACAGTTCTATCTTGCTTTTAAAATACTTTCATTAACAATGATGAAAGAAATCATAGGAGGTATCACCTGACAAGAGCATCTCATCATTATCAGCAATTGTCAGGATCTGGTCTAATCTGAAAAGCTAGATAAACATTTGTGGTGTTTTGCTTATTTTTTGTCTATCATATTATCCACTTGTATAAGTGATTCTATGTCATGGCAATACAGTTGTCCCCATGCACATGCTAGGCCTATTCAGAAGAATAGTATATAAAAGAAGGGTATACCCAATACCACGAAAGTCATATGCTTGAAAATAAAACACAGACTAAAACATTTAGATAGATTGAATGGTTAAATATTTGAGTGCCAAAAGATGAAAAACACATGCTTTCAAACCTAATAAGTAGGTGTGTCATTTATACATTTCAATATGATGATTCCTATAATTTATGACTTCTATACTAGTGTCCTCTCATTCTTACATTTCTTTCTATCTGAATTCATGCAGCCTTCACTGAGATCCAAACAAATGGGAATGTTTCATTGTTCTAAGCCTGGCCTATTTGTTTCCACTGCAATACACAAGCCAGCTGTGCTCAAATGCAGTATCTGAAGAATGATGTTGAAATAGACAAAGCAGGCTCTCAGGACTAGTCATGCTAAAGGAAATAACTTTGGGCAATTCTGAAACAGTAACATAACCACAATATTAGTTGGTTACGATATGCTAATAAATACAACATGACCCCTTAGGCAGTGAAGCAGAATTATTTAAACCCATATTCCACACATCCAGCTCAACTGCATAACCCTAATTAGCACTCTTTGTCCTTGCCTAGATAATTTCCTATGTGCTTATCAGGGTAGGATTTTTTTTTTTTTTTTGCTTTGTTTGGGTGTCTTTTTGTTTGTGTGTTTGTCTCTGTTTTTATTATTATTATTATTATTTTTTTTACGGTTTGGGTGTCCTAATCCAAGACCAAATCATGAGGTATGCTTTAAGGTACTCATATATATCAGATATAGGTTGAACTACAAAATACTTTATATGCTATTCCCCTCCCATTCAGATATTTTATATAGTTTAATTATAATACCAAACACAGTAAAAAAATCATAAACAAACATGCAAAATGACAGAAATACACATTCATTTCTCAGAGAGTAAAAAAATAATAATAGTAATAAACTCAAACCATTGTAAGCATTTCACACTGACATAACAAAATAAAGTGAAGCTCAGTTGGATTCATGGATTTGTACAATTTCAAACAGTATGATATAAATCAATAAAGTTGTTTTTATTTTGGTTTTTTGGGGTTTTTGTTTTGTTTTGTTTTGGCTTGCTTGATCTTATTTAGGCAGGTTTTTCTACTACAGGTTTTGTTCAAGGGAGTACGGCCAGATTCCCAGTGAGAAAAATACAGCCTGACTCTGCAAAGACTCAATAAGAAACTAAACTTGGAACTACCCAATGGCAATAAATACAGAATGCCATGGTAGATAGAGAAACCTGTATAGTGGTAAAACAAGAGGTAGGGTATTCTTGGCACACAGAAATATTTTCTCCCCTATCAGAACCAACTTCTTGTATATCAGTTAAACTTTAAAATTTGAGCTACTGTAATAAGTAAAAAAAAAATGCTTGAAAGATATAAAATAGAGAAGGAAAAAAAAGACAGTTAAATAAATTCACAAAAATGTGTTATACTGATATCAAATAATTTTTTTGGTTATAACTATTCCAACAGGGTACTCTCTTGGAACCAAATATGAAGGCATACATAAATATATGTATTTGCACATTTTAGTAAGTGTCCTCAGAAGTGTTTTGAAATTGTTGCACATGACCAACAAGAAATTATATTATTTTAAAAGATTGTCACATTTAATTTTCAACACCATTAGGAATTAAGTATTGAAATCTCTGTTTTAGAGATGAGGACACAGCCACTTAGAACCAGTAAGTTGCCCAACATCCAAACTTAGATCTATCTGATTTCAAATTTTTCTTTTAATTTCACAAAATTAACTGTAATGAAATATACTTTATAAATTTTACCTGATCAGAAATAATTCCAAGATTTAGTACTAAATCTGTTATGTGTAGTGAGTGAAGGGTATAAATTAAGTATGGATATAATCTTAGAACAGCTTTTGCAGGGAGAACAGACTTTTAAGAAATAATTAGAAACATTAAACATATATACATATATATACTTAGATGTTTATGATACACATCATATACTTGATACTATTTCTTTCATTATCTATTTTGGATAAGGCTATCACTTTAGATGACATAGCAGAGAAATGGAAAGAAGATATATTTTTAGTCACTCAATCAACCAATCCTGGTGTCTACCCTATGTTTAGACTTCCTGTTGGGTAAAATCATAAATATCCTTATAGTTTATGACTGCTTGATTTGGATTTCAGTAACTTGAGCTTGAAAATATCATAACTAATGCATGCCACTGTATTAAGGTGCAAAGAAAGTAACAGTATAGAATTAGGAGGTAGGAGAGGTGTCTATTTAGATCAAGTAATTATCTTCACTATGCATATTCATTTAACTATAGTTTTTCAACCCCAACAAACTATGTTCAAGGCATTGGAAATACCAACTTAAAATATCACTCTTCCTTAAGAAGTTACCGGGTTTGCATATTAGAGACAATCAATAAATTACAGAATATTAAAAATTACCTAACCTAATGATTTGTTTTGCTACTCAGAAAATCTGAGGTCACATAACTAGGCCCAATGTACAGTAGAAATATGGACTCTCATCTCCCAGAACAGAAATAATGTTAGAATCAAATAGTCTAGAATTATCTGAGAAAGAACTTTTTATTTCATTTTTTTTAAAGATTTTATTTATTTATTCATGAGAGACACAGAGAGAGGCAGAGACACAGGCAGAGGAAGAAGCAGGCTCCATGCACTGAGCCCAATGTAGGACTCGATCCCAGAACTCCAGGATCCCGCCCTGAGCCAAAGCCAGACGCTCAACCACTGAGCCACCCAGTTATCTCATAGAAAGGACTTTTTAAATAATGCTTCAAAATCTGGGTTGGATCATGCAAATTGTTTCATTCCTCATGCCACAGTCTTATATAAAGTCAATATAATACCACACTTAAATACTTATTTCTATTCATGCCTTCTGGAATTCTTGATTTTTTTAAATCTATAATAAAGCAATATTTGCAACTAGACTAAGTTCTGACCAATAGGATATAAACATAAGTCTCATCCTCCCTTTTGGATTTTTCACTAAAATACGGCCAAAATGCACCCCTTCTGTTTCTCATCTCTCCTATTTCAAATGTGCACATGGTGGCTGAGTCACTAGTATTAGAACCACTCATGGGGATAGAAGAACCAAGAATTGGAGCTTTCTGGGTTCTAGATAACTATTATGCTTCTATATCAGCCCTGAAAGGCTGTGTGCAAGAGACATCAACCTAAGTCAAAATTATTGGTGTCTCTGGTACTCTCACACAAACAGACCACAGTCCTAAAGATATATATATATATATATAAAATACTATTATATATGGTATAATAGTATATATATAAATAGCACATATAGTATATATCACATATATAAGTGTAGTCAAAATAGTATTATAGAAAATATGAGTACATATGTTTTGTTTTGATTACATAACTATCATGGAGTCTCATCTTGCCTGTTTTATACGACTAGAAATTAGAAATAATATTTGAATAATATTAGAATATTTATATGACTAGATATTAGAAATAATATTTGCTATAATCCTGTGTCCTGTGATATCTGCTTGGGAACATATTGACAAATCATATACACAGACATGAGTAAGAGAGAGAAAAAACACTGAAGCCCTTGGATAAAGGCTCCAAAGACCATTTGCATCTCTGCACTATAAACCATTGTGTAGCTTATTTAACAACAAAAAGCTGCACCAGGACACTCAGTGTTTGGACTTGAATAAAGGATATTGTATTGTTTTAAAGAAAGAATCTTTTCAAAGAATCACACAAATAATCATTTAATCTATTGTGTTTAACAGAATCTAACTGAATGTTTTTCCGAAAACATTATGCACCTTTGTCTTGACCCCAAGCTGAGAGTGGATTCATGGATTCCTGTGAACCAGTGTCTTGGTTTTTGTTATGGAGTCGCCTGCTCAACTCCTGTTAGGTATACTCTAAACTCACAATCACAGAACTCCAATATGGGAATTATTAGATAAAACTATTATTCTAACAATTTCATTGACTGAACACTTTCCAAAGATGAACACACAGATCATTAGATCAAAAACTCATGTTCTGGACTAAATCAAACTCTCCTTCCGATCTTCCACCTCTCTTCTCCCTCCTCCCCTTTTCCTCCTCACTCTTCTCCTTGGCATCTTCATGAAAGAAATTCTCAGACCTACATAAAAGATTGTCACTGTAATATATAACCATGAGCTAAAGCAAAGATAAAAAATGATTTTCTGTCTCTCAGAAATTATGACACTAGGAAGGTTCTCATTTTCCCACAGCTTCCAACTCTTCCCTCTTGAGTTCAATGGAAGACACTAGTTATTTGTCTGTTAAAATGTATCATTTTGAAAAATTACTACATATATAACTAGGATTGTCCAAGAAAACTGGGCATTTATATTCTATCTCCATAAATTTGTCAAACTAACCAGGGATGCACAATGTCCGAGCTGAACTCTTCACACTTTGGTTTTGAAACCAGTTCCCCTTAGAATTTACTCTTTGGAAAGAAATTATTATTGAACTACTGACTCAGACATTATGGGAACTCCCAGTCTCTGTTAATGATATCTTAGGTTGCAAATGCAATAAATCCATTCTCCCCTCTACCTTGATTAGAACTGCCCTCCCTCCATCTTCACTACTCAGATTATATAATTATGTCCTTTAGCATTTTTGAAAATTAGGTCACTTCAGTCTGAATACCTGAATGGTTCTGCAGTTAGTTTTAATGCCACAAAAAAGAAAAAGAAATGCTTTACTCTCACCAAACTTCGCTATCTTCTCATTGGAAGGTTTTTTATGGAAACATTTAAAAATAAAACATTGATATGGTTTGTTATCTGACAGAAATGCTTTGCATACAATATAGAACCTAAATTAGCAGTCTAAGTACACAAAAATTCATTCTTGTCTTGAAACAGATAATTTTTTCATTCAATAAATATCGAGCATCTACTCTGAAAGGTAAATAATGAATGGGACTATAAAAATATTTAAGCTTGAATCTCCAAACCTAAGAATTCTATGGAATGGTAGGTAGGTGGTATGCATAAAAATGATTTTGCGGGCACCCCGGGTGGCTCAGTGGTTTAGTGCCACCTTCAGCCCAAGGCCTGATCCTGGGGATCTGGGATCCAGTCCCACGTCAGGTTCCCTGCATGGAGCCTGCAACTCCCTCCGCCTCTCTCTCTCTCTCTCTCTCTCTCTCTCTCTGTGTGTGTGTGTGTGTGTGTGTCTCATGAATAAATAAATAAAATCTGTAAAAAAATGATTTTGCAAGGTAGTTTATAAGTACCTTAAGATTGAGGTAACTAAGAATGGATATAACACTACTTCTAATTAGAGCAATCAAAGAATCATACAAGAAGGGGGTGACATTAGAGCCAGGCAGGATTTCAGGAGGCGAAGCTGACAGAACAATACTCTTGACTGAGGAAAGAACAAAAGGATGAAGATAAAATTGAGCTAGTTCAGACGCCTGAGATGCAGTGTGTACATAGTGTGATGGTATCAAATACATGTAGAAAGTTGTCAGGTGAGGAATTTGGAATGTTAGGTGAAGCAGTCAGAGTTTATTCAATGGGGAGGGGGGGAAGAGTGAAAAAGAGGAATACAATGCTGATTGCTATTTTAGGCTGATTAATTCTGTAGTCACTTGCTGGATGGGTAAGGCAATGGCAAAGACTTTTAGCAGGAAACCAGATTAGAAGCTATTGTATTACATACAGACGTTAGAAATAAAGGGACACGTATAGAGTCTTAACAGAAGAAAAAGAAAGCAAAAACAAGGATAAGAAATATTTCCAAGACCTAACTGACAGAATTAAATAAATTAAGGAGTCTGAAAAAATAAAAAAAAGGGATGCCATAGATTTCCAAGTTTCCAGTTCAGATGAACTAGAGATCAATGGCACCATTAGAAAAACCTGGAAAATCAGAAGGCATAGCTTACTAAAATGGAAATTAAGTTGACTCCTAGATTTATAAAGAAAGAAGCAGAACATACATGTGGAAAGATACAGAAGGCAACTAGAAAACATGGAACTGGGTCTAGTCAGAAAGACTAGACTTTATTCAAAATCAGTTCTGAACATAACTATATAAATTCACTAAACAAAAATAGGCAAATAAGTCTGCCTGTATTATTCATGAAGAAATCATTTCTTCAGAGGAAAATATAATAATTTGGATATCTGTAGAAATAGAGAGTGAAGATTAAAGTGAAATAAACCATTCCATCTTGAATACATTCCACGTTAAATTTATTACAGTCTTATAGCAATAGATTGTACTCTCCATGAATACCAACAAAAATGACCTTCTTGCCATAGTCATATTTATTTGGTAGATCAAATGATTTAGAATATCATTATTTATTAACAGCCTGGCCTATCCTTATTTTTGATAGGTTATAAATATAGAGGAGGGTAAGGAATGCCTAGATTACCACTGTCAAATTTTAAAATTCAAAATTATTATAATCATCACCACCTTCTTGTTTCTTGTTCATCAAAGAATAATCAGTAAAATCTTCAGAAGTTGAGTGCTAAGCAAAATGAAAATGTAACTGAAAATATATCTGTACTGCATCTTTTTGTTGAATTATATTTGATGACAAATCTACTAATATCCCACTGAAAATGTAGAATTGCCATTGCTTCCATTTACCTTAGGCATAACCCTTGAAAAGCTTACTTTTAAGGGCACAGAAACATCCAGTTCTCTGTATTTTCCAATAGTTAAATATTTAGATAGCATTTGGGGTATACTTTATATAAAGCCTTTATAAGCATGCCTTGCTTATCAATTATGAAAACAATAATAAAAGTAGACTATGCGTGGTCATATAAGAGAAATGACCTGTTTATAGGTTCTTTTTTAATAAGTTCTTTATATTCTCTACAAGTCTATGTAAATATCCCCAACACCAAATCCACAGCTGCAATGCTTCATAAATTAAGGGTGTATTTTTCCATTCACCAAAGTGCTTCCCCACCTTTTATGAAAAAAAAAATGTTACTCAACAGAACAGTTTTCAATCTATTTCATTTTGTTTGAGTTAAATCAAATTGTTTCAATATATAATAAATCTTGAATATAAATATTGTTCTATAAGCCTCATTGACAAGTCAATAAATAAAAAAGCAACATTTTGATTTCTCTGCATTTCTTGGCAGAATTTACAATGCTGATAAAAAAAAATTCTGCTCCCTATCTTCTATAGAGTTTTGTGTTGTTTTTTGGAAGTTAGCAACAAAGGCAAAATATAAATTTAAAAAACTTGCTGCATAAGTTTATTAGATAATCTTGTATTTTTCACATAGGTTAGAATTCTATATATTAGAATTGATTTTTCCCTAATAATAGCAACAATAAAATAATTTTATTGAGTACAAAGTCGAAAGTTTACCAAATGAAGATGATCCAGCAGTTGGCTTATGGCTATTTTCAAATTTAATGACTTTATTTTGTTTTGTGTTTTGTTTTCTTCAAGTTTATTTTTTTTAATAGGTGTTATAACTTTAAAAAAATGCCATCCACTTAAAATATTAAAAATGAAGGTGTTAGACAATAAAACAATGTTTTTATCAATGAACACTTCAGAAAATTTTTTTTTAAAGATTTTATTTATTTATTCATAGAGACACAGAGAGAGAGAGAGAGGCAGAGACACAGGCAGAGGGAGAAGCAGGCTCCATGCAGACAGCCTGACGCGGGACTTCGATCTAGCGTCTCCAGGATCACGCCCTGGGCTGCAGGCGGTGCTAAACCACTGCGCCACCAGGGCTGCCCCAGAAAATTTTTTAAATGTGTTTTTTAAACTAAATGAATTAAGAAGAGAAAATAATTTTCTAAAGAAGTAAACATGGTATTTATTGCAAAGATTGCACGTGTACTTGACATAAATTCTTATTTGCAAGGCAATTTTAGGTTTAATTTCTTAAATATTGTATTTTAAATGTTTAAATGTACATCAATAATAGTCATTTCTCTACTTTATATTGGTAAAATAAGGCTTTGTAGAATTTTTAGTTAGCCTTAGCAATCACTACTATATGGAAACAAATGACAATTAATCAACTGCACAAAGTCAACATCTAATCTGATGCCATCTAATTGACCTTTATTCTCCCCTCCTGCTGAATTTTCAAATTTATAGAAAAGCTTCAGAGCAAATTTATTTGAATGAGATTTTGACTCAAATTCTTAGAGGTTCTTATTAAATACTTTTGTGTCCTTGAGAATAAAGGAAAAAATGTGTGTGTGTGTGTGTGTGTGTGTGTGTGTGTGTGTGTTTGCCATAAAGTTACTAAAGAAACATGGAGAAAAATGCAACTATGTGAACAAGTTTCTTGACTCCTACCCAATTGTCAGTTCCACAGTCTCAACATACAACTTTCTAGAGCCACAGGCATGAATGACAAGAAAATACCAAGTCTCCAAACTCATCCAAGTATGTAATTGGGCATCTAACAATAAATACTGTTTATACTGTATGTAGTGATACATATGTGCTTATGACCCCTACTTGTTTATGTACTACATATGAAATGAATATCACAGAACTCAACAAATACAAGTCCATCTTACTCCAGCTTTGCTAATAGAAAAGGACAATGGTCCAATCTATCAGAGGCAAGGAAATGGCATCTTCCATACTACGTCATAGTGTTAAACTGTGTGCTGCATATACTTGGGCTTATGTCTGCAACACCAAGGAAGACCAAAATCAATATTAAATTGCTAACTCCAAATATTTAATAAATGGTTTCTGCAGTTAAATAAAAACTGATAAGCTTGAATGTTAGCTTGAGGGAATAGCCTATTCTTTTCTTTCCCTTTCTATATTTGCTTTTGCCAAACTTCACTCAGGCTGGAAATAATCATAATAATTGGAACCAGCAGAAGGAAATAGCTGATGCTGCTAGGCAAGATGAAATAAATCTGCAACTCAAGTAATACTAAATATAAGCTCCACATGAGCATAATAGAACGAAACACCTGAGATAAGACAGTTCTTTGGAGCCAAATCCCCAAGTTTACATTTTACAAGTAGATACATTTTAGAAATGCAATATTTATAATGCATCTGGATGGTACTGAGTGTAAACAAATAGCAGATTTATGTCACTATAGCAGTAAGACTAACAATTTCCTAGGGGGAAGTAGACAAATAAGAAATGTTTGATTTCTGAGAAAAAATATTCCCATAAAGTAATAATGTAATAAACCTTCAAGTTTGCAAAAATAATATTTGTTTTAAAAATTCAGAAAGCATAAAAACACCGTCCAGGGAATTTTTAATTCTTTGTCAATTGTAGAATTTTATTCTCCTTGTCTTTTAACACAGTCCTATTGTAGTATTTTTATGGTTGCCAATGGTGTATGCTATGCAATACTGAGACAGCAAAATAAGAAATATTACAACATTTCTAAGATGCTTATGATTTCAGCATGAAAATTAGCAATTAACTTTGAAGTGTTTGAATCATTCTAAGATGGGAAAAAGGAAAAGAAATGAATGCCATTTCTACCAAAAATTTTGAGGCTTTGGAAAGAGAAACAGAACTAGAAAATGACACATTTGGATATTATAATTGTCTGCTCTACAGTTTGGGACACTATCTAGGGGACTGGTTCATTAATCCTCTAGACTCTGTCCTACTCCATTTTAGCAATTTAGTAAAGTAGATAAAAGTTAGGCAGCCACTTAGGACTGAGCAACCGTGAACAGGCTGCGTGACCTTGGGGAAGTAATGAAACTATGCTTCAGTTTCCTCATGTTTAACTGGGAATGATAAATATCATTTTTCCTCATAGAGTTAATGTGAGCCTTAAATGAATATAATTAAATGTAAAGTGGGATTTTTCTTGTTTTCCTGGAATGTAGCTAAATCTTCAAAGCTCAGGCCAATGGAAAATAAATTATCAGTCATATCTACAGTAAAACCAGTCCAAAGACCATCACTCCCAAAAGCCTAGATGAGAGAAGACTGAATATTTGAAAAGAGATCCACAAAAAAGGAATCCTTGAAGGGAAACTTAATGGACAATGAAGTGTCCTCTCAATTCCCTCTTAAACTGTTCTGCCTGCAAAAAAAAAGGTGGTCACTCACAAGGATCACTCCCAGGCTGGTTACTGGATGAATTCTCAAAACAGTTACAGTTTCCCCAAGCTACTACCTAGAAGTCAAGTCTGAGAGAGTTCTTGGAACAACTTTTAAAGTTTTCCCTGAGCCTGAGGGCATTCATAAAGATAGGGATTTATGCCTACCTCTTGTCAGAGAATTCTGAAGGTGGGAGCTTGGGTGGAGCTGCTTATGATATTTTAACAAAAAGAGAAGTGGTTGCATTTCTGCAACATGATGGGTCAAGGATGAATGAAGTTCTCCATGGCCAATTAGGCACGTTAGCAGAAAGCCAGTGAAAGTTCTCTAGAAAGGAGGGCTGCCTTCTGGGTCAAGGGGATGGCAACAGAAAGAACTTGGAGGTGTAATGCAGTGGGCAGGAGCTGACAGCAGAATTATAAGTGGTCAGGTTTAGAGCCTACTGCCTCTGTCGGGACATGCTGCAATCAATACGATGGGGCAGGCAAAAAGGGATGAGGAAACAAGAGTATGTTTGAAAAACATACAAATGTTATCCATAACAGAAAGCCACCATCTGGATGCCTGACATAACAGAGGGCACATATGGGCAGATTTGAAAGAACTAAAGAAATAGGTCTTTGTTCCTTCATTCATGTTCCTCCTCCCTTGCCCTGCCCTCTGAGGAGACAGAGTAGGTGGGCATGGAGAGAGCTGGAGGAAAAAACAAAACAAGACAAAACAACGAAATGGACCACACTAACATCTTGCATTATTGGTTTTCAGAGTTCCTGATCAAGGCTGAGCTCAAAACATAGGAAAACCTTTTAACTCGATGCAACGTTTGCAATGTGTACTGTGAAGAGACTACATTTGCTTTATATCTGAAAATAAGACTACTCTGATACATTAAAGTAAAAAAAAAAAAACACAATCATGAGGTGGGGCAGTGAGGTCCACAGTAACGCAGGGGTCAGTAAGAAAAAATTATTTCTTGTTTGTACCTGTCTAGCCCGAGCTGTTTAATAAACCAGTCACATGACATGGTGCACATGACTGTGGTTCTAAGCAGTCAACAGAACCTAGCTGCTTCTATTATTAATACTGAATGTTTTTTATTAAATTCAGCAATGTGTACATTTCTGGGCTAAGTCAGACATGAGTTTTTAAGTTAGACATTAATAACTTCAGGAAATGCCAAATACTCAAATTTTAAAAATAAGAAAATTAATTGATTTGCCTATCAACCAAATACATCAAAATATCAAGTAGAACAAAAAAGGGAAAAACAAATATTCTTTGTACAAAAAAGGTGTACTGTGTTTTTTCTTGACTGAATGAGCTCTTTACTTGATTATTCAATTTAAAAATATTTTAAAGTGATGGCATATGAATATCACTTTATGACTAATTTACTATGAACTACTTAATCTAACACCTCTACATTTTTCCTTAGTTCTCAAATAGAGTAATTTTCTCTCATAAAACAGCCTGAAACAATTCTCATCCTAGATGAAAACCTCCCATCTGGAGCAAAGAGGCAATTTAATTCTCCCAATAAAGAAAATCTCTTATTCTAACTAAACTTCTAAGCTGCCTTTTGATACTGGAGGTCTGTGGCAATGTCATTCTGCCTCAATCATTAGCAGCTAAACTCTCTTAGATATTGATCAGTGAGGGACTCAGCAACTGGCTTTCTGCAGAGCTCATACTATTTTGAACCAAGCAAGCATAGGTTACACACCGCCCAACTACTGAACATATAACTTTTAAATTAAACAAAAACAGATTCCTTTCACAAGTTTCAGTGTAAGAATGAAATGTTACTCAATAAACTAGGAACATTTCATAATTTAGATTAATTATGAGTGAGAATGTATTTCAGAACAAAATAGGGCATATTTTGGGAAAAAAATAACACTTTCAGCAAAATGAGTCTCATAATGGATGAGGTAGGTAATGATCACACTGCCAAAAACCTGCCACAACATAATACAGAGTGCTGTAAGTATATTCAAAAAAGAAATTATTTAAAATGTTTTAGGGATCCCTGGGTGGCGCAGCGGTTTGGCGCCTGCCTTTGGCCCAGGGCGCGATCCTGGAGACCCGGGATCGAATCCCACATCAGGCTCCCGGTGCATGGAGCCTGCTTCTCCCTCCGCCTGTGTCTCTGCCTCTCTCTCTCTCTCTCTCTCTCTCTGTGACTATCATAAATAAATAAAAAATTAAAAAAAAAATTTAAAATGTTTTAAAATATTTTTCAAGGATATAGCTGTAAGCTAAAATGGCTGTACTTACAATGTTTGCTAATCATGGGTAGATTTCCTAATGTGCGTGATAAATTTACATGTCAACTTGACTGGACCACAGGGTGCCCAGATATTTGGTCAAATATTATGCTGGCTGCATCTGTGAGGGTATTTTTGGATAAGATTAATATTCAAATCACTTGGGCAGCCTTGGTGGCCCAGCGGTTTAGCGCCGCCTTCGGCCCAGGGTGTGATCCTGGAGACCCAGGATCGAGTCCTGCGTCAGGCTCCCTGCATGGAGCCTGCTTCTCCCTCTGCCTGTGTCTCTGCCTTTCTCTCTCTCGGTGTCTCTTATGAATAAGTTAATAAAAAAATCTTTTAAAAAATATTCAAATCACTAGAATGAATGAAGCATATTGCCCTCCCTAATGTAAGTGGGTTTTATGCAATCAGTTGAAGGCCTGAACAGAGCAAAAAGGCTGACCCTCTCCCAGGTAAGGAAGTATCCTTCCTGCCCAATTGTCTTTTGTTTGTTTGTTTGTTTGTTTGTTTGTTTTTTAAGATTTTATTTATTCACAAGAGACACACAGAGAGAGACAGACAGACAGACAGACAGACACAGGCAGAGGGAGAAGCAGGCTCCCTGCAGGGAGTCCAAACGGGACCTGATCCTGGATCCTGGGATCACACCCTAAGCTGAAGGCAGTTGCTCAACCACCGAGCCACCCAAGACGTCCCCCCAGTTGCCTATGAAATGGCACATCAGATTTTCCCTGCCTTTGAATTTCAACAGAAACTTTGGCTCTTGCCTGCTGGCCTTCAGACTGGAACTACACCATCAGCTCTCCTGGGTCATCAGATAGCTGACTTATCCTGAATATATTGGGAATTGTCAGTTTTCATAATCACAAGCCAATTCCTTATAATCAAGCAATCGATCTCTCTCTATAGATATATGTATATATCTTATTAGTTCTATTACTCTGGAGAACCCTAATACAATATGTTTCAAATAAATAAGTATTAAGGGGAAAGAAGATCTTTATCATTCATTCATTCAACAAATGTTTCCTAAACATTCTGCATATTTTCAGACATCATTCCAGATACTAAGGAAACAAATATTAATTAAATACTATCTCTACCTTTGATGAATTCCAGGTTTAGTGCAAGTAACATATTTGACTTTACTAGAAAATCATTATAAAAAATGAAAATCAGTAAACATTTTATTATGACATTAAGAATTAGAAAAACTCTACTCCTCTGCCATCTTGCCCCTCCAGTGAGAATGGGGGAAATTAACAAAGCAGGAAACCACAAATGTTGGAGAGAATGCGGAGAAAAGGGAACCCTAAAAAAAAAAAAGAAAGAAAGAAAGAAAAGGGAACCCTCTTACACTGTTGGTGGGAATGTGAACTGGTGCAGCCACTCTGGAAAACTGTGTGGAGGTTCCTCAAAGAGTTAAAAATAGACCTGCCCTACGACCCAGCAATTGCACTGTCGGGGATTTACCCCAAAGATACAGATGCAGTGAAACGCCGGGACACCTGCACCCCAATATTTATAGCAGCAACGTCCACAATAGCCAAACTGTGGAAGGGTCCTCAGTGTCCAGTGACAGATGAATGGATAAAGAAGATGTGGTTCATGTATACAATGGAATATTCCTCAGCCATTAAAAACGACAAATACCCACCATTTGCTTCAACGTGGATGGACCTGGAGGGTATTATGCTGAATGAAGTAAGTCAATCGGAGAAGGACAAACATTATATGTTCTCATTCATTTGGGGAATATAAATAATAGTGAAAGGGAATATAAGGGAAGGGAGAAGAAATGTGTGGGAAATATCAGGAAGGGAGACAGAACATAAAGACTCCTAACTCTAGGAAACGAACTAGGGGTGGTGGAAGGGGAGGAGGGCAGGGGGTGGGGGTGAATGGGTGACGGGCACTGAGGGGGGCACTTGACGGGATGAGCACTGGGTGTTATTCTGTATGTTGGTAAATTGAACACCAATAAAAATAAATTTATTAAAAAAAATTATCATGCAATTGGCATTATAATTCCAAAAATTGAAGAATATTCTTCTATATCTCCTTACATTTATTTTAATTTTTCCACATTTAACTTTTGTTTGTACATGTACCAAATAATATTAACACAGTTATTTTGAGTATATGTAATTTTGTATTTTGAGCTGGAAAAATGAATGCTTTGTGCAGATAAGAAATTCTTTGGAAAACTGTAGTGGATATTAATTTGATTTGATATTTTAAAATATTGATAATAAAAATATTTAGGAAGAATATTTCTCTGAAAAAAAAAAGAATTAGAAAAACCTGGATCTAATTTTCACATACCAACTCTGGATAAAATAAATGAACTTTGGGATGTTGGGATGTGTGTATATATATATATATATACACACACACACACACACACACACCATTCTTTTAATTAACAAAATTATATAACAGATACACAGTTCTACAATTATACACAGTTCAAAGTATTTCATAGTTCATTTCTGGGACCCTATTACTAAAGAAGCTACTTACAAGAAGGAAGATAAAATGTTTAGGCTTCAAAAAGATACATATTCCAACCAGTGCCATATGGGAATATTTGAATAATTTTACATGGCAGAGGAAGGTAATTCATTACAAACACAGTTTGAATGAAGAATTCCTTGTAAAATTTAGAGAAGAGTTTGTATTTTCAGGATTTACTCCACATACAGTCTAGATGTCACAGCAATGGTCATAGAGCTTAATCTCAAAATAGCACGACAGAATAAAAAAGTGAGGTACTGTTTAGTTTCTGCAACCTCTGAATTAAGACGAAAAATATACAGCAGATAACAGCAGAACTGTTGAAGACAGAGTTCTCACTATAATTGTTTGTATTTGGCTTTCTAATGAGAGAGAAACGTTATCTTTAGTGCTTAGCAGTGATACAGTAACATTAAAAATCTGTATATGATAATTATCTCCAATATGAATCATATTATGAAGAAACCAATGTAAGAGGAATGGTTTGTACATTATTAAAGATCTATCTCCCTCCCCCTCAAAGTAGAAGTACTAAGTAAAGAAGACTCTATGTGCAGGCCTGTGAAATACAGGCATTCCTCAAATTCCTATTTTTGGCCCCTTCTCACTCAAGGCTCTTCTTCTAAGGGCACAATAGCTCCTTGATGGGCCCCTAGTACCACTGTAAGAACAGTGTCACTCAATTGTCCAATCTGCAGTTCCAACAATTCTGTGAGCTCTAGACATATGTGACCAACAACCTAAACACCACAAGCATGCCATCTGCCCGCCAGGCACCTCAAACACATTATATTCCAAGGCGCTCATTTTTTTCCACTCACTCTGTTCTTTACATAATGTCAATTGGAGCAAAATAAAATAAAAAACAAAACAAAATCTAAAAATAAAAAATAGGCCATTTTATAATTTAATTCTGTTAACTCACTATCTCTAACTCCAATGCCTAGTCTAAATTGTCTTAAGTAAAATATCAGTGATATATATCTCATGAATATAATCATATTACTTCTTCACTAAGAGCCAAAATATACTGAAAGTAGCATGCTGCTTCTTCTGCACTTGTCAAAGAGAGCAATTTTTAATTTCTAGAACAGCCTGAAGCCATTTCCCCTGCAGATTAAATTTTAATCTCTGTAGTTAATGGCATCTGCATCTACTCCACACAACTATCCCAAGTAAGAAACCTCAGAATTATCTTTGTGACTACTACCTCCCCTCACCACTATCTCCCATTGAACTGAATATAAATTCCGATTCGTTCTGCCTCTAAAATATGTCTCAAGTGCATGTTCCTTCATTTCCACTACTGATACCAGACCTTAGACTTTGCTATCCATTTCTTCTCCACCCAATGCTTACCTCAAATCAAAGTTCCTCCATGCCCCACCCCGGAAAAAAACAAATGAACAAAAAACAAACACTTTGATTATGCTTCTCCCTTGTTCAAATACCTTCAGTGGCTTTAATCACCTAGAGAATAATATCTAAATTCTATAGGTTCAGGTTTGAGGCCTTTCCTGATACAATACTGTTTCCTTCCTGGAAAAATTTTCAGTTGCCACTTGGGGTTCTCAGGTGCCCGTGTCTTTGGCTTTGCTGATCTGTATTTTATGCTCTGCACAGGAGGATCATTTCCACCTCTCTTACCTTTCACCATGCTCTTCTCTGCTTGCCACACTTCTCCTCCTGAACTCCCACTCGTATTTTAGAGCCACTCTCAAAAATCCCTTATGCTGTGAAGCGTGCCTACCCCCACTCCCAGCCATCTTTTATCGCTAAATAATACTTCCAACTTAACTGCATTAAAAGTTTTATAAAATATTTCCTCATGCATTATCTCCTCGTTTTTTAAGATGATTTTATTTATTTATTCGATAGCATTAGAGAAAGCAAGCAAGGGGGTGGGAAGGGAGAGAGGCAGAGAGAGAGAGAAGCAGACTCCGTGCTGAGCAGGGAACCCTAAGGAGGGCTCGATCCCACCCTGGGATCATGACCTGAGCCAAAGGCAGACACTCAACCAAAGGAGCTACCCAGATGCCCCATGATCTTCTTTGATTCTAACAACCCTATGTAACATATGATGAGGCTGAGTCTTATGGGAACTTAACCCTCCATGAAGAAGTGATAATGAATTTAGGACTGGAATCCAATTCAGTCCCTGGACACCAAGATCGACCCTGCTTCTTCTTCGCCCTCCTAAGTGCTCTAAGAGCAGTATGTTTATTTCTGTACCATTCCACTGAAACTCAGCGTTTTAAGGTTAGCTTTGTACATAGTTGTCTTTCCTTTTATTCCATATTCTTGGAGGGTAGGGTCTAACCCCTATTATTTTAATGCCAGGATCTAGCTTTAGCATGACATAAAACAAAAATACGATGAATAATTATTTATTGAGTTAATAAGTTAAATGATGTTAATTTGCTGGGGTATTTTTATAATGATGGAATAAAATATATGTGACAAATTCAGAAATGTCACCATGACACACACACATACCCCTACTCCTCTTAATCATGCATGCCCTAGAAGCAGTCACCTATCACCTTTTACTACTATGTGAGCTTTCTGAAGAGTAGAATGCACAGGCTATTTCCATTTTCTCACTTCCAATTCATTCTTCAACCCTATGACATCGGGCTCTCAGGCACCATCCATTCTACGGAATGATACTAAACAAAAGTGACCTCCATTTTGCCAAATACAATGGAATCATTACAGGCATCATCATTTAATCATTTCTGTTGCGTCTGGCAGGGCTCAGCACTCCAGTCAAAGTTAAGGCAGCCCTAATAAGTCTTAGGTTCTTTCCTGGGATCCCTTGACTTCTAAAACAAAGATGCCTCAGCATTTCTTTTGTCTTTTTGTCTTTACATGCTTTTGCTGGATAATCTCATGTGCCCTAATCTACACATTTAACCCCAAGAACTCTCCTGAATTTAAGGCTGTAATAATAAGATGCCTATTCTTTCCAGGTACCTCATGTTAAACAGATCCCAAATGGAATTACCTCTACCCACATCTACTCTTTGCCTCTAAGTGATTGACGCCACTTGACAGAAACCAGAAAATCAAGTAAAATTCCTCATTCTTTATCCCTATCCAATCAGATATACTGACACTTTGCCATCTATGTATATTTCTTGGCTCAGTTGTTATGCCCTCATTGTTATGATTCAAGACCTTATACCTCTCCTCTGAATAACTCTACAGCATCCTAAACAAGTCTTTCTGCCTGTATCTTCAACCACCTATAATTAGGTATCTTCACTGCCTCCATGTGGTCCACAAATATTGCCTACATTTCTCCTCATTGGGAAAACAATGGGCGAATATGACCTTGTCAATCCTGTTCTTAAAACTTGAAATATGGAGAAGCAAATTAGCATAGTGATTAACAGCATTGACTGCATTTGAATCTCAGCTCCGCTAATTATGATGTGGCCTTGGTGTGAGTTTCTTAATCACTCCAGGCTCTGGTTTTCTTATCTCCAAATGGGTTTAATGATAGCACCTATCTTGTAGAATAATATGAGGATTAAATTCAATAGCACTTAAAGTGTTTAAAACTCTTCCTGACATATAGTAAACACTGCACAGATGTTTGGTATCAATAATGATAATACTCAGTGACTCAACATTCAGTTCTATACTATGGTTTGGCCCACATCTAATCCCCCAAAGTCACTCATTATTTGTCTATATTATATTCCAGACTTTGGTGCTTAGAACCTCTTTATCATACTCCTTGAAACTCTTAATATCATTGCCTCCTTGCTTTTTCTCTAAAAGAGTTTTCCTATCTTCCTTGCCTGATTTACTACGTATATACTATTATATATATAATTTGAGGCTACATTATACTCCAGGCCCTGGGCTATGCATATTATATGCATTATAACATTTATTCCTCATAACATCTTTATGAAATAGGTTCTGTAATGACACCTATTTTACAAAGGATGGAGCTGATTTATAAAAATGTAAAACAATTTGTTCAATTTATATCTAGTATGAGGCAAATCTGTGACTGGAATCCACCTCTGTTTATCTCCTTAAAGCTCCATGATCTTAACTATTACACTGCGCGGTGAAATTGGTGAAATTACTGAAGTGGAAACAAGACTTACACACCTTTCTATGGTCATTATGTAGCACAGTGCCCAGAACCTAACATTAAAAATATGCACATACAGAGTTCATTTAACACCTTGAACTGTAATCCATGATAGAATACTAGGTAACTCCTAATCCATGTTTCTTCTCCATAATGTTTTGTTTTTCCATCTTTTATTCTGTTTATATCACGGAAAGTATATTTAAAAGATTTAAAAAACCCTCTTAATTCAGGTCTCACAGGTATACAATAGGATGTTACTACTTGAAAGTATGGATGATGTCTTCATGAAGGGTTATTCATCTTTTGATCACCAGTTTCTAGTTCAGTGTCTGCTAGAGAATAGGTTACCAATAGATGTGTGTTGAATAATAAGTAAATGAATTCTAGTCCTGGAAAAATGGAGTTGGAACATTTCTGGTGAGTCAGTTTATAATTATATACACCCCTGGATCAGTGGCACAGACATTTGTAAACACTCCATAATTCAAAAAATATTTCAAGTTGGCTTTGGCATGCATTGTGAGTATATTTTTGTAGCTGATTTGCTTTCTTGATTATGCTCTATTTTGGATAATGTTAAAATGAATTTGTGCTCCTACATATTTTAGGTTAAAATTTTCTGGAATTTAAAACAGAGTCCAACCAGAGCAAAATTGAATGAGGTAATGGATGCATACATACTAGAATTTGACGGAGCTTACCTAACAGGAAAATACATCTTGGTTTATTCTTCAAATACATTTCTCTTTCCAGAAGATCTTTATCATTGTTCCCCAAAACAATAACATAGGAATGAAATATCTATTTTATGTCATTTTACAGTTATATCAGTAAGAAGATTTTGGTTGCAATATAACAGAAAACCCAATCTAAATGGCTTAAAATATCTTGTGTACTCTCACTCAATAACCAGAAGTCCTAAGATAGGCCTGATTCTGGGTTCATTATTTCAGCAGTTGATCAAGGAGCTGTAGCTTTTTAATCACTCTGTTCGGCCAATCTCCACCTTTTTTTTTTTTTGGTAGCTCTCCTCATGAACACAAGATGGCTACAGTTGCTCCAGGTATTACCTCCATGTTCAGCAACTTTCACAGACAAAAAAGTGAATAGCTCTGTCCTGGATCTTATTTTAAGAACTAAGAAATTTCTCAGAACGTCCCCAAGGGGATTCACCTTACTTTACATTACTAAGAACTAGGTTATAAGCCATTTCCTAAAACTATCACTGGCAAAGATATGAAATTACCATGCTTGGTTTACACTAGTCTAAGTTCATCCCCTTGGGATAAGGCCAACCTAATACAAAACACATGGCATAGGAGTACATCAAAATGTGGATACTTGAACAAAACTGTCATTCTGTTAGTAAGGAAGGAGGCGGGAGGAGAAGGAATGCATTCCAGTAGACAATCATCAGTGTCCCCCTAATAACTTTCTAAAATGTGAAAGCATATTCAACTGAAGCAAAGAATCTCCTTAATTAATGCTAAGAGTCAATTTCCCTGAGGTTAAAGGATGTCATGAAGCTCTTGACACTATACTACGAAAACTTTCTAATTATTTTTAAAAGGAGAGGTGGGATGAAAATATTTTTTTAAAAAGCATTTCCCAGGGGATCCCTGGGTGGCTCAGTGGTTTAGCGCCTGCCTTTGGCCCAGGGTGTGATCCTGGAGTCCCAGGATTGAGTCCCGAGATCGAGTCCCACATCGGGCTCCCTGCATGGAGCCTGCTTCTCCATCTGCCTGTGTCTCTGCCTCTCTCTCTCTCTCTCTCTGTGTGTCTCTCATGAATACATAAATAAAATCTTTCAGAAAAAAGAATTTTCTTGATTCATAGTAGCAGTTTAGCATATTGTTTGAGCTATCAACAATATCATTAATACATAGTTTTTCTTAGATTTTTTATGGTAATATGCACACTTTATAGATTTATAGATTCATATACAGTATCACTCCATAGTGGATTAATTTGACATGAGAAAACGGCTTTAAATTTAACACATTAATGTAATTCAAAATATTATATTCTCCATGTCATAACAAAATCTCTTAGGATTCTCACTAACTAAACTTAGGTTTTTCTTGTTATTTTTAATTTAAAGCAATACCAGTACCTGTATTTTAGCTAAATAGTCATAAATTAAGTATAATTTAACTTATTTTTAAATGATTACTTCTTTAGAATTTTAATATACCTTATAACCATAGCATGTTGGATCCAACATCTTACTCTGAGACATCTAAATCAATAAAAATTAAAACCACTTTGTAAATATCTTATTAGGATGATGAATAGCATGCCCATTGTCCCTGCCTCATCTTTTGTTACCTTAACATTAGAGCATTATCCTAGGCATTATGTAGTCCATCAGCCACTTGGCCATGCAAATAAAAATAATCAAATTCCAAACTATTAAAATCTGGCTTCTCATTATTACTTTTTAAGGACTAATATATGAAACATAGAAATCATCTGGGTACTTGATTCCATTATGTCTTTATGGTTTCCCACTCTCAGAGCTAAAAAGGGTTAAAAATATTAGTCACAATTGAAGATTAATAAGTGGGTATGCAAGCTTTTCGGCTAGATTTGTCACACACAGCATAATTTTATGTAACTCTTTCCCTAAAAAAAAAAGACTATATCCTTACATGCATAAATATCTTTCTGGGACTATTGATTTTAAAACTGGCATTAAACCTTAGTGTTTGAAAAATGTGTATGTGCCCCCAAATTCATGTATGTGTGTAATTCCCATGTATATAAAGAAGCAAAATAAATCTGTTGTTCACTACAGTAATTTCTCACACTGAACTGAAGAAAAAAAACATAGGCACTTTCAACCAGAGGCAAAGGAGATTCCAGTACAGATGTTTCAGTAAGAAACACAGTAAGAAAGAAGGTTTTAGTGCTTTAACTGCAGATAGGTGGGAGCATCTTGATAACATTCTTGCTCTTCTACAGAGGGATCAACTTCTTTCTGTTGAGGCTCCAATCCTAGCACCAACAAAATAATCCAACCCCTAGGCACCTAACTTGCTAGAAAGGCAAGATTACGGTTATTCCTGGTCAAGATGCTTTTGGAAATAAGCCAAGACTTTTGAGAGGTTTAGGACCCTTTTAAAAGCCTAAATGCTGGTTACTTTTTAAAGAAATTTTAACTAGTAAAGAGTTGCTGTAACATCCTTATAACATAGAGTTCAAAGTAAGGCAAACTGGGATCAGCTGTTGACTAATCAGAAGGCTTCAGAGATGTAACCCTGGACATTTCGTATACCTACAACCTGCTCATGCTTGCAATCCAGCTAATCAAATTTTGACCAAGGTTAGGTTATATTGCTAGATATTCTGTGGATTTCTACAGCACTTGTTATCCTTGTATTGAGGTACATTCTAGCTAAGTATAAAACTTCCTATACACAGCAATAGAAATCACTGGGATAAGCAACACTGCTCACCCATAAAATGAAAAATAAATGTTAAAAAAATATTTTTTACAACATTTTTACTCAGAAATTAAAGTGAAAACCACTTTTATGCTACTCCAAATCTATGACATTTGGGAAACTCATGTATTATGAAATTTCTTAAAACACAATGTAATGTGATAAAAGATGAATTAAATATACTTTTTAAAATTAAACAAGTTTGCTTCTTCCTGCTTATTTCACAGAGTCATTTAATAAAATCTATGGTTATTTAAGGAAAAATCTGATTTCATATGCACAAATTTCACTATAGGCAGTTAAGAGGTTCGAAAAAATTCTTCCAAAAATTTGTCATTAGAAAAATGAGTATCTGGGGATGCCTGGGTGGCTCAGTGGTTGAGCGTCTGCCTTCCGCCCAGGGCGTGATCCTGGAGTCCCAGGACCGAGTCCCACATCTGGATCCCTGCAGGGAGCCTGCTTCTCCCTCTGCCTGTGTCTCTGGCTCTCTCTGCGTGTCTCTCATGAATAAATAAAATATTATTTTAAAAAGATTAATATATATAGAATATCTTTTATTTGAAACTAGAAAACTTTATTTCTTTCTGTCACGTATTTGTTTTTGGCTATTACTAGATATATAATAACTTCCATGTTTTTGACAGTGATTTTTTTAAGTGCGTCAAAATAACTGAAAATGACATAAAACCTTACATAGATTCATATAACAATTACAAATAGTAATGTATTGCAAGATAGAGCAGCCATATAATTATAAATTTTAGAAAAAATCCAATCATTTATTTAAAATATCTACTCATTATTGAAAATTAAGACACTGGATGCATTTGAGTGAATATTCAATCAGTTGTCAAAGAAAAAAATATTTTCGGTTTCTTCCAGACTATCCAAAACAATCAACATCATACACTACATTTAATACTAATTTTTAAAGTTTTTTAAAAATTTATATCTGGAAATTTTTTAAAAGAGATGATAATGTGTCAATGAAATGCAATAATGGAATACTGAAATAATGGAATTATTAATTCTCTGATGATGTGAACATTTTACAACATGTTATAGCAGATGCATGTCTTTTACTAATTGGATTCAGTAATTATGAACCTATTATTAATTTATCTATATAATGTTAATTAAAGTTTACTTTTATTAAAAGAAATAGCACATCAGTCCTTACTGGAGATGGAAGAGAGTTGGGAATAATACGAAACAAATCATTTTTAAAAGGTCACACTACTAAAAAATTTGTAAGACCCTGTTCCATGTTTTTGTCACGTAAATAGATTGTAGCTAAGAAATATTTTTTAATTTAATATTACACACTGGAGCTTCAAGGTAGAAGTTTCTATTGAAATCAAGGATAGGATTAATTCAACTAAAATTCTAAAATCATTGCGGGGCTGATGGTAAATATATTATTGGTTGCTTCATTTTTAAAAGTGTAATATAGAGAATTACTTATATTGAACTACTGGCATTCTCGTAAGTGCAAAGTAAACTCCATGCTGAATTTTTTTGCATTTTTATTATATATGGTGGACTGTGAACGCTTATGAATTATATGTTTTGCTTTACGAGGTACTTGATTTCTAGCTGAGAAGTAAAAGTTCACCCTTAAAACAGGATTCTTGTGTCTAAAACAGTCACATGTAAAACGTATAAATAAATTCCTAAACTTAAATTTGTGAATTCTAATAGGATTTCAAAGTTTGTCAAGCCTAAAGTGAAGGATTCATACAACATAAACTACTGAATGAAAACAATGGCTAAAATATGAAAATAAATATAAAACACTGATCTTTACACATAAAGGCGGCATCAGTTGGAGTTCTTTTTAAAAGGTAAAAATATGTTCCATTCCACTTAACGGCGTTCTAGTCACATTAATGCTCTACAAAGAAAAGAATGTATTTTACTCTCTCAAGAATAGAAACTTTACTCGTTACTACTTTACTCTTTCAAGAATAGTACATGAAAATTAGGCAATCATTGTATATATTTCAGTTAGTCTTCAATAAAGAGTAAAATACCTTTAAAGTTAAAAACATTTCATATGTCACCAGCTCAAAATGACCAATATGTCTGGAATAACAATTATTTGGAACAATACTTACCTAAGGTCTATTATCAGCCAGGCACTATCTTATATAAATACATTATTTACTTAATATTTTCAAGGTACCGGTGCTACGTCAGTCTAGATAACTTGTGTAAATAGCCCATGCTAAGTGGCATACTCAAGATTCAAACCCAGGCAGAGGTTAAACACCCACTATTCTATCCTACCTCTTGCAGGAAATGATTTAAGCAAGGTCTGCTATGCGTTTGAAAGCCACCGTTTAAACTATAAGCAGTTGGGGTTGTCAAATGTGAAAACTTTTTGCTAATTATGAGAGTGAATGTGTGAGTTTCAAGAAACTAAAAAGGAAAGCGAGCATAATAAATATGCCAAAAGATCACACAGTATAAATGTTAAGAGCTGAGGCTGTGGCACTTAAATACTTCAGCTGTGATTTCATCCTGAGATTACTCTCATTCGAAAGACACACATAAAAAAGCAGTCATATTTAACATTCAAGGTCATACCATTTAAATTATGTACATACACCAAAAACTATAGTAGCACCATCCATAAATTATGCCCAAAGATAACAACTGTCTCATTAACCTGGTTCTAAAACATTGAAGATACTTTATTCTAAAATAACCAACTAATCAAATTGTTCTAACAATTTGATTGTTTATTGGTCAATAAAATCCACATACCTTAAATTTTTACGGAGGAAAGTCAATCTTTATTGGAGAAAATTTGACATAATTTGCTTTTACCTTTCCAAATAAAAAGCAGCATAGAGGTTTAACTGTATGATTCTAGCCTGAAGTCAGTCAAGAAGAAAGCATGACTCTTAATAAATGTGGATCTACTTTCCTTTGAAAATGGCTTTGAAAGTAGCAATAGGAGGGAAAGCAATGTACATCTCTAGAACTGAATTTCAAAGGCCTTATTTGGCCCTTCTTCCACATGGGAAGAATTAGAAAACTTTTTGCCTTTTACTTTCCATTGTAAGATCCTAAATGGGAAAGTAAGTCCAGGCTATGTAGGTCTCCATGTAGGATTAGATGCAGTAGCAGCCACAGCGCAAGAAATGTAGGACACAATGGTCTGTGTAACTGGCTGCTGTGAACTTTAGTGGCAAACTTGAAAAAATAAGGAAAGAGAGAAAGAAAGAAAGAAAGAAAGAAAGAAAGAAAGAAAGAAAGAAAGAAAGAAAGAAAGAAAAGAAAGAAAAGAAGAAAGAAAGAACCTTTACCACTTCAGCACAGATCTCAAAATCACTTCAAGACACTTCCTTCAACTGGTTCTGCTGCATTAATGAGATCGTGGAACAGAACTGCTAAATTAGAATTAAATGCTTTGGTGAGAAGAGCATTATAAACTAAAAAGCCAGAGTTTATAAAAAATAATTGGATGTGACAATAAATGGTATTTTTCATATATGACTCATCACTGTGTGGATTAAAAGCAGCTTAAATTAAAAACGGAATCCCTTGAATTTATTCAAATGGTTTTTAAAATGGTTTTAAGGACATTTAAATGATGTAGGAAAATTATGATACATCTACTTTGTCTAGTAGATCTTAAAATCCTACTAGTTCGCTTCCTTTAAAATCGTGATAATTTAAAACTATGAAAATTTAATAATAATAAATAGAATTATTAATAGAATAAAATAATAGAATTGTTAAATCACTATATTGTAAACCTGAAACTAATATAACACCATGTATTAACTGTACGAGAATTAAAATACACAACTTAATAAAATCTTCAAAAATAAAAAAAAACACGGCGCTAATAGAAAAAATAATAAAAGTAAAAATGAAATAAAATAATTTCAACTATAATGTCAAATTAGCCAAACAAGTAAATAAAAATAGGGTAAATGGTGCAATTTTATCTGGTACACTTCTTATCAATATTCTTGTTATTTAAACGTTTCCCTTTCTTTGGAAAATCTGCCTTAGTTTACCTGATTATGAATGTAGCTTTTGCATAATCCACAATGTTTAAATGAGTATTCAGAAATCAATTATCCCATTCATACTTTAAAACTACAACTTCTTCACAGACCCTGTTTAAGTTTTTCAGCTATGCTAGTTTATTGACTCATTATAAATAAAAATACTGAATCAAGAGCTTCTAAATTGTCTAAGTAGGAAGTGAAATCTGAGGTAAAACCCAAGAGACACAGGTACCATTATCTAACAGTATGGAAATTTTACTTTGCTTACTACGATCAATAAAATAAACCTATATGTTGTTTGGCAAGAAAAAGAATGATTTCAATAAAGGAACAGCATATATGAATCATCATATTTAGAAGAATATACAGGAAGATTATATTTTTCCACGAAAGTTAAGGAAAGCACTTTTTTTTTTTTCTTTTTTGATCAATAATGACTCAGGACGTGAATCAGGTTCCCGGGGACTCTGAACATCATGAAAAGCATCAATCATCAAGGACCAAGTGAAGCCCAGAACTGAGAGTGAATACAGAAAGGAGAGAGATTTTTCCCTATATATATCACTTTATATTTGTATGTTCCGTGAGTTCTAAAAGCGATGATCTTTCAAATAAAATATTATATAGAAGTTGCGTGATCAGAGAGTACCTTGGATCAAATCATTGCAAGATTTAAATAACATCTAGTCCAGGCCCCATCCTTCATAGGACTCATGGCATCTGGTCATGTTGGCCTCTTCACAAAGACCCCAAATGACAGGGAGCTCATGAATTCACAATATAGCCCAAGATTTTTGGAAAGTTACGTTAGAAAGCTCATCTTATTCTTCATCTTTCTCTTTTTTTAGAAAGCTCATCTTTTTCATGTAAACAAAGACGTTTGCTTCGTGCTTTACAAATTTCTATGAATTTATCTTACTTTTTGCCCTGTGGAAGTTATCACCGGATAGTCAAAATTCCTTTTCTTATTTGATAGCCTTTCCATATATAATGACAGCTTTCATGCCCTCACTTTTCCAAGCCTTCCTATATGGAATAGATCTATGATACCGATTGACCTGCCTCTCTTTCTTTTTTTGGACACATTCTTGCTGCTGCTAGAGTCAGTTTGCCGGGGACCTCCTCACCATGCGGTGCTCAGAAAGAAGACGACACTAAAATGTGGCCACCACCGCCAATGACAGTGGGACCGTCACCTCGTTAGGATGCTGTCATTAGTGGGACCTCACAGCGCACCGCCTGCCGCTGCCACCGACCCCTCCAAATGCTGAGCTGCTGCCCGGCAAGGCGCGGTCAGGAAGGGCTCTACCTGGGAACTGCCGCCCTAAGACAGTGTCATGACATCACATAGGTTCACACGCATCCCTCTGAGCCGGGCAGGGCAGCGAGAGACGAGCCTGCGTTCCCACCAGGCTCCTGGGTGCTCGGTGCGCGCGGCTGTGAGCTCCGGGGGCCTAGAGCGCGGCCGGCAGCCCCGGCAGCCCAGCGAGGACGCTGTCCTGTGCGGCAATTTGTACTTTAGAAATTTTGCCCGAGACTTCTTTTTCCCTCGTTGACTTTTTAAGCGGACGGTCCCCCAGGAGGGTGTCCTGGGGTGGTCGCCGGGTCGGGGCGGGCTGCGCGCAGGCCCGGGGGCGCGGGCGGGGGCGGCCGGACGGGGCGCACGTGCGGGCTCGGGGCGGGGGCCTCGCCGGGCCGGGGCCGCCCTCCGCCGGGACCTACTTCCCCTTCTGCAGAGCCGAGCCCATCGGAGCCCATCGGAGCCCTGCAAGCTGCGGCGGCCGCGGCCCGGCACGGCCTCCGGGGAGGCCCGGGGACCCAGGCCGGGGCGCCGGCGCCCGCCCCCCGCTCCTCTCCGGGGCGCCCGCCTTCTCGAGCCTTCTGCGGCCGCCGGCCGGGGAGCGCCCGTTAGTCAGGGCGCACGTGACGCGCGGTGCCCACATGATGCGCGGGGGGGGGGGGGGGGGGGACACGGGCCGACCGGGAAAAGTTCGCGGAGAGCCGGGCGAGCCCCCGCGCGCCGCGCCCCTGCCCTGGCCGTCTCCCAGCCGCCCCGAGGGCGCCCCGGGCAGCGCCTGCGCCCGCCCCGAGGCTCCCGTGCACCGCGGGCCGAGCCCCGACGCGCAGCCAGGCGCCCCCGGAGCTCGCGGGCGCCGCCGGGGTCCCGCAGGCCGAGCACCTTGCAGAGCGCGGCTGCCCGTGCGCCCCCCGCCGGCCCCGCCGTCGCCCCCTCCCCGCCCCGGGGCGCCCCCCGCCGGCCCCGCCGTCGCACTCCCACCGCCCCGGGGCGCCCCCCGCCGGCCCCGCCGTCGCACTCCCACCGCCCCGGGGCGCCCCCCGCCGGCCCCGCCGTCGCACTCCCACCGCCCCGGGGCGCCCCCCGCCGGCCCCGCCGTCGCCCCCTCCGGCCCCGGGGCGCCCCCCTCTGGCCCCGCCGTCGCCCCCTCCGGCCCCGGGGCGCCCCCCTCTGGCCCCGCCGTCGCCCCCTCCGGCCCCGGGGCGCCCCCCGCCGGCCCCGCCGTCGCCCCCTCCGACCCCGGGGCGCCCCCCTCTGGCCCCGCCGTCGCCCCCCTCCCGCCCCGGGGCGCCCCCCGCCGGCCCCGCCGTCACCCCCCTCCCGCCCCGGGGCGCCCCCCGCCGGCCCCGCCGCCCCCCCCCCCCCCCCGCGCGCTCGGGCGGCCGCGCTCACCTTGCTTGACACACTTGAGGCGGAGGGGGTCCTTGCAGTGCTTGATGACGGCCAGCACGTCCCGGATGGTGAGCCCCGCCACGGGGGTCTCGTTCACCTCCAGCAGCAGCTCCTCCGACGCCAGCTTGCTGCCGCTCTCGTAGGCCACCTTGCCGGGCTTCACCTCCCCCAGGTAGGGGAACTGCCCGTTCTCGGCGCCCCCCTTCAGCTCGAAGCCCAGCTGGCCCTCCGGGTTCCTGCCAATGACACTCTCATGGACTTTGCTCGTCCAGTGGCTTTTCTTTTTCAAGCTTTTGGACATGGCAGTGGGGTGGGCGGCCTCGGCTCCCGAGGGGCTGCTGCGGGGCAGGGGAGGCGGGCGGGGAGCCGGGGAGCCGGGGCGCAGGGGAGCCGGGGGCCGCGCGGCGACGGATCAGACTTTGCCTTCCTGCCCCTCTGCCCGGCGCGTCCCCTCGTCTCGGGACGGCGCGTGGATGCTGCGGGGGGAGGAGGCGGGGACGGCGGGCCGGGGCGGGGGCGGGGCGGGGGCGGTCGGCCGGGGCTGCTGTCCCTGGAATGACACTCGGGGCTGTGGCCCCGCGGCGGAGGAGCGCGGCGGCGGCGGCGGCGGCGGGCTGGGCGAGCGGGAGCCGCGCGGCGGGCGGGGGGCGGGGGCGGGGGCGGGGGGCGCGGGGCCGGGGCCGCTCCTGCGCGCGGCGGGGCGGGGGGGGGCCGGGGCCCGCGGCAGCCGCAGTGGCCGCGGCGAGGTCCGGGGCGCGTGTGCGTGTGCGCGCGAGTGTGGGTGAGTGTGCACTAGTGGGGCCGCGGGGGGGCTCGCCGGGCTCGCTCCCTCCCTCCGCAGCTTGACCCGGTAGTGAAGGCGGAGAGAGAGGCAGGCTGGGCCGCGGGCAGCCTACGGGAGGAGGCGGCGCGGGGAGGGGACCGGCCGCCGGGAGGCCGCGGGGAGGCCGCGGGGCTGCGCGGGCGCCCGGACGCCCCGACCCGCGAGGTGCCCCGGGGAGGGCCGCGCAGGCGGGCGGGGCGCGCCCGGGACCGGCCGGGCCGGCGTCGCCTCCGCCTCCGCCCCCCCCCCTCCCCCGCCGCACTCCTCGCCGGACTCCCGGGGCGAGGGGCGGGGGTCGGGGCAGCGCATCCCGGGGTGGGGGGGGGCGGGCTCGTGGGCTCGGGCCGCTGCCGCAGGAGGAGGCCCACGCGGGTCGGCCCCGGGCACCAGGGGCTCTGCGCGAGCTCCGCACCGCGCCGGGGCCCCGGGCCCACCGCGTCTGCAGCCGGCGGAGAGGCGAGGACCAGGGCGCCAAGGTGATGCTCATTTTCACTCATCTTAAATAGGATGTTAGTGAGTTTTAAAATTCCAGGAACTGGTAAATGAATTTCATTTGCTTTATTTCAAAATGATACGTTTGAGAAAGAAAGAAAAAGAAAGAAAAAAAGTTGCACGCCCACTCTTCTCCTTAGAGCAAAGCTTGAAAAGCACCGAGCAGTTCAGGTTTTTGATGTCTGGGATGAGGAGAGTGTGGGAGGCAAGTGCAGTTGAGAACGTGCGTGCAGTCCACCCAAACAGACCAGATTTGGATTCAGGCTTTGCTGGGTAACTAGAGTATGATCTTGACCTGACTACTTGACCTTTCTGAGCCTCAGTTTCCTTATTTGTTAAATAGGATTAAAAGTACTAAGCTGATAGGACTGCGATGAGAATCAATCAGGTAATGCACACAAAGTGCTGCCTGGCACAGGTGGGAAGGCACCCAAAATAGGGATTTCCTTCCTCTTTTTCTCTCAAGTATAACTCACTATTTGGGGAAGACGGGTATTGAATTTAGTCCTAACTGGAAAAGATTTTAAAGAAAGATGAATTGTTTAAACCTGTGTCTTTTTTACCCCCCTTGGGAAGATGGATCCACAGTGAGTTGGCTCTTGCTGATGAGGATTATTCAGCGAGCCAGGGGCAGTGTCAGGATCTGATGTCAGATCAGAGCTGAAGGCAATGCCCAGGAAGGGGCAAGACTTTGGGGAACATGGCCCAGTCTCACCCAAACAAGTTGGGGTTTAGCACTATGAGATACAGACCTACATGGAAATTAAAAATGAAGACTGAATATGTATTTTCAAGCACCAATTGCAAACTGACACGTATGGGTAAATACTAATATTTATCAAGTTCTAACCACGTGCCAAATGTACTATAGGCTTTACACTTGTTTCTCCCAACATCCTAATAAAGTAGATATTATTAATCATCCCCTTTTACAGATAAGGAAACTGAGGCATACAGAGATTAACTTTTGCAAGACCTCGAATTTAGTCAGTGCTGAAGCTAATATTAACACCCAAGTGTTTTGGCTTCAGACGTCATCTCATTCACTGCATTGTGCTCTTCTCATGCACTTACCATGTGATCAGTCCATTGTGTCTCCAGAGGTCAGGTCTGCAGTTTATTGTAAGAGTAATTAAGGGGGAAAATGGAGTCGGAGTTTGGCATAAAAGCATTTCCCCCTCAATAGCTGAGGAGAGTCATTGAGGTACAGGCCAACAATTCAGTGCCTCTCAGTTCCTTATTCATCTTCTGTGCCCTGAATTGTGATATTTAGAGCTGGAACCTATAAACATTGCTTTGTTCTCAGTTGGCCCAGTGTTGGGACGTGTCAGTAGAAGGTGCTGGAGGGACACCGCATAAAAAGAGAGAGGCCTCTTCTTGGTACCAGTGCTTTTCCTCTTGTGGCCTGCTCAGTGAGGGGCTTTCTGGCCAGTGGTGTGCAAGAGACCAGTGTTTTCACTACTTTCAGGAAGTTTGGCTAGTTCCCCAGTGTGTGGCTTCCCAGTAAGCCTTGCTGGCGTCCCAGTGGGTGGATTCCTAGCAAGTTTCACCGACACCTCAGCTGGTGGTTTCCTCACCAACCCAATCTGTGACGCTTCAATGGATTTCGTTTACCATTAGTTGGGCCACAGCCACATTATCTCCAATACGGTCTGACTCACTAGCTTGGTAGCATAGAGGAGAGGAATGGGGAGAAGGGTTCTTCTAGTTTACTCCCTGAGCTGTGGGGTACTTTGTCATGGCCCGGAGGTCCTGGTGGCCCCCTGCACCACTACTGTGTCTGTTGGTGGTCTCCTCTCCTAGTAGTCACTCCCTTTTCACCAGCTAATAATCCCTCATATTAGCTTTTCCTTGTTTCAGTTATTGTGTCATTTCTGTCTCCTGCTTGGATCTTGACTGCCTAGGCGTAGAGGAGTCCTGGAAAGCCATCTAGGGACTTGGAAATCGGGATCCTGCCGATAGCAATACAACAATGACTCACTTAACCTCTCAGAACTTGTCCCCTCATCTGTAAAAAGAAGGCGATGATACATATGACAAGGTTGTGTTAGCATCATGTAGAATGTGAATGCATTTTAAATTCACTTAACTGTGGTAGCAGGAAAGAAGATGGGGATATTTTCTTTAAAAAGAAAACTCACATGTGTTCTGAGGACTTGTTAGATTGTTTCCTGGGAGTGAAGACACAGCATTTTCTGTTAGATATATTGCCATCAGATAAATATGTTATTGGTTGCTGGGTGACTTTGCTAACTTTTCAGGATGAAAGCACATAGTAGCGACTCCCAAGTTGTTCAGGTTTCCAGCACTATGAAAAATATGACTGAAATTACAGTAGTTTTGAAATGCTAGATTCAGACTAATTTGATTACTTCCTATTCTGGTATCCTTCACATTTTGCTTCATCTCTTCTTGTCTCCTTTACCCTTTCTGAGTTTGATGCCTGTGTCGAGAAAGAACCATGTCACTGCTGAGCACTCTGTGCAGAATATGGCACTAGATTTTGCATGCTATTAAAAATAGTTTAGGAATCTTAAAAACTGAAGAAAGAAAAGCATTCTCATCACTTTGCACATTCTCCGGCACAGTGTAAATGCCGAGAATTCACCTAATGACAGATATGTCCAAAGTGATGTTGCATAAAATTACGTTATATGGCTACCACCTTAATTTGATTTTTATCTTCAGTACTAAAGGATTGTCTCTTTACACACACAGTAATGTCTTAAGGACGTGGAATGCAGAAGAGCATATTGATGAAGAAAAGACAGAATGATCTTAGTGAGGACGGAGGTTAAGAAAGAAGTCAGACTCTTCAAGAGCGTAGGCCAAGGTCTGAGAGGTTTTACTGGTGATGATAGTGGTAGGAGGAGAAACTTGACCCACTCCATAATTTGTCTGTGGCCATTCCTATTATTAAACCCCCTTTTACTTCTCCTTCATTTATTCACACACAAAAGTGCTAACCCATACTTATAAGGTAGATTTATTTAGCATAATACCAATGGTACGCCTGGGTGGCTCAGCAGTTGAGCGGCTGCCTTCCGCTCTAGGCGTGATCCCCAAGTCCAGGGATCGAGTCCCACATTGGGCTCTCTCCATGGAGTCTGCTTCTCCCTCTGCCTGTGTCTCTGCCTCTCTCTCTCTCTCACTCTCTCTCTCTCTGTGTATCGTGAATAAATACATAAATCTTAAAAAAATAATAATGATACCAAGCTTCTCAGACTTTTCTATCAAAATATCTTAACGATGATATACTCACCCACACCCCCAGCCAAGAGTAATCTTATTTTTTATGAGTAATCTTATTTGAAGTCTTTAGTTTTTATCTAAAAATTCATATGAATTTTCTATTCTGAAGTCAGTTCATATTTATATGGCTATAAAAAATGATTTTCCCCCACACTTTACCTATAAGATGTTCCAGGAGGATTTACTGTGTTTCTCTGCTGGTTTCTTGGCCCAGCCTAGTGACTCCGTGGGTCCCTATGGCTTAAGTACAATGACTGGATACATAAGCCCAAGTCCTGGAGAGAGAATTTGGGTTAGAAAGATAGATGTGGGGACACTTTGAAACCTTGGCTCTTTAGCCTTACCCAGCACTGTGCTAAACATAAAAAGAGAGAAACCCTGAACTCCAGTTTACAAAATATTTTAGAGGGCAGAGAAGAGAAGAAGGATCAGTGTAAAAAGATTATATTGCAAGGACAGGATTGAATGTTGAGAAATCAGTCTTTTTGAAGTTAACGAAGGGAAGGTTCAGGGGCTGAGATGCCGCCAAGCACTTGTACAGAATTGCATATTTCATTTGTGTCTTACCAACTTGCATTATAGTGCTGATTCTCCTCACCTGAAAACCTCAAATATTTTGATAACTGTAAGTTTTAGGTTTATATCAATTAAATTTACAGAGGAGGGCCAGAACTGTTTCATGTAAGTCTAGATTTACTGTTTATGATTGTGCTTCTGCATTTCTTAGAACCATATTATTATGTTTTAGTTTCGGTTATAATATTGGGATGGAGTATATGGTTCAGAGTCTCCACATCTCAGGGTATTTCTCTCAAATGACACTAGGAATTAGTCACCAAGCCCTGTGCAAAAGATCTGGAAATAGGTAAAATGTGACTACTTAAGTCTGTGAGGGTATTAGATCATTTTAATTGCGAGAAAGTTCTGAATGATGTGACTTTGGTCCTTATTAAGCACCATTTTGTGTGAAGTGCCTGGACTATACACGACATATGAAGTGGTGAAAGAGAACCGCAAAAACATTTAAATAATTGCTTCACCTTAAACAGAGTTCACAATGCGTGGAGCAATTCAACTGGCTCAATAAAATAAAACGTGATAATATTTTTTGTTGTCGTTCTGTGACTTTAAAGTCATGGCAGTATTTTTTGGTAAATGATAATGGGTACTTTAGTGAAAACTCAAGCTTGATACTTTTGCTACCTATTCAACATATGCACAACACACAACAGGTAATACTGTATTTGGATCTGGAAACCTATACCTTTTTATGCAGAGTGCTATCAGGTATACTTCTTAAATGTCAGTATCTGAATTTATCTTTCTTTTTATTGTTTTGCTTCTTACTTAATTCTGTGCCTGTCAAACTTTTATCACCAGTTCACATTCTACTAAACTCAAAAAAGTTATTTTCATACCTTTTATACTTTTAGGCCCTTCTTACCAGACTTTTTTTAAAACTCTTCAGAAATTCAGGTACTTCAATTTCATACCATCAAGTAGCTATATGTGGTGCCTTCTTTTTCTTATTTGAGTGAGTAGTTCAATTCCTGTCACTTTATACTTTGTAATTCTAAATCTTTTAAAACCATCTTGCCATTTTTTTTCACTCATTCATCCTTATAAAAAACTCTATAAAATAATCTCTTACTTTCTAGTTGCTTTTCTCTCATATTATTATCCTTTCTCTTTCCCAAATGCACATCTAAATTTATCCTTTTTTTCCATAATAGATCTTCAGTTTCTCATCAATTCGCATCATAAATTTTAGAATAAAATACCCTACATGTATTTTTAACATGATATCTACTGCCCATATTCTAATCTTGCCTATTTTTTAATCATTTTTGTTGTTAATTTAAACTGACAATAATTTCTATTACAAGGAATAAGCACAAAGGGATAGCATTATCATGGACTTGATTTTATCAGTAGTGAACAATCTTTAGGCATAAAGAAAATTAGGAAAGAAAGTCAACATATTCTATTTTGAGATAGTACGGAACAGTCAGATGTGTTTTCTAGTCTTTGGAAAAGCACATTTATTCAAAGAAAACTTCATTATGTTTCCTCCGCCAGATTGCTGAGAAACAAAAATGCTGATGAACTATTGGAGGCAATGAGAATATAATTATAATCATACTGATATTAATAATTTGGGTTTTTTTTTCCCAAGATTTTATTTATTTATTTATGAGAGACAGAGAGAGGCAGAGACACAGACAGAGGGAGGAGCAGGCTTGCTCGAACCCCGGACCGAGGTCAAGCCCTGAGCCAAAGGCAGACGCTCAACCACTGAGCCACCCAGGCGTCCCTAATTTTAATAATTTTGAAGCCTCTCCAAACACTTTTCCGTGTAGTGTAGTTTGCTTTTAACCATTCTGAATGTCATGTATGCTTTTCAGAATATGATGAATGCTAGTGATCTTATCCTGTCCTTCTGCCCTCCCGTAGATGCACATAGACATGTAATCTTCCAAATATTACATATCACTTCATGTAATTTATAAATTTGCTGAAGCCCAGTCATTTGCTTGGATATGGAATTGTTTGAAAGTCCAGCATAGGGCGCCTGGGGGGTTCATTTGGCAAAGCGTTTGCCTTTGGCTCACGTCATGATCCCAGGACCTGGGGTAGAGCCCCACTTCTGGCTCCCTGCTCTGTGGGGAGCCTGCTTCTCCCTCTCCCTGCCACTTGCCCTGCTTATGCGCTCTCTCTCACTCTTCTCCCTCTCTGTCAAATAAATAAAATCTTTAAGAAAAAGAAAATTCCAGCCTAAATAAATCTCTTCTGTAGTTTTTTATTTAAGTATAATCAGCTGAAAGTAATCTTGTCTACTGAACTCCTATGAAATGCTACATGATCCTTTTCATGACATTTCTTTCTGCCTTTTATTATAACATTAGATTTATCTCAGCCTCACATCTAAGCTAAAACTTCTTTGAGAGCATGGCTAATTTTTGTATTCCTGACAGAGGTTGAATGAATAAAGGAGAACACAGTGCTAGGGAAAAAAGAAACACATAACACACATATAATTTACTATGAAAATTTATCTATTATATTAAGCCCAGAATTAACTGATGCTACTAAAGTAAGCCCAGAATTTAAAAATGTATTTCAAAAGATCAAAGCAGCCAGAGGTTTAAGAAGCTGTTAATGTTTTGAGACAGTTGTCTCCCATTTTGGCTATTGAGAAGCTTTGTTAAAGAAGGACTCTAAGGTTCTTTAAGAGAAAATTGTAGTTTAAGATGGGTCATAGAATAATTTGAAATCATTTAATTCCCTTAGACCATCTTAATCTTCCAACTTACCTCAATTAAATTATAGGGCAATTCAGAGGTTTGGCAAGCCATTCTCTGTAAACTCTGAAGAGAGGTGGACTTCAGAGGAGTCACTAGAAGATGGATAAAAAGCAAAGCTATCATGTGCTTTCAAAAGAATGTACTCCACAAACTATAGACCACAAAAATTAGGACAAGAAGAGAAAGAAGTGGTAACACGAAGCTAGCTAGCATGGCTTCATAAAGAACAAGCCAAATGCACATTTTTGTTGATAAAGCATGACTTGCTTGTTAGTGGGTCCATTTTAGCTAAATCATTAAGCATTAATGCCATCACCTCTTTTCTAATATCGGCAATGAATACTCAGGTCCCCATCATCAGTGTAATATCTTCAAGTGACTTCAGCTTGCAAATGCTCTGTTAGCACATTCTCCACATCTGGCTTTACCAGGACTGCACATAACAGGCCTATTACTTAACTCTCATTAGCACTTTTAATATCTCATATGCTCATTTGGTCAACTGCTCCCATTGTTGCCTCATTTTAATTTTGTGGGATCACTCCTGATCCTTTTTCAAAACATCTTCTAAGCCTTTTCTTAAGTAATTCACTGACTCTAAAGATGTCAGGTATTTTAAGACCACTGTCACAATTTTAAGATTATAAATGTATAAATGCAAATTTAATCAATAGCTGTTCAATGCAAAATATACTTTGTGTAAAAAAAATATACTATGAGAAAGCAAATATGAAAACCATGCATTTTAAAATTTTACACAAATGTTTAATAGATTTCAGACTGTGTTATTTAAAAACAATTATGAATATTTTACCCACAGTTAATATTGTGATACTGGTCTGTTAGTTATATTTGGTCTGTATTTAAATGAATCCCTCCCAGTTTTGAGACTTAATGAAAGAATTTGCATATACTAAAGTCTTTTAGAGTATAATGAGTGCCATTTTATTTCTTTTAAAGATTTTATTTATTTGAGAGGGAGAGCAGGAGCATGACGTGGGGAGGAGCAGAGGGAGAAGGAGAAGGAAACCTGAGCAGGGAACCTGATGCAAAGAGGGGGATCAGTCCCAAGACCCTGAGATCATGACCTGAGCTGAAGGCAAATACTTAACCAACTGAGCCACCCAGGTACCCCAGTAATGACTGCCATTTTAATAAAATTTCAAAATTTTGAGAAGATGTTTTTATTACAATATAATTATGCTTCCTACTTTAGGCCATATTTAAATTTTTATTTCTATTGTCAACAGTGTCTTGATAGGAGAACTAGAAATAAAGAAATAATTCTTTCATTTAGTAGCAATACTTTGGGGATTTTTTTGGGCTTTTTTAAAATATTTTTTTATTGAAGTTCGATTTGCAGGCATATAGTATGATACCCAGTGCTCGACTCATCAAGTGCCCTCCTCAGTGCCCGTCACCCAGTCACCCCATCCCCCTGCCCGCCCACCTCCCTTTCCACTACCTGTTGTTAATTTCCCAGAGTTAGGAGTCTCTCATGTTTTCTCTCCCTCTCTAATTTTTCCCACTACAGGGGAAAGGAGGAAAAATGAGTGAGGGTTGTTGTTTTTTTTTTTTTTTTTTTTCCTAAATCAGAATTGAAGAGGTAAAGGGTCTTCTGCACTTGGTAATTTGATTGGGTGACTGCAAGAGTTCAGGGACTCATGTCTTACAGACCACAAGAAGAATAAACATTGCATTTTCCTCTTGAAGGCCCTAAAATATTTTAAAGGATGTCAGTTTATATTGAAACATTCCCTGGAGCTCCCACTTTAGCAAGAAGCTAAATAAAAGAAGTTTTAAGTTTTCCCAATACTAATGGAGATTTACTTTCTAGCCCTTTTCTCTGGAGACAAATGTAGGTCTCTCCTCAAGGGTAGGAAGATTTGCACATGATTCTAAAGGCTAGAAATACCTTTTCTGCTCTCTCCAAAGTGCTTCAGTATGTTTTGTCATACTGCTTGATGATTTTGCATTAGAGATTTATCCTTTTTGAGATAATAAAATACAAATATCTCTGAAAGGTTTTCTTCTACTTTAGTCATATTCATATGGCTACTAGTGAACAAAATGTGTTTATATGGTACAGGATAAAAGGAAGATTGCCAGCCAACAAATCCCTAGAGTCTGTACTACATTAAATGTTGCTTAGCAATTTCCACAATTTTCTCAGTCTAGTTTACTAATAAAGACATTAGAAATCAAGGGCAGGTGCATATGTTACATGAAGTTGTGAAAGTGGTATTTATTCTATGCTTCTAATCTCTCTATATTGATTAAAAAACGAAGGAAATGGCAGGTTCATAGGTGCTGTGGTAAGGTGGCAATAATTTATGTGGATAATATAGAAAGGTGTTTCCTAGGAGATAATTTTTATTTATTTTTTTCTTTAAAAAATTAATTTTATTTGATACAGAGATACAGAGCTCGTGTGTGCAGGGGGGGGGGGGCTGGAGGGGGCAGAAGGAGAAAATCTCAAGTAGACTCCCCACTGAGTGATCTCAAGACCCTGAGATATCTTGACCTGAGCTGAAACCAAGAGTCAGACAATTAACTGAGCCACACAGGCACCCCTCCTCCTAGAAGGTACATTTTAGGCAAGGCCTTAAATGAGGTATAACACCCAGTTATGAAAAAATCTGTGGGAAGGAATTTTCAGACAGAGAGAAAAGAAGTATTTAGGACCTGAAGTAGTAAGGAACATGACTTGTCAGAGACTAGGTAATTTTCATTTACATTATTTTATGCATTTGATTTTACTACTCTTAGGTTAGTCTATATAAGGGCTTCCACAAATTAGACCCTGCTTGAAATTTAATTCTCGCCTGATCCTTTCTCATCATGCTCCATGCTAGTCGGTGCCTCTGTGACTTTGTATAAGCTGTTTCTTTTGTTGAATAGCCTCTCATTCATTTGTTCTTGGCTGATAAACTGACTCATCTCCTAAATTGCATTTCAAGCACTCCCTCTTTTAGGAAGCTTCCTCTCATTCTCTTTTGCCCACCATCCATAGTTACTCAAGTAACTTGACTTGTGCACTTGAGACACAGCTTTACATTTATTGATTTACATGTCTGCTTTTATCACTAGTGGGTTTCTTTAGGACAGAGACATTGTTATAATTCATCCCTAGTACATATGGTCTGCCATATTAGTGGTAATATAGTATATAATATTAGTAGTATATAGCAGACACTCAGTAAATCGTTGTTAAACAAATTAGTGGGATATCTTTTTTGTTGTTTAACTTAATATGATAATTGTCTTCAGAACAGTTTCCATGATATACTTATGATAATTAATAGCTATAAACTAACTCTTCACTATATTCTATAGCCACTAGGATGTTTATCATTTCATTTCAAAGCAAAAAGTTGTTAAATAGAGTTTGTATTTAATGCAAACAACACTCATGGAAATATTCTGAAAAGATTAATTTCTGGCATACAGTTTTCAATTCAGTTTTTTGTTTAGCGTATTTGTAATAGATTTTGAGCCTACTCTAAAAAATGTTGGCATTGAGAACTAGGTAGTATTTAATGAAAATCATGATTTAATAGCATGTTTTATGTGGTTTGTTTCTTTTTATGTTTACTTAATTTTTTTAAGGATTTTATTCTTTCACGAGAGACACAGAGAGCAAGAGACGCAAAGACATAAGCAGAGAGAGAAGCAGGCTCCCTGCAAGGAACCTGATGCGGGACTCGATCCTGGACCCGGGATCCTGCCCTGAGCCAAAGAAAGATGCTCAACCATGGAGCCACCCAGGCGTCCTGGCTTGTTTCTTTTTAATTTAGAGTAGTACAGTTATATTTGAGATCTTCATTACATTTTATTTACCAGAACTCAATGTTCTTTCTTAACTTGGAAACTAAGGGCTTTTCCAATTCTTAAACGCCTGGCAGAAGTAGAATAGCTGGATGAGAACCTGGGAAGAGAAATTATGGAGGATGTGGCGAAAAAGTGGGAGGAGAATATGGACATTTTGGCAGCACCAAACTTGAAGAGATGACAGAGGGTATAGCATTAAAGTAACCATGCAGAATTGGAAATACATGACTTAGCGCTTCCCCTGCCCCAGGAAATTTCAAGTATACTGGCACGTGCTCAGCGTCTCCAGAGGTGTCTGAGTGATTGGCCTATGTTCTAGGCTTTATCCTAATCAGGAAGATGCTTCCACCCTCTTGGTTCTCCTTGACGTCATTAGGGATACAAATGTGCGATGCAAATTTATTGAATGAACTAAGCTAATGAATAAATACATAAGCCTTTAATATCAGTCCCCTATTTATTTGTCTTTAAAGTTTATATCAATACATGCTCCTAGATTCTTATTTCATCTAATGGGATAGAATCTACTACTAATATTCTTTGTTTTGATGCTCAAATGATTTGCTTTGCCCTGTAGGGGCTCCTTCAAGATGGTTTGCTTATCCTTTTGAAACATGCCTTTGATTATTTGAATACTTTTTTGCTTCCTTATATAACAAAATATTACAGTTTTTTCTTGCTCTTTCTCTTCCTCAGTTCTAGAATTTGCCATCCCCCCACCCCCAGGGAACCCTATTCCTTTTAGTGGAGAATCATATTTAGAAACCAAGATACGAAATTTTGGCTTAATTGTTGTCATTAGTGGGTCATTATTTCTAAGCCCCTTCAGTGGGAAATGTATATAGAGGCATTTCAAGTATATTTATATATATTAACAACACATATATTAAAAAATTATTTCAAACTGATACTTCCAATTAACATCACAAGTCCCTTTACTTTTTATCAGAAGAGAGAAATCATTGGCTTAACATGAACAAAACACTAGCATTTGGGAGATTTTTTTTTAAAGATCTTATTTATTTGAGACAGAGAGAGAGAGAGCAAGAAGGCACAACTAGGGGAAAGGGCAGAGAGAGGGAGAAGCAGACTGCCCGCTGAACAGGGAGCCTGACTCAGATCTCAATACCAAGACCCCAGGATCATGACCTGAGCTGAAGGTGGATGCTTAACCAACTGAGCCATCCAGGCACCCCAAAATACTAGCATTTTTGAAAGAACAGTATTTGTTACCTATATAAAATGGGCCTGGAAAGTAATAATATTGATCTCATACAAAGCCCACTGAAATATGTTTCATTAATATTTAAACATAATGTATATTAGAATCTTAGATATCATAGGGAGAGGGAGACATTTTCAGAATTGTGATCTAGATGTTATACAGTAGACTCTTGCAGTGTTGTTCTGGATCTGTGTTAGAATAGAAAAAGAGATCGTGGGGCAAAAACTTGTCTTAATCCTTCAAATGTTGTTAACCACATAGAGAAAGCATATTAAGCATACATTACACCCAGAATCTTGAAATGAATGCATATTTATGAGAGGAATATAGACAAACAAGGAAGTGGTACAATGAGACACTGACATAATGCACTACCTACTTGGGAAAAATACTTGTGTTTTCTCTTTGGATAAATACAGATACAATACTAGCCATTCCACTTAGCAGTAGCTTGACTACCAACATGAATAACTTGTTCAGAGATGAAGAGGAGGAGTTGTGAACATCTAAACATTAGGATTTGCATCATAATAGTGCTAGGACTACATATTCTAACAGAATTTTCTCCCAGCATGTCTTGGAGAACTTTTATCCAATGGTCTGTGTCTCCCCTACTAGTTTGAAAACCAAAGCCTCTCTCCTTGTTTTACTAATCCCAAAGATTAATTCAGTAGAAGTCCATGATTTTTCTTTACTGGTTCCTTTGCTTTATCTAGAAAAATAAAATGTAAAAAATATAATTTGGCAGGTTGAAATGTGTTTTCTGTAGTATAGTAAAACAAAGAGTCTCATTTTAATACTGCATCATATGTGCACTTGCTAAACATTGCATTGTAATGAATTAATGACCAGAAAATAATGTAAATACATATGTATATATTTGTGTAATATGTGTTAGCTTCAGAAATCATTTTTTAAAAGTGAATACCTAAGGGGTACCTGGGTAGCTCAGTCGGTTAAGTGTCTGACTCTTGAGCTCAGCTTGGGTCTTGACCTCAAGGTCACTGAGTTCAAGCCCCACTGAGTTAAAAAAAAAAAAAGTGAAGACCTGAAGAAGCTATGACTATAATTTAAAAAATGTTTTGACCAGTGTTAGAAGGAAAAATTAATTAACAACAATTAAGGACTTATTATGTGATATACACCATGTGTATTGCATCTTATTTAATTATCAAACAATATATTTGCTAAAGCTGCCATTCCCCCATTTTATGGAAGAAGAAACTGAGATTACATACTTCATTAAACTTGGTCAACTTCTTGTAACTAATACTAGTGCTTGGATCAAGCCACATATTTTTGACTCTAGACCCTATATTCTCTTGAGGTCATCACATAAAGCTTTTCACTGCCCCTGCCCAAAAACAACTTTTGCTAAATTGATTCTTTGCTTCTTGATCTGTAAAAGAAGGATGTTGGCCTCTCTTAGTGATCTCCATGTTTTTAATAAGCAATAAATAACATTCACCACACATAATAGTTTCTCTGTTCTATATTCATTATTGCAAAACAACTATGGCCCAGTGATGCTTTGAACTCAGTTTCAATTTTATAATTTAAAACACATTTGTATACATATGAAAATACCAGTTGTGACAAGAGAATAGAGAGCTTTGTTTTGAAAGTAATTTGTAACTGACAGTTGACCATAGATATATTGCAAAGGTGGGGGCCACATACAGGGGTAAAAGTTGGCCTGGAGTTATTTTTTTCTATTTCTTTCTCTTTTAAAACAGTTGTAGCCATTACACATTCTTACTGAAGTAGAATTAACATACAGTGTTACATTCATTTCAGATGTACTATATGATGATTCAGCAATTCTGTACATTATTCAGTGCTTATCATGATAAATGTACTCTTAATCCCTCTCATCTATTTCACCCATTCCCCTTCTCTACCTCCCCTCTAGTAACTACTAGTTTGTTCTTGTATTTAAGAGTTTGGTTTTTTGTTTGTCTTTTTTTATTTGTTTGTGATTCAACAATTTTATACACTACTTAGTGCTCATCACAATAAATGTACTTTATTTCACCCATCCCCAACCCACCTCTGTAACTACCAGTTTTTTCCTATATTTAAGAGTCTGGCTTTTTTTTGGGGGGGTGGGGTCTCTTCTTTTGTCTTTGTTCATTTGTTTCTTAAATTCTACATATGAGTGAAATCACATGGTATTTGTCTTCCTCTGATTTATTTCACTTAGTGTTATATCCTCTAGGTCCATCCATGTTGTTGCAGATGGTGAGATCTCATTTATTTTTATGTTCCTCCACATTATATTTATCCGTTCATTATGAATGGACACTTGGGTTGCTTCTATATCTTGGCTATTGTAAATAATGCTGTAATAAACATGAGGGTGCCTGAAGTCATCTTAAATGAACTCTATCCTAGAGTTAGGATAGAAAAAGGACTGCCTAATAAGCAATGGGATTCCAAAAGAGAGTCTGTGAAGACATGAACCTGCTGAGAACCAAATCACAGTGAACTGTAGGTGAGAGATGCCTACCAATAAATGGAGAGAGAAGTAAATAGTCTGAGGAATCCTGCAAGGAACTGAAACACTGTGCAAGGGAAAAAAAAAAAAAAAAAAAAAAAAACAGAACAAGCCCCAGCTTTGATACCTGTCAAACTAGACAGCAATGATGGTGACCAATAAAAGTACCAGCAGGCAGGAGTTTTCCTACACCCTCACCTCTCCACCATCTTGAACCCTGTTGTGATCAGAATCAGTGCAAGTTAACAATTGATACAAAGAAAGACAAGTTGGGAAAATAGAGGAATATCTATCCAAGCCATACTGTATACTGCAGGCCTGCCTTCTGTTGCATGACTGATTAGGTGAGTGCAGAAGCTTTAATTTTAAATGAAGCTTGTAGTTTTTATTATACTCTGGCTGTACCTATCACTTTCAGAATTGAAATAGTTTAAGTAACTAGAGTACCAGTGGGATTTTTATTATTTAAGACAGCTGTGGGACACCAACCAAGATTTTATCCAGGGGAAGGAAAAGAATTACCCTATGGAGCACACTTTAATGGACATTATGAGACAAAAAGTTACTTAATGATTTCATTTGGCAATTCCGTTCCTTCAGAATAGCATCATAGATTTATATATCCATGTATCATATGTCAAAACATACACATTTATCTTTATATGTGCATGTATCATATGGAACACGTTGCCTTTTGCAAAGTTTATTGTTTTTTAGAAATTCTTACTTGATTATTCCCTTAATTACATTTCTTTTTTTTTTTTAACTTTATTTATTTATGATAGTCAGAGAGAGAGAGAGAGGCAGAGACACAGGCAGAGGGAGAAGCAGGCTCCATGCACCGGGAGCCCGACGTGGGATTCGATCCCGGGTCTCCAGGATCGCGCCCTGGGCCAAAGACAGGCGCTAAACCACTGCGCCACCCAGGGATCCCAATTACATTTCTTTATATTCTCTCTACCTAAATTCTTTAGCTATAAGCAAAGAAGGGTCAAGTTTTTATATACAATATTCTATGTTTTTCTTTATAATTGGAGAAAATATTTTATCTAAACACATGTGCCCATGATACATGACACCCCATCATATTTGCATGTGAATGTTTATAAAGTGCAAATCATCTCAAATCACAGGATCAGAATTAGATTTAAAAAAATGTATTCAATAAGATGTGTAAGATGAGATAGAATTAATTCTAATTGAATTCACAGAGGATTTGAAATTAGATGTAAATCTGTAATATTGTGTTACATTAAGTATGAATTAGTATTTGATTTGCATTCAGAAAAATGTACTCTGTTCACTTCTGAGAACCATTTAGACAGAACATTAGAACAGATATCTGATCTTTATTTTCTCTTCTTCCCCTGCCACCTAAATTTTATTGAAAAGTCTGTCCAACCTGATTATCAATATTAAAGACTAGTTTTGAGAAATCCGGAGAAATTAACAATTACATTTTAGTCAGAGATAGAATACAGTAAGAAGTATTTTTATGTATTGAAAACAACGTCTCTCAAGAGGTAACAATTTTAATACCTAAACACCTAACAAATGCTGAATTTTAGGTATTAAGGCTAGAAAAGATACACAGAACACAAGAATTTCTTGAATAAATGTTCCACATTTAGCTTAAAGAATTCATTTAGAACTTGGCCATTAAAGAAATGTTATTTGAAACTGATATTGGTGATTAACTTAGAAAATCTTTAGAATTTGGATTTAGGTCCTATGATTCAGAATTTAGGTGTTATCCAAAGGAGATTAGTATTGGACCCTAAATCTACCATTTAATGAGGTGTATTAAAAAAATTCTGGCATTAGAATAAAAGCTATGTGATGTCATTCTTACTACTATGATGTAGGTAATAAAGTTTATAAAATGTGTATTTATATTATTTCATTATTTACCTTGACTATTCATAAAAAATAAAACCCCCAATTATAGCATAAATGAATAGTTATTAATATTTAGTATTTGAAAATTGAGACTGCTTAACATTACTGGTTGTAATTATATAGCATTCTGAATTCAGTGAATCCTCTGACAGTTCTAATTTCCTACCTAAGAGCTCTTCTCTGCTACTCCCTTGCTGACAGGACCTCTTTTTGTTCAGGTTGGCAATGTTCCCAGATAAAATACTCACCTCCTCAGTTTCTGTTGCAGCCAAGGGTTGCAAGGTAACAAGAGTGTAGGCAATGAGATACAAGTGTATTTCTGTTAGGGATTTTTGGTATTACTTTTGTTTTCTAATTAATACAGACACTCTTTTTGTACTTTTCTCTTTCTCCAGCCTACAACACAACTGAAGAGGGAGAAGCCATCATGCCTCTATGATTAGACAAGTCTGAAGATAAAAGCTTCACTGTGAGGATAATGGAACAAAGTGCTAGAATGGGCCTGCACTCCCTTGCCTTAGACTTGTTGTGGAAGGAAAATAAAATGCTGTTACAAGTTTAATCCACAGAGATGGGCTTCTGTTTCCTGCACTTCAATACATCACAGTTCATAAATTTATATAATTGGCAAAAGTATCCATTTTAAAGATTAACAGATACCTAACTCTCAGTTAAATCTCAGAAAAATAGATTTTTAATCCGTTGTGATTTTGAAATTGATCTCTCAGTCTTTCAACCATCAAACTATTAAATACATTTAAACATTGTTATTCCTTGTTAGAGTGAATCCTGTTATTTTCTAAGCGTATTATTGTATGTGTGCCCACACGCAGGTGTGTGTGTGTGTGTGTGTGCGCGTGCGTGTATATGTACATATATTCAGGGAGCCTGAAGGAACCAATATTTATTTTATGAGGCACGCAATGCTAGTTATCTCTAACTCATTCTTTTCTCTTTTTTTTAGATTTTATTTATTTTTTGAGTAAGAAAAGGGGCAGAGGAGAGACAGATTTTCAAGCAGACTCCACACTGAGCGCAGAGCCCAATGTAGGGCTCCATCTCATGATCCTGAGATCATGACTTGAGCCAAAAACAAGAGTCGGACAATTAAATGACTAATTCAGATGCCCCCTCTGACTCATTCTTTAAGCCTCTGCATTCAATACCCACTGCCTTCGGGAATAAATCCTTATACAACCCGTTAAAAATGATCTAATGATTTATCTTCGATTTATCATTGGAGGTTTATGAGTGTGTGTGTGTGTGTGTGTGTGTGTGTGTGTGTGTGTTTTGACCCATTTACTTGTTTGTATACCTACTTTCTTGAGGTTTGTATCATAAATTAATGCTAAATTTTTGTCTAATGCTTTTTTCTGTATCTATTGAGGTAATCGTGTGATTTTAATCATTTCATTGATGTGGTGTATCACACTGATTTGTGGATGTTGAACCATCTTTGCATCCCTGGAATAAATCCCACTTGATATGGCATATGATCCTTTCAATGTATTATTGAATTCAGTTTGCTAATATTTCATTGAGGATTTTTGTATCTATATTAATCCATAATATTAGCCTGTAAAGTTTATTTGTGGTGTCCTTGTCTGATTTTGGTATCAGGATAATGCCAGCTTAATGAAATGAGTTTGAAAATGTTCCCTCCTCTGATATTATTTTGAAGAGTTTAAGAAAGATTAGTATTATTATTCTTTAAATCTTTGATAGGAAAAAAAGCAAAAAAATCTTCTGGAAAATTCACCAGTGAAGCCATCTGCTATGGACTTGGGTTCTTGGGAGGTTTTTGACTACTGATTCAGTCAGGCTCTTTGAAAATTAGTCTGATGTTGAGATGTTTTATTTCTTCATTATTCAGTCTAGGTAGGCTGTATATTTCTAGGAATTTATCCATATCTTATATGTTGTTCAATCTGTTGGCTTATAAATGTTCATGCTACTCTCTTTGATCCTTTATATTTCTGTGGTATCTGTTTTAATATCTCATCTTTCATTTCTGATTTTAGTTATTTGAGGCCTCTCTTTTTTTCTTGGTGAATCTAGCTAAAGTTTTATCTATTTTTTTTTAAAGAAACACGTTTTAGCTTCATTGATCTTTTCTATTTTCTGTTTAGTCTCTATTTCTGCTCTGACTTTGTTATTGTTTGCCTTCTACTAACTCTGGCCTTATCTTGTTCTTTTTTTTCTAGTTTCTTGATGTATAAAGCTAGGTTATTTGAGATTTTTCCTTTTAAGTAGGTGTCTATTGCTATAAACTTCCTCCCATTTACTGTAACTGATGGTAAAGTATCCCATCAAAGAGACATTTCTTTGATCTGACTCAGACTTCTCTTACTGTCACTTAGCCACACTGAGTATTGAGAACAATTATAAAGGATTCTGCGTCCAGTTCCTATGGGATGGGGAGGAGGAGTTGTGCACACCAACAAGCAATTATTGGATACCCAGTAGGTATTCTAAAACTCAACCCAATCCTAACACTATTTACCCAGAGACAGCATCAGATTCCACAATTTAAAAGTTTAGTTTCACAAGACTGCCCAGCCTCCTTCAGATTCCAACTAGCTATAGATAAGGTTCCAGTGACACGCCCCCCCCCCCCCCCCCAGATTCAAATGATTTGATAGGGAAGCTCAAAGAACTAAGGCAAATAGTTTACTACATTACCATTCATTATAAGAGGATATAACTCAGGAACACAAGACAAAAAAGATGTGTAGGTCAAGGTACGGGGAAAGGACTTAAGTTTCCATGCCCTCTCTGATGCACCACTCTCCCTGCATCTCTACACACGTTCATCTACCCAGAAGCTCTCTGAATGATCATTTGGGATTTTATGGAGGCTTTATTACATAGGCATCACTGATTAAATAATTAGCCACTGACAAATTTTTCAACCTCCAGCCCTCTTCTGCTCCTCCCTAGAAGTCAGGGTGGGGAAGTGGGGCAGGGCTGAAAGTTCCAACCCTGTATTCTTCTTAGTTCTCAATTGCTTTCCAAAAGTTACCTCATAAGCCCGGTTGAGGAAAGGAGCCTGTTATGAATAACAGTAAAGCCATTTCATTTTGATGTCTCTGAATCCATTTCAGGAGCTGAGGACAAGAAACCAAATATTATAACAAAAGATACTCCTATTGCTCTATTGCTCTATTGCTAAAAAGTTCCATGGATTTTGGGAGCTGTGAGCCAGGAACCATGAATGAAGACCAAATACATATATTTCTTACAGCTCATGATATAAAAAATTCAGAGATCTGGGATCCCTGGTGGCTCAGCAGTTTGGCTCCTACCTTTGGCCCAGGGCGCGGTCCTGGAGTCCCGAGATCAAGTCCCGAATCAGGCTCCCGGCATGGAGCCTGCTTCTCCCTCTGCCTGTGTCTCTGCTTCTCTCTCTCTCTCTCTCTCTCTCTCTCTCTCTCTCTGTCTATCATGAATAAATAAATAAATAAATAAATCTTTAAAAAATTCAGAGATCTTTAAGTTGGGGGGAAAGTAATACAACCATTTCACTGATTAGTAAATTAAGCCTTAAAAATACATGTCCTTGGTCAAAATCATTATTGATGCAGATGCTGTTTGTGCTAAGAAAAATGGCTTAAACTATTTACCACTTAAACTACCCTAGAAATAACATTTCTCAACTTTCCATGAGCATGACAGAAGTTTAAGTTACTAAGTCAGAACATCTTGAAAAAAGATGAAAACAACTGTTTCCCAAGGTCTGGACACTGGTAGACTGAGAAGCCACTGGAGTCCATCATATACTTTGCCCCTCAAGTATGAGCAGTACCTAAGAAGAAGGCTGAGCAAGGTCGCAATTCACATCCACTACCCATATCTAGTGCAAGAGATGCAGGGATTTTGCTAACAACAAATTTAAACTGCTATCCATTTACCACAATATACTTTACTTTCAGTGATAACTCACAACATTACTGCCTTAGACTTTATTGCCCTCTAAGTACCTATAGCTCTCAAACCCTCAAAAAATTCAGTTCCCAGCAAAGCAATATAAATAAAGAGTAATCAGTATTAATAACCAAGAAAATGACCCAAAGAATGGTAGAACAGACTCTCCACAGCTAAATGTAAAGAAGAAACCACATTAAAGAGGTTAGGGGTTAGGAAGGGCAGAGATGCAGTTGGGAGCCAAGTAGACCTGCAGTACTGCCCATAGGAGGGAGGGATATGGTGGCCACAGTTGGGGAACAAGACCAGATCCAACAATAGGCACCCGAAACATGGGGGCCCCACACTGGAAAGAAGAATCTCTATAACAGTTGGCTTTGAAAAACAAAGGAGTTTAACATTCAGTTGGGATTAATACCTGGAACTTTAAAAAATAGTGGGCTCAGCTCTGGGAGAGCCAAGAGGGTGGAGTCCCTGCTCTTAAGAGATAGAAACAAACAAACAAACAAAAAAACCAGTGATATACGGCATAGAAGCAGCAAGTGTGAAAAATCAGGGTATATGGGAAGGAGATTTATTTCCTAGTGTCAGGGCATGTGCTGGAGGGGCAGGATTCTTTCGGAGACTTCTCCAAGAACAAAAGGTCTGTGTGACACCATTTCCCTCCTCTGCCCCCTAGCCTACATATATGGACACCTGTGGGAACCAGCACAGCACCAACTCTCCACTGAGCTTGCAAAGAGTATCCCACACCCAGCACTCTTCTGTGGACCCGCCCCTCTAACCCAACAGTTCATCAGGAGTTTTCCTCAGCGGCTGCAGATCAACTCCAACAGTGGACCAACATGAACCTGCTGTACCATGTGTCCAACCGCTCATTCCCCTGCAGACCAGCCACTTCCAGTTATGCCCTTGGCAGGAGTTTATCCAAAGGGGTGCCACAAGTCTGTCAATGGGTAATCAACCCTAACAGGGGCCAGCACCACTCCAAAGTGATTCCTGCCCTGGGGAAAGCGGAAGATAACCACACATACCAATCCAACTGCAGCCCCAGCAATGGGCTGGGGGTAGACATCTGGTCTGACTGTAGGCCCCACCCACCAATAAAAGCCTTTTAGGGCACGATGGTGGGAGAGTACCCTGTAGTTCAGTGCTACGGCCTCTCTGGCCAGTGCCTCATCTGACTCAACTCAAGCCCAAGGTGACTCCCAACTGGCCTACCAACAACACAAAGACCAAACCCTGCCCACAATAGGCAAAGCTGGGGCTGCAGTTGGAGGATTCTAGTATTAGTGGTGGTAGGAGACTGAAAATTTGTGACTAGCTGTGGCATATGATTTCTAAGGCTTTCACCTTTGCTGCTTTGGAATAAAACATAGGTAAAATGAGAAGCATTGGAATATGTAATGGCTATGGTATCTTCAAAGTAGGGGGTCAGCAATAATTATTAGGATTGTGCAAGCCAGCTTTTCTTAATGGCATTATAGATGATGGAAAAGTAAAATACTAAGTTCAGGTCAACCAAGCATCAACATAAGTAATGTGAAATCCAGAGGGCTTCCAGCAGTTTTTAGAAGACTCTCATCCATTGCATCAGAACAGAATGTGCTTAGAATTAGGTTCAGAATCTAATTAAAGTTTCAGTACTCCCACAATGCATTAGCTTCAAGATCTCTATGCTAAAGTTAGTGGATTAGGAAAGAAATGGGATATTGAGACAAAAAGGATCATTTGGGTAGACAAACCTGAAAGACTTTAACTTCTAAATTCTCTTGAACCATCTAGACCAGCAGAAGAAAGCCCTATTTCCCTAGCCACAGGAGCAAATGTAATGATATCTTCTGAGGCAGGTACCTCTGAAGATAGTGTATTCCTTAATAGTCTATCCACTTTATTTCATTGCCTTGGTCAATAGTTAGGGTTAAGCCTGAATACAATCTGAGCTGGGAGGTACAGTTAATCTCTAAAATATAAATAAATTTGGCACCAAAGGAACTGACACACCTGAAAAGTAAGTGCTGGCAGAAACTTGAGAAGCAGAGCTTGAGAGAGTTATTCCTTAAGGGGTGAATCATAATGCTGGGTATGAGAGAATTTATTGAATGGAAGCACTCACTCCCACATGTCTCAGAATTGATGATCTGGAAACAACACTGAAGTTTATCCCCCCAGATTTTGCTAGGATAACTTCTTGAAGCTTGAATAAAGAAAACAGGATCAAAAATCTGCAAGTTTTGATATTGCAGAAGGGGCGAAAAGACTCAAGGAGATGGAATATTGGAATAGATTTCTATGTAAGGCTTGATCACCTGTGACATGATTAAGATTCCTTGATGGGCTTAGAAGACATCCTATAGGAATGTGCTACAGAGGGGACACTAACATCTTTAAGAAGCCTGGTTGGTGGTAGCTGCACTTTGCAGGCTGTGATTGACAGTGTAGATTGTTGCTATCCAAGTGGACTCTAATATCAAAGGCGACGAGGCCAGTGCATAACACTAAATCATCAGAGGCATGGTATTGCCAGCTTGTCATCAAGTTGCCTTGACCTTCAGGAATCTGTGGTAATAGCTAATAGGTCATAGTGCTCTTAGACATGAGAGAGATGGGCAGATACCTATGACAAATTAAAAAAAAAAAAAGATGATAGGCAGAAGACTGTCATCAGCTGCTAAAATGGGAAAATGTGGCTTCTCACTCAATTTCCAGATCTAAGTCAGGTCTCAAATTCAGAACTCATTGACTGAAGCACATGGTTCCCTTGTGAATGAAGCCTACAAGGCCACATGAAATTTAAACAGTAAACACGCCCTTGATTATTTTCCAAAGGAACCTGGAATCATTCCTTGGGAACTGACGTTGAGGAAATTGGAAAATCCAGATATTTCTAGGATTAAGGTCTGAGCTGACAGTGATGCCATGGGATCTGAAACAACACCATGATTCTTTGGATAGATAGGAGCTTCTAGAAGCCAGATGGAATTTGGCTCAAGTCCATTTCACAGTGTATTCAAATATCTTTGGTCCTAACCTGTTGTTTTTTCCTGGTCCAAGTGTACATTATTGAGAGAGAAATATTTAACAACTGCTATTATGATCTATGGAATAAGAGCCACTGGGTCATCAAGAGCCAAGTAGAAGCCCCAGAAATCATACTCCTATCCTGAGGAAAATTATAATCAGAAGTAATACTACATAATGGGAAGAATTGCTGAGATTAATACCAGTATCAAAGATAGAGGTAATGGTTTACATTAATATCTTCATCTATTAAAAAAAAATATCTTCATCTAATTCAACTATATGTATCCTGCAAAAAATGAGATGAATCATGGCAGATACATATATATATCTATTATTATAAATTTATCCAAGCGGCAGCCCCAATCACAGCTGCTACACTCTACCATCTGCCATAGTAGCTGCTATTGGGGCTACCACTTGGTTAAGTGCTAATAAATTAACACAGGCTTTGGCACTTGTTACAGGGCTACTGATCTTGCAAATAAATATATTTTTTTTTCCAATTCCTTTCACTAAGGAGGATCAGGTTTGGTTTTTATTCACATGGTAAGAACCGAAGTTCACATTTATTCCCTAGTCCAGTGTCATAGTGACAGAGAATTCAGGTATCTTGATCATCTTAACAAGCTATAGAACATAGCACTAGCCCAGTATACTGATGGCATCATGGTAATCAGACTTGGTGAGCAGAAGTGGAAAGTATGCCAGATATGCTAATAAGACACATCATATCAAGAAGGTGGAGATAAGCCCCATGAAGATTCAAGATACTACCAGAGTTTTGAAGGCATAGTGGTCTGTAATATGCCGTAACATTCCTTCTAAGACTAAGGGCAAATATCCACACTCTGTACCTGACAGGTCCTTTGCTAGAGGTACAGTGTTTGATAGGTCTCTTCTGATTTTGAAGGAAGCATATACTGAAATTGAAAATACTGCTCTGACCCATGTATTTGGTGACTTGGAAGCTATCCATTTTGGATGATTGTCCTCATCAAGAGGAAGAGAGGATTCTGCAGAAGATCCACCCCGCCCCCCCCACCCCCAGATGTTTAGCTACATGGGCAGATTTAACAAAGGTGGACATATCGGTGAAGAGAAAGGGTTTTTTTGCACAAACTCTCTGATATGTTTCTAGGATTCAGAGAGAGATCATGCCTTTTCTGTAAGAGAACTAGGCTCAATTTTAACAAAAATTCTTGCCATTATCTTGGATCTTACTAGAAACTGATAACCTGACCATGGGATACTAAATGACGATGCCCCTCGAGTCTCTTCGCCTTTCTCATAATTTCATAAGGTTGGGCAGGTGCAGAAACGGCATTTAGATTTCAGCCTGAGCATATCCACAATGTACTAGTAAATCACACAAGCAGGTAGCCAGACTTCCACCGACTGATACTTCTATCTCAACTTAACATCTTTAGCCTTAAGGGGTATTCCCAACAATCAACTAACATAGAAGAAAGCAATCTAGGCTGAAGCAAAGCAAATCTAGACTGGTGTGATATGCTAATGCTAAACTGAACGGGACTGATTTCAGTCCTTATACTGGTGGGCCAGTATAAAGACTTATACTGGTGGGGAAAAAAAGGGGGTTAGCATATTATGGTAACCAACTCTAATTACCAAAGTAATTAGATATTAAGGTACAGAGGATATTGTCTATAATCCATTGATTTTATTATGACCTTTATGCCCATGATCACTGTAAATGGATAACTGCAGCAACCGTGTCTAGATAAGCATTTGGATATCTATTTTTGTGTAAAATTTTGGTGGCTTAAAATAAAAACAACATGTCATTTTGTTTGTGAATTTATAATCTGGGCAGAGCTCACCAGGGACATCTTATCTCTGCCAGATGAATTCTCTGGGGTCTCAATTGGGATGACTTGAATATATAGGGATTGGAACAGTTGGGGACTGCCCGTGCATCTCTCTGTGTGTACTTTTGGGGACTTATGTATTTCAAAGCCTCTCTCTAGCATATTATCCTCAAGCTAGTTTGATTTCTTCCATGGTGGCTGAAAGCTCTAAGAATGAGTGTCCAAGAGATCAAGGCAGAAGATACAACACCTTTTATGACCTAGTCTTGGAAGTTATGCCATATTCTATTGGTAACACAGCAACAGTCATAATGTAATGCATGAGGACACTACACTAGAGCTTAATTAGTAGGAAATGTGGGTCACTGTGGCTCTATATTGTCAGATAGTTAATACAAACATACACACACACAAAAGAAAACAAAAGGCTTACCCCTAAAGAGTAAAGTTTTGAGCTTCCCTGCCGAGCACACCCCTCAGAATAGCCAAAAAGATGGCCAACAGTGAAAAAAAAAAAAATGTAAAATGAGTAGTGGAGTAAAAGGTTGATGGATATATATCAACTATGGCCTCAGGGCTAGTTGCAGCACTAGCACTTTTGCTAGTTTCACTAACCCTCTTACTTTAAATAGTTTTGGTGCTTGAATCTGGCAACCATCCTGAGAAACTCTGATTGATTAGCCTTGTGCTTTCCCTCTTGGGGAGGAAGGAAAGGGTAATCTAATTAAAACCATTTTCTTGGAGCACCTGGGTGGCTCAGTCAATTAGCATCTGACTCTTGGTTTCAGCTCAGGGCATGATCTCGGGAGCATGAGATCAAGCTCCACATCAGACTCAGCAGGGAGACTGCTTGAGATTCTCTCCCCCCCCCCACCGCTACTCCCCCATCATTCTCAAACAAATCTTAAAAGAGAATGTGAAAAGATTTTTTTTTTCTAATCCCAGTAAGGTAAAACTAAAAATCAATTATTAATATTAAAAAAATCCCAAAAGATGGGCAGCCCTGGTGGCTCAGCAGTTTAGCACCGCCTTCAGCCCAGGCGTGATCCCTGGGTCCTGAAATCGAGTGCTACGTCGGACTCCCTGCATGGAGCCTGCTTCTCCCTCTGCCTATGAATCTGCCTCTCTCTCTTTCTCTGTGTCTCTCATGAATAAATAAAATCTTTAAAAAAAAATCCCCCCCCCCAAAAAAGCAATAAATACTACCTCACCGAGTCTCATTCTGTGCATAGGTAACTTAGAAATTGGTCAAGAACATGAATAATTATGCAGATTTGGAGAGTGGTGTTTCCTGCGATTCCCTCTACTTCAGTCTCAGCCACTTCAGCAGCCTTACATTCAAATTTGTGTTTCCTGCTCAGTTAGATTTCCACTGTCTGTACTCTATTTCCCTTTGCTGTGGATTGAAAAATATCTTCAGGCAGAAAACAGGGGAGAATAGAGGACTCACTTCATATGCTTTTCTTCTTTTAAAGATTGTAGGCCTGGATTGGTTCTGCCCAATGCCTGCAGACAATTGCTTTATATATGTCAATCAGCATTTATAGTTCTTTAGGGATAATAGGGTAAATCTGATACCAACTAATCCATCATAGCTTCCAAAACACATTACATATCTTACTTTAGATATACTATTGTCAAGTACAAGAATATAGATATTTTACATGTTTTGTTAAATTTATAAGATGTTTTCAGCGTTAAAATCTTATTTTGTTTCTTACTTTCCACAGTCAACATTATATATATTTTAAAATCTATTCTCTTTTTAAGTACAGCTAATTGGTTTGCTTCTTTTACCTCATGTACATCATTCTATTATAATGCATGTGCTATATGTTATCAACTAATTTCATTAGCAATCAATAGCTAAGTTACTCCAGTTATTTACTAGAACAAACGATGCTATGGTCAACATGTCTAATACATATCTCTTCATTCTTCTCATTAATGAGATTAGGGTAACTTTATATATTAATCATTTAAGTTTTTAATTCTATTGTTTTTTCCTTTGATTTTTTTTTTTGCTAGGTTCTATGGAGGTCACTGGATATGTTATATACTAATTCTCATTATTTATTCATTATAATATGTAATTCCAAGCTACCACTTTAATCTCAATCTTTTGACTGAAATGGAATCTGTGATATATCACTCAGATCCTGGTTCAAGACCAGAGGATTTATTCTCCCAGGAATGAAAAGAGATAACTTCCAGAAATTCCATAATAATCATTGAGAACTGGCTTGGCTAGAGAAAATTGTCTCAGCCAAAGACACACTCCCATCCTAGGAACTGGTGAATGCAAGGGTAACCTGCATCCAGGAACTGGTTAATATAGGGATGTTTGGGCCCAGATCTCTCTTGTTTCAGAGAAAAAGCTTTCACTGATACTGCATCAGAGCACTACTTTTCCTCTAACCTAATCCTACTTTGTTTCCTTCTCTCTCTTTCATAGGGTTCACCTCAAGAACCATCTATAATAAATCTGCTCTTATGGTCTCCTTCCCAGTGACACAACCTGTGAGTGACATTTATTCATAGAAGTTCTCACTTTGCATTGCCCAATTCTCATATTAGTCAAAATATATTGGCTTTTCTCTGTGATTTGGGCATTTATATCTTGCTCTGATAAACATAATCTGTGGTTCATTTGATTATTTCAATTTCATATGTAGATCTTTTACCCATTTGGAGTTATTTTACTATTTACTTATTTACTTATTTATTTCTGTAAAGGTATGTTCTAGAAGTCTAATTTTATTTTTCTTTAAATAGCAAATTAAGTTTCTAGTTTCATTTACAAAAATGTCCATCATTTCTTCATAGTTATGTAATCTATCCTCTATCATATAACAAGTGATTTGCCTAAATCATTGTTTTTTGTTTTTTGTTTTTTATTCCTGCAATCAGTATGTCCCTGCAGTAGTACCACACTGATGGTTTTAATATTTGGTGCTGTAATCTGTTTTACTACCTAATAGTGTGAATTTCCCATCTTTGTACTTTTTGAAAACTGCTTTAGCAATTCACGGAAAATTATCTTTCTGTATAAATTTTGGAATAAATTTGTCAATTTTCTTCCAAAATTTAGCTGTGGTGTTCAATTGAATAGTGATGAATTTATAGATTTACTTGATGACAATTAAAATATTTAAAATTCTTATTCATTGTATGCATGAGTATATCTCTCCATTCAGATCTACTTGACATCTTTTAATAGAATTTTTTAAAAACTCTATAAAGCTCTCAGGCAGTCTTTGCTAGATTATTTCCCAGGCAATTGATAGTTTTCATTGTTATCACAAATAGCATCTACTTTCCATTTCATTTTCTAGTTACTTATTGCCAGTGAAGAGAACCTGTTGAATATATTTGAAGGATGATTTACTGAGCTGACAGATAAGATTGAAGAACTCTTTCAGAAGGTATTAGCAGGGAATAAAGAGATGGAATGAATGGGGAAAAAAGTCAAAAGATATGGAGATTAATAATAGAAATAGCAATGCCCATCTAGAAGGAGAGAGAAGATACACAAAAAGAAAATATTTGAAGAAAAAAATACTAATAATTTATTCAAATTAATGAAAGACATAAGACTTCCATTTAAAGAAGAACTGAATAGGAGATATAAGTGGGAAAAACCTTTTCTAATATGGATATATTAGTAACATTATGATTATTAAAAACAAAAAAAGGGTGCCTAAGTGGCTCAGTTGGTTAAGGTTCGTCTCTTGATTTTGGCTCAGGTCATGATCTCAGGTGTGAGGGGTGTGAGATCAAGCTTAAGATTCTCTTTCCTTCTCCCTCTTCCTCTCCCTGTGCCACACATGCACTCTCTTAAAAAACAAAAACAAATTTTAAAAAGCCCACAAAGGAAACCACTTATAATTTTCAGAGGAAACGAAAACTTGCCTTTCAGAGGGAAACTAAAATCCAATACCTATCAGCCTCTTCAATAGCAACACTGATTGTCAAGAAAGTTTATAAGGAAAAGAATTTGAATCTGATATTGTATTCAGCTGAGCTATCACTTCAATGTTAGACCAAAAATAAAGATAGTAGTTATCAGAGAGTCTAGCAACATGAAAAATCTCTTTAAGAGTATTCTTAAAATTCTTAGAGGTTTAACTTTTGAAATGAAGGAATTTATTTCATAAGCAAGAAATTGCTATGAAGGGAAGAACACATAAAACATAAGTAAAATCTATTGGTGTCTGAAAAAGTAATAATTTAATCATTAATATAAGCACAAAAATCTAAAACTAAAACTTACTAGGGGAAGAGAGAAATATGAGATAGGGAATTGTATGAATATTTTTTCCTGTTCAGAGGGAAACATGTTTATTCATAAAGTTAAAGACATTGATAAGGAAACATAAACAAAATATTAATCTGTTTAATCCCCCTGCATACAGCATTGACCAGGACACAGTCAATGGTTAAAAAATTTGTTGAAATAATCTTAATGAATTAATAACCACCAAAATAACAAAATTGAATGCATACAGTTAATTCATAAAAAACATCTAAAGTCAGGGTCAGGGAAATGGGAAACATAATATTAATTACAGTAGGTAGAAAACATCTAATACAATAGAACAAATTAATTTATGGTAAAACTTATTAATCAAAATAGGAAAAACAATAATAAAAAGACTGACTTTCAGATTGTATTAAAAATAAAAAATAGCAATGTGTCTAGAAGATATTCAAAACACAAGCACACATAATAAGATGCAGAAAAATTGATAATAAAGGCAATATCAACTAGAAATTTTAATATGAGAGAAAGAGAAAAGATAAAAATGAAAATTATCAAAGAGAGATGTTAAATATGTATGAAAAAAGTAAACTGGGTAGATTTTTATTATCAGTATGCAGCTGAGGGTATAGCCTCTTAGTATAAGAAGCAATAACATATCAGATATGGAAAGACGGTAAACGAACACACATTTCATGGAAATGAGTATATGATATGCAGAAAACTATAAAGGTAGAGACGATTTCAATGGCATTACTAAGTTAGATATACTAGATCTATGTCTAGAACTTCATATCAAATGAACATAAAATACATATTTTCAAGCACACATGAAACATTTACCAATGATGGTCATATACCTGGCCCCAAAAGAAGTTTCAAAAAATTTCAAATAAGTAGCAACATATGCTTTATATTCTACAACTACAATGCAGTAAAATTAGAAATCAAACAAGAATATTTAGGAAAAAATCTCCATTTCTAAAAACTAACTAACATTTCACCTTTGATTTAAGGCTGACATAGGCTAAAAGTGAAATTTTTACATTTGAATGATAATGAAAGCACTAAGTTGAAATCTATTTGCTGCTGAAAAGTAGAGAAAGATGTACCAAATTATGAACTAATATTAAGCAGAATATATGAAAGATAAGGAAAAAAGAAAGATGGAAATTCATTAAAATCTGAATAACCAGGCAGCCCCGGTGGCCTCAGTGGTTTAGTGCCACCTTCAGCCCAGGGCGTGATCCCGGAGATCCTGGATCGAGTCCCATGTTGGGGTCCCTGCATGGAGCCTGCTTCTCCCTCTGCCTGTGTCTCTGCCTCTCTCTCTGTGTGTATCTCTATGAATAAATAAAAATAAAATCTTAAAAAATAATAATAATAAAAAATAAAATCTTAATAACCTAGGAAAAGAATAACAAACTAAATCCAAAAACAAAAGAAAAAGATAAAGTTAGGACAAAAAAATTAAAAATAAGGCTGTGAAAAGATAAAGAAACAAACTTATACTGGTACCGATTAAGTAAAAAAGAAGAGAGAAGAGGCAAATAAACAATAGCAGCATACAAAAGAAGAAATAACTAAATATAAGTAAAATTCTACAAGTGTAGAATTCCAAAAATTGAAAATTTTGATGAATTTGATATATTTCTGGGAATCAGGATCACAACTTCCATTCTCCCAGAAAAACCCAAGACCAGATGCTATTAGATTTCGAGTTCTATATGTTTTCAAGGAACATGTATCATACAACTCTCCTCAAAAAAATAGAAAAATAGGAAAGCTGTCTGATTCATTTAACTAGGTTAACATAATCCGGGTACCCAAATTCAGTAAATGATACAAGAGAACAAAACTGTTGGTCAATTTCACTCATAAACATAAATGCAAAGATCCTCATATTAGCTAATTATATTAAACAGTACATTAAAATCAGCTAATTCGTGGCCAAGTAGAGAAAATACAAGGTATGTAGGGATTGTTCAGCTTGAAAAGCTACTAATGCAATTAATAACCACCACATTAAATGATCAAAAAATTAATCTTTCAATACAGCCTGAAAAAGCACTCAATGTGTTTTTCTACACAGTTGAGATAAAAATTCTTAGCAAATAGGACAGAGAAAGACATTTCCTTAAAAGAACAACAACAACAGAGGGCATTTACAGTATATCTACAGGAATCATCACATTTAATGGAGCTATTTTAGTTTTGTTTCCTTTCAGGTAGGTGTCATGACAAGGATGCCTGCTATTGCCACTACAGTTCACACAGACTTGAGATCCTGCAAAAGTCATTAAAACTAGAAAAATAATAAGAGATAAAGAGAATCGGAAGAAAAGGTAAACATGAATATCTTCATGAAATGCCCAGGAGAATTTATAAACAAATTACTAAGATTAATATGAAAAATTTTTAAAAGACTAATATGAAAATTAAGTTAACCTAAGCGCTGAAGAAATAATACATACCCATGTGACCACTATCCCAGAAATGACAAATGCTATCATTTTTTTCAAATATGTTCCAATTTTTTAAATAAAATTAAATCCTTTCAAATTTCCTTTTGTAAATAAAAAGGATACATTTACAAGAAAATTCATTGCAGCATTGTGTGCTAGAACAATTTGAAACAATCTCTTTTACATTACAAAATTAAGACTGAAAGAGCAGTAATTACCTAATCTCTCTGTCTGCTCTACAAAGTTTCAATTAACTCAATACAGACTTTTTCACCAAAATTCTTTTAGTGTAACAACTACTACTTCTTTCTCACAATCACCGTGTATTCAGGGAGACATATATCCATGTCTAATATTAAGAGTTTAAAAGAAAGGGGTGCCTGGGTGGCTCAGTTGGGTGAGTGTCAGATTTTTTATTTTGGCTCAGGTCACGATCTCACGCAAGGCTTGGAGCCTGTTTGAAATTATCTCTCTCTCCCTCCTCCCCTCTTCTGCCCCTACCAACTGCTTACACTCTTTCTCTCAAGAAAAAAAAAAAAAAAAAAAAAAAAGGGAGAGAGAGTTTATAGGAAGGATTTTTATCTTCAAATCAGAAGGAATTATTTAAAAATAATTGTACCTCTTAGTTGTACCTGACATGTTGCTTTCCCTCTCTGACAAAACCTTGTGCTCGTCCTTTCCAACCTTGGCCTAGCAGAATGGCACCCACAAACAAGGGTGACAAGAAGAAGGGCTGTTCTGCTATCAGAGGTAGTGACCAGAGAATACACCATCAACATTCAAAGGCACATCCAAGGAGGGGATTTCAAGGAGCATTCCCCTCAGGCACCCAGGAGATTCAGAAATTTTCCATTGAAGGAGATGGGAACTCCAGATGTCTACCACCAGGCTCAATAAAGCTGTCTGGGCCAAACCAATAAGGAATGTTCCATCCAGTATCTATGTGCAGTTATCCAAAAAAATGTAATGAAGATGAAGATATTCACCAAACAGATTCTTTATGTTGGTTACTTATGTACCTGTCATCACTTTCAAAAATCTGCAGTTAATATGGATGAGAACTAACCACTTATTGTCAAATAAAGGTATAAAACTAAAGGAAAAAAATTACTAAAAGGGGATATTGAATGGGTACAATATAATAAACTATAAATATCTTATTTGAAAAAAAATATCTTTACTTGAAGCTGATTTATAGTTTTAAAAGATCAAAATTGCAAAGTATAAAAATTCCACACCCACTCTCCTGGCCAGGAATTTTTAGATCTTCTTCTCTAACAAATTTCGAATAATGTGAGTGCATTTCTAAACAAAAACTCAAATCATTTGAAGCCTTTCAAGAATGTAACTGGCCATTCTAGAATAAAATATAAATATGAAAAAATGGGTAAAGTCGAGATCAGTGGTCTAGTGGAAACAGAATGCTAACCATATATATGAACCACATGTGTAATTTAAAATTTTTCAGTAGCCATTTAGAAAAATTAGAATAAATAAAATTAATTTTAATAACATTTTAATTCAATGTATAAAATATTACCATTTAACTTATAATCAATACAAAAATTACTATTGACATATTTGACATTTTTTAATATCAAAATTTAAATATCTGTGTTATTTTACACTTATAAGACCATTTCAGCCTGTGCTATCTACATTTCAAATGCTCAATAGCCTCCCATGGCTAGTGCCTATCATATTGGATAAGACAGATGTAAAGGATGCATTGATTAATATAATGGATCTATTAACATGACATATATGGCATGCTAATCCGGTGAAAGCAAATATCAACACTTAAGAACTTGTAGTATGTGCTAAAAACTGTGTTAAGGATATTATATCAATTATCTCTAAATAAAATCTTTAAAAATAAAAATAAAATTAAAAAAACATACCCCAATGGACCATAGCTAAGACCTGGCAGAGAGAGAATTGAACCAGGCTTAACTGCTTTCTAAGCTTATACTTTTAATTATTTCATATGATTCTTGTTGTAGTTTGGATGATTCTTGGCACCAGGGTGACAACTATGGAGGGGAAAATAAATGGAGCAGTTTGAAAGATATTCAAATGATGGAACCAGCTAGACTTGGTGATGGGTTATATATGTAGGTCGAGGGATAGGGAAATATCTAGGATGATGGTTGTTTGCTTGAGCAGATGGTCAGATTGTGTGACTGTTAGTAAGATAACATTGGAGAAGAGCAGGTTTTTAAGAAAAGATTCTAAGCACTCTATACTTCAGATTCTGAACATACCAATCATCTTTTTAGCTACATTAACCCTCTATTAGGAAATGTGATTTTAAAATGACCCTTTACTTCTGCTGGTTATTACACTGACCAGTCTAGAAAAAGAGAATATAAGATGTCAGAATAAAATAAAAGAAAATCTCCATGATGACTTCCTTTCACAGATAGGAAGAAAAATTATGCAAACATAATTGAGAGCGCAGAGGGAGAGAGAGAATCTCAAGCAGACTCTCTGCTGAGCACAGAGCCCAATGCCAGGCTCTATCTCATGATCCTGAAATCATGACCTGAGCTGAAATCAAGAGTCAGACACTCAACCACCTGAGCCACTCAGGCACCTTTCTGTTGTTTGCATCTTAGGGCAATGATTTTTAGTACTGAAATTTAATCTAAAAGGAGACAGTCATTTTCATTCAGTAACCACCTAAATAGTGACACAATGTGGACAGTGAGGCATCCTGGGTTCACACTTCAAACTCCAGTGTGACACTCTAACTTCCTACACTTCCTGCTGCACCAGGGTAGATTTAATGCCCCAGGAAACTGAAAGGATCAGAGGAGTGCTTTCTGAAAGTTACTTTGGAGCAGGACATAGGATGGACTGACTGAGGCCATTGAAGAGACACTGTATAATTGTCTAATTTTTCGCTACCTGGGTGGCGATGATGGAAAAGACATGCTAGTAAAAAAAAAAAAAAAAAAAATATATATATATATATATATATATATATATATGTCTCTCATGAATAAATAAATAAAGTCTTTAAAAAATTGTGTTAGGAGTCTGAAGACTTTTTTTTAATTTTTTTAAAGATTTTATTTATTTATTCATGAGAGACACAGAGAGAGAGAGACAGAGACACAGGCAGAGGGAGAAGCAGGCTCCATGCAGGGAGCCCGAAGTGGGACTGAATCCCAGAATCTGGGATCACGCCCTGAGCCAAAGGCAGACGCTCAACCGCTGAGCCACCCAGATGTCCCAGGAGTCTGAAGACTTATTTATGCACAGCATTGGGGATAAGGAAGATGTCAAACATGACACAGTTAGGACCTAATATGTGATGATGGTCCCATTGGTAGGAGGAGAACCCGGACTGGATATGCATAGAAAGGTGTTGGAATAATGTAAAGGAGATTAGACAGTGTCATTGGCACTATTCTACTCCCTTTAGATTTCCCTTTTGTGTTGCAATGGCAACAGACAGGACAATGGATGTAACACAGATATCTTGAGATTACATGTATTTGTCACCATAGCAGTCAGATAAATGATAAGCGTGAGAAGTACTCAAGATGTGCTATGTTTCCAGGTTGTATACACTCTTTTTTCATCCAACTGCTTACACTTTCCTCATATTATCTCACTCTCTGACCTATTATACACCTTTCAACTCTGTAAGGTTAACAAAACAAAACTCTCTTATCCTTAGAATATATTTCATATATATCTGAAATCTTACTAAGATATATTTTTCTTTTAAACTGAGGAACTTATTTGTGTGGATCCAATCTGGTAAATTTTTGCCATAGAACCTAATGGCAAAACGTTCTTGAAAATACATAACTTTTTCCAAGGAACTCTTCAATTCCTGCCCAGTTTCATATGTTTTTCTAAATGTCTTATGTCCCTATATATAGAAGGCTACATCTACATCTTTTCACTTCCTCCCCTCCCAATCACTATATCCTAACACCTGTAGTAATATTTAGCTGGCATTTGTAATGTTAGGATTAAATTATAGGAGAAGAGTGAGAACTATGTTTTTGAGATTCATTTGCATAGTGATCTGAGTCACTTGGAAAGATAATGAACAGAGAAGAAAGGAGATTAGTGCACAGAGAAAAGAATAAAGTCAAGGATGGACCACCCACAATTGGTGGCATTAAAGAGTGGGAAAGTTCCTATGGAGGAGAGAGGGGAAAAGGAAGAGGGGAAGCAATTACCAGGGTATTCTAATGTCATAGGTAAGACAGGTGTTTCAAAAGGTGGTAGTGGAATATACAATCTTCTCTTTCTGAGCATTCAAGAGAAATAGGCTCAGGGAAAGATCATTGATAACTTCTGATAAAACAGTTTTAGTGGAGTGTTGTAGGAGAAAATCAAATTGGAAAGGGTTAGGGATGAATGGTTGACAAACAGAGGCATCAGCCTGATAGTTTGTAAAAACTCATAGATCAGCTGTACAAACCTCACAGACCACATTAATGTGCTCTTTTATCACAGAGAATAATTTGAAACTCTTCATACCACATTAGTCAGGAAACTGGGTTTTACTTTATTACTATCAATCTATTGTACAAGTTAAGGAAAGCTATTTTAACTATTTCCACTTTCTTACCTAATTTAAACTCAATACCCAACTGAAGTGATATTAAGATGATGTTTATATACCAGTGAAAAAAAAGGGGGGCATTTGATTACCAAAAATATAATTTTTACAAATTTGGAAGACTTTTATATAAATATTAACTAACCAAAAATTCTTTGATCAGATGGTGAGAATAGAATTTCTATTTTAGAAAATATGCTCACTTTCAGGTTACTATGAAAAATACTCTCAAGATATTCGGATAAGACATATTCTCCACTTACAAGGATCTTGTAATCAACTGAGAATATAAAGTTGGCCTGCTAAAATATGTATTATTACAGGCAGAATGAGTTAGTGCCCATTCCCTAGTCCATGAAGTTTATATGAATATCCTTGTACAGGCTCTATTCTAACCTTTAGTAAATGGTGTGGGAATTTCTTACCTAAGAATTGTATTAGCCGTATTGTAAAAGATAAAGCAATTTTTAAGCTTTTGCTAGTACCCAGTATTGCCAAAAATGGCCATTAAAGACTGATGGCTGTACTACTTAAAAGGGTAGCTGTGGTGAGTTTCACATTTCCTACACATACAAAAAAATGTAGGCATGGGTTAGAAGGAGGAGGATGTACTAAATAGGTACCGACACCATTTATATTACAATGTAAGCAATTTCTCCACTCTGAATGGAGTATTCAGAGTAGCTTATATTATTTTGACAAAAGGCTCCTCTTTATTAATAGGATTCTGAGTATTAGATTCTGAGTATTAGATTGAAATATGTCCTCTGATGGTGTATATGTGTAAGTGTGTGTGTGTGTGTGTGTGTGTGTGTGTGTGTGCGCGCGCGCGCATGGTACAATACTTGGTGACCAGAAAGAATGGGAAGGCATGCACCGCTGCCTGAGAGACACTGGCCTGTCAGCGCTCACTCTGAAATGTTCTTCTGTAGTTCACCTGCTCCTAATTATGGCATTACTATGTATTTACTAATTTAGATTTTATGAATTATATTACTACAAATTATCATGTTCAGTTTGCATTGCTGAGACAGAGGGCAAGAACATATATTTAGCTTCTGAATCTAAAGACTGTTACTCTTTGCCTATAATCCCTCTTGACAGTGAATCATCAGAAAGGTAATTTTAAAAAGGTTTCACTGTTTTTTTTATATTACCATTCCCTTAATTCCCCTCAAGAATCACCAAAAGGTATATGGAAGTAACCAACTTCAGTAACTTCTTGGTGGCTAATTAAAGGAAGTCACAACATAGGAAGTTTAAAATCATTAACAAAATATGACATTATCCAGTTTCCAAGAAACTTATGGTTTCACATGAGATTTCCTCACAGGTTTAAGAAATTGGTTTCCCTGTCTCAAAGTCATTTGTTATATCTCTCCTCTTCAAATAAATAGATAAGAACATAAAGAGATACATCAAGAAACAATAGTGTCTATAGATACAGAAGGAAATATTTTGCATGCCAAGAAAGCTAAGTGGATGTTTGGAAGACTTGGAAACTGAAGCCTTTCTGAATCCTAGCCAGGATGATTGCTATGGAATGAATGCTTACGCGCTGCTTAGACTTATATGTTGAAGCTCCAGCCTCTAATGAGACTGTCTTAGGGTCTTTTTGGAAGTAATTAGAGTTAAATGAAGTCATAAGAGTGGGACCCTGATCTGGTGGCATTAGTGTCCTTATAAGAAGAGATAGAAGAACTCACTCAAGGCTCTCTCCTTTTCTCTCTTTCTCTGCCACGTGCAGACACAGAGAGAAGACAACCTTCTACAAGCCAAGAAGAAAGGTTTCACTAGGAACCAAATTGGCTGGTACCTTGATCTGGAACTTCTAGCCTCCAGAACTGTGGGAAAATACGTTTTTATTGTCTAAGCTGCCCATTTTGTTATGGCAGTCCAAACTCAGACAAGGATCTTCAGAAATATATATCCTTATAACATATATAAGGATAGCCCTATAAAAGGTAGGTCTGGTCCCTTATCGAGACACCCACATTATTCAGTCTCTCCAGATGGTTCCAGATGTAAAATGTGCCTTCTGCAGATGCATGCTTTTCCTGACTTAGAAAATAAGCATCAACTCTTTCTGTCAAAGGAAATTCAATTTACCAGTTAATTTACTTTCACATGTATTTAGCACCCGAGACCACAAGTTCTGTTTCTCTGTGCTCCTTTCTCAGGTTGATAATGGTATATAAAAAATCAAACCATAGTTTGATTTTCAAAACTAGGTAGTTATAAAGAGGTTGCTCATTTTAACTTACATGTACATTGAAAAAATCTTCTACATTAAAGAAATTAATTGTTGACTTGGTAAGTTAGAAGAAGAATTTGTTCAAAGCCAAGTGTTCTCTTATTTTTGGAAGGAAAATTCCTAGAAGTATGTCATTATTTTCAATTGTAGGAATAATAAGTGACTTAGTATTTCAGTAACAGAACTTAAGAATAAAGGGATAAATTTAATTGTTTAAAATGAATGAATTATATTTAAGCCTTTATAGAAAAGAGAACATTTTTTTCCCTGTATACACTAAGCATGAGCATACATGTTATTTGGTAGTGAGTGTCATTTTTAACTGCTAATATTCTGTTATGTTACATAAAGTCCCAGGAAGAATAACTAATTAAATTGCTAATCTCAGCTTTTGCTTCATATAGCTTTTATTACTCTAATATTGGTTTAGTGCAAAGGACAATATTTACAATTAATAAGCACCAAGAATTCTATTGTTTTTATATAGTACTTCAAGCCTTTGGGGTCAGAGTGAGAATGGGAATTAAGGAGGTAAGAGATGCCACGCTGCATTAAGGTAGAAGGTCTTGTCACTTAGGAACTATTACTAAGTAGAACGATTAAAAATATTTACTCATGTGTCTTTTTTTTTTTATTTCAAGGGAAAGTAAAATGATAATGAGGAAAAGCTTTTATTTATAAAAATTTTACTCAGCTTAATTTTGAAAATCTCTCCACTTTTTAATATTTTCTTTTTTGAATATTTGTGCTTTATCCCATTTTAACATACTTAATCGAATTTATCTTCTACTGTTTTATTAAATCCAATGCAAAGAAAGTCAATCTTAAAATATCTTTCTATGCTGCTTTTCCTGCTCATGATCATTTCCCCTATCACTGGATTGTTTAAAAATCATGTTGGTAACTTGCATAATAGTCCATCACATAAAGAGATATTTGCTCACTTAACATTCTCTTTTCTATCTTTTGTTCTATATCTGAATGCTACGATTAAAATATGTTCTCATTAGGGTGGCAGTATAAAAACGCACTTCAGGGATTTAGCCTTTAGAGCTACATTGCCTAGACTTGCATTCGACCCTAGTTCTTTCACTGCTCAGATATGTGGTCTTGCACATGTTACTTAATTCTCTGTGTCTATTTTCACATCAACAAAATGGGAGGGTGAGTCTCAGTCTGTCAAGTGGCTGCCTTCAGCTCATGTCATGATCTCAGGGTCCTGGAATTGAGCCTCATGTCGAGCTGCTGGCTCAGCAGAGTCTACTCTCCCTCTGTCCTCCTCCCTGCTCATTCTTTCTCTCTTTGAAATAAATAAATAAATAAAATCTTTTGAAAAAATGTCAGCAATTAGTATGTACCTCAGAAGTTGATATGAATTCCTGTATGAAAAACATTTAGAATACAAATTCTTGATTAATATTCGCTCTTATTTTCTTAAATATAGGCATAGAAGAGGACTTGTCCTCTGATCTAGGGAGCCCTAACATTATCTACATTCATAAGTAAATGCCTTAGAGTTATATGTTTATGTACCTTGGAAGAGTTAGTATGCAATGAGAATTGTGGTTCTGTGGAAATTTGGACATATAAGGAAAACTATCCCTAAAATTATACTCTTTTGGAGAGGACATCCCCTGCCCCTTAATTCTACCCATAGTTGTTTTGCTATCTGACTATTTATTTATTTATTTATTTGAGACAGAGAGAGAGAGGCAGAGACACAGGCAGAGGGAGAAGCAGGCTCCATGTAGGGAGTCTGATGTGGGACTCGATCCTGAGACCCCAGGATCATGCCCTGGTCCTAAAGGCAGGCGCTAAAGTACTGAGCCACCCAGGGATGCCCTCTTTTTTGTTTTTAAAATTGCTTTTGGCCATTTAATTTTGTTTTCCAGGAATTGTGCATTTCATCATTGTCTCAGTTTGCAAAGACTGCCGTATCAAAGTAGCACAAACTGGGTGGCTTAAACAACAAAATTTGCGGAGGAAGGGCAAGACGGCGGAAGAGTAGGGTCCCCAAGTCACCTGTCCCCCCCAAATTACCTAGATAACCTTCCAATCATCCTGAAAATCTACGAATTCGGCCTGGGATTTAAAGAGAGACCAGCTGGAACGCTACAGTGAGAAGAGTTCGCGCTTCTATCAAGGTAGGAAGACGGGGAAAAGGAAATAAAGACACAAAAGGCCTCCAAGGGGGAGGGGCCCCGCGAGGAGCCGGGCTGAGGCCGGGGCGAGTGTCCCCAGGACAGGAGAGCCCCGTCCCGGAGGAGCAGGAGCTGCACCAACCTTCCCGGGTGGAAAGGCCTCCCGGGGAATTGGAGCAGGATCCCCAGAAAGGCGGGGATGCCCTCGGGCTCCCTGGGACAGTAACAGAGGAACTGCGCCCCGGGAGATGCGCCGAGCTCCCTAAGGGCTGCAGCGCTCGGCGGGACCCGGAGCAGCTCGGAGGGGCCCGGGCGGCGGCTCCGCGGAGGGGGCTGCGGGGCAGGAGCGCGAATCCAATCCTGGGGCCCCTCGGGTTGAACAACCCCCACTGGGCCCTGCACCAGGCCGGGGCAGAGCAGCTCCCCCAAGTGCTAACACCTGAAAATCAGCACAACAGGCCCCTCCCCCAGAAGACCAGCGAGACGGACCAGTTCCAGGGGAAGTCAAGGGACTTGTATACAGAATCTGAAGATACTCCCCCGTGTTTTTTCTTTTTTCTTTTTTTTTTCTTTTTGATTTCTGCTTGCTTCCCCCACCCCTTTTTTCCTTTCTTTCTTTTTCTTTCTCTTTTTCTTCTCTTTTTTTCCTTTTTTCTTTTTTTTCTTTTTCTCTTTTCTTTCCTTCTTTCTCTCCTCTCTTTTTCTCCTTTTCCCAATACAACTTGTTTTTGGCCACTCCGCACTGAGCAAAATGACTAGAAGGAAAACCTCATCTCAAAAGAAAGCATCAGAAACAGTCCTCTCCCTTCCTTTATACTCCCTTTCACTATTATTTATATTCCCCAAATGAATGAGAACATACACTGCTTGTCCTTCTCCGATTGACTTATTTCACTCAGCATAATACCCTCCAGTTCCATCCACGTAGAAATGTTGGGAAATATCAGGAAGGGAGACAGAACATAAAGACTCCTAACTCGGGGAAACGAACTAGGGGTGGTGGAAGGGGGGAGGAGGGCGGGTGTTGGAGGGGAATGGGTGACGGGCACTGAGGTGGACACTTGACGGGATGAGCACTGGGTGTTTTTCTGTATGTTGGTAAATTGAACACCAATAAAAATTAATTAAAAAAAAAAAAAAAAAAAAAAAGAAACAGTCCTCTCTCCCACAGAGTTACAAAATCTGGATTACAATTCAATGTCAGAAAGCCAATTCAGAAGCACTATTATACAGCTACTGGTGGCTCTAGAAAAAAGCATTGAAGGACTCAAGAGACTTCATGACTGCAGAATTTAGATCCAATCAGGCAGAAATTAAAAATCAATTGAATGAGATGCAATCCAAACTAGAAGTCCTAACGACGAGGGTTAATGAGGTGGAAGAACGAGTGGGTGACATAGAAGACAAGTTGATGGCAAAGAGGGAAACTGAGGAAAAAAGAGACAAACAATTAAAAGACCATGAAGATAGATTAAGGGAAATAAACGACAGCCTGAGGAAGAAAAACCTACGTTTAACTGGGGTTCCCGAGGGCGCCGAAAGGGACAGAGGACCAGAAAGTGTATTTGAACAAATCCTAGCTGAAAACTTTCCTAACCTGGGAAGGGAAACAGGCATTCAGATCCAGGAAATAGAGAGATCCCCCCCTAAAATCAATAAAAACCGTTCAACACCTCGACATTTAATAGTGAAGCTTGCAAATTCCAAAGATAAGGAGAAGATCCTTAAGGCAGCAAGAGAAAAAAAGTCCCTGACTTTTATGGGGAGGAATATTAGGGTAACAGCAGACCTCTCCACAGAGACCTGGCAGGCCAGAAAGGGCTGGCAGGATATATTCAGGGTCCTAAATGAGAAGAACATGCAACCAAGAATACTTTATCCAGCAAGGCTCTCATTCAAAATGGAAGGAGAGATAAAGAGCTTCCAAGACAGGCAGGAACTGAAAGAATATGTGACCTCCAAACCAGCTCTGCAAGAAATTTTAAGGGGGACTCTTAAAATTCCCCTTTAAGAAGAAGTTCAGTGGAACAATCCACAAAAACAAGGACTGAATAGATATCATGATGACACTAAACTCATATCTTTCAATAGTATCTCTGAACGTGAACGGGCTTAATGACCCCATCAAAAGGCGCAGAGTGTCAGACTGGATAAAAAAGCAGGACCCATCTATTTGCTGTCTACAAGAGACTCATTTTAGACAGAAGGACACCTACAACCTGAAAATAAAAGGTTGGAGAACCATTTACCATTCAAATGGTCCTCGAAAGAAAGCAGAGGTTGCCATCTTTATATCAGATAAACTAAAATTTACCCCAAAGACTCTAGTGAGAGATGAAGAGGGGCACTATATCATACTTAAAGGATCTATCCAACAAGAGGACTTAACAATCCCCTTAATATGCCCTGAATGTGGGAGCTGCCAAATATTTAAATCAATTAATAACCAAAGTGAAGAAATACTTAGATAATAATACACTTATACTTGGTGACTTCAATCTAGCTCTTTCTACCCTCGAGAGGTCTTCTAAGCACAACATCTCCAAAGAAACAAGAGCTTTAAATGATACACTGGACCAGATGGATTTCACAGATATCTACAGAACTTTACATCCAAACTCAACTGAATACACATTCTTCTCAAGTGCACATGGAACTTTCTCCAGAATAGACCACATACTGGGTCACAAATCGGGTCTGAACGGATACCAAAAGATTGGGATCGTCCTCTGCATATTCTCAGACCATAATGCCTTGAAATTAGAACTAAATCACAACAAGAAGTTTGGAAGGACCACAAACACGTGGAGGTTAAGGACCATCCTGCTAAAAGATGAAAGGGTCAACCAGGAAATTAGAGAACCATTAAAAAGATTCATGGAAACTAATGAGAATGAAGATACAACCGTTCAAAATCTTTGGGATGCAGCAAAAGCAGTCCTAAGGGGGAAATACATCACAATACAAGCATCCATTCAAAAACTAAAAAGAACTCAAATACAAAAGCTAACCTTACACATAAAGGAGCTAGAGAAAAAACAGTAAATAGATCCTACACCCAGCAGAAGAAGAGAGTTAATTAAGATTCGAGCAGAATTCAACGAAATCAAGACCAGAAGAACTGTGGAACAGATCAGCCAAACCAGGAGTTGGTTCTTTGAAAGAATTAATAAGATAGATAAACCATTAGCCAGCTTTATTAAAAAGAAGAGAGAGAAGACTCAAATTAATAAAATCATGAATGAGAAAGGAGAGATCACTACCAACACCAAGGAAATACAAACAATTTTAAAAAACTTATTATGAACAGCTATACGCCAATAAATTAGGCAATCTAGAAGAAATGGACGCATTCCTGGAAAGCCACAAACTACCAAAACTGGAACAGGAAGAAATAGAAAACCTGAACAGACAAATAACCAAGGAGGAAATTGAAGCAGTCATCAAAAACCTCCCAAGACACAGAAGTCCAGGGCCAGATGGCTTCCCTGGGGAATTCTATCTAACGTTTAAAGAAGTAACCATACCTATTCTACTAAAGCTGTTTGGAAAGATAGAAGGAGATGGAGTACTTCCAAATTCGTTCTATGAGGCCAGCATCAGCTTAATTCCAAAACCAGACAAAGACCCCACCAAAAAGGAGAATTACTGACCAATATCCCTGATGAACATGGATGCAAAAATTCTTAACAAGATACTAGCCAATAGGATCCAACAGTACATTAAGAAAATTATTCATCATGACCAAGTAGGATTTATTCCTGGGACATGAGGCTGGTCCAACACTCGTAAAACAAGCAATGTGATTCATCATATCAGCAAGAGAAAAACCAAGAACCAAATGATCCTCTCATTAGATGCAGAGAAAGCATTTGACAAAATTCAGCATCCATTCCTGATCGAAACTCTTCAGAGTGTAGGGATAGAGGGAACATTCCTCAACATCTTAAAAGCCATCTACGAAAAGCCCACAGCAAATATCATTCTCAATGGGGAAGCACTGGGAGCCTTTCCCCTAAGATCAGGAACAAGACAGGGATGTCCACTCTCACCACTGCTATTCAACATAGTACTGGAAGTCCTCGCCTCAGCTATCAGACAACAAAAAGACATTAAAGGCATTCAAATTGGCAAAGAAGAAGTCAAACTCTCCCTCTTCACCGATGACATGATACTCTACATAGAAAACCCAAAAGCCTCCACCCCAAGATTGCTGGAACTCATACAGCAATTTGGTAGCGTGGCAGGATACAAAATCAATGTCCAGAAATCAGTGGCATTTCTATACACTAACAATGAGACTGAAGAAAGAGAAATTAAGGAGTCAATCCCATTTACAATTGCACCCAAAAGCATAAGATACCTAGGAATAAACCTAACCAAAGAGGTAAAGGATCTATACCCTAAAAACTATAGAACACTTCTGAAAGAAATTGAGGAAGACACAAAGAGATGGAAAAATATTCCATGCTCATGGATTGGCAGAATTAATATTATGAAAATGTCAATGTTACCCAGGGCAATTTACATGTTTAATGCAATCCCTATCAAAATACCATGGACTTTCTTCAGAGAGTTAGAACAAATTATTTTAAGATTTGTGTGGAATCAGAAAAGACCCCGAATAGCCAGGGGAATTTTAAAAAAGAAAACCATAGCTGGGGGCATCACAACGCCAGATTTCAGGTTGTACTACAAAGCTGTGGTCATCAAGACAGTGTGGTACTGGCACATAGATCAATGGAACAGAATAGAGAACCCAGAAGTGGACCCTGAACTTTATGGTCAACTAATATTCGATAAAGGAGGAAAGACTATCCATTGGAAGAAAGACAGTCTCTTCAATAAATGGTGCTGGGAAAATTGGACATCCACATGCAGAAGAATGAAACTAGACCACTCTCTTGCACCATACACAAAGATAAACTCAAAATGGATGAAAGATCTAAATGTGAGACAAGATTCCATCAAAATCCTAGAGGAGAACACAGGCAACACCCTTTTTGAACTCGGCCACAGTAACTTCTTACAAGATACATCCATGAAGGCAAAAGAAACAAAAGCAAAAATGAACTATTGGGACTTCATCTAGATAAGCTTTTGCACAGCAAAGGATACAGTCAACAAAACTAAAAGACAACCTCCAGAATGGGAGAAGATATTTGCAAATGACATATCAGATAAAGGGCTAGTTTCCAAGATCTATAAAGAACTTATTAAACTCAACAGCAAAGAAACAAACAATCCAATCATGAAATGGGCAAAAGACATGAACAGAAATCTCACAGAGGAAGACATAGACATGGCCAACAAGCACATGAGAAAATGCTCTGCATCACTTGCCATCAGGGAAATACAAATCAAAACCACAATGAGATCCCACCTCACACCAGTGAGAATGGGGAAAATTAACAAGGCAGGAAACCACAAATGTTGGAGAGGATGCGGAGAAAAGGGAACCCTCTTACACTGTTGGTGGGAATGTGAACTGGTGCAGCCACTCTGGAAAACTGTGTGGAGGTTCCTCAAAGAGTTAAAAATAGACCTGCCCTACGACCCAGCAATTGCACTGCTGGGGATTTACCCCAAAGATACAGATGCAATGAAACGCTGGGACACCTGTACCCCGATGTTTCTAGCAGCAATGTCCACAATAGCCAAAATGTGGGAGGAGCCTCGGTGTCCATCGAAAGATAAATGGATAAAGAAGATGTGGTTTATGTATACAATGGAATATTACTCAGCCATTAGAAACGACAAATACCCACCATTTGCTTCGACGTGGATGGAACTGGAGGGTACTATGCTGAGTGCAGTAAGTCAATCGGAGAAGGACAAACAGTGTATGTTCTCATTCATTTGGGGAATATAAATAATAGTAAAAGGGAATATAAGGGAAGGGAGAAGAAATGTATGGGAAATATCAGAAAGGGAGACAGAACATAAAGACTCCTAACTCTGGGAAACGAACTAGGGGTGGTGGAAGGGGAGGAGGGCGGGGGGTGGGGGTGAATGGGTGATGGGCACTGAGGGGGGCACTTGACGGGATGAGCATTGGGTGTTATTCTGTATGTTGGTAAATTGAACACCAATAAAAAATAAATTTAAAAAAAATTTGCTTGTCTCACAGTTCTGGTAGTTTAGAAATCTAGATCAGCAGAGCTGGTTCCTTCTGACGCCCATGAGGAAGCCTCTGTCCCAGGTTTCTCTCTTTGACTTACAGATGGCTGTTTTCTCCTTGAGTTTCAATTTAACCCGCAACAATTAGTAATGTCAAATATTTTCTTATTCTGTTTTGAGTAGTATTTAAGTATTAAAAAGTCTTCCTTATTTTTATTTGATTTCTCTTCCAATTTATTTAATAAATCTGTAATCCTTTTCTCATAGACTATTTCAAATATATGCATAACTAGAGACAATAGTATAAGGAACTGCCCTGTAATTACCACCACTATCAATAATTATCAACTCATGACCAATCTTTAAAAATTTTTTTTTAATGTAGTTAAAACAAAATGTCACATTAGTGTCAGGTGTGCAGCATAGTGATCCCACAAGTTTGTACATTATGCTATGCTTACCACAAGTGTAGCTACCATCTGTTACCATATAACCCTGTTATATGTATATGTATCATTGGCTATATTCCTTATACTGTGCCTTTTGTTCTTGTGACTTGTCAACTCATGGCCGATCTTATTATATCTACACTTCTGCCCTCTCCAGTCATGAATTTTTGAAGTAAGTTCCAGATATTATATTATTTCATCTGATAATGGTTTAAAAAAATAACTTTAAAAAACATAGCCACAATACTAATATTGTACCTAAAAATAAACATTAATTTCTAAATATCAACTATGTAGCCAATTAAAATTTCATCAGACGCCTATAAAAATGCTTCCCCCTCCCCCATTTCCTCCATCCTTCCCTCCCTTCCTTCCTTTCTATAGTTTAGGAGTCAGCAAAGGAGTCAGTCCTTTTTCATATAAAGAACCAGAAAATAAACATTTCAGGGTTTATTGGCCACATACAGTTTTCACTGTATACATTATTTTCTTTTCTATTATAAACACTTAAAAATGTAAAAGCTTTTTTAAGCTTGTAGACTATAAAAACAGATCACAGTCTGGATTTGACTTAGGAGCTACAGTTACAGTTTGCTGACTTCTGTATAGTTTGCTGTTTGAACTGGCATTAAGATCTCTGCTGTATTGGCTTGAGAGTAGATATGCATGAGATTTATTAGAGTAAAGGTCAGTGAGAGAAATTAGGAAAGAAACCAGGACGGTCTTACAGCACCACCAGATTGCAATGCGTTTCTGACTATTGTGGGTGGAAAGAGAAAAGTGGGGAAAATTGTGTAGAAGAGTCCAAGACGGCAGTGTGGCTCAAAGGAAGTTTGACAAGATATATGGAGGTCCCCAAGCCAAAGTAGTTCATTGAAGGGTCCCAAGGCTACCAGGAATGAGTGTTCCTTAATATCTATGCCACAGTTAGTCACTGGCTGGGAACAGCTTGTGGGAGGCATAGGCTTAGGACAGATGCAGTGATAAATGCCAGAGCCCAGAGCTGAGGATGTCAGTCAATTTGTTCTCTGCAATTGGAGTTCAGTGAAGTGTGAACTGTGTGGCTGCCTACCACGCATGCACTGCAACTGGTTGATGACTCTTAATTTTTTGTTTATCTATTATAAGTCTCTCTTTCACATAGAAAATGACTTGTTGAAGAAATTAATTATTTGGTCTATGGAATTTTATCAGACTGGAAATTGGTGATTATATCCCACTGGGTTACTTAACATGTTGGCTGTTGCCAAATATGCCCTAAAATTGATCATTATACCTAGATGTTAGTTCTCAATTTAAAGATTTTATCATATTCAGTTTCAAATTGGGGGAAGAATACTTTATGTGTAATGTTATGATATTAGCATACATTGATGATGTACAAAATACTCTTACTGTCTTTGCATCATATAGGCTTAACTCAGCTCTCATTTCAGCTACTGATACAGTAGATATATCCAGAGGAAATAAAATTTAATGGATCCTACTTCAGGCACACTGTGTGCCTTTGTCAAGACCTCCCCTGAAACTATAGGGAAAGTCAGTGAAAGGTGCAGAGGGCTTAATTTCCTGAGGATGGATACTGATGCCCAATTCTCCTATGTTTTTGAAAATTTTTATTTTATTTAAATTCAATTAATTAACATAGAGTGTATTATGAGTTTCAGAAGTAAAAAGGTCAGTGATTCATCAGTTGCATATAAAACCTAGTGTTCATTACATCATGCACCCTCCTTAATATCCATCAGCCAGTTACCCCATCCCCCCACTTGTCTCCCCTCTACCAACTTTCATTTAGTTTCCTAGAGTTGAAACTATCTTATGGTTTGTCTCCCTCTCTGATTTTTGTCTTATTTTATTTTTCCCTCTCTTCCCCTGTGATCTTCTGTTTTGTTTCTTAAGTTCCACAAAGGAGTGAAATCATGTAATAATTGTCTTACTCTGATTGACTTAACTTTGCTTAGCATAATACCCTCTACTTTCATCAACATCATTGCAAGTAGTAAGATTTCATTTCTTTGATGACTAATTAATATTCTGTTGAATATATATGTACCACATCTTTCTCCATCCATCTGTCAGTGGACATCTAGGCTCTTTCCATAGTTTGGCTATTGTAAACACTGCTACTATAAACATTGGGGTGCAGGTACCTCTTTGGATCACTGTATTCATATCCTTTGAGTAAATAAAATACCAAGTAATGCAGTTGCTCGGTTATAGAGTAGCCCTATTTTTAACTTTTTGAGGAACCTCCATACTGTTTTCCAGAGTGGCTGTACCAGCTTGTATTCCCACCAGCAGTGTAAGAGGGTTCCCTTTTTTCCACATCTTGGCCAACATCTGTTGTTTCCTGACTTGTTCATTTTAGCCATTCTGACTGGTGTAAGGTGGTATCTCATTGTGGGTTTGATCTGTATTTCCCTGATGATGAACAACGTTGAGCATATTTTAATCTACCTGTTGGCCATTTGGGTGTCTTCTTTGGAGGAATGCCTGTTCACGTTTTCTGCCCATTTCTTGACTGGATTACTTGTTTTTTGTGTGTTGAATTTGATAAGCTCTTTTTTGATACTAGCCCTTTATCTTATATGTCATTTGCAAATATCTTTTTCCATTCTGTAGATTGTCTTTTGGTTTTGTTGACTATTTCCTTTGCTGTGCAAAAGATTTTATCTTTTTAAAAAAGATTTTATTTATTTATTTATTCATGAGAGACACAGAAAGAGAAAGAGAGAGAGAGAAAGAGAGAGAGGCAGAGACCTAGGCAGAGGGAGAAGCAGTCTCCATGCAAGGAGCCCGATGAGGGGCTCTATCCCAGATCCCAGGATCATGCCCTGAGCCAAAGGCAGACACTCAACCACTGAGCCACTAGGCATTCCACAAAAGATTTTATCTTGATAAAGCCCAAATAGTTCATTTTTGCTTTTGTTTACCTTGCCTTTGGAGATGTGTCTAGCAAGAAGTTGCTGTAGCCGAGGTCAAAGAAATTCCTGCTTGTGATTTTGATGGATTCCTGTCTCATATTGAAGTCTTTCATTCATTTTGAGTTTACTTTTGTGTATGGTATAAGAAAATGGTCCAGTTTCATTCTTCTACATGTGACTGTCCAACTTTTCCAACATCATTTGTTGAAGATACTTTTTTCCATTGGGTATTCTTTCTTACTTTGTCAAAGATTGGTTAACCATAGAGTTGAGGGTCCATTCTGGGTTCTTTATTCTGTTCCATTGGTCTATGTGTCTGTTTTTGTGCCAGTACTATACTTGATGATTATAACATTGTAATATAGCCTGAGGTCCAGAATTGTGATGCCATCAGCTTTGGTTTTCTTTTTCAGCTTTCCTCTGGCTACTTGGGTTTTTTTCTGGTTCCATACAAATTTTAGGATTGTTTGTTCCAGCTATATGAAAAACATTGATGGTATTTTGATAGGGATTGCACTGAATGTATAGATTGCTCTGGGTAGCATAGACATTTTAGCAATTTTTCTTCTTCCAGTCTATGAGCATGGAATGTTTTCCCATTTCTTTGTGTCTTCCTCAATTTCTTTCATAAGTTTTGTATAGTTTTCAAAGTACAGATTCTTTACCACTTTTGTTAGATTTATTCCTAGGTATCTTATGGCTTTGGGTGCAATTGTAAATGGGATTGATTCCTTAAATTCTCTTTCTTCTGTCTCATTGTTAGTGTATGGAAATGCAACTGATATCCATGCATTGATTTTATATCCTGTCACTTTGCTGAATTCCTATGAGTTCTAGCAATTTTGAGGTGGAAGTCTTTTGGGTTTTCCACATAGAATATTTTGAAGAGTGAGAGTTTGACTACTTCTTTGACAATTTGGATACCTTTTATTTCTTTTTTGTTGTCTGTTTGCTGAGGCTAGTACTTATAGTACTCTTTTGAATCACAGGGGTGAGAGTGGATGTCCCTGTCATGTTCCTGACCCTAGGGGAAAAGCTCTCAGTTTTTCCCCATTGAGAATGATACTTGCCATGGGCTTTTCATATATGGATTTTATGATATTGAGGTATGTTCTCTCTATCCCTCACTGTGGAGAGTGTTAATCAGAAAGGATGCTGTATTTTGTCAAATGTTTCTTCTGCATCTCTTGAGAGGATCATATGGTTCTTGTCCTTTCTTTTATTAATGTAAATTATCACATTGATTAATTTGTGGATGTTGAAACAACCTTTGCAGCACAAGAATAAATCACACTTGGTCATGGTGAATAATCCTCTTAATGTACTATTGGATCTTATTGACTAGTATCTTGGTAAGAATTTTTGCATCCATGTTCATTAGGGATATTCTTCTGTAATTCTCCTTTTTGGTGGGGTCTTTGTCTATCAAGATAATGCTGGCCTCGTAGAAAGAATTTGGAAGTTTTCTTTCCATTTCTATTTTTTGAAACAGCTTCAGAAAAATAAATATTAATTCCTCTTTAAATGTTTGGTAGAATTCCCCTGGGAAGCCATCAGGCCCTGGACTCTTGTTGGGAAATTTGTGATTACTGCTTTAATTTCCTTGCTGGTTATGGGTCTGTTTGGTTCTCTATTTTTTCCTGTTTCAGTTTTGATAGTTTATATGTTTCTATGAATGCATCCATTTCTTCCAGATTGCCTAATTTGTTGGCATATAGTTGCTCATAACATGTTCTTATAATTATTTGTATTTCTTTGGCATGGGTTGTGATTTCTCCTCTTTCACTCATGATTTTATTTATTTGGGTCCTTTCTCTCTTCTTTTTGATAAGTCTGGCTAAGGGTTTATCAATCTTATTAGTTCTTTCAAAGAACCAGCTCCTAGTTTTGTTGGTCTTGTTCTACTGTTGTTTTGGTTTCTCTTTCATTGATTTCTGCCCTAATCTTTATTAGGATTATAATAAAGATTCTCCTGCTGGATTTAGACTTTATTTGCTATTCATTCTCCAGCTCTTTTAGATTTAAAGTTAGGTTGTGTTTTTGAGACTTTTCTTGTTTCTTGAGAAAGACTTGCATTGCTATATACTTCCCTCCTAGGATCGCCTCTGCTGCATCTCAAAGGTTTTGAACTCATGTTTTCATTCTCATTTGCTTCCATGAATTTTTAAAATTCTTCTTTAATTTCCTGGTTGACCCATTAATTTTTTAATAGGATGCTCTTTAACATCCATGAAATTGTGTTCCTTTTAAATTTTCTCTTGTGACTGAGTTCAAGTTTTACAGCACTCTGGTCTGAGAATAGGCAGGGAATAATCCCAATATTTTGGTACTGATTAAGACCTGATTTATGGCCCTATGTTGTGATCTAGTCAGGAGAATGTTCCATGTGAACTAGAGAAGAATGTGTATTCTGTTGTTTAGGATGAAATGTTCTGAATATACCTGTGAAGTCCATCTGGTCAAAATGTGTCATTCAAAGCCCTTGTTTCCTTATTGATCATCTGCTTAGATGATCTGTTCATTGCTATTAGTGCAATGTTAACATATTTTACTATTATTGTTTTATTATCAATGTGTTTCTTTAATTTTGTTACTAATCGGTTTATATAATTGACTGCTCCTATGTTAGGGGCATAAATAGTTACAATAGTTAGATTGGTTTGTTGGATAGACCCTTTTATTATGTAATAGTGTTCCTCTTTATCTCTTATTGCAGTCTTTTGTTTAAAATCTAATTTGTCTGATATGAGGATTGTTATCTCAGCTTTCTTTTGATGTCCATTAGTATGATAAATGTTTCTCTACCCCTTCACTTTTAATCTGGAAGTATCCTTGGGTCTAAAGTAAGTCTCTTGCAGATAGCTTATGATGGCTCTTATTTTTTGTTTGTTTTTGTTTTTGTTTTATCCAATCTGATACTCTGTGTCCTTTGATTGGAGCATTTACCCCATTGACATTCGGAGAAATTATTGAAAAGTATTTAGTGTCATTGCATTACTTGTACAGTCCCTGTGTCTATATTGTCTCTGTTCCTTTCTGGTCTTTGTTACTTTTGGGCTCTCTCTCTCTCTCTTTTTTTTTTTTTTGTCTTTTTTTTTTTTTTTTTTTTGAGTTTGATTTGCCAACATCTCTCTTTGCTTAAAGGATCTGCTTTAATATTTCTTTTTTTGTTGTTGTTGATTTTTTTTTTTAAATTTATTCAGAGGCAGAGAGGCAGGCAGAGAGGCAGAGACACAGGCAGAGGGAGAAGCAGGCTCCACGCAGGAAGCCCGATGTGGGACTCGATCCCGAGTCTCCAGGATCACACCCCAGGCTGCAGGCGGCGCTAAACCGCGTTGCCACCGGGGCTGCCCTGCTTTAATATTTCTTGCAGGGATGGTCTAGTGATCACAAATTCTTTTAGTTTCTGTTTGTCCTGGAAGCTTTGTATCTCTCCTTATATTCTGAATCCTTCTGGATAAGGTTTTCTTGGCTGCATCTTTTTCTCATTTAACAGCTTGAATAGAACATGTCAGTCGTTTCAGGCCTGCCAGGTCTCTGTGGACAGGGCTACTTCCAGCCTTACATTTCTTACTCTTACATTTCTACTCTTGTAGGTTAAATGCCTCTGGTCCCAAGCTGCTTTCAGGATTTTCTATCTCTGAAATTTGCAAGCTTCACTATTATTTGTCTAGATGTTGGCCTATTTTTATTGATTCTGAGGGGGTTCTCTTGTGTTTCCTGGACTAGAATGCATGTTTCCCTCCCCAGATCAAGGAAGTTTTCAGCTACAATTTGTTCAAATAATCCTTCTGTTCCCCCTTTCTTCTTCCTCTGGGACCCCAATTGTTCTAATATTGTTTTGCTTTACGGTGTTTCTGATCTCTCGAGTCCTCCCCTCACGATCTAGTAGTTGCTTATCGCTTTTTCTCTACTTCTTTATTTACTTATCCATCATTTTGTCTTCTATATCACTGTCTTCTGCTTCATTTACCCTAGCCGTTAGAGCCTCCGTTGTTGATTGTATTTCAGAAATAGCCTTTTTAATTTCAACCGGATTAGATGCAGCCCCAGAGCTGAAAGGTCCCAAGCCCCACTCTTCAGTGAGCCCTCGCAGAAAAGCGTGGACCCCTCCTGTCTCACTGGTCTCCACCCGGACTCCTTCTCCTAGCTTGTGCCTGGAGCTTTGATCTCAGACGCGCGACTCCGATTGGAGACTCCCAAGGTCCCGGACTGGGGCTCACACCCGCCTGCCCCCGGGGTAGGGAGCAGGCTCAGGCGGGCCCTGCTCAGACGGCCTTGCCCGCAGCGCGGGGGCTTGCAGCCGACGGGCAGGAGCAGCGCGGGGCCCTGCTGGCCCAGCATCCCCTCTCCAGGGCTGGGGTCTCGCCCTCGCCCGGCCTCCTGGTGACATCCCGGGCTCGCCCTGCAGAGTCACCCCGGCCCGCCCGTCAGGTGAACCCTCGCAAGTTCCAGGTGTGTCTTCTGCGGCTCGTGGCACCTCCGGCTGCAGCCAAGGGCCCCCACGCCCATGGGTTGGCTTGTGATGGGTCCCGGGGGGTTTACATCTCCGAGCCTCCCGCCTTGCCAAAGTGGTCGCTTTTCCATCTGTGGGATTGCAGCGATTCTTCTCGGACCTCCGGTTGACTTTGCAGGGTTTGAGAACGACGTGATAACCACGGAGCTGGTTTCCAGGGACCCCCGGCTCCTCTGCCGTCCGGGGGATCTCAGGCTCCTCCTGTCTCTCACCAGGGGGAGTGCGTTCACGTTGGTTAGTAGGTCTTTTTTGAAAAGGATTTTTAAAATCGCACTTAGTGAGATATATTTGTATGCAGGCCTATGCTCACATTTTACCTATTCAGTTTCATGGACTTGGACAATGGTAAAAATCCAGGTAACAACTACCCCAGGCAACATAGAGTGCGTTCCTTTTTTTTTTTTTTTTTTTTTAATTTTCCCCTCATATACATTCCTTTCTTTTATTTATTCTTCAACTTACATGTCATGTTAGTTTCGGGCGTACAATATAGTGATTCAACAATTCTATACATTAGTGCTTATCGCAATAAATGCACTAAAGCCCTTTATCTATTTTACTCATCCTCCAGCCCACCTCCAGCCCAAATAGAGAGAAACTCAGTTTCTCTCTATTTAAGAGTCTGCTTTTTTTTTTAATCTCTTTTTTCCTTTGTTCTTTTGTTTTGTTTCTTAAGTTCCATATATGAGTGACATTGTATGGTAGTTGTCTTTCTCTGACTCATTTATTTCACTTAGCATTATATTCTCTAGGTCCATCCATGTTGTTGCAAATGGCAAGATTTCATTACTTTTTATAGCAGAGTAATATCCATTATATAATATATATGAATATATATATATATATATATATATATATACTTCTGCTTTATTCATTCATCTGTGGATGGACATGGGTTGCTTCTGTATTTTAGCTATTGTAAATAACGCTGCCATAAACATAGGGGGTGTATAGATCTAGTCAAATTAGTGTTTTGTATTCTTTGGGTAAATACACAGTAGTAGAAGTTCTGGATCATATGGTAATCCTATTTTTAAATTTTTGAGGAACCTCCTGTTTCCACAGTGATTCTACCAATTTGCATTCCCACCAGCAGTGCACAAGCATTCCTTTTTCTCCATATCTTCACAACCTATGTTGTTCCTTGTGTTTTTGATGTTAGCCATTCTGACAGGTGTGAGGCTGTATCTCATTGTGGTTTGAGTTTGCATTTATCTCTCTGACGATGAGTGATGTTGAGCATCTTTTCATGTGTCTGTTGACCATCTGTATGTCTTCTTTGGAGAGATGTCTGTTCGTCTCTTCTGTCCATTTTAATTGGATTATTTGTATATTATTTATATATTTCAGATACTAAGCCCTACTGGATATATCATTTAAATATCTTGTCCCATTCAGTAGGTTGTCTTTCTGTTCTCTTGCTATTTACCTTTCTTTGTCAGGATCTTTTAATTTTGATATAGTTCCAATAGTTTATTTTGCTTTTATTTCCTTTACCTCAGGAAACATATCTAGAAAGATGTTGCTATGTCCCATGCTTTCTTCTGATGTTTTTATAATTTCAGATCTCACATTTAGGTCCTTAATCCATTTTGAATTATTTCTGTGTATGGTATATGAATGTGGTCCAGTTTCATTCTTTTGCATGTAGCTGTCTAGTTTTCCCAACACCGTTTGATGAAGACACCATCTTTTTCCCATTGCATATCCCGGCCTCCTTTGTCATAGGTTAATTGACTATTGGCTCTGTCTTGTGTTTAGGTATCTACTTTTGTGCCAGTACCATACTGTTTTGATTACTACAGCTTTGTAGTATATCTTGAAATCTGAGATTGTGATACCTCCAGTTTTATTCTTTTTCAAAATTGCTATTGCTGTTTGAGGTCTTTTGTGGTTCTATACGTATTTCAAGATTATTTGTTCTAGTTCTATAAAAAAATGCTGTTGGTATCTTGGTAGGGCTTGGATTAAATCAAGATATATGTAGCACATTTCTATCATTCCAGAAAACTTTCTTCTCCTTCTTTTGCATTAGCTCTTCCTTCAACCTCAAACAAATATCAATCTCATTTTTAACATTATACATACATTTTTTAGTACTAGAAATTCATATAAATGGAATTCTACAATATGTACTCCTTTGTGTTTATCTTCTTTCACTCAGTATAAAGTTTTTATTTTTGAAAATTTTATTTATTCATTCATAAGAGGCACAGAGAGAGAGAGGCAGAGACATAGGCAGAGGGAAGAACAGGCTTCCCTTGGGAAGCCTGAAGCAGGAATCAATCCCAGGACCTCAGGATCACGACCTGAGCCAAAGGCAGATGCTCAATCACTGAGCCACCCAGGTGCCCGTCAGTGTAAAATTTTAAGATTCATCCATATTGCAAGCAGGGATTTTTTTTTTTTAAATTACCAAGCAGCATTGCTAGGATGGATATATCAAGATTGCCTGCATAGGCAATTGGTGTCCCATAATCAGACACTCCCTACCAGATCCTAGTAGTACACCAGAAGGTATTTTTCCAAAAGTCTATAATTCTCTACTTCATATAGTACTCTGTTGCTCTAGGAATCTCATGATCTGAGGTGAGCCTCCCACTGGATCCAGTCATAAAATCCACACTATGTCTTTTCCATTGATGATGGTTTGAATTTCACAGGGTCTGTAAGGAGGCATCACATTATGAAACATTTTTTAAAATAAAATTTATTTTGGGATAATTCATATACAGTTGTAAGAAATGATACTGAGAGATTTTGTGTACATTTTACTCAGTTTCTCTAAATGCTTTTTTTAAAAAAAGATTTTATTTATTTATGAGAGAGACAGAGAGGAGAGAGAGCAAGGGGAGGAGCTGAGGGAGAGCAAAAAGCAGGCTCCACACTGGAGCCTGACGTGGGGCTTGATCTCAGGACCCTGAGATCATGACCTGCACTGAAATCAAGAGTCAGATACTTAATTGACCGAGCCATCCAAGCACCCCTCAGTGATAACTTCTTGCAAAATTATGGTAAAAATATAACAACCGGAGTATTAACATTCATTTTGTCAGAATACAAACATTTCATCAACACAAGGGTCTCTCATGTTGCCATCCTAGAGTCACATCCACTTTCATCCCATGGCCATCTCGTCCTTGAGTCCTGATAACCTCTAATCTGTTCTCCATTTCCTTTTTTTTTTTTTCATTTTAATAGTGATGTATAAGTGGAAATATACAGTATTGAAACCATTTGGTGTTGGCTTTTTTCAGTCTTTAATTCCCTGAAGGTTCATTCAGATTGTCATGTGTATCACTGGTTTGTTCTTTTTTCATTGCTGAACACTATCCCGTGGTAAGGATATACCACAGTTTAAGTGTGTTGAAGGATATCTGGATTGTTTCCAAATTTTGCATATTATGAATAGAGCTGCTATGAGCAATTATACAGATTTTGTGTGTGTGTGAGCATAAGCTTTAATTTCTTTGTGGCAAATGCTTGAGCCCAAGTGATGAGTCATATGGCAGTTGTATGTTTAGTTTTTTGAAAAACTGCCAAAATGTTTTCTAGAGTGGTTGTATCATTTTATATTCCAGTTTCTCCACATCCTTGTCAGCATATGGTGTTGTCACTATTTTTTATTTTAGCTACTCTGATAGATGTACAGTGATATTTCATTTTGTTTTAAATTTGCATTGCATTTCCGTAATGACTAAGGATTTTGAGCATCTTTTGTGTGCTTATTTGCCATCTGTTTCCTTTCTGTGAAATATCTGGTCATTCATTCTTTGACATGGTGACTATTGTTCTATAGTTTTTGAAATGTTCAAGTATTCCCCTTTCTTCAGTGTATAGTTACAAAATTAAATGACTATAGTTTCCTTTAGGACAAGACTGAGATATTTATAACCATTTATGCTTGTTATGGTGTTCCAGGGTCTTTCCTACTCAGGATCCCACCTTACTTTCAATCATTAAGTTCTGACTTCCAAAAACTAACAAGGAGACTGTGATTCTTTACTGGGGCAACCATCCTCAGAATTCTGGTTATCCTTAAAATCTTTTGATTTTCCAGATTGCATAGTATCCTTATTTCATGTCCATCTAATTTGCCCCTAAGAAAGCTATGTATTAACCACTTCCATAAGTCTCTGCTTATCAGGCTTCCCTAGTTGTTTCTCTGATCTCACCACTCAAAATTCATCCATCTGGCTTCTGTCCCTTCCTGATACTTGGACTCCATTGTTTTGAGATCCTATAATAACCCTTGCTATTATTTGATACTGTTTGTTAATGTCATCTTCTATTTATTAGCACTAGCCTACAGTAGAGAACTGCACTAAATTTTAAAATATTCCTGGTGACTCACTCATTAATTTATTTCTTGTAATTTCGGTAAATATTGTGGGTTTTCTGGCCCTATATGTAATATTCACTTTAGCAAACCTACTTATACTAGTTTTTAAATACCTTTTCCTACTATCTGATAAAGTAATTCAGGCATTTCCACCTCACTTAGTATAAATCATTACATTTTCCATACTTCTGAGAGTCACCCTAATAAGATGTTTATATCTCTTTAGGCCTTTGACAGAGAGTTATATTCTACATCTTGGGAGAGGATACATTGATAGTTTCATCCTATCGAACCTAATGTCCTGGCACTCTTGATAGGACTCCCACAGAATCTAGTCCCACTGGTTCCTGGCACATGGTGGCTAGGTCCTGTGGCTCTTTTGAGGTACAGTTTCTTTTCCTCCCGAGGCACAGCATGTTCTCAGTCAGGACAGGTTTCAAAGGATGTTTTGTGGGGAAGAGGCCTCTGTATCTTTTTTAAGCAAGGGAGACTTATTATCCTTTTTTTAGAGAGATGTGGACCATTTCTGCAGTCTGAGCAAGCCTAGAAGAATTTGAGAATTTTCAGTCCCCAGAGAGTTGGTCTTTCACATTTAGCTTTTATTTGCTGATTAGTCACCTTAGCTATTTATCATCTTATTTAGATTGATCAAGTTTAGCAAAAGCCACTCAGTTATAGTGTTCTTAGAGTCATGGTTTCCCCCATATTTCTCAAATAGTTTATATGCTGCACCAGCTAATGCACTCCCATCCTTCACTATGGCAACCGGGTACCACAGTAGCAATAACCTTAACAGTTGCACTACAGGTTGTGCCAGGGGCTATGTATTTTCCATTCATAGTTTGCCATGTGGTAGGGAGTGATCCAGCCGCAAATTCCCATACAAATTTGGCTCTCTTGAATGACTCCTGGCACTAAGCTCACAGACTAGATTTCCAGAGAAGCAGAGTCTGTGATGGAGATTAGTGTGCAGGTGGTTTATTATAAGTTTAGAGAGGAAAGGAAAGATGTAGGACTTTGCAGAGGAAGAAGACTAACTGGATCCAGTTTCAATTGAAGCCTCAGCTAATCTTCAGGGGACATAAAGATGGATTGACCCTTCAAAAATGCTCTGAATTGGAGTAAGAAAGACAGACCTTTCTATGTTCAACTTCACCCGGAAAAGAAATATCACCTTGGCAAGGTGGCTATCTTCTGTAATCTGATGGGACTGATACCTGAGGGCTCTCTCCCAGACCCTCTCTTAGGTGTTCATTTAAGAAAGTGTACAGAATTTCATCCCATACTAAGACATATAGATAGTTCTCATTCTGTTTTAAAGTTGCATTGTACCCCAATGCATGCATACACCAGAGTTTATTCAATCCATTCCCTTTTTTTTAAAAGATTTTATTATTTATTTATTTTTAAGATTTTATTTATTTATTTGAGAGAGAGAAAGAGCACAAGTAGGGGGAGGGAAAGAGGAAGAGAGAAGCAGACTTCCTACTGAGCAGGGAGTCCGACGGGGCTCCATCCCAGGACCCTGAGATCATGACCAGAGCCAAAGGCAAATGCTTAACTGACTGAGCCACCCAGGCGCCCCAATCCTGTTGATATATACATTTCAGTCTTCGGGTATTAAGTAGTACTATTATAAATGGCATTATGGTTACATCTTTTTGTATTTTTGTCATTATAACTTTGAGGTAGACTCATGAACGTGAGATTGCTACTTCAAAAGGTAAATATATATGTAATATTGCTGGATGTATCCAATATCCCTTTCATAGGCATTTTATCATTTTGCAGCACCAACAGCAAATAATGCCAGTGCCTATTTATACACAATCTCCCCAATAGACTGTGTTGTTAAATTTGATTTTCCAATTTGATATGTGAGAAATGGCATCTCAATGTAATTTTAATTTGCATTTCTCTTATTATGAATGATACTGAGTATCTTTTCATATGGGTAGGAGTCATTTGCATTTTTAACTGTCTCTACATATTTCTAACTCATTTTTCTGTGGGGTTGATGGTTTTTTTATGTGTCTATTTTTGTCATTTAGAAGTACTGTAGATAGTAACCTTCTTAACATAAATTACAAATTCTTTTTTGCAATTTTCCATCTGTCCTTTTATTTTGGCAATATATTTTATGGTATAAAGTTTTATTTTATTTTTATATAATCAAATGTATCTGTCTTTTTTTCCATACTGCTTCTACATTATGGTTGGAAAACATTTCTTCACTTCCAGCATATAAAATAATTTATTTACACATGATTTTTGAGGAGTCCAACTCCAGGCCAAACAGTTATGTGTGATCATTTAGGCTCAAATAAAGGTAAGTATAACCTATACCTGGCAGGTGTCATGAGGGGAAAGCTGCTCTCTTCACAGCAGATTTGGTCCACAGTCTGGAATCCCAGTTAAGGACTCAGCACTCCCACACCTTCAACACTCTTGGATTGCAGATACATAAGTATCTGCACTTACAGCCCCAATGCCTCCATTTAGAGACCTCCTTGGTTTTTAAGGAAGGGCCTACCCAAGCCTCTTTTAAGTATTTCTGTTATGTATACCACTGTATCCAGGCACCTTGAAGATGTTTTTCTCCACCCTCACTTAATATTCAGTACTATTCCACTTCTAGCCCTTCTTCAAGTCTCTGCATGGCTCCCAGGTCCATACAAATGCTAGAAATTTCCTCCCGTCTGCTAACATCTGATCCTCACCCCATAGTTGCTAGATGAAGAATAAAACATGGGGAAAGCCAGTGCTTTTTTCCTGTTTTGCCTCATGCTTACAAAGTCTCTATGAATGAATAAAGGCTTTGTTGTTTCTTTCATTTTGACTTGTCCTTATTTATCACCTTGACACATGGCAGCTCAGCTCTCTCCAGCTCAGCTATTAACAATTTTACATACTTACATTACTTCAGTTTTTACACTCATATCTCTGATACATTTGTAATTTTTAGTGTGAAGAATGGATCCAATTATCATCTTTTTCTATAAGGCTGTTTTGTCACTCCATCATCACTTACTTCAAAAAATGTCTTTTTTTCCCCCACTGATTTGAAATATCACTCCTAAACTAATGATTATTGATGCTTAAACTTTCTGCCTGGAAGTGAAACTTATCACTTCCTATCACAATTTAGTGGCTAAAGCAAATCCTATGATGAAGCCTGAGGTCAATAGGGTAGGAAGGGATAATCCTACTCCAGGGAGGAGTAGCAAATATTTACAAATAATAATACATCTCTTACACACTCCCATCCTTATATGTGCAGATGTATCCCCCATCCAAAATAACAAATAAGGCATCCACCGTTAGTTTTCAGTGCCATCTTCAATGTTTTGAAGCTCAATCAATGATAAATATTAGTGGTGGTAATCGTCATCCTGTCTTGTTCTTGAATTTAGTAGAGATTCTTCTAGTGTTTTTCCATGTTGCATAATGCTGGATTTGACTTTGAAATAAATATATTTTATCACTTATATTATTCAATTTTACCAAATTCCAAATTTTTAACACCTATTACTGTGTGATTTTTTTCCAAGATCTACTAAGAGGATGAATAATGTTAGCCTATTTCCTGATTTTAAGCTTTTATTTTATTTTGTATGTAATCTTTCACTAGGTCATGACGTATTATTGCTTTAATATGCTCCTGAATGCTTACAAGGAATAAACAATATATTTAAATTATTTGCTACAGAGTCTGGCACAAAGTAAGATTCAAGCAATCTTGGGTATTATTCATTGCCTATATAGTTTCCTCTATTTCTATATTTCCTTTGTTTTATGCTTAAATTTTAAATCATCTAGACTTTAATTTAGCCTAACATCTAAGGACATTCATTTGTTCTTTCTTCCTTCCTCTCTCTATTCTCCTCTCCTCCTTCTCTCTTTCCTTCCATCTCACCTTCCCTCCATCCCCCTTAGTTCCATCCCCCCTTCCTTCCATCCCTCTTTTCCTTCACCCCTTCTTCCCTCCTTTCCTCTATCCATTCTCTTTCCTTCCATCTCTTTTTCCTCCTTCCCTCCCTCCCTTCTCCCTTCCTTCCCTGGCTGTCTGCTAACGGTTAGCTAAATGGTTTAACAATGTGTATTGACTCCTCACTCATTTTTCCCTTGATTCGAAATGTTACCTTTATCGTTTATGAATATACTTGATTCTCTTTCATTGATGGGCTCTTGCCACAGTGCCATATTAACTTCCTATTTTTCTCTACTTCAGTGTTGTTCCTAGTGCCACAGTCTATCTCATGGTGCAAGGCGCCACCTCTCACCACTTCTGTCTCTAGTGCTGCTGGTATTTGTGCTGTCAGTATGACTATTTTTTAAAGTAATTTAAAAATGTTTTGAGTCAGCATGAGGAGATAGGGAGTAGAGAAAATTAGGGGTACAATTCCTCTCTGTCCCCACGCTGTGATGTAGGGGTTGACTATTTGATTTTACATTCCTCACATTCCTAGGCCCTGAAGCCAGGTTCAGGCAGTTGTGTAAGTCATAGGCTTTTACTTCCTTTCTCAGAGCTAGTGTTTATCTATTTAAGACTACAGAACACGTACAATTCCAAAGTGCATTGCAAATTATAGCACACTTAGTAATGCACTTAGGGATCATTTACTGGATATTTGGGATTTGATCTTTTGCTAACTTCAGCCCAAATTGTGGTTCTCGGCTTATCTCTTCTTTGAATCTTTACAGGTATTTTAATTGAAAATTGGAAGAGGTTGAATCAGGTCTAGGTAGATTGCTATCATTATAACATGGAAATTCCATTACTTGTTTATAATCATAGAAATCAAGAGTTTACCTAAAACCTCTTACCAAACTGGGCTTTAAGTTTTATTGGAATATAACTCTTTGACTCAATTTCCTCAGATATATATTTATACATATATAAAACATATATATCTAATATGTACATAATGCATCATACATTCATTCCATGTATGAAAACATACTTAAACCTTTATTGAGTAACCTAGGAGTCACATCTCACTAAAGTCTTTTAAAAGATACTTTGCAATATGTGGAATGTTTTGTTCATTTTTGTTCTTTAAACAAAAATTTCAGTAAAGTCCCCTCCTTAATGTTATTTGCCAAGTCGACAGATCCACAGAGCAGGAATCTTCCCATTCCAAGGAACCAATGTGCCTGTGGGACAAGATGAATTGCATTTCACTTGCAATGATATGCTGAGGAATGTGCATACCAAAGTTAACATCACAATGCTCAGTCCTAATTCCGATCTGATGGATTTTCATTACCAAATAAAATTATCTTAGTGCAGGGTGCTAATTTATACATATATAAATAGTGTGGTAGCTTTCAAAAAGGTTTTCTCAACTATTCCTTCAGAGTAGAGGTTTCCAAAATTGTGTAACAAATTCTGAGTGCCACTGAGGGAATTTCAGTGGGAAAGACGGAATATACAGTTATACCACAGATCCTTTTTCCCTTACTGTTTTGGTTTTGGATCCAGACTCAATGCAGTTATTATCACAATGTATTTGTGATACTGCTATACCTCATAGTTCTTAATTCTGTTCCAAAATCATTGCATGAAAAGGCATAGACATTAAAAAGGACTTTAGATAAGTCAACCTGTTGATCATAACTTTTGCCTTTGTTTTGTATTTTTGATGTTTGAATTAGTTTTCCATGTTTGAATTAATTTGGATCTTTAGTAAAACTCAAATAATGAAAAAGAAAGTTTTAATGTGAAAGACAAAATTTTCCTCATTCCTCAGGCTGTTTAAGTACTTTTATTTTTCCCACATTCAAGACTTTAATGCTTTGAGAAATTATCTTACTCAAAGTCACAGAGAATATTTGCCCTTGACTGTATATGTGAGTCTAACATCAGTTTGGAAATTTGAAGCTACACATGCATTATGAAAGCATAATATGTATGGCAGCTTTAATATATGTGGCAGATTGAAGTCAGAGATCTATTTACAGTAACAGAAATGTAATCCTGCCACTACAGTGGCAAACTGACCTTTGCCATTTTGCTGGTGGGGACTCTGACATCTACAGCAGCCATGTCCTCTTGAAAATGGGCAGGTTTTCCCACTTGGTTTCTTCTAGAGAGTCTGACCAGGATTAATTAGATAAGCAACAGAGATAAATATAATCAATTTTTGGAACAGAATTCAGGCTACTCTAGTTAAAGCTGCAAACAGTCTCATCTCATTTGGTCATGCATACAATTTTTCTTCTTTCGTTTGCACTTCTCTTTTTCAAAGTCATATTTTCCATGATTAAATGTATCTTCCATAATTAAATTTAAAACTAAATTGGGACTGAGAATAGCTTTATTATAATTAATTATGTTGAAACAACTTCATTTTCCTTTTTCTCTAACAAGACCTTTTCTATAACACACGAAATTCACAATGTTTGATTCCTTAAGCTTTGCACTTGTAGTGATCTCATTACACAGCTGCACATATGGCAGGGAAACTTTTTGTTTTACTAAAATGAAAAATATCACTGGGATAATAAATGCAAAAATATTTTTGGTTTCACATTTCTAATGCCTCTTGGACATTTATTTCTAGGGGATCCCCTGGCCACTTGAATTCATTCTATGATCTCACTTTTCATCTTACTTCATTTATCTACCAGTAAACTTCAAGCTACTTAAGGAAAGAGAATATCATATATCTTTTTATCGCTGGTATCTAGCTCACTGCCTGGTACATAGTAAGTGCTCAATAAATATATATTTTTTAAAGATTTAATTTATATTCATGAGAGACACAGAGAGAGAGAGAGAGACAGAGACACAGGCAGAGGGAGAAGCAAGCTCCTCCTTGCAGGGAGCCTGATGCGGGGTTCTATCACAGGACCCTGGGATCACGCCCTGGGCCAAAGGCAGAGCTCAACTGCTGAGCCACCCCAAGCATCCCTCAATAAATATTCTTGAATGAATAAACTTGCCTCTTCTCTTGGATTGCTAAATTAATTTACCATACTGCCATTCTTTCAGGCTTCAAAACTCCATATAATCTTTACCTCCTAAATTCAAGGAGTTTCTAAATTGTATATATTCCAAATGAACATTATCTTTCAAATATGATTCTTTGCCTATACCCACTGCTCCTTCACCAGTTTAAGATTTTATTGCTTCTGTTATACTAATGCATTAGTTTTATGTTTTCCTCAACTTCAATCTCATTCTCAGTATGTTCTAAACACTACTGCAAGATATGATATTCCAAAAGCACAGAATTTACTACGTTACTTTGTTAGATGAATATTTTTAAGCCTCTTTAGTCTTCATAGAATTAAATTCAACCCACTTTGCATTCAAAGATCTCTATAATGTGACCTCATTCCCCTGCAGTCTCTAGGTCTCCTTGGTAAGGGATCTAACGATTGTCTTATTATTTTTTCTACCTCTATTCAATGTATATGACACATGTGGTTTGGGGGAATAGGAAAATGACCTTCCTCAAGCTTAAAACTGGCTTTTTTTTTTTTTTGAACATAATTCAGGTTAATTTCATCCCATCTGTTATTAGGTCCTGCCACCTTAGTTCTCATCTCATCTCTGAAATAAATGTATGAAAAGTCATTCATTTAAAATAAAGAAAACCTGAATTTCAGTATGATTGCAAATTTGCTGTGTGAACTAATCACTTTTGCATTAGATCTCTTCAATTCACTGGAAGACTACAGTTACACTATCAATTGAAGCTGCTTTATTAAGTTGTTCACATCTTGCAGGTTTACATGGCTCTTAAATTTCTTGCATCATTCTTCCCATGACTTGAAACTCAATGTCTTCATCATATCCCCTCTCTCTTTCACCTTCTGTAGATCTTCAAGGATGTCCAAGAACTCTGCTTTAACAACACAGTTCTTCAGGGACTCCTACATGGATTGTGTCTATGAATCCACTGCACAAGGTATGTCTCTAATTCTTCAAATATAATATGTTGTGCTTGAGATCCATGGTGAATCTTTATGGAAACAATACTATGACAATTTTCTTTCTTTTTTGCTTCTTGCACATACCAAAATAACATGAAATATTGATGTCCATGAGCAAGCTAGTAACTTTTATATTGTTTATTATTTTATTTACTTTCTATATTTATTCCTTTCAATATTCCTTATCACTTCCAATTTTTCTTCTAAGCTTAGCTTTCTTTTTTTTTTTTAAGGTTTCATACACTTATCTATTTTCCTCAGGCACTTTTTTTACTTTCTTGGAAGATATTACTCAACAATGTGGGGAAGATGATATCATGATGAACTGTGTGTTAACCATTAAGATCATAAAAAGTGGGGATGCCTGGGTGGCGCAGCCATTGGGCGTCTGCCTTCAGCTCAGGGCATGATCCCGGTCTGGGATTGAGTCCCACATGGGGCTCCCTGTGGGGATCCTGCTTCCCTCTCTGCCTATGTCCCTGTCTCTTTCTCTGTGTCTCTCATGAATAAATAAATAAAATCTTAAAAAAAAAAAGATCATGGAAAGTGATCCTAGCTTGGAATTAAATTAGTCACAATTGTTTCTCTGTATATGCAAAAATCATTGTAGTAGGGCTTTCAATTCAGCTTTCAAATTCTGAATAAAATTTTAGTTATTATAGTAAATATCTGGATAGTGCTGATCTATAGAGAGTTATTTTAAGATATGCATTTCTTCACCATTTATACATCTTACTCTTACTTGTATCTTCCACTTGAAATCTCTGTTCCAGCAGTCTCCTTCCCATTGTGTTTCATAAGTCCAAAATCTACTTGATTTTATGGTCATGTGCCATTTGCTGTATTGAATGTGTTTGTTTCCTTCCAGTTGGAAGGGAATACTTTTATTTAAATTGTCTTAGCCTATTAAAATTAATTCATTCATTAAACAAATATATGTTATATGCTAACCATGACCAATTTCAGGCTACCAACATGTCACTGAACACACAGCTGTGAAACATAACACACATAATCCAACTCCATGGATACCACAGAATTCAGCAAATGCTACAAATTGGGGCTGCCTTTTCCCCCAGAAAGCCAGTTTACAAGCAAACCCAAGTCAAAATTTTATATATATAATGTATATAGGTATGTATGTATATATATATGTATATAAAATGATAGATATTTATTGTGATAGTGATACCTACCAAGAAGAAATTAAAATATGAAAATAGGGAGGAGATGTGGGGTAGCAGAATCGAATTTTAGGTGCAGCAGTCTGAGAAGACCTTGCTGAGTAGGATAACACTGTATAGGATGAGAGAGGAGGCTGTGGGGATCCTTCCAGACAAGGTATTTGCAAGAAGCCTGTGAAATAGTAGCATGTCTGCCTTGTTGGAGAAACAGTAAGAAAAACATACTCCGAGTAGAAAGAAAGCAATGAGAAAGTTGAAGATAAGGTAAGATGTAAAGGGGGAACTTCATAGGACATAGTAGGGCTTTATTGGCCATAGTCAAGAACATTTCTTCTTACTCTGGGAAACCATTGCACCTTTTTCTTTTTTTTTTCTTTTCTTTTTCTTTTTTTCTTTTCTTTTCTTTCTTTCTTTTTTTTTTTTTTTTTTTTTGCCTCCGGAGTCTTGTTATTCTCTAAGTACTATATGAGAAATGGATTGATATGAGGCAAAAGTAGAAGCAAGGAGAACAGTAAGTAGGGCACACATTCAGGCAAGATACATGGTGGCTTGCACCAAACTGACAGAACTGAAGATAAAAGAAATGGTCTGTTTTTACAATATATTTTGAAGATAGAATTTGGCACGGTTTTTTTTTAATGGATTGTCTGTGGGGTGCAGAAAAAGAGAGCAATAAAAATGTGGCTCCAAGTGTTTGGCAATGAGCAAATAGAGAAATGAGATGGAAAAGGTTTTAAGAACAACATATGCTGTGGGGAGAATGGTGATATCAGGAGTGCTGGGAGCTCAAATTTGGACATGTTAAGCATCATATACAAAAGCCTGATTGGAGTGAGTTCAAGAGAGAATTGGAAAAGAAAATTGTGGCAGCAATTATAACTTACTCTTCTCAAAAATTTTCCTGAAAGGGGGAGTAAAAAAGTACAGAGATAGCTATAGGAAGAATTTGGCACAATTGAGGATACTTTTCTAGGATGGGAGAAATAATAGTGTATTTGTACGATGATGAGAATGATCCAATAGAAAGGAAAAACTGATGTTACTAGACGATTAGGAAAGAATTCCTCAAGAGGTATCCTCGGATAGATAAGAAGGGATGAACACTTGAGGAAAAATAGAGATTGGCCATAGCTAAGGGCTAGGAGATTTCATTGATAATAATAGGAGGAAAAGCAAGATATGTGGGCGTTGGTGCTCATGTGGATAGATACAGTGATGGTGGGACTTGAAGACATTTTCTTCCTACTGTTTCTTTTTTTTCTTATAAATAGAAAGCATATTCATGTGCTGAGGATAAGCATGGGGAATAGTTGTCAAGGGAAAGCGTGAAGGTATGACATAGCCTACATGGAAGTAGAGTGTGGAAGGAAGCCTACATGGTCCAGGAACAGTACTGTGCTTATGGGCAGCAGTGAAGAACCTCTTGACTTAATGGTCATAAGTTCAAAATGAGGCCAGTCAGGGAGATTTTGTGTTTTTCAGCTGTCTTGTTCAGTTGTGTGGATACAAACAGAGAGCAGGTGGATATAGTAATATTGGGAGAAAATTTCCTTTTGAATATTTCAGAATTTGAAGTTTATTCTTAGACCAATAACTTTGTCCAGAAGGACTTTTCAAGAAGATGTATAGCACATTTGGAGATGGATAGGACACATAGAATCTTCCTAAAAAACTATGAATGTGTTGGTCATGAGAAAAAATAATTGTGCTGATCGTAGGAGCTTTTGACAAGTAGTAGCTATTTTATCTCTGAAGTGTTCTAAACAGTTTATTTCTCCTGTTTTTGGATTTGCACAGATACTGTTTTCTATTTTTCTGGCTTTATCCTGGTTCATTACTTTCAGTTTACATTTTATAAAACCAGACGGTGGTTTAATACAGTGTGATGTATTTCTATGGTGCTACAATTCAGTGGCAGTCTTTTGTTCTTACAGCTCATGTTATATCCCTATGAGATATAGGCTGAATCCAAAATAATTCGTTTGCTCAAGAATAGGATTGTGACTTCAAGTCTTCTCATTCACTACCACTCAATATAAAGTTCCTATCTCATTTAAAGAAATAATATGTATTAAAATACAAAATAGGCCAATATAAAACATTTAGTTGAATCACAAATGGATTTGGGGACACCAATTCATGTTTATCAAGACCTTATATTATCGTATTATTTAAAATTCAGAAGTAACAGTGCAAATGTTCACAAGGGTATTTGAACTGGGCAATTATTTTCAGACAGATCCCCACAAACACTACAAATTAACTCTCCAGTTATTTTTCTTTGTCTCATATGGGTGAGCTAATGCCAGTGTGATCTCAGCTGATCTGTTTTATTTTTTTAATTAGAATAATTCACCATTTAATAAATGATAGGTTTTCCTTTACGTAGTGATTATTTACTAGCATCACTCAGAAGGATACTTAATTGCTCCTGGGGCTTAAGTCATCAAAAAAATTTTCAAAGAGGCTGAAAATGTTCTGTTTTTATTTTTTTATGTATTTATGCAACATTTGTTTAGAGCATACTATATTCGGGATCCCTGGGTGGCGCAGCGGTTTGGCGCCTGCCTTTGGCCCAGGGCGCGATCCTGGAGACCCAGGATGGAATCCCACATCAGGCTCCCGGTGCATGGAGCCTGCTTCTCCCTCTGCCTGTGTCTCTGCCTCTCTCTCTCTCTCTCTCTATGACTATCATAAATAAATAAAAATTAAAAAAAAAAGAATTGTTTAGAGCATACTATATTCAAATATCAGCGGTATGGGACATCAAAACTGAACTGCTTTCAAGATATGTTTAAATTTGGTAGGAGAGAAATACTGTGACAGAAGCACTCCAAGGGAGTAAACCAAACAACAAAGGAAGTGAAATGCTGAGTGTGGATGAACTGGAATGCTGGTTTTAAGTGAGGGTGGTTGTTTGTTTAAAACCGTGTCACATAGGGATCCCTGGGTGGCGCAGCGGTTTGGCGCCTGCCTTTGGCCCAGGGCGCGATCCTGGAGACCCAGGATCGAATTCCACATCGGGCTCCCGGTGCATGGAGCCTGCTTCTCCCTCCGCCTGTGTCTCTGCCTCTCTCTCTCTCTCTCTGTGACTATCATAAATAAATAAAAAATTAAAAAAAAAAAAAAAACAAAAACGTGTCACATAAACATGTTTATACTGCAAGGACTTATTCCAAGCTTACTATATATCCTCTGTATACCTTATCTCAATGTCATATATTTGCTATCAGTTACTAATTAGACCACTTTGGGTCCCATGCAATTTAATTTCAAAAACCCTAAACACAAGAAATAGCCCTAGGAGAAAAACTGTAATGAAGTTAAAGGTGACTCCCCTAAATCTACTTGTATGTTTGTTGACAAATATAAATGAAATATTCTCAATAAATTGGTATCCCTGGGAATTGGAATCTTTTGAGTATTATCTATAGAAATATTATCTCCCAGGGGTACCTGGGTGGCTCAGTCAGTTTAAGCTGCTGCCTTAAGCTCAGGTAATGATCTCGGGGTCCTGGGATCCAGCCCTATATCCCGTTCTGTGCTCAGTGTGGGGGGCCTGCTTCTCCTTCCCCCTCTGTCTCTCCTCACACCCTGCTCATGCTCTTTCTCTTTCTCAAATAAATAAATAAATAAATAGTATTTAAAGAGAGAGAGAGAGAGAGAGAGAAAGAAAGAAAGAAACATCCTCCAGACTGGTGACTGTTTTGGCCTTCCCTTATTCTAGTCTACTGCCTCCTGTAAAAGTGTTCTTAAATTCCAATCTGATCTTGTTATACCCAACTCAAAATTCTACACTGATTTCCCTCCAAAATTCCAAAGTTGTTAGGCTAATATCAAAGAATCTTAATATAGGAACATTCTTGACCTTTCTAGCTTTGTTTCCCATGCAGTTTTCAAGTAATTCATATTCTCTTCCATCTCTGGCCCTTTACGCATGGCACCATAACTCCATCACTCTATAGTAGGGTATTTTTTATGGATCTTATCTCACTACAATTATTAGTACCACTACTAAAACACATACACACACACACAAATACACCCCCCCCCCGTAAAAGTAACCTCTCATTTTCATTAATAATTTAACATCTCTCAGATACCTTTCGTGTCCTCTCAGTTTGGTTTGGCTCCATACACCAAATATTTTCTCATTGTACCATGTTCATCTATGTTTTCACTATACTGGAAATGTACTTTTACACATCTCTTTTCCTTAGTTGATTTCAATTTAGTGATTCTTGTGTTGAGTGTCATGATTAATTTTGTGTGTCAGTTTGGCTAGGCCAAGGTACCCCGACATTTGGCCCAAATTATTCTGGATGTTTCTGTGTAGATATATTTTAGATGATGTTAACATTTAAATTGGTGGACTTCAATAAAACAGGCTACCCTCCATGATGTGGGTGGGCCTCATCCAATCATTGAAAGCTTTGGTAGGACAAAGACTGTCCTTCCCTCAACAAGATGGAATTCTGCTGGTATACTTCCTTTGGATTTTTAAAAAAGATTTTATTTATTTATTCATGAAAGACACATGGAGAGAGAGAGAGAGAGAGAGAGAGAGAAAGGCAGAGACACAGGTAGAGGGAGGAGCAGACTCCATGCAGGGAGTCCAATGTGGACTCGATCCTGGATCTCCAGGATCACACCTTGGGCTGAAGATGGTGCTAACTGCTGGGCAACCCAGGCTGCCCTTCCTTTGGGCTTTAACTTCAATTTCTCCCTGAGTCTCTAGTCTGCCAACTTATCCCACAAATCTTGGATTTACCAAGCCTCTGAAATCCTGTAAGCCAGTTCCTGAAAATCTCTCTCACTTTCACTAAACACACACACATACACACAAACACACACACACACACACACACACACACACACACACACATTGATTCTGTTTCTCTAGATTAACCATGAGTAATAAAATCAGGTAGAATGGCTTGCCCATTTTTGAAGATTTTATGTATTTATTTGAGAGAGAGAGAGAAAGAGAGTGCAAGAGAGAGCACAAGCAGAGGACAAGGAAGGGGAGAGGCAGAGGGAGAAGCAGATTCTCTGCTGAGTAGGGAGCTAACATGGGGCTCAATCCCAGGACCCTGAGATCATCACCTGAGCCAAAGGCAGATGTTTAACTGACTGAGCCACCCAGGTGCCCCAACCTTACTCATTTCTGAATTTTCAGTGTTATTTTACAATACCTAGAACCAAGTAGGTATTTGATACTGATTGTGAGTAGAAGAATGAATATTCTAACACATTTCAGATAGTATATAATGATAAATTTAAAATAATGTTCCTTCAGGAAGCTTATTATCTATTATGGAAGATAAAATACGCATAACTATTAGTAATACAAGATAGAAAGAAGTATCATAAGATGAGATTTAATCTACCATTGGCCATGGTCAAGAGACTATGCATGTGCTTAGAGAAAGACCTCCCTTGTAGGATCTTAGAGTATGTTTATAGCAGGAGTTGACAGGGAGCTGATGTGCTTAGAGCAGGTTTATTCCTCTGAAGATCTCTAATTCTGGATATCTACAGAATGCTTGCAAAGCAGGAGTGACACTTTTCTTCCACAGTCATGATCCTTCCATCAGCAAAAATCAAATATAAGTCTCTGAATTCTATATACCTAGGAGCACCCCAGCACTTCCCTCACCTCAACACCCATAGCCTTGGCAGAAACATTTTCCTTGGGACTACTGGAATGTTCTGTGTCCATCCTCATTTTACAAACCACAAATAGCCAAGACTTTCATTATCCTTTATTCTGTAGGCTCTAATCTCCATTTAGCTCTTGAACGTTGCTTTTTCTGACTCCATATCCTATATGCCCCCCCCCCCCGCCCAGTTCTCAGAACCTTCCAGTGATTCCTATGTAACTTGTACAAGTCAACAGCAGAAACTCTCCTATTTTAAACTTTTCCCCCTGAATGTCAACTATAAGCTAAGGTTTCATACTATAATTTTTAAAATATCAGTACACTTTTTTAAGTAGCGATTTTTGTATTACTCAGGAAAGGCTAGAATGTGCTGCAGTAACAAACAATGCCCAAATATTAGTGGCTTAATATAACAAAGATTTATGTCTTTTGTTTCTACATATCTCTTGAGGGTTAACTGAAGGCTCTGCTCTATGACCTCCTTACTCAGGAATGCAAAATAAAAGAAAATTCATGTCATTTGTTGCTAAGAAAGCCAAAGGAGACAGGGTGTATCATATGCTGGCACTTAGATCTTTCTCCATGGTAGTGACTCACAACAATTCTTTACACATTTCACTGGCCAGAGCAAGTCACAAGGCCACATCTAATTTCATAGAAACTAGGAAATGAAAGCCTACCATGGATCAGAAGAAGGAGAACCAGAAATATTTCTGAGAAGCACCGATACCCACTATAGCCCTTAAACCAGGGTAGATAATACCATTGTATACAAAATGAATGTTAACTATACTTTAAATTTTTTGTTGTAACTATATTTTAAATTTAATCTTAACTTTACCTGGAGTCCTTTTTAGAAAATATTGTGATGATGAACTCTATTCCAAAAATAATTTATAAAACCAAAATATAAATAAAAAGAAATAACATTTGATCTTATTCATCTGTGAAGTATTCAAGTTTGCCACCCAAGAAAGTGGTTTTATGTTTAAGATCATGTTTGTGTTATGTGACCATTAGCAAAAGCTAAAAAAAAAAAAAAAATCTATTTGAAAAAAAAAAAAAAAAACCCACGTTATTCATGGAGAAATAGATTTTCTCAGTTTACATCTAAATTTTTTTTTTTCAATTTCTTCTCTTTTGTATCCCCTAAAGATATCGCGCTATTATTATGTGTATATCCAGCATGTAATATGTATTAAAAAGGTCATTTCCTGTGTTTCAGTTTTCATATCTAGGTATAAATTTCAAAGTATTTATATGCTAAATTTATTCCTACATAAATACAATCAAGAAGCTCATCTTGGAATACATATTAAGCAGTTTGGTATAGTTTTCTTTCTTTTTTTTTTAAGTCAATAAATACAGGTATTTGTTTTCTAATTATATATGAATGTTGAAAAGGGAATGTCATAATGCTCTTGAATAAAAACCTTTCAAAATGACTTAATCCAAGTTATAAATAGATACTAAATCAGGGATTGCATTTTTATCTGAACATAAATAAATATAATAACTTTAAAGCAATGAGTACAAATATTTAGTTTTTTTTTATTTACTTAATTTTTATTCAACTTATTTTCCTCCTAAAAATAAACTGGAGAAAATATGTACTTTAAGTTTGTTGTTAAAGACTGCTTACATAATTATTATTCATGTAATGTCACAGACTGAACAGAAATTCACTAAGAGATAACTGAGGCTTTTTATTCCGAGATCAAAATGTTATACAACATCATGAATATTATTCATCAAGTATACATTGGCTCTCATCCATTTGGGGCCTTATGGTCGGAAATGTAAGAAAGAGAGAAATGGCTTGTTCAATCATGTCTTTGTTCATTCATTCCATAAAAACATGCATTCATTCTACAAATATGACCTCGGGACTCTATAGCTGGTATTGAAGAGGTCAACAAATTAAGGAAATGTAAGTAATTAAATTATATAGCATATTAGAATGGGATATGCACTAAGGAGAGAAATGAATTAAGGAGAGGGAGTCCGGCAATCTCATTGACTGTCATTGACTCAGCTCTCCAATTGTTATATTCTTTCCACTCTTGACATACATTGTATCTATTTTTAAGTCATTATGAAAATTTCACTGTTGAGTTGTCTTGGTTCACCACAAAGTCTTACTAAAATAAAAGGGAACCTTATCATAAAAGAAAAGAAAGAGAATAGCATTAATTTAGGGTACTTAACAAAAACTATTTATAGCAAATGTACATATTAAACTGGTAATGTAGTTTTAGTTGCTAAATGACAATGCTGAGTCTTGTAATCTTTTATTTGATAAAATGCTAGTAATGTCAGATTTTTCTTAGGGGAAGAATATAAGACAATTCTACTTGATTGTAAAATACTTGATATTGTGGTAGAGGTTGGACTTTTGCTAAATTATAAGTGGGGACACCTGACATTTTAAACAATTTAAGTAACTTTTAGATACTAACTGCTGGTAACACATTATTCCTTTACATCTGCAGTGAGCTCCTTTTCCAATTCCCTTCTCAGAAGTCTGAATGTGAATAGAGTTTAACCAGATAGTATTTAAATCTATAAAGTTGAGGTATCACTATATTCCATAGATCATAGACAAAGTTGAAACTTGACCTTTGGGAAAATACAATTAGAGAATAAATTTCTATTATACAAGGTCTCTCTCTGACTTCAAAAATTTTTTTGAGCTTTGGCTCTCTGACTCCATAGGTGACCATTTTTATAATTTTTATTTTTTTTACAGTAAAGTTTTCTTGTAAGCTTCAGAAATGACAACTATTAAATTATAACTCCTTAATTCAATCTATCCTTTGCTCTTTCCTTAAAGTGTATCTTCATTGATGAGTCACAATCTCTTATTCCTTTCAACTCATGAATCATTACATCATTTCTGTGGTATAATTACCTGTGCTGCCTTCATTTAGTTACTGGAAGAGGCATTATATAAAGTTAGTGAATTTCTCTTGGAAATGATAACTTGGATTATGTCCATTTATAATACAATTTATTGGATATTTTCTCTTATTATGTTATTACATTGTTAGAAAATGCACCAACTATTTTAAACCATTACCCAAACTAGCTGTAATTTAACTACTTTTATTTATGAAAGCATTTTTGGCTATGTATTAACAAAGACTTAAGAATTAGATTTTAAACATCATACATAGACAAGATAATAGAGCAATAGTAATGCGAACAAGTATATTTTGTTGGGCTAGATTAATCTTTTGTTTTGTTTTTTCAACTTGCTGCTCAGGGAAGTTGGATGATAATCATTGGCAGAAGTTGTGGTTTGAGAAAACATCTAGTGTGCTTTTAGCTTCAGTTCAGATTAGTTACAAAATATAGACAATATAAAAAAATTATTTTGAATTCTTCCACATAGAGATGATATCTTTGATTATAGGTTTAGGTAACCAAGGTGCGTAATTTGTCCTGATATCATGTCCTAGCATCTTCTTAGAGTGTAGTCTAATTAGATTTGTTTTGTGAGTTATTTCTTGGTTAATAGAAAATTAATTGAAATAGGAATATATTGTCTTTTGTTAATATGACATTGTTTTCATTTCTTATAAATGTAATGACAGGCACTCAATGAACTTGGCTATGAAAATTATCATCATAAATTTGGAAACATTGTTCTTAAATTAAAATGTGGTAATGTGATAAATTACTTTGTCTTCCTTGTTGAAAAATAGGTGGACATTGAATCTGGCATTGTAAGTGATGGGATAAAAACTGGATAAGTTTTATTTTTTTGAAGATTTTATTTATTTATTCATGAGAAACACAGGGAGAGGCAGAGACATAGGCAGAGGGAGAAGCAGGCTCTCTAAAAGGAGCCCGATATGGGATTCGATCCTGGATCCCAGCCAGGATCACACCCTGAGCTAAAGGAGATGCTCAACAGCTAAGCCCCCCCAGGAATCCCCAAGTTTTATTTATTTTTAGTTCTTTCACTTTTTAAAGAAAAACTGGATATGTTTAAAGGAAAAATCAAATCTCTGCGTTAGTTGTACATTGTGATATTGTGGTTTTTGCATTGTGTGTCTGCATTGTGATACTGTGGTTTGGAATATGGGATAAGAATCACATCTTCCATGCTTAAAATTCTATCACTAAATTGTAAGGTAACTTGGGTAATGTATTTAACTTGTTGGCAACTCACTTTCCATATCTATAAAATGGTAATAATAACTGTTAAATAACAAAAGTTATGCTTAACCTAACTGCAGTTTCAACGCCTTGAAAATGTAACCTTTATGCAGTCAACAAGAAATTACCTGGTTAACATAATGAGATAGTTTTCCTGACAGGGCCCTGCCATTCTCCTTAGGAAGAAAACCTTGCCTGAAACAATGCATTATTTGCTAAGAAGTTCCTTCCTCCATCCCCTTTCTACTTTTAAGTCTTTCCTTTTTTACAGCTCAGTGGAGTTCCTTTCTTTTGCTAGACAGGATGCTACTGATTCATGAATTTAAATAAAGACAGTTAAATCTTCAAATTTATTCAGCTAACTTTTGTTATTTAACAAAACATTGTATTTAACAAAATACTCAATAAGACTCTGAAATTTGTAATAACACCTTTAAGCATGTTCAAGATCTCCCCAAAACTAAAGAGGACCTAAAAGATACTGGCCATATTCTTAAATGAGAAGACCCAATATTATAAAGATATAAATTCTATTCAAATTTTCATTTCAATTCAGTATCAGTTTAAGTCACACCAACATTTTAGTTTCATAGTTCAAATGAAAGGGGAAAATGCAAAAGAATAAAGGTAATATCTTGTAAATAAAAAGAACAATGAGGAATGTCCTGCTCTATGAAATTAATACATTTTCCAAAGCTGTATTAGAGAGTAAATAAATGAAGAATAGAGTTTAAAAAAAATCTATGTATAATGGAAATTGCATATGATGAATATTGCAGGTTTTTTTAAAAGAATGAATGAATTTATGTATGTATGTATGAGAGAGAGAGAGAGAGAGAGAGAGAGAACACAGAATGAGAGGAAGAGGGAGAAGCAGACTCCCCTGCTGGGCAGGGAGCCCCGACTAGGGGCTGTCTCCCAGGACTGGGAGATCATGACCTCAGCCAAAGACAGACACTTAACCAACTGAGCCACCCAGGTGTCCCTGCATATTGCAAGTTAAATGGATCAGGAAAAGTTGATTATTCAATAAATAGCTGGATTTCATATGAAGTATGATTGATTGATATTTATATGAAAAACGCCAAATATTAATGCAAAAAAACTAAACAATAATTTGAAAATTAATCTGTTTATTAAAAGAATACCATGACCAAGTAAGCTTTACTTTAAGAAATAAGGATAATTGAAATCCTCAAAAACTATTAATCCTTTCCATTAACAAGACAAAAATCACATTTCAATGCAAGTTTGTTTATTACTTTATACAAATAACAGGGTAATATAGGCGCTGACAAATAGAGAATGTACCTAAATAAATGAATAAATATATGAATTCAGTGTTTAACGTAATGTTTTAAACCATAAAATTATTAGATTAAAACACAGTAAAATATCCTTAATGGGATACAAAAAGCCTTCTTTAGTAGAGTTACAGTCCCCTTTTTTTTTTTTAAGATTTTATTCATTTATTCATGAGAGACACAGATATAGAGAGGCAGAGGCACAGGCAGAGGGAGAAGCAGGCTCCATGCAGGAAGCCCAATGCTGGACTCAATCCTGGGACTCTGGGATCACGACCTGAGCCAAAGGCAGATGCTCAACCACTGAGCCACCTAGGGGCCCCCTCTGCATGCATCTTTAAGAAAAAATAATGCATCATCAATAGATGGATGATGAAATATGAATTTCTAAGAAGAGTAAAATAAAAAGAAGGTAGAGGTACAAAAGAGGAAATTCAATAAAAATCCAGAAATATTAGAAAATCATAATGAAATAAATTTAACTCTGTTTATAATAACAGATGCAAATTGTAGTTGACTAAATAATCAATAAAAATTATATAAAAAATAAAAATTATATTGCTCTAAAATGTAGGCTTAATAAGTAAATAATGGATAGAAGACAAAAAACAAGAATTCTATCTATACCTAATGTGGCTATTAGCTTTCAAATCACTACTCTTGACTTTCAAAACTAACATAACATTTCCAGGAAGCAATTTGTCAGTATTCATCAAAAGCTATAATATATCTGTATATCTGTAGGGTTTTTGACCTAGTAAATCTATTCTCAGAACATAAAGTATGTGGAAAGTTATATGGCTACAAATGTTTAATGAAATATTATTCTACTTACTTAAATAAAAAGGCAAAATATAAAGAGTCCTATATTAATGGGAAGGAATATTATATATCCCAAATGACTCTCAAGACAATGTAATGGATAATTCTTGTCCTTTAAATTACCAAGTTTAAACAACAAATTGGACATATTCTGTGATTATAGTGATTATATAATAACTAAGGCATAAAGGACAAAACAAGGGGAAGAAAGTAGCTATTTCAAGTCAGGATTTTATTCTTGTTTGTCTCAATTTCTAATCACTATGAAACATTTTTACATTACCTTATGAAGGAAAAAAAATATGTGACAAAACTTGCACATCAGGTAATTTGATCTATGGTTTCTTTACTGAGAATAGAGGAATTTGGTGATTGGCTACCCCACCCCCGCCCCTTTACTGTTTTGAATCTGCTTTTTCCCTCTTTCAAAACTCCCACCAAAATATATAGCCATATAATGGAAACATTAATGATCTGGTAACATTGCAAATAAGAAAAGATGTAATAAAAGGGAAGAAGAAAGAAAACTTTTCACTTACTTTTAAATCAGTTTGGGAACAATTTCTAATGTAAAGCCATTGTTTCTCATCTGACCTCACATCTCTATTTGGGTTGTAATCCTGATAGCATCCTGTTTTTAGCATTAGTGTTTATGACAATTCAGAGTGTGATGAAGTATCTGGAGTTGCCGGCAGTTTCAGCATTTATTGTTTCTGTTTTCCTGAAAGCATCTGTTCCAATTGCTTACCTTTATTTTGCTTTTCTCTCCTACAATAGAAGTATAGCAACATATAATTTTTCTTTGTATCTGCAATAGACAAAAAGAATATCAGATGTTTATCATGCAGTTCTTAAACTTAAGCCAACTTCCACAAATGTAACATTTTATTGCCCAATACTGGCAGTATTTTTAATCCCTTTTTTTCCTGATAACAGAGAATGAATACTATAAACTAATTATTAGCTATATTGAGGAATAAGAAATACATCAGAATTTTATGCAATAATTTTGATAATACTATGAATGGCTAATACCTCCCTTTTCCACAATAAGAACATTTTTCAACTTAATATCTATATAAAATGATAGAATAAAATAGCAGATAATGCATTTTTAAAACAATACTTTAAATGGGAACATGGGGGAATCAACACAGAGTACCTCAGAATAGAGTTAAGACACTTGGGTTCAATTCTTGAAGCTGTAGTTGTATATGATATTGGACCAGATATTTAATCCTTATATATGGTTCATTACCTACTGCTGCTTCCCATTCCCAGTTGTCAAAATATTTGCTTATATAATTATACCACTAGCCTAGTGAGTTTTATGTAAATTTTAAAAGTAAGCAAGCCAATATGAATATTTAGCTGGCAATATTATATTTTTTCCGATGTTTGAAACTCCTGTTTTTCAAGGTTCTGTTTCTGTGGAGTTAATTTATCTATTCCCAGAATTCTAGTTGCCAGAAGTCTAGGATGTTTCTTTCTGGCACATAGATATATAAAGTTTCTAATCTGAGACTACAAGCATGAAAAAGATTAATATTCCTCTAAAGAATTCCAATTAACTAAGCAACATAATTCACATACAGTGACACTGTTAACTTGTGAATTATTAAATATCATATTTAGGATAATTTGAAAAAATTATAAAAAATGAAAATGATTTTTGTCATGTTTATAGTATTCTGAGAAAAATTATCATATCCCAAAGCAGATGAATTGGACTTAAATGGTTTAACCAATTTAATCAGAAGGAGTTCTAAAAAAATTAAAAGACAAAACTCTAGCTAATTGAATGAAAAGAGTGATGTCATAGCCAGTTCTCTGTTCTTGAATAGAAGTTTTAGCTTAGGGTTTCTTCTTGGATATGTTTGTGACAATGAACACTCAGCTCAAATAGAAAATTAAGTAACGTTATATGGCTTTTTAGGGAACATGACCTGAATTTTGTTTTCATCATCTATATATACCAGTGACAGAATTGTCACCACTGTAATTTGATCTATTAAAAATAAATTGATTGAAAAAAATGTGAAAATATTTGTAACATGTCACAAAGTATTGTCATCAATATATAAAAAGCTATTACTAATAGGTAAAATTTGGAATAAATATGCAATACAAAAAAGAAGAAATAATAAATAAGTAAATAGATAAAAAATGGTCACCAATAATAAAGAAAAAAGATTAGATAAATGTGTAAAATCATTTTTTCCTAATAAATATGTAAACATTGAAAAGGATAATCTAGTATTTTTGCAAGTATGAGAGAGAAAACTGCTAGTGGAGTGTAATTCAGTACATTATTTCCAAAGATTTTTTTTTTTATTTCTAAAGCTTTTAAGTGTTGAAGATTTCTACCTAAAATCTAATTTTAACTTGCTGTATTTACAAAAGGGAGTAATTGGAAATATGCCTCCCCCCAAAATTAGTTAATAATGTGTTTACAAAGAGTAAATGTTCTTTACATTTTATTTTTTTTCTTTCTGTGACCAGAATATGGGCTCTCTCTGCATTTTTGTCTTTAAGTTTAAACATTGAGCCTATAGGATTTTAAAAGGCCAAGCATGTGTTTAGCATTATGAAATTCTTGTGAGATCATTTATTATGAAACAATTTTCCTGGGTAGTGACATAGTGGAAGGAATGTGAATTTCTCCTCATTCTGAAATCCTCACAAAGACTTTAGTGGGGGTCATTGTGTCTGTTTTGAGTTCATTGCTATAGAATTTTTTTTTTAAGATTTTATTTATTTATTCATGGGAGATACAGAGAGAAAGAGAGGCAGAGACCCAGGCAGAGGGAGAAGCAGGCCCCATGCAGGGAGCCCCATGTAGGACTTGATCCTGGGACTCCAAGGTTAGGCCCTGGGCTGAAGGCAGTGCTAAACTGCTGAGTCACCCGGGCTGCCCCGCTGTGGAATTTTTTTAAAGATTTTACTTATTTGAGAGAAAGAGAAAGAAAGAGCACAGAGCACAGGAGCAGGGGTTGCAAAGGGAGAAGCAGACTTCCTGCTGAGCAGGAGCCACATGCTGGGCTCTATCCCAGGCCCTGGAGATCATGACCTGAGCCAAAGGCAGACACTTAACTGACTGAGCCACCCAGGCACTCCGAATTTTTTGATTAATGCTTTATGAAAGCTTATAAAAGAAAATAGAAACAATTAAAACCATTAAAAAGGTTTTTTTTGTTATTAAGATTTAAGTTGATGTTCAATTCACATAGAAAAAATAGCATTTCTGTTTCAACAAGGAAAAGTTATAACCTATCATGTTAATCTCTTGTTTTAGCCAATGAAACAGATAAGATCACTAATAAGTAGAACTTTCACTACTTAAATTTAATATTAATACACAGCAGCTTTGAAGAGAACAATATCTATGCCACTCACATTACAGTTGTGACAGGCTTAGTTATATGCTTCTTGGGCATTGGTTTCTGCTAGTTTAAATGATTCCTACTAATAATTTCTTTTTGAGATAGGAGGTTTTTGTTTATTTATGAGTCTTATTTTTATAATGAAAGGAGGAAGGGAATTATTGAAATTCCAGAAAAATAGTCATATGAGAAAAATGAATATAGAAATTTTATGAACATGAGGAGAATTTGATCTCTCTGTAATTTAATATAATTTAATGGTATAATCGTTCTTTTTTCCCAAACTGTCTGATTAGTTTCTTGTACATAAGTTTTGCTGTTCCTTGAACAATTTATTTCTCTGATTGAGATCTTTTCTCTATTATGAGTCTAGTGTTTGTATCTTCATTCGTATCCTGTTCGGCCCTAATACTAAATCACCAAGTAATGATATGAGGGCTATATCATGTCATCATTTCAAACTACACATGTTTAAAACTAAGCCCACCTTTTCTTCTCATGTCTGACACTTGACTTTAAATTTCTAATTATTAAAATTGTTTTATTTTCTTCATAGTAATACATGCTTATGATTAACTCCCAAAGAAAACTAAAGGGATTATATTTTTAAGTGTCTTTCTGCTTTCAAAGAACCACTTTTTAATACTTTTATGGTATCATTTGCATTCATATTTCCTTTTGGCTAATTCAGTGATGCATTTTATATATACTGGTGCTCTAATCTGGTAGTTGAGGATTTGCCATTCTTATACCATACTTCTGCTCCTTCCGTCTTTCCTTTATAATTACAATTTTTGCTTAAACCAACAATGTTTATATTGCTATGAGACTATAAACATTACTCACTATTGAATCAAATAGTATGTTATAATTGCACTTATTATCTAATGGAACTTTTCCTGTTCATATTGATAATAATTTCTTAAGATTTTTTTCTGAGTTGTTTATGTAAATCACAGTTTTCCCCCATATTCCTGTATATATGTTAAATGACTGGAAAATACTCAAGCACACCAAACTTTGTTCATCCCTCCATCCTTTCCCTCTTACTATTTTCTTCCTCCCTCACTTCCTTCCTTCCTTCCTTCCTTCCTTCCTTCCTTCCTTCCTTCTGTAGTTTTCTCTTCATCTTTCTCCCCTTTGTCCTTCTTCTTCCTCCCCCTCTTTTATTTCTTGGCATATTTCTTTCATCTTCAATCATGATTTGTTGTTCTTCTGGGCCAGAAAACAAATTTTGTCCTTGACCTCTCTTCATTTTACTTCAGCTGTAGGGCATTTTCCAGTCATTTCCTAAGGAGAGTCATCATAGTAAATAAATTGTTTTATCTTGAATGTCTGAAAATGACCTTTTCCCCACTCTCATACCATTCTTAAATGAGAAATCATTTTCCTTCTGTGTTTTGAAAGCTTTGTTTACCAGTCCTTGGCTCCCATAAGTTGCTATTGAAAACTATAAACCTCATTCCAGCCTTATAGTCCTTGCTACATGCCTCTTAGGATTTCTATATTATAAATACCCTCATTTTAATTAGAATTTCCTTCCTCTGCTTGAAAATGGCTCTAATTTTCCCAGGTTTTTTTTGTCTTTTCCCAACTATTTGCCTTTCTCCCACTGTTCTCTCCAAAAAGTCTATTGTCATGAGGAGACAGACTTCATTGTTTGATGATTGACCACTAACAGCTTTTAAGCTTCATCCATTCCTATATCCCTTGTATCCTACAACTGGGCACGCTGGGAAGAAAGCCTCGGTGCTCCTTCCTTTGGAACCTGTAGAAGGCTAAAATCATGCAAATCTCTGCCTGCTTATGTGAGAACTCTCCATCTATTTCCAATCTTAACTGCAACAGAAACCCAGGCTGGTTTCCTTTCTTTGCTCTCTCAAGCTATTTCAGATCTGTTTGAAATGCCTGCCCTGCTCTCCGTGGAGACCACATTTATATAAGTAATCAAGCTTTTCATACCCTCTTGGTATGTATGGTTAGGGTTATCAGTTTCAACATCCAAACAAACCTTGAGTAAGGGTCTTTCTTGCTTTTATATAATCACCATAACCTTTACTCTTGTCTTTTACTCCATTCTCTTCATTTCTATAGGTTGTTAGCTTTTAAATTCTTCATTGAATTTTAATGGGAATTTGGGGGAAAATAAAAGACTACGAAGGTGAATAAAGACAATTTATTCTAGTTATGCACAAACTCCCCATCATTTCCTTTAATAACTCAAACCTAATTCTTTAAGTTACACTTAACTCCTGCTTCTCCTTTCTCTCCATATCCAAACTTTTTTATTTTTTTTTCTTTCATAGTGTCTCCATGGTGTTTAACTTGCTTCAGCACCGGCACTTAAAATAACCTGATTTGCTTGTTTATTAACACAATTTAAAAATGGAACTCTTTCTGCCTCAGCTTCAGTTGAGGTCCAAAGGCTAAAAACAAACCAATAGGTGATATCTTCTCTCAGTCTTTTTTCCTTCTCTCATATTCAATGAATTACAAAGACAATTATGCAGAAATTTCAGCAGAGATGGCTCAAAAACTGGTTTATCATATAAGATATAAAAGGGTTGACTTTGAAGGGGTGGTTCTGATATCATTTTAAAATAGATTCTATCTAAGTGGGCCTCTTGCAGCTACTTTGAGATGGGAATGGAAAGAGCCCTGCAGAGTACTGCAGGATGCAGGAACTGAGGGGGGCAGAGAAGCAGCTGGCTGGTGCAATGGCTTTGCCCTCATTTTTATAGTTGCAGTTTAGTTGTTCTCGGTAGGAGAATCTTTGAGATACCTATGAAAGCACAACATGATCAAAACAGTCAGCTTTTGAATACCTGCCAGAGCACACTAACATTAGAATATGACTGTACTAGCAAGTAAAGCCATCTCTATACCTTATGTGTCTTCCAGCTGGCCAGTTTTTGTTATTTATCACCAGCATTTTGGGGGTCTTTTTAAGTGGTTCCTGCATTGGCTACCTGACACAGGTCCCCCAGACTCAATCCACAGGAGATACACACCTCGGGGAACCAACAGTTGGGTCTTGGCTTCATCTGACAATAGTAACCTCTGTGGACTTTACTGCTAGGCAGGTAATCCAGTCAGAGCCTTTCACTTTTCTCCTACATTGAGTAGAAAGCAGCCCCTTTGTCCCATCAGCTCCATGCAACATATATCAAGCTGTCAGAATGATGCCGTAAAGCCCCTCTTACTTGGCATGAGGTATGGGGGAAGAGCTTCCTCCTGTTGATCAAGGAGAGAAAATGCTTAAGTACTCAATTTCTCAAAATAATTCCCTCCTTTGGTGCTGAAAATGTCTGTTGAGGCAGCCTGGCCTCTGTTTGGAAGCCTTTCTTTATTGAACACATTTTTGAGTAGTCCTTAGGTCATTTCTTTGACCTCACCCATTTTATACTTTTGAGGTAAGTGTTGTGCTGATGATCACACAACTAGTTTTTGAGAAACCTGCTTGGCATATTTTGCATAATGGACTACTCTCTCACTTGGAAACATGCAGGTACTTGCTACATATTATAACATTGCATTATATTTTTAAATGTATCCATTTATCTATTCCCTTCCTCTCAGCTTAGAAAGAAGTTCATATGAGTTCAAAGTGATTAGAAGGAAGGAAAAACAGTACAGATAGAAAACTTAAGCTACAAATATGACTACTACAAAAGTGTATTTCATAAAAACCTATATAGATACTATGAATGAAGCAGGCATAGCTCTGAACCTTATCACAATCAAGTTGTATTACTTATATTTCAATTACTTATTTAATATTCTGTCTCTCTTAACTAGATTTTAAACTCCATAAAGGCGGGGTTTTTTTGTTTGTTTGTTATTGTTCTTTTTCTTGTTTTATGCTTCTACTTGTGTTTTTTTGCTTACTGATGAAACAGGTCCATCACCTGAAACTTTGCATGATAAATGTCATATGCTTTAAAAACTATTTGTTGAATATAAGAATGAATAAATAAGGTTTATAAGAGAATTTTTTTCTTTTGCAGTTGTTTTTTTCTTTTTTTTTTTTTTTAAGATTTTATTTTAGGTATTCATGAGAGACACACACACACACACAGAAAGAGAGGCAGAGACACAGGCAGAGGGAGAAGCAGGGAGCCTGATGTGGGACTCGATCCTGGGACTACAGGATCACGCCTTGGGCTGAAGGCAGGCGCTAAACCACTGAGCCACCCAGGAAATACAAATATTTGAGTACATGCAGTGCAAATATGTTTCTCCTGTCTGCTATTTGTTTTTCAACATTGTTTGCTGATTTTTGTTGTCTTAGAAATTTTCTTTTTTTTTTTTAAATATAATTGCATTGAGGTCACACTTTTATAAAATAAAATTTAGCAAGCACTTATAAAAAAAAAAAGAACAAAACTGGAGGTATCACAATTCCAGATTTCAAGATATTATACAAAGATGTAGTGATCAAAACAATGTGGCACTGGCACAAAAATGAACACATAAATCAATGGAACACAATAAAGAACGCAGAAATAAACCCATTATTATATGATCAATTTTTTTTTCAAAAATTTATTTACTGGGATCCCTGGGTGGCGCAGCGGTTTGGCTCCTGCCTTTGGCCCATGGTATGATCCTGGAGACCCGGGATCGAATCCCACGTCGGGCTCCCGGTGCATGGAGCCTGCTTCTCCCTCTGCCTGTGTCTCTGCCTCTCTCTCTCTCTCTCTCTCTCTCTCTGTGACTATCATAAATAAATAAATAAATAATAAATTTAAAAAATTATTTACTTATTTGAAAGAGAGGAGGGAGAGAGCACAAACAAGACAGCAGGAGTAGGGGCACAAGGGTAGAGAATCAGACTCCCCACTGTGCAGGGAGCCCAATCCCAGGACCCTGAGATCATGACCTGAGCCCAATGCAGACTGAGCCACCCAAGCACCCCTGTTTTTTTTTTTTTAAGATTTGTTTATTTATTTGAGAGAGAGGAGAGAGTGATACATCTGATCAATTAATCTATGACAAAGGAAGCAAGAATGTGCAGTGGGAAAAAGCTTCTTCAACAGATGGTGTTGGGAAAACTGGACCACTTTCTCATACAATACACAAAAATAAATTCAAAATGAATTAAAGACCTACATGTGAGACCCAAAACCATGAAAACCCTAGAAGAGAGCAGTAATTTCATTGACATTGGCAATAGCAAAATATTTCTAATATGTCTCTTGAGGCAAGGGAAATAAAAGAAAAAACAAACTATTGGGACTAAATCAAGATAAAAAGCTCTGCACAGTAAAGGAAAATATCAACAGAACTTAAAGATAATCTACCGAATGAGAGAAGATATTTTCAAATGATATATCACATAAGGGGTCAATATCTAAAATATATAAAGAACTGATATAAACTCAAAAGAACCCAAATAATCCAATTAAAAATGGGCAGAAAATATGACTGACATTTCTCTAAATATGACATACAGATGGCCAACAGATGTATGAAAGGATGTTCAATATTGCTCATCATTAGGGAAATGCAAACCAAAACCACAATGAGATATCACCTCACACTTGTCAGAATGGCAAAAATCAAGAACATAAGAAACAACAAGTGTTGACGAGGATGTGGAGAAAAAGGAATACTTATGCACTGTTTTTGGAAATGCAAACTGGTGGAGTCACTATGGAAAACAGTATGGAGGTTCGCCCCCAAAATTAAAAGTAGAATTACCATATGATCCTGGAATTCTACTACTGGGTATTCACCCAAAGAATATGAAAATACTGATTTAACTAGATATATATGCACTTCTATGTTTATTGTAGCACTAATAATGATAGCCAAAGTATGGTAACACTCCAAATGTCCATTGATAGATGAATGGATAAAGAAGATGTGTATATATAATGGAATATTACTCAGCCATGAGAATGGAATCTTGCCATTTGTAACAACATGGATGGAGCTATAGAGTATAATGCTGAAAGAAATAAGTCAGAGAAAGATAAATATGATGTAATTTCACCCATATATGTAATTAAAGGGACAAAACAAGTGAAAAAAAGAAAACAAAAAGGAGAGACAAACCAAGACACAGACCCTTAACTATAGAGAATAAACAAATGACTACCAGAGGGGAGGTGGGTGGGAAGCTGGGTGAAAAAGGTGAAAGGGATTAATAGCACACTTATCGTGATGAGCAGTGAATAATGTATAGAATTGTTGAGTCACTATATTGTGCACCTGAAACTAATATAACACCTTATGTTAATTATACTGGAATTAAAAAGTAAATAAATTAAAAAACATAATTCACCAATTTGAAGAGTACGATTGGATGAGTTTTGACAGTTATATATAATTATGTAGCCATTCATACAATCACGATATAGAATATTTCCATCACCCCAATGAGTGTCCTTGGCCTCTTTGAGTCAGTCCCTTAATCACTGTTGTTTGCCTGAATTTTGTTCTTATAGTTTTTCGCTGATTTTAATTACATGTCACAATAGTATTAAGAGATGCCTTGAGGAATTTTCTGTATTCCACACATGCTCAATTATATAACATCTGCCAGTCCATGGATGGTATTTTGGGAGAAGCAGCATATGCAAGAAAGGCAAAACCATGTCCAGCATAATTATCTATTGCAATAGTAAGAAAACATTTTCTCCTACGTGGTGGAAGCAGTCCAATGCAATTAACCTGCCACAGCTAGCTAACCCTTGGGAATGGTGCCTCACTGGGGACCCAGTGTTCTCAGATGCTGGCAAGTTGTGTACTCAGTTATGGTTGTAGCCAGATCAGTCTTGGTAAGTAGAAGTTCAGTTACCTAACCAATGGATTACCTCCATTCCTGCCAACAGGGCCACTTTGGTCATGATTCCATTGGGAAATGACAGAAGTAATAGGGAAAGAAACTGACTGGTATCTAAAAAAAAAAAAAAAAGACTTCATTTACATTTTAGCCACTTGATTATTAAAATCCACCATTCTTGATGTCAACCTTTGGTGGGACTTCATATGGGACACAAATATCTTCATTTTCTTTGCCCATTCAGAGAGATCTATCCACATACTTCTTCCTTGAGCTTCCTTATCACCACTTCTTCAATAATGTTCCTTACAAGTCCCTTACCATAGAGCCAAATCATTGACCACAGTTCATGAATAATTATAGACCCTCATATGTGGCTATTTCTCCTTCCAGGCAAAATGAACAACTAGGAACACCATTAAAAATTCTGTTCCCAGGAATAACTTCCCTCAACCACTGTCCTTTAGGGACGCCCCAGAAAGAGGCCGTAGTGCTACAGCAGTCCACTTTCTGGCCATGTCCGCATATTGTGCAGAGCTGTCTGAGGTCTGAGTTTTCTCTTTCTCAGTCAACCAGCCGTAATATATTCTTCATCAAGAATTTTCTCATTGGGTGTTTTATTAACCTAAATATGGTATTTCTTACCACAGAGAAAAGTGCTTTGTTTTGTACTAATGCACTTTAAATTCAAGCACATTCCTAGGCAAATTTAATGATATCACTGATAAAGACTCAACTTTAATACTGTATTTAAGTAGAACAGGGTTTCTCAGTGGCAGCACTGTTGATATTTTGCCAAATAATTCTTGTTGGAGCATATCCTGTGCATTTCAGGATGTTTAACTTTATCCCTGGTCTATACTCATTAGATATCTATAATATTCTTCCCAGTGTGACAATCAAAACTCTCCCCAGGCATTATCATATCTTCTCTGTGGGGCAAAATCATCCCAGTTGAGAACCACAGAACTGGAACTATACATTGGCTTATTATTATGCGTAATATCAAATATAAGATGTACATTTTTTAATAACATATATGTGTAATTGAAAAGTTGAAAGACAGGGCACTTGGGTGACTCAGTCGGTTAAGCATCTGACCCTTGATTTCAGCTCATGTCATGATCTCAGGATTGTGAGATTGGGCCCCCACATTGGGCTCCTCAGTGCTGGGCATGGAGTCTGCTTAAGATCCTCCCTCTCCCTTTGCCCCCTCCTCCTCTTAACAAAAAAGAAAGAAAGAAGAAGAAAGAAAGAAAGAAAAGAAAGAAAGAAAGAAAGAAAGAAAGAAAGAAAGAAAGAAAGAAAGAAAGAAAGAAAGAAAGAAAAGAAAGAAAGAAAGAAAGGAAGGAAGGAAGAAAGACAAAAGTTACAATCTATGTTTTACAGTTCTTTGTCTTCTAAAAGATATCTTTCTTCTCACGTTTATTTTTTAAAGATTTTATTTATTTATTTGAGAGAAAGAGAGAGAGGGAAGGGGAGAGGGAGCATGAGTCAGGGGAGGGTGAGAGGCAGAGGGAGAAGCAGACTCCCTGATGATCATTAGGGAAATGCAAAGTCTTGATCCTAATGCGAGGGTTGATCCCAGAACACTTGAGATCATGACCTGAGCCAAAGGCAGATGCTCAGGTGCCCTTACTTCTCACATTTAAACATCCAAATCCACTCTCATATCAGGACAGAAAAACCCAAGTGCTTTAAATTCTCAGTTGTGAAACCAGAGTTTGATAGAATAAGCCATGTCTTTTAGTACTTATCATGTTATCACTGATTTATTAAATGAAGGTTACTATCTTTTGAGTCAAATTAAGATATCAAAGTATACATCATATACCACATTGTGTTTACTTATTTACTTATTAATGTCCATTGGACTGAAAACTTTTGGGGAGCAAAAACATAATCACTCCTTACCTCTGTTTCTTGAGATTAAAACTTGCCTTATTTGTAACCATTACTAAATGATCAATAAATGCTTTTAAATGAAACCAACTAAATAACTTTTAATGCACGTATTATTCTGACACCTAGGTAAGTGAAAACAGTAAAACTTTCTATACTGAGACTGACTTAGAGATTTAGTTACATAAAGAGATAATTCTACATTTCAGTAGGAATTAATAAAACAAATTTATTCTAAATGAAAGATAGGTTAGAATGTAGGCTATTCGAAAAATGTGCTTCATTATTGTCCATCCCTAAATTAATTTTAAATGCGCAGTTTGTAATTGCAAAGTATTTTTCATGACTTTCATGTTACATGATTTTGTAACACAAACTAGAGCAATCATTCTTAAACTTTAGAGAATATAACCATCACCTAGAGAGTTACAATAAGACATCATTTGAAATTTTGGTAAATGCAAACATAAGCAAATTTGTGAAGTATACATTTTATTTTCGAGGTCAATTTTGTTTTTCAAGTAGGCTCCATTATCAGTGTGGAGCCAAAGCAGGGCTTGAACTCACGACCCTGAGATCAAGACCTGAACTGAGATCATGAGTCTAAGGCTTAACCCACTGAGCCACACAGGCGCCCCACCAGATGAATTTTTAATGTCCTTTCTCCACATCCTCCCTTTACTGACCTTTGTTACATTCATTTTATCACACTGTTTCCTTGCTTGTTGAAGTCTTCCCTCTTTTGTTCTTCCTTTCCAATTTATACCCATTCCCATGAGAGCTTTGTACTCATTAGTATTACACAAATTTCTTTTTTTTAAAGACTTACTTATTTAAGAGAGAGTGGGTGGAGGGGCGAGAGAGAGAATCTTTAGGCAGACTCTCCTGTAAGTGTGGAGCCTGATATGGGGCTCAGTCCCACAACCCTTGAAATCATGACTTGAGCAAATATCAAGAGTCAGCTGCTCAACTGACTGAGCCACCCAGGTGCCCCATTATTATACAAATTTCAAAACTGATATTTCTTCCATCTTTTAGTCCAGTAGCTTTACAAATGGCCAAACTATGTCTTAGAAGAAAATATGAGTAGAGATGTTTTTGTTGAGGTTCCTGAGACACATTCTGGAACTTCTAATGTCCCAGGAAGGGCATTTGAGACTTACTTCCCTGGGATACCAAAATTCGGTTGTTTTTAACTAACAGTTGGAAAAAATATAGCAATGTTATTTACATTAGGTTAACATAAATGCTATATTTTACATATATTATTTCTCCTGTGTATATACTTGAAAGAAAATACGTATTTAATTATGTACCAGATTCAATATATACTGGTGGATTTTAAGACATCAGTGGAAGTCTTTTAATATGGTAGAAAAATATTTGGCTAGGTGCCTTTAGAGTTCTTGGAAGTACTCCACAGGCTAACATCTATTCTATTCTTCTCTCTCTCTTTTTAATATTTAATTTTTAAAGTAGGCTCCACACTGAATGTGGGGCTCGAATTCATGACTCCAAGATCAAAGGTCATATGCTCTACTGACTGAACCAGCCATGTGTCTCCTCTTCTGCTCTTTCTTTAGAACAGTCTTGAGTATATGTAAATTAGAGAAAATAATATTAGACTAAATACTCAATATTGAGGAATAGGAAAACAGAAGAATTAATGTCTTGCTAAATAATTTGTTTTAATTATTATTTTTTAAATTTTCAACTTGAACCATCACAGTGCACACAATTTCACCCATATTAATTTATCTTTTATATTCCTTAATATATTGTTTATGTGAAAAATAGGAAAAATTATTTAAAAATAGCATTACTTCAGAACTCATTAGGAAACTAAAGTGTGGTGAGAATTAAGTGGATATATGGCAATGGGCAAATGGGCAGTCATATTATAGAAATCTCAGGAATTTTGTAGTGTGTATTAGAACAATGACCCTCTAAGAAGCAAAAAGTACAATTTTAAGTTCATTTGATGTATCACAAAAAAAATTACAGTGTGAAAAACTGTTTCTTCATATAAAAAATAGTGGGGATAATTTTAACTTTTGGTTAATATCAGGATATCAATTATGAAACAATAATATCTCTGGTAAAATTACTCGATTCTGAGGTGGTAATTAATCTGTGTAATTCTAAAAATAGGAAATATTCTTTATGTATGTACATATGCATAGGTACTATACATATGTACATTGTAAATACGTATATGATAAACATTACATGCTATTATTTTATGCATCTAACAGACATTATAAACAGTGAATACTCTATTTTATGTAAATATCCCAAAGACGGGGAATCCCTGGGTGGCTCAGCGGTTTAGCGTCTGCCCTCGGCCCAGAGCGTAACCCTGGAGACCCAGGATCGAGTCCCCCATTGGGCTCCCTGCATGTAGCCTGCTTCTCCCTCTGCCTGTGTCCCTGCCTCTCTCTCTCTCTCTCTGTCTATCATGAATAAATAAAATCTTAAAAAAAAAATCCCAAAGAAGTATATATTAAAAAATACCTTCAAAGTAGATTAATGAAATTTTAGAAATAGAAAGAATAGAATATCTAATTTTATTAAGCAGTTCATCTTATTTTATAACATGACATTAAGATCCAGTAAAATGATTACTGGAGGTCAAATAACTAGTTAATCAAAGATCTGTGATGAAACCCCTCAGTTTCACAAATTCCTAGTCCTACATTTGTTCCTTGTCTACATGTGCCAACTAAAATGCAATTGGTTATTTTTTATTATATCCACATTTGAATAAGCTTTAGGTTGGTTCTGAATTGAAAGGAGATTTCTCAATTAAGCTGCTTGATTTACTTTTGGATACCAAAGAGCTTGCTGTGAATTTGGACACATTCCTGGCTTCAGACAATCCATAAACCCAATGAAACCAGGGCTTTAATCAAGAGAATAGATGGAACCTTTGAAATGCTAAACAATGAAATTGAACTGAAGGAATTTAACCCATTTCTTCTTCTTTTTCTCTTTACCACGTAACTTTGAACTGATTTGAAATCCCCTGGAGTGCCAACTTCAGCTGAAGAGTTCAGTAGGATGTAAACTCCTCAACTTCACAGAAATGTGAAAGGCAGCACTTTTTTTACTTTGAAGAGTATTTGCATCAGTATCTTTTAAATCTCATTGGACTTTATCCATAGTATTTTTACTTTTAGGTATGTTTTTAATTTTTTACATTAATGCAAATACATAAGCAAATACAAAAAGAATAAAAAGAGTCTACTGGAAATGCAGGCATCAGGATTCTATCTTTTGCTTTTTAAGAGGATGTCAATGGGTTGCCTTTAATTTTCTTGTTTAGTAGTATAAGCATCACTGGTGATTTAAATGCGGAATTGTCATTCTCTAACCAAGGATACCAGTATGGATCTTTTCCATGTGAGTTTTATAGTACCAAAATAAGGGAAAATGGGCAAATAGATTTTGCAAAAGGAAAAGCCAAAAACTTGACCTATTTGTAGTTTTCGTTAACATTGCAATATGAAGAAATTATCAGTACAAGACCACATGATTTATCAATTGTAAAAAGTTAAGGGAGATATCTATTTTGAAAGAAGCTTAGAGAGGAACTCTATAAATCACTTTTGGAAATCACTTTTAGACTTGTTTAAGTCAGAGATATTTGACAGATGAAAAAAAGCATCTCTGAAATTTAATATTAAATGAACAATTTTGGTCATAGTACTTACTTTTTGCAGTGAACACACTGAAACAAAAAGAAGGGGAAAGCATACAAAGGAAACACTTTAAAAGAATTAGCCAGAGCAATGATTCATATATATTTAATGTTCAATTTGTTTGAATGTTTGCTGAAGACTTTATTACCTCATTATGCATTTTTATTAACTAAGGCACAAGAAAGAAAGGAAAGAAGAATTTAAAAATTTAGGCAGTAAGATAGAAAATGTGCTTGAATTCACCACTGATAGAACATAATTTCTGTTGGAAAATTCTCAAATTAACTCTCTTTGACTTGCTACCTGGCTCCTTCCTCACCTAATCCTTACTTTTCTCAACATCCCATCCAACCTATGACCATTGATCTTAGTAATATGACTCGTATCTCTAAAGAATGTCACTGCCATCTACTGAAGACCCTCTCAGAATAAAGTCTCCACCTCAGGATCTTCTAATTTCCTCCTTTAGGTTATTATTATTATTTTCTTTAGTTCTAAGAAAGAGTATTTCTCCTCCTTTTTAAAGTTAATTCATCCCCATCTCCCACTTCCCTCTTTAAGAAGTTTCTGTCATTAATTATCTGCTATAATATATTCATGTTTAATATCTTCTCATTAAATTTTCCTCTGAACAAGCAAATTTGTGAACGCTTCAAGCTACTATTGCTCCCTTTTCCTCCATCATCACAATAAATAATACTTTTCAAAAGCTACTCTATAGTAACTGCTTATTCCCTCACTTCTTACTCATTAATTATTTAAGTTATTTATACTCTCCTCTTATCTTATGCACTTTAATTAAGTCAAAAAGCCATTTTTTTTTTTGGACAAACTCTTAGTAGGTATCTCTAGACTTGATCTCTGGTGGGTACTTGATTGCAAGGAACAGATAGACACTGTGCCCAATTTAAGCAAAAAAAAGCAATTTAATGGAAGAATGTAGAATCATCTGAAAAGTTTATGTTAATACTATGAATATTAACAAAAATCAAGCAGGAAAACAGGAAAGAAGTCTTACAACAATAACAAAAAGACAAACCAATTAAAAAGATGGGCAAATAACTTGAAAAGAATGTATATGAATGACCAGTAAACAAATGAACAGATTCTTAACATCATTAGTCATTAGAAATACAAAGCAAAACCCAGAGAAACTTCTTTATGACCATAAGATAACTATGATAAAAAAATAGTGCATAATAACAAGTGTCAACAAGGACATTGGGGATCCCTGGGTGGCTCAGCGGTTTAGTGCCGCCTTCAGCCCAGGGTGATCCTGGAGAACGGGGATCGAGTCCTGGATCGGGCTCCCTGCACGGACCTGCTTCTCCCTCTGCCTCTCTCTCTCTCTCTCTCTCTCTGTCTCTCATGAATAAATAAAATCGTTAAAAAAGAAAAAAACAAGGATATGGAGAAATTGAAATGCTCATATTGTTAGTGAGAATGTAAAGTGATGTGGCTACTTTGGAAAACAGTTTGACAGTTCCTCATAATGTTAAAAATTGAGTTACCATATGTCCTAGAAATTCCAGTCCTATATATGTAGCCAAGAGAAATGAGAACATATGTCTACACCAAAATGTACACACAAGTGTTCAGACCAGCAGTAGTTGTTATATCTGAAAAGTGAAAACAATCCAAATGTTCATTAAATGATGAATGGATAAACAAAATGTGGTATATCCATACATTATTCAAGATTAAAAGAAGTAAAATACTGATACATGCTACAACATGGATGAATCTTGAAAATATGCTAAGTATTCCCTTTCACTATTATTTATATTCCCCAAATGTCCTGTTTTTATCCAACTGCTTGATTAAAAAAACAAAATCCTGTTAAAAAAAAAAAGAAAATATGCTAAGTAAAATAAGCTGATGACAAAAGACTACATACTGTATGACTTCATTTATATGAATGTCCAAAATAGGCAAATCCTTGGAAACAGAAAGTAGATAAGTGATTGCCTACAGCGAAGTGGGTTGACAGCTAATGGGTACAAGATGATGAAAATGTTTTGGAGTGATGAAAATGTTTTACAATTAGATTGTGATGATGATTGCAAACTTTGTGAATATACTAAAAAGCATGGAATTGTATACTTTAAATGGGCAAATTTTTATGTTGTCTGAATTGTATCTCAATAAAACTATTTTTATTGTTTTTCAATAAAAGTATTTTTAAAAAGTCAATCAGAAACCAAGAAAGGCCAGTCATAATAAGACACAGTCAGCTCTGGATGCAGTTTCCATCAGTTTTCTGGGCTGCCACTGGTCCTGCCACTCCTGGGTACATAGTGCCTCTGCCACCAACTGGCACAGATACTAGGCTTTTTTGTTGATGACACGAAACCAACTCTTCTAACTTCTTTATGTTAGCCACTTCAGACTCATGCCCTGAGTCGGATCATCAGATTGCTTAAATTTTAGACATGTCTCTGAAGTGTAATGTCTAGAACATAGGGGAGCAAGTACCTGGCTTTTTATATAAAACCTGGGAAACCATCAAAATTGTAGGATAAATACAATGGCCAATTCCCTAAATATAGACAGGGAGTTCAAATGCTTAGCAGCCATAAAATGATAAATGTTACCTGCAGTCTTTTCAGAAAGCTTTGAATATGCTTTATTTATGGCCAGATGGACTTCCCATAGCCTGCCTGAACCTGAATATTAGGATATTCAATACCAAACCCCTCCAACAATAAGACTCCACACACCTTTGGCAGCTCAATTTTATCAAAGCATAGCCTAGGTCAAGTTATTGCAATGTTAAAAAAACATTAATTCCATGCTAAACAAATAAATTCCATGCTAAACAAACAAATAATTGGTATTCAAGGCCCTTAAAAGTTTAGAGAGTCTTCCTTTCCACAATACTTTTTCAATTTCCCCATTCATATAAGCATTTAATAACAAAGATTTTGCTCTTCTCCCATTTGAGGTATACAATCCAGTGGTTTTGGTATATTCAACTATAATTTTGAAAAATTATTTCATTAGTAGGTAAAAACAATCCACAGAGATGGACAAGTTTGTGTCATTCCTTAGGCGCCTGATTAAGTTCAGTGGGTTAAGTGTCGGACTCTTGATTTCAGCTCAGGTCATGATCTCAAGAGTTGTAAGATGGAGCCCCATGGCAGGAGGTGGAGGAGTGGGGTGGTACAGTGCCCCCAAACTTCCCAACTCTATTCCAAAGTAATTATACCATTTTATATTTTCACCAGCTACATTTGAGAGTTGCCCATATCCTTCCCATTTCTGTTTTAACTTTATTAAAAATTTCCCCATTCCAGGATACCTGGGTGGCTCATTGATTGAGCATCTGACCCCTGGTTTCAGCTCAGATCATGATCTCAGGGTAGTGAGATCGAGCCCTGTTTCTGGGCCCCACTCAGCGTGGACTACCCTGAAGAATCTCTCCCCCAGCCCACACTGACTATCTCTCTCTAAAATAAATAAATAAATCTTAAAAAAAAAAGCAATTAAAATTTTTCCTATTCCCATGAATTTGATGTTTTATCTCAGTGTGGTTTGAATTTACTTCTCTAAGACTAATGATGTTGCACATCATGTATCTATAGGCCATTTGTTTATTTTCTCTTTGGAAGTAAATATTGAATGTTTTTGCCCATTTAATTTTTTCCCTTTGTTTATATTATTATTGAGTTATGATCATTCTTTATATAAAAAAATTTAAAAATATAGTTCATTATTTTTGAGTTCTCAGAAACCTTTCAGCACTTGAAGGTTGCAAAGAATTGTTTTCTTCTAGGATAATTACAGCTTTAAGTTTCATATTTAAGTCTTTGATTAATTTTAAATAAATTTTTGTGTATACAGTATGTTAAGGGTCACTATCCATTAATTTTTCCATATGGGTATCCAACTGATGTAACAATATTTTGAGTAGCCTAGAAGGCAATGTTCCATTGGTCTATATGTCACTTTTCCCAATTTCCATGCTGTCTTGATTAGTATACTTTTAGAATATGTTTTGAAATCAGATATAAGGTCTTTTACTTTATTCCTTTAAAAAATTATGTGAGCAGTTTGTTGAGTTCTAAAAAAAAAAAATGCCATAATCTTTATTGTAACCGCTTTTATTTAATCACTATACAACCATACCTCTTATTGTTATTTGTCTTATCTTATAATTTTCTGGGAATTTATAGAAGATGAGCAGAAGTTTGGTGATTGAACAATTAGGAGAACACATTTCTTGCCACAGTTATACTATGTAGCATTACACTAGGTAAGGTTTTTCCATGCTTGACACAGAACATCAAATTCAGTGCTTGGTGTTTTTGATAATAATGATGATAGCATTTATATACTCATAAAACGGAAGGACCAGTCATGATATCACATCTTAAAAGCTTTTGCTACTGACCAATGTTGGCCTACCCTCTGAAAATATTCTGGTTTTACTGTCTGTGACCTGTCTCCCCATATTCTGTCCCTAACTTAGTTTCCCTATTCTAAGCTTGTTTTATAGCTTGCTAAAATCTTACATCCTGGAATAAGCTTTTTAAACTGAACTTAATATTTTTTTAAAGATTTATTTATTTATGATAGACATAGAGAGAGAGAGAGAGAGAGAGAGAGGCAGAGACACAGGAGGAGGGGGAAGCAGGCTCCATGCAGGGAGCCCGACACGGGACTTGATCTGGGACTTCAGGATCGCGCCCTGGGCCAGAGGTAGGCGCCTAACCGCTGAGCCATCCAGGGATCCCTGAACTTAATATTTTTAAAATTTATTTATTTGTTGATTGGTTGCTTTGTTTTTAGCATTGTCCTAGGTTGTCCATTTTTAATCTTTTTAGAGTGAGTGATTGCTGACAGACAGATGTGTAGACTTGAGTCACATAATCTCCTATATGTACACTTCATTGGAACATTATCAGGGGTAGTTTTATCTACATTTTCAAGAAAGTTCCTGATACTTACTGTGTGCATCTCATAGATGTTTACACTAGGGCATACACAGTGAGAAATTTTTAGGATGTTTTACATTTTAATTATTTATTGCAAAGTTTTGCTTTCCCCAAAAATCAAGTTCTCTATCATACAATGTACATGTGTAGGTTTATTAAGTAGTACATGTGAAGCCCCTCAGTGCTTAGAGAGGAAAATATTTACTATAACCTTCACAATATCATTTTCTACATTAATTCCTTTCAAAAAACTTTTTTTGTATTTGGACAGTCTGAGATACTATGAGTATTGAGAATTATATACTTGTGCATTAAAGAGAACTAAGCGAGAGTACCTTTTCCTAATGCTTTCTTTTATTCCTAATTTCAGTTCTTAAAGTTTTTATTTAAATTCCACTTAGTATAGAGCATAATATTAGTTTCAGGTGCATAATATAATGATTCAATACTTTAATACATCACCTGGTTTTCATTACAAGTGTACTCCTTAAGCCCCACCCATCACCTATTTCACTTATACCTACATACTCTTCTCTAGTAACCATTAGTTTGTTCTCTGTAGTTAAGAGTCTGTTCCTGGTTTGCCTCTCTCTTTTACCCCCTTGCTCATTTGTTTTGTTTCTTAAATTCCACACATGAGTGAAATCATATGGTATTTGTCTTTCTCTGACTGACTTATTTCACTTAGCATAATACTCTCTAGCTCTGACCACGTCATTGTAAATGGCAAGTTTTCATTTTATTTTATGGGTAATATTCCATTATATGTATATATATAAATATTATATATATAATTTATTTATATATATTTATATATATTTATATATATTTATTTATATTTATTTATTTATATATATATTTATTTATATATATACTTATATATTTATATTTATATTTAAATATAAATATAAATATAAATATATATTATATAAATATATATAAATAATATATATAAATAATATATATAAATATATAATAAATATAAATATAAATATAAATATATATAAATATATTTATTTATATATATTTATTTATATATATTATTTATATATTATTTATATATATTTATATATATATATTTATATATATATATATATATATATATATATATACCACTTCTTCTTTATCCATTCACCAGTGGATGACACTTGGGCTGTTTCTATAATTTGGCTATTGTAGATAATGCTGCGATAAACATTGAGGTGCATTTATCTCTCTGAATTAGTACTTTTGTATTCTTTGGATAAATACCTAGCAGTGAGATTGCTGGATTAGAGGGTACTTCTATTTTTAACTTTTTGGAGAACCTCTATAATGTTTCCACCATGGCTGCACCAGTTTGCATTCCTGCCAGTAGTGTAAGAGGGTTCCCGTTTCTCCACATCCTTGTCAACACTTATTGTTTCTTGTGTTGTTGATTTTAGCCATTCTGGTAGGTGTGAGATGATATCTCATAGTTTTGAGTTGCATTTCCTGGATGATGAGTGATGTGGAGCATCTTTTCATGTGTCTATTGGCCTTCTGGATGTCTTCTTTGGAAAAATGTCTATTCAGTGTCTTCTGCCCAATTTTAATTGGATTATTTGTTTTTTGGATAGTTAAGTTTTAGAAGTTCTTTGTGTATTTTGGATACTAACCCTTTATCAAATGTATCATTTGCAAATATCTTGTCCCATTTAGCAGGTTATCTTTTAGTTTTGTTGATTGTTTGCTTTACAGAAGCTTTTTATTTTGATGTAGTACCAATTATTTATTTTTGCTTTTATTTCCCTTTCCTCAGAAGACATATCTAGAGGGATGTCTGGGTGGCTCAGCAGTTGAGCATCTGCCTTCGGCTCAGGTCCTGATCCTGGAGTCCTGAGATCAAGGCCCCCCTCAGACTCCCTACATGGAGCCTGCTTCTCCTTCTGCCTGTGTCTCTGTCTCGTGTGTGTGTGTGTGTGTGTGTGTGTGTCTTACGCATAAATAAATAAAATCTTTATAAAAAAAAAGAAGACATATCTAGAAAAATATTGCATGGCCAATGTCAGAGAAATTACTGCCTGTGTTCTTTTCTAGAATTTTTATGGTTTCAGATCTCATATTTGGGTCTATAGTCCATTTTGAACTTATTTTTGTGTATGGTGTGAAGAAGTGATCCAGTTTCATTCTTTTTGGTATTGCTGTCCAATTTTCCCAACATCATTTGTTGAGGAGGCTATACTCTTTCTTTCTTTCTTTCTTTTTGAGATTGTCTTTTTTTCCATTGGATATTCTTTCTTGCTTTGTGAAAGATTATTTGGGTTTTCTATTCTTTTCTATAGATCTACCTGTCTGTTTTTGTGCTGGTACTGTAGTGTTTTGATCACTACAACTTTGTAATATAATGTGAAATCCAGAATTGTGATGCCTCCAGTTTTGACTTTCACTTTTAAGGTTGCTTTGGCTATTCAGGGTTTTTTGTGGTTCCACTGAAATTTTAGGATTGTTTGTTCTAGTTCTGTTAAAAATGCTAGTGGTATTTTGATATTAAGTGTGTAGATTGGTTTGGGTGCTATAGACATTTTAACAATATTTGTTCTTCCAACTCATGAGCATGGAATGTCTTTCCATTTCTGTGTGTTATCTTTACTTTCTTTTATAAGTGTTTTACAGTTTTCAGAGTACAAGTCTTCCACCTCTTTGGTTAGGTTTATTCCTAGATATCTTATTGTTTTGATCCAGTCGTAAATGGGATTGATTCCTTAATTTCTCTTTCTACTGCTTCATTATTGGTGTTTAAAAATGCAACAGATTTGGTTGCATTGGTTTTGTATCCTGCAACTTTACTGAATTTGTTTATCAGTTCTAGTAATTTTTTCGTGGAGTCTTTCAGGTTTTCTATATAGAGTCTCATTCACCTGCCAATAGTGAAATTTGCCTTCTTCCTTGCCAATTTGGATGCCTTTTATTTTTGTTGTCTTATTGCTGTGGCTAAGACTTCTGGTACCATGTTGAATAAAAGTGGTGAAGTTGGACATCCCTGTTCTGTTCCTGACTATAAAGGAACAGATCTCAGTTTTGCCTCATTGAGGATAATATTAGCTGTGGGCTTTTCATATATGACCATTATTTTGTTGAGGTGTTTTCCGTCTAAACCTACTTTGTTGAGTATTTTTTATCATGAATGGATGTCTACTTTGCCAAATGCTATTCCACATCTATTGAAATGATCATTTGGTTCTTACCTTTTTTTAATTAATGTGATGTATCACATTGATTAATTTGTAAAAAATGAACCACCCTTGCAACCAGAAATTACTTGATTATAGTGAATGATTTTTTATTATTTATTTTTCTAAGGATTTTACTTATTTATTCATGAGAGACTCAGAGAGAGAGAAGGCAGAGGGAGAAGCAGGCTCCTTGTGGGGAACCTGATGTGGGACTCGATCCTGGAACCCCGGGATCGCGATGTGAGCTGAAGGCAGATGCTCAACCACTGAGCCACCCAGACATCTGTGAATTTTTTTAAAATGTATTTTTGGATTCAGTTTGTTAGTATTTTGTTGAGGATTTTTGCATCTATGTTCATCAGAGATATTGACCTGTAGTTTCCTTTTTTTGTGATGTCTTTATTTAGTTTTGATATCAGGGTAATGTTGGCCTTATTGAGTTAATTTGGAAGTTTTCCTAATGCTTTCTTAAAGAAACCAAATACATTAGATATATTTATAACGTGTCACTTCATACATTAGCAAGATACAACTTGTATAGAAAAGAGTAACATTAACTTTTTAAAAGACAGACTATTTCTTACTCATGTTCATGTTAGCTGCTTGGCCTGATGTCTTCTAATTTCCACATCTATATTTTATTTGTTTTCTGTCTTGGTCCAAAGATTTATTTACAATATTCAAATTTAGGTATAATCTATAAAACCTTCATAATACCTACTGATTATATTTTCATTATGAAACTAGATTTAGGTAAAAAGTATTTTTTAGAAGATGTTTTGTGAAAAAAACATTTTTTATCTTACACATGACATCAGTGATGGTGAAGAACTTCACTGACATGGCAACAAAATATATGTAAGAGACCATTTCAGTTATTATATACATCCAATTTGAATTTGTAATTCATAGTGGGAAAAGAGAACTACAGTTTTCTTGGTGGTAGGGCTCTGGGTTACTTCAATTACTTATCAGCCATGAGAACTGAGGATGAGTTGTGGCTGCATTTGCTTCTCTCTTACAACAGGAGAATGCGACAGGCTGAAGAGATATATGAGAATGAGAACAGGAGTCCTAGATTTGAACTTGGTTGCTTCGGATTTCTGTTGATTATACTCTCACAGTGGACCCAGGTGCGGTGTGGACAGCGGTTGTTAAATGTTCTGACCTGCCTGTCCATAGGTCATTCTGCTTCCTAAGAGGCTCTCTTTGAAGTTCCCACTGGCAGGGAAAGGCCTTACAAAGGAACGTGGGAACCTTGCTCAAGTTGGTCGCCTCTCAAAGTTTTGACTTGTCCATGTTCTGTGATTTTGTTTGTTACTTAGTATCCTGGAGTAGTGTTTGCTTTGTATTCTGTCCAGAGGATCAATCAACTGGACGGTTACTTGTAGGGGGTTCCATCACTATCCTGGAAACAGAACTCTGTCACACAATATCCGGATACTGAGCCACTGGGTAGTTTGGCTCAGCTGCTCTGGAGAGGTTTACCTGTGTTCTTTCCCTTTAGGTGCATAGCAGTTTTTATTTCTTTAATTTTTATTTATTTTGTTTTTCATTTTTTCATTCTTTCTTTCTTTCTTTCTTTCTTTCTTTCTTTCTTTCTTTCTTTCTTTCATTTTAGCATTTTTAAAATCAGAGCTCTAGGCAAATCTGGTAGGAGCATTTTTCATCTTTCTTTCATAAGAATCAGTGGAAGATCTTGACATCATGAATTGAACTTAGGAAAGTTCTTCTGCTTCCTACAGAGTACTTTTACTTTCTGTTATGTGGGAGGTATAGACTTCTTAGTCTATGTAGAGTAGACCCATAGCTCAGTAGACCTGCAATTTAAGCTGATATTGTAGTTCTGTGCTTATTTATGCAGATGTTTATCTTTTTTTTTTTTTTGATCTAGCTGTATGTGTTTGATTTCACTCATTTTGTATTTTATCTGTCATTGCTATGTACTTGGAGGAAAAGGGGGCTCCTTACAGCCTGAATATACAAAGCTTTCTTGACAAGAAATTTCAAACTCTGTCTTATCTTTATAGTAGCCCACACTGGGTCTAACATGGCACTTGAAAAAACAAAACATGTTTATTGAAATATCAGTAAAGACTTCTAACAGGAATTTTTAATTTTCTGAAAAGAAAGAAGCCAAATGAAATCATTCTCATTAGAAGTGGTTGTTTTTTATTGGATTCATAGAAATGTAGGTCTGCATTGAAAATTCCATAAGAGCAATACAAATCTGATTTAATTTGCATAGTTTTTATTCACAAATAAGTTTGTAAAGTAAAATACATTATCATTCCCATGAATTTTGGCATTTTGTTCCATGGGCATCAAGAAAAAAACATCTATTTTAACTTGATTAGGCATAGCTGGAAGATCCAGGCTGTCATTTCCAGAGAAAATTAATACTTCTGAATCATCAATCCAGTGTGCTTTTTTAGTCACTATATATATATATTCTCAGCATAACTCTATTACATAAGTGCTATTTTATGTAATTTTTATAAAAATACAAAATTTTAAATTTTAAAATTTAAAAAAATTTATGTAAAAATACAACTGATCTCAATTTAGTCACTTATATATATATATATGCATGTATATATATATATATATTCAGTGATCCAGATAAATCTGGAAATAGCAAGATTTATCTGGATCACTGAACTTTCTCGACTATAAAGCAATTGGATTAAGTGTTGTAATTGACACCTGCTTTTCCCTCTCATTTTGCTTTTTCTCCTTGTATCACTTTCCATTTTCAGAAGTTGCTGACTCAGAAGTTGAACAAACTCTGTTAATTCCAAAATCCCTTTCTGTGGTCCGTTCCCCTGTTCCTTCATTCTGTCAGGGAGGAAGACCTTCATTTACTCTTCAAGGTCCTTCTAGCTGGACTAAGAATCAAATTGACACAAGACACATTAATAGGAGAAAATCAAATTTAATAGGCATGCAGATGAGGAGTTCACACAGACATGGAAATTCAAAAGACAGTGAAACAACAGGAAGCTTATATGAATGAGCTGAAGAGAAAGGCAGGGTCTGAGGATACATAGGTGACAAAGTCATTAGCAGGAAGGTGAGAATAAGTGTTTGGAAGAACAAATGTTGCCCAATTACATAGATAAGTTTCTTTAGTAAAACGGAGTCTGTAAATGGCACTCTTCTGGTACAAGTTCGCCTTTCCAATGGAAATTTAGGCAGCTGAGGACCAAGAAGACAGCTTTTCTTGTGTTTACTGGGTTTTGATTACTTTTAACTCAAAAAAATGTTCATGCTAAAGTGGCCCATCTCGGGGCAGCCTGCACATGGTCCCTAGTATTCCTTTTTCCTTTCATTCTCTATTTCTTTATTCTCTGTCATCTTGCTAAAAGTGTTGCTAAAATGGTAGGTTCTTTCCCTACTCAAAATCATTCCCCGTAGCCAAAGAACAAAACAGTATTTGATGGCCAGCAGGTAATTTATTCAATGGCCAGAGAATGGAGAAAGGAAGCTTATGTTTTAAAGGCACCTTCTCCCTAATTATGTCTCATGGTCAGGGTTTTATGAGGTTATGGTAATTAATGGGCTGGTAAGCAAGCTGATGTCAGGTGTTTTGAGCAAGAGAAGGGGCTTCCTGGAATCAGAGTGTCACCTCTTTTCTTCCCTTGAAAGGGTACAGTCAGATTTGCTCTGGTGCTAGTAGGTGTGTTCTTTATTAGAATTAGGTGATAATAATCTCAAGGTCTTCTAGAGGTTAGCAACTGGTATATGAACTGGAAGAAACCAATCAAAAACCGGGTCATGGGGGCTTGTTTGGAGCTTTTGGCTTCTGGCATCTGGTCTTAGTTTCTGGTGACAAGCAGCACCTGTAAACAGGGCTAGAAAACTAAGTTCTTGTGGCTTGTTATCAAGTCTATAGTAGCAAAATGATTGCTTTAATTCTGTTGGCCTAAAGCTTTGCAATTGTAGAGATGAGGTTTGAATTTTTCACTACTGTATCACCATTACTTAGCGTAGTACCTGATATATAATGATTTAATATTTCTTGAAGAAAAGCTTTGAAAGTTTTTTCTAAATATCCAATTTTTTCCAGCATGACCCTTTTCACTGATGCCAGAGTGCATGGACCCCGATGTTTCAATACTCTTACCATATTGAAATATAATTATTTGTTTTGTGTCTTATCTTCTACCAATCTTCTACAGTCCCAGGTCCTGGGATGATGTCTGAGAGATAGCAGTTGCTCATTAAGTGTTTCTTAAACTGATTTGCTAAATTATTTAGTAAATTTGAAAGGTTATAATTACCTTGAAGGCAGGAACCATAGCTTTTAAGTTTTATTTTTATGGGACCTAAGAGTCGCCGTCAGAATATAAACTGTCATGAAATTAAACTGAATAGTCAGGAATTGAAATGAAGTGTTGGTGGGTGAAAATAGAACAAGTTAACTTTAGATTTGAAAAAAAATTCTCAAAAAAAAAAAAAGAAAAAAATTCTCAAATTTAGTAATTAAAAATACAATTGGTCTCATTGAATGCCATCATGCATCTACTTGACTCTGATATTCTAGAATTATTCTCACATTTTTCTTTATTTTTTATTATAACTTTGAAATCTCAATTTTGTTGCTTATTGTTTCTTGCTTCTCCTTTCAAAATTTAATCAGATGACATTTCCCCTTCCATAAAGCTGTCCTTGAATGCTCAGCAAATATTTTCTATTTCTTCTGTGGATTTTACTGGCCTTTACTACATGTGCAGTGGGTAGAAGTTATGTGATTTGTTACTGAGCCAAATATTGGAGCCAGGTTTCCTAGGTTAGGATCCCAGCTGCACCACTTATAAACTGTGCCACTTTGGGCTAGTGTCTTAGCTTTTCTGGGATTCAAAATTTCTCCTCTGTAGAATAGGAAAGATAAATAGATCTAGCCACACTGGATTGGTATCTTGTTATGAGAATTAAATGGGTTAATATATGTAAATTACTTGGCATAGTGCCTGACACATATGAAGTACTATGTTAATACTTGCCTCTATTTATTGTATCTGAAAACTTTTTTAAAACTCTGCAAGTTTTAATTATGTTATCCTAATATTAGGATGAAATATCTACTTCATTCAGACTGACATAAACAGACTGGTGAGAAATAGTGTGAGGTAATGGCTAAGAGCATAATTGCTGGAGCCAGACAGCCTGAGTCCAAATGCCAGCTCTGTCACTTAGTGGCTGTGTCACTAATGACAAGGTATTTAAAAACTCATAACTTCTCATACCCTCAGTTTTCTCCCCTGTAAAATGTGCATAAAATAGCACCTATGTAATAGAGTTATGCTGAGAATAAAGAGTTAATGAAGTAAAGTGGCTAGAAAAGTGACTGTCACATATTAATCACTCAAAAAAGGTTAGCTACTTTTACTTTTACTCTTAAACCACCCAGTCTAATAAATTATCATATATTTTAATCCATTTGATTTAATGCAAATCTTGTTTCTCTCCTAGATTTTAAACTCCTAGTGAATGGGGGTACTTCCCCACCCCTAACATCCTGATTTAGATCTAGGCTGTGTCTCTTATTCTGTATGTGCATATAATGCTAAGCTTAAGTTTGCCCATCTGTTACATAATAATATTCCTGTGTCACTGTCTTGTTTGTGTTTAGCTGTTAAGTATCACAAAAGACAAAATAAATTATCTCTCTATTCTCTTGATAGAAAACTGATTTCCTGATATTCTAGTAAAATGAGGTTTAAATAAACTTGAGATATTTTTTATTCCTATGCAATAAGATGCCAGGAAGTAGGGAATTGTTGGCTTGGTTTCAGTATCTCAAGGATTTTAGTCTTGTGACATTCTGAGACTTTTCTTCATGATTGAGATATCGCTGTTTGTTATCTCCACTCTTCATAGCTACATCCAACTCAGGAAGGAAAATTAATGGAGGAGAAAGAAGAGGATGCTTATCAAGAAACAGATATTTTCCTGAAATCCCCAAGACTTCTATATACTTTGCTTGGCTGGATTGTCACCTTGCTTTTGCTAGATACAATGTGGTATAGAAAGATTAGTTTTCAGCTTTAAAATATAGGAAGTAGGGATCCCTGGGTGGCGCGGCGGTTTAGCGCCTGCCTTTGGCCCAGGGCGCGATCCTGGAGACCGAGGATCGAATCCCACATCGGGCTCCCGGTGCATGGAGCCTGCTTCTCCCTCTGCCTATGTCTCTGCCTCTCTCTCTCTCTCTCTCTCTCTCTCTGTGACTATCATAAATAAAAAAAATAAAATAAAATAAAGAAACTTAAAAAAAATAAAATAAAATATAGGAAGTAATGGGGTGCCTGGGTGGCTCAGCAGTTGAGCATCTGCCTTCGGCTCAGGGTGTTATCCTGGGGTCCTCGGATCCAGTCCTGCATCAGGCTCTCCGCAGGAAGCCTGCTTCTCCCTCTGCCTATGTCTCTGCCTCTTTCTCTGTGTCTCTCATGAATAAATAAATAAAATCTGAAAATAAAATAAAATATAGGAAATAAGAGAAAACAGGGCTAGAATAAATGTTGATTCAGCCTACTTACCATATAAGTAGATTTGCCTCATAAGGTCTTTATAGTCAAATGATTTAATGGAGGTAAAATTGCTTTTAAAATTTTATAAAAAAACATGTGCAAAAATTGAAGCAGTTATTGGATTTCCCAGAACATCTAATTCCAAGTATGTTGTACATGATTTCTCATAAGAAGAGTATAGATAATTTAAAACATTTTGATAATTTAGTTCATTTTCTATTTTGTTAATAATTCTATTTCTTTAAAACACTGTTAGTTTAAATTCAGTCTTTAAAAATTAAATTCATTTCATTATATTCCACTCCTGATTTTAATTCATTATTTGTTATCTTTAAAACAGGGGAAATACAGGGACACCTGGGTGGCTCCATCAGTTAAGCATCCAACTCTTGGTTTCAACTCAGGGTCCTGAGATCGAGTCCCATGAGCTCCAAGTTGCTGGGCTCCCCACTCAACACAGAGTGTGCTTCCCCTTTTAATTCCTCTGCCCTTCCCCCTTCCCTGCTCACACACAGTCTCTCAAATAAATAAATACATCTTTAAAAATAAAATACAACAATAAAATAGAAATAAATGAGTTCATTCACTCACTCATGAAATACAATAAAACTCCACTACAATACAGTAAGTAGGATCCAGAAAATCCAGTTTTATAAATGCAAGATAGCATTATTGCAAATTGTAGAATATGACCGAGAGTGATCACAGTTTAACAGACTTACCAAGAGTTTTGACCCAAATGTGGTTTGGCATTATCTACTATAGGATGTACACAGTGGCTCATCAATTAATGGGATTAATGCTTATTCTTGTGGTTGTGATGGAACATTTGAGACAATAGAAGTGATTTTAGTTAATTTTATAGTTATTTGGTAGCTATTTTTTTTTTGGCTGGTCCAAGGAGAACAGGCCGGTAGGCATACTGGAAAGGTTAAAGGGTTAAAACACACCTTGTGAGACAGGGTTGCCTGCTGATTCCCTGTGCCTATCCTTGCACTTCATTCTTTCTTCAATTGTCCCCCCTCTCTCCAAAGGTAAGAACCTAAACTCACCTTATTTGGGAATGGAGTTTGAGTAAATGTACCCTAATATGGGATTTTACTATAAATATCCTGTTATATTGTAGGCACTGTGTTTGGAACCTGAGGACTATTGGGAAATGAACAAATATATATAATTTGGATAAGTGTTGTGACAAAAATTAATCAAACACCATGATAGAAAACAAATAAACAAACAAAATGGGTCCACCAGAATGACTGGAAAAGACTTGATGAGAAACTCATTTTAAGATAAGATTGGAAGATAAGAATGGAAGGATGAGAGGGTGTATCAGCTAGGCTTCTTGCAGTGAATAGATGATACAATCCTAGTAGTTAAATAATAAGCATTTTTAAGTAAAGGAATAACTTAAGAGGAGTGGCATGGTATATAAGAGAAGCTTAAGCAATAGTGCAGCACTTCAGATCTACTAATAATGTGTGTTGGAAGGAAGGGGAGTAGAGGGCTTGCCGCTTCTTAAAGAGGAAAGGAAAATGAACAATTATACTGGAATCTGGGTATAAAGGAACACTCCTAGAATTTTTGTATATATTTGAGAAGGATGTAACCAAGCCCTGGGAAAGTCATTTAGTATATATTCACATGGACATATATTTCTGTAAGATTTGAAAAATGGATGTATTTTAACTGCAGTCACTTTCCTCTCTGACTTCCCCTATTTCATATTGGCTAAGAGTGGCCATTTTGGGGACCTAGCCAAAGCGAATTTGAAATAATTGAAATATTTGGTTTAGTGGGTTATAGGATTTGTGACAACTTCCATAAAAGTTAGGTTATTTTTAGCCATTCATATGTGATGACGTTGTCATGAGCACACTATGAAGGTGCACAAATGAATTGTCTTTCCACGGTGTCAGCTTTATTCAATCATAAAGCAAAGTTAAATCACAATTATAAAGCAGGGTCAAGATTCCAAATTCAATGACAATTCAACATGTGATTAAACTTGGCTTCTTACACAGAACAGAAGACAAACCACACAATAAAGATAACAGAAGAGGGCAGGAAGTTAACGAACCAAATGCGAAGTCAGTCTGTGGGTGCACAATTGAGATAAGGCTTCAGTCTGGTCTGGGTCAGCTCTCTGCACTTACTGCTTCTTATGTTTGAGCACTGAAGGATCTCAATTCTGTCCAGAAATCAATTGAGCAGAGCTGCTGGAAGCAGTTGCCTTTTTTAAGTGGTCAGACATAGAGAGGTCAGGTCTGAAGGGTCTGAAGGTTTGCTGCCAAAATCCTTCCTTTTTTAAAGGAATTTAATCAGTTGAGATCTCCGCAGATCTCCTCGGGTTCTGCTCATTATCAGTTCTGGGGTGTCAGCTGATGTTGGTCCCAGCAATGCCTCCTCGTTGTGGTAATTTAACTGCTTGCGTCATTGCTTGGCACAGGCCCCTACTTGCCATGAGAGACTCCATTTTGCTCCCTACAGATGTTCAGGAGAACTGCTCACTTGCTGACTCACTTTGCCTGAGTGACAGTTCTATGTTCTGGTCATTACATGGACATATCTTATGCCAAGTACTGGAAATATGGGAGTAGTGGAGGAGAAAGTAATGGATTTTAAAATAAACAGAACCAGAAACTAGTCTGTGGAAACTTCAATATTCAAACATGTCAAAATTTCAGGGAGAAGAATAGGTCTCTTTGATGCCTTGTCAAAATGAAAATCTCTTTAAGAATATATTGAAAAATGCAGAGGGTAAAGTTTAAAAAATACCATGTATTTTTGCATTATGGGAATTGTATAAAATATAATTTACCAGTGTTCTTGTGTTTGTAGAACACCAAGCTGTAAGCAATAATAATAAGAGCTTTATGTAAATTATGATTCATATTTTACAAATAGCAACTATCAATATTTTTTATTAACTACATTGGTAGGCAGAATAATTATATTTCAGTTCACCTGATAGAAAATGATATCATGGGCAGCCCCGGTGGCCCAGTGGTTTAGCGCCGCCTTCAGCCCAGGGTGTGATTCTGGAGACCTGGGATCTAGTCCCACGTTGGGCTCCCTGCATGGAGCCTGCTTCTCCCTCTGCCTGTGTCTCTGCCTCTCTCTCTATGTCTCTAATAAATAAATAAAATCTTAAAAAAAAAGAAAAAAAAAGGAAAATAATGTCATGATGTAGAAAGGAGGGTGGGGGGTAGGGTAACTAAGTGAGGAGCATTAAGGAGGGCACATGACAAGATGAGCACTGCGTGTTATACTGTATGTTGACAAATTGAATTTAAATGAAATTTTTAAAAATCATTAAAAAAATGATATCATGAAGACAATGTCATATGAAGAGGTGGTCAAAGAATACGCAACCAAACAATATATTAGAGATGTGTCAAGGAGTTGATACATCAGTATTATTCTTTTTTCCCCCCAGATTTTGTAATTTTTGTGTTACTTGTCACATTTTAGCTAACTTTTGTATGTGGTTCTCTTCTCAGTATAAATATTTACTTTCCTATCAAATATTGTGTTCATAAAATTATCCTATTTCTTTTAAAGAGGATCCACAAAATTTAAATATGCCCTTGAAACAAGGTGTTTTCTGAGTAATTATCTTCTCCAGTGAATAAAAAGATAAGGAACACTTAACAGGCTTTCAATGACTTAACTCATTTGTCCATAAGTAAATTTTTTCAAACTGGTGGCATAACCAGAACTATTTCTGGGAAGACACTGGTTACTTTATTGTTAGAAAATGCCAACAATCCATCACCACCAATTATATCAATTAATTCTCAAGAAGTAAGATGCCTATGAGGAAGAGAGAACTTATTACTACCAGTGACTATCTTGAAAACAGAGCTCAGTGACATTATGTAAGTAAATTCGTAAAATTGTTAATTGTAAATATTCTTTAATTGATGGCACTATATAAAAATATGCACCAAATATAACATTTTTGAGGAAGATTTCGTCTAATAAATCATATCTCACTCACAAACATTCACTGTGTGTGTTCAATATTGAGAAGCTTTATGAATGGCCCATAACTGTATTAATCTGATATCATAATATCTATACTTAACTATCAGCAGACTTTATTATTACAATATATCAGTTATTGGCTAAAACACAACAGATTATTTTAATTTTCTGTGTTAATCCAAAACATATCCTTTTATTTCTGTCATATCTTTGGAAGAATATATAGAAAAAACAGTCTTGACATGGTACTAAATCTGCCCTTCAGACTCCAGGGACATTGCAAAAAATGTGTGTCTGGATATGAAACTCAAACTATCAGTCATTGTTATTTGCCATCTAAATCGGTAGATTTTTTTGATGAATGCATAGGTTTTTACAGGGAAGACAAAGTAATACTCCTCAAACATAAAGCTGATCATCTCACTTACATGCTTAAATCCTTGTCTCCAGGATAAAATTTGAATCCTTTAACACATTCCAGACCCTGCCTCATTCCTCAATATGTCTGCCATTTCCCTCCAAGCTTCAGCAGTGCTAAACTTCCAGTTTGGTGACTAGATCCTACTCTTTTTTACCCCAGGCTTTCATATGTGTGAGTGAAACACTCTACCCTCACTTCTTCACCTGAGAAACTCCTATTCGTCTCTTTCAGTTTTAGTCAAAGTAACTTTTTAAAAAAAGAATACTTTTCTTGACCAATACAGCACAGGTTAGATGCCTCTACTTTGTGATTTCCCCAAGAAATTCTATGAAAATTCTTGTTTATTATCTTTTTTCTGCTAGAGTGCAAACATTTTGGGAAGGGATCAAGTCCATCACATTTATATGACTGGCACAAGGCAAGCACAGTGAATGAATTAGTGTATTCTTTTTTGGGCAAATCTGGTGATTAGGTTCCCATTTCAATTATTGTGCTAAGTGAACAAAGCTGAATTATTCCATATTTGATGGTTGCACTTATTTCCTGAAAATGGCAATGAACAAAGATAAAATTTATGTCTTTCAGTTCTACTTGAATGAACTGCTATAGAGGAATCCACATAAGCAAAGACTCAGTGCCATATGGCAACTCAGATAACTGAGAGTGGTCATTCCAGGGTGGCTACAGTGAGAGACAGCAAGCTGGAAATCAGGCTGCAAAGACAGGTTAGGGTCCCATTAATAGGGGCTTTCAAAGTTGTGAACTTTAGTTTTTCGAGTTTTATATTTTAACTATAGTTTATATTAAAAGAAAGCAATATACAAATTAAAAATTGACAATTTCATTGTCCTTTTAGTCACTGTTATAACCAAGCTGAAAAATATCAGTAAGGGTATAAAAGACTTGAATACTATCAACCAATTTGACCTGATTGACACTTCTTGAAATGACAGAATGAAATACGTTCTTTGCAAACACACCTGGGACATCACTAGAATTGACCATATGCTTAGCCATAAAACAAATCTCAATAAACTTGAAAGTTCTGAAAAAAATTTTAATAGTATCATCAAAACTTTTCTGTAGACATAGTTATGATGACTGTGTGGATCTGAATGAAGAAAGATCCTGGGGAAGAATTATCTTGAAAAAGTCACAGAGATAGGATACGGAAGGAAAGAGGGAGAGAGGGAGGAGTGATAGGACAAAGCGGAGTAGAGAGCAGAAGAGTAGAACCGAGTAGGGGTGGGGAAAAGGAAGAAGTGGTAGGAGGGGAGAGAAGCGATTAAGCAAGTGGGATCAGAAACAGTGTTTTTTTTGTTTTTTTTTCCAAAATAAGGGAAGACCTCAAAAAATGGAATGGGAAATGAGGTAGAAAGGTATATTTCTGTCTCTAGCCTTCTTTCCATTTGATACATGGTTTTTAGTAATAGTGATATGGGAAACAAAGACAAAAGAAAAATTAAATTTTGTTAGTACCTACAGCCCCTTGACAAGTCCTTGAAAAAGGCAGAGTGACTTTCCTCTGGGAGCTCTACTGTCTTCTTATTGGCACTTTGCTAAGGGCAAAAGACAATCCTAGCCCCACCCCAGGATCCTGTGTATTTACTTTAAACATATAGAAATTACTTTGGAAACTTCCTTTATCGCCCCTGCCTCCCAAGTTCTATGTTAGCAATCATCCTCCAAGCATATGTCCCACTGATACACATCTGAAGGGTCTCAAGACTGAATTTTTACTAAACATTAAGGAATGACCTTTTCATAACAATAGCTAGCCCCTTCAGGGTCCTGGAAACCTCGTTTCCAAAATACCTTGGAGGTTTGTGCTATCCCTAAACCAACCCCCCCCCAACTTGAAAGTATATAATTAGCCCCTTCTAATGACCGCAGTGCGGCTCCTTCTGCCCACAGGACCCTTCTCTGGGGTGGGCTATAATGAACCAAAAATGTCTCAAGAATTCTACCTTGACCCTTTGCTCTGAACCCCAACATTGTCACATCAATTGGACTATTCAGTTTCCATATATTGCCCATTCAATGTACTCTATAGAATCTCAGCTATAATTCTTTACTTGTGAGTTACTATTTAAATATTTCAAAGTAAACCTGATTGTCAAGAGTCTTTCCAAAGGCAGGTAATTAATCCTCTAGTACCAATGAACATTTACTAATATTTTCCTTCATTTTATTTCAAAGCACTGTAAAGATAACAAATTTAAAAACTGAATCCCACCCCCCTTTTTAACCTGGAGTCATTATCGATATATACTACACCAATTTTGGAAAATGTAACATATTTACTTATGCTTGAGAATATTCTAAACTTTGATCTTACGATAAATGTTTTAATACAGAACTAATGGAATAAGGAATTTAACCTCGTGAAAGTTGACTAGATTAATATATATAAGCCTTTTTCTCCAGGCACCTGGGTGTTTCAGTGGTTGAGCATCTGCCTTTGGCTCAGGTCATGATCCCAGGGTTCTAGGATCGAGTCCCACATTAGGCTCCCTGCGCAGAGCCTGCTTCTCCCTCTGCCTGGGCCTCTGCCTCTCTCTGTGTCTCATGAATAAATAAATAAAATCTTTAAAAAATATATAAGCCTTTTTCTCTCCTCAGCAATCATGATTTATTTTATTTTATTTTATTTTATTTATTTTATTAAATTTTATTTATTTATTCATAGAAAGACAGAGACAGAGACACAGGCAGAGGGAGAAGCAGGCTCCATGCAGGGAGCCTGACATGGGACTCGATCCTGGGTCTCCAGGATTAGGCCCTGGGCTGAAGGCTGTGCCAAACCGCTGAGCCACCCGGGCTGCCCAGCAATCATTATTTTAAATGTAACAAATAACATGGTATAATTGCATCTTTTCCCATTCTCTTAAAATCCTGGACTTGCTTCTTATAAAGGGACTGCCAAAAGTCATACAGATCCCAAATTTTATTTACTTCAAAGGTTTCTCTCTCACTGGTCAATAAGGAGTTTGGCATTTTTCTGAAGAACATTTTTGTTTCATTGTTTCCTTGATTGAGTGAAATCTGTATGGTCCAATTGAATTCTGACTCTGCATGCTGTCTATTGAAATTGAGGTCATGAACAGCCTTAGCATTCTGTAAATATTAAATTTTTAGACACATTAAGTCAAAATAAAAATTAATACCCTATATTGATTTTAGGGAAACTAACACATATTACAGGGATGAAACCTTAGGCATCTTAACATAATTTATTTAATAAATTTTGTTCATATTAATGTTACTTCACTATGTTTTCCAAAGGTCTTCTGAACTCTGTCAAGTAGAAAATGTAAACAAATACAGGATAGGTTTTCTTTATTAATATTAAAATTACCTCAGTCATTTTCCAAGGATTTATTGCAGATACATGCAAATAGGTAGTTAAAAATCAATAATTATGAAGCATGTGTTAATTATGCTTATTTTTTTTCATTTTGCTTTTAAAAGGTCTTTTGTGTTGAGTTTAAAGTTTGAGTGGTAAAACAAATTTTCAAAATATTGAAATGACTTAGTGGAAGGAGTTTATTTATTTGTTAATTAAAAATAAAAAACTGTTAGTTGATTCTTATTGTGCTTCTAGACCAGGCTTAGCTATTGAATGGCATAATCAAACATAAAAATCAGATATTTAGGAGTAAACTGTTTTCTTACTGGACCAGAGAACCCAGAGAACTTTATATATACATTATACCTATGTGTTACAATAAATACATAGCAAACTCTGTTTGTGGGAAGAACTGTATCTATAAAAAGTTAAATAAAAATAAAACACATTTGGGGCACTTGAGTGGCACAGTGGGTTAAGCTACCAACTCTTGGTTTTAGCACAGAGTCGGCTTAAGATTCTTTCTCCCTCTGCCCCTCCCCTGCCCTCTCTCTCTCTCAAAATAATAAATCTCTAAAAACAATAATACAATCTATAAATGCTACAGAACCTGAATGTGTAAGACATATTTGTCACTTCGGAGCAAGAACAGCAGGAATTAAGATCAGAATGATATGATTTTATGTTGGTTGAAAAGCCTGATGTGACTCAAGTCTGTTAAAACAAAACACAGAAGATAAAACTTGCACTTTTTAAATTATAAAAGGAATAGAGAAGAATGAGATGTATATACAAATAAAATGAAGGGAGAAATCAGCTGTAATTAATATAGAAATAAATATAGAAAGGGATCAGAGAGGTAAAGTGACTAAATAATGTGGTAAAATATTGGATAAAAGATATTGTTCACTATACAATTATGTAAATTTTTCTTTGAGTTTTGAGTTTTTAAAATAAAAATTTAGGTAAAAAAAGAGGATCATCCTCCTACAATTTTTGGACCTATGTATAGTCACTCAGAAACAACCATCTGTTTATATCCCATGCTTACACAAAAGGGGTAATGCTCTCTTACATTCTTTCCCCACTAACATAGCAAGTTGTCAGAAGCTTTAAGTCTACATTGTTCTTTTAATGGTTGTGTTCTATTCTATTGTTTCTTATTGGTTGATATTTAGGGAGTTTTAAAAATCTTGGTTTGTTTTTGTTATTGTAAAACATGCCAAAATTGAACATCCTTGTAATTACATGTTGGCATATTTATTTGTTTTGTTTGTTAATAAGAATTCCCAGTAAGTATATTCCTGGATTAATGAGACTATGAGATTAAAATATAATGGCTACCCAGTTACCCATACAAGAAGGAGAAGTTCAGCAAAATGAGAGGGTAAGATCTGATTTCCCCAAATCTGACACCAGGACACACCTAATCTCACATCAGAAATATGGAGGCCAATCTGGGATGCAGATGAATATGGGAACAACTGAATATTGAGTTAACATTTTTTTAATAAAAATGGAAAGTCTGGACTGAGAAAATACTTGATAGAACTGACTTTCCAATGGGAAATAATTATTAACTGGCAGAAATTTAAGAGTTTTTTTTAATGGCTCAAGACTAGGTTAAATTCAGCAGAGAATTAAAGAAAGGCTGGACTCTTGTACACTCAGATTTTGTAGAATTTTATAACTAAATACTTATATATAATATGCCTTTTTAAAATTTGAACTTTATTTAAATTTGTACCCCTTTGGGCAGCCTGGGTGGCTCAGCAGTTTAGCGCTGCCTTCAGCCCAGAGTGTAATCCTGGAGACTCGGGATCGAGTCCCACCTGAGGCTCCCTGCATGGGGCCTGCTTCTCCCTCTGCCTGTGTCTCTGCCTCTCTCTCTGTCTCTGTGTCTCTCATGAATGACTAAATAAAAAAAATCTTTAAATATGTACCCCTTTAATTATGAACAATTTGAGCCTTTTCTTTTCTCTGTCTACTCATGATTCATTTATCCTTTTCTCTATTCATTCATAAAATTGTTGGTCTTTTTGTAAGACTTCTTCATTTAAAAAATTGACCTTTTAAAAATCACATGTAAAGCATTTCCCAAGATTATTGCTTATATTTGTCCTTTTAGTTTTTTTATAAATAAATTTAAAGTTATATAGTAAAATTTATCAACTTTTCTAAAATAACCCTTTTACAGTTTCCTCACTTCAGTATTACAGTTTAAAATATTTAATTCACCATTTATTATAATACCCCAAAATGTTAAATTCATTTAGACTTATTTAGCTGTGTATAAGTAATGAGACAGGCATACAGATCTATCTATATTTCTTTCAGATAGCTAGCTAATTATCTCAGTAATGTTTGCTGAATGAAACTTTTACATCACAGATTCTGAATATCATATTCATTATTAACTGAAGTCTGTTTGGGTGATCTGACGAAATGCATATAGAACCAATTATTTAAGCTTTACAATCCATTTTAAAGGTGGCATTAGAAATTATTACTACTGTATTTTCAGAAAAGCATCCTCACATGGTTAATTTTCTGTATTCTTTGGAAGACTTGGAATAAAATTTGTCAATTTTCCCTCAAACCTTTTGTTTTTTCCATTAGAATCACATAAACTGGAGGAGATTGACCATTTTTATAATTTGCTTTTTCTATTTAAGAAGAATGTATGTCTTTCCACTGATCCAAGTCTTTAGTGTTCTTCAGTGGAGATTAAAATATTTCTTCATTTAATTCCTGCATACTTTTTTTTTTAAGATTTTATTTATTTGTTCATGAGAGACACGGGGGGTGGGGGTGGGGGGTTGCAGAGACACAGGCAGAAAGGCAGGCTCCATGAAGGGAGCTGGATGTGGGACTCAATCCCAGGACTCCCAGGATCATGCCCTAAGCCAAAGGCAAGTAGATGCTTAACCGCTGAGCCACCCAGGCATCCCTAATTCCTGCATACTTCTTAAATTTATTCCCATGTGCTTTATTTTTGTTGCTGTCATTATAGCAAATGTAATGGTTTTCCCTGGGTATTTTGTCATTGATTAGTATTAGCAGAATTGAAAAATTACTTTCTGTTACACTCATTGCATCTGTTTCTTTACTTAATTTCACTACATAGGACTTTAAGACCATTTTAATAATAGTATCTAAGTTTATAATCATCAGCCTATTTTGCCTTCAATGAGTATCTTTATTCTTAATGAGATTTAATGTTCCCCTGAATGTTGAGTCTCTGCCTTGCTTCATGATCAATATTTTGAGAATTGGAACTTTTAGCACACAGGAAACTTTGTTCTAACCATGAACTCTCTTATTTTAATTGCACATCGTCTAATGTGCTATGTGTTGGATGTCCCCAAACCTCTTCATTTGCCTATTCAGATGTATCTATTCCTTACCATCAGAGCTTGGCTCTGATGCTATGGTCTGCTTCCTGCCTTCACCATGTCATGGTATTTGATTATTTGCATTACACTGTCTACTATTTCAGCCTCCATGCACATTTGGACTTTGTAAGGAACAATAGTTCTGTTATTTTTATCAAATTTCATCTATTTGGTAGAATAGTTCTTTTAATATTAAATATAATTCTTAAAAGGAGATACAAGTGTAACAAACCTAGTAATTAGAAATAGTATAAATATAACTTCAGAGTATGAATGATAATTATATAAACTGATCTGACATTGAAATATTAAACAGCTTGCATTTAAAAATATTTCTTGCTTGACTACAGAACTGGTTTAACCCATCAACTCTAAAATAAAAAATGAATCTAAGTAATGATACAAAATATTTTCAAGTCTTAAGCATTATTCTATTAGAAGGAAAACATACCTTTCTAAGAAATCACAGTTTTAGTGGACAAATGTTTAATATATGTAAATAGTAAAAATATAAAGTAAAACTGATGTCCAATTTTTTAAATTTTAAAAAATATCCTTTTCGGTTAAAAAATACTTAGCAAAGAAATAACAAAGTATTAAAAGCAATTTCAAAGGTAAATAATTTTTTCACAAAATAGAAATTATAAAGTGACAGAAATTTTTTCTACATAAAATTATTTAATGTAATTTTTATACAATTAACAGATTAATTACAAAGGTTACTAACTAGTTAACCATATGTAGCTGCAGAGGAAAAGCATCCATCAAAATAACGAATTTTTACCTTGAAAAAATAGACAACCTAGAATTTGTATGTTTTATGAATGAATAAACAATTCCCTGATAACTGAGTCTATGTATGAGTTCACTCATGTATTCAGAAAAGGTTAGATGCAATTACTGGGGAGTAAAAAGAGCAAACAACTTTTTCATAGCAAACAGCTACCAAAATAAATTTATATTTACATGTTTATACGCACTAAATAAAGAGAATATATGTTTGTATATCATTCTTTATCACTGAATTTAAATTTAAAAGTAAATCAAATTGTTTTGCATTACATTCTATAATCAATACATCTATAACAATTTAAAGATCTAAAGTTTCACAGGAGCATTTTAATATTGAGGATAGATTTACTCCGCTGCTTATATTAATTAGCAGATTATTTTTTGAGTAAGGAATTTGTAGTATTAAAAAAAGAGAGAATGTAGTATTTGGGAAGATGGTTTTTAATTATAAGTAGAAATGGCATTCAGAATCCAAAAGAGATAAATTTGATTCCATTGTAAAAAATGTATTTATGCATTTGGGACTATTTATAAATTGAAAAAATGTTAAAGATCTCTATGTACTTTCAAGGCTGAAAGAGATTATGCTAAAACCTGACATTGCAGGCAGGCTTTCTTAGTGACCAAGTATTGGCAAGGCTCCCACATCAAATTATGGTCTAGAAACACATTGAATGTCAAGGCCAGGGTTTTCCAAGGGCCTTGAATGCATGACTGAAGGAGTAGTCAAAGCTAGCAGAAATAACAAAAAGGCCAGTAAAGAGACTGGAGATGTTGACATATCCATCTGAAATCTTGGGAACCCACTTCCCATAATCTCATTAAAATTTTATAAATGCAGTATGGGAAAATTAGCGTAGCATAATAAATCCTCACCAAAAAGGCAAATATTTTCAACTCAAATTAAGGACTTTAAATGAGGCTAAAGAATTTACTTGGCATGTAAAGTGAAAGTAATGAGGTATTTAATCAACAAACTTGGTGACTTGGGTCAGAAGTTTGTTAAGTCTCGTGGTTTTTCGGATCAAAGTTAGTGTAGGATAATACAGTAAGGATAATCGTCAAAGATAGGAAGTTACAAAGTACAATATCTTTGAAATAGTGCTTATGGAAGAAAATATCTTCAATAGAATTATAAGGTGAAAGGAATTCAAAATCCTCACCATAAGAATCCAGGGTCAATTCTTTGTTATGGAATTTGATTGAAATACTATTTTCAATTGACCTCTTGGGGTTGTCCAAGCACCCCTGTGTGTCAAAGCTCCATGCTACCAGACAGAAATAATAAATACTATTCAGGAGAACCAATTAAATGTTCTGAAAGCAAGACCAAACCACAGAGCAATGGAAAGTAACTTAACCAGCTTAACTTGAATTACAATGAAAATCAGCGCATACTTTCTGATCACTTTGTTCTCAAATGTTCAGTGAGAAAGCCAAATAAGAACAGGGACAAATAGAAATACATACATAAAGATAAACTAGTTAAAAAAAAAAAGTTAAACTGTGAAGAGACAGTCTCCATGAATTGCATAATAAAGGTAGTACCCAAATGAATGCCATTACTTTTTCTATTATTTTCACCCAAGAAATTCATAAATCTCACAGCAGGTTGGCTTAGCACCGTTATCAAATGAAATAGAAATATCCAGAGGCAGAGAGCAGAGGGCACACCACTGCTTCCACCAACAAGAAAGAGATGATTAGAATTGGTATTAGCAGATTCAGATCAGATACTCTGAGAAATTATTCAGTGTTTTTTGTTAAAAAAATAATTGGAACTTTTAACATTACTATTGAAAGCTACTTTCAGAGAAAATCATTTTAATGACTTTAGCATAAAATCATACAGTAAAAAAATGCATAATTGATATGTTTCTGAGGAATAGCATTCAGGTGGCAATACAAAACAAAGAACATATAGGTATTTTGGCTTCACTTAAAAATAAAATCTATTACAAGCTGATTAAATCTTGAAAAACAGATGCAGAGTAAAATAAGTTACTAATAATCATCTCAAGACTATCACTAAAAGAAGAAATATTTCCCAAGTTTAACTGATCTATTGTGTTTATATTTTTGTAAAACAAACACAATATTTAAATTAGTGACAAAAACTACTCAATCTCCAGTATTAATGGTAGTATTAAATTAATATGGCAAGATGATTAATAGAATCTAAAATTTTCCAGGAACCACTGTACATTTGCATTTATAAAAAACAAACAAACAGGCAATGTAGAACAACTGATAATATTTTAAGGATTAAAAAATAACAAAAAATAGAAAAAGTACTTTTATTTTGTTTTGTTTATGTAAACCAAGGAAAGATACCTATTTAACTTTCATACAAGCATTAAAGACATTTAGAGCAGGAAGATATTATATTGGGAACAGACTTGTAATTTGGGGTGAGGTCATGGTATATTATATCCAAAGAAATATGCCTGTGTGTGCATGTTTTTCTTTTTGTATATTCAAACTTAGTTACTTAGTTGAATCTGAAAAGTGATTTTTTGATGTAGTATGTATTACAGTATTTGATGTAGTAGGTGATGAAATGGAAAAAAAAATACTTCTTTACCACTGCTGTTAAAGCAATACAAACAAGTCAGAATTATGTATACAATGGAATATTACTCAGCGATTAGAAACGACAAATACCCACCATTTGCTTCAACGTGGATGGAACTGGAGGGTATTATGCTGAGTGAAATAAGTCAATCGGAGAAGGACAAGCAGTGTATGTTCTCATTCATTTGGGGAATATAAATAATAGTGAAAGGGAATATAAAGGAAGGGAGAAGAAATGTTGGGAAATATCAGGAAGGGAGACAGAACATAAAGACTCCTAACTCGGGGAAACGAACTAGGGGTGGTGGAAGGGGGGAGGAGGGCGGGTGTTGGAGGGGAATGGGTGACGGGCACTGAGGTGGACACTTGACGGGATGAGCACTGGGTGCTTTTCTGTATGTTGGTAAATTGAACACCAATAAAAATTAATTAAAAAAAAAAAAAAAAAAAGATTCTGGCTGTGGGGGGCACCTGGACGGCAGGGTTGTTTAAGTGTCTGACTTTTGGTTTTGGCTCAGCAGGTGATCTCATGGTTGTGAGATAGAGCCCCAAGATGGGCTCTGTGCTCAGGGTGGAGTCTGCTTGAGATGCTCTCTCCTCTCCATCTGCCTGCCCCTCCCACTCTCTCAAAGAGAGAGATAGAGAGATATATTTATATCTATCTATATATTCATATATATGTCTTAAATATATATGCGTATATATTTAAATATATATGTGTATATATATATTTATACACACACATATGTGTGTGTGTGTGTGTGTGTGTGTGTGTATATATATATATATATATATATATATAATAAATCTCAGGACTTAGAGGAGTAGCAGTACACGCATCTGCATTTAAACCTTGTTTTGTAATGGAAGACTGCATAATGGACCCCCAAAGATGTCCATATCTTAATCCCCAAACCTGTGAATATTACCAAATTAAAAGAGATATTGCAGATGTGTTTAAGTTAAGGATCTTGTGATGGTGTCCTAAATCCTGGGTTATCCTGGTGGGACCAGTGCAATCCATGATGATTCTTACTAAAGGGAGACAGGGGAGTGAGGGTAAGGAGTAGGATGTACAACATAGGAGCCAGCTAGAGGTAGGAATCATTCAAGGAAGGAATCAAGAGCCAAGGGATGCAGACTGCTTTTAGAAACTGTAAAAAACAAGGAAACAAATTCACCCGTAAGGCCTCAAGGGGTTTAGGCCTGCAAACTCTTTGATTTTAGACTTCTGACTCCAGAACTTTAAGAAACACTTTTTGAGCATACCATTGTAAATATTGTGTAATAGCCCACCATCCAGGGGCATCATGATTTGTAAAACAATTTAAAATTTTTGGACATTGAGTTATTTCTAAAATATTGCTCTTTGGAAATCGTGTGACAAACAACAATGATAATTTTTACTGAGGATAGACTTCTTGAAAAAATTTCCTAAGTGGAAAAAATTGGTATCCAGTTGCTTGAAATGTTCATTTCTGTTTATTGATACAATTTTTTAAATCACTCCTACATTGGTCATGTTTGTGTTTCTTTTGTAGATGATTGTCATCCCACTGTTTTTAGAGGTTTTTTTTAAGATTTTATTTATTTATTCGTGAAAGACATGGAGAAAAAGGCAGAGACACAGACAGAGGGAGAAGTAGGCTCCTTGCTGGGAACCTGATTTGGGACCTTATCCCCGGATCCGGGATCACACCCTGAGCCAAAGGCAGATGCTCAACCACTGAGCCCCCCAGGCATCCCAAGTGAGCCAAACAGGCATCCCTAGAGTTGTTTTCATAATGATCTGTAATAATTAATAAGAACTAATTTTTTATTGAGGTATAATTGACATACACCATTATATTAGTTTCAGGTATACAAGGTAATGATTTGATTAATATTTATATATATTGTGAAATGATCACTGGACTAAGTCTAATATCCATCACCATACATAGTTAGAAATTTTTCTTGTAATGAGAACTTTTAAAATCTATTCCCTTAGCAACTCTCAAATATATAATAAAATATTAACTAAAGTTGTCATGCCATTACATTCTCATGACTTATTTTGTAACAAAGTTTACATCTTTGACTCCCATTTCACCTGCCCCTCAATCCCTGCCTCCCAAATCAGAGAGAGCTATATGCTTCTCCATTTACTCAAATATACTTTAGTTACACAATAACATTTTTATCATTTAAAAAATTTAGATGCAATCATTTCTTATTAGGATTACTTATAATGTTTTATTATTTTGATTTATTTCTGCTTGAAAAGATATTTCCATTTTATTTATGAAGTATTAGTAGCTGGTATAAAGCATGTTTTGATTTGTGTGTTTTTTTTAACTCGGCTATTTTGTTTAACTTTTAAAATAAATTTGAGGGACACCTGGGTGGCTCAGTGATTGCGCAACTGCTTTCGGCTCACGGTGTGATCCCGGGGTCCTGGATCGAGTCCCACATCAGGCTCCCTGCATGGAGCCTGCTTCTCCCTCTGCCTATGTCTTTGCCTCTCTCCTTCTATGTGTCTCATGAATAAATAAAATCTTTTAAAAAATTAAAAAAATAAAATAAAAGTGAATTTCCCCAGGTTTTGAAGGTATAGTTACTTTATTTGCAAACAGTGATTATCTCCCCCCATTATTTGTTTTATAAATTATTACATTAGCCAGTACTTTCAGACTTATGTTTAAGTAATAATGATGATTGGGGAATAACTAGTTTTTAGGGAAAAGAAAACCAGATAGGTAATAATGTTTATAGTCCCAATAAATGCAGCACGCGACTTCTTCTTGTCCTCTAGTCTCTGCCTTGGTTCCATGACCAATATCTTAAGAAATGACACTCATGCTTATTCATCAAAGCAATGATCTTAGCTTCTAACCTAATTTTTGTCTTAATAAAAAAATATTTATCCAAAACAAAGCTAAATATTAAATGATAGCATTCTTAATAATAATGTGAATGGGAATAAAGATTCTTTGGTAAATTCTGGCTATTGGTTTATGATATATCACCTCCCATTCCACTCCACAAACCTTATGCAACACTGAAAATTAAATTTTTAATGCATTTTCAGCTCCTATTAATATTTGCATAATTTTAGTTGGATGCATTAATATGTTGTATAAAACAAGAAATAATCATACTTGCAAATATTTTGAATGTTGATCTATATAGACAGTCTAAACATCTTGAAAGTATAGTTTGGATATTTTAAGTTAATACTTGTACATTCATAAAGAGACTTTTTAATAAATTGAATTTTATAGATTTTTTTAAGTGTTAAAATTTTAAAAACATTTCTAGATTCACGGCATTGTGTTTAAACCAATAGTAAAAGAACAAGTTTAAGGTTGTGTATGTATAGATTTACATTTTTTTCTTTTTCTGGTTTGCAGATGCTAGAAGATAAGAATACTCTTAAAAGGTGAAAATATTAAGTGTGTTTTAATTAGCTTTCTTGATATTACTCAATCGTGTACTTATTTCATGCCTTCCTGATCTTTTTGACTCAAAAAATGTGTTTAAATTCCTTGTAATGATAGTACTTCTATCCATTTTTCTCAATTTTTTATTTTGTACATTTTGATGCTGTTATTATGTACATGAAGATTCATAGTTAATATATTTGTTGCAGAAAGTATATTACCAATATGAAATGCTCCTATTAACGCTCACTTCCAACCATTTTCTCATGAATTGTATCTTACTGGAAATTTATATTATCATGGCTACTTTATATATTCATTTACTTGCCCCATCTTTGTGTTTAAATGTCTAAAAAATAAATTATTATATTCAAAGTGCATTAAATTTGAAAATATTTTAAATAATTGGTAAATTAACATAAAATTAAATACTAATTATTTTCAAGTTTTCAAAAGTTACAGTTCTCAAATCTTCATAAGTACTTATTAAAATTAATAAGGAAGATATTTGACATAATGACTAAATATCTTCATTTAATCAACTTTATTTAAATGAAAGAAGAACTTTTTATTTTTAAAATTTACTTAGATTTTATAAAATATTTTTGTAAAAGTAAAACTATTCACAATTCTGTCATTCAGTATTCATCTGGCTGTAATTAAAAAGAATAAGTACTGTGCTTCAGACATAGGTGTACATGGAAGTACAAGGTGCATATTTAGGAATAATATGAATTGTGTTGATATTGCAAAATGTTCCTCATTCTCCAGTGCAACTGTTGCAAAGTTCAACAGCCACTGGCCAGATGCCAAGTTTAGGACTGAAATTTGAACAGAAAGAAAAGTGAGAAAATAGACACTCAGCAACCACAGGGAAACCATACTTGTTATGCAAGAATCTAATGACTTCATGCTTTCTTAGAAAAAGAATTTAAAAATTAGTCTTCTCTCTTACCAAAGTTCTTTTGAACCAAAGTTCATTCTCTCTGTATCCTAATGAAGACATTTTCCCCAATTCGACAAAGATATTCTCACAAGACTTCTTAACATATAGATTTTGGTTTCAAGGACTTGGGGGCAAGAGATGTGAGGAAGAATTTCCTTTGCACTGGAGTGAATAGGATTAGTCCTGAGAGCGACTGTTTAGGATTACAGGATTGCCCTGGGTCTGTGCTAAGTGACCAAGTACTCGCATGTCCCTTGATAGATATCTGGGGTAGGCGTGTTTGTGCCATCCTAGGCTTTCTACAGTGCAAGTCAGGCCTTGGGGAGGGATCCTCTTTTTCCACATGTAAGGATGGTCCTGGGAAAGAGTGTGTGTGTGCTAGATTTGGAGCCTATTCAGGGTACTGAGGGAGAGACAGACTTCTTATCTTCTTTTTCTTTCTTTATTTTTTTAAATGTCTGATTTTTTTTAAAAAAGGTTTTATTTATTTATTCATGAGAGACCAGAGAGAGAGGCAGAGACATAGGCAGAGGGAGAAGTAGGCTCCCTGTGGTGTGAAGCGTGATATGGAACTCAATCCCACATCCCAGGATCATGACCTGAGCCAAAGGCAGATGCTCAACCACTGAACCACTGAGATGTCCCTTCTTGTCTTCTTTAAACCATAAATTACCTTGTTTCAAACTTAAAAAGATAATATATACTATTACTTTAGGGTTTTTTTATTATTATGGTTAAAAGCACAACATAAAGTTTATCATAACAGTTTTTAAGTGTGCAGTACAATAGTGTTAACTATATGCACATCCTTATGCAATAAATTTCTAGAACTGTTCATCTTGAAAAACTGAAGCTCTATGTCCATTCTATTTCTTTTTCTAGGAGTCTGACCAATTTAGACACCTCTTATAAGTGGCATATGCAATATTGGTCTTTTTGTGACAGGCTTATTTCACTTAGCATAATGTTCTTAGGGTTTATTCCTCTTGCACCATATGACAGGATGGCCTTCTTTTGTTTTGCTATATAATATTTCATTTTATGTACACATCATATTTTCTTTATCCATTCATCAGTTGATAAATATTTACGTTACTTCCATATCTTGGCTATTGTGAACGATATTGCAATGAATATGAGTATACAAATACCTTTAAGATCCTGTGTTCAGTTCTTTTGGCTATGTACCTAGAAGTAGGGTTGGATCAATATACCCAGAGGTGGATCATATGGTAATCCTAGTTTTTGAGAAATTTCCATACTGCTTTTCATACTGGCTGTGAAATTTTACATTCCTACCAACAATGCACATACATTCCAATATCTCCGCATTCCTGCCAACACTTGTTATATTATTTTTTCGTAGTGGCCATCCTACCACATGGGAGGTGATAATTAATTCATTGTTGTTTTGATTTGCATTTCTCTAATGATTACGATGAGCATCTATTTTTTTTTAAAGATTAATTTTTTTATTATTATTTATTTATGATAGTCATACAGAGAGAGAGAGAGAGAGGCAGAGACACAGGCAGAGGGAGAAGCAGGCTCCATGCACCGGGAGCCTGACGTGGGATTCGACCCCGGGTCTCCAGGATCGCGCCCTGGGCCAAAGGCAGGCGCCAAACCGCTGCGCCACCCAGGGATCCCGGCGATGAGCATCTTTGAATATGCTGTTGGCTGTTTGTTTATCTTATTTGGAGACATATCTATTCACGTCTTTTGCCCATTTGTTATTTGATCTTTTTGTTGTTGAGTTGCAGTTCCTTATGTATTCTGAATACTAACCTTTTTTTAGATACATGGTTTGCAAATATTTTTTTTTCTTACTTTATGGGTTATCCTTTCACTCTGCTGATTTTTACCTTTGCTTTGCAGATTTTTAGTTTGATTTAGTCCCATATATCTATTTTTGACTTTATGTCTGTGATTTTGATGTCATATCCAAAAAATCTTTGCTAAATCCTATGTCATAAAATTTTTCTTCTATGTTTTCTCCCAAGAGTTTTATACATTGAAGAATTTAATTCATTTTGAGTTAATTTTTGTATATGGCATTAGGTAAGGGTCCAACTTCTTCCGTCAGTGGATGTCATTTTCTGAACACTTATTTTTTTAAAGATTTTATTTATTTATTCATGAGAGAGAGAGAGAGAGAGAGAGAGAGAATGGCAGAGACACAGGCAGAGGGAGAAGCAGGTTCCACACAGGGAGCCCGATGTGGGACTTGATCCCGGGACCCCAGGATCACGCACTGGGCCAAAGGCAGGTGCCAAACCGCTGAGCCAGCCAGAGTTCCCCCTGAACAACATTTATTAAAGAAACTATTATGTCTCTATTATGTAGTTTTGACACATTTTTCAAATACCATATACACGAGAATTTATTTTTAGGCTCTATATTCTGTTTCATTGTCCTATATGTCTTTGTTATGCCAGTACTATAATATTTGATTTGTAAAATGTTCTAAAATCATGATATATGTGACACTTACAGCATTTTTTCTTTCTCAAGATTTTTTTTCACTATTCAGAGTCCTTTGAAATTTCGTATGAATTGTAGGATGACTTTTTCCATTTCTACAGAAAAAACTGTCATTGGGATCTTAGTGAGCATTGCACTGAATCTGTAGGTTGCTTTAGATAGTATGAATATTTTAACCATATTAAATCTTCCACTCCATGAATATCAGATGTTTTTACATCTATTTGTGTTTCCTTTAATTTTTTCAAGAGTGTTTTGTAGTTTTCAGTATATAAATCTTTTGCCTTCCTAGTTATTTTTTTTTAAGATTTTATTTATTTATTCATGAGAGACAGAGAGGAACAGAGAGAGGCAGAGACACAGGAAGAGGGAGAATCAGGCTCCCTACAGGGAGCCTGATGTGGGACTCTAATATCACGCCTGGGCTGAAGGCAGGCACTAAACTACTGAGCCATCCAGAGTTCCCCTGACTTCCTAGTTAGAACTATTGCTAAGTATTTTATTCTTTTTGATGCTATTGTAAATGGGATTTTTTTCTTAATTTCCTTTTTTGGTTGCTCATTATTTCTGTTGAAAAATGCAACTGATTCTTGTGTGTTAACTTTCTATCATGTAACTTTGCTGAATTCATTAGTTCTAACAAGGTTGTGTGTGTGTGTGTGTGTGTGTGTGTGTGTGTGTGTGTAATCTTTAAGATTTTCTACATGCAATATCATATCATCTGTGAAGAGATAATTTTACTTCTTCCTTTCCAAGTTGGATGACTTTTATTTCTTTTTCTTGCCTGAGTGATCTGAATAGAACTTTCAATACTTTACTGAACAGAATTGGGGAGAGTTAACATCTTTGTCTTGTTCCTGATAGTAAAGTTTTCAGTTTTTCTGTTGAGATGTATTAGCTGTGGGCTTTTCATATATGATTTCCTTCTATTTCTGTTTTTTTAATGTTTAATGAGTATTGAATTTTATCAAATGTTTCTCTGCATCAATTGTGATGATGATGTGGTCTTTATTTTTCATTCTATTAATGTGGCATTTTACATGGTTTGATTTTCATATATTGAACCATCCTTGTATTCCAGGAATAAATCCCACTTCATCATGATGTTCAATCCTTTTAATGCATTGCTGAATTTGGTTTCCTGGTTTGTCTAGGAATTTTTCATCAGTATTCATCAAGAATATTGAGCTGTAGTTTTGTGGGTTTTTTTTTTCTTATACTGTTTTGTTTGATTTTAGTATTAGGCTAACACTGCCCTCATAAAATTAATTTGGAAATTCTCTTTCATCTTCAATTGATTGAAAGAAATTAAGAATTGGTATTAATTATTCTTTAAATATTTGGTAAAATTTACTAGGAAAACCTTTTGGTCTTGTGTTTATTAAATATTAGATTACTAACTCAATTTTCTTAGTAGTTATTGGTCTGTTTAAATTTTTTTCTTCGTGATTCAGTTTGGTAGGTTGTATATTTCTAGAAATTTATCAATTTCTTCTAGGTTATCTGATCTGTTGGCATATAATTATTCATAATAGTATTTTATTATCTTTATATTTCCCTGGCATTAGTTGTAATATCTGGTCTTTCATTCCTGATTTTTGTTATTTCAGTCTCTTATGAACTGAATGTTTGTGTCCCTCCAAATTCCATATGTTGAAATTCTAACTCTCAATGTGATGATAAGAAGGGGATCTTTGAGAGATAATTAGGTAATGAGGGTGGATAAATGAGAATTGTGTCTATAAGAAAAGAGACATGGGGCTCTGGGTTGGTGCAGTTGGTTAGGTGTCTGACTTTTGGTCTCAGCTCAGGTTCTGATCTCAGGGTTGTGAGATCAACCCCTGAATCAGGCTCCAAACTTAGGATGGAGTCTACTTGAGGTTCTCTCTCCTTTTTCCTCTGCCTCTCCCACTTGTTCTCTAAAAATAAATTTTTTTATAAAAAAGAGACAAGAAACAAGAGACATGAGAGAGCTTCCTTCCTTTCTTAACTCCCTACCATGTTAGGATACAACAGGAAAACAACCACCTCCAAACCAGGGAGTGGGCTCTCCTCAGACACTGGATCTGCTCTCATCTTCATTTTGGACTTCACAGCCTCCAGAACTGTGAGAAAAGTATGTTTATTGTTTCTACTACCCAATCTACGATATGCTTTTATAGCAGCCTGTGCTATGACATGGTCCTTTTTTTTTTTTTTTTTTTTTTTCTTATTTAACCTAGCTAAGGATTTTTGCCAGTTTTTTCCTTTTAGTACTGCTTTTGCTTCATCTCAGAAGTTTTGGTGTGTTGTGTTTTCATTATCATTTGTCACAAGATATTTCCTAATTTCCCTTGTGATTCCTTCTTTGACCCATTGGTTTTTTCAAGAGTATGTTGTTTAACTTCCACATACTTGTGAATTTTCTGGTTTTCCTTTTGATATTGATTTCTAGTTTCATTCCATTGTGGTTGGAAAAGATACGTGTTATGATCTCACTTTTCTTAAATATGTTAAGACTTTTTTATTGGCTTACTGTGTGATCACTTTTGGAAAATGTTCCATTTGTACTTGAGAAGAATATGTGTTCCACTTTTTCTCTTTTAGGATGGAGTGTTCTGTATATGTCTATTAGGTCTAATTGGTCTTTATTGTTATTGATGTTCTCTGTTTACTAACTGGTCTTTTGTCTGGTTGATCTATCCAATATCAAACATGACATCTCCTATTATTACCGTCTCACTATGTGTTTCTCCCTTTGGCTCTGTCAATATTTGCTCTGATATTGGGTGCAAATATGTGTATAATTGTTATATCTTCCTAGTGAATTGACCCTTTCAGTATTAAATAATGTTCTTCTTTTACTACTTTCCTTTATGTTATGTTAAAGTTTTGTAATGACAAACTTTAATGGATTTCTCATTTTATTTTGTACATCTTTTTTAGGTGTTTTCTTATGGTTACTATGGGGATTACATAAGACATCTTAAAGTTATAACAATCTCTTTTAACAGATAGCAACTTACTTTCAGTTGCATACAAAAAAGATCTAACATTTCATCCCCTAAGTTTTATGTTATTAATGTCACAAGTTACATTTTTAGTATTTTGTATCTATTAACAGAGTTTTACAGTTATAGCTATACTTATGTTTTTATCTTTTTAATTCTAAAGATGAATTAAAGATTATTTACTAACAGCCATTACAATATTACAAAAATCTGTATTTGTCTATATATTTACCTTTTCCAGAGACTTTATATTTTGTATGCTCTAGTGTTGTTGCATACTGTCCCTTTATTCCAACTTGAAGGACTCTCTTTAATGGTAATGAACTCTTAGCTTTTATTATCTGGAAAACTCGTTATTTTTCTTTTATTATTGAAGAATAGATTTCCCAGATATAGTATTCTTGGTTGGCATTCTTATTTTTTTTTAAGATTTTATATATTTATTCATGAGAGACACAGAGTGAGAGAGAGGCAGAGACACAGGCAGAAGGAGAAGCAGGCTCCATGCAGGGAGCCTGATGTGGGACTCGATCCCAGATCTCCAGGATCATGCCCTGGCCCCAAGGCAGGCTGAGCCACCCAGGGACCTCAGTTGGATTTTTTTTTATTTCATCACTTTGAAAACTCCTTTGTTGATATTTCCATTTTTGTCATGAATTGTTTTCCTGATTTTATTTATTTTTCTGTGTTCTTTTGTAATGCATCAGGCTCTCTAAACACAGTATCTTGAGCACCTGGGTGGCTCAATCAGTTAAGCAGCTGACACTTTGGTTCAAGTCATGATCTCAGGGTAATGAGATGGAGCCCCACATTGGGCTCTGTCCTGGGCAGGAAGCCTGCTTAAGAGTCTCTCCCTTCCCCTCCCCTCCCCTCTCTCTGGCTCATGTGCTCTCTCTCTCTCTCTCTCTCTCTCTCGTAAAAAAGGGAAAAAGAAGAAAGAAAAAGAAAGAAAGAAAGAAAGAAAGAAAGAAAGAAAGAAAGAAAGAAAGAAGAGAAAGAAAGAAATTAGAACTTTGAATTCTTTATGACATAGCTTTTTGATCTCCATTTCTTTAGTATCAATTTCTGGAGATTTATTTTGTTCCTTTTATTGGGCCATGTTTCCCTGTTTCTTCATGTGCCTTGTTATTTTTTTGTTGTGATTTATGCATTTGAGAAAACAGCCATCTCTCCCAGTCTTTATGGACTGGCTTCATATAGGGGAAGACCTTCACAAACCAGCCTGGCTACAAATTCTAGGAGTCTCTCAAAATTTTTATGGGCCTATGTCTTCCTGAGCCTGGGTGTGTAATTTCTTAATTGGACAGATTTTCTTGTTTCTATTTCAGGATCTTATAGTTTTGCTCTCTGGTGTCTTTTTATGTTACTGCATGTTCTCTGGCTGCCATAAACCACCGAGAACTGTTGCTTTCTATGTACCCCAGGCATATGAAGTATGCCAGTTCCATGAGCACTCTAAGTCAGGTGAGGCAAAAGGCAGTCTCTCAAGGGGCCCCCCAAAAGCTGGAACATTTGATGCATGTTCCACTGTTCTCCTTTATTTCTCAAGTGAGAAGCTGTGAGCCAGATATTTTCTCCTGATCATTGTGAACTGTGCCAGTTTCTGTCTGTAGGATTGTAAGTTCTCTGGTGCTGCCAGAAGCTGCTGAGTTCTCTTCTGTTCTCTGTGGTTCCCTAGGCATCCACAGTATGCCAGTTCCATTAGCACTTGGAGTCAGGCAAAAACCAGTCACTTGGATTACCTCCCAAAAAGCCAGAACTTAGGACATATGTTCCACTCTTCTTATTCTCTTCCAAGGATGAAGTGAAGATAAGGGATGGGCATTTTCTTCCCAATACAAACTGTACCAGCTTCAGAGAAAGGGTGATACAGTTAAAATAAAATGGCTTTCTTACCCTTTTCAGTACAGCTGTTTTTGGCTGTTAGTTCACCTGAGTCTTGAGGGTTTCTAACTGGCTTCTCAAGTCTCATAAAGCTTTTAGGTCATATGTTGTTTTTAAGTTAGTGTCTCTGTAGGAGAACAAGGTGTGGGGCTTTCTCTTCTACAATCTTGCTATTTATAATTCAACTTGATTTATAATTCAACTTACTAATAGTTTTATGTTAATGGAGATATCTCTTAAAGTTTCACCATAGGTCAGCTATAAGATCCAATGGTTTGTGTTTATGATTTTTCCTATATTGTAGTATATATTTTTGTGGGAATTTGTGACAGATTGAACCCAAGTACTGTTAGACAAGTATCATGTCAACCTACATGTCAAGACCTGAAAATATACATTATTGCTTTAAACATTGTATTAGAGAATCCTTCATCTATCTCCAATTCACATCCATTTTATTGAGAATTTTAAGAAAACTTGTTCTGCTCACAGCCCAGGATAAGCATCCAAGATTATACCATGAGTCCAGTTAACAATTAATTCACTGCTAGATAATTTATTTTCTGGCTAACAATCAAGTTCTCTTTCATTTTTTTTTTTTATCAAGTTCTCTTTCAAATTTTGACTTAAGAAATGCAGACTATGGGATGTCAGATAGTACTGGGACATGTCGTATAGCTATAAGGTCATGTAGGGCTTGGGACTGAAAATATTTTTGGTAATTTGACAATTACCATGTTGAAGAGTAAAGAGTGAAGTCATATTTGTAATGAAAAACAGACTAATAAATAAAACATGAAAAAGAACAAGAAATGCATTTATTAGTCTGATTTATATATTTTTATATATGATAATTTATGATAACTATAATTTTCTTTCATGCCAGTTTGCATATGGCCAGTGGTTCAAAATACAGGCTGGGCAAGCTAGGCTGGGCTCCAGGCATTTAGTCTGATGTCTTGTGTCCCCATGTGTTTTTGTTCCGGGGCTCAGGTTAACAGGGCAGTGGCTTGCTGAGATTTGCTTTTCTCATGGCAGATTACAGCAGCACAATCGGTCAAGCCAGACAATGCAAATTATCCAAACCATGAAACCTATGCTTGTTTGTTAACATTTCATTGGCCAAACCAAGTTATATGACCAATATCAACATTAATGGGGTATAGAACCTACTCTGCCCACACTAATGGAAATGACTATTGGAAGCATGTGAACAAACCCTTGATGTAATATAGAAAAATGTAAAGCATTTGGAGCAAAAATTCAGTGTATTGTTGAGAGAAAGAGGGAGAGAGAAAGAGAAAGATAGAAAGAAACAAGAGAAAACAAGTGCCTCTGATGATTTTTAGTTGATGTAATACCTGCGTAAACCTCTTGTAAATATGTATGCTGGATTTCCCCTGGAGCCTTCCACAACCCTTCTGTAGTTAAGTAGATTTCTATTCTTTGAAACCAAAGGATCACTGAACAAAGGGGACATTTAATCTTAGCTAATTTTGAATAGAATATGTATTAAATATAAACTACTTTAAATATTTTTAAATTTAATGACATAAAAAAGTACAAAATATAGGCTTCTACACTGTCTTAAATGTTATTTTTGATATATTTGTATAGTGCCTCTTTATCATTCTTTAGCTATTATGGGGCATTTTGTTTAATATGTCCCTTAAAAAATGATTCTGCTGCCAATTTTCCCTCCCCAGTCAGTGCATAGAGAAATAAAGAAGGCATCCTCTACTTTTATAAATATCTTTTTAAAGGAATTACAATCTTCACCAGTTTTTATTATGTTTAACAACTAATTGATTAAGAAAAATCATCAAAATCTTCACTCCATTCACTTACCTGCTTTACAAAGAAAAAAAAAGCAAAATTTGAAATTTTTATTCAGTGCTTTCCCAGTAATAATGAGAAACAAATACAGAAACTAACTTTAAAAAGTTAGTTTTGTGATTTCATATAACTTCCTGTGAAATTATAAAAGCAAAATTGAGAAGATTTGACTTGAGAATATAATGACTTATGATTGGAAATTTCATAATCAATTGGCTTTCTGAGATAGCTTCTCTGAATTCCAAAATGTGGCAATTTATAAAATGAAAAAGCCTAATATTTTAGTGTTCAATTTTTATTGGTTTTCTAAGCTCCCAAAGCAAAAGCTATAAAAGAGAATATAAGAAACAAAAAGGTGCATAGCACAAAATATTAATATAGTAATTTCTTACATTTTTATTATTCCTCCAGTATTCCAAGTACTTTTTAGGCAATATTTAAACCTTATATCACTTTGAGAGGGGCTATTGGGCTAGTCATTAAAATCTAATTTTTAGTTATGGACACTATAAGAAATCTTGACTAAAATTCACCCATGGTTTTATAAAATTAATCCCACTGAATATTGTGGATTGTCATAGACTATATTGTTTAAATATCCTCTACCAGAAGATAAAGTAAAAAGAGTGAAGTAATAAAAATAGAGTATTGCTGCATTTTGTACAAAGATCTTCCATAAACACTGAGTTCCATGAACATATTTAACAATTCAATAACTGAAATGACAACCTTCTTCATGATTTATCTTGAATACCTGCTGCCCAATTTTCTTTCAGCAAGCATATCTTAATCTTTTAGAGGTTGGGAAACTTTTTGAGCATGTGATAAAAGATACAGGATCTTTTCCTGAGAAGTACCAAATTTGCACATTTATATACAACTGACTATGTATAATTTAAGAGAATAAAGAACCTCTGAGACTGATGCCAGTACTCTGTAAGTCCTTGAACTCTGTTTTCAGTATCTCGGCAAATTTAACTAGCTTAATTTTTTTTTTTTTTTTTTTGGCCTTCACTCTTCTTTTCATGCAGGGAAAAAAACAAACAAAGAAGTGATTTCCAGGACCCTGAAGAGGGAAAACTATACTTCCAGAGTTGAAATGGTATTTAATTGTATCAGATAAGATTTTTTTTTTGTTCCTTTTTTTTTTTCTTTTTGGCTTCCCTTATTAGGGATACAACCTTAATCAGTAAATATTAGCTCTTAGGAAGTAAAATCCTCAAGCTATTCTATTTTATTATAAAGTAACGACTATAATTGGATTAATTATAAATTTACACATAGCTACTAGGAAAGTTAGGACAAATACTCAAATCTATTTTGTTAATGTAAATAACTTTCAGCTTCTTTTGATGGTAGAAATTAACTAAATTAGACATGCATAAGATGATATTAACTTACAAATTGCTTTCATAGTATCATCTTTTTCCTTATAATAAATTGTTAGGTATGCAAAGTACATATTATCATTATCCTCATTTTGTGGATGAGAAAGGTAATAATCAAGAGGTTAAATAACTTGTCTAAGATGATTAAAATATTAATCGTTAGAGCATGGATTCAGATTTGGCTTTCATCTCATCCTTCAGTAGGATAAATTTAAACAAACAAACTTGCTTCACATGTCCTGTTTCTTGAAAGGCTCTTACAGAAACATCCACCTCTTAATTCACTTATGGTTACTGATTGGCCATACCATCCACGACACCTGTGTTAGATGCTGTTTACAGTTGAGAGTACAGTTCCTGCTCTGTTGGAGCTTGTGATGGGCTGTGAGCAGTAGCATCATATTATTTGTATGAGTTATTTAAAGTCAGTATATCAGAAAAACTAATATATTTGAAATGCAAACTGAAATCTTGTTTAAGTCATTTAACTATATAACCATTTCAGACATGATAATACTTTGACTACAGATCATTTGACTACAGATCAAAGATAACACACTTAATAGAAAATGCTCTCTACATTGTTTTTCTGTAGTAGTAGGAGGTATACTGATTCTTTCATATCCTATCACCAGTAATTTGTGAGAGGGCTATCTCAGTTTTTGTCTTGTAACAAAATTAAGTCAGTTGGCACATTTAAGAATGCATAAAAATGTCTTGAAACATTAATTGTGTTAAACTGTCTGGAACTTGTTCAAATATCATAAAACTTCATAATGCCTATCTTCTTGGACAGAGGATTAATTCAGTATTGCTCAAGTATTAAATACTCTTCCACTGAAAATTTAGAACTGCCTAGGGGCTTGCTTAGTATTTTTTTTCAGATGCAGGAGGGGACAACAACAAGTCTCCTAATAAGATCCATGCAGTAGGTCCACTTTATATCAATTTTACAACTGCAAGACACCAAAAGTTTGTATATGAGGTTCTTTTTCAAAGGCACTTATATCAAGTTCTAATATAAGAATGAATTCATGTTGATGGATCTCTGCCTTGCCAATAAACTTCAAAGCCTTGAAAGATGAAATCTAAATTAATCAATGAATATATCAAAATACCAGTTATTTTTGAACATTCAACATATTAGCAATCCAAAGTCACTTTGAGTTGATGAAAATTGAGAATTATTTTTCTTAAGTTAAAAAGATTTATTGAGGGGGGTGACTGGCTGATTCAGTTGGAAGAGCATGCGACTCTGATCTTGGGGTTATGAGTTCAAGCTCCTTGTTAAGAGTAGAGGTTACTTAAATATAAAATCTTCAAAAAAAAAATTTATTGAGAGACCATTATTTTCTCTTCCATGCCTACAAAAATCAAATCTTACAAAGCAAGAGTTTATGGTAAAAAAAAGTATATACTCCACACAATCAAATTAAAATTCTATGGGCCTAGAGTTAAGAAATGTTCTTAGATTTATTTTAAATAACTTAACCAGCTGGAAATCTTTTAAAAGTACTCACTAATTCATCCTTTTGAAATGATGGCTTTGCCTTTTAATGAGAAATCTACTTTTCTTTCTTAACGGAAACACAGTGTCCTTGGTTTAGTTGTTCCCCAAAGAAGTAAATCTTTTTATGTGTAGTAAAGACACAGATTGTGGCAAATTTATTTCAAGCATGCCAGACTGAAAATCTGTTCCTATAGCAAACAGGCATCCCTTGAGTTTACTGAGCCATATTCTACAAATAAATAAGATATTTTATGTTAGTTTAATCTGAATGTTACCATCAAGGTTTTAATCTTTCATTTATTATCCTAAGAAAACACCTCAACACTCATATCCACAGCTGTTGAAAGTCGTCATCCTTCTCTCATATTCAGGACCACTTCCAGAAATGTTACTCTTTTCTTCTGGCCAATACAGTGTTGAGAAGTTTTCTGTTAGTCTAGCTGTCATTCAATTGTACTTTATTTTCCCTTTTGCAATTTTTAAGACTTTTAAAAATCTTGTTATTCTGCAATTTCATGGGGTATATTTAGATGTCTTTATCTTTCTTTTACTAGATATGGAACATGTTTTCAACCTTAAATTCCCTCTTTCCATGTAATTTTCAGACTTCAAATTCTTTTTTTTACTATATTCTAACTCATTCTGCTGTCTTATGAGGTAGATATGAGCCATGCATGCTTACTTAAACACATTTAATTATAATTAAATAAAGTTAAAAATTCAGTCCTCAGCCATAGAAATTATGTTTCAATCATTCAATAAGCAGAAGTGGATAACGGCTACCATATTGAACAGTGCAGGTACAGAGTCTTTCCATCATCCTAGGAAGTTCCACTGGACAAGTCTGTAGGACATGCTGATGTGAGTCTTTAAACTTTGATTAAAAAAAAAAATGTCTGTATACTATTTCTGTATACTATTTCTATTACTATTGCTTCTCTTTCATAGCCATCTGTTTTTGACTAATATCTGCATGAGTTTTCTCATGACTCATTTATTTTTTAAATGTCATTCTTTTTTCTAATTATTTAAAAATATGTATCTTAAAGCCATTGTTTTCATGTTGATATAATTATTGAGTTTAGTTTTTAGTGTTGTTTTGTTTTCCAGGTATTTTACAGTGTTCACTTGCTGGCTCATCTTGAAGCCTAATTTGTTTTGTTCTGTTTGTTTTTCTCTTTCTCATCTTCTCATTGTGTTTTCCTCCATCTGCCCAATCTCTAGCTCAGTCAAGAAGCAGATCATATATAACATTCTTGGCACCTGTCCCATGGTGACACTGGGGATATCTCATATCCACTCATGGAGCCAGAAATTGAGTTGGCCTACATCCTGATTGAGTGGCTGTCTTTATGCCACTTGCCAAACTAAGTTCATGGGTCACAGCTACAGGAATAATTACAGTTATGCTCAGCATCTCTCCATGGATGGAGAGAGTCCATTCCAGAACTTGATTTCATATTGTGAGCTGGGCTCTTTCCTTGCCAAATCATCTGTAGGGGGCCTTTGGGTTTCAGTGATTCTGCAAGGGTCAAAGAACTGGCAGCTTCTACCTGTTACTGAATTTAAGACCAAATAGATCTGAGACTTTGTGCCTGGTTTGTAATTTCTAACCTATAGTGATTTGTTTTTCTTCTTGTCTTTGAGCAGAACTATACATATTTAATTTAATTTCCAAAAATTTTCCATTGCTATCAGTTGGGGTGGATAGGTACATTTAAAAGTGTGAATTCAAGACCATTTTGAGTGGAACCCTCATCTTTCTTTTTTGGGAATCTATTACTTCTTTGATATTTTCTGTTTCTCATTTTTTCTGCTCTCCTACTTGGAACTTTTAAATTTGTTGTATTTAAAATATTTTTGAGAATGACATCTAGTTTCAAAAACAACAAATATTACAGAAAAGACTTTCCCCACATTTTCAAAAATCTCTTTAATGTCTCTCTACATAGATAGGTTTTTGTAGCTATCAAGACAGCTGGTATTTACTATCTACTTTTTTTTTTAAGGTTTATTCATTTATTTTAGAGAGAATGAAAGAATGTATGTGCATCCATGAGTCAGGGGAGGGGCAGAGGGAGAGAATCTTCAAGCAGACTTTCTGCTGAGTACAGAGCTTGACACTGGTCTCATGCAGGGCTCCATCAAGCAGTTAACTAATGGAGCCACCAGGTGCCTTTTTGTTATCTACTTCTTTTTTTTTTTTTTTTAAGATTTTATTTCTTTATTCATGAAGGACACAGAGGCAGAGACATAGACAGAGGAAGAAGCAGGCTCTATGCAGGGAGCCTGATGTGGGACTTGATCCCAGGTCTCCAGGATCACGCCCTGGGCCGAAGGCAGGCGTTAAAGCACTGAGCCACCCAGGGATTCCACTGTTATCTACTTCTTTGTTCATTTTGTTACCTATGTTGTTTTGGTGGCAGGCTTGTAAAGATACCTGAGATGTATGTTTGGAAACAGTAAAAATATTGTATTAATCTTTTCAGATAGTGGTGGTATTGTTTTTTTGATAGTTTCACTACCAAACAAAACTCAAAATTTTAGTTTTTTAAAAGTTGCATGCCATATATAATATGATTGAATATCAACACATTTTTCACATTTTGTTAACTTAAAATTCTCAGGCAAATTGGCATTTTGAAAGGATCTTTCCTCACACATGATTTTTAATATTGTTGAGTATTTTGGGATCCCTTCTCTCCTTATTTATGTACACTTCCATGATGTAGTGGTTAGACTGAACCTGGAAATGTCTTTTACTTTGAGAAGCCTCTGACCACAGAGTGCTCTCTCTAACTATTGTGTGATATGGAAAAAGATCAAAATGGTCTATCTGAACTACAGTCAGTGGACAACGGAAGCATACAGAAGTTTAGATTTAAAAACCCAACCGAAAAAAAAAAATAAAAAAATAAAAAAATAAAAACCCAACCGACAATGAAGAATTTTGCTTTGGATGGGAGTAACTACTACATCCTATCTATTGGTTGCTGAACAAAGAGAATATGTGGCCTGAAAGGATATTAGTCCAACCTAGGGGAAATTTCCCTGAGAATCAACAATATTTGATTACAAACAACAACAACAATTTAATAATAATAATGACAGACTCCAAAACATTATTTTAAAATATAGAATGATTAGAATATCTTATATTGAAACAAATGGTTATTTTAAAAAAGCAAATCAGCAAAAGACTTCTCGGTTGCCACTAATAATTGAAGGTAATTCTTTCTTTTTTAAAAAAAATACTGACTTTTCTTTCCCTAACATGTTGATATTTGAAAATCACAAATGCACTAATTTTCCTCATGAGACTTTTATACCACTTTTTCAATTTGAAATCTCTGATGGCCTGTCTACCTCCAAATTTTGTTGGATCTAAGGGAATAATGCAAATGGAGATTCCCATGCTAAGGGTCTATGTATTGCAGAGCTATAAATCAGGTTAGAATTTTTAAAATGTATCCTGTCTTCTATACTTCTACTTTGGAGAATGTACCCTTTTAATAAGAAATTATATATATATATATATATATATATATATATATATTATGTACATATATAATATATATGTGCATAGGTGTATAATATATAATAAGCCATATATAATATGATTAAGAGTTGGCTAAATATCAAAACAATTTAATTTAACTATTACTGAATTAATTAATGATGTTTGGCTATGTGATAGAATAGATACATGTAATTTATAAATTACTTAGTATTTATTTCATAACTTCTTTGCTTTTATTTCAAGCAAAATTATGTTGTTGAAATAATTACTTTCATACAAACATATTCTTGTAACGGTAATGCAAAGTCAAATAATTTTCTTGATTTATTTTATAATTTATTAATTTAGTTCTTATGTAGTGCTTTATTTATATTAATGTACAGACAGTTTGCTCTGCTGAAGTCACTAGATTGGAATTACTAATAAATTTCTTAGAGTAAAACTTAGTTTTAGAAATTAATCATGAATTTTACCTATCATACTCAGTGTAAGAGAACCACATGTGTAACAAATTATAATTATGCATGATTACAGAAAAGTTAAACTGAAAAAATTCATCTTATTTGTACAACAGTTTTTGCTGTCTCTTAAAGTAATATCTGGGCATAATTGGTAATGTGGACAATTGTTACATACTTCATCCATGTTAATCAGGACCTGCAGATAGATAAATTTGAGAGTGATATGAACTATTTAATTATGCAAAATATCTTACTCTTCCTATGTGCAACTTTGCAAACACGATAACTCTCGAATACGTCCACAATCAAGCTTTGGACACAAAGAGAAAATGGAAATGGGTGTTTGGCGCTACTGTGAAATTATTTTTATTATTCAAAAACTATTGTTTTATGTTACTCGAGAGGCAGTGTGTTTAATCAGTTGTCTTTTTTCCTATCAATAATTCTTCTAGAACACTAAGAGTGTCCAAAGTGGGCAACAATCTGAACCACAAACCTTCATGACATTTGGACACATTTAACTTTTGTTTCTGAGACATAGGGCAGGAGTTGTGGAGAAGTGTTCTCTTATCCTTGGTACTTGGATTTATCATGAGAGCGGAGAGCAGGTTGTGTTCTGCCAGTGCCTCACTTTGGATCCCAGTTGATAGACTGGTTATGTGTTTTGTATTAAATTTTAAGTGGTGTGTGTGTGTGTGTGTGTGTGTGTGTGTGTAAGAGAGGAGAGAGGAAGGGAAGGGAAGAGAAAAGGGGAGATCAGAGAAGATATATATATATATTATATATATAAGAAGAAGACCCTTTACAACATCAGACCCTCTAAAATGAGCCCCATGTCGGAGGTCCCTCTTGCTCAGTTTTTTTTTTTTTTTTTTTTTCCTTCTCAGGTTTAACAAGGGTGCTATCTTACAGTTATAGGGACATGTTGTAATGACAAGGTTGAGTTCAGTCTAAGATCCACAGCATGCAGAGGTCTTGTATTATTTCTTTGGCACCAAGACTGCTTCTGTTTCTAGACCAACCCCACTAGGTTTAGTTTAGTTAAAAGAGCCTGGACAGCTAATTGTTAAACAATTGCCTGATTGGATTTCCTCTGATGAAATAGAATTCGACTAATTCTTTGCTCTATGTACTACTATTTATTATGTTTTCAGAAAGTCTAGATTCACTCAATAGGGTAATGATTGAGAGTCAGACGAGATGGTTCATGTACAACTCTTCTATTTTCTGGATGGCTGCTGTTCTTATCATCGGCTCTTTAATGCAGCAAATGTGTGCTTAGTATTACATGTATACAATCTTTACTTGGAATTTTTGAAATTTCAACTAGCAAGTATTAAAAAGGGGCTTACTGAGTTAAATTTTTAATGTTTTAAATGCATACTTCTTAAATACATTAAAGTCCTTATTTATTTATATTATCTTACAGTTTTAAAAATTAGTTTTTTTAAAGATTTTATTTATCTATTCATGAGAGACACACAGAGGGAGAAGCAGCTCCATCGGGGTCTCCCGGATCACACTTTGGGCTGAAGGCGGGGCTAAACCGCTGAGCCACCCAGGCTGCCCAATTAATTTGTTTTTAATGAAGACTTAAAGTGGTCAACAAAGCATTCAACTTCAAACAGGAATGTATTACTTATATATTAGTATGCTTAGTTGTCAATGCAATCTTTATTTTTTCATGAATGAAAATATATGCTATTATTTATTATAAGTATTGCTTAAATAGGCAGATAACAAAAGAATGCAAAATTGCCAGAAATGTTTTTGTTCTCCAGTCTTATTTTATTTTTTTATTTTTTTAAATTAATTTTTATTGGTGTTCAATTTACCAACATACAGAAAAACACCCAGTGCTCATCCCGTCAAGTGTCCACCTCAGTGCCCGTCACCCATTCCCCTCCAACACCCGCCCTCCTCCCCTTCCACCACCCCTAGTTCGTTTCCCCGAGTTAGGAGTCTTTATGTTCTGTCTCCAGTCTTATTTTAGTTTTACAGTAGTGTCTTTGTTAAAATTCAAATACATTAAATCATGTCATCGCTAAATAAAATTTGCAGAAGTATAAAGTCACTCATATTATGATTGCTGTGCTTTAGAATTGTAGAATATTTCCTTTGTTGACTTCAGTTTAGCTTGTGTCATTAGGTAATAACTATTTATTAAGTATTTTGTTTCTTGTATTGTACTAGTTGCTTTACATTGTTAATTTATCCCCTAAAGCAATCATAGATGATTTATTGAGATTTATATCTGTGTGCAACTAACTGAAAATATGAGTAACATCAGCTGTGGTAGATTGCATTATTTCCTGAAAATATTCACCTGTCTCTGGATCCAGTGTTCTTTGTCATGTGACTTTGTGGTTCCTTATACTAAACGGGGCAGGCCTGTGTCCTACCTTTTTTTTTTTTTTTAAATTTTTATTTATTTATGATAGTCACAGAGAGAGAGAGAGAGAGAGAGAGAGAGGCAGAGACATAGGCAGAGGGAGAAGCAGGCTCCATGCACCGGGAGCCCGATGTGGGATTCGATCCCGGGTCTCCAGGATCGCGCCCTGGGCCAAAGGCAGGCGCCAAACCGCTGCGCCACCCAGGGATCCCTGTGTCCTACCTTTTGACTGGGATTCGGTCATGTGATTTACTTCAGCCAGTAGGTGAAGCATGCCAGTTCCAAGTTTAGGCCAGAAGAGGCCTTTTGGATTTTTATTTGCTTTCTTGTGCTTCTGTTATCAGTGTAAGTATTTGATTGGACTATTTTGCTAGTCTTAGAAACAGGGTAAAAGCTATGTGGAACAGAGCCACCCCAGCCAAACCACCCCAGCTGAGCTTATCGTATATGAACAGATCCACAGATACAAGAGTGATCAGCCTCTGAATTTTGGAAAGTTTTGTTATCAAATAATAGTTGATCAATATATTTATGGTGCTTACTGCTATAACAAGAATTCTTAAGGAAATCTTGGAGTAGTGGAATCTTTCTGTTATATTATCATAGACCTGGAACCTTCAATATTCCTGTTCCATCAAACTTTATGTTATGGCTTTTTTATCTTTGTCATCTGAAAATGGCTACTGTGCTTGAAAATATAAAATGTATGTTGTAGATATGAAAAAAGGAAAAGAGGAAAAAATCTGCCTGCAAGAAACCTTTAAGATCTGTCCCTTAAAAAAAAAAAAATCTTTTCAATAAAACCCTCATTAGCTTCGAAAAACATTGCATTGTTTAGACTAGAACCTCATAACCACTCTTTTCAGCAAGGTAGAAAAGTAGGTATTTTTTACTTTATAGCTACTGTAGCAGGGAAATGCAAAACAAAAGTGGATTATGAATGCCTTTTGGGGAATTAACCTCCCATGTGTGCCATAATCTTTTAGCCACCCCAAATCCCTACACACCTCATTTCTTATTTCATAGCTTAATATACTCACTCCCATCTGACAGACACAATCTGAAAGTATGATTCAGTTTTTGCCACTAGCTACAAGTTTAGGATATCTGGGTGATGTGCACTTTTTCTATCAGATATGGATGTGGCCTGATAGCAAATAAGCTTAAAAGACCAGTTATTGGCTTTCATACATCCCAAATACAGTGATAGAGACCCATGCAGTATTTGTAATAAAAATCCTATTTGGGAAAGAGGCGAATGAGAAATAGAAAACAATTTACACATAACCATTACCCAACCATGCTATTTAGGAATAAGGACAACTGTGCTCTGGTGATGGAGAAACTTCCTCATTGAATCTTTGGTTCTGTTCTTGGGAAGACTTTATCAGATTGCTTTTTCTTCATAGTACAAGAATCAATATCCTTCTTCTTTTTTTTTTTTTTTAAGAATCAATATCCTTCTATCCAGAAATTGCTGTGACTTTGCTTCTCAGTGTCCTACTTTCTTTACACTTAGCAAAATCAGTATTTTTGCTTTGGTATTTTCAGCTCCCTAATTTCAAGCACAAAATTTATTTTTGTTAAGATTCTGTTTGGCTGCAAATAAAGGCATGTTTAACAATTATTAGATTTTTATAACCCCCAAATAAGGAGGCTTGGGTAGCTGTTCAAAGACAAGAGTCTTACCTTTTCATCTGTGCATATGTCTTTTGTCACAATCTCATTCTATTAGACATTGCATCTACATTCCAGTTGGAAGGAGAGGGAAAGGCAGAAGGCTGACTTAATCTATTCTTTTAAACATTTTTTTCTGGAACCTCTACTCAGTAACTTCTGCTTATATTTCGTGGGCAGAACTGGTTCTCATATTATGTCATTTTAAAGGTAGCTAAGCAAAATGAGTATTTTACATTTCCAAGCTGTGTATTAGAAGAACAAGGGAAATTTGGTTGTGAATGGCTTTTGTGTAGCTAAACCATTAATGTCTACCTCAATTTTTTTTTAGATTAAGAACTCAAAACTATATTTGTCTAATTAGGCTAAATTGTTTGCATTTGCAATTTGGGAATATGATTTCTAATAAAAATTTTTCTATTGCATTCAGAATATTTAACATGTCTTTTAAATTTTCTTACTTTCGCAATTTAATATGTTTTGCAAATTGAAGAATGTTCTTTTGTTCAGCAAATATTTATTAATAAAAAGTGATAAACATCTTAATAGAAATCCCAGGGTTTTCATATTTAGACCATTATGTCATACACTCAATACAATTAAGACTTGCTGAGGTTTACTGAAAAGAACAAAGGAAATGGAATTAGAAGATTCGTCTTTTGGCTATATGCCATAAGATCTTTGAACATTAGATTCTCTATTCCAAAAGTAAAATTATAATAACTATTTCCCAGGAAGTCTGTAAGATTTAATTAAAATAATGTCTGTGGAAGCAGCTTGTGAAATCTAACTACTATGTATCATGACTATTATTTACAAATTCACTAGGAACTAAAGAGCAGTTATTTTTTGCCAAATAATTGTGTATACACTGGATTTAAATACACACACATGAACTATTATGATCTTTAGACATCATGTTCATTTAAAATTTCTCTTTTCATTTGATTTGAAGATAGAAAAAAGCCCATGGTGCTGGATTTCTCTAAAATGATTATTTTGTTGTTTTAGTACCGTTGACTGAAGACGATTCATTTGAAAAAGTTTGACCCTTTCCAGGTTGAGTTAATGTGAGTACAGTGGTGCCCTCTGTCAGGGCTGTTGTTTTTTCTGTCAAGTGTCCTTGCCAAAGCACATGAATCGCATGCCCTGTGTGATTTAGGTGGACTCTTCTTAGAGAAAATAATAGAAATGATGGAAAAGCAACTCTGGTGAGTCATAGCACTGAAAAGGTACAACTTAGAACATGACAATGACTCTGTTGTGCTATCGAATGCCAGTCAAAAAATAATGACATTGGTAACAATTTTGTAAAATGCATCTGCATTTCTGTCTTTTAATTCACTCCTATGAGAACATATGAATCTCATCTTGAGGACTTTGGCATTAAAAAGCAAACACTTTTAAAATAACATGAGAAGAGATAAAGGAAAATGAAAACCACTCAGATTTATGTAGGATATAAAGGTAATAGAAGAGATTTTAATCTCCTTCTAAGCAATCAGCAGAGTTCCTAAAGAATTTAACTTCTGAATTCAAAAATTTCAAAAACATTTATCAGTCTTTTCATGTTAGAATCGTACTTCTAATCTGCATTGCCTAAATTTCTTCTTGATTTATTAGTACTCTGAATTTGGGGGATAATTTAATAAAGTATTGACAAATGAGGGAGCTCAGGATATGCCACCCCAAAATATTCTGCTTTGGTGCATTTTGCTTATTTTGTGCTGAGTGCACTTGAAAAACAGCAAATACAAGGAGTGACTTTCTTTGAGTTCTCTTCATCTGCCTAAAGACAGAGCCTCCAAAAGAAACTCAGTTGCCATAAATCCTCTCCCCAGGAGTTTCATTAACCAGGGTAGATTGATTCTTATCACAGTAGAGACTCAGAGTCAACACCACATCCAGACAAACTTTGTAACAAACGATCACACCTACCATCTTTTCTCTAAGGGCCCATTCATCTTTCCTCCAGATCACTTATTCTCCCCTAAGTGACCTACATCTCCAACCTCCTCTCCCATATTAAGACAACATATAAGTTCTCAAATCTCGCAGCTTTTTGGGGTATTCATTTTTTTCTTCCTGTGATCCCTCTCCTGTGAAATATTAAAAATAAGTATATTACAAGTATACTAATGTAATGTTAAAAATGCCTTCTCTCCTATTAACCTGCCTGCTGTTTTCTATTTATCTAGCTATAAAACCCAAGAGAAGAGCAGAGGGAAATACTTCTTCCCTACATAATATATAAAATAAACTAAGGTGTTTAAAAAATTTATTAGGGTTATTTTAATTCCAGTATGGTTAACATACAAAATTTTAAAAAAGATTTTATTTATTTATTCATGATAGAGAGAGAGGCAGAGGCACAGGCAGAGAGAGAAGCAGGCTCCCTAGGGAGCCTGATGTGGGACTCCATCCTGGGACTCTGGGACCACGCCCTGAGCCAAAGGCAGATGCTCAACCACTGAGCCACCCAGGCGTCCCAACTTACAATGTTTTATTAGTTTCAGGCGTACAATATAGTGATTCAGCAATTTAATACATCACCTCATCAAAACAAGTGCATTCCCTAATCCCCATCCCCCTACTCACCTCTCCTCTGTTAACCTTCAATTTGTTTTCCATGGTTGAGTCTGTTTCTTGGTTTGCCTCTCTTTTTTTTTTTCTTCCTTGTTCATTTGTTTTGTTTCTTAAGTTCCACATATGAATGAAATCATATGGTATATTTTTTTCTCTCCCTGACTTATTTTGCTTAGCATTACACTCTTTTAGCTCCGTCTATGTTGTTGCAAGTGGCAAGATTTCCAAAATAAAAGGAGTTTTGCAAGTGTTTTATTTCTCTCAAAAACTCGTGATTATTAAATTTATTACATTATAATTGAGTCATTATATCGTGGTTTCTCTTCACTTGTAATTACTAGCATCTTTGACTTTGTTGTGAATTTACATTTGTACAAGTATAATGCTTGTTTACTGGCCTACTAGGCAACTGAATCTATAGATAGTTTGCACCAAGTGACAAGGAGGGGGGCTGAATTTAAAAAGTCTCCGTTTGTCTCATGTTGTGACTCACTCTGTTGTTTGCTACCAGAAACATCTAATGAGAATGCTACTACTTTCATTTTATGGCTGTTCTTATGAGGCTGACAAAGAAGTGAAATGGCGAGACAAACCTAAACTACAGAATCTAATCCAATTATTGAAATATGACAGTAGGTACCTAGCTCTGTCGTCATTAGGCCTGTTATTTCCCACTGATGCTGCTGATGAGTTACATGCACAGAAAATCATTTTCTGTTAGAGGTAAATTATCCAGACTCCTCCTGTTTTGCACGGTATTGATCAAATGTGTGCCATTCCTTTCAATTATTCTGCAGTCTGTGCAACATACTACAGACCTAATAAATATTTTATTGAAAAACTGTCATTTTGTCACAGCAAACTATATGTCATACAGATATTTATTAATAAATATTAAGATAATTGTAATATCGATATTGTTAACTTCTCTGAACAAAATCAGCCTAATCTGGAGTAATATCTAAGGATATTATATTTATTTTACCTTGTTTCCAATAATGTACAAATGAGAAATTTTTTCTTTAATTGGGGAAAAAAAAGCCTTAAAAGCACATTTTGAAAACTAATTGTCATAACTTAAGACTCTTGCTTAATGTCATTACCAAATTCTTTTTTAAATAAAATATTTGTAAATAAATATTATTATAAGAGAAGTATTTTTTCAGGATGATAGATCTCAGATTTATTGTAATACAGACTATTATATTTTTTCCAAAGATGAAATGCCATTTCACTTTATGAGGCTTATAACTATAAATACATTGAAATTTTTGGTGGCTATAAGGAAAAATCAGATGGGAATAAATCCTCAGCTATTACCCAAGAAGGAAGAATATATGACTTACTGTTAACATTTGTCAGTCTTAAAAATGACTAATTTTGGAGCAGACTAGTTCATTGATCTCTTTTTATCATGATACCACCACAAGCTCTAGAAACTAAATATAGATAAATATATTTCTATCAGGAAACAATGAAAAGTTCTCAACTTAAGAATTTTTTTAGTCTCAGTTGCGATTTGTACTTTGTCAATTTGTACTTTGTACTTTTGTTTTTTTAAATATCTACTAAGTATTGAGTATTGTGGACACAGAGCTGGGGATGGCACAACCATTGTCCTTAGTGCACTACAGTTACGTAGATTTGGCTGGAAATCATACAAGTATCAGCAATAGAGATATACAAAATATACTCCGTGAGCCCATACAGAAGATGCCTTAATGTGCCTGAGGAATCCACAGAGACTTTGTGAAGGAGGGATCATATTTCCTTTTGTTTTGATTTGTGGTAAGCAAGGGTTTTTTTTCTTAAAGATTTTATTTTTATTTGTTTGTGAGAGACACAGTGAGAGAGGCGGAGACACAGGCAGGGGGAGAAGCAGCTCCCTGTGGGGAGCATGATGTGGGACTTGATCTGGGACTCCAGGATCACGCCCTGGGCTGAAGGTACCCAGGCATCCCTGTGGTAAGCGGGTTAATGGCCACGCAAAGATGTCCACATCCTAATCCCTGACACCTGTGAATATGTTACCTTACACAATAAAAGGATCTTTGTTTATGGGATTTAATTAAGGATCTTGAGATCAGAAGACAGAAAGATCTGCTGAAGAAAAGAAAAGATAAAAATAAATTTGGCAGTTGGTTGGTCTAAAAGCCATAGGTATTAAATCTATTTACTGAGTAGTAGTGGCAAAAACAAAACAAAACAAACAACCCACAAAAAAACAAAAAGAATTTCCTTAGAGGAAATTCAGTAACTATAGACATGTCATTTTGGGCTAGGCAGTAGATTTTTCCTGATTGCTATTTTATATAAAGCATTTGACTATCATCAAGAAATGAAAGTGAATGGCACTCTTTTAACACTTCACAAACCTTTTTATTGCATGTAGGTAGAAATGGAATTTATTTAACTTTTTCACTTTTTGAGTAGTATTTAATAAATTAAGCCAGCTAGCATAACTGTGTTTGACATCGGCTGCAGAGCATAGCATATTGCTAAAACATTTTTATAGACAAGCAGACATGAAGAGAAAATGTTGTAATATATAAAAAAGATTATGTGAATTATGATCCTAGGAGAGATGGAAGGACATTTTACAAAGAAATAAATGAAACAAAGTACTGATCTGAATTTCAAACATTCTGCTTCTATTGGCTTGGATTTTGGACTTTCAGGGTTTATGGGAAAGCAATGGGTTAGAAAATTAGGTCTATCAGACAAGTTCAATAAAGAGATTTTTAAAGAAGTTACCAAAGAGATAACTTTATTCTTATCCTGTCTCCAGAAGCCACAAGATAAGACAAAAAAAAAAAAAAAAAAAAATGAGTCAGAACCCTCACAAAATGATTTCAGTGATACAAATAAGAACAGAGCAGCTTATTAAACACTTGACTATTTAATCAGCATTGCATTGAACATACTCTTTTGGAGATATTAAAAATTAATATCATCCCTGTAATTTCACCAAGTTCACTTTTGGTTCTTTAAATAGAGTTTTCCCTATCCTGCAGGGTTCTAAAACTTATTAGTCAAATACTCAACCATTCTTTTTATTTACAGCAGTGGTTCTCAACTCTATAGCACCAAATGTTACTCTTTTTTTTCAGTGCAGAAATTTTGGAGTTGAAGACCAGAATTAGAACTTTGTGAATGTTTCCCTGGTAGTTTTGGTACACAACTACTTAAAAAAAAAAAAAAAAAAAAGAAAGAAAGAAAAAAGAAAAAACCACCCTGATCTAGGGAACTTGTAGCAAATGCAAGCTCTAATCCTCTCCATTTTCTCTGCCTTCTAAGGAGTACAGTTTGTGTTGCTAATCTACTTGGTCTGTTGATGAGCCAAGCTAGTGTCACTGGTGGAGATGTAGAAACAAAAGAACAGAGAACAGAGAATCCAAGGGTCTTATGTAACAATTACTACAAAATGAGGAAAAAAACTAGAAAATCAACAAAAACATGGACAAGGCTGAAGCATTTAATAAAGAGTTTTGATGCCAATTTTTCTCCATGTTGCTATTCTGAATAAGAAAAAAGCTTAAGAAAAAAAAAAAGAAAAAGAAAAAAGCTTAAGGATGGAAGGTAAGTAGTGGCAGTGGCTGACAGTTAATCATTCCAGAAGTTGGAGAGCATAGGGAAGGCTGTCCTGAATTTGGATAAGGCACTTGAATAGAGAAATATGGCTGATAAGATCTTTTAATCAAAGCAAACCAAACTTTGCTATAACACAATGCTCAGCCTTGGGCAGTCTCAGAAGTGTATCTAGGGTCATCCAGCAAGGTAGGCTCAATTCCATTCAGAATTAGGGCCCAAGTTTCCTGAAACATGGTCTCTCCTTCCTACCCACATCATTTTTTTTCTTCTTAAGCTTTGTAAACAGTCAGCTGTAAACTAAACATGAGACAACATAGTTTTATGTGATAAATAGATATTGAGACCTGAGGTAAGGTGAGTCGTATTTAGTTTTTTGCATCATAGTTGTAATAAAAACTTGGTAATTAGGTGAGATAGCTCTATCAAAGGGTAAATGCTTATGTAATTTAACTGGATTTTTTGATGACCATAAAATGTTGAAATCTACTTTACTTTTCTGCTTGCATTGTACCTTTTCCTCAGAAACTCATTAGTGTTTTCAAAGTTTGATTTTTATTTATATTTAGATGATATCACTTTTTAAATTATAAGCAAGAATGGGTCTCTGTGTATAACCTATATACATATATGTGTGTATATATGTGTATGTACACACATTATTATCTCTTTTAATATAAGAAGGCGACTGATTTCTATTAATTCCATAACTCGCTCCTTCACAAAATTCACTCATTACTTTTTTCCATTTACTTTTTGGAATATTTCAAATACATAACCATATCAATTTCAAATACAGTTCACTTCTTATCAATTCTTATAAGTGAGACCATTTTAAAATTCACACTTTGGCTTTTGATATCAATGAGAATTTTTAAATTTTTGAGAGTTAAAAGATTTATCTTTTTATTTTCCCACCTTTAAACTTCTTGAAAAAAATGCTATACTAAGGCATTATAACTATCTTTATTTTCTTACATTTATTTTTAGTTGTTTATGTAATTACTATTAAAGCAAAATTTACTTCATATTTACTTCATAAAATATTTTAGTGGCCTCCTAGTTTTAATATAAAACTTAACAATTATATCTTTAATATATAAATGGAAAAGCAACATTCTCTTGAGATAGCATTCTCTATTCTTCTATCTTATTTGTGCTTTTAAATGTCTATTGTCACATGTATTCATGTAATTATAATAAAAGAAAAAGCCAGTGAACATTTCAGTTTTTAATTGGATAGCATGTAGGAAAATGTTTTCATTATCCTGTTATTTTTTTTTTTTATGAAGGCTCTTACTTTCTCTTATAAGATTTCCTGTATGTTTTCTACTGTTATAAAATAGTAAGATACGGGAAGTCACATATTTCATTAAAACTTAAAAGCATTATACCTTATTTTATTATAGGTGCAAAACCACTTTTTGAAATCTATCAATGGAGAAATGAATTAATTCAATCAATTAAAAAATCCTATGTTATTTTAGGATCTAGAGTTCTTAAACAAGATCAAGGAACAGAGTTCTTGTTATGTTACAAGAAAATCAAATAGAAAAAACAATTAAATGAATGGACTCAATATTTGAATATTTGGAAGCTGTAATAATGATATTTAATATTTTGGTCATTTATAGGCTAATTACAGAAGAGTTAAAAATAATTACAAGCGGGCAGCCTGGGTGGCTCAGCGGTTTAGCACCACTTTCGGCCCAGGGCCTGATCCTGAGTCCCGGGATCGAGTGCCGCTTTGGGCTCCCTGCGCAGAGCCTGCTTCTCCCTCTCTCTGTCTCTCTCTATGTCTCTCAGGAATAAATAAATAAAATCTTAAAAAAAAATAATTACAAGCTTTTTCTTCCCCCATATCCCCAACTCCAGATCCCCTGTTGAATATTTTTTGCTTTTACAACTATTTTAAGGACAGCTTGTACTCAAAAAGTCTTTCCCAATTTATTATCATCCTGTTCCTTTTTCTCTAGGAATTTTCCTGAAATTTTCAGAAACCATCTAAAAGCTATCTTTGCTTAAAATTCATAAGCTTCTAGCACTCTTGCTTCTGGAAGAGATTATTTCAAGGGTGAATCCTTTGTTGCCCAGGGGAATTGTCTTTTGAAACCATCCTAATTTAAATTATAAGCAATTTACTTGCCCTCCCTACTTAGAGTAGTGAGTTTCACAGATCCTTTTGATAAAATTTTGGTTATAAAGAGCCCATTTGCTGAGGTGGTAAAATGCAAGCAGGAGCCTCTCAGGTAGTGGATGTGGATTTTCTTACATTTGAGGTCTGTGTGGCATAGCACTTTCCTAGGAGTTGGAAGAGGGACCGTGCAAATCTTTTGTGTCAAGTCAGTTGATTGGACTTACTTAAGTCTTGGTGCAGTGGACAAAGACAAGTGCAAGGGGTCAATGAAAATAAAGAAATGGTTGTACTCGGGGTGGCTGGGTGGCTCAGTTGGTTAGGTGTCCCAGGGTCCTGGGATCAAGCCCCCTGTCAGGCTCCCTGCTCTGGGGAAAGGCTGTTTTTCCCTCTCCCTTTGCCTGCCACTCCCCCTGCTTCTGCTGTCTCTCTCAAATAAATAAATAAAATTAAGAAGAGAGAGAGAGAAAGAGAGAGAGAAATGGTTGCCTCAAAGATGGGACTTCTTCAGTTAGGATCTGGGCTAGAAGCAGAGGATCAGCAAGCCCTGGTCACGCAGCCTGATGTTATCTACTAATGCCCAGTAAAAACAGCGTCCATCCCAAAGGCATTTTAAAGCATTTATTAGCCAGAATTATTTGCTCTCTTTTTAATGTCCTCTAGGAAAATGATGAACAGACACACATAGAAAGAGCTGCCTTTTTCTGAGAACCTACTATGTTTAAATACCATGGTAGGCAGTTTATACATCAGAGGTGCTGGATCTAAAAGACTTGGACTTAACTTTTATTAACCCCAACCTTCCATTTTTTTCTTCTGTGAATTGGTGTAGATAATACCCATTTTACAGAATATTTGCGGGGATTATTGATAATGCATTTTGAGGCTAGAACAGTATTTGGCACTGAAATGTGATAGGAGTAAGGTTCTTTTATTATTGTCATGGTTAATATTGTCTATATTGTTACTATCATTGATTATTGCCTCTATTATTATTAAGTATTCTTATTTGCAGGGACACCTGTTGGATTTACAAGACTCTGTACTAAAGACTTTGTACTTTGCACCAAGGGCTTCGCCAAGCCACACCCGGGTTGACCCTACGTTGCCCATTCCAGGCTAAGCCTGTGCAGCTCAAGGGGAGAAACAGGCACAGCATTGCTCAGGGGCCTAATTTGGGCCAAAATCCTTAAGCTGGGTCCTTAATGCTCTCACCTCTCCTACCTTATTAATGTTTTGATCCCTGCTCCGTTGTTTTCATTATCATGCAAACATGCCATTATCTTTTCAATTTCAAAAATGTAAAAGTCTGCTTTTTATCCCACTTCCTCCATCCACTACCGCACCATTTCTGTGTTCTATGCATAGGCAGCAAACCTCCGTGAAGTAGATTTCCTTCCGTCCACTTCCAATCTCTCTCCCCATTCTTTTGTAACCTACAGAAACTGTCAGGAGAGGTCACCAGTGATTTCCAGGTTGCTTAATTCGCTGTTAATTCTCACTTCTCATCTTACTTGATTTATCTACAAGATTCCATGTTTGGTCACTCCTTTCTCCTTGATTGTAAAATAGGGAAAATTGCAAGGTCCATTTTTCAGAATCATTTTAGGGATTAAATAAAACAATGTATTTTACAAAGTTCTGTAAGCTTCATGTGCTACAAATATACTAGTTATCTTCACCTGGGAATTTCAAAGCAAGCAAACATTTTCCCTTTTTTAAGTAGACCATTTATTACAGCAATATATAAATGATGAAATTCAAAGGAACCTTCAGTAAGGATGAATGGAAAAATTACAAAAAAATCTGTGTATTAATATATATTCAATGATATACATACATAGATCTTCATATCTACCCATATCTTTCACTCTTTTTTTTTTTTTATATCTTTCACTCTTAATTATAATCTATTATTTCGTCCTGGAACTTCACAAAGTAAATATTCTGAAGGCATTTTAATGTTAAACTCCTTTCCATGCATTTTGACTTCCCTAATATAACATCCTACCTCTATAGAATTAAAACTTGTTTATTTGAAATGTGCTTAGATATTGATTAGGTTTTCCCTTTAATCACTTTAGTATACATCCCTTGAAAGGATTACTTGATGTTTTTTTCTTTTAATCAATTTATTTCTTCAAGCATATGAAACATATTCATTTTATTCTCTGCATCTAATAATTTCATTATTTGAAGATTTGTGAGCCTAATTTGCTCTCTATTGTTTCTGGTTATTTATGTTTATAGTGCTAGATAGCTGTGTATTTATTTTGATTTTGAGATGTTCATTTTCCATGGAATTTTATCTATCAAAATTGTTAAAGTCTGAAATGAAAGATGTTTTACACTTAAGAGGATCTAAATTTGTTTCTGTATATTCTCGAACTGAGATTTTCCTGGACTTCCCATTTCTTGTGAAATTGGGCTGCAAAACTGTGTGGTCAGCTATGGTTCCAGATTTTTAATGATTATTATTTTCTTTCCTCTGCTAGGCATCAAGACCTAAGACAGTGTTTCTTCATTTTCTGGTTTATTTATTTATTCCTTGAATTTATTTATAATTTACTTTTACATTAGTTATATTACCTTTTGGCACTTGTGTAGTAAAGAAATTGGCCTTTCCCAAAACCAGGTCTGTCCTTTACCCTAGATTTTTTTTTTAATCTTCTTTAAAAATTTTATTCATTTATTATATGGAGAGAGATTGAGACATCCCAAGCAAGGGGAGCGGCAGAGGGAGAGGGAGAAGCAGACTTCCCACTGAGCAAGGAACCTAACACAAGGCTCAATCTCAGGACCCTGGGATCACCACCTGAGCTGAAGGCAGAAACTTAACTGACTGAGCTATCAGGTGCCCCTCCCCTAACTACACTAGTTTTAAGGGATGGGGCTGGCTATACTCAATAGTCCTAGGATGTGGGCTGGCCAGACCATAAGACCAACAATGTGATCTAAGGATGAGGCTCTGGGTCACATGGTATAAGGTGACCCAGAAGCTAAGACCAACCATGTGGCAGTCAATCAATCAATTATGTTTATGCTGTGGAGCCCCAATAAAAACTCTGAACTTGGAAGCTCAGATGAACTTCCTTGGCTGGCAGTATTCCATGTGTACCGTTGCACATGGCTGCTGGGAAAGTAACATGTTCTGACTCTATGGGGTAAGGACGTGAGAAACTCCGTCTTTGGAACCCTCCTGGACCTCACCCTATCAACTTATTTCTTCTACTGGTTTTAATCTGTATCCTTTCCCTGTAATAAACTCTACTGTGAGTGTAATAGCTTTCTGTGAGTTCTGTGAGTCCATCTAATGAATGGTCAAAACGGAAGTTGGTTTTAGAACCCCAGGAAACTGTGGCTGGTCTCAGTGGTGAGGATGGTCTTCTACAGGAATGTGTCCTCAAATATTACAGTTTGGCCTCTCTGGATAAGGCTCTAGCTTTATTGGATAGTGATTACTTGCTAGCCTCCTCCCCTCAGCTGTGGGCTGGGTTTAGACCTTTTTACTCTCCTCTAGCAGATTTTGTGTACCAAGGGCTTCCCCCATATGAGAAATGCACTCAGGATGACTGCCTGTCATTCTCTGCTGCTTTCTTATTCCCATCTTCAAGACTTCTTCGCTTCCTGAAAATGTATTACTTTCTAGCTAGTTCAACAATGCTTATTAGAAGTTTCTTTGTGTCAGCTATACTTAAGGTAAAAAAAAATTGTTTGCTTTTTTTTTTTATTTTGTTTTGTTTTGCCTTTCATGCCTAGTGTAAAAGTCAGTCCAATTATCTAGTCAACTGGATTACTAGAAACAGATGTTTATTTCATTTAAAATGCTAAGTTTGAAGTACTTTTGGATGTGCAAAAGCAAATGGTCAAATAGCAGAAATACGAAATAAGGAAATATACAACTAGAACTGAAGGAAGAGTTTAGGAATAGAGATATAGAGATATAATAGAGATATAGGGCAGCCCGGGGGGCTCAGCCACCTTCAGCCCACGGTATGATCTTGGAGACCCAGGATCGAGTCCCATGTTGGGCTCCTCGCACGGAGCCTGCTTCTCCCTCTCCCTGTGTCTCTGCCTCTCTTTCTTTCTCTCTCTCTCTCTCTCTCTCTGTGTGTGTGTGTCACTCATGAATAAATAAATAAAATCTTTAAAAAAAAGGAATAGAGATATAGAAAACAAGTGGTTTTTACTAATGTGTAGACAGCTTTGAAGCCACAAGAGAAAACAAATGTTTAGTGCAAAGCAAAAAAGAATATTTAGGATAGAAACTCAAAGAGAGAAGAAATAATAGTTTTGACGCAGATAATGAAATTCAGAGTTTAGAGGAAGACAAGAAATGAAGCATAACAAGAAAGCAAGAAAACAATGAAAGAATTCATTGAATTAAGTGAAATAGTGTTCTGAGCTGTCCTGGAATTCTGGTGATTTTCAGTTCTATATAACCAAATGATTTCTAAAGAAAGATTAAATATATCCTCCATCTGTATTAAAATAATAGATCAGTAATTAGAACAATTGATGGAATATTTGAATCATATTTCCACAAATGTCTGAACCTAGTATTAAATTATTGTGGTTGGCATTTTAAAAGGATTAATCTATAATTGTGAAAAATCACCTATAAAATGCACATAATAACTTCATAGATATTTAACAATATGATGCTGAATTGCAGGGCAGCAGGTAAAAAAAATGGGATTAATTTCTAGAACATCATCATCTCTAGGCTTCAAATTTATCTGTATAGGAAAATCTTACGAGAATTTATGGGATTAAATAATGTATGATCAAATATTTGATAAAATCCCAGCCAACCAGGGCTTAGTCGGTTAAGCATCTGACTCTTGATTTCGGCTCAGGTCATGATTTCCACATCCTTGGATCAAGCCACAGGTCAGGCTCTGCTCTCAGCGCCGAGTCTGCTTAACTTTCTCCCTCTGGTCCTTAGCCTCTGCTCTCTTTTTCTCTTTTTCTCTCTCTCAAATAATTAAATCTTAAAAAACAAAACAAAAGCCAATCACATAAAACCAGTATGCAATTTTATCCAACAACAAAATGAAATAAGATGGCAAAACTTACAATCTTCTTGAATTTCCATAGAATTCGATCCTGCTGTACTCGGCTCTAGTTTCTCTCAAAGAGATAGGTAATCCACTTTAAAAACCTCTAAGTAATATTGTTAAATCAGCTTTTCAATATAAAACTTGTATATATGATGAGAATGTGCAATAACAAACAGCAAAACACGGAGAGTGGAGAATTAAGGCACGGAATAAAAGCAACCATAGTTACTAGGTAGATATAAAAAGGAATCCTATCATAAGTAAAGGTATTCTAAACAAGGTCTTCCTTTTTTAAACAATTATCCTATAGTTAAGTAAGTCTAATTTTCATGCAGTCAAATCCATTTTTTGGCTTGACTTTTCCAATACTGAAAGATATTTTTCAATAGTTTCTGTACTATCTACCTATTTACTTTGGGCTTTGGTGTCATATGGGACATAAGGCCTCATGTTTTTTGCTGTCATTTTGCTTTGGTTTTTACTTTTCCTTATATAACATGAGCTGCTTTGTGCTCATGAAGGCTTATGATGACGAAACGTATAGGTCAGTGTGCTGCATATTTGCATCTAACTTCATGCAAGTATTTTGTCCTAACGACTTTCGGTTATACTAACTACAATTTGTACTTACTTTCTCATAATTTATTTGAGGATGAAATTAATTTTCATACTTTTGGCTCAAGTATTGACATCCTGAGCTAGATGCATCTTACTGATCACAATTTGTCATCTAACATTCTTTTTGTTTATTTTTTATTTTTTTTAACATTCTTTTTGTTTAAAGTGAGGTACAGTCATTTTATTTTTCTTACCATAAATCGCTAGGCTATAAAGTGCCTTCTACTTTGGAGAGAATGATTGAAGCTATCTCCATCCATAAAGCACTTTGGCTGAAAGGTGCATTATTCCTGAAATAGGCTTTCATTATGTATTGACTCACTATCCTATGATAATTTTTCTGAAGCACTTTTGATCTGTTTTATAAATATTGTGTTTTCATTTTGAAAGTATTTAACATGCTGAAAAACTTTCCACTTACAAAAGTTGTCATCGGGACTCCTGAGTGGCTCCGTGGTTGAGCGCCTGCCTTTGGCTCAGGGCCTGATCCTGGGATCCAGGATCAAGTCCCACATCAGGCTCCCTCCAAGGAGCCTGCTTCTCCCTCTGCCTCTCTCTCTCTCTCTCTCTCTCTCTGTCTCATGAATAAATAAAATCTTAAAAAAATAAAAAAATAAAAAAGTTATCATAATGACCCTTTAAAGAGGGTTTTGTTTTGAGTCACCAATGATTACACTGCTTTTTGGACTCAGCAAGCATTTGAAAACAACTCATGGCTTGCTTGTTTTTAATGCACATTGTCAAAATGGCTGAAAGAATTAACGCACACTAATGGGAATAAGTGGTGTCAAATTTGGGAGAGGAAAGGTTAGAGTGTTAACAGTCTGTAATTTAAACTTTTGTGTTCACATGCCAAAGTAAAGATGTCAAAAGCAGTTTTTTATGTATCAGCAGGAAACATAGGTTACTTTTAAAATTCTGTTAATGCTAGCTGGGTACTCGAAATTGAATAAATATCTTTGTTGAATTATTAGTCTATGAACACTTTAATCTGTGTTACCTCAATCCAGTCCTGAAGCTGGTAAATAAATTACCTATTGATAAGAAAATGCATAGAATAGTGCTCTCCATGTAATATTTGTTTCATGGTCTAACAATTTTTTTTTAAGTCCTCTATCTTAGAGTGACTAATTCAACATTAATTCATTTCTCCAACTTCGTGGGCCGTGTACGAGTCCTTAATGCCCCTATTCTGACATTGAATCCTTATCCAGTCTTGGAGTCCTGGTGAGTGGAGAGAGCATACCTTCTTGAAAAAGGTGAATATTTTAAGGAGAGTTCACACTCAGCTAATCGATTTGTTCCTTCCAGTCAGTTACTATTTCTTGTTAAATTTTACATTTATTAATTCAAATGTCAGCTTCATTGAGCTGGCTTTTCTGACTGCCCCATCTAAAGCAGCTGTTAACACCCCAGTACCTTATACTTTTTTAATTCCCAGAGCTTAGTGTCATCTCATATTTTTCATGTTAATTTTTTGTTTACTTTTATATATCCTTTCTCCCCCATCTAGAGTGTAGTTTGCCTGTCTTAGTCACCATTAGATCTCTAGAATCAGGTTGGCACATAGTAAGCACTAAATTAATATTCATTAAATATATCTATAAGCCCTTAAAATGTCCACTCAGCTCTGAGATAGAGAGAAGAAAGTACATTCCCCCAAGGAAGGTGTCCATTGTAATCCTTTTCCTTCCATATCATTTGTATCTCTTCTAATGGAGTTTCTGACGTCAAAGGGAATAACATTTATTCATGTGTATAAGTGTTCTTCAACTTAATTCTAGCAATTTGCTATAGGGAGGTATTATTTCTGCACTGTATTTAAATAGTGTCTTTGAGGACAAAGAATCCACCAGTCAGAGATGAGTCTGGAGCTGCTTTTTCTTGAATAGATAGATGGCATGCAGTTTGCATATCAAAAATATTTGGGGGATGTAGGAAAATTGGTTCATTTTTTTTTTAAATTTCTATTTATTTCTGATAGTCACACAGAGAGAGAGAGAGAGAGAGAGAGAGATAGGCGGAGACATAGGCCGAGGGAGAAGCAGGCTCCATGCACCAGGAGCCCGACGTGGGATTCGATCCCGGGTCTCCAGGATCGCGCCCTGGGCCAAAGGCAGGTGCTAAACCGCTGCGCCACCCAGGGATCCCAAATTGGTTCATTAATAAGGCATTTGTAAGGAATTTAGAAAAGGAGGAAATTATTTTGATGACCATAAATTGCAGCTTGGGAAACTGGAAGCAGACTACTCAAAGTGAAGCTAAGTAAGTGAGACTAAATATAACTGGACATTTAATAAGTATTTGTTAGAATGAATAAAAACTAAAGTGCTTTTTGAAAAATAACATCTTTATATTATTCCAGGTCCAAGAAGACCTACCAACATGTACTGTGACCAAGATCCATTGATTGACTTAATTTTCTAATTAATAATTTAATTCATATAAATTTTCAGACAAGTTTATAAGAAGTATTGAGCAGATTTATATTACTGCAGAGGAATACTAAGAAATGGGTGATTTTGAGCTAAATGATCGTTGCATTTGATAGGCCAAAGTTCAAAATGTTATTGCCCTTGCTAATAATAATAAATGAGGTTAGAGAAGACAAATTGATTAGACAGGAGTTTACTGACATTTTAAACATCATTAGAATTATTACATGATAATAATGAACCTTTATTTTGGGCTTATTATGGCACATGAGATGAACTACCTAAGATGGTTTTGGATTGGTTGTGATGTTGGGTGAATTAGATTAATATATTTTAAAAAGACAAATCATATGCCATAATAATCCTCTCGAGTTTAAGGAATAGACTTTTTCTTGTTAATAAACTCATGTAATTGTATTTAAAAGGTTAATGAGGGAAATAATCTTACTCCAGGGAGATAATTGTTAGGCCCCTAGAATCCTTTCCTTGGAGTGATAGTGAGTGACCTTTTACTGAAGGTTTCACCAAGATTATTAAAAATGGGTCAATTATGGAGAGTGATTTTCTTTTGAATTAACCACTGATTATCAGCTAGTTAAAAAGAATATCAGTTTCAGGAAAATAAATAGTAATTTGTTTCAACGTCTTCTACATTTTTTACAAATGGCTAGAGGCTGTTAATCTCTGCCATATAGAATGTTTTACATACTCTACTAAGTCCTCAAGAGATTGGACTCATTTCGATATAAGGTCACTTCTGAAATGTCATCTCTGAGCAAGTAGCTCATGATGAACTATTACAACTATTGTTACTGCATTTTTTTTTTTTTGGTCATTTTAATCACATGGGAAAAAATAAAATTTAAATAGTTAAAGCCAAAGTATTCTTGATGATAGAAATGAGAATAGCATAAAGTGGTATAACAACAGCCATAGTCATAAGCAATAGTTACACAGGTAATAAAGAAGTATAAAATTCCAGTGTGTTAAGTGCCTTCTATGGCCAGGTTCTTTTATACATAATCTGGTTTTCACAGTAATCTTGCAAGATAAGTAAGATTAGCTCAATTATTGGAGTAGAAGTTTCAAGCTTAGAGAGATTAACTCATTTTTTGCCCTACACTTAGTATGTAGCAGAGCTAGAATTTTCACCAGTCTTTCTTTACTCTAAATATTATGCTTTTAAAGATTAAAACATATTTAATGGCTATGAGCCTTAGTCTCTTCATATGAAAAATGTCAATATTAATATATACTTCCTATAATATTTATTATAATAATAAGACAAATACATATAAAGTACCGAGCACATATTTGTCTATTGAAAGTGTTAAATGAGTGTTAGTTATATTTATCACTAATTATGATAATTTTGATATTTTATTTTGAAATAATCAGCCACTTAAATTTTAAATTTATCTCTATTTGACTTTTGTGGCTACTTAGAGGGACATCTTGCTGAATTTATTTGAAAATGAAAATGAAAAGTAGAGAAAAATAATGTTAGTATATTAGTGCTGTATATTTTGTTTCTTGTAAAGTTTATATATTCTTGAAATATCTTGAACATTAACATACTTTTATTGATATTCCATTAAACTATGGTTTATAGAGGTTACTGTATTACTGTAAGAACACGTAACATTTCAGCCACAAGAACTAATTAACAGTTTGGGTGGAAGAGAAAAGAGAAACTACAAAGAGATGATGTTCACCATTCTAAAACTATTATTTTATTTTTCCACTAGTTTTTGGTTGATACTGACAGTACCTGTTCCACATGATTTTAGTTCTTAAATTTTCCCACGTTTTCCCTTGTCATTTTGAATTTATCAAGTTAACACTTGTGAGGCGGAGCATAGGAATGTTGCATGGTCAGCCTCAACTCAACAAGAAGCCAGAAGAAAAACTGAAATGCAGCTTATTACTCATAGGTCTTGGAGGAAGTACCAGGCAAGCTGTGAGGGGCCCTATTGGGACAACAAGGATGAGCACAGACAGAGAGACAGACCTGAGACCCATACCAGGCACATGTTACAGTCTATGGGTGGAGTGCTTTGGACTTCCCTGGCTGAGGTCAGATTGGTCAATTGAAACCAAAAGAACGGGGTTTTGGTAAGCTGCAAGGGTGATCTTTTCTAAGGGAAGCTTGATGGGAATGCCCTGGGAGGCAGGGGAGGCTGTTGATCACCAAGACTGCTGGAGAAGTTGTATCAGGAACTTACATTTGCTTATGACTCTGTGGGCTGCTGTCTAGGACACATGCTAATATGGTGGGTTAGTGTCTGTTTAAAGTCATTGCAGACTCTTGGCCAAACAAAATGCAGGATGAGGCAGCTATACCGTGGAGTAACTTAGCTAAACTTTCCACACCCATAAATTGACTAGTTTTACAGGTGCATTTGTAAGCTTACATAATTGGTCTCTGCTTATATAAGATAAATTATTACTTTATAAACTAGAGAAAGGTGTGCATGGCTTTGCAGCATTCGGTAAGATTCTTTAACTCTCAAAGATTTATTTAAGGTCTTTTGGAAACCATGAGCTCCACAAGTTCATTTAAATAACTCAATTTATAACACTTTAATTAACACTGAACCATCAATCAAAATGAAGCATAGTTATGTAAGCAAAATAGGAAAATAAAAGTAAAATTGTTTAATAGATTTTCTACGAAGGTCCAGGGTGTTATGTATAATGCAAATAATACTGTAATTGGACTGAAGTTACTTATTATAACATCAGCTGTGTTACTGGTTAGCTGCTTCTAACTTAGGGGGATAATTTAACTTCAGCTTTGTTACTTGAACCATGAAGTAGTTGTATTAAATGTGTGGTTTCCAAACTATGAACATGGCATAATATTCTCTTCAGAATTATCCAGACACCTGTCACAAATGCTGAGATTTTCCTGTTGAATTCATACAATACAGTTCTGTTCTCATCTAATCTATTGAGGACCTCAGAACATTTTCATTTGTAAGGAAAGACTTATACTACTAGTAAATTTGAAAAACAACGTGATTTCTTTCTTCTCCTCCTCTTTCTCCTTTTTCTCTCCTTCTCCTTTTTAAAACGAAAGCCTGTCTGCCTGTTGGAAGGAGCTGGCTCATGGACACTTTGTTTCTCAGCATACATCCTGCCTTCATGTTTCCAACACTTCTAGGTCAGCATGAATGACAGGCCAGCAGGGCCACCAGTCCCTCTTCCAGTAGCCAGTGTTATGACCACTGCACCCAGGATGCTGGGAGAGGCAGTAAATATGAGGGAGTTGCTCTGTGTCTTTGTGCTGGTCGTAGCTTCCAGGACCCTGTGGGACCCCAGGCATTCCCAGGTGTCCACATCTATAAATATCCCTGCTCTGCCCTGCAAAGCTCTGACCCACCCTGCCCTTCCTCACTCAATGTTGAAAAGCAACTTGACTTCTAAGGTCATTTCTAACCCTGATGTTCTATTTTCCAGTATCTCAAATGGGAGAATTGATCCTAAAATGCATGTTAACTTTGAGAAAGTGCTTTTTGTTTTCAGGAAGTAAATTTATTAAGAAAATAAACTTTACGCAACTGTTCTGCAAAGTGTTGTGAACATTTGAAGTTTTATTTATTTTTTTTATTTTTTTATTTTTTTATTTTATTTTTATTTTTATTTTTTTTTTACATTTGAAGTTTTAGATCACCAGGAAATTGCCTTTTTGCCATTTTCTTTTTATAAATGTAGTCTATTTTTTCCCTAGTCCTACATCGACCAGGTACCAACCAACACATCAACTCTTTTTGACTTCCATTTAGGTATCAAATATTTGGCAATTAAAAGTAACAGAGAAGGAAAAAGAAATGGGAAAGTAATAGTGAAGTATTAATTTAAAAAGTAACAGAAATGTATTGCATTGTCATTATATAAACTTATTAAATTTATTATTATAACACTTTATTAATTTTCTTTGGAGTATGGTTGGATAAAGACACTTTAGACTGCTGTGGATCATAAGTGAAAATTTTTAAATTCATTTGATTGCAATATACAATAATGCTAAAGCAAAGAATGAGGATATACTTCATATTTCATACCTTATTAGTTGAATTTAAGAAAATTACTTAGTTTTGTAATGTGTATAAATGTTGAATCACTATGCTGTATGCTTGAAACTAATATTGTATGTGAACTGATCTTCAAAAAAATAGAAAATCAAGCATACGGTAAAATTCTGGATTAGATCTCATAGTACCCTAACAACTTTTAAACATATCATTTCTGGGAGCTCAGGTTTTGTTATAAGACTATATAATCTTTTAGTCTATCATTTCCAGTAGCCATTTATTTCACTTATCTATCTGTCTATCTATCTATCTATCTATCTGTCTATCTATCTATCTATAATCTATCTATATATCATCTATTTATCTTAAACTTACTGTTTTTCTATTGCTCGCTTATTTATTTATTTGATTATTATTTATTACTATTTAATTATTATTTATTATATTATATAAATAATACACATTTATTTAAATAATATTAATAAATAACATTTATTAGTATTAATAATTATTAATATTTTAATAGTATTAATAAATAATATATTATGTATTTTATTATTTTTAATATTTAAAGATTTTATTTATTTATTCATGAGAGACAGAGAGAGAGTGTGTGAGAGAGAGAGAGAGGCAGAGACACAGGCTGAGGGAGAAGCAGGCTCCATGCAGAGAGCCTGACATGGGATTCGATTTCAGGTCCCCAGGATCACGCCCTGGGCCAAAGGCAGGTGCTAAACCACTGAGCCACCCAGGGATCCCCTATTGCTCACTTATTTAGCAACATTGTGTATGTTTATATGGGTGTGCATATGCAAAATAATGGACTCATATGGTCATCATTTTATAGGACCAAAGCTGTAATTTTAAAAGTTGTAAATGTTTTGTTACTGCTAATGTGAATTCGGTCCTTTCCTTTGCCAATTCTTGCTCTATTTATATAATTGAAGAATTTACTATATATTTTTGAGATTTTAATAACATTGATTCTGATATTTCCCTGGATTTGGAGGAGATCATTGTGGCAGTTGCAGTGTTTTGATCTTCCTAAATTTCTGCTTTAAACAATGTAAAGCAACTAGTGTAGTAAAGCCAAATCCCAGAATGGATTAAATGAGCAAGTGGGAATAAAGCATCTATTTCTACAAGGCCCATTTGGTATGTGTGTAGAAGATGTGGAGGGTCCAAGAACACAAGAATCCCAAAACTGTCATCAGAACCTGGGTGAGATGAGCAACCGATTATTCTTGAAGAAGCTGGAGAACTGGTAGGGCATTTGTAGAACTCCAGTTTTCAGGTGGCTTCAAGGGGATTATCAGAAAGTATAAAACTTCTGGGAGTAGTTGAAGCTCTATGAACTCAAAAAGAATTATTTACAAAGAAAAAATCAGACTATCATCAAATCCTTTGAAAGTAACCATTATTTTCCTAGAAAACATATTTAATATAGTCAAGAAAAGAAAATATGAGTCATAGATCGTAAATTCAACCCAGCTGAAGTTCAAATATAGAGGCTACAGACTTTTACATTGAATACTTTGAGAACATTCTTCCTGAAGCATCTATTAGATTATGAATGCAGACAATCTAAATGATTGGAAAAGTCATCAACATAAGGACCAGTGCTAATGCTGAATATATTTCCCCATAGATCCAAGATTAAATGATGGATTATAAGAAAATCAGCATAGTATGTAATGACTATACATAGTAACAATATACATTGTATAATTAGTAAACACTGGGATAGAATAAGAAAATTACGTGAAAAGTAGGATGCTCATTGATTGTCTTTCAGATATAAATTTAGGGTAATGTGGTATTACTTTAAATCAGATAATAGAGGAGGCAAAGGAAATAAAAACTTACCATGTAATTTCAGAATTGCTCATGGCACAAACTATTAATAGACAATAGTAATGAAAAATGTGTGTGAGAGAATAAAAGTGGTGTATAAAGGCACTGTATATAAGTTACACTGAAGCAAAAAATATAAATAGCACTTCCTAAATAATATGTGTTTATATTTAAGAAATAGAGACAGGGACTCCCGGGTAGCTCAGCGGTTGAGCGTCTGCCTTTGACTCAGTGCATGATCCTGGGGCCCTGGGCTCAGTTGCACATCGGGCTCCCTGCAGGGAGCCTACTTCTCCCTTTGCCTGTTTGTGTCTCTGCCTCTGTGTGTGTGTGTGTGTGTCTCTCGTGAGTAAATAAATAAAAATTTTAAAAAAATAATAATAAATGGAGACAGAAACTGTACTTTTTATATTTTATTTATTTATTTATTTACTTATTTATTTACTTACTTATTTCCCTTAGTTAATTGCTTGGAGTGGGGCTAACCCTGGGTATTGGTGTTTTCATATTCTTTGGGTAGATACCCAATAGTGCAATTACTGGATCATAGGGTAGTTCTATTTTTAATTTTTTGGTGAACCTACCGTACTTTAAAAGAAAGTTGTTTCTAGGTTAAAGATATCAATAAGCTGGGGGAGACATAAATTAGTCATCTTTGAATATACTTTGGTAGATTTGATTTCAAACCATCCAAATTATAAAATTAGTAGACAAATTATTAAAAATCACTTTCAAAAATGGAAATTAAATGAAAGAAATTAATCTAAATGTGTATAGGTATAGTGACATTCCTATACAAAGAGAAACTCATCCAAGGATGTTAAAACATAGCAATGGACTGTACACCTTGAACATAAAATATACAAAAGAAAATAAAAAGAAATAAATGCTTTTATAAACATATCAAAGTGATGTTAGTATCATTATTCTGGGACTGTTTTGGATGTAGTTTAGAATATAAAGTGAATCAATAATTTTTACAAAGTGAATCAATAATTCTGAAATACAGAATATTTGACCTGGAGAAAAAGAGAAGAAGTTGTAAAATCAATGAAATTAAATAAAAACACTATCACCTTGAATTTGAGTTAAAAGTATCAGTATGAACTCATGATGTACTTCATAAATAATATAATCTACATGTCCTAGTTCTTCCTACGTTAGAGGCCAGGAAATAATGACAGATTCCACTGTGATGAGTATTCCTATTATCCAATACATGGTCTGTAAATACAATTTCGCACAAAAAAGTACTTGACCTCCTTTAAGAAATAACTGATTCAGGCCTGAGCAAGAAATGTACTAGATGAGCCTGGAATACATTGTCATATCACCAAGCAATGTATCTTTTGATGTCTAGAGATGTTATGCCAAAGTGCATAGGTTTCCACTGATAAGAAATTGGGTCATTTTCAGGGTCTAAATAAAGAATACCACAATAGATTAAAAGACATCAAATATGTTTAAATGCATAAACACCTAATGACACTTTTATTAAAAATATTCTTATTTTTGGAAGATGGTAGGCAATTAATTCATTATTTTGAAAACTGGAAAATATAATGAAAATATCAAGTGTTTACTGTTCCTGTACCTTTTACACTGCAGTTAATCAAATGATTGATAAAAGGAAGTTTCTCTTTATAGAAATTTCCTAATCAAAATGAAGTGGAATAACGGAATTAGAACATTGCCATTTGCAATCTCTAATTATTCAGTAGATGTAGGAAGTGATCATGTGATGATAGTATACAAAGAGAGTAATTTAGACACATATCCCTCCTAATGAGAATGAACACACCAACTATAAGATACTCCTGCAAAACAAACACACAAAACACAGAATCTTATCCAGCTCTACTTACTTCTAATTACAGGAAAGAGACAGAAGAGTGTTTTAAGTCGTACTTAAATAGTGATGCAATGAACAACATCTTAGACTAGTGACATAATTTCTTTGATAAAATATGTGAGAAAAACAAATAATTGAAAATGAGCCTCCAATTCAAGACATTTAAGAGTTAGCTCCATCAATTATACTCTACAGGTCTTATTTGGATCTCCATTAGCAAACAGACAAAAGTTATAAAAGGTTAGGAAATGTAAACTGGATGTTTGTTGATAATATGGATTTATTAAATTTCAGTTGTGATGGTGCTGTGTTCAGAAACATAGTCATATTTTAGAGATTCATACTGAAATATTTACCCATGAAATGGTGTTATATTTGGCATTTGCTTAAAAAAACTAGGGGTGTTGGGAAATGAGTTGGGTACAGATAAAACCAAATGAGTGTGGAGTTGATATTGTTGACACTGAATAGTGGGTAAATGGAGTTTCACTGTACCATTATTGCCATATTTGTGTGTTTGATGTTTTCTACAGGAACATTTTTAAGAAGATAATACTTAAGAAGAGTTTAGTTCATTTATTATGACTTCATCCTATAGCCAGGAGCGATTACTGATCCACTTACGCTTCAGTGATCAGGCCTATTCCATAGGATTTTATCATGTCTTAGATGATATTTCTTTTTCTTTCAGCCAGTTACACTGCACCTTTTACTTTCACAGTTAATTCACAGATGTGTACATAAAGAGACGTTAGATGGCTGTCACTAAAATCTTTTGTTACTAACACCACTGCTCATTCTCCCCCCAGTTACATGCACTTATATGTTAATTTAACAACTGTCAATTCGTTTATCAGTTTAGGTATGAATATAAATATGTGTTTTAAAAGCACAGTTTTAATAGAGTGAAATGACTCCTGGTAGACCATTGGACTCCACTGTATTAATTTCAAGGCTTAGAATCACTGTATGGTCTGCCTCTCACTTCTGCTACTGAAAATACAAATTTTAGTTTTATTGTGGTTCTGGTCTAGAATGTGATGCTCCCAGTTGCACAGTTACTAAATCAGTCTTCTGTCAATTCAGAAATCTAGGAAATTGAGACCATTTTGCCTTTACTTTTTAGCATTGCTTCATTTCTTTTTCATTTTGAAACTGCTCTACTGTGTGTCACTGTCTAATAGATGACCAGATGGTGCTATTCAAAAGTTTCAACTTGTCCTAAAATCAAACTCCAATAAAAACAACCTCAGAGAAATTTACATGAGTGAAAGTTATATTTTAAAAACTTTCTGTTTTTATATTTGTATCTATATAAATAGGTATCTATAAATTTTCTTCATTATTTTAGGAGGAATTAAGGGGGATCCCTGGGTGGCGCAGCGGTTTGGCGCCTGCCTTTGGCCCAGGGCGCGATCCTGGAGACCCGGGATCGAATCCCACATCAGGCTCCCGGTGCATGGAGCCTGCTTCTCCCTCCGCCTGTGTTTCTGCCTCTCTCTCTCTCTCTCTGTGACTATCATAAATAAATAAAAAATTAAAAAAAAAAAAAAAAGAAAAGGAGGAATTAAGGGAATTCCTCTTCACTGACTACGTCTTATATATAAATCAAAGCTAACATGCAATACTATGTTTTTATTCATTATAGGAGTGTGATGCATATAAGTAATTAATTATAAATTATCTCTGGATATTCATGCTATGTGATTTGTGGAATGAAATATTCATTAGTCTAGAATTTAGAATGTTTTCATATAAACACTAAGTTTGGGAAATACTATGCTTGGCAAAGTGGACACATGAAAGGTAGTGCCCATGTCATCTGCCTGTGTTACAATAGTATGTCAACTTCAACTCACATGTATGGCCTTATAGTCCCCAGTTAGTTGGCTGTTCATGGACCTGGAAGGAGAATGATTAAAAGATTAGAGACAAGAAAGTCTGAGTAGTAGCTGTGGATGGACTGATGGGACTGGGCACCAAATGTGAAGCTCCATGTATCACATGCTAGGTCCTGCTAGATTGTATTCTCTATAGAAGTGTAACTCAATAATCAAATAGAATGACTTGGCTAAGTAGACCTCAGTCTGGCTCTGCCATCAGTCACTCATATTCTGACACAATGGGCTCACTAACAGAATAGCCATAATGCAAACATTGGTCCAACAAAATGGGTTCCTACTCAGCAAGACTGGTGTAACTACTTCTGTACCAGATGTTCAACATACCAGCAAGAGACAAAAGCTGAGGCCATAATTTAGTACCATTTCCCAAGGAGTTTCAGGAAACATTTGTAGGAAATTGATCACATTGAACTGCTTCCACTCTGGAAGAGACAACATTCTAGCTTCATTTACTATAGTATAGACTTGTCTTTCCCATCCATGGTGCCTCAATCAAACCATTATTCCAGAGTTTATAGAATGTTTAATTCCTTAGTATAAGATCTTATCTACATCACATCAAACAATGTGGCTATGTGACCATTGTCTATACTCATCCCATCACATATAACAGCATCAGGAAGTTTCTGGGGAGACAGAGTAATGGAATACTCTTAGAAGACACAACCAAAGTCCTTGCTTGCAAACAACGCCCTGCAAGAATATAGTGACATCTTCGAGGACAGAATATATTCACTAAATTAATTATTTTATACCACAAAGTAATATTGTGACCTGTAAGTGTTGAATAGATGGGTACAGAAAACAAAGAGGTAGAAGTTGGAGTAGTCCCACTTCCTGCAGTGTCTGGTGTGGAGCACAAATATGCCTTCCACACTGCAGATCTAGGCTGTAATGTGTATACGTGTACAGGTTTTCAGGGAGAGAATCTTTCTTTCTACCAGAGGACACAGAAAGGATTTCATAAGCTTTAAGCTATAGTTGCCACCTGGTCACCAAGAAACCAGTAGGCAAGGAATGGAGTCATTATCCTGGCCAGGGCAAATAACCTTGGAGAAGTAAGACTGTTATAAAATGGAACAAGGAATACATGTTTGTAGGATGCAGGCAATCCACTGGGGGAATCACTTGGTTATTGTCTTGCCTAATTTAGACAATAATCAACAAGTGTAGCATCCATGGCCTAAGAAGGACACCGTTATAGGGCTCAGACTCCTCAGAAATGAGCATATGGATTATCCATCAGGTAATTAACCTAGACTAACAGAAGTATAAGTGCAGGTGGTATGAGGAGGGTTGGGTTATAGTGAACAGTAGAGAAAAGGACTGATGGCTATATGCAACATGTTTTCTACAGTGGATGCTGGGGTGTCTCACTCAGATCATATTTTAGGACTGAGACACTCATTCTGAAATATATTTTTTAGGTTATTTATTTATTTATTCATGAGAGACACACAGAGAGAGGCAGAGACATGGGCAGAGAGATAAGCAGGCTCCCCAGGAGGAGCCTGATGCGGGACTTGATCTCAGGATCCCAGGATCATGCCCTGAGTGAAAGATGCTCAACCACTGAGCCACCGAGGCACCCCTTATTCTCACAATTTTTAAGAGCATTGGCAGTTGATGGTTTACAGCTAAATCCTCCCAGAAAATTGCCCTCCAGTAATGGACACGGAAATAAAATTCTACCCCTTTGCTTCAATTCAGAGCTTCAGAGCTACCCATGTGTTCTCCTAGGGATTCTTTTGTAATTGTGCATAGTTCTCCCTGTGCTCAGTTCTCCTTCTCTGTCACTTGTGATATTTTTCTGGAAGCATTCTCCAAGAAAAAACTTACATGCAAATATTCACCTTGTAGTCTGCTTCCTGGGAACCAGACGTAACATTAAGTATTAGTTATAAATTAATTTTGATTTATTAACCAAAATAAATATTATTATTTCTCAATTACTAGTCTTATTTTATACCATGGGCTTCAGAATATATAAGATGATATTATCATATTCTTTCACAATTTGTTAAACATTGACCTTTGAATGCAAGTATATGTATATTTAAGTCTGTCCTACCAAATTAGCTTAATATGCTCGGTAATTCAGCTAAGAAAATGAAAGGAAATTGTATGAGGTGTTTGCGTGAACTCTGGAGGATACTGTGTTTTTTCCTCAGAAGACCACTAGAAGACACTGAAGATAATTGCAAAGAATGAAATGGCATAAAATCAGATTTAAAAATAACATGGTATGAAAAGATTGCTTTATTTACAGTTGGTCCCCCCAGATGTCAGGGAAAAACTATTTTATATGCCATAGCATTGGCTGTAACCATCCAATATCTAAGCCTTTAGATACGTGACTTTTGACTTTAAAAAGTCTGATTATACTTTGTTTTATTATCACTTGATTCATTCATCCAATACTCATTACATGGTCATTATTCTTCATGATTTAAGGCATTAAGTAGCATATTAATCTCCAAAATTTAAATTATACCTTAAAATTCCTAGACATTGTAACTCAAAGTGTAGCGTATGCACCAGCATTACCAACATCACCTAACAGCTTAAGGAAATGTAGACTTTCCACCCCAGAACCTTGATAAAAGAATCTACATTTTAGCAGCACTGCCCTAGATGATTATAAACTCATAAAAGCCTGGTAAGCATCGCACTAGAGAAGAATTAATTCCAGAGTTTTTCTTTCTATTTTTCTTTTTTTTAAGGTTTACTTACTTATTCATGAGAGACACACAGAGAGAGAGGCAAAGACACAGGCAGAGGGAGAAGCAGGCTCCTTGCAGGGAGCCTGATGTGGGACTCGATCCCAGGATCCCAGGATCATGACCTGAGCAGAAGGCAGGCACCTAACTGCTGAGCCACCCAGGTGTCCCAATTCCATAGTTTTTTCTAACAGGAAAAAAAGGTTTATAATTTTGCTTCAATGAAATTTTACTTGCAATTAGATTCCATGGGGGGACTGCAGGCTGACCCCAAATTAGGACACTTGGTTATGCTAATTATTTTTTGAAGACTTAATAGAAACATTACTTCAATTGAGAGGTCTTCACTTTTCCATCAAAAAGTAAGAGCTCTTTTTCCTTTTTCAGTATTGTGTACTAAAGATCCTGTATGTTCCTTACCACAAAGTACACCACAAAAAATTGTTATGGACACCCATTGAATAGTAGTCTTTGCACACTTTTCTGGTATTTTCTTCCTATTCCCATCTGTATATTTGCGGCAGTAGTTGCGACGACCCTAAATTCTGCCCCTTTCTCTTTCATAGAGAATTGGTCTCATAGTAAGCATTTCACTAATAGTCATAGGGGTTTTTTGGGAACTTTGAAATTAGAAAGAGTGGAGATGCCTCAGCTATTACATGTAAACTGCGGGAGGTGTTTATTCTCTCTGTCTTTCTGGTCTTTCCTTTTCTCTTTTCTTGGGCTGTTCAAATTGGGTTTCTAATATTTGCAATTAAAACAGCATTAATATATGTTACAACACTATAAGCTTTGTGAAGGAATAATTCATTTATGACTAGCTCAGTGCTCTAATAACAACAGCTAAAACAGTTCCTGTTGCAAATTAGGAGCTCAAAAAGGATCTCTTAACTATTTGTTTAATGAGTAGATGATAGCTCATATCTGCAGTGTTTAATATTAGTGGTTTCATGTGCTTATTAAAGTGTGATTTACTTGAACTCTTCAAATTAATTTTTATGCAATTGGGTGACCCTCCATAATGCACCTTGTTTTAAATCTCTAACACTTCTGTTAGAGTCCACATTTGTTGATTGTGTCAATCTAGCACCCTTCCTCTGCTTTGACTATTGTGCCCCTATTTTTTATATGGTTTGGGTTGTAATGACCCTGCTCTCTCCCTGTCAGCCAGTGTTGGACACATTACCCAAAGCTTGGGTAGCTAACTTGGATAATAGAGTACCATTCCACATTGGGCACAGCGATAAGTTCAAAAATTGGTACAGGTCTTTTTTTTTGGGGTTGGGGGTACAGGTCTTTATTTAAGTGCATCAAGTTCTCTGATAGTTTTTCTGTAGGAACTAAGGTTTTTGTTTTTGTTTTGTTGTTGTTGTTTTGTTTTTTTTTAAGAGAGCACCAGCAGGGGTGAGGAGTGGGAAGGGCAGACGCAAAAGGAAAGAGAATCTTAAGCAGGCTCCATGCTCAGCCCAGAGCACGATGTCACCACCCTGAGATCATGACCTGAGCTGAAATCAAAAGTCAGACGCTTAACTGACTGAACCACCGAGGTGCCCCTCTTGGTTCAAAAATTAAGTAATAGGGCAGCCCTGGTGGCTCAGCGTGTTTAGCGCCTGCCTTCAGAGATCCTGGAGACCCGGGATCGAGTCCCACGTCAGGTTCCCTGCATGGAGCCTGCTTCTCCCTCTGCCTGTGTCTCTGCCTCTCTCTTTCTGTCTCTCATGAACAAATAAATAAAAATATTAAAAAAAAAAAAACAAAAACAAAAATTAAGTAATAGAATGATATAATGTCAGTATAAGCCTTGGTTCCTGGTGGGATTGAGACCAGTAACCTAAATAATTGTGCCAGTTCGTTCCTCTTGGGCCTTAGGGTTCTTTGCATACAGCTTTGTTATTTGAAAGTAATCTGAAAACAGATGCACACCCCTGTATTCCATTGCCAGTTCAAAGTATATGAATTTCTCAAAGAAAATTCACAATCCTTTATAGAATAAAACAACCTGATTTGTTGTGAAGAGATTGGTTGTGGAAATATAGTTTCAAAGGCATGATTAGGTTGCTATAAAAATGACAGGAAGATAACTTGTTGGAAATAAAGAATTTCTTATTTGGGGGAAAATATCAACAGAAGAGTTGGTAAAAGTTCAATGTACAAAAGGAAATGAGAGGAAATGGAAGTGGGAAACATGTATAGACCGATGGCAACCGAATGGCAAGAAGCTGTGAACCCAGAAGAGGAACTCTTCAGAGAGAAATTCCCAGTGCAGCTATGGCTCAGAGATTGTAAGACAAATAGTGGCAAAATTTAAATTTCATATTTTCTACTAAAATATGGTTTTTCCCATTTCTCCCAACCATCAAAAACAAATTCTAGATAAATATCAAGTAGAAATGTATTGGAAACAATAGAGGTAGTTGGTAAGATGATTTGTTTAAAAGATAATATTTTAAAAAATAATAATTTGCCTGTATATGAAAACGTAACCTGTTAGAAAATAAAATGAAAAAAGTCAGGGTCACTAGAGCTAAATTCCAAAGAATACAGTCAACAAGAACTTTCGGAAAGTGTATGGATTAGACTTTAAAACTTTATTAAGGAACAAAAGAAAGGCTTGAACATATAGAATAAAATGTCTTGTTCTTAGAGATGCAATGGTCAAAAAGTATGAATTCTCTTAATTTGAGCTATGAAACTATCATTTAGAAATTTATGAAGTCATTAACTGTTCACTTAGAAGTTAAAAACTGAAATAGTTGGAGGAAACCTAGCATGTCAAATGTAAGGCCACTAAAACACTATCAATATCCATGAAAGAATGCAGGATTGAGATTTTGGTGTTAAGTATGGTACATTGGGAAATATATCCTAATATATATGAGAATTTAGCAAATGGCAAAAATGACATTTCAAATTATTGGTCAAAAATGGGAGTACTTTATAATTAGTTTGGGATAACTAGCAAGCCTTTTGGAAGAAGTTTTTGAAAATGGGAAGAGGAAAGATGGAAAGGAAAGAAAGTAGAAAAGGAAGGAAGCTATATAAAATATATAGTTTAATATGTAGTTTTTCACATGAAAATATATATTTATATATTCTGCAGAAACAAAGTCATAGCAAATAAACCAAGAGGAAAGAATTAAGGATGTTTGCCAAAACATGATGACAAAATATTCATTTCCTTTATAGACAAAGTGTTATTACAAATATAGAAATAATAACTGTTAGAAAAAGAATAGGAATAAGCAAGTCAAAAAGCAAGCAAATGTGAAAAAAGAAACAAAGTGTTTAGTAAACATATGGAAATATGTGACCCTAGGAATTCATGAATGGTACTGCATTCAAAAATCTATTGATAGAACTTTATTGAAGATTAGTGAGAAAGGCACCACTGTCATCTCAATAAGTATTGGGAAAGTATTTTATAAAATTTACCTCACATTACTGATAATAATTTTTCACCAAAAATAAGAAGTAAAAGTTGATTTAGTCATTTTATCTAAAATGTTCAACAAGCAAAATAAGTTGTTGTGAAACATTAGAAATATTTCCAAGAAGTTTGAGGCCATTTTAAAAAGTACTACAAGATAACAGAGATATGAGATCAGTATATGAAAACCCAAAACTCTCCTATGAAACAACAATAATTCTAAATGCAAACAGAATATATAATTTTCTTCAAATGGCACCAAAATCTATGCATAACCTGAATCAGAAATGGAGAAAACATAAGAAAATTATAAAAAAGATACATTTAGACATTAAAGAAAAAAGTTGAAATATTCTATATTCATAGATACTAAATATGGTCCAAAGATCATTCCTCAAAATAGCCTATGGACTTACTATGATTTCAATTAAAATTAATTCTGGAGATTTTTCATGGAACTTGGCAAACTTACTGTAAAATTCATTGTGAGCTTTGTAAGACCAACAGATTTAACAAAGAAAGGCAGGGACTTACTCTGTTAAGTATCAATTAATGTTTTAAATCCACAAAGCTTAAAAAGTGAAGTTTGAATATTTCAGAAGTCAAAATTAGATATCTCTCTCACATCTTTCAGAATAATGACTTTCTTATATATCAGGCACACACAGGAAAAAGTTAAAGATTTATTTATTATTTATTTATTTGTTTGTTTATTTATTTATTTATTCCTGAGAGACACACACAGAGAGAGAGAGAGAGAGAGAGAGAGAGAGGCAGAGACACAGGCAGAGGGAGAAGCAGGCTCCATGCAGGGAGCCTGACGTGGGACTTGATCCCTGGACTCCAGGATCATGCCCCAGGCCAAAGACAGGCGCCAAACCACTGAGCCACCCAGGGATTCCTGAAAAAGTTTAAAATACTGGCAAAATATAAGAGAAAATATTATTGATTTTAAGCTGGGGTGGCCATCTTGTGTATGCCCCCCTCCAAAGTAAGGCAGGGGACATGAGGTAAAATATTGTTTAATTGACAATTAATATGTAAACTTCTGTGTGATAAATTACATCATGAACAAATTTCACCAAAAAAAAAAATAATAATTACAAAAAGAGAAAAGGAAAACAGCACCACAAAAATTCACGGTATCAACTGGAAAATTATATTTATAATATAAGTGACAGAGGAATGGGGACTAGAATATACAGTTTTCTATAGATTTTTTTGGAAAAAGGCATAGTATTCAAAATGATATATGCCAAGGGATATTAAAAGGAAATTCACTGGAGAGGAAATTCCAGAGGGAAAGAGCAATAACAAAACATTAAGTCTGATAACAACTAGTATATGTAAAGGTGTGGGGGAGCCGATACATTCTGTGTATACATATACACTCTTACATATACACTGTATATGTTTTATATACAAAGCCCAAAGGAAAATACAAACAGATACTAGATTCCTATTAATGCCAGAAGTGGATAATTACCAAAGTGAATTCACTCACGTTGGTTATGAAAAGCTAATTTACTACATGACCAAATTTCCAAAAGTCAGACTAGAGAAGAATCAATTTACCAGGAATTTTTTGGAAATTTACCAGAAATTGCCTGGGTGACTCAGTCTGTTAAGTGTCTGACTTTTGATTTACTTTATAGAACTAACTATTTTAAAATTAGTTTAGGGGCATGTGGCTAGCTCAGTCCAAGTCTTTTTTTATATATTTTTTATTTTTTTACATTTTATTTATCCATTCATGAAAGACAGAGAGAGGCAGAGACACAGGCAGAGGGAGAAGTAGGCTCCTCACAGGAAGCCCTATGCGGGACTTGCTCCCTGGACTGGGATCAGCCCTGAGCGGAAGGCAGATGCTCAACCACTGAGCCAGCCAGGGTCCCCTCAGGCCAAGTCTTGATCTGTGCTCAGGTCTTGATCTCAAGGTTGCAAGTTCAAGCCCCACATTGGGCTCCATGCTGGATGTGGAGGCTACTTAAAAACAAACAAACAAATTAAATAAATAAATAAATAAATAAATAAATAAATAAATAAATAATTAGTTTAAATATATGTTCTATTTTTAAGTTACAATATTTAAAAATATCTATTTAGATATAGATGTAGATACTGGTGACATGAAAGAAAAGGTGCTTTGTTCTCCATTTCAGGCACCATAGGGCACAGAAACTTGCATGTCTGTGAAGTGACATATGAGAGAAATCAATGATCCAGTTTAAACAGGAAATGAGTAATTCAGTTTTGTAAAAATTATAATGTTCCCAATATTCGCTAGTAACACTCATGTGGGTGTAAGCGGGGGTGATATGTCTCCTCCTGATGGAATAGTAGTTTGAGTCATTTTCATTTATATATTCTGGGACAAGATTGATCTGGAGAACAAAGGCAGAAGAAATACAGAAAAAAAATAAATTTCCCTACAATGTACAGCCCATTGGTCCTTGAGACAGGCAGAAAGACCTTCCTCTAGGAACTCAACTGACTTAATGTTAATACTGTAGCTTAACATTAGCCTGACCTCCAGGATCCTGGAAGTCTCCTTTAACATATAAATATTACTTTGGAAACTTTCTTTATCTGCCCCCCCCACCCCCGCAAGATATATGTGAGCGATCATCCTCCAAGCATATGGCCCACTGATAGATAACCGAAGGGTCTCATGACTAAGGTTTTACTAGACAGTAGTAAATGACCTTATCCTGACAACAGCTAGCCCCTCAAGGTCCTGGAAACCAGGCTTCTAAATTCCTTAGAGACTTATGTTATCCCTGACCCCCTCCCAACTTGAAAGTATATAATCAGCCACTTCTTATGACCCCGGTACAGTTCCTTCTGCTGAAGGGCCCTATCCCTGGGCTTTTGCACCAAAGATGACCCAAGAATTCTTTCTTGACTCTTTGCTCCAAACCCCAACATATCAGTTCGAAGATGACCCCAGGAGCTGAAGAAGTTGTATGAATTTGAGTCTAAATGTCAGATCAAAAAGTTCTGTTTGTGTGCTTTTAACATTTGTGCCACTCTCTTCATCTGATATTCATTCAGACTTCAGAATATGCCCAGTGTCTACAGACATTTCAGCTATTCAAATGCTTAAATGATATACTGCGGACCACCAGTGAAAATGTTTAGAGTAAATCATTAACTCTGTGACATCAACAGTAATTGCAAAGGAGGTCTGCATAGGCTAAACATATGAAGGAAACTTCAGCAGAGAGGGGAGTAGTACGAGCAAAGACGTGACAGTGAAATGACACAGCTTCAACTGGGGTGTGTGCTGATTGAAAGATGAAGAGACCAGGCTGCTGACTCTTTCGTGGCATCTTATCTCCTTAGGATAAATGTCCTCTTCTAGATAAATCATGGAGTAAAAGGAAGAAAGACTTTTTATCCATCTTTGTCATTCACATTCATACTCAAAAAGACTTCACACTTGTTTACTTCACAGAAGAGGATTTCCTTTTGCTGGAAAGATCTTAAATTCCTAAGGCTGGGATGCTCATATTCCCTCACAATGTTAATCTATGAACCATGATTTGTGGTCACAATGGGGTTACTTTAAAAAAAAAAAAACAATGGGGTTACTTTGTTTCTTGGGTCTTCTAGAGAGGCTAGAATTTCAACAATCATTGTGAAAGAATTGTTTAGTCTTGCTTTAGTTGAGTTGGCTACTTGGGAGGCTTAGCTCGATGTCCAACTGTTGACGTGAAATGTGTTGCTTCTGTGATATGTCTGGTATCTGCAAGCTGATGGTACAGAAGACCTTCAGGGAACTAGAGCTTCTGAGAGTGAGGTGAGAGGATTTGTACATGAAGACAGCGGGCTGCCATCCATGCTGTGGGTGGGTGAGATGTCTCTTTATATTATTATAAAATATAGCAACCATAAATATAGAACAAGTTGTCTCCTTCCAAAATGACATTTTGTTACAAATTTTCCCCCAAGTTTCGTGTCTTGTGAAGGATTTGCTTGACTTCCTTCTCTTATAGCTGACTTGGGCCTTAGAATCTCCATTTTAGCCTCCATGTCATGCATGATCTTTGCTGCTTAGAGGCATTCCATTTTCACAACTTAGTGATGTGCTTATCAGAAATAATGGATTAAATTGCTCAACAGTTAATTCATATTAATTTTGGGAAATGTCAGTTTTCAATTATGTTAATAAAGACTTCGAGGTTGAGGTTGGGACGTCCTATCAAATTAAAAAAAAAATTACTATCTTCTGCCAAAAAAAAAAAAAATCCTTTCCATAAGAACAGAAAGGATTTTGAAAGAGCCTCAGTGTCTAAAAATCTTTTTTTTAAAAATATTTATTTATTTATTTATTTATTTATTTATTTATTTATTTGAGAGAGAGAGAGAGAGAGAGAACATGAGCAGCAGGAGGGGCAGAGGGAGAGGAAGAGGGAATCCTCAAGCAGACTGCCCTCGAGCATGGACCCCTACCCAGGGCTCCATCCCAGGACCCTGAGATCATGACCTGAACCAAAATCAAGAGTTGGACTCTCAACCAACTGAGCCACCCATGTATCCCTAAAGATCTTTTCAACACCTCTTAAGTGTGGATCCTTGTTTAATGGGATACTATATGGAAGTATTGCTCCCAGGTAATGGCCATGCCTAAATATCATGACATTAAACCATGGAATAAAGAACGTTCTGTGACAACTTTCCAATATATTGCATACAGGAATTGAAGTAATGATAACTAGATATTTTCTAGTAATAGATTCATTATATTGATTCATGGTATGTAAAACACAGATGCCAGCTCTCCTTTCACTCAGTATCCCAAACTACAACTATTGTAATTACAAAAGAATAGATTGAAATAAAAAGTTGATGAGACTGTTTACTTCCTATCATAATATTTTCATTCAAATAAAGTCAAATATTTCATTGAAATTCAAAATGAGAATAGATATGTTTTTGTGATTCTAAGTATAAGAGAATCAAAATTCAAATTCTGACTCTGGCTCTGCCTCACAAATGTTCAGACTGTCAATTTTCTCACTGACCCAAGGAAGATTATAGTACCTCTGCCCTGTGTTACTGCAAAAATTAAATAAGTATTGTAAAGAATTATCCATGGTGTTTGACATTTGGTCATTATGGAATAACAGTAACAGTGATTGCTATTAGTATCTATTATTATTAAGGTTCCAATATTATTGGGCTTCTGCCATTCTTTTTTAAAATATTTTATTTATTCATGAGAGAACACAGAGAGAGGCAGAGACATAGGCAGAGGGTGAAGCAGGCTCCTCACCGGGAGCCGGATGGGTCTTGATCTCAGGACCCGGGGATCACTACCCGAGCCAAAGGCAGACTAAGCCACCCAGCCATCCTGGCTTCAGACATTCTTATAAATTTTTTTGTATGTTATTTAAAAATAATTTTTTTAAAGACACACAGAGAGAGGCAGAGACACAGGCAGAGGGAGAAGCAGGCTCCCTGCGGGGAGCCCGATGTGGGACTCGATCCTAGGACCCGGGGATCATGACCTGAGATGAAGGCAGATGCTCAACCACTGAGCCACCCAGGCACCCCTGTATGTTACTTTTCAATGGAAATTTGCCCCTGTATCTGTTAGCTACTGCTACTTAATTAATCATTCCAAAATTCAGTAGCTTTAAACGGCAAGGACTTATTATTGCTCACACACTGAGGAGAGGCTAGGATTTGGCTAATTTAATCTGGCCTTGTCAGAGCAGCTCTGCTTCTTACTGCCTATTTTTGAGTCCCTAGGTTATTCTTCTCCTGGGAATAGTGGGCTATACAACCATGGTTTTCTCAGGGAGAAGACAGATTTGGAAGGGAGTGAATGAAATAACATAAAGCCCAAGGCCCAGAATTGGCTCAATGTTACTGTTACCTACTTGTCATTGGTCAAACATCAAGGAACAGTGAAGAACACTCTAAACACAAATAAGGTCAAAGCACTGTTAAAGGTTAGTAAGTGCTGAGGCCAAAAATTCAATTTACTTCAATCAATACTCCTCAAGAAAAGAAAAAGCCCAGATGAAAATGATTTCTGTGTATCTCATACCGAAGTTCCCAAGGGGTCAGGTGGGTAGTGGCCTGGTGTCATATAGAGCTGCCTGTCCCGGCCTAAAAGGACTATGCCATGATTTGGCAGGTGCCATCACCCTAGTCTTTCTCCATCTAATCTTGAAATGTAAGAGGAAGCACATCTTCCTGGAACTCTCTTGCTATGTTGTCCATATGTATTAGTTTTTGCCACTTTATTCATGTCACTATTTTTTTTCACATATTACAATGTTCTAAATGATTGTTTTTTGTGTCACTTTTTTCTCCACTTACTAATTTATTAATTTATTCATTCACCAACTATTTTTTGGCTGTCTGCTCTACATAAGAACTTTTCCTGTAGTTATTTTTTTTTTTAAGATTTTATTTATTTAGGGATCCCTGGGTGGCGCAGCGGTTTGGCGCCTGCCTTTGGCCCAGGGCGCGATCCTGGAGACGCGGGATCGAGTCCCACATCGGGGTCCCAGTGCATGGAGCCTGCTTCTCCCTCTGCCTATGACTCTGCCTCTGTCTCTCTCTCTCTTTGTGACTATCATAAATAAATAAAAATAAAAAAAATAAAATAAAAGATTTTATTTATTTATTCATGAGAGACACACAGAGAGAGGCAGAGACACAGGCAGAGGGAGAAGCAGGTTCTGTGCAGGAAGCCTGATGTGAGACTCGATCCCAGGACCCAGGGATCAGGAGTGATCCCTGAGCCAAAGGCAGACACTCAACCGCTGAGCCACCCAGATATCCCTGAACTTTTCCTATAGTTAAATGAGCTGAAGGGTTGAATGGGTTACACAAGCACCAGCCTTCTTGAGGCTTGCATGTTAGCAGTGAGTAGAGAGACATTTAAAAAATAAAAATTTGCACAAATAATACTAAGCTCCAACTGGAAAAGTGCTACTACCGAGAAGTAAAGAGCACAATGAAAGAAATGGCAGAAGGAACTGAAGGAGTCTGGGAATTTACAAAACACTTCTTAGCAAGATTGACAGTTGAACTAAGTCCTCCAGCACTGCTATCTGATAGAAATATAATCCAAACCCCATATTAAAATTTGAGTTTCTAGTAGCTATACTGAAGGAAGAAAAAAGTAAAATTGATTTTAATATCTTTCAATTAACTGAATATGTCTAAAATGTTATCATTTCTTCATGTAATCATTATAAAAATTAGTAATAAGATATTTAGAATTTTTTTATATTAAGTGTTTGAAATCCATTGTATATTTCACATCTCAAAGCACATTTCAGTTCTGTCTGGCCACATATCAAGTACTCAACAGCCATACGGCTGGTGACTGTCAGCCAGCACAGCTTTGCAGTATTAATCAGGCAAACTGAAGAAGAGAAATTTTGCAGGAAGATAGAAGATTTTAGTAAATGCAAAATCCCTGAGGCAAAATAGCAAAATGTATTGCAGAAACTAAAATAGTCTTGCATTGAAAGCACCGTAGCAAAGTAGCACAAAATGGAGTTAAATCACATGGGGTCTTTTTGTTTTTGTTTTTAAATCACATTGGGGTCTTAGAGACCATGTTAGCTTTGGGTTTTTTATACTAAGTGTTATGAGAGGTAATTGAAAGATTTAATCAGGGTATAGATGGTCTTATTTGCATTTCAAAGTGATTGTTTTTGCTGCTAGGGGGAAAGGATTGAAGGGGACAGGAATGGTATGGGGAACATTAGACTTACAGTTAGCACTTGCTGTCCTCTGGGCAAGAGCATATGACAGTCGGACGGGGGAATGTCAGTGACAGATGTGGATGGACAAGTGACTTAGGGGATAAAATCAATTAGCCTTTTTTTTTTTTTTTTTTTTTGAGAAGGAGATGACTTAGAAAAAGGATGAAAGGTATTTGCTTTGTTACTGGCTTTTGCACAGAGATAAACATTATATGAAGTTTGAGGAACAAAATTGGACATACAAAATTTCAAGAGCCAATTGAATTATTTAGTTGGATAACTAGAGATATATAGTGGGGAACTGGATAGGAAGAACTTAAGGCCAAACAAGTGATTTGGGCTAGACTTTTGAATTTGAAAGGAGCAAGCACTGTTCATTGCAGATTCTCAGTACCTGGAGGCAGCTCAGCTTTCTATTTTCAGGATTTAGTGCTTGGCATGTAAGTAATACTCAATAAATTTTTATTCAGTGCACTTTCTTAGGATCCCCTTTCTTCTCATAATGGAGTGGTAGATAAGACTGAGAAGCCCAGACAAGCAGACCTTTAGCAGTTTCAGATTGGTGAGCCTATCATTTTACCCCATTTTTACACTAAATTTTGCCTTGATTAAAAATTCTAAAGTCTGGGCCATGGCATATGCACAAACTTTCCTAAGTCGAAATATGGGTTAATGAATTCACATTTTTCCTTGTGTTTCTTATAGTCATCACAACTTTTAACAGATTACTTTGAACTTAGAAGGCAAAATATTAGGATGAATATTACTAAAAATTGAATTACAAATTGTATGTTTAAATAGAATAAAATCAATCCCAAGTATTCCTATCAGTGAAATTGGATCAATACAAATTTAACCTTCGTAATCATGTTTTAATCCTGATAACATTGACACCTGTTAAGATTTTATAAAGAGAAGCCTGTTCATAGCTTCTCTAATGCCAGTCACAGCCATAGTTCCTTTCTTTGTGCACACAACAAAAGTAAAATATGACATCTTAGATATTCAGTTAAACTGAATCTAAATCTAAATAATATTAAATAAATTTTAAATAAATTTTAATAAAATTTCAACTTTGCAAAGCGGTCTAGGGCATGTGCCTATCAGAATGATATGAAAGTCTTGAGCCCCTACTTCAAATTGTATTTTAGTATAAGGGAGTATCAGTGAATTAAATGTGGCAAATTTTCAGGAACTGATCAAACACTTTTTAAAGCACCTATCAAGCTGTGCCTCACATATTTCTATGAATGTTGAAAAATAAATCTTAAATTGCCAATAAACTGACAATATGGGTGAGAAAGCAAAACAGATTAAATAGAGAATTGTTTGTGACAAAATGTGTGATATTAGCTAGGGAAGTTGAGCATGTTTGGAATTATTAGATGAAAATTTTGAATGAAATATTTCTTTCTTGTTCTTTTTGACTGAAGAGTAGAGAAAAATAGAAAAATGGAAGAGGTTAACTTTTCCTCCTCCAGGCGTTTGTGCCACAAAGATGGTGCAACTGAATAAAGAGCCCCTTACAGGTTGATTATTACAACGTCCTCACAGGCATATAAGCATGTTGCATTAAATGAATGAATAAACTGAAAGATGTGACAGTAATTTATGTTTTTGTCACATTTTGGTGCTAGTCACTTTTTCTTTCCCAAACAGTTTGAAATTGATGATGGTATGTGACAGGTGCTACACTTGGTATTGAGACCACAAGAAAAGAATAAGAAATAGTCCCTATTCTCAAAGAACTCCTTTCCAGTGCCATTTTCTTATTTTGGGTCATCACATCTTCCACTTGGACTTCCAGACTAAACTCGCTAACCTCTCTCCTCATTCTGTCAATCATCCACATGCCAACAAGGATAGTTTTCTAAAGCACAAATCTAATTTTGTCACTGTTCTGCCTAAAATTCTTCAATGATGTCACATTTGTGTATTGGATAAAATCTAGGTCCTCTAATGTGACATAGAAGTTTCTAAGCAGTTTGATTTTTTTCCTGGCCATGTTATTTATGCTGAAACGACAGAATTACTTACTGTTTCCCAAATATACTTTGTCCTTTCATGGCTCTCAGGCAAAGGGAGTGCCTTAAACATATTTTCATTATGAGAGAAACATTTTTTATAAATTTGACTCATCTCCTCATTTATTTTCCTTTATTTTGGAAATGAGGCATCATAGATTCAGGTTTCACACTGTCATGGACAGTGTGAACATAAGGGTGTGATATGTGTGCTGTCGGGCCTTGACTGCTGACCATTTGGACTTTAGTTTGCCAGCAATTTGGAGTTTATGAAGTTTAGATTTTTTTTTTCTGTTTTGTGGTTTTGTTTTTTTTTTTTTTGAGGGTTTTTTTTGGTGAATTTTTCTCCTGCCACATTTGTGTCTAGTAATTTACTTAGAAGGGTGTTTCATAGCTGTAGTGTCAATTGGACCAAAGTTAAGACTGAGGTGGAGGAACAGTTTTGGAGTATTTTGCAATAGTCCAGATTATAGCCTAAACTGGGGTGGATTTATTAAGAAAAAAGCAAAGACAATAAAGTTTATTGTGGCATTATCTGGATATCTTAGATATAAGAAGTATAAACCAACAAAATTATTCAAATTATTTTTAAATAACCAACTATTATAGCTTTTAATTTAACTTAATATTTTAATTTAAATTCCAGTGTAGTTAACATCCAGTGTAATATTAGGTTCAGGTGTACAATACAGTGATTAAACACTTACATATGACCAGTGCTCATCACCAGTGTACTCCCTAAGCCCCAACACCTACTGAAACCATCCTTCCCATCCTCTCCCTTCTGGTAACCATCTATTTTTTCTCTATAGTTAAGTGTCTATTTTTTGGTTTGTCTCTTCCTCCCCCTTGTTCATTTGTTTTGTTTTCTAAATTCCACATATGAGTGAAATCATGTGGTATTTATCTTTCTCTGATTGACTTATTTTGCCTAACATTATACTGTCTAGCTCTATCCATGTTGTCACAAATGATAAGATTTCATTCTTTTTATGGATGAATAATATCCCTTATATATATATATATATATATATATATATATATATATATATCAGACATATATATATGTCTTCTTTATCTATTCATCTATCAATGGACACTTGGCCTATTTCATAATTTGGCTATTGTACATAATGCTACAATAAACATAGGGGTGCATGTATCCTTTTGAATTAAGATTTTTGTATTCTTTGAATAAATACCCAGTAGTGTGATTACTGGATCATATGGTAGTTTTTCTTTTGTTTTCTTTTGTTAGTAGCTAGGACAATATAAAATATATGTAGGACAATATAAAATAAAATAGTAGCTAGGACTATATAAAATGGAAGTAGAAAAATGGAAATATTTTCTTCTAATCATTAAGGATTGTGACAGTTGAATTAAGTAAAAAAAATAAAGGTGATAAAAGATGATTTGATACAATAAATATCAGGAAGTGTTCACTTTTCTAGGATAGTATCATATAATTATCCAGAGTTAAATTTGAAAGAAGTCAAGTAATGTTCATCACATTGTGGTCTCCCGTTCCCCTGATTCTTCATTATTTTTCAAATACATAATCCTGTACTCAATTTAGGGGTTGATGCTTTTGATTATATAGTGAGCCCCTGAGAGCCAGTAACTTGGCTCTGTGGTCCTATGTTAATGACATGGAAGGCTCAAGTGAGGAAGGAGATTGACAGGATAGGAGATAATTTGAAGTAAAGGGGACAGATGTGAAGAAATGGTAGGTATGAGGAACTATGGAATGAAGAAAATTTCATACATGAAATGTCAAAGAGGCTATGGTGTTATATTTATATCTGTGAGTGGCATAAGGGTATCTCTTGAAGTTTTAAAAATAAACTGCTTCTTCCTTGGAAAAAAAAGTTCTATTATAGTCTTGGTACCACATAATTTAAATGATGAACAGAACAAATAAAATGAACATTTTTAGGAATGTCTCAGTACACCATATATCTTTATTAATAAAGTACTAATTATTTGAAAGGATAGCAATATCAAACCTGACCTTGTTGTCACAAGAATGCGATGGTGCCAACCACTTTGTAGACCAGAAGCTCAAGGTTTATATTCTCAGGCTACAGAGTTGTATAACCATATATTTATCATGAAGATCTATTTATTATTTCACTTTCTAAAAATGAGATAATAATTCACAAATCTGATTTTTCTTTCTCACATAACCCATCAAAAGGACAAAAGGAGCTGAATTAATAGAGATTTCTCAAATATTAAAATTTTATATGAAATTATTATTCTGATAAATTATACCCATAAAAATTATATTTAATTTAACTTACCTTTATTTTTTAATGCAGGGAAGAGAATGGTTTATGTACACAATACTCTGTTTTATTAAGTGAGTCTTTTATTAGATACCATTCAAAACAGTTCTTAATTAATGCTTACTATGTGCTGCCCTGTGCAAAAATGAGCTATAATAGGATTCTATGTTATGATTTAAGTAGGAATGGATTTCCATTTCAAATACTCAGCTTCTAGACACAGGTAAACACATGGAATGCAGTTTATCAAAAATTGATAAGCTAGGCATCCATAAGATGTTTTGTATTAGCATTTTGTTTCTCTCAGGTGTTTGCATACTGAAGGTGAATTTCTGTTTTATGGTTTGGGATAACTCACTGCTTAAGGGGGAATGGAACTTAAAACTGATAATTCAGATGATAATATGAATGTCTTATTTAATGTTCTGGGGATTTGCAATAAAAAATTCTACATTGTCTTTACCAGAACATCTATAAATAGAGAGAAGTAGGAAAGCTCAATTCTATGTGTAAGAGAATATAAAATGTCGGTATGCATAGGATAGATTACTAGGTGCGTTAACAGTATTTATGCTTCCTATCTTCTCTAAAGATAGTAATATTAGCTAGGCACACAGATACCAAGCTGCAAATCACATTCCTGGGCACCCTCATAATTAGATGTGACCATGGGATTATTTTTTGGCCAATGAAATGAAAGGAAGCAAGATGTGCTATTTTAGAGTTATGCACTTGAAAGGAGCATGCTCTTCGTTCTCTTTCCCTATTGCCAGTTGGTGGGGGGATGGACAAGATGGTAGAAGTTGGAATGGCCATCTCAGAACATTAGCTAGAGCAAGCTTGCAGAGGCCTGGATTATCTGATGTCATGGAAAAATTTGCTTTCATCTGTCCTGCTTGCAGGACAGTTATATATTTACATCTTGCTTGAGCCATGGTTATTAGTTCCTTGGTTATAACAGTCATGCCACACTCTAAATAATGCAGTGCAGCATCTAAATCATTTTAAGAAAATACTCAAATCTCGGAGAAGAAAGGAAGAGCTTTAGAATCTATATTAGCTAAAGAAATTCTCTGATTTGAATATAATGTAGATCAACACCACATAACCGAACTTTCTGGAATATGCAAATATTCTCCAATATTCAGTTCAGTCAGTATTCTAACTTTAGTAAATTTTGGTTCATTTAAATTTATCTATTTATTTTTATTTATTTTATTTTTTAAAATATTTTATTCATTTACTTATTCATGAGAGACACAGAAAGAGAGAGAGGCATAGACACAAGCAGAGGGAGGAGCAGGCTCCATGCAGGGAGCCCGACGTGGGACTTGATCCCGGGTCTCCAGGATCACAGCCTGGACTGAAGGTGACGCTAAACCACTGAGCCACCACGGTTGCCCAGATTCATTTAAATTTAAATAATCACACATGGTTGGTGGCTACCTAACTGTTGGACTACATATTATAATAACATATTTAGTTATTATTTTATCTGGTAACACAATCCATAAACTATGCCTTTTATCTTCCCTAATTAGAGGGATGCTAAAACATGTCAGAGAAAATGCCCAAGATATATACACTTAACAGGTAGATTACCAACAAGCCTTTGTTTCTTGAATTTATGTTTCAGAAATTATTTAAGTTTTTAATGTTCAAATTGTCATATGTGTGTATCTGTGGAAATACAAAACAAATGGATGTTTACATCTGCTATTTGTATGGTCATTTGTCTAGCTGATTCCCATCTCTTTTACTTTTCCAGAAAGATGGCAAGCTTAAGCTTTATACTCCTGCCTAGGGTTTCTGTCCATAATTCCTCTCTGCCCTGCAGTGGCTATTTAGGTTGGAAATAGATTTGCTTAAAGGATCCTTGTGTACCCCTTTTTTGTTATACTTTAGAAAATGACCCAGGTGAAGTACACAGTTCCTTAGATAATTTTGCTTGGATAATTTTCCTAAATGGTTCCTATTGGCTTTTTGGAGTTCCAAGGAATCCAGCAGAAGACGCCATTCTAAATGAGAGGAAAAGAAGTCATAAATTGTAAACTCCTCTTTTAAACATTTCTACCCTTCAGTCCCAGAGACTAGAGATGAGAAATGGTTCTCCGTGGCCCATAATACATCTATAATTTTCACTCTTTGTATAGCAAGAGTCACGACTTCTTGAGTTGGCTAGGGGTGGTATGGAATACCTGGCCAAAGGTGAGAGGCCAAGGTGCCTGCTGCACGATATTCTTACAGAAACATCTGAGAGTAAAAGTGCTTGTAAAATTTTTCAGAGTTATAATCATGTCAAGACTTGTTTTAACTCCACCCTTTTTAAATAATAGAGTTTGAATCTTTCTTTAAATATAATTTTTAGACATTTCTATGAAAATATTAATGAGCTAAAATGCAGGGTACATTTCAAAACGAATTTCCAGAAATCATCATGAGCCTAAACTTTTTCATGTAATTTTTAGTTTTTATTTTTTAAAAATTTTTAAAAGATTTTATTTATTTATTCATGAGAGACACAGAGAGAGAGGCAGAGACACAGGCAGAGGGAGAACCAGGCTCCATGCAGGCAGCCCAAAGTGGGACTCGATCCTGGGACTCCAGGATCATGCCCTGGGCCAAAGGCAGAGGCTCAACCACTGAGCCACTGAGTCATCCCTAATTTTTAGTTTTTAAACATATTTGTAATATAGAAATGATAACTTATACTTATTTCTTAATTTTACATAAATAAGACTATTTTATTGGGAGAAATAGATTGAAGGAAGAGAAGAGGCATTCACTGAGTTCCAAAATTTTGCCAAATCCTGTGTTTGGCCACTTATAGTTTTTGTCTTTTTATATATGTGGTTTTGTGCCACATACATTATTTTCCCCAGTAAATGGGTGAGGAAACTGAAACTTACAAAATTTAAATATTTTGTCCAGACCCCACTAATTTTATGTGGTAGAAAAAAATCATTTAACTCCAGATTTCTTTTCTTCCTGAACTTGTGGTATTTATATTATAGATTATGTCTTACCTTTATATTAATTCTCCTTTTGAATGATTCTTTTTACCTATCTTCTATTTGTCTACTATAATTATTCTTGCCTAAGTGCTTACACTTTTGGGATAGACAATTGCAGTGGTGTCTTAACTGAATTTACTGCCTCCAGAATCTATTATTTCATGCCCCATTGATTTACTTTTTAGTGCTTACCATTTTTTATTGTAATATATAATACAGAGATGAGAATAAAGAAAAAATATACATCTCAATTCATCACAAAGAAAATACTCATGTAACCAACACCCAGGTCTAGAAATAGGACATTACTAGACCCCTACTCCACAAAACCCCAGTTTTGGCCACCTCCTTACCTCCTTCAATAGGTAAACACTTCCATGCTTTACTTGATAGTTCAACAATCTAATCATAAGTCCACAAATACAATAGTTTTATTTTTGAACTTATGATTTGATTAAATTGTATATATTCTTCCTTCTTTTTCTTTATTTAACATTATCATGTGAGATTTATCTGTTGTCGCATAGCTATAGTGTTCTATTACATGCATATAGCAAAATAAAAGAGCCCATTCTATTGTTTATGAATAGTTCGGTTATTTTCTAGTAATGGCTTGTTGCACAACATATGCAGTTCTGTTTCGTGTACACCTGGATGGTGAGTTGTTGGGTCATGGGGCATATATATGATAAACTTTAAAAGATGTTGCCCAAAGTTTTCCAACTATACAAATTTCTCTTCCCTTATTCAATTTCTGCTTATTCCCATTGTTCTTCCTCTGCTCCAATTCCTAGTCAGTACTTTAAATTTTAGCCATTTTGGCAAATGTGTAGTGATTTTAACTTGCATTTCCCTTGTTACAAATTAATATTTTCTTATGTTTATTGGCCATTTGGTTCTCCTTTTATTGAATTGCTTCCTAAGGTCCCTTGCTTATTTTTTTCTATTGTTTGTCTACTCCTCATTCATTTATAGAATTTTTAAAATGAAATCCGGATATGATTTTGTTGTCATATATATTTGCTACAAAGTTATTGCTTCAGTCCAGGACTCATCTCTTAATGGTGTCTTATGGGCAGAAATTTTTAATTTTACCAATTTTCCTTTTATAAATAGTTCATCCTGTATTTTATTTAAGAAGTCTGATGTTAAGGGCTCCTGAGTGGCTCAGTTGGTTAAGCATCTTCCTTTGGCTCAGGTCATGATCCCAGGGTCCTGGGATTAGGCTCCTTGCTCAGCAGGGGAGTCTGCTTCTCCCTCTGTCCCTCTCCTCACTTGTGCTCTCTCTGTCTCATAAATAAATTAAATCTTTTTAAAAAAGGAAATCTGATGTTAAGTTAATAAAGAAAGACTTCATATTATCTTCAGGTGATTTTATTGTTTTGCCAATCATGGATAGATCAAAAATTCTTCCTGGTATTACTTTTTGTATGTATGCCATAAGATAACATTCAAATTTCACTCTTTTCCCATATGGATATCCCATCGACCTTAGCCCCTGTTATTAAGAAGACTGTCCTCTCTCTGTTGCTCTGCAGTGAGACCTTTGTTGAAACTCGGGTGTTCATATTATGCCTAGCTCTAGATTCTTTTACAGTTATTGTCTATGTTTTTAATTGAGATATAATTAAACTTATAACATTGTATTAGTTTTAGATGTACAACATAATAATTTGATAGTATATATATTGCAAAATGATTATCACAGTAAGTTAACGTCCATCACCACAAATAGCTACAATTTTTTTTTCTTGTGATCAGAACTTTGAAGATCTACTCTTATTAACTTTCAAATGTACAAAACAGTATTGTTAACTATTCTCACCATGTTCTACATTACATCCCAGGACTGCTTATTATAAAGCTTCTTCCATAATTACTGTAGATCCACATCTTACCATGTTGTAGTACAAAGCCTTCCACTGTTCTTACTCTTGACCCTTCTGGATCTTCTGACTGTTTATATAAAATTAAAAGCAACTTGTCACTTTCCACAAAATTCTGCTAGCATTTTCAATGGGATTGCATGAATCTGTAGAACAGTTTAGGTAGAGCTGACATTTTCTCATCAATAAATCTTCTAATCCATGAAATTATTACAGCCTTCTTTAGGAACTCTTCCTTCAATGTATCCATAAAGCTTCATGGCTTTCTGCCTCATGTTCTTCTATATCTTTTGTTAAGTTTACTCCTAGATATTAGATTTTGTGAATATTTTGTAGCTGGCACATAGAAATGCAGGTTCGTTTGTGTGTTTTTTTAAATATTTTATTTATTTATTTGAGATAGAGTATGAGAGAGACCATGAGCAGTGGGGAGGGGAGGGGGAGAGGGAGAAGCAGGCTCCGCACTGAGCCGGGAGCCAGATGAAGAGCTCAATCCCTGGACCGTGAGATCATGACCTGAGCTGAAGGCAGTGGCTTCACTGACTGAGCCACGCAGACACCCCAGAAATGCAGGTTTTTATGTTGAATTTATATCTAGTGACCTTGTTAGACTCTTTCATTAGTCTAAAATTTATCTGTACATACTTCAGGATTTTCTTCTTAGATGAAAGTATAATCTATACATTATGATAGTTTTCTTTCTTTCTCTTAAATCATTACATTTCTTTTTAGGCTACCTTTTATCAATAAATAGAAATTCCAGTACAAAGTTGTATAAAGAGGTGATAAGAATATCCATATTTTGAGGCTTTGTCCCCCCACTCATGCTCTCTCTTAAATAAATTTTAAAAATCTTAAAAAAAAATAAAGTATCCATATTTTGTTTCTGTTTTCAGTAACAATATGTTTCAATTGTGTTTCCAATTGTGTGATAATTGCTCTTATTTTTGTTTAACTGAATTCTCCTTATCAGATGAAGAAAATCGCCTTTTGCAACTAGTTGCTAAAGACTTTTTAAAAAAACATTGTGAATGGATAGTGACTTCTATTAAATATTTGTTTTATTTTGCATCACTTGAGCGGGTTACACTGTGTTACTGTAATACTTGTACTTATACTCAAATCCTAAAACCAATCTTTTTTCCTAAATAAATCCAGTCTGGTCATTTTTTGTTGTTGTTGCTAAAAATCTTTTTAGGACTTTTAAAAACCTAGGATCATGAATGAGACTTATCTGTATTTTTTAAATTTCATACTATCCTCAAAAGTATTTGATACCAATGACAGTATTTGATATCCTAAAATAATGTAGATGATGATCTTTCTTTTTGTCCTACTTGAAAGATATTGTGTATGATTAGAATTATTTCTTAAAAGATTTTCAGAATTCATCGGTAAAGTCATTAAGTTCAGGGGTCATTTTCTAAGAAAAAAATATTGTATTTTCTTTAAATTTACATCATGATTAAAGTTTGCCCTTTTTCTTGTTTTTTGTTGTTGTTGTTATTTGTTTGCTAGCTTACCAAGTGGTTTTTCCCCACCAATCTGGGAAATTTTCTATTTCCATCTAAATGTTTAGGTTTATTGTCATAAAATTATTAACTTGTTAATGCCTGTAGGATACTGGTATCTTCTTTTTTATCTTTTTTTTTTTTTTTAAGATTTATCTATTTATTTGAGAAGAGAGACAGCAAGGGGAGAGGCAGAGTGAGAGAGAGAAAGTGAGAGAAAGAAACAGAGAAAGAGAATCCCAAGCAGTCTCTGAGCTGCGTGGGACTTGGTGTGGGGCTCATATCCATGACTCTGAGATCATGACCTGAGCCAAAATTAAGAGTTAGATGCTTAACCCACCCAGGTGCCCTCTCCTTTTTATTCTTGTTATTAATTATGGCTTAACAATTTTCTTGTTAAGTTCCTTCAAGGGTTTGTCAATTTTATTAGTTTGTTCAAAGAACTGACTCTCAATTGGATATTTGTTTTATAGTTTTTCATTTCTGTTCTTTATTATTCACTTCCTTCAAATGTCTTTGATGTTGATTTTTGGCCATTTAAATGCTTCTTAGTATGAATGCTTTGTTCACTTATTTTTATCTTTCTCTCACTTATAATATACATATTTAAAACTACTGCTGATTTCCTTTAAACAGAGTTTTATCTGCATTCCACAATATTTTATCATCATTTGATATTTTTATAACATTTTATTCAAAATAGGTCCTCATTAGTATTGGGATTTCATCTTCCACCAATGGAATATTTGGAAATATTTTTAGAAATAATTTTTAAACATGTGAGAATTCTCTTTGATTCTATTATTAATATCTATTGAAATTTGTTGATATTACTTCTAGTTTATCACATGATCAATGTTTGTAAATGTCTGCTGTGCAATTGTCATAAAAAGTGTGTTTTCTGCAGTAGTTGGGAGGAGTGTCCTAGACCTGGTCATTGTTATAAGTCTACTAATCATGATTTTTAAGATTTCTGTATTTTTACTGATGTTTTCTCCTTGATCTATCAGTTATTAAAGGCAATACTAAAATCCTTCACTATATTTATGAACAATTTCTCCTTTTGATTTATATTCCTTCATAGAACCTACATTCTAATCCAGGGAAGCAGATATATAAACAAAATATTAGATATGTTTTATAAAATATATCAGGTATGGGCAGTAGAGCATATTGATGGGGAATAAATGGGCATTGTAATTCAAAGATATAGAAAGCACAATATATCCTAACATGATAAATACCAAAAAATCCATAGCTAGATACACCAGTGTGAAAACACCCATTATTGAAGACAAAGGAAAGTACTTCTAAGTGGGCAGAGAGAAAGGCAAATCACATGTAAAAGAATGACAATTAGTCTGACGGTAAATGGATATCTTATGACCAAAAAGGAAACTAGAACATCTTGGAATATTATCTTCAAAGTATCATAGGAAAAATATTCTGTTAATTTATAATTGTGCTCCCAACAAAATTATATTTTAAAAAGAGTGAAATAAGGGCTTTTATAAATAATGAAAAATTGAGAAATTTTACCACTAAAATATCTTTATTTTACAAAATTGTAAGAAATATACTTAAGGAGTCAAAAGATGTGAAAATAATGATGAGCAAAGAAATAGGTAAGCATTTAAGTTAAATGTAAATAAGAATGGTCTATATAAAATAATTTTTAAATATTTACTTTATAGAGTTACAAAGAGGGATAGACCTAAAATACAGAAAACCAATATGTGAATCTTAGGAGGATAGTTCTAAGATTAAAATATTCTAAAAAAAAAAAAAAATTCTAAAGCATCACCATTATGAGGAAGATGTAAAATATTAACCTTAAACTGTTAAAATTCCATAAAAATTATGAAATTATACAAATTATTAGGATTATTAAAAAGGTAGAAAGTAGAGTGTATAACTTTCAAATAAGAGAGTTGAAAATATGTAATAAGGGAATAATCAATTCAGAACACACTAAAGTTAGTAAAGAAGATGTGTAGAAAAATACACATCTACAAAAATCTTGGCATGAAATACATGAAAAAGCAACAAACAAAAATTATTGATTGTAGGAGTGGCAGTAGGCAATGGATGAAATTAATGAAGAATCTACTGATTTTTGCAATGATATGAGTGCTGTTCTAGTTCTGATGCTGGATGGTGGATCATAAGAATTAATTTTTTAAATATTTTATATGCGGGAATCATATTTTTGTACACCAAAATATCACATATTTTAGAAATTCTAAGAATTCATGTAGTAGTAAACTCATATATGCTTTCTTTTTTTTCCATTCCTTACATGTATTTAACATAAAAGTTCTACTAGCTGACATTTTAAGTTACTGTATTCAGATCTTTTTGAAAGTATAGATCCTTCCTTATACTTTATTATTCTGTATGGTTCTGACTGAAATGAACTGCTGGGATTTAAATTGATGGCAAATGTGCCTCACTCTACAAAGGCAGAAGCTATCAGTTTTCATTATATCAATAGCCTCTACTGTCCTGTCATCTGTCTTTTCCAAGTGGACATCAGTTAACCAAGATGCAGATCAACTTAAGGTCATTGATAATGTTTGTCATCAATTTGATTTATATTTTAAATAGATGGAGTGTACCTTGAAAACCAAGCATTGATTTAAATAAATCAGATCTGCCTGGGAGCTTATAAAAATAAAGCAAAGTTCTACACATTAAATTCTGTTAGGGGGCCATTACAATGCCATCTAGATGTATGATTCTTCTACAGTGAGCAACGTAGCTCACACTCCTCACTTCCCTGAATTCATTTTCAGAGATACTTCATTTCAGTTAAAAAAAATCTGAAAATGGAAGCATCTTTTTGCCTGGGCAAAACTTAAAATTTAAACAGATTCAGCATGAGTAATATCCACATGCAAATCAGGATTTACTCTTTCATCATTATAGGTTTACAAGTAGAATTTTGGTGAGACACTGCAGTTATGCAAGGTTATTTTCTTATGTAAAAAAGAAATTTATAAATTTAGTTCTGTGTTTTCAGTAACAAGGAAAACTGAGCAATTTATGATCCTTTACTGAAGGTTCAAATCCAGGTAGAAATATGAAGAATTCACTCAAGAGGTCATGAAAAATATGCCCTATTTTAACTATAGGAAGGCACCAAAGCTTGAATTAATTATTTTAACTTGAATAGTTATTATGCAAAGACATGTATCACAATAGTCTCAGTGATTTCTCTTTATAATTATTTCTGCATCTTGTATTCTTTTTTATTATAATGAAATATTTTAAGCACACTAAAAATAGAATACTAAGTGGATTTCCAAGTGTCCACTTTTTACTTAAGAAAGAAAACTACAAATTCAATTATTTCTATTCTCAATTCCATTCTCCTTATTCCTTTACTCTCTGGAGTCAGTGAAATGTAACTAGGCTCCTGGGGCTCGGGGTGGGGGGGTGGGGAGGACTACTGGCCTGATTTATGATAAGAACAGCTTTGAGTTCTGCCCACTGAGCAGAGCCGTGACATTGGCTTTCTGTTTTGTGTGGCTGGCCCTGCCTGAAGCTGGGCAGCAACGGACCCCCGCCCCATGGGCCCCATCAGAGTTAAATAAAAAAAAAAAAAAAAAACCAGGTAACCACTATCCCAAAAGGGGATAGGTAACCACTATCCCAAATTTTAAGTTTATCATTATATTTTATATTTTTAGTAAATATGTTTGCAACCCGAAGTTATAATTTTGTGTTTGTATATTTTTAAATATTTTATTAACTATTAGAGAGAGGGAGAAAGCACAAGTAAGGGGGGAGAGGGTCAAAGAGAGAGGGAGAGAGAAACTCAAGAGGACTCTGTACTGAGAATGGAACCAACTCGAGGCTCAATCTAACACTCCTGAGATCATGCATGACCCAAGCTCAACCCAGGTGCCTCTGTTTTGTATATTTTTAAATTTTCTATAAAAGTATCACTGTGTAGTTAGATTATTTTTTTTTGTAGTTAGATTATATCTCAATATATTTTTGAGATTTATTTATGTTGATGTGATTTTCTCTACTTCATTAATTTTCATTATACATCCATTCTTCTCTTGAAAGGTGGGTATTTTACATTTTCTCATTGTTATAAATATTCAGCAATATACATGATTGAACATGTTTCCTAGATCTTAAAAATTAAAATATGATAGAATGGAATGGCTAGAGAAGAGTATAGTAAGAGAAGATATTTAAATGTATCACATAAGGTTTTACTTAATAGAAATTTTTTTTATGCTGGAAAAGTACATTGTACAGGATTGCAATGTGATTTTTTTTTATTGTGAATAGTGTTTAATTGTTTTTAAAGGATGGCTCTGAAAATTTCCTAGTTAGTAATGTATAATTTAGTTCTTAAAATTAGTATAATTTTTAGAGATTATTAGTGTGAAAATAAATATGGAATTTGTCAAAATAGTATGAAAAAATTATTCTTCCTCCAGCAGTCTTCCTGCATTGCCAAACCTTACTGTTCAACTAGACTTTCTTCTAACAAAATGGTAAGAGAAAGGATGGCTGATATTTATTGAGCGTTACCATACGCCAAGCATATTTTGTCTGGTTTTTCATGAATCGACATGATTACTGTTGGGAGTGTCTTAGCGCTGAGGAAGGTGAGGCTTACGTTGGTGTATTAAACACCACGGTCTCATGGATGCCGAGGGCCAAAGTTGACATCAGACCATATGTGTCCAATTTCAGAGCCTTGGCTTCAAAAGATGCATGCAGACCCTAGATCAGGATTTGGGGGATTCAGGCACTCAAATTCTAAACATGTCTTTTAAAAAAAGAAAAAAAAAAGAAAAGTAAAATGTAGGGTATCTTACTGAAAAAAGACATTCGAAAATTCAAAAAAATATATTGAGTACTATTCATGTTGTTGTAGTCAGGGTCATTTTTATTATCAGGTACAGAAATCCTCATGGATTTGCGACTGGCACGTTGCCTTGAATCAAAAGACATATATGTCTTTTGGATCATATATAACTCTTTGTCTCTTTTTTGGGGGGGGGCAACATGATCTCAGTTTAATTGTATCTTGGTTTCTGAGTATCTGCTTCGTTTATCTCTGCCTATTTTCTTTTCCTAGTGCTTCATAAATCTTGCTCCTTATAATTTGCTTATGCTTGTGGCCTCTCTCGCTACATGATTTTTCTTCCCCTCCTACACCTAAAATCATCTTATTTTCTTCTGATTTCCCATAAATTCTCAGCTACATCTGAAATACGTGTGTCACTATTTTCTCACACCTTTCTATTCAAGGCCTTGGGACACTAACCACCTAGAGATTGACTGCAATTATATATTGTGCCCATTTCTGGTCCAATACTCTGTGGAAGGTTTAAAGGAAGAGTAGAGATAAAATCCCATGATAGAAAATATTTTTGCTGTGTCTTCATCAATAATTGTAGAATGGAGTCCATTAGATTCAGGGTAGTTTTTGAGACAACTTTGAGTGATATAGGTTTAGGTTTCTTGACTTCCAAAAAACAATTCCTTTGCTAAATGCATACTGCTATTTGAAAAAGGCTGTCTTTATAGAGAATTCATTTCCTTGCCATTTCTAGCATTCACAGCTACATTGCTTGCACTCCTTGATTCATGGACTCTTCCTCCCTCTTCAAAAACAGCAGCATAGCATCTTTAAATTCTCTGATTTTGTCAACCTGTGGACTTTTCTTACTTCTCTGGTCAAATCTCCCTGGACCACCCTCTAATAAGGACACTTTGTGATTATGTTTAGAGCCTCCAAGGGTAATCCATAATAATTTCCCCTTCTCAAAATCTTTAATCATATGTGTAAATCCCTTTGCCATATAAAATAACAATTCACAGGCCCAAGGATTAGAACTTGAGTATCTTTGAGGGCTATTGTTCAATCTACCAAAATCACACAAAGGCAACTTTTATGCCTGTGTGTGTTGTGTGAAACTGGACCATTCACTATGTACAAAATTTAAGTATGGTAATGCAAAATATGATGCAAAAGAGAGAGAGAGAGAGATGAAAGAAAGGAGATGAAGATGGAGGAGGAAAGGGAGGAGAAGGAAAAGAAAGGAGGGGAGAGGAGAGAAATCTTTAGTGCTTGGCATCCAAGATTTATTTTTTTCTCTCAAGTACAAGTCTCTATGAAAGTTTCATATTGAACAATATCTGATATATAATTAAGGGCTCATAAACTTTTTCTTTCATTTTAGAATATCTTGGGGATGAGGAATGAGGTCTTTAATATATATTTAAGTCAAATAAGCACATTTAAGGTTTTTAAGGATTTCAGTGAGCCTGACCCCTCTCTACACTTGAGAAAGGTTAAGAGGAGCACACCACAGCCCTCTTCTTTAGGCCACAGGGGATGCCTATAATCCCTGAGAAGGAGTAATGATGCATTGGAGAGCTCTGAGAGGGCCACAGCCTGGAATGTGGAAAAGATAGTGCACAAAACTCCTTCTATGTTCAAGATCTCCTGCATCTTTGCAACCATTGTATATATTTCATGTAATATTTTCTAGCTCACAGGCATACAACTCATATCTTTCAAACCATAGTAAATGCTTATTCATTGCAGGACATAAGACTATTCCCCAGCTAAAAGCTCAAAACTCTGAATTGATGCTAGGGTTTGACTTTGGCTAGACTTACCTAACTCTCAAATTCTGTTGTGATGCATAGTGGACAGAATATTTTCCTGGAATTTAAAAAACTAGAGGGATCCAAACAAACGGAATTGATACCATGTATTGCAAACAAGCTGAATATCTATTCCAAGTCCCTAACTACAGTCAAGCACTTACGATTTCAGGTTTGGGTTAGCCTTTGAGCTAATAGATTAGAATGATCACTGCATTATTTTGGGTGCACAGTAGGGTTCTTCTCTATATATTCAGTGCTTCACCTTCAGAATGCCCAAGTCTGAGAGTGACTTCACCTCCTGAGAGAAGACTTCCCATAGTCAGGAAGGACTGTGGGATGCTGTGGGATGAATTTTCTATTATACTTTTCATTTCTATTCCATCAAACTAACCTCCCCTACAGCAGTGAGGCAGCATCCTCAGCTGTAGGACCATTGGTTTATGATAAATCACTGCAAATGGTCACCTAGTAGAAAACTGAAGGTTGCTATAAAAGATCAGAGGAAAGCCTGTGTATGGCATGATCTTAATTTATTTTATTTTATATATCATAATTTATTTTATACATCACAAGATTCACCTTCTGAAGAAAAATAGATTTTTATTACTTTTATTATAATGCATAGTTAGAAGCTGAAAGATAAAAGCCGATGATGCCTACTAGTGTTTTCTACTTTTTAAATATGTTCTAAAGGCTATGAATCTAAATTACATATAATGATGCTAATAGTGTGTTGTCCATCATGAATATAGTTATATACCTGACTTTCAAAATTATTTTGGTAATATAGATGGTGACTTTACACTAACTTATCCCGAGTCTCATGAGTAATTCCCTTTGTGACCAAAGGAGCATGTTCGTGAATGGTGAATTAAAATTTTGCTGCAGCCTATGGCCATTGCAAGAGCAAAGTTAGAGGTCACAAATTGGAATTGATACCAAGACATGATTTTAATAACACCAAATTACAACAAATGAAACAAATTAGTCACAGAGGCAGAGGTAAAATCATGATATAATGACGCACATTATACCTAGAGGATATTTAAAAATAATAACAATTGGAGCACTTAGTTTCTTCCTGTTTTTGATAAATGTTGTTAATAATACTTTATATTTGCAATTTTAAAACTTTCTCATGTGTAATATTAACCCTGACATTTTAAGATATAGGAGTATTTGAGGCATTATTGAAATAAAATAATGGAAATAATGGAAATAATTTCATAATATAAAATGTCCTTATATTTTATATTTATCGGATTTACTTATATTTGTTTGGATATAATTTTTAATGGAAAGAGTGATGTCCAGTTTACTAATTCTGACTATCTAAGCTGGATTATTACAGGAGTAATAAATACATGAGAGATATTTTTTTGAGCCATGGTAAATTAAAACAACTAAACCCTTGCATTATGAAAGCCTCCTTGGGAAAAAAAAAAAAAAAAGGTGGTATTTGACTTCAATTTCTACTTCTTTCTAGTATAATAACTTTCTAGCTCAGAAGTTAAAAAAACATTTTGGAAAGATAATGGCATCTTAAAAGTAAGAGAAATGTTTGCAACTTAAAATACCTAAGGCAGTTGAAAGAGTAGAATTTTAAATCTGACAAAATGGAAGATTTAAATGGAGGATTTGAAATGAAAGACATACTTTCTTTTTCACTTGAGTATAGTTCTTTTTCTTTATGGCATCCAAACTTAATTGATACAAGTGCCTGATTTTTTTCTCTTCAATATATATAATATATGGCTATTGCTGAATGAAGAGTTTTACTGCTCTTATTGTAATACCATGCCTAGTGGAGCTTTACCTTACTAAAGAAACCTCAATCTAATTCTTCATAAATGATAAGTAATGATAATACCCACACTACATTTTAATTCACTTTGGAGAACTTTCTCAAATGATCTCATAATGATTTTCTCCAGATATTTCTTATAATTGTAGGAGGATGCACCACAATCCAATTCTTACAATATTACCCTTTGGCATCTTCTCTTTTGTGGATCTCAGCACTTCTATGATAAACTGTGTTATCATGGATTTGTAACATGCCTTGTCATTTGTAACAAGACTTGTCATGGGCAGAAAACTTAGAATGCATTTTTATTTAATATATTAAGCTAAATTTTAATTGGTTGACACATATGGAGTAGTAGCATGAACTTTTAATGGCTACATAGTCATACAAATATTTTGTCATTGTTACCAGTGTATTGATTTTCTTTACACTATGAAAAAGGGCATTGTTGATATGAGCTAGAAGGCTTGACTTCATATTTTTATAATTTGAGCTTTATATTGAGCTATTCAAGAGAAATTTTGAATTACTAAATTGTATTTTACAGAATGAAAGCCTTCCTTCTTGAAGGCAACTGTAGGTATATCACTTACTTGTTGCATCTACAATGAATTATAAATAACCAGAAGTGCAGCAATTCTAAGTATCTACATACGTTTCTAGAGATAGAAAGTTGAAGTGGGACAGACAGGGTTCCACCCAATGGTCCTAAAGCTTAAGGTTTTACTCAGCTTCTGTGGTACAGGATTATTGAAACATCTTGTTTTTGAATATTCATTCAGGAAGTTATTTGAGAGCATGAATTTAGAATCTTTCAAATACCCAGAAACCACATGCAAAATACATTTTACTTTAATATTTCACAAATAATTTATAATTTCATTTTACACATCTAACTTGTCTGCATGTGTGATTTTGAACCAAATTGGTAATTAACAAGTTGGAGTAATGACAATTCTATACCAAATAGCAAAAGGGCAGTATATTTCTAGATGTCTCTGGATATGTGAGATCATTTTCATCAGTTATTTCACATTGGTGGTACCAGTAATAAATAAATTCAAGAGTATTACTATTTTATTGAATGTGTTCTCCATAGGATATATAATATTATATATTTTATAATAGGATAAATTATAAATTATCCTAAGGATAAAAAACATCGTCCTTAATCATAACAATCTTAGGAGGTGGGTATTATTATCTCTATTTTACGTATAAAAGACAAACACAAAAAGTTTAAGTGAATTGACTCATATAGCAAAGCAAGAGGAAGTGTCAACAGTTCTTGAATCTTGTCTTTGCTGGATGTAATATTGTGATTTATAATAAAAATATTTATTTGGTCTTCAATCCCAGTTTCTAACATAGACCTTCTAAAAAAATACCTTGGAACTTTCTAAGTGGTGAGAGCCATCAAAGTCTTTTGTTATATTAATTAGGTGATTTTGAAATACCTTTAAATCACAGGAGAGGGCTGCTTGCCAGGGGGAACCAATCTAGAGATTGGAAGGCTGGAACTTTCAGCTTCACTGCTCCATCTTCAGGAGAGAGAGAGGGACTGGAAGATGAATTGATCTTCAATGGCCAATGATTTAATCAATCATGCCTATGTAATAAAATCTCTATAAAAACCCAAGAGGGTTCAGTTCTAAGAGCTTCTGAGTTGGTGAACTCATGGGCATTGGTGAGCTTGGTGAGCTTAGAGAGAGCAGGAGAGCTCTGTGCCTTTTTCTCATACTTTGCCCTCTGCCTGTCTTCCACCTGGCTACTTCTGAGTTAAATCCTTTTATAATAAACTGGCTACCTAGTGGATAAATGGGTTTCTTGTGTTCTATGAGAACTCTAGCATATTAATTAAACCCAAGGAGTGCTAACTTATGATTGGCATCCTGAGCTGGAGGAAATTGTTCTAACTTAGAATTTTTACCCGTTAGTCAAAAGGACTAGTTCAGCCTAAGCTTGCAATTGGTGTCTGAAGTGAAGGGCAGTCTTGTGGGTCTAAGCTCTTTACCTGTGGAGTCTGATGTTCTCTCTGGGTAGATAGTATCAGAATTGAGTTGAATTTTAGGACACCCAGCTGGTGTCTAGAGTGTTGTCTGATGATAGGAAACCCCCTAACCTTCCCTGACACCCAACCCACACACAGGAATTGGAATTGGGTACAAAACCTAAATGCTGGAATATAGGGAATAGTCCTGACGTTTGGTTTTAGGTTAAGTTCCCATGCTTTAAAAGTATTGTTAATGTCTTAGGCTATGTATGAAATATAAAATATATCACTTTGGGGGCCAAGTAGACTCTCAGTCGTAAGTGAATTTTGCAAGTACTGAAAAGTGATGGGATTGTAAAGGCAATAAAGATGAATTTCATGGACAGTACACGTTACATACTTGCTTTTCCTTCTGATGCTTTTCAAAAACTATTTTTATGATACTAAATACTACAGAGATCATGAAGTCAGAATATGAAGACAGGCTGACTTCCTCGAAGATGTGTCCTGAAGAAAAATTGAAACCGAGATGACACTTGAAATATGCGATCTGTGATTCATATCATCCTCTAAATTTTGGAGTTACTTTTTCATTCATTTTGTCAGCATTCAGAAATCTCAAAGGACTCGAAACTTAGCCTGGGACACTAAAAAATGGCACAGATGAAATACAAGGGTACATACATGCTTTTCCGTCATCAATGATCCAGGCAGTAGTGATATAAGTGCATTTCTCCAATAGAATAGTTGAGAAGTAGGGAATTAGAACTATATTTCTCTCATTTCTCATCCACTTCCTCTATAGTCTTTTTATTTTTCAACTATGCTATTATTTTTACTGTTTTCCTTTATTTCTCTTCTTATTTTATTTTTCTTTGCTTCTGGACCTTAGAATGCAGATATTAAGAACTGTATTTTGATGAGTTTGAGAGACATGCAAAGGCCACTGAAGTAGTTCCAGCTTGAGTTTCTATTTATGTTAAGTTTAAATGAGGAGGGTGAGAAGGTACCATCGCAGTTTTGAAGGATTCTTCATGGTTCTCTGAAACTCGGAATGATCTGTCTGGTCAAGAGAATATAAAAGGGAATTGGTATAACATGTTGCTTAGGAAATATCTTAATTATTAGAGTAATATATCCCTAATTTTTATTGTTGTTGTTGTTTGCTTTATAAGAGAAGGAAGTTTTAAAGTCTAATTTCATTACAAAAAGGAGCAGTTTCCACAACTGGATGCATCTGATGCAATCCTCTGGTTTGAGTGATATTAATCATTCCTTACCAGCAGAGATTTTTTTTTCCCAACAGATCAGAGCATGGTTCTTTGTATGGATTAGCTAGTTGTGGTCTTGCCTGCTATGGCATTGGAAGTTGCAATGACCAGGGATAATATATAATTAGTCTGTCTTAATCAAACATCACCTTTGCAGTTCATGAGTTCATTTTCCCAAATTTGAATATCCCCCTCTGAGCTATAGCACACTTTAATTTTAAACATGCCACAGATGTAACCAAAATGTTTTGTGTGTTGCATGCTTTGGTGACTTCTTAAACAGAGGATTTAGAGGTACAGAATTAAAAATTTTGAATGATTCTAGCTATGTGGTGTTACAAGGAATCATTCAGTAGCTACTGAGGAGTGCCACATGGTTATGTTAGAGTTCATAGATCAACTTTTAATAAACATTCATCTCAGACTTCTATGCCACAGTTCCATCTGCTGCTGCTTATTGCTATCTATTTAAATATCTGATGCAATATTCACCCTTATATTAGTTTATAGATTTTAATGGAATGAAATAAAGGATTTCAATGGAATATTGTGTGGGCATTAGAATGGTTGTAGTGGAATGGAAATTATCTTTGATATAACATACAGTGATAAAGAAGAAAAAATACATATTACAGATGTACAACATTTATTTTGAAAGTGTATACATAGATAAAGATAGAATTTAAAAATGCTAATGGACATTTTAATCTATTGGCATTAGTTTTCTACATATTTAGAGTTTTTGATAATGTATTTGCATTACTTCAAAAATAAAAAGGATTACATTAAATTTAAGGAGTTTCTTTTTTGTATGCTAATCTGATAATGAGGGGATTTTGCTTATAGAGGTGTTTATACACTAAGAGCAAATAGACTTCAGATGCAAGACCAAAGGATGTCCAGCCCACTTGAGTGCATGCATTTAGGGTAATGTATTTTAAGTCCAGAGTTTTTTTGCTGTTAGAACTTTTGAACTTACCTCTGATTACTAAGCTATCTCTGGATAACTGAGGTTTTAAATAAATTGTTTTCTATTTGTATTCTTGGTTGTTTCTTGACACAATGGTTAGAATAACAGTATCATAAAAATAAGACACATTAAGAAATGAAATAATGATCCAAATTCAAGGGGCTGATTAGGAATACCTCTCAGTGGAATATTTTTCATATCATCTACTTCTCTATAATAATGATTTTTTCAGGTGTTTCAGAGCATTCCTCCTACCTGGGCTGCTTTGGGTGAATGATCTCCTTCAGTGTGAAAGAGACAAGGAGCCTAACTAAAGTCAAGGATCAGTTGCAGCTGCACATGAGCAACAACTTCATTCCAAACAGTGAAATATGGGGGCAGTTGGGGGGCTCAGTTGGTTAAGCGTCTGCCTTCAGCTCAGACCATGATCTCAGGGTCCTGGTATCAAAACCTGTACTGGGCTCTTTGCTCAGTGGGGAGTCTGTTTCTCCTTCTCCCTCTGCCCCTCCCCCTGCTCATGCTTTCTCACTCAGAAATAAATGAATAACATTTTTAAAAACAGTGAAATATGAAGCTGAAGAATATTATTTTGACAGAACAAATATATATATACAATGTTTTTTAACATGCATATGCAGTAGCAATGATCAGAGGTAAAGGATGAGACAAATGTTTTAAAATTCTAATGTGCAGAGTAAAGTATGAAAAATAGAATTTGTGAAGCTAGGAAATTTGAGATTGGGTAGAGCTAACAAAAATCTCATGCTTTAGTATCCTAAAATTGCTATAATAAGCTACCAAAAACTGGTGTCTTAAAAAAAAACAAATTTATTGTCTCATAATTCTGCAAATTAAGAATCAGTGTCATTAAGTCCATGCTGGTGTCTCCAATAGTCCCAGGACAAAAATCCTCTTTTGCTGCTGACATTCATGGCTGTATTTGCATAATTCCAGTCATGTGGCTGTCTTCTATTTGTCTTCCTATGGTCTTCCCTCTGTACAATGTCAATCAGATTTGTGTCAAATTTCCCTTTTTTATAGGGACACCAGTTATATTGGATAGGGCCCATCTTAATGACTTTGTTTTAACATGATTACTCTGTAAACACCCTATTTCCAAATAAGGTCACATTCTCAAGTATAGGGGAGTAGGACTTCAATATCTCTTTTCTGGGGACACAATTCAATCTAGAACACCTCATGAAATGGCAGCTGTATTCAGGGGAAAGTGAAAGACATATTCGGCTGACCACAAAATAGAGATGAACCAAAAACAAAGTGAAAGTCTGATTATGTATGGCTTATGTTCCAGTAGACAGCACTCCCATAACCTTCATAAAGAAGCATCCTCAAACAACAACAACAACAACAACAACAAAAAAGGGAGCATCCTCATGTGCGAATATTATAATGCAAAATAAGTGAACTTTAGAGGCAAAACAACATGTTACAGAGTGATCTGAGGGAGAAGTTTAAACTGATTTAAGTCAAAGACCAAGGTTAAAGTTAGAAGGAGAAGAGTTTTGTCAAAGTGTTAAATAGCTTATGGAGGGAGGTCTTCTAGCCTACAGCTGTCATAGTATTTTCCTTCATGATATTGGCAAGTGGATGTTAGTCAACATTTTCTAGTTTTGGCTATCAACATTTTCCCCTGAGTACAGGAAAGTGGCCTAAATTCATTCTTCTGACACTCATGTAAGTTGTTTTGGGATTTGAGCAATTGTACAATTTTGACTTATATGTGCTCCCTAATTTAATATTTCAGGTTTACTAAAATTTGATTGGTCTGTCCAAAGGCTATTAGGGATATTCAGTAGAACTTCAATTAAGTAGAACAGGGATTTGGTAGAACTTTGATTGGTAGAACTGTGATTGGTGCACCAGCTAAATTAACTAGAATTTTTGAGTACTTAAATATTTTAACATTCTTTATTAAAAAAAATCTTACATTTTAACATGAGACAGTGATTATATTTATTAAGACCTTAACACAACTAAGAAGCATAGACGTTTCTGTTAATGATTGAATATCACAGGTTAAAAGGTGCAAATATCTCAGGAGGAAATTTCTCTCCTTATAAACTTGATTTAATATTGTAGATAAATAACTCCTAGTTTCCAATATATTTGTCTATATTGTTAGCAAGTAGAGAAATTGGTAGCTTGCCATCCTAGAAAAAGTTCTAGTATATACTGTGTGAATAATTTTAGATTATTAAAAATAGAATTTTGTAAGAAAATTTTTCTTTACTAAACTCAAAAGGTTGAATAATATTTTCAACTTAAAATAAGTATTATTTCTCTTTTTTTTTTTTGCAAATCTTTTCTTTTTCCTATCCCATCCCACCCACAAATATTTTTAGTACTGACAAAGCCATTAAATAGAAAATATTTATTACTAAATCAATAATCACCAAAAGGGAAATATGATATATCAAAATGCTTCCAAATTTAATTATAAGTAGAGATATTATTTGTTCAGACTCATCTAACAGAAAATACTGCCTACAAAAATGCAACCTGAAAAGATTGAGTTTAAAATGAGCTCTATTTTAAATAGTATTTCAATATATTTTAATGAATTCCTTTGGATTATGGAAGTCACCTTCTAATAATGCAATAGTATGCTTGAAAGAGACAGTGTAATTTGTTGGTTGTAAAACATCTTAACTTGTTTTCAGTTACTCCAGAGTTGACATTAGATTTATGCAAAACAGAAAATATCTTAAGGAACTAGCACTGAGAATTAATTAATGTCCTGAGAAATGGCACTTATTGTCTCTGCACTCCAGCAAGGTCAAGGCTGAAATATAGAAAAACAATATATCATGAATCCCAGTTTTGGCCCTACTTATTTTTCAGTCTGCTTTTGGATTTTTTCATATTGGTGGAACTGTCTTGCTCTCAGATTGCATTTGACCTTCTTCACAAGGTTTCATCATCTTCCCTGGTCTGCATCCCTTTCTCCCTTTCTTTGGAGTCTGCTCAGAGACAGGATTTCTGCTCCAACCTTTGAATATAGCAACATTTTTTTTTTAAGATTTTATTTATGTATTCATGAGAGACACACACACACACACAAAGAGAGAAAGAGAGAGAGAGAGAGAGAGAGAGAGAGGCAGAGACAAAGGCAGAGAGAGAGGCAGGCTCCATGCAGGGAGCCTGATGTGGGACTCGATCCCTGGACTCTGGGATCACACCCTGAGCCATAGGCAGATGCTCAACCGCTGAGTCACCCAGGCGTCCCAAAGCCACATCTTCTATAGAATCTCTCATGGCAACTCACTCAGCCTGATAGAAAGACATTTAATTTCCTAGACAATGTTATACTTTTATGAGAGTGAAAAGATATTTTAATTCCAAAACATTCTGTCCTCTTCTCTAAGCAATTAAGGTCTTCTAAAGCATATTCTCTACGAATAGTTAGAGGCTTTGGTCATTGATTTCTTTGTAGTTCAATAATATATGAATATTATTTCCAAATTTCAAGAAAAATATTTTGTTTTCTTTCTTTTCTCAGCTTCTCATCATTATCAAAAAGCATGCAGCAGAGAATTTAGTCAGAAGTTGCTAACCCTAGTTTGCTTTGGAATGACCTGAGAAACCTTAAAACATCCCATAGGCCTGGTGTTACTCCTAGAAACATGATCATATAGACTTGGAATCAATAACGTTTAAAAATTTTAGATGATTCTATTCAGATAGAGTTGATAAATACTTAACTCAATAATTTCCAAAATCCACAGAAAAATGGACACTCTTCCATTCTTTAGATACTGTAAACTTTATCCTGAAGCAAGTTAAATAACTAAAAATGTACAACCTTAAACCAGAAACAGAGCTGTGGCTTGTACTATTATTTAAGACTTTTATACAAAAAAAAGCTATAACAAAATACCATTTTGAAGAAATTTTGCTATGGAATGCTTTGGCTCGTTTTTCTGTACTCTTTATATTTTATTTTGTAAAAATGTTAATATTTTAATCATGCCATCTAACACCAACTCCTTTATCCTTGTTAGGTGCTTTAGTAAGTTTTATACTTTAAACACATGGGTCCTACACATTATATATTTGACTAATTTCAACATTATAACAGAAATTCATGGCTATCATGAATGTGTGAGGGGGATATTTTTAAAAAGCTTTTACAATTTTTAATCAGTTATTGCTTTCCATAGAAAAGTAATTTTCTTTTTTCTTTTTTTAAGATTTTATTTATTTATTCATGAGACATTCAGAGAGAGAAGCAGAGACATAGACAGAAGGAGAAGCTGGCTCCTCGAGGGGAGCCCGATGTGGGACTCAACCCTGTGACTCTGGGAACACGCCCTCAGCTGAGCCAAAGGCAGACATTGAACCACTGTCAGGCGTAAGGGAAAGTAATTTTCTACTGCTGCTCTTGAACAAAGTCATTTTCCTCAATAGTCTAGATTTTCTGTTGGCTCTATTTTATTTCTTGCAAGATATTATCAAATGACAACTTTGCATCCTCTTCCAATTATTTCTCTTCAATATTTATATCTCCTACTTCTTTTTTATTGTTCTTTTGAATTGTTAGTATCATTTAAAATATTTGTGGTGATAGCAAATGCAGTGGCCATTGTTGGTAGCTGTTTCCCTGTTCTTTCTTTTAATCAATGACTTGATTTTTAAAATTAGATATCTAAGATTCTCCAAAGCACCCCATTTGCTTCAGAGACAACTGACCCAACCTCAGTATCAGAATTAAGTTATTGGTCAAGACAAAGCCATCACATTGCCACAATGAATGATTCAATAACTCAGGCCAAAGCCAGCTATCATAAGACATTACTCTTAGCCACAGTGATAGAGAGAAGTTGAGCATATGAACCAGTTTGGAGTCAACAAACATGAACACTGAATTGCTGGAGGATTCTATGCATGGCTTCTTATCTCTTAAAAGATATCCACCAGAAGAGATACATTATCTTCTTTAGGACATCTTAGTGTGTGGGGGTCAGATATCTGAAAACTGCTACATCCATTTTTTTCACCATGAAAAATATTGAGCCTGAGCAAACACAGATATCACATATGAGTGAATTATATAAAAGCAGAGATACAGCCACTGGATCAAGCCAATTCTGAAGCTTACTTATATCTGGTCTTCTAGTTTTGTAAGTCAATAAATTTATCATTTAAGCAAGTTTAATCTCCATTTAATTATTTGCAGTTGAAAATATCCTAGATGATACATGAATAGATTTGTCTAGAGTCTGGTTTCAATGGGGCTATTCTTTTGTTTTACTTTTTTTTTTCTTCGTTTTTAATGTAGGCATTTTTATCTTATTCATGGATATGCCTTTTTTAATAATAAATTTATTTTTTATTGGTGTTCAATTTGCCAACATACAGAATAATACTGAGTGAAATACATTTTTTTTTTTTTTTGGTAGGTTTCTGGTGGATAACATTAACAATGCTAAGCAATTTGTTTTTCTAATTGTAGCCTGATAAGGAATTTTACTTGTTACTCATTTTGAATTTTACAAAATGTTTTTCATAATCCAAATAACTAGGTAGATATTCTCTTTAATTATATTAATGAAATAAACCTTAGGAGACTGCTAGTGTTGAAAATGTCTTGAATATCTCAAGTAAAATTTATTTGATCATGACGTTACTCCTTTAATACACTGACTTGTGCATGGGTATATTGCTATTTTCATACAATTAAACATGAATTTAAGAAGACATCTCAAAAGATTAAAGACCACGATAAAATTGTAAAATCTGAAGATAATAATCAGATCACTACCAACAAAAATCAGATTGACACCAAACTTCTCAATGCTGGCTCTGGTAGCAGGATACAGTGGAATAATATTTTCAAAACACTAAAGTAAAAAATTTGAACCAAGAATATCATGTGCATCAAAATATTTTCAATATGAGATAGGAATAAAGATAGTCCTGGGTATAAAAACCCTCAAAAGTGTTATAGCCTAAAGCCTGCCTTGAGAACTCTCTTCATGGAAGCAGTCCAGGATTCAGCAAGACCCATGAAAAATGGAAGCAACAAATCATTTACCAAAATATATCATTGTCTAAAAAATCCATGACAACATATTTTAAACTCTCCTTAAAATGCAGACCATGCCTTCGTAGTTAGGTGATAGAATTTCAACAGTAAAGGAAGGAAAAACTAAATTAATAGTATTGTTTGTGGAAAAATATGGGGTATTAATAAGTTTCAGAAATGCATAGAAGAGAAAAATAGGAGTGTAGGTCTTAATAAGTTAGAATTTAAACATTAATTCAAAAAGATAACATATACACCTACATTTATTGCAGCATTATTTTTTTGCAGCATTATTTATAATAGTCAAAATATGGAAACAACTCGTGTCCATTAACAGATGAATGGATAAAGGGGAGGTTTAAAAAAGAAAGGTCATATAAAAGGGAGGAATCTTGTCATTTGCAATAACATGGATGAACCTAGAGTGTATTATGCTTAATTAAATAAGTCAGAGAAAGACATACTATATGATTTCACTCATATGTGGAATCTAAACAACAACAAATAGACAAAATGCAGAAACAGACCCATAAATACAGAGAAGAAAATGATGGTCACAGGGGAGATGGACATAAAGGGCGAAAGAGAGTGGGAGATACAGCCTTCCAGTTATGGAACAAAAGAGAATAAAGGGTACGACATAGGGAATACAGTTAGCGGGACTGTAATAATGTGTATGGTGGCAGATGGTTAGTTACACTTGTGGTGAACTTGGCATAACGTGTAAAGTTCCTGAATCACTATTTTGTATACCTGAAACTAATATAACATTGTGTGCCAGCTATAATTCAAAAACAAAAAAAATAAGTTAGGATTAGTAATTCAGATTTAATAAAAAATAAATAAAGAGAACCAAAAAAAAAAAAAAAAACACCTTAATCAGGCAGGTGAGGAGTGGAAAAGGAAAGATGCATTAATAGAAAAAGCAAAAACACAAAATAACCTCTCATTAAATTTTGATAGAAATTAATTAGCTCAGAACCAACAGTTTGAACAGATTCTAAAGAACTCAAAATGTGTTTACTAATACTTTATTAAAATACTGAAATTGTTTTAGAAGCTTTAAGACCACTGGTAAATTTTTTTTTAAATTTATGTATTTACTTAAGAGAGAAAGAACAAGGAGAGAGGCAGAGAGAGAGGGCTAGAGAGTTTTTCTTTGACCCAGCACAGACAGGAGACCTCCCTGTGGCCCTCGATCTCAGGATCCTGTAATCAGAACCTGAGCTGAAACCAAGACTAAGCTGCTCAATTGACTAAACCGCTGAGCCATCCACGTGCCCCGGTAATTCTTTTTGGGGAGTAGTTTCTGCTTTCCTTTCTGCATTGTATATTAATATCACACTTTTAATACACACCTACCTCATTTTCAGTATTATAATAACAGAATATTTTTCATTTTGAGAAGAGCATATTTTTAACTATGTACTCTTGAAGAAAACTATTATTTTTTCTACACTTTCATAGTCATTTCATGCTCAACAACAAAAAAGAGGTAAATAAAACACTTAACCTTTTTAAAGTGTGTTTTTTTTATTATTCTGTGTTACAAGGAAAAAAGAACTCTTTTATGTTACACTTTCTTTGTTTTCCTATTGTATATTCTGTTCTGAGCACTCTGTTCCTCAAAATACATGCGTGTGTTAAAGTAACATATGTTCACTAGAATATGTTATACATTATAGTTTAAACGTTATATATTTAATATTTTACACATATAAAATTCATGTAATATATGTTTATATATATAGTACATATGTGTATAAATACTGTCAGATGACTACATATAAAATAAGATACATTGTCACTTTTATTTAAGAATCCAGACAGGCTGGCCTGGAAATGCCTGTCCTGAGTGGTGACATTTGAACAGATAATTTAATAAATTGAGGGCATGAGTAATATTATCATAAATATATATATACTGAACTTAATGATAATTCTCTGTTACTAGAATTCCTGGAATTCTAGCTCCATGGAGGCAGATTTTATTTGTTACTGTCACTACTATGTCCAATATTTGGCAAAGTACCTAGTTAAAGGTACCAAATAAATAGCTGTTGAATGAGAGAAAGAATAAGTGAAATAAATACACTCTGACTCAATCCTCAGGATAATAACAATACTATAATTGGCCAGAATATATAGATTTCCTAACAAAAAAATGAAATGAAAGTAAACATGATATTAAAAATTAAAATGGCAGGGCATCCGGGTGGCTCAGTGTGTTAAGCATGTGACTATTGATTTTGGCTCAGGGCATGATCTCAGGGTTGAGAGATTGAGCCCTGCACGGAGCCTGCTTAGGATTGTCTCTTGTCTTCTGCCCCCCACCCCACCCCACCCCGACTCATGTGCTCATGCTGTCTTTAAGAAAAAAAAAAAAATCAGATGGAGTTACTGGGAAAATTATGAAGAAGTTCATGCACAGAAGTAACAGAGCTTCCAGATGTGATCATGCACCAAACAATCTTTTTCCCAGACTCTTGAAATGATGGCATCACTTTTGCTCCCTCTCTGCCTGCCTTAATGTCTGTGGACTTGCAAGCTCTTGTCATGGAATGAATATGACTGTCTGGCCTAATGATGCTGAGGATCAATCCAACTCAGTAGGGAACAAGCAAGAAACAAGGCCCTGCCGTATCCGAGAGAGGCATATGTGCCCCTAGGAGTGAGACAAAGGGGGATCATCATTAGCTATAAAAAAATTAGACTTCTTTAGTTTGGAGACACATTTATAACCCTCCATTAGTAGATTTGCAGGAGAAGGAACATTCTGCTAGTTCCCAGATTGGTGCTTTTCTAAGGGAAAAGAGGCTACAAGAGCCATAGGCAGAATGAAACACCTAGAAATTCATTCTATTAGTCTGTCCCAAACTTGATTAATTTGTACATCTATGTGGGGCACAAGCCATAAGTAAAAGTCAGCTTTTACTTTAGTATCCAAACAGCAATAGTGCCATCCCACCACCACTTATAAACGCCGGAATCCAGTTTCTTCTCCAGTCGCTAGGGCACAGTTATATGTTTCATGATTCCTGGTAAGGGCCCTTCACCTCTGTCTCTGATTCACACCTCTGGGCTTCCACTTAATAGGATTTACTGAGGTTTACAGATAACATAGGTGAACCCAAAAACCAAAAAGGAAAATACAGATAAATATTAGATATTTCTGATTTCATCATCCATTGGCTACATAGAGTTTTCCTTACAGGTTTTCTACTTTGCTGCCACATGGCCTCAGCCCACTTATGCTTACTAAATCAAAGTCCCTTTTTTCATGCTGTCTAGCCAATGATTGCAAGACACAAATTCCATGGTTCCAGAACTTTACTGAAAAAACTCTTAAATGACACAGCATTATAATATTCTGTAATGGGGACAGCTTATCCACACTTGAAGACATTTTCTGGCATTTCTGTGTAGGCTTTGTTAATTATTAGCTTAATCCCTGCCCCTCATACCTTGCATCTCCTGTCTTGCCCATTTGACTTCTCCTCCCCCCAGTGCATTCTTGCCACTATTCACCCTGGTTATGCAGGCCTATTTCACATTTTTCAAATATATGAATTACTTTTAGAGTTTTGTGCATGCTATTCCTTTGCCTGGAATTCATTTATCCCCCCACTCTCTCTTTGCCTCAATACTTACCCCAGCTCGGAATTTCTCCCCCATCTCAGAGAAGAAGGGACCCAGAGAAGCAAGGTTTATCTGCCAAACACCCCAACATAGATATTGACTTCCTACCACAACATTCCATATGAGTTTTGTCCAGCATGTGCTCTATCATCCTCAGTGATATAAAGTGTACCACTTCTTGAAGCAGCTCATTTCACATTGTGATAAATTTGACTTTTGAAACTCCTGAAAGGACAAGGCTGGAAAAATACAACTCATTCTCTAAGGTCTAGCTCATATATCACTTTTTCTATGAAAACCATTCTGACTTCTAGAAGAAAATTAATCACTTACCCATATGTGCTCCCAAAGTGTTTTCTTCATACTAATATTATTGCACTTATTATGATCTATAACAGTTAGTTTTGCTTACCTCTGTTCTTGAACCTGAATCTGAGTTTCTTAAAGACGGGTACTTTGCATTAACTTTTGCTTCCTAGTGCCTAGCAGAAGAACAAATAGGAGGCAGTCAATAAATCTTTGTTGAAGATAGATTAAATTTTACAATCTTCCAAACAAATGAAAGACATTTTTATATTAGTGTCTTATATGAGAAAATTTGAACAAAATAGGCAACACAATATATTTTATGACTATATAAGCAGTGCAGTGTATAAACTCACTCCTATGTGATCTCAAATATTTTGTTCACACAAATACAATTGTACTTGTTGTGATCTATCACCATTAGTTATGCCTGCCTTTGCTTCCCCAACTGCAGTGCTTATAGTCAACATGTAAAATCTATTGGATTATATTGCATATTTTATTCAAATTTTCTCATATATATGTTCACAGAATCTTTTGAGTTTGTTCCTAACCAGGCTTATTTATCTATCTAAACTTTAGGAACAAATATTTTACCTTACAACTGTGACTATTTAATATCTCCATAGTGCTCAATCTTATTGTCACAGCCACAAACTGCAAGAAAATGTTAATCCCTTATTCTTACTTATCCCAGCCTGTCTACATTTTTTTTTGGTTTGTCTTTAGTTGGTTGATTAATTGAGTAAAGTTTTGTGTGCAATAACAAAGAACAAAATAAAAATAGACTAATCCACATAGAAATTTAATTCTTGGGGCCTCTGGGTGGCTCAGTTCGTTAAGCTACCAACTCTTGGTTTGGGCTCACATCATGATCTCATAGGTCATGACATCGAGCCCTGGGTCAGGCTCCACACTCAGTGCAGAGTCTACTTGAGATTTTCTGTCTCTTTCTCGTCATCAACCCCCCATCTAAAATAAATAACAGTAGTAAAAAATTCATTCTCTCCTATATACAGTCAGAGCAAAAGTATTCCAGGTGTGGTATCATGACTGCATAGCACTAGGGCCGAGTCTCCTTTAGTCTTGCTGGTCTGCTATTCTCAGATGCTTCTATCTGAGACAGCTACCCCTTTTTGATATCAGCATTCCAGCTAACAAGACTGATACAGGCAAAAATGTTTTGCCTGCACTTAGCCTTTCAGGATGTGGCCTGAAAGTTATCTTCATAACATTCTTTCACATCCTAGAACTTAGTCACATGGACTAGAATTTGGTCACATGGACTAGAATTTGGTAACATGGCCATTACCTAGATCCAAGGGAAGAAGGAAATAATATTAGCTCTCACCAAACTTAACATTGAGAGGCTGAGACTGGAAATGTGGGATAACTGATAGTGTCTGCTGCAGCTGAATTTACTCCTATTTTACCATCCTGATGTCCAATGATAAGACATAGCAAATACAATTTCTAATTCCTTTCCCTATGAGAAAGTGAGAACACTAATCATTTTGGCTGATGATGTGATCTAAAAATTTCTTAGATTTAGAGGTTAAAGAAAGTCTGCAATACTAAAATTGCTGACATATTGTCATTTGGTTATTTGCAGGACAACACTCAGATGCAGTACTAATATTTAATCTTTTTAATTGACTCATGTAATAACAATAAAAATATAGTATAGTTTCTATTACGAATAGGCCATTAATACTGGTATTACCCTAAAATTCAAAACTCTCTTCCTTAAATCTTGCCCATTTTTTCTTTCTTGCTCCTTCTATCATTCTATTACTACATTTTTAGCACATGTCTACTACATAAAATAACAGTATTGGTAATGGGTGACATTTCAAAAATGATAAAAAAAAAACTTACAAAATAGCCCTAAGTATTATAATTATTATAGTTAACTATAATATTATAGTTAACAACTGTACAACTATAGTAAACAACTTTTCATATATTCCTTGAAAAAAACTAAAGCAATCTCATGTAAATTTGTTCTCAATCAATCCACTAGTAGACAAGAAAAAATTATTTGAGAGGACATTTGGGAGTATACTTGAAACAGGATAAAGCAGCTTGAGAAAACTTGAAAAGTATGAAAAACACAAGAATAGCAGAACATAAGGACTCCTAACCCTTCCTGCCTCCAATGAAATAAAATGCTTCTAACTTGTTTCCATGTCCTATTTTTCTTCTTAGATAAATGACCTCAAATACACCCCTTCTCCATCATCACTACATATCTCCCATTTCTGTGACCAACTGGATTTCCCCCTTTCAGCTTGAAAGAATAAGAATGCACGCAGACTACTTGAGCAATAAGATACAAACTCATAAATAATGTAATGATGTAGCTACACAGTAACAAGATTGATTTTCCTGAGGGATATTAAAAAGCAGCTTATTAGTATACAGCCCCACTGCATGGCTATATGGGGAAGCCTTGGTGAGAGATCAAGATGTGATAAAAAAAAGAGGAGGATTCAGGGGGATCTCTTGATATCAGCATTTAACTCTGTATCAGAAAGGATGGTTATTACTCAAGGTCAGGATTCAGTAAATTATGACTTACAGGCCAAGTCACACACACCACATTTTGTAAAAAGTTTTCTTAGAACATAAGATGCTCATCATTTATCTCTTATCTATTGTTGCTATTACGCTGCAGTGAAAGAGCTGAGTATTTGTGAAGGTAGGGTTCCCAAGGCTGAAGAATTTTTATGGTATTACCTTAGACAGCAAAGGTTTGCCAACCCCTGCCCAAAGTACACTGCAATCATGAAAACAAATCAAGAAAACACCAAATAAGTAAATGAAAATCTAAGAAGGTATAGTAGATATTACTATTCCCCACCAATATTTCTAGTTCTCCTTTCCACTTAGGCATTCAGAAGACTTTCACTTTCTTGATGCCTTGAACTCAGGTACGGCCATAACGACTTGCCTTGACAATAAAATGTGAACAGGAGTGTCATGAATCACTTCCTGGTTGAAGTATTAGCTTGAAGATGTGTGTATTTCATGTTTTCTTTCATTCTTCTGCTGTAGTTATTATGAGCTGATGGTGTGAAGGTGTAGCCTGGGATTACAGGGAAGTATAGCCCCACCTTGTAGGACAAGTGCCTGAAAGACTGATTAAACCTAGCAGAAAGTGTATGAGAGAAAGAGAGAAAATCTTTGATGTTTTAAGCCACTGTGATTTGGGACTGTTTATTATCATAATTTTTTCCCCATTACGACTGATACAAAGAGTAACTTTCTTTTTACTATGCATTAATATTTAACACATTCACAGCAAAATACCAGGAAACCATTTCTTCAACTGCCTACAGAGCATGAACATGACAGGTATAGAATAGACTTCCTCAGTGGAATTTGTGAATACTATCTTATTTCAGTTATTGTATTCTTCAGCTCTTATTGATTCTTTTTTGTTTTTTGTTTTTTTTTCCTGTCTCCTTGTTGAAAGTCTCAGTGAATTTTTACACTCCTCTCTGCAGCCCTGTGAGCATCCACGCAATCTTTAAAGTCTTTGTCAGGCAAATCACTTATCTCCCTTTCATTTAGTTCTTTTTCTGAGGTGTTATTCTTTCTGAGGGGTTGTCTTATTCTTTCCTCTGTCTCCCTATTTTGCTTGACTTTTTTGTTTGTTACTGCCAATTTGGTGGAACTACTTCTCCTAAACTTGAAGGAATGGTCTTCTGTGTGGTCATTCTTTATATAGACCGTATGTGCTTGGTGACTTTTGATGGCAGACTGGAGCTGTGGGCTGGTGAAGGCTGAAAATCCCTGAACTCTCTGTGCATGGGCACCCTGGCAGGACAGCCAAAGCTAAAGTGGGTGGAAGCAGGGAGTGTTTTGAGGCTCTACATGCAGAGGGAACCTTGGTAGGAGAGCTGAGGATGAAGTGGCTGTAAACCAGGGTGTTCCAGGACTCTCTACATGGAGGGTACTCTGAAAGGATGGATGGAGCTGAGGAGCACAGGCTAAGAGGTCCTGAGGTTCTCCACACAAGGCAGACCCTGGCAGGACAGCTAAAGATAAGTGGGTGTGGGCTGGGGTGGGACTTGGGGTCTCTATGCAAAATGTGCCCTTGCAAGACAGCTGAAGCTGAAATAGTTTCAAGCTCATGAGTGTTATTTTAAATGGAGCTAAAATTTTAAGGGCTAGACATGCATATGCATTCTTACTAGTACTTCCATACCAACACATTTTAGAGTGGCAAATCATTACAGAATTAAGACAGCATGTCAAAGGGACGCCAGGTGGGCTCAGCAGCTGAGCATCTGCCTTTTTAGTCCCAGGACTGAGTCCCACATTGGGCTCCCTGCATGGAGCCTGCTTTTCCCTCTACCTGTGTCTCTGCCTCTCTCTGTGTGTCTCTCATGAATAAATAAAATCTTAAAAAAAAAAAAAGGGTGTCAAAGAATTATAGTCATAGGAAAAAAATATGAATTAAAATTAGATGAATATCATAAAAAATAAAGGTTTGACATAATGCAGTTTAAATTATCAGCTATTTATCCCTCTCTTAGTTTACGACAAAACCCTACTTTTCATAATACTATACTTTTTTTCCTCATTACCATTTGTACTAGGTAAAACAGCAAATTGACTATGTCAATAGTTCATTATTTAACAATGATAAAGTTTACATGTACTTGTTTCTTTTGAGCTTTAGCATGAAAGAAAATAGGTTTTAAACACTGAAGTTTGAATTAGTGGGAATTTTTGTTTTCAAATTTTAGAAGAAACTAAAATACTTAATTCTTTTTTTTTTTTTTCTCTCCTGAGTTTGCTGGTGTTCAAGCTGGGTTAATTAATAAAGCTCACAAAGTTGGGCCTTTCCTAGCAGTTGTTAATTTTCCATGAGGGAGACGTTGCGATAATGTGGAAAATTTCTTTGTCATGTCACTCTGAATGTTTGAATGTGGTTTGACCAGATCTCTCCAGTATATAATCTTATTCTCCCCAAACAGCTAAACCATCATTTGTGAATCTGGCAAATTTTTCAAACATTTAAATTCTGGATTCATAGCTTATCATTTCAACTAAGTTTCTAGACTCTTAGATAAATGGAAATAGTAACGGTTGATGAAAGTAAAAAATTTCAATTCTGACACTTGAAAAGTCCTGAGGAAACATCTCCTGCATCCTTTTCTCTGTTTATATAAAGGATTATAGTGTGTTTTCCATTTAGAAATTATTAAAAGTACACATATATATATTTTTAAAGATTTTATTTATTTATTCATGACAGCCACAGAGAGGCAGAGAGAAAGGCAGAGGGAGAAGCAGGCTCTCCACTAGGAGCTATATGTGGGGCTCGATCCCAAGACCTCGGGATCACGACCTGAGCCAAAGGCAGACGCTCAACCAACTTAGCCACCCAGGGGCGCCCAGTACACATATTTTTTAAAAAATCACGGGAAAAGGAGTAAGTTATACAAGTATACACATTTATGATGAGGGAGCAGGGCTAGCTGAGGACAAAGCACAGCTGATATCCCACAAAGGACCCCCACCCAGGGTGGGATATGTGTGACATTCTTCAGGAAGCCTTCCAGTTGTCTTAGCGTTAATGCCTTGCTTGAGGGAAAAACAATGTCTAACTTGACAATGGCAAGGCCTCCAGAAGCCTGTAGGTCCTCCTTAGCAAATGAAAATCCTCTTGAAATCTCCCTTTTTGCTTACCTCCCCAACTCCAGGTATATAATCAGCCACCCCTCCCAGGCGGGGGCAGCCACCCTCCCTGCCCAGGGGTCCTGTCCTCCGGCTGTAATAAAACCACCATTTTGCACCAAAGACACCTCAAGAATTCTTTCTTGATCTTTGGCTCCGGACCTCACTTGTATTCTGAAACTTCATCGTTTATACACACACACATACATGGTAATCTATATTAATTATTAAAATAACAACTATTTTAAAATACGTGTATAGTAATTGAATTTTAAAACAAAACTTGATACAGAAAAAATTTGAGCAGAGCACACTTCACAGGAAATACTTTCATCATAAAATTTCTATTATATCTTCATTAATATTCTCCTGAACTGTTGTAGCGCATTTATTTTATAAATCAAGTCACAAAGGATTTTTTTTTTCAAACTCAAATTGGTAAAACCATTTGGAGCATGAAAGAAAAGATCAAAAGGGCCAACTGGGAACAAAGCACAGTGATCAGAATTCAGGATAAGCCACAACACATAATCATCCTAATTACCAATCTTTAATTAAACCACAGGGAGAATTTATGCCCTGAATAAACTTATTCTCACAGCTTTTTCTGACTTCAAGATAGAATGTTTTGATGTTTCTAAATATCAGCCAAGGAGAAAGCTTATTATTTAATGTCTTATGATCTATAGAAATCTAAAGTCAAGAACATATGTTAAATGCAAAGTTCAAGACAAAATATGGTCTTCAGGGGTGTTGTTGCAAAATATTTGAATTTAGCAAGCTAATTAATTCTGACATAATTGACAAATTTATGAATGGCCTACTGATGAATTAAAGAACAAAGTATATTGGCAATATATTTAATGGATTCATATTAAAAATAACCTGCTGTTGCAAAGTAGATTTCCTCTGGAGGCAAAAAACAAAAGCCAGATGAGTTTATGTAATTGGGTATGGTATTAATGTGGGTGAGCCTATACTTGGAGGACTAGCCTAATCAAAATGCCTCAAATAAACTTCATATTTCTCATTTTCCTGGCTATTGGGCTGACAGACTTAATTTTTTCTAACCCTCAAAATTCTTTCTTTGAGAGCCTATACTTGGGTATATACCACACCACAGTTTAGTCAAGGAGGCTAAGTGAGTTTTCCATAATGTAAGATCCACTATTTCCACCTGTGTTAAAGGTAGTCAACATTACACACTGTAACAGTTTGCTCAATAGCTTAAAGTTTCTTCTAAAACAGTTGTATGTATGTGTGCATAAGCACGCCTGGATTTTGAGCAGTACTTTTTAGTTTTAGGCTTAATTTTTTCCTTTGCTTGCAAATTTCAGACATTTCTAGAAAAATAATAAACCATGGTATGGTATCTGACATCTCTTTGCTAGGTCTTACCTCACTGTCACAGAGATGGTACTCTTGCATCTTAGTCCATTTGGACTACTATAGTGGGATATCATAGATGGTGCTCTTCTTTCTGGGCCCTCACAGGGCCAAAGGGTCAAGGGAACTCTGTGGGATCTTTTCCCTAAAGGCACTAATCTACCCTCATGACCTAATCACATACTCCAAATACCATTGAGTTAGGGACAAACAGGGCTAGGCAGAGCTATGTAGGGACCGTGGAAGTAGGCTTACAAAAATCTCAAAAATGCTGAGGTGTAAGGAAACCAGAGAGAAAGGAACAAGCCAGACCACCCTGCCCTAAGGTGTGGGTGGGGAGGGTGTCTTGTAATAGCTACTTGTGACCAACAAAGAATAACCAGACCCCAAAGAAGAAGTAAGACATTAAATATGTTATCACTGGTCCTAATTTAATGGTGGTATCAAAGGAGGCATTAAAAGGATTTAGGTTCCCTGATTAGACTCCTAATAAAAGACAAACCCTACAAGTCCCCAGTGGCAATCCTGTGGGGACCCCTCTCTCACTTCTGGGAGCTTTCTCTGTATCTTTACTTAATAAACTTTTATTCCTTTACTCACTCTTCTGTGTCCCTGAGATTAATTCTTCAACTCTGTGAGACAAGAACCAAGCTCTTTTGTATCATCATCACTTTGAGTTTTAAGGTGCGAACACCCAAGTTCTGCAAGTGCCAGTGACTCTTCCTTTGAAACCACTGGGTACCCCCACTCCCATCCCAGATCTTGCACTCTGGGTCTGTGAGAGGAGTGGCAGCTCTGATGATCTCTAAGTTGTCTTCAGGGTCATTCTTCCATTGCCTTCTCTAGGGGAGCTCTTATTTCTTTTGAGAGGTCAGATTCATACTAATTTTATCAAATAGTTGCTTGGCCACAGCCTTCTCATTTTTTGCAATATGGATAGGCTGAGGAGTTACCTAATCTTATTTTTTTTTTCCTTTTCTGCTTACCATTTCTATCTTCAAGTCATTTCATTGTTCTATCATTTTGCTATAAGCAGTCAGGAGGAGCCAAGCCACCTCTTCAACACTTTTGTTTAGAAATAGCTTCAGCTAAATATCCAATTTCATCTCTTGCAAGTTTTACCTTCTACAAAACAGTAGAGCATGAACACAATTCAGCCAATTTTTTTTTTTTTTTGTCAGTTCAGAACAAAGATCACCTTTTCTTTAAGAAGTCCCTCATTTCTTTCTGAGATCTTATCAGAATGATCTTAACTGTCTCTATTTCTACTAACATTCTATTCAGGATTACTTGGGTAGTTTCTAAGATTGAGGCTTTCTCTATACATTTGCATTTTCTGTCTAAGCTCTCACCATAATCATTTTTAAAGGTCCAGTCACAGCAACATAGTCTTTTTTAAAAAGCATGCACTTCAAAACTCCTCTAGCCTGTATTCATTACACAGCTCCAAAGCTGCCTCTATACTTTCAGTATGTTTTTACAGCAGTATCCCACTCCTGGTACCAAATTCTGTCATAGTATATTCAGACTGCTATAACAGAACACCATAGAATTAGTGGCTTATGGACAACAATTTTTTTTTCTCTTATACAGTTCTGGGGGCTGGAAGTCCAATATGGGAGTTAGGAGTTTCATCATCCAGTAAGAGGCCACTTCCTGGTTCATAGCCAGTATCTTCTTGCTGTGTCCTCACATGGCAGAGGGATAAAGGAGCTCTATGGGGTTACTTTTATAAAGGCACTAATCCCATTCATGAGGGTATGAGGGTTCCACTCTGATGACCTAATCACTTCCCAAAAGCCTCACCTCCAGATACCAACACATTGCGGGGTCGGTTTCAACATGAATTTTTGGAGAACACAACATTCAGTCTACAGCACCCTATAGCTATGTTTATGCTCAAGATTTCCTCAGAATTGGAATGTCGATCTGAGATATGGAAACGTTGAGTGGCATTGGGAGGTTAATCTCAGTAACAGTTGAGCTTTTGAGTAAGTGTTAGCTAAACCCTACCACTGAGATTTCTGGAGCTCTTCTTGGTAAAAAACTTTATAAGGCATTTTAAGTCTTGGATTCTGTGAGACTGCCAATGTCTTATATAAAAAGTCTTTGGGATCCCTGGGTGGTGCAGCGGTTTGGCGCCTGCCTTTGGCCCAGGGCGCGATCCTGGAGACCCGGGATCGAATCCCACATCAGGTTCCCGGTGCATGGAGCCTGCTTCTCCCTCTGCCTGTGTCTCTGCCTCTCTCTCTCTCTCTGTGTGACTATCATAGATAAATAAAAATTAAAAAAAAAATAAATAAATAAAAAGTCTTGTGTTTGTTGTTTATTTGTTTGTTTTAAGGCAATCCAAAGTAATGTCTGTTCTTTAAAAAATTCTAATAATAAAGTAATACCAAAGGATTGTCATTGGTCATCAACATTAATATCATCAATGTTAAAATTGCTCTATATCATTTAAAAACAAAGACTAATTTATTGTTAAACATGAGACACAATGTCTTATCTGAGGAATTACACATTTTGCTTTTGTTGCCTTTGTCTAAATAGAGTGTTCTTACTAATGCCTCAGACTGGCAAATCTACTTTATTTTAAATAACACAGTCTTTGGGGAATAAAACAAATTTTAATGAAAATATTATTAGCAGCATGAGTAAATTGCAGAAATAATTAGTAGCATTTCTTAATATTGTGGTATCATTTTTCTTCCCTGTGACTGTAGGAAACTGGCTAAAATGTGACAACTGTACTGAATTCATTGTTTAAGGAGCTGTCTCTTCTGGTGTAGAGAAGATATCTGGGAAAATAATCTTTTTTTTTTTCATTTTAATTCTGAGAACTTAGTGACTTGGCTTGTGTCCGAGTCTGATTTTTAAAAATTAGATCCAAACCAGGTTACTGTATGCCAGTCTTCCTTGTTATTTACTTATAAGAGCAAGAAGGAACCAAACCTTGACCTCCTAAGGAATATTAACACATGGGATACAACCGTCTTACAAAAGAAAATGAGAGTCTGAGAGGACTAATGCTTATTACTAGTGAACTCTGGAAGCATAAAGTACTTTAAAACTAAAAATAGATCCAATATGAAAAAATTGGGACCACAGTAATCTACCTCTGGTACATGAGTGTGTTATGCATTTTTCTCTATGAGAGTGACATTTTATCCTTTACTGCCAGGAAACTTCTACTTTTTTTTTTTCCTTCCCAAAAGCCTAATAAGATCATGGTAAATATTGTGTGAACCAAGAATTCTTTATTAATATAAACATTGCTTTTAAGAATGCCATGAATTTAGATGAGATAAAATTGTAAATAGAAAAATAGAATCAGCCACTGTTCAATCTAGTTTCAAGTCTTTTTATTTCTTCTTCTGGGCACCAACTGGTGGTCCCTAATGCCATGAGGAGGAGTTCCTAGAGGCCAGCAACTACTTCTAAGTTACCTTTTTAATGTTTATTTGAGCACACTTTCCCATGAATATTTTTAAAATAATGAATAGAAATTAAAAATCATTTCTTTGATTGAGGGAGGGAAATCTTGCTGACAAAGTGCCAGCAGGGGAACCACATTAAAATGAATGAATGCATACATACAGCCTTTCAGTGTAGGCCTTAAACACCGTTAAAGAAAACTTTTAAGTATGGCTATATATATCTCAGGATGTGAGAACACATCTCCTTATTTTTTATAACAAAAAAAGAAGAGACATTTTTAAAAGGGCAATTTAATTAAAAAATAGTAAATATGGAAAAATTAAGAGAAGTAAACCTAATGTCCTTAAGTTTTTGGTATTTAAAATTACTTCAGAAAGGATATAAGATAAGGCATGACCACTGACTTCAACAGCTCAAGCCAACTTCCAACACTTTTATAAATCACTTCCTCTGTGTTATGTTGGCCTGTATATGCTTTATATTCAGCTATGTTTTAGTGAGACTAATGACTTTGTTGGAAAGATGTAAGCATGACAAATACTGTAGGATGATAGAAGAGGTTGATCAACTCTTGGAGAAAACTAATAATTTGAAAAGGGAAAAATGGTGATAATTCCTTTTTCTGTAGCTTGGAAACTATCCTTGGTGTACTTTGAGATTTCAAGCTATTCAAATAAGGCCCTGATATTATTATTATTATTATTTTAAAGATTTTATTTATTTATTCATGAGAGACACAGAGGGAGGCCAAGACACAGGCAGAGGGAGAAGCAGGCCCCCTGCAGGGAGCCTGCTGTGGGACTTGATCCTGGACCCCTGGATCACACCCTGAACTGAAGGCTGTTGCTCAACCACTGAGCCATCCATGTGTTCCAAGGCCTTAATATTAAAACAGATGTAGAAATGTACCTGAATTTGTAATACAGGGTGATGAAGAACTATTGTTAAAGGTTTAACTTTTGGAGGTTGGACTAAAAGAAGACAACTGAAAGGAAGTAGTATAACTGCTACTATATATGCTAATAAATGTTTTATAGAAAATAGGAAAATAAAACAGTTGTTTAAATTTATACTACATAAGGAAAGTGATAAATGTAGACATTAGCCCAATAATGATGACATCAGCAGAGAATCACAGCAACAATAAAACACCGATAGTTTTTTAACCAAATGAATTTCTGCTTTTAAATCTTGCCAAGTGTGCTAAAAGAAAATTATCTTGTACAAGTGCATAAATGAGAATGTTATTGGTAGGAAAAATCACATATAAAAAGTACATATGAATGTATATAATTCTGTTTTTATGTCTTAGCCATCTAAGACAGTGGTCACCTGATTACATGACTTTATATCTACTAAAATTATTTTTATAATTTTTATAATATAAAAATATATTTTTATAACTATAGAAAAGGCAGAAAAAAAGTACCTTCCTAAGCTGAATCTGTTCTAAAGGAGACCTAATACTATAGATTATAGAAGACTGCTCTGACATGAAAGAGCAAAAAAGACCTACCTTTCTTTTTAGTGAATTAGTATTACTTCATCACTTTTCTGATATTCACATCATCTCTAATTTATAAGCATTAATATCAATATAGATGGACAATATAACTAAATCCAAACATTTTTAACTTCAACAGTTATGTGATATTTGAAAATATACTAAATTCAAAATGTTATTGACAGTAATTTACTGGCTATTTTCTAGAGAAACCATTTATTGAGAAGGGGAGATTAAAAGGGCACAACACAATTTCTTCAAGAGTTATTTATAATCATTGGTAAGCATCAAAATTAGAATTATTTAAATTGTTAACCCTGGTTTTTATTCACTGGAGTCAAATTAAATCCTCACTAATACAGGAGGAGTTTATGGTTTAATTTTACAACTTCTTTCAAATTCAATTTAGTACCACATAAATGTACTTCTCCATATTAACTTTTTTTATGAAGAGCACAATTTTTACTTTGAAGGAATAAAAGAATAGTTCAGTGAACAAATTCAAGAACCTTCACTTCTGGCCTGAATTATGGGAAAATAAATTTTGAAGAGCCAACTGCTGATTAAATCATTATAACTATACAAGATTAGGGCAGGATTCTCTGAAAGTAAAAACTCTTGATCAATAATAATTTCAAAAACACTATTGCTAAAGGCAAGTTCATCCATATGTATGACTAAAGCTAAAAAGAGTTTGAAATTCACCTCTTATTCCTCAGTGAGGTATAATAAACAGCCAGGAAGTTTGTTCATAGTATTTTCAAGTATATTTTTAAAGTTAAGATTTGGTATATAACCTTAAATAAAATAATCTTATGCTTACCTTTGTGCCATATAGTGAAAAAGAATCTTAGCAATACCCTGTATAAATTTTAGGACCATTTTATTGTATAAATCACTAGAATTGAAAATGCCCTATATCTAATAATACCTTGCTTTCTGACTGCACTCTTATCCCCACCTACTATTGATAGTCATTCATTCATTCATACATTCATTCATGTACTCATCTTTTAGTCTGATTCTCCCAGTTTTATAAGAATAAGAACCCTGGGCAGCCCGGGTGGCTCAGCGGTTTAGCGCCTCCCTTCAGTCCAGGGCATGATCCTGGACACCCTGGATTGAGTCCCATGTTGGGGGTCACTGCATGGAGCCTGCTTCTCCCTCTGCCTGTGTCTCTGCCTCTCTCTCTCTCTCTCTGTTTTCATGAATAAATAAAAAAAATAAAAGATAAAAGAATAAGAACCTTGTTTGTCTCTTTCACTCTGTGTATATCCACTTTCTGGGATTTTCCTGTTGTCATAAATGATGCTTGATAACTATTCACAATTGCACAGAAAAACTACTTCATAACTCTTTTATAGTTTTGACTTATGATTTCCTTGGTTTCACCTAAGAATCTTGTCTATATTTCAATGATTTAGCACCTATGATATGCTTTAGCACCTATGATGCTGATCAATTTTTAAAAACTGTATCTCAGAAAAAAAAAAGAGAAAAAGAAACAACTTTGTAGCATTTGTTGATTTTTATGATGGAATGGTTCTACCATTGATGATGTAGTCAGCTTCTAAAATTCTTGAAAATATAACAAGCAACTCTTTTGAGTTGGTACTAGCTAGCTCCAGTATACTACTCTATGTACCCTAATTTTAAAGAGAAAAATTTCCTTTTGAGAATTTTCCAAAAACTTCAAAAATTTAGAAGAGATTTCATCTCCAGGATGCAAAGAGCTGGAAGGGATATTCCTTGGACCATATAGCAAAAAAAAAAAAAAAAAGAGAGAGAGAGAGATGGAGAAAGAGATGAGTAGAACAAACTTTATTAATATAAACCTTCCAAATAACTATATATATATTAATTATACAAATAAATGTAATAAATAAAAGTCAGCAGCAGATCACAAAATTATAATAAAACCAAGTAAATTCTCTTATTTTATATCAGAAAACTGGTGAATAAAACACTGAAAAGAATAAATGTGCCTATCTCTAGCATTATACAAATAGTTTCTGTTTCTGTTTATCCTATTGTGATGGGTCTTCTAATTCTGCTGGATGAAATTTAGGGAAAGTCTCATGAATTTTCAGGCCATTATAGGTAATGAATGTTCAGTTTTTAAGTCCAGTCTAGGGTCATAGAAAGTTTAAATGTCGTTACTTCTCTCCTAGAGAAGGTCAGCTTTAAACACCTGCCAAATCTGGAGATGGTTCTGCACCTGTCAATAGCACTGGTCAAGTCAGAGTCTTGCTGTTTCCTTTTCTCCCTCCACTTCCTCTGATCCAGTGAAGGGATCACACTTGGTTAACAAAACAGGGGTTGGAAACAGGAAAAAGTAGATGTGGGAAAGAGAAGGAGCCACGCATTCAATCTTTCTACTTCAGTGACTGTCTGGTGTTCAGAGATGGGAAAGAGGAGAAGTGTGTTTAAAGCTGACCTTTTTCTTCATGGGATACATTACTTGCTTTTTTCCTGAGATTTAACCATTGCCCCTAGTACCTTGCTCACAGTTCTCTTCATATATATGCTTGCATCTCCTCTGGCTGTTTTAGGGATCCCAGCAGTTCACCGCCCTGTAAGGATTAAATTATGTCTACAAGTGACTTTTAAGAAAATTCAGGAACAACCCTTTCCTGTCTTCCTTTCTTTCTGAACTGAGAAGGTTTTTTAATGACAAGTTTATATTCTTTAACAAGAATAGTACTATTCAAATTATCTATTTCTTCCTGAGTGAGCTTTACTGGCTTGCATTTTTCAAAGAATTTGTCCATATTATCTAAGTCATCAAATGTGTTGTCATAAAATGTTCAGAATATTCATTACCATCTTTAAACTCTGTAAACTAGTGTACATGGTTTCCCTTTATTACTGTATTAGGATCTTTGTTAAAATTTGCATACAAGTGGGAAGTGCAGTCGTGGTAGTCTTGTTCCAGACTTTTGGTAAAGTCTATTTATTTTTTATTTTTAATTTTTTTTAAAGATTTTATTTATGTATTCATGAGAGACCAGAGAGAGAGGCAGAGACACAGGCAGAGGGAGAAGCAGGCTCCCTGCAAGGAGCCCGATGTGGGACTCGATCCCTAGACCCGGGATCACGCCCTGAGTGGAAGGCAGACAGATGCTCAACCACTGAGCCACTCAGGTGCCTCAGTTTTTGGTAATGTTTAAGCACAGAAATTGGGACTTATTTCCCTGTAACTCCCTACTTTCCAAGTTTTCTTTTTCACTCACTTTTCAGCTGCTCTGATAGCCCATAACTATACTCTGGTGCCTCAAGCCAGTAGAATTATGGGGTTTTGTTTGAATTTCAGCTATTTTTGCCTTGTGGACTGGTAAGTATGCTCAGGAAGAAGTTTCACATCAACACAAATAACAAACAGAGTTTTAGTCTATTTTGAGGGTCTACACATGTGCAGTTTCTGCCTGTTTGGCCACTTATCAGAGCTTCAAATAGTTGTCCTTACATATTTTGAATTGAATTTATAATTGTTATCTGTGGGAGTGTATGCATTCATTACCAAAAGAGCAGCAACATGTATTACTTTTAAAATCTGTAAAGCACATTAGAATAGGAAAAATGTAAAATAGGTTGTTTTATTTCATATTATGATACTCAGTGCTTGTAGCAATCTATGAATTTAATTACTTAAAGCAAATACTTGGCCATTTTTCAATTTATGAATGTGATAATTTGTAGATATGTTTTAATATTATAAAAAAGAATAAAATGAATTCAGATACATTTATGCATTTTTCCTTTCAATCACTATAGTTGACTCTGAAAGGCAAGAAAAGGCCATAGAATGACCCAAATACAATATAAACTACAAACCATTTTGCCCTGTCACGAATACTGGGTCTTTGCATATAAAATTATAAAATATAGTTTTCTTTATGAGGAAATGATTGACAATCCTAAAAAAAAAATAGATGACCTTCTGCATTAGCTGAAATTATAATTTGAAAATGCATATTCCTGTTAAGGTTTTCTTTATTTTTTCACAAACGAAGTTGAAGTTAGAAACAGAAACTCCCTAAGTAACTATAATTTCCAAGAGCTGAATTGTTGTGATTCAATTATTTAAGTTACTTAATAATAAATGGTTCCTTGGAGAATTTTCATTTCTACAACTTAGATGGTAAACCAAAGGACCATTGATAACAGTTTTCTCTGGTGAGAAGACAAAAGAGAAATCACAATAACTTATCCAGGAAGAACTTGACGGTATTCATATAAGTGCCCATTTGCAAATTACATATAACCCATTCTGTGCTATCTTTCTGAAGCATGTAATTTAAAAATTTTTAAAATATTTTTTAGGTGAATATAATCTTGTTGAAATTGAGGGTCTAATAATAAGTACAGAACATTTGAGATAATGTGAAGGTCTAGGGAGATTTAAAAATGACTTTTTCTTCAGAACTTGCCGTTAAATAACTTGCTTGCCTTAACATCTGTGGATATCTAAATTGTTCACAGTGAATGATCAGAGCAAATATTTCAGCAGCAGCATTTCCATAAAAGCAATTATTTGTATAGCTTTATATGCCTATAAATTCTTATACATCTATACTTAGAATGCATTATAAGTTTCCCATCTAGACTTAAACTAAGCCATTATTTTAAAGCAAAATGCTGTGATTTGTAGGTGTTATTCTCTCCAGGTATAACATACCCTAAAGTATACTTCACAAATTATCACTTTAAATATAAAATATTTCACATAATGCAATTTAACTCTAAGATATCTAATAGCACTTCTCAGTATCATAATGAATTTGTCCTATTTTTCACACTGGTGAATAAGGGGAAGAAAAAGTTCAGATTTTAGTTATACTTGTTATAACTTATTTTCTTCCACCTGAATGTAATGTGGTTTTTAAATTAAGCAAGCTCCTAAGATAATTGTATTGTTAGGAGTATTGTTTTCAGAAGTGTAAAGAAACACATTTGGAAAAAAAAAAAAGACAAATTTGAAATATAAAAAGAGCTAAATATATAAATATATTATGCTAAGGACATATTAGAGGCTTAAAAACATACCATGTATGCACAAAGCAATATGTTATTTCTAGATGAGATCTTTGGATTCTAACACACTTGGATTTCATTATTATTTATGTTTACTTGCTGATAGCTTATGATTAAGAATATTGCTTAGTTACTCTAAACTGAGATTTCCTAATCTGTGAAAAATGGAGTGAGAATTTACTTGATAGCATTATTGTATGATTTAAATGAGATAAATCATAATCTGGTACAGTGGATGATACTAGAAAATAGAAAAATATTAGGTCTCCTTTGTATTGAAGCTTGCCTCCCCCCCCCAGCTTTTTAAAATCAATGATACCAGGGCTAAAGCCCTGTACACTTGTGAGTCCCATGTTCCCAATGAAGAAGAAATTTATGAATGAATGAATGAATTTTCATGTTCCCAATGAATAAGAAATTTCATAAATGAGCTGTTTGTAGGGTATATATTGTACTTCAATATATTCATTAAAATTCAAGTTAGTTTAGGCAGAAAAGGAATTTTCATACTCATTAAAAAATGTCTTTGAAATAAACCATGTGTAATGTAGTCCCATTATGTAATCTTTTTATCAGTTGGATTTTTGGAGAAGCAGTTCTTTAAAAAATAAAATTCACAGAGCTTTTCATTCACCCATGTTAAACAGCAACATACATGTTTCATATGTACACACAAACGTGCACACACACACACAGAGACTTTAGGGGACTCCTAGAATATATGGATGCCTTAACAGTCACGACTAGAAGGTTAGATTGAGCACTGGATATGGCTCTGCGCTCTCTATTGTTCATATATCTCTCTGAAAATACTCTTGTTCTCTTTAGTCTCTAAATATTGTTAATTTGAAAAATATAATCCTAAGAATCAGATGTCATAATTCAATTAAACAATCTCTAAATTGCCTCCAAATTATAACAATTCCAAAAAGTATCATGTTAAAGGAAGTTTCTTAGAACATAGGAAACATCTTGCTGAATTAAGTTCATTGTACTTTCAAGTTAGATTTTTATCTGCAACAAAGAGTATGTTGATGAAAATCATAGTAAGAGTGTAGATTTGCAAACACAATTTGCTTTCTTTCAATACCTTCCATAGATTAAATGACCCCTGCCTTTCTTATAACTTTTGAACTATATTAAGAAAATTGCATGGTGTATATATTCAGAAATATATCCATCAATGATGTACTTACTAAAGGAAAATAGAAAACATATTAGATATTTTTATAGGATCTTAAAAAGTGTCGTGGAATAAGGCGGAATGAGAAATGATTTGGATTTCAATTTAACATTAACATAATAAAGTCTTTGCATGGCCTGAAAATATATTTTAGTCTGTAGCCTTTCAATTAAAAAAAACCAAAACAAAGTCTAATCTAATTGCAAGTCTTTGAGCCACATCTCTGTAGAACTGCAGGCCCAAGGACTTGTGCCTGGGAAGTTTTCAAGCCTGTGACGCAAACAGTTTTCTACTCTCAGCATACATCATGTCTTCAGTGTATGTCATAAGGTGAAATTGTGGATTTTTTTTAGCCTTATGACTTATTCTTTCATTCCTCTACAATTTGATAAAGTATGCTTTCCATGTATTGAACAACTTTCATTTTTGAATTATCCCTGGTCATATTACCCTCTTTGTCTTTACCTGTTCCAGAAACTTTGTACATATAGATATACTCATGAGGCCAATTACTTCTTGAGTGTCTTTATTTACTTGAATATGAACTACCAGAGTATGTTGCTATCTATACTATTGTTCCTACATGAATTCAAGATTGATAATATAATTAAAGTATATGATATGTCTGAAATTATTTTAAGTGTACTGTCCTTTATCATTTATGCATTATTCAATTAAAATAGTATAGTCTGCATATCATCAACTTTATTTTATCATAGTCATTTATATTACATGCCATCTTAAGAATATTAAATTTTTTCAACTTAATCATTTTATAAATATAGTCATATTTTATTCATTTGGCACTGTTAGGCAGGGAGAGATCCATATAAAGAAACTTTCAAATTTTACCCTTACCCTTAAACTAGGAACATTAAGGATAGACTTTTCAGTGTTGTGTGTTTCTATGATTTTGGCTTCTTAAAATATTTTTTGTCTTAGTGAAGTGGGCACTTATGACGTCTTGACAAGATTATGAATATTTTCAGTTTATAGATAATTAACCTTAGATAAGTGATATTTGCTAAACTTTATCTGGGCTACAAAAATTATCTATCTTGTAGATAATCTATTTGACCTGATTGATTTATCCTGCCCCTCTTACTAATTACTTTAGTACATCTGCTCCTTTACAATACGACCTCATCCCCCAAATTATCAAATTAAGGAGTCAAGTATTAAATTGAAATAAATGTGTTTAGTATTACCCACTAAAATGAATTGTAGTAACTTCCATGTTGTATTTTAAAACATAAAAAGTTTAAAAGTCATGACATGGGTTGTTGTTACTTGCTTTTCACTTCCCTCCCATGTTCTTCTTTCTTCATCTTTCCCTTCTTTGTCTCTTTTGGCCTTTATTTAATTATTTTTTTAAGATTTTATTTATTTGAGAAAGAGAGAGGCAGGAGGAGCAGAGGAAGAAGGAGTGAGAATCTCCAGCAGACTCCTTGCTGAGCATGGAGACTGAGGCAGGACCTGATCTCACAACCCCTAATCAGGATCTGAGCCAAGACTAGGAGTTGGATGCTTAACTGACCCCGCCACCGTGTTATCTCTGTTTTATTTTTGAACAGGGTCTAAACATGATTCACTGCTTGATTACTAGGTAATTTTTATCACAAATTAACAGCATTTCAACAGAACAAGCTCTTCAGAATAATTATTCCCAAACCTAAGAAATTCAAAGATTTCATGGCTGTAGCAACAATGTTGGTAAAAATCATGTTGGTTTATAACCATTTATTATTGGTTTGTTTGGTGTGGATGGAATTGTGTCAGTATAACTCAAGACATGATCAAATTCCTAAGTATTGAAAATAAAAATAAAATAAAATATGATCTAAATCATTTTCAGTAAAATGGTAGCTTCAATTTAAGTTGGATAGACAGTGTGAAATTATTCTGACATTGAAAGAAGGCCATATATCAAAATACAGAAGACTTAGTAGGAGGATTTCTAAATGTAATGAATCCTTGTCAGATTCCCCCAGAGATTTTACTTCTCAACATGACTCTATTAGCTTGTGAGAGCCTTAGAGGCAGAAACTGTCTTATTCTTATTCTTAGCAAAAAATCTGATATTTGTAACAGTAGCAAATTATTAAAAATTACCACTCCTAATTACTTTAGGTGCTCTATACATGTTGAATTAACATACCTGGAAATATCCCTGTGGTCAGCTACCTTCATTTAAAAGTGTAAACTTACTAGTGACTATAATAGTCTTTGACTTCAAATTAAAAGTGCCTGAACTTGGTAGCTAAGATGATGACATTTCCTCATGAATAATTTCCTGCCACAAAAAAAAAAAATCAAAATTTTAATGAAAAAAGGACAAATATAGATTATTAATCTAGAGAAATGAGATTGGGGCTTAATGATACACTGAATCCATCCTGGAAAATGGCTTAGGGGAAAGGGAAGTGTGAATTTTAAGGACACAAAAAGCAAAATGAAAAATCATCCCTGCAGCTGGGAGAGAGGTGGATGTAGAACAAAAATCAGGAGTAATTTGGGGCACAATAGCTAAGCTGCTAGTCTAGGAAGGATAAAAAAGGAAGCCTTTAATAGAATTTGGAGAGAATTGTGTAGAGTTGGCCATATTAAGAAGAGTAGTGACATTTGATCAAGATGATGTTCTTCCAAGATGATCTTAAAAGGCAGACATCAGGGACACCTGGGTGGCTCAGTGCTTGAGTGTCTGCCTTGGGCTCAGGACGTGATCCTGGGGTCCTGAGATCAAATCCTGCATTGGCTCCCAATGGGGAGAGCCTGCTTTTCCCTCTGTCTGTGTCTCTGCCTCTCTCATGAATAAATAAATAAAATCTTAAAAAAAAAAAAAAAGGCAGACATCAGGGGAAGAAATATCCTCATCTCAGTCTACTCTTTCCCATAGATCTTCTACACAGTTCCCCATTGGCTAAAACCAACTGAAAGCAAATTCCATATGTGTTAGCCTCTCGTAAGCAGAACAGAGCAGAATACAGCAGAACATTTACCCCTCCATATGCACGCTTGTTCTTTGCCTGCATAAGGGTTACACTTCCCTAACATAGCAAATGCACAAAATCTCATCCCCCTCCATATAATTATGGAGTCCAGAATACGTCTGGACATAGTCTCACCAGAAACTGAAAACATTAGCTTCCATATTCTTCATGAAGGTATTCTTCAGATAATTTGGAAAGGGTAAGAAAAGAAGCACTTGGGTAACATAACATTCCTACTGCATTCCCCGTATCTTTCTCTGCTCACAAATTCCTGTCACAGGATTAAAAAAAGGTCCACAAAATAAGGATGAAATAGGAATGTTTTTAATTGCAGCTCAACACTATCCCTTCCATGTTTCCTTCCCTGTCAGAATTTTTTTTCCTCTAGTGGGTTAAAAAAGATGTTTTCCTTGTGCGATGACCCAAACCTTCATTCCCACAAATGTAAGTCTTGGGAGGCCAGTCTATGTTGGTTTTCCACAGACCAGGTCTGTCATAAAAATGAGTTGAGAGATGCCCCTGGTAACCATGATAAGTCATCACCTTCTGGTTCAATGATACCCCCCACTAACCGTCATTTCATAGACATGATGAGAGTAAACTGGATATGGGGTAGACTCAGCTTCCAATTCATCAGAAATTTTATAGTGTCTACTTTGGAAACATTTCTCTCTTGTCCACTAGAACTTCTAAATCCATCATTCCAAGGTTGGGGAAAAGTGCAGCAAACATTTTTTTTTCAGTATGTTGTTATTAAGTACTGGTATCTAATTTTTGAAAATTTGTGTTAATGCCACTTTGTTTTTAGGAAAGACTTACATTAGCATGTACCTGTTTTCACTAATGAAAGAAAGCCAAAGAAGATTTTCACTTTCATGAAAAAAAGGCAAAAGGGAAAATAGCCTTCAGCATTTGTTTTTCAGTGAGCTGTATAGAGACAGCACACACCCCAAGAAGGGAGAGTGGCACCCTCTCATTAATAAATTAATGGTAGTTGCTTCTTGGCTCCATGCTTTGTTGGCTTGTGAAAGGTTTCATAGGCTCACTTTACTTTCAGGTAGTGAAGGAAGCCTGGTATGAGAGTAAGGGCACACCCATTTCCCCTACTTATATAGGGAAGTGGCAATATACATTGTGGGTTTAAAGTATATACTACATCCTGTAAATTTGTTTTCCATTCTCACAGTGTGTCATTTCCCATTTGGGAACATATAGGAGACTCAACAGACTATTTTACTGTTTTACCAGAATAGCTGCTTCTATAGATGAATAATGATAACAGACCCATCTCTTTGTACGTGATGTCAATACTACATTTTTGGCCAGGAACTGGACAAACAGGTGACACAGATATTGTGGGGATGCCCTGGTGATGGAATAAGTATTTTATAATGGTGATGCTTACACAGGTCCTTCAGGCAGGAAAGGCAAATCCAAACCCAGGTTTCGTATTTTGTAAGAGGACAAAGAATTACCTTCCATCTGGGAAAGGGGTCCAATGAAATCAACCACCTCTGAGGTAGATGGTCGGTGCACCCGGGGGATGATACAAATTGGGACTTAGCATTTGCTTCTGGTGTTGCAGATTGGACATTCAACAGTGAAGATAGCTGGATTAATCTTGGTATTGCAGTGATCTATTGTTGTATATTTAATGTTTAGCCCAAATTTCTGCGGCTAAAACAACCATAAACATTTCTTATGTCTCTGTTTTTGTGGATCAGGAATTCTGGCTCAGTGTCTCTCATGGAATCCCAACAGTTACTGGCCAGGATTACAGTCATTTAAAGTTTGTTTGGAGATAGAAAACCCATTTCCGGGGTGGCTCACTCACATGGCTAACTGTGGACAAGAGTCTCCGTTTTGTTTTGTTTATGATTGTTTAGGTAGGATTAGAATAGCTTTTAATGAGAAAGGTTTAGACCTTCTGAGGTCTCTATTGAATATCCCCGATGTCCAATGTGGTCTTATTTTGTTGACCAGAACTAAAAGTCTCTTAGCCCTGTGTTTGATCTGGGAATCATTTGGCTTATAGCATCCTGGTAACTCTTTACTCTCATGAGGAAGAATCAGCATGCATGCCCTCCTTATTGTTTATTCAAGGGGAATCCTATGCAGGCTTCAGGAACTCTTTCTTCTTATGGCTCCTTTTCTGATTTTCTGCACCAAAAATTCTCTCTACTTTCCTCTCTGAATTCGGATCTAGTACTCTGCACTAAACATTCTGTCTGCTGTACTCTACACCAAAATTTTATCTATGTTAGTACTCTACACCAAAAATTCTATGTTAGTCTTGAACTCTGATCTCCCATTCGACAACTTAGCTAGAAGCCTGTGCTCTACTTGAGTTGCTCTCAACCCACATACCATTGTACTGTCTAAAAATTTTCTCAGGAAGCTAAGGCAATAGTAAACATTATGCTATTAGTTTCTTCTCTCAAAGTCAGAGTCCTGAGTCACTTTTTTTTTCAATGTGTAAAAACTGCTGTTTTGTGTATCCTGCCCGATTTCTACTTACGTCAGGTGGCACATTTGATCCTAGTAAATCCATCATGACCAAAATAGATTTAGAGATTTATGGCATTTTGGAATAAATTAGGTTACTTTCCCTCCTTCACATAACTGGGAAAATTTTTTTTTCCTGGGGATGTACTTTTTTTCTTTGATATCCTTAAATTTTTATGAGATGAACAATCTTTTAAGAGTATATTTTAAAATGTGTTTTAAAACATTTTATTTTTGAGCACCTGGGTGGCTCAGTTGAGTGTCTGCCTTTCCCTGGGGTCATGATCCTGGGGTCCTGGAATCGAGTCCTTTGTCTGTTCCTTGCTTTGCAGGAAGTATGTCTCTGTCTGCCCCTCCCCCTGGCTTGTGCGCACTTTCTCTCTCCTGCTCTTTCTCATGCTCTCTCTCAAATAAACAAATAAAATATTTTTAAAAACTCATTTTATTGCTTTCCTTGATTATTTTGTCTTGAATGGCTTATTTTATTTCCCCCAAAACTCTTTCATATAACTGAAATAGTTTTGCATAGTATTCTTTGATTTTTGTTAAAATAATTTCTCTGTTTAGTATATACAATTTCTACTTTTCTGTATTTCTTTATTTTTATTAGCTTGATTTACCTCAATTAACAATTTGTTTCTTACTGAACTCTACTATGGAAACATATCTTAGGTTTTTTTTTTTTTAAATATTTTTATTTATTTATTTTAGAGAAAGAGCCAATTGGGGGATGAAGGGCACAGTGAGAGGGACAAGCAGACTTCTGTGCTGAGCAAGGAGTTCGACATGGGGCTGGATCCTAGGACCTAAGCTGAAAGCAAGTGTTGGAGAATTAACTGACTGAGCCACCCAAGCACCCTCATTTTTCAGTTTTTTATTAGTTTATAGTTTGTCATTTGTAAATTTCTGCACTTACCTACATTGTTTCTATTTCTCTATGATTATTTTGTTCGTTTTCTACTTCCTTGTACTAAATACTGAGTTAATTATCTTTGTCTTTCTGTTCTATGAAATTTTCCTGCCAAGGTTTTGTCTATTTTTTAGGCAAACATTGTTTATATCAATATTTTTAGTTTAGTTTTATTATCTACTTTGTTAATTCCTTTTTCAAAAAATATTTTATTTATTTATTTATATGACACAGAGAGAGGCAGAGACACAGGCGGAGGGAGAAGCAGGCTTCCAGACTCGATCCCAGGACCCTGGGATCACAACCTGAGCTGAAGGCAGATACTCAACCACTGAGACACCCATGTGCCCCTACATTGTTAATTCCTGCTTTATGTTTTTTGGGGAAAGACATCTGATTTCATTGAGTTTAATATTTTCCTTCTCTACATTTTTATACTGCTAAATTGCCTATTTATATTTAGTATTTTTAGGAAGCATATTTATTATATGTTTTCTTTTTTACCTGTACTATTCAAGTTTTCATATATAGTGGCTTTATTTTCCTTCAGTATTCATTTTTAAGCTCTTTATGAAGCTGAAGGTATGTTTCTTTTCCTTTGGCAGAGGAATGATACCAGACTGATTCAAATCACTTTTCAAGAAACCTCTGTGTAGATTAATCATTATATTCTAGAATCTGGCAGTGAATGAAAATTTTAGATTCACCTTATTTTAAATATTTTGCAGATGAATATTGGTAATTTCATATTTTTAAAGTTATTCTTAATATTGAAAAGTCACATTAGTCTTAGACACTAAAATATGTCTGAATATTGCTCTATTAAAAGGAGATTTGCCTACAAGATTATCTTTGTGGCCAGAGCACAGTCATAATCTACGGGGAAAATGCAAATTTTGTCCAGTTTTATATAATTGTTGCAAAATCTTCAGGAAGATCTTTTGATTTTTCCTAAACAGAAAATATTTCAGGGACATTCAGCATACCATAATATTTTTATAAAAAAATATTATTCCCAAGACCATATTATGTACTATTTTGTCTCAGAAATTTTGCAAACTACATAAATTGACCTATAATTTATTGCTACCATCAATATTTGTCCAAGAAGTGCTCAACTGAGGATGTTTATGATAAGAGTGGCTTTTATTGGAATCAATCTATAAAGAAAGAAAAAAAGACCTTATAAATGTGGTATAATTCTTTGGTTCCTTGAATATAGGTTATATATATTTGGTTATAGTGGAAGATCATGAAAAATTGTGCATAATAGCTTAAATATTTATCTTAACCTAAAAAATGATAAATACTACATTATTTATCTAATACCTACTTAGAACTTGCAATATGCCAGACACTATTCTAAGAGTTTCATATCATAAAAATTGGTTCATTTAATGTTCTAAGAGCCCTATTTTTCATATTTCTATGTATGAGGGACTTGAAGCCCAGAGAGGTTAACCAGATGAAGTTCATAAAAATACGAAATTGATGTTCATATATAGAAATGTAATTGGTACTTTAACTTAGGCTTCCTGTCTGTATATTTAACCAAGCATTCTATGTAGACAATCATGTTATGTGAAAAAAATAACATTTTGCATTTTTTCTTTTTGACTTTTATATTTTTAGTTTATCTATATAATACAAATGTTTTGATATTCTATGCATGCTAGAGAACTACTTGTATTATATCATTGGGGGCAGAATTTTATGTCACACCATTAGGCATGCTTGTTACTTGTATTGTTCATGTTTTCTACCTTTACTAATTTTTTTTACTAATTAACCTATCAATAATTAAAAGATATATTGAAATCTCTCACTATAATGATAGATTTTTCCAAGTTTGTCCTATTATTTCATTAATCTTAATTATTAACATATTTGAGTTGAGTGTATTAATGCATACTTAATATTATAATGTTAGGTCTATAGATTTAGAATATCTTTCCTAAGGAGTGCTTGCAGGGAACCTATCTATGTCTTAGAATGCTTTTGTTTTAAAGTTTATTGATTCATGTAAGACTGATTTTGCTAGATAAAAAGTTTTGATTGGTGATTATTTCCTTTTAATATTCTAGAGATACTAGTCTGAATTATTGGTTTCATTTATTGCTGTGAGAAGTCTTTCCTTGGTCTATTTTTTCTTTTTTACTTTGCAATGATTAGTCTTTTTTTATGAGTTTTTCATTTATTGATTTTTATTTTATTTTTTTTCTTTAGTTTTAGTACACTGTAACTGCTATATCATGTGACTAAACATATAATTTTTACCATGTTTGTTAGTTCCTTATATCTGTAGGTTCAGTTCTGGCATCAGTTCTATTTAACCAACCCATTGTTTTTTTAAAATATTTTCTCCCTTCCATTTCCACTAGTCTCTCCATTGAACTCCATACATGTTATTTATTTTCAATATCTTTAAACTTTCATTCATATTATTGTCTTTTTCTGTATCTTTATTGTGAATGTCTTCCAATTCTGGTACATGGGCTAAAGTTTGCCAAACCCTATCTGTATGATTACACATTTTTATATGTAGCTATTCTATGCTCTGTTCATGGATGGAGAGAGAGAGCAGAGAATTTATTGGAAATGCTTTCCCCTGGAGAGGATTTGTAGGGACACCACTAACCTGGCAAAACTTTAGCCACTTTGAAGATTCCTAGTTCAAGCAGTGAATCCTCCACTCATAAGATACCCTCAAATTAAAATCAGCAACAGGGTCTCAACAAATATAACAAGAATATAAAAAATTAAGCCATCACGAGTGAGAATCAGCAGATATTATAAGAGATAAATTTACATCCTAAAGAACTCCAAATACCAGCTGCTTAAAAAAAAAAAAAAACCTTTTATCCATAAAGTTATCTATATACCACATTTTATTTACCCATGCATCAGTTGATGAATCAATCAATTACAAAGGGAGATGTAGATATAGACAGGGAGAGAAATATACTCATTTAATGACAAAAACCTAGCAGGTAAATTGTGACGAATGTCTGAACGTTGAACAAAATCAATAAGGAAGAGTAATTTTCTGGCAAACGTTATGATGTAACTGAGACTGAGTTATTCCCTAATTTTTGAATGAGACAGCAAAGTGAATGAATACTGTGTTTGCTTCGAATTTTAAGAAAGTTAACCTCTATTCCAGAAGAACATCACCCTTGAAATGCTGTAATGTGTTGGTGAAGCACCAGCAGCTGTTCATCCCTGTGGGTTTTGTGTCTTAGAGCTGATCCTAAGCCACTAGACATTCCATTGAAAGTTTGTTCTGCGCTTGTTAGTTAGGTCCGTTAAAAACTTTATATTCCAACTTTAGCCTTTGGAACACACAATGAGAGGTCAGTCTGCAGACGTCACTTACCTTGGACTTCTTGTAGTCATTGTGCTGTCTTTCAGACCAAATCCAAGTTCCCTGCTAATTCAGTACAGCTGGGGACTTTTGTCCAGTTTGCTGAGCACTCTGTTTCCGTTTCTAATTCTTCTTAGCCTTTCTGCCTCCATCATTTTGATTTGTCATACTGACATCTGGTGGATGAGACATTCAGCTCCCAGATGCCTAATCACCAGGCTTCATTTGTTTGATCCACAGTGGGAAGTGATTTGACGAAGTGTTGAAGATTTGAATTTCTGGTTTCCTTTTCTCTCCCAAACCTTCACCAATTTTAACTAGTCTTCTTCAACTTCCTGATAATTCTCAAATTTTCTCAAAACTGGGGTCATATAAAGGCATCTGGGTGGTGCAGTCAGTTAAGCCTTTGGTTGGGATCATGATCTCGAGGTCCTGGGATCGTGCCCTACATGGGGCACCATGCTCAGTGGAGAGCCTGCTTCTCCCTCTCCCTCTGCTACTCCTCCTGACTGTGTGTCTCTCTCTATCAAATAAGTAAACAAAATCTTTTAAAAGAACTGGGGTCATATTAACAATATCAACGTATATAAAATCACTTAAATTGTGCATATATGCAGGTATAAATTTTAATTTCTTGATTAATTTTGTGGATTTAGATAACCTCAGTGGTGTTTAAGAGCAAATATATTATCATTTAGAGGAAAATCCAATATTTTCTTCAAAGGTGAATAAAACTGAAACACAAGAATGGAAATTATCTAACTAGTGAAAATTTGTAAAAATATACTTAGAGAACAAATTTTGTGAGTTCAGTTATGTTTGTAGCGAACATTTGAAAATCATACACTTTGTTTCTTCTGACTAAAACTCCATGGGTAACCCATTGGTGCTTAACTAATTAATCCACAGTAAATGAAAAGATTTAAATTATCTTTATATTCTGATGGATTCTGAATTAGTATTTATCTTTGTTAAGTTAAAGACTTATCTCAAGTTAAAGAATTAGGCATCAATAAATGAAGCCTAATAAGATGTCCGCACAGAATATTGACAAAAGACCAATGGGGTTGTAGCTTCTCCAGAAAATGTATTTAATTAGATTTTATTTTAAAAAATAGCATATCCTATGAGATTTATAATGTCTATTAAATAAACCATTTTAAGTGAAGTCACCTATGATTCCCAAACAAGCAATTAAAAAATGGGAAAATAAAAAAGCAAACGGCATACTCTTGAGAGTTTTTGATTATTAAATAAAAGACAGAATTACTTCATAAGACACAGAGAAGACTTAAATTTTGATATTCAGCAATAATAAAGACAAGCAATATGCCTGAGAAATAAGATATTCTTTAGTTGCTATTAAGTAGTGCAGTTTTATTTTCTCAACCAACAGTTTTAAATAAATTTTACAGAGAATGCAGTGGATTCATCAAATACAGTATATATAAAAACAGAAACAATCTATTGAAATAGGCATTTTTATAGATAGTAGACCAGAGGGGGGTGGGAAGCAAAATGGAATTTTTCTACATTGCAGATTGTCCCAACTCACAATCCTCATTAAAATTGATACCATTCTTCTTTAATGAATTTTTCCTAATCCTTCTATTAGAGACTGCAAGCAAGTGCTAATATTTAAATGAGTGATTTTATAATTTTGTCTTGAAGTACTAACTGAGGTTTAAATAAATTTATAGTGACATTACTTCAGAATACAATTTACTTATTTACTTCAACTTGCTTCAATTTGCAAGTGCTGATGTCGAAGAAGACAGATTAGTTCTAATTTGAAAAGACTTCTTAGTATAGCCTGTAAGAATTTTGACCAAATTATAACACTTTCTTTTATTTTAAGATTTTATTTATATATTTGAGAAAGAGAGATAGCAACAGAGAGCACCAATGGGGAGGAGAGGGAGAAGCAGACTCCTCACTAAGCCAGGAGCCTGATGCTGGGCTTGATCCCAGGCCCCTAGGGTCATGATCTGAGCCCAAGGCAGATGCTTAACCAACTGAGCCATCCAGGTGCCCCAAACTATAACACTTAGTTATAACACTTATAACTGTTTCATAAACACTTAGTCATTTGAAATTTTTGCTCTGATTACATAGACTATTGAAAAATAGGTCAGTTTAGATACTTGTTTTACTGTCTTATATTTATAGTATCTATATAAATGTTTTATTTATATGTATTTATATATACTTAAAATAATATTTGCATATAGTATTTATAAAAAAATATGAAAACTTAGAACATAAATAAAACTATTCACTAAATTCTTCCTAAGTGGTCTTGCTGAAAATAATATTTACATTGACCACTTTCTGATCGTTGTATTCCTGGAAGTCCCTTCACCAAGGGTTTCTTAGCTACCTAAAGGTGCAAGATAACTATTATTGCCGATCATCTTTGATATACATCATTGTCTCTCATCTTAATTTTGAATCCTGTGGTCTATTGGGCAGTGTGGTTGGTTTGTCTGTAATTTCATTTGTTTTGCTGAAATATTAATATTAATGAATATAAATAAAATTATAAAATATGCAATATTAATGTATGTAAAAAATCCCCAAGGAACCATGTTTAGAAAAAAAATAGATTCCTAGGCACCATGCCCAGAGATGGTAATACATTAGTGCTGGAGGCGCCCAAGGATTCTGCATTTTAATATGTATTCTAAGTGATTTGATGTAGGTGCACAAACAAAATTTTAGGGAAATTGTGGATACTTAAGAAGTATAGAAAGAAGTTGGACAAGGGAAATACGTTAAATAATGTGTTTGTTTGTAGTCAGTGGTTCTCAAATGTTCATAGTAGAGAAGTTGTTCTGTTCATCACCTGGAACTCTACAATTAATGGAAATGTGGGCATTTAGAACAGCTATAATTTGTGAGAAAAAGAGGGACTATCGCTGATTTTCCTTGGCCAGAGAGTATCAGAGGTATTTGAAAGGGCAAAAGAGTTTAGTTGCAATCATCAGCTTCTGATTGGCATGTTAGAGCTGGTGCAATAGGCCATTAATCTTAGTGGAGTGAGCATTTTGCCAGATGCAGCTCTCTTTTTCCATTTCAATCTGTTAGTATCTCTGCATAGCCTGGTCAGGAATTGCAAGTACAGCAGCTTGGATGGTTGAAGGGAGTGATACAGTCACCATATAGGAAACTAGGGGCATGAGTGAACACTGTTGATTGACCAAGCTTAATATGCAAAAATTTGCTATTACAGAACATTTTGAGGTACAAAGAGAAAAGAACGAAGTCTTGGAAGGCAATTGAGTTTAGAATTAAATTGTCGTTTTGTCTGTTACCGACATTCTTTCCTCAACTTACGTATTCTCGAAGTCTCAATGCACCTGTGAAATGGGGAAAATAATGTTTATCATGTTAGACAGTTTGAGGATCAAGTGGTAAAAACATTGAAAGATTTTTAGTGTCTGGAAAAAGATGCATGCATATATAGATGTGTTTTTCCTTTCTTGCCTCAATCTGTTTGTTATGATCACATTTTGAATCTCTTTTTCTGTTTCAGCTTGTATGTTTATTTCTCTTCACTCCCTTTAAAAAAAAATCAAATATTTGTGTAATTCCCAAAGTGATACAGACTGATCAGAATACAAAAGGAAATTAAGGGGATCCCTGGATGGCTCAGTGGTTTAGCGCCTGCCTTTGGCCCGGAGCATGATCCTGGAGTCCCGGGATCGAGTCCCACACTGGGCTCCTGGTGTGGAACCTGCTTCTCCCTCTGCCTATGTCTCTCTCTCTCTCTCTGTCTATCATGAATGAATAAATAAAATCTTAAAAAAAAAGGAAATTAGGTTGTAATCTGTTATAAAAGGGAATATTTTTGATACTAGTTTTCTTTTATTAAACAATATTTATTTTTCCTTTTGATCACATTTGAAGTAAACATTCAAATAAGCCCAGTTGTCTTTTATAACTACTGAGTATTAATTTTATGTGGATCATACTAGAAAATCATAACATACACTTAAATATAATTTTACTTTTTTTGCTGAGCAACACATGTGTTATAATAGGTAACTTTCTAGATGTACTTATTTTTATAAGATTAAGTTCCACTATCTCACTAATCAGTTTTATTTTGAGACTTTTCACTTGAAGTTTCCTTAGTTTGAAATAACTTAGATTTCTTTTTTTTTGTTTTAGTTATAAATATCCTTTATGTAGATGATCTTATTCTGTTATGTGTCGGTCAGAGCTATTTAATAACCACTGTAGAGAATGACACTAAAAACTACCCAGAAATATTGGCTAGTTCAGAATGAAAACTAAATTGTTAGAAGCTTATAGTATGAAAGTTAACTTTAATACAAATCATACCCTAAGAGACAAAGTTTGAAGTGTAGTGAGTTTATCTTAAATCATTGTCAAGTGAATTTGGTTACTGACACAGACAAAGGTCTTTATCCAAAGACAATTTCAGTTTGTTAAATTGTCCTACAAAATTGAGTCCCCACATTATGCTATAATGAGTTTCCAGTATATCCTTAGTACAATGGAGACTATCTAAAAGATGATCATCTGATATGATACCATGTAAAGCACTTCAGGCATTAATGAACAACTACAATTATAAACTAGCTTGATGATTTGGAATTCCATTTTTAAAAATATTTATTTGTTTGTTAATTTATTTATATATTTATTTATTTATTTGAGAGAGAGAAAGAGTTGGGGGGGGGGGGAGGGCAAGACAAAGGAAAGGGAGAGAATAAGCAGACTCCTTTCTGAGCATGGAGTCCCATGTGGAGCTTAATCCCATGACTGCAAGATCATAACTTGAGCCAAAATCAAATCTGAACACTGAATTGATTGAGCCACCCAGGCACCCCTGAAATTCCGTTTTAACTCTTTAATGCAGTTTAAATACTCTCAATTTAAAATAAATCATCATTTAAAGTTAAAATAAATGTTAGAATATCTAAAATAGATTCTATAATGAAAAGAGCTAAACTACAGTACTGAAATGATAATTCTTTGGTCTATCTTCAGAATGCACAAAATAACACAATAGCTGTGACTGAAATTATAATACAGATTTTAAAGCACCAAGATAGGAATCAAAATTTAAATAACAGCAGTTTAGAGTACAAAATCACAGTGCACAGAAAATCAGAAGCAAGCTGTGGTATTACAAAAATATCTCTTTTTTTCTTAATCTGGAAGCAATTTTTGTTATGATGTATCATTTTATCAACTGTTGGCAGTTCACAGACCCATGATTCCATGTTTCATCTTCTGTGATTGGTCAGAGTTTATGAAAAAGACACAGAAAACACAAAGAGATCAATGGTGATTGACCACTGATCACTTGCTTTATGTTTCTCACCACCCACCACGCACACACGGCTACCATGCTTGCCAGTGACAGGCCATCGACTGACTCTGTGTCTGAAACCTGCTCCTGCTACGATGATTGCTCACACTGCCTGGTGATTCTGATGTGAGTCCCGGCTCTGACTCCAACTCTTAGCGGGCTTCCGACCCTCTGGCAGGGACATCTGACGGCACCTGAGCCCAGCTTGTGCCAATATATCTGACATGTTCAGAGCCAGCTTCTGGCTGGTGAATCTGCCATTTAAATGACAGGCTTTTGTACACATTAGGAAATTAAACACAGGACTTCTCAGCAGTGTTGCTTCATTTAAAACAAAATATTAAAAAAAAAAAAAAGTGAAATCTGGGTAGGTCCAAGTAGGTAAAAGACCTTGTCTGAACAGTGATTTCTTTAAGCAAATAGATATGCATTTATTATATTTGTATTCTCTATAATAAATTCTCTAGTCCCCGAGTTTAAAAAACATTCAAAGCAAGGGCGCCTGGGTGGCTCAGTTGGTTAAGTGTCTGCCTTTGGCTTAGGTCATGATCCCAGGGTCTTGGGATAGAGCCCTGTGTCTGGCTTCCTGCTCAGTGGGGTGTCTGCTTCTCCCTCTCCCACTCTCTCTGCTTGTGCTCAATTTCTCTCTGCCAAATAAATAAAATCTTAAAAGAAAAATTCATAGCAAAGGACATTAACTTTAAAAACCTGCTAAGAATGGTTCTTTCTTTTGTTTTTCTGCATTCATGTCACCAGCTCTAAAATGTCTGCCCAAATTTTCAGGCCATTGTAAGAAGTGATACAATCCCTGGCTATCATATGAATTGTGTTGGTGGAGGGATAGCTAGTGACCAAAAATGGTAGGAAGTTAAAATAAATAAATTTGTGAGATATTTCACCATGAAATTTTTTTAATAACATGAAATATTTTTCATTCTTTTTTAACCTGGAAAATTAGTAATCAAAAAAAGTGTGACTTTATGTGATTTGTTAATAATCTAATTCAACAATTTATATATATTTTATCGTACATGTTCATTTTCAGTATTTGTGCATGTAAGATCATAAATATATTTATTTAGTCAATTCTGCTTTATCTTATGTAATATTTATGTAAGAATTTTAGGCAAATGTAAACTATAATGTAGTTCATCTAATGTCAAAATGTAATATTTGATTTAAAATATTAAATTGATTTAACATACCTAAAAGATAAATGAAAATATTTGCCATTCTTTCTTGAACCTAAAGGTGACATTGAAAAATACTTATAGATGTTAATTAAGAGGAACACAGTGAATAAAGTTAAAATAATGTAGGCATTAGCTAAAGTAGTTAAATGGTTGCAAGTCAGCTGCAGAGAATATTGTGTATATCTACATTTTCCTCATTTTAAGAACAAGAACTTAACTTGGTTGCATGAACATAAGGCCTCAGGGATATCATTTTAGTGTCACTTCATGTCAAGCCTGTACATTAAAACCAATGTTCTAAATATTCTAACCCATTCGAGCAAAAAACACTCTCCAAAATAAAAGGCAATGTAGTTGCACTTTACAGTAGTTTCAAAGTAACAACCATCCAAGGTTAGTCATGTGAATATTTAGAATAAATGAAAAAGTAATGAAATGGAAATGTGTAGAGAAACAGAACTCTGAATATCCTTAAATGTGTATAAATAATAGTCAATTTGTAAATAACATAGATTCATGTATCTGCTGACAACTAATATTTTTAGTTGGTAGAAAAAGAAAGCACAATCTTAATATATGATTAAGTTTCTTCTGTCCCCCCCCCCCCACCTTTTGTTTTATTTTATTTTTCTCCCCTAGATCTGTTTCGGTAGAAAGAAGATGAGTGATTCTACTGAACATCTGTAATACCCAGCTGCACATGGCATTTGGGTAAGATTTGATTGATGGCGTACTTGAATGTAGATTTACAAATGTGGCCCAAGGCCAGTTTCCCCTTATTTTGACAATGAGACACTGTAATTCTTAATATTAAGTGTTTACTGGAATGAGGAACAAAAATGCAGTTTCTAGTAACATGCAGAGAATAGGAATTGGTAAATTAATCAGTGTTACTACCCACCCATAGGTCCCAAAGCTTTTAACAGATATTCCACCCATGAAATGGCAGCTACTCATTAGTGTGGAACAATTGCCTTAATACAGCCCGATAGTGCTATTACGCTGGTGCTGCCAATTGGATACTCTTAAAAGTTCTGTTTGATCTATTAATCCCATGTGTTTTTTTGTTTTTTCCTAGAAGTTTAGGTTCTCTCTTTGTTAAATTCAAAACCACACACACACAAAAATTCAAAACCACATGCTAAGATGGAGGAATATACCTGTTTGATTAGAAGCTCCTAAGAGAGCACGTCAAGAACCTTACGGTCTGAAAAATGTTTATGAGGCTGAGAACTGCTACAGAGTATTAAGCAGATATTTTTAGCATTGCCTAAAATCTGTACTTTGTCTACATAAGAAAGGTAAGAAACCTTGTGAATTCTATTTTTAGACCCACTTGAAATAAACTGGAGAGGTTGCAACTAATATCTTGTACTTTGTCATTGTCAGGTAGGGAAAGGTGAAGTCCATGTTACACCTGAAATCTCTGGAGTTTTGGAAATTAGCTTTTACTTTTGTCATAGAAAGTTTTTCCTGTCTATGGAGAAAAATTCCTATCACATAAATCAATCAATCAATCAATCAATCAATTAATTTTTTCAAGAGCATGGATGAGCCTGACTGGGGGGTATGGAGGGAGAGGGAGAGAATCGTAAGTAAACTCTGAGCTCAGCATGGAATCTGACTTGGAACTCCATCTCAGGACCCTGAGATCATGACAAACCGAAATCAAGAGTCGGAGGCTTAACTGATTGAGCCTCGCAGGCGCCCCAATAATTTCTTTTTTTAAAAGATTAGCTTACCAGGACTATTATTTATTGGACAGGAGAAAAATGGTATTCTTAACAACTATATTTATGTCAATAATGGCCCATATTCTTCATCATTATTTTGGTTTGTATCCTAATAGTGTCAAGGATACCTCTTAGTTCTCATCAACAAGTGACTCATTATTTTTCCTGGGTGTTCTCTCTGGCAGTTTACTTTATTGGACATATTTTGCTATTCTTATTTCCAGTTTATCTTACTTTTTTATGCTGCTTAATAATATTGATTATAGTAATAATATAACTTCTCAGTTGCGTAGTTCTTTTGATTGAACAAAGTGTTTTTTAAGAAGTTATTTAAAATTAGCATTATAGCAATTGCGTAAAATATATAGGATTAGACTCTTTATTCAAATTAGCCCCATAACGGAATCAAGTTTACCAGCTAAATAGTAAGTAGTAACAGAGCTGGAGTTTGAACCCTGAAGGCATAACTCGAAGCTCAGAGAATTTTCCATGCTCACTTTTGTTGTTACTGACTTCCAAAACATCCTTCATATTCCTTTTCTACTCATTTATAGTATATTATATAACTTTACTAAATATATACTAGAAGTTCTGTTAATCATCAAATCTGATCAGAGAAACTGATCAAAATTTTTATGAAATTAGACTCTAAGATTCATTGTCTATAAATAGAAATATACATAAACTGATGAAACTTATAATCATTGTTATTAAAAAGTAAGAGAAAGGAAAAAATCTAGGGTAACTCAATTATATTACTTCAAATTCTAATTGACAACACAAATAACTTTTAGACATTAAAAAGAAAGGCATAAAATGCCAACATTTACTTAGAGAAAATAAAGCTGAAATGCAAAATCCCAGTATGCTATATAAGATAAAGGTACTATGCAAAATAATAATAATAATAATAATAATATATATGTACTCATAAACATAGAAGGACATTTAAGAATGCCTATTTTTTAAGAGTCCCCAAAAGCATATAGGATGAAAGCGAATAATGGTAATACACATAATTATCTCATTTGGTAGTCCAATAAAATATTTTTTTTTAAATTAACAACAATCGTGAATAAAGGTAAATAATATGATGTAGAATAAGTAAACCTAGTAATATTTGCTACAATTATTTTTTTTTGCTGCAATTATTTTTTATGAAGTTATTCTAACTTGTTCTCATGGAGAAGTGAAAACAAAACTGTTTTCAGAATAATGTAATTGTATGGACCTTGAATAAGAAAAAAGAAATCTGTGTAATAGTAAAACAAATTTACATATTAAGTAAAGGTTAAAAAAATATATATCAGATACTGAGATAAAATACTTTCCACTCTTGCACTTGAAAAATGCCAAGCTTATTTTATTGCAATTACTTTTTGTAGGCCCATTGCTTCCACATTTCAGTTATCATGATAATGCTAATTGTATAGCATCCATCATAAATGCAAAAGGGCAAACACCATGGTCCATTTGAAAAAGAGAGTTCAATAATTTACAGGAAAAAAAAAAACAAAAACCAAACCTGAAGCCTATTTACGCCTTACGTAGAATTCTTTACTCTTAATCACAAAACCATCTTGTTCATCCCCTCAATCTGAGACACTGAAAATACAGAATTTTGTGTTGTTTCCAATTAAGCTTTGAAAATTTTAAAAACACTGGTAAGTAATTATAAATGACTGAGATGTTCTAAGTTTGCAGTAGGAACACTTGATATGTTCTAAAATTATCTATAGATAGATTGTTCACATCAGTAATGTTCACTTTCTGATTTAAAAATGCTTCCAAAAGTTGGAAATTGAATTGTAGCCTACATCAATCAAGACAACTGAGAAAATTGATTTATTAACAATATCATTTCATCATGGCATTTTCTGAGAAAATTGATTTATTAAGAATATCATTTCATCATGACATTTTCTCTTTTTGTCTTAATCCAGGATTAAGAAAACAGAATAATGAGTCATTGATAAGTGTTAGCTAACTTAGAGATGCAATACTCTCTAGCAGAGGCTTGCTTTTCTTAGTGTGTAAGGGAGATTTCTTAGGACCTCACATTGAAAATTCCTAAGTTGATAAAAGTTATAATTCAGGTTCTCTGTCTACAGAGTATCTGTCCCACTTCTAACACCAGAACCATAATTATAGAACCTTTGTAATTTTTAACTAGCATCATATGAAAAACTGGGCCTTGACATAGGGAGCTGGTACATGGCTCATAATATGATTTTTCTTCCTTTTCCTTCATGGGAAATATCTACCCCATGATATTTTAACATAATATAATAAATGATCATCAACATAAACATAACTCAGCTGGATAGTTACTATTTTATTCTGAATTGTTATTGTCAGTAACATTTTTCTCCCCTTGCATTTATTTTCTTCATTCCCAGAGAATCAAGAACATAACTATGTAATATGCATTTGAATAGGACGCATGCTGTTAAGTGCCAAAGAATGTACAAATTTGTATACATTTGCTTCAATTAAAATTGCTTTGGAAATATTTCATATATATAAAAGATGAGTTGAATGCTACAGTACCACGTAGTATCCAGGGTACACAGCCAACATCACTACCTGTTACCTATTTCTTGAACCTTTCTGAAACAAAACCTTACTTATTTTTTTTCTCTTGCTCTTCTCTCTGCTTCTCCCTTCCTTCTCTCATTTCTTCCATTAAATGTTTTTCTAACATATCCCTTTTTTTCTGTTAAGTAGGTCATTAAATAGTTCTTCTCTCCTATTACTAAATTTTATCTTTCAGGAGTCACCTTAAGGAGAAATATATCAAATACATATATTTTAATGTACAGGCTCTTAGGTAGTATGTGGAGGGTAGAAAACACAGGAGATAGTCTGGGGTTTTCACTGCCTCTTGCTTTTATCAGTGTGCCATCACTAGCTTTGACCAAGCTATTCTCACTTATTTAATTATTTCTTGATATTCAAAGACTTTGTTCTTAGAAAAAAAGTTACCATCTCTATGTAAGTTTTACTCCTTGAAATATGCGAGTTACTTTCTAAGTAGTGTTGTCTTTGGTATGACTATAACTCAAAAATAGAATCTAGGTTATGTAGAATATCTTAGGTAAAGAAAGTGGCTAGTTTTGGCTCCTGCCAAATTTTCTATCTTTGTTTTCATATTCTGTATCTAGAAAGAAAACAAAGCCTTCAGCAAGAAATCTGTTTCGTGGGTGTCAGCACCCTGAGAGCCAAAATGGTTACAAGCTGTTCAGAAGCTTCAAGCCTACCCATGAATACCTTCCCCAACACTCTGGTCAGTCCCAATCTGCAGAATCATGTGCAATAGGCTGAGTGTGGGGACTGCTCATTCACAGTCAAAAAAAGTGTCATTGTTGTTGTTTTTCTGTTCATATTCAGTCTCAAATGACTAAAGAATCAAAAATAGCTTAGTGGGCTATAAGAAACAGAACTTCTAGGTATTAGTTGCAGCTGTGCCAGTAACTAATTATATAATAGGGCACATGCCACTTTAACCTTGCTGGCCCTCACATTTCTCACGTGCCAAATTAGAGATATTCCTCTTGATTAAAATATATGATACGAAATTTTAGAGGCAGAAAGCCATTTCTTTTTCTTCTGTGACTAAATTTATAGTGAGATGGGCCTCAGGGAAAATCCTGCCTTTGCTAGGGAACCACACTGTTATTTAACGCACAACTACCCCACTCCTCTAGCCGCCACCAAAGCTGCTATAAAACTTAGTTTGGGGGATCCCTGGGTGGGACAGTGGTTTGGCACCTGCCTTTGGCCCAGGGCGCGATCCTGGAGACCCGGGATCGAATCACACATCAGGCTCCCGGTGCATGGAGCCTGCTTCTCCCTCTGCCTATGTCTCTGCCTCTCTCTCTCTCTGTGACTATCATAAATAAATAAAAATTAAAAAAAAAATTAAAAAAAAAAGTTTGTATGGACAATTCTCTCTCACTCTGGAACATTTGTTTCTGATCACTACTGATTGGATCATGGATAGATATCTAACCCAAGAATAGTCAATCCATATCTGTGGCAGTGGCCCTGATGGCCCAAAGAAAAAAGAGAAACTATGTGGATTGATTTTTGTCTAAGAATATGACAAGAGACTGGCACAATTAGAAATTCTTGAAGCTAGGGTGCCTGAGTGGCTCAGTTGGTTAAGCATCTGCCTTCAACTCAGGATATGATTGCAGAGTCTTGGGATGTATCCCCGACTTGGGCTCCCTGCTCAGCAAGGAGGCTGCTTCTCCCTCTTCCTCTCCCTCTCCTTCTGCCCCACACCCCCTCACCCACCTCACACTGGCACTCACACAAGACGCTCTCTCTCTCTCTCTCTCTCAAATGCGTAAATAAAATCTAAAGAAAGAAAAAAAGAAATTGTTAAAGCTAAAAGATTGTGAAAAGGATCATGGTGACTAGGCCCAAATGTATTAGGAAACAGAATATGAATAAGATTAGGAAGCAGCAATCCTGCTAGATAAATCTACGAGATATACAGGAAAACAGAAAGTAGACAGATTGTAAGTAATAATGGAGAGCACAAAAAAATAGATGTCCACTTGCCTGTACTAGGATCCTCTTTACTACTCTTTCTGTGTCCCAATTGTTCACTTTCTATGGATCTCTTTGTGGATATGCTTATCATAAATCTCATATTACTTGAGTCTGCTAAATAAAGTTCCAATCTTCAACCCAAAGACCTTACATGAAGAAAATCATTACATGATATGTAAATAGCAGAATGACTTCATAGTCCCATATGTTGTTTACATTTTAGAAGGGAATCTTGTTAGCTTCAGTATGTTTACAATTGGAGGAGTATTTAGAAGACATTTTGAAATCTTAAATAATTCCCCACCAGTATTACCTATCCAGATCCCAGCCTCTCATATCCTCAAGAACAGCAACAAACTGAACAAGAAATCCTCTTTGCAATACTATTTTCAACCAAAGCAATATGGTATTTATATTGTCTTCCAGAACTTGTTGATTTGATTAATACATTTCCATGTACTTCCATTATACAAAATGAACATGTACTCTATTAAATTTCATCTTCATGATCAAGATGCTACATATTAATAAATATCTATTTTTTTCCATTTTCGCCATGCCTAACCTTTAAATTAAATTTACCCAGATGAGAGTATAAATCAAAGAAAGACCGTAAAAGCTTAGGTAAGAAATTTTTTAAAATCATTTTTATTATTTTTTAAAAGAAAGCCATCCTTTCTACACTGCATTGCATCAGGGCCTTAAAAATTAATGATGTTTGACAAACAACATTGAATTTTTTTTATTTTAGAAAAAAAGTAACATATACAAGATAATATAAGAGATGGATTTAAGAAGAAGTCTAGCTGGTTCAAATGAGGAAAAATATACCAATGTAGACTTCGCATTATATATGCAGACATAAAAAACAGAGATTGAAGCAGGGCCCAGAGTTTACTTGGAGAAGATTCTTGACCTTGTTCAGTTTCCACCAATATTCTCTGCTCCAAACTAAAATAAACAGAATTTATATTTTGTTATGCAAATACAGTTTACATACAAGCACTCCAGTTTCCCCTCAACGCTTTGTTGTTAGATTTTCCTTCCTAAAGAGAATACCTGATGTTGCCACCAAGCCCAGACAGAAAGCATGTCTGAGAATCGCCTAGGAACTGCTCTGGACCACATTTTGCAGTACATGAGGTGTTTTCCAGTTGTCCTCGTTTCCCTTTTTGTCCTCCTCTCCCTTGGCTTCCTTCCTCCCTCCCTCCTCTTCCTTATCACTTAGACTTTTCCCCCTCCGCCTAGATTATTAAAATTTCCCTAATGAAATTACCTCTATCATATAGAATTAGGTCCTAAAGCATCGATTAATTGGTCAGATAAATGAATAAGGTTACTTTTTTTCTCAAGTGACCACTGTTTCCTTAAAAAAGAGTTATCTTTTTGGTCAGATCCATGCATGACTCCATCATAAAGGATTGTGATAAGTTTTAAATCACAGAATTTTCAAGCTATATATTCTGTTTACTAACGTGCTCTAAAAATAAATAGTAGCCCCAAAAGAAATAGCCTGTCATTTGAGCTTTGAAGTATAAGATTCAAATGGAATCATATCCCATACACAATCATATTCCTAGACAGCTTTGCCCTGAGATTTGTTACTCACAATTTCTGTGCCCTGCTACGTATCACAACGGGGTAATAACTGCAGGCTGCATTTCTCACACTCCACATCACCTGGTTTCCTCCCATCTGGGCTTGGTCAATGGCAGACACTGGCAAGAAAGTAAACCATGAATGAAAGGGAAAATCCAGGGTACGTGCCTCCATCTCTGTCTGTCTCATGTGGTGTCTTCAATGACAACTCCTCTTCCTCCAAGCCTCCAGGTGCCTCCAGAAAGGCCCTCCATGGTTCCAACTTCCCCCAGCTGATTCTGATCCTTGAACCACCTCTTGCATTTGTGACCTAGGTCTATGTGGTAATAGTTTTCTGGTTTTTAATCTCTGAGTCACCCCTACAGATTTCCTGTTTTGTGTTTCAGTTCTTTCATTACCTGTGTAACCAGGTCCTTACATTAAATACCCTCTGATTATAACATCAGGTGGTATCCTGATTGGGCTCTTTACAGGATGTGAAGTCCTAGAGATAACAATATTTAGTATCACACATACTTTCCTGAAAGTTATTTGTTCCATAAATTGGCTCTGGTTATTAAAATTTTCAAATAAATGGGAGATGGGCAAAGATGATGAGACTTCAGTTTATACAGTTGCTCCTCTAATTTATTTGTCTGAAAACCGCCAGATGGGAAGATCTACCAAATACCCATTTGTTATATTGTCAATCTGAGAAAACAAAGCAATTAAATCCCTTCACAGGAAAAGTAGTGCTTTTTTTTTTGTTTTTTGACACCAACTTATTTTTTATTATGAGTGATGATCAAATAAGTAAAAGGAGCAAATGGCTAATGGAACAATTGGATAATAGAATGTCAATTTCTCTTAATGCTTGACTTGACATTATTTAATTTAATTTAACAAATATTTATTGAACAACTAGTCGGTGGCAAGTGTTGTGCTCAGCCTAAGGACAGAATAATGAGTAAGGCACAAAACTTGCCCTATAGGACTTTAGCTTCATATGGGAGACATATGTATAAACAAATAAATATTAAATACTTAGTAATTAAGAAAAATGCAAGTTGCCAATATTGACCAGAGAAAGAAGTACAAACTTTCGGTGAGGAATGTATAAGGGGTTAACCAGGAAAGGTTTTCTGAAGAGGTAATGTGATAGTTAATTTATATGTCAATGTGAGTAGTTCACAGGATGCCCAGATATCTGGTTAAATATTATTTCTGGGTGTAAAGTGATTCCGGAAAAGATTAACATTTAAATTGGTAAACTGAATAAAGCAGATTGTCCTCCTCAGTATGGATGGGTATCATTCAATCCATTGAAAGCCTGAATAGGAAAACAAGTGGAAGAAGCAGAGCTTTGCCCTCTAACTGACTGTTGAGCTGGAATGTTGATCATCTCCAGCCCTCAATGCTCCTGATTCTCAGGACTTTGGACTCTGACTGGAATCTACATCATTAATTTTCCTGTTCTCAAATCTTCAAAGTACACCACCAGCTTTTCTGGGTCTCCCAATTTGTAGACAGCCAATTGTGGGACTTGTTAGCCTCCAAGATATCATAAACCTCATTGTATGTAGAACAAATAAATAGGTGAAGAAATAAATAATAAAAAAATTAGATAAATGGAGGAAAGATAGGTACTTAGATACGTACAAATATTAGAAACAGAATAGGATATAGTAATGTATGTAAGATATTTAATAAATCATGTACTAATTACATAATTATGTATAGCATATTAATTATAAATTATGAATATGTATTTTTTCCTCCTGAGAACCCTAAGTAATAAAGGAAACATCCAGGTAATATATTAAAGGACCAATATCATTCCAAGCCAAGAGCCTTGTTAGAGGACTAGGTGAGGGCCAAATAATGAAAGTGTTTGTGTACTCCATGTAATGAGTTTGGGATTTAATACATGCTGAGGAGTTCATAAAGAGTTGTAAGTATAAGATAAACAAAATAGGATATATGCTTTTGAGGAATATAATGAAGGAAATATGGAAAGAATGAAACTGGTTTAGAAATTAATATAATCTAACCATACTTCTCTTGACCTCAGAGTAATAAGAACATGAATTAAGGCAATAGGGTTGGAAATTAGGAAGAAACAATGTGTTCAAGAAATATTTAGAAAGTAAAGTTGACATGGTATTGTGACTATTTTGATGTGTTATGTTAGAGAATAGAGAAAATTACTTAGATAATATCAATTTATTCAACTATTTCAAAATCTTGAATTGGAAATTGAATGGGAATTAAAAGTTTATAATAACCTCAACACAGATGAAATTGTTTCTAGTTTTACCAAAGTGTGAACTGAGGCAGCAAAACAAATTCAGTAGGAACAGGGATTCTGTCCACCAAAGTCTTAGAGGAGAACACAGGCAACACCCTGTTTGAACTTGGCCACAGCCATTCTTGCAAGACACATCCATGAAGGCAAGGGAAAAAGAAGCAAAAATGAATTATTGGGACTTCATCAAGATAAGAAGCCTTTGCACAGCAAAAGAAACAGTCAACAAAACTAAAAGACAACCTACAGAATGGGAGAAGATAGTTGCAAATGACCCATCAGATAAAGGGCTAGTATCCAAGATCTATAAAGAACTTATTAAACTCAACACCAAAGAAACAAACAATTCAATCATGAAATGGGTAAAAGACATGAACAGAAATTTCACCAAGGAAGACATAGACATGGCCAACAAGCACATGAGAAAATGCTCTGCATCACTTGCCATCGGGGAAATACAAATCAAAACCACAATGAGATACCACCTCACACCAGTGAGAATGGGGAAAATTAACAAGGCAGGCAACAAGTGTTGGAGAGAATGTGGAGAAAGGGGAACCCTCTTGCACTGTTGGTGGGAATGTGAACTGGTGCAACCACTCTGGGAAACTGTGTGGAGGTTCCTCAGAGAGTTAAAAATAGAGCTGCCCTCCGACCCAGAAATTGCACTGCTGGGGATTTACCCCAAAGATACAGATGCAATGAAACGCCGGGACACCTGCATCCGATGTTTATAGCAGCAATGTCCACAATAGCCAAACTGTGGAAGGAGCCTTGGTGTCCACGAAAGATGAATGGAGAGAGAAGCTGTGGTCTATATATACAATAGGATATTACTCAGCCAATACCCACCATTTGCTTCAACGTGGATGGACTTGGAGGGTATTATGCTGAGTGAAGTAAGTCAATTGGAGAAGGACAAACATTATATGGTCTCATTCATTTGGGGAATATAAAAAATAGTGAAAGGGAATAAAGGGGAAAGGAGAGAAAATGAGTGGGAAATATTAGTGACAGAACATGAAAGACTCCTAACTCTGGGAAATGAACAAGGGGTAGTGGAAGGGAGGTGGGCAGGGGGGTTGGGGTGACTGGGTGACAGGCACTGAGGGGGGCACTTGACACTGGGTGTCATACTATAGCAACGGGATGCTAACTGGGTGTTGGCAAATCGAACTCCAATAAAAAAACATACAAAAAAATACAATAAAAAAAAAAAAAGAGTAGGGATTCTGGAGCCAGAATCTCTGGCTTTGAACTCAGGATCTGCCAGAAAATAATAATAACTATATGTTGAATGAATGAATGAATGAATGAATGGGTGAATAAATAAATAAGAAGCATATAGGTATTAGGTACTTAGAAACATATAGGTATTAGATATCTTAGGTAATATTCCTGTAAATCAGCTTCTTTATCTGTGAAAAGGGTTAGTTAGAGATAGGATGTACTTGTCAGGGTTGATAATATATCCCAAGAGGTTGGAATAGAGCCTAACAAGATATTATCATCATCATTTTACCTTGAGTATTTGTGCTAGAATGCATGTCCTAAAATGTCATTTTCAAGAATATAAGGATTTTTGTCTATTTTGTTAACAAAGAATCTAAAGTACCCAGAACAGTGCCTGGTGAATAGCAGATCCTCAATAAGTACATACTAAATGAATGAGAGAATATTTCTCTTCGGCACATGTAATATTTATTCCCTTTAGCAAGCCTATAGTGCCTAGCATACGATATGCACCACCCTCAGCACTTCACATGAACACGTTTAATCCTCAGAACAACCTTACAAGACAGCATTATTGCTCCTTTCTTGTAGACGAGGACATTAAGGCACAAGAGTTACTGTTACATATTGTCTCAGTCATTTGGGTATTCTTTAACAGACTGGGTACTCATAAACAATAAAAATGCATCTCTCAGGTTTCTGGAGGCTGGAGAATCGAAGATCAAGTCACAGGGGATTTGGTGTCTGGAGAGGGTCCATTTCCTGATTCTTAGATGGCCCACTTCTTGCTGTGTTATCCTGTGGCAGAAGGAACAAAGGAGCCCTCTGGGGTCTCTTTAATAAGGAAATCAATCTCATTTATGAGGGTCCACCCTCAGTACCTAATCACTTCTCAAAGGCCCCACCACCTAATCCAGTGACATTGAGGAGGAAGTTTTCACAAATCAATTTTATGGGAACACACAAAAAAAGCCTATAGCGTTTATCAAAGATGACACAGGAGTAAGAGGCAAGGTCAGTATTTGATCCTAGACACCATGGTTCTAGAACTTTATGCTATTACCCATAATATCCTCCAAAATTGGCTCCAGGGGGCCACAGGGATAGACTGTAACAGCAGTTCCCAAGGAATGGCTGTCTTTTTGATTTAGACACAATATCCCAACTAGGTTTACAAAAGGATCAAGTAAACTCAAAATGACAGTCAGAAAGCCTCAAATGGTCCGTCCAGCTGGAATATTTGTTTCATAACTTGAGAAAAATAGCTATTCTGGTTGTACATATTATTTGGGGGGACAGCAAATATTTCAGCATCTAGCTATTGCTAACTTCATAAAACCATTGTTGGGCCTAAATACAAGGTATGCCTGATTTCTTTTTTCTCTAAGTTTGCATTTATGTGACATTTTGCTTTTTTCTCCTTTTATTTCTTTATAGATCTATTTCTCCTGTTCTTTGTAAACTGTGTTTTGTATTATATTTTACTGTTTTTGTTTCATCTTCCTGTAGTCTGTTCGGTTCATTCCCTCATCCACATTCAGACATCACTTTTACTGTTAAGATTAATATTTAAGTCTTCTTGTAGCTGTTTTTATGATTTTCTTGTTTGCTTCCATTTCTGTTTTTCTGGTTCTGCATGATAGAGATTGTTTATAAACCCCTCCTGTTTTTTTGGCTTTGCTAACAAGTTGACAATTTCCCCAGTTCTGTCTCTAAAGTACTTCTGAATCATCTTTTAAAGTATTTTTCTGCAGCAAAAAAAAAAAAAAAGGAATATCAAAAATTGTGAGCCATATTTTATCTCAAAGATACACTTTGATTTGAAGTCCTTTTCAAGACATAATGTACAATTTCTGTGTTACCATAGGACCAGCTTCTAGGCCTGAAATTTTTACCAATAAGTTCTCCTTTAAAATTGACTATATAAATAAAATGATAATAAAAGAAAACCACTTAAAAGTGCATATGTTGAGGTGGCTGGGTGGCTTAGTCAGTTGATATACAACTCTTGATCTAGGCTCAGTTGTTGATCTTAGGGTGGAGACCTGGGGCCCATGTTGGGCTCCATGTTGGGTATGGAGCCTATGTAAAAAAAAAAAAAAAAAGGTGTATATATTAACTTTGACCATCTAGCCAGTGTCCTGCAGCCCTCTTCCATTGGCATATCACCATGGATCAACTATCAATTTTTCTTAACATCTCTGAAGACTATTTTATTTCCTAAAGGGAATTTATCCTTTATGAGAATAAAAGGAGTTAAGCTTTGAAGTTACAATATCTTGGTAGCTATACGTGCATACATACGTAAATAAATACACACTCTCATACACGCACATACATATACATATACATGCATTTATGTGTATATATCTTTATCAGTTTGGCAGAGTAAATGATAATCTATATTATATTGTTATGGTCATATTATAAATGTTATTTAATATATTATTTAAATATCTTTAACCTTCCAGACTTTTCTGAAGCATTATCGTACACATTTTTCAATATACTTGGATTTCTACAGTGGATAATTTGGAAGCAAGGATTTAAATACAGCCTTGATCTTATCAAAGATAACTTCAAATGAATTTTTGTCTCATCATCCTTACCCTGTGATGAGGGAGGACTAACTTTATAAAAACTCAACTTGCATGGAAGATTTTTTTCCTGGAGTAGAAAACATAAGGGAGAGAGAAAGCAACTCACATCTTATCCATTATGATCAACAGCCCATGCTAATGGCATTCATTAAGCTAAATGAGCAGGAGAATGAGGACTCAAGCTTTCTAATTGAGGCAGATTTATTTTTAGGATTAAGTTCTTCAAAAATACATTTTCTTTTTTAAAACACCAAGTGCCATTTTTAGACATATAATTTAAACAACTGATCATGGTTAGGATATGCTTTAGCTCTTCTGGAAGTGTGAAATTATACAAGCACCTAAATCATCATTATCATTTTTATAGTTTTATTATGACTATTATTTATTACATGAATGGATAAATTATAAAAAGCAAAGAAAAAAAATGTTCTTTGTTAGAGTTAATGACTCATCCTAGCAATTTTGCTATTGAGTTAAGTATTTAAGGTCTTTGCTACCCTACATCCTCTCCTGAGTGAGAGCATCAGTCAAGTCTAATAAATGCATACTTACAAAAATAATAGCATGTTAAGATGGGATGCTTGGAAATAAATTTTATATGTGCTGAGCTATACTATACTTGAAAGAGAAAAATATATATACACACATATGAACACACACACCTATATGGAATATATGTGAAGATTAACAAGCCTAACATAAAAAAACGTAGGTTATTAGATTTTGCACAGCAGATTGTATATACTGAAAGGACTTTTGTGATAAATACTTATAACCCTTGAGATATAAGTGAAAGATAAATGGACTTGTTATTCAAAGATCTGAATTTAAATTATACTTCTGCTATTACTATCTCTGTTCTATGAGTGAGTCTCTAAAAAAGAATAATCAACATGAACTCAAATAACAATTTTCAAAATTTTGGTTCTGCCTACCAGGAAGTAACTTGTTTCAGACAAATCCTATCACCAAAAAAATAAACAAATAAATAAAAGCTAGACAAAACATATAAAACAATTTGAAAGCACTGGAGAGGAACCAACTCAGGATTTGAGCATCTATAACTTTTGAGAAAATGGAAGCACATACAATGAGTTCCACATTCACCCAGCATGCTCCTTGAAGACTTTCGCCAATTCACTGCACAGCAGAGCAGAATCCAAACGATGAATAGTAGCCTCACTGGGCGGAAAGACAATGGCAGGAGTTTAAAGCTGCCAAATTGAATGGGACTCGAGAAGCAAAAATCTTGAAATGAGGGGACTACAATAGTGGATAAAAATAATCTGCAGACAACTCTCCTTAAAGCTGTTGGTTGATTCTTAATCCTGGCATGTGAAAGATGAGACTCCAAAGAAAAGAAAGAAAAAACAAGTAAAACTAAAAGCACAGCCATAACTAGTAATTGGAAGCAAAAGAACTAAGCAGAAATTTCATCAGCCACATACATTTGGGGAGACAGAAGTTGAAGGTCATGCCCTGGAAGCTGGAAGCATCTTCTCAAACACTTCAAGTCTTCTGTTGACCCCAGAATGGCCACGCACTAGAAGTAAAGTCACGCACTAGAAGTAAAGCCACACTTTGGGTATAAGGAACATACTCTAGGAATAAAGACTACAACCGAAAAGTGACAATAAAACTAATGGAGAATAGTCCTACAGAGCTTTAAATCAGCACTCAAAGAACCAACATTGGAAAGAGAAGACACAGTCTGTTGATAACATTATTTGCTATAAAAGAAAATCTAACCCTCTCTTTAAAGAAAAATAACAATTTCAAGAGTCATTTTAATTTTTTACCCCAGATCTTTAGCATTATGTAAAAAAATAACCAGGCACGTCAAATACACATTACCCAGATTCACCAATCTTTAACATTTTATTTGCTTCATCATTTTTCTACAAAGAATTTTTTTCTGGGATGCCTGAGTGGCTCAGGGGTTGAGCATCTGCCTTCGGCCCAGGGTGTGATCCTGGAGTCCCAGGACGGAGTCCCACATCGGGCTCTTTGTGTGGAGCCTGCTTCTCCCACTGCCTGTGTTTCTTCCTCTCTCTCTCTCTCTCTCTCTCTGTCATGAATAAATAAAATCTTAAAAAAAAAAAAAAAAAGAAATGATTTTGTTTCTGAACAATTTGAAATAAGGTTGCATACATCATGCCCCAAATACCACTTAAGATTTTAATATGAATTCTGTAGGAATAGGGAGATTCTCATATGTAATTATATAAAATGCTCAAATTCATGAAATTTAACCTTGGTGTTATATTTTCATGTATATTTTACATTCCATTTTCTATGGTTGTCCCAATAATATCCTTTACAGCAGTTTTTACCACTATGGGATCATATTCAGATTATATATACATTTATTTGATGTATTTCTTAAATTTCCTTTAATGATGAGAGATTAAATCCACAACAGTTCTTAATCTTTTTCTTATCTCCCAGGATATCGATTTTTTTGTTTTTAATAAAATAGGTCTGGTATTTTATTTGAGTTTTCCTCAGATTGATTTTGCTGATATTTTCTCGTTTTTAGATTCAGGTTATTTTTTTTTTCCCAGCTGGAAAACTACATAAATAATGTGTTCCCAGGTTGTCATATCTAGATACACCTGATGTTTTCTTGAGTCTTGGTGATAATGATAATTTTGATCAGTTGGTTGAGGTTTGACTGGGTTATTTACTATATATAAAGTCAGTATTCTCCTTTTTGCGATTAATATGTAGTTTTGAGGGAGATGATTTGAGGTTATGTAAGTATCTTGTCCTTCATCAATTTTTTCTACTTTAAATTTAGCAACTATTTGATTCTTGCCCTCATCAATTTTTACAGTGATAGTGCGGAAGGATAACTTTCTAAATGTATTATCCTTCTGTATTTATTATAAGTAGTAGTTTTACTGTGAGGAAGGATTTTTCTACTCTTCTTAATTTATCTGTTTACATATTTTATAATATGCATTCATAGATTTTTATTTTATTCAATAAATTATAATTCATTGCTATCTTTATTTAATTAGAGGTTAGATTGTTCCAGATTTGGCCAGAGGGAACACCCTCCAAGCTGATTCCTGTGCCATTTTAGCACAATAATATATGTAGTTAGGACTCCTTTTACTGTTTGCTTTCTTTGTTTTTTAAGTTTTGCAATATAGTTTGGAAATCACTCCATATCACCTTATGGACTCCAGTGTTCTTGTTTTAAAGCTTTTATTTAAACTCCAGTTAGTTAACATACAGTGTAACATTAGGTTCAGGTGTACAATACAATGATTAAACACTTACATATGACTATATATATATATACTATATCTTTATCTATTCATCAGTAAATGGACACTTGGGCTATTTCCATGATCTGGCTATTGTAAATAATGCTGCTATCAACAATGGGGTGCATGTGTCCCTTTGAATTACTATTTTTGTATTCCTTGGACTCCTGTATTCTTTTACAAAGCTGCATAGTATTCCATTCTGTGTATGTGATAGTTTACCAATTAATTTTTTTACATTTGGGTATTTACATAGTTTTCAATATTCTGCAATTGTGCATATATTTTTATATGATTAAAACTGTAACTTTATGGTAAATTCATAGACATAAGACGTTCTGTGTCAAAGAACAAAAGCATAAGTCGTTCTATTAAAGATTGCCAAATTCCTTTCCATAGTGGTTATACCATCCTGCATTTTCCTACAATATATAACAACAGTATGTCCATAGCTTCATCAATAGAGTGTATGGTCAAGTTTCTAAATTTTTGCTAAGTTAGTATGTGAGCAATGGTATATAAATGTAGTTTTGATTTATATAACTCTTTTTTGTATATAAAGTCAAATATATTTTCATATTTAAGACAGATTTCTTTTACGTAACTTATTCTCTAATTTTTGCCTATTTTTAAAATAATTATTAGAAATTCCTTCATCTAAAAACTTCTTCATATAATTGGGATATTAATCTTTACAGGAAATGTATGTTGTAAATATTTTCTTCCAGTTTGTTATCCTTTTTAGATGCGGCTTACAGTCTTTTGTTATTGTTTGGTTTGGTTATTAGTTTGCTATGCAAAAGTGTTTTAAAATTATTTCTATGTGGACCAATTTATCAAACAGTTTTTATTGCATTGGATTTTGAGTTCTACTTGTAAAGCTTTCCTTTACATATTAAAAAATTCATGCATGTTTACTCCTGCTACTTGAATAGGCTCATGTTTTATATTTAGATTTCTGATCCTTTTAGAGTTAATTCTTGTATATGGTATCAGGAAAATAATTCATCTTATATTTTCCTAAGTGGCAAAAAAATTGTACTCAGGCATTTAAATAGGTCCTTTTTGCCTCAAGTATTTTGATATGAATATTTTAGGGTAATAAATGTCTTCATGTACTTGGCTCTATTTCTATATTTTCTATTATATTCTACTGATCTTTTTGTCTCTTCATGCATTAGCACATTAGTCTGATTATAAGGATTTTTAGGGTATAATTTATTCTAGGTTCAGTCATCCTTCCCACCTACATTTTTTCCATAAAATATGTGGCATCAACTTGTCTGGCTTTCAGAGGGAAACAAAAAAAAACTTGATACTGTTCCCATTGTCAGAGTCCAATAATACAATGAGTGTTTTCCAATAATGATCCAGTTATAATAACCAATTACTTTTTTCTGAGAAATATATCTCTCTCATTTCTGCTTACATTAATTGTCAAGAACATGAGCTGATTTCAGTTGGAGGCAGTTCTTACACTTACAAAGTAATCGTTAAAATATTAAAACCAAGTATGAATAAAAAGATAAAATACCTAATTTAAAACTGGAATTTGGAAGCTATAAAAGATAGATGTGCATTGAGGGACCACAGTCTTCATGAAACCATTTTCATGATGTGCTAACTAATGGAGCATATTTAATTCCTGTTTCTACTTTGTCACAACTAGGAAAAGAAAAGCTTGTGCTAAGTGTATACTTTGATTTTTTTTAATTGCTAGTCACACTTGGTATTTTAATAATGTTTTTATTTTAAAGGAAATGTTCAAATTGCCATATTATTTTCTTAATTGAGTTCATTGTGGTAGATGTTATTTTTATTTTAACCTATTCTAGCCCTTTCTTGGCAATGGAAAGTGACATGTTTGTATAATACCAGATTTTCTTAAAGCATGGAACTATTTTAAGGGTAATATATTTCATATAATAACAAGAGTATTATTCATATAAAGGATAAGAGTGTAATATAGTGAGAAAACATAAGAATAATAGCAGGAGGCCTGGGTTCTAATCTGAAGTTCTATCATGTCTAGTTTTATGACCACGAAGAAGGCACCAATTCCTCAATCCACAATTTTGTCATCTGTAAAATGCCCGTAATTGGTGCTTTCTAATCATTATTTATTTAGTTTTAAGTTTACACTCAAATAATTTGCTATAGATTGTATTACATGTTGGAAGTGTAATGTTATTTATAACCCCAGAAATGAAGTTCATCTCTACATTCCTCATTTAACAAGCTGTTCGATTTGATAAAGTCTGACTCCTTTACTAAGTAATAAAGTAGAAGACATGTCCTATTTGCTCATAATTTTGGATACTACTATTTTGTTGTACAGGTAGGTAGTTCTCTGGAAATATATATTGACAAGTGGGGATGCAGACAGCTGCTAGTCTTCATACATTGCTGGTAGGCAGTTTCTTATCGAGCTAACAATGAATAAGTACAATAAATGAATGTTCATAGCTGCTTTATTCGTCATAGCTAAAATCTGGAAATAACCCAAATGTCATTCAACTGGGTGAATAGATGAACTATGATATATCCATAGGGTATAATACTACTCAGCAGCAAAAAGACATGAACTTTTGATACATGCAGCAACTTGAATGGCTTTCAAGGGCATTGTGCTGATTGAAAAAGAAAAATATAACAACACACACAGGACAAAACAATTCCAAACCAAACAAAAACACACATACTATAAAATTGCTTTTATATAACATTCTTGAAGTGACAAAATTACAGGAATCAAGGACAAATAAGTGGTTACTGGGGCTTAGGCTTGGGGAAAGGTATCATTATCAAGGATAATGAGGTAGGAGGTAGTTTCTTAGTGTGTGGAAACAGTCTCATGCCCTGACTGTGGTGATGTTTAATCTGTAAGTGTGACAAACTTTAGTAGAACACCAAACCCCACCCCCAATACAAAAACAAACAAACAAAAACAACAGGAGTTCTTGTAAAACCTGGTGAAATCAGAGTAATATCTGAATTTTAGTTAATATTTTACTAATGTTATAAACTAATGTTGATAGTAGAGTACTGTTATGCAAACATCGTTTTTAAAAATGAATATTATCTTTGTGGAAGCTCTCCATACTATTTTACAACTTCTTGTGAAATTCAATCCATTTCAAAAGAAAGAGAAGAACACGTGCTAAATGAGTTAATGAATGAACAGAGCACAACCTTCACATTGTCTTGACTAGAGTACACTCAGACTCTGGTGGACAGTCTAGACTTTTGAAGTCTTACATACTTATATTTCTTCCATTTATTTGAAGTGCAAAAATTTTATTACTAGTTATTTCCATTTTCTTTGCCTATTAGAGAACTAGTCCCAGCATTAGAGCAAACCATTTGGATTCTTTCCTCCTTTTTTGTTATTAGGCAATCCACTTTATGATCTACCTTGTGATTCTTTACTTCAGCTGCATTTTGATTCCTTGAAAAGCAATACACTTTCATACCTGGAATGGAAGTACTCCCAGCCTTTAGTTTAAATCTGTTTCCCTTATAACCACAACCCAAAACTCAACTCAAATAAACAAACATTTCATTAGTATGCTTTTCTCTGTTTTGAACACAGCATCATGCTCAGCTTGGTGTTCACTCTTTGATTTTTATCATTCCATTCTGTGCTACTTCAAAAATTTTACCTCCTTTCTAAAGGCTCCAAAGCTTTGAAATTTACCAATATCATTTATGTTAATGTTACACCCACCATTTCTATAATAAATTACAATTTGACATTGCTGGCTTTAGAAGAAAAGGTAACAAGGCAAAAGTTTAGTGTTCTAAGGAGAAGGAGAAAGTCATTTTTATTATTATTTGTTTTGTTTTGCCACAAGTGAATTTGGGAATTCCAGCATTGGAAAGTCTCTAAAATTCTTTCCTAAAATCTGACACAAATGTCTTACAGATATGTTTCTAATATCAAATCAATTTACTTGATCTGTTTTGGGGCCAATAAATCAAGGCATTTCAATTTGGCTGGAATTTTTTATGGTTTCTTTTGAGAAAATGTCTTATTATATCCTATGTTATTATAATTTTATCTCCTATAAAATGACACTCAGTGTTATTTCTGAGTTCTGCTTCATTCACCGGATAAACAATTCCATAAAGGAAATAATAGGATACTTTTTATAACTTTTGTTCATTCATTTTTTAATCTACCTCAGCTGTTACTGAGTGCTTATTATGTGTCCTCTGCTCTCATAGGCATCATGAATGCAATGGGGAAATAGGTGAATGAAGTCTTCTTTCTCATAAGGTTGATATTATAATGTTTACTTGTTTTGTTTCTACCTGGACTAAAGATTTACAGTTTAGTCTTACCTTTCTTCATGTATTATCAAAAGCTTCTCATATTCAGACTCATATTCTTCCTTCAGGGAATTTAAAGATCTCTGGTGTAGAAATTTACCTCATGTATGAATATGCTTACTTCAACAATAGGATTTTGGAATTATAGCTTATCACTGAGATGCTAGAAATACAGGCTAATTTTCCAAGAGGCCAAAGACCCTTAAAACGGCTTTATGTATAATTAAAAATAATTGGGGAGGTATAGTTCCTAAGTACATACGACTTTTATTGAAATAAGTAATTAAAACTGAAAAGGTAGGGGATCCCTGGGTGGCTCAGCGGTTTGGCGCCTGCCTTTGTCCCAGGGCACGATGCTGGAGTCCCGGGATCGAGTCCCACGTCGGGCTCCTGGCATGGAGCCTGCTTCTCCTTCCTCCTGTGTCTCTGCCTCTCTCTCTCTTTCTCTCTCTCTCTCTCAGTCTATCATAAATAAATAAATAAATAAATAAATAAATAAATAAATCTTTAAAAAATAAAAAATAAAACTGAAAAGTTGTTCTTTAAAAAATGAATTAGTCATTGAAATAAACTACCAAGATTACTAATATTACACTACATCTTTTGTGCCTATACATAAACATTTGTCGCATTCATATTCTTGTTGCTATGTTTTAAATGTGCATCTCTATGACTGCATACTATTTAGGGGTCAAGACTAATCATCTTAATCCAGAGCTTTGCACTTTGTTTAGTTAAGTGTATAATGAGCATTTCTATATCTTCCTATTTCATGTTCTGTTCTAGTATTCAATGTGTTGAATAGCCAAATGTTGGAATATCTTTTTAAAATATCTATCTTTGTGCTGGAGCACAGAAAATCTTAGAGTAAAACTTAAGATTGGTCACAGAATTAGAATTATCCTTTATTCCCTCAAAGAAAGTTGAGTAACATTGATAGAATATCATGGGGAGACTTGCATGGCTAATGCATCCTTGCCACTTTGAACTTTATAGAGTAAAATATTTCAACTTTCTATAGCTCTCATGTTTAAGCCTAATTGAAAAAATTGCATAGGGATCAAAAAATAATTCATTAACTTTGCTCTAGGGTACTACCTAAAACTCTCTGTGAATGTGAAGTGTGTTTTCAGTATGTTCTTAAACTAATCTTGGACTCCATTCTGCTCCAGGCAAGTCATCTTCCTTCATGGCAACCTGATACCAAAATAAGATGTCAGAGCAGATCCACATTTCCCTGATTTATTCTTCTCTCATATCAAATGCATAGGTTTAGTTAGAACACATCTGGGATTCTTTTGCCTCATACAAAAATCTCCACTAGAATATCCCCCCCCCTAAAAAAAAAAACAAACTATCGTTTAGCAATTCTAAGAGAAATTCACTCATGAGTTTAGAAATCAAATGTAACTTATTCCATTTATGACAGTTCTTCCAATTGTTAACAAAAAAACTTTTCTTTATATTTTGACAAAAGTCAACTCTATTGTCATTTATTATCTTTGTTTTCATTGTTATTTTATTTAATTTCTGAAACAATAAATGTGAGTTCTCTTGCATGTTAAAGCTTTTCAGATATTTGGATATAGTTATTATGACTGTTTTGTTCTTTGGGTGTTATGGACTACATGTTTGTGTCCCTCACCCAACCCCCAAAATTCTCATGTTGAAACTCTAACCCCAGTTAGGAGGTGGAACATTTGGGAGGTAATTAGGATTAGAAGAGATGATGAGAACAGAGCCCCCATGATGGGATTAGTGTCTTTATAAGAAGAGGAAAAAAAACTAGAACCTGATCTCTGGCTGTGTGCAGATATAGTAAGAGGGTGGTTATCTACAAGCCAGGAAGAAGTCCATTCCAAACACTGGATTTGCAAGCACCTTGATCTTGGACTTCCCAGCCTCCAGAACTGAGAGAAATAATTGTTGTGTAAACTACTTATCTGACATTTTTGTCATAGAAGCCCAAACTGACTAATGCACTAGGCCAAGGGTGAAGAGCATGGGTTCCGGTGGTAGATATCCTGCATAAGAATTCTGTCTCTGTCTCTGGATCTCCTTAATTATATTATATAGGGCAAGATACTATGCATTTAATTTTTCTTATATATAAGGGGGGGTTTAATATCTACCTAAATAAGTCATCAAGGAATTAATTTAAGTCACATATATACACATGCACAAATACATGTATCTTAAGTAGTCCTTAAAAGTGTATGACATACTACATACCCAATAATTATTAGTTATTTTTATTAATAGTTTTATTCATCTAGAAACATTTCCTTCATTTGATCTACAAATATTTACTCTTTTCCCCTCCCCCTACAAATATTTATTAATTAATAAAATTGTCCTGTATGTTTTGTTTGCTACATCATATTGACTCATGTTACCTATATGAGGTTAAAGACCAAACAAACTTTTGTTTTATTTCTGCAGTTCAATTTGTGATTTTTTTATTCATGTCTTTTTAGTTAAATATTTTACATTTAATCTTATTTTTAATCTAGTATTCTAACCTTTTAATAGCTTTTCAATCTGATTTTATGTTGAAGCCAGTTCTGCATTTTTTGTCTGTTTTATATTTAATATATGTATATCTTCTCATTCTTCTAGGCCAGAGATTAAGTAACTTGCTCTAAAAGAGAGAGGTCATAAATAGTTTTTGGTTCTGTGGGTCATACAGCATCTGTTGCAACCTCTCATATCTGCTGTTGTAGAGCAAAAAGCATGCTGAGACTATATGCAAATGTATGAGCATGTCTGGATTATACTGCTATCTTATTTACAAAAACAGATGGGGGATGTCTAGGTGGCTCAGTAAATTAAGCATCTATCTTCAGCTCAGTTCATGATCCCAGGGTTCTGGGATCCAGTACCAAGTTGGTACTGTGCTCTGTGGGGAGCCTGCTTCTTCCTCCCCCTCTGTCTGCCACTCCCCCTGCTTGTGAACGCATGCTTTCTCTGCCAAATAAATAAACAAAATCTTAAAAAACAAGCAAACAAAACAAAACAAAACAAAAACACCAAAAACCAGATGATGAGCTACATATGGCCCTGGAGTTAGTTTACTGACATCTTGAATATTGACACAGTGAGTTTTGTTTGCTCCACATCAACCCTGTGGAAATATTTGTCCAAGGAAGAAGTCATAGAAGCTGACATTTATCACTTAAATTACAGAGATCTAGCCACACCTGATTTAGTTAAATTTTCATTTGTAGTAAAAGATTAAATCCTGATTTCTTAAGCAAAGTAAGTAATGAAGAAAAGGGTTTATTTTTTAGCAATTAGAAAATGTGAGCCAGAAATAGCTTAAGAGAGTTGTTTGAAATCAATGTATGAAAAACCATATAGAAGATTTAAAACTTAGCTATGAGGGTTCACTAAATTGCCAATTCTAATTTGTGTTTGATTTAAAAATACTTATATGTGTTATGACATGTGTCCCTAGAAAAGGAAGGAGGCAGACATTCTCATAAGTTAGAGATATTTTGGTGCCCATTTCCTCCCTTTTTTCTACAGTGTAGAGGTAAAAGCTTACTACTTCCTAGACACAGGTATTGAAAAGACTAGTATTTGTTGAATTCCCTAATCCACAGGTTTTAAATAACCAGAAGTCTATAAAGCACCCTATTATCCCTTCTACTATATTCCTATCCATCACAGCAGTCTTCTTCAAAACTACATATTAGAAAACTGTCTTGCTTATTGTTTTATGACTTATGATAAGAAAAAATGAATAATGTTGACTATCTTAATGAGCATTCTAAATTCTGTGTGAGTTCACAAAAACAAATATTTTATGTTTCAAGAAATTTTATTTTCAAGTCTGTAAAAGTGCATTGCTAATTTTATTAGAAGTTTACAAAGTACTTGTGCCTTATATTTCAGATTTTATATTTGCCTCCTTTATCCAAAATTTATATTTGGTTTAAATGTGCTTCTGACAGCATATTAATGAAGTAGTAAAAGAATTTACTTCCTATTTACCTCTATATAATTGCACAGATATTTTTTAATGATCCCATTATAATTATCTTTATAATATAATTTTTAAAATATCTTATAGCACCCAAAAGATATTCATGTCCAAATCTTTGGAACCTGTGATTGTTACCCTTACATAACAAAAAGAATACCCTCAATGTATTCTTGCAAAAGGGGAGCAGAGCATTTTTCCTCTACAGATGCAAGGAAAAAGGCAATGTCACCACAGGCAGGGATTGGATGATGGGATAGTAACTGCAAAGGACACTGGCAGCCACCAGAAGCTGGAAGAGGTGACGAATGAATTGTCCTCTAGAGCTTTCAGAGGGAGCTTGCTGCTGTCAACACCCCCGTTTTGGCACATTGTTAGCGATATTCAGCTTCCTGTCTCCAAAAGTATGAGAGAATGTATATGCGGTAAGTTACCAAATTCACAGTAATTTGTTATGGCAGCCACAGGGAACTAAAAGGAGAGTCATTGGTTTTTATTCAGTATTAAAATCTGTGCAATTGTTGTTGGTGGCATAAAAGAAATTGGGGAACATGTTTATTGCTTTTGAGATGTTATAATTTTGTGGGATGTGCAGGGATATTATTGGTCAAAGTAATCTTTTATGAGCCCTGAGCATCTATCTTGTTCTTGTTGGATATTCTAAAAATTCAATGTCCTAACCACTTTTTACCCAGGCTATTTTTCTTAGTATGTTTGCATTGAACAACCTCAAAATATGAGATAATTTTTCCCTGCACAAGAAAGGGCAGGAAGTCTATACAAGAGGTAGATTTTGCAAAATCAGCATTTCTCAGCTGCTAGGCCAATGCACTGTGTGCAACACTCACCCATGACCCTCTACGTTACCCCCTGTAGAAATTGCAGACCAAGAACTAATGTAAGCTTGACACTCATGCTGTCCTCTGTGCCATTAGTAAAGTATTCTTTCTCTCTGACCCAGGACTCTTACGCCTTCTGACAGCAGTCATAAGTAACAGACTGACTTAGTAGTAATGAAATGTGTTGGGGGTTCCCAAGACCGCTTTCATATTTGGAAATTTGTTAGAATGACTCAGAATGTTCGGTATATAGTTGTATGCATGGCTAAGGTTTATCACAGTGAAAGGACACAGGACAGGATTACCAAAGGAAACAGACACAGAGTCCAGAGAAATTCATGCCCGTGCTTCCTACACCTTCTCTCATCCTTATTTGCTCATGTTCCTGTATCTGGCAATAAAAATGCAACAGCATATGCAATGGTTCGGCTCAAGGAAGCCCAGTACTGACTTAGCACTTAGGTTTTCCATTGGGAGCTAGTCATGTAGTCATCTTCTGCTTGCCATGTACTTAAATTCCAGACCTTTGGAAAGAAAGCAGATATACACCACAAATCATAATGTTTGTATAAACCATCTAGGCAGAGTGAGCCATTCTTAAAAGTAAGGGTATGAAGCAAGTGCCAAATTCCCAGATGCCCGCCAAAGGCCAACTTGCAAGCAAGTTCTTCTAATAATAGCTGCCTCTAGTCTGTTATGCTGATTCATTTCTGCACAGGAGGTTAAATTAAATCATAGACCCTGAGAGGTTTATCCATGAAACAAATAGTAATCCATAACAACATATGTTAAACTCCCAATCAGTGAACGAATTATTGCTACCAAAGGTGCATAAATAAGAGAGATATAAATAAGATTTAGGGAGATAAATATGATTTTTGTGGAGAATTTAGAATTTGAGTTGGGCTTTGAAAGATAGAAAAAGAGATAGGAAATACAAAAGCTTTATTCCTTTTTCTTTGATGCAATACCAAAAAACAGTTTTTAAGCAAAATCATGTTAGCTCTATAATGAGAATTAGCCAATAATAATTTTTCCATTGAGAGAAAGGACTTGATGTTCCACATTGATCGCAAATGAGGTGAAACCTGAAACAGAATGACTCAGAGAGTAGTGGCATTTTTCCAAGAGGAAGGCACTTATTGTTTTGGAACATATAATTTCCCATCTGAAATATTTGCAAAAATAAGGCATTAGATGACTAATAAAAATGTAAGTGATTTTATTCCACTTTTAAAATAAAATGTTGAACATAGACTATACATGGAAAAATATCAACTCTAAGAAAGGAAATGTTTCTAATTAAATTCCAGATGAGATACTAAGACACCAAAGAAATATATATATATACATATATATATATGTATATATATATATATTTGGGGGGATTGGAACCACTTAATATATACTAGTTATAATTTTTCATGGAGGTTCAGAAGTGTCTATGTAACAGAAATATATGGAAGGCAACACTTTACTATTACTGTTGTTACTACAGTCATTTTAGTATTTGGTTTCTATTACATCTATTGGTCCAGGCATTTTCCCCATATGGACTATATAATGCCAAGCTATGTGTTACTAAATGGTTTTCAAAATAAAAACACAATCTCTTCCTTCAAGGGGCTCACACTACTGAAGGCTAAAGTAACACACCATGATAAAGACTATTCTAAAAGTGGGATTCAAGAACTTAGAATTTCACACATCTGGAGACATGTACAGGAGTCTTCCTTAGCCCCAGTTTTGCTTTCTGTGGTTTCAGGTACCTGGAGTCAAATGCAGTCCAATAGCAGATAGCGCTCCTACTGATACACCATCAGAAGGCCGATGTCACGGAATACGAAGTCATAATTCCTTTGTCATTTACCTCACTTTACCTCATCATGTAGGCATTTTATCATCGCATATTATCATCAGATGATCAATGAGTACAGGATAAGATATTTTGAGAAAGAGGGAGATCACATTTATAGAACTTTTACTACAGTACATTGGTATAAGTGTTGTGTTTTATTACTAGTTATTGTTAATCCCCTTCCGTGCCTAATTTATACATTAAAAGGTATGAGTGTGTAGGAGAAAGCATAGTATACATGTAGGGTTCCATACTGTCTGTGGTTTCAAGGATCCACTGGAGGTCTTAGAACATATTGCCAAGAGGGGACCACTGTACTTTCAATAGCAAATGCACAAAATGTCATATGTATACTCACTGGAAAGCATAATCTTAACTCCTTTTATTCTTCGGTTTCTATTTTCCTGGTGGGTCCCTGACTGGCAAAGTGTTAATAGCTTAAAAATGCTTCTCACAGGGATCCCTGGGTGGCGCAGCGGTTTGGCGCCTGCCTTTGGCCCAGGGCGCGATCCTGGAGACCCGGGATCGAATCCCACATCGGGCTCCCGGTGCATGGAGCCTGCTTCTCCCTCTGCCTGTGTCTCTGCCTCTCTCTCTCTCACTGTGTGCCTATCACAAATAAAAAAAAATAAAAAAAAAATTTAAAAATGCTTCTCACAATTGGCTCAATAATGCATCATCTAGTAATGAATCTGAAGATAAAAAATGAGATGCAGACAAAGATATATACATTAGAACATTTATAAAGCATAGATGACTATCATTAAACAATATTTTTGGAGCCATTCATTGTTATTATGCTCTATAAAAATATTTACTAACATTGTGTTCTCAGTATACTGATAAATTTAAAAGTAGATTATAAAATAAGTGACACATCATCATTCCACTTTTAAAAATAAACTATATTTATAAAGATTAAATAAAGTTTATATTCTTTGTGCATAAAAATGAGTGGACATAAACACATTTCAGAATAATAATAAAGATTACCTCCATGTGAGGTTTTTGTGATTATTTCCTTTTTTTTCTTTTTCTATAATATACATTTTTTGTCATCAGAAAAAAATATGAAGCTTCAAAATTAAAGACAGTTTTCTATGGAACAAAAGAGGTATTGTAATTCATACATCATTATAGGGATCAGAGCAAACACAGATAAAAAATAATAATATATTGTACCAAACACTAAAGGAGAACAGAATAAATAAATGTGCTAAGTATGCTATGTATTATGGAAAAGGGGAAAAATATATTTTAAAATGCAAGTTTTTACTCTGTTGTGTTGGTTAGAAACCAGTATGTAATGATTTTTTAAAAGATTTTATTTACTTAAAATAATCTCTGTACATAATGTGGTTCTCAAACCTACAACCTCAAGATCAAGTTGCTTGTTCCACCACTAAGCCAGTCAGACACCCCATACCAGTATATGATAATTTTAATGTTTTCTTTTTTACCAGTGTCTCAGTCTTTTGGTAGGAAATAGTTTAAAATATTCAGACACGTAAAACACAATTTTGTAATAAATTTTGTGGGTATTAAATAGCATAAGAAATATGAAATGCTTTGAATAGTACAACCTACCGTAAGTGCATTAATCATCATTAAAATTACCCTAAAGTTCTCACTTTGATCATTCAAATGTGTTTTTTATGTCTCTAGTGAAAACATAAATATTTTTGCATTAAACAGATTCTTTGAAGATCACCAAAACTAATAGGAATAAGTGGAACAAATGTCTATATAACAAAGATTTTCATGCTGCTCATCAGAGTTCTAGGACAAGAGGAATCCTCTGAAGATAAAAGGCATTGGAAACTCCCTCGCTTGAAGTCATCTTCCAATTAGGTTGTGCTAGAATTGTTAGATTCTAATCTATTTAATATATTGTACTTTAAAGTTAAAAGAAAATTTTAAAAAATCTATGCTATATCTGGTTTGAAAAGTCATATAGAAAATTATCATTATTTCATTATTTCATCGTGAATTCATGTTTAAATAGTAACTACTGTATTACAAATGCTCTCTTACATATAACAAAAAAAAGATGATGAGACATCCTGTAATGTCAAATGGTTCACAATTTTTGCATGGGATATACACATCAACATATTCATATTAGTAAAGATATAGAAGTGAATTAATAGCAATATTCACAGAATATTATGGGAACAAGGAGGAAGACAGCTGCAGCATACGGATAGAGATGTCCCAGAGGAAGTTGTATACAAGTGACTAGGTGTTGGAATTAATATCTAATATAAGTGTAGATATGGGAACCATAAATAAATTGATATTAGTTAAAAGCATGATGAAGGTTGAGATAAATGATGGAAGATTTTAGAATGAGAAGAGTGGAGAACAGATGTTATGAGACACAACAACTTGTAAGAGATGAGTAAAGCAAGAGAATGCAATAATCAACAAAGAGGAGAAAGAATGTGTAGTGAGATGAGAGAAAAACGGGGAGCACAATGTCACATAAGACAAGTATTAAGAGTTTTGAGTAATGTCAACAGTGTTAAATCAGTAGAATTTGTAATAACAGACTACAACAATGTCAAAGAGGATGGATGTTATTGATAACTCAGGAGAATGTTGAAGATGGAATCAGTTTCCAGTTCTATGAGCTATATTAGAGGGTAAGTTGAAAGAGGAGACAGGTAAATGAGACAACTCGAGTTTGCATGAGAAAAGAGAAGAGAGTTGGTGGAAATTAGAGAATGCACAGGATCAAAGTAGAGTTGTCCTGGTTAGTTTTATGGGAATCATTTGAGTACCTTTAATGACTCAGGAGGAGAAAAGAAAAAAAAAATGAGTAAGAGGTTGGGTGATGAGAAGAGATGGGATCAAGAGACTTATAAACAAGGAACCCCTGGGTGGCTCAGCATTTTGGCGCCTGCCTTCCGCCCAGGGTGTGATCCTGGAGTCCAGGGATTGAGTCCCAGGTCGGGCTCCCTGTCCTGCTTCTCCCTCTGCCTGTGTCTCTGCCTCTCTCTCTGTGTCTCTCATGAATAAATAAATAAAATCTTAAAAAAAAAAAAGATTTATAAACAGGTTGGATTGAAACGGGAAGATATAGTAAAAGTAGATGAACTTGGGGTGCCTGAGTGGCTCAGTTGGTTAAACATCTGCAATTGGCTCAGGTCATGATCTTGGGGCCCTGAGATGGAGCCCTCTGTCGGGCTCCCAGTTCCGCAGAGAGTTGGCTTCTCCCTCTCCCTGTGTCCCTATTCCTGCTCTCTCTCTCTCACTCATGTGCTCTTTGTCTCACAAGTAAATAAATAAAATATTTTTTTAAAAGGTAGACAGGTTTACAAGGCTTCTGGAGAGAGTGGGGTTAGAGGTAAAGGAGATAATGCCTGCCTGGCCAGAGTGATGGGAGACCAAGGATAGCTGTGAAAGCAGCATCCACAGGGCTTACCATGAGCCTCAGCCAGCTGAATGAGAAGAGGTAAAGAGAGGATTAATAACAAGGGAAAATGAATGTTTCCTAAAACTTTCTTTTCCACATTTATTCTGAAGAATCATTTTATATTCCTGATATTTATATTTTCTCCTCTTGGTGAAGGGTAATGATCACTCATCTTCTAAAATAGACATTGCATTCCTTTAAAATATTTACATCATAATTTTTATATTAAAAAAATTAAATCTCACCATGTTTTTTACGCTTCCAGCCAATTAGCCAGTGTAAAATAAATCTCCCACTTTCCAATTATCTATTTTAGTACTAAAATTTAACCAGGTTTTCTTTTTTCCCTCTGAACCAATAAGCCTTCATTTCTAAGGTTTTTTCTTACACTAATTTTTTTTTAATTTTTAATTTTTTTTTTTAAATTTTATTTATGATAGTCACAGAGAGAGAGAGAGAGGCAGAGACACAGGCGGAGGGAGAAGCAGGCTCCATGCACCGGGAGCCTGATGTGGGATTCGATCCCGGGTCTCCAGGATCGCGCCCTGGGCCAAAGGCAGGCGCCAAACCACTGCGCCACCCAGGGATCCCTCTTACACTAATTATATTAAAGTTCTTCTTTAATAAGTACAAATGAAGGTGTTTTCCCTCTATTATTATAAAAGTCTCATACTTGTCCCTTAGCTTTATAGTCCATAATCCACACAGCAACCCAAAGTAATTTTTATTTGCAAGTCAGATCAAGTTACTCCTCTGATCAATGCCTTCCAGTGACTTCTCATCTTACAAAGAATTAGATCCACTTGGACTGTTAGGACCAATGTGGTGTCATTGGTATTACTTCTCTTGGTTAATTGCCTTCTTTTCTCTAGCTCTTGCTCTTCTCCAGCAGTATTAGAACTGTGGAACACTCCTTTTGCCTCACCCATTCCTTTGACTGATCCCAACATCTCTGAATCTAAGAGTTTGCTCAAGTAATATCAGAGAGGCCCTATTGACTAATCTTCCTAAAAAAAAATAACACCTCTCTGTCTTTTAAAAAATCTAGAATTAGCCTAAATTATCCTGTTTATCTCTTTTGGAAGTAACATATTACATATTTATTTTGTCTCCCCCATTAGAATGTGAGCTTGATAGTTGATAAGAGCAAGGGTTTTTTGTTTGTTACTTGATTTACCTCTAGTGTTTGGAAGAATGATTGGCACATGGTTGACATCAATATATATGACTGAATGAATGAATGAGGTAAAAAATAACCTTTCAAAATATCCTTTAACTTCCTTCTTTGATAAACCTTTTTTGGTACTTCTCTTTATTTTTCTTCCATTTTTCATCATTCTCTACATAATATTCCCTTTGTTTTCCTACCTCTTCTGGAACTTGCATTCATCTATATTTTTATAGATTCTTATTCTCTTTGAACTCTGCTACCTTTATTTCCCTAAATGTTGAATCTACTATTCCTCTGGTCTTTCCCACGGAGATCTTGACTTGTACTGAACAAGATTGTTCATTTTTACTTTTCACCATTCAAAAATACATTAAATCCATAAGTGCACTCACTTTGCTGGTTGTGCATAAGGACTGAGAGGTAAACAACCTTGCAGGGAACACTTAACACTTAGCCACATCTTGAAGTGTTTCTGTGGTTAAAATGACAGGTATTCTGTTTTATGTATCAATCCATTATGAATAACATCTAGATTAACTGGGAGCATAAGTGAGATGTCAATTGCCATGAACTATTGATAGTATCGCATTCATTTTCCATGGCTCTGTTTTACCTAGTTTATGCACAGCTAGTATGCCAACTTTCTGTTAAAGATTAAAATGCAATTTAAATAATTTATCCCTCACTGCAGAAAAATTATTTTGAGTTAATGCCACTTTTGCCTTGATTAACTTTTGTTAAAATATTTGGTACATTGGTTATTGAATTCTATGGATTTTATTTGGTAGTTTGTTACAGAACTCTGAAATAATAAAACATGCTTGAAAAGGCACTAGCAACATGAAATAAGAAAAAAAAAAACAAACAGATGATGCTTAAAATGTCATTGACTTTTCCCAAGTCTTTAAAATCCCGGGACTTATTACAATGATCAAGTTATAAAAACATTTAAAAGCATAGTAGAGGACATAGAGAGGACATCAGTCAAATGAGATTTTATATAAAGGGTCATTAGTCAAATTTAAACTCTCTATCAGGGATTAAAACCCATAAGACATAACATCTTTATTGTCAATAACACTTCTTCATTTAAATAGTCACAATTTCTTTGATTCATAGAGTATTTTCATAGGTTAGGCAATTGTACTATACTATATTTTCAATGATTAGGTTGTTTTGTGAAAATGAATTTTCTTTCCTATTTCTCTCTGGTTGTGAGCTTAAGAAATGAAAATGAGTCCAATGTCATTGTTATTTGGAGGTCATAGAAGAATGTTTAGCAGATATTACTTATTGTTTTGGATAGAGGAGTATTCTGTTTTTAATTTGACATTTAATCACTGAAAAAGCATAAAAATAACTTTCTTTATCCAAAACATATTTTCTTACTAAAACAAAATTAAGCTGGATATGATTTTATACATTGTGTACTGTTTTCTTCCAAAAGGCTATACTATATAAAGTGCAGATCTTGTAGAATAGATTTATTTTTACATGAACTTTATTGGAGTTTTAAGTTTCTATAAAAGACATAACCAGACTGCTCAGTTTGTAAGTTTACCACCCTCACAATAAACCAGCACACTTAGATTTAATTGTAAGTTAGCTAAATTAATTCACAAAAGTGAAGATACTGTCAAGTAAGATTTAGAAATTAACTAAATTGAGTGCCAAGCTCATCCACTTCTGTACTTCATTTCTTCTTCTCCAATTTCATGCTGGTAATAGTACATACTCAAATGACTTCAAAGATAAATTTTTATTTCCTTTTATTCATTTCTCTGTGTACTCGTTGTTGATCCTTTATGAGTTGGATGGGAAATTTTCCTGTTTCTTTTTCTTGATTTCTCAGCCAGAAATAAGTAAAAGTAAGAAGAAATATTTACTAAAAACATTTAATAAAATTATAAGACACTATAGCTTTGCATCTAAAGCACATTTTATTACTACATGCTTGAAGAGCAAATATTGAATAATGAATCAGAAAAAAATTATCTAATGTAATTTGTAAGTAGTATTTTCGCCAGCCATTCGACTCCTCTAAAATGTTAAGAAATAAATTCAAGATTAAAATCTCTGAACTTGACAAGGTGTCAAGTGTCCCAGCTGATATTTCAGCTAATATTGCTTACTTATCAGTTGTAATAGACCTTCTGTCCTTTATTCTCTTGTGTGTGTCTGTTCCTTGCACAGCAAATTGTCAGCAAACTTGTTCTGTGTATTTACAAGTAAATTTTTTTCTTTTTTTTTCTTTTTTTTTTTTTATTCATGATAGTCATAGAGAGAGGAGAGAGAGGCAGAGACACAGGCAGAGGGAGAAGCGGGCTCATGCCGGGAGCCCGACATGGGACTCGGTCCCGGGACTCCAGGATCGCTCCCTGGGCCAAAGGCAGGCGCTAAACCGCTGAGCCACCCAGGGATCCCTACAAGTAAATTTCTATTTGGATGATATCTCTAGATAAAGGCCCATCACCATGTTCCTTTTGTAATATATAATTTTTGAGTTCATGGAGTTCTAAAATTATAAGTGCAATGGTATATATAAGTGGTTAACTTTGCTTGGTAAATTTAGGAATACTGACTATTTTGAGGATGTCAACCAAATATTAAATAGCAGATCTGCAGCAGTAGACAATTAGAATAGATTATAGGAAGAATTATAAGCTATATGCACTTAAAAGGAGGTTAACTCTAACTAGAATTGCTGACTCACATAAAGAGTAACTTTTTATCACAGTTGCAGATATACTTCTTTTTGCCTTTCTTACTCTTCCATTACCTACCTCTCTCTCTCTTTTATCTTTCAATTCACTTTATAAATATACATTTTGCAATGATCCCAAAACAGATTTTAGTTATAAGAAATCTAAAGAAAGAGAAGAGAACCTGTCCAAGAATAGAATTGGTGTGGGACTAAAAGACAATGTGATATGGAAATGGCAATTCTCTGAGCCCTCAAAAATCTACAACATGTAAGACCAAAGCCAGATATTGCACTTTTCTCAGACTCAGCTCTCTGATGTGTAAAATTGGGAAATTATTTTCCTACAAGGATCACTGTGCCTTCCCTCCCTACAGCTCTACCAAATGGAAACTACCTTGGCAAAATCCCTATCTGATCAAGTAGGAGTGTCATGGGAGTCTATTACCTTCATTCTGGCCACAGCTATATAAACTATGTTTGAGCAAACTACCTAAAAGTAAGTAGCCAATTCTAATCCAACCAATAGCATTTCATTTGGAGCTAGAACAAAGATTCTCAATGAAATTCGAACCAAGGAATATTAAATGGCTGATTAAATTAGCTGTTAGTTTAGTAACTATAAGGTTCTAATAAGGAATGACATGGAGGACAGAAGTGCATGCCAAAATTATGAGATAATAGATAATACAGATTACAGTCAGCCATCTGATCATGGGGACAAAAAAAAAAAAGACATTTGGGGTGGAGCAGTCAAAAAAAAAAAAGTGTCACAAATTCCTGTTGCAAAGACTTTGAACTTTCCTTGGATATAGAAATATCCTCAAGTTCTTGTTGCAATAAGGCTCATTACTATTACATTCCAAGTTCTTAGAATTTCATGAAATATAATATTGTCTCTTGGAGTCACTTTTCCTGCACACCCTACTGCTTCTCCAAAATAACTTAAATAGATTAAAATTATCTGTCATATTACTTTGCCTAGAGAAGTCCCTCTTTCTAGATCTTTATTAAGGATTTGTTTAAAATAACTATGTTTAAACATTGATGGAAATAGCTTTTAACTGGTTTTAAAAATATAAAATTGCTATTTTTACATCTCTAAGAATGCATTTTACACATTTCCATGTCTATCATGGAATTGAATTTATGGCTATTAATTCATCCATTTATTTAAACAATATTTATTGATGACTTATTTGGTCCCAGGTTATCCCCAGAACTAGAAATATAGTAATTAAAACACATGACAAGGCTTCTGCTGTTAAATAATTTGCATTAAATTAAATGGAAAAGATTTTTAGATGGTTCTCTTGATTTGAACATCAACATGAAAAATAAAATACCATGCTAGAAAACTGAAGTGGATAATCTCATGAGATTACATTTGCAATATTTTTATTATTATCTAATTTTTCTTTTACCATAGAGAAAGGAAAGAAATGTTTATTCTGTTCATATCTTAGTGAGGTAAAACTTCAGGAACCTTATTAAAGTATTAATGAGTTTAAAAGTTTTGTGCATACTAAGGAAATATTGATGTATAATATTGACATGTCTTATCAAATTCATTTTTTTAGTAGTAGTTGTATAGACCCTGGAACATGGATGATGAACTCTGATTTCTGTCACTAACCAGCAGTGTGACTTGGGAGAAATCTAGTACTATCAATTTTGGTTTCTTTACTGTAAAATGAGGAGTTGGAGGAAATGAAGATAAGATGCTTTCCAGATTTTTCTTTTAGTTTTTTTTTTTTTTTTTTTGCCTTCCAGATCTGATCCTCTAAATACATCAAAAACAAAATTTCATTCATTGTACCTCAGAATTTGATGTCATTGCTGGAAATTAACTAATGGCAGAACCAGAAATCTATTCCAGACCTATCAGCCCTCACAATATACAGTTTCACTATTTATTCAATTTCAATTTTCATAACAATAATAATTTATTTTTAAATTGATTTTGTAATAATTTTGTCAAATGACACCAACCAAAATTTTACATTAAACCTGTTCTTTTCTTTGAGAAAAAAAAAAAACAGTATCAGGTTTGAACCAACCCAGCACCCTTAATATCTCCAATACTCTTTTTTTTTTTTAAATTTTTATCTTTTATTTATGATAGGCACACAGTGAGAGAGAGAGGCAGAGACATAGGCAGAGGGAGAAGCAGGCTCCATGCACCGGGAGCCCGACGTGGGATTCGATCCCGGGTCTTCAGGATCGCGCCCTGGGCCAAAGGCAGGCGCCAAACCGCTGCGCCACCCAGGGACCCTATCTCCAATACTCTTAATCAACACTGCTGCTGTCCTGTATGATAGCCTCGAGATTATATGTGCCAAGGTCTTAGAAATCGCTTATCTCTGCTTTCAACCTATTGCAATTCTACTTGTTCTGTGTTACCCTGGCTTCAGTTCCATAGCCAGCTACCTGATTTTTATCTTTCTTCAGTTCCTTTTCTTAGATTCTTTTCTTTTTGACCCTTTACTTCTGTATGTTGCCTTTATGATATTATTAAATTAACTACACCATGAACATGGGCCACCTGTGCTTCATTTTCAGGTTTCATCCCCAAAAATACTAACCTAGTTTAAACTCATGAGGCATCAAGACATGACTCAGAAGGAAAATATATGGAAGGATCAATCACCAAAGCCTTTAATTCACCACATCGGTACCTAATGAGGTAATATAGAATCGGTACTTAAAAAAAAAAATTGACTTATTTATTTGAGAGAGAGCAAGAGTGAGGAAGATCACAGAAGATAAGGGGAAGACTACCCGCTGAGCAGGGTGTCAGAGGCGGGGCTTGATCCCAGAACCCTGAGATCATGACCTGAGCCAAAGGTGGACACTTAACTGAAGTGCCCCTAGAACTGGTACTTTTTAACGTACTATCATACTGAGATTTGTTACACAAGCTTATGAATAATTTTTAAAGTAATATGCATGTCTTTTGTCCTAAGTGCTTCCAGTACCAAAATATTTAAGCATTACTGGGTAGATATTATCATCAGAAAATTTTAAAAAAGGGAAAATAATTAAGTATAAATGTTAAGTAATAGGAAAGAAACAAGAAAAAAAAAGTAGAAAAAAGAAAAACATATACATACAAATTATGATTTAATTTCCTTACTGCTTTTGGAATAGGGCACAGTTTTGTTTACTGGCCGCTGTGCTATTCCAGGTTTAATCCTACACTAGTCTTTAAAGTTAAAACACAGGACATTTCACAGTTATCTGTAGACTCCTCATTACCAAAAGAAGATATTTGCCCTACACATCTCAGTTCATTGATGACATTCTGGCTTTGACGTCCAAAGTACCAAGGCCTCATAACTTCCATGACTTCTTACCCACGTCTCAGACAGTTTCTCCTTCTTTGAGTTTATCTAGCTTTAGGTGTTGATTCTTCTGCTTTTGTGGCTTATTTTTCCTGGATGATTTCAACTGCTTGCATGACCGAAACTTTGTCTCAAAAGAGAATATTTTTCAAAGATTTTATTTATCTATTCATGAGAGACACAGAGAGAGAGAGAGGCAGAGACACAGGCAGAGGGAGAAGCAGGCTCCTTGCAGGGAGCCCAACATGGGACTTGATCCCGGGACCCCAGGATCACACCCTGGGCTGAAGGCAGTGCTAAACCCCTGAGCCACCCAGGCTGTCCCTCAAAAGAAAATTGTACAGGTTTCTTCAGGGCTTCACATCCTCACTTGGTATGGCCTGGGCTTATGTCCACTGGGTGTTCTGGGTATTTCACCATTAATACAAGTGTAAAGGCTAAAAGGTTACTTGTTCCCTCCAAACCACATCACATTTCAGAATTTATTTTCAAATTAGCATTATGCCTTCAATCATACAAACAGGAAAACAATGGATTCATCTTTTTCAGTGATCCTCCCAAATGCAGGAAAATCTCCTACACTATGAATTCTTTTTATTTTTAAGTACTTTTTTTTTATTTTTTTGATTTTTAAGAAATTTTAATTGAAGTATAATTGGCATATAACTATGACTTCTTCCATTGTCACATTTCCGACATTCTGTAATCTCTTTTCTTACTGTCATTAATCTGCTTTGCTTCAAGATTCCAGTGTTAGACTTCAAATTAGCTTCTTTCCAGTCTCAGAAGTTGTCTGTTCAACATTATTATTCAATGAGTGGCATGGAAATTAACAGCATTGGCATCATCTGGAAACTCTTTAGAAAGGTGAAATCTCAGGCTGTACTTGAGAACTTCTGAATCAGAATGTGTGTTTTAGCAGGATCCCCAAGTGATTGGAATGCTCATTAAAGTTTGAGAGGCTTTGTTGAGCATGACCATGTTATTTCTCTACTCACAAAGCTTTCAAAAAATGATTGAATGATAGCATTAATTAAATTTAAAAGTATTACATTCTCCCTCTCAAAATATAATTCTCACTAATCACCTATATTGTTTTTTTGCCATCCTTTGAACCATAGTATGCATTCCAATGTGTGGTTTACTTGCTGAAAATGCCCCCTACTCACTGGTTTACACAAATCTAATCCATTCTGAAGGAGGTTAAAGATCCAACCTTTTTTTATAGTTCCTATTACATAAATAATAATACAGATAATTTTATTAATAGTATCTAAAAATGTATTTCATATTATTTATGTTTTCTTTAAATTTATAGCCCGTATTTCCAGTTAGATGGCAAGCCTTTTATTAGCTTATATCCTAACATCTAAAAGAGATCCTTGCACACTGTTGGGATCAGATAATTTCTAAAAATAGGTCTTTTAGCTGTGCATAAAAATAAATATTTATTTTTAATTTATAACTCTATTTGTACAGTAGAATTGTACAAAATTCTACAAATGATAGTCAAAATTTGTTTAAACAAACTCCCTGCTGTTTTCTAGGAGAAAAAAAACTTTAACTTAGTGTAAATGTCAATACATTTAAATGAGCAAGAACCTAATTATATGATTATATATAGCATTATCTTTCACTACCTCATATTTAAAATAATGTTGTAGGATAAAATGGTGTTTGGATATCTTGTAAGATTTAATAGGAAAGTAATAACCATAATCAATCTACAGAGAAATATATCTACATAAGTAGCTAAGGATTTTTAGTAGAAATTAAGCCTTATAACTAATGCTTATTAATTAACATATTATTAACCATAATGCCTTAACAATTTGTATTAGTCAAAAGTAAATTATGTAATTACTATTTGAAACAAAGGACTTTTATGAATAAAAACCAAAATTCACCCTCATTTTTAATATCAGAAGGAAATAGCAAAAATTAATGTACTTCTTTCTCAGAAGAGGATTCTTCATTGTAATAGTTCTTAACATTTTTTTGTTTCAAATAGTTATGCAGTCAAATATTATAAAGAAAAAAATCTATAATTATTCTTGCTAGTTTCATAGTAATTATATATGCAAAGTAACTTTATGATACTTTGTGTTTGATGTTCTACTTTAAATATCAATTCCAAGTATTAAGAGATAATAAGAACAACTATACAAAGTTATAAATAATTGTATATCTCTTACAGTTTAAAAGCCTTTGGAGTGTTCAAGTCCTAGAATTCTCTTCTGTCTTTAGTGGAACCCAGATTTCCTTTTTTACAAATTCTATTTTAAGCATCTTATTTGTCTTTTTTGTTATGCTTAGATTGGTAAAATGCATTTCACACTAATTTACCTGTTGTTCTTAATAGGTAAATTTGTCAAGACATCCAGGAGAACATAGCCTCAGTTCTAGACCAGGAATATGGCTACTGATGAGCCTTCCAATGATTCATCATTTAATTGATCAATCCTGTATCTGATCTTGGAATTTAGACCATGAGCATGCATTGAATTAAACTATAACAATCTTTCTGAGCTTTTCTTTCCTTCCGAAGGATCATTATCTGTGAAATATGATAATGTCCTTTAATTCCTAGGCATTGGGGAATGATGGGGCTGACATCAGGTTGGCTATTGCATGCCCAAGATCCTATAAAGGAACTTTCTCTTAGACAAGGCAAAACACAAACACGTAGAGCAAAACCACAGGACAACATGATGAGTTATATTTTAGATTAAGAATTATAATAGTGAGCATTAAATAAAGAAACATCATTTCTGCTGGGTGACAAGCAAGGTTTAATAAAGGCGTTGACATTTGACTTAAGTTTTTAATAAATAAATTTTTTAATTTTTATTTGTAAAATATTTTATTTATTCATGAGAGACGCAGAGAGAGAGAGAGAGAGGCAGAGACACAGGCAGAGGGAGAAGCAGGCTCCACACAGGGAGCCCGACGTGGGACTCGATCCTGGGTCTCCAGGGTCACGCCCTGGGCCGAAGACAGCGCTAAACCACTGAGCCACCCAGGCTGCCCAATAAAGAAATATTTAACATTCACATGAGTATGGTTTTAAAGCCATCCAGAGAGAGAGAAAATAAAATAGAGGAATGTCAAAGGAAGAAACAGTATAGGATGTATATGAGGCTTAGAGGAGGCAGTGATGTCTCAGATCCACACCATATGGGAGCTTCAAGTGAGTGTGAACCTTATAGCATAGATCATAAAAAGACCAAAATGGTTTCTAAGTTATTTTTAACAATAACATTAATGGTTTACTTTTTTCTTTTGAATTTGATAATAAAATACATTTGAGTCAGAGCATCAAAAATACATGAAATATTCAAGCCAAAAAGAATTTTATAAATTATTTTGTCAAAATATTCATTTATAGTGGGCAAATTGAGTTCTAAAGACCTTGAATAACTTCTACAAGGTCAAAGAGCTATTTCTATTTGTTTTAACTAGAAATTGCACATAGTTCTTGTAGTTATTTTGGTTGTGTCAATAATTCTAACACTAGAATGCAATCAACCTCTATTGAGAAGAGAGTAGAATTTTTGATTTGGATGATCAGTTTGTTTGAAGAGATTGATTTGAACTATTATGACTTTTCTCCTATATATAATTATATTTCATTTAAAGTTAGTTTTAGACAAAATTGCCATGAATTTTAAAAAAGTATAAACATCATCATTTCCTCCTTTCTTTAATGGTCCTCTATATACTATGATCATGCAATATAATATTTAGCCCTTCTATTTCTTTTTTCTTGTTCAAAAAATATCTGAAAACAAAATGAACTCTTTGTTCTTTTCTAGACATAACCAGACATTAGAGTCCTGAAAGGATCGGAAGGCCTCCAATCTGTTGGATTCCAGATGAGATAAATTTGGATGTAAATGACTCAATTCCTAAGGATTTAGACCCTTTTCATATTTCCAGTTTGGTGGAGATACAAAGGTAAAAAGGGGAAAAATTTAAAGAAAGGTAAGAGCAGCAGCTTTGTTTCTGTCAAGCTCTCTGGCTCATGTGACATAGACTTATCCCTGGGTTTCTGGAATATAAGGTATGATTTGCTATAGTATTTACATTTTTCCTGCCAACATATGTAATGTCTTCTTTAACATATACTCCTATTTATCTTTTATTTATTCTACATACTCTCAGCAAAATTAAGTACAACTCAGGGCAGAAAATGGGGTGCTACCGCCCTCCAGGAAGGAGGAGAAGTGGGTTATTCCAGTTGGCCTGGAGCATTCAGAGGGATATGGGGGTTCAAGTTTCCCAGGCATATCTGCTCCAATATTCTCATTCCAGTTATCAGGGTCCCATGTTGCCCCTACTAGGGCCATGGCTTTAACATAAGAGGAGGAGTCACAGCTGTGATAAAATTTTGAAGATTTTTTGGACTTACGATTTCCTACTCAATCTGTTCCCCAGCTGTTAGTAATAAAGGCCTTTTGGTTTTCACAATATAATATGAGGTTGACTGTCTTGAGCCTGTCCTTTTAATTTAAGGCTTTTAGAGCAACTTACAATGTGTTTTGTTTATTTAGACAAGCGACCATGGTTATTTTAAAATCTACATCTGATAATTTCATTATCTGAGATGTATGAGTCTCATGTTGCTTCCTTTTGATTTTTTGTTTTTTTCTCATGCATCCTTCTTTCTTTAATTACATCGTCATCTTTGACTGATTGTAGTAGGTGACCAAGACAGTTGGAGGTAACTTGAGACCAAAATTAAGTGTATCTTTTCCCAGAAAGGAATTACATTTGCTTCTGCCTGGTGCCTGAGGGGAACTCAGCATTGGAGAGGACAGTAAACAAAGTTCATAGTTTGAAGTTCCTTGAATATCTCAAGAGTATATAGCTGGGGGGGGGGGAACCCCTTAAACCATTGTTCTATGGCCATAATGTCTCCAAAATATTTTTCCTTTCCTTTTACCTCTTCAGCACTGCTCAGCCCAAACAGACTTTCCTTTGGTCTTCTGGCGCTAGGGTACTAGTCACGTCTAGGTCTAGTTTGGTCTTTTCCTGAGGTTATAACCCTTTGTGTCCAATTTTAATGTGGGGACAGCTCTCTTTCAGACCTCCACATTGGTCAGCACCTGAGTTTTTACTTCCTCCAGTATAGCAGATGAACTTAAAACTTGAGTTTTATAAATTGTCTGATGCACTAAAAGTTTTGGGTGCTCCAATATTGCTCTTTCATCAGTTAAAAACCTTCAAATAAAAATTGACCTGAGAGCTCTCCCCTGTATTTTTAAATTCTACACTTTAGTTGGTATGGTTTCAAAATATTTACCTATCATTTTTAGAGAATAAGTTAATGTGGAATGTCCTTTAGAAAAAGGAAAGGTAAATTATAGTTTAAAATATTGAGAAATATGATACTGGGAGCCTAGTTTAGATCAATAATCACTATAGAGTTCATTTTCTCCATGTATGACTGTTTTTCTTTCATGTAGAGTGATAGATAAAAAATAATACAAAGGGAAGATAAATTTTTTTTCAAGCCTGGGATTTTGTCATAATATGTGTACTTAAAACATATAATGAAACAAGGTTTAGGTGATTTCCAGGAGAAATAGTAAAGTGAAGGCCCTGAGGATATTCACGAAACCACTCAATTAAGAAGTAGTTGAATAAGAAAGCAAGAACTATAGCCAATATCTCTGATGAACAGGGATGCAAAAATTCTCAATCAGATAAAGCAAATTGAATTTAACAGTTCATGAAGAGGATCATTCACCACCATCAAGTGGGATTTATTCCTAGACTTACAAAGGTGGACTTACAAAGGTAGTTCAGTATTCATAAATCAGTCACTGTGATACATGACATAAATAGAAGAAAGGATAAGAACCATATATGCAGAAAAAGCAATTGACAAAGTACAGAATCCATTCTTGATAAAAACCCTCAACAAAGTAAGGATTGAGGAAAATACCTCAACATCATGTCCCACAGCTAACTAACATCATCCTCACTGGGGAACAACTGAGAGCTTTTCCTCTGTGGTCAGGAACAAGACAGGGATGCATGTTCACTTCACCATTGTTATTTAACATAGTACTGGAAGTCCTAACTAACCTCAGCAATCAGACAACAAAAAGAAATAAAAGGCATCCAGATTGGCAAGGAAGAAGTTAAACTTTCACTATTTGCAGAAGACATAATATTCTATGTAGAAAATTCAAAAGACTCCACCAAAGAATTCCTAGAACTGATGCATTAATTCAATAAAGTCACAGGACAAAATATCAATGTACAGAAATCTGTTGTATTTATATATACCAATAGGGAAGCAGCAGAATGAGAAATCAGGGAATCAATCCCATGCACAACTGCACCAAAAACCATAAGATTCTTAGGAATAAACCTAATGAAAGACCTACCATATGACCTAGATATTTATATGAGTGAAATAAAAAATTATATTTATACAAAAACCTGGATATTTATAGAAGTTTTATTCATAATCACCAAAACCTGCATATCACTGAAATGTCTATCAGTTAAGTAATGAATAAACAACTGGGCACATTTGTATTACTCAGCAATTTAAAAAAGGACAAGTTGCTGAAATACCAGCATAAATGAATCCCAAATGCATTATAATTCTTAGTGAAAAAAGGCCAAACTCAAAATGCTACATACTACATGATCCTATTTACATGACATTCTGGAAAAGGCAAAATTTTAAGGGAAGGGAATAGATCTATAACTGACAAGTGTTATGGGTAAGGAGAGGATTTGAATTCAAAAGAGTGGCATAAGGGTGGTTTGTTGCGTTTTGTGTTGGAATGAGGAGTCGCGGAACTATTTTGTGTCTTGTATATGGAGGTGATTAAAGCAAATATATGCTTCAGCCAAAATTCACTCTAAAAAGAATAAATATTACTGTTTAAATTTTTTTTAATTTACTTGTTTTAAATTTTAAAATGCTACTATTAATGTAATGTGATAAATAATCAGTAGGCATTTATTAGTTTCCTAGGACTGCCATAAAAAATTACCACAAATGTGGTGGCTTAAAACAACCGAAATTTATTTTCTCACAGTTCTGGAGGACAGAAGTCGATAGTCAAGGTTATTGCCTCCTTCTGGAGGCTCGAGGGAGAATGCCTTCCATGACTGTCTCTAAGTGCTGAGGATTGTCAGCAATCTCTGGCATTTCTTGGCTTGTAGGTGCATTACTACATCCTCTAACTTCTTCATGTGGCCTTCCCTTCTGCATTCTTATGTGTCTTCTCCTTTTCTAAGGACACCTATTATTGGAATTAGGGCCCACCCCGATCCAGGACTATCTCATCTAAAAATCCTTACCTTAATTAAATCTGCAAAAAATCAAAAAACAAAAAACCCCACCTTATTCAAATAAGGTCACATTCTGAGGTTCTGAACGGACATATCCTTTGGAAGGCCACTACTTAATCCACTACAAGGCCTCATAGCTATCTTTAATAAATGCAGATATACAGATATTAATATAAAGATATTAACTTGCAAATTGCAAAACAAATTCTTTCGTTTATGTTCTTAATCTGAGAATATTTTGCCTCATATATTTCTTAAGATAATAGATCAAAACTTTTAACTGGTGATTTTTAACAATAAAAATTAAAACGATCTTTTTCCTACAATAAAACTAATATAGATTTCCTTGGTAGTATTTTTTCATGTAGTAAACTAAATTATGTGCATAATTTACTTTAATGAGAGATACAAAGTACATTCAAGTTAATGTGAGAAAAAAAAATCATGCATTGACTCAATCAGCCAGTGCATCAAATACTAACTTTAAAGCATTTTGAAATGTCTTGAAAATGGTGAAAATAAAGGTACTGAACCAGAAACTTAGACCAGTGTAGGTGGCATGAACTACAACGTAACATCAAGAATTCCTGTCGCATTATATCTAGTAAAATAAGAAACCAATAAGAAGAAACATTGAAGAAAAAATAATACATAGGCTTTTTAGCTGATGTAAGACTCACTGCAAAATGCATTTTCATAGGAACCACTGCTCCTGCCATGTCCCACCTCATTTTATCAGATCTGAACCCTGTTCTTTTCTGTGAGGATTCTAGGAAGATGGAGAATCACCCAATTTTCTGGTAAAATTTCTCAGAGGGAAGTAGGAAAAATGTCAAGGAAGAGGGATAATTAAAACTAGGCCTTGAAATTGGGGACAATTTCACAGCAAGACAAAGAAGCATTGCAGACCCAAGAGAGTGAGCAGAGAAGTCATTCTAAGGAAGCTGGAAATGCTCCAGGCTCCAATTCCATGCCCAAAGCGAGCAGCTCCCTTCGGATTGCTGTTCACACTATCCCCATATCTGATTGTGACCTGGAGTCTCCCTTATACAATATGTTCAACACAGCACTTCCGAAATAATCTTCCTATCTAACTTATGTAACTCACCTGCTTGTGAGAAGACAGGAACCTTCCAGTATACTTCTCTGGGGTTCTTGTGTGCAGGGTTTAAATAACTAATGTGATAAAATGTAAGCAAAGTTGAGAGAAAAGAACTATATAAAGGAATGGATAGAAAACCTAATCAAAATATGTTGATGATGGAAAGTTTTAATCCACATAGACCCTTTTTTATCAATGCAGGGCATGACTGTGGGATGGGTGAAAGATGTTTGTCAATGAAATAATTTTTTTAAAATGGCGTAACTTTTTATACTAGATATAGAGAACAGTCAAACATTTTTATTTTGCTGTCTGAATACTCAATACTTCAAAGTTCTGTAATTTAAATTTTGTTTCTTTCTTGGTTTACATAAGGGATGATTTGAAGGACATTAGGGACACATGTAGGCAAAATAAGATGAGAGGAAAAAAAGAGGTAGAGAAGAATAGGAAAGCTGTCCATGAAAAGGAAATGCACATGAGGAATGAACTGAGAGAGAAGGAAACCACATGCAAACTCTAGACAAACATTATTTTAAAATAGAACTCGGGGAACATGTGGGAGGCTCAGTTTGTTATGTGTTTGCCTTCAGCTCAGGTCATCATCCTGGAGTCCTGGGACTGAGCCCCACATTAGTGTCTCTGTTTAGCGAGGGGTCTGCTTCTCACTCTCCCTCTGCCCCTGCTCGTCTTTGTGCTGTATCTCTAATGTTCTTTCTCTCTCTCATTAATAAATAAATAAATAAATAACTTAAAATAACATAAATAAAATAAATATAACTCGGATTGCAGCTAATAACTTTACAAAATCATAACAACACAAATAAAATGTTTTAGTATTCCATTTTGAGAGCATACAACAGAATATAATATATATTATTTGTGATCCTTCCAAACTAAATGGTTGAGAAGAGAGATAAAAGGTATCATAAGAAAAAAAGTAAAAAAAAAAAAATTACGAAAAAGGTATCTTTATCTGATCTAGATGAGATCTTGATTATAACTGATGGAATATGAAATAAATAGGTAAATAAATCATATAAAGTTATGCAGCTAAGGAATAAAATCATTTAAATAATTACTAAAATATTGCAAAAGGAGGATAATGAGAGATGGAACATAACTTTTCTTTTTTAAAGATTTTGTTTATTTATTCATGAGAGACACAGAGAGAGGCAGACAGGCAGAGGGAGAAACAGGCTTCATGCAGGGAGCCTGATGTGAGACTCGATCCCAGGACCCCGAGGTCACCCCCTGAGCCACCCAGGTGCCCCAAGTGGAACATAACTTAAAGTTCTTGGTTTCAGTGGGAGGATGTTAATAGGTAACTTTTATATTTCATAAAGCAAGAAATTAGAGAAATGAATATAAATAATGTAAAATGAGAAATGGACAAAGGATGAAGTGGTGGCAAGGGTGCAGGATTACTGCTGTTTTTCTTTATGATGTATGCTGTATGATATGAACGTAGAACATGCCATTATTTTGATTAAGATACTTATTTCTATGAAAAATCATACTAGCAAAATTATATTTGAGACAAGATTTCTGTTACATGATATATTGAAAAAATTAAAGGTATGTAAAACTGAGAACAGTGGAAATATGTTTTATTTTTTGTGTTTATATTACTCATCAAGAGAAATGCCAGTCCATCAATGTAATCACTGTAATTAATGCGCAAAGCCTTCCAAATGTATCTCAATATATGTTATCATATATTGGTTTCTTTTTTTTAAAGATTTTATTTATTTATTCATGAGAGACACACAGAGACAGGAAGAGACACAGGCAGAGGGAGAAGCAGACTCCATGCAGGAAGCCCTATGTAGGACTGGATCCTGGGGCTCTGGGGTCACGACCTGGGCCAAAGGCAGACCCTCAACAACTGAGCCGTCCAGGGATCCCTATATATTGGCTTCAATCTTACTTAAATACTTGCCTTAAGAAGGGAATGAATGAAAGAACACTCTGTCCAATTTTCATATGTTTTGCCAATTTTATGTTTTCCTTATTTAAAATTTCTATACAAAATTTGTTAATCTCTAAAAAGGGAAGAAAAAAATCTAATTTTCCCTCATTATAAATTGTGGTGTAGAGAAAAACAAAATTTGGGATTATTATCATTGTTCTTGCACTTATATTTTTGTGTTATCCCTTTATTTCTCTGCTGTATTTTTCTATATATATATATGTTTATATATATGTGTAAATGTGAAACACGAGAGGTTGATAACACAAATGCGTACGGAACTCTATGATCCATTCCTTTTTTAACTCTGAAATTCTATAAACTTTAGAAAGATTTCTTTATAGCCTATCTTTTTTTCTGTTACCTTTCAAATGGTATTTTAAAACTTTCAAGACAAGAACTGGTTCCACACCATCCCCTCAAGTGGATTTGCACTATAATTCCTCATAGTTGTTTCATGTCCCCAGGATACTAATATGATCTATTCTGTGGCAATACTTAATTGTGCAATATGTCTTTTTCTTTCTTTACTTTCTTTTTTGGTAGCATGGTAACAGATATTGTTTGTTTAAAAATATATTTAAAAAAACCTTTATTCACTATTTTCAGCGTATAGTCATTATTAGTTCACTGGGAAACAAAACCAGAATATATTCAGGGAATTAAGTTAGAGTGGTCAATTTTAATGGGTCTCCAAATATTTGCTTGTTATAGCACAGTAAGCTCATGGAGAAAAGTGTTCCAACTGACAGTTTATTATTCAGGAGAATGTAAGGGAAAGCCTGTTTTTATTAACGCCTTTTCCCAAGCACTAGCCTCAAGATATTAGAATAAAATAGCAATATGTGAGTTAAATGTTGAAAACTATGCTGGGTTGCTGGTAAAGAAATATGTTTAACAAAATATTTCCCCTTTGAATTAGTATTATTTTTCCCCCAGGAAACCAGCTGGAGAGTAAAGCAATACTCTTCTACTTTGTTAAATTAGACTTCACTTATGTCTTACGGGCAAAGGTAGACACACAGTACACAGCTCAAAATCTTACTCAAGAAATGCCCATCAAGCACTCTAACGATGTCTTGTTTATCTTGATGGTTTATTGTTTTCCTCCAACACACCTGAAATATTTTACCATTCAGCTCATTTGGGGGAATTTCTAAGCATATTCCCAGTCTCAGAGGAGTGTACTTGCCTTGCCTTCTGCAGGGCTGGCCTGTGGCCAGCTGTTCCTCTCTGGCGTAGACTCTGCATTTCTGATTAGACCAGTGAGCACTGAGCACGACAAACCCAACAGCAAGCTCAGCTGCAAAGGTATCACTCAGGTGAATGCTATTCTAGCATAAAGAAATACACACCTTCTACTTCACCTTTTTAAAGATATGGTTTGAAAGTAAGTATGTGCTTTATACTTCAAAACACACAACCTAGGCTACAATGCAAAGGATATACATGAAAATAAAAACCTTCAAATTGAAGGTTCATAAAAATAAATAATGAGTGAAAAATTATGAGGAAATCATTTTGATTTATACAGAGATAGATAACTATAGAAACGTTGCCTGCAGCATATGAGCTTAGTAAGCTTGAAATGTTAAGTTGCTTAATTAAAATAAATTCTGTGTTTATCTCACAATATGTAAGTCCCTCTATTTTTCTGGCTGTCGTTGCTCTGATAAGCTGTGATGATCAAAATCCATTATAAATCTAAAAACCATTTCTAGGTATTGGAAACCTTTTTTACAGATTATTTTTGGATATAATAATAGAAAAATATTTTTTATTTTTATTCTAAATACCGTAAATAAATTGAGTTTCAAACTACTGTCACAAATGAAATGGACTGTAAGTCCAACATACAACTATATTTCTTTCATTACTATACAATATAAATATGAATTGGAAAACAATAACTATATGCTTTGAAATGTTACAGTATAATGCCATGTTTCATAAATACAGATTAATGAAATACAGTAAATTTAATGACTACTATATTTTCTGTACATAAACTAAACATTTAATACTACCTGATTTTTCCAAAGAATACATAAAAAGTTACAGATAATTTTTATAATTTTGAAGGCTAGTCATTGAAGTATATTTTATTACCTTAAGTGTCTAAAATGGCCTTTCTTTCATTAAATGAAGATTGAGTAGAAATCTAGATTTATCATCTAAATGACTCATGACTATCTGAAGTTAGATTTTAATCCAAGCACTAACCTCAAAAAAAGTAATCTTGAGGTAAAGATATACTTATTTTAGTAATAAGGTAAATTAAGGGATAGACATACAAGGTAACATTTCACAGTTATAATATTTTAAACGGAAACCTATTGTATTGCAGTGCATGCTGCTCAACTATGGAATTCTTGATCAGCTACTGTTCTATGCAACTTCAGATAACATCTCTTTTGGCATTCTCACCAAATCTAATTCAAGATGAATTGCCTAAAACGCCCAACTATCAGTATTACCAAAGACATATAAATTTACTGATAAAAATATAAATTATTAAAGACATTGTTTAGTTTTAAAACTGATAGAAGAAAAAAGTCAATAGAAAGCATTAAGGAGTTTGCTTGCTTTGTAACTTATCCATACTTAATTTTCAAAATAAATGAAAAAATTAATTTCAGCTTCTGGATCAAAATTCTGAACTTAGGTCTTAGGATTTTTAGTTTGCAAGAATAAATATTCACAGCCATAGAATATAATTTATAATTAAAAAGAGACCGTCTTGTTGATACAGTTCTTAGGGATGGATATGTATCTGATAAAAAAATGAAATTATTGGTTTTAACCATGGGATCCATGGGCAAAACTTTAACTGAATAGGAAATTCTGTCTGCACATGTTATCAGTGATGAGAAATTAGATTCTTGAGAGCCATGTGGTTAGACAGTCTGCCTCTCTCTTTTCCTGTTTCTATGTCATAATACAATTTATATTATGCCATCTGGAAAGGGTACAGGCAAAAACCAAAACAAAATCCAGTTCATAAAATTATAAGCTATATAACCAGTTTGAAGGAAATTAATGCTACTTTAGGCTTAAGATTTTGTCTAACTGTTCTTTTGACTCATTGATGTAATTCTTTTATTTTGGGATGCCCACTTTTTTAAAATCTTGTTTTTGATAAGTGTCTAATCTCTCAGATAATCTTTTTACACAGTAACATATGTTTTGGAATCTATCCAAGAGAGATATTACTGCCTTCTGAGAAAGGAATTAAACTGTTCTATCCCAAGGAATTCCTCTTCAAGTATATTTTTTAAAAAGCTCCTAGAAAATAAATCATCTCAAAGATAACAACCATAAAATCTGGATGAACTTTTTTGAAACCTGTGAGAGAAACTTGTCTTTTTTTTTTTTTTTTTTGAGAAGTTGTAGGACTTGGAACATGGTTGTATCAGGGGATGTTTTCACTTTTATAGCATTAGTTTGAAGGCAGGCCACTGTCCCAGTGTGACCCAGAAAAGTTAAAACTCAATAGAAACCTACATTCTTTCTGGCTTAAAGAACCAAAAGTTAGAATTAGGGCAATCATACTCCCAGAGGGTGACAAGGGAATCCTGGAAGGGAGACAGTCACAGAAGGAATCTCTTCTGAACCATGAAGCTGAACCATGCAAGTACAGGGAACACATAAAGCAGCTTGCGATGAATGGTAAAGGTAGAAATATAATCCAAAATTACTTAAATATGAAGAATCAATAAATGTGATTCATTCTTCTGAAATGAAAATATAATAGAGATAAATTTGAAGAGATTCCTAAAGTTAGGTTGTCAGACAAAGATTTTAAGAAAGCTCTTATAATAATGAAGCAAAGGAAAATATATGAGACCAAGGAAAAAATAGAAAATTTCAGCAGAAAAATAGGAGATAGTAGATAGAAATAGAAAATGCTAAATAGAAGTACTAAATAGAAAATGGAAACTATAGAAATTAGAAACAAATATTTGAAATTTAAAAAAATAGTCTGGATAAGATCAATAGTAGAATGAAACTGAGAGAAAGAAGAGCAAGAGGACTTTAAAATTGATCGATGGAAATCATTCAAGATGAAGCCCAGAGAGAAAAATCTAATAGAAAAAATAATCAGAGCCTCAGAAATATTAGACAATATCAGATGGGTGCAATTGGAGTCCCAGAAGTAGAGGAGAGAATGTTGTAGTAAAAATGTTTGAAGAAACAAAGGCCAAATATTTTAAAATTTGATGAAATATATTAAATATGCAAGGTATGCAGCAAAATCAAAACAGACCAACTGCAATGAACAAATTCTCTCTAGGTACATCATATCCAAACTGCAGAAATCCAAGGCTATAAAGAAAATATTAAAAGAAGCCAATAAAATACGGCACATTATGATTCAAATGATTGTAGTCTTTTCATCAGAAAAGAAACTATGAAGGCAGAAAGCAGTGGAATAACATAATGGAAATAATGGAAAAACAACAACAACAACTAGCAACCCAGAGTTTCTTTTGTAATGGCAATATCCTTCAAGATAAAAGACAAAATACAATACTCTGCTCTTCCAGACTCTTGCATATAATTATCCTAGGAGAGCTAGTTAAGGTCATACATACTTCTGCACATGAGAAGGGGGCTTGAGAAAACCCAACTTGGCCATTGGTAAACAGGCCAGTGGAGGTTGGCCATACAGGCCATACAGAGTTTTAAAAGGTCATTAATAACCTTTTTTATCCTAAGTATCACAGTATGCTTGGAGTCAACAACTTCAAGTCTTAACACAAGAGCGAAGGTGAACATGCAGATGGTGGACTAAGTCTTGCCACTGAGAATGCAATACTATTACAATTTTGATACTCCCTTTTGAAAAGGAGTTCTCATTTTTTTTTTTTTAAGATTTTAGCATTTGACAAAATTCAACATCTATTCACAATGAAAACACTCAGTAAAGTAGTAATAAAAAGAGACATTCCTAGTATGGTTGAAAGCACCTGTAAAAACTACAGCTAACATCATATTTCCTAGTAAAATATTTAATGTTTTCCCCATAAGATCAGAAAGAAGGCATAGATGCCTATTTCTACCTTGCTCATTTAAGATTACAATAGAGGGTATAACAATCAAAATAAAGCATGAAAAAGAAATAAAAGGCAGAGAGATTGGGAAAATAGAAATAAAGTTGTCTTTTTTCTGATGGCACAATTGTTTTTGTAGAAAATCCTAAGAAATATACAAAAGGATAATTAGAATTAAACAAATTTAGAAGGGTAGAGTATGCTAGATTAATATATACAAATCAATTGGATTTTATATACTAGCCATCAATAATTAAAACATGATTTTTAAAATTCAATTTACAATAATATCAAGACACTACATTAAGTTGTTACCTAAATATGTTTTTGTATAACAAATTAATAAAGTACTTGCCAGGACTCTACATTGGCTGCTATTAAACTTGAATGAGAGAATTAAAATAACACTAAGTAAATGAAGATATATATCATTTTCATAGATTGTAAGTTGCAATATTGTTAAAGTTTTTAATATTATATACTTTTTCTCATAACAATACCAATCAAATCCTACAGGCATTTTAAAAGCTGACAAGCTAATTTGAAAATTTATATGGAAATACAAATGACCTAGAATAGCCACAGCTATCTTTTTTTAAAAAAGAACAAAGTTGGAGAATTCATACTTCATGATTTAAAGACCCACTACAAAGCTCTACAAAGCTCTAGTAATCAAGATACAGTCAATTAAACAAAATGAGGAGTATAGAAATTGACCAAACTGCAAACGATCACATGATTTTTGACAAAGTTCTTCAAGGCCATTTATTAGAGAATAAAGTCCTCCTTAAAAAATAGTGTTAGAACAATTAGATATATCTATGGAATAAAAAGGAACCTCGATCCTTACCTCATGCTCTATACCAAAGTTAACTTGATGTGGAACACAGTCCTATATGCAAAAATAAAAGTCATAAACTACTAAACAAAACAGTAGATTATTTGCATGAACTTGAGGTAGGCAAGGATTTAGGTAGAATATAAGAAACAGAAACAAATAAAAATAATCAATTGGATTTCATCAAAATTCCTTCTTTTGTTGATCGTATTTAAAAAATGAAAAGGTAAGTTGCAGATGGGGAGAAAATACTCACACTACTTGTGTCTGACAAAGGATTTATATGCAGAACATATAAGAATTCCAAAACTCAATAACAGAAGATGAATAAAAACTGCACAACCTAAAATTAAATCTAATTAAAAACTATTTAAAATAATTAAACATACACCTCACACAGGAAACAAATATGGCAAATGAATGTATGAAAATATGTCAGCATCATTAAATATGAGAGAAATTATAATGTAAAAAGTTACTACTGTGTGTCAATTAGAAGAGCTAACAGTAAAGGCTGAAATTTTCATGTGTTTTGTGAGGATGTGTAGCAATTCTAACTCTCATGCACTGCTGGTGGGAATGTGAAATGGTGCAATTACATTGGAAAACTGAAAGTTTCTTAAAAGCAAAAACAAAAACAATATATAAGTAACAAATAACTTAGCTATTTTACTCTAGTTTCTTACTTGAGGGGATTGATGATATATATCCACACAAAGGACTTACATGCCAATATTCATAGCAGTTTTAATCAAAATAACTAAAAACTTCAAATATTTCCCAAGTCCACCAATGGATGCATGGATAGATAAAATGTGATTTATCCTTATAATTGAATAGTGTGCAACAATAAAAGTGGATGAGCTGCTGTTGTACACAATAATATGTATGAATCTGTAAGTCATTGTGCTGTGAGAAGCCTGTTATGAAAATGTGTTCATACCATTCAATTCCATTTATAAATATCTGGAAAATGTTAACTGATTGATCTATAGTAACTGAAAGCATCTGTGATTCCCTGGGGCAAGGTCCAGAGAGAGGGATGGATTCTAAAGGGGCTCAAGGAATCATTCAGGGAGGGTGCAAATGTGTAGCTTGATTTAAACAGTGGTTTTACAGTGTATACCATGTCACATTTAGTGAAATTATACACATTAAGTGGGTAAAATTTCTTATATGGAAATATACTTGTCTAAGGCTGATAAAACTGTGAAACTTCTAAGTTAATTTTTTTGATAAACAAAACATAAACAATCCTGTCATCAGAACTGTTGCCATATTTTAACTTTCCTTTTTAGAGTCTATTAGTAACCATTTGACAGTCGTCTTACAGAAAAACCATTTTTTCTTTACTTTCTAATGTCCAAAATCAGTAACACTTTTGGCTTTTTTGCTCATTTTATAGCATGTTAACTTTATTAAGTATGAAATCAATTAAGAAAATATAAGACCAATTCCCCAGAGAAGTCAGAAAATTAAAGGTAAAATGGTTAAACCGAAAGTGGTATAATTTATAATGTTCCTCTCTCATCACACTAATAAGTGTTTTAAATTTTATATATATATATATATATATATATATATATTTATATTTATATATACACCTTTGGGTATAGAATGCTAAGTGATGTAATTTTGTTTAATGATTTTCAGGTACTTATTTTCATGTACTTACATTGTATCTTAACCTCAATAGATACTAAAACCTGAAGAAAAAAAAGGAATATCACCCTTAACTGCAGCATAGAAATATTAATGTTGCAGTCATAGAAAAATGATGAAAGATGTAAATCCAGCTTTAATCTTTTGTCTCCTTGTCCAAGAAGCCATTTCTTAGGCTTCACCTAAGAATGTTAGAGCCCTCTTCCCATTTCAAACCATGAGTTTTAATTTTCTATTGAAAGTTAGAAGCATGTTTCCTTCAATTTGATATAGTAAGCCTTTTAACTACTCAGTAGCAAAAGGTTTTATAAAGTTGAATTTTAAACTAAAAAATATATACAGAAATATGCTATTGGGTAGTGAAAGAGTAATGCACCCATAGTAATCTCACCTGAGTTCAAACCCTAGCTGTGTCATTGCACTTCTGTGAAATGGAAACAATCCCCATCTCACAGTGTGACTCTCACGAACATAGGGCCTAAAGGATTTTATAGTCTGCGTGTGGAAGTGGAAGTGCAAAGAGCTTGATTTTTGAGCCAGATGTACTTAGAGTTAAAACTTGTAGTATCAGTACAATTTAAGGCAAGAGGTGCTTCATCTCTCTGTTGGTTTTATTCATTAATAAGCTGAGACTAATAATATCTACTTCACAGTGTTTAAGTGAGATTTAGAGATGGCATAGTTTGATACCTAAGCATAATGGTGAGAACATAATAGATATCAATTTTTATAGCTATTATAAGTAGTGAGTTAAAGTATGATAATTGGGAGAACCTCATTCACTTTTCCCAAATCAAGTTTAAATGACCATGAAAACAGGCAGAAAAGACAATTAGAGGAAGCACATGCACAAAAATGGCCATTTCACGAGTGATGCAGACATTGCTCCAAAGAGCAATATTAATTAATTAATATTAATTGTCACTTCCATCATCGTCCATGAATACTGTCTGTAACTGCCAGTCATTTTTCCTCTTTCCCCAAGCATTAGCACTTCTATGAACAAATCTATTTGCATTTTTCACTATATCTCCAATCCCACTGTCAATGTACAAAACATCAGGAAACAGAAGGAAATAGCCGTAGTGCTTGGAACATTTGCTGAAAGACAGGTAGAATGGATTTCACTTAAAGTACTCACGCTACCTTTTAGTGGGCCAATTTCTTAGCTATACAGCTTTGGGAAGAAGTTTGGATCTACAGTGCGGCTCTCAGTTCAGCTGATAAGCAAAGACTCTGCTCCAATTTCTGCAACCTAGGATAAGCTCATCTAGTTCAACTTGTTTGAATAGTGTTTCTATAGTTTTCTCCTGACCTCACTGCTTAATATTCTTCTAAAGAAAATGAGGTGGCCTTGGAGATTCTAAGAAAACGTGTAGTTTTTCCTTCTTTTAATAGGTAGGTATAATGTTTTGTTTCTTGAGCTAGATGCTGTTCACACAGGTGGGCTCAGTTTGTTAAAATTCACTGAACTTTACATTTATGAAAGATGCAGAATTCTGTCTGTATGAGCCTCAATTAAAAAGCAAAATGTATTAATAATAAGTAGGGTAAATATAAAATATTTCTCTACATTTCATGATGTAGAAATTCTATGAACTTCTCTAAGAAAGAGGGAGATAATCTGTAAAAATTAAGAATGATTATACCATCTAAAAAAGATTTCAGAGTCTGTATTGTGTAGAAAAGTTATTCTTACATAAAGGAGTTTAGAATATGGTCTATATACTATTCTCCAACTTAAGGATTCTTGATTTCACAATAGCAATTAGAAAGCCCTGCTAAGGCTTATCATAAATGTACTTGATGAACTCCATTTAACATAGCCTTTACAAAATGTATGTGTTCTGAGAAACCCGGATTCTTCCCCATATTAAAATATGATCTAGAAGAGCAGACATTTCTGTGATCAACTAAGTTTGAATATTAATCAGTTAAATAAAATTTAATACTTTTATTTACTATGGCATTTCCTAAACTGAAATTTACTATCTTTTTCAGGTTTTATTTCAGTATATGAATGAACACAATATTACCTCTTTTAGGGATATATTATTATCTCTGCCTGTCATCTAAAATTAACTGGAAAAATCATATTACAAAGTGAAGTATCAACAACTAAGGTAAGCTATACCACTGGGACAGATCATTTCCCATGCTTCCAGAGTTTTGTTGCAGGCAATTGTAACCACTTTGAATTATGCAGCAGAATTTTTCAGGATGAAGTTTCCTTGGGAGACATTATTTTTATAGCATGTGACCCTCTGCATGAAACAGCTCTAAAAATGGCATTTCCAGCATCTCTAGCATTCACCTATTCTCAAAGGAGAATCATACATCTAGTAGTTTCTGCTTTCTACAAATCTGTACAACAGCAAAAGGGTCAGAATAGGACAGAGCAAAAATAAAAATGCGCTTGGTGAACTCAGCCGCTGTACAAAGAGCTGTGATGAAATAATCTAAAGTCAAAGACTGATATCTGAAAAACTATAAAGATTTTCCTAAAACTAATGTACCAAAGCAAACACCTGAAAATGACCAGTTTATGTAAACTAGCATAGCATCGGTAAATATGTAATAGAGACAAGGAAAAAGATTGCCTATGACTAGAAGGCAGAGATGTTTAAGATAGTTATTCCATACTAGGGTTGTCCTTTTATGTGTTGATCTGTCAACAAATATAATAATACTAGTTTCAATATTGCAGCATTACTTTGTTTTTAGTAATGTTATATTTTGGGAGATTAGCAAAAATAGAAACACGCTAAGTGATAAAGAAACTACAACTCTTTTAATGTCTCTTGTGTTATAGCTTTGAATTTCGGACTTTAAATATCTTACATAAATTAAAAAATAAAATTTTAAAAAATACCCCTAAGTCCCATGTCAGTTTGGTTACATAACTACTCAGAAAAGAGTGATTTAACATGATTAAAAGCACAATATTTTAACTGACATTATTACTGGGATATATTAAGGATTAAAAATACACAAAAGGAAGAGAAATTCAAAACTGAATAATGGTAATTGTCAGTAAAAATACTGGTATTCAGTGAGTATATATTATAGTTAGCAATATAGGTAGTATACAATGCAACAATAGAATCATTATTTTTAGAATAAAAGAAAAAGGAAATATTAAAGATGTTAAGTAAAATCTCATATTTCTTTTGATTTAAAAATGTCAGCACACATTTATTAATCTTCTCTTTTTTTAAAAAAAAAGTGCATCTTTCCAATCTCTGTCCCTTGAGAAGTCATGGAAGCAATGACAATACAGAAGCAATCACATTCTGTGGCTCTTTTATGGAACAATCACATTTACTCAGTAAAAAAAATCAAGGATACTTTAAAAAATTACTGCTTTCAGATCTGGAGGAAGGAATATACATACATATACATATATACGTATATATACATATATACATATATATGTGTGTGTGTGTGTGTGTGTGTGTATATATATATATATATATATAGTGAACATGAACATGAAGTATCTTGTCTAAGAAAGCAAGGAGTCTATCCAAGACTACCGGGATCATCTTAAAAGGATGTAGGAATCAGGGATCCCTGGGTCGCGCAGCGGTTTGGTGCCTGCCTTTGGCCCAGGGCGCGATCCTGGAGACCGGGGATCAAATCCTACGTCGGGCTCCCGGTGCATGGAGCCTGCTTCTCCCTCTGCCTATGTCTCTGCTTCTCTCTGTCTCTCTGTGATGACTATCATAAATAAATAAGAATTAAAAAACAAATAAAAAAAAAAAACAAAGGATGTAGGAATCAAGTTGAAATGGCTCTCCATGGTCAAAGATAAAACGATTTGGGACATCAAATAGAATAAGGACTGCAATGAAGTAAAACATAAAATACGTAGGAATCGATGAATTTTTAAAAATATTCCTGGATCACCTTTGGCTAGATTTGCCTGGAAAATTCTCAATGACTATTGTATTAGTCATAATACCACCTCACTTCACTCATAAGTATTTCAGTATAGAGGCTAAATTCTATCGTTACTCTCCTTGTATAGTGTACGTATCATAACTCATTATTCTGCAAATTGGCAAAGAAAAGAAATTATACTACTTTATAATACAAACTATTTTAGAATAGCCAAATATTTGCTAAGGTTAATTTCTTTTATAGAAATCTAACTAATAAAGAAAAAAACTATAAAAACATTATTTTACCAGCCCAAATTAAATAATGGATCTAAATAACGGTTCTTACCAGATGCTATAAAAATCACATGAAATGTTGCTAGTGAACTTAATAATGGATGGATTGGTTAACAACAACTGAAAACACTGATCTATCTTAGATAAACCAGGCCATATGTGTCCATGAAGTAATAGTAAAGATAGATAACAAGCCACAAACAAATTATTCTTACCACATTTGAGTCTGAATCTGCAAACTTCTAGATCTAATCCCAAGAAATATAAAGGAAAGAAAAAAATATGTTGAATAGTGTCAATAAGAGAGAGTAACAAGTCAAATATAGATTATGGAACGCACTATAGAATGATTAACCCAATTCCTTAAATAAATAAATAAATGACTTGGAAAAGATTGTACTTATAAGTGTGTGGGAACTGTTTTATTGTTTTAGAGCAAAAGGTATTCAAGAGACATACCTAGAAGATCCCCAAATATCTGGAACCTAGGTAAAAAGTTTTAAAATCATTTGTGGGTCAAAAAGACATCAAAAGGGCATTTGAGAGGTGACATTAATAAATATTCTACAGATATTTAGGAAGTAGTAAGATATTATGAAAAATACATGGCAATAAATTCAACAACGTAAGTGAAATCGACAGAACCCCTGAAAATCAGAAACTATCAAAGCTCAATCAGAAAAAAATAGATAGGTTGAACAGTCCATGCAATTATTAAGGCAACTATATTTGCATTTTCAAACTTGCTTGCAAAGACAACATCAGGCCTTCATACTTCCTTGGTGAATTCTCTTAAATATTTACAGAAGAAGTTATACTAATTATTTGCAAAATATTCCAGAAAATAGAAGGGACAAGATTTACTCTGATACTCAAACCAACCAAAGACTGGTTTCTCTATGGAATAAAAGCCTTAATTTGAGGGTAAGAGCAATAACAATTCTGCTGGTATGGCACTAAAGAAAACCCATGCCCAAGGGGGAAGAAAACAATAAACCTATAGGCTGGGGAAGGAGCAGCAGTATATGCTGAGGCCAGAGCTCCAGATTGCGGTGGAACAGGAGCACGAAGCAGAGGCATCTCTGAATGTTTGACCTCACGTGATTGATGTTCTCTTCTGAAATGACCAATTTGTGGGCTAATAAGGATAGAGCTGTTTCTCAGTTACAGTACCTTTTAATTGACAGATAAAAAAAACCTATCAGCATTTTGCTGGCAGAAGTCACTTTCCACATTTATGCATATCTATTTAACCCTAGTTTAATGGTAACTTAAGTAAAATGGTAACTTAATATTGGGGGAATTTGCATATTTCCTAAAAACAAATTATTTCTTTTGCCAGTTACATTTAATGTCAATGTCTTTTTAAAGGACAAAATCAAGGGGTACGTGGATGGCTCAGCTGGTTAAGGGTTTGCCTTCATCTCAAGTCAGGATCCTGGAGTCTTGGCTTTGGAGGGCTCCCTTCTCAGTGGGGAGTCTGATTCTCCTTCTGCCATTCCCTCACTCATGCTCTCTCCTTCTCTCAAATAAATAAAATCTTTTTTTTTTAAAGGACATAATCAAGGGATTAATTTGTACAAGTCAAAGCAATTAAGTATTCCCTATTTATCCATCTCTGGGAGTTCACCTGACATGAGAGTTGATCCATTAAGGCTAGAGCACACTTGGCATATTACATTAGTTTGGGGAATCACTTTAGTTTATAGGAAATGCCTCAAAATAGAAAAAAAAAAAAAAGACCATTTCAGGTACTTTTGGGATTCTTATCTCTTCACTTTATTCAACTCTGAAATGACCTTCTGTCTCTTTTCCATCTTTTTGAAACCTACTTTTTCTCTATACCACTCCAATTTTAGTTTCTCTGTGAAACATTATATCACTCTACAAAATTGTATTGGCTTAATTGGCTGTTCATTCGGCACACATAGAGCTATCCGTGTATTTATTCTATTTTTCTCTTACAATTTTTAAAATGTATATGGTATATTATGTTTTACAATATCTTTCCATTTAATTTTTGGTCTCTCCTCAACGTCTCCTTTCTTCAATCCCATTTTGCATGGTTTTGGTTCATTTCTAAATGGTACTATGCCTTGTATTAAGTTTTATAGCCATTTCAAGTATATCATTTTAATGTTAGGAAACAAATGCTTTTGATAAGCAAATTAAAGTAATATAACAGCTTTATTCTAAGACTAAGATCTAGATTAAAGGCAATAAATGTTAAAAGTTTTCTGTCAAAGCTAATTTAAGATGATGCTGAATTAAGAGACTTAAGGCCACAGCAAGAAAATGCTACTTGAGGCACTTATAGAGAATGAGAGGAGTAATAGGAACTATTTTGAGAAAATTTTATATTGACTTGTGTGTGTGTGTGTGTGTGTGTGTGTGTGTGTGTGTGTGTTGTATATGTCTCATAACAGCCTGGTATGTGGTCAGTATTCCTTCTCACACTCCATATAAATGTAGACCATCTCAAAATCTTTAAAGTGGGAGAGCTGAAATTTTAGCTCACATTGTTTTAATTAAATAATAAATTCTTTTTCATTCTACCATACCACCAACATTTTGGCCATGAAGTACTCAAGACTCTAAACAAGGCATTTTCCTATATCAAGAAATTGAACATGGAGCACATCATTGCCAAAACCAAAAATTTGCATAAAATATGCTTATCTTTTAGCAAGTAAATATTTGATTAATTCATGGAGAGGGGTTCTTTAAACTCAAAATCATCTACACATTTAAATTTGAGAATAGCTTGTGAGGGAAAATATGGCTTTGGGAAACAAAATCCTAAACTTATAACCAAATTTAGGAACTACTAATATTGGATTATATTTGAAAGGCTTAGAAATAAATGAAAACTTGGATAAAGAAAATTAAGAGAGAAAACCAAAAGATACTCTTTGATAATTTAGATATCTGGTATCATGAAGAATACCTGATTTTGAGCAATCTTAACATATTGACATGAGGAAATACAACTAAATCCAATATTTTATTTCCTGAAACCACAGGAAGAATTGAGTTTACTAGTAAGTTGCTTTGAGGTGTTATTTTCATTTGTTTTGAAACTAAATTCAATACAATCAGTTGAACCTATAGAGAAACATCTGACTGTATTAGGTAGTTAAATATACAGATAATTATTTAATCACATATCTTTTCATAGATATTTGACAAACATCTTTTATATTACCTGCCCCTCATGTAGGCCCTGGATGTATATTTTAAACAAAATAGACACCCTACCCCCATGGTAAAGTTAAAGGAAGACAGAATATAACAGAAATAAGTGAAGAAATTTTCATTGTTAATAAATGCTATAGGAAAAAATAAAACAGGAAAATAAAAATATAGATGACTAGAGGTCATCAGAAAAATCGTCTCTTAAAAGGTGACATTTTAGCAAGAACATGAATCAAGTGAGGGAACAAAGCACACTAATAATGAGGGAAACAGTACTATAGGCTAAGCAGACAGTATGTGAAAAGCCTTGTAGAAGGCCATCCTCAAAATAATGGGTATAAAATAAATGAATCCTCAAGTCATCTTTTTTGCTCCTACAGTGAAATAAGACTTAAAAGTAAGGAAAACGAAACATAAACATGGTAAATAGAACAGAACTATCTTTTGTTCCCACTTCAGATTCTGAATTTTCTAAAAAATTGTTTTTCTTAATTTAACGTGTGTGTGTGTGTGTGTGTGTGTGTGTAGGACCTTTAAATTTATATCTAGAAAACAGCCACAGTGATAATTAAAATTTCCTTGGAAATTATTTAATCACTGAGCTGTTAGCATAAATTGAATCAATTTAAAACTAATGGACTGTAGAAATAACAGTAAAATTATATGATGTTACACATGACTAAAATCTAGGCTGAATTAATTTACATTGAAAGCTTTACTTAATTAAAGCACAGGCTTTAAATAAATATCATTTTTTTTTTGTTTATGTCTCATCCAAAACAAGTAACGGTCTTTAAATATAGTACAGTAAGACGTCCTTTTATAGTCCCATAAAAAATGATAAGAATGCTTTATTTTCAAATGTTTGCTATCTTTAAAACTCCTTCCATTGTGTCCTTACCTAAAAGTCATATTAATTTCAACTGCTTTGTAATCAATTTATAAAAACAAAATCATGTTCTTAGATTATACTCTATGAACATATAACATTACTTTTGCCTTATTACTCAATTACTCACAGCTTTTTAGTAATCAATCATATATCTGCCTTTTATATATTTCATGGTTAATTGGAGATAACTAATAGATGTGTTTATCTCTCTCCATGTAAGTCTTTCTAAGGCATCCATCATGAAGTACATGAAAAATTATATGTGCTTTAAGATTGTTAACATTCAGTTTAGAAAATGAAAACTCAAAAATACAAATTTCTGGATATCATACTTTACTTTTGGAGTCACTCAAAAATAATTATAGAATAATAACAGGAGAATTTCAATTAATTTACAGTTTTTTTCTGAAACAATTGTAAAAATAATAAATCCTGTCAGTAGGAAAAGATTTACTCTAAAAAGTTTCTATGTTTTATCACCTTTATTTATTAGGATATACTTGACCAAAAAAAAAGATGACACATAAATTTTTATATTATATTTTAGATTCTATGTTCATTAGCTTTATCAAATTTTGCCTTATTCCCCTGGAAGGGAAGATGGTTTAATTTAAAAAAATGAAAAGTACTTGCAAGTGTTTATATTATCCAGAATAGGCCAACTTTAGCTAATAATTTAGCATTTATTAACATGTTATTAGAAAATAACACTTGTTATTTTCTGTTAAAATTGATGTCAAATAAGGAAATGTTTTATTATTTCATACTGTTAATAGGCTTACTTAATAGAGTAATGGGTTATCTTCTCTTTTACTTCTTCCCTGTGCTTCACTAGATCTTGCTGAGGATAAGGTAAAAGCCTTTTCTTCCCTCGAACTCCAAAGTCTATATTAATGCCAAAAATAAAAATCTCTTGAGTCTAATACAGAATCTAGTATTGAGTCAATGCCAGAAATATAGTAGGTTCTTCTTCAGGTCCCTGCTCAAATATCACCTGACTAGAGCCTTCCCTTATCACTCATTTAAGATAAGAATCCTTCCTCAGTTCCAAATACCCATTTGCTTCCCTACACTCTTTATTTTTTTGCTTTAGCATTTACTACCATATAACATCCTATACATATTATTTTTGTTTATCCTTAGCATTTATAATAATACTGACACTTATAGGGGCTCAATAAATAGTTGTGGAATTAATGAATAGATGAATGAGGAATCCAAGCAGTTTAAGAACCAATATAATCAGAATATTGTTTATCCATAAAAAAAGAATGAAATCTTGCCATTTGCAATGACATGGATGGAGCTAGAGAGTATAATGCTAAGCAAGATAAGCTAGTGAGAGAAAGACAAATACCACATGATTTCACCCATATGGAATTTAAGGGAAAAAAATAGTAAAGGAGAAGAGTCAGAGAGAAAGACAAACCAAGAAACAGACTCCTAACTGTAAAGAACAGACTGATAGTTACCAGGGGGGCAAGAGTGAGGAGATGGGGGAAATAGGTAATGGGGATAAGAAAGGCACTTGTGATGAGCACTGGGAGTTGTATCAAGTGTCGAATCACTATATTGAACACCTGAAGATAATATAATGTCTGGACATGTCTTAACAAACTGGAATTAAAATAAAAACTTTTTAAAAAAAGAACCAATATGATGATGTGAGAGAATTTTTAAATGGCCTCTCCTTATGATTTTCCTGATAGGCTCCGCCCCGCTTTTTCTTTTGGATCCTGAAGTTTCTGATTTTGAGGTTCTTCAGCAACTTCTACACAGAGAGTTCTGGTGCTAGTTTTAAAGGGGACTAAAATTGAAAATAGTTATTTTTTCTACTATCATACTAAATCTCACTAGTTCCTATAAAACTTATAATGAAATATTAAATTATTTTTAAATGTATAATAAGTAACAAACACATGCTAGTTTTGCCATACTCTAAACCAGTGCTATCCAATAGAATATTCTTCAGTTGGAAATGTTCTATATTTGTGCTATCCCACACAGTAAACACTAGACACAAGTGGTTATTGAGCATGGAGAAATATGGTTGGTGAGACTAAAGAACTGAGAACTTAAATTCAAATTTAAATAGCCACTGAAGGGGCACCTGGGGGACTCAGTCAGTTAGGGGTCTGACTCTTGATTTTGGCTCAGGTCATGATCTCAGGGTCTTGAGATCAAGCAACCCCTTCCTCCACTCGCATTCAGCTCTGTGCTCTGCAGGGAGTCTACTTGAGGATTCTAACCCTCCCTCTCCCTCTGCCCTACCCCCTCCCCCCAAAATTAAATAGCCACTGGAAATAATATCTATCATATTGGACAAATACAGATTTTTTAAAAGATTTTTTTTATTTATTCATGAGAGACACACAGAGAGAGGCAGAGACATAGGCAGAGGGAGAAGCAGGCTCCCTCTAGGGAGCCTGAAGTTGGACTTGATCCCAGGACCCTGAGATCATGACCTCAGCCAAGGGCAGATGCTTAACACTTAGCCACTCAGGTGTCTCCAAACAGATTTAAACAATTATTCTATTTATACATGTTCAGAAATTTTAAAAGAAATAATGAAGAAAATTAGTAAAATTTGAAAAAATTCTAAAAAAGCTAATTTTGGCAATAATGACAGTTTTTGTAAAATTATTATGGAAAATGATAGCTATAGTTTTGAATTATTATGAGTATTTTTGCTTATGTTTTAATGTTAAAATACAGAATGAAATATAAAAGAGTTATAGTAGTTTATATAGTCATCTGAACGGTAAAATAGTTCTAGAGACATACAATTCATTATACCATGCTCTAGTAATCCTTCTCTAAAGTTTGGGATCAGAATAAATAATAAATGTGGTTTCTACTACAATAAAAATGTTAAATTACTTGCTATGAATATAAGATTTTACAGAGAAGAATATGTTTTTGTTTATTGGAATGTTATGATTCCTTTCCTTAGTTGGTTAGTCACACCTGAATTTAAAATGAAATCAGAATTGATCTTTTATGCTTCAATGAGAAAACAAGATTACTTCCTATATAATAGTGTTTTATTGTTGTGAAGATATCTTAATTACTTCTCTAAATTTATTGAATAGAGTGTTTTTACAATGACAGTATTTTGGGGGATTTTGCATTATATACAGGGCATATGAAAATAGATATTGTCATGATTGGCTTGATTTTTTTAATGGTAAAAAAAAAAAGTGCTTAAAAATTAAAACAACAAAAAAGGAACAGAGATAAAAATTTTACCTGAAGGATTTTGCTGCCATAAACTGAATGAGTAATAGAAATTAGTAGCTCGCTTTCTACATTGCACTTTGCTGAATCTAGCTCATTCACTAAACCAATTACAAATAGGTGCTGCATCATAGCCATATCTGAAAGATGTAGGTTTGTCACAATAGTTGAAAACTTCTCCCATATACCTTCTTCCTCTATACTCAGCCTAATTCTGGAAGCCCCAGTTAATACAAATACAACAAATTGTGTTTAAAAAATAACTCAATTCAAGAAGACTAAACTCTTGAATTACAAAAGAAATGCCAGTATTTCTAGAAAATTCATGGAAATCAAAGAATTGTTATGACTAATATAATAATCCAGCGATGTGTAAAGTAGGAAAATAATATGCAAAAATCAGTATTTTTCCTGTTGATAACAGCAACAATCAACAACTAGAAAATGCACTGGAAAAATCCCAATGAAGATAGCATCTAAAATGACAAAATACTTACAAATAGTCATAGTAAGAGATGTTAAATACTTTATTGAAGGTCAAAAGAAGTGACTGGAGAGATAGATCATGTTTTAAAATGAACAAGACTCAATGTAAAAGAAAGGATTAGTTGTTCTTATATTAAACTATAAAACCCATATAGTTCCATTCAATATTTTAATGATGTGTATTTATGTATGTGCATGTGTGTGTGTATATACACACATGTATACACATGTAAATCTCAAGGTAGTCTAAAGTTCATGCAGAAAAGTAATTTATAAGAATAGCCAGTGATATTTTTAAAAAGGAAATAATGAAGAGGAACTTATTCTACCTCACTATCACAATACATAAAATTACACAATTGAGTAGTGTGATATTTTATGAAACTAGACAAAGAAATCATTAAGGCAGAAAGAATTATTCTCATACATATATATTCAGAATACAATGGTTGTTTTCATATATGCAGTAAGAATTGTATATAATTAAATCTATATTATTTGTATAATTGACTATTGAATGACTATAAAACATTAATCTATGTTCGTATAATTGACCATCAACTTAGAGAAAAATTAATGAAAACCTTACATCATACGTGAAATCAACATTCTTGATATTTACATATTAAAATAAAATTTAAAGGCTAGTTTAATATTTATAATGTTTACATTTTTAGATATGACTCAACATTAAAATGTGAATAAATATTCTCAGTGTAAGGTAGAGATTTTGCTAGATTAGATAGTCTGTGGATTTTTTACAAATGAAAAGATTAATGCATTTAACTATCTAAATATTTAAAAAATTTTAATAAAATACACATTATAGAAAGTGAGAAGTAAAACTATTCAGTGTAGCAAAATATTTGCAAAGCATATTAAGGAAAAAGATGCAAACAAGTAATTCACAGAAAGCAGTAACAATTTGTAATAGGCATTTGAGATGAATGCTAAATTTCATATGTTAACAAGAAACTGTAAATTAAAACAATGAAGTAGAGAAGAAGTGGTAATAACAGCCTACTGGCTAGACAACTTTTATAAAGTAGTCATCTCATTCTTTTGATTATTAAAGATATTTATTTTGTGTTAGAAATTATAAATGTTGAAATGCTGTGAAGATGAAAATGTAATTTTAGGTAATATCTAACAGTTCTACTGAGAAATACTGTGTAAATGTCATCAAGAGGGCAAAGAAGTCTTTTCCAACTTTGCTCCTCCCCACAAGAAGAGCCACTAACAACTCTTCAAGAAAACAGCTGAGAGTCCTAGACATGGGAGTGAACCTGAAGCACCCCCCTCACCACAGAGACCATTCTTGGAAGCTGTGTGCAGCCCAGTGGCATTCTAGCTGAGAGGCAGGCAGGCGGATTGCCCCTAGGGCAAGACCAGTACTGGGCATGGAGCCTTCTTATGCTCAGCACAGGCAGGAGGATAAATTCACAGCCAAGACAGGAGGTAGCTCTTGGTCCCTCCTAATTACAGAGTCTGAAAATAGAGAGCAGCCTGTAGCACTCCACCTCCTCTCTTCTGCCCCCGGTCAAACAAGGGGGCAGAGACAGCCCCACAAAAGTCTTCGACATGGATTCTGGTAATTTTTTTTTAATATGACACTAACACACAAGCAACCACTAATCTCCTACGTGAATTCATTGCATCAGGCTGGTTTGCTAACATAAACTTTCTAGCAATTATTCACATTATTATTATTTATATATAATATTATAATTCCAATCCTGTAATTTAATAATTTCATTCAGCTTTTCACACTTAAAAATCTTATCTTCTGAATTATGTTATAAAATATTAAGAAGCCACATCTTATTTTTCATGGTATTTTGAAAATACTAACCATTCATTAAATCATTGTCATATTATAGAGTAATTTGGTAATTTCCCTCACTGCCTCCAGGCCTTACTTTGAACTCCCTAGTGGCAGGATCAGTGGTGGACTCAGATTTATAAAGAATGAGACATAGTAAGACACTTGTTAGTCAGAGAACATCTGCAATATCAGTGAGGTCATCCCAGTTGAGGTTTCACCTTTTTAAAACATCTTTATTTTTTTCCTGCAAATTAGAAAATATGTCAGTATTCATAGATGATAAATATACTTTTTTATTCCTTTAATAAAGAGATCCTTTGTGGTCCTGAAAAAGATAACTCTTACAAGTGTGACCATGTGTTTTTTTTTTTTTTTTTTGACCATGTGTTTTTATCCCTGAGAGTCACTGTCCTTTTTTTACAGAAAAAAACGTTTCCTGATAATAGCCTGAAGGTTACATACCAACAAGGGCAAGAGTCCCAAGGGAAAGAAAAATTTTAAGGGACTCGCTGTTGAGAGATAATTCTCCATGTTTTTCTGACACTTTTGCCCTATTTTAAAATAAGAGGCACTGACTGTGTTAAAAAAGATGCACGAACAGCAACCAGCCTTGGGAGTCTTGGTCCCTCTGGGGCAAAGTTCAGGCAAGTTCATTGCCCACCATAGAAGATTTGAGTTCTTTAAGTGCATGATTCCTGCTACATGTGCAACATCCATCTGAGCTACTCCACATTATCCTTGGGACTAGAGGGACAGCGAGAATTGTCATGAAAATGAAGCTTTTACTTCCTGCTATGCTGCGAATAATAAACTCCTTTTATTGTGACCCACAGGCTCATATTTCCACCAACATCCATAAAAGGTAAAAATCTTAACTTCTTAACTTGCAAGTGGAGTAGATCTTAGATCTTTACAGTTCCTGACAGTCAATACATTTAGGGACAATTTAGGGACAGCAAATGCTACAGAGCGGGTCCCCTGGAAAGGTAGTTACTTCTCCAAGGTTGGGTTCCTAAAATATATAATACCAAGCTCCTGAGCTACACTAAAGCATCATTTCTCAGGGAGAGATATTCTTACCTTCCATCAATCATGGAAAGTTTATTAAAGTCATTCTTCACTGATTCTTTAAGTCATTAAAACATTTTACCCTAAAGACTTTAAACATCCACAATATTATTTCTATAAAGTAAAATTTTAGCATGCTATCTAATGTTAACACATGAGTACAAATCCTACTATAAAAAAACTCAGGGATCCCTGGGTGGCTCGGTGGTTGAGCGGCTGCCTTTGGCCCAGGGCGTGATCCTGGGGTCCTGGGACCGAGTCCCACGTCAGGCTCCCTGCATGGAGCCTGCTTCTCCCTCTGCCTGTGTCTCTGCCTCTCTCTAAGTGTCTCTAGTGAATAAATAAATAAATCTTTAAAAAATAAATTAAAAATAAATAAATAAATAAATAAACTCAAAGAATTCCCACCCATATAATAGTATTTAGTAATTATTCATTATAGCTTAACCCCACAAATCGGTTGATGTTAGCCAATCTCAGAACCTGCATTCAAATTGCTGTACTATAAAACTTATAGAATGTATGAAATAGCCAACTAAGTATACATAACCAAAATTAGGAAAAACAAATATGCATATGTAATATGTATTTTACATATTTTATATATTATTCATATGTATAATATATATTATATACCTTTAAGCATAATAAAGATGTGGACTCATATCTTACTGATTAAGTATTGATGATAAAAATAATAAAATACCAGTAAAAAATTTCATAAAGCAAATAAATTTGTAGCAGAGATATTAAGAGCAAACGCAACCTTGTGTGATATTTTTGTTGCTGCAGGTGTTATCTTTGATAGATGATACTTGTAAATCAGGGCTAATGTGGTACCATCCCAATTGACACATAAAGTATAAGTGCTTCTGATGAACTTTATAAATGCCAAATAACAGATGCATGTGTTGGCTATTAACATTCATGGATTTTCTTATTAACAGAAAGGTAGAAGTTAAATATAATTGCTGGACATGTAGTGAAATTTCACAAAAAATATGTCCATGATGTTATATACTTTAAGAATAAAAGGAAAAAAAAACATAGTCTTAAAATTTACATACTAAAGACATGTGTTTCTATCTATACAAGCTATTTCGGAAGTTTCAAGACACCTCAAAAAAATTTTTTAGGTTACTTTGACCTACATGACAAGACAAAAATACCTGTAAAAATGCTGTGTCTTTTTTTAGTGCTGTTTTTAAATATATGAAGAATAATACATAACACCAAGGTTATATCTGAGAGTATATGTTCACCCAGTGATTTTATTAACCAAACTTTGAATATATATATAATGCTTCTATTGTAGCTAATTTTGTCAAAATGTTAAAAAGAGAATGATACCTAATTTCTTATAAAGCTTAAGATATAAATCAGTTATTTAAAATTCTTTCAGAAACTGTACTTTATCTACCTAAATACATCTACTTAAATAATACATCTACCCAAAATGAGGATTCTTATATATGCATAAATTAAACAGATGATTATTGAGTGATAAGGATTTGCTGGACACTTGGAATGCATCAGTACTTGAATAAAGTAAATAATCCTACCTTCAAGGAGTTTATAGTATAAAATTGGCAAAATAATATTTTTAAAGTTATTTGTGTATTTTAGAGAGAGTGTGCATGTGTAGGGGAAGGGTGGAGGGAGAGGGAGAGAGTGAGAATCTCAAGCCGACTCCAAACTGAGCCCAGAGCCCAACACCAGGCTCAGTTTCAGGACCCTGAGATCATGACCTGAGCTGAAACCAACAGTCAAATGCAAAACTGACTGAGCCGCCCAGACGCCCTGGCAAAATAATTATTAAATTTCATTTAAAGTGGAAAAGACATTTTCAACTATACAGCGAATATGCCTAAGAATATAAATATTTGTAAAATTACTTAAAATATAAACAAATAGGGTTCTTTGAACTCAGATGATAAATAGTTATTACTACTTCTCTGGTGCCGTGAAGCTTCATAAATCCACTAAGTGGCCCTCTCCCTTAAAGATATTTGCCTCGTTGTAGGCACCCATTAAAATGCAGTTATAGTATTAAAGTTGAAAGAGTAACTAAAAATGGAATTGTCTAGGTCACCTTCAGATGGATGGAATGATCAGTCTTTAACAAACAAAATTAACAAATTCTAGGCTTCTCTTATTCTGGATTTGGAAAGCTCTCTTAAGTGTTTAGACCTTCATGATCATATTCAAATGCTGATTTTCAATAGGTATACTACTTTTTCTTCCCAATAAGTGATTTTTTTAAAATGAGGATTTGGAATTGAAGTGCTATGCCTCAAATAAACCAAAGGAAAATTAACAATTTAACAACGTCTCATAGATTCAAGTATATTTTATTTAAAACGAATATTTCATGGCGGTCAATGTTACTTTTAAGCCTCAAAAATAGCCTGTAGTTTGGAATAAATGTTCTGTGTAAAGGTGCCGCATAACCTGTAGGAAGTTGTATGAAGAGAATAAACATATATATATTTTTAAGATTTTATTTATTTATTCATGAGAGACACAGAGAGAGAGAGAGAGAGAGAGAGAGAGAGAGGCAGAGACACAGGCAGAGGAGAAGCAGGCTCCGTGCAGGGAGCCTGATGTGGGACTCATCCCTCGACTCCGGGATCATGCCCTGAGCCAAAGACAGACGCTCAACCACTGAGGCACCCAGGTGTCTCAATAAACATTTTAAATTAAATATACTTAAATGTTTTATTTCTGAATCAGATTTTATAGAGTACATGATAAAGATAATATAGTAGATAATATATCATACACTGTTTTCTAAAGCATTAGTCAGAAATACTCATATAAATTAATATAATTTACTATATAGGTTACTATAATTTACTGTATTTTATGGTGTGAAACATTTATGGAAAGAAACATTATATTGTAAATGTCAATATTGCCTATTAACCACTATAGCTTTACATTTTTATTATATGGAAAAAAGTCAGAATTGTATGCTTCTATGTTATATTATATCCAAAAGTTAACTGTAGACTATTCTTACAATTTGTCTTTTATGTTGAAAACAGAGCACTAAATTATATAATGAATATTATAAGTACTTACTCCAAATACCTTAAAAGCAAAAACACCATAAGCTTTTTTTTTAAATTAAAATGTTTGCCTGTAAAATAGTTTGTAAAATTATTAATCTATATTCTTGCAACATAAATGTGCATTATTTTTTAACTCAAAATATAGTGGTAACTGCTACTGAAAATATTGCTAGTTCAAAATATTGAAAGTTATTTGCATTCATCCCTGTTTCAGATAAATAGTAACATCACTAAAATAAAATATTCTGAAATAGGAAGCATGTCACCCTAACTGAATAGCTCTCTTATATGAAGTGTCAGGGGAAATTGCTTTACTTTAGTAGTTATCAGAAGAGCACACAACCCTTATCTCTGAGTGGAATTATTAGGAGCAAAATAACTTTGAAATAGCTTGGTTTCTTGCCTTTTCCTAGCTTTGCTTAGAAGTATGGGCATTCTATAATGAGAATAAAGAAGTGACAAACATTAAAAAATTAATGGATGATATTATTTATTTTGCATTATTTTTCTTGCAAAACTTTTTACCAAACTGTGTATATTATAATATGAAGACACAAATAAGAGAACAAACACAAGCTTTTACAACATTATTCAATAAGTGAAGTAAATGTGAATACCTCAGAAATAAGGAATTTATATGCTTCTACAATCAGATTAATTTAATTAGATTAATTTAGATTAATTATTCAATAAGTTCCTATTGTGCTAGTTCCTCTATTTTTGTTTTCATTGGAAAATTAATGTTCTCTAAAAATAAACTAATGAGGGAAATGGAGTGGGGAAAGGGCAGAAATTGGAATATGCAATAAATACATAATAAATAAATATTGAATAAGTGCCTAGAATAAAATCATCCTAAAGATATCAGGGTTAAAGGAATAATTATAATAATAGAAAGAAATATTTGGAAATGATAAGCAATGAGAACTGCTTTTGAAAACAGAAAGGATAAAAATTAATTACTAATGGTTCAACTTAAGAATTAGAAAACCTCATAAAATGTACCTAAAGAAATTAGAAGTAAAGATAAAATCCCGAATTAATGTATGAAAAAAATAAAAGAATTAACAAAATTTTTAAATATTTGGAAAAGAATAACACATTAGACAAGCATCTGGAAAGATTGATTTTAAAATTAAAAAGCAAGAAAAAATTGTATAAATACCCAGTAAAGAAAAAAAGGAGAGGCATATGTATACGTAAAATACATACTAAAAGAAATCATGAGATATGATTATAATTTAATTTATACCAATAAATTGTGTTAGCACATACATACTAGACCAGATGAGAGTTGAAATGTTGTAGGAACATTTGAAAAAAAAAAAATATGGCTCAAGAAAAAATATAAATTAAAACATACCAAAACCCCAACAAGAAACAACATAACCTAATTTTCTCACATCTTTCCAGAACCCTGCAAAAAAATAAGGGGAAGGCAGAAGTAAGACTCAAATACACTGGTTTCTAGCCATTCTTATGAATACAAGGACAAAAAAAAAAAATCCTTATTAGGGAAAGTTGCTCAAATCCTTTTATGAGGCTGATAGAACCTTGATATCAAAACTGCACGAGGGCATTTTAAAACACTTGTCAATTTGTTCCATTATGAAACACCTTTTTTTTTTTTAAAGGTTTAAGCAATTTTCCACCACTCTAAGATCATCAATGTTTCTGCTATATTTTCTTTTACTTTAATGATTTTATATTTATATTTGCATTTTATTTTTTACATTTTGATCTTAATTTATCTGAAATTTAAAAATTTGGTTTCAGTATAGTCAACATATAGCATTATATTAGTTTCAGGTGTACACTGTAGAGATTCAACACCCAATGCTCATCACAACAAGTGCACACTTTAATCCTCACCACCTATTTCACCCCTCTCCCTATCTACCCCTCTTCTAGTAACCATCAGTTTGTTCTCTGTAATTGAGTCTGTTTCTTGTTTTGTCCCTCTCTCTTTTTTTCTTTTTTCTCTCTTTTTTTCTTTACTCATTTGTTTTATTTCTTAAATTCCAAATATGAGAGCAATCATATGGTAATTGTCTTTCTCTGACTTATTTTGCTCATCATTATACTCTCTAGATGCATCCATGTCATTGCAAATGGCAAGATTTCATTATTTTTTATGGCTGAATAATATTCCATTGTATGTATATATCAGATCTTTATTGATTGATTGATTGATTTAAATTCAGTTAGCCAACATATAGTGCATACTTAGTTTCCGAGGTAGTGTTCAATAATTCATCAGTTGCGTACAACACCCTATTCCATATCTTCTTTATCCATTCATCTATTGATGGACATGAGCTGTTTCCACAATTTGGCTATTGTAAATATTTGTAGGAGGGCATGTACCTTTTTGAATTAAGTGTTTTTGTATTTGGGGGGTAAATATCTACTAGTGTGATTACTGGATGAAAGGGTAGTTCTATTTTTTATTTTTTTCAGGAACCTCCATACTATCTTCCACAGTGGCTGCACCAGTTCACATTCCCACCAATAGCGCATGAGGGTTTCTTGTTCTCCACATCCTCACCAACACTTGAGCTTTTAATTTTAGCCAATCTGACATGCATAATATCTTATTATGGATTTTATTTATTTATATTTCCCTGATGATGAGTAATGTTGGGAATCTTTTCATGTGTCTGTTGGCCATCTGGATGTCTTTTTTTTTTTTTTTAAGATTTTATTTATTTATTCATGAGAGAGAGAGAGAGAGGCAGAGACATAGGCAGAGGGAGAAGCAGGCTCCATGCAGGGAGCCCGAAATGGACTCGATCCCGGGTCTCCAGGATCACGCACTGGGCCAAAGGCAGGCGCTAAACCACTGAGCCACCCAGGGATCCCCCGTACTTTGCTTTTTCAAAATTGTTTTAGAATGTATTTTGGAAGATAAAGGTGGTAAATATTTATCCTAAAAGTTCTCTTTTTATCAAACTGGTGGATAATTATATCAACACTATTTATATGAAAGTCTTAGTGATTCCATTGATCACAAAATCAATATGAGCCCTTATTAGTGAACCAATGCAAGCATATATTTTGCATGTTATACTTGATTTTAAACCTGAATGGAAGAGGAATAAGAAACCATGTCACATCATTTAGGATGAAAATTCTTTAGCTTCAGGCTTAGGAAGACTAATGGGAGATATATAAGCTTTAATGCAATAATTGTTAAGAGTTCTCTGATGACAGGAAGCCCAGGTGGCTCAGTGGTTTAGCACCCCCTTCGGCCCAGGGTGTGATCCTGGAGACCCTGGATCAAGTCCCACATAAGGCTCCCTGCATGGAGCCTGCTTCTCTCTCTGCCTGTGTCTCTGCCTCTCTCTCTCTCTCTGGTCTCTCATGAATAAATAAATAAAATCTTAAAAAAAAGAAAAGAGTTCTCATGATGATAATGAAATGGAATGAAGAAAAAAATACTCAGAAAGGCATGAGCGGCTCCAACTCTCAATGCTATATCTGAAATCCTAATTGTTAATTGCCAGTCCAGCTATGGGAAGTGTAATATTGAGTCATGTGATCTCAAATGGCTGAGTTTTTTATTCCCGGTGAGAAAATACTTTTCTTGGGATGTCTGGGTGGCTCAGTCAGTTAAGCGTCTGCCTTCCTCTCAGGTCACGACCCCAGGGTCCTGGGATTGGGCCTTGTGTGGGGCTCTCTGCTCATTAGGGAGTCTCTTCTGGCTCTCCCTCTGCTCATGTTCTCTCCCTCTCTCTCAAGTGAATAAATAAAATCTTTTCTTTTTAAAAAAATACTTTTCTTATAATAAAAGAATTTGGATTAAAAAATTGACAATAAACTAATTTTCTTAAATATCTATATAGACTGAACCACTGTTTTTCAGAGATTTCTAATATGTTAAGTAAAGAATAGAAATTTTAACTTAAAAAATGAACTCTAAGTTAGAATGCATAGGGGCAGGTATAAATATCTATGTTATAAACTTATTTTAGGACACATGAACAAAGTGCAAAATACAGCAGTATTGATTCTAGTAACAAAATGATTGTTGAAGCTAAGTTACCACTTACCATGTTACAATTTTTGACATTTTAATCTGGATAATTGAATGTTTTAAAAAAGAACAACACACATCTATATCCAGTCAAAGAGATTCTATTCATGGTTATAGATAAATTAGAAAGTAGAATAAACAAATTAGTGCAATGCCTTCTTTAAATTAATATGATGTGTATGTCTGCCTTTCCCCCTTCCTTATAAGAGCCTCAAAGCTGGTATTTACTCACAGTTGGGATACAGAAGAGGAGGGGTCCTACTCACAATCATATCCAGATGGCATGTGCTCTGTGGATTGTATTATGAACCTGACGTATAAGGGGAAGATTATTTGTTCTCCTAATTCTGTATTTTATCTGCATTATGATCTACTACTTTATTTTTCTTATTGTTATATAACATCTACTTCCTACTCCATGTAAAATCTAAAGATGTTGGTAAAGCATCAATAGAATTTTTGTTTTATATGTTTTGGTTTTTACTTTTCTAAAATTTAAAAATATAAAAAAGAATCTCTTGTGGATTAAAAAATGATCATCTGATTATGAATATAAGACACCAAAGCCTGGGTGGCTCAGTGGTTGAGCATCTGCCTTTGACTCAGGAGTCAGCCCAGGATCCGGAATCAAGTCCCACAATGGGCTCTCCGCAGGGAGCTTGCTTCTCCCTCTGTGTGTCTCTGCCTCTCTCTCTTTGTGCCTTTATTGTGTGTCTTTATTTATTCATCAATAAATAGATAAATCTTTTAAAAATACCTAATGGCACTTTTTGGAAATATTTATTTAACATACAACATCTGAGAGTTGTCTTCTTTATTGCCTATAGTATCTGTAAAAATTTTGGCAGCTAAATTTTAAGTAACAGTTTATAGACCTGTTAGTTTCACCTTGGGTTTTACATTCAAAAGGATTTGTATTGCATTGAATTTATAAACTCTGACTTGTGAAAACCATAGTTGATCTGTTTTCTTCCAGCCCAATGTCTAGACTTGTTGGTATTTCCAGTGATATTTCCCTTCCCCCCCTTTTTTCTTTACATTGTTTTCCTTTAGTAACTTGTCATGTTCCGTTTTCATTTCACTTTTTGCTCTTTTTCTTGAATATATTATACTAATTTGGAAAGTCAGTGAAACTGTCAAAATGTTAGTTATCTCAATAAGGTACTTGTAATTAAAATATATGAGAACTATAATCACTAAAAAAAAGCATTTTACTAAGCATTTTTATTTTACCCACAGGTAGTATGAATTATTGAATATAATATGTATCTGAAGTTTGCTCATGAGATAATATGTAATCCTCCCCTTCATAGGGAAGTAATTGCATGATAGAAAAATAGCATCAAATGAATAAATTAAAAGTCTTAGAAGTCTTATAATTATCAGTATATACAGAAATGAAAAAAGTAATGTAAAAAAATCCGCTTTTTTTCAAAAATGAAAAAAATCTGAAAATTTTATTTGTAATGGGCTAAAGGTTCAGTTTAACACATTCAATCAGATCACTATATAATACCAGGGTTATATGCTGATTTTGAGGTGAACACGCATTAATAGGTATATGCATTTTAAGCAAAGACAAAAAAAAAATGCCAAGACACTGGACATAGGCTCCAGAATACCGTTGTCTAACTAGTCGTTGACATCATTTGCTGTTCCACAACACACTAGCATTTTTGAAGCAATAGATATGATGTGGTTGGATCCACTCCCTTGAAAATATTATTTCAGTATTCCCTCTGCAGGCCTTTTGTCAATCATAGAATATTCTTTGAGGGCTTAATCAATTCACTTATATGTTAGCATAAAAATTATACTTGTGGCTTAGTATTGATCACAAACCAAGTAATTACACTTTTTTCTTCTTGATGTAATGCCTACTTATCTCATTCAGTAAGTATATATGTTCCAGGAACTGTGATGGCCTCTTGTCTAATGATAATCTCGTTAGGTAAAGACAAATGAATGCATTTGTCAAAAGGTACTTTTTATTAGAATGAAGAAATACCAAATTCATAAATCTCTGAAAGTGTATACATTCATACATCATTGTATTTATACATAAATACAAATACATAAATCATTGGAATGTGTAATTTTTCATCTTTTTATAATTGGAGGCATTCATTTCAGGTTATACAATAGTAGTTTAAAATATTTGTGTCTATAAATTACACTCCTAGCAACCAATGACTAATTATCTTTCTCTATCAATAAATTCACAAAATTATCATTTCTATTTCTATTTTAGAATTATGAAAGTCCATGTGGATTTTCAAAAGCAGAAAATATCAGTGTAAGCAAATTTAGAAAAAATGCTTTTGATCTGAACATTTCTATGTCCAGTTTTTTTCTTTCAATGAAAGATACAGCTAAAACTTCTAGATGTAGCTTCAAATATACTTCACTTAAATAAAATGTATCAGTAAATACTGTTCTTTCTTGACATTTAAAATCTTGGAATAAAGCCTATGATGTCTCGAATTAAACCTTTTTTTTTCCTTTACTTTCAGTTAGTTACTTTGCATTGTAAAGTACAATTTCCAAATATTTAAGATGTCAGAAAAGAATAGAATTTTTCCCCCTAAGGCGGATGGTTTGTACATGTGGATCAACTCAAGACATTAAAAGAAATCACAAGAAATGAGAATAGATTACATTCATCTTTATCCTGTGCAATGCATACTATTTTATTTTATTAATTTGACAGAGCACACGCAGGGAGAGTGGGAGAGGAAGAAGCAGACTCCCGACTAAACAGGGAACCCGAGGTGGGGCTTGATTCCAGGACTCTGAGATCATGACCTGAGCCAAAAACAGATGCTTGACAGACAGAGCCACCCAGGTGCCCCTTATTTTGTTTTTGTCTCTGTGGACCTCCTTCTGATTATTCACGCATCACCCATCCTTCTATACTCTCATTAAACAACTATTTATTGAGTGACTATATAAATAGAGGAGGCACTCTGCTAGACTAGATATGAATATGGAATGAAACTTACAAAAAAAAAAAAAGAAAAGAAAAAGAAAAGAAACACTTTTGAACTTCTTTAATTGAGTCTTTTAATCTTGATAACAACTCTGGTAGTAAGTCAAGTTCTTTAATGAGGGCATGATCGGCAACATGAGGACCAGAATGGCTAATGGGTTTTGCTAATGCAGGTGCTTAGCTTTTGGAAGGGTACAGTTGAAGCCAGGTTGCTGTCCATTCAGAGTAAATGTGGTGTAGCAAACAGGTGAAAACAAAGAAGACTCTCTAGCAGACTGCAGACTGCTCCTGCATGATGTTGGCTGTGAAGAAACTGGGTGACACAGAATTATGGTCCAAGAAACATCTGTTTTCTTAGATTCTGAGATTTTTAACATGCTTATATATAGTAAGAGAAGGAGGCTGGAAAGATACAGATATTAAAAATATAATGATTTGGGAGATATTTGACAAAAAAGGAGAACTTAAAATGCTTTACCTCTTGGAAAAAAAAAAATTGCCCACAGTTTCTAGCCTAGAGTTGGAAAGATTGACATAAAATAAAAAAATCTAGAAGCACATTTGTAAATTGTGACAAGCACTAAAACTAGACATGTATAGATTTATAAATCGTTTCTTATCAAAGAAGGTAACATGGATACCCTCACTCACCTTCTGTCAATAGGAAGAATGGAGCTAGTACTGAGGAATCGGTTTTGGGAAGATGTGGAATCTCCAATTAAAGGGCTTCTATTCTTTTAGAAAAACATGGAGGATTATCAAATGAAAATGTGACTTTTAGAAAACTCAAGGATACTCCTAAAGAGTGTGAAAAGGCACTGCAGATCATGGAAAGTATATTTACTAGAAGAATATACTGACACTGCTGAGCATTGTACAATACCAGTTTGGTATTTGTGGTGGTCACTGTATAATTTTCTCCAACAATGTCTGATCATGTGGTAACAGAAGGCTTGTATGATGACTTCTGGAATTGTTATGTAATACGAAGAACAGGTGGAGGGGAGAGACAATGTAAGAAAATGTTAAATAATCACACAGATTTAGTAGAATTCAGACTGAAAAAAAACCTGTGGTAAATAATCATATTCCCTTAAAAACTAAATTGCCAACTGTATAGAAGAGATAGGAGGGTACAGTCATCAACAAATTGTAATGTAACCACTTTATTTGGATCCTAATTCAAACAAACTGTAAGAAAATAAAAATTAGTAAACAATCCCTGTCATGTAAATACTAACTGGCTGTTTGATACTAAGGAATCATTGGTTTATTAAAGTGTGATAATGGCAGTGTTGCACCATTATTCTTACCTTTTTGAAATACATGCTAAAATGTGTTTATATTACATTATAGAGGAAATGATATCATGTATTTGATTTCCTTCAGAATAATCTGTAATGGGAGGATGGAGGAAATGGGGCCAAGGTATAAATAAAACAATATCTGCAATAAACTGGTCATTTTTGAAGCTGAGTGATGGGAACATGATATACTTTTTCTTACTTGTGTACATACATGAATTTTTCAAATAACAAGGTGTTTAAGAAAATGAAATATATCCCTCAGTAAAACTGTCTAAATTTATCTGTCACTATTTTACTAAATAAAATTGAATTTCTAAGCTAACCCTAAAATCAACTTATCTAGACATTATACGTCTCCATAATAATTCACCTATATCTATTGGTATCCCCTCCAAACTCTACTTCATTCACAAGGCACTGTCTACTAGCCATGAATATGTTTCTCCTTGTCACTGGCTGTCTCCAATTGCATCTTCCTTCTACTAGGAGACTCCTTTTTTTCCACTTCAGCTTCTGACCTTTCCAATCCTTTAAAGATCAGCTCAAAATGACATATTCTCTATCAAACCCTTCTCAATCTCCTATAGGCTGGTTGAATAGTTTTAATGATCCAGAGTCTTTTGTGCAAGTGACAATTATAATAAGTTAGATTTGCTTAGTATTAAAGTTATGTGTACTACATTATTATTTACTCTACTAAATCGTAAGCTTAGGTTACAGGTCAGTGACTCTGTCTTTTTTTATAACTTTTAATTCATCATCAGAGTGTCTGGAAAGTAATAGATACCCAATGAAAGTGGCTTAAATTTTAAAAGAGTCATTAATTTAATATTCTATCCTACTTACTAAAATGCACCTATGTTTATTATCCAAAGTTGTAACCACTTCTGGATAGATAGGTTTTAGTATTAACATGTAACTCTGCTTTATAAAATAATAGTCCATAATTATTCTTAAATTTCTTACTTAGTTTTCTTATATTGGAGTATTTTGGGAAATTGAAGCTGGGAGCATTGAATCAAAAAATAAAACAAAATAAATATAACTACCACAAATCTACTTTCCTTGCAGAGAAAGTGTACTTGGAAAATGCAATTCTTTCTTTAAAAATAACATTAACACTTTTTTATTAAAGAAATCTATTGGTCAGAGGATTCTTCAGTTCCATGTAGCCTGCAATCATTCTACTTTCATGAACTGCTAAAGAGCCAATTCCTTCAATAATAAACAAAAGACTGCCTAGTGCAATCAATATCAATCTAATTCAAGTAAGACCCTTCTCCGTGAACATGCTCATTTGAAATGTCATTATAGCATCAAATGAGACCATGGTAATGAACAATATTCCACCATTATTGAAAATAAATTAAGAGTGCCGATGTTGAAATAATCACAATAAAACTATTATTATAGAATACCTGTATTTAAAAAATGAACTATTGAAACTACATCAAAATAAAAAGCTTCTGCACAGAAAAAAAATCAAGAAAACTAAAAGGCAACCTACTGAATGGAAAAAGATGTTTGCAAATGGCATATCTAATAAAGGGTTAGCAAAATATACGAATAACTTTTAAAACTCAACACTCAAGAAGACATATAGGTGGCCAATAGACACTTGAAAAGAGGCTCATCATCACTCATCATCAGAGAAATGCCAATCAAAATCACAATGAGCTAACACCTCACACTTGTCAAAATAGCTAAAATCAACAGCACAAGAAACAACAGGTATTGGTGAGGACGTGGATAAAAAGGAATCTTTTTGCACTGTTGGTGGGAATGCAAACTGGTGCAGCCACTCTGGAAAACAGTATGGAGATTCCTCAAAAAGTTAAAATACAACTACCCCCACAACCTAGCAATCACAGTACTGGGTATTTACCTAAGGAATACAAGAACACTGATTCAAAGGGATACATGCACCCCTATGTCTATCGCAGCATTATTTATAAGAGCCAAAATATGGAAGCAGCCCAAGTGTCCACTGATAGATAAATGGATAAAGAAATAAAGAGCTCACACACACACACACATATATATATAATGGAATATTATTCAGCCATAAAACGAGTGAAATCTTGCCATTTGCAATGACATGGGTAGAGCTAGATTAGAATGGTAAGCAAAATAAATCAATAATAGAAAAGACAAATACCATATGATTTCAACTTGAATGTGAAATTTAAGAAACAAAACAAGCAAAGAAAAAATAAGAGAGAGACAAATCAAGAAATATACTCTTAATTATAGAGAGTAGAGACCAAACTGGTGGTTATCAGAGGGGAAGTGGGTAGGATGATAGGTTAAATAAGTGATAGGGATTAAGGAGTGCACTTGTGGTGAGAACAGGGTGATGTATAGGATTGTTGAATTACTATACTGTACAACCGAAACTAATATAACACTGTATGTTAACTAACTGGAATTAAAATTAAAAAAACAATAAAATACTTGTATATAATATAGAAATCATGAGATAGCCCTTGAATTTTAAGGCTTAAATTTATTAATAAAAATCATAAACAGGAAAAAGGTGCAAAACTTGGGTCAGTCGATAGTCATTCTCAAAATTCTATATTAATTAGAGATTCAAAATATTCAAAGTAGTATTAGATTTGAGACCTGAGAGGAACAGGCCCAGGGAGACTGTTGAATCAATCCCTACCTTCAGGAATCCAGCCACTGAGGGAAAGATGAATAATATGGTAGCTGATGCTGAGCGAGTTTACAGAGCTTGCTGGTCAGAGAGGAAACCTTCCTAGTTTACCTGATTCCCACAAGACTGTTCATTCCATGAAGCTGCCCCTTGGTTGTCCCTAAAAAGAGTTCTAGTGACCTTTTTAACTTTTATACAGTTATCTTCTTTACCCAGTATTGTTTATAATTAAATCATCCCAGGTATGGTCATTACATTATCAGATTGCAAGAAGGTAGAAAAAATGGTAATAACATTGAATACTTGGGAAATACTAGAAAGGAAGTGGATAATAAGTTAAATAGGGTAAAATTTCCTAGAGATAAATGGAGTTTTAAAGAAAAAATTATGTATAAATTAATAATTACGCTATGGAAAGGCAGAGTTATGTTCAACATGTCAGCAGTGGAATGTGGCTTTCAGAAATGCTGACACTTACTTTTCCTTTAACTATGCCACTTCAGTTGAGCAAAAGCTATACTATAGAGGGATGAGAAAAGTGAGCATGGTTGCTTTTGCATTCTGTAAAAATTAGGAAGCGATATAATCTGGTAGTGGAGTGTGTTGGGTTTGGCTCTGTGCCTTAAAAACACTTTTATAGTTTGGCAGAGAGAATGAGGTGGAAAGGGTAGCTACAGAACATCTGGAGGATCATAAGGCAACCTTGACAGCCAGCAGAGATTTGAGATTCTGATACTGTAGTGCCCATCTGCATCACTGAGGGATGTCCTGTTTGGCAGCCTGACTGTAGAAAGTGGGTCAACAGATCTGACGAGGGGTGTAGAGGTGTTAAACTGGATGGAGTGTTAGAACAAAGGGGCAAGAGTATTGAGGGTGCAGACAAGAGAATTGCTGGGATAGAGGATGGGATCTGGACAGAATTTGACAGTAAAACCAGAAAAGCATAATATATTTGAGTGAGATCTTGAATATTTGCCTTATTCTGGTTCTTACGATTTTAAAAGGACCATCAGCGAACTCAGGCATGTCTGGAGGACAGGGATAAGAAAAGCAAAGTTTGAGGACAACATAACATAAAAGGACTTGTTCAAAAGACTAAGTCGATTTAAATAGAAGAAAAATCTTAGATCATCACATTGAATGCTGAGAATCTCTATTGATTTTCACATGGAAAAGTATCCAGACTTTCCTCTGTGGCTTCAGAGGAAATTACTGGCATCTATTTGTGAAGATACAGAAATTAGATTTTGGCTTAATCTAATTTGCGTCCCTATGGAACTGTCTACAATTGGCATGGCAATATGGCTTTATGTCAGTCTATCACTAGTGCTTTTCAATTAACAGTTCAATAATATCAACATGAATATAATAAAGATTCTATTATTCAGATAGGGCTAGAGCAAACAACTTTAAGGAAGTCTTCGATCCCAAATCTGTTAAAATATGTAAATTCTGGCATACATCTTTAATTAATAAAAATTATACTAGTATATAAATCTCATTAACTTAAAAATTAGTTTTACATATTTCTATAAACCCACATACAGAGTTCATGAGACTGTAATAGTATTTTTTTTTTCTATTTGCAGACATACACTTAGGCTCACTGAATAATGTTTATCTCATCTAGATTCCAGCGTGGAGCCACTAACCACATGTGTGGTTGAGCGCTTGAAACGTAGCTAGTCTGAACTGAGAAGATTGTAGGTGTAAAGACATAGAAGATACTACTATAGACATACTGGGTTAAAAAAATATGTTATTATATTATAATTAGTTTCACCTTTTTTTAACCTTTTTAAAAATGCTACTAGAATATTAAAAACTCTGGCTCAGATTGAATTCCTATTTATGAGGCTGCTCTTGAGTGGAGAATAATAGGGTTCAACAATGTAGTTCTTTTTACAGTTAAATTGGTACATTACAAACATTATCCTCTGCATTTCTCTATAGTGATTATGTTTATTCATTGTTTTAATCCTGCTCTGTGCCAAGCATTGTCTAGGCTCCCGAGAAAAAGCAACGAACAAAACAGAGGTGGGAGGGGGGCGGCAAAGAATTCTGGTCCTAGAGCAATTTACCTTCTTACATAAGAAAAAAAACAAATAACAAATTAACAAAGTATACACTATGTCAGAAGATAATTGTTGCGGAAAAAATAAGGCAGTGAATCAGGATTGGGGTTGCTGGTGGGAAAAAGCACTATGGATCATGCATTTAGAATTACAATTTTCATAAATGGTCTGGGAAGGCCTTACTCAGAAGGTATTAATATATTCAAAGAAGGGAGGGAATGAATCACTTGACTGTCAGGAGGAAGCACGTGACAGGCAAAGGAAGATCAAGTGGAAGGTTCTAGATGCCTGACTTGGGGGACATTCAAAAAACAGCAACTGCTAGGTCATTTTAGACACTTTCCTGTTTTCTGCTCTGCTCTGTATGAAACAGGCTACAATTCAATGGGCACCTGGGTGGCTCAGTGTGTGACTCTTGATCTTGGGGCTGTGGGTTTGAGCCCTGCATTGGGTGTAGAGATTACTTTAAAAAATTCTTTTTAAATATAATTTATGAATTTTAGCAGAGCAGGAATTTATTTTTCTATACATTATAATCATAAAAAGCAAAATATAAAATGAGTCTTTCTGTGGGAGATTGTACAGGGGGAACCCATAGAGGTCGATGACTAGTTAGGAGGCAAAAAATGATGGTGGCTTCGACCAACAGGTAATGGTAGAGACTATGACAAGGGTCAGATTCCAGAGATAGAGCTTCCAGAATTTGCTGACAGACTGGATATGTCCTGTGAGAGGAAAAGAGGTGTCAGGGACTCTTTTAGTGACCTTTCCCCTCCGTTATACCATTAAATTGACATTAGGAAAAGGCCCATAATCAGTAGAATTGTTTTTATAATGAACATGTCTTTCTGCTATAAAATTCTGACTTTCTGGGTAGAGGTCAGGGCAGGGAGTAAAGACTTGGTCTCAGAAATACACAGATTGGAACTCAAGTTTGCCCCTCACAATAGAATCAAATTTAAATGATGAGGGTGATCGAACCACTTTGAGCCATTTGTTAGACTGATTTTTTTCCTTCCCAGTTTACTTAAAGTATCAAAAACAACTGATATATTATAAGCTGTTCAACAGAATTACACGTAGTGGAATTAAGTTATCAGTTATTGGACCTGTGTTATATAAGAAGAGCTTTCAAAAATGTACAGTGTAGAGCTCAGTGTCGAGCCATGTCACACTCCAGGGTTATTTTCAGTGCTTTTGGCATTTGGAGCCAAATCATTCTCTGCCAAGGGGCTGTCTATGCGCTGCAGGAAGCTTAGCATCGTTCTTGGCCTTTACCCACCAGAAACCAGTATCTGCTCTCCGTGGAGCTGTGATAACAAATGCTCCGGATCATTAGAATCTTTTGTTAACATTATAACCAATTAATGTCTTATTAATTAGATAACTAAAGTAGTAGCTGACATTTATGAAAAACACATTGTACCAGGCAGCTATTACGTGTGTCAAAGGCATAGTCTCATTTATTCACCAGCACCATACAATGAGGGGGTTACTCTGCTGTCATTTTACAGATGACTCCTCTGTCATTTTACAGTTTAACTCATTAAGTCACTTCCCCAAAGTCTCAGCGTGAGGGAGCGGAGGAGGTGGGATGATTTGATATCTGGGCCCTTCTTGACATTCCTTCACACAGGATGCTTCAAACCTAGATTCATTCACAAATTTGTCTCCATGAATTTAAAATATGCAGTGGAGGAGTCCTGGGTGGCTCAGTCGGTGGAGACCCGGACTCTTGGTTTCGGCTCAGGTCATGATCTCAGGGATTGTGAGATTGAGCCCCATGGGCTCCACGCTCAGCAGGGAGTCTACTTCAGATTCTCTCTTCTTCCCCCTACTCTCATACTCTCCCTCAAAGAAATAAATCTTTTTTAAAAAATGCAGTGTATTAAATCAAAATATCAAAGCTAAGTCACCAATTAATATTGTTTCTCAGAAAGAAAATAGCTTGATTTAATAAATGTTTCCATTTTTAACCTTCTAAAACTTTTTCATTCATATATGTGCAGGCATATAATTTGGAAAATGCACTGTTGCCCAGTCAAATTGTAACTCGTTAATATTCTTGAATGTTTATCTTTAACCAAAAATTTCATGATAGCAAATTTGTAAACAAGTAGGTGTATTTTTTTTTAAGAGAGAATATTTTACATTTTAACCTGGATGTCATTAAAATATTTCTTCAGCTGTGTGAAGTGCTGTAAAGAAGTGGGAGAAAGAGCAGAATGTGACAAAAATATGACAAAGGAGTTAAGAAAAACATTTCAGGAACAAAGAGAACTAATTAACTCAAGCATATGGTTCATCTCACTCTGGTAAGAGCTAAATGCCTTTTATGCACTCCAACTGTTCAAAGTACCATGGTGTGGCTACCCATGTGATCATAAAGAGAGAAACTATTAGAAAGTATTAAAATTCATAATGCATACTATATTTTACATAATAAAAATCCTTTCCTCCCTAATGTGGTGTTCCAATATATTAAATTTTCTGGGTAACTTGAAATAAAAAAATTTTGACAAATATGATATATGCAGAAGTTGAGTTCATTTCTTTTAGGGTTTCAGAAATATCAGTGGTTTAAAATGTTACTGTTTGATTCTACAAAGATTGAAGTAAAATGTGCGTAAAAATATAATGAATCTTTAATACTTCCTAAACATTTCTCTAAGTGTATTTTTTTGTAAAAAAAAAAAGTGTATTATTTTGTATAGTTTTGAAGATTCTTTTGTGATCTACCTCTTTCTCTTAAAAGTATATTTTAGAGTATAATGAAGGCATGATAGTAAATTGAGTTTTGAATGAGATTCACATTCCTATATAATTTCTATTTAATGCAAAATATTTCCAATCTGAAATCATTATTTCAAACAAAATTTTCAGAAAAAGAAACATTTAAATTTTTGTTTAATTAAAGAAATTTAAAATTATTTTTATTCTTTCCTAAACTAAATACTTCATTTTCTATTGATATTTACTGAAGAGTGTTATTACTGATCATTCTAAATACATATGCCCAGCTATTGTCCTAAGTAGACCGAGTAGTGAATGAGGAAATTTACTCCTTATTCTCTAAAAAAATTATTTTCTGCCTTAAGTATCTGCCAGTGGCTCCCTAATTTGTGATCTTCTCAAAAGTATGACTCAAACATCATCTATCATCTTCAGACTTGAGGTGACATCAGAGTCTCCTGGGGGCTTGTTCAAACACAGAGTGCTGGGTTCCACCCAGAGTTTCTGATTCAGTAGGTCTCAGGTGGGACCTGAGAGTTATGTTTCTGACAAGTCACAGATCAGCTATGTTGCTTGCTAGTCCAGGGACTATACTTTGAGAGCCTCTGTGTTTGAGGAGACCTTCCCTGAAAAACCAAACTGATCACTTGCATATCCTGAGAACTTTTAGCATTAATCACAGAAGTATAGTTTATACATTTTAGCATTCAATGATACATTTCAAAACTATTCTCAAATCTTATATAATATGTAAACTTAGTGACAATACCAATGATCCTATTTCTTTTGTGTTTTCCAGAGTATCAGAGTATTCCCTTATGAAATAACATTCAACAAGTTAACAAGATGTGATAGAAATATGAGAAAGTGTACCAACGTGCTTTAATTCATTAGGTATTTCTTTGTACACTATATTATTTGTTTTTTTAAGGATTTTTAAACTTAATTATTTGAGAGAGAGAGAGAGAAGAGTGAATGAGAGAGAACACGAGTGGTTGGGGAGAGGCAGAGGGAGAGGGAGAAGCAGACCTCTCGCTGTGCAGGACTTTGGGATTGTGACCTGAAGGCTGACGATTAACTGACTGAACCAACCGCCATATTATTTAGATGATTTATTTTTATGCCACATTTTTATATTCTGAAAGTAAGTAACAGGAAGAATAAGAGAGAATTATTTCAGGAAAGTCATCTTGAAGTAAAAAGTTCAGCGCTTCAATACTAAGCCTAATGCTTTTAATCATTCGATTTATAGTTTGGAATAATTTGTCCCCTCTGGTTTTCAGTTTCTTCTTCTATATTTATTATTATTATTATTATTATTATTATTTTCTTCTTCTATAAACTAAAGGTGTTGGATTAAATGAGGTCTAATCCTGGGAGTAAGTTTTTTAATTGGATGATAACAGTAAAAAGCACACAGATTATTTTCTCATATATTGATGATATGTTCATATTATCCTCAAACACACAATGGTTTATGTACAAAAAAGAGTGAAGATTTCCTTAAAAATTGACCCTGTGATATCCCAACCCAACAAGATGTGGAAGAAGTAAGGGGATGTCATAGCTTTGAGGAAGATGTATGCTTTTCTACATGCCTGAGTGGATAAAAAAGGGTACTATTTCTCACACATGGTACATGGTGCCACCTAAATAAAATTTCATGTGGGTTTTCAATGAACTCAATATCAAAATTTTTTAAGTATCAAAGCTCTCAACTGTAAAGATATAAAATATTATTAAATATTAAAAAGTATTTTATAGTTTAAAATAAACCTATCAGGTTGACTGCAAGAATACAATGTGTTATCCTTGAATTAGCTTTTCATATTGAGGTTTATACCTCAATGCGTAGCTTGTTCCATAGAATTAATGAAGACACAACATTGCTTATTTTCCATGTTTTATTGATTTAATAAATAAGAATTCTAAACTGTACTTTGAAGAGCTATTCTTTTCTCTCCTTAACAAAGGTTTTTATTTCAGTACTTTTTTTTCCTCTTAATGATGTTAGTACCCACAGCATTTAATAAATCTTATAAATTAGTGTAAAAATGTATTAGCCCACATTTTTGTTTTTTATGAGTCTGACTTCCCTGTCGGGTATACTGAAAAAAATATATATTGGTATCACAATTCTTTTAGAACAGTTCAGAATAATTTTTTTTTGCCTTAACAGGGTAGGAGTAAAGTAGGATCTGAGTCTATCTCAGAATTAAATTTTTTTTTTAACTCATGATATTTCTGCGGATCATAATCTCACTTTTCCTTGATTAACAAACACCAGAAAACAACAAAAGCAGCATATGCAAAAGCAAATAAACCAACAAAAAGCTGGGCTTCTCCCTGTCATCCTTCTGTTTTGTCTACTCAGCACATTTGCTACATTTTCTAAGTAATGAAGATGAGCCACTCTATTCATTACAGGACGAGGAATATACAAACAAGAAGCTTTTCTTCTATTCATTAACTGCTTCGATCCTATTTGACCTGAGAACTAATGGGATCTTTGGTTTCCCTAAGGCATTGTTGACCAAAGAGAAATGAATGTGAGATGTGTTTTGCAGAATAGGTTAGCCTGTTGGCTGTGTGCTTTACTAGCTATGTACACTTGAGGTATTTTCTTAATTTTTCTGTCTCCCAGTTGTTTTTGATCTTCAAAGTGTAATAAACATTTTGAAAATCACTTCGTAAAACAATTTTTGCACCCATTTTCAAAATTCTAATTTTTCCAGTTTATTAAAGTATAAATGACAAATAAAAATATATATTCTTAAGGTGTACAATGTGATATTTTGATATCACATTGTTAAGTGATTATCGAGATCAAGCTAATTATAATATTCATCACCTCACATTAACCTTTGTTATTGTTGTTTTGGTAGTGACAACATTTAAAATCAACTCTATTAGCAGATTTCAAGTACACCATACAGGATTATTAACTGTAGTCACCCCGCTGTACGTTAGATATGAGAACTTATTCATCCTGCATAACTGAAACTTTGTACATTTTGACCAACATCTCCCCATTTCTCATACCCCGTAGTCTACTAAAAAAGTTAAACTCATAAAAGCAGAGAGTCAACCCTACTTCTCCATGAGGCAGCACCTGCCACCCCAATATTATGCCGCATGGTATCCATGTGCAAAGCACTGCTGTTGCTCTTAACGACTGTATTGTAAAACAAGCTTCCTACCCACTAGCCTCCAAAAGCAAACCAACCAACAAAATAACTTTAAAACTTTAAGAATAAGGTCAATGTTTAATTCTTCATAACTCTAATAGCTCCCAGACTTAAAAAGTGCTGACACAAAGTATGTATTTACTATTCACTTAATAAAATAATCCTTGCTGATAAAATTAGTAATTTATACTGATTTGTGGTAAATGTGGCCTTGATATTTAGGACCCTGTAAATCATCAATGAAGAGTCCATTGGCTTGGTCAGTGTGCCGTTACAGCTGAATCAGAAACATATGTTAAAAGGGAATGAGCTTCCCAAGTGGGTAAAATAATCTTGAATTAATGTTCGTAATAAAGCAGGCATGACAGGACTTGTGAACTCCCTAAAATATCATTATAGCACTTAGTGTAATCTCATTTTTGTACTTAGTAGCATCATTGTGTAACTTGGCCTCGAAGAATTTAATTTTAGAATGTCTAAAGTACACTTATGGGGAAGATTTTGGAAGAATCTAACATTGCCAACTAAGCTTTCTTCTGTCCTCTAAATTGATATAGGAAAACATTTATTTTTGTTGCCAGAAAGTAAAAGTAGTCAGAATGGCAAATTAGCCACAATTAATGAACTGAACAAAATCAAATTTTACAATCTTCTTTGATTTAAAGAAAAGCTATACTAGATGGAATATTTCTGGAAATGGCATGTTTAATGGACAAGGCTTTAAAGAAATGTCCTATCTGCATATAAAGAAGCATCTTTGTTTGCATTGATTATTTCCAATTGGAGTGAAATGTAGAAATATAATTGTTCTTTCCTCATAATGATGCCAAGTACACACTGGTATTGAATAAATTGTGTTTTGTTTAATTAATTGAAATGATCAAGGCATTCTGACATTATTATGCAGTCTTTGTTAGCTTATGTTCAAACTTTGATCCACCAGCCATTTTCAGTGGATTAGAAATAGAAACCAGGTTTTGACTTACAAATTAATTTCATGTCAGGATTATTCTATTATTTTAATCCTGAATAAATATATTTCACTAACTAAAAGACAGAGCCCCTTAAGGAAAATGATAATTGCTGATATGTGTTTACATAAATACAAAAGTTCCTCATTGCCATTTTACAAGTTTCAGAGCGGAATTCAACCTCATCTCCTAGTGCTAAATTTTTAGCCCTGTGCATCCTATGATATTTCTTATGTCAATAAACTGGTTTTTGTGCCCTTATGCCCCTTTTTACATATCCCAACTCAGTGCAGATGCTGACTTCAAATGTTACCCAGTCTCTGCCTCATTCTTTCACATCCTCCTGCTCTTGGCAATGTGACAATGAGTTTAGTAGACATTGGCTAAACTAGCCATTATTAAAGAGCTAATAATCCATGTCCAAGATTGAGATCAATTAATCATGCTTATCTTAAGTTTTTAGTAGCAGTGTGGTAGGCTTTTTGGGTTACCATTGGCTTCACAATTCTACAATTGCTTTACATAGTAAAACAGGTATTCCTCTTCAGAATTGCTTGAGTAAATGAATCCCCTTTGAAATGTTAGAATTTCCGCACTCTCACTCTTAATCATCATTATCTTTGTCATCCTCATCTTGCATTTTTTCAATGGGACAAAGTACTTTGCAGGCTGTGTCATCAAATTAAAATACTCTTCTATTTAGAAAAAGTGGAAAAACAGACTATTGAGCTATTGAGCACAGATGAGAATGTACAGAGAGGGCTTACTCACAGCATCATTACCAACATCGGAAACAAATCTGAAATTTATGATTTCTAGCATATCCTGGTGGTGCTAATTTGACCATAGTTTTTAAAAAATTAGGCATGGTAATAATTTTTGAACATTGAAAGACTAGATTATGTTTCCAAAATATATCTTTCCAGCTTTATTTTTTAATCATCTAAAACATAAAGCAAAAACAAAGCCCAAATAACCATAAAAAACTCTATGCCTTGGGATCCCTGGGTGGTGCAGCGGTTTGGCGCCTGCCTTTGGCCCAGGGAGCGATCCTGGAGACCCGGGATCGAATCCCACATCGGGCTCCCGGTGCATGGAGCCTGCTTCTCCCTCTGCCTGTGTCTCTGCCTCTCTCTCTTTCTCTCTGTATGACTATCATAAATAAATAAAATAAAATAAAAATTAAAAAAAACCTCTATGCCTTGATTAATGATTTTTGAAATTATGGTTTAGTTATTCAATATTTCAATATAAAATAATTTGCATATGTTTAACATGAGAGCAATTGATCTCCCTATGGATTTCATTTATACCTGAGATTCATGTGTTTATCCCCAGTATTCTACGAAGAGATTCAATGACAGATATTAGTTTGTCTAGACTTATTCCAACAAGCAAACTGTCTCTCCAGTTTTAGGACACATGAGTGGCTAAGAGGATGAGGCCATATATAAAGAAATGAATTCCAGAAATAAAATACCTCTGGTTATAAAGAGAGGAGGAGATGGTGGACATCAGAATTCTCCAAATAATAAGGAATGTCCTAATTTATGTGGATCCCTAAAACCTGGTCTTAAATCCTTAACAAGCTGAACACACTTGCTCATGGCTATTCGATCATTAGAATGTAAAACAATTAAGTCTTCTCATTAAGGTGAAAGTGAGTTCTTAGGCTACATTGATACTTTCTGACAAAGTCCTGAGCTGAGTTACAAGTTAGAGATGTAAATTAAAGTTGATAAAAATATAATAAAGAGCCCTAAACCAAAAATAGTCATCAGCATTTTTTTTCTTGCCTCCAGGACTCTTTGGCTTTCCCCTCCTGCTTTCCCTTATTGCTTCTGTCGCTGCTCCATCTGCTCCATCTGTTGAGGTCCACTTATAAGTGTGCTTGTTGGTTTAAGAAAAAGCATGCCAAACGAAAGGCTTCCAATAAGTGATTTTTCTGCTAAAATGTAAGGTAATTTGTAGAGCCATCAAAGTCCAAATGTTTTTTAACTCTCATATCTGTGTGTATACATATGTTATTGGGCGATGTATCCTGCAAGAAAAATTGTGTGGCTCGTCAAAGAGTCAATGACGCCTCTTAAAAAATTGTTAAGAAAACATAAAAAAAAAAAGACGTTGGAAGACAGGTTAACTACTTAATAACTAACTTCTTTTTTAAGTCCACTTTAATCATGCTCACTTTTCTCACAATTAGTGTCACAGAGGTAAATAAGCTACTGTGAGGACACTTCGATCTCCTTTGGTGTTGGGTAGAAAAATAAGTTGTTCTTTACACCACCTGAATAGATTTTCTGAAACAATATATGAGGAGTATTTTTTTTTCAAGCAATGTAATTGCCTTGTTTTTCACTTCGGGAGGAATACAGAAGAATGCATTCCTAAAACTGAAGAAATACATATTATTACCAGGAATAGAGACTTCGTATGATGGAAAGAATATTGACCTAGAAATCGGGATTTCTGAGCTCTAATCCTTACTCTGTAACTACCAAAGTTACTTTGCCTTTGGCAAATATCAGTTCTCTGGGGCTCATTTTCCTAAACTGTAAAAAAGGGCTTTGGACTTAGTCTTTAAAGTACTGCCAAATTCTAAAACTATTTTTACCTATCTTGATGAAATTAAATGTGTTTCCTCATTTGCTTCCATTACCTCTTACAAGACCCATGTTTTGTTTTGTTTTGTTTTGTTTTGTTCTTGCATTTCTCAGAGATTACAGACTTTAACAAAGGGACAATGGAAGATAAGAAACCTGTTTTAGGTAAATGCAGATTAGAATTCAGAAACTCCATCACAAATATCATGCAATTCTCAGCCTCCTTGTTCATTAAAATTTAAATGTTTTGAAAAATCCATGCATTAATTAATAGAAGTAAGAGATAATTTACCGAATGCACAAGCAATGAGCAGATTCCTATGTCAGCCCTGTATGTAATTTGATAGTGGATTCAAAGAATTTTAGAGGCAGACAGGAATTTTATGACTTTTTATTTTTGCAAATATGTAAAAAGGAGAGGCAGTGAATGACCTTTTCTGTATGTTTATAACTTTATTGGGGTAAAATTTACGTATAACAAATTGCTAATTTATAGTTACAGTTTTGTGTTTTGACATAAGCATATACCTGTGAATGTCACCAAATCAACATAATTGTTATACTCTTCACCCCCAGAAGCTTCTCTGTGCCTTTTTGTAACCCTTTCTTACTCTCCTTCATTTCCAGGCAACCATCAACCTGTTTTCTGCTCTGTATATTAATTTGCATTTTCTATAATTTTTTTTACAAATGCAATGATACAGTATGTATCCCCTTCTTTGGCCTGGATTCATTCACTCAGCCTACTCATTTTGAGGTTCATCCATGTTATTTTATTGGGAGACAATCCTCCACAGGTCTCTCATGTTTTCTGCATGTCTTATGAGCAGAGTCACTGACTGCTTTTGTTTTTGCAGGGATGTTTGTATAGAGAAGAGACCTGGAAGATAGAGTTTCCCTCCAGAGCAAAGGGTAGGTTTGTGTATTGTCCAGTATGATAAAGATTTTGTCTTCAGACAGGGTAAAGTTTAAGCAGGCTTACTGCCTAGTATAAAATACTTGAGTCCCTAAACCTATAGTCCTTGTTCTGTAACATAAAATTATTTCATGTGCCCTCTTCATATTGTCCTGTTCGAATTGGGGGTTCAGGGGTCCCTCTACCCTGGCTCCCAGCAGCCCAGGCAGGCGATGGCAGGACCTGGGAAGGCTTAAAAGAAACAAACTATTGATACACACAACAATTTGGGTGAATTTCAAAAACTTTGCTAAGTGAAGGTGATCAAACACGATGTTTTGTAGGATTCCATTTATATGAAATTCTAGAAAGGGCAGAGTTATGACCAAGGGTCTGGTGATTAGGGAAGGGAATTCATTTCTTTTTTTTTTTTTTTTTTTTTTTGGGAATTCATTTCTAAGTGGCCCAAGGAAATTTTCTGAGATAATGTAACTGTTTTATCATGCATCATGATTATATTTACAAAACTGTACACAATTACCTAAACTCAATAATCTGTATACTTAAAATGGATGAGATTTATTATATGTAATACACAGTTTAGTGAAACTGGGAAGGGAGAGAGAGAAGATTGGGAAGATTAAGATTTGAACTAGATTGGACCATGAGGAATATCCAACTCTGGATGACTAAGTCCTTCTGAAGTACTGAAAAGTCTATCTGACAGGCACAAATGAATTCACAATAAGCTACTCCTAGGGCTAGCCAAGGCAAAACACAAAGATCCACTTCTCCACCTATTCAGTTTGTCCGGAGGAAAACAGCCAAAACAAACGATAAAAAGGCCTCAGCTGAACAAATTCAATGTGAATTCCTCTGATCGGCTCAATCCATTTGGCATCCAGAAAACTGAGCTGCATGAGAATCTAGTAAACAGTTTTTGGTTAGATAGCTATTGGGATACAAGAAGAAACAAAAATAGAGGAAAGGCAGTTGAATGAGCCAATAAATAGCATCTGCCAAATGTTGTTTGGCTTTTCTTATTGATTTGAATATCTTGATAATAATATTTATCAATTGCAATATCTTGCAACATTTATTTGCATACTTTTTTTATTTTTTGATAAATGAAAGCCTTTAAGATAGTTATGTCTTTCAATGTCCTTTTTATTATTTGTGTTTATTATGTATAATATAAGCAATCTTTCACTATTCCATGTTCATAATTGTTATTTTCTATTGTTCTCTAAACTTTTATATTATATGTTTTATATATGTATTTTTATGAGGTGTAATTGACATATTAGTTCAGCTATACAACATAATGACTTGAGATGTGTATACATTGCAAAATTATTATCACAATAAGTGTAGTTAGCATCCAGTAGGTTGCCTTTTCATTTTGATAAAATGACCTAGAATTTATTTGCATGTGATTTGAGGTAAACTCAATTTCATGGAAAAGCAATTATCCCGTCACTATTTACTGAAATTCCATCTTTTCTCCACTATGCTCAAAGCCTCTTCTGTCATACAAACATGGTTTGTTTCTTTGCACTTCATCCTATCCCCCTAATTCATTCTATTTTAATGCAATTTCTTCTTTAATAATAATTTTATGTTCAGCAATACTGATAAATTATTTCACTAGCTTAAAAATTAATCTGTAGTTTCTCTTGTGTTTTCTAGATAGAAAATCATGTGATCCGAGTATAGTGTTTGGTGTCTTTTCTTTTTCTTTCTTGACATATGTTTTGTTTAATATTCATTTATCTGAATAATTTTTTATGTCTTTACTAAGCTATCTGGTTTTTGTGTCCCCCATTGGCTCTAAAAAGCAATGCCTCGTTTCTCTTCTGGTTCATGAGTTTCAAAGGAGATTCTTGTTCCCTGGAATTTTTTTTCTGTGAAAACTCTTTGAAACCTAGCTTGAAGACAGGCCAAGTAAGATCTGAATTTACTTTTTCTTAGGTTCCTAATACACTATAAAATAGAAATGCATAAAACTTAAATCTCAGTTTGAATTTTTGTTTGTTTAGTTGTGTTTTTTTATCCATTCATATAAACATATTCCATTGGAGAACTGGCCTGTGGTTATGAATTACCACAGTTTTATTTTGTTTTAAATAGGCATTCAGCCCTTAGATTCTTAAAGAAGAAAGCTTATTTCTAGTTACTTTTATATAAGGGTATGGCCTTTTAGTATCCTAGCTGTAGGAGTAAGTTTGTCTGCTATTAGATTCTTCACTATGGAAAGAGTGGCTCCTGGGTTTCCTCTCTTTTCCCCTGTATCTTGGCAACAAAAACTAAAATTCAGGATCACTCTTATCAAATGCCCTTAGGATGAGTTAGCTATTTAATATCTTTAATATCTTAGCAGCTCAACATTGACTTTTAAAATATTTTGTCAAACATTCTTAACTTTTTAAAATCAGGAAGTCAATTTAATGTACCTATTCTCTCAAGCTGCAGAAAGTGGATCTGCTTAATCTTTATATGACTAAATTCTGTAACTTAGAGGTTAGGAAAATAATTTACTGTTTTTCAAATATTGCTTGTAAGATTAAGATGATTTATAAGAGTTTAGAATTATTATAAAAATTAACAGAATTAAATATATACTTGCTCTGGGGTACCTGGGTGGCTCAGATAATTGTCTGACTTTGGCTCAGGTCAGACATAGGGGTCCTGGAATCCAACCCCACATCAGGCTTCCTACTCAAGGAGGAGGAGTCCTTGGCTTCTCCCTCTCTATCTGCCTCTCCCCTTACTTGTGTGTGTGCATGCATGTGCTCTCTTTCACAAATAATCTTTAAAAAAATATATATGATTATATATATTTACTTGCTTCAAAGCCTATTAGCTAGTAAGATAATCCATACCTGATTAAAAAATAAATATATTTTCACTTTATATAAATTTTTTTAGAAATGATGATGCAAATGTAGAAGACAAAAAAAGTGCTAGAAGTTGTTTTAAAATACAGATAGAAGAATTAGTATTTTGGCATTAGGAAACATTTTCTATAATGACCTGATTAATGAATATGAACCTAGTTGTGCTCTACTTTTTCCTTCTCTAGAAAAACTGTTCAGGTACTAACGTGGCTTGAAAAAGGAAATAAAATTATGAAATATCTCTTAGAACATCTTTATCCCTTCCATCTACATTTGTATTTCCCATCAGTCTTTTATATTTCCTAACGACTATAATAATGAATATTTAATCGCAGAATGTACTCTGAACTGTAATCCCATAAAATTTAATAGGATGACAGGTTTTAAATGTAATCTTTGGATCTTGATGATGTGTACTTTCTTCCCTAAGCTTCTGCATGGCACTTTTGTTGAGTCCACCCATTGAGGCTAAGAACCTATCTATGGATTATCTATTATGTACAAAATACTTTAACCCTAAAAACAAAGGAGTTTGCTGAAGATCTCTAGATGATATTTCTTTCTAATTCTACTTGAAATGTATAGATTTCATGGTAACACAGCACAGTTGCTTCTTAACAGGAAATGAAGAAAGATTTTACTTTATGAAACTACTACATTATGGTCTAGAATGCTCCAGATGTCTCTGCAATGGGGACAAGTTATCTTTGGTATTTGTTTCATTTTAAAACTTATACCTAAGATCCATTTCAATTAGTATTTCTTTATAGATTTACCATTCCATTTTTTAATCTCTAATATAAATTTGGGGGAAAGATGTTGATGAGAAATATTGCTTACGTTTGAATATGATCTTTGAATTTGAATTCCTTGCAAGAGAACAAAGATATAAAAAATAGAAGACCAAAATTCAGATTACAGTTTAGTAGCAAAGTATTCACCTTATGTATTTTTCAAGGGAAAGGAAATACAAGTTTAGAAAATTGAAACAGCACATATGTAAGCTACTTGATAGATTCCCATATCTCAAGGAGGATGACAGCAGCAATTTCATTTTTCAAATAAACAGTTTTTTTTTTAATTGTAAAGCTTTTAAAGGAACTATTTAAAATAATGAAGCATACTCAGTGCCCAATGTATCAAACACGTTCTTGGTGGGGCTAGGTGAAATCTCTGTGAATGTATACTCTGGGTCAAAATACCAAATTAAAAATTATAATAATTCTGCCAAAAACTTCTTTGCATGAATGCATATTGTAACATATGAAAGTTAACAGCATCATACTTCAGAGGAAGTTTTGTTGTTATTGTTAACTGGATTTGATTGAAATTCATGGGGGCACAGATTACTAAAAACTAAATTGAATGCATGTGCTTTTCCAGAAGCAAACTCATCTGTGAAGCTGATTGGAAATATAGTTGAATGCTATATCTGAATGTGCTATGGCAGAGTATGGTAGAAATTATGAGCCTGCTGGGGATGAAGCCTGTTATCTTATATCATGACAGTTGCAGACATAGTAAACAATAAATTCATTATTATTATTATCAGATTTGAACCAAAGTAAACCTCTATTGTTGCATAGTAAAACCATGCAGAAGAAATCAACCATGCTAGCTCTGGTAACTTTTCTAATGAAATACTTTGAATTGCATATGTATCAAAATGTAAACTGAACTTAAAAGGTTATTGACTATGGCTTCTCTGAGGACAATGGTGAAGTATTATCACAGTTTTCCATTTCAAAAAAGAAAGAAAACTGAAGGTCATGAGTGAAACTCTTTCCAGTTTTTGGTGAAATGGTCTAGAATTTCATATATCACAAAAACAGAGTAATAGTTTCATTTTCATACTGAAGTGGGAAGGGTTCTTTATAGTCCACATTCTTTAGTAATTTTTTAAAAAATATTTTATTTATTTATTCATCAGAGACACAGAGAGAAAGGCAGAGACATAGGCAGAGGGAGAAACAGGCTCCCTGTGAGGAGCCAAAGTGGGACTCATCCCAGGACCCCAGAATCACGACCTGAGTTGAAGGCAGATGCTCAATCAATGAGCCACCCAGGCATCCCTCTATATTACACACTTTAACAAACTATAATCTCCTAGATAAAAAGTAAGCAGTCACGTAGATCTGTCCGGCTACCTTCAATAGGTGAATGTCTACCCATCTGCACTACTTATAGATCTATTTTCTTTTTTATGATCTTTAGGTAGGAGGGTTTTGGCAGTCAAAGACCAGGTCTTAAACTTCTCTTATCACCTATTGCTGTGTACCAAAATACCCCCAAATTTGGTGTCTTCTTTTTTTGAAGATTTTGTTTATTTGAGAGAGAGCTTGTGCTAGAGAGAAGAGGGAGGGGCAGGGAGAGGGACAAGCAGACTCTGCACTGAGCATGGAGCCCTATGTGGGGCTTATCTCATGACCTGGAGATTATGACCTGAGTTGGAACCAAGAGTCTACTGCCCAACCAAGTGAGCCACCCAGGTGCCCTGCAAAATTTAGTGTCTTAAGACAAAATTTTATTTATTTGTTCACAATTCTGTAAGTTGGGCAAGGCCCAATGGGCACAGCTCATCTCCCCTTCACATGGCTTCAATTAGGCTGATTTGACTGATGTCAGGCTCAACTCTTCAGAGGTCTCATTGATAAGGGGGAGGACAAAATTGGTACTGTCTCTTGGCTGAAAGCTCACCTAAAGCTGTTAATTGAGGCCTGTATTCTCCTTGGTGAAATCTCTCCATGTGACTAGGCAGGGCTTTTCACAGCATCATGGTCTTAAAGTAGTTGAATTTTGGGCATGTGGTACACTGCCCCCAAAGTGGTATTGCCAAGCTTAAGCTCAGGACTTTCAGAACTAGCAAAGTGTCCTATCATTTCTGCCATGTTGTATTGCTTAGGTCACAGGCTCAAATTCAAGAAGAGTAAGTAGACTACGAAACATGTAAATACAGGGAAACATCATAATAAACTATCATGTAACTCAGTACTATATATGCAGACGGCACTGAGTCACTTACATATGAATGAATTATAAACCATCTGAATCATCTGATTTCAATGTTTTCGTATCTTGAATAAGTTTTTCCTGGTGGTTAGCTAAAACTTCTCCTTATTTAATGTATGCGTGTTTTTTCAAGTTGAAATTATCATCACTTATAGCTAATAAATGGTCAACGCCATCTTCCTTTCTGTCTAAAAAACAAACTGATTTTGTTATCATATAGAAAATAGAAAAGGCAGTTAAATAGTTGGCAAAGAGGGTTAATGACTTGTCCTTTGAAAATAGAAGAATTTCTTTGAATTAAACACAAGATAGTCTGGGTGCTTTCTGGGAGCTGCATAAGGAAGAGCCATTGCACAGGGACAGTTTCATTCCTGGTATCAGGAACATGCCCTGAGTTGTAAGTTAAGATTCCTAAATTTAAGTTCTAATCTGGCCACAATCAAGCAGAGTATCTTCAACCAGCCCTGATCTTCAAAGGTCCATTTTTTTTCAACTGTAAAAGGAGGGAATCATACCAAAAATTTCTGAAAAGAAAAAATCCTTCAGTTACAGTACTCCAAGGTTCTATTCATAAAAGACACAAAGAATTTGTAATTAAAGAGAGTTTTGATTCCTATTTGCGTAGGCTCACACTATGAGCAGAAACCACATCCCAGATTGACAAACATGTGCATCTTTGAAAAATATTTTACCTCATGTTTGGAATAGTTCTGGTTAACTTTTGTGTGCTGCTCTAAGTTTGAGATTTCTTTCTCCAAAGAAAAAATATTTGTATTTTATAAATGTACTTCCTTAGAGATTGACTCTCTGTGGCTGTTTTTGTTAAAACCACTTCTATTTATAGACAAAAGTGTCAAATAAGTGAATGGAGTTTTTAATTTAGTGAACAATTTTATAGATCTGTAAATATATATTATGGCTTTACAATATCAGAACATCCTCTGATTCTTTCATTTCTGTGTTTATCACACCATAGACCTGGTAAAAGATCCCCAAGTACTGTGTCTTCCCAATAATGGGTATTAGATAAAACAATAATCAAGGTAGTAGGTGAGTAAAGTTCTTCATAAAGAGTCCAGTGGTACTCTGGAGAAGACTTAACATCTGCTTGTAAAAACCAACCCATCTGTTTTCTCCAAATCTTCATTCAATAAAGTCATGTTAAGTGACATTAGCCATTATGGGGATGTTTATACCACGGAAATGATCAAATACTATATATCAGGGCTCTTTCTTTCTTTCTTTCTTTCTTTCTTTCTTCCTTCCTTTCTTTCTTTCTTTCTTTCTTTCTTTCTTTCTTTCTTTCTTTCTTTCTTTCTCTCTTTCTTTCTTTCATCAGTTGTAAAACATTTATGTACACAATACTGAGCAAAAGTCAGGGAGTCAGATTAAAGGGACAGAACAAAGATGGATAGTTAAAGTAAGCATTAAACTTAGACTTGAATGACATGCCAGTCATATAATCTAGCAAAAAGTATTTCTTTTTTTTATTTTTTAAGATTTTATTTATTCATTCGTGAGAGACTCAGAGCGAGAGAGACAGGGATGCAGGCTCCATGCAGGGGCCCAACGTGGGAATTGATCCCAGGCCTCCAGGATCACAACCTGGGCCGAAGGCAGCATTAAGCCACTGAGCCACCCGGCCTGCCCACAAAAAGTATTTCTGATCGAGTATTAAGTTGCAGAAAAAAAACATAAACCAGAAATATAAACATAAATCCTGATGGGTTTGAAGAGCAGTAAAGGGGATAGTAGGGATAAGAATATATTGATCAAAGGGTGGTTATATTAAAAGAGATTGGAGGGGTACCTGGGTGACTCAGTGATTGAGCATCTGCCTTTGGCTCAGGTCATGATCCCCGGATCCTGGGATCGAGTCCTGCATTCGATTCTCTGCAGGGAGGCTGTTTCTCCCTCTGCCTATGTGTCCGTCTCTCTCTCTTTGTGTCTCTCATGAATAAATAAGTAAAATCTTAAAAAAGAATAGAAGAGATTGGAAATGCAAGCAGAATTCAAATTGCATAAGAATTTATAAGTCATGTAAGGATTTTGAACTTTAAGACTAAATCCAAAAGGGAGTCCTTAAAGAGTTTTAATCTGAGTTATGATATGATTATATTTATTTATAGAGAACAAACTGGATTCTCTGTGATGAATCAATTGGGGTTGAGAGTATGCAAGAAGTGCAACCAGTTATGAAAATATTATAATGACTCAAGTGGGAAATAAAAATAGCTTGGACCAGATTGATGGTATAGACGTGAAAAAATCCAGAAAGATTTGGTTATTGTTTGAAGGTTGTTCCTATATGACTTGATGAATTTGATGTGTGGAATGTAGCCTGAGTTTTTCATCCACTTATGACATCATTTACTATTAATGGCAAAGACTGTGAGAGGAGAAAAAGACATATATAGATGGTTCTATTCTAAATGTTCTATATTTGAGTTACATATTACATATATAATGAGAGATGTCAGTAAGTAGTTGAATATACAAGTATTGTGGTTCAAGAGAGAGTTCAGGGATATTGATAGAATTTTGACAATTATCAGTACATATTCTGTATTTAAAGCCAAATGGGAAAACAACAACAGTGGAATTACCTACCATTACGCAGAGAGAAAGAGAAGTATCCAAAACAGATTCTTAGAACACTCTAACATTTAGAAGTGGAGAGTAGTGGAGAAGCCCACAAAGCAAAGTGAGATGGAAGAGCCAGAGAGGTCAAAGAAAAATGAAAAGAATTGTTGAAAATAAGAAAATAAAGTTTAAGCAAGAATGATATGTTCAATAGCAATCCCGCTGGGAGTTGATGAATATATGCCCTGAGCTGGACTGGTAGGTCCAGAGACAAAGGGAGTGACTAGGTAGTAAAAGGAGTTAAGGAAATGGAGACAGGTTGGGTTGTCAACTCATTCTATATATATTTTTCCATGAAGGGGAGCAGAAAAAATGGGAGATGGGGGCTCAATGGAGGAGTTGCCTTTAAGATCAGAATTACTGGATCGTTTTTAAATATTAATGGAAACAGAGAGAGGGAAACATTGATGATGAAAGAAGACAGGTAAATGAAAGAGCAAAGTCCTAGTAGACGAAGGGAGGCCAGGATTCAGAGAACAAACAGGTTTTAGGCTTTGGTGGGCATAGAAACATTCTTCTATGTTTATAGGACATAAGATAGAAAAATATGTACACACACATACACACAGTAAAAAGATGAAGGAGTTAGTGTTACATCTATTTTCTCATTATAAAATTGGATCATGAATGGGAGATGAGCAGGAAAGGAGGAAGAAAGCAGAGAAAGGAGGAAGTATGAATTACTGGTAAGGGTAGAAAACCAGTATAGATCTATAATGAGATTGCTGGAGCATTTTTAGTGTCCTTTTGAGATTGGTGGCCATGAATTTAGAGTTTCTAGTCATGTAACTTGGGTGGCTTTCTCTAATAAATTTCAGCAACTCTTAGGGTGGATAATTCTCCTCCATAGAGAATCAGCCTTCTCAGCACTAGACTGAGATAGAGGCGTGGTCAGTGTGAGTCTGAGCTCAACTGTTTGGTATTGTCGGCAGCAGTGTGTGGGCGGAGGATTTTTCTAGGTCTATTTAAAAGGACATATATTATGAAATTAACAGTTGATGGCTCCCTGGTTTCCCTTAGTTGAGAGCAGTAAGCAAGGAAAAGATAGAGAATGGACTCCCTGAGGTCAAATGCCAAAAGTGTAGCTGAGAGTAGACCAAAAATTAGAATATCATAGGCAAGACTTGAAACAAAAGAAACTACCTGAAATGTAATCGCCAAGGCTGAGAGATGGGATCGATTGCCTGCAGACCACCCCAACAATGTCATCCAAAAGAATCTCATGCTCTGTCTGGGTATCCCTCTAGTGTTCAGCTGGGAATTTGTGTCTAAAAGGGCGGCATATCCATCCTACTGTGTGAGACCTTCTTAAAAATTATGATTTTTAACTCCACGGAAATTCCTATTATTTATAATAAGATATTTATTATGCATGTGATACTTTGGACTATATATAAAAGGGTTAAATTTTTTTCAATACCACTATTTTTGCTATATTATAAATCAAAAAAACTATTTCCTTGAATTCTATTGTATTTCTCATTTAATAATAAAATACTGCTTCCAATAGTATATTCTTTTATTATATATTAAATATTTTTCTCAATTTTTGTTAAAATTTTATACATGTATTATCCACCTGGAATTTATTATATGGTATAAGATAGGAATGTTCCTCCACATATAATTAATTTTTCAAAAATTTTTGTTTAAATGTCCACATTTACAGTATTAGTTTCTGTAAATTCAGTTTCACTTAATTTTCAATTCTTCTATGAGCCCTAAACTATTAAATTGATATTCTTTAACGGGATGTATTTTCTTTTTTTTTTTTTTTTTTTCCTCTCTGGTCAAGATGTCACAGCTCTGTCTTTCAAAGTGTTCATTTTTTACTTCACATAAGCTATAAATTATCTAGTCTAGTTATATTTTAAAATACATAGTTATTTTAATAGGAATTACATAAAATTTATAGGTTAGTTTGTCTTTACTCCAGAAAAATGTCAGATGTCTGCATTTATTCAGATATTATTTTATTCTTCAGCAAAATGCATTTTTTAGCATAGTCCTATCACACTTTGAACATTTTCTTGTTTTCTAGAACAAGGTATTCTGACCGCTTCTCCTATTTCCATACAAAAGATCTACAATCAAGCATTTCACTAAGGACTCTGGTTCATTCCAGTGGGGGATAGTATTCAGAAATGAATACGGGAGCAGAGCTCCAGGTGCCCCCTCAGTGAAATTACTGTGGCTTTCCTGGCGGAAGGGAAGAAAGCTACATGGTAGGGGCATAGACCACGCTGGCTGCATGTTCATGATGAAGCCTACTTCTCTCTAAGACTGAATCTGTATATATTTTTTTCTTTTAAGTTTTTCTTTAAATTCTAGTTAGTTAACATATAGTGTAACATTGGTTTCAGGGGTAGACTTTAGTGATTCATCACTTAAACTAACACCCAGTGTTCATCATAACAAGTGCCCTCCTTAATGCCCGTCACCCACCCACCTCCCTCCATCAACCTTCAGTTTGTTCTCTATTGTTAAGAGTTTCTTATGATCTGCTTCCCTGTCTTGTCTTTTCTCCTTCCCATATGATCATTTGTTTTGCTTCTTAAATACTATGTGATTTCACTCATAAGTGGAATTTCTCTTTTTCTGACTGACTTATGTCACTTAGCATAATACTCTCTAGCTCCATCCATGCCATTGCAAATGGCAAGATTTCATCCTTTTTGATGACTAATATACCATAATATGTATTTCTATACATATGTACATATGTATTTTTTTTGTTTTTTCAGTGCCCTTTGATTTTGTATTCAGTCAGGTTAAAACAATGGACAATAAAAGAATGAACACATTCCTCACATGCATGATTCACTCTTGTCTAAATGCCCCAGCCTGTGACATCTTTGCTTTCTGTATTACTAGTTATCCGAAATCTTGAAGAAATATTGAACCTCTAAAAGGCTATTGTCTGGTAAATCAGTATAGTGAATGGCATTCTGGATCTTAGTTTTACCAAAGATTTCTCTGAGAGTTCCAGAGAGTAAATGCCTGGCAATTTCAGGATCAGGAGGTTCACAGAATTCTCTAAATGTCTTTGTAGGATTATTTTATTGAATCTCCATTGCTACACAAGGCCCAGAATACATGAGATGTCACCATCTCATACTCAGACACTACTCCTTTATAAACTTCATATATAAACTTTATGTACACACACACACACACACACCACTTCTTTATCCAATTATCAGTGGATGGATGGATACTTGGACTCTTTCCATAGTTTGGCTATTGTGATAATGCTGATATAAACATTGGGTGCATGTACCCCTTCAAATCTGTATTTTTGTATCTTTTGGGTAAATATCTAGTAGGGCAATCTCTGGATTGCAGGGTAGTTCCATTTTTAACTTTTTGAGGAATCTCCACACTGTTTTCTAGAGTGGCTATATCAGTTCGCATTCCCACCAACAGTGTAACAGGGTTTTCCTTTCTCCACATCCTCATCAACATCTGTTGTTTCCTGTGTTGTTAATTTTAGCCATTCTGACAGGTATGACGTGTTATCTTGTCATGGTTTTGATTTGCATTTTCCTGGTGATAAGTGATGTTGAGCATCTTTTCATGTGTCTGTTAGTCATCTGGATATCTTCTTTGGAAAAATGGCTATTCATGTCTTCTATTTCTTAACTGGATTATTTATTTTTTTTAGGTATTGAGTTTGATGTGTTCTTTATAGATTTTGGACACTAACCCTTTATCAGGTACGTCATTAGCAAATATTTTCTCCCATTCCGTAGGCTGCCTTTTAGTTTTGTTGATTGTTCTCTTCACCGTGCGGAAGTCTTGATGATGTCCTAATAAATTTTACTTTTGCTTTCCTTGCTTCTGGCAACGTGTCTAGTAAGAAGTTCCTATGGCCAAGGTCAAAGAGGTTGCTGTCTGTGCTCTCTTCTAGCATTTTGATGGTTTCCTGTTCCACATTTAGGTCTTTTTTTTTTTCTTTTCACATTTAGGGCTTTTATCCTTTTGCATTTGTTTCTGTGTATGATATAAGAAAGTGGTCCAGTTTCATTCTTCACATGTTGCTGTCCTGTTTTCCCAAAAACACTTGTTGAAGAGACTTTTTTCCATTGGATATTCTTTCCTACTTTGTCAAAAATTAATTGACCATATAGTTGTGGGTCCATTTATGGGTTTTCTATTCTGTTCCATTGTAAATCTGTGCATATTATTTTAATCCTTTTTAAATTGAGTATTAGCTGTCATTTCAAATATTTTTAAAAAGGTACTCAATTTTTCCCTTTTTGTTTCCCAATTTGGTTATGTATTTTAGCCAAAACTTTTTCCAAAATCTCTAGAAGACTTCATTTTTTTTGAAGACTTCATTTTTGCCTTAGAACTGGAACAGTTACATATTAAACATACCTAAATATACCAATGCTGGTTAATATTACCAGAGTGCTAATCATTTGAAAGTGGGGATCTTTCAAATCTTTTAGGCAGTGATATCACTTTCTTTTAGACTCAACAGACTTTTATACCTTTATCAAATAAAAGCACCCACTTATCCTCTACTTTTGATGGACTTATACAGCACATATTTTGGAATTCCTTTTGCTATCCCTAAATTCTTGTTTTGTCTAATTTTTAATATGTAACTGACTTGCTACACTTTTAAGATTTCCTGTACATTCATTCCTCATGTAACTCCATATTATACTATGATTGTCTGTACTTTGATGTAATATTTTACCCTGAATATTTTAATATTAACAAAACTTTAAAAGTGTCGTTAGTAATTTCAGGATGTAAGAACATCCTCTTTGAACTTAATATTTGAAAAGGTTGCAAAAGCATTTACTGGAGCCACCTTTTAGAATTGCAACTAAGTGATATAACCCAGCCTCATACCAAAGATGGTAAGAAACGTTTTCATTGTAATGTTTTTATGACTAAACCAATAAAGTATTTAAAAAGGAACAAAGAAGGAAGAGACAGAAGAATAGTCAGAGCAAGCTTAAATATTCCCCACACTTTAGTTATACCATACACTTGGAACTGAACATCCATTTGTGTCCCTACCTCCCAAAAATACAAACCAGGGCAAAAATACAGATGTAAGAAAGGAAAATACAAAGAATAATGTATTATTTCTTTTGTGAAGGAATGCTAATTTGACTTCTATAATGAATAAATACCAGCAGTTGTTTTAGTGTGCTTTCAAAGCTTTTTTTATATTAAAAAATAAAATTGATTCTTTAATTTTTATGGGTTATTTTTTAGGTCTTCAAATATGTGTGCTAGGAAAAATATAGTATATCTTGAGGAAATGTTTGGCTAGTTAGTTTCTAATTTTAATAATGTTACTTGTACTAGCATAGTTCAGTGAGTTCAGTGTTTTAAGCATTTTTAGGCATAGAATATCAAGACAAAATTATATGCATCAGAAGTATAAAACTTGTGAGAGAGAAATCTTAAAATATATTAGAGTAATTCATCCTTGACCATTTTCCTAGGTGGTTCAGTAGATCCATCAGAACAGAGTGAAGTGAAAAGTAATTTATTTTTTAAAGAAAGAATATAGGGAGAAATATTGAGATAAAATTCAACTTCTGACAAGAAAAATGGAGTAATGTAGCAGCACAAAAAACTATATAATTTAGGCTATTTTCTTCGATATTGGACTATCACAGTCTTGATGGACAGTTTTGAATATCAGAAAGGGATGAATAATGTAACAAAAGGAACTTGATATAAAATGATAGATATTAAAAATAGAGAATAGAACAAATAGTAAATATAATGCATGAGAACTTGCATTTAAAAATATTAGAAACTAAATATTAAGACCATGAGCCTTGAAACAGATCCAAAGTAGCCAAGATAGTCACATGCTATAAAAAATAAACTACTGTATTGTAATAAAAAGAAAATAAGTTGAGTATACAAGCAAAAAGTCACGTATAATGGTAAAATAATCTGACTTTCAGCTACACATTATGCCAAAAGAACAACATACGTAAGAAATTCACAGAAAAAGAAAAAAAATCTTAGCTAAGAATTATATATACCAGCCAAATTTAGACTCAAGAATAAAGATTGCAGACTACCAGTTAGGAAAAACACAACTTAGAGAAAATAATTCTATGAGTCCTTCCTGAGAATCTTATAGAGAACATGATTCAAGCAACCAACATGACTAGTATAGGGACTGGTATTAAGCAAAAAATATATATATATATATTTACCTCATAATGTAAGATTAAATGATGTAAGGGAGACATGTAGAATATAAGAGCTACATGCCTTGACAACACAGGTACAGTGTGGTAAAAGAAGCTTGCCAATTGACTGTAGATATTAACAGAGTATAGGGAGAAGAAAGCAAGGACATAGAGTTCCTTAATATAACATGTTTTGTGATTTTATTTTGGGCACATATAACTATTTTACATATTTACAAAATAAGCTGAGTTTTAAAAAAATTCCAAAACTCAAAAGCAAATTTAAAACAGGTGAACCTAAATACGTAGTGAACAACCACAGAGAGGCTTAATATTATGAGTGGGTTTATGACACAGTAATCTGTCTGTGTATTCTTGGTGGGATTATACTCTAAGGATGAAGAAAGAATGGCTACAAAATTTTAAACTGATTTCTGTAACCATATTGTTAGGGATAATGTTGATATTGTTACTCTGAAACTTGTTTGTATGTAGTGTCAGATAAATCAGATGAATCATTATGGTGCTATAATCCAGATTTTCAGCATGGATGAAAAGCCATCAATGAATGTATATAAAAATCATATAGTTCTGATTCTGATTTGGAAGTATCAGCATGAAAAATGTTAATCACTCTCTCCATTGAAACAGTCTAGAAATAATGATCATAACAATAAGTAATGATAAACTCTCCTAATCCACAGGTTGTGTTATCTAACTAATACTTTTCACTAAAAGAACCAGGTTTCTTAGAAAAATAGTTCCAGGGTAAAGGCAGGAAATATTAAGATGAGAAAAGAAGCAAGGAAACAAGCCATCAAAAACGTCTAGAATTAAGTCTAAAGAATTAGGAGCAACCTAAATAGGATTCTACTAGGCTTAAATCAGATAATTTGAGCACCCCTAGGATAATAAATTGAAAGTATTGAAAAGCATCAAATATGATTAAATTGACAACAACGATGCTAACTCAGAATAAGAAACTCATTGATCACTTTTGGAAGACATTTGAAGACTAACTCAGTATTATGAAAAAAGTAAATAAAAGAAAATCTGGCCATTTCTGCCTTTCCTCCATACATGGTATCCCCTGGTTTTTATTTAATTTACATTTCATTTTTATTTTTAAAAATTTTTTGACTAAAGTATGGTTGATATACAATGTTCTATTAGTTTCAGGTGAACAACATAATGATTTGACAATTCTATGCATTACTCAATGCTCACCATGGTAAGAGTGGTCACCATCTGTCACCATACAATGTTAATACAATATTACTGACTTTATTCCCTATGCTGTGCTTTTCATATCCATGACTTATTTATTTTACAACTGGAAGTTTGTACTAGAATATCACAATTCTACAACCAACACCTAATTTATTAATGGACATAGGCCATGGTAATCAATTCCTGTTAACATAACTAAAGCAAAGAAAGCAGACTATGTGCCTCCTTTGGAATGCCACAGCACTACTTAATCCAAACATAAATCAGATCAAGCTTCTAGCTTTCACTGAAAATTTATTAAACATACAAGATGAGAGGAAAATGCTGAATGACATGATGGGGATGCAATCAGCAAACTCCAGAGTCTGAGAAACGCTATATGACAAATTGCCTGTTTCTTCAACAACAATAAAAGCAATAAATAAATGTAAGAGATTAAAAAAGATTTCAGAAATATATTACCCTATGACAATTATGGAATTGTTATTATTATTTGAATCTCAATTCAAACAACCAAACTGTGAAACAAACACTTTGGGAATTGGGAAACTATGTCATTGACTGAATATTTGATGATATTATGGAATTCTTGGTATTGTTGGTTTCTGTGGAATCATTAGTATTTATGGAAACATCCTGAAATACTTATGGGTGAACTTAAATATTATCAGGAGTGACTTCAACATAACTGAAGATAGAGATAAAATAAGATTAGCAGATTACATTGTAATTACTGAATTGTTGAAGATTCATTATACTGGCCTCCATACTTTGGTATATATTTGCAATGTTCTGCAATAATAAGTTAGGAGTTTAATGATGTCCTGTGTGTTGAGATGATGATGACAATAAAGAGAAATGGAAACTGTGAGGGGGAGTTGGAAGTGTTAATAGATAGGACTCAGCAGTCATTTGGAGCTACATAGGGAAGGGTACATGAAACAAGAGGAGACGGCTCCAGATGATCAAAACGTGCACCCCAGCAGCTTGGGCTCTAGACAAATATAATGTGCAATGGATTTATTTAGGTGATAGATTTTGCTTGAAAGTTGAAATGAGAGGATAATGGGATAAGTGAATTAAGGAGCTTGTAAAGACTTAGTAGAAGTGAAAGAGCATGACTGGAACAGAAGAAAGATGACACCATGAGAGGCTGAGACATAGGGCCAAAAAGAGAGTGCTCTGGATCTTCATGCTGCCACCAGCACCCTATTTCATATTTAATATATGTTTCATTTGGTTTCCATATCTGAAAATTGGTAGTGGACTTAATATATAGTTATTTGCAGCTCCCAGATATGTTTCTCTTCACATATAAATCTTTTTTGCTGGCTAATATTCCCCATATAAAGAAAAGTACTGCTTGAACCTATATATTGATTAAAGATACACCAGCTCACTATGCTCTCTTAAATATCTATTTCCCAACATAGCCTTAATTGTGAGGAAAGCGTATAGTAAATAAAGTTTACTTTAAAAAAATTATTTATTTGAGAGAGAGAGAGAAAAAAATTAGAGAGCACTGACATGGGGAGGGGCAGAGGGAGAGAGAGAGAGAATCTCAAGCAGACTCCCCACTGAGCATAGAACCTGACGTGGGGCTCCATCTCATGACCCTGAGATCATGACGTGAGCCAAAATCAAGAGTCAGACACTTAACCAACTAAGCTACCCAGGCACCTTAAGTTTACTTTAAAAAAAAAAAAAAGATCTTATTTATTTATTCATGACAGAGAGAGAGAGAGAAAGAGAGAGAGGCAGATGGAGAAGCAGGCTCCATGCAGGGAGCCCGATATGGGACTTGATCCCAGGTCTCCAGGATCACACCCCGGCCCAAGGCAGCACTAAACCGCTAGGCCACCAGGGCTGCCCAGATTTACTTTTTTGGGTATGTGTTTTGCACTTTTAGTTTTAAGGAGCTTTGTGCCAAGTTTAAAGTTTCCAGCTAATAATCTCTGCAGCTCTGGTGTTAACTATGCTAAACGTTACTATAGTAATCATAATCTGAGGCAGTTTGCAAAACTGTGTATAACCTTTCTTGATGCTTAAAGTGTTTTTTTTTTAATAAACATAAGAAATAAGAAACATATAGAAAGTGCTATAATGCTATTATTAAAAGTTCTGTTTAATAAAACTTGTGTCCCCACACTTCAGCTGGACTGTAGAGAGATGACATAGGACAACGTTAAATTTAGTAATAATTTTATTGACTTAATTTTCAGTGATGGTTCAAATACCAACCAACTGCATGTGCCCGGTCTATGTGAAAATTTACTATGTGCCTCAAAACAGGGCACAAGTTAATCCTTTGTCCCTTTATCTTTCCAGAGAGGGCTGAGGATACTTGCTCCACTACTATAGTAAAATAGAATCACCTTCTGTTTATTTTCTCCACAACCTTCTTTAACTTTTCTTGTGAGGAAAGAAACTTGGTGAGATGGTGATAGACTGAGGGTCATCAGGTCATATTTTTAAAGGTTGTTCTTTGTAGATAACTCAGGCTTCATCAAGCTAATTTCAATCAGTGTTTAGGTATTTTTGCTGTTAAAATTCAAAACTCATGAAGTGACACATTGATTCTCGTTTTGGAAGGACAATGAATTGTTCAACCCTCGAATTTATTCATTCCTCCGGCCTCTAACGATATGCCAGTCACTGTTCTTGGTGTTGGAGAAATGGCTGTGACAAATCTCTTACATCCTTGTGGGTTAGAGAGCCTTGAATATTGGTCCAAGAAGTGAGATTTAGAGACCAAAATTACACCTGGCACACAGCCCTAGCTACCCTAGCTGCAGCCCTGTCAGCTGGTTTAAATGGGAGTGAACTTTGAAAGAATAGCAGCCTCAGAGACAAGTCTTAGCAAGAGGGGGCCTCTATGTTTGGAGCACTCGGCAATGATTTGCAGATACCAGGTCATGGACTGCAACTACGTTTAGAAATTCGAGTAAACAAAGATTGATGTTAGAAATCTAGGAAGACTTCCACTTTTCTGAGACTCCTAGTACTTAACAAATGCTAAAGTTAGAAGGGGCTCTTTGAGTTACTTTAGAAGAAGACCCAAGGGAATTTAGACCCCACACTAAGAAGTTAGGACTCGTGTGAGAAACAGGTCTACCAAATAGCATTTCATTACTAGGCTCTTTTTATCATTCAGTAATACAAAAGACCATTGCTTCTAATATTGTGTTTCTTGGATAAAACAGCAGGCTGGGGAATTAGCAGAGTGAAGGAAATTCTACATTATCTTTTCATTTTTAAGAGCTGCACAATTAGTATATAGTACCAAATGTATTCCCCTCTCTCTCTTGATTTAAATTGTATCCAAGGTCACAGGGTGAATGTGACTTGATTTACTTCTTAAATTGTCAGGATTGTCTTAACTCCTCCCCCCTAGTCACATCTCAGTATTTCTCATTAGATCAGCACAAATTAAATGAACATAATTTTGATACTTGTGGATTTCGTAGAGAGACTATGAGTTCAAACACCGAAGACTGATACATTTTTGGTCCTTTCTGGGTAAGTAATCTTGAGCTGAGGTATAGGAAAAAATATGGCATTAATTACAATGCTAAGAAGAAAATTTTTAATGCTCATACCTGTGTTTTGTTTCTAAGAATTAGTATTTCTCAAGGGCAAACAAGATTGGTTTGAAAGCAGCATTTTTTTCCCCTTATAATCAATATAAGAGTAGTGAGAGGAATAGAACCTTTATCATGGAAAACATGATCAAGGATGGGAATTTGCATAGGATAAATATTATTTCTACCTGATTCACCAGCCTAGGCATATATAAAATAGAAGAGAGATATGGACATTCCTAATTACTGTTAAGCCTGGATTTAGGAAAAAGGCATGTATTATGGCAGGTTAACAGACCACCATTTGTGGAAAGACCTAGAGTCTAAAATTGAATGAATCCAGGGGCAATTTAAAGATAAGAAACCAATAAAGACAACCTTTGGAGTCAGAGAGATATTGGGAAAACTCTCATGGACAGTTAGGATAGATAACTAGGCAATTTCATAAAATCTGGACATGTTTTAGAAATGGTATCTTCAACAATAGATATAGGCCATTTTTGCAACATTTATGAAGCTTCAGATTCACAGATCTGTTGTGTTAAGCACGCACACTGAGGGAATAAACTCGGGGTATTTACAGTGCTAGGTTTCTAAAAGAAGATACTAGGAGTATATAAAAGTAATTATGGGAAGTCCTGGGAGGCAGTCTCACATGTAGAACAGGCTTGGGTTAAAAGTTGGTCTGATGGGGATCCCTGGGTGGCGCAGTGGTTTGGCGCCTGCCTTTGGCCCAGGGCACGATCCTGGAGACCCAGGATCGAATCCCACATCAGGGTCCCGGTGCATGGAGCGTGCTTCTCCCTCTGCCTATGTCTCTGCCTCTCTCTCTCTCTCTCTGTGACTATCATAAAATTTAAAAAAAAAAAAATTGAAAAAAAAAAAAGTTGGTCTGATGGGAGGTAATTTCTTCTCTTTTTATTGAAGTATAATTAACATGCAACTGTATATTAATTTCAGATGTATAACCTGTTAATTCCACAATTCTCTACATTACTCAAGGATTTCCACAATAAGGGTAGTCACTAACCATCACCATATTTTGGTAAAATATAATTTACTTTATTCCCTATACTGAACTTTTCATTTCCATGACTTATTTATTTTATAACCAGAAGTTTATACCTCTTAAGCCCTTTTATTTAATTCACCCATCCCCACCCACCCACCCTCTGGCAAGCACCAGTTTGTTCCCTGTTTTATGAGTCTGTTTTTTGGATTTATTTTTTAGATTTACACATGTAAGTGAAATAATATATTTATCTTTCTCTGTCTGAATTATTTCACTTAACGTAATGCTCTCTAGTTCCCCCCATGTCGTTGCAAATGGCAGGATCTTATCCTTTTTTATGAGTGTGTAATATTCCTGTGTATGTGTGTATAATATCTTCCTTATCCATTTGTCTATCAATGGACATAGGTTGCTTCCATATCTTGGCCATCGTGAATAATCCTGCAATAAACATAGGGGGTGCATGTATCTTTTTGAATTAGTGTTTTTGTTTTCTTTGGTAAATAACCAGTAGTGAGATTACTGAATTATATGGTATTTCTATTTTTAAGTTATTTTGAGGATGCTCCAAATGTTTCGTACTGTGGCTGCACCAATTTACATTCCCACCAACAGTCCATGAGGGTTCCTTCTCCGTATTCTCCCAAAGACTTGTTACGTCTTGTCTTTTTAATTCTAGCCAATCTGACAGGTGTAAGGTGATATCTTACTGTGGTTTTGGTTTACATTTCCCTGATGATTAGTGATGTTGAGTATCTTTTCATGTGTCTGTTGGCCATCTGTATATCTTCTTTGGAAAATGTCTATTCAGGTTCTCTGCCTATTTTTTCCAAATTATTTGTGGGTTTTTTGGTGTGGAATTGTAATAGTTCTAAGTATATAATTTAGGATATTAACCCCTGATCAGATATATCATATGCCAATATTTTTCACTAGGTTGCTATTTTGTTTTATTGATACCTTCCTTCACTGTGCAAAACTTTTTATTTTGATATTTTCCCAATAGTTTATTTTTGCTTTTGTTTCCCTTGCCTGAAGACACATATTTAGGAAAATGTTGCTAAGGCTGATGTCAAAGAGAGTGCTGCCTACATTTTCTTCTAGGAAGTTTATGCTTTCAGGTCTCACACTTAGATCTTTAATCCATTTAAAAATTTTTTTAATCCATTTTGAATTTATTTTTTATGTACAGTGTAAGAAAGTGGTCCAGCTTCATGCATTTGCATGTGGCTGTCCATTTTTCCCAACACCATTTGTTGAAAAGACTGTATTTTTCCCGTTGTATATTCTTGCCTCCTTTGTCATGGATTAATTGGCCATCTAAGTGTGGGTTTATTTCAGAGCTACTTATTCAGTTCCATTGATCTGTGTGTCTATTTCTGTGCCAGTATCACACTGTTTTGATTACTATAGCTGTGTAGTATATCTTGAAATCTGGGATTGTGATACTTCTGGTCTTCCTCTTCTTTTTCAAAATGGGATGTAATTTTTGAATGGATATTGCTTAAGGAGGTGAGGATGTCATCATTTGTTCAACTAGTGAATGCTTTTGATTGGGACAGAATTTATCAAATTCATATACGCTCATATGGAAAACAACCAACCAGAATCTGGGAGAACATTTTAGGAAAATTAATCACAGATGATGAAAAAAAAATTCACCTCCAGAAACAGAGAACCCCACCATGAATGGAAACTATAGAGAGCAGGTCTCAGGCTTATGAGATGACAGCATGGGCAAAAGAACAAAACAAAGAGGCTTGGGAAGACAGTTTTAGGAAAGTATCTAGGAAGAGAGTTATTTAACAAGAGGGATGCCTTGCAGCTTGTCTGGGTATTTTTAAACTTATCTCCAGGGAAACCTGTAAATCTAGTACTAACCTTTGACCAAGGAAAGGATGAAATAGACTAGCTATTGATTTATAATGTGGTGTGTAAAGTGTAAAGTCAAATTCTCTTGGAGACATGCTGTGCTATCTTATTATCTACATTGCGTAGTGAAAATGTATAGATTGATGGTTACATCTGGCTCAATGAGTTATAAAGTCACATTTTAGATGGGTGACCAGTAGAGTATAAAAGACTCCTCAGTAAACTTGCACGTTATTTCAGATGAAACCTAAGTATATCTTGTACATATCCTGGTGGTTCATAAACCAAACATGCAGCATGTCCTGTGTGACTGAGGTGGGACCCTGGAGAGCTGCACCTGTACATCATGGCCTTTCCATAAGCTTCTCTCTTCTGCTGAATGTGTCCTTTACCTTCATAAAAGTTTTACATGACTATACCCTGTGGAGTTCCATTATGTCTTTCAATTATCTGATGTTGTGTGATTTCTGCAGCAGTGATTTCATTTAGAGTGAGCAGCAGGCTTTAAAGAGAGGAAAAGAAGCAGCTGATGACAAGTACCCTACTATAGCAAAATAGAATATAAAAATACACAAGGCCATCTCACCACTAAATAATGATTTAATATATTAAACTGCCATCCCATATAGCAACAAAAGCAGAGTCCTTGATATGAGAACTTGAAGAAGCCACCTTCCTAACATGCCTCACAAAAAAAGAAATATCCTCCTATCTAGTACTTACTCCAGGAAAATAAGACATTCAAAGGAAAGATAAAATCATGGCATCCATCCTACAAAAAACAAAAACTAAAATAAGATCAAAACAGTTCCATAAACAAATAAAAGCAAAGCTTCCTGGAAGTAGTATTTCTCTCAGAATTAAAAATAATGAAATAAAAAATTGTAGATGTGAAAGAACACTAAAAAAATAAAAGTAACAAGTTTTAAAAAGAGACAGGTAATGAAAATAGATAGTAGAGGATGTGCAATGTTAAAACTTTGAAATAATTTAAAATTAATTTATAAAGTAAGATTAAGTTACAAGGTACCTCAAAAGAAAATAGAAACCACTTAAAGTACATCCAATAACACAAGAAGGATAGAAATGAGAAAAAAATAACAAATAATAGAGTTGGAGAGAAAGACAGAGAAGGTGGGAAGACAAAGAAGATTGAAGACAGATTATCAGCAAAGGAAATCCAGTGTATGCATAGCAGGAATACCAAAGGAAAAGAATGAAGGATAAAACATAACACCACCAACAAAAACAAAGCTAATATATTTTTAATTAGAATACAAGAAGTCCTCATTTTAAAAATGCCTGAATCTGTATAGAGAAACCGTGTACAATGTGCCTGGGGAAGTTGTCCTGGGATGCTAAACATTAACACTTAGCTTACCAAGATCATAGATTTTAGAGATAGCATAGGGGCACCTGGGGGGCTCAGTCAGTTAAGCATCTGACTCTTGGTTTCGGCTCAGGTCATGATCTCAGGATCTTGAGATCAAACCCTCAGTCAGGCTCTGCACTCAGTGGGGAGTCTGCTTGAGAGTCTCCCCCCTGCCCTGCCCCACTCTTCTAAATAAATAAATAAATAAATAAATAAATAAATAAATTCTTCTTAAAAAGGTAGCAGAAAAATCTTAAGTCCTTAATCAAACACATGTCAATGCACTGACAAAGTAAATAAAAGCATATTGGCATCAGACTCTTTCAGAGGAACATTAAGTATAAGAATATAATGACACAGTTTCTACCAGATATGTGAGGGAAGAAAATGTGAGCCAACAATTTTGTATCCAGCCAAGGTTTTTTTTTTTCACATTTCAAGGTTATAAGAAACCACTGTTGAACATGCATGAATTCAAGTTTATGAGTCCTTCCTAAGCAATCTTTGTGAAGATGAGCCTATATAACCAGGAGCTGATTGAAGAGATTCCATATTAAATTTTGATATTGAATATTGAATATAGAAAATTATATAAGTAACACTAAAACAAAAATGAAGATGAGAATAAATAGTTGGCATAAATTATATACTTTATAAAAGGAAGGAAGAAAAACAGGGAAGAAGAAGGAGAGAAAAGGGGAAATAAAATATGGTACATCATTGCTTCAAGTTGGTAGTTGGGAGTCAAAGGATAACATTTGAGTACAAGATGCTTGAGTATTATATCGATCTAAATTCTCTAAAGGAACAGAACCAACAGGATGTATAAACAGATTTCTTGTAAGGAATTGACTCACACAATTACAGGGACTAAGATGTCTCATGATCTGCCAATGGCAAGCTGGTGACCCAAGAAAGCCTGAGGTGTAATTCAGTCTGAGTGCAAAGGCCTGAGAAATAAGGTAGTTGATTATGTAGATTCCAGTCTGATTCTGAAGGCCTGAGAGCCAAGAGGACTGAGGGCAGGACTGAGTGCAGGAGAAGATGAAGTCTCCACCTCAGCAATTAGGAAGGAGGAGTCAAATTCTTCCTTCCTCCAACTTTGTGTCCTACTCAAGACCTCAGTGGATCGGATGATACCCAGTGACTTTGGGGATGGCAAACCACCTTACCAAGTCCACTAGCTCAAATGCTGATTTCATCTTGAAGCACCCTCACAGACACACCCAGGAATACTGTTCAGCCAAATATCTAGGCACCCCGTGATCCTGCCAAGTTGATGCATAAAATTATCCATTACAAGTATATTTAAGAGTAGGAATATAAACATTAAGAAAGATGATATGATTGACCAAAATTAAATGGTAGAAGAGAAAGAACAACGGAGAAGGAAAAGCTACCATGTGAATATTGTTTGTTCGTAATAAGGACCCATATATTCTTTTTTTTAAAAAAAATTATTTATTTACTCATGAGAGACAGAGAGAGGCAGAGACACAGGCAGAGGGAGAAGCAGGCTCCATGCAGGGAGCTCGACGTGGGAATCGATTCCAGGTCCTCAGGATCACACCCTGGGCTGAAGGCAGGCGCTAAACCGCTGAGCCACCTGGGCTGCCCGGGATCCGTATATTCTTAAGGAGAATGGAGACTGAGATATTCACATAAAGGTAAACATTGGAATCAAAATACAAGTTTTTCTAATACTGAAAGACAAAATTAAAAAAAAATAGATGGCATAGTGAATGTCTAATTGCTAAGTGTATATACACTTAATTAATCTATTTAAAAATAAAATTTCAGATAGACTGACACAGCAAAATGAACTTTATATCATATAGAAAAGTAACACCAAAAAACATGTTTTACTTAATTGTTTTTATTTAAAATCAGTTAGCATATTGTGTATTTTTAGTCTCAAAGGTAGTTCAGTGATTCATCAGTTGCATTTAACAGCCCGTGCTCATTACATCAGGTGCCCTCCTTAAAGCCCATCACCCAGTTACCCCATCCTCCCACCCACCACCTCCCTTCCAGCAACCCTCTGTTTGTTTCCTATAGTTAAGTCTTTTATGGTTAAAACAAATGAACGTAGGGAAAGGGAAAATAAAGTAAGATGAAATCAGAGAGACAGATAAACCATAAAATCAATGGAGGAAAATAAGAATAACAGCAAAAACAAAAAAGAAAGTAGGGATAACAACTAGATATGATGGAGTATAATTCAGCCTAATAAAATGTATCAAATGAGAAAAAGTGTTGTATGTTACAATGTTATATCATCACAGTAAAGATAAAAGAGTTATAAATCTCTAGACAACATATAGAGATATTTAGATCAAGAGCAAAAGTCTGGGATCCCTGGGTGGCGCAGCGGTTTAGCGCCTGCCTTTGGCCCAGGGCACAATCCTGGAGACCCGGGATCAATTCCCACGTCGGGCTCCCAGAGCATGGAGCCTGCTTCTCCCTCTGCCTGTGTCTCTGCCTCTCTCTCTCTCTCTCTGTGTGACTATTCATAAATAAATAAAAATTTAAGAAAAAAAAGAGCAAAAGTTTACGTGAGGATCTAGATAGTTCATATTTATTTCTATACAATTTATTGAAACATAAATCCCAATATTAAAGAATATAACTTCTTATCAATCATACATAAAACAATCTTGAAAATTAAAAAAAAAATAAGCCATAAAGAATACTTCAACAGATTATGAAAAGTTGAAAAGCAAACAATATTTTCTGACCACAGTGCAATAGGATCATAATATGACACCCAAATTAAAATCGAATTAGAATCTTTTATATGGAAATTAAATGGCTTTAATAAAATAACTAATGGAATAATGTAAAGTACAAATTAAAATAGAAGAACACAGTAATGAAAGTAATACATGTGTGAGAAATGGTTGAGGCTCACAGTTAATGATCAAGAAAGAATTCTTAGGACATCTTTGGTACAAAAAGGTGGTTTTATTAGAGCAAGGGGACAGGATCTGTGAACAGAAATAACTGCACTGGGGTCGTGAGGAGTGGCCGATGATTTTCTTTCAAGTTGGGAGAGGGTTAGGGATGGTGTAAGACTCTAAGGAAATTTGGGTGCAAGGATTTCAGGACCTTGAGGGGGCTAGCTATTGTTAGGAAAAAGTCATTTATTACCTCTAATAAAACCTTAGTCACAAAGACCCTTCAGGTATATATTGGTGGGCCGTATGCTTGGGGGATGATTACCAGCATGTATCTTGGGGGACTGGGTGAGTAGAGCTAAAGGAAATTCCCAAAGGAATTTTTTAAACATTTTTATTTATTTTTCTATTTGATTGAGAGAGAGATAGAGAGAAGGGGGAAGGGGCAGTGGGAGAGGGAGAAGCAGATGCTTTGTTGAGGAGGGGGCCCACTCTAGGGCTCGATCTCAGGACTCTGAGATCATGACCTGAGCCAAAGGCAGACAGTTAACCCACTGAGTCACCCAGGGGCCCCCAAAGGAATTTTCATATGTCAAAGTGGACTCACAGGATCCTAGAGATTTGGGATAATGTTAAGCTAAGATTGCCTTTTGTCCCTAGCAAAGTATTAACATTGAGGTAGCTGAGTTCCTAGAGAAAGGTCACACTGCTCTTATTAATGAACTGTAAGTAGTAAAGAAATTTTATTTTTCTTTTGCATTTTTTCTCACATCAATACATATTAGAACTTTTGGAATATATTTAAAATAATATTCAGAAGAAAATTCATATTGAAAAATTCACATCACTAAAACTAAAAGAATGGAAATAATAAAAATCCTACCAAAATATCGGGGTGTGGGGTGGGGTAGGAGAGGGAAACCAAAAGAAAGAATGGAAGAAAGGAGTTCACAAAGATGAAAGCTGGAAATGAAAAAAAAAAGTGATAAATAATTTAATTCTCTTTTAGAAAATAACAAAAAGAGGGAGGCACCTGGGGGGCTCAGTTACTTTGGCATTCAACTCTTGATTTCAGCTCAGGTTATGATCTCAGGGACCTGAGATAGAGGCCCGAGTCAGGCTCAACCCTCAGCGCATAGACTGTATGAGATTCTCTCCTTCTCCCTCTCTCTCTGCCACTCATCTACTCTCTCTCTCTAAAATAGTAAATAAATAAAATCATTTTTTAAGATTTTATTTATTTAATCATGAGAGACACACAGAGAAAAGCAGAAACACAGGCAGAGGGAGAAGCAGGCTCCCTGTGGAGACCCTGATGTGGAACTCGATCAGCCAAAGGCAGATGCTCAACCACTAAGCCACACAGGCATCCCAATAGATAAATAAAATCTTAAAAAAAAAAAAAGGAAAAATAACAAAAAGGGGACATTTCACCACACTATCATATTCACAAAAATAAGAGAGCAAAGAGCATATGTACATAAAATAATGAAATAAATGACAAAGATAACACCAGTTCAATCAGTTTTAATCCCTGAGAGACTTACAGATATCACCCTGAATATATTTTTAAGTTTACATGAAATAGGTACTTTTATAGGAAAAAATAATTTACTTAAACTGACCTCACTGTAATAGAAGAAACCAATTTTCATTTAACAAAATTACCAGGGCATCTGGGTGGTTCAGTCAGTTAAGTGTCCAACTCTTGATTTTGGCTCAGGTCATGATCTCAGGGTCAGGAGAGCCAGATCCGCCTTGGGCTCTGTTATCAGTGGGGGGTCTGCTTGAGATTTCTTTCCCTCTTCCCCTCCCTCTGCTCATGCTTTCTTTCTCTCTTTCTCTAATAAATTAAAAAAAAATCCTTTAAAAAATCATCAAAGATCTATTTACACAAAAAGCAATAGATTATGATGGATTCATAGTGGAAGTTTCCCAACCTTTAAAGACCAGATAATCCTAATACTATCATAAATTGTTCCAGGCCACAGCAACAAAACAAAACAACAAAAAAGGAAAACTTCCAAGTTATTTGTAAAGCAAATACCAAAACCTGATAAAAATCACACATAAAAAGAAATAAAAATCATTGTCACCTGTGAACACTGAGGAGAAAAAAATTCCTACATAAGTATTCAAAACATAATAATAAATGGCATTAAAATAGAGGTGTAAGCATCCTTCAGTGGTGTGTTGTTCATTAATGTAATTATTTATATTAGTAGATCTAAGGACAACTATCTTGAGGTATCTCCAGAGACACTGAAAATGCATGTGACAAATAAAAATGATTCTTTATTCTGTGATGAAAAACTATCAATAAATTAAATACTGGTACACATATATTGAACATGATAAAATAACTATTTCTCAGTCTGCAGGCCAGCATTTTATCTAACACTGAGACAACGGAGGCAGTCCCAGAGGCAGTCTGTAACAGAAACAAGACAAAAATACCTGCTGTTATCATTCTTATTAAACGTTGTATTAATAACAGTAGCTTATCAATTGCCAAAATGAGAAACAGCAAGTAGAGACATAAGATGAAAGGAGGAACTAAAACTATTTGCAGATGGAGGTGCCTGGGTGGATCAGTCGGGTCAGCATCTGCCTTCATCTCAGATCATGATCTCAGGGTCCTGGGATCCAGCCCCACGTTGGGCTCCCTGCTCAGTGGGGCGTCTGCTTCTTCCTCTCCCCCTGCTCTCCCCCTACTCGTGCTCCCCTGCACAAGTGTGCTCTCTCTCTCTCTCTCTCTCAGATAAATAAACCAATAAATCTTTAAAACAAAATAAATCTATTTGCAGATGATGTGATTGTGTCTGCAAAGTCCCCCAAAAGAAATATTATGAAAACAGGGATCCCTGGGTGGCGCAGCGGTTTGGCGCCTGCCTTTGGCCCAGGGCGCGATCCTGGAGACCCGGGATCGAGTCCCACGTCGGGCTCCCGGTGCATGGAGCCTGCTTCTCCCTCCGCCTGTGTCTCTGCCTCTCTCTCTCTCTCTCTCTCTGTGACTATCATAAATAAAAAATTTAAAAAAAAAAAAAAAAAAAAAAAAAGAAATATTATGAAAACAATAAAATTATTTGGTAAGCTAGTGGAATATAAAACTGACATACCAGAGTAATTATATATGAATGAAAACCAATTAGAGGATATGACAAGAGGAAAGAGCCTATTTAAAACAGATTTTTCAAAAATATTTTTGATAAAATGTAGCATATATATAAATGTGGCATATATTTATAAAATCTAAACAAGAATAAGTTAAAACATTTCTGAAAAGCCCAAAAGTAGACCTGAATAAGCTAAACGACACATCTTATTCTTGAAGAAGAGAATTCAACATCATGAAGATACCAGTTTTCCCTTAGTTGATATCTAAATGTAACATCATCTCAGTAAAAGTACCACTTGTTTTTTTCTCTTTTTGGAGTTAGACATCTTAAGTATAGCGGATGTTATTTTTACGTACCCTTCTTATACCCAAACTTAATTTTCCCCTTTTTTTAAATACTCCAATACAGTTGATCAGCAATTCCTAAAATTTTAATTCCAAAGTATAGCTTTGTTCCATCATTGCTATCCTTTTCTAATGCCAGCATACAAATCTTTTTTATTTTCTTGTTTCAAGTTTTTGTTTAAATTCTAGTTAGTTGGGATGCCTGGATGGCTCCACGGTTGAGCATCTGCCTTCTGCTCAGGGTGTGATCCCAGGATCCAGGATTGAGTCCCACATCAGGCTCCTTGCAGGAAGCCTGCTTCTCCCTGTCTATGTCTCTGCCATTCTCTCTCTCTCTCTCTCCCTCTCTCTCTCCCTCTGTCTCTGTGTGTGTGTGTCTCATGATAAATAAATAAAATCTTTTTTTAAAATTCTAGTTTGTTAACAAATAATTTGATATTATTTTCAGGAGTAGAATTTAGTGATTCATCACCCACATATAGCATCCAGTGCTCATTACAAGTGCCTGCATTAATGCCTATCACACATTTATTCAGCCCCTACCCCTGCCCACTTCTCCTCCAGTAACCCTCAGTTTGTTCTCTTCAGTTAAGAATCTATTTGGGGGCAACTGGATGGCTCAGTTGGTTAAGCGTCTGACTCTTAGTTCCAGCTCAGGTCATGATCTCATGGGTCATGGGATGGAGCCCCACATCAGACTCTGATGTGGGAGAAAAAGTCTCCTTGAAGATTCTCTCCCTCTTCTCTCTCGCTCTCTGTCTCTCTAAAACAAGCAAATAAATCTTTTTTAAAAAGAGTGTTTTGTGATTTGCCCACTTCTCTTTTTTCCCTATGTTCATCTGTTTTGTTTCCTAAATTCCACATATGAGTGAAGTAATTTGGTATTTCTTTCTCTTACTGATTTACATAACTTGGCATAATACACTCTAGCTCCATCCAGGTATTGCAAATGGCAAGATTTCAGGCTTATTTATGGCTGAGTAACATTCCATTGTATAAATATATACCACATCTTTATTCTTTTTTAGATTTTATTTATTTATTTATTTATGAGAGACACAGAGAGAGGCAGAGACATAGGCAGAGGGAGAAGCAGGCTCCCTGTGGTGAACTTGATGGGGGATTCGATCCCAGGACCCTGGGATTATGACCTGAGCTAAAGGCAGACACTCAACCACTGAGCCACTGAGGCATTCCTATAACAGATCTTTTTTATCCACTCATCAGCCGATGGACATTTGGGCTCTTTCTATAATTTGGCTATTGTTGATACTGCTGCTATAAACATTGGGGGTAAATGTACCCCTTCAAATCTGTATTTTTGTCTCCTTTAGATAAATATCTAGTTGTGCAATTGCTGAATGCAGGGTGATTCTATTTTTAACTTTTTGAGGAACCTCCATGTTGTTTTCCAGAGCATCTACACCAGTTCCAGCATACAAATCCAAGTCATCATTTTGTGTTTGGACTTTATGACAGCTTCCCTAGCATCTCTCCTGTGTCTTTTCTTGCTACCTCCATCCCTTCTCCACAAAACAGCAAGATTAACTATTTTAAAAATACATAAATCACATTTTTTCCACTTTACACCTCCAAATGGCTTATCATTACAATTATAACCAAATATCTGACCCTTCCCTAACTCAACTTCATCTCAAACCATCTTCCTTTTCAAAATATGTTATTCTTTGACGATGTCAAGCCCTTTTACTTCCTTGTCTCTGCTGAAAGTTCCCCTTCCCTTGGCTCGTCACATAGCTGCTCTCTTTCCCTTAAAGAGCCTTTCTGACTATCCCATCTCAAGCTTTCCCGGTCCACTTATATGTACATCCTACTACCCCATTTATTTTTCTCATACTTACTACTTACTAGTAAGATTCTACTTACTAGAATCTGAGTTTGTTGGGTTAATCTGTACATGCATTGTTTACTTCAGTGTATATATGTATATATGCATACATAAATTAGAACACATTATTTTTAATGGCTAAGAATATTTCTGTCTTGTTCATATCTCTTTTTTCAGTTTTAAAACAATTTCTAACCCATACTAACTCACTAAAATCCTCACTGAAGTGGAAATTCTTTTCTGCCTTCAATTAGTTCTAGGATTTGTGAGAAACCTAAACTTGCATGAACAGTTATCGAAGCCAGGTTTTCTGAAGCTTTTGGGTGCAAATATCAGAAATGGATTAAAGAGGAAAAAATCCAATTATTTCAGTATGATGTGTTATATCAATCCCTGGGTCATGATTCCTACACATGGATATCACTGGCCATAAGCTACAAAAAGGAAAACACAATATAAATACTACTACCACATAACTAAACAAATCAATTTTTTAATTTTTGATTATTTACCAATAACATCAATATAAAAGAAGCACAACATAGTGAAAAAGGTCTTGTGTAAGGAAAATTGTAGCTATTGGCTAAAATGAAAGGATAATTTGAGTATTTTAATTAAAAGTTACAATCTGGGTGCCTGGCTGGCTCAGTGGTTGAATGTCTACTTTTGGCTCAGGTCATGATCAGGGGTCCTGGGATCGAATCCCACATCAGGTTCCCCACAGGGAGCCTGCTTCTCCCTCTGCCTGTGTCTCTGCCTCTCTCTGTGTCTCTCATGAATGAATGAATGAATGAATGAATGAATGAATAAAATCTTTAAAAATATAAAAACAAAGGTTACAATCCCCACATCACTCTAAAATGTTTTCCGTAAGAGGAACTAAATATACATAAAACATGCTTACATTCAAAGGAAATCCCTCTCCCTCTAAACCATCAGGAAAATCTGCTTCAGAGTGGCATGATCAGTAAAAAACCGTCTCCACTTATTTTCGCATTGCTGTGTTCAGAGCCTCAAGTGTATATACAATGTGTGGAGAACAAGGAAATTTTTGTTTTGTTTTTTTTTTTTCTCCTGGCAATTCTCATTTAAAAGAAAGAAAATCTTGGGCAGCCCTGGTGGCTCAGCGGTTTAGTGCCGCCTTCAGCCCAGGGCCTGATCCTGGAGACCCGGGTTCGAGTCCCACGTTGGGCTCCCTGCATGGAGCCTGCTTCTCCCTCTGCCTCTCTCTCTCTCTCTCTTTCTCTCTCACTCTCTTTGTGTGTCTCCCGTGAATAAATAAATAAAAACTTTTTAAAAAATAAAGAAAGAAAATTCTTTCTCAGAAGCCTCCCTTAACTATCTTCTTGTTTCTCCTTCACCCAAGTTGGGTCATATGCCCTCAAAGAATTCCATGCATACTTTCATCAGCCAGTCCTGGTCATGGATATAAAGATGATTGGTGCCTGCCCTTAAACCAATCAAGCCCATTCCAAGAGCTCAGGATGGTAACAGTTCCCCTTGATATACAAGAGCTGCATGCAGGAGAGCTCAAACTTGGGAAGACAAATAAATAGATGCTGATTTGAGAGCCAACATTTTTCAATGAAGTCTACGCTAATAAATACACTACAATGATAGTCTACACTAATAAAGCCCAACTTCTGATCTCCACATCATATCTTTCCACACATCCCAACATTGTCCACTTAGGTTCATGTCTGTTTGAAATTTAATAATGATCTCATCAATTCTAATGAGTTTTCCTGTTAAAACATTTCTAAATGTTCTGTGAAAATTCATGCAAGACTAGCTCCTAACAAAGTCACAGAAGTGAAAGCTTCAAAACTCAGTAACCTATTGCACTTTTACAGGGATGGATGATCAGAAACTATTTGAGGAATAAGCATTCAGTCACAATGGCTGAAAGAATAAAGATTATAAAGCAGGGATGGCAGTTGTCCAGCAATTAAGCCAGCCCCAATTGTTTCCTGAGTATTTTGCCGTTTCTGTTTGCAAAGCAGTAATTGGCATTGTTTAGAGGAGACAAATAATTTTGCCTTCCTCTTGGCAGCTTTAAAATGACAAAATAAATTTTGAACGAAGTTCTTGTTTTTCTCTAAGTTTATTTCCTGTCGAAACTCAATGTCTATTCATTTTTTTAAGTCATAATAGGTATTAAAACAATGCCCAAGCATTGACTACTGAAATATTATCTTAAAAATCCAAATGAGTTTTTCTAAATAGTTGAGATTATTCAATGATATTTACCTCCAGATAATATCTTCAGTTTCCTAGCATGTTATGTTATCTTTTAAGGCCATAATAATAATAATGCTGAATGCTTTTATCTAAATAATTGACCCCACATTGAAACTAACCAATTAAACATAGTATTTTTTTCAAGCTTTAAAATACCAACTGTATTAAAACTTAAAAAACTCTGTGATTTAGGATAATATTTCACAACTATTGAGCAACTATTATCTGTTAGACATACTGTAAAAGTAACTACAGAATATAAATATAAGAGAAAATTCATTTGTATCCACATATCACAACATATTGGATAAAATACTTTAAATACATTAATGAGAGGACTCAGTAGAGTTTGTTTTATTTCTGTTCTTATTAGTAAGAAATTGGGTTTCTTGTGAGATAGTTCCTATATATGGGATTTACTCTAAAACCCCAGCATCAGTAAAGAGGTAACTCAGTGATTCTTTTTTTGAGGAGTGTTTGGTTTTATAAAAAGGTGAATCTGTGTAATTTTTTACTTTTTTGAAAGTAAAACAAATAAAATTTAAATGTAAAAATACTTTATAAATTTATAACAAATGTGATGAATAATGAAAATGTTATGGATGTGTGGAAAAATAACTACTAATATCTTTGGCTGCTAAGTACATGAGGTCCTATTTGAGCTGGATTTTGCAGGGTGAATAGGGACTCACCAAGCATAAAGGAGAGATTGTAGAAGGAGGGCATTACATGCATGTTGGTAATTAACATAACTAGAAATTTCTTGTATTGAAAGAAAAAGCCTACCAGGGTTCTTTAAGACGATATGTTTACTTGGTGAATTGAAGGGAACACATACCCAAGAGATCATAGAAAAGGAGAGAAGACATCTGACACAGTTTGACACAATAGGGAGAAGCTTATAGGTGAGGCCAGCCAGTGCCATCTTGAGGAGCTTGGGGGAGGCATTTGGAAAGAGAGAATGCTGTAAAGAAGGCAAGTAGATCGGTAAGGGGCTGACTTTGGATTGGGGATGGAAACATAATATTGTGGCTTAGTGTTCAGGAAACACTGAGAGAGAACTGCAAGTCTGTTGTCATGAAAGAAAATCTAAGGTTTCAGACAACTGTTTAGAGAGAAGATGGGAAAATAGAGATCAATAGATAGTGTTTTGTTACTATCCATAAGGTAATGCCATACAAAAATGACTCAGTCTAGATTGGTTTTTCCTTTGAAGACCTTTTCTTTTTGTTCTCTAGAATAAAAGAGTCTCTATCTTTTTAAAATAAATTCTGTTTTCATAAAACTCTACTACAGAGAAATGTGACCATCAATCTAATAATAGTAGTTTTGAGTGCTCACTTTTGTATCAATAGATTTGGCAGTTATTTTAGAAAATTAGAACGCAGTTCTTACCTCATTTGTGAGAAAATTTGCTGTAATAAAACACAAAAAAATCACAAAAACTATTATTACAGTATTTTCAATCTTATAAAGTTACATAAAAGGCTTATGGCACATAATCTATTTCTGTTCATGTTCCCTTCAAAAGCAATGTGCCTGGAGATATGCACACACTTACACTCTTTTCACAAAATTACAAATAACATATTAATTTAAAAATCTAGAAAGGTGTGAACAGCTTGTCCATATCCTGCAGTTAGAAGTGTACTCACTGTTTATACCCTAGGCATTAAACTAATCATTACTTAGCCTATACAGATAACATACTTTTGTCCTGCAGTAGAAGTTCCTTGAAAACCTTCAGTTAATTACTGAAACATGTCCGAATAAATAGTAAAATGTAGCTTATACCAAATTCTAGAATAAAGTGCAACCTTGAGTTTGATATTTATTGTTTTGCATTTACCAAAATTATTGGTATTTTATTTTCAGAGCTTTTCAACAACTACCTAGACGTTAATTATTCCTTAGCTATTTATGATGGGATAATCCAAATCATCTATCATATAATGTTCAATAATACTTTATTGCTTGATATATGCCTCTCTAGAAAAATTTTGTGAGATCAGATGAACCTTATAAATAGAAAAACTTGGTGATGATCTACTTTGTTCACCTCTTGAACCCTTTCAAATGCCTGAAAACTATTGCAGAATTAGACATTTAAGTGAAATAATGCCTTGAGAAAATTAATGTAAGCATTATAAAATTCTTTCCTTATATGGACAATTCTTCTTGTATATTTGTAACATATCATTTGAAAATATTTCATACAAGTAGTTTTTTCATAAAGTTATTTTTACAAAGGAACTTTGTACTCTCCTCAGATATCACTCTAAATTAATGCATTTCACTTTTGAAAAAACTCTTGAATTTGTACCTGCATTTTTCTTTTTAAAATTTGTAAGAAAGTGGGATCCCTGGGTGGCGCAGCGGTTTGGCGCCTGCCTTTGGCCCAGGGCGCGATCCTGGAGACCCGGGATCGAATCCCACGTCGGGCTCCCGGTGCATGGAGCCTGCTTCTCCCTCTGCCTGTGTCTCTGCCTCTCTCTCTCTCTCACTGTGTGCCTATCATAAATAAATAAAATTAAAAAAAAAAATAAAAAAATAAAAAAAAATAAAATAAAATTTGTAAGAAAGTATAATGCATATTTTTGAGCTGTCTCAGGATTTTGAATTTACAAGAAATGAATATAAGATATCTTACAGAAAATGTCCTTAATAATTTCTGCAATTTGGGGATATCAAGTAAAATGGGGAAAGTTTGGAAGCATAAGCACCTATCTGTACCATTCCTCATTCAGTACTCAGGTTCCTAATGCATGATTTTAGAAAACTTAGTTCAGTTTAGAAGCATTACTTTCCCATTAAAGGAAATGCAGAAGAACCATAATTTAGTTAAGTTACTTCCATAATTTAAATTTGACCTAGTATTTAGTACTGGGCTTCCTAGAAACTAATACACACACTGAAAAAGATAGGAAATTTCAGTATAATAGTCCCATCCCACATTTTGAATCTAACTGAATTACCAATCAGCAGTCACTTACTACAGAGTACAAGGTCATAGGACACCTAGGACATGCAGCTAGGAGTGTACCTGAGCCAAATTCAAGATGGTAGCCTGCAAAGAATGTGAAAATGAACAAAAATATTAAAGATGCAGTGTCTTTTCAACTGTTGGAGTATTAGTGTGGCAGAGCAGAGGAGCAAGGTGTAGGTGGCAACCGACTTTGCAGCTATGAATGACAGTCACACGGGAGGGAATAAAGGCTAAAACAAAACACACAAGCACATACAGTCACATCATGTACCAGACCACCATGTACTTGATCACCCCAAAGCAAGGTGACACAGACCTCTAAGAGAAAAAGAAGAGGCACTCTCCTAAGGGCAGAGTATCTAGTAGAAGTAGTGAGAAGATGATCAGAATATTTTATCTGAATCCAAGCAGCCTGCTGACTCTGCATATTCCCCTGACCTCTCTCCAACACTAAACTTCAATTAATAGCTGGTGCAGAATGAATGCTCCCCTTCAAAGCATAGTAATAATCAAATAGAAAATACCATGGAGGTATTTCTGGTTCCCTTACCAGCATCCATTTCCCTATTTCCAAATTGTATCTTGTATTTCTTTCTAAGTAGCCATGCCTCCCCATGTAGTTCTCATATCAGAGTAAGTCAGTGTTATTACATTCTTAGTGATAGGTTCAGTAAATCTTCTCTATGCAAGTATCATCTGCTCTTCTCCTAGCAACCCTGATTGGTTCAGCCATAGGCATATAACACAATTTGAATCAGTGACATGCAAAGAATTTGATAGGGCTATTAGGGGAATGTTATCTTTCTCCTGAGAGACTGCTGCTGAAAGTGAAGAAAGCTGTCCCTCTTCCTCTGAACATTATAATTTTATGTAGATATGAAGCCCAGGGCAGTTATAGGCATCTCCAGGTACAAGGGTAAAGATGATAAGTGGAAAAATTGTGATTTAGCCAATATTGAAGTATGACCCATGTCTGCCTTTCTACTTCTGTTAGCAATTTCAAGTGCAGAATAATTCAGGGAGTACAGCATCCACAAATATAACCATTTTTGGCAAGAAAAATTGATGAGGAAAAAAAAAAAAAGAAAAATTGATGAGGAATTCCAACCAAAACAAAAGAGAGAGAGAAAGGAAAAAAACATGGTAATAAAGGTATGGTAAAGATTGAATAAGAATTTAATTAATTTAAGTATAGATATAGAACAGTGAAAAGGCAGAAAAGTAGAAAAGCAAACATTAGTAATAAACATTATTACTAATAAACATTAGTAATACAAATGTTGAAGAAAGAAAAAAGCATCTGATATGAAAACTCTAACAAAAATATGACAACAGGCCTAAGAGCAAGTATATCCATCTTTACAAATGAAAGAAAAATTAACAAAAATGACTTCCACATTGATTCAAATAGCAAAGCCAAATGTAAACATTGGAAAGTAACTTACATTTTTGTCAAGTGTGCAGGCACATTAACAAAAATTGACCACATTATAAGTCACAAATAAAATTTCATCTAATTTCAGAAAGTTGAGATAATATTGTTTACAGTGAACTAAAACTAGAAATTATAATAAAAATAGAAACAAAAGGATAATAAATAAAAATAACTATAGAGAGTATGCTTTATATCAGAACTTGTGGCATAAAGTTAAAAAGTGCTCAGAAGAAAAGATATTGACCTAGTGGCTCCCTTACTAACAAAGAATATAAAAACAATCTATTTGGATATTCAATAAAAGGAGGCAAGAAATATTGTAAGGAAAGGTATCAGAAGAATTTAACAGTGACAAACAGGAATGAAGAACTAGAAAACAGGAAAGTGGCAGAACTAATAAATAAAAAGCAGTTTATTATATAAGCTAACAAAATATATAAACTGAATAAAATAAATGTTATTGTACAAACTAATAAAATAAATGAATAAAAAAGGAGAAGAAATCACATGGTGATCCCTGTGTATTTGTCAAAACCAGTAGAATGTACAACACCAAATGTGAACCATGGAGTTTGGTTAACAATAATATATCGGTATTGGCTCATTAACTTTAATGAAGGTAGCACATAATTGAAGATGTTAATAGTAGAGAATCTGTATTGAGGAAGAATATATGTAAACTCTGCATATGCTCAATTTTTCTGTCGTCCTAAAACTGCTCAAAAACATAAACTATGTTAGCTTTTTTAAAAAATGATATTAAGGAAATAGCAATCTATTTATGAAGCTTTAAAAATAATAAAGTATTTAAGTCATTCTACAAAAATTGTACAAAACAATGGCAACCTAGGTAGAATTGATAAATTTTCCAGAAAATATGAATGACCAAAATTCAACCCTAAAATGTTAGAAACCTTAAATAGACCAAGGGTTATTGAATCAATTACACATGTTTGGAAGTTATCACCCTTCCCCCCAAATGGACTAGCTAGGTAAATCATAGTGATCTTTTTAAAAAACAGCAGTTTACAATGCTAAAGAGTAAAGGTGAATTTCAAATTTATTTTTACCCAGCCAGCCACACATTAATATCAAAACCAAGATTTCCCTCAAAACCTATTTCTGGGTCAGCTTCAACATTTAATTAACTGATCAGGACCACAAAGATCAGGATCCACACCCTGGTACCCATGATTTCAGAATGAACCAATGTCCACCATAGAAAATCACAATAATGCTATAAATAACTTTAATCATATCATCTTTGTGAACCAAGATCATAAATTAGTTACAACATTATGTGGATGAAAAGATTTATTGAGCATATGCCCCCTTTTTAAACAATTATAAAATATGATCACAGAGCAGGAAATATTTGTTAGAAAGTGAATAAATATCTGGAATATCTTTAATCTTATAAAATAATTTGTTCCAAAGCTGGAAGAAGTAGGACTCTTACAAAAGTGGGGTTTTTTTTTAGCTATAAATTTATTATCTATACTCATAGAAGACAGACTTTCAGATTGATTTTTTTAAATCTCCAAATATAAGGCACTGACCTAAAATAAAGTGACTAAAACTTTTTTTAAAAATTAACGTGATAGGAATTTGATAGTAGAAATATTTTTTTTCCAAATGAAGTTGTGTAATGTATAATTAGTTATTCCTTAAATTTTTGGTAGAATTTATCCGTAAAGGATTCTGTTTTTCCTCAATTTCTTAAATTTTATTATCTAATAATATTTTCTTTTCTTGAGACATAACTGGCATTTTATATCTTTTTAGTATTTCCTGTTTCACTCTGTTTTTCAAATATGTTACTTGATTCACAATCTTTCTTTATTATTTACTAAAATGTCTATCTCAACAAGTTATACAGTAACAAATTTGGGGGCACCTGGGTGGCTCATTTGGTTAAGCATCTGCCTTCTGCTCAGGTCATGATTTCAGGGTTCTGGGATGGAGCCCCGCATTAGGTTCTCTGCTCAGTGGGGAGTCTGCTTCTCCCTCTCCCTCTCCCTCTCCCTCTGTCCCTCCCCCCTGCTCATTCTCTCTCAAATAAATAGATAAAATCTTTTAAAAACTAAGTTTTAAATGAGGATTCTTTTCACAATAAAAATTATTGCCTTTGGGGGCTACTGCTTCCAGCAAATTATAAAAACATTTCCCAGCAAAAATTGCCAAAAATTTCTAAGAACTCATAAATGACCCTTCATAAAGTCTTTCTAAGCTGGAAATGAAAGAAGAAAGAGCAAATCTGGGGAGTGTAAAGATATTAACTACTTAAAGTCTCTGCTAAGTTAATCATTCATGCAAAAAAATTCTAGGGTAATCACTTGAAGAACAGAAATAGATTCTATAGGTTCCAAAGTATTAAAGTAAATAAATGGATTTTTTAAAAAAGAAAAACATGATTAATCAAAAAAAAGTAGAAAAAGAGAAAACAGGAAAAGGAGGAAAAAGAAATATAAACTCACATATTGGATGAGTTTAATAACGTGAGCAGTTATGATCTGTATAAATGAACTAAAACTCTTCAGTTTATTGTCAAAAATTATATACAGAATTTTAAGGAAAATAATCCATATGGTATATGTAATGGGCATGATTAAAATAAAAGGAAAAAGATGCTGAAAATAAAATTATATAAAAAAGAAGAAAAGTCTTTGGTTCCAATACTATTAGATTAAGTAATTCTGAGGCTTAAATTATTATAAGATAGCACAAGGAAGAGTAACAATTTATTACTAGAGAGCTCAACTGAGAAGGAAAATGGCATATTTTATGTATGATAAAATGTTTTCAAAATACTTAAGCTAAGTTAAAAGTACTACAAAGAAAAACTGAGATATTCATAATAGCACAAGATTTTAGTGAACTTTTAAGAAACCAATAACTAGGTCTGTTTTTACAAATATCAGCAAGGGTATAAATATTTAAACAACACAGTTAACCTTTATCCAATGGCTACCTATCATTTCTGTATTCAAACACTAGTAAATATACATCAAGGACATATTATATTTTTTAAATGTGACATAAAAAAGGTTTTAAAAATCTAAAATTCCACTTGAGAAGTTTGAAAAAGAACAGCAGAATAAGCCAAAAGAAGTAGAAAGAAGGAAATAATAGAAATAAATATAGTAACTAGTCCTGAAAAGATAAAAATAAATAAAAAGGTTATAGGTAATGTTTCAAGATGATTAATAAATTTCAAAAGTACTTCAAAATGGATTAGGAAAAGAAATAAATATCTTAAACCATATAATGTATTAATAATGAACAAATAGAACAATATACTAGTAATGAATAAAGTAACAACATATATTGAAAGATAACGCAGTAGTATAATAAAATATTTGTACAAAATAATTAGAAGTTAGAAGAAATGCATACATTGCTAGAAAAATATAAACTCCAAAAATTATTCAAGAAGAAATAGGAACTTCGAATTAACCTATTAATTTTAAAGAAACCTAAGTGTTTAAAGCCTTCCCACTAAGCAAACACGGGGTCAGGAATACATTACAGGTGAGCTCTATCAAATATTTAAGAAACAGCTAATTATAACTTTATATAAGCCCAGAGAATAGAAGAAGAATCATTTTTAAATGATTCTGTGCAGTGTGAGAAAGTGAATTCTAAAATGGCTTCCCAAAGACCCCATGCTCTAATCCCTGGAAACTGTGAGATGTAATTAAGGTTACTAATTACTTGACCTTAAATGGCTACACTATTTTGAAATATTTAGATGGGTCCATGAAATCACAGGAACCCTTAAAAGCAGAAGAGGCATTCTGAAATAAAGCAGTAGGAGAACTCTACCCCAGAGCCTCCAGATGAAAGCCGGTGCTGGCTTACACATAGATTTTAGTCCAGGGAAAACCAGAGCAGAGAAAGCAACACTCTCATTCCAGAATTTCTGATTTACAGAACTGTGAGATAATAAATTTATATTGTTTTAAGCTCCATCCACATCTATGCCCACCCTCAGGCAAAGCCGGGAGAAAATTTTTTTGGAAATGGAAGACTTATGTCCACGTGGGTTGCTCCCCCAAGTCTCAGGCACCTCCAACCTGCCTTAGAGGAGGAGAGGCAGAGGGAGAGGGAGAGAGAGAATCTTAAGCAGGCTCCAAGCCCAGCACAGAGCCCAACTCCATCTCAGAACCCTGAGATCATGACCTGAGCAGAAATCAAGAGTCTGACATTTAACCAACTGAGCCACCCAGGCACCCCACATTCAATTCTTTATGTATTTTAATTTCTTCTCAGTGTTTCCCATAACTTTATTTCTCTAAATTGCAAAATCTGGTTAATTTATTCAAATTATATCTTCTGGTCAAGAATTCCTTCTTTGGCTGAATTAAATATGCTTTTTTAACGCATTCTTTAGGTATGCAGTATCAACAGTAGTGTTTTGCTTTGCTAGAGTCTCCGTTTAGTTTTTTTTTTTTTTAATTTTTATTTATTTATGATAGTCAAAGAGAGAGAGAGAGAGGCAGAGACACAGGCAGAGGGAGAAGCAGGCTCCATGCACCGGGAGCCCGATGTGGGATTCGATCCCGGGTCTCCAGGATCGCGCCCCGGGCCAAAGGCAGGCGCCAAACCGCTGCGCCACCCAGGGATCCCCGTTTAGTTATTTTTTAACCGCCTGATGATACTTGATTTTCTTCTAATCTTTGTGATTCTATCTTCTGTTTATTTAAAGACTTCTTACATTTTTTATTCTATAATCTGTAGCTATATATTTTAATGTATGTATGTGAGAGTAAATCTGTTACTTAATATTCCTCTCCTGACTCCTACTTGTGGCTTGCCTCTTCTTGTGTTGCTGGTGGTGTTTAATTATGAGTTTATTGGATGATCAGACCTATAGAAATCACTTTTTTAAAGTTTTTTTTTTAAAGTAACCTCTACATCCAATGTGAGGCTCAAACCTATAACTTCAAGATCAAGAGTCACATGCTCTACCAACTGAGACAGCCAGGTGCCCCCAAAATCTTATTCTTAAATCGAGGTTTTTGCTTTTGACAGGGAAGAGGTAATGCCGCCAATCTGAGATTACTGTACAGCTCCCCAAAGGTCCCACCTTACTATGAGAGAAAAATATTTGCTCAATGATTTCACCATTGCCCAAGGCCTAGCATCTAGCTCAGTGTTGATAGCAGCTTTCAACTTCACAGAACCCTTTTTTTTCTAATCGACTCATGGCTCCCAACCTCAGCTCCAGATCACTGATTTTCACTGTTTTTATTTTTGTTTTTTTTGCTGTTTTTATCTGTGGTTGTTTTCCCAAGAGGGAAGGATAGTTTTCCTTGAAGAAATTCAGCAATCCATTGAAAAAGACTATAGCATATCAAGGACCTAATTGTTCCATTACAGAAAGATCCCTCTGAGCAACTTGTCATCTTGCCCAAAGTTCAGTTTTATCCTCTTCATCTCCCAGTATTTTTCGTATGTCATTCCTTCTCCTGTTTCCTTTGTCTTTTGAATTTATATTATATTTTATTTCCTTTACTTTCATTTAAAAATTACTGTAGTGGAACAGTGATAAATGAAAAAAATTATTATCTGCAATTTTGAACCAGAAGGTTTTCTTTTCATATAATTGTTTTTTAGAAATTGTACCAACACACACACATACACACACACACACACACACGTCCATAATCGTATGTGGTTCATATTAATGTTAACTTTAATTTATTAGTATTTCCTGCCTTTAAAAATATTTAAAAACATGATACTCATGTGCAAAATCTACTTCAGAACTTCTGAATTCTTATTTTGGCTATTTAAGTTTTTTCCCCCATTATGTAAGATTTACTGTAATAAATACTATGAATATCTTGGAACAATAATCTTTTTGCTTATCACTGATAAATTTTTACTACATAATTCTCAATTACTTTTAAATGGTTGAAAACAATATGTATTTCTATCAACAGAGTATAGTAATAGCTCTTCTACCATATTCTCCCTAGCATTTATTTCTATTATTTAAAAAATTATGAGACATCTAGGTGGTTCAGTTGGTTACTTGTTGGGCTCTTGGTTTTGGCTCAGGTCAGGATTTCAGGGTCCTGAGACTGAACCCTGCCTCAGGCTCCATGCTGGGCTTAGAGCCTGCCTAAGATTCTCTCTTTCTCTCTCTCTCCCTCTGTCCCTCCCTGCCCCCACCACCCGTGTACTCGGGCTCCATCTCTCGCTCTCTCTCTCACTAAAACAAAACAAAACAAAACAAAACAAAACAAAACAAAACACAAGTCTGATTACAAGTCTGATAGATATATATAGGGAGATACATATTGTGTGTGTGTGTCTTTACGTGTATAGTCATTATTTTATATTTCACAGTTTATGCTTCAAAAATTTTCTGAACTTCATTGATTTTTATATAAATTATCCCTTTCCATGATTAGAGATTTTCCCATTTTGTTTCTTAACCTTATATATTAATGCACTGCAGTTAGAAATGTATATATTATTGCATACAATGAATTTTTAAAAGTGAAAATCTTTGTGGAAATATTATTCAGCCACCATTAAATTTTAAAATTTCATTTAGCATCTGTTTTATGCAGTAAAAACCTACAAGTTAAAGTTATTCTTCCTGCTTTGGGTCTTATAAAACAAATGAAGGACTAAACATAACAATAAAGCATACATGTCCAAGTCATTATGAGACACAGAGAAATTAATGCCTAACTCAGACCTGGAGTTTAAGGAAAGCTTTAAGCAAAATAAGACATTTATTTATTCTGAGTTTGTAGAATTCATTTCAGACTATTTGAGTATTAAAAATCTAATCTGAAGGTAATACTTATTTTGAGAAGTAGACATAAAACCAGCTACATACAACTTTCTCACCTTCTGCTCATATATGTTCACCAAGCCACACAATAAAAAAGGGAATAAAATTTTAGGTCAAAACAATCATACTTCGTTTTTCTTAACCTAATGCATTAATTATTGTTGCCCAGAACCTATTCACTGTGAGTGATCATGGAAATCTACTCCATTTCAGCTACTAGCAAGGTAAGAGAACAATGCATCCTAAAACATAATAATAATAAAAATAATGATAATTTTCATGAAGCTGATAGCCCAATCTTATAATATCACAATGTTGAGGACTTAATAAAATTGATTTCACACATAACTCCGCTATTTAGTGGATTTATGTTTGTTGGAAACATTTAAGTGCATGTAAATACACTAAAAGTGTTTTACAGCAAATATCTTCTAATAACTAATTTGTGTTTCTAAGCATCCACTTTCTCCAGGGGAACAATTTCCAAGAGTTGTGCTGACTGAGAGGATTTCAGGTTTCCTGTTCCTTTCTGGGGAGGCTATGATTCTGGTCTCTTTATTGTTTACAATCTCAATACTGCCGCAGAGCAGCACTGAATAGTGGTAGCTGTGGATGTGCGTCCCATGTGGTCGCAAGTATATAGTAAAAGCATTCCTGTAGAACAGCAGCCAAATGCAGCCCTTGCCTCACCCACTTGCATTCAGTCAGGGCAATTTTATAAAATGTACTCTTAATAGAACTTGGTTAGACTCAATTTTTAAAGAGCACTAAAAGCAGAAGGTACTTTAGAAAAAGGCATTCCTTGCCTTACAGTGACTTCTAATTTTAAAAAGTCAAAAGAACTACCAAGAACATTCTGAACCAATGTTTGCCTTCTCTTAATATGAGTCCATTTAGGTCACACACGTAAACAAGAAATTCACCTGCACGGATCCAGAAAGGGATTTTTCTTTTTATAAGATTTTATTTATTTATTTGAGAGAGAGAGAGAGTGAGCGAGAGAGCAGGAGTGTGAGGAGGGGCCCAGGGAGAGAGAGAAGTGGGCTCCCCACTGAGCAGGGAGTCTGATGCCATGCAGGGCTCAATCCCAGGGTCCTGGGATCCTGAAAGATCTGAGTGGAGGGCAGACGTTTAATTGACTGAGCCACCCAGGCGCCCCAGCAAGAGATTTCTGAGAGGAGTATTCATTCAGCCCATCAGTGTTTTGAGCATCTTCAATATCTTGGGCAGCACAGTAACAATACACTATTTATCAAGGCAGACATCACCCCAAGCCTCATGGCAATTCAGCTTTGTGAGGAAAACAGGCAGCAAACAAAACAAACAGAAAAAGAATAATCACAAATCATGATACATGACATAAAGAAAATGAATGGCTTCTCATGATAGTAAGTATAGGGAGAACTAGTTTAGGTGTAACGGATTGGGACAACTACTTAAAGAGAAGTGTAACTTCTAGTGTGAAGAGGGTTGTGAGGAGGAGTGATCTGAGTAAGATGTGTAAAGGCCCTGGGGGTGAGGATAGGAACTAAAAGAGGAACAGGGAACAGTACAGCTGACACATGGGGATCATCGGGAAATTAAAAAAAAAAGAGAGAGAGAGAGAAATGAAATTGGGAAATCAGCTTTATTCTATTGGAGGTGGGGAGGCCTCTATACGAGTATATAATCTATTCTAAATATAAGAGAGAGCCATTGAAACATTTAAAGCAGAGAAATAAAATGATCAAATTTGCTTTAAAAATATCAATATGGTCACTAATTGAAAATTAATTGAGCTGACTAAAAGTTGGCAATTCTGAAAAATGGCTCAGAAAGGATGGCTTACGCTAGAATTACAGAAGTGCACAGATTTGTAATATATTTCAAAGGTACTAATTAACAGGCATTGTGGATTGGGTTGAGCATGAGGATGGTATGAGAATAGTTGAGAATTAATCTGAAGCTCCTAGCTTGAGAAACTATGGAAATGGTATTGTCATTGTTGGAAAAGAATAGACTTGAGAGGAAGATATTTGAAGAGGGGATTAAAGGTAAAAGTAAAAAAGTTTGATTCTGGGTATCTTATATTTAAGATATTTGTAGCACATCTAAATACAACTATTTGACTAACAGGACATCACATGGCTATTGTGTCAAAAAGAGAGTGTTGGACTACACATATGAAATAGTTTTTGAAGGCATGGAAATGAATGTGATCACCAAGGTAGAATTTAAATTAAAGAATCTTCCATCTCCAGATGGAAAATTTCCCACAGGGAGCCTGCCCTTCCCTCTGCCTCTCTCTCTCTGTGTCTCTCATGAATAATAAATAAAATCTTTAGACAAAAAAAAAAGAGAGAGAGAGAGAGACAGAGACAGAGAGAGACAGAGAGACAGATAGGAAGCCTTTGACAGGCCAAAAAATAAAAACGAAAACAAACTTAATGTTACCAAATATCAGCTTTCATAAGTGTTTAAGTCATATTTGTTTAAATAGTTCTTTTTCAATAAAATATAGCAAAGCAAGGATAGACAGAAAAAAAGCACTTGAAACTGCACATTTTTAACTTCAACACAGTGATTCCTGTCAGTGGACATTCGGAAACTAAGACGTTATCACCCATGACTCGACATGTATTTTTTTTCAGTTTTAAAAAGAATAAACATTTTGTGATTAAAGGTAAATGCATTTACTAATAAGGTTAAATTCTTTAGCTCTCTTTCTAGCTTCTAGCCAGACGTGTGTGTGAAAACCCCGGGACTACAACATCCGAGGGAAATAGCAAGTGTTAAAGGAAGGCAGAGTCATTCATTCTTCAGTCAGGAACAAATGGATGGTAGACAAAGAGGTTGGCAAAATCTTCATTTTCTTTCCCTTTTATGGACCTCCTCAAAAGGAAAAGCCCTCCTGAAAACAGGTGGTCCTGAAAATCTGTAGATAATTAAGCAAAATGAGGCTTGTTGACAGCTTGGCACGAAATATGAATCTTTAATTACATTTTAATGACAACTCATAGTATTTTACATAACTACGTTAGGTGGTATAATATGAGATTAGGAACTGCTGATACAGATTTGAATTGTTTTTCTCAACATTTATAAAACTGTAAGTAATAAAAAATGTTTAATGATTCAGTGGCTAGTGGAGATTCCTTTTGTATATGTAACATGTCTTTTTATCATTTTTGTTCTATAGTACTTACATAGTTATTAAAATATTATTATCTTACTTCAGGGACAGCTAAATTGAAAGAGTGTGTTCTGGCTAAAATCGCATCTGAAATCAGTTCTATTAGAATCCTCACTAACACGAGGCAGTCATATTATTTTTGAGCAAAGCACAAATTACAAAGACCTTTAAAAGTCTCTTTAAAGACTAACTTTATTTGACTTTTTTTGATTAAAGAGTTTCAGTTCTGCAGTAACTACACCAAGAATTATAATTAATGTATGTATTTTTTTAAGTTTAATGCTTTAAACTGCTGGTAAACTTATTTATTTTGAATTCCATGTAAATTATTCTAAGCAGCTTATATAGATGAACTTGAATCCAAGCTTTTCCCAAAGTGATTTCAACCATCTGTGAAAATATTGTACCATATCTTATCCCTCATTTATCCTAATTAGGTCTTATGTAATAAATCATCTCTTTGTCCAGTAAAAGTGCTGTGATTTTTTTTTTGAACAAGTCATACATTCCAAGATATTGAAATGAATATAATTTAATAGGCTATATTTTAATGGTATAAACATTAAACATTAAGAAATAATAGAAATCTGTTCCCTCTTTTGGCTAAATCATGAGGATATACTGTTTAGTATTTTAGTTTAAGGGAAGGATAAATTTGGAAAATACAAGTCCCTTTGGTGCTTAGCAAAATGGGCTGCACTTCATTTTTTTGTCTGGTTCTGACAATATAGAAATGGTAACAAATCAGCTAATCATTATTCCGAGAGAGAAAATAACCACATCAAAGTGCACATGTTCAAAATCAAGTTCAAGACTTTTCCTCTAAACCTGGTGCACCATTAAAACTCTCCATCTTGGTAAATTATACCACCGTCAACCATTTATTCATGCCTGAAACTTGGCTAATCCATCTCCTTTCCCCTAAATCCTGTCTACTAGCAAGTCTTGTTGATTCTATCTCCTAAATAAATCTTAATTATATTCATTCTTATCTCTTTCCACTAGCCCCTATTATGCCCAAACATTGCATTTGTCTTCTCTTATCTTCTGTTACCTATTTCCAAGCCATTCCCCATCCTGTAGACAGATTCATGGTAAAAACTATTAAGATGATGATATAACTCCTTTGGAATAAGCTCTCAATTAAAAATAATAATAATAAAACTAAGCATATACTTACCTCATAACTAAGAAATTCCAATTCTAGATATTCCCTTAAGAGTAATGAAGAATATATATATTTTACTAAAAGGCTGGTATAAGAATGTCCAGGGTAGCTTTATTTATAATAGCCAAAATTAGACACAGCTCAGGTAGGCACCAAGAGGAGGATGATAAACTGTCATATAATTATACAACAAAATACTACTCAGGAATTTAAAAAAAACTGCTAATAGGCTTAACATGTCTAAATCTCAAAAAAAGTTATGCTGACTGAAAAAAGCTTGACATGGAACATATTCTTTGATTCCATTTATCTGAAATTCTAGAATAGATGAGTCTATGGCTTAAAAACAATTAGAACACAAACTGCCAATGAAAAGGGGAGAATGGGAACAGGAGTGACTGCAAAGGAGCATATGGCAATTTCTGAGCAATAGAAATGTCCTACATCTTTTTTTATTTCACATATAACTTTATATTAGTTTCAAGTGTAATGATTTGATATTTGTATATATTGCAAAATGATCACCACAATAAGTCTAGTTAATATCCAACAGCTATGTAGTTACATTTTTTTTTCTCCTGATGAAAACTTACAAGATCATTGGATAGGAGTTTGCAGTTGCACAGGTTAGATTTATGCATTTGTCAATGCTCATAGAAAGGTTATCACTTGTGCATTTCACAGTATGGACATTTATCTCAAAAAGGATAAATAATATTAAATAAATCTTGAATTCTAACAATAGGGCTGAGATGTGCTCTGAAAAAACTTAGAAATGCATTAAAAAATAAGACTAAACTGTTGTGTATCTTGATTGTGGTGGCTACGTGACATCACGCCTTGTCAAAGTGCATAGAAATACATACTAAAAGAGCACCTGAGTAGATCAATCAGTTGGGTGCCTGACTCTTGATTTCCACTCTGTCACGGTCTCAGGGTAGTGGGATGGACCCCCTTCTGGGGTTCTGTGCTCAGTGTAGAGTTAGCTTGGGATTCTCTTTCTCCTTCTCCCTTTGCCCTACCTCCCCACTCCCCACCCCTGCTGGCAACCCAGGCACACACACATGGGTTCTCTCTCAAAAAAAGGAAGGAAGGAAGGAAGGAAGGAAGGAAGGAAGGAAGGAAGGAAGGAAGAAGGAAGGAAGGAAGGAAGGAAGGAAGGAAGGAAGGAAGGACGAAAAAGATAAAATTTTCTGTTGTAAATGTTACTTCAACTTTTAAAGTGCCTCAAAAGATAAGGTGGATCATTTTTACTCTATACCTCAATTTTCAAACTCAAAAATAAGGAGGGTCAATAGATGGCTAAATGATGAGGCACTTGAGCAGCTCAGATAGTTGGGCTTCAGGAGAAGCCCAGGTCATGATCTATAGTCCTCAGTGAGGAACCTGCTTCTCCCTCTCCCTCTGCCTCTCCCCACACTCGTGCTCTCTCTCTCTCTCAAATGAATAAGTAAAATCTTTAATTTTTTTAAATAGCTAAATGAATGGACAGATATTTACAGTTAAAGAATCAAGGTAGTGGATATTTGGGAGTTTACTGCATAATGATTTCTACGTTTCTGATGTTTGAGAATTTCCTATAACAATATGTGGGGGGGGGGATATGTAAATCTGGCAGGAATCCATTGTCCCCATACTTAAAAATCTATAATGGCTTAGATTTGCTCTAGAATTATTAACATGGTATAAAGTTTCCACATTCCTGGATCTCTCCCTGAGCTCTAAGTCTTATAGGTCAATTATTCCTCATGCACCAATTTCTAATCATATTCTTCTATGTAAGTTTTTACAAAATAATTTCTTCTTCCCAGGGATCTTGTAATTAATGACAGTGCAAATCATCATATGATTATCTGATTCCTCTGATATTTTTTAAAGCCCATTTGACCACAATCCATTAATATATCTCTAGTGCATATCTCCACACCCGGGACTTGGCCTAATGTAAGTACGAAATAATTACATAGCAAAGTACATATGAAAACTAACTAAAGAGATAGTCCCCTGAGTCATTTCAAAGCAAATCATGAATCATTTGTGTGATCTAATCATTGATTTTTTAAATATCGCCTAGTTACCTAAAAGGGTAGTAATTTCATACAGTGATAATGTAACCATGTTAAATGAGACACTAAGAAAATATATTTTTGAAAATTATCAATTGGCAAAATATCCCAGGTGCTTTATCTTACTAGGGTAAAATAAATAATTCTGACAAGCAGTTTACCTGATTATAATTTGTTGTCTTAATAGGTTTTTGAAGACTTATGTAAATAGGTGTTGACTCAAATATTAATTTTCATTCCACATAAATTTAATTGCTTATAAAATGGTGTAAGAAAACCACACATTTGCATTTTGACATAAAATAAGACAGAAGTTGTCCTTAAAGAGAACAGGTGGGGAGTAGGAGGAGGTTGAGACTCCTGCCTATTGGAATAGCTATAAAGCTTTTCTGATTATAGTATTAAAGCAAATCTGTAGGATAATGGTTAAATTGCTCTATAGACAAATTTCAGTGCTACTAGTACTGATTAATACTCCAGTGATTTTTACCACTAACTCAGCTAAGGGAAATAAGGATAGTACAGTCTCATTGCCCAATTTTCAGATGTATACATCAGGAAATTCAATAGACAGTTATTTACCTTCAAAAAATTAATAACTGGGATCCCTGGGTGGCGCAGCGGTTTGGCGTCTGCCTTTGGCTCAGGGCGCGATCCTGGAGACCCGGGATCGAATCCCACGTCGGGCTCCCAGTGCATGGAGCCTGCTTCTCCCTCTGCCTGTGTCTCTGCCTCTCTCTCTCTCTCTCTCTCTGACTATCATAAATAAAGAAAAATTTAAAAAAAATTAATAACTGAGGGCTCCTGATGGGTTAGGGAGTAGAACAAGAGATTCGATCTTGGGCTTGTAAGTTTGAGACCCATATTGGGTGTAGAGATTACTTCAAAATAAAATTCTAATTGGACATCCACATGCAGAAGAATGAAACTGGACCACTCTCTTTCACCATACACAAAGATAAACTCAAAATGGATGAGAGATCTAAATGTGAGACAAGAGTCCATCAAAATCATAGAAGAGAACACAAGCAACACCCTTTTTGAACTTGGCCACAGTAACTTCTTGCAAGATACATCCACAAAGGCAAAAGAAACAAAAGCAAAAATGAACTATTGGGACTTCATCAAGATAAGAAGCTTTTGCACAGCAAAGGATACAGTCAACAAAACTAAAAGACAACCTACAGAATGGGAGAAGATATTTGCAAACGACATATCAGATAAAGGGCTAGTTTCCAAAATCTATAAAGAACTTATTAAACTCAACACCAAAGAAACAAACAATCCAATCATGAAATGGGCAAAAGACATGAAGAGAAATCTCACAGAGGAAGACATGGACATGGCCAACATGCACATGAGAAAATGCTCTGCATCACTTGCCATCAGGGAAATACAAATCAAAACCACAATGAGATCCCACCTCACACCAGTGAGAATGGGGAAAATTAACAAGGCAGGAAACCACAAATGTTGGAGAGGATGCGGAGAAAAGGGAACCCTCTTACACTGTTGGTGGGAATGTGAACTGGTGCAGCCACTCTGGAAAACTGTGTGGAGGTTCCTCAAAGAGTTAAAAATAGACCTGCCCTACGACCCAGCAATTGCACTGCTGGGGATTTACCCCAAAGATTCAGATGCAATGAAACGTCGGGACACCTGCACCCCGATGTTTCTAGCAGCAATGTCCACAATAGCCAAACTGTGGAAGGAGCCTCGGTGTCCATCGAAAGATGAATGGATAAAGAAGATGTGGTTCATGTATACAATGGAATATTACTCAGCAATTAGAAACGACAAATACCCACCATTTGCTTCGACGTGGATGGAACTGGAGGGTATTATGCTGAGTGAAGTAAGTCAATCGGAGAAGGACAAACAGTGTATGTTCTCATTCATTTGGGGAATATAAATAATAGTGAAAGGGAATATAAAGGAAGGGAAAAGAAATGTTGGGAAATATCAGGAAGGGAGACAGAACATAAAGACTCCTAACTCTGGGAAACGAACTAGGGGTGGTGGAAGGGGAGGAGGGCGGGTGTTGGAGGGGAATGGGTGACGGGCACTGAGGCGGACACTTGAAGGGATGAGCACTGGGTGTTTTTCTGTATGTTGGTAAATTGAACACCAATAAAAATTAATTAAAAAAATAAAAATAATAAAAATAAAAATAAAAATTAATTTAAAAAAAATAAAAAAATAAAAAAAATAAATTAAAAATAAAATAATAACCAGAAAACAAAATTAAAAATATTAATAAAAGAGAGACTAAGTGTACGTAAAGCACTATGAAGTAGTCTTTCAGTTGAAATGTGTGATAAGATAAAGACCGTTTTGAGATTATTCTGTAGTTATGTGAGATTTCACAAATTCCTATAAAATATGAATAGTTAATATTTTTGTAACATGTGCTATAAACCTTCTAAATTTTATATAATCTCAGATGTTGGATTAGAGGGAGAAGAAAGGCATAAAAGCTTTTTTATGTCATTTAGAAAGTTCCTACAAAAGAACACCGTTGAAAGTATTAAAAATTATGTACACTTTAGTTCACATTGCAATTGTCTGTAATAACTACATATTTTTCCACTGGGTGGAAATGAGGTGCAGGGAGAACATTTAAAGTGAACACTGAGCCGTGCGATGCAAGTCCCAACAGCAATCTGTTGGAACTGCGTGAATGAACCAAGTTTAACCTAGTGATTCTAGACGAGGGACACTGGGAGTTATATTTGCAAGATTTAAGAAGAGAGTATAAGATATTTGCTCAGTGTAACTTCCTTTTATTCCTTTATTTTGCCAGAGTTCTGAGAAAAAGCAATAAAGGAAGACACCAACTCTCAAGTGAATAATCCCTTCTAGAGAGCCTGCTAAACATGGAGCTGACCACAAATGGCAAAAAATAAATTTACTTTCTTCTCAAAACCACAGAAATGCGCTCATTAGAAACAAGGCTGATGTTCTGACACAGATCTTTATATTGAATATGTTGCATTTTGAAGAGAAGCAAATAGAAAGATGGGGATTTGCCTGGGATATGTCTTGTAATGGTCTACCTAAAATCTCTCAGGGTAACATTTAAAGGGCGATTTCATTATGGTCTAGGTTTTGTTGAAACTTCTTTACCCAGAAAATCAGTTGTTTCTCAGATGTGACCCAACTCAGGGATGTTAAATTACTACAAATTGAGAGACTGGAATGTAATTCAGAATACCAATTTATTCATTTACAATAAGAATTATGAATTTGGGGATCCCTGGGTGGCTCGGCGGTTTAGCGCCTGCCTTCAGCCCAGGGTGTGATCCTGAAATCCCGGGATTGAGTCCCACATCAGGCTCCCTGCATGGAGCCTGCTTCTCCCTCTCCCTCTGCCTCTCTCTCTCTCTCTCTCTCTCTCTCTGTCTCTCATCAGTAAATAAATAAAAATAAAATCTTAAAAAAAAGAATTATGAATTTGGGGCACCTGGGTGGCTCAGGCAGCTCGTGGTCCCCAGGGTCCAAGGATGGAGCCCTGAGTCAGACTCCCTGCTCAGCGGAGGACCTGCTTCTTCCTCTCCCTCTACCATCCCCCCATTTGGGCTTTATGGCTTTCTCTATCTCCCTGTCAAATACATAAATAAAAATCTAAAAAAAAGAATTATGAATTTATTCTGACCAAATGCAATGCACATGTTGCCATGATCAATATATGCTTTATTTCAGAATTACATAAAAACTAAAACAGAAATTTATTTATTACCCAAGGAATCAGCACTAGTTTCTCTGTACCTAATACATTCTATCTCTCAAAAGAAATAACCTTGCTAGACAATATTGGTCCTGGTGTTTGACAAAATATTCTTCTATCTCATGCTGTATACATTGACAATTATATTTTATGTTCATTGTTTTCCAGGTCCCTATGATGAAAAATGAACCTTTCTTCAAATATGTTTATAAAGCTTATTTGACCAGTCTATATTAGTAGTCACTAAATGTGACTTTACATATTTTTTATTTCATCCACTAAGTGTTTTTTTTTTCTCACAAAGGCTATCTGATTTTATTTCCAAATCTTTCAAAAAGATGGGCTCAAAGGGCATTTTACACTCCCCACACCTGTCACAATCTTTAGCCATATGAAAATCCTTTAGTTCCTATAATCGGATTTAGTTTGGAAGACACCTTGTCCTCAGCAGCCGTCGACACTGCCATTTCTGACTGATCCTTCTCTGTGTAAGCTTCAAGTGTGCCAATGAGAAGAATTTTAGACCAAAGCAGTAGCCGGAATTGCTGAAAAGATACCAGGCTTAGCAAGAAAGCAAGATGAGATTTAATTCTCTGTGAAGAATTTCTGCAAGATATTAACAGTTGTCCCTTACTAAGAAGTTTCCAGAGTCAGAGTCTTGGGAAGCCTTTTTAAAACAAAGCTACAGAGTTCTGTGTGCTGGCCTGTGTCTGTAACTCTGATAAATGACAAAGTATTACATACTATGTCAGCTACTTGACCATGGGATTCTCTTCTTGTAGCATACCCACTAACAGCTAATGGAATGAAGGTTTGGTGCCTATAAGCTAAAATCAAATATTCATATTTAAATATAAATACAAAAATGAACTCACAGTAATATATAAAATGCTTTGGACCTACTTTATTATTGTTCTCTCATTTGGAAGTACAACAGAGAGTTGATTGGAAGAGCAACTATTAGTAGATAAATAATAATAGTAGTAGTAGTAATAGTAGTAATAAGTGATAGTGATATTACTTATTACTTATTACTGTAACTTCTAAGAAGAGTGTTTCTTTAAGTGTGACCTGTAGAGCACAATTATCACAGTCATCTGTGCTGTTTTACAAAGGTGCAAATTCCTAGATCCCTCTGAAGACTTACATCAGAATCTCCCCACAGTGCCTACGTGGCTCAGTGGGTTGGGCACCTGCCTTCAGCTCAGGTTGGGATCTTAGGGTCCTGGGATCAAGTCTCACGTCGGGCTCCCTACTCAGTGAGGAGTCTGCTTCTCCCTCTGCCTCTCCTACCAGCTCATGCTTTCTCTCTCCCTCTCCTTCTCAAATAAATGAATGAAATCTTAAAAAAAAAAATCTCCTGGGGATGGACCACAAGAATCTGGTTTTTAAAGACATACCATGAAATCCTTATGTACACTTGAGTTTGAGAATTATTGAATTGAGGTCTCTATTTAACTTAGAAAAAGATATGGCAAAAACATTTTAGAAGATTTGATAGACCCCCTGGCATCCACCATGCCATGAGATTCAGAAAATGTCTTCATCAAAAAAAGAGAGAGAGAGAGAGAGAAATACTTTTGTAATGATTTTGTAAGCTCCAGTATGTATTAGATTCTCCAATATCTCTCCAATTGTGTCATGCACATCTCTAAAGAGGCCAGGACAGCCTCTTTACAATAATGACACACATGAAAATCTTAGAGTAGGTGGACATATATACCAAGCAGAGAAAGAATATACATTCATATTTCTTTCCTGTTTTCCTAGTTTCTTTCCTATTTCCATAATTCACAAGAGAACTGTTAAGGACCCCAAAGTTATAACAAAACTGAACAGACTTTCAAATCTGATTGTTTGGTAATAAAGGAGGAAATAAATGAAATTTCTAGCCATTCAGGACAACCTAAAAGAAAATGACACATTGGCCAATTTAAACATTTCTTTCAAAAAACATAAAAAGAATTTTTAAAAATAAACATTTCTTTCAGCATTTACTTTAATCAAGCTGAAGTATGACACCTCCTATTATTAATATTAAAGCTCTGTGAGCTCACATCTCTCGAAACTTAACTTTATATACATATCTCAAGGATAAGTATATCCCTTTCTATTCCCCTCAGCCCTTCAAAATTTACAAACATTGCAAACATTACAAATATTTCAACTTGCAAGAACTTTCTGTTTGGCATTCAGAAAATTTGTGATTTTTCCATTGGTGAGTCATTGAAACTATATCTAGATCTGGCTATACCCATTTTCTGTCCTTTCTCAAACCCCTAACTTTTAACATCATTAAAATAAGCTATCTGAAATGAATATTGCTTCATAGTTCCATGCGCTGAAAGAAAAATAAAGAGCATGTTTGAGAAAGATAAGTATTTTTTAAACTTATAACCAATAAGTTTTGGTTCTAAGAAAAGTAATTTCATGTTGAAGAAAACTAGTGTTTAAATGGGATCAGTGGTGAGTTTAGATGTGTCTTTGGTTCAAGTGCAAATATATTTTTTATAAAGCCAATTATAAAGGTGTTTAAATACAAACATGAAATATGAGATGCGTTGATCCTACGAATATGTACCTCTATATTGATAATGGTCATTGCTAACATTAGTTGAAAAATTACTATAGCCCCACATTCTGTTAAGCACTGAATATGCATTAATTTATTTAATCTTCATAATAATTCGAATATATTGATATTATTATCCCCATTTTAAAAAAATATAAAACTATATTGAGAAATGTTAAAGAACTTGTTCAGGTGATTTAGCAAGACTTCCTATTGTAAAAGAACAAATCTACTCTGTCTTACTAAGAAATCAGCATAGCAACTCATAAAAATATTTAATGTGATTAATTTTTTAGTAACTTTAGCTCACAGCTACACCTACTGTTTTCTAAAGTACATCTGCATGTCAAGCCATTTTGCAAGCCATTGACATTTTCCTTTAACTCAGACTTATCATCTTCAGGTAGACAATTATACCACTAGTGTTTGTGAAATATGGTGTGCAACACATCCATTTATATCTCTTCAGCATCCACCCAGGTTTTTTTGGGTAAAGTTTCCCTTTTTAAGGTTTTTGTGGGAATAGCATATCAATTAGACTAAAAACCAAGGGAATGCCCAAATGGCCCAAAATAGGCATTCACACTCTCTGTCCTAAAAATGTAGCTCTTCCGTGGGTGGCACAAAAACAGAAAGTGTTGAAATGAATCATGAGATTGATCTTCCTAGAGAAGCCTGTGATTGAATAAGAGCTGCTCTATCTTTCCTTTGGCTTTTCCTTCAAGTTAGTTTCTGTTTCAACAAAGAACCCCAACTGTAGTCATCATAAACTCATCTAACCATAATTACCTCCCAAAGGCCACTATCTCCAAATATCAACATATTGGGGGGTTAGGGCTTCAACTTATGAATTTGGGAGATATGCAAAATTCAGCCCATAACAGAACTGCACCTATGCCAGAAATCACATTTGCAGATTTGGGGAATAAACACAGAGAATGCCATTGTGTAATCAATAATCATAAAAGTAAAACAAGTGAAGCTCCCAATTCAGAAAATTATTTCAACTCTAAATATGCTATGACCCTGAAAAAGCCAATCCCATTTCTAAAGTAATTATATGTGTGGAAGGAGATATAGAAGTCTGATGATTTTCTCATCCAATTCTAGATAGGAATTCAAATAAACCATTAGGGACAATGAGGAATATAATTCTCATTATTTTGGGGGCATATAGTATCAAAGTGTAATATTTAATGGCACTAATATATCTCTCAGCCTTCAGCCCATGATCCTTAGCTGTGCTGAGAAAAGAAATAGTGGATGATAAAGTATTAAATGGACCTACTGTCTTTTTAAAGAAGGAAGAAGTAGGAAACCTATGTACTAGATGTTGGATACTGCTTACACCTATTTTAAAAATTAATATAGTTTTAAGGTAAACCTTCTTCCCAAAAATTTCAGTGGAGAAGAAACCAAGTTAGCTTGAATTTTTAAGCATCCGTTGCTCAAAGTTACAGAACATACATCTTTTCTTTTTAATTATAAACCTGCTATGTTTCACCAAGCCATTATGAGTTTGAGGATGGGGAATATAATGCTAAAATAACTCAAGCCTTCAGATGCTTTTCAAAGGCTCAAATTTCAACTGCCCTTTGAAGTTGAGCCAGTGAAGAGTTCAGTCAAGCAATTTGGTCGTGAAGCCAGTGACTTGAACCATAAATTATTGAATATTAAATAGATGGCTTGTGTAAAATGTCACAATTTCTACTGTTAATTAAGACTTTGAAAGCAAATTTCAGTAACAACTTAAAGGAAGACTTTGGATGAGAGTAACTGGATTCTAAAATACCAGAAGTTTATCACCCCAAAGGGCAAGTAAACTTTACAGTTTAGTGCTTCTTCCCTCCACAATGCTTTAATATAGCAATATTGTTTTTTAAAGATTGATAGTTGGTATTATTTCCTCTTTGTCGTCGGGAAAATCAGTTCACTCTGAGTATGGAAAAAGTCCTACTGAATGATCCTAGCAGAAAATGGATCTGCCTATAATTATAGTTTTCCTTTCTGTGTGGGTTGAGAGCATTTTTCAGGTGAAATCAGGAAGTTTAAAACTAAAGAGGAAAAATCATCAAAAGTATTAAGTGAACCCGGTCAGATCTAAGCATCTACACAGTGGAGATTAACAATAATTTAAGGATGCTTTTATCTGTGAACTCTATGGTATATCAAGGGAATTGGTGTTCTCAACTAAGTTCCTAATGAAAAACTATGTTCTTTAATAAACACTTACATTGACAATACTTACTTATATGATTTGAAAGAGATTAAAGTTAAAAACCATTTGCCTTTTTGTTTTCAAGCTTTAATATTTTGACATAAAGTGTGAAATAGAGTAGTTATATACAGTGAGTGCCACATACTTTTAGCTATTACTTATAGCTGCTGGATTAATTGTATTTTATTTCCAAAGAATGGACAATTATTTAAAGCAAAAAAACATTTAGCCATGTGGTTCAAAGGCTCCACTTAGAAGCCAGCCTCCTAGACAACCCACAAAAATCCCAGCTTCCCAGAGTTCACACTCTTGTGTTGTCCCCTCACACACCACATCAGGGCTGGTCTATGTAACTACTGGAATAGATCAGAGGTGATGATAGGTCATTTTACAGGCTTCTTCCTTGCTCTCTACCACTTGTTCTGAGGAAAGTCATTTCAAAAGGACATTCCAGGAGCCCAGCAGAGAGGCCCAAAAAGACCAGAAGCTGAGCCACACAATGACCAGAAGCTGAGTAATTTTATTTTATTTTAATTTTATTATTGCTTCAAATCTTGGTATTAAAAACCTATCCTTGATAATAGCTTGAAAATATTCAATCATTTACTCATAATTACCCTTATGGAATATTTATTGCCACTGTATATATTGGAGAACTGCTTTAAATATGTAAAATCTAATTTTAAATTTAAGTGCATATAATAATCTAAATTGTATTTCCTAGTTAAACCTAACTATCATGACCCTAAAAATACATTAGAATATAATTAAATTGTAAAGCCTCAGTCTAAAGCCTTTAATGTGTACTTTGAATCAAGATATTCAAGTAAATATTGTGCATTATGTTATTAATTTTAAAAGTTTGATCTAATAATTCCTTAAACATTTACCTTACTTGCAATTCTAATAATATTGTCTTGAGTAGCAAAAGATTTGTCTTCAGAAACAAATAATTTAGAAATTAATCTAGTCCCAATTTTTTAACATAGTTTCACCCAAACCTTTATTTTCAGAGTGTAGTTCTAGTAACATTAATCATTCTGCTGGACTTGACAGAGAGGATGTGAGGGTCACCATCTAACTGAGCACCTGCCTAAAGAGCGAACATCAAATGCCCACATATCCACAGGACTTCTTTAAGAAACCCAGAAAAGGGGGGGGTTATCATGAAACTCCTAATGAGAACATTTCCTGCCAGATGGATCTTCCCCCTTGCAGGGACTGTTAGAATTAGCTCCAAAGAATCTTCAGCAAGGAATCTCAAGAGGAATATTTAATATACACTTTTGAATTGAATTTTGAAAGCTACAAAGTTCTGGCACTTTGCTGTCTGTCACTCTTCTGACATACTGGCCTCTGGGGCATTTAAATAAAGCAAGCATAGGATTATCCCCGAGTTAGAATGGTACAGTAATAGATTGCTCTCAAGCAGCTAAGAACTTGCAGTGGGCAGTGATCAAGCAGGGTCATGCATCTTAGGAGAAATTTTCTGTCTAATTTGCTTAGTTAGCTAAGATACGGGCTAAAAAATATTAAGTGTACAAAGTGTTCAAGGATTATGGTTCTACTCTAACTTTGGGGCTAGCTAGTTTTATTAATGAGTAGCCTTTTTCTTTTAGAACACTTTTAGTTTACAGAAAAATTGAGCAGAAATTAGAGAGTTCCCACAGTATCACCTCATCCTCACCACACACACACACACACACACACACACACAGTTCTATTATTTACATCATTCATTAGGTGGTACATTTAGTAGAATCAATGATTCAGTGTTGATATGTTATTATTAGCTAAAGTCTGTGGTTTACATTAGGGTCTACTCAGGTGTTGTGTTCTATGAGTTTTGACAAATTTATGATTATGTATCCGTATCATGGTATCACAGAGAGCATTTTCAGTGCCCTAAATCCTCTGTGTTTCCCCCATTCATCCCTTCTCCTCCTCCACTTCCTGTAATCACTGACCTTTACTGTCGCCACAGTTTTGCTTTTTCCAGAAAGTCATGTAGTTGGAATTATGCAGTATGTAGCCATTTCACAGCCATTTCAGATTGGCTTTTTTTTCCCACATAGCAATATGTATTTAAGTTTCCTTTATGTCTTTTTATCAATGAGTAGTAATATTTCATCATCTGGGTGTGCCACAGCTTGTTTATCCATTCATGTATTGAAAGACATCATGGTTGCTTGCAAGTTTGAGTAATTATGAATAAAGTGGCTATAAACACTTATGTGCAGGAGTTTATGTAGACATGTTTTCAGCTTCTTTGGGTAAATAGCAAGGTACATGTGGATCATATGATAAGAGTATGTTGCCTTTTCTAAGAAACCACCAAACTATTTTCTAAAGAGCTATATCATTTTACATTCCCACCAACAATGAATGAGAGTTCCTGTTGCTTCACATCTTTGTCAGCATTTGAGAGTTTTAGATTTGAGGAATTTTTAATAGGTGTGTAGGAGGTATCTTATTGTATTAATTTGCAGTTCCTGATGGTTCATGATGATAAGTATCTCTTCATATGCTTTTTGCCATGTGTCTATCTTTCTGGGGGTGTGCCTGTTCAGATCATTCGCCCAATTTTAAATTTAGTTGTTTGTTTTCTTGACTGAGGTTTAAGAGGTTTTGTTTTGTTTTGTTTTGTTTGGTATATTCTGGATACCAGTCTTTCTCAGATATGCAGTTTACAAAGACTTCCTCCCAGTCTGTGGCTCTGACAAGTTTCGAAAATATCACCTTAAATTTTTTATTTTGTGCTTTCTGGAAAAATTATTGAGTTCATAATACCAGAAGTAATGACTCACCAAGTTTGATCAAATGAGTTGATTATCAAAAACATAGAGTCTGGCATATAGCAAGGATGATGTAAATGTCAACTATCTTTTATATTGCTTCCATCTAAGATTGTGTCTTTATATAAGCAAACCTTGTCTCATAATTTTCATAAAACTAATACAAATAAAATTGACAAACTCATGTGACAAAGTACTTCCATTTTGATGAAATTAATTTAAAAGAACACGATGAAAACATCTAGATGTGACATTTTGTCTTCAAACCTTACAAGGAAGCTCATCTCATAATGCTAATCTAACATAAATAATGTTTCACTTAAATTTAATTGGGTAGTTACGTCCTTTTGTAGTTTCATAAAGATCGGGAGCAGTGATCACACTCTATTGACAAGCAAAAGTGTTTATGAATGTCGAATCAATACATGGTTTAGGAAAAAGCCAATTTCACATATTTCATTTGTAAATTGTCCACAAAGGATTTTATTTACTCTTTTATGAAAGCACTTTAGCTTTGGGGAAAAAATCAATATTTTGTCATCTAAATGCTTATCTCCTAGTTCCCGATGACCTCAATTTATTTCTGAGTGTTCCTATTAATATAGATGTTGAACAGAAAGACACCAGGAAATAAGATTCTTTCTGCCGGAGGAAGTTACAACTCCATAGTTTGGGAAGGGACTAGGGAGATCAATTTCTCCCAAGGACCCTGCCACGGACCCCATGGTAAAAAGCCTGATACCTTATCTTTGCTTGAAATACCACAATAGATTTCCGTTGGTTACAATGAGGCCCTTTCCAACTCTTTGTGGGATAGAGTTATAAGATACTGGAAATAAACGGCAAGGCAGGTTGTAAAAGGACTTATGCCATTCTAAGGAGTTTCAGTGGTATTTTGAATGAAAATAAGAAGCAGCACGTTTTTCCAGTAGGCAAACAACAACTTCAGTCTTTTAAAAGTCTCTTGGATGTCAATTTATAGAATGTGCTAGATGAAGACCGAGAAGCCAGTTAAAGTAATGCTCCCGTATTCTAGCCAAGGGCATTAATGCCTCCAACTACCAAGGCAGTAGAATGGAACTTAGAGGAGATGACAGATCCAAAAGGCATGAAATATGTGGAATGTGCTGGATTTGGCAACTGACTGTGGAGGAAATGAGGGGTGGGAGGGGAAAATGAAATTTAAGATGATTCTGAGTTTTGTAATATGGATCCTGAAATGACTGAAGCTGCCCTTAGCTAATATTGATAATAAAACTAATACAATTAATCTAAGAAATACAGGTTTGATGGCAACACATCTTAAGTCCTAAAAATATTGACATGTACTTGGAATATAAACTATTAGTTATTTCCCCTTTCCACTTGGTAAAGTTTGTAGGGAAAAGTCTACTTAAGAACCTTGGAATTTTTCTGTTGTATGTAATAGGAATTGTTGACTTTAAGTTGAGCCTTATGAAAATGTTAATCAGTAAATGGATAAAATAAAGTGGCAGAAACTGTCTACTTTCTTAAAGGTATTTCTCATGAACAAATATTATTTTTAAATATAAGAGAATAAAGTCCACTCTCCAATCACTGGATCCAATGTGACTCAAGGATAGCTTTTCCACCCACCCCCAATTCTGTTTAATACATGAGATCGACCCAGAATTTATTTCATAGGAACCAAGATTCAACATACTTTATTACTTGTCAAGTTCTCATGCTGGTAGAAACTTTATGCAAACTATGAATATAATTTCTAAAAATCCATTATTACTTTTTAATATGTATCCTAAAAATCTTTTCAAATTACCACTGTACCAGTGGCTCATAGCCTTAGGATGCATAAGAACTATCTCATGCACTTATTAAAATACATATTCCTGGGTTCTACTTGTCAGATTCTGATTCAGTAAATCCTACAGGGATCCTACAAATCTGTATTTTTAACAAGTGCCTCAAGGATTTCTAATGTATATGTTCCCTGTATGACATGGGAGCAACATCCTTAAAGAATGACCTTAGAGGGCATTATGCCTTCGTTAGAGTTTCTGTTTTGAAGTTGTAACTTAGCAAAAGTTTCATTCATTCATTTATCCATTCAATCATTTATCTTGATCATAAACTCTTCCCTTTTAGTTTTAATTTTTTTGGATGGGAAGAGGCACTCACGTGGAACTATTTTCTTTTTCTGCCAAGAGGAAAATTAATGTCTCCTGTGGGCCACATGACAGGTTAACATATTATCTCACTTCCATCCTATTTCCCATAAACATACATAACCTGTACCTACTCTATAACTACATTTTCGAACTGGCCCTCAATGTGTGTGGATTTTTTTTCCTAAATTTGATAGCCCAGGTTAAACCTATTAAGTCCTCAACACCCATATCCAAAGTGTGATTGCAACTTTCCCCGCCCCCTACCCCCTTTTTTTTGTATGACTAAAACTTTACTTCTTGTTTCAAGGTCATGTAAATGCAGCTCTTTCATCCTTGGGGTCAAGAATGTTGCAGCATCTTTCAATGAGGAGAACCACCTGCAAATTCCTTTGAATAGTGAAAGCAGCTGTTCTCAAACTGATGTTTCTCAGAATCATCTGGAAGCTGATAAAAATACAGAGAATCATGTTTGCGGAAGAAGTCTTAGGGTCTGAATCTATGTGTCTTTATCATGTTTTCTGAGTGACCCTGATAGACACCTTAGTTTAAGAACCTGGAGTTGGGGATCCCTGGGTGGTGCAGCGGTTTGGCGCCTGCCTTTGGCCCAGGGCGCGATCCTGGAGACCCAGGATCGAATCCCACATCAGGCTCCCGGTGCATGGAGCCTGCTTCTTCCTCCGCCTGTGTCTCTGCCTCTCTCTCTCTCTGTGACTATCATAAATAAATAAAAATTAAAAAAAAAAAAAAAAAAAAAAACCTGGAGTTGAAGCATGGCTCTTGAAGTTGGCTGCTCACTAGAATCTTTGGGGAGTTAAAACCTACTGATTGCTGAATCCTCTCAGTGATTTTAATTCAATGAGTATGGGGGGAAGCCTGGGTGTTGCAGGGTTTTTATCTTCCATTTCTTTGCTGACACTTTTTTTTTTCATTTGTTTTAAGCATATTCATAATTGCTTGTTGAAGCATCTTTATGAAGTCCACTTTAAAATACTTGTCAGATAATTCTAATGTATTTGTCATATTGGCATTGGCATCTGTTGCTTGTCTTCTCATTCATGTTGGGATTTTTCTGGTTCCTGTAGGATGATTGATTTTTAAATTGAAACCTGAACATTTGGGGTCTTATGTCATAAAATTCTCAATCTTAATTAAATCTCCTCTTTTAGCACAACACTTTTGTCAGTGGCGGGTGGAGGGGAGGAGAGCTACTTCATTACTGACCGGTGGAGATGGAAATCTAGATTATTTGTTGACCTCAGCTGATAGCACTCTGGGGCGGGACAGGTGTGCCTCATTACTCTCACTCATGTGGCCTCCATGGATGCTCTATTTTTTTAATGGCTGTGTGGTGGTGAAGGTTCTAACACTACAGGAGGCTTCCTCGGGGACTCCAGCCTACCACTTTTCCACTCAGCCTTCTCTGGTGCCACCAGGAGTGAGGTAAGGTTGGAGAATCTCCTTATAGGCCTGGTGAAGACATTTAGTTTCCCAACTCTTCCAGTGGGAGCAGTGGGGAGGGTTGGGCGGGTGGGGAGAGCCGTTACTGTCAAAAACTTCCTGATCTGCAAGGTTGCCTCTTTCCCAGACCTTTGGCTAGAGAAAACAAGATTTTCAGGGACTTCTTTGTTTATCGCAGTGGGCAGTCCTCCACCAACCTGTCTGGGACGTGTGAGGCAAAAAGAGAACTCGGAATTCCCATCATTCCCTGGGTGTTGAGGTCCCTGGATGATTTGCCTTCTTTTCTCCATCGTGTAGTCTTTTTAGGCTTGTTTTACATATAATGCCTAGAGTTTGGGGTTGTTGTTAGCAGGGGGAATAGGGACAAGTATGTCTACTCCAGCTTTTTAGAACCTCACTTATTTTTGTTATGCTTTTAATCATGCAAATATTTTCATTGTATGTGTTCTACAAATCTTACTATGACTTTAGACTTAACGTACAGGATATCTTGGTCCTAAAGCAGATGGCTGTAATACCATATTTGCTTTCTAAAACATTTTTCCGAGATGGCAAATCCCTCACTTTTTGTTAAGAGTATGAAAAATTGGATAAAATAGTTGTGAACAATTGGAGAGATTAGTCATTATTTTACCTGATGTAGCTTTTAAATCTTATTTGCCTGAATTTTTTTTCAGCAAAAGTAAAAAAGGTGAATGCATTTCATTTTAGATTCAGCAGTGCTATATTTGGGAGGTAAACAACAGCAATGTCCACCCACTCAGATCTTTGAGTGGAGATCCATTGTAAAAGAAGAAATTTACAGGATCATCGACAAAAACCTTCCTGGTTATCTTAATTCTTTTCAAAAATCTTCTACTTTCATCACTCTTCCTAGTGTATATCTCCCCAAGAAATGTATGCTATTAAAGTATACAGAAAGTAAACCTCTCCTTCAATGACTCAGGACCTCAGACTCCACCACATTCCCCCAGCTCCATGATTCTCTGCACGTTCTCTGCACAGGTGCTGGTTTGCTCTGACTCCTCAGACTAGTAGTTAGAAAGCTTCAGCTGATAAATACCCAACCTTTCTCTGGCCTTAGTAGTGGCTGCCAGAATAATGCAACATCTGGCATCTTCTTTTACTGATTAAACAGGTCATTCCACAGACTTGTCTTTCAGACTGTGAGCATAAAGACCTCAGCCTATGCTGTTAGTCTGTCTTTCTTTCTCTCTTCATTCATGTATTGCAGATGTTGGGGCATTCTACAGATGAATTTGTTAAAATGCATATCATAAATGATAAAAGGCTTACTACATTATTCAGCAAGACATTAAACCAAACTTGAAAATGGTTTAAACACTATGCAGTGGAGGGAGGGGAAGGGTGAAATCTAGACGAAATATGATTTTGTTAAGATTTGAGGGTATCAACAACAAATCAATAAATTTAACATGTTCTCATGTCAAATTAGAATTCTAAAACATTTGTAGAAATCTTTTTAACTTATAAGAATATTAGGATGATAAATTAGAAGCTAGAATGTCCTCTTTTTTTTTAATTACTAAACAAATGATCAGTAAAATGTAAATATTCTCTGAAGAGAATAAGTGGTTTTCTGGAATATCCAGTCATGTTCAGGTGTAATAGGATATTAAAAGAGATTCTTTATTTTAAGGCTTTACTTGTAAACTAAATTTGCTAGTAGATTTAATTAACAATCTGGAAACATGATAAAATTTCAGTGTAAGTAATAGCACATGATTCATTCAGGAAAACAAATCCAAATCTTAATTCCAGTGTGATGGAATTTGGGCTCTCTGTTACAGCACAGGAAATGAATCAGAGATTGAGATTATGTTACACTTTCAATAAAACACTGCAGCTGGGAAATAGAACTTTGCAAAGGAAATAGAAAATATTTTGCTACCCTTTAAAACATGGTTCTGCACTTGAAAAATCTATGTGAAGTTCTGGTCATCACTACTTATGAGAGAGAAAATGGAAATGGAATTGAATTTAAATTAAAAGAAGAAACAGCGGTGGGGGCGGGGGTTGCCTGGGTGTCTCATCTGCCTTGGGCTCAGGGCATGATCCTAGGGTCCTAGGATTGAGGCCCCATCAGGCTTCCCGTGGGGAGCCTACTTCTCCTTCTGCTTGTGCCTCTGCCTCTCTCTGTGTGTCTCTCATGAATAAATAAATAAATCTTAAAAAAGAAAAAAACTGAAATGAAGAGGTGATAAAAATTAACATAAGAGTATAATTTCATTAACAGACTATAAAGTTGTTTTCCTACATGCAGGAGCAACGATTGAGAGACTAAAGTCTTCAGAATAAATCAAAGAAATAAACTGGATAAATCGATCCTCTTTGATACTAAAATTGGGGAAAAAAAACTATTTCATACTTAAAATTACAAGATGTAACATTACATAATAAAAATAAAAATTTTGATCTGTCCCAAACTTTCTGATAAATCATTGCTGGCAGAGGGAGATGCTGCATTGGAACAGTGTGACAATTATATACCTAGTATTGCACTTTTGAACAGGTGACAGGTCAAATCTTCAACAATAAAACTTTGTAGGAAAGTAGATAAAGGTCTATTTACATATCAGGATTCTAAAACTTGCTCAGTGGACACGAGGTCCATTGGATGTTAATGTCTACTGGGACACCAAAGGACTGACCAAGTAGATTTAAGAAATTCTAAGATGAACTGACTTTTCTATTGGAGAGTTCTCAGCACTCTTAATACCCTAAAATATTTTTAACGTACAGAATTTTTGTACATCGTCATTTAAAAAATTCCTTTGATCACAAAATACTTTTATCAGCTATCCTTTAGAACTAGTTATCTACAGTACAGAATTGGGGAAACATCATCAAAAACTAAGAAACATTCCCTATTATAAGATATTTAAATTTCAGAATGTTGTACCATCAATTCCTTGCTTTTCCTGTAACTGAGTGTATACCATATTTTAAGGGAAGGTGGCCCACCATTTCTGTGATAGACACATCGACAATATGTTAATTATAACAATTCTCAGAGATTTAACTAAACTTATGATGAAGTATATTACAATTTTCTGGGATACTCCTTATGTTTATTAAAGCTAGGAGGATGAAGGAATTACCAGTTTCCCATTATTTTACATTACATAAGCTTTAATGCTTCAAAAATGAATGAATTTTGACTGGCTGCAATTCACTCTCATTTCAAAAATTCCCAAAATCTGTAACAGATCTGTTTAGCAAACTTTCAAGTGTATAAATACAGTAATAACTATAGGCACTATGGTGTACAGTGGGTAGAGCTATAACATCTTGCATAACTCTATATCTGTAGGAAACCCCCCCCCCATCTCCCTTCCTCCAGCCCCTGTCATCAACCATTTTACCTTCTGTTTGTATGAATTTGATTGTTCAATATCCCACATATGGAATCAAGCAGTAGTTGTCCTCCTGTGATTGGTTTATTTCACTGAGCATAATGTCTTTCAGGTTCATCCATGTTGTCACAAATGGCAAGGGTGCCTTTCTCGTGGCTCAACGATATTCCATTCCACGTATATCACATTTTCTTTATCCATTCATCTGTTGATAAATGCTTAGATTGTTTGCATATCTTGGCTATTATGAGGCTGTAATGACCATGGAGGTGCAGATAACTCTTTGAGATAGTGATTTTGTTTCCTTTTGATGGATACTCAAGTGGAATTGCTGGATCTCATGGTAGTTCTACTTTTAATTTTATGAACTTTTATACTGCTTTCCACATTGGTTGCACCATATTACATCCCCACCAATGGTATACAAGGATTTCAATTTCTCTACATCCACGTTAAATGTTTTCACCCCAATAGAAGATAAGTCTTCAAAATCTGTCTGGAAAAAAATATTATAGGAATCCTTTCCTAAAACAAACCATACCTAGATAGTTGAGACTGGAGGAAGGTAAATCAGAGCTCTGAGGTTTGTTCATTATCTACGTCCTTCCTATTTTATTGTGCTGTGACAAACTGAAACAATACCCAAGCAGACTTACTTTAAAGTTTTTGGTTAAGGAGATTCTCGACCTCAGAACTGTATGATGAAAGCCTGTGTTCCCATCACTAACTTCTACAGTGAAAACACTTGTCAACTTGTCAGTTTTGTTCAATGAAAATAGTACATCTAAATATCTTAAACTTCTTGGAAACTCTAGTAGTTAGACATTTTTATGAGAAAGGCCCCCAAATCCCTACAAGTTTACTGACAGATAATGTTTAACAGGTAATAAAGTCTTAAAAGTTTTAGGTACAAAATGTGCTGCCTTTCCTAACTTAATGAACTGTAACTTCTATTCTTGTGCTGGCAGAAAGAGAAACCAATTACTTAGCAAAACTCCTTTGTGCCCTTCCTGAAAAAATGTGAGGACTGGTTGTAATAAAGCTTTCTTGCTTTTGGAATAACCTTCTCATTAAAACTCTTCCATAGATTGGTGTATAATCCTCATAAATAATCTTATGTAATACTGGTTTTTTACATAGACTCTAAAATCTTTACTTTGTAAAAACAAAACAAAAAATCTTGATTAAAAAAATCTTTAAGCTGACAAAATTGAAGTATATCCTGTATAATGATGAAGAATGACATTTGAACACTGTACAGATGAGATCTCAAAATTTTAATGAATATTACCCTGTAAAAATGCTGATAAAATGTATTTCTAAGATTCCTGTGGTAACCAAAACCTCTAATTAGCTTTGACTAGAGACACAGGTTACTACATTATCCTCTCCAGAAGATGAGTTCCATAGCATTTATTTTCTAGTGTTTATTTCTATAAAACCTGACTTGGGAACTCTCCGTACAACTCTTCAGTTTGAAGATCATTACTTCCCTTATCCTAATCACGGGTTGTATATTTCAGCGCATTTTATAGAAACTAATAGCACTCAGGAGGTCTAGGATTTTTTATGCTCATCAAAAGAAAAAATCTTGGAGACAACTGATGATTTAGAAACTTAGAAACAGCTATGAAATAGTAGCTCATTTTTAAAAACCTGCTTGTCTGAACTGCAGTCAGTTCAGCATTACTAATATACTCTTATCTCAAGGAAATAGATACTAAGTGATTTGCATAAAGTGGTAATAAACAGTAAAGTGTGTACATTGGCTATCTGATTTTTAGAACTCAAGCTGTTAATTAGTTATTATACAGATAATGTTAATAATCCTCATATTAGGCAGCCCTGGTGGCTCAGCGGTTTAACGCCGCCTTCAGCCCAGGGTGTGATCCTGGGGACCCAGGATTGAGTCCCACATCGGGCTCCCTGCATGGAGCCTGCTTCTCCCTCTGCCTGTGTCTGTCTGTCTGTCTGTCTCTCTCATTCTTGCTCATGAATAAATAAATAAAATCTTTAAAAAAAATCCTCATATTAACTAAGGCTATCTACTGGAACAGCACTCACATTTCAGCTGAATACAATTCAAGCTTATTGTACACTCTTGTGGTAGGTTGTGGTGGAGGAGAATTCTGTGTCATCCTCCAGGGACGTAGAATCCTTCCACAGAATGTCCCCATGATCCTCAACATGAGTCCTCCCTTCAGGTTTGACATGAAAGGGGAAGGATGAAGAATCTCTATAGGGAATTTTTATTGCCAGATGTAGAAATTACATACATAATTTCCTGCCCATCTAGCATTAGCCAGAGCATAGCAACATGGTTCCTAGCTTGAGGGGCTTTGGAATATACTCTAACTGCATAGAAAGAATGAATGATTAAACAAAGTATGTATATATAATCAATGGAATATTATCCAGCCTTTTAAAAGGAAATTCTGACATTTGTGACAATATGGAGGACGTGATGTTTAATGAAAGAAGCCAGGCACAGAAAGACAAACGCTACATACTCTTACTTAAATGTGAAATCTAAGCTAGCCCAACTTCTAGAAGCAGAGCAGAATGGTGGTTGTCAGGGGTGAGGGGGAAATGGGGTGATTTTAGTCAAGAATGTAGAGTTTCAGTTATATGAGATAAGTTCTAGAGATCTAATATATAGCAATATGACCCTATGTAACTGTGTACTGTCTTATACGCTTGAAATTTACTAAGAGGATAACAAATCTTATGTGTTCTTACCAAACCACGGGGGAAAAAAAAAAACTATGTGAGGTGATGGGTAATTTAATTAGCTTGATGGTGGTGATTTTTTCACAATGTATATGTATATGCAAACATCAAGGTGTACATCTTAAATACAGTTAACCCTTGAACACAGGCCTGAGCTGTGCAGGTCTTATATCTGGATTATTATAGCTACAGTACTGTAAATGATTTTCCCTTATGAATTTCTTAACATTTTATCTAGTTTGCTGTGTTGTTAGAATACACTATGTAAGCCATATACAGAGTAGGTTAATTGTTTATCAGTAAGACTTCTGGTCAACAGTAGGCTATTAAGTTTTGGGAGAATCAAAAGTTATACATGGATTTTTCAACTGTGGGCTCCCCTAACCTTTGCATTTTCAAGGGTCAAGTTTATATACAATTCTTTTGTCCACTATACTTCAATAAAATATTACATGTTTGTATTTCAAACATCAAAAGGCTAAAGTGAGCTGTGCCAATATTCACAGAACATTAATTACCTGAAAACTAGATGATTTTTAATTAAAATAATCCAAGTTGATAAAGTTCTATCAGTGTTATTTACTGTAGTTTTTAATATTTGTAGGTAAGTTAGCTGAATTGCAGTATCCTGAATAATCTACCTCCTCCGTACTTCTCACTGTTCCTTTTTCTGGAAGAAAATGTGTATATACAACGGACAAAAATCAAAAACTATGACCCAGGATTTAAAAACCATCTAGATACAGAAGGATATAAAAGGATCAAAATGATTCAGAGTAGGCCTTAAAATGGAAATTATAGATCCCATAGGGCATAAAGTGTGGAAAAGGAAATCAGAATTTGTGTAATTCTGTAGGTTTCATTATACTGAGTTCATTGAATCAAAGTTAACTATAATACATTGTACTACATTGTATGTTGAAACTTAAACATCTTAAGGCTGGAGGGGGGAACCAAGTTACCTTGACTTCTTTACCAACCTGAAAGCTCTCTGGTAGATGAGCTATGCAGCATTTGGCATCTGTTCATGAAGTGCTACTGAATGATCAGATGTTCTCCTCTCTCGTTCTCTAAGTTTGTCCTCACAAGTAAGCATCCTCAGGATTAATTTAGAGAGTAACTTTTCAAAATGTTTGGTTGAATTCCTATACTGCATTCACATGAGAAAATAGAATTAGTCTTTGCTTTAACATAAGCTCTTAAAACATCTTTCTACCTGCTAATAGGAAACCTTATCTTAATAGGAACTTTGAATTTGTGAAGATTAGATCACGTGACCTCTTTCCCCCAAAATACTCTTTCATCTGTAAACATATCATTTTCCAGGTATGTATGTATGTATGTATTTATAAAAATTTTATTTATTCATGACAGAGAGAGAGAGGCAGAGACACAGGCAGAGGGAGAAGCAGGCCCCATGCAGGGAGCTCGATGTGGGACTCGATCCTGGATCTCCAGGATCACGCCCTGGGCCAAAGGCAGACGCTAAGCCCCTGAGCCACCCAGAGATCCCCCTCATTTTCCAGATATTTAAAATTGAGATATTGTCAATGGTTTCTATCAAAATACTGTAAAAGCACAAGTTTCACAAAGTTAACCTCAGGTCTCTCTCAGCTGCTTTGTTCCTTTCCTCATTAGTCTTCAAGTTCCTCCTGCTCACAGTCTGACAGCGATAGCCTAGATCCACCCTCCTCTGGAGGGACAAGCATCGGATGGTGCATGTACTTGATGCCTGTGACTTTAACACTTGATCCCTGAGGCAACGAGACCGAATAATGAAGTGTCAGAGCTGTTCCCCTTATTCTTTTTCTTGGTAATATCAGGAAAAATGCAGAGGTATTTCAATGCCACAAAAGCATGATTAGATCCTTACCCACCCTTTACCCCAAATGTCTGATCCAGATGGATGATTTTATTTCACACATTAAGAGCTCTGACCAGCCACACACTGAGGAGGAGATTTTTTGATAACTCATTTAAACTAAGTAGAACATGGGTACATAGATGAAGAGTGATACAGGTTGGGAAATAAGATCTGGTGCTGTGAACCAAACCACTCCACTCAACCAAAAGCAATCTCAAAAAATCTAGTCTTCAAATAGGCAACTAAGAAGCTCAGTTTATAAGCTCAGTTATAATATTCTCATTTATATTCCTAAATATAATTTAGGAATTATATTTCTAAACTTTTATTTTTGTACATTTTAGTTAAGCCATCTATAATTTGTTTTTGTAGGTTATAGAAGGTAAATGTTTGGGACACCTGGGAGGCTCAGTAGGTTAAGTGTCTACTTTTGGCTTCAGTCCATGATCTCAGGCTTCTGGGATGGAGTCCTGCCTCGGGCTCTCTGCTCAGTGGAGAATCTGCTTCTCCCTCTCCCTCTGTGGCTCTCTCTTGCTCTCTCCCAAATGAAATCAGGACACCTGAGTGGCTCAGTCGTTTAAGCATCTGCCTTTGGTTCAGGTTATGATCCCAGAGTCCTGGGATTGAGCCCCACGTCAGGCTCCCTGTTCAGTGGAAGCGTGCTTGCTACTCTCCCTGTTTGTGTTCTCTCTCTCTACCAAATAAAATATTTAAATAAATCTTAAAAAAAAATGTTTGACTTTTCTTCTAGATGAGTGGCAGCCAGTTGTGCCAGCATAATTTATAAAATATCCTTTCCCACTCAATACCAACTTTTATCTATACTAAATTTCTGTAAATGTCAAGAGCTTTTTCTACTCCATTGGACAATTGGCCCACTTCCATTACCTTCCATTTCTTGATTATAGTAATTTTTGAAAAATGTCTTAATACACAGCAAAACTACCCTCCCTCCCAATTTCAAAAGCATAGAAGACAACATTCTTATGAGGCTGAAAGCCAAACAGGTTTATAGTCCTATTACGTAAAGCCAGGAAACTGTAAAACCCCTCTTGACTAGTGATAACTAGCTTTCATATTTCAAAAGGCAATATGCCATGAAAACTAAAAAAAAAAATTGCAGATGAGGCATGTCCTGCATATTAGGAGGCTGTGAGACTGGCTTTTTCTTTAAGGACATTGGCAAATGTAACTGTATAGTACAAATGGACTCCCAAAGCTCCTGGCTTTAAATCACTGGAAGACCAGTTATTTGTAAGAAGTATAAAATAGTGTATCTTTCAATATAAATGCACATAAAAAAAGTTTTATGTACTGATCTATTGATGAAAAGGCTGATAGGAACCTAACCCTGTATTTCCCTGAGGAGCCTTCATTCCATAGTAGCTAACTCAGTGTTTATAGCAACTTTATAGAACATAACTATAACGAATAACAAGGGTAAGCTGAAATGTTTTATCTCTAGTTGATTTTGAGACATCCCTTCTCTCTTCTCTAGATTCGCTAGATATGTATAGGCCTAGCATTTTATTTAATTGGAGTTCATTATGTTTCTGAATCTAAGGATTCTTAGCCTTTGTTAATTTTGATAAATTCTCAATCTTTTCAAATATTCCCTTTCTCTTATTCTATTTTCCCCATCCAGGATTACAGTTACATGTAACTTGACCTTCTCCATCTTTCAACTTCTTTTACACATTTTTTTTCCTTCTGTTGCATCCTGGGTAATTTCAGCTATTCCGTATTCTAACACCTCCTTCCTTCCCTTTTCACTGTTTCTAATCTGTTTTCCTAATCTGAGTTTTCGTGTTGAGTAATGTCTTGAAGTTCTACTTTATCTTATTTTTTTGTGTACTTAATGATTTTAACAATACTTAGTCCTATTTCTACTTTTTCCAATATGGTAGCCTCTAGCCACATGTAGCTATTCACGTGAAATAGGACTAGTCTGAACTGAAAAGTACTAAAGGTGTGAAATGCCCGCTGATCTCAAAGATGTAGTATTTAAAAATGTCTAATTTCATTCATTGTATGTTGAAATAGTTATGCTTGGAGTGAATTTTCTAGTCATTATTTTGTTCCTTTGCTTTATTTTTTTGTTTCAAGTTTTTATTTAAATTCTAATTAACATATAGTGTAATACTGGTTTCAGGGGTAGAATTTAGTAATTTATAACTTTGATATAACAGGTAGTGCTCATCGCAACTAGTGCTGCCCTTAGTACCTATCTCAACCCATTAGTCCATCCCCATTCACCTCCCCTTCTGCTTGGAGTGAAATTAAATTAAAATCTTACCTGTTTACTTTTAATGAAACTACTTAATAAATTTAAAATATGTACCTTACATTATATTTCTTTATTAGGCAGTGCTGGTCTATAACCTGAAAATCTATTAGCTCAAATGCTTAGCAATCTTATTCTGCTCTTTATTGTTTCCACTAACACATATTTATGGTGATTTATTTCCTCCGATGTCTTGTGGTTTGTGGTTCTTAGCATGTTTTCCTGCCTATTGTGTTAACTACTTCATGTTACTCAGTTTGTGGTACCCCAGCCAAGTAAAAATAGTGTAAATCTTAATCTTAATCCTTGTGTTGACAGGACAGTGGCTACAAACTCCCAGAGGAGACATTCATCCATACATATGGCTCGAGTCAGGGCAAATAACTTTTAGGTGACCTTTTCTATTGAGCACATTTTCTTAATCCATTTTCATCATATAGTTCTTTATTGGGTTCTAATCTATCCAGAATTTTCAGCTCAAACACAGATTCTTAACATACTGCTTTGTTTCCTGGCTTCATACTGTCCTCAAAATGTAAGCCTTTTTTTTTTTTTTTTTTTTTTTTTTAAATACCAAGATGAATGAATGCCTCCAGAGTAAGGGCACTGTCACTAGCTGACTTTTTTTAAAACCAGTTGTCTCCTTGTTTTTGGTTCCTACTGATTTCCTTTTCTTAATTTCAAGCTCTTATTCATTTATAAGAATGCCTTACAGTGTATATAATATTTTAAGTGCTTTCTACTGGAAAGAATTTTATATAATCTTAGGCTGTCATAGTGCTATAAGCAAAAGCCTTTGTAGTTATTTATCTATTAGGTATTTGATCCATCAAATCTGTCTAATGTTGATATATATATTAAAATCACCCATATTAATTGCCTTGTGATGCCTGCCTTTCATTAAAATGACTTTTCCATATATTTGACTGTTTGGGAGACCACAAGTTTATTTCTCATAGCTTAATCATAAATTGTGCTTTTTATCACATTTTTCTAACCTTCAAGTCTATCACTTTCATATTATCTTGTTAGTTTTTTTTTCTTTTTTAGATTGTATTTATTCATGAGAGATGCAGAGAGAGAGAGAGAGAGGCAGAGACATTGGCAGAGGGAGAAGCAGGCTCCATGCAGGGAGCCCAACATGGGTCTTGATCAGAGGACCCCAGGATCATGCCCTGAGCCAAGAGCAGGTGCTCAACCACTAAGCCACCCATGCACCTCTCCTATTATCTTGCTCATCCTTTTTGCTTGGCATCTACTTGCCCATCCCTTTATTTTGAAATAGCTTTGGCTTTAAATATGTATCTTAGAAACTATGGTTCAGTTTGTAGCACACAACTCTGAAGCTTATCCAGACTGAGGCCCTGAATCCTGTTGAATGCAAAAGAAAAAAATACTTAGGTAATGACATGCAACTTTAGATGTCTCAATAAAAAGGGATAAGAACTAAAATAATGGAGGAGAGTTGAGATTATACATAAAACTCAAGGAATAGGATGACAAAAGGATAATGCATCCTCATTGTTATCTTAAACAATATTCCATCATCTTTCAAGCTGATAACAAATATTTCCATTGTTAGGACAACAAGTCGGATCCTCTTGTAGCCTGTCATCCATCATCTTGGAGCCATTCTTTACTTGATAAACTATTTAGTGAATAGAAGCTGCTATGTTCTATAGATAAGAATTGAAGGGAAAATATTATCATTTCCTCCAAACTGGTGCCTAAAGTTGTAATAGAAATTTCTAGTTTGTTCTCAAATTAATGTTCAGAAAACTTTTAGAAGTCAGTCTCGGCCTTAATCAATTTTAAATCTTCTTTTAGGTTCTGAATTTTTGTTTGCTTCTCACTTTGTGTAAAGGGAATGAGATAAGAACAGAGTTCTGATGGGTTGCTCTCTTGATTAGGAGCTATTATCTTGACCTAACGTGTGCCAAAATTTACCTAATAACTTTGGAATAACCTTTCACAGCCAAGAACTGTGCCATGCATCCTAGAAAACTTTCTCCCCCCTGTGTTCTATTCCCTACCCCTGCCGTAAACAGGGATGATTAAAGAAGGAAAAATTATATTTACCAAGTAGGATCCAAGCTAAGTTGACTACTTTCCCTCACACTGAAAATTGTTGCACTAAGAATTTCTATGGGGTACCATTACTTACTCCATCACTGCCATTATTGAGGGCTGTCTGTGTTTAAACATTTGATGCAACATGTCATGTAGCTATACTGAAATATATGGAGGTATTTACCAATATAGGATATCGGTAATATTTCCTCTAGAAGTAAAGATTGATGTACTAAAATATTGAATCCATAGTAGTTCATTAAAGCAGTAAGACATTCTTGAGATTAATTTGGGATGAAATTGTGAGAAAGGAATGACGTTAAAACTTAATACCATCCACCACCTCCACGCTTTGCCCTTCATAGGCTTCCCTTTTCCCCAGGATTTGTTGCCAAACTACATTTTATCTGGGCAAATACTACTAGGTTTTTACCAATTAATACAAATCCATCAAATTTTGTTAGTACACTGAAAACCACTTTTTCTACATCAGAGTCTCTTGGAGTTATAGGCAGACCTTTAAAAGTATAATGTGTTTCATTCATTAATGATCCCCTAAGTGTCAAGTACAGTGTCTGAAATATGAGACATTCAATAAATTTTTATGTTAGAGGGGACATGAATGTTTTTATGTAGTTATTTATGACCAAAGGAAAATGATGTCTAGGACATCTGGCCTGCATTACACTGAAACCTGTGGTAAAACATTTTTCTCTGAGCAATAGTAACTTCCCTATCTAGATACTTGTATATATTTCTGGTTAAGGATTATGTTGCCTAGATTAAGTACAGTTCTGTCCTGTTCAATCAGGTATTAAATTCTGCTCACCTATTTAACCCCTAAATCTAATACTATACCTGGCAATTAGATACATAAGTGAGAGCATATATTAATACAAAATAAAGACAGTATTGAAATCAGTTAGTGCTTGGAATATTGATAATCCAAGGTAATTCTCACTTTGTTAAAAAAAGTGAGTCTCATTTGAATGCCAAGTGTTGATTCCTTTCTTAAAAATCGGTGTATTATATGAATGAACATGCAAAGAAGAGTTCTTATTTGAGAAAGTGCTAAATACAGGGACGCCCAGGTGGCTCAGGGGTGGAGCATCTGCTTTCGGCCCAGGGCGTGTTCCTGGATTCCTGGAATCGAGTCCCACATCAGGTTCCCGGCATGGAGCCTGCTTCTCCCTCTGCCTGTGTCTCTCATGAATAAATAAATAAAATCTTAAAAAAAAAAAAAAAGAGGGGCTAAATACAGACCAGGCCTTCATCCATGTGGTGAGACCTATGAAGGGGTAGTAACCAGGTGTTTAGGATGTAGGCAAAGAACTAGCAGTAATAATGTCAGACGTGTTGGACAGAGGGACCCCCTGCAGGGAGCCTGACACTGTATTAGGTTTTTGAAGAGATTAATGTCACTTAATCCTTTTCCTCAAAGAAGTCACTGCCAGGGATATTTGACTATGAACCTGAAAGAAATCAGTTTATTGCTAATATACAAACCTTAGATTTTTTTTAATGTCCTATCTTAAATTGTCTATATTTCGAGGATGATATCAGCCTAGTTATTCATCCTGAACTATTGAAAACCTTTGATATTTATGAAGAATAGTGTGCATGTGTGTGTGTACACAAAATTTTAAAGTTTGGTGTGAATGTCAACGTAGTTTTGATTAGCTGTATGACAAAACACTGGACTTCAGAAGTCGTAGAGAGATGCTGTTATCTTCAATTGGCCACATTAATATAAAGATTTGGCTAAATTATCTATTAAGTAAAACTTCGTAATTCTACATTTGGGATGTCCTCAAGACCTAATCCATTTTGATTATGAATTGTCCAAGTCTGTTACTGTAAAGCATGAACATTCTCTTTGCTGTGTCTGTGTGAGGAAATTCTCTGTACAGTTTCTAGCATAATCACAAGGTTCTTTATTGAAACTGGAAAGAAAACCCCTTGCACAGAAGTTCGGGGGCTGTTAAGGATTTTCTCCACACCACTGACCCATGCTTACAAACAACCATCTCGCGGGCAGTAGCTAGCCCATCCAGGGCAGAGGATCCTGGCTTTGGAAGTTTATCAGTCTAGAGGCGGAAAGTTGGCGAGCTGTGATTACAAATCAGAAATATCTTCAGCAGAATAGGAGAATCTCCACACTTTTCTAGGAGGTGGAAGTGTTGACCAGACTCTCATCCTCTTAAACAGATATGCAGTCCTGTCTGACTGGGGCAGCTCCGGGGGAATTGAGTGCTTCTCTGAGCACAAAGAACTCTGATTAATACAGAAAATAAATATCGGCTTCTAGGGGATGTCAATGCTGGTCTTTAGATCTTTATCACTCAGATATAGAAGTCAAATTCAGAATAGTATTAACAATTCTGACTTCTGAATTTATCATACTTCCCACATATATTGGTTTATTGCTTCAGTGAGACTTGGATATTTGTAACGACAGAAAATAACAATTTTTAAGAAACTGGCAAAATTAAAGTTAAAATTGAAGATGACTGGGTTGCTCAGGGGTTGAGCATCTGCCTTTGGCTCCTGGGATCGAGTCCTGCATCAGGCTTCCTGGAGGAACCTGCTTCTCCCTCTGCCTATGTTTCTGCCTCTCTCTGTGTGTCTCTCATGAATAAATAAATAAAAATCTTTAGTTAAATTCAATTCTAACTTTTTAAAAAGTTTATTGGACAAGGTAGAAAATTGAAATTGTCCGTGTTACACTAAACACCATTAGATTTACCTTTTTTTCCTTTTCTGCACATGGAATTGTAGGAGTTGGATTTTTTTTTTAAGATTTTATTTATTTATTCATGAGAGACTCTGAGACAGGCAGAGACACAGGCAAAGGGAGAAGCAGGCTCCATGCAGGGAGCCTGATGTGGGACTCGATCTCAGGTCTCCAGGATCACACGCTGGGCCAAGGCGGCACTAAACCACTGAGCCAGGCAGGCTGCTCTAAGAGTTGGATTGATGAATCCTCCTCCTATGCTACTGGTAGCACATAATTAACTACGGCTTTATCTTCATCTCATTTATCTCAATTTGCCTTCCCTTCCCTTCTCCAACCCATGGACACTCACTATCTTGTATTTGATGTGTCCTTCTAAGACATTCTGCGTACTTGCCCTTTAAATATAGCATTTTGTGTATAAGTCACATGAGCTTAACACTTCATTAATTTCCAATCAACATTGTTCTTGAATTCATGAGGTGAGAAATGTATATCCATTCCTTTCCTAATGTATATGAAGATTATTTTGAAATTTTTAATGTTGTCTTATGGATTTTGATTTTGATCTCTGCTGTGTATTCCATACTTTTCCTAATGCACTGCTTAATTTTTCACATAGCATAAAAAACATCTAATCAAACCTGGACTTTTTCTGATATGGTTGGTGTGGTCTTTCATTTTCCTAAGTCCCTGACAACTCTAAGATCGTAAAGATCTCCTTCTAGATTTTCTTATAGTTTTAAAGTTACTGTATCTCTTTTATTTGAGCACACAACACTTCAAGATGAATACTATTATGCCTGCTACATAGATGAAGAGAAAGAGGGCAAACTCGAAGTGGTAATTAGACACTACTTTTGTTGGATTGCTGTGCACATCTCAACATTTTAACAAGCAAGTAATACAGAGATGTGTCTACATGATCACAGTAAAGCTATGTGACACACACGCGCTCTGTACATCATTGCCTTCAAAATCCCATATAGTTACAGGCACAGAAAAATAAAATTTCTGAATGTAAATAAATAGTAAAGATTTGTGTTATGCCTGGAAATGAACTTGCTTAACCTGTTCTTATAACTATTATTACAATCAGATAAAAATCATCGCTTTTGGAAAGGCTTAGAAATTTTTCAGCCAGAAATAAAGGGCCAGTAAGTCTTTATAATCAGCACACATACTTGTCTAGGCATTTTGAGAAATATGTTCCCAATAATTATGCATAAACAATCAAAATTGGAGGAAAATCATAAAATTCTATCTGAAGTAAATTCTATACATTTAAGGTGTTTTTACTTACCTAAATACATTTACTCATAAAATGTGAATGATACTTTACAATTTATGAAATACTATATTTTGCATTCTCTTAGAAACAATGAGGTATTTTTTTCAATTGACATGAGAAAGATAACTTTCTGAGTGCTAATGTAACCTATTCAAAGTCACACAGCTTTTAAAAGGTGGAGGCAAGTATTGAAGTATTGAACTAGTAACAACCACTTGGTTTTGTTTTGTTTGGTTTTTTTCTCCCCTACCGTAAGCCTTTCTCCATTGCATTAGACATTTTAAGCGTAGGCTAGAAGTAGTACAACTTTGTGTTAAAGTAAAACAAAGGTGTGCTAATCTCGGATTTTCCTGAATGTGATTACAAAACTTTCAAAGAGCAAATATAACTTCCACTTAACTACAGTTATTACATAAGGAAAGTTGAGAAAAATATTTGCCATTTAATGAGTTGGAAAGCAGGAGAATGACATTTTTGTTCTAGATGTACAAAAGTATAGGTGTAATTAACTTCTATATAAGGATGCCGTGTTTTAGGAAATATTTTTTTCTATTAACATACACCTATGAAAGAGTGAGTGAAGTTCAGAGTACCTGTTTAAGAATAGCAGTGACCATGAGTTCTCCCTTTCTTAGTATTACTAGCAAGAGTCAACCCCCTGGAATAGTAAGATTGAAACACTTATGTCTTAAGTTGCTCTATTGTCTAACACTTAACCTTGGTCATTTATTCAGTCATTTGGAGTCAGATACTGTAACAGATGTTCTCTCTGGAGAGTAGATATCTGGCAACTCTTTTATGTGAACCAATGTAACTCAACCTTCTGTAACTAAATAATATTTAGGTATTGATTGGTCATTAATTCAATAATCAGGATTTTCCAAATCTCACCCATTTTGGTTATCACCATCTTGGTATTTGCTGAGTACCATTTCTACTATTATTTCTCATACGTGTTACAATGAAGATCCTAACTTTTAACGTGTCTGCCCATGCCTGACCTAGAATCATTTTACTTGCAATTGCAAAAACACCAGCCACATATTTTGGAAACTCTAGAGTTGTAGGTTTTTTGCTCTGCTTTTAAAGGTTCCTGGTTGCAGCAGAATTTAACCCTACATATTTCTTTTACAACCAACCATTAATCATGGCCAAATTACCACCTTGGTAGCAGCAAGACTTTGACAGAGTTGTTATATCTAGTCTTTCAATATTCAGTACCAGTATTTAATAATGAAAACAAGATGGATTATTGCTTGTTACATGTGACGGGGATGATGAAATAAGAATTATCCTAGCTATTTACTACTTCTAAAAGAAGAAATGTGATGGGAAATAAAACTGCTCAATGTGATACTTTAGAAAGGTTGATCAACAGCACCTCATAAAAGTGTCCATTGGAAATGCCTGAAATAATTCTTCCCAAATGCATTTACTTTAATGTTACTTGTAGGATATAAAACTTTTACGCTTTTATTCTGTGCAAAATTTCCCAATATTTTATTAAAAGTGACTCTATGATCTGGGCTTTGGCGTGGAAATAATTTTATTCCTGGTTTCCGAAGTTGGCTCACACAATCAATATAAGAGTTGAGAAAAGTGCTACTTAATGTCCTGATTTGTGACCTCTCATTAAATAACAAAGTATTATGATCCAACTTCCATAGGAAACAAAGCAACATTACTGAAAGTATGGTGAATAATAAAAGTAATACTTAGGTAATTTATATATTAGGAGAAAGGAAACAAAAACAACTGAACAGATTAAAAATCTATAGAAGAATGTAACTTGAGATGTGTCTAAAACCTAAATAAATACAGATTTTTTAAAGCATTAATTTTAATGCATTCAACAAAATTTAGCACTTACCATATGTTAGGCAATGTTCTAGATTTAGGGGCTAGAACAGTAAAAAAAAAAAAAAATCAGGAAAAAAACCTTACTCTTGTTAAAGATTACATCTAGCATCTAGTTTATGGAAACCTATACTAAACTAAGGAAATAAAAATAAACCAGAGTAAAAGATAGGGATGCAGGGGGAAGTGAGCACTGTGATTTATAAAAGGATCTGGAAAGTCCTTACTAGGACAACTATGTAGGGCAAGCTTTTATGGGAGTGGACCTTGAATATCTGGAGGAATAGTATTCCTGGAAATGGAAAAAACACATGGAAATTTCCTCAGGTAAGTATGTACCAAGCATATTTGAGGAAGTCTCAGAAGCTGGAATAGCTGGTGAGCAGTATAGAGAGCAATGGGAAAAAGATCACACAGAACTCTTAAAATATCACAGACCTTTTGCTTTTACTCTGAGATGGGAATCCTGAAGAGTTTTGAGCAGGAGAGAAAAAGTCTGATGCTGCTCAATCAGTATCACTTTGGCTACTGTGTTCAGGTGGATAAGGGTGATAGGCCAGTTAGAAAGCTATTTTTGATAATCTAAGAAACTTCATGATTTGCACCAGGAATATATTAATGGACACACTGTGGATATATTTTGAAGATATAACCAAGAGGATTTGCTAGCCAGTTAAATATAAAGTAGAAAAAGGAGAAGTTAATTAAATATGACTCTTAGGTTTTTGGCCTAAGAAATTAGAAGTTTCCATAAAATGACAGAGATTGTGGGAGAAACCTACTTGGAGAAGATGACTTTCCATCTTGGACATGGTAAATTTAAGATGACTCCAAGTAAGAATGTCCAGTCAGCAATTAGGTGGAGGGATCTGTAGCTCAGGGGGAGGTGCTAGTTGAAGATAAGTTACTATACTGGTTACATTTAAATGTTACTTGAAGCCATAAACATGGCTAAGACCCTCTAGGGTCTAGATATTCAGTTAGGAAAAAAAAAAATCAGACTAAAAGCAACTATTGGTTTTAGTAATATGGAAAAGTTCTAACTGGCGTGGATTTAAGATAGAAAGGTATACATGGCACACAGATGATAACCCTTTAAAAAAAAATTTTTTTTAAAGATTTTGAGAGCAAGTGAGAACACAAGCAGGAGGGAGGAGTGGTTCTCCACTGAGCAGGGAGCCCAATACTGGGCTCAATCCCAGGTCCCCAGGATCATGAGCTGAAGGCGGATGCTTAACCAACTGAGCCACCCATGTGCCCCTAAAAAAACTTTTTTTTTTTTTAAAGATTTTATTTATCCAGGGGAGACAGAAAGAGAGGCAGAGGTAGAGGGAGAAGCAGGCTCCATGCAGGGAGCTGGGCACGGGACTCTATCCCAGGCCTCCAGTTTCATGCCCTGGACTGAAGGCGGCGCTAAACTGCTGAGCCACCCAGGCTCCCTAAAAAAACCCTTTTAATGAGATAACCTCTTAAAAAGAACAGAGAAATGGGATGCTTGCTGAAGGAAAATGGGATGCTAAGAAACCTTGGCTTGCTTGGTATTTTTAATGGGAGAAATAATAGCATGTTTGTATATTGATGTGAATAAATGAGTAAAAGTAGAGATGGGATGATATAATTTTACTCTAGAGAAGAAAAGATTTTGTTAAAATGCTGGTAGGTGAGTAAATGTGGTATGGAAACTGAAGAAGGGGTTTCTTGTTGCTTCAAGTTGCTCAGTGAACTAGGAGTACTCAATTGAGAAGGGAATGTTTGAACTCTGAGGAGAGAGGGGGTGGTTGGATAGAAGAATGTGAGAGTTAGTGAATTGAGGCAACAGAGAATATGCTCCAGGCAACAGTAAGGACCAACTTCAAGATTTTTAAGAAAATTAAAATGTAATTGTTCCACATGGGTGTGTGTCACAAGCCATCCTTTCCTAGGTCTGAGGACAGGAGAATTAGATTTGATGAGTGTTGTTAATTTTCCAAGTAAATGTGATCATATATGTGGGAGCTTTGATATTGGGGGAGGGGGGTGATTTTGACCAGAGAACTGAAGCTAGATATGGAGAGAATGAGATCAAGAGATGGTGAAGGATAGTGAATAGTTATTAGATCAATGGATTTAAGTTTTCCCTGGAGTTGTAGGGTTGATGGAGTTGGCGTGGAGGGAGTATTTTGTAATAGCTTCAGAGGGTAGAAAGCCTGAAGTTAGCATCATGGGTGAATTGTGTTAAAGTCTCCAAGATATCAAAACATCAGCAAGAAAACTAAGTTTATTAGAACTCCTTGCAGTAAGAGAGAACATGAACTTCACAGTCTCAGCCATGCTTCCCAAGGAGGAAGTCCGGAAAGCGTCTTTGGAAGGATAGGAGTGTGGGCTTAAGCTTTAAAGTGAAGTTTTCAAGGCTGAGAATTGAACAAAACTGGTTGATAGACAAAACAAGGGTGGGTCTTGAAGCAGGACCAGATAAATAATTGTTGTAGGGAGATTTTTACCCCAGTGAGCTGACTTAGATAAAGATATTAGATAAACTGATCCACAGGAATTTCCTGAAGAAAACAGTCATTTGACAATATATAATTTAGTCTTAGCAAAGTTTTGCTGAAACAAACAACACACTTCTGTGGATAGTGGTGATCTAAGTCCCAAGTTCTAATAGTGCCATCTTGATCACGTGATTGCAGTGCTAAATTAGTTATACTAATGGCAAAGGCAAGATTTTCTCATGGAGTGAGTAGCTGATGGAGAATAGAGGATTAAATGCTTGGAGAAGTGGATTCAAAGAACCGAGAGGATATTAAAGTGACAAAGAACTAAGTCAAGAACAGTGTTAGAGTGACAGTCAGAAGCCATAAATACTGAGGAATAAGAATGAGGTATCAATAAACAGTCAGGTAAAGGACCTGATACCCTGAGTTTCAAAGCTGAGAAGTTGAGAAAGGAGGGAGGAACACTAAGGAGGAAGGGGAACTCCTAGAGCCGTTTCTAGATCTTATGGTATTAGGTACAGAAGAGCATCGTATTGATATCCTTTATAAAATCGATAGGGAAGCAGAGTCCTAGAGGCAGCTGCACAAAGCAGAGCAGTAAACCAAGCAGCTGAAGTAGGGATCTAGTGTGGGAGGATGATGGAGAAGCTCAGGAGCCAGAGACCTAGGGGCAGAACTAACCAAAACCAGAAAGAGTAGCCAAGCTGAAGAGGCAATGAAAGTTCCCTCTTCCCATTGTGTACTTATTTAAAAAAAAAATTAGAGATGTAAAGAGCAAGGTTAAAGTTTCTTGAATTTCTATCATGAGTCAACTGTCTGATGATGAAGTAAAAACCTCATGCATATTAGAAATAATTCAAGATGTCAGTGAACAACTTGCCTATAGGTGAAACTGTCTCTTTTTGCTTAAATGTTCCATGTGATTAAGTAGAGGATGTGCTATGCATCTCCACTGAGAGCTACTAAGCTATCATTTGCCAAATGGAAAAGCACTTAGAGAAAGTGATTAACAGTTGTGATGGGTAGTGGATGATGGGAGATTCTCATGGCCATTATCATCTTATGAATGCTTAACAAAACATTTGAAGGCTTTCTCTCTTCAAAACCATGTTTTCCACTCTATTTTTGAAGCAAGAGCATGTTCCTAAATTTTTTTTTCCCCTCAAATGATCAGGAGAAAATTGGCTTAGCCCTCCTCTGAAAACAAACAACAAACACCACACACACAAGAACAATTGCATTTATACAACTTCTACTAATATACAACCTACAATCTAATTGTAAAGAGTGCTAAAAACATTAACAAATTCAGTGCAAAAATACACAAGCCAATTCATGATAAAAACTCTTAGCAAGCTAGGAATATAGGGGGACTCCCTTAATACAGTGAAGAATATCTCCCAAAAAAACCCTAGCGTTAATGCCATACTTGTGAGAAACTAAAATTCCCATTAAGCTAAGGAACAAGGCGAAGATGTTCCATCTCAATAGTCCTTTTCAACATCATACTGGAAGACCTACCTAACGTAGTAGGACAAAAGGAAATAAAGAATACAAATGAGATGGAAAAGAAAAGTGTCTTTATAGATGACCTAGTTGTGCATGTAGAAAATCCAGAAGAATCCATAAACTTCTGAAGCTAATAAGCAATTATAATAAAGTTGCAGGATATTAGGTTAATCTACAAGTCTGCAGCTTTCCCATATACTGATAAGGAATAATTAGAATTTGAAATTAAAAACACAATACCAGGGGCACCTGGGTGGCTCAGTGGTTGAGCGTCTGCCTTTGGATCAGGTCATGATCCCAGAGTTCTGGAATCACATCTTGCTTGCATCAAGCTCCCTGAGGGGATGCTGCTTCCTATGTCTCTGCCTCTCTCTGTGTCTTTCATGAATAAATAAATGACTAACCTTTTTTAAAAAATCACAATATCATTTACATTAGCACTAAAAATACCGGAGTATAAATCTAATAAAAATATGTCTATAACAAGATAACTACAAAATTTGACAAAAGAAATCAAAACTAAATAAATGGAGAAATATTTCACCATCACGATCAGAAGATTCAATATTGCTAAAAATGTCAGTTCTATTTTTGATCAACTGTTTCGATGTATTCCAAGTCAACAGCCCAGCAAGTTATTTTGTGGATATTGCCTAACAGACTCTAATGTTTATATGGAGCGGCAAAAGACTTAGGATAGCCAACCCAATACTGGAGGCAGGAGCAACCTTCAGGACTTAAATAAGGCTATGGTACTCAAGTGTGGTATTGGCAAAAGAATAGGTAAATTAATGGAACAGAAGAGCCCAAAAATAGACCCACATAAATATAGTTTTTGTCAAAAGCACAAAAGCAATTAAAGGATAGTCTTTCCAACAAATGATGCAAGAACAACTGGGCATCTGTATGTGACAAAAAAAAAAAAAAAGCTAGACATAGATTTTACACCCTTCACAAAAATTAACTCAAAATGGATCATAGGTCTGTTGCATTTAAAATTAAGCTCCTATGGGCATGTGGGTGGTGTAGTCAGTTAAGTTTCCAGCTCTTGTTTCAGCTCCAGTCCTGATCTCGGGGTCATGTGATCAAGCCTTTCCTTGGGATCTGTGCTCAGCACAGAGTCTGCATCTGTTTCTCTCTCTCCCCTTCGGCTCCTTGTCCCTGCACACTCTCTCACAGGCATGCACATTCTCAAATCTTAAAAAATTCCTAGAAACGGCATGGAAAATCTGGATGGCCTTGGGTTTGGCAATGACTGTTTAGACACAATACCAAAATCATCTATGAAATAGAAGTTGTACTTAAAGAAGTTCTCTGTGAAAGACACTATGTAGAGAATGAAAAGACCAATATTTTTTTAAGATTTTATTTTAGGTTTTTGCAGCGACTAACCAGAAGGAAATAAACTTGACTTAAAAGTACTTGAATTTTACCATGTTGTTTGTTTCAAATCTACTTTCAAATTTCAATAGTCAAACTATTTTTTTCCTGGCAAAAGTATTATGTAAAAAGTCCTCCCAAACTCTTCAAGGTCCTGTTTATGCTTTCTATAAGCACAAGAAAAAAATTCCATTCTGAAATTAGAAATGCATTGTTGCAATTTGCTTTTTTTGCTTCTTACACATCAAATCTCAATAGATTTCTCACATGCATCTCTAAGTGGTTTCCTTGTTTTATTTACAGTATTTAACACAAGTAAAGGAGACTTGATATCACTCGTAGCCTTTTCTGTGCTTAAAAGTACTTTTGAGTCTCTTTGGTGTATTTTTGCCCTTGATGGGCTACACTAATGTATCACTCCTAGCTGCGCTTTGTGGAATGCGTGTTTATGTGTACAAAAAGGAACTTCTTTAGAATTTCTATTGTGAACCCCCAAAACTTGTAACTTCAACTAAGATTTCACTTTTTCATTAGGATGTTTCCTTACCATCAAACTTGAGAAAAAGCTTCAAGGCAATGATGAACCTACATGAGCAAGATCTAATTGTAGGGTAAGATTGCTTTGGGACCTGTATGAACTGTGGGAAGAAGGAGTGAGGGAATTGGAGGGGAAGCGTGAAAGATACTGGGGAAACACCTTTTCTTTTTTCTTATTCAAAACGGACCAAAATGACTATTACTAAGGTCCTTAAAAAAAAAAAAAGGAAACTTAGAGACTCGAAATCTCAATGCTGGATTGTGAGGTCAGCACTTATGTGTACTGCCATCCCTGTGTTTCACTTTTAGCAAAGGGTTTCCGTTAACTTTTAAAGAGAAGAGTCCCATTATCAGGGATTCAAAAGCCACCCAGTTATAAAGAAAAGACAGAGAAAAAACTCGGCCTTAGAAAACATTTTTTGACTTTAGTTAGGGAGAGTGTATACTCCTTAAATTTTGATAAATTCATAGAAGTTATTTATTCCTGGGCCGCTTTTGGACCTACTGTTAGCTCCTGAAGGGTTTTGGATGTTTTTAAAATCCTTTTTCTGCATTTATATCAAAGTGATGTTGCTTCTCCTTTTGTGCATCTCACTATTAAAGGATATTCACCTCAATAGTATGGAAAACTAGCAATTAAAAATTCCTAGATCAGGATCCGAGATAACGGTTTCCTCATTTAAACCACTTTATTTCATTTTATTTGCATTATATAAGTCTTAAAAAAAAATTTAACTTTTAGAGCATGCTGGTGAGTGGGGGGAGGCAGAGCAAGAGGGAGAGAATCCCAAGCCCACTGCCCACTGAGTGCGGGCCTGGCCCAGGACTCCATCCCAGGACCCTGAGATCTTGATCTGAGCCGAAATCAAGGGTCTGCTGCTTAACCCGACTGAGCCACCCAGGCGCTCCCAGCCACTTTATTTTAAAATTGCCTATAGCCCAGACCTACTTCAAGTGCATTTAGTTTGTAGAAATACTAAAAGTCACCAATACTTGAATTTTAAAATCAAAAGTGCTCCAAATTTTCCTATGAAAGAAATGGTCCACATACATCCTCAAAATGGACCTGGTTTCCCCCAAGTGAGTGATGCCTTTGCGGGGAAATCACCTTCTCCAATGTTTCTCTCCCTCACTGGCCATGAGTTAATTTGTCCTAAAATGCAGTGAGCTCTGCTTCAGTAACTTCCACCCTGCAAAGTAAATGAAAATTTTCGGTGTAACGGGCAGGAATTTTGCCACCAATCATCTCTTCGTATTAATTGGATTTGCAAAATGAAATTCCTGCATAGCCTAATGAGAATAATATGCTAAAAACCTCATTGAACTCTTCAGGCAGACAGGCTTCACTAGACAAAGGGCGGAAAACCCTTGCTACCCCTCGCACTCTGGGCCCTCTAATCAGCAGCGTGCACGGCAGCGACGTGCCTGGATGCCCATTCTTTTCACTTTGGGTTAGACGTGTGTTGAAAGAGAAAAATAGGGCCCGTGCTCCCCTTATTTATCAATGAGATAAATACTTCACTATTCCAGTGCATGAGACTCTGGAAAATCAACATAATTCATGAATATTTCTCTCTTTAAAGTTGTGATGAATAACTTTATGTAGTTTACCATATTAGAAACTTATGTCAGCCAATACATTTTTAATCGTTAAAAATACTGCTTCTTGGGCAACACAAAGGTCTAGATCCAGCAGGTATCCTCACAAAAATACGCAACAGCGTTATCCTATGTGTTATGCCATTCACACTGTTTTATGCTCAATGTATGTGAAATAAACTATTTTGTTGTGGAATCTCCAGTTGCAGATTTTAAGGACCTTTTGGGCAAATTTAAAGCCTGCATTTCTGCAACATTCATAAGACTGAAAAATAAGTGAATTTGTGCCTGTATGGTAGGCAGTGTTTCAGTAGCCCATGCTTAATCACTTACTGGAATCACCCATCAGTGAATCCTGAGCAAATCTCCAAACAATTACTTTGAAGTTCCCATGCTAAGCCCTTTAGGCCTATTTATAAGGCTGCAGACATGAACGGTGTCTAGGAGTTGTGGTCCTGAGTCTGTTGGGAGATAAAGACACATAAAGCAAATATTTGTGACCTAATATAGCACATATGAAGTGCTGTTGAGATAGAGAATTGCACCTTTTGAATGTAGGAAATTCTAGATAAATTATATTACATGGAAGGTATTGTTCAATCGCAAATGAGAAATAGGTGCTTCATGAGGTAGTGAAAATGTTTCATCATTGAGTGTCATGCATGGACGCTCTCAGCATGTGTCTTAAATTAGGACCTCAACTTGACAAAATCTTTCCTGGCATAGAAACAGTATTTCCAAATTATTAAAACCAAACCAGGAGGGTAAAAATCATAAAAGTTGAAGATGATAAAATTAATAGAACAAGAAGTTTTTGCTTTGGAGTAACAGAATTGGCAGTTAGCAAACGAGTACATGAACAAACATTTTGCACACATTTTTTCCCATAAAATTATTTGGTGGTCAGAAGGCCACAGAAAGGCCTTCTCCACCTGGTCCTCCCACCTCTGTGGTGGGGCTCTTCTTTGGCAGCGCCACCGTCATGTACATGGCCCCCAAATCCAACCACCCAGAGGAGCAGCAGAAAATTCTTTCCCTATTTTATAGCCTTTTCAATCCTATGCTGAACCCACTGACCTACAGTCTGAGGAACACAGAGGTCAAGGGTGCCCTGAGGAGAGCCTTATACAGGCAGAGGCATATATGAGGGATGGGGAAAATCAACATGCTTGGGGCACTTTGCTCCCCATGAAATATGGTAGATGGCATTTTTCACCTTATGCTATAATAGATGCATTAAATAGATTATTTTAGACCTAAACATTCAACTTGAAGCCATAGAGACTTTAGAAAATAAAAAAGATGAATACCTTCATGCCTGTGGGTATGCAAGGTTCTTGGATCTCTGGAAAAAAACAAGACACAAAATTAGACTTGATAGAGATTAGGTTTAAAAAAAAAAAAAAAGCCTACAAAACAGGCAAAGCAGTAATTCCGACCTCCCATTTAAGATAATAAAACTTAAGCTAAGACACTTTAAAACAAAATTGACCAAAGTCACATAGGCAGTGAGTGACTGGTTAGGGACCCAAATGTGTCTTTTACTATCAAAGGCGGCCACTTTCTACCACATCATACCTCTTTTCCCTGTATCTCGCTCATGGATTCAAATTTCAAGGTGTCTGGAGAGAAAAAAAAAATGTGTTTAAGACAGATAAGTGAGAATTGGAAACCCTATTTTACCTTGAAACATATTGCAAAATCCCATGTCAAAACCAGGGATGGTTCTTTGCGTAGATACGGAATGGAAGAGTGTATAGTATGCTTCAGGATCAAAATGAGCCCCTGATAATTGGCCATGAAACAACCCATTTCCCTCTAAGCAGAGAACCATAGAATTGGAAAACAGTAATTGTAACTGCGTAAATCCTTGAGTTTTTTCTTAATCTTCCTCCAGTGAACAAATTCATTTATCAGATTAGTCCTGCTAATATTCTCTTAACAGGCTCAGAAAGCCCAGCAGTGATGGAATCCAGGTCATTAACCACAAGATCTACTGAGGGTCTCAGTGATGGACTAGGAGTGAGCAAGCAGTGGGAAGGCCATATTGTGTCCCAGACTGGAAGAGGACAACCTAGCAAGGTATCCCCGAATGGGACCAGGGCATTACCAGGAGCAAGTGCTGATGATAGAAAGGCAGAAGGTAAGTTGGAAAGAAAGGGCAAAGCTGGACAAATTGTTAGCGAGGTGATTTCATGTATGCCCAACCACACGTAAGATGTGAAAAACGAGTGCAGGCAACAGAACATTCTGAGCAAAGGATCATAAAATAGAATATTCTTTGGGTTAAAAAAGCCATGAATCAATTATGCTTTGTTAGGTAAGCCACAGTGGATAATGTCTGAAATCAATCAATCGTGAAATCTCCCCAGTATCATAGTTCCTCAAGCCAGACCAGAACCAAGGTTAGCAAGGGTTAACCAATGGATTGCCTTGCTGGCATGGTACCTTTTGAAGTTAAACCACAAACACTATATTAAAAAAAAAAAAATTGACAACGATGACAAGGAAGTCAAGAATAGGTTGTATTTAGGAGCAACAGTTTCTGAAGACCGTTTCCAGAGCTGACGCTTTCCAGAAAGGTTTAGCTGTTGTGATGAGGCTGAAATTGTTCTGACCGCTTTTAGCATCTGTTATTCTGCTGAGAGTTAGGCTCAACTGGGCAACTGTTTGAGGCTTTGCCTTGGTATAAGAAAAGGTGAAATTCATTTATTTATGAAACAAGTATGTATTCATAGCCAACAACATGCTAGGCACTGAGAATGTGAAGGCAAAAAGTTTTTACCTTTAATGAGTTCAAAGTCTAGTGGGAAAAGAAGCATCCAGATGATCACTAAACTACACAGTAGGGGCAGCAATGGGTCATGACTATCTTTAAGTGTGCAAGGCATAAGTACAGACGGGGCCAGGACTCCAGCCTAATTGGTCAGGGAAGTTTTCTAGGAGGGTAATGTCCCGAAACTGAGCCTTTAAAAATGAATAGGCATTACTGCAACAGAGAGGAGGGCGAGAGAAACTCCCAATACACGGATGTCCTATGGATGGGGTCAATCTTTCCACCAATGGGAATGTGACCATGGACGTTTGCTGCTGGTTGAGTCAAGAGGTACCTTGAAGCCCTGAGCACAGGCCACGGCTGAAATCGTTGCTTTTAGAACCAGCTGCAAACAAGGAAATGGGAAATAAAGTTATCTATACGTACCTCTAGATGATTATTTTGATGATTTTAAGTCTACTTCGGAATAAACTTCCCTGTGACTTTGAAGTTACCCGACCAAAGGCTGTCCCAAATAGTCACAATATTTTCCTGTTTTAAGTGCAATATATCTCATCTGCACTGCCGTGTTCACTGCAGCATTATTCACAGTAGCTGAGGAATGGAAGCAACCCAAGCATCTATGGATAGACCAATGGGTCAAGAACGTGGTATACGTTATAGTGGGGACTCAGTCTTATCAAAGAAGAAAATCCTGCCCTTATCAATAACATGGATAAAACTGGTCAGCATTAAGCTATGTAAAATAACCAGGTGGAAAGAAATATACTGCATGGTATCATTTTTTTTTAAGTTGAACTCCTAGAAATGATAGAAGATGGGTTGTTTGGGGGTGGAGGAAATGGGGAGAGGTTGATAAAAGACTACGAAGTTTCAGCTGGAAGATGAATAAGAGCTGAGGATGTAATGCATGGCACTATCCCTGGAGTTGATAAGGATGAACTGTCTAATCGAGACTTGCTAAGAGCAGAACTTTAATGGTCTCACACACAGAAGTGTAAAATGTGAGGTGACGGATGGGTTAATTAACTCGGGGACTCCTTTCTCAATGTACATGCAGATAAAATCCTCATGTTCTATACTTCAAATATCTTATAACTTGTCTGTCCTTCAGTAAGGTTGGGGGGAAGAAAACCTTAAACTACTGAGTATCTAGGAAACTCATAACTAAAAAAATTTTAAACTCCTGGGAAGATTCACAGCAAAAAATTATAAAAGAATGTTATTTGATCCAGTCATTCAAGGCGTATTTTCTGAGAAGGCATACATCTTACAAGTATGTATTTTATACTTTCCTTGTAGTGACTAGCGCTCCAGAATAAATGAGAATAGTTTGGCAGAATGCCCAGAGGCAGAAACTAGCAAGTGTTTAAAAAAAATAATGCTTGGGGATCCCTGGGTGGCTCAGCGGTTTGGCACCTGCCTTTGGCCCAGGGTGTGATTCCTGGAGACCCGGGATCGAGTCCCATGTCGGGCTCCCTGCATGGAACCTGCTTCTCCCTCTGCCTGTGTCTCTGCCTCTCTCTCTCTCTATGTCTATCATGAATAAATAAAAAATCTTTAAAAAAAATAATGCTTTATAAGTGTAACTCCTCATTTCCACATCAGCCTCTGCCCATCTACCTTCCACATTTGAACTGGGGTACGTTACACACCATACACTGTATGTCCACCGCAAACCTGTTCATGCCTTCACATACCTGCTCCTGGCCCCTTCTGAGTTACTTCCCCTCTGCCCACTCCCTGTGGGGAGTGACTCAGAATAAATCGTACTGCATCTGGGTTTCTGTTCCTGCGTGTGTGGCAGTGTAACTCCCTGTCATTAGGTTTATATGAATGCTTTTGGGATTGGGGTATTGGAGTTGTTAATTTGTTAATCTAATTATTTTGATTAAAGTTGGTCATTCCAATTGTTTACCATATTCAAATCACTGTTCCTGCTTTAAAAGGAAAAATTGAAATCTTAGATGTTAAGTTTTTAAGGTACATTATCAGAATTAATGTTAAAGTGTTGTTGCTCCTTGGGGTTAGTGAGATCCTATGAAGCAGTGGGACCCTATTAAGAGATTATCTTCAGGGCACCTGGCTGGCTCAGTCAGTTGAGCATCTGCCTTCGGCTCAGATCATGAGTTCAGGGTCCTGGGATTGAGCCCTGCATTGGATCTCTGCTCAGCAGGGAGTCTGCTTGTGTGCTCTCTCTCTCTCTCTTTCTCATGCTCTCTTTCTCTTGCAAGTAAATAAATACAATCTTTTTAAAAAGGGCTTAAAAAGAGGTCATCTCCTTGAGAACTTGTAAGGAAGTTAAAAAACTCTTGAATTTTTCCAAGGCGTGAATAGATATAAATGTCTCACTGGCTACAGAAGAACGGCAAACACTGGAGTTTACCCAGCACTTTCTTGGCTGGTAATAGAAGTCTAATTCTGGAGAGCATTTGAGAATAGCGATGCTGGGATAAAATGTGTAGCCGGATCAATACCATGATTACTAGAAGGAAAAATTAATGTGAACAATTAACAGAACATCATTCCAGCTTGTATTTTCCCACCTTTCTTTGTGGGGGTGCTGTGAGGTTTTCCTCACTAGATTAGGCTTGGGAGAGTCCAGCCCATTGCAAGTGCTCAAGAACCATCGGCCAAAACTACCCAGAAGCCAGAGGACAAGGGAGCCCATTGGTGGAGCTCATTTCTTTAGCCTGAGGAGCGCAGAGCAGAGTGGAGAAGGGTAGAGAGAAAATATAGAGTCCCGTTCCATAGAAAAGCTAGCAGGCACAATGGTAAGTAATGATGTGTTCATATACATTTATTTAAAGCATATATATTCTATATTAAGCTTCTTAAAAATTATTTACTAGGCTTATTTGGGGTGGGAAGTCTCTTGATTACCGATTTCTAAAATAGTGCATGGCTACATTTGTAAATGTCCCTTTAAAATGAGATAGAAAACATTTAAATGCTCAGTACGTTTCATAGACTTGACTAATCTGTTTAGGTGATATCTTTTAAAATCATCTTATTTTTCTAAATTATTTTAAATAGCCAATAAAATATTTAAGATGGAAAGGTCTATATTGACCAAGGTAAAAATGAAGAGGTGCTGTTTTTCTGCTGTGTGCTTTGCAGAGTTTTGCCTGGGTAGGTTTTTACCTACCTAGTACCAAATCTGAAAAATATTCAAGTTTTCCTCCTATTTCTATGTCCATTGTGACCAGAAAAGGTAAAAATAGCACCTGGTTAATTTCATACCTCATATCACATAAGATAGTGTGGTTTCCTTTTTTTTCCCCCCATGAAAGAGTTTTCATTAAAAGGATAATGAAAAACTCACTAAAGATTTTCTTAAAAAAAATATGACTGTGGAGTACATCTCAGTTATTACACATATTAGCAAAAAGTATGTAGAAGGATCTGTCTAAAAAGCACCTTTGGTTAATTCATCAGAGTAGCAAGCTTTTAAAATAGCATTTGTGGTTTTTTTATTTTTCCCTTCCTTGCAGTAATTCTAGATCAGATGTTTAATTTTGACATGATAGTATGTGGCTCACTGTATAGATAGAAACAGTGTTTTGATTTTTTAGCAGAATATATAAAAGTACTTACAGAGATGCTGGTCTCAAAGGATATAGTTCTGTAGTGGTTTTTAAATTATATTAAATTATATCCTGATCTATATTATGCTATCCTTGCCTATTAAGGAAAAATGGCATAATATTCTTTTTTTATACATAAGTACAATAATTGGGAAATATACAAAAAGCTGCTTTATGCAAATTCCATTTAAACACAAATGGTTTTTGACAATGATACAGGTGTTCATTTTTTTGTTTTATTGGGAAATAATTGGCATACATTAATGTAGAAGTTCAAGGTAGACGGTGTGATAGTTCGGTTTACATATATTGTGAAATGATTACCACAGTAGGCTCAGCTTCCCATACAGATACAGTATAAAGAAAAGAAAAAGCATATTTTCCTCTTGTGAAAACTCATAGGAATTGTTCTCAGCAGCTTTGCTACATAGCATACAGTAGTGTTAACTATATTTATCATGTTGTACATTATATCCCTAGTTCTTATTTCTCTAATAAGTACAAGTTTATACCCTTTTGACCACATTCTTCTAAATTTCTCCTATACTTACTATCTGCCTCTGGCAACCGGAAGTAGTCTAAGCTCTTTTTTTCTATCATTTTCTATCAGTTATTATTATTTTTGTTTATTTAAATTCTGTAGGCAAGTGAGATCATGTGGTATTTTTCTTTAACTTTTTACACTTACCATAATACCTTTCTTTGTTCTTCTTTCTCATCATTTCTTTGGCTCTTCAGTGTCTTTTATGGCTCCATATAAATTTTAGGAGTGATTTTTCTATTTCTATAAAAAATGATATATTGGAATCTTGATGGGAATTTCATTAAATCTGTATGTGAATTTTAGCCCTATTGACATTTTAACAATATTAGTTCCTCTAAGCCATGAACACAGGATACCTTTCCATTTGCGTTGTCTTCACTTCTCTTCATCAGTGTCTTGTAATTTTCTGAGTAGATATTTTTCTCTTTTAGTTTATTTCTAAGTATTTTGTTGTTTTTGATCATATTGTAAATGCTTTTTTTTATTTTGCACCAAACCTGCTGTTAGTGTGTAGAAACACTACTGACATTTGTATGTTAATTTTGCTGAAATTTAACTGAATTCATTGATAAGATCTAATGGTTTTTTAGTTGAGTCTAAATTTTAGTTCCTCTTTTCCTGATACCTTTATTTTTTAATCTTGCCTGATTGCTCTGGCTAGGGTTTCTAGTACTATGCTGAATAAGACTAGTCAGTATGAGCATCCTTCTCTTGTTCCTTCACTTAGAAGAAAAGCATTCTACTAATGCGGTGTATCACACTGGTTGAATTGCACATGTTAAACCATCTTTGCATTCTGGAGACAAATCCCACTTGATCATGGAGTATGATGCTTTAATGTGCTACTGGATTCAGGGATCTATATTCATCTATATTCATCTATCTATATTCATCAGGGATATTGGCCTGTAATAGTGTCCTTTTCTAGTTTTGGTGTCGAGATAATGGTGGCCTTATAAAATAAGTTTGGAAGTATTCCCTACTCTCTGACTTTTTAAAAATGCTTGAGAAGGATTGTTTGTTAATTCTTCTTTAAATGTTTGGTAAAATTCACCTGTGAAGTAATGTGGTCCAGAGATTTTTTGATTACTGATTCAATCTAATTGCTAGTAATTGGTCTATTTCGATTGTCTGTGTCTTCCTGATTTACTCTTAGTAAGTTGTATGTTTCTAAGAATCTTTCCATTTCTTCTAGGTTGTCTTGTTTGTTAACAGGCTCTTATGATCCTTTGTATTTCTTTGGTATCAGTTTTAATGTCATCTTTTTCTTTTATTTTGTTGATTAGGGCCCCTTTTTCCCCTTGGTTAGTCTAGCTAAGAGTTTATCAATTTGCATGTTTTTTAAAAAGACAACTATTAGTTTAAATAATATTTTCTATTCCCTATTTCATTTATTTCTGCTCTAATCAGTTTTTCTTTTTTCTGCTAAGTTTGGGCTCTGTGTTTTCCTTTTTCTACTTCCTTAGTGTTGTGTTTGCATTCCATTTGTCTCAAGAAATTGAGTTCCTCTTTAATTTCTTCTTTGATTCATTGGTCATTCAGGAGAGTGTTTAATTACCATGTGTTCATGAAATTTCCATGTGCTCCTCTATGTTACTGATTTCTAGTTTTATGTTATTGTGGTCAGAGAAGGTACATGGTATGATTTAATCTTCTTGAATTTGCTAAGAGGTATTTTGTGATTAACATATGACTTACAAAATGTTCCATGTGTACTTGAGAAGAATGTGCATTATGCTGTGGATAGAATGTTCTATATATGCCTATCCAGTCCTTTTGGTCTGTAACAATGTTTAAATATGCTGTTTACTTATTTATCTAATATACCCATTGAGAGTAGAGTATTAAAGTCCCTAGCTATTACTGTATTGCTGTTTATATTTCTGTTTCACTCTGCTAGTTTTTGCTTTATGTATTTAAGTGCTCCAATATTGGGTGCATAAATATTTACAATTATATCTTTTGATAACTAATTATAAAATGACATTATTTGGCTCTTTTTTCCATTTTTAGTTTAAAGTCTATTTTTCTGATGTAAGTGTAGATAACCCTGCTTTGTATGGTTACTATTTGCTTGAAATATCTTTTCCATCTCTTCATTCTCAGTCTGTGTCTTTTAAGCTTAAATTAGTCTCTGGTTGGGAGCATATTATTAGATCTTATTTTATTCATTCAGCTATTCCATAATTTGTAAATGGAAAATTCTGTGTACATTTAAAGTAATTTTTGATATGTAAGGACTCACCGTTGCCATTTTGTTGTTTCCTGGTTGTTTTGTAGATCTGTTGTTTTTTATCCTGCTGCCTTTGGTTGTGTTTTGATGTCTTCTGGTATCTGTATGCTTCGACTTTATCACGTTCTTTGTTATAATTAACTACTGCAAGATTTTTCCCTTGTGATTACTATGTGACTTACATAAAATATCTTGAAATTGTAACACCCCTTTTTAAACTGAAAACAACTTTAATAGAATTTGTATGCTTTATACTTCTACATCTTCTTCCCCTCATATTTTAGGTTATTGCTATTAACCATAATTCTAATAATCTGATTGTAGTTACATATAGAAAACACATGTAAATGGTATTTTACTATATATATTTAAACTTTTTGATTAAAGTTAAGAGTGAATTATGTGCCACTATTACCTTATTGCAGAATGTAGTTATGACTCTATATTCACCAATACCACTGAGACTTACACTATCTTTTAATGTTTTTATGGTGTTAATTAGTATTCTTGTACTTCCACTCAAAGAACTCCCTTTGGCGTTTTTTTGTAAGGTGAGTGGTAATCTAGCATCTTCTGTTTGGGAAATTCTTTATCTCTGCTTCACTTCTGAAGGACAACTTCACTATATATTGAATTTTTGATTGACAGTTATTTCAATATTTTGAATATATTATCCCCTACTTTCCTGGCCTGAAAAGTATCTTTTGAGAAATATCCCAATAGTATGAGATTTCCCATGTATGCAAGTTCTCTTTCTGCTCTTAAAACTCCTTGTCTTTGACTTTTGACAATTATAATGTGTCTTGGTGTAGCCCTCTTTGGATTCAATTTATCTAGGACTTTTTTTTTAAGGCCTCATGTATTTTGATGACCATTTCTCTTGTAAGCTTGAAAAATCCTCAGCCATTATTGCTTTAAAAAATACATTCTATCCCTTTCTATTCTCCTGGAATTCTCATAATGTTAACGTTTCTTTCATTGTATCTAAATTTCCATGGGCTTTCTTCATTCTTCTCTATTTCTTTTTCTTTTTTTTTTTGTTCTTCTGACTGGGTAATTTCTAACATCCTGTATCTTCCAGGTCACTAAATATCTCTTCTGCATTGTCAAATCTACTCTTGAAATTCTCCATTGAATTCTTCAGTTATTGTATTTTCAACTCTAGCATTTCTGTTTGGGATTTTTTTTATTGCTTTCATTTTTTTCAAACTTCTCATGTGTTTGTGCATTGCTTTCCTAATTTAATTTAGTTGTCTGTTTTTGTGTTCTTGTAGTTCACTAAACTTCCCTAGGTGTATTACTCTGGATCTGGACAGTTCACAGATCTCTATTTTTTTAAGATCAGTTCTTGGAGCCTTATCGCTTTCTTTTGGTCCTGTTATATTTGCCTGATTGCTTATGTTGAGGTGTACACATTTCGGCAACTGATCTACTGTCCCAGACTTTACAGGTTTGTTTTGGTAGGGTGATTTCTTTACCAGTCAGTTCAGTTTGGGTTTCTGGGTATGTTGCTAGCAACATTATTGGGCAGGTGGGCCTGTTATTGTCTCTTTTGAGGTGAGGCAACCACTTGTGTTCTGAGGATGGGAATGGGAGAGAGAGCCAAGAGCTGAGAACAGTTCAATGGAACTGCTGCCCAAGTGAGGTTATAGGCTATATTCCATGGTTGACTGAATTATATGGTCAGGTCTTACTAGACAATCAGGACTCAGTCTTATATTAATTAGTAGATGGGACTATGAATTAGCTTTTCTGCCCTGATAGGCAGTATGATGGGACCTACAGTCTTCACAGCACATTTTTAGGGCCCTTGAATCAGGCCAGAGTGTGCACGAAATTCTCTGGTCAGATGAGGCTGCCTGTTTTGCTCTGAGGGGGCTGTACTCTCTGTTTAAGTGCCATTGTACATAGGGCTGTTGAATGGGTTACGTAGCTTCTGGTGTGCTCTGGTTAGGTTCCCTGGTCAGACAGGCTGAAAGCTGGATTCAGTAATAAGTGTGGCTGTGAGTTAAATTCCCTGCCTGGGAGTAGCAGGAGAAGCAGCTCATTAACCAAAAAAGCTCTCTATTTTTTGCCTTCATTAAAGCCAACCCACACCCCACATTCCATGACTGAACAGAGCTACGGTTTTATTATGAAAACTGTTGGCTCTGTCACCTGCCTCTTGACTTGAGTACTGCTGGGCCACACAGCCTCCAGGGGTTGTTACCAGCCCTTCTGGTCAGATGGGGCTGGAAGGTCTCTCTACAGTGGGTAGCGTTGTGTTTTAGCTCCCTTCCCTGAGTGGGAGGGTACGAGGCTGCTCCAGAGCTACTCATAATTTCCCAAACAGGCTCTCCAGTTGGGAGAGGCTGGGAGCTACACTCAGCCTTGGCTATGAATTAACTCCCCTGCCTGTACTTAGCATGAGAAGACTCCTGGCACCATACTACTGCCTTTGTTCTGGGGGTGATCAGCTCCGTCTGCCTGCCTCTTCACTCAAGTGCCACTGGACTGCACTGCTTCCAGGAATCCTCGCCAGCCCTTTCAGTCAGACGGGGCAGGAAGTCAGAGCACTGCAGATGGGAGTGTGATTCAGCTCATTGCCTGGGCATGGGTAAGCCAGGATCTAGGGCCAGCAGAGCTTCTTGTTTGATTATCCAAATTAGGCATGTGTGCACCACACCAGTTCCCAGTCAGAGCATACCCTGACCTGCTATTGCAGATGAGCAATACCCCAGGTAAGGATTATTACTTGAGCACAGCAGGTATGAACTCGGTCTGCCAAATCCATATGTGGGTTGCAGTAAGGCCCTTCTCCCTCACAATCAGATTTCCAGTGTTTGAGCCTTGTACATTCCTTCATAATCCCTGTGGTGCAAGATCTGAATGCCGCCTATATGCTAGGGTGCTCCACTGTCTCCCCAGGTTCTCTTTTCTCAGGGAAGAAACTGAAGACTCAGGGGAGACCTCTTTCTGTCATGTTGTACTGGCCTGGAGGAGTGATCGTGCCTTTGTTGGGCCACTTCCCTTACCTTCTAATGCCATCTGTTTTGGTCTCTGGTATAGGGGAGGTGCTTCAGCCCTTGTTTTAGGATTATGTCAGTGGTGTCTTTTTCAATAGTTGTCAGATCTTCTTCCCATGATGGGGAGCAAGGTCAGGAGCAGCCTATGTCACCCTCTTGTGACATCACAGCATTTATTTTTGATCAAAAAATTTTGCTACCGCCAGCCAAAAAAAAAAAAAAAAAAATTTTTTTTTGCTACCCAGTACTGTTGAAAACAAGTATCCTAAAATCTGAAACTGTGATGCTGTATGTTAACTAAACTGAAATTAAAATTAAGAAAATAAAATGAAAAATAAACATCACAGAAAATGATTTGTTCTAAATAACCACTCTGTTCAACTCATATTTATGATCAATTGTTATGCAAGATTCCAGGTAATGCATATTGATGAGATAAATGTAACACAGTAAAGTACCATGCAATTGTGTGGATTTGAAATTTGCAACTACTGTCTAGTTTTACTAATTCTTAAAAATGTTAAAAAAGGAAAAATAAATAGGACTACAGATGACACAAACATTCTAGATGTCAGTCTTTGAATATTAATGATTTATAAACATTAACATTAGAATGAAAATATTAGAATTATTTCCATTTTATGTCTCTTCTTAGTTTACCCTTACATATAAGTGCTGGAAATCGAAAGGCAAGGACTAATCCATATTCTAGATTATTTTTAATTATTTAAAGAGGGAGAGAAAGGTGGGGGGAAAGGCAGAGGGGGAGGAAGAGAAAAAATCTTAAACAGGCTCCAAGCCTAGTACAGAACCCAACACAGGGCCCTATTTCATGACCCTGAGATCATGACCTGAGATGAAACCAAGAGGCAGGTGCCTAACCACCTAAGCTACCCCCCTCTTCTATATTATTAATAGCTCTGTCAAATATTTGATATTTTATGTAAGCCTACAAAGGGTTTATTGTTAAACTGGACACATTATAGATACCATACTAAGAGACCAATTTTCTTAGTTTGTACTTTTGCTATGTTGTCACTTCTGGATAAGGAAAACATTTCATTAATACCTAGGGTTTTTCTAAGTTGTATCTTGGTTTAAATGTATTCATTGACAGTAATTGTACTACATTTATTTAAATGATGAATATATACACCCTTTAATCAACTGCATTCCCAGAATGTAGTCAAAAGAAGAAAAAACAAACTACCAATACATAAAGTTACAAGTAGAGGATATTTATTACTGTGATATTTGTATTAACAAAAAAAATTTGAGAATAAGCTAAATGTCTACCAATAAAGGAATGCTTTATCATGATATAGGCATTGCTTAACCTGTTTCTTCAGAGAGGCAGATAGAGGGAATGTCCTAAAGAAAAGTGCATATGGGGGGGGGGCAAATTGGGAGGGAGACAGATAAAACTGTGAGAGCCTTCAGGCTGCAAAGCAAGTCTGACTCCAGTCAGAAGACCGGGAGAGCAGATTGGGTGGAAGCATCAGACTTCCACACCGTCTAAGGTAGGTTTGGCAAAGCCATCAGTCTTCCAGCCGGTCAGCCTTCAGGGGCGCCCATGTCTAGCAGGAACAGATAAACTGTCCTTGCCACACTCAATCACTGGCAGGGAGCAGCTTGTGGAAGACCTGGCCTCTGTGCAAACACGGTGATGAATTTAAGATAGATACAAGGACTTTTGGTCAATCACACCTGCTACAGCTGGTGGACTACAGCCATCTTCTCAAGGCCATTGCAAGCATCCCATACAATGAACCTATTATAAAAAAAAAAAAAAGATAATGACTTGGAGTATGGATTTATTGGAAGGATTTCTATAATCCGTAAAAATAAATTATAGTGTGCAATGACCTCATTAAAAATTATATATGTGACATTTCCATAGCTTCTCATAAAGTGAAACCATATAAACACCAAGAACAATTAATAGACCTATTTTAACTAAAATGTGGAAGAGAACTAAAAATAATGCTGATGCTAGGTATCAGTCATCAGAGATAGAAATGCCCCACCCTGTATAGATATAGTTTTTCTCCAGCTTAGTTTTTCAGGTCTTTCAAAGACGATTTCTAGCCTGGAAATCTTCCTAGACCCACCTCTCCTTTCTTCCCCTCCTTATCAGTTCTTTGCTTTTTTTTCCCTCAGGATTGGTCCCATATGTTCTCTCACTTTTCTTTTTCCATCTCCTTTTATTACAAACATCATCCCTCTACTAAAATAGAAGTTCATTCATTCATTTGCTTATTCATTTCTTTTTTTTTTACATCTATTTTTAACTGGGGGAAATTTTGTTTTACTTATGTGTGGTCTGAGCAGGACCAATGACCCCTAAAAGCTAGTGTTTCCATAATCGTGTGACCTCTGACTTTTTTTTTTTTTTGGTTAGAAAAGAAGGGTTTTATGTTTTGTGTTTTTGTAAAATTCCTTATTGAAGAAGAAAATAACAAGAATAATGAAGATATCCAGACCTTTAGAATTGGAGTCCCTATGGATATAAATATTGACAACCAGTAGGATGAGTATCTGTTTCCCAGAGTCCTTGAGAGACTTTGGAGTTCAGGTGAAAAAATATATATATTTTTAAGAGGCAAAAGGTAACTATCCCTTCTTGAACTGAGTGACAGGGTGCCACTGCCTGACTGTAACTGAGAGACCCATTTATAATCAAGAGAGTGATCATAGAAACTGTGGACATTTGTTACTGATAGTCATCTGACTACATGTGTTCTCCCAAGCTGCTGAATAAAAAGAAAATCTAACCTGATGCCATCTCAATGTCTGCCTTTTCAAGTTTATTGCCTCACTTTTGTGTAACTATTTACAATACAAACTGAAGATTTTACAATTCCACAGATAATTCCCAGTTTACCTACCTACACAACTGATAAAAAAAATGGACCCTACTAGAGAAGATGGTATTTTTTTTAAGATTTTATTTATTCACGAGAGACAGAGAGAGAGGGAGAAGCAGGCTCCATGCAAAGAACCCGATGCAAGTTTCGATCCCGGGTCTCCAGGATCACACCCTGGGCTGAAGGCAGGTGCCAAGCCACTGAGCCACCCAGGGATCCCTGCTAGGGTCCATTTTTATTCCTACAAACACTACTCAGCCTTCAGGGTTCAGCGCAGATATTATCCACATGCTGGCTTCTTAGAGTGGTTTCTGAAGCAGCAGTGTCAAGGGATACAGAATAAGTGTAGAAGACTGAAGAGTCCACATCCCAACATACTAACTCAGATTAGTAAGATCCTCAGGTGACTCATAAGCACGTTTGAGTATAAGAAGTGCAGTCCTACCCTAAAAAGGTTCCTTTGATATAAAATAACCTTTTCCTGGTGACTGAGAAGATTGCACATACATTTTCTTTTTAGTGGGCTTCTCCTATCTCTAAATGATAATTCTCAACTTGTCTTGAGGCCAGAGTTGATCCTGAAGACTTTTTGTAGAGTCTGGAGTCTTTCAAAAGTGGCGTCTCCACTTACAAATCAGATTTCCTACTTAGAAACTGCACTTTAGGGATGGTTTGCTGTTCCCAGAAAAATCAGGACATGGACAGCACAGCTGGAATGGCTGCCCGGAGACATGGTAACTTTAGCCAGGCTTGTGCTTTCCAGTGGGCCACAGTCCCCACCACCTTTGCAGATGCCCTGATTCACTGCCAGCTTTACTCATTTATGTCGCCTGCCTGGCCTCTGACATTTGGATTGGCAGCAGCTGCATGCAAATAGACCTAGAGCTCCTGCCTGGAGGAGAGGCATGTCTTTGTCCTGTTTGATATCCTGGTTATAGCAAATATCCAAAAAGGTCCCATTAAATCAATGTTACTCTGTAATATCAACATGTTTTGAAGGTGACATAACACCACACCCGACCACAAAAAATTTACAACCTAGTCGTGACCTTAAGATTACATTTGACACCAAATGCTAATGAGGCTGCTAAGAACCTAGATCACTCATACGTGGCTGGTGGGGATATAAAATGGAACAGCGCCTCTGGAAATTGTTTGGCAGCTTCGTAGAAAGCTAACCATGCCCTTACCGTATGCCACCCAGCAATTGTGCTCTCGGGTATTCATCCTAGAGGAATGAAAACTTGTGTTCACCCAAAAGCAGTACAGGAATGTTCCTAATAGCTTTGGCCACAACAGCCAAAAACTGGAAACCATCTAAATGTCCTCCAGCTGGTCAATGAGTCAAAACCTGGTAAACCTACACCTTAAAATACTATGCGGCAATAAAAAGGAATACCACATGGAAAAGCACAAGAACTTGGTTGGCTTTCAACGGATTTGTGCCGCATGGATATAAGCCAGTCACACAAGGTTGTATACTGTAGGATTCCATTTATATAATATTTTTGAAATAAATTGATAGAGGACATATTGGTGGTTGTCAGGAGTTAGGGAAGGGGAGGATGTGGCTATCAAAGAATAGCGCAAAAGAGATTTATGGTGATGGAACAGTTCTCTCTCGTGGTGGTGGTGGTGGTGGTAGTAACAAATCTGTGCACCGGTTAAAATTGCGTAAAACTACACACAGACACAGAATAAATGTGTATAAAATTGAAATCTGAATAAGCTCTGTGGATCGTACCAATACAATCTCCTGGCTTCTATTATACTATAGTTTTCATTTTTTGAAACTGTGTAAAGGATACATAGGACTGTCCTGCAGAATTTTTTTACAACCTCTTGTGAAGCTATAATAACTCAATATTAAATGTAAAAAAAAAATACCCTGTAAAACATACGACATCGGAAAGTATTCATGATTAAAATGGCTATTTTGAGGTCAGAGGACTATTTTTACTTTTTGAAGGGTGGCCCAGGAATCTAAAGGAAGTGAGACAAAAACATAAAAATACATATGTACTTGTGTATCTAGTCTATGACTTCTGTGTCCAGTTACAAAACTCCTACTAGGCTTTGATAAACTACCATTAATGTGACCATCGTTTCTGGGGAGCCCCAGCTGGGTGAAGTGCAGCTGAAGATGTTTATTGCCACACATTAGCATTACATGTGATTCATGCAGCTTAAGAAATGCTGATGCAGGAAAGCTTTCTCAGTTGAGGTAAGGCAATAGAGTTTATTCACTGTATAATAGCTGGTGATAAAGTCCATATTAGGTACGAATAGTTTATTTTGATATGCTTCTTTCAGACAATGCAGTAGGATTTGTTTATTGGTATATGCTTAGCCAGATATTTTATAGCTTTAATAGCAGTGCAGATTTATAGAGTATAAGTAACATTCTTAAGATCCTCACTACAGTATGTTCCTGCTTAAAAAAATTAAAGCCCCAAATCACAAGAGGTCTACCTCTGACTAAAAGGAAAGGCAATTTTGATACAGAATTAATAGTAAATAATCACCCAGATAGTGAGGGTTTGGACCCTTGTCTCTGAGATGTTACCTTGTTTCACATGATTATTTCTTAAGCACCCAAGGTAAAATGGGGCAGGGAGGAGGAAATACATTGAGAGTCCAGATATCTAATATTTTATAACCAGTTTTATCACTATTCTGGTGTCCCCGATTTTTTTAAGATTTTATTTATTTATGAGAGACACAGAGCAAGGCAAAGACACAGGCAGAGGGAGAGGAGGCTCCCTGCAGGGAGCCCGATGTAACACTTGATCCCAGAACCCTGGGATCATGCCTTGAGCCAAAGGCAGATGCTCAACCACTGAGCCACCCAATGCCCCCCAAGTTTCTTTCTTCTATAAATATCAACACATTACTTTACGGGGTTACTAATGAGTGGTAAGTGACAGAAAGGTAGTAGAGGTGGAGTTTTTGTTTCAACAAAGCATTTACTTCATTTCCACAGCAGTGAGTACAATGCAAAAATACTGACTGAATGATAGAAGAGCTTACTGGTTTGCACTTCGGTTGAATGAAGAAACATGAATTAGAAAGCTGATTGGTGTTCCCACTAACATCACTGTGGAACCTCAGGTGGAAGAGCTTTTTTCATGGCCCATCGCTGAAAACCTCAACCATCAATGGCTCATATGACAATACGGTAATAATTCTCAAACTGAGAGTTGGCAGGAAGTTAAGAGGTAAAGCATATATAGGAGATGATGTGAGCTACTCAAAAGATCTGGACAGGATTGATAGGAAAGGTAATTGAAATCAAACAGAATGAACCTTAAACTCTTAAGGAAATAGAAATTTTATGTATCATTCCACAGAAATCAAATAAAAATCTAACGTGAGCATATCAAAATTCATGGTAGTAGATTTCCAAAAAATAACGTAGGGAATTTTGGATGAGTTAGGCCTAACCCATCAACAGAGTAATGTGGCTATTTAAAAAGCCAGCAATAGAGACGCCTGGGTGGCTCAGTGGTTTAGGGCCTGCCTTCGGCCCAGGGCGTGATCCCGGAGTCCAGGGATGGAGTCCCACATTGGGCTCCCTGCATGGAGCCTGCTTCTCCCTTCTCCCTCTTCCTGTGTCTCTGCCTCTGTGTGTGTGTGTCTCATGAATAAACAAATAAGTCTTTAAAAATAAATAAAAGGCCAGCAATAGTCATTGTATTGTGTCCAAGAGAAGGAGGTTAATAGTCCTATCCTACACTGGTTGGACCACATCTGGAGTAGGGAGATTAGTTTTTAGATAGACCAATAAAGTCTATAGTGTATCAAACTGGTGAGTATGGTGATCCCACTGAAGCCACACCATACACAAGACTGTTGAGGTACCTGAGGGTGTCTGGGAGAAAAGACATGATAGGTCCTCAAATACTTCATGGTAACTATCAGGACCACAAGAGACTCAATCAGGAAGCCCCAGGGTCAAGTTCTAGGAAGGTAGCTTTGGGGTGGATATAACTTTAAAATTGCTAACTATTAGAGGTGTCAGGCTAAATGAACTACCTTGAAGAAAAAAGATGGCCTGTTAATAGGTTCTGCGTCAGCTGAAGAAGATGCCTCTTGAAAGATGTTAATACAGCCAAACCTCATGTATAAGTTATGACTCCTAGGCCTTTCTAAATCAACTCTCAATAAATGATGTGATCTCACAGCTACGTGGCTTCTGTGACCACAGGCCATACCATCTAGCTAAAGAATGATTGTTGAATTAACACAGGAGCTCTGTTATGTCTAGTACTCACCCAGCTCAAGACAGGACAATGAATATTGTATGTCGTCATAAAGGCATTGGTGAAAGTTCAGGCTAATTTGCATTGTGTATTAATAAAGTTTAGACTCTAAATGGTAATATTTATAATTATTATTCCAATTGTTTAAAACTCCCAATACCATCAGTAGCACTCTACCTGTAAGACGAATAGCACAGTAGATTGCAGAGAATACCTCCCTGCAAAGGTCTTTTCAGCTACCTGAAGAACAAAACCATTTTTTTTACATATATAAAAGAAAACCTAAGAAATCAGCATGACAATATACAGACTCTCTTCTTGTATCCCTGTTTATCTGTATTTAGCGCCATCGATAGAGCTAGCCTTGTTTTTCTTTCCCTGTTTTCCATGAAACCACACATTTCAGACTTTCTCCTCCTCTTCTAACCAATTATTTTGAGTAAAGTAAGAATTTCTCCTCCTCTTCCCAAACTTTCATTGATTCTATCCATCCAAAACATTTTTCTCTCTATTCTGTACTCTCACCATGGGGTATGGGCATCGCCAACAGGCTTTAAGTGACATCCATATGCTTGTGGTTCCTGAACTTAAGTCTGACCCTAACCTTCATTTTCATCATCATATAATATATACCTTTCCATTGGATACTATTGATTGCATTAACTATATTTTGGGGGGTTTGGGTTTTTAATTTTCTGTATTCTGGTGTTTTGACATCTGGGGACTCCTACACAAAGGAACTGCCCCTCCAAAGGTTAGCTAATTCTAGAGATAACTCACTTATGAGCATGTCTTTGAAATGCAAGCCCACCAACCCAGAGCCCATACTCCCAGCCACCTCCTTTAACAGTTCTTAAATTCCAGGCCCCTATTTCTCTGCCCTAATCACCTCAGGGCCAGATGAGTAGAAGCAACCCTATATTCCAGAGTCTGCTGAGAGTATTTAAACTAGCAACTCCTAAACCTCTTTACCCTGCCTCGCCCATTACCTTCTAAGGAAACCACACTAAACACCTGCCCTCCCCCCACCCTTTGCCGACTGACCCTGCCCTCCTGTGTGGCCCTGGTTGGTGTGCCTTGCCTCCTCTTCCATAACGCTTATGTATGTTTCAGAGCTTGTCTACGTGTCACTTTCTCGGGTGAGACTAACTAGGTTAGATCTTCTTGTATCTTTAGTATTCAGTGCCTCTTTCAGAAGAAATACATATTTTAAAATCTTTTTTTTTTAAAGGGGGGGGGATCCCTGGGTGGCTCAGCGGTTTAGCACCTGCCTTCAGCCCAGGGCGTGATTCTGGAGTCCTGGGACCAAGTCCCACATCGGGCTCCCTGCATGGAGCCTGCTTCTCCCTCTGCCTGTGTGTCTGCCTCTCTCTCTCTCTCTCTCTCTCTCTCTCTCTCTCTCTCTCTGTCTCTCATGAATAAATAAAATCTTAAAAAAGAAATACATATCTATATATTTTCTGTCTCTTGGCCCAGACTGTAAGCCTCATGTTGCCAAGAACAAGGTATGTTTTCTCTGTCTCACCTAGAGTAGATGCAAATACGTTTCTGGAATAAATGTATTAATAATACTTTAAGAATTTTCTGCCATTTGGGGTTAATGACATATAGGTCTTTAACTGGGTAAGATTCTCCTTGGTTTCCAACAAAGTTCAAGAGGCAGGAGTAAAATTGTTTACTGGAGTTACTGGCAGGAGTATTTACTGTTTCTCATGAAGAAGGTGTTGCAAATGTCATAATTATTTTGTGAGGGCTCATTCGCTTAGTGAGGTATGGTGCATCTATTTTAGCCTTATTGCTCAAATTGCGATTCACCGACCAACATCAGCAACACATGGAAGGTTGAGCCCCCAGACCTGCTGAATCATAATCTGCCTTTTAACAAAATGTCCAGGGGGTTCATAAGCATGCTAAAAAATCGACAAGCACTGAGCCCTAGTACCTTCATATTCATGATATTAACTATTTAAAATTTGAAATTTTCCAGTATAACAGAGCACGTGCCTAGGAGAGAATACAGGGAACAACTGATGGTTGGTTTCTATCACCCTCAGTGGATGTCCCTGAGGAGGAAATGCACAGTCTGTGTTTGGCCTCCTCGTGATCAGCTTTTCTCTGGACCAGAAAACAAACCTTTCAAAGTCAAACCAATAGAGAAAGCAGATGGCGAACCAGCTCAGAGTTTAGAATTCAGTGTGGAGGCCCATTTTACATGAGGATGTGCGAGACGAGCAGAGAGTTCGCAGCCTGTCATTTGGAATATACCTGCAAACCAGGTGTCTCTGAAGGTTCATCCCAGTGGCTGCAGTTATTGGGGGTGATTTATAATGATTCTGCTTCCTTCGGGTCAATTGCCAGAGAGCAGCCTCGTTTGCCACATGGTGCGCTGGTCCGCTGATGTTCAGGGGCCTCTACAGGTGCGGTTCACCTGCAGTCAGGTGCGCTGGTCGCTCAGGCCTATGGGACCCACCACTGATCACTAGCTTGAAGAGACTGGTTAATTTTATTAGCCACCAAGAATCTGTGAATGATCATATTTGCTCCATGTGACCATTTATCCCAGAATGTGTATCACAAATAATATTTTTTTAAATGCAGCATCCCCTTGCAACTCACACCAACACTGGTCACCAAATTCCAGGGAAGGGATGGGGTTTTGTTCTGAGTCTGCAATCCGGGGGTGAAGGCCCCCCCTTCTCCACCATGTTTGTGCTAAGCGTTCCAGTAGGTTCTGACCACCTCCCTGGGAAAGCTATCAGTACGCCCCATGGGGCTCAGAATCCAAGCCAAAGTGTTTCTAATAACCGTGTAGAAGCTCGGTGACACGATTCTTTTTCCATTTGTCGGGAACTATACACGGGCATTTTGATCATTGTCACAATTTAGAGAATGGGTAACAGTGAGTGTGCGGAGCACCCCCTTCCTGGGCGCTGAGAGACTCAGCTGGAGGCTCAAAGATCCAATGGAAACAGGGAGCTGGGGGTCGAACCCATTTCCCACTTTCTCCTGCATCTCCTTTTCCTCTGAGCCTCTGGGAGGTTTTTCTTCTTTTTCCCAAAAAGAGTGACATAGACAGGTCAAGAGAAAATTTAGATATTTTAGAATAGATAGCATTCTCAAAATAACCTCTGTCTAGATTCTCTAGAGATCACTTTAAACATTGTGAGCATTTTCCCCCCATAATTTTACCACACCATGAATTGTTGCTTATAAGAAAAGAGATTGCATAATCCTGGGAGGTAGGAGTTCTATTCCAGGCCTCAGATACCTAGATTTTTGTCCCACATCACATGTATCTTGTTGTTATAATAATTCTCTGGACTCTTTGAAAATATTGCCAAGAATGGAAAGAAATTTTGAGGTTTGGTATATACCTATCACTAAGGTGGGAGGTGTTGCTATAGAATAATGGGAGTGATTTCAAGGCCTACATCTGTCAGGCTGCCCTACCTGTGTTGGTGCAGAGACATAACCCGTACCTCGTGTGTGCACTGCATGTGCATGTGCACTGCGGTAACATGTGTACTAAGATGGCACTTGTGAAGAGCACATACTTTGGAGTCCAAGAGAACCGAGGGTGACTTCTACTCACTTACCACCATGACCTTGGACAGAAGCTTTTAACCTCTAGACACCCTGGTCTCCCTCTGTACTGTGGGGGTGCGTAAGATCTCCTTTACAGAGCTTTTAAATGACAGGCACACCTACAAAACCATTAATGCCATATCTGGCTGCAAAGTAAAAAAAAATGTAGCTCTTGATATTGCTTGTGTAGACATATTTCGAAACAAAAATACCTTTATTTGCCTATCTTCAGAAGAGCACAACATGTCACAATGCGGGCTTGCTGGAATCACTGGAATCAAACAATGCTGGCTCACTGGAATCAAACAATGGCTCATTTGGTGACCCAAAGGTCCTTTAGGGGGAAACAAAACGACCCACAGGTGCTGTACTGAGGATCTGTGATCCACGCAACACTGTGTTAGGTTTCGGTTGGAGGATGCAGTGGGAATATAAAAACAGCCTACAAGTGTGACTGAGCTTTGGTGTATGCAAGCTTTATTCCTGATAATAAAAAACATTAAATATAATACATGTTTATAATTCTTTCATAATTTTTTTCTATGAAAAGGGAACAATATATGATTTTTGAAACCAGAATAAAGGTCAGTAAGTGAAGAGCTGATAATTTCATAATTTTTCATTGAAGAGGGGTTTGCTTCAGAGGTGATACCAAATATATGTATGTGTGAATATATACGTATATATGCACGTGCCTACTAGTAAGCAAGCTGTTACCAAGCCTTCACAGTAGGCACATTTCTACTTGTTACAAGTAAAAATGTGTGAGAGATGAAAAACGGTGGTTTCCTCCATTTTCATTATTATCTTGAATCCATTTTTGAAATGTATATCCATTTCCCCCTTGGCAGTTGCAGGCTAATATCCTTCAAAATCAAACAGGCCATGACAGTGAAAGTAGTATTTTTACAATAAACGATTATGTTGAAGAAGTACAACTATGTGAATCACTAATATAAGTTTTTTAACCTTCACATAAGAGAACTTTGTTACACCTGGTCTTAAAATGAGAGCGTACAAACACAGTGATTCTAAACGATATACGAAATGTTCTCTATGTGCATATTCTGGTGGCCCATAGGAAGATAATATGCACATTAAACATTAATACTCACCACCTGCAAAAAAATATCACAAAGGCTTGGTATTCTGGTAATTGCTGAAAACTACAAATTAAAAATATAATTGTGCTTGTTAGAATATTTGAGTGGTGTTTGCTGCATAAAATGGACTCTGGAGTAGCAATGACTGGAGGTGTGCACAATATTCCTGAAAATAATTAATATCCAGGGACTAACAGTCCAGACTCATACTGATTATTTTTCCATCTTCGCACTTGATCAAATAACTTCATTTTACTCCTATCACATTTTTATGGAAAATTCATGTCGATTATACTTCAATAATTTCAAAAAATAAAATTAGATTTCAAGTAATTTTTTTCTAATTATATATATATATATATATATTGCACTATAATGCAATTATAGTTGCATTATAGTTGCATTATAGTGCATTATGTTAGGGTGCAAAGTGATGAGCAACCAAAACAGCCCCATGAAATATTCTGAGTCTTTACCAGACTGTTACACATACCATTTTTTAAATGGGTGATAGACAAGACAGTAGTTAAGAGAAGTTAAAATGTATGTATTTTCACTCTAGTTAAAATAAGGTTTTAACTCCTGTAATTTCAATTAGCTTTTTAGTGTGAATGAGATGGTAATCGGTTGAGATCCGAGGATTGGGTACAGTGTTCTGGATGGTAAAGTGATAAATTCTGGAGCTTTTAAAAGTGTTCAGGCCCATAAAACCTGCAACTTCTATTCATTGTTTAAGCTGAACGGTTTAATTTCCCTGAGACTCCATAAGTGTTAGCTATTACCATGCTGAAATAAAAACTCTGCTTGCAAATTGTCAATATTCCGATACTGAAGTAATTCCATCAGCCTTCATGTTTAAATGATAGTGGCTATAAGGATGTTTAAAGGGGACTATCTCGTTGTTGACTTTCTTCCAAGAGGCCTCCTGGGATCAGATATTCCTTGATCTTTGGTTTGGTCTTTCCTTTTGCAGCCTCAGAAGTTGGATTTTCATCATATCACAGATGACTGTAAGGATTCATACAAACTCACATAAAACAAGCTATAGCTGAATTGCCTAATTTAGTAACTTAGAATGAGAAGTACATCTGCCACGGGGTTGAAAGATGAAGTTAGGCACCCTCTGACCAGAATGTTCCCTTCCGTGTCAGAAAAACCACGAGAAGCCAAATTGTAATCAAAAGATTGCTTGATGATCATCTAAGCAGAACAAGAAAAATCATTTGTGTGATTTGTATATTTAATGGCACCAGGCTACACCAGAGGCAGCAGTCTCCACATTCATGTGTTATCCATCACTGAGAGAGCCCATCCCCGTCCGAGCCCCTGGCCTCCTGAAGAAGTCAGTCTATCTGACTGGCACTCTGCCCCTGTCTCTCTCCTGAATGAGCCAGTCATTCTCGAACTTTCTTCTTCACTTGTGCTCACAGGGCCAAATTGTGCTTCCAAGTGAGTTTCCTGACCTTCAGATCAGGCTCTTTACATAATGCTGGAGTAGAAGCCCTTCCATCTCCCTGCTGTCAGGCTCCTGAGGGCATATCCCTTACACCCAGCAGAGTCTTCTGAATAGATCCACAAACTCACCTGCACTCTCTTAAATGAATCACAGATTCATTTAAATGATAAAATAATAACTTAAATTTGAATAGCACCTTAAAATTAAATTAACTTGGTTCCTTTCTGTATGGTTTTTTTTTTTTTTTTTTTTTTTTTTTTTTTTTTTTTTTTTTTTTTTTTTTTTTTTACTGAAAAGAGCCTAGTAGAACGAGAAATGCATTAAGGGTTGCCATCTAATAACAAAATTCAAGGAAGGAGATGAACTGATGTTTGTTTCCATATGCACTGAGCACCCACAGGAATCAAATTTAAGGTAAAGGTACATGATATACCAGCATGAAAGCTCTGCTAGACGCCTTGTTCCTTCCACCATAAGAAGTAGTGCTACATTTGTCCTAGATTTTTGGCTTTGATTTTGACTTTAATTTTAATTGTGTTTTTTTTTTTAACATGACAGCCATGAACAAAGCAATCACTTGATAAAGAGTATTATTAGAATTTGAGAGGCCACTCTAGTCCCAGACAGGAGGTACAGCACTGTGAAGAAGAATTGTGTAGAATTCGCAATCAGCGTAAGGGGCAGTTTCCTTTAGCTTCAGAGAAATTACAGCAGAACATTTATGTAGCATGTAAGGAAAAGCATTGCTTGTAGAATGCAGCAGAGTCTGTAAGCGCAGAGGTAGATGTGAGGGGAAGTAGAGAGCTTCCCACACAATGGTCACAGGCCCTCAGAATCACCTGCTGACCACCGTTCTCATCATTCCCACTATAGTGAAAGCCTCCATTTGCTAAATTCTTCCCATTTGTCAGATGGGAGACTAGTCTTTTGAATGAATCACGTGATCAAGTCCCCATGGCAACTTGAACGAAAAAGGTGATGTTATTATTATTGCCAACAAAGAAAGTCCTATTTTTAAGTTTTCAGAGGCAGGAGAACTGGGACCTGCAGAATCCATCTTCTCCTGTTCCAAGGCCTCTCCTTGGGTGTTTGCTTCTGCCCTCCTGGCCATGGACCATTGGTTGATTGCCATGTCGCTCAAGAAGCACACCTCATGAGTGCCCCTAAGATTCACATCTGTGGCCTCAGTCTCCCACTGCATGTTTCCACTCAGATGTCCTGCGAATACTAACAACTCACCATTTCTAAAATGACTCCTCTTTTTCATGTATGATCCTGCTTCACCTGACACACCTTTACTTTAACGGCATCACCATCAGTACATTCTCTCAGTAAAATGCTCAGTTGCTTTCTACCGTTCTGCGTGCCTCAGTTCAGTAGGTAGTCACTAAATCTAATTGATTATATCTCAGAAATATTTTCTGTATTTTCCCTCTATTTTCCTCAGATGCTACCACTGTCTTTCTGTTCAACTCATCAGCTTCCATGAACTAGCTTCCCCCTTACTAGTCTTATGCTATTGCACTAATCCTCACACTATATTCATGTGATCTTCACTAACAGCACACCTGACTGTGAAGCTCCCTGACATGAGAAAACCACCAGCCTTCACTAGCATCGCATGCCAGGCCTGCGGCAAAGGTACACCAGCTCCTTACCATTTTTCCATTCATCCTGGGAAGATGGCTAGACTACACGGCCAAGCCTCCCTTGCAATAGGACACGGCCAGGTCACCAAGTTCTGGACAAGAAAATGTGGGCAGAAGTGAGATGGACCATTTCTAGGCCTGGCTTCAAGCTGTATGTTGATTCCAGGGCTATCTCAGAAGGTCTGTGCTAAAGATGAGGGAGCTTCCACCATGTAGGACCCCAAAAGGTCAACCTCATCAGAGCCACTCCCCACCACATCCAGGAAAAACATTTTGTACTACAGGAGAATGACTGAAGGTGTATATATGTGTATTTACATGTATTGTGATAGCTGATGTTGCCAATACAAAACTTAATAATCTTTCCTACTCACACATATCCAACGTCTTCTCACATCATCCTTCAAAGCCCTGTGCTCTGCATCATTGCTGCACTGAACCTGTTGCTCACCACTTTGCATGTTCTGTTCCCTTAACCTAAATGCTTAAAAAATTGCCAGTTTAGGTCCTTCAAACCTGAACTCAAATATTACCTTGTGATGGTTTCCTAGTGTTTTCAGGATTCTGTTAATACGCGTATCTCTGCATTTATGGGCTGAACTGTGTTTGTGAGAACTATGTCAAAAAAAAAAAAAAAAAAACACTCTTGCAGGCAAAGACTATGTGATGGGTTACTATAGAACCAGTGTCCTGTATTTGTCTTTCAAGAAATTTGGTTAAATGAATAAAATTTGGTCCTACATACTATAATTAAGAAAAACAACCACCCAGTAATTAGTTTTTCTACAAAAATCATTCTCCATTTAAGTAGACATAATGGAATAAATTATTTTCTGAGAAAGTTATTTATTGAATTTTCATCATTCAAAATCTTCCCCAGCTTCTCACGCAAATAGCTGTTTGTTTGCATGTTTGCTTATTTGTTTTCTAGGGATGGTTAAGGCTACACTACATCTTTCCCTGCTCCTACAATTTTCAGATTTTCAAAACTACTGAGATTGGCTTTCCTAAGCCTGGCCATACACTGTTAAGCAGAGAGATGAAGAAAGTAGGTCAGTTTTCTGACCTGTTTATCTTGCTTTAGTTATATTTTTACTCAGAGGCACTGGCAGGCATTTAAAATGCAGATGTATGAACAGGAAGCACAATACGAATGGCAAAATCTCTCCCCATTTACATCTTTTCATTGTTCTCACAGCGGGATGATTCTGACAATGTGTTGTACACAGGGAAAAATAGTTTAAATTGCTGCTACTGGCTAGAGGTTCATACAAAACAGACCCTGGCTCCAGGTCTAAGACATTTCAGTTCGCTTTCCCATTGAGCTTCAACAAAATAATCATATGAAGTACCATTTCTTTTCAGAAACCATGATTCTTTCATCCTAACAGGAAATATATAGGAATCATAACACAGTTAATCTTCAGCGGTCTCCTTAGGTGCCACCCATGGAACTAAGCCCCCAGGAGTACGTTGCCAGTTTTTCCAGGATAGTAACTTTGTCTGACTTCCATTGTTTATGTAGCTTTATATACATAGGAAATATATATACAGCTACTTACTCAATTATTTTAATATTACTTGTTTTAGATAAAATCTCTAATGCAAACAATTCAGAATAAAGAGTGTACAGTATATAGCTTTTTTTTAATAGAAGTCATTTAATACTCAAATGCATATCAAATGCCTTAAAAGATGATCCATCTTTTTTGTGTGTTTGCCCGAAATATCAAGAAGATCCTCATTGTGAGGACCTGACAGTTAAGCATCTGACTCTTGGTTTCAACTCAAGTCATGATTTCAGGACCATGAGATCAAGCCCAGCACCAGGCTCCATGCTGGGCATGGAGCTTGATTAAGATTCTCTTTCTCTCTCTCCCTCTGCCCACCCACTGCTCATATCTGCTTGTGCGCTCTCTCTCTCTCTTTCTCTCTCTCTAATTGAAAGAAGAAGAAGAAGAAGAGGAGGAGGAGAAGAGGAAGAAGAAGATCATCATCATCATCATCTTTATCATGGCTTAGATAATTTCTGAAGGCTTAAGGGGTTTGCTTACTGTATTTTTGGCTGAGAAAAAGGGAAATCGGGCCTCTTTATTTTATTTTTTTTTATTTTATTTTATTTTATTTTATTTTATTTTATTTTATTTTATTTTATTTTATTTTATTTTATTTTAATTTTTTGAAATCAGGTCTTTATCCCCATCCAAATTGTGTTTCATCCTACACTGGGCATCATCACAGATTGAAGAATTTTTATTTTAAGACCGTAAAGACTTGGGCTGATGTATACATGTCCTTTTATGATGTTCCCCGGGGTCTTCATATTCTTGCACGTTCTCTCCATTTCTTCCTGAAAGTACTCTCTTGAAATCCAATTAAGTCTCAAAATACTTAAACAGCTATTTAATCTCTTCATGTTTATTGTCCAACATGAGTAAAAGTCCCTCATACCAGAACTTAGTGTGCAGTGGATATTATGCTCCAAACATATGTACATATTCTGTGGATGCTGTTGAGTCTTAAAGCTAATACACTCATAAGGTCATAGGTTAGCCCCACATATGGAGATGGAGTTCCCGGTAGCGAGCAATGCCTAGAGAGCGTAACTCTTAAATTTCTCATAGATAGAACTGTTCAAACAATCACATACAAATTTTAGATATTATATATGACTTCTCAATATTAAAAGAACTAAGCCATATGTGTGTGAATAGATACGTATGTATATGCATTTAAGTCTAGAATTCCATAATAAATTTACAGACATGGGGATTAAAGTGTATAGATATAGATATATTCACTTAATTCAAAATGATGTTCTTAAAAGTACCTAGTTTGTGGTTCTAAGCTCTGCTAAATGATCTTTCTTTAGAGTTATCCAAGATTCTTCTTACTCTGTGTTCTTCTTACGGCAATAAGGGGAAATACACAAAAAATGATGTGTGTAGTACAAATAAATGAGGAAACATTGGATCTCTATGTTAAGCTCTGGACCATTTGAAGGGAAGGATAATTTTTCACAAGTCTGTAGGTTTACGTGATTTCAAATGGGGGTCAGAATCTGCTTTAAGAAGTCCTACCCATAGGGAACAGGAAAAACTTAGTGTATGCGGACCAGAGAGTTAAGGTGAGGAGTAACAGCATTTGCTATTGGCAGTAGCATTAAGGTGCAGAAAGGACCCTCGTTTTGTTTTTAAAGTTAATCACCTGTTATGTGTGCTTGACGTCATAAGCGCCCTAAACCCATTTCTATATTTTCTATTTAGATTTTCAATTCTGACAGTATATTTGAAGTTCAGTTTCTTCTAGAGGACATTCTACCCAGGTCTGAAAGAAATACCTCCTTGGAGACGCCCAGGTGGCTCAGCGGTTGAGCATCAGCTCAGGATGTGATCCTGGAGTCCAGGGATCAACTCCCATGTCGGGCTCCCTGCTTCTCCCTCTGCCTGTGTCTCTGCCTCTCTCTATATCTCCCATGAATAAGTAAATAAAATCTTTTAAATAGTGAAAGGGAATATAAAGGAAGGGAAAAGAAATGTTGGGAAATATCAGGAAGGGAGACAGAACATAAAGACTCCTAACTCGGGGAAACAAACTAGGGGTGGTGGAAGGGGAGGAGGGCGGGGGGTGGAGGGGAATGGGTGACGGGCACTGAGGGGGGGCACTTGACGGGATGAGCACTGGGTGTTTTTCTGTATGTTGGTAAATTGAACACCAATAAAAATTAATTTAAAAAAATCTTAAAAAAAGAAAAATACCTCCTAAATATTTGTACTACATTGTTTCATAATTGATATTTAGAGAACAAAATCCTTACTCTTAGGCAATATAATGAAGAGTGTAACTTATGTATCTTTCCTCTTTACCACCTGTACATCATGAGCACTGTTCCATGGAAGACTTCGGAGAGAGTTGATAATGCCATGATTTCTCAAGCAATGTTCCCCACCCCACCCCGACCCCCACAGGGGGAATGCAGAGGGGGTGGGGGCTTCCGGGCAGGCCATTCCCTCCTTCCTTCAGCCAGAGGATACTATCCTTTCTCTGACTCATCTGCCTGTGATTTCTGAAGAAACAACTTTGTGGCTAGAAGTTTTATGACTACTGCTCTTGTCCAGTCATAGTACCTTTCCCTTAAGGAGACTATAACTTAAAGGACTAAATAACTACCAGGGCCGACAGACCACTTATGACTGAATCAGGACCAGATTTGTATTCCCTGTCTAATGTTTCTTCCATATCGTCACTTGTTCTGCAATCTCTTTCCTAAAAAGGAATAATTCAATATTTAACCAGACTTGGTGCTCAAATGAAAACAGGCAACAGTTTGGCTCGAGAATTTTGGTACATGTAATTTTGATGGTCCTGGGTGGTGCCAAGTGGCTACCCTTGGCTGTTGACCCAAGAGAGTCCAGCAGCCCAGATAAATGGTGCTTTGTACTTTGTAATCATGGTATTGTGGGGAGACTTTTAGAATGGTGGATGCTAATATACTCAGAAGGTCAAATGTGAGCTCAATAAATGAAAAAGCAATAGTTCTTACCAATGAGCAAAAAGATCAGGATTCTTAAACTTCTCTTAGATATTTGTTATTCACTGGGCTACTTCAGGAAGCCCTGACTCAGTTGGAAGCTTCAGGGAAGCCTCAGGACTTTAGGGAGGTAGAGGCTCCATAGGAGAACTTCTCAGGATATGATGGAAAGCATCTCTGGGGTGTGTTAATAAACTTGATAATTTGCACTTTGATGAGAGAAAAAAATGAGAGTCTAATCGTGTATTAGGGTTTTTTTTTTTTAATTCTTTCTGTGACAAAGTGCTACAAACTTTATAGCTTACAAGAACACAAATTTATTACCTTGCAGAGCTGTAGATAAGATCCAAAATGGGTCTCACTGACTAAAAGCAAGATGTGGCCAGGGCTGTGTTCCTTCCAGAGGATCAAAGGGGAGAATTTGTTTTGATGCGTTTTGCAGCTTCCAGAGGCCACTCACATTCTGTGGTTTGGGGCCCTTTCTTCTGTCTTCAAAGCCAGCAGTAACAGACGGAGGTCTTCCCATGCTGCCTCTCTCTGCTTCTGCCCTGCCTCCCTCTTCTCCCGTTAAGAACCTTTGTGATTACATTAGTCTCAACTGGATAATCCAGGATAATCTCCCTATTTTAAAGTCAGCTGGTTAACAACCTTAATTCCATCTGCAACCCTAATTCCTCTTTGCCATGTAATGTAACATTCATGGGTTCTGGGGACTAGGACCTAGAGGTCGTTAGTGGGGGGTTATTATTTTACCAACCACGAGTAGTATGGGCACGGATTGGGAAACCCACATATGTGGATTAGAACTCACTCAGAATTTGCTAGCATTTTTTGAGGCCTGTTAGGTGATAGAATTTGACGGACATCATTGTTTTTTAATAACTTTTTAAATCGATCTGAAGTTTTTAGGATAGAGCTTATACATAGTAGCTTTCAAATGTTAGCTAATAGGAAAATCTGAGTACTCTCCTGGAGTACTTAACTTTTTTTAACAAAGCAATTGAGCAAAAGTTCTTTCTTAGGTTCAACATGAGTGATGAACAGTTAATGGTTACTTCAAAGTCTTAAAAATTTTTTAGTAAAAAATTTAATCATGCAGTTCCAGAAACAAAATATTTTGAAACACAGCACTTCTAATGAAGAATATTCTCTGAAGGACTTACTCCCTGTGCTTAATCATATTGGCCTTTTAAGGAAACCTAAATCCCTTTAGCATTGTCACTCCCAGAGGTGTAAACCACAGCGTTCCTTGACAAGGAATACCATTCTTCTGGCTACAAAATAAGTGCTCTGTGTTAAACTCTGGGGATTTTCCTTCCTGTTATAGAAATCACTTAATTTCATAAATACTTGTGGTGGTCTTGAAATACTTTACCTATAACCAGAGTCTCTTTCAAGCCCTGATACCCAAAGCAGGATCTTATAAGGTGCTTCATTTATTTAATGTAGAGAAAATTTTGCCAGCTTTAATCTGTAAGTAAACAGCCCAGCCAGCTGCTCTTATTGCACAAAGCTGTGTACCAACACGGCTTCATGGTCTCTAAATTCCCTTATTTGTCATATTTGCCATTCATGCTGCCAAACTAAGCTTTCTCTGTGATTGTTGCAGAAAATGATGTATTCGCTTCTCTGGCGCCTTTGGTGCTTTGCTGATCCTGGATTTCTCAGAGCATGTATATGCTTTCTTTTTAAAAAACATTTCCATTGAGTTTCACCTACTTCAAAACTCTGGAAAACTCAATGCTTCTATCGCACTTATGACATCCTCTTACATTTTCTAGCAATGCGGCGGATCCTGTTCATTTTTGTTTCTTTTATCATTTTTATGGGATTTGGAGAAAGTGAGTTTCATCTGTCATTGGATCCAGAGTCTAAACCTCCATATTTTATTCCCATGAATGCACAAGTTAAAAATTTACTTACAATAAGCGAACTCACATTTTTAAAGTGAGTAATGTATTTTCATTGATGTAATTGAATGGCATCGAAAGTACAGTATATATCAAAGCATCTCCACTTAGTTTCTGACATCATTGTTGAGTATCACACTCAGTAATAAATACATGCTACCTTTACATTTAACAAATAAGTAAAAAGAAATAAATTGTGATTATTAACTATAGTTAAAACTTACAGATAATTATTTAATTTCACAAAGGAAAATACCAAACTAAGGTGGAATATAATTCAGAAATTCTTTCTACCATAACATTGGCTTTTTGCCTCAGAATCTTTCCTTTTGGTGAGATTTAGTGAAAGCTATTATGAAACATATAATTTTAAAATTACTCAGGTTATATTTCATATTGAGTTCAAAGACTTATACTGCTCTCTAGTGGCCACATTGAGTAATTTTAAATTATTAGCTACAAATGCATATCACAGCATTGCTGTTTCAATTTTGAAAATGATTAGGGTTGACATATTGTTAATCTCTTAGAAAAACCAATGCAAAAAAAATGCAATTGCTTATAAGCAATGAGGTAAGAACTCTTCCACTGTGAATGCAGTATGCGTTATTAATAGACATGTATTTTGATAATAAAATGTTGAGAAAAGGAATACTGAACAAAGAAAATTTCTGGTAAACATTAGGGCAACATTTAAATAATGATTCCCTAGATACTATAACAAAATAATAAGATACTGCTTATTCTAAATAGTAATAAATTATCCTTGATTTAGAAAAATTTCAAGGACTTTCATTTATTTTCAATCCAGAGATTTTTTTTTTTTTTCATGGCAGCACGAACTGGGTTACATTTTAAGCCATGCTATATCTACAGGACACATGAGGTCAAGTGAATTCGAAGATAATCTTTTCAGGTTGTTATTGTTACATTGTGAGTTCATATTATTAAGGATGATTGAGATTTCTTAAAGCCCAAATTATTTACAATGGAATGAAAAGAAGAATAGTTGACATTTTCCTGACTTGACAACAGAAGTTAGATCAAAACTGAAAAAAAAATGTATTGGTTATTTGGGCTAGCCATTTTTAGTGGCTCTATTGTGTGAACAGTACTGGAAAAATTTGTGTCAAGAAAATTATTGGTAAGAAAACAGCATATTCTCCAAATCTTGAGAATTGTAGTGCTGTCTCCCCAAAAGGCCAGGTAAACACCCACATTTTGTTGTTAATGGGCAACAGGACTATTCTATTTGATTTTTGCCACCCAGACACGTTCCCTGCTTACAATGGAAGCACACATGCACATGTACATGTTATGTGCACACACTCCCTGAGTTCAGATTGTTCCCTGGGCTACAAGGAAAACCTTTAGCTTCCCTCCTGGGGTAGTTTAATCCTAATTCCCTGACAATTAATCTCTAGGATATGACATCCCCAGGAGATAGTCCTGTAATGTTTATAAACATTTTAAGTGGTACATAATTCACCTATTGCTCTATTGAATGTGAGTACATACATACAGTTTTGCATAGATGTTAAAATATGTCATGCTTATGGTTATTATGTTGGATGCCTTATGGACTTTTCCTGAAATTCAGACAAGGAATTTAAATAAAAGTTACAATTTGGAGTTTGTATACTTTCATGCTTGCAAGTCATGAAGGCATCATTCTTTGGCATTTTTCAATAATAAGGCAATTGCATCGTACCACAAAGGATTCTCTCTTAATTTTCATTAGGGCAGAAATCATGCCTGTGTGGTGAAGAGCTTCATAATGCTATTAATAATTGAATTTCTCTGAAGAGACTGGAATACATCCCAAGTCATGTGTAATCAACTACTTCATCAAAAATAATGATATCAGAATAACCATTCCAAAACCAATGAATTCTGGAGTAAAGGCTAACTGAAATTGTTCAGTAAAATCCCGTGAAAGATATTTGTTTGACCAGCAAGTGCAAATTTTGACAGATTGTGTGCTAATATGAAATGCTAGCATGTGGCTACTTCAATTAAATGTTCACTGACTCAACCACAGCCTTTCTGAACATCACACAAATATGGAGAGTGGTCCTAAGCAGTGCTGCACAAAAGGAGGAGTGCTGAGACAGGCTTATAATGCCTTGTTATACATATTTTAGTTTTATCCTTTTTTTTAAGATTTTATTTATTCATGAGACACACACACACAGAGAGAGGCAGAGATGTAAGCAGAGTGAGAAGCAGGCTCCCCAAAGGGAGCCCAGAGTGGGACTTGAACCTGGGACCCCAGGATATGCCCTGAGCCCAAGGTAGATGCTCAACGCTGAGCTACCCAGGCATCACAGTTTTATTCTTATACAAATTAATAAGCTACCTTTGTTAAAAAATGACTGAATAAGACACTTTATGTGCTACAAACCATTTTAACACTTCCATTGAGTAAATAGTCTCCTCTCCAAGAACTGCAAAATGAAGTGGAAGGCAAGAAGCTTGTCTAGGATAAAGAATAAAGAATAAGGAAGAGACAAAGAGAAAACATCTGCTTGGCTGGGGGGCATATATTCAACCTTGTTTTGGATGAGAAGGTACGGAGTTGACTCGGTATTTGGAGATTGGCTGCTGAATTTACCATCTTTCTGATAAAGCAAAACAATAGTCATCTAAGCTTGGTTTGCTGATGTGGCACGTCAGGCAGGAGTGATTCCATCTTTGGCCTAGAAATTTACTTCAGCGGTTCCCTCTTTTGATCATCCTCTTGATTAGTCAAGAAATTTGGGCAAAAATATCAGTCTTGGGATGCCTGGGTGGCTCAGCGGTTGAGCATCTGCCTCTGGCTCAAGGCGTGATCCAGAATTGAGTCCCACATCGGGCTTCTTGTGGGGAGCCTGCTTCTCCCTCTGCCTGTGTCTCTGGCTCTGTCTCTCTGTGTCTCTCATGAATAAATAAATAAAATATTTTTTAAAAAATATCAGTCTTAGTGGGTCTCAGTGTATTTTTCAAAAAGATTATGTCAGTCTCCTATTCTTGGAGCCACTTACATTCTTCTGTTCTCTTTTATTGTTCTAGTCAGAGGAGACATCTGTCAGCTGGCCAATGGCTGCCACATGCATTTAAAACTTTTGAGAGAACTCAGTGTACCAGGAAAACAATAATAATTATTAACAATAAAACAATGCCCATGGTTTGGAAAGAACTCTTGAACCAGGGTCCCCATTACCCACACCAGCTAGAATCAAATGAGAAATTATCCTGAAGGCACGGGAGGTATTTAAGCCAATTCTTCTCTTTATGTATTTTGTATAATGATGTCTCTACTTCTCCAGAAGTGTTTATCCAGCAAACCTGCTCCAGAGAAACTGAAACATTGGAAACCAGGGAGAAGTTTATGATGGTTAGGAAGAACTACAGGAGCACTAGCACCATAACAAATCCAAGACAGTTGTAGGTTGGATTATCCTCTTTTAGTAATGGTCTGAGGTATGTGTACAATGGCATTATCTTTTCAAGCCAGGGCAAGGTAAAGGTGTACAAAAGAGCATTAACACTCTTCATGGTGAAAGATTTAAGAAAAGGGAAATACCTGGGAATAAGCTTAACCAATGAGGTAAAAGAGTTGTATTCTAAAAACCATAAAACATTTGTGAAAGAAATTGAATATGATGCAAACAAATGGAAAGATATTCCATACTCATAGGTTGGAGAAATACTATAAAAAATATTCATACTACTCAAAAGCAATCCACAGATTTAATGAGTTCCCATCAAAACACCAATAGCATTTTTCACAGAACTAGAAAACTAATACTAAAATTTGTATGGAACTATAAAAGATTCCAAGTAGCTGAAGCAATCTTGGGAAAGAAGAAAAATGTTTTAAGATATCGCAATCCCAGATTTCAAAAGATACTACAAAGCTGCAGTGATCTAAACGTGTGTAAGGCAATATCTCATTAATCAAAACAATATGGTACTGACGCAAAAATAGACACATAGATCATTAGAACAGGATGGAGAGCCCAGAAATAAGCCTACACTTATACAGTTGTTTTATGATAAAGGAAGCAAGAATATGTGACGGGAAAAAGTCTCTCCAACAAATGGTGTTGGGAAAACTGAACCAATTTCTTATACCATACACGTAAGTGAACTCAAAATGGGTTAGACCTAAATGTGAGATCTGAAGCCATAAAACTCCTAGAAGAAAAAATAGACAGTAATTTCTTTGACATCAATTGTAACTACGTTTTCCTAGATATGTCTTCTAAGGCAAGGGCAAAAGCAAAAATTGAGGCTTCACCAAAATAAAAAGCTTTTGCACAGTGAAGGAAACCATCAACGTACCGAATGAGAGACATTTGTAAATGATATATGCAATAAGCGGTTAATATCTAAAATATATAAAGAACTTCTACAACTCAGCACTTCAAAACAAAACAAAAACAAAAACAGCCTGATTTTAAAATGGGCAGAGGACCTGAATAGACATTTTTCCAAAGAAGACATAGAGATGGCCAATAGACACATGAAAAGATGCTCAACGTCGCTATTAGGGAAATGAAAATCAAAAAAGCAATGAGATATTACCTTACACATGTCAGACTGGCTAGAGTTAAAAAGACAAGAAATAATCAGTGTTGATGAGGATATGGAGGAAAAGCAACCCTCACTGTACTGTTGGTAAAAATGTAAATAGTGCAGTCACTGTGGGAAATAGTATGGAGAGTCCTCAAAAAATTAAAAATAGAAGTGCCATATGATCCAGGTATTCCCGTACTGGGTATTTAACCAAAGAAACCAAATGTGGATAAATGTTCAGTAATTAATGTTTACTATTTTAACTTACTTGGAAATGATCTAGATGTTCAGTGACTATCCAGTATAGTTTTAAGATTTCAAGTTACTTAAAAAGGTTTTGGAAACTAGTTTTAAGTCGACATACTATAAAGCATAATTATTGTTGAAAAGTTCATTTATAAACTCACACCTATTTAATTTGCTGCTTAAAAATTATGTTCACGCCATTTGTGAACGTTTCATGAGACATTAAACAGCTCATCATCATCTTTCTTGCTGACAAACTGAGTAACAGAGACAACATGAGCTTATTTTACTTTTAGTAAACCTAGGTAGAATAAAAGTATTATGCTTAATGCTGATAACTCAAAGACATTCTATTTTAGTTAAGTCAACAAATTTTAACTACCTTTTATTTATTATTAAAGACTTTCTAGATCATGTGACCCTTAACAGAACTCTTTACAGATACCACTGGAGGTAGAAAAAAATTACCCATGTATATTGTTCATAAATAGATATACATAAACATACGGATAGATGTAAAGAGATGTTATAGCTTTAATCTTACAATTTTAGCCATGAGATAAGTACAATAAAGCAAAACTCATTAGTTTGTACAAGAACAAGTTGGATCCAAATTGTGTTTCTGGCAGATAGAATAAATTCAGGTTACCTGCTCAGAAGGCTAGACCTTTTCACTATTTGTAGATAAGACTTTTAAGATTTTTCCTTCACCTAGTTTCCAAACAGCCTTTGTCTTTTTTCATTCTGATAAGAATTACCTCCCTGAAGTTTGTATTTCAAAGAGAAGGCCTTCCTTCCTAGAGGAGGCCAGGCAAAACATTTACATCTCGAAGGCACAGGGAAAGAATGCAAGTTGCTCCTAGAAGGACCTTTGCTTCCTGAGGCCAGAGTTGGGACAATACTTCAAGCCTTTAGGGGGGAATTGGGGATTGATAAAATAAGTAGACTTTGAGTTGTTTCTGAAGCCACACTTCTGCTCCTATAAAGAAAAGGATGGCTATTTCTAATTCCTCAAAGAATTGGATTCCTCAAAGAATTCCTCAAAGAATTGGATTGTAATCTGAGTGATTTCAAGGCATCAACCCATTCACCCAACTATACTATCTTCAATTTACTTCTGTATATCAGGAAGATCTTCAAATAAGATAAATAGATTCTTATGTTCTATGCTTTGAGCTATTTGTTTTTAGAATGTTTTTCTTACCTTACAGCTACATAGTTTTATTTATTTAGTAGGGAAGAAGGCCTAAAAAGTTCTTATCAGGCTCTGAATATCCGTTCCCAATTAAGCAAACTTCTGACTACAGAACCACTTTCCAGAAATCCTTTAATATAATATTGTATGTCAAGGATACTTCAATCATACTAATTTTTAAAATCCTTTCAAATGTCTCCTCTGGTTTTAGCTAATACAAATAGTAACTATTCCTGGCAGTATCCAATGACCCCATGAACTCAAGAAGCATCCCCAAAGAGGGTGCAAAAGTTACAACAATCCTCCCCAAATCACGAGCGACTCCCAAAGACAGCCAAAAGAAAGATAATCCCCTTAGAGCTGGCAACAGTTGTTGGTACCCTAACTACAAATGGGGTGCAATCCACATTTCGGTCTGGCCCTGTTTTGAGGCCCCCAACTGAAGACTTGAGGTGCCTCTATATGCAAGAATCAGCAACCTGTGTGTTCTAGCCAATCAGAAAGTCAGCCCCAAGTTCTCAGGACACAAATGAGACAAGAAAGCAATAACTATCTCTGAGAGAGAAAGGATCAATAACCAATGGGCATCCCTCAAAACCAAATTCCTAAGTGTGGATTGAAAAGGGACAACATGAAATGTTACTTTCTGTCCAATGGGGGGGAAAAAAACAAGTTAGTAATGAGTTTATGTCCTTTATTCAAGGAGAAACAATCTATAGATCGGAGAGTTACATGCCTCATGAGCAGCGAAGCACTCTGCCTGAGGGATTTGGGGCAAGGACAGAGTTTTATTGAGTGTCAGAAGAGGCAACACAGAAACAGGGTAGGAGGTGGGGAATTTCTTTACAAGGCTAGCAGGTCCAATTTTGTAGAGTAAGGTAAGCTAGTTAAAGCCAAATTGGAGGATTGTGAGTGGACTATGTTATGTTTCCTTGACCAGTGTTTTCAGTAAGTGCAGGCTGACTTCGGTTTAGATTTGTGACGTGCGTGGTGCTACTGCCGCAACCTCCATTTTGTGGGCCCGATATACAGATTATCAGGTCCTTCCTTGGTCAGGCAGGCACACCAAGGAGATCCAGGAAAGTTGACTCTAGTAAGAATCCTCACCCTTTGCTGGCTGAAGCCAATTTTTCCCAGGATCTCACCTGCAGGTTTCTGAGCAAGTAGGATTTAAAGTAGAGAGCATAGCTCTGGTATCTTCCAGAATTTGGCAAAGTTTTCTATTAATTTTTCATTTAGTTTCCCCTTGCCTTTTTTATGAGAATAAGTGACAGATGACTGGGGACTCCACCAACACCGGAGGGGCCCACATGCAGATCCCTCTTTTGAGGACAGATATGACAGCATTTTGAGTGTGTGGGAAAGGATTTGACAAAACCTTCCAGGACAATCTTTTTTCCAGTATTGATTACAAATGAGACACCAATTTCTGGGCTAGGGTTTCGATCCCTAGGTTGGTGTCATGAGGGTGACCCTGTTATTTTCATGTTTTCTGGCCTTGAAGTTTTTGCTGTTGCAAGTCCGTGGAGTTAGTGGTCTTCGTTTTATGGTCTTTTGTGGAAAGGCAAATCAGATAGAGGAGGGTGGACTGTGCATACTCAAGAGGAGAGAGAGGAGTGATCAGAATCCCATCAGGCTTATAGTCTTATGTTTGAGGTGCTTCTTGTATCTTTAATTTTGTATTAGCCTTTTGTGATGAGTCTTTCGAGAAGGCCATTTTGGAATTTTGAAGCATTTTGGAGGCATCTGCATGCCAGTTAAAATAAGTATCCCACTCTGCTTGTTGACTTGGGAACCCTCGCTCTCAAGTACATTTTTTAAGCAAACGATCTTATTTAATTGGAACATTCCTCATGATGGGCCTTAGAATTATAGGTTGTCTTTGTAGGATTTTGCCAGTGTTGTCGTCATCTATAGCTTCTGTCCCCACAGTTATTAGATATAGAATAGGTGTGTGAGAAAGTGGAGCACTCGGTTCTTTGAAATGTGAGGATCTCATTTCTTTAACTAAGTCTGGGCTCTCTCAGAGTTAAATTAATACCTAAGAAGGATGTGCTGCTGCGTTGGGGATTTTGTGGTGTTTCACAGTATGACTTGTCACATGGAAATTTTCTTAATGTTGATGAGTGACCTCATGTCAATCTAAGCCATTCAGTGACCAACTTATCCAAGCAAGAAAATCTTAGATTTAGGTGGCCACTGCTCTAACAGCTTTTTGTTGCATGGCCCATGCCCAACAATCTTATAGCTTTGGCTTCAGAGATTCCCATTAGCAATAGGCTATTATTCCTATTATTCCTTTCATGAGATTTCTTTATAGTGACAGACAACTTGATGGCTTTTAATTTTGATTTTTATGGTCAAAATAGTCCAAGTTTCCTGTCAATTTATTTTCTCAAGTTCCACAGTGGTTTATGCTGTGTACTTCAAGGCTTTGTGAGCCCCAGAAGGGCTGCCACCCATGTGGATTCCCAATATAACAACCTCAGACTCTTTCTGGGAATTTTAATAAATCCAGAACTTTTCCAGGACCCCAGAATCTTTCTGGGAACTATCACAAACCTCAGAAACTTTCCTGGGAAGTGAGGAGGATCCCACCTGCCTCTGAGGAAGAGATTGTGATTATTCATGGAGATCTCTGTATAAAACTCCAATCCTCTGATCAGATAATTGGACAGAGTATTTACCATCACACTTTTATATTTTTAGAATCTTTGAGATATAATTTATAAACTTATGTTTCATAATAGACTCAATTTCTTTAATTCATGGTAATGTTATAAAAATTTCAGTCCTCTCACTGCTATTAAAATTAGCATAAAACCCATAATATTTTAATGAGTGATTAGATCCAAGTAAAAAAAGTATATCAGATATACATATAATCATGTTTTTAATTTATAATTCTCACTTTATAATTGTACAGGGCAACACTGATTTCTAATTATTGAGGTCTGTTGTTAGGATCCGAGCAAAAATATGGCAAATTTGTTTTTGTCTTTGTCATCTTCCATCAATCTAGTATGTAATTACACCAAGGTCATTGTTAACACTCTTCTGCAAGCTATCATGGTTTTCATGCTTCTTCCTCATTGTTCAAATATTATAAATAAGTCCTGAAGTTACCATTTCACTAATATATCAGTCTATTTTCAAAGATAGGGGTGCTTGGGTAGTAAAATTATGACTTGCTTATTTGTCTTTCAACAAATACTATTCTCACAATGTAAACAGTGGACTTGTTTGAAATATGCTTCACACACTAAGACTCTTACGTTTTACATTTTGTTTTGAACTTCACATATTTAAAAGCATTTCATAGATGCTAAATTAATATAGCTTTCCTCTTTTCTTAAGTGTTTTAAAATAACAAAGTAAAGGGACTCCTGGGTGGCTCAGTGGTTGAGTGTCTGCCTTTGGCTCAGGGCATGATCCCAGAGTGCTGGGATCCAGTCCCACATCAGGCTCCCTTCATGGAGTCTGTTTCTCCCTCTGCCTATGTCTCTGTCTCTGTCTCTCTCTCTCTGTCTCTCATGAATAAACAAATAAAATCTTTAAAAAATAAAATAAAATAACAAATAAATATTTATAATTAGTGGATTTATTTCCTCTGGAGAAGCACAAAGCAAAGCAAAATAAGATATCCAGTATTTCTAGATATCTTATTTTTTCTACATCTCTTAAAGGAGGTAAATAATATTTCATTTTTTTAAATAATAAATTTATTTTTTATTGGTGTTCAATTTGCCAACATACAGAATAACACCCAGTGCTCATCCCGTCAAGAGCCCCCCTCAGCGCCTGTCACCCATTCACCCCCACCCCCGGCCCTCCTCCCCTTCCACCACCCCTAGTTCGTTTCCCAGAGCGAGGAGTCTTTATGTTCTGTTTCCCTTTCTGATATTTCCTACCCGTTTCTTCTCCCTTCCCTTCTATTCCCTTTCACTATTATTTATATTCCCCAAATGAATGAGAACATACAATGTTTGTCCTTCTCCGATTGACTTATTTCACTCAGCATAATACCCTCCAGTTCCATCCACGTTGAAGCAAAAGGTGGGTATTTGTCATTTCTAATGGCTGAGTAATATTCCATTGTATACATAGACCACATCTTCTTTATCCATTCATCTTTTGATGGACACCGAGGCTCCTTCCACCGTTTGGCTATTGTGGACATTGCTGCTACAAACATCGGGGTGCAGGTGTCCCGGCGTTTCATTGCATCTGTATCTTTGGGGTAAACCCCCAACAGTGCAATTGCTGGGTCTCTTAATTTAGAGGAGGTAAATAATATTTCAAAGCAAAATACCTGACACATGCTTACATTATTTTAAAAATGCTTGAAGGCAGAGGAAAGAAACATTCTAGCCTTATTTTTTTTTATTTTTTATTTTTATTTATTTATGACAGTCACAGAGAGAGAGAGAGGCAGAGACACACAGGCAGAGGGAGAAGCAGGCTCCATGCACCGGGAGCTTGACGTGGGATTCAATCCCAGGTCTCCAGGATCGTGCCCTGGGCCAAAGGCAGGCGCTAAACCGCTGCGCCACCCAGGGATCCCACATTTTAGCCTTATTGACTGATCACCTTATACCACCCTTTGAGCTGTTTTCCTCATACTCCACTCAAATCACAGATTTCCTCAAAATTTAGTACTCTATGCAAGTTGGTTGACAGCAATCCAATAAAACTAGACACTCACATCAAAGCCTGTGTTCAGTTCAGCAGAAATGAACACTTAACACACCATTAAGTCAACCATTAAGGCCACCTTGTTTTCTCTGCTTCACTGCTGCCTAACATGCCAGGCAAAGGCACCTGAAGTGCTGCCAGGGAAAAAGGCACATCACAGCAGCGGGATAATAGGTTCAAATAGCAAATAAGAGCTGTAGAAGGTGGTTGCTAGGATGGAAAACAGCTGGCTGCCCTTAATGTTCTCTGATTCTGTTTGAGAGCAAGGTTCAAAAGGAAAAACATATACAGAAGGATGGGCCAGTGAGGAAAAAGTAAATATTTAGATACATCTTTCCTTTGTGTTTGCAAATGCTTTGTTAGTGTTTTCTACGTGATCAAGTATGACTTAAGAGATGTGAATTTCCAGCAAGCTGTATTTTTGTATAAGTATGCTAGATTTCTTTTCCTATCTCTATATTCCCTATAACAGAGCCTATAATAACTTTAAAAATAAGGCAAGGAAATTAGTAATTACTCACAGTCCTATGCTACCTCCCTGCCAATAGGCTAAGGTCTTTCTAGGATTTGATTTATTAAATATTCACCAAAAAATCATTTTTTATTTTACAAATTCAAAAAGTAGGTGTCAAAGATATTAAGTTCTTCTGAATTACCACAACTAATAACAACAAAGTGGAGTTTTGAAATAAGTTCCAATAACATTCCCTTAAGTATCTGTGATTCACATAGCATCCCTTTATATACATTTAAAATTTGTTATTTAATCTGATAGCTGTGGATCAAGATTTGTCTCTTGAGATTGGATGCTAAATAACTACAAATATCTCATTTGAAATCGACCTTTGGTAATTTCCATCCATTTGCAACTTTATTGATATATATTTTACATACCACACAACTCACCCTTTTAAAGTGTACCCTTGAATGGTGTTTACTATATTCACAATGTTGTTCAACCATCATTACAATCAATTTTAGAACATTTTGTTCACACCAAAAAGAAACTTTATATCCTTTTGAAGTCACCCCACCATTTCCCACAATTTCCCAACTCGGTCCTAGATAATCATTAATCTACTTTGCAGGTCTTCGTAGATTTACCTATTCTGGACATTTCATACAAGTGGAATTTTAAAATATGTGGTTTTGTGGCAGACTTCTTTCACTTAGCATAATGCTTTCAAGGTTTGCCCAGGTTGCATGTATTAATACTTGATTATTTAAATTGCTGAATACTATTTCATTGTATGAATATGGCATATTTTCCCCATTTATCAGTTGATGGACATTTAGCTTATTGCCACTTTGGGGCTAGTGTAAGTAGTGCTGATCCAAATGTTCGTGTGCAAGTATTTAAATACTTCTTTTCATTTCTCTTGAGTATACATATAGGAGAAGTGCTAGGTCATATAAACTCTAAGTTTGACCTTTTAAGGAACTATCAGACTGTTTTTGAAAGCAATTGACCTCCTCTTTTATTCCCATCTCTAGTAATTGGAGTCTTCTTCCTATTTTTTCTTGGTCAGTCTAGCTATAGGTGTATTGGTTTTGTTACATTTTTTCAAAGAATCAACTTTTGGTTTTGTTGATTTTTCTTTCTCTGTTTTTCTATTCTCTATAGATTTATGTTCTAATCATTGTTATTTCTTTTTGCTTGCTCTGGGTCTAGTTAGCATCTGAAGATGGAAGGTAAATACATATTTTTCAATGAATATGTAAATATTTTGATTGTTTATATGACTATCTTCTTGTAGTCTGGATCAAAGCCTCCAGAAGTCTGAAATTATGACTAATTTAACTTTGTTGTAGTTGCCTAATATAGGCTTTGGCCCAAACTACTGAACTACTAAAACTACGGGTAAGGTACTAAAAACACATTTTTAAAAGCAACAAGGAACTAACAAGAAAATAAGGGATAATCAAGACCAAAATTTAAGTAGGAAATCAGAGGCAAATAAGCAATGGACCATTTTCACCTTAAGAATATCAACCCAAGAAAAGTGAATTGAGCTCTAGTTTCACTGACCTAACAAGTGAAACGGAATACTATCTGAGGTAGGAAGCCTGACAGATTGCTCAAGGTTAATCAGTAAACTGTACATAAACCTGCTTCTCCAAGGTCACAGTAAAGACATTGCCCATCACCAAAGGGAAAACATACGATATAAACATCTATTTAATGTTCAAAGCATGCTAAAATAAACATGTTGTTGATCGGATGTGAAAAAACTAAGAAGACAGTCAAGGGAATGATAATCCCTAAATTCATGGTAATGCTTCCTCTGAGCAGAAAGAGAAAAGGATGGGCTCACATAGGGACATGTGGAAATTCTAAAGAATATAATAAAAGAATTTTCATAAGCTGGATGGTGGAATGCAAGTGTTCATAACATTTTTTACATTTTATAATTTTAAATATTCTTTGATATTTGTATGTACTAGATTTTGAGAATCTATATATTCTTAATTTTATGTAAGTGGAAAGAAACACCTAGATCATTTTTCAAATAAAATAAAGCCTAGAGAGGTTGAATGACTAGCTCAAAGACAAACAGCATGTTAAGCGAGTAAGGACTAAGTTATATTTTCTTTAATAAGTAACTATCAACTTCTAAGAGCCATCTACGAAACAGTATAACTCTAACACTAGAAAAAATAATTTTTAGTACCATTAATGTAATTTGGCCATAACCTGACTAGCGCAACACGTGTTTAGATGAATTATTTTTATTAAGTCTCCTAAAAACTGTGGCTGCAATAATTTGCACTATAATTTTATCCACTGTAGCTCATTTGCTACAAATTTGTAATTCCAGGTTTACTTTTCCTATGGCACAAAACAATCCTGAAAAGATGTACTCTGTCTTGTGCTGTCAAGTTATATAAGTAACTTTTACTACCAGAAAAATAGCATCAGAAATTTACAATGAATAGAATCCCTTTGTGTAAAGAACACACAGACACATAAGTACATATATCTATACATTTTTTTCTTGGTAAGGAATCACAAAAATCTTGTAAATTATGTTATTTTTACCAGAAATGTTTAAAAGTGGTTTTAGCCAACCTCAAAAGTTTAAAGAAATGTCATAATGGAAAACTTAGTGGCTGCCTGAGTGGCTCAGTTGGTTAATGGGATTTCTGCTCAGGTCATGATCTGGTGAGGTTGAGCCCCTCATTGGGCTTGCACTTGGCCAGGAGTCTGCTTGAGATTCTCTCCCTTTCCCTCTCCCTCTCCCCCTCCCCCACCTTGCACATGTGCACACTCTCTCCTTCTAAAATAAATCTTAAAAAAAAAAAAGGAAACTTAGACAAAACAAAATGGAATAAGGGCCTCTGTGCCTGAGGCACAGCAAAGCCAAACACTGAAATGACACCAGGCTTATAGCAAAGTTTAGTTCACAAGGCAGCCAAATGAGGAGATGGGAGAAAAATATCAAATTTTCCTCCCAAGGGAAAAAAAAAAAAGAAGAACGAGATGGGTGGGGTGGTTCTTTGGTAATTGAGCATGGGCAAAGGTGATCGATCATAAGCTACAAGAGAGGTAAGGATGATGCAGTCATTGATCTACTCAAGCTCAATAGATCATGCTTTAATGTTCAAAATATGAGGATGTTGACAGAACTGAGGGTGGAGATTTCAGGCTCCTTGACATCACAAGGTCACCTATTAGACACTTGGGCAGGCCCAGCAATAACATCTATGGTCTCCATAGGTCTAAACTGGATGGAAGTGGGCCTTAGTTGGAGGAAGACAGCTAGGCTTAGAAGCAGGCAGTTAGGGATCCCTGGGTGGCGCAGCGGTTTGGCGCCTGCCTTTGGTCCAGGGCACGATCCTGGAGACCCGGGATCGAATCCCACGTCGGGCTCCCGGTGCATGGAGCCTGCTTCTCCCTCTGCCTGTCTCTCTCTCTCTCTCTCTCTCTCTCTCTCTGGGACTATCGTAAATAAAAAAAATAATAAATAAAAAAAAATTAAAAAAAAAAAAAAAAGAAGCAGGCAGTTAGAACATCTGCTATGAAAAGAAACGAGCCCTAGGTTACCGGTTTTCTTTACCCTAAACAAGGCAACAGTAATTTAGCTTTGTTTTAAATAGATTAAAAGTTAAAACTTTAATTGTGAAGCACCGATTTCAAAAGCTGATCCCAGCATTGCTTAGATAGTAGTTCTCAAAGTGTTCCTGGACCAGCCTTACCATTATCACCCAGGAACTGGTTAAACAGGCAACTTCAACAACCTGTAAATTTGTAAGGTTTAATGAGGCCTCCAGTGGTTCTGGTGCTCGCTGAGGACCAGCGATCTAGAGCAGGGACTTGCCACTCTGGCTGAACACCGGAATCACCCCCAGAGCATAAATCAAGATTTCAAGAGTGAGATGCCTGGAAACACTGGGCCTTGGAGAAGCCCTCCGATGTAAGGTGGTAGTTACACAAAGGGAATGATCGAAATAGTAACAATTACCACATATGAAGTACTAGTTAAGGTGCAAGGACCATCTGTGTGCTTTGGAAATATGTTGTTTCTTAATCCTAAACCACAACAAGGTTGGGATAAAAGACAACACAGGGTCATGTAGGGATGTCACCACCAGAGAAATAAAGTCTTTTGGACTCCACCTCTAAACGCATTCATATTAATCAAGTTTATTAGATTTACTTAAAAGAAGCTCAGAGCCGGCTTATTAATCTAAAATGGAAATGTTCCCAAGGAGGACCAGATGTGTTTTTGTGCAATGTGATCAAAGTGTTTTCTTAATTGTAGACATGGTACGTGAGAAAGCAAATGATAAACAGAAGTTCCTTAAGGAGTATGGATTCTGATGACTATCTAAAGCATCAAGCCACATCTCACAATAATGGTGATTTTGCTAAGAAGAGTGAACTATGAGCATCCTTTGTTTACACTACATCCTTCTCCACATCCAAGGCACACTCACGGACGAGAGCTGTGACTAGAGTCACAGCTAAACCATCCGTGGTCATCAGGGGGATGTTTCTTAAAACCAGATGCACATTAAAACCACCTGCAAGACTGGTTTATTTGTTGGTGTGTTTGTGTGTTTTTAGCATCAATGTCTAGATTCTATATCCAGAGATTTTAAGTTGAAGTGGGCCCTGGACATAAGCATTTGTTAAAATTTCTCCACATGATTCTCATGCATCACAGGGTTGCCAGTCCCTGCCCTAGAGTCCATGGTTCTCAGCCTTGGCTAAATATTAGCCTGGTGATTCCCACATCCTGCATCAGAAACACCTAAGAACTCCAGTCACCGGGGGAGAAGATAACTGGTTATGGGCTTCACGTCTACCAAGCAATAGAAATAGAAACTGGGCATTAGCTGTGCTTGTTACATGTGCCCAGTTGCTGCTCCTAGTTGCAAATGATGAAACTATATTTGAAACAATGCAGATGCCGGAGTCTGATACATGGGGAGCTCTATAAAACAGAACGTATATAACGTATAAGGAAAATTTTGGTTCTCAGTGGAAAACACACATATCTGTAGCTCACATCTAATCTAGTCTCTGGAAGCTATTTTATGGCTCAGAAAGTGTAGATAGCTGATGATCATGGGAATCGATTATTGTTTATAGACATGCACATCCTGTCTGTCCAGAAAAGGATCTAATGATTTCCTTCCTCCACACCAGAAGAAGCCAGTATTACCTCCATGTGCACAATAATTTAACGATAATTTATCGTTATGTGTCTGTTTTTCTACTTTTCCTTCGAACTAGTTGTTAGAGATCACCAGTTTCATCATGAGGCTAAATAAAATTAACATGTTTATTTTTATATCTCTACGGGAGATATGATTTTACCACTCTCTAGAAGTCATTTTTTAAGATAATGGTTTTGATTATTCTAATCTTTCAAATAAGGATAGCAGCAAGAGATGTTTTGTAAAGGAACATTTAAGCTAAACATTTTAAATCACACCAGTTTGATATTCAATAAAAATATTTTCGGTATTATGTGCCTACCAATATGCAATGCATAAAAATATAAACTGAGTGATTCCCAGAATCATTTCATCCTAAAAATGAATATAGTAAATATCTTGTGGTATCTAAGAAAAAAAAAAAAAAGGGCAGCCTGGGTGGCTTAGCGGTGTAGCGCCTGCCTATGGCCCAGGGCCTGATCCTGGGGTCCCGGGATTGAGTCCCACGTCGGGTTCCCTGCGTGGAGTCTGCTTCTCCCTCTGCCTGTGTCTCTGCCTCTCTCTGTGTCTCTCATGAATAGATAAAGTCTTTAAAAAAATTTTTTTTTCTAAAGGAAATATCAGAATCAGCCACTAGGTGGCAAAGTAGCATTTGGGATGTCAAATATCAGGCAAGCCCTGAAGTCAGGTCACTGTTCTGTAATGGAAATAAAGATACTCACTGGGTTCTGATCCTGTGACATATTATATATTGAGTCTCATTCAGATGACACTAACTGTAGCTCATATTCTCAAGAAAAAGCAATCATCTGGCCACAGACTTGAAAACAGCATAAGAAGTTTGAAAACATTGGCTTGAAGGCTTGAACCAGGGCGCCTGGATGGCTCAGTCAGCTGAGCATCTGCCTTGGGCTGAGATCCTGGTCTTAGGGTCCTGGGACCTGCACCAGCCACCGACACCCCGACCTGGGCACACAGGGCGGCTGTCCCTCTCCGCCCTCTGGAGCTTCTCCTTCACCTCCCGCTCCTTCTGGCCCTCACCCTGGCTTGTGTTCTCCCTCTCTCCCTCTCCTACTCTCCCTCTCTTCCCCTCCTCCCTCTCTGTCTCTCCTCCTCTCAAATACATAAATAAAATCTCCAGGGAGCCTGGGTGGCTCACCGGTTGAGCATCTGCCTTCAGCTCAGGCCATGACCTCGGGGTCCTGGGTTCGAGTCCAGCATCGAGCTCCCTGCATGGAGCCTGCTTCTCCCTCTGCCTGTGTTTCTGCCTCTCTCTGTGTGTCTCTCATAAATAAATAAATAAAATCTTTAAAAATATATATATATATTTTAAAAATCTCTAAAAAGCCCACATTTGCTTGAACTATCTATTCCGAAATGAGAGCTGAATTCAAATTTAATATGTGTTTTTATATAACAAAATTCTCAAGCTGAAAGAGACTAGATGTCATTTAGAATAAGTCTTTTTAATATTGTAACTGATTTTAAGATATTCTTGACCATTAAAAAAATGTTCCTGATCATTAATTATCCCAGCCCCTATTAAACAGTTTCACTTAGAAAAAATGCACTGCCTTATGTGGCAGCATAACCATGCAGTTTTCAATTTCTTTGTTTTTTAATTAGGTTTTATACAAACAGTAAAAACATGTAATTAGCCTCCATCTACACACTACTCAAAGATTTTAAAGATACTGATCCTTAGCCCATTTTTAAGCAGTTTTATTATTATTATTTTTTTTTAGAAAATTGTATTTTATATGGAGTAGAATTCCTAGCTCCAATACCTCAGGAAAAAAAAATAGCTAAAAGCTTGAAATTCTAAAGGAGAAAACATTTCATGACCTTTCAAGGTAAACAATAGGGAGGTATCTAAAAGATGTCAGGATGTCCCACTAGCATCTACCTGTAATAAGTCAACATATTTCTCCTTCACCTGAAAATACACCAAAAAAGAAAAAAGAAAGAAAGAAAAAGCCATGGACTATAGATTCAGTGAAGTTATAAGATAGATATCCATGGACACCATATGAGTAAAGGCTCTCAAAGACAGGGGACGTGTGTCAAAAACAACAGAGACGTAATAAAATATGGTAAAAGGTAAAAGGTCCAGCTCTGTCCTATACTTCTATTTTTATTTAACACTATAGCTTGGGGTTTTGTTTTTCCTTTTGATTTTTGATTTTCATTTCAGTTTTTGAAAATGTTCAATTTCTCTTCTATGTCATTCATCCTATTTGATAGATCAATCTTCATCCATCATTCTTCTTAATAGGGCAACTCTAGGGACATTTCCACTAACACAGGAACAAAACATAGGATGCCTACTGTATTATTTTTGCTTAGTCGTAAATTAACACAAACTTCATAGCTTAAAACATCATACATGTATTATTAATCAGTTTCCGTAGGTCAGGGGTCCAAGTATGGCTTAGCTGGGTCCTCTGCTTAGGGTCTTGCAAGGCTATGATCAGGGTATGCTGAGCTTAGAAAATTTAATTCATTCAAAATAGTATAAATCACAAGTTTATAATCCCTTTTCTTAAAGTGGCAAAGTGTCCCACTGCCAAGATCACTGGTACAAAGTTATAATTTAAGAGTATTACATATAAAATTGCAACACACATTCCAAATTCAACTGGTAACAGATATTTCAGGAAGATAGTTGATAAAATCTCTCTCTCTCTCTCTTTCTCTCTCTGACACACACACACACACACACACACACGCACACACACACACTTACCTTGCCTGCGTATGTGTCCATTATGTTCTGCTGGGGGTGTTATTTACCTCACTAAAGCACCCTAAGCCCATTCTCAGTGGCTGTACTCCTGAATATGGTGCTGCGGTAACTCTGTGGTTATTTTTCTGAGGACAAGGAAGTAGAAATGAGACAACTGAAAACTCTTCATAACATCTGCTTTATGCTCCCGACGTTGTCCACAGTTTCTTGCCATGAGACTGCTGGAATGCAAAACGCCAACAGGAAGCGAAAGCGCCATCCAGTATTAGCGAAAGGCATTTGTTTGCCAAAACTCAACAAATGTCCATTTAAATAGCTGAACTTTATTATAAGGACACTATACCTCAATATGTCTGCTAGCAATATAGTAGATATTGGACGCACAGATATACGTCACAAGGATTCTTGAAAATATAAGAACAGAATAGCAGAAGTCAAAATAAGTCAAAATAAGTCAAGAAGTCAAAAGTAAGCAAGCGAAAGAGCAGAGAACTATCTGTGTAGCTATACATATCTTATTATCAAAATGCCAACCTCTTAAAATGATGAAGGTTTTACTTCATTAATTTTTAGTATTTATTGCTGTAGAGCAATGGCTAGTTTTGTCATTTGTAGACCATGACCGTCGCCTGTGTGGATATTGTGGGATTGTAAATTCACCTTTGAGATTCTAAAACTTCTCCAAGTACATCAAGTCTTGGCCTTTTGTTAGCTTTGGTCTTTGGATTCTCCCAATCCCATAAATCTAAATACTCAAATCTATCTCCAACTCAGATGTCTTCTTCCTTTGTGTCTTAGGTAGAAGCTGCTACTTTGTCCACTGCCCTTCATTTCTGTAGTTCCTACTTCATGCCCATCTCACCTTCTGGGGCTGGATCATTTCTCCTATTATATTCATCTCTTCATTCTTTATTGTTTTTGCCATTGCAGCTATCTACACATCTATTCTACTTTTTCAAGATGTTGAGAATTTTAATGTCCTCCAAGGTCATACAGTTTACTTGGCAAACAATTCCTTTGGTCCTTGTTCAGAGCCTATTAACTCTCTCTCTCTCTCTCTCATCATGACAGTGCACTCCTTAATCCTCATCCCCCCACCCCCTACTCACCTTCCCTCTGGTGACCATCATTTTGTTCTCTATAGTTAAGAGTCTGATTTTTTTGATTTGCCTCTCTCTCTCTTTTATTTTTCCTTGCTCGTGTGTTTTGTTTGTCAAATTTCACATATGTGATTTGTATGATGTTTTCTATTTCACTGACTTAATTTGCCTAGCATTGTACTCTGTAGCTCCATCCATGTTGTTGCAAATGGCAAGATTTCATTCTTTTTGTGGCTGAGTAATATGCCATTCTGTGTGTCTTCATCCATTCATCTATCTATGGACACTTTGGCTGCTTCCACATCTTGGCCACTGTAAATAATGCTGCAATAAACATATGGGTGCATGTATCTCTTTCAATTAGTGTTTTTGTTGTTTTGGAGTAAATACCCAGTAGTGCAATTTCTGGATCATAAGGTAGTCCTATTTTTAATTTTTTGAGGAATCTCCAAATGGTTTTCCACAGTAGCTGCACCAATTTGCATTCCTACTAAGAATGCAAGAGGGTTTCTTTTTCTCCATGTCCTCAACAATTTGTCGTTTCTTATGTTTTCGATTTCAGCCATTCTGACAAGTGTGAGGTGATAGCTCAAAAACAGTGTTGATTTGCATTTCCCTGATGATGATTGATGCTGAGCATCTTTTCATGTGTCTATTGACCATCTGGATGTCTTCCTTGGAGAAATGTCTGTTCATGTCTTCTGCCCATTATTTTGGGAGTGGGTATTGGGTTGTATCAGTTCTTTATATATTTCAGATACTAACCCTTTATTGGATATGTCATTTGCAAATATCTTCTTCCATTCAGTAGGTTGCCTTTTAGTTTTGTCAATGGTTTTCTTCACTCTGCAGAACTTTTTATTTTGATGTAGTCCCAATTATTTATTTTTATTTTTATTTCCCTTGCCTCAGGAGACATATTTAGAAAAATGTTGCTATAGCCAGTGTCAGAGAGATTGCTGCCTGAGCACTCTTCAGGGATTTTTATAATGGTGCCAGGTTTCACATTAGGTCTTTTATCCATTTTGAATTTATTTGTACTTATGGTGTAAGAAAGTGGTCCAGTTTTATTTTTTGCATGTGGCTGTCCAGTTGTCCTAATGTTCTTTGCTAAAGAAACGTTTTCCCATTGTATATTCATTCTTCCTTTGTCAAAAGATTAGTTGATCATATCATTGTGGGCTTATTTCTGGATTTTCTGTATGTTGATCCATGTATCTATTTTTATGCCAGTACTATGCTGTTTTAATTACTACTGCTTTGTAATATAATGTGAAATCTGGAATTATGATGCTTCCAGTTTTTTGATTTTTTTTTTTTAGATTGCTTTGCCTATTTAGGGTTTTTTTTGTGGTTCCAAACAAATTTTAGAATTCTTTGTCCTCGTTCTATGAAAAATGGTATTTTGATAGGTATTGAATTTAATCTGTAGATTGCTTTGGGAGTAAAACATGTTAACAATATTTGTTTTTCCAACCCATGAGCATGGAATGTCCTTCCATTTCTTTGTGTCATCTTCAATTTCTTTCATCAGTATTTTATAGTTTTCAGAGTATAGGTCTTTCACCTTTTGGTTAAGTTTATTCCTAGATATTTTATTGGTTTTGGTGCATTTGTAAATGGGATTGATGTCTTAAATTCACTTTATGCTGCTTCATTATTAGTGTATAGGAATGCAACAGATTTCTGTGTATTGATTTTACATCCTGTGACTTTACTGAATTATCGGTTCTGGTAGTTTTTTGGTGGAGTCTTCAGTATTTTCTATATATAATATGTCATCTGTGAAACTTTCACTTTCCTTATCAATTTAGATGTCTTTTTCTTGTCTAATTGCTGTGGCTAGGACTTCCAGGACTATATCAAATAAAAGGGAGTAAAAACGGCGAGAATAGACATCCTTGTCATGTTCCTAACCTTAGGGGAAAAGCTATCAGTATGATGTCGGCTGTGAGTTTTTCATACAAGCAATTTATTTTGTTGAGGTATGTTCCCTCTAAACCTACTTTGTTGAGGGTTTTTATCATGAATGGATCTTGTACTTTGTCAAATGCTTTTTCTATATCTATTGAAATGGTCATATGGTTTTTATCCTTTCTCATATTGATGCGATGTATCATGTTGATGGATTTGCAAATATTGAACCACCCTGCATCCCAGGAATAAACCCCACTTGATTGTGATGTATGATTTTTAACTTATATCTTGGACTCGGTTTGCTAGTATTTTGTTGAGGATTCTTACATCTATATTTGAGAGATATTTGCCTGTATTTCTCTGGTTTTGGTGGTATTTTTATCTAGTTTTGATATCAGGGTAATATTGGCCTCACAGAATCAACTTAGAAGTTTTCCTTCCTTTTGTACCTTTTGGAATAGTTTGAGAAAAATGGTATTAATTCCTTAAATGTTTGGTAGACTTTACCTGTGAAACCATCTTGTCCTGGACTTTTGGTTTTGGGGAGTTTTTTGATTACTGATTTAATTTCATGCTGGTAATTGGTCTGTTCAAATTCTCTATTTCTTCCTGTTTTAGTTTTGGTAGATTATATGTTTCTAGGAATTTATCTGTTGTATAATTTGTAGCATATAGGTTTTCATATTCTCTTATAATTATATTTCTGTGGTGTTGGTTGTTACTTCTCTTTTGTTAGTAATTTTGTTTATTTAGATCCTCAGTCTTTTTTTTTTAATGAGTCTTCTTAGAGGTGTATCAATTTTGTTGATCTTTTCAGAAAACCAGCTCCTGGTTTCACTGATCTGTTCTATTTCTGGTTTAGTTTCTATATCATTTATTTCTCTAATATTTATTATTTCTTTCCTTCTGCTGGGTTTTGGTTTGATTTGTTATTCTTTTTCTAGCTCCTTTGGGTGTAAGGTTAGATTGTTTATTTGAGATTTTTTTGCTTCTTGAGGTAAACTTGTATTGCTATAAACTTCCCTCTTAGAACCACTTTTGCTGCATCCCAAAATTTTGTGCTTTTATTTTCATTTGTTTTCATGTAATTTTTTTATTTCTTCTTTGATTTCTTGGCTGACCAACTCATTGTTTAATAGCATGTCATTTAGCCTTCATGTATTTGTGCTCTTTCCAGATTTTTTCTTGTGGTTGATTTCCAGTTTCATAGTACTGTGGTCAGAAAAGACAAATAGTAGGACTTTGATTATTTTTTATTAGCTGAGACTTGTTTGGTGGGCCAGTATGTGATCTATTCTGGAAAATGTTCCATGTTCACTTGAAAATAATGTATATTTTGCTTCTTTTAGGATGGAATGTCCTGAATAGGTGTGCTAAATCCACCTGGTTCAATGTGTCATTCAAAGCCACCATTTCCTTGCTGATTTTCTGTTTGGATGATCTGTCCATTGATGTAAGTGAGATGTTAGAGTCCCCTACTACTATTGTATTACTATAGATTAGTTCTTTTATGTTTGTTATTAACTCTTTTATGTATTTGGGTGTTCCATGTTGGATATGTAAATATTTACAATTGTTATATCCTCTGGTTACATTGTCCCCTTTATTTTTATATGTGGGTTTTTTAATCTCTTGTTACAGACTTTCTTTAAAGTCTATTTTATCTGATATATATATTGCTTCTGATTTTCTTTTGGCATCCATTTGCATGATAGATGTTTCTCCATCCTCTCACTTTCAATCTGCAAGTGTGAAATGAGTGTCTTATGAGCAGCATATTGTTGGGTCCTGTTTTTTTTAATCCATTCTGTCATCTTTTTTTCTAATTGGAGCATTTAGTCCATTTACATTCAAAGTAATTTGATAGATTTGTATTTATTGCCATTTTGTTACTTGTGGTTATTTTTATAGATTTTCTCTGATTCTTTTGCTCTCTTTCATGGTTTTTTTTTTTTTTTTTTTTTGGCTTTCTTTAGTAATATAGTTGGATTCCTTTTTCTTTACTCTTTGCATACCTATTACTGGCTTTTGACTTGTAGTTACCATTAGTTCTGTATATAACATTTTCTTCACATAGCAGTCTATATTAAGTTGATGGTCACTTAAGTTTAAATACATTCTTTACTACTCTCCTCCCCGTGTTTTAGGTATATGGTATCATATTTTACATCCTCTTATTTTATGAATCTCTTGAATGATTATTATGGAAGTACTTATTGTTATTCCTTTTGGTTTTTTGTTTTTGTTTTTGTTTTTTTTTACTTTTTATACTCTCACTTATGGTCTTTCTTTCCATTCAGAAAGCCCCCTTTAATATTTCTTGTAGGGCTGGTTTATTGGTCATGAGCTCCTTTAGTTTTTGTTTGAGAAACTCTTTATCTTTCCTTCTATTCTGAATGATAACCTTGTTGGATAGAATATTTTGGTGGCAGATTTGTCCCTTGCAGCATTTTGAGTTTGTCATGCCACTCTCTTGTGGCCTCCAAAGTTTCTGGTGAAAAATCCACTGACAGCCTATTGGGATTCCCCCTTGTATATAGCTGTCTTTCCTTGCTGCTTTTTAAATATTTTCTTTACTACTATTTTTTGCCATTTTAATTACTATGTGTCTTGGTGTGGACTTCTTTGGGTTGAATCTGGAAGCAGGGATTTCTATGCCTACTGGGTCTGGATATCTGTTTTCTTCTCCAGATAAGGGAAGTTTTCAGCTATTATTTCTTCAAATAATCCTCCTGCCCCCTTATCTCTTACTTCTTCTGAAATCCTTAGGATGTGGATGCTATTACACTTGATGAAGTCAGCGAGCTCCCTAAGAATATTCTCAATCTGAAGAATTTTCTTGCTTGTCCTTTGCTCAGCTTGGTTATTTATAATTACTCTGTCTTCCAGGTTGTTAGTTCACTCCTCTGCTTCATCTAGCCTGCTCTTTATTCCATCCGGTGTGGCTTTAGTTTCACTTATTGTGTTCTTGATCTCAATTGGTTCTTTTTTATCTCTGTGCTAAGAGTCTCACTGATATACTCCACTCTTTTCTCCAGTCTAGTATCTTTCAACTATTACTTTAAATTCTCTACCAGGCATATTACTTACACACATTTTTCTTTGATCTCTTGCTGTGGTTTGGCCCTGTTCTTTCATTTGGAAGATGTTTCTCTGTCTCATCATTTTTTCTAACTTCCTGTGTCTGTTTCTATGTTTTTATTTTTGGAAAGTCAACCACTTCTCTTGCTCTTAATGATAATAGCCTTATGAAGAAGTGCTGTACAGTGCAGTGTCCCCTCTTCCCCAGAGCCTGCTACTTCAGGAAATGTCCTCTATGTGTATTGTGTGGGCTCTGCTGTTGAGTCTTGCCTCTGTTTCCTTCAGTCCAGTTGTCTGTAGAGGCCCTCCTTGACTATCGTAGGAAGCAAGGTGTGTGGTGGTCTTCTTGCAAAATGAGACCTGCCCCTGCTGCCAGAACTGAGATATAGCAAAATGTGCAGGTCAGGAGATGTGATGCTGGCAGAATTTTTGCTGGTTCTCTGGGAGAGGGGCGCACACCTCCAGGACTGAGGGAAGTATGACTGGAAAGGGGGATTTGCCAAAGTGCATTGTTGGTAGCAGTAGGGGTGTGATGCAAAAAAGTCAGTAAGGAGTGTGGGCTCTGTGCTGGTTCCTACAGGTGACCAGGTGGCTGTTGTTTATGCTAGGGGGCAGGGCATGGAAGTGCCACCTGCTGGCTACTGGGTTCCTGGAAGAGTTCTCCCCATGACCCCTGTCTCTCTAGGCCTTGCTCTGAAATAAGGACATCACTTTCTCTCTTGTCTGCCCTTGGCTGTTTTTCAAACTGTTAGTTCTATACTGTCTCAGCATGAACCATTTATCGTACTGTCTCTTTAAGTGGGGGAGAGGGGCTCAGCTTCCTAATGCCATTCAGGTTCTCCCAGAGCCCAGCCAGCTGATTTTTTACATTCCAATGTTGAAATCCTGCTGGTTTTAAGAACTCAAGAGATTAGGTGCATCTATGGAGATTCACCCTCCCTACTCCTGGGCTCCCTGGAAAGCCTATCTTGTGCCCTTCTCTGCCCCACAGCTGGGCTGGGAGGACAGCCAGGGCTCCTTTTACTCCAAGACCAAGCCTTCACTCATTTTGCTGTGGCCTCTTCCCTGCCTTCAGTGGAGTTTGTTCTGCTGGTCATCGTCCATTTTCTGGGTTATCTAGGCTTACATGGTGTTTTCCATCCATGGGACAAGGTGCATTTAGGGTCTTCCTACTTGGCCATCTTCCCAGCCAACCTCTTTATTCTTTTCCTTTGAGTTCCTTGAAAATTTCTTATTCATGCCTTCTACTTTTCTCTAATATCCATCCAATGTGGTGTCAATTGTTTCCATTGCACTTTTAAAAATAGCTCTGGCTATTGTGGTTTTCATGTCCTAAAGTGTATTGGCATTGATCTCATGTTGTGTTCTCTTGGGCTAACTTTGTTTCAGACTGAGATATCAGCTCTAATTCCTCATATAATTCTCCTATGGTGAACAACAGTATCTTTTTCAGTGTTTGTCCATTGTTTTTTTTTTTTTTTTTATTTCAATTGGCACCAAGGGGTCTGAGCTGCTTTTCATTAGGATTTGTGTCCTATTGCAGGCCAGCGATTGAATCCTCCAGGTCCATACAGAGGGAACAAAGATAGGTGGTCTTTTGCTGTCTTTGTTAAAGGAAAGAAGTAGCCATATTCAGAAGCAAGTAATTTTGCCACTGGTTGGTTTGTTTGTTTGTTTGTTTGCTTGTTTTATGACTTGAGTAGAGAAGCTTAGTCAGGGAAGGGATTTCAGTGTTTGCCTAGTAGAGTTGTCCTCAGCCACAACCTGTGTCTCGGTCCTTCCACCTTTTCTGGCACAGCCACCTGCACCAGCGCACATGTTTCTTACATCACAGGGTCTGCAAATCTAGAGTAAGAGTGTCTTATCTCAAGAACAAAGGAAAGACAGGAGGAAAGGAAGGTGAAAATTCCTTTCTTATTTTCTATTTGACCCCAGAGCATCACTAATAAATAGGTGCTTTAAAACAGAAAAATAAGTAGGTTTAATTGAAGTGGGGTAGAGCAGTTAAAGTATGGGATCAATTCTCCTTCATTCTGGGAGAGTAAAACCCTTCTATTGTGTCTCCTGAGGGCATGAATCTGTTGATTAAACACGAGAGCAAAACCGAGTAAGGCGAAAGGTTCTTAGAGCCCAACCAAACCAAGTGACCACACTGACAACTGTGTCTCCTATAATCTGAACCCGAATTGGATTAGGGCATGGGTAAAGCAGGACAGGTGTGTGAATTTTGGGTGACTTCCAATAGTCTTCTGGAAGAAAGTCTTTGTTATTTATTAGATACTGTGTTTTAGAGCCAGGAGCCTGTCTCCACGTCTCTAGCTGCCTAATCTAGAGGTCATTCTGCAATACTCACATACTCAAGGAGATATATATAGGAAAATATGGTAAGTACACTATTAGGAAGTAAGCACCCTAACTGGCCATCCTGTGCAATGTCATTTGATCTCTTCATTTTTTTTGCTAGATTTACATTTAAAGATTTTAGTTCTATGTACTAAATTGATGAAATATGCTTAGTCAAACTCAAGGCACATTTAAAAACTTTAAGAAAAAAATAAAAACTTTAAGAAATATTTTTTGAACTGCATGTTGAAAAACAGATCTTTTCCACTGAAGCTTAGTACTTTCTTCTCCCTCCCCTCCCCACTCCTTCTTCCTTCCACCCCATTCATTCTTGTCCTCCACTCCTTTCCTTTCTCTCTCTTTCTGGTTTGGAAAAATATCTCAGTGCTATGCTTGTCAAAATTACAAAATATTCTTTACTTGTATTTATTTTGTAAATATGAATGTCAGGATTCCCCCTATCTTCTATAACTTACAATATTTAACATGGCAAGGTGAATAATATTTTTTCATTTTACACATAAATCATTATTTGCAGATGGGTGAAAGATATTTTCTTAGGGAAAATTTAGTAGGTCTATCTTGGTATCGTAAACCAAGTACAGCATGAATCACTTTAATGAAAACTTAGGGCAGCCTGGGTGGCTTAGCGGTTTAGCGCTGCCTTCGGCCCCGGGTGTGATTCTGGAGACCCTGGATCAAGTCCCGCGTAGGGCTCCCTGCTTGGAGCTTGCTTCTCCCTCTGCCTGTGTCTCTGCCTCTCTCTCTCTCTCTCTCTCTCTCTCTCTCTCTGTCTCTCATGAATGGATAAATGGAATCTGAAAAACTAAAATAAATGTTTAAAAAAAAGGAAACTTAAAAAAACAAAATCCAGAAATTCAAAACACATAATCTGGTCCTTGAAGGGAATAAGGTTATACAGATCTCAAGCAGCTTTCCAAACTTGAAAGCATTTAAAATAATTTGTATACCTTTTATAAATGGAGAATCAAACTCATCATAATACCAATAATTGACTCTATATACTTCGAAAAGTGATTGGATCATCTGAATCTCCTGTGACTATGATATTAATATGCTTCCAATTTGTGATTCTGTTTCTGATTTTGTTGTTGTTGCTAATGTCATTGCTGAAGTTACAGTAGACAAACCTGTTTGTGCCTGTCTTGGCCATTGTCTTTTCTAAACAACACTGTGCTCTCTACAGCCACTATTGATATAAACCAGGTGACACTTCTTCCAGACCACAAATAGATGTGACAGGGTCCTATGGCATTTCCTCACAAATAGCTGGGATAATCATATTCTCCTGCCCAGAAATTTGAATTGAAGACATATGAGGAAAATGAAGCCATTATCAGTGGGAAATAAAGCTTAAATAATGCCATAAGTTAGATTTGGGGTCATTGTGGGTATGCTGAGTTTATGAGGAGAAAAAACTCTAAATAGGAAAATAGTGAGGATATGAATAAGCAGGTGGTAAGAGTTAGAGAAATGCAGTTAGAGAAGAACCGTGTTTTCAGCATTTCTACAACCCAGCATACTTGAGGTTTATGGAAAACTTGAGATGTTAAGGCCTAAGTCTCTATGGAAAGGGGCTTGGGGAGACCTATACATTATATATTTCTACATAGCTTAGAAGCTGCAAAATTTTCCCCAAGGTGTTTTGGTATTTATCACCATCTCAACCATCATTATCATTTACAACTGTTTGCTCTTAATGTAGCATTTTAGTCTATATTTTTTATTAAGCTAGTAACAGCATTTTCCTTACACAGTTGCTATTTTTTAATGCCATTTGCAATCTGCATCTCTACCAACTCACTAAACAAATGTTTCAGCTGATTTGAGACTTCCACTCACCACAGAAAGGATCTAAAGAAAAATCCTTCTTCAAATGCCAATTCTTCAGAGAATTGAGGCTTGACTGACCCAAGTAAATAAATTTCATATCCAAGATCAGTGTGGTCTAATCAAGGGAAGCAACTAGCACCAAGTCCCTGATGCAAAAATGAGTTGGACATCTTCATTTTAAGAGGAGAAACTGAGATACTGGGAATTGAGGATCATACGGCAAAGCTGGGACCCAAACCAAAATATTTTTAATCAAAGTACGTTTATCTTCCTAAGGAACAAAGAACCAAGATGTAATGTGCGTGGATTAAATAGTCTCCCTAAGATCACACTTACCTTCTCAAATACTAACAATAATTCCCATGGTAGAAAAAGAACATCCTATAAAAGATAGGAGCATTAATAAAATGAACTATCATAAAAGTCCCATAATAGAGGAGCACTTAATAATACAGGAAATGTTAATTATATATTGTGAAAAGCAGATTTGCAAAGATTATATTGTCTGCCTTTCCCCTACTCTTCTGCTCAAAAGATACTAGAAGAGTGTGAGCTATGTAGGCTGCGGTAGTTGGGAGGGATTGGATCCCCAGTGGGGTATAAAGGGTGTCCGGGGGCGGTGGGCCAGTGTGGAATATCAGAACCCTTATGGAGTGAGGTGGGCATCTATACTAGGAGGGGCCTGACACTGAATGTGGGAACTGCAGCAGAGTGAGGAGGGCTTTTGCATAGAGAGGTGGCCAGCTCACATTGTCAGAGCCCAAGAGAGGTTGAGAGGGCTTCCATGCAGGCATTGGCCTGGTGAAGAGTGTCATAACCCCAGTAGGGAAAAGGTAGTATTTGCACAGGGATGGGTGAAAGTGGCAGGAGATTATATACAGGCCAGGAGTTACATACACAGAGATTGATAAAATTAATAATTATTTTAAGAATAATGAGAGTCTGATTTCTCACAGCCAATGGTGAGAGGTAATGATATGATAAAGGAGACTAGAAGAAATCCTATGGTGTTAGAATTTGGAGATATCAGTGTTAGCTCATGGTTTAGGTAGGAAGGTAGAGCTATAGATATAAATATGTGTATATATGTACACATATACATACATTGTATATATGTGTCTGTGTGTGTTCATCTAGCTCTCAGATCTTGATTTCTAATATCATTCTCTACTAAAAGGAACCAGGACTCCTTGTAAAAATTTAAAAAAGAAAAGAAAGACAAAAAGAAAGAAGGTTGATTTCAACAAGGCGGAAAAAAAGTACAAGATGAATCTAAAACACATTGCTGTGCCAGAAAGAAAGGAAATGTTCAAAGAGTAACAGAGAACTGTCAGAAGGGCACAGAAGCCAGATGAAATGACTCCCACTGCTCATATCTGGGACAATTGGAGCCTCAAAATAAATGATATTAATGTATGATAATCCTCTGAATAAAATAGAAATCCACAAATCTATATTATATGAATTAGAATTTTGATAAGGAACAAGGTATTTATATTATTCATCATAGAGACTTTCTCTTCCCTCATTTTTTTTTTTTTTTTTTTTGGTTTCTTGGTTCCCCTTTGCCACTGTCCCCATCCTCTTTCTGTTGGCATTCCCTGGTCTAGCCTCAGCCCTAAACACTTCTTACACTAGACAGTCAATCAATAAACTCAGATAACCTTGAAATTTAGTTCTTGATTCTCCCTTTCCCTAAATCCCTACATCCAAAAAACAATCATTCTTATTAATTGTATTTTGTTTTACCATTTCTCAAAACTTTACCATACATTCCAATCCAACTCTTTCTGCATTAGTACAAACCTAGATTACTGCCTACTTTCTTAGCTTCCCTGCCTCTAGTTCAGTTATTAGTTTACTCTGACATTCATTCATCAAATATACATTTAAATTCTACTACGTCTTAGCACAAGACAGATAGTCCCCACTCTCAGATAACTTCCAATCTAGCTGTGATTAATGGACTAAATTAATGGGATCCCTGGGTGGCTCAGCAGTTTAGCGTCTGCTTTCAGCCCAGGGTGTGATCCTGGAGTCCCGGGGTCGAGTCCCACATCAGGCTCCCTGCATGGAGCCTGTTTCTCCCTCTGCCTGTGTCTCTGCCTCTCTCTCTCTCTCTCTCTCTCTCTCTGTCTCTCATGAATAAATAAATAAAAATAAATAAATAAACTGAGTTAATAAAGAATTATGAAATTGATCTTTATAGTACAATTGTGTGTTAAAACTACAGGAGTTTGTGATAAGATGTAACAGAAAAAGGACCTAATGAGAAGGATTATAAATGTTGTCATCAAGTAATTTGTAGTTGAGCTATGGTCTGAAAATAAGAGTGGTTATAACTATGGGATGGGTGGAAAGAAAATGCCAAATGATATATCCTGCACATGCAAATTCCTTAGATGAATTTGATGGAATGTATGTTCTGACTGAAGAGTAGTGAAACAGGGAGAGAGAGAGATTTGTGGATTTTGAGGGGTAATTGAAGGGAACATTAACATGGATCTGGATATACTGGACCTAGTGGTGTTAGGGAGAGAGAGGTATCAAGGATGACTCCTAAATTTCTGATTTTAGCAACTAGTTGGATGTGATCATGTTATTTGCTTTGAAAAAGAACACTGGAGTAATCTCAGGCTTATAATGGTAGAGGGGGAAAACGATATAACTTTACTTTCAGTTTCAGGTATTATGACTTTTACTTGCCACTAGAAGCTCTCAGTGGTAACACTGGAGCTCAGAGGAGATGTGATGGACACAGGATTTGAGAGTGGCTATTGATTTAAAAAAAGACTTTCAGATTCCAAAGAGTCGAAGAAGCTAAAGGAAGGCTTTCTAGGTGCAGGAAGTGATCAGTAGCCCTATTTTCTTTTTCTTTTTTTAAGATTTTATTTATTTATTTATGAGAGACACACAGAGAGAGGCAGAGACACAGGCAGAAGAAGCAGGCGCCATGCATCGAGCCTGACACAGGACTTGATCTCGAGACTCCAGGATCACGCCGTGGGCCAAAGGCAGGTGCTAAACCACTGAGCCACCCAGAGATCCCAACAGCCCTATTTTCTGCTGACATATCAGATTAATAACTGAAACACATCCATTGAGATTAACCATGTAAAGGTCATTGATGCCTGTAGAATAAGTTACTTTAAAATTCTAAACATGCCATCAGTAGGTGGAGTGGTGGCTTGGGTTCAACCATGACGTGTGGCACTCCTGACTGACTCACGTCCACCTCGGGGCACTTAATCACATTATTCCTCACTGCCCTCACCTATCAATGCCCCCTCAGAAATATTACCACCCATTCAAATCCTGATCTGAGTTCTTCCCATCAATAACCCCTTCACCCTTAGTGTTTTTACTTAAAGCACCCATGACGCTTGATGTGCATTGTGATTTCTATACATGCTTCTCTCTCCTCATAAAAATATTAGCTCTTTGAGGCAAGGATCACATTTTGTTCATCTCTGCTTCCTCGGTGACTTACACATGGGAAACAAATATGTTTAATTGTATTTTCTTAACTTCTATTACTCACGACCTGCTTTTCAATGGATTTCTTATTATCCTGTTTCTCTTTTCTCTGTGCATTTCTGAAAGAAGCTGACAAGATGTTTCCGAGTGAGCTTTGCCAGGTGTTGGCACATTCGTGGAGTCACCATGGATACAAGTTCTGTTCCTCAGTTTTTAAGTCAAAAATCTTAATTTCACCAATCTATTGGTGGCCAGCTTCTATTCACAACCACCGAGTTTACCAACCATGTTTAGGGCATAAATACATACACACATACATACTCTACAGATGATACACATTCACATGTTAAATATTCCAAATTAAAGGATAGCATGTATGATCATGAAACATAGAAAAGGTAATAGACACATTAAAATTCAGCTTTTATGTGATTTCCATATTTGATGTTTTGACAAAGGGAAAAAAGTGAGAAGACCAAAGCTGTAGATGTGGTGAGGCTACTTGATGAAATGGGAAGAACATAGTGTTTTTGAAATCAAACAAGCCAGGGGAGCAATTCTAACTGTGCTTCTTACAAGCTGCTTTCTCTGTGAACCAGGAATGACAAGACCTACCAAATAGAGTTATTATGGGAATTAAATGATTCAATTTATGAAAAGTTCCTAGGATGCTCCCTTTAATATTGAGATGTACTATAGATACGATTCTCATTCTTTCATCCTTCTTTGCATCAATATACTGTCCTTCCACCCCAATTCTCCACTTATAGGAGGAAACGCATGTTTCCTGCTCTCTTCACATCATTTTCCAGTTGAGGGGCTACTTTATTTGTCAGCATTTTCTAGAATCATTGCAATAAGAGATCCCGGAGACTCTGAAATAACAGGAAAACAAATGTGCCTTTCTATACTCAAAATCCCATGTAAAATGTAAATGGGCAAACAATAGATTCTACTTACCCTCCAAGCCCTGACCATCAAAACATGTTAGAATATCCAGAAGATAACTTTGGGAAAACTCTGTGTGTGCAAATGAATATTCTAGACTTGTTTTTTTTTTAATTTTTTTTTTTATTTACTTATGATAGTCACAGAGAGAGAGAGAGAGGCAGAGACACAGGCAGAGGGAGAAGCAGGCTCCATGCACTGAGAGCCCGATGTGGGATTCGATCCCGGGTCTCCAGGATCGCACCCTGGGCCAAAGGCAGGTGCCAAACCGCTGCGCCACCCAGGGATCCCCTAGACCTGTTTTAACAAGAGAAAGAACATGGGAACACACAGATGTGCTAATGTTGTCAAAAACTGACCTCTGTGCTCCAGAGCCAAATGGGTAACTCCAAGACAAGAGTTTTGGTCTAAAGAGGAACAATAGCTATGTTGGCCGCTGAGCAAAAGAGGCTGTAGCAGGCCAAGAGCTTCGTTACCAAAGGCCCACATGGAGGAAAAGGCTGGAGGGCTCTAGGATATACAGGGTCTAGCGGGGTTTGACAGGAATTGTGAAAGTGCTGCCAGACTCCCTTGTCAGGTTTTCCAGGGGAGAGTGGTGGTTCCTGAACAAAAGACTAAGAAGGGAAGAGGGATGATTTATGGAAGAGAAGAAAAAGTTTAAAATCAAGCTTCGCTGAAGCATTAGTATGGCCATTTTGATTTTTGTTCAAATTTGCTTTTTTAAAAAATTTTAATTAAATTATTTATGTATTTATTTATTTAATTTCAACTTGCCAACAGTTTGAACTTTATGTTTTTAAGCAGTTTCATTAACACAAATTCTCTTAGGCCCTGAGCCTTGCCAACCCTACTGTGATGGTTAATTTTATGTGTCAACCTAACTGGGCCAAGGGATGCCCAGGTACTTGGGTAAACATAATCCCCGAGTGCCTCTAAGGAGGGTGTTTCTAGATGAGATCAATGTTTGAAGCGGTAGCCTGAAGAAAAGGGACTGTTCCCCTTAAATGTGGGTGATCTCCTCAAGTCCCATCAAGACCTGGATGTAACAAAAAGGCTGAACCTCCTTTAAGTAGGAGGGAACTTGCTTTGCCTAATGGCCTGGAGCTGAACATCAGTTCTCTCTTGCTTCAGACTCTAACTGAAATATTGGCTCTTCTGGGGTCTCCAGGCTGCCAGCCTTCAGCTCTCCTGGGATTCCACTCGCATATCTTAGGACTCGTCAGCCTCTGTAATCAGATAAGTCAATTCCTTGTATGATATCTTCTGCTACAGTTATGCATATGATACATGTGTGTGCGTGGGTGTTGGTATATATACGTCTATGTGTGTATTTATATCTAACCCCTATTGGTTGTGTTTCCTTAGAGAACCCTACCACACCTATCTTGGAGAAATGAGGAGAATGAAAGAGCCGGGCAAGGGTTCTCCCTATGGCACAGCTGATGAACAAGGTCACTAGATTATCTTCAAGATTAACGCGCTCAACCACTGTCTCCAGCTCTCTTGAACAAAAGCATACTGTTACTAGACATATTTACAAGTGTTTGCCAGCCTTTAAATATTTTCAGATATTCAGGTAAACAGATTTCTGAGTTTTTCAAAAACACATATTGTAGACTTTTTTTCTCCTTGATGTATTCAGTAGTGCCTTGACTTTTTTTTTACATTTGTAAGGAAATATTAATCCATCCCAAAAGTATTTATTTAAGACATTGTTGAAGCTAATACATGTTTTTCAAAATTCAGTGATTTAAAAAACATCTCCCCCGTGCGCTCTGCTCTCTGCACACATGGGCCCACACTTGTACCAGCCATAGATGTTTAGATGAGAAAAGTAGCACTATGTTTTCTTTAGAATTAAAACACACTAATTATATTTTATTGAAAATAGTTTGAATTTTCGTTAACTAGCTGCTGTCAAAATCTGTACCAGACATGTTTTTTTTTTTCCAGTTAACTTATTTAATAAGCTGTGGAATTCTCCATAGGAAAAAAAATAAAATGCTACTTATGGCTCATTTTATATAATCTTTTGAATTTTAGTAACGGATGAGCCATGGTATAAATTTTTGACTGAAAAAGCACTCCAGAAGCAACAAAATTTTGAGAAAACTAGTCATTATAGATAAACTTCTGTCAATAAAATAATCCTTATTACAGAATCAATTTCCTGATGTGAATCTTTTTCTACTGATACACAGGACTGGATAAATGACAAACTTAAAGACTTCCTTGTTTTCTCTCCCTTATGTCTAAAGGAAAACAAATTTCTTCATTTGTTCTTGTTAACAGTCAACTTTCAAGAAAGATAAAATCATGATTCTCATACGGATATAAAAATGAACAGGTGTTAAGGATGTTATTTGGCTTGTAATCAATGCGAAAACCTGGCAGATGTTATAACTCAGCCTGACAAAAATCCAAAGCTTAGACATATTAATAGATAAGGAATATTGAAATAAATATGCAGATGGATGCAAACTGGTTTTTCTGCAAGATGGAGAAGAATGAGTAGAATCAATTAAACCTTTATCCAGACAGGAAAGAATCTGTATGTCTACAGACAAGAATTATTTTGCATTGTTATGAGTTATCTATACATAGCTGCAAAATAGCTTCCATAGAATCAGAATAAGATAACCCAAAGAGGTCTCCTCTAGAATGTTAGAAATGCATAGTTTTCCACTCAAGCATTAATTTTTCTTTGCATTCAAAAATATCAACTCAACCTGGTCCCTACAGCTGTTGATGAGCAAAAATATTGGCCTTTAAATCTGTTTTGGTTGTTTTGGCATACAACAACCAAAAATTTCATAGCTCTTCAAAGGAACCCTTCATCTAAAGTATTATTGCATCTCAGCCAGAAGCATGTACCAATTCAAGGACCCAGATTAGCTCTAAAAATAGACAAAAAGCCCAACTGCTTCATCTTGTAAGGTTAAAGCTGGCTGATGCTTTCTTTTGTCTCTCTTACCCCTAAATGAACCAATCCAGTATTTAAGCAATAAAAATAAATTTGGCTTCATTATTTAGCGCAATCATATACTCCCACAATCTGTTTGTTTAAATTGTAAAATATACATAATATAAAACTTACCCATGCAACCATTTTGAGCATACAATTCACTGGCATTAAGTATATTAGCATTGGTGTGTCACCATCACCCAGTCACCCATCTCTATCCTAGATGTTTACAGGACATTTCTAAGAGGAAAGTAGAATGAGGTAGGAGGAGGAAGAAGCTCCAATATGTGTGACATAAAGAAATGTTCTCCTTGTCAACATGTGTTTTTAAAAACATCATCTATCACTATTACCATCTGTGAAATTTTGTAGGTCTATGAAAATTGGCCTGAAAAAACAGTCTGAAATTTACAGAGATTATGACAGACCTGGTATCTGAGGCTTGTCTGCAAGTGAAAGCCTTTCGAGAAGACCACCTTCAGAGGTCTACTAGCATAAAAGGTGAGCCTATTGCTATACAATAATAAAAAAAAGAATATTTAAGACTCCATAACAATGTGTGGATATCATTGGCTACACTGTTTTGTTTTTTTGTTTGTTTGTTTGTTTGTTTTTTCTGAATCAGAGTTACAGTCAACCATCTGCCATCATGTTTGTGGGGTTTCCTCACTATGGGTTCTTTTAATACCTGAGTAAATGATTTTACTGATTCCTAGACACTTTTCTCAGCCTGATTCTCCATTGCCCGACTGGAACCCACTACTTATGAATTTACCTCTAAGCAGATTCATTTCCTTTGTTTAAAATAACAGTACTAGGGATCCCTGGGTGGCACAGCGGTTTAGCACCTGCCTTCGGCCCAGGGCCTGATCCTGGAGACCGGGGATCGAATCCCACGTCGGGCTCCCAGTGCATGGAGCCTGCTTCTCCCTCTGCCTATGTCTCTGCCTCTCTCTCTCTCTGTGTGACTATCATAAATAAATAAAAATTTAAAAATAAAATAAATAAAAAAATTAAACAACAGTACTAATAACATAAGCTCTCCTTTATAATGACAACTTATCAAACAGGTGGTATTGTATGGAATATGTGTAGGTGATGAAAATTGAGACTTTGATTCATTAAATAATTGACCCTTGTCATGAGGCTATTGTTTGGTTGAACTTTACTTAATGGTAATTCTTTTCTTTCTTCACTCAGGCTTTTATAAAATATTGCAGCTAGGCGCTGACTAGATGCTAGAGCACAAAGATAAAAACGTAAGAATTCAGACCTTAAGTGGCTCAGTTGTGTGTAGAGTCAAATGTGTTTAACTGGGTAGATTAAATTGGATGGATTTGGACCAGAAAAATTGTGTTTGGAGGAATTCGTAAATTGTTCTAGCTCTTTATAGTGAACACTGAAATATCTTTAGGGATATTCTCTATTTAGTTCTTAAAAACAACTCTTTGATGATAGCCAATAGCGTATGATAAAGCAATTCCCTATGCATTGTCATTACAAGCTCTGAATATTGGTGAGCTGATTTCAAACCACATGGCTTGAATTCACATATAAATGTAGATCATGTGCATCCCTGAATATTCAGAAAATATTTTCTACTTAAATTTGAATTTAGGTTGACCTGTATGTGAAGATTGTGATTTGTTCTTGGGAAATCCTTCTGTTTTCACCCAGGAATGTCCTCAAAAGATAGAATGGTCTAAATCCATAATATGAATGCATAGGAGGGCTATTTTCTACTCATAGTGGAACAAACAGTACAATAAGGAATTGTACCACACTCAGAGAAGGGCTAGAGTAAGTAGGCTTTGTCCTAAGAATTGTGTTATGAAAAGACATATGTTTATGACGTGGAAGACAACACGGGATTCCAGGAGGGTTATCCTTACCCCTACCCCCACACCTTGTATTTCCTGGAGACAGCCAATTTACGACCACACCGCTTTCGACCAGACCAGCTGCGAGCCAAGATGATCCTGTTTGCCTTTGGCAATGCCCTGGTTCAGGCCCGGCGCCTTTATGGGAACCACACTAAGGTTTTGGAGCAGCCGGTTGTTGTGCAGAGTGTGGGCACCGATGGATGTGTCTTCCAGTTCCTGGTTTTACAGCTGAACACCACAGATCTGGCGTCTAATGACGGCGTCAAGAATCTGGTCTGGGTGGACTCGGACTAGCTCCTCTATCAGCATTTTTTGTGTTGCCCAGTGATCAAAAAGAAGGTGGTTGTGGAACCTGTTGGGCCAACTGGTTTCCAGCCAGAGACGTTCAGGAAGTTTTTAGCTCTGTATTTGCATGGTGCTGTGTAAGCCAAGGACCGACCTGAGGTCTGAAGCCCCCTCGTCTGAATAACCTGGGTCTTGGATGTGTGATATTAGTCATCATGTGTGTCTTGATGAGCTCACAATGATGAGAATATGTTACCTGGAATGAAGAGGATAAACCTACAGTCCATCATCCCAGCCAGGCATTGTACTCTGGTCAAATAGTTGAGCCAGTGTCATAAAATTTAGAAATGCAGTTTCATACTGGTGAAACAAAACCACACTCTGTAGGTACGGACTCTGTGCATAGCTTTTTTCCCATGGGTTCTTTTTTTTTTTAAGATTATTTATTTATTTATTCATGAGAGACACAGAGAGAGAGAGAGAGAGGCAGAGACGCAGGCAGAGGGAAAAGCAGGCTCCATGTAAGGATCCCAACGTGGGACTCAATCCCATGTCTCCAGGCTGAAGACAGCACTAAACCGCTAAGCCACCGGGGCTGTCCTTTCCCATGGGTTCTAAGATGCCCCACTTATTGCAGGTGGGTGTTTATTCCAGGTAATGCACTCAGACTATTCCAAGCCTTCTGTAAAACTTAATTTCAAAGCTCAGTCTTAGTTGTCGCATGGTCAGTAAGCACCATTGCTTCTTCCAGGGAGCTGGGATGGGAACATCTGCTGAAATCACCATCAGATTTTGGCTATCCCTATTAAGAGGTCAATCAAAGCTTTTCATGTGTTTCTTCCATTTTTGTATTTCACGACAATTATTTATTCATTTATACTTGTCTATTTACATCTGTATTATCTTTCTCCTCTGGTCAGACTGTAAGTTCCTTGAAAAAAGTGACCATTTGTGTCTGGTTTGTTTAGCACAGTGACTAAAAAAGAAGAGATGTTAAAAATTTGTTTTTCTTGAATGAGAAAAGCTGTATTATTTACATTAGAGGTGGCAGTAAGATGATAAGAAATCAGCCAAAGGAAAAGAAGAAATGTCAATTTAAAATAAAATTTGCTTCATTTTGGAATTGAAATAGGAAAATGTCCATAGGGATTTCAATAACCAAAACCAAACAGAAGTCAAGTCATACTTCAGTACAAGTCTGCATCCACGTGTGAGGGAGGACATGGTTCCAATAAATAAATTTAAAGCAGTGGTGGGAGTCTAAATAATAAAATTGCTTTGTGATAATATTGCATGAAATACTACAGTTCCCTGTACTTATGATGAATGTTCATATGTGTGAGCCCCCCAAAATTCTTATTCCTCATATACTTTCAAGTCATGGGCATTATTAATAATCTTAACTAGTAGCTAGTATGAACTAGGAGATTTAAGATAATACATGTGTTTTGTTTGTTTGTTTTTATCTTTCTTATTTGTTTGTTTCTTAGAGTGGGCAAGGAGGGGAAAGGGAAAGGAATAGAGAATCTTCAGTAGGCTCCACATTCAGACACTCAGTGTGGAGCCCAACAGGTCTCTATCTCACAATCCTGATGTCATGACCCGAGCCGAAATTAAGAGTTGGACACCTAACCGAGTCACCCATGCATCCCCATGCTTTTTTGTTTTTAAAGAAAGGGACTTCCCAAGGGGGTTTCCTACAAGTACGAAATAATTGTTAAAATGTATTATCCTACTGTTTTAAAGAGTGAGATTATATTGTGGTTGTTTCTATATTTTAAACGGAAATATTTTGGTTTCCTAGTCTGTTTGGACTGCTGTAACAAAAATATGAGATACTGGGTAACTTATAAACTACTGATTTTTATTTTTCATATTTCTGGAGATTGGAAGTCTAAGATCAGTGTCTAGTGAGGGCCCTCTTCTCAGTTATAGAAGGTTGAAGGGATCAGCAAACTCTCTGAGGCCTCTATGTATAAGGTCACTAATCCCATTCATGAACCTACACCCTCATGATCTAATCACCTCCCAGGGGTACCAACTAATGCCATTACCTTAGGGGGCAGGATTTCAATGTATGAATTTTGAGGAGGACATAAGCATTCACACCACCATGCTCAGTTTTGTCAAAAGTAGGAGTGTTGGAAAGCTAAAAAGAATGAGGGCAGTTTAAAATAGTCACAATATTTTATAATCCAGCGAAGAGCGGACTTGGTGTTTTCATCACTAATAGAGTCAGTCAACCAGAACACACCATCTGAGACCATTGCAAGGGTACTTCACATCCCAGCAAGTTATCCCCCACTCTAATACTGCAAGTGTAAATTCTTATGTGATTGTTTAGGCATTAAATTACTGATTCAAAAATATATATTAATCTAGAATAAAAGTTTTGGCTTTCTTACTTTCAAAATCTAGCATTCTCAGTATTCACGTTATGGATTTATTGTCATTACCTGAGAAGCAGCAGAGAGAAATTTATTTTAAAGTTACAGAAACATGAAATAAAGATTAGGTCTCATCCATCTGATCTCTAAGGAGTTTCTGAAAGAAAGAGAACTGTAACGGAATTAATATCAAGGGCATTAGTTTCCTGAGTCTTTAATTCATCTTCATTGTCAGAGGCTGCCTTGCAGACTACAGGGAAGGCACATGTTTTTCTCTTTTCAAACCCTGACATGCCAGTGCTCTCCCGGAAATAGCACCTTTATTATCTTCATTTTACCTGCATTATTTTGTGTGTGTTCCTCATGTCTATTTGTTATCTCCTTGGTAATTCATTTTACTGTCCATGTTCTATAAGCAAAATCAAGAAAGATGATTTGTTAGATTACACAAATGGACTGTTTTGTGCAAGGTAGAAGTAGAAGTGGGCCCCTCTCCCCCATCCCACTTAATAGATTTTTCAGAAAATTCATCCCCAGAAAAGCATTTATCTTCTGTGGCTTAATCTTAAGGGTACCAACAACATTCTCAATAATTACCATATTCTGGTTCACTTGTTTGATTGCCTTTTGTGCTTTTTGAGGAAGAACAATACAGCCTGTTTTCTGTTCGTGTTTTCCGAGAGCAATTTTATATCTTTAGAACAGGCTTCCAAATATCTTCTTGAATACAAAGAACTCTATTCTTCCATTCAATGTGAAAGAATTGTACAAATAACCACCCATACACATCACTGGATTTGAGGAATAAATAGCACCCTTAAAATATTAAACACATTTAAAATTACTCACATCAATCATTTAAAATCTATTGTCACACTTCAAACATTTGAATTGGAAAATTTAAGCGTTATCATTACAAAACATATGAAGAAAATACCCACTATGAACAATTTCCGACCTAATAAAATTCAATTTTAAGGTCCACAAACTTCTAAGACCTTATATTTTCTCCAACAGTTTTAATTATAGCAGAATTTGTACTTTTAAAATTGAACTTGAAAATGAGAGACCCACCAGAAACTGTTCTCATTTGCGGATTTGTAACAGTATTGCAAGAAACAAATGCATTAGGCCCCAAAAAGATGTCTGGTTGGACATAATTTTATACATTTCTAAACCACCTTAAGAAGGTCACCAACACATTGACAATAGTATTAGGATTATGTCTCTGTATTGCATATTTTCTATTTTAGTCAACATATAAGTATTTACAACACACTAAATTTGACCATGATGTTTTTTTATTGTTCAAATAAATATACTTGGGTTCATGATTCTATTACAAAGCTTATGTTTGAAGAATAAGGAAAGTATTAGACTAATATTATGTTTAATTTTTAATGATAGTCATTTATAGCTATTTAAGGCTTTGATGAGTTTTTCTTATTATTTAATACATTACTATTGGGAATTTTATAAAATATTTTTCATCTATGTGTGCCAAAATCCCAACAGAATTTGCAGACTAGATTCTGTTATTTCTATTGAAAGTAAAAGGGAGGTTGGATGGAAGACACTTTTGCAAATAAGAGATGTGCCAAAAAAAAAAAAAATGTGTTTCAACAAGAAACTATGCATCTTCTATACTATGCTCTTCTAGGTCATCAAATTCTAATCCTATTCATTGTGATTGAGCTATTTTTTGCAATTTTTAAAAATGAATTGTAGGTAGCTGATAATTGCACATTCTGTCTCTTCCAGAAATGCTTTCATTCATTTCCTCCACCCTGTGGAAAAGCTAGTTTTGTCTCCATTTGCAATTCATCTTGACATACTTTAATTATATATTAATTCATACTGTTTTGACTTTTCCTTTGAATCACTTGTAGCCTCTGCCTCATATCATGAGTAAAATAAGTTCTTCAACATATGTTCACTATCATAACTGTATCAGAGTCATTTCGCCATTTTCTGGAAATGATCTTTCAACAGAATTTTCCTGAGATTATTACCGCAGTTGCAGAAGCAGATGATGCTGAGGCAGAGGTGAGGTTATATGGTATTTATTAGAGACTAATAAATGACAGTGAAGGAGACGAAGCAGAATTGGGCCAAGAATAAGTGGGATTGCAAAGCAGGCCTACAGTTGACTCCGCCAAGCTGATATGTGGCCCGTTAAAGGTCCTGCAATCCTTGTACCCATCCTTCCTTCTCTTCCACATACCTAACACTTGAGCTAAAGACACTTCCATATCACCAGATAACTTCTGATCTGTACTTTTGGGGTGTTTTGCAAGGCCAGTGAGCCCACACAGGAGACAGCTGGAAGCTATTTCTACGTGGAACCGCTAGGCTAACAAGAACACAATTGTACTTGGAAGTGACTTTGAAACGCTTCAGTATAGCCCCATACTCAACCTGTCCCCTTAGCCAGATCCCAGAAATGACTGCAGCTCCCCCCAAACCATGGGCACTAGGGGAGGGCAAAGTAGGAAAAGGTGGAGTGAAGAAAGATGTGACTTGTCCAATTACAGTTTTTGAAAATCCTATATTTGCCAGTTTCACAAAAACACGTAGCACGTGGGATCCCTGGGTGGCTCAGCGGTTCAGGGCCTGCCTTTGACCCAGGGCGTGATCCTGGAGGCCCGGGATCGAGACCCGCATCGGGCTCCCTGCATGGAGCCTGCTTCTCCCTCTGCCTCTGCCTCTGCCTCTGTCTCTGCCTCTCTCTCTCTCTCTCTCTCTCTCTCTCTGTGTGTGTGTGTCTATCATGAATAAATAAATAAAATCTTTAAAACAAAAACAAAAACAAAAACACGTAGCACATGAGCCTGTGGGAGAAGCCTCCCTCTGGCTTGGAAGTGGCTCACCTTGAGACTCAAGCATCATGCTCTCCACAGCCAATCCGTTTCCAAGGAGCAGTGCCAGAGGGGGTTACAGAACATGGAATGGCTCATCCTGCCTGAGGGACTACGAAGACCTTCCCCAGGAGAGCCCTGACGTTGCAGGCAGAGCAGAGAAAATACTGATCTTAAAAGTCAACAGGAAACACTGATCATGGATGTAACAGTAAATATCTGCTATGGATAAACGTACTAAATTTGAATGTTTATCCCAACTCTAGCTGTTTTCTGAAAATGAACTACATTTGGCAAACTGGAATGTAAATATTCTGGGAATAGACTCTTTCATTTGATTGTTCCTTCTCCTATGAACTTTTGCCAGAAGAACCCTTGCCTTGTTTCAGAGTAAGGATGAGGCAAGGATTTAGGCTAGATTTTTTTTTCAAGGTAGATATAGGTTATCAATAATGTTCTGTTTGTAATAATAGTAAAAAAAAAAAAATCAGTGTATCATTAATGCTTCTCCCAGACTCTATTCCTTTCCTGTTTTTGTTTCTTTACTTTCCATCCTCCAACTCTTTTCTTTTTTTTTTTTTTTTAACAGACACCATTTCTTATGGACTGAGTTTGTGTCCTCCCCAGAATTCATATGTTGAAATGAATCCCTAGGGGGATGGTATTTGGAGATGGGGCCTGTGGGAGGTAGTTAGGTCATGAGGGTGGAGCCTTCTTGACTGGGATGAGTGTTCTTACCAAGAAGTGGCCCTGGGGGTAACTGTCAGTCTTTCCATCCTGTAAGGCCACAAGAAGCCAGCAGTCTACATCCTAGCAGAGGGTTCCCACCAAAACCTAACCATCCTGGCACCCTGATCTTGGGCTTCCAGCCTCCAGAACTGTGAGTAATAAATTTCTGTTACTTAAAAGCCACCCAGTCTATATTGCTTTGTGATAGCAGCCTGAACTAAGGCACCAGTTGGATAAGAATTCCAGTTGTCCTCCTTTCCGATCCTTTCCTAATATGTCCTCTGGAAGACCTTCTTCAGTAAAGAAACTTCTCTACATCCGTTATATCTTCCTGTCATAGTTTTGCCTTAATTGATAGCTGATTCCTTTTCCTATTGAAGGAGATCATTGATCTAGCTCCTAAACTTAGGATAACCATAGATTTTGCCATCCTAACTGGAAAATTGCAGAGTGCAACAAGGAGCTCTTGTTCATTATACCAGGATAACAGGCATTAGCTTGCACTGTCTGGAGCAAACAAAGATGTATGTTGCTCTATCTCAATCCCAAACAACAGGGGACTAGTGCCATATAACAACAGAATATAGAGTCTCTCAAACTTCCATTGCCACTTCCACAGTTTTTTTCACTATTAACAATTCATGATACAGAGCATTCCATTGCCAACCTAGAACAAGGCTCTTAGGCTAAATCCAGTGTCAGAAAACAGCCACATTCTTCATTCATATATTGTTTGGCCTATTCCAGCTACAATGGCAGAGTTGAGTTAGTTGCAATAGAGACAGAATTAATTGCAAAGCCCGAAATATTTACCATTTGTTCATGGAAAAATGTTCTGTATCCCTGGACTTTATGAGCTCCATAAGGGCTGGGGGTATGAATGTCTATAGGTCTTATTCACCATGAGTATTTAAACATTATGCCAAGCACTTATTCACCATGAGTATTTAAACATTATGCTGAGCACATTATGCCAATTTGTTTTGTGGATGAATATCAAAATGCAAAATAAAGGCACAGTAACTAGTAGAATGTGCTATTGTACATGAACAGATGAATCAATTAAACAGAATAGGGAATCTCTGTAATTTTCTCAGTATTTAGTATATGGAAATATAATATTTCCTACAAAAGGAAACAGATGGTTTATAAAATAGAGCCAAAAACTATGTTAGACCTTTGGTGTGCAAAAAAAAAAAAGTTTTCTAGTTAGATAGGAACCCCTACTCTATAAACATCTGCCCACATATTAATGCTCCCTTCTCTCACCTGCACAAATGACTTCATTTCTGCTCTGATGGGATTCCTCTCTCCATGTGAACTCAGAGCTTTCACTCCATCCTTTTGCTTTCTCCCTCTAGGACCTGCTACCTCTGCTTATCCTCACTTTTTCTCAAGAGGCAATGGATAAGCATGAAGGCTCTTGAGTCAAACTGCAGGTTTGAATCCTGGCTCTCTTTCTAGCTAGTTGATTTAGCCAAGTGTCTCAAAATTTCTTTACTTGGCTTCTCTTAAGAATGAATATAATTATCTCACAGATGCTTCATAAGTTTGTAAAGTGCTAACACAACGTCTGATAAATAGTAAGCCCTTGATCAAATTAACTACAAATAAAATAAAATATAAATTTCTCTTATCTAAAAATATAAAATGTCTCATGACCCTATATTTTCCTTCAAATGCCTTTCCCTTCACAATCAAGAACTTTTTTCAGAGATAATTGCTACTAATTTGGGGGTCTTTATTTCTATTCTGTGCATGTGAACCGGATGATTCTCTGCATGCTCTTTTGAGAATTTTTTACATTAATATTTTATGAACATTTCAAGACTGAATATTATTAACCATTCTCCATACTATATAATATAAAGGACATTTTAATATCTGCGTATTATTTTATCTTATGGATATGTCATAAATTATTTAATCAAAACCATATTATTGAATAGGTTTGTGGTTGCTTTTTTCAAGTAAGATTGGTTTAATGAACCACCATGTACCCATGACCCAGCTTCAATAATTACCAACTTATGGTGAATCATATTTCATCTATACCCTCCTCTGTTCCCCACTCTACTTTTTTTTAACATGACCATAACACCATTATCACACCTCAAAAAACTAAAATAATTGTTTATATTATCAGATATCAAATATTTAAGCAATGTTCAAAAATCTTTGATATCCTGTCCCTCACTCGTTTCCTCCCTCTCTCCAAATTATTTAAATCAACATTCAGATAAGATCCATGTACTACAAATGGTAAATCTTTCTTAATCAGTAGATTCCTCTTCATCTCTCTTTTTTATTTCCTTGTAATTTATTTGTGGGGGTAAAAAAAAAAGAACAAGAAAAAATAGGTCAATGGATCCATACTATTTGTCCTGTCCTGGTTTTGCTGATTGCATCATCACTGGTGTCATTTGACATAATCCTCAACCAATTGTACTTCCTAGAATAGGTACTTGGATCCAGAATTCAAGTTCCATATTTTGGCAATAATGTGTCATAGATGGTATTGTGTGTCACCCTCAGATGGTACTTAATATTGTGCTGTTCATTTTTTTCTGATGTTAGCAGCTATTGATGATCAATGTCTAGATCCATTAATTCATCAGCATTGTTAAAATGATATTATAATTATAACAGTTTTATTAACAGTATACACGAGCTAAAATCTCACAGCTAAATATTTGTTCATGCTCATGTGCATTTGTTTATATTTAAGAAAAATTTCTAAAAATGAAATAACTGAATCAAAGTAAATTTATATTTGGAAATTTACATCACCATACGTATTACCCAAATGCCCTCTGGGAAATCAAGAGTTGCACAGTTAACTGAGACAGTGAGGTACCCTTGTTTTAAATATTTCTGTTAATCTGTTTGCCAACAATGAGAAACTCATTGTGGTTTACTTTGCGATATTTTACTTATCAAATATGTTACTTACCAAAAAGACTCAAGGTGATTTCCTTGAATTTAAATTTGTATCTCTCTCCTTTTTTGGTGAATTGTCAGCTGTTACTCTTTGACCATTTTTCTGTTGGATGTCTCTTTTTCTTTCTTCCTGGTTTGTTTGATATATTTAGTTAGATATTATGAAAGCGTGATTTCTGATGAGTAGCTCTCCTGTAACATACAACAATACCACATACATATAATATCCATTGTTATCCGTGCTTTTGGAAGACTAGTCCTGATGAACTCTAATACTCTTTTTTACCTCCATCTTTCCAATGAACTGTATTTCAGGAGGGCCAGGCCACTGATGACCTAATTTCCAATGTGAAGGAGTATATTTTAATCCTTACATTCTTGTATGTGCTGTTGCATTTTGTCCTTATGAACAGTTAGATTTTCTGGAAACTCTTTTGTTTCTTACTATTTGTAAAAATAATTTCTTTTAATTGTCCTCCTGCCTATTTGATTAGTCTTAGTCTCTTTTGTGGATCTTTGTGCCTCTGTCAAAGGGTGTTGTTCTTCAAATTTCTGTCTAGGTCCTTTTATCATTTTATACCCTCTCACTGAAATATTAGATGAATAACTCTAAGTATATCTGTATCCAGAATATGTATCTTTTGATCTTTGGAGTTGCATGTATAGATACTGTTTAAATATATTTGATTGGTTAAGTCACAGGTCCTCATCATATACAAAATTGCACACATTATCTTTTACCTCTGCCCAATACTCCATACTTTTATTGATGGCCCTGCCATTTATCTAAATTGGCCAAGTTAGAAATCTAATAGTCTTACTGTTATTTTGTAATTTTGGAGGAATTATAATATGATTGGGGAAAAGTGTGCAATTTGAAACCAAAACAACCTGGCTTAATTCTAGCTATCCCACTACTTATTGGATAATCTTGTATCAAACACATTCTTTGATCTTCAATTTTCCCTTCTGTCAAAATGCAGCAGCACTAAATTTGCAGATTTGTAAGAGTAAATGATAACATAAATAAAAGTACCTAACATGGAACACATAATAGGACTTCAAAAAATAACCAATTTGCCCTGCCTCTCTCTTCATTGACCACACATCTAAGCCATCACTTCCCCAAACTTCTTCCTATTTGTTTTTCAAATCCGTTCTTCTTTCTCAATTTCTATGAGCACGGCCTTACATTAGTCTTTTATTGTTGTTTCCTTAGATGGGCAATATCTTCAAATAGTCTTCTAATTTCTAGTCTAAGCATTTTCCAATTCATCCTTTATTCTATGTCCATAATGTGCTTTTGAAAGATTATACCTAATTATATAAGGCCATTGTTTTAAAATCACCAGCAATTCCTAATAACCTTCAGAAAAATTAATCCAACCCTTCTTAGCCATGAGATTTAATGTTATGTTCTATTGTCCACCTATTTTTCACACTGCACGTCTTACCACAGCCCCCTCCCAACCTGCACAGAACCCCCCTCCAGCTTCTATTTTTTGCACAAACCATACCCCTAAAATGCACTTTCCCAATTCTAAGGTTACTTGTCCTACAAAGCAGATTCTCACAGGGTGGGATGGAAGATACTCATCTGCGTGGTGAAGACTTTTTCATCTAAGCCCCCTCCACTTGGGGATTCTGATCCATTGCCTATAGGATGACACATTATTCCACACTCTTAACTGAAAATCGTTGTAATAGAAATCCACTTCCATAGAAAAAGAATGCATTGCATCTGTCAAATGAGCCAGTGCAGAAAAACAGTGTAAGAACCATTGTTACAGAGATTCAAATAAAGCATCTCAAATTGAGTTACTTATCTTACCTCTCCACCCCCACAGACTCTTGTAGGTAGCTCCATCATGTCATAGAGGAAATGAAATTATCTTTTAAAGTGTAATCTTATTAGACTGTGAGTTCCTTCAGTGCATCCCAGTTTGTGGCCACGTGACTAGTATATAATGGGTACTTAATATCAATTTCAAAAGTGAAAATTGACTCCAACAGACATATTTATTAAAAGTTCAGTCAAAACTAATTGAAATTATAATCCTGGTATAATAAACTCTAAAAGATATTCTTATTAAACTGGAATTTCATGGTAGTGTACATTCTAATACTTGTAATAAAGATCACAAGGGATGAGAAAAAAACAGAGCGGGCACCTAACTTTCTAGACTTTTGCAGATGAAGATAATAGCTATGAAATAGAAAAGGAAAAGCTTGTTAAACTCATGACACAAACAAGTTCCTGGTTTTCTTGCGCATACCATATTCTTTCCATGGGCCTCCTTCAGGAGAAGTCAAGAAAGTGCCAATGTGCTTGAAGGAAGACCATTCCTCTCTGTAGTCAAAGGATGCTGGATGCCCCGTGCTCATACTGCTTTCTTGCCACATAGGAGGCTTCCTTCTCCATAAATCAAGAGGGATAGATTGCACTAGGATTAAGACTCTAACCTGGAGAAATCTGTGCTTTTCTGTTGCAGGGGAAAAGTGAGGGCCCAGAGTAAGTCCTATTTCCAAGACTTCCCCCTCCTACTCATAGCATGGCCACCACCCGCTGCCTTGGAAATATTAAGACTACACTCTAATCTTCTTCCTCGTCATTTTCTGACTTAAAATGTGAGAGTTTTCTAGAGCTTGGTCCTTTTGGGATCTTATCCCTTTATCAATCTTACTTCTTAGAAAAATCCTCTTTCAATCTCATCATATGACATACCATTTATATGCAATGATTCCCACATTTTTATCTCCATCCTGGCCTCTCTTCTGAAATCCATCATAACCAACGGCCTTCTCTATATCTCTACTTGGATGTCTGTAGCCTCAAGTTTAAATGTTCAAAACTGGTTCAACAAATGCCAACCCTATGAAGGTATATTTGAAGAAAGTGGAAGCTGCAGTTTAAATGTAATTATATATTAAAGCTAAAGATTCAGGGTGCCCGGGTGGCTCAGTGATTGAGTGTCCACCTTTGGCTCAGGTTGTGATCCTAGGGTCCTGGGATCAAGTACCACATCAGGTTTCCTGCAGGGATTTTCCTTCTCCCTCTGCCTATGTCTCTGCCTGTCTTTCTGTGTCTCTAATGAATAAATAAACAAAGTCTTAAAAAATAGTCTTAAAAAAATAAAGCTAAAGATTCCATTTCACTAATAAGGATATTATTTGTATGGATTACATTAGTAATATCATTATTTTCTTATATAACTTGAAATGAAAGAATTCCTATCTTGGTTTGGGTTCCTTAGGAGAAAAAAGATCCTGAGACAATATCTACATGTTAGCATGTTAGTTAATTGGCAGTACAATCCCAGGGCACCTAGAGGGAGAGAAAAAGGAAGTGAGGCAAACAGAGTTAGGAAGAAAATAAAAGAATGTGTTGCTGTGCTGGCTGCCACTATCTGACAAGCCTTGAAGGGACATGTTTGGAAAGCCAATGTAAGAGAACAGTCCATTAGCAGGCATAACAGAGAGGAAATTGTCTGCTGTCTTCTGTTTGTTGTCAATCATTAGTCAAAGTTTGCCACATGAGGAGAATTTACAGTGCACCTCCATGTTGTATGACCTAGTCTCTCTGGCAGCCTTCAGGGAGCCAGATCCCATATTTTGCAGTGGTGGCAATGGTGGGGCAAGCAGTCTGGGCTCTGAAAGCTTGTCAAGGCCAGGAAACTCAGAAGAGACATAAGAGAAGTGTTTGAAACATCCCATCTAACTAGATCAGCAGATTTGAAAGTTAATGTCTCCTAAAAACCAATGGAATTTATGTTTCCTCAAGGAGTACTACCTATGCTTCAATATTTTAGAGTAATTTTAGGTAATTTTTTAACTTGAAAAGTAAATGTCATATAGCAGTTATTTTTCTTAGTTGATTTAAAAATAGATATCAAATTAATAATTGGCTTATAATTGTGGAATAGTATGAAAATAGACATTTCAGACCATCAGCTCATTCTTTTATGAATATTTACAGCTCATAGTTTAAGTCATTTCCTAAATTATTTTTCCCAAATTAGAAATTACCTGATACTATATTTTTTCTAATTATACCTTTCAGTCTGTTTGATATTTAGAATGTTAATGACCAAAATGAATTACATGACTTTTAATATCTAATCATAAAGTAATATTTAATATCTAATCATAAAGTAATATTTTACCTCATACAGTTTAGTCTGAATTCCTACAGAAAGGATTTTTTTTTCATTTTTCTTTCCTGTTTTTAGTACCAACTAAAGAGAAAAACATTCTTATGCGAACTAGTAGGTGTACACAGATTTACAGATAAGATTTCACTGTTAGAAGACTTATTTGGGCATTAAATGTTATTGTAGACTATCACTGAGTAATCACTTGCCTTAAAGACACCTTAAGACAACCTAAGTAATTTAAAATCTCAAACTTTGATTACAGTCTGGTTTTAGTTACCTAAATGAATAATTCTAAATTCTAGGTATAGGTAGATCTATGAGGTTACAAGATCTATGAGGTCTTTTTCATATGAGTAATTGAGTTAATCTCTATAAAGAAAGTATGAAGATAAATATAGTTGAACCTTGAACAACATGGGGGTTGGGCACCTCCCTCTCCATGCAACGGAGAATCCATATATAGCTTTTGACTCCTCAAATACTTAACTACTAATAGCCTGCTATTGACCAGAAACCTTACCAAGGACATAAACAATCAATATATTTATTGTATTACATGTATTATATACTGTACTTATACAATAAAGTAAGCTAGAGAAGAGATGTTAAGAAAATCCTAAAGAAGAGAAAATACATTTACAGTGCTGTAAAACATCCACATATACATGGACCCATGCAGTTCAAGCCCGTGTTCAAGAGCCAACTGTATCAAGTATCTGTTTAAATTATACTGATAGCAGGTGCACCTGGGTGATTTAGTTAGTTAGGCATCTGACTCTTGGTTACTGCTCAGATCATGATCTCAGGGTCCTGAAATCAATTCCCACATCGGGCTTTGCACTCAGCATGGAGCATGCTTAGGATTCTCTCTCCCCCTACCTCTCTTTCTTCCTCTCCTCTTCCCTCTGCCCCTCTCTACCCACTCACACACTCTCTTTCTCTCTAGAATAAAAAAATATTTTTTAAAAATAAGTGAATTATACTTATAGGAAAATTTTGATATTTTTAAGAGATTGTAATAATTATTTCAACTAAAAATCACCATTAGGCCTGCAACTTTCAGATAGTGCTTGTATAGTGTCAAGAACTTTCTAAAAAAATGATCAATTTCTGTATCCCCTGGTTTTTTATGTGTTATTTACATGTAACAAACATGTTATGATAGGTACATATGCAAATCATGGGTATGTTGAGTTTATACCGTGTAACCAGCCTCCATATCAAGAAAGAGAATATTAAAGTTCCTCACATCTAGTAAATGTGTAGCTAGATGTGAATATGAATGTTTAAGTCAATGATTGCCATCCAACGCACCTCTCAGTTCCTTCTTAGAATTATATAAAAATCATCTTTAGAGTTGGAGCACAGTGATAGCGATATCTGAGTTTTACGTGTAGTGTTCATATGAGTGAACAATGTTATGAAACAAAAAGGAAATCCCTGTTTTTAAAGCTTTAAGCAGTCTCACGTTATCTTCTATTGGTCATGCAAATAAACACATGCAAGTATCAGTTTGATAGAAAAATATATTCTATTTTTTTTTTACTAATTAATTCATTTACATATAAAAGACAATATTTTATTTACCTTTCCTAAACCAAATTGGTTCATGCCATACTTGGTCATAATAAATGACAGATAATGTCACTATCTTTTTTCTAATGGGCACTATTTAAGAAAGTTTCAAACATGAATATATTGTGGTCAGGTGTCCAGACTACGAGGCAATAAGTGAAAGCATATCCATACTGTTAATGCCAAGGGGTGATAAAATAGCTTACATTACTCTTTTCCGCTTTAGAAATAAAAAGGCAAATTTTACTGCCTCCAAGGATGAATCTCTTTACAGTCCTTTATTCTAAGGTAGTCTTTCATTTGATGTCTTAAAAGTAATTTATTTTTGTAGCAGATAATGAATAATGAGTATTAGCACCATCTACATATAAAGATTTCAGAGTAGCTTAGTAAGAACAGCACTGTGGACATTAGGTTATGTGTACAACTACTAAATAAAAGATCAATTTAATATGAAAATCTGAATCTGTACAGCAGGAGATCCTAGTAAATCTCACTAGCAATTGAACCAGCTGTAGGCAAATAATAGTAGCAAAGACAAGTTAGAAACAGGAGGAGGATTTTTATAGACCACTAGGTGCCACTGTTTTGTGTGAAAAATTCAAATGATATAATTGATCTCTAATTTAAATTCCTTTAATTTTTTGTAAGTCACATGTTGAATTGGGATATTGGCATGTATAGTTCCAAAATGAGTATGTTTCTTTGCCTGGCATTAGCTAAACTCACACCAAAATAAAGTAATAAAATATTTGAAAGAAATGATAAAGCAAGATATTTAGCATTATCCACACAAATCTTTGACTGTTATAGCTGAACCATTATTGATCAATAGTTAAAGTATTTGTGAACTGAAAACCTAAGTGATTTGAATATATGTAATAACAAGCATTTTTAAACTGTGGCGTATCGCTTAGTTCCAAAAATACTTTGTTTCCCTGCATGATTGCTTACCGAAAGTTAGAAATGGGATTACATATAAAAAAATTCTTTAAAGCAACTCTCCTTAATTCCTCAATTGGAACTGACCCAAAATTGAATATAAATAGGCCCACTTCAAAAATAAAGAGGGTGAAATTATCTTCAAAGCTATCAACCCATTGATACCCAAATTAAGAAGACTCTTTTCTTATAAATATGCTGTTTTAAGGCCTGAATCCATTTGTTCCCCAAATATGAGCCTAAATAAAATCATTATACAATTTCTTATTGATTCCCTTTTGCTCTGGCATATGACATAGTATTTTAATACCTATCAAAGTTTGATGGAAAGTTGTAGACAGATGAGTTGTTATACTTTCCAAATTGATCTAAAGTCCAAGACATTTATCAGGTATTCCTTTAAATAGATTAAGGATTTTTCAAATCTAACAAGGTAATTATAGCAGCTAATGTTGACTAATAAGATACTATCTTTAATAGACAACTGATGTCTAATAAGCTGCCATCTGATTAATTTTTAAAATATTCAATATTCAATATTGTCATTGCACAAAGTATTCTGTTGCCTATTACTGCATGGCATGTAATCCCAAAACTTAGCAGCTGAAAAATAACAAACCTTGATTATTGTCTGTGTTTCTGAGGGTCAGGAATCCAGGAGTGGCTTAGCTGGATGACTCTGGTTTAGGTTGTATCACAGGAGTTATAGTCAAGCTGTTCTCAGGGCTGCCGTCAACCAGGGTTGTAGAGTCCAATTCCAAGTTCATTTACATGTTATTTGCAAGCTGCAGTTTCTCTCTGGCTGTTGACCAGACTTCATTTTCTCACTATAGACCTCTCCATAGTATCACTCATAATCTGGTAGCTTGCTTCCCAAGAATGAGTAATATGAGAGAGGGAACACCCAAGAAAGAAGCCACAGTCTTTGTGAAACCCTGTCCCAGTAGCAACATTCCATTATTTCTTCCATGTTTTAATTGTGAAATGTGTGTCAGGAAGTTTAGCACCCACTCAAGGGGAGGAGATTGCACCCTGGCACAAATATTAGGAGGTGGTCACCTTCGGAGCTGCCTACAGCACCCACCAACACCTAAATCTAAGATACCTATCACATATCTCCTCAAGTAACTAAAAGATTTTCCAAAACTAATGTTGACTATTTAAAGCTATCATCTTATTATTAGGCAACTAATACAATTTTTAAATATTCAAGGTTAATGTCAGAGTGTAAGGGTACAGATTTCAAAGAGTCTATAAAGAGAAGCAGTGCATTCTGTTATGGTATCTTCATACTATCTAGGCAGTTTCAGTAATAAATAGCTGAATGTAGTAGTTTGAGGACATTATTTCCTGAAATCGCCCAACTTTCTTCACCATACTATATATTCCAGACAAACAATATAATCTTGGCAAATTTTTAGAAAGTGCCAATTAAAACTTCTACATATCATTTTACTTAACTCTGATGATTCATATGAAGTAATTTCCCAAGGTGCTAATAACCTCTGAGTCACCTGATACAATTATGACTCTAGCATGTAATAGATCCACAACCCCTCTCTGGAAGGACTAAACGTGAAAACTGGAGGACAAATCTGACCATAAATATCCTTGCTCCCCCACCCCGCCTTTTTTTTTTTAAAGACTTTATCCATTTAGAGAAAGCATGCACACACAAGCTGAGGGAGAGCCAGAGGGAGAGAGAAAATCTCATCCCAACTTCTGTGCTGAGTGTGGAGTCCGACGTGAGGCTTGATCTCAGGACCCTGAGCTCATGACCTGAGCCAAAATCAAGAGTCAGATGCTTAGCCAACTGAGCCACCCAGGTGCCCCTTGCTTCCCTTTCTTTCAAAGGATATCTAACACCCTTTTAAAACATACTCTCTTCTTTTCTTTTGATGGTTATAATAGTTTTAGAGATTATCTTCCTACAAACACCTGGTTATCCCAACAGCCCCACCAGCACACTGTATGAATATGGAGGAGCTTCTGTGGCTTCCTAGGGAAAGGTGTAGGTTGGAAGGGATTCCATTTCATCCTACTGGCTATGGTAAAGATTGCCTGACGATTATAAATATCACAAGAACTAAACTGGGGAAAGGTGAGAGTCCTTGCCTCCTTTGTAAAAACTCATTACAGCAAGTCTGTGCCCAAAGTTAGCAAAGGACGGCGAAGTTCAGACCTGAGCTGGGGTGTCAGAATCAGACTTGTGAGGAAAAACATGGTGGGGGAGACAGAGTTTACAAAGACAGGGAGAAAGGGAAAACATAGTAATTATACCTGAGGAAACACACACATATACAGAGGGCTGCCATTCTTTTGGGTAGGAGGTAGAATCTTTGTGTCCTCTCATGGCCACTTGATGGCCTTGGAGATGTCCAAGCTCTTTCCTGGCTGTCCTGCAATTGTCTCCCCTTTGTAGGAGCAACTAAAAAAATATGGTAGTATTTACTATAGGTAAAGAGCCTGAAAGGCAAAATTATTTTACTTTAAGTGGGTCCTTAGTTGATAAGTTGTCAATATCAACTTTGAAAAAAAATAAGCCAGAGGAACCTGCTATTATCTTCTGGAACTTAAGAAAAAGAAAATCACAAGTAGGATTATCGCAGGGAAATCTTGAAAACACACACACACACGTACACACACGTATGCATGTACAATTAACAGTCTTAATTATGCCTTTGCTGACTATGGAAATATAAATTACATAACCAGTTTGTAAGCTTGAGTTTCTTCCTCTACAAAGAACATTTACTTCACAAAGTTAACATATTCATCATTTAATGTGCAGAAAAATCTTTCCTGCGTTTCCATGGAAAACTGTGTATCTTTTATGATATACCCCCTTGGGTTATCGTGTTCTAGCCCTTTTGCTTTTCTTTGAGCTGATTTGCAGCTCTTTGTAGGTTGTAGGTAACTGAGAGAGAAGTAAATTCTGTCTCGCAAGGTAGTGATTTAATTGATTTCCAGCCTGCTGTGGAAAACTAGTCTTGTCTCTGTTTGCAATTCATCTGAACATAGTTTTATTCCATAATAATTTATGCCATTTGGACTTTTCCTTTGAATCAGTAATACATCAAGGACCCCTCATTGTAACTCTCCCTTCTCTTTATCCAGTGTGGACGGGTTGCCCTGAGGCTGCCTGGATGGCCTGTTGTCCTGGTACTTCCCTTCTTTGGCATCCTCACAAATTTTGCCATTTTTCTGGGTTTGGTTCATGGCTTCCCATATACTACATCTGTGTCTTTCCTAGTTTGCTCCATCCTCTGTGCCAGCATATCCTCCAGTAGCTCCTCACGAATGAGTGCCTGAAAGGTACCTGTACGTGTTGAGTCCTTGCATTCCTAAACATGTCTTTATTTCCCTCTCGTTCTTGATCAATAGCTTGGCTGAGTATAGCGTTGGTCATCAACTGCCATTTACATTAAGAAATTTAAAGATATTTCTCCAAAGTCTTCTGTTGTTCACTGTTGTTCTGAGAAGACTCATATAATTCTGATTTGCTATATTTTCCTCTGGAAACTTTTTGTTTTCCACTTTATAGCAGTTATTTTGAAAGTCTACATTTCATGTGTTTTGTGGGGTCTTTTTTCATTTTTTTTTCTATTGGTCACTTGTACTGGACAGATTCTGTTTAGGGTTTTATGTCCCTCGTGTTTAAAAAAATAGTTTTCTTGATAGTTCATTCTCCTCTGTTTTCTCTGTCTACAATTCTTTTTAAATAGACTATAAACCCCACCAACTTATCTACTAACTTTCTTCCTATGCTTCCTCTTCTTTATTTCTTTGTTTTTTTGTTTTACTTTTGGTTCTGGGATTTATCTTTCAATCCTTTTATAATGTTATTTCTATCGTAATTTTGTTCTCTGATTTTTCCTTTCCACAGCATCCTATTCATAGATCTATTAGACAATATAATTTTCACATTTAAAAAGAATAGAGCCAAAAAAAAAGAATAGAGCCTGTATTATCTCTGCTTCCTATGGATTGGTGGGGGGTTTATGGCTTTATTCCTTTACTATTGTTTTAGTATGAGTTTGTAGAGGAAGAAAAATAATATGTGATCATTTAACAATAATAAATTCCTTTTCCCTTTTTACTTTCCAAAATAACAATTTTTGATTTTCCATTTATACCAAGGTGAAAAGTGTCTCCTCAAAGTATATCTTCCTTTACAGCCTGTGAATGTGATCTTATCTGGAGGTATGGTCTTTGCAGATGTAATCCACTTAAGATGGGGTCATACTGGATTGAGGTGTGCCCTACATCCAAAATATCTGGTGTCCTTTTAAGAGGGAAATTCAAGGGCGCCTGGGTGGCTCAGTGGTTGAGTACCTGTCTGCCTTTGGCCCAGGCTGTGATCCTGGGATCCTGGATTGAGTCCCACATGGGGCTCCCTATGGAGAGCCTGCTTCTCCCTCTGCCTGTGTCTCTGCCTCTTTTTCTGTCTCTCATGAATAAATAAATAAATCTTAAAAAAAAATAAGAGGGAAATTTGGACACAGTGACACACACAAGGGAACAGGGATGTGAAGACAGAGGCAAAGATCAGAGTGACACATGTTCAAGCCAGAGACCACCAACCATTGTTGGCAACTGCCAGGAACTAGACGAGATAAGGAAGCATCCTTCCCTCGCATCTTTGGAAGAAGTAAGGCCCTACTACTCCTTGACTTTGAATTTCTAGCTCATAGTACTGTGAGAGAATAAATTTCTGTTGTTTTAAGTCACCCAATTTTTGGTACTCTGTCACGACAACCCTAAGAAACAAATGCATCTTTGCCCATTAAAATGAATGTAGAATTTAGCAAAAACAGAAAGATTAAGTTGCTTTTTAAAAACCGCTTTCAGGGATCCCTAGGTGGCTCAGTGGTTGAGCGTCTGCCTTCAGCCCAGGGTGTGATCCTGGGGTCCTGGAATCAAGTCCCACGTCGGGCTCCCTGCATGGAGCCTACTTTTCCCTCTGCCTGTGTCTCTGCCTGTTTCTCCCTCTCTCTCTCTCTCTCTCTCTCTCTCTTTCTCTCTCTCTCTCTCTTTCACATGAATAAATAAATAATCTTTTTAAACAATTAAAAACTGCTTTCAGATGAGTACCTTTTAACCTTCCTTTTGGAGAAACAGGAAGCTCACACAGTTGAGAAGTTGACACCTCTTCTCTGTAGTCATAAGATGTTGAGAGGGTTAGTTGTTGTGCCTTCCTACTTAGTGATTTCTTCTGGTTGGGTCAGTTCAAGAGACCAGTGATACGTGCGTAGAACAAAGTAGTTATTCCTAGGCTGATACATGAAGATAAAATTATGGTTTTGTGCATTTAGCTAATTTGAAGTATAGATAATGACTGCTTTTCGTATATAATTTTAGGGTCTGGGCAATTTGATGCCATTTCCTGTACAATCAGATTGGCATTTGTTTTCTTTTCATATGTAAGAACTTGCTCAACACTGCACATAATTGTATTTAAATATTTTTGGTTCAAAGCTAATGTGAGATGGAAGAAAATATAGAAACAAAAACTGATATGCCAAGGAGGGAATGCTTTCAGGAAGGGAAGACTCAACCCTATTAAATGCCACAAATTCCAAGTAAAATACTGTCTGGCAACTGTTTAGTAGGAGAGAGTTACTGACCAGGAGTTCTGTGAGCAGAGGCCAAACTGCAGTAGGCTCTTAATTGAATTCAAGGTGAGGAAATGGAGTGGGGAGTGCTCTACTTTATGAAGAAGTTTGGTTTGGAAAGGAAGGAAAGAGAAGACAGTTAGAGGATATTATTTTTAGAACAAGAAACTGGGAGTATTTATGTTCTGATAGGAAAGAGTCTGAAAAGAAAGAGCAGGTGGGACTGGAGAGGTTGAAAATACAATGACAGGAAAGACAGAGATGAGATGGAGATAGGGGTGGAGAGTTAGGGAAGAAGGGGGGAGGGAGGGAGAGATGGGGATGGGGAGAGGGAGAAGGAAGGAAGAGAGGGAGGGAGAGAGGAATATGAAGATATTTTCCTGAGCAGGAGGGGGCCCTAGTATCTGGACAACAACCTTGATTAGCCTTCACTCTGGACAGAAGCACAGCCCCTGAAACTAGAAAGAATACTGATGCGCATACAAGGATGCTTTCAGGGAGTTCAGTGTGAAGTTAGAAAGCAAAATCATGTGCTGAGAATCTTTATAGAAAGCGACTAAACTTAATAAGCACACTTACTATTTTACCTCAAAGTCAAAACAAGAGAAAGTGACTAAACAAATGTTCTAAAAGCCCTCTTGACGGCAGCAGGGAGAGAGAGCCATTGAGGGACATCCAGTGTCCTAAACACAGTTTCTTAGTAGACCATTAACAGAAATTATGGATTTCACATAACCCATCAATCTCTTATTTTTAGTTCATTTACAAAACTGTAAGTGACAGGTACAAACTGTGGTTTCAGATGCCGTGAGACTGGTAGGTTCTGCTGTTTTATCTCCAAGGGCTCTAAGTATCCGGCTTCGATTTGAAAAATAGAAAGTGCTCCCTCTAAAAGTCCTCCACGGAGGATGTGGCTTTAGAAGGCACACTTTTACTTCACTTGCCTAAGTGCTTGCTTTTCAGGGTGGAAGAAAAAGCTGCATGGAAATGGTATTTGAATTTATCTGGTAAGGCTGCCTTATTTCAGGGGGAAAAAAAACTGATAAAGTATGTAGCTCCTGCAGATAAACCGAAGTTCCTGACACAAATTTCAAAGTCAGTAAAATATAGATAAGTGTCTTACTGAAGTATTTTATGTCAATCTGCTTATTTAAAAAAGAAAGTGCTTTCATCAACTGAGCATATGATTTATTCAATCTTCTCAATTAAATGAACACATTCATAATTGAACATGACACAAATGCTTGCTAGAATGCCAAGACACACACAGAATAAGACTCTTGTTTGGAAAAAAAAAAAAGCGTATAGAGGTTGTTGTAAAGCACACAAATACAAAGAAACATTTGTTTATTTTTTTCTTTTTTTTTGTTTTTTTGTTTATTTTTTTTTTCAAAGAAACATTTTAAAAGTGTTTTAGTATTGCTGTTAATATTTGCAACTTTTTTATTTTATGTTTATAAGAATGTTCTAAACAAAACAGGAGAATAGTAAATGGCACAGGTACAATTTCTGCATTCGACTCAGGCATGTGGCTACTTGTAGCTGGTTCCATTTCCAAGTGAAATCACACAGTACTGGTAGGAGCCAATCTAAACTTGGATGAAAATGATGTCTATTTCTAGCGAATTAATCAATCCTGCCCTGATGGTGAACTCCTTTGTGAGCTTTTCTTCCTGCCCATTGGGTTAATGATGAAAGAGAAAAGCTGCATTAAATGTGGTGCCTGTCTTCTTGATTCTCACTTTTTCTATCAAGGATTTTATTTCTGAATGGAGTTCAGTTTTGCAAATTATAGCAAAAATGTCAGGTTCAAGAAGACTAAGGAAAGATAAGAAATATAGAATTATGGAAATGATCCTAGCCACACTTCAAAACGTTTATTGTACTCATGTAAATGAGACTGCTTTGACTAAAAAAAATCAGATAGAAATTGAGGGTTCTGATTACCATAAAAATAGAATAACTGAGTTTTTTAAATGCCCCCCTTCTTAATACAGCAGGGCAATATCAGAGCATTCCAAGGTTTATTGAGAGGCAGAAGTAGTAGTAGTATGTGGTCTGAAAAATCCTGAGCATTTCAATCAACACTTAATTAATTGATGATAAAGCATTGCATTTGTGATATTTTATATTTTTTACTTTTATACTAGATTTGCTTTTTTCTTTTATAAAGAGATACAGCTATTTTAAAAATTATATTAAAAAATTATATTACATAATAGAAATTTTCTTTTCAATGTGTAATAATTATACCATGAGGGAAAAGTAAAAAACCTTTATTGTAATAATGTTAAACAATTTGTAATGGAATAAGAACACACTCAATGGATATTAATAATGCTGTTGTTCTCAGATTCTTGACTATTTTTTCTGTTTAAAATAATTTCCACAAGCATGGTATGCAAACTGAGTTTTGTGTTTGCAGCTAAGAAACTTAGATAAGTTATACATTTATCATGTACATTAATTAACACAATTGCACATACCTAATACCTGATATTACCTAGAGTGACTAATTTACTGGTTTGTAGTAATTTTGGTTAATGCTTGGTTTTTTTAAACAACAGGCTCATTTCTATGATTCTGCATCCCTAGGCAATGCTGAGCCCATTGCTTGGGCCCCAAGGACAAATTGTTATATATTACCAGGATTATTTATCACAATTTGCATATATTCTTATTTGTAAGAATTCTCATTATAAAACTTCCAAGTTATTAATATCTTGGTCTGTCCTCCAGGGTCTTGTTACTCAAATGTGGCCCCTGGATCAACACTATCCACCTTTCCTGGAAGCTTGTCAGAAGCATAGAATCTCAGACTCCACCCCCAGACTTGCTGAATCATAATTCTAATTTAACAAGATCCTTGGGTGATTTGCATGCATACTGAGTTTGAGCAGAAATGCTGAAGGGATTAAAAATTTAGTGTGCTGGAAGTTTTAAAGGTCCCAGGTGGTGTGGAAAGAAAATAAATTCTAAGGAAATATAGCCCAAATCATTCATTCAACTTTACTTTTTAGATCTTGGATTTTTCTTTATAACCAATGTATTACAACTGGATCATTGAGTGAGTCAGTTTAAATAAATAGACATGGTTCAGAATTGGGTGGAAATGAGATTTTTTTAGTTACATAGGACTATGGGTTGGAAAATGTAAAAGAAAATAGAAAAATATACCAAGTGATTATTAGTGATAGACTTTTCTGGTTAATTTCTTCATCATTTAAAATCATAATATCAATAATACTCAATATGTCATTGAACTAAATGTAAAAAATTCTTAAGTATTCAAGTAACTGAATGTTCTATTCACTCTCTTTGCATGACTTGAAAAGATTTCCAAATCTAAAGAAGTTGTAAGAGTGTGAAAAGTATACAGAACTTGGTCCTATTTTGACAGTTCACTAAATGTAGAACTCAAAGCCCTCTTCCCTTTATGTATTAAGTCCTCTACAAACGATTGTTGAATGAATGAGTTCATGTTGAACCAGGGACAAAGACCATTCTTCCTAGAATAGACTGTAACAGAAAAAAGATGTAGGGCAATATTCAAAAAGAAGATACATTCAAAGTGTTTTTGTTAGACTGTTTATAAAGCCAGAAAGGCAGTTTGTTATTTCAGAATAAGAATTACGTTATCGAGAAGAAAGGATACTCGTGTTTGCCGATCAGCACATTTTTTTTCCTGGGGCAAATATATGTGGGAAGCAATGTTATAATCAGATGGTTATTGTGAGCCAGAGACATTAGACGGATGATTATAACGGCTAGTGCCAGCAAGCCTGAAAATCCAAGAAGTAGCTTTTTATCATAAGAATATACTAAACCCACAGAATAGATACATGACTTTTCAGGGTTCAAGGCAAATCCTCATCTAAGAGACATTTTATTACAATTTACCCTTTCGATTCTTTCTGGTTTTTTTTTTTTTTCCTCTTTCTTTTGGAGAAAGTCTTAGAATGGAAGGAAGAGTGGGTTGAAGGAGGCCAATTCAAGTAAAAGCCTATTGCTTGTGTGAGTGTGTGTGTGTGTGTGTGTGTGTGTGTGTGTGTGTGTCCCAGGTCAGCTGAAACACATTGCATTGATACTTAGCATTTGTCCAGGATTTTTCATTTCTATGAATGTACTATTAATTAATATTTATATTAAAATAATCAGGATGAGCTTGTTACATCCACTCTTTGTATCTTCAGCTTCTGTCACCGTCGGTTAGGAACTTAGTTATACTTTTAAAACAACCTTTAATAAGCACCTTCCTGCCCCTTTTCAGATTCAGGGTAACTAGAGCCCCCATTCAAGGACAGCATGGGGTTCCCACTGATAAAACCAAGTACACTTGGGCCTGAGTGGCTAGGGACCCTCGACTCTGCAGTTTCAGGTGGTGATGGGAGAAGCTCCACCCTCTGCCAGACCCTTGGAAGCCCCTGGAAGCTACCGGTCAACAGTCTGCAGGGTCAACAAGAAATCTGGAAAATTTAAGGTTACATAGATATGATACTTCTGTAGTATAAAGAGAGGGATTATTTTTTCATTTTTAAATTGAAGTATGATTAAAAGACAATGTTATATGAGTTTCAGGTATACAACATATGAATTTGACAGTTTTGCATATTTTCAGTGCTCACCAGAATAAGTATAGTGTGGTCACCATCAGTCCCCCGGCAACACAATGACAACATCACTGACTCTACTCTCTGTGCTGTACATTCCATCTGCACGACTCACTTACTTTCTAATTGGAAGTTTGTATCTCTTCATTCCCTTTACCTATTTTGCCCAACCTCTCACCCACCTTCCCTCTGGTTACCATCAGTTCTCTGTATTTAAGAGTCTGGTTTTTTTGTTGTTGTTATTTGTGTTGGTTTTGTTTTAGATCCCATATATAAGCGAAATCATATGGCATTTGTCATCCTCTGTCTGCCTTATTTCACTTAGCATAATGCCCCCAGGTCCCCATGCTGTTGCAAATGGCAAGATCCCATTCTTTTTTAATGGCTGAGTAACACTCCATTGTATATATGTACTTTATCTTCTTTATCCATTCTTTTATTATGGACACCTGGGTTGTTGCTGTATGTTGGCTATTGTAAATAATACTCAAGTCAACATGGAAGTACTTGCGACTTTTCAAGTTTGTGTTTTTGTTTTCTTTGGGTAAATACCCAGTAGTGAAATTATTGTATCATATGGTTATTCTATTTTTAATTTTTTGAGGAACCTCCATCCTGTTTTCCGCAGTGATCTCACCAATTTACATTCCCACCAACAATGCATGAAGGTTCCCTTTTCTCCACATCCTCATCAACACATTTTTTTCTTGTCTTTTTGATTCTAGCCATTCGGACATGTGTAAGGGGATTTCTCATTATGGTTTTGATTTGCATTTCCTCGATGATCAGTGATGTTGAGAATCTTTTCGTGTTCAGTGGGCCATACGTATGTCTTCTTTGGAAAAATATTTCTCTGGGTTCCCTGCCCATTTTTAAATCAGATTATTTATCTTTTCATTGTTGTTGTATTATATAAGTTCTTTATATATTTTGAATATTAGCCCCTTATGAGAGATATAATTTGCAAATATCTTCTTCCATTTGCAAGGTTGCCATTTCATTTCATTAATGGTTTCCTTTGCTGTGTAAAGCCTTTTATCTTGTTGTAGTACCACTAGTTTAGCTTTTGTTTATCTTGCCTAAGGAGACATACCATAAATATGTCACTAAGAACAATGACTAAGAGATTGCTGCCTATGTTTTTAAAGAAAGTACTTTAGGGGCACCTGGGTGGCTCAGCGGGTTAAGTGTCTATCTTTGGCTCAGGTCATGATTTCAGAGTCCTGGGATTGAGCCCTGAATTGGGCTCCCTGCTCAGCAGAAAGTCTGTTTCTTCTCCCTCTGCTGCTCCCCCTGCTTGTATACGTTCTTTCTCAAATAAATAAAATCTTTAAAAAAAGAGAGAGAGAAAGAGTACTTTAAAATATCTTGCTGTAATAGTTTGGTCATATATTGAATCTGTAAATTATAAATGGTTATTGTTGGTAAAGCTTTTTTTAATTTTGCAGGAGACTCATTTGGCAGCAATGAGCACAAAATATGAAAAATGCATTTAAGGAATACTAGTACTAAATCTCTACTTCTCAAATATGTGAATAATTAATGTGAACTTGCACACACACACACATGCACACACAAAAAACTTATCAATGCAAACCATTCACCACAGAGGCCTTAGTAAAACCTGATTAGTAGTCACTACAGAGCCAGAGAACTCAAGTCTTTGAAGAAACACCAACATATACTTCAGAAGTTAGTACTCATTTTAGGAAGAATGTTTACAATGACAATTTAATACTTATAACTCATACATTTTATACTGAGAAGCATGAGTTTTCATTTAGATCAACTGAGACTTCTTCTGGCTTAATTTACTTTCAATCCCAATTTTTCTTGGGAACACATGGAAAGCAAAGCAATACCAATGCTCAGAATTCATGTAGGTTAATTCCAGTAATACTTCAGATTTTTTTCTGCCTTATTTATGGAGTCAAAGTGCAAATTTTGGAGAAAGTGAAATTTCTGACATTTGCAAATTACATTGAAGTTGTAAATTCCATTAAAAAGTTCAATGTTGGGGGATCCTTGGGTGGCTCAGCGGTTTAGTGCCTGCCTCCAGCCCAGGGTGCGATCCTGGAGAGCCGGGATTGAGTCCCACGTCAGGCTTCCCGCATGGAGCCTGCTTCTCCCTCTGCCTGTGTCTCTCTCTGTCTGTCATGAATGAATAAATAAATAAATTCTTTAAAAAAAATTTCAATGTTTAGGAGACTATTTTTACAATGGTTATATAAATATAAATTTGAGTGGAGTAAGCATTGTGATTAAAAACAATGTTCTGGCTAATTTAAGAAACCTACGTGTCAGTTGGCCATTGCCATGCTAATGTTGCATAATAAATTATCCCAAAATTCAGTGGTTTTAAACAAATTATTGATTTGTATGGATGTGTGATTTACTCACAGCAGAAAGACCAGCTGATAGATGAATGCAGTAATCAAAAGTGAAGTGATGGGGGTGACTGGGCGGCTCAGTCTGTTAAACATCTGCCTTCTGCTCAGGTCATGATCCCAGCATCCTGGGATCAAGCTCCTAGTTAGTAAGGCTCTCTGCTCAGCAGGGAGCTTGCTTCTCCCTCTCCCTCTGCCTACTGCTCCGCCTACTTGTGCGCTCTTTATCTCCTTCTGTCAAATAAGTAAATCTTAAAAAAATAAGAAAAAAAGAGTGAAGTGATGGTGGCTCAGGCTAGGATGATAGGAGTGAGGACTTGCGTAGTGACTGGATTTCAGTATATAGGTCAATTTTGCTTCAGACTGTGACAGCTCAGGGCCAGCTAATCTGGGTTCCATTCGCCTGACACTCTACTCTGTGTGTCTCTCATCTTTCTCATGGGTCCAGTGGGCTACACAAGGACATGTTTTTTTCATAGTGATGGTAAAGGCTCTGGAGCATAAGCAGAAAAACTGCAGGTATCTTTAAGCCATGGCTCAGAACTAGCATGTACCATCCACATGCCACTGGCCTAAGTAAGACCGGAGGTGAGGAAATAGATTCTAGTCAGATTGATAAGGCTGTATATTAAAAAATAATAATAATTTAAAAAAAAGATTTGGGCCAGGCATTCAATCTATAACACTTTTGGAAACAATGAGCTCAAAAAGAGAGATATTTGAAATTTGCTGTGGTCACACATAATTAAGGAAATCCCTAAAAGTACAATGCTGTATAGTCAAAATAGAGGATGCAGATGTCAAAACTAACACATTTTAAAGTTTGTTCCCAGAGCAAAGTACTGTGGGGGATAAAATTTGGGGGAGAAAGCTGATGTTAAATAAATGGAAACATGCTTCAGCCTTAAAGTACATGCTTTCGTGTGCTACTCATTAGTAGGATTTTAAGAAATATTTGAGGCTTGGAAGACAAAATTTGTAAAACAACCTAAAAGGTCTGCAGTTTAATTGAACTTCTTTAAAAACAAGTAAACAACAACGAAAAGCCTCTAAATTTGGCTTGTATTTTGTACAAACTTAAAGTTGAAAATACTTAATGCAAATGAAACAATAAAAACCTTCAGCTTTTCAAGGTTTTCTAAAAATAAAATTATTGAGAACAATGTTAAAATCGGGAAGGTATTACAATGTATTTGTACAAAAGCAAGGGAAAGACTGAATAAATTAATGAGAGCTCAAACAGGGTACAAGATTTATGTTTTGAATTCTTTAGTTGCACTTTGGAATATGTCGATTTGTGGGGTGAATCGTTTGATAAAGGTCTTAATTTTAATGGATAAATTTCTAATTTCTATCAAAGATGAATGAAAGTCCTACAATCTTTAAATATGGTGAACTAACCTAAAAATAATAAAGAGAGAACTTATCTGATAAGTTTTTTATGACAAGTTTTTTCCTATAAAATATACATCAAAGAGAAGTTTTCCAAATGGAGACAAAAAGATAAAACCTGTCCAAATATTTAGGTTAGATATTTGCACATTTGCATTGCAAAAATAAAGGAATCGACTGTATCCTCCATTTAGCAAAAGTTGGCCAAGTCTTACTAGGAATCTGAACATCAGTAAAAAGATCATTTGTTTAATTAAAAAGATGATCTACAGAGAAATAGTAATCTAAATTGTCAACAATTTCAAATTAGTAATCATAAAAATTATATGAAAACTGAAAATAATTAAGGTATTCTTTTTAAAATGCTGAAAAACACATTCTTAAAAAAAACATCAGTGGGGGTGCCTGGGTGGCTCAGTCTGTTAAGTATCTGCCTTCAGTTCAGGTCATGATCCCAGGGTCCTACGATGGAGCCCCTGTCTAGCTCCCTGCTGAGTGAGGAGTCTGCTTCTCCCTCTGCCCCTCCCTCTACTGATGGTCTATCTCTCTCACTTATTCTCTCAAATAAATAAATAAAATCTTTTTTTTTTTAAAAGAAAACCATCAATGACATTATATGACAAACCAAAGAACATGAATATGTGCCAAGAATAATTATTTTGCTTACATTTGTAATATTCACATAATCAATATAAATAAATGTTAAATTTTTTGCTTTAATGAATATGGATAGATTCTATTTTTATTTTTAGAAATCATTATATAGTTTCAGCATTATAATGAAATAATTTTGGGGATAGAGAGGAAAACGTTTCAAAAAACTACGTAATTATCTTGGCACCCTCTTTAAGTCCCAAAATTATACCAGACTGAGATTTAAAATAAATGGTCAAACCTGTATTTCAGTGATATAGGAATGACAATGATAGTTGTTTGCACTAGATAGATAGATGATAATTGTCAGAACTATAGAAAGAGTTTGATTATATTTAAGAAAAGTCAATAGGAGGTGAAGTAGACATCTCTAGGTTTTATATTTTGATTAGTAGAACTAGTAGGCTAGTAGAACTAGTTCATTATTGGAACTAATCAGTTAATAGACATTGTTGGCCTTCGTAGGATTTTTTTTTTTTAAAGGAAAGGAATAAAGATATACAGTTTGGCAGGAGACCATTTTCAAATGCGAGCCTCAAGAGATGTTGAGGCTCTTGATGGTGGTCTGAAGCCTCAGAGATGATCACAGTTTTGATATTAATTGAAGGGACAGATTCTTCCCTAACTGACCATAAAAAAGGCATTTCTCCTATCAAATGTACAGAGTTTTGTTCATTTGAAACCTCTGAATATATTTACTTTAGGTGTTTTGAATTAAGACTAGGAAAGAGATAACATTTTCTGTATTTCTGTTGGTATGCCAGATAGGTTACAAGTTCATTAAAAAAAAAAATACTTTCCTATATACTAATTTTCTATGAGACCTAGGCAAATCAATTAAGAGTCCAATGAGATAATATAAAGAATTTTATAATTCCACTTACCCAGTAAACATAATGCATAATTCAACTAAGTAATAAATCCATTAGAATTCAATGCACTAAAGAAATTAAAAATTAATATATTTGCATTCTCTATTGATTTATTTTGTTACTCACGAAAACATATATACACACACATATACTGAAATCACAATCCATATATAATATTCCAGTTGAAAATTCACAGATACAGCCTGTAAAGCTGGGTCAATCTGGCCTTGTAAAAGTACTTTTAGAAGACTTTTTACATCTTAACCTGGTTAATTTTATTTATCTGATATATTTAGTAAGACAGTATATATTGCTTTAGCACACATTAGGCTTTTTATGATTCTCTAAAATCCATGTTTTTATGATATGTATCCTTCAAGATCTTAAATTACTGTACGGTTTATTTTATTGATTTATTTGGATATTTTGAAAAGAAATTATCATGTGTGTGCATATGTGTATACTTTGGAAAAACCTTGTGGAAAATATGATGCCGACCCTTCAATAATATAATGCCTGAATTGACAGGACAGTAAATGGTAGTTCTAAGACTTCTCATTGTATCTGAGGAATTGTATTTAAATACTCCTCTTTATTGAAGATATTTAGACATTTAGTCTGGCCAGATGTCAGTACGTATGGATAATCAGGTGCTTCCCAGAGCACTAGAGATTGATCGGAAAATAAATGAGCTACGAGGAAACAGAATCGATTGGATTCTAACAGTTATTAGAAAGCTAATTCTAGAATTAACATGGGGCTTTAGTTTTCTGAACCTTTAAAAAGATATCAGTTGTATTACTTGATGCACTCATGTTTTCTGTCTGGAAAAGTAAGTTATTCATTATGACATTAAAATACAACAGAAACCTCTCTTCCGGCGCCTGGTGAGAATATGCCCTCCCCCACCACAGTCGTCACTTTACACTCCCCTCTCCTCTCCCACAGCCTTTCCTTCTCAGCTGATGCCCATCTCACCTCCTGGTTCACAGAGAAAAGTCACTTCAGGGAAACTCCCTCACATACCCAGTGGCCAGTCCACCCCTTTCCTTGGCCAGTTTCTACAGATACAGAGGTGCGGCCCTTTCCAATCTACTCTCCTGAGTGCTGGATTCCATTCCCTCTTGCCTTTTCAAGGACTTCACTGCCTCAGTGAGCCTTCTTCTTTCCAGCCTCCTCCAACTCTTCATCTTTCCATCATCCATCTTTTTCTGCCTGTTGGAATAATTCCATCAGCACACAGATGTTCTCTACTATTTCCATTCTTAAATCTCTCCCCTAATCCCTTATTTCCTCCAGTGCCTGGCCTGTTTTCCTAGTCCTCCTCCTGGCAAAGGTTCTCTGTCTGCCTATCTATCTATGTATTTTAAATATTTTATTTATTCATGAGAGACACAGAGGCAGAGGGAGAAGCAGGCTACCCGGAGGGAGCCTGATGTGGGGGGGACTCGATCCCAGGACCCCAGAATCGCAACCTGAGCCAAAGGTAGACACTCAACCACTGAGCCACCCAGGTGTCCCCAGATGTTCTCTATTTAGTTGCTTTCTCCTTTCCAACTGACCCAACAGTTTTGGGCTTTTCCTCCTGCCTTCCTATGGCCTCAGAGTCAGCCTCTGATTTGGTCCTTTCTTCTACTTCTGATCCAAGACTGAGTTTGCCCCCTCTTCTTTATCATCCACATCTTCCCTAGGCTTTCTTTCTCCTAGCTCTCCATAACATTTCTGTGCTTCCCCAGCCCAAACGCACGTGTCCAGGTCAGACCTCTCCCCCATGTCTGAATTCTAGGTCATGCATTCTAGACTCATATGTTCCCCTGCCTGGCATCTTCCCTTAGATGCCCTTGAATTTGTCTAAAGGATGTCAGTTCTAATTCTGAGCCGCACTTACCCTGTTCTAAGTTATCTTCCTGTGTTTCCTAAAGTAATGCAAAAACTTTCTAATTATTCTCTCTACTCTGATTAACAATTCTTACATTCTCCAAATTGTGGCAAGAATGTTCTTTCAAGATGAATAAGATCACTTCACCTCCCTGTTTATTCTCTTCTAATTGTTCCCTAGTTTGTCTTTCCATGATCCAGCTCCTGCTCACTTCTGCAAACAGGTCTTCTGTTCCCCCTGGGCTCACATTCCATGCTTTAGCTGCCCAGCCTGCATCCTGCTCTTCCAATGTCCAGTGTTCCTATCTCTGCTTCACATAATCTTCCTCCCACCTCGACCCTTCACTGGGCTCATTCTCATCCATCGTATTTCACCTTAAGTTCTCATTTTTGAAGAATCCTTCCCTCCCCCATACCACTTAAAGTGTCCCCTGTCTACTACTCTTTATCTTCTCTGTTTATTTTGCCCTACACTTATCACCACCTAAAAACATTCTGTTTGGTTTCTTGTTCATTGCCTATCCATTTGAATGTCCATTTCAATGGAAGTTCCCAGAGAACGGGGACATTATTTCATTATTTCTCTGGGTCAGTATTATATTTCCTTAGGCCCAGGCCAGTGTCTGCCCTGTATACCACTGGTAGGTAATTACTGAATAAATGTATGACTAAATAAATAGATTATTTATAAAGCGTTTTGTTACATGAAAAAAGTCAAGGAATGTGAGACTGGATAGTATGACAGCCTAACCCAAAGTAAGTGCCCCAATACCCTCAATTGTCTAAAAAAAAATCAGAAAATAAAAATAATCCAAGAAGACATGGAATCACAGCATACTTGAGAGAACAAAAATAAAACAAACACATGTATTAAGTTTAGAGGGATCCTTCTCCTCCCTTTTTGAAAAGTTCCAAAGAAATGTATATATAATTGCAGAAATCTTATATATAAGAAAAATAATTAAGATTACCTGCTAATCCATCAACTGATTAAAGCCTCAATTCATATTTTATTAGACATTTTCCAGACTTTTCCCCTGGAGATGTACATATAGTTATTGAGCACTTGAAACTTGGCTCTTGCAAATGAGGAACTGAATTTTTAGTTACTAAGTCATATATTTATTTTTAATAATATCAAAATTGAAACTAAAGCAGTATAAAATGTTTTTTCCAAAAACCACTTTATTATTTGGTTTATGAGTACATTTTGCTTTAATGAAAATATAAGATCTGACTTGAGATGTGCTGTGACTGTAAAATATACACTAGATCTTAAAGACAATATAAAAAAATAGTGCCAAGAATCTTACTAATAACTTTTTTTTTGTGGATAACACAAAGAAAATTTAAATTATACATGTAACTTACATTATATGTATACTTAATGCAAGTACATATACAAATACTTTTATATATATTCATGTGTGTTTTTTATAAAATATATTATTTTATGGATTATTTCCTTGGTTTAGTGTTATTGTATATACATTTTCTGAAGTCAATAAATATAGGTCTATGTTTAGCCTGTTTTGGATGATTGTTTAGCATTTCACTGTGTGGAATACTAGATACATACATTTTTACTGAACATGTAAATGGTTTCCAAATTTTCACTTTTATATACAAGCTAGGGGAAACACATTAAGGGATATTTTTTATTTGTGAGGGATGGTTACAGAAGACAAGTGCCTTTTAGGATAAATTTTAAAAGAATTGTAGAAGGCCAGGGGAAATTTTGAGAAAATTATTAAAGCAATGAGAATAATGGAAAGCAAAAGCAATAGTGGATTACTGTGTATAAAGAGGAAAGAATGGGATGCAGAATTGGTCATAATGGGTTTCAGGAGGAGCATAAGTGGTTGCAAGAAGAGTTTTCAAAGGCAGAGGGAGCAGTAACAAAGAGGGGGCAGAGGGGCGACAGGAAGTGGTCTGAAGACATTAGGTTCAAGTGACCTTACCCAACTCCTACACGTATTATTGTAATAGAAGGAAGTTCCTAAGGATAACAAATGAGATCTGACATGCTTCATACCTTCTGCTTATTAAGATGTAATGTAGTCTCTAAAGGCAAGGGAAACAAAAGCAAAAATGAACTATTGGGACTTCATCATGATAAAAAGCTTCTGCACAGCAAAGAAAACAGCCAATGGAACTAAAAGCTTATTGAATGGCAGAAGATATTTACAAATGACATATCAGATACAGGGCTAGTATCCAAGGTCTATCAATAACTTATTAAACTCAACAGCCAAAAACCAAACAATCCAGTCAAGAAATGGGCAGACATTTCTCCAAAGAAGACTTACAAATGGCCAACAGACACATGAAAAAATGCTCCATATCACTTGTCATTAGGGAAATACAAATCAAAACCATAATAAGATACCACCATTGGCTAAAATTAACAGGACAGGAAATGACAAGTGTTGGTGAGGATGTGGAGAAGGGGAACCCTCTTACCCTGTTGGTGGGAATGCAAGCTGGTACAGCCACTCTGGGAAACAGGGTGGAGGTTCCTCAAGAAGTTAAAAATAGAGCTACCCTACGACCCAGCAATTGTGCTACTGGGTATTTACCCCAAGGATACAGATGTAAAACAAAGGGGCACCTGCATCCCAATGTTCATAGCAGCAATGTCCACAATAGCCAAACTGTGGAAGGAGCCGATATGTCCCTCAACAGATGAATGGATAAAAAAGCTGTGGTCTATATATACAATGGAATATTACTCAGCCATCAGAAAGATGAATACCTATCATTTACATCGATGTGGATGTAACTGGAGGTTATTATGCTAAGCGAAATAAGTCAATTGGAGAAAGACAATTATCATATGGTTTCACTCATACATGGAATATAAGAAATAGTGCAAGGGACCATAGGGAAAGGAGGGGAACTGAAGGTGGAAAAATCAGAGAGGAAGACAAAATATGAGACTCTTAAATCTGGGAACCAAAAGGGTTGCTGGATGGGAGGTGGGCAGGGAGATGGGGTAACTGGGTGACAGGCATTAAGGAGGGCACTTGATGTGATGAGCACGGGGTGTTATACTATATGTTGACAAATTGAATTTAAATTAAAAAATGTAAAAAGACAATGTAAATAGCACATTATTATAAATGACTACATTTATAAAAATGTATCTATCAATTTCTATCAATGACTACATTTATAAAAAAATCTATGAAAGATAGCTCTAATTAGGAAAATGTGTTATACGATGAGTTCACCACTCTGAGAATACTTTAAAATAATTTTAGATAAATACTGCTATCTAAAAAACAAAATACAGGTTCATGGATATAAGAGACTGAAAGCTCTGGCCTATACCTATCATTTTGCCTGTCTCTCCTGAGTACAATCTCAGAAGACAAAGCCTACCTGGACTGGTACCCCGGTCCTGCGCTCCTGAGAAGTGTGTGTTATCTCTATTCTGATGCTTACCCATTTATCTAGGCCAGCCCCAGGGGTTGGTGGAGGGATGTGGAATGGAATTGTTCTCAGACCAGCTCAGGAGGCTTCTACTCTCTGTTTCATCCTAGAGATCTACTTCAGTTATCCAGAATCTGGAACAGTATTACCTCCAGAGAACTTTCGATGCACTCCACGTTAGGAGACATAAACAGGTAGGACTTTCTTGATTTTCCAAGTATATTTAGTATACCCTGTGCTTAGTGTTTCTGTATTGTGTGAATCACATATTCTCCATTTTTCAGGGCCATTGTTTGGTCCCTAGACAGCAAAGAATTCAAGTTTAATACAGGGAAAATCAGGGACGTCTGGGTGGCTCAGCCGTTGAGCGTCTGCCTTTGACTCAGGGCATGATCCCGGAGTTGGAGATGGAGTCCTACATCGGGCTCCCTGAGAGGAGCCTGCTTCTCCCTCTGCCTATGTCTCTGACCTCTCTCTGTGTCTCTCATGAATAAATAGATAAAATCCTTAAGAAAAAATACAGAGAAAATCATAGATGCAGAAGAAGAGATAATTTATGGTATTACCTAGAAATAAAACATAAATACTATATTTGATATTGCTAGAAAAGCCTTTTAAAATTTGAACCAGTTATGCTACTTACCCTATAAATAAAATCATGTGATTTTCTTGAATAAGAGCAGTATACTAGAGTCTTTTTCATTCATTTGTCTCATCGGTAAAGGTTTTGCCTCCTATGTCCTACACTGAAATTTTACTACAACTTTCTGCAATTTAATACTTATTAGTAGGATTTAAGAATTGTTAAATTTCTAACAGTTAAACCTTTTATACTAGTATACTGGAAATTCAGTTAAAAACCACTCCTCTCTACATTATCTCTGGTGTGTCACAGTGCCAGAAGCTCTGTCCTCTCCTTCTGGCTCTGCTAGTTACTGACTATTTTACCAAGTGTACGTCAGTTGATCTCTCTGAAAGTCAATTTCCTCATTTTGAAAATGGGACAATAAATCTTATGCTGCCTATATCACAGGTTGTCACGAGAATCAAATGAGGTAAAACATATAAATACATTTACAAACCAAAAGAGGTATTATTCCAGGGAGCTTAGAAAAAATGTTAGTAGTAATAGCAAGTTCTCATTTTGTAAATACTTCTATTAGGAATCTTATGATTGCAAGCAATAGACTTCAACTCAAACTCGCTGAAGAGGGAAGCAAAAGGGAAACAGAGCATTGGATTATAAGGCTATGAAAGCATCTCTTGGTACCTGAAACCAGGAGCGCATCAAGTTCTTGGGAAAGAACTAGAACCAGTTACCTTCTCTCATCTGTTCATTCTGTTTCTCTGAAGCATTTTTTTTTAAATACCTAAAGATATATTGTTTCTTCTTCTTGAATGAAAATGTGGCTACCCACGAAGCCAGAACATATATTACAGATCCAGCCACCTAAAAATGTTGATCTCTCATTTCCAACTACAAATTCACAGGGAATCTCATTACATTTGGGTTACACGCCCGTCCATTGCCCTACATTGTGATGAACAACCAGGACAGGTTACAATGGCCGGTGAGAACTGCTCTCTGTTCTATTCTCCACTAGACTGGAAAGGGAGACACGTCTTCCCTCCCAAGAAAAGGGACTGTCAAACATAAAATCCCTAAAGTATCCATTGCTACCCCAAACGTCTCAAAGCACTTTTTCATGTGAATGAAATGAAAAAAAAAAAAGTATTATCTGAACAGATAGAAACAGAATTTCTCCGAGGGATAGAACTATTTTTGTAAAGGGGGAAAAATACCTTGGCAAGCTCTTTGAAAGAGAAGTGAGATCCTGAGGGTGTGGGTGCCAGCTGAGTCCCAAGAACAAAAGAGTGCTGAAGGGACCTCTGCTTCACAAAACGAAAGCCATTAGATTTTTATCCTAGGAGAATTGGAGAGGACAAAAGAGGAGGTGGGGAGCAAAGAAACCAAGAAAGGCTGGGCCACAAAGCTGTAGGGGACAAAGAACTTGGAAAAAGCTCCCTACTCCTAGGATACCCCCAGCCCTCTCACCTGCCACCCACTGTGCCAAACACCCTTTAAGAGAAATAACCCATATGAATTTTTAGTTGTTTCTGTAGACATCACATGAATGAGGGTGTGTGTGTGTGTAAGTAAATTAAGTATGTCTGGACCAAATCAGTAAGAAACAGAGGAAACATGCAGAAAAGCAGAAGCAGAGGCACTCAGGGGCAGAGAGGGAGCAGCTGACTCAGGGTTATAAATGCATTATTTCCTATGATCCGCCCAACGACTTGTCAACTAATTAAAACAGATCTCATTACTGTGTGACAGATGAGGAAAGTGGAGATACTTATTTGCCCAATGGCTTACAGCAAAGTAGTTTCAGGGTAGAACTGAAGCCTATGTGTCTCTCACTCCCGGGCTCACGTTACTGCATTGGATTTACTTTGCTTCCTTCAAATGGTGTGACAACAGGACAGTCAGTGGTGGCACGTTACCGGCAGGATGTGAAGACATTGCTTTTAATGAAATGCTTTCAATGCTTTTTAATGCTTTTAATGAAACCACTAAGATTACCTCTTGTCCATTCATCCACTCATCTAATAGGTGTTGGTTGAATTCCTACTCTGTGACCAGCACCATGATGTGGGATAATTCTTTATTATAAATAAAAATAGTTTGACCAAAAAAATTAAAAAAAAAAAAATTTAAGGGATCCCTGGGTGGCGCAGCGGTTTGGCGCCTGCCTTTGGCCCAGGGCGCGATCCTGGAGACCCGGGATCGAATCCCACATCAGGCTCCCGGTGCATGGAGCCTGCTTCTCCCTCCGCCTGTGTTTCTGCCTCTCTCTCTCTCTCTGTGACTATCATAAATAAATAAAAAATTAAAAAAAAAATAGTTTGACCAAAGTGAATCATAAAACTGAAAAAGAAAATGACCAAATGACTAACAGAAGACCATGCAATTCACAATTTTCTTTTTTTCTTTTCTTTTCTTTTCTTTTCTTTTCTTTTCTTTTCTTTTCTTTTCTTTTCTCTTTTCTTTTTTCTTTTCTTTCTTTTTTTTTCTTTTTCTTTTCTTTTCTTTTTTCTTTCTTTCTTTTCTTTCTCTTTCTTTTCTCTCTTCCTTCCTTTCTTTCAGTACTCTTTGAAATTGCAGTGTCACAAGAAGTCAGATCTGGTTTCAGCAGCAGAACTAAAGTTACGATCCCAAACTAACCACATCAACCCTCATATACTAACTGCTGGGACTATGATGGTGCAGCCTCTTTGGCATACAGCTTGGCAGTTTCTCAAAAAGTTTATACTATAGAATTACCATAAGGTCCAGCAATCCTACCTCTAGGTATAAGCCCCAGGGAAAGAAAAACCGGGTATGTGAACCAATACCTGCACACGAATGTACTTATCAGCACATTTTGCAATAGCCCCAAAGTGGAAATAACCCACATATCTACCAACTGATGGAATGTAAAACAAAATGCGGCGAATCTATACAAGGGAATAATATTGAACAATAAAAGGACGTGAAGTACTGGTACAGCGTGGATGAGAGTTGGAAACATTATGCTAAGTGAATGAGGCCCCATACAAAATGCACATCATATGATTCCATTTACATGAAATGTCTAGAGTGGGCAAATCCACAGAGACAGAGTGCAGAGTAGCGGTTGCCGAGTAGTGAGTAGGGAATTGGGAATGGCTGCTAAAGGGGGGAGGGTTTCTTTTTTGGAGTGATGAAAATGTCCTGGAATTAGCGGTAATGATCATACAATCCTGTGAGTGTATTAAAAAACGTTGCATTTTATACTTGAAAATGGTGAATGCTATACACAAATGATCTCTCAATTTAAAAACTAATCACATCACAGTTCTACATGTGTACAAATTCAGGCCAAATGAAATTACTTTCAAAATGAACCACACTGTAATGGCAGCACTTTTGTTACATTTGTCTTCTCATTGTTTTCCTGTGCTATCCAAAATGCCCTTCAGTGAGTCACTTTCTGTTAAAAATCTCAATAACGTGGGATGCCTGGGTGGCTCAGCGGTTGAGCATCTGCCTTCAGCCCAGGGCGTCATCCCAGGGTCCCGGGGTCAAATCGCACGTCGGGCTCCCTGCATGGAGCCTGATTCTCCCTCTACCTGTGTCTCTGCCTCTCTCTCTGGGTCTCTCATGAATAAATAAATAAAATCTTAAAAAAAAAGTCTCAATAATATTATGGAAGCCACACTTCTAAAAAGGAGCCGATGCCCCTACTTTACCTTTTTCAGCATTCTGGCTCTATCTCTGAATAAACTTTTTGTTAGTGAAAAAGCAATTGTTAATGGTTCAACATAGTATAGGTCACTTGTCCATCTCTGCTTTGAGAGTGCTAGAGATTAGGGTAAAGCTTTGAAATTATTTGAAGTTTTACTCTCTAGGACCAAGAAAATGCTTGAAAGTCCCCTGGCAATATAAACACTCTTCTTCTTCTAGGAGTTCCCAAAGAGCTGTTTTGAGAGGGAGTAGGAGCACTTATAAATCAGAGCCCCTCACTGTCAGAAGCTGTGCAGCTCTGGATTTTGCAAGCAGAGCTTTGTAGAAGGATGTGCTTGAACCCGGGATGAAGGTTGAGGGCCAGCAGCACCTCCCAGTCATCATATATTAAAAATGTATGTGGGTTTCTTTTTTGGGGGGCGGGGGTTGCTCAGTGAGTTAAGCATCCGACTCTTTATTTCAGCTCAGTTCTTGAAACTAGGGTTGTGAGTTCAAGCCTCAAATTAAAGCCAGGTAGCTCTTTCCTTCATATGCTAGCCTTTGCTTCAAGCTTGGCCCAAGTTTCAGTTTATCCACACTGGCTGTGGAGTCCGCTTATATGGAAAAAGGGGGAAAAAAACTATAGGCCAGTATGCTCAGACTTACTTGTGAAAAACAGTGTACCCTAGGCAGGCCTTAAAACAACAGGTATATTTTACCCCCATCTTTTCACAGGACACTTAGGATTTGATCTTCAGCATCTGACTAATTAACTCTCTCCATTTTGCCTGCTGCTCTAATTGGGTACATGGAAAAATGTGGAGAGTTTCATGTCTTAAACTCCCTCGTGTGATTTTTTTCCTTATTCACTGACCTTGAAGTCTTACGAAGAGCTCAATTCTTAATAACTTAATATAAAACTTATTTTGTCCCATTTAGTCCCTAATCTGTACATAACCTAATAAGGTACTGATATGGGACAAATGCTTGCACAACTCCTTACTACCATTATTTGGAATAATATTGCCAATAACTGTAATTAGGACAAAAAGGCACTCCGTGATTCCCTGGATCCCTTTGGCCTGGCTCCTACTCCCAGTCCTGATCAGTCCTTCTGTTGCGTTTCCTGCTGAGCTGAACAAGAGACACACATGTCAGTTCCACAGCTTCAACAGAGAGCTAGAAAAACAACTGAGCCAGCAGGAAACATAAACTGAGGGGGAGGTGTCATTAGAGCTCTGTTTTAATCCAATGTAGTAAATAAACACACAGACTTTAATAAAGCCAGGTAGCTCTTTCCTGGATATGCTCGCCTTTGCTTCAAGCCTGGCCCAAGTTTCAGTTTATTATCAGAACAGCATTGTAGGAATTTTGGCAAAGCCACACAAATAGGGGAGAAAGAAAAAGATGGGTCCTCATTCATAGGCTTATTCTCAAAAAGAAAAGTAGAAAACTTGACACTGACGGAAAAACAAGGCAGATAAGAATCACGAAAATACATTAAAAAATTTAGCATTGTCCATCAAGATACAAATGGATACTGTATCACAAATTTGACCGTAACCTAATCTCTCCTCTGGATTTTATGCAAATCCCTTGTCTTGGCCCTCAAAGCCCACAGTTGTCTTCTCTACCTTAATCTCTTCTCTTTCCAAGTCGGCTAAAGAGTGAAATACTTAAACTCTTGGATCTGACAAAGCAAAAAGGAAGTACTGTAACTCCAAGCACACGATGTGCCAGGAATTAGGTTATACATTATGGTATTTAATCATCGCAGCACTTCTGCTTACATATGTGAGGCTTCCAAATTCTAATTTAAAGTTGTAATAAATTCTGCCCATATTTGAAAGGTCTATACGACCCTGTAGGACCTGGCCCCTGCCTACCTTGCAGCCCTCATCCTTCTCATCTCCTACCCCCTCATTTTCACTTTTATACTTCAAACTGCCCTTTGAACTCCTTGAGTGGGCCGACCTTAGTTCTACCCCAGGGACTTTGCATTTGGACTTTGCCAGTGAGGGAGATTAGAATCCTCTTCCTTAAATCTCTTGCACAACTAATTCCATCTTGGCCTCTTCTTCTCAAAAGACTTAAACTGGTGTGCTCCCTTATAAAACACTCTGTTTTGTTATCTTCACAATACTCATAAGTACTTTTGAATGTATCCCGTTTAATTGGTCAGCTTACCTATTTATTTAACATCTCTTTCGAACCACTGCCCCCATTCATACCTCGATGTAATACATCCTATTTACTTATTCCCAGTGCTAAGAACATTGCCTGGCTCACGATGGCCCTAGATTAATTTTGTCGAATGAATTAACAAATGGTTTAGGAGACTAGATGTATGCTCTAAATCCAGCTTCTTCCCTTTATCCATTTACAGTGGGTGTTTACTGTTCTAGCTATTGCAGATAAAACAGAAACAAAAAGACAAAGACTGCTTTTTTGAATTTATATTCAAGTGAGGGAAGGCAGGCAATACACAATCAAAAATATGTGTTTATGTGCTAAGAGTTACAAAGAAGGGGTAGTGCACAGGAAGGGAATGAAGAGTGACAGGTGGGTAGTTAGGGAGTCTATTTCCCCAGTAAGGTGACATTTGAACAGAGATTTGAAAGCAATAAGGGAGCGAGCCATGCAGATATTTGGCAGGAGACTCTTCCAGTCAGGGAGAGCAGAAGTGCAAAGGCCCAATGATGGACTGTGTTTGGCACGTTCAAGGAACAGCCTGGAGGTACTGAGGCTGAAACACAGAGCGCAAGAAGGAGCGTGGCAGAAAATAGTATCAGGGGTGAAAGAGGTAAACTTGACAAATCAGGTGACTCCTTGTATGTTATCCTAAGAATTTTCGATGGGATTTTTCTCTGAGTAAGATGAGAAGTGAATGGATGGTTCTGAGTAGAGGAATGAAGATATCTGATTGACGTTTTTTTTTTAAGATTTTATTTATTTATTCATGAGACACACACACACACACACACACACACACACACACACACACAGAGGCAGAGAGAGAAGTGGGCTCTTCTCAGGGAGCCCGATGCAGGACTCAATCCCAGACTCTGGGATCATGCCCTGAGCTGAAGGCAGACCCTCAACCACTGAGCCACCCACCACCCAGATGTCCCTCTGATTGACATTTTTAAGGGATGGTTCTGGTTGCTAGCTAGACAACAGTAAGAGGCAGTCGTAGAAGCAGAGGCAGTAGGAGCAGGCTATTGCAATATCCCATAGATAGTGTGAACTACGGTGGATCAGTGGACGTTGATATTTGGCCATTTTCCGGATTCATTTGAAGGCAGTTAACAGGATTTCCTGACACATTGGATATATAGGGGTTGGGGGAATGGGAGGAATCAAAGCTGACTTTGCGTAACGGGAGAAATTAGCACGTGGCAGGGGAAAGGTAGGTGCTCAATGGATGGAAGGCCTAGATGGCATCCAAGAACTGGTGGCGAGAAGGTATCACTGGGAGTGAGATGGAAAAATCAGAGGCTGAGGTCCAAAAGTGGCGCAGCAGTGTTGCTTCCTTTGTACCATAAGCTCTTCCATTCCTTCCCCTGCGTAACACTTGAGAAGATTCATGGCTAAAACGAAAATGTAAACCTCCAAACAACTTCTCCATCCATCATCCCATGTGTCCACCACCCTTCATGATTAAAATTCTTAAAAGTTTCCTCATTAAGCTCTGCGTCCACCGCACTTACCTAACCCGGAACTTTGCATAGCATGGATTCCATTTGCAACAGTACATCAAAGTGCTTTTTGTATCTCTGCCAACCACCTCCTGATGAAATGATAGACTCGTAGGAACTCAGACTTATTGGGACCTTGCAGGTGATCTCATTCAACGAACTCATTTTTACAGGTAGGAATACTGCAGTTTAGAGAGGTGAAGGGACTTTCAAAGACAAATATGCAGTTGAAAACAGAGCTTTGAACTGCTCTAAGGTTATGAACTGCCTAGAGCTGCCTCTGCCACTACCACTATTGCCAATTCTTTTCCTTTATACTTGTCCCTCGGGATATTTTTCTGATGTATTTGAAATCATAGATTACCCTCTTTTCCCCCTAAACCTCTCCCTCCTTCACTGTGTCCTATTATAATCAATTTCCCCTGGCTCATCAACAATGACTTCAGGCCTTACCTGCCTTAGCAGGAACTTAAGCCTCCTGAAAGCGCTCCCTGAATATGTCTGAGAGTCCCCCAACGTGGCCTCATATTCACATGGGCTCACGGGCCAGTCTGTTGGTTGGTCATTTTTTAACATCCTGCATGTTTTTCTCTTCTTGTCCAGGTCACTTTTGTCACAGCCACAGTCCACGAAGCTACTTGAGGGAAACTGAGTATCCCCAATGGTGCAGTGTCCAGCAGGAGAAGGTGCATCTCCATACCCAAAGCACTGTGTCTAGAGGTTTCAGTCCATCAGTGCCGGGTGTCGGAGAGGTGGTATGTGTCCATGCAGAGATGATAGAGTCCACATTATCTCTGCCCCACATATGTAACTTGCACACCCAGAGTGCTGCTTGTCCTATAAAGTCTCAGTAATAATTCAATGGGCTTTTCTTTTTCAATCTTGGCGTGGAATTCCACTTCTTTAGTATCCCTTGTTTTTCTTTTTCTTTTTCTTTTTCTTTTTTTTTTTTTAAGCTTCTCCCAAACCAAACTCTTTCCTTCTCACATAGAAAGCAAAAACTCAATCTAGGCAATGGAAAAGTGTCCACGTGCCACGGCTGTTCTACTCTGCCAACCAAAGATACACACTGCCCTTTCTCTCTCCCTTTGTGTGTTTGTACATGTCAGGTTGTCCTGACTCTGCCTTCTATTCTGATTCCTCCTTATCGCTATACACTAATCCATCAACACACCAAGCCAACACATCTTAGATAGCTCCCTTTTCCCATTTTGCTTGTTTTTCATACGGTAGGATAAGTGGGGAAAAGGTTGGAGGCCAGGAGTTGCAGAATTTTAATTTTAATTCTGACACTAATCCCATCTGACTTCTGAATAATATAGAATCTCAAGGTTGGAAGGGATCTTAAACGTTTATTTCTAGATCTCTCCCAAAATGCATTCATCCAGTCTAGGTGTATATATCTTAGTCAAAAATGAGTAAGTTTCTAAGGTTGCCTATTTCCTTTGGGGGAATTGTACACCATTTTTCTCTACGTCAAAGTAAAATCTGTTTGCTACAGCTTTCTTCCAATACTTCTAAATATACCACCTTGAGGTCAGGCAGTCTTGAGTTATGACACAGTTTTGAGATACTTTATGACCTAGATGCTCTCAGCTGAAAGTGTCCCTACTGGTCTTTAACTTTTTAAGAAATTTAATTCTAGTATAATCAACATACAGTGTTATATTAGTCTCAAGTGTACAAAGAACTCTCTTAGCATATGATGCTTATTAGTGCTCAGCAGTAAAAAGAAATGAAGTCCTGATCCATGCTACAACATGGATGAACCTTAAAAAACTTATGCCAAGTGGAAAGAAGCCAGTCCCAAGAGACCAGATGTTATATGATTTCTTTTCTAGAAAATCTCTAGAATGGGTAAATCTATAGAGACGGAAAATATATTAGTAGTTGCCTAGGACCAGGGGGTCAGCGATAGAAAAATTGGGGATAATGGCTATGGGTTATGGGGTTTCTTTTTTGGGGTGATGAAAATAATCTCATTGATTGCCATAATGATTGTAAAACTGTATATGCTAAAAGCAATCAAACTGTGTACTTTAGATGGGTAAATTATATGGTGTGTGAATTATATCTCAATATAGTTGTTTAAAAATACGATGTCCAGAAGGAAAAACAGTCCTCTGAAGAAGATTGCTTTAACCTCTGTAGTTCAGTTTCACTCTATCAAATAGATGAGTTAATAATATCTGCTCCACCTCATTGACAAGGTTGTTGACTCACACTTTGCAACATGATAATTACGTAAGTTATTAGTTTGAGTGACTCTCACCACCTCATATCTACATTACTAACACAATCCACTTACTGGTAACTCATTTGGTTTGTGGGGTAAGAGATGATTTTTTTTTTCTTTTAATGCCTATTACGCAACTTGGGAGAATGTAAGGAACAATTAGCACTCGTTGCACAAAGTCTAACACTTCACCTTAATATTTAAAGCTTTCTTCTAACATTGTTCCACACCTTCTATCATTTTTTCACAGCCAAACAACATCCCAATTATAAAACAATGGCTTTCTCCAACACATAGTAAGCCTTTTAGCTGGTTGTGCCTCTCAAACAAAGTATACTACGTCGCAGATTGAGTATCTTCCCTTGCCCCTCTCCCTCAAATTCCCATGTTGAAGCCCTAACTCCAATATGATGGTATGTGGAGGTGAGCCCTTGGGACGTAATTAGGCTTAATTGTGGTTATGAGCCTGGGATTCTATGGTGAGATTAGTCCTTATCAGGAGGGAAGGAGAGACTAGAGCTCTGAGCAGTAACGTATATAATTTTGTTGTACCCTCTTTTCTTCAAAATATGAATTTTATAGGCACTTCCACCAGTATCAAGTCATGGCGGCTTGGTCTTTTGCTGTAGTTGGCCCTACACTCAGTATGGCCTGAAGCCTGTAGGGCCAGGCCTAATAGCCAATAACCCAAAGTGGCTAATTCAGACACTACGTTGAAAGTTCACTCCGTCAAGTTTAACTCGAGGGTTTCTGGCCAACATCTCAAGTACCAAGAAATACAAAGAGGGTAGAAGGTGATTACAGGTTAAAGGTTGCTCCTTTTTGCTGTTAGGTCACAAAGGGTCACAGGAAAAGTTGAGGCAGTTCTTTAAGTTACAGGTCTGGAGCTCAGAGCATGGGCCAGCGCGGGGCATCGGGCAGGTCCAACCAGGAGGACACCGGGGCCCTGCTGGCCCCCAGGCCTGGCGCCCAGCGCTCAGCAGCTGCTCTGCCCTTGGCGGCGGCTCGGCCTTCCCTTCATGGAAGACTCAAGCCGGTCGGTCTTTTTTACAAAAACTTTTAACAAAGTAAGACTTCCAGGTGGAAACCAAGCAGCAATTGCCTGATTTTTAATACACCAGAGCGGCTGTTTTGCTCTGTGCCACCGGCGCCCCCCTGTAACCAATGATCCTTTCCCGCAAGGCGGAAAAGTGTGGTGTCGGGCCTCAAGGGTCCAGCCCCCAAACCTGCGCGCCTTTGGGGGTGACGGGCTCAGGCCCCCGCAGCTCCCGCAGCTCCCGGGCCGCCAGCCCTAGAAGCCCGAGGCCCACTCGGGGGCCAGGAGCCTGAGAAGGCCTGAGAAGGGGTCCTGCCGCGGCTCCGGCTCACCCAGGTGCCAGAGGGTCAGCAGGTGCCAGAAATCGGGGCCAGAATCTGCGCAGGGGGTGGGTTCCGGCGGGGGCCGCCCGGCGGGGGAGGCGCTGGGGGTTCGAGGCTGCGGCCTTTCAAACTGCAGGCAGAACAGCCAAGTTACCAGAAAATCCACGCAGATGGCAGTGCTTGGGGAAGGAACTGTGGGAATGGACAGGAGGGGGGAGGGGAGGGCGGGGAGGGGACGGGGCGGTACCTATGGCATGTCCCTGGCCCCCCTCCTCCCCCGCTCCCTCCCCTGCTCCCCACTCCCCCCTCCTGCTCCCCGCTCCCGCTCCCCCCTCCTCTGCTTCCTGGTCCCCCCCCTGCCCGCCCTCCCCTGCTCCCTGCTCTCTGCTCTCTCCCTCCTTGCTTCCCACTCCCCCTTCCCCTGCTCTCCCCTCCCCTGCTCCCACTCCCTCCTCTGCCACCCTCCCCTGCTCCCCACTCCCCCCGCTCCCCCCTCCCCTGCTTCCCACTCTCCCCCTGCTCCCTGCTCTCCTGTCCCCTACTCCCCGCTCCCTCCTCCCCTGCTTCCCTGCTTCCTCCCCCCTCCCTGCTCTCCCCTCCCCTGCTCCCTGCTTCCTCCTACTGCCTCCTCTTCCGCTGGTCCCCTGTTCCCCCCCACTTCGCCCTCCCCCGTGCTCCCCCTGCCCCTCCCTCTCCCTGCCACCCCCCTCCCTTGCTCCCCCCCCCCCCGCTGCCCTCACCCCCTGCTCCCCACTCCTCCCTGCTCCCCTCCCCTGCTCCCCTCCCCTGCTCCCCCCGCTTCCCCCTCCTCTCTGCTCCCCGCTCCTCCTCCCCTGCCGCTCCTCCCTCCTCTCCCTCCCCCTGCCCCCCCTCCTCCCTGCTCTCCCTCCCCTGCCCCCCCCCCCCCCCGCTCCTCCCTGCTCTCCCTCCCCTGCCCCCCCCCCTCCTCCTTGGTCTCCCTCCCCTGCCCCCCCCCCCCGCTCCTCCCTGCTCTCCCTCCCCCCCCCCCAGCTGCCCCCTCGTCCACACCCCCCAGGCCGGCAGCCCCTTACCCCGGGCCCCGCGCGGCGGCGGCGCAGGCTCCCACGCCCGGGCGGCCTTTCCCCGGCTCCCAACTTCGGCGCCGCCCGCGGCCGCCCGGGGGCAGGTCGGCTCCGGCCCGGGGGTAGAGGGGGTGGGGGGGGTGGGGGGGTGGGGGGCGCGCGCCCGTGCGAGGGGCGCTGTCCGGGGCACGTGCGCGGGAGCGCGCCCGGGAGTGGTCGCGGGGGGCGGGGCGGGGCGGGGGCGCGGGGGGCGGGGCCGCGGCGGCGCGGACGCGGGGCTGGGGCTGGGCTGGGCTGGGCTCGGGCTGGGCTCGGGCGCTGGCGGCGGCGGCGGCGGGCGGCGGGGCTCGCGCGGGGCAGCGGGAGTTGGCGCGGCGCTGCGGGAGCGGGAGCGGACGGCGGGCGGCGGGGCGGGGGCAGCTCGCTGGGGCGCCGGCCCGGGAGCCGGAGGAGCGGCGGCGGCGGCGGCGGCACCATGGGCTGCACGCTGAGCGCCGAGGACAAGGCGGCGGTGGAGCGCAGCAAGATGATCGACCGCAACCTGCGGGAGGACGGCGAGAAGGCGGCGCGCGAGGTCAAGCTGCTGCTGCTCGGTGAGCGCGGCGGGCGGGACCCGCCCCGGGGCCCCGGGACCTCGGGACCTCGGGACCCCGGACCCCGCCCGGACCCCGGCCCCGGCCCCGACCCCGACCCCGACCTGCGCCGCGCGGGCCCGGGCGCGTCCTGCGGGGCCCGAGTGCCCTCCCCGGGCCGGGCTGCTGCGGGTGCCCGGGGCTGGCGTCCCGGAGACGCGCGCTGCGGAGCTCTGCTCCGGCTTTCGGAAAGAGCCAAAAAACAAAAAAGAGTAAGCCGGGGTTTTGCCGGGAGGATGCATTAGGAAAATGCCCACAGCGTAGGATTTGTGGATCTGACTTGGGGTTTCTTTTGTTCCCTGCCCCCCCCCCCCCCAGCTCACATGCACCCTACGGCTACTTAGGCAGGTGCAAGGTTTCTCAGAACCTTCATCTGCCCCAGCAGCGACTGCTTCTGCTTTACACCAGCCATAATAAAAGAAATATTGCACAAACCTGTTTTCAGTAAGCTCCTGTCTCATTGGTTTAATGACTGCAGGAAAAAATGGTGGGTTTTTTTTTTTTTTCTTCTCCATTACTAGTAGGCTTAGAAGCAGCAAACTTGGCATGACTAAAAGTAATAATGATCTGAGTCATTCTGCCAGCAAGCTGTGAAATAACTTTGCATCTTAAAGACCTGCTTGGTTTTCTTCACCCTTGTCCCCAGTATAGATCTTTCTCAGTTAGCGCTGTTTACCTAAGTTTTTATGTTAACAAGAAATACCATATTTGGCGGAGGTCAGTGTATTTTCAGTGTATGGAGCATAGGAGACACACACCTTGACAGGGAAACAGGTAGGTGGTCCCCTTGTGCTGGGAATGTGCTTGAGACATAAAGGAAACAAAAGGAAGACCCCAAAGTTCCCTCCCTGCGGTTTCTGTACTCCTGCTCTGATACGTTCTTTCCGTGGACTTCCCTGTGAGTCCAGTTTTGAGCCAGCCATCCACCATGTTCAGAGCCATTGGAAAAGGAGTCCCCTGCTGTCCTTTGATGCTTTCATTAGATGCCTGTTGGAAAGAGATGGGCTGGGATGAAAGTCAGAGGAGTTGGTGTTTGCTTCTGTTTGGAAGAGGCCGGTGTTTCTCAACGTTAGCTCCATGGGCGTCTTAGGCTGGGTGGTTCTTTGTTGGGCAGGCTGTCTTGTAGGCTGTGGGATGTGTAGCATCCATGGTGTTCTCTGGCATCTGCCCACGGGATTCCAGTAGCAGCGCCCGCCCTCAACCTTTGATCCTTGAAGATGTCTCCAGATAGTCGGGAGAGTCCCCTGGGGGTAAAAAGTAACCTCTGATGAGCGCCTACATTGACAAGAATAGCTCAATGGGTGCGGTGGAAGTTAAAAGTTGCACCTCTACAACCAGCTATAGTGAGAGTGAGGAGGAGGGTGTAGAAGAGTCATGATGTTCAGAAGACATTATGAGATTTTTGTTTTTCTATACCAGCAATGTTAGATTTCAGAATGATTTTTAAAATTTTTTTTTAGGTAACTGGATTCCATCAGCTATGTTTTCTCTAGTGTTTTGCTTTTCCCCTTGCATCTCCTCTCTCTGTAGAAATCCTTTGCACCCCTGTCTTGTTGGCCCAGCTCTCCTCCTTACTCCTTATTTTACTCCTACTCTACCCTTTTGCCCAGGGTCCCAGCACTCTAGTTCCTATAAACAAAATGCTGGGTTATTTCATAAATGTTACTCTTGGAATGTTTCAAAACATTTTTTTTTCCTAATTTGTCTTTAGCAGTGAAGTTTTGACCTTCGGTTCTTTTTTGGATGTTTAAAGTCAAATGTGTAAGTAGCTCGATGAAATCGTCCCATATAAAACACAACTGAATCAAATAGAAATAGAAAATGGTTTTCTAGGTGATCTATAAACATTGTCACTTCCATTTATATCAGGTCATCTTCCTCTTAATTATTTTAGTGTTTTTCATTACATGAATTCCATTTAAGGCAAAAAGCATCCAAAGTATATTTAAGATAGTACAGTAAATAGTTCATTATATTGCATTTTTTAAAAAGATTTCATTTATTTATTCATGAGAGACACAGAGAGGCAGAGACAGAGGCAGAGGGAGAAGCAGGCTCCTCCCTGCAGGGAGCCCGATGTGGGACTCATCCCAGGACCCCGGGATCACGTCCTGAGCCCAGGACCCAGGGATCACGCTGTAACCGCTGATCCTCTCAGGCGTCCCTGCATTTTTTTTTCTTGAGGCATATATGTATCGTCTTTTAGACATCTGGGATCTGGGTTGAGAGATTCAGGTATGAGATGCACATTATTAGTAAAAAAAAAAAAATGGTACTGGCTGTCTATTATAATTAATTTTAAAAAAAATCATATATTTTACTATCCATGTTAGGAGCAGTGAATTAGGCCTTCAAAAAGAGGGACTTAGTCTAATCATTGACCTAAAGGAAATTAGGTCAGGGTTTGAGTGGTTCAAGTCTTTAGGTTTAGTTTTCAGGCATTGGTATGGGAATGATAATCCTAAATAGAAAAACTTATTTTTATAATGACCGTTTCTTTCCATTAGAGATGGCCAATTGCCTGAGGGGAACACATTTCTTATTGTCATACCTTTGAGGATGTTATGGTCTCTCATTGTTTTAACGGCTACATCATTAGGTTTTGGCTGTGTTTTCAGTGGGACTATATTGCACATAGGGGTATTTCTTAAATATTGGTATGATTTTCAAAGATGTAAAGGGTTAGATTATACAGAAATAAAACATTCATTCATTCTTCATAAATCATTCTACTCTAAAATTGTTTTAAATCTCCTTTAGTCCACCTCACTGTCCTCTGTACTCCGCTATCCTCACAAAGCCCACACCTTATCTCTTTCTGTGGTTTGTTTTAAATATTGTAGGTTGAGTGAAAATTAGGTGAGGGATAAGATCTCTTCTGCTTGGTAATTATTTTTCCATTGGAGCCAGCAACCAGCTCTTCGAGAAGCTACATCATTAATCTTTTTTGTTTCCTTTAAACTTGCCCTGTGACTTCCTTAGTTGGGAAATTCTGGCATTGCAGGAGTTTGGATTTCGCATTGCTTTAGCTATTTCCTTAGCATTGGCTCAGGGTCTTAGATGTCAGAAAGTCTATTTCCTTGAATAAATGGACCTGGTATTTGAACGTGGGTTCTATGCTTCTCTCTCACTCCCCTACCTTAATATTAACAATTACAATGTGGGCACTACAGGTGGTGTTATAGTGTCTTTTGAAAGGGCTGATTTTTCTGTATCTTCTGTTTCGCATTCTTAAAATTTGCAGTTTCAAGTTCTCCGATGTCTCAAGCAGGCTAATTCCAGAAGACTTCCCTGCTTCTGTCTTTTGCATCTAGCCTACCCTTCCTATCATCCTCATTCCTTGCTCAGAAACCTTTGTTGACTTCTCCATTGCCTGCACAATAAAAACTTTCTTCCAGGCCTCGTTTCCCTGCCTCCTTATGCTCTTTTCCTTAGGGTACCCTCCTCCTCCAGATAGGAGCGGTTGGCATATGGAGAAGCATATTGCACTCTGGTTTCTAGTGTTGTTTAGCCCTGTGCCCTGCCTGTTTCTCTGACTGGTGTGAGCACTTCAGGGGCAGGATCATTCTAAGTTGTATTTATATCCATCCCTAACAGCCATCTACTTTGTCCTGTGCTTAATTAATTCCTAATTATGTTAATACCTTGTATAGAATTAGGACTTCCCCTAGAATATAAACCATATACTTTGCCATTTTCAGTATTGATGGGAATAATTACCCAGCCAAACAAAGTAAACCAAAAAGGAATGTTAACAGTATGTGATGACCAAAAGAAGCACGTGGTATCTAAAAGCATATTGGTTTAAGAATTGTTTCCGATTTTTGTGAGAACTTTTTCCGAGTTGTATTATTTGTTAGAGAAGATGACAGTGGATATTCAGTGGGGGAAAGTCTGCTAAGTTGCAGTTGTAGTGTCATTCCTTAAAATTTTTCTTTTGTACAGCTCTCATTTTGTGACCTTTATTTTTGGCCTCTTTTAGCCATAAGTAAAGAGCATGAGTCTTGTTAAATGTATCCATGATAGGAAGTATAATGCCTGTGTTAGAGAATTTAGTTGAAGATGTTTGGAAATACGATGCCTACCTTACAGGATTTAGTGGGAGATGCTATTTAAACCTGAGAAAGATTGCTGTAATTTTTTAAACAAAAGGTGAACATCCAACCACGATCTTAAAGTTTTTGTTATGTGTGCCTCAGCCTTGGAAAGTTTAAGTGACCACAAATTCCCATGGGAGGACCTGGATGTATTTGTTGCACTTCTAGGTCACATATTTCTTGGTCACATGTTCTGGCATCCAGTTACCCAATGTGTGACTTCCCACAGCGTGACATTGGTGAAGCTGAGATCCCAGATGGCATTTGAGCCGAATGAACTAAGGTCAACAGTGCCTAATCTTGTAGTGCATAGACTGGCTCCTGTTATAACGTGTTAAATGCTAATTAAAAAATCTTAGCAGAAATAGGGCAAAATTAGTTTTAAAGTGAATGTTCATTCCATAAATTTAGTGGCTTAAAACAAAGTATAACGTATTAAGTGTACATTCCTGGAGGTCGGAAGGCCAGGTTTCATCAGGCTAGGATCAGGATGTCCGCAGGACTCATTTGCTCGGAGAGCTCACAGGAGAATCTTTTTCTTTGCCTTTCCCATCCTCTGGCTAGACGCTGTCTGCTTTCATTGGCTCATGGGGACCTTTCTCCATCTGCAGAACCAGCCATGGCTGGTAGAGGCTTTCTCCCAATGCATTGCTCCTGTGTTGCCTCCTTTTACTTACGAGGACCCTGTGATTACATTGGGTCCCCCTGGATGATTCCGGCCACCTACCTACCTCACCTCGGGAGACTTGCCTTAATCACATCTCCGCAGTTCCTTTTGCCACGTAGGGTGACGTGTTCGCAGGTTCCAGGGATTGGGACATGGGCATCTTTGGGAGCTATTATCCTGCCTCCCACAGTCTGCCCTCTGGCTGCCAAAGATTTATGTAAAATGCATTTACCGAATCCCAGCATCTCCCACAGTCTCCACCCAGTACAGCATCAGCGGTGCCCAGGATCTCCTGCACCTCAGTTTGCGTGGGCTTCTGGGGCTGGGCCAGCCTGGGCCAAAACGCATCTCTACCTGTGAACCAGTGAAACTTGAGAACCTGTCCTCTGCTCCTCTAATAAGATAGATACGCCTGTTCAAAAAGAAAGTAGAACAAAAAAAAAAAAAGGGAGTTGTCCGGTCCTCTGCACTTTGCAAACTTAGGTTTCAAGGCCTGGGGGTAAGCCTGTGACCCAGCTCTGCCTTCTGGGTGCTCCGCTCCGCCCTTCCTTCGTCAGGGAAGGTAGCACGTTTGCAGCTGAGTAATTCTATCAGCTGGTTTCTTGCCTCTAGAATTATTGTGACCTAACAGCATTCTGTCATTTTGGAGTCTCTTAATTTCTCTTTGCTTCCTGTCCCGTTTTGCTGTAACCGACAAGGAAGGAAACAGCCTGGACCTTCCAAGGGTTTGCTTGGGAGTCTTCTCCTCTGATATCCCAGTCCTGAGCTCACGCTCTGTTCTCCCACCTGCGGGACGAAATTCACTTGGGCTCTCTGCCACTAGGCAGCAAGGATCCCTTTCTGCTAGTTGAGCACATCCCGTTCTCCTTTGCAGCCACGTCCTCGCCAGCAGCACAGTTAGAGTCCATGTGTCCGGCGGCAGCCTGTTTCCTGGGATCTTGATGTAGGTTTCCTGGCATCTCCATGTAGGTTTCCTGGCATCTCCATGTAGGTTTCCTGGGATCTCCATGTAGGTTTTCTCTAATACATATTCACATGGGAGTTGGCATCTGTAGTTCCACTAGCACATTGGGGCAGTACAGGCTCTTGCTACCACGCTCCTCAAGACTTCAGCCTCTGCCTGGTAGCTGATTCCAAACCCATTTCTGCATTTTTAGTGTTTTTTTTTTTTGCTGCAGCACCCCACTTCCTGATATCCTCCTTGATATGTCATGTATAACTTTAGAGCATGCAGAATGATTATAATTTCATTTTCTTCAGTCCTTTGCCTGTGACTCTCGTGGTAAAAGCAAAATCACCAGTTTCTAGTGCTTCATGTTGAACCCATGGTATTTCATTCCAGACATAAGTGTTAAAAAATAAGACTTTTATTTTTGTTTGCCTCCGCCTCAGTGAAGTTTTTCCTGACCTTCCAGTCTAAATTTGTCTTCCTTCCTCTCCCTTCCTAATTATACCATTTTGAAATCATCTTGTGCATTTACTTTTTTATTGTCTGTTGTGCCTCTCTGTGGGGCTGGCTTCCTCAGAGCAGGAATCCAGTTCGACTTGTTTATCATCTAAAGGCACAGAGTAGTCCTTCCATAAATGTTGTTTAAATGACTGACTAGGTAAATTATTGAACATTGATTTTAACTAATAGTCTTTTAAAGTGAAAACGTTGGTACATTTTTTCTTGTGCCTTGAGTAATTTTAATGAGTTTTGGCCCAGTGTATTCTCATTTATTTCTTTTATATCTTGCTGGTTAGAGTAAGTAATACCTACTATATTATTACTATCTTCTATAAACTGAAATTAATTTAGGGTACTTAATTATTGTTGCATGGTCAGAAAGATATGACTGTGGGTATGTTAGGTGTAGAGTGAAACGTGATTTCTATATTTGTGTATTCCAGACACTTTGTTTTCAACAGGATTGTTGTACTGCTATTTCCCATGTTATTTGAGTGCTTTCTTAAACTGCATACAGTCATTCAAGGTGGCATCGCATGTATGCTCACCATCATATCTATCACAGCGGGACAGTAAGGTTGTAACTTTGGCTTTCTGGAGCCAGTAGGGTGCTCAGAAACTGACCACAGTGTATTCTTTATGTCTTGCCTATCCTTAAGTGGCAAGAATGATCATTGATGGCATTTGCAAAGGGCGTTGTATATTTTTTGGTTTTGAGTTACACCTTAGGTTTACCAGATCCTTAGGAGACTTTATGATTTACATAGGGAAATAAAATATGTACCTAAAAATAATTCCTCATAATGGCGACATAGGGAAGACATGGTATAGTAATAGCTGTGAGGGGAGGTAGGGAGGTAAGCTTTAACCTTGGGGTCTTCATTGTTGATCAGAGACGAGGGTGGATGTCACATACCTTTCAGAAATTACTGTGGTTATAAATCTGTCTATTTCCGTGCATTTCTGGGCTTATTTTTTGATCCTGGCTGGCTGTACACTCTGTATTATATAGAAACTTGTAATCTAGAAGAGACTTTGCTCTCTATAGCTTCGTTTTCTTACATTTTCCACATATAAGGAATTTTAGCCCTCCAGGGTTTGTTTAGCTCTGTCCAGAGACTTGCTGCACAGGAAAAGACGGTTGACCTAGAACTCTGGCAGGAAAATGTTTTCCTTGAGAACTTGGGCAAGTTATCCTAATTCTTTAAGCTTTAATTTTCTTTTCCATAAATTCCAGATAATAAATGTACCTACCTTGTAGGACTGGGGGACAAAGTAAGCCAATACCTCCAGAGTGCTGAGAATAATACATGGCACAGAAGTTCTTAATAAATATAAGCTGTTACGATAAATACTTCAGAGACTCTTTGGAGTCAGCCTTCTCTGTCTCCTTCCAGTTTGATCCATTTATGGTCATTGAATCCTTTTGTTGGCTCTTCTTAGCAAAGGGTATGTATGTACATAGCAAAGATATCAAAAAGTATAAAATCAGTCTTAATTACTAGTTTCTGATTCACCCATGGCATCCTTGTAGGACTTGGCTTTCTGTTAACAGTATCCCCATTGGGAAAAGACCAGGTAAATAACTGTGCTGCATTAGGAATTCTAGAGAGAGTGGATTTTAAGTAATTGGAAAACTTTACAAAAGAGTTAAAGGTAATTTTTTCTCTCTTTTATTACCCATTTTTTAGAATAAATGTAATAATTTCCTGCAAACTTTCCTTTTATCTTCCTTGAAAATAAAACAAGGCTGTTAGTGTTAAGTCATGAAACATCATTTGAGTTGACTGAAATGAATGTGCCATCTCTCTGGGGAATTTATGATTACTTCCCACAAATTTAAAAACCTTTTTGAAACTTTCTGTACTGATGACTCAAACAGATTCCTAATAAGACTCCAAAATTACCATGAATTTACTTTTGAGAGAGAAGGAGCACCTCTTGAAAAGTGGTCTTAGCTTTGATATAGAAACAACGAAGCATTGACTCTGATAGTTTTTGTCTCTTTTACTTCACTGTTGCAGTGAAGTCTTTTAACACTTAGGCTTAAATTACCTGGAAGTTCCTTTTGTTTACTGTGATTTCCTAAGGCACAGTCTAAATTTTTTTCTACTAATTTACTTATCTATATCGTATGCTTTTTTTGTTTGGGCACATAGCTTTTATTTGACAGCTGAACATGGGATCTGTAATGAAATCGCACCTAAGATCAATATAATATAATGGGGATTAGAAGAAAATGCATTTTTATTGGTAGTTCTGAAGTTAATCTAATTTCAAGAGTAACATTTACATTTATTTCAGTGCAATTTAAAATCGATCTATTGAGTTTTCACAACCTGAGCAGTCCATGTAATCAGCAACAGGATCAAGAATTATACGCAAGGGATGTGCTGTGACTGTAACCAGTCGTCACTCTGGTCAATTAAGTTGCTGGAACTGATGAGCTGGTGCTCATCGGGGCCAGTGCTGCGTACCGCCTCCCCCTCACTCATCCTCTCTTGCCTCCCAGAACCTTTCATGTACCCTGGTTCTCTCTGCCATCTTCACATTTCTCTAAAAACTGCGGCGCCCTGGTCCATAAACATTCTCAAGTCAGTCCAGCATTAAAAAATAATAAAATACAAGCAAAACTGTTCATACTCTCCTTAAATCATTTTTAACCTCTCATTTTTCATCTAAATTTTTTAAAATACGAGGCTGCATTTCCATTTTTACTTTGTCACTTTTTAAAAAGATTTTATTTATTTATTCACGAGAGACCCAGAGAGGCAGAGACACAGGCAGAGGGAGAAGCAGCCTCCCCATGGGGAGCCCAACGTGGGACTCGATCCCAGGATCCTGGGATCAAGACCTGAGCAAAAGGCAGACGCTCAAGCACTGAGTCACCCCGTGCCCACTTTTTCTATTCACTCTTTAAATTCCTTTTTCTTTAAAATATTTATTTTTTCAATTATATAGGAGTATTGAGAAATAAAACAGGCACTCCTATAACCCACAGGAATATATTTTTTTAGAGATTATTTTATGGGTGGTCTCTGTCTTCTGGATATTCTTTTATAGTTAGGTCAGGCTTCTCATTCTAACTTCCTGTCTCTTTTCTCATTTTTGTTAAGGTTTTATTTATATATTTGAGAGAGTGAGTGAGCATGTGTGCAGGAGTGGGGGAGGGGCAGGGGGAGGAGCCAGGGGCCCAAGGACCACTTAGGGTGTGGGAGGCTCCATCCCAGGACTCTGGGATCATGACCCGAGCCAAAGGCAGATGCTTAAACCAACTGAGCCACCCAAGTGCCTCTGCAATTTTTTCAAATCTCCTTATCTTTTTGTGTTACGTATATGTCCTTTAGTTCACCTTCTCTATCTAGCGGTAAACTGATCTGCCTTTTAATAAATCGAGTTTTTAATTTTATTAGAGATACTTGTTTTTCTAGCTTTTTAAAAAAGTCACTTTCATCCTACCGTACTTAATTCATAGTCTCTTTATGAAATCTTTATAAAATTCTTAGGGTTCAGATAGTTGTAGGGTCTTGACTGTATTTCACGGTTGGTAGATTGTGTCCTCTAGTAATTTTTTTTACTGCTAGCACATATTAACCAGCACATCGTCTCTGTGAATCACGTGCACCCCACATTGGCTATAATTTTCTTCTTTGTCTCTCAGGGTTAGAGTAGAGGGCAGATGTCCTTCACTTACCTTATTAACACAGTGTTCCAAAGCAGAAGGCATCCTCTCTCACCCACTTACTCAGCCGCTTCCTCCTTCTCCCGGTTGCCTCTGTTTTATTGGTGGCCCCACTAATCCTTGATTTCTTATTTGCTTTCACACTCAGTCAAAAGCTCCATCAACTTTGTTTTCTGAATATTTTGCTTATTTTCCTGTTTCACTTTTTTTCTCATCCAGCAACGTTGAATGTAAGGTTTCCCTTCATTGCTGTGCAGGCTTTTTGCCTCCTGCCACCCTTTGCTCATGTGGTCTGTGCTTCTGAGGCGTATGTGAGTGTGTGTGTGCGTGCTCACGTGGGTGCGAATGTATGTGAGTGGGGGGGGGGTTTGGCTCTTCCAGTACTGCCCTGGTGCCCCTGGTCCTGCCAGCCAGTTTTTTGCTTGCCTGCCAGCATGCACTGCTGATTGGTCTCTTACGTCTCATTCTGTTCACAGCCAGGACCGTCCCTCTTACTGTCTTGGCCCTCCTTTGTGTCTCCTGGATGCTGTGGACCTCTTGATCCCTGTGTTTCCTGTTCAGCCCTCGGCTGCAGAGCCAGTATTAGTAGCCAGGCTCTTGGCTGCCTTGAGCACCTGTCTTCTTGGTCCCATCAAGCATATGGTAAATTCCGTATCCTGTCCATCTTGCAGTGGTGCCAGTGTGCCACCAAGAGATGACTTCAGGTGTTCTGCTTAGCCAGCCTTTTCCGCCAGGCTGCTTGGGGGTGTTCATGCTGAGGTGACTCTTCTCCCAGGACCTCACACGGGCCCCTCTGCCTTGAGCAATCTCTTCATCTTTTCTGACATACTGTTCACCTCTGAAGCTGTGGCTCAAAGAGAGGAGAGCAAGGTAGAGGGGACTCCCAGCCTCTCTCATCCCTAGCTGCCTTCTGCAGTTGCCACTAGGCCAAGCTGCCCTGTGGCTGCCAAGGGTCTCTGCCCTGCGATGCCTGGAAAGTAAGCCACCTGTGCTCCTCATTTTCATCTGATGGCACTAATAAATCCTGTCGACCTCTTCTCCCATTATGCATGTAAGAGCAGAGGAGAAGAGAGAAAAACACATCTGTAATTTTTAAAAAATTCCTCATGTTATATCCTCTATTGTTCTTTGCATCCCTGCTCTGAGGTTAGATTTTTTTCACACTGTCCTTATCATGCTTTTGCTGGTCCAGGTGTGGTCACCTTATTTTCCCAGAGCAGCTCTTCTTAAATTCAAACTTCAGTAAGCATGGAAATAAGCTGGAGTATTTTAAAATGTAGATTTTCATTCTGGGTCTGGGATGGAGCCTGAGATCCCGCATTTCTCACAGGCCCTCGGGCTGCCTTTGCAGCTGATCACCGGGCTGGTCCATATTTTGGGCCACAGAGTCCTAGAGTAGGTGATCCTCCTGGATCTTTTCCATTTATCCGTTGGATAAACGTTTTTCAAGACTTATCCTCTCTTTGCCACATTCACGAAATCTCCTATAACCTCATCTATAAAGTATTAAAAACAGTGCTTTGCACAAAGTAAGAGCTCACTGTAATTTATACACATGCCTGTGTGCACATGCATATGCAAAGCCTATCAGACTTATATAGTTAAGCTCTTAAAGTTAACCTGAAATGGTTTTTTAGTAGCACATTTTGAGAAAAACTTCTTGATATTATCTTACATGGAAACATGTACTTCCTGGAGAGTGATCAAAAACTATAATTAGTCATAATGAATCTTCTGTGTACTTAGCAAGAATTTTTAAAGTGGACTTCTTCTTTTGATGATATGATTATTCAAGGTCAGGTTGAGTGTGACCTTATAAATATGTTTTTATGAACATTTTCAGCTGGTAATGTTCATGATGACATTCTTTTCTCGGAAGTAAATAAAGGACGGTTGCAAACTCTGAGAAAGTTTACAGTCATTGGTCTTGAAATAATTGATCGGACTGTTGTTATGTAACCTCATCTCTCCTAATCTGACCTTACATACGAGGTGATTTCCATTGCCTTTAAAAGGCATTTCTGATCCTAGAAAATGATCCTTTACACTCATATTTACTGACAAGTACTACAAAATATGAAACATTTTGTGATTAAATATCTCGTAAATGATCTATCACTTCTGCTTACGTTTGCTGGTTAGGCCTAACTTCAAGTTAGTTATGACACCTGGTTCTTACGAAATGTGTAAATTCATTCAACAAATATTTATAGAGGCCAACTGTATGGCCTGCATTATCTGGTATCTGGAAATGGAACAGTCTTTGGGAAGCTGTTATTAATTAAAATAGAGGAAACATTCTTTAAGTGTTCTGTAGGATTAAAGCAATATGGTTATTTTGGCTTGTTTACTAATAAGTTTAAGAAAATGACCTCTGGGTTTCTTCTCTCTTTTTGTCTTACTGTAGCTTTGTAGTAAATCATTTTAACTTTGTTTTGGATGATTGCATTTTATACATCAGGCTGAATTTTATTGCTTTTTGCCAAAAGCTATTCAGAAGCTTTCAGAGCAAGGAATAAGTAAGGAATTCCAAAGTAACTTATACTGTGTGCATGGAGATACTTAGAATGTTAGGACTAATTTCTTGAAAAGTTATCAACCAACACTCCAGCCCAAGGGATTTTTAGCAGTCACATTTTTTTTTCAAAGAATTTATTAATGAGAGATACAGAGAGAGGCAGAGACATAGAGACAGAGAAAGAAGCAGGCTCCATGCAGGAAGCCCGGTGTGGTCTCCAGGATCACACCCTGGGCTGAAGGCAGACGCCTAACCACTGAGCCACACAGGGGTCCCTAGCAGTCACATTTGAGATGACTTAAACTCTACTATAAAATGGCCAGTATAAAAAGAGTAGTTCTGAGGAATAGAAAACTCTAACAGAATCCGAGTAGTGGCTATGTTTGGAGAGCCAGTCAGCAGAACTTAAGCTCTATAATCCATAGACTTGTGTAAATTATACTTGGGTGTATGTGGATGTTTCGTCTTCATCAGTGAACAAATGTTGTTTTAAAGAAAACAAAACCAAAAATGTTAGAATATTCAAGCATCAGAATAAGTCTTTTAGATAACTCACTTTTTATTTTTCCTGAATAAAAGTAGAAAATGCTATAGCATTTTTAAAAATGGATCCATACACCTGGGGGACTAGGTTAAGAAATCAACTTTAACGCTTTCAGAGTTGTGTGGTATCTAGAAATTGTTTGGCATAATGGTTTGTCTGGATTTCTGAAAGTTAAGATTATTTAGATTTATTATCATTTTAAGCACTAAATATCATACGGATACGTTTGCAGTGAAGATATCCAGCGCATCTGATACGACGTTTTGAGTGAGAATATAGAGATGGCACTTACTTGTCATTTATTTCCCTCTTACGTAGTCTGTGATTTAAGAAAGGTGGTCTTTTAATAACATATATGTCATTTATCTTTGCAGCATTTTCAGGGATTAGTTTGATATTCTAAAACTTGATATGTGTGTGCCTTAAATGGAAGCATTCAGCTGGAGTATTTCTGTTCTTATATTGTGATTCTGTTATTCCGAATATGTCTCTTGTAATAATGGATTATATGGTGCAGATCCAAGATTGTTTCATACTTTTAATACAGCAGTGGTGTGATAACTTCAGTTTAGAGACTTCATAAAACATACATTCTGCAACTTTCTTGCACAGAGAATATTCACAAAGTTTTTCATCCTCTTCTATTTTTCTATTTAACATTTACATATTATTCTCTGATAACAATGGCATATGTGCTGGTAGGTATGGTAAACATTTGGCATGGAAAGTGTGTGAGGGGTGTCTCTGTTTATAGATAAGGCTTTTTCTGTCTTAGGAAGAGACACCCCTCGAGCTAGCTCCAACAGAGAGTGTTTTATGACACAGCTCAAGGGAAACCCAAAGAAGACAAACATTAAAGCTGATGGGTTGGGAACCAGACGATGCCTTTGGCTCTGGAGCTGATGGCCTTGCTGTGGCGGTTTCCTTCCTGGCTTCTGATTTCCACACTCTGTTAAGTCTTATGCCCAGGTTATATCACGCACTGCCTCAAACTCTTACCTGGTTTTCCAAAATCAGACACCTCTGATCTGCCCATCTCACCTTTTTATCCCTGCATGTACAGTCCTCAACCTTTGGCAGGGGGAGATCGAGCTACCTTTTGGTCAAATCCTCGCTCCCCTGTGGTCTGGGCAGCTCTAGTGGGAGAGAAATGCGGGGCCCTGGCACCTGCTCCTCAGGAAGCCAAGGGAGGAAAGGGCTACCAGACTCCGTTAAACAGAAACGTTTGGTGCTGCCTCCAAGCCTGTGTTACATCTAGTATCAAAAAATAGTTCGTTACACCTAAACAACAAAGAAGTGGCTTTTTCTATCAGACTGTTCCATCGGCGGTGGCGCTTATGTTCATTGTCCTACATGTTTTGTGTCGTGTAGTCTTGAGCCTTACCTGAGATGTTACTGATATCTCAAAGTAACTTGAATATCTGTGATTATATATAGCATTATTTTATTGTGGGAAGAGTATCTAGGCGTTGCTCTGGTTTGTTCCAATATCTAATTATTTTCAAAGGCTGATTGTCTAGTTATTGAGTATTGCATGTGTTCTTTGAACATTTGGGAAAATAAACCTTTGAGTAAGTTTCTTTCCTCTGTGCATCTTGAATAGTTGACATGGTGCTGTATATCGATATAACCGTGTACTTCTGTGGCTTATATATTTACCCATCATTAAATATTTTCAACATATCTCGAGTTTAATGCCTACGTAGTGATCATCTTACAGATCTTCCATAATTTATTGAATCGCACTGATGTTGAAAATTGAGGTCTTTTAGTTTTATAATCGGATATTATACCATGATGACTGTATTTTATGCATATATCATCACCTATATTCCTGATTATTTCCTTAAGTTATTGAGTTAAAAGTTAGGACTTAACGATGTGTACAGCTAGATTGCTTTTCCCGCACGTTCTGGTTTCTACCCCTGCAGGTGGCATGGAGGCTGCTGTTTTCACCTCACCTTCATTAGCATTGAGGGTTCTTGTAATTATCTGTACTAAACTGATGAGTAAAAATGACTTCACATTGTTACTTTAATCTGCAATGTAATTTGCAGAGGGGTGGTGGAAGGACTGTCTCTTCTAAAGAAGTGAGTCTGGTCCATTTTGAGATTCATCAGAACCTGCCCTGTAAAACTTTGCATATTTGTTCCATATAACGTCCCCTCTTGTGTGTGCTTCTTGGTTTTGTTACATTGGACAGAAATTGCTTGCTTTTCTTCAGGTTCAGTAGGAAGATTTAGAATTGCTTAAATATGCCTTGAATGATTTTGATAAATGATATTATTGTATTAATTTAATTATATATGCATTTAGAATATATGACCTGAGAACCTTTTCATTGGCAATAGAGAAGACTTTCCTCAACAAGGAAAAAAATGTAAGCTTTTGTAGACAAAATTGATTATTTCATTCATGTTAACATTGATGACGTATGCACCATAAACAAAGTGGGGCAAAAAGCATACTATGTACCACCTGTTATGATGGAAATGCAAAATAAAATGAGATACCATTTCATGCCTATCAGAATCAGACAACACCAAACGCTGACCTGGACATCTTTAATATCCTTTTCAGTGAGAACATCAATTGCTACAGGCTTTTGGGTAAAGATACACATCCCTTCAATGTAGTAATCCCCTCCCCCCCTTCCCATGTATAGACTCTAGGGAAAGTATTGTAGTTGTACAAAAAAAAAAAAAGTTCCCTGCAATATTGCTAGTAGTAGCAGAATTTAAAATAGCCTAATTATTCACCATCATGTATGAATAAATGTGAGAGAATGAATAGGGTATATGTTAAAAATGACATACTCGGGGCACCTGGGTGGCTCAGCGGTTGGGCACCTGCCTTGGGCTCAGATCGTGATCCCTGGATCCAGGATTGAGTCCCACATCCAGCTCCCTGAGAGGAGCCTGCTTCACCCTCTGCCTATGTCTCTGCCTCTCTCTCAGTTTGTGCGTCTCAGGAATAAATACATAAGTCTTTAAAACAACAAAAAATGAACTGCTCTATACAATTATGCAAATGAAATATACAGAGAAATTGTGTGATAAATCTCAGTGCCAATGTTAAATATGCAGTTTGCAAGATGATATACTCTGACACTTCCATATAAAGTTAAAAAATATCCAAAACTGTATCATATGTTTATAGGTAGAACATACTAGCAGAAGTATGAGGAAGTGCATGGGGAGGCTAAACATCAGAATCAGAGTGCTGGCCATTTTGGGGGGTAAAAAGGGAAGTAGATGAGGGAGGGCTGTCCAGGGCACTATAATGTTTTAATCTTAAACAGGATCCTGAATGGACAGATGTTCTATTATTTTCTGGATACTTTTGTATGACTGAAATATTTCAAAAGTAAACAAGTTTTGTTATTGTAGGCTCATTCGTAGCAATTTTGGCATCTTCATTTTCCGTGCTCCCACATCTGGTTATTTCCCAAGCCATGTTTACTCTCATTTCCATTGCCTTGTCCATCCTCCTCTTCCTTCCATTTTCACATAAATTAATCTGCTGTAATACCCTCCTACCTGGTCTTCCCACCTACACACTTTCCGCCCTTCATTCTAAATTAATCCTCCTAAATGGCAGCTTTGATCTTATCAGTAATTTCTCAGAAGTCTTTAGTAGCTCCGATTATTTACAGAATATCACCTGTTTATTAGTATGGTATTCAAGAGTTTTGTGGTTTGGCTTCCACCTAGCCTTTCCATATTTCCCATGACCATCCCTTGGCAAACTCTGGGTACGTTCCATGCTTTCTTATCTGTGATACTCTTGCTCATGCTGTTCTTCTTTCTAGGAATACCTTTTCATCCTTAGCAATTTCCAGTCCTGCCCACATGTATTTATGAGCTGAGTTTGGCCCAGTGTTTCTCAAAGTTGAGTAATATCTATGTCTTTAAATAAGGAGGAAACAATTCTTACAGATTCCTCATATTGACTTACATATATTATGATATCGCTTAACTGTATTACAATTACTCAGCACGTAAATAAGTGTAAAAATCATACATTTCAAAATTCTAAGCAGTCATAAAGACAAATTAGAAATCTACAAAACTATACAGTTGTTTTGAACATTACTTGTTCTGTGTTGATTGTGATATGAATCCAGTAGAGACTGTTTTTGCATTTGGCCTGCCTGTACTACCAAATGCCACAAGATGTCTCAATTCTGTCCTCCACTTTCTGTAAGTGAGCTGTTGTAAACTCATTCCTGTGGTGCTCCCACCTTCTTTGGAATAAGTGCCTCATTGAGGAATCATCTGTGAGTATCATGAATCATAAGGCTCAGTGATGTTCCTACCATGTAGCCTGATTTTATGCATGAGGAAATCTCTCTGGACCTTAATGTGGTATCATTCAATAAATGTTAAATCAGCTACTGTCTCCTGTGCACTATGTCAAGCGTGTGGACCCAGACATGTGTCAAACATGGGTCCTGCCCTCAAGGAGTGTAGTGGCAAAATAAAGCAAAAGGAAACATTAGTTATGGGGGCAGTAAATGCTGGGGGTGGGCTTTGAACTTAACACGGAGCGGCAGGCACTTGAATTTCAAGTTCAGAGATGTTAACTATTCAGTCCTTTCAGTACTAAAGGGCACAAACAATATTAGATTGAAATGTTTATATTGAGTTGATTTCTCTACTTTTATATTTATGTTCTTCATTCTTTTATTGCCTCTCCTCATTTCTCTTTCATAAACCCTGTTTCTTCAATTGTTAGAACTGGGGTAGGTAATATTAATCTCTTGTTGCAAAGTAGGAAATCGAAATTGAGGCTTAGATAGATAAGTAATTCGCCCAAGGTTATACTACTAGTAAGTGACCAGGCTCCGTCCTATCTCCTCATCAAATCCAGGTTCTTAACCCTCTTCATATTATTGCTTGTCAAGTACTTATTACGGTTAGATCTAAAGTAAGCTTCTATCCTTGCAGTAAGTGGGCTTTTGCATTTGTTAAATTAAAGGTATTTTTCCTCCATTAGGGGAACAGAGTCTGGTAAAGAGTAGACATTCAGTAAATGTCGGTTGAATAAATTAGTTATATCTTATAACTTAAAATACCAGTACTAACTGATATACATAATCAAGTGTTTTAACTGAATTTTTCTTAACTCCTACTGTACATTAAAATAGTGTCAGTGTTTTGTTTTTTAAAAATGAGAGAAACCAACTACATGATATAATCTGGGATTAGTATAGAGTCAGTCTCATCTCTTATATCTTTAGGGCTGAAATATTTCAAATGAAAAATGGAATATATATTTTAAAAATAGAGGTGCAGCTAAATATCCCAAATCTTTGAAGAAAGAGTTCAAACTATATTTACCAAAGAATAAATCTAGATTATTATATTTTAGATTTTTTCTGTGTCAATGACTTCCCCATTAACCAAAGTAACTAAAATATTTTTTCAAGGTGTGCCGCAATGTAAAACTATCTCTATCATTCACAAACTGGCCCCAAGCATGATGATGACAGACTGTAAGAGGGCTGATTAAATTAATCAAGCTTGTCATGTCAGATGTACTCTTCAAAAAGAACCAAGTATTCATTTTAATTTAGTATCCTTTTTTTCTTTGACAAAGGCATAATACACAGCTTTACATTCCCAGTTTAAGGTTTTGATTATAATGTGTGTGTCTTCAAAATTGGGAAGCTGTAGTTATGCTTGTCTAATAATTTGGGAAGTCTGTTTAAACACTGATAGGTCTGATTATCAAATTGAAGATAAGACCATTTCCCTTTCTGCCAGTTAGCCAGGAATATGTTGGTGGTACTCTTGCTTTGTTACAATTGAAGAAAAAGAGTGAGATGATTAATAAACAACTCCTGGGTGTCTTGCATAGACTGCTTATTCCATCCAAAATGCTAAAATATCTTAAATATACAAAGGAGTGCTTCTGGTCAGTTTATTCTGAGAGGTCATATTAGTTAATGGCCTTACCATCCTGAAACAGGGCCCTGGGTACTTCAGAAACTACAAAAGAAATCTGTCTTTTGCTTCATGGGCAAGAAGGAGAGGAAAAACTTTTTCTTGAACTGAAGATGCTTTTTTTCCTTGCATTTAGAAAATTGTCTAGTTTTCTTAACCTTCTTTTGTGCCATCTCTTCTGTTTCCTACACTGTAATTCTTAGAAACATTTCATGCAGCCAGCTTATATAAGCTTTATGGAAATTAGGTTTGTATACTCACTAAACTGATTTTTTTAAAGAAAGCAATAAAGAGGCACACCTTTATTTTGTTTTTATGCTTCTCATGTCTTGTGTTTGAGTTCTGGACTGTAAATGTTTTGTTAAGGGTGTGTTTTTAAGTCCCTGTGAAATTTGCAAATTTTGTGTTTGGTACAGTTACGGTAAACTAGGATTGAACTCATTGAACCAGTGACTTTAGAAATAAAGCTTTAATCTTTTCTAAAGTCTTGGGAGTTTGCTCTGGAAGGAGTGGGGGGGGGGGGGGGGGTCGGGGGATAGATGATAGAACTTGATTCTGTGAACTCTAGTGTGTATGTTGATTTCCAGACCGAAATTATCTGGCGCTTTCATTCTTTATTTGGGTACTTCTTAGATAAATAAGCTTGTATCATAATTTATATTCTTTACTAGAGTAACTCTGTTTAGGTTTATGGTTGACAAGTAATAGTCCAATTGTTACATAATTGTTTAGGGTTGTTGTCTTTATAGTAAAGCAAATGATGGGTACATTTTACATTTGAGAGAAAACTATAAAATATCCTTTGAAAGTGGTATTTTCTCTCAGTTGCAAGAACTTAGAAAGATTTCAATTATTGTAACTAGAGCTTTGACCTCAGCAATAGCTTTCTGGGCTGTGTTCCAGAATTATTTGTGGGATCTAGTTGTGAAAGATGGGGATGTACAGTTTATTAAGTTACAAATACAGTATTTTTTAAAGTAAGTAATTTTTATAAAATATAGTTGAATCTTTAGTGAGACATATTATTGCAGCAAAAATACCTATTACATATTATAAAAATGAAATAGGTCGGTTTTTTATTCCATTTTAGTATGCTTTTTAAAATTCATTTATATATGGGTTGTCTCTGAATGTTGTATTTCTAACCAAAGTACAGAGATTTTTCAAAATCATTGACTCAATAAGTAGGATTATGAAACATGAATTATTGAGCTCTCCTTGGTGAAAAGGAAATTTAATGCTTTGAGTCTCCTTACATGATTAAGAACAAACCATTAGAGTTGCTATTAATCAAACATAAATTATTTTGCTTTTTGGACATTTTAATCGTAACTGAATTATTTTTTTCTTGCATAGAAACTGAAACAAATTTTTTTTATAGTATTGCCAATTTAAATAATTTCTAATTCTTTATTTCTATGACAATATAAAAGTGTAAAAATGAATTTTGGGTTTGTGTGTGTGTGTGTGTGCATGCGTGCATGCCAGGTCTACAATAAATGTTTTAGTGATTTCAGAATTGGATTGTTAGGAGTGTTGTTTTTATTTTGAGATCACATGATTTCGTCAAGGTTAAACAAAAACTCCTATGTGCTTACATTCTTTAAATATATTTTATGTAGTCTAGTTTTTAAGACTTTGCACTCTTAGTCATTAAGGTGTCAAAGTCAGTGAGTAGGCTGGTGTCTTTATTATTAAAGATCAGTGATTATAATTGAGGTTTTGAAATTTTAAGTAGCAGTGGCATTCCAGAAAGAATGATAACAGAGTTATGTAGTTAGATGTTTAAGAAAAAAAAATTCACTGTCACTGAGTAGACTATTAGAAAGCTAATGTACGTACGAGCAGGCAAGTCTGTTGGAGCTTATCCTTAGTCTCTTAACGAAGGACTGTTGGAGCAGGACATGGTTGTTGAGAATGCCATGTTCATTGGCATAATTTTCCTAGACACTTTTCTCCTGTCTTAAATACATAAGTTGTAGTCTGTAAGCACATATTGTGTGCTTATTCTGTGTCATGTATCCTATTGTAAAAAGTGGAAGAAAACAAGAAAAGAGAAGGTGGTTGTACTTTGGGTCTAGTAGTGAATGAGGGATTTAAGGTATCCTTTGTAGGGTGAAATAAATCCCCAAGTCTCATAAGTTCACTTCTTCCTCGTCAACATAATAAAGGCCTCTGTGGAGCTAGCCTCATACTATGGTGAAAAGCTGAAAGGTTTTTTCTAAGATCAGAAGTAAGACAAGGATGCCCACTCTTCTCCTTTTCTACAACATGGTATTGGAGGTCCTAGCCAGAGCAAGTAGGCAAGAAAAAGAAATAAAAAGGATCAAATTGGAAAGGAAGAAGTAAAACTATTTACAGATTACAGATTACATGATATTATATATAGAAAACTCTAGTGAGTCCATTATGTAACTGTTATAACTAATTAAGTGAACTCTTAAAATCTGTTGGTTTTCTGTACACTAATAACTATCAGAAAGGTAAATTAATAAAACAGTCTCATTTGCAGTTGCATCAAAAAGAATAAAATAACTAGGAATAACTTTAACCGAAGAAGTGAAAGACCTATGTATTGAAGACTATCAGACATTAATGAAACAAATTGAAGAAGACACAGATAGATATTCTGTCCTTACGGATTGTCAGAATTAATATTGTTAAAATGTCCGTGCTACCCAAAGCAGTCTACAGATTCAGTGCCATCCCTATCAAAACTCCAATGGCATTTTTCACAAAACTGGAAGAAATATGTATATGGAAGCACAAGAGACTCCAAATAGCCACAGCACTGTGGAAAAAGAAAAACAGAGATATCATGTTCTCTGATTTCTAACTATGTTACAAAGCAATAGTCCTCAAAACAATATAGTATTGTTATAAAAAAGAAAAAAGACACCTAAATCAGTGGAACAGGAGAGAGAACCCAGAAATAAACCCACACGTATATGATTAATTTATGATAAAGGAGTTGAAAATATACAATGGAAAATGGCCAGTGTCTTCAGTAAATTGTTTTGGGAATATTGGACAGCGACATGCAAAAGAGTGAAACTTGGCTACTCTCTTAAACTATACCTAAAAATTAATTCAAAATGGGACGCCTGGATGGACCTGACTGTTCAGTGTCTGTCTCTTGGTTTAAGCTCAGGTCATGATGTCAGGGTCAGGAAGTCAAGCCACGCATCGGGCTCCATGCTCTGCCTGGAATCTTTTTTTTTTTTTTTTTTTATGATAGTCACAGAGAGAGAGAGAGGCAGAGACATAGGCAGAGGGAGAAGCAGGCTCCATGCACCGGGAGCCCAACGTGGGATTCGATCCCGGGTCTCCAGGATCGCACCCTGGGCCAAAGGCAGGCGCTAAACCGCTGTGCCACCCAGGGATCCCCTCTGCCTGGAATCTGCCTTGGATTCTCGCTCTTCCTTCCTTCTGCTCCATCTCCCTGCTCGCTTTCTCTAAAAACCAAATACATCTTTTAAAAAATTAATTCAAAATGGATTAAAGACAGGGCACCTGGGTGGCTCAGTTAAGCATCACCTCTTGATTTCAGCTCAGGTCATGATCTCATGAGATGGAGCCCCATGTGGGCTGCATGCTTAAGATTCTCTCTCCCCCCTTTGCACACCCACCTCCCACTCTACAGGAGTGCATGTGTGTGTGCGCTTACTCTCTCTCTCTCTCTCTCTAGAAAAAGAAAATATTAAAGGCTTGAATTTAAGACTGGAAGCTGTAAAACACCTAGAAGAAAACTTGTTAAAATTGGTTGAATCTGATACCACAAGCCAAAATAAGCAAATGAGACTACATCAAACTAAAAAGCTTCTGCATAGCAAAGGAAAACATCAATAAAATGAAAGGCACTTTACCAAATGGGAGAAAATATATGCAAACCAAATATCTAATAAAGTGCTAATATCCAAAATAGATAAGGAACGGTTACAATTCAACAGCGGAAAACAGTATGATTTAAAAATGGGCAAAGGATTTAAATAGACATTTTCCCAAAGAAGACATGTGGGTGGTCATTCGGTACTTGAAAAGACACCATGCTTACCAACCACTAGGGAAATATAAATCGCAACCAAAAGGTAACACCTCACACTAATCAGAATGGCTAGTCTCAAAAAGAGTAGAGATAACAAAACGTTGGCAAGGGTGAGGAGAAAAGGGAACCTTGTGCATTGTTGGTAGGAATGTAAATTGGTGCAGCTACCTCAGAAAATAGTATGGAGGTTCTTCAGGATATTAAAAATAGAACTGTATGATCTTGCAATCCCATGTTAATTGCAGCATTAGTTATAGTAGCTAATAGTTATATAGCATTATAGTAGCCAAGATATGGAAACAATTTAAGTGTCCATCAATGGATGCATGGATAAACTATCATACACACAAATGCACACTAGAATATTATTAAGCCATAAAAAAGAGTGAAATCTTGCCATTTGGACAACATTGTTGGACTTTGAGGGTATTATGCTAAGTGAGATAAGTCCAAGAAAGACAAATGCCTAATGATCTGTTATATGTAGAATCTAAAAATCGGTCAACCAACCAGCCCACCCAATAGACTCCTAGATAAAGACAGCAGATTGGTGGCTATTATCCACAGAGGGAGGAAGAGAAATGAGTGAACCGTTTTTGTTTTTTGTTCTAAGTTTAAACTGAATTTTAAAAAAAGACAGTGGGTAAAAAAGCTGAAAAAGGATAAAAAAGGGATTGACTATAAACAAGATCTTTAAGTTAAATATATATTATGTGATACAGCATTAGATTCTCTGGAAGAAAAATGAAGCAGCAATTGCAAAAAGTATTGGGGCTGGGAGTTGAAATTGTAAATAGTTGTTCATGGATTGCTTCGGTGAGAAGGTTAACATTTAAGCAAATACTTCAAAAGAGATGATGGAGTCAATTACACTAATAACTGGAATAAAAGTTCCAAGGATTAGAAACAGCGAGTGCAACGGTCCTAATGTGGAAAAATGCCAGATTTAGGAATAGTGAGGAGACCACTGTGGTTTGAATGGACCCAACCGGGGGAAATAGGAAATTGGACTTCAGAGAAAGTCCACATTAGAAGAAAAAGTTTATATTGAAATAAAGACTGAAAACTGTTCATCTGAATTACCTTTGAGGTCCTGAGAAGCATTAAAATTCTAAGATTCCTTCTTAGAGTACATAGTCAGCCTTCAGTCAGTGCTGTTAACTACCTCCCCCCCCCCAACTAATATCACTCCTTAGGGATTATATGTTTATCCAAGAAGTGCTTCTTAATACTTTTGTGGAAACTCAACTGTCTTATTTTAGGGGCCAATAAAATGGATAACCTGAGCAATAGTATCTAATTAGGCTTTCTGGAAGTCTACTAATCCGTGGCAGTTTGTTTTAGAAACTCAAATATACATTGTTTTTGTATTTCCGCAGCTGTGTGTGTCCATCTCAGGTCCCCGAATGAAGTCATCATAGGTTATAAGGGCCAGTGGGTAAATGCCAAAGCAAGTACAGCTAACTCTGGAGAACTTCTTGAGCATTAATCAAATTGAAATGTCTTAGAAGGTATTGGAACATCTGAATGACCGTGTGCTGTGGCACTTTCCCCTTCCTCAAAACTAAAGAGCTGTTTCATTTGAAAGTTGAAAGCATATAGAATTCCCTGAAGAGAAACTCTCAAGTTGTAGGGTGAGAAACTACACTGTCATACTTTGTGAGTAAATGCCATGTACCTACTGAAATCATTAAAACAAAACAAAACAAAACAAAAAACAGAGAACACTTATTCTAAAGAACTTTTGAGTACTGAAACCCAAAACCATTCTTTCTAATTCCAGAACTCTTAATGAGGGGTTATATGCTTAATTGTCTGCTAATGTTTAACAGCGTTTCTAGTTTTTTGTTTTTTGTTTTTTTTTTCCAGACAGTGACCTTTAAATAAAAAGTCCCATTGCCAGTGGGGAGGCTGATCTCAGCGTGCACCAGCTTGCCTTCCCAGCCTCAGACTCCATCCAGTCCACATTCCTGCCAGCCCCTCCTGGGATTGGTCAGGGGGACTTTGGCTCCCCCACAGACCTGTCCCATCCTCCCACCCTGGTGGGCCTCAACTCTTGGGGGGCCTCAGCTCCTGGTGGGCCTCAGCTCCTGGGGGGCCTCGACTCCTGGGGAGCCTCCTTGTGGGGAGGTCGTCCCCAGCTGGGGACATGGGTAGGCCCAGCAACAGTACATTGCAGGACTGGCCTTGTGCTCAGTCCCGCAGACGTCTATGCAGCAGCCCCTGAGGCCTCCCTTGCCTGCTGATGGCGCTGCCCTTGCCCTGGTGCCCCTGCACCAGCCCAGGGGGTCTCTGGGCCCAGTGACATTGTGCCGAGAACCATGGCTTGGAGTCTGGGCTCCTTTGCTTTTGAGCTGGACTGTGTGACTTGATTCCTCCCCACTCTTCTGTCTCTTTAGAAATAGTGTCTGTGAAATGTCTAGAAAAGCCTAAAATCCTTGATGACCACAGCTCAGGTTCACATAATACACTCACTGGGAGGCTCCTCACAGACACTTGACTCATTTCTGTTTATTGTTTTCCTTTTCAGCAAACTGTTGGGATTTGGGGATGTCCTGGTTTCCTGTGTAGGAGGCCAGGAGTCTCTACTCGAGGCTGAATGCAGGTAGACCCCCTCCGGCCCAGTTTCCTGTAGGAAACTATCCCGGTCTCCGGCAGGGGGAATCCTGTCTGAATCTGCACCTCAGCACCTCAGCCAGTGGGGCGGTGACCAGGGCACATTCCTCAATTCCTGGGGAACTCCATCTCCTCATCTGTGACATTGGCAGAAAACCTCAGTCAGGGATTGTAAGGAGGGTGGACGTGTGTCGGGGCCGGGCACTCGCCAGGTCCTCATTACCTGCTGGTTAATACAGACCTTCCCGGCTGGTTGGATCACTCATTAACCACCGGTAAACACCCCCCCCCCCCCCCCGCCCCATCTCTGCTAGGAGACAGCTTTTTATGTATTGGCTCCTGGCAGCCCTCTCTGGAAGATGAGTTTCTCTTTTAAATGATTCTGCCCGTACTTCACAAGTAACTTTTTTTTTTTTAAGATTTTATTTATTTATTCATGAGAGACACAGGCAGAGGAAGAAGCAGGACTCGATCCCAGGACCCCAGGATCACACCCTGGGCCGAAGGCAGGCACTAAACCGCTGAGCCACCCAGGGATCCCCCACAAGTAACTTTTACACAGTATAGGTAGCCTTTCTTTTAGGTGAGCTCACTGCAGACAGTTTTCCTTGAAAATGGGGGAGTTAATTTTAGAACTGTTTGCCCAAGATGTGAGCATGTGACTGTCGCAGAGTATAGAGTAAAACACAGGCGCTCACGAAGCCCAGTTTCTCTGTAGTTCTCTGGACCTCAATGTAGTGATTAAGAAAAATGGCAGCAATGAACCAGGTGATCTTTTAAGAACTTGTATTTGTTTAAAAAAAAAAAAATCTGTTGGGCAACCCAGGTGGCTCAGCGGTTGAGCGCCTGCCTTCAACCCCGGGATTGAGCCCCACATTGGGCTCCCTGCATGGAGCCTGCTTCTCCCTCTGCCTTTGTCTCTGCCTCTCTCTCATGAATAAATCTTTAAAAAAATCTGTTATTCTAAAAGTTCTGCTATGCTCAACTTTGTGTTTTAGGAAGGTGGTTTAGGGAGGAGACATTCTGGTATTCCCATCCTGGAGTAATTAAGTGTCCAGGAGAAACTCAGTAGAACTAGTCAGAGTTTGGAAATTGGTTAGACAGCTTCCAGCCCCTTGTGGTTGTGGCCTTCAAAGATTTTTATTTTAAGATGAATACTGTGACGTTCATTTGAAGATCAAAGGTTTCATTTCAAGTTATTCGCCAATGTGTTATCTGGAGTGATTGTACCAGTTAAAACTTTAAAGAAGAATAATATTCCCTTGAAGTGTTACAGTACATTATATTCTCGAAAGCAATGTGAAAATCCATTAAAGATGTTTTGGTAGAACCATTTGAGTATTTCCTGAGAAAGGCAGGGAGCACATTTTTAATATGCTTTCCATTTAGTAATATTATTTTCCAAAAAGTGTTTTGATAGCTAGCATAACAGTTGATGCTGTATGATATCTTCCAAACACTTTTCTCCAGAACACTGAATTTCCATAAATCAAGTAAACTTGCTTCCCACATCTAAGAAGTACTAAGTTAAAGGTAACAGACTTTATACTGTAGGTCATTTTGAATCTTTAATATGCTAATGTGCATTGTGAATTCTCAGAAAGTACACACTTTATTGTACTCTGTAGCCTCATATTCACAGAACACTTCTTGGCGTGCTTCCTAATGTTAGTATTCCAAGGATACAGTTCATGAGAAGCTCATTCATATATAGTACTTTGCAGTTTATAAAGTGCTGTTGCATTATCCCCTCATTTGATTCTCTCAACCCTGTTGGGTGGTGTTTTACTGGTGCAGGTACATGAGCATTGGGGAAACTGGCTACATTGTAAAGGCACATATTAATGTAGTTGGAGATGATTTTATACTGAGAAGGAAATTAGATCCTAAATCAGCATCAGCATGTTGTTTTGAGAAGCATTTGAGAAGTTAATTGAGTATGGCTTTGGTGATTAAAGAGAAATCTGTTAGAAGACATTGATTTAGAGAATGAGAGCTTAAGAATGTCAACTATTTATCACTGGCGTACTAGTGAAATTCTCCACTCCTTAATTATGTTTGTGTCAACAAGAAAGAATATTTTTACATGACATATGTTTTTAGAAATGCACCGCGTGGCTCTGCATTATAACCTCTCTGGGTTCTTAGAAAATTTAATGTAAAAATATAAGTTAATCTGTAATGTTTCTGTTTGTTAAGGCGGGCTATGTTTATTTATCAAGTGAGAGCTGCATGCTGAATCATAGAATGATAGGGAGTCCAGAGAGATTTTTTTGTCTCTTGCTTAGTCCATCCTCTTTTCTAGAAAGCTGAAATTATCCCCGCGACATTTCTAGTAGACCGTGGAATTGTATGGCATGATTGAAAGTCACTGGAAAGGTGCTCAATTGTTGTATTTGTTAACAGGTACTTCTACAGTGCTCACCATTGGCCAGGTGGTCTCCTAAGGGATCTGTGAAAATACCAGTGTATTTCATTAGTACTCGTTGAGTGCCTGCTAATGTGCCAGGTGGTTTGCCTGGATCTTTACGTTATTTTATTAAATCCTACAGCAACTTGCTGAGGAAGAGTGTGTCCTCATAGATCAAGAAACTGATACTCTTCTCCGGGTGAGATAGATCAGGAAACATAATCTTCTCAAATGGGGGGTAGACCCCTGCATGCCATAAACTGCAGGAATAGAACTATGCTACATCTTCTAGAGTTGGCTTTGTTGATGCACGAGCAAAATCATTAGAATTCTCTTTTTCTCAGTTTCATATTTTCAAAGAGGTTTTGCTCTTGGAAGTGTCGTTTCAGTGATCCCTTAGTTCAGGGAAATGTGTCTGCCTAGAAAGAAACTCTTCTTGGGTTGAATGAATGCTTCGAAGAGCTCCTTAAGGTTGGTGGAAGAAATAAGTGGTCATTGTTCAAGCACGTACTTGGATTTGGTGTGGCTGAGTGTGGTGGATGGTTGTTGAGACAACATCTGAGATTGGAATGGAAGAGAGTTGGAGTGGCTTTCGGTGAAGAGAAGCAGGGAAGGAAGAATGGATGTGTGGAGGGAATATTGTTAGGTTTCTAGTGTGCACAGTGTGATAGAAATCTTATTCCTGGTCTCCCCATAAAATTTTTGTTAGACTTAAAAATAGTTTGTGAAGCTGGACTTACTTTAAGGAATGTGGCCATGTACTGACTACAGCCTCGAGGGAGTCAGAGCTGGCTTGAGACTACCTAAGGGAGGCTGACACATCTAGGTCTCCTTGTGTCTGTAGTCCTTGTATTCATTTCCCTGTGGCAATGTTTGTGTCACTTCCTTTTTTTTATAGCATCTGGACGGGTTTTAGATGTTTGAAGTACAAAAGTGTCCCTACCCTAGAACCCCTCAATTTTTTATTTAAGATAAATAATTTTAGGGGATCCCTGGGTGGCGCAGCAGTTTGGCACCTGCCTTTGGCCCAGGGCGCGATCCTGGAGACCCGGGATCAAATCCCACATCGGGCTCCCGGTGCATGGAGCCTGCTTCTCCCTCTGCCTGTGTCTCTGCCTCTCTCTCTCTCTCTCTCTGTGACTATCATAAATAAAAATTAAAAAAAAATTAAGATAAATAATTTTAGCTCTGTAATTATCTTTATCACATGTACTTATCACCCCCAGATACCTTAGCATCCTAGTGGCCCTTCTGTGGGGGGGGGGAGCATACTATTTGTAAAACCAGGTATATTTGAACAACAGCAGGTACTTAGCCCTTGTGTGATCTCCAGATGTACTCATAATGTGGTCTGTTTGGGGTAGATACATCATTCTATTTTGTGTTTAGTAAACTTCACCATTGGCAGATTAATTCTATTCTTCTGAAATTCATGTTGTAACTACTTAGCTCAAAACCATTAACACAGCTGAGAAATGGGTCATTTTGCATCTAACTTCTGTATCTTAAATCCATTTTAGCATATGTGAAAATATTTCTGAATTTTAAGATATTTAGAGATAGAAGTTTTCCTTTTATCTTTTACCCACCTCATGATTAAGGTATGGATTTTTGTAGCACATGATTAATACACTGAAAAAAATTAATCAATATTCTTTAAATAGTTGCTAGATACAAACCCACCTAAATGAACTAAGGTCTAGCCCTGGATTCTTGCACTGAAGCACGAGTATATTATGGAACATTGTTAAAGCTTTGCTGAAATGAAGTTACCCTAGGACGCAGGTATACTCATGCCTTTTTCTCTAATAATCTTAACAAGACAGGACTGGCTTTTTTTAGTGAACCTGGGCCACTTCCTTATGCCAGGGGCTTTCCTGAGTGCTCATAGTTTACCTTTTAACAAGTGGTTTCACAATTGTCAGAAATTGATTCCAGACTTACCTCGTTTTCTCATCCCTCCCTGCCCACCTCTTCTCAAATTGTCCATGATTTCCTAGCTTTCATTTGATGACTTTACAAAGGTACTGGCGATTGGAGGAGCAAAAGTGATGGCTGAATAATAGCTGATTGATGTTTGAGAGCATTAGAGTGCCACCTGCTTCTTCCTCCCCCCTTTTGAGAGAAATGGGGGGGGGGGGTCCCTGGGTGGCTCAGCGGTTTAGCTCCTGCCATTGGTCCAGGGTGTGATCCTGGAGACCCGGGATCGAGTCCCATGTCGGGCTCCCTGCATGGGGCCTGCTTCTCCCTCTGCCTGTGTCTCTGCCTCTCTCTCTCTGGGTCTCTCATGAATAAATAAATAAAATATTTAAGAAAAAGAGTAATGGAGGGGCATCAGAGAAAAGGATTTAGAACAAGTTAGGACATACAGCCTATGAGAAAAAGCTGAAGTTGGCATATTTGTCCCCCCAAAAGAGGAAGCTGAAGACTTTGTGAGGCTGTGTTGTAACTGTTTTGCACATTCCACAAAGACCAAACAGAAGGAAATGGATTTAAGCTGTTCAGGGATTTATGTGGAGTATTCTTAGGAATTTTATGATTCTAAATATTGTTGATCTCTGGAGTGACTTTTTAGAGGAAGTTGGGTTTTTTTTCTCCCTCAGTCTCCAGAAATGAGAGTTTTCATTTCTCAGTAATGCTGTAGTCTTATTGTGCTCCCAGAGGCTAGCAGAGATGCTGCATGACCTCTACAAGTCCTTTCTTGCTCAGTGATTTTGTCTTTTCACAATCTCCCCTCACATCTAGAGATCTGTTGCATTAGTCACTTTTATTCTTTTTTTCTGTCATTTAAAGTGCTGTTAACATTCCATCATGTATCTGCTAATGGAAAAGTGACTGTGCAGTTAGTGTGCTTTTCTTAGGATAAAAATAAAACTATATGTTTATATAAAGTAGAAAGACCTCATGTAATATTCCACTAATTTAAGTGGCACAAAATACTTGTTAGTGACAATCTTTATTTTTCAATCTATCTTCAGAAATTTGGCACAGTATTTTTTTGTGTCTGTTGCAAAATTGAATATACCATTCATTTATTTTTATTTTCTCCAAATATGTCATTACTAGTGTGTTCTTTTAGCTAAATTATTCTATAACAGGAGGTATTTCTTACTGTAGTCCTTTTTGAAAACTAGATTATTCTTAAGTATGTCATATTATCTATCCCCAAAGAACAGATGCTATTTGGGAATATCATCTTTAATTTTTTTATTTAGAAATTAAATAGGCATAGATATAATCAAAATATTAAATACACAAAATAATCCTGTTACTGTTATTGCATCATTAGGACAGTGTCACCTCATTGACCTTCATTATATTTTATTTCATTGATTATTAAAGACAGAGAAGGTAAATTTTTTTTAAAGATTTTATTTATTCAGTAGACACAGGAGAGGCAGAGACACAGGCAGAGGGAGAAGCAAGCTCCCTGCAAGGAGCCCGACGTGGCACTTGATCCCAGGACCCCAGGATCATGGCCTGAGCCGAAGGCAGATGCTCAACCACTGAGCCACTCAGGTGCCCCAGAGAAGATAAATTAATATGAAATCTTTGATTCCTGATCTCTGTTTACAAGTGGTGTAATCTTGGGTAATTTAACTTTTATTAAGCCTCAGTTTTACTATTTATGATAGAACATAGCAATGTCACAGTGCTTGTTAAGATTGGTGGTAAAATGAATGCACAATGCTCAGCATACTGCTTGTCACACAGTAAGAACTGTAAAGGGAGCCATTTTCATACATTAACAAAAACAGATACGATTTGCTCACCGCCATCTACTAGGCATTGTACTAGGCATTGAGCACATAAGCAAGAGAAAATCAGCCCTTTTTCTGGGGGAGCTCTCCTACTTCCATGGGAAACATAGGTAGAAAGTAGTAATTGTGATACGAGACTGATCACAGAATGCAGTCTTTCAGAAAATGAAGTTGGATAATATCCAGCTTAACCTGCTCTTTGGGAACAACAAAAACTCCAAATTATTTTTTTTAAAAAGGTGCTATTTAGATTGCTTTTCTTTGTGCAGAGTAGATTGATAAATTATTCTGGTAAACATCAATAATCGTAGGATTAGTAGTAGAAATGCATTTTGTATTTGCTTGGCTATAATGACTGTGGAGCACTATTGGAAGTGAAGAGTCTCACAGATAATACCATTGTGAATATTTGCATATTGCATAATTTTAGTATTCTAGATTGACTTTATGATTCCTCATATTGAGTTCATTCTAATTTTAAGTCTACATATTATAATTTTATTGCTTTCAAACTATGGGAGTTCTGAGAATAATACATATTTATAAAAATAATACGTTTATATTCAGCTTCATTTCCCTGCATTATTCCTGACGTCATTGGTTGGTGATGGATATGGATCCTCTCTTACACATTATGCTCCATAAAAGTATATACCTATGATTCTTTTTTTTTTTTAATACCTATGATTCTTAAGTGATTTGCTCCAGTTCCCCAAGCAGGCTTCAGATCCTCTTTTAAGTCTTCAGGTTTGTAAGTTGATATACTCTTTAGAGGTTTTATGACAAGTTTATCTGTCACCACTCGTGTATATCACCTGGGGCATCATGTTGGTTGTGAGAATTGATGAGGTGGATGGAATCATTCTAAACGATAACCAGTGGGAATGAATAGATTAATGGATTGTTGCTTTCTGGCAGTGTTTCACAACCCAGAATCACCTGAGAACCATCGGTAGTTTTATAGAACTCTTGGAGTTGGAACAAAACTTGCAATTGATCTTTGTCCAGCCTTAGAGTGAATGTAAGAATGACCTTTATCATTCTACGTCTCATCCTGACCCTGAGCACTGCATATGGCTAGATGGAAGAGAAAAAAATTTTTTTTTCCTTGCGTTGCTTCACATTCTGTGGAAAACAGATATGTACAGTATCTGGAATAATCTCAATGCCACCTGTAATACCCTGAGATAAAATGTATGGATAATTGTAACCTATCTATGTATACTTACTAAAAAAAAAGTATAACACATAACTAATGTATTGAAGAAATAAAAGAAAGTAATTTATAATACATTTTTTAATATGTGGATGATCAGCTGCAACTACAAGTCATTAGAAAACTCAAGGACTTTTTTCATATGTAGAATTATTTGTAGTTTGCTGCATATGCAAACTGCAATAGGTGTACCTCTGAGAATGTCATTGTCAAAAACCGTGCTCAAGTGTTGTAAAATTTCTTTATTTGACAGAGATAGAGAGAGGGAGCATGAGCTGGGGGAGGGGCAGAAAGTGAGGGAGAAGCAGGCTCCTCCCTGAGCAAGAAGCTGGACCAGGGGCTCCATCCCAGCACTCTGGGATCACGATCCTCGAGGAAGGCAGATTCTTAACCGACTGAGCCACCCAAGTGCCCCTGTTGTGATATTTCTAAGTGATAAGGATATATAGCCTTTTCTCCATTTGTGAAATAGTTGCATTCTTGGAAAAATTTGGTATAGATTTAAGGCAAGCAAAAAAGTTCTTGTGTCTGTATGCACAGTGGGGTCCTAGACTCAGATTATGACCCTGCTTTTATTTTTATTTTTACTAACAGGGATGTCCCAGAGGGTCTTTTGAAAATTTTGCAGCACAGAGGGCAATGTTTCACTGGGAGGATTATTCTGTGTATTGCACATAGCCACTCTTAAAACCACAAACGCTCTCCTAAATTTCCATTATACTGCCCATGGGGCACCACTTTTCTTTTTGAGGATCGTTGCCCTGTGTTGACTCCAGTAGGACATCATGTAGCAACCTGAAGCCCTAGGGGCTACCTTAGGTCAAAAAACTTAACATGAATCTATGTGTATGAAAGGTGCTCTGGAAATCTCTAGGTATCTATTTGACCCCTTTTTACTAATTTACTAGATATTAATTACTGTGAAATTTATTAGAATCAAGCCCCCATGCACACAAAGTCCATACCTACAGCACTCGATACACTTAACATTTTTTTCTATTATGATAAAATGTACATAACATAAAATTCACCATTCTAACCATTTTTAAGTGTAGAGTTCGGTGGCATTAGGAATAGTCACCCTGTTCCTGGGTGGCTCAGTTGGTTAAGCATCTCAACTTTTGATTTTGGCGATTTGACTCCGGTCATGATCCTCGGGGTTGTGAGATCCATCTAGTCCTTGTCAGACTGTGCTAGGCATGGGGCCTGCCCTACGTCTCCCCTCTCTCTTTCTCTTAAAAAAAAAAGGAATAATTACACTGTTGTTCAGGCACCACCACTGTCCATCTTTGGAACTTTTACATCATCCCAAACTGAAAGTCTCTACCTATTAAACATCCCTACCCCACCTCCAACCCCCAGCCCTTGACAACTACCGCCCTCCTTTCTGTCTGTTAGTATAACCGCTCTGTATACCTCATAGAAGTGGAATCATACAGTAATTGTCCTTTTGTGTCTGGTTTATTTCACTTAGCATAATGTCTTCAGAGTTCACCCATGTTGCATGTGTCAGAATTTCCTTCCTTTTTAAGGCTGATATTCCATTGTACACATTTACTATATTTTGTTTATCCGTTTGTGTATTGATAGACATTGGCTATGGTGACTAATGCTGCTGTGAATGTGGGTGGTACAGATAAGGGTATCTCTTCTGTTTTCGATTCTTGCGGGTTATGTACCCAGAAGTGAAATTGTTAGATCACACATAAAATCTCTTAATTTTATTTTTATTTTTATTTTTTAGAATAAAACTTTCTATTTTTCTTATTTTAAGTGGCCAGATTGTTTTCCATAGCGACTATATTGTTTCACATTACCCCCAACAGAGCACAGGAGTTCTGCTTTCTCCACATCCTTCTCAACATTTGTTATTTTTTTTTTTTGATAGTAGCCATCCTTATGGGTGTGAGATCTATCTGAGTATGGTTTTGATTTGCCTTCCCTATTAATAATGAGTGATGCTAAGGATCTTCTCATGTGTTTCTTGGCTATTTGTATATCATCTTTAGAGAAATGTCTGATCAAGTTCTTTGTCCATTTTTTAGTTGGTTACTTCTTTTTTTTTTTTAAAGATTTTATTTATTTATTCATGATAGACATAGAGGGAGAAAGAGGCAGAGACACAGGCAGAGGGAGAAGCAGGCTCCATGCAGGAAGCCCGATGTGGGACTTGATCCCGGGACTCCAGGATCGCGCCCTGGGCCAAAGGCAGGCGCCAAACCACTGAGCCACCCAGGGATCCCCGGTTATTTGTCTTCTTGTTTTAAGTTGTGGATTTTATGTGTGTGTGTGTGTGTGTGTACATAGATATTCTGCATATTAATCCCATGTCAGGTATATAATTTGAAAACATTGTCTCCATTTGTGGGCTGTCTTTTCATTTTCCTTTTAGTATTTTTTGATGCACAAGTTTGTAATTTTTATGAAATCCTACTTAACTATTTTTTTTGTTGCTTCTCATTTCCGTGTCATATCAAAGAAACCATTGCAAAATGCAAAGTCTTGAAGCTTTTCTTGTGTTTTCTTCTGTCTTATAGTTTTTTTCCCCTTACACTTAGGCCTTTGATCCATTTTTTTTTAAGATTTTATTTATTCATGAGAGATAACAGAGAGGCAGAGACACAGAGGGAGAAGCAGGCTCCATGCAGGGAGCCGATGTGGGACTTGATCCGGGGACTCCAGGATTGGCCCTAGGCTGAAAGCAGATGCCCAATCACTGAGCCACCCAGGCATCCCTTTGATCCATTTTTGAGATAATCTTAGTATAGGTATAAGGTAATGATCCAATTTTTTTGTCATGTGATATCTAACTAGATTTTTCACTTTTTCAGAATTATTTATAGTTTTAATGATGTTACCATTTTAATGTCTTAATATCTTTATCACATGTTACGTTTTTCTATTTAATTTTTAAAATATTCTTATTTTTCTAATTTGTTATGAGATCATTTTTATTCTTAAAGATGTGCACATTTTTTTTGTGTTTATGAAACTAACTTTGTCTCTTTTTCAACTTTCTCTTTGACCGTCATATTTTTATCTACCTTTTATTATTGCCCTCTAGATACTTTTATAGACTTTGTTTCAGTGTTTTCCATTGTAAGCTTATTGTTTTTATTATAAGATATGTGATTATTATAAAAATAATTTACAAAAAGAGATATGTAAATCAGAAAGTGAAAACCACTTAAAATCTTAGCCTCAAAAGATTAACAATTTAGTGCATATCCTTTCAGATAGTGATTGGTTATATATGTATGTATGTATTTATATTCTAGTTACACACTTTGGTAGCCTGCTTTTTTTTTTTTTTTCACGTAATGCATCCTGTACATTTTCGATGTTGATTCATGTAGAATCATCACCTTTTTAATGCTTATATAAAAACATATTCATATGGTTCTATCATAACTTGTTTAATAAACTCCCTCTTCCTGGACATTTAGGCTAACCGTATTCTTGTTGTGTTGTTAAAACGCATAAAAGTGTTAAGGACAAATATCCAGGAAGGATCATCGTGTTTGGATTTAGGCTGTTTTTAATGCTTTTAAAAGATATATTGTCTGTTGCCCTCTGAAAGGTTGTTAACAGTTCTATTCTCAGTACTAGTATGTGAGCATATGCAGACTCCCACACCATTTCTTAAAAGTCACCATACTGATTTGGCTGAAAATATTTTATTCTCCTCTTTGGATGATCATTGAAGTAGACTCTTTTATGTTTACAGAGCTTGTATATTTCCTCTTGTCAGTTCTTGTGTTTTGCCTTTTATTTCTTTATTGGTACTTATTCTGTCCTTATTCAGTGTTTACTGGTTTCATCTTACCTGTTTTAAATAATATTTTTTTTCATTGCCCTCTTTCTGTGCTGCATTCCCTAATTATTTTCATTATTTGTCAAAATTTTTAAAGTATTTTTTTTCTTGGATTTAAAATAACAAGAAAAAATAGGGAGCAAGAATTGTGAATTGAGAGATGACAATTTTAGGAAGATCCTCTGCCATACATTTGGCACTTGGAGTGACTTTCCACCCACTTGGTTCTGTAGGAACCCTCCGGGCTCTCTTTAATAAAGTTTTGAAACGACTGTGTTTGAAATACTATCTTAAAAGCTTTTAACTTTTGGAAGTCTACAGACATACAGGCTAAAATTTCCTCCTGAAGGAACATTTTGCTAGTATTGGAATCATACTAAAGTGGTGGAAATACATTGTTTTCTCATATCAAACACCACCTATATGCTTAGGTATAACATCTTTGGACTTCTGCTTTAGATAAAATCACTAGTCTTTCAGCAAACTGTGTTGTCAGACATGCTACACAGTGGAAGGGGGGTGAGTGGAATAGATGTTCCACTTAGAAAAGGTTTAGTCTTCCTGAACAAGGTACAGAATGTTATTGAATGTTTGGGAATGATTTCATGGAAATGAGGTAAATGGAATATCTATAAGCAGGTTTTTAAAATATTCTTAAATGACCTGTTGATTATTTTCACCAAACTTTTTATTAACTTATAAAAACATCTTCATTGAGACACCAACCATATAAGTTGCCCATTTGAAGTGTTATATGAGTCAATGATTTTTAGTATATTCACAATGTAATAGAGCCATTGCTACTGTCTATTTTAGAACATTTCTGTTACCCTAAAAGAAACCCCATAGCCTTTGTCTGTAACCTTCCATTTCCCCTAAACCCTACCCCAACCCTAAGCAACCATGAATCTACTTTTTGTCTCTAGATTTGACATTTCTAAACACTTTATATAAATGGAATCATATAACATGTGGTCTCTGTGTTTGACCACTTTCCTCAGAATAATGTTTATAAGGTTCATTCATGCCATAGCATCTCTCAGTACTTCATTTCTTTTTATGGCAGAGTAATATCTATTGTTTGCATATATGGATATGCCACATCCTGTTTATCTATTCATCAGTTGATATTTAGGTTATTTCTGTCTTTGGACTATTAAGAATAATGCTGCTATGAACATTCAAGTTCAGATTTTTACCTGGGCTTATGTTTCATTTCTCTTTGGTATGTATTTAGGAGTAGAAATGTTGGGTCAAATGATATCTCTTTGTTTAACATTTTGAAGAACTGTCAGAGTGTTTTTCAAAATGACTGCTCCACCGTTAGTGTATGAGTGTTCTAGTTTCCTCCATACTTGTTACTATCTCACTCTTTGACTCTAGCCATTCTACTGGGTGACAAGTGGCATCTTGTGGTTTTGATTTGCATTTCCTAGATGACTATTGATGTTGAGTATGTTTTTATGTTTATTAACTCTTCAAACTTAAGTCTGATAAATCCCCAGTAGAGGCCTGAACCTGTTATTTAGATCCATTAGTGAGGATGAAACAAGGGGACACATTATATCTCATTAATTCAGAGATACACATTTTTTGCTTTTAACGTCTCTGATATCAGTGAATCTTTTTGCTTTTATAAACCTTCTGATTAGTTGCCAGTGCTTGTGAACTTACTATGTCATGTCCTAGCCAGTGATTTGCTACATTATTTATCCTCATTTTTGAATAAAAAAAATGATTCCCTATTTCCTTGTAAAACATTTTATTTTTTTGGATATTACTCTAAGGCTTTTGCCTATTTTCTTCTTCTTAAACTTTAGATCTCTGTGTGTCCATGTGCAGGAGGAAGTGCAGGGATTTGGTTAAAGCTGCCCCATCATTTATCATTCTTAGACTCACTCTCATTCTGTGGAGACAGCTGCTGAGAAAAAGCAGAGAAGCCTTGTCTTTTATTGATCTCTGTGGAACTTTAACCCTGAACAGAAACCTGGGTATGACCAGAACATATTAACTCAACCGAGTCTTTTAATATTGTTATTTATGTGAAATCTACATTTTAACACAACTGCATGAGTCAGAATGGTACAAATAATTTCGATGATTTCCAGCAATGTAATCCAGAGCTCTCTTGTGCCCCATTTCCTCCCTCCTTGCGCCTCATCTTATTATTGTGATAGGAATTCCTAACAAGGGATTGATACTCTTAACAAAATATTAAGTACAATACAGTACTGTTAACTATGGGAAATGTGGAGTTGCCCCATTTCATTTTAATTCATATCTTATGTAAAATGACATCTAGCAAAAAAAAAAGTATGTATATATATATATATATGCCTTCTACAGTAGAGAACTGGGAAGAATAGCAATCCCATTGACAGATGATATTGTTTAATAGATCTGGCAACAGATTATTAATAGATTATTGCTTTTACTGAGCCAAATTTTCTTCTCTGTAATTTCTGTTATTGATCTTAATTCAGCCTTCTTGAGTGTCACACAGAATAAATAACTTCTCTTTCTGCATGAGGGCTCTTTAGCCATTTATCAGACAGCCTATTTTCCCTGATGTTTTTCTTCTGTTAACATCTTCAGCCCTTCTCGGAACCAAGCAGTTCATAGACCTGTATGCCACCTCCGGGACATAATCCCATTTATCAATGTCCTTTCTAGAAGAGTAAAGTATTTCAGATGTGAGTGGAGCAATGGAAAAGTCTAACAGGGTATAGTTCTTATATTTTGGAATTACATGTTTGTATTTACTGTAACTTTTCACTGTCATTTTCTTATTAATTTAGTTCTTCTAGTGAATTACTAGATGCATTAATTTGTTCAGATGCATTGTAGCAGGTGTTGATATTTTAAGTCAACTGTCTGCATGTGTTAATCACTTGCTCTGAGTGCCTTTCCTTACTGCACAATCTATAGCGTTTCTTGACACTGATTTCTCCCCCTCATGAGACCAGGGACCACAGCTCTTATTTCCACTCACTCTGTCTTCAGTGTCTGGTATTGAGCCTGCCATATAGAGGGTACCTCCTATATGAAAGAAAAACACTGTGATTGTTCATTCCCTTGACTTAGATTCTGGATACACCTTCCTAGAATCAGAACCTTTGTCTTATTTAACTTTGACTTGATTGCCTAACATAGTTGTTGACACCGAGATGCTGGAATTCTGGTTGTGTGGATTAGATGGATTCTTCTGAAGATTTCCGTAGCTGGAGAATGGTTGCAGGCATGTGAAAGAGGGGAGACTAAAAGGCATTTGTGTTCAAATCCTAGGATCCTTGGAATTTGCATTGAAGAGTTGAACAAAATAGTTTGAGAAAAGTAGTTTTGGGAGGCGTATAAAAATTGGGAGATTGAAGTAATTAATTTTGAATATGTTAATATGCAGGGAGGTTTCCTCTGTACCTTTGGGATTAGAATTTGTCAAAAGCTACCCATCTTGGGGCACCTGGGTGGCTCTGCTGGTTAAGTATCTGCCTTCAGCTCAGAACTCAAGTCAGGATTCTGGGGTCCTGGGATTTAGCCTCCACCCCTTCCAGCTCAGCAGGGAGTCTGCTTCTCCCTCTTCCTCTGCCCCCACCATGGATGCACTCTCTCTCAAGTAAATAAATAAAATCTTTAAAAAACCAAAAAACAAACAAACAAATACCCTTCTTAGGGAAAGTCCTAAAAAAATGCAAACATACCTTGAATATTTTCTTTTAGTTAAAAATATGTAAGTATACTTTTATTCAGCAGTCTTTTGATGTAGGATTGTATGAAAAAGCCACAGCTAACATCATGCTCAGTGGTGAAAAACTGAGGGATTATGGCCTTTTTTGAATATGCTTCACTCATTACAGTTCAGAGTTGTCTTTTTTGCATATCCAAAATAGAGATCTTATTTCCAGTTTCTGTTTCTTTCAAGTGAGAATTTAAAGTACCTGCGAAGAAATTGGAATGAAGAATCCTAGTAGATTTTAAAAATGTTTTCCCCTCTAGTTAACAGTATCTCTCTCAGCTGATTCAATAGCCTTGATTAGACCTTGCTTTATTGGGTCTTTCCAAGGCATCCAATTGAGTTTTCAAAAGGAAAGCCAAAACAAATTAAAAAAAAAAAAAAAACACCAATTGTTTTATTTTGCATATGTCAACTGGCATAATGTTTAATTTTTGTTTCTTAAAAGATAAGCAGCAAAGGAAGGAAAAGAATAGACTTGAATACATCAGAGACTTCTGGTTATCCCCAATATCCACTGTCTCTCAGTATTTATTTGCTAGACACATAGCCGCACAGCGAGGAGCCAAGTGGGGCCAGGAGGCTAGGTTGTGCTCATGGAGATGTGAGTGGAAATGATGGTTACACTTTTTGGATTACACACTTTAAAGGAAAGAGCATTTCCTCCACTTGCCTTACTTGTTCTCCCTCTCACTGCCTGCAAGGCTCATGTACAGGTGAGATCACAATCAGATATCTACACCTAAGTGGGGAGCCGCGTTGTGAAGATGGATCCCTGACGTTGTCACGCTGACCGTGAGCTCTGAACAAGCTTACACTTGGACCACTGAGTGAAAGAGAGGTGCCATTCTTTCTCTTGTTTGTAAACCACTTCTTTGCTTGAATCAAAATTTTATTGAACACTTTAAGCTACATGTTTACATGCCAAAAGCATGGGGTCACATAGAAATGATTTTTTTGCTTTATTTTTTTCATCATGATAAGTGTACTCTTTAATCCACATCTCCTATATCCCCTAGCTCCCCATTCACCTCCCTCTGGTAACCATCAGTTTGTTCTCTGTGGTTAAAAGTCTGTATCTTGGTTTATATGTGTTGTTTCTTATTTCTTAAATTCCTCATATGAGTGAAGTCATACGGTATTTGTCTTTCTCTCACTGACTTAATTTTCCTTAGCACTATGCTCTCTGGATCTATCCATTATGCTGCAAATAACAAGATTGCGTTCTTTTCAATGACCAAATACTCCATGGAATAGTATTTTATTGCATTCTGGTATACTACCTCTTTATCCATTCATCTGTTGATGGACTTTTGGGCTGTGTCTATAGTTCGGTTGTTGTAAATAATGTTACAGTAAACATAGGGGTGCATGTATCTCTTGTCTTGATGTTTTTTTGGCTAAAAACTTAGTAGTGTAATTCATGGATCATAGAGTAGTTTTAATTTTGGGGGAAGATCTCCGCACTCTATTCCATAAGAGCTGCATCAGTTGTGTTCCCACCATGAGTGCATGAAGGTTCCTTGTTCTCCACATCCTCATCAACACTTGCTTGTTTATTGTGTTTTCAAGTTCAGCCATTCTGAGAGGTGTGAGGTGATAGCTCATTGTAGTGTTGATTTGCATTTACCTGATGATGAGTGATGTTGAACGTCTTTTCATGTGTCTGTTGGCCCTCTGGATGTCTTCTTTGAAGAAATGTCTGTCCATGTCTTCTTCCCTTTTTTAATTGAATTACTTGTTTTTGGATATTGAGTTGGATCAGTTCTTTGTATATTTTGGATACTAATTCTTTATTGGATATGTCATTTGCAAATATCTTCTCCCATTCAGTAGGTTGCCTTTCAGTTTCATTTATTGTTTTCTTCACTCTGCAGAACTTTTTATTTTGATGTAGTCCCAATAGTTTATTTTTGCTTTTATTTCCTTTGCCTCAGGAGACTTCTCTAGAAAAATGTTGCTACGGTCTATATCAGAGAATACTGCTGGTGTTCTCTTCAAGGATTTGTTTTCAGATCTCATTTAGAGATATATTTATTTATATATATATGTATGGTGAAAGAAAGTAGTCTAGTTTCATTCTTTTACATGTGGTTGCCCATTTTTCCCAACACCATTTGATGAAGGGACTAATTTTTCATTGTATGGTCATTTCTCATTGTATGGTCATTTTCCTTTGTCAAAGGTTAATTGACCATATAATTGTGGGTTTATGTCTGTTTTTTTTCTGTTCTGTTCCATTCCACCAAAAGCATGGTGTCACACAGAAATGATTTAATCTGGGTTGGTGAAAATAGAAAAATAGAATGGTAGTATATGTATCGGATTACTTGAGGGAAAAGTTTAAAGTGGTTAGAGAACGATGTTAGTTCACATCAGGTGTGTAACACATGGTCATCCACATCCCTTTTGATAATTCTTCAGAGCAGGTTGTGTATAGTAGGTAAAATTTGGGGTGTTTCACAGGGGAAAGTATAATATCCATGTCTCCTCCTAAATAGCTTAGAAACCATTACTTATGTATTAATAATGAGGGTTACAGGAGTTAACGCATACCATTTTTGTTTTAATTTACTCTAAAATCAGCCTACCTTCTGCTGAACGCCTACCTGCTGATTAGTAGAGAAAATTACAAAATGTTCAGTGTTGCTTAAGCCTTAGTCCAGTCTGATTCTTTAAACAGCCCATTTATTTTTTAATTGAATTATGATTAACATGCAGTGTTCTATTAGTTTCAGATCTACAACATTGATCCAAGAAATCTGTACATTACTGAATCCTCACCACAATAAGTATGGTCATCATACAATGTTTTTGCAGTATTATTGACTATATTTCTTATGCTGTACTTTTCATTTCCATGACTTACTCATTTTATAACTAGAAGTTTGTACCTCTTAATCCCCTTCACATACTTCATCCTTGCCTGTCCCCCCACCTCGCCTCTGGCAACCACCGGTTTGTTCTCTGTATTCAAGAGTCTATTTGTTGTTGTTGTTGCTGCTGTTGTTGTTTGGTTGTTTTTTTATTTTTATTTTTTTATTTTTTTTAGATTTCACATATAAGTGAAATCATATGGGATTAGCCTTTCTCTCTCTTATTTCACTTAGCATAATACACTCTAGGGTCCATCCATGTTGCAAATGGCAAAATCTTGATCTTTTTTTTGCTTTATGGCTGAGTAAACAGTCCATTTATGTAAGTGTTCAGATGAGGAGGTTTTATCATTTAGCATATTCCCCTCCTGGTTATTATCCCTAATTGGTGTGGGGGGTTAGTATGTGAGTGGGAAGAAAGGGCAGAGTGACTTACTCCCAACTCATTATAGCAGGGACAAAGTTTAGTCCTTTAGGATTCCTATGCTTTGCCTCTTCTTATCTTGAACATGATGGCTCTTGCCTAGGTGGTCCTGGCATCACATTAGAAGTGTCTCATGTGATAAATCATGGCTTGCATAGAGCCTGCCTGCTTGCACTGCCTCTGAGTGCAGCTTCACAGTCTGTTACCTGAGTCTCTGTAAGGCTATGGTCACCCTGGCTGCCATAATGGACCATGTAGTAGACCCAGGGTCTGTCATCTTAGTTTCCACACTCCCTAAAAATTAGAAATGCTTTGGTTGGGAAGGCTCAACCCGAGATACTCCTCTCCCTTAACATGGTGTGGTCATTTTTAGTGTCCATGTTGATAAGGAAGGTGCTCCACTTAGGATAGAGTAAGGGGAGGTAGGAATGATCATGAAAGTTTTGGCAGTAAAAGTAATTTGCTGTGATTAGAATGAGAGATTTATATGCATGAGTGATGATATGGAAATGTTGAGTTTGAAGCAAATGAGATTTTAGAAGATAATTTTATTCAAATTTGATCACAGGAGAGATATGACCAAATTTTTCTAAATGAAATGCATAATTTTGAGTCCGTGCTATGTACAACATAAAAATTTGAAAATTATAGAAATATTTGAAGAATAAAATTACCTAACTCAGATATAAACACTTATTGATATATTTCTTTTAATGTATTTTTAATGTATATATAGATATAGCCTTAAAATGTTTGTTTTTTCTCTTTAAATTGTTATCTTTTTGGTCAATTAATGTTAATTCATTATGCATTAAATCTGTGTTTTGATACTCATTAATTACTGATATTTCCCCTATTCTGTACTTTGCCTTTCCACTTCATTTAGGGTGATTTTTAAAAATGTTTCTAGGTTTGGGGACTTATTAGTTTGGCTTATATATCTATATGTTTATATATTTGCTTATATTTAAACCTAGACAGCCTTTAATAAATTTGTCAGCCTAAAGTCCAAACTCTGTACCAGAGACACCTAATTTGACCTTGGCCTAATGAACATGGATGCTTATTTCTTCCCTGTAACAGATCTTAGGTTAAATAGTGTTGAGATGCTCTCCTCACATGGGCATTCAGTGACCATTCAGCCTTCTCATTGCCCCAGCATCCCCTGGGCATTGTCTGAATCCACATTTGGAGCAAGACCAGAGGCACATCTAATTTCTGGTTCATACAAAGGACCAGGAGAAAGAATCCAGGGCTGCATTTTCCTTTTATACATCATAGGCTTTCATGGGAAATGTGATATTACACCTAGCAGCAAGTGAGGATGGAAAATATGGGCTTTAGCTGCCATGTTCCCAGCCACTACTCCTATTACGGTAGAAGACAATCTGTTTTAATGGGCAATCACGAGTTCCCACATTTCCTTTATTTTTTTCTGGTCTTCTAACAGAATTCTCCCTTTCTACAGTTCGTGGAAATATTGCTGCATTTTCTCATACTTTCTTCATGGTGTATTTCCTGCCTGCCTGCCAGCAAATATGTTTACTGCATTTCTACCATGTGCTAAATATAGGAGAAAACTTTGGCGATATCATGGTGAAAAAACCAAGGCTCTGGGGGCGCCTGGGTTGCTCAGTTGGTTAAGCATCTGACTTGGCTCAGGTCATGATCTCAGGCTCCTGGAATTGAGCCTGCTTTGGGAGGGCTGCCTCCCCAGCAGGGAGTCTGCTTGCTTCCCCCTTTCCCCACCACTCCCCCTGCTCGTGTTTGTGTGCTTGCTGTCTCTCCCTCTCCCTTCCTCTCTCTCTCCCTCTCTCTCTTAATAAATCTTGAAAATAAAACAGGCTCTCCTCCATCATAGCTTATTGTCCAGTGCTTGAGAAAGACATTAAATCAGCAATTCTAGGAGTGATCCATGGACTCTGAGATCTCTAGGACCACTTTCATAATAATACTAGGTTGTTGTTTGTTTGCCTTTGTTATCGTGTTGTCATTTGTTATGAGAGTACCAAAAAAATAATTGGTCAAACTACTGAGTCAGGTCAATGGCACTGAATTGTGCCAGTAATCATTATAGTCTTCACTGCTATGCATTTGTGATTTCAAAAAATGCTGAAGTTGTAAAAATCATTATTTTTATTAAATCTTGACCATTAGGTACATACCTCTTTACTGTGTAACCAAAAATGAAGTATATCCAAAGGACTCTGCGTATTCCAAAGCATGTTGATTATCTGGATGAAAAGCAGTTGTGTGATTGAGTAGTGAATTGAACTAGTTGCTCTTTTCTTGAAATACCATTTATACTTGAAAGAAATTATGGTTAGTCCTACTTGGGAATTTGGCAGAGTTAGTCTGTCACTTCAAGGAAAACAACTAACTGTTTCCAATAATAAAATTAGAGATTTTAAGCAAAAAAAAAAAAAAAAAAACAGCTTTTTTTGAAATTTAAAAAAATGTATGCCTAGCACTGAGAGTCTGATACCTTCCCAAGACCTAGTCTTTTCTGAAGAAATTACAGGTAATATTAAAAAATGAAAATACATATAATATGTATAATATGTTCATATCATTATGCTATTATCATTTTGTATTGAAAATATATCAATATTGAATTCTGCACAGCTCAGTGAAATAATTTCCAGATCTGATGTGGATAAAATACTCCTCCAAGTACAAGATAGACCAATGAACTTTAAAGTATCAAAGTGTGAAAAGTTCATAGAAATGTATTATAACCAATCTTTAAGCTGCTCTTTTCAAATTTGGATATAGAATCAAAGAAGACAATCCACAGTTATCTATAAATGCTATTAAATTGCTTTTCCCTTTTCTAACTACAAATAATTATGTGAAAATAGATTTTCTTTATATACTTCAATCGAAGTAACTGTACCATATTAAATGCAGAAGTAGATATGAGAATTGAGAAGCCAGCTGCCTTTTAATAAGCTATTTGCAGAAATGTAAAACAATATTACTTTTATCATTCTTAGGGGAAGGAGGGAAATACAGTTACTTCATATTTTTTATAGGTAGTCAACAATTAAATGATGTCAGTTATTCTGATCACTAATCAAGGGAAAAAAGGTGACCTTCATTTCTTCTGCCTCACTTGCTCATAGTGTTTAGCTTCCATCAGAATCACTTGGAGGGTTTGATAAAACACAGATTGCTGGGCCTACTCCCAAAGTTCCTGATTCAGTAAGTTCTGGGTGGGGCCTGGGAAGGAACATTTCTTAAGTGTTACTGTTACCATACACCTTGCTTATACTGTTGGTCCTGATTTTGAGGATGGTAGTTTGGACTTGAGTTTGAGGTCCATAGTTTGGGAACCACTGATGTTCCTTTGGATTTATTGGGCAAACCTGTTTGAGCTGCCATTTGTGGGAAGAAAAAGCAAAAATTTAGAATTTTTAAAAGTAAAGCAGTACAGATGTAGAAATAATGGCTGGAACTACCTTTAGTTGCCAGAATTTGGGAGTTAACTGAAAATGAAACAGAACAGCATGTCAAGAACTCTTCAGTATCTGAGGCTTTACCCTACTTACAAGCTAACAACTTAGCTTACTCTGGTTTTATGCTAACTCCTGTCTCCAGAAGATGGGAAATTCCTGGTTCAGAGACAGAAAGCACTATGATAAAAGTGACTTTATATGCACTTGTAATTTGGTCTTACTCTAATTTAAACTAAATTATACTATAGTTTTATTCAGTGTGAAAATGTGAAATTATTAAATTCTATTTAAAAATTAGGATTCCTTAAAAGTAGAGTGGTAGTGTCAGGAATTCAGAAGAAGATAACGAAATCACCATGTTAATAGCTAAATGGCCTCAGACATCAGGCAGCTGAACTCCTGAAGCCAGGAAATAAATGTTCCAACTGTGACCCTAAGCAGAGAATTGGACAAAGAATCTTCTTAGAGGAAAAAAGTTTTCTTAGAGGAAAAAATTTGTTTTCCGAGTTCAGAGGGTTCTTGTTTTTAAACTGCTTACAGTTAAAACTTCAGATTTCCTGTACTGCTCCTCCACAAAATCAGGGGCAGACATCATTTGATCATTATTTTTTAAATGGCAAATTATATGATTCTAGGCAAAGAATTAGAATCTAGCCAGGGGTTACTTTACTAAGGTCATAATTTGTGGTTCCTTCCTCCTGGTTACTCCTTGTTTGCTGCATTTCCCTTTCCCAAATCTCCTTGTCAGTAGGTGGCTGTGCACATGTGACCCCGAACTGCCAATGAGTTTCCTCGGTGTTACTGTGACCATGCTCTTTGTCCTTGCACCATCTGTATGGTGAGTTACCATCGTATGCTGAGCTCCCTTTCCCCACTGCCCGGATGGTGCAGTTAGCTGGGCATCCTACTCTTTGTTTTGGCTCCGGTCACGATCTCATGGTCATAGGATTGAGCCCTGTGTTGGGCTCCATGTTCAGCAGAGTCTGCTTGAGATTCTCTCCGCCTATCTCTCTGTCCCTCTTGCTTATGCTTGCTCACGCTCTATCTCTGAAATAAATCTTAAAAAGAGAGACTGAAGGACCCCCTTAATGATCCCTCCTTTGGCTTTATAGCCATTGGCTTACCATGGTTGCCATAGGCTACCATGACCATATTGCACACATTCTTGGTCTTCTGATAGTTAAAATCTCCCTTCCTAGTACTCTGAAGTCTCTCTCATTTGACAGTGACCAGCTTGTTGACAGTTACTTTGTTGATCACTTAGGCACCTTGACCAACCTGACCTTGTGACCACAATGGTCATACACTTTGAACTTTTCGTACATAATTCATATTCCTTGGTTCTCCTTGAAAGCAAGATGCTTCCAACCCTTTTAAAAGCTGCCCCTGGACTTAAGGAAAAAATAGCTGTTTAGTTGAGTACTGCTAGTAAAATTTACCTTTTCTCCCTTCCCCTGCCTCTCCACAGCTCTGGGATTTTTTTTTCAATATTGTTTCCTGTCAGTCTCTCAAACATAATTGTGCTGAGATTTGTAGAGAACAACATTTAACTCTTTCCTGTATGCTGTGTGGAAAGCATAAATACCAGTATTTAGTATGTTGGAACCCTAACCAGGTAGCATTTCTGATTTTCCTATTAGGAGTCTGTCTACATGGAAGTGAGAATTGAAAACTAATTACATAAATTGCTAAGCTTTGAAAGACTATTTTCAGCATTTCTGTGTCTAGAATATCTATTCCTCAAAGAACACCTTGTGACTTGCAAAGAAATTGGGTAGAAATACAATTAATAACACTCCCATCCTCAATCTTTAATGTTAAACAAATCTCAGGATATTTTGAACCACAATCCATTAATTTAAGATGCTCACTGCAAAGTAAGCTAAGTGTCCCATGCTATCAATTATTTGAAGAGATGTGAAATGAATTAGAACTTAAAGATAATGTCAGGAAATTTTTTTTTCTTATTAAGATTATAAAACTCTCATATATGTGTATGTATATAGTTTAACTGGTAATCTTAATTTTTTTTCTTTTCTTCCTTTTTTTTTTTAACTATCTCTGATTTTACCCCACTTGTCTCTCAGACCTTACTGGCTTATATCATGTGAGCCTTTCTGGTCCTTGTAGTTGTTGAGTTATTTCAGTAAGAGAATGGTCCTTAGGTGGCTGTTCATCAGAGGTCACTGTGCCAATGGAATCACCACTTCTGTGTATGATTAAAGGGATCTAGAAGGTCTCGTCATCACAGCATGGCTGCTGCTGACTCAGTTTGCAGTGGTGTAGAAACCCAGAGGGCTTTCTTGAAGAGAGCCCTGCTGGAAACTACCTAGGGTATGTTAGTTGGGTGGATCTCTCTTCAATGAGAGAAATAAATGTGTGAGCCATTACAGCTACAGTGGAGCTTTTCACAGAGCCAAATACACTGTTGTTGATTAATAAATAATGGGTTATCTTGGAATTGTTTTTATTGGCAGATGCCTGAAACATTCAAAGGCTGTCTGTAAATGAAGAATGCCCTCATTGTTTATTCAGCTCCGGCTTTTCTACTTAATGTGCTGGTATCTTGGGAAAATTTCTTGAGTATCAAATCACAAGTAAAATTTAAGCAGTCTTTTTTCCCCCCAGATTTTCAAATAGGCTATTTTAACTATGATCTGTTCTCAGAAGCTTCTGATGATTTGGGAGTGTGCATGCGTGAGTGTGCATGTGTGTATGTCTATGTGTGTGTGTAGCGGGAGAGGGATGGGGCAAAGGGAATGAAGCCCAGAAGTTTGCCATCTAATGTGTAATAGACACAAGTAACTTAAATAAATATAGGTACATTTCTGGTTGATTGTGTGTCTAGCACAAGTTAGCTGCTGAGAATTCAAGAAATATTCATAGAAACATGTGCAAAGTGTGGGGCAGCAAGAATCCTTGGGTGAGTGGGTCAGGAGAGATTGATGAGGAACTAAGTTTATGGTTGATGGAGAATAACCAGATTGGTAAGAAGCAGCAGAGTAAATTAGATTTTGTCGGGGGAAACAGTATGTTTGAAGATTTGTGGTGTGGTCGCAGTAGGTGTTCTTGTAACGGTAAGTTCTTCAGTAATGTGGATCACATAGTACTGTAGGAAGGGCCCTGGGAAAATGGGAATACGGCACCTGGGTAATAAAAAATCCTAGCTGAGCCTCTCAAACCATGCTAAACCCCTCTATGCTCTGTAGCCCCGGAGAAAGATAACATGAAGGCAAACGATAGACTTGTCATATTTTCTTTATTTTGTGTGCTACCCGCAGATGTTCTCTGCATCTAACAGTCAGGAGGAGCGTGACAAGTAGTTGACATTACTGTGATGTAAAGATATCAGCTACTGTTAAATGTGAAGACTAGGAGGGCTCTACCTTTATAAAGGGCCATAGGATTAGTAATATTTTGTTATGCTGTGGTGGAATAATGCTAGGGACCCAGATTGTGAAGAGACCTTGCATATGGAAAGAGTGAAGGAGGGTTTTAAAAATGGGTTTATGACTCGAGTGACAGGGAAGCTAAAAGAACATGGGGGAGGCATTTCCTTCCTGCACACCATCACATCCCCAGTGCTAACAAATTATGCTGGCTGTGTGTCATGTTTAATAATGGTGATTGAGCATACATCGCAGGAGACCCAGCTGTTGTAACGCATACTATTTTTTAATTGCTAGATGGCTGCTTGGCACCACTGCTCTCTACTTCGTTCAGCTGAAGAAGCAAAGATTAAAATTAGAATAACTGACCAAACAGAATATCTTCCAAGGCGGAGCAAAATTTTGACTAAAACTTCTTTATAATGCTTTAAGTTACAGAAGGTTGAATTTTTTTAATGCTTTAGAGAAAATACACAACCATAAAAGCATTTTTTTTCAGTAAAGTTTATTGAATTTATTGTGAATAAACAGATGGGCCTTATTTTTGACAATTTTCTATATGTTTGGAAACCATTAAAGATTGTTTTGATAAAGGGACACCTGGATGCTTTAGTTGGTTGGGCATCTGGCTCTTGGTTTTTGTGCAGATCATGATCTCCTGGGTTTTAGGATTGAGCCCTCCTGTCAGGCTCCACACTCAGCGGGGAGTCTGCTTGAGAATTCTCTCCCGCCCCTCCCCCCTACTCACACACACTCCATCTTTCTCTCTCTAAGATGAATAAATAAATCCTTTTTAAAACAGATTGTTTTGATTAAAACAAAATTTAGGGGATCCCTGGGTGGCTCGGTGGTTTAGCGCCTGCCTTTGGCCCAGGGCGCGATCCTGGAGTCCCGGGATCGAGTCCCACGTCAGGCTCCTGGCATGGAGCCTGCTTCTCCCTCCTCCTGTGTCTCTGCCTCTCTCTCTCTCATTCTCTCTCTCTCTATGTCTATCATAAATAAATAACTCTTAAAAATAAATAAATAGATAAATAAAAATTTAGCTATAAGACAAGACAGAGAAAGTGTGCGTGTTTGTGTGTGTGTGTGTATGTGCACACTCAATGAGTGTACCTATTTTGGGGAGTTGGATATACCTAAGTGATGAAGTTAGAAATCCTTTATTTTACTTTTTTGTTGTTGTTTTTTAGGTGCTGGTGAATCTGGGAAAAGTACAATTGTGAAGCAAATGAAGTAAGTAGATTGAAAACATTAAGTTTATTTTTTATGTTTAAGTGAACCTTTCCATCAAAGGAAGTAAGTGGTGGTGTTTTTTTGGCTACTTTTTTTTTTTTTTCTTTTTGTCTCATTAGAATTATCCACGAAGCCGGTTATTCGGAGGAGGAATGTAAACAGTACAAAGCAGTGGTCTACAGTAACACCATCCAGTCCATCATCGCCATCATTAGGGCCATGGGGAGATTGAAGATAGATTTCGGTGACTCAGCTCGGGCGGTGAGTTGTTACGTGCGTTAGAATAGGCCTGACGAGTAGTAGAATAACTGGCGTGGGAGTGCTGGACTACAGAACAGAGATTTCTCTGCGGTCTTAAGACCATTTTGTAGGGATCCCTGGGTGGCGCAGCGGTTTGGCGCCTGCCTTTGGCCCAGGGCGCGATCCTGGAGACCTGGGATCGAATCCCATGTCGGGCTCCTGGTGCATGGAGCCTGCTTCTCCTTCTGCCTATGTCTCTGTCTATCTCTCTCTCTGTGTGTGTGTGACTATCATAAATAAATAAAAAAAATAAAAAAAAAAAAAGACCATTTTGTAAAAGGAGTCAAAAGGATGGTAGTGAGTGAGGTGAGTCAGAAGCTTCAGAAGTGATGACCTAAGCATACGGAGGACTGGGTCATCCTGTCTTCATACCTACGGCTGTTTCCTTATCCATCCGCTGATTTGGATGCCTCAGTAACTATTGCAATATTTTCTATGTCAGCATGTGATACTGGGTACTCCTGCATCTCATAACGATTTCTAGTACTTACTACTGAGTTTAATGCCGACTCTTCAGAATATCATACGTTTTTATAATTTGGAATGCTGCACTGATCTAATTACTTGTATTGCTGCCCAGCCTAAAAAGCAGTTTAATCTCCTGGAATGAAAATGATATAAAATCTTGCCTGTCTTTTGAATTGGAAAATATGTGTTGTTAGAAAACACGTATCCAAATGTTGGAGCTACAGGGATGTGGACCTTAGGAGACAAGTTAATTGCACCTCTTTATGTTGTCAGTAGAGAAACTGGAACCCAAGACATGACATGACAAAGAGATGGCCATGTGGTTAGTGGGAACTGGGCATTGGGCTGGCACTTCCTAATTTGGCCTAGTAACTCATTTTGCATTAGATGGCAGCTTCCCTGCTCTAGTCCCCATTAACACTTTTTTTTCTTTATTTTGCCCTGCCCCTGTTTGCTTGCCTAATCTGTTTATTTAAAGTTTTATTATTTGTATGTGGTTTTTTCCTTCACTGAATTATCTCTAATGACTGGTATAAGGTTTAACCCTCCCACAAACGTTTAACTAAATCTCTAGCTTAAATTTTGATTTTTTTGTGTAGAGTAGGTGTGTTATTATTATTACTACTACTGCTAGTTTTTTTGGTTTTTTGTTTGTTTGTTTTTGTTTTTTTTTTAGATTTACTTATTTATTTATGATAGACACACACAGAGAGGGAGAGAGGCAGAGACACAGGCAGAGGGAGAAGCAGGCTCCATGCCGGGAGCCCAATGCGGGACTCGATCCCCGGACTCCAGGATCACGCCCTGGGCCAAAGGCAGGCGCCAAACCACTGAGCCACCCAGGGATCCCCCTACTACTAGTTTTTTAATAGTGGTCTATTAGTATTTTATATATTTAGTGTGTGTGCATATGCCTGCGGGTGTGTGCTCTATGCTAATACTATGAGGATTTTCTGTATTGAGACTGTACCTTTTTGTTTTTGTCTTCTTGGTGTATAGTAGAATGCTTTTTTAACTTTGAGATTTAATAGGAGAAAAATGGATGAATGAAGGCATTATTAGAAAATATATATTGGGGAAATAATAGATTATTTTCAATAATTCATTACATCCTTCTGAACCGTCTTTTCTGGAACAAGATTTGATCGTATTCAGACATTTCTGCCTTATCTGCTGTGCCCTTAATCTTTTTCATCTTTAATTGATTCATGTATCGTTGATTCATTCAACAAATGCTTTTTGAGCTCTTAATCGTACACAGTGGACTACCACCCTTAGAGGAGAGGCAGTTGATACGGATTGCACTTTTGGCTATTTCCCGCTATGGTGGTTTAGATCGTTCACCCTCTCACGCATGGATGCCATCCTGCATTTAGATGTTTTATGTGATTATTAGAAAGGTTCCGTGGTTCTGTATGTGGCCTCCTATTTTTGGTGGCAGTTAAAGGTCAGTGCAGGCAGTATTTTATGGATCTTTCTATTTTCTGTTTTTCCCTCTCAAGGACTGAAGGACAGGATTGAGTGGCAGTAACTGCTCTGTTGCCACAAACTTTTGTAGACATTTTTATTTGCTTTTTACTGGCGTTCTGAGGCTTTGAAGTCTACACATGGGACCTCCTTTGTCCTCTGGGTTTCACTCAGTGCTTGTTTGAGTCACTCTTCGTAGACTGTCTAGCTGTAGCCTCGTAACTGTTGGCCTCCCGCCTTCGACCCTTCCTTCCGTGTGCCTTGGCCATCGTTGCTAACTCCTTCACACAGGTGTCCCCGTGCACTCCCCCTGGCTTTCGTTGGTCTGCCCCATGTCTTGGGTTGAGTTGCCTCCACTTAAGCTTTAAAATACTTGCAGGCTTTTGGAATTGTCCTGAGAAATACAAAGGTGAACTAAACATGACGTGGACCTGACGAAGGGACATTGGAACTTGATACTGAAATGTGTGGAAGAGTTTTCTAGACAAAAAAAAAAAAAAAAAGAAAGAAAGAAAGAAAGAAAAAACATTCCACGAATAAGAGAGTATATTCAAAGGCTGAAAATATTTCTATTCCTAAAGTACCAGTTCTTGGAAATATTATCCCTGAGTTGAAGGATAACCAAGTATTTAATTTCGATAGGAACCACAGATGTGCTTTCAGAAAGAGGCACGAATAATCATTTCTAACAACTGCATCGGTGTTTACCAGAGTCTCGCCAACTTAGATATTATTATCAACACTTTAATTTTTAATATCTCATGCCTGAGAGATACTGTTGTCTTTTCTTTTTTTAGTTTTTATTTTCCTGATTGTTACTGAGGTGGGAAATCTGTGTCTTTCTGTTTTGCCCCTGTGAATTGCTCCTAGTATTCTTGACTCAGTTCTGTTCATTTACTTGTTCTTTTCACATTGATTCTCTTTTAATAGAAGGCATATTAACCCTTCTTTAAATTTTAATGTTTTTACTCAGTATATTTCTTTTATTTTTTACTTTTTTGAAATAGCTGTGTTGTTTTAGAATTCTTAAACATTTTTGCAATCAATTCTGACTTCAGTTTGTATCCTATTAGATTTTCCTAGCTTATAATTATTATTAAATCTACTTTTAATTTTCTAGAATGTTTATAGGGTTATTGTTAAGATTTATCACTTCACGCCCCTGGAAATGTTATTTGTGTCTCCTGGTAGATGGGATCTAAGTATATTTTATGAACTGATCATCCCCTGCCTTACGGACATTTATTAAATACTCCATTCCTCAGTGACAGGGAAACACTGCCTTTAGCATCAAATCGAATGTATTTCTGAGCTCCATTTTTCCCTCATTGATGTGTTTTTTTCCCAGATCACTTATTGAATTACTTAACCTTTATAAGTTTCTTTCATTATAATAATATGGAAATAATATTTCCCCAGGAGGGTTATGAGGAATAAGGACATAATGAACACTGAACACTTTTCACATGTTTTGGTCATAATAGATGCTCATTAAAGTTCGTTGCTAGGATTGTTGCCATTTATAATTATTATGCGACTATTCTTGTCAGAATCATTTTAGTTCCTATTGCCTCATAGGGTTAATTGGCATTTGGTAGGGAAAGAACACTCATCCCATTGTTCTTTTACCAAAGTGTGAAGGTGATTATGCATTTTCTCTTCCAGGTAAATTTGAGAATCAACTTAATGCCTCACATCCCTGTAGAAACAAAACAAAAAAAGTCTGTTGTTATCTTGACTGGAATTATACCTGAGTATGTAGGTTAATTGAATGAGAATTGACTAAAAAGCTATAAAATTTTTAGAGATGGTGACTAATTGGCTATGGAATGCTTCATATTTGACAGTTACCAGATTTGCAAAGCAGATTACCCATTAGTTATTTAAAATCAGGAAACAAAATTGTTTTCAAGGATGGCATAAAGCAACCAAATTTTGTGCTGAATATCCTTTCAATACCCTCTCAGAATGAGTGTACTCAATCTGTGGATGATAAATTATTGTTTCTCATAATGTAAAGTTAGAGAAACATTATGTAGAGGCCCATTAGCATGTCTTAGGCACTGCATCGTTTAAAACGGTGCTGCTCTAAGTGTGGTTCATGGATCCATGTCTTTCCACAAGCATGCACCTAAGATGAAATTAAGGGTAAACATTTAGATTTATAACAATTGGCAGAGTAATTTATATGTTAGCCTTAAGAGTTTAGGAAAATGGGTTGATATTTAATGTGACATAAATTTTTAATTTTTCTAATACTAATAGTTTTGAAATTGATTGTAAATAAAATAAAAAACAGGATTGACCCTTTGTAACGTGTACTTTAGGAAGCACTTACTTGGAATAATTTAAGATAGAAGGTGCAGAAAACCTTGTCTTGAATTGAAACAAGTTCCCTTTCTCCTCATGCCTCAGCATGAGCCTGCATAAAGGCCACTTTTCTGTTTCTCTAATTTTGTAGTTTATTTCGTTAGTTTCTGTCTGTCTGCCTGAACTGCCAGATTGCCTTTGAGAAAAGTTGCATCAATTTATCTTCCTGTCCTGTTTACTTCAGTGCCTTTTCTTAGCACTCTGAGTAGCCAACTTTAGAAGTCTGATGAACATTAAAAAATACTGGATAATTTATTAGTAAATCTTATCTCAATTTAATTTGCATTTTCAATTTTAGTATAATTGCACCTTTTCCATATCTCTAATAACTGTATTTTTCTTACTCTATGTCTGTGGCCAATTTTATGCCTGATTCATTTACCTCTTGGAGTCCTGGTGTTTTGATGATCTATTTGCTTGTTTGTACATAATACATTAACCCTTTGTCCACTAATAGAAATGTTCTTTCATATTTTGCATACTGCCTTTATTTTTTTTAAGATTTATTTATTTATTTATTCATGATAGACATAGAAAGAGAGAGGGGCAGAGACACAGGTGGAAGGAGAGGCAGGCTCCATGCCGGGAGCCCAATGTGGCACTCGATCCTGGGGCTCCAGGATCACGCCCTGGGCCAAAGGCAGGCACTAAACCACTGAGCCACCCAGGGATCCCCTACTGCCTTTATTCGTATAGTTTTTTTTTTTTTAATCTTCCTCTGTTCTTTCTTCTATTATATTTAAATTTAGAAAATCTTTCAAAGATTTACTAAATATTCATTTTAAATGTTTTTTAGGGGAGTGAATTTTATTTTATTTTATTTTTTTTTAGGGGAGTGAATTTTAATATTATTCTTGTATTTGTTCTTTAATCACTCCAAAACTGTGTTCTGCATGGAGTAGAGATCTACATTATTTTTTTTCCCTCTTCAGATGGCTATCTAATTATTTAGTAGGGTTATTTTTTTTAAATATTCATATCTTTTCCTACTAATTTACCTTGCCACCTTTATCATACAAGTTCAGATTTGGAATTTTTCCCCTGTTGATCTGCATTAATACCAGAGGGTTCTACATATTTAGGTTTTTAATACCAGAGAATTTTAGCTCTCCTTCCCCAGTATCCTTGGTCAAAATCTTCCTGGTTTATTTCTACTTGTTATTTTTCCAGATGAATGTTTGAATTAGTTTTGTATTCTGGCTTATGTTTGAGAACCAAGAGATTGTTATAGGATTATGTTATTTTTGATTCTGAGAAATACTGATTGACGTATGTGGCAAAGTGGTAGGTACTAGCCTTCATTTGAAATGTAATTAACCTCTCCAGCATAGTATTTTTTTTAAATTTTCCTTAATTCATATATCAGGTAGCACATATTTTTATATCTTTTTTGACCATAGGTTCTATTATCTTTCCAAAAAACGCTGAAACATTTATTCTATTAGCTTAAAAATAAAAAACACATATTTATGAGTCATAAATATATGTATAAAACTTATATTTGTCTAATGTATTTATTGTAATCTCCTTTCTTGATACAGAGAAGCTCATGCTCACTGCAATTTAGTCAGAAATTTTGCTGTCTGCAATTTAGTTAAAATTAACTTAGATTATTTTATTTTTAGGTTCCCCCCAACCCTGTTAAGCACTGCTATGGGGAAAAAAAAAATGACTTCCTCTTTTCTTGCCTCAGTCATTTTAACTTTGATTACATTTGTGTTTTGAGGGGGAAAAAATGTTTTACATTTATGTATTTCTGAAAGCAGTGTCTTATTTTTTTTTTTTAAAGATCTTTATTTTTTGAGAGTGTGAGCAAGAGCGGGGAGGGGTAGGTGGGGAGGGGTAGAGGGAAAGGAAGAGAGAGAATCTCAAGTAGACTCCCTGCTGAACAGAGACCCCTGTGGGGCTTGATCTCACAACTCTGAGATCCTGACCTGAGAGCCACTCCGGCGCACCCCCCAAAGCAGTTCTTGAAATATCTGGGATTGGCACCATGAGCCATGGAGTAGTGACTCCACTATTCTTAGGATTTCCTTAAAGATATACTAACTTTTTCTTTTTTTAAAGATTTACTTATTTATTCAGGAGAGACCCAGAGAGAGGCAGAGACAGAGAGGCAGAGGAAGAAGCAGGCTCCTTGTAGGGAGCCCAATGCGGGACTCAATCCCGGATCCTGGGATCACGCCCTGGGCCGAAGGCAGATGATTAACTGCTGAGCCAACCTGCATCCCAAAGATATACTAACTTTGATAAAAACAATATAGTTATCTTAAATTTATAGGGGTGATTGTATCCTATAGAAATGTGGTACATTAAGTATATGAGTACTTCTCATATGTGGTATTCAGTATTGTTGACTAATGTTATTGCTGGAAAAATTGAGCTAAGTGACTGGAACAAAAGATTTCCATACACGTATCAATCATGACATCAGTGCATTATCTTTGCGGCCAAAAATTTAGAGTTGTCCCTATTTTTAAGACTCCTATATCATATTGTTTAGTTTCTATTATAGAGGACTTTCTGATATTTTCTGTTTAAATCTCTAATCTCATTCATGAATTCTGTTTGCTGTATTACCATAAATAATCATCTGGCCTTTGCTTAAACACTTCAATCTTTGATTCCTCCCCCCCTCTTTTTTGATGGCTTTAATTGTTAAAAAGTGTTGTTCATATGGAATTGAAATCTGGTATTTTTTGCCCTAAATTTTCGTAAAAGCCTTACATCTAAATACCTATCTTACCTTTAATGATCCTTACTTAATATGTCAGAAGAGAGCTGTTACAGTTCCTCTGTCTTCCCTTCCCCAGCCCAGAAGGACTCTTCCTAATTCTCATAGAGTGGGTGACAACTTTGAATAAAATGCGCAATCACTAAATAAAGCATGCCAAGTGTTCCCTCACCATCAGTGGGAAAAGGGGCCCTATTACATGTCTCTTGACACCAAAGCATTTCATAATTCCTTTCTGAGTTCCCAGCGCACATAGTTATGTGAACTGGAGCTTACATTTTCTCCATCATCTGATTTTTTTTTTGTAGTAGTTTAAAAACATACTAACTTGGCCACTCCTGGATTTTTCCTTGCTACTCACAAATTGCCTGGCAAACGCTTCTTTCAGCAACATAAATGACTACCTGTTCTGCTTTACTAAGCTGTGTCCTTTCTGATTAAACTTCAGTATTGTCTTTGGTGATGCCAATCTTTTTTCTACCCCTTGTCACACTGTTTTGATGCACTTATGTTTAGCTTTCTAAATGTTTTAAGAAACATTATTTTACATAAATTTTGAAAAGATCTTGTTCCATGGCCAGGTAGGATCATTGTTATCATTCTGCAGTTTTAACATTTGTCTTGTCTTGGGCAATGGCTGTTTACTGACTCCTTGCTGATTTGTGTGATTGGGTGAGCAATTAGCTGTGAAACTTTAAATGAGTTGCCTCATCTCTCTGTGCCCCAGGGTCTTTTTATACAAAACAATAATATAGGTAGAATAGTTTCTAAAGTACACTCCTGCTTAAATTTATTACCTTAAAGTTCATCTATAGACATCTGAATGTCCTCCTAATGACATGGAAGTGAATATTTTAATTAGCCTCTTAAGAAAAAGAGACAAAAAAAAAAAAAGAAAGAGAGAAAAAGAGACTACATTTTGTGAAGAAGAGACATTTTTTAATGCAACAGAATATAGTTTATAAATATACTTTCTAAAATCTCTCGTGTTTTTTCTTCAGGCTTCTTTGTAGAAAGTTTGAAGAGAATGTGATCTTATGACCCATACCACAGGGCATTAGTGTTTTCTACCAAGAAATTTTATTGAAATTGAATAAATATGAGGAAAGCTCATTAAACCTCCTAAGTAAGGGATGCCTGGGTAGCACAGTCAGATAGCAATCGACTATCGGTTTGAGCTGATGGTCATGATCTCAGGGTCCTGGGATCAAGCCACACGTGGGGCTCTGTGCTCAGCATGGAGTCTGCTTGAGATTCTCTCTCTCCCCTCTCCTGCCTATCCCACTCATGCTGTATCTTTCTCTTTCTCTCTCAAATAAATCTTAGAAAAGTATTTTTCACTTAGTAGACTTTTTTTTTCTTTTTTTAAGATTTTATTTATTTATTCATGACAGAGAGAGAGGCAGAGACATAGAGGGAGAAGCAGGCTCCATGCAGGGAGCCTGATTCAGGACTCGATTCCAGGACCCCCCCCCCTCCTGGGACCGTGACCTGAGCTGAAGGCAAATGCTCAACCACTGAGCCACCCAGGTGTTCTGAAAAATATTTATCTGAAATGGATGGAGAAAATTATGTTTGATGTTCAATTAATAAAAATGACTAAACTTAGAAATTTCTCATATATAGGTAGTTATTTGGAAAAGTGAATAGTTGTTTACTGCAATTAGGTAAATGGTGCTAAGAATGACTTAAAACTCTATTATGTTAGCTTTTATTAAGGCTTGTTGTACATGCGTTGCTTGCTTGCGTACATTGCATTTATCTTGTAATTTACTAAAAAGGGAAACATATGCTTGAATAAAATGTTCCCATGCTGAGTTACTTAATTATTTTTCACTGTGGGTTCTATGGGAGGAAAAAAAATTCACAAATTGGCAGCAAAATGAATTTATACTGTCAGCAAGTACTCTGCTATCCTGTGTCACCAAGTGCTTCTCTACTGTGTACCTTATCCTTGTGTTTGCCATCACTTTATAAAAATGTACTCTAATACTTTGGGGAAATGCCCTTGAGAGAAATTAGGGATTGTCCGCCCAGTTAACATAAAGCTACAAGTCTCTGGCTATAGAGAATCTCTGTGAAGTTAGCAACTTCACATCTCCCCTATTTTTGGATTAACTGTGTTTTTACCTGAAAACTGGAATTGTGTTATGCAGCACTATAACTACTCCGCACATACAGTTATTGAGTATTGGAAATGTGTCTAATCTGAATTGAGGTGTTGTCTATATAAAATAAATGCCAGATTTTGAAAACTGAATATGAATAGAAATATGAAATGTTTCAATAATTTTATCTTGATTACATATTAAAAGGCTATCTTACGTACAGGTTAAATAAAGTCTTTTTATATTAATTTCATCTTTTTAAAAAAATATGGCTAGTAGAAAATTTAGAATTGCGTCCTTGTCACAACTCCTTTGGAAGCGCTCACCTACTGTGGTTGGTTACCTATGGATCAGAATAAGTATTTGTAGTCTCAAAACTTAAGGAAAATTTAATAACTTTATAGGCATCATTCCTTCATTTAAAATATTTTGCATTCTGTCTTCAGTATGCATCATATTTCTACTTCATAGCTGTGTTTGTTTCCTATGCCTGCATTAACAAACACCTGCTCCCACCCCCTGCCCCTTGGCTTTAATGTATACACATCTTAAGGTCTCCTGAAAATTTCAGATCATTCTGTAAAGCTATTATCGTTTATTCCACATTGATTTCTCCCTCTCTGAATTTCTTTTGCTTCCATAGAGAATATCAGAAAGCCAACATTTAATGAGATTCTCCCTTAAAATAATCTCTAGCAGTGTTAGTGTGTTTCTTAGAAACATTTTGGTGGGAGGGTTAAGGCATACATTAGTTCTCTGTTTGTAACACTGATGAGTGTGCAATAAACCGTCAGTGATAGCAAATAGCTGGTTAATGTGTCCCCTCATGACCTGTAGGTGTAAGTCATTCTTCTTGTTTCCTGGAGCCTTGACCGCTTATTACTAATATTCCAAAACATAGACCTGCGATTTAAGGTTATGCTCTTTTGGTTAAGCCATTTTTTTAATGTGGTGCTTCAGAGAACTAAAAGCCATGACCCCAATGAAAAACAAAGGAAATGCACGATTGCACTTTTCGTAATCTAGAATGCCTCCCTCTGTACTTTTAATCTGTAACGTCTCCCTTTTTTACTTAAAAAAAAAAAATGGTCTTTGAATGTTCAGGATGATGCCCGCCAACTCTTTGTGCTTGCTGGAGCTGCTGAAGAAGGTTTTATGACTGCGGAACTTGCTGGAGTTATAAAGAGATTGTGGAAAGATAGTGGCGTGCAAGCCTGTTTCAACAGATCCCGAGAGTACCAGCTTAATGACTCTGCGGCATAGTAAGTAATCATGACTTCAGAACTAAACTATCATGAATAATTTCTTGCAAGTCAAATATACCTCCAAGTCAGTGCTATTGCAGAACTGGCTGACACATTTCTTGTAAAACTCAGGATATTCAGGATGACAGTATTTGCAAACTTTTCTGGATTTTTTGGTGTGTTTGTAGATAGCATTGCTGTTATTTCCTTTGTGTTCCGAGGTGTCTCAAGAGACTCACCCTTATGTAACTCTAATTGAAACATTCAGAATAGACTGTTGGCAGCATATTTCCAAGAAAGTAAACTGGAACTTTGCAAAGTTCACCCTGAATTTGAGCGTATCTCAAGTTTGCGTGGGGCCAGCCCAAGGGGAGGGGAACTGATTTGGTTCTTTTCACTAAACTTAAAAGTGCCTGAGAAGAGTATTTGTCCAGTGACAGGCACCCTGCATGAGATGTACCTCTTTTAGAGGGGTGTATGGTGATCCCAAGATGTTTCCTCATTGAGTAAAATAGCTCTGCGCTTGAAAATTGTCAATTGTATGTGCCCTGTTGCATTAGATATTGTTTACAGATAGCTAAGTACAGTATTTTATAAAAAGAACCTGCCCTGATTTTCTAAGTGGTGGCCACTGAGAGTTCATAAAGCAAAGCCTGGTCAGGGAGCTTTCTGCTTGGTGATCTAGCTACAGTAAAAAAAATAAATAAAAATTAAAAAATCAAGTGTTTGTTTCCATAATCTAGCAGACGCAGTCAAAAATGTCAGATATGAGTAGCATTAACTGGTCTTAATACATGTGCTCTGTGCTCCTTTTACTTTATTCCATTTTCTTGACAGCTACTGGTGTTCAGGGACACAAATGAGGGTGAGAGAGAAGATGATGGTTACTAGAGAGGACTAGGTAAATACACCCATTTCACCACAGTGACAAATAGGTTACGGCTCTCCCCAGTTATCACGCAGCAGGTCATTGGCTACACATAAGAATACTCAGTTTCTGTTCTGTGATTTAGTGTGAGGGAGTGAATACACCTTACTGTGTAACCCATACCAATTTTTATTAGTATTTCCTATTCTGTATTTTTTTTTAAGATTTCATTTATTTATTCTTTGGAGAGACAGAGACAGAGGTAGAGGTTAGAAGCAGGCTCCCTGCAGGGAGCCCGATGTGGAACTTGATCCTGGGACCCTGGGATCACGCCCTGAGCTGAAGGCAGACGCTCAACCACTGAGCCACCCAGGGGACCTCTAATCTATATTTCTAATGCTTTATGACTATGTAAGCTATATAATATATACATATTATTTTGTATGTATTTTCTATATGTATATGTAACATGTTACTGAATACGTAGCTCCCCTCTCCAACTGGTGTCATCTTTTCTTAGGATATATGCCTTGACTCACAGATTAGGTCTTTGCCTCCCTGTCTTACATACTTCAAATGCAAAATATTTCTTTCAGAGCACTCACAGATTTACATTTGAGGTAATTTTTATTTGTGTTGAAATGATTTTCTGTCTCTGCCACTACACTGTAAATTCAGTGCGGTATGTTTTCACCCTGTGTGCTTTCTCCATGACACACAGTTGTCATTTGCTATGCTCTTGTTTAATAATGAGTGAATGAATAAACCATACTTTACAGAAGCTCGAAGAGAAATTAGAAGAAAATGATTTACAGGAAGAACACGACTCTTAGACCATATTATTTGCTTTGGCACCACCAGCTCCTGCAGAAAGAGCTAAATGGGGATCACTCATGTTGAGAAGAGTGCTCTGAGTAGAACCCAGCTAGGGGAGCTTTTGCAGTAATTAAGGGGTGCTTCTCAGGGACGATCGGTTGAAGTCACTTTCCCTGTATAATGGGACTTCCTGGACCACTGCAGTCTAATGACCAAGACTTGTCCCATGTGCTCAAGTATTGGGGTATGCACTGGAAAAATAAGTCATTTTGGTTCCCCAGTATTTCATTACTAATAGTTCTGACTTCACAATAGCAACAAGGGAGCCACTTTTCAAGAATGAAGGAAGTCCTAGAAATCTTTTTCTCCATAGTGGTCACAGAGCCTTTTGATTTCTGAGTTTTGGGCTGGAGATGGGAGAAGTTGCCAAGTTGCCCACTGGGACTATCTAACTACCAATTTACTTGAAATTCATGATCATTTAAAATAATTGGGGTTTTTCACAATTTGTGTTATTGAAATATGAATGTGCATTATTTTTAGAGACTATTGAGTAGCATTTTAAGCAAATAAATGCATGGGAGTAATCAAAGTGCATTTTAAATAAGATTAACACACTATTTCAGAGGGACAATTAGTAAAATATTGCCATGTGTTTGTTTATTAGTCAGATTTTTTTTTACAATACTGTATACCATTATATATGTGGAATTAAAAACACAAAGTACTAGGGGATCATCAGCAATGTAATAATAAGATTATTTTAAGTTCAGTAAATACAATGCAGATAACTCCAGGTATGCTCTATGAATTCTGGTATCAATATCACATACATATACTTTACTGTCTAAAACACTGTTGATTACTAATTCAGTGTTTCGATAGCTTTTCAACTCCATCTCTACAAATCAAATATTTATTGAGCTCCTTTTGTTTGTAAGATCTGTTCTAAATGGCTAAGGAACAGTTTCAGAAGATAACGTCCATTAAAGTTGTAGTAGTTGTTGCCTCTGTAATAAACACAGATGTGAATCTTCTAAATTATCTTTGACCACTCCACTCTAGTATCAGAAAACACTGTTGGGATGCTTCCCACTTAGGATCAATTCCAGACTTCTCATTTGAGTTTATGCACAACCTCCTAGGGGCCTTACTTTGTGAGAAGCAAGATCTGACAATTCCTGCCTCCCCATACTGTCTGACTACTCTCCTGACGTGGATTGCATTCTTTTTTTCTGTTCACATCCCTCATCATTCAGATTTCTGTTTACAACCCTCCCCACCCATGAAGGCTTCTTTCACCACTCAGATTCACATTACTCTCTTCACACCTGGACTTTCTATAACATTATTTACTATATAAAATGACACAGAATAATTTCCACAAAATAATCGCATGGTATGACACCACTGCATTTTAGTAGCACAACATATTTGACATTGTTGGCAAAGAGTATTGAATGGGTGGGTGGCTAAAACCAGTGAGAAGTAAAATATGAATATTTATTTTTTAAAATATTTATTTATTTATTTATGATAGAGAGAGAGAGGCAGAGACACCGGAGGAGGGAGAAGCAGGCTCCATGCCAGGAGCCTGACATGGGACTCGATCCCAGGACTCCAGGATCGCGCCCTAGGCCAAAGGCAGGCACTAAACCACTGAGCCACCCAGGGATCCCCAAATATGAATATTTATTTAGAGAACCAGTAAAATGCAGAGTAAAAGAGCATGCGTAGTGTTTTCCTATTTGTAACTTAAAGCTGGCTGAAAAAGAATAGTATTGAATTCAGCCTTTGGCTGGAGATCTACTCATTACTTTCTCAAAGACTTCAGACTTTGTAACTCCTCAACAAGAGTGATGTCCAGAAAAGAAACACATGCCCCTTAAAAAAAGTGTAATAAAGACTTTTAAGAAGCTGACTCCTAGTGTACAATTGGTTGTGTGTGGTTTTTAAGAAATTATTCTGTTTTGTTTCTAACAAGGAGAATTACTAATTCTTGTCTTTAGGAAACAAAGTACACAGTACTTAGAAAATGTTAAAAGGGCTTTGTAGCTGGAGAAGTATACATTTTCATTTCAGTGGGAATTGTATAACATATAAACTTAAATTGGTTGTATTTTTACATCATTACACAGAAATATAAAAATTCCCATTGATTTATGATATTGCATGCATCAAAGTGTTTTACTTCTTGATGTAGATGATCTTTAGGGGCTATATTAACTATTATTTTATTTATTTCTTCAGCTATTTGAATGACTTGGACAGAATAGCACAACCAAATTATATCCCAACTCAGCAGGATGTTCTCAGAACTAGAGTGAAAACGACAGGAATTGTTGAAACCCATTTTACTTTCAAAGATCTCCATTTTAAGTAAGTAGCTTTAAAGCATATAATTTACAAATTTAGGTATAAAACACCTTGTTCAGTAAAGAAAGGTGATTGGACAGACAATATTTTGGATGAAGAAGGACAGGAAACATTCTTAGGAATATTTAATTTTTATTTAAGAAAAAATGGACATGCAAATCTCTTGTTTATATTTTTCAAAGTGATTTAAATAAAAATAATTTTTAGCTTTTATTTCTAAATAGAAAATATTGCTCTGATATTGCATATTTGGAGGAAGTGTTAACATGTATTCTTAGAATTTTACTGATTGTACATATGCTTATTTATGGAAATGGTAAAAATGAAGGGTACCTTTTAAAAATTTTTATTCATTCAAATGTTTGCACTTTTTCATGATGAAAAATGTCATTTAGAGTATGCTAAATACTAACTTAATGAAGTTTGAGCAGAGAAGTACTGAATTGTAGCCTGTAGAAATGCAAGGGATCTCAGAGCTTGTTTTGTCCAATACACTTATTTCATAATGAATGAGACTCAGGGAAGTTTAGTGAAACATTAATTTTCAGACCTATGTTCCTCTTTTTTAAAGTATGAAAAAGTTATTGGACTGTGCTTCAGATAACCCTAATGCTCTGAAACAGTTTTAATGAAGCAGAATTTCTGAAAGCACCTAAAGATTCCTAGTCAAAGATGAAAAATATTCTTGAAGGTCACTGTTAAAAGTCGTGGGAAGTACAGTTACATATATACAACTGTACTGATGCAAATGTACTTCTGATTCCTTCTATAAGTATCTTATTTTGGGGGAGAGAGAGAGAGAGAGCAAGAGCATGCGTGCACCTGAGGGGGTGGGAGAGGAGGAGGGAGAGGGGGAGAGAGAGTCTAAGTAGGCTCAATGCCCAGGATGGAGCCTGGCATCGGTCTTGATCTCCCAACCCTGAAATCACGACCCAAGCTGAAATCAAGTCAGAGGCTGACCTGACTGAGCCCCCCCCCCCAGATGCCCCTCTTCTATAAGTATTTTAAATACGTTTATTATCATTAGTCACTAATTTATCCCACTAATTTATCAGTGATTCCTGTAATTGATTTTCCAGAAAACCAAAATTGAATTTTAATTTTCCATGGCAGCTTCCCTCCAAACCCCCCCCAAAAACATTGCCTGCTTTTTTTTAAAAAACAGAATTACAATTCATAGTTTATCTGACCATGTAACTTTGTACTTATGTACTTAAATACATGATCAACTTTTTCATCTCCTTTTAATTCCATTCTTTTTTCGCCAGTTTGTAAGCTGGCAGTGGACATTTTTTGGCTGCTGGCAGTAGCTCTTACCAAAATCATTTACTTTCTTTTAATCTGTTCAGTTCTTCTAGGATATTAAATGACCAAAGTCAGGAATAGTAAAACATTAATATTTAAATAGTCTGATAGGTCTGATCTGGGAACTATTATTATTACATTTATCTTAAAGTTATAATTTTAAGGAAACTCACTGTCAGAATGAGGCTTCAAAGTTTTTGGGGTTTTTTTTGTTTGTTTTTACTTAGATTCTGATCCTTTTTTTTTTTTTTTTTTTTTTTTTTTGCTTTTTGTTTACTCTTTTTTTAAACACCCTATTTTAAAAGCAAGCTTAAATCATTATGTTCAGCTAATGGCTTTAACAAATACAGTCTGAGGAGAAAATGCACGGAGCTGGGGAGAACGAGGGCAGAAGGAGACTTAGAATGATTCTGCAGGAGCTCCTGTGTTTCTCGTTTCTGTGTGTTTTGTATTGTAATTCGTTCTTTCATTTTAACAGCTGATGTAAAATTTCGGTTTCACTTAGTTTTTTGTATGATCAGAATTTAAATTCAAGAGGAGGCAATAAGGCATTGTAATTTAAGAATACATATTCTCACCTCTCTGACTAGGCGTTTGTGGAAAGTGTCTGCGTGGATCATTTTGCTTTAAGGAATCAACCACTTTACTTTTTGCCAAATAGAGAATTACAGCATCCCTTCTCTTATAAAATTGTAGGATAGATTTCTCTTCCTTTTCTATAGTCGTATAAATGTGAAATGGGTTTTGGAGTACGTTATATGTATAGGGTTGATATGCCTGTAGGGTCATCTGGCTTCGTACCAGTCGGTCTTGGTCTCATAGGACAGTCTGAGAATATCAGAACATCTCAGAATCTTCAATATCCTTGTGTACCTTTTCCGTCCCCTCCCCGAAAAAAAAAAAAAAAAGAAACCTAAGAAAACTCAAATTCATTCCCTCTTTGATGCTAGAAAAAAAACTCTCATCTGTTCATCTGAAGGAGAACATATTATTTTGTTCTGTTTTTGGTTAATTTAAAAAAAATAGTTCAGAATTTTAAGATAATTCTAATGTGTGAAAAAGGAATAATGCCTTATGCACAGTTATTTGTAACATCATATTTTAGTCATTTTTGCTCCTTGGCTTAATGAGTTAAGACCAGTGATTCCCAAAGTATGGTCCCCAGATCAGCAGCATCAATTTTGCCCACCTGGTGATTCTGATCTACACTAATGTTTGAGAAGTGCTTGTTTAGATGGAAGGTTCTTTGTTTATGACAAATCTATGAATGACGCTCGTTCATTGCTAAAATAAGCTGAGATTTCTTCTGTAGTTAAACTACTGGATTATCAAGGTAAAGCTCTCTTACACGTAACATCCCACAGCATAACTGGAAGACCTAGATCTTGAACAAGGAAATAAGGTTTGTCTATTATCATTTGAAGGCGTTTTAAAATATTCTGTAAGACGTAGTTCATTCACTCAGCAAATATTTATGAAGTATGACAAAGTCTTGTCTTTACATTGTTGGGACAGGAGGAGGCAAGATGAAGTAAATATTATAATTATCAGGAGGTAATAAATTGCTAGAGTGAGAAATAAAAGCAAGAGGGACATATTCATTCCTAGGGTAGCTGTAGCAAGTTTCCACAAGTGAGGTGGTATAAAGCAACAGAAATTTATTCTTTCATAGTTCTGGAGCCTCCAAGTTTGAAATCCACGTGTCAGCAGGACTGTGTTCCTTCTAGAAGCTTTACAGAAGAATCTTCTCTTGCTTCTGGTACTGGTTGGAAATGCTCTGCATTCCTTGGCCTTGGTCGCATGGCCTTCTTCCCTGGTTTTCCTCCGCTTCTCTCTCTTTCCTCATATTTTTTTACGATAGCAACAAGGAGAAACAAAACCATACTCTGCACACTTTGCTAGGAAATTTCCTCAACTACTATTCAAGTTCATCTCCTAACATCCAGTACTAGAGCCTTCTAGCAGAGGTTTTGTGACTCTACACCAAGGATTACCTTTTCTCCAGTGTCCAAGAACGTGTTTCTCATTTCCTTCGAGAACTCATCAAAAACATCATTAACATTCACGTATCCTCTAAGGTAGGAGAAGACCCCACCATCCTTTGCACACTCCCTAGATCTCCAAAATTGCTACCTTCTATGTTGTATTTCTAACCAACCATCTTTTCAGAGTAGTCTGGACTTCTCTGTTGAGTGATTCAGGATCCTTCCAGCCTCTGCTTCTTACCCAGTTCATTCTACAGCCACTTGTCACAGCAGCTCCCCACTGTGGGTCCTAAAATTTATGTCAGTCAGGCTGGTCCATTTCAAGGAATTGACTCACGTGACCAGAGGGCTGGCCAGCGCAAGCTCCTAGGGCACAGACAGGAACCGATGTTGCCATCCTAGGGTAGAATTTCTTTTCCCTCTAGGAAGATCTGTTTTTGTTCTTAAGGCTTCCAGCTGACTGGAGGAAGTCTCCCCACATTATCAGGGATGATCTTCTTTACTGAAAGACGACTGATTATAGTTGTCAACCACAGCAGTGATATCCCTTCACAGCGGCACCTACGTCAGTGTTGGACTAAATAACTGCTTAGCCAAATTGACACCTAAAACCCACCGTCACAGGAGGAAATTGTGGGAGGGGGTGAGATGGGTTTGGTTGTTACTTTATATTGAGTGGTCAGGATATACGTGCCATTGGATCAAAGAAGTTACCCAAAATAGTCTTTTGGATAAGGTTATCTTCAAACTGTTTTCCTTGGCAGTTTAACAGATGGTAACCATTTAATTTCTTTTCTATTTTCTTTATTTGATCTTTACCGTCAGCTCTCTTTTTTTTGGGGGGGGGGTCTTACCCATTTTAATTTATTGTGTGGTAGAATCATTTTGTGATATAGCACACTTAATAAACAGTTCTCTAACCCAAAAGAATGAAGGGCACTTGAATGATGATAAAAGTAACAATATCAGTTGAGGTACTCAGATTTGGTTTATAGGCCAATACTACTCTGCAGGGAAATTCTTTTTGCCTGAGAATTAAATAGGGACTGTTTTAATTAGTGCGACATCTAGATAAATGGAGCCTCTTAAAATGTACCAGTTTGCATAGTGTTTCCATTATATAATTGGCTATTTCTAGGTTGCATAACATCCATGTGAATTTAAACTTTGGCTTAACGTAATAAAAAAGTCTTATAAGGAAAAGATGAGGAAAGACCATTGTTTTCACACGGTTTGTCTTCTTACCCTGCACTAAGCTACAGTGGTCTGCTGTCATCTATTGTAGAAAAATTGAGTATTTTCACTCTAAATTTTGAACCTGTTCAGTAGGGCAACACAGTTATGTCCTGTTTCATCTCTTTTGTTCCTTTAATATGGTTTTACTTTTTTAATTTAGGTAACCTGTTTGCCCCATGTAAATATCACTTGCTTGCTCAGCTTTTTCTTATCTGGAATAAGGTTTCTTCTCTACGTAAAAGTCCTACCTGCGGCCTCTGGGAGAAAGGGCGACATTTTAAAGTGGGCAGAGGGGACCATGTACTCTGACTGTAATGTTCTGTGACTTTGGCAAATTGAATATACTCTATTATCTCTGCATTGCCTGGCTGCTTCCTGTGACTTCTCAGTGTTTACTCATAGTCTAGTCCACTCATTTGTATCTGCTTTAATGTTCTGATCTAAGTGTTCTCATATGTTAATGAATGTGTTGTTTTTTTGAGGGTATTTTGGGCTTTGTTTTCAATCAAAAATTTGAAAACCAGACTTTTTTCCCCTTTGCGAACACCAATTTGTGACATCATTTTCCTCCCATAATGTTCCCCTTTTCATCCGACATCCCCCTGCAATTTGGAGCTTTTTTTTTTTTCGGGGGTGGGGATGATATTATAGAACCCCTCAGAGCTTTTGAACATTTAATGTGATGTCAAACTCACTGTTTCTCTGACAGAATGTTTGATGTGGGAGGACAGAGATCAGAGCGGAAGAAATGGATTCATTGCTTCGAAGGGGTGACCGCCATCATCTTCTGTGTGGCCCTGAGTGACTATGACCTGGTTCTAGCTGAAGATGAAGAAATGGCAAGTAGAACCACTGTTAAAGAATAAGCATGAAATATAAAGGGCTGGAGATGTTGCCAAGAATTTTTCTGAGAAAAATTGAGTAATTCTTGCTAATGCATGAATTATTTGAAAGTTCAGCTGGCTTTTTTTTTTCTCTAGCTCTTCTGTTTATATAATAAGAGAAGTATACTCACTCAAGAAGCACAGATGAACCCCTAAAATAAGACAAGACAGAGTTAATCTCACTTCAACCCTATGTACTTACCTGTGCACTTCCTATATCTAGTATCTACATAGTAACTGAAAGTAAAGTTAGTCCTCATAATAATCTAAGGCTCATTTTTTTCTTTTTTTAAAGATTTTATTTATTGATTGATGAGAGAGAGAGACAGACATAGAGGGAGAAGCAGGCTCCCTGCAGGGAGCCCGATATGGAACTCGATCCCAGGACCCCAGGATCATGACCTGAGCCAAAGGCAGACGCTCAACCACTGAGCCACCCACATGCCCCAGAACTCTGTCATTTTAAGTTAACTTTAGTTCAGATGGGGGGGGAAAGTTCGAAATGTCACTTTTTGTATTTTGAAAGTCGAGTACATACAGTTACAGTGCAGCAGGTACTCTATACCATCATTCGTTCATTTTTCTCATTTCGATGCTATAAAATTCATCGGTGTCCTTTTAGAAACCACAGATACTAGAAGGGCAGGAAACAGCGTTGGAGGTTTCCTTCCCTGATACATCATTATATTTAGAACGTTGGGCTAATCGTGTTTCAGCTTGTTCAGTTTAATACATTAATCTTTAAAAACCCTCCTTGTCTTTTAATGGAAACTTCGATTCACTCTGTAACAGTGAGGTCTCTCTTCAGATGTTCGCACTTGGCATCTGTAGGTTGCAGGGTCCTGCAGCAGGGTGTTCCCGGGCACAGTGACACACAGTGGGCACTCCACAAGTACTGGTTGAATGCAAAAAGTGATGAGTGGTGTATACATTCACCTCACCTGTAATCAAGTGTACTTGTTCCTAAATGGCAGGAATGTGTTTCTCTGGTATGTTACTTATCAGCGGACTAAGCTCTATTCTATTCTAACACTGTTTTTTAAAAGTAATAGTCCTCAAAATCCTTGCCATTGAGACAAACAGATTATGTTATTTTCTGTTACAGAATCGAATGCATGAAAGCATGAAGTTGTTTGACAGCATTTGTAACAACAAATGGTTTACAGATACATCTATTATTCTTTTTCTAAACAAGAAGGATCTCTTCGAGGAAAAAATCAAAAAGAGCCCTCTCACTATTTGCTATCCTGAATATGCAGGTATTTTACTCTCTGTGGATAACTGGTCAGGTTATGTATTTATAGTGAAAGTCCCCCTAACACAAGATTTCAGTAACAGATTTTTGAATCTTTTGCCTTAATGACTCTTACTTTTATGGGAAATTATTAAACACACTGAAGGACAAATATTTCCTTGAGATATAGCTAAGATTATTGAAAATAAACATAGGCCTATGGAAAAGGTGTTAGATAATTTTCTGTGACGAATCTTAGGTCTTCGTAAATTTAAAACACTGATTTGTTCATCCAGTGACCAGATCTCATGTCAGGTAGGTGTGATGCACAGTAAGACATGTCTGTGCTCACAGTCTAATCTCAAAAAGACAAATGTACTCATAAAGTAGTGCAACATGTTACTACAAAGGAGTGTGAATGGTGATTATAGAGGGATAAATGAAGAAGGAATCCATGAGTCATTTTCAGGGGAGTCAGGCAAAGGTTCACAAGAAATCCCAGCACTGGTAATGAGACTGTTAATGGTACTGTAATTTCCCAGCTCTGGGAAATGGTTCACACTTCAAAAGGAGACCTGAGGTACAGTCCTGGCCTTTCCATGATTAGCTCTTTGATCTTCAACAAGGCAGTTAATTTACCTGGGTTTCAGTACCCCATTTGTAAAATCAGAAGCTGAGCTAAAACTTGGTCCTAGTTGAGTTTCTTGGAACCTCCAGGGCTGCTGTTGAAAAGTGGGTTTCAGGAAGGGAGACACCTCTCTCCTCCACCAGACATGCACACAGACAGCATCTCTCTTATTAAAGCAGAGTGACTTCGTTTTTAATCTGTTTTGCATATTGGGTTTCTGAGTAAGATTTTATTTTAATGAGGAGAACTCTGTGCCTCAAAGAATTTAACTACCACTGGTTTATAGGATCTCTAAACCTAAATATTCTGAAGAGTTTGGTTCATTTAGCTAATGATACAAGTTACCCTCACTCCATCCTTTAAAAAAAAATTCTCAAGAACTCATTTCATTATGAACAAAATTTGAGTCTTGTATTATGTATTTACCGCCTTTTTCCAAAGGCACTGATAAAACCCCCCTGTGAGGCGAGTCCTCTTTCATCCTGCTCAGGCAGGTGGGAGTGCTCGGGCTTTAGTGACAGTCCAGGTCCAGACCCACATCTGGGGCACTTCTGCACCTAGACCATTAACAACCAGACAACCAGAATTAAATTCTCATTAGAACCAAAGGGGAAAGTTCTTTGATAAATTAATCACACTGTTCAGTCTTCCAGGTCTTTTTGTGGCCTCCAGGGTTATACTTCATTTCAAAATAATTTGACATAGTTGCTTGTTAACTTTTGTTTTCTCTCTGAAAGTCATAGTTTCCTGTCACCTTGTCCAGAAACATTTTAGTGCTTTTTAGGTATAAAATTATTTGTAGTCCTGTGTCCAAGTTTGAAGCTAACCAGAATCAAGGTGCCTCAGTTTTGCCTTTACTTTCATCTTTCAGTTTATTTTTGTCATTTTCTATTATGAAGTAACCAATTTGTGCTAATATTATCAGAGTTCCCAAATGAATCCATAAATATCATATGCCTATAGGGATTTCAGAGCAGCAAAGAGTATTTCTTATGTTGTCAAGTTAATAAAAATCCGTGATCTCACAGTCTTTGAACACAGAGAGTATTACATAATTTTTTCACATGCCCAGTGTTAGGATTATAATGTCAAGTCCTCATTGCGCATCCTACGTTTTGATTCCCTTGCTTCTTGCTGCAACCTTCCCTTTTAATTCCGGACTGTTGACTCTGTATAGAAGCAGCCTCTATAGCCTCTAAACTAGTCACTTGGTTTCTCTCTACCACTGCCTGCTCCTATTTCCTCCTCTTTCACTTAAATATCCATATGTTGGCATTTCAGCACATTCCATCTGCAACCTGTGATCTTTTCGCGCACTCTCCTTTCATAGTCCTGTTTATTCTCACCATGTTAAATTCCATGGTCGACTCATTTCTCTATAGAGCTTTAGGCTCGCATTTCCAACTGCTTGTTGAACATGTCTGTTTTTTTAGCACCTGAAACTCAAACTGAACTCGTGTTGTTTGTTTTCTCAACTCTCCTCTATCTTCCTTTCAATTATATCACCACCCCCGCTTTCAGGTCTCCATTCGTGAACTAGGTCATCACCTATACCTGCCTTGATAACTTGACAGTTCTAGTATATGTAGAAAAAAATCTATCACCCTCCCACCACATCTTTGCCATTCTTAAGAATTAAAATCAGATTAAGAAATGTGCTCATGAATCTATTCGTGTATCTTGTAGCTCTTGGCACTTAGCAGTCTAGCTACACATAATATATACAGCAGGTTGAGCTATGCACTAAGTGCAAGCTGTTTCCCCAAAACATATTTTTAATTGACAAGTTGCATTAATTTCTGTAAATAGGACACAGTTTATTGCTTAAGAATTTCAGAGCACCACTCTTTTATGATTTGATAATACTAAATTTTGATTTGTTAAGTATGTGGTGATCTAGCAAACTAGGTTATTTAGACAACCTAGAAAAAGTAGAAAAATTCTTAGGTTGTATGTTTCTAACAAGACTGGAACATGAAGAAATAGAAAATATGAGCAAACCAATTACTTTGTAATCAAAACCTCCCAATAAATAAGTCCATGACCAGATGGCTCTACTGATGAATTCTACCAACGTCTACAGAAGAATTAATACCAGTCCTTCTAAAACTCTTGTAAAAATTATCTATATATAGGAGGGAACAGTTCCAAACTCATTTTATGAGGACAGCATTACCCTGATACCAAAATCAGACAAAGATGACTTAAGAAAATTGTAGGCAGTACTCCCTGATAAATGTAAATGCAGAAATCCTCAACAAAATCTTAGCAAACCGAATCCAGCAGTCTGTTAGAAGGATTGTACACCATGGTGTAGTGGGGTTTGTTACAGGGACATAAGAGTAGCTTAATATTTGCAAATCAACATGCTCTATGACCTTAACAAAGCTAAAGATAAAAATCTTGATTTTCTCAAACACAGAAAAATCCATGACATAATTCAACCTTAAGTAATGATTGATAAAAACTCAGCGAAGTGGGTACAGAGGGAATATACCTCAACATACAAAGACCATACAGTATAAGCTCATACTTTAACATCATACTTCAACAGTGAAAAGCTTCAAGCTTTTCCACTAAGATCAGAAACAAAACAAGGAATCCCTGTCTTGCCACTTTTATTCAACATAATATTACAAATCCTAACCAGAGCACTTAAGCAATTAAAGAAATAAAATGCATCCAGATTGAAAAGAAGCAATACTGTCTCTCTTCGCAGATGACACATATATGTGTACGTGCATGTGTGCATATACACACACTCTTCCAAACTACTATTAATCAGTTCAGTCACGTAACAGGATACACAGTATATAAGCAGAAATACTGTGCATTTCCATACACTAGTAATGAAGTATCAGAAAGAAGTTAAGAAAATACCATTTACAATTGCATTAGAAAGAAAAAAATAGCTAGGAATAAATTTAAAGGGAGAAAGATCTTTACACTGAAAACTAATAGACATTGGTGAAACAAATAGAAGAAGATATAAATAAATGGTAAGATGTTCCATGTTCATGGATTAGAAAAATAATGTTAAAATGCCCATACTACCTAGAGCACAATCTACAGATACAGTGCAATCCCTATCGAAATTCCAATGGCATTTTTTCCACAGAAATAGTATAAATAACCCTAAAATTTGTGTGGAACCACAAAAGAACCCAGATAACCAAAGCAGTCCTGAGAAAGAACAGAGCTGAAGACAGCATGTACCCTGATTTTCAACTGTATTACAAAGCTATAGTAATCAACACAGTATGGAATTGGCATAAAAATAGATGCATATATCTGGGAAACAGCCCAGAAAAAAAAACCCAGACATATATGATAAAATTTACAACATATGAGCCAAGAACATACAATGCAGAAAAGACAGTCTCTTCAATAAATCATGTTGGGTAAACTGGACCACTATATTTTACCATACACAAAATGAACTTAAGACTCCACTGCTTCTCCTCCTCCTCCCCTCTGCTCATGCTTTCTCTTTCTCTCTAATAAATAAATCTTAAAAAAAAAATCAAGACTCCAAACCATAAAACTCCTAGAAGAAAAGAAGCAGTAGCCCCTTGACATTGGTCTTGGTGATGATTTTTTGGATCTGACATCAAAATTAAAGACAACAAAAGCAAAAATACACAAGTAGGACCACATCAAGCTGTAAAGTTTTTGCACAGCAAAAGAAACCAACAAAATGAAAAGGGAACATATGGAATGGGAGAAGATATTTGGAAATTATGTATCTGATAAGGGATTAATATTGAAAATTATATGAAGAACACCAACTCAATAGCAAAAAAACACAGTCCACTAAAAAAATGGGCAGAAGATCTGAATTGATACTTTCCCAAAGAGGACATAGAAGTGGCCACCAGGACCACGAAGAGGTACTCAAAACCACTAATCATCAGGGAAATGCAAATCAAAACCACAGTGAGCTAGCACCCTTATCTGTTAGAATAGGTATTATCAAAACAAGTGTGGTGAGGTTGTAGAGAAAAGGAAACCTTCTTGCACTGCTGGTGAGAATGCAAATTAGTGCATCCACTATGGAAAACAGTATAGAGAGTCCAACCAAAAAATAAAAGTAGAAATATCCAGCAATTCTACTTTGGGGAATTTTTCCAAAAAAAAAAAATGAAAACACTTAAAAAGATATGTACACCCACATATTTTTTTGCGTTATTTACTATAGCCAAGATACGGAAACAACTGGTGAAGTGCACTGCAGTATCACAGGTGGGAGTTGGTGCATAAGGTCCTGTCTGACATGGGGTGAGCCACCAGTGGGAATAGAGAATAGCTTTACCAATCAGACTGGGTAACAGAGGACCTTGAAAGCCAAGCAAATAATTTTTTAGTGTCCCCGCAAAAGATTTAACGATATTTTTCCAAATGGAACAGTTTTTGAGGTGTTATGTATATACATATATAAAATATATATGTGTGCACTTAGCGCAAATTGAATTTTAAGAAGTGAAAATACAGATATATTTGCCACTCAGATCAAGGCACTGAGTATTTCCAGGTCCCCTGAAACCCCACCCTACCTCTCTCAGTCTTAAGCAATCACCACCACCACCATCCCCCTACACACAGAGTAATGACTTTTGTCTTCATAGATTTTGTTTTCTACCTTCTCTTCCCGAACATCAGTTGAATCATACAGTTCTGTGCTCTTTTTGTGTCTGGCTTCATTGGTTCCACAGTATGTTTCTGGAACTCATTTATGTGGTTGTACATCCAACAGTACTTCGTTCTCATTTCTCAGTACTGTATGGCAGCTCATCGTACGGACACACCAAACTTTATTTGCCAGTCTGCAATTAATGAACTTTGGGGTGGTTTCCTAACATGGAGGTTACCTCCGCTATGAACAGTCTTTGTATGTCTTTTGGTGCATACGTGTGTGTAGTTCTGTCAAGGGCAAGCTGAGGCACTGTATTGCTGCCCCACAGAGCGTGCATTGTGATTATCTTTAGATACAGACCACTTCTGGAGTGTCTGTACTCAGAAGTCTTCAACCTCATGGCCATAAGCCTGTGTACAGTTTCTGAATAAAGAAAAATGAAAAAAAAGAGAAATGCTAATTAATGTGTATAGAGAAAAGGGAATAAAAAGTACAGATGGGCATTCAGTCAGCCAGCATTTCTTGGTCAGCCACTAGGCTAGAAATGAAATGGCGTGCCACCATCAGAGAAGGGAGTTGGCTCGGTGTTGGGATGGAGAATATAAAGGAGAAGAAAATGAGGAGATCTGACATTTAGATCGGGCAGGGAAAAATACCCTGGGGAGCATGTGTGTTTGTTTTTTTAAGGCTTAGAGTCATGAAAAGGTCATTAACGTCGGGTGTTTTTCATTTAGAAGAAATCATTTTTCTCATTCCAGAAGAGAAAATAACAACAACAAAAAAAAAACCCCACATATTTTGTATGTATGAAATGGACTTCAGTATTTCCAGGTCCATTTTGCTTATTAGCCATGTACTCATTTTAACTTTTCGCCTTCTGTCTTGCCTTTTCCCATCCCAGGCTCAAACACATATGAAGAGGCAGCTGCATATATTCAGTGTCAGTTCGAAGACCTCAATAAGAGAAAGGACACAAAGGAAATATACACCCACTTCACATGTGCTACAGATACTAAGAATGTGCAGTTTGTTTTTGATGCTGTAACAGATGTCATCATAAAAAATAATCTAAAAGATTGTGGTCTCTTCTAAGTTTTGCAGTTAATGGGAAAATGTATTTTCAAACCAAATGAGTGCTTATATGTGGATCTCTCTAAACTAGAGTCTTGCAGCAACACAGAATGTAGTATACGGCAAATGCATCTGGGACCTGACGAAAGTTGTGTTTTTTTAATGGAAAGCAAGAGAAGGACCTTTCTTAAACATGAAAGGTGGTCCTACGGTGTGAACCTAAGGGCAGTGTTAACGCTCGGCTCTAGTGTATTGATGATTTCTGCGTAAGTGTAAATATGCAAATGTATGTATACATGTATTTATGACTTTAGTTTTCCACATTACTTTTAGGCTTTACGAGTGGCAACTTAAGATTCTAAGCGTGATGGCTTTGGTAATAACAGAAATATTAAGTACTTTGTACTGAATGACAGACTATTACTGTGTTTGCCAGTTTTAAATAGCTTTATTTATGTTCATGTCCTGTAAATTTTTAAGTACAGTAATTAATATTAGGAAACATTGCAGTCTTTATCTTGATTCTATGTATACTTATCCTAAAAATATTTGTACAAACCTTGCACAGACTATTTTAATAACATGATTTGTTCTTTAAATTTAACGTGTTTTATTGAAATGTTCTTAAGAGGATGACTATACCTGCCTTTGGATCAGTTATGTAAACACTGTATGCATTTTAATTTTTCTTGAAAGAGTGCATGCTGATTTGATTCTACATTGAATTGGGTTTGAAAAACTAAAATTTCAGATTTTTGAGGATATACTCTTCGACTTAATATAAACACTTAATTTTTATTCAGTTGGTTTGTTTTCACTTTGAATTTTAATATTTGAATGGTATTCATGCATTTCCTTAAAGGCGATGCCAGATTAATTTTTATACACTTTAAATAACTACATTTTTATTTATAACTAAGCTTAGGTGGATTATTGAGAGCATTTTGTGGGTAAAAAATATGTCAGCATAATGAATTTTGAGACATTCATTTGTGTATTTCCTTTGGGAAATCCCTTGTACCTAGCATACATGATAGTTCCTTATTTGGAAGATAACAAGAAAGATCTTTGAATATTCTGCTGCTGATATAATGCAAGCTTTAAATTCATATATGTAACTAGTCTCAAATTTAATTATCACACTATAGTAAAATTCTTTTTCCCTTAGACTATTCAAATTTCCTCCACTTGCTTGAGTTAGTATCTTTTTAAATTGTGCTGTTATTTCTGAGAATGAAATGGGCAATTACACTTAGAAACTGAGTAGTAGTGTTAAGTAAAGTCAGTGATTGTATGTGTCCTGAAATAAGTCTTACGTGTTAGCTCGATATTGAATTTTGATAGTCATTTCTTTTCATTATTCACAATGTGTCTCTGTGACCTCGTTTCAACCACATGAACAGCATTCCCTACCCTCCTGTTTTTTCTCCTCATCTCGAGAAGTCCTTCAGTAAGCTTGGTGGATAAGTAATTTCTAAGTTGAGTTAATGTGCTGTCATTTTGTTGCAGTATACTTCTTGAAGTAATGTGTATGTGTGTGTGGGTAACCACAGACTACATTTTCACCTGTTCTATTTTGGGGATTCGTTTTTCTTCTTTGTAAAGAAACTCCCAGTTATCACAGTTTCTTAAATGTGTTAGTTTAGATTCTTTATGTGCCTTCCATGAAAGATATGTTTCCATTAATTTCACCGATGGGAGACCTGTAACATCCATATTGTGAAGCTATGTATGAAATTCACCTATACTATGAATAAATTTGAATCATGAGAAATACTGTTCAAAAAAGCCACAAAGAAGCACATCTTGGTGACCATCATTGGTGAATTCCTGAACTTTATTCTGTGTAATTGTGTTACTAAAAAATCCTAATAAATTTAAATTTTTAAAATTTTACAAACCTGTTGAGTAAATACATGTTTTGCATTAGGATGTAATTATCTATCTAGAATGTCCATTTGTTCTCTGTCTTTGCTATCTTTTTGCAATTTCATCTACTCCAGAAGCTTGAGTAGATTTTTCTGCTCAAGTTTTCCTCATGAGCTGTGGTGCCACATTTAGGACTGCCTGCTTGATGTCCCCTGTTGAGAATGTACGCCCTGCTCCAAGTCCATATGCCCCAAACCATATTCATCATTGTTCTCCCATTAAACTAGTTCTCCCCTCCTTGTATAGCTAGTCAGTACCATCATTTATTCAGTCTCTCAGTGGGAAGCTTTTGAACCACTTAGAACTCTTTTTAGCCCTCGTCTCCATTTCTGATAAGCCACCATTTCACTCCCAATTCTACTTTTTTGGTGCCTTAATGCTTTTTTTTTTTTTTCTTCCCATTCCTACTACCACCTACTGAATGCAGGTTTTTGCTTAACTTCCACAGGAAATGGCGCATTAATTAAATTCACCTCCCATTTCCCCTTTCTCTAATCCAGGCCAATTATCCTAACATAGAACTGCAGTTGTGTTATCTTCTGTGCATTGACCTGCAGTGACTCCGATGGGTCAATAAAATCAAATTTAACTTAGCCTCCTATTCAGGGCTCTTCCATCATCTGAGCCCATGTCATTACATTTCCACTCCACTCCCAAACTACATCTTAATAGTAATTGTACTTTGTGCATAGCCGGGGTTTTCCTTCAGTGTTTATCTACGCACTATGTGAAATATGCTCAAAACAATGCCTGGAACATAGGAAGTGTTCATTGATATCTGCTAGTTATTTTTACTAATTAGGATTTTGTGATACCATTTTTAGGTTTAACTGGTATCTTCTTTAGTCTGCCCTTTTGGGAACTGCATGGTTCTGGTAAAGCTGCCAGTCCTCCCTGGCATAGGCTCAAGCCTGACCAGACCTAGTCTCCCATCACTAGGCAAGTGACCCAGAATGAACCAGTTGTAGTCCCACTTATCACCAAGTTTCTAAAAGCTGTTCTAGTTTCTAGCATTCCCTTCACTTCAGTACTCTTCTAAAAGACTCCTTAGATGCTTGATCTAATTCATTCAAATTCAGTCACTGAAAAAGTCCTGAATAACATGCATATGTTCTTACTGAATGTTAAAGTAACTGTAAGATCAGAAAAGGCTCAGAGAGGTTAATTAACTCGAGCAAGATCAAATCAACATTTCAAACCTAGGACTTCTGACTTCATGTCTGTTATAGAACTCTTAATGCTACCTTATTTCTAGAAAACCTGTAAGTAGCTTATCCTTAACCTGATTTTATCTGAACCACAACACGTTTTTTAGATTAAAAATACATAAGATAGAGCAAAGCTGGAGGCATACTGCCCGATTCCAAAATATATTACAAAGCATAATCAAAATAATATAGTATTGCCATAAAAATAGACACACGGATCTGAGGAACAGCCTACAGAGCTCAGAAACTCATGCATTTATGGTCAATTAGTTTACAGAACCAATAATATACAGTGAGGAAAGGATATTCCTCAAATGGTGTTGGGAAAATTGGACAGCCATATGCAAAAGAATGAAATGACCACTATTTTAAAACACATGCAAAAAATAAACGGATTGAAGACTTGAATATAAGATATGAAACCCTAAAACTCCTAGAAGAAATGTAGCTACCTCCTTAACATCTAGTCTAGGCAATGAATTTTTTAATCTGATGCCAAAATTAAGGCAACAAAAACAAAAAATACAGAAGTAGGACTACAAACTGAAAAGCTACTTACTGCACTGCAAAGGAATAATGAAAAGGCAGCCTATGGAATGGGAAAATACACTCACAAATCCTATCTGATAAGGGGTTAATATTGAAAAGCTATGAAGAACTTTTACAACTCAGTGTGAAAATCACACAATCTGATTTTTAAAAGATGATCTAGACATTTTTCCAAAGAAGACATACAATTGGCCGACAAGTCCATGAATGTTTTCAGCATCACTAATCATCAGAAAAAAATGCAAATAAAAATCACAAAAATGCTCATACTTGTTAGAATGGCCATTATCCAAAAGACATGAAATAAGTTGGTGAGAGCGTGGAGAAAGGGAATGCTTGTGCACTCCTGGCGAGAATGTAAATTGGTGCAGCCACTACTGAAAACAGTATGGAAGTTCCTTGAAAAATTAAGCAGTAGAGCTGTAATATCCAGCAATTTCACTTCTGAAGAAAATAAAAATTTATTCAAAAAGACAGATACATCCTCATGTTCACTGCAGCATTTACAGTAGCCAAGATATGGAAACAATCTAAGCACCAAGTAATAGATGAATGGGTCCAGAAAATGTGGTACATAAATATAGAATATTTTTCAGCCATAAAAATAAAACGTTGTCATTCGCAACAACATGGATAGATCTTCAGGGCACTATGTGAGTAAAATGAGAGAAAAATACTTTATGATCTCACATGTGAATAAAGAAAAAAAAAAGTAGTTCATAGATACAAAAAACAGATTGCTGATTGCCAGAAGCAGGGTGGTCAGCAAAATAGTGAAAGAAGTTAATAGGTACTAACAGCTATAAAATACATCACGGAGATAGAACGTAAAGCATGGCAAGGATCGTTGATACTGTATTGCATATTTGAAAGTCTGAGAGAGAATCTTGAAAGTTTTCACCACAAAGAATTTTGTGACTATGTGAGGTGATAACTGTGTGGCAATTATTTCACAATATATACAAATGTCTCTCTTAAAAAAAAATATATATATATATATATACAAATGTCTAATTATCATGTTGCATACCTGAAACTAATGTCCTATATCAAATATATCTCTATAAAAATAACAAGAAAACGTAAATATGCCTATTAAGTCTTATACACAAGCTATATTCTCTTAACATCCATTAGATTTGAAGCTAATATAATTTGTATGAACAAATTAGATGTTTTATATGAAGCTTTAGATGTTTTACATTGTGTATTGTCTGAACCAACCATGGTGCCTCTTATAAATGAATTTAATGCCATCATCAGCGTTAAATTGCTCCTCTTGTCACTGCTCAGTGTGCTATTTTAGAGGCAGGTAGAGAGTGGTGGTGGTGGCCTAGACCCTAGCATCCGGTCCCGGTTCAAATCCTGACTCTATGTCTTTTTAATTGGGCAACCTTGGGAAATTTATTTAATCTTTCCTTTGCTTCATCATCTGAAAAAATGGGGATTAACTAATCAGAACACTAATCTTAAAGGTTATCAGTATTTACTAAGTTGATAATGCATATTAAGCACTGAGAAGTGAGCCTGGTGTGTGGCAAACAATAAATGTCACTGTTACTTGATCATAAAGACTGTTTAATTTGGGGGCGACTTTAAAATCGTCATCAGTGTTTGACCAGGGGTTGTTGCTATGAACCTTGGATGAAATGCCTCAGAAACAAAATAACCACTGTGATTCACCTTGATAGTTAAAAATCCTGAGTGTCTCACGCTGATATTGATAAATGGAAAATGTGGAGGACCAAAATGCATCTTTTTTTTTTTTATTCAACTTCAGGATATGTCTCTTGGTTTCACATAACCGAAAATATGAGATATTTATGTCATTTTAAATTTGATTGGCAAGTTTTGCTCCTGTTAGTTGCTTCTCAAAACCCTATCTTAATACTTAAAATGCCCTTCTACCACGAGTTTTAGATTTCACAACTCCATTGGCCTGTTTCCCAGGCATTTTTCCCTTAACCAATAACTTGCTTTGGTGTCTGTTGTGCTATTATTTACTTGGATTTTTAGTTACATTAAAAGTTGTGAAACAAGGACACCAGGGTGGCTCAGCAGTTGAGCGTCTGCCTTCAGCTCAGGGCGTGATCCAGGGATCCAGAATCTGGGATCGAGTCCCACATCGGGCTCCCTGCATGGAGCCTGCTTCTCCCTCTGCCTGTGTCTCTGTCTCTCTGTGTCTTTCATGAATAAATAAATGAATCTTTAAAGAAAAAGAAAGTTGTGAAACACATTTCAAGTGCAGAAACACCCAAATGTGCCATCATGCAGACCAGGGCTGAAGAAGCCTGCCCTGGGACAGTCACCACCATGTGATAAATCTTAAGCGCCATATAGAAGGTCAGGTATTTCCAGCCTCCTTGATTTACTGGCCATTTTTCTGAGCTCCATACCAATGGAGTGAGTGGAAACACTGCCATTGCCAAGAGACAGTTCTTCAAATTAAGAATGCATTGTTTTATGGATTAAAATGGAGACAATAGTATTGAAGCCAAGTGTGTATAAAAGATCAGTGCCGATGTTAACAACTATTTCAGCAGGTGATCGAGTGCCACTTTTAATAAAAGGAGGTACTGTTTCCTCCTGAGACTAGGGCATAGAGTAGGACTGCTGATAACCTGAGAAGGCCAAGGAAATTACTTTTCCAACTGCAGTGTCTATGAAGGAATTCTTAATCTTATCCCTGCACACGCTATGTATGTTTTCTCTATCTTACCAGGATTTTCTTTCTTTTTTTTTTTTTTTTGTTAATTAACTTAGATCTGTGATTTGGGAGTTCATTTTTACTAAATTGAGAGATGTTTGCATAATTTCATCGTAAAGCTAGTCTTAAAAGTAAGCCATTTAGAAGATTAGCTATTACCTGGAATTTTATGTTTGGCATTCTTGATTTTTAATTATTTTCTGTGCAACTTCACAGTACAGCTTCAATCCTTTCCTTATGTTTTAAATCAAAAAGGAGGGAAGTCAAAGCCATTTCCAGACAACTCTGTCCTTAATTTTTATTACATTAAATAGGCCCGGGTTCCAGTTCAAGATGGCAGCATAAGAAGACCTTGAGCTCATCTCCTTTCACAGACCCACTGAATTTACACCTACATATGGAAAAATTCCTTCCAAAAAATCCCACAAAAACAGAACAACCAAAACCTCAAAAACTAGCTGAGAAACTCCTAAACATTGCATGAATGAGGGAGGGGAGAAAAGCCCGTATTAAAGTGGGCAGGAGAGATGAAGTCACAATCTCACCATAAGACTCATTTGTAGCATGGGAAAAAAAAAAAAATCTCAAGACATCAAGCTTTTTTTTTTTTTTTTAAGATTTTTATTTATTTATTCATGAGAGACACAGAGAGAGGCAGAGACACAGGCAGAAGGAGAAGCAGGATCCCTGTGGGGAGCCCAGTGCAGGACTTGATTCCAGGACCCCAGGATCACAACCTGAGCCAAAGGCAGAGGCTCAACCACTGAGCCACCCAGGCACCCCAAGACCCCACACTTCTTTATGAAAAGCAAAGGGTTTAAACCTGGCATTGAACACCACAGCTTCTAACACCTGCACCAGAGAGATGAGCCCCCAAAGCCTCCAGCTCTGAAAGCCACAGGGGCTTGCATCCATGAAACCTACAAGACTACAGTGAACTGAGAAAACACTTCTTAAAGGGCTCAAGTGCAGACTCATCCACCCCTACATCCAGTGCAGAAGCAGCTGACTGTAAAGTGCCCAGACTTTTATGAAAGAGGCTTATTTTCTTATCTTAAAGCATTAGCCTCAGGACAGGCATCTAATTGAACACACATCTAGAGTCCTGCCGTAATACTCTCTGGGAATGGAGGCCAGCAGGCCCCATCTTTGTGCTCTCCCTCTGCCTCACACCAGCTTGCTGTTGACTCCTGCAAAGGAGTTTGTGCCCTCATCTGGTACCCTGACTTGTATGGCTGCTTCCAGGGAAGACCTCCAGGATACTTGGCTCTGGTGGCCCACAGGGCTTCTGCTCAGGGTTCACACAGGACTATAACAGAAAGAGTGTTCTTAACTGGCTACTGGCCATAGCGCAGCAGGAGGCAACAGACTGAGGCACCCAGTATTTCTGTGGAAGAAGCCTACTAGTTCTTCATTCCTATAGCCTGAGGGTCAGGCTAATTACACACACATCTAAGGGCCAACTGTAAACCTCTCCAGAGACCTTGGAGGGCTGGCTCAGTCTTTGTGCTCTCCGTCTGCTGTGCTCTTGAGTGACAGTCTTCCAGAAGGGCGCATGTATGTGTGTCTGCTGTCCCAGTTTCTGTGACTGTCACCCAGGGATGCCTCTTGATTGCTTGTCTCTGGTAGGCCAGGAGAGCTTGCTTTCATGGGTTTCGTGGGACTGTAACAAATGGAGAAATAGTTCTTGGCTATTGCACCTGCAGGGCACAGCACCAACAACAGATTGCAACATACATGAAGTCTTTCTTTGAAACTGGCCTATTTGCTTTTCCTGGAGCTTCAACCTAAGGGGCAGGATTCTAATGTGACACAGATCTAGGAGTCTACTAAAGTGTTCTCTAGGGGGAGAGGCCAGTGGGCCATCTTCACGTTCTCCTTCTGCATCACTCCAGGTCATCATTGCCTGGAAAAGAGCTTATACACCCACATTTGACATCCTAACTTTTGCTGCTGCCACACAGAGGACACCTCTAGGACACTTGGCTGTGGTAGCCAGTGAGACTTTAGACTTGCAGTCCCACAGAACTGTACATATTTTCATACTTTAAAAGCTGCCGCCTGTGAGAACTAATAAACTTAGTAAAGCTGCAGGATGTAAAATCAAAAAGGATAAAATACCTAGGAATAAATTTAATCAAAGAGGACACTGTCACCATGACACTGATGAAAAGAATTGAAGCAGACACAAATAAATAGAAATACTACCCAAAGTAATCTACAGATTCAACGCAATCCCTATCAAAATACCAGTAGCATTTTTCACAGAAATATAATGAACCATCCTAAAATTTGCAGGGAACCAAAAAAGAGTCTAAATAGCCAAAGAAATCTTAATAAAGAAGAATAAAGCTGAAGGCATCACAGTCCCTAATTTCCAACTATATGACAAAGCTACAGTATGGTATTAACATGAAAATAGACATATAGATCTGAGGAACAGAATAGGGAGCCCAGAAAGAAACCCACACAAATAAGGTTGATTAACATACAATAAAGGAGGCAAGAATGTACAATGGAGAAAAGACAGACTCTTTAATAGATAATGTTGAGAAAACTGGATAGCTGCCTGCAAAAAGAATAAAACATCTCACACTGTGCACAAAAATTAACGGAAAATGAATTAAAGATCTGAATTTAAGACTGAAACTGTGAGACTCCTAGAAGAAAACATAGGCAGCAAACAACTTGACTTTGGCCTTAATGACTTTTTAGACTTGACACCAAAAGCAAAAACAACAAAAGTAGAAGTGGACAAGTGGGTCTACATCAAACTAAAAAGCACTGCGAAGCAAAGGAAACCATCAACGAAGTGAAAAGGCAATCTACAGAATCGGAGAAAAAAATCTGCAAACCATTTTATCTGATACGAATTAATATGCAAAATATGTAAAGAGCTTCTCCAGCTCAATAGCAAAAAATGCCACACAATCCAAACAAAGCTCACAGGATCTGAATATTTTTCCAATGAAAAGGTGCTCATCAGGGAGATGAAATCAAAACAACAATGGCTATTATAAAAAAAAAAAAAAAAGAAAGAAAGAAATAAGTGTTGATAGGATGGAAGCAACCAAGGATGAATGGATAAAGAAAATGTGAATGGTCAATTCTGTAGCCTGTGGAATGTGAACCATCCTGGCAGCAAATTCATTCACCTAATTTCTACTGGACTCATTTTCAGCACTCTACTAGAGGATAACATATATTTCCTTTCCTTTTTTTTTTTAAACAAAATTAAGTATCTGTCAATATAAAGTGACCATTTCTCAAGCAATTACTTCACAAGAGAGTTAACATCTAGTGAACAGAACATTTGTGCAGGCTTAGGCATACATTTTATTCTATTCTTAAATTCTCTATTATAGTGGAATAATGTAATTTTAACTGTGGCTCTTTTCTTCAAAAGGAAGCTAATCTAAAGTCTAAATATAGTGACTGAAGGTGGAGAGGAAACATTGGAGCCAGTATAAAGTGCCCTTTTTTCTCTCCAAGACACCACCTTTAATCTCCTGCACCTAAGTAAGGCTCCTACAGTACAGATTTATAACAACATAGCTCCAAACTGAGTCCCTTGAAAAATTTTACTATTGTAGTAACTCATTCAAGACCATAATCCTGTATATAGTTTCAAATATATTACAAATAATCTGTCTCCTCTAACATCATAAATACATATTTAAAAAATGCATGCATAAGATATCTACTCAGCACCTATAGTACCAGAGACTTACAGTGCTTTAGTAATACTCTCATTTAGTCATTAAAATAGTCCTGCAAAGTCACTGATAAAAGTTTTATTTCTCAGATAAGTTGATAAATTAAGAAAGTTCAAGCATCTGGTATAATGTTGACTACCTAGTAAGGTTGCAGAGGCAGGATAAAATCCAGGGCTACAGGTCATTTGTTAACCATGTTTTCAAAATCCAGTGGCATAAGTCCATTTTTCCTGAGGGCCACAAGAATAGAGCAGCATATCCCAAATGTTGTTGTCCAAGCAGGTGTTACTGTGTGCATGGTGCACACTAGCATGCCAATGGCTATGGAAAATCCTGCAGAAAAGAAGTCTGTGTTAATCTGCTGTGTTACAAACACTGGAGCTGTACTAACACGGCAGCTATGACCCAGATGTGACTTAGAGTAACATGCACACGGGCGTTCAAAGACTTATACAAAAAAGAGTGCACATGTTAAACTAATATTTTGGATATATTGGGTTAAATTAAATGTATCTTTAAAATTCCACCTCTTCTTACATTGTTAATGTGGTTACTGGAATATCTAAAATATACAAGCATCTAGAATTATATTCCTACTTGAAAAGTAAAACATTTTTTTTCTTCCACAACTTGACTTGCATTCCATGGAAAAGTTCCCAAGTTTTTAGAGAAGCATATATCATAGATAAAAAGCTTAGATGTGAAGACTATTCCAGTTCTGAAATGCTACTGTTTGATGTAATATGGCCTTTTGCTGTGGGCGGAGAGGGGACTGGCTCATTCTCACTTCAAATATGTCAGCTGTAATAAAAGAGAGCAATACACATTTTAAAATCCATACTCTAAAACTGAATTTTTAGATTAGCTGTGTCATTATTTTTAGTCCCGATACATGGAGTAGGAGTAGACCCATCAGAGTACTGGAAAATTACTAAGCCCTGGTTTACAAACCCATCTCTCTAGTGTTCTTTAGCCAAATCACAAGATTAGTTGTTTTTTTTTTTAATGTTGTTATTGTGTTGTGTTGTGTTTTTTAATATGTTTCAATTCCCTTAGCCAAATTCCTTTCTTCCTCCACACCTCCCACAGGACTGGGCTGAGCATAGTCATGCATTAAAAAAGCTTCTGAACTTTTTTCGGAAAGAGTAGCTCCCTGGAGCTGTGGAGGAGGACAGGAATTTCATATTCTGCAGGACTTAAATCATGATAGTATATCAAATATTCCAGTGCCTTCGATGAATATTTTGTTTTTTGATAAAGACAGAAGATAGCAATAAAATCACATATGTTCTCAAAGTTTCAATAAAATCACATCTGTTTATCTATATAATTGAAGCTTTCTAGATTCTCAAACTTCCCTCAGGACTTGAGCTCATTAGTTCAATAGTATCTATCTGAGAAAGGTTATTATACATATGTGCATACTTTAGCTATACTCCTTTTTAGAATATACATGTGTAAGTCACTTCTTGAGAAATGTCACAATTTTCTACTTGGCACAAAGTGCACCAAATAAAAGTCAACTATATTGGAATATGTGAATAATTTTATTTGTAATTAATTGAAATAATCAAAGCACTAGGCATTTTAGAACTATGTCTCAGTGTATTTTTTAAGTTTGGAAGATTCCAAATGATTAAAGCTTATTTAAGTTGCTCTAATAGTTATGAAGGAAAAAAAAAACTGGCTTCATATCAACTTAATTATAATAGATTAAATAATTATATATCCAATAGTCATTAAGATTCAAGCAAATTTATATTTCTATTTTTTATATCAAACAATATAATGTTTGAAAGAATTTTTTAATCAAATCATCGTGTATACACTAATGCAGGTTTTATCTGCATTCTAGTAATTCCATGTGTTTCCATCCCTCATATCACTAAATCAGTAGAATGAACTAATCTTTACTTAAATACATTATGGTTCACATTGGAAGCAGTACTTTTCCATAGAGAAACAGCAGTATCAAATCCTGAGACCTAGTTTTTCAGAGTCCAGCTTCATATTTTAGGCCTCTTTTTTGTTGTTGTTACTGTTTATTTGGGGGTTTTTGTTTGTTTTTGCCTAAATGTGTGAAAAAGCAAAATCATGATACTCTGTTTACTAAGTAGCAGAAGACTTCACATACCTGTCTGGCAATCCCAAACCCAGAGTTGTATCTCAACATGATTTTTCTCAATTTTGGCCAAAGAGTTTATCTAGTAAGCCATATATGTTCCTGACTTTGCTCCTTCTCACAAGAACAACTAATATCTATTCATGTGCAAGACAACTGAGAGAATCCTAGAACACAGGGCTGAGACTGAAGCACCCTACTCTATAACAGAGACCACATTAGAAGGGTAAGAGGAATGGCTACACACTGATCAATTTCCCCTCTCCCATGCTGGTTAAAAAGCATGCAGAGAGTCTCCACAGTGCCTACGTCCTTCCAGTGGGAAAAGAGAGCCCAGCTAGACATCTAGATCACCAGCCTTGGGGGTCAGTTTTTGGGAGTTCCCACTCCAGTCTCAACCCATAGAAACTGCGGTGGAATCTTCAGGGCTTGACCACTGGAAATCTGATTGGTGTGGAGAAGGGAGGGAGAGGCTTGCAATAACCAGCATTTGGATCTTGAGAGACTAAGTTCATACATGCAGGGCCTGAATTGTAGTCCCAACCAGCAGCTTTGCTAATTTGCAGTGCCAAGACAGTGGTGCAATCTCACAGAGAGCCTGACAGGATGTAGGTCTGCCTGATTTAGGTCTTCAAATAAAGACCTTGTGGCTCTAGAGCTGAGTCATAGTCCCAGCCCACTGCTAAGTGTAGCTCCTGGAACTGTTTTACCAGAAAGCCTGGCCAAAAACATCTAGAAGGTTATTTAGCTCAGCAACACTTAAGCAAAATCCAGCAGGTAGACCTGATTATCAACAGAGCAAATCCAGGGACCCTGTTCAGCTAGAGAACTTGGGGCATGGGTCAACTTGAATTAAGACCAAAGAAACTTTCTGGCCTTGGAACCATATTTCCCACTCTGATCAGGCAAGAAAAGTAAAGTAATTCATGGCCCTACTCACATCCAAATACATAGCCTTCAGTCCACTCAACCATTGAATGTCCATATTGCACACAGAAGCTGCATAGTCCCCCCAGCATCCATGTGTACTCTGATAACCTGAACAGAAAGCACAGACCAGGACTTTCTCTGATATGCAGAGCAAAACCAGTGGCCCCAAGTATCAGGGAATTTGGTACATAGTCTTGCCTAATTCAGATTCTCAAACAATGAGCTGTGCAGGTCCTCGGTGGGGCTGTTCTGCCCCACTAGGTCATGGAAGCTAACTTATATCCCCATCTATTATTCAGTATAGTTCCTAATCCTGAACAGCTAGTAAGCCTGACTAGAGAACCCAGGCAATTGTGGAGAGCATCCTACAGCCTTGCTTGGGCAGGAAACAAAGCCAGGAGTTTTATCCAACTGTTCTCAGCCAGCAGTTGCCTCCCCTCCCCCACCTTAGAGCTTGGGAAGGGGCCTCACTCATAAATAAACCCTGACAGCAAGCTCCAGCATCCCAAGGACATTTTAAGTGGACATATCCAGATGCCTAAACTGAACTGACTGGTGAAGAACTGTCTCTGCCATAGTGAATCTGTAAAGTCTGAATGAAGATATGGCTTACTCAAGTGTACTGATACCAACACAAGGAATCAAGGATCATGAAAAATCACATAAACATGAAAATACCAAGAACTTAATAAATCTTTAGTAACTATCCCTTTAAAAATGGAAATCTATGAACTATCTGACAAGGAATTCAAAATAATCTTCAAAAAAATTTTCATGAACTATAAGAACACAGACAACTAAATGAAATTAGGGAAACAATGGATGAACAAAACAAGTAGTTCAACAAAATAGGAGCTATCAAAGAAGAAAAAAGCCAAACATAAATCCTAGAACTAAAAAGTACAATGACTTAACTGAGGAAATGATTAGAGAATTTCAAAAAGAGACTTGACCATGAAGAAGTAAGAACTGGTGACCTCAAAGACAGAATATTTGAAATTCTCCAGTTAGAAGGTCAATAAGAAAACAATGAAACAGAGCAAAAAAAGCCTACAGGATTTATAGGACAAAATCCAAAGAAACTATATCTGCATTATGGGAATTCTGGAAGGAAAAAGCATGAGAAAGAGACAGAAAGTATGCTTAAAGCAATAATGGCTGAAAACCTCTTGTACCTGGGAAAAGAAATGGACATCCAGATTCATGAGGCCCAAAGAACTACCAATAGGTTGAACCTTAATAGGGCTACACCAAGACACAATATAACTGAATTGTCAAAGACAAAGACAAAGAATTTTGAAAGCTGTGAGAAAGAGACAAGTTACATATAAGGGAACCCCCATAAGACTACTGATGGATTTCTCAACAGAAACTATTAGATCAGGAGAGAATGAGATTATATATTTAAAATTTTGAAGGAAAAAAAAGCCTATCAACCAAGCATTCTATACTAGCAAAGATGTTCTTTAGAAATGAAGGAGAGAGAAAGACTCTATTGAATAAGTAAAAGCTAAGGGAGTTCATCACCACTAAATCTGCCTTACAAGAAATGCTAAAGGGAATTCTTTGAGGCAAAGTACTAATTAACCTCATAAAAATATAAGAAGGTAGTATAAACTCACTGGTATTAGTTAAGTATATAGTCAGAATTAAATTCTGCATTATGGTAATGGTAGTACATAATTCACTTACAATTAAACTCTAAACTTACACTTAACCTCTAAAAGTTGAAAAAGAAATGTAAAAATAGTCACAGCTAAAGTAATCTGATATTGGACTCACAATATAAAAATATGAATACAGTAATGTCAGTAACTTCAAATGTAAGGGGGAAGAAAAGTAAATATGTAAAGTTTATAAATGCTATCAAAATTAAATTACCAGTTCAAAACAGAGTGTTCTAATTGAAATATATGTCATATAACCAATCATGATAACCACAAGGCAGAAACCTATAGCAATTACACAAAAGAACATGACACAGTAGTTAAAGCATACTGATACCCAAGGGACACGAAAGCACAGAAAAAGAGAGCAGGACAAGAAATAAGAAACAACATATCTACAACAAATCTAGAAAAGCCAGAAAACTATTAGCAAAACGGCAATAAGACGTCCCTAACCATCAACGTTTATTTTAGACATGAATGGATAAAATTCTCTAATCAAGACACAGAATATTTAAATGAATAAAAAAGCAAGATCCAATTATATGCTGCCTGCAGGAGACCACTTAAGCCTGAAAGGCCACAAACTTAGAGTGAGGGATCCTGATACTAAAGCCATAAAATGACATCATTAGGAAGACAAAACAAACTATGGTCTACTATCCCTGATGAATATAGATGTAAAATTATCAATAAAATACTAGCAAACCTAATTCAGTAGCACAATTAAAGGATTATTCATAATGATCAGATGGGATTTATCCCTGGGATGCAAAGATTTTCTACTTTTGAAAAGAAAATGCCACTGTTTCCTTGAAAGGGACTGCATAAATCAACATGATACATCCCATTAACAGAGTAAAAGAATCAGAGGATCATTTCAGATGCAGAAAAGGCATTTGATAAAATTCAACATCCATTTCTGACAAAAACTTTTTACAAATTAGGTATAAAATAAATGTGTCTCAACATAATAAAAGCCATATATGACAAGCCCACAGCTAACATCATACTTAATGGTGAAAGGCCAAAAGCTTTTCTCTAAGATTAGGAACAAGAGAATACCCCTTTTCCACTCCCATCCAACATAGTACTAGAAATCCTAGCCAAACCAAGTAGGCAAGAACAGAAATAAGAGGCACTGGAATTGGAAAAGAGGAAGTAAGACTGTCTCTATTTGCAGGTGACATGATTTTATATATAGAAAATTCTGGAAAAATTGCACCAAAAAAACTGTTAGATTTAGTCAACAAATTTCATAAAGTTGCAGGGTACAAAATTAACATGCAAAAAGTAGTAGCATTTTTATATACTAACAAATTATTTGAAAAGAAAGTAAAGAAAATAGTCCTATTTATACTACCATCAAAAGCAATAAAATACTTAGAAATTTAACCAGAGAAAAAAGATTGCTACACTGAAAACTATATGACGTTGATGAAAAAAAATCAAAGATGACACAAATAAATGTAAAGGAATCCTATGTTCATAGATCAGAATAAATAATATTGTTAAATGTTCATAGTGCCCAAAGATATTTATAGATTTAATGCAGTCCCTTTCAAGGAAACAGTGGCATTTTCTTTTCAAAAGTAGAAAAAAAAACAACCCTAAAATTTTTCTAGAATCTGAAAGACCCTGAAGAGCCACAGCAATCCTGATAAAGAACAAAGCAGGAGGCATCACACTTCCTGATTTCAAGTATATTATAAGGCTATAGTAATCAAAATGATATGTACTGGCATAAAAACAGACACAAAGATCTGAGGAACAGAATCAGGAGCCCAGAAATAAGCCATGTATATAAAGACAACTAATATTTGACAAGGGAGCTAAGAATACTCCATTAAAAACATAGTCGTCAAAAAAAATTAGATATTCCTACGTAAAAGAGTGAAACTAGACTGCCCTATACTAGTCACAAAAATTAACTCAAAATGGATTGAAGACCTAACTATAATATCTGAAACCATAAAACTTTTAGAAGAAAACATAGGCAATAAGCTCCTTGACATCAATATTAGCAATGATTTTTTTAAATATGACACCTGATACACAAGCAACAACCACAAAAAATTAACAAGTGAGACTTGTTAACAAGCCAAAAAGTTTCTGCAAAGCAAAAATATCCATCAACAAAATGAAAATACAACCTTCATAATGGGAAAACATATTTGGCAAACCATATAACTAATAAAGGGGTAATAACCAAAATATATCAAGAACTCATAAACTCATTAACAACGCCCCTCCAAATAATCCAATAAATGGGCAAAGGACCTGAATCAACATTTTTTCAAAAATACGTAAATGATCAACAAGTACATGAAAAGGTGCTCAACATTACTAATCATAAGAGAAAGACAAATTAAAGCCACAATGAGATATCTTCTTACACCAGTCAGAATGGCTATTCTCGTGAAGAAGACATAAATTTTGACAAGGATGTGGCAAAAAGGTAATCTTCGTGCATTGTTGGTGGGACTGTAAATTTTAAAAACACTGTAAAAAATAATATGGAGTTTTCTCAATAATTAAATATTGAACTACCATATATGATCTAGCAATTCCACTGCTGAAAATATATGTGAAGGAAATGAAAACACTATCTAAAAGAAATACCTGGATCCCCATTTTCATAGTAGTATTATTTATAATACCCAAGACATGGAAGCAACCTACGTGTTCACTGATGGATGAATAGATGAAGTGGTGGGCAAGCAAGCATGCATGCACATGCACATGCGCACAAACACACAATGACATGTTTTTCAGCCCTAAAAAAGAAAGAAATCCTGCCATTTGTGACATAACCTTGAGGTTATGATTACTGAAATAAGTCAGAGGCAAAAAAAAAAAAGAAGTTAGAGAAAGACAAATACTATGTGATCTTGCTTAGGTATAAAACCTTAAAAAATGAAAAAAAAAAAAAAAAAACCGACCAAACTCTTTGAAAAAGACATCAGACTTATGGCTACTAGAGATGAGTGGGGAGGGAAAGGGGGGTTGGATGTAGGTGGTCAAAATGTATAAACGTACAGTTATAAATAAATACTGGGGATATAACGTGCAACCTAATAACTATAGTCAATATTGCTATATGGTATATTTGATAGTTGTTAAGAGTAGATCCTAAGATTTCTTATCGCAAAGAAAAAAATTTAATTAAAAAATATGAAATGATGGATATTTACTAAACTTCCTGTTCATCGTTTCACGGTACGTGTAAGTTGAATCATGCTGTCCACTTTCACAGGGCTGTATGCCATTTATATATCTTAATAAACTGGAAAATAAAATAAAAATGCATATCTTCCTTCTAGTAACTCTTATTTCCTCAATTAATTCTAATAATTGCAATTCACTTCTTAAAACATCAGGGACAACATTTTGTGTGGATAGTTTTAATTTGCCATAGATGTCTAGATAGAACACAAATGATTATACTAAAATTATGTTTCCTAAACCCTTTTTTCCATTAACATTTAGAATTAGGGGTGTAAATGTGCAAAATTCTGTGTCCTTTACTTTTCAAATGACTACATACACGGTGTCAGTGTTAGAGTCCTACTTGGGTTGGCGACAGTAATAACGAAGCCAGCCTCAAACTGAATCCCGGTTTTGCCACCTCCCACTGTGTGACCTTGAGCATGGTCCCTACCTCAGCCTGTCCCTACCTCGATAATCATCTATAAACTGAGGAGAACATTAGGGCCATCCTGCAGAGTTGTCGCAAGGACTGAGTTATTACATGTGATGTGTACACTCTGCCTAACACATAGTGGAAACGATGGGAGTTTTAATATTATAATGATGATGAGACTGATGGCAGTGATGAAGATAAACATGTCATGGAGAACAGAGAAAGAGGAAAACTTTCCTGATCTCTGTCAGAAGGAGAAAGGAGATGAGATGGGGTGGGGTGGGGGTGGGGGTGGGGGTGTGGGCAGACAGACAAGTAAGTGTCTAATTGTAATCCCAAAGCAAACTGCAATGAGCCCTGCAGTGGAGGTATAAGTAGGATGGCCACCCATCCCAGGACAGTTCCAGTTTTTCCCTGTGTTCCCAGCGTAGTTTCTTAATTTTATCCACTGCACCTTCAGAACTGACCCACGGTCACTGTAGATAAAAGCCTCCTGGTATGAGAGGCCAGGGGATGGACTTAAGGCCTTGTGAAGGGAAGACATTTGAGCTGATTCAATAAAAGGAACAGTTAGAAAACAGCAACCATTTCTCTGTTCCTTGCCAAGCTCCTCCTAAAAGGGACCTGGATGGAGGGAATTTAAGTTTTCCTTGTATTTTCAGCAGAGCAGAAAACGGAAAAAAAGAAAATTGAAACAAGACTGTATTGGTTTCCTCTTGCTACAGCAAATTGCCACCAAATTAGTGGCCCAAAGCAATACCAACTAGTCTCCTACAATTTTAGGGTCAGAAGATGGGTCCCTGGGACTGCATGTCACCTGGAGGCTCTAGGGGAGAATCTATTTCCTTGCTTTTCAAGTTTCTGGAGGTTGCCTACGTTTCTTGTCTCACAGGCCTTTGCTCTCTGCAGCCTAACCTCTCCTCTATGACATCAAATTTCATCTGTACAGTTTCTATATATATTTCGGCCCTCCTGATTCCCGGGACCTTTGTGATTACACTGGGCCCAGCCAGATAGGCTAGGCTGCTGTCCCGCATGCTAAGATCCTTAACACAATCACATCTGCAAGGTTTTCTATTCTGTGCAATGTGTCCACTGGTTCCAGGGATTGGTCATAGACATCTTTGGGGAGCCGTTACTCTGCTTACCACAGAGACTTACTGTTTTCATTGCTTTGGTGTCAAGAGTACAGTACTTGGACCAGCCTATTAAAAATGAAAGGTTCAGTATTTTAGCAACCTCAGGCACATGGCTCAGTCAGCTAACTACAATGTCCAAAACGAGAATTAGGAACTCATTTACTGAGGAAAAAAAGGGCTCTGGACTTCAGTGTGACTTTTAGATTTATCTCTAAACTAGGAGAATACCAGTGTAGGAAATGGTCATTATCTGAGACACAGAGAGAGGCAAGAGACACAGGCAGAGGAAGAAGCAGGCTCCATGCAGGGAGGACTCGATCCTGGGACCCCAGGATCACGCCCTGGACTGAAGGTGGTGCTAAACCGCTTAACCACCCAGGCTGCCCCTGGAAAAGGCTTTTAAAATGAGTCCTTTTAAAATAGGGAGAAAAATGCATAACAGATAATGATAAAGTTAACTAGATGTGTTTGTGATAGATGAAATTTAAGATTCTGAAAAACAATACACAGCTTATCTTTAACAAAATTTAGATTACATTTCAATTGTGCTTTAATTTGATGAACAAAGAGTAAAGGGATATATGCTTTGGGTAGAGCATTTTTCCAAATAAACAAGTAAATGTGATAGAGTCTGATTGCCATCATGTTAGGCTTTTACAGAATGATCTTAAAGAGGTATTTTGAAAATATATTAGCTTACCAAATTTCCCAAGCATCTCTCTCAATAACTCATCCCTGAATAATTCATTTTGTTATTATTCTTATAATTATTTTTCTTTATTTGTTAACAGTTCTTATTCGACCAGAACACATCATTTCTGTATCAGGTTTGAGTATAGTATTTTTCCTTCATTATTTTCATCAATTGTGTTAATTCTCATTCTCAATAACATTGGTAATTTGACTTCACAGTTAATTTGAGTACATTTGTGTAGAACTTCAGATAATAAAAGGCAAAGACAATAATTAAAAGCCTGGATGGATGAAGGTATTGCTGTCCTGTGATGCAATGTGCTCCTATTAACAGAAGAGGGATGTTTGAGCAGGGACTAACTAAATAAAAAGTTCTAAGTAAATTTTCTGTGTCAGGATGACTTTTTCTTCCCTATGCAATACTTTCGATATTTTTCAAATAATAAAACCAAGGTAAAAAATCCAGGCTTTTACTTTAATAGAGTTGTAATAATTTGAAAAACATATTGGGATCTCAAAATCACATTAAATTTGACTTAAAATTGTATTCCTTATTTTATTGTTAAGTGCATATAGAAGAGAAGGGATTCGTTTCTAATAATTTACTTTTCTTACATACAAGCTCCTTAAGGACAGTAATTAGGTCTATATTTTTCATGATTTGTCCCCAGCACTAAGATGGTACCTAATAAAGAGCACTCATTCAGTACTGGGGTGGGGTGGAAGCACGATGGGAGTTTTTTTAAAGGGTGATTCCTTTGAGAAAACATTAACTAAACTGCAATATTTACCATAGAGAATTTGCTATCCAGATATCAACAAAAATCCTTTGAGGAAGTAGAATTAAAATATTTTATTACTAGTATTTCTTTCTTTCTTTTTTATTTATTTATTTATGATAGTCACACACACAGAGAGATAGAGAGAGAGACAGAGACATAGGCAGAGGGAGAAGCAGGCTCCATGCACCAGGAGCCCGACGTGGGATTCGATCCCGGGTCTCCAGGATCGCGCCCTGGGCGAAAGGCAGGTGCTAAACTGCTGAGCCACCCAGGGATCCCTATTACTAGTATTTCAATAGAAAAAGTATAATATCTAACTTCTTTTCCTTTTACTATGAAAACAGTACTGGCCATAATTCAAATTCAGTATTTCCCATAATTTCTCCATAGAAGAAAGTAATATTCATGAAAGAAAGGTAGAAAAGAAGGAATTTTGGGGGGTCAAATTTGGAAATGAATGGCATACTAGATCCTCCCCTTAGAATTTTAAAGATACCTATAAGTCCTGATGCAAAACAAAGCTTTTTTTTTTTTTTTAACATTTGCTATCACTGAGTAAGAGAAGCTCTGTCCCTCTCAAACACCTACTGAGACACAATAAGTATATTAAGAACATTATTTTGGGAAGTATTTCTTTTTCTTTTTGTCTTTTTCTCACCTCATTTCTCTTTTACTATGTGTTTTAAGAATTTGGTTAAGTAGAGAAGGTAAAAAAAAAAAAAACAGGAAAAGAGGTGAAGAAAGAGGAGAAAAACAGGAAGAGGACAAATGTTGAACAAATATAGAGAATATAGAGTAGATAGGTAGACAGGACGCTACACTCTTGAGCCATGGTTGCTCGGTCAGGAGAGACCTGGAGGTAATAACTTCTGGAAGAAGATGTGAGTGGTCATCGTTTACGGGGAGACTTTTGTGGAAGGAGACTCTCCCAATGTCTCATGATCTGGTCACAAGTATCTGTGGTTGTTTGCAGAGAACAGCTGGTTGGTATTTTGGCCTTTCCACTCTCAGAAAGCCCCCGGAGATTCTTAGCAAATGACTCTTCACGCCCACAGAGTTTTGCAAACCAGGGAGTCAACAGGAGGCCAAGATTTACTGATTAAACTTGCACTTATTGAACTACAGAGCCCACTTAAATGATCCTTCAAGAGTTTTTATTATGAGATTCTATATGTGTCTGCATGTAAATAGGTGCGTGCAAAATATATAGTGTATATATTATATATGTGTATGGTTTAAAGAAGACTAAAACAGATACTTGTGTTGTCTGTATTATCTAAAGTTAGTATCTTTGGAGAATCCATATACCTAATCCTGATCACAGCTCATCCTCTCCAGAGCTATCCTGGATCCTAAAGTTTATAGTTGTCAATTGTTGTGTTACTTTATTGACTTACCGCACATGTACATAGTCTTTATACATTGCTCAGTTTTTCATATTTTTGAAATAATATATGATATAGGGCCTCAAATTGCATGTGTTCCTTTAGGGCTTCCTTTTTGTTGTTGTTGCTCAATGTTGTTTGTGAGGTTCATGCATGTTGACATGTGTATACACCCCTTGTTCATTTTCATAGAATTTTAATTCTATGACCATATAATAATGTATGTAGTCATTCTTCATTGCTAAACAGTTTGATCATTTCCTCTTCTCTCATCAATACTGCCATGAAAATGCTCATCTTGAGCTTATACTTAGGAGGTAGAATTATAGAGTACAAGCAGAGTCACAGCTTGAAGAATTATCTAGTATAAGCATAGCCACATCTTGAACTCAGCTAAATGTGAAATTGTTTTTCAAGGTGGGTGTAGCAATTTGTCCTCCTACCAGCATTTATAAAACTTGCAGTTTATTCACATCCCCAAGAACACTTGGTATTGTTCAACTTGCAGCCAATTTGCAGCAGGGTAGTAAATGTACTCCCAGATCAGCTGCTGGGAGGCAGAGCTTGTGGAATTTTGAGTTTACCCTCAAAGAACACCCCTGTGCTCTAGCTTCCTTGGGAGGCAGCAGGAGTTCAGACCCAGCCACTGTGGTGTATGGTGGCCTGTTTTTGGAAACAATGTCTGTGAAAATAACTATTAACCTAGGATCTATATCCTTGAAGCTGAAACTGGTCATCAATCCATCCTGGGCAGGTATCAGGACCAGCAAGAGTACTTGTGAAGGAGGAGACGAGCGTCACCTGATAGTGTAAGATGCCCATCCATGACCAAACCAGTGGTCGCTGTGGGTCAGTCTTCCTTACAGACCTCTCTCCCTGTGTGGTACATGGAGGCAGAACTACTTCCTTTGTATTGAGTAAGCCCTTTGGTTCTTCAACAATTCAGTGTGGGGTTGGGGTCGGAGTGTAGGAAGACATCTTAAAAAGGGAAATAGAGGAACAAATGTATAGAAGGAGGCTTGAAAACTCAAACAACTAACTAGAACATAAGGAGTGGGATGGTATTTATGTTGCAAGCAAGTGAAACAGGTGAGGCTAAATTTATACCATTTGGGGATATAAAAAAACCCTTGCCTTCTCCCCTATCTTATACTAAGTCTGATTTAAACTTCTCTGACAAGCTGCACCATAACCCATCCTTCTTACCGTTAGCCAGCCTTATTTCTCTCAACCCCCTCCAAAACTTGTCTTGTCAGTCTGACATTCTCAGAGTAGTGGGGATACGTCAAGACTTCATTGTTTTTTCTTCTCTTTAGAATGACCTCTCCTCGTTCTGTTCTCTGTATAAGTCATCTGAGATTATGCTTCAAATTGTACCTTAAAACCACCATTGGTACGAGCCTCCACCATTCTTGCTTACAGAAATTAAAATATCTGTAGAGACTTCTATTTTTCTAGAGATTTCTAACATTTGCTTGTGGTAGGTTATGAAATATGTGTCATTGGACTTACCCTTCAGACTCCAAGGGAGCAAAACCCTCAAGTAAGGCTCCCAGAGGTCAAACTCCATTTCCAAATCCCTTCCTGCCATTCGCTGAGCATGGCCCTGTGACACTGACACAGTGACTGATGGCTGTTCTTTCTGGACGAACTTGTTCTTTCTGGTGCAACTGGACATAGAACAGCACTGCTAGCTTTGCTAGAAGCCTGAGTAATGACTTCAGTCTTATGGAAGCTTTTCTCCATGATGGGAAAGAGGACTGCTGTCACCCTCAGCTCTTTATCTCCATAGTTTATGAACTAAAAGAAAGAGAGCCTCTCTCTTTCCTGATTTCTAGCTAATCTCATGAAGGACTCAGATGCACATGTCTACCCATTAGACTACCATACTCATTGACTAGGCCAAACCTGCACTAGGAGAGGGTGGGGTATATGATTGACAGGCCCCCTCAGAGCCACTATGAAAGGAAGAGGAACATTTCCTCAGTGGACATAGTAATAAAGTGTGAACATGTGTGTGCATGTACGCATGTACACACACATATGCACACATGGCCCAGTAGCCCCTCTAAAATAAGCCCAATTAGGGATCCTATGCTAGAGACTTCCATGTATAACAGAAACCTGAAATGGTTCTTCTGGCATGAACTCAACAAATTGGGACTTTAATTTTCCCTCAGTACCAGAATGGCTGCTTAGAAAAGTTACAGAATTAAGAATACAATGTGCCTGGAAAGACACTTTTCCCTGATAACTTAAACCTTGGCACACTCAAATGTTGCTCCCTGGCCCAGCTTCCCTTACTGAGAGGAATTTCTTTCTGAGGAACTCAGGCCTGAGAAAAGCAAGATTCACTCGGTCCCACACTGGTCAGTCAGTTAGGGTTTCATACCTTCAAATCCCAGTCGTCAAAGTGTCATACTGATTTCTCCTAGGAGGCTCCTATGGATAAATGTGCACACAGAGTAGAGGTGCCCACTAAAGCTACCCACTGACACCCAAAGCCTAACTTTGGAATTCAATGGTGCCTCACTCCACTGTGTTCGATATAAACTGAACCCCATGTTCCAAGACTCCAAAAAGGTCTCTTACTATTTTCCCTCAGGGCCTGCTAAGGTCTCTCCTAAATCTTTGTTTTGCTATATTTTGCTATATTCTTTTCTCTGAACTGTTATATATTTATAGTCTTAGGCAGGCAAAACATGTAATGGCTACTTGCTCTCTAGGTCAACCACGGGCTGCATCTACTGCACAGACTACCATGTGGTTCTTCCTGTTGCCCTCTTCTGTTGACCCTCCTTCCTTGCTTTCCCTCATGACCTCATTAGCTGAAGCTACAGAGAGCCAAAGAGAGCATGGCTCAGTTGCCAGAGTAGCTTCTGTGAGTTGTTCCTAGTGGGGGAACTTTTATGTTTAACTTAAAAAGTAGTCATACATATATACGGACCACCTCTTCTCCATCCTTTCACCTATCAGTGGACACTTCAGCTGCTTCCACGATTTGGCTATTGTAAATGATGCTGCAATAAACATAAAGGTGCATGTATCCCTTCAAATTAATGTTTTTGTATTTTGGGGGTTATTTTTATATATAGATTTTTGTTTTGAGCTCACAATGTTCATATAGTTCAGAAAATAATTGAAAATTAGTTTCTTGAGGAATGGAGCGAATCTCTGCAACACCCCCCTCTCTTTTCTCTCTTGACTTTCTTAGCATAAGTTTATGGATTCTTTTAAGCCAATGTTTCTCAAATTATTTCAATATATTGACAATTCGTTCTGTAAGAAGCCTCTCAAAAAATATTTTGAGTTTTACAAAGTAGGCTAGCATAATAAAGATTCTGAATGTGCCAGCACTAAAGAAAACTGTTTAACTTAGTGCTTCCCAAACTTCTTTGGCCAGAGAACAGTTCTAAATGAAAGAGTTACTAAAATCTTGTAAATCTAGTAGCTTGAGGAACAAAGTATGGGAAATACTGACCAATAAAAAGACGTGGACTGGGGGATCCCTGGGTGGCTCAGTGGTTTGGCGCCTGCCTTTGGCCCAGTGTGTGATCCCGGAGTCCCAGGATAGAGTTCTGCATCCGGCATCCCGCATGGAGCCTGTTTCTCCCTTCGCCTGTTTCTCCCTTCACCTGTGTCTGCCTCTCTCTCTCTATGTCTATCATGAATAAATAAAATCTTAAAAAAAAAAAAAAAAAAGATGTGGACTTCCTTTCGAGGGCAATGGCATCTTGGAAATGTTTGGCCAAAAGACACTATTTTCATGCAAGATGGAGAGAAAAGAATGGAAATATCAGGCTGGTGTAGGAACAAGGCCATTTACCCGGGAGCTCAGCCATCTGGACCCTAGATCTATCACAGCACAGTTAATGCACAACTTTCACTCTCGACTCTATATTGCCTTTTTGTTTTTCCTTTAGTGCATTTCTTGTTTATTTTTAATTCTATTTGGTTGTGTTGCCTGCTTTTAGGTTGTTTTAAATTCATTTTTTCATTTACTAAATGAAAGTTTATTGAAAACATTATGTATAGGCTCTGTGCTAGATGTAGGAATAAAAATTTAATCATAAATAAATGAACAATGCTTTTTTAAAAAATTTTCCAGTCCACTGGGGATTTGAGATAAGTAAGCGAGCTATGTAACAAAATACCATAAAGCAGATTCTAAGGAACCTCAGTGTTATCACAAGCTTCAATGATCAGTTAAGATTTCTTGGAAGACATCATATCAAAGACTTGGATGAACGGGTGATGGTGAGGTGACCACCCATCAGGGAGAAGCATTCCAAGTAGGGAGACTAGTGTGTGATCTGGTGGTAGGAGGAGAGAGAAAACGTGCTGGGTTCAAACTAGCAGACCAAACAGTATGGCTGTAGCATAGGAGGAATATGGGGAGGAGAGAAGCGAATAGAGGAAGCAGGAATTTAGGCATAGCCTAGCAAGCCATTTTTAAGAGCTGACATGATCTACTCATGGAAGAACAAATATTGTCAAAACGTACATACTACCCAAAGCTGTCCACACATTTAATGCAATCCCTATCAAAATACCAATAGCATTTTTCACAGAACTAGAACAAACGATCCTAAAATTAGCAGACAATCACAAAAGACCCAGAATAGCCAAAGCAATCTTGAAAAAGACAAAACTGGAGGTATCACAATTCTGACATCAAGTTATATTATAAAGCTATAGTCATCAAAACAATATGGCACTGGCACAAATAAAGGTCAATAGAACAGAATAGAAAACCCAGAAATAATCCCACAATTATATGGTTATTTAATCTTTGGCAAAGCAGGAAAGAATATGTAATAGGAAAAAGATGGTCTCTTCAACAAATGTTGCTGGGAAAATTGGATAGCAACATGCAGATGAATAAAACTGGACCACTTTCTCATACCATACACAAAAATAAATTCAAAATGGATTAAATGACTAAACGTGAAACCTGAAACCACAAACATCCTTACAGAGAGCATGGGCAGAAATTTCTCTGATATCAGCCGTAGCAACATTTTTTCTCGATAGCTCTCCTGAGGCAAGAGAAATAAAAGCAAAAAATAAAGTTCTGGGACTACATCAAAATAAAAAGCTTCTGCACAGCGAAGTAAATAATCAACAAAACTAAAAGGAAACCTATAGGATGGGATAAAATATTTTCAGAGGACATATCTGATAAAGAGCTAGTATCCAAAATATATAAAGAATTTATATAACTCAACACCCAAAAAACAAATATTCCAATTAAAAATGGGCAGAAGACATGAACAGACATTTTTCCAAAGACGACATCCAGAGGGCCAACAGGCACGTGGAAACATATTTAACATCACTCATCATCAGGGAAATGGAAATCAAAACTACAAGGAGATATCGCTTCATACCTGTCAGAACAGCTAAAATAAAAAACACAAGACCAAGCATTGCTGACGGTGTGGAGGAAAAAGGAACCCTCTTGCACCATTGGTGGGATGAAAACTGGTACTACCACTTTGGAAAATGGAAAGGGTCTCCTCAGAAAGTTAAAAATAGAACTACTTGCTTCCCCCTCAAAAAAAGAACTACTCTAAAAATCCAGGAACTGCACTACTGGGTATTCACCCCCAAAATACAAAAACATTAATTTGAAGGGATATATGCACCTTTATGTTTATTGCAGCATCATTTACAATAGCCAAATCGTGGAAGCAGCTGAAGTGTCCACTGATAGGTGAAAGGATGGAGAAGAGGTGGTCCGTATATATGTATGACTACTTTTTAGGCTAAACATAAAAGTTCCCCCACTAGGAACAACTCACAGAAGCTACTCTGGCAACTGAGCCATGCTCTCTTTGGCTCTCTGTAGCTTCATCTAATGAGGTCATGAGGGAAAGCAAGGAAGGAGGGTCAACAGAAGAGGGCGACAGGAAGAACCACATGGTAGTCTGTGCAGTAGATGCAGCCCATGGTTGACCTAGAGAGCAAGTAGCCATTACTCCTAACAGGGTCTCTCAATCCTGCTGCTCATTAGAACCACCAGAGAAATTTTTTTAAATGCTGAGGCTAAGCCAGAGATTCTGATTCAATTGATCTGGGTTGGCATCTTGAAAACATTTTTGACTGGGGTCAGGGGGCAGGACTGAGATTCATTGAGAACTGAGAATCGCAGATGCATCTATTGTAGTTTTGTTAACTTACGCTCCATAGTCTAAGATAGTTGTTCTCAAACTGTCCTAGGCATCAGAATTTCATGGGGGAGCTTGTTGAAACTCAGACAGATGGGCTCGACTCTGAGTTTCTGATTCAGTAGGTGTGGGTGGGACCTGAGAATCTGCATTTATAACAAGTATGAAGGGGATGCTGCTGTTGGTCCAGACACCAGACTTTGAGGACCACTGGTGTTAGGGCATTATTTTGGAAATGTGATTTTTTTTAATGATTTTTTTTTCCCCTGGAGGAAAAGTTTTATTATTTTGTTCTATTATTAATTTATGTATGTGGAATCTTGTTTCAGAATAAAGTCTTACACATGGCAAGGAATTTTCACAGAGTAATTTATACAAAATACAAATTTTAAAATTAAATTTGGCATGTTTTATACAAACTATATATCTTATTGCATCAATATTTTTAGTGGTAACAAAATGAAATCTACTCAAAGGCCAAAACATAATCATCATTATAGACTTTTATTTCTAAAAATGTACTTATATTAAAAATCACAGGAACTATGCATATAAAAGTAAAGCCATCAAAATAAAGTGAAATAGGAAGCAATTTTGAAATTAAGGGACTGACTTCTCCTCAATTAGGAAAAAATCTGACTAAACAGATGGATCCTTAACTGAGCCCCGAAGGAGAATAGACTTAGCTTTGTTGGACCATGACCATTAGCCATGGCTTTGCCCTTTCCTTATCATTACAGCTTAACACATTACCACTACTGCGACTGGAATATTCCAGAAATAAAATGACTATTAAGTTAGTTTTGGGGAACATCTTAACAACTGACAAGAAAAGCCAACAAAGAAACACCTTTCCCCCCCGCCCCCTTCAAATTTTAATTTAAATTCTAGTTAGGTAACATACAGTGTAATATTGGTTTCAGGGGTAGAATTTAGGGATTCCTCACTTGCATACAACACCCGGTGCTCATCACAAGTGCCCTCCTTATTACCCATTGTACATTCAGCACATCCCACTCCCCATGTCCCCACCAGCAACCCTCAGTTTGTTCTCTATAATTAATAGCTTTACATCCTTTTCTTTTGTTTTTCTATTCCCTTATGTTTATTTCAAACCAACACTTTTATCATTTCAGAGTAAGTCACCAAACATGATAATTTTAAAAATATTTTATTATAATTATTATTTATTATTTTAATTAATTAATTTAGAGTGTGTGTGTGAGCAGGTGGAGAGGCCGAAAGAGAAGGAGAGCTAATCTCAAGCAGACTCCCTGCTGATCACAGATCCCAACTCAGGACTTCATCTCAGGATCTCGAGATCATGATCTGAGCTGAAATCAAGAGTTGGATGCTCAACTGACTGAGCAACCCAGTTGCCCTAGTATAGATTCTATTTTTATAATAAAAAATTACTAAAATTATATAAGAAATAAAATGGAATGCTTTGGATATTAATTTTTGGTGTTTATGTAATATTTTCATTTGGAAGTATAATCTAATTCATTTTTTAAGATTGTCCAAGAATGTGATTATTTTAAATATTTTGAGAAAAAAGAAATTTGTAAGAGATGGATCAAAGTATAAACAAATATTGAGACCATTCCTCTTTTTCCCCTTTGGTGCAAGTAAGGGCAATAGAACTAAAATATTTTCCTCTAGCTAATGCGATAAATGACGTGGCCAAGCAGGATGCCCATGGAAAACCATATCACATTATTTATGGTTCTTTGAAGTGGCTGTGTGTATAGGTTGAGAATACGCAGTCTAGTCCTATCACTTCACGAGAAATTAGAGGTGTTCTGTTTCCACACCCTCACCAACCCATGAAGAAACCGAAGCCCAGAGCCACTACTAGGTCTCTTTGTAGCTGTCCCTCTGTCACCTTTGCCCTTGTAGCACAGAGGGCACCTCTGGTGGTACGTTCTGGCATAGTGGATATATAAACCATGGAAAACTGCCCGGTGGCTCTCAAGCTTTTGGTGGCTGCTGTGTTTGTTGTTAAACATGCCCCAGGCCCAGGGATGCAGTTCACTATGGACCGGAGCCCAGGTGGCTGCAGTTTCACCAGGGATGGTGAGGAGATCACTGCTGATTGCAAAGCCGTCCAGCCTTCCTCGGCACTGAGAAATGCAGAGGCATAGAATGGAAAGTTTCCACAAGGGGATTTATGCTGAATGAACACACTTTTCCAAGCAAGTGACAGCTTTTTCATCAAAACTTAATGGTTTTTCCCTTCCTTTGAAACAACAAGGAAAAAGGAAATGTTGTTTAAACAAGACACCGTGAAGACCACGGAGCAATACGTGATCAACTTCTCACACCTGACAATTGGACTCACCTGGAGATACCTGGAAACATACAGATTCATAGGCCCTTTTTCTGGAGAATCTCATTTATGGAGAGCTATGTGGTGGTACCCAGGAATCTATAGTTTTCATGATCACTCCTGATAATTCTGATAATCAATCTCTTTATTTTTTAATTCATTTTAATTTATTTTTACTTATTTTTATTTATTATTTTTATTTTTATTATTTTTATTTATTTATTTTTAAATTTTTCATTTATTTTTAATTTTTAATTATTTTTTATTTTTATTTATTTTTAATTTTGTTTATTTTTGATTTTTATTTATTTTTAATTTTTTGATTTTTTAATTTTTAATTTTAATTTTTAATGTATTTATGAGAGAGACAGAGAGAGAGAGAGAGAAAGCATGTGAGAGAACATAAGCAAGGGGAGAGGGAGAGAGAGCAGACTTCCTGCTGAGCAGGGAACCCAACATGGGCTTGACCCCAGGAGCCAGGGATCACAACCTGAGGGGAAAGCAGATGCCCAACCGACTGAGTCACCCAGGTGCCCCAGGAAGGATCTGTTGTATTAAAATAGACTTCAACACTTCTCAACTTTGGCATGTGGAAGGTGAAATAAATGGAGTTGTTCATGGTGAGCATTTTAAAAAATGAGCCAGAGGGCTATAAAGGAGGTAGGCCTTCTGCTTGTATCACTGGGTGAAACCATGAACTTTTGAACTGGGCCAAGCTGCCAATATTCCAAGGACTCTGCATGATGACCTGTAGCTTGCTCTAGTAGTGGTGCCCTTAATGGCAAGTTATGTTAAGGTGAGATCAATTTTCTGCCTCCAGCACCAATCAAAATGCTCTGTAAACCATTCACATTAGCATTCCTTTTTTGTCTTTAAAAACCATTGACTTTTACGGGCACTTGGGTGGCTCAGTTGGTTAAATGTTTGCTTTCGGCTCAGGTCATGATCCCAGCCCCAAGTTGGGCTCCCTGTGCAGTGGGGGAGTCTGCTTCTCCCTCACCCTCTGCAGCTCCCCATCCCCACTCATGTATGTTTTCTCTCTTAAATAAATAAAACCATTTCAAAAAAAAAAAAAAAAAAAAAAAACGACTTTTGCTCCCCTGGTGGGACATAATTTGCATTGCTGCCCAATCTGTATTCTCTGAATTATAGTTCTAAGATGCCAAATATATGCTTTTGTTTTATTTCAGTCCCACCTCTTTTATCAGTCAACAGGTAAATGAAGTCAAGTAGACGGCTTTCTAAAACACCTCCACAGCTTCTGAGTGTGTGGGACTGGAGGGTGGTTCAAGAATTTCCATTGCTGCAAGTTCCCAAATGATGCTGATGATGCTGTGAAAACCACCAGACTGGATCAAAACTGTGCAAGGTGAGACAGGAACACGCCCAGAGGCTGCTGTCTCTGCTGAAACCCGGACATCTGCCCACTGAGGGGCAAATAATACGGCCTCTGCTGCTTTTCTTGCCTCCAAACCTCAAGCAGGTGTTTCTGATTTGTGGAACATAAAGTGGAAGTTCCTGGTAGGCTTCCTAGGTAGGTAGATAATTAAATTCCCAGGCTTCTAGCTGTTACAGCCGCGGGCGGGTGCAGCCACGGGGGGGATGGGGAGGACGGGGGCAAGATGAGGGGACCCTAGACAGGGACACTGAAGCTGTCATCGATTAGGGGAGCCCAAGATCATCAGGTAATTAGTACATTAGTACAGAGCCGAAGTTTCAAACACTACGTTCCCTTCAGTTTTCTCTTGAATCCTTATTTTTATATTTATTACGTTATATTTTGCAAAGATGAAAAAGTAATATTCTTTGCTCACAGGAAGTGAAATGCCCCACATTACTGCAATATCTAAACACATCTTAGGTTCCATGTACACAAGGGAAGAAATCACAACACAGATTAAGTTAAACATAATTTAACTTATATTAAAACTTAAGACTTCTATATGGGTTAAAAATGTACATTGGAAGGAAAGAGTGTCTATGATGGATTATTGAATGAACAAAGGAAAATGTAACACTATATGTGTTCCTATAGCTGCATCTAATAAAAGCAAAAAATAAATACATTAAACAGATAAGTGGGCATATCTGATAGACATTAAACTAGTATATGAAGTGAGACAGGACAAGCAGAAAGGAGTTGCAGTTTAGATTACAGACTTTAGTTGCATTCAAGTAATATGAGCCTTCTGCTTTATAAACATAAAAGATTTATCATTTAAATATAAAAATACTGGATTTAGCAAAGTTGATTACTTGCGCATTTCACGACTCCCCTGCTTTAGGTGGCTCCTCAGCATTTTAAATGAGAAACCAATGGAGTGAGATTTGCTGAGTTCTAAGGAAAATAATTTGTTTCACAAAAATGTGATATGAATTTAAGGCATCAGAAAGATGCTCTCCAATAAGCAAGTACCGGAGAAATATATAATTCCTGTACTCCTCAGTACTTACATAAATTCATTAATCAGAAGTCACTGTGTAAAAGTTCAGTTATGAATATGTAATCTATTGGAACACAATATTAATACTAAAATAATGCAGACTATGATTACACAAAAGAATGCAAAAGTTGCAATTCTTGAAGTAAAAGCTGCATGATAATAATTTTTTTCTAAAAGACCAAAGCAAAAATTCTGCTGTGTTCTCCTGAAATGGAGACTAAAAATGGGAGATCACATACAGGCAAAATGACCTCGTCGTTCACAGTAAGGAGTGCAGGGAATGCTATGAGGGGCTCCCCAGGGCCCCCTCGACTTTACTGTGATTGTATAACAACCACCCTCCTGATGCGCCCAAACTGTTTTCTTCTTTCGTTTCCCACAGGTGTTCATCCACGAGCACCCCCCTCCAAATCTTCCCACACTCAAATCTCCACCTCGGAGAGCAGTATAGTAGGTTCTAGCTAATAAGGTCAAAAAGAATAAATGAAACCTAAATTACTGAAAAGAGAAGCATTGCTTTCAGAAGAACCCTAAAGAAAATTTAAAAATGCAAAAACTCATAAAAATTCCATGAAGGGATCAATACAAAATCAGTAGAATAGAATCTACAGTCCTCCCCATCCCAACAAACAAATATATAATAAAAAATTTCACAATAGCAACAAAAAAAGATCAAACATCTTGGAAATCAACCCAAAAAGTAAAGGAAAGCCCATGGTGTTTATGAAGTAAATGTTGAAATTAAAAAAAAATAAAGAGCAGTAAAGAGGGAGGGTTTTTTCCTACCAGTCATCAAAATGATTCATAAAACTAGAGTGATTTTATTAATTTAATATTGGATGGCAGATCAAGAGGTCATGCAATAGAAGAGTATAAAGACAGGCTCATGAATACATGGAAATTTAGTTTGAGATAAAGGTAGCAATTTATATAAATGGGAAAAGAAGAGCGTTGGAATGAGCACCGCCCATTTACAGAGTGCGGGGGCCAGGTGCAGGGCCCAGATGTGGGCCCCCGCTCCCCAGAGCGAGGCCCTCGCCTTTCTCCTCGCCCTCCTCTGCATGCTCAGCCCTTCCTGGCCCTTCCACCAACAGCTGAGGATGAGGATGCGCAAGTCCTGCGCCCTGCACACCCCGCCCTTCTCGAAGGCCAGGGAACACCTTGAGCTTGTGCGGGCCCGGGACCAGCTGGGGCAAGTGAGGAACTTCGGGTCCAGCATCTAAGGGAGCTGTTCAAGGTCAGGGCTGGGGCACTTGCCTTGGCCTCGTCTCTTTCCTACAACAGGAGGGACCCGATCTACCAATGGGAGGTCTGCCCATTGGGAGGATTTCTTCTCACTGATTTCTTGTTGGGCCAACTGTGTTACTTGCAGTAGAGAAATAAACATTTTTAGCTTGCACCTACCAGGCCAGCTGAACCATCCATTAATCCTTCTCTCTTTTTCTGCTCTGTGGAGGCCACGAAAGACTTTGCCTGAGGGAGCTGGAGTGATCTGAGCAAGAAGCACCAGACAATGTTGACCAATGACTAGGGATCTGAGCCTCATGTTCCTCCTGTTTACTAGTGCTTCCTGGCTCTGTTTGTGCTCAATTCCCCATGTCCTACTTCTATCTTACCATGGGTTTCTTCTGGGCCTTCCCCTACTTATGCCTTGATGATTACAGTCCATGAAGGAAACTGGCCACATAGTCACTTAATGCTCCAGGATCAGACTCTCTCTCCTACTGCACTTGTAAGATCCACACAGCGTCCATATTCACTACAGATGACACGAGCTAGAGTGTCCCAGATTGTATGGCCCAAGGGACAGCGCTGCTTGCACCATATCTTGGCCTTGTTCTTTCTTGCAAAGCTCTTTTCTTGTTCTTGTCTCCACTCAAAGATGGTAATATTCCATGTCACCCGATATGGATTTAAGCAATATTTGCTATTATAGAGTTCTAGAGGATCTATCAAATGCTGTGATTTTTTTAAATATGTTGTGGGAGATGGAAGATGCAGTAACTTTATTTTGGAGAAGATGGGCCTTTTTGCCAGGACATATTGTTCCCATCCTGCAGCTCCATCAGCGTCTAGTTCTTCTCTTCCCTTAGGTGGCCAAGTGTATATCATTGAGCTGTGCTTGAATTTGGCCCTTTGCATGGTGGCCTACAGGGAAGTCAGAGTAGCAGCTGAAGAGGGAGAATACTGCATCGTGAGCACCTGCCTCGTTTGCATCCTCTGTGTGATCTTCAAGCAAAGGGGCAGCCACTATCTTCTAGTAACAGGAAATTAGCCAAGTCTTCAGGCTCAGTGGTTTCAGGGGACTGTGGGAGTTCAAGGCTCTCAGCAGCATTTACTCTTTTCCTCTTAGCCCACCATGGTATGAATGAACTTTCAGAGCTGAGAATTCAATCTATTAGAAATTTTCCTACTCTTACCAAGAAATTAAGAGTCTGCTACTCTCTGGCTCTCCAAAATTCTAATAAAGTTTACCAGTCTCTTTATTATCTCACCACTCCTTACTTCTGTAAGCTCATTTCTCATCACTCATCAAGTTCCTTTTTTTTTTTATGCACACCAGTATTTAACTAGACAATGATTTCTCAGCTCTGAAGTCTCCGTTAATACTCACTGTTGAAGAAATGCTAACAAACAAGAGTGATATAATGTAGGATGTTGGTTAATAGAATATATCCTGAAATCAGCCTACCTTAGGTCAAAGGCTTCACTCTGGACTGGCTGTGAATCCTTGGACAAGTTACAAATCTTTTTGTGTTCAGTTTCGTCTCCTGTAGATGAGTGCAGGTGTTCTTCACGCGGTTGTGGTAAGAATGAAACAAGATGGCATGTGTAAAATATTTATAATATGTGAGATACATAAGACTGAATAAATGTGAACGATTTAAAAATTGTCTCCAAGTTCTGTAAGTACTTCTGCTAAACTTCATATACAGTATTGCAATCTCCTATTTTTTCCATTACATTCTTCCCAGGATCGTAAATTCCTGTGGAGCCTAATATATTCTCTTTTCCAATCACAGAATCTCATAATAATTATACGAAGTCTGTACAGAATGCAGCAGCAATGCTCTCAGGACATCCAAACAGTCCTGAGGAGTCAGGGAGTGTTCAGGGAAGGGAGGGGTGACAACTTGAGCTCAGTGCTGAAGAATAAACAGGAGAGGTCCAAGGGGGGAGGAGAGAAAAGAGCAAGCAATCTCTGGGTAGAAGACAGGACTTGTGAGGGCCTGGATGCAGTACAGGAGATTAGAAGAGTAACTGATAAGACATGGGCAAGGGGCGATCAGGGAAGTGGTGGGAGATGAGGCCGGTGACTGGTAGTCAGCAGATGATTACACAAGTCAGAGCCCTGGTTACCAGGTACCCCAGGTCAGCACACTGTGGGCCTGGGTCGCAGAGGATTCTTTGGAAGCAGAGATTGGGTTCGTCAACATCCTGGCTGGATGGAGACTTAGAATTGTGTTTAATCGGGTTAAAAGAAAATAAGAAATGTTACTTATTTTCCCCCATGTGTTTGTCGCTAGATGTCTCACATCTGTTGCAGCTCTTCAGTGAAGCAAATTATTAGCTACTTCACCTTGGGGTTTAAATTAACTTGGAATGGAGGGAGGGATGATAATAGTGAATAATACTTCTTCAAGACGGTGGATGACAAAATATAGGAAAGAGGTAAGAGTTAGCTAAGCAGGAACATGGCACCAAGGGCAAGCTTTTTGATTAAGATGGGTGGGACTTGTCAGTGTTTGAATGTGGAACAAAGAGGAAACTGGCAATAGACGATGAATCATAGTTTCTGAGGAGCACAAAGCAACATGATCTAAAGAATAGGAGGAAGAATTAGTCTTGAATGAGGGAAGAAGGAGTGAAGAGACACTTATTCCACTATGACAAGAGGGAAACAGAAGAAAAGGTACACATTAGAGTTCTTACCTGGGGAATGGGAAGTTTAAGTACCTGGAAGGATGAGATGGACGGTAGTGGAGTGACGGTATTCGTGAAGAACGTAAAAATTTGGAAAGTCTCCTGAAGGGGAAAGAGGAGTGAGCCGACTGGGACACAAGACCATATCTGGGTAGAACTGACGGTAGATATAATACATCGGTATAGCGCGCATCTTAAAGAGATTTTGTTGGAGGGTAGATGATCTGAAAATAGGGAAGGCAAGAAAATGCATGGTGTCATCTCTTACTGACTTTAACCTTACCACACTAACATTATCTCCTTATCTACCTAATAGCCAGGCTGTACGATTTACAAAGACAATGACCACGTCCTTCTATATTTTTGTTTCCCCAGTCCTAGAACAGTGCCTTCCACACAGTAAGTGGTCAAAGGAACTGACCTTTTGGGAGATCTGCTTGCAAAGAGAACATTCTGTTTTTTAAAAAAGAAAGATTGAGGGTACATTTCCAGTGAAATAGGGGTTTCAGGAGACAAAATGGAAAAGATGTAATAAGATAAGTAAGTTGTCAGGGCTTCGGAGTGGAGGAAGGAAGACAGAGCAGAGCTACAGCAAAAATACAAGTAGGAGAGACAGGAAGATGGCTCTGCGTTGGGGACCGTCCTTAAGTAGGTGGAGGATGAGGATCAAAATGGAATGAAGTGACCTAAAGCTGGAATTTTGGCCTCAAATTTTCCCACACAGTAGCAGTTAAAGACTCTTTTGAGCTAATGCTAGATGGTGTGTTTTGGGGGGCTTAGCTATGTGCTGGCTTTTTTTAAGAATGCAAAAAGAATAATGGGTAAAAATTTTCATTAATCTCTCAGTAGATAAACTATTCTAAATTACAGTGAGTATATTTGATTCTGAGTACTTCAGTGTTGTTTCTAGCGTTTCATTTTCTTTTTCATGACATTCTCATCTCTTCTCTCTCTCTCTCCCTCTTTCTCTCTCTCTGGTTGTACCACTTCCTCTTGTATTTTCTTTTCTTTTCCTTTTTAAAAATTTACCTTCAGTTATTTTCTCTCCAGTCATTTCTCATTTGTTAGGAAGGGGGGAACATTTGTGAGAGAGACGTATAACCGAAAAACCAAGATAAAGGGAAGAGGGGTTTTGAAGTATAATGAGCATGTCTTTCTCTTTCTGGAATAAAATGTCCCCCTCCTCCCCAAGCTGTGTTTCATTAGAAATAAATTGCATCATTTGTCCAAGGTGAACTTTGGGCAGGAAGGGAGGAATTTCACAGTTAAGGGAAGCACTGAGCCTGAACTCAAACATACTTGGCCTCTCACTCTAGTTTTACCATTTGTTATCTGTGACTTATGGCAAGTTCTTTATTTTTTCCTCAATCGCAACTTTCTCACTTCACAAAAGGAAATGTTATTATCTAACTGCGGTAAGAAGAAATTTTGCTTTCTATGAATGTCATTTTACATGGCAAAGGATAATTAGTAGGTGTAATTAAATTTACTAATATGTTGACTTTAAGATCAGGAGATTATCCCAAATTACCTAGGTTGGTCCAATGTACTTGTATGAAGCCTAAAAAGCAAAAGAAAAAGACAGAAGAGCAAGTCTGAGGTAGAGAGTCAGAGCAAGAGAAAGGTTTGATGTGTTAGCTTGGAGGTGAAGGGGGCCACATGGAAAGCGGGATCAGTTATCTTTGCAAAGGAGTCCCAGCAAATACTTTGATTTCAGCTCACCTTGGCACTGAGCAGAATCCAGCCACATAGTGCTATCACACCTGACCTACAGAAACTATGAAAAAATAAATTTGTGTTGTTAAACGTGCTGCATTTGTGGTAATTTGTTAGAGTAGCAATGAAAACTAACCTTAATAATATTATAAGATTTAAGGAATTGACATATGGATTGGGATTCTGAGGAGTCAATAAATCACATCCTTTTAATTTCTCAAATATAAAACCAACCTCTGAGAAGTGTGACACAAAGAACAAATGGAAAGTTAATACAAATGTTGTTACCGATGATGGCTGAATTGGATGATATGACCTCAATGTGTGGCCACCACAAGTTTTCCAAAATTTCACTCAGGAGATAAATTCACACGTTTAGTCATCAACTGAGTCAAATGACCTTAGCCCCTCTTAGTAGCGGTAGACCACTTATCTCATGGTTGAGAAGAGATAAGATAGCAGCTCTCTCCAAAACTAGGTACATCTAAAAGACAGACTCTATATATTTTAAGTATGATTATCTCCTCTTCACACACTCACTAATCATATGGGTCATTCTTGTCCAATGGGTAGAAAGAGATGAGGAGAACCACTCCAAATGAAATTCCTCCACACTGAAAAATTTCTCTGGAGAATGAGAGTCCTAAACAAAGAATCTAGCATACAATAATGCCTCATTTATAGTTATAAAACAGTGGCAATCATTTGGCTTTTCTAACATATTACATTCTAATATGGCTTTTTTTTCCCAGAATCCAATCCTACTCCTCACCTCGACCTCCCTACCCTGAATCAAGGTCAGAAGTCTTCATTTGGGTGCTTAGCTAAGGCTAACATCTCTTGCTTGTATCCTCATGAAACTGACCAGCTCCCTTCATCTTTTGTTCTGCTATCCTTTTCTACTGGTCTGTTGAATCTAATGATCTTGGGGCCAGATTCTCCATGCTTTTGTGAGCAGAAACTTATCAAAATGCAAAGCAGTCACTGCAGACATAACAGGACTGTCTTCTCACCCCATTCCAGATATACTCAGAACTCAAAAGATCTCCCATTGAACCTGAGTATTCTTTGGAATTAATCCAATAATGGCAACCTTTTTCTAAGTTTAAGAAGCAAATAAAACTGGTAAATCAAACTTTTTACATTACCTCTTAAAACTTTGGTAAGTATATGTAATAATCTAGTGAGCAATGGTCCCTAATTTGGCAACGAATCATTGGTGTTGTAATTTTTTTTTAAAGATTGATAATTGATTTTGGAGACAGAGTGAAAGTGGGAGCAAGGGTACAAACGCACGTGAGTGGGGGTAGGGCAGAGGAAGAGAATCTTGAGCAGACTCCACGTTGAGCACACAGCCTGATGCGAGGCAAGGCTCAATCTCTTGACCCATGAGATCATGACCTGAGCCAAAAATCACGAGTCAGACACTTAACCATCTGAACCACTCACGCACCCCTGGTCTTGTAATTTCATGGTTAAAATTGATCAGTAATTCATGGTGCAACACAATGACCATAATGATTTCTATGTCTTTTACCAGAACAAATTTGATTTAAAAAATGACATAACATAGAAGTTATATTAGTGGTGGGAATTTTAGGTCAGGTTAAAAAAAAGAAGATATAAGACTATTGTTCTCTGGTGAAGGATTCTGAGGAAGCAGCACGCATTGCAGAAGAGCCTCATAATCACAAACTTAGTCACTAACTTTAAATCTAGGCTGGCTATGACTGTAATACTATTTTATGCTCTTCTTTCCCAGCCAATTAAAATTCCAGCAATTACATGGCATTCCAGTTGGCTATTTTTGCTATCTGCGTAAAGGCAAGCAATCATCTTAGAGTCATAGGATTTGGAAGGGAAGTGAGAATAACACAAACTCCTTTTAGTTAAATAAAATGCATTTATTTTGTTGAGTTCTGTAAGTCCAAAAATGTATATTTATGTCATGGTACTGTAAAGATATCAGGGTCAGTTCCCATATATTTGTGGAGACTGGTGCCTTCATTGAAAAATTTTTTGTTCTTGCTGCATTTATGCAAAATATCTGTGAAATATCTATGGAATCCTTGACAGATTACCTAACTTCTCTGTGCTTCAGCCTTCTCATCCAAAAATATGGATAATAATATCAGCTTTATATGAACCTTTGCATATTAAATGAGTGTGTCTTTACACACTATACACACACACAAGCAATTGGTTAGAATAGTGACAAACATATAAAACTATATACACTATTATTGTTGTTAATATTTTTAACACTATTTAAATTGAATGACATATTCTGCGACATTATTTTTACAGTATTTACAAGTATTTTCTCTTTGTGGAGTGCTTTATAGTTTACAAAGCTTAATCTTGACTTGTAGTCATATAATGAGGCGTGTAGAATCATATTCATTCAATAGATGAAAAAATGGGAACTGTAAATTATAAGATTAAAAAAAAAAAGTTAGGCAGGGGATTAAAACTTTCTTTTCAACTTCCAACCAGGTTTGTTTTTATTATATAGCTATAATGAAAACTATATGAAACTTAGAAAAAAAAGTTTGGGTTTTTCATTGCCTATACAGAAATTCTATTCAGAAAGGTGCATGTACAATTATTTTCAAAAGAAAAAAAAATTTAATTTCAATTTGTTGTGAAACCATTTCATTTTCAGTAGTCAGTATTTTTGACAGAGTAAAAGAAAACACATATTTATGCATTCTATGAGATTTTTCAGCTTATTGTAAGCCTCTCAGCAGGTGGTTGCTAATGACGAATGCATACCATTCTCCAAGCTGAGAGGAAGGATTCCCACGAGGAGCAGAATTAAAGTTGTCTTAGTAGAGCAGTGACTATACTGACCTTTGCAAAATGCTCTAAAGTTGACTTTAAGAAGCTAGACACCTCAGCAATATAAATAAATAAATAGATGAAAGAATGAATGAGTGAATGGATGAATGAATAAAGAAATAAGCAAGCTTTAAATGATAATAAAAATTCACAAGAAAGCACAGGCAAATTAGAGTAAACTGCATTGAAGGCCAAAGAAATCACATATTGCTTAAGAAATCAGTGGGTGAGGTAAATATGAAAGAGCTATGAAATACATAATGCAACAGAGAACCACCCAAATGGGACTTTTTTCTTCAAAGCCAAATGAACACAGATATATTCATCAAGCAGAACTGTGATTCTTTGATTCTGTTTAGTAGGATCCTGTTTACTATATATATATAAAAAAAAAGGCAAATTCCTGGGCTTCTCTCATGTTTTACTTTGTAGTAAGTGTGATCTCTAAAACTACTTCTAACGCATACCGTATCAGATTCTGAGGGTACTAAACTTAAGAAGAACTCCTCTAACTATGGCTTTAATCTCTTCCTAATAATTTTTGTATCATAAGGGTAGATTCTGAGTTGGAAAAAAAAAAGAAGCATAAGGTATCGTAGTCCTTGGGGTTGTTGTTGGGGGAGCAGTGCATGATGTAGACATAGAGGAGACTTCCACCTAAGGGATAAACAGGTTTGGGTAGGATTGGCCTAGAGGGTATGGTGGTAGATGAAATATTGCCTGGGTCAGTATTAATAACATTTCTTGCTTTGAGGCATTAGAACCAAGCCCGGGTTATCCTAAGCAAAAAAAAAAGGAATTTTATTATAAGAACATTGGAGGCTCACAAAATTCATGACAACCTGAAGGATTTGATTTGGGAAATGGGCAAAACCCAAGGAACTCTAGAAGGCTAGTTAATGGAAGTATGGCAAGGTTCATGAAGCAAGAAGAGGCTGGTTCAGACCTGAGAGAACATAAACTCTAACTAGTGAATGAGATCTTCAAAATTCACAGTCTCAGGAGACCCAAATTCAAATTGTCCAATCCCAAATTATGTGCCACCTCTGGCTATGCCAGTATGGAATGAGAAAAACCATTCCCTTGGTTATTATTTATGGGGTTAGGCACTACCTTCCATCAGGGCGACAGGAAAAGGAGGCTTGACAACAGGGAGATAAAGTGCTAATAGGAACTGGAAACTTCTATGGTAGGTAACAAAAATAAAAGTGTCAAATGTCTACTATGAGCTCTATCGGGGTGATTATTGGATCTACCTATATTCCATACAACTGAGCTTAAAAACCACTGACGGTAAATATAGTTATCCTAGCTCTTCCTAATTTACCTCCGGTTTCATTCACTTTAGGATATGTATGTTTCTGATATATTTTATTAATTAGAAATTTCTCTTTCCTTGTGTTCAATATCTTGTGAAATATAGCCATTCAGTATTTCTTCCTTATTATCTATTAGGATTATGTAATTTTCTAACCATATTTGAACAGATGGAGTACAAAATTTATCACTTCTTTAATTGAATATTATCCATTTTGGAAGCAGTATATTGTAAGGACAGATACTGCACAAAAATAAATTGCAAAATTCTCAATTTTATTTTTTGGATTATTGCAACAGTGGTAGTTTTAACAGTAGTGCTTCAATACATAAGTAACTAACATAAAACTTATACAAAAATACTTTTATAGTTTGTTAAATGCAAGTCAAATTAGTTTAAGAATGGCTCATGAACTCATGTCAAATGGATCAATCAAATATTTACCAAATTTCACCTTGGTTGCCAAAAGATCTCTAGTTTTTATTCTAAATGAAATTCCAATTTATTAGTGAGATAAGAATAAAATATTACACACACTTTGAGAATAATAGGGGAGGGGAACTCCAATCCAAGATGGGGAAACGACTCCGAACTCATCGACTCCAATGGGCACACCAAGTATACAGCTACATAAAAAACAATTCTATCTGAAAAAGACCTGAAAACTAATGGAACGGCTCCTTCACAAATGTTAAAGGGGCTACATTTAGATAGGTAGGAGAGGCACAGACCTGGTCTCACCCAAAACCCCACCCTTGAAGTGGTGACCCACAGCAGGGAGGGATCTCAGGAATCTGGAGCTTCTCCCTGAGGAATGAGTGGCTCATCCGAAATCAGGCACCTCAACTCATAGACCTGCAACAGAGATGAGCTCAAATATCTGGCCTTGAAATCAAATGGGGCTCACATCCAGGACACCCACAGAGCTGTAGGGAACTGAGATACTTCTCCCAAAGGGCTTATGCACAGATACACTCACCCCAGGGACCAGCACAAAAGCAGCAGTTTGAAAATCCCCTAGGCTATATGAAAAGGAGATTCATTTGCTAATCTTAAGGCAGTCCTATTGGTATGCTCTCTGGGGACAGAGGCACTGATGGGTGTCTTTTTTTTTTTTTTTTTTTTTTGGCTCCTCCTCTACTTTGTTAGCACTGACTGGTGTGCCCTGGTGCTGCAGTCTCCTACTGCCTCACTAAAGCTGGTGGGGCCATGCAATCTGCACAAGGCCTGGAGCCTCAGCCTCAGGGACACACTTCAGGATTTCCTCACATCTGGAGGCTATGCACATGATACCAGGAGACCCCAACTTTGCCCTCTAACTCCGCCTTACCACAGCTCACCGATACCTCTCAGAAAGGAGCTAATATTCTCATCTCAAATCCTGATTTTCCAACTGTTGCCTAAGAGACCCTCCAGGTCTCCTGGCATAGAGGCCAGCAAGTTCACTATTGCAGACCCACAGGACTGTGTACATATAGATACTTTAAAAGCTGCTGCCTAAGTTTCTGGCTTCTGATCAGCTAAAACTAGGTGCTGACTGAGATTTCTCCTTTGGAACACCGACAAGTCTTGCAAACCCTCATTAACTGGGACCTATTGAGAATAATCTGGCTGCTTAGACAATCAAAGTATCAAGAGAAAAACAGGAGTTAGGACAAGGTTGAAAAATAAGGTTTATCTCCTATACAAGGCCACTCCTTCAAAACTGGAAGAGGTAGCTGTTTTCCCTAATATATAGAAAACACCAAGAGACAAGATAAATGAAGAAAGGGGGATATTTTCCAAACAAAAGCAAAAGAGAAAACCTCAAAAACCAAAAACAAAAACAACTTTAATGAAACAGAGATAGTAATTTATCTGATAAAGAATTCAAGGTAATAATCACAAATATACTCACTGACCTTGGGAGAAGAATGAACGCAGTGGGAACTTCAACAAGGAGACAGAAAATATAAGAAAGTGACAAACAGAAGGCACAGAGCACAAAAATACAATAACTGAACTGAAAAATACACAAAAATATACCAAAAGCTGACTGGATGAAGCAGAAAATGATCAGTTATCTAGAATACAGGACAGTGGAACTCACCTAGACAGAGCAGCAAAAGGGAAAAAAGAAAAAGAATTTTAAAAAGTAAAGATAGCTTAAGGGACTTTTGGCACAACATCCAGTGTACTAACATTTGCATTACAGCTGTAGAACCCCAGAAGTAGAAGAGAGCAGAAAACTTATTTGCAAAAATAATGGTTGAAAACTTCCCTAATCTTGGAAAGGAAACATATCCAGATCCAGGAATCTCAGAAAATTCCATCTAAGATGAACATAAATATATATCCACACCAAGACACATTTTGATTAAAATATCAAAGTTAAAGACAGAGTATCTTAAAAGCAGCAAGAGAAAAATGTGCTCTAAATAACGGAACTCCCATAAGACTATGAGCAGATTTTCAGCAGAAAATTTGCAGCTCAGAAAAGAGTAGCATGATATAATCAAAGTGCTGAAAGGGAAAAACTTCCAGCCAAGAATACTCTACCTGACAAAGTTATCTTTCATAATTGAAAGGGAGATAAAGAATTTCCCAGACAAGGAGAAGCTAAAGTTCATCACCACTAAACCAACCTTGCAAGAAATGTTAAAGGGACTTTTTTAAGCTAAGAAGAAAGGACATTAATGAAAACGTGTTAACATATAAATCACAGTGATAAGGGTAAATAGTGGATTAATCATGTATGAAGCCGATATGAAGGTTAAAAGATAAAAATAATAAAAATAACTATAATTATAATAAGAAATGGACAAAATAAAAAGATGTAAACAAAGGGTCACAGAAGGGGAGGAGGGTAGCAGATGGGGTGACTGGGTGACAGGCACTAAGGAGGGCACTTGCTGGGATGACCACTGGGTGTTACACTCTATGTTGGCAAATTGAATTTAAAAAATAAAAGATGTAAAATGAGACGTCAAAAACAAAACTTGAGGAGGGGAGTAAAAATGAAGTTTTAGAATGTGTTCAAACTTAAGTTGCTATCAACTTAAAATAGCCTCACGCTGTTTATGTGAGGCTCATGGTAACAGCAGAGAAAAATGTGTAATAGATACACAGAATGTAATAACAAAGGAACCTAAACACAACAGAAAAGAAAATCTTCAAACCACAAAGGAAGAAGCAAGAGAAAAAGAAAACAGAGAAGAAATACAAAACAGCCAGAAACAATTAACAAAACGGCAAAAAGCGCTTTCCTAGGAATAATTACTTTAAATATAATGGACTAGATACTCCAATCAAAAGACATACAGTAGTTGAAAGGATTAAACAAAGAAGACTCATCTATATATATCAATTCAAATGTGAGGAGTTACAAAGACTGAAAACGAAGAGATGGAAGAAGATAGGCCATGCAAATGGAGATGAAAAGAAAATCGGTAGCCATACTTCTACCAGTCAAAATAGAATTTGCAACAAAGACTAACAAAAGATAATGAAGGGCATTAAATCATGATGAAGGGGTCAATTCAACAGAAGAATATAACTTTTATAATTATTTATGCAGCTAACATAGGAGCACCTAAATATATAAAACAACTACTAACAGACATAAAAGGAGAAACGGACAATAATACAATAGTAGTAGAGAACTTTAATTCCCCACTTACATCAGTCGGAAGATCATAGAGACATATAATCAATATGGAAACATTGGCCTTAAACCACACATTATACCAAATGAACTTAGATATTTAAAGGACGTTCCAACTAAAAGCAGCAGAATACACATTCCTTTCAAGTGCACATGGAACCTTGTCCAGGATAGATCACATGTTAGGCCCCAAAATAAGTCTTAGGAAATTGGAGAAGATTGAAAACACATCAAGCATCTTTTCCCACCACAACAGTATGAAACTAGAAATCAATTACAAGAAGAAAATTGGAAAAATCACACATACCTGTAGATTAAACAACATGCTACTGAACAACTTCCGGGTTAAAGAAGAAATAAAAGGAGAAGTAAAAAAATACCTGAGACAAATGAAGATGGAAATCACCAACAAACAATCTGTCTTTAAACCTATAAAAAGTAGAAAAAGAACTAAGCTGCCATGTTAGCAGGATAAAGGAAATAACAAAGATCAGAGCCAAAATACATGAAATAGAGACTAAAAAGACAGTAGAACATTTCAATGGAACTAAGCTTGTTCTTTGAAAAGAAACAAAATTGATAAGCCTTTAGCTAGACTCACTGAGAAAAAAAAAAGAGAGGACACTCAAATAAATAAAATCAGAAATGAAAGAAAAGTTACAACTGACACCACGGTAATACAAAGGATCATGAGACTACCGTGAACAATTATATGCCTACAAAGTGGACAACCTCAAAGAAATGGATAAACTCCTAGAAATATACAGTTCTCTAAGGCTGAATCACAAAGCCATAGAAGAACTGAATATATTGATGTCTAGTAAGGAGATTGAATCAGTAATTAAAAACTTTCCAAGACAAGATGGAGTCACTGGTAAATACCACCAAATATTTGAAAATTTAATGCATATTCTTTTTGAATTCTTAAAAAATTAAAGGGGAGGGAACACTTCCAAACTCATTTTATGAGGCCAGCTTTTCCCAGATAAGAAAACTGGACAACAACATCAGAAAAAATAAATATAAAGGCCAATATCCCTGATGAACATAGGTATAAAAATCCTCAACAAAATATTAGCAAACTGAATTCAGCAAAACATTTAGAGAATCATACACCCTGATCAAGTGGGATTTATGTGAGGGACACAAGGATGCTTCCACATCCACAAATCAATCAGCATGACACCCCACATTAGCAAAATAAAGGATAAAAATCATATGATCATCTCAATAGATTCAGAGAAAGCATTTGACAAAATTCAACATCCATTTACAATAAAAAATCTCAGCAAAGCAGGTAGAGAGGGAACATACCTCAACATAATAATATCCCCATATACAACAAAACCACAGCTAACATCACACTCAATGGCAAAAAACTGAAAGCTTTCCTTTAAGGGAACAAACAAGGATGCCCACTTTCACGAGTTTTATTCAACATAGTTTTGGAAGTCCTAGCCAGAGCAACCAGACAAGACAAAGAAATAAGGGGCATCCAAACTGGAACGGAAGAAGTGAAACTGTCATCATTTCTGGATGACATATTTTTATATATAGAATATCCTAAAGACTTCACCAAAAAACTGTAGACCTCATAAATGAACTAAGTAAAGTTGTAAGGTATAATATCAATATGTAAAAATCTGTTCCATTTCTACACATTGACAATAAACTATTAGAAAGAGATATTAAGAAAACAGTTCCATTTATAATTTCATCAAAATGATTAAAATACCTCGGAATAAATTTAACTAAGGAAGTGAAAAATCTGTACCCTGAAAACGATAAGGTATAGCTAAAAGACATTAAAGAACACATGAATAAATGGGAAGTTATTCTACGCTCATAGATTAGAAGAATTAATATTGTTAAAATGTTCATGTTACCCAACACAAACTGTAGTTTCAGTACAATCCCTATCAAAACTCCAATGGCATTTTTTTCCACATAGAATAGTCGTAAAATTTATATGGAACTACAAAAGACCCCCAAAAGCCAAAGAAATCTTGAAGAAGAACAAAACTGGAGACATCATGCTTCTTACTTTCAAACTATCGTACAAAGCTATAGTAATCAAAATAGTATGGTATTGACACATAAACAGACACATAAATTAATGAAACAGAATAGAGAGCCCAGAAATAAATCAATGCATAAAGACCCCCAAAAGCCAAAGAAATCTTGAAGAAGAACAAAACTGGAGACATCATGCTTCTTACTTTCAAACTATCGTACAAAGCTATAGTAATCAAAATAGTATGGTATTGACACATAAACAGACACATAAATTAATGAAACAGAATAGAGAGCCCAGAAATAAATCAATGCATATGTGGTCAATTAATTTATGAAAAACGAAGCAAAAATATGCAATAGGAAAAGGACAGTCTTTTCAACAAATGCTATTGGGAAAACTGGAGAGCCACATGTGTAAGAAAGAAACTGAACCACTATTGTATATCATATATGAAGATTGACTCAAAATGGATTAAAAGCTTTAAATTAAGACCAAAACCCACAAAATTCCAGGAATAAAGCATAGGCAGTCAGATTCTCAACTTGGTCCTGGGGATATGTTTTTGCATTTCATTCCAAAAGCAAAGGCAACAAAAGCCAAAACGAACAAGTTGGACTACATGAAACTGAAAAGCTTCTGCACAACAAAGAAACCACCAACAAAATGAAAAGGCAGCCTACTAACTGGAAGGATATATTTGCAAATCATATATCCAATAAGGGGTTAACATCTAAATTACACAAAAAACTCCTATAACTCAACAGCAACACACACACAATCTGGTTAAAAAGCCAGGAAAGGATCAGACTAGATACTATTCCAAAGAAGACATCAGAGACATGCAAATCAAAACCTCAGTGAGCTACCCCTTACATGCAGCAGAATGGCTATTATTAAAAAGACAAGAAAAAGCAAATGTTGGCAAAATGGAGATATGGAAACCCTCGTGCACTGTGGGTGAGAATGTAAATTGGTGCAGACACTACTGAAAACAGTATGGAGATTCCTTAAAGAATTAACAGAACTACCGTAAGACCCAGCAATTTCACTTGTGGATGGAGCTTCGGAACTGAGGGTGGGGTGGTAAGTGAAATAAGTCAGACAGAGAAAGACATATACCATTTGGTCTCACTCATACTTGGAATCTAAAACAATCAAAAGCCATGAGTATGGAGAAGAGACTGGTGGCTGCCAGTGAGGGCAGCTCAGGGCTTGCGGTATGGGCGAAAGGGGTAAAGTTTGTCAAAAGGTACAGACTTCCAGTTGTGAAACGAATAGGTTATAGGGACATGGTGTGAAACATGGTGACGCTAGTCAATAGCGTTGCACTCCATACTTGAAAGTTGCTAGAAGAATGGATCTTTTATGATGGTGGATGGTGGCTAGGCTTAATGTGGTGATAATTTTTCAGTGTAGATGTATCTAATCATTACCTTCTATACCTGAAACTAATATAATGTTGGACATCAATAATACCTCAATTAAAAAAAAGAATATACTGTATGATGGTATTTGTAAATACCTTCCTATAGGAGGTAAGACTTAACTTTTAACCTGGAAGAACAAAGGGGATCTATATAGTGGAAAGGGACCGAATCAGAATTGGACAATCTATTCTGTGTCCTCCACTTGAAGACAAAATTGCCTTGCTTAGTGTCTTTGTCATTAAGCATTGTTTGAGCCTCATCCCTTCCTTATCTAATAAGCCAGGCTAGCCTGGAGTAACTGGAACTTCCTGTTATCTTAGAATATATATCCTAAAGCTCTAGCTGCTTACATATAGAACTTTGAAATGTTTTGTGGTCACTCGTTCTGCTGATGTTGGCTGTGGAATACTCTGCAAGCAATACCTTTAGGACTAAGATGGCAAGAGAACAGGGTCTACCTGGGAAAGTTTTAGGGATCATAAGTAGACACTAAAAGCTACCTTATTCCAAAACTCCTCTTTTTCCAGAACCTATCTCTGAAGAAGGAGCAGAAGTGGAACTGATAGGCTATCTTCTTTCTTCCCTCCCTCTCCATGTAGGAAAAAAGAGCAATCTTGACAGAAAAACTAATGTCAACCTCCTGCAAAAACCCTCCAGCGGCCCTCCAGTTTACTTATGATAAAATCCGAATTCCATACTTTGGTCCACAAGGTCTTGGATGATTTGTCCCTGCCTTTTTCCGACATTAACTTGTGTCATTCTCTCCCTTTCTCACTGTGCTGCAACCACACTGCATCCTCTCTAGTTACTGAGATATACCAATGTCCTTTCAACCATAGGACTTCTGTTCTTGTTGATTCTACTACCTCGAATACTCTTTCCTGGCCTTTGGAAAGACTGTGTCTCTTTATCAAGCCCTGGTTCACATTGTACAACATCAGAAAACCTGCTCTGATGACTTAGTTTGCAGTTGCCTCGCTTTTGTCCAATTTGTCATATCATCCTGTTTGATAGTATTCATCACCTTGAAATTATTTATGTATTAATTCTCTCTCCATTAACATACAAGCTCTAAAAGAACTGGGGTTGGGTATATCTCGATCACCAATAAATATCCAGTATTTTGAAGATCACTTGGCATATAGAACCTGTCCATGTCTATTCAACTGTGTTGAATGACTAAGGCTGACTCTGCTTATCATAGATGAAACATTATAGAGGCAATTCAAGAGGGCTCACCTGTGATAGCCATGGAAAAAAATTAATCTTACATATTTTATAGGAGTGCATTTAAGCTGCAGTTGGGCTGTAGCACCAGCTGCATTATACCATATCTTGATAGTGACAGTCATCATGGAATCAATTAAATTATTGAAATTCTGGAAGTCGGGCCTATCTTTGCCTTCTTTTTATTTACCCTTCTATCCCCAAGGGAATGCAGACACTAAGAAGGGAAATTTTTATAATGGTAACAAATTTAAGTGGTAGGAAGGAAAAACATTCTGGAGATAAAGCATCCTTATCCTGAACCAGAGGCCATAAAGAGATTAAAGGGCAAAGCTCAGACTCTGACAAAAGTAGATACTGTTGAGGGTAGCAGTAAATTTGGGAAGTAAGTTTAGATAATTGTCAAGATAAGATTAGACTAAAAAGTAGATCAAAAATCCAGGAATAAGAGTATGGATTTGATGCTGAAAATACTTGAGAACAAAGTTTAAGTCCTTGTACAGAGACATCATCCACAAATAGTGATATTTATGAAGAATAATCTGTCAGTGTTATTTTGGGCAACTTCCACAACCTCTTCCGAGGTTAGAGAGGTTAGAAGGATACCTGAGATGCGCCATTAATGTTGCCATATCAACAAGCTAATTGCCTTTACTTTGGTAAATCTAAATTTTAATATTTGCTTGAGCTCCTTTGCCAGAACATAAATTTTCTCTTAATTGCATTAGGCATTGGTATTTCCTTACTTAGAGAAAAAAATAAAAGTAAAAATCTTCACAATTATATAGAGAGTAGCATAGCCGATGTGTTGGCTGAACTGATTTATTTTCTCTTCTTCCTTTTTCTTCTTTCTTTCACACATTCCATCTTCCATCCTCATTGTCTCTCTTTTTAGTAGACATTTATTTTACAGAGCTTTTGATGCGTGTTTAACAAGATGCCAGGGACTGTGAGGATACAAAAGCAGAAGAGATCTAGAATTTATTCAGAAATTGGGAGGAGGAAGTGCTAAGTGTGGGCAGAGGAGGTTGGAAAGAATCCACAAATGTGTGCCTGATTACAGGTCTGCTTTGATGCACTCACAGGCATCTTTCACTTTGTTATAGGCAGGGGTTTCTCTGTCTCCTCTCTGAATTTAGAAGCTCCAATCATTTCCTAGGCTGTAGAAAAGAGAAACTCGAAGTCACTTCAACCTTTGTCTCTTCTCACTCTAATCTATTCTCCACACACAAGCCAGAGGTGTCTGTTTTCTAGATAACTTTTAATTTGAAATTATATTAAGTGGGCCATAGCATATGTGTATAGTTAAACATAACACCAAGAACCTCATGGATAAAGCTGAAGCCCCTTTTGATCATTAACTTCAGTGCTCATTCTTTATAGCATTTTGAGTTTTTGGTATCTCAAAATCGCTTATCAGAAAGAAATTATATATGTACGAGGCTATGTAAATATTCGCACTCATAAAGCAGATGTACATTGGTTTGTCTAGGATGTATGATTTTATACAAAAGGGACCTGATTCTACGTGTGATATTTCAACTTGCCTTTTTCTCACTTAATGCTTTGCTTTTGAGATCTCTTAATGTCAAAATATGTAAATATTGCTCATTTTAACTGTTTTTTTAATATTCTATTTCATGAGCATGCCATATTTTATCTCTTTATTCTATTTATGAGGGCTGTTTGCAAGTTTTGATGTCATGAAGAATGTCTTAGTAAGCATTCATTCAAATCTATTTTATTGAGTATTTTCCAAGTGCCGGGCTTTGTTCTGGTTGTTTATCTCAGCAAATAAAACAAACAAAAATCCCCACTTTCCTGTAATTTGCGTTATAGACAGGTAGACAGACAGTAGATAATAAACAACAGAAAAAGTAGAACAAAGATAACAGTTATGAAATAAAGAAAGAATAGAGTAATATAAGCAAGTCAGAAATGCTAGAATAAGAGAGAAGGTCAGGTTTTAATACAAAGTGGGGTTACTCAGTTTCTTGCAACTCCAGAGGTCAAACTGATACAGTATGGCCCGGGTCTTAACCACGTACCACGTTGTTAGCATGAACTACCTGGCATGCTCCAAGGCCTCATGTATGAAAGAGGCTCCTCACAGGATATTCTAAGGGCTTAGAGGTTATCTCTCAAGAACCAGTAGTGAGCCAGTTCTTTCTTCGGAATGTGAAATGTTTGAACACTCCAAGCCTGCTGATGAACTCTTTACTGAACATTTTCAAATATGGTCTGTTTTTTTCCATTTCATATATATATTTTTTCTTTTTTTCATTTTCCTTGGTAGGAAGGTGGATCTGAAATAAATTAGTGTGTAATTGAAGATGCAGAAATTTGCTCAGTATTTTGAAAATATTGCTTTAATGATGTCATATGTCTAATGAGCCTGATAAAAATAGCAGATGAAAACTGATTTTTATACTTTATTTTGTTCTTTTCCTTTCTGATGGTTTTAGAAGTTTCTCTTTATTCTTAACATATTGAAGCTACTGTACAATGTGTTCAGGTGTCAAGTTTAATTTGTTCCTTAATTGTTTGTTTTGAGTTTGCTTTGTGTTCCATATTGTGGACTTTTACAATATGTGAAATCATACTTCTACAATTCTGAGAAATTCTTTCCTGTTATTTCCTCAAATATTGGCTTTCTTTTATTTCCTCTATTACTTTATTCTTGAATTCCATTTAAATAAAATTTTGAACTTCTAGATTTATGCATCTGAACTTCTCTTTGACATTTTCCAGAGTTGACTCTGGTTTTTCTTGTAGTTATATTTTATAAAATCTCTGTAAGCTTTGAATTAGCAAATACTAAGCAATTCTTCCTAGGGAAAATATATATTTTTATATTTAAGAGCTATATTGTTCTTTAGCTGGGTTTAGTTTGTTATTTAACCTGACTATAAGGAGTTTCTTTCTCATCCATTTCAAACAAATTTGCATTATGTGATCTCTAAGCTCTTTTGCCACAGACTGTACTTTTTAAAATAACAATTTACTTTTGTGTCATGGGTGTATCTCTCTTATTTATCTCTTTGTAAATTGTAACTATACTTATTCCAACTCCTTTTTTATTTCTATTTTATCTCTATGTTATTAGGTATAAATTATTTGATTCATGAATATATTGCTTTCTTTTCTGTATACATTCTTTGATTCATGAATATATTGCTTCCTTTTCTGGCCTTTCTCTAATGATTGATGATTTTTAGTCATGTGTTGATCCTTTGCTCTCAGTTATGACCACTGCTAATACCATGGCCTTTCTTGCAGTCACCTTTTTGACGATGTCACTAGTCTTAGTATAGTAGGTAGTGGCAGCCTTTCTTCATTGCTTTACTGACATAAGGACATATTTCTGTCTCTTTTAATATAGAAATGTATGAAATAATATTTTTATAAACTTTTTTTAAAAATCTATTTTTATTTTTTTAAGATATTTATTTATTTATTCATAAGCAACACACAGAGAGAGGAAGAGACATAGGCAGAGGGAGAAGCAGGCTCCTTGCAAGTAACTCAATGTGGGACTTGATCCTGGGACCAGGATCATGCCCTGAGCCGAAGGCAGACGCTCAACTGCTGAACCACCCAGGCATCCCAACAAAATCTATTTTAAACTGATAGACGACGATGCCAGTTTAGAATAGAAGCAATAAATTTTGGTGTGCATGCTCAGTCTACCATCTTGAAACTAGAAGTCCCATGGAGTTGTTAAAACTTGATAGGAGGTGTAGCCACAGAAATAAAACTCCCTTACAGAAGTTATGCCATTAAAAGACATACAAGCATAATCAAACAGAATCTCAGAGTGAAATAAATCTATCTCCTTCTTTCCTATCATCTTTTCCAGTGCCTTTTAATTTGTAACCAGATCTAACCAGAAGCCAGGAGTAGGTGAGCCCAGGAATTCAGTTCACCAAAATTTTTAGAGTAGAGCCTAGAAGCAGAGTTAAATGGAGGAAACCCAACACATCAAAATACTTTTAAGAACTAATTTGTCAATACTCTACCTTAATGCATATAACAGTGTTTAATTATGACCATAAATTGAAGATCAGTTTCTTTTTTTCCAAAGATTTTATTTATTTATTTGACAGAAAGAGAGAGAGACAGAGAGAGAGGAAGACAGAGAGAGAGTGAGCACAAGCAGGGGGAGTAGCAAAGCAGAGGGAGAGGAAGAGGCTCTGCAGGGTGCCTTATGTGGAACTCAATCCTAGGACCCTGGGATCATGACCCAGGCTGAAGGCAGAAGCTTAACCAACTGAGTTACCCAGGTGCTGGATGATCAACTTCTTATGGTCATCAAAATTAATGTACCTGTTTAAATAATCTAACCTTCTAATTACGCTTTTCTCTTAGCTAAGAATTTTTCACTAATTTCAACATCTACAATCCAGAATATAAATATAAAGATATAAATATTGTATTAATAAGTAAATTTTAATAAATTACAATCATCATATGGTTTCACTCATATGTGGAATATAAGAAATAGTGAAAGGGACTATAAGGGAAAGGAGGGAAAGTGAGTGGGGAAAAATTAGAGAGGAAGACAATCCATAAGAGACTCCTAACTCTGGGAAACCATCAAAGGGATACAGAGGGATGGGGCAACGGAATGATGGGGACTAAGGAGGGCACTGGATGGACTGAGCATTAGATGTAATACTATATATTGGTAAATTGAATTTAAATTAAAAAAATTTTTTTAAATTACAATATATAGACACAACTATTTCATCTATTTCTTTGTTTATTATCTAAGAAGCTTTTTTTTAAATTTTTATTTATTTATGATAGTCACACAGAGAGAGAGAGAGAGGCAGAGACACAGGCAGAGGGAGAAGCAGGCGCCATGCAGGGAGCCCAATGTGGGATTCAGTCCCAGGTCTCCAGGATTGCACCCTGGGCCAAAGGCAGGTGCCAAACTGCTGCGCCACCCAGGGATCCCTATCTAAGAAGTTTTATATGCAAATATCCACCAATGATTTGAAAATCAAGAGATTGGGGCTGGGGTTTCTCCTCTACTGAATAGAATTATTTTATTTCACGTTCTTATTAGGTCTTCTTCCCACAGTGTTTCTTTTTCTTTTCTTTTCTTTTCCTACCTTTCTTTCTTTCTTTCTTTCTTTCTTTCTTTCTTTTTCTTTCTTCTTTCTTTCTTTTTCTTTCTTCTTTTTTTGAGACAAGAAAGTAAAGGAATTAAGGCAAACATTTCCATGCTTGACAACATTATGATGTACTTACTGATTCTAATCAGGTCAATGTAAGCTAAGTTAATATACCATTATGCAGAAAATAAAAGTTGCATCAGGAATACAATTTACCAATCTGCTGATCCTAGTTGAACACCAGCCAGTATGGTATCATAAAGATATTAACTAAACTATATTTAGTAGATACAGTGTGACTCTTTTTCTTTTCAACTCTATACTTGAAGATAATATATCATATCTGGGTATTTTTGCTATTACTAATAGTATGTACATGCATATGAAATCTTCCATATCAAAAATCAAGAAAAAAATGTTTCATCAATAGAGAAATGATTATACAAATTATTATGTATTTATGATGGAATTTTAAGAAGTATTAAAAATGATGTGAATGAATATCTAAAGTCATTATTATGATGAAAATAATTGGCTGATATAACTAGTTTTTAAAAATAATAAATGTATGTAATCATGAAAACAGGAAATGGTTTATAGTGAAGAGTAATCATCTCAGTATCCATTTTACCCCTCACCTAGAGGCAACATGATTATAGAAAATCTTTCTCTCTCTAGATAATCTGTGCATATACAATCATATGCATACATAGGTACTATACACACATACCCATTTTTATCTACAGATTAGCCTTAGTTCTTAAACTTTTTAAAAAATATAACAATAGATCGGTATTAAGGAGGGCACAGGTTATGATGAGCACTGGGTATTGTATGTAAGTGATGAATCACTATATTCTACTCCTGAAACTAATATTACACTGGATGTTAACTAACTGGAATTTAAATAAGAACTTGAAACTAAATTTCTAAATACATTTTAGAAATTTGTTCATTAATTATATGAGCTACCCTAGTATAGATGCACTACAATTTATTAATGAGGATAAAAATCTGTTCATATTTAAAAGACATTCATATTTTCTTCTATTGTGAATGGTTAGGTAAAATCTTTACTTAATTGGTTATTAATTTTTTTAATTGGAATACTGATTTTTTTCTGTTAAATTTGATAAGATTTCATTATTTTTGCTAATAGTCCATTATATATATACACACATAACATATATATAAATATATGCTATATATAACATAGTAATATTCCATTATATATAGTAATATATAATATAGTAATATTCCATATAATATATATATATATATATATATATATATATATATATATATACTTCTTTGTTCATTCATGTATCCCTTTGAATTAGTGTTTTGGTATTCTTTGGGTAAATACCCAGTAGTGCAATTGTTGGGTCATAGGGTAGTCCTATTTTTAACTTTTTGAGGAACCCCCATAATGTTTTCCAGAATGGTTGCACCAATCTGCATTCCCATCAAAGTGCACCAATGCTCGTTTTTCTTCACATCCTTGCCAATACCTGTTGTTTCTTGTGTTTTTTGGTTTTAGCCATTCTGATAGGTGTATGGTGATACCTCCTTGTAGTTTTGATATGCATTTCCCTGATGATGAGTGATGTGGAGCATCTTTTCATGGCATCTGTTGGCCATCTCTGTCTTCTTTGGAAAAATGTCTATTCATGTCTTTTGACCACTTTTAAATTGTATTATGAATTTTTGGGGTGCTGAATTTTGTAAGTTCTTTAGATATTAACCCTTTATCCAATATGTTGTTTGCAAATGCCTTCTCTCATCTTGTAGATTGCCTTTCAGTTTTGTTGATTGTCAAAGAGAAGAACACTGCCTATGTTCTTCTCTAGGATTTTTAATGGATTCAAGTCTCACATTTAGGCCTTTAATCCAGTTTGAATTTGTTTTCGTGTTTCATTCTTTTGCATGTGGCTGACCAATTTTCCCAACATCATTTGTTGAAGAGACTGTCTTTTGCCCATTGCATATTCTTTCTTGCTTTGATGAAAATTAATTGGCTTTATAGCTGTGGGTTCATTTCTGGGTTTTCTTTTCTGTTCAGTTGTTCTATGTGTCTGTTCTTGTGTCAGTACCATACTGTTTCAATGATTACAGCTTTGTAAGCTAACTTGAAGTCTGGAATTGTGATGCTTCCAGCTTTACCTTGTTTATTCATGGTTGCTTTGGCTATTCAGGGTCTTCTATGGTTCCATAAAATTTTAGGATTGTTTGTTCCAGTCTGTGAAAAATGCTGTTAGTATTTCGATACAGATTGCATTAAATCTGTAGATTGCTTTGGGCAATATAGAACTTTTAACAATATTTGTTCTTCCAATCCATGAGCATGGAATATTTTTCCATTTCTTTGTAACGTCTTCAATTTCTTTCAAGAATATTTTATAATTTTCAAAGAACAGGTCTTTCACCACTTTGGTTAAGTTTATTCCTAGGCATCTTATGGTTTTTGGTGCAATTGTAAATGGGATTGACTCCTTAATTTCTCTTTCTTTTATATTGGGAATTTTTGTATCCATGTTCATCAGGGATATTGGCCTATAGTTCTTGTTTTTGGTGGTGTCTTTATGTGTAATTCTGTCCTCATAGAATGAATTTGGAAGTTTCTCTTCCTTTTCTATTTTTTGGAATAGTTTGAGAAGAATAGATATTAATTCTTCTTTAAATGTTTCATAGAATTTGCCTGTCAAGCCATCTGTCCCTGGACTTTTTTTTGTTGGGAGTTTTTTGATTACTTATCCAATGTTTTTGCTGGTTATCAGTATTTTCAAGTTTTCTATTTTTTCCTGTTTCACTTTTGGTAGTTTGTATTTTTCTAAGGATTTATCCATGTCTTCCAGGTTGCCCAATTTGTTAGCATATAGTTTTTCATAATATTCTCTTATAATTGTTTGTATTTCTGTTATTCCTCCCCTCTCATTTATGATTTTATTTGAGTCCTTTCTCTTTTCTTTTTGGTAAGTCTGGCTAGAAGTTTATGAATTGTATTAATTTTTTAAAGAATCAGCTCCTGACTTCATTGATTTGTCCTATTGTTGTTTTAGTTTCTGTATCATTTATTTCTGCTCTAATCTTCATTATTCCCTTCCTTCTGCTGGCTTTAGGCTTCATTTGTTGTTCTTTTCCCAGTTCCTTTAGCTGTAAGGTGATATTGTTTATCTGAGATTTTTCTTGCTTCTTGAGGTAGGCCTATATTGCTATTTACTTCCCTCTTAGGACCACTTTTGTTACATCCCAACGATTTTGGACAGTTGTGTTTTGATTTTCATTTGTTTTCATGTATTTTTTAAAAATTTCTTCTTTGATTTCCTCCTGACCCATTCAATGTTTAGTAGCATATTGTTTAACCTCCATATATTTGTGGTTTTTCCAGACTTTTTCTTGTGGCTGACCTCTACTTTCATAATACTATGGTCAGAAAAGGTGCATGGCATGATCTTAATCTTTTTGTATTTGTTGAGTCCTGTTTTGTGACCTAATGTATGACCTATTCTGGACAATGTTCCATGTTCACTTGAAAAGAATATGTAGGGTGCCTGGGTGGCTCAGATAGTTGAGTGTCTGCCTTTGGCTCAGGTCATGATCCAGGGTTCTGGGATCAAGTCCCACATTGGGCTTCCTGCAGGAAGTTTTTCCCTTTCTCTCTGCCTCTCCCTCAGCTTGTGCACTCTCTATCAAATAAATAAATAAAAATCTTAAAAAAAAGAAAAGAAAAGAATGTGTATTCTGCTGTTTTAGGACAGAATGTTCTGAGTATGGCTGTTAAATTCATCTGGTCCAGTGTATCATTCAAAGCCATTGTTTCCTTGTTTATTTCTGTTTAGGTGATCTGTCCATCAGTGTAAGTGGGGTGTTAAAGTCCCAGTGTAAGTGGGGTGTTAAAGTCCCCTACTATTATCATGTTATTATCAATTAGTTCCTTTGTGTGTTTGCTATTGTTTTGTATATTTAGGTACTCCCATGTTGGATGTGTAAATATTTCCTATAATCATCCATGCTACAATTTTTATTTTACAATTTCATCTTTTATCCTGACTGTATTTATGATATTTATGCTCTGTAATTATGTTTTATTTTTGTATAATTGAGTCAATCAATTTTTTCTACTATTGCATAAATTATTTCATGTTTTCTTCTAGTGCTTTTATCATTTCATATGCTACACTTACATCTTCGATCTTTTTAAGATTTTTAAAATAATAAAGGCAGGAAGGAGTGATCCCTTTTTAGTTATCTGAATATTATTCATTGAAAAATCTATCATTTCCCCAATTACATGAAATGCTTTCATCATATATTAAATTGACATAATTTTTAAGTATATTTCTGGAATCTCTCTTCTATTCATTAATCTGTGTGAATATTCCTTACCTGTAATTGCCTAATTTTTTAAATGTATAACTGTTTAGTCACTCTAAATCACTATCAGTCACTATACCCGATGATCACATTGGCTGAGCACCCATTATTACTTATGCTAATGTTTCAAAAGTTTTCTAGGATACACACAATGACTTAGTATGTAAAAATTAATAAAACAATGTACTGTCTCCACTGCTACAACTGATTGAAAATGTATAAGGGATATTTATTTTCTCCTTTATCTATCATTGGTTTTATACTTTTCACACCACTGACTAGAACTTCAGTCTAGATGGCTTCTTTGTAAGGGTTTGGACCTTCCATTTGCTTTAATGTCTGTTGTCTGTTCGAGTTTATTGCAATTGCCCACTAGACATCTCAGTAGGCATAGAAATACTAAAAGACATTCCAGTGAACTCCTGGGTTCTCACTAGACTCCTGTCTTCTGACATTGTGTGGCAGCAACTCCTCCTTAAGGTATTTAGGATCATGTCCAATGCTATGGCAATGCCCTTCTCAGCCTGCTGTTCCACTGGTATGAGATAACCTGAGAAGCTTCTTCCTTAATAGAAATCTTACTGTGTCCACAGGGAGAATCTTCCTCTTGTTGCCTCCCTTCCCCAAACCCATTTGCCAATATGTCTTCTAACCCCCAGAATCTAAATGTGTGGAGGAGTAAGGAGTAGAGTCAGGGAGTGGAGAGTCTGCAAAATCATCACTGCATGAGATGATGCAGTGAACCAGTCCTACTTACCATCTTTGTTTCTTGGACTCAGGTAATCTAGGTATTGGGGTCCTAGTACTGCATATCAGGTATTAGTCCAGTACATATATCTCACCTAGAGAATGCCCTAAGCTAGATTTTTAAATAGGTGTTCCAAAGTTAAGGCTAGCAGCTTCCAAGCTGACCCATTGTATAGTAGGACCGGTGAATCCCATAGTCAGGCCCTTGGTGTCATACCTTCTCTCCTAGAGTGGGCCACTTGGTCTGAGGTTATGTTATGAAGGATCATATGTAAATAAGTCAGACACTTTCTTAGTTTCTGAATTTTATTCCTGGTAGAAGCCCTTTAGGCAGGAAAGGCAGACTCATATCCAGAGATCACTTCAATTCTGGCAAGAGATAATTGCTGCCCCCTCCAGGTTAAGGACAGTGAAGTGTGATCAACATGCCATAAAGCAAATGGCTGGGCTCCATTAAAGGTGTTGCTGTACATAAGGCTTGACAATGGTTTCTGTTGCTCAAAGACTGAGAATTTCCTTGGTTGCATTGGCTGGATCCAATTTCCATCTTTGATGGATCAAAGATGGAAATTGTGTACTTTCATTTGCCATTAACCTAAGGCTATCTTATGGGAGATTGACTCCCTCATACATCCGGGCTTGCACAAGCAACAGGAAGACTGAATGGGTGGCTACATGGAGACATCCCACATGGTGGTGGCAGGGAAGCCCCAGGTCAGAAAAAGAGACGTACTGAGTAGAGAGGGAGCGATATATTGTCAGGTTACACCTGCGTGCAGCTGGTTCCTGCAGCAATGGCCATAGCAGAAGTTGGACTGAGAGGATGGGAAGCAGGACAAGTGAATTACCTGATCCTATGACCCTCTTCAACAGACTAGTCTTTGGGGATGTTATTTTACTTTCAGTAAAATCAATTAGAAGAATACCTCAAATACTAAGACTTAGGAATTAGTGTCTTTACTTCTAGGCAGGACTATGTAGAGAAAGCCTCTACTTTTGAGGGCAAATATTTTCTGCTCCTCAATAAACATCAGGTATGAATATTTTAGTGTATGGAGCAGTGTATGAATATTTTAAGGTCCTTGATACAGATCACTGAATGGATTTTTACAACTAGCATATAATGCTAAGTGAAAGAAGTCAGTCAGAGAAAAATACCATATGATTTCATCGTGTGAAATTTAAGAAACAAAACAAATGAGCAACAAACAAACAAACAAAAAACAAGCAAAGGGTGAAAAAAGTGCATGTGTGTGTGTGTGTGTGTGTGTGTGTGTGTGAGGCAAACCAAGAAACAGACTATAGACAACAAAGTGATGGTCACAAGAGAGGAAGTGGGAGGGGGATGGGTGAAATAGGTAAGAGGATTAAGAGCACATGGTGATGTATAGAATTGTTGAATCACTACAGTGTACACCCGAAACCATTATAACACTGTATGTTAACTATATTGGAATTGGGATGCCTGGGACGCCTGGGTGGCTCAGTGGTTGAGCATCTGCCTTTGGCTCAGGTCATGATCCTGGGGTCCTGGGATCGAGTCCCACATCAGGGTCCCTGCATGGAGCCTGCTTCTCCCTCTGTCTACATCTCTGTCTCTCTCTGTGTGTCTCTCATGAATAAATAAGTACAATATTAAAAAATAAAAATAAACTATACTGGAATTAAAATTAATAAAACAACAGAAAAACAAAACAAAACAGAACAACAAAAAAATTACCCAAATGTATTGTGTAGGAGTATCTACCCTACTGTATCTTTAATAACAAGAATGAAAATGATAAGCCTCACAATTTAACAGCTCAAAAATAGCATTATATTTTAAATTTGCAATTCTTTGATTACTAGTATGGTTATTTTTTTTTTAAGATTTTTTAATTTACTTATTCATGAGAGACACAGAGAGAGGGAGAGAGAGAGTCAGAGACACAGGCAGAGGGAGAAGCAGGCTCCATGCACGGAGCCCGACGTGGGACTCAGTCCCGGGACCCCAGGATCACACCCTGGGCTGAACTGAAGGCAGGCGCCAAACCGCTGAGCGATCCAGAGATCCCCACTTGCCCATTTTTAAACTGCACATCTTTATATCTAGGAGCTCTTTATATATTAAAAAGACTAATTTTTTGCTCATCATACACATTGCAAATAATTTTCCACTTTCTTTGCCCTCTAATATTAATCATGATTTTAAATATTCAACTCCTCTCTATGGCTCCTGGTTTTACTGTTGTTATTGTTGTTTAAACCTGATATTTAAAAAAAATAAAATAAAAAAAAAATAAACCTGATATTTGAGTAATCTTTTTCAAGTAGAGCTTTTTGGGTTTTTTTTTGGCAGGCTTGTTACTGCTAGCTAAAAAAAAAAAAAAAAAGGCCTGCCATTTAACAGTTAGTTGTCACTTGTCTCTACTTATCTGTTATAATCTCTATTGGTAAGACATCATTTTTTTTTTATTTTTACAGTTAATGATAGAAATGGAAAGAGCTTAAAATTTTCTCTGTGGAGCAAAAAGATAATAACATTGTATTTTTATTATAACATCTCCTTTTAATGCTCAAAACAACTTTATTTATTCCTCACCTTGAGTAACATGGAATACCTTAAAATCTTAGACTTTCTTTTTCTTTTTTTTTTTTTTTTGTTTAAAGATTTTATTTATTTATTCATGAGAGACACACAGAGAGAAAGAGAGGCAGAGATACAGGCAGAGGGGGAAGCAGGCTCCCTGCTGGGAACCTGATGCAGGACTAGATCCCAGGACCCCAGGATCATGACCTGAGCCAAAGGCAGACTCTCAATGGCTGAGCCACCCAGGTGTCCTGACCTTTGTTTTTCAAATTGTGATTTGCCAGCAGCAGCAGCATCACAGGCATACTTGCAGAATCTCTGGCCTTATTGCAAATGTACTAAATTAGAATCCACATTTTAACATGGTCCCCTAGTAATTCATTTGTCTGTTATTGAGAATCATCATTTTAGGTCCTGCAGCCTATTTTCAGGGAGACAAAACTAATTAATTTATCAATTTCCTGGATTATGAGATTCATAAAAATTGGAGTTGTAGGATCTCATAACAGATATCTATGTTACCTGTTTTTTCCCCATCCCAAGATTTTAATTTTAAATAGTTGAACACATGAGTTGGCATCTGAGCTCTAGAAAATCTTCATTTTTGATAATCATCGTTAAACTTTGAGATTTTCAGCACTATATAGAATAGTCTATAAGAAATAATTATGAAAATAATCTCTGCACTACCAGATAAAGTGACAGTCATGACATTTTTGTCTTTAAAAAAATTAGAGGAAGAAGGAATAAATTATTTAGATATACACATTCTAAGGAGTTGTATAAAGTTGTACCAACTTACACTCAATTCATCAACATATGTATTTACTATGTATTTATGTACAAGGCACTGTGCTAGGCGCTTTGGGGGATAATCAAAGAATAACCAGGAGAAATAGGATATTATTATTGTTATCAGAAGCGAGTACTCTTTGAATGCTTGCAGTGTGCAATGTATTTTCCTGGTCACTTCTACTCTACAATCCTCACAGACATCCTTTGAGGTTGATACTATTATTATCACAGTCATATAAAATTAGCATCCAACCCTAGGAAAATGAAGCAAACTCTTCCAAGGTCACACAGCTAGTGAGTAGTGGGGGTGGAATTTCAACCATGCTTGCCTGAATTCCTAGCTTTACTACACAGAGTTGAATACCTGCTTCTGTTCTATTAGAGGATGGCAGTTTGAAAAATTGATGAAATCATTCATTCCCATTTCAGATTTCCTCCCTTTAAAGTTTCAGGTAAGGAACTTGAGCATTTTTTTCATTAATATGGGTGATGCATACCTAACTTATTTCTCTTCGAAAAGCCAAAGGGAATATATCATGAATGCATAAAGCCATGTATTTTCACCTTGGGGCAGGTGGACAGAAGATGCAGGCTTCCTACTTTTTCCCTTCCCAAGCAAAACTGTGAATAAGACCTTGTTTCCCTACCTTGTAAAGGTCACAACATTACATGGTACTGAAAGTAAGGCTTGTTATTTCAGAGAAGAATAAAATGTTTTGCTAAGAAAGGGCAGAGCGATCTTGTGTGTGTGTGTGTATGTGTGTGGGTGTGGGCGTTTGCACATGCATGCAAGAAATTGTATAAAGTGTTTTTCTTGATGTTATTTTCAGAATGTGTAGTGATTTAAATAACTTTGGTCAAGCACACAAACACCATGCAGTCCCAGCCTAAATGTAGAATTGCCTCTGGTTTACTCTGACTCTGTGAAATTCCAATTTTTTAATTCTAAACAAGATACAGGATAAGGGTATGCAGTATTTGCAATACAAATCTTACTAATTATATGTAGATTATTTCTAAAGGCATGAGACATTTTCTTTCAAGTTCTAGTAGTGGGAAGGATGTGAAAGCATCCCAGCAATTGACTTCATGCCAGAAAAACTCCAATTGAGTCATTCTCCTTAATTGCTTAATTTAAATGATTTCTCCACAGTAGTTTCATAAATATGGTGTTGAGTCTTTTTTTTTTTTTTAAGGATGAAAACAAATTTTAATGGCCTATTCTAGTTTCACAAATTAGGGGAAAGAGAATGTGAGCTGCATCATGCAAGAATAACATTCAATGATATTACTTTAAAACACACATTCTCGATGGGAGCAATATTTTCCTCAATGGGGCAAAAATTAGTTCTTGAGGAGGGAAGACCAACTTATTCTTTCTGTGTATAAATCACAGATATGCAGATGGTACATCAACAAATACACAGTATATCTCTGGTATTAATATTTCATGGGAAGTGGTTAAAGAACAGATGTCTAAAATGTAATAATAATATTTTTAAAAAAGGCAGGGAAACATGGCTTTAAGGCATCCCTCCTATATCTCAGGCCAGCAAGTCCTTTCCATATTACTGTCACTAGGTTGAAGAGCATCTATTATGCTCTTCGTTCGTTCATAGCAGTGCCCCCCCTGAAATCCAGTGATAAAATATATCACTTGCTGCTGTCTCTAGTGGGGATCTGGATATGAAATTTCTGTCAATAAGGAATCCACTGGCTTCCATTTCCTATGTCCTGTGTGCTTTTCAGCTGCCTACTAAGGTAGTGGAGTGTGTTCCATGACAAGATGCCAGAATCGGTGAGTTCTGAGCATCAGAGAAAAGATACAAAGGTACATAGGGAGACCCTGAGTACATTATTATCCATTACTAACCTTTACACTTGTTCTATTATTTTCAAATACTCCAATCAAGTATATAAGAATCGGGAGAAAGAGGCTTGACTTCACAGTAGCACTCAGCATGTTGTAGAGCTTGGGAATTTTATGTAGGGGCTGCTCTGAACAAAATCATGAGGATCTTTTCTTCACCAGTTTCCTCCTTTGGCCTTATTATGGTCTGCTGTGACCCCTCTGTCCATCCTTGATCACAGAAACTTCCTCCCTATAATTATCAGAGGATCTCATATTACTTTAGTATAACTCATATGAATTTTATGCAATATTTCATATTCCCAAAGGATTGTGCATTATACTATTTGCCTCTAATTAATTATGAAATGAAGAGCGTGAAAAATATTTCAGACATTATGAAGTATATAAAGAAAATGTTTTAGGGGAAATCACCTAGTTTCCCCAAAATAATTTCATGTAGACTACTGTCTATCCTCCAATGTGCTTAAGTGTGGTTTCCAGCTTGCTTTTAAGAATTATTTCCTTATCTAGTTGATTGCCTAAAAGCTAGGAATTATTAAAGGATAAAATAGCACATTTTCCTTTTTTTCTGTCTTCTTGTAAAGGGATTTTATGATTCATATTTTATACCAATCAGTGGAGAGTTAGGGCCTAAACTCTGGACAACTCCATTCTCTTATTTTTTTTTATTTTAGTCAATAACAAGTTGAAGTAACTGCTGTTCTTTCTTAACATGCAGATTAAGACATGAATAGAAGAAGGAAGCCCTTCTTATGTGTGAGAACTGAGGCCCAGAAGCCTGTTTTCCTTTCTAAACCTACATTTATTTTCGCCTTCATGCTATTTCCCTTATCTGTTCCTTTAAATTGTCCAATCACTGATCAATGTTACTAATATCCTCAGATTGGTTCTTCTTATATAATATTAAAACTAAAAAGAAAATTCTATTTTCAAGTTCAACATAATAATGCTTATTAAATAAGTGACACATTTAGGCATAAAAATATACAAGGATTATCCTAAATATATCCCCTCCACACCTTTCACTTGACCTTGAAAGACAACAGTTCTCCAATTTGGCTTGATTCTGGAGTCTATTGGGGAACTTTAAGAATATCATCTGATATAAGAGATCTAAGGATGTATCTGGGCCATCATTAAGATTTTATAGTTTTAAAATTTAAGGTTTGTTTTTTTCAAGCCTTATTTCTTGGTGTTTTATGTTATAGTTCATTGATTCTAAGATGTCATGCTTGTAATTCCTGCATTTTAGTATCTCCAAAATCAAGATGAATCAGTGGCAATCTAGTTGAAATGAATTATCAGACTTCTTGTCATTCCTGTGAATTGAATATTTCACCCTAAATTTACTAAAATTTGATTTAGAATGTTTGCATTTATAGTAAATAGTGAAATTAGCCAATAGGATTTTCTGCTTGCATTCATTCTATTTTTTTTTTTGCATTCATTCTATTTTTATCAGGATATTATAATAAAGTTAAATTGGAATCTTTCCATTCATTAGATGGTCTAGTTAATGTAAATGATATTACGATTATAATTTTGTTAGAAGTTATGTCATATTTAGCTTTGAATACAGCTGGTCCAGCTTATTAGTAGTAGTATCATTATGATTAATTGAGGTTGAAGTATATTTGTTTCAGTTGTACAATGCAATGATTTAACATTTGTCTATATTCTGAAATGATCACCACAAAGGTCTAGTTACCATCTGTCACTATATATGATTACAAATTTTTTTTTGTGACAAGTACTTTTAAGTTCTACTCTCTTAGCAACTTTCAAATATGCAATACAGTATTATTAACTATGATCATCATGCTGTACCTTACATCCCCATGACTTATTTATTTTATAACTGCAAGTTTGTACTCTTTGACCTGTTTTGATCTCCTCTAAGGGTTTTATTTTATTTTTTATTTTTTAAAGATTTTAGTGTTTATTTGAGAGAGAGAGAGCAGGAGCAGAGGAAGGAGCAGAGAAGTGGGGAGAGGCAGAGGGAAAGAATCTCCAGCAGACACCCGGCTGAGCACAGAGCCCCCACATGGGGCTTGATTCCACTACCCTGAGATCATGACCCGAGTTGAAACCAAGAGTCAGAGGCATAACTGACCGAGCCACCCCGGTGCCCCATGATTTCCTCTTTGGATTTTAGCTCTTTTACTTCTTAGATAAATTTTGAATAATTTATCATTAGCTGACATAATTGTTTGATGAATATGGTTATAAAAATTAATTCAAATTATATTTTTTCTTTGTACATAGTGTAGTTTATATTTAATTTTTCTTTTACCTTAATATTCTATCCTTGTCTGACATTAACATTACGACCTGTGTTTTCTTTTTGTTTGAAATGACGGGGTATCTTTTGGCCTATTCCAGTATTTTCAATCTTTGTATATCACTTGCTTTCAATTTATTTGTTATTTGATATCTCAAAATTACAATCTATGTATTATTATAGAGAAATAATTCATCTCTTTCACATTTTAGTGTGAAATTTATGTAGGTGATTTTATTCCTAATATATTATTACCTCAGGCTATTTATTTTAGTTTGAGATTTCTTCCTTTCTCTCCTCTTTTTACTTATTTTTTGCTAGTTTGACCTGCTCTTCATTCTCTTTTCCTCCATTTTATCATGAAACTCCTTCTGAAGTTTATTACATCAGTATTTATCTTCCTTTTCCTAGGGCTAATAATCAGAGTGCATTTTCTACTCTTTTTTCAGAAACATGATATCAATTTTAGACCAATCAAAATGCTTTATTACTCCCAGTCTCCACATAGCATGCTGAGGGAGACCTTTAGAAGACTTTGACTTTCCAAAGACTATTTTCTGAAGCTATTTCCTTACCATCAAAATTCAAACTGTACTCTACCGAATGACTTCTCAGAAATTTATAAAGGAAGAGATGCAACAAATCTCATTATTATGCCAAAGTGAGTTATAACACCTATGTCATAGGCTAATTATGGTATCATATACATTATTGCCTGTTGTAATTTTGCCATCATAAATTCAAATATATGACATCTGAATTATATAATCACAAGTTATAGTAAAATGGTATCTTTGGTATTTATTTGATCTCATTGAACTTGTTCACAAAATCATGTGGCTAAAAGTGAGTTTACAATTTTATTGTAACTGACTATTGGGGAATTGCAAAGTTCTATGTAAAAAAGAGATTTTATGACTACACAGATATAATTTTCTTGAAAAATCAGCCTAAAAATATTCATATATATTTTGCTAAAGGGGAGATTGATATCAATGCTCTACATCCCCATTTGTTAAACAAATATTTAATACCATTAAAGTACTATTTTTAATTTTATTTTTTGGAAAAATAATTTATTTTAGTTAAACTAGCTTATTTAAGCTGTGGCATCTATATGTGAATGATAATGTGTCTGAAACCCACAAAAGTAACAAAACATCAGAATATTATATTTCATGAATGGAAAATCCCTATTTTTTATGTAGTCCTTTTTTTTTTCCTGGAAATTTTTATTCTACATAATTATACTTGCAGTTATTTATTCTTTTTATAAAAAACATTCCATAATACATAGACTATGGGGCTAGTTTCTAATAAGTATGATGATTTTCTGTGATACTATAAGATTATATATTAGCAAACACTAATGATCACTTATAATGGGCTAACAGTGAATATGAAAGTGAATACAAGGGAGTTTCCTACTCCAGGGAGTTTACAAGATCTATAGAGAATAAAACAAAAATCTAAGGAGTAGAGCAGATTGGTCACATGGAAAGAGGGCAGATTTGGACAACGTGGGGTTTGAGTCAAGTTTTGAAAGGATTTTGGCCTATCAAGAAGATGGGGGAAAGCAATAGGGCATTCATTCAGATAGTTGCACTGGCAGCTGAGAAGGCTTAGAGATTTGAAAGAGCTTGATATATTGCAAGAACTGTAAGTCGTTTTTTACAACCGATGTGAAGAGTGTGTTGTATGATAGTTTTAAAGGTTATGTACAAAAAAGTAAGCCGTATTCACTTTCATATTTACTGTTAGCCCATTATAAGCCCAATTATTTTTACGATAACATTTTTAATGAAAATAATTATATTTCTCCAAACAAAAATATTAGTAAGATAACTTTACAATTTTGCAAATCTCTTTAATATCTGGCTTTATAGAAGACAGCTGGATTCTCATATATGTTTCTGCATTCTATGTCCAGACATAAACCTATGTATCTATGGTCAACTGATTTCAACAAAACTGTCAAGATCATTCAGTGAGAGAAAGAATGGCCTTTTCAACAAATAGCACTGGGATAAGTGAATAGACACAAAATGAAATTGGACTGTTGGGGCATCTGGGTGGCTCAGAGGTTGAGCAGATATCTGCCTTTGGCCTGGGTCATGATCCCAGGGTCCTGGGATTGAGTCCCACATTAGGCGAGAGGGAGAGATCCTGCTTCTCCTTCTGCCTATGTCTCTGCCTCTCTCTGTGTGCTTCTCATGAATAAATAAATAAAATCCTAAAAAAAGAGAAACTCAATTCATACCATATATAGAAAATTAACTCATTGTGGGACAAAAACCTAAATATAAGATCTAACCTAAAAAGTCATAGAAGAAAAAATAAGAGTAAAGTTTCATGATTTTGGGTTTGCCATGGATTCTTATATCAAAAGCATAAGCAACACAAGAAAAATTAAAAATATCAGACTATTAAAGCACTTCTGTGCTTTGAATGATGCTACCAAGAAAGTAAGAAGACAACACACAGAGGGGGAGTAATTTTTGCAAATTTTGTATCTAGTAAGGCAATTGAATCTAGAATCTATAAAGAACTCTTACAACTAAATAATAAAAGAAAAACTAACACAATTTAAAAATGGGCAAAGTAGGTGTTTCTGGTCCAAGATGGCAGTGAAGGAAGGCCCTGGACTCATCTCTTCTATGGAGCACACCAAATTACACGTGTTAATAGAGAAATCCCTCCCGCGGAGAGAAGTGAGGGCTGACTGAACAGCTTTAGAACAGACAGAGAGAGAACAGCAGAACAGCAAGACAGTTTGAGACATGGTCTATATATGTACATATATTATTAAATAAGTAAATAATAAATAAATAGAAAATAGGCAAATGATTTAAATAAACAGGTCTTAAAAGAAGATAGAGAAATGATCATAAACACATAAAAAAGATTTTTGGCATCATTAATCATCAGGGAAATTAACATCAAAATCACAGTGAGATTCTTCTTCACATCCAATAGGATAACCATAATTAAAAAGACCCATCACAGTAAGTTCTGATGACAATGTGAAGAAATTGGAACCCTCAGATACTGCTCATGACAATCTAAACTGACGCAGCCACTTTAGAAAACAGTCTGCATTTTCTCAAGTCCTTCTACCTAGAGCTATCACATGATCTAGCAATTGCACTCCTGGTGATATACCCACTAGAAATGGGTATAAATGGACCCATTGTGGACCCCTTGTACGGAAAAACACAAATGTCCATACAAAAACTTGTATTTGAATGTTTATAGCATTCAAATTGTTTATAGTTATTATTATTATTCATAATATCTGAAAGATAGAAATAGTCCACATGTCCATCAATGTATGAATTGGTAAACAAAATGTGGTATCTTTATACAATGGAAGATTATTTGGCCAAAAAAGGGAATGAAGTACTGATGCATGCCACAGCACAGATGAATCTTAAAAACATTGTGCTACATGAAAAAAGTCAGTTTATAGAAGGCCAAATATTGTCTGGTTCCATTTATATGAAATGTCTACAACAAGCAAATCCTTTGAGACATAAATTACATTAGTGATTGCTTAGACCTGGGATAGATAGGACAATAGGGAGAGGATAACCATAGGGCATGAGGTTTGTTTTTGGACTCATGATAATGTTATAAAACCAGGGAGGTGGTTTCACATGTCTGTGAATGTACTAAAATCCATTGAATATAACACTTCCCAGGTTCGAATTGCATCGTATGTGAATTATATCTGTGAAATCTGTCTTTACATAAAAGATAACAAGTGTAGTTTCTTAAAGATTACATGCAATGTAGAATCTAAAAAAATTCAATAAACGTTTATTTTTAACACAAAATCCATTGATCTATCTAGAACACTGAATGGATTTTTTTTTTTTTTAGATTTTATTTATTTATTCATGAGAGACACAGAGAGAGGCAGAGACACAGGCAGAGGGAGAAGCAGCCTCCCCACAGGGAGCCCAATGTGGGACTCGATCCCAGGACCCAGGATCATGCCCTGAGCCGAAGGCAGATGCTCAACCACGGAGCCACCCAGGTGTCCTGGATCTTTTACCTATACATGATTTTGATCTTGTAGATATTTCAAAAGACCAAGTGTCCCTAGACTATACTTAGAGAACTGCTATGCTAACTTACAGAGTTTGAAATTCAGAGAGGTGAAAGAAGAAAGGAAAGAAAGAAAGAAAGAAAGAAGAAAGAAAGAAAGAAAGAAAGAAAGAAAGAAAGAAAGAAAGAAAGAAAGAAAAGCCCTCCCTTGAATCTTGTGAACTTTTGCAGCAAACTCTCTCTGGCTACATTCAAATTACTATACAAGCATTTTTTATTTTGTTTATTTTTTTAAAGATTTAATTAATTAATTAATTAATGAGAGAGAGAGTGAGCGAGAGAGTGAACATGAGCAGGGGGAGAGGGAGAGGCAGCTGTCCTGCTAACTAGGAAGGCCAACGCGGGGCTCCATCCCAGGACCCCGGATCATGACCTGAGCCAAGGCAGACGCTTAACCGACTGAGCCACCCAGGCGCCCCTGTACAAACATTTTTTAGATAGAGTACATAAACATTTACATTTCTTTTGGTCTAGTAATAACAATGACAAATGTACGTGACGCTCAGGTCAAGTAAGGAGACCCATGAGGCTGGAAAGAGAACTGTGGAGGAAAATAACTGCATGCTTTTATAGAAATTATGAAGGCCCACATGAGATGAAGCATTCAATAACATGAGGAAGCTGAGTATAAGTAGCTTTGGAAATCTGACTCTGAAGAATAGTGGACAGTGTGATTCTGTGGGCAGAGCCAGGGAAGCTCCAAGTTCATGTTCCCTAAGCACAGGAAAAAGAGCTTCTCAAGAAATGAAAGAGTAGTTTGGGGACCAAGTGAGTAGCCTTGTTGAAAATGAGTGTTTTCTTACCCAACAAGTATATATGATGGTTCTTACTTACAACCAAAGCTTAATTTAAGGGTGAACTTTGGACAACTTGTAAAATAGCAAGTTATCTACTGTTACGTATGTATAGTCATGAGACCCATAAAAGTGGAAACCAAAAAAAAAAAAAAAAAAAAAAAAGCTTATGAATACATTCTCCTGGAGCAGACACAGCAAGTGATGAGGGTTATAAAGAAGTTAGAGGTAGGCATTGTATGCCCAGGCTTGATCACTCAAGGGGCCAACTCCCCCAACCAGAGCCTGGTGCCCCCTCCTACACCCTTCTGTTTTATTAGGTCATTTTTGATCATATTTATTCATTCTTTCAAGTCATTCTATATTGCCCAAGACTAGACCTTCAAAGTACATTCAAACTTATTTCTAGTTTATGTGCTTGTTTGATCCTGGCACCAGTAACTTAAAGGCTAATTTAGATTTTCATCTTGTCACTTGAATTTGTTTCTTAATGACTCATTCTTTCAACAAATATTTATGGACTATTTATAGTGTGTTACTATAAACAGCAAACTTGCTCTTCTTCCTTTAGCAAAGCACAGTTGTAAAACTTTTATCTTAGGGTGATATTATAAATGTGGGGCTACACATACCACAAATACTTATGCGTAACAGTTTTAACTTCAAAGAAATAATTGCTACATAAAAAGGATACTTTATTGAAAAGGGGTAGCACACTGACCCCTTTCCAGAATACACTGATTCCTATAAAATTAACTTTTGCTATGAGATTAACTGTTTTTGGATCACAATTACAGAAAGGCTTAATTATTAATTAATCAAAGCTATCTATTATAGAAAGCTCTCCCTTATAAAGCAGAGGGTCAGAGCTCAGGGCTGAAGTCTAATATACTGCCTTTCAAAATTGATTCATATTCCCTTTAGCTTTCCCAGGTAAAGGAATATGATTTTGTGATGGTAAACAATATTCTTTAGCTTCTATAGGTCTTCATTGCTTATCTGAACTCCATATTTTAGCTTTCATGAGTTAAAAGCTAGATTAACCAACTCTTAAGTTTGCTCCCAAATTTTATATTTGATACTTCTGATGTCAGAGTGGAGACACAATTTTTTAATTCAAACAGCGACAAAAACAAAGGACAGGTTAAATGCGTATCTCTGAAATGAAATATCGTCCTTCTCTGAAGGGTAACCTGGACCTGCTGTTGTAGTCCTGATGTATTACTATTGCTGAGAACACCCCAATAATGCAATTTCAGGTTTTTTTGTGCATTTTTTTCTTAGAAGTGTGCATTTGGTTTTACTTATCTACTTGGTCAGAGAATATTTGAGTGACCCTGTAAAAGGTTTCGATATCAAAATTTTAATAAAAAGGAAGTAGAGACACTTCAGAAGTCAGATAAATTTTTCCCTTGGTTTACAAAGTCAAAACTTAAAAAAAAAAAAAAAAGAGCACCAAAATCAGGCATGGCTAGTGAGATGCAAGATGGAACTATAGACGCCAAAACAGCTATAGTAACAATTACACTGAAGGAGTGAACTGCACTGTAAAATTCTCTATACCCCTTTTATTTGTCTATTTGATAGACGCCCACTATTTCGTATAAAGATGCAAAACAGAACATAAACCGAACCACAAAATCATAAAATTCAGATACAAAACCACTTAATAATGGGCCTCTGGGGTAATTAGATCTCTTTATCCACATTTTGCTCAGATAAATTTATGGAACCTTAAGTTCTCTTATACAGACATGTAATTTTACAGACCTCATTAGGTGGTATCCAGCATGGTGCCAATTTGAATTTCTTTTCTAATAAAAACATTTGACTTTATTATTTTAAGAAAGAAATGATTGTAAAATGATCCGAATTAATACTTTGGCATTTATATTTATGTATAAATATAAATACTTGTTTGTATTTGTATATAAACATAAATATATAAACAATATTTATATATCTTAAAATTGTTTTGTCATTTAGGGAGGAAACAGACCATTATCTCAGTCCTTTCTTCCCGTTTTCCCATTAAAATGATTAGATTCACCTTCACCCAAGTGCACTTATCAATGGGGTGGTCAAGGAGTTATCGTCTAGACTAGTTAGTGAGATTAAACATTGAAACTGTGAACCACAGCTGTTGCAACTCTTTCTGGCAGCTGATGCCTGCCAGAAAATATGTTCAAGGTTGGTCCATAAATAGTCAATCTTTTTCCTGTATGGTCTTTAATAGCAGCTTAAAATGGATCTTTAGAAGGACATGTGGATTGAGCAACAGGAAATTTTAACCAAGTCATTAATAGCTAATGATGTGAACTGCAGGCAACTATCCACAATCGGTTGTAGGACTAAGAGGAGAGAAAGGCCAGATCAAGGCGAGGATATGTGGTAGCTTTTATTGCTGCAACTGGCCACTTCTAGTTTCATATGTTATTCCAGTGGTTCATATGTTATTCCAATGGTAGACATAACTTACTAATTCAATGACTTTTCTCATTTATTTATACACACACACATTTGTATGTATACAATCATTTATATTTATACATTATTCCTAATAAACGATTTTGATTTTATTGTCATTCTTTTTCTATGTTTTGTAATGTTTTAAATTAATATAAAATACCCTATTCTTTTTTTTTCCACTCAAGGCAGGCAAATATTTGTTTAAACGTACACTACTAAGAATTATATATTTGATAAACAACTTGTATCCAGAATGTATAGAGAGCTCTCAAAACTCAATCATAGGAGACAAACAATAAGGGTCAAAAGATTTGAAAAGCTACTTTACCAAAGAAAGTACATGAGCACATGAAAATACACTCAATATTATTAACCATTGGGGAAATGCATATTAAAACCATGACATATCGCTAGGATCTATTATTAGCACGTTTAATATTTTAAAGATTGGTCAAGTGTTAGTACATGGGGGGAATGGAACCACTGCTAGCGGGAATGTAAAATAGTATGGCCACTTTGTAAAATAGTTTGTCAGTTTCTTAAAAATATGTTATTGTTATATGATGCTCGGTATTTAACCCAAGAGAAAGAAAAGCTATGTCTATAAAAATACTTGGACAAGCATGTTTATAGCAGCTTTTTTTTTAATACTCCCAAATTGGAAACAACCCTTTTATCCATCAATAGGTAAGTGCCTAAGCAAATCATACAAATCAGACAATGGAATACTATCTAGCCATAAAAAGGAATAAATTGTTGATACCTACAACAGTTTAGATAAATCTCAGAGGAGTGATTATTTCAAGTGAAAAACTCAATCGTGTACACTGTATGATTTTGTTTATATAAAATTCTGGAAGAAGCATATGGGTGGTTCAGCAGTTGAGTGTCTGCCTTTGGCTCAGGTCATGATCCTGGGGTCCTGGGATCGAGTCCTCCATCAGGTTCCCTCCAGCAAGTCTGCTTCTCCCTCTGCCTATGTCTCTGCCTCTCTGTGTCTCTCATGGATAGATAAATAAAATCTTTAAAAAATTCTGAAAAATGCAAATGCATTTATACAAAGCAGATTTTTGGTTGCTTGGGGGTAGGGGTGAGGAATTACAAAGGGGCACTAGGACTTGGGAGAAAACTTATATATTGATTACCTTGATTTTGTTGATGATTTCATAGATAATTCTACAGGTCAAAACTCATTAAATTGTATACTTCCAACTGTCCAAGTTATTATATGTTAATTATACCTGTATAAAGCTTTTTTAAAATGTGTGCTTAATTCTACAAAAGTGTATTTTTATGAATGAACATATCTAGACAATCAATAGAAGACCTGGACAAGATCAGAGGTTCTCATGTTTAGACTTCGTCCTCAGGTTGATTTGTACCAAGGCTAATTTAGAGGTGTGTTCCCTTCCTACCCTCTCCTCCTCTTTTTTCTTCTTCTTTCTGCCCTTCTAGTCCTTTTTCTTATCTCTCCTCTTCTTTTCTCCTCTCCTTACTTCTCCTTCTTAATCTAAAACACTTCTAGCTTAACGTCTCATATATCCTTTAGTGACATTTCCTCCCTTCCTCCCTTCCTTCCCTCCTCCTTTCCTATTTACTTTTTTTCCCAGCTACTGGCCCAAAGGCTTTGGTGGATGATGAGGATGTGGAGCCACAGTAACTCTCACTCATTGCTGGTGGGAAGGCAAAATGGGAGACAGTTTGGTGGTCTCTTACAAAATTAAACATACTCTTATAACAAGATGCAGCAATCATGCTACTTAGCATTACCCAAAGGAGCTGAAAACTTAAAATCACATGAAAATCTATACATAGATGCTCAGAGTAGTTTTACTCTTAATTGCCAAGAAGTGGAAGCAATCAAGTGTCCTCCAGTGGGTGAACTGACAAATTGTGGAATATTATTCAGACAATGGAACATCCAGACAATGGAATATTATCCAGTGCTAAAAAGAAATGAGCTACTAAGCCATGAAAAGACATGTAGGAACTGTAAATACAAATTACTAAGTGAAAGCAGCCAATCTGAAAATCCTATGTATTGAACGATTGCAACTTTATGACATTTTGTGGAAGGCAAAACTATGGAAGCAATGAAAGACTAGTGGTTGACAAGGGAGAGAAGGATGGAAGGGATGATCAGACAGGAGGAGAGGGGTAAATATGCAGAGGATTTGGGACAATGAAAACACTCAAGGATATCATAATGATGGATATATGTCCATCACATGTCCACGTTTGTTCAAACCATAGGATGTACAAGCACCAAGAGTGAAGCCTAATTGGTTCTGGGTGATAATGTGTCCGTGCAGGTCCTGCCCTGGTAACAAATGCACCAATCTGATGAGTGATGTTGATAATGAAAGAGAACATGTATGCATAGTACAGGGAGTGTATGAGAAATCTCTGCATCTTCTTTATTTTGTTGTGAACTTAAAACTGCTCTAAAGAAATGAAATCCTTAAAAAAAACGACTATTAATCTTGCATTAGTATGCAAGATACAATCTGAGAGAAAGACAAAGATTGGAAAGATATATAGAAGAGTAGAGACCCTAAACAGGAGACAACAGTCAAGCTCAGGAAGGAGGAGCTCATAAGCAAACAAATTTTAAAAATTAACTGTACAAAATGAAGCATCAATTAACCTTATGACTGAGTTAGTTATAGAAGGGAGACTGTAGAACTACATAATTTTAATTTATTTCATCTCAAACTGCTCAGTTATATTTATCAAAGGAATCTTCAAAATGAACCAAAATCTACTTTAACCAATAATTTGACCAAATTAACTATGAATTTGGTTAAATTGTACATAAGTTCTTGAAAAGGCTTGTTTCTGCTTTCACTTTCACCAAAATGTAGAAACTTCTTGAATTTCACTATACTATACCAATAACTTTGTATTTTCAAAACTGGAATAATACATACATAAAAAAATTAGAATATAAAAATGATCAAGCTTGTAGTTATTTGGTAAATAACTTGATGCAATAGCCATGTGGCCAAAATAATAGAGGTACTTACACAACAACTGTGTTGAAAATTTGAACAAAATTCAAAGTATTCTTCAAGCATTCTTCAGAATATCCATATATAGCAATAACTGTATTTTCTTGAAGACATTATTTTTCTTTTATTTTTGCTATTCTCTTGTAATGTAGGTACCAATACTTTTTGCATTAGCAGGCTTTTATTTTTTAATTTTTAATAGAGGCTAAGTAAATTACTTTTGATCAGTTAAGCCTGATGTTTATGAGACTATTTTTTGACTTTATTTTCTTCGACTAGGACACTGGAATAAAAAGGAACAAACAATATCTCATACTTTGAGTAGAACTTCACTGCATTAAATAGTGCCTTCAAAGGCAAAACCAGACTATAAGCTCAATTCAATTTCAAATTCTTTGAAAACTCATGTCATTTTGTTCTTTTGTATGTCAGGCGATTGACCCAGCAGCAGCCGGATAAAAGGGCTTAGCATATGAGTAATTTAGACCACATCTGTGGAACTCAGATGTACACTCTGCATGCATCATAAGCTTTTCCCAAAGTAGAAAATGAAATACACAGAGATAATTACTGCTGCTGAAAACTTCAATGCTCTGCAAGACAGAGTTTATTTTGACTAGTGCGTATTATAGTGCATTTGTGGAACAAAAGACAAGCTCACTTTTTAGAGCTTTTTTCCACATTCTAGGTGTCTTGAATATTTTCTGACCTGGGCATAGTTAAATGCAATTAGGTCTTTCCCTCCCTCGAGCATTTTCCTTCTTTCTTAAAGATTAACAGTAAAGGGAAGCATCAGGGCCATTTTAATTTACTTTTCAAGCATCTGACCATTGATTTTAGTTATTTTGCATTTGCTGAAGAAATGCAGGGGTATGGGAGCACCTGAGTGATTCAGTCCGTTCAGCATCTGCCTCTGGCTCAGGTCGTGATCCTGGGGTCCTCGGCTCAAGCCCACATCAGGCTCTCTGCTCAGTGGGGAACCTGCTTCTCCCTCTGCCTCTGCCTCTCTCTCTGTCTCTCATTAATAAATAAATAAATAAAATCTTAAAAAAAAAAGAAGAAATACAGGGGTATAGAATGGTAAATAATGTCAAAACAGTACAGAATTCTTTTTTTTTTTTTTTAAATCCACGGCAGCAGCAAAAACTTAGTTTGATCGTGCTCAGTGTTGATGAGAGTATCAGTAAACAGACTCTCCCCTACAGGCAAGGTAGAAATGTAAATTGTTTCAATGTTTTTAGATACTAATTTAGCAATATCTCAAATTTTAAAATGCACATAAAATTTGGCCCAGGAAATCCCCTGCCAGGAATTTGCAGTATTTAAAGATACAAGGCCATTTGCTGCAATATTGTTGGTATTTGCAAAACAATGGAACCAACGTAAAGGTTCATTTGCAGGGGACTGGTTAAGCCAAAATAATTTTTTGCAGAAGTTAGCTAATAAAATAGTTGTCTGTGTGCTGGTAAGGAAAGATGACCGTGACAGAAATACACTTGGACAAGCTGCCCCAAAATATGACACCTTGGCATATTGAGTACCTTAAGATGAAGGACTTTGAGAAAACCGCAGAAGCAGAAAGGTCACTCTGACCTCGCCGTCACACTTCTTCCCTGAAAGGAGCCAGGGAAGCCTCGTGGGAGAGGTGCCCTCCCTGTACGCAGAGGAGCGGCAGCCTAGATCTGAAACCAAAGGGATGCTGCAAGAGCCCTGACAAATGGGCCTTGCTGTTTTCCCATTTATCATGGTTAGGTCACCCGTAACCCACCAGGCCCCCTGCAGCACATCCCCCCTCTGATGGGGGCCTGTGTGGCCCCATTGGTTAAGCACCTGCCTTTGGCCCAGGTCGTGACCTCAAGGTCCTGGGTTAGAGCCCCAAGGCCCGGCTCCCTGCTCAGTGTGGAGTCTGCTTCTCCTTCTCCCTCTACCCCAGCCCCAGTTCATGCTCTTTCTCTCTCTCAAATAAGTAAATAAAATCTTAAAAAAAAAAAAAAAAAAGAAAAAGAATCCTCAGATTGAACTGTTTCTTTGGGTTTTCATTTCCTTATGAAGTCTCTCAAGTCATGAAGGAATCATATTAAATAGATTTGTATGCTTTCTTCCTATCAACTTCTGTCAGTTTTCTTTTCAGACCCAGCCAGGGACCCTAAGAGAGTTGGGGAGAACATTAACCTCTCCTATAATACCCACATACATGTGCTTAGAAATCCATGGAAATTTTCTTGAAGGGTACATGCGGAGTAGTTAACAGCGGACTGTTAGCTCTTAGAGACAAAGGAGCTGTGCGGGTGAGGCCTTCTACCTCTCCGTGTACTAACTACTTTTGTTTTTGTTTGACCATAAGCTTGTATTACTTTAAAAGTCATAATAAGATCTACATTAAAAGAGTATAAAAATACATCATTAATTTTTTGAAATGTTCAAAGGCAAAAGTCTTTTAAATTTTAAGATTCTATATTAGGTTAAAATGTTATGATTAAAATCACTATCATGGAATACACATAAAGGAAAACAGAAGGAATATAAAAAGGACTCTAATACTAGCAACTCAGGGAAAAATCAAGGGGGATAGTTGTAGAAACTTGAGCCAGCAATAATAAAAATCAATTTGAAGATTATTTATTTTGAAATATATTTATTTTATTAATTATATTATGTTAATAATATATTATTAGTCATATTTATTAATGATACTTGGGGTTAATATCAATACTAGTAACTAATATTATTTGCTTATCAATTTATTCAATATATTTATATTAATAAAATAATTTAATAATTAGTAATTAAAACCAGTTTAATTAAATTAATTCATATTTGTTAAATAGTTAATATTGATATTATTAATTCTATTAATAGAATAATGTGAATTTTCTATTTTTCTACTGGTACCAAGACAAAACAATCTGCAGACATAACTTCTTACAGGTAACAGATGTTCATTAAATCTTTGTTGGCTACTAAATTAATAAGCCTATATAAAGATATTCAATTGCAAATTAAACAGCAACATTTGCCCTGTGACTTTGTACTAGTAAAATTTAGGAAGAAACTATCAAAGCTGTCAGGTGACACCGTGGTCAGACCACTATTCACCAGTCTTTTAATTTAAAAGAGAGGGACAAGGGATACGACGTAACAGGAGATAGCAAATTGATGCATTTGGTAAATTAAATTGAGCACTTAAGTTATGGGTATTACAGGAGCACCTGCGTGGCTCAAACAGTTAAGCATCCAACTCCTGGTTTTGGCTCAGGTCTTGATCTGAGGGCCATGGGATCAAGCCTCACCTCGGCTTCTGCGCTCATCTCGGAGTTGGCTTGAGACTCTCCCTCTCCTTCACCCCAGCCCCACTTGGGCTCATGTGCTTTCACCCTCTCTCCCTCTCAAATAAATAAATACATCTTAAAAAAAAAATGTTCTAGGGATTACCAAAGAGATTAGCATCTACTTAAGGCAATACAGAAAGCCAAATCTTTAGGAGAAATTTGAACCTCTCACTAGCTACGAGGAACTAAATTATGAGAGGAATGTTGCTTAATTGTATCTTTAAAATGATGGATTTATCAGTTCAAATGATGAGTTTTCAGTCCCATGTCGGTCTTGAGTGAGTTGGGGTCTCAGGAGTTTTTCCTGGTTCCCAGCTGCTGCTGCTTAGGCTCATCCAATAAAGAACAGAGTAGATCACTGTCCAGAGCAAATCATAGTTCTTTTCCTGTTTTATGCATATGAACTACTCTTTATGTTAAAGAAAAAAAAAGGTTTCCTGAAAGATTGCCGTAGGGATGCTGGGGTTTGTGACCTTCAGTTTATCCAAACCATCAAAAAGCCAAAAACACACAAACCAATGCAGCTTTTCTTACCCTGTTTTTATCTGTGTGAAGTGGAATAGCACTGCCCTTTTTACCTGCGCCAAGTGACCTGACTTCCCTCCTTCTTCCCTCCTCCCTCCCTCCTTCTCTCCTCCCTTCCTGCCTCCCTCCCTCCTTCCCTCCTACCTCCCTCCCTCCCAGAACTGCCTGAACCCTTTCCAGGATTGTGTGTCCTGGTTCCTGCTTCCTTTCCCTGAGTGCCTGCCTCCACCTCCACCAGATGTAACCAATCAAGTTCTCACCCGGGAGGAGGACAACTCTGTAGCACCTGCAGGAGCTGGAAGCTGGGATCTCACAGATTAGATCCATCATTATCAAGCTTGTAGGAGCCTATGCCTGCAAGGATATGATTAATGAGCTGTGGGGCGCCTCAGATATTTGTCATGATGGGTAGTTAAATGGGATAGATCAGCCATTTCATTTCGTGTCTGAAAATCAATATTTTTACATAAAGGAACCCTAGTCATTGAAATATATTATATTGTTTTGTAGAAATTTATAGAAATATATACTGTTTTGTAGAAATTTATATAAATGGACTTTGTCAAGGTAAAAACTTCCAGATTCATTTAGTTTATTCTTCATTGTTTGGGTTTTATGAAGAATAAAATATACTGTCATCGGAAATAAATATCTTTTATTCCAGCTTTATTAAGGCATGATTGACAAAGTTGTATTTAATGTGTACAGTGTGCTGCATTAATGTATGTCCACGATGTGAAATGGTTACAACAATCAAGCTAATCAACATATCTATCACCTCACGTAAATGCCATGTTTGTATGCGTGGTGGGAACACTTGACATAAGCTCTATTAGCAAATATCAGGTATACAATAATGCACTACTAAGTGTAATCACCATGCTGCCTGTTAGGTCTCCAGAATTTATATATGTCATAACGGAAAGTTCATATCCTTTGATCAACATCTCATTTCCTCCACCCCCAGCTCCTGATAACCACCATTCTACTTTCTTACTATGAGTCTGACTTTTTTATATTCCCCATACAAATGAGATCATGCAGTGTTTGTCTGTGTCTGGCTAGAAACAAATACATTTTATTTGCTTCTCGTTCAAAATTTTGATTTATTTACCTTTGAAATAAATGTGACTTTAGAAAATTAATGTTGGTCCAGAATCTTTTGATCTTTATGTAGACATACATCTGTATTTGGGGCATGATTTTTACTAGTACATCACGCAACTCTTATATACACTAGAGACATATCGAGCTGTTATTCAGAGAGGGGTGGGACATCCCATAACTATAACCTGATGACAATTACATGAAAGTTTCATAGCCTCACCATTTTTTTAACGTGGTAGTGATGAAATATTTAAACACTAGTGATATTCAAGCATCATGGAGAAAATATAACAAATACATTAGTTTGGTTGATATATATCAACAGCAGAAACATGAAATGTCATGATTTCTTAAAACAGGAGCCGAGAAGTGAAGAAAGTCAAGCCTCATAAGAGTTGAGAGTTTCGATTAAAAGCTTAGAAAAGAAAATGTGATATTTATATTAAGTGACTGTACTAAATGAAGTTCTGACCATGACAATAAAGAACTTTTCCAAGGTCTAGTATTTGGGCATTGTCAGTCAAATACCACAAACAATATCGATGTGATAATGGTCAAAGGACATAGTGGACTGCACAAAATTTCCAATGATTGCTGAGACACATTTGAAACCCATGAGAGAATTCCCCAAGTGGAAGGTCTAGTAGGCTATTAAAAAATATATATCTCTACTAGGCAGCTATGCTTGTTTTCCATAATAACAAAGACACAGAGTGGATGTTAGTTGAGGAGAGTGTTAGGAGACTGCACTCGCTCTTGAGAATGATATTGCCATTTAGAGACAACCAAGTGGCGGTGCTGTATTGTCAGACGACCCGGCTCCAGAAGCTCTTAAGCACCAAGCAATACCCCATCATTCAAATCAGTGAGAACAAAATGGGATAAGGATAATTTTAAGAGTCGGCTTGTTCACAGAGACCAAGGTGCCATCAGAAGAGGAATGGTAGAGGACAGTTTACTAGAGCGACAGGAGTTTTGCCTGTAAGGAAGCAAAGCTTGAGGGTGTCGACCCCTTCAGCAAATACTTCTGAGTATTCACTACATGTCAAATACTGTAGTTTCTTGGTGGAGGATACAGTAAATGTGGGATAAACAAGAAAGCCTTGTAACAGTATCTTTTGAAAGTTTGAGTGTGCTTTTTTCCAGACACAGACTGTTCCTTCGATTCCCTGGATAACTCGGAAACCACTTTCTCATCCTGTTCAAGATCATAGGGATTGTAGAAAGTCCATGAACCCAGATTTCCAAAGATTCCAATTTTTCCTAGGGAGCATAATCTCTGCTTTGTGCCCATGTCCTTGTCACCTCTACCAGCAGTCCCAGAGAGAAAGGCGGCATTTATGATAGAGAATGAGCTGGAATCATGACACATCTAGTTCCATGATAAAGAATAATGGCAGCGGCGCCTATCGTTTATTGGGCACTCTCTCTATACCAAGCCCTATATGGGTGGAAAGTATGTTACTGTACGAATCTTTCAGAAGTTGCTGATGGAAACTCAAACACCTCAAACGCAGTCATGTGAAGTAGTGTTTTGGTTAATACTTACACTTGAAAACTTTACAGTGTGAGTTTGCTCACCAAGAGCAAAGAGTTGGGTTGTGTGGATGGAGAAACTGCTTTTGGGGGTTTTGATGTAAAGCTGGCACCATTCCCACTACCTGAAAGTTGGTGTAAAGGCTGTTGGGTGGAAGATGCAAAGTAAGTGCCGTATGGAATTTAGCTTTCTTATCAAACCAAGATTTATTTTAGAATTTTGAAGTTTCAAATGTGCTCATAACTTTTCTGAGAAATGACAAAACAATTAAAATGCTTTTGTGGTTAAAAAAAAAAAAACTTGGAAGCAACATCCTAAGACTCATAGGCAGCCATGGGCTGATCAGATTGCTTAGCAGCTGGCTGGAAGCTCTCAGCGGGCTTGGGGTTCTTAGTATGTGAATTCTCATTGTTTACCTCTGATTCCTCACTGTTAGGAGTTTGAGAATGATGACACTTTTTCTGGGCTCTTAGGCTTTTCTCCTTTTCCGGGCTTCTCTTTAGTCCCCTTACTGTCATTTGAAGACTTTTGGGATTTATTCAAAACCTTAATTCCCAAGATCTGAGCCATTTTGTCCAGTTCTTAGAAATGCTGCTCCTAGTATTGACAGGTCAGTATGTCAGTCTTAGCTATTGCTACATGGTAAGTCACTTGTCATTGTCACTTGTCAGGCCATCAGATAAATCTTCCCCCAGCTGAGGCAACCACACTTGATCTGCTCATCTTGCTTTTCCCCTTTATTCTTCATCCTAAACTCTGCTAAGCACCTACTCTTGATTTTATCTCCCATTTCCAGCTGTGAATTTATTGTGGAAACCTGATATATTCTTGATCTTGATCCTTAAATCTCCACAAGTTATGGCTCATATGCTCCAGGTGAAGTCAAGTAAACTGCTGCCCAAGTGAAATTTAGTATCCCTGGAATCCCACATCCCCCAGCCTGTGAAGTCACCCTCTGGAGGAGTAAAGTGGGTAGTTTCTCTGTCTAATGAAAGTGGGGCCAGGGAACAATGCAGGAAGTCTACAGCATAAGTGCAACAAAAATCTCTTCTAAAAATATAAAGTGGGGATGCCTGGGTGGCTCAGTGGTTGAGCGTCTGCCTTGGGCTCAGGGCATGATCCTGGAGTCCCAGGATCAAGTCCCACATCAGGTTCTTTGCATGGAACCTGCTTCTCCCTCTGCCTGTTTCTGCCTCTCTATCTGTCTCTCATGAATAAATAAATAAAATCTTTAAATAAAAAAATATATAAAGTGTATGTATTTTAAGTACAACATTCACACTGACTTTTAGTGAGATATAAAAATCATTCATCTTAAGTTACTTGAAAATTTTTGAGTAGTAGAATGAAGCTTTAGTATCTAAGCCCACCCCATGCCACGAGGTAGGACAAATTAGACATATAACAAATACTGATCCGCTTTGGAAAAAAAAAACAAGTGGTTTTTCAGGCTTTGTATTCACTAAGCACCATAATGTTCCTTTTCCGTTATCAATTGTGTCATACAGAAATATGAAAACAATTCCTCAAAAATGTAAATACAAAATTCATTTCAAACTATCTCTTTTAAATATCTAACCGAGTTCTCTTTTAATTCCCCATGCCTCCCTCCTCAAGGAACATTCACTCCCAAATCATGTATTATTGCTTTCTGCTAGAGAATTCTGTGCATGTTTAGATTAGTCACTTGATCCTGGCTGTTGCGAAATTCTGGTAAGGCAAATCTACTTATGTCTTTGTTACTGTCTGGTGATGATATCATCTTCAAAAGTGTATCATCTCCTGAAGGGACTTTTTGGAGCTTTTGGAAAGCACATGGCAGTTGGTGGTGATAGGATCCAAGCCGCAGGGCAGACTAATATGGAAATACATCGTGGGTTTACTGTACGAGAGATTTCATAAGATTCTTCCCAAAAGCCATGATAAAGTCCTTTTATTTATTATCAGTAGAGGTTGTTGGAAAGTGTATTTATTGTGCTAGGAGTCCAAAGAGATGAGTGTAAGACTTAGCTACAGTGCGGTGTTACCTTGGACAAGTTATTTCACTTCTTCGAGATTTGCCTTGTTCAAATTATCTGGAGGGATTATCATTTTCAGCTCTAGAAACTTAAAGAAATATGATAGAAGATGGTCCTTTATCAATTTGCCTTTAAAATTTTTTTTTAACTGCTTGGGGTGTCTGAGTGGCTCAGTTGGTTAAGCATCTGCCTTCAGCTCAGGTCATCACCTCAGGGTCCTGGGATCGAGTCCCATATCGGGCTCCCAGCTCAGCAGGGAGTCTGCTTCTCCCTTTCCCTCTGCTGTCCCCCCACCCCAACTCATGCTCTCTTTCTTTCTCAAATAAATATATAAAATACTTTAAAAAGTTATTTCTTGTTTATCAATTTAATTTTTTCCTGCAGGAATGAAAAATTTGAGGCTTCTCCATCACACTCCCTCTGCCACACCTCTTACTCATTGTTACTTTTTTTTTTAAACATTCATGCTTTTCATTTATTTTTCCACAGTTTTATTCAACATGTTCTGGGTTTGGGATCTTTTGATTCACAATTCTTGTTACAATTTGGGGTGGCAGAGATAGGTAGGTCACATGGGTATTGTTTTTATTTAATCATTTAATTTATTTTAGAATAAGTAGGATAGAGTAATATTTTATTTTTAGACGTGTTCGCAAAGAGATTTGCAGTCCATGAACTTTCAGGTAGAGAAGAGAGAACATGAAAATCAGCCTCCAGCCATCAGCAGCAGCTCTGTCGGGGGCTGAGGAGCCTCCTTGCCCAAGTGCAGGGGTGGAGGTGTGTACCCCCCCTTCCTTTATAGGCCCTTCCTCTGATGTCACTCAGACATTTCATCATTTCCTGCCAAAGTGGACATTCTACAAAACCATCAAATTGTAACTTGTACTCCTTGTCCACATGGATTCCGCCGATCCCATGTCCACATTCTGCCATTTCTTTTTCAAAAGCATGGCATCTACCTGGAATCTCGTGAGGCTGCTCAGCACTTTGGACTGCCATCCAATCTTCTAAGTGAGGGCCCAGCCTTTTCTGCACATCAAAGAAAGACATAGCATCCTGCCCCAGTGCCCCTGTCTCCTTGCTGGCCACTTCTACTCAAGGGGCATTTGAAACCTCTCATGGCCCGAACTTCTTTTTCAACACATAACCATTCTCGTTTTCATCTAAGGCTACAGTGAATTGGAAGAGTGAGGGTCAGGAAATCTAACAGGTCTTTCTTTGAGTTATTTTAACTGTAATAAACAGAATGAAAGGATGGGCCATTTGGGGTCCATGGGGCCTGTTCTGTCTTAAGGAAGAAGAATAACCAGAGCGAATAGTACCTGAGTAACTGTGGTCCAAAGGGCACCTTGGAGGCATATGAAGTAGCAGGCAAAGCGATATACCATGTGGCTCAATTCAGTACCCTGGGAGGCTCATTTCGAGGGGTTGATCAGAGTATGTGCGTGCTTCATTCTATTCATGAGCACGTGTGTGAGTACACGTACCTTCACGGAAATATTTGGCAATATCTGGATCACACGGTATAAAATCTCTCAAGGTAATTACACGACAATCTGTTGCTATGGCTTTGCATTTTTCGAGGCTTAATGTTACTCACCACTCCCTTCACTTAGAAAGGAATAGACATACAATCTTGGCGTGGTTATTTTTGCAGGGTGGAAAGTCTCCCACAGATTATGTGTGGCTAACCACGTATAACTTTTTCTTTTGATATCATGCATAACTGTTAGTATTCAACCCCATTTATCTTTTTACCTTTAATATAAATTTTGAATTCTCCATCCAGTGAAGTGTAAGTGGCTCCTGTGCCCTCCCATCTCTCAGTGGAGAAGAGAGGAGAGTTTCACATCATGATAAAGTCAAAATGGGCTCCACGTGGATGTAGAGACCTACAGGGAGGAGGGAAGGGGGCTTTCTGTGCCTCCTACACTGTGCCTCCCAAAAGGTGAGTCAAATATTACTGAATGTTGGAGCAGAAAGGCCATCTGCAGGAGGAAGTCACACTTGGTTACCCTCAGAGTGGCTCCACGTTAGGTGCTCTCCCTCCAGTGAAGCCTCTGATTTCTCCTTTATGCTGGAAAGAGTCTTCGTGTCTCACCTTACAGGGAGAAGACCATCTGTATACTACAGAAACTTGTGAAACTGATGCCAGGAAACAGAAAAAGAAAAGGAATCTTCTGTAGTCCCTCTGGCTCTGAGAAGCAAGCAGAACCTGATGTTCTCAAGGAGTCTGTACATATTCTCCTGTGATCTTCCTGTAGAGACGAGGAAATGGCAGATTGTGGGCCCCTCAGGGTGGCCCACCTCCAGCTCCCATGAAAAGCTTCCCCAAAGAGAGTCCCCTTCAGTTGGTGACTAGGATGCAGTTTCTTTGGGGAAGTTTTTCCTAGTCCACAGACTGGACTCCGACTCTTACGGTCCCATATTATCTCTTGTCAAAGCATACGTGTGTTACTGGGGAATCCCAGGAGGTGTCCTGAATCCCTCCCATCTTGACAACCTTGGAAGTCCAACTCTAGTGACTCTCCACCCATTATGGAGGTGTAGCAGAGCCTGTGAGATTCATTTTCTTTTTTTGCAAGCCAGCAAGCCAGGCAAGGTGAAGTCTACTGTGGAACAAAGAGAATCCTTGTGAGAAACTCATGACCTCATTCCCATTAGCACTAATTCAGTTCTGTCCACAGGCAACATGGTGTTCCCGAACACAAGGAACCCACTACTGTTTTGTAACAGATTTTCTCTTGGAAGAGTAGCCAGTGGAAATACTATATATAGAGGTGGTTTCTTAACTGGTCATAGAAGTAATTACTCTTTTGCTGCATTGCTCCAGAAAAGAAAGAGAGATGTTATGAAATGAGATGGCCCTAATGAAGTGTTGGGTCACCATGTGACAGGTGAACGCATAAGCAGTGGAGTAGATGGGTCCAGACTATATGTAATGTTGCTCTAACCCATTGGAGAATTTTGTCTCCACTTTGGAAAAGTAAACAAAGTTCCTATTTCTTAGGACTAGCAAGGAAATATCTTGGGTAGAATAGAGCTTGGACAGTGATGTAAGAAGGAAGTACTTAACAATTCCTATTGCCTGCTTGCTCGTCTTATTTTCTCCCTTTCATTTTTTTTCTTCCTTGTCTACTTGTAATGTAGTGTGAACATGAGGTCACAGATTTCCTGTCACTCCTACAGGAAAGGATTTGAGTAATCTCTAAGGTGTTAGGGACTCAATATATTTGAAATAGCTCTCTCTTCCTCTCAGAAATAGTTGTATCAGAAAATGAATAAAATAAGTGGACAGAGACATGCTTTACACAAAAGTGTGTGCTGGGGCGGAACTGGGGGCAAGTTTCCTAGTATTTGTCAGATGATACTATGTGAAAGTATGTTTAAAGAGTAAAAATCATGATACAAAGCCATACATATCAATATTAATTTTGCTACTATAACAAAATATACATTAAGAAATAAGAGGACAGGGGATCCCTGGGTGGTGCAGCGGTTTGGCGCCTGCCTTTGGCCCAGGGCGCGATCCTGGAGACCCGGGATCGAATCCCACATCAGGCTCCCGGTGCATGGAGCCTGCTTCTCCCTCCGCCTGTGTCTCTGCCTCTCTATCTCTCTCTTTGACTATCATAAATAAATAAAAAAAAAAAAATTAAAAAAAAAAAAAAAAAGAAAAAGAAATAAGAGGACAGAAATTCCTGGGTGGCTCAGGAGTTGAGCATCTGTCTTTGGCTCAAGTCATGATCCCGGGATCGAATCCCGCATTGGGTTCCCCACAGGGAGCCTGCTTCTCCCTCTACCTGTGTCTCTGCCTCTCTCATAAATAAATAAATAAATAAAATATTTTTTTAAAAAAGGAAGACAAAGAAAAAATATCATGTGTAATGGTCTATAGATTTTCCTATTAAGCTTTTCTTTAAGGTTTATGTGTAATTATTTGTTTTCTGTACATACACACACACAGACACACACACACACACACACACACACACTATATCTGATGCAGCCTTTAAAAAAACTGAAACCCATACCTCCAAAAAACCAATAAAATCAAGATGTTTTGGCAGAAAAGGGTAACAGGAGGGTCAAACTAGACGTCTGAATGCTGCTGTGCTACTCTGCTAATTCACATTCTCGTCAGCATCACAGCAACAGTTCTTTGTTGCTTTTAGTGGCCACCCTTGTGAAGATTTCTTAACTAGGATGCCTGATATATTCCACCTAGCAGACCTCTTGCTTGCACAATAAAAATTTTGACATGTGCACTCTTCTCTAATTAATTGTCTTCCACTTACAAACTCACAAATCCACAGAGAACCTGGGTGGGAATTAAGTGTTGGTAGGGAATGGTGCTTTATTCAACCAATCTAACACAATCCAGGAAAGGCCAAAATAGTCATTCAAAAGTAGACTTTAAAAAAAAAAAGTGTGATATATAGCACTCTCCTCTACACGATTTCCTGTCAAAGAGAGGAATTTTTATTAGGCATAACAAAAATAGAAAATATTTTTATTCCAAGAATAATGAAAATGGCTGGCAAAACTTTTTACTTCACATTCCAGGAAGTCTGTGGATTGGAGTAGTTCTAACTGTATCCGTTATACATAACAACCAGAATAATAGCAAATATTTACAATGTGCTAACTACAGGCCAACTTAGTAACTTAGTGCTTTATGTATTGTGACTCATCTAAACCTCATAACATGCCACAAGGTAGCAAGTGCTCTGATACTTTAAGCCCCAGGAAACAAAAACAGGAAGCTTATCTTACATGGCTAGGATCTCACAACAGGGCAGTGGCTGGAACCTAAGTTGTGTTTGTAAAAACTGTAATTTTTTTTCTGAAAATAGATGAATCCTATTTTTTTTCTGAAAAAGAACAGAATTTGGCATTTGTCTCAAGTTCAAGAAAAACAAATTTTTATGATTTATTAACAATAGGTAACATTTATTGAGTACTTCCTCTGTGTCGGATAATTTCTAAGCACTTTGGCTGAAATATCTCATTATTGCTTGCAATAAACCTCTGGGGTAATCGGAGGTCCATTTTAAGGACAATAAAACCAAGAATCAAAGAACAAGCAACTTGTCCAAGTTAAAAAGTTAGTAAGTGGGACCAAGATTCTGGTAGACTCCTGGGCCCATGCCTCTTATCACCACTTTACATGAATGGATTAGTCAATCCAATATTTGAATTGCCATGAAGTTTGGAAGTAGACTGAATAGTATTTCCCCCATGGGAAATGTTATTGCCTGAAGAGTGTAGTTGGTCTGATTAGCATGAAGCATGGAGTCCAGGCGGCAGGATTAATTAGGTTCATTTAGAGTCCAAGGAATTGGAGTATGAGGTGATTGATTCTTTGCCATGTATTCTAAATGGCTACACATTTAAATCCTGCACTCTTTGCCAAAGCATTCTTGGGCTTAACCACTAATGTTTGAGTGACTTTTTAAGATATGCCAAGCTTATTTGAATAACTATTCATGTCTTGGGGGATTGACAGAGTTGATGTGATTTCTCTCAATGACTATGCCCTTGGGTGAGAGGATGGCATCGGTATAACTAGACAAGGTAAAATTTGTGAACTTTGTTCAACATGGTATTCTTGATGTATTCTTTGTAGAAAGGGGAAAAACTAATAACAAAAATGAATAAATTAAAAACTGATATTTTATAATGCAGTCAAGAAATGGGCAGAAGACACGACCAGACATTTCTCCAAAGAAGACATACACATGGCCAACAGGCACATGAAAAAATGTTCAACATCGCTTGGCATCAGGGAAATGCAAATCAAAACCACCATGAGATCCCACCTCACACTGATGAGAATAGTGAAAATTAACAAGACAGGAAACCACAAATGTTGGAGAGGATGTGGAGAAAGGGGAGACCTCCGCACTGTTGGTGGGAATGTGAACTGGTGCAGCCACTCTGGAAAACCGTGTGGAGGTTCCTCAAAGAGTTAAAAATAGAGCTACCCTACAACTCAGCAATTGTGCTACTAGGCATTTACCCCAAAGATGCAAATGTAATGATCCAAAGGGGCACATGCACCCCAATGTTTATAGCAGCAATATCCACAATAACCAAACTGTGGAAAGAGCCCAGATGTCCACCGACAGATGAATGGATAAAGAAGACATGGTCTATACATATATACAATGGAACACTACTCAGCCATCAGAAAGGATGAATACTTAACATTTTCATCGATGTGGATGGAACTGGAGGGTATTATGCTGAGTGAAAGGAGTCAATCAGAGAAAGACAATTATCAAATGATTTCACTCATATGTGAAATATAAGAAACAGCACAGAGAATCAGAGGGGAAAGGAGGGAAGTAATATAGAGGGAGACAAACCATGAGAGACTCTTAACTACAGGAAAGAAACTGAGGGATGCTGGAGGGGAGGCGGGTTGGGGAATGGAGTAACTAGGTGATAGACATTGAGGAGGGCACATGATGTGATGAGCACCGGGTGTCATATGCAACTGATGCATTATCGAATCTACATCTGAAGCTAATGATGTACTATATGTTGGCTTATTGAATTTAAATTTAAAAGAAAAACAAATGAAAACAAGAGGAATAAAAGAAAACGTTTCTCCAAAACAGATGAACGTGGAGGAGGGTTGCTGGTGGGGAGGGGAGGAGGGGGTAACTGAGTGATGGGCATTAAGGAGGACACTTGATGTAAGGAGAACTGGGTGTTACATGCAACTGATGAATCACTGAACTCTACCTCTGAAACTAATAATATACTATGTTAATTAATTGATTTTAAATAAAAAAGACTGATATTTTAGAAAGAAGATAGATTGATAACGAATTGTCAGGTACTTTGCTACCCATCAGCTGGGTAACCTTACATTTTCTGTGACCCAGAATCCTAATGTATAAAATGTTGGTGTTGGGGTTGATATTCTTTAGACAATCTTTCCATTTCTAAAATTTAAGTACTTTTTAATAAGAGGGATAATATCTTTCTGGCAAATAAGGATTGGTAGTGGTTGTGAATAGACGAAGTATGGGAAGTTTGGCAGGGGTGTGGTGATAGTTTGTGGATATGGACATATAAGGAAAAGAGTTTTACAAAGTAAACTAGGTCATTAGAATCCATTATAGTTGAGAGATGCCAGTATCTGTGTTGTAGTCTATAAATGCCAGGGTATTACCTCTTACTAGAAATCAAGTAAATTGCAAGCAATGAAAACACTTGTAAGGAGAGATCATCATTTATTGACTTCTCTCATGTGTCAAACACTAGCATATAGGATAGTGTAGAATGGTGACCTAATCGCTGCTTATCTTTCAAGGGTAAAATAAGGCAAACTATTCTTATTTTGTAATGAGAATGAATTAATATCTACCAGTCACCTTCAAGACAGTCTCTGGACATTCAAACTAGTAACCTAGAAAGCCTGCAGCACCTCCGAACTTACAGAAGAAGAGAGGCCTCTCAAAGGCTGACCTAGCAGCAATCTCATCAGCAGGTGGGGGGAATGTCTTCAGAAGTCCCTGCTGCTCTTCAATGTCATCTGAAACTCTATTAGACTTTTAAACTTTGAAGTATCCAAATCAGTTTTAGTTCAATCAATTTACCTGAACAATAAATAAAATAAAGTAAAATAAATTCTTTGAATTGCCAATCCTAAAAGGTTTGTCAAGAATTCCTTTGTATAGCTGTAGTACTGCTAAGAGCTTTGGGCATTTATTGGCTTTCAAATATTCTTGCTAAATTGAAACTATTATGGCACAAATAGAATCATTTGCTAACTTTCTGCAATGCAAAAGCCAATACGTTGAGAAGACTGGTATCAGCATTTCACTATCTATAACAGGTTCTCTCTCCTAAGGACAACTCTCTCTCTCTCTTTTTCCAACAAGCAACTAAAACTAATTTCAAGTGGGCAAGGATAAGAGGAGAATGGTGACATCATATAAATAAGATGGATTTAGTAGAATTAAGGAAAGTTATCTTTATAGATACTTTTAATGATCTATCACATATTTTCTTAAAGGATATATTCACTTGTTTATTCATGCTGAGCATAAACTATTGAATGTCCCCTAAGCACTAGTCGCTGTGCTAGGTAATAGATACATGTTAGTGAACAGGAAGTCAGATTACTCCTGGAGCTTACACAGTAAGGGTAAGAGGTCTTTAAAATCATACATATATGTGTGTAAATCAACAAAGTTCTCTATTTAACTATATCCCTTGGATATTTCAGTTTCCCTCCTACTCCTCTCCCAGGCCCCTTCAGAGTCAGTGAGGTGGTTGCTTCTTGTGATCCAGATATGTTTCTGGATTTATCCTTTGGTTTAAGCATCATCTGAGTATAGAACCCCCCAAAAAGAGAGACCTGATGAGTGTCTGTCCCTCAACAAGTCCTGGTGGCTCTAGAAAAAGATATGAGAAACTCCGATACCTCTTGTGAATTTGTGAACTATTATTAGCTAGTGCTTGATGAAAGAATAAATTATGGGTGCCTGGGTGGCACAGATGGTTGAGCATCCAACTTGGTTTCAGCTCAGATCCTGCTCTCAGGGTTGTGAGATTGAGCCCCATGACAGGCTCCACATGGAGTCGGCTTGGCATTCTCCCTCTCCTTCAATCCTCAACCCCAACTCCTCTGTAAAATAAATAAATAATTTTTTTTTTAAAAAGGTCAATTGTGATTGGCAGAGATTTAGTGGCAGGACAGGGTAGGTGAGGTCTGTTCATGGGGGCAGTAGGGCCAAATCAATAAGGTCATAATCACTAATCAGTATGATATCCAAGTGTTGAGTCAACATGGGTTACACTGAGGAGGCAAAATGAAGATAGCAACTGACATTAGCAGCAACAGTCAGAAGAAATGGACAGAAGGAAATGCTGTGGGTTAAGAATGGGTTAGGAGATCTCAGAAGCCCGTGCAAGAATCTGGCTTCTGTGTAAAGTTTCGTATGTGGACATACGACACTGAGCCGATGGGCAAGACTGGTCAATAGCATTTCTGACTGTACACTACGTATTGAGTAATGGAAGAGCTAATCAGAGCTAATGAGAACAAAGACAAAGACAAAACAAAGACACTTAGGTTCAAACCCTACCTCCAGTATTGGTGTTAGAACAGAAGGGTAATTAATATTTCTGCATATCAGTTTTTTCATCAACAAATGGGGAGAACCTCCCTTCAAGAGAGCTTTATTTGAACACTAAATTTGATCTGTACATGAAATTGCCCCTAGACTAAAACATACCATACACAATAAAAGTTGACTGAACAGATGCAAACTTTTTTCAATTAAGAGTACTCAGATAATAACTCTTTTAGGAGACAGAATTTCTCCCCTTTTTGAGTGATGTATCCCCTAGACAATTGTAGACTTTTGAAATTTCTATTAAAAGTCTCAGTTATGGGCAGCCCGGGTGGCTCAGCGGTTTAGTGCCACCTTCAGCCCAGGGCGTGACCCCGGGGTCCTGGGTTTGAGTCCCACGTCGGGCTCCCTGCATGGAGCCTGCTTCTCCCTCTGCCTATGTCTCTGCCTCTCTCTCTCTGTGTGTCTCTCATGAATAAATAAATAAAATCTTAAAAAATAAAACTACTGGTAATAGTAAAAAAAAAATCCAGTTATATCAGAGCTCATTCTCAGACACTATAAAGAGCTTAGGAGACACGTATGCTCGGGATTCAATGTGACATTGAATCTCACAGACTCTCGGCTGTGAGAAAAGGCAAACCCGAGATTCTGTGTAGGCCACTGGATGAGCCAGATCTGTGCAAACTGCGGCCTCTGAAGACGGGCCATTGCTTTCCATCACAGCGACCGGTGTGTAGGATCGGAGAGGCAGGGGATGGAGGATCTCAAAGAGCAATGTCTGACTACAGAGGCAGAGCGGGGTAAAGGCCAAGGGCAGTGGGTGTAGACATCAATGACCAAGAGCTATTAATGACCTTGCTATTCACCTAATCTGATCCTGTGGACAAATCTAGTGCTTTTTACTGCATTTGTGAAGCAAGGGTCTGGGACCAGGTGACCTCTAACATTTCATCCAGTCATAATGGTCTCTCATTCTATAAATCGTGTCCCACATTTGTACAGCACATTTCATTTTCCGAAGCACATTCGTATATGCCATTCATTGATCCTGTGAAGCAGGCAGGACATTTATTTTTACTCTTAATTACAGATGAAGGAATAGAGATTTAAAGGCTGTGGCTTCTAACAAGTGTCACTACTGAGTTTGAGTCAAGGATCTAGATTCAGAAATATTTAGTTGATTTTTTAAATTATATAAAAGTTGAGTGTGTTTTCCTTTAAGAATCTTGGCAATTACAAACTATTTTGAACTATCATGTGAGGTGGTGGCTGCTATGGAAACTGCATTAATACATGAAGCATGCAAAGCCTGTCACCCATCAGATGTTGCTGCCCTTTGGCTATGCTAACTTACTCATCTGTTTTTTTGAAAAATATTTCTTTCTTCTTTTTTTTTCTCCCAAACACATGCACATTATGCTTATAATCCAAAAAGAAATCTAATTTTGAAGTGACTCATTCTTATGAAATGCATTCAATTACTTGGAACAAAAGATTCTGGTAAAAATACAACCTGGGAAAATAATCTGTATAAAAATATATACATAGTAATTGCTTTGTATTTCTGTGGCTGAACAAAATGTGAAAAGAAGCTAAGGAAGAAAAACTAAATCCATGAGCTAGGATCACGTTTATGTCATACTGGTAAAGAAAAATCATACGTGAGTTCAAGCATGATTTTTTTTTTTTGCTATAAATAATAAAGCTGTTTAGTATAGCAAAGCTATAAATTTTTAAATTTTGAATGCATCATGAAATATTAGCACTTACAGGCATCATTTAAAAAATTTTTTTTGAGAGAGACGGAGAGTGTGTTTGTGTGTGTGTGGGGGGAAGGGCAGACAGAGAGGGAAGAGAGAAAGAATTTCTAGCAGACTCCCCACTGAGCATGGAGCTGGGATAGGGCTGGATCTCACGACCCGAGATCATGATCTGAGCTGAAACCAAGAGTTGGGTTTCAACTGACTAAGCCTCACTTACAGGCATCTAGAAAGAGTGACCATTATTTTTAGATCGAATACTATTAAATATAAATGTACATTACATATGTGCATATGTAAATAGTTGCCATCTACTATTGACTAAATGTTTCCGCCCCCAAATTCATATGTTCTAATCTAATCCCAAATGTATTAGAATGTGAGGCTTTGAGAGGGGATTAGGTTGTGAAGATGGAGCCCTCATAAATGGAAGATTAATGCTCTTCTAAGAAGAGACCCCAAAGAGATCACGCACCCCTCCTGCCATGTGAAGACACAGAGAAATGACCGCCATCTCTGAGCCAGAGCACAGGACTTCACCAGACACAGAATCTGCTGGCACCTTGATCCTGGACTTGCCAGCCTCTAAAACTATGAGAGATAACTTTCAGTTGTTTATAAGTCACTCAGTCTACAGTATTCTGTTGTAGCAGCTGAATAGACTAAGACACTGCTTATACCCCAAAGTTTAATATTTGGTTTTATCTATCTATCTATCTATCTATCTATCATCTATCTATCTATCTATCTATCTATCTATCTATCTATCATCTATCTATCTATCATCTATCTATCTATCTATCTATCTATCTATCTATCATCTATCTATCTATCTATCTATCTATCTATCTATCTATCATCTATTTATTTATTTATTTTAAAGTAGCCTTCATGTTCAGCATAGAGGCCAACACAGGGCTTGAATTTACCACCCTGAGCTTAACCACCTGAGCCACCCAAGTGCCCCTTGATATTTGGTGTTTTAAATGTAGGGTCCCTCTGTCCTAAGTGGGACTCAACTGTCTTGAAATTGCCCCTGTTCTACCCTGAGAATTGATGGAGATATAGATCTACAAGTTATATAAACCAGAAATATTGATTTTCTCCTACAGTCTCTTTTTTTGGCAAATACACTTAACCTCACTTTTTTTTTTTTTGTCATATGACTTGCTATCTTGTGATGCCAGTGGTGGTTGAGGGGTAACAGTCAGCACTATAATTTTCTTGCTCCAATTTATAGGCCATCATGGCACACTGGTAATCTTCTATCTGCTTTTCTCTGAATCATATGAATTAGATTGTTATATGCCAATTAGTTAATTATATAACTTCTGTAAAATATTTATTCATACATTTTCCCATTCTACTTTCTGACTTACATTAATTATTTATATGTAATAGTATAGAATACATTAATGTGTTTGATACACTAAAGATTTAAATTTTTATGTAAGCAGGCAAACCAAGCATCATGATCTTCACCTGTATTATGGCTTTAATCCTAGAAAATTCTCATCTTCCATTTTTAAATATTTGTATTTCATAGTTCAGTGGTTACCTTTGTCTAAAAGTTTCAATAGAACTTTATCTATCCAGTTTCGATAGAAATATTTTGGGTGTAAAAAAAAATATTTTGGGTGTAATGCCAACTGAGAATTGGCCTTTTTTTTTTTTTCAAAATGGCATGTTTTCCCCAACACAGGTTACACATAATATATCCTTTGCCTACAGATTTATGACATTTTAAGTCTAATGTTGAGATTCTACAATGGTTCTTGAGCTATGCTGCTGTCTGCCCCTCAATTTTTACACTACCATTACACTATGGTAACTATCATAACTTTGAAATAAATTTTAATATCTGAGAGCATAATTAACTCCTTCACATGGTTCATAATTCTCATTCATTTAATTTTTCCAGATAAACCTAATAAAAAAGTCCTCTTCTCCCATCAGAAATTCCATTTTTTTTTCTATTTTCCTTTAGCTTGGTTTATTTCTTCTGCTTGTTTCTGTTTTTGTCATAATTCTGTTTTTAATGTTTGTCTCAAATTTGGAAGAAGTCATTATTTTACCAGAAATATTGGAATATTGGGTACCAAGAGCTGAGTTGATAGAATTTTGTTTGGATAGGATGCCTGGAATGAATAAGAATCAATATTGGATAGGAGTGAAAAAAGGCACCAGGAAAGTTACTCTCTGGAATAAATGCAACTTGGAAGATGGAAATTGATTACAGAATTCTTTGAAAGTGGGGGTGGTGGCAGTAAAAAAATGATAGTTTATACAGAGAGGACATGAGATGATTCACTGTAAGGTAATTTATGTTACTCAGCTGGAGTAATCTTAGCCTCAAAGACAAGCCACTTCCTTACCTTCGGAAATTGGCTTGCAATCTGGGAAATTATGTAGGAGCATTTTCCAAAAGGCATTCTTCTCCCGGGAGATTCCCTCCAAAATCACTTGCTACCCCCAGTCACACGTAGATATCAGAGCATATTCACACCGCACAAAGTTATGAGAAAGACCTACGTCTCCAGCAGCTACTACATGGCACACTTTCATTCATGGATTCAGATGGAGTTATAAGAATTACAAGACCAGTGGAATTAGGTTAGGAGGCTTTAATGGAGGAGAGAAGTTGATATTGTAAGGATCATACATATAAGGCAGTGAAATATCACAAGTGAGTTAATATTTGAAACCTCTTTCCAGTAGGTAGGGATGGTTCGATGATGGAAAATTGCTGAAGTGACCTGATCTTAGTTTTCTCATTCATGAAATACATCATAATAATATTTTATAAGGAGTGTAAAAAAAATACTAAAATAAATAATTAAATGATTTGCAACCTGGGAACAATGCTTGAAACATAGCATGGTAATAGATGCTAATAGTATTATCAACAAGAAGTTTTTATGAGAGTGGAGATTCTCCATAATACTAGGAAATAGGTAAACTATTTCCATGGGATCTAAACATATGCAGAAAGGCTTGTAGACAAGAGAAGGAAAGACCTAAACTGAATCAGGACAGAGACAAACCTAATCGGTTCTTTCTAAGGACTTTATTATCCACAGAGGGTTCAATATTAAAACATTGAATTCTATAAATGATACTACTTCTTGTAAATGGTGCTTCACTCTCTGGAAACTTCATTGAATTAAACTGAAACAAATTCTTACATTTGTTAGAAAGAAAGGCCTTGAAAGTAAGCACAACAAAAAGCAGTATATATGAATGATCGCTGACTGTGTGAAAGATAGACAATAAAATTCATAGGGAAGTGATAATTTTGAACGTCAAGACAAGGATATTAAGAACTAAGGAAAAAAAAGGGAAAAAAAAAAGAACTAAGGAAATTTTCAGAAAGCAGAGTAATTGATTTGCCAACAGAAATACCTCATTCAATCTGAAGAAATGTAGTATTGGTCTTATTTTGGGGTTTTTTTTTTTTTTTTTGGTATTAGAAATGTCTTAGAGCTTTATTGTTAAAAGGCTGTCCCCTAAATTTATTGCAAGTCCCATAAAATCTGCAGTGGCTTAGGATATCTTAGGGACTATGAAAGAAACAGAGGTTTCAAGTTAATAACTAATCAGATGATTACAGGAGAAAAATGGAAAAATGGAAACATAATTTAAAACTGAAGAAAGGAGCTAGCTTTGATGGTCTGATTAAAAGCCTGAAAGAAAAAAAAAAAAGCTGCTGTGATCATTTATCTAGTTATACAGCAGAAGTAGATAAAATAATTCCTGAACAGATTAATAGCAAAAAATTCGCTCAGAAGGTATAAATTGTACTATAGCATTTTCAGATAAGTTATCAACACCCAGAAGGGAAATTTATAACTCTACAAAGAGAGCTAGAGAATTATCAGAGTAAGCCAACATCCTGAAAGAGATAAGAGATGGAAAATATTCTTGAGCCTGTGTTCCTCAGTTCTAAATATATTCAGGAGAAGGTAGCAATTACACAGCTGAAAAACGTATGGACGTGGGGAACTTCATTTTCTGCAGAACTAAGAATTCGATTCTTGCGATAAATTATATTTTTTAAAAAAGCTCTTTTTCAAAGGTAAGGTAAGTATAGATTGGAATTAAGGAAATTATATTCCTTACAATGTAAACAGTACAATTTTGGATGGAAATTCACCAGGTTATCTTTCAAGAATCTGCAGTCCTTTGATATTCAAGGGAGTTGCTAGATTTGGCCTCATGGCGCTGCCACTCAGGTACATTTTATTTTTTTTTTTATTTGTTTTTTTCAGGTACATTTTAGAGCAGAATGAGATCCTGAGAAGCAGTATGTGAAGTCAGAAAGAGCGATAAGAAAAGAGAGGTAGTGTTTTCATTCACTCATTTATTTTATCACCCCTTTAGGGAACATTTATTGAGAGCTTGCTGTATACCAGCGTATACAGTGGTAAATGAAGCTGTCAACGTCTTACATTATAATGGTAGCAACAAAGATGTGACAATGTGTCATTTGTAATATTAGATAGTAAGAAGTGCCATGAAAAATACATAGAGCTCTCATCCCCAGTGCTGGTGAAAACTCTGGAGGTACAGTAGTTCTGGAAAAGTAGGCCCCACATAAATGAAGTTGACCCTCGAACAACATGGGTTTGAACTGCCGGTCTACAGTTAGAGTTTGTTTTTTTATCTAAATACAGCGCCGTGGTACAAATGATTGTCTCTTCCTTATGATTTCCTTGACAACATTATCCTTTCTCAGGCTTACTCTGTAGGAACACAGCCTATAATGCATATAACATACAACATGTGTGTTAATCAACTGTTTACGTTAATGGTAAGGCTTCTCGTCAACATCAGGCTCTTAATAATTAATTTTTTGAGGATTCCACAAAGTCATACAGATTTTTTTGACTATGTGGAGAAGGGGGGCTCAGCACCCCAACCCCTATGTTGTTCAAGGGTCAGTAGTAATCTAAGCGAACGTTGCTCAGTAGAAGCCTTAGGAAGGGAAGAAGTCAAGTCAGTTCCTATGATGACTCAGCAGTGCTTCCCCCAGCACTTGGCCTGGCAAACGCTCTGGTGTTTGGTCCTGGGCTGACCTACCCACCTGCAGGCTGGTGAGGGGACGTGAGGTTCCCACTTGTCACATTGTGTCTCACCCAAGATGGCACAGCTGCACAGCAGGTGTAACAAATGGCTCATACGGGGCTTTATAGGCCCAGTCCCCAAATCAACTGAGGCAACTCTGAGGGTCACCACAGCTCTGGAGTTCCGAGCGGGGTCAACTGTGGCCTCCACTGTCCTGCCGTGTGGGTCAGCTGCTCCCTCTGTGCAGTCTTGCCTCCGGCCGAATGTACAGGTGCATCTCCTGAAGGCATTTCCCAGGAAGGCTGCCTGGGTTCTCTGTCTCTGAATCTGTTTCCAGGGGATCCAGTCAAAGACATGGATACACTGAAGGGAGCCAAGGGCTTCCATATGGAACTTTGCAAAGATTCAGGATGGTTTTTACATGAAAAGAAATAAAGCACAAGGTTTGGGGGAAAATTTAGATATTGAATGTATATGTAACTTGAAAATAATATCCGTTGAAAACTTTTAATGAGATATTTGAGCTTAGATCTGTTAAAAACAAATTAGGGTCTATGCTTCAAAGGGCTACACACAGCTTCCTTTCAAGACCTTTTAATGATCTTTTCAAATTCTTGGTAGTCTCCACCAAGGAAAATCTTTGTTCACATAGATATATGAAAAATCACTTAAACACACTTTAAAACCATTTAAGAATTCGGAACTACTGAAATTGTATTTAAATGATCTTACGGGTATTCTTTGTTTTATTAATAATATACTGATTACAATTCTTGGGATAATTGTGGGGCATCTGGGTGCTCGGTAGGTTAAGGGTCTGCCTTCAGCTCAGGTCATGGTTCCAGGGTCCTGGGATCCACCTCCCACCCCCCAGGCTCTGTGCCCTGCAGGGCACCTGCTTCTCCCTCTCCCTCTGCCTGCCACTCCCCCTGCTTGTGCTCTCACTCTCTCTCTGTGTCAAATAAATAGATGAAATAAAAAAAAAATAAGTCTTTGGATAATTGTAATGGATTTTAAATGCATTCAAACTCTTTCAAATCCAGACTTTCAATATGATGGCGAATGTCTCATTTGCAGAATGCATACACGGCGCTGTGACTTGGTCACTGGCTTAGATGGCTCTAAAAGTGCACCTGGATTGCAAAGTGAACAGAATGCTCCAATGGATGTGCGGACAGTTTTAGCTCTGCCCCTAACCTTGGTCTGCATACCATGTTCTTTGGGACCTCCCATTTGCAGCAGTTCAATGGAACCCATGTCCATAGTGGCAGCTGATGAGAATGTCCAGGTGGTAAAGGATTCCCTTCCTTATCGTCCAGCAGTAAGTGCTGGACAGTCATTGCTTGCAGGACCTTAGGTGCGCTTTCCAGGCTTGCTCTGCTGGGACCATCGTCTGTGGAACTCAGGGCTGGGTCTCCGGAGACCATTCCCGGCCCTACCTGGTCACCTCAAGGACTAAAGTCATCTGTATCTCATGCACGCCTACAACTTTTTGTGGCAATCCACCCTGCGGGTAGCTCAGGGATGTGCTCCTAGGAGTGTATTCTCAAATGACCAGTAGAGGTTCTTAGAGAATATGCAGATCTTAAGGAGTATAATTGGTATCAAAGAACTGAGATGTATAGACCTAGAAGTCTGACATTTACAAAGCTGACAGCAATGCGTGTTGCAGGCTGGGAAACACATGGACCTATGGGAACTTACTGAGCAGTCCTGAGAAAGAGGAGCCTCTAGGCAGCAGTGCCTGAGCAATCGGAGAAGCCCCCTGATTTACAGCACAGAATCATAGAAAATGCCAGGAGTTGAGGCGCCTGGGAGGCTCAGTTGGTTAAGTGTCTGAATCTTGGTTTCAGCTCAAGTCATGATCTCAGGGTCCTGAGATCGTCTCATATTGGGCTCCATGCTCAGTGGGGAGTCTGCTTGAGATTCACTCCCCCCACCTCGTACGCTCTTCCTTGCTCTCCCAAATAAATAGATAAATCTTTTTAAAAATGCCAGGAATAGGTGACACCATGTGCCTCAGGGCCTAGGAGTAAATGGTAAAAAGCTAAAATGAGGGAAATTGGGGAAAACTGTTAAAACAAACAAACAAACCCAGTTAAATCTCTAGTTCCTTGCCCCAACTAACCCACTAGACAGAAGACAAAGGATTTATTTCCTGGAAAAGATAAGACCAAGGGTCTTTGGGGTGGGGATCAAATGGCACAAGTGATAATGTTGGTGTCACATAGAGATTGGGGATATGGGCTTAGGGCTCGTTGTGGGCTGGGCAAAAACCTCCCCGCCTTCCTTCTCTACTCAGCTCCCAGAGCTCATAGCCAGACCTTTAGCTACCAGGCAGGATATTGAAAGAGAATATTCTGGAGAATCTGACCAGATGCAGAGGAAAATGCTAGACACCAACCCATGTGGTTCATCCACCCGGTCATGCTGTGAAGCTCAAAGCAGCCACACACATGTTCAGTGTTTCCACTGAGGCTTTCAGACCATTTTCTTCCTTCAGGTCTTTTGTCTCTTGTCTGATCAATTTTTATTCCCATCCCAAGCGGTTTCTCTCAGGGCAGAGCTGTGTTCAGGAGGGAAACTGATGGTCAGTTCCGAGAGTGCACGAAGCTAGCCTGCTCCAGCCCCTTCCTCAGTTTCTCTTCCCGGAGGTCCCTTGAACTCTCACAACTTGGGCAGGGCATAACCTCTGCAGATAGCAGCTTTAGTTCTTCAATTTCCCTGCCAAGCTTTCTAGTGCCTACCTGTGGCCTATTTGGGAGCCTTCTTGGTAGGTAGGCGAGAGTCCCAGTTTGGCTTGCTAGCCTTCAGAGGTTTTTAAAAGTCTAAGGTGACATCCCTTATGAAAAAATCACAGCACAGCAAGCTCAAAATGGCTTGTGTGGTCAATCACCCTTCTTGCTTCACTCATATGAAAACTCCAGATGAATCTAATGAGATTAGACTTATTTTGTAAATAAGGCAAAAAGGGAGTGACTGTAGAGAGGAATTTGGTTTCATTGGAAAGCTATGGTGTGCCCATGTGGGCTCTCAATTCTTTCAGTTTCCTCTGATATCTGGCCACAACGCTGTAGACTAATGTTTCTCATTCTGCTGCTGCTGTTGGGTCTTGGCATCACTGAAAATGAAAACTGCCCCTTTCCTGAAGGCCTGGAAGCTAAAGCTGGAGGGCTTGACATAAACTTCAAAGCGTTCACCACAACAGATCATAGATGAGCAACCTGCATGCCTGCTGCCACGTGAGCAAGTTTGCTGGAAAATTCGCTGCCATCACCAAAGAGATTCAAACTGCAAACCATGAAGTGCACTGCATTGCCACTGCCATTCTTGAGCCTGGCATCTAGAAATCTCCTCGACTGGCTGGCTGTCCTCTGGACTCAGCGGGTTTCTGACTATGAGTCTTTGTTTTTCTTCCATTTTCATAAACTGCCTTTGTTAATGCTGGACTGCTAGCACCATACAGCAGATATCCCCTACTACCAAGTTTCACCAGACGCTTCAGTTGGTCCTTAATGAGCAAAAGGAGATCAAATGAGAAGGGGACCTAACTTTGTTCAAAGGAAAGAAGAATGCCTCTTGAACAAGAGGAGAGAATGATGATGATTCTCTTATTTACCAAACTTTAGTAAGGTTCTTCTGAGCCAGACTAGACCCTGTCCTTGGGCGTATCCTCTAAGAGCCAAGTTGTAGCAAGAATCTGGCAAGTCATGTAAGTCAGAATCCCCCACTTTCCGTACCTGCTTACCCTTGATATCTGGCCAAAGTCATCCTCCCTCAGCGCACAGATGCGATCTAAGCACCTTGGACGGCCTTCAGCAAGAGTCCTGGTAGGTTGGTTTCTCTAGAAAGCTCCGACCCTTCTTGTTTCCTCTTAGTTAATTTTCCATCCATAGAGCCTTCACCTGCTCCTTGGCTATAAATTCCCACCCAGTTCTATACTGGGGTTGAACCTAGTTCTATCCTGGGGTCTCTTTTCTCCTAGTTCAATAGCTGCTGAGTAAAATCTACTTTCTCTTCCTGCTTTAACTAGCAGACTTCGTCTTTTCTTTGCCAGGGGGGAACCATGTACATACAAAGGCTGAGGAGAGAGATTCCATAGGACTCTTTAGAAGAAATCAATTTTATTTTTGAAAGGTTAAGTGGGAGAGAGTGTGGGAAACCTCCAGTTCCTGTTTCAGAAAAAAAGAAAAAGTTTCTGACTTTAGGAAGTATTAGATATTCTTCTGTCTTGCATTTGGTTGGTAACTGCTGTCGCTCTGATTGATTTCAGCTGCAAATGAGATGCAACTTTTCATTTCTGAAATTATGTTTTAAAATTAATTCAACTATTCTTTCTGGGAAGGCAAAACAGGATGCAAGGAGATTAAGGCTTATTTGGTTATTGGCTTTTTGTTTTGTTTTGTTTTGTTTTTTGTAAGGCAGTCAAACATAGTCCTTAAGCCAATAAAAGATGGTGGAGATGGTAATGATTTTGAGGAATATATCTTGGTGTTAGGGTTCTGTGATTCATTTAACTATAAAACAGAAGGTAGCTTACAGATGGGTGGCAGAGAGACATGTAGTTACAAAGAAATTCAATGGCAGTTAGCCAGTATCCAAAGTCTATGTAGAGGATGACAGTGATCCAATTAAGAAAGTATGTAGAGGATGTTGGATTCATGTGAAAGTTTATAATGTCTCTGATATATGGATTGATGCCAGTAGAATTGACTCAGCAGGGATCAAGATTCAAGGAAATTATGTTTTAGGAAATGAAAGTGCAAAGGTAAAGGCCCCAGACAATTAGGCAGTCTTATTTACAATGAAGACTTTGGGATGATTCCCATATTTTCTGAAAATAGGAAATCTACATTTCATGAAGGGCGACATACATGCCACCTGGTACTGTATCTACTAGGTTATCAGCATCCATTTAGCAGTGGCCCCCTTTGCAGACTATTCTTTTATGAACTCATAGAAATGAAAGCAAAGAAGACTCAGATTTTAATTCACAAATTGTGCAACTCTTCGCTCGGAAGCTTAGTACTGAGAAGTGCCATAACTCGGAAATTTATGAAGATAAGGATACTTCAGATAATCAACATGAACAGTAAAGCCATAGTTAGTTTATAATATGGACAACATTCAATTTAGAAAGTTAAAAGAGAACCACAGAATACAAAATAGTCCCAATGAAATAGAGATAATGTACGTTTTCGGTAATAGTTTCAAACTCAAAGCCTAGCAGAGAGTAGGAATTCAATTGTTCAATGAATATATAAATGACACATTGTGAATGAGCATGTATTTGTGAGGACTTAATAAAGATAAAAGGTGAAATTAATGAGATATGAAAAAATGACCTAAAAATTCTAAAGTAATTTTTACAATGGTATTAATAAAAGTTATCTGATGATTTTTTTGAGGGGTTAGGTAGATACATTTATTCATCTTTGATTGTTCTTATGCTATTATCTTGTATTGGAGAAAGCAAATTTTTCCTTCAAGATATGAAATTTAGTGTCAAGAACTGGAAGGGTCTGAAATTTGACCCTACTTCCAAGTTGACAAATTAGGCTGGCAGTGTTTTATGGAAGCTGGTAGAGGACATGAAACTCTTGAATCAGAGATGAAGGACTTCCTCGTTCAGAACCACAGTAAAAGCCAGATGAGCAGACACAAATCCCACAGCCAACGCACAGAGGGCTGGATACCTACTCATACAGTGGGGTGGGTTACAGGAGAAAAGCTCTGAGCCTAAGGCATCTGAATTTTTTTTTTTTTTACCATAAGCAGTAATCCTATCTGGCTTTTGCCCTGAAGGGAGAAACTATTTCTGTCTTCCAAGGCTCTTTGCTACCTAAACATCCTTGAAAAGGTAGTCTGCAATTAAGTCAGTCAGTCAGATGTGCAGAAATGTGAGAAACCCACCGAGATTTGCCTTCCACCAGGAGGAAGGGAAGGGAGCACCGTTACTGAATGAGCAGCAAATAGGTTTGTAGGACTACAAAAGAACAGATGGAGATTCTCCACCATTTTCTGAGTGTTTTCCTTTTGGATTACCCACTTGGATGCTAATGGCAGCTCAGGAGATAAGCTGTAGTTTCTTGCAATTTTTCACCTCATGATTTCCTTGAATCTAGCAGATTTTTGCCACCTCCCCCAACCTTGATTTTCAAATTGTTTTGTAAGTTTCTGGTTTCCTCTATTAAATCTCTTCCCGCTTATAATAGTATGTTTTCTGTTTTTCTGAGCAAAACCTGTCTGAAATAACATAGGATATAAGAATATGAATCCAGGAAACAGTAAGAATGGAGTGCTGGTAATCCAAAGAAAACAAGAGCAAATAGGAAATAAAGTGTTTTTGTGCTAATGGCACAGTCAAAAAAGCAAAATCCTTTTATGATTGCTCTTAAAAATATATTTTTAGTTACTTATAGATATGAAGCTGCTAAATACAGAACCAGAAATAAGATGTGATGTTATGAGTTGCAGATTTACAAGACAAACGGAATTTTAGCAAGCTTTGCCTCTTACGTAAAAGATGGGGTATTAATTAGGAAGGAGTAGAACATCTAAGAATTGAAATAGGAACCTTCTAATGGATTCCAATGAATCTGAGGAGTTGAAGCTGCTTACTTCCACTGATCCTCACTTTCCATCAGAAGCAGCCCATCTTTGCCTCTCTGGGAACATTAGCCTCACTTCACTTGATGATTCTTTTTTTTTGTTTTGTTTTTAAGATTTTACTTATTTATTCATGAGAGACACAGAGAGAGAGACACAGGCAGAGGGAGAGGCAGGCTCCTGGCGGGGAGCCTGATGTGGGACTCCATCCCAGGACTCTGGGATCATGCCCTGGGCCAAAGGCAGAAGCTCAACCACTGAGCCCCCCAGGCGTCCCCACCTGATGATTCTAAATGACCTCAATGAAGCTTCCTCTTGTAAGGCAAGGCCAGCTCTCTGTTCATGACCCACTCTACTTTCGTTGTTTCCAGACCTAGAATTAGAAACTTAATGCAGGATGGCGAGGATGATTACAAGGTCTAATCCAGGAGGAGATGACATGGGCACCGAAACAAAAACAATATTTTCCAAATTTATATTTATAGAAACTAGGGAGGAATGCTGGTAAAAATTATCCTAAGGGTTTTACAGCAGGACAAAACAAAACAAAACAACACAACACAACACCACACAACACACTACACTAAACTGAACTAAACTAAAGTAATAACAAATAAAAACATATACATGGTTAGATTACGGAATGGGTGCCCTTGCTGGACATTCTGAAGTAACCATGTTACTGTGAACAGCTAGGAGTGACTCTTAACAGTTTACTCAGTATGTTGACTTAAATCTGAACATGTCAATGACCTAAATTAGATAAGTGTGATGTGCCAGGACTTCCTTAATATAATGTAGACTAGTGAATTTAAAGGCGTAAGGACATAAGCATTCTGGAGACTTAATCCTGGGAAACTCTCACATATATGCCCTATTGTTAACCTGAGAAGAGTCTAGAGACTACTACTCCCTTCACCAAAGTTTTGAGGGATAGATAACATTAGTGTCTTTAGAGAGCATGACGGTAGCTATTCTTTGCAAGCTGGGCTAGACTCTTGCCATTGAAATGGATTCCCTGGTTTTAAAGGTAAAGGGAATCTCAAAATGGCAGAAGCCAGGTGGCAGCATTCAACTGCCAGAGACAAGGCGGTGCAGTCACTGCAAAGGGCAGCATGGGGAGCAGAGTGGCTGTACTGTGGAGTCTAGGTCTTGACAGGTGAGCAGCCTACTAAATTTTACTTGGTTTTTATGACCTGTACTTGATCTGAATATTTGATAAAATCTCCAGGTTTAGTGATCAGAGACCTGAACTGAGTCACAGCCAGAGTTTGGTTTTACCATGATCAAGCAATGAATGGAGTTTGGGCCAATATCCTTCAGACACTCCGTGATTATGATTCCAGTGCCTGACTGCAGGGTTGAAATAGATATAATCAGCCACTGACAGTCTCCACATTGACTCTGTAAGTCAATACTATACAGTGTTCTCCATATATGATAGAATGAGAAAAGTAGCAGGAAGCGAGTGCTCCCCTCTACCGAAATAGCAAATAAAAATTATCGACCAATCTTGGGCAACTGCAGAGATTATTGCCACCATCAAATACTTGAAAAATGTAGGGTGAATTTTTTTGTGTAATTTCATTAGTCTAGACCCCACCTATTTATTTTGTGCAAAAGAGAAATGGGTCTTGTGGAATATCCATTAGTTCTTATGAAATTAATCAGATGGTGACTAATTTTATTTCCTCTTTCAGATGTGGTAGCTTTCCTAGAGTAAACCACTCAGCCCCTCACACTCCGTATATAGCTATTTAGCAGGACATCTTTATAATCTCACCTGAGGGTTATATCAGCTCTTTCTCTCTGCTGTAATAGGTTCTACAGGAAACCAGCACACAGGATATTACGTATCCACCCTATGGATGATGTCATGCCAATTGCCTTGTTAAGACTTGGGTACCAAAGGGCGCAGAAAATTCTCATGGAAATTCAGGTGCCTTGGTGGATTTTCTAGGAGTCTAAGGGGATGTATTGGACACATCAAGATAGCCCATCCAGAATGAAAAGAAAATGTTTCTGTTCCTTATACTTTCATCATAACAGAGCCATGATCCTTGCTGGGGCCCTTAATTCTAGAAGCAATGTGTATCACATTCAGGAGGCTTGAATCCACTTATCAGTAACCCTAAAGCTGTCTGTCTTGAATGGAGCCCCAAAGAAGAGAAAACACTGTCATTGGCTTGGACTGAATGGCATGTTGCTTTGCCACTTAGATTTTACTAACCACCAAATTCAGTGAGTGCTCACTAGCACCTCTGGGAATGTCTGAAAGGTATATGATAGCATTTATCCCCAGGATTTTTTTTTTAAGTACTACCTTTCACAGCTAATTGTTTGCCTTTTAAGAAGTAGTCTCTGGCTTGCTTCTCAGCCCTGAGAGGGGTAGAATGGCTCACTATAGAATATAACTCAGCCATGCTGCCTGTGGTTCCTGTGTCAAGCTGGATGTTCTCTGGTCCTAAGCATAAAGAGAATGCCTGGCTTAGCTTTATTATCAAGTAGAGGTTATATATATGACATCATGCTCAAATAGGTGGGCACAAGTATGTTGTATTACTGGTGACTCAGACTCCCAAGCATCTATGTCTGCCTCATTGCCACTTTTTCTTCTAATGAAAGGAGCTGTGGGCAATAGTTTCCCCAGACTAGTTGTCTGAAGCAGAAAAAAAAAAAAACCCTTCATTGATTTTTAAGGTAAAATTTGGTTTAGAGATAGTTCTGGATGATAGGCTGCCACCAGTTTGAAGTGCACTGCAACTTTATTACAGCCCCATTTTGGAGTGTCATAGGAAGACAAGGCGGAGAAAAATCCTCCCAATGGAATTTTAAGAATTTTAAGTATATTGTACTTTTAAATTTCCCTTGAAGGGACAATGGCCAGCAGGATGGATGGATACTAGTTCACAAGCAAAGACTAATGGTAAGCTGGATAATCACAGATTTGAATGGATAAGAGAGGAAGTTTGATGGTACAGAAGTTCATGCGGTATATGTGAATGCTCATGAAAGCATCCAAGAGAAGACCTTTAATAATATTTGGATACAACCCATTCTGTGAAAATCAATTTCCCTCTTTTCACAGTCATTCTGGAGCTTGGTCATTGGACTCATAAACAAAATTGCCATAATAAGGATGGAATGTAAAACAACCTAAGATTTTTGCCCCACAAAGCCAACCACCCAACCAACCAACAACACACCCAGGGCAAATCTAAACCTGATATAGCATCGTTTCCTAGTGGGACAAGTGAACAACACAGTGGCAGAGTGATTATATTGGACCCCTATCATGCTGAAAGGGGATAAATTTTTCCCTTTGGAAAATATATGTACTTTGGCTACGGATTGTATACCCCACTAACATGCTTGTGCCAGTATTACCTCCTGGATATTTATTGAATAATTTTTTCTATGTTGGTATGACACATAACACCCCTTCTAACCAAAGTGCTCATCTTACAGAAAAGCAGTGACTCATGTCCATGAGACCCACTGGTCCTACGATGCACCATGTCATCCAGAAACCACTGTTACTGATGCAGAGGTGCAATGGTGCATTGCAGAAACAGTTGGTGACCTTCTAGGAGACCATCACAGCCCATATGTGCAAATAACTTGCAAGTCTGAGGTGACATCTCACAAGATATAGTATATGTCCTAATAACAACCACAACTAATACATGATTCCATTTCTACAATTGCCAGGACATGTGGCCTAAGGGCATCAGAGTGGAGGCAGACCCTTTCCTTGTCACCTCAAAGATGCATTCACTAAGAATTTTGTTTCCCATCCCTGCCATTTTGATCTCTGCTAGATTAATGGCTTTCGTTTTCATAAAAATGATTCTATTCATCTGGAAATTGAGAATTCCACTGAACAATTTTTTAAGGTTTATTTGTTTATTTATTTATTTGCATTTATTTATTTTAGAGAGAGAGAGGAAACACGGGCAGAGGGAGGGACAGAGGGTCTTAAGCAGACTCCACCCTGAGAGTGAAGCTCAACTCAGGGCTTGATCTCATGACTCAGACCCCAACCTGAGCCAAACCAAGAGTTGGGAGCTTAACCAATTGTGCCACCCAGGCGCCCTGCTGAACTATTTTGAGCTCCTCACATCCTTGGCCTAAAGGGCAAAGCAGGAGTTGTATGTCTGGATGATTGATCCCAATTATCAAGGAGAGGTGAGATCGCTATTGTACACTTGGGGACATTCTTTCTATTGCTACCGTTGCTGCTGGTGCTGCTCTTATTATTAAGGACAAGTCAGAAATGACACCTGGGGCCCTCAAGCAGGCCAAGAACAAAGACCAGCCCTGAAATAGTGGCTAAGTGACAAGGAACGGGAACTGGACAGTAGAAGAAGGAAGTTATAAAAGCCACCTAGGTAGAGCCTCATGACTTGTCACCGTGTGTATTTTCATCTTTGCTCTGTTTACACACACACACACACACACACACACACACACACACACATGATAGCAGATGCTGACTGAAACAGAAAGTTAAAAATATATTATTCATAATTCACCAAACTACATAGATGTAAAAGAAACAAATAATTAAGACTTGAAATGCTGTTGTTACTTAAGTGTATAGCATTTATACTTTTGAAGTTATCAAAGCATAAAACCTCGCTAAGACTCCGAGGATAAGAGTGTGTGCGTGCCTGTGCACGTGTCTGTATACAATAGCGAGTCTGGGTTTCCCCTCTCTCCTTATCCTCCTATTGTAGATAGTGTGTGTTGTTGCTGGGGTTACTCTCGTAATTTAGTTATAAGATGTCGAAGAGGAACTAAGTAGTAGGTGTGCATGTTTTTCCTTACATTCTCATGTGTTCACTTTATGTCCAAGTTAATTTTTCCTCCTTCCTTTTCTCTTCCCTTCCCAGGGGGAAAATACAGTTATTGATATATTTTAAAAGTCCCTCTTTGTTATTTCCCAAGATCTACGGGAACAGAGAAGAACATCGGCTACTGGGGAGGAAGTATTCCTCGAACTTGATGAAGCTGTGATCTGTTTTCCTGCTGCATCCTGCATTCTTTCTCTTCGATGTTTTTCCAGGGCGACACAGAGCCCCAGAACCCTTAGTGATCTTGCCAAGAACAAATTGTGAAGTCGTTGCTAAACCCATTACCTACTAAGATGTTGTTGTTCATCTTCACTTGACAAAATATACATCTCTGGCCAAAAATGTGTACTTCCTTAGTTAGCAAGAGACTCCGTAAATAATTCTTAAAAGGCTCAAGTATAATTGCAGCCCTTTGGGGCCAAAAAGGTTGAAACTTGGATTGAGTTTTTGAAATATTCTTTAAAAAGAATTATTAAAGGGTGCTCAGTCAGTTAAGTGTCTGCCTTCGGCTCAGGTCATGGTCTCAGGGTCCCAGGATCAAGCCCTGTATCCGGTTCCCTGCTCCACAGGGAGCCTGTGTTTCCCTCTGCCTCTGGTTGCCACTCCCCCTGCTTGTGTTCTCTCTCTCTCTTTGTCAATAATAAATAAAATCTTTAAAAAAAAGAGTGAGAGAAATTATTAAATATAACTACCAGGAACGGAAGATGGTATATATGAGATAGTTCATCCCTCCCCCTTCCCAGGACTGGGGGTGCACACAAACAATGCAGATAAGACCAGGAAGATAGGCATTTATATCTTTACAATGTTTGCTTTATGCACATGAGACCGAAGACTGAAACACGTTTGATACCCTGCTCTGTGACTAATGACTTCGTCTTCTCATCAAAGCCCTAAATTGTATGAACTGGCCTCATTTATGTTGACTGTCTCAGAAGCAGGCACTCCACAGTTCAGCTGGCATTGCTGGACCACGACAGCCTGGGGAATGGGGTTCTGTGCCCTCTTGTGCCCCTGGCCTTTGAGGACAGATGCCAGGACTGTTGACCAACACCTTTATTTGTGGCTTCCTCTGAGGCAGGGATTTGAGGAGGCTGGGTTTAAGCTGGAGCCTAGTGTGAAGACAGTGGGAGGAAGGGAAAGGCTACATCTACTCTGCTTGTGCTCTTCAGGAGAGATCTGGCTACCTCGTCCTTAAAACTGCACCTGCTCCTATAGCATCAGGAATTACTCCTAAATTCTATTACCATCTGTCCAGGATCTTTGGGGCATTTGTGTTTTATTTTTTAATTTTTAAAAACATATTTTCTATTTGACTTCTTTTCTAATCTAATGTTAAATAGCATCTATAATGTTGTACCAAAAAAGGAAACACTTTCATAAAGAAAACACACTAACAGGATCTCCCAAATGCCCAAAGTTCTGTGTGTTATACATTTAAAAAAAAGCAGGAACCTTTATACTCATTGTATAAGGTGAAGAATTTTGTTATTTTGATAAACTGTGTGCACTTCAGTGCACCTGCTATAAGAACCTGGTAAATCATATTTTTTCTGAAATTTACTTTATTTCAAGATAAGATTTTCAGTCGAATATATTCTAGTCACTGTGTGTGTATGTGGTTTTCTCCCCCCAAAACATATTGTGTGTCCTCTTTCACCTTTATAAAGAATTATCAGCAGGAGATATCTATGGTTATTATTACACCATGAAAGCATTTCCAAATTGTGTCTCCAATTTCTTCAAAGGGTAAAGGACTTTCATATTTAAAGTATTATGAAGGATGGGGGATCCCTGGGTGGCTCAGCGGTTTGGCACCTGCCTTCGGCCCAGGGCGTGATCCTGGAGTCCTGGGATCGAGTCCCATGTCGGGCTCCCTGCATGGAGCCTGCTTCTCCCTCTGCCTGTGTCTCTGCCTCTCTCTTTCTCTGTGTGTCTCTCATGAATAAATAAATAAAATCTTAAAAAAAAATATTATGAAGGTAAAATTGCCTAGCTGTAAGTGAAAAATTAATCATTTCAAGAACATGATCATATGGACTCTATTATTAAGGGCTTTCACTGAGAAACAAAGGAGAATCCTGTCTTTCTGAATTAGCCAAACAAGGAATAGGCAAATGGAGAATTTTGAAAAGGAAGACCCCTTTAGCTCTGCAGTTGAGGATTTCCCAGGAGTATTAAGGCTTGTGCAGTCTTGAGAATAAAACTCTTGTAACTCAGTGTCGTACGGTGGTTATATCACTACTATCTCTTTTTTTGGGGCAGCATTAGCATGTAGAATTGGGGAGATGTCTAGATAGCAATGAGTGTTGGTAATGAAAAGGGCACTTAAATTAATAGATTTTTTTGAGTGGTCCTGGTTTGCCAAACATTGAGCGAGAAGTACACAGAGTTCCCCCTATACCCCTTATTGACCCCCCTCCATACACATACCAGTTTCCTCTATTTTTAACATCTTGCATTAGTATGGCACATTTGTTAAAATTGGTGAGCCAATGTTGATACATTATTGCTAACTAAAGTCCACAGTTTACATTAGGGTTGACTATTTTTGTTGTACATTTTAAGGAGTTTGACAAATGTATAATGTCATGCATCCACTATTACAGTGTCATACAGAATGATAGTTTCAATGTTATATTGTGTTTTCATTTAATATTTTAAAAACAATTTACTGAGCAAATGTTAGGTTAAAATAGCTTTCACTCTATGCCTATTATTTTCCAATTGCTCTTCGAGATCACTCACTGTTCTCCATCCTGCTCTATGCCCTTGGTGGTGACCTCTACAGAATGCATGGCTGGGGATCCATTCTGAATTTGGGTTGGATTTGGTCAGTCAAGTTACCAGCAGATGATCACAGGAGGGGAGGAGAAAGAAATTGGGGCATTTATTCCCTGCTTCCTCCTGTCAAGCTGAAGTTTGACAATGGTTCGACCCATGTTCCTCTATCTATTGATACAACTGGGGCTCCTCTTCCACAGGTAGAGCTTTCATTCTAGAAAACAGATCCTTCCCACATCTCCCAGAGCTAAGGGTAGTAACCCCTTCTTATCTTAATTAGTTCTTGTGTGCTTTCTCCATTTTTTTTGTTTTTTTTTTTTTGTTGTTGTTGTTTTTTTTTAGCATACACCTTTGTAAAATGACTCTTGATTATATTCTCTTCAATTATCCCTTGATTGTATATCTGTCTCCCGCAGGAAGCACACACATCCATTCCATTGACTGCTTACAACATTCTTAGGAGTTCTAGCCTGTAGCTTTATCCTCATTTCATATAGTGATTAAGAAACTGAGGCCTAGAAGAGTCAAACCCAGGGTCACAATGTTGAACCGGGGCTAACATTTAGGAATATTGACTTTAGGGAGATATAGATCCCTGTATAGCTCTCTCTTATGCACAGGAAGATTGGAAAAATTCTTTATTATTACCATGTGGTATGTTTATCATTGTCTAAAATGAGAAATCCATAAGAAAAATAAACCTATCTATTTTTAAAACTACTGAGTTTGTAAGTGAACTGAATCATTAAAAACCGATGTCAATACTGTTTGGACCTTTCTTGTTAACTTTCATTTTCTGGGAATTTGGATGATAAGGAGTAGAATATAGGGGCGCCTGGGTGGCTCAGTCAATTAAGCATCTGTCTTCAGATCAGATCATGAGCTCAGGGTCCTAGGATCGAGTCCCAAGTTGGGCTTCCTGCTCAGTGGGGAATCTGCTTCTGTCTCTCTCCTTCTGCCCCTCCCCCTCACTCATGCACTCTCTCTCTCTCTCTCTAAAATTAATAAATAAAATCTTAAATAAAAGAGAAAACATGTTAGCATACATTTATGTGTGTGGGACAGAACATAATTTACATGTAATACAATTTGATTTTAAGGTTTCATTCCAGAACACACATTTAATGGCTGGGATGGGCTATATTGTGTCTATATTTAATACTGATAGGTATCGACATAGTTTGCATTGAAAAAAATATTTAATTTGCATAGATATTTTACCAAATATCAAAAATCCCATCTAATTTAGAATTAGCAGGTGTTATTTTCAAAGAATTTAGCAGATTAATACAATAATGATCAAATAATTAAGTCTCTCTCTAAATTTTAGTAAAGCATTCACTGACAATGGCACTTACAGTAATCTACTGCCAAGGTGGAGAAATATGACAAAAATAAGACCCAGTGGAGATTCTGATTAATATTGGCCTGGAATATGAGAGAGAGATTCAGAAGATGGATTGCCATTAGAAAAAAGTCAACTAGCACCTTTATTGCAATGATTCTCAACCATGGCTTATGGTGGATTCATCTGAGTAGTTTTCAAAAATACTAATACACAGTTCTACTCTGACTTAATTGATGTAGGATGTCGTGTGGGCAGTGAGATCTTTAAAACATTCTAAGTGATTCTAATGTGCAACCAAAACTGAATGGGAGATGCTGTGATGCATGCAGGCCCTGCAAATAGAATTTTATTATTTGAGAGTAAATATAGGTACTGAGTAGCCAATAGCAAGACTTTAGATCTAGGTTTTATGCTTGGGTGTTTGGATTTTCGACTAAAGCCAATAGGGAGTTGCTCGAAAGGGAATCCTGTGCTGAGGGGTGGAGAACAGTTTGGAAATAGACCTGATGTCACGTGAGGAGACCACTTATTAAAGTATTTCAGTTCAGCTGGTGGCCTGGAGAGGGTGGTGGTAGTTCAGATGTAGAGAAGCAAATAGATTCACAAGATATTTAGAAAGATTTGATGGCAATGCATATGAAGGTGAAAGGATGAAAGGAGTCAAGAATGACAAACATTCTTCCCAGAATATCAAACTGCTTTTACTATTATGCAGCATTTCCCATAAAGATCTAGGATATTCTTCATTTCGAGACATCATTAGCCAAAAATCAGAGAATGCTGGCTATTGCAGCTCAATTGCCCAGTTGGCTCTTAAATTCTGTTGGGGGGATGCCTGGGTGGCTCAGTGGTTGAGCGTCTGCCTTTGGTTCAGGGTGTGGTGCTGGAGACACAGGATCGAGTCCCACATCAGACTCCCTTCATGGAGCCTGCTTCTTCCTCTGCCTATGTGTCTGCCTCCCTCTCTCTCTCTCTCTCTCTCTCTCTCATGAAAAAATAAATAAAATCTTTTTTAAAAGAATACATAAACTCCGTTGGTTAGAAAGACAAACTTTTGAGTTATCATTGTTACAGTTGACCCTTATACATCATCTCAAAATGAATGGAAAGTTTTCACTTGCAGAAAAAAAATTTATTGCTGTTCACAAATGACTGTATTTTAAAACAATCTCAGTTATATGAGTAAAAGAAAAATACGCTTTGTCAAATTTTAAAATACAACTAATATGTGTCCTTTATTTTGCTTTCAAAATGTCAGATCCATCTGTCTTTAAGGAATACTGTGGTGAGAAAACACAACACTTTAAAACTCCTTTAAGAACTACTTTGTAAAAATGGCAAATTTAGGAGCAGAGTGGTTGACAAGGTTCTGGAAATCCTAAAGGAACAATTTCCAAATATATCATGAGAGTGAGAAATGAATCAGAGAGATGGATGTAGTCATAGTTTTCAACTGCAATTCAGCTCCATCAGTAGATTTTTTATAAGCACACTGAAAGACAAAAATATATATATTTATGATTAAAAATGAAAATAGTACATTTCATTCTCCTTGTTCAGTACGCAGTAAAGGTGGTGTGGATGCCTCCTACCACATTGAATCATTGGCTCACTGGGTTGCACCATTCATCACAACAGGTATCTATCTCAATGAGGCTAATCTGTATATAAGTATATAACCTATATAAGGTAGGGTATAGCCTACGTTTGGATAATAGTCTGCCTGTTATCTATATTTACATTTGGTTTCAATTCAACTGGATAAGTATAGCTCTTGTCATCCTCAGGGAGGCATGTTAAACTCATCTCCCTAACAATGTCTCCTTTTATTTATATCACATATCATTTCTGATGCCAAAAAGATGGTCAGTCAATGGTGTCCCATAAACCTATCATAGTGGTTAAGAGCCCAAACTCTTGGCTCAGGTGTGTTTATCTGGCAACACTACCACTGTCCTAGGGTATTGAATATCAGTTTTTGGTAAGATGTTATTGTAGCTGGTGTGTGTGTGTGTGTGTGTGTGTGTGTGTGTGTGAAGTGAAATTTGCTGAAAAATTCTCTTTCAGAACTACAAAGTGGATTCTTAGATGGCAAAAATGTATCAAGCAACTAGAGCTATTTTAATGTGGATAACACACTAGAGTTCCCTCTACTGAAATCTACTGTGTTTCTAGAAATCAGATTGTGAATTAGCAAATTGTGAAAATATGAGCTAATCAGTTGCTTCTGCACACCACTGTTGATCAATAGTGGGAAATTTCAAATGAATACAACATGTGAGAAATGTACGTGTCATAGGATTATATTATATAAACTCGGCATGTTTACTGTTCCTGCTAGTCTTACAATTTTGCCTGTGTATTTTTATTTGTTTTTGCCTTCCCAAAAGCATTGTGTAGGTTAATTATTATGAACTCTTCACCTATATGATATATCAATTTGATTACTTTGAGTTATGACTTTGTATGTTACACTGAAACACAGCAGAAGTGAGCTATGAATTAAATGTTGAGAGAACAGAGTAACATAATACAAAGAGGCTATGTAGACATGACTAGTCTGTTGATAGTTGTAGTTTGATTAACCAAATCACATAGAGCATATGTGTACTACGAGAAAGGCTCAGGATAAAGTTCTTAGGGCAAAAGGAATACCAGGCCCTCTGAAAAAACTTCGGCAGGTGCTTGAGAGTTAAGACTATGCCTTTCTAGCTCTCTGGGTGTCAATCACTACAATGAAACACACATACCGTGAAGAAGAAAAGAGGACACAGCAGTTGGAATTCTGAACAAAAAGGAGGAAAAGAACAAGAACTGAAGGCATTCCACTGACTTTAAAAGGGTAGTGTGGTAGGCAATGTGCAGATATATTTGCTCCGCTCTGTGTCTTTTCAGATGCACTTGAACTTAACCTTCTGGAGAGGGATATTTTGGAAATATCAGGCATTTTTTTTTAAAGAGAGGGTATTTATTTATTTATTTATTTATTTATTTATTTATTTATTTTTCCAGAGAGAGAGAGCATGCACCACATTTTACATGAATAGGGGTGAGGTGAGGTGGGAGGGAGAGAGAGAATCTGAAGCAGGCTCCATGGTCAGCACAGAGCTGCATGTGGGTATCTGTCGCAGGATGCTGAGCTCTTGACCTGAGCCAAAATCCAGAGTCAAAAGCTTGATCAATTGAGCCACCTGAGCCCCCTTCAGGCATTTTTTTTCTTTAATAAAATTGATTGTTTTATATTTTTCCCTTTTTTCTTCTAGAGCATATATTTCTCTTTTTTTATATTTCTTTTTAAACAATTACCTAAATAAGTGGGACAAACAATATTTTTGCTTTTATTTTGTAATTTTCTGTAGAGAATAAACCGAGTCCTTAGTTTCTGCCAGGTAGGGTCTATCACATTGCATTACATGCTCAAGGAAGCCATCCATCCAATTTGGCCAAAAATTTGAGGGATGCATATGAAACACTGAAAAAGTATGGGTTTCAGAGTCAGGAACATCAGAATTTGAATGTCGGGTTTGTCACTTAGCTTTGCAACCATGGGTGAGTTATTAAACCCCTTGGAGATTTATTTTTTCTTCTGTAAATGATGATATTTTGGAGAATGAAAATGAAAATGTCCTCTAATTGCTCATTTTTATAATCTTTCTCCATTCGTAATTATTATTATGAAAAATGTTCTCCATTGCCTCAGTGAAAATAATGACTAGGGAAAAATCAAAATAAGCAAATTTTATGTAAGTAAATGTAATCGTCTTTAATTGTTATGTTTACTGTTTGCCCCTAACAGGCTCTCATACAGTATAAAGACCAAAGAGTGGTCAACAATCAGGTGCCGTTTCACTTTTTCTTCCTATCTTTTCCCACCTTGGAAATAAATAGATGGTTAACTCAGAGAGACAAAGCCAGTGAAGATAGAATCTGGAAACATATCAACTAGATAGCACTAAATAATCAAAAGTTGACTACATAGAATCTTTCATAATAATCAATTTCATCTCTGTTTCTCAAATAGCATCCCCCAAGACAGAAGGCTTCTTAGCAAATCAAAGGTGCCATGAATTGGGGGAAGTTATGCTCATGAAAACAAGGTTTTACCCTAAGTATTCTGAATTCTGCTGAAACACTTAAGGAAACATTCTTAAAAATGATCTTGAATTTTTTTAAAAGTCATAGATCAATTTAGTTAAATGGATTATTGATAGGTAATAAATGTACTTTGAAAATAGATTTCCCATATGAAAATTTTAAAGGAATAACACAAAAGAAATCATGGGTCTATTGGTAGACAAGTTGTCTTTGATTCCAAGCATTTTTGTCTTTAAATATTTGAGATTGCTCACTTCATAAATGTTGTTACTGTGATTGAATATCATCAGTAGGAGTGATAAGATGGTATTTCTGTCATTATATGTTTCAGGATTTTTTTGTTTTTTTGGATGGCAAAAGGCACTATTTTGCATGCAGTATAATGTGCATTAGTTTTAAATGTGACAGAAATCAACATGAATTGAAAGGATCATAGTTATTAAATCATAATATTTTAGATCTAGAAAGTAATTTGTAGGAAAATAAATTAAATTCTTTTACTTTTTTGATGAAACTTTGGGGAATCAAAGGTTGACTTTGCCAGAGAACAACAGCTGATTTCCTTTATTTTAAATCTGAGGGAAGATTAGTTTTTTGGTTCTTAACATAGTCACGAACTCCAAAACTACGCACAGTTGTGTCATTTTGGGCAACTTCAAACCCTCTGTTTATTCATGGATTTATTTTTAGGAATCTACTTAGGGTTATGATTCCCCTATTAGCAATGACAATGATGATGATGATTATGGTAAAAATGATGAGAAGGCAGTAAAGACTGATGATACAATAAATCAGCTTTACCGATGCCAATAATGATTCAATGACACAATCTTCATGCACGTATCTGTTTCAACCCACAGTTTTCCCCAAATCTTCCCATCACTGACACCAACTCTGTTACTACTGAGTGCGGTCTTCTCTGGCCTGACCTCAGAGCTTATTGGAAAGCAGAATCCCAGGCACATCCCGGCTCTACAGACTCACAACATGAATTTTGACAAGGTCACTGGCACGCGCATAAAAGTTGCTCTATAGCATCTTTGATGCATCTCGTGCACCTCTCTGATGAGAAGTTGGACCAGTCCATGGGGAATCAGACTACTGCTTCAAGGTTGCAAATTGCCCTGGGCAATTTGGGGGGGGGGGCAGGTACAGACCACAGAATCCACATTCTTTCTGTGGCACCTCTAAAATGTCTGCAATGGACGAAAAATTAGGAATGTTATAATTTCACACCAGAACTTGGTGGCAGCTGTATTAATTACCATCTCATGGCTATGTGGTGTACTCTACACTTAGAAAAGAGACCTTACACTTAATAGAAGTGGCTTTGCACTGCAAAGCTATTAAAACTTCCAGAAAATGTTACCAGATAAATTATAAGGGTGAATGAAAGGGTGCCCTTTATAAATAGTCACAAAAGGCCTCAGCGGCTGATTATAGTGTGGGTGTAATTTGCAGAAAGGTTTGCTGTAGGCCTGAAATTATAGTACTGCCATTGGAATGTAGCCAAGAGCCTAGCCATTTCCAGTAGCTGTAACACCACCTGCTAGCACACTTATTCAGAATTGAGTCACAGGGATGGATGAAGTCTAATGAATCATCAAGTCTTCATCTAAAACACTTAATCTAGCTATTGCTTTTCAGATGAGCCTGGTATGTGCCAGACCCCTGCCCATGGACTGACCTGAAGTCCTAGAGATAAAGGCTTTCTGCCAAATGAACAAATCGCTTAACACAGTTTTTATTCTGAGTCAGTTCTGGAATTTTGTCTGGATCTCCGTGGTCCTGGTGGTCCTCACGCATGAGGACAGGTCCCAAGGAATCTCCAGCTCTTCACCTTGAGTGCTGATTTGATTTTGCAGACAGGTGTTTCTAGCATTTAAGCTAGTCTAGGACTCATTGGCCTTAAGTGACTTTGGACCCTGAATGAGGTGGGAAATGCATCTTCCTATGGTTACTGTTATTTAGTCACAAACTACTTGTCACTAAGGTCTGCTGTCGTTTGGGGACAGTTAGCTGGGGTGCAGCAACCCCTTCTCAAGGCTTACTTTCTCACTTAGTAAGTCCTCCCCTGGGATCCCTGGGTGGCTCAGTGGTTTGGTGCCTGCCTTTGGCCCAGGGCACGATCCTGGAGACCCGGGATCGAGTCCCACGTTGGGCTCCCGGCATGGAGCCTGCTTCTCCCTCTGCCTGTGTCTCCACCTCTCTCTCTCTCTCTCTCTCTCTCTATCATGAATAAATAAATAAATCTTAAAAAAAAAAAGTCCTCCCCCTTTCCCTTCTGATTGGATAAGGATTTTTAAAAGTAAATCTGCATGTGTGTGTGAAATTTCTGTGCGCCTTCTCTAGTAATAATAGGTACATTGATATAGACCTCACTGTGGACAAGGCCGTTTTTAGCACTCTAGTCATATATGATCTAATTTAATCCTTACTATGACTGTGACTTAGAGGCTATTACCTGTTTCACTGATAAGGAAACTGAGGCACAGAAATGTTAGGTTCCTTGATCAATGCCACGAAGCTCAAAAGGAGGAGCCCAAACTCAGTTTGAACCCAGGTGATAGAGATGCTAATTTAATACCCTAATGGATGAGTTGATCGTGCACCTGCTTTAGTGGAGGAATGAGTGGGGGAGGAAGGAGAGCAGAAACCCTGAGAACAGGGACCTCCGATTAGGGCCTGGCAAGGAGACCATCCCTAGCATTCACAGTGGCTTAAAGTTAACGAGTGGTGAAACGAAGACAGGCATTCCTTCGTGTCTTCTCTGGCTGGGGAGCATATGTAGGGGGAGCATCCTGGCAGACTAAATAAGAGCAAGTCACGAATTCCTCATTCCGAGAAACAGATGCCAACCAACTCCGAGACAGGCTCATGTGGCCACATGTTCAAGGTCTTGAGCACACATGGGGGCTTTACCATCAGTCTGCTCCCTGTGAGTGGGAAAGAACCCGGCTGACCCCGGGGCAGTGGGCCAGCCTGCCAGAAGTTGACTGGAAAGATGTAGGCTCAGGGGAGCAGATCTGAGAAATCCTGGGAGCTCCCGTGCCAAGATGGGGAGGAGGTACTTGGAGGCAGGGGACAGGGTGTGGCCTGGTCAGCTGGGACTCCTGGGGGCCGGAGAGAGCAGAACCCAGCCAGTCTCATTCTCTCCGTACTGTGTGCGAAATATCCCCAACTGTGCTCATTAGATGATATAATCTGCATTATTGGGAAGAAGATAGAATTTCTTAAATTCAGCAACGTACAAAGAGTTCTTCGTGGAAACACTTTCCGAGATGGGAGACATGACCACAAGAAATTATGCTACTGTAAGAGAAAGTGTTTTTAATTAATACTGGAAGAGTGAGGACTCCACTGGCATTAAAAACATTTAATATCAAAGTAAAATGTTATTGCCTGCCACTTCCTTTTCTCTTCAGATCATTAGCATAGGATTAAACATTTTTAAATGGGATTTCAAACCCTACCAAGCAGCTGTCTTCTATTTCAAAAGACAATGCACTCATACATATGTATTATGCACTTAATTAAAACTGTTGCATTTTCATTTTAAAAAGTTCTAATGCTGTCCTACATTTTTATAATAATTTAAATCTCTGGACTGCCACCAGTTTGCATATTTTAAGTATGGGAAAGCAGGGTTTGGGTAAGATAAGCATCCCTAAATTTATATAATTGGAGGGGTATAGCCTGAAATGAGCATGCACAGGACTATTCCATGGTAGCTGTTCCACTATTAGGTATTCATTTCTTTTATTTAACAAGGAGATATTTTCCTTCTAATTTTTTAATTATAAAAGTAATATATATTTACCATATATATTATATATTTTAGAAAAATAGAAAGAAGAAAATTAAAACATATCTATAATTCTATTTCCCTGAGAAGAACATTATTAACTCTATTATTGTGTATTTCATTTCTCTAATTTTATTATATAGAATCAACATGTTTTATAGAATTTGAATCATACATGTTTATAAATGTGTACTTTTCAGTTTTCACCTAATTTTAGGTGGTGAATCTTTTTCCATGCCTTAACTCTTCTTCAGAACATGATTTTTCATGACTTCATCATCCTCATCATCGCCATCATTATAGCCATATTTGAACTTTTTGCTTTATCACGTCTGTAATTTAAATTTCAGAGGAAATTGAGATATAAATGAATCATATTGGAAGGAAGAAGAGCAATATGAAGTAGTAGAAGATAAATTCTTAGAGATTAAAACATGAAATAAATTGATAATGTACACAAATAAGTTTTTAAGAAAGAAATCAGTATAAGCAGCCAAAAGCCAGGATGATTTAAAAATCTGCTTCTAAAAAAGAGGAACATTTTTTAGAAAAGAAGAATTCAAAAAGATGATTTTTATTATAAGTTCTTCTAAATTACTCGGTTTTTAACCATCTGCGTATATGCTTTGGCTTAAAAAAAAAAGGTGTAAATTAACTCTGGCAAAGAGACATTAAGATTACCCTCATCTCACACCTGGGATTGGGCATGCATGGGTGCCTGTCTGTGGGTTGGGGTGAAGGAGGCTTGGGGGAAAGGCGAATGCTCGACCTGAGTGGCAGAGGAGGTGGGGGGGATGGTGCCTTCCTTGGTAGCTGAGGCCTCAGGGGGCTGAGAACAAAGAAGAATTCAGAGGTTTCTCTTTGTCACAGGAATAGAGCGTTACTTTGTGCAATAGGTTTTGCTTTAAGGTTCATCTTGCCAAGAAGACTTGGTCAGGTGGGATACAGGATCTCAAGAGCAAAGCAGAGAACCTGGAAAAGGGACAGTCTCTCCAAATGTTATCATTACATAGAAACGGAAGGGAGCAGTGTTCTGGGACACCTGCTTAGCCCAGTGGGTTAGGCTGCTGACTCCTGATTTTGGCTCAGGTGGTGATCTCAGGATCCTGAGATCCAGCCCAAGTAGGGCTCTCAGCTCAAGGAAAAGTCAGCTTGAGATTCTTTCCCTCTCTCCCTCTCTCTCTCTCTCTCCCTTTGCACCTCCCCCACTCCCTCAGAATTGTGCAGGCAGGCACTTTCTCTCAAATGAATGAATGAATGAATGAATGAATGAATAAATCTTAAAAAAAAGAGAGAGCAGTGTTCCAACCAACATGCCTATTCATCACTGACATGTAAAATCCCCCTTCTAGGAGTGTATAGGGTGCCCAAGCCACTCTGTGTGGTGTGATTTTGTTGACATAAATATGTAACTACAAATCACATTCCCAAGCTGAAATTCTTGGAAAGGAAGAAAACATTTAACTTTCCTGGAGTGAATTGTGAGCTAAAATAAAAAAGCATCTTAGATCTAACGGGAAAATGGAAGGTATCATGCCCACATCACATTTATCCCTATGACCCTTCTCTTTTTTTCCCTTCTGGTTCCCAGTGGAGTTGTGCTCTCCTTTAGTTTGACTTATGTTTTTGGAAGTTTAGATTAACAGACCAGAAAATTCAAGAAACGCAACTGGTTATTTTATTGATTGTATTAATTAATATTCTGAGGTGTTTACAATGTACCAGGAAGTATGTCAGCAACTGGTTTACAGTGGCTGATAAAACACTGTCCCTGCCCTCAGGAGACCAGCTATTGGGAGGGAATTACAGAAAGCAATGTAGTCATGGAATTAGGAGGACAGCTAAAGTGAGCTACTCAGGCCAGCTGAAGTTTCTAGATATGTCATAAAATGTTAGTATACAACCGTTTCTTATGGAAGGGATAAAGAATGAACATGTAAAACAGAAAAAAAGAAGTTGATATTATTTTCCTTTGTTAATTCACTAGAACCTGATAAAACCCAGTTCTGGGTCACTAACTGAATTTAGTTTTTTTTTTTCTTTTTTTAAAAGATTTTATTTAGTTATTCATGAGAGACACAGAGAGAGAGAGGCAGAGACACAGGCAGAGGAAGAAGCAGGCTCCCTGTGGGGAGCCCAATGCGGGACTGGATCCCAGGACCCCAGGATCACGCCCTGAGCCGAAGGCAGATGCTCAACCACTGAGCCACCCAGGCGCCCCCTGAATTTAGTTTAAAGGAAAAATTGTGGACAGAGATGGAGTATTTACTTTTTGTCTTGGTTGAACTGTTTCAATAGAGATTTCTCCTCTTTTCTCCTCCTCCTCCTCCAGGTGAACAACATTTCCCCCTTACCTCTCTATAACAGAGATAAGGCATGCAGGCAGTAACTGTACAATTCAAGAGAATATTGATACTAAATTGTTCCCTTAGAGAATGACAAATATATATACATCTATAAAACCAAACTCATTTCAATCCCTCACTTACTTTTCCAGAAGGCTGTAGAAAAGTTTCAGTATAAGCAAAATCTTTAAGTATAATAGGTTAGAGCAATATAAATCAGTCTCACTGTACTTTCAATTTGCTCATGCCACTTTGTAGTTTCCCATGCTTTAGGAATTAGGGAATTGGTACAAGCTCAAATCATTTAATTTGGAATGCAAATTTTGGAAGACTCAAGGAGTAAGTGGTGTTAAGGTACAATTCTATTTAAAAAAATTCCTTTTTAAAAAATTATTTCTAAAATTTTTTAGAAGATTTTATTTACTTATTAGGGAGTGCGTGTGAGTGGGAGGGGGCAGACGGAGAGGGATAGGAAACCTACTCCTTCCTGAGGTCAGAGCCCCACACAGAGCTTTATCCCAGGACCCCAGATGAAGACCTGAGAGGAAGTCACTTAACTGAGCCAACAAAGAGCCCCTAATTTTAACATTCTTCATAATTTTGTCAGTATACCTATTCAACAAATACTAGTTGAACACTCACCTTGTGAAGCATTATGTTCAAAGCTGGAGTTATAGTAATGGACAAAAGCAGAAAAACGATCCCTCTTCCTGTTAGTATAATTCTAGTTGATGGTTGTAGAAGATAAACAATGTAAATAGAGTATATCAGACATTGAGAAGTCCTGTAGAGAAAAAAAACATAGAAGGAAGAGAGATATTGTATTAGAGAGAAGGTAGATATTTTTGATACAGTGGACACAGGCTTTATTCAGAAGCTGTCATTTGAATAAAGACCAGAAGGAATTGAGGATGGGGAAACATATCTGAGGGAAGACTTAAGGAAGGGAACAACCACCAAAAGATCTGGGCATGAGAGGGTGACAGTGGGGAGGCCAATGTGGCTGCATTGGAGGAAGTAGGGGGTAGAGGTTGGAGGGGATTTGTGGTTTAGGGGCATCCTATCCTGCAGTTTATTGTAAGGATTTAGTCTCTTACTCAGAGTGAGAGGAGAAGTTATTGGAGGGTTTACTAATCTACACAAATGACAACCTCAAATTTGAAGACCTGAACTATCTAATGCAGTAGCCCCTTGCTATATGTGACGACTTAAATTGAAATTAATCAAATAAAAATAAAATCCGGTTCTTGAATAGCCATGTTTCAAGTGTTGAATACGCTTAGGTGGCCATTGGCTATCCCATTGGGCAACATGTACCTGGAACGTTTCCATTATTGCAGAAAGTTCTTCAGTGACGCTATTCTAGATTAATCATACTGTTTATTAATTCTAAAGAAATGTGTGTCACCAAAGAAGCTGGATGGCATTTTGTTAGACTTTTGAGATAAAAATATAAGGAAGAATTGGGCTTTTCCTTACAGATCTTGCAGTCTCTCAAGAGCAAGACACATAGTCATAGAACCATGACCGAGGCATGTTCAGGGAATAGGTTTAAAAGGAAAGAGTGTTCCCCCTGAAAGTGAGTTGTAACTCACACAATGGACCAGGGTGTTTCAGGTGAATAGGTGAATAGAGGAAGTTTTACTTAATAACTACCATGGAAAAAACAAAAAAACAAAAACAAACAAACAAACAAAGAATAATTACCATGGAAAACTGGTATCTGTGATACCGCATTTAATATTTGCAGTATGGGACACCTGGGTGGCTCAGCGGTTGAGTGTCTGCCTTTGGCCCAGGATGTGATCCTGGAGTCCCAGGATTGAGTCCCACGTCGGGCTCCCTGCATGGAGCCTGCTTCTCCCTCTGTCTATGTCTCTGACTGTGTCTCTGCCTCGCTCTCTGTGTGTCTCTCATGAGTAAATAAATAAAATCTTTAAAAATATGTATTTGCAGTAACCTTATGAGAGCAGCATCCATACCCATGTGGTAGATAAAGAATACAGAAATTAAAAAGTAAATCAAGTTGCCATGATCACCCAGCAATTTGATATATGACAAATTAAGTTAGATGAATCATGGACAGACAGACAAAATTATTCTTTAAAAACATCTCATTGAAAAGATGGTTATAGAACCAAGATTTGGACTCAAGATGTTTGACTTCAAAGGTTGTGCTTTTATTTACTATACTATATTAATAATCCAAAAAAAGGTTTTGTACAATGCTAAAGAGGGGGGAATGAATCTGAATATATAGTCCATGTGAACATATATGCACTCAACAAATTTTATAAAGCAACTGACAAAATTATCAGAAATACATATAACCCAACAATTAAGGTTGAAGATACCAACATAGATTTCTTAGAAAGCAATAAGAACAATAAGTGAAAATGAATGTAGAGATACTAGAAATTTATCCAACTAAAAGGTTGAGTTATTGGAAAAGTGTTTAACTTACTTATAGTACCTAAGCCAATACTTGTCACAATTTGAGAGAGCAAGCTAAAATAGTAACTAGTGGGAACTTCTTAGTTTTAAATATATTTTTAATAAACCACCAAGAATTCTATGAACAAATAGACTGAGTTCAAAATAAACTGGTAAAAGGCGGTCTCAAAATAAGAAAGGAGGAAATAATAATAATATAACACTTAAAAATAATAAAAATAAAAGTAAAATGAAAATAAAATAAAATATATGATAAATATAAAGATACACATAGAGCTGCAATAAAAAATTAAGCGTTGAAAAGGTTTGTGAGCTAATGGTAAGGTAGGTGAGGAAAATGAAACTGGATCTATGTTGGACCCAGTCCTTGCTGAACCCCCGGATTTCCTACTTTACTGGTCCTCCCATTTCCCCGCATCTTTCTTCCGCATTTGTGTTTCTGGAGTATGAGAAATTCCCAGTAACTTTACACTGGTGCAAATGTTCATAGTAAAAATGGCAAAGCCCATGGTCTTGATTTGGCTCCAAATACTTACACCTGTTTCACTTTCTCCCTCGCCCCCTCCTTTGTTCTTCCTTTTTAAAAATTTGCCTGTATGTGTGTTTTAATTTTCTGTTATTTATGGTGGGTGGGCAACTTCCTAGTGACTGTGGGACATTCTTTAGCTCTACAGAAACACTTAGAGCAATGTAAAATGCATTATTGTTAATAATTTTGAGCAGAGATTATAAATAATGCTTTTAACAAAGAGGGGAAGCTATCTTAGGCCTCACTGCCTTCATGAAGGTGTGTACACTTTCGTGAGTTACATTTGGTCAGTTTTACGACACAGCTTGGAGGCAGATAGGATTTACAAGCAGGTTTCTAACTTTTTTGTAAAGGAGGGTTTGCATGATTGTGTCTTCCAACTATGGATGACTTGAAATATCACACCCCTGATGCTATTTCTTACAGATAGAAAGAATAGTAAGTATGCTTCTATAATAAATAATCATTTTTTACCTCTTGAGATGAGAAAAAGAAAATCCCCCAAAAAACTGGAGATCAATCTAGGCTCAAACACTGTGTCTGTTTTGAATATTACCTAATCTTTCAACTATTTCTTTGTTAGTGTGATAGAGAAGCCATACTTCTTCAACTACTCTGATTCAGGATGCAGCCCCCGCCCCTGGTTTCACCAGTTCACTGTGTCACACAATCATTTCCAGAACACAGTAGACTATTCTCCCTTGGATGTGCTCTTATTTTCTAGGAATGGGGGAACTATTAGAAGCGCTGCCTTGTCACTAATAAAGTTCTAAAAACACCTCAAATACTGATGAGAAGGGATAATGTTTTTATAATAATCTCTTCACAGCTAAATTTACTAGTATTTGCCGCTACCCAACTTCCTGTTGACAGCCTGGGGATCCCAAGCCTGCCCCTAGTCTTTTTGTAACCTTGACTAATAAAAAAGTGTGTCTATAGCCTTGACTCTAATACTTATCTAGGATTTGGAATGAGTCATGAGGATACCATGGCTCCCAGTCAACTGCTGGGTTTACTTTCGCTCTTGCTTCCATCTAATGCTCTGAACTTAGCTAATGCAGAGTTTGTCAGTAGGATTTGGCAAGAGTCATCCAGGTCTCCTTCCCTGAGTTGGATCAAATTTATGTGTCTTTGTCTTATTCATTTTGCTAATTCAACAAATAAATACTGAGCACTCCTTATTTTCTAGGCAATCATTTACGCCTCCGGGAAATGCCAATAGATTCAACAAATTTTCTGCTCATCATAGATCTTAGTGGGGGGAAAAAAGAAATAAACAGATATAATACAAATTCTGGTGGAAATATGTGCTATGAAGAAAAATAAAAAAGGGTAAAGGTATAGACTATGGGAGTCAGGCTAAGGGATGGAAATTATGTTACGTGAGGTGGTCAAGAAAGGGCTCTGCTAAGAAATAAAGCAACATCTCTATCTGGGGAAAGAAAGCTTTCTGAGCTGAGGGACCAGCAAGACCCAGGCTCTAAGACGTACAAATACTTGTGGGAAAAAAAGTCCAGTGTGGCTAGAATACGTTGAGCAAGAAGCGATACAGAAAAGTAGAATTAGGCAAAGGGCATATTGTGCAGGATCCTTGAAGGCCACGAAGAAGAGTTCACATTTTGTTGTCATCGTGATGATAAATTGTTGGATGGTTTTGATCCAGGATGTGACATGATCACACCTATATTTTAAAGGATCTTTCTGATCTTTGGACAATAAATTGTAGTGGAACAAGAGGCAACTTAGTTAAAAGGCAATTGTGGTCAAGGAGGGAAATATTGGTGTCTCAAGCAGAGTGTGATAAATGATCAAGTTGCAATATGCTCATGAAAGAGAGAGTATCTTGGAATCCTTGATTCTGTTCCTTTCTCATAGGACTTAATTCCGTGGGGGCAATTTATGGAGATATTTGGACTTGAATATTCTAGTGGCCCTTGCCAATGTCAACTTTTCCATCCCTTTAATCTTTGCCTACAAGTATGCCCCAATTGTTTCTAGTGGCAGGTGGTTTACATATAGACTTGGACTTCTTGACTACCCTCTTCATGGCCAAGTTCACAGTCTCTTTGATCCCAAATTACAACCTCCCAGTACTTTACACCAATGAAGGGTCTCCTCTTGGTCTCTACTTGCCCTTCATTCCTATCAGCCCAGAGTTTCAAATGTCACAGTGGCTTCCCAATGAACTGATGGAAGTCATGAAAATCATAATAAAAATTTGACCAGTGTAAATGCTGTAAAAACAGTGACCAAATAGAAAAAAAACTAAGTTGCTGTATTTGATTCTGCTCAAAATGAACTAACTGGAAAATAAAGAACTAAAAAATGCAGTGACTGAAATTAAAAAGTCAATGCATGCTTTTTACAGCACATTTGATTCAACTGAAGAGAAAATAAGCAAACTGGAATATAACCTAAAGTCCCATCTCTGACAAGGAACAGACTTTAGGAATTTTTTGAGGGAGACCTGAGTGACTCAGCTGTTAAGTGCCTGCCTTCAGTTCAGTGCGAGATCCTGGAGTCCTGGGATCGAGTCCCACATCGGGCTCCCTGCATGGAGCCTGCTTCTCCTTCCGCCTATGTCTCTGCCTCTCTCTCTCTGTGTGTCTATCAATGAATAAAAAAATAAAAATCTTAAAAAAAATTTTTTTTTGATAATTAGAAAAATATTCGACTTTGGATCCTCAAAGTTAAACAAGTCTTTCTCAACTTTTCCTTTTAAGAAATCCATTTCCTAATTGTTTGGGAATTATTTAAGAATATGGGAGTCCTAATTTCCTTTTATACAGATAATGTCCATATATACAACTACAACACCATTTCTAAATGACTTAGATGAACTATTGTCTTATTAATGTCTCTGTGTCCTTCTAGTTTTTTTCATCACCATTATCAGTACTGTCTTTTTAGGTCTTCTCATTTGCCACATGAATCACTGCCATGAAATTCTCTTTTCCTTCCTTTTAGTTTTGCGTCAATCTGAACCGTTTTTCACAGAGCTGCCAAAACGATCTTTCTAAGCTGCAGGTCTGTTTGGTATCTCCCTGCTTAAAGCATTTTACTGGGTTCTGTCCAATTTATCTATGACCTCCTTCATTTTACCTTTTCCTCCCTCTCCTTTCTTGTTGTTATTACCGTGATAAACCCTCATTTCCTGTAGCTCCAGCCATAGTTTTTTTAGTTAACTTAGCTTTCTACTCTGAATTTCTGACTTGATGAAGGCATATGAATTTCTTGGTCAGATATGGTGGGTGAATGGGAAGCTAAGATCCACATTTGAGGCATCAGAACACATCCAGAAAATATCAGGGTGTAATAAGCAGGAATGGAATCCCCAGTACCGCAGTTGCAGGTCTAGGGAGGAACTATATAAAACATAGAAGCATTAACACGGTCAAAAAAGAGAATGATCCTGGAAAAAGAAGACAAACTCTTTAGGAAATAGCTGCAATTTGAGTTCACATCTCATTAAATCTCCATGTAGGACTTAAACAAGTGTAAAGACCCAACTTGCATTAGTTCTAACTCACTAGAATAAACACTTGATAGTGTTAGCATTAGTGAATGTTAATAGAACAAAGTTAAAACTAACTTGGACTTTAAAATATTACTGATATTCAGAAACTCTTTAAGTCACTAACTTTTAACTTTCCAGCCAACGACTGTAAGTCAACAGTAAGTTCACTAGCTTTTTTTCAGCTCTTCGGCAGGATATCATTATGTCATGCAGTGTTTCAAAATTGTGTTTTTTTTCATTCTAAAAAAGTGCCCAGTTCCCTTGTTGGAAGAGCAATCAGAGTAGATGCATTCCGCATACCTTGGTAACAGATGTTATCTCACGCTGTGCAAATTCCTTGAATCATTCAAGGTAAACATGGTATCCAGGAAAGTAAAATATTTCAGCCAAACTTCTGTCCAAGAGCCAGCTGTTTATGCAGTCAGAAAAAAGATGCCATTCAGAGTCTCTTATTTTGGTTACAGGATTTTGTAGCATGCTTTATAATGGTACAAATATTTACTTTCTGAGCAGCAAAAAGACTGCATGCAAATTTTACTTAGCATTTTGCATTGCTCTTTGCTTTTCTTTGATAAAGGATGAATGTTATTTGAATTGAAATAAAAATCTTGCTAGGCTTGTGGGCTTAGGAAAACTGTAAAGCTATCCCTGTAATGGCAAGAAAGAGGCTTTTTTTGTTGTTGTTGTTCTATTTAATTGCTTGGATTTCTCTCTCTCTTTTTTTTTTTTCCTGCTTTTTTTTTTTTTTTTTTTCTGGAAGCCTCCTAGTAGAATTCACTTCAAGATGTTCCTTCTATTCTGATTTCCCAGTTCAGATCACTGTTACCTACGCTGGGGAAGAGAATGGAACATAAAAGTTGATTATATGTCCTTTTGCTCTAAACTGTGGGTTCTGTTACTCTAAAGGAATACATTTAAAAAAAAATTTTAAGCAAAGGGAAGAGAACAGAAATAGAATAATGTAGAAACAAGTGACAGCCATCTGTTAAATTTCACCAACTGCTGGTGATATTGGTTTCTTGTGTCATTCTGACTCAAAAGAGCATTTTAAAATTTAATATAACTATTATAAATGTCTTAACATACGTCATTTGGGCCACATGACTTAAGAAAAAAATGACTTGGCAGGATGTGTGCCAAGGGTAAATGGCATACGAAGAGAAGTAAATAACCATGAAAAGGGATTCTGGTGGACAGAATAGGTAATTTATTAACCATTTCTATAAATATTAAGGCCTTTTCTCAAAAAAAAATTACTTTCTGTTAAACTTAGTTTAGATTGATGAAAGGATGCTTTGAAAAAGAAGCAAATTTTAATTATGACTAACTTGGTATTTGTATGAACATACAGTCCCTAAGACTAGAAAGGAATACAGTGTCTCTCTAGCTCACCCCCAAATCCCTAGGAAGCTAAACAGCATCCCTTAAGTGCTGGCTCTTGCTAGACTTAGGTATAACTGTCCATTCAAACTTGGTTTAGCTTTGGTTATAGAATAAGGTGGCTCAGAGAAGTCTTGGGAAGATGTGTACAGGCCCGGCACTCCTGTCCTAGGATCTATTCTGTTTTATTATAGTTTTCATAAAGCAACTCCTTCTATGTAGTTCTTCTGCATCATTTGAGAGAAACAATGTTTGACCATTTTTTACCTACAGAACAGTGATTTAATGTGGTTCACAAGGCCCTAGTGAATTCTCATTATTCTGAGTTGCTGTAGGCAACCTGCAGGATTTCTGTCTAATAGCTTGTGTACCGTTCCTATCAATTGATACATATGATTGATATAAATAACTTCTGGTGGACAAGATGGCAACTGTTGGAATACAAATTTCCCCTTTTGGTATTTTAAGCATAATGGTCTTGTCCTTAACCTGTAAATCCTACAACTTGGTAGAAAAGGAGATGTTGTTGAGAAAGAAAGGTCAGAAGACTACAGGAATATGTGTCTGTGATTTCCACTGGGCCGTGTCTTAGAAGCTGTTTATTTTCCATCCAAATCATGAGGCAGGGTTATTAGTTTTCCCAACTTTCTGTGAAAAAGAAACCAGAAAGATGAAAAACTGAAAACCTATTCTGCTCATCAAGCCATCCACCCCGGAGCAATGTAAAAAATATTTTTAAAAGACGTTGTCATTACTTTGGTAAACTTGTCTGAGTGGACCTCACTCCATTTTTATACTTCATCGCGCTTCCACCCTGTCTTCCATGTAATGCTCTATGAATTCCTTGTCTCTCTCTCCTTCTCTCCCATAGTTTCTTTGTCACGTCTTCTCCTTACTGGATAGATCTACTACAGATGTGAAATTTTCCATAATCTTGCATCTATGATATCTTCTGAGTGTTCTTAAGGAAACTCAAGAGTGGAAGAAGCCTTGATTTCTGAGTCACTGTTATGGACCACCGTGCTCCTCCCATACTCTGGGGGAAAAATTGTAACATAGACCGAATTAAGTCACTGGGATTGGGGAAAGGGTGTTTGATAGAGGAGTCAACCTTCCTAATACACTTAAAATCTTTGTTCTATGAGAGAGCGATAGACCTTTTATGAGACAGATGTCTCTAAGAGAGATGTCAGCTTTCCCTGGTCTACTTCCCTCTCACCAACATTTTTTTTTCTGCACCTTATGGAGACCATTTTCTCTTTGTGCCTCTTAGGCATTGGTCTTACCCAGAGACCCAACTTGAACACCTTATTTTTTTTTTTTTCACCCTCTATATTCTCTTGAGGGACTGTGTTCCTCTCAGGGTTGAACCTTTACTTGTATTATCTCAAATTTCTGTTCCGATTCTTGATTTTTGCAGTCAGATTCAGACTGGTACATGCACGTTGTTTCTGGAGAGCTCTGAGTAGATAGGCTTTACCTCCTCAAATGCAGACTAAAACCAAATCCATCATCTTACTGTTCCATTAGCACATTCTTTTCCGCCCTCTAACTTGGTGAATGTTATCACTACCTACCGAATGAAGATGACAATTTGGGATTTGTTTCAAACTTCTTCACCATACTCCGACCTAAGAGAACTAAAACTTCTGCCAATTTACCTCAATAAATAAATAAATAAATAAATAAATAAATAATCAAAACAGACCTTTCTATTCCAACTACTGTTATCCTATAAACAACCCTCTTAATTTCTTGTTTGGCTCATCAAAATAACTCTGACTGGTTTCTGCAGATATATTCATCTGTTGCAAAATTTACTTCTAACTTGATAATACTAAGATGAGGAAGATAATATAATGGACATAATGAGATTTTGAGGGGAAATTGTGAGCATTTTACCTCAGTGTAGAATTCTACACTGAATTTTTTCTCTAAGAAAAAGAAATCAGACTTCAAGCTAGTGAGATTGTTACTATCCAGATAATTACACTAAAATTTTTTGTGTTAATTTGAGTTTTTCAATCATTGAAGCCTGACTGATATGTAACAAAACTCATCACTTAATTAAGGATTACAATTTTATGAGTCATGATTAAAGTTTGCGGTCTTAAAACCACCATCTTGATCATGACTCAAAACATGCCTATCATTCCAAAAACCTCCTTTGAAACCCTTTGCCTTCAGTGTCCTTAAATCTAACCCCTGAGCCCTGGCAGACACTGATTTTTTTTTCCCTGTCAATCACAATGGTTCTACCTTTCTTGAATTCACAAAATGGATTCATAGAATATGTATTTGCTTACATAAGATTTCTCTTACTCGGCGTATGTTTTAGAGATTCATCACTATGTGTATTGGGATTCTAGTCTTTAATTTTGTTGAGTAAGTTTTCCTTGAATGTTCTATCATTCTAGTGGATAGACATTTAGGTTGTGTCCAATTTGAGCTATTTTTTTATATAGCTGCTATGAATATTTGAATACATGACTTTCTGGGGACATAGCTTTTCACTTTGGGGAACTGATTATCTAGAAGGGGAGTTGTGGTTGTATGCTAAATACATATTTAAATTTACAAGGAGGGCAGCCCGGGTGGCTCAGAGGCTTAGGGCCGCCTTCAGCCTAGGGTGTGAACCTGGGGTTTTGGGATCGAGTCCCACATCAGGCTCCTTGCATGGAGCCTGCTCCTCCCTCTGCCTGCGTCTCTGCCTCTCTCTCTTTCTCTCTCTGTGTCCCTGATGAATAAATTAATAAAATCTTTAAAAAAATAAATTTACAAGGAAATTATAAATTGTTTTGTGCTCCCACCACAATGTGTGAAAGTTTAGATGGCTCAACATCCTTATCAATACTAGCTCTTATTTTCTGTTTTTTTAACTAGAAACATTTTGGTGGCAGTCATATCTCATTGGTTTTAACTTGCATTTGCTTAGTGACTAAGGATATTGAACATTTTCAATATACTTATTTCTCATTTTAAAAAAATTGGGAGGGTATCTGTTCTCTGCATTCAGAAGCATTCTTCCTTTGTCTTCAAGTATATCCTGTTTTAGCAGCTCAGTATTTTTATCAGCCTGCTTTCCATCTGGAAAATATTAGGAATCCAAGCCTTCTTTCATTTCGTATTCATCTTCTCTCTGTTCTTTTCAGAACCTGGGGTCTCGAGTGTCCACTACCCACAGGGTGTTATTCACAACCCTTAAACTTAATGGATTTTGTCCAGTTGAATTTTGAAGGAACTGAGAGTCAGAGAATTGCTATATGAATAGGAACGTGAATCCATTTGATTATAAAGTCAATGTTCTTTTCCTTTCATTAGTATTTTGGTATGATGGGCTATGTAGTATGTTCTTTAATAAAAGGAAACATTAATTCATCAGGAGAGTAAGATATTTGGTGATTAATATCTAAAAGGAAATTATTCTTTTATGAAGAATATTGAATAACAATAAGATATTTAACAATGATTTTACATAAGGTACAGAACATTTCTCCATTTCTGAAAATTTCAACTTTAATAACTTTCAACTTGAATAAAATCAGGACATTAAAATATGCCTAATGAAGATCTTTAAATAGGTAGCAAAGCAGATGAGTTTGAATATGGCTTTGAGGTAAATCTATACAAGACAAAAATAGGAAGTTCAAAGGGGTAGATGTATAATGTCTATTTAAGAATGACCAAGAAATTTTGTGAAGAATTCATAAATTTATACCTGATTAATTTGCAGTGGCACTGAACAGAAATTTTCAGTAGTCTGACATATCTCTCAGGTACTGTCTTGTATTTTTGTTTTTTAATTTTTCCTGGTTATTCAATTTCATGAGTATTGACAGTTTTTTATTTTTATTTTTGGCCATTGCTATGTTTCAATGTCAATATGCACTGTATACTTTAAAACATAGTGGGTTTCATATTCAAATGCTAAACTCAACTCTCCAATTGTAAATTCTCTTTAGAGGTACTTAAGAAATTGTCACTCAAAGAAAAAGATGCCTTGTAATAATTAAAATTTCTAGTTTGCTTAAAGAACATGAGGTAAATTTTCCATTGAAAGGATGTGCGGGGGGTGGGGGCAGCTGGGTGGCTCAGTGGTTGAGCATCTGCCTTTGGCTCAGGTCTTGATCCTGGGATCCTGGGATCAAGTATCTCCTTGGGCTCACCGCAGGGAGCCTACTTCTCCCTTTGCCTATGTGTCTGCCTCTTTCTCTGTGTCTCTCATGAATGAATAAATAAAACCTTTTAAAAAAAAGAATGTTTGGATAGTACAGTTAAATAGCAGCAATGAAAACAATGGCTAAATCTGACAGGTTTTTATTTCCATATTGGTCCAATTTATAATCTATCCTTTAACAAGTCCTTTGCTTAGGAACTAGTTCTTATTGAATCTTAGGTGTCTTTGATAATCAAACAAGATGTTGCTAATACTGGCTGTCGGCTATGATAATCAAACAAGATGTTGCTAATACTGGCTGTCGGCTATCCTTTTTCAGCCCATCAATTTACTGTGGGTTGTTTTGTTTTTGTTTTTTTGTTTTTTTTTTTTTTGTGGGGAAGTATTCCCAGAAAAAAATCGTGTCTTGATAATTCTGCAAATTGTCTTCTGATGATCAGCTCATAACCAGTATGACAATAATAGCAGCAACATGTATGCTGCTTCAAATGTATCATTTAAGTTACCGTAAATTCACTATTAGAAACCCTCAGCAGTAGGTTTATATATGGAATCTAAATTTCAGGCTATAATACCATGATTTCTACTAACTCTAATATTGACTTAGCACTCACCATGCTAAATGTTATCTCTTAGCTATTTTGTTGAAAGGTACAGGTTAGATTTCCCTAGAAGCTATGGGATGAATACTATTACATGGAGTTTTAAAGATTAAAAAAATATTTTAAGATCCTAAGCAACAAATTTGCATAGCTACTAAGGGATGGAAGTGCGACCTAAGCTTTTCTTAGATACCAAAGCCCACAGCCTCAGCCTCAGCTGCGGCTCCTTCATGATTCTAATGCTCTAGGCAAAACTCCCCACCGAACCAATAGAAAATCATTATATGCGAATAGCACTAGGGAGACAGGTCCCTGCCTTTGGAATGTTCAGTCTAAACACAAGCAAACAGGGAGTATCCCAATAAAAAGTGTTCTGAAGAAAATACTGATTTGTTTTTAATAACACTGGCAAAGATATTATTGAGCTTCATTAACATTAAAAAGGAGTTCTTCCTAGGTCTCAGTGCTGTGAAGAAAGAAGAAAAGGAAAGGAAAAAGAAAATCTTGACACGTTGGTAGACCTGTTTAGAAAGGGTTTTGTTTTCTCTTGTTAAGAAACTCCATTAAAGAGATGGAAACATTTTTTCCAGTCTTCCATTATTGAAATAATATGTTACAGCTATACATTTAAAATGTATTATAAAATTATCAACTTGTAAATTGTATAATTTCAGTTTTAAGGAAGGCACTCAAATATGTAGAAAATAAGTGCCAAATTGAATTGTGGATCATGTATGCTCAATGTCACAGCTTCATTGAAAAATTGTGCTAATTTTATTTTCCCATTTTTATTTCATGCCATTTATTTAGCTTGCCTTTTTTCTTTGTTTTTTTTTATAGCCAGATTATTTTATTTTATTTTTTAAGATTTTATTTATTTGAGAGAGAGAGAGAGAGCATGAGCAAGGGGAGGGGCAGAGGGAGAAGGAGAAGCAGACTCCCCGCTGAGCAGGGAGCCTGATGCATGACTCTGGGATCATGACCTGAGCTGAAGGCAGACACCCAACTGACTGAGCCACCTACGTGTCCCTTTTTATAGTCAATTTAAATATAATGATATTTATGTGTCTTAGATAAGAGTTCCTTGGAAGCAGAACATGTGATGGGGACTTAGTGAATGTGATTTATTTGGAAAGAAATCTCTGGCCCACAGGAGTGAGAGAAGCAGGAAAAGGCAAAGGAAAAAGGCTGAGCAAGAATGGGTTCTCAACTGGAGCCTTCACTGTGGTGTCAGGTGACTCAGAAACACAAATTACACCCTCATTACATCCTTGAGGCGAGGGGAGCAGCGTCTTGTAACCCTTTGCCAGTCAAACTTGGGAGGGCGCCAGTTTTCCAAGCAAATGGCAACCATGAGGCATTAACAGTCAATTCCCAGAGCAGCTGGGATGTGGGTGCAACAGCTGGCCAGAGGCCAGAGGCTACTTACACCATCCATGGTGCAGGTATGTCTTAGAGGACACGCAGTCTATCATGCTGTGTTAAATACGAGCTGAGCTTCTTTGAATTCACATTTGTGTATTCCCTAGGGTAGTAAAGAACATGAAGTGGTTGCAAATGACTCAGTAGAGGGTCACCTACAGGCTCACCAGCTAGTGAGCCAAGAAAGCTATTTTGTTGAAAGGTACAGGTTAGTTTTTGCCTGATTGGTCAGTGACTTGTTTGAAATTATACCCAATCCTTTAATTTTGTAGTTCTTTAGTGCAAACTTATAAGAAAAATGCTGCATAAATAATTACAATGATAAAACTTATGTAAATTCAATTTTTACATGATTTGTTTATTCCTAATTGTGTGGTTTGCAGTGTGGAGTTACCAGGAAGTATGGGCAGTCATCTAGGGGTTTTCCAACTGGAAAGGATTGCTTTCAAGCCCATAGGATGTTTAGATTCTTCTGTTATTTTCTCTTGTTTGTCTTTGAAGCAAGAATGAAAACTCCTATGTAGCATACTTTATTAAGATAAATCATTTACACAAATTGTTTTGTATCTGATTCAATAAACGTGAATTGAATCAAATCTGTTGGGTTGGGTAAAGAATGCTAAATTCTCTGGCATGATTCTCTTAGATAAAACACATGTCATACATTCTTGATTATATTGATGCGTTTTGTAAAAGGATTTTTTTTCCTAATAAGGCATTTTTTGCTTGAGGAAACTCAAAAAGCAGTTTTTTCTTTTCTTTTTTTAATTCCTGATTTGCTTCTCTATAGTTACGTTTACACTGACAACGGAAATAACAGAGTCCAACCCTGAGACAACTGGCTGAATGTTAAATGCAGTGTGTCTCTGCCATCCTTGTCTGTATGAAGGGGTATCAGTATCTTTCTTTTTTTTTTTTTTGAAACAGTACGTCACATTGGGTTTTATCCTATGATTATCTAAATTGGGGTCTAAGTTTAGCTGAGACAATGACAGCCATAGCAACCCACAGTTTAGTAAAGCCAAGGAGAACTTTAAAAGAAAAGTCACAGATGAAAGAGATCCCAACTTGCCTCATATGTATACTCTTACATGATTTTGTTTACCAGCCACATTTTAGGGGAAAATGAGGGCATTTCATCCAGAATAGAATATATGATTATAATTCAGAAGGAGAATATGGAACAGAAGTAAAAAAGAATGAGAAAGACTATTGAAGGCAAATAAGAATCCGAGTATAAAAAATAAAATGTTTTAAAATATTTAAATTATTAAGTTGTTGGATTCCATTCCTAACAAAGGTAACCTTTAATTAATTCAGATTACTAATAACAACAAATAAAGTCTCATTTTGTGGGTCTTTTAAGAAACCATAGCTTATTTATAGACATTGGGAGGCAGTAAGTGTATCCTTTTGACCATAGTACCACGTCTTAAAGACATCACATTTCTTTGAGTCTTATGAGACATTGAAAATATAGTTGCAATGTATTTCTTAATTAAATATTAGGAATGCTTTGAAAATAATAACCTGTATGTACTTCAATACATCTTTTGGACCTAAACAATTGAAGAAATTGCAGAGAAGTTTGTCGTGAAGGACCACAGAAATATACATTTACAACAAACAAAAAGGTAAGGCTAAGTTTTACAATGTTATTCTTTGGAGGTAATGAAAGAGTTGTTCTCTCTGCAGTGCATGGATTCTGTTTTTCCTCTTAAAATGTGGCAATTAAAAAAATGCTATATTAAAAACAAATTTAATGTATGCCTTATAAGAGGAAATATTGCATTTGAATGTTTCACTACATCTGTACTGACTTATAAAATAAATATGGTATCATTTTGTCTACCCAGAATCATTAAGACCACGAGTCATTCTGAGAAAAAATATTTTTTACTTAGCTAAAGCTATCCCTTTATATGCTACAGTGATTTTCTTCAAATTTTAACTCTTCTGTTGAGATTTTTTTCTAAAATACTTTGTGTATATCCTTGTATGTTCTTAATACTGCTGAGTGTGATGAGTATAATTTAGATATCAGGCATCATGGTGAGAGCAAAAATGATGGGCTTTGGTGCTGATTGAGCTTAAATTCCAGTTTTACTATTTAGCAAGCTTCTTTAAAAGTTGCTTAACTTTCTGATTTAAAACCAAATTAAAACATAGAGATGATTTTCTGTCTCCTGGAATTGTTCAGAAAATTAAGCTTGAGCTTATATACCACTCCTGGCATTGATCCCATCCTTAGATAATTCAGGATCGTTGTGAACATCAAATTGAGCCATTAGACTTATATGACCACATGTTAATTAACACTAAGGATTTGGAGAGTCCTTTGCCTGATTTAACTTTTTCTCATTTGTTTGTCATCTCCCCTCCAATTTGCTCCCTGTAATCTGCTGGGATCCCTGAAAGACAACTTTAAAGAGAAAATAAAACTGAAAGCCTACTAAAAATTAATTCACTCAAACACTACATGAACTGTCCACAACTGCACTGTTTAAGACAGTAGCCACTATCCACATTCTAATTTTTATTACAATTCAGAATCCAATTCTTTAGCTGCATGTTTCACATGCTTGACAGCCACAGTAGCAAGAAGCTATACTGGATGTAGAGAAATAGTTCCACCATCACACAGTGCTCTATTGCACTGTGCTGTTCTGCATTGTTTAAGGTTCTGAGTTTCTGTTGCGGAATTCTAAAGATGAGTGGAATGTGGCTTAAGCCTAGTGGAAGGAAATAAGATATTTTGGGGAGCTGTTTGGAAAATGTAAAAACTCAGTGGTGTAGATGACGACTGTTTGAAAAACACTGGGGAGTTAGAGTAAACAGCTCAGGATTAAAAGAGGAAAGAAATGATGGAGATGAATCCTCAAGCATTATTACATTTCTAATCCTCCCAGAGCATCAAGATTATAGAATGTACTTCCTCGGGTCTACTTGTAGAAGGACAGAAGGGGAAAGGTTAACTTTGTGCCCTTACTTGTATTAGTATTTAATTTGTTTTGTGTTTGAGGGCTTTGTACTAAAAACTCATAAATAGAAGTATATTTTAAAAGAATCATGACTTTTGTATTATTTAAAACCCTGTCACTCTCCCATTCTCCAAATCAATTTCCTGGCATCTGTTTTCATTCTTGTCATTTTTAGTTCTACTTCACTGAAAGATCTTTCTCATCCTGTCCAAGACTAATGTACTTTTCAGAATTGGAAGAGTATTTTCCCCTCCTATCTCATCTTGGGGGTACAAAACACACTTTATTTCCTTCTTAGCCTGTTAATATAGGTATGAGTTCTATATCAAACCTGTTTGATCTTTTCTTTCTCTTTCCTTTTCAAATTTCCTAAAACAGTGGCCCCCATTTATATCCCCAATCCCTCACTTAGAAATGATTTTTCAACCTTGAAGTTTGGCTTTTCACTCATTATTAAGTGTATGTTTTTGTTTGTTTTTCCATGGCCTCCAATTAACATTGCCAACAATTACTGTTGTCAATGCTAACAGATCCTCATAGGCCATCTATTTCTTGGATAAGATGTTGACCTCTTCATTCACCTATACTGATGACTTCTGAATATGTCTCTGACCCAAGTGTCCCTCATAGTCTGTCTGTTTACTGATTGACCACATTAAAAACATTTGCTATTTCCACAAGGATGTAGGCATTTCTAACTTTACACTTGATCTTACCCAAAAGGCTGAGAGGCGATAGGCATTTCAAACTTTAACACAAACTTTTCACACCAAAATCCTCACCTCCTGCTCCTCGGGTATTTTTCTCTTGGTCAGTTGCACCACCATCTACTCATTTGCCCAAGCTAGAACCTTAGAAAACCATCTTCTGCATGCCAAATACATTTGGTCTAGCACTGGCTGATACCTCCTTGGAATTTCTCCCATCCGCCTCTACAACCTCACCATCACTGATGTGGTGCAGGAGTAAACTTGGTCCCAAATCTTTGTCCCTTAGTTCTCACCCCCTCCAATTCATTCTTCACACTGCCTCCAGGGTGATCTTTCTAAAATTTAAATCTGTCCTATCATTGTTTCTTTTTCTATGTCCTTTATTTTTAACTTTTTTTTGCTAAAGCTCTCTGGTAGTTTCCCTCCCTTCTTAAGTAATGCCTGAATGATCGTTTTTTATTGAAACAAAGCAAAATACAGAATTCCCAAGGTCTGAGCACCACTCTAAGAATCTCCAAAAAAGCACCCAGATCTGACACTTCTTTGCTTTCAAACTCCCTTCAGCATTTTCTCTGTCATTACTGCCATCCCCCAACATGCAAGGTCCTAGAAATGACACTTCTTGGTTAGAATATAGTCCCAGATGATACCAATTCTTATACATAATATTCAATGATCTAACAAGTACACAAGGGGCACCTGGGTGGCTCAGTTGGTTAAGTGTCTTCCTTTGGCTCAGGTCATGATCTTGGGGTCCTGGGATCGAGTCCCCACATCCATTGGGCTTCCTAATCAGTGGGGAGCCTGCTTCTCTTTCACTCTCCCTCTGTGCACACACACACTCTCTCTCTCAATCTGAAATAAATAAAATATTTTTTAAAGTACACAAAATTATAACTAAATATTATAAAACATAATTAAAACTTGAGGGAGAACAGAGAAAATCAAGGAAAATTACAAAAGCAAAGACTTGTGATTTTATTTCATATCTTGCTGCCTTCTTTATTTTTTTAACCAAGTGTTAATCCACATCTCTTAGGCCAACATTTTAGATGGAGGAAAGGTAGGCCTACAACACAGTTACTCAGCTACTCTGCTACCCTCTGAATAAATGAGCCACAATCAGTGCAGCTCAGATGGTTCCATTGGCCTTTGTGCAGATGGTGATGCTTGCTTCTGGCGGTACTTGAGTGTGGGTTCCTGGTGATTATGGATGATTGATCTACATCTAAAACTCCAATAAGAACCGGAGTTGGCAGGCATGATCCTAGATGATGTGAAAACTATATTTTCACTTACCTATAAAATATTTGTGAATCATAGGATGCTGCTCTTAGAAGAATTCAATGAATATTTCATGGCCATTTTGAGTGAGAAAGTTACTCTTGATGCAGGTAGGACTAGTCTCTGTAGACTGATGGGATGGCTCAGTGGCCTACTCGTCAATATTATCAGTAGAAAGGCTTAATATTTTCAAATTACTGTTTCCAATACATTTGTGCCAAATAATTCCATATGGAACATCAATTAGTCTAAAATTTTAAAGATAAGTTTGGCACCTAATTTGTATGTGTTTTGGGGGATGGTGCATGGAAAGCTACTTTAATCAAAATGAGATGGTCACTAAGAATCTTCTGTTTTAAAAAAAGTTCATAAAATATATTGTCAATAAAATGTCTTTATAAATGAAGACTGATCCCAAAAGTAGTATATAAAACATGATTTTATTTCTTTGTTCACAATGTAGATTAAATCGTTCACATCGTAAACATATCTACTAATCGGCCTGATGTGTGTACCTATAGTACATAATACTAATGACCTTGAGCCATATCCCAGAACTGAATGTTCCTAGATTTTCAAAGCATTTTCTTCAGCATAGTTTCAAAGTTAAGGTTAATTTAATTGCAATCAGTTTTTATAATCCTAAAATGAGTGTCCTCTGAATTGTAACCTTTACCAGAAAGCATACTTTATTGAATCACAGAGCCAAAAAAGACCTTTGAATTCCCGTAGCTTATTAACTTATGAAGCTGTTTATGGATCAGCATCATCTGGGGAAATTTTTTAAAAGAATGCAGATCTGTAGGGCTTGCCTCAAACCAATTAAAACCTGAAGATTAGGGTTTTTAAGAAATTCCTTAGATATTACTGATGTGGATAGAAGCCAGTTTTGGAAGAATAAATTCATTCTTTCCAATTTATAAATCAGAAACTGTAGCAAGCCAAAGAAAGCCAAGTGACTTACCCAAATAACATAGCAGGTCTGAGACAAGATCCTGACTCCTATCTCCCAACACAGAGTAATTTCTGTGAACAAAAATAGAGTATTTCTTTTTTTAAGATTATTTATTTATTTATGAGAGACACAGAAAGAGAGAGAGAGAGAGAGAGGCAGAGACACAGGCAAAGGGAGAAGCAGGCTCCATGCAGGGAGCCTGATGTGGGGACTTGATCTCGAGACTCCAGGATCACGCCCTGGGTCAAAGGCAGGCGCTAAACCACTGAGCCACCCAGGGATTCCCTAGAGCATTTCTTTTTTTTCTTTTTTTTTTTTAAGAGCATTTCTTATACAAGGAAATCAGAGAATTATTTAAAACAGTGGAAAATACATGAGTTTCTGTGATTTCATGTGGTGGGTCTCTACTAAGAATACATTTTTTGCTTCTAACTTAGGTGCTGTTGGACCAGGCTGAGTAAATAATATGTTTGGTTGAGATTTGCTATCCTAAATGGAGGCCATGCCAATAAATGTATTACTTGTGACAAGTGCAAAGACTAGTACCATCAATAATAATATGCATTTTATAATAATTTACTTTTTCATATTCTTCTAAGAAACTCAATATATTTTCCCTCAACTTAAGCTTTGTGGTTTTATAAGCTGGATTTTCAAATGACATCGAAATGCAGCATTAAGTTCTAAAAATATATTCACTTGTTCCATAATATAACACTGCTAAGACATGAGCAATCACTTTTTATGCTGCTGCAACACTACAATGATGCTAAATCCCTGCCAAGTCAATGGGTTCAACTAAAGCAGCCATTACCCAAATCATAAATCATGGCAAAAGGCTCATATAATACTTGGCATTTGTTTTTATCTCCAAAGAACAATGCATTATATTAAAAGCTAAAATCTATACTGATCTTTAATAATTTCTGCCTATTGATAGCCTTCATTTTTTACCCTGTACCTCACTGATGCTAATAAGTGCTCTGAAACATTAGTAGGGTTCAGAATTTAGCTCTAAGTGCTTTTGGTAGAATGGCATCATAGGTCCTTAAAGAGTGATGGGTTTACAATAGTAATTATTTAGTCTCCTGCTGAATTGAAATTGCAGTTCTTTGGGAAACCATTGCTAGTCTTTTATTTACTAGCCCTAGCAAATACCATTAAACTTACATATAGCAGACAATCCTTTATTTTTTATTTTTATTTATAAAGAATTTATTTGAGAGGGGGGAGAGACAGAGAGAGAGAACAAACACATGAGCAAGGGAGGGAGGGAGAGGGAGAAGCAGACTTTCCCCAGCCTCATGTCAGGAGCAGGGGCTGTCAGCAAGGGGCTGGATCCCAGGACTCAGGGATCACGACCTGGGTCAAAGGCAGATGCTTAACCAACTGAGCCACCCATGTGCCCCAACAATCCTTTTACTTTTGCCATTGTGAGAATCTTCGTCAAGTCAGTGTACTTTCCTGCTCCTGGATGAAAGGCAAAGGAATCTGTCCTTGACCAGTCATCAGAGTGTGCTTCGGAGCCTTATAAGGCTCATCATCATGGTATGTGTCAAAGAAGTAGGAGCTTTTGACAGTGCCAGCTCTGTTCCTAAAGAGCACATTCAGATTCAGTGTGACCACTGCAAAATGAGAGGTAGAAATAGAACATCTCTAAGGAGCTTTTAGTTCCAAAGGTCTGTATTATTTTGAAAATGAAAGGTTGGGCCACACTGTCCTGGTCCTTGCTGATGATCTTGAGTTCCTAGTGTTGGCCACTTCGTCATCTTTAGATTGCTCTTAAAAGGGAAGAAGATTTCCTAATTAATGGAGGCTTCATCTTAATTAGGCAGTAAAAAGAATAATCAGCACACTGATTTGCTGAGCATGGCAGTTGATCACGTGATGTGAGTGAATGCTATTTGTGTAACAACAAAACTTGTCATAAATGGCTGCTAAAACTCATCCCCACTCTATGTGCCTCACACCACTCAAGTTCTCTGCTATGCCTATCCCCGTTAGGCGGCAGAAATAATTCAGATATTCAACAGTTGGGGCTTTAGGTGTTTGTTTTTTCTTGCATTCCTAACACATCGTTGGAAAAATGAGCAAAAGTAATTATTAGAAATAATCCAATCTACCTTAGTTTAACTCTGAGATGTTTTATACTGAGTAGAAATGACTTTGTTCCAATTCTTTGTGTGTGTGTGTGTGTGTAACATGCTACTATTGGTTATGCATTAATATATTTTTAAATACATTGTAAAAGCAAAAACACATGTAGATATGTGCAAAGTATAAGAAACGATCATTCAAATGCATACTCTGCCAAAATCCTGTTTTAAGAAAATGGTTGTCATTCCCTTCGAGGTCATCTTTGTCATCGACCTGAATTCTATTCCCATTTTTTTTTCTGCTCAAAAGAAGTAATTTTCCGCTTAACATTCCTTTGCTTTTTGACTTACACTATACATCATTGTGTACCAAAACAACATCATGTTTAAGTTTTCATGGATCCCAAAGAGAATTACGTTGTACAAATCACGTATGATTTGCCTTTTAATTTTATTAGAGGCCATGCTCCAGAAATTCATTCTTACTATTCTTTAAGGGTCAGTACATTCATGCTTGTCTTACATCAATATGACAGGAACGTAGCACAGTTTAGGGATTCTTTTGCTAATGTACAGATTGTATCTGTAAACACTGGGTCCTTGCAGAGATTATTGTAGTATAGTGACACACAATGTTACATTAGTTTCAGATGTATAACATAGTGATTGGCAAGTCTGTATGCATTATGCTATGCTTACCACACGTGTAGCTACCATCTGTTCCCTGACTGATTTTGAGGTTTAGCATGATTTCAGGTATTAATTTGATGTTTATGATTATTTTTATATGATGCACCTTTACATGGCTTTTGACACGTTTTCTATTGTGTTGTGTGTTTTTAAAAGACTTGTAGAATTTCCTTGTGTATTTTGGACACTACCTTCTCCCAATTTTTGTTTTCTTATTTACAGTATCCTCTGATGCCATAAAACCTCATTAATTCATTTGTGTGTTACTTTGTATCTTATTTAAGCCTTTCCTAACTGGTAACATAAAGATACTGTTCTATATTAGCTGTTAAAGTTTTTATAAATTATGTTTTGTCACTAAATGTCACACAACGATATATGGTGTGAGGGAAGAATTCAATTTTTGCTTTTATGACCTCAAACGGTAGTGTACCATTTATTGAAAACTCGATCCTTTCTCCACTGACCCGTAATGTCATTCCTATCATGAAGCGATTACCAAGTATATGTGGGCTTTCTGTTGGGGGAAGAGAGGAGAGGACTGTTCAACCGGTTTATCTTTAAATAATACCAGGTTATCTATTACTCTAAGTTTATAATACTTTCTGATGTTTGGTAAGGTAATTCTTCTACATTTTTATCTTCCTCAAGAGTATCTTACCTATTCTTGGGTCTTTGCATTTCCATATACATTTTTGATTTAGCTTTTCAAATTTCACAAAAACTATAGTTTAATCGATGCCAGTTAACATTTGTAGCTATCCTCATTTTGGGAAGAATTGATATCCCTATAATGCTGATGGTCTGGGTTCATTGTTCATGTTATATTTTCTAGATTTTAAAAAATTTCTGCTGGTGAATTATATTTATAAAGATCTTGTAATCTTAGTAAAGTTTCCTTATATACGTTTTATTCAATAGGTGACATCTTTGAAAAGTTACTTTGAAAGAAAGAGACTTTATTTTTAGAATTATTTTAGACTTAGAGCACAAGTAAGCAGATAGTATAGAGAGTTTCAATATACCTACCCCTACTCCACAGGTTCCCTTCCTAACTTTTTATGTTAGTAAAAATGTGTATGGCACATTTTTTTACAACTAGTGAACTTATAGTGGTACAGTATATTAACTAAAGTCCAAAATTTATCCAGGTTTCCTTAGTTTTTATGCACAGTCTTTGTCTTTTTCTGTTCCAGGATCCCATCTAGCATATCACATTACATTTGGCAATCATGGCTCTTTAGGCTCCTTTGTGGTCTGACAATTTCTAGTTTTCTTTATATTTGATAATCTTCACTACCTGGAGGATTACTTACTGTTCATGTATTTTGGAGACCCTTCCTCAAGTGGGATTTGTCTTTTGATCTCATGATTAGAATAAGGCTATGGATTTGAGGACGGAAAACACAGAAGTAAAGTAGAATTTTCATTATAACGTATCAAGGGAACTTACTATCTACATGACTTATGACTGTTGCAGTTGACTTTGATCACTTAGCTGAAGTAGTGTTGATCCAGACTGTCCCCTACTATAAAGTTACTATTGAATTCCAACCCCCTTTCCGTACTTTTGGAGGGAAGTCACTATTCACAACCCATACTTCAAAAGTAGAGAGTTATGCTTTCTCCAAAATTACACTCTGATTTTTCCTTGGTGAATAAAAGTTAGCATTTTTTAATAACCTGAAAATTGTCAAGCTGTCTCAATATTTGTCTATTTTTTGTTCTTTTTAAACATAGACAATAATATCATCTGCAAATAATGTTTTGGTTCTTGCATCTGATACTTTTTATTGTTTACTGAATTGGCCAGATGCCTGAAGACAACAGTGAATAGAAGGGTTGATATTGGATATCATTATATTTTTCCTAATCTGTCTACATTTAGTTCACAGTGGACCCTGGTTAGTTGTGCTCAAGAATCTTGGAGAAATATGTAAAGATGGATTTTTAAACCAAATACGACTGTATTCTGTTACAGCAACTATAGGTTCTTTGCCCAAATTTAGCTTTATTACCATCAACTTCTTGCCAAGTGACCTAAAACATAACCACATATCAATTTTACAACAGCCAGAGTGTAGTAGACCTCTCTGTGTCTGTGAAACTAACTCCTCTCCTGCCTCCTATGTATAACCTGATCCTCCTCTCTTTTTGTCTCTTGAAATTCTTACTCTGCTCTCTTCCCAAGTTCTCATGTTCCTGACTCTGAGATGTAGAACCTGCTCTAGGCTCTCTTCTTTCTCTATAGTTTCTCCTCTATGTATTTCCACTACCCTCTTATTTCAGCTTTGGCCAGTATATTTCTCCTACCTTTAAACTCTTTTCAAACCCTATCCCCATGTTCCACTGCCTGTAGGATAATTGAATGACGCTGTATGTAGACTTGTCTAAGATCCAACCTAATTCCCCACCCCCCAAATCAGGCCTTCTTCCTTTCACATATCTACATGAATCCCACTGTACTTCCAGTTACCAGGTTCAAAACCGTGACATCTCCTCTTCATACATGGAAAAAAAAATAATATGCAAATGATGGTACTAGGCTAGACATGGAAAATAAAATGATGAATAGCACATGCCCTGCCCCCATGGACAGTTCACAGACACGTGGCAATCTCTCATTCGCTTCAGATGAGAAGTCCTAAGGTCTATAGATTACCAATAAATTCCTATTGATTTAATTTCTTTTCAATCCCTAGTGTCTTGACTAAGATTCAAACCTGCCTTCATTTTATTTCTGTTCCTCACAGACATCCCAGATGTAATCTACATGCTGGAAAGTTGGCCTTTATTCAATACAAGCTCTGGTGATATTTTGATCTTACTAAAACAGGTGGCTCTAAGTTCTGAACCTGACATTCGAAGCCCTCCTCAAAATGTTTGTTTGTTCTGGGTATGTCATCATTGCGCTACTAAACTCCCAAGAAAGAGCTTCATTAAATTCACAGTTGGTATGACACCGCAGTAAAATGTAATTTTAAATGAATTTTTACCTGATACCAGAATTTTTTCCCCCAGAAAATAGGCAGGATATCAGCCTTTTAGATTTTCTTTAGGCTTATGGTTTTTTGTTTTGTTTTGTTTTTAGGTTTAGTAGTGCTCCAATCAGCTCACAATGTTTAACTCACTAATCCAAGTAAGGAAAGTCAGAATTGTTTTTTTAACCTGCTCCTGACCTATTGTACTCTCATGGGGAAGTCTGCTTTTTCTTATTTGCTTGCCTATAAAACGGTAATCATAAACTGTTTAATTCTTGACTATCAACAGGTGAATTATAATCATTGTAGATAACCTTGACTTTATGTCCTTGTTGGCTTAATTACAGAGTACTGGAAATCATCTTTAGCTGACATTGAATACTAGTAGTAGAAGTAGATTCCTGTCTATTCAGTCTTTGTCCAGACACTTTGTTGCTCTTAAAGAGGGCTTTTAGACTGAAAGACATAATCAATTAATATTTTCACATGTTTGGAAATCTTTGAACAAGTATTTCTTAGCTACCACTTTTGAGCTGATTAATTGAGCAGACCATGCTTGTTATATATAGCTTGGAGTAAGGAGTGAGGATGATGGGGCTTCAGAAGAAAAAGCTTAATGTTTGCCCAACTCCTATGTTAGCTTTTCTTTTTTAAACAGACAGAAATGCTTTAATATTTGATGATATGCCTGTCAAACAGTAGATAATTACCTAGAACAATTTTTGAATTGAGTTTGGATCTAGATTATGCCTCTCCTATGTCTGTGACCTTGGGGATAGTATCTAATCTCTCTAGTCTCTGCTTTTTAATGCACAAAATGGACAGGAAAGAGGATGAGGATTGCACTTAATCCACATGTCTGTTGTACCTTCTGACCCATGTAATAAACAGATGTAAAACGTTAGACCAGAAGTTATCAAAGTGTAGTTCCTAACTGTAGCAACATCATTACCTGGGGACTTGTTTAGAAATTTCAAATATTGGGTCCCACACCAGACCTACTAAATCAGGAGCCTTCTGGGTGGGGCTCAACAATCATGTTAACCAGTCGGCCTAGAGTCTCATGCCTACTTCAGGGAACCCATGCAATGAAAGTATGAATGAATAAAAGCATTAGTCTACAATTATGGGATGAAACAGGGAATGATCATATCTTATATGGCCGAAGAAAATTTGAGATAGTCACTACATTTGAGCTGATAATGTGTCATTTATCATAGAGACAATTCAAAATAGTTAAACTTGGTTTGGAAAAAAAATAACTTTATGCAGGAGAACAAGATGAGGATGTGACTTCCATTACTCCAATACATTTAGGGAACTAGAAGTTCTTTTTTTTAATTAAAGATTTTATTTATTTATTCATAAGAGACACAGGCAGAGGGAGAAGCAGGCTCCCTGTGGGGAGCCCATCATGGGACTCAATCCCAGGACCCCAGGATCATGAGCTGAGCCAAAGGCAGACACTCAACCACTGAGCCACCCAGGTGCCCCAGGAACTAGAAGTTTTTCAGAATGCACAGAACAAAGAGCAGGAGGAAGAATTTATTGAGTTAAAAATATGTAAGTTTCCAAATTTCAGAATCAGTTGAAAATCAAGAAGTCATACTCGTTTTACCACATAATAAAATTTCTAGCAGTTAAAGGTGCTGTAGCAGAACTGTATCATCCAGTGGGAATGACAGAAATCTTGGGGTGGAGTGAGGGGTCCCTATTCTTAAGGTGTTGGGTCTCTTAAATCCCTAAATAAAATGAGATCAAGGAAAAGGTAAAGCTTACAGTACAACACTTAGAAAAGGTAGAAATTCTTTAAACTCTATAATCAGTTTCTATCTCCTAGTCACCAAGAAACACTTAAATATGTATCCCAAACTGTATGGATTGGAACTGACCTACTTTTAAAGTATTTCTTTCTTGAATGAACTATGTGAAGGTCAGAAGAAGGGGAAGGGGGGGCCGGAGGAAACACTACCAACAAAGGAGTCTGTGTGTTTTAGCCAGAGTGCTCTGCTTGACTTCACTGGGCAAATTCATGATTGGCCTGAGGCAAAACAATTCTATTTCATTCCTGACCCTCTGCTATATGCTCTGCCTTTCTTGCTATGAGGTTTTTAGAGCTAGGAAAATGTGATTCTAGAAATGTTTGAATATAATATTCTGACTTAAAGGCATGAATTAATTCTGTTATGTAAATCATCAACTTGTAGGTATGCGTTAGGACAGAAGGGTTCAGCTGCCATCTGACCTATTCTGTTAACACTATCATCTTCTAAGGAAAAAAAGAAATCCAGTTAATATTTTTTTTAATAGTTTTCTCTCCCCTTCCTTTGTTTTTAGTAGGTGTCTTTCTAATCAGAGCATGCCAGTCACCAGGGTCATAAGACATTCAAAATTTTCTTGTTAAGGCTTTTGGATTAAAAATGTGGGCAGCCAGATGGCCCAGTGGTTTAGCGTTGCCTTCAGCCCAGGGCGTGATCCTGGAGACCCGGGATTGAGTCCCACGTCGGGCTCCCTGCATGGAGCCTGGTTCTCCGTCTGCTTGTGTCTCTGCCTCTCTCTGTGTTTCTCTCTGTGTCTCTCATGAATAAATAAATAAAATTGTTTTAAAAAAATGTCTCTGCGGTCAATATCAAATATAATCCCTAAACTGTACCAAGACCTTGGGTGATCATTAATCTACCTAAAAGTTCCATTTGCCTGTTGATTTTTATTAACATGTTTTTAATAATTATTTTAATTCCCATGCTATTAGGAGTCTTCCTTCCAGATTTTTCTTTTTTATTATACTCTGGAATCTGACAATTCCTTTAACAAACTTCCCTACATCTCCAAGCACGTTGACGAAAACTGCTTCTCCTCAGATGCCTATCTTGGTGGAAATACCCCTCCCACATAGTATGTGCAACAGGGTTTTAAAACAAAGGTGGCATCACCTGATTCCTTGAGATGGTTTCCAAACAACTACTTTTCTTAATGTCTTTAAAAATTATTTTAAATTTAATTCACATTTTTATTGAAGTGATATATGGATATACCTTAAAAATGTAAATAGTTCTATAAAGCTTTTTACAAAAATCCAGTAGTCCCCCAGACACCAGGGGCTTGCAATTCTCAAGGTAATACTTGTAATTCTGAGTTGTTTCTTTTGGAATCTGCCCTCAGATTTATAAACAACATGTATATATATTGTCTTTTCCTTTTTCTTTTCAGTTTTAGATATTAGCTATTCCTACAGAGCAAGGGATAGCCTTACTTACCTTTATTATTCACTTATCCCACTTTCCTTTCCTCTCTACCCACCTCCAAATATAGGTATAGTTATTAAGCTAGTCTTTAAATCAAGATTTAGTATAAGGATTGTGTGATTATTATTTACTGCTGAGTCATTCATGTGATATACAAAATTTCTTTTCTCTAATATTTCTTCCCTTAATGATACACTTTCTCTGTTTTCTCTGCACCTTCACTATGTCATCCTTAAACTCTGGGTCAATAAAAGCCATAAGTCTGTCTCAGAAGTGGATATCATTTTATGTTTCTCTGATCTTCACTTTTTTATTCTCCATACATTTTGCTCTAAAGCCTCACTGTTTCCTCAAGTTGTCTCTCTGCAGGGTTATGGCCTTATCTAAAGACATGACTCATGACTTCACACGTGACCATATAGCAAAACTCAAAGTGATCAGCTGTGGTAACTAATACAACCTCTTTGTTACCACTTTCACTGCTTTCCTTCCAGTCTCAGTAGACAGGCTTGCTCATACCTTGTACAATCTAAGTCTGCTCCTTTGTTCTAGATCACATCCCTCTAGCAGCTCAGTAAACTGCATATTTAAATCCCTCCAAGCTCATTTCTTACCTTTTTATTTCATTTACAACGGCCTTAGTCTAGTTCTTATCATCTGTGTTTACCTATTACAGCAGTCTCCTATGTGGTATGTTTATCTCCTGCCTATGTCACCCCCATCTATCCTCACATTGCCACCAGAGTGACTTCCTAGAACACTTTTTTTTTTAAAGATTTTATTTCTATTTACTCATGAGAGACAGAGAGAGAGAGAGAGAGAGAGAGAGAGAGAGAGGCAGAGACACAAGCAGAGGGAGAAGAAGGCTCCATGCAGGGAGCCTGACGTGGGACTCGATCCCGGGTCTCCAGGATCAGGCCCCCGGCTGAAGGCGGTGTTAAACCGCTGGGCCACCCGGGCTGCCCATAGAACACATTTTGAATCATGTGATTCCCTTGCTTAAAATCCTTTGGAAGCTCCCCAATGTGTATATAGTAGAATGCATGCTCCTCACCATGTCGTGTGAAGCTAGTACAGCTTCCTGACTCTCAAAACTTATCTTTTCTAGATTCACAACCATTTTTTGATGTATTATATATTGTTCAATGCACAGTCATTAAGAGTCATTCAATGTGTTTTGATAAACGTGTAGAGCCATGGTACACTGTGCTTAGACTTAAGCTCCCAGAATAATGAACTACGTATATTTCTTCAAATATGCCTCATTCTGTACTTCTGCATATGCCTATGATTTTGTCCCTTGACCTACAATGTTTGGCTTGTTACCTGGCAGCAAACACGATACCTTCTGGGAAATATATCCATTCTTTTTTTCTTTTTCTTTTTTTTTTCTCTCGCACCTTCTACATAACTGTCATGGTACTCATGAAGCCTTGTCTTTATATATCACTTACCACTATTCTCTATCAGAGTGGGCACCTTCCAGAATGGGATCCACGTAAATATTTTTCTATGAATATTCCATCGTTAGTAGCAAATAGGCATTCAATAATCAAATAAAGGCACAAAATTAATATTTCTTTTATTTTCTTTAATCTTAATATAGTGCAGTTCAGGTGAATGGTACAATGAATGGTTAAGAGCAGAAACAGGAGAATCTGACTACTTGAGTATAAGTCAGGGCTCAGCGACATATTGCCTGTGAGATTTGGGAAGGTTCTCTAGTCTTATGTGACTCAGCATCCTAAAATGTAAAATGAGGAGATTTATGGCACTTACCTCATGGGTTGTTTAAAGCTTAAATTGTACTCTTAAAATTATTGGAACAATTTTTGGTACCCGGTAAACATTCAACATTATTGTTACTATTGTTAATTTACATTAGTAAATTGATGTTACATTGAAAATACTAAAAATTTTAGCTAATCGAAGGAAGGTCAAATCTTAAAAATTAAAAATCATTTAATTTGATCAACGAGGTACCTTGTTCATAGTGCCTCTTAGGGAAGGTAAGAAAAATATTGAATTATCACAAGTATCTATACCACTGAAGTGGTATAGGATTCCTAGAATCCAGGTTTGTTCATATGTATTTCCTCTTTATTATTTTTATGGGTATTACCTTAGAACTACCTAATATAAAAACATTAGTGCAGCAAATCAAAATTAAACCTGTATTGTTCATACTGGAGATCACCAAAACACACAAGCACATGTAAGAGAATGACATAGCAAGCCCAAAAACCTAGAGCTATTCGGATGCATAGACAATTGATCAGTTTTTCAAAAATGAGAAAGGATGAAAGGTTGAGAAAGTAAAACAAGGAGAGTGGTGCATGGTTAGAAACAGGTGGGACTGATTTAGAATGCCCTCCTGAAGGAGATGCTGATTCAACATGGAGTTGTTTTATAGTCCAGATCTGGTTGTAGCCTGTCTTTAAAAATGATTCTTTTAAAAGACTCTAAAATCTGTTGCAAAAATGAGTTGGCAGCCCATTCAAATGGAAAGCTGTAGTTAATAAAAGTAATTTTTCCTGCCTAACACACAACAGAATTTGCACCAATGTATTTTTATGGCTATTCAACTAAAAATAAAATCAAGATGGGGACTGTAGTTATATTTTTCTTGAGCATAATCTGAATTTTTAGATTCTAAAGTTCTGTGGCTGTATTCCTGCCATCTGGTGGTTGAAAATATTGATGTTCTTGCAGTCTGTGAAGCTATATCCTTTGTACACACATATTAATATGCATTGCCTCCCACAAAGTAATTTGCCATAACTGAAACTGGCATGCGTTTCAGTACATTGTGCATGGAGAAAATGGAATGTAGTTTCCTTTTTGAATTCTTCAATCAAAATTTATGATGACTTGTTCAATTATTTGCACACAAAAGTTTATTGTGTTGAATTCTGTAAACAGTATTGTTTCGGAGTGAAGCTTTTTTTTTTTTTTTCATTTCAGCATGCTCTATAGATATTTTTCTCCACTCTCTCCAACTCAGTGCATTTTTAGAATGCCAAGGAATTTTTAGGTAGCCTTAGAATAAATTATTAATTTTGGTTAACACCTTTTCAAGAATGGCAAAGTAAAATTGAATGCAAAATGAAAAGCAAAGTGGAGTTATGAGTGGAGTTGAGTCGAAGACAACCATTTGCTTGGTTTGTGAGCATCTGGACCTTCCTTCACTTCTGCAAAGACAAGTTTTTTGTATGCCTTCCAAATCACAGAAAATATGTAATGAAGCAGGAGTGAGGACAAGAGAATGGGGAAGGAGAGAGAGCAGACCCTAACTTTGTTATAGTGGAAATAAATATATCTCAGGTTAGGTAATCCATCAAAGACTCCCTTCTCCCTAAGGTCAGGATCAAACTTAATTGCTGACTCCTTTTAGGACCTTGACTCTGGGTTCATGACTGCCCTTAAAACATTTCACTCCTGTTGGTTACCAGGAACCTCCTCTATCCTATGGCTGTCAGAGGACTTTCAACACTGTGGAGAATTCCTCCTTTTAGAATGGGGTTGGTTTTCTGCGGCTTATTTCTTTGTTTAAGCCTTTGCAGCTGTGTGTGCAAGAGGAGTGGTTAGATAAGAACATTTTCAATATTAACTGGAGTTTTACTTGCCATTCCCTTTGAAAGCTCTGATTTTTTTCTACTTTGTTGGACAAGGACATGGAATTTGGAAACCTACTATTTGGATACCAGGTCTAGTTTTTTTTTTCTGTTAATTGACTTCACTCAATAATTTTAGTCTTAATAGATGTATCTGTAAAATGGGGATGATGACAATACATACCCCCCCATCAGAAGGCTTTTCCATGATCAATAAATACGCTGCTAAAGAATTTATAAAATAGACTGCTAAAAAAAGTTGTGACATTCATAATTGCTCCAATTCTATTTGCTTCTTTTTATCTCTGGTTCCAGCCAGTTCAAAAAGAGGGCAAAATAGTATTTAATGGAGGAAGAATATTGTGTGTGACAAGAGCCACTTTACAGAAAAGGCTTATTTATAATGGAGACTAAGTGTATGGGCAGCTACAGAATGTGGGTTAAGGAGACTAAGAATGGGGCCCTCTACAAATAGCTACCACCATCTACTATCAAACTGAGGTTGAAATTTTGTAATTAAAGATTTATTTCATTTAGATCTCGATGGTCCCTCTTCAGAAAGTCTGTACCAAAATGCAAACACTTTACAGAGGTTATCAGTTAGTTACCAATAGCATGTAGAGATAATTGAAGGGGTGGTCTACTGGTCAGAGGTCAAGTTACCTTGGTCTTCCCAATGGATTTTCCTAAGGCTGAGCCCAATTCGCATATTTTTCCCCTCAAAGAACATCCCTTTACTAAAACATAATTAAAATAAGAATTCACCAGGGATATAAATACTCAAGTTTGTTTTCCTTCACTATTCTCTAGGCTTTCCCCAAGTTTGAACTCTTTTTTTTAAATATTTTTGAATTTATACTATATGTAGTTATCACTGTGGTAACCTTATAAATAAAAATATCTAGCACATACAATACATTTAAAAGCATTTCTGTGGATAACCTTGATATGGTGGTGATAGCTCAGGGAATTTTCCGTTGCTATTTAAGAAATCAGGGTGAATTTTTTCTTTCTAAAATTACTCCGCGCCAAATATATTTTGTTCACAACCATAAAAATGATGTTTAGAATGGTGACAGGTTGTGATCACAATTTTCTCTGTGCCAAGGATGAATTTATAAAAATACCATTCTTGCAAGATTGCCAATCATTTTATATTCCTTAATATATTTTAGGAACTAAGTCTATAAAATAGAAAAGATAAGGAAACAACATCTTAAATGATATTCTCTATGTAGTAAAATCTTTATAGAACTTGAAATTAAAAGGGCATGAGATTTAAGTATGATCCTTAATTAAATACCATACAAATATCCATTTGTTCATTCATTGTTAGCACCCAGTACAACTACTGGCTTAGTGCGAAGTCCTTGAATGGTATATGTAACAACTCAACATGGATCCTGCCTTTAAGGAGCTCATACATTTCAGGGAAATCTAAGACGTTATGCAGCATGATAAGAACAGTATGACAGACACTTGAAAGGTAAGGTGCAATCAGAAAGAATGACAAATTCTTCTCGAGAATAAGAATGAAGAAAGGCTGTGTAGAATAGGACAAAAAAAGGAACTGAGTCTTGAATGAAGACAATAGACTTTTTACTAATTAGATAGATATGGTGGGTAGAGATGTGCGTAAGAACTGGCATTTTGGAGAGAGGGGTTGACATACATAGGAACTTTATATGACATAAACTAATACTTAAATAATAGATTAAAAGGAATGAAAACTAACATGACATAATATGTCTAATGACCCACTTCTTTCCTCACTTGAATAATAGCTACAATTAGAAAGAATGCATTATAAGATGGAATCTTTAAGTATTTTGCCTGTCTTGTTTGGATCCAGTATTTTAAAGCATCAGTAAATTATAAATGATACAGGCATATGAAAGAATGTGTTTGAATATTAAGGATGCCTATGAGAATTTATGAATCTTACATTCTCTCCTCAAGCTATGTTTCTATAAAACTGGTATTTTTGATGTGGAAATACATGAATGTTTTAATGCTTCAAAATTTTTGAGGTATATACTTTAGAATTTTATTTAGGTAAGCATGGAGATATGATAAAGAATAAGATTTTTTCTAATATTTTTGAATTTATACTATATGTAGTTATCACTATATGTAGTTATAAATAAAAATATCTAGCACATACAATACATTTACAGATTATACTGATTATGCAATAAGATTTAAAATTATTTGATAAAGAATTAAAAACAAGCCCATTTAAGTAATAGATTTATAATAGTAAACTAGTAAACCAACCTAAATATTTAATAGTGGAAATGCTAAATCAATTAAACTATATCCATACATTGCAAATACTATGCAGTATATTTAAGCTCCTTAACTGGACACATTGAATGGAAAATATTTCACAATATATCAAAATTTACAATATAATATTTGCTACGTAAAATAGGCATTTGTCTTTTGAAAAAAATCCTATTTGAAGATTCTAAACTTGATGATGTCTCAGTTTTGTGAAATTCAATGACTAATCTTTAATCTTTGGGACAGTACTTAGGGATAAATGTGAAGTATAATAACTGATGCAATTCTGAAATTTGTATAAGTATATATTATATACAATAAAATATACTATATAATAGAATTATATATAATAAAACAATGTATATTGTGTATATATGTAATTTATATTACATAACATCTATAATGTTGTATATTATATATATTGATTAAAGTATTTTTAGTCATTATATATATATAAAATATTGCAGACATTAAATTAGAAAAAAAAATAGGCTAAAATAGTAGTTTTATAGAGCTAGGATTCTTCAGATAGCTTGGATCATCCAGAGAGGTGTTCTTATCTTCCTAACATTGTCTCCCTGGTAAGCCTCTAGAATATTAGCAGCTATCATCTCTCAATAGGCAGTTATGGTTGCTTTTTAATTTTTTAAAATCATATATTGGCTGAATATTTTCTAACAGGTACTAATCACTATCATAAAACCATACTGTTTTTGGATAAACAAAAAATATGATGAAGAGTTGGTACTGAATTTATCAACTGGAGTAAATGAAAATTTCATTCCCTTATCCTCATTGATAACTCTTGGAATAAACTAGCGCTTTAATTATTTTTATTCAAGTACTTAACAAAGGCAGAAGAGACATATTCATTCATTCATTCATTCATTCATTCATTCACTCATTCATTCATATAGCTAAGAAACGTAACCATTGTTTTTCCTCTAGCTGCCTAGTAAATCATATAATTAGTTTCTACTTTCAAAGTACCTTTTATAAAGGAGGCATACTGTACCCATTGTCTTCGGTAGTATACTTCAAGTGGCATCATCATATTGTAAAGTGGGTTAAATATCCAAGGAGGTAGTTATATAGGGAATATTTGGCTGCAACATTAACTAAAGTATGTGTTTATCACCAAGCAATGACTGAGAATGCTTAAACTAGACCAAATTATGAAATGTTAGTTGTGCCTTAGAGATAATCTAGTTTGACTTCAAAAATGATCATTTTACAGATAAGTAACTTAAAACCCCAGAGCTTATGTGAAACAACTTTTCCAGCTAATCAGTAGCAAAATTAACACTAGATTCCATTAATATTTAACAACTTCTACATCATATTTTTTCTACTCTGTAACATTAGCTCCAACTATTTTGAATTTTTTCATAATTGCTTGAAAACATTATTTTTCAGTCTTCTAACCAACATTTTACAAATTCAAATGCAAATTCATTCATTAAATTAAAAAGGAATCCTACTGAAACCTGTTTTGCTTTGGGTCATTTTGATGGAGTGTAATAAAAAATAAAAAACCATATTAATAATTCCGTGGTTAGGGGTCAACTCATACATTAATCGGAGACATAGAATGGAGAATACATCTCATGGGGAATTAAAAGTGTAAACTCGGTAGTTATGTAAAATGAGCATTTATACTTCTTAAATAATAAATTTTCTTATTTTGAGGATTCCAACTTTAGGATTTGTCCCAATTCTTTTAAATTACTACATTTTGTTTAAAATATAACTTTGACATGTCATTAACACAAAATTAGGATATTTTATACTTATTTATTATTTTATTTTAATTGAATAAATTTAACATATAATCTTGTGTAAATTTAAGGAATACAGCATGTTACTTAGAAACATAAATTGTAAAATGAGAATGTAGCAATATTTATCACCTTAAATAATCATAGTAAAATATTATCTATGTTCATTATACTGTGCATTAGATCCCTTTGGTTTATTTAGTACCCATTACAGGTTGGTACTTTTAAACACCATTGATCTTATTCCCTTCCGCCCATCACCTGGTAACTACCATTTTACTGTGTGTGTGTGTGTGTGTGTGTGTGTGCGCGCACGTGCACACACTTTACAGGTATAACTTTTTTTAGATTCCACATATAAGTAATATCCTACAGTACTTAGCTTTCTCTGTCTTGGTTATCTTGCTTAGGATAATGTGCTCAAGGTCCATTCATGTCACAAATGGCAGGATATCTTTTCTAATGGTTGAATAATATTCCCCATGTATACATACTACATCTTTTTTGTCCATTCTGTTTAAATATTCTGTTGATGAATATTTGGGTTATTTCCATATCTTGGCCATTGCAAATAAAGCTGTGATAAACACCTTGTCAAACTCCTGTTGCCCTTCCTTTGGATATATACCCAGAAGTAGAAATGCTGGATCATATGGTAGATCTATTTTTAAAACTTTGAGAAACCTGCATAGTTATTCATAGTGGTTGGACCCATTTACATTCCCACTAACAATTTTTAAGGGTTTCTCTCTTGCCACATCCTGGGTAGCACCTGTCGTCTCTTGTCTTGTTGTTAATAGCCTTTCTAACAGGTTCTAAGAGCTCATTATGGGTTGATTTGATTTTTCCCTTCAGGATTATTGATGAACATCTTTTAATGTACATGTTAGCTATTTTGGCATCCTTTTTGGGAAATGCCTTATTCCTTCTTAAATTGGAATGTTTTGTTTGTTTTTGTTGTTAAATTGACTGAGTGGTTTATGTATTTTTAAGAATCAACTCCTTACCTGACAGATGTTTTACAAAATTTTTCTTCCATTCTGTAGTTTATCTTTTCATTTTTTTGATCTTTTTGGTTTTTGTGCAGCAGCTTTTGAGTTTGATGTAGTCCCACTTAAATTTATTCTAAAGTGATTTGTTGTCTTTTAAAAACAGATATATTTATTTATTTGAGAGAGAGAATGGGCATAGGGGAAGGACAGAAGGAGAGGGAAAATCTCCAGCAGACTCTGGGCTGAGTGTGGAGCTGGACTTGGAACTTGATCTTGAGACCCTGAGATCACGACCTTAGCAAAATCAAGAGGCAGACACTTAACTGACTGAGCCACTTAGACACTCCCAGTGTTTTATTGTCTTTTAATGCTATTGTGAGTGAGATAGTTGTATTTCTTTTTAGATGGTTCATCATTCATGTAAAATAATGCAACTGACTTCTATATGTTATATTTCCATTTTTATTTGTTTCAAGATATTTTTTAATGCCACTTCTGATTTCTGTGACCAATTAAATGTTCAGGAGCCTACTGTTTAATATCCAAATATTTGCAAATTTTCCATTTTTCTTATAATTGGTTTCTAATTTTATACCATTGTGGTCAGAAAAGATGGCTGATATGATTTCATTGGTTTTAAATTTATTAAGATATATTTATAGCTTAACATATTTGTTCTGGAAAGAGCTCCACGTGCACTTGAGAAGAAGATGTATTCCATTTGGTTGGAATGTTCTATATATGTTAAGTCCGTTTGTTCTAAAGTATGGTTCAATTCCAATGATTCCTTGTTGATTTTCTGTCAATCTATCTATTGCTGATAGTGGAATGTTGAAGTTCCCTATTACTGTACTGTTGACTATTTCTCCCTTATTATCTCTTAGTTGAATACATCTTACTGCTTAAGTATTGGGAGTGTATGTATTTATAATTATTATACCTTCTTGATGTACTGACCCTTTCATTATTATACAATGACTTCCTTTGTCCCTTCTTACCCTTTTGGGCTTGAAGTCTACTTTTTTTTTTCTGATATAAGTATGACAATGTCTACCTTCTTTTGGTTCCTATTAACTTGGAATATCATCTTACATCTTTTCACTTGAGGTTATGTGTGTCTTCTTTTCGTGTGTGTGTGGATTTTTAACATTTATTTGAGAGAATGAGAGCGCACCTATCATGTGAGGGTGAGGGGTGGAGAGGAAGAGGGAAAAGGAGAAGTAGACTCTATGGAGCCAGGAGTCCAATGCAGGACTCAGTCCCAGGGCCCTGAGGTGATGACTTGAGCTAAAGGTAAATGTCTAACTAACTGAGCTACCCAGGTACCCCTTTTGTCTGTCTTTAGAGCTGAAATGAATTTCCCATAGGCAGCATACACAGTTGACCCTTGAGCAAGATGGGATTTGGGGATCCAACACTTTATTCAGTAAAAAATCCACATGGAACTTTTGACTCCCCTAAAACATAACTAATAGCCTGCTATTGAGTGAAAGCCTTACTGATAATGTAAGTAGTCAATGAACACATATATTGTTGTTACCTGCATTATATACTGTATTCTTAAAGTATGCTGGAGAAAAATGTTACTAAGAAAATCATAAGGAATATAAGATACATTTACAGCACTGAATTATATTTATCAGTACTGTATGTTTATGTTATCTGTTTATAAGATGTAGGTACTGAAAAGTGACTCATAGATATGAGGATAGAAAATGTTATATGTAGATGTTATATGTATTGCTAAAATTAAAGATGAAAAGTGAAGAGATAATATGAACAAAATTATATTACAGATATAATGATGCATTGATACGAAGAAGCAGCAATATGATTGTATTACGGTAAGCCCCATGTAATACATGTGGTTGCTTCATGATAGCCTACCCTATACACTGAAGAATGATAGAAAAATTTGTATGGCATACAGTATTAGTCATATTCATAATAAAACATTGGAAACATCATTTCATTAAAAACCCTCACTTATCTGTGGTGTTAGGCTAATAAAGTTTCTCCAATTAGGAGGAAGAGGCATGTTGTGTAATTCTTTGAAAAAAATTACAAAACTAACACAATATTTTATACTATCACTCACCTTATGCCTGCATAAGGATAGGCTATGCACTTACGCATGATCTACATGATGAAAGCTTAGGTGGTGATGATAAACGTCTGATGCGGTTTGTGCCGTTCAGTCATCAGATGTCCACATGAAGATACACGCATACACACCAGATAGTTTTATTAGCTGTACAGCATGATGATTATCTACTCTTCATTAAGAGAAAATAGATCATCATAAAGGTCTTCATTCTTACCATCCTCATGTTGAGTAGGCTGAGGAGGAGGAAGAAAAAGAAGAGGGGTTGTCTTACTGTCTCAGGAGCGGCAGGTGGAAGGGGAGGCAGGAGAGGGAGGCACAGTAAGTGGAATTTTATGGAAATACACTGTAATTTCTGAGTGTCTTTTTAATTTCTCTAAAAATATTTCTATACAGTTCCAATCCTTCTTCCACCATTTGCTTTAGTTTCAGTGCCTGTATCATAGAAGGGTCAATGTTGTATAAGAAATTCAAAGCAGTCTTGAATAATTAGAGCCCTTCTACCAGAATGTCTGAAGTCCATTTGTTTTCTGGCACTATTTTCTTCCATGATTTCTTCCTCGTCATCTGTCATGGGTTTAAGCATTCACCTCCATGAGGACATCTTCTGTTAATTCCTCTATATGCCGTCTATTAGCTCTTAATTTTTCTCAAGATCTGTATCTTGAGAGTCTTCACCCATCACCTTTTTGTCATATTAATAATCTCTTTAATGATTTCACTTACTAGCTCTGTTGATAAACCTTGTGAAGTCTTGTATAACACCCAGTTTCCTCCAAGACGAATTTATTGTTTTAACTTATGGTTTTCACAGCTTTTTCTATAATGATGACAACATCTGCAGTGGTGTAGTCCTCCCAGACTCTTATGTTTTTTCTATTAGGGTTCTCTCCTATAGCATTAGTAGTTCTTTCTATAGAAAGTTGTGTGTAATGATCCTTAAAGGTTCTTATGACTCTTTTATCTGAAGGTTGAATTAGAGATGCTGTGTTTGGGGGCAGAGAAGCCTTTTGACACTTTGGTGTTGAACTCATAGGGTGCTGCACCCAGGGGCATTGTCCAATATCAGAAGAACTTCAAAAGGCAGTCCCTTATTGGCAAGGTACCTCCTGACCTCAGGGACAAAGCATGCATGGAGCCAGTCCAGAAAAAGAGTTCTTGTTGTCAAGGCCGTCTTGTTGTGCAACCAAAAGGCTAGCAGCTAGTATTTATCTTTTTTCTTCTAGGCATGGGTTAGCTGTTTTATAAACAAAGGCAGTCCTGATCATAAATCTGACTTTATTTGCTTAAAACAGTAGTTATCCTATCCCTTCCCACCTTAAATCCTGGTGCTCACTTCTCTTTCAAAACGTCTTTGCAGCATTTTTTTTTCCCCAAATAGGGCACTTCTATCTGCATTCAAAACTTCTTCAGGCAGATATCTTTTCTTCTCAATGATTTTCTTAATGGCATCTAGGAATTCATCTGCTGCCTCTTGACCAGAAGCAACTGCTTCTCCTGTTATCTTGACATTTTTTTTTTTTTGAATTTTAGAGCTAGGATGAGAGCATGCAAGGGGGAGGAGTAGAGGGAGAGGGACAAATGGACTCTGATGAGCATGGAGCCTGAGGCAGGGCTCGATCCCAGGACCCCAAGATCAGGACCTCAGACAAAATCAAGAGTTGGACGTTCAACCAACTGAGCTACCCAATATCTTGATATTTTTAACACCAAACTTCTTTTTAAAATTCCCCAATCATCCTCTGCTGGCATTAAATTATCCAGCTCTAGAACCTTCACCTTCCTTCTGGTTTAAACTGTCATATAATAACTCCACTTTCCTTGAATCCTATTGGAATCTATAGGTGTGCCTTTCTTAAAGCAAGCTGCACCCACCCTAGAGCTGCATATTCAACACAAGATAAAAAGGTACATATTTTACAAAAAGTGCAAGGCTATTATGCCTGCTGGTGTAGCTGCTGTGGTAGCTTCCCAAATGTTCTTGTTTTTTACAATTCTCCTTACACCAGGTTGATATTTTGAAATGGCAGGCAACTACAGCTGCAGCCTTAATCTGTGGTACATATCAATTAATTCAACTTTTTCTTGTGATGTTAGGACTTTTCTTTCTGCTTCTTGGGAGCTCTTTCAGCATCACTAGTGGCAGTTAGTAAGGGTCCCATGGTGTTAGTTAAGGTGCATGGTACTGCACCAAACACAACGAAAACTATGTGAGGATGATGAGAGATCACTTTTTACTGTGATATGAAATGTACAGGAGAGACAAACTGGTCGGGAGGAGATGATTAGCATCACACAGCATGTTAAGTGGATACAAGAGGCGACTACAGAATTATTACAGTATACTATGTACTACTGTTGTTTTTATGTGGTTATGATTTAATACTGCACCTTTACATTAGTTGACATTTCTCTCAACTGTGAATGGCATGTATAGCCTATGTATATAAGTTTTAACAAGTTTTAGCTTTTAATAATTAGGGTATATTTTATGGTAGTAAGCAATAAGATAGACTGACTAGTACCTACAATTCGTATATTATGCATTCACGTCATACCTAACTTTTTCTGAATTTTGTTGTTGTTGTTATTTCTGGGCAATGCGGTTCATCTGTGAGTTCTTTCAAATTGTCAAAAACCTCCAAAAGAATTTTCCAGTATATTTATTGCAAAAAAAAAAAAATTCACATATAAGTAGATCCATGCAATTCAAACCTATGTGGTTCAAGAATCAACTGTCACTAGGTCTGGCTTTTTAATCCAGCCAGCCAGCCTGGGTCTTTTGATCCATAAGTTTACAACCTTATCTGATATTTAGGGTGATTATTAATAAGTGAGGATTTACTACTGCCATTTTATCTTTTGTTTTCTGATTATTTTGTTTATCCATTTTTCTTATTCTATATCCCCTCTATCTTTGTAAGTTGGTGGTTTTCCGTGGTGATTTGTTGAGTCTCTGCCACCTGCCCCCCACACTTTATTTTGCTTTTAGACAAAATGCAAGTAGGGAGGAGGGGTAGAGAGAGAGGGAGAAAGAGAATCTCAAGCAGGTTTCATGCCCTGGACAGAGTCCGATATGGAACTCAATCCCAAGACCCTGAGATCATGACTTAAGCCAAACTTAAGATTCAGAAGCCTAACCAACTGAGGCACCCCAATATCCCAAGCCTCCTCTTCTTTGTGGATTTGTATCTCTGCTCTAGATTTTTGCTTTGTGGTTAGCAAGGTTTACATAAAACACCCTATAAATGAAATAGTCCTTTATTTCTAATGATAACCATTTATCTTCAGTTGCCCATAAGGATTCCAGCCTTTTATTCTTCCCCTTTCATTTTTTTGATGTCACATGTTACCTTTTATGCTATAATTTAACTACTAAGAGGCAATAACCATTGTTATTTTTAATGTTTTTTCCCTTTAACCTTGACACATTATATAATTAAGAGTATGATAGACTATTGTAAAAAAAGAGTTATACTCATCTAGTTATGATGGTGTATGTATCACTTTGATCAGAGCTTTGTGTACTTTCGCCTTTTGGTTTCAGGTTGAAGACTTCCTTTTTACATTTTTTTAGGCAGTTCAAAAGGTGGTAAACTGCCTCAGCTTTTGTTTGTCTGGAAAAGCCTCTATCTTTCTTTCAAATTTGAAAGATAACTTTGCCAAATAGAGTATTCTTGGCTGGCAGTTCTTATCTTTCAATATTTTGAATATGTCACTCCATTCTCTCCTGTTGTACAGGATTTTTGCTGAAAAATTGGTGGGTTGGCTAATGTGGATTCCTTTGTAGGTTGCTATACTTCCCCTCACCCCCTGCCGGATGCCTGTAAGCTTCTTTATCATTGACTTTTGGCAGTTTTAATATAATGTGTCTTGGAGAAGGTCTTTTGCATTGAGATAACAAGATGTTCTATCAGCTTTGTGGATTTCTATCTCCAGTTCCTTCCCCAGGTTTGAGCAATTCTCAGCTATTATTTCTTCAAATACACTTTCTGCCCTTACTCCCTCTCTTTTTCTTCTGGTGTATCCATTAATATTTTTATGTCTTTTCAAGATTTTATTTTTAAGTAATCTCTATACCCAGTGTGGGGCTCAAACTCCCAAACCTGAGGTCAAGAATCGCGTGCTCCACTGAGCCACTAGCCAGGTGCCTCTATTCATTAACCTGATGTTGACTTTCCTGGTGGACTCTGATAGTTCTCATGGAGTGTCTTTACTTTTTAAAAACCTTACTTCTTTCTTCTCTTCCACCTGAATTATTTCTATATTCCTATGCTTGAGCTCACTTATTCACTCTTCCATCTGATCTTTGCTATTTCCAATGATTTCTAGTGCAGTTTTTATCTCATTTATTGGGTTCTTCAGCTCCAGAATTTCTGCTTTGCTTTTGAATTTTAATCTCTTGGGTGTTCCATCTGCCCACCAATTTTTATTCCTGAGATTATTGTGTTACCTTCCTGACTTTTCTTGTAGCTCATTGGAAACAGCTATTTCAAATTCTTTATCAGTTGATTAAATATGCCACGCTTTCAGCTCAGTTGCTGGAAAATTGTCATTTTCTTCTTGGGAAACCATAATGCCATGATTTTCTGTAGCATTTGATGGAAAGTACATTTGCCACCACATTAGAAGTATTAACACCTTTCTTACTTAGGTTATGTTTTGCTTGCTTTGATTCTAGAAATTCAGCAATCTTCCTTTTGTTTTCCAGATAGTGGCACTAGAGCACAAGTTTTTGGTTTCTTTTAACAGAGCTGACTCGAAGCTATGATTGGGAAAGCTTGCCTAAAAAGAGCTGGCAAAGAAAAAAAAGGGTGTGTCAACAGACTGGGGTGAGGTGTCTTCTTTGCCCCAGGGTTTTGGGTGTGCCCAGGACCTGATTGTGTGGCTCTATTGGGGACAGGGGCAGGGTCATGGAAGTCCTCTTGCCAGAATCTCAGGGCAGACCCCATGAGACATTTTCCCTCAGTTCATTGCCTTCCTTCCTCCCTTGCCTTTAGCCCCCACCAGTCACTGAGGTCACTCCTCAGAGAAGGCGGTAGGCATCTCCAGCTGCAGAGCCGAGCCAGGTGGACCTTCACTTGCCGCCTTCACCTTCCACCACTTCTGCCGAAAGAGGTCCCTTGTGGGACCTGTGTCTACCACCACTCCCCTCATTCCACAGCCTCTTCTGAAGTTGAATTCACCCGCTTCGGGGTGCACAGATGGATGGACACTCAGGTGTCCTGCACAGAGGTGATTTTCTCAATTAAGAACATTTGATTAGTTGTAAATTAAAGGGGAGAGACAAAAAGAACTTGTGCCACCATAATGGTGACCACACTCCATCCCAGTTCTTAAAACCATGTATTCTTTCATTCGAAACTTCTAGATACACAGATAAGTATTCTGGAACTGTTTCTTAAGCTCTCAGTGGGGACCCACCTATTATGCCAAAGATGGTTGGCTAAAAGTAATTTGGGAAAGCAAAGAGGAAGCTTTTCACGAATCGATCAGAATCTTGAATGGTCTGACTTAATCCAAGGATACATTTTTGAGTATCTGTAGGAATAGTGCATATCCAGGCAAACCACAACTACGGTCTTGTCCAACTGGACAAATATTTAATATCTACAAGACACAGTGGTGTGTTTTACTCCCTCCCCCTGCCCCCTTGCCCTGGCTACTAATTAGAATGCTACTTCTCTAGTTTCCAGTTAAGTGCAGTCATACATTGCAGCAAATGGCTGCATAATATATGATTGACGTCTTACAGAATTTAATCTCTAACAAGATTCTACATTTATGACATGGTAAGCCAAGCAGAGAAGAGAGATGTCGATAAAGAATGGAGGTTCCATTCACAGATGATATTAGAACTGAGTTTTATGAGATTATTCAAGGAGAATGTAGGAGGAACAGAAAAGTGGTATGTGAAGGCCACTTAGAGGAAGCCAGAAGTCCTATGGAGAGAATGAGCACCACAAGAAAATGGTGCCTTGGTAGTCAGGAGTAAATAGTATTTCAAGAACAGATTGGCTTAAAATAAAAAGTGCCAAAGAGAAACGGAATAGGATAAACTGAATGTTAAATATCATTGAGTCAGTTAAGATGTTACCATTGACTTTACTTTGTCTTTGACAAAGACAGGTTGCAGTGCTTTTAACATTATTTGAGATGTGGGAAAGTTCCTAGTCATCAAACAAAATTGGACTGAAAAAAAGAGAATTTGGGGATCTAGGGTAGATTTAGGACAAAAGCATAGAAAACAGTGTTTTATGCAGGTACAAACAGCAGAAAAAGTATTTAATAGAGCAAGTCCTGGGGAGGTAAAGTAAGATGAAGTCAAGATTACAAGTAGAAGAACTAACTTTGTAAAATGGTATGGACACCTCTCCTGTTAAAATTCAAAAGTTAAAAAGGATGGTTGAAAATAAAGGACATTATGAAAGCAGAATGTTTTTTTGAAAGATTATTTTGTAAAATCAGCTATTTGGATAGAGGTGGCTAGATTAAGAATAAAATAAAAGTTTGTAGTGAATACTCTAGGCTGTAAATAATTGATTTAAGGAAAATAATTTGAGGCTGATTAGAGACAATGAATAGAATTCTGAACCAATTACAGGCTGATTCATAAGAGCATCATATATTTGTAATGATATCTAGGTGTAAAGCTCTCTGACTCTGCCTGGTGATGCTTGACAGCCTAAAATGGGGGGGGGGGGTATTCCTCTTTCTCCAGAGATGGGATTATCATGATAGCTGCAGTGATAAAGACAAAAAGACCACAAAGTTATTATTGAACCGAATAAAAGAGGCTTTTGAGACCACTTGAATGAAACTGTTAAGTAGTGGATTGGCAAACTAAGATTGACTTAGTAAACCTCTGGGGTTTATGGAGTTACTTCCAGCTTATTTTCTGGTATAGCTTAAACTCTGTCAAAATCTGCATCAGTAATCAGTTGAATAGTTTGATCTCAAAGACAAACTCTATTTGTTTTCTATAAACATAGGCCAAAGGGAGTGGAAAAAATCAAGCTGAAAATCAACAATTCAAAACTGTTCCTATTCTATGTGTGTGATTGATATAAAATGATGATGCAGGGGGAACTTCATTATATACATATTCAAAATTGGGATGTAAAATTTAATGGTATTACTATGAAACTTATCATTTTATTTATTATTTTTTTAATTTTTAAAAGATTTTATTTATTTATTTATGACAGACACACACACAGAGAGAGAGAGAGAGAGAGAGAGGCAGAGACACAGGCAGAGGGAGAAGATTGATGTAAGACTCAATCTCAGGTCTCCAGTATCATACCCAGGGCTGAAGGCAGTGTCAAACCTCTGGGCCATCGGGGCTGCCCTATTATTTTATTTAAATTTTAGTTAATATACAAGGCATTATTGGTTCTGAAGTAGAATTCAGTGATTCATGACTTATATACAACATCCAGTGCACATCACAAGTGCCCTCTTTAATACCCATCACTCATCTAGCCCACCCTTACCCTCCTCCCTCCATCAACCTTCAGTTTGTTCTCTATCATTGAGAGTCTCCTATGGTTTGTTACCCTCTCTCCTTCCCCCCACCTCATATATTCATCTTTTTTTCTTTCTTAAATTACAAATATGAGTGAGATCATATGGTATCTGTCTTTCTCTGACTAGCTTTTAACTCAGTGTAATATACTCTAGCTCCATCCATGTCATTGCAAATGGCAAGATTCTATCCTTTTTGATGGCTGAGTAATAGTCTCATGTGTGTGTGTGTGTGTGTGTGTGTGTGTGTGTGTGTGTGTACAACACGTCTTCTTTACCCATTCAACACTAGATGGGCATTTGGGCTCTCTTCATAGTTTGGCTATTGTTGATGATGCTGCAATAAATATGGGGAGTGCATGTAGCCCTTCAAATATGTATTTTTGTATCATTTGGGTAAATACCTAATAGTGCAATTGCTGGATATTAGCATAGTTCTAATTTTTTAACCTTTTCGAGGAACCTCCATAGTGTTTTCCAGAGTGGCTGTACCAGTTTGTATTCCCACCAACAGTGCAAGATGGTTTCCCCCTTCTCCACACCCTTGCCAACACCTGCTGTTTCTTGTGTTAATTTTAGCCATTCTGACAGGTGTGAGGCAGTATTTCATTGTGGCTTTGATTTATATTTACCTGATTATGAGTGACATAGAACATCTTTTCATGTGTCTATTAGCCATCTGGATGTCTTCTTTGGAAAAGTGTCTATTCATGTCTTCTGCCCATTTCTTAACTGGATTATGTATCTTTTGAGTGTTGAGTTTGGTAAGTTCTTTATAGATTTTGGATATTAGCCCTTTGTCAGATCACTTGCAAATATCTTTTCCCACTCTGTAGGCTACCTTTTAGTTTTGTTGATTGTTTCTTTCATGGTGCAGGTTTTTATCTTGATGAAGTCCCAATAGTTCATTCTTGCTTTTACTTCCCTTGCTTGTAGTGACACATCTAATAAGAAGTTGCTACAAATGAGATCAAAAAGGTTGTTGTCCATGTTATCTTCTAGGATTTTAATAGATTTCTACCTCAAATTCAGGTCTTTCATCCATTTTGAATTTATTTTTGTCTCCAGCCTAAGGAGGTGGTCCAGTTTCACTCTTCGGCATGTGGCTGTTTAGTTTTCCCAACATCATTTATTGAAGAGATTTTTTTTTTCCACTGGATATTCTTTCCTTCCTTGTCAAAGGTTAGTTGACCATATATCACTGTTCCATTTCTGGGTGGAACAGTTCTGTTCCATTGATCTATGTGTCTGTTTTTGTGTCAGTACCATATTACCTTGATGACTACAGCTTTGTAATATAGTTTAAAATCTAGAATCACGATGCCTCCAGTTTTGTTCTTGTTTCTGGATTGCTTTGGCTATTCGGGGTCTTTTATGGTTCCATACAAATTTTAGGATTATTTGTTCTAGCTTTATGAAAAATGCTGGCAGTGTTATGATAGAGATTGCGTTAAATGTGCAGATTGCTTTGGGTAGGACAGATATTTTAACAGTATTTGTTCTTCCAATCCATGAGTGTGGAATGCTTTTCCATTTCTTTGTGTCCTCTTCAATTTCTTTCATATGTATTCTATAGTTTTCAGGGTACAGATCTTTCAGTTAAGTGTATTGCTAGGTTTCTTATTGTTTGTGTTGCAATTGCAAATGGATCAAGTCCTTTTTTATTAAGATTTTATTTATTTATTCATGAGAGACACAGAGAGAGGCAGAGATATAAGCAGAGGGATAAACAGGCTCCATGTAGAGAGCCTGATGTGGGACTCGATCCCGGGACTCCAGGATCACACCCTGGGCCGAAGGCAGGCACTTAACCGCTGAGCCACCCAGGCATCCCTGGATCAAGTCCTTGTTTCCTTCTCCTGCTGTTTTGTTACTGGTGTACAGAAATGCAACAGATTTCTGCACAGTGATTTTATATCCTGCAACTTTGCTGAATTCATGTGTTTAGTTCTAGCAGTTTTTGGTGGAGCCTTTCAGGTTTTCTACATAGAGTATCATGTCATCTGCAAATCGTCAAAGTTGCACTTCTTCCTTGCTGATTTGGGTGCCTCATATTCTTTTCGTTGCCTAACTGCTGAGGCTAAGACTTCCGGTACTATGTTAAATAATAGTGGTGAGACTGGACATCCTCGTCTGGTTCCTGACTGGGGGAAAGGCTCTCAGTTTTCCCACCTTGAGGATGTTATTAACTGTGGGTCTTTCATACGTGACTTTTATGATGTTGAGGTATGTTCTATTTATCCCCACTTTGTTGAAGAATTTTTATCAAGAAAGGATCCTGTATTTTATCAAATGCGTTCTCTGCATGTATTGTCAGAATCATATGGCTCCTCTCCTTTCTTTTAATAATGTATGTCATGTTGACTGATTGTGGATATTGAACCAACCCCACAGCCCAGGAATAAATCCCACTGGATCATAGTGAATAATTCCTTTAACGTAATGTTGAATTCAATTTGCAAGTATTTTATTGAGAACTTTTGCATCCATATTTACCAGGGATATTGGCTTGTAATCCTCCTTTTTAGTGGGGTCTTTGGTTTTGGAATCAAGGGACTGCTGGCTTTGTGGAAAGAATTTGGAGGTGTTCCTTCCATTTCTATCTCTTTGGAACAGTTTGAGAATAGGTTAATTCTCCTTTAAATTTCTTGTAGAATTCCCTCAGGAAGCAATCTAGCCTAGGACTCTTGTTTGTTGGGAGACTGAATTTCATTGCTGGTTACAAGTCTGTTCAAATTTTCTATTTCTTCCTGTTTCAGTTTTGATAGTTTGTAGGTTTCTAGGAACTTGTTCATTTCTTACAGATTTCCCAGTTTGTTGGCATATAATTTTTCATAGTATTCTCTTGTAATTGTCCATATTTCTGTGGTGTTGATTGTGGTCTCTCCTCTCATTTGTGATTTTATCTATTTGGGTCCTTTCTCTTTTCTCTTTGAAAAGTCTGGCTAGGGGCTTATCAGTTATATTAATTCTTTCAAAGAATCAGCTCTTAGTTCTATTGGTATGTTCTACTAGTTTTTGTTTGTTTGTATATTTTATTCATTTCTGATCTACTCTTTATTATTTATCTTTTGCTGACGTTAGGTTTTATTCATTGTTCCTTCCCTTCCTTCTTTAGGTGTAGGGGTAGGTTGTGTATTGGAGACTTTTCTTGCTTCTTGAGATAAGCCTGTATTGCAATCTACTTCTTTCTTAGGATTGCCTTTGCTCCATCACAAAGATTTTGGACTATAGCGTTTTCATTTTCATTTGCTCCCACATATTATTTTATTCTTTAATTTTTTGGTTAATCCATTAGTTCTTTTGTAGATGTTGTTTAACATCCATGTATTTGTGGTCTTTCCAAATGTTTTCTTGTGACTGACTGCAAGTTTCATAGGGTAGTGGTCTGAAAATATGCATGGCATCATCTGGATATTTTTGTACTTGTTGAGAGTTGGTTTATGACCCAGCAAGTAATCTGTTCTGGAGAATGTTCCAAGTACATTCAAAAAGGACATGCATCGTGCTGCTTTAGGATGAAGTGTTCTGACTCTATATGTTAAGTCCATCTGATCCAGTGTCTTTAAGCCATTGAGTCCTTGTGGATTTTCTGCTTAGATGATCTGTCCATTGCTGCAAGTGGGGTGATAAAGTCCCCTACTACTATTGTATTATTATCCTTGAGTTTGTTTTATTATTGATTCATATATATGGGTACTCCCGAGTTTGGGGCATACATATTTACAATTGTTAGGTCTTCTTGATGCTTAGACCCCTTAATTATGATATAATGGCTTTCTTTATCTCTTGTTACAGTCTTCAGTTTAAAATCTAATTTGTCTGATATAAGCATGGCTACTTCAGCTTTCTTATGACATCCATTAGCATGATAGATGGTTCTAAAGAACCGTCCTAACTTTCAATCTGCAGGTGTCTTTAGTTCTAAAATGAATCCCACGTAGGCAGTACATAAATGGATCTTGTTTTATCCATTCTGATATGTCTTTTCATTGAAGCATTTAGTCTATTTACATCAGAGTGACTATTGAAAGATATGAATTTAGTGCCATTGTGTTACCTATAGAGTTCATGTTTCTGGTGATGTTCTCTGGTCCTTTCTAGTCTTGTTGCTTTTGGTGTTTTTTGCCACTCAGGTGTTTTTTGCTCTTATTATTTCTTGCAGGGCTGGTTCAGTGGTCACAAACTCCTTTAGTGTTTGGGAAACTCTTTATCTCTCCTACTCTGAATGATAGCCTTGCTGGATAAAGAATTCTTGGCTGCAATTTTTCCCATTTAGCACTTTGAATATATTTTGCCACATTCTTCTGTCCTGTCAAGTTTCTGTGGACAGATCAGCTGCAAACTGGATTTGCTACACACCTGATCTGTCTTCCCTTGTAGGTTATAACACTTTTTCCCCTTGCTGCTTTCAGGATTCTTTCTTTGTTACTCTGTTTTGTGAATTTGACTATGATATACCTAGGCAATGGTTAGCATTTGTTGAATTTAAGGGGAGTTCTCTGTGCTTCTTGAATTTTTATGTCTGTATCCTTCCCCAGATTGGGGCATTTTTATGCTCTAATTTGCATGGTTAAACCTTCTGCCCCTTTTTCTTTTCCTTCATCTTCTGGGACTCCTGTGATAAGAGTGTTAATCCGTTTTAATAAGTCACCGAGTTCCCTAAGTCTACCTTTATAATCCATTATCTTTCTTTCATTCTTCATCTTCATTATTTTATATAATTTTATCTTCCATATCACTGATGCCTTCCTCTGCTTCAACCATCCTCATTTTTATGCCATGCATTTGTGTTTTCATCTAGGTATAGCATTTTTAATTACAGCCTGACTCAATTTTAGTTCTTCTATCTCTGCAGCAAAGATTTCTCTAGTGTCTTCTATGCTTTTTCAAACCCAGCTAGTATCTTTATAATTATTGCTTTAAATTATAGCTCAGGCATTTCATTTATATCTGTATTGATTATATCTCTGGCTGTAATTTCTTCCTGTTCTTTCTTTTGCAGTGAATTCCTCCATCTTGTCATTTTGGAGGAGGGAAAAAAAAAAAAATAAAACAACTAAATGTTAAAAAAATAATTAAAAGATAAGATAAAATAGATATAGGAAGCTAGATCCTACATATGTTTTGATCTCCTTATGAGAAACTTAATAGAACAAAGAGAGAAAGAAAAGAAAATTAAAAATTAAAAAATTAAATAAAATTAAAAAAAATTAAATTGTTTCTTCTGTATCCAAAAATACAAAAGAAAACAAAATGAAAGGACAAAACAAAATGAAAAGAAACAACTGAACAACTAAAAAAACTCCAAAGGACACTAAATCCTGTTTTCCCTAGAGCTGAAACCTTGTAGTTCTCTGTAATCGGTAGACTTGGTGTGATTGAGGTTTTTGTGCTGGTCTTCTGCCAGGAGGGGTCCGCTGTCCTGATTCTCAGGTGGAATTGCTGGAGTGGGTATGTGGCTGCAGGGCGCACGAGGGCCCGGCTGGGTGTAGCTGCTCCTTTCTCCAATTGGGAGCGCTATTTAGCTCACTGGGGTGGATTAAGTTTGTGGGCTCCTGGAGAAAATGGCCTCACCCTGTTCTTTCCTCTCCTAAGCAGGAAATACATGCCACCCCTCTTAGGTAAGCCCTCTCAGATGTCCAAACAGTGACCTCTCCTGTGTCCCCGGTTTCCATCACATCCCACCTTCGCCCTGTGTCCGGGCTGCCCACCTGCCAAGCGGCACAGCATCCCAGTGTTTCATCTCAGCAGTAGCTGTATCTCAAAACCCAACACTGCAGAGACTCTGGTGGCAGGGACCTGCCTTGATCCTCTGGGGGAGGGTATCCCTGCACTCTGGCCAGTGCCAGCTCGTCCCAGAAAACAGTCCTGGGACTGCACAGTGCTTTGGAGTTCATGGTAAAGTGCAACACACAGCTGGCGCCAGGGCTTGCTGCCTTCAGCTGGGGAATGGGATAGCTATATCGGCCCTCCGGGCCCTTTGCCGGTGGAGAGGCCTTATCACCTCTCCCGAATGTCCTCCAAGCAGGGGAACCACTTCTCCTGTGACCCTGGGGATCCTTGCTGCCTGCTGTTGGCCTTTGGCCCTGCTCTCCCACCAGAGCACTATTTCCTTCCCCAGGTGCAAGCCTGGCAATGCCACAGACCTCTGAAACTTCAGACTCTATGCTCCACTGTTTACAGAAAATGTGGCGTTGTAATCCTTTCCTTTTTCCCTGTCAGTGGTTTTGGGGAATTGTTTTCTTACACAGTCCCCTGCTTGTGTTTTCATTCTTCTCCCCACCCCCCCCCACCCCCCCTGCACCGCTGCTTTCTCACCTCTCTTCCTTCTCTCTTGCAACTCCCTCTGTAATCAGGGCTCCCTCCCCTGGGCAGCCCCCAGGGCTCTTTTCTCCTACCAATCAATTCCACAGTTCCTAATTCTAGGGGTCATTTTTCTGGTTTGTTCTTGTAAAACTTCGAATTGATCTCTTGTCTTGAGAATGATTTGGTATTGTCTAGCTGTGTTCAAGGGAGGAGACAAGCTTGGGGTTGCCCTACTCAGCCATCTCTCTCTCTACGATAAAACCTTATTAGAGGGTATGGAGTCTAAATCCTAATCACTTCTCCTTGACCCAATAGAAAAGTAAAAATAGGGGTGCCTGGGTGACTTAGTTGGTTAGGCATCTGCCTTCAGCTCAGGTCATGATCCTCAGGGTCCTGGGATAGAGTCCAGCCTCAGGCTCCCTGCTCATCAGGGAATTTGCTTATCCTTCTGCCCCTGTCCGTACCTCTGCTCATGCTCTCTCACTTTCTCTCTCTCTGTCTCAAATAAGTAAATAAAATCCTTAAAAAAAATTAAAATAAGTCTTGGTTCATGATACAAAATTATATTTGATGTATTTTGTTTGTCTACAGTAGATAACTTTTTTTATTTAGAGAAGCAGAGAAGTGGTAAGATAAGTTAACCTTTAAAATATTCAGCTTACTTTAGTTTAAATGTGGCCTAAATCTAGCTGTAAATGTTATTTTCCATCTTTAGTCATTTCTTTCTGTTTCACTGAATGTTACTTACAGATTACCCCAAGTAGAGTAAAATAATGCATCTTTTGTGGAGTGTAAAAAGAATCACTTACTTCTTGGTATTTTCATATTATTATGAAATATTTTATGCTGTGATAATAGATTACAAAAAGGAGGGGGATTTCTATTTCTCTTCTTCAAAATCTAGCTTTTGAGAGCTCTGATTTTTGACTCTGGAGTTCTAGTGAGGACTGACATTCAGTCTTGAGTTAGGGCAAGACAGGCACAGGCTTTTTAAACATTTATTTTTATTAATTTAATCCTAAATTTGCATTGGATTGAAGATAGATTAGCATTATTCACCTAATGGTCAAAACAATGATTGTGTAATTCCCTACACCCTGATTTTTACCTCTGGACAATGAAATGAAAGCTAGATGTAATGTTTTCAATTCTCTTGGGCATAAACCCAAAAGTAGAGGGACTGAAATCTGGTCATATGGAAATCTGTGCTTTTTTTTTTTTTTCTTTTAAAGCAAAGTAGGGTTGACATAAAATATTATTTTCAGGTATATAGCATAGTGATTTGGCAATTATATACATTGATAATACCACAATAAGTGTAGTTACCATTTGCTGTCACACAAAATCAATACAATATCATTGACAATATTTCCTATGCTGTATTTTTTCATCCCTGTGATTTATTGATTTTATAGTTGGAAGTTTGAACCTCTTAATCCTCGATTTCACCTATCAGTTTGTTCTCTGTATTTGTGAGCCTGTTTTTGTTTTGTTTTTCAGATGTCAGGTATAAGTGAAACTATATGGCATTTATTGTGCTCTGGATGACTTATTTCATGCAGCATAATATGCTGCAAGTCCATCCATGTTGTTGTGAACCACAATATTGCATTCATTTTTACGGCTGAACATTCCATTGTGTTAACACGCCATATCTTTTTTTTTTTTTTTTATCTATTCACCTATTGATAGTGCCGTATCTTGGTGGTTGTAAATAATGCTGCCATAAACATAGTGTACATATCTTTTTGAATTAGTGTTCAAAAAATTCTCAGTAAATTCTCAGAAGTGGAATTAGTGGATTGTGTGGTATTGATTTTTTAATTTTTTTTTTTAGGGAATGTCCATACAGTTTTCCCCAGTGACTGCACCAATTTACATTCCTAAAAATAGAACACATGTGATCCTTTTTTTATCACATCCTTGCCAATGCTTGCTATTTCTTGTCTTTTGACGTCTAGCCATTCTGGTAGATGTAAGGTAATATCTCATTGTGGTTTTTATATGCATTTCCCTGATATATATGGAATATATATATATACACACACACATATACACATATTTCACATTTTAAATCACATCTGTATTTTGGAATCTGTGGACATGTTTTTCTTTTTTTTCCTAGAGAGGTTGGAATCTAGGAGTTAAAAGAGGTAAAGGAGAAACTGGGCAATTCTTTTACTCACAATGCTTTGGGCCTGACTAGTAAATTAATTACAATACTTTCTGTTGACAATACACTTGGGGAATTTATTTAGATTTACTCTCAGGGCTGACTTCCCAAGAGAATGCAAGTCAATTATGGTTCGAGTTCTTCCTGTCTCATTAGTGATTTGAATAATAATATATTTGAATGATGGCCCAAGAGACTAGAATTAGGAACTGCTTGTCTTAGTCCCAAATGAACTTCTTAGTCAGATAATCCTAAGTGTCCATTATTAGTTGAAGCTGTGCCATGACTGGCTCAAGTATGTTCTACTCAATTCCAGAAAAAAAATTGGTGGGCTCTATAGCTTTATTTCTTTTTAATAAACATGCAATTGTACTCAACATCTGCAGCTTAGCAAATTAATTTCAAATCATCAAAACTGCTTTATGTCAAGAGAGTCTAAGTGATCTAAATCAGTTTTATTCATTTTCAATTTATAAAAAAATGTAACTGCTGTGTTCTAAAAAAAGGAGTTTTAAAATTTTTTTTCAAAATGACCATTTCTCAGTAACCAAAATTAACATTTAGTACAAAATTAGGTTGTTGTGTTATTCTGGTGGCTAGCTGTCCTCTGATGCATGATGTAATGAGATGCAGATCAATCCATAAAATTCCACAAATGAGGATGACCTCGGTCATTATTTAAGTAAGTTGTTGAAGACAAATTATTATTTTAAAAACTGTTTTCCAAATGTTTGGAAAAGAGAGTAAAGCACAATACAATATGATTGAAATAAGAATATATAAAAGAAAAACATAAACTATGCAGTAACTGTATGAACAGCAGTTCCAGAAAAAAATAGGATGGCTCTTTTATAAGTTGCAATTGTAAGCATCTGTAAAAGTGAAACTAAGAAACAAAATCAGTTAGCCTTTGAATTAATCTTCATAACACTAGAGAATATCAGATAAAAAGTCAAAAACCCACTATTTTCCATTCCCAAAGGAGATGTTTCCTTTGTGATTACTACTCCATTTTGGTAATGTATTTAGCCAACTTGAAGATGTCATTCCTTACATGTAATGAAAACTTTCTCTCATCCTATGAAATGCTGGTCCTCACTAGTTGGAACATTAACCCTTCATCTCAGAAACCTCAGAATTTACAGATAACATGAACTTAATTATCGCCTAGTTCTATCTAAATTCTTTATTATCCTTAAATTCTTTCTATCATGTAATACAAAATATTCTCATAGAAACACACTAATAGGGATCCCTGGGTGGCACAGTGGTTTAGCGCCTGCCTTTGGCCCAGGGCGCGATCCTGGAGACCCGGGATCGAATCCCACGTCAGGCTCCCGGTGCATGGAGCCTGCTTCTCCCTCTGCCTATGTCTCTGCCTCTCTCTCTCTCTGTGACTATCATAAATAAATAAAAAAAATAAAAAATAAAATAAAAAAGAAGAGAAAAACTTAAAAAAAAAAAAAGAAACACACTAATACTAGAAAGGTCTAGATTTCTTATAAAGAGATTTCTGCTAATTTTTTTCTATAGAATATGCATGCTCTATGTATATTATGTACTTTTTCTTACACAGTATCTGATATTGATGATATTGGGTTTTTTGAGTTAATAGATTTCCCATGCATATAAAAATGATTCGATTATAGGTGAGATAACTATACTGGATTCTTTGTTGATTGATGGGAATTACCACAGAAGCAGGGACCTGTGTTGACTAATATTGATCAGCACAGAAGCTATAAAATGTAGCATGCCTTTTGCAGGTACAGTGACCAAGTGAACATATCTCATTTTAAGCATAAAGACTCCAACTAAAATGGAGGTAGAATTATTTTATAAAGGATTAGGATTGGGGAGCCTGAGTGGCTCAGTTGGTTAAGTGTCTGCCTTCAGCTCAGGTAATGATCCCAGGTCCTGGGATTGAGCCCTGCATGGGGTTCCCTATTCAGTAGGGAGCCTGCTTCTCTCTCTCCCTCTGTCCTTCCCCTACCCTCTTTGTACTCTCTCTCTCTCTCAAATAAATGAAGTCTTTCCAAAAAAATATACAAAAACAAACAAACAAACAAAAACAAAAACAAGATTAGCATCATCATTCTATGGTTAAATATATTTAACTCATCTTTCTGGTGGTCTGTCTTTGGATACTGTCTATGAACACATTAGCCTTATTTCAATTATTTTTAAAAAGTGAAGAAATTTTACCTATAAATTTTTTAATAGATCTCTAATGGTAAACATTCCATCATAACCAGTAATACCGCTCCATCTGTTCTTAGTTGGAAGACAAATATCTTGGCCTGTAAAAATTTGTTTTCTCATGCTAATAAAAGAATCTAACTATTCCCATTAAAGAAAATAACATGCCGTATATATTATTTCTAGACTTCTTCTTGCTTGAGTACTCTGAAAACAGGCTGCCCATTAAAAAATGATGATAATTCTAATTGTGTAGATGCTATGGACAAAACCGTGTTGCTGCAAAATTCATGTGTTGAAGCCCTAACCCCTAATGTGACTGTATCTGGAGATAGGATCTTTAGGAAGTGATTTAACTTTATCTGAGGTCATAAGCATGGGACTCTAATTTCGACATGACTATGGCTTTATAAGAAAAGGAAGAGCTCCCTCCCTACCCCTCCCTCCCTTCCTCCTCTCTCTCTGCTCCTCTTCTTCCTCTCCCCACTCCCAAGTCATGCAAGGACTCAACAGGAAAGTGTAGGTGTCTATCTGCAAGCCAGGAAGAGAGCTCTCACTAGAAACTGAACCCTGCCAAACTTTGAACCTGGACTTTATAGCCTCTAGAGATGTGAGAAAATGCTTTTCTGCTGTTTAAATCACTCAGTCTATGGGATTTCATTATGGTAGGCTGAGCTGACTAATACAGCGATTTATAATTAGTGTGTTTTGATAGAAGATCTGCTGGCACATTGAACAAGCTGCATCACAGATTTTAAAACAAACTGATTAATTATGAATTGTACTTAATTTGACAATAGCTACAGACAAAAATCAACACTTTCTTACAATTATAGGATGAAAAATATCTTTTATGACATCACTGCTATATTTAACAAAGGCTTTAAAGTACTCTGCTTACTAGGTGCATGTCTACAGCATCTGTAACAGCAGTTTCAAATCCTTAAGTTTCATAACTACACAATAATTAAGAGACTTCATATTTATTGAGCACACATATCCTAGGAGACAGTTACATTATTTAAAATCTCCTACTATAGAGTAGATTCTACTTTTCCCATTTCACAAATGATGAAATTGACCATAGGCATGCAAATGAAAATAGAGATCACACTTAATGCATTTAAGACTATTATACCCCATGCTACACTTTTATCATAGATATGCATTCCTGTCACATCAAACATGTGTTTATGGGATAATGCTGAAGATACGGTGCCAGTTTGGTTTTTGTTCTCTTTTTTATAGATGATGTTTAGACCATTTATTAAAAGATTTTAAAAAAATCTTTAATAAAACTTCCTCACTTATAATCATTTTACAGTTTTTCATCCTTGAGTTTATTATACACAGGGTTTGATTGAATACTTAGGTTATCTCTTGCAAGGAGCTAAACTTGGTCCTTAGAAAGTTTCAACATATAGGGGCACTTGGGTGGCTCAGTTGATTTAGGCATCCAACTCTTGATTTCAGCTCAGGTCATAAATCTTAGGGTCCTGGGATCAAGCCTGCAAGGGACTCTAAGTTCAACCAGGAGTCTGCTTGGAGCGTCTCTCCCTCTCTCCTTGTCCCTCACCCCTCAAATAATTCTTTAAAAAAACACTTCAACATATAATTTATTCTGAGAGTAACCACAATTTCAGTTTTGAAAATGCTTGATTCTTTACCTACAGGGAAAAAGTAAAAAAAAAAAAAAAAAAAAAAAAAGTGGAGAGAGCCGTCTGTCTCTGTATACCAGGAAATATCCAGAATGAATCAAGTATGTCTCCCTTTTTCTTAGATTATGTCTTTCTCAGTGGGTTCAGGCTGCAGAGAGTTTCTGAAAATTTGTAGGAGCCACCAGTGGGCATACCAATGACCTATAGAAATGCTTTTCAGGATAACCTATCTATCCAGCTGCTCTTAGACCATCACAATGGAAAAGAGGTAGTGAGAGTCATATGCATTTGGCAAATTCTCCCACAGACCTTAGAAAAGGGAATAGAGCCAAACTGCTAATAAATACTTTGGCAGAAAGCAAATGTTGAAATGGTAGTATTTTCCAGTGCTTTCTGCCATGAATGTCTACTGGGAGAATCAGTACTACCAAGCCCCTCATTGTTCCAGATGTTAGCTTCTTAGCCAAAACAGGCTGTTGCCATATTTTCTCCAAGTCTCGTGCTTATATATGTCACAAAACATATATTAAACAAGTAAATACAAACTCATCATATAACAATCAGATGTCTGTCATCCAATAACAATATTTTAAGTATAATATCTACATAGAGGGTGATTTTTCCTATAAGATATATTATTCTCAGAGCCTGGTTATGCTAAGGACTTGGGGAAAACATTCATGGAGAGGATAGGGTATCCATGGAGAGAGTCAGAGCATGTTTCCCAGCCCCCTGACTTATGTTGTAGACTTAATCCCTAATCTGTAGCCATAATTATTGTGGCCATCTTAAGGAAATTAAAAAAGAAAAAATAGGGAAAATTAAACTAAAAAGTAGAATACAGTCAGTTAAAGTACAAATGAAAAGAGAAAGAAAATAAGTACAAATACAAAAGAATATTTAAAGAGTAATTTGTGATTTAAAAAAAAAAATTGGAAATCAGGGCACCTGGGTAGTCAGTTAAGTGTCTGCCTTCGGGTTGGATCATTATATCAGGGTCCTGGGATTCAGTCCTGTGTTGGGTTCCCTGCCCCACAGGAGTCTGCTTTTCCTTCAACCTCTGCCCCTCCCCCCTGCTCAGGTTTTCTCTCTCTCTCTCTCTCTCTCTCTCTCTCTCTCACGTGAGCTCTCTCTCTCAAATAAATAAATAAATAAAATTGGAAATCAGAAAAATAAAAATGTAATCAGAAGATAATTACAATATAAAAGAATATTAAAAAGAAAAGTTCATGGGACCCCAGGGTGGCTCAGCGGTTGAGCATCTGCCTTGGGCTCAGGTCATGATCCCAGGGTCCAGGGTCCGAGGACCACATTGGGCTCCCTACAGGGAGCCTGCTTCTCCCTCTGCCTATGTCTCTGCCTCTCTCTCTGTGTCTCTCATGAAAAAAATAAATAAAAATCGTTATAAATAAATAAATAAAAGGAAAAGTTCATAACATGCAAAATTAGGAATAAAATAGCTCAATGTTTATAACATAAGTAGGTAAGGTTGAAGAATGAGTGTAAAAATTAAGAATTAAGAACTAAAAATGTGGAGCATAGATTACAATATAAAAACTGGCAACAAACACAACCAAGAGAAATCGGAGTTAACAGTAATTAGACAACTAGGTAATAGAATTTAAAAGCTACACAAAAAGCAATGGAATTCAAGTCAATAAAAGAACTAGAAATATATCAAGACATTAAACTTGATTCTCTCAAGTGTGAGGCCTTGAGGATGATATGGTACAGATCAACAATGACAGGGAATGAGCTTAGTATGGCAATAAAAAACTTCTACAAAGAAGACATTAGTAATTCCACAGAAGCAGCAACTACATTTGTCTAAATACACTTTTCTGTTTGTATTTGAGAGATTAGCATTTCAGACTACATAGAAAAAAACTTTGTAAACTGTTTCTGCTAGATGGGAAAAAGGAAAAACACTTCCATTTTGGTATAAACTGAAGTGTTTATGTGTGATTATCCATATCAAGATAAACTATTTCAGCTTGGGCATATTTCTTTGTGACTCAGTCTTGGCACCCACGAATGCTCTTCAAACAGCAGAAAAATGAACTCTGTGAATCAAACAGCTGAACAATTTGTTAAGACACAGGCTTTCGAAGTCTCTTTGGCCTTGATGCTGATGTGATGTCCTTTACTAGAACAAAGAATAAATAGATCTGCTCTGTAATTCTTGAATTACGTATCTAGCCTTCCTTTTGTTTAGAGTTTATTAGCGGAGAATGATAAGACAAGCAGCCTTGAGTTGGTAGGATAATGAATCTGTGTGAGCTTTTCATGCCTACTTTAATTTGTCTATCCAAAAAGGTCCAACCATTGAGTCACAATGGAAGAAGCTCTGGGATGTAGCAAAGATCATATAACAAAATGTCTGAAAGATGAGATACATAGATGTATGAGCTGATCATTGGGGAACTTAAATATTGCTCTATAGAAGCCAAAGAGTTATAGATAAAGATGTTTATTTTCTACCTTGTTTGTCGCCTTAAAGACTAGTCCCCTAGAGAGACCTCAGGGCACAATATGGCCTTAGCTTCATCCTTGTCTTGCACTGGCGCAGGTCAGCTCAGAGCCTTCTCTTCTCCCCCCCTTTTGGGCTCAGTGTCCCCTTGTGTCCCAAACTGCCTGATACACCAAGAATCCACACACGGCCTTTACTCCTTTTAAAGCACTTCTTTACTCCTTTTAAAGCACTCTGTGCTAAACCTTTTATTTCCACTCAGACTCAAAGCCCTACAGTCAATCTGTTGTCAGCTACATCTAAAAGGAAGGCAATAGACTATGTTAATTGGTACCAGAAGTAGCAATAGCTGATAACCCCCATCTACTTCCAAACCCTTTGAGAAAAACATTTAAATATAAGACACTTTAACCTCTATAAATACTCATTTGGTAGTAACTTAGTCACTATGAGAAAGTGAGAAAAGGCAAAACAGCAGAGATTGTGAGAGAACTTGGAAAAAGAAGGGCATATTTAATAACTTCTAAGATACGTAACACAAGTGGAAAGTAATTCATGTCCAAATCCCATTCTTTTTTTAAAATATTTTATTTATTTATTCGTGAGAGACACACAGAGAGAGACAGAGACACAGGCAGAGGGAGAAGCAGGCTCCATGCAGGAAGCCCAACATGGGACTCGATCCTGGGTCTCCAGGATCAGGCCTGGGGCAGAAGGTGGCACTAAACCACTGAGCCACCCAAGCTGCCCCCAAATCCCATTTTTAAAATGCTATTTGCTGATTAATGCCTTATCACCTATGTCCTGCGATTTTTGCCCAATTTCACATACATTATATAGAAATATTGTAGATACAAGATTCTTCTTGGTTACTTTTTTGATGAAATGCTTGGTCTTCATCAGCTGCACAAATTACAATGTAATCCTTGTTGCACTAGTTTCTTTCCAGGCCATAGTGACTGGATTTCTGCTCATTAGATGAGTGAATTTTTGTTTTTTTGGTAGAATGAGTTCTATTTTGTTAAAGGACAGTTGTATATACAGGTGAAATGATCTCTTCTAGATAAAAATAAAATAAAAATCAACATAACTATCAACATAGTTAGAAAGAGACATCTTTCCTTGACTGAAGGTTATGATGTACAGATACGATACACACGTTTCCCCATAATCTTTTCCGTAATGAACATTTCCTGCTATTGAAAAACTATGTGTGTGCAGCAGAACACACAGGAGCCTTGTGTGTTTTCTGCTGGTATTTCTTGTTCTCCAAGTTTCTTTTCTTCTGCTGGGCATAAAAGCACAGTCCAGAGTGTGAGTTCCAAGGAAATGGACACAAAATTAGGAAACTGTCATATCTGAATTGGAGTTGAATCTGGGGGAGAGTAGTATACAGTAAAAGGTGAGACTGAGAAAATGACCAGGTACATATGTAATCTGAAGAGAATCCCAGGAGGAAGAGAGCTCTACTTTTATTTTTTATTTATTTATTTATTTATTTTTTTGAGAGCTCTACTTTTAAAGTGAACAGTAGGGATCCCTGGGTGGCACAGCGGTTTGGCGCCGGCCTTTGGCCCAGGGCACGATCCTGGAGACCCCGGATCGAATCCCACATCAGGTTCCTGGTGCATGGAGCCTGCCTTCTCCCTCTGCCTGTGTCTCTGCCTCTCTCTCTCTCTCTGTGACTATCATAAATAAATAAAAATTAAAAAAAAATAAATAAAGTGAACAGTACAGGGATGCCTGGGTGGCTCAGTGGTTGAGCGTCTGCCTTCAGCCCGGGGCGTGATCCCTGAGTCCCGGGATCAAGTCCTGCATCAGGCTTCCTGTGTGGAGCCTGCTTCTCCCTTTGCCTATGTCTCTGCATCTCTCTTCATATCTTTCATGAATAAATAAATAAAATTTAAAAGAAAAATAAAGCGAACAGTACACACTTACTACATGCTCCCGTTTTATTTCTGAGTACATCGAAGAAAATGAAAAAAAATACTCATGGGCCCCTACAGACCTGGGCCTGAATTCCAATTCCAGTCCTTTATTTGATTTTTTATTATTATCAATACTATATATATACATATATGTATAATAATTATCAATATTAATTGATAAATGCTCATACTTAACAATAAAGTTATTTATATCTGGAGGAACTGCTAAGTCAAGTGTACAATGATATATAAGGAATATTCATTTTGGCAATAATTTAATGTTTTACTGAGTCCATGTGGTAGATTAAGATACGTCCATCCAATTGTTGATGTAGCATATTTGTACTAATATGGAATATTTTACAAATAGAGTTTATAAAAAGAGTTTGCAGGAAAATACATTTTACTGTTATGGACTGAATGTTCGTATCCCTCCCAAAATCATATGCTGAGGCCCTAACCCAAATGTGATAGAACCTTTGGGAGGTGATTAGGGCTGGATAGGGTCTTGAGGAGGAGGCCCTCATGATGAGATTAGTGCCCTTATAGGAAAAAATACCAGAGAGCTTGCTCTCTCCCTCCCCATGGGCCTTCGAAGAGATGATGTGAACCCATAGCCACGTGCTGGCTTCCTGAAGCCAAAAGAAGCAGCCATAGAGAGAAACTTGCCTTGCTAATATCTTGGACTAATCTTGGATTTGCCATCCTCCAGGTGAGTGAGAGCTAAATTATTGTTGCTTGAGTCACACAGTCTATGGTATTTGTTATGGCAGCTTGAGCCAAGACAGTTATATAAACTTATGTTGTTAAGGATCTTAATATGTGTGTATTAAGGCAATAAAGTGGTTTAAGAGACACCAAACACTTAACAGTGGTTAGCAGTGGGATTTAACATTCAGGGCTTCTTAATTCTTTTACTTTCTAAATTTGTACAAGACACAGATATTTTCTAATGTGCATGCATTATCCTTCTGATTTGAAAAGAGAAAAATCGATACTTTTATGTAAAAAGTAACTAAAAGTAATTTATGTAAAAAGTAATTAAAATTTTAGAAAGAACACTTGAGTTCAAGGTTAAAAGGAGTGATGCTATTCTTGATCATGTTAACCACATGCATACCTCAGGCAACTTTGTCAAGCTTCAGAAGCCTCACTCCCTTCATTTGTAAATTATGTATAACAGTATTAGCTCTACGCACAATCCCGGAATTTTGTAGGGGGAAAATTAAGAAAAAACATAAGAAAATTTTTAGAAATCATAAAAGCATTTTTCCTATGTACAGTATATCATAAATAACTTTGGCACTGCATATTTTAAGAAAACCTATTTCTGAATAAAAAGGAAGGAGGAAACATTATGAGAACTCTTAAGAATCAGCGATGCACAAAGATGTTTTTAAAAAGTTACTCATCTGTATGAAAGGAGTGAAGACTGAAACTGCTAACTTCACCAGCCACGGCTGGAAACACAGACCAGACCACAAGCCTATTACTCTGACATGTCACATATTTCCAGTGGTATGTTCTTACCTTGTTTAAAGCATTACTCAGGTCTTCTCTGTCTGCTAATCTTCTCTTCTGTTCTTCTTTCCAGTATCTCTACATTTCAGTCTTTGTGTTTTTCAGAAAATAGTTTATATTCTCAGTTCTGATCAGATGAGATTAATCAAGATCTGTGGCTCCTCATCACTTCCAAGAGTTCAGTCAGACCTATTGACAGGAAACAGTAATGGATTTTCTTAAAAATAATCTATGGCATTAAAAAAACCCCAAACCCATCTTTTATATCTTAATTGATGCTTAATTAACTTTAACATTGTGTACAGTAAGATATTAAAAAAAAAAGCCAGAATTGCTGTTGAGCAGATTTGCTGTGCATTTTTTTCAAAAACTTTTTCATTATTTTTTTTTTCATGAGAGACACGGAGAGAGAGAGAGAGAGAGAGAGAGAGAGAGGCAGAGACACAGGCAGAGGGAGAAGCAGGCTCTATGCAGGGAGCCCGATGCGGGACTCGATCCCAGGACCCCAGGATCACGACCTGAGCCAAAGGCAGATGCTCAACCACTGAGCCCCCCAGGTGCCCCAGCTTTGCTATGTATTTGATAGGTTATTTACTCTGAAAAATAGAGTACCATTTTCCTGTCACTTGTCTTCTTTCTATTGTAGGAGTAAAATGCTTGGTGAAACAAAGATCATATATGGCATTAATTAAAATCAAACAAACAAATAAACAACAGCAACAACAACAACAAAAAAAACCAGAACAAAACCCCTTACATTGCTTCCTTATAGAGGATAAGTTTTCTATGGAATAACTCACTTTGTGGCTAAAAATAAGTCTGACCTTCCTGTCATCTTTTCCTCAATAAATAGATACATCACCTTGTCAGAAGACATATGGATACCCTGTCATATGTATATAGCCATGGACATCCAAAATGTCATATTTTCCATTGGAAAATTAGAAAGATAGAAAATTAGCAATAAAGAAAACTCAAGGTTACAATCTTCAAGTTGCCACTGCTGATTAAAAATGTAATATGTACTGTTTTCACATTAAGTGTGGAATGAATCTGGTGTTCTATTAGCTTTCTAAGTCTATGCTTTTTTAGAAAAAAAAAAGTAAATGGAGGTAAAATTCTTCTTATGTTCTCTGGGTTCAAACATTGCCCGAATAACTAAAGAAGATATATATATATATATATAACACAGGAAGACGTGAAAAGTCACAAGTTGAGCTTTAGAAGTGAAGATGGGGTCAATTCAGAAATACTTTCAAAATGAAAATACTTTAAAGGAAAGTGATTTTGTAAAAGGTGACGGTAATGCTCACTAGCTTTTTGTTTGTGTGTGTACTTGCTTTAATTTCAATAGCCTTGAGATCTAATTCACATATCCTGCAATTCACCCGTTTAAAGAGTACAGTTCAGTATTTTAGTATACTCATGTGCTTATGCAACCATTACCACAAATTTTAGCACATTTTCTTCTCTCCTAAAAGAAACTATGCCCTCATTAGTGGTCAGTCACCATTCCCATCCTCTTCTACCCTCTAACTTGGATGAATGGTTAATCTAAATTCTGTCTTCATAAATTTCCCTAAATATTTCATATAAGGAATCCTAAAATACTTGGCCTTTTGCGATTGGCTTCTTCCACTTAGCAAAATGTCTTGGAGGTGTGTCTTTGTTGTCATATGTGCCAATACTTCATTTATTCTTACTGTGAAATAATAGTCTGTGTTACAGATACAATGTATTTTATTTATCCGTTCATCATTTGGACATTTGAGTTGTTTCCACTTTTTGGTTATTAAGAGTAATGCTAGTCTGAACCATTGATGTCTGCTTTTGTGTGGCTGCATTTTTTTCTCTTGGGTATACCAATAAGAGTGGAATTGCTGTGTTATAATGGTACGTGTGATGAAATACTGCAGGGGATGGTGGATTTGAGACTGATTTTTAGAAGGATGATGAGTGATAATATGAAAATAGCTATCACTAACTGTACAGAATGAAAGAGAAAGAGGCAGATGCCTCAAGGGGATGTCCATATTTAAGCAGTTGATGGAAAGGTGAAATTGAAGAAAGACGTGAAACAGAGCTGTTCAGAAACTGAAGAAGAAAGCCATGTCAATGCAGCCAATAGTTCACGAAGAGCAAGAACAGAGACGTGGATACTAAATGTGGCACAAAGGAGATCAAACATTGGTGACCTTGCAAAGATCAGTTTTCGTAGATTGAAAAAAGTTGGCCTACATACCAAAGGCTTAAGGAGTAAGAGGCAAGGAGGTGGCCAATGTGGGGTAATATTTAGCAATTTTGATTTTAAAAGGAAAGACTGACAGGGCTATTGTTCAAACTAGGAAAGCATGTTTGTAATCAGAGAAGAAAAATCAGAACAAAGAAAAAGGAACTCTGAGAGAAAGGGAATTGTTCCTTGAGAAAAATGTCAAGTGAGGTGAGAGAGCATAAGGGAAAGAACACAAGTAAGTGTAGGGTGGAGCGTTTGAAAGAAGGAAATACCATTCTAACAAATACACATTGCGGTACAGAGGGAAGTTATTCTGTAAGGAATTTTTATTTTAGTTCCAGAAAATACTAAATAGCTCATTGAATGATTATGTAACATTTATTAAGCATGTATTTTGTTCCAGAAACTATGTTAAGTGCTTTATGCATGAAATCTAATTATTATAGCAATTTTATGGAATAACATTGTTAATAGCAATTTACAGATGATAAAACTGAGGTTTAATGTTTAGACAACTTAAAAAGCCACAGAAAAATAAAGATACTATTTAAAGCCCCGGCCTGTATAACTTTGCTTTTAATGAGTTAGTTTTTGTTTTTGTTTTTTTTTTTTTTTACATTGGTCTTAATCTTTTCTATAAATTAGAAGATTTCATTGCTGACATTTGGAGTGTGATATGTGTTTGACTGGATTTGTGACTGTTTGAATGTGTAGGAGTATAAATCTGGAGTAGATAGGAATACAAAAGCTGAAGCTGTTTGATTTCTAAATGACTATCTTTAACAGTCGATGTGAAGACAATGATGTGAAGTCTTGAGGCAATGTCCTACTCATGAAAACCTAGCTTTGCCCATCTCCAGTAGGGTGCAGCACATACCAATGTACACCTCCATTCACTGCGCCTGCAAACAATACAAGTAATACGGAGAAAGATCTCTGAAGAGTCCACCGTGTAAAGGTAGTTTAAAAAAAAAAAAAAGCACATATTACAGTTACGTTTCTTCCTATATGATTTCTTCATCTGCTAAAAGAGCTATATTGTCAATTCTGCTTGAGAGTCATAATGGAGATATTTGGAAATTCATTTACTATCAGTTCAATTTCTAGCAAATAACTGATATAAAAAAAATAATTCTCAAAACTCAGAATAATAAGAGGAATTTGACAAAAATCAGTGCTTGGAAGTTTATGCATTTAAAATTTTCCAGCATCTAAAGCTTTGGGGTATGTATGTATAAAGATGTTATGTTAGTTATTGGCTTTATGAAAGACAATATGATGGGACACCTGGGTGGTTCAGTGGTTGAGCCTCTGCCTTCGGCGCAGGGCATGATCCTGGGATCCAGGATTGAGTCCTGTGTCAGGCTCCCTGCGTGGAACCTGCTTCTCCCTCTGCCTGGGTCTCTACATCTCTCTGTGTCTCTTATGAATAAATAAGTAAGTAAGTAAATAAATAAATAAATAAATAATAAATAAATAAAATCTTTTTTTAAAAAAAGAAAGAACAACAACATATAGTACTATAAGATAGAATTTATTTTTGTATTTTGAAGGCCACTCAACTACATTAGGTTTTTGTTAAGAATACAACACATCCATTGTTGGCTATTTTATTAGCTGGGTTCAAATCACCATCATTTCATCAGATGTTTTGTTTTAAAAAATTCTTTTAGTGTAGTGTAATTAATGCACAAACAAAAAAGATATGGTTCATTGCTGAGACACAGACTAGGCATTTTAGAAATAAAAGGAAAATATAATCCATGTATGATAGTTTTTGCTTAAAGATAAACATCAACTTTCAGGGCAACCTTGGATATTTTCCTTAATAAACACAAAATTTAAGAGTATATTAATTCCAGTTCTATAGTGTTCCATTACCCATAGAAAATCATCTTAGATTTGCTGAGTCACGGGGTGCCTGGGTGGCCAGTGGCTGAGCATGTGCCTTTGGCTCAGGTCGGGATCCTGGGGTCCTGGGATCTGGTCCCCACATTGGGATCCCTGCAGGGAGTCTCCCTCTCCCTCTGCCTGTGTCTCTGCCACTTTCTCTGTGTCTCTCATGAATAAATAAATAAAATATTTTTAAAAAAGATTTGTCGAGTCACCTAATTATGTGTGCATTATTTCATAGGGAATATTTTATAGCTGGAAGGAAAAAAGACTTAAATGCTTTCTGTGCTTTACCCAGTATCACACAGCTGGTGAAGCTAGGATTCAAACACAGGCCTAATTCCAGATATTATGATCTTTCAGAAAACCACAGCACACCATTCCCACAATCCTACTCTAAGTTTTTTAATTTACCATATATATTGCTTTCTTATGAGGTAAGAATACTCAAGACTGAGGCCAAGATGGCTCAGAAGAAGCAGTAAGAAAGTCGCCTTCCCAACGTTTCCCTTCCCACTCTTCTGTCAGGATACTTGAGAAGCCATTCCTTAAATCTAAAAGCAAGGCTGGGGTAGGGGGAGAAATTCTAAGGACATACATTGTCTATTATCCACAAAAACAATGGAAGAGCCATGTCCTGAAAGAACAACGTCCTCCTTTGGTTCCTGTACCTCTCTTCCCTGGAACATTCTCCTATTCAAGAAGTCCTTTCCATCTTCTTCGCTTGGATCATTCCCTTTCATGGGCTGGGCTGCACTGGGCTTCCTTCTTTGACTCATAGTCCATTCCAACGTTTTAGAAAAACTCCATTCCAAAAAGTTGGAGGCTTTGTCTCATGGACCAATAACCAATCTGTGAGGTACATATAATAATGGCTGTACTCTATAATAAAGCTATTGCAGATTTTACAAAGTAATTGAGACATAATTGAAATATAGTCAAATGTACATACTTAAAGTCTGCAACTGGGTTATTTTTGACCTTTGTGTATGTCTGTAATGCCATCACCTTAATGGGGTAACATATAATTCCATAACTCCATAAAGTTTCTTTGTGATACTGTAATTTATAATAAAAAAAATAGTTGGGTTTTGCCTTTGTCTCTAACAGAGAGTTCCTAAAACCTTTGGAATTTTCAAAGTGATAAGAACAACAAAAGTGTCTTTTGTTACTCAAAAAAACCCTAAATACTACCTGCCTTCTTGTCAATGAGGTGATTTTTGGAAAGCCCCTAGATAACCACAGGATGGGGTTTGGTTACCAAAGGAACCAAAAGTGCAATTAGAAGGTGGAAAACTTTTAGCCCTATACCAGGACTTTTGGTTGTGGAAAGGACTGGAGGTTGAGTTAATCATCAGTGGTCAATGATTTAATCAGTTATGCCTATGTAATGAAGCCTTCATAAAAACTCAAAAGGATGGACACCTGGTGGCTCAACTGGTTAAACATCTGCCTTCAGCTCAGGTCATGATCCCAGGGTCCTGGGATCTAGCCCCCCATCAAGCTCTCTGCTCAGCAGGGAACCTGCTTTCCCCCCCTCCCTCTGCTCATTCCCCCCACACTCATGCTCATTCTATCTCAAATAAATAAAATCTTAAAAAACAATCCATAAGGATAGCTTCCAAGAACTTTGGAGTGGTGAGCATGAGGAAATGCTACCAGAGTGACATGCTTGGAGAGAATCTGGAAGCTCTGCGCGGCTTTGCACCTACTTTGCAGATGCATCTCTTCCATGTGGCTGTTTTTGAGCTGTATCTTTTTATAACAAATTGATATTCTAATGAGTAAACGGTTTTCCTGAGTTCTGTGAGCAGTAACAAATGGAGCTGAAGGAGGGGATGAAGAACTTCTCACTTATAGCGGGTTGGTCAGAAGCACAGATGATAATCTAACCTTATTGTCCTCTGAAGTTGGAGGGATCCTGTGGGACCGAGCCCTTAACCTGTGGGACCTGATGTGATCTCCAATATTTTTCAGCAACAAAAAGAATGAACTACTGATAGGAGTGCCTGGGTGGCTCAGCGGTTGAGCACCTGCCTTTGGTTCAGGTCATGATCCCGGGATTTGGGATCAAGTCCCACATCAGGCTCCCTGCATGCAGCCTGCTTCTTCCTCTGCCTGTGTCTCTGCCTCTCTCTCTGTGTCTCTCATGAATAAATAAATAAATCTTTAAAAAAAAAAGTGAACTACTGATAGATTCAATGGCGTGGCTGAGTCTGAAGGGGTTGTATTTTTAAAGTGACTGTCTGCCTTTAAGGAGTTTTCAGTGAGGGAGAAAGGGAGATCTGGTTTTATTGTAATAACTTGAAGATTTCCCCCAAAATATACACACAAGATAGCTTCCCTGATGTATGGGGCGGGGGGGGGGGGGTGGTATGCAGAGATAATTTGAAATGTTAGCCATCCTTTCTTTCTCTCCTGTCTTCCTTCCTCCAGGACAATTTCAAACATGAAAGTTGTACTGAACCTTCCTGGCATGTCTTGAGTCAAACCACATAGCCTCAGATCTTCCCAGGCAGAGCCAACTCTAGATGGTAACAACATGAGAGTATCGTTTTAAAGTCTTAGCCCCCAAAAAAGATAGGTCTGTGAGGAGTGATAGGCAGCTAAGGAAACTTTGGAGCATATAGTTCTACTGGTGCTCCCAAGGCCCGAGTAAAGATCCAGCAAAATCCTGAGAGCCAGGTGCATTTTATTTGGGTAACATTACTTCAGATTTTTTCTACTTTGAAGAAGCACGTCTGCAGTGAAAGCAAAATAGGAACTATTTCAGGGTCAGGCAAAATCACTCTATTCTGTTAATTACGAGTCTCTCCCATAGCCTAATTTCTTATAATATTTGTCATCTTTTCCATAAAGCTCTTCTAATTTGATAACCTCTTGCTATATATTCAGCCATAATCTCTTTTTGTATTATTCATACTAAGTCCAATGATCATCCTATGTTGAAAAACTATTGATGATGTATTTTGATATGGTCTGTTGGTCTAGAGTCTTCCAGTTGGTTCATGACCACTGTGCCTTTTATTTTTCTCATTCAGAGCAATCCCCACTCTTCTCTGGGGTTTTTAATTAGAGAGATTACAAAAACAACAGAAGCTTTTCTTTACCCTTTCACTTTTTCCTGTTAAATTTCATTCTACTTTGTTCCAATAAACCAAATGCTTATTTCGCAAGCCGAAAGAACGGCACGTATTCAGTGACTCCCACATCTCTCTACCTGACCCAGCCCAGGGTCACTTCTCCTCAAACCAGCCCTCCACATCTGCATGCATCCTATGCATATCTCCATTTTTGTTTTGTCCAGATGTTTTGTAATTGCTCTCATTCTCTGTCCCACAAAAGAAGACCCCGTAATATTAATTAAAAGCGATCTTCTGCTAGGATCAGTTAGGCCAGCGTACGACAGGCAAAACCTCCTGGATGATAATAGGACCAGAATCTTCATCCAAGTTTAGAGAAGGCAGATGATCTGGAAAGCGTTGATCAACAGGCACTTAACACAAACTAAAAGGCATGCTTGTAACTGTAGAATTTTTAGTAAAAGTAGGAGGAAAACAAACGGCTCTATATATTTTACAACTAATGGAAAGAACATTACATTTCATTTCTTTAATATAATAGATTTTTTTTTTCAGATTTTATTTATTTGACACACAGAGAGAGAGAGAGAGCCCAAGCAGGGGGAGTGGCACAGAGAGAGGGAGGGGCACGATTCCAGGACCCCAGGATCCATGACCTGAGCCAAAGGCAGATGCCTCACCCACGGAGCCCCCCAGGCGCCCTGATAAACATTTTAATCTGATTGAGATTATTCACTTTGTTTATTTGTTTATTTTTATTTTTTAAAGATATTTATTTGAGAGAAAGAGACAGAGAGAGAGCATGAGCCGAGGGAGGGGCAGAGGGCAGGGTGTGGAACAAGCAGATTCCGAGGTGAGCAGGAGGCAGATGGGGGTCTGGGTCCCAGGACCTCGAGATCATGATTTGAGCTGAAGGCAGAAGCTTAAGCCTAACTGAGCCCCCCAGGCACCCTGATACTACTCACTTCTGTTTGAACATGCTCTCACAAGGTGGTATTTTAGTGTTCAAAAACATAATTATAAGGTTTTTAAATATCTTTAATCAAATTAAATATACTAAAAATTGAGACACGTATTTATGTTTTACATATATACATATTTTAAAGATTTAAATTTATTTTAGAGAGAGACAGAGTATGGGTAAGGGACAGAGGGAGAGGGAGAGAGAATCTTTAGCAGACTCTCACTGAGCATGGAGCCCAATGCGAGGCCCAATCCTCCACCCTGATAAGATCATGACCAGAGCCGAAATCAAGAGTCGGATGCTTAACTGACTGAGCCGGGGACCCTTGTTTTACATATGTTTTGTCTGAGTTTTCGAGAGCAAACCTGAAGAGAAAAAAATCCTGAGGAATCATTTATTTGGGAAGTGATCCTGGGGAGTGGAGATGAAGGATGAAGGAGAAGTGAACGTGCACCAGAGAAACCCCATGTAAGGATGTACCGTTGCATCAGCTGTTACTTGACCTGGGGTTCTATCCTTAGGGATTTCTGAGGAGCCTAGAAACCGCCTCATAGAACTGTCTGTCCAGAGATGATAAAAGAGGAAAGCATTATGCATAAGCTTCTGATCTCCTTTGATGATGGCTGGAATCTCAATTTTTTGTATATTTAGTTTGATTAAATAAGTAAATCTTTATATATATATATACACATATACAAAGTCTCTCTCTTCCCCTCTCTCTCTGTATATATATATATATATATATATAAAGATTTTTATATATATTTTATAAATATATAAAATGGAATATAATATATATATAGTTTAAAAGGCCTATATAAATTTTTATTAGCACATTTTCACTAGCACTAGGAGTTACATCATTATACTCATTAGCATTAGGAGTTATTTTTTAAAATTATTGCCAAAGTTGATAATAGTTGATAATCATTCTTGACATACCTTGTGGTTTTACAGTTTACTCTTTATTACTAGATTTTTTCTTTTGACTTTTTTCTGAGTGTTAGTTTTTTAATGCTACAAATAACAAACTGAGTGACTTGAAACATTATAGTTTTATTATCTTACAAATTCAGTCAGGAGTCTGAGTATTGGTTAGATGGATTTTCTACTTTATATCTCACCAGACTGCAATCAAGCTGTTGGGCAGGGTTGCAGTTTTATATGAGGCTCGGAGTGTTCTCTTCCAAGCTCAGTTTTTGGCAGAAACCACCCCTTAATAGCTGTATAACTGAGGTCCCTGTTTTCTTATTATTAGCTCCTGGAGACCACAGATCCCTACTCACTCACAGGAATTCTCACAATATGACAAATACTTCGTCCTTCAGACCAACAGAAGAGCATATCTCTGACACCACAGCTTTTAAAGAGGTCATCTGATTAGGTCAGGCTCACCCAGTGCATTATCCCTTTTGAGTACCTCAAAATCAGCTGATAACCAGCTAATCACAGGAGCGGTATCTCATCATATTCACAGTCCTGCTCAAAGAGGAGGGTATTCTACAAGCTGTGTGCACCAGAGGGTAAAAATCTTGGGGCCTTCTTAGATTTCTGCTACTATAATGAGCTAAACTTAGAACTTAAGATTCTGTATTGAAGCAGACTTAGATTTCTGCTACTATAATGAGCTAAACTTAGAACTTAAGATTCTGTATTGAAGCAGATACAAAATTGTGTATTGAACAGATCAGGAGATTAAGTGAAAGACAAACATAATCATATAAGAAATAAGGACGTAAACATTTCAACCTCAGTTATATGATGGTTAAGGATAATTGCCTTATTTTTCACACGAATTTGAAATGTCCTAGTGTTAAAAGTTGCCAACGAACTATCCATTTTCATGTCATGGAAAACCCTGTTGATTATAGACATGTTAGTCAAGGTAATTACTTTAAAATACAATTTAAGCTACAGGCATAATACCAACATTATAAAAACTGGAGAGAAATGAGACCAAAAAATGGATTACTCATGATGTCAAACCCAAGCGTCTTACTATACCTCACTGATCTCCCTAATTCTTGTCTGGATGACTTGTTGGTGATGTCCAGACTTACCCACCCCCCGACCCCCCTCCCTCCTCTGCTGTCCTTTGTCATACCCACACAGAACATTACCTTGCTTTTTCTTTAATTACACCCCTCTGACTCCAACTCATCATCTATATCAATTCCCGCCATCTGCCATCATGCTGAGTGCATACAGAGCCCCACTTGACTTTTTCCCATTACCTTGTGCAATTTCACAGGATTTTCAATATGGCTTTCTGTATGAATACCTCTAGGTCATGTCCACTGAACTTCCATATTGATACTGAAAAAACTGCACATCACTTTTCCCTTGAGAATTAGCTGAAGTAGACACAGGTCTTGGTAGTCTCTGGCACAGCTCCGAGATTTTCTGTTGTTTAACAAGGTCAGGTCTCAATATTGTCATTTCTGTATTTCTTGGAAGGCTGAAATCAGAAATAATGACAGAATTTATCTGATGTTTAATATGTCTCAAGCACTGTGCAATTGCTTTATATACACTACTTCTTATATCAGCTCAATAAATGAGAAAACCATTATCGCCACTGCTGTAGATTGAATGTTTGTGTCCACCTAAAGTCCATATTTTGAAATCCCAAGTCCCATTGTGATGGTCTTAATTGGTCAGTATTTGGTAGGTGATCAGGGTGTGTGGGTAGAGCACTCATGAACGGGCTTGTGCCCCAACCCCCTTCTGATAAGTGAGGACTTTGGAATGAACCAGGAAGTAAGCTCCCACCAGACACTGAGTCTGCTGCCGTCCTGATCTCAGACTTAAGGTCTCCAGAAGTGAGAAGCAAATCTCCGTTGTTTGCAAACCATCTAGTTTTGGTATTCTGTGATAGCACCTCCAAGAGACTAAGACATACATAGTAAGGGTAAGAAAGTGAAGCTCAAAGGTGAGGTCACATGCTTAGCGGGTGGTGGGGCTGGGGTTTGAACTCAAGGAGACTGCATCCTACGTTGGTATTCTAGATCTGACACGGCTTGGCAATGGGCTGAGTTGACTCTGATCATAAGGCATTATTTTCTTCAGACAGCAGTCTAGGAGGGCGAGGAGGGAGTGGATAATAGGATTTCTTTCACTTAATAGTCTGTGATTCCCTGCTAAAGTTCCACTGAATGTAGGTGCACTCTCGCATAATGTTTTCTCCTTATTTATGGCATGTTGGGTTAATCAACAGTGTATTAAAATCACCTACATTTATTACTGCTACCTCAATATTTTTTCTAGAATCATTGTTCCTATCCTAGAAATTTTCCGACTTTATATCAAGAATTAATGAGTATAAAGAGACATTCTTTTTTATTCCTTTTTCCCCTTATTAGATCAGCTGTTTCTAGTTTATTTCTGCTTGAGATCTCAAAGATCTGTCATTCACACAAAGGAAAATACATACATTTAAGAAAACTAATTGATGATTTTCCTAATCTAATACTGGTACGGACTGCTCCTCAAATTCATCAGGTTCAACACCATTTTCACATACTCCCTCTTCCTTCCTCACCACTGATCCTCTTGGCCATCCTCTATCTTGGTAGCTCACCATCATCCCTAAAACCTTCTCTCCCTGACTGTCCACTACCCTCTCATATCTCATAGTGATGAATGAATCGCAGGGTCTGTTGCATTGGCTCCAGAGTACATTATGAGTCTCTCTGCCATTTTATTCTCCATCTCTGTAGTCCTAGGTTAGGTTATTATCTCCTTTTGGATCATTTTGAATATAACTTCCCACGGATCTGTGCAAATCCAGTCTTCCTTCTTTTAATCGCCTTTCCACAACACTGCCAGGGTAAATTTTTTAAATTGTCAGTCTTATCACACCATCCCACTTCTGAACACTCATTTAAAAAATAAAGACAAAATTCCTTAATGTATATTAAAAGATCCTGACTGGTCTAATCTTTTCAACCTTCCTTCACTGTATTCTTTTCCTTCCTATTTGAGCTCCAGTAACCATAGTAATTTACCTGCACCATGATTTCTCTAACCTCAGGGAGTTGGCCCGTGCACTTCCTTGGCCCAGCAGAGATCCCTTCTTCTCTTCAGTTCATTACTGCACCCACATTCATAGGTCAAGTTTATTTACTCAGAAAAAAAATTGCTGACCCCATCTGAGTAGATCACTGTTTGCATGTTATATGCTAATAAAATCATATTCATTGCTTTCACAACATATATTCCATTTTATACTTATATTGTTCTAATTAGTGTAATGGCTTTCTCCTTCCTGGAGTAGGAATTCGCTGAAGGTAGAACATGTGCTTGGTTTTGTTCGCTATTATAGACACCTACTTTGAGATAATACCTGTGCTGTAACAGGTGAGTGATACATGTTTACTGAGTAAATAAATGAATAAGTAAATGATTTAATGAACACAAAATTGCAGATAATACCTTTATTATAGAATTCCTCTTGAAATATCTAGTTATCTCCCTTCTTAGAATAGTAGGTTTCAAAAGTAGACATTAACCTAATCCACTCACATTTCCCTCACATGTCTAAGTTGGAACACAGTATAAGTGCTTTGTTAAAATTTAAACTAGAAGAAAATATGTAAGTGGAAATAAAAATTTAAATCAATATTTACTTTTTGATGTTTTAAGCAATGTTTCCCTTACTACCTTGTCACAAGAACCACAAATTAATGGATGTTCTTCAAAGCAACAGAATCAGAATGGGAACCTCAAAATATACATTTTTAAACAGTCTTCTCTAGTGTTAGCAAGGCAAGTTTGAGAAACACCAATTTAATATCGTTAATATATTTATAATGTAGTAATGAGCAAAAAATGATGACATCATTCACACATATCTTGAGGAAAAAATATGTTCTATTTTTCCTACCTTCTTTTTTTTCCACCCATACATTCATACTGATGTATTCCAAAATCAAAATCAAGTTTGTTTACAGTAGATTTGCAAATTGTGCTTCGTTTTCCTGAATCATTAGTACACTTGGGATTTCCTAGTATCAATTTTTTGCTAAAGCAAGAAACATGTTTGTCTGAGCGGTAAAGAAATTGTTACTTATGTCTTCAGGTTGGGGGTATGCTATTTAAGGTTGCATGCTAATAGTGTGGTTGTACTTAATGTGAAATTTTGTAATCCGCAATGGTGCAATTATGTCTCATTCATCTTACTATATATTCTTTGGGGAAATCTCAACCTAAGTGCTAACATTTTTCTAGGTTCAACTTTGTGAGTTAAATTGTCTGGAAAATAGCTAAGCTGAGAAAGCCATGTTAAGATTATTGCAACAGCATTTTAGTGAAAAATTAGAGTGTCAAGGAAGAGTTGTACTCAGATGAATGACCTCATATTGATTTTGTACAATGGGGCAAGTGGTTTCCTAGGGAAAGAGAGAGAGGGTCTTGTCTCTGGCTCAGCATTTTAAAATGATAATAAATGAGATTAATGACACTCTTATGGTTTCAGTTTTAGAACAGTTAAGATTCTGCTAGGGTTGGATTTGGATTGCAGAATTATGATATCTGTTCAATGTACTTCAAAGAGTCAGGATGAAAGTCAAGGCCCTGGAGAACCCCAAGGGCCTCTCCTTATTTGTGGCTTTTGGTTTTTTAAGGAAAATTGCTGCGCAAATAGTATCTGTGATCCATTGGCCTGGGAGGTGGGGGGAGCAGTGCTGACTCTCAGCACAAAAACATTACCTACAAGATGGCCTGGCTATGCCCAGGACATGCATGGCTCACTGTATTGCTTCCTGGACTTGGTCAGTTATCAAAACTGCTTTTTTCTGTGCTGGAGTCTGTTTCTCGTGTGTGTGGTCTAAAGGAATACAAATAGTGCCCTTATTTCCTGAAATTTAGTTTGTGGCCATGTCCTTGTATGCTGAACAAAACTAAAAACCAGAAAGTAAGTAGAAAAGGCCTTTTCCCAAAAAACCTGTCACATAAATCCGTGCAATAATGTTATTGGTGTTAATTTATTATCTAATATTGCAGTGACTGCTTTCTCAACACTAGCTGCAACACTAGTGGTTCCAAAAAGGAACTCTTACACTGTGTCTCAGAAGACTATGGTATAGTTGAATAGTTCCTTATGGTTTAAGATACCAGGGTTTGAAGGGAGCAAATACTCTAGTAGTTTGAAAACACCCTATTTAGTAAGAAGTCTCCCGTATAGGCAAATGATGATGTCCTTTGAGTTCCAGATGGCACGGTTGTATCATATTCTGCTTATACAACTTGTGTACCACAACAGAGTTTTTTTTTTTTAAATTCATAGTCAGCTCTACTATTCTTGCTCTCCTTATTGGAATAGTAATACAATATGACACTCTATGAGTTACTGGATGAAACGATTTAAAAGTGCAGCATCTTTCCCATACAGTTCTAACACTCTTGGTCAGCTGATTGCTGCAGGTGAATGTCACAGTTAGTATGTGGATGTCTGCTCTGCCAGTCTCCTGGGTTTGGAGCACTGGGAAAATGCCGTGGGCTCAGCAGGGTGTCGTGTGGTCATAGCTCACCCAGGTAATATAAACAGATGTCTGGACTTCTGCTGAGATGGAGTTTCAGGATAGGGCTCTCTTGATGTAAGATTTGATTTAACTTAAAAGAGGAAAAGGACTTCCAAAGTGAAAATTTTGTCTTCAGAAGGCAAATTTCACAGCACCTTTTATAGACTATTTAATGATCATCAGAAAGGCAAATTGTGTGCATTCACCATTCACACTGTGGGAGTTTAATAGATTGCAAAGCTGGTTGTAGTTTGGTCTGGTCCTTATGCATGAGAGAAAATCTGCCCCTTCAAAAGCTTTCAAAATTGGAACTTATGGTACTTATATTTTTAGAATCACCATTGAGAGATAGCACAGAGTATATGCACAGTAAATTCACTGAATCTTTCTTAAAAGTTTTTTTTATTGAATTTTTTTTAAGAAAGCCCTGTGAATTGTATAAAAAATTTACAACCCCTAACTGGTTGGACTTAAACTTATGATTTAAAGAAGGACTAAGTAACTGGCAGATTTTGTTACTTTAAAAGACACTTTTTAAACTGTGTTTAGGGCACCTGGGTGGGTTATGTAGGTTATGTAAGTTATGTAGGTTATGTGTCTGCCTTGGGCTCAGGTCATGATCCCAGGGTCCTGGGATGGATCTCTGCTTCTCCTTCTACTGCTTCTCTCTCTGCTTGTGTGCTCTCTCTCTCTCTCTCTCTCTCTCAAATAAATAAACAAACAAATAAATCAACTGTGTTGAGCAAAAGTGGTTTTAGGTCTTTCTGAAGCATGAGATGATGTAGGCAATTATATTTAGCAACTTGCCTGCATACTTTATATCAAAAAGATAAAACTAATGATATTTTCTAGATTTGATGAGTTTATAAATTTAAGGGAGGACAATAAAAGGAATCTAAAAATCTCATATTATACACCCTCCCCACACACATGATTAATGGAAATTATGAAATTCCTACATCTATATCAAAGATCATGATCGCTAAACCTCATGGAGAATAAGTATTGATTTTCAACTGAAATCTATCCCAGACAACTAAATATATTCATGTACATCTCAGTGAAGGAAATATTTTTTACATAAAGATATGTTAAAATGTGAGAAACTTAAATATATTCAGATTATAGAAAATATACACGGAGGAATTTCACTATGTACTTGTGTTTATAGACATTAAAGGGTAATTTATTCATTAACTTTACAAGTTATACTGTAAACTTTGAAATGTAAGCGTTTTCCAAATGTGATAGAACTTTGGGTACATGATTTGCATTCTGTTGGAATGTCATAGATAGGGGTTATTTCTCCTACAGGTGTCATTAGACTGATCCTTTGGTAAAAATCTGATTTATGTTTGTAAAGCAGTTGTGAACATAGGAGGTTCAGAGTCTGTCCTGTTTTTAAGGGGAGAAGTTGCTTTTGTAAGAGTTAAAGACAGTTCTTTTAAAAAGGACACAAAAATATTAGTAAATTTAAAGAGATCACCCTCTAATTTTTATAAAGATAGCGTATAAAGCCATGAAATTAAATGTCTAAGGATCTAAAGGTTGGTTCTTTTATTATTATGTTTTGCTGCTCTAAGGACAATGCTTCATATGACATAATTCTATCTTTACAAGTTGGTGAACAAGAGAAATGCTCACGTTAAGGTTTTTCATGTAATGGACTAATTGTTGCAGGCCTTTGTAATATGCTGCTATTCATTATCCAAAATCTCAAAAAAAAAAAAAACCTGTTTGACTTAAACATCTACTCTGGATCTGCAGTCTGATTTCAAGCCTTTTGAGATATTCTAGATAGGTCTCTTTTTACAGAGGCATCAGTGTGGCGGCAGAGGCAAGAGTGGTGATGCTTTCTTTTCAAATGTCTTTAGGATGATACTGTTACTTCTTAGAATAGTGAGAAGCTTCTCTCTAGAAGCTTGCATAATTTGTATTGATGCTAGTAAGACATGGTAAATAGCTTTGAGCAAACAGATTGCTAACATATTCATGTAGCCTCATTTGGAATATAAAATAAAGAGGTAATGAATGACTGATGGGAAACTTTACCAAATGTATTTAAGAATTTTTCAAAGGCTTATTCAGGGAAGAAAACAGGTTTTGTTTTTGTTTTTGTTTCTAGATTTTATTTATCTATTCATGAGAGACACACACAGAGAGAGGCAGAGACACACGCAGAGGGAGAAGATCCCAGGACCTCAGGATCATGAGCTGAGCTAAAGGCAGGCGCTCAACCAGTGAGCCACCAGGTGCCTCAAGAAAAATAGGGTTTTTTTTTTTTTGTCATGATACATGACTTTAGACACTTTTATTATCCCTTGCTACCGCACCAAGAACATTAAGACAGGGTTGTGATCTTTAAAACATGTGGACACACATGCACAGAGTGTCAACATAGCATACATACAACTATGCTTATCTTAAAGTGGATTATGTACTCTTCATAGAGATGGACGTGCATTTACTTGACTACGTTTTCATAAGGCTTACCAAGAAGGAGCCACAGGTGGTCAGAGAGAACAGAGGACAGACAGGTAGACAAGACCTGGCAGATGAGGAGAGAGTTTCCGAAAAAAGTAAAAACTTAGAGGTTGAGTTAATAGATCAGCAAATGGGGACACAGGAATATTCTGGAAAGGAGCACACTTGCAAGTGGACTTAGAGCAAATAATGGTTAAAGATGGAGCTAGAGAGGTAAAAAGGCATCAGGGTATGCAGGATATTTAACCATCATGGCAGTTGGACTTTACTCTGTGATAGTGGAGAACCACGGAAGCTTTTGGAGTCTTCTACTATGTTGTTCTGCATTTTAGAAAGAGCACTATCATCCTGTCAGTTGGATGGAAAATAGATTGGGAGTGGTGGGAATAGATGCAGCGCGGACAGTTCAAGGAGCTGTCCCAGAAATCTCTGCAAGAGAGAGACTTGAATTTGACAAGGGGTAAATAATGATAAAAAAGGCAATGAAAGAAATACTTAGCATGCAGAATCCCTTAGAACTTGTGAGTGATTTGAGTTGGGTCTCAGAAGAAGGAAAAGAAATGCAAAACCCACATTTGGCATTGAACAACTGAGAGACATCATGGGAGGAGGCATAGATTCAATGAGTTCAAATGTAATTCAACTCATTAAGTCATGAGTTTAATTTTGAAAGTGTTGAGGTTTATTTGTGCACGTCCCAAGAGGCAGTGAAGACAAACATCTAGAGATCAGAAGACTGATCTTTACCTACGAAAGAATGAAGTCATGAAAGTACTTAAGACTGACTCCTTATAGAGAATGTGTCAAGTAGTAAAAGATGGACTAGATAACAGATTTTTAGTAATACTAATATTTATGGGATGGTTGGAGGAGGAGAAGAAGAAACCAGATAGGAAATTCAGGAAAGTATTGTATTCCAAGGACCCAGAGATTAGAAGCTTTCAAGGAGGAATTGGTAAACAACCATTGATTCATCCATTAATTCACAAGTAACCATTAAGCTTCTACTTTGCATCAAGCACAATTGTGGAAAACCCCTATACCGGGCACTGCTTTCAGGGAACTTACAGAAAGGTGGGAAAATAAATATAAATGAAATAATCACACCAATACTTCATTGTAAATTTCAAGTAGTCATGAGTAAAATTATTATTAAAAAACTATAAAAATACAAAGCAGGTGAACTTCTACGAGTTCTGGGAACCCCTGTCTGAAGAGGCAAACTTTGACTTAAGATTTAGGAAAGAAATAGGAGCTAACAAGGCACAATGGGGTCGGGGGCAGAGTTCTGGCATCTGGCAATGAAATGGCAAACATTACGCACCTACTAAGTGAGGAATTTAGCCATGTACTCTGAGCTCTAGGAGTTAACCTTCAACTTTTAGCATGAAAATGGTTTCAGCTTCCAGGAGTTTTAAAAAATACATTACTACTTTTAGGCAGCCAACCACCCCGGAGATCGAAAGGAATGTTGGAGTTTGGTACATTTCCACTTTAGGCTGAGAGGTCATTAATTATAGGAAATATGAACTTACTAATTTATTAAATATTTATTCTATTACGTGTAATATGTGTGAGATACTATGGGGAAGATAAGTTCCATATTTTTAAAAATCAACTTTATCACTATAATTTGAAGGACAATTTATATATTCATCCAGTTTAGGTGCATAATTCAAATATTTGGTACTTTTACTAAGTTGTCACATTATCTTTAATAAATTTTTTATACATTAATTGATGTATTTTTCCTTCCTTGGATGGCAAAGGATCCTACCAGGCTGAACAATGAAATGTTGCCCTTCTGAAGCTTTACTAGGACCAGTGTTACATGCTTGATCCTTCTACTCAACAATGAATGACATTTCTAAGCCCCTAACTTAAAACTGAAAAGTAAAAGAAATCCCAATTTTAAGCATTAAGTCAATTTTAAATGTTCATTACAAATTAAAATACATTAGTCTTCCAGTTTCTATTTTCTTTAAATAATTCAAACTCCATTCAAGAAAGTAAAATAGCCACTTAGTAAAATTAAGAACTGTTCGATGTCCCACTGGCAGACAGTTCATCCTTTAACTATTACTTAAATTCAAGTTCTCAAGCATGGCACAGGTTCCCTACAGTTACCGTGTCACCTGTCCCAAAGACAGGATGTAGTTCAGGAGGACTTTTGCCACAGATTCACAATGAAATACTTGTTGAGAAACTTTCCGTTGGAATCTCTGAGTTTAATAGAGGTTTCTCAGCATGGCGGTCTAGAATATGACTGTGCAGATACTTACATTACTGTTTTATAGCAAAACAATGTAATTATTGCTTAAGTGTATGAAATAGTACTTCTTTTTATATTTAGAAAAAAAAGCAAAACTGTGGAAAAGGAATAAACATTTGTATCTGTTTTCACGTAAGGTATATGATAGATGTATAGAGAAGGAGACCTGAACTGAGATCGAGAATCAGACACAACTGATTGAGCCACCCAGGTGCCCTGGTTTATGTTTTTTATAATGAATTTCTCTGCCCTTTGTTTCAAGAGATGGAGATGATTATGCTACACCACTACAGCTGTCACTGGGGAGCTCACCATACATATTAATAAAAATGTGAAGTGATTTTTCTCTTGAATGTAATAGAGACCAGCTAAATATTTGTAGACTCACTGTGATGAATTAACTTGACTTTAACAACAAAGGAAATAAAATTGTTTCTTTTGTTGGAAAACTATCTCACACATTTGTGCTAATACAGGCATATCTTAGAGAAACTGAAGGTTTGGTTCCAAGCCACCACAATAAGGTGAATGTCATAAAGGGAGGCCAATGAACTTTTTGGTTTCCCAATATATATGTTAGTTTTACATTATTCTCTAGTCTATTAAGGGTGCAATAGCATTATGTCTAAAACAATGTACAAACCATAATTTAAAAAAAAAAACACTTGCTTACTAAAAAATGCTAGCCATCATCTGAACTTTCAACAAGTTGCAATCTTTTTACTGGTGGAGGGTCTTGCCCCGATGCTCACAGCTGCTGACTGATGAGAGTTGTAGTTGCTAAAGTTTGGGATGGCTGTGGGAATTTCTTAAGACAATAATAAAATTTTCCTCATGTACCTATTCTTTCTTTCACAAATAATTCTCTGTAACGTGGAATTCTGTTTGATAGCATTTGACCCACAGTAGAACTTTTTTCAAAATTGGATTTAATCCTCTCAAACCCTGTTGTTGTAATATTCTAACTCCTTTGTGCTCATTTCAACAATCTTGAAAGCATCTTCACCAGTAGTAGGTCCCATCTCAAGAAACCACTTTCTTTCCTCATACATAAGAAGCAATTCGTCATTCTTTTTTTTTTCTCTCTTTTTTTTTTAATTTTTATTTACTTATGATAGTCACAGAGAGACAGAGAGGCAGAGACACAGGCAGAGGGAGAAGCAGGCTCCATGCACTGGGAGCCCGATGTGGGATTCGATCCCAGGTCTCCAGAATCACGCCCTGGGCCAAAGGCAGGCGCCAAACCGCTGTGCCACCCAGGGATCCCGCAACTCGTCATTCATTCAAAATTAATCCCGAGATTACAGCCATTCAGTCACATCTCTAGGCTCCACTTCTAATTCTAGGTCTCACCCTGTTTCCACCCCAACTGCAGTTACTTCTCCATTGAAGTCTTGAACCCCTCAAATTCATCCATGACGGTTGGAATTAACTTTTTCCAAACTCCTGTTCAGATTGACATTTTGACCTCTTCCCATGAATCAAGAATGTTCTTTATGGTATCTAGAATGATTAACCCTTCCCAAAAGGTTTTCAGTTGATTTTGCCCAAATCCATCAGAGGAATTGTGCACTATCTCTGGCAACTATGGTCTTACAAAATGGGTTTCTTTAGTAATAAGACTTGGAAGTAGCAGTCACTCCTTGATCTATGGGCTATAGAAAAGATGTTCTGTTAACCAGCATGAAAACATTAATCTCATCAGATCTCAATCTCCATTAGAGCTCTTAGATACCAGGTACATTATCAATGAGCAATGTTACCTTTTTTTTTTTTTTTTTAACCTGAGCGGTGGTTCACAACAGTGGGCTTCAAAAATAGAGAACCACATTGTAAGTAGATGTGCTGTCATCCAGGCTCTGTAGTTCCACTGATAGAGCACAGCAGAGTAGAGGTAGCATAATTCTATGGGGCTGTAGGATTTTCAGAATGGTCAATGAGCACTGGCTTCAAATGAAAGTCATCAGCTGCTTTAGCCTCTGAGAGAGTCAAGAGAGTCAGCCTCTGTCCTTTCAAGCTTTGAAGCCAGGCTTTGACTTCTCCTCTCTAGCTATGAAAGTCCTAGATGGCATCTTCTTCTAATATAAAGCTATTTTCTGCACATGAAAAATCTGTTGTTTGGTGTAACCACTTTCTAGAATTAGTTCGGTCTTCTTTTGGCAAAGTAGTCAGAACACACACAGCACACTGCTATAGCTTCTACAACAGCACTTAGTGTTTCACCTTGTACTTTTATGTTACGGAGACAGCTGCTTTCTTTACATCTTAATAACTAACCTCTGCTAGCTTCAAGTTTTTGCCATGCAGCTTCCTTACCTCACTCAGCCCACAAAAAATCAAAGAGAGTTGAGTCTTGCTCTGGATTAGGCTTTGGTTTAAGAGAATATTGTGGCTGGTTTGACTCCCTATCCAGACCACTAAAATTTTTCCATATGAGCAATAAGGCTGTTTTGCTTTCTTGACATTCATGTGTTTATTGGAGTAGTACCTCTGATTTCCTTCAAGAACTTACTTTTGCATTCATCGCTTGGCTAACCATTTGGTGCAAGAGACCTAGCTTCTGGCCTATCTCCACTTCGGACGTGCCTTTCTCAGTAAGCTTAATCATTTCTAGCTTTTGATAGTGAGATATGGGCAACTCTTTAACTTGAACATTTAGAGGTCATTGTGATGTGGGAAACAAAAGCAGAAGAAAAATTACTAAATTTCCTTGCTTCCTAACAGCCCATTGACCAGTCCTTGAAACAGGCAGTGACATTCCTCTAGGGACTCAGCTGCCTCAATGTTAATACTTTGCTTAAGGGCAAAAGGCAATCCTAGCCTGATCCCCAGGATCCTGTAAGACTATTTTAGCATATAAAAATTCCTTTGGAAACTTCCTTTATCTCTACCTCCCAAGATAGGTGTTGGCAATCATCCCCCAAGCATATGATCTGAAGGGTCTCATGATAAAGGTTGTATTAGTAATAAATGACCTTTTCCTAGCAATAGCTAGCCCCTCAAGGTCCTGAAATTCTTGCTTCCAAAATTCCTTTGAGATTTATGCTCTCCCTAACCGCCTCTCGCTTGAAAGTATATAAGGGGCCACTCTTCATGACCCCAGTGCAGCTCTTTCTGCCCATGGGTTCTGTCCCTGGGCTTTGTGCACCAAAGACGTCTCAAGAATTCTTTCTTGGCTGTCTGCTTCATACTCTAACATCTTTCCTACATCAAATGTAGGGTGGTTGTATCTCAGATAATAGGGAAGTCCAAGGAGAAAGAGAGGGATGGGGGAAGGGCTGGTGGGCAAAGTAGTCGGAACACACACAGCATTTATTGATTAAGCTTGCTGTGTTATTTGGTCATGATTCATGGTGTCCAAATGATTACAGTAGTGACATCAAAGATCACTGATCACAGATGGTCACAGCAAATATAATAACGAAAAAGTTTGAAATATTGCCAGAATTAGCAAAATGTGACAGAGGTGTGAGGTGAGCAAATGATGTCAGAAAAGTGGCACTGATAGATTTGCTGGAGACAGGGTCAAACCTCGACAAACCTTCAAATCATAAGCAAAATATACTGCAAAACACAATAAAGCAATGTGCATTAAAACAAGATATGCCTGCATATAAATGTACATTTGTACATCAATATTTTTAAGATTTAATAAAGTATTAAGATTTTAATTGGATAGGATAAACAATCATAGCATACATCATCTTTTTCTTTGGCATTCTGCACGCGAGCCTTTTTATGCCAAACCTTCATAAGCTAACTCTAAGTACAATCATCGATGGTTTTTTTCCAATGTAAGGCTTTTAATATGTTAAAGTAGAAACAGTCACCACTAATGGCACATCATATTTAGCCATTTTTCTTTTTCAAAAAAAGAAAACACAGCAATCAAAACTGAAAAAAAATATTTTCAATCACGTATATGTGCTAGGTTTCGTTCTAATCTAAGGAATTTAGAAAATATGAATGTCTTTCAAACAATCACTTTGCTTGTGTGTCTCAGATGTTATTTGCTTTCTGAAAGGTAAAAAAAGTTAGAGGGCTATTACTGTCCATCTCGAGTAAATTAGGGCCTTTTTATTTCCTTTTTCTTTCATGTGACTCTATTTACGTCTTAACTAGTGTGACCAATGTGGTTTAAAGTAAAAATTGTGCTATTACTAATGAAAATGTGTTGGCAGCCACAGTACCGGTAATCACAAAATGTCACAGAGCACTTATTTTCCTGTCTATCTGGTGGAGTGGTGGTTAAGGAAAAAGTTGTAATCAACGTAATAATGGGATGGTTGATGTTATAGCAGAGTGAAATTTTACTTTGATTTACTGAAAAGAAGCACATCGATAAGCAGCCATTTAATTACCATTCATGAAACATAGTTGTGAAACATCAAATTATTTTTCTCCTACGTTTCACTGTAAGCTAATCAAGATTTTCGAAACAATATGGATTAATGGAAAATCACACTGTACAAAATTAATGGTAACTTAGAGGTAAACAACAGTTGAGAAGTGGCAAAAAAAATTTAGAGGGTGAGAAAAAACCAAATTATCTGTGTAACACTGAACAAATCTGGAGCTGTTTCAATAGCTTTGTTATTTGCAAATTTGACTAAAGTAGTGCATATTATGATTACCAGGAGATTATCGTATGCTTCTGAGCTGGAAGCGCAACATGAGCTATGTTTCTTAATAGGATTTCATTATCTGTCTCATTGAAGTTATTGGTAATCTAAATTTATTGTGTTGGCAACATTTGGGGAGAAAAACACATGATGTTAGTGTGCCCCCATGTGGCTATAGACCAGTTGGGAAGGATGTCAGAAAAGGAAGAAAAAAGATCATCCAGCCATAAATGGTTGAATTATCATCTGAAAGCTTGCTGCATCCAGGCAGAGGCTGGTGTCCCTTATTTTTCAAATTATTCTAAGTGAGAGGATTCTTCTATGGTTCTTACAGATATTTTATTTTTAGTAATTACTCCTGCTTACCAGCACATCCACCTCTGATTCTGAAGTGGTGTCTCATAGGAAGAACAATTATCTCCACACAAAAGATGTATTTTTCTTCATTTACAGAGTAGAGTGTGTGATTAAGTCAACCGGAATGATTCTGTGCAAGTATTTTGAAAGTATATTTTGTGATTAGATAAGATGATGAATCAAGTAAGAAAACTTGTCTTAGGACAGGCCCAAGGCCTGAAAAAACTAGTTTGCCAATTTGTATGATTTACATGAAAACTAGTGTTTGTTTATGAATTTTGTTAATCAATAGAAAATGGGAAATCTATAATGTATGTTGTGGATTTCACAGAATTGGGCACTTCTTTTCTATAGAGCTTCTTTTTAGAGTCACCAGCTTTAATATTTTGACTCAAGGGTATTCCCAGTTAATAGTCTTCTTTAATTCTCTAGTCACTGGTCCCCAGATGCAAAGACTTATATGTTGACCAGTTCATGCTTCTGGAAAAACTCTGCAAGAACCAGTTGTTAGTGACTCCATTAGCTATAGGCCTGCACCAGGTCTCTGAGGTAGTACAGTGTATCTACAATGGACACATTTTAGAAATGAATGAGTTGGGAGTGTTATCAATGTAAAGCAAGAGGATTGAAGGACATTCTGAGAGAGGAAGAGAAACCTCAAATAACAGCAAAGGAAAATAGCAATAGAATATTTGAACTTTTACAAACACTAAGACCGCTTCGGGACACCTGGGTGGCTCAGTGGTTGAGCATCTGCCTTGGGCTCAGGGTGTGATCCCAGTGTCCCCGGATCAAGTCTCGTGTCGGGCTCCCTGCATGGAGCCTGCTTCTCCCTCTGCCTGTGTCTCTGCCTCTCTCTGTGTGTCTCTCATGAATAAATAAATAAAATATTAAAAAAAAAGAAAGATTAGGCTGCTTCTTTGAGATATGTCAGAGCAAGAACACTAACTGTACAGTTGGAAGGTTGAATTTTCCCCTGAAACAGGTGTTTGAATTCTAACCAACTTTAATATTCCTGATCTCAGTGTAAATTTCTTCCAACTAAAGCATGGTTTTCCCGATTTTCTATTTTGTTACTTTCTTTAATTAGTTCAAAATACTGTGTTTCTATGCCAACTTTTTTTATTAAAAATTTAAAAAATGAAATCAGAAAGATACTCAGTTTTAAGAAGGATGATCATTGAAGAAATAATACAAACGTCTATTTTCTCTACTTAAAATTTCTTTTTTTAATTAAAATTCATGGGCATAACAACTGTTTGTGATTGAGAAGACATTTTAAAATTCCAATGATAGGGTTGGAAGAAATAGGTTTTGTCTTGTTTTCCTGTAATCCAAAGTGACCTCTAATTTTAGTTTGATCATTTAACATATTTTTTTTAATTTCCAAGAGAAAATGATAAATATTGATAATTGTCAATCTTTTTTGCACAGATCAAAATAATGAAATTTTAAAAGACAAATTGAAACACTTTTGACTCCACCATTTACACCAAAAAGAGAAATCCTAACGGTAAGACAAAGTCAAAATCCAAACAATAATAGTAATATGTCACAAACGATCTTACTCCTTTATGGAAAATTCTCTTCACGCTGTTGGAGAAAAGCAGGTAAAAGCAGAATGGGAAAAAACAAAACGACAAAGCAATATATAAAATGACAGCATTTGTAATCTTAATTTAGAATCTCTTAGCATTGAATATCTCCCAGCAAAATGTTGGGTCTTTGTCCTATAGATATTGGTTTTTAGCCAGAAAATTTCACTGAATGCTTGAAAATGTTTTCTCTCTCTTTCTCTTTTTTTTTGTCCTTGCTATCTTAGGCTCCTTAATTAATAATTTATATTCTGCAAAGAAATTTCCAATTTATTTTTCTTACTATGACATTTTTATTGGATTGTATTTGTTGACATCTCCTTTCTGTTTTTGAAAGTAAAGCCAGAAACACTCCAGTCAAGGCTATTTATTGAATAGTGATCATTCCTAACCGTTTAGAATGGAAATGTTACAGAACCCTGAAGAGGTGACCCTGAGACAGAGCTTCCTAAATCCATCGGAGCTATGGATTGGCAAATTGCTTAATTTATGTTTTCCTAAACTGGCTTGTAAAACACTAATTAGCCCTCTTTTGTGGGACATAAATCTCATGTCCTGACCTATGTATCACCTTCTACCAGGATAGAGAGTAAACAATATCAAGACTTGCTTAAAGAGCATATGTTGAAAGTGGTACACACTTTAAAAACAGAAAGGTCATCTTTTCTGTTTGCAGATGACATGATTTGGTTCGTAAGGCACCAAATTAGCTTTTTAAAAGTGGGCTTGACCATTAGCATACAGTCTAACATTTAGAACGGACCGTACAACGCTAGCAGAGAAGCTCAATGTTTCTCTTCTACAAATTCTCCTAATTATTCACTCTTACTTTGTACTTCTTCTTCACAAAACTGAAACATAATAAGTGCCAAGAAACTGAATTATTATTATTATTATTTTTCTCTCTTGTGGTTTAAAAGTGTTGTCCTTCAACCATCAATTGTAATAATGCTCCATGCCACTCTAGGGCAAAATATGGGAGATGAGTACCCCATTAAGGACTGTGGTTCAGTATTTGACTCTGCATGGTCCCATTTTCAACTAGGCTGGTAGAAAAAGATAGACTGTTAAAATCTCTAATTCTAAGGGTAAATTCAACATTAATGACTTTCTTCCCTAAGAAAAATGTAGCAGATAAAATTACATGCATTTCTTTTGCATGTGTAATTTCCCATCAACAAGTACATGTCTGGTGAACATTTCATTAGCAACTTACTGAATAGCAGGAATGGACCAATAATGAATAGTTTTTATACCAGTGAAAACAAATGCCTCTCATAATCTGGCCGATGATGTAACATGGAAAACCTTGCATTTTTTGTTATTCTATAATTAGAAATAGATCACAATAGAGAAATTTACTACCAAGCAAATTCCCTGTCATTGATATGCACTGACGCAGAGTTACCAAAATGTATATTTTTAGATCTGAGGACATGAAAGATACCCCCATCCTCAATGTCACAGGGAAATTGAAACTTATCCAGATACAGTTGACAATATGTTAAAATTTTTGTATGAAAACTTTTTTCTTCAGAACACTACTCTATTAAAACTAAACACGTCACACAGCACCTTTCCTTTTGTATCTTGAAAAGTGTACATGAGCAAGAATGGAAGAAGAAAGGATTGATTAGAAAAGCCCACAGTCTTTTAGATTCTCTTTGATTATTATATCTGTAACTGCATCAAACACGAACTTGACATTTTGAGTATCCGTAGCACAGGTCATATGGGAATAAATTTCCTTATCTTCTTTCTTTAAATTCAGGTCTAGAAACTGGTTTTTGATGTAGTTTCCTGCGTCTTCAAATGTATTTGGTCCTTGTTTAAAAAAAGAAAGAAACGTAAATCGCATCTTAAAAGGAATAAAATTAGAAGTATCAGGAAGTGTTAGGATTTTACTTTGTGTGCTGCTGTTTGATATACTCAGTATTGAAAAATCAAGATGGCAATGGTCAGTTATCTAAGGTTTATGCAATATTAAATTTGTGCTGGGAACTATACTTGCCCCACTGATAAGGGGCTTCACTTGCCTAAAATACAATACAGTAAAAATACTGACATATATACATAAATGAGCAATGAAGTCTATATATATGACAAAGGCTCTGCATATGTATGTGTATGGAGGAGTGTTTTAATATGAGCTAAAGGAAGAAGAGAAATTGAAAATGAGTAGACTACAGGGCAAGGTGGTATTTCAGCTGGATCTTGAAGTTCAGTGAGAAGAGAGAAGGAAATAGTATGCATGAAGGCCAAAAAGTGGGAGTGAGAATGGCCTGTGTCAGTGGACTAGAGGGTAGGGTTGAGAGGTAAATGTGCAGTTTGGAGAGATTTTTCCAGAGGAATTGTAGCAAATCAAGGAGAATGGATAGTATGGGTCAGATTATGGTTTATGTTGCTAACCAAACAAAGGAGTTGAAATGACATATGTAAAACTAGAGAGAGCTGTTCTTGACTGAGGCTTTCGTAGAGTTAAATGGAGAGTGGATGAAGGGTGGGCTTGGGAATGGTTAGCTTAGTAGCAGGACACACAATGGATCAACTGGGGAAAGGTGGTAATAAAATACACACAAGGCAAATAAAAGTGACTTTGTTGATGGCCTTTAAAACAGAATATACTTGGTGGGAACCTAACATACGATAGGGCAGCAGCATGGAGATTTTCCAAGGACATGAGATTTTTATTGCCCCACTTTACTGTAAGTAGGAGAACAATTCCATGAGGGACAACCTTTAAAACCATGTAATGTGGTTAAAATCCAAAACACTGACAACACCAAATGCTGGCAAAGATGTGGAGCTGCAAGAACTTGATTTCATTGCTGGCAGGATCACAAAATGGTACAGCCACTTGGGAAGGCACTTGGTTGGCCTATGCTTCTAGATATTTACACAAAAACGTACAAGCACACAGGATCCTGAACATAGATGTTTATAGCAGCTTTATTCATAATTGCCAAAAATTGGAAGTAACTAAGATGTCTTTCAATAGGTGAAGGATTAAAGAAAGCAATTTGTTTACGGAATGAAATATTTTTCAGCAATGAAAGGAAATGGACTGTCAACTCATGAAAAGACATAGAGGAAATTTAAATGTGTATTGCAATTTATGACAAAAAATGAGAGCAGTCTGTCAGAAAATGCCATATGTTGTATGATTAAAGCTCTGTAACATTCTGGAAAGGGCATAACTATAGGTAGAGCAAAGAGAGCACAGGCTGCCACAAGTTGGAGGGGAGGGGTAAAGCACAGAGACGATTTTTATGGCAGTGAAATTATTCTGTATATTACTGTCATGGTGGGTATGTGACATGAATTTGGCAAAGCACACAGAACTGTATAACACAGAGTATAAAAAGCTATGGACTTTGGTTATGACATATCAGTACGTATTAGTCGATTGTAACAAATACACTACATCAGTGCAAAATGTTAGTAATAAGGGAAATTGGAAGCTGACCAGAGAGGGAGTAGCCTATTAGTCAGAAGAAAACCTATAGAACTGTCTTGAGTCTATATTTAGTTTGTAATATTCTACATGGAATCATGATTATATTTAGTCACAAGATAAATGTGTCAAAATGTAATTGATATTTATAATGCTAGAAGAAAGATATAAGTAATAGTTTTAGATGAGCATAAATAGCTACCGTGGGGACTCCTGGGTGGCTCAGCTGGTTGGGTGTCTGACTTCGGTTCAGGTCATGACCTTGGGATCCTGGAATGGAGCCGAATGTCAGGCTCCCTGTCCCTCTGTTGTTCCCCCTTCTTGTGCCCACTGACATTCTCTTTCTTGTCAAATAAATAAATAAGATCTTAAAAAATAACTACTGTGACAGAATGCCATGCTTCTAGTAACATCTGGGCTACCCATGTATCTAAGTGGTGAATTGAGCTTCTATTTGTGTGTGTGTGTGTGTGTGTGTGTGTGTGTGTGTGTGTTTTAAGATTCCATTTATTTGGGAGAGAGAGTACACATGCACACACCACTGAGTGGGGGAGGAGGGACAGAGGGAGAGGGAGAAGCAGACTTCCAACTGAGCAGGGAGCCTGTCACAGGGCTCGATCCCTGGACCCTGGAATCATGACCTGAGCTGAAGACAGCCGATTGACTGAGCCACCCAGGTGCCCCTATCTGCGTTTAAGTCATAAGGAGCTCTGCCTTATACATAGTTTCATTAGCAAAGCATTGGATAACTATATACCCCCTCAAAAAAGTGTCTATGAAGGAAAAAAAACCCTTATAGAACCTGACATTTATAGTCATTAACAGGATCAGCACTAAAATTCTAGGATCTATGAAAACTAGTAAAAGAAAATGTCACTATTCTCAAAATCATTCAAGCTGTCCCTCAGGGAATTTAATTCAGACTTTGAGAAACCACTGCATTATAAAGTTTCATTAGGAAATACATAAAACGGGGCACCTGGATGGCTCAGTGATTGAGCATCCGCCTTTAGCTCAGGTTGTGACCCTGGGGTCCTGGGATTGAGTCTCATATCAGGCTCCCCAGAGAGAGCCAGCTTCTCCCTCTGCCTGGGTCTCTGCCTCTCTCTGTGTGTCTCTCATGAATAAATAAATAAAATCTTAAAAAAAAACTTAAAAAATGCCAATTTGAGGGGTGCCTGACTCTTGGTTTCAGTTCAGGTCATGATCTCAGGGTCTTGAGATTGGGCCCTAGGTTGGGCTCCACACTCAGCACGGAGCCAGCTTAGGATTCTCTCTGCCCCCTCCTGCTTGTTCTGTCTCTCTCTCATAAATAAAACAAATCTTTAAAAATGCCAATTTGGAATATATTGCATTGTTTATAGTGTTTAAGATAATATAGTTCTCAGTGTTGTTTCATACAGAGAGTAGTAACACTGGTCTACCGAAATTCCTGTTTATTCCTTAGAGCTTTGCTTTAATGCTGACAGTGTAGACAGGGTTTCTTATTTGTCTGCAAGATCTCTTCCAATTTGAATCATACACATGACTCAAGCAATTATCATAAGCCTCAACTTCATAAATGTTACCTGTCAAGATGAAGATAGGAAAATATAAGTCGATAGAAGCATTTAGTATGGAATTAAAGAGCAAAGTATCTTACCAGTGTATTCTGGAAAGCAGATACTAAGGTGCACTTTGGTAACTTTTTCTTGAAAGAGGTCCTTTTTATTGAGAAACAGGACAATGGAGGTGGTTGCAAAGTACTTGTGATTGCAGATACTGTTGAACAGGTGAAGGCTTTCATGCATTCTGTTCTGTTAGGTATAAAGATGAAAATGTGTAGGATTATTATTTGCAAAGTATTAACCCTGGGCATTATAAATGAGGCTCTAGAAGGAACACGTATGTTTGGAAGATCTTCACTGAGTTGGGCAATGTGGTAGTAATGTTGGAATGCACACACGCTTGGTTTTTTGTTTGGTTTGCTATACCCTGGCTTTATTTTCCTTTTTAGACTTACCACTTCTTCGTCTTCCACTAGGACCATGTCATAGGCACTGAGTGCAGCACAAAATATAATGCATGTAACGCCTTCAAAACAGTGAATCCATTTCTTTCTCTCAGATCTCTGTCCTCCTACATCAAACATTCTTTAAAAAAAAAAAAAAAGAATAACAAGTCTTTAAAATACCCAGCAAAAGTTACATTAATATTAAGATTTAGAGCTCTCAATGAATGCTCTCATATCTTTACAAATAATCTTGATTTTTATTGGTTATAAAATATCTTATTTGGTCAATTTGCAGCTCAAGGACTACAAAAAAAGAGAAAGTTCGTCTTCCTTTCTTTTTTTTAATTCATGCAAATTAGATAAAAATCACATACAGACTTTGAAGGACTGGGAAATTTCAGGCAGTTTACAGTTTTAGTAAGAAATTACTAGACTTGAGAAATTTTGGGTCAAAGTTTATGCATAGTGTGGAAATCTTGCATCACTATATTGTACAGACAATATTGTGTGTATTGTATTAAAAATAATAGAACACAACTAACTGTGTTGGAAATTGAAAAAAAAGAAACCCTATGCATAGTTTTAAATGAAGAGAACCTACAGAAAGATTGGAAGCTAACACAGTTCTGATACTACGTATGATTCTTGCTTCTCTTAGTTCTTCCTACATTCATTCATTTAATTATTGTTTGCATTTTTTTGTGCAAGACACTGGTAGGCCTATCAACACAAAGATGAAAAAATACGGCCACTATCTTCAGAAAGCCTGCTGTCTTGGAGAGAGAAAACCAATATGTTATTATAGGATTTTATAATAAATATTCTTTTTAAATATTATATTTATTTTAGAGAGAGAAAGCAAAGGGAGGGGCAGAAGGAGAGGGAATCTCAGGCAAACTCCTTGTGGAGCACGGCCACAGGGTGCTCGATCTCATGAGATCCATCCTAGTCGAAGTCAAGCATCACTTAACCCAGGGAGCTACCCACGTGCCCAGTACTACATCATAAATATTCTAACACACATGGTAAAATGTGAGCCCAGAGGAAAACTTATGTAAGCCTGAGTCATCATGGAACTTACTCAGAGGAGGTATTTGAAAGTTGAGCTCTCCCTGTTTTAGTATTTCGGTGAAAGTCACCCTTGTGGACCTTGTAACTCAGTAAAGAAACTAAGAGTCATTCTAAAGAGCTTCCTTTCCCTTACTCTCCATGGAATACACATGCAAAGTGCAGTTCCCAATCCATGCACTCCTTTCCAAGTCCCCTTGTCTAGCACAAGCCACCGCCGTTCCTCAGCAGGCCACTGCAAACGCTCTGCGACTCCTTAGCCATGGAACAAACACAGACCCATCTGATGACTCTTAAGGCTCTGGCTCTTTGGGTTCCCGCTTACTTTTCCCAGTGTAGTCCATACCACTTTCCTCTCTACTACAGCCCCATCGTGCAGAAACCTAACTTCTCTGCTTCAGGAATGTGCACAATATGTCTCCTTCCCAGGTGACGTGAGTCCTTTCTTCATTACGTGACACTGCCTAACTCACAGGTCTTATAGTCCGTGTCTCCTTCACAAAGAAACCCTCTTGAGTCCCCATGTGAGTTGTGTCTCTCTCCGCCCGCATTTACTTTCTGTACGTCACTTTCTTTCCTATAAAGGATTGCAATTGTCACAATCAGTAATGTACTGATTTATTTAGTTTTTTACATGTTTAATATCTGTCATCTTCCTAATAGAATAATGGCCCCAGGGTAGGGACTTAGCTATATTAAGTGACAACTACATTCCCAGTAGCAGGCATTAAGTCTGACCTACAATAGACATGCTATAAATATTTGCTAAACAAAAGAATGTATTTCGTGGTAATGGGATGATGGGGGGACTTTGACATCAAGTGCATGTGCCAGTTACCAAGGAATGAGAGAACATTGGAATGTTTGGGGGAACATGAAAATTTAGGTAAAACCATTGAGATAAATGGCCTGATAATTGTTAATTTGTTCAATAAATATTTATTGATCATGCCAGGCATTAGAGATTCAACCTCAAGAAGCTCCTAACCTACTGTGGAGGCAGCAGTGGTAGCAGTGGGGCTTGTTGTGTGTGTGTGTTTGTGTGTGTGTTTGTGAACAGGCTTAGGATATACATACAGAGAGGGTAGGGGTGAGTCATAATTTGAACAAAACTAATTGGAAACTGCTAATTAAACACTTAAGGAGATGAAGGATAGAGCCAAGTAAATGTCTGGGAAAACGTTCCAGGTAGAGGCAGCAGAGGAAACAGCAAGAGCAAAGATTTAAGCAGGTGGGAGGGAGTAAACCTGACATGTTAACCCTGAAACGATTAACTGGGTCTTTTGTATTACATGAGAAGATGACATTCATATTGCAACCAGTGGGGGAACTACAGGAGATTTGGGGGCAGGGAATTCGCATTGTTTGCTTCTTGTTATGTTAGGTCACTTTGATCTGAGTCCAGAAGATAGATTCGATAAGGAAGAGACTAGAGGCAGGGAAAGAAATTATGGGGCTTTCATACTAGTTTAACCACAAGATATTAATTAGTGGAAACAACCAAGCCGTACAGAGATTTCAAAGGTAATAATTGTAGTTGGGGTAATAAATGTCAGTCAGCTGACCTGCGGAGGATAAGCAAAAGTAGACTACATTGTACTTCTCTACTACTTCACACTTGAGGTATGAACCAGGCAGAGAACAGACAAATAGAACTGAAGTCACACATCTCTATGTACCCCAAAGCAGAAAGACTCTAGCAGTAGATTGAAAGAGAAGATGCTCACAGTATTCAGGATAATGTTGAAGAGTTCAGTAGTTGGGTGCCTTGGAAATTTAAATCCAGTGTCTTTAACACTAGTTAGGTGCTGCTCATACCGAACCCTCTGCATCTTGAGACTTGTGATATAAATGGAGCAAAGGGCAGCATTTTGACTTTAAGGTTATATAATTTGTAAGCCAACCAGCAAATTTAATTGTTAAAACCGGTCAATACTCTTATGGAAGCAAAGATAAGCAATACGCAGACCTTTACTTTTAGTCAAATATTTTGTTGATCTATAAAAATAATCTTAGTCTTTTTTTCAAGCTTTCAAAATAGCTTTCCTTATAGCTTTACTGAAAGTATTAAATGCATTACAGTGACTTCTAATTCTTCCATAAGTTCCCACCAATTGTAATGTCTTAATTTTAATTTAACACACCTAATAAATGTTTATGTGCCAGGCATGTAAGCAATCTACGACAATTTACTCAAATTTTAAACTATAAACTTATAAGGTAGGTACAATATTATTTCTATTTTTCAGATGAGATGTTAAAGCAACTTGCCCAAAGCTCATTAATTCTAGTAATATTTGTAGAGGCTGTGATGTGTCAGGTACCATGATAGATTCTGTGGGTTTGATAATGAAGCTTTCTTATGAATCTTATTAAGTGTATGTTTATTTACTTAGACCAGAGGGCTCCAGTTAGTACCCAGCATCCACAGTTAGCTTTAAAACTCTTAAGTTGTCACCAGTGGGTTGGAATCGCCTTCACTGTAGAGTCCATCCTTCTTACCCTAGATCAGATACTAGTCCTACATGTTGTCAAACTGGGAAAAAATGTAAAACTCCCCCCTTTCCAAGTGTTTTGTTCCATGATTTGAATAGTGATCGTTTAGACTACCGGGATTCTAGGTGTCGTGTATATTTTCCATTTGGTCATATACAAATATGTGATGGATCATTTGTTGGCAAAGAAAGGTGGTAACTGTAATTGAACAAAGATACGTTAACCTGTGGAGTTTGGTGTGTTGCAGATTGAATACACATCAGTAGGTTTAAACTCCTGGTAAGCTTTTCCAGCTAAAACCCACTAGATTTGAACAGGTAAGTATCTCCACAATTCTTGTTTCCTCTTTGTTCTGGTGCTCTCTTTGCTTCCATACTGGGCATCCCATAATGGAGAAGTAATTAATCATGGAATGAGGACAGAAGTTGCTGGATGAATAGAATGCCTGTGCTGAGACCAATATCCAATTTCCCAGTAGAAATGATATTGCTGTAGGAACTAAACTCCAGGACACCTTGGTTTTGTTTTCTCCACTAGGTAGGACTTGGGTTAGCATAACTAGCATTTGTTGTTGAGCCTCTTTATTTTCTCTGCTTTTATGGCCAACTAAGTAAATTATCTCCATCTGTCTGATGATTTCTTTCTTTTTTTTTTTTCTTTTTGGTCAATTTTATATTTTCAATTAGATTATATTCAAACTAAAAAAAAAAAAGATTATATTCAAACTTTACAAATCTGAGAATATTCTTAAGGTGACTTAGTATACCTGCTCAGATGCCTGGCACCTCAAAGAGAATAGTCTTATTTCTCTCATGTTAATAGTTTTTAAATCAGAAAAAAAAATCACAGGGAGTCCCTTGCAATGAAAATAGTAATAAGAATTATCAAGATATGAGTATTGCTAATTTCTGAGCTCTGAAAGGAATTTAAACTCCCCAGGAAATAGAGAAAACAGAAACTTTGTGTACTTTCTATTTATTTCATTTCTGCACTGTAATGATCTCAAATAGCTATCCCAAGAAGTAGAATATTTGAAAAAATCTTTGAGATGAAAGTCAGAGCAAGCCCAGCCATCTCTTTGGCTCTCAGCAGCCTAATGTTGACATTAACATCCTTGTACAAGGGTAGCTATTCTCCTCTAGGTAAACAAATACAATTAAGAGTACAATGTGTAACATGACCCTTAGCCTACTATTTTAGCGTATCATGCAGCCTTCAATAAATCACCTTTCTCCTGAGAGAGGGAAGACAAGATTTATCCTCTGAGGGCTTTGTCATATTGATAAAAACGGCTTTTGAAAGTCTTAGATTGCACGCTAATAACCTCATTTTATGACTCACTTGATAAACAGTGATGTGTGTATACACAAGCGTTCAGGTTGACCTTAGAGACAAAAGTCCAGGGAGCATTGAACATTGCTCTTATGCCATCTGCCATTACGGAACTGAAATGTTCATTAGCAAATCAGACCAACAGCTGGAGTCTTGCTTTCATATTGAGTCTACTGGATATGATGTTAGCTCTGAGAAGTTACATGTTGTTATGCTGCTGTTGTAGTAGGTTCCTTTCATACATCTCTCTCCACTTTTAGCTCTTCCTCTAAATTGTAATTTGGGGCTTATTTTAGAGATGTAAAAGCATTAAAACCTATTGAAACAATTTAGAATCCCAAAGCAGAAGCTTTTACTTATACATTTCATTGAATAAGTATTCTCCTATAAAAAATAAATGTAAGAATATGTATGAATATATAAATATATAAGAATATACTTGAATATGAATATATGTATATTCCATCATGACCATTTTGTGAAAAACAAAAGTAGAAATCTGAGGAAAACATGCATTCTCGCTGACTGAACATTTGGATTGGTCACATCAACAGGGACAGGTAGTGAGGTAAATGCCCATGTGATGCAGGTTGAGTACCCTAATTCCCTGAGCATTAACGATATTGAACGGAATGCACAGTTCTCCGTTTAGGTGAAGGGATTTTGTTTTACTTATTTATTTCTTTGGTAATATATACTTCCTTATTAAGTCTGATATTTCAGTTAGAATTCTTAAGTTAAAAAAAGAAAGTTTTTAAATGCCTGAGTTGTATGATACAACTAAAAGTCCACAGGCAAGGCTTTTAAGTGACAGCTGAACATTGGCTATTTATTAAATTGCTCATGGCACTGATATAGGGCAAGTGATCAGAGTTTTATGGCTTTATATTAATCAATTGAGTTGTGTAGTCTATTTTAAACAGTTGGGAAAACTGTTGAGTTTTATGGCTTTATGTCAAACAGTTGGCTAAATATTTAACCAATACCAGATTATTCACACTTCATTTTAAAACAGATTATAATGAAGTAATCCGTCCTTCATGGTACTTACACAATTGTTACATAATCTATGATAGCCAAACATTACTAATGCTACTGTAACTAATTTTGTTAGGTGTTTTTGCTCTTCCTATAAGTATGTGACTTCTCCTGGAAAAAACACAGTTTCTGATATCTATATATTTGACCAGAGAAAAAGAAGATCTAATCTGAATTGGAATTTATTTTAAATTATTCTGCTGAGTGGAGTTGTTCCAAGATATTTGACTGTATCAGAACTGATACAACTTCTTAAGATTGGCCACATTATGAAAGTGTCATATAGATTTGTGTCATCATTACACAGACATAGCAAAATGGTCTAACCAGGTCTTTCCCTTGTGCCAAATTCTGAAAATAGATCAGGGTAAATGTTTGTAGACAAAAAAAAAGATACACAGAGATATTCTAAATCCCTTAATAGCTTGTGATTCAAAAAACAGAATCAAAAGGACTTATAACCATGAAAAAGTTAGGTTTCTAAATACCCATAATTAATAACATTATATACTTTCTACTCAATGTGTGTGTGTGTGTCCGTTTGGCATTTAAAATGCCCATTAGGGGGATCCCTGGGTGGCGCAGCGGTTTAGCGCCTGCCTTTGGCCCGGGGCACGATCCTGGAGACCCGGGATCGAATCCCACGTCGGGCTCCCGGTGCATGGAGCCTGCTTCTCCCTCTGCCTGTGTCTCTGCCTCTCTCTCTCTCTCTGTGACTATCATAAATAAAAAAATAAAAAATAATAAAAAAAAATAAAATGCCCATTAGGGACGCCTGAGTGGCTCAGTGGTTGAACGTCTGCCTTCAGCCCAGGGCGTGATCCCAGAGTGCAGGGATCGAGTCCCACATCGGGCTCCCCACAGGGAGCCTCTTTCTCCCTCTGCCTGTGTCTCTGCCTCTCTCTCTGTGTCTCTCATGAATAAATAAATAAAATGTCCACTAGATAATTCTGTAATTATTGAATAACATAATTTATAAAGTCATTACAATATATCACTAGAATACATTAGACATATTACAGGGTTTATTGGGGGTAATATTGACCATGAACATACCTGAAACAAATAATAGTTATACATGAGTTACTGCTCTCTCAGATTTAATAGACAATGATAAAGCTAATTTGAGATTTAGCAGCTGGGTAGACAATCAGACTCACTCCTAAGACTAAGCTGACTTATGTCCCCATAAAAAGGAACACGGTGCACATGCTCAATTTAAAATTAAAGAAAATTCTGGGGATCCCTGGGTGGCGCAGCGGTTTAGCACCTGCCTTTGGCCCAGGGCGCGATCCTGGAGACCCGGGATCGAAACCCACGTCGGGCTCCCGGTGCATGGAGCCTGCCTCTCCCTCTGCCTGTGTCTCTGCCCTCTCTCTCTCTCTCTGTGAATATCATAAATAAATAAAAATTTAAAAAAACATTAAAAAAATAAAATTAAAGAAAATTCTAAATTATGTCAGATCCTAGATCCACTTAAACACTGTTGACAATAGTTCTGCTGAACTTACAAAATCTAAAGCTTTACATCGTAATAGTTACTGACTTCTCTTCTTGGAGTTCCACATAGTTTTACGTCCTTCCAGTTCTCTTATTTAATATTGGAGCAGTTAGGAAGGAAATGACTTTTCTATAATTGTTTGATAAAGCCTTGTAAATCTTTACGTTCTTTGTCTCAAGGAATTATGACAGTAACAGAGCTCACACTTAATATTTTCCATTTACATAGTACTCTAATATCTGTAAAAACAATTTATTTTATGTTTGACTGCTGGAATTCTGGTTTGATAAGAACTCTAAGATAATTTCCATTAAATTAGGTGGTACAGGAAGATGATACTGTACATTGGCAGAAAGAATTTTTCATTTTGATGCTCCTGTTTAAAATGCTAGTTCTCTAATTTAATATGCAAATTAAATCTTTAGTTTTATATAATCACAGGATGATTTATGCTATGTGAATACAGATCAATGCTAATGCAATATATTTTAATACCTGGCACTTACTGAAATGAAGTTGGAAGGTATCTTATTTTTATACTCTCTATTTTGAAATACTACCATACTTTATACTACAAAAGCCTGTTCACTTTCAGATAATCCTATTCAGCACTTCAAAAAAAAAGAGTGATTTAACTGTGGGAATTTATTAAGGGATTAATATATGTCAGTTGCTGTGACCAAACTTAAAAATGTAAGTAAGTGATTTTAAATAGTTGCTTCAGAAAAAAGTATAGTTGCCTTTTTATATTTTGTGGTAAAATTTAATATTTTCTAAACATCATTGCTTAACACTTGTGTTGAGAGAAATTCCCTGCATTTGAGTAATGTCCTCCATTTCCTTAGAGAAGATACCTTTTAATAGCACACCCTCTTGAGTGAGAGGAAAAACAAAACCTATTAAAATAGTTAAAACCCTCTTTAATGAATGGCAAGGAGGTAGTAGTTGTATAGTATAGAAAATGTTATGTCAAAAGAAGTCCTAACTTGGCTTCACAATCCAGTTCACGAACATCTTCCATTTCAGCGTTGATGCTGTCAGAGAGAATTAGCAAGACCTTTCCTACTCCTTCATAAGGGTCAGCAGCATTTGGAAGTAGCATAGACAATCACTTACCTATAGGACTTCAGACAGTGCCTCCAAAACCACAGAACTGCAGAAGGACAGGAAAATGTTGATGCACCAATGAGGGTTTAGAGGTATGATGAGAAGAGGCATATTATGAGGTAACATATCTTTACAATAATGTTTTATTTTTTTAAAATTAATGCGAATGGTTTATTCCACTCAGAATATAATTTTTAAAACTTTATGAATATTATTTGGTCCTGGGAGAAATAGATGTGCCAGGAAATGAACGTGACTTTCTGAGGTTTTGTGTGCTCATTGGCAGTTGTCATGTCCTCTGGTTTCAGAAGCACAGATGTATGAAGGTACCAGAGCCCTGCCAACTTGGAGAGGTCTCCCTACCAGCTGTCCATTTTATCCCCTGTTCCCTCTTCTCTCTGAAGGAAGTTATGAATGACCAACAACATTGGAAGAAACACTCTACAAAGAAAGAATGCTCTCTGCTCCAATTTACCTCATAGCCCACAGCGATACACAGTGTAAGAATGTGGTCTTTGAAGTTAGAAAGATGTGTTCTAGTCATATTTCTAGCACTTTTCTATATGATCATGGGGAAATTTTTCACTTCATTTTAGCCTCCATCTTTTTACTCTTTATTCAACATAAGGGCAGCAGTGCTCTTATAAGGAATGTGTTATAAGGAGTGTGTAAAAATAGATTAGGTACAGTGATTGGCATAGCACATGTATCCATCCAGCAAGAACTGACTGTAAGCCTACCCTGCACTAGCCACCACGATAGTCATAGGAGGTGGAACTGTAAGTAGACACGGCCCCCACCCTCCAGGAGCTCAGAGCATATGTGACAGAAACAAACAAAAGAGCAAACAGATTTTTTAAAAGGCTATTTCATATATTAGTAAGTTTTTTTTTTTTTAGAAAAGAACAAAATAGTGTGATATTTCAATGTTTTAAAGGTATTGGCTCACATTGACATGGCAGGTGAGAGCTGTTTGCACTTCTTCTCCATGCTGCATTTAGTGACATCACATTGCTAAATTGCAATTAGCCATTGTTAGGGTATTTGTACCAAGGGAATCTTCAATGACCACACATCAGGCTTTCCCTCCCTCCTGTCCCAGAGAACCTGTTGATAGGTTCGCCAGCACACTACTGGGTATGGTAGTGACAAGTATATGCAATGATGGTACACAGAATGATCAAGGCTGTATGAGGGAACAGGATCTCATTTGGGAACTTAATGGTAAGAAGGAGCCAATCCTTGCAGAGACCCAGGGGCAGAGCATTTTAGGCAAAGAGGACAGCAAGTGCAAAGGCCCTAAGGATTGGAATGTTCAAGGAACAGATAATTTATGAGAGTGACTATTTCTGAGAAGATACTAAATTGGTGTTGCGTAGACTGACTAGAGTTGTAACCTTCTAGGTATCCAGTATGTGATATTAATTTTAGTAACTGGTTTACCATCCAGACTGTTCCCAGACAGTCTAAAATCCAGAAAATTCCATTAGCTTGTGTAATGCTTTGACAGGCTTAGGAGGGGCAGAGGGTCTGAGCAATTGGACTTGGGTTCCCATAGGAAAACCACTGAAACTGGATCAAAAACCAGGAGCCTGGAGAAAGCAGTTCCTAAGGAGGAACTGTGCGACAGCGATGACAGAATGGAAGACAAACTGCTGACGTTTGCCAAGAGTAGATGTTGCTCCAAATCTTGGCAGTTCCTTTATCCCAGTTTGATCTTTGACTCATCTGTCAGAAAATTAACTATTTATAGACTTGAAATTCAGGTGTAAATTTTGAAGAGCTTTCTTTGATAGTAACTTGAAAATACCCTGGCTATCTACGTTAACATCTATTCGAATTAGATGTTACATCTCGCCAATTCTAATAATAAAAAAAATTTTTAAAGCTCTTATCCCACTGAGGTAAATTTTGCTTCACAATCAGTACAGATAATTCGTATCACTTTTGTTCAGTTTTTCTACTTATTAAAAATATTCCCATTTTGCATACATGGATGAGTTTATTAATTGCATTTTTATTAATTTTTTCATTATTAAGTGATGCATCTGGAACCTGATTGTAATATTTAATAGTCTGTCAATTCACATTCCACAGGGAGAGGCACTTAAGTGTTGTGACATTCTATAACACTATGGTTTGGATTTCCATTTCTTGGTATAGTGAATAAGTGGTTTTGCAATAGCATTTCTAGAAACGTCTCGATAATGTGACAGCAATAAAAATAGTGGACTCATTTTCTTACCCAAACCATGCTTATAAAATAGGTCTTATTTCAGTAAATAGTATCATATTCAAATAATTCTCTCAATTATTTGCATTTTTTAAATGAAGGAAATGAATATTTCAGGCAAATGAGAGAGTTGAAGGGCAAAGGACATAGTAGCTGTGGCACCTGTTACTTAAATTTTATTTAAATATATTTTCTTTCTATTTTTTTCATAGTAGGATATCAGTTTCAAGAGGAAAATGAAATTTAGCGCCTACTTGGTCAAGACAGAAGCATCTTTCTTAGAGGAAGGGATGCGGCTTAGGATGAGGGTTAGGGTGTTGGGCCACAGGAAAGCAGTAAGAGAGAGAGTGGTACTGAAGGTGAACCAGTCCTGGGAAGGATGCCCAAGCACTCACTCGGCTTGAAAGACCTTCCTCTGTGAAAAAAAATATTGAATATTTCTATTGATGGTTAGAAAAGACATGGTGCATACCTGAAATGCAAATCTTTAAAGGAGAATTGAGTTTCAATGATTCCAGTTGTTTTCACTCGAGAATGTAGGACATCTTGCTCATTTGGGACATATCCAGGAGCTGTGATTCTGTCTACATCATTAAGGTAGCTAATAAAACAACAAAAATAGCATGTGATTTTAAAATTTATATTTGAGGACACCAGGATTCAGTACAAATGAATTTTTACTTCAGAGTCCATTAAAATGATCAAGTTGCAGACTGGTGCTTTTTAAATTCTGCTCATTAGAGCTTGGTGGGCGGATGTTGCAGAGTGCTAAGTGGTGCACGGCTGACCTGTGAAGGCCTCTTTTAAAGATTGCTAGATTGATGCTGCCTTGGCCTGGATTTTGTGAGGTGTATGAATTGATGGTGTATGGATATGTTTCAGAGAAAAGTTCTATCTTCAGGTTTTGATCATCCCCAAAAGACCTAAATACCCGCAAGTGCTATCCTGTGATGCTACTCACTAGACTGTCCTAAATATGCTATAGTTTGAATTCAAGCACTTTGAATTTTAAGAGAGTGAGTGGTTGCAATAATGTTGTTCTCTATAGATTGTCTAGCTTAGGGCTCTGGACCATTTGTTTTAAGCGCCGTGATTATATGCAGTTAGTGCAATAAAAGAAAACCTTTTTGACTTTGTTGCCAATTCACAATGGAACCAACTCATGATACTGATATGATGACCCCTCATGATTTGTGACCCACATGATATTGGTGACCCCTCCAAGGGATGGAAGGCTGAACTTAGACATTACATTGCACCCACCTCTAATAGTTTCTCTTCCACCCGTGTGTCATTGTCCTTAACTCTTCCTTGGAGGACATATTAAAAGCCCTACTGTTAGGAAGCTGAATCCTGCCCTCTTTTTGCCCACAGGATCCTCGGGGTGCTGAGGAGGAGGATTAGGTCTGAGGAGACTGTTTGCTCTCTAAGAGTCTGTTGGATGAGAGGAAAGAAACTGTTCTCTGCCTCCTTCTTGAAACCAGATCATGTCTTTAAACTAAAACAAAGTATTTCATAGCTTTCAAAACAGTTGGCAACCAGTATTCTAGACTTTCAAAACTAAGGCTTTAGTAGCTTAGCAATATGGCTATTTCTGTGAAAATGCTAAATAGAGATAGTAAAAGCCTGGTAAGGTTTTTATGACAAAACTGGCCATGATGTTAAACTTAGTTTACATATGTGGCTAAATAGGAAGATCATGATGGGCAGACATCCATCCAGACAGAATTCCAAGGGTATAATCCAGCTAAATATTTTATTATCCAAAAGTTACATTTTTCAGGGACAAAGTTAAAGAGTTGTTATGCATTAGCACCTCATATGATGCCTTAAAAAGCAAAGCTATTTTATCATTTAAAAAAAAATAAATTCGACAGCAATATGGATAATTTATTCTCAGAGGTTCTTTCTGATTTTGAGCAGAAACAAACTGAGTGAATGCCCCAAAGGGATTTCGGCCAAATGACAAAAAGGCGATCACAGTTCAGAAACACATGTATGTGTGGTGTGAAAATTTATCACCATGCTTTATTCTAATAAAGCTGAATTTTTCTTAAAAGCAAGAGACAATCAAGATACAGATGTATCAGAAGAAAATATTGGGAGATTTTTCCAAAATCTCTTTATTTTTTTGTGAAGCCAGGTCCTTTGTGAATTCCCTGTTGACTAAGTCTGCACATATGGTAAAGTATACTGTTGGTCAGGTGGTTCACGCGGGAACAGCAACAACAAAAGCAAACCGTCAACCTAGCGACTAAATTCATTTTATGCTAGCTAAATGAATACTTGAAAAAGACACATTTAATGTGCTTTCATTTGCATATACAAATGATTTCAAGCAAAGCAGAAGCATTAGCAGAGTGACAAATTTGCATTTAAGACACCTGTTTTGGGGACATCTGGGTGGGTCAGTGGTTGAGCTTCTGTCTTCAGCTCAGGGTATGATCCTCGAGTCCTGGGATCGAGCCCCACATCTGGTTGCCTGAGGGGAGCCTGCTTCTCCCTCTGCCTGTGTCTCTGTCTCTCTCTGTGTCTCTCATGAATAAATAAATAAAATCTTGAAAATAACAAGACGCCTGTTTTAAAATTTTTTTTTTATTTATTATCTATGATAGTCACACACACAGAGAGAGAGAGAGAGAGGTGCAGAGACACAGGCAGAGGGAGAAGCAGGCTCCATGCACCGGGAGCCCAACGTGGGATTTGATCCCGGGTCTCCAGGATCGCGCCCTGGGCCAAAGGCAGGCGCCAAACCGCTGCGCCACTCAGGGATCCCAAGACGCCTGTTTTTAATAAATATAAGATTTGAGTGCTCAGGCCTGTGATCTAGAACTTAAACCAGAAGCCTGACATACATAAAATCACTTAAATCCCCCAAACCCCACCTGATTCTTTTTCTAATCATGAGCAAACAGTACTTTTTAAATTGTTTTTCTGGTAAAGTCTTTGTTAGATCTTAAGGCTTATAGAATTTAAATAGCACACACATGGCCTTAATCAGTAAACCATGAAGTAGTAATACAAATGTTTTCCCTGTTTGTCACTGTCATGACTTTTCCTTCCAGTTTGCTTGTATTGATGGGGGCAGGGAGGTGTTATATTGCCAAGGACATTGCCTTCCCTACTTTGATTAGGACTCACCTCTTTGTTAGCCTAAACTTGAAGGCACTATAGGTTTGTGGTTTTTTTTTTTTTTTTAATATTTATTTATTTGAGAGAGAGTGTGCATGTGCGTGAGTGGAGGTGGGGGGAGGGGCAGGGGTCAGGGAAGGCAGAGGCAGAGGGAGAGAGTCTTAAGCAGACTCCTGCTAAGCATGGAGCCTCACCAGGGCTCGGTTCCACATCCATAAGATCTTGACCTGACCCTGAGATCTAGACCTGAGTGGAAACCAAGAGTCAGAAGCTCAAGGGACTGCACCACCCAGGTGCCCTGAGAGGGCTCTAGATTTAAAATAATAATAAATTTCCTATTTTGACTGAAAAAGGAAAAAAAAGAAAAAGGGGAAAGGGAGAGAGAGGGAGGAGAGAAAGAGAGAGGAAGGAAAGAGGGAAAAGAGCTCATTACCTTATATAATACATATGAAGCAGACATGGATTCGATACTGATCTGATAGTGTATTTAGTTTTATTTATTTATTTACTTTTTTGTATTTAGTTTTAAAATGTGAATGCAATGTGGTATTTGAGGAAAATATTAATTTTTGGAAGAAAACAATAGCTTTCAGCTATTTTTATTTGTTTTACTTAATCTTTCTTTCAAGGGCCTCTAAGGGCAGAATTAATTAATTAATTAATTAATTATTAACATAGTTAATATTTAAATTTGGGGGGTTTTAAATGCAAATTTTCTTAGACATGGAAGTGGGAGTGAAGGTGAAGGGGCGGTTTGGATTTCTTGTCCAACTGGTCTGTAAATCAATCGTGGTGTTTAAAACCATTATAATATAGGCAACGTTCACCAAATGAGTACAAATGTGTAATTGTGTTTAACTTGAACAGATAAGTGCTTACTATGAATCTATAACTTGATAGTTCTGCTGTAAATTATGTATTTTGCACGTGAAAACAGAAAAACTGAAACTAAAGGTTAAAAAGACTAGAAAATACAATAAAAGATAATTTTATCTGCCCATTTTAACAATACAATACATAAATTTTTTGCTATTAAATAACAAAGTATTTGGTAAACATAATGATAGCATAATTGCAAACACACTTCTTACATTATTTGAATAGAAAAATAATGCTTAATCAATAAAACTAAATATATTAATTGCAGCTATTGAAGGGGTTTGGGACAGCACACACCACTCTCTACTCCCCGCCATACCCCAGAATGTGCCACTTTGGCATGTGGATTATTTTGAGCTGAAAGCACTTGAGACTCTGCAGGCTCAAGAGAACTTTTGCCTCTTCCTTAACTACATTAGAAGAATCTAAATTGAGAATCTTTGCCCTCAATTTAGCAGAGATACATTTTATCTGAGTGACCCATCTGTATGGTAGGGCAAACACCTAATTACCAAATATCTGCTCTTCTTATCACTCTCTGAAATGTATTTCTTTGCTCTCAAGTCCCAGACCACTTCCCTCTTCTCTTTAGTTCAGAATAACATATAGACTTCATTTTGTCTGACTTTGAAACTTCCATGTCCATGTAGATTCCCTGTATGTACCTTATTAAATTTGATTTTCTCCTGTTAATCTGTCTCTTGCCAATTTGATTCTTGGGCCAACTAGAAGGACCTTGGAGGGGACAGGAATTCTCAGTCCCCAGCACTGTGTTATGTTTGCTTCGGCAGCACATTTACCAACATTATCCATTACTTTCTTCCTTCTTCCCTAGAATTTTGTTAAGCAACATTTTATGAGAATAATCCACAATTCACTTTCTTATTGTGACTGCCCTTATATAGATTTATATAGAAAAGCAGTGGTTTCTAAATTACAGAGAGTTCTGTTAGTATTATAATGTGGCTAGGTACTGGGACACATAAAACAGTTCTTGAGGTTTATGTAATTACATGACGCTATGCATTTTCTACTTCACCAAAGTGACAAGAGCAGGACTTTCCTCCAAGGGCTTTGGAATCTAAAATGAACATGGGTGAGTAATCACAAAAGACTTGTTGTTGTTGTTAGCTTTTCCTAAAATTTATATGGGTTGCTTTCTATCCATAATTCTTCTGACCACCATGATCAGAAATCTGAAGTATTGTACAAGCTTCATTATTCTGTCCTCATTTAATCTTTCATTTGCTTCATTTTTACCTTATTTTTTAAAGTACTACTAACATGTTCCATTGGGAGTTCATCAAAAATATTGTATTTATACCTTTTCAGACATTGGTATGCATGGACAGAAATACAGAATAAGTAAATTATATTTGCATACATGTGCACACACGCTTGTAGGCATTTAACCACAGCATAGGCTAAAATTTGCTTACTAAGATAGAAATTTAAAATAGTTTTGATAATGAAATTATACATATTGTCATAACCTTCTAATTTCTTTGTGGCTGGTTATTGCCAACTGGATGATATTAGCTGTGAAAATTATAACTTTCTTGAGACTCAAACAGAATTATACAATATACAAATGTTTTGGAAATCATTATTTTCTTCTAGAATTCTGTATCATATTCATCAAACCAATGGAACCAAAGAATGTGTGTCATTAATAAAATTATTTTAGAAGATGATCAGTAATATGAATAGAAGTGAAATGAATAGCCCCAAACCTCAGTATGCATGTCACCAATCTGCGTTTATATTGAGCACAGTACACAGTGATTAATTCTTTTCAGTTGGGAGAAAATATTTGCAAAATATGGGTCTTCTTAGGCAAATAGCTTCAAAATTAGTTATTTTAAATGCTCCTTTGCTTAGATTTTTAAATCTCATGCTGTTTTCTTGATCTTCATTTCTCTTCAATTACTTTTTATTTTAGTTTAACATATTGTAAAGCTGTTTTCTTTCCTCATTTGTGATTACAAATGCAGAATATGAAAAATTAGAATTGTTAATTTAAAATGTTTCAACTATAATTCTTGTCAAATGCATTCACTTACTAAGCTGCTGAGTCGTTGAGGTGATACTCAGATGCCCTTTCAAAGCAGGCCTGAACTCCTGGGTCTCTCCAGAGTCGTTTTATTACCTCGGCCAGTTCCGGGGTCATGCCTCCATCTTCCAGAGTGTTTGCCATCACACAGAGTTGCTGTTGGTCTTCCTATAGCAATGTTTTTGTGAAAATGATAAAAATGTGTTGTTATTTGGAATCACATATCTCTTTTTTAAATAGAGCATTTCAATTCTATTATTTTTATCTTACTCCTTTAGATAATAATTTTGTTGAACATCTATTCAATGTATCTTAAGGTTTTTTTTTTTTTTTTTTTTTTTGTATCTTAAGGTTGATGGAATCTTAAGTTTCCTTATAATGGCTGGGTAGAGTTCTCCATAGCAAAAACTGTGTAACATTATATGGTGAAATTAGGATATTTTTATATATATCATTAACTTCTGAAATATTGATATCAAAAGGGTTAATACCTTAATGTAAATCCATTGAAATCTTAGGGAGTCAAAATGCAGAGATAAAAAGGTAATGAATCTGAACTAATCTGATTCTTCATCTACCTTTCATCACAGCCATATATTTTCCAGGAAATAAAAATATCATGCAAGAATTAGAGTTAAAATGGAAAATAGAACTCAATATTCTTTGCCATCGTGTATCTTTTGCAATCCTATAAATAAGAAATGATGAGCACTTTAATCCTCACACAGGTTTTAGATACCTGTCTAGGTGTTGTTGATTATATGCTTTGGTGCTAATCAATAAGGCAGAGGAGAAAATTAGGAAAATAGAAGAATGGCACCTGGGTGGGTCAGTCCGTTTAGCAGCCAACCCTTGATTTTGGCTCTGGTCATAATCTCATGGTTGTGAGATCAAGTTCTGAGTCAGGCTCTGCACTCACACAGAGCGTGCTTGAAATCCTCTCCCTCTCCCTCTGCCCACTCCCCACTCATGTGCGTGCATGCACTCTCTCTCAATAAATAAATAAAATCTTCAAAAAAGGAAATAGAGAAGGGAAGGAAGAAAAGAAAAAAATGAAAAAAAAAACAAGCAAAAAAGAAAGAATGCATTATGTTAGTCCTTATGGGATATTTAGAGGTGACAAGGGCAGAAGAAAATAACATTTTATCAAGTAAATTATATAGCCCATGCTTTATTTAAAAGAATAAACCATTTATGACTGAAAAAAAATTAAGAATTTGAGTTCCAGAGTAATTAAATTATTGCCCATGATACTAAACTAGGGAAATGATGTCTGGGTTCAAATTCTGGTTGTCAGACTTCAAAGCTCATACTCTTTTTAGTACATAGTATTATAATAACAGCTTATAAGACAGTACCTGTAATATCTCACAAAATCCTCACAACACTAGTCACATAGATGCTATATTTTCTCCATTTTAAAAATGAATCTAAAACTGGGAGGTTAATTTGCCAAACCAAGAAAGACAAGGAACATCAGAAGAGTCAAACCCAAACTACTTTGTGCAATGGTAAGTGGCTCCCAGTGAAGAATGGACAATGAGAACTTGCTGCTTTTCTGATACAATTCGATTTATCATTTTAAAATAGTAAAAATGGGGGCAGCCCGGGTGGCTCAGCAGTTTAGTGCCACTTTCAGCCCAGGGCGTGATTCTGGAGACCCGGGATCGAGTCCCACGTCGGGCTCCCTGCATGGAACCTGCTTCTCCCTCTGCCTGTGTCTCTGCCTCTCTCTCTCTCTCTCTTTCTGTCTCTCATGAATAAATAATCTTTTTAAAAATAGTAATAATGATGTACTTCACCATTTTATTAAAAATCTGTTGTTTTCATTAAAAATGAAATGTATGTCTCTTATTGTCAAAGAAAGGCTCTGTTACGACAAAACCTTATTGCATCTGCCTTCACATTCAGATTTTATTGCTAACCCAAACAGATCAGATGACTATCAAGCCAGAAATTGTAAATGGCCAAAAACTTAGAGTTGACCCCATTTTCATATATTGTCACAGCATAAATTTTTGAGTCCTTCTTTCCAATAAGTTGGATATGAGCAAGCACTACAAATCCAGTGAAATATGACCTCACCAGTTTAGCTGGCATCATCCCATTTGCCTCTTTGCACTGTTAAGGTGCCATTTAGGACAAAGGATGCAATGAAATAGCTGCTCAAACTAGTTTTTCCCTAAAGGGACAAACTGACATGCTTTATTAGTATACCTTTAGAAACCAAACTAATTTCTAATGAACTCTTTCATTAAAAAAATTATCCAATTTCAACCTACACTTTATTTGAGTAGTAACCATGAAAATAGTTTCATATTGAACATGTAAATGTCAGTCCTACTACTTTCTCCCCAGGGCAGGCCAGCCTATCAGTTTGGTTTTTGTCTTTAAGACCTTTTATTTTTTAGCTTATTGCTTTCATTGATAGAGCAAGTTGTTGGGATTTTCAAACTAGGCTGTGCATTATAAGCATGTGGGGTTCTTCTACAATTATTAAAAGGCTGGCATGGTAATTTAAAGAATCTAAATTCATGTGTTTCAGGAATTGGACCCCAAATCACATTTGAATTTTTTAAATATATAATACCAAAATTAACCAGTATTATGAAAAGTTGTCTTCTACATAAACAGCCAAAATGGTAGAAAACTGAACTCCTACTGATAATCTTACTCCCATATTTTAAAAACTCTGGTAGTTTCCCATCATACTCAAAACCCAAATCCCATGCCATGGCTCACAAGGTTCTACATATTTTAATCCATGTATTCCTTTTCACCTTTCCTTCTCATTCCTTCCCCATTTTTCCCTCCCCTCACAATTTGTCTCTCTTTCCTCCAGATGCACTAGACTTCTTATTGTTCCTTAAACTCACTAAACCCCCATTTGAGAGCATTTGAATGGCTCTTACTCCAAGTCTTCCCTGTGGCTCATTTCCTACTTCATTTAGCTTCTTCTAAAATATCACCCCTCAAGAATGCCTTCCAGGGCCATCCTTTGTTCCACTCTTTCCTTACTTTATAGCCTCCTGCCCTCCTTGATTTTTCCTCATAGCACTTATTTCTACCCATATAGTGCATTTTTTTTTATTTTGTATTTTTTATATTAGACTATAAGCACATGCAGGTGACAGGTTTTTGTTGTTGTTCTGTTCATTTCTACATCCTCAAGACTGGTAGCAGAATCTAACATATAGTATATGTCCCAGAAATACTGTAGAACAAATGAATCAATAAAATGAATTTGGCGTATTGGCTCAGACCTCACTTTCTAGAGAAACTTAAAAGATTCTCCAATAATTTCCTACATTTTTCAAATAGCTCCAAAGAGGTTTGAGTGGCATCCTGAAGAAATGTTATTTCCTTGTGACATATTTGGAAAAGCTTGGGAATTACGATGATTCTGAAATTGTTCATTCTATCAAGGTTGTGTAGCTCTGGAACAAGGTTGCATAGAAACCGAAATATATATTCTCTACTAGTTTCCCAGACTCCCTCACCAGTATTAGGTGATGATCCTAGAACATTGTGGAACTCATTCTAAACCCTTGGTCGTATTTTCAAGATTGCAGGAAAAAAATATATCAAGGAAGGGAGACATATGACAACCTTGTAATCTTGGGAAATGTCAGGTTAAGAAATGCCAGGTTTTTGTCTCTACAAGACTGTCAGAGCCTTTGACTACTGCCATTTGCCAATTTCCAATAAGTTGTTATATGTATTCAAACTTGATTGATCACAGAACTTTTCTCCTAAAACATCTCATGAAACAGCGTTCATTGGTTCATATTAGAGGCTTCACTTTGTAAAACGCTGTCCCAAGGATGGTCACAACAACACCCGAATCATGATAAAGTCTTAAAACTTACAATATGTTGGTCTGGTGGTTGTTTGAGATGCTCTAAGATAGAATAGAATAATATTCAGAGAGGATAAGTTGGAATGTACTAAATGCCTGTATTGTATTCCCCTCTAGTTTTCCACTTCCCCCCTTTATATGTTCTATATTTAGGAAATTAGTCTGCCAAGTATTAAACCAAAGCAAGAACAAGCCCTCCTTAGCTGCATTCACCTTCAGCTACAGATCCTATTTCTCTCCTACTCCTCACCAATAGGTGCTAACAATGTCTTTAAACCCTTTTCACATATTTTCTTCTCACTTCTCAGCATACTTCATTGGATTCTGCATCCACAACTCTTCCTTTTGTTGTTGTTGTTTTTAAAATTTTCTTTTCACAACTCTTCTAAAGCCTGTCTCATATTCCCCAGTGTTTTCTATATTATTAAAACCAATAGACTTTAAATATACTTCTTTCCTGACTTCTCAAGACCTTTCAGCTTAGATAATTTCCCTTTGGAAACTTTGTATTGAATTCTGTGATTCCACATAAATTTGGTTTTCCTCTTACTATCCTATCATCTCCAAACTTCCCTCTTCCTCCCAAATGACCACAATATGTTACTTTTTCAACACGAGCACCTAACTTGCTACTCTCCTTTATGCCCTCAACTTTTCTTTTGAAGCAGTTGACCTCTTCCATCCCATCTGTTTCTGTAATATAAATTATACACCATAGTGTAATGCCAATACTACTGAGGTTTAGATCTCTCATCAGATTATCTTGTTTGAATTTGAAAGGCACATTTTCAACCACTTACACATGTGGATATGTTATAGAACTTACAAACTCAACATTTCCTAAGACATACTAGTTCTGCCCCCATTTTCACTGGTGATAGTATTTCCTTTCTCAGTAATTCTTTTCATAAGTGAGGATTTGGTTTCCCATCCAGCTGTGCTGCACTTCTGAAATAGGTGATGCTTTGTAATTAATTACTTGTTCAGCATCAGACTTCCTTCTCTTAAGGGCAGATACTGTTTCTATTTTATTTATTGCTGATTTCTCAGTGTCCAAACAAGGGTCTGCCATATAAATAATAGTTTGATGAAATATAATTTATTCAAATGATGTTAGATGTATAGACTTTAATACATAAATTTAATGAGCTTGCATTCAGAGTGCTATTGGAAAATATATATACTCAATATTTCCTAGGCTCTTACAGTATTTTGTTTTTAAGTGGATTTCCTATATTTCTGTTCACTTCTGTAATAGTCCTTGAAACTCAGTGAAAAAAGCACTAATGTTTTGTGGATGTAGAAACCCAAATGTAGAGAGATTAAGTAACATCAAAATTTACAGAACAGGTAACCAATAAAGTTTATGGAAATTTTCCTTTAGGACTCTTCCTCTCTGAATGTTGATATAACAAAAGGTAATGTAAAAATATATAAATTGTATAAATAGCTAAATTGAAAGCTATAGTACAGCCGAACTCTGAAAGCCACACACACATGGATAAGATGTTTAGCAATTAATCTGTTTAAACCGTGTAAACCTGGTATAAAGTATATTAATCTTAAAATCAAATACTAAAGAAGGTCACTGAAACTATTATAGTTTTCAACAACTGAAATCAAAATTTGAATTATGCAGTACCTGCCAACTGTGATGTTTAACAGTTGAGGGCATAGGTCCTCCTGAGACGTCATATCAATCGTTCAGTATTGCATGAATTACAGTGTTGCTACCATTTAATGTACAGTTTGAATAACTTGCATTATTTTAATTTTCAGTCAACATAATGGCAGCAATCTACAGAGTCTATATTATTTTCACTTTGCCTGCATGCAGATCATTAAGATGTTAACCAGTTAAGGATTAACAATCATTCCTGATCATTAAAAGTATTTTTACAAAAATTCTTGCATAGGGAAAAGCACTCTAATGGAAGCCAGTAGAAGCGGGTTTTGACTAAAGCACTAGCTATGCAATGCAGGCCACATTGCTAATCCTCTTTGATGTTTATATTCCACACCTTTATTCTATTTTATTTTTTAAAAGATTTTATTTATTTATTCATGGGAGACACAGAGAGAGAAGCAGAGACACAGGCAGAGGGAGAAGCAGGCTCCATGCAGGGACTCCGATGTGGGATTCGCTCCCAGGACCCCAGGATCAAACCCTGAGTCACCCAGGCCTCCCTATTTTCCACACCTTAAAGTATGGGGTTTACACCCGGTGGTTTCTGAAGAGCCAATTTAAAATCTCAGAGCCTTAGGAACAGCCAGGGTCAGAGTGATAACCAACTATCCTTAAATAAAAAGGGGAATCACTAAGTCATGGAATGGTAAAGAATGCCGTGAGAGGGAAACTGTAATCTAAAAATGTAGGTGACTTACTGGAGCCACGTTTGAGGAAAGGTAAAATTGGAAGGAGATCCTCCTGGAACTCCTGACTCTGCTTATAAAGGATCTGCCCTAAGGACATACTTAGAATTTCTGTGCTCTTTGTGGAAAATGACGGATGAGGATTGACCATTTCCTTTAAAATGAACAGCTTGAAAGAGGCATTTTTCTTTTCATCCTAATGGCTTCCAATGGTAATGTACATAGTCTAATCTTAAACTCCTGGAGGGGTAGGAAGAGACAAGTACACATATCACATTCTTCTCTAAACATGCTGTTCCTCTCTTTTTTATTGTGAGTGTAACAAGGTATCTAGGAGTTATATTGGGAGCAGTTTAGTTGATGTCATCTGGAGGCAACCAGCTGCTCCACGACAGAACAAATGGAAATGAGTATTTTCCTGTTGATTGTACACCATTACTCCTTTTTGGGGTGTGGTTAACTATTGTTCTTTGGAAAATACTAAATGCTTCATTTGTCAACTAAAATAGTTCTATATGTTTGCACATAAACTCTTTTAAACTAAGTGGGTTTTTAATGTGTTTTAACATAAAATATATTACAAAATATAAAACAGGATGAAACTGTTTAGATATACCTTATAAACATAACTGACGAGTTGACTATATTATACAAACATCTTACTTAATGACACAATTTTGAGTTGTTTTAAAAAAATTAACATAAAAGAATCATTTCGTTGCCCCACATTGTCTTTGTAATTATTGTTGAGCAATAATGATAATTATGTTATAAATATAATGTTTACTCCATGAATGACTCATAATTAAACTAAGAAAATAAGTGTAGATTTATTGCAGTTTGAGTTAATGGAATGAACTCTTGTATTTAGTAAATGTTATCAATCTTTTTCTCTAATACAACATATTATTTGATACTAGGTTCGATTCCTAGAAAAATAGTTAATGCTAAATAAGATAATAGTACACAGCTATCTAAAAGCTTCATTTAGAGAGAAAAAGGAATCTTACATGAAACAGAATTAAAGTTCCCAAAATTCATATTTTATACTTTTAAATTTTTGTTAGATTAGTCCTACAAATTTAGTTCTATTGTTTTATGGCTGAAACTCCTTTGTAGGACCACAACTGTCATTATTCGCATACTTACTGCACTTCTGGGATTTACATAATCAATCCCAAGGGTAGTCATGGCTTTCACAATAGCTAGAATGGATTGCAATGTATTACTGTAAATAACTGCTTTGAACTCCATGCATTCTTGCTCACTGTAACCATTCTTATGGATGATCCTATAATTTAAACATGAAAAGCTTTTGTGAGTTGAGCAATTGTTTTTTTATAATATTAAAACATCAATAATAATTTGCTGAAATAAAATTACAGTATGTATTTGCTACAAAAAATATTGTCCAAAAAAAAATATTGTCCATATGTCTATGTTAAATCTGAACAATTTTATGGCTTTGAATTTTTATTATCATCATTGGGATTTAATACAGTATTTTCTTTATTTTCTTTTATTTTTCAGTATTTTCTTTCTGAGCTCCTCATGTTAAATATAAAAAGGACTTTGAATTTACCCTAGATAAACCAGTATTTAAAAATGAGTAAATCATGAGAACCTTACTTAGAAAGCTTACTTGTTTTCAAAAGAAAAATTTCCAGATTCCCCGCACAAAGATACATACAGAGTTCTGAAACGTCTTTATAACGTGATTTCTAGAGGAAGCAAAGCAATTTAGCAGAACATTCATTTCTTTTCCTATCACTTAAGACACACTGGAAAATAGGAGTGCCGGCTTTCTATATATAGCATTAACAAAGGCATTTTTTTTAATGTAGGTAATTACCTGCTGTTAAATCCCTTGTCAGTTTTCCATCTGTGTACGTGCCACTAGTTCTCAAAGTATAAATGCTCGACATTTTATTTGACTGAACTCATCTTTTCCTTCCACTCGATCAGAACACAACCTTTTACTCATAGTTTTGGAGTAATAGATTAAAATAGATTTACTTTCAAAAGCTAGAATCTCTGCATATGCTGATTACTTTTTTACATCTATCATATAGTATGTTCTTGCTCCTTTCTGTTGTTTGTTGTTGTTTTTGAAGAGCTGTAGGTACATTGGGTATAATTTTGGATGTCATATTCTGAAGCAGTTGTGTTTTATCTATACAGAGACGCTTTATCATAAGTGGAAAAAGAATAGAAGTGTCCCGCAAGATACTAAAACTTTGAAATACAAGAATTTCTACAGTGAGAAGAGTTGAAGCAGCCTCTGTATCCATATTTATTGTTTTTGGTATTTAATTACCAGTAATTGCAATATTTCTATTTTAAACATGGCCATGTTTATCTTGCTGTATTAAACAAGTAACTTTAATAAGTAAATAGATAATTAGAGATTGTAGAAAAATACAGTAAAATGTCTTTGTGGATAGATCAAGAATAAGTTCATTAAAAAAATCTCAGTCCTTTCTCAAAAACTGAAACTGGGAAATTATTTTAATTTCATTAAAATGGCAAGTACAACTAAACTTGGGGGCATTTAGGATTTCTTTCTGGAATAAATTCTGATTCCTATCTTTTCATCATAGGATAAGGAAACATCACAAAGCAAAATGACAAAATAGTGTTTAATTTACTTTTTAAAAATCCAGCTGTAGTGAGACTTTAAGCAGCATTGTTTGAGTAGGGACTGCATAAATACATTTCGGTGAGATAGAGCTTTTACTTGCAAGTTGATTCCTAAATCTGTTTAAATTAATGGGCTTTTACTGGGCATTTTCTGTAACATACTGAATTATGTGCTGAAAAGAATGAGTGAATTATACTTTCCCTCCTCCCCAAGGACTTATAGACTGGATCTCCACTGTAGCCCCTAGACGTTATAGAGTAGCCACTAGACGTTAATTAAAATTAAATTAATTCCTCATTTACCCCAGCCACATTTCAAATGCTTAATGGCCACATACGACTAGGAGCTGCTGTCTTGGAGAGTGCAGATAGGGAATCTTTCTATCATCACAAAATATTCTATTAATACCAGAAAGGAAGAACATAAAATCTTTTTTTGTGCATTGCTAGTACATAGCAACCATGTCTGCATGTGATGCAATAAACTAGAGAAGAAAAAGTGGTAAACTTTATTGGGAGTATGTGTAAGGGGTCACAGGAGACTTCCTGGGAGCAGTGATGATCAGCTGAGTTTTCAAGGAGAAGTAGTTACTTCCCAATAGTGAAAACGAAGAACATTCTAGGCAGAAGGATCAGTATGACCAAGTAGATGATTACAATTGTCAAGCTTTGGTGTATGCCAAGCACTGTTTTAAGTGCTTCATATGTCTTCTCCTTTCTTGCGCTGAGTCCTTTAAAGGAGGTAAGATTCTTGCCTACATTTTACAGGAAAGTAATGGAGGCATAGGTAAAGGCAGGAAGCCCCCCAACTCATTCAGTTAGTACGTGGTACGGTTGGGCAAGGAACGCAGTCTGATTGGGGAGCCTGCGACCTTAGCCACTGAGCTGTACTGACTTAGGTAGTTCACAGAACAGTGTGAGTTCAGCATTTCTGGTGTAGAAGCAGGAAGGGGGATGTCGTGGGATGTTAGGAGGAAGAGAGCTTAAGAGCTGGATTCTGAAGTGTCTTCTGTATCCTTCAAGGAGTTTGTACTTAATAGTTCATGAAGAGTACAATTCAGGAAAGAGATAACAATTTTCTTTTTAACAAAACTGGTTGATGTTGGTGTGGTTACTGTGGTGAAAGAAAAAGGAAGGAAGAAGAAAGTGCTTTGCAGGTTAAAAATATTGTTTCCTCCTAAATTCAAATGGATCATTGATTGACATATTTTGAAATGTTTATGGCTTGTGCCCACATTACCAAAACCCTAAATTATACCCAGATTAATATATTTAAAATATGACCGCTTTGAGTATTCATCTTGTCGAGAAGCAAAGTTTAAGAGAGTGGAGATTGCAATATTACACACCAGTTGTGCTCTTTGTTAAAGGAGGGAGGGATACTTGCACAGGAATTGTGCCAGCTCTGCCACTACTTGGATGCACAGATTATCAATCAAATTTTCCATAAGTATTTATTTTCAGACTGCTCAAGTACACAGACCTCAAATATCAAACATTTTAAATAGTCTATACCTACTTCATTTGTTTAACGATTGTGCTTTTTCCAGATTCCCCTGCACCTGCAACAGAAAGATGGGACTGTTATAAATTGCTAAATTCATACAGATAATAAAACCTGTGATTATCACTTTCTTGTGGGTAAACCTTGAACAGAGAGCTCTCCTATATAAAGAAGGAAAATAATCTCTGTCAAGTCTTGAAAGATATTAGCTGCCTACTTTCTAGGATACCCGAAGAAAATAAAACCCCTGTATATTGATGTTAAATCCAGATATAGGTCTGACTTCAAGGTAAAGGGTATCTTCTAAAACAAGAAATGTATACTCTCAGGAAAAAAATATATTACTGCATTTGAACATAATTTGGAAAGCTCGTGTCTCCTAGGTTTGCACCCCAAGGAAAGTAGTCCCAACTTTACAGTCTCTAGGTAACTCTATGTCTCCCAGAATGTCTCCTCATGTATCCTATTAGATTAAATAGCAATAAAAAAAGAACACTAGAAAGTTGTCTTTTATTCCCAGAACGTTTTGAAGCCTATTCTAATTGAAGAATAGACTCTTGTCTTTAATACTGTGTTTACCTTGGTACACAATGTTTTTTCTTCTGTTTATATAAAGGGAAATTAATAAGATAAACAACACTAAACAAACCTAAAGAGGCTGCAGATAACAATGACCGGTGAGCATCTGAAATGGATTACACATTCCAGAGGGAGGAGCATGGGGGGGGGGTGATAATACCATAGAGAACCAGTTGCATTTACCTCGAGCATTTATTTTAGTTGATATACAATATACAACTTAATTTTGGTGTGTTTGGCAAACAGTGTATAGAGAGGTACAAAATTCACATGATTTATAAAATATAAAATATAAAAAGATTTATAAAATATAAAAGGCCAGCTATGTCGCAAGGCCTTTTGAGCATATTTCTTGAGTCTCCTGTGCCATTAATGAGTGTTTACTTGTGAAATGAAACCCAAGAAGTACTGAATTGAAGTGACCTGGGTTTGAGGGTTTGGTTCTGTCCCCGTGTGCGCAGGCCTGTGAGCTTTGTGATCTCTTTGGTAAGTTCTTAAGGCCTTACCTATAAACCGAGAATATTTACTTCACAAGATTATTGAAGACTATAATGCCATAATAAGCACAAACTTATTTGCCAGCTACCATGCAAGATAAAACATAAAGCAATGTACTTAAGAATCCACGTATGTCAGAAACTCTGTGGTACTTTGTAAAGAGAACAGTGTAAAGAAACCCTACATGTATTAAATAAATGATGTTGAAGCAACTGGTTGTTCATGTGGAAAAACAGCATTGACTCTTCCATGACAATAATCCAAAAATTATTTTGAATTGATTCATAAACATGTATCTGTTTGTGTGTGTACTAAAGCTATACAAGTTCTAGAGCAATACATAGATTAAAAATCTTTGCAAGCTAGAAGTAGCCAAAATGTTCTTAGGTAACACAAAACAAACAAACAAAACAACAAAGACTTAAAAATTGATAAATTGGACTTGCTCAATATTAAAAATGTTTGCTTTCCAAAAGACACAGTCAAGCAAATGAAATGACAAGCTACTGTCTAGGAGGACACATTCACAGCAAGTCTGTCAGGCAAAGGGCAGGTACCTAGATTTATAAAAACTATTTTAAGTTCATAATGAGAAGACATAAATATCCAATAAAATTAGGCACAAAATTTGAACTGATGTTTTTCAAAACAAGATATTTGTGACCAATAATCTTGTAAAAAGATGCTCCATGTTAGTAATCAAGAATGGCACCCTAGAGAGATAGCATTACATATCCAGTAAAATTGGCTACAATTAAAAGATTCACAATACCATGTATTGACAAGGATGTGGAGCAATTGGGAGACTCTAATTTGCTGGTAGGAAAGAACAAAGTATATCCACTCCGGAAAACAATTGGCAGCTCCTGATATGTTGAGTATAAACCTATCATATGATCCACTCATTACCCTCTTAGGCATTTACTCCAAATAAAAGAAAATGTGCATCCTCACAAGGATTTGCACATGAATGTTCATATTTGATGAACTTTATTTGATAGCGCCAGAGCAGTAATACCCAACTGCCCATTAACAGGGACAATAAACAAAACGTAGCATCTCTTAATGAAATGCTGCAAGCAGTAAAAAGGAATACACTCATGACTCATGCAACAACACTAATAAACTTAAAATGATGCTGCATGAAGGAAGCAAGGCAAATAGAGTGTATTGATCCCACATATTCCATAGTATATTTGTTTCATTTATATAAAACTCTAGAAAGTACAAACCAGGGCACCTGGGTGGTTCAGTTGGTTAAGTGTCTGGCTTTGGCTCAGGTCATATTCCAGGGTCCTGGGACTGAGTCCCACATCAGACTCCCCGCTCAGCAGGGAGTCTGCTTCTCTGCCCTTCTCCCTTGCTCGTGATCTTTCTCTCTCTCTCTCTCAAATAGATAAATACAATTTTAAAAACATAAAAAAAGTACAAACCAAGCGCAGTGACAGAATGCAGATCCATGCTTCCTACTCACGGGAGAGGAGAGGAGAAAGGCAAGGATTGCAGAGGCACAGGAGGAAACTCTGAGCATGACGAAAGCATTCAGTATCTTTAGTCATGGTAAAAACGATTTCATGGGTGTGTACATCTATCAAAACTCACTAAATTGTACTCTTTCAGGATTTGCAATTTATTATATGTAGATTTTTATCTCAATAATCTTGTTTAGAAAACATACATCCTCAGCAACTTAAAAATGATTGTACCGTAGGTCATTATCAGGAAGACTACAGAGAATAAAACACCTATGATTTTAAGGTCCAGTATTCCCATAATATCTTAATATATGTGTGTTTTATAAAGTAGAATATTACATACTTATATGTAATATGTAATATTTATATATTTTGAATACTAGGATAAATGCAATGGGACTCAGAAGTATTCATATGAGTGTTTATTAAAATGATGACAGCCCGCCTGGGTGGCTCCGAGGTTGAGGGTCTTCCTTTGGCCCAGGGCATGATCCTGGGATCCTGGGATTGAGTCCCACATCGGGCTCCCTGCCTGGAGCCTGCTTCTCCCTTTGCCTGTGTCTCTGCCTCTCTCTGTGTGTCTCTCATGAGTAAGTAAATAAAATCTTTAAAAACAAATGATGACTAGTGTAAGGATGGCTGCCATATGAGGAGTCTAAAATGGATATATCTAAAAAAAATAAAAATAAAATAAATAAAATGGATATATCTCTTGAGAGTGAAAATGATGGGAGAATTTGGTTAAAATTACTGCAACATGTAGGGCATACTGTATGGAGTATAAAATGATATATAAAGACATATTTTTTTTAGCGTATTTATCTATGAATCCTAGACATACGAAGCGGGAGGTGGGGAAGGAGCAAATTTAGGCAGCCACTAGAACTTTGAATGTTCTGATTTTACAGATGGGAGAGAAGCAGTCACCAAGAATTGGCAAAGCCTGATAATACAAATTTCGTAAAACTTTTAGATAAAATCACCAATAAATCTTGAAAGCATTGGGGAATATTCAGTATTTTGTAATTGATATGAAATCATATTTTTTATAATTATCCTCAGTTTACAACTAACCCTTATCCAAGGAAATATGACATTAAAATAATATATTGACCAAAGATCTGAACTAAAATACCAATGAGTAGATTTGTTAGTTTTCTCATCCTAATTTGTGTATCTTTAAGAGAAGCAAGAGGCTTCATAATACTACTGGTAGCTCCAAAAATTGGGTCACGGGACACATTCGAAGCCTCAATGTGCCTGTTAATTTTGGACAGATTTCAAAGTAGCACAGCTAAGGCAGTTTTAAAATTTCCCAGGAAAAATCCAAACTCAGGATTTGGATTTTATTATGCTACTAAACGTCTATCCCTTACCAGCATGGCAGTCAACTGCCTTGTTTTACCTGTTTTTATGTAAACAAGACTACTAGGACTTTTGATAACTCTGAATCTCAGAATTTCATTTAAACTTATAGCAAAATATATATTGAATTGGAGGAACTTGACTTGCCTGCTTAGATTTTTAACTCCACTGTCAGCTACTTTATTCTAATTTCCCTACTCGACTTTTTCCTAGCACTTACTGTATTCTACAAATTAACAAATTACTCACATGCCATTTTTAATTTTTTTTTGTCTGTCCTTCCAACACTGTGAGGTACACTGCATAAGGGCAGGGGTCTCTGTTTTGTCCACTGATGAATCTAAAACACCTAGAAGAGTGTCTAATCCTAGAATTCCAATGAAATAAATGAATTCTTTAAGTTCATACTTAAAAAATAAAATTTTGCCCTTTGTATTGGATATTACACTTTTTATCTTGAAACCTTTCTGCCTGATTGACACTATTTTCTTCAGCTCTGATAAACAAATATATCTACACCTAAATTTAATTCTACTTCACAGCAAATAGGTATTGTCTCAAGCTTATCAAAATGTATCTAGTTCCTACAGTTATCTGAAACAGCGGGCCACCTCATAGCAAGGATATCAGAGTGGTAAAGCTACGAAAAATGAGATTTCATTGCCTGGTGAGGATGTATGGATTCTTCATCCTGAGGACCCTCCAGCAGACTTCTCTTCATGCCTTTATACTACTGTGGTCTACACCGCACAGCATAAAATATGACAAATGCAAAATCAGCCACAGCAATTTGCTAATCTTTCTTTATAGACTTGTAACCAAACATGAACTGACAGTTGGCGCAAAACCATCCCAATTAATAGAGACTGCTATGTCCAAGGGTAAAACTTTTGAGGATAAAATAAAAATCACATTAAAATATCACCTCACTTATTTTCAGAAGACAAGTGGCTGTTTATTTTGCATGACTAAGCATTGCTTGTTTGCAAGAGTGGTAAGAGCAAATCAACAAGCTCTGTACAATATTTTGGTTTGCTGGCTTCAGAAAATTGGCTATTTTGCTCCAGGTTGTGCCTCATTTTGGGGGAAAAAAAGTTACCTAGCAATATTATAAAACTGTTCTTGGTAATTTTGTTTTAAACTCTCTATAGTAGATGTGGACATTAGAAATTATAGTGTCATCCTATTTGGGTGACAGATTTGGAGAATATCTCACCTCCAAATTTATATTTATATGTATATGTATATGTATATTCATAATTTTGCTATATGGAAAATTGTAGAATCATAAGGATGTGGGAGGACAGCCTATGGGCTCAATAGGAACCCCACTGCTTATTCATGCAGATGTGTTTAGTGTTATATTTTGATCAATCAGAACGGAAGTATGGGGGGGAAACTTTGGTGAAAATCTGAGACTGAGATAAAGAACTCATCTCTGACTATTATATTTAATTGGTAATTATACTGATAACACTAAGATTGGGCAAGTTGCCAAATTATTTCTGAGTCTAGAGGGTATCTTATTATAAAATGATTCTTTATAGGTTAACTGATCATTCATGACCTTTCTTGGGTAAGCAGAATAATGTTTACAAAATAGTATGTTTTATGAAACTACATATGAAATATGAATATTTTCCTTGGAAGACTTTAGAGAAGCTATCTGGATCATTCTTTGCTCTATGTAGTGACTTCAGTCTTCTATATGAAGGTCCAGTATAGTCCACTATAGTGTTAACAGGGAAAACACTTGAAGAAAAGTCAATCTCTCCAAAATCCTTATTATTTGAAACTCTATTAGAAAGTTATATCAGAAGTAAATTAGCAAGTCCCATTCTCACAATGATTCAAGGTCATAGTTCACAATAACCATTCCATTCTTGTACAATGAGATCATGTTACAGTGTCAAATATAGACATCAAAACAGCATGTTCACATAGGCTGAGGGTGTCCTGAAATAATCTCTTCCTTCCAAACCGGTCATCACTAAAATTATTTTCTGGGTCAAGGGGTACTAAAGGAATTTTATTTATTGGAAGTGGATAATGTTTCAAATAATTAAATATTCAGGTTGGTGCTTCCTATTTTAATACTCAAATTATTCCTAAGAATTAAAGATTTTATTTCACATTTTTATTTACAAATATTAAAGACAATTTTAAAGCTACATGACATTTATTGTTGTAACTGAACTTCAACTGGACACACTTCCAGGCTTGATTATTCATTTCCTAAGAGGCAAAGTGAGAATAAACACTTATCCTACATAAGATTTTTTTGTAAGTGGTTTTAAAAATCACATAATTGTACAGTAGAATACAAACTCAGAAATCAACCAACTATGCATATCTCTTCATTCTATGCATGAGAAAAATGGGTCCAGGAGAAATTGTGATACTCACCCAAAGTCCCACATCTACCTCAAAACAGAGAAACTATGTCTTCTGACACCCATAGTAATGCTGTAAGTTTGATTTATTAAAAAAAAAGTCCTTATGATGTCAATATCAAAATTGTTTCATCACATAAATTATTTAATTCCTTCATTACAAATTAATATGAAGGCAGTGTACTTGTCATAGATATCGGTGTGCAGTGTCTGCCTGTCATCCATTTATAGACTGTAGGCATGGAAGGTTTTTAGGGTAGCCCTTTTGAACCAACTTAATTTTATTGCACTGACTATTCCTCTTTCTTACAGAGCGGTGACAAAATTATCTGTCTCTTCCTCATGACAACCCTTCAAATCGGCTAGACCGACGGTAGGAAAACGTGATAGGCATACTCACATTTTGGAATTAAACAAATGCGGGCTTGCAATTATTTTTGACTTTGGATATCTTGGTCAAATTTAATCAGAGAGTCCGTTTCCTCTTTTATAAAATGGGGCTATTAATATCTACCCCTTAGGGTTGGGCAGGTTAAATTACAGATAGAAATCCCCAGGACATACTTTAACTTACGGTGAGTTCTCTGCATTTTCTCTTAATTGAAGCATGCTCTATCTCTTTTCTAAGAGAATCTGCAAGTTTAATATGTTCTGGTCCTTTAATCCCTTCTTGTGGAACAAGATATTTAAACCCCTTACACTCGACACTGGACTCCACGTGAAAGCCAGTGTCCTGAAGCACTGGTACTGAAAATTGTGCCATACATATCAGGAGATTTATCAACAATACTGACATTCTGATGTAGTAGGATAGGAATGCAAGCTGGGCTGGCCTTGCTCTTGGTACTTGTTTTTAAATAGAACACTTAATGCAGACCATGATTCATTTGCCACTGCCATTGTCTTCCTCCTCCTCTTCTTCTTTTTCTTCTTCCTTCTTTCTTCTTTCTCTTTTCTTCTTCAGTTTTATCATATCCTCTACCTATATTGAGTTTGGAATATTTAAAATGTTTCTCCTTTGATTCCACATCACCTCTTAGCAAACAGATTATTTCACATACTGTGCGTGTATAATCTTTTTTTAAACCTCAGCTGAAGATCTCTGTTTAAATTCCATTTTGTTGGGGCACCAGGGGGGCTCAGTGGTTCAGTGTCTGCCTTTGGCTCAGATTGTGATCCCGGGGTCGCAGGATCGAGTCCCCCATCCGGCTCCCCACAGGGAGCCTGCTTCTCCCTCTGCCTATGTCTCTGTCTCTCTCTTTGTGTCTCATGAATAAATAAATAAAATCTTTTTTAAAAAAGTAAATTCCATTTTGTTTATTTGGATCAATCATTTCTGATGGTTAAAGTCAGTCAGAACTTTGACTTTGTTTGTCACGATAGGTTGCCAAACTCTGAATCTTATTTGAGTATGAAATGGTGCCTATCCACCTTCACCCAAACACCTGGTAAGAGCATTGAATAGGAAAGGGTGAGGGGCAGGAAACTGGGTCAAGTCCCTGAATCATCATTAGCCCTTGTTCACTGTTTGTAGTCAACAATGTAGTCAACTGGCTTACAGTATGAACTATGACAACCCCTGAACGTTATTGTACATATTGCTTATCTGGTTAAGGGAACTGCCTTTATAGCTTGTTTGATAAGAGTTTTATCAGATATGGATGAAAGAAATTTATTATTTGTTTTTGGTTACTTCAAACATAACTATAACGATTTTTTTCCTTTAATGTGGTAATGTAGTAATGTAGTGAATGATATTAATATTCCAGTGCTATTTTAACCATGCATTTTTAGGATAACTGCACCCTGAAAGAAGATACACTTGATATACTTCCATACTTCCTCCTCCTCCTCCTCCTCCTCCTCCTCCTCCTCCTTCTTCTTCTTCAACATTTTGTACATTCTTAGAATCAGCTTGCTAATAATACTGGTTTTGGTCTTTGCATTTATGTTTCTGTTGAGGGAGATTGCTGTGTCACCATCTGTTAATTTTTTTTTTTAAGATTTAATTTATTTACTCATGAGAGACACAGAGACAAAGGCAGAGACACAGGCAGAGAGAGAAGCAGACTCCATGCAGGGAGCTCAATGTGGGACTCGATCCTGGGACTCCAGGATCACGCCCTGGGCTGAAGGCAGGCATTCAACCGCTGAGCCACCAGGCTTCCCTACCATCTGTTAAGTTTTGTTGTCAAGGTTATCAAATAATGTATTTGTATCAAAGTATGTATTTCTTGGGATGTCTGGGCAGCTCAGTGGTTGAGTGTGGTCTGCCTTCAGCTCAGGATGTGATCCCAGGGTCCTGGGATTGAGTCCCACATCAGGTTCCTCATGGGCAGCCTGTTTCTCCCTCTGCCTGTGTCTCTGCCTCTCTGTGTGTGTGTGTCTTTCATGAATAAAGTCTTAAAAAACATATATTTCTTTGTGAAATTTGTAAATGATTTGTTCATGAGATTATTGGTAGAATTTACTTGTAAAGTCATACTGAATTTGTAGTTGAATTTATACATTTTTTGCCAGATAATAAACAATATCTCAGTGTACACTTATTTTTTCCCAAATATTTTATTCTAATAATCTTAAAACCTGCAAGAGTTTGAGAAAATAGTCCATTGGAAATCTATATTTTTAAATTGAAGTATAGTTAACATACAGATTTATATTAATTTTAGGTGTACAACATATTGATTCAATAATTCTGTAAATTATTAAATTGTATATGTTGAATATATAATAAATGCTCACCAAAATAGGTACAAGCACCATCTGTCACCATACAATGTTATTACCGTAGTATTGACTATATTCCCTGTGCTGTCCATTTCATCTCTGTGACTTATTTGGTTTATAACTGGAGGTTTGTGAACCTCTTTATCTGTTTCTCCCATCCTACCAACCCACTGCTCCTCTGGCAACCACCAATTCTCTATATTTAAGAATCTGCTTGGTTTTTTGTTTTTTGTTTTTTATTTTTTTAGATTCTACATATGAGTGAGATCATATGGTATGGCTCTTCCTCTGACTTGTTTCACTTAACATGATACTTTTAAGTCCACTCATGGTGGGGATGGCAAGAATTCATTCTTTTTTTATGTTTAATAGATAGTCCATTGTATTTACATCTTCTTTATCCATTATCTATTGATAGACACTTGGGTCACTTCTGTATATTGCCTATTGTAAATAATGCTGCAATAAATAGAAGGGGGCATATGTCTTTCCAAATTAGTGTTTTCATTTTCTCTGGGTAAACATCCAGTAGTGAAATTACTGGGTCATACAACATTTCTATTTTTTTTTTTTTTTTTGAAGAAACTCTATGCTGTCATCCATAGTGGCTGCATTTACATGACACCAATTTACATTCTCACCAGCAGTGCATACTATGTGTGTTCCCTTCCCCACATCCTTGTCAACCCTTGTAATTTCTTGTCTTTTTTGATACTAGACTTTCTGACTGGTGTGAGGTGATAGGTCACCCCGGTTTTGATTTGCATTTCCTTGCATCCCATAGTTTTGAGTTGCATCACTAATGATGATTAGTGACATTGAGCATCTTTTAACATGTCTGTTGGTCATCTGTAGGTCTTTGGAAAAAATATCTATTCAGGTTCTTTGTCCATTTTTTAATTGGATGATTGTGATGATTTAGTGTTGAGTTATATTAGGCCTTTATACATTTTGGATATTAATCCCTTATCAGAGATAACCTCTGCAACTATCTTCTCTTATTCACTAGTTCACTAGGTTGCCTTTTTTTTGTTGATGGCTTCATTTGCTGTGCAAAAAAAAATATATATATGTATTTTTATTATGTATAAATTTATATACATAATAAAAATATATATATATATAATATTTTGTTGTAGTCTCAGTAGTTTACTTTTGCTTTTCTTTCCCTTGCCTAAAGATATATTTCCATAAATAAAGTGCTAAGACTGATGTCCAAGAGATTACTGCCTTTTTCAGGAGTTTTATGGTTTCAGGTCTCACATTTAGATCTTTAATGCATTTTGAGTTTATTTTTGTATATGGTGTAGAATAAGTGGTCTAGTTCCTTTTCTTTCTTTCTTTCTTTTTTTTTTTTTTTTTTTTTTTTGCGTGTAACTCTTCACTTTTCCCAGTACCATTTATTGAAAAAGCTGTCTTTTCTCCATTGTAGATTGGGGAATTGTCTCCTCCTTTGTCATAGATTAATTGATCATATAGGTATAGGTTTATTTCATGGCTGTCTATCCTGTTCCATTTACCTATGTGTCCATTTTTCTGCCAGTATCGTACTGTTTTGAATACTAAAGCTCAATAGTATATCATGAAATCTGGGATTGTGATGCCTCCAGCTTTATTCTTTCTCAAAATTGCTTTCATTAATAGGGTCTTTGTGATTTCATACAAATTTTAGGACAATTAATTCTAGTTCTGTGAAAAATATTATTCGTATTCTAATAGGAATCGTTTTGAATCTGTAGATTGCTTTGGGTTGTATGGGCATTTTAATGGCATTAACTCTTTCAATGCATACGTGTGGTACAGCTTTCCGCTGCTTTGTGTTGTCTTTAATTTCTTTGATCAATATTGTATACTTTACAGAGTATAGGTTTCTCACTTTTTGGTGAAATTTATTCCTAGGTATTTTAATCTTTTTGCTACAATTGTAAATGAGATTTAAAAAAATTCTCTTTCTGCTACTTCATTATTAGTGTATAGAAAGATAACTATTTTTGTTTATTAATTTTGTATCCTGCAAATTTACTGAATTCATTTATCAGTTCTAGTAATATTTTTGGTGGAGTCTTTTGGGTTTTCTATATATAGTAACATGTCATGGGCAAATAGCAAATTTTACTTCTTCCTTACCAATTTGGATGCCTTTTATTTCTTTTTCTTGTCTGATTGCTATGCCCAGAACACCAGTACTGTGTTGACTAAAAGTTGTGAAGTGGATATCTTTATCTTGTTCTTTTTTTTTTAAAGATTTTTATTTATTTATTCATGAGAGAGAGAGAGAGACAGGCAGAGACAGGCAGAGGGGGAAGCAGGTTCCATGCAGGGAGCCAGATGTGGGACTCGATCCTAGGACTCCAGGATCATACCCTGAGCCAAAGGCAGACGCTCAACCGCTGAGCCACCCAGGGATCTGTTTATCTTGTTCTTGATCTTAGAGGAAAAGTTTTTAGTTATTCACCATTAGTATGTTCCCTCTAAGCCCACTTTGCTGAAAGTTTTTATCATGAATGGATATTATATTTTGTCAAGAGCTTTTTCAGATTATCATATGTTTTTTATCCTTTCTCTTATTAATCTGATGTATCACATTTATTTTATGAATATTGAACCACCCTTGCATTCCTGGAATAAATTCCACTTGATTGTGGTGAATGATTCTTTTAATGTATTCTAGACTTCAATTTAATATTTTTTGAGGATTTTTACATGTATGTTCATCAGAGATATTGGGCTGCAGTTCTTTATTTTTTACTTTTTTTCTTTTTCCTTCTTTTTCTTCTTTCTTTCATTCTTTCCTTCCTTTCTTCCTTCTTTTTTTTTTTTTTGGTGGCATCTTTTTCTGGTCTTGGTATTAGACTATGCTGATCTCATGGAAGGAATTTGGAAATTTTCCTTCCTCTTCTATTTATTGGACTAGATTGAGAAGAATAGATATTAACTCTAAATGTTTGATAGAATTTACCTTTGAAGGCATCTGATCCCAGACTTTTGTTTGTTAGTTTTGATTACTAATAAATTTCATTACTAGTAATTATTCTGTTAAAGTTTTCTATTTCTTCCTGATTCAGTTTTGGAAGTCATATAGTCTGTGAATTTATTTAGTTCTTCCAGATTACTCAATTTGTTTTTATGTTTTTTATAATCTTCTTTTTTAATTCTTCATATTTCTTCGATATTGATTATTTTTTCTCTTCCTTTCTTTCTGATTTTGAGTTCTCTGTTTTTTTCTTAATGAGTCTGGTTAAAAATTTATCAATTTTGTTCATCTTCTCAAAGAACCAGCTCTTGGTTTCATTGATCTTTTCCATTGTGTGTGTGTGTTTGTGTGTCTATGTCATTTATTTCTGCTCTAATCTGTACATTTTTCTTCCTTGTAATAGCTTTGGGTTTTGTTCATTCCTTTTCTATGTCCTTTAGGTGTAAGGTTAGATGGTTTTATTTGAGAGTTTTCTTGTTTCTTGAGATATGTTTGTATCACTATAAACTTCATTCTTAGAACTGCTCTCCTTGTGTCTCAAAGATTTGGGGTCATTTTGTTTCCATTTTTATTTGTCTCCATGTTTTTTTTTAATTTCCATTTTATTTCTTAGTTGACATACTCATTGTTTAGTAGCATGTTGTTTAGCTTCCATTTATTCCTGTGCTTTACAGATTTTTTCTTGTAATTGATTTCTACTTCCATACTATTGTGGTAAAAAAAAAAAAAAAAAGTTGCTTGGTATCATTTCAGTCTTCTCAAATTTTTTGATAGTTATTTTGTAGCCTAACATTGTGATCTGTCTTGGAGAATGTTCTATGCGCATTTGAAAATAATGTGTATTCTGCTGGTATTTTTAATGTAATAATCTGGTTATATCTGTTAAATTTATCTTGTTTAGTGTGTCATTCAAAGCCACTGTTTCCTTTTTTATTTTCTTCTGGATGTTCTATCCTTTGATGTAAGGTACCATTAAAGTCCTCTAGTCTATTGTGTTACTGTCAACTTCCCCTTTTATGTCTATTAATATTTGCTTTGCACTTAGGTACTCCTGTGTTGGGTGTAAATTAAAGTAATTATTGGTAGGAATGTACGTATTGCCATTTTGGTAATTGTTTTCTGGTTGTTATTGTAGTCCTTCTCTGTTCCTTTCTTCTCTTGCCCTCTTCCCTTGTGATTTGATGACTTTCTTTAAATGTTATGTTTTAATTCCTTTCTCATTATTTTTTGTGTATCTGTTACAGATTTTTTATTTGTGTGATTACCTATATAGGTTCCTATATAACATCTTACATGTAGAGCAGTCTATATTAAGTTAGAAGTCATTAAGTACAAAAAAAAAAAAACATGAAATTTTCTCTCCCCCTTGATGTTTTATGTATATAAAGCCAAACTTATCTTTTATTTTCTGTATCCATTGACTAATTTTTTGTAGATATAATTGACTTTATGCTTTTGTGTTTTAATCTTCACACTGGCTTTATAAGTGATTGTTCCATTACCTTTACTGTGTGTTTACTTTTACCTGTGAAATCTTTTTCCTTTCATAATTTTCATCTAGCTATGGCCTTTTCTTTCCACTCAAAGAATTTTCTTTAACATTACTTGTAAGACTGATTTAGTGGTGGTGAACGCCTCTAACTTTTGTTCATCTGGGAGGCTTTTTATCTCTCCTATTCCAAATGATAACCTTGCTGGGTATAGTATTCTTGGTTGCAGGTTTTCACCTGGAAACTTTGAATATATCATGCCACTCTCTTCTGGTCTCCAATGTTTCTGCTGAAAAATCAGCAAAGAGCCTTATGGAGTTGTCCTTATATATAACATTTTTCTTTTGTTCTAGCTGCTTTTAAAATTCTCTCTTTATCATTACTTGTTGCTATTTCAATTATTATGTGTCTTGGCATGGACCTCCTTGGGTTAATTTTGTTAAGGACTTTCTGTGCTTTCTGGTACTGGATGTCTGTTTCCTTCCTGAGATGTTATTACTCTTGGTGATGTCACTGAGTTCCCTTAACCCATTCCCATTTTTTACTCTTTTTGCTATTCAGCTTGCTTGCTTTCCACTACTCTCATCTACATTGCTGATTTGTTCTTCTGCATCTTCCAATCTACTATTGATTCCCTCCATAGTATTTTTTATTTTAGTTACTGAATGCCTCATCTCTGATTGGTTCTTTTTTATATTTTGTATCTTTGTGAAAGCTCTTACTGTGTTCGTCCACTATTCTCAAGTCCAGTGAGAATCTTTATGACAGTTACTTTGAATTCTCTATCAGACATACTGTTTATCTTTGTTTCATTTAGCTTTTTTTTTTTTTTGCTGTGATTTTGTCTATTTTTTCATTTGAGATATATTTCTCTGTCTCATTTTGTCTCACTCTATGTTTACTTCTAGGCAATAAGGAGGTCAGCTACATCTCCTGGTCTTCAATATAGTGGCCTTGTGTAGAAGAGGTCCTGTGGTGCCCTGTAGTGCAGTGCTCCCCTGGTGACCAGAACCAGATGATCCAGAGTTGTCTTCTGTGTGGCTGCATGTGCCCTACTGTTGTCACTAGGTTGCTCTTGTCTTCTGCCCATCCAGCTGCAATGCGTTGGGTGCAGACACACCTAGTGTCAGGGCTTGCTCCCTGTGCAGCCCCCTATGAAGCTTGGATGCAGGAATTATGAGTGTGCTGGTACATGGGGTTATCTTCCCTTCTCCCTAAAACAGGAATCATTTTGGAATGGCGCTGATCTCTGCTTGCAGGGTGTGTGTGGGGGTTCTTTAAGGGCAGGGGCTCAGTTTTCTATTGCATTTTGGCTCTCACAGAGTTAAACCCACTGATTTTTAAAGTAATCAGAGTTAAACCCCACTGATTGTAAAATCTCTCAAATTTAAGCTCCACTGGTTTTCAAAGCCAGACTTTATGGAAACTTGTCCTTGCAGTGTGAATCCCCAGTTCCTGGGGTGCCCAGGGTGGAATTTAATACTCTTGCTTTGCTGCACTTGTGTTGTCCCTCCTGTCTGTGGTTAGTCTCACTGGAAGTTTGGTTCCCAACTGCATCTCTACCCCTTATGCCCTTTGCAATGTGGACTCCTCTCTTCAATTAACTGTGGAAAAGTCTGTTGGGTCAGTCTTCAGGTCATTGTCAGGGTTAGTTGCATATGTGCAGCTGTTATCTCAGTGTGTCCAAGGAACAAGGTGAGCTGAGCATATTCTTACTCTACCATCTTCCCTGTACTCCCTTAAAAACCTGTATTTTATACCCTTTACCAATTATTATATTTTGTCATGTTTGCTTTCTTTTATATATATATATATACATATATATGTATATATATATGAAATAATGTTTTACATATATATGTATACTTACACGTATTTAATATACCTTTGAAAGTGGACACTTTACCCATAAATACTTCAGAACACATAATAATAAGGTCATTTTTTCCCTATAAAATCATAATACTAGTTTCATGCTTGAGAGAATTTATATTAATCCAAAATGTGATCTAATATGTAGTCTATATTCAAGTTTATCTGATTGTTCCAAAAAATGTTTTTCATACCTTTTATATTTCTTGGATCCAAGATCCAGTCTAAGTTTATATATTGCCTCTGATTGTTAGATTATTCAAATTTGTTTAATTTAGAATATTCTCCTTTTCATATTGTTTTTATTTTGTTTTCATGGCATTAGCATTTTTCTAAAGTCTAGGGTAATTTCTTATATAATGTCCAGTGTTTTATATTTACCTGATTAGATCCAATATAAATATTTTAGCATAAATATGATATAAATAATACTCTATATTTTACATCACAGCAGTAAGAATATGGTGTAAGCTGTATTTCTATGACTGTTAGTATGTCCAAATACCAATTTCTGTGATAGAGTACTAATAAGCATCACAAATCTGTAAAATACTTTATGAGACAAACTAAGCGTGTTTCATTTGTGTGAAATATTATGGATATGTACTATCTTTTCTAATGAAATTTTATTTAAGTACTTCCAATTTTATACTTATTTTTAAAATGCAATATTTAAAAGATCATATGAGGTATTCTGGATTTTGAGAAGTATTTTAAAAATATATCATCTTTCTTATCTTATTACTATAAACTTTAGGCTGAAAAAAGAAGAGACTGAAATACAGAATTATGTGATTTTCCCCACACAGGCCTGTTTTAATTAGAAATGGATGATAGACAGACATATCTAAGTGTTCAGTAATTGTGGAACAGGCACGTACATATCTCTTGTATAATAACGTTTCCCAAAAAAAACCCTTTCGTAACTACATGGCTATTTTATGCACATTTGATAATTGGGCAAAGGAAAACAAAGGATTGAATATATCAGATCTCCAATGCTCACTTGAGTTGTCCCTCATAATTTCGAGACCAATATATTCATCTCTTTGATAGATATAATCATTTGGTTATGCTATAAACATCACACATTTGAGTGTTCTAAATTATTTTTTCCTTCATATCTTCTGCAGTGTAAACTCTGTCTTGCATTTCATGTACTAATAAAATGATCACTATATTCAATTCTACTTTTAATCATTCCTCTCACTTAAAATCCATATGCAGTCACCTACCACGTTCTTTTGACTTTGTCTCTGAATGTTCCTCAAATCTTACTTCCGTACTTGTAATTTCCACTTTAATTTACAATCTCAAAAGAACTTGCATAGCAGTGACAGTTTCCTAGTTGGCCTACCTACCTCAATCATTCTCATAAAACCTTTGTCTCACAGTGTAGCCAGGATGTTTTTTGATGCCCCTCCCCCCCAATCCAAATGTTATCATTCTCACTTATATTCTGAAAACCTATCAATACCTTCCAATTGAATTAAACAAGCTCTATATGGATGACATATGGCTTTTTTTATAGCTCTGTTTCCACATACCAAATGTAAGGCTATGCTTTAGACACTATGAAGCTTACAGAAATATTCTAGATTCCAATTCTGTCATTCTTCCATACATATATCATGCATGTAGGCATTCCTGTACTAAGCCATAGGAATTCAATGAAGAACAAAACCTGACATATTGTTTGTTGTCATAGACCTTATAATGCAGATAAACATTTAAAACTTACACAGATAAAAATAAAAGGCTTTGCTTTCTTATAAACTAATTTGTGATCTTAGAAACTGAATTAACTTCTTAAGTTCTTGTTTTTTTATCCGTATAATGAAAATAATATCTATTTCATAGGGGTGTTTTGGTAGATAGCAAGCAGTGCAAAAAAAGAAATATGAGATCCATTCTATCAAAGATAGAGATATAACTCAACTTTGCCACAATGGGGAAAGAATGATCACAAAGGAATTAAAGGAGATTGAAATACAGAGTTAAAGGGAAAAATATAATTGGGAGCTTCAAAAAATAAAGCTTAGGGGTAAATTGGCAGCAAGATAAGACTGAAATTTAATTTTCTAGGTCTCCTAAAGTGCAATCAGTTCACTGATAAATAACAGAAGTTTGCAAATATGGGTCAAGACAATGGACAAAAGGAAAGATACTAGTGTCATTCTTCCAGAGGAGATAGTTCTGATGTGAGGTCCCCAAGAGACAGTACAGATTTCAGAACACAAAGATCAAAGGACAAACCTGGACAGGTGAAACCCCTGAAGAATGGGGGAGAAGAAGCGGAGTTCATTAAAGGGAGAGGTGATGGATATAAAACACCAGAGGGTATTGCAGTATTACATGATACGTAAAGAAGAGATGCAAAGTTACTGAGGTCTGAGTTTTGTGAATTGGGGTTTATCAGGACTCTATGAGAGAGAACATTTTAGTAGAGATTAAATTGCAATTAGCTAAACAGAATGTATATGTTAAGAAAACAGAAGCAGTGAGCAAACACTATGAGAAGTATGTTTAAAAAGATACCTATGTAAGGTAAACTCAAGGAGTCCAGAATGTTTTTAGGGTAAAGAAGAGAAATACTTCCATGTATGGAGAGTAAGGAGCTAGTAAAGAAGACTTTTGAAAATGCAAAAAAAGATAAAACAATTTTATAAACCAAAATTCTTAAGATATAGCAAATGATAAAATTTGTAACACAGTGGCTGAAATTAGGTTTAAACTGAAAATAGTGCAGTGAGATTTGCAGCTGATGATTGGTCACTATTTAGTACATAGATGTTGATCTCAGGTAAGGTGGAGGGGAGTTCTAGAGGAACATGATATTGGGAATGCAGGAACAGCTGCCCTTTGGAGGACTGTAGTAGAAAACTAGGATGGAGTAAAATAATTGTTGGTCCAGCTAACATTAAAAACAGAAAATTCAAAAAAAAAAAAAAAAAAAGAAGAACCCAGAAAATTGTCAGCCAGGAAACAGAAAATGATAGCATTTTATTCTTCAACACCTGGGAATGAGGGAAATTAAGGGAATACTTGAGTCAGGGTTAGATCAGCACTAAGAGCTGAAAAGATGTTGAATAGCATCACTTTGGCGGAAATTGGTTGGCTTCAGTGTATTAGAACAATGGTGAATGGAGAATTTTGAGGAATTCTGAAGGGCTGAGGGTATGAATGTCAATGAAAGCAGAAGATTAAGGGAACAGGATATTTCAGAATTGTCTGAGGAACACAGCTAAAAAGGCTGATTCCGATTAAAGGGGGCAGGAAAGTATATGAAATAACTCAGCAAGTGTCAAAAAGAATGAGAGAATGTAAAATGCTGGTCAGAGACTGAAACTTTCAGATAACTTAAAAAAGGAACAATTTTAGGTAGCATACCTATTCTATTTAAATATAAAGTACTGAGGCAGGAATGAAAGCTGGGACATCTGCTTTATTTTTATTATTATTTTAAAGATTTTTGTTTATTCATTTGAGAGAAAATACGAGCAGGGGGAGGGTAGAGGGATGGGGGAGACAGCCTACTGCCTGAGCAGGGAGCCTGATGTGGGACTCCCAGGACCCTGGGATCATGACCTGAGCTGAAGGCAGATGCTTAACCAGGCACCCCCATGCACCTGCTTTAAAGCATCAGGATCTAATTAACAGAATGGGTGTTTTCCCACATCTTGATGGGTCTCGCCCTCAGTTTCACCTTGAATCAATCCAACTTCTATAGGTTCAAGCTTACCGCGATAGATTTACACATCAGTACTTGGAGAAAAATTAAGATACACGGATGGATTCTGAGTTTGAGTATAAAATTTTAACTTGGAGGTATATTATATGTGAAATCTATCTTGGAGACGTTATGCTCTCAAATGTTCACCACGCTCCTACCTCTGTGACGGTTTGGAGGGGCAAATAACTTTTTGTTGGCTTCTCATGGTGCTTATGTAAATGTTTTTAAAATTACAGTATTGCTTGCTCTTGAATCAATAATGCAGAGTTTGAATGAGAAAAAAGTGAATACAAAATGTTCTGCGATATTGTTAGAGAGGTTCTGTTAAATTAGAGTTAACAAGAGCCATTTTCAGAGTATTTAATTTCATTTACACTACTGTAATAAATGGTTTGCATCTTTTATGTGAGAGACTTGAGTCTATGGATAAGATGTGCTAATTAAGATAAATAAACATCCAAATATATCCAAAACATTTGTCTAAGTACTCTGTCTATTGGAAAAAGGGACATAATATAGAGCTATTTAATACTCCCATCTGCCATTCTTGGTAAATAAATACAACATTATAAATATTTGGCTTTCCTTTTAGAGCTTTCAAATTGTTATGGTGCAAATAGTTCACTGTATTTTGGAGAAAATTTGAAACTCTCCAAGTAGACTTTTTCTGTCTGTTTTCTCTTCACTTTACTGAAAAGCAATTTTAAACATTTGTACTAAATATATTTGTTCATCCACAGGATTGGATATCTTTAGAAAGATAGAATAAAATTATTTTATAATATTTTAAACAAAAATACATTAATAGAGCAAAGAAAGGACAGGTTTAATTTGAATAATCAAAACAAATAATTGCGAAAACATTATTTAGGAATATGTCTTACATGTTGCTCACTTATCAGTAGTGATCAGAAAGAAATTTATTGGTTAATCCTAAAGTAATTATCCCAGGGGTCTATTTGTCTGATGACACCCATGGATAGACATTGACTCTTGGTATAATAGAAATTCAAAATAGAATTTCTTATACTTGATGAATTTATAATCTAGCCTGTGACTCAGGAACACCTCCAGTTTCCTGCACACTATCACATTCATATTTAGAGATACTTTTAAAAATAAAAATAAAGACCTACTTGAAAAAAAAGAATAAAAATGAGAACTTTGATTTAATCTGAGTTTGTGTCCTCTTTTCTCTTAGGTATGCATAAAAGGAAAACAAAAGGAAGAAAAATTGTATACATTTATTGACATTCAATTTATTTCAATTTTGCAAATATGTTACACAACAAAAATCACATTTGCAATTTATAAAGTACTTTTACACCCATTTCTCTGAGGTTATGTGGCTAGCCCGAGGTAACTCAGAGATGCAAAAAAAGCATAACGTAATGAAAGTATGAAGTCAACTTTTTATCTCAAATGGCTTAAAAACACATTGTACTCTATTTGTTTTGAATTCTCTTCACTCTGCAGGTGGATAAACCTATTCAGCCAATTCTGCTTTGCAGATTTAGTTTTACCAATTATTTTGTAACAAGTTTTTAGACAGTGTCAGAATTAAAATAATTCTCCCACTATCATACTAGAAAAATGATACACTTTCCAAAATATCCATATGTTGAGTAAGGGGGACCATTTGAAAAGTTTGAAAGTGTTGATTACCTAAGTAAATATAAGCACATTTAAAGGAGATATTTTTAATCTTTGGGCCCTGTTTAAGTTCATGTTTCTAAGAGTCAGATGATTGCAGTAATATTTTTAAACAATAAAGTTCAAATGACACAATTTTAAAAATTATGAGATGTTTACAATATAGCAGATAGAAAAATAAAGAATAGAAGGGCCAAGATCTAAAAGGAAACTAATGATGAACAGTCCAGAATAGTGCTGGAAATCACTGGCTAAAAGCTAATTATAATATCATAATTGCAAATTGTAGAATGAATGTGACAGTGTCAAATATGAAGAGAAAACAAAACTAATTTTTTCTTTATACTTCCCATTAAGCTCTGAGTCTACAGGAGTACAAAAGAAATTAACGGAAAATATAAAGAGAAGCGACATCGAAAGAATGGAAATGATCCACACTGATTTTGCAATTAAATGACAGGTATTTCTTTTGAAGAGAAATAAAATTTAATCAAATATTTATAAATTAAGTCTTTAAAAATAACTAAGAATTCTCCAAAAGAGAACATGTTATTCAATAAAATTTGTTCTTCTAATTAAAATGTAGTCTTTCTGGGGCATCTTTATAGTGTTTTTTTTTTTTTAAGCACATGACATTACTGTTCTAATAGTAATTTTCAAATGTGCCAGGAACGTCTGAGTCATCTCCACTGTTTCCTAGAAGACTGCTTTTTGCTAAGGAAAAAGATTTGGCATCTCTTTTGTAATTTGACTAAATGTCTGAAAGGCGTAATAAAGAGGGAACCTGTCTGCAAGGTGATCCTTTATTTGTAGAATAGCAATTAGATAGCTCTTTAACTTCAGTGAAATCTTGTGTCCAATAATAATACCAAATGGTACAACCACTTTACAGCACATGTTAAATTTGGTAGGTTGTGTTATGTGTTTAAGCGCCCAGAATTTATTAGATAAGAGGATCAACGTAAAGAATGAATTCTGTCAAAAATAATTTTCTATTTGAATCTTTTCAAAAATTGAGGTATAGTCAGGATCTGATCACTACTGAGGCTTAACTGGTTAGTCCCACATGACACAAAATATTGATAAACTTTAAAACTGTTGTTTGGACTGCTCTCAGCTCTTGTGAATAAGAATCATTGTTTCAGTGTTGGGAAAAATTAAGTAGATTTCATTTCTGAAGGGATTTGAGGGTAGGATGGGGAAGTTTTAGGTTAGTTCTACTAGCTTTCTTAGGTCTTAATGAGGCCATGTTGCATATTAAAAATTACTGTTTAGAGAATTTGAGTTCAAGAAAAAAAATGAGGATCAAAGCAGAGTTGTTACAAAACTTTGTTGTTTTGAACTTGACAATTGAATGATCGTACATAATACTCAGAGTCCAGAAAGGAAAACTTAGACAAATATTTGGAATAGACTGGAAGAGGAAGACTTGAGAATTGGATTCACTTGTGTAAATAAGGAGTTCAGTGCACATATCATAAGAACCAAATAAATCCACGCATGGTGCATGGTCACTTTGGAACTGTATTTGTGAAATCGTGATGGTCTTGGGAGAGTAAGAGGTAAAATAGTGCTGCTAACTACTCTTCTAGATCTCTGGTACTAAAAATTATCATCTCCTCTTGCTCTATCTCAACTGCTTTAATCTAAAAATTACTGGCATTTTGAGAATATGTCTGTTCTTTTGAAATTTTATTCAAACATAGGAATTTTTAAATATATTCTGTCATTATTATTATACCACTGTTCTTAGTACTGGAGGGACACTGAATTGTAGGAATGTTTGTCTTTCCCTCTCACCTTTTGTTTGCTTTCTCTATGTCCACATTACTTGTACTCGTGATCAAAGCCTCAGAGAGCGCCCCGGAGTGTGGTGCTTTCATAAGAGTTGGCCCCAACATCTTTCTAAGTTACCAACCCTTAGTAACTTGCAAGTGCTGTGGACAAGTGCATAGCCACAGAACTTGTGCATAAAGGGAGAGAACATTCTCTTTTCTTTGAGGAGCAAGTGCTGGGAATCCCACAGTTGGTTTCTGAGACACTCTTGCCACTGGGAGCAAATTAGCCTCAGTAAGGGAGGCACTTAAAAAAATGAGGGCATTTCGTGTGAAAGATACACAATTCTGAAATAAAATGAAGTCTTTCTGTGTGTACTACACAGGAGGAACACACAACTGATTAAAGTTCTTGTTTTGATCTCTTTAAATAGGTCTTGATTTTTATTTCAAAAACATATTTATCTTGACATGACTACTACATGTTAGAATTTTTATGTTGAGAATAATATTCAGCATATAGATTTTCCTTCAGTTCATTAAACATTTGTTGAATTTAGATTTGTAGTAAAACATTGTTCTGAGTTTTAAAAGGATAAAAAGATATAAGGAACATAATTCCTGACCTGACTCAATATATAGATATCCTAAAAGTCTTTAAATGGAATATTTTGCAAGTATACAGGCAATATCACAGACAGTATTCCGAAGCCTGAACAATGTTATTAATATAAATTACCTTATCATTCATTACTCTCTAAATAACTTGAGACTAGTTGGTTTTCACAGCACAAGTAATTAAATACCATATTAAATTTGATATCAAACAACTGAACATATTTCTCTTCAAAGTAACATCACACTTTACAACTTGTAATTAAAGGATTGTTTTCAGTATTAAATAACTGATATTCAGAAAATGATTAGGGTGTGATAAAATAAAAAAAATGTATATGAGTTTTCTTTTAATAATAGGCAATTGCATTATTGGCAAAGGAATTGAATCATCTCATAAATAGTTGTTTCTCTGCTTAAGCAAAACATAAAATAAAATAAAATACCAAACAAACACCAAAATATTTATAGAGTGCAGATAAAGTCTATTTAAGTTTCCAGACACATACTCATAATAAATCTCCCATTTGGTAATATACCTGAAATCAAAATTTGAGGAATGGAAATGCATCATAAGTGTAAAAAAAATTGGAGTTTTGAAAACAAAAGGAAAAGAGAATGTTACCTAATAACAGCAACTTTACAGTTCTTGCATCTCGCTCAGCATCTTCCTGAAGCTTTTTCTCCAGTTCTTTTGATCTTTTGGCTGACTCCTTGCTCTCTGAACTAATTCCGCTTCCCATCTTGTGGTGTTAGATACTTGTCAGTTTATTTGCCCAAACTTTTTCAAACATCTAGCACAGCTCTGGCTTGGATGAGGGATGCCAGAAGCAGTGGTCTGCAGAGGTTCCTAACAGCCCACTCCCTCACTCTGAGATTCTGCTTTGACTAAGGAGATGTTTTCTGAGCTGTCACATGATCAAAGCATAAAGCCATAGGACACCATGGTTGTATGGCTGGAAGCAAAAGAGGAAATTCATTATGCTTTCAAATTAAATGGCCACTAATGGCACATCTTCAAAAGCTTGCTCAGCTTCCTTAAAGAATAGGGTATAATAGTGTAGAACATGGTCAAAATCTATACACTAGAGATAATATACAAGCAGAACATTTCTAATAGATAATATTTATTGCTGTGATGTAAAGTTCTTACTAATCAACAAGCTTGTATCTTCAGATATTTGAGTTTTCAAATTCTTCACAACCATTCCAGTATCCTATCAGAATATTTATATTGAATCATCCGAATTTACAGTCTTGTGTATTTAGATTATCACTAAAAATTATTGGGAATCTCTTCGTATTAACTAGAAAACATGTTTTTTAGAAAATAGAAACACATAAATGTAGTTCTTATATTTATACTTACTAATGTATTGCCACAGACAGTATTCAACACATACTTTTAAATTATTGATTTTCACCTCATAGGATTCATCTCTATAAATTGAGATTTTACTGCTTGTGAGAAAGCCAATCCATCAACATTACTCTAGGGCCCACTTGGTGTAGACACTGGACTGTGTTCAATTTAGGCAGTGCATTAACTCTTTGGGGCCATTAAGCAACAGCTGTTGTGCTGGAAGCACTTTTATTGATTTGGTACCAAGAAAATACAAAACAATGTTCTTTGAAATGGTAAAATAATTTGGTTCTTCCTGAAAAGTAAGAACAGTAAATACGTCTAAATATGTTCCCTGTCTTTCAACTATCCTAATAGATATCATGCACTTGAAGACCTGCAAGGTAGAGGGCAAAGATTATGTTATACAACTTTTTGTTTATATGAGGCATAAAAAAGCACTTATTAGGTAGATGAGATATTTCATAAACAGGGTTGGCTACCGGTGGCAGCAGGCAAATCTTTCAATGAATATTTCGGGATCTGTGAATGTGCCCCGACCAGGAAATGCGGGACTATCGTCAATCCATCCACATGGCAGTGCTGTTCTTCTTTTGAGATCTTCTGCAAAGACTGAACAGGTGGGGTTTTGCATATTCATAAAGCAAGGAAATGTTAGGCTTCCAAATCAAATACATATTCCTAATTTGTTTACTTTTTCACATAAAATATTAGGCTGCAGATATATAAGCATAGTCAAAACTTCTGGATTTCATCTCTCCAAAGCCTGCTATGATAGTATAAAGATGTGGAAAGGTAGGTACGTAAGGGTTTGTGCAAATCATGTGGTATAGCTTTTACAATGCAAAAGGCTTGCCCCAAAGGAACAAGATTTGCACTGCTTCATTTATTTAACCTCATCCATGAACACAGAGTTCACTCTGACAGCAATGCAAAATAAAAACGTTAAAATAAATTTGTTTTTGCCTATTGTTTTTATATCAAAATCATATATACTGAGTGCCTTGAATATACAGGATTTTTGCATATTTCATAACAGTTATGAACTACCAGACTTCATATAATTTGCATTCAAGTAAATATACCCCACATACCTGGGCTTTGAAAAGATAAGCATTTTACTCAGCCTTCCTAAGTAGGTTATTAAATTGACCAACTCTTTCAGGGCTGGGTACAGTTTTCTGCACTATATAAAATTATGAACTTCTACTTTTCTGTGTATCCCAGAATGGTTAGTCATCAACTTTAAGACTATTGTATGATTTCTTTCAGCAGTGATTAAAATAAGCTTGATACACAATTCAAGATGTGTCTATATTTAGGGGTGGCAGGCTGGGGAGAGCCAGGGAGAAGAGAAAGGTTCCTATTTCAGCCCTCTCCCCTGGGTACCTGGGACAAAGCTTTACTAATGAGCTGGGTTGTTAATACACTATTAGTCCTGTGGCTTCACCTAGAATTATAGTTTCCTGGGCCTAAGAAAATGATGAAAATAAAATAATAAACACTAGAGTGGGGACAATATCTTACTAGCTTGGATGTATGCTATAGTATTTGGCACAGTGTTAGCCATATGAAAAGTTCAAAAATTAGTTCTTGCTGATAGATTGAGGCCTGGAGTCCTTTTTATTTCTTATGCTCTGCTAAGGTGACAGAATGGTTAGGGGCTCCTTTCCAATGTTCATTGTCATAGTAGGTCTGTCTCAACAACCTAGAAACTTTAGAGTATCTCCAAATATCAATGAGAAAGCCTAATTTTGGTCTGAAATAATGTCAAATGATGTCAATTTACCTTTCTTTTTTCTCAGTCTTAGAAATGACATTGGTACACTCTCTTTCTATGGTAAAACCTCATTTCATAGTGAGAGAAAATGGATAAAAGTTAACAATGGGAAAGATAACTACGTTAGATGCTTTTTATTCAGGGGAAAATGTGGCCATACATATTTTTTCTTGAAAACAAACATAAAGTTATCCAAGACACTATAATGTTAGAGTTCTCTGTATTAGCCTGCTGAAGGGATTGCTGTGTACACACACACACACACACACACACACACACACACACATACCAGAGCCTGAAAGCAAGAGATACTGTATATCAGTATCATGGTCTTTTAGAATAATCACTGAGAATGACTTCTAAGAACCTTGTTGCTTTTTAATTTTTTGTTTCACGGCATTAGGCTGACTGAGAATATCTACTTTTGGCACCAGGCTGTGGGAAAGAAAATGGACTTGAGGTAAAGTACAGAGAGAGTCTTCAGCTCTAAATTAGGTCACTGAAATACCACAAGCTTTGTATGGTGTGGATAATTTTTCCTCTTGATATTTTTGGTCAGGGTCTCAGTATTATCTTCAGAAGGGTATATTAGCCCTTAAAAAGTTTGAGTAATCACTATTTTAGATTTATAATTCAACATCTAGCTTGAGATGACATGCAATCATTCACCTGCTTTTCATGGTGAAATTTCAAACAATGTTTTTGTAGATGTCTCTTTTGCCAGAATTACCTGGGCTTCAAGCTGGATTTCCTCCAAGGATGTGCCTTGTGGCTGACTTTAAAAAGTGGTTTCAATGGCTCAGCTCCTTCTGGAAATTGTAAATCCAGGCTACCATCTGTATTGTTCTTTATTTTGTTTCCATATATTATAGGAGGTGTTGACTTCAGACATTGGGCCCTGGGTGGTTTGAGTCCTGGCTACCTTAGCAATGACCTTTATCCTTGCATATTCCCCTGAAATTTGAGGCAAAGCATCCCTCCTTTGCTAATGGTACTCCAATGTGCACTTCTGTGAGCTCTGTGCATGGTATTTCCTCCAGAGAGTTCACATCTTTGGGGACTTCCTGAGAGCAGTCTTTTGATCTTGAGGGAATAGGGCAAAACTTGCTGTTTCAAGTTAGTACATTCATGTGGTGCAATAAGTTTACAATGCCAACATTAAGCAGCTCTTATGTCTTAAGAGGTAATACAAATATGTATTTTTATTCATTGGAATTGATTTCTACATTTACTTACTCTACATGTTCTTTTTAGATTAGAATATGGTTATATGGAATGGTTATTTGAAATCAAAAATGCTATCAGCTTAATGGACAAAGATGAAAATCATAATGATCTCCCAAGGGGCCACTTCCTATCCCAAATTCGGATCTTATTTAAGATGTTTTGTACTACATTTCTTTAATGCAATATTTCCACCACTTACTGCCTTAATCTTACTCCTCAGTCACTTCAGTTCTGATTATTGCAACCACCTCTTAATTTAGGTTTCCAGATTCTAGTCTCTGCTCTGTTCCACTCTAGCCTGTCTGATGGTGCCAGGTTAAATTCCCTCAAACCCAAATTTCATTGTTATACCTTTCTTGTTGAAAACTCAAAGAGTTACTTCATTGCTACTGCTTCCTACTGCCACATACTGAGCAATCTGGTTAGCTCTGTCCAACTAGCCCAAACCACTTCCCATTACTTCTCATAACACACTTTTATAGCTGGGCTTTTATCTCTTTCCTAACTAGATTTCCCAGCTTAGCTTTCACACATGCTTTATTTCCTCACTAGGAATATCTTGCCTTTCCGTAGCTGACTTTTTCCCATAGTACCCATTCTTTGAGAATCTAATATGTATATTCTCCATTATGCCCCACACTGCTACCAGCGAAAAAAAAATTAGATAACACTTCTTTAAAAAAATATATTTAAAAAAAATATATATATATTTTATTTATTTACTCATGAGAGACACAGAGAGAGAGAGAGGCAGAGACACAGGCAGAGGGAGAAGCAGGCTCCATGCAGGGAGCCCGACATGGGACTCAATCCTCCAGGATCTGGCCCTGGGCTGAAGGCAGAGCTAAACCGCTGAGCCACCCAGGCTGCGCTAGATAACACTTCTTATAGACCCCCATACCTACCCTCACATTCTAGAATGTAAGTATGTATGGGGGCTCACACAGACAACAAACCTGATAAATATTTAAAGTATACAGAATTATAGATGGCGACAAGTGTTAAATAAAACATAATGAAATAAGGAGTATGAGAGTTGTGGTAAGGATAGAAATTAGAATTTTATATAACTTGTTCAGGGAAAAACTAATTGAAAAAGGAATTATTTTGTATCAAGAGTTCTAAAATCTGACTTTAATATGAAAAATGCATGCAGAAAGTTTAACAGAAAGTGTTTTTTTTTTTTTTTTTTTGGAACAATCATCCACATAAGTGAGTAAAGGAAGCAATGTTGGCAAAAGGAGAAATTAGATTGCAATGCAGTTACAACAGAGAACTCAGCCATTCCTATGGGGAACTCAAAACCTGGGAAGGTTCTTTAGATTTATATTGAAATGAAGCACAAAGACTGGACCAGTATACCTCCTTTAAGAACATAACAGTGAGGTTCTAGATGGGGCAGTATCATAGGCATCCATTTGATATTCACTGTGTCAGATCTTACTGTATAAGCCAAAAAATGAGGATTTTGCCAACTGCTGTGTATATTTATTCTGATTATGCATTTAGGGACTTCAGAAATGAGTACTGGCTGAGTCTGTGAGTCCAGCGGATCCTCTGTAACCTAGCTATGGTCCAGGATACCATTTATTACCTGGTTCCCATATGTTTCCATTCTAATATAAGGGCCATGATACTACTACTGGTCCCCAACTATCAAGGTTCACACAGACCCCATAGGATATCTTTTGTGAATTTTCATTCTGTACATACATCATTGTGGTTGAAGTTTTGTCATTCGTGAGGATTATTCAGTAATTGGGTCCTGGCTTTGAGAAATAACTCAGGTATAGAAACAGAACAAGAGTTCATAACATTTTTTTGAAAGTGACCACTCTTATCCTCCTAATGATTATTCTTCACTTTTCTGGTTGTTTAGGTTGAGCAATACTTTTATGCCTACTCATTTATTTGGATTTTAAGAACATTTTGTTCTATTAGCTATTTTCATAAGTCTCTCTTTACATAAAGGGTCTCCTGGCTGCTACTCTGACTTTGACTCTCATTATAATATTACCCTTACTTTTGTTCTCATAATTAAGTACTGGAACTTGATCTTTCTTATTTGGGGATCCTATTATTCTTACTGCTTTGAGGAAGCCTAGGTCTGTAATTTGATTTTTTTTATTAACCTCTGTCTATAAAGGACTATCTCAAAAATGCTAAAGTCTTCTTCATTGGTGTATTTATTATTTTAATACATAGAAAACTATTTGGTCATTTCCTAACGTCTAATTGGTTTTGCAATCTAGGATGCCAACTTCTTTAAGCCTCTTGTTGCCCTTCTCTACCATTTTCTGTAGGACAACACAATATCCAGTCTTCTAAGAGCATCCCATAAAACATGTTAATACTGTCACCTAAAGTGTTGGCATCCTATTGTATCATAAGAACAATCTTCTGTATGGTACTTCTCCTTTATCCAACTTTATGTTTCACCTTCCTTTGATCTAGTACCCTAATAATCCAGTCACATATGTACATGTACTATGTGTATGGATATTCATCCCCCTTCTGTATTTGTTGGTTAATTTCTGTAGCTCTTTTGGTGTGTGAACTCTTTCTTCCAATGACCAGCCCAGAGCTTCCCTGGCCAGGTTCTGTCATAAGTAGATTTAGTTATTTACCTGATCTCTAGGAGCAGTGCGTATAGTTCTTCACTAGGTTGAATGTTATAAGACAAAGGCCTCTGTACTGTCTTCATGCAAAGGGGTGTGTTAGCCTTTCAAAAGGAAGAGCATCCTATTTTTTCTACTCCAGAGGGTCCAAATCTAAGAATTCCAGATTTTTTGATGCATTAGACCAGGCATCATTATTCTAAGTTTCTGAGTCCCACTCCTTTCCAATGAGGACTTTGATTTTGATGTAGTAGTCTTGCCAAAGTTGAAAATTCCATCCTCTTTGGAATTCTACTTTATAATTAAATCCTACACCAGATCATCACTATTTCCACCCTTATCTCTACTACAGGAGATGAGTCTCTTTTTATGCAGCACAAGAGATCTATTGGCTTTTACTTTGCATTTAATTGTTGATTAATCACTTTTGGCCTTTCATCGTCTTTCTACGGTGAATCAGTGGTCCACTGCTACAGTCCTTATAGTTTCTGTTTTCCTTAATTCAAACAGTAAGAGTGTGCTCACCTATACATTGTCTTTCACTAGTATGCCATCTCAGGTGAAAATCTTTCAAAACTAAACAACTACTGAAGCCAGGAGCTATCAGTGATAGACCTACCACCAGTAAAGAGGGTCTAATTGTTCAGCTGGCTAGAGGTTGAGGATAAGGAGTGGGTTATCTTTTTCCAATGTGCCATTTTAGCATCTGCTTCTTAGGTATACTGCTGGCACCAACTCTTTCAGATTAAGTTTCTTGGAAACAGAATCTGAGACAGACTTACATGATAAAGTGGACTGGGGAAAACCCTTTGCAGAGATGCCTCTATGGAATTAGAATTAAAACTTGGCAGGATGAAAGATTGAACTGCAATGCATTTACCAGGAATCTTTAACTAGAATGAATCTTCAAAGTCATAAATGAGACAAGAGATGAACATGTATACTCCCAAATTGTTTAGTCATTGGTTGGGGGATTCCCTCAGGTAGGGGTTAAAAGCCTTGGGAGAGACAGCTCCTTTTGGTCAAGAGCAGTTCTTGAAGAGGGATTCAGCTGCCACCACTCCCAGTGGCTGGAAGAACAAGTGTCTCAGTCACAGAACGAATTCTAAGTGGTGCAGCAGAATGTTCACTTCAGTAACATTTAGGCAAGGACATCAAAGAGATGAGAAATAAAAAACAAAATCATCTGGAGAAAGACAAATCTGAGCAAAGGGAATGGTAACGTGAAAGCCATGAGGCAGAAATTTGCCTACCGAATTGAAGAATCATAGGAAAACCAGAGTGGCTGCAGTAGAAGGAGGACAGGGATGGCAGCAGGAGAACAAAGCAGAGTTAATAGGTGTCAGGGTGAGGGGTCCAGATTGTTGAGAGACTCCTAGGCCAGCTCAGGACTTCGACTTCTACTCTGAGGTATTGGAAAACATTGCAAGGTTGACAGGATTCTGGATAGCGGGTTGAAAATTAATTAGGAAAATTTCATGATAACAAAAGTGAAAGGCAACATGATTTAGGCGACATTATCACCATACTAGCCAATGGTCAGATTTGGATACAGGTTACAGGTAGAATGGACATGGTTGGAGATGCAGCATTTGAAAGAGAGAGAGAGGAGCCTGAGTAATTGTAAGAGTGTAGTTGCTACGTATTGTGACAGGAAAGACTGTGAAACCAACCCGGAGGAGGAAGATCGGGAGCTCAATTGTGAATATCACATGTATGGAATAATTATTACACACCCAAACTAAGTGTTTATGCAGGCCACTCATGAGTTTATGGGTGTAGGGCTGGCTTGAATATAATTCTAGCTAGAATATAATTGGGGAGTCATTAGCAGATGATGGTAATCAAAGCAATCAAAAGTCGACGATCTAATCAGATATGTAAAGATAGAAAAGAGGTTCCGAGGTTGTGTCCAAGATTTTAAAGAAGTCTGAGAAGTTGTTGCTAATGTGGAAAGAGAAGAGAGGAGAACACGCTGTCCTCCTAGAACCCAAGGAAAGGGGGGCGGTTCTCAAGTGAAGGCAGTGAGGCACTCTGTCAAATGCTACTGATAAGTAAATATATATTGAGAATTGATCATTGATTCCCAATAGGCCTACCACTGACACTTTCAAGGAAGAATATCATTCACAGCATATCTACTATACATCTAAATATTTATTTCAAATCAAGCTAACAACTCAAAGGTATTCTTTCCTCTTAAAGAAAAAAAAAATGTAACCTCATAGTGCCGTGAAAAGATGTTCAGATTTAGCAAACTGAGTACTTTTCAACACCAAAATGTGAAAGAATGAGGACCTTGCCCCTCTTCTCTTCTCACCATCAATTCTATGCTCGGCCATGCACAGAATCCTTGCACAGGCGAGCTCCGGCCAAGCTGTCTTAACACGATGCAAATGGGTGCTTCTTGGCAATTTCTCGGGACTAGGGATAAGTACACAGTGTGATAAACTCTTAAGACTTAACTCTCAGACTTAAGAAAGAGGCCCATGGAGATCCTGAAGCAGGTTTAAGTGATTTTAGCAGGAAATTATGGGATTCTGGTTTCTTGGATTCTGGAAGAATATAGGCTCCAGGTGGGCATGTCCTCTCAGCCTCATGAACTCCTTGCTCCATGAGGGGAGAGCTCAGCCAGTGAAGGGCCAGAGAGGGGACTTCTAAGTTTTGTGTGGGAAACAGGCCTTTTGTATCATAAATAGATCTAAGAAAAGAGGCTGTTAATATATGATCCTGAGAAATGTGCCCCATGGTGAGACAAAGAGAAGTTTCTACGAATAGAACAGTAAGTCCTGAATGCAGGACGCAACCAACTGGAACATCAAAATGGACTGTTCATCATACTTGAAACTTCCTTGTGCACCCTATATGGGAAGGGTGTTCATTAGAAGTTATTTTCAGCCTGTCTCATTGTATTACCTGACTTATCTAATGTAGAGATCTCTGTTTGGAACACATAGGGTTAAGCAGTGCACCTAATAAAAGCAGCAGCCTTTATGAGCTTGGGACCTTTGCAGCTTTGCGTTTTTTCCTTCCAAGCCAGACTTGGAAGCAGCACTTTGGGGCTTTGGGAAAGGGTCCTCTCTTGACTGAATATAGAGGTGGTACAGAATTTAAAAATGCTGACCTTGATAACAGAGGTTTTAAAGCAGTGTTAAAAAATGGGGGAGAGAAATTATAGACTGCAGTGGACATTGCTTTCCAGGCTTTCTTTTCTGCAAAGGGAAGGAGAGGACCTGCATGGTAACTGGTAGGGGACATTGGTCAAGGGGGATGCTTTTATAAAACCGATAAGAAAGATACAGTGTAGAGGGAAAATGGTAAGATTTGATCACATGTAATAGAGAAGGGACTATGTTGTTGCAGAGATCTTCCGGAGTAAGTGAGAAAGCGAGGTGGTGACCTATGTGGATGGTGGTTTTCTATTGGAAGACCAGACACTTCATCTACAGTAACAAGAAGGAGAAGCAAAATGATACTGAAACAAATAGGTGTTCGGTATGATGCTGAAAGGTTCCGATTACAATCGAACCCCCCACAAAATGATAAATCTAGGAATAAATGTAACCAAATAGGTAAAAGACCTGAACTCTGAAAACTATAAAACACGAAGAAACAAATTGAAGACGACACAAACAAATGGAAAGATATTCCATGCTCATGGAACGGAAGTACGAATATTGTTAAAAATGCCCATTCTACCTAAAGTGATCTACAGGTTTAATGCAACATCTATCAAAATATCAATAACATTTTTCATAGAACTAGGACAAATAATCTTAAAATTTGCATGGAGCTACAAAAAAAACCAAATAGCCAAAGCCAACCTTAAAAAAAAAAAAAAAAAAAAAGAACAAAGCTAGAAGTATCACAATCCCAATTTCAAGATATAATACCAAAGCTGCAGTAACCAAAGCAGTATGGTCCTGGCACAAAACAGGCACCTAGATAAAAGGAACATGATAGGGTACCCATATCCAAACCCCTGCTCCTATGGCTGATTAATCTATGACAAAGGAGGCAAGAATATACAATGAGTAAAAGACAAGCTCTTCAATAAAAAGTGCTGGAAAACTGGACAGCTAAATGCAAAAGAATGAAACTGGACCACTTTCTTATATCAAACACAAAATAAACTCAAAATAGATTAGAGACCCAACAGTGAATTCTGAAACCATAAAAACTCTTAGAAGAAAACATAAGCATAAGTAATTTCTTTAACATTGGCTGTAGAAACATTTTTCTAGATATGTCTCCTCAGGTGAGGGAAACAAAAGCAAAATTAAACTACTAGGACTATATTTAAAAAACAAACAAACAAACAAACACAAACAAAAGCCTTTTGCACAAGGAAGGAAACCATCAACAAAACAAAAGGGCAACCTAATGAATGGGAGAAGATATTTTCAAGTGATATATCTGATAAAATATATATCCAAAATATATAAAGAACTTCTAGAACTCCACAGCAAACACAACAAAACGACCAAAAAAAAAACCCAATCTGATTAAAATGGGCAACAAAATGGGATAGACATTTTTCCAAAAACACCTTACGGGTGGCCAACAGATACATAAAAGGATACTCATCACTATTCATCAGGAAAGTGCAAATTAAAACCACAATGAGATATCACTTCATACCTATCAGAATGGCTAAAAGAAAAACACAAGAAATAAAAAATGTTGGAATGAAAGTGGAGAAGAGGGAACTCTCGTGCACTATTGGTAGAAATGCAAATTAGTGCAGCCAATGTAGAAAACAGTATAAAGCTTCCTCGAAAAAGTTAAAATAGAATTACCATATGATCCAGTAATTGTACTAGTGGGTATTTTGCCCCCCAAAAAACAAAAACACTAATTCAAAACAATATATGCATCCCTGTTTACTGCAACATTATTTACAAGATTATTTACATTATTTACATTCCATGCCAAGATATGGAAGCCAGTCAAGTGCCCATCCATGGATGGATGGATAAAGAAGATGTGGTATATATACACAATGGAATATCACTCAGCCAAAAAAAGGAATGAAATCTTGCCTTTTGCAACAACATGGATGGAGTTTGGGAGTATGATGCTAAGTGAGATAAGTCAGAGAAGAACAAATCCCATATGATTTCACTCATGTGGAATTTAAGAAACAAAACAAAGGACAGACTCTTAAATACAGGGAACAAACTGGTGGTTGTCAGGTGAGGAGGTAGGTGGGGGCCATGGATAAAATAGATAAAGGGGATTAGGAATACCTTACCTTGATGAGCCCTGAGAAGTGTATAAAATTGTTGAATCATTATATTGTAAGCCTAAAAATAATATGGCATCTATGTTGAATACATGGGACACTTCAGTAAAAAAGATAAATAAAAATAAAATATATTTCTCTTCTGATTGCTTCTGTTTTCTCATTGAGATAGGAAGCAAGAGTGGGAGCATGTATCAGAGATGCCAAAGGAGAAAAGGTGAGACAGCCATCGAATTTGTTTCCAGTTCTATCTAAATAATCCTTTATATGAGTCATATAACCTCACTCCTCCAATTCTACCAAAGTTGCTTCGTCAGTCACTGTGTTGTACAAATCACCAAATCCTCTTTCCCTTATGGCTTATCCAGGAATTCCTCGGGAATGTGGACATCGCTAACCGCTCATTCTTCTGAAACCTGGGTCACTCAGGCTTTCACGTTCTGGTTAATACCTTTTTATGCCTTCACACTGGTCTTCTGTCTTCATTGAATTCTTTTCCGGTTAGTTTTTTGAAAGCCAAATTCTTTCACGTTTCTGGCTTTAAATCCCATGCTCCTTCTTCAGGCGATTTCATTTCCTCTTTAGGAAATGTTACAAGATGCAGCCCCAAATGTTTCCTTCCACCTAGACTCTCTCCTCAGTTGGCGGCTAGTCCTCGAGCACTGCAGAATTAACATGTTGGAAACTGAACTCACCATGTTTCAGTATAAACCTTCCCTAGTCCCTTGTGCACCATCATGACTCTCTTCCTCCCTCATACTTGAAATCTGAGTCATTTCTGCTTTTCTCTACTTGCATTTAATATAAGTTCTATCGCACTCCAAAGTTCTTTCAAATCCTTTGTTCCCTTTTGGTTTCTTATCCAGGTCCATACTTTGCCCTCTCTCCCTGCCTACTGGGGCAGACCCCTAAAGATTCTTACTTCCTCTTTTCTTTCAGCTAAACTCTTATTCTATCTGACTTCAGAGGGATAAAAGGTTTATCTTCCCAAAGAACAAATGGCAATGTCCCTTATAACAGTGTCCAATGTTTAAGTTAAAAACTTTTAGAAGGTCCAAAGAACAGAAACTAGTTTTTTTTTTTTAATTTTTAACTTTTTTTGCAATGTTAACAGCGGGATTTGAGAAACTGTTATTCAAAACCTTGGAATACTCACCAGTTGCTGATTATGGAAATTTCACAATTTCCACCCTCACTTCTGACCATCTTTCCCAGAATAATCGTTGAATTATGAGTTCAAATAAAACTGAAGTCCACCCTACACTAAGCACTTACCACTAAGACCAAAGAACTTTAAGTCTCCTGAAATTATCCATTATAGAAGACCTTCCAGTTCCAAATATCCTGTAAATATTTATTTTGTGTTTCCAGATTGAAGGAAGACATCATAAAATAAAAATGCCTTGTAAAGACAACAACAAAAACAACTTTTAATCCTCTACTAGTTGATTTCAATCCACCTTTCTTCTGAATTTTACATTTCTTTCCTATATTTGTTTCATATCCTAGTCAAAATTAATCACTTAATATTTTTCATACTTTTTTTTTGTTAGCCCTTCATGCGTTTCATCATTAACCTTGTGCTATTCTTATTGCCTAAATGTCCTTTCTCATCTCAAAAGTATTTAATGCCTGACTCAATGCCACTGCATCTACTATTCTGAACTCCATCTGAACTTGAGCTCTTTATATTTTGTCTGAAAATTTAAAATTTTACTAGGACCACTTTTGTAAAGGTAATTGAACTTATTGCAATTCAGTTAAAGTATTAATACATCTACTTTATTATTTCTTATTGATTTGGAAGGCTTTCTAGGTATAATCTGAAACGGACCCCCTAACACAAAGGGCAGAGAAACACTGAAAGAAAGAAGTCACTCCAGATTGGTAGGTGGTAGTTTTAAGAAGGAAAGGAATTTAGACATACGAGGCTTGTTCTGGGGGACTGCAAGATGAGTCGTTTTCTGCACGTGCCCATGAAATCTTAGAAGTTTATATAGAGGGCTTAACTGAGTTCAGTCACATATTCCACCTAAATGGTCTCAACTGTACATCAGCATCTCAAGGCTCTGGGATCAGGGGAGGCAAGTGGACCCATAATCCAAGGACAGAGGAAAAGGTAAGAAATCTCCAGTTGTTGGGTCCAGCTCACATGTCAACCAGCAGTCACATCTTCCTGATGACCCTCCCTCAACAATTATTCATACTAATTGATGAGTTATAAGGTCTAGAGACAGAGAAATCTGAAAAAAGGTACTGCATGTTACTTGTCCTTTAGTAAGAACTATGCAATAGAATCTTCTGCAATGGTGGGGATAGTCTGTATTTGCACAGTCCCATACAGTAGCCGGTGACTGCAGGTGGCTATGGAGCACTTGAAGTGTGTGCAAATAAACACTAAATTTTAAATTTTATTCAATTTTAATTATTTTGGTTTTAAATTTAAATAGGTACAAGTAGCTAACAGCTTTTAGTTACTACCTGTTTGGCCTGTATGTGTGCACTGAGATTTCCTGCCTAACTGTCACCACAATCCGTTCATCTCACCACACGCAAACTCTTGAGGTGACGCTGCTAGAGGATTCACATCTCACCCAGCCATTGCAAAATTATACTGTACATACCAACTTTGGCCTTATTTCTATGACTCATGCTGCATAAATCCTAATCTGAGTGTTTTCCCCCTTCTCCCACACTACGCAAAACACATGAAAGCCTAAAAACAGCCACAAAGCCATTACTCACCAAACGCTAGCCCATGATCCAGTATTTTCCTTCTTATTTGTTGTGGTTTCTATTTTTTCTCTGCACATATGGGTCAGAGAGACATTACTGGGTGCTTGATGGTAACGGGAAGAAAAGTTAATGTTTCAGTGACCGTGCATTTTTCTCTTCCTCCATCATGCTAGCAAAAGAAAAATTTCATATCTCCATTGAATACTTTTTTTCCTAGAAAATCCTCAAGGGATTTCTCTACCTATTCAACTCTTTTTTATATCTGTAGTGAAGTTTCAAACTATAGTCATACCACAGAATGATATTTCTGGGGAATATTTAAAAATGGCTGAGTCAATGATATAAGTGCACAAGAAAAGAGAACTGTGGTACAAGAGGTTTATGGTTAATGTCAAGAGAATTGTAAGGTGCACATGGGTGGCTCAGTAAGTGTCTAACTCTTGATTTCTGCTCAGGTCATGATCTTGGGGTCATGATCTCAGGGTTGTGAGACTGAGCCCCACGTCGATGGGGAGTCTGCTTGAGATTCTCTCCCTGTCTCTTTGCTCCTCCCCCTGCTTTTTGTCTAATCTTAAAAAAAAAAAGAATTGCACACACACACACACACACAAAGATTCAAGAAGTTCAGAGAAAAGTATTACTTTTATATACTTTAAATATAAGGAATCTTGTATGAAGAAGTTATGATTTTAGCTGTTTTGAATTGTAAGTAAAATTTCAAATGGATAAAATAAAAGGTTTGCAGAACACAGTATAGACTATCAGAAAGACATGGAATTTGTAGGAACACTATTCCCTTGGTAGTTGTGTCTTTCTTTGCAAATTTCTGAATATTTAAAAACTGATTTTTCTTTCCTTGTAAAGCAAGGGCCTTACAACATTTTTTGTTGTTGTTGTTATTTGAAGATAAAATATAATGTCTGTAAAACTCCTAGCATGGTGCTTGGAGAATCACAGGATTTTAATATAGAGTAGCATTATGACTTTTCCAGATGAAGGAAACTGCATGTCCTGAGAACCAGAGGCAGGAATTCCCACAGACACAAGAGAGTTTAAGAGACAGCATGCTGAGTTACTACAAACAGATCAGCTTGGTTCAAGGACTGTGTTTATTTGGGAGCAATATGGGGCATATTTAGAAAAATAGATAGAAACAAGATTGTGAAAGGCATTTTATTCCAAGGTAAAGAGTCTGTCATATAGGTTAGAAGGAGCTAATGAATGTTCTTCAGTAACAGTAGTCAAGTAGAAGTGTTTTAAAAATAGAAATTCATCTACCATACTTGAAAGAAAGAGGATAGAAATAGAGCATCAAGTCAGGAGTCCAATACAGTAATTGAAACATTTGAAAATAAGGCTTAGAATTAAGGTATCAAATGTAGAAAAGTAACTTAAAAATGATATACAAATAGAAGAAATAATACCTACAGAAAGGTAATAGATACCTGATGGAAAGAGGAACTTCGAATGAAAATTTGGAGTAATAAAAGGAATTTTTTGCAATCAGAGAGTCTTAGGCTCAAAATCTTGCCTGCACTCTGTGTTATTTTTTTTTTTAAGATTTTATTTATTTAATCATGAGAGACACACAGAGAGAGGTAGAGACACAGGCAGAGGGCGAAGCAAGCTCCAGGCAGGGAGCCCGATGTGGGACTCGATCCTGGAACTCCAGGATCAGGCCCTGAGCCAAAGGCAGATGCTCAACCAGTGAGCTACCCAGGGATCCCTTTTTGTGAATTTAATCACATACTCAATCTTTGTGAGCCCTGGTTATCTTCTCTGTAAAATTAATGATACCAGTGAATTTGCTGTGCAATTGTAACATGGAAAGCTTATGCATTTTTTATTCTGAATTGGAATGATGATGGTGTAAATGAACAGAATTTTGAAAAGTGAACAAAATATTTGAAATGGGGGATAAGAAGACTAACATTTCTTTAATTCAACATAATAGAAGAATCTCCTTGAGGCAACGTATTCTAGGCATTTGAAAATTCAGGACTAGTGGTTAAGAAAGACTATTATTCTATTTTGAAAATGGAGGATATTTTGGAAGAATAGGGTAGAAATCTCAGCCTAGAATGTCAGAATTGTGAGGTTTGTGAACATACAACTGTCCATCCCTGATTGGATGGAATCTGATGTAGACCTTGGTAATAGATTTCTTAGCCTGTCACTCTTCCCTTTCCCATTCAGCTCCACAATATGACTAAATATATTTCCTAAGCCTCATTTGAGAATCTTCATTGGTTTTGGAGATGTGGCGTTCTCATCTCTCCGCTAAATAGTTCCAAAATCCCTGTTTAGTCCATACTTTACCATATTTCCATAAGTTCTTTGCTGTTCGAGGCAAAATCTCCCAGGGCTTTTCAGTCTTCCTCAAAAACAAACTCTTCACTCTATCTGTTCCCTGGAGTTATTTCCATGTGAAATGTCATTATGAATCCCAGACATGTCCAGGATATCAGGGTTCTGCAACATTCATTTAAAAGTTGAAAATACAGAGTATGTAAATTGGAAAACTTATTTTAGGGAAGTGCAGATCTAGCAGTGAGAATAGGGGGTTTATATTGTGTTCTGTGTTGACTCGAACAATTTGGGCCAGATGCAAAAAAGTAAGAATCGAGCTTTCTCTTTCTTAGCTTTAAAAACACAACATAAACCCAACAGTTCCCAGTGAGGAAAATAATGGATCATTGGCAGAATTCAGAAAAAACCTTTATTATCCACCATGATGTTTACCTGGAATGAAGAGCCAACATTACTAAATGATCAGTAGTTTTATTTGACCTGAGACCAATCCCTTTAAAAAGAGTTACCCTGGGATCCCTGGGTGGCTCAGCGGTTTAGCACCTGCCTTCAGCCCAGGGCCTGATCCTGGAGTCCCCGGATCAAATCCCATGTTGGCCTCCCTGTGAGGAGCCTGCTTCTCCCTCTGCCTGTGTCTCTGCCTCTCTCTCTCTGTCTCTCTGTGTCTCTCATGAATAATAAAGTAAAATCTTTAAAAAAAAAAGTTACCCTGATAGCAAATGAGTGACATCATTATTTGTGCCACCCACTCTGCCTCCCTTTTGAGTTTTTCTTTTCCTATATCACCTGGCCCGATCTCCTTAAAAGCTCAGAGACCCACAAAACTGCCCATTTTCTAAATGGCACACTTCCTTCAAACCCTCCCACAAAACAGAACCTCTCAATTTAGACCTATTTTACTACCTGAGGATCCCACTATCAAAGCTGTTTGATTTATTTTATTTATTTGTTTATTTGTTTGTTTGTTTATTTTTTATTTATTTGTTTGTTTGTTTATTTATTTATTTATTTTTTATTAAAGCTGTTTTAGTAAGCAATGGAGGGGAATGGAAAGTCAAGCAGATCTCCCTGAATTTATGTCATCTCTAAAGATGGCAGCGATGAAATCTGTCTCTTGTCAGAAGGAACTAACACATGAGAGAATATTAAAGCAGTGCTTTGCCTATGGCAGTATTTTTTTTTAAGTATATTATTCCTGGTCCTTTTGGGTCCTTTGCCCAAAAGATGTTCTGATAGGACTCCCCTAAGTACCCAGTGATGATTATATCTCCAGCACAATTCTTTATCCTGTGGGTGGCCTAACGGACATGTTTACTAGAATTTTGCATAGATATCCTGTTGTGGATCCTGTGCGTAGTCATCCACACCCCTATTCAGGATTGAAGATTACTCCCCTTCAACTGCTAGAATGTTGTTGTCTGATGATAACTGTGGGATTGTTAGTTCTTTCCAGAAATTTCCCTCAGCCAAAAATATCTATTTCACCAAAGGTCATACATCCCAAAGGGGATAGTCTGCATCCAATGACTGAGGCTTCAAGTCAAGACAAGTCTGAAGAACCAACCCGGTTTCAGAGCGCCTTGTGGGCTTCACTGAAACAGTATTACTGCACAGCATCCCAATTTTTCCTTCTTCCCAATTTTTAATAGTTTTACTTCCATCCTAAATATTGATCATGGGAGGACTTCCTAATAAACTTCCTTTACAGTAGTCTTGTGTCAGGGTTGGCTTCCTAGGGAACCACATCAAATAGCATGTGCCAAGCCGAAACAGACCATTACCAAGAACAACAGTACAACTTCAGGCAAACCTATAGGTTACAAGGCATTTTATGCACTGAGCATTTTGACCCAATCAACCAAAGTATTTTTGCCACTTACTCTCATTTTATTTCCACATCCAAAAAAAGAAAGGGTCTATTCAATTTTTAACAGGCACTATTTTTTAAACAATTTTAGCTTCATAGCAAAACTAAGCAGAAAGTATAGAGATTTTTCCTATACCTCTGTCCTTGTATGCAGAGCCTCCCCCATTATTACCATCCCCACCAAAATGGTATATTTTTTACCATTAGTGACCCTATACGGACATATCATTATCATCCAAAGTTCATAGTTTATTTTTTTTCAAAGTTCATAGTTTTTTTTTTTCAAAGTTCATAGTTTAAATTAGGGTTCACTCTTGGTATTGTACATTCTTTGGGTTTGGATAAATATATAATGGCATATCCATCATTATAGTAGACAAGAGCAGTTTCACTGCCCTAAAAATTCTTTGTGGCCTACTTATATCCCCCTTTCCTCCTAACCCTTGACAAACACTGATTTTATTTTATTTTATTTTATTTTATTTTATTTTATTTTATTTTATTTTATATTTATTTTATTTTATTTTCTTACTTGCTTTTTTTACCATCACTATAGTTTTGTCTTTTTCCAGCATGTCATGTAGTTGGAATCATAAAGTATGCAGCCTTTACCGATTGGCTTCTTTCACTTAGCGATATGTAGTTAAGTTTTCTTCATGTCTTTTTATGGCTTGACAGTTAATTTCTTTTTAGTAATGAATAATATTCCATCGTGGATGTACCAATTTTTCATCACCCACTGAGTGACATCTTGTTTGCTTCCAAATTTTGACAGTTATAAATAAAACTGCTTTATAACCACGAGTAGATTTTCATATGTACATAAAGTTTTGAACTCTTGGATAAATACCAAGGGGCATAATTGCTGGGTTAAATGGTAAGAATATGTTTACTTTTGTAGGAAACCACCAAAATGTCTTCCAAAATGCCTGTGCCATTTCTCATTCCTACGAAAAATGGATGAGAGTTCCTATTGCTCCACATCCTTGTAAGCATTTAGTGTTGTCAGTATTCTGAGTTTTGTCCATTTTCACAAGTGCATAGCATTATCTTGGTTTTTAATTTGCATTTATCTGGTGACATATGATGTGGAGCATCTTTTCATATGCTTCTTTGCCATCTAAATATCTTCTTTTATGTCTTTTAAGGAATTGGTCTAGGTTATCGAATTCAGTGAAACTATCAAATTTGTGGGCCTACAGCTATTCTTTCTAATATTAATGGGATCTGTAATGATGTCCTTTCTTCCATTTCTAACATTAGTGATTTGTCCATTCCCCTTTTTCTGTTAATCTGCTTATTGATTTATTGATTTTTTCCAAGAACCAGCTTTTGGTTTTATGCATTTGGTTTTACTGCATTTTCTCTATTGATTTTCTGTTTTAAATTTCATCAATTTCTGTTGTAATTTTTATTGTATATTTTATTCTATTTTGCACTGTTTTCTAGTTTCCTGAGATGGGAACTTAGGTGGTTAATTTTAGATCCTTAACCTTTTATTTTTTAATATTTAAAAATTTTTATTTAAATTTAATTAATTAACATGTAATAAATTATTGGTTTCAGAGGTAGAGGTCAGTGATTCATCAGTCTTATGTAACACCCAGTGCTCATTATATCATGTGCCCTTCTTAATGTCATTACCCAGTTATCCCATCCCCCTATCCCTTTCCCCTCCAGCAACCCTCAATTTGTTTCCTATGATTCTCGGTTTGTCTCCATCTCTGATTTCAGCTTATTTTTTCCTCTCTTCCCCTATGATTCTGTTTTGTTTCTCAAATTCCACTTATAAGTGAGATCATATAATTGTCTTTCTCTGATTGACTTATTTCACTTAGCGTAATATCTTCTAGTCCCATCCACATCATTGCAAAGGCAAGATTTCAGGCTTTTTGATGGCTGAGTAGTAGTCCATTGTATATATATATAGCATCTTCTTTATCCATTCATCTGTTGAGGGGCATCTGGGCCCTTTCCATAGTTTGGCTATTGTATACATTGCTTCTATGAACATTGGGGTTCAAGTGTTCCTTCATATCACTACATTTGTATCTTTGAAGTAAATACCTAGTAGTGCAATTGCTGGGTTGTAGGGTAGCTCTATTTTTAACTTTTTAAAGAAAGCTCCATACTATTTTCCAGAGTGACTGCACCAGCTTGCATTCCCATCAACAGTATAAGAGGGTTCCCCTTTCTCTGCATTGTCACCAACATCTGTTGTTTCCTGACTTCTTAATTTTAGTCATTCTGACTCATTGTATCTCACTGTGGTTTTGATTTATATTTCCCTGATGCAGAGTGATGTGCAGCATTTTTTCAGGTGTCTGCTGGCCATTTGGATGTCTTCTTTGGAGAAATGTCTATTCATGTCTTCTGCCTATTTCTTGATTGGATTATTTGCTCTTTGGGTGTTGAGTTTGATTTCTTTTTTTTTTTTTTCATAAGTTCTTTATAGATTTTGGATACTAGCCCTTTATCTGATATATTCTGCCATTCTGTAGGTTCCAAATATCTCCTTGGTTTTATTGACTATTTCTTTTGTTATGCAAAAGTTTTTTATCTTGTTGAAGTCCTGATAGTACATTTTTGCCTTTGTTTCCCTTGCCTTTGGAGACATTCCTAGTAAGAAGTTGCTGCAGCCGGGGTCACAAAGTTGGCGCCTGTTTTTTCCTCTAGGATATTGATGGATTTCTGCCTCACATTTAGGTCGTTCATCTATTTTGAGTCTATTTTTGTGTGTGGTGTGAGGAAATGGCTTAATTTAATTCTTCTGCATGTGGCTAATTTTCCCAAAACCATTTGTTGAAGAAGATGTCTTTTTCCCAAAGGATATTCTTTCCTGCTTTGTTGAATATTAGTTGACCATAGAGTTGAGGGTCCATTTCTGGGCTCTGTATTCTGTTACAATCTTTGTGGCTGTTTTTGTGCCAATACCACACTGTCTTGATGATGACAGCTTTGTAATACAGCTTGAGTCCAGAATTGTGATGCCACCAGCTTTTTTTTTTTTTAAGATTTTATTTATTTATTCATGAGAGACACAGAGAGATGGAGAGGCAGAGACACAGGCAGAGGGAGAAGCAGGCTCCATGCAGGGAGCCCAATGTGGGACTCGATCCCAGGACTCCAGGATCACGCCCTGGGCCGAAGGCAGGCACTAAACCACTGAACCACCCAGGGATCCCCCCTTTTTTTCAGCATTATTTGGCTATTTGGGGTCTTTTCTGGTTCCATACAAATTTTAGAATTATTTGTTCTAACTCTGTGAAATAGGGTGATGGTATTTTGATAGGGATTGTATTGAATGTATAGATTGCTCTAGGTAGCATAGACATTTTAACAACATTTGTTCTTCCAATCTATGAGCAGGGAACATTTTTTCATTTCTTTATGTCTTCCTCAGTTTCTTTTATGAGTATTTTATAGTTTTCTGAGTACAGATCCTTTGCCTCTTTGGTTGGGTTTATTCCTAGGTATCTTGTAGTTTTGGGTACAGTTGTAAATGGTATCAACTTCTTAATTTATCTTTCTTCTGTCTCACTGTTACTCTATAGAAATATAACTGATTTCTGTCCATTGATGTTATATCCTGCCACTTTGCTGAGTTTCTGTATGAGTTCTAGCTATTTTGGGGTAGAGTCTTTTAGGTTTTCCATATAAAGTACCATCTTCTGCAAAGAGTGAGAGTTTGACTCCTTTGCCAGTTCAGATGCCTTTTCTTTCTTTCTTTTTTTTTTTTTTTTACTTTTTTTTTGGGGGGGGGGTATCTTCTGATTTGTTTAGTGTATATTTCTCTGGGTTGTTGCTGCCATTTTAACATTTTGCTCTCTCATTTGTCTATTCTTCTCTGGGCAGAATGACAAGCCAGAAAAACTCACCTCAAAAAAAGAATAAGAGGCAGTACTGATTGTCAGGGACCTAATCGGTATGTACCTAAGTAAGACGTGAGAACTAGAGCTCAGAATGATGATTATAAAGATACTAGCAGGGCTTGGAAAAAGCATAGAAGACACTAGAAAATCCCCTTCTGGAGAAATAAAACAACTAAAGTCTAATCAAGTTGAAATAAAAAAGACTACTAATGAGATGCAATAAAAAATGGAGGCTCTGACTTCTAGGATAAACAAGGCAGAGGAAAGAATTAGTGATATAGAAGACAAAATGATGGAGAATAAAGGTGAGAAAAGAGAGATAAATAACTAATGGATCACTAGGGGAGAATTTGAGAGATATATGAGGCCAAAAGGGAAACAATATTAGAATGATTGGGATCCCAGAGGAAGAGGAAACAGAGACACACAGAAGGTATATTGGAGCAACTTAGAGCAGAGAAGTTCCATAATCGTCAGAAGAAAACAGGCATCTAGGGCCAGGAGGCACAGAGAACTTCCCCTTCAAAATCAATAAAAATAGGTGAAATTTTCAAATCTCAGGGACAAAGAGAAAAACCTGAAAGCAGCTTGGGACAAGAGATCTGTAACCGACAAGGGCAGAAACATTAGACTGTCAGCAGACTTATCCACAGAGACCTGGCAGGCCAGAAAGGACTGGCATGGTATATTCAGGATGCTAAATGAGAAAAAAAATATGCAGCTAAGAATATTTTATCCAGCATACATTTTTTGTATCTCTTTTCTTTATGTTGTGCTCTGTTTTCACATTTTATTTCTCAGAATATTAAAAAGCAATGTTAAATTTTTGAGTTATTATATATTTTTGAGTTAATATATATATATTATATATATTATATATATATAATGTTAAATTTTTGAGTTATTATAATTTTTGAGTTATATATATATATATTATATATATATATATTATATATATAATGTTAAATTTTTGAGTTATTATAATTTTTGAGTTATATATATATATATATATATATATGTATATATAAAAGGGAAAGGAAGAGAGAAGCTTTAGTCATAGTCCAGAAACTATTAGCACAGCTCAAACTGATCACTCTCTTGTTCTATAAGAATCATTGACCAAGGGAAGATTAGAAAGGGTAAGGAGAAGCTACTATGCCTTAGGAATACATCTGCTCTTCTATGAAGAAGGATATATATATATATATATATATATATATATATATATATATATATTTCTTAATCCTCATTTTATTCACTATTTCAAAGTCTTCTAATAATATATCTCTCTAATTAAAGTTGAAAGGTAAATGATAGTGAAAGACATCCAGTTCTATTATAGGTATTTCCAGCTAATCTCACATAAATAAGATTATGTCTTCTGCTTTAGACTGAGAACTTTCTGGGTAGAATTAATTCATTTTTTTCTTTTAATTTGCATAGCACTTAACACATCAAGGCCTTCAATAAATCTTGTTACAGTAATGAATGGATTAATTAATTGATATACTTTAAAATGTTATTCAGTTATTAAAGAACTTTCTGGAATAAAAACCTAGAAATCTATGCTTTTGAGTAATTTTAAAGCAGACTTAAAATTGATTTCCCAACAAGCAGTTGGGAATACTCAGGTGAATTCACAAGATTATTGTGAATAATAATGTGGGTTAGGCTTCCCTCTGTGAAAGACACAACATTCTCAGTAAATGAGTTATTATTTTTTTGTCTTTTCTAAGGTCCTTTTAACTAGTGAGTTAGGATATACTAACTATAGTGGACACAAAATCTGCTGACCCAAAATCTGCTTCATGCCCCATCCATATCTGTCCCAGTAGGCAATGATTGGGGCACACTGTATCTCTTTGGGGAAGATTAACAGCAGTGTTTATGGAAAGCTGGTTTGGTAGTGAGGTTAATTTGGGACTTTTTTTTTAAAGGGGCATGATAGGAGCCTCACATTCCTATGACCTCTCCACCAAATGCTCTTGGATCTGCTGTGTTACTTAATTCATGCCTAGTCCTCTGTCTCTTTTTTTCACATGACTATATGTAGTCTTAGTTGTACTGGGTTCATCAACTTTGTGAGTCTTAAATGTGGATATAATTATCTTTGTGAATATATGCAAAAAGTATTTCTAAATATGTGTTTTAGCCTTTCTTCAAAAGAATAAAAAAAAATCATTTCTATGCAAACTCATATAAAGACTAAAAAATCCTTACTGTGCAGACTAGTTATCAGGGCTATCTGAGAGAAATGCAAAGGAATCACATGAAAGAGAATATGAAGTTTGAATTTAGGAAATCAAAGGAATGCAATTCCTTGTGCTAATTTACCTTCAGTCACTGATGGTCTCATTATTAATCAAATTGTCATTGACAGATGAGAATTAAAACATTTTTGTTTCTGCTATCATTTGTATGCTGTGTTGTTCTATAACAACATAAGTAATTCTAAAAGTTTGGCAAAGAAATCCTAAGTAGTTCATTTATGTACTTTAATGTATACCTTGAAATAAACTTTCTTGTGTTTTATTCTTTTAGAGGCAATTTAAGTGCAAAGGAGGATACTGGGGCATGGCTGGGCCAATATGAAAGTCCAAGCTTCTCCCTCTCCCTTTGCCTGCCACTTCCCTTGCTTGTGATCTCTCTCTCTCTGTGCGAAATGATTAATAAACAAACAAATAAATAAATAAATAAATAAAATCTTCTAAACAAACAAACAAAAACAATGTCTGACTATATTAGGCACTCAACTACTATTTTTGGGATATGTAAATATTCACTGAACACATTGATTTATTAAAACTTCATTTTTGAAGATTTGTAACAAAACTTCTATGTAAAATAATAAGGTCCAAGATATAAAAGCCTTAAAATATTTGATATTTTTAAAAATACTTATAAATTTTTAGTAAATATTTTAAAGTATATGTAACTACTGATATTTCAACATTTTTCACCTATGCAAATGTCAATGTCATGTTTCAATTTAAAGAATCACTGACATAAAAAAAAAAAAAAGAATCACTGACATAAATTCAATAATGTGTAATTTCAAGAATATGAAAAAATAATAACACTATGTAATATTCGAAAAATAACATAGCAGTTCTGCTAGTGATCTCCGCAAATTACCACAGGTTATTTTATCTGATTAGGCTGGGTGATTTAGCATCAGAATCATCCTGGGAGCTTGTTAAAATGTATATTTCTAAATCCCTACCAGTTGAGATTCTGGACTAGAAAATCAAATCTAAACTCCTTGTCCTAAAAATAAATAATAAATAAATAAATAAATAAACTCCTTGTCCTGGCATTCAAAGACATTTGTACGAGATCATAGCTTTAGTGTGACACCATCACCGTCACTTCACCAGTCTCATTCTACACTCTTCCCTCCCAGTCATTCATTGTAGATCCTTAAGTCTCCCTGTCTTTGCTATCTCTATCTCAAATGCTATATCACTTTGTCAAATTAAATCATTTCTAAGCCATTTCTTCACATATTTACTTGTTTATTATCTGTCTCCCCCAGGAGGGGGTAAAATTCCCCAGTGGCAAGACCATTCACCAGCATTTTCCAAGATCCTGGTAAATTTTTCTGGTAAATAGAATGCAACTGATAAATATCTGTGATATCCACCTATTGAATGACATATGCCTACTACTACTTTGCTGTAGTAGAAGCATAATGATGTAAATATGAAATAGAAATGCAGATTTCATGCAGTAGGGCTGCAGAGGGGTGGGGTATCAGTTCCCTTGGGGTAGAGGCTGGGTATTAGGAAAAGCTCCTTTGGACTGATGTTAAGTCAAGGTCAAATTCATTATCAAAGGATAGGGATTTTCTCTATAGGCAATGATTGACTGGGATTCTAAGTTTTAGTTCTCTTTCTCTTTCTCTTTCTCTTTCTTTCTCTTTCTCTTTCTCTTTCTTTCTTTCTCTTTCTCTTTCTCTTTCTCTCTCTCCTGCTGTCATTCTTGTTCTCTCTCAAAGTGGCACATTTCACAAATATCTTCTTTTTTTATTAATTTCTCAACTGTTACTATCTACCTTTTATTACAGCTTGAGAGTCCAACTTTATCTAAATGGCAGTTAGGCCTTTCTTTTATATGTTTGTTTAATATAATCAGTTTATTACATTATGAGTATTTTTTCCCTTTTACAGTGAATTCCTATTGGCTCTCTCTAATTCTGTTGGTATTGTGTGGAGTATAAAAGGGAGTTGGCTTTTAGAAACATTCTAGACCTGTGACCTATGATTTACAATATTTACTTAATGACACACACAAAAAAAACAAACAAAAGAACATTTTTGAACATCCTCAGAGACTTTCCCCATCAACATCTAATTTTAGATTGTTTCAGTTCCTGCTATTGGCAGTCTTAGGAGCTGCCAGTTCCCATAATGCTTTCAAATTTGCATGAGAAGGCAAAGAGAACATATGGGACCAAAGTTCTGTTTTTCATATTCTCCATTTTAACCTTTCCCTTTAAAATTTAATCAGCATGAGAGGAAATAAACACTTTTTGCCTCCATTGTACAATGGGAGTGACATCCTCCTCCATTTCCCCAGTGATAGTCAGGTTCCAGATGGCTGCCTTAAACTGCAAATTTTAAATCAGGTTGACTCCTAAGAGCAACTTGGCTAGTATTTTTGCCCAAATGGAGGCCAACTGTTTCTTAGATGGTGCCAAAGGGCTAAATACTGGCCCAGAACTATCCAACTATTACGACTCAAATTTGTAATAACATAGCATGTGTCAAACAACTATTTTACATTTTGCCTGAGATATAACCCAGGAAGGAAAATAATAATGAGAAGTCTTAGGATTCATGGAACATTATGTAGTTGTCAAAAAACTGGGATTTGTACCGCAGAATGTCTTTTGAACAATTATCAATATGTAAAATTTAAAATGGAAACAAACAGAATTATTAAAAAACAACTGCTTTTTCTGAGCGATTTATGTTGCCCATTCTCCCTACCCCAAGAAAGCATTTCTTCTGCTTGGAGTCCCTGGGACTCCAGTCTCCAGGACTCCAGGATCATGACCTGAATCGAAGGCAGACACTTAACTGACTGAACCTCCCAAGGGCCTCCCCAAAACCCATAGATCTTAAAAATTTTACACATTTTGGGCTTTTTTTTTTAAATAAAAGGAAAAGCAAAATTCATTAAATATTAATTGCTTCATCCTAGCAATCTGTGAAATGCAATTGCCTAGATTGATATTTATTCCCTATAGTGTTTGCACTGAATGGTACTACATTTTACTGATGCCCAAAAACCAAATTCTCATTCTTAAACTTAGAAGAGAAGAAAAATATTCTACATCTAAGAGAAGCAAATTTTATATTTCAATAATTATACTATTTTGATGAATAATTGAGTCTTTTTTACAAAAGAAATCCTTGGCAAATGTTATCAACTTCCAGCTCACTAAGAATCATCAGGTAAATATAATCAGAATTTCTTTAATTATTTGTTGAAATATTTCCTTTCTGTCTAAATAGTTTTGTTGTTGGCTACATTCTCTTTCTATATGGTTTAGCAATTAGTTAATTTCATCATTTAAAATAGCCTTATTTCCAACAGTGTAAGGTACATGGGCAAGGTTGTAAGTAACAATGATTCCTGTTTACTGAACTCCACTTGTGTATGAGGAACTGTGGCAAGAACTCTGTACACACTATCTGTAACTTATTAGAATTTTCTTATGCATGAAAGTGTGTAACCTCTTTGTGGTGGTGTACAGAATAAGGAGTCAGTGAATGAAAGCACTTAGAACACTGTTGGCCACAAGGGGACATGGGTGGCTGAGTTGGTGAAGCATCCCTCTGACTCTAGGTTTTGACTTAGGACATGAACTCAGGGTTGTGATCTCAGGATGGTGGGATCGAGCCCCATTTGAGGCTCTGCACTCAGCATGGAGTCCTCCCTCTCCCTTCCTCTCTACCCCTTCCCCTGCTTATGCTTATGCACACTCTCTCTCTCACTTACTCTAATATAAATAAATAAATAAATAAATAAATAAATAAATAAATAATATTTTTTAAAGATTTTATAGGGGCCCCACTCAGGGCTTGATCCCGGGACCCTGAGATCCTGACCTGAGCTGAAGTCAGATACGTAACCCAGGCACCCCAAAATAAATAAAATCTTAAAAAAGAAAAAAAAGAACAGTGATGGCTACAGAGTACATTATATGTTATATATGACATAATATAACACCTAATGAATATATTTATATTAATAGAATCATCCCATGAGGTTAATATTTAAATGTTGAGAAAATTAAAACTTAGGAGTTTACTTTAAGTAACTGGCCCAATTTCACGAAGTAAGTAGAGAAGTCAAAAATCTCAACTCCAAAGCCCTGGTTTGTAAGCTGCATCTCTGGTTGCTCCGGTATCCCTCACCCCACAGAGCATCCCCCCCATATATACGAGGTAAATATGAGGGAATATTGTACCATAGCACATGTGCTTAGTTCTGGAGATGCCAATCTTGCTTACAGGAGAACGTACCTGGATTGTGCTCTACACATAGGATCTTTCTTTCCATTGTGTATTTCCTACTTCCTACTTCTTTCTTCTGGTTCTATTTTTATTTTAGGTTTTTTAGTTTCTGGCTCTCCTGCTCATTCCCCTCCTATACCATCTTTAGTCTGCAAGCTAAGAGGAGGAAATTTATTCTATCCAATCTCTCATAGTGAAAACCAAATTTCCTTCCCACAGCATCTAAGTCATCAGTATCTAAGTCATCAGTAGGCATGGTACAACACTTGCCTCAATTACCCAAAAAAATCTTCCTTAATTTTAGTCTGCAATTTTTAAGAGTGGTTAAGAACACCTCAAATGACTCTTGAAGGATTAAGGTAGGTTCCCTCAAGTGACTGTGTGAATTTACATTGAAGAAATGAAATACTGATGCATTTTTGGTGAATATGATCTTCAGAGTCAAACAATGTGATGGCTGTGAGGAGGAAAGTTTATCCTTCCATGCAATGGCTGAATGGCTGATAGAAAAGTATTTTATTTCACTTGATGCATAACATGATCTTCGTAAAAATAAAACCAGACAGAGAGAAGTAAATGTTTTAGGCAAGAATCTGCAAATCAGGAAGAAATTGGAGGCAGGAGGTCTACTTTGAGAATTAATTTTCATCTTTGATAGTGTCGATGCACCTACGTATCTAGGTGAAGAGACCCTTCTGCCTCTTTAATTAGCAACTTGTAAACATGTAATTACTGGGATAAAAATCAAGAGGAAAAGTCACTCTGCTACTTCCTGCTTTTCAATTAGGAATATAGGCAGACCTTCCGTTCCTCTTCCTGTTCTCTCAGCATTAGCCTTCATTCTAATGACCCAGAGATAACCTTTCCTGATAATAAAATTTTCCAGCAAGAATTATAATTTCTCCTGCAGAGTTGCTGTGAAAATCGGGACTATTTCTACTGACATTTCCAAAGATACTACTCTAAAATGATTACGTTGAATAATTTTATGCTCTAAATGTGCTAAATAATCTATTGGGACATAGAACTTAAATGTATAATTTATAAGGAATCCAGAAATTCACACTGCTCCATAATATGGTAAGGTTTGTTTTTTTCTTGTTTTGAGCCACAAATTCTTGAGTGAATTGTTCGGGTAGCTGACCCAGCATATCTAATTTGGAAATAATTGAAGTAGCCAAGGTTACCTATTGAGAATGACTAAATATTTAGTGTAAAGTAAAACATTTATAGACCTAACTTAGGAACACTTTTTGATGCATACTGAAAAACTATGTAGAAGATTCTAGCTCACCTTGAGGTGCTCATCTCTCAGTGATAACTTATTTATGAGACCAAATATAATCTTCTGTATTTAGAAAATTAGGTCATTTTTCTTTGCATCTATGTTTTTCTTTCTAGCCAATTTCTACATCTCTAAGAACATTTTTAAAGTTTTGCTCAACTTAACAAATTTTATGACCTTTAACTCTCCTTTTATGACTCAAAGTCGGATGACATGTATGTATTTGTATATGTGATATGTGTTGCTATGGGGCTTGGGGATACATTGGTGCTAATTTCAGCTGGCTGAAAACTCAGATTCAAGTCTCAGTAGATACTTTTGAGATGTCAAAAATGATGTGGCAGGGAATGGTGCTAATCGCCAGAATGTCTTCAATCCTCTAGAAAGTTGCCAATAATTTATGGGAAATTTTTCATTTCCTTTTTCCAAATGTTTCACTACCTTCTCATTTAGAAAAAAAAAATTTCCTTATAGTGTTTTATTTTTGCTTTTACTGTTATCTATATTTTGCTTTCTTCACTAATTCTTCATGAAGCTAATTCTACTCATAGACAACGTGTGCTAGACAGGTATCTCTCTTTTTAAAGCAACTAGGTATGCCAGATATTAGGTATAATGGATTGATGGTTGTATCCTCCCAAAATTAGTATGGTTTGAAAACCTAACTTCCAATATGGTGGTATTTGGAGATGAAACCTGGAGGAGGTAGCTAAATTCAGATGAGGTCATAAGGGCATAAGCCCTAAAAGGAGATGCAGATTAGTGCACCTAAAAGAATAGGATTAGTGTACCTAAAGGAAAGAAAGCATATTTCCAGGTTGGAGGGTTGTTTTATTCTTTAGGAAGAAATTACAATTCTTTGAAAAATATTTTTTAATATTTATAATCAAAATTTCAAAAATACAGAAGTCAGAAGGAGCATACAGTGAATACCCAATCCTTTATATGCAACTACTATAAACATTTTGCCATATTTGCTTCAAAAATTTCAAAATTGATGGTGGAAAAACCAGAGTGTACATTTTAACTAAATTTTATAAGGTAAGGCCCTAGGATAAAGTCATCCAGGGGTTGCTTAAAGATAAGACATTTAAGAGAATAAGGGACAAGAAGAAAACCAAAGTTATCATATAACTGATATTTGAATTATATGAACATCAATTTCAAGGACTTGTGTGTATAAAGGGATGGTAGGGATAGAAGGGATCTAACTTATTTCACATCAAGCATTATGCTGCATGCTCTCATATGTACTGTGTATTTCATATAAGAAATCGTGAACTTTTTCTATGGATTCCAGAAATCTTTTTCTTTAAAGTTGTTATTTGGAAAGAAGTTCTAGCTATGCTGGGTTGAATAGCTTTCAGGGAAAAAAAGAATGAAAGCACAAAGGTCAGTTTAGGAGGCGAGGTATCATGGCTATATGCGTGCTAATAAAATAAAGCTGAGCACAGGACATGGCGAAGGAAAAGAAGTTAAGAAACCCATTTTTGGGTTAGCTTTCAAGGTTATGGCAATTGAGTTGGTATGGATCATGACGGGAAAGAAAGAGGCAAGATGATATTTACTGAAGCTAATATTTACTGAATACTCACTCTGTAAAGTGAGGAGCTTAATATTTTTAGTTAAGTTATTGCATGCAATGCTTGTAAATCTCAAGGTCAAATGCCATTGGTTTTCCTATTTTTTAAAAAGAGAAAGTTGAGGCAAAGAGGAGTTAGAACATTTTTATTAATAAAAAGAACTTACAAGTAGAAGACTGTTACAAGTTCAGTCCTGTTTGACTTTATAATCTCTAATTTTTCTACATTCTTCCCCCAAAAAATGCATTTAACAATAAAAGACTATGAGTCTTAGTGAAAGAAAAATATATGGTGCTATTAATGATGACAGGAAAAACTAGCCATGGAGCACAAGAATGAGCTTGGTTTGGATACTGTAGTAGAAACCTGGGTTGTCACACCCATTGTCTTTTTCTTCCATAATAAATTACCTTCCAATTTTTAACTGGTAGCTGGCTGTCTAGAATGAAGACTGCATTTTCCAGCTTCTCTTGCAAACAGGTGCTGACATGGAACGAAAAGTCTGGCCAGTAGGAAGTGGGTGAAGTGCTATTCGGTGTCTAGGGAATGGCATTAAGGAAGAAAGTTATGCTTTGCTTCCATACTTCCTCCCTGATAGAGGGACGGTAGAGGCTATGACTTCAAGCAGCAATTTTGAAACACTTATCTTTTGGGTCATGAGATCAGAAGCCACAGCAGAGAATATTAAGATCAGTAGCTTGAGTCCCTTCCACTGTGAAGTGAAAGAGAGAATAAACTTGTTTAAATTATAATTACTCTAGAATTTCTACATGTGAAGCATAATCTTATCCTACCAGAGACAAATAAATAAATAAATAAATAAATAAATAAATAAATAAATAATAAAAAAATAAGGTCAAATTTACTGATTTTAATTCCTCATATGTTACTTCCTCATTCCTTTTTCCTATTACATAAAAGTAATAAATACCTTCAATTAATAAATACCTGTACTTCTATTTACATGTTACTCACCATCTTAGATATGTTGGATTATTATTTTTAGCCATATGGTTATTGTTAATATTCTTTCCTTCTGTGAAAGTATTTTGTGTATTTGAAAAGAACTTAGATATAAGACATAATTTAAAATTGAATCCATCTAGGTCATATACTAGCTGTGTATTCATGGAAAATCCCTCAATCTCTCTGAAAATCATTTTTTCTCACCTATACAATAAATGTAAAAATACTTGCCCTGCCTCAAACATTGTTGTGTAGAGTAAATGAACAAATATGTAGAAAATACTAAATAGATTTTAGTTCTTCTCTAGGTCATGAACAGTGCCTGATACACAAAAGATGTTATTTATTGAGTGAATTCCAGTTTCACAGATTGAAACGCCAGAATAAATGGAGCTCAAGTATTAAATTCAGGACCATATTGTGAAAACTCTGGTTAAGAGAGACTGAAGAGCTCTCACTATTTTTTTTCTAAGAGTTGGCTATAACCTACAGCATTATATATCTTTTGATTTAAATTTTTATGAATGGAAAGACTCCACAGAGATGGAGGCTCCTAGGTGCAGAAGGACTTAAATTTGTGTGCCAATCCCTCAAAATTTTACAGAGTATACTCTTGTATAATACAAAAATAACACAAACACTTGACTTTTATGACATGTAATATCTCAATTCTAATTCTGAGTTGAATTTCAGTGGACTTCTTATATAAATGTGTAATACTGTATCACATTTAAAAGGCTCTGAGCTAGATACTAATATTAGAATAATTTAGATATTTATTATCACACAAATAATATCACTACTAATAAATTTGTAAAGATAAGAATAGTCATCTTCAATAAAAATAGTAATATCTTCAATAAAAAAGAAATGTTTCTGGAATCAGTAATGAGTTTTATCTGGAGTATCATCTTTGGCTATCAAATGACCATATTTGATTCCAGGAAAATTGTGGGAACTTTAGGAACATATGTGTTCCTTCAGAATAAACTGCTAAGCATCTATCCAGTCCTTGTAGAGCTTTGGGTTGTTCAAAGTTATTTCCCTAATATATAAGGTAAAATAAACAATTGAGTAATTGAGGATGGGTCTACACATTCTGGATGTTGGGAAGAATTTTAGTAGGAGAAGAGGAAGAGGTAAAACAAAAAGGGAAACGATTTACTCAGGAATGTCACCTTAGTGCCAGGAACACAATTTTCTTTTGTCTTGAGAGATGCAGTTAAGAGACACATTGCTTGGGATCCCTGGGTGGCGCAGCGGTTTGGCGCCTGCCTTTGGCCCAGGGCGCGATCCTGGAGAACCGGGATCGAGTCCCACGTCAGGCTCCCGGTGCATGGAGCCTGCTTCTCTCCCTCTGCCTGTGTCTCTGCCTCTCTCTCTCTGTGACTATAATAAATAAATAGAAAAATTAAAAAAAAAAAAAAAAAGATTCTCTCCTTCTGGCCTTCTGAACCTACTCCCCTCCCCTCTGCTCACACATACACAGTCTCTTTAAAAAAAAAAAAAAAAAAAGAGACACATTGCTTTAAATTACTTTAATTCCTGGAATGTGTTCCTTTGAAAGTGGCACTGAACAGTTGGTGGGCTAGTTGTGCTCGGCATTTTATTTAGGTTGTACGATGGTTGTAACATGGAAAGGTATTCATTTTTTATTTCCTAATGAAAGTGGGTTTTAACTATATGCAAAGATATGTTGAGACTGATGGACTCCGGCTCAAATATGCATATAAAAGAATATAGAGCATTTATTCCAGGTAACATGCATTGTTGGTGCATTACATGCTGGTACTCTGGAGATGGGCAGGCAAGAATGATTGAATTCTTGGTAACTAACTTCTTCTTCTTCTTCTTTTTTTTTTTTTTTTGGTAACTAACTTCTTGGTAACTATATTGTGTCTGTGTTTTGTGCATTCCTAGTATCCTTTAAGAGAGGAAAAGTAAAATAATTTACAATAAAATATGAAAACACGAGGATGTATACAGATACAGGTATCATTCTTGCTGTAAGCCGACAATGTAGGCTCCTCTCAGTAGAAGTTAGGTCTCATTTATTCTTAGTCTTAGAATAGAACTTGGCATATAGATGTACTCCATAATCATTTATCAAAGGAATAAAAATGTGAATGGTGAATTTAAATGACGATCCCATACTATGCTAAAATATCTCCTTTTCAGGTTTATGTATATGTAAATATAAACTGAGAGTCCATCTATGTATATATAAATGACATATATACAAATATAAAATTATATGTAAATATATGTTGAGTGTACACATATATGCAAGATAATGAAATTGGTAATGGTAATGATAACTGGTTAATATATATTAAACTTTCATTCTATTCTACACACAGAACTAGGTACTGCCATTTGCTGCTTAATCGTTATATGATTCCGAAATTATAAATGTCTACAAACATTGTTTCATTAGGAAAATGAATGTGAATGTCACATAGCCAGCGGTTGTGCAAAATTTGAACGCATGTGTATTTGCTTTAAGAGACTATACTTTAACCAATGTGTGTGTATTTATGAAGGTGTCTAAAAGATCAGTCGAACAACTATATTTCACTGCCTTTTTTCATGAACTAAAGTATAATTCACTTATAACAAAATGTTTGAAAATGTTTTATTTCCGTATTCGGCCACATATACACACAAAGAATAAAAAAATGACATGTCTTTCTCACTATCCCAGTTATATCACTTCCTTTTTTTTGGTATGTTGCTCTAAAGATGGTAGAGTGCACACCAATGAAGCCAGTTAATTGTGAATGTGTTCAGAGTAACCTATACCCTGCTTTTTTTGAGTAAAGCAGAAAACTGATTCCTGGTGGTAATTACCAACACCTATACAAGCACAAAGCACAGTAGTATGAGCATAAATGTATCATTATGTGGAATATGAAATCAGATTTATTTTGGTCTCTGTTCCTTTCCTTGGTTTAAAGTCACATATTTGACCTCCAGTTAAGTCCTTAGTCTGTGAAACTCTTAGCAGGTTTCTCATCTCAGAGCTTGGCCACCCTCCAGAGTTCTCTCGTGTTCTGGACTTCACTCAAAACTGGCAGCCTTCTGAGTCACCTGATAAATTGGTTGGAGCAGTGTTCTCAAATGTCATGTATGCTGCTTCCAAATCCAACTAGACTAACCAAACTGAGTACCTTTCTTAGACGTAGCAAGTGCAAGGTCTAATAACCTGCCCTTTACCTTAAAGGGGATATCCTAAACATCGACATACCACTGCACTCCTAAGATCCTCTTGATGAGCCCAGGCATCTTTGTGGTTTTATCTTCCACCCTCTAGCTCAAATGTGTCTAACTAACACAGAGTATTTGTGCTTTATAAGCCAGTTCCAATTTGCATGGTATTATATTTTCTCTCTATGAAATCAGACTGATTAAAAAAACAAAGAAAAGAAAAGAAAGAAGAAACCAGACTGATACTCTGCAGCATATGAAGAACAAGCATCCTGGATATTCTATTATGACAGCGAACAATTTAACATGACCTTGGACCATGACTGTAAAAGCTTATTGTTGCCCTTCTTGTGTAAAGGCAAGTTGATGTTTTAGTTATCCTTATTGATAGGATTTAAAAGTATATGTTTGCCAGATTAACAGATACATACTTGTTCCAGCTGTTGTGTTGTTATATTCAAGTAAGAATAACACATCTACATTGCAGCTGCAATTGGAGCCACTTGGTTAAGTTTATGGTATTCCATTGCCATCTGTAGAGTTTTTGCAAGAGCCATTCAAAAGAATTAAAGGGAAATGTAATGGCAACTACTATACCTATATCCTTAAATCTTTAAGGATGATATTAATCCTTGCAATTCTATCCAGAATATGGTATTGCTTCTGAAGTTTCAAGAGTGAGAAATTTCAGGGGACTCTCACTTGGTTCTTTTTATGCTACTTTAACGGCTCTTAACTCTCAGGTCAAGGGATCAGTATACGGGTTTTCCAGCTACAAAGTGTATGAATCCCAATTAAGCGTTTGGAGATTAAGGAAATAACCACAAAGTGGGTCATTGATTTAGGCCCTAGACTCTTTCTATTATGTGGTCTATTTTACCCCACAGTTTAACTGAGAAGCCAAGCTTGCTCTTATGCCCCTGATATCAATGTCAGATTTTATATATATTTATCTCTTAAAGACAGCAGTATTAAATAATTTGTGGACATACTTTAATTTGGCTATAATGTGTGATGGTAGAAAGTCCATGTTAACCACATATTTTTCTTTTGTTTCAGGAAATATCCCAAATATATTCTTTAATGCATATGCCATTTATCCTGTTTGCTACTTTATTTCTCTTAGAATCAATGGGAACAACAAAAACAAAATGACTTCCTGACCCTGACTATCTTTAACATTTTTTGGCTGGATATTGCATTTTTTCTATGTTTAGGGTAGATTGTTTCCATCTGAATCATGAGATTATTTCAAGTGGAAATAATCTATCCTAAACATAGATAGATACTCTATTAAGTAGGTCAGTGTTTCTAAAATCTGGCTGTGGAAATGTTTTTTGTTTTTTTGTTTTTAAAGTTAAGCCAATTAAGTTTCTCTTTGTCTTAAATCATCACTTTCAAAGTGCTGGTGTGATTTTATTCTCCTGGTTCACTAATGATCACAAGATACAATTTGAGATAATGGCCCACTAATACACATTTCAAGTAATTACTCTTATAATTATGTGATTGTAGTCTCTCTTTCCAGGACTCTGTGGCCTTCATGCAGTAAAATCATCAGTTCCTGGCATTGGTTTTCTTATATAATGGACTTCCTCTTGAATTTCTTTCTTAGAATCTAAGTTCATATGAGAAAAGAGATAAGTGTTACTGAGAGTTTGGATTGTATTCTGTGACTTGTGAGTTATGGTTCTTTAGCCCCAGGCTTTTCTTTCTAGGCACACTTTACAATATTACAGAGGGTAGTCATACTATTTGAAGTTCAAAAATGAATCTCTTGATACAGGAAGGATCATTCTATCTTTATTTAAAAGTTTTTGGGTTTTTTCATTAATTTTGTTCTTAACCCTCTTGCAGAAACTGAAAAACAGAGAAAACACTTCATGTGCTCTAGTAGGCTCATCTAAATATATTCACATTATTCAGTATTATTCCATTGATACCATTGAATACCATTCAGCCCTCTCGTTTTTATCTCTCCTTTTAAAAAATTTTATCTGTTGGTTTAATTTTAAGTAATATTTGAAAATGTTTTACAAAGTAGACAATATAGAACCTCTAAAAAGAAAAGGTATAATCCGTGCCTCATTTCTGCCTACCCCCACTCCCATTTTTCTGAAATAGCTTCTTTTAATTATTTCGAGTTTCAGTTATGATAGTATTTCCTCCTCCAGTTGTATATACAGTTAGCACATTGCAGTGTTTTGAAATGTAGGAGTCTGGAACTAGACTACTGGCTTCAAATCCTGGCTTCACCACTATACTAGCTGGATGACCTCGGGCTTGACTTTCTATGCCTCCATTTTTTCATCTATAAATTGGGGATGAGAGTATCAAGTTTCTAAGTCCTAATACATTAAAGTATTTTAGAATACTGTTTGGCATGTAGAATATTAGCAGTTCTTAGTACCTTCAAGTCTCTAAATACTAAATAGCTAATAGCTCTATTGCTACTTTTTTAAATTATCAAATGTTTAAAAATATTTTATTTACTTATTCATAAGAGACACAGAGATAGACAGAGGCAGAGACACAGGCAGAGGGAGAAGCAGGTCCCATGCAGGGAGCCCGATGTGGGATTCAATCCTGGGACCCCAGGATCATACCCTGGGCTGAAGACGGCATTAAGCCACTGAGCCACCCAGGGATCCCCTAAATTATCAATTTAAAATACCTTTTGCTGATGGGATGAAGATTTAACTCACAGATACTGAGTTTTCTGTCTGCTGCACTACAGCCATTTCTATATGTATTTTAGGCCATGATTTGCTTATTTTACTTCATCTTTCAGTAATTTCCAGTCCTTTTATCTTTTCCCAGAATGTATTGGAATCCGTTGTTCATTGAAAGTTCTCCTCCATTTTTTTAGGATTATACATTTATGAGGTTTTTACTATTATTTGAGTGGAATTGGGGAGGAGAGGAGGTAAATAATAAGGGCTTCAGTATCATATAAAAATATTAGATGACTTCTTAACTTTTTTTTTGTTGTTGACTTCTTAACTTTAAAAAACATACATATTTTTTTTTCAAAATCCAAGAGTGAGATAAAGAAGGAAAATGACATGTACTAGTATGTGAACAGGGAAAATAGAGAATCTCCTTCAAATTACTTTGAGTTACCTAATATCTCTGATACTTAATTTGTCATCTGTAAAATAAAGTGCTCGAACAAAATGACTTCTGAGTGCCTTTCAACTAGAACATTCTATCATTTTATTAGGGTTTTTTTTTTTTCCTTATAAATCTCTTCTCTCCTTCTCACTGTACCATGCTGGCCTAATCAGCTTCAATGAAACATAACCTACACGTACTGCCCTCTTCCTTTGTATCCTCCCTATGTTCGTGTCTGCATACAACATTTGAAAGATAATACAGAAGCATCCTGCTACCCTTTATTAATAGCCAACTTCTTTCAAGATTAGTAATTAAAAAGAAATACTTTATAAGTTTTTATCTTTATTGTTGAATTAAGCTCAGAAATGGCTGTTTTAGATAATGTATTGGGGAAATATTTAGTTACGTCTTTAGGGAATATATCTATCAGAGACTTCTGCATATATTGACCTGATAAAGCTGATAGGTTATTGCTCTCTTCAGGAAAGCTTACATGTTCACCGAGGTGAACATGTAAGGTGAACATCCAGGATGTTTGCCTGGATTCATCATGACCTTTCCTGTTCCTTCACATCCATCCAACATCCAGTCAGTTCATCAGTGACTATGCTTTACTTCTTATATATAGATAAAGTTGACCTTAGAAAAACACAAGGTTAACACCAACCCCCTGCTCACTCAAAACTCTGTGTATACCTTTTGGCTCCTCAAGAATTTAACTATTAATAGCCTACTATTGACCAGAAGCCTTGCCAATAACATAAACAATTAACATATATTTTGCATGTTATATGATTTATATACTATATTCTTAGAATAAAGTGAGAGAAAAAATGTTATTAATAAAATCACAAGGAAAAGAGTTACTGTATTTATACTTTACTGTATTTATCCAAAAAATTCAAATATAAGTGTAGTTCAAACCTGTAACATTCAAGCATCAACTGTTGTATGTATGTGTATTGTTGTGTATGTCTAATTGTGTGTGTATGTCTATATATTTTTGTGTGTATTTATATATACAATACATATATTTTTTAAAAATCTAGCCTTTTCTCAACAACTGCACTAATACTACCCTCTGCTGGGTCACCCCTAAACCCCTCTTGCCTCCTACACTGGTCTCCTAACTAAACCTTTTGCCTCTCTTCTTTCCCCTACGTGTCCCTATTTTGAAGTGGCTTCCCAACACACATAGAATACAATCAAAACTCCTACCATGACCTATAACCATTTCTTAATCTGGCCTCACCTCTTCCTACCTTCTCTTTACTCCATTCCCACAATAATGGCTTTATTGTTTCTCTAATATGTCCAACCCTTTGCAACCTTTGGGCTTTACACTTGCGGTAGCTCTTCCTAGAATGGTCTTCCAGATTTTTCTATGACTCATCTATTTTTTATTCAGTTCTTTGCTTCAATGCATTACCTCAGAGAAGCCTTCCAAAAGAACCATGCTCTTCTCCACCACCTGGCATTCTGTTCCCATTATCTCAATTCATTCTCATCAGAGCACCTTTCATTTTGCAGTATCGCATGGGATGAGTTATATCTATGGATATGTATTTATTTACATTTTACTTCTTTCTTTCTCTAGCTCTTTTCTTTTCTTTCTCCTCCCTTCACCCAAGGAAGGGTAAGGCAGAGATTTTGCCTGCCTTCTTTCTGCTGTCCTATACAGAACCTCGAATAGTGTCTAAAAAACAATAGGCGCTTAAACTATTTTTTTTTATATTGGATTCTAATTATTTGTTTAATTACTTCTAACTCTGAGTAGTCTGGAAGTGATGGCAGAGTAGGAACTATGTCTCCCTTACCATTTGATTCCTAACATTAACTAGAGCCTTTTAACTCTGTTAAAAGACAGAAGGGCTAAAAGTTCTGAATTCAACAATGGGTCTTATTTGGAATCTATATTTTCTGACACTTACATGAAACATTCTAAAAATCATGATAAATTATTGGCTTCATAGCATTTCTAGGCTGCTGGGCACTCTGAAAAATATTTTTTTAAAATGACAGTCAACTTTTAAAATTCAAAATCCATCCAAATTTTATTTATGATGATGACTTTGCAAGTATCTGTGACTTTCTATCTATCAATATATAAGCATCTTGAATCTATCAATGTCCTACATTACAATTAGGCACACTGTATTAGAGATGAGGACATTTTCAATAACCATATGTATCCAGGCAAGTTACTGAACCCCAGGGTATCACATTTGCTTCATTTGTAAGCTGAAAAGAATGGTCTGTAGGATCTCCAAAATCCTATTATTCTTTCCATATCACATGTTTTATGTCATAATGATACTGAGTTTCCAAAAAGAGTACTGAGTCATCATTAATCATACAGTCACACTCGAGTACTACTTGAAGAAGAGATTAGTTCTGCATTATTGTTTCAGGAACATTGTTTTGGTGTGTGGGCAATAGTTAACTAGTGAATTGTCCTTTCATGAACTGAGTACACTAGCATTTGTTGGGCTGTCTGTATGGAAAATATAAACAGAGCCTCTTCAGTTCTGTTAGGCAAGGTTGCCGACCCTTGACTTTATTTGCCTGTTGGATTACCATGTCTCATTAAGGCAGATGACTTTGAATTTAAAAAATCTATTAAAAAATTTAAAAACCATGGTCATTGCTTTATAGTATTGTTTGGCAATGTTTATAGGTAAAACAAATCTATTCTTTAGATTAACCAATCATATGTTCAGTGACAATTGCCACTCAAACATATTCTCTTATTCACTATATATATATTCTTTATCCTAATTATTTTGTTTACTTCTCTAAATACCACTCTTCTGCTAATCATTTTTTTAGTTCTTTCTCTTGAGCTACTCCAAAGTTCTTCAAATTGTATTTGATATAGAACTCAAACTACAAAGGCCAAGCAATGAATACGGTTAATAGAGGTCAAAAAAGAGTTGCCTTACAGGGTATTAATTTTCTGCTCACTGACATTTCAGTATCATCCTATTTTTTTTAGACGTAACTAAATTGGTGATATAAATCAATTTGAGCTCTACCAGGAGCTTTTTAGTAGGAAAAATAGATGTGATAGGCTACACATAATGATTAGGGGAATGCACTTTGCTTTAAACAAATAAACAAAAAGAATATAAAAAGAAAAAGGAAAAAAATCAACAACAAAATCTATGCCATTATTGAGTCCTTTATATCTTTAACGTGTTTTGGTTATAAGTTAACTATTAAGTTAAAAACATCCCCATATTACTTTGAGTAATAGGCAGTATTCAAATGTTAGGAGGAGTGGGTATATTTGCAGAAACTAAAAGTCTTGGTTTCTTGCTGGCTGTTGGCTGAAGGACACCCTCAGTTCCTTGCCACATGGCCTCTATGACAGAGTGTATTGTTCTATCAAAGTATGTAAGCCAAGAAGGCAAGAGAGAGTCTACTAGCAAGACAGAAGTCACAGTCTCTTGTAACCTAATCACAAAAATGGCATCCTATCAACCTTGTCACATTCTGTTGGTCAAAAGAAATTCATTAATCCAACTTACACTCAAGAGAGGGGATTTGGGGCACCTGGGTGGCTCCGTGGTTGAGCATCTGCCTTTGGCTCAGGTCGCAGGCGGGGAGGGGGCCTGCTTCTCCCTCTGCCCATGTCTCTGTCTCTCTCTTTGTTTCTCATGGACAAATTAGTAGTCTCAAAGTTTTGAGTAGAAGACAGGCATTGCACTCTATCAGTATCAAGATAAGACTAAACTAAGAACAAAACGCCAGAAAAGGCTAGAGAAATTGTAGATCAGAATTCGAGTTCTTTGTAGGTATAAAGTAAAATATGAAAGTGAAGTCCCCGCAGATTAGCTTAGACTGTCAAAAATGTAGGGACACAACAGCATAAAGACTCAAGAAAAGAGTGAAATTCGAGAAAGGGTAAAGAAAGGCGATAGATCTTAGAAACATGAAATTGAGGAACTAGGATCGCATCACCATCGAGATCCTGCCACTTCCCTCAAGATATTGCAAGGAAGCTGGAGGAAAGTTCCTTCTTTGGGCTTTTAGAGTCCTACTCATTTACCCTCTCACTTCTCCTTCCTTTCTATGATATCAAGCATAATGTCTTCAGTGAGTTGGAACACTTAACAAAGTCCTAATGTGGAGCTAACTTCAAATGACTTCAATCTGATGTTCTGCAAGAACATTCTGGAAGAGCATTCAACTGATATAGCAATATGATTAGAAATAAGAGAAGGAAAGATGGAGATCAGTCACTTATATGTAACTCAATAATTTATCTAGTTACTTCCCCCCACTAGTATGTCTTTATGTCCTCTCAAACAATACTTCTTTCCCATTCCTGTGTGACCACATGCCATCACCATAGTCACCATCTCCTCCATCACCAGAAGGCTGAAACGTGTATGTTATCTCAGATGGAGATGCTACCCCAGGATAGTGTGACATGCACACAAAGTAGTGCCATCAACATCTTGAGAAAGATTGGTGAGCTTGAGCACCGGGATAATGCTTGACAACCTCTTTCAGGAGCTTACTATTTTTTTTTTTTTTAAGATTTTAAGGACTCCTGGATGGCTCAGCGGTTGAGCGTCTCTGCCTTCTGCTCAGGTCATGATCCCGGAGTCCCAGGATCAAGTCCCAATGGAGCCTGCTTCTCCCTCTGCCTGTGTCTCTGCCTCTCTCTGTGCCTGTCATGAATAAATAAATAAAATCTTAAAATAAAACAAAAAGATTGTATTTATTTGAGAGAGAGAGAGAGCATGGGAGAGAGATCATAAATGGGGGAAGGGAAGAGCATAGGGAGAGGGAGAAGCAGATTCCTCGCTGAGCAGGGAGTCCAACTACAATAATGAGGGGCTCAATCCCAGGACGCTGAGATCTGAGCCACCCAGGCACCCCAGGAGCTTACTTTTCTTAATCTTCCTTCTAAGTAGCTCCACCTCACCCAGGCTATCAGTCTTAGAGAGTCTCTAAGGCCCCACTTGTCCTTAGAGAGATGTGTCCTAAACATGAGCAAGGCTGGCCTAAAGGCACCTACATAAAGTTTCTATCTGTTACTGGTAATTACAGGAAGTCACTGAATCCTATTCTCCAGAGATAGCATGTCGTCTTCCTAACCATCCCTTTCCTTTCACCACATCTATACCAAGCTCTCCTGATGGTATTTCCCAGATTAAGCCAGTTGGGCATCTTTACCTCACCCATATGAGGTCCAGGCTTTCCAGGGTGGGAGAAGAATGGGAATTTATGGAGCATGATTCCTTAAGGGACAAGAGTGGTTTCACCCTGTAGTTTATCTGAAGTTTTCAATGGCTAAAAACCAAGCATGAAGAGTCCTATGCTTGGGGAAAGTCCTAGCAGTTGCTACTGGGGTATTTCCTCTTTGAGTAGGACAGTGCCCTCCTTCATTGCAGCCTTTCTCAACCAGGTTCCTCATCTGATTCACAGAACAAATCTCCCATGCATAGTGCCTAAGAAATGCCATTCTAGATGCACAGGAGAGAAGTTACATTATTGCCCACAATGGATAACTGAGGGCATTAGGGCTTGATTCTTTTGGGGAACTCCAGGTAAGAAAAACTGGAAGGAATCTGGTTTCACCTTTCTTTTTTCCTTCTTCCTTCCTTCTTTCCTCCCTCCCTTCCTCTCTCCCTCCCTCCCTTCCCCTCTCCCTCCCTCCTTCTTTCTCTCTTTCCTTCCTTTTTTTCTTCCTTCCTTTTCTCCTTCTTTCCTTCTTTCCTTCCTTCCTTCCTTCCTTCCTTCCTTCCTTCCTTCCTTCCTTCCTTCCTTCCTTTTCTTCCTCCCTCCCTCCTTCCTTTTCTTCCTCCCTCCCTCCTTCCTTCCTCTCCTGCAGGTTATCTTCGTATGTAGTGGTGAGGGGAGAAGAGAAAGAGGGGTTGGAATAAGAACTTTTAGGAATAACAGCTTAAGGAGAACTGCTTTCCCTAGATAAGTGAAGCCTTAGGTTCACTTGTCATGTGTGTAGTCTATACCTGCGTTCTCATGAGAGGGCGGCTGGATTGAGTGGTACATGGGAGCTCTCAGCTAACTGTTGAACAGGTTATTTTCCTTATATTCATGTGGTTTCCATCTTTGCCTTCTACTGACTGCTTCCCAGTAGCAGTTCATCATGCTTTGTCTCACCATCCCTCCATTTCAGCTCCACAAATCCTTAGGTTCCTCCCCACTGCCTTACCCGCCTTTGGCAGCTGAATTTCCTTGTGCTTGTCCTTCCCCTCCTAATTTCCATCCCTCTCCAGTCTATCTTCCATGCCCAGAAATGCCTCTGGTCAAGGTCACAGGGCCCCACCTGCTAATCTCACATTTCTCAAATCTTATTGTATTTGTTCTCTCCTCTTGTTGAGAAATACTCCTCCAGCAGCCTATGTGACCTCAGACTCCACTTGTTTTTTTTTAATTCCTCCTCCCCCTGAGGATGTTTAACTCAGTTTCCACTCCAAGTCCATCTTTCTCTGCCCAGACATTAAATGTAGTGGGTATTAATACATGCCAGGGCTCTGGCTTGTACCTCCTCTCACTCTTCATTTCTCCTGGCTCATCTCCGCCTTCTCATTTGACATCAGGTATTAGTTATATGCTGATGCTTCCCGGTCTACCTATAACTCATACCCATTTCCCAAGCCCAGAGGGGCGTTTTCTAGGACATGACAGATGTCTCTATATCCCACAGGCACCCCAGACTCAAAATCTCCAAAGCTGAACTTCTCATTTCTCCTTAAAACCCACTATTTCTCTTTTTTCCTTTCCTTTTCTTTTTTTTTTTTTCTGTTTTGTTTTGTTTTGTTATTGTTCTTTTACCCTTGGACTCTCTTCACCCATTTCTCCCACTTTTGACAACCATCAGTCTTTTCTTTGTATCTGAGCTTTCGTTTTTGTCTTTCAAGATTCCACATGTAAGAGAGATCACATGGCATTTGTCTTTCTCTGTCTGATTTCACTTTGCATAAGGCCCTTGTTGCAAATGGCAAGATCTCATTTTTTTCATGGCTGAATAATATCCCATTATGCGTATGTATGTGCGTATACTGTCATATATACTCTATATGCTTAATATATACACATATGTACTGTACATACATAATATGTACTCTAATATATCTATTTATATAACAATTTCTTTATCTGTTCATCAATCAGTAGACACTGAGGTTCCCTCCATATCTTAGCTATTATAAATAATCCTGCAATGAACATGGGGATGCATATATCTTTTCAAATAGTGTTTTTGTTTCATTCAAGTAAATCCTCAGAGTGGAATTGCTGGATCAACTGGCAGTTCTATTTTTAATTTTTTGAGGAAACTCCATACTGTTTTCCAAAGCGGATGCACCATTTGCATTCCAAGAGTGCACAAGGGTTCCCTTTTTCCCATAGCCTTGCCAAAACTTATTTCATGTCCTTTTGATAATAGCCATTCTAAATAGGTATATTTTTTATTAAACATTTTATTTATTTCTTAAAGCAATCTCTACGCTCAACATGGGGCTCAAACTCACAACCTTGAGAATAAGAGTTACATGTTCCACTGACTGAGCCAGCCAGGTGCCCCTTAACAGGGTTGGTTTTACTTAATTTCTGACTGTGGTTTTGAATTGCATTTCCCTGATTATTAATGATGTTGAGCATCTTTTCACATATCTGTTTACCATGTGTATGTCATCTTTAGAAAATTGTCTATTCAGGTCCTCTGTCCATTTTTGAATTGGATTGTTTTGTTTTTTTGCTATTGAGTTATATGAGCTCTTTATATTATATTTTATATATTTTTAATTTTTATATTTTATTTATTTCATATTTTTATATTTTATATTATATTTTATAATGTAAATATATTCATATTTATATTATCCCCTTATCAGATATATGATTTGCAAATATTTTCTCACATTCAAGTATTTTGCCTTGCCATTTTGTTGATGGTTTTCTTTGCTGTGCAGAATTTTTGTAGTTTGATACAGTGTCCCTTGCTTATTTTTGCTTTGGTCGCTTGTGCTTTTGATGTCAGATTCAAAAACTCATCGCCAAGACTGATTTCAAGGAGCTTAGCACCTATGTTTTCTCCCTGGAGTTTATGGCTCCAGGTCTTACGTTCAAATTTTTAGTCCATTTTGGGATAGTGTTTTGTGTATAGGACAGGATCAGGGTCAAGTTTCATTCTTTTGCATGTGGCTGTCCAGTTTTTCCAACACAGTTTATTGAAAGACTGTCCTTCTCCATGATATATTCTTGACTCTTTTGTTGTTAGTTAATTGACCATGTGTGCATGAGTTTATTTACGGACTCTTCATTCTGTTTCGTTGATCTATATAGTATAGTTCTAAGTGAGGGAGCACGATGCCTCCAGCTTCTTTTTTTTTATAAGATTTTTTTTTGTTGTTGTTTATTCATGAGAAACACAGAGAGGCAGAGACAGGCAGAGGGAGAAGCAGGCTCCCCGCAGGGAGCCCAAAGTAGGTCTCCATCCTGGAACTCCGGGATCACACCCTGAGCCATAGACAGATGCTCAACCGCTGAGCCACCCAGGTGTCCCTGCCTCCAGCTTCTTAATATTGCTTTTGCTATTTGGATATTTCTGCTATTGCATTCAACTTTTAAGATTATTTGTTCTGTATCTTTGAAATATGCCATTGGGATTGTGATAGAGATTGCATTGGCTCTATAGATTGCTTTGACTAGTATGGACATTTTAACAATATTGACTCTTCTAATCCATAACCACAGAATAGCTTTCTATTCATTTGTGTCTTTTTCAGTTTCTTTCATAATTGTTTTTTAATACGCAAGTCTTTGATCTCGTTGGTAAAATTTATTCCTAGATATTTTATTCTTTTTGTTGCAATTATAAATGGGATTTTTTTCTTAATAGTGCCCTTCCAATACTTTATCAGTTTGTCGAAATGCAACAGTTTTTTGCATATTGATTACATATCCTGCAACTTTACTGAATTTGTTTATTCTAACAGATTTTTTATGGAGTTTTTACGGTTTTCTGTATATAATATGTCATCTGAAAATAGTGCCAATTTTACTTCTCCTTCCATTCCCTACTCAATACACTCAAACTTCAAAAAGTTTACTGATTTTGGGTCTGAGATGTCTCAAGTTTTTGACATTAGGTAACCCAAGAAAACCTGACTGTAGACAGGGTATATAGTGGCATTTTATAGTCTGTATGCCTGTTATTCTTCTCTGTGCTATTACCCTGTTCTACAGACCTCCCTACTGGCATATCTTAAGTTCCCTTCATCTCCTCACACTACTCTCTTTGGCCACTTTCTTTTGCCATCAATACATGAGCCAAGGCTACATTCTATCATTCCCCTTTACCTTGTTTTGAACTGAGTAGCATGGTAATAAAACATGAGTCTACCTATGAAATAAAAATAACCCATTCTGCAATAAAACCAGCCTTAAAATACTTATATCCTGAAGCACATGAATAAGATTTGCCTATTTTAAATATTAAGCAGTATAAGTGTAAGTTTTCATAAGTATTAATTTTTAAAAATATTTATTTATTTTATAAAGCATGAGTGGGAGGGGTGGGGGGAGGGAGAAAATGTGGAGCCCCATGTGGGGTTCAATCTAATGACACTGAGATCGGAACCTGAGCCAAAACCAAGAGTCAGATACTCAACCGTATAGGCCACCTAGGTTCCCCTAAATGTATGTTTTCCAAAGAGGGTACAAATGGAAATGGCCCAACACCTTTTTGGAGAAGAAAGATGCCAAATCTAGAATAATTTTGCAAGAATGGGATCCAAGGAATCAAAATAAAACTTCTGCTTCAAATTTTTGCCTAAAAGGAACCTTGGGAGTTTGTCTTGCAGGGATTTCTATCTAGGTATGCACAGCTGTACTGAGCTCCTGCTTGCAGCCAGACTTTGTTAGAGACACTGGAGCATTCTGCAGTAAACAACAAGGCCACCAGATTAGCAGGGCAAATATTTTTATTTCCATTTAACAGACAATAAAACTGAGGTTCAGAGAACTTGTCTAAGTGACTTTCCTGAGGTTAAGAACTGCATCAAGAATGAGTCTCCTCATTGCCCTTAGTAGACCATATCTACAAATCACACTTCAGGTACATGATTCTAATAAAACCTTGCCATGTTTCCTTATATCCTGTGCCCATTTGTTCTTTGATTATTAGATATTATTATTTTCCATTCTTCTCTATCTTTTCTTCTAATTCCCAAGCACCTTTTGTACTTTGGCCTTGATATTATGTGTGTTGCTCTATTATCTTAAATAGGCCCAGCCAAAGATTCACATGATAATCTCTACCATAAGCATGTTGGTCAAGGCAGTCGGGAGGCAGGAGGTGTGCCAACACATTGCATAAATGCCTTGATCAAGTTATCAGATCCTGTGACACAGGACAAAGTGACCAAGGGAACCAAGGAAGTAGGGCAGAGTAAAAGAGAAAAGGAGAAAACCACAGAACTGCTATCACAATGTACTAGAAGCAGAGTAGGTTGAGGTTCCTCTGCAACCCTACTGTTAGAGAATTTACTGACAGAAGGAAGTAAAATAAAATCCAGAAAATAATTACATGGAAACTTATTATTAGGTCGCTTGATCTACGATCAAGAACAAGAAATAGACATTAACTTTGCAGCACAGAGTATATGATTTCCCTAGTGCAGCTGGGATATACAATGTTATAGTGGAAGCCTGGTTTGCTCATTAATATTGTTTGTCCTTTTTTTTCTCTGAAATTTGTTGCAGGTTTTGTTCCAAAAGATTCTAGAACTGGGGAAAGCCTTAGAATGTTATTTTATGCAATCTTTGCAATGTCATTTGTTTTAAAATTTTGAAGGAAAGGGCCTTCACTTCATATATTTTCTCATTTTAAGTACCATTTTCTGCTTACCCTCAAATGATTCAGTTAGAATTCCTCTGTATATTTAGCAATAAATAGGTCATTAGTACACTCTAATTTCATATAAAACAAAGGTTAGAAATGGCTGTGGGAAGAGATGCTCTGGGAAGGTGCTAACATCTCCACCTGTCCCTTGTAGAAGAGCCTCAAGATGGTATTTTTTCAAGTTGTCTTGTTCATCCCCTGCTGTTACAGAACTTAATGTCACCAGTTATTAGTACCCAAGATTTTCTAGTTTTTATGTTATAAAAAGAAACATTCTGGGAGTGGGTGTGTAAGAGATGTCTGGATGTCAGAGAATTTAGGATATGAGTTCATTCTGTTTATTTACAGCTTGATTTCTCCTGGGAGGAAATGTACTCCCTTTTCACTTACAGGATCTCCCAGGTGGAAGACAATTGTTCTTAAGTCATTCTGTTTGCTCTTTCAGTCAAGTTCTTGGGCTTGAGACTGATGTTTCTTCAAGGCTGTATAAATGTTGGAGTTGGCAGGATGATTTTTGGAGAAGGTACAAGATGTAAAAAAGGGAGCACGGGCTATGAAGGCAATAGTTTGACATGCTGTTTTTTTTTTTATAATTCCTTAAGGAAGTTTCATCTGTGTGATCAACTTCTCCCAACTAAATGAATACTAATTTTAAATTGCATTAGTACCATAAAGTAGTTTTAAAAAACAAAGGAAAGTATATTGTTTATAAGGCAATGCTTGTTCTATTTCTTATTCTACTACAAGTAACTAAATATATATTTATTTCTTATACTCTCAGATTAAAAATATAACTGACAGGTTGCATAAAGTAATATTTCCTTGGAAACATATTCAAACCATAGCTTTCATATTGTCTTTTTTTGGTATAATTTTTCATTTTTAATTGACTTTTTCTGTATAAAGATGAACATGTTCTTTAAATGTATATAGGAAAATACTTGAAAATGAAAAAAAAATTTTTACTAAGTAAAGTAAAAAGTAAGTAATAAAAACCCCTAAAGGTTTCATGTATTTTCTTCCAATGGAAAGGTTATTTATCACTTAAGAGTGGTTGAAGATAAACTATCGTATAGTATCAAAAAACTAAGAAATTCAGTGTTATTAACTTAGTATATGAAAGGAATGATTAGAACTAAAAATGGTCATAATTAATTCTTTATAACTTGGTTCATTCATTTAGGCTCTGCTTCTATTCTTTTTTGTTGTTGTTGTTGGAGTATTTTTCTAATGTGCTAAATACCTATTATTAGAGTTGATTTTGATCATTATTCCTAGATATTATGACAACAAACATCTGAAGACTCCTAACTCTGGGTAACAAACAAAGGGTAGTAGAAGGGGAGGCAGGCAGGGGGATGGGGTGACTGGGTTACCGGCACTGAGGAGAGCACTTGATGGGATGAGCACTGGGTGTCATACTATATGTTGGCAAATTGAACTTCAATTAAAAAAAAAAAAAGACCATAGTAAAACACAAACAACTTTGACTCTGATATCAGGCCCTCAGTGCACTTCAATTTCAAATTTATATAGTGATAAATCCAAGGACAAGTTTAGAATCAGTATAACCCATAATCCAACTTTCAAGAGTCCAGGATTCTGAACTCTTGTTCATAGCTGAGAAAAATTTTCATTAAACCTTAAAAAAAAAAAGGTTAGTTGAGACCGGTGAGTATTGGGAAATCATCTCCAAGTGTTTGGAAAATTTAGAGTTATGGGTAATCCATTAGACATTCATTTCCTATTTAAGAACCCTAGTTGTAAGAGTAAAAGCATAACAACTAGCTACCAGGATAAGGAAGGACGTTATAACCAACTTACACTTGACCCTTGATTAGTAGCTGTTCTAACAGCAAGGATCAATAATAATCAAGAAAATCTAGTAGCTTATCTGCACTATAGTGTTCTTTACATGAGACATTTAATAAGGGCTAACTGAGGTGTTCCTGTAAGTAACCGTAAGGTGGAATGTCGTAACAGGAGTAGTAAAAGAGTAAGTATAAGTTAGACATTGAGGGAACATAAGCCCTGAGTTATACCTTGGAGACATAAAATCAGAATAAGGACCAGGGGTTTGCAATGGATTCATCTAATAGCAGTGCAGCCAGAGGAAGGCATTTAACTTTTGTCATCTGCCATATGTGTGACTTCAGTTGACACTGGTAATTTGCATTCACTTTGAGTAAATTGCTTTATGTATATGTGTCAGCCAGTCTGGTTTTTATAATCACAAGTCATCAGAGTAGTTTTGCTCAAAAGTCAGTCTTGCTCTAGATAGTGCAATCATTAAGAATGCCCTGACATTGGAGAGAATCCTGAGATCCAAGGGGAAAGAGAAGTTAGCTTGATTGTGCAATAGGAAATCCTTGTGCATGATGGAGACTCGCTGTTCATGATTTGGATGGTCTGAGCAATCAGAATTCAATAAAACTTTATATTGATAATTACCACACTAAAGAATTGATGAATTCAATAAAAATATTGAGTACCCACTGTGTTCTCGACACCATGATAAGTGCAAATCACTTCCTTCCAGGAGCTTCCAATTTAGTGGGTAATGATAATTAACAACACAAGGCAGGATTTGTTAATTTTCAAATAAATGTCACTGACAGTAAATTCTCCAGGAATTCATAAGAAGAAACAATCTTTTTAAACAGAAAGGCTCATAAAGCCTCCATGCTCCTTGACCATAATTCGTCCAGCTTTCATGTGAAACCAAACACTCAACTAAATGTACATTCTTTCCCCAAGGAGAATCAGCTGCTGTTTATATTGAACTCCTTTTGACTTGATTATTGCCATACACAACTTATTCTTTATTTCTGTTTTATAATGTGGCTGGGAAGAGCAACAAGCCTAAATGGAGGCACCAGTGATGTTCTCTGAACATAATTTGTCTTTTAAAAAACAGATATATTTTTAAGCCACGATGCAAAATTGCCAGAAGTTTCTATAACATGATTATAAATGTGGAATACTTTTTTTTTAAAGAGATACAGGGGATCCCTGGGTGGCTCAGAGGTTTAGCACCTGCCTTCAGCCCAGGGCATGATCCTGGAGTCCTGGGATCAAGTCCCACATCAGGCTCCCTGCATGGAGCCTGCTTCTCCCTCTGCCTCTCTCGCGCGCGCGTGAATAAATAAATAAAATCTTGAAGAAAAAAAAAAAAAGGACATACTCAAGACTTATAGAAAAAAATAGAAAAACATCAATCTTACTGATAAACTAGATTAAGTGAAGGTCTATCCAGCACCTTGGTTCTCAGTGAAGAAAAAAAGAAACTGCTTTTACTAGGTCTTGATTCAATCTGTTACATGGCACTTGTGTAAATATGTTGTAAATTTTTATTAAGCCACCAAAACAATTCACTTAATTGCCCCTTCCTAAGGGAAACTGATAGAAAAGTCTATCTTAGTCTAAGTCATACCTAAAAGGTATGCTGTTTTTAAGGTTATTATTCAAAAGACTACAAAAGGAGGTCTGTGAATTCATAGAATCATCCATAGAAAGTTAGATGATCGAAACAATTTTCATTAATCCTATGGACCTATTCAAAGGCTTACAGAGGTCTCTCATACTACATAGGGATGTAAACATCTTTTCTGGCTCTTACGTATCCCATCTGACTGTGTCGTATGGGTTTAGAGGATATCTAAATGTTGTTCAGTGATTTCAGACAAATGAGACAAGTGTTGAGATCTCCTTAGGATATTTTTAACTTTTGACAGATCATATTGCTCCACAAGTCACTTTTCTCTATAGTTTCTTCCTGTGAATGTGGAGGAAAATTCTCAATATGAGCAAAAGGAGTGAGGGGATCTAGAAATTCTATTTATTTGTATAGCCTGAAAAGACTTTCAAAGATGAGGAAGGGAAACAGGATTTGGGTACAAAGAAGAGGGGGATGGAAAAATCACTGGTCACCTAGAACTTTTGTTTTTAGGGCTTCTTTGGTGCTCATTGGAGTGAGGGAAGACTTGCTAATGCATCTGGTAAGCTCAACTAGTTCACTCACATGCCCAGAGCTGACACAGCTCCAAAATGTCAAGTCAGTGACTTTTGTCCTCAGAGTATCTTCAGCTCTCCTTTTAATGACTCTTTGTCAGCTTGGTAGCCCATCAGTCTCTCAGTGTAACCAGAAACATTTCCTCACACAGATCTTTCAAATCACTTGTTCAATCAGTTTCCATAGAAAGCCTGCAGTGTGACAGGCTCTGAGTTGTGATTGGCAAATAAGTGAGCCAAACCTCAAGGACTTTATACAATGTGGCAGAGGTAGTGGAGTAGAGCTCTCATTTGGCATGTCATCAAGAAAAGTACAAGTGACATTTTTAGACCCCAGGATTTATATTATCTCTTTGATCCTACAACTGACATGGCAAAATGAAGCTCATCAGTTTCTTCTGGCTTGTGAACTGGCTTGCATGCAAGACAAACATCGCATTTCATGGCTGCTTTTATCTAGTGATTCCCAGTGTTGGTCTTTGCAACTCTAATTGAATTTCTTATTTAGTTTCCAAGTTTCGATATTCACATATTCATTCATTTTTCATGTGTCCTCCATGTATGTCTTTCTATTCATCAAAGGCCTTCTGGATTCAATATGTAAAAGTGATTTGCTGTCCAAATGGCAAAATACGATAAACATTGAAGCTGGGGAATGGTCATATAAGGTCATTATGCCTTTATTTCCGCTTTTAGAAAGTCTAAAATACAAAACTATAACAAGAGTGGGTTTTATGATTTTGTGTTTATTAACAAATGAGTACAGAGTTACAGACTTTACAGAAAGAAGTTTATAGGTAGACTCACAGACTTAAATGTGCTTCCTCTGTCCACTAAAGAACAGAAATATGCCCATTAAAAAACAAGTATTTTCTGTACTGATTTTGTGTGTAATTAAGTTTTTGTATGAAAGGCTGTCAGTCTCCTATGGTTTCTAAGTTTATTTGACAGGATGATATCATGTAAATCTTGATCAAGAGTTAGGCCTTGAAATCCTAACTGCTAAACTCACCATTTCTGTGTGGTGGTCATTGTTCTTAAATATAAAATTCCACAAGTCTGTGATTCTTTTTTTAACCTATTACTAGAGTCAGGGACCAGATGTTTCCTTTAGATCATGTTAAGGCTTCTTAGTTGCTTCCCTTTTTTCTCTTATACTACATATCTACCAATATCTTCCATGCAGTGGTTTGAGGAACATTACACTATAGAGTTCTTGAGCGGGAAGCCTGGAATAGTGTCTCAGTGACAAGGAAGGAAACTCTAAGTGAAAAATGTGGAAAGAAAAAACAACAATAAAAGAAACAAACACAGTATATGGATATACTTGACAACATTCTCCAGTTTTAACTGTGAACTTAATGCAGAAGGAAAAACAAAACAAAGCAAAACAAAACAAAACCTAATGGGGAAGTGTTCTAATTCACATTGTTAGTTCAATATTCAGAAAAGCTTTTAGTAACTGTCTTTTAGGATGTGACAGTGTCTCCATGGCCTGATATCCTTACTATATTGGGGTGCCTCAAAGGACTAGTCACTTAAGCGATGGACTTTTGATTTTGGCTCAGGTCATAATCTCAGAGGTGTGAGATCCAGCCTCATGTCAGGCTCTGCAATAGGCATGGAGCCTGCTTAAGATTCTCTCTCTACCCTTCTCCTTCCTCTCTCCTCTCTCTCTCCCTCTAATATACATGTGTATATACATATAAAATACACACAAACATATATATATATAAAATTACATATAACTATATATAATCACTTAATGGGAAAAACAAATATACTGACAATGTTATTCATTATGTTTCTTTTGATGTAACTTTTTTTCCATATGATCAAATAGAAAATACGCATCACTGAAAGGCATTTAGGATTGTAACGGCTATTTTGAAAGTCAGGTTAATCAGGTTTTATTAATTTGTCATCTTTCTGCTGCATTTTACAAATAATAAAATTAAGATTTAGAGAAGCTAAGTGGCCTGTGATCACATATATTATAAGTGGGAGAGTCACCATCCCAGATCTCCTGATTCAGATTGCTTAATTTTCAAGGATTCCCATTATGTAAACAGCTCATTTTTTCCTTTGATAATAAAAGAAAAATAGCATTTAAAGATATATTCTGGGCTTTTTTCAGCTTCTCAGAAGTCTTCTTTTTCAGATTTCAAAGAGTCTCAACTAAGTTGTCATTTCGTTGTCAAACATATTGAATTGGTCAATCCTGTATCTCATCTAAATCTCATTGCAAGTGGTTATGTGGTTTTGCCTGACAAACATTATTTTTCAAGATCTCATTATATTTAGCAACAGGATATTTCCAAAGGAAAGAAATGGCAAGGCTGTATCTTTTTTTTTTTTCTTTAACAAATGCTGTATTTTAGGGATGAAGGCCAGCTACTTCAAAGTCTCACCAGAAATTATGATGAGGAATCATTTGTCACTAGGAAAAAAACAGCCACTAAATTCTGTTTCGCATGCTTGCCAATTCAGAGCCCAGAAGGAATTTATTGGTACTTTTTCTGCTATCTACTAACTTTATCTATAAACATATACACAGAATATAAGTAAATTCTGAAAATGTCCTTAAATGTGGGGATCCCTGGGTGGCACAGCGGTTTGCCGCCTGCCTTTGGCCCAGGGCGCGATCCTGGAGACCCGGGATCGAGTCCCACATCGGGCTCTCAGTGCATGGAGCCTGCTTCTCCCTCTGCCTGTGTCTCTGCCTCTCTCTCTCTGTGACTATCATAAATAAATAAAAATTAAAAAAATATTAAAATGTCCTTAAATGTTCAAATGTCTGTTTTAAAATGTATTTTAACAGGTGATAAATAAATTCAAGAAGCCTAAATAGATTCCATTTTAAATGCCAAACTGTTGGGGCACCTGGGTGGCTCAGCCAGTTAAGTGTCTGCCTTTGGCTCAGGTCATGACCTGGGGTCCTGGAATTGAGCCCTGTGTCAGATTTCCTGCTCCGTAGGGGAGTCTACTTCTCCCTCTCCCTCCTCCTGCTTGTTCTTTCCCTTTCTTTCAAATAAATAAATAAAATCTTAAAAATAGGGATCCCTGGGTGGCACAGTGGTTTGGCGCCTGCCTTTGGCCCAGGGCGCGATCCTGGAGACCCGGGATCGAATCCCACATCGGGCTCCCTGCATGGAGCCTGCTTCTTCCTCTGCCTGTGTCTCTGCCTCTCTCTCTCTCTCTCTGTGACTATCATAAATAAATTAAAAAAAAAAAAAGTTTAAAAAAAAAATCTTAAAAATAAAATCCAAACTGCTAAACACAGGCTAGTCATTTGGGACAGCACATGAATGTCAAGGAAGAAGATTGATTTTTTTTTTTTTTAAGGACTGAGACCTCATTGAAAATAGCCCACTCAAAAAAACTGAGAAACCCTCATTGCAAATGGAATGAGCCTAAGCCAAGTCCGTAAAATAAGGCTGAGATGCATATTCCAGGCCAAGAACCTAAGAACACCAATATCAATGATGAGGCTTGAGGTTAAAATCAGAAGTTTCAGAGCTAGATGAGGGAATTAAAAAATGTCATGAAAACAGATTGGAAGTGAGCAAGCATGTCTGAATCTCCTGGGCTGTCTGAACTAAGCAACAGAGTTGAGATGCCAGTGAGGCTGACTAATTTCTCACCGATTCTGAATGGAAACCTATGTCAGTAATTAGATAAAATGACTTGAGAAAATTTTCTTGCCTTCCTGCTAGGCTTCTTCTTCATCAGGACAATAGCCTGCGCTCTCAATGAGGGCCACCCACTCTCAACCGCCCCCCACCACCACCCACACACTCACCAGTTGAACTGGAAGTAAAAGGAAAGAAGATACATGATTACATGTTCAACAATTTATTGGCATCTGCCTTCTGGCAGATATGTGACACATACACCAGGCACATGACCTAACATTTATTATTTCTGAAGTCTTCCGTCACTGAAAAATGCATGGCAGGCCCCCGTTGAGTGCATTGCCACTCCCTGTGGCAGCTCTTGAAATATTTGGGGGAACATTAAAGAAAAAAAATCCTCTATCATGATGGGCACCAGTAAGGAACAGAATTATTGAATCACTATACTGTATACCTGAAACTAAGATAACACTATATGTTAACTCTACAGGAATTAAAATTTAAAATATATTTATATATATATATGAGGATATACATATATATCTCACGTTCCACAATCATGATGTATCTCAGAACAAAAAAGCCACCCAGGGATAGGTTGCAGGGACCCAGGGTTAAAAAGCACACTAGTGACTCATATCAAATGCACTACTGTCACAGAAATAAATTCACATTGACAAAACTGGTGGGATAGGTTAAAAAAAAAAATTCCACAATTGCATGCCTAGGGTGAATCTATAGTTTTCAGACCCCTGACCTTTGCTCAAATATGAACTAGTTAATTCCTTTATGCCTGAGCCTTTGTATTTTATCTGACCCTCTTGGACTAAACAGCCACGGAGCAAATCTACAGCCTTTTCTTAAAGGTCCCTGTTTAAGTTTGTGCACTTTCCAATAGGATTTGACGTAGCCTGCATTAAGTCGCAATGATCGCTGTTTCATTATGGCATTTGAGCCACCATCAGTGACAGTAGACAACGTTGTCCTTTGAACACTGTGTATCCTTTAGTCAATCTGCTTATTTGTTTGAAAAGGCAAAAAGAAAAATAGTTTATTTTTTAAAAGATTTTATTTATACATTCATAAGAGACACAGAGAGAGAGAGGCAGAGGGAGAAGCAGGCTCCCTGTAGGGAGCCCAGTGTAGGACTCGATCCCAGGATCCCTGAGCCAAAAGCAGACATTCAACCACTGAGTCACCCAGGTGCCCCAAAACATAAAGTTTCTAGAGAAAAGTAAACTAAAAGCTGTTTTTTCCATCAAAGATAAAAATTTAGACCCAAAATAAAGACTTGAAAGCTATTGGTGGTGTGTATTTTGAAAGGATTCATAACTACAAATGAAGACAAAAGTTAAAATCACTGAACATAACGGAATCTTTTGGGGATCTGTGACTGCCGCATGCAAATTCATAATAAATCAAAGTATGATCAGCAAACATGCAGGTTTATCATCTGGTAACAGAGACTATTGTGATGAATTATGTAATTATAAAATTATTTGAACTTTCTCTCATACAAAAAACATAAAAACATCTTGTTACATAATATTATTATTAAGTCTTTAGGCTGTCTGCCAAAAATGTTTCAACTTTGATAGGTAGGAAATCTCTTTTCCTTGTACTCTTATTGTTATGACTGATTTCTGGCTGGGTTTTGAGTCACCAACTGAATCATGGACACGATCAGTAATTATGATCTGAACTCAGTACAGAGATTTTGTGGATTTGGTTCCAGACCACCACAATAAGGCAAATATCACAATAAAGTGAGTCAAATGAATTTTTTCACTTCCAAGTGCAGATGACAGCTATGTTCACATATACTATGTTAAAGAGTGCAATAGCATTACAGCTAAAAAAAAAAAAAAAAACAAACAAACCCAATGTACATACCTTAATTTCAAATGTATTGCTAAAAATTGCTAACCACCATCTGAGCTTTCAGTAAGTTGTACCCCTCCTGCTAGTGGAGGATTTTGTCTTGATGTGAATGGCTGCTGACTGATCAGGGTGGTGGTGGTTGCTGACGGGTGGGGTGACTATGGCAATTTTGTCAAATCAGACAATGAAACTTGTCACATTGAGCCTTCCTTTCATGGACGATTTCTCTGTAATATGTGATTCTGTGTGTTAGCCTTTGGCCAAGAGCAGAACTTCTTTCAAAATTGGGGTCAATTCTCTCGATCCCTGGTACTGCTCTATAAAATACATTTCTGTAGTATTCTAACTCCTTTGCGGTCATTTCAAATCTTCACCAGCATAAATTATATCTCAAGAAACCACTTTCTTTCCTCATACAGAAGAAGCAACTCCTTATCATACAGAAGAAGCAGCTCCTTATCTGTTCAACTTCTTCCCTGAGATAGCAGCCATTCAGTGACTGCTCTAGGCTCCACTTCTTACTCTACTTCTCTTGCTATTTCCACCTCATCAGCAGTTACTTTCTCCACTGAAGTCTTGGCCCTTCGAAGTCATCCATGAGGGTTGTAATCAACCTCTTCCAAATTCCTGTTCAGGTTGATATTTTGACCTCTTCCCATGAATCGTGAATGTTCTTCTTGGCATCTAGAATGGTGAATTGTTTCTAGGAGGTTTTCCATTTATCTTGCCCAGGTCAATTGAAGAAACCACTGTCCATGGCGGCTATAGCCTTACAAAATGTATTTCTTCTTCAGTAGTGAGACCTGGAGTTCAAAATTTCTCCTTAATCTGTGGACTGCAGAATGGATATTGTGTTATCAGGCATGGGAATATTAATCTCATTGTCCACCTTCATCAGAGCTCTTGTCAATGAACAGGAATATTTTGAAAGGAATCTTTTTTTTTTTTTTTTTCCTGTGTAGGAGGTCTCTCTCTCTCTCTTTTTTTTTTTTAAGATTTTATTTATTTCTTCATGAGAGACACAGAGAGAGAGAGACAGAGAGAGACAGAGACAAAGGCCGAGCGAGAAGCAGGCCCCATGCAGGGAGCCCGACCTGGGACTCCATCCTAGGTCTCTAGATCAGGCCCTGGGCTGAAGGCGGCGCCAAACCGCTGAGCCACCGGGGCTGCGCGGCTTAAGAGAATGTTATGGCTGGTTTGATTTCCTACCCAGACCACTAAAACTTTGTATCATCAATACAAAGCTTCACTTTAACAAGGGGTGGTGGAAAGGAAGGTGGGTGGGGGGTTGGGGTGACTGGGTGATGGGCATTAAGGGGGCACTTGATGGGATGAGCACTGGGTGTTATGCTATACATTGGCAAATTGAACTCCAATAAAAAGAAATTAAAAAATAAAAATAAAAAAATAAAAATAATAAATCATTTTACATTAAAAAAAAAACAAAGCTTCACTTTTTTATACTTTGTGTGTTCATGGTATAGCACTTTTAATTTCCTTCAAGAACTTTTGTTTTGTTTTGTTTTGCACTCACAAGTTTGTAAAGTGTTTGGCACAAGAGGCCTAGCTTTTGGCCTATCTCAGCTTTTGACATGACTTCACGAAGCCTAATCATGTCTACCTTTTGATTTAACATGAGCGTCGTGAGACTCCTCCTTTCACTTGAACACCTGGAGGCCATTGTAGGGTGATTGATTGAAATAATTAACATACACAGTTATATTAGTTTCAGGTGTACAACACAGTAATCTGACAGTTCAATACATTGTGCTTACCCCGATTAAGTATTGTCACCATAAACTGTTATTCTCTATGCTGTACTTCACCTCCATGGCTTTATTTTATATTTTATTTATTTTATAACTGGAAGCTTAACCTTGTAATTCCCTTCTTCTATTTTTCCCATCCCCTATTCCTCACCTCTTTGGCAACCACTAATTTGTCTTCAGTATATAAGAGTCTGCTTGGTTTTTGTTTGTTCATTTGTTTTTTTTAGATTCCACATATTAGTGAAATGACACGGCACTTGTGTTTCCCTGATTTGTTTCATATAGCGTAATATGAATCCTACATGTTTTCACAAATGGCAGGATCCTCTTTCTTATGGTTAATATCCCAGTGTTATACCACACATTCTTTGTCCATTCCTCTATGGATGGACAATTGAGTTGCTTTCATATCTAAGCTATTGTAAATAAAGCTGCCGTAAACATAGGGGTGCATATATCTTTTTGAATTACCCTTTTCATTTTCTTTGCATAAATATTCAGTAGTAGAATTACTGAATCATATAGTATTTCTATTTTTAATTTTTTTAAAGGTTTTATTTATTTATGAAAGATGCAGAGAGAGAGAGGCAGGGACACAGGCAGAGGGAGAAGCAGGCTCCATGCAGGGAACCCGATGAGGGACTTGATCCCAGGACTCCGAGATCACGCCCTGGGCAGAAGGCAGACGTTCAACCATTGAGCCACCCAGACATCCCAATTTTTAATTTTTTGAGACATCTCAACACTGTTTCCACAGTGGTTTCACCAATTTACATTCCCACCAACAGTGCCCAAGGGTTCCCATTTCCCCACATCCTCACCAACACTTATTATTTCTTGTCTTTTTGATGCCAGCCATTCTGACAGGTGGGAGGTGATATCGCATTGTGGTTTTGGTTTGCATTTCCCTGATGATTAGTATGTTGAACATTATTAATGTTGTCCACACAGTTGGCCATCTGTGTGTCTTCTTTGAAAAAATGTTTATTCAGGTATTCTGCCCATTTTTTAATAAGACTTGTTGGTTTTTGGGTGTTGTGCAGGTTATTTACACATTTTAGATGTTAACCCCTTATTGGGTATATCATTTGCAAATAACTTCTCTCCTTCACTGGGTTGCCTTTTTGTTGTTGATGATGGTATCCTTTGCTATGCAAGGGCTTTTTATTTTGAAGTAGTCCCAATACTTTAATTTTGCCTTTGTTTTCCTTGCCTGATGAGACATTTATCCATAAATAAGTTGTTAAAGTTCTTGCCTAAGAGATTACTGCCTACTTTTTCTTTTAGAAGTTCTGCAGTTTCACATCTCACATTTAGGTCTTTAATTCATTTTGAGTTTGTTTTTGTGTATGTGTACAAAAGTGGTCCAGTTTCAGTTTTTTTGCATGTAGCTGTCCAGTTTTCTCAACACTATGTGTTGAAAAGACTATCTTTTCCCCCATTGTATATCTTCCCTATTTCATTGTAGATTATTTGGCCTTTTAAGTGGGGGTCTATTTCTGGGCTCTCTTTCCTGTCACATTGATCTATGTCTATTTTTGTGCCAATACCATACTGTTTTGATTACTATAGCTTTGTAGTGTATCTTGAAATCTGTGCTTATGAGTAGGGTTATTAACCAGCCTAATTTCAATATTGTTGTGTCTCAGGGAATAGGAAGGCCCCTGAGAGGGAAAGAGATCAGAAAAAGCTGGCCAATGAAGCAGTCAGACACACACAACATTTATCAATTACGTTTGGTGTTCTATACAGCACAGTTTGTGATACCCTAAAGCAGTTACAATAAAAACATCAAAGATCACTGATCACAGATCAGACCACAGACCTAAAGAACTACTTAATTAAGTTAACTTAGAGTACATGAAGTTTGAGGTCTTCTGAAGGACTGCTGAGTTTTCTTTTATGATGAGAGCATTGACATATGTCAGAGTTCCCTTGTGGGCCTGGCTGCCAGGAGACAGTAATCTTGGCTTTGAGTGAACTAACATTCCTCAGGTAGGGTTTTGAAATAAATCCATCTCCCCTCCTTCGTGATTGTTTTGTTATTTATTTCATGTCTCCATGGATTTTATGTTGTCTATTGTTTTAAATAAGTTTTAGAAAACAGATACAATAAAAAAGGGGAGGTGAGTAAAACCATTTGCCTGTCAGAGATCTTTCTTTCTAAAACTATGATTCGTAGTAAATCCCTTTACTAAACAATTGGTTAGTATCTAGGGACTGTGGATTAAGTTAAATTTTAAAAAAAGCTCTCAATGTCATCAAAGAGATTAAATAGGTATGCTAAGTATGATAAAATAATATTTTAAGTTTACAGGGAAGTAAAGCCTCATGTATAATTCTATGGGATGTCAATATAAGGGAAGCTCACACTAGGGGGAATTGACAAAGACAAGACTGAGAGGAGAGATTTTCATTGAATTTTGAGGCAGGACTACTGTGGCCTGCTAAATACAGTAATGCTTGCTGTACACTGAATAATACGAAGGAGTGCCATTTGTACTGTATGTGTGATAAATTATATATAATTTATATTATAACTTATAGTAATATAGTATAAGATATATAATAAAAATAAATGTAAATATATGGCAACTTTCTCACAGAGTATAGCAGAGTATCTTGAAGAAGTAATTCCTTTCATGTGCACAATGTAACCATATGGGCTAATGGTAGCATTAACAGTCATTTTTAAACATGGAAGCATCCATTAATTCTGATTTAATTTGTCTGGGATGGAAATTGAGCACATTATGTTTCTTAAAGCTTCCGGTGTACACACCATGTTAAAGAATCATTGAATTTGAAGAATAACATTTAGGTAGAGCATTGAGAATTTTACACAAAGGATATATTTGAAGCAGTGGGAAATGCAAAGTGAGAATGCAGGGACCATATCACTGAAGAAGAGACTTCACACAGGAATAAAAATGACAGATGAGGGCCTTCTACAGTGGTCTAAGGAGTTAAAGTCCATTCTCTGGGAAATGGGTACAATTAATGTTTTATTTTAAATAGATAAGTCATAAAAGCTAATTTGTGGTTTTGGATGATTAATCTGCAAGAAATGGGAAGGATAAATGAGAAGGGAGTAATTCCGCATGCAGGAAAATCAATTAGGAGATCATGGCAGTGGACAAGGTAGGTTGGATCCAAATCTGACTTAGTGACAGCAAAAATAAAACACAGGAGACAAATAGAAGATTCATGGTAGACTTAGAATTGTTAGGAACTGGAAGATGACTGGGTGCATGGCACACAGTTTCAGGCTGGGTGAGGGAAAGCACAGTGACAGAACAGTGCAGAGGTTGGGAACATAGTCTCAGAGACAAGGATGCGGAGATGAGTGTTGAAGGCAGCAGGGTAGAGATGTTCACAGAAGCAGGAGATGAAATTATATCACAGGGAGTCAAACATAGCAGTGTCTCCCAGCTTGAGAGCTGGATCCCTGGAGAACTGGACCCAAATCTCTCCATCTGAAGCTAATTTTACTAAACTTCCATTTAAATTTGTGAAGTGGGGACACCTGGGTGGCTCAGCAGTTGGGCAGCTGCCTTTAGCTCAGAGCATGATCCTGGAGTCTGGGGATGGAGTCCCACATCAGGCCCCCCACGGGTGTCCCCACTTTACACCTGCCTTCAGCACAGGGCGTGATCCTGGAGACTCGGGATCGAGTCCCACGTCGGGCTCCCTGCAAGGACCCTGCTTCTCTCTCTGCCTTTGTCTCTGCCTCTCTCTGTGTGTCTCTCATGAACAAATAAAATCTTTCAAACAATAAAAATAAATTTGTGAAGTACTAAATATCAGTTTTATCCCAAACTTTTAAAAAAATTATATAATACATACACTTTATTAGTGTATAGAGAGTTCTCAAAAATGCTAAGTAAATTTACTAGTAGGATAGAAGTTAAGGGTAAAAAAGAGATTTGGGGATTACCTGCAGGAGTGCCAAATTAAGCCAGAGTAGGATATGTTGCCAAGGAAGAGAAAATATTGGAGGAAAAGAAGAGATAGGTCTAGACCTTCATAGATGCCTATGAGACTCTAGACAGAGCAAGGGAAACCCAAAAATGGATGGGACAAGGACAGCCAAGAAAATGGATGTCTGATATTTAGATGAAAAAAAATGCAGCAAAAAAAAGAATCAAATGAAAGTATGACCTACAGACTGGAGGTCTTAATTCTAGAGCTTTGTTAGAATCTTTTAATTGACTTCGGGATTTCCTACTTAGTCTTCTTCTCATTTCTCTTAAAGGAAAAAGGAGAGAGCGCTAGATACTACTTTGTACAATCACTCACCAATAAAGTACTAAGATTTGCCTGATTGTTAGCTGATTATTATGTGATAACATAAAAGCAAAATATTATAAACAGAAAGTGCTCAACGTGGAAGTAATAATTATAATAAACCAAGGCTCTGTGTCTGGTTTTAAAAACCAGTGGGACATCTGCTTGGCTGTTATCGTAATTGGCTACCAGCCTGTTGTTTTGTTGTGTTGGAAGGAGGACTTTATGTTCTGTGGATGTTATTTGCTCTTGGTCCAGGGGGACCCAAGTTTCCATTAGATTACAAGTTCTATACACATAGCTACATGTGTGCAAGACTCTTGCACAGTTTCTCTAAGTCACTGTAAATATCTTTCCTTTTAGCACTGGATTCTTTCAGGGTTTCCTGTTCTTTCTTCTGTGAGAATTAACAATCCCTCTGGTCTCTGAAGTGTCACTTGCTGTGTTATGATTCCCCTTGTGATAGCTTTGAGAAAACTGCCTATAATAAAACAAACAAAAAAGAGGTATACGATGTCACAACATAACTGTTCACTCCTGTTTGCAACGTATTTAATTCCACTCACTCACCTATTCATTTGTCCGAGAAATCTTTCATCTGAAGAATGTTTCAGCATAAGTTCTGTGCCAAGCACTGAGCTAGATGAATTCTCTCATGTTATCTGAAGAGTAAGTGTTCATGTTAGGGTGTAATTTTTGGAATAGCTTCAATAATTGACTTCCTCAATTAATTTTTCTTCTCCCCCCTTCCTCATACACCACAATCACAACCACCACCAAAATCTGTTGATTTTACCTTCTAAATATTTTTTTGGTAAATCCATGTGGGTTTTTTCCCTCCATTTTTCCTTACATTTATTTTAGGTCAAGCTACCATTCAAGTTAGCTGGTTTTACCACATCCATTCTTACCTCTCTTCAATCCCAGGAGCCATGTTGCTATCAGAGTATGTTTTTTCCAATGTAATTCAGATTCAATCATGTATCTCTCTTGATTAAAATTTTTTGAAGGCTCCCCATTGTTCTTCGGATGTCTCTGCAAATGTCTCTGCAAATGTCTCTGGTGCCTGGCTCTTCCCTAATTCTTCTGTTACTCTTCCCTATCCTCTCATCCAGCCACATTGGCCTTCTGCTTTCTGCTTGCAGTTACTTGAATCTTCGGTGCTCCTTCCTGTCCATGGCAGGCTGCTTAGAGTGCTGGCTTCTTACCTTTGAATGCTTTCCTAATTCTTTGCCTCTTAAAACCTACTCACTCTTAGATATTAGTATGTGCCTGTACAATAAATGGTAACTAAAAATAGTAAATAAAAAGCCAAAGTTTGTGCTCCCAAGTATCTTGCTGTTTTATGAAGACAGCCAGGGATTATTTAAGAAATCATAATATATAATCATACACTGAGATAAACTGGAATAAATTGAAAAGGAATGTTACACTTTATATAAGATAAGCTCGTAGATCAGAGAGGCTTTGATCTCTCTCTCTCTCTCTCTCTCTCTCTCTATATATATATATATATATATATATAAGCTTCCTTATATATTGTGTACTTATATACACAACTATATATGATATATTCCATATCCACACAGATATACATAAAAATGCTTATAATTTATATACACATATACATATATGATCTCACATATAAATATATATATACATACATACATACACACATATGTATTAGAGAAACCTCTCTGATCATTCAGGTTAGCTTATCACAATGACACGTTCTTTCATTATTTATCCCAGTTTATTGTAACACATTAGGATTTGTTAAATGGTGCTTGTCTTCCTTCATTAAACAATAAGATACTGAAGAGCACAAACTCTGGCTCTTAATTAAGCATTTTTCCCCAAAGGAGTAGCACAATCCTGTACACAAAAACAGAATTTCAATACATCTTGCTTTGAATTAGTAAATGAATAAATGACCACCCATCCAACTTAAAAGGGAAGAATGCTGCTTTGGGGCTATAATGTTTCATGCAAATTCTTAGTAAAGCTTTTATGACTAATGAAGATGACATTAGAGGGGAGATAAAAGTAAGGATATGAAATCTAGCAATAATTTGAGGCTTCAAAGACTTAAAGCAAAAAGAACTACTCTATTAGATTATTTTTGATAGCATAGATTTCCATTTATCATCATTACTTTTGAATAACAAACAGAGCTAGAATTCTCTCATAGAGTCAGTTTTGAGAATAAATGGCAAGAAAAGCTTTACCTTAAATGAATGTTCAGAATAAAGGCATTTCACACACATATAGATTTGAAGAGAGCAAATTAAGAGAAGATTACTAGTAAACCTTTGTCACAGCCCTACTGAGGAAAATGCTCCTTATGAAGAAGCTTTTGAGTAAAATTATTTATTCCATGCTAACATGGAGAAACAAACAGAAAATTCTGGTAAGAGGAGTCTGTGAATAGAATCTGTTACAAAGAAACCCCAAAATGTCTTTCAGATCCTGAATATGCACTTTAAGCAAGCTGATAATAATCCAAGGGCGTTTTCCAAATATGTTTTTCCTAAAAACAAGGTAGCAAGGTTAATGTGTTGAAGTATCTTGGTGAATATTCTCATTGTTTTCAAGTGTGTACAGGGGCTTATGCCAACATTTCCCAACAAGCCACAAACTATTCCTTCCCTGTTATGTTACAGAGCCAGGAATTCAAAAGCACTTCACTGTTAACTCTTACACAATGGACAGAAATATAAAATAAGGGACAGATCTTTAATTTGAATTTCTCTGAAGATAATTTTTTTCAAGCATATTGTTCATTTGAAAGTCTTAAATGTGTATATCATGGCATGCTTAAGGGTGATAGCAATCCTGTTACTAGTACTTGATGAAGGCTGGTGGGATGAAGAAGAAAGATATCTGGAAGAAGACTGGCACCCTGGAGGCCTCAAAGGGAGGAGGTATTGGGAAGGTGTTGGGAAGGACAGAAAACGTGACTACTACTCATGCCACTCTACTGATGATGTTTTGCATACGTACAGATGAACTGCTTGTTTTGAAAAGAGCTTTTCACCAAAAAAAAAAATGGGAAATTCCATAATAGCATGTTGTGAGGAACAGTCTATCAACAGCTAGCGACAGCTGCTATTAACAGCAGGATTATTGGTTCAACTTGAACGCCTTAAAGTTCTGCCATTTGGTGGGCAACAAAAACCAGATGTTTTGGTTTTGTCTGGTTCAAAAATTTAGGCTCATTGACACTTGAAAGATGGACTGATGAGGGGGGGAATCGTGGGTTTAACTGACATTCTGTGGTGAAATGTTGAATTTTGAAGATAGTTGGTGAAGAAAGTTTCTGACGATTCTCTGGATGAAGGCGTCAGAGGTCTTGTCTTAGTTCGTTGTCCCAGAGCTATGGTCTTTTTAAAATTTTAACTTTAAGTAGGCTCCATACTCAATGTGGGGCTTGAACCCAATGTGGAGTCACCTGCTCTACCAACTGAGCCAATCAGATGTACGCAGTCTTTTTATTTTTTTAAACTCAATATACCACTATTCTTTCCTCTCCCTCACCACCCATTGCTTATAAATCGGTGCCTAGCAGGGAGTGAACAATTTAATGACAATGAATATGTAATTCATGGAAAGGAAATTCAAAATTTCCTATTCTTATTTATAGGACATAATCCATATTCAAAGATAATGGTGCTTAGTGTTGGAGGCATTCTATGATACTCATTGTGATTCATGGAAAATATGTGTGATAGTTCACTAAAGTTTTTGTCTTCTCAGTTTTTTAATGAAATGTTTTATTAATAAGTTCAAGTAATAGGAAAACTTTTTACACATGTGGAACAATACTTTTTAAAAATGAACAGGGTCACATTCTATGATAGTGGAAAATGTGACACCACCTTCCCCCTCTCCCCCCACCCCTCCTCATGCAAAACCTCCTAACCTCACTGGCTGACTCTCTGCCACGTGGATATTCCTCCTCTATGCTGGTCTTGCAACCTCCAACTGCCAGACCTGCTATTATGGCTGTGAAGTGGCCATCGGGCCCTACCCTGCAGGCTTTGGCAGGTCAAACTCTGCTTATACAAATTAATGAGGACAAGTTGAAAAACATAAATAAAAGATATGAGAAATATATCTGGCTAGAATTGTGCCTTATAGATTTATCTTTTCTTTGTGCTGGGGACATAATGCTTTTGGGGATTTCCTGGTGTCATAGCAATACTCCACAGGGACCATTTCTGTACTTTCCCTAACTTTGTTTTAAAATAAAAAATTTAAAGAAGCCTTAGAATTACTCATAGGGTGGCTAAGGTGATACAGATAAAGCGTGGAGGAAACTCATTTTTAACCTGTAACTATATTGTATGATAAGAAAGAAATATGCTTTCAGTCAAAATCGTATGAATTAGACTCTCATATGAGCCACTTATTAGCCATAGGTCCATTGTCAACATTTACCCTTTTAAGTTCTAGGTTTCTTTTCTCCAAAATTGGACCTAAAAATATTAACTTGATTTGAAAGGATATTTTTTGCATTAGGAAAAGAAAATGAGATTATATGATATGTACTTAGCAAAGTGCCAAAAACACAGACATGGCCAAACACATGGGACTTATGATTAAAATACAAAAATACTGGTTTTAGTAATCTGATAAAAGAACCATTCTCCTTTCTGGGATGATAGGTACTACTAGTTACAGATCAGCTTCATTTGCAATGTGGTAACCCCAAATCCATTATTTTTCTTTAATAGCATGCAGCAAAACCTACTATTAACTAAAAGTATTTAATGCCTCAAAATCTCATGAGAGCAGTGTGACTTTTCTAGTTCCTCCGTTCACTTTATTCTAAGATAGAATTAGAGATTCTTAAATTATGAATCCTAGAAAGTGATTTATTGTTAGAAATTTTGCCATTATATCTTCAAAGAAATAACTTTAATCATAGCTTCTTAGGCCAAAGGTAACCTCGTTTTTATGTTTCCAAATAGTACTAAGCAAAATTCAACTTAAATCCACTACATTATACAACTATGCCAAGAGATGAACTGAAACCAAAGCACCTGGCAATGCACAACACTTTCTTCCTCACTAATTGAGGCACAGAATAAAGGGCCAAATTGCTCCGTCACAATATAAGAGAGAGGATACGAGAAAGTTTACCAAATAAATACTCACATTTAAGGATTCACCTGCAAAAGTTACTTTTAAAAAAGTTGAGTAGATAATTAACATTCACTATTATGTGTCTTTTATACTTAACCAAGAAAGGAGAATTTGAGCCTCTCTTGCTGTCACAACAAATGGTAATTATGGAGAGAAGCAAATAGATTAATAATGATCATTTCAAATTTCATGTTTCATAAGCACAGAAACTGTTTTTAAGAGGCATAAAAGGTTTTAACAGGAAAAGGATTAAAGGTTTTATTTTCCTCAACTGAGGCACAAAATGAATGAGATTTTTTTCAAGTTAACTTCCATTCCATCTGGCTCAGGTGTCAGGGATCTATATTTATCTTGTATTAGGCATGCGCCTGGAGTGCTGGAAGGCTCAGGACGTCAATGGCTTTCAGATGTCAGGATAACCTTAAAGACAGATGAATGGTCAAGACCCCGTGCCTCATTTTTGAGTTCTCAGCTGCTGTGCTGTGGAAATCATGTGTTTATTTTCTGTGTCTCCTCCTACAACAGTCTCTCTGCAGCCAGACTTCAGATCCCACATCTAGGCAAGCAAGCTCCTCCAGAAGTAGGTGAGCAAAATGATTTTTGTTTAGGGGTGTGGCTATAATGGTCTTTGTTGTTGATGGGCTATCATCTAGTAAATATTAATAATTATTATTTTTAACTCTTTGGGAAGATAATACTATCTGTTGTGATAATGTAGTCTATGATGCTTCTTCTAACATTTGTAAGCTTTCAACTAAATAGATGAAGAAAAAGATGCTTGACACTTAAATTTAACATCTCCACTAGTCTCCAAATTCATCTTATGAAACTTCCATTTACACATTTTCATGGCTTTGACTTAGAAAGTATGAGAAAATGTAAATTCCTTATTTCAAAAAGTATAATTTTACTGGAAATATTATTCCTTCAGACTCTCTAAGTTAATATGACTTGTCCCAATCTAGTCTGAGTTATCTTTTTATATAAATTTATTTTTTATTGGTGTTCAATTTGCCAACATATAGAATAACACCCAGTGCTCATCCCATCAAGTGCCCCCCTCAGTGTCTGAGTTATCTTATTTAAATTTCTGTGTGCCTTCTTCCAGGCTTTAAAAAAATATATTCTTTTGAAAAGGACACTCTAAAAATCTGACCAATAAAATTTTTCTCTTCCAAACTGAAAACTTTTTTTTTTAAATGAGACTAGAAGCTGAATGACCTTTGTTCATGGGACTCTGAAAATGTTTTTTTGGCACGTTGTCAAGACTAACAAGTTTATTTAAGAAATAATTTAAAAGATCTGATCCCCTTACAAACTGATTTAGAAGGAAAAAAAATCTTTCCATATGTATACTTATTGATCCCGAGAGATCATTCAAATTGCACTGACTGTGGGCACCAGATATTTTACTTTGGAAGGAGGAGGTTTTGTCCCATAGCAGAACTTTGTTACTTGGGGTGTTTCGTAGCATAGCTGTATCAGGTCAGAAGACACTGAAGAATGATAGAGGAGTGACTTAAGCAGAACGGAAACCTAAGGACCTACTTAGAGATCAAACCAGATTCTGATTTAAAAATCACCCCCCGCCCCCCGCATGTTAACTTCTAAGTCTTGAAAAGAATTGGGTATAATTCTTTACCTTTAAAGATCATTTCCTTTTATTCTTTGGAGAAATGGTGGCTTGGAGCTGTGCTGAATTCTGGGGATAGCATTCTGGACTGATGCTTACAGAAGTGTTAGATTGTTCATTCCGCGTGTGAGAACCCACAGCTCAGGTGGGACCTGGATCACATGAAGAGAAATAGGCAACCTGTCCTGTTCTCAGGTACACCTGACTAAATAATGGAAGTGGGATTTGTAGGGCAATACATGAGACTCCTGTAATCCTGGCAAGGAAAAAAGGAGAAATATTTTCAAATGATGTACAACACAAACACTAATTACTTGGAATCAGATCCTTTTGTAAAGGACAATGACAACTTTGCAGCTAACTGCTCTGAGGGTTTAAGAAAGCAAACACCTGAGGATAATAAAACAGTTTTCACCTGGGAAAAGGTAAGCTCCTGAACTCTGAAGAGTCACTGGTAGGCAAAAAAAAAAAAAAGGGGGGGGGGCTTTAGCATGGTTAACAAATCAGTGGTAGAGACTATATAAGCCTGCAGAGTAGCCCAGTTAAATGAAAGAATGTGTTTTTCTTAGAGTGAAGAAATACATAATAATCTATTGATGTTACTGTGACTATGGCTAATTTTGCTTTTAGCACAAATGGCTAGTTTAGATTATTCACTAAGGAATTTAATATTCCTAGTTTTTATAAACTAAGCTTCATAGGATTCTGAAATTAAAAAAAATGCCTTAAAATGAATGAAAAGGAAGATATATTTTATTGGTCCATTGTCTATGTTTTTGATTGCTCTTTGGATGAAAGACTGCAAAGTGCTTCACCACTTGACCACAGCCCAAAAGTGGCCTGGAATGAGGAAGGGGGAGGTACTTCAGGTGGAGAAGCGACCCTATTTTTTCATCGGGTTCCTGGAATCCTAAATTATGCTGCATTAATAGTGATTCTCTCCATCACAAATAATGAACTGTTCATCAGGAAAAAGGAAACAGTCTAAAACTAGCTTAAGTGCACAGAGAATATTAAAAAAAAAAACCACATAGATTTGTAAATAATTGGTTTTACTCTTTGCTGTATTGTAGCAAAGTGCAGAAATACATTCAGCCACTAAATACTTTCTTCTTTCACAAAAGGCAATGAGTCAGCCGCCCCTGGTTTCCCAGTGAACCTTCTAGCCGTTTCTTTGTGAAGATTGGTAAGGTGCATTCTGATCTGTGCCTTCTGACCAATTTAGCTGTGTGGAAATTGAGTAACACTTTATAGAAGGTGCTTGGTGGTCCATTGTTAAATTATTGAAAATGTTTTGAAATCGACCCAGAGACCTTTGTCACACAAACACTATTATCTGAAAGAGGAAATGACAGGAAATTGGCGAGCATTATTGAGGGGCATAGCCAATAGCTTGGCTCCATTCATTAAGCAGTCCAGAGTGTCCCCAAATAGAAAAGCATTGTTCTTCCTTCAGTGCTTCCGAAGTTTAAATGTGGAATAAGAGCGGTGCTTTAAAAAACAAAACAAAAAGCTATTAGCTTCATCGCTTAATGTTGTTGTTCTCCTTAAATCTTCCAAATATAAATGTTATGGTTCTCCCACTTTAATTTTTAGGAAATCAAAAAGCATAGTAGCAGTCATGTCATAGTTCAAAAAAATTAAGAACATGGTCCAATCGAGAGTCGCGTGGAGACTCATGTTGTCCTGTTTTGGAATTTCCTTATCCTTCTATTTGAAATGTCACAGAGGCCAGTTAAAGTGTCCTTCTTGTGCTGCAATCTAAGAAGTTTTCGAAGTGAAGTAATAATAGGTCATTTATTCACTGCAGTGGCCCCACAGCATAGACCCTAAACACAGTGGTATATTTTTAGAACAGGCCTAAATTTGTAGTTAAGTGAGTGGCAGGTATTCTGACTCTAAGGGTGAGCCCTACAACAGCAAACCTGATGGAATCAACTATTTTTCAGGGTCACTTATTCATCATCGATGCATTTGTTAAAATCTATATGTGAGCATTTACTAGGTGTCAGACACGTTGTAGGCTCTGGTGAACGTGGTTAATAATGTTGTGCTAGAGAGTTCTACAGATCCAGGATCTTTTTTTCAGGTGCTTGTTCTCCCCCCCCCCCCCCCCCCCCCCCCCGCCAGGTGCTTCTTCTACATTTTGTTTATATGGGATGAAATCTTTTGATGAAAGTGTTTAAAAAAAAAAAAACTTTGTAAATGATAGAGCCATGGGATGATTTTGTGGACAAAATCATGGGTTTTGATTTAAATACTAATCCCACTGATCATGGGAATAGTATTTATTCCCCATGGGTGTCCACAAACCGACCCTGGTCCATCTACCCCATAGATGGTTATGGACCATCTATGCCCTGAAGAAGATGTGCTAGATGTGGGGCTGTTCCCTTTACAGAACCAGAAGGGAGATGCGGGGCAGAGTTGCTTCCTTTGCCCACTCTTAGCTTCCTGCCCCTATAAATAAGCCACCCATTCTTAAAGTGTTAACAGAACACACAGAAACTCCTCCAGAATACGGCAACACAAAGGGGTCCACACTCTAAACTGCACTTAATAGCTCCTTAAGATTACTTTGTGTTGAACTGTTTAGTTTGAAATGGGGAATAAATGCTAATCTAAATTGTAGCTCGCTCTCCTGGAGGGGAAGGGAAAGATGTCTAGTTTCTATGGAAACTGCTAGTTTCTAGGAGCCTCATTCATTTAAGATCTTCTTGGTCAGGGGGCACCTGGGTGGCTCAGTGGTTAAGTGTCTGCCTCTGACTCAGGGCGTGACCCTGGGGTCCTGGGATTGAGTCCCCCATTGGGTCCCCACCAGGAGCCTGCTTCTCCCTCTGCCTGTGCTCTGTCTCTCTCTGTGTGTCTCTCATGAATAAATAAATAACATCTTAAAAGAGCCTCTTGGTCAAAGTTAGACCTAGGCAGCCACGTGGACAGGCAATTACTGTAGAGGACACAGGCTGTGATAAGTGTCCTGGATGGTGATAAGTGTCCTGGATGGTGATAAGTGTCCTGGATGGTGATAAGGGCACTGCTCACAGACCTTCCCACTCCCTTGGATCGGCCCTTTGGCTGGGCTGTGAGCTTCCTGAAGGCAGGGGTCATTTGTACCTGAGCATCAGCACTGCCCAGGGCCTGACACATAGTAAGTGCTCAACAGCTCGGTCTTACTCATTTATCCAAACTTCTGATGTCTAAATGTTTTCTTACCCAGAGCATTCACCTTCCACTAAGTGCTCTAAAATTTCAAGAAGTTTTCATCACTTAAATGCATCTCTTAGGCAGAGTGCTCTTTTAAAAAATCTCCAAACTAATATAAACCCCTACCATAAAGTGGTAGATCTGTGCAATGGTTGTGTGCAACATCCTTAGGAAGGTCGTTGCATGGGGTGTTCGCACCACCCGCCGGCCCTTCCCAGCATGACTGGGTTTTTGTTTTGGTCGTTATTTTGTAACGCAGGGCAGATCATGTATTACAAATGCAATTATGGAATGTAATACACAAATATTGTCTAATTCACACGACACTAAGTGTGTAAGCTCACACCAATGATGATCTGATGGGTCAAGTCCATGAAGCTCCTTTATTTCTCCTAATCCCACTGATTTCTTCCTCTCCCTTCCCCGGCTCTGCCGTGGGTGTGCAAAGCTGAGATGTGCTTACTTCTGCGCTCAGTCTCTGAGATGGCTTTACTACTTGTGCCACGTTTTGGAAAAAGCTAGAGAAAACCTCTTAGTTCTGTCCGTCTACTCAGGGCCCAGGGGTCGTCTTCAGGTTTGCTACCCTGGCCCCAGGTATAGATTATGATTTCTCTGCTTCTTGCATACTTCATGGGAAGCCACAGCAAGTATAGTAGCTGCTGTTGGCTGGCCTGGCCACACAGAACCCCCAAAGCCTCCCTGGGGGTGGAGGGAGCCACCAGCTGGCAGTGGAAGCATGGTCATCATCTGTGGTCTCTCAACCCCATGGTCAGTATTTCTTGGTGACCTCACTGAGAGCCTCTCACCGGTTTCTTCCTTTGGTTTGCCCAATCTCCAGGTATTGCACTCCTTATGTCATTGTCCTTCTACTGCACTCCTGTCACAATAACTCAGTGATGTCTTCTGTTTTACCAGGTGAAGGGAGGAAAAGATTAGGAGGGAAGCAGGGACGTCCTGGTATTAAGAGGCAAACTGCAGCAGCTTACTATGCCTCTGCCCATCATCTTCTGCCCCCCATTGATATTCCTCTTGAGTAACAGAGATGCCACTTTGTTTGTTTGTCTCTAAACTCTCCCCCACAGAACTTCTGTACATAGTAACCGCAAGAACATTTCTGAGGCTGACATCCTGTAGAATAAATAAAAGCAACTGAAACGAGATGAATGGTCTTTTGTGAAAAGAAAACTACTTACTAATGATTTACCATGGCAGAGCAACAGCTATGAGGCTGGGCCTTTTCTCTAGGGGTGAAAGCTGAAGTCAACTTTCGGCAGCTCTCGCAACGTTCACATTTGTTCACAGCAAAAGCTGCAAACACTGGAAGTGGGAAGAGTTCTTAGCATCGTCTCAAGCCAAGATCGACTAATTTTACAAGTGAGGACTCTGAGACCTACAGAAGTTAAATGGGCTTTTTATGCCGTTGCCTGGACACTGGGGTGGCCCCTGAATCCTTGTCGGTGGGTTTTTCCTGAGGTCCCTCTCAACACCTCCTAAGTGACCTTCTCAGTCTTGATCGTTTGACCAATGTGTCGAAGAGGACCCGAATCTACGTGCCACGGCCCTAATGCCTGCTGCTCAGGGTCTCCATGTGAATGTTTTCTGTCTTACGTTGAAGGCATCTGACCCTTTAAAAGCATAATCTCATGTTCTGTTTCATGATGTGCATTTGACATTCAGAACTAAACTGAAAGCAGCCCCAAGATAGGTCTGTCGCTTACTATGCTCGAGTCTCTCCAAGCGCTTAGTAAACTGTATGTACTTAAAAATACTCTGCAAATACTTCTTAGACAAGTGGATAGGCTCAGTGGGTAATTCTGTCCTGCCAGTGAAACTAGAAATTATAACCACTCTGATGATAATTACATAAAATGATTAGTATTTAATGAGAGGCATTGTAAACTATCGGTGAAACCCCCTCTCTGTAGTCAGATGGAAAAGGTTTGAGATTTGGATCTGCCACTTGCCAGTTCCATGACCCTGGCTCAGCTAGTGAAACTTCTTTGTGCTTCCTCTTTCTCCTCAAAGTGGGGACAATAAGAGTACCTACCTCATGAACCAATTGTTCAAAGTAAGCGAGTTACTGCACGTAAGATACTTACACAAGTGCCTTGTACGTGGTAAGGGCTTAGGAGGATTAGCTGTTGTTATTTCTCACCATAATTTAGACATGGGTAGTGTTATCCTCATTTTAAGAATGAGTAAACAGAGAGATTAAGAAATGGCCCAGGACCTTGCAGCTGGTTAAGTGAAAAGGGCATACACCTAACCTCCTTCCACACCCACATCTAGTCCTATTATTTCCTCTCCATTCTTTTCTTTCTTCTTGTTACTACAGCCTGAAACGTAGGGCTTGTTCTTGATTTCTTTTTTTCTCTTGCCTTTACCTGGCTAATTGTTCACCAAGGCTTAGCTATTCCTGCCACCTTCTAAATATCTCCCCATCTCCACTAAATATTTCTGAAATCTGACCTTCTTCCTTCCCACAGCCACTATCTTAATAAGTTCAGAACATCTAACTGTCTGCCTGGGTTATTTCAGACGATCTCCTCTGACTTTCTGTCCAATCTATCTATTCTCCAAGAGTGCCAAAGCCATATTCCTAACCCTAAATTTTATTACATCCTCCTTCCCTAAAATACTTGAGTAGCTCTATACTTCTTTCAAGAGAAATTCCTGAGAGAATGAATTCCTAGGGATTGGGACACACACCTCAGTCTTGCATGGGTGGCATGAGGACTTCATGTGGTCATTTGTGCCTTTCTCTCTAGCGTCCTGTCTTGTCTTTCCAAAGCTCAGACATTGTACCAAAGCCTTCTCGAAATAGCTGTATTTCCTCTGTGTGTGTGTGTGTGTGCGTGCGCACATGTGTGCGTGTTTTAAGATTTATTTATTATTTTAGAGAGAAAGGGAGAGCATGGGGCAAGGAGCAGAAGGAGAGGGAGACTTGATCTCAAGATCATGACCTGAGATCATGACCTGAGCTGAAGTCAAGAGTCCATGGCTTAACAGAACCACCCAACTAATATATATATATATATATATATATATATATATATATATATATATATATATAATTTTTTTAAGGGGGAATGTGTTTCATCCCTTCACCCTCTCCCACTTTCTTTACCTAGACTTGTATTGTAGAACTCTCTAGTAAGATAATGCTTCTTCCACCACAATGTCCTTCATCACCCTTCCCTTCAGCACCATTCTTCTCTAGTCTGGGTGTGGTGGTCACAATGTATTGTAATTGTCTATTTACAAATTTATCTTCCCAGCGATACTGTGAGTTCCTTGAGGGGAAACACCAGGTTTTTGTTTTGTTCATTCTCCTATTTTATCCCAATTATAAATCCAGACTAAGAATACCTAAGAAACTTATTTTCCTCCTTCAAAGGCAACGGAAACTTTTGCCAGTGTCACTGGAGAAATAAAAGTCCAAGTAAGTGAAAAGCAAAGTTAATGATTCAGACTACGATAGCAAAGCAGCTTCATAAGTAGTCTGGATTTTCAAGAATGAGGAAGAGTTTGATAGGGAAATGATCCAGTATTGGAACCTGTAAAAATAATTGCAAAAAGCCTGGAGCAAGGATTTGCATATCTTCTGGGTTGTGACATGGTAGCGAAGGGAGCCGGATCAGGGCTTGGTTCAGGTTGCAGGCATGGCCGCCTAACAGGTGCTTGCTATGTAGGCAAAGGGTTAAGGGCAAGACAAGATTAGGGAAGGACAACACTCTGATGAGTGAGCCAAAGTCAGAGTCTGCTCTAGTTTTAAACCTTCCTTCTTTTGAAAAACAAGGACTGGCAAGTGAGTGTTGGAAACTATTATCTCCGAGCACTCAGTTTTAAGAGCTGCTTAAATCAGACCAGATTTAACGCAGTAGTTCTCAAAAAGCTGGTGTGTATGTGAATAACCAAAAATATTTAATTCGGTTCTCATAATGCCTGTTTTGAAGAAATCTATTGTTTTATTGCTTCATCATCACCATCATCATAGTTTCTCTTACTGTTTTTCTTAATCTACACTCACGCCTTGTACTTCCCCCCCCTTACTGATTACCAGTAAAATTTAATCCCTTTTAAGAAGTTGTTTAAAATCAACCTACTAGTATCTTGCTAGCCCTTTACTGGGAGGGTCATTAGTTCTCTAACTATATGTGCTATTGCTATGTTTTGTAGATGTTAGACTTGGATCTTCAGTGCAGTGGCAGAGAGTCCTTCCCCTTAGTGGGGTTTTGGTCAAAAAGACTTAACATACTCCCCTAACTTCTTGAAGCAGGACTAGAAAGCTCTTGACAGTGTTTCAGTGTCCTTCAGCTCTTGATATGTCGGTCCTCCCTGTGCCCTGGCTTATGTTCCTCATCTTCCATATTCTTTTGTTCTACATTTGATACAGCTGCTCTGACCTCAAAATCTTTGTTTAATGCCATTTTGCATGACTCTAACCACCTCTCCTGTTCCTCAGCCACTATGGCATCTTCTCATTTTCCTTCCCTCAAGTCCCATTTAGTCTTCTATAACATTCTGGGAGACTGTGGTACCAAATATATCAGAGCCTCCTGATGATACTGGCCTGCAGAGCCAAGCTTTTGAGCTGCTTCATAATTGTTAATGCTCTTTAGCCCAAGACCAGTAGGAACACACCTGCAGTTGAACAAGCTGAGTTGATAACTCACTGCAAGAAGGGCAAAGTATACTTCAGGCAACCAAGAGTGACTCAAGATGTTAGAATCTCTTAAAGAATTTGGACTTTGGACGATTGGGTGGCAGGGCAGGAGGGAGAGGTTAAGAAAGCAGCTTTGTTTTGAATTGGATGTTGTCAGGAAGCAGAGTAACTTTACAACCGCGTGTCTGATCTTACCTAGGAGGAAGAAGATGAGATGGCTAAGGCTGCAAGGGGCACAGAAGCCACAGAGACCCATATTAGCTGAGAAAGGGGGTAGTATGTGAGCTTAGTGTTCATAATTGGTCTATGTTTGGACACAATTACAGAGCGTTTCGTTTTTGTTGTGACCCGCCGTGATCATAGAGTGGCCTTGTCTAAAGTTGATACCCTGTGAAATTGTTCATGTTTGACAAGAGGATCCCAAGGCCTGTGAGTAGGAGGCCAGTGTCCAGAAACAACAAGACCTACCAGATAGCAGCAGGCCAGGTCCTGGCCATCAGAGGCTGTTTTCTCTTTCTCATGACAAAATTCTTTATTACTTCAGTAATGAAACCTACTTCTATAAAATCCACTTTCCCCTATTTTGGTGATAAGATTCTAACAAAGTCTCTTTGTAATTTTCTCCCCAAGCCCTAAGGTATGGCCAATGCACTGAATATTGTGATAAAAAACTTCATTTATTTTATGCTAGCATTTTGATGGTCAGTAAGAACCTCAGAAGGTCAATCTGTGTATAGCTATAATGTGTACTGGTTTAGGGAATTGATTTATTTCTTTGCCTTTACAGGATAAAAACAAGTTCGTTATATAAATGAAAAAAATATACCATTGAGAGATATGACATAAATGGAATGAAATCTTAATTTCACTTAATGAAATTTACCTGTGGAGAAGTTAGAGAGTCTTTCCACTTACTACATAGGGAAAGGTCAGAGATCACAGAATCTTGGAATTGAGAATTACCATAAATCAAGTATTTCTGAAAATTGATCTAAGTCGAAGTTAAATTGGTTAAAAATAAATATGCCAAATTTCTACTTAGATATTCTAGGTGCCTCTTAAATGGGATAATCTTTTTCTTTTACGTAATAGACTATCATAAGTTTTGCATAAAAGAACATCTAGTAAGTGATTCAGGTTCGCAATTGAATAATATTCAACATTTTAGTAATGTGTGGATATAAAATGATTAGAAACATTGACAAGTGCCCCAGGCTTGTAATTTGCTTTAGAATTTTTTATAAGTCTGTAGAGGAGGTGATGTGGATTGGGATGGGATAGGTGGTGAGGAGGAGATGTGATAAGGCTACAAATTAAGCTTGAATCCATAGGTCATACATGGAAAAAATACCTTTCCACAATGCAGTAACTAAGACACTTGGCATATTGTTAAATATACCACTTTTTATATGTATACTTTTTAAACATAGGCCGCCTTTAAAATCCAAGGCTTCAGTCAGATGTGTAAGATTAAGTTTCTCCATCTTTTGATTTTTTTTTTCAATTGGTTTTAAAATAGAATGAAGGCAATACAAAGTAAACAGAGATTTGTTTTTACATCTGCTTTATTTATCGTACTATCTTGTTAATAAATAGAAGCTATTTTCATTGAACTTTATAGAGTTTGCCCTGTAGTTACTTTTGTGGATATCATCTAAACAAAGAAAGATGTGCATTTTTTACTTTCTCCTTAAGATCTCCCCTTTTGCAGGATCCTATTTCATCTTTCCTGTTTTCAAGTGAAACATGTAGCTTTGTTTTGTGTGAGCCAGGAATAATAATTTACTGAATGGGAGACTAAAATTGAGAAGTTAAAATTCCAGTTAAACATTCTGACTATTAATTAAACAACAGGCTTATGTCTTCTTAAAGATTACAGATGTCTGTTATGAGCCTAGGTGATGTGGGCTTATTCAAGTCTTGTACAACCAATGGCAACACTTGGGATCCCGAAATCTGAATAGTACAATAGTTACAGCAAGATCCTGGTAACTGACTTGATTCCTTGTTAATAGCAATGAAAGGAAATAATACCACTAGATATAAAAATATCCACTAGTTACTTGGGAAGTTAGTATTTTTGAGGATCATTCTTCTCTATTTTATGCAGGGTCAAATTTGCATAAATGTATTTGTGGATGTATCTATTCTTTAGTTTTACTGTCCAGAAGTTGGCTATAGATAAACATTAATTACTGGCTTTGGTAATGGTCAAAGTAGTTTTGTGTGCTCAGTTTAGCAAGAGCTACCCACATTAAATGGAACTAAAAAGGATGAGGGCCAATTTTCTTACCTGAAACATTCCTGTACTCTTCATATACCATAGAGATGTTCAACCACTGAGCCACCCAGGCGCCCCCATCACAGATACTCTTAAAACAGTTGTTAGGACTGATGCCAAAATAAAATGGCAACTTTCTCCTCTTGCTTTTATCTAATCCTTTTTTCTCCAGAGCATATCAGCCTCAGAGGCAAACAGAGGTGACTGGTTTTCACTGCAAAAATGACCCAGATTATTTCTTGGGGAGTCTTCTTGTTTTCCACTGGCTTCAATTCTCTTTCTTTCTTTATCCTATACCTCTTTAAACTGTCCTAATGCATTTATGTTTTAGGTACCCACTGGCCAAACAAGACAAATTGTACTATGTGGACCAAAGAAAGCAGGTTCAAATAATCTTTTTACTTATTGCTTATTCCTGACAAAGTCCTTCTCTAAGTTACTGACCCTGGACTAAGTAGAGCAAATGATCAATGTCTCCTACTTCCTGGTCTGAGGACTTTGCAATAGAGCCCTCTCTCTCTTGACCTTTGCTCCCCAACCTCATCCCCTGCATCTATTCCCTGACTCCCATGATGCTGACATGCTACCCTGATTCCGCACTACCTTGTGAGCCAAATTGCAGCGTGGAATGGGAAGTGGGGAAAAACTAGAAATAAGGAGATTCAGTGCTCCCTAACAGAGCCGAAGGTACGAGGGCCCTTGTTACCTGCTTTGTCACCTGTTTGCATTATACCGTAGTTGGAGCTTCAGCCAGAGCCAAGAGAAGTCCTAGACTCCTTTGGGCTTTAGTGTTTTTGTCTCTGCTTCTACTGGGGCTGTTGGTTCAGCTCTCACCTGGCTTTCATTACTTCTCCTCTTCTGACCCCTCTGCTAGGGGTATTTCTCCCACTCATGAGGACTCAGGGGCCTAGCTTCTTGGTTTGACAGCCCCCCTTGCCATGGCTGCCACCATAACTGCTGCCCCCTACTCCAGATTCTGCCTGGAATGACTCCACCCTCTTCATAGTAGGTTGAATACCAGTTTGGGTTTAGAGCCTCCTGTCTTGCTGGTGTCATTAGTCTTCTATCCCGACTGAGTGCTTTTCATATGACCCTTATAAGTGAAAACTCTTATCCTGTCATTTCCCCTACTTAGTTACTTAATGATTCTCTTCTGCTTACAGAATAAAATGGAAGTTTCTTAGAATTAGGCAAGAGGCTTCAAAATCTGGTTTCTACCCATTTTCCTCACTTTTGGCTCCTTCCCTGAAAAATGATTTTGTGGCTTTCCAAACACATCATTCCCTTCTGACTGTGAATTTACACATCCTGTTTTGTCTGTCCTGACTTTTCTCCCTCTTATGTGATCAGAAAATGTCTACCTATCCACTGAAGCCCTTGCATTAATGTATAGTGTGTCTCCTCTCAACAAAACCACAAGCTGTTAAAGACCATATTTTTATTCATCTTTGTTTCCAAGCTCGAAGTCTGGATATAGTCAGTTAAGTGTTTAAATGAATATATGAGTAAATGAATTCCATAACACCTTTCTTCCCTTTTAATCTAAAACTTGGAACTTTCTTTACTTCTTCTACCCTTTATAATTTCTCCAAAAAAAAGCTTAGGAGGAAAGCCTTATGAAAATTCTTGGAGTTGTTCCCAATAGCAGTTCCCAAGTGTAAAAATTACAGCCTATGTGGCATTAAATAGATCTGAATTCAAGTGTGATGTATGTGTACGTGGCCTTGAATAAATTATGCAATCTCTCAGTATTTCAGTTCCCCATCTGTAAAATGGGTGTACAATTATTTTTACAGTTATGATTTTAAAAGCCGGACTATACAAAAAAAAAATTGGAGCTCTGTTTCCTCATCTGAGAAATCATTTAGATTAAGTGATTTTTAATATCCCTTTCAGGCTCAGAATTAGAAGACTTGAACTTTGGTCCCTCTTCTCTTATTCTCTGTGACATTGAGAAAATAAATTTTAAGGTCCTTTCTCTGCTTCTTAAATAAGGAAGTTGTAGAGAGGTGTAGAGTTGTACAGAGGTGATCTATAAAGAATCTTCCAGTCTAAGTTGACTTGATCATCCATTATCCAAATCTATACATCCATTTCCTTTCTCTTGTAAATATAATTACACTATAGTTTCCCAAGTATGTTCCTACAACTATTGACAGATGAAGATAATCTCAACAGGGGAAAGTGTTCTAGATTTACAGGATAGGTGGCTGGGAACTGGTAAGTGACAGGCTATAACATCTTGGTCAAATTCCAAAAACAGAGGTAAATTTTGGTGTGTTGATCTACAGAATTATACAGCATCTTATAAAGACTTCAATAAAATGTTTAGACCAAATAGGAATGATGTCAGCAAGAGAGCAATTTTTAGAGACTTCTAGCACCAATTCTGTCTCAGAAACATCAATCTGAACAATTACAGACCCATAAAAATACCTTCACAAGAGCTAAGGTTTCCAGGTGAGGAATTATAGGACCTGTGTGAAGCAGGTACTCTATTTTTATATAGATGTCGAGACTATATCAGATGGCCTCAATATCTTTTCAGTAGAGTAGAAAGTAAGGCAGTTTTCTGAGAAGAGAATTTTCCTGTGAAATTCTTAAGAAAATGAAGACCCAGAAGAACCAAGAGAGTGAAGGTAAGAGACACAAGGTGGGGGGGGGGGGGGGGGGAGTAAAGGATTGGTAAGTAGTTACTGTGGGCAGCTCAATTCAAATATAATATTGTTTTAAAACATATTGGATTATCAAATGTGATTGGAAAAAGTCAAAAGAATTTTAGCACCTAAAGAAAAAAAAAAAAAAAAGACAATTGCCCTAGTTCCCTAGTTTCCCTATCTTCTCCTATTCCCCATGTCTCTTTTAGGGAGAAAAAGACCTTGAACATTTTCTAGATAACATATTTATAGTGTCATTCCTTGATTTAAAAAAAAAATGTGTTTTACACATTAGCCTTTGATTTGCTCTTGTGGAGGAGGAGGATCTCACAGAACCCTCCGTACACTTCACCCACTACCTCCACATATCTTCTTCTTCCAACCCAATCAGTGTGGTTCCTTTTTTGATATTTATTGATTATTTGCATTCATATTAGAAATTTTCTGAAAAGTAGAGCCACAAGTTTGGAATGAATGCTTTCTGGCAAAATTTTTCTTTACCTCTTTTCCTGGTGATGATAACTGTCTCCTTAACTCCTCTATCGTTTCCCTGATCTAATATTAACTCCCACCTCCCATTCCCCCATACCTCTTCCAGGCCTGTGCCCTAGTTCTTGGAGTTGAGGTTTCCTTTAAATTTCTGTGCGGAACTTCCCCTTGTCTCTCAGTTGTCAGACCAGCTATTTCTTCAATCCTCAGTCTTGTGGTTCTTTGGCTTACTTCCTTGCTTTGGTGGAGTTTCTGTGCTGGGAGTTCTTGAGCTCCTTGGGAAAGAGTAAAAGACGAGTAAAACTTGGGAACCGACAGACATTAAGAAGTCTTTATCCTCATTCCTCAAAGTATGTTTACATATAGAATTACAGTTGGAAATAATTTCCCCTCAAATTTTTGATGAGATTGCTCATATGACTTCTAAATTCCCAGTGTGTGTGACATTACTCCCAAGCCCACCAGAGGTTTGTAAGAACTTCTGTTTATTCTTGACACTGCAACCTCCAGACAGGTAGGACCCCGCCTGTGGCCCCGGTAATCCACTACGCTGTAGCTGGGTGACTTCTTGCACTCTGGAGACTTACAAACTACAATTCTGGAAAATACTCATGCATTCTATCCTTATTTCCTCATTTCGTTTCTGGTTTTATCTTGCTTTCCCTGGAAATGTCTTCATATGAATGTCGGATCTGTTCTCCTACTGCGAGGGTGCTCTTGTGGCTCCTCTGGACGCTAATGCTGTGACGCTCATAGTCCAACTGCTCCACTTACTGTGTTATTTCTGTAACCATCACTTCATTTTTCCAGATTGCTACGTTTTATTTCCCTTTCTATGATTTATGATTTTCTGTTTCACCAGTCTCAGGATGGAGTATCTTCCCTCAGTTGCCTAAAGACATTAATCACAAAAATATTTAGTGCTTTTTATTCCCTTTTTTAATATTTATCCTTATTGTCTGCTTGTCTGTTTTAAATTTTATCCTGCATGCCAGAGGTATTCCTCAAATGTCTGGTGATTGTCCATTTATATTGAAGTTGTGGCAAATAAATACAAATCCCGTTCTAGAGATTCGTTGACCAAGAGAGTGGCCACTAGTCATAGGTGGCTATTGAGAACTTGAAATATAATTAGTCCAAACTGAGATGTGCTGTAGTAGTAAAATAAAAACCATATTTCTAAGGCTTTGTATAAAAATCTCATTAATAATTTTATCTTGATTATTATAAATAATGCATTATAACATTGTAATATATATTAATATATATATACAGATTATTATAATTGATTAGAATAATAGCATGTATGATAGTGGGATAAATGATATATTAAAATTAATATCACCCATTTATTTGTGCTTTTAATGTAGCTACTGAACATTTCAAAAGTGTATAAGCCATGAGGCTCCTATTATAGTTTTATTGGATAGTATCAGACTAGAGGAATCAGATAAGGTCCTGACCATATCATGTTCTTCCCCCACAGCTTATCTCCACTAGGAAGTTCTATCAACATGTTTTCTCTGACACCAGTCAGTTCCCCCAGAAAAGAACCCTGTCATTTCTGGCTTGCTAGAATTCTGGAAATGGCAACAGAAAAGGAAACAGTATGTGGAATTTCTTTTTTTTTAATATTTTATTTATTCATAAGAGACACAGAGCAAGAGAGAGGCAGAGGCAGAGGGAGAAGCAGGCTCCATGTAGGGAGCCTGATGTGGAAGTCAATCCCGGGGCCCCAGGATCATGCCCTGAGCCAAAGGCACACACTCAACCACTGAGCCACCCAGGTGTCCCAATATGTGGAATTTCACTTAAACTTATTTCAGCATGGATCTCCCTCCTGCCCAAAACTGTGTCTCCTGTTCTTAAGCCCAGAATTCTCTGGCTCAATATGCCAAAGAGGAGCAACCCCCACCTTTCAGCAGGCTGAGTGGAGTATGTGGTGAGAAGATCTAGGGTTTAGGGCTTATAAAGATCCTCAACCAAGTTAGACCCTGCTTCCCATGGCACTCTGTGCTTCCAGTTCATGGCCCTGTCTGGGATTATATAACAGATTCCTTTTGCTTCTTACTGGCTTTCTGTTCACAGCAGAAATATTGAGAATCTGACCCTCTATGATCTGCTGAGCAATTATCATTAGTTTGTTTGCTTTCTAAATATTGACTTGTTTCTGGTCTATCTCATCTAAATATTTAGGCTGAACACATGCATTTTTGTTTTTATAAACTCTATTGCTTTCATTTTAAAGAAATTTCGAGTGCAAGTGAAAATGTATTCAATGTACCATTTAACCAGAGTCTTAATAGTACTTCATCTTTTCCTTCTTCATTCCTTTCCATCAGATTCTGCTCAGGCATTTAAGTCTCCTATAACCTGGTCTAAATGTACTTACATCACCCCGTGGATATGTCGAACCAGGCACAGGTTGTTCACATGCTTTTCTTTGACCATACCAGTTACAGTACTAAATGCTTCATATAATTACCTAATTGTATTTTCTGAGAATCTCACTTCCTTCTCCTTGTTTGAATTCAATGAATCTTCTAAGGAAGATTAAGGATCTAAGAGTTCTGTGAATATATTCTCAGGACGTCATGTGACTGTTCATCTTTACAGTTTTTCTAATAGGATAAAATGTGATTGTGACATACTAATCCACATAGTTTTGTCCCTCCTACACTCGTCATTCTCTTTGAACCACAAAACAGGAAGCTACAAATTGGGGAAGGACCTTAAGTGGAGACAAGAAATGGTCTTCACGTGACTATTCAGGATTTTTTTAAAATTTTTTTTTGGGGGGGAAGCATGAATGAGAAGGGGTGGAGAGGGAGAGACAGCATCTCAAGAAGACTTTGCACTAAGGGTGGAGCCTCATGGAGCACCACATGGGCCTGATCTTATGACCCTGAGATCATGACCTGAGCTGAAACCAAGAGTGGGACACTGAAGGGACTGAGGCCCCAGTCACCCCAACTACTCAGTTTTAATAAAGATCTGGAAAGTAGTTATGATCAACCTGAAATCCTGTTCTCAACATTATCCCACGGTAGATAAAAGAGCAATAAGCTTGAATGGAGGTGGGAACACAGGAGCTTAGATGTGAAGGAATCCAGGGAGCTCCTGTCATGCCATAGACACGTTCCTAAAGGCAAACTTTCTCCCCTCCCCTCAGGGGAGTATGAGGATCTCAGCGCTGAGGTGTGGCTCAGTGAGAGCAGCCTCAGAAAACACCGTGTCCATCATGGCCCCAGAGCAGTGGTGTATCATGGGATCTGTGTGGTGTATAGGCAGATATGCTTAGAAGCAGACTCATGAAGACCCTGGGACCCTAACACTGCGCTCAGAGCCCTAGAAGGTTGTGTAAGTAGACAGAAAACCAGAGCCATCATCTGCTAAGCGCTCAGGGCCAGGGAAAGTCACAGCCACCAGTTTAGAGAAGGTATGATCTGTGTTCTCATCTTCCTCTGAACCTAACACTTCCTGAGAAATCTATAATTGAGAGTTTAAACTCTAAATGACTGAGGAGTATTTTTTAAAAAATGGGAAGCTGTTAAAAGTGGCTCTATGAAGTATGCTATACCAGATAGAATGAGGGCTTGAAGTAAAAAATAAAATGTAGAAAAATAGAATTTCATCTTTGCACACCTGAGTTTGTGACTCTGAAGCTCACTTCCATTCCAGTACTAAACAGTCATTCCCAAAGCTGCCAACTTTGACGGGTCACTCTTGCCAAGACAAGTGGAAAACCCTCTCAAGGTTACCAGGATGCATAGGAGTGAACTTCGTATTCCACATTCCCTTTGTCAGGCTGGACAGTTCTGTTTCATGGGGTGATGGAAACTTGGACTTGACTTGTACTTTAGATTTTGATTTTATCTTGAAACCTTAACATGGAACATTTTCTCTCTTTAAAGAGAAATATGTACCCTTCTAGGTGACAGGAGATGCTGTGGCATTTTTGTGGTCTCTTTTAAGTTGATGGCATATGCGCGCACACACACACACACACACACACACACACACACATACACATGCACGATTTGATCAAATAACTGCTATCAAGATGGTATAACAGCACAATGTTTTAAAATGGCTGCTTCAGACAAAAGATAGCATTTCAGAAGCTGATAATTATTTCCTAATAGGTATTATTTGACAAGTACATCAGTGTTCTTCTGTATTTTGAGCTACTTTTTTTTTTTTTTTGGTACATTCTGTTGCTTACAGACGAAAGCATTCCAGTTGATACAACAACCAGAGTTCAAGCACCCTTTGACCTTGAGCCACATACTTAACCCGTCAGTTCTTTTGCCTCTCAGCACTTTGATACTTTTGCCATTTGTACTACTGGGGAAATGATAATACCTCAAATGTTAGAAAGATTCATTTAGACCCATATAAAGTTCTTGGTCTAAAGTAAACACCCTCTGTGTTAGCATTAGTATAACATGACACAATTTGGGTTTTTCAAAAAAAAAAAAATATGTGCTTCTAATAAGATGATCATTTCACAAATAAAATATGATGTGACATTACAAGAAATAATAATGATGATGTGATTATTTAAAAAGTCAACCAGTACATGATAAGACCACATCAACCTGCCCTGCAATCAGATTCTGGAGATAAGTGCAATGACTTTTGAAATTACTCATCAAACATAACTTCGGTTGTACTTAACCTAAAGCACGAAGAGGTACAAGGTACCATTTAGGTAGTATTTACAGTTAGATTTAAATAATTACTTGCCCAGTTGTCTCATTCTAGGAGCTCGCCCATCGCCCATATATCTGAACACTTATTTGTGAGTTTAAACATTGAAGCTCAGGGATGTTTGGAGATAGAGGAATCCAGTCCCTGCCTCCAGGGACTTTGGGAGTTACCTATTTGATAGAATAAAGCAAGACTTGGCTTTTTATTACCTAATCCAGTTAAGCAATAAAGAGGGAGAGACTCCAGGATAAGCTGCCTGACAGAGGTCAGAACGAGGAGGATTGCGTGCAGAGTGTCCTGTCCTCGCATTGCCTGTGTCTTATAAGATTAGGAAAGCCTCAAGAGGAATATGACCAGAAAGCATGATATTTAGGTGGCACCTGTAGGAGTAGATTTTAAAATGAGTAATCTGGGGTTGGGAAAAGACTTTTAAAATGAGAAGAATAGAGGATATTAGAGGCCAATCAGTACTTATAGAAAGCCAAGTTCCTGACCTAATGCTGCAAGGTAGGCTATCCATATTTTAAGAATGCTTTAAGGTGAAAAAATAGAAGAACTGAGAAATTTTTCTTTAAGAATATTTTTTCTCCATGCTTTCAAGTGAAAACAAATTCCACCCCTCACCCTTGCATTTAATTTTTTAAACAAGAATGCCTTAAGTTTCTATCTTTTGTGAATTAGTATTTGTACAACCTCAGGTTTTTTGTTTACCAAGGCGTGAATATGAATGTCTGCTTTCTCTAACACCTAACGTTCACAGTAGAAATGATAGATAGATTTTATCCATAGTAAGGGATATATAAATATACTAAGATCTTCTTAAAATTTACTTAATACAACAAAGAAACCTATAATGCCATAAGCATGTACATTTTGATATGTTTAGCCTGACTGGTTTTAGATTTAGAAGTGATTCAAGCACTTCCAAAGTCATAAATATACCTTTACTTTTCGTCTTCATTATTTTTTAATCAAATTGGTATGTTTTTATAACAACATATTTACTCTCATTTTCTGAGTTTAAATGACCTTTCATAATCTGTGACCATACCAAACAACCGAAGAGGTTCATAAAATGCATCCAGTGTGGATTTTTTTCCAACATTAATTAAATTTTTTTTTGTGCCTTGAAGCAGAATTTTTAGTTCTTTCTTGGACTCATTTATGCAAAGTCATAACTCTCAGTAGTTTAATGCAAGTTGCTTTTGAATTTTAAGATAAAACTACACTTTGACCTAACAATGCCTGAATTTAGCAGACACTTGTTTGGAAATTAATTTCCTCTAATCTTGTTCATTTTAATGTTGCCACAACTACGTTTTACATTTTCTTCATTGAAGTCACCAGCTTTCTGGTAGAAATTGCTCTTTCTAAAATTGAGAAACATCCTCTGCCTTTAACCCTTCTTCTCTGTATTGGCCAATACATGGTAACTGGTGTCTGCTTCATGCTTGCAGAAAAAGCTGGAAAGAGTTCCTCTGTGAAGCTTGGCATCTCTCATTCTGAAATCTCCTTATTCTGTAGGTCCTATTCTGCACCCTAAACCTTCTATTAAACCACCTATTGTACTAATATCATAATTTTTCTGCATGTCTGTCTCTCAATCCATGAAGATAAGGTTTTATTTTATTTACTTTCATAATCCCTGCACTCAGAAATATCCAGCCCCAGAGGAATAGTTTATTAAGACAAATTTATTCACACCTTTAAGACTGTAATCTCTCTATAAAAGTAATGAAAATCTAAAACCTCAAAATAACAGCAAAACGCATCTGCATCTGAGACCTCTATTTTTACAAAAAGCAAAGATTGAGATCTGGGCAAGGAAATGCTTGTATGTAACCATATATCCTTATGTCTTCCTACTAATCTTTGATCATATGTGTCACTTGGATGTAGAAACCCAAGATCATCCATTTCAAACTAATACTGAAAATCTCGGCATTTATCTAATGTTCCTAGTTTTCCCTGTATTAGTTGTGTCCTCAGTAAAAATGTGGCTAACGATTCCTAATTATAGAATTTTTTGTGGACTCAAATAATGACACATGGAAGCATTTAGCACAATGCCTGGCCCGTGGTATAATGTTAAAAATATTTGTCTTCTCTCTTACTCTTTCTTAGAACTTTTCAAATTGTCTCATGTGAAGGGGAAGAAATAGAATATATTAAAGAAATAGAAATGTTTTTTTCCATATTTAATAATTTAAATGATTTTTTAAAAATTTTAAATAGTTAAATAAAATTTGACAAGTCGAAAAAGCAGGAACTGGAATAGTTTTTCAAACTCACTCTAGTAACAGGGTCTAGCATATGGGAATCAAATTATCCTAATTGTCTAGGAACTGAATATTAAATTAACTAGCATTGCTGAAGAAGAACAAAGAATCATGACAAATACACGCAAAATTAAAGCAGTGTCTTAGCAAATTATCAAGCCAGAACCTGAAAGAAGATATGTGAAAAAGAGGTTAAAAAAATGGAGAGAATATAAACATAAGGAGAAAAAGCAGTATTCTGGTTGAGGCTGGTTTTTGTTTTTGTGTTTTGTTTTTTTGGAAACCATTAGGACAATGTAGAACAAGCATTTCTGGCTCTTTGGATCTCCCTAACCTCTTCTGTTAAATGATCAGGACCAGCTGATTCCTAAGATTCCTTCAGTTTCTGCAGTATAAAGGTCATGAATAGAGAGAGGAAATGTGTCTACACAGAAGCGGGTGAAAGGTCTTTGAACGAAGAGTCACAGCTATTTATATCTGATAAAATGTGCATGTTCTGGGATCCCAGGAACTTTGTGGTCTTCTACCCTAGAATTTTCACTTAGAATTATCCTGTGTGAGCTGCATCCTTAGAATGGGAGCTCCTTGCAGGTAGGTGTTGCTAACCTGTCCTAGCCAATAATATGCTGTTATTGGGTTATCTTAGTAAATTTTGGTAGCCTTCAATAACCAACAGCAGGGAGAGCTACGGATCTCCTTTACAAAACAAAGTGAAAGCTCTCAGATTGGCTTCACAGAAGCAGAGGAGAAGCAAGCAGAAACTGAACCTGTTGCACAAAGCCCTCACACTTTGCATTTTCACTGTCTCTGTAGTTCTTACCTGGACAATTCAGAGGCATATGCTTAACATGCTAACAGTGGAATTCAGCGAACTGCCCAGTAGAAATGGGACAACCAGGAGTGCCCCCAAATCAAATGCTAGACAATGGCTCATTTCTCACCTAAGCCTTAGGCAACTGGGCTTGCTGGGTATTTGGAGCCTAATATATAAGAATAGGGAGTTAGCCATATTTTTAGCCAACTCCTAAATCTTTGAAACCATTCATTTCACCATTGAAAACCTCCCTATTAAATTCTTATGGGCATTTTCAGGTTTCAAAGACAAAGATAACTAAATAACAGACTTTGATTACAAGCTAAATAGCTCTGCAATGAATGTCCACAACCAGGTGGCACCACATTTTGAGAAGGAAGATCGAAAGTGCTCAGAACTCACACGTTATATTTTATATAGAAGTATTTTGAAGGACATTGCAGAAAACCTCCTGGTAGGCATCAGGCTCTCTTCCTCTTTGTGGCAGACTTCTGGGTACACGGTGGCCACATGATAAAGTTTTAGCAAAAACAACATGTATGGATAAGAGTGTATGTCATCAACAGTAATCCCCAGGGAATTATTGCCGAACTGGTGTGGGAAAAATCTTTTAAAAAATTTTTTTGGTCTAATTTAGCATATACTATAATGGCTTGATTCGGTTTTGGAGTGTCTTTGTTTAAAATAGTTATTCTTATGGCATGCGTTTATAATAGCATACCCGCCAAATATTGCTGTCTTGGTTCTCTTAAATGGCCAAGAGTGTTATAACTAACGTAGCCCTGAACTCGTTCATCTTTCAAGGCCTGGCACAGTAAGCCTCTTACCCCCCAGCCTTCACAAACCCGAATATTCATCGCTGCTTTGTTTCTCACCCTAGACAAGTATGCACGTTGTTAAGTGGTTCCTTGGAGGACAGTGGAGTCCTATAACAACGACACAGGATGAGAAGAGTCAAGGGAATTGCTATGAGAAAATAAGTAGGGATACCCCTGGAGAGAGACCTGCTTCTGTGTTCTTTTAAACGTCACAGACTAATTGTTTCTTTTTGTCTTTTTTTTTTTTTTTTTTCCTTTAAGGAAAGAACCAAGGTGAGGAGCAGCTCACTTTCATGCTGGGGAGGTTGGCAAAGGCTGGCGGCAGGGCTGTGTGTGGTTTAGGAATCCCACTGCCTCAGTGGGTGTCACTCAAAATTCCACAGCCCTTCTGGGATCCTTGGAGGTGGGGCTGGCTGATGTACAGCAGTGGCTTGGCCCAGCACCTGGGGCAAGCTCAACCACACTTACCAGTGTTAATTCCATTGTCTTCCAACCAGCATTTTGCAAGTGAGTTAACCTTGGCGGCCTCGCACTTTTGCATCGGACTTCAAACTGGTAATTACGCTTATATAATCCCTGTCAAGTTTTCTAGCCTAACAACATAGGACCCGAGATGGTGCCTGCAACGCTAAGATCTCTACTTTGATCTGACTCTTGCTTTCTTCGTGTCCAGGGTAAGCTCTACTTGTGCTTCTCTCTTGTCTCGGGGAGTATTTGAGATCCAGGCATTTAGGCACCCTATCCCAAGCTTTCAGATAAGAAGTTGTATCTAAAAGAAAATGGAAAGAGTTGGTCAGGTGTAGTAGCTTTACTGGGCTCCTGTCAGTAAGAACTGTGATACTAAGGATCAGAGGATATTCAAAAATATTTGAAGGTACCCAGACCTTCCAACACACGTGTATTTACATACACGCAGCAATCGAGGACTCTCTTACTGGAGCAGCCACATCCTAAAAGGGGAAATTCATTCACAGTTAGCTTTTATTCTTAAGAACACCTGTGCTCGGGGAGACTTAAGTTGCAGATGGTCACTTTTTACATGAAGAGGCAGTCCGATCTCATAATAATGCAGGTTTTGGTCTCTCTTGTATTAAGATGGGAGTTGTCTTCCGAATCTTGGAGAAGGAAGCAGCCGTCCTTGCCCCCTAGAGTCCACATGATCAGTGGAGGGCACAGGCAGAGCTGCTGCTGCTGGCATTCCCGGGGTGGCTGCAGCCAACAGGTGGCTCCTGGGACTTGTTTGAGAGGTGACTCTGCAACTTTATTCTATACTCCGGTTGAGAATTCAGTCATCGTATTGGATAGCTGACTCGGGTGACTGAGTCTTTGATGCAAGGCTAACAGGATATAGAAAGTAACGTGAAAAAAGTAGCCACTAAACTAAAGCCCATTTTTCAACTTGTACATCATTCCTATGCTGTTTGTCATGGTAAAAAGCAGCCACCTGAAATGATAGATGGGAGGTGTCAAAGGCCAGATGTAGAATTAGGTAAAACTTTACAGATTTCAGACATAACCATTTTATAGGTCACATGTGACCATTTCTAGTGATGGCATTTTATTTTGACCTGCATTGTAACCCGGTGTTCAGCAGGAAGAAACCATGCTGATATGCCTGGGCTGCATTTCACTGCGATTATCTTAAATAGTTGGGAAGTAACCCCTGTGAATCCCAAGGCAGCTTTAGGGGCAGTGGTTCCCCTCTGTGGGCATTGTGTGAAGACAGGGCTGGGGAGAGAGAGTGCTTGACAGAGAGAGGGACGGGGATCTAATACCACCTCATTCAGGGCCTTGCTTGTACCTCCACCCTCTACAATTCTATTTGACATCTCGGTGGTTAATATTATTTAAGCCTCCTAGACAAGCCATAATTAACCATTTCAGTACGAGATCACAGGCAACTACAGACTTATAATTACCTATGCTACCTTAATGTAAATAATTAGAAAACAAAAAAAAATTGAAATGACATGCTGTGGCAATGCTACTACACAGAGAAAAGCTTTTTTAATACTGAAAGGCAAGGACTTCATGCATGCTGGCATTATGTACATGACTTTGTCTTCAGAGAGTTGGGTTGTGTTTATTTATTCAACAAATATTTGTCTGCCCAACACATACTCAGTACTGACCATTTTCTATATCTAATTTCATCCACATAGCACTTTTATAATCAATGCCTCATTCCAAATATGATTCTTTAATATGTTAAATCAACATGAGGCATTTTATAGGAGGCCGCTACTCAACGGGGTCATCAGGGAATCCTCCACTGAATTTGGGACTACGGGTTTTCCTATTTCTCCCATAAGGACAATGAAAGATCAGTGATTTCCTGAGTATCTGAAGTCTGTGGAGTCTTGGGTTGCTTAGGAACCGAGTGACTATGGGCTTGCTATGGCAACCCAATTTATCAGTGAATGCAAAACCAACGTAGCTGGCATTGTGCTACACCTCCATACTTCGCTGGTAAGAATATTCAGATCACATCCTCTGTTGCATCAGCATTTTTTTTGTTATTATTTACACAATCAAACTAAAATTCACAGATTACTGAATTTTGAAATAGCAGCCTATAGTTTATAGTGGATACCAACTACATGAAAATTAAGCTTAAATTTACTGTGTAATTTTAGTTATTTCAAATTTATTGTCTACTGTTTATTATTCCATTGCCTACCTTGCTCTTATATATAGGATTTTCATTAAATCAAAAGCACGAGAAAGCAAGACTAGTAAAGTATTTAATCTATGTGATAATAAAAAGGTTCTGTGAGTTTGATTTAGATTAATAGCTCCTTACAAATTTGTAAATGTATCTATGTATGTTGTACATTTTAGTAATATTTTCATTTTATATTAACTATTTGCATATGATTAGTATACTTTACGATACTATTTTTTAAAAATCTTATGCCACGTGTGATGTGCCATGTCATCATATGCACAAATGTATTAGATAATTATTTGAAAAGCACATTTTTTTTGCAATAATGGAAAAGACATTGGAGGCCTAGTCTCATCCTCGGTTTGAGCATTTGCTCCCTGCAGTGCATTTGCAACTGTTTTGCCCTTTTTGCTTTTAAACATGTTTTCAGATTTTAATGATGCCTTTTCATTTTCTTTATATATTCACACTGTATTTAACTGTCATCTTTGCACCTCTTCATATGTAGGTGTTGCATTTATCTTATCTCCCTGTTGATCTCAACTTTCGTATGTTTATTACAGTCCGCAGCAGAGGTAGAGCTGCAGCCTCTCCTGAGGAAAGAATGCTAGCAGGTTCTACGACTGTCCTTTTCTCCTGGGTTTTGGCATTTATGCATTTGTTTTGATATTTAGGAGTTCATTGTATTAAAGGTTCTCCTGAGAATTAAAAAAAAAAAAATCAGTCTGATCCAGGTTTTCATGGGACAAGGAAGGATACGTGCAGTGATACTTTTAATTTGTTCTCTGTACTTTATTATCTACAGAATTCTGAAATTGATCACTTTTTTTTAATCCCCCAGCATGTCTATTCAGCTGGGCAATGCCCCTCTTAATGATAATATATATGTCTCCTCTCACAGAGGGAAATAAATACAAAGACAGAACTTAAGGTGTTTTTCTGGAACTCACTGCTACCAGAAGAGAAGAGCCAGTTCCCGGGGATGCTTGTTTAAGGCTCCAGTGGCTGTGCCATACTAACACCCTTGACAAAGGTGCAGTTTGAAGTCAGATAAAAACCCATTGTGTTTTTTTTTTTTTTTTTTAAGAAAATAAGCAGTCTAGAACCAATCCTCTAGGCAACCCAGAGGAATCAAACTATTAGTCTGGGAATCACATAGTTTATGAAGAGACAGATTGGCATGTAAAAAATTAGATGGTAGATGTAATATTCAGAAGACGTGCAAAAACTTCAATAGGTGAAACAGGACAACACAATCACTTATTAGTGATATCTACATCTACTATTGAATCATGGTTTTTGGTGTGGTTGAATTATTTTAGCAAGTCTTAGGATTCTTTGTCTTTTAGAGATTTATTTTAGAGAGAAAGCGCCTGCACGCGTGCATGGGTGGGAGAGGGGCAGACGGAGAGGGAGACAGGCAGATTTGCTGCTGAGCACAGAGCTCATTGCAGGGCTTGACCCCATGATCCTGAGTTCATGACCTGAGCTGAAATCAAGAGTCAGACGCCCAACCAAGCGAGCCACTCAGGTGACTCTAGAAATCTTCATTTTAAGATGTCTGTTCCTTGCTGTGGATCCATAAACACAATTGGTATATTGGATTCATTGGAAATGGTTGCAAAGAGTTTATGGTTTGGGCCCATGTCATTCATCCTTGCATGGCAGCTACTCAGTAAGCGTCTGGAATGACAGAGCCATTCATAAGAATATTTTCTAATGCGGAGAAATCCAGTTATTTGTTCAATGCATGCAGATCTTTGCTTCAAGCAGAACACATCGGTTCTTGCTTTGATTTCATGCCTGGTATCTACTAAATATAAAAAAATGCACACTGAGGGAAGAACCAGTTCTTTTAAACTTGGTATCAGATAACCTGGTACCTTCTCTCCTACCCAAGTATCTAACATATCCAGGTCTCTTTTTGAAATATGCTGTGATACCTATAGTGTAGGTTTTCTAGTATCTGTTCAATGCATATTTAAATGCCTATCATGTGCCAGGCACTCTTTTCTTTTCCTTTTCTTTGTTCTTTTCTTTTCTTTCTTTTCTTTCACAGGCACTCTTTTAAAATCTGAGATATAATAAATAAATAAATAAATAAATAAATAAATAAATAAATAAATAAATAAATAAATAAAATCTGAGATATAATGATAAGCACTACCAACCCAATTCCCAGTGAGTACATTATAGGGGGCCTCACTGTGACTTGCTCCCTTGAAAATCGGGAATAAACAAATAAATTATGAATTGAGCTTTTTATAGGACTCTTTATAACACTAAAGTTCTGGAGATACATAGAAGAAAGTGCAGTTACATGGCATTTTACATGTGCTTAATGTCATATTAATATCTCTGTTGCATATAGTGTAGAAAATCATATTTCTTTCCTTTTTTCTTTTCGTAAGGCCTTGTTAAGTTGTTCCTTGACCACATTTAATGAGCTAGGTTAGGTATTTTAGTTGCTTAAAATGTGTGTGACGTAATGCCTACATCTTACATAGAATCTCAGGGTATCTGTTTGGGTGCTTTCAACTCAGACTGACTCAAAACAGGGATTTTTGGTGGTCCACAAAATTGAAAACTCCAGTTAGAACTCTTTAGGCATAGGTAGCTCAAACTTGCTGGTTCTCTCTATCTTTCTCTATTCTTCCCTTTATTTGGGTGTTGGCTTTGACTCAGAATGACTTTCCCTGAGGTTCTAAGAAGTCCTCCAGCAGCACGAGTATGTCCTTCCTTATACTTTTACACACAGGATGGGGGTGGGGGTGAGATAATAACAGAAAGAGGGATTCCCACCAATGTTGAGCAAAGGAGTTTTTGTGAGTCCTGAGGGAAAATGTATGTTCTTGTAACACTCCCTATGTAATTCAAGGAAAATATTAAATGGGACATTTGCATTTTTAGAGGCAATGCCTCTAGATTCAAAACTTTTATGAATCAAAACATGGAGGCAGTTTTTGAATCTTTCCTTCTGAACTCTATATTTAAAGGCCTGTCTAAAAGCTGAGTCAACCACTCATGGTTTCCAGGTCCCAAGCCACTGCTCTCTACAGAGGAGGCACTAAGGTTGAGGGTGTGAAGTTCCTAAAGAATTAGTCTTTCCTCTGCAAAATTCTCAAGCATAGTGAAATATCCCTTAAAAGTCATGATTTAGGGATCCCTGGGTGTCTCAGTGGTTTAATTACAACCTGCCTTCAGCCCAGGGTGTGATCCTGGAGACCCGGGATCGAGTCCCATGTCGGGCTCCCTGCATGGAGCCTGCTTCTCCCTCTGCCTGTGTCTCTGCCTCTCTCTCTCTCTCTCTGTGTGTCTTTCATGAATAAATAAATAAAATCTTTTTTAAAAAGTCATGATTTAGTTAATTAAAATGGCTATGTTTCATCAGATGTATTCATTCTGTTTCATCTTTAAAAACCAAAGCCAACTTCCCAAAACATGTACTTAATACTTATGTATGGGGCTTGAAAACAACAATATTGTCTATCTTCAGTTTTAATTTAATTCACCTAGGGTTGGATGAAGATCGAAAGACTGACATATATGATAGCAGAATATTCTAGAAAGAAAAAGTTTTCCAAGTAATAAATATGCATCAAAAGACTTAAAAAGAAAAATCACACAGTGTTACCCCCTCCCCAACCCTAGCTGGCTTGGAGGTTAAACCAGAGAAAGTTTAGTAAATAGCACAGATGTAATATAACCTTTACTTTTTGAGTTTCATAGTTTGAAGAATTCAAGTATTTTCTACTGTACAGGATGGCAAATATGAGATTAAAAGAACAAATGACAACATAAGGCAAGGTTTTGACTAGAATATTTTCTGGTCATATTTGGAAACCAATAATTGTATATTGAACTCCCATTGGAGGCTGGATACCTTTCAAAACGGAAATATCTGTGAAGTGGATAATGTGAGCATGTTTGTAAAAGGAGTGAAAGATCAAATGAATTCATGATTTCCGCTGATCTAGGGATAGCTATGCTTTTGTAAATGCAACTGCAAGAAGTAATTTGGATGCAACTTCAAATTTACATATCCAAAATTGTGTACCCTTTCTAGAGAAACCGAAAAAGATAAAAAATGAAATATCAAATAGTCGCACAGAAATCACCTGGGATAGATGTGTAGGATAACCCAGGAAGGAAAGAAGCAAAAATTAAAACCGAGAAGCTCATGAGAGAGAAGCCTGTGCTGAGGCTTATTATAAAAACAATATTTGAGGACATACCTCTTTATGACATAGGAAATATTTTAATGGTTTTTAATTCTGAATTGAGTTAATTCATGAAATGGTGTGGTTTCCATGCTCTTATGGACTTATTTCACCTCCTAATTTTACTCATGGTAGCCTTCGTTTCTCCAACCTTCTGTGATGACCCAGTTTTCCCCGAGGAGCTGTAGGAAATGAGCGGAAAAACAGGCCTAGCAACATTCTTGGACTGTGTCCAGAAAATAGTTTTTAGTCCTTGGAATACTTGGAGGACGCTGCTCCAAGCCTTCGGTATGCGGTTTGGGAAAACAGTAATATCCTCGGCCTTCTCTGTGAACAGGAGAGCACTGTGCAGCGAACAAAAGGAGCATCACAGAGCACAGGGAAAGGTGCTCAGAGAACACAGGCCCTCCAATCACATTTGTAGCTTTACCTGTGAACGGGAGGCACTGTGGAGGAGGAGAGTGGCTGCCTCTGTGCCACAATCCGGACACCTCAGGCCCCAGGAACCAAGAGAACAATTGTGTCCCTGCAGTCCCTGAGGACATGGGAGGTCATGAAGCAGAGCCAAGCTAGCAGGACTAGTAGAGTCACAGGAGGGTGACATTCTGTAGCAATTCAGATTCTACTCCCTGCTGCTGTTTGCTTGAATCACAAGCTCCGAACAAAAGAGAAGAGTGACCTTCAGGAATCTGGAAGGGGTGGCTGAGGTGTACGCAGGTTGTGAGTCCTGGGCTTCTTGCTGGAGAGCTGAGAGGAAGGCAGATGCTTGCAGGGACTGCATGGCTGCTGCCTGCACGCACCTCCACCCCCCTGCCACACTTACCACAAGGTAATTTGCCTCATCAGTTTTTCGGTCAATGTCCCCAAATGCAACGCCAGCTCTCATGCTAAAGCGTCAAAGCCAAAATGAAGTTTAATAGGCAGGCCAGACTGCTTTAGGAGTCAAAATTGCAGTGTGGAGGTTACAAAGGGAAGGTTTTACTCCAGTTCTGATGAGTTGTAATTTCTTTCATGCAAACAGCTAACCAGCAAGCACAGAGACAGTTTCAGGGTTTTGGTATTTTAGGTTATTCTGAGTTCCTATTTCTGTCTAATGCATTCGAGAATGGTAGCGTACCAGTTTTTATTCTCTCTGGATTCTGCTGTTTATGCTCTCTGGAATATATCCATTGAAATATATAAAGGAAGTGATTTAAATGATTCATAACATTTTCCGGGAAATATTTGCTCCTGGAAGTTTTATCAGATATATTTCTATATACACACAGTGTGTGTGTGTTCAATGTTTTTGTTGTTTGTTTTTTCGTACAGTTATATGAGGCTTTACTCAAACTGAAAAATAAATCTAGAGTAAAATGTTCCCCCTTTGAATCCTGTGGATTCCTAGAAATCAAGGATATATCTCAAGTTCTTCCAAGGAGTTCATTTTGAAAAGTAGCACTCTAAACCAAACTCGGTCTCTCTGAAGACAGAAGACTTGTCCAAGAGCAAACCTTTCCCTTCAGCCCCCTGAGAACCAACTTTGATGATGATGGTGATGGTCTGATATCACTCTAGGATCGATGATAGACTGTTTTATATTCCTTAGAACTTCTAGCAGAGGCTGCTGTGTCACACAAATGTAGGGTTTGTGCCAAGTAATTCTTCACAGTGGCAAACTCCTCCGCTTCAAACAAACAGAAAAAGAAAGGTATCCGGATTGTATGTTTTCCTGGGTGGTGATTTTTTTTCAAATAAATTATTGTTGTACAAGTTGTATCTTAGAAGCTTTCTCTCATCTTTAAAAAAGAAACCTCATTAGGTATGCTTCTCTGTCCCTGGAAAAGTGTGAGCATGTGCGTGGGCGTATGTGTGTACGCGCGTGTGCACAGGTGCACACATGTACGTACATTTACCTCTTACGGGAATCTGATGTCCAAGTGTTGTGTATCTTTCAACTTAAGGTGACAGACTGTCAGATGGGATGGATGTCCATATAATCAAGTTTTTAATTGTCTCTAGTATATCTATTAAATGGAACAAAACCACTTTGATCCTCATTGTCCTGCTGATTTCTTTGTATAATTTTTTTTGTTGTTATACATTTGCCACACCCTTCAATTTTTCATTGGTGCTTAAACAGTAGAAAACCTTTTTAAAGCACATCATTTTGATCAAGCCATGAGCTAGTGTGAGTGTAAACTGATTTCTCTAGCCCTTCTCAAAATCATTTTATTACATTTTTAAGACCCCACTTCAGGGACTGTCTTTATTCAGATTACATTCCTTCACAATAAAATTTGTTGCACTCTCAATTCAGTCATTTTTGTACATTTCTGTCCTGTGAAATTTCAAATCAATTGGTTGTGTATATCTTTTTCTCAACCTTTTCTAATTTGGCATTTGTTAACTAAATGCTTGTTTTCCTTATTGATTACTGTGCTTTTTTTTTTTTTTTCCTATTTCGCCATGCTATCTTTCAGACCTAGTTATCCTTTTACCTGATTCTTTCTGTTTCCCCCCCTAATAATTTTCAATTTGGTGTATGAGCACAAATTATTCTGACAACTATGCTGATTATAACTTTTCCTATGTTTCCTAGTATCATTTAAATGTTGACTTACTTTCTTTCACCTTACAGAGTTGAGTCAGCTTTGCAAACTGTTCAAGTAAAGATTAGGTCTGTCAACATTTTTTAGATGGCCCGTGAAATTTACATATTGATTTGGCCCCGCCCACAGGAGCACTAGCCACATAAACAGAGGTGTCCCTCTTTAATCTCTCTTTTACACACAGCTCCTACCATGGCTTCTATTAAACGCATGGGTAAGTTTATTTTCTGATTTTAATGCAGCATCTTTGCTTTTATCCCATCTTTCTGTTCATTAGATCACATGGTTTAAACCTAAACTTTAATTACTCTGATACTCCGCAGTTTACCTTCAATGATGTCGTTGAAATTCTCCCTTTCAGGCCATCTTAGAAGCCTCTGTTTTAGTCTCTAAAGCTTTCCCTGGCATTACATTATGCTGTTAAGTCTTAATTATATGCGTATATGTTTATTTTTATGCCTGTATGTGATGTCCTTCCTCAGCATAGAAAGTAGGTGAAACATGCCATTGGTTTAATGCTTTCACAAATAAGCAAGGTAGCAGTTGAAAATATTAGATGTATGTTTATATATGTCCACACACGCACATAATTATGTGTGTATATACGTGTGCATAAATACGTATGCATATGTGTGTATATAAATCTCTATGGTTATCCCCAAAGATTAAAGTGATGAAACGAATTTTACTTATGTTTGGATGCTGTTAACTAATGTTCTGCGATAGTTTACAGGCCTTTAGAAGGATTTTATTCAATTTCAACATAATTCTGTTAGCTACCACTTACAGACTATGTTCACTGTTCATTCTTTGTTATGGTTAGATATCCTTTTCCTCTCAATGTAACATCAGGTTATTTAAAATTGTTATTCAATTTGAACAGATGTGTCAAAGAATATGCAAGATCAGGTATTGGTCAAGAACTTTTTAGTCCTTTTTTTCTTTTAGAAAAAAAGTATTGGATCTTCATCCAGTCTGTCTGGGTTTTAATCCTTGCGTTGGCACATACTATGTTTGTGACCTCAGCTAGTTGTCTCAAGAGCCCAGGGAGGTGGTATGACAGGCCAATGAGGTAACACAGGTGAAATACTTAGTTCAACAAGCCTCCAGTGTGTGGTAGCTCTCATATTACATCATCATCATGATTAATAGGTCATTGCTTACCCATACAATCCACAATTGCCATGCATATTATACTAAGATTCTTCTTTTCAGTTCCTGAACTATAAAAAATATTAAAAGAAAAACTCCATCTCTAGTAGAAGCTGCATAGATTTACATTAGGTATAAACCTAATATCTGATTTGATCTTTCAGCCTGAGGGTGTAGGTGGGTCCTGTATGATAATCCTCTTTGGCAAGAAAGGAAATCAGAAATACAATGACTATGTGTTACTGAGTCCACAAATCTTGTTATTTTTAATAAGGAGTGATCAGAACTCAGGCCATGTGACCCTTCTTTTAGAGTCCTTACAATGCATCTATCATCTGGTTCTCAAATATGTTGCAATATTTGTTACTGAACTTACTTTACTCTTCCTCTTTTACTTCCTAAGTGTTAAGTTCCGGGAACCAGCTTATCTGAAAATACTGTTACAAAGGATTTTTTAAACCATACAAATGCTAAGAGAAGTTTTATTATTTTTAATATTTTCATGAGAAGAGGCTTTCAAAGCACAACACAATATTTAAAAGGAAATTACTTTGAAAGTTAATGGCATAAAAATTCTAAATTTTAGTAGTATAAAATTATAATAAAAATAAAGTTTAAAATATTCAAAAAAATTTTTTAATTGTCCAATATCAGAAGACTGGCCAGTTCCTTACTAACCAAGAAGGAAAGGACAAACTCATAGGAAAAAAATGAAGAAGAATATAATCACAAATATTTTTAAAATTTATTTATTTGAGAGACAGCATGTGCGTGGGTGAGCACAGGGAGGGCAGAGGGACAGGGAGAGAGCGATTCCCAAGTAGACTCCCAACTGAGCATGGACACCTCCCTCCCCAGGGCTCAATCTCTTGACCCTAAGGGATTAGGACTGAGCTGAAACCAAGAGTAGGACTCTCAAGTGACTGAGCCACCCAGGTACCCCTCACAAATATTTGAAAATAGAAATGGCTAACATACTTAAAATAAGGTAAACTTCATATATTTGAATATTTACCAATAAAAAAGTATCTGTTAAAAACTCAAAGTTTGGGATGCCTGGGTGGCTCAGTGGTTGAGTGTCTGCCTTCAGCTCAGGTCGTGATCCTGGAGTGCTGGGATCGAGTCTCACATTGGGCTCCCTGCATAGAGCCTGCTTCTCCCTCTGCCTGTGTCTCTGCCTCTTTCTCTGTGTCTCTCATGAATAAATACAATTCTTTAAAAAAAATTTTTTTTTAAAACCTCAGAGTTCAGTATAAATCAGTATGAGTGTGTGTGCAGATAGGCAGCTTCACATGATGTTGTGTAGATGTATAAACAGAAATTTGGTAAAACTCCACCCCTCCCTGCAGCCCGCCCCCCCCCCCCCCAACAAAACCCCACAAACAACCATACACATGTTTGACCCAGAAATTTCACTCACTGCTATTTACTGGTGTCCTAGAACAGGTAAACAAAATTACTATACAGGCAATGATATTGTAATAGCCTTGTATGGTGACAGATGAGAGCGACACTTGTGAGCATAGCATAACGTACAGAGAAGTTGAATCACCATGTTGTACACCTGAAACTAACATCGTGTGTCAACTATATTCAAAAAATTTTTTAAACTGTGTATGAATGCTTAATATTTTTTGTAAGATCAAAGAACTGCAAATAAAAAAAAGTGTCCATTAAATAGGAGATCTGTTATTTACAAGACAATACATCATTTACTATGGAATATTTTTTAATAATGGAAAAAAGAGCATCAACTCTATCCAAAATATGGTATCTCCAAGGCACATAATTTGAGAAGAGTCAAGTTGCAGAAAGTATGATTTGGTATATGTATTATTCCATACACATATGTATGTAAATTTAAAATTTGTAAAGCTATAGGAGGTTGAGAACATACCTGAAATGGGAATTGAAATAAACTCATCATTTTATACCTTTTATAATTTTCAATATTATTTGTATTACTATAATAAATTCCTTAAAATAAATATTTGCTTGGTAGCCAATGATCACCATAGGAAGTATTGATTAAACACTATGTCAGGCTCTGTGCTAAATTCTTTATATTATCACTGTCCATCTTTACAACAATTCTGAAAAGCCAATATTTCTACTATAACCAAGAGAAGTGAAGTAGTTAGCAACAAGTCACATACTTTAGGAAGTGATGAACTCCAAAATCAAACTCTGGTCCATTGACTTTCAAAGCAGATGCTCTTCATCCCAAACAATCCATTGAATAAATGTGGTACAGACACCATAGTAACTTCTGATTTCTGGCCATCCTTACTCCTTTATTTTTTATTTTTATTTTTTATTTTTTTTGAGGGCGAAAGGGGAGGGGCAGAAGGAGAGAAAATCTTAAACTGGCTCCACGCCCAGTACAGAGTCTGATGCAGGGCTCGATTTCACGATCCTGAGATCATGACCTAAGCTGAAATCAAGAATCAAACACTTAACCAACGGAGCCACCCAGGTGCCCTCAGTTCTCACTCCTTTTAAAATATTATTACGGTTATGACAATTGTTGTATGTGATCATTTATTTAACTGGTTACCAGCAGTGAGCCTAGTCTTCACTCGGGATTCAGCAGTGAACTGACTGCACAAATGTCCCCCTCCTCATGGAGCCAATATTCCAGCAGGTGCAAAATCAGGGCCAAAAAAATAAGCCAGATCAATGTCTGATGGTGCCATGTAATCTCAAGAAAATACAACATAAAGGAAAAAAAGAGTAGGGGCCTGATGGAAAGGATTTGAGTTTGAGCGCCTAGTAATCAGGCCCCTGTCAAAGCGAGTTGTGTTGACACAACTCTCTCATTTAGTTATTACCATCCTCTTACTTAGTTTCATCCATTTTCTGATTAAGAGAATAAGAGTAAGTAATCCTTTAACTACCAACCCCCCCTTGATACAACCAGTGCCCAGTAATATCAGAATTCACTTGTCTGATTCCAAACTCTGTTGTCTCTGACAAAAAAAAAAAAAAAAAAATCCCAAAGAATGATGCCTAAGCTGACTTTACTTTGCTGAAAGTTTTATCCTTCATTATACTAGATTCATCTAGTGCTATAGTGGATTTACATAAGGCAAGGTGTACTCTCACATAAAATATATCCCTTCAAAATACTGCGGGTACATATTCTTTTCCCAAAAGGAAAGCCTCAACTTTCTTTATGTGGAAATGGGTGCAGCACTTTTCTGCCTTATAGTTCAAGGTATATATGTTGCTCCAAATCTAAATATTTGGTTACGGATTTTATTTAGCTGTGCCCTTTCTGGGCCTTAGCACACAAGACTCAGAAAGCTACTCAGGAACTGCTGTCCATGGGATTGAACACAGCTGCCTCTGGGAATGTAAATTTGATTCTTTGGACTGCTTGGGAGTGTGTGACATTTTCTTCTCCAGAGACAGCCAGAGGGTTTGGATGGCATTAGGCTACTGATGAGTGATCCAAGTAAGTTCAGTGTCAGCTTAAAGCATCTATTTTGCTTGTCTTTTTTCCAAAGTATCTTTCTCAAACAGTGTTTATGCTTTCCTCATAATTTAACTATGCTTTCAATATGTTTAAAATTTGCTCTTTAAAATAGGTACTATCTCAACTCCTGTGTCGGTGAGCTATTTCTGTATTGTCATGCGGGGGGCGGGGGAGATATGTGAGAATTAAAGTTGAGAAGAAATAGATCCAAGCAGCTAAAATACAATAAAACAGACATTCTTAATCAGAATATTTCTTAAAACAGCCCCTTATTACCTCTTCACTAATGCAGTCAAGATAAATGGTCACGGTTTAGAGGAATCCCCTTTTTAAGTTACCTGAAATTTCTAAGCTCTTCTTTGGAAACGAAAAGCATAAATCACAAGAAGATTGTACAAGTTCATTTCTCCTTTATCCTAGCTAAGTGGTCTAAAATTTGAAAAAAAAAAAAATCCCAGTATATCTCAAGTTTTAATACCTAAGCATTAATTTTGAAATACATGTGTCAGTAAAAATACCTTGGAAAAAGTAAACAATGCATGAGGGGAAAAGAGTATTTCAGATTCCTTTCCAGTTGTACTGTAATATTAACAACTAAAAAGATTCACCGCGCTCTCAGGAGGAATTAACACAGGCAGTCCAATGAAGAGGACTTATTTAAATATGATCTAATGAACTAAATATATTTCTGCCTGTTATTGTTAGCTTGCTTTATTTCAAGGTTGTCTTAGAGGCATCTATTCAGCTGGCCTGTCTGGCAGATGACAGTTTAACATTGTAAAGATCTTGATCTGCCTTCCATGATTTTGAGAATTTCTCTGTAAGATGACCTCCACCCCACCCCCGCCCGCCAAGACCTTCTATTTTTATGGGATTTTTAAAAGAATGCCTTTCTTTTGAAGTACCTGGAGTAAATACCTTTTTACGTGAAAAGGTCATCTTAAATGTAATTCTATTTCAATGTTATTTAATAGTTATATTTTGGCAGAAGAAATTGAAGGGAAATTTACTTTTTTTGTTTTCATAGCAGTATTTTGCTGTGCTCATGAAACTCCTGGAAAATTAACAGAAAGTAATAAACAGTTAAGAATTTGCAGTTAGAACAATATGCTATTTCCTTTTCTAAAGTCCGTTTGTCATCCTTGTTGATTGACAGTGTCTCCAATTGTTTTCAAAATCTTTAGTCTTCGTATACTTCAGATCAAAACTGTATAGAGAAGTGCATTTTATTGAAACCTCATGGAATTTTGCAAGCTAAATTACGACAAGGAAGTGAGACTGCTAATTCTTCCCAATTTACACTTTCCACCCCCAGACCCTGTTCATCGTCTGGAATAACAGTTATGCAGGAAAATAGAATATATTAGAGGCAGATCGGCAAGCCAGTGCCTTTTGTTTCTCTGCCCTTTGACTTACTTGGATGGGAAAATGGCCAAAAAAAAAAAAAAAAAAAAAAAAAAGCCTGCTGAGTGTCTCAGATATAGGTAATGGGTCCTCACCAGACCATAAAAATAGACTTGTAAGAGCCATACCAGTAGTGTGATGTGGGTGGGTTTCTTCTTCTTCTTCTTTTTTTTTTTTTTCCTAATTCTCTGACAACAAACCACTTACTGGGATTTGATAACGTCCTTTTTTTTTTTTTTTTTTTTTTTTAAAGCGTATTTAAACTCACACACTTTATGTAATGAGGATTTTAGTGTAGGGTTTTTCTGAAGAATACCATTTGGTCCTACCAAGAACTGGCTGTTCAAATGTTTGAGCTTTTGATTGAAAAATCTTTCTTAGTTTTTTCAAAGGTAAGTCATATGATTTGTTTTTAACAAAAAAGATTTCTGTCTCCTAAATGATAGGAGATTACTCTGTAAACACTCTTTAAGAAGTTGTAGAACTTCAACAAAAAGCTGTAACTGTTTTTCAAAGTCAATTAGGCTTTATTTAAAAATTAGGTTTGTGTTGTTTTCCAGTTGCCAGTCTTTCTACATTTTATGTTTAAAAAATATTAAAACCTTGTCCAATGGCCAGTGGCATTTTATGTTTTGATGTTTAAAGTCTTACATCTGTCTGTAAACATTTATTTGTAGATATTTAAAATGATTTATAATCCACTTTGATTATTGTAAAACTTTCATGGTACAGCTAGGCTGTTTATACCTGAATTTTACTTTAAATTAGGAATAAAAATTCACCATAAGATTAAAATAATGCATTGGTTCTTTTAAGTGACTTGCCACTCATGTCAAAATACTTTCCAGTTTGTAGTTAACTACTTCTTACTCGACAGAGTCACTGATGTGTTTCATTTTCTATCTAAATTGCATTGATTTTTGGTGAACCCGACTTTGTCACTATGGTTAAATGCAATGTGTATTTTGGATATGTTCTTGGTAGGCATTTTTCCCCCGCTAATGAGCAAAGATACCATAATTGCTACTTGGAATGTAAATTATATTCCAGACAATGATTCTAGATTTAATTAATTAGTGTAAATTATATAAAATGTGGCAGGAGAATAAAATCAAAATTAATATTTTTGGCCATGTAGGAAGCTTATTACAAATATCAGCAGATTATTTCCTTCAATGGTGACACCAAATTTAAATAAAGGATGAATCGTTCTAGGATAATTAAAGTTTTCAACTTAACTACAGTAAGTTAATTCATACTGGAAATGGTATAAACTCTCTGCACTAAATCTCACACAGTTTTGGGAATTATCAGGAAACGTGGTGAAATACATTTTAAAAATGTTTGCATGCATTTTTCAGTCTTCTATATGGTTTTAATATAGTACTACCTTCTGAAACGAAAAGAAACATTACTTCCAATATTGGTTCAGAAAATAAAATGAAATTTTAAAAGGGTTTTTGTTATGTAGAGTCTAGTGGTCCATTGGATTTTATGAGAGAAAAATATGTAGAAAATTTTTATTTACCAGCATCATTATTACACCAGAACAATGAATCTAATCCACCATCATCAGATAACAGGTTAGCCTGGGAGGAACATCATCCTTACAATTGGAGAGTACTTGCACAGGATGTACTGGAAAGTTTGGAATTTATAGTTGCCTCCCTTATTTTTTTATGAAAATGTTTGGCCACGTTTACTCAGACACTTTTGAATCTTGTGGATTTTTTTGTTTCTGAAGGAACAAATCTGTAGCTATCTTTTGATTTAATCGCAAGATGTTTTAGGTCACTGGCCCAAGTTATGGATCAAACTTTTAAGTCGCATCTCCTAAGCTAGCAGCTGCCTTTAAAGTTGCATGATATTCTAAGTTCCTATATATAAAAAAAAAAAATCATTTCATCAGATTTTATTGTCATCGAAGCGTTTTTTCAAATAATCATTCCTACTTGTTGTAAACTATGTACATTTATTGAAGAATTTAGCCAATATGAAATAACATTTTACTGTTTAACTGTACAGTTGTTCAAAATAATATTTCATGATAACATGTTAAAATACCATTTGCTATGATAGGAATTTTTATATATAACCTCATTTACTTTGTTTGACATTTACAACCTTATTTGATTAGTGATATAGCCATTTTAGAGAAAATTTAGCCACAAAGAAATTATCCTATCAAGACCCAAATTAAACCTAAATCATTTGACTTCAAAGTCCAGAATCTGAACCATCACAAACCACATGGCATTATATTGTTTGTAATACAATTTGAGAGAGGAAAAATATAACATTCCTTCTGAAGTTCAAAGATCAAGAAAAGCTCTAGACAATCCTATTTAAACTGACATGACTCTAAGAGAATCATTTCAAACTTCTAGTAATCCCTATAATCAAGTACTCCAAAAGATAGGCTTATTTCTAGAAGGATCCTTGGTATGACATATGAAGTCCAATGTACTTATTGTTTTAAAACTGCCACCAAAACGAGTTTTAAATTGTAATATTTGAAAAGTATAATTAATGATATGTATCATTTCATATTATAGATGTTTATACATTTTTTCCTATTACATATTTTTATGTCCACATAATCTTTTTAAAGGTTTATTTATTTATAATAATATATTATGGGGAGGGCAGAAGGGGAAGAACAGAGAGAATCCCAAGCAGACTCCCCACTGAGCATAGAACCTGATGTGGGCCTTGATCCCACAACCCTGAGATCATGACCTGAGCTGAAACCAAGAGTTGGACATGGAATCGACTGAGCCACCCAAGTGCCCCTACCTCCACATATTCTAATAGGATAGAAATGTACATACGAAAAGGATTGTGGTAACTTCAATAAGAAAAGATGTTGGAGAACTTCTCATCTAGTTATGTAAGTATTTTCTGCAGAGCTCTACAGTTCTGTGCGGATGACTCAGAGCCCAAGTGAAGTATGACAGGAAGGGGAAAGGGCCACAGTTCTTGCCCCCTTTTACCAGAATAGCTTTTCTTTTAGCTATGTTTGTATAGTGGAATTGCATGTAAAGAATTCTATCTCTAAATAGAAGTTTATAAAGTACTGATCTAATAACCTTCTGTTTCCACATGATGAAGCATAAACAGATTTAAACTATTGATTTACACCCATTGCAACTAACTTGGATTTGATTCTGCATCATACTCATGTCTCAGAAATCATGGCATGCAAACACATGCAGGCATAGTGTAGGGTAAGAGTGTCAAAAGGAATTTAATTTTAAAAGCTTTCATTGTTCATATCCAATCTGTTGAATTAATCACTCCCCCCTCAAGTCTCCAAAAATGGGTTTTATGGGCAGATACTCTATTTATTAGGTGAGGAAGGCTGTGTATCAAAAGAACTGTGTGTGTGTGTGTGTGTGTGTGTGTGTGTGTGTGTCTGAAAGCAGAAGTGTGTGGTCTGGTTTTCTATTCTAAGGAAATGTGCAAAGAAGGTTTATGATAGAATAGGAAATCTGAGATACTCACTCATGAGTAAGAAAATGTCATGCAGGTCCTGGCATTCTTTTACAGTACAAATACTCTTGTAATCTGAAGCTTTTTCAAGTTTTGCAGTTCACATCCCAAGAAATTTTACCTCTAGGCCATGCCTTCTCCGGGTGGAGTTTCGCAAGGAACACAGCTTTATCCACACATGGGAAGAATTATAGATCCTCTGGGAAGTTTTCTGATTTTCTGACCTATTTATTGGAGAGGCTTCCTATAGCTCAGTCTCTCAAGTTTCTATCATCAGGCTTCCAACATAGTGAAAAGGTGTAATGCTTGTTAAGGTCATTCTGGAAACCCTTAATTGGTTTACCAAGAAAATAAAAAGAAAAATTGTATTCTTCTTCCTTCTTTCAAAGATAACCCAAGGGAATAAGATACACTTACAAATTCTACAAAAGGAATAGGATTTGTAATCTGTAGACTGATAGGATACAGCTGATCTCCCTATAGACTCAAGAAAGGTATGTGATATTTTTAAATACACCTTCTTTTCTTTATACGAGTCTCAACCATTAGTTTTCCTTCCTGAACTTGTGATTATTCTTTGCTTTCTAAATTTGTGTACTTCAAGCAAGAAGTAAATTATTGCAGATATCAACGTCTCATCTATTCTAATGATGGAGAAATAATAATAAATAATAAAATATATTCCAAAGTTAGCAAGTGAAATCAATTACTACTTTAATATGTAAGGAACTATGTTATGAAGAAAACCAAGTGTGCTAGACACAAATTTTACATGCCCGAGCTAAATGTGAGAGAAGAGTGGGGACAAACTATGCCTTTTTTTTTTTTCCTGAAGATAAACATGGGTGGAAAAACTGTTGAATAGAATGCTATAACTTGGACTTTTCTCTTATGTACTCAGTGTGTGTCTAACACAATGTGTTTGCCCTCCTTTGCCTCAGGTGAATAAAACTAATTTTAATTTTATAATAGGAAACATAAGGTTAAAGTATGAGTGGAATAACAATACCTATTATGGTGTCAAGGCACTAAAGGAAAATAAATGAACCCAAGTAATGTCAAATATCTTGCCTATTATTTGGGGGAAAATGTTGGAAACTTACAACATTTTTTTGAAATGTTTGTTTTGAAATGTTTGAGAAAAAAAAGTGCATAAACTCAGTCTGTCTTAAAAGTATTGGTATGTGTGTGAAGTAATGTTAGATTATTACTTGCAGCTATATCACCCAGACCAGTGTTATCCCAATAACTGTCTAACCATGAGGTTCAACCAGATAAATTACTTGGCCCTTGTGTTTTCTGATGAACTTAACTCAACAGCAGTGGAATAGATGTACTATCTCACTTCAGTTTTAAATTTACAGCAGACAGAGCCTAGGCAGGATCCAGGCATGCCCATTACTTGACATCTCTGGGGCTCTGGGTCCTTAGAAGTAATAATAATGAGTTTCCAGGTTTAGTGAGGGAAGCACTGGACAACATATGCTGTCTGGGGCTCTGTCCAGTGAGGGAGGCACTGGACAACATATGACGTCTCTGGGGCTCTGGGTCCTTAGAAGTAATAATAATGAGTTTCCAGGTTTAGTGAGGGAGGCACTGGACAACATATGCTGTCTGCTAGGTCTTCCAGTGGACATTCTTGGGACTCTCTGCCCTTTGCAGAAACTCTTCGCTGTAGTACATGGGCTGCTTGAATAAAAGAGAATAATTCTGTAAAACATCAGATTCATGACTAGGTTATGGCATAGAGTTTGGAGAAGGGCAAATCTGTGCACATATATCTATTTTAGCAACAATAGAATTGTCATTTTTTAATCCTTTTATGTCCATCCATCAGAGTTGCAAATGACATTATTAGTGAAGATGTTTAGTGACGTTTATACCAAACATAAAATAACTTTCCAAAAGGGATGACTTAATATTTGAGTTGTCCTGTTAAACAGATTCAGGATGTTATATAAAGAAATAAGTCAATCGGAGAAGGACAAGCAGTGTATGTTCTCATTCATTTGGGGAATATAAATAATAGTGAAAGGGAATATAAAGGAAGGGAGAAGAAATGTTGGGAAATACCAGGAAGGGAGACAGAACATAAAGACTCCTAACTCGGGGAAACGAACTAGGGGTGGTGGAAGGGGGGAGCAGGGCGGGTGTTGGAGGGGAATGGGTGACGGGCACTGAGGTGGACACTTGACGGGATGAGCACTGGGTGTTTTTCTGTATGTTGGTAAATTGAACACCAATAAAAATTAATTAAAAAAAAAAAAGAAAACTGCAATTTCACTCTGGGGACTTCCTATGCCAATTTTTAAATGGGTTTGCAGAGCCATTGATTTCTATAGAGATTCTCCTAGAGCTTCCTAAAAGTGGAAAGGAGATATCAGGTGGGAGTGGGGAGACCAAGCTGAGAACCAAGATGCCAGGGCACCCACGACCATTGTCCTCTATAGTCACTCTGCCCATTTGTCTTCCGTGTTAGAATCTCAAGAACCAGTTGAGCTACTTAAATTTAAAACTGCTGATCTCATCTTGGCATCTGATTTTACACATGAGGAAACTGAAGTATTGAGAGATTAGGTGGTTTGCTCGTAGTCACCTGGCAAGAGTCGCAAATCAGGTTTGGGCTTAATCTCCAGTCTACTAGTCTCAACTACACTAGGTTAGATCTCTGTATTGGGATTGCTACTTTAGGTACAACTTGCAAATGAGACCTGGAGGATGGTCTTTGAAATAAGCATCCAGTGAGGTGTTACTTAACAAGCTACCCTGACTGTGATTATTTGTTCGTAACAAGTACAGAACACACCAGGATGGGTAGCACGTTACACGATTTCAGAGGGCAGGGAAAGCTTTTCTTCACACTCCACTCCTAAGCAATTACTAAAAAGCCAACTCCAGTCCACAAGGAAAACTAACTCACTTGCTGAGGCTTATATATTTCCTTTTACATTGGAAAAAACATATGACACTAATTGTATTCAAGCTTCTTAGCCACCGGAACCTCCATGTGAATGAGCTCAGTGCATCATGATTTACAGCAGAAGAATCCAAGGTGTAAGGCATGGGGAAAGGAAGAGCACAAAGATTAGAAAAAGTAAAAGTAAATAAATAAAATTGCCATGGGAAAATTGTGTGACATTTCCGTCTCTCCATTTTGAGGAAAAGTCTAATTTTCCTTATTTTCTTAGCTATGCAAGTAATGTTCCTGAGAAACGAAACAGTTCCTCCAGTGGAAATAAGTGCTAATGACATTGTTAAAGGTGGCACTTCTGTTGCAACTAAGCTGGTGGAGGGAAAATCCGAGATCATTACAAAATATAATTTTTGTTATTGAGCTTACGGTGCTGACAAAAATATTTTGTGACTCTTTTTTTGTCTGTAGTCTCCATTCTTTTAGCACTTGTGTTTTCCATGGCTTTGGGCAACGAGGTAGGGAATATTTGTTTATAAGCTAAAAGCACATTTTGACTGTTTATCAATGTCAGATCAGCCCCACTTAAAAGAATATTGTTACAACCAAAGTACGAATGTGTTTCCAAATATGAGAAGGAATAAATTCTTAAATAGAATTACTCACTTCAGAAATCATTTTCTTTCAATCTTTGTGAAATAACCGCATAGTATATACAGGCACCAAAAATAAGATCCGCCAGGTGAAATACACACTGGCACAATTTAGTTGGTTTTAACACAATTAGGGTGAAGCAATTGCCCATGATGAAAAAATAAACAATACTGCAGTTGAATATGTAAAAAAAAAAAAAAATCTCTGAAGCTAGTAACAAAGCAATGCCTACCATTAAAATTAGACATCCTCTACATTATGTTATTTTCTTGATATTCTTCATACCTCTGGTCTAAAGAAAAGTCCATTGTTAACCACGAAATTGAAAGTAAGGTATACTTCTTTGAACTATTCAGTTCTCCACATTGTTTATATAAAAAAAAAAACAATTAGGCAAGAGCTCAGTATTCATGAAAATGAGATTTTCTTTTAGTAGTGATTTTAATTTTGGTGACATCAGACGCATTCTGGTATTAATTTCCTGACAATATATTTTCCCAAGTTAACCATGCATTTTTATTTTAACAGCTTACAAATGATTAGAAGAATTGGTTCTTTCTGAGACTCATCAGAACATTTCCTATAAAATCTGACCTTGCTACAGACTCGTGAATAAGGTACAGTAAAGACAACACCATGCTTGCTTGGCATTTGACAGAGAAGACCTCAGTCCGCATGAGAGCCACAGACAGGATGTGTGTGGCTGTGTGTGGGGAGAAGCCAGATGAAGGGCGAGGATGCATCTGGGTGTCCCGGGACAGTAGATAAGGGAGAAAGCACAGTAAGCATGTTCTCGGAGATAACATTTCAATACTCATCATGCAATAGAAGAAAATTTCAAAGATGAGAATTTTGAGGAAATACCCTACATGATAGTATCTTTTGTTTCTTCCACTGGTAGGTAGGTAAAAGCAAGAAAGGGGAGGGACTAACCTGGTGAGTCCATCTCATTAAACAAAAGGAAAAAGCATCTGTGTATTTGGAACTGGCAAAGGGATATTTCAGTTGCGTTTTCTTTGTACTTTGATCTTGTTGTACTGATATTTAAAGCTTCTGTTTTATGATCTCTTTCTCATGCTAGACCCAGACCTCTGGAAACCACCTCATCAGACCTGGGAGTCTGAGAGCAGCAGGTGCTGAACCTGAATTTTTTTCCCTGCATAAGAGAATGGGCTGTGACCGCAACTGTGGGCTCATCGCGGGCGCTGTCATCGGGGCAGTGCTCGCCCTGCTGGGGGGCATTCTGATGCCCGTCGGAGACATGCTGATTGAGAAGACAATCAAGAAGGTACGGGGTTCTAAAGGGTATTTCTTGGCCCTGCGCTGCAGTCTGCCTTCTGTCCCCATTGCACTGTGCACCACTACTATACTTCATGGTGCCTGGCAACTTCGTGTCTTTGACACAAGGGTGATTCTGAACCCTGGTGACTTCACATGACACAGGAATGTTCAGAGGATAACGTACATTTAACAAGAATGCACCATTGTCTTAAGAATGATATCCAAATTCTGATAAAAGCTGTTTAGAGGGATGCGGGTCAGTTAGTAGAAATCGTGGCTTTTTGTTATGTCTAAAGGCTATGTTGATAGCTTTTGAATGAGAAATAAGTAAGTGTGTTTTGTGATTAATTATAGAATTGTGTATTAATTATGTATAATTAATGTAATAATTATGTATTACGTATTAATTATAAAATTAGTTGTGCTTTGGTTAACAGAGAAAAGTTTTATATAGATAAGAATACATATATATACACACACACACACACACACACACACACTTAAAATTGATTGTATTTAATAATGAAGCAGGAGTCTTTGGCGAAACTGGTATTAACTTTTTCATTTGGTGAACTGCTGCTTTTTACAATACATGTGATAATGTATGATTGTCTTGTAAACATTTCCTACTTATAAAGCTTTATGCTGATTCTGCAAAAATACTTTCAGAAACGTTATGTAGGACACATGCCAGCATATATGCAATGGGTTGCCTGTAGTCTTAGCAAAAATTAATTTTTGATTCAATACGCAGGCTTTGCACAGCAAACTAGGATTCATCTCCCACCCTGGTTCTTTCTAATGAGCTTCACACTCACTGAACTATACTGAGAGAGAGGGAAGACCAGACTAAGAAGCAGATCTGCTGAAGTTCTTTTTTTTTTTTTTTTTTTTTTTTTAAGAATTTTTTTTTTATTTTTATTTTTTTTTTAATTTTTTATTTATTTATGATAGTCACAGAGAGAGAGAGAGGCAGAGACACAGGCAGAGGGAGAAGCAGGCTCCATGCACCGGGAGCCCGATGTGGGATTCGATCCCGGGTCTCCAGGATCGCGCCCTGGGCCAAAGGCAAGCGCCGAACCACTGCGCCACCCAGGGATCCCCATCTGCTGAAGTTCTAAACCAGCAGTGGCAAATTCAAATGGCTTCAGGGGTTTGGAGACAGGGTTAAAAAAAAAAAAAAAAAGTGAAGGTTCCAAGAACATTCCAAGAACAAAATAACATAAGAACACGATGATTGTGAACCTTGAGAGCGTGTGTCCTGCCCCAGGGCATGGAAGCTCAGTTTTCTACTACAATGCTGGCCAAATAAAACATAATCAGGGTGCTGGCCTGGGCTCTCAGCCTGCTTAGATATCAATGGCTCAAGTGAGTTAGTGAGCATAGTAGATCATGGAGAACAACAAGAAACAATCCATAAAATGGGCTAGACTGACCAATTTATATGGAAATTTCTGTTAGTGCCAAAGCCTTTACTTCTCTCATCCATTTATCCCTGTTGACCTCTTGCTCTTACTGTGAATTTAAATAAATACCATTTTATTTCACTGAGGGATTGACTTAATTGGCAAATTAATATGAAGCATTCATTTCAAATCTGGTTTTTCATGACAAGAGGGTACAATTTCCCGTTTTTTTTTCCTTAGCTACAAATGATAACGGTTTTAAAATTAATGAAATTGTCTCACTATAGCTGTTGGCTTAGTATAGAAGAGAGGACAGTAGGACATTAGATATAAGTATAGATACAGATATAGATCGGAGTGCTATATTTTCTCAATAATAATATTGGCATTTCTAGCTTTTCTATTGCTAACAGATTCCAAATCTTCAATGCCATGCATTTAACTTTAAAAATATATTGTAAATGGAATGTTACCCCCTTCCTTGGAATTCCCCATTTTCTTGCTATTATTTATGATCTAGTTTAATAGAGACAGGCAGATGTGGATGAGGTGAGGGCTTAGGTGAGCATGTGAGATGGAATTCCATCACATGGTCCTCTCCTATTCTGTAAACTATGCTTCTCTTCTAGGATCTTCTGTGGAGAGAGAACAGAATCCGTTTCTATGCTAACACACAGGCTAGAATGTAACATTTGGGAAAGTCTTCAGAATGGAAAGTCACAATAATCTCCTACTGCATAGCATTTTAAACTATTTTTTTTCTGACACATAACAGATGTCCAACAGCTAAATATTGATCATTTATATTTTTCTTTTTTCATTCAACAATAGTACAGATAGCCTCTCTATGCAGTGGTGTGTGAGGGGCTAACATCTATTTTAAGTGTTTAATATTTATCTCTTCATAATAGTTAATCAAAAGAAAATATGAGTTTTGAGATGTTAAAAATTTGTTTTTATAGAGTGACAGAGAGTAAAATAATTTTTTTTCCTCAACAAGTATAGGATTTAACTGGGGACAAGCATATCATACCAACATATAGGGAACTATAAGCCTAGTGCATACTATGGGAAAATGCTACTTAGAAAGAGTAATCTCTCAGAACATTCAATAGCTTCAGAAAGGTTAAACTGCTGATTTTGAGCAAGTATAGGATTTTGAAAGTCCAAAGAGGACTGCAATGAAGGCATCTGAGGTCTCATTAATATTATGGGAAAAAATGTGAAAATGCAACTAACTACTGGGAGGCAGAAGGAAGAATATAGAAAATGTGCCCTAATATGGGATCAACAAAAGAGATGATTAGAAAAACAGCATGGGGTAAAATTTAGGAAGCTTCAAACATCAAGAAGAATATTTAATTGACTATGTGACAGGCAATGGTATTTGGTGAATGTCTCCTGGTAAATGTAAGAGATAACAAAGCCTGTGTCTAGGGGTTGATATCACATGGCTAGCCTTTGTTCAGTGCTGTGAAGAGCTTCATGTATACCAGTTCATTTAATCTTTGTGGATATCTATGAGAAGGTTCTATTTATTATTTTACTCATTTTAATCATAAAACCTTAAATCAACTTGCCAACTCGTGTGGCCAAAAGGAGGAGTCAGTTCCCGAAACTAGGAAGTGGGAAGGCAAAAACTAGAGGACACACAGTACTGTGCACTATGATCCTACAATAGAAAGGACTGGAGAGCAAGGAAGCCAAAAACAGGAGAATGAGGAAAAACTACGTAGGACATGGCCTCTTTCTCTTTCTCAAGGAGAACTTGAGACTCCCTTCTAGGAAGATCTCTGCGCAGTCTGCACATTATATCACAAAGGTACCCCAGATAGCATGGTGGAGTACATAGAAAAAAATAGGTGATGGAGTGCAGTGGAAGTTTGGATATGGAACAAAATTAGGAGAGAGGGTAAAAATACTTCAAGATGTCCAGCTGAGTTATCGGGAGAGATGTATACCTTAGGAGAAAAAAAGATAGAGGTTTTATGAGTGCTGTGATGTGAACATGTATGTATTCAAAGGTCAGAACTCAGATTGATCATTGCTATAGAGATTATAGATAAAACCAAACAATTTGCTTTCTAGAGAGCTTGAATGTAGAGACAAAAAAGCAGAGAGATTACTACAGGTTCTATGCATAATTCAGAGGAAAGAAAACCAAAAAGCCACAATGATTTTAGGTGAAGAAATAAAAACAAAAGAGTATAATTAATTTGGAAGTTATCAAGAGGCCAGCGCTCAAGGAAAGAAAATAAAATGCTCTCAGGCAGATGAAAATTCAGGAAATAATGTTTAGAACATGGTCGCTAAGGTTCTTGAAAATAGAAATTCAGTAGGAGAGGGCAATAAACTTAGTAGGGTAGGACACAACAAAGACATGGAGTACTTTCTCTTCTTGTTTTTGAAATAAGTGCTATCTGCGCAATCTTTTACAGGACAAGGGGTATACTATGGATCTAGACCTAGAAGGCAGGAGGAGGCACAAACTGAGCTTTAAGGAAGAATGAGTTCAAAAAAACTATGAAATGATAGTTTATATTGTACGCCTACTACATATCCATTAATCATCAGAATCCCTTCAATGGGGGTGCCTGGGTGGCTCTGTGGTTGACCACCTGCCTTTGGCTCAGGTCATGATCCCTGGGTGCTGGGATCGAGTCCCACATTGGGCTCTCTGCAGGGAGCCTGCTTCTCCCTCTGCCTGTGTCTCTGCCTCTCTCTGTGTGTCTCTCATGAATAAAGAAAATCTTTAAAAAAAAAAAAAAAGAAAAGAAAGAAAAACGGAATCCCTTCAATAGTCAGAATCTCTGATGTATTTAAGACTAAGCCTGATTTTGCTCTCAGATTTCCTTGTCAATTTTAGTCCTATAAAGATGCTGGGACTTTTTCTTTCCTTATTCTAGGCTGTTTCCTTTTTCTTCAGTTTATAAAACTGTCCTAAAATAAAATTGCAATATGTATCTGTTTGACATAGTGTGGGAGTCAAATCTCTGAATTATGCATAAACCCAAAAGAGCCAAGTGCCTTTTACCTCTACTTCAGGAGGATTTAGGTTAAAGCTGTCCTTTTACAAATGTATAAAAATTTTAGTTCTGGTTTTTGTTTACTACTGAAATTCACTGAAGATTACTTTCTTCATTTAATTGACTAACAGCAAATTGGGAAAGTTATTACCTGTATACAAGCACCATTTAAAAAAAATTAAAGTGCTTATTTGAAAAAGATCAGAAAATCATCCCATACTGTTCTCTCATTAATAAAGTGGAGCTGGAACTCTGTGATATGTTCTGGGATACTGAAATGATAGCACCGTGACAGCGAGACTTAAAATAGTCTAAGATGGTCCGGAAATTTCACTTCTTTGATATATATGTGTGTGCATGTATAGGTAAACATACACTCATTTTACTCTATTTCTAAGGGATGTTTTCTAGGACTTCATACCTTTTTATGGATTACAGCTGAAAACTTTCTTACCAGTTCTTTTGATTATGATTCCTAACAGAGTTCTGTAGAGCCAGCAGGTTTGTGCAATCTTATGTAGATGGACAAAGTCAACAGCATCAGCTGCCACAAATGTAGAAACTACCAGAACACTTTGGAAAAGGTCAAAGTTCTGTCACCATTTACAAAAGATAATTTATTAATTGACATGGTTAATATGACTTGATAAATTTTGTATAACATTGGTATTTTTAAATAAATCTTAGTTTCCCTATGATATTAAATATAGAACATCAAGAAGGAAATTAAAGCTTTCTTGTCTTTCCTCCTGAAAGACTAATGTTAAATTATAGCATCACTCAATTATATCATCATTTCCTTCCCCTATTCTTGAAAAGAACAATCCTTTAGTAGCTTGTAAGCCATGGCTTCAGATAAAATAAATTGAAATACTATTTTTTTATTAAAATGGCCCATATTTGATTCGATAGTCCCTATTTTAAATAATATAATACGTATATTACTTTTATAATATAAGCTTATGGTATTTCCAGGTATGAAAAAATAATTTGTAGAGATTGTTTTATATTAATAACATATGAGAATATAAACATGAACATGAAACAGTCCAAAGTAAATTTTAAATTAAAAGAGAGGTATAAAAATGGATTAAATGCTACATATATTTGCATTTTAACTGCAGTAATAAAATTACTTAACAGTGTTTCAAGAAACAGCAGGTATGTATATATAATTTTCTTCCATCCAATTTATATTAACATAACAACATAATTTAGTGTTCATGCCGAATGCACAATCTCCTATATTAAGTTCTCACATAAATTTTTGGAGGCTAATTTCCTGGGTTGCAGAAACATTAAATCTAATCGGTTTCACCAACTCTTATGGTGGGTTTTAACTGATGACCTGAGACTGAAGCCCTTTATTGACTGTCAGCACAACTGCCACTAATAATTCAGTGTCTTCCTGTGCACATGCACTATGCACACTTGCGCACACATAGTGCATGCACAAGCCTTTTTGCGAGTGAGGAAATGGCTTATAACTGGTCCTAAACGGAACACATTGTGGTGGTGAGTAAGGGGGGGTGAAGACTATTTTCAGCATGTCTCTGCATTTTAAGGAAGTTTTAATGTCAATTCAGTGAGAATAAATTTTAAAATGATTAAATAGCAAAAAAGAAGTGGCACCGTATCCTACATGAGTTATTGCCACATGACTGGTTGAGACAGGAAATGCTGTGAGTGAAATAATTCAAGCAGTATGGAGAGCACATGATGTTAGAATTCTCCCTCCAAAGGCCAGGTAGGATTTGCATACGAATAATAGCTAATTTAGCACGCAGCTGGCGATGTGCTAACACTGGGCTAAGTCCTCACATTTATCAATCTCTATAAGGAGGAGGATAAATATTCAATTATATGAAATGCATACATCTCAGAGGTAGGGAAGTTTTCTGTCCTGTCAAATACCTTCCATCACAGTTCTTTTTCAATTCTATAACCATTTATTGAGTTTCTTTCATTAGGAACTAAAGTAAAATGTGTGCCTTAAGAGTTATAGGATAAAGAATCGATATTGCATTAGTCCTTAAGCTTCTTATGGGGCAAGCACAGTAGTGTGTTTTCCCCCCTCATACAGTCTCTTGAAATTGGTACATTATCATAGCTTTTAGCTCCAACGCCCTCATCTAGTATCTGCATGTAACTCTGTCTTAATATTGAGCTTCTTAGTATTGGAAGTAAGACACTTAAGGAGCTAATAGAAAGTTTTTCAAGGACAAGTCGTAAAAAGTAATGGTCTAACATCATTTTAGCAGCTCCAGTGAACCCAGTGAAAATGCATTGCAACAGCATAGGATTTCATCATAGCATTTCAGCTTGGTGCCTTGTTCTTCTCTAAGGAATTTCCTTAGTCTCTGCATTAAGCAATAAGTAACGTATCCTGAAGATATGAAATTTAATTTGACTTCTACCAACTAAGTCCAGAGTTGACAGAAGGAAAAAAAAAAAAGGTATTTTTAGCAGAGTGTAAAAGAAGACCAGTCCAAGAGTCAGAGACTAGGATTTTCATGGTGGTTCTGCTCCAGCTAGATGGCTCGGGCGCCAGCCACAGAGCTCCTCAGAGCCTCCGTGCGGTCTCCTAGAAGACCAGGTGATGTTCAGTGTCCCTTCCCGATTCATCATTCCATGAATTGATGCTTCCTGGTGAGGGAAACAAAGAGGTCAGATTGTTCCTGTATTCATGGGTCTGTGTGGGTTCATTTCCTGTGAAATACTTTTCTTCCTTTTCCTCAAGCACAAAGATTGAGGTTTCCATTCTGGGCATTCTTCCCAAAGTACCTAGTTGGAAATGCTGCCTTACTACCAAATCACCTTGGTTGGCTCTAGTTAGGATAGCTTTACAGACCCTCAGCCCAGGGAGTGGGAGCCATGGACAGCGACTTGGAGAGCTTCTAGAACTCCCTCATTTAATAGATGGTGAAATTGAGCCTGAGTGGGTTGGTGACTTTCCACTCTGTCCCACGGCATCTAAAACAAGGGAACAGATTTCTAATAGAGCATTTTGTGGTTCTGTCATTGGCACTTTTTTCACTTGTTTATCTTCACTACATGGGGTGTCGAGGATTTGTAATGAATTCCACAAAATAATAATAGGACAACTTCCTTATTTCATCCTTTTATTTTAAAAGTAGGAACTTAATAATGTTGACCGTTGTAGCTTTTGAAAACATGTCCTATTCAGTTGCCACAAATATACTGAGTTAGGGATTGAGAAGGATTTTGAGAGAGAAAGAAGGTGCACAAGCAGGCAGGAGGGGAGGCAGGGAGAAGCAGAGGAGGAGGGAGAGAGAGAATCTTAAGCAGGCTCACACCCAGCATGGAGCCTCACATGGGGCTTGATTTGACAACCCTGAGATCATGACCTGAGCCAAAATCAAGAGTTGGATGCTTAACCAATCAAGCTGCCCAGGTGTCCCAGGATTGAAGATTTGGTAGAGAAGTCAAATTTGTTCTTTTCATCCAGAAGCTTTTTTTTTTTAATTTAATAAATGTTAAGTGATCATCCTCTGCAAGTGTCCAACTTTTGAAGAAAAGTTAAAGCTTTCAATATCACCACATTCTTCTCTCAGCTTTTCTGTTTTGTCTCATCAGTCTCACTAAGGGCAGAAGAGAAGTTAATGTTCAAGCTGATAGGAACTATTTGGAACGGGTTTAATAAAATTTGCTTAATAAATTGTGTTAAAACTGTTGCAATATTACCAGAGGGGCACCCTGAAGCTTGCCAATGGTTGGCCTTAAATCAGCTGCCATGTCGGCAGTATCACACACTGATTCCCTTTTTAAAAGGGTGACTGAAAGAGGTTTGCCCTGATAATTTATTAAAAACATCTCTGTTGCATGTATGGCAAGTTTACCAAGGTTCTCAGGAACAGGGTCCTTGAGCTTGGTCCTTTCAAAAGCTCACCGAAAGTTAGGAACTCCCAGACGTGCTCCTATCTTACTACACAGAAATAACGCAAACTTGTTTTCTCTTTCATAGGAAGTTGTACTTGAAGAAGGTACAATTGCTTTCAAAAATTGGGTTAAAACAGGCACAGAAGTTTACAGACAGTTTTGGATCTTTGACGTGCAAAACGCACAGGAAGTGGTTGCGAACAGCAGCAAAATTAAGGTTAAACAAAGAGGTCCTTACACATACAGGTGAGTCCCCACAGATAAGGGGCATTCTTTCCTTCACCATATGTATTTCTGAAAAGACTTGGAAAATGCCATTGTTTTCAGATGTACTTATTATTTTTCCCAGTAACATATAATGAAATGTTTTAGTTTCTGTCTATAGTGAATCCTAATCTAAGGATTTAATGATCATAAGAAATATGGATTTTATTAGAAATTTAGCAGCATCAAATAACTGCCCTACATTTAAGAAATCATGGGTGTTTTATACTTGTGACATATATTCTCGACAACTCTCAAGTGTGCATGCTTAAAAATAAACAATCTATCAGAATTTTAAATAACCAGAGCGTCTTAAAATCCTAAAATTGAATGCATACATTATACCAGTGGTTCTTGAAGTGGGGTTCCTTCCCCAGCAGCATCAGCCTCACCTGGGAACTTGGTAGCAATGCAAACTCTCAGATGTCACCCCAGATCAAATGAATCAGACTCTTGAGTTGGAGCCCAACAGTGAGTTTTACAGACCCTCTGGGTGATTCCTGTACATATTCAATTTTGAGAACCACAGCATCAAATGGATTTTGTGTAACTGCAGGATTTCTGTTAAAACTAATTTCCAAGTCAGACAGGTGTTTCTACTGATTCAGTGGTTTCATCCTTATATTTTCTCCAGGACTAAGACTGAAGCTGCCGTAGCCCTATCTGATATTCCCTAATAGTTGAACATGCTTTTGAATAGAATCTTCACATGTTAGAACTAACGGGAAATGGTTAGCCAGGACTTTTCATTTTGCAAACTAAAAAAACTGGCACCAGGGAAAGTGAAGCGATCCGTTGTGTTCACACGGACCTAGGAACTGGTGACTCCTAGATTTTCTTATGTATTTTTTTTCCTATTTAAATTATAGACTAGGGATTTCTTCCAACTATCAAGGTACAAAAAGGGGGGGACTGAGGTGCAAAAGGCACTAACCATAACCAAAGATGAGGAATACATTTATGATATCCATGTGGGAACACAGTTAAGCCCTGCAGTATCAGCTGTTATACAAATGGGTGGCTTTTCCTCCAGGATAATTACCACTAGTTACACAGCATGATCAATTCCTACCACAAAATTTCATATTTATAATGATTTCTTATAATTCATAGTTTTGAAATCGCATCTGTTTTAGAGAGTCTATATAATTTCTTTCCCCTCTAGACGTTAGTATGTCTGTAGATTGACAGCTCACACTCAAAATAGAATACACCGACAGCAGTTGGGAGGGTAGTGCCTGGGGCCATAGCTCATGCTAGAGGCCCTTGGTGACTCGTCTGTCCTACCAGTTGTCCAGTCTCTTGTACCAGTGTCTGTGACTATTCACACTGCTACTGAAGAACACTAGGTATTCATTGTTGGTGGAAAAAAAGAAAATCTTACCTTGGAAAATGTTTTCATTTTTTCATGGTCTTAGAGTTCTTGTTATTATCAAAAGCCTCTATGAGTATCTTGCTCAAAAAAAAATGTTTATGGCTATGATGTATACCTATGAAAATCTGGATTTCACACATGGACAAATGAGAATCTACGAAAAATTATCAAACAAAATTATAACCTAGGTGAACTGAACATGCGAGGAAAGTGAATCGTTGTTAGAATTTGAGAATGTCTCTGGTTTTTTGTTTGTTTGGGGAGAAGGTCACATCTTTTATTTTTAAAGCTATTACTTGAGATATGGAGAAACATCAACATAACAACTGAACTCAGCCCTCTGCTCTGATAGGTGACAGCTAATATATATTTTCTTTCTAGAGACTTTAGCCTATCCCTCCAAGGGACAGAAGGGTTAGATATATTTGATTTACTTGGAGAGGCAGTGAGAGGAAGGTTGAATTAGAGAAGTTGGGTTTGCAGCTAAAGTGTATAAATAATAAATTCCCGTTTACATAATGATGTTAAAGGGATTTCTAATTAACTCGGGGTCATCTTGTCTTAGGATGTCACCAAAGTGGAGCCATTAGTGTCTGTTTGGTTGCCTTAAATAATGGGAAAACCATTTGTTACCTTTCAGAAAAAGTTAGTCATTTTAGAGTCTTCCTAACAGTTAATAGGCTGAGGTGACCTTGCTTCCACATATATGACACCCTGAATGCTGCTCATCCTGGAAGCGTAGGAGGATGTCCCACCCCACACAGAACCACAAGCTCATTTGGCTGATGTCTGCTAAAGTGAGTTCAGTGACACTTTGATTGACAAGGTATAATATCATGGGTCCAAGCATGAAATTGCCTGCGTGCAGATCTTAATTATATATATTGCAACTTCATCATCTCTATGAAAGGTCAGTAATTCCCAGAGAATCTTCTCTGATCCCACATTACTGCTTCTTGTTGTTGTTGTTTTTAAGTTGCTTCTCCTTGGCAGCAGTACAAAGAAAGCAACTGGCGCTAAATCTAAAGCCAATTTCTCCCTTTGACCTTATTAAATGACACTTTCCAAAACCTGTATACATTCCACGTTTTTAAACAAAAGAAGTGAGCGATTATGTTCTTTCTCAAAGTACATTCTAAACACAAGTGTCAGTTTAAAGGCTTTTTCTCTTGGTGCCATCTACTGGTACAGTGTTGTAAGTACGATTTAAGTGAGCTGGAATCTTGGTCACTTACTTTGCTGTTGTCTTGATGATTACACATAGATAAATGTTCCTGAAAATGAAAGAGCTTCAATTTTAAATGTTAATAGCAGGTTGTCTGATTTTAAGATATAATTGCGTCAGAGAAAATAGTAGTTGTCTAGTAATAGACTGTCCTGGGGGATGTTTCAGAATTATATATTCCTGCTATGCCTACAGTACTACAAGAAGAATAAATAATAAAGCTTTGATGAAATCATGGTAAAAATAAATTATCTTCTCATCTTACTGTGAACTCTTTAAAAGAATGTGATCCATTAATTAATTTATTCATCTTAAATTTATCAACTCCTCATGTGCCATGCACTGTGTGCTTGGGGATACAAAACAGTGATAATTCCTACCCTACAGTTATTTACTTAAAAAAAAAAAAAAAGAAAGAGAGAAAGACTATTTATTTAGAGCATGAGAGAGCACTTGCGTGTGTGCACGTGTGCATGCGAGCTGGGGGATGGACAGAGGGAGAGGAAGAGAGAATCTGGAGAGGACTTGGCGCTGAGCAGGGAGCCCAAAGCAGGGCTCGTGACACCACCCTGAGACCATGACGCCAGCTGAAATCAAAAGTCCTGTGCCCAACTAACTGAGCCACCCAGGAATTTACATTTTTATTATACCTGAGTGAAATAGTGTGTTTTGTGTTTTTACATTTTTTAGTCCCATGCTTTTTGTCTTCACCTTACCTACTGATTCATCTCATCTGTAGACATGCACATATGTGATAGTGCAATGATGCATACTTTGTTTTGTCTCAGTAAATCTCTCATATTTGCAAAAGATTTTTCCGCATAATCACCCATCACCATGTTCCTAAAAGTAGTCGGTACTTTTCAGCCTAGAGATTTTACAGCCAGGAGCTTAGAACTAATAAGTATTTAATATATGCCTGGAGTGGGGAGGGCAACTGGCCTGTAAAATGGAAATCATATTCCATTAGTTATCTTTAATTCTCATTAAAGTACTGGAAAATATGGAAAAGTCAGTTCTGGAGAGGTCACAGGTTGAGCATTCTTTCTAATATAAGAAAAGCGAGGGATCCCTGGGTGGTGCAGCGGTTTGGCGCCTGCCTTTGGCCCAGGGTGCGATCCTGGAGACCCGGGATCGAATCCCACGTCGGGCTCCCGGTGCATGGAGCCTGCTTCTCCCTCTGCCTATGTCTCCACGCCTCTCTCTCTCTCTCTCTCTCTCTCTATCATAAATAAATAAAAATTAAAAAAAATAAGAAAAGTGACTCTTCGTATTTCCCTGTGTGAACCTATCTACTGTCTTCTTACCCTCAGGATAGAATTAGAGAATAGGATGCAACCCTTTATGTTTGAGCTCTTGCTTATATTTGATGGCTTTATTTCCCAATGTTCTCCTTATTCTTACTCTGCAATCCAACCAAATTCAACAATTTCTAACAATACACTGTGGGGCTTTTTACCCAGTTTCTCCTAATTTAACGTCTTTTGCCAGACCCCCTTATGTGGAATTGCTACCAAAATGCATCTTGACCCTTGCTCTCACCATGACCAAGTATCTGTACTGGGTTTTCCCATGAATTCCATGAAAACTCATAATAACATCTATTACTTCTCCCATGCTGTGCAGATTTAAAATCCCCTTCTCTTATTTGTCCACAACCCAGCATTGGCTTATTTATCATTGTAAACCAATTGGTTAATTCCTGACATAGTCTATCTACTCAAAAATTATTTATTATATGAATGGATGGAATTTGAGACCTGTTCACTTGAGACAATTGTTTTGAATTTTATCAATTTCTGTTTTTCAGAGTTCGTTATCTAGCCAAAGAAAATATAACTCACGACACTGAGAACCACTTAGTCTCTTTTGTCCAGCCCAACGGTGCCATCTTTGAACCTTCACTATCTGTTGGAACAGAAGATGACACTATGACCGTTCTCAATCTGGCTGTAGCAGTGAGTGAACAAACAACAACATTATTTGTTTTGAAATACTCTAGAACTCAGTATAGTTAATCACATGAGTAGAACTATCATCAAGTATTCTTTATTTTGTCATTTTTATAAAAATATGCTCCTATGTCATAATTTTGAATGGAGTAAAGGTCATTTGGAAAGATGACAAAAATCATAACTGAATTGGAAGACCACTTAAAGTATATTATTTAAAAAAAAATAGGATCTGACTTTAAATGTCTCCTTGTGCCTAGAGCTGAGTAGAGAAAGGTAATCATCCAGAGATTAGACAAATTATACTTTTTGTCCTCTAAAGATTGGAGAATAATTTAAAGGTACAGTTTATTTTCCCCCATTATACTTAATTCTAGTGTTTAATCCATCTGTTAGATACTAAATAGATACTGAAACTTATGTCTCAAACTTTTGCTTTGTTTTTTTGTAGGCTGCACCCCATCTCTATCCAAATGCATTTGTTCAAGTGGTACTCAATTCACTTATCAAAAAGTCAAAATCGTCTATGTTTCAAAATAGAACTGTGAAAGAGCTCTTGTGGGGCTACACGGATCCATTCTTGAGTTTGGTTCCATACCCTGTTAACACAAAAGTTGGTGTGTTTTATCCTGTGAGTACCCAATATAAATGTTGATTTTTTTATCTGTTGATTGGATAAATATGTTGGCACTGGCAATTTATAATTTAATGATTTAGTGGGTTTACATGATTTCTGATCTGGGAACAAATATTCTAATTTTTTAAAGTCTCTGTCTCACATGGCTTCAGCTTTCCTGGGTGGGAAAATTTACTCATCTAAATTTAACAAATTTAAAATAAAGATGCTGAGATTTAAATTGCGTTTCCATTCTTTGAGAAATACACAATTGTCTAAAATAGGTTGTAAGCCAATAAGGCTTTGCATTCTATTTTCAGCTTTGCTTTCCTTTCTCAAAATATCAGGTTTATACCATATTTTTATTTGTGTTAAATGGATTCATCTAATCATTCCTCCGTCTCCAGACCTCTTAACAAATTTGTGTTAATACAAATTTAAAAGTTAGCCTAAATTTGCACACAATGAGATGAATAAATCAGCAATGTCCTATTTTAATGCAATTTGTCATGAAATGGCAGTTTGTAGATTAAAGAAAAGGTGAACTTGGCAATGTACTTACTTATAGCTTAAGGTTTTGAATTATAATAAATAGGACAAGCTATTGAATTGGAATTTCGACAATGATTTATTTGGTACTATGTGTAGTATTAGTTTATATATGGTGTTATTCAAATTTTTGTTATTTTAGTTTTTAGATCGTGTTTAGGATCGCAAGGTTATATGTAAAAAAAATATGAATGTAGAAAGCCTTAAAGGATCAGAGGCTCAGTTTTTTTTTTTTTTAAACCAAGAACTCATAACTCTTTCCTTGGCTAATTCTGTTTTTAATTTTTTAGGCCTATTTTTTAGTATCTACTTATTAAAGATCATAACACTTGGAATACCTCTAGAAGTCTGTCCTTGTACTTATAGGTATTTTTAAATATCCCCTCACCTCAGTATAATAGGAGGAGTGATGAAAATCACCTTACTGGCTTAGCTAGGACAAAGAATACTAGAGTTGGGATCATGTTAACTTAAGATATTGGTTTTTCTTCCTTTGTCTCAACCTCCAGCACTTATTTCTCAGGGCCTTTTATAGTCTGCCTTTAAAATGTTCAAGACCAATAATTTTAAAACTTCATTGCATATATATTTCAAGCCATCTAAGATAATTACAATGAATAACCAGTATTTGAAAAACACAAAAGTGAGTTACATCTTTTATAACTTGGAAAACATGGCTTGTCCTAGAAGTAATTTCTTCGCGTACATATCTTTTCAGTACAACAACACCGTCGATGGAGTTTATTCAGTTTTCAGTGGGAAAGACAACGTAAGCCAAGTTGCCATAATTGACACTTACAAAGGTAAAAAGTAAGTATCCAGGTAAACTGCATGTATTCCAAGGCAAGAATGGTATTGGCTTAACATCTGGCAAGGCACAGGCACCAACCATGGTGCAGATGTGCCTGTATCTCAGCCCTGGAAATTTTTGTGTGCCAAGTGTGAACCCTTTAGTTGTGACAGCTGGTCACACTTGGTGCATAGCTGCTGACTGTCAGCCCCACTTTAGAATTTGGTTTACCCTCATGCACAGGTTCGCTTACATAATGAAATCCCAAGGGACTATTTCCATCTCTGCTGCACAGCCAGCACTGCGGGGCACTCCTACGGTTACGTAACCACAAATGAAAGGCAGAAAAGCTATACATCAGCTGATCAACCAGTAGTTAGAAAAACAGTTTGCTGGGAATGTTGTATTTCTGTTATTCAGCATATGAAATAAAAATTGTTCATTTCACTGAATGACTTAATGCGTCTCTAAAGATGAAAACAACAAATCTGTGCAAATGTTTTCATGGCTTTTCCCTTCAAAAATTTCTGGAAATAATTTTCTACATTGATAAACCAGCCTTTTTAAACCTCTATCAGTGCAAAAAACTAATTACTACTGCAAGTAAGTTCTAAAATGGGCATATTAAACTTAAAAATAAAGACTGCGCCTCCTTCGCAGTAGTAATAGAATGACATGTGTTCGTATAGTCATGATTTGCTTTTCTTTTCCTGGCTCTTGACCATTCATCTGGATTATACAAAATTTATTATATGTGTAAAAAATAGGAAGAATCTCAATAAATGTCAAGGAAGAAAGTCCTCTCTCTTCTAATCAAAATTAATAAAATATGCTTTAGATCAGTTTTTTTCCTGGAAAAGATTACAGTAGTCAAAATTGAAAGAGATTAACTGTTTTTATTATAAGTAACCACTGCCTCACACTGAGTCCCTTTCTAAAAATTGCATACAACTGTTCAATAATAATCACTAAGGTAGTACTTTTTCTTCTACAGATTCCATAGTAACACCTTTCTATAGAAAAGCATAGTGGAAGAAAAACACTTCTAAATGCTTATTTCAGGGGAAATAGCATCACTGTATATTGAGGAACATGAACATTTCTGCCATTTCGTTATTACAGAGACATTTTGAGGAGAGTTGCTAAGTGCTTCTAATCAAAGTAAGAATTCCACATCATTTTAAGACTATGGTAAGGTCAATTTAACTGATCATGGCAAGAATGAGCATGACTGCCAGCATGTTCTGTTTAAAAAACAATCAACAGCTTGCTTTGACATGTCACTAGATGGTATGTTAACAGTGGGGAAAAGACAGGTTTTCCATCACCAAAAAGTGGCTGAGAATACAGAGAAACTATTACTACTATTGGTTTTATTGTTTCCAGTATCTTACTTAGACACCAGAGTGGAAATTAATCAACTTTGTCCTACCTGAATACCAGCTCCTCCAAGCATTAAAAGGGAAAAAAGTATAAATTGGATGGTCTGCACATTTCCACTCTCTTCTCTTTCTTCAACATCTCCTTTTCTTACCTCCTCTCCATGCGCCTCTTCTCCCTCAGACTGGAGGAGAAGTTAACCACTTCATATTTTTATCACTTCACCACTTGATATTTTTCTCCCACTTATTTTGAACACTCAACATATTACCAAGGAATCCATTTCTCCCAATGGGAAAAAAATTCTCCCCTAGGTAGAGATCTAAATTTCTGATGTGTTTCTCCGTTTTCTTTCTTCAGAAATGTTCTCTATTCCAAGTTGTTTCAAATTAACACGTGGCAATTTTATTCTATGACCTGGCCACTTTACGGTATTGGGCACTTAGTTTATCTCAACAAGATGGAACCTTCAAATAAAACATGGGCTGAATGAGAACATTTCTTAAACTTAGCATGTGTCACATATTTAATCTTTATTATTTTAGCAGAAGTATTGAATCACAGAGGACAAAGTAATGGCAGAAAGGTGCTCCAGAGAAGAGAATGTTTGCTCATTTCTTTCTTTTTTTTTTTAATTCCTCAGGAATCTCTCCTATTGGCCAAGTTATTGTGACATGATTAATGGTACAGGTAAGGGCATTTATTTCGTGGTAATTATCACAATGAACCCACGTCCCTCTGTTGCACAAATTCCACCACTGTAATGTTCTGAAGGTTAAGGGTATGCATTTTTATCTGGGTATGCATCTTTATAGCCCTACAACATAATTCAGAGTCTCTATCGTTACATAGGCTTAGTAAATGTCTGTCTAATGTGATGGGATTTCTGAAAATTAGTCCTTGAGGATTAGCCTTTACTGCATTACTAGGGAAACATTTGATAGATAAAAGCTTGACTGCAGGAACTACCTTCCTGGCCCCAGAAGTAAAGGGCTAAAAAAATAAAAAGTTAAAGACGTAGTGACCATTCACATATTTTATAAACATTGTGCAGATAATAATTTTAAATGGAAAGAATTTTGAAAAAGAAGAAAACATACTTCCCAGGAGGTTTTTAGTTGAAGTACAAACTGTGAAGTCGCATCTATTTTGAACAAGGTGGTCGGGGTGAAAGGAAGAAAAGAACAACAAAATTCCCGCAAGGTTAGAGATCTACTAACCATGAGAAATGTGTGCAGAAATGAACATTCTGAATTAGAAGTGGGAAAAAAAAGGAAGTGTAGTATGAGTTTACATTTTTGCAGCAAGGTTAGATCTGGCTGCTTATTCTCCTTGAAGGAAAGCAAAAGCAAAGTACACATAGACCTATTGGTTGAAGAATTAAGGATTAAGGTTTTAAAAAGCAAATGGGAATCAAATACTGTGAGATGATTAAAACCTGACATGAGGTGAGCTTTCAACAATGCAGAAGCAGGGGCAGAAACATGAGGGTTCCAAAGTTGGAGAGGCACCACCCTGCAGGAAACCAGTATAATAAAGATGAAGAAAGTTCAATACAAAGTTATAAAAAGGGCAAGAATAAAAAGGAAACAGAGGGCATATTTCCTTTGTCAAAGGTTATTGTTGAGCTTCGCACATCTATTTAATTTGGTTACCACTGTCTTATAGAGAAAACGATAAAACAGCAAAAATCTTGTTGAGTCTGCTTTGTATCAAATTTCAAGAAAGCCCTAAGTAAAGAATTTTTGCAAATAAATCATCAAGTGAACTAATGCTACTAACTCCAGTCATTACATAAACATAATACTTCAGAAAGTAGATTAGAGAAATATATTGTACTGCTCCTAAATAGTAAAGGATTCTTTATGGGTTTAAGAAAAAAAATAAAACTATTAAACAATTCTGTCCAAAGGTTAGAATTTTTATTTATTTTTTTTTAATTTTTTTTTTAATTTTTTATTTATTTATGATAGTCACAGATTGAGAGAGAGAGGCAGAGACATAGGCAGAGGGAGAAGCAGGCTCCATGCACCGGGAGCCTGATGTGGGATTCGATCCCTGGTCTCCAGGATCGCGCCCTGGGCCAAAGGCAAGCGCCAAACCACTGCGCCACCCAGGGATCCCCAAATTTTTATTTTTTTAAAGAGTTTATTTATTCATGAGAGAGGCAGAGACACGGGCAGAGGGAGAAACAGGATCCCGATGCAGACTCGATCCCAGGACCCTGGGATCACGCCCTGACCCAGAGGCAGATGCTCAACCACTGAGCCACCCGGGGGGCCAGGTTAGAAGCCTTAAAAGGAGAGGTAAAGGATTGGTTAATCACAAAAAGATAAATATGTGAATGTGTGAGCATCAGACATAAAGTTAAAAGTATCTTTAAAAAAAGGTTGAAAGTATCTAAGAGGAAAATGGAAGGAAAACAAATTAGGGTCAGAGGTAGATTGGACAGGGCAGGGGACTCGGATGTGATCTCTGTGAGAGAGATTCTCTATTTATGGCATCAGAGAATAGCAACCAACAAAACAAAAAAGGTCCTGATTTAAAAGTGCCTCGTCTACTTTCTAAAGTAAGTAAGAAGAGACATAAAATGAAAATACTGATATACAACTGAACTTTTAAAAAAGTCAGCAATCTTGTAGTTATTTCCATGGTAATTGTTGGGAATAATTATGGTATAATCTTCAATGGTATCCTATATAATGATTCTTAAAACTTTTAAGTGTATTCTTTCCCTTTAATGATTACAGTGTTGGGAAGGCAGGTGTAGACAGTGTCCACTGAGAGTTCTGAGTAGTTCAAACTAGCCTTGGGGATCCAGTTCTCTTACTGCCAGGATCAAGTCCACTGTGATCTTCTATTATATTTCACTTATCACAGAGTATAAGTGAAATGTAACAAGATCACAAGGTTGAGGCATTTAAGCAGGAGCAGAACCCAGGATGCATTTCTGAAGGATGGGTCTTCCTGTTTTCAACAAATACAAACACATTCAGTGGTGTGGCTCGTTTTGGTGACACTGACTTGGGAAGCAAATGCAAGAGTGATCTAGCTATCTCTTCATATATCTAAGCGTGTGATGGATAGGTTTTCAATACATTTGGGGGAAATTCTGGTTAGTGAGAGAATTTTACTAAATGACTTTCAAAATATTTGGGGTGCCTAGGTGGCTCAGTCAATCCCAACATCTGCCTTTGGCTCAGCTCATGAACCTGAGATCCTGGGATCGAGTCCCGCATTGGGCTCCCTGCTCAGTGGGGAACCTGCTTCACCCTCTCCCTCTGCCGGCTGCTCCCTCTGCTTGTGGTCTCTGTCAAATAAATAAAATCTTAAAAATAAATAAAATATTAATCAGCCATTAGGACGGATGAATGAATCACTATCAAAAGTAGGACAACATAAATCTAACAGAAGCTCTAAGTGAACTTCACGGTAAGAAACTTCATAGTGAGAAAAGTGCCACACTACTGAGAAGGTGGGGGATTTCAAAAACTAACACACTTAAAAACATGTGATTTTGGCATCATTTTTGTAAACTTTCATTTATTTTTAAGGAGTGGGAAGACTTAATATGAAATTAAATACCAATGAATATATATTGGATGTATTGAATATGGCAGCTGCTGGCCACATGATGCTATTGAAGAAATTAAGAAATGTGCTTAATTGAATTGTGAATTGAAATGTGCTATAAATGTAAAATATACACTGGATTTTGTTAATTTTTATATTAATCACATGTTGAAATGATGGCATTTGAGATGTATTGTTTTTTTTTTTTTTTTAAGATTTATTTATTTATTTATTCATGAGAGACACAGAGAAAGAGAGAGACAGGCAGAGGGAGAAGTAGGCTCCATACAGGGAGCCCGATGTGGGACTCGATCCCAGGACCCTGGGCTGAAGGCACAGGTTCAACAACTGAGCCACCAAAGTGTCCCCGAGATGTATTGGGTTAAATCAAATATATCCATTTCTTTTTACTTTCTAAAAAAATGTGGCTACTAAAGAATTTTAAAATTACATATGCAATGTGCCTTATATTTCTACTGATTATACTGGAATAGAGATTTCTAGGTTTTTCTAGGACACACATTACATCTAATCCCTTGTCACTGGCTTGATTTTTAAACAGATGCAGCCTCATTTCCACCTTTTGTAGAGAAGACACGAGTATTGCGTTTCTTTTCCTCTGACATTTGCAGGTAAGACAAGACACTGATGTAGTTCTGTGAGTCAGAATTTTTCCCCCAGTGATAAAACACAGACCAAGAAGCTCATACTTAATGATGTTACTGGAGAAAAAAGTACACATAGGGAGATTTTTCTGGATTTATTCAGAATACAATATGGAACTCATAATGTGCTTATTAACTTTTAAAAAAATTGAGGGCTGCAGAAGGATAATATACAGGATGCAAAGTGTTTCTCATTTTTAAGTAAGAGCTATTTTTTGTTTTTTATTTTTTATTGTTTTACTACACTAGAACTATATTCAATAACAGTCACGTCTAAGACATGCCCATCTTTTTTAATGATGTCCAGGGAAAATGATGCCATTGTCACCAAACGATGTTAATGAGCTCTAGTGCTAGTACTGCCCCTTTTAAGATTGGTGGGGCCCAGCAGATATCACACAAGCATTGGAGCCCAAGGCAGTCCACTTGAGTCCTAGCCCCGTTCCTAAAGAATGTATCATTATGAAAAAAAAAAAAAATGTATCATTATGGGCAAACATTTGAAATCTCTCAATATTTTCCTTATCTGTAAAATTGAAGAGAGCAGTGTTTCTTCATATAGGGTTATGTGGGAATTAGAAGAAATATGTCTTGATCCCCAGCACATTGTCTAGGTATGGGTGAGTACTCAGTAAATGGTGGGGGTGCACAGGAAATAATGAGATCTATGTATCAAGAACTCACATACACACACCCCAGTGAGTCCGTGGCCTTCCCTCCGGGATTAAGTTTTGAAAGAAAGAAATTTTCATTGTATTTCATGTAAAGTGGGCACAAATAAGGATTTGAGGGAAGTCATATAAATATTTAATGCATAGAGGAAATTAACTATGAGAAATGTCTTCAGTATAAATTCCCATGGTAGTTCACAAAAACTGCTCTTGGAAGCTTTTGAGACTAAAGGTAAGAAGAGCTCTTACTCGAATTATTGTATGTCCTGGTATGCCCTGAAATTTCACAAGATTTTTTTTTTTTCCTGTGAATTACATGAGAGTTTAAAATTCTAACAAGAATATAAATCTCCAGAATGAAGTTCAGTTTCCTGGAATAAAGTTCTTTCTTATCTGTGTTTAGGTCAATCTATGCTGTGTTTGGAGCTGAAATTAACCTGAAAGGAATTCCTGTCTATAGATTTGTTCTTCCATCCATGGCCTTTGCATCTCCACTTCAAAATCCAGATAATCATTGTTTCTGCACAGAAAAAGTTATCTCAAATAACTGCACATCATATGGTGTGCTAGACATTGGCAAATGCAAAGAAGGTAAGTGTTCTCAGTACCACAGTCCATTATATAATCTGCAGTAGTCTGAAATGCAGCCTTTACCCAAGATCCCTTTCCACCAAACATTTAAAATTAAAGTGAGAAAGCAAGTGGTGGTAGAGAAGTGTTGTTTTGCTTTTCAGGTCCAAATTCTGTGCCAATGTTGTGAAACTTTAGTTATTATTAGGTAAAACCATACTGATGTTTTCCCTTCTACTTTGGTAAATGTCTCTTTTGGGCCTTATTTCATTTTTTAAAAATGGGTTGTGTGGTGTTTTGGGTTTTGTTTTTTTGTTTTTTGGTTTTTTTTTGTTTTTTTTTTTTTTAGAGTTCTATGAATCCATTGTGTATTTTTGATATTAACTACTTATTGGATATTGGTCTGTAACCATTCCATAGTTAGCCCTTTTGTTTTGTTGGTTTCCCGTGCTCCTTTAAGGTAAGATAACAATAATTCCTAGGATATTCTGAACATCCCAACTTATCCGTCTGCCATTTTTCTAGCTTTTTCTTCCCTAGAAATTAATAAAAATATGTTTTCAGGGACATCTGGGTGGCTCAGTGGTTGAGCGTCTGCCTTTGGTTCACGTTGTGATCCTGGGGTCTGGGATCGAGTCCCACATCGGGCTCCTTGCATGGAGCCTGTTTCTCCCTCTGCCTATGTCTCTGCCTCTCTCTGTGTTTCTCATGAATAAATAAAGATAAAATCATAAAAAAAAATATAGGTTTTCAGTATGTCTCTGAAATAAGAATTGACTTAAATACAATTTGAAGTCCATCTTGTTTAGTGCACCTCCTTCATATTGGGATGAATGTGAATGAAAAAATCTACTAAATTAATTCTCAGTTCACAGATATATTACTCACTGAAATATGAACATAATGGTTGAAATTTTGTGCTCAGCAGCTACATTTTACATATTGAAAATGAACACCTCAGGAAGAACAATTGACATTGGTTAGTAGGATGATGCAGAGATTTGTATTTTATTTTTTATACAATAGTGATCAGATTATACAACTTCTTCCCCCATCAGTGTTCAAGCCCAGTTATGTCTTCTTTTATTGAAAAAGTTATATTTTTAAGGAACTATTTTCCGAGTGGTACGTGAAATGAGGAAAACTTTTTATCCCAAATTATCTTATAAATTTATTTTCAGGAAAACCTGTGTATATTTCACTTCCTCATTTTCTACATGCAAGTCCTGATATTGGAGAACCTATTGAAGGCTTAAGTCCAAATGAAGATGAACATAGCACATACTTAGATGTTGAACCTGTAAGCAAATATATTATTGATCTGATTTGATTCATTAAATTGGAAGAAAAAATAAATTCTCTTGTTAATCATTTATTGACTCACAATCTTGATAAATTACTACTTTTATTTCAGTGAAAATTACATTGATTTCTTTCTTGTGTTGGTTATGAAATATCAAGGTCATTAAACTTTAGTTTTTCATCATATGGAACTTTATAGGCCTTTTTAATGGTTCAAAAGTCAGGAATACCAATGATAGGAATGATTCTACCTGGCTTAAAACAATTTGATATGTATAAAATAAGCATAAAACAATAATTTATGGGATACCTGAGTGACTCAGTTGGTTAAGCGTTCAATTTTTTATTTCACCTCAGGTCATGATCTCAGGGTCATGAGATGGAGCCTGCCCCCTGCTTACTGGGGAGTCTGCTTGAAGATTCTCTCCCTCTGCCTCTCCCTCCCACTCTCTCTTTTTAAAGATTTATTTTTCTGAGAGAGAGATTTTATGGGTATATGTGAATTCGGGGCAAGATCTATTATACTTAGTGTCAAGAAAAATTAATAAAAATTCCTATAGCTCAACAGTTTAAATTATTTAAATATTTTCCTCTTCAGAAGTTAAATGAAATATTTTAGCGGTCATGTGTCAGTTTAAATGATAGAACTAGTTGTTATAATTAAACTGATGATACATTGATTCTGACTGAATATACAATTGGTGATGCATAGTTCAGCAATCTATAGGAGTTCCGGGTTTCAGTATTGTTAATTACCCAAAACCATTTTTGGTAAATACCTCAAATCTAACTAAAACCTTGAGATTTGACTGATCAAAGAAATTGTGCATATACATGCATCTGTATGCATACATGCATAGACACATGTAATCATAGTTATGTAATATATTTAGCATTTCAGTTTCACAAGTTGCAAGTTTCATCATAATTCTATATAATAATAATAATAGTGAGTTTTGGACATTATGATTTTTTTTTAGAAGTTGGTAATTAGTTTGTTCTCTTTTTAGATAACTGGATTCACTTTACGATTTGCAAAACGGCTGCAAATCAACATATTGGTCAAGCCAGCAAAAAAAATTGAGTGAGTCTCTTCAACAATTTTATGGTTACACAATTTTTAGTATTTTCTTGTAAGAATGTGAGTCAATCTATTAAAGTAAGTGGAAAGAATACAAAAGTTCAAGTTCTCTCTGGCTTAATGTCATTAATAATTACTAAATGTTTATGATGATTTTTATTAGTAATTTAGAATTATATCTAGTGTTTGTTGAAATGATATTTACATATATTTTGGAATGTTTTGGGTATTTGGTGGTATCGTCTATTTTGCTAGCTTTCCAAATATTTCTGTGACCAGTTTCTGGAATTCATATTTTACTTTCCTGGGTAGAATTTGTTGAAAGGGAAAATTTGTGCTTAGAAAAAGTTAATCTAATTAGAAATCTGTATTAGAAAGGTTTATAAGAATAAAAGATTTCTGAGAAACAGTCATATTAACGTTTAAATTACTACTGGGAACAAAAAAAATCAAGGACCTTAACCAAGTTGCAGGAGCAGCTAATCTCTAAACATACATTTACACTAGTACTTACTGAAATTTCTGTTGTATATGTGTAGTATATTGATATATGTTTCCATAATTACTTTTAATGTATATTACAGAGCATTAAAGAATCTGAAGCGAAACTACATTGTACCTATTCTTTGGCTTAATGAGGTTAGTATTTTTATCTCTCAGTTGTGAAAAGCATTAAACTTCTTTGTATATAAAAAAAAAAGTTTTTGGCATTTCAAAATTGATTATGTATGTATAGTATTTGATGTTGTATATGTTTTCATTGCCTGTGTAGATGAGTATACATATTATACCTATTTGAGAAAACCCAACTACACTGAGATCAAGTTTGTGTTAGTTTTCACTGTTTTTCTTTTAGAAATTCAAAGCATTTTCTACCATTTTTGATTATTTTCAAAATGCATCTTTTAAGCACTTTTTCTTGCCATAATGCTTGTTTTAGGTAACTCCAAATAACCCAAGACTGTGAATATTACAGTGCTAAAAAATATTACAGTTTAATGTATCATCAAACAAGCTTATAGAGGTCAGGTTAAAGTAGGTGTAGGCAGTCTATCCTATTACCAGATGAGATACTTGTAGTGTAAACCATGCAATCAATTAGCCACAGGTTTAAGAAATAAGACTTTAGGGGGATCAAAACTGTTGACATTTGTCACTTCCCTCTGTCAATAGGAGACATCTGCTGGAAAATTGTGAACTATTTTAGTAAGGCCATTCTGAAGCAATGAAGCCTAGTATGTTCAATAGTCTTATATAATATCTTCAAAGGGAGGGGGGTTATATTTCACTCTAAGTAGTCTATCTTGGCATTTATTGCCTTCTACAAAGTGCAAAGTGAATTCGCTTGGCTTGTCGTAAAAATACAGTTAACTAACATCATGCAGGTGTTTGGGGAAAAGAGTGCCATATGTGTGGAAGGCTTCAAGTATTTTGCTTCACTAATTTCAAATAATGCTAATTATTATTTGATTACAGACTGGTACCATCGGTGATGAGAAGGCAGCACAGTTCAGAAAACAAGTGACTGGAAAAATAAACCTCCTTGGCCTGGTAGAAATCATCTTACTCACTGTTGGTGTGGTGATGTTTGTTGCTTTTATGATTTCATACTGTGCATGCAGATCAAAGGGAAAAAGATAAGTAAGTATATACCAAAAATTACATATTGCTTCAGTAATATTAGGTTACATATTACTTGTTTTCATTTTACCAAATAGGGTTTATAAATTAGGCTGCAAATGTTTCTAGCCTTGTTTAGTCTACTATCATTTTTAGAGAATGTCTAGATTAAAACACAAATGATGACTGAACAAGTAAATATGGCCTATGAATATCAGATCGCTACATTACATCTTAAGTTCTGAGAGGAATGGAATAAAAGATGAAATTACCACCTTTGGAAAGTTAGTATGACTACAGCTTTATTCGGATTTTCCTTGATTATTTCTTGCTCATTATAAAAAGAGTCATAAGTAATCAATATATCATTGCCTAGGGAAGGTTATGCAAGATTGAAACTCTTAAGGGAAAAAATAAAAAGTAAGCTAGCAATTAATAAAAAACCTAAAAACTCATTTAAAAGAGATAAAAGAAAAATATGCTATTAAAAAACACACTGAAGTAAAATGAAATATGTTAATATAAAAACAGAATTGCTACATATAGACATGCCGGCCATGCTGGTCTGAAATTAGGGTATGCACCCAAGACTTTTACTATGGAAGCCCCAATGTAGGATTAAAACGCATGAGTTAAGTTTGAATATAATAGTACAAGAGAATAGGAAAAAGTAGCATTCACCACAGCAAAACTAAATTACTCAGCTTAAAGGAAGTTTTGGAAAAATTGTAGAGGTAGTTCAGACCTCTGTGTTTTAGATATTAGTGCCTGTGCCACCTTGTTCATAAACAGAAATGAAAGTCTTTAATCATTACCACCGGTGGTACTGGTATGGCCTCTGGGGGAGAATTTTCTACTTTCCCAAATGTTTCCACCAGGCTTTCTTCCTAGGCACTTCAAAACAACAAAATACAACCTAAATAAAAGCAATATGCTTGCTATGAAAATCACAACTTCAAAACAAGTCCTCTTACACTACTTCCAATCAGACTTTTGACCCTAAGCTGTCTTATATAGAAATCTGGAATTGCCCCTGATAACTCTGGAGTCTTACTATGTGCCAAGATTATGTTCAACATTTTTCATGGATTATCACAACTAATTCCTAATAAAATTTCATGAGTTTACAATAGCCAGGAAATCATTAGCATTCATTCTATCTTCTGGAGACATTCCAGAAAATTTTAACAGTACAAATACTGTTCATTCTTAAAATACGAAGCAGTCAAATTAATTGTTAAAAAATAATACAGTGGAATTTTCAGCTCAATATTTTTGTGTGAGATTCAGAGCTTGTGTCTAGGGAAGCAGCCAAATCTTGTTCTGATCATTTCTGCCAATATTTGTTCACTAGAAAGTAGACTGGACAACTCTGCTTACGATCTCTTCAGACAGAATATTCAAAATGATGGCCTAATATACTCACACTAAAATAAAGGACATATTACATCACTTTAAGACCTAGCATTAGCACAGTGAAAAAATAAGTTATGATTAGACAAAGATATTCTTATGACAATCTTTAATAGAAAAGGTCATCCTCTTAAAATCCAAATAAATTACAGCAAAAATATTTTTATAGTGGGACAGCATGATTGTCAAAAGATAGTAGTTATAAAAATTTTCCTGGATTCTCTAGTACCATTATATGAAAATTTTCATCAGTGTTTAATAAGCCATGAATGTCAAATTTCTTCAGTCCATGCATGACTAAGTTAAGGTGAGTAAGTGAAAGCTTTCAGAGTGTTTTGGCAGCAAGTATTTTAGTTTTGCTTGAACACTTGACTGTTATAAGAAAAAGTTACTGCTTTTTATAAAACTGTCTTTTTCTTTGTAAGTACAGAAGAAATTTCTCTGTGTAGATTACAGGTTCTAGAAAAATCACAGAAGGTGGTGATTTCCTTCAGCATCCATTCTGAATATTATAAAAAGTATGTGTTTGGGTAGATTTGTAAACAATTGAAAAAATAAGGAGATACAGAGGGAATAAAGATGGTGGAGTTAATGTGTGGTTTTACTCAATGGATCACAAAATAAGCTGATATTTCTTTCAAAAGCAATAGTATATACATCTCAAAAAAATAAAAAATAAAAAAAAATAGTATATACACCTCTAAGTGGAAGATAGTCTGAAGGGACAGGAAAAAATGGTTTAGTAGCTACCACTTTTTATCTGGCTAATTCTTGGGAGAAAAGAAATAGCCTTTCATGTATCCTTGATTGGGAATATGTATTGCCTTATCCGTAACATACATTCGAGAACTTTTGTTACTTGAAGAATTGGGCTAACTGAAAGAAAGTATGATATCTTGCTTATATAGAACCTAAGTAGTACCTGTTTTATTTTTCCACTGCTTTCTAACAAGTGATAATATTTCTTCTATTTTACAGGCAGTAAATGAGATTTAACCTTTAATGTACCAGCTACGACAGGACCTGTGTTACTATTGGCCTACAAGATAAAGACTTAATATGCTTTATTTTTATAAAACACACCTTATCTTCTAGTTGAAGAAATGGTGGCATTATTTTTTTTGCACTAAACAGCAGCATATTTCTAAAGGATTTTAAGATGTTGTTAAAATCCATACTTTGAACACAAATATGGAACCTTTTAAAATTCCTCATGTGCGCCATCGAATTGATTTCAGTTTCTATAGACCTGGCTCAAGCATGAACCAACTGCTTTTATTTGGTACTGATTTACTAACTGGTTCCCTGGTGGCAAATTCAGCAGAGTGGACATTCTCAACAAATCTGGACCCAGAACTCCTGTCTTCTTTATCAAGGGAAGACATCAGTATCCCTGTTCACTTGCAATAGACGGACTCCAGGACTGTCAGTACACTACATCTCATGAGCACTGACTGTTTTGAAAGACATTTAAGAATGGAAAAGAAATGATTGGCCTAGGAGTCATTCATTATATATTACTCAAGTCTCTCTCTCTGTGGAATCCTTCGCACAGCGACAGCAAGCATTGTAACCATTTTCTTATTTCATAACAATATGGACTTATATTTTGTCCCTGATTATGCAAATGGACATCATTTTTTTAGCACATTTTGCCTCTTCGTGTTTAAGGACTTTGTCATCTCCCACGTGCTACATACAGCTCTTCTGGCACTATAAGTAGACTGATATCTTTCTACTCCGTTACATGCAACTTAAGCTTGGCAACTTCAGAATGCTGTGCTAGTATTGAGATGTAAATGGTAATAAAGGAATTACTGTATGAAAGATGATCTAGAATGTGTGTTAATAGTTTTTTGTTGTAATAGTTCTTGCTTTCGTAGTCACCTTAGAATGGTCTCAACCATTAAACTATGTTCTTCCTTAAATTCCTGTACTTTGCATGGTTCTTGCATTATAGGATACTTCATATAAAAAATTAGGATAAATGTTCTGGTTCTCCATTTCTTTCTGGCATATGTTTTCTTAATTCAATCATGACCACTTTCTCCTCGGTTAAGTTTTTAAGCTCATGAGAGGAAAAGCAAAAGAGATATTTGGTTTCATACGTTACATCAGCAGGACGTCAGTCCAGAGCCCAAGGATTTTACCTTTTTATTAGACAGGTAGTCTTTCTTTGTTTAGCAAGAGCTTACTTATTGCAGACAGCACTATTCCTCCTAAAAAGCTCCTCATGGAAAGGGAAAATGGACCACATTCTGTTTAGTGCTTTATACACAGGGGTTTATAGGACAAATTAGTGGGAACTGGTATGGATACTAAAATTAAAAATAACTAGTTTTCCTCACATTACTTTCCAGGGCAAATATTGAAAACCCTAAAGACACCACCAGATTTTTCTTGAGAAAATCTCAAAGGCATACTGATTTAATGTGTTTACATTTAGATGAGTGGGGGGGTGGGTATCCCTGTAGGATATGAACACATAAGATGAGATTCTAGACATCTTCTGAAAGGTCAAAGTTGACATGTTGGTCTAAGAGATATATGAAGAAAATTTAATTCCTGAACTAAGTGGGGCTGAAGAGTTGGATGAAAAACATACATATCTACCTCATACAACATCTGTGTACCTAAGCAATGATTCAGCATTAAAATCTTCATACAGAAAATCATCTACAGAATTTAGGTATCAGGGAAAATATTTTCACTTACGTGTTTTTAGTATTATTTAACTAAATGTGTGTATATTCTAATCTTTATCATTACTCAACATTTTCTTCAAATTCTATAAAATATGTACAAGAGGAAAGATAATACATATGCAAAGGTAAGTCAATTGTATTAAAAATATCCTGTGAGGAAGACAATATTTTCTTTAAAGAATCGAGATTTTTTTATAAGATTTTTTTTTATAAGAAAAATGGGTTTGGATGTGTGTGCACATGCACATATGTGTGCTAAGATGGGAGTGGGGCATTTTGGGGAATGTATTAAATGTGTGACTTGTGTGGTGTTCAAAGAGGGAAAATGTTTAAAGACCTATACCTGTGCATTGGTAAATGCGTATGCTTTATTCCACAGAAAAACACTATTTGGTAGAGAGGCACATCCCAAACTACCTTAACCATCACACAAAATGTAGTTGTTATTCATACCTTAAGTTTGAAAATCTAGAGAATCTGAAAATCTGAAAAGGGGTTAACATAATTTAGAGACTCTACAACATCTCAAAATGGGTTAATGCTCATTGTTGCTAACAAGTGCATAAAGAAAAAGTCTATATAGCTTTTGATTCTCAGGAACAAAGAGGTAAAGGGGGTATCATTTCAAGAAAAAAAAAACTATAGACAAATTGTTTATCCCTGAAAATTTACTGTGAAAGTACTAGATATTTGTGTTTGGATTTGTGCATTTGCAATAATCTGTCAATCTTTTAACCCACGATCAGTGTCTGAGCCACACAACAATTGTATCTATAATGAAAGTCAAGGCAGAGGGAGAGCTTAAAGATGATCTCCATTGGCATTGGCATGTTCCTTGATAACACCACAATAGGCTCCTAGATGTGTGCCAAACCTAAAGCCTGTCCCTCAGGCCAAAGTTCCTAGACAAGCAAATTGGTCTCTTCCTCAGATAAACTGAGGTATATTTCAGTCTGCGGTCTGTGCAATGCTCTGGGAGAGGTTATCTGTCAAGAACAATATCCCAATTATTTTGGTCCTATGGGATCCAGAAACATAAGCTCCCCTGGACCCCAAAGCCAGGTAATCAAAGAGTGTTTCTTGAGCAGCAGAAATCTGGGTACCAGATGTGTGTAAAAGCTCCCCTCTAGAAGCTACTGACACTCAGGAGCATGGCGAGTAGCTTGAAATTGGTGCCTATTGGCTGGAGCAAGGCAGAGAGCACAAAGATGGCAACTGCCAGCTTCTGTCCTTGGAGAGAATCTCAGCAGGCTACTAGTACTAGGTTAAAATTCATCTGGAGATTTGGTTACTGCTGTCCAGGGGACACATAGAATACCTGACTCTAGCAACCAGCAGGGTATACCTTTGCAGTTCCATAAGCCTGTATATATTTTCATATGTTAAAAGCTGCTGCCCAAGGGTCTGACTCCAAGTAGCTTGAGTGTGGATGCCTACTGAGATCCCCTTTGGGACACTGATATGTCTTGGCACACCTTCAGCTACTCAGTCATTAAAAATAAAATAGGCTGCTCGGAAAATCGCAAAGGTTTGAGAGACAACCAAGAGTGAGGGCAGAGTTGAACAATAAGGTTCATCTACAGGAGGACACTCCTTCAAGACTGTTTCATCTAATGCATAGAAACTACCACAGAGAGTCCAGTAAAATGAAGAAACAAAAGAATATATTCCAAAATTTAAAAAGTAATCATAAAACTCAGAAAAGAAAAACCTTAATAAAATGTAGATAAGTAATTAACCTGATAAAGAGTTCAAAGAAATTGTCATAAAAATACTCAAAGACCCAGAAGAAGAATGGATGGACACAGTGAGCTTCAACAAAGAGAAGACAGAAGTATCAAACAGCAGTTACAGAGCTGAAGACTGAATAACTGCATTGAAAGTACATGAGAGGGTTTCAGCAGAAGACTGGAAGACAAGATGAAACAGAGGAAAGGACCAATGAGCTCCAATAAGTGGCAGAGGCACTCATCCAATCAGAACAGCAAAAAGAAAAAAAAAAAAGAAAAAATGTAAAGATAGCTTAAAGTACTTAAGGGACAACAACAAGCAGGATAACATTTGCATTAAAGGGAGCCCAGAGGAAAGGAGAGAGAGAGCGGGACAGAAAAAAAAACAAAGGCTTAAAACTTCCCTAACTTCAGGAACAAAATAGACATCCAGATTCAGAAAGCCCATCAAATTCCAAACAAGATGAACCTAAGGAGAGCCTCACTGAGACACATTACAATTAAATGTTAAAAACTTTACAACAAAGAGAGAACCTTAAAAGCAGAAACAAAAACTACTTGTTACATACAAGGGAACCCTCCATAAGGTTATCAGAATTTTCAGCAGAAATTTTGCAGGCCAAAAGAAAGTGGCACAATATATTCAAAGTGCACAAAGAAAAAATAATAATTCCAAGAATACTCTATGCAAAAGCAAAGTTATCTTTCAGAGGAGATACAGAATTTTTCAGACGAAAAAGTTGAAGGAGTTCATCACAACTAAACTGGCCTTATAAAAAATGTGAGAGGGACTGCTTTAAGATGAAAAGAAAGTAGGCCAATTAATAACAAAAGCTCTAAAAGTATAAATCACACAGATAAACCTAAATATGTAATGAAGGTGATAGATTACTCACTACTAAAGCTAGTATAAAAAAAAAATAAAAAAATAAAAAATAAAAATAAAAAAAATAAAGCTAGTATAAAGATTACAAGTCAAAAGTAGTAAAAATAACTATAATAACTAATTAAAGGGCATACAAGATTTTTAAAAATGTGAAATGTAATGCCAAAAAAACATAAAAATATGTAGCTTTAAAAATGCATTCAGGGGCAGCCTGGGAGGCTCAGTGGTTTAGCGCCACCTTCTGCCCAGGGCGTGACCCCGGGGTCCTGGGATGGAGTCTCATGTGGGGCTCCCTGCATGAAGCCTGCTTCTCCCTCTGCCTGTGTCTCTGCCTCTCTCTCTCTCTCTGTGTCTCTTGAATAAATAAAAAAAAAAAACTTTAAAAAATAATAAAAATAAAAATGCATTCAAACTTCAGTTCTTATCAACCTAAGTTGTTATATTTTTATATGTATTGTTATAACACAAAGCAAGAACCTCTAATAGATACACAAAAAATAGAGAGTAAGAAATCTAAACATACCATTCTGAAGGTCACGAATTCACAATGGAAGAAAGAAAAGAAGGTATAGACAGAACTACAAAACAGCCAGAAAACAATGACTAAAATGACAAAAGTACATATCTACTGGTAGATACTTCAATGTAAATGGACTACATTTTATAATCATGAGACAGAGTGGCTGAGTGGATTTAAAAAATTGAAAAGAAGACCCAGATACAGGCTGCTTACAAAAAATTCACTTAGGTATAAGGACACACACAGACTAAAAATGAAGGGATAGAAAGGATATTTCATGCAAATAGAAAACAAAATAAAGCTGAAGTAGCTATACTTATAGCAAACAAAAATAGACTTTAAGATGAAGACTGTAATAAATGACAAAGGACATTATATACTGATAAAGGGATCGATCCAACAAAAGGATATAGCATTTGTAAATATTTATGCATCCAATATAGGAAAATCTAAAAATATAAAGCAAATTTTAACATACCTAGAGAGGGAAATAGACACCAATATAATAAAGTAAGGGATTTTAATACTCCATCTGCACCAATAAATAGATCATCCAGACAGAAAATCAATATGGAAACATTAGCCTTAAGCATGTTAGACCAGATGGACTGATACAGAACATTCCATCCAAAAGAAACACAACACACATTCTTCTCAAGTGCACGTAGAACATTCTCTAGGATAGAACATATGTTAAGCTACAAGTCTTAATAAATTTTATAAGATTGAAATGATATCAATATATTTTCTGACCATAATGGTATAAACCAGAAAACAATTATAAGAAACTAGAAAATGTATAAATATGTGGAGATTAAACAACATACTATGGGGCAAAGAAGAAACAAAAAGAGAAATTAAAAAATACCTCGAAACAGGGCAGTCCAGGTGGCTCTGAGGCTTAGCGCCACCTTCAGCCCAGGGCGTGATCCTGGAGACATGAGATCGAGTCCCACGGCAGGCTCCCTGCATGGAGCCTGCTTCTGCCTCTCTCTCTCTCTCTCTCTCTCTCTCTCTCTCTCTCTCTGTCTCTCATGAATAAATACAATCTTTTTTTAAAAAATACCTTGAAACAAATGAAAATGGAAATAAAACATTCCAAAATATGTGGGATGCAACGAGCAGTTCTAAGAGGGCAGTTCATACCAACAAATGTCTATCTCAAGAGACAGATATCTCAAATATACAACCTAGCGTTACAACTTAGAGAGCTTAAAAAAAAAAAAAATGAATAAAGCCCAAAATCAGTAGAAGAAAGAAAATACCGAAGATCAGAATACAAACAAACAAAAGGAATAAAAAGGAAATAGAAAAAGATTAATTATAGTAAGGGCTGGTACTTTGAAAAGAGAAAAATTAACAAACTTTTAGCTAGACTAATCAGGAAAAACACCTCAAAATCAGAATGAGAAAGACATTACAACTGATACCACAGAAATACGAAGGATCATGAAACTACTTTATGCCAGCAAACTGGTCAAAACTAGAATGGATTTGCTCCTAGTGACATACAATCTAAGAGGACTGAATCATGCTGAAATTGAAAATCTGAATGAACTGATTACTAGTAAGGAGATTAAATTAGTAATCAGTAACCTCCCAACACACAAAAACAAAAAGTCGAGAACAAGACAGTTTCACTGGTAAATTCTACCAAATATTCCAAGAATTATTACCAACCCTTCTCTTCCAAAAAACTTCTTCCAAACTCTTCCAAAAAAAAAAAAAAAAAAAAACAGAAAGAACACTTACAACTTCATTTTACAAAGCTAGCGTTACCCTGATACCAAAATCAGATAAAGATGCCAAAAGAAAACAAAATATAGGCCCAAATGTCTGATGAACATAAATTTAAAAAGCCTCAACAAAATACTAGCAAACCAAATTCAAAAATACATTAAAAGGATTATACATCATAAACAAGTGGGATTTATTCCAAGGAGGTAAGAAAAATTCAACATTGCAATCAAGCAACATGATATGCCACAGTATATCAACAAAGTGAAGAATAATCGTATGATCATCTCAATAGATGCAGGAACAGCATGTGACAAAATTCAACAACCATTAAAGATAAAAATTCTCAACAAAGTGGATATAGAGGGAGTATTCCTCAACATAACAAAGGCCATATGTGACAACAGCACAGCTAACATTATACTTAATGATAAAAAGCTGAAAGAGATCTTTTACTCTAAGATCAAGAGCAACACAAGAATGTCCACTCTCACTACTTTTACTCCACATAGTGTGCCCCATAGTCCTGGCCACAACAATTAGGCAAGAAAAAATGAATAAAAGGCATTCAAATTAGAAGAAAGGAGTAAAATGGTCACTATTCGCAGATGACATGATACTATAGAGAAAGTCCTAAAGACTCCACCGAAAAGCTATTAGGACCAATAAATGAATTCAGTAAATTGCAGGATACAAAAACCATATACAGAAATCAGTTGTGATTCTATATACTAATAACAAATTATCAGATAAATTAACAAGAATCTTATAATCACATCAAAAAGAGTAAAATAACTAGGAATAAATTTAAGGAAGGAGATGAAAGATCAGTACAGTAAAAGGAAGGAGATGAAAGATCAGTACAGTAAAAACTACAAGACATTAATGAAAGAAATTGAAGGAAACAAACAAAGGGAAAGATATTCCATGCTCATTGGATTGGGAAAATATTGTTAGCACATTCATACTACCCAAAGCAATCTACAGATTCAATGCAATTCCTATCAAAAATAAAATGGCATTTTCCACAGAAATAAAATGAGTAATGATAACATTTGTGTGTAACCACAGAATAGCTAAAGAAATCCTGGGAAATAAAAACAAAGCTGGAAAAAAAAAAAAAAAAAAAAAAAACCAAAGCTGGAGGCATCATGCTTGCTGATTTCAAAGTATATTACAAAGCTATAGTGACCAAAACAGTATGGCATTGGCATAAAAACATACAGTTCAATAGAACAGAATAGACACCCAAGAAATAAACCACGAATACATGATCAATTGCTTTATAACAAAAGAGCCAAAAACAGGCATAAAGGGCAGTCTATAAATGGTATTGAGAAAAATGAATGACCACATGCAAAAGAATGAAACTGGATGATTGTCTTACAGCATGCACAAAAATTAACTCAAAATGGATTACAGAAAAAAAAAAATGGATTACAGATTTGAATGTAAGACCTGAAACCATAAGCCTCTTAGAAAGAGACAAAGGTGGAAAGCTCCATGATATGTCTTGGTGTTGATTTTTTGGATCTGACATCACAAGTAAAGGCAACAAAAGCAAAAATAAACAAGCAGAACTATATCCAACTAAAACCCTGCACAGCAAAGGAAACATGAGAAGGCAACCTACAGAATGGGAGAAAACATCTGCAAATTACATATCTGGTAAGAGGTTAATATCCGAATATCTAAGCACTCACGGGACTCAAAACAAAACAAAACAAAACAAACAACTGCAACAACAAAATGAAGAATCCAGTTTAAAAATGAGCATAAGATTGGAATAGACATTTTTTCCAAAGAAGACACACAGATGGTCAACATCACTCATCATCAGGGATATGCAAATCAAAACCACAGTGAAAAAAAAAAAAAAAAAAAAAAAAAAAAAAAAAAAAAACCACAGTGAGATGTGCTCGCTTTGGCAGCACATATACAAAACCACAGTGAGATACCACCTCAGACCTGTCAAAATGCTAAAATCAAAAAGACAAGAAATAATTAGTGTTGGAGAGGGTACAAAGAAAGGAACTCTTGTACACTGCTGGTAGGAATGTAAACTGGGTGCAGCCACTATGAAAAACCATATAGAGTTACCTCAAAAATTAAAATGGAACTACCATAGGATCCTGCTGTCCTACTTCTGGGTATTTTCTGAAGAGACAAAAATGCCAACTAGAAAAGATATCTGCACCCCTATGGTCATTGCAGCATTACTTAAAATAACCAAGATATGGAAACAACCTAAATTGTTCATCAATGGATGAACGAACAAAGTTGTGATTATATATATATATATATGTATATATGTATTTTATATATATATAAAGTGATTATATATATATACACACACATACACACATACCTATGTAACGGACTATTATACATATATATGTATAATTATATTATACAGTCCTAAAAAATTAAATCTTGCCATTTGCCACATGGGTGGAACTTGAGGGCATTATGCTAAGTGAAATTAGTAGGTCAGAAAAGGACAAATATAATATGATCTCATTTACATGTGGAATCCAAATAAATAAATAAATAGGCTGTGCTTATGGATATAAAGATTGGTCGTTGCCAGAGGTATGGTGTGTATAAGGGGATTGAAACAGTTGAAGGAGGTTGAAGGGCTCAATCTTCCACATATAAAATGCCTAAGTCATGGGGAAGTAATGTGCAGCATGGGGACTATAGTTAAAAATATGGCATTACATATTTGAGAGTTATTGTGAGAGTAAATTTTAAAAGTTCTTATCATAAGAAAAAATGTTTCCTAACTGTGTACAGTGACAGATGTGAACTAGTTATTGTGGTGATCATTTTGCAATATATACAAATACCAAGTCATTGTGTTGTAACCCTGAAACTAATATGTTTATATTTATTCAATTTATATTCAATTTTTTAAAAAGCATATTCAGCTCCGCTAATAAGAGAAATAATATGGAATGTTGAAACTAAGTGTGTAAGGCTGTCGTTTGTGTGACATGTTAGACGTAAAGTAAAGCATGTGTTGAAAATAGAAGGTATGAAATTACCAGGTACGGGAGTCCCTGAATGTGTAGAATGCATTTACATGAGGCATAGAAGAATTCCATTCTTCCCTGCCCATAACATGCAGAAGAAAAGCAAAACCCAAAGCCGTGGCTGTCTATCAGGTCACCGGTTCTCCACAGCTGTGGCTAGACATACTTGTCCCTGTATCTCTCTAATACAACAAGGGTGGATTTTGACACCAAGCACTCCCTCTATTTTGGAACCCCCTTGCTCAAAACCCAACTCTGGTCTTATTATCCTCACCATCGGCAGCAAGGGCTGCAGCAGCACATGAGGGAGGGTTTATGAATGTCATGTATGTCAGGATTCAGGTCTAGTGGGGCTTCCACTCTGTCCTAAGTTTGAAAACCTAAGCAATCTCTCTTTTTTTTAAAGATTTATTTATTTGTTTGTTTGTTTATTATTTATGATAGACACAAAGAGAGAGAGACAGAGACACAGACACAGACACAGGAGGAGGGAGAAGCAGGCTCCATGTCGGGACCCTGATGTGGGACTCGATCCCGGGACTCCAGAATCGTGCCTTGGGCCAAAGGCAGGTGCCAAACCACTGAGCCACCCAGGGATCCCCCCCAAAGCAATCTCTTTTTGGTAATTCCTCACTGTGCATTTTAAATTTATTAGCTTATCAAATGACATAATTTAAATTTTCTGAGATTTTCTGTTCCAAGACCTGTGGGATAGCTTCTGACGGTCTACTCAGAGGATCCTACTGCATCAAGCAATTCCCCACAGCACACTAGAGTGCCTATAATGGGACTAAAAACAACAAGTTTGTTTGTTGAGAGTAATTTAGCATGAGAGATAAGAAAATATTCAACAGGCTTGCTAAATAAACAAGTTACAAATAGTATATACAGCCTAAAGACCCAGGTGACAAATAAGTTTCTTTCAGCAACTATTTGATAGTAGTTGCCTGAAATCATTTGGTTGAAAAAAAAAATGAAGTGGCTGAAAAAGATATGTAGACAGACCCAAGATCTGCCTAGATCAAAGGCCATGAACAGTTAGCAAGGTCTATCATGGGAAATACTGAGAGAAAATCTTCCCTGGATATCTAGGGGAAGGGAAGGTCCCCAAAGTTACCTGGGCAAGTTGGTAAGTGGTTTTAAACACTGACACCCTTAAATGGGATTAACATTTATGATCAACAAGTTTAATTCACTGCCACACTGTAGAAATATTTATAAATAAAAATTCTCAAAGTTTTAGTAATTGTAGGGTTTGCCTCTAAACATGAAAGTTATGGGCAGCCCGGGTGGCTCAAAGGTTTAGCGCCGCCTTCAGCCCAGGGTGTGATCCTGGGGACCTGGGATCAAGTCCCACAACGCGCTCCCTGCATGGAGCCTGCTTCTCCCTCTGCCTGTGTCTCTGCCTCTCTGTTTCTCTCTGTGTCTCTCGTGAATAAATAAATAAAATCTTTAAAAAAAAAAAAAAAAGAGCAAATGAGGTTTTTTTTCTTAAAGACTTTATTTATTTATTCATCAGAGAGAGAGAGGCAGAGACACAGGCAGAGGGAGAAGCAGGCTCCATTCAGGGAGCCCGACGTGGGACTTGATCCCAGGTCTCCAGATCAGGCCCTGGGCTGAAGGCGGCGCTTAACCACTGAGTCACCCGGGCTGCCCTCATTTGCTGTTTTTCAGATAATCTGTATACTTGTTGGACAATAAAATTATGATTTTATTTTTATGGGAAGATATTTGCAAATTTAGCATTTTCATATTTCAGAAAATCTTCCTTTGATTAGGTTTTTTATTTTTACTTTTGTTCTGATAGTTCTGGTTTCTACTGTGACTAAATCTAAAATTCTTTATCTCTTTTTTCTCGGTTTGATAGTCAGAAATTAGGTTCTGGTGCCTAGGTTTGAATTCCAGGCCCACCGCTTACTGTATGGCCTTGGGAAAACTAACCCCTCTATGTCTCAGTTTCCTCATCTGTAAGAGGAAGGCACTGATGGAGTGGTTCTGAGGATTAAGGCGGCCAATGCATATAAAGTGCTTTCAAGGGGCACCTGGGTGGTCCAGTGGGTTTAGCATCTGCCTTTGGCTCAGGTCATGATCCCAGGGTCCTGGGATGGAGCTGTTGCATTGGGCTCCCTGCTCCCTGCTGGGCAGGGAGACTGCTTCTCCGTCTCCCTCTGCCCCTCCCCTCTGCTTGTGTGCACACACACACACATATAGAATCTTTAAAAAAAAATAAAGTGCTTTCAACAGTTAATGAAGCAGAGTAAGCACTCAAATGTCCTCAAATGTTAATTAAGAACACGTAAATTTGGTAGATCCCAGCAACTATTAAGGGGATTGTCTACTAACTCGTATTTCTCCTCTGTCAAGTAAAATTCATAAGCCTGGAAAAGTTATTCAAATCAACCTTTGGAAAGAGCTGAAAGTTTATTACCACCATTGTACTGTTGTCTCCTATATTTGAATTTACTCTACTTTTACAAGCTAATACTTTAGCCCATACTGTTCATGGATGTGGCCAGCAGACCCATGATACTCCTGGGAAAGACACAAAAGACTTTGTCGCTTACAACACACGGAAGCTCAAGCATCAGCAAATTAGCTGTCAGCTGCTCTGGACCTCAAGCCTCACGGGGCACATGATAGGTCCCAGAAGGATGCTGTGCACACAGTGGGTTTGTATCCCAGCTGAGGAACACTGAGTTGCAGGAACCTACTACTTAGAGAGTAAACAGTAAGCAAAGCTGCTTTTGGTTTGGGGGTGGGAGTGAGACATTCCTTTATCCCTCCTGATTGACCACTGCAAACAAACATAAACCTTCGAGAAGGACCACGGGAGAAACAGCCAGAGCCTTTCTTTCTTGGCACATCCAGCAAGACACATAGGAAAACAAGAAGCCTGATGAGCACTATCTCTATCAGTAGTGTGCAAGGCCAAATGCTTTGTGCTAGGTTAATTTTTCTTTGCTCCTATTAGCTATATGACAGTTTGATATATGTGGATAAGTAATGTTAAACTGATTTCTTCCTGGAAAGCTTCTCAGAGGCTTTAAAAGTGCTATAAATCTCCAAGAGGAAAAATTACTGTTCAGTGTATCCCAAAGTTTTATGACTCTGAATTCCTTTTGCTTAAGAGCAATTACTTATGAATGCTAAGTACGTTCTTTAAAAACGGATGGCTGTTCCTATTTTGCTTGTTTCTCACAATTTATTTCTTGGTCTTTTTTTTTGTCTCTGTAAAATAACCACACCTTTAATCTATATTAATAGAATATAAAGTGCTTAGGACAAAAAAGAGCACATATAAAGTGCTCAGTATTGAAAACCGTGGTCTTCCCCTACTCTGTGGCTTTCAATGATGTGCTAACCTTAATCATCTGATCAGGGCGGTGACTGTATTGTTATATAACTTTTTGTGCCACATGACACATTCCTGGACTACATAGCTGCTCTTTCTAAGCAAATGCCAAACGTTCCTTGCCAAGACTTTCTGAAATTCATCTCTTGCTAGTACATGACACATGTCTTACTAATGCTTTAATCTTCTCTTCTACCCCGTACTTCCTCCTTCTGTGACAAACTCTATTTACCATCTCACAACATGTTTATGAATCTCTCAAGGCTTTCAGGAGACATTGATCTATTAACGGCATAGAAATTCCAGTCACAACAAGAAATTAAGCAGCATTGTTAGTAGCAACAGAGAAAGTAGTGTCCCTAAACATTTTGTCCACTTCCCTGCATCTCTCAGACCCCCAAATTCCAGAGTCATGCAATAAATTCTGGCCAAATGTCTACAGACAGAAAGGCCGTGCAATACTTCCTCAGAAGCGCTGAAGCACTTTTAGATCACTGTTACCTATTGCTACAGGTGACAACACAGATAAAGCTTGGCTTCCTGAGTCACTGTGTGCCACACAGCCACCAGCAACTTTGAGACATGTGGCATGGGAAATAAGCTGGTGTGTTATGCCATAAAGATTTTGTTCAGTTATGTTATGATAAAAAAAACAATTTTGAATAACAAAGATCCCTCAAAAGGATTCCTCAAAACTTGTTTCTTTAAGTTATTTTTGGATCCATGAACACTGTTAATAAATTTGGAAACCTTGAAGACCTTATATTGAGAATGAAGGTATCCTGTAGTAATGTTTATTTAGTGGTGTCCCTAGCACACTAATTCTTGGATATGATACTCTACAGGAAAAATTGGTCCTCTGGTGAAATATTTGGAAAATATTGCAAACTAAATAGCCCTCTTAGTCACAGGACATACAAGCACGACATATGTTCCAAGATACCATTGATTCCTTTAATGCAATGTTTTCCTTTTTTTTAAGTTTTTTTTAAAGACTGTTATTTATTTATTCATGAGAGATACAGAGAAAGAGACAGATACACAGGCAGAGGGAGAAGCAGGGAGCCCCATGTAGGACTCGGGACTCCGGGATCACGACCTGAGCCACCCAGGCATCCCTAAACCAATGTTTTCTGAACTTAAGCATGGAATACAGTTTTTTTCCACCAAATATCTGTGGTTATAACTTACGGAATTCCAATCTGGGAATACCATTGTAGAGAAATGTTTAATAAGTCTTCTCACTCAGGCTGCTATGTAATACAGGGATTATGCATATTCCATATTGCTCAAGAGCTCCATGATAAATGGGTATGATATAAGGAAGATAAAGAAGATCGATGTTGACTCAAAAAGAAAGCCTCTTGACTCCTACAAAAGTGCTTGGATATAAATAAGTAAGGACAACACTGAGCTTTAGCTGGCAGCTCCATAAGCTCCAATAGATTATTTGGTGGGGTGCCTAAAGCACCTGAACCTTAACTTCTCAGGTCAAAAATTCGTGTTTCATATAAAGTTTAAAAACAGACAAAAAGGGAAAATACAGGGTATCTGTGTATGCACACATATGTATGCTCTCACACGCAGATTGTATACGTGTGTGCATGTATGTGCATATAGAAGAACATAAAGATGGCCTTGTTTCATGGACAAACCCATACCCTGAATTTGATGAACAATAAATTTGGAAAGACTAGTGGTTTAGACAAAATTCAGAGAGCAAATATTTACTGAGCATCCGTTATGTGCCAAACACTATTCCAGGATCATCAGCTCTCACAGTTTTTTAAAAGATAGGGATAAATAATTAAATGAAGGAAGGTGATACGATAAAGTGCTGAACAGTCCCTTAATACTGGGGAATCAGCAATGATCTCCGTAAGGATTTGACATTTGGAGTAAGAAGATTGGCCCTCCCAAAATGTCTATGCCCTAATCTCCAAAAGCTGAGACTTCATTTTGTTACATGGCAAAGGGACTTCAGAGCTATAATTCAAGTTACAGAGTTCAATTGGGAGATTATCCTGTGTTACACACATGGGTCGAAATAAATCACATGAGCCCGTCAAAGTACAAAAATTTTTTTCTGCCTGGAGGAAAAAGAAATGCAGCAGAAGGACATCAAAGAGGAGGCAAGCATGTTTTCTTCATTCAGGTCTTGGTAAATGGAGGTGAAGAGTTAGATTGATTTCTGTAGGATGAACCACCTCATGAGAAGGTACCAAGAATTACAAAGAACAAGCCAAGTTAATGCAGCATTTCTCAAACATATTTTTTCAGAGCAACTTCGCAGGACTGGTTCTGGGAAACAGTCATCCAGACAAATTATAATCCATATTTGTGAAGGGTAAAATGTTTTGGCTGAAGAGTAATAAATAGACCAGCAGACAGGAGTTCCACATTCAGTCCTGTCAATAACATTCTCACTAAATTTAATTTGCTTCATCTATAAAGTGAAGGAATTGAACTAAACTAAGTGCTTTTTATCTTGAAAATTCTAGATTTTTTTTAAAAAAGCTTATGCTAGTTATAATATGCTGCACAGGAATACACACAAGAAAATTGCTATTGTTACTCTAGAATCAGTCTGGTTAGATTTCCAAAATAAATTTATTGAAATTATTTGAAACATCTTAATATTTGATATGTCTGATGAGATTTACTTGGAAATTTGTCCTCTCACTTAAGATAACATTTTCCCATATTTAAGGGTTTGTGTTTTGTTTTGTTTTGTTTTTCAGATTAAAAGTGATGTAAACACTCCTCAAAGACCACGTGGCTACCTTAATCATCCTGGAAAAACATCTTGGTCTATAAATGGTTCATGGACTTTTGGTGCTTCTTAAACTTTAATGGGCATTGAACCACCTAGGAATCTTGTTAGAAGGCAGACTGATTCCATAGGTCTTGGATGGGGTCTGAGATGCTGCATTTCTCCCCAGCTCCAAATGTGATTGAAGGCTGTTTCTCTGCAGGCAGTAGCAGACACTTGAGGTTTGTTTGTTTTTTTTTTTTTTATGATAGTCATACAGAGAGAGAGAGAGAGGCAGAGACACAGGCAGAGGGAGAAGCAGGCTCCATGCACCGGGAGCCCGATGTGGGATTCGATCCTGGGTCTCCAGGATCGTGCCCTGGGCCAAAGGCAGGCGCCAAACCGCTGCGCCACCCAGGGATCCCACACACTTGAGTTTTAATGCATTTTCTATAATTGTCAGCCTTTGTGAGATTGATCAACTAAGCATTTCTGTTCCTGTTTGCTCACTGGCAAATAGTAGTAACAAAACTTGCTCTAGAGGCCACCCAGAGTTTATTGTTATTGAGATTTTATGTAGTGATTGGACAAAATTTTAAAATACTCTATCCATAAGGCTAGGGATAGATTCAATGGTTCCCCCATGGGTATTTTTTATCCTCTTTCCTATAACATATGTGACTTATGTTAATTATCTTTTAAAACCTCATTCATTGATTTTCCACATAATTCTGGTCTTCTAATAACTAATACATATCAATGATCTGTGTAAGTAAGGTTTGGAGATAGGAGAAGAGTATCAGTAAAAATTGTGATTTTTCTATTATTAAGTCAAGATTTGGTATAGTACCATAGAATTTTACAGTTAAAAGAGATTTTAACCTCAGTTTGTGGAGGAGTAAAAGGAGATTGAGGAGGATGAATAAAAGGAGAAAATATTATTGTTAGTAGCCAAAAACTAGATTATACCAAAAAAAAAAGTCAAGATGGCAATCTACTAATACATGAGATAAAAATAATCTTCACACAAAAGTGCTTTAAAAGTGTCAAATAAAGACTTTGATTAAATTTCAAAACCAAAAAGATTGAATAACCTACCGCCGGAATGATTCCTTAGCTTTTACATGTGGGTTTGTCAAAATTCCACTAGATGGCAGACAAAACCCAGTGAAGAGGGAGGAATGGCTACGCAATTTATTTTTCCTTTAGCAACTACTTCTTTATTGAAACACTGGGCCTCTGATTTTAATATGTCTATTCAATTTACTAATATAAATCTTACCACTAATATGCAGAGATATACTTCCTATATGTTATTTAACACTGAATTAATTGGCTACACAGAGAAGAGTATTTTGTATCATGGAAAGAACATAAAGTGAAGCTTGGGGCCTGGTCATAGTTTTGACACTAAATGAAGGAATTGTATGAAGATACCCAACCTCTCTGAATCTCACATTCTTACCCATAAATTGTGGATAACAAATAAAAAAGTACTACCTAACTGGAGGGCTGTAGGTTGTAGGGGAAATTGCCTTTGAACTATAGAATAGTACTCAAGGGTTGATTAACGTTATTTCAGTTTTCCCTCTTTTTTGACTGGATGGGAGGAACTGAGAACCTCAAGTCAGGCTGGCCCCTGTGACCAACCCCCACTCTGGTATCAGCCTCACTAAGGATGAGGACGCTCAGGCTCCAGGAAACATCAGTCTTCACAGGCTCTGGCTGGCTTCTGTGTTCGGCTCCCAGACTCCTCTGGACATTTCCAAGGTTGTCTACTCCAGGTAAAACATTCTACTGGTTAAACACAAGACTCTTGGTCCTCCTCCTGGGAATTAAAGCCCTGAGCTGGCTCTCATGAGAGAAAAACAGGAAACTTCAGAGTCACATTTCTAGAGTCATTGAGTTTTCAAACCTACCAGACAGAAGCCAGATGATGTCACACTTGTCCCCTCCATTCCCTCTGCCCTTCTGCAGAGGTTTTGTTCCTCTCCGGGTACTGTCCCAATTCCAGTAATTCAGACTCAGCAACAGCCCAACTTCCTCCTCAGAATGCTTTACAATGGCACCGATTCCCACTTGTAAACCACATCCCAACAATAAAGCCTAATTTAAGACTCAAATTAATTACTACACCCCGAGGTTACATGAAATAGGACTCAAAACTCTACAGCAGCCAATACTGAAGACAATCGTGCTATTTAATATGTGAGAGGAAATAAAAGGTGACTTTGTCAGATCTGCAGCTGGTTAGCACAATAGGTGGTAAAATATTCCCCCATGAAGGTTGTGGCCAAGCCATTATTGGAGAGTGTGACCCCCTGGCATTTACCGGGGGTGAACGAGCCATTCAGTGCAGGAACAGTGGGGGTCTTTGAACAATATGCAAAACTTCTAAGTAATAAACTAGATTCCAAGTAACAAAGCAGGCTGTCAGAAAGGTGGGTCCCTCTGTCCTTTTGTTAATAATTTTCACAATAAACCAAACTTCTCAGCTGTTAACACTATTATCAAGATCTGCTTGTTTTCGTTTGTGAAGGAGGTGAAATGGATTCACTGTGATTTCTTTCTGGGAACACGTCACTCCCACTTCCACAAATGCCCCTACCACTTCCCAGAAATGCCCCTACATTTAAGCTTTCATCTTTTTCCACTCATCATGTCCTACCCTCCCTGGGTTGCATTTACACAGAACGGTAAATACTTGAGAAAATCTGAATAAATTAAATACTCCTTCCAAAGCTTTCACATTTCAAAGAAATCAGAATGGGATGAAGCAGAAAGAATGGCTGAGATTCTAACTGGTGCAAATTCCCCAAGACGGACACGTCTAGCATCTTTTACTAGTCTATATAAACATACTAATTTCTGTCTTTTTGTTAATGACCAGAGACAAATAGCTGACAGAGTTGTAGCAAACTGGAAGATTATGCTTAGAATGATTTGACTTGAAATGGGTCAGTCTTCACAAGAACACATCTCAAAGATATCCGTGAGCAGCCTGCAGAGCAGAGGTAACGGGTGTACTAGAGGCCTAAGTTCAAACCGAACAGCGTCCTGTACAAATTGGAATACTCTATATAGAGAAAACACACAACACTTTGAATTCAAAGTCCCTTAGTTGAAAGTGGGAAGGACAGATCATCCAAAATATGGGTGCTAATATGATAGATTCTTTTTTTTCAATTTTTTTTAAATTTTTTATTATTTATGATAGTCACACAGAGAGAGAGAAAGAGAGAGAGAGAGAGAGAGGCAGAGACACAGGCAGAGGGAGAAGCAGGCTCCATGCACCGGGAGCCCGACGTGGGATTTGATCCCAGGTCTCTAGGATCGCGCCCTGGGCCAAAGGCAGGCGCCAAACCGCTGCGCCACCCAGGGATCCCAATATGATAGATTCTTAAACAGCTTTTCACTCAAGCAACTCCAGAGTGAGCGGCAACTAAATTACTTACATAGACCAAGCAACATGAAGGAGAGAAGGTGGTGAATACATATAAACATATATTAATGACCTTATCTCTTAAAGCACTAATACTAAGCTCACATCAGAAAAATACTCCTGGAATAATAGAGAGTATCTATGAAAGAGTCTAAAGCAGTGTGGAATTATTTCTATTAAATTGCCAACACTAGCATATTCTGATCACATCCTACCACATCTTGCTTAGGCAATCAGTGACTTCACCTTCTAATTCACGAAGGTCACAGGCCAATGTGTCAGAGGGTTCTTAGATTGCTTTCCTCAACCCACCAACATGATTATTTGCATATCTTGCCATCTACATCTATTTCTGTAAAAGTGCAGGAAGTATTTGCTTTTCCTTATATGCCCAACTGAGCATATAAGTATGCCAAAATATTTCCTACCTTTAAACTGAAACAATTTCTTTGCAAGTGCAATATTCTAGGCAAGTGGTCAAAGCCACCATTGTCTTTCCTAACGGGAAACAAAGCTTCCACTCTTGCCACTCTCTCTACCCCCTACTACTGGTCTGTTCTCAACCCAGTAGTCAGAGTGTCCCTGTTCAAATTTTGATCCATGTTACTCCTCTGCCTAAAATGCGCAGAATGTAAGCCAAAGCTCATGAATTGGCCTCCAAGATTCCAGGTGATCAGTCCACCATCCACCTCTCACTCTGCCCTTAGTCCTGGGATAGAGTCCCCCAACGGGCTCCCTGCTCAGTGGGGGGTCTGCTTTTCCCTCTCCCTGTGTCTCTCCCCCTGCTCATGCTCTATGTATCAAATAAGTAAAATCTTAAAAAAAAAAAATCACTTTCCCCTGAGGTCTTTCCTAATTGCCCTATTGAACTTTATATTCTACCTCTAGTCCCTCCATTTCTGCTCAGGAAATATATGTTAAATGAAAGAAATGGCCATGCCAGTACGGACTATGAGATTTGGTAGTTAGGATAGAGAGAATGCATAGATTCGAGCAACATGTAGGAGATGGAAATGTCAGGATTGGGGAGTCAGAGAATGGCCTCTTAGAGGAGCTTGAGAAGAGGCAAACAGAAAAAGCCAAGAGCATGGGGACATAAGGAGACAAAGAACAAACTCTTCCTGGGAACAGGAGAATACTTGAGAATATTAAGATAAAAATAAAAAAAAACATTCTCTTGGATATAGTCCAGGATAAATTCTGTGAGCATATATTTGCTATAACTCCACAAATGGTCTCTGATTACTTTTGCACTGTATTGCTTCTCATCAGACAAGCCTTTTCCTTCTTTCTGTGAACACATATACACACAAATCTACGCAGCACGCATACAAATGCATAGTTATTTATTCATGGTGGTTTTAAAGCATACACACAAATTGTTTGGTATTTCTTCAATCCAGAGGTGGAGTCAAATTCTTCTCCCCTGGAATATGGGTTGGCTTTAGTGACTCATTTCCAATCAGTGGAATGTGGCGAAAGTGATGCTTTCCGCCAGCTTTCGTGGCTGCGGAAGAGAAGTCATACAAGGTGATGCAGCTGCTGCTTGGCCTGGTCACCCTATTGACACATATCCCTTTGGAGCACAATGCCAACATGTAAATAAGGCTGGCTGCTCTTAAAACACCGCGCTGAGGAAAACACACGGAGATAAGGAAATGCTGTGGGACCCCAACACTTCAGCCTCCAGCTGTTTGCGTCTTTTCAGCCAACTCCAACAGGGGAATAAGGAAGCTTTTGAAAGGACTTCAGCATCCAACCCCATCTTACAATAACAATGATACAGACCTACATTAATCATACTGGGCTGACATAATAAAACACCATAGATTGGGGAGATTAAACAACAGAAGTTTACAGACTGGAGATAGCAAGACTGAAATTAGGCTGCCAGCCTGGTGGGTTTTCGGTGAGAACCACCTCCCTAGTTTGGAGATAGCCACGACCTCACTGGGTCCTGACATGGTAGGGAAAGACAGAAAGCAAGATCTCCGGTGTATTTGCACTAATCTCACTATGAGAGCTCCACCCTCATGACCTCATCTAGTCCTAATTACCTTCTGAAGGCTCCATCTCCAAATACCATCAAACTAGGGATTAGGGCTTCAACATGTGAATTTTAAGGGGATACAAACATTCAGTCCATAACAGAGACCCTGATCTGGAAGGCTTACTTGAGGCTGGTCCACACCAGAACCATGAGAAATAATATCAAATAATTGTTACTGTCTCATGTCACTACAAGAGAGATAATTTGATATATAGTGAGCGACAGAACACTGGGTGACTCCTCTTTAATATAATAGGTCTCTACCACTTGTTTCACGGAGAAAAATTTTCTGTACTATTCATTTCTCCTACCCAGGAGCAGGGTAGCTATACCTCCTGTGTGCTCCCCCAAATCACTTATTTCACTTTAATATGGCATTTACCACAAATGAGTCAAATTGTCTGTGTCCCCCATGAGAGTCTCTGAAGGCAATACAGAAGTTCTAAAAACATGTTGAAAAGGACGCCTGAGTGGCTCAGTGGTTGAGCATCTGCCTCCAGCTCAGGTCATAATCCTGGGGGTCCCGGGATTGAGTCCCACATCGGGCTCCCTTCAGGGAGCCTGCTTCTCCCTCTGCCTGTGTCTCTGCCTCTCTCTGTGTGTCTCTAATAAATAAAATCTTAAAAAAAAACACAACACGTTGAAAAGATAAACATTACAAATCCATGTTCATATGATATCTCTGAAGAGTACACTTGCAGGTAGAGAGGAATTAGGGGCAGAAAAAGATGTGGCAGGAACAATTAGATATTACTCCTAAAGAAAATACATTAGTTTTACCCTTCATCTTCACTCCCTCAATAATTGTGTGAGTGTGTGTGTGTGTGTGTGTGTGTGTGTGTGTGTGTATTGGAGTTTGGTTGAATTTTTAGGAAGGCACAGCCACAGAGGAGAGTATTACCAGAAGTAGCATGCTTGTTTTTGATATAATTATATATGAATGGTTAAAGAGAACCACAGATGGTGACTAACATTGCAAACATTAAATAGAGGAAAGATCCAAATGTACTCAATTAATCAAAGCATATTTATCGAATGTCTGCTATATATTTACAACTATCTCATTAGCTATGGGAGAAATGAGGGAATTATAAGGAGGACTTCAAGGCAGTAATTACGTAATTGGTGAGATAAGATATAAACACAAAATAAATTTAATAACAGATGAGATAAATGGCTTATTTGAGCATATTAAGATCTAATACAACCCAGCCGGAAATGATTTGTGTAAGTAAGTGACCAATGCTATGCTCAAAAATATTTTTCAAAATTGGGACATTTAAAATTTAGGAAAATGAGCTATACCAAGCTGAAACACAAAAGAGATTGCTTATATTTACTTATTTTATTAATACCACAATCATTTTATTTTATTTTTTTTTCCACAATCATTTTAAAAAACGAAGATATGCCAAATGAACTCTATTGAATTTTCTGATTAAGAAAATGGAAGTGTTCTCCTAGGGAATCTAACAACAAGCACATTTACTTAATGATTTTCCACTTTCAACTTTGTATTTAAAGTATACTTCTAGATTTCTCTCTGGTGTTCTTAAGGCCTCAACATTTTCAGAATTTTTCATAGGGGAAAGCATTTTGCCAAATCTGATTCAGGTCATCAAGAAATATATGAACATTTCTCACTGTTTTCCCTGAAACTCATAACTCCCATTCCAAGTGATTATTATTTATTCTTTTAAGGCTCAACTTAAAAGAATTTTTCTCAACAAAAATTATACTGTTTTTAGTTTTATGCATAATAAGTTAATATAAAAGCAAAATCAGAAAAAAACACTGGATACATATGGATATGTATGGATACATATTGGAGAGTTTTGAAAAAGCAGATAGAAATGTGTTAAACTAATAACATTTCCTTATCCTGTTCTTTTCCTTTCTTCTCTACACTAGTGAATGGCTCCATCATTTACGCAGTTGTAAGGAAAATGAACATATGTAACTTTCAGTTTAGTGGGGATACAAATAAATAGAGAAGTATAATGCACTGTTAAGCAGGGCAGAAGAAAAGACAACAGAACAATCAGACTGAGAAAAATGAGAAAAAGAAAACTTTAATTGTTAAGTCAAAAGAGGGAGAGTTCTAAGCAGAATTAATGCCCTACAAAAAGATCTAGAGTGGAAGGGGGATTTACTTGAAGGAGCAAACACAAGTTTTGCATGGCTACAGTTTCGAGTGCAAGTTGGGGATTGGCAGGAGTAGGGCTGAACACACGAACAATAGGTGAGCAGGGAAGTATCTGGAAAGCAGGCTAAGGAGTAAGGGACATAGAAGGGCAAGGTGGAGACCATGAAGGTATAGAGAGTGACATGACCAGTGATCTTTCTGAAAGATCACTATGGCTACTGTGTATAGAATCGATTGAAGGATGGTATAACAAGGTTAGCAAAAGATATCAGTGATCAGTGCTAAGGTAGTTAAAGTTTGCAATGATATGGAAAGCATTCAAGAAATATTGAGTGGATTAAGTTGGCAGGAATTATTGATTATTTTGTGGAAAGTAAGGCAATTTTATTTAGGTAGTTAAGCAACTTGATGGATGGATGTACCAATCTCTGATAAAGGCAACACAAAATTAGACATGGTTTTGGTTAAGTGCTGATTTTTTTCAGATGCATATACAGTTTATAGGTAGAACTTGAGAGATTGAACTGGAAGGGGCTATAATTAAAGCCATGAAAGTGAATGAATTCATCCAGAGGAAGTATATAAAATAATAAGATAATCCTGGACAAAATTCTGAGAAACCTAACTTTATTAAAGAACCAGGTAGGAGGGGGAGTATTTCCAAAGAAACCTACCAGGAATGCTGAGAATAGTAGAAGGAGAACCACTGTGGAAGCCAAGAAAAAAGTGTGCTGTAGAAAGGAAGCATCGGTGGTTAGCAGCCTCCAACCTTATGCTGGACTTTGGAGGGCAGCAGGGACCTTGGAGTGGTGACAGTGGATACCAACCAGAGTCCCAAGAATGAGTGGAGTATAAAGAAGTATAAAAAAAAGTATACACAATCTTTCAAAAGCTGAGAAAAAAAGAGGCCATCAACTAAATCTCATCATATACATTAATCAAAAAAATTAAAAGAAGGTAGCTAGAATGGTGTAGTGAGCACACTGTTTTCTCTGCAAGCAGTTTATCTTAGAGAGTTTTAGAAGTCTATAAAATTCAATCCCACACAAAGGTAACCTCACTAACTGAAGTTGCAGTTCCAAAGCCCTTGGCTTTTCTTCTTCCACCCATAATCAACCAAACATTGGCTCTGTCACTGGTTCGGGGAAGGCATGGTATGTGTAAGAGGTCACTCAAGCTAGGGATGAGTCTTTCCTTTTCCCTCTTGTGGTACAATTTAGAAAGAACTGAGACTTTAATGAAATCTACTTTGTGACCTCAGGGGCAGAAGAAATAGACCTTAATTTGGCCAGCCTTTTATGGCATTTCAGTACTGTGGAAGCTGGAGTCTACACCTGGGGAGGTGCTCTCTTGAGGAGTCTCAAGACGTCTGTCAATTAAACTGAGTACAGGCTCTTTTTATAAGTCTTGTGAGTATAAAAGTGACTATGAAAGCTGCTATCTCCATGTCAAGAGCTTCCCCAACTGAGGATCCTATTCACTTCCTCTTCTGAGTGTGATGAAGGCAAAGCTACTTGTCAGTCATAATGGGTTTCACTATTATAATCACTCAGGACAACCTATCACCAGGATAAGCCTGACCAGCTCTTTGCCTGTTTCTGTGAATGCATTCAAATTGTTTTTATTGAAATGACTGCCTACACTGGCCTTTCAACCAGAGAAGAAAAAGCCACCCGATTTAAAATGATCAATCTGGGCATCCCTGGGTGGCGCAGCGGTTTAGCGCCTGCCTTTGGCTCAGGGCGCGATCCTGGAGACCCGGGATCGAATCCCACATCGGGCTCCCGGTGCATGGAGCCTGCTTCTCCCTCTGCCTATGTCTCTGCCTCTCTCTCTCACTGTGTGCCTATCATAAATAAATAAAAAAATAATAATAAAGTTGTTGAATTATATTAAAAAAAAATAAATAAAATGATCAATCTGCTTGCAGATAGGACAAGGACTTGATACTTCAAGGAAATGGAAAATGAATCTAACTTGAGGTTGAGTTACAATATCCTAATTTCTTCAAAAAGCAGCCAAGTTCCCACGACTTTTGGTGGACGCTGTATAATCAGATATCCAGCTATGCTTGTATGAAGGTCACTTCCCCACTTGAAAACTTTTCCGATCTGGCCTAAGTCACTGGGACAGAGGGATCCACCAGAATTAACACATATTTCATATCTTTTAAAGGAGCGATAGCACACTAGGATTTAGAGCATAGATTCTCGAGCCAGAATGCCTGGGTTCATGTCCTATCTCCATCTCTTATTAGTCATGTGACATTGGGCGAATTAGTTATCTATTCTATTCCTCAGTTCCCTCAACTGTAAAATGCAGATATTAATAGAATCTGCCACGCTGGATTATTAGAAAGATCAAATAAGGTGATATTATTAACAAACCTATGATGGTACATACTACGAAGTACTCTCCACAGTGCACACTAAGTGATAAATAAGTATTTGTTAAAGTAAAAATTTCATAACCATGATAGGCTTAAGTGGCATCCAGATTGAAGCTCACGAGGATAAACACCTCAAGATCAGAATTATTTCCACATTGTTCTCTCCCCTGTGTTGTCTGGCATGTTTGTTTGCACATGGTAGTTTGTAAAGAAGAGTTTGCTCATTTTAATTTGCTTCCTAAGAACGAAAGTCTAAATGAGTTTGGAGAATTAGAACCAGGAATTTCTCTAACTGCATGCCAAAGAAGACAATAAAGAAGGAAGTGTTGCAAGAAGACTGCAACTTTATAAACTGCACCACATGCAAATAGTGGTAATTTCTGGTCAGAGCTGTAATTTCATGCTAATGGCAAGCATTTCAAAATGTTGAAAGTGTGATAAATACCGCTGTCACGTCTGTTATAAATTTATATTTATTATTACCAAATAGCTCTAGCCTACAATTGAATTCTCCTTGTGACCAGTGTTCTTGTACACATAATTGACTCAGCTTGGCTTCTCAGAGTCCCTGGGGGACCTCTTGGCTCGCTGTTCACACATAGTCCCTCCATGGTGTGCTCAGCACATTGCACATCTCATTGTCAGGCACACCCACCTGGACTCCTTCTCCCAATTTACATGTGATACTGCCAACCTCTTCATCATCTTCTCGAGTCAGTATTCCCCAGTGGTCTTACATCTGGCCCAGGGACTTTGAGAACCAGGAGTCAGGCCCAGAATTCCTGGATATTTCTTACTGCCAACTGGGATTAACAATTGGGTTAAACTAACCAAGCTTTCAGTTTCTATGAACAGAGGAGCGCAGTAAACCTACGCGTGTCCAGCATGACAGCCGACCAAGTCTTAAATCCCCAAGCAAAGGTTAAGCCTTCTTTAGCATACAGCCAGGGTTTGGGATTCCTAATTTTTATCCCTCATTCTATTGTACTAGGACACTCCCATTTTCTCCTTTATTCTATTATGTGTTAATAATACTTAGTGTAATTTTTAAAAACTTTATCTTGTCAAAGAATTAAAAAGGCAAGGTAAAATAATTTTAAAGCAATGTAGAAGTTTCTAAGTTGGCAAGGCCTATTTTACTTCGGACGTGACTAACTTTTAAATGATCAAGAGTGCTGTTTTCCAAAGCAGGATTTTGGAATACTATTTCCAAACATTGTTAATGGTATTTACTAGAAGAAAAAAAACAGAGAGGGGAGCAGACTGAGAATAAACCTGAGCAAAGCTAGATGGAGTATACAACATTAAACAGGCTGCTTTATTGCAAAATTTTTCAGCTGTTAGTAAATAATTGTGCAGTATGAACTCTTAAGAAGACAGGAATGCAGTGCACAGCATTTCTTGCTGGAGTTTCTTGGGTTAGTAGTGTTCCATGCATCATGGTTAGAAAAACAAATGCTCCTCTAAGGGCATCAACTACTGACAGGCTCACACAGGTCATGAATATACATGAGCTACCAAATCACTGGTGGTTTTGAATTGGCTTTAGCTCCAGGACTGGGAAGGACCATCATCCACATTGCTTTCCGGTGCTCTTGTGGACTCTGGGTAGAACAGATTAACGAAGCAGTTGATTGACTGCTTTAGGTCATGGGTACCAAAGGCATCAATCAGCTAATAATGTTGGCATCAATTTCTACTTCCAGCTTCTACTCAGACTGAACATAGAGCAAAGTTAATCATCTCCTTGGCCCTACCTAGCATTTTAGCTAGTTAGCATTATTCCTCATAAATCTATATAAATAGGACATTTTAAAAAGAAGCTTTAAAAAAATAAAAAAAGAAGTTCTATCTAAGCCGGTATAGTATCCCTTAAAAATAAAAATAGGGGATCCCTGGGTGGCTCAGGGGTTTGGCGCCTGCCTTTGACCCAGGGCGCAATCCTGGAGTGTCGGGATCGAGTCCCGCATTGGACTCCCTGCATGGAGCCTGCTTCTCCCTCTGCCTGTGTCTCTGTAGCGCCCCCCCTCCATCATGAATAAATAAATAAAATCTTTTAAATAAACAAATAAAAATAAAAAGCTGATTTCTCACCTAGTGACCCCATTTTCTGTATGTATTTCCTGAATCTAATAGTATGACAAAGAATGTTGAAAGCACAAAATTAGATCATAAACTATGGCCTTTCAGTAACACAGCTGAGAATAAGTCATCTGATGGAGCCACAAGAGGTAAAAAGATTCCACTGCCATTCTTGAGGTGGGGGAGAGAAACTGAGGCAAGCATCTGTCTTTTCTGGCTCCCAGTGCTGTACTATGTCCTGAAGCGGAATATCCGATTCTCTTATCTATAGGTGAAAAGGTTTATGTATACAATGGAATATTACTCAGCCATTAGAAATGACAAATACCCACCATTTGCCTCAACGTGGATGGAACTGGAGGGTATTGTGTTGAGTGAAATAAGTCAATCGGAGAAGGACAAACAGTGTATGTTCTCATTCATTTGGGGAATATAAATAATAGTGAAAGAGAATATAAGGGAAGGGAGAAGAAATGTGTGGGAAATATCAGGAAGGGAGACAGAACATAAAGACTCCTAACTCGGGGAAACGAACTAGGGGTGGTGGAAGGGGAGGAGGGCAGGGTGGGGGTGAATGGGTGGCGGGCACTGGGGGGGGCACTTGGCAGGATGGGCACTGGGTGTTACTCTGTATGTTGGCAAGTTGAACGCCAATAAAAAATAAATTTATTATTAAAAAAAATTCTTAGAAAGAAGGGCATCACATTAACCTAAGGTTTTAAAAGATGGTTTCGAGAGGATTCTGTTCCTTTCATATGCTCGAGCAATCGTGTTATCTTGGGCCCCATGGATACCACCATTTCAAACTCTGGTGTGCTGGTCCTAAGGAATTGCCACACTCTAAGCACTGGTGTTATTTAACGATGTGCCTCAAAACAGGATCTACTGCTACAAATAGACCAGGGTATCCACAGTTCCTTAAAGCCCAGCGACAAGGGGTCTAATTTTCTCCTTCCAAATTTAGAGGGCAAAATATCAAAGAGATAGAAACTGAAAGCTCTCAGACTCAACAATCACAAAGAGTGGCTTCCTTGTCTGGATAATTTATGGATGGATGAACTGGACTACTGGCTATAGTAATACACTAAATATTAATCTATTTGACAGATGTTTAAAATATAATGCACATAATATAAATTAACATCTATATTATACATTATAGAATGTATTATACACATTTTTATATATTTATTAAATATTTTACAAACTAAAACATTAAATAAAAATGTAAATTAGGAATGTTGTCACCAGGACGTGACATAGGTTGTTCCTGGCTTTGCTCCCCCTCACAAGAAAAATAAGTAACAATTATTCATGTACAAGACACCACCAAGAAAACAATAGAGCACTGGGCTGAAGCTGAAGCATCCTCCTGAATGATAGAGACCAACACAGACCACATCAGAAGGGAAGAGTGGCTCTACACTGACGACATTGCCCCTCCCCGACCGGTGTGCAGCACCATGCTTAGAAACTTCCTGTGAGTCCATGGCTCCTCCAGTAGAAAGAGGAGAGGAGGAGAGGGGAGGCGGGGGGGGGGGGAGAGGAAGGAAGAGGAAGGAAGAGGAGGGGAGAGGAACAGCCTAGGATGGACATTCAGCTCCTTCAGTGTTATGGTTTGCCTCTCGGGAGCCCCAACTAGTCTTGCCCCATTGGAGACTACATGGGAATCTATGGGACTTGACCGCTAGGAATTGTAATGGAGAAGCAGAAAAGGGCTTGCAACAATCAGCACTCAGATGATGGCAGACCAAGTTCTCACTGTAGCCAACTCATAGTCCCAACAAGCAGTTTTGCTTACTTGAAGAGCCAAGATGCTGGTGCCATTGACCAGACCAGGGAACAGAGCAGGATGCAAGTCTGCCTAATTAAGCTTTCCCAATCCCAGAGCCTAACCTGCCTTTGCCTGGGCTTTGGGGAGCTGAGTTGTAGCCCAAATTGCTGCTGAGCTTACCTCCCAGTATACCCTGACAAGAAAGCCTGACTGGGAACATGATTGATGCGCAGCAACACTTGAGAAAAGAGTCTGGCAGGTAGAACTAATTGCAAAGCCAGCCAGTGCACAGTTCAGCCAGGGAACACAGGGAGTGGGTTGATTTAAGTCAAGAGCACGGAGGGTCTGGGTAAGCTTGAAGCATGCTCCTCCGCCCTGCCCAGCCAGGAAACCTCGTTTTAATTTAATTACTAGGTGCTTGGTGAGGACCTCCTTGTGATGATTTTCTCAGGGACTCTCTGTGCCTCCTACATCTGGATTTCTGTTTCTTTCCCCAGATTCAGGAAGATTTCATCTATTATTTCTTCAAATAAACTTTCTGCCCCCATTTTTCTTCTGCCTCTGAGATCCCTCTAAGGCAAATGTTATTATGCTTGATGGTGTGGCTGAGTTCCCTAAGCTTATTTACATTTTTTATGATTTTGTCTCTCTCCTGTTCAGTTTAATTGCCTTCCATTACTCTGTTCTCCAGGTCGCTGATTTGTTCTGCTTCCTCTAGTTCATATATTCCAACCAGTGTATTTTTAATTTCAGTTACTAAGTTCTTCATCTCAGATTGTTTTATATTCTCTCTTTATTAAGGGTGTTGCTGAAATCTTCCACTCTTCTCTGAGGTTCAGTGAATATATTTATGATCATTACATTCTTTCTTATATTACTTATCTCCATTTCATTTAGATCTCGTTATGATTTTGTCCTATTCTTTTATTTAGGATATATTCCTCTGTCTCCCTATTTTATTTCTGTTTCCATGTGTTAGGAGAGTCAGCTGCATCTCCTGCTCGTAAAAGCAGTGGCCTTCCAGAGTGCATGTGTGGCTCAGTCGGTTAAGCATCTTCCCTTGGCTCAGGTCATAATCTCCAGGTCCTGGGATCAAGCCCCACATTGGGCTCCCTGCTCGGTGGAGAGTCATTGGTGGGCAGGGCCTGCAGTCAGACCAGATGCCTGTCCCCAGCCCACTACTGGGGCTGCAGTCAGACTAATATGTGTGGTAGTTTTCCCCTCACCCTGGTGCAGGAGTCACTTTGGTGTCATATTGGCCCCTCGTTGGGGCTGCTTGTACACTGCCAGGCCTGTGGCATTGCTTTTGATAGGCTCTAGCCAAGGGTGTATTGGAATAGGCAGGCCTGCAGGAGAACAGGAGCAGGGACCCTCCAATGGGGTGGCACCCAGAGCTGCTTTAAAAAATTCCTGCTGCAGGGATCCCTGGGTGGCGCAGCGGCTCGGCGCCTGCCTTTGGCCCCGGGCGCGATCCTGGAGACCCGGGATCGAATCCCACGTCGGGCTCCCAGTGCATGGAGCCTGCTTCTCCTTCTGCCTGTGTCTCTGCCTCTCTCTCTCTCTGTGACTATCATAAATAAATAAATAAATAAATAAATTCCTGCTGCAGGGCTGGAAGGCGAGGGTCTGCAGAAACACGGAGATGAGGGTACTCTCAGCAAGCCAGGTGGAGAGTGTTGACATTAAACTGGTACCTGCAAGTGTCTATGTGTCTATACTGAAGGGCAGGAGAAGAAAATGGTGTCAGCAAGCTCTTTTGTTCTTAGAGAAGTCTCCCAATGATCCCTGCCCCTCCAAGACAGGCTCTGAGATTAGTAAACAAGTCTCCATCCCATATACCCCATATACCCCGAAGCATTTTTCAAACTGCTGCTTCTATGCTGTATCTCAGTAGTGCTAGTCATTGTATTTCCCTTTAAGGGCTGGGACTCAGCTTCCCATCACCCTCCTAGATTTTCCAGAGCCTAGACTGCTGATTTTTCAAGTTCTTGGTGTTAAGTCCCACTGATTATAAGAACTCATGAAATTATGCCCTTCTAGGTTTCAAAACTAAATGTTATGGGGCTTCATCTTCCCTGTACAGGGTCCCTGCACCTGGGGTGCCAGGTATAAGGGTCTGTTTCCTCTCCATGCTTGTCCTATCCCTCTTTCCAGACAGTCCCATAGGATCATGTCTCCACCTTTCCTACTCTATTTAATGGGGCCTCTTCTTTACATTTAACTGTGGAGAGTCATTTTTGCCAGTCTTTGGGTCATTTTCTGAATTATTTATACTGATATGGGTGTTATCTAGTTGCATCTCTGGGAAAGGGTAATAAGCTTAGTTTCCTCCTAGTCCACCAACTTCCCCAGAAGTCCTGAATAGATTAATTACTATTAAGGAGATTAAATCAGGAATCAAAAGTCTCCCAATGAAGAAAAGCCCAGGACCAGACAGCTTTACTTTAACCAATCATTTTTAAAAAGAATTAATGCCAATTTTTCTAAGACTCTTCCAAAAAACTAAAGAGAGGGAACACTACCAAATTCATTTAATGATGCCAGCATTACCCTGACACCAAAGTCAGAAAAGAACACTGCAAGGAAAAGAAAATTACAAGTCAGTATTTCTGGTATATACAGATGCAAAACAACTCAATAAAATACTAAAATGAATTCAGCAGCTCATCGAAAAGGTCATTTACCTTTAGATCAAGCAGCATTTATACCTGGGATGGAAGCATGATTTCCATACAACGTGACACATCACATAAATAGAATGAAAAAAAAGAGTACGATCGCCTCAATAGTTGCAGAAAAAACAATGGACAAAATTCAACCTCTGTTCAGTCTTAACAAACTGCATACAGAAGGAATGTATCTCAATGCAATAAATGCCAGATATGACAAGTCCACAGCTAATAATCATATTCAACTGTGAAAAGCTGAAAGCTTTTCCTTTAAGATCAGGAACAAGACAAGGGTGCTCACTATTACACTTTTATTCAAAATGGTGTTGGAAGTTCTAGACAGGGCAATTAAGCAAGAGAAAGACATAAAAGATATCAAAAGTAGAAAGAAAGAAGTAAAATTGTCACTATTTGCAGATGACATGATGTTATATATAGAAAATCCTAAAGGCTCCACTAAAAAAATGTTAGAACTTATCAACAAATTCAGTAATCTTGCAGAATGCATAATCAATATATAAAAATATGTCACATCATTATTTCAAAGTAAAAGCTTTTCAAAAATTAAAATATGTCACATTTCTATACACTAATAATAAACTAACAGAAAAATTAAGAAAATAATCCAATTTATAATTGCATAAAAAAAGAACAAAATACCAAGGAATAATTTTAACCAAGGGGATGAAAGAACAGTACACCAGAAGCTATAGAACATTAATGAGGGAAAATGAGGGGGACACAAAGAAGTTGCAAGGTATTCCATGCTTTTGTATTGAAGAGTTAGTATTGTTAAAATGGTCATACTACCCAAAACAATCTCCAGATTCAATGCAATCCCTATCAAAATTCCAATGCTATTTTTCAGAGAAAAAGAAAAAAAAATCCTATAATTTGTATTGAACTTCAAAAGACTTTGAATGGCCAAAGCAATCTTGACAAGAACAAAGCTGGAAGCATCACACTCCCTGATTTCAAACTACATTATAAATCTAAATCAATCAAAGAGTATCATATTGGCAGAAGAATAGACACATATATCAATAGAACAGAATAAAGAGCCCAAAAATAACCACACACATATATGGTCAATTAATTAACAACAAAGGAACCAAGAATAAAAATGGGGAGAGACAATCTCTTCAATAAATACTGTTAGTAAAACTGGAAAACCACATGCAAAAGATTGAAACTGGATCACTATCTTACATCATACAGAAAAATTAATTCCAAATGGATCAATGACTTAAGAATAAGATTAGAAACAATAACACTCCTACAGGAAAACAAAGGGAAAAAATTCCTTGACATGGGTCTTGGAAATTATTTTTTAAGATACAACAGCTAAAGCACAAGCAACAAAATAAAAAAAATAATAAAAATAAACAAGTAGGACTACATCAAACAAAAGAACTTCCACACAGCAAAAAAAAAAAAAAAAAAAAAAAAAAAAAAATCAACGAAATAAAAAGTCAATCTACAGAATGAGAAAAAGTGTTTGCAAATCATGTATCTTATAAGCAATCAATATCCAAAATACATAAAGAACTTATACAACACAACAGTAAAAACAATCACAAGGAAAAAACAAAGAATCTAACTAAAAAATAAGCAAAGGCCCTGAATAGTCATTTTTCCAAAGAAGATAAATTAATGGTCAAGAGATAAATAAAAAGGCACTCAATACCACTAATCAAAAGAAAATGCAAAGCAAAGTCACAGTCAGCTATCACTTCACACATGTCAGATGGCTATTATCAAAAAGACAAAAGATAACAAATGCTGGTGAGGGTGTGGAGAAAAGACAACCCTCACACACAGTCGGTGGGACTGTAAATCAGTGCAGCCTCCATGGAAACCAGCAGGGAGGGTTCTCAAAAACGTAAAAATAGAGGTACAAATGACCCCGCAATCACACTTCTGGATATTTCACTGAGGAAACAAAGTATTCTCTTGAAAAGATATTTGCACCTACATGTTTCTTTATAATAGCCAAGCTATGGAATCTACACACACACACACACACACACACAAACGAATGTTATTCATTAAAAAAAAATACGATCTTGTCTTTGTGACAACATAGATGGATCTTAAAGGCATTATAGCTAAGTGAAACAGGTCGGACTGGGAAATACAAATAAACTATGATCTTATTTACATATGGGATTCAAAGGAAAAAAACAATCATAGAAAAAGAGATGAGTTTTGTAGTTACCAGAGATGGGGGTAGGAGGAGTAGAAATTAGACAGTCTAAAGGTATAAATTTCCAGTTAGAAAATAATTACTAGGTATATAATGCGATACTATAGTTAATACTGCTGGGTATTTTTGATAGTTAAAAATACTATGAAAATAGGGTATATTTGAGTTTTCCTAAGACTTCTAATCACAAGGAAAAAACTTTTCAGTCTTTTGATCTTGTTTGCATCACTATGAGATGACAGGTGTTACCTAAACTTATCGCGGTAACCACTACACAACATATGAAGTAAATGATTATGTTGTACACATTAAACTTGTGCAATGCTCTAGTTAATTATATACGGTGAGGGAACAGGGCTAGCTGCACAAAGCAGAGCTGATATTCCACAAAGGACCCCCACCCAGGGTAGGATATGTGTGACATTCTTCAGGAAGTTTCCAATTGTGTTAATGTTAATGCCTTGCTAGAGGGAAAAACAATGTTCAACTTGACCACCGGCAAGGCCTTTAGTAACCTGTAGGTCCTCCTTAGAATATGAAAATCCTTTTGAAATCTCCCTTTTTGCTTACCTCCCCCAACTCTGCAGGTATATAATCAGCCGCCCCTCCCAGGCCCTGGGCAGCCACCTTCCTGCCCACTTGTCCTGTCCTCTCACCCTGCCGTGCTTTATTTGTTTATATTTAAAAAAAAAAAAACATTTTATTTATCCATGAGCAACAGAGAGAGAGAAAGAGAGAGAGACAAAGACACAGCCAGAGGGAGAAGCAGGTTCTATGCAGGGAGCCCGGTGTGGGACCCAATCCTGGGTCTCCAGGATCACGCCCTGGGCTGAAGGTGGGCACTAAACCGCTGAGCCACCCGGGCTGCCCTTTTGCCTGTGCTTTAATTAAATGACCATTTTGCACCAGAGACGCCTCAAGAATTCTTTCTTGGTAGTCAGCTCCGGACCTCACCTGTATTCCAAAACTTCATCATATGCATCTCAATAAAACTGGAAAAATTAACGCATGTTTTCCAATAACCCTTATTTCCCCAAATCAATTCTAATAATTTTAATTTAGGTCTCAGTAGGCCAAGGACAACATTTTGCTTGAATAGCTTCTTTAAAAAAATTGCCATAAAGGATTAGATAGAACATAAATTACTATGTTAAAAGTATTGTTTATTTCTTAAGCCCCCTTTTCCATTAATATTTAAAATTAGGGGTAGAAGTGTGTAAACCTGGGCGTCTTTCAGTTTTCAAATGACTACATATGCTTTGTCAGAGAAAAATCCCACTGGGGGACATGATAATGATAAAGAAGCCAAACTGTCTATACCTGAATCCTGGTCTTACCCCCTTTCATTGTGTGATCTTGAGCATATCACTTAGCCTCTCCCATGCCTCAATAAAATCTCTATACACCAAGGATAACAATAGTGTTGTTCTCCATAATTATTGCAAATATTGAGTTATTATTATACATGATATGCACAATGTACCCAGCACAAGTAAGTATGAGGATGGTTTTAGCTTTATTAGCATTATAATGATCATGATACTGATGGTAATGATGATGGTAATGATGATGATAATGAATATATATGAACAATAAAAAGGAAAATTTTCCTTCTTTCTGGCAGAAGGAAAAAGAAGGTAGAGAGGACAGACAAATGAGTGTTTAATTGTACTTCAAAGCAAACTACAATGAGCACTGCAGTGAAAATATAAGGAAGATGACCACCTGTCCCAGGACCATTCCAGTTTATCTCTATTTTCCCAGGATAGTTATTAATTTCACCCACTACACCTTTAAAACTGACTTTTGGTCACTGTAAATAAAAGCCTCCTGGTATGAGAGGCCAGGGGATGGACTTAAGGCCTCGTGAAGGAAAGACATTTGAACTGACCCATAACTGGAACAGTTAGAAAAAGAAAGCCATTTCTCTTATTCCTTGCCCACCTCCTCCTAAAAGGAAACTGAGTAAGGAAAAATTAAGTTTTCCTTCTGTTTTCATAAAGCAAAATGCAGAAAATTTTGAAACAAAACTGTATTGGTTTTCTCTTGCATCAAATTACCACCAAATTAGTGGTTCAAACTAATACAAATATATTCTCCTAAAATCTGGAGGTCTATCCCACAAGAGTATCATTCAAAAATAAAAGGAGTGATAAAGAGTTAATAACAAACATAAAGTAACTAATCAACAGTAATACAATAATAATATGAGACTTTAACATTACATCAATGGACAAATCATCCAAACAGAAAATCAACATGGAAACAATAGCTTTGAACGACACACTGGACCAGATGGACTTCATATATTATCCAGAATATTCCATCCTAAAACAGCAGAATGGATGTTCTTTTCAAGTGCCCATGGAACACTCTCCAGAACAGCTGACATATTAGGCCATAAAATAAGTATCAAGAAATTAAAAGAGACTGGAGTCATACCATGCATCTTTTTTGACCACAACACTATGAAACTGGAAATCAACCACAGAAAAAATTTGGAAAAAGCACAAATACATGGAGGTTAAAAAATATGCTAATAAACAATGAATGAGTCAACCAAGAAATCAAAGAGGAAATAAAAAATACATAGAGATATAGGAAAATGAAAACACAATGGTTCAAAAGCTTTGGAATGCAGCAAAAGCAGTTCTAAGAGGGAAGTTTATAGCAATACAGGCCTACCTCAAGAGGCAAGAGAAATTTCAAATAAACAACCTAATTTTGTACCTAAAGGAGACAGAAAAAAAAAAAAACAAAAACAATAAAACCTAAAACCAGAGGAAAAGAGAGAAATAGTAAAGATCAGAGCAGAAGTAAATGATAAAGAAACTAAAACAAAACAAAATGACAGTAAAACAGATTAATGAACTTAGGAGCTGTTTCTTTGAAAAAAGAAAATAATAAAATAAAATTGATAAACCTCTAGTCAGACATATCAAGAAAAGAGAAAGGACTCAAAATTACAAATGAGAAAGGAGAAATAACAATTGACACTATAGAAACATATAGAATGGTAAGAGAATATTATGAAAACCTATGTAGAACAAACTGAACAACCTAGAAGAAATGGATAAATTCCTAGAAACACATAACCTCCAAAAACTGAGTCAGAAAGAAAGAAAAAAAATTTTTTTTAACATTTTATTTATTTATTCATGAGAGACACAGCAGAGGGAGAAGCAGGTTCAATGCAGGGAGCCCGACGTGGGACTCATTCCCGGGTCTCCAGGATCACACCCTGGGCTGAAGGTAGACACTAACTGCTGAGCCACCCAGGTGTCCCAAGAAAGAAAATTTGAACAAACATATTAAAAAAATATTGACCCAGTAATCAAAATCTCCCAATAAATAAAAGTCTAAGACTAGAGGGCCCCACAGGTGATTTCTACCAAACACTTAAAGAGGAGCTAATACCTATTCTTCTCAAACTATGCCAATAAATAGAACAAGAAGGAAGGTTTCCAAATTCATTCTCTGAGGCCAACATTATTCTGATAAAGACACTACACACAAAAAAGAGAAATACAGGCCAATTCCTCTGATCAACACAGATGCAAAAATCCTTAACAAAATAGTAAACCAAATCCAACAATATATTTAAAAAAAAAAATCACCACCACGATCAAGTGGGATTTTTTTCTGGGTTGCAAGGGTGGTTTAATACTTGCAAATCAATCAACATGATGCATTACATCAACAAGGCAAAAGGTAAGAACCTTATGATCATTTCAATAGATGCAGAAAAAGCATTTGACAAAGTACAATATCCATTCATGGTAAAAAAAAATCCCAACAAAGTAGGTTTAGAGGGAATACACCTCAACATAATTAAGGGCAAAAATGAAAAACCCACAGCTAACATTGTCCTTAATTGGAAAAAAAAACTGAGAGATTTTCCACTAAGGTCAGCAATAAGACAAGGATGTCTACTCTCATCACTTTTAGTCAACATAGTACTAGAAATGCTAGCCAAGGCAGTTAGAGGATGAAAAGAAATAAAGGCATCTCAATCAGTAAGGAAGAAGTAAAACTTTCACTATTTGCAGATGACATGATAGATATTACATATAGAAAACCTGAAAGACTCCTCCAAAAATCTGCTAAAACTGATCAATGAATTCAGTAAAGTTACAGGATACAAAATTAATATGCAGAAATCTGTTGCATTTCTAAACACCAATAATGAAGCAGCAGAAAGAGAAATTAAGGAATCAGCCTCATTTACAATTGCACTAAAAACAATAAGATACCAAGGAACAAACCTAACCAAAGAGGTGAAAGACCTGTATTCTGAAAGCTATAAAACACTGATGAAAGAAATTGAAGAGGACACAAAGAAATGGAAAGGTATTCCATGCTCATGGATAGGAAGAACAAATACTGTTAAAATGTCTATACTATCCAGGGCAGCCTGGGGGGCTCAGTGGTTTAGCACCACCTTTGGTCCAGGGTGTGGCCTCAGGGACCTGGGATTGAGTCCCATGTCAGGCTCCCTCTGTGGAGCCTGCTTCTCCCTCTGCCTGTGTCTCTGCCTCTTTCTCTCTCTCTGGTCTCTCATGAATAAATAAATAAAATATTTTTAAAAATGTCTATACTATCCAAAGCAATCTACAGATTTAGTGCAATCTGTATCAAAATACTAACAGTATTTTTCAAAAAACTAGAACAAACAATCCTAAAGTTTATGGAACCACAAAAGAATCTGAATAGCAACAGTTCAGATTATAACTTCAGGTTATATTACATGGCTGTAGTAATCAAAAAAGTATGGTTCTGACACAAAAGTAGACATATAGATCTATAGAATGAATAGAAAACCCAAAACCCACAATTACATGGTCAATTTAACTTTACCAAAGCAAAAAACAATATGCAATGGGTTAAAGACAGTTGCTTTACAAAATGGTTTTGGAAAACTGGACAGCTAACTACAAAAGATTGAAATCTGACCGCTTTCTTCCACCATACACAAAAACAAATCCCACATGGATGAAAGACCTAAACGTGAGAACTGAAACCATAAAAATCTTAGAAGAGAGCATAGGCAGTGACTTCTTTGGCGTGGGCCATAGCAACTTGTTTCTAGATAGCTTCCCTGAGGCAAGGAAAACAAAAGAAAAAATAAACCATTGAGAATACATCAAAACAAAAACCTTCTGTACAGCAAAGAAAGCAATCAGCAAAACTGAACGACAACCTGACTGAATGGGGAAGATTTTCACAAATAACATCAAATAAAGGGTTAGTTTCCAAACAAAAATTAAAAAAAAAAAAACTTACACCACTGAACACCAAATAATCCACTTAAAAATTAGAAGACATGAACAGATATTTCTCCAAAGAAGACACACAGATAGATGGCCAAGAGACACATTAAAAGATGCTCATCATCACTCATCACTATGGAAAAACAAAAGTACTACAAGGAGCTATTACCTCACACCTGTCGGAGTGGCTAAAATCAACAGCACAAGAAACAACAGGTGCTGGCAAGGCGAAAGGGGAACCCTCTTACACTTTTCATGGGAATGTAAACTGCGGCAGCCACTGTGGAAGACAGTCTAGAGGTCCCTCAAAAAGTTAAAAATAGAGCTACTCTCTGTTTCAAGAATAGCACTATTGGATATTTACTGGAATATTATTAAGCTAAAAAAAAGGAAATCTTGCCATTTGCTATGACACAGGTGGAGCTAGAGAGTATAATGCTAAGTGAAGTAAGTCAAAGAAAGACAAATACCATATGATTTCACTCATATGTGGAATTTAAGAAGCAAAACAAATGAGCAAAGGGGAAAAAATGACAAAGAAAGAAAAACCAAGGAACAGACTCTCAACTGATGGTTTATCAGAGGGAAGGTGGGTGAGGGGATGGGTGAAATAAGTGATGGAAATTAAGGAGGGCATTTTTTTTTAAGAAGGGCACTTGTGATGAACATTGGGTGATGTGGCAAATTGTTGAATCTCTATACTGTACACCTGAAACCAATATAACGCTGTACGTTAACTAATTGGAGTTAAAATAAAAATCTTTAAAAAAAAGGAGAATTCAGTAAAATATTTTATTACCAACATTTACTGTAGGAAAGTGTAACATTTAACTTCTTTGTCTTTTACTATGAAACATTCATGGTCGCTAATTCAAACTCAGTATTTCCCATCATTATTTCACTGAACACAGTATTATTCAGGATAGGCATTCGAAAAAGAGGGAAATAGTTTGTTAAACAAATTTGGAAATTAACAGCATACCTAGTTCCTCTTTCTAGACTTTTAAAGCCTCTGATAAGTCCTAATACAGAACAAAACATTTTTACAACACTTGTTATACTTACTGAATAAGGGAGGAACTGACTCCCTCGAATGCCTACAAGGACACAAGGAATAGATTTAGAACATATACTTTTTAAAAAATATTTTATTTATTTATTCATGAGAGGCAGAGACACAGGCAGAGGGAGAAGCAGGCTCCATGCAGGGAGCCCGATGTGGGACTCAATCCCGGGTCTCCAGGATCATGCCCTGGGCTGAAAGCAGACGCTCATCCACTGAGCCCCCCAGATGCCCTTGGAACATTTTTTTAGAAGTATCTCCTATTTTTCTCTCTTCCACCCCATCTCTCCCTATTATTTTGAACTTTAAGAATTTGGAAAGTAGATAATGAAGGTAAAACAAACAAACAATACCCAGGAAAGTAGGTAAGAAAGGAAGAGAGAGAAGGCATCGCAAGAGTAGAAATGTTGAACACACGTAGACGGGTACACAGGAGGCTCACCTGCAGGCACAGGTGCCTGGATGGGGGAGACCTGCAGGTAAAACTGCTGGAAGCTGTGAGGGGTCACTGTCCACAGGAAGCCTTTTGTGTAATTAAACTCTCCCGGTGTTTCATGGTCTGGTCACGAGTATCTGGTTGTTTGCAGAAAACAGCTCAGGCGGGGTCGGTAGTTTGGTCTTTCCTCTCTCAGAAAGCCCGGGAGACTTTTATGCAAATGGTGCCTCAGCTCCCTAGAGCTTTGTGGAGCCAGAGACCAAGATTTTTTGACTGGATTTGCACTTATATAACTACAGAGCCCACTAAAATGACCTTTTAAAAATTTTTAATTATGAAATTATATCTACGTTTGTATGTAGATGGGTGGTGTGCACAACACACACAGTGTGTGTATATGGTTGAGAGAATAAAACTAGTGTTTTCTGTATTAGGTATAGTATCTTTGGGGCCCCTACACAGCTAACTGACCACAGCTCTCACCATCCCCCCCAGAGCTAACCTGGGTCCTGAAGTTTGTGTTTATCATTCTCCTGTGTTTCTTTATCAATTGACCACACAGGTACATGGTCCTTAACTATATATGGTTAGTTTTTCATATTTTTGAAATGATATACGGCCTCAAACTACACGTGTTCTTCTACAACTTGCTTTTGCTACTGTTGCACAACACTGTGAGGCTTATCCACGTTGATGTGTATAGCTCTTGTTTATGTTATTTTCACTGCTGAATTTTAATCAATCAATCAATTTTAATCAATCAAATGACCATATCCTAGTTTATGCAGTCGTTCCCCATTGCCAAACATTTCAATCAATTCCCCTTCTTTTGTCAATACAGCCATGAACATGCTCATCCTGAGCTTACATTTAGGGAAAATTACTGTGTATAAGCATATTCATAACTTGAATGCTGCTAAATGTGGAATTATGTTTCAAGGTGGGTGTAGCAATTTGTCCTCCCAGCAGCATTTTCTAAGACTTGCAGTTTATCCACATTCTTAAGAACACTTGGCATTGTTCAACTCGCAGCCAGTTTGCAGCAGGACAGCAAAATGTACTCCAGGATCAGCCGCTGGGAGGCAGAGCTTGTGGAATTTAGAGTTTATGCTCTAAGAACATCCCTGCGCTCTGGCTTCCCTGTGAGGCAGCAGGAGTGCGGACCCGGCCGCTGTGGTACTGTATCCTGTTTTTGGAAACAGCCTCTAGAGATAAATGTTTAGTTAAGGTCTGTATCCTTGAAGCCGAAAGACGGTCACCACTCCCTCCTGGGCAGGTGCATGCCTGAAGGAGAGAAACATCATCTAATTGTAGGAGACGCTCATGACCAAACCAATGCTGGTAACGGGCTAATGGGATTTTTATAGTCTCCTCTTCCTATCCAGTGTTTGGAAGCACAACTAATCTCCTTTAAGAGTAAGCTCCTTGGTTCTTGGACAATTTAGTGTGGCGTTGGAGTTAGAATACAGTAGGACATCTTGGAGGGGATCTTTGCTATAGAAGGAAAACTAAAAATTCAAACAACTAACTAGAAATAAGTGTAATTGTATTTACATTGAAACCAAGTTAAATGAAAAAAAGAAACCAAGTTAAATAAATGATGCTAAATTTGTATTATTTGGAGATAGAAGACCCGCTTTGTACCCACTATTTCCTATTAAACTCAATTTAAACTTCCCTGACAAGCTGCACTGGAACCCAGCCTTCTACTAGCCAGTCTTATTTCTCACACCCCCCTCCAAAATTTCACTTTGTCTCATCAGTCTGATGTTCTTTACAAGCCTTATAAATCTGCCAAGGTTTCATTGTCAAGATTTCCCTTTCTGTGGAATGACTGCTTCTCATTTCTTTCCCATGTAAGAAGTCTGAGGTTCACTTAAAAGTGTACCTTAAGCCACCATCCTACGAACCTCCACCAATCTTGCTTACAGAAATTACAGTATTTGTAGGGACTTCTGTTTTTCTAGAAATTTCAAACACATGCTTGTGCTGGATTATGAAATATGTGTCATTGGACTTACCCTTCAGACTCCAAGGGAGCAAAACCTCAAGTAAGGCTCCCAGAGGTCAAACTCCATTTCCAAACCCCTTCCCACCATTAGCTGAGCATGGCCCTGTGACACTGACATGACCGATGGCTGTTCTTTCTGGTGGTGCAACTGGACATAGAACAGCACTGCTAGCTTTGCTGGAAGCCCGAGCACTTCTCCAAGTCTGTGGCTCACCTGAGCACCAAACCCCTCTTCCTGAGTCCATGCCATGCTCCTGATGAAAACTGCTGCCAGTGGCCTCATCCATTTCCTGCCTCCTCCTTCTGAAAAGGTCTCGCCATTAGTAAAAGCCTCTCTTTAGAAGAGACCAAAGCAAATTCAAGCTAGCTTAAGTATTGAATAAGTAAGTAAATTAAGTATTGATTTATACACATAGGTAGTCAAAGCGTGGGGTAGACTTGGAGCACATTTCGATCCAGGTCTCTAACAAAGCTGTCTCAGTTTCTCTGTCTCTGGACTCTGCTTCCCTCTTTGGGACAACTTCATTGTCAATACAAGCTTTTCCATATGGCAGGAAAGAGAACCTCTGTCAGTCTCAACTCATTATGCCCATGTTTATGAATAAAAAGAAAGCAAGCCTCTCTCTTTCCCAGGGTTTATCTAATCTCAGGAAGGACTCAAGTCCTGCTGGGGTTCCATGTCCACCTGCTGGAATACCACACTCATTGATTGGGGATATAACTTATCCTGATGAGAGAGGCCAAACTGGGGCCCAGTCCTATGGCTAGGAGAGGCTGGGAGTATGTGACAGGCCCCCTCAGAACCGCTATAAAAGGAAGAGGAACATTTCCTCGGGGGAAATAGAACTCATGTGTGCATGTAAACACCTACACACACACACACACACACACACACACGCTGGCCACTACGCCCCTGTAAAATAATCCCAATTAGGGATCGACTAATTGTAGTCATTACTACAGTAACGACTTCCATGTCTCAATGTAGAAGAGAGACTTGCAATGGCTCTTAGGACATGAACCTGTCAAACTATCCATCTCTAAGTTTCCCCTCAGTGCCACAATGGCCATTTAGAGAAGTTCTGGAATTAAGTGCACAATGTGCCTGAAAAGTCACCCTCCTCAGATAACTTAGACCTTGGTACTAAGTGTTCTTCACTAGTCCAGCTTCCCTTACTGAAGGGAGTTTGAGAAGGGCAAGATTCACTCAGTTGGCCCCACTCTAGTCAGTTAGGCTTTTATGCCTTTAAATCTCAGCAATCAAGGTGTGCCTCTCCTCCTGGGAGCCTCCTAAGTATAAATGCATACACAGAGTAGAGGTGCCCACTAACACTACCCACAGACACCCAAAGCCTGACTTGGGAATTGAATGGTGCCTCACTCCACTGTTCAATATAATCTGAAACCCAAGTTCCAAGACTCCAAAAAGGTCCCATATTATTTCCCTCAGGGCCCCTTTAGGGGCCTGAATATTTTTCTGTCTATTGCAACTGGCATAATTACTATTCTTTTTCTCTGAACTGTTACGCAATTATACTTTTTACATTTCAGAAAAATCTATGCACCACAGTGAATTTATGTTCAACATGAATGTGTAGTTATAGAAAGATGAATATTTTGCACTTATCATATACTGTATGCAGTATATTTATATATTTACTGCATACTTTTAAATAGCATTGAAAATATAGAAATCAATCACCCTTTCTACACATAGATTTTATTTTTGTAAGCTCACAAAGTTCCCATGTTTCAGAAAATAATTCTGATCGATTAATTTCCTGAAGGACGGAGGAACCTGTCCATAACGCTGTCCTCCTTTTCCCCCTCAACTTTCTTAGGGTAGAAAATTTCCTGATACCTTTCAACTACCGTTTCTCAAACTATTTCAATTAAGTGACAATTACTTCTGCAAGAAGTATCTCGGAAAAAAAAATCCAAACAAATGCTTACTATTTTTCTTTTGGAGATTAACAAAATAGGTTAGCACAATAAAGATTCTGAATACATCTCTACTAAAGAAAGCTGTTTAATTTAATCTAATACCTCCCAAAACTATTTGGCCAGAGAACATTTTTATATGGAATATCTATGAAAATCTTGTATATCTAGTGCTTGAGGAACACAGAATGGGAAATGCTGATCGGTTAAAAGAAATGCATTTCTCTATAATAAAACAGTGGCATGTCTGAAATGTTTTGCCAGAAGACAGTTACTTCATGCAAGATGGAAAGGAAAGGACTAAAGTGTCAGGCTGGTGTAGGCGAAAGGTCATTTGCCTTGGAGCTCAGCCATCTGGGCCTATGTCTATCGCCACACAATTTATGCACAGCTTTCACTCCTGACTCTATATTGTCTTTTAGTTTTTCCTTTGGTGCATTTCTTGGTTACTTCTAACTTGCTATTTGTTTGTATTACCTGTCTTTTGGTGGTTTCAAATTTATCTTTTCGTTTACTCAATAAAAGTTTATTGAAAACGGTTATGTATTAGCTCTGTGTTAGATGAGGAGCTGTAGGAGATGAAAAATTAACAAGAAATACGTGAACAATCCCTTCTTTAATTTTTTAAGTCCACGGGGAATTCCAGGTAAGTAAGCAAGTTCTATCACAAAAAGTCATAAGGGAGATTCTAAGGACCCTCAGAGTGTTACCTCAAGCTTTGAGATCCTTTAAGTTGAAAGAAATCATATCGAAGTCTTGGATGAATGAGTGATGGTGAGGTGACCACCTGTCTGTCAGAGAGCAGTGTTCCAAGCAGGGAGAGGAACAGGTCTCCTGTTGAGAGAAAATGGGCTGCGTTCAAACTAACAAACTAAAATACACATCTTGTATGACTGCAGCATGGAAGGAATTCGGGGAGGGAAACGGTGGTGGAGGAAGCCGGGACCCCCTCTATGGGCGGCCCTGAAAGCCATTTTTTTGACAACTGGATATGATCAGATTTATATTTTAGAAAGAAAATGCTGGCTACAGCATTATGTGGAGAAGAGATTGAAAAGATAACACAGAGCAGGAATAACAGTAGTGAAGCCTATTCCGTAATCCGAGAGATAGTGGGCTGATTTTTAAACTGAACATAAAAGTTCCTCAAATGGGAACAACTCCCATATAAGCTATGTTGGTAGCTGAGCCATGCTCTCTTTGGCTCTCCGTAGCTTCAGCTAATGGGGTTGCAAGGGAAAACAGGGATTCAGGATCGACGGAAAGGGGCAACAAGAATCGCCGCACGGTAGTCTATGCTGAACATGCAGCCAGTGGTTGGGCCAGACAGCAGGCACCCGGAGCTAATAATCGTGTCGCTCCATCCTGCTGCTCAACAGAACCACCAGAGACGTTTTTAAATGCTGATGCTAAGGCAGAGATTCTGATTCGTTGGATGTGGGTTGGGGTCTTGAAAACATTTCCAAGCGGGATCGGTGGGCAAGACTGAGATTCAGTGAGAACCAAAGAGTCAACCCAGCAATGCAGATCTAACTATTTTAGTTTTGTCAACTTAGGTTCTTTGGTCTAAGGTAAGTGTTCTCAAACTGCAGTGGACATAGAATTGCATGGAGAGCTTGTCAAAACTCAGACAGATGGGATCTACTTTCAAAGTTTCTGATTCAGTAGCTGTGGGTGGCCCCTGAGAATCTGCATTTATAGAGCACGAAGGTCATGCTGCTGCAGGTCCAGACACCACACTTTGAGAACCGCTAGTCTTGGGTAATCATTTTGGAAATGAAACTTTTAAAAAGAATTTACCTTTTTTGCTAGAGGAACCAATTTTTCTTTATTCTCTTTATTTATTAAATATTTTATCCATTTATTTGAGAGAGAGGTGTGCACAGGCATGCACAGGAGCTAGGGGAGGGGCAGAGAGGGAGGGAGAGGGGTAAGCAGACTTGCTGCTGAACAGGGAGCTGGATCCCAGAGATCATGACCAGACAGAAGTCAACCTCTTAACCAACTGAGCCACCCAGGTGCCTCTTTATTCTTTTATTTATGTATAAGCGATCCTTTTAGTTTTACACCTTGCGTATTACAGGATCAAAGATTAGAAAACCATGGTATGCTTTTATTTTATTACTGACATGAGAAGTAAATACAGAGCTTGAAAAATCTCAAAATACTTACTATGCAGATTCTTCTGCTCTTTAGAATTTTATTCTAACAAGGGAGGGAAAGCCATGTTTTTAGACTATGTCATACATAATAGAATGTATAATACTCTGACAGTCTACTGTTCACAGTTTAGAAGAAGCTTGTCCAGTATTATCATGACTGGTATTTCTGGCCTATGTTTCTGTCTAAAGTGAGTTACTAGAAGTTTTGACAAAGTCTAGTATCTGGGGCTGGCTGGCTATCTTAGAACTCAGAATCAAGTATCAAGTACATCTTACTCTGATTATGCTAATTCATTATTCTTTATGCGGCATTATTGTTCTTTTAATTCTCTAGGAACTTTGGTTAGTTCACAGAAGGCTCTTTTTCTTACAGCAAAATATTACTAAGGAAAATTCAATTTTGCCAAGTCTGATGTTTCTCAAATACACACAAATCATTTCAAAATTCTTATTCTTATTAAAAGTAAATTGACTTTTTCTTTAACTGCGCGTAGTTTAATCAGATCAAATATAACTTAGGTCAGGAATTTGATGGTTTTTTAAAATATAAAATAAACTTCATTCTTTCAAAGATGGAGTCCCTCAATATCAAAGATATTAACATTGGCCTTATGCTCAGCATAATAACATTTCTCATGCCAAATGATGAATAGTAAGAAATTTTCATATTCAATAATTTAATGCTTTAAAATAATTTTGGTATGTTTTATACAAACTATACATTTTATTGCACCAGTATTATTTTTTTACCAGTTTTATAAAATGCAATCTACGCTCAGGCCAAAAACATAATAATCACTCAACACTTTTATTTCTAAAAATGTACCAATAATAAACATCATAAGAACCATGAATATAAAAGCCAAGCCATCAAGAAAAAAAAGGGGAAATGATGCAATTTTGAAACTAAGGATCTGGCTGGTTTCTCCTCAATTAGGAAAAATCTGGCTAAACAGATCCTGAACTGAGCCCTGAAGGTAAACAGTCTCGGCTTTATTGGACCATGACGATTAGCCATGGCTGAGCCCTTTCCTTGTCATTAACTCATAGCACTTTACCAGACTGGAATATTCCAGAAATAAGATGACTATTAAATTAGTTTTGGGGAGCATCTTAGTAAGTAAAAGCCAGCACACCAACGCTCTTTATTTAATTTGAGATTAAATCACCAAACAACTTGAGAACTTTAAATCAATTTTGGGAGGGTTGCTCAATTTTACCTTCACACAAATTGTTCCTGATTCATCTTTCTTCAATAAGATGGTCCCTGAACACACCAAAATTCCATTACAGAAGAAATGCTGTGGTGTCTGCAGTTGCCATGCCCTTTAGCACTTTTAATTTATTCAGAGTAATTTCAGGGCAATAGGAAATTATCTTAAGATACACTAAAATCGGAGACAAAGAAAATCAAAGCCTCTGTAAGCCCAAAGAAAGACTTACTATTCATTATTCAAATTATGCAGAAGGTGTTTTTAAGAATCATTGTTTGTGTCAAAAATATTCTGGGGAGTACACACCATTCAAAACACATTTACTAAATACCAATTCAAGACATGTGCTGGATGCTTCTCAACGTGGGTTTAGTTTCACTATGAGCATATGGATTATCATTACCTAATTTACAGGCTAAGACTCATTTTTAACTAAAAACAATCATAAAAAGCCTGACTAGTTAAACATGTAGTCACTGTTAGCTGCTAGCTAGCAAATATGTGTGGATTATATTTTTCTAATACAGAACAGCTATGCCTAAAATTAAGCACGGAGACAAAATGTGATACTTTTGGATATTACTGACTTTGTGCTACTTAAGTATTTAATATTTTCATTTAGTAGTAAGATCTAATTCAGTCCCCTTAAGATTGTCCAAGATTATCAGCATTTTAGATATTTCGAGTAAAAAAGAACAAATTTATAAGAAATCGATCAAAATATGAACAAAATACTTAGAGACACCTCTCTCTTTTCATTTTGAACTAACAGGGCAATAAAAGTAAAATATTTTTCTCTAGCTAATGCAATAAATGACGTGGTCAAGCAGGATGCCCATGGAAAACCATATCACGTTATTTTGGTTCTTTGAAGTGGTTGTGTGTATAGGTTGAGAATACGCAGTCTGGTCCTATCACTTTATGAGAAATTCGAGGTGGTCTGTTTCCACACCCTCACCGACCCATGAAGAAACCGAAGCCCAGAGCCACTACTAGGTCTCTCTGTAGCTGTCCCTCTGTCACCTTTGCCCTTGTAGCACAGACGGCACCTCTGGTGGTACATTCTGTCATAGAGAATATATAAACCATGGAAAACTGCCCGGTGGCTCTCAAGTTTTTGGTGGCTGCTGTGTTTGTTGTTAAACATGCCCCAGGCCCAGGGATGCAGTTCACTATGGACTGGAGCCCAGGTGGCTGCAGTTTCACCAGGGATGGTGAGATCATCATTGTGCTGATGCGAGTCAGTCTTGGATGCGAGCAATGCATCACTGTAGAATGGAAATTTCAAAAGTTTTTTGTTTTTGTTTTTGTTTTTTTGCTAATTGAGCACACTGTTCCAAACACGTCACAGCTTTTTCATATAAATGCTTTTTCCTCCTTTGGTAATTAAAAGGAAAAAGGGAATACGATTGGAACAAGGTACTGGGGGGACCACAGAGCTGTACTCCATCAACTTCTCACTCCATCAACGATCAGAATCTCCTGGGGCTCCCTGTGAGCATATGGAGTCATAGGCCCTTTTTCTGAAGAGTCTTATTTGGGGGGAGGTATCTCGTGGTACCCAGGAATCTGCAGATTTTAGAACCACTCCTGGTAACCCTGATAACAAACCGAGGTAACCCTGATAACCAACCCAGCCGTGATCCGTTGTATGAAAACAGACTTGGGCAGTTCTGGGCTTCAGTGTATGGAATGAACCGGGGAGCTCAGCACAACGCTTACCTCCAGGGTTTCTGAATGTGTAGGTTCGGGGCAGGCCCAAGAATTCGCATTGTTGGAAGTTCCCAGATGACACTGATGTGGTTTGGAAAGTCAGTAATTTTGGGCGTGCAACCTGCGGCAGACACCTTTTAGAAACCCCCCAAGGCCGCCCCGCATTTCTGCCCAAGCCCAGGCCTCTGCCCCTTGTGGCCTGAAGGGCAGTAACTCGGCCTCTGCTGCTTTTCTTGGCTCCAAACCTCAAATAGGTGTTTCTGATCCATGGACCCTCCTGCTAAAGACTCCAAAAAATGCAGTTCCCAGGCTTCTGGCTGTTGCACCACGAGGGTGCAGGCGGGGAGGGGGGCCACGACGGGGAAGGGGAAGCTAGAAGGGGGAAACCGAGTTACATCGCCGACACAGAGGGTATCACAAACGCACAGGCAAATTTTAGCAGTTTGTCCCAACTACGGGCATCAGTTAATCCCTGACCCTATTCAAAACATAACACAAAACGTCTCTCACGGACGCTCTCAAGGAGGCTCTCAAGGCTCTCCCTACACTCTCAAGGAGTGTAGGGGATGCTCTGATGGGCTACCCAGGGCCCCTCCAGGCCTGGCACACACTTCCCGGGCCTTGCAGGCTGCCAGGAGTGCGGCCTGGTCAACAGCCTGCTGGGAGAAGGTCATTCGGAAGTCATGACCACCTGCTGACTTGTGAGCTGGACGGGGTGATCAGAGACCCTGGACCCCCCCTCCTGTCCCTGGGCCATAGGTTCTGCTTGCCTTTCCTGCTTCTAGAGGCTTCTCCAAGGACAAAGCCTTGAGGCAGGGATGGGCTGTTGGGATCACCTATGCGGAACCTGTGGTCGATCCCACGAAAGGCCTCTACATACACTTTTAAGACACGGTGGGCAGATGTGGTGATCCATTCCTCTTGATGCCTCCCAGGACAAGCCTCCTATGTAAGTCCCCTTTGCTTATTAAAACTGTCACCTACCAACCTGGATGGCCTGCCTCTTTCTCCACCCTCTCCCTGCCCTCTGAGCACAGGAGCCAGTTTCACATCACACCTGGGAAGCTCCCCAGGAGCCCACAAACCAACACAGCAATTAGTGCTCAGCTGTCTTCAGGAATTGAACCATTTGATGTGAGTCACCTGGTTTAAAGTCATGCCCTCCCCCTTCAGGGAGAGCCAGCTCCAGTGAATGAGCCCCTGGGGTCCCCTGCCACAACTCTGAAAGGTGGGCTGAGCTTCGTATAACAACCCACCCTCTGGATGTGCCCAAACATGCTTTCTTGTCCCCCCTCCCACAGGTGTCCATCCATGAGCACGCCCCCGGAATCTTCCCACACTCCAATCTGTACCTTGGAGGACAGTACAGTGGGGTCTAGCTAATAAGGTTAACAAGAAGTAAAGTAGATATAAATTATTGAAAACAGAAAACTTGCTATCTAAAAAACACCAAGGAAAATGAATAAATGGAAAATGCCTATAAAAATTCCATACGGGGATCATTAAGTGATCGAGACAATAAAATACACAGGTCTCTCTGTCTTGACAAACATTTGAAAAATGTAAAGATTGATTTGCAATGAAAAAGTCCTAAAGATAAACCCAAGAAGTAAAGCACATCATATATAAGAAACAAATTTTGAAATTAAAAATGAAAAGAGGAATGAGAAGGAAATGTTTTATCCTATCAATTCTCAAAATGTAACATAAAAAGTAGAGTAATTTTATTTTAATATTGGATGAGAAATAAAGAGGTTGTGCAATGGTGAGTCTAAAATCAGGCTGATGAATATATGAGGATTTAGTTTGTGATAAAAAGTGGTGGCACATTTTTGTGAAAAACTGAGCTAGTTGTGAATGGCGTGGGAATGCGCACCGCCCGTTTACGGGGCGCGGGGCCAGCTCTGGACGCCCCCGCGCCCCGGGGCGAGCCCCCTCTTCCTCCGCACCCTGCCCTCCCCGGGTGGGGCTCTTCCACCCACAGCTGAGGACCGGGAGTCCTGCTCAGCCTGGAGGGGGGGGGGGGGGGAGGAGGAGGAGGAGGAGGGGGAGGGGGAAGAGGAGGGGGAGGAGGACCCAGCCCGCCCCGCCCTTCTCGAAGGTTCTCTGCGGGGCGTGCCTTGGCCTCACCGCCTCCTTCTCACCCAGGCCCCGCCCCCGGCAGGTGCACCCTGCGCTCCGCTGCGCTTCCCGCCCCCGGCCCAGGCCCGCGCGGGGGAGCCCCGGAGTCCTCGGGCCGTGGCGGGGCCTCTCTAGAAGCCCCACGGGCGGCCCGGCCTCGCTGCCTCGTGCAACGGTGCCCTGCAGCCTGGGGCAGGTGCCGGGGGCAGGTGGTGGGACCCCGGCCCCGGACTGAGAGTGCGGCTTCCAGGGGAACCCCCTGCCTGTGCCCTCGCGGGGCGCACGTCCACGTGCTGCTTCGGGGCTCGCCCCCGCGGGAAGCGCTCTACCAGGGTCCCCGCGGCCCGCTTCCCCGGGGAGCTTACGGGGGGCGCGATGGTGGGCCGTCCCCAGGCGCTGCCGTGCACCTGGGCGGACCCCCGGGCGCACCGAGCCCCCCCACCGCCTTCCCTCTCCCGGAGCCCCCCCACTGCCCCCCGGCCTCCCGGTGCCCCCCCAGTGCCCCACTCCCCCCACCTCCCAAAGGCCCCCCGCCGACCTCCCGGAGCCCCACCCAGCAGCCGGCCTGTGCACCCGTGGGGGCGCCGTCCCTGGGGGAGCCGCGGTCACGGGGCCGTCCCCAGGCTGCAGCCCCCCGCGTCCCGCCGACCCCCAGGGGCCTGCGGCGCGCATCTGGGGCAGCTCCGGGCCGCCCTTGCCGAAGATGCCCCGCCCCCGCCCCCCCCCCCGGGACCGCGGCCCGTGCTCCCCCGGGGCCCTGGAAGGGGGGCGCAGCAGGTGGCCCGGGACCCGAAGCTCTAGGCGGGGCTCGAACACCGCAGGGCCAGAAGCACGGGGGCCGGGGGGGGGGGGGGGGTGCAGAGCCGCTCACTGCGCGTGCGCGGGGCTCCCGGGCGGCCCCTCCCGGCTCCCTTGCGGGCAGCTCCGCTCGGGCTGCGTGGGGATAGGAGCGGCGAAGGCCTCGACCTCGAGGGGGCGACGGCCACGGGGTCCGGCGCCGAAGGGAGCGGCTCACCGGAGGGGCCTGCGTGGCCGGCGCGGCGGGCGTCCTACCCCAGCCCGGCTCGGGTCGCGACCTCGGGGGGGGGGGGGGGGGGCGGGGCTGGGTGCAAGGCTGCGTGAGGCTCCCTCTCCCTCCACGAAGGAAAGGGAAGGAGAAGGGGAAGGGGAGAAAGGGAGGGAAGGAACTGCTGGATCTCAGGAGCATCTTAACTCAGGCCACGTCTGTCGCACGGGGGGGGGGGGGGGGGGGGCAGAGGAGATCCTGAGGAGGGGACCCGCTATATTGGGAGGCACTTGCCTCCTTTGCGTCCTCAGTGTGACCTTCAAGCAAAGGGGCAGCCACTAGTAACAGGGAACGGGCCACGTCTTCAGGCTCGGTGGTTCAGGGGACTGTGGGAGTTCAAGGCTCTCAGCAGCACCTACTCTTCCCCTGTTAGGGTCCCACCATGGTATAGAAGAACTTCCCCAGCTGAGGAGTCCGCCTCTGTGAAGTTCCTCTATTCTTCTAAATAAATTGTGAACCTAGTCCCCTCCTCTTTCTGCCCTCCAGCTGCAGGAGATTGGGACTTAGAAGCATGCCAGGGATGCTCTCTGACTCCCCCATTTTGGCTCTGTTTAATTATTTATGACCTTGAGACCATCTTGGTCTCTCTTCGATATTGATTGGCAATAGCCACTCAATCTAAGAATGTGTTTTCACTCACTCCTCAAAAATGCCAGAGACATTCCGCAGTCGGCACGTGCTTATCTACTGATATTCCATCCCAGTTCACCATCAATTGAATTTTCAGCAAGTGTGCTGTCCCAGCATGCCAGGGGCTGTTCATGCTCCAACCACTGCCAATGATGGGGTCCCATCGCCAGCCGGCCGCTGAGAGAGCCATCTTCAAAATTCAATTTAAAGTCCACTTGGTAGGATCATTCTGGTACTAGCTGTCTTCGATTGGATTTCCTCAAATGGACTCTGAAATGAAGAATCATGAGCAGAAAATTTGTTGACCTCAGCCCAAACCGTAAGAGCTGTGGAATTGACTTGGCCCTTTAGAATTATCCTAAATTAAAACAGGAGGTCTTTGTTTTCTTGTATCAGGAAGTGCTTGGTCATGATCCACCCATGGGGAAGATGTGATTCTGAGTGAGGCAGTTCCCAGTGGCTGCTGCAAATCCCACTGAGGACCACAACTGAGAGCTAATAACCACAGATATTTGGAGCATGGAGGGGATAGATGTTTACGCCCTGGAGGAGGGATCTGGGTGGAACCCTTTATTCCTCCCCACTGCTGCACTGAAACTGCCTGCCTTGCTGTCCAAACTAATGAACGCTTTTTAGATTTTAAATTAACTTGATTTTATCCCAGCATCAGATTCTGTGGTTAAAACCCTCTTTATCTGGCTTCCCTGAGATGAACTTGAGCACTAGAATCTGCGTGTTTCCTTATTTGGCCACAGCTCAGCATCTATTGCAGGTTCTCTTTCTCTGCCTACCCCTTAGAACTTAGTTTTACTCAGAGGTCTGTCCAAGACCCTTATCATCCTCAGTTGGTGTGACCCTAGTGATTTGAAAATCAAGACTTGTGGGGCTGGGATGCTCCTATTCTCAACAGAACACTTCAGCTTTCTCTACCTGGTAGGCCTCCTTAGCATACTTTATATTATTTTTAAACATGAGAAAGCAAAAGAATTTAGGTAAATATTTGCCATGCTCAATAAACAATGTCCTAATGTGCCAATTGATTCTAATCAGGACACCCAATGTGAGCTAATTTAATCCGCCATTAGGCACAAAATAGAAGTATCATCAGGAATACAATGTATTAATTTGCTGATTATGGTTGAACACCAGCCAGTAGGTAGTAACTAATGGCATCACAAACAGATATTGACTGAACTATATTTAGTAGACACCTTACAATTTTTTTTCTTTTCAACTCTATGCTTGACAGTAACATATCATGTTTGGGTATTCTTGTTCTCCTTAAGATTACCAAAATTATTATGATTAAACTTACATAATGACATATATATATATATATATATATATAATTTTTTCCCAGATCAAATTTTCATCTCAAGACTTTTCATTTTTACAAAAAAAGACTTTTCATTTTTTGCAATTATAAAGCAATATAAATGATTAATTTCCTCTAATTAATTTTAATTCATTCCAATGTATTGACCATTGTAGACAAAGCATGTGCCAGGCAGCAGGCATCGTGAAAAATCGTGAAAAGTCATGATCACTGTTCTCACGGGTCATCATATGCCAGAAGAAAAGCCATGTAAATAAAATTGCATGCAGGACAACAGGTGAAGCAGAGTCTATAGCTGAAATAGATGACACAGAAAGTCAGAAAGTGTGATGAACTGTGTCTGAGGGGTCTAGAGGTCTCAGAGCAGTTTGGATTTGAACTGCATTTTATATGTAGCAGATTCAACAGACTCCTTCAAGATGTGTATTTATATGAGTTGCTGGGGGACTGGAGCATATCGGTGCAAGAGGGATGTGCCCTTTGGTTGAGCATTTTTCTTAATAAAGCATATACATGGTCTGGACCATCATTTATACTCTGCTGTTTTAATTTTAAAATTCTCTGTGGAATAGTTTATAACCCAATATCCAAATATTAGGATCAGTTATGTAATAGTGTTTATTTATCCCATCGACATCACTGAGGATCTCTCATGTACAAGGTGCCAGCTTTGTGCTGGTGGAAGATCCGTAAATAAATAGTGACTGCTTCTTAAAAGCCCTAAAAATGTAGTAAAAAGGCAATATGTACACAGACAGGAGGCACAAAAACGTGATGACTAATGTAACAGTGACACAATAAATAATAGCACAGGAAATAATGATAATAAGTATAACAAGATGTTGAAAAATATAAGAAAATATGAATGATATTTATATTTTGTAGTGCTTTATCACTTATTCTCTATTTCCCTACATTGACCTCACTTAATGTACACAAATACTGAGTTTGATATTAATATTCCTATCTTATCAAAAGAGCAAAATAGGCACAGAGAAGGAATAAATATATAGAAAATTAATGAAAGAAAAAAATTTAGGGCAAGGGCTGGAAAGGAAAATAGGCTATAAGTGATGCCATTGAGTAGAGGCTGTGGAAGGCATGTGGGTCTATGGATGGAAAAGATTAGAGAAAGGAATACACAGGGCATATCAGTGAGTAGACCAGCTTGCCTAGGGCATGCATACGGAAGAACAAATATATACAAGCACGTGAAATTTACAGTAGCAACAATTAGAAAATAAAAACATAATATGTTTATTTTTCAAAATTTTTCTGGGATACACAACACTATTTAATATGCAAAAGTTAATAGCGTGCAGTCTTCACTGCTGTGATGAGTCCAGAAGGTACAAGTGATATTTATTTGCTCCTCCCTCTATCATCCTTTTTATGCTTTTCTCACCATTGGCTAGAACTTCAGTCTACAGGGCTTGCTTCATGAGAGTTTGGAGCTCCCTGCTTTATGGTTGCCAATTTTGGGTTTATTGCAATTGCCCATTAGACTCATCAGTAGGCATGAAAACACCAAGAGATGCTCCAGGAGAGCCCTAGGTTCTAGACAGACTCCTGTTCTTCCACACTGTGCTACCATAACCTTCTTCATGGCATTCAGGATCATGCCACCAATACAGTAACTCATTTCTGGGCCTGTGCTCTATTAAAAAAAAAAAAAAAAAGGAAAAAGAGAGAGAGAGAGGAGGGAGGGAGGAAGGAAGGAACTCCCAAAAAAGGAGATCAAACATGTGTCCACTAGAGTCAAAATATGGGAGAAGGAGAATTGGATAAAAGTGGTCAAAAGTGCAAACTTCCAGTTATAAAATAAATAATAGATAAAATGTACAACATAATGATTATAATTAACACTACTGAAAGTTGTATGAGTATGGGATATCTGAAAGTTAAGAGAGTAAATCCCAAAAGTTCTCATCACAAAGCAAAAAACCAATTTCTTTCTTTTTTTAACATCTATATAAGATGATGGATATTAACCAAACATATTGTAGTAATCATTTCATGATATATGTAAGCTAAATAATTATGCTATAACCTGAAATTTGCATGGGGCTATGTGTCAATTATATCTCAATAAAACTGGGAAATTAATAGAAATATAAACTTTAAGCATACTTTTATTTATTTTTTTAAGCATACTTTTAAATGCAGTGATTGAGAGACACCTGGGTGGCTCAGTGGTTGAGCATCTACCTTCTGTTCAGGGCGTGATCCCGGAGTGCCAGGACCGAATCCCACCTCAGGCTCCCTGCGAGGGGCCTGCTTCTCCCTCTGCCTGTGTCTCTGCCTCTCTCTGTGTGTCTCTCATGAATAAATAAATAAAATCATTTATTAAAACATGCAATGATTTAGGAAACAAAATTTATATAGAGTGAATTAACATAATATGAAGAATACGTAAAGTATCTTAAAGAGCCAATTATTTCCAAGGCAATTTTGATTTTCAAATTTCAAGCCCCACAAACCTCCTCAGGGGCAAGAGAACACCAAGGCCTGGTGACCTGCTTTGAAGTAAGAGTGCTGAGGAGGAAGAGAACAAACACCATGAGAGCAAAACAAATTATCTTAATAATCTATCCTGTCCATGTCTCTCTCTCTGTCACATAAACGTGTGTGTGCGCGCGCGCGCACACACACACACACACACACTTTAGCTCTCAGCAATCCTATGGGACAAGCTTTGCCATCCAATCTGCTGCTCCTAGACCTTTCATATTCCCGTGACCCAGGTTGGTGAGCAGCGATGATGATTTGCCATGGGCCGAGCCATCGCACAGTAGGCCTGCGTGCGCCTGGCTTCCTGCGCCCTGGCCTCTGCCTTCCTGGCCTCCCCAGGCCCTCCTGGGCCACCAGGCCTTCTGTTAGTCATGCTGGCAGTCCCCGTGACCCACTTCCCGTCTGTGCCTCATTATCAACGTTTTCTGTTGCTCTCCCATAAGCTCTTTTTGTTGTCCTCCGTTATTCTCACTTCCTTCATGCTACACTTTCATTATGATTAACGATCAGGATTGCAACACATTTCTATTGATGGAGGAACAAGTTAGGGGCAGAAGGGGCGAGGCAAAGAAGGATAAGGGAAAGGCTCCCAGGAAGCTGGGCTCCCATAAACCCCAAGATGCAGAAAGGCCCCAGAGTCAGCCTCCTACCCATCCCAAGAAAACAAGACGAAGACAGTTAAGAACAGAAAGAAAAAAAAAAAACCTGGCTCCCCAGTTCCACAATGTTAGGGAGTATCACCCTTTAATGGCTACTAAGTGATCACAGAAACCCCAGATGTAGGAAATATGGAGGAGTTATTAACCAGAGAGAAGGGCACACCTTTTTTGGGGCTCATGATATTTACAAAAACACCACTTTGTTATTTTGATAGTTACACATCACCATGTTTGTTCTAAATATCCACCCTGATATTGATAAGAAATTGACCAAGTTCCCTGGTCAGTTTCCTGTAAAAGACAGACCCTACAAGCCCTCAGGGGCAACCCTGTGGGGACCCCTCTCACTCCTGAGAGATTCCTCTGCATCTCTGCTTAATAAACTTCTGTCACTTTGCTAACTCTCTGTTGTCCCCGAGGTTCATTCTTGATTCAGTGACACCAGAGACCAAGCTGTCCCACATCACTATGATTCTGCCATTTCTAACATTCGTTCGGCTGTAGCGATCACACAAATTCTGAACATTGGAGCCTGAAGATGAAGTTAATGAACTTTTATGGTTAAAATGAACTTATTTCTTTTGTCCATTTTCACTCCAGGTATAATGAGGTTTGCCTCTGTATGTGTGGTGTAAGCAAAGATTTAATGAAAGAGTTGAGATAGTTTCTCAACTGAATAGGGAAGCTAAGTTCCTAAAATTTTTAAATGCCTAAGTTAAATACCAGGATTGGCTCGCCTTACTCTGAAATGGAGCATTGAAATACCGGTTCCATTCCAGGTGCATAGGTAAATCTGCATTTTGGAAGTGTTCTCTCCCCCTAAACTGGCTGTAAGCAACCATTTGATCTACTGGATACATTTTCTAAAATCAAAGCCACTGATCTAAAAGATCCCAATAGAAAAGCAATCTCTTTAAATGATCAGATAGTCTAACACTGTACGAAGTACTCTGGGGGATTCAGAGTAATCTGAAGTCTCTGTGTCTACATATACACATGAAAAGTAAAAATATATTACAATAAAACTTCAGATGTCCTAAGGTATTAGTTTTCAGACAAATGCTATAGACAATGAACACTCTCATTTGAAACTTGAGTCAGAAATTATATGAGCAATTATTGATCAGGATTTTTAAAATTTGTTTTGTCTTCATTGACTATTCTTATTGGTATGATAAATAAAACTGAGAGATAGAATTGGAAGATGTTCTTAGAGAGATAGCAAAAATAAATAAATAATTAATTTTTTAAAAAAAGAGCAAAAAAAGGAGTGGGAGAGCAAGAGTACAAGGAGGGGGAAAGCAAAAAAAAAAAAAGAAAGAAAAAGAAAATTAAAAAGAAAAGAAAACAGAAGCAAAAGGGAGAAAAGTGAATCTAAAAGCAGGAGAGAGAGAATGGCACCAGTAAGTGCCATGCTGCTGATTTGCGTCCATTCCACAGAGCACTGGATGCTCCCTGGAGTGGGAGAGAATGTGGAGCCTTGGACGGAGATTGAGTTCATGTAAGTGTATTACTAACTTATGTTGGTCACATTTTTCTTTTCTGTAAAGGGACAGTCTGACCCCGATGACCACCAAGATTCCTTTTTGCTTCAAAATACCAAAATTCTATGAAAGGTCATACTCTAGGCCAGGTGGCAGCTGGGCAATGTGCAAGGATATGTTTATTTTCCAAACATATTCCAAAAGCACCCTGTGGAGTTTGAAAAAGCTCCTGAATTTGTCCATCAAAAATTCTTAAAAATGAACTGTTCTTTGGACCTTGCAAAAGTGTTCTTTTCTTCTTTTGTAAGAGACCTTTGTCTGAAAAAGCCATCTGGGAAATATTCACCTCAAGATACCTTGTAGGGTGGAAACACTGTGGCATGTGATCTGCTTAGAATGAGCACAAATCTACTCAATGGTCACTAAGTGCCATCAAAACCCTAAATCACTTTCGGCTTGGAGGAGATACGTGTTGGGATGAGTCCCATTCAATTAGTCTGTCAGTTGAATCCCAGAGTGAATCAGGGCTGAAGCCAATTCTTAATAAACACACCAGATTTTAGCATCTGGAAAGAAGCTGATCCAAAAGAAATTATATGATCCATATAGTATGTAGCTCTGGTGTGGTCATCTGATTCCTGAGCAGTGACCATACTTTGGATGAGTGTGACGAACTTTTAACCCAACAAATGACAATTTAGCAAACAACAGCTGTGCGGCCCTTTCACCAGTGGAACTATAAAAACTCAAATAAAATGAATTGTGTTTACAGTTGCATTAGCACTTCAAAATGGCTGTCTCCGTCAGTCTTTAGAGAAGGAGAAAACCTGCAGCAAGTCACAGGGTTCAGCTCTTCTTTGGGAGTAAACTGCAGATAAGATTGATGTCTCCTCAATTGGCAGTCTTCTTTTATCTTTAGCTCTATTTCAAATCTCTTCTAAGGAAAGGAAGAATCTGTCTTGGATGGTTTTGTTGACAACTTGGCTCATGCTATATTTTATGACTAATTAAAACGGGGCTGAAAACAGCAGGATGGTGTCAGAGATTAATGCACTCCCATTTGGGCCCCCCAGGGCTTGACTCAGCAGGTTGTGCCCTAATTCTGTAGCCCCAGGCACTTTCAGGTGGCTATTGATTGAATCCACAGATTCAGTTACAGCAAATGACACTATGTGGTCTATCTCTTAATTACTTAATGCAGTTTCTGCGGGTCATGACAATGTGCACATTAAAACAGGTGGTGTGAATTTAGCTGTAATGAGCCTGGTGGAGGCAATTTTTATAAAAGCTGCTGTACCCAAATAGGAAGTATCTCAAATTCAGTTAGGCAAAGTGTTTCAGTGAAAATGAAGCATTATCCTAAAAGCCATTTGGATGATGTCACCTGTTATGTATAAAATGACCAAATGAAAAAATTAAATTGATAACTGAACCATAAATGTCTGTAAACTGTGATCTGGTTGGTCCGGGTGATATTTTGCCTTGAGTAAGCTCCTTTTCAAACAGAATAGGGAAGAATGTGGATGTGTGATTACTGAGCAGAGTTCAGTTTAAGGACCCTCACTTTGTTCTAACTATGTGTGAGGCATTCTAAATGCCAGATATGGGCAAGGTAGTTCAAGATGACAGCATAGGAAGACCCTGAACTCAATTCCCATAGACATACTGAATCTACAGTTATGTATAAAACACTTCTCTCTGGAACAAACTGAAAACTAGCTCAACAAATCCTCCATAACAAAGGATTAAAAGGCCACGTTGAGATGGGGTGGGAGAGGCAGATATATGGTCTTGACCAAAACCTTTCCCCTGGCAGGTAACCCACAAGCAGAAGGAATTTCACAAATCAGAACATCCTGAGAAGTAAGGGGTTTGAACCCCACATCAGGCATGCCAACCTTTGGGACCTGTCCAGAGACAATCCCCCAAAATATCTGACTTTGAAAATCAACAGAGCTTATGTCCTGGAGACACAAAGGAACATAGAAAATTAAGACTGTGCTCTTAAAGAATCATGCACGGACCCATTGTGCCCAGGACTCAGTGCAAAAGCAGCAGGTTGAAAGTGCTTAGACCCTGTGTGAAGGGGATTTATTCATAAAGTGTCTGCCAGAGGAACAGGTTTGTTGGAATTTTCTTGGGAGATGGTCCTGCTGGTAGGTGCCATTTTTGCACTATCCCCCTATGTTAACAGCAGCACTTGCCACATCCTACATTCCCCCATGGCCCCACTGCACTAAACTTGGTGAGGGAGGCTTGTGCTGGCTCAAGCCCCACCTGTGGTGCAGCCCTGCTAAGCATGCCAGGCAGGCTTACCCTGGCCATGTTTCCCCTTGACTCAACGACCCACTAAACTGTTAGGTGGCCATACCACAGCCTAGCACGACCCTGTGGCCTTGCCATATACTAACTGAACTGAAAAATACATTGGAGGGGCTCAACGGCAGACTGGATAAAGCACAAGAAAGTGACCTCCAAGAGAATGGAACTTACCAATCAGAACCAAAAAAGGAAAAAGATTGAAAAAAGTGGAGATAGCTTAAGGGACTTATGGGACAACATCAAGTGGAGATATTCACATTGTAGGGGTCTCAGGAGGAAAGAGAGAGAATTCTTCTATTTGAAGAAATAAGGGCTGAAAACTCTGCCAACTTGGAGAAGGAAACAGATATCTAGATTCAGGAAATCCAGAGAGTTCTTACTAAGATGAACCCAAAGAAACACTCACCAAGCACACTATACTTAAAATGTCAAAATTGAAGAGAGAATCTTCCGGCTAGCAAGAGAAAATAACTTGTTACAAACCAACAACCCCAATAAGACAATCAACAGATTTTTTTCAAGAGAATTTACTGGCCAGAAGGGAGTGGCATTAGATATATACAGAATGTTGAAAGCAAAAAGCTTCCAACCAAGAATACCCTTTCTGGCAAGATTATCATTCAGGATTGAAGGATAAATAGAGTGTTCCAGATAAGCAGAAGCTAAAGTCATTCACCACCAGTAGACTATCCTTAAGATAAATGTTGACTTTTAAAAGAAATGACTTTTTAAGCTAAAAAGAAGGGTCACTAATTACTAACAAGAAAGCACATGGAACTAAAATCTCACTGGTAAAGGTAAATATATAGTAAAGGTGGTAAACTCATCACTTACAAAGCTAGCATGAAGGTTAAGAGACAAAAGTAGTAAAGATAAGTATAATTACAACAATTAGGGGGCACCTGGGTGGCTCAGTGGTTGAGTGTCTGCCTTCAGCTCAGGGTCTGATTCCGGGGTCTTGGGATCAAGTTCTGCATTGGGCTCCCTGCAAGGAGCCTGCTTCTCCCTCTGCCTATGTCTCTGCCTCTCTCTCTGGGTCTATCATAAATAAATAAATAAAATCTTAAAAGAAGAATTACAACAATTAGTTAAGGTATTACAAATAAAAGTATGCAAAATGTGGCATCAAAAACATGAAACGTGAGAAAGAGGCAGTAAAAATGTAAAGTAGTAGAGGGTGTTCAAACTTAACTTCTATCAACTTAAGATAGACTGTTATACATATGGGCTGATACATGTGAACCACATTATAACCACAAACCAAAAACTTAAAGTACACAAGAGATAATGAGAACGGAATCTAGACATAGACATAGCACTAAAGAAATTCATCAACCACATGGGAAGAAGAGCAAGAGGAATAGAAAGGAATAGGGAGAAACTACAAGACAACCATCAGACAATGAACAAAATGGCGATAAATACATAACAATAATTATTTTAAACATCAATGGAGTATTTCTTCAATCAAAACAGAGTTTCTCATGGATTAAAAAAATACCATCTATAAGCTGCCTATAAGAGACTCACCTCAGACGTAAAGATACATGGAGATATGGAAAAGATATTTCACACAAATTAAAACCAAAAGGAAGTTGGGATGCCCATACTTAATCAGACAAAACGGATTTTAAGACAAAGACCATAATAAGAGACAAAGAAGGGAATTATATCTTTTTTCTTTTTTCAAATTTTAAGCTTTATTTTCAGACGGGCAGTGAGGGGGGCACTTGACGGGATAAGCCCTGGGTGTTACACTGTATGTTGGCAAATCGAACTCCAATAAAAAAAATATACAAAAATAAATAAATAAATAAATAAATAAATAAATAAATAAATAAAGTAGGAAAACTGAAAACTGGGAATTATATCATGATAAAGAGGTCAATCCAACAAGTGGATATAACATTTGTAAATATTTATGCATCCAAATATAGGAACACCTAAAAATATAAAGCCAGTATTTTAACAGACCTAAATGAAGAAAAAGACAGCAATACAATAATAGTAGGGGACTTTAATACCCCTCTTGCATTAATAGATAGATCATCCAGATAGAAAATAAATAAGGAAACATTGACCTTAAACTACATGTTAGACCAGATAGACAACAGATATATAGAACGTTTCATCCAAAAGTAACCTAATGCACATACTTCTCTGGTGCACACAGAACATTCTTCAGGATAGATCATATGTTAGGCCACAAGACAAGTCTTCATAAACTTAAAAAGATTGGAATTATATCAAGTATCTTTTCTGACCACAATGGTATAAAACTAGAAGTCAACTACAAGTAAAAACTGGGCTGTGGGGTGGGCAAGCACCAGACACGATGCCCTCAGGAGTCTCGTGATTCCTGTGGCAGTGCTGCTGCTGTTGTTTTGCAGGGCTCTCTGGACCCATGAACAGTGGAGTGACATGCCCTTCATCATGGCAATAACTCAAAAGAGTTGCTGGAATGAGAGAGGATGATAGAATTTTACGCTCCGTGGTGTCCTATTTATCAGAATCTTCAACCAGAATGGGAAAGTTTTACTGAATGGGGAGAAGATCTTGAGGGGAATGATGTCACACAGCAGCCAGGACTAAGTGGATGATTTACCATAACTGCTCTTCCTACTATTTATCATGTAAAAATGGTGAATTTAGGTGCTATCAGGGCTCAAGGACCAAGAAGGACTTCATGAACTTTATAAGTGAGCAAGAGTAGGAGAGTATTGAACCCAATTCATCGTGGTTTGGTCCAAGTTCTGTTCTGATGAGTACTATGTCAGCATTCTTGCAGCTATCTATGTGAGTCAGGACTTGCCATAACTATTCTATTGAAGAACCTGGATTACCAGTTTGGGGGTAATATACAGTTTTATTTAGCAGCACTGTTTTCAGAACTATTATTGGGACTCTGTATGATATTTGTGGCAGATTGCCTTTTTCCTTCAAAAAGTTGAGGACCAGGCCATACCATTCAAAAAAAAAAATATTACCAGTACCTTCTCAACCTTTGAAAAAAGTGGATGAATATTAATAGTAATATTATGGTGATACAGGATATGCTACTAATTTAGAAAGCTTTTATATAAGGCCGTGGTGATGTCTTGATTCCTATAAAGGTTGGTTACCTTTTTTGTTCCCCTCTGTTCAGTGTATGATTTGATTTGTATTTTTCTTACTTATCATCGGTTACATTTTTCATTTTCCAAATTGGATAATTTTCTGGAAGTATTATTCAGGCTTTAAGAAATAGCCCTTTTTTGTTGTTTCAAACCAAAGTATACAGAGGAATCCTTAACATTGAAGAGCTGTTTATTGGGACGCCTGGGTGGCTCAGTGGTTGAGTGTCTGCCTTCGGCTCAAGGCGTGAACCTGGAGTCTCAGGATCGAGTCCCACATCGGGCTCCCTGCATGGAATCTGCTTTTCCCTCTGCCTGTGTCTCTGCCTCTCTTTCTCTCTCTGTGGCTCTCATGAATAAATAAATAAAATCTAAAAAAAAAAAAAAAAAGATTTTATATAAAAAAAAGAAGAACTGTTTACTGATAATTTAAAATTTTGGCCATTCATTTCAGATTTTATAACATTCTTGCTGAACTTCTATTTGAACTTTTTTTTTGTATATGAAGGTGAACATTCCTGATTTTTATTTGATATGTAAAAGTCTTGATATTTTACATTTTGAAAATTCATAGAAGCTTAATCTGATTAAAATAAAGTTAGCATTCTCCTTAAGAAAAAGAAAAAAAAAAGTAAAAACTGGAAAATTCACATATGTGTGGAGATTAAAAAAATGCTACTGAAAGCCAATGGGTCAAAGAAGAAATCAAAGAGAAATAAAGAAAATACCAAGAGACAAATGAAAATGAAAAAAAAAAACATACCTAAATTTATGGTGTGCAGCAAAAGAAATTTTAAGAGGGTGGCTCATAGCAATAAATGCCTACTTCAAGAAACAAAAACATCTCAAATAAACAACCTAACATATCAAGGAACTAGAAAAAGAAAAAGAAAGCCCAAATTTAGTAGAAGGAAGGAATAGCAAAGGTCAGGGATACAAAAGTGGTTAAATATCCACAAACCAATTAGTGTGAAACACTAAATCAATAAAACAAAGGATAAAAATCATATGATCATCTCAATGGATGCATAAAAAGCATATGACAAAATCAACATCCATTTATGATCAGAACTTTCAACAAAATCGGCATAGAAGAAATGTACCTCAACATAAGAAAGGCCATTTATGAAAAGCCCACATCTAAAATCATACTTAACAGTGAAAAACTAAAAGTGTTTTCTCTAAGATCAGGAATAAGACAAGAAAGCCTACCTACTCTTGCCATTTTTACTCAACATACTATTGGAAGTTCTAGACAGATCAATTAGGCAAAAGAAAGAAAAGACATCCAAATTGGAAAGTAGTAAAACTGTCACTATTGACAGATGACATTATATCATATACAGCAAATCCTAAAGACTCCACCAAGAAACTATTAAAACTAATAAATAAATTCAGTAAAGTTACAGGATACAAAATTAATATACAGAAATCTGTGGTGTTTCTATACACTATAACAAATTAGCAGAAAGAGAAATTAATAATCCCATTTACAATTGCATTAAAGGAATAACCAATGAAGTGAAAGAAAATAAAGGAGACTGAAATGAATGGAAAGATATTCCATGGTCATGGATTAGAAGAATTAATATTTTTAAATGTCCATACTACCCAAAGCAATCTACAGATGGCTGCAATCCTTGTCAAAATTCCAATGGCATTTTTCATAGAAATAGAGCAAAACAGCCCTAAAATTTGTGTGGAACTGCAAAAAACTTCAAAGAGCCAAAGCAATCTTGATATACAAGCACAAAGCTGGAGGCATCATGCCTAATTTAAAACTATATTAAAAGCTACAGTAATCAGGGACACCTGGGTGGCTCAGTGATTGAGCGTCTACCTTCAACTCAGGATGTGATCCTGGGGACCTGGGATCGAGTCCTGCATCAGGCTCTGCATGGAGCCTGCTTCGCCCTCCGCTTATGTCTCTACCTCTTTCTGTGTCTCTCATGAATAAATAAATACAATCTTTTAAAACATCTTTTTAAAGCTATAGTAATCAAAACAGTATTATATGGACATAAAAACATACATATATCAATGTAACAGAATAGCCCAGAAATAGACCCACATGTGTATGGTCAATTAGTTTATGACAAAAGAGGCAAGAATATACAACAGGGAAAGTATAGTCTCTTCAATAAACTGTGCTGGAAAAACTGCACAGCTACATACAAAAGAATGAAACTGGACCAGTAGTTAATACCATACACAAAAATTAACTCAAAATGGTTGAAAACATGAACGTAATACCTAAAACCATAAAATTCCTAGAAGAAAATATAGGTGGTAAGCTCCTTGACATTGCTCTTGGAGGTATGGTTTTGGATCTGCCTCTAAACATAGTGGACATAAAAGTAGAAGTAAACAAATGAGATTACATCAAAATAAAATGCTTCTGCACAGTGAAAAAAAATCAACAAAATAGAGAAGACCTACTGAATGGCAGAATATATCAAATTGTATGTCCAATAAGGAATTAGTAGCCAAGATAAGTGAAAACTCATAGAGCTGAATAACAAAAATTGACTATCATGAAAAAGCCCGAAAATAGCAAGTGTGGGATAGAATGTGGAGAAGAGGGAACACTTGTGCACTGTTTTTAGGGATGTAAATTTGGGAATGTCAAACCACTGTGGAAAAGAGTATGAAGCCTCCTTTAAAAACTAGAAATAGAACTTTCATTTGGTCCAGCAGTTTTATTTCTGGGTATTTATCCCAAGAAGGTGAAAATACCAATTTGGAAAATATTTATGTTCAATGTAGCACTATTCATAATAGCAAAGATATGCAAACAACCCAAGTGTCCATCAATAGATGAATGGATAAAGAACATGTGCTATCTATACAATGGAATACTACTCGGCTATAAAAAAGAATGAAATCTTGCCAGGTGTGACACACAGATGGACCATGAAATAAGCCAGACAGAGAAAGACAAGTACTGTATGATTTCACTCATGTGCGGAATCTAAAAAAATGAAACAAATGAAACAAACAAAACAAAACAAAACAGAAATGGAGGGAACAAATTGATGGTTGCCAGAGGGAAGGGGGGAGAGATGAAATTGGAGAAAATAGTCAAGAGGTACAAACTTCCAGCCGTGAAATAAATAATCATGAAGAGATAACGTACAATATGGTGACTATAGTCAATAATATTATATGGCATAATATATAACTTTATATGGCAACAGGGGAATACTGAACTTATTGCAGTGTTCATGCACAACACTGCACCATACACAGATATCAACTCATTGTATTGGACACTTGGCCCTAATATAATGTTGTATGTCTATTATACCTCAAATAAACAAATAAATGCAAGATGTGGGCACTGAATAATCCACAAGGCAGGAAATCAATTACATCATCTATTTCCTCCTGGTTTTAATAATTTACTTTTCTTTTTTAAATTTTTTTATAAATTTTTTTAAATTTTATTTATTTATGATAGTCACACAGAGAGAGAGAGAGAGGCAGAGACACAGGCAGAGGGAGAAGCAGGCTCCATGCACCGGGAGCCCGATGTGGGATTCGATCCCGGGCCCTGGGCCAAAGACAGGCGCTAAACCGCTGCACCACCCAGGGATCCCCAATAATTTTCTATGAAATAAATTAATTTGTCATTTTTTTGTCCATTTTTGTTTGGGACTGATTGGCTTCTTGTTCCAAAAACATTACAAGGAAGAAGTCAACAATGAAGATTTGGAAGAAATTCCTGAGCAGCCAATGGGGAAGAAAGATCTTAAGTTCTAAAAGGTTTTCTAGATTGTTAAAAATTCCATGAGTCAATGAAAGTTATGTGTATTTTCTTAATGATTTTATGCTATTTGGCATCATGTGTGTTTCCATTAGGTCCTTAGCCTTTTAGCGTGCCTTGTGTTTTTTGAGTGACAGACTCAGAGCACAGAATCAAAATGCTGTGTAGTACGGCATTCAATATCTGACCCATCCCTAATTTTTATATTAAAAAGAAGTGCTACTGTAACTACAAAAAAAAAAACCAGATCCAGATTGTTCTATCAAAAGTTAATTACTTCAAGAATATGTTATAATTGCTTTTATAGTATAGTACTTAGAAAGTATAATATATTCTATTATCATAGTTTATTTCATATTGATTCTGTGATATGTGAGGGAGGTAAAAAGAAGAGATGTGTCTAGCAGAAGAGCAACGTAATGACTCTTACTAATCCAGTTTCTTAGTAGAATGAAGAAAAATATTACAGGAACGAGTTTTTGATCAGGAATTTACCCACAAGGAAGATACAGCTAGCATGAATTTTCAGATCTTTGTTAGAGTCAAAGACAAGTTTTGAAATGTCTAGTGTATTGCTAAACTCCAACAGCTAACCTTTCTTCCCCCACTTATTCATCAGTCTCATGAACTCTGAGATTATGAGACTATAGCATTTCTTTAAAAATAAAGGAACTTGACAATTCTCTTGTGGCATTTGCAAACCACAGCTCCTGTGCCTGTTGAACTACGCTGTTGAGTGGCTTTGTCTTCAATAGCAGTGATGGACAAGTTCCTCTTCACTGACCCCACTGCCATCTGTCATCCTGGATTCCACCTACAGTGCATTGTATGAGCTTACACTGAACAGGTTTCACCCTGGTCAAGGTCACTGCCCAGCCAATCAGAACTGATGGGGTCACTGCAAATATCCAAATTACTTCCAAATGGAGGTGCTGACAGACACGGTTAATGAGGACTGTTTTGTCAGACTTGTTGATGACCTTTGGCAACATTGCTCTTCCAGACTGTCAAGATTAGTCTAGTTTTTCCCCCTCTGACATTTAGGTGGTATCTGATACTTAAATGCACAGTTGAAGGTAATCTGAATACGGTGTCCAAAGATGAAATTGCCGAAGTGACAAAATTGATAGCATCATTATCCAACCATTAGTTAAGAAAATATTTTAGTTGCTTATCTCAAGAAAGATCTAAGGCTACACCTCTGCGTAACTGTTATTGGAGAAGCAGATGTTAAATACGCAAATCTGTATATTTGTAAGCGTAGCTCAATTGTGGCTCTAATGGCAAAGCAAATAATCCTACTTCTACACAATATCATGAATGTACTTTTCCACTTGTGTCCTGTGATGGCGAATGAGGTGCAAAATATGGAAGAGAATAGATCATTTAAAGCTATACTTTATCATTCTAAAATAATGATATCTGCATATCCTGGTGTAACAAAATTATCGGATAGACTCTTCAGAACATAGCCTTGGCCTTAACAGCACAGAACATTTCATAACATTTCTAGCAATCCTGTGTGATAAATCAGTCACATCACAACACTCAAGAAATCATTTAAAATGATGAGGTATTAGAGAGCGTTTTGCACACATGTGTGTGCACCTACGTGTAGGTAGACCATTGACACTCTACAGTTCAAAAAACATCCAGCTTAGAAAAGATTAATATGTAATTTTGTTCTTTAATTTTAAAATTATTTTACCCAGCAGCCTCCTATGTATATTCCACACATTTGGTTACTCTGACTTATAAATACCACTTTTTTCTCAATATTTCTTCTTCACAGTCGCTGATTCTTTTAGTTGTCTATAAACTTAAATTACCAGAAGCAAAATCCCAAATCCTTATATAACTCTATTTCCTTAACTCCTAAAGCAAGTTCCATGACCTGTCTGTTTTCTGCTTCCTCAACTAGATTAAACTCTGTTAATAAACACATCCTCACTACCTGTTGCCTCCCTCAGGACTCTGCTGCTCACCTTTCTTCCAACTGAAATCTGGAGATCTGCTTCACAATGTTAGATGGAATTACTTCAGTCTTAGAAATTTCCTTAGAATAACCATATTTTAAGAAATACTGTGTTTCTTAAAAATCACAGGTGAGCAAAATTGCTTCTAATTGTGCAAATAAAAGGAATACTCATTTCTCTATGAAGAATGGGAAAAAAATGAGAAATAAATTATTTTCTCCCTCCAAAATCTACCTTCATCCTTCCAACCATCAATTATAAAAGTAAAATGGAGCCTTACCACTCGAAAGACCAGCAGCATGGCATTTTCTAGAAGATTGTTAGAAATACACAATCTCCAGATCATCTTACACCTACTGAATGAAAATCTATGTTTTAACAGGTTTTTGAGGTGATTTATATACACATTAAATTTTAAGAAGCACTGGAATGGAGGAGATAGAGTGATGGGGGAAATAGGGAAAGGAAGGTCACTTGGGAGCAGATGATGTTGGGTTAGGTCAGAAGTACAACCAACAGTTGTCAGGCCATAGTAGACTGGCTTCTCTACAAAAGAGAGGCAAAGCAGAGGATAACTTGGGCTTTTTAATGACTTTTTTGGGATCTTTTTTTTTTTTTAATCCCCTGTACCTGTGGTTGTTTGTCTCATTCTCAGCACCTGTTTAAAAAACAAAAGCAGTGACGCTGACAAGATAATTCTCAACTACTGCTGAGAAAATTGGAGAAAGTTGTCCTTGTGACCCCGAGGGTAATGCTCCTCATGTTTGCACCAGGCAGAAAATGTGGATTAAGGAAACGCATATTCTTGTTTCATTTTGGCCCTGTTTTACACCAACGCCATGTGTAAGCTGAGCAAAGCCAAATGAGACTGACCAAAAAAATCTGGTCTAGTTAGTATAATTTAACAGCAGCCAGGCAATAAACTGGAATCCCAGGAACTCAAGCTCTTACTTATTTTTTACTGATAGACAAAAAGAATGATTTTTTGGTTTTGTGTTCACTTTTCTGCATTATATAACCATATCTCCAGTTCACTTATATATGAATAGGAAAAGCACTGCATTGAGAAATACAACTGGCTTAATCACAAAATATGTTGTTGCCTTCTTTATGGTTTTCAGTTTTATGAACCGTATAATGGTTGTACGGGACAATTCTTGGGACTACCCTGGTTTTCTTACCTGTCCTCACACTTTTCACCCTAAATATTCTGATCTGTAAGAGCCTTTTAACCAAAACACTTTGTTCTTCAGCTCTAGCTGTTTCAGTGTGTCCTGACAATGTGTGCCCTTTGTCCTGGATTTTTTGAATTCTTAAGCTCTCCATTTGCTAAATTTGTCTGAAAGATTTTCCCAACTAATTTGTGCATACTGTGAATAATTCTATAGATGGGGGGTATTTTAACCTCATTTTAGTCATTGATTTTTCTTTTGATAAGTGTGATGTTCTGAGACATTACAATTGTTGTTGATGTTCTGACACATTACAATTGTTGTTGATGTTCTGACACATTACAATTGTTGTTGGCACAATTGGAAGTTATTAGAAATTCTGATGTGATGAAATCATAGTATCTGCAGAGACAAATGTCTAATAAAAGGAAGATAAATCTAGAAGTTCCCATTCATAGGAATTACTCTAATATTTCCTACCAAAACTTATCACCAACATTAAAAATCACTTTTTTCTCATAGGACACCTGTGGAAAACTAATTATGACATTATAGGACATTATAGTTTAGAATATTCTACTTATTAATTCTCTAATTAATGTTAAATTTCTTAATATTATTCTCCTCGGTGTCATCTTCTGTGAAAAGGTAAATCATAATAGTATGTAGTTGCCAGGTTTGAAAATGAGAATCAAACAAGATAATGTGCATATCTAAATGCCTGGCAATTAGAAAAATCCTATTAATATTAGCTATATTGTCATTAGTAATAGTAGTACTTCTTTTACCGAAACTGAAAGCACAAAGTTGGCAATATCCCAGTCTATTCAATAATTATTCAACTAACCCAAATGTAAATATCAAGGGCCTTCTATGTTTTGACACATACGTGTAAGGAAAACTGAGTTCTCAGCATGCCCACTGAGTTACTGAGAACACATAAGTGCTCCTTATCCTTCCATCACTTTAACCTTATTGACTTCTAATGGTATCTTCTCACTTGGATTTCCTTAGAGAAGCAGCTGGGGCATTCAGCCATCAATGAGAGTAAATGTCTGCCTCTCATTTCTCCCTTCTCAAAAATATATCCTTCTCAAAACAAAGAGCAGAGCACCTGGGTGGCTCTGTCAGTTAAGCATCTGCCTTTGCCTCAGAGTCCTGGGGTGGAATCCTGCGTTGGGCTTCCTGCTCACTGGGGAGTCTGCTTCTCCCTTTGCCCCTCCCGCCATTCCTGCTCCCTCTCACTCACTCTTTCTCAAATAAATAAATGAAATTTTTAAAAACAAACACAAAGAGCAGATCACATATTTTATTATTTACTCCATTCACTTGCACATACATCTAACTTCATCTTTGTTCTTCATAAAATTCAACTCTCAGAATCAACCAGCAGATTCTCTTTTGTGTATTATATTTCTCACTTGCAAACCTACAGCAATGTCCTTCCTCCTCATTCATCTATATGAATTCAGTATTGCACAGTCCATCCCAAGACCCTCTGCAGTGTAAAACGATCTCTGATTACGACAGTGAGGTCTCTGTTTTCTCAACTCTTACTCCCTGGGAGGTAGGGAACAAAAAGAAGGAGTAGTTTCCAATCCTAGTCCACCAATTTGTGAGCTGTGGATCCTCAGAGCTCGTTTTTCCACCTATAAAATTCATATAATAATGCCTACCAAATAAGTACTGTTGTGGGAATTAGATAAGCCCCTGAATCAATAGGATTCATATAGGGCATAGGACACTGATAGAGCAAAGCCACGTATTTAAATCATGTTCTCTTGTTGCTCTGGTAATATAAATAATTTGACAGTGGTTTAAGCATTCTCTCTTATCAATGAACACTTTATATTTGTCTTTGCCTTCTTTTGGAGAATTGCGATGGTCTTATTCATTTTCTCTATGGTAGATTTTTAATTGTTTGTTGATGGTAAGCTTTAGTAGTGAGTGCTCTAATTACCATAAAGAAAAACCTATGCACTTTCAAACCAACAGCTGTTCCTGTTCTGAAATCTGTATTACATTATATAGTATTACTGATCCCCTATTTGTTAGAGAGAAGAGTTTAAAAGGATTTACTATATATTATTAAACAGGGAAGACCCCTGTATGTTTTTCTAAGCACCTAGTATATGGTCAACAACACCCTAGACACTAGGAAGAAAGTATCTGGGAAGAGATGAAAATAAGAGGTTAAATGTAATAAACAGGGTGAATATTAGAATATAATATGAGCAGTTCCTAACCTGAGGAAGCAGGAAAAGGCTTCACAAAGCTGTGCTTTTTTTCTAAATGACAGTATTTCAAGGAAGTCTGAAATTTTTTTTTTATGATTTCTCCTGATGAATTAAAGAGAAATGCTAATAATCTCAGAACACGTTAAGCACTTCCCTTGCTATTCTCTGTCTATAAATAGTTATTTCTTGACCTAAGCTAAGGGTTTTGGTAGTGGCAGGGGTGGTGCAGGGTAATGCTCTTTACAGAGAAGTAAAGAAATGAATCAGTCTTTTATTCCTCTTCCTTTCCTCAAATTCATCTCCCATGAATATTTTTATCCAGGAATGTCCATAATTATTCTGTTGCCAAGAAGAAACCTGGACTTAACTCCATCTTCTAAACCTCAATACCAGCCTCTGATGAAATTATCTCAAGGCGGTTGGTTGGAGACCATCTTTCTAGAAAGGCTTTGTTTCTCTTTTCTACAGGGCAGAGGAAAGCAGTAATCTGGGGTAGGAGAGTCTCCTGTGAGGGGTAGTGACAGTCACGGAATCACTGTTTCAATGCTGACCCTGGTGCCCTAATTAAAGATACAAGTTCTTATATAAGCTGCACGATAATTTCACCCTTCTGAAATATGCTATTTCACCACATGCTCCATTCTCCAAGCTGTCCCCATTCACTTAGACAGCTTGTTTCTAAATATAAGATAAAAGTACGTCACTCCCGGTAAATAAATTCAGGATTAACTAAGGGGCCATTAACGCAGCTGGCCTTGGCAAATAGTTGCTCCATCAATCATGTTGCATTGTGTCTTCAGTAAGGTTATTTATTATGGACTCTCATCATAGTGGCCGTTTGCATCCTGTTGTTTACGGCCACTGTCCATGTGACTCCAGCCTGTCTTAAAACATCCACCCAACATTGTCTTTGATGACCCTTAGATTTTTATCCATGATTATTTTGGTTCCATATTTTGAAACCTAAGCCATTTTCTCCTCTGGAAGTTACTAGGTGATAAATCCCTCGTTCTGGCAGTTTCTGCATATTCTAGTTTCAGGATCACCTCTAGGGCTTTTATGAAACTACTTTTTAACATCTTTTGGTGTCCCTTTCATCCTTCTGGGGCACACCAACCATATCAACAATTCTTCCTCGATCACAGAGTAAGTACTGTCTCATATGAACCCTTCCCCCTATTTCAAAAGTAAACTGGAGGATGGGTCTACTTTTGGTTGTTTACATCGCCATGTGAATACAAGTCAATACTTAAATCTACCAGAGTTATGTGCTTTAAAGAAATAGCCTGGACTCCTAGTTGGTCTTTTGTTTTCTTTGTGTTGTGGCTCTCAAAGTCCTCTGAAAAATAATCAGGAATATCTCTGATTGAAGGCAAATCACTCATGTGACATCATCGGTCTTTGGTAGCTTTTGTAAACCTTAGAATCAAACCTAAATTTCTCATCAGGACACAAGTGACTTGGTCTCTCTACCTTTTGGATATCATCTTCGACTTAGATTTTCCTCTTTTTTTTTTTAAAGATTTTTATTTATTTATTTGAGAGAAAGAGAGAGAAAGAGAGAGAGAGAAAAGGAGCAGTGGGAGGGGCAGAGGGAGAGGGAGAGAGAAGCAAACTCCCTGCTGAGCAGGAAATCCGATGCAGGGCTCCATTCCAGGACCGGGAGATCATGACATGAGCCAAAGGCAGCCTCTTAGCCGACTGGGCCACCCAGGGCCCCTGGATTTTCCTCTTTTAATTAGATCCAGCCACAAGGTTTTTCTCTCCTCTTCCTCCTATCCACCAAACTTGTGTTCAACTTAGAACCCTTTCCTGGCTTGTCTCTCTGCCTGGAATGCTCTTTTTCCCTCATCTTTGCATGACTTCTTTCTCTTTCTCTAGCTTTCTTCGCAGCACTTATCTCAACCCAAGCTAACACATAATTATTTGCTTATTTCTTTCCATTCCCTGTAGAAAGTAAGTTTCACAACAGATGCTGATATATTCCTTGCCATAAACTCAATGTCTAAAATACTGTCTGGGACATATAGTTAAGTGCTCAATAAATAATTGTTGAAAGAATTAATAAATAGCATTTCCAGCATCAGAGGCATAGTAATAAAATCACCAATATTTATTTGATATCCATTTTACATTATGTAAGTTCTAAGTGCTTTTACATGAATTATCTCAACCTTGACAGTCCCATAAGATTGACGTTATCATGGTAATGCCAGACTTGGAAAATTCGGCACTAGTAAGATAGAATGTCAAATCTAGGCATTCTGACTCCATGGCCCAAGCTACAGGTTACCTAGAGCCTTAGAAATCATAATACAAAGGCTGCCGTATACTAATATTTTTGTAGTGGATGTTCTTTGGTGAGATGAAATATGGAAGATGCTTAAAACTTAGAGCTAGATTTTGTATTTCGTACTTTTGGGGGCTTTAGCAAGTTATTTAATTCAGAACAAGTCTCTAAATGTAAAAGACTCTCAGTTTTGCCATTTACAAAACAGATTCCTGAAAAGGAAGCAGATAACGATGTATCGTGCATACCTTTATATAGGAAAGTTCACAGAAAATGCCCAATAAATGATTATGTTTATGAAGACAATAATGGAATTCTGATGGTGCTGTAACTGTTGATGCTGTGAGTTGCCCGGAACATAGTTTCGTTTCTTCCCCAGTATGAATTCAGATGAGATTTACTACACCTGGAGGGGTGCCAGGGCAGGAATGACAGGAGGCAGTAGAAAGGGGATAGCAAGGAGCCTTGGGGAAAAGGTCAAGTTTGTAACACTGTAGTTGACAGCTAACTTCCAGGAGGAATATGTTTAAGGTCCAGGAAAGCCAGCTTCTCACAGTAATTCCAAGGTTACCAGGTGAACAGTGAAGGAATTCAGCCTGAGGATGCAGTGAGTCAAGAGCCTGCTCTTGATTTGGGAAAAATAAAATAAAATAAACAAGCAAATAAATAAATTCTGACAATAATGATGTGAGACATCCTTTAAAACATATCTAAATATTTGAATAGCAGCACTATAATGAAATTTCTATCTCCATCAAATTATGTGAGTACAATTTGCTCAGGCTTCATATACATCTTTTTTTGCAAGATTGTTTGAGAGTAGCCAATGTCTTTAAAATAATAGGATAAAATTTTGTAGAGCAAGAAGAGGTATATGGATAAGGAGAAACAGGAATTATATATTATATAATATATGTATATATATTTTTCTGTTAGAAAAATATTTTATGTTAAAAAAGAGATTGTTCTTTATTACTTAAAATACGACAGTGGGTGCCAAATTTCTATATTTTAATTCCATTGTTGTCATTTTAGAAAGCAGTAATAATAATAATATATGGTAGGAACTATAACATATACAACAATAAAATATAGGAAAACAGGAGAATTAAAAGTGAGACAAAGGTAAGTTGAATTATGTAGTTGTATGGCTCTTACATTGCTTTTGAAATACTATATTATTATTTGAAAATAGGTCATGCATATTTAAAGATAAATAATGTAATCCTAGAATGATCATTTAAAAAGCAAAAGAATATAGCTAAATGATTTATGATGGTTTAACTTATGGTTTTTCAACTCGACAGTCTTTCAAGGATGGTGAAGAAGCAAAATTCATTCAGTAGAAACCACACGTTGATTTTTGATCTTTCCCCGAGCTAGTGGTACGTAGTTGAATACTCTCTTGAGAAAGATCTGTACCATGGTGTGCCTATCTAATATTACACTAAGTAAGCTTTGAGAAACTAGTACCAAAAAAACCTTTCATAATGTTGAAAGGATCAAGTTCATCAAGAGCAATAACAGCATTAAATGTGTATGCACTTGAAAGCTGCCATATACGTAAAGGAAACTAGAAGCAATAAAGGGGAAATAAACAAATACACATTATAGTTTGGATATTTTTTTTTAAGATTTTACTTATTCATGAGAGACACACAGAGAGAGGCAGAGACACAGGCAGAAAGAGAAGCACGCTCCATGCAGGGAGCCTAATGTGGGACTTGATCCTAGGTCTCCAGGATCATGCCCTGGGCCAAAGGCAGGCGCTCAGCCGCTGAGCCACCCAGGGATCCCTATAGTTTGGAATTTAGCAAGATTCTCTCATGATTTGACAAAACAGACCCCCAAAAAGTGAAAAATAAAATATAAATGATTTGAAAACCATTATTGACCAATATGATCTAGTTGACACTAAATACCACAGCTAACAAATATACATGGGATGTTTATTAGTCTGGACTACAGATTGGTTACCAAAACATATCTTAATCAATATTGAAAGCTTGAAGTCATTCAGTTTATATCATCTGACCACAGCAATATTTACTTAGAAATTAATAGATACCTGATAATAAGGTATCCGAAAAAAATCCCTAAGAATTTGGAAATTTATCAATGTACTTTAGATAAACCATGGAACAAAAAAAAAATTGTGTAAGTTTTAAAATGTCAATTTATATCATACCAGAAGTACTTTGCAAGTACCTACACTTAGAATAAAAAATTTAGATGTTAACTTAGAAATGCAATAGGGGCTACACATCTTTTCAACAACTTCTTAGAAGGTACTTGAGGGCCGAGGTGTGGAATCCACTGCTGAGGCTCATGGGGATGCTTAATGAATGATTCTCACCGTCTGAGATCATAACAGTGGAGGGTGGACTGAGGGGAGAAGCGTGATGAGAATAGGGGCTATGGGTCCTGTATTTCCACCTCACTTCCAAGTTTGTGTCTTGAGAAGGTACAGGATCTTGGAGGGGCCAAGAACACACACACGCACATACACCCCAGTAATTTTTGGTGGGAGGAGCTCTCAGGGGGAGGTGCGTGTCTCCCAGAATGATGCAGGAATAGCAGAAATATTCCTCTCCCAAGAGTGTCCAGCTATAGTGGGAAGCATCATAGATGCTTTTCCCATTCATGAGTCAAGCTGACTCTCAATATCAAACCACAATTTAAACTGCCAAATAGGGATCCCTGGGTGGCGCAGCGGTTTGGCGCCTGCCTTTGGCCCAGGGCGCGATCCTGGAGACCCGGGATCGAATCCCACGTCGGGCTCCCGGTGCATGGAGCCTGCTTCTCCCTCTGCCTGTGTCTCTGCCTCTCTCTCTCTGTGTGTGACTATCATAAATAAATAAAAATTAAAAAAAAATAAAAAATAAACTGCCAAATCATATCAACTCAAAAGAAGATACCCTGAAGTTCCAGTTTCTCTGACAACCCATGATGTTGCAGAAGAAGGAAGGTGATTGTAACCTCCCGCATCCAAGACACCAGCACAAATCGGTAACAGAAAAAAAATAAAATAAAATGGGAAGTGTCAACTCCTTTTTCCTATATAGAATTGTAGAAATAATATTCCGAAAAGACTAAGAAAATTGGAAATTCTTTTCATGTCATTGTACCCCCTCATGAGCCATGGATCACACATGTATATTGAAAAATACCCCCAAGAAACAACGGGAATGACTTTTTTAAAAAAGATTTTTTAAAAGGTTTTATTTATTTATTCATGACAGACACAGAGAGAGAGGCAGAGACACAGGCAGAGGGAGAGACAGGCTCCCTGCGAAGAGCCCGACATGGGCCTCGATCCCAGGACTCGGGGATTACGACCTGAGCCGAAGGCAGACGCTCAACCCCTGAGCCACCCAGGCGTCCCTTCCTAATAATTTTATCATATATCCATTCCGCCATGCAGAAGTCATTATGGTGTTTGGTCACATAAAATGTTTGAATGACATTTTTATATACGTTAAGTCAGAGAAACTCTTAGGGAACAGACTTTGTCCTGCTTTTGTTCTTGGGGGAACACAAAGGTAACCTTATATAGAATAAACAGTTTTAATGTGTTTGTTATAATTCCATTCTTTAATAGCACTTTATGTTAGTAGCACTCAGGCATGGCAACGTTATAGCCCTGAGAAATACACAATTCAAACTGTGGGGGAAGTATTATTTTATGAGGTGAAGAGACAAATACATTAGTCTCTACAGTGAGGATGACATTTTCTTGTCTTGAAGCTAGTTCTTCCAATTCTCAATGGTTAAGCACTATGAAAGTCATATTCTTATGAAACTATAAAAATTGAGATATATATCAGAAGCCCCTTAGGAAAAACAATTTATTGACAATGAAGTTCACTGAATGGCACATAGAATTTATAGCAGTTGATTTTGATTTTGCAGAAACACTGGTATTCTTGTGCAAAAGATTACTGGGTAAGATGATGTGGAATAAAGTCTTAAGGGATGAAATAAAAATTCAGCCTCCCATAGGTTTGTCATCATGCATAAAGTTCAATGGAATTCTCAATGCTTCTGGGTAAGTAAACATTTTTACTTAGTCTATTTCCTTGTCTAGACTTGTTTCTAACAGGCTTAGCTCTGCTCTAAAACAAAGCTGCAATGTCTCTCATGATTTTAGCTATAAGAATAGATAGACGTAGGAAACCATTATCTTTTTCTTAAATATTTTCCCCTTAGGCAGGAGGCATAAAGCCTTAAAAACACATTAAAATGATAAGAAATATACTAAAATTATTTAAACTAAGTTAAGATGAAATGTAGACAAGGGAAATACTGAAAAATAATTAGGGAGTAGTGCCGAATCATTAAGGTGGAAGATTCCTTGAGATAATAACTTTTAATATTTTTTGTTCACTTTTTCTGCACTCACATTTATTACAGAGTTAAAGCCCAGAAATAGGAGAAATGTCTATAGTTCTTTCAAATGCAGTAGGAGAATTATGAGTTAACTTGTGGCTTCCTTCTCCTAAATTTTATAAAAGCTGATACTACCTGGCGAGGATCAAGTGATCCACTGGCTGCAGGTGCCCCAACCTGGGTCACTGACATTTAACTGGGCAAGGAACACAACGGAAAGATTTCTTCCTGTTCTCGCAAGACAACACTTTCTAAATAAGGAAAATATTATGACATTTATTGAATAGTTATCATGTCATATGTTCTATTCTAATATTCCACTGGTATGAACTTGGGCAGACAACTAAGGCAAAGAGAAATTCAGTAACTTTTCCGAGACATTACACTTGGATTCAAATCCAGATAGTTAGGCTCCAAAGCCCAAGTGTTCCTACACTATACCCATGTCTCCCCGCCCCACCCCACTGTCAGACACAACACAGTCTGGACAACTGAATGTACAAGGTCCCTTAGAGAACAAATATGAATTTGCTCACATGTATGTAAAATATCACAGAAACACATGTAGAAATTGACAATCCTGGATGCTTCTGGGGTTGGGACTTGAATGAATGAGGGATAACGGTACAAGGAGAGTTTTCCATGGATCCTCTTCTGGAAGTTTTGAATTTTGAAATACTCAGACACATTATTTTCACAAAAATGAATAGATAAATGAATAAATAGAATTTTTAAAGGTTTTATCATGTCAACAAGCAATTCTATATACAACATTAAAAAGAAAAGTTGAAGACATTCTTGGGGAATTCAACATGTTTTATTTTGCCAGGCAAATGATTTCCTCAATATCCAATTAAATATTAATACACTAACTACATTTAGTTTATTTTCTCATGGAGCAAACATTCACCGTAATGACAGTTTCATCATGCTAAAATCTATCCACAAACCTACACTTTGAAAAAAAGTGCATTCCTAGGAAATTTTATGTACAATACAAATGGAAAACATAGTAAATCATCAAAATGTCAAACTACACAAAACAAAACTAATTAACCACCAATATTCAGTATACGTTGACATTATTTTGGAGAAAGAAAATTTTCTTTACATTTGGCAGTCATGTTGAAGAAGAATTTCTATAATTTTAAAAGAAAAGTAATAAAAGTATATACAATTGAATAATATTTAAAGAAGTTATTAAATAGCACAAATAATATTACAAAACTAAACACCCTTATTGTCTATCAGTGTGTGTGTACACGAAGCAAGGGGACCTGTGTAGTTTATGCTATTCTCTGACTCTAAAACAATTGTACTTTAAACTCTGTACATAGAATAGATTCGCCATAAACCCTGAACATGGTTTTGGCCTTCCATCGATACACATTTTTATTTGTGCACATAGCAGGCAAAATATTTGTATAATAAACTGCTTTTGAGAATACTTTGGAATCGTGCACATTTGGAACAATAGCTTTTATTCATTAGCTTATTTTTGCATGAACATTATTTATATTGTCTATTTTAACTGCTATGTTTGCCCTGCACTGAGGCCTCCTCTTATAATACCATAACTTACCACCACTTAAATAATAAATCATATTCTTAGATTCTGAGCAATGATTACATTCATTTTGACAGTGATTTTAGTTCTTGAAGCTTAAATGCTGTGGTGCATAAAAAGGTAATTAAGTCTGCCTTGCCTTCTTTGTGGACTGTTAACTACAAATAAAATTTTATGCTGGATTTTGAGTAAGTACATGATGCAATTTCTGTTTGCACCTGGAAGCATGAAAATTTTTTAAAAAGTAAATAAAGTGAAAAAGCAAAAATTGTGTTTTTGAAGGAACTATAACAATACCAAGAAATTTTTCCTATTCCTTCCATCTAATTGCTCTTTGGAATAAAAGGTTCTATAATAAATTTTTTCTAATAAAATGACCCAAACATACAATTAGAAGAAAATTATTTATTCATTAAAAAATTTACTACATTTGTATTTATATGCTAGTGAACATAATACACCAGCATTCTTTTTAAAAAAAGTATGTCTAATTTTGTTCATATTCGAATTTTTTTCATTTCTCCACAAAAGGCGCACCTCTCCAGCACACACTAAAAATCATCTAAAAAAATGAACTGGTGTCTTAAAAATCTTATGATATCTGAGGTTGATAAACCAAAAAAATGTGAGAGTTAATTATTGAAATTAATTACTGATGTTAAAAACTAGTCATATTTTTAATAAACAGCTTTCAATAAAAATGCATTTCTTTATTTTTCCCCATTTTGATAGTTTCACCTCTCATATACAAGTTCGATATTTCATTTTTTTTCTTCTCATATTGTTTACTTTGACACACAGACTAGAAAATTAGAACAAATACAGTAATTAAACAGTGTAAGATTATATTCTCTGAGTCTATAATAACTTAAATAACTTCCAAAAAAAGTGCTTTTGTTTGGAAGATGATAGCATAAGAATATAAACTTAAATGTTTTGCTGACATAACTCTAATCAAAGATTTTTATGGTGAGGGTCATTCACTTTATCTTCCTAAAACAAGGAAACAAAGATCAATAACAAATATCAGCAATTGACCATTTTCTATAAAAAACATTAATATATTTCACTGGAAGCATATAAACTGTTCACTTTTCTGGATGAATCACTCATGTTTTATACAACTTTTAGATGCCCTCTTTCTTGACTTGTATCTATTCTACATTTCTTTTCACAGCTACTCTATCACATGTACTTACACAACTTTTACAACATAAAAGTTGTGAACTTGGCATTTGTTTTCATATATAAAATCACTGACAATTCCAAATCTAAGCCCCTAAAGCAAAGAAGGAAGCTCATAGGGTTATGGCCCTCATTCAATTAAGGGATATAGGAATTTTAGTTGTATAGCCGCCATATTGATTTTGAAGAAAAAGTAAATACATAAATAAAATCTGGGTTAAGTTAAATATTTATATGCACCATGAGGACCATGACATGTCTAGTGCTAGTCAATATCATACAAGAAAATGCATGCTCATTTCAGTTCACGTAATATTCACTTTAGGAGTGAGTAACACCTTCCTCGAGAATTTCCATGGGTAAAGCACAGGTTCTTTGCTCAAAATTTGATCACTGAAGACAGACCATTCTTTCCTGGAAGCCTAAGCCCCAAGGAAGAGAACATTATGACTCTGGCAACTGATTCCTCCTGTTTCTGCTTTTCCGGCTATTGATGAGCGCTTTTAACTTGCCATAGTCCCCTCTTATCTTCTGTGACTCTTCGTGTTGATGATGCTGCCGAGTGTCTTTACAGTACTGATTAATCATCTGCATTTCTGAGTGGCTAAATGCCCCCATGATGTCCTTTGTGTGGAAAGGTAAAGCCCTCACAGAGCTGGCCCAGGTCCATGGGGACCATTTGTCTGTCACAACAGCCACCATTTCAGAATCTAAAACTTTAAAGTTGATCTTGGCTATGGTCTGCTTGAAGCTGTTTTCTGTTGCAATGCAGTGATACAGTCCTTGGTCAGAATCTTGAACGGAGCGGATTAGAAGTCCTTGTGAAGTGGCTATGATTCGTTCATTCAACTTGACCTAAAAGAGAGACTTGTCAAAGACCCAAAATCTGACTCTATGTCTTCTAAAAAGATATGAGCAACATATACAGAGTATCTCTGAACTTTCAAATTTGGCAAAAACATTGAGTTTTTAGTTTCCCTCTTAGTGAACACAAATTTTTGGCCCGTTCCATTGACTGGTTTGCAGAGGAGATCTCGTTTTAAGAGCACTGAATCTATTACAGAGAGGGTGAAGTTATCACCCATGCTGTCAAATATACCATTCCCTTTGGACATGGCTTCTGCACATATAAACATAGAGTTTTGGTTGCATTCAGAATGTGAATCACAGTCAACATATATAAACAGAATTCATGGATAATTTAAAATATCTATTTTGTCCTAGAGCTCTTGCCTTTAATTGCAACAAAAAAACTCTTTTACTAGTAAAATCATGAAGCTACAGTTAAATGGTTGAATTTTACCATTTTTCAATGATGAATGGATATTCTCCTAAATAAAAATTGAAATAATTCATTACTTTATTAAAGAAGTAAGACAACTCGAAAAAAATCATATAAACAAACAGAGGCAGAGTTCTGTACACTATCAAAGGTTTTTCCTATTATCCCAAACTAAAGAATAACTAAAAATAAGCTGACACGCCATCATCTTCCAAATGTTCTGAGTGGTTTTACTTTCCAAGGAAAGGTAATAAAAAGCTATGAGCTTAATATTGAATTATTTTACAGCCTTATCCTGGAAAAACTATCATATGTTGGATATTAGTTACATGCATGAAATCCATCTTTCTTAAAGTTCCAGCTATAGTACTATCCACAAACAGACTAAAAACCTAAGTGGTGAGAAGTTCCTTGCCAAGGGTGGGTACTCTGGAATGCTCTTTCACTGAGGGGGAAAAAAGACCCGAATCAAAATAAGGTATGGAAGATGTTTTTATAAATGGTAAATTTCTGTGTAAATATGAATCTAATTATTAATGAAATAAAATCAAAGATAGATTGTTTTAAATGAAAAGTAACCCCTCCGCAAAAGCACAAAAAGGCAAAGTACAGTATTGAGATACAGATAATAGAACAGATCTAGAAAAGAGGGACTCAAATATATGAGGCAGAGTTTTGGTGTTAATTTGACTTTTAAAGTTTAAGTGTGTCTCAACAATAGTTTCAATCATGTAGCAATGCATTCAGAAACAAAAGGAAGGAAAGCTTTTCTATTTGTGCAAGATTAGGAAAGATTTTGGAGACCAGGTTTACAAATCCATCTAACACATATATAGTACTTGACACAAAATTTCATTTCTAGGAATTTGTACAGAAGCTATACTCAGAAGTGTGCAAATGTTCATTTACACGAAAATGTTCATTTTTGATAAGAAGAAAAACAACAACCTTAAGCAGTAGATAGCTTAAAAAAACAGGATATATTTATAGAGTGGAACACTATGTAGCCAAGAAAAATGTTAGCTCTATATATACTGATATATATACTGATATTACAGTGTATGTGCGTACATCAGAGAGAGAAACAAAGACAAAAATAGGAAAATTATAGAGACTATTTGGAGGAATACATTATGATCGAATATATAATTCTTAGTAGCTCTATACTCTAGGAAGTATGAGTAAATATTGAAGTGGAGGTGAGAGCTTTTAGTTTTCATTTTATGTAAATCAGTATGAAGTATTTACATTTTTGTGTGTGAGGTTTTACCATCTGTCTTACAGTTTTTTTAAAGTTCAATATTTGCATATCATTAACATGAGAAATGAGCATGTGTTTGCCTAAACTACTAAGGACAAATTAGGATAAATTTAATAAGATGGTAATAATTTGTTCAACTAAATTTAGAATGAGTGGAATTGTGTTCTCTAAATTCTGGATAAGTAGATTCACAGAGTTGTATTACAGTTAATTTCTCCATAGTCTTATAGCATTATTATATGTTCAAAATTGGGAGAAAAAGCAAGACAGTAATAACTGAGTCTCTACCTTCTTGAGCATTCTGAAATAAAACACTAGAAATATTGCAAAGGAGATTCAATCATTAAATCTATTACTCATTCCATTTTTAACTGTGTTCATTAACTTCTGTGGCATGTATTCAAGCTTGTGTGTCCTCATTGTCTGTAATTCAAATAATAGAGAATACATTCACTTATTGCATGTTATTCTATTTAACTTTTTAGTGAATTAAATAAAAAAAATTTTCTTCATGTTACGTAATCCCTGTTTGAGTTTTAGATTTCCAACTCACATATGAACACACAGAACTCCTCAGGAAGGAGTTCTGGAAGGAGCTCTGGCATATGGCCTATCATATCTGTATGATAATCATCATCACACATTATGACTTCTACCCTAGGTTACTTTGTAAGGCAACTATGATTACCATTTACATCCATGCCAAAGAGCTGAAAATTAATTGGACTGTAGAAATTTCAAGACCTCTTTGATGACAGATTCTTGTGGCAAAGAAAACAGATCTCAAATAAACAATAATTTGTTCTTAATAAAAATGTTTTAAAAGATGTTTTTAGTATCATAGAATTCTGGGCCAAGAAGGGGCCCTGAGGTTCAGCTAGCTCCTCTTTCCTCCCAATAGTTCCATCTCTTATTGAAGGGGTCATCAGCCTATGGTTTTATATTCTAGTGATGGGGGACACACAATTTCCTAAACAGCTCATACTGTCTTCAAACAGACAGGTCTAAATTGTAAAGTATTTTCTCATATGGAGCCAACATGCATTTCAGCAACTTTGATGCAGTGTCTGTGTTCTATAGCTTGGGATTGTATCCATTGTAAATATCCCCAAAATATAATTTAATATGTAGTCCCCAAAATGCCCACAACTGAAGAATATACCCTAATGCAGAAGGCTGCTTTGCTCCATCAAACTTTATGCCACTCCTAATAGCATCACATCTCAGACTACCCTAAGGCTTTACATATACATATAGATTTTCCTTCTTCTTTCTCAGGTTGTCAGTACAACCTGACATCAACATTATGTAGTTCATTATTTATAATATTTCACCCAATGCCATTTTACAATGCTTCCCCTTTAAAACAGCCCTTTCTGATCAGTGGAAAGGTTAATGTCAGTCTCCTTTTATTTGAAAAACTGTTTTTCCATATCACTGAATGAAGTCAATGGTCCCATAAACAATGATTCCATATATTACCTAACCAAAACCCTAGAGTAATGGATAATAAAGCAGAGGAAACAGATTACCACATAGCAGAAATATGCTCTTTAACCATAAAAGTTATGGTTTAGTGTAATTTCTTGCTGAGGAAAATTGTACTTTTTTTAAAGCCCCCTTTTATCTTGTGAATCACACAAAGGTGCTGCTGTGCAAGAACTTGGCTTCTGGTTTTGCACACATCTTGTTTCTTTTACAAATGCTTCCTCCTATCAATAGTCCCGTCTGGAGTGTCCAAACTCTTGTTTCAATCACCGTGTTACAGAGGTGAAGAGGCAGCAAGGATTTTGAATTAATTCATCAGCTTTACAGACAAAGGATTTTAAAGAAAGTGGCACTCGTCATCCCAAAGACATAAAAAGATGTTCATATGCTTTTTTTTTTTTTTTATGTTTGATCTGAACCTCACCGAGGGATGGTGATTCAATGTCTTTCCAAAGCCCTGATTGATTGCTGCTTATGTGTGTTACTCACCTCTTTCCTCCTATCTTTGTCTTTCTGTAACAGCCACTTGATAGATGCCTGTGGAGACTTAGGAGCACATTCGAGGAAAGTGGTGTTGTTTTTTACTCCATACTGAACAATTTCAGCTGCATTTCTATATGCTGGAAAGCAAAAAGTAGAAAGAAAAAGAGGAGAATTTAGAATATATTGTCTTATATAAATGCTTATTTCTCTATAAAATTATCATCACCTACAGAAGTCCCCCCCCAAAGGCAATCTTTGCTCATTTAACAGCAGACGATTACTCATTGTCTACTGGTTGTGTTTAACCTAAAGGGAAAGGAGAGAAAGACATAGGGAATTGATGTTTATTCGAGAAGTACTCTATACCAAAGACTGTCCTTAACATCACATTGAACATTTAATTATTACAATATCCTTACAAATTAGTTTTTCTCTGCTTTTCAGAGCTGAACAAACTGAGGCTGTGAACTATTAGGAAATATACCCTACTTGGAGTTAGTAAGTGCCAGGCATTATAAAACCAGGTTCATCCATACTCAATGTAGTATAGATGGAATTCAGAAGCATCAGGAAAAGTCAGAAAGCAAAGTGTGGCTGTAGCAGGAAGTAGTGGTTGAGAACAGTCTTTGGAATCAGAGGTATTGGAGGCAAAATTCTGACTTCTGTGTAACCTTAAATCATTTACTTGAGCTTTCTGTGTCTCAGCTTTACTTGGCTCTAAAACATGGATTATGTCTTCATCCGGGTTCTTTACTGAAATTCTTAATTCAGGAAGATCATTTAGTATAATCATGTGGTTGCTTAGACATGAACAGAATCTTCATTCATAAAATGGGGATAGATAATAGACCTGACTTTAGTACAATGTCTTAAGCATTTAAATAAGATAATCCATTAAAAAAAAGCACTTAACTCGGGTTCTTTTTTTTTTTCAACTCAGGTTCTGACACAAAGTCAACATCCATGTTTGTTCATCATCACCCCCACTGACAGCTCTACTACTATAGCTACTAGTGTTAGTAGAACTTGCACACATATTTATAAAATATTCAGTAAACATAGAAATGGTAATCTGGATTATTCTCTTAATTAGATGCATGGAACTAAGCAAGATGTTAATATTTTCTCCTTATAGTTAGTGTAGTTGGTAATGATTGTCAGTCTTTATTAGAGAAAGACCCAGACTCAAACATATTAGCAATAGCAGTCTTGGTGTTAATTATTAGCATCAGTGCATTTGTAGCTCCTTCATGAACCCAGAGAGCTCTGCCCAAAGATATTTTGTTGGTGGGGTTGAGGTGGAGGGGAGAGTATTAGTGGAGAAAGTATAATAATGTGGGATCTTCATGTCAGGATGGGAAGAAATGGGTTAGATTGACTGTAAGACACAAGGCAAGATTGTCAAAAGTACTGTAATGGTTATAAATTATAAAACCCGGGCACTGTAATACACCCATGTTCAGAGCAGGATTATTGACTGTAGCCCAAAGTAGAAGCAATCCATGTGTCTAGTAGAAGCAATCCCAAAGTAGAAGCAATCCAAGTGTCTAGCGGTAGATGAATGAATAAACAAAGTGTGATATATACATACAATAGAATGTTTTCCCATTTTCAACAGAAAAGAAATCCCGACACATGTTACAACAGGAATGAACCCCAAAGAAGCTCTGAAATAAGCCCGTTACAAAAGGATAAATATTGTGTGATTCCATTGATAAGAGAGAGGTATTTAGTAGTCCAATTCATAGAGACAGAAAGTAGAAAGGTGGTGTCCAGAGGCTGGGGAAGACTGAGTTAGTATTTAATGGGTATAGTTTCACTTGGGAAACATGAAGAGGTTCTAGAGATGAATGGTTGTACTGATTGCACAACAACGTGGATGTACTTAATGCCACAGAACTGGACATTTTAAAATTGTTAAAATGGTAAACTTTGTGTTGTTTATATTTACCACAATAACAAAAAACAAACAAGGCACACTTCTATTTGTTCTTCAGTAGTAAATTTTTGAAAAAGCACATTTTTTTTCTTAAGAAAGAAGATAATAGCTTTATTTCTTCAAAAAGAAAATAATAGTTAGGAAAATCTATAACTGACATCTACGTGAAAGACCGAGGCAACTAACATATCCAAGGTACCTGTATTCATAGACATTTGTTTTTCCTACTATATATACAAATAACATTTAATTTTTAATTTCCATATGAACACCAAGAATCTTCACAGTGAATCTTTCTTTAAAACATAAGATGTGAATTTATCATGAGGTTTCCCTCCCTTAAATGTGATGTGGAGCATGACTACTCTTTACCAAGTCTGAGCCTTGCTCAGTCTTAATACCTTTTAGATTAAATCCTCTGCATTGAGTCAATGGATTTCCATGTCTCACGTCTTGTCTTCGGCTCCTCCTATAGGTACAGAGACATATATAAAACTGGCTCAGAATTAACATCGCCGATTACACCACAGTTAAAAGATTGTATTTTTAATTTTACAGTTTTTTAATTGCTTAAGGTTTCAGAAGGAAAAGAGGTCTGATATATAACACAACTATCTGGCTTTTCTTGTTCAAGACTTCCATGATAGGATGAGTATTTCACCTTGTTTTCATTCTGAATTAATTCTGTCCCTCCCTATCTCTACTACTGGAGATAGAATGGCTATGAAATTCCTATTATGTGCATTTCTGGGGTAAATGCTAGATTCCAAATTAACAGTGTAAATTTTAGTTCAGAGATATTCAGCAAAAACTTTCTAAGATGGAAACATCTAGAGCATAAACTCACTACCATCTTCTTTCTTATAATTTTTTTCTTAAACAAACATAGCTTTCTTACAAAAGTCAACATTTCCTAACATTTTCCTAATATATTAAAACTTTTCTGAAATAAGTGATAGAATATGGACATTTAATATAAAGTTAAGCAAAATTGTTCATTTACTAGAATAAGAATTTTCCTTCAATTTTTTACTATGAAAAATACCAAGCCTACAGAAGGAGTGGAAACATGAGTATAATAACTACTGGTATACTGAGATTCATAAAGTGTTAAAGTTTGCCACGTTTATTTTTTCTCTCACATGCAAGTATTATGTTGAGTATATATATATACAATATTTATACTCCTTATTCACATGTATGAAAATCTTTAGAAGATAAGTTGCAGACATGATAATGCTTCATTCTTAAATACTTCAGCATGAACCTTCTAATTTCTCTACATAAATACAGTATCACTCTCTTACTAAATATGACTATTCGGTAATATCACACAATACATATTTTATATTAAAATTCCCTTAATTACCTCTGAAATATCCCTCATGGATTTTTAAAAGTTTATTCGGGATTGAAAGTCACTCATTGCATTTTAGTTGGTATGTATCACCAAGTTAAGCATTTCAAAATTTAGTTACAGTCTTTGTAAGTTGGTCATTATTTAAATCAAACTTTTAAATTATTTGAATACTAATTAATTTCTGAGTCTTAAATTAAAAAAATATATATATATGTTACTCTTGTATGACACAGTGAAACAAATCAAAACAGAGCAACTGAAATTCTCTTAGCAATAAATCATAGATATGAAGATTGCTAGAAGAGAGGAGGAAAAGTGAGGTGCTTGGGTGGCTCAGTCAGTTGACCTTCTAACTTTTGGTTTTGGCTCAGGTCATGGTCTCCCCGTGGTAATATCAATCCCTGTGGCACAGTTTGGAGTCTGCTTCGGATACCCTCCCCCTCTGCCCCTCCCCAAGTCATGCACACACTCACTATCTAAATAAATAAATAAGTAAGTAAATAAATAAATAAATAAATAGTCTTTAAAAAAGAGAGAGAAGGAAAAGACCCTCTCCTTAAATATTGAGAATATAGGGATAAATTGTTTACTATCAAGGCTGAGAAGTATATATAAATAAGTATATTACTTAATTGGGCTAGCTGTTAAGTCTCAACATTTTTACCCTTACAGATAAATTAAAATATTCAGTAAGAAAAGCAGAAATATTAAAACCACACAGGAATTATCTAATTTACAAAGGGAAACTAATCTTAAAGTCATCAATAGCGAAAAAAAAATCATTTTAAGGTGATAGCAAATAGTATTGTGTGTATTCAATGGCTTATATACATCTATTTATGGAAATAGCAGTATAAAATTTTGTGTCATTTATGTATTATTTTCCCAAAAAAGTCACATAATCCTTATTCAATCTTATATTTCTAATACAACACACACACAAACTAGTGGAAGTTACTCCTGTCTCAGGAAATACAATTAATGCTGTACTCTAGAACAGCTCCTATATCAATCAGGTTTTACTGCATTGCATTTGCTATATTTCCAAGCCACAGCGTTATTTACTACCATCAACTTGTGAGTGCACTATATCTTTGAACACCATGTGAGTTCTTGTGGCTGAAGCAGTCACTTATCAGCCATCCAGAGAAGCACTATCATTCCCAATGGCTAAATTGATTGTCCTGTGACCAGCACTATGTTATGGTTTACATAGCTGGGCAACCTGAATTTACAGTATCACACAGCTTCCAGACCTTCCAATACAGAAAAACATTATGGCTTGGCCTAAATGATGAGAGCAGCAAGACAGCTATCTGAGATTTTTTGTATTTGTTGATTCCTTTTAGGATATTCATCTACCACTGTGAAAGCTGGTATGCACAGTAATATTATATTGCATGTAGAATTTGCGATTTGAGCTCGTTACCAACATTTTCTTCCTTATGGTATACAATCTTTTGGGTAAACAATGAAGTCATTTTGTTCTTGTATATAAAACAGATATTTACTTGAAAATTGAACTGATTATCTTGTCTTAGAATAAAATTTAAAACTGTGCATCTGAATCCAGGAAAAATACCATTTGAGATTAAACTGCAATATTTGGTACAAATGCACAAATATTTAAGATACTTGAGAATGAAAAGGAAAATTGCTTGCATTATTTGCTATAAACAAAATTTAGAAAAAGGGAAACCACTGATTCAATCATATTTAACAACTTTATTATATCAAAGCATAAACTCATTGATTTGTTACCATACAAAGACATGTTTTTGGTTTTCTTTTTTTTCTTTTTTTTAAGATTTTATTATTTATTCATAGAAACAGAGAGAGAGAGAGAGAGAGAGAGAGAGGCAGAGGCACAGGCAGAGGGAGAAGCAGGCTCCATGCAGGGAGCCTGACATGGGACTCGATCCAGGGTCCCCAGGATCATACCCCAGGCTGCAGGCAGCGCTAAACTGCTGCGCCACCAGGGCTGCCCTGTTTTTGGTTTTCATTCCAGTGAATTCCTCCAGGTACTCTTGGTGTTCCAGATAGATAGACAGTGCTATCAACATAAAACTAGGTAAGTTAACACTATTAAAGAAAATCAGTGTGGAAAATACAAGCAATTTTTTATTATTATTGTTTAATCATTAAAAATATTATATATGAGAATTTAGGAAATAATTCAGCAAACATGTTTTACATTCACTATATGTTTAAGTTTTAAAATATTTTGTAGACATTAAATAGTATAAATATTTGTAATGAAACTTTCAATGTGATGGCCAAAGATGGGTGTGAATAGGCCACAAATAAGATAGATGACAGATAGATAGATGGATAGATAGATAGATGATAGATGATAGATAGAAGATAGATGATAAGTAGATAGATAGAATAGAGATTTTTCAGCTTTTTATGATAGAATTAAGATACTGCTAGAGATTCAGATTGCACTTTAAATGATAACTGCCTCCTCTTTCAACCCATGTTATTTTTTCCCTGCTTATGCTTTTTTAAAATTTCAGGTGTACAACATAATGACAGGATACACCACCTGAAACTAACATAATATCATAAATGTGAATTATTTCTCAATTAAAAAAATATATTTATCAGTGAAATGACCACAGTAAGTCTAGATAACATCTGTCCCCATACATAGTACATAGTCACAATCTTTTTTTCTTGTGAGGAGTACTTTTAAGATCTACTGTATTATCAACTTTCAAATATGTAATACAGTCTTTATGCTGTACATTGCATACTCATGACTTAATTATTCTATAACTGGAAGCTTGTGCCTTTTGATACCTTTTGTTCATTTCTCCCACCCCCTACCATGCCTTTGGCCACCACAATCTCCATGAGCTTGGTTTGTTGTTACCTTTAAAATTCCACATATAAGTGAGATTATACAGAATATGTCTTTCTCTGAGTTATTACACTCAGCATACGCCCTCAAGGTCCATCCGTTTTACAGATGGCATGATTTATTCCATTTTATGGTTGAATAGTATTCCGGTGTGTGTTTGTGTGTGTACCCTTACTCAGTCATCTGTTAAAGGACACAGTTGTTTCCATGTCTTGGCTATTGAAAATAATGCTGCAATGAACATGGAGGTGCAGATATCTTTTCAAATTAGTGTTTTTGTTTTCTTCAGATAAATACCCAGAAGTGGAATTGCTGGATCATACGGAAGTTCTATATTTAACTTTTTTTTTTAAGATTTTATTTATTTATTCATGAAAGACACAGAGAGAGAGAGAGAGAGAGGCAGAGACACAGGCAGAGGGAGAAGCAGGCTCCATGCAGGGAGCCCGACGTGGGACTCGATCCCGGGTCTCCAGGATCACATCCTGGCCTGAAGGCGGCGCTAAACTGCTGAGCCACCCAAGGATCCCTTATATTTAACTTTGAGGAACCTCCATACTGATTTTCATAGTGGCTGCACCAAGTATTCTCAACAAAACTTTTTCCACATCCTCTCCAAAATTTATGACTTGTATTTTCTCTTTGCTCTCTCTCTCACTCTGTGTCTCTCATGAATAAATAAATAAAATCTTTAAAAAAAAATCATGATTTGTAAAAAAAAAAATCATGATTTGTGGCATTAGGATGACAATGTGAAATCTACCTTTATTGTTTTTTAAGATTTTATTTATTTATTCATGAGAGACACAGAGAGAGAGGCAGAGACACAGGCAGAGGGAGAAGCAGGCTCTACGCAGGGAGCCCAATGTGGGACTCGATCTTGGGACTCCAGGATCACATCCTGGAATGAAGGTAGGCGCTAAACCAACCAGGGATCCCCTGGAATCTACCTTTAAATATGCATATTAGAAAGGATAACTGGGCTTGTAGTTAGAGGGAGACTATGAGGACAAATGAGTCAACTCATATTTTAGCAGAAATGTCTAAAACGTAAAAAAAATCTCAAATATGCAATGATAGTCTATATATAGTGGGGAATTTTACTTGAGAAATATTCTTTGTTTGTTGAACAAAATGCTTGTTCACCAAAGCCAAGGTCTGGGAGTTCTGCAGGGAAGGAGTACTAATCTCCAATTCCTCCACGTTATAGAAGAGGCTGGTAAGCCTAAAGGACCGTGGTAGTGTTCACTCTGTGATGTTCATATCACTTTCTTTCTTAGAAAGTGTGGTGCTTTGGCTGCATTTAGCATTAAATCTGTTTAACAGATAGAATATTGCATTCTGGGTGTTAGATATGCCAACTTTTAGAACTCTTTCCCAAGAAAAATGTGTTGCCTTACGAGCAGTTATGGTAATAATTTGTAAATATCACTGCTGTTGTCATTAGGAGCATAACACAAGTATGGTTAAAAGTTGCCAGCAATGGCTACAAAAATCATTTAGTTGAGATTACACTTGGAATTTGCTTTCCTCATCCTTTGCGTCCAGGTTCAGATCTCCAGTGCAAGCAAAAGACCTCAGGGTAACGAGGTCCATAAATTTTATGTGAAAATCAAAAGAGCCTCTAGACTTCCTGCCTAGATCTTAAAATGACAAAGAAGGTCATGAATCTTTGAACACAGATACTAAAAAATACTGTTTTAAAGAATGTGAGTTCTCTTCACATTTCATGTCTTTAAAAACAAAAAGACTTTCAAATTATCCAGCCCAGGCCACACCTGTGTGCCCCAAATTCACATTTCTGTTTACTCAACCTCCCCACTTGAATGTCTACCTTACGGGCACTGTTGGCATCATCTGTCCCTCCACGTACCTGCTCCTCGCACAGTCTTACCTTTCTCAGGAAGTCACATCTGCATGTGCTCGGTTCTGAGAACTTGGCTCATGCCTGAGTCCGCTATTTCTCTAACATCCTACACGTAATTCACCAGCACATTCTAGTCCGGAATCAGACCACTCACGTTGCCACCTCCCCCTCTGCCTTCCTGTGCGAGCCGCCCTATCTCACCTGGAACGTGCAGTGCCCTCACTGCCTTGCGACTCCTCTCCCCTCTCTCCTCAGCCACTTCCTACCCCAGGGCTGCCATCTAGGCCAAACCAAACCAGATGGGCTTCTCAAAACCAAAGTCAAATAATATCACTCATGTGCTCAAAGGCCCTCAGTAGTTTTCCATTTCACTCTAAATAAAAGCCTTCAGGGACGCCTGGGTGGCTCAGCGGTTGAGCGTCGGTCTTTGGCCCAGGGTGTGATCCCGGGTTTCTGGGATCGAGTCCCGCATCAGGCTCCCTGTGAAGAGCCTGCTTCTCTCTCTGTCTCTGTCTCTATCTCTCCCTCTGTCTCTCATGAATAAGTAAATAAAATCTTAAAAAAAAAAAGTCTTCAATGACTTACTAAGTCCTAAATCAACTGTCATTCTGACCTCATTTCTTCCTCCCCTTCTTTTTTCTCATTCCATGACAGCTCCAATAGTCTTGGTGATGTTTCTTGAACAATCTTGACACACTCCACACTCCGGCCTTAAGGACTGCTGGTTCTTTTCTCTGGGATGTTCTCCAGATAATGCCTTGGTGCCATTCCTCATCACGCTCAAGTCCTTGTTCAAATATCACACCCTCAGAAGGACCTTCCCTGGCCAACCCATTTACCATTGCCATTCCCTGCTTGCCAGCATCCCCTATCTCCCTTTCTTTACCCTTTTTAAAATTCATAGATTTTATCATTATTTCATATACTAGGTTTCCTTATTTATTTTCTGTCTTTCCTCTCTAGAATTTATTATCCCTCGGGGTAGGAATTTTTGTCTTTTTTGTGGATATTTTTCATGTTATATGCCTAGCTCTATCTAGAACATTGCCTGGCAAATAATTGTCCCATGATAAAAAACTGTTGAACTTATAGATAAAAGTACCAGAACAGTCTTGACATGCAAAAGTGCTACGGTTGCTTTAATCTGTCAAGGTCCTTAAAGGCCAATTTCTCTAACAGAGCATAAAGAAGCTATAAACACCATCACCCTCATGATTTTATTTGAAAATCAGTAGTGCTTCTGGCTGGTCCTATTTGCCTTCTCCTGTGGATTCTAATTTTGTTAGGTTTCGGCCCTGCCAGCCGTCATGACTGTAGATGGCTGAGTCTGGCTGTGATCCTGGCTGCCCCTAAAGTCTGCATTTCCTTTGTTCTATAATCTGTGTCACTACTGGTGGTCCCTTCCAATTGGTGGAAGTTGGTTCAGAGTTTCTCATCTAATCTTTGCTTGAATAAAGGGCACTCAGCCTCAGGCTGCCTTACTCTCTCAATCTGACCAGCAAATATGCCCTCACCATTTTAACAAGCAAGAGCATGTCATCGAGGTTCTGAAAGCAATTCAGCCTACCTATTTTGGAGCAATGTTCCAGTTGCCTGAACTAGACAAACACCTGAATATAGGAGAATTAAACGGCACAGGGAAACCCTAGGAAGGCAGGATTTAACGAGATATAGAAGCATTTAAAAAAAATCAGGCAATGGGAAGAATGTTAAATGCTGCTTGAAATATTTGATGGGTCACAGGGGGGAGTTGTGTTGCTAAAGAAGCTTTAAAAGGAGAAACAAATTTTTTGAAAGTACAGTATTCCCACATATCTGTGAGAATCTCAAGTTATAAAGCACAGCCATTTACTTCATTCAATGACTACACATGATGCTAAATAAATCTACTACTTCTAGCACCATTTTTAAAGAGTACTGCAATAGAATTTTTTTTTTCTAATATTGTGGAGCCCTGCTCGATTGTCTGGTGACATCAATTTTGATTTTCAGCTGAATGTTTGGTACTCACCGCTTTCCAGTTGGGTAGAACCTAGAGCAAGAATGGCCATCCCAGGCACAGTAAGGGTCCCTTGCCAGGCAGCAGTCAGCACAGGCTGTACCGTAGATGTGGCATCGGTGCAGAGACACTTGGGAAACCCCTTCATTGGAGCTCACATACAACTGTTGCTGTTGGAGGAATGATTATGATTTATTTCAGATGTGGACATTAAAAGAGGACTTTCAGCAGGAACACATTGTAATATATGTCTACACACTCTTAGATTCATTTTAAAATGGACTAAAAACAAGAAGCAAAGTACAGAGGGTATGAAAGCCAAAATAAATAGAATTTCCTAATGTTAATATGCCTATAATATTACCACCTTCCTGTTAAAAAAAAATATTGGAGCCCTATGTAGAATGGCAATACATTTGAGACAGTGGGATTTATTGTTCTCTCAGATTTGAGCTAATATATTACAGATTTAAATTATGATGTTTGCTTTATTTTCTGAATGCACAAGGCAGCTTTCTTTTTCTCAAATTTGGCAACCCACCACCTTGTAAATTTGAAAAAGTCAAGTCTTAAATAAAGGGCATTTTTAAGTTTAGAAAAAAAGGCACACTGTTAGTATTAGATAAAATTAAAAAAAAATTTTTTCACATGCCTTTGAAAGTGACATATTACTCATTAGACTAATTTTTAAATTACTTAGAAGAATATCTGTATTTATATTTAGGCATGTCTTAAACTTTCTGCATGATCAAGTGGTCTTCAGCGTCCTGAGTCATAATAAAGATTTCACTCTCTTTCATTTGTAGAGTATCAAGAACTTCTTATGATACTGCTCCAATTCTCTTATCCATACTTAGATTGGTTCTCAGGAGTTGAAAGGGTAAGTTTCTAACTGATGCTTATTTTAGAAAGAAGTGATACTGTATAATTCAGGTTAGTGGAGAATCTCTTAGCTGGAACTTGAATATATTCACATGTGCACACACATACACAGAGACATCTATACATGTTCACGCACCTATATACAACTTAAAATTCAAATGAATAGGAGCACCATTGGTCCACCGGGTTCTGGAGGCAGACTTCTGGCATTCCCAGCTCAATATGCTGTGTAACTTTTCTGAATCTCAGCTTCCTCTTTGGTGAAACTGGGATAATGTAGTACCTACCCCACTGAGTTGTTTTAAGAACTAAATGTAAGGGCTAACTCCACATTAAGTGCTTAGAATAGATTCTGACTCCTAAACACTCAATGAATGTTAAATAATACAGTAGAATAAATTACCAATTAACAAACTATCAGCCTATGCATTGCCAATTCTAATTAATCATTTGAATCACATCTCAGCCTACTGTTTAACAAAAAATATTTTAATCCGATCAATTAATTTTTCAGAAATTGGGCTGAAAATGATTGATCCCCAGTTGAGGCATTCAAACTATATTAAAAAAAAACCCTGCACATTTTGACAATAATCATTTCTTTAGGAACATTTCTAATAAGTGTTTATTGAGTACATAAATAATATAATGAATGCATCAGCTACATTAAATAAGGAATCTGTTATTTAAGGGAAGAAAACAGGTAATTTCACTCTAGAAATTACCTTTTATTAATCTAACTATTTTCTGCTGTATGGAATGCAAGACTAAATTAGGGAATAAAAAAGCATAAAATAGAAAATAAAATAATTTGAACACTAGGGAAGATACTAAATTCATGGCATTTAAATATACTTAGAATGCCACTGGCAATTTGTACTTCTTTCTCACTGCAGGAATAATGTAGCATGCAGTTGTGCAAATGAGTTCCCCAAAACTCAAATAATTGCCTACCTTGAATCTAATGATTGAAAGTAACATATTTAATTACAATATAAGTTGTTGAAGACAGATTTAATATTCAGGTTCTCCTGTGTGTATATGTGTGTTGCATACTGCAATTTAATGGAATGGATTATGAGCTCTGAGCATACCAGCTGGATTACAACTTGAATTGTGACATGTATCCCTGTAATCATATACTGGACTACTCGGCCACACAAATGGCTCTGTGTCCATTTTTAATTTTGCTCCGATACTTTCTCTTTTCATTAAACTACTGTAAACAAGGAGCTTCCCTGCTGACTTCAAAGACTATTCTGACTTGGGATCAGCTCCCTAGGACATTGGGGGAAATGACGAATGGCTTCTTGTTACTTGGGAAAATGTTTGTTATGCACCATACAAACATTTTTACAGATGAGATCGTTAGCTCCATTGTACCCTATTTATTTTTCTTCATAAAATTGAGTCAAGTGAAAAGAGTACCAGACTGACTGTGGAATACTTCTTCATCTGTAACAGACCAAATAAGGTAAGGAACACTAACGTTATGTCATCAGTTGTGCTAACACTTAAAACCTTTATTCCATATTCCAAGAAAAATAAGTCTTGGGCTCTTTACACAGCAGTTACCAAGGACGTGCTTTATCCTAGGCAATTTATATAAATTAACTCGTTTGTGAGAAAAGCATTACCTTGTAGAAGCAGAATCTTAGGTCAGGGAAATTTAAGGATTTATCCATAATTTATGGACAAGTCAGGATTCAAATGGATGTCCCTCCTGCTCTGAAGCCTACGGCTCCACCCCTTAGGACTTTCCTCCAGAGAGAAGACCGTGGGGGCTGGAGAGGCATATGTGCTGCACAGGTAGAGATTGGGTTTGGGCTTTTCCTTTTTGTGATCCCTGTGTATTTGCACGTGCAGGCACGAATTAGAAGATGAAACATTTCTGATAATCACGGCCAAACATTTCTTCCCTCAAACCCGAATCCTTATAAGGCTTAGATTTGAGACATTCAGATTTTTTTAATGACATGTATAAACTCTAAGAAATAGTACTTCCTTAGAAATAAGCATAAAAGAATGCATTGCACATTTCAAACATGTGAGAGCAACAGGAACTCAGAAGAAGACTGATTAGTCATCCCAAGCCCCTGAGAATGTTGGTGATGCTACAGCAGTAGGCCGAACATTACACCAAATTTTTCATTTAAAAAGATCATTTTTATTTTGGTTGGCTTCACACACTGTAATATTTGAGAATATATGATGTACAAAATGTTGGAAGATCTTGCTGTATATATTTAAATATTCGGCTCTTCTGTTTTTTTTTTTTTTTTTTTTACAAAATAGACCTATTTTGTCTTCGATTAATAGCTTGTAAATTATGCATCAAAATTAAAGGTGATTTTGTGGTATATGGTAAGTCATATTAATTATTTTTCTAATACAAAAATCAATTTTTCTAAAATTACAAAATACATTTTTCATAATAGCAAAAATTTTAATAGGTAAAGGAAACAAAAATGTGGTTGTCTTACCTTTTTGGATGAAATTTTCATTGTTGTTATAGGAGCATGATTCTGAAAAATTTAAAAAAAAAACATTGTTAGCTGTTCAAATAATCCTTTAAAAATATTTGCATTAAAAATGTTCTCTTTTCTGTTAAAATTCTGGAAATCGTCATCTCTCTCTATATGCACATTTACTTTCAAGGTTTAGCAATACTTGTCCCTAAAGTACATTTCCTCTGTTGGGAGTAAGGATGGCTTGTCATACAAATATATGCCCATTTGTTTTTTAAAGTAGTAATTATAACACATTATCAATACAGTCGTTAGGGAAAAAATGAAAACCTGAGAAATTTGGAAGAACTGAAAAAATTGTATCTCAGTATATGGAATCCAATGAATAAAACTTAGGCTTGGCTGGGGGTAAGATGCTATGGAACGTACCCCAGGTTATGCCTCCACAACACAAGCACTATGCATAAGATGCTACCGTGCACCTGCCAAATGTTGCTTTGGAAAGATGTATTAGCCTGAATCACACTTATTAATTCTCCTGCTGCAAACAAAGAAATACTGTTAGAAAATGTCCTCTTTGATAAATGTGAATTAGTGAAAGCATCTATGAATTTTCTGAAATAGTGATCGTTTTTGAAAGTCACTCTATTCATAAACTTTACTTCTTAAATATTATTAGTTCCTTTTAAAAATCAGACTTGTGATAACCTGATCAAAACCTGGGAAGTTTTATTTGAATAACTCAAGTGAGAGCAAGCTCTCAAAATTAACTCTACCTACAATCATTTCATGTTCTGCAAGTGTGTGTTCTGACACACATTTAAAAGAGAAAATACTGATATTATCTAAACACTCACTTGCAACAGGTTTTGATCACTGCTTAGAAATACACACACACACACATACAAAAAAATAAAAAGTATTGCAATTTATATCCACCTGGGCTATTACTGATAGCTGTACCTCCAATTCAAGTAAAGGTGGAGGAAGCTGGAAGTCTTTTCAGGAAATATTCTGAATTTCTTTTAATCCAGAGGATTAAAAGAAGAGATTATGGCTCTGCACTCTATAAAAACAAAGTGTCTGGTTTTGAAAAGTGACCTTGTGATTTCCGCAATATATCAGTGTGACACTTCCCTAAGGAATCTGTTTCCATTCAAATGCATTATTTCCTCAGGTGCTAATCACAGTGTATCATACACACCCAGTTATTTTTATCTCACTTCAGAAAATATGACATAAACACCATGTTGAAGACAGTAAGTGATTATTTGGCAACTGTGTCTCTCAGTTCAGCCGTATCAATCACTGGCACACGTGTCCTCAAGAAAGCCTCAACTTTTTTAGCCTCTCTCTTGGGCTGATGTCCCTTACGAGCATTTGGACTGACTGTTTTTCCACAGAGAGTTTATTCTTCTTGATGATAACACTAGCATAACTCACGTAACAGACCATAAGTAGTTAGCACATGATCAGAGTGACTCACATTTCTTTAAGAGCTTTCCATAACTTACATGTTTGGGTTTGTGTCAAACTCACTTAATGTTTTCTGATTATCAAAAAATGACATTTCAGCTTTAAAAATGAAGTTGTGCAATATGGCATTTTTGCTCTCTTCAAGCAAACTCCAGAATAAGGTACTTTATGTTATTTTGGCCAGCCAAGTTGTCTGTATTGAATTGAATGAGGAAAAACTATTTTGTATATAATGCAACTTCAGTTAATCTAGTGAAACCATCAATTCCTTGATAAAGGAAGGCATAGAAAAAGCATTTGAATGTACATAATTAACATCTTATGAGCACAATATTAACACACTAATCACAAAGGACCTTATGCCAAAGTGAGTCTAGCATTAAAAATTGCAAATGTAATAACATACTGGAAAAATTTTCCAGAGTCCCTCAGATTTCATTTGGTTACATTTAAAAAATATTTCTTTACATTTAAAATGTATTCGCATAATCTGAAAAAAATGCATCTTGATCACTTATATGCTTATAAATTCAATAATTTTGGTGACTGTGGGAACATGTGGGACCTAAGCAAAGCAACTTACTGAACAAGCAATAGTCTGCTCCTGGGAGTCCTCAAGTGCTAATTTTACTCAGATAAAGGCTGACTCTGGTCTTTTGATGTCCCTGGGTCATTTTGTTTGTTTGTTTTGTTTTGTTGTTGTTTTTAGTTTTTATTTCATAATCAGAAACTTAACTCTGCAATCTAGCTAGACTTGGAAAGGAATAAGGAAAATACAGAACCCACAGAACTGCAGCCAAAGCACCAAGACTACAGGATCTTTCGAGCAGACTGGGGTAAAGGGGTGGTCCCCTGAGCTACAGAAGGAAGAGCCTAGTAGTTAAGAAAAAACAGGAGTCAAATTTAGTAGATTTGCCCACAGTCAGCAATGGTGATCTTCTTGTTGGTCTTGCCGTTCTTGGACCCAAAGTGGTCCATGGCTTCCCTCATATTCCTGCCCTCTCTCACCTTGCCAAAGACCACAGGCCTGTCATGCAACCGCTGAGTCTTGTCTGTGCAGATGAAAAACTGGAAACCGTTTGTGTTGGGCCTAGTATTTGCCACAGACAAGGTGCCAGGACCCATGTGCTTCAGATGAAATTCTCATCATCAAACTTTTCCCCATAGATGGACTTGCTGCCAGTGCCATCATGGTGTGTGAAGCCACCCACGCTGGCACATAAATCCTGGAATAATCCTGAAAAAGCAGCCATCTTTATAACCAAATCCTTTCTCCCCAGTGCTCAGAGCACTCAAGTTCTCTGCTGCTTTTGGAACTTTGCAAACAGCTTGAAGAAGATGCAGCCCAAGGGCTCAGGGTTCATGGTGACGTCAAAGAATCCAGTGCTTTTGACCAAGGGCCGCCGCGTCTGCCCTTGGGCCATTTCTTCTTAATTGATTTAGTTGGAAATAGTCTGCAATAGGATTGATTCCATGCCAAAGTATGTTTGCAACCCTAGTGGCTCCTCTGGCTGTGTTTTATCCATCTTTCCAAATGTTTATCAGAGAAATCACTTGAACTACAATGGCTTACATCTTAAGGAGAGAAGGGTGTGCATGACACCACAGATCTGCTTCCCCCCTTCCCCCCGGGTTACAGACACATGAGGAATAGGCACTCAGCACTGAGCAGGTGATGCCTTACAGGACTGAACTGCCCTGTGTGCCTTTTTGTTGGTGTTGTGCATTGTTTTGCTTTCTTCTTCTTTTTGTTAAACCCAAATTTAAGAACAAAGGGAAGAACAAGGAAATCTGAAGCTCAGCAGAACATGAAATTTTGAGTGGTAAAAACAACATTTGTTTTATGTAACTTGAGTGACATTTGAGTTGAAAGCAATAAAACAAGAAAAAACAAAGCAGTTTTTCTTAAAATTCTTGCACAAAAAAAAATATGAGAAAGTTTATCTAACAATCAATAATGTAAAGCATTTGGGCTTCAGTGGCTTGTGAAGCAAATGATAAAAGCCCTTCGCCGGCAAATCTTTTAGACCTTGACCATAAGAACTCATTTATAAAAATAATGATGACCAAAATTCTTCTAGTTGTGATAATAGCTGAAAAAAACGAATCTTTTAATGTTAAGATAATTTGAAATGTTAAAAAAGGAAAACTTCAGAAATTATTTGTTCTGTATTTCTCATTTTTTCTAGTGTTTCCTACCCTTAAAAACTTAGGATATTTATTTGATCTTTTATCAAATATGTTTTTCCTCCCAAGTGGCCCTAAGATTAAAGATTTCCATCCATCATGCACATTCTAAGATTAACAGAAGAGATGTTCAAACCTTAAAGACTTCTAACTCCTCCAGAATGAGCTCACCCCTGGCAGAGCTGTTAGCAGGAAGGACAACCACCTTTTGCACAGTGCCTCGATCTAAACCAAAAGAAAAAAAACAAAAAACAAAAAACAATAAGATGCAGGAAAGAAAGACATTTAAACATATGACCACTGACTTAGCATTTAGAATACTACTTATGTACTATTTAGTCATTAAAAAGAGACTAAATTTAGCTATATTCCAAATCTCATATGTTTAAATTGAGATTATATATAATTCAAAATGAACTAGCAGGAACATCTTATATTTTGTAATTATTTGGTACAGTAATAACTATGAGAGAAGAAGGAGAAGAAGAGTATGTCCAAGTGTCTTTTTTAAAAGATTTTATTTATTTATTCATAAGAGACACACAGAGAGGCAGAGACACAGGCAGAGGGAGAAGCAGGCTCCACGCAGTGAGCCTGATGTGGGACTCAATCTCAGGACTCTAGGGTCATGCCCTGGGCCAAAGGCAGATGCTCAGCTACTGAGCCAACCGGGTGCCCTTGTCCAATTGCCTTATAAAGTCATAAGTTCTGTTTCTGAACTATGTGTGTATCCTTCAAATATAAATACATAATTTTAAGTTTGGCCCTTAAGAATATTACTTAAATCTCCAAACCAACATTATAAAGTGACAGTCTCATGTTTTGGTTAACCTTGGCACATGATGATTTGATTATCTGAGAAAAAAATATTATTACAAATGAATTTTTATGGTAATTGTATTACAAACACTAGAATTAGAAACTTAGATTCGATCTGTAGCTGTGAGAGATTTCAAAGTAAAATGTTTTACCCACAATTTGAAATAATTTTCAAAGTAGAAATATAACTGTGGTCTCAGATCAATTGTGGACACCTATTCACAGAATAATTCCACTGTTTTTACATCTATACACACTCACTTGGGAAATTTTTTTGGATATTCTTAAAATTCAGGGAAAAATATGAAATTAGATGGTCCAAATAAACAAGCAAACACAAAAATTTACTTATAGTTCCAATTAGATTACCAACAACAGAGATGCCCAATAAATGAAATACAAGCAGAAAATATAATTTATGCCAGTATTTTTAATTAAGATAGTTTTACATGTCACATGAACATCTATCTTCTAGGCATGTAATTTTGCCACTCTACCAACCACCTACATTTTAGGCTTAAAGGAAACTAGTTGAGAATTGATGATGTGGGGTTAAAGTAAATGTGTAAATTATTTGATAAAGTAAAAATATATTTCCTCACCAAAATATGTTTCTATCATAATAATTAACAAGCTCTATCATAAATATCAAGTCATTACTTTTAAGTATGAGCATGTAACTATGAGTATATAATTTGGAAAGATGCATTATCATCAACAGATACTGGACCATGGTTAAATTCCATTAAGAAATGTCAATAAGAGTTCATTTGAGAGATGCCTGGGTGGCTTAGTGGATTAAGCAACAGCCTCTTGATTTCCGCTTGGGTCTTGATCTCAGGGTTGTGAGAATGAGACCCATGTTGGGCTCTATGCTGAGCATGGATTCGGCTTGGGATTCTCTGATTTCTCTCTGCCCCTACCCGCCCCCCTTCTTAATTCCTCTCTAAAATGAAAAAAAGGAAGAAAGAAAGAAAGAAAGAAAGAAAGAAAGAAAGAAAGAAAGAAGAAAGAAAGAAAGAAAGAAGAAAGAAAGAAAGAAAGCCTATTTCACATTTACATTTTGTAAATGTATGAGCCTAACTGAAACATTCAAAATAATTCTTATTTTCAAAGTAACCTCTACATCTAACATGGGGCTTGAACTTACAACCTCGAGATTAAGAGTCAGATGTGTTACTAAGCCAGCCAGGTGTCCCTCAAAATAATTCCTAATAAAAAATAAACTCTACTTTAAAATGTCACCAACTAAAAATTTAAAACCTACTAAATAATAATAAACAGAAGAACAAGACTTAGATTTTTTGCCAGAACAATTCCTAAACCCTATGAGGATAAAAAGTGTGCGTATCTGATACTAGAAGTTTCAAACTATGCTCTGTAACTTAAAATGCATTTCTTATCCCATATTCAAAAGTAAATAACAATCTCAAAGCATTGAAAGCACTAGGTATAATTAAAACACTTTGAAATGTCTCTTTTTTACTGATCAGCTTCCTTAGGATCAGCCCAGGTAACAATTTGTACTATTTTTCTTGTAAGATAAGTAACGCATGTATAAATTTGAAAGAAAAAAAGCATTTGGGGATGTTGTGCAAGACACGTCACAATTAAAATGGATGAATGTGGTTGCAGGTGTTCCCTAATTTCTATTAGCAATTCATCACCAAGAACCTTGGAAACGTCTAAGGAAATAAAATACATGAAAAGCCTTACACTGAAAGCTTTGAAATTATGACAGCTAGGGCAAGATGTGTGTCTTATTGTGTGTGCGCTGTGTGTGTGCATGCCCGTGTGCATGTGTGTGTGAAGAACGAGGGCATAAAACCATCTTTGTCTTAGGTCATGTTATCATAAACATTATATTCTTTTCATTTCTTTTAAGAGGTCACAACAGAGTTTTATGGTTCCCTGCTGCAGTTTGTAAGGATCACTGGCACTCTCTGTGACAGCCGTGACCTGTGTCTTGAGCAGAGAATGAGCAGAAACTGTGTATGATCAGTTCAAATAAAACTGCAAGAAAGGAAATCTTGACTACAGGGATTCCCAAAGATAAAGCTATCAGCTCTGGAAAAAAAAAAAAAGTATTCTCAAATTAGACAACAGGCTTCTGTTTTTAACCTAATGTTTTAACTTAACTATGGGAGCAGTATTTCACACAAATCATCATTTCTTTTAAAAGAAGCAACAACAAACATACTTTATTCATGCCATTTATGAAATATTACCCCCAAAAGCAGCTATAAAAATGGACTAATAAAAAGATAATGCATTACTAGATTTTGACTCATTGCAGAAAAAGCAAGAACACTCCTTTTATTTATTGCTTGTCTTTCTATTCAGTTATTTTGTTTTGTTTTGTTTTGTTTTGTTTTGTTTTGTTTTGCTGGTAATGATGAATGGATTCCCCTTTCTTTTAAGACCATCAAGGATAAAAATATATTTTTCTACCTAGTAAAACTGGATGTCAACTTATCTGAAACTCTTGCAAAAATATGTTACTTTCAGTATTGGTGACACTTCTACTTGAAAATCAAGTTTAAATAAAACCATAGACATGCAAAATCCCCAAATTGGAGCACGTAACTGTTGAATGCCTAGCATGTGCCTGGTTCTACGATAAAAATGTGTCATTGAATTCTGACTTTCGGGGGGCGGGGCAAGCAGGTGGGGGGGCAGGGGGACAAGGGCCTGGCCACATGCACCTGCTGCGGCCCAACCAGCTCGGAGGCGGGGAAAATAAAAAAAAAAAATAGGGAAGGGGTGTCCCGGGAGGAGCAGGGCTATGGGGGCGGAGCCGGGGGACGGGAGAGCCCCAGCCCGAGGCCCAGACAGCCGGGGCCGCGCTCAGCTGGGAGCCCGGCAGGATGCAGAGGGGGGCGGCGCCCCAGGTCCTGGGGTCACCAAGGGGGACAGGGGCCTCATGGGTCCACAGCTCCCCCTGAGCCTGGCACACCAGGCTGGGTGGGAGGCAGAGCATCTCCCCAGGTGCACACACCTGAGAGTCAGTACAGCCCCCCTTCCCCCCCACCAAGACCCCCTAGAAAGACAGGGGAAGAGCCAGATGTGGACCCAGAAGTGCTGGAAAGCTCCAGGGGAAGGCGAGGGATTTACAGTTTATAGAACCAGAGGGCCCCCCCTCTTTTTTTTTTCCTTTTTTCAGTACAACTCACTTTTCTATCAGACTGTAAATTTCCAATTTTTTTTTCTCTTTTCCCACCTTAACTAGAATATTTTACCAGCTCTTCATTTTTAATATTCTTCCTTTTTGACTTTCATATTTCTACAACTACAGGTCTTAGATATATTTTCCACATCTGGATTCCCTTCAACATACTCAATTTTGGGAGATATACGAGATATGTTTTTTTTGTTGTTGTTGTTTTGTGTTTTCTGTTTTCTCTGTCTCGTTTGTTCTTCAGTGACGAAGTTAGTACCTTCTAAAACACAACCAGCACACACCTGGAACCCAGGGGAACACTGTTCTGGGTCACTATGAGAGATTATATTGTCTCTCCCTTCCCATTCTAAAAGGCCAAGAATCCCAAAGAAGAAGAGAAAAAAGAAAAAAAGAAAAAAAAGGAGAAAAAAAAAGGCTCAGGGTTTCAGACTGGATAAACAGCAAGACCCATCTATATGCTGTCTAAAAGAGACTCATTTTAGACCTAAGGACACCACCAGCCTGAAAATGAAAGGCTGGAGAACCATTTACCATTCAAATGGTCCTCAAAAGAAAGCTGGGGTAGCAATCCTCATATCAGGTAAATTAAAGTTTATCCCAAAGACTGTAGTAAGAGATGAAGAGGGATACTATATCATACTTAAAGGATCTGTCCAACAAAAGGACCTAACAATCAAGAATATTTATGCCCCTAATGTGGGAGCTGCCAGGTATATCAATCAATTAATAACCAAAGTAAAGACATACTTGGATAATAATACACTAATACTGGGAGACTTCAACATGGCACTTTCTGCAAATGACAGATATTCTAAGCACAATATCACCAAAGAAACAAGAGCTTTAAATGGTACACTGGACTAGATGGATTTCACGGGTATTTACAGAACTTTGCATCCAAACACAATTGAATACACATTCTTCTCAAGTGCACATGGAACTTTCTCCAGAATAGACCACATACTGGGTCACAAATTAGGTCTCAACCGATACCAAAAGATTGGGATTGTTCCCTGTATATTTTGAGACCACAATGCTTTGAAACTAGAACTCAGTCACAAGAAGACATTTGGAAGAAACTCAAACATGTGGGGGTTAAAGAGCATCCTGATAAAAAAATGAATGGGTCAACCAGCAAATTAGAGAAGAATTAAAAAGATTCATGGAAACTAATGAGAATGAAGATACAACCATTTGAAATCTTTGGGATACAGCAAAAGCAGTCCTAAGAGGGAAATACATCAAAATACAAGCCTCCCTCATAAAATTGGAAAAACTTCAAATACACAAGCTAACCTCCCACCTAAAGGAATTGGACAAAGAACAGCAAGTAAAACCTATACCAATGGGCAGCCCGGGTGGCTCAGTGGTTTAGCACTGCCTTCAGCCCAGGGCGTGATCCCAGAGTCTGGAATCGAGTCCCACTTCGGGCTCCCTGCATGGAGCCTGCTTCTCCCTCTGCCTGTGTCTGTGCCTCTCTCTCTCTCTCTCATGAATAAATAAATAAAATCTTTAAAAAAAAACCTACACTAAGCAGAACAAGAGAGTTAATAAAGATTCAAGCAGGACTCAATGAAATAGAGACCAGAAGAACTGTGGAACAGATCAATAAAACCAGAAGTTGGTTCTTTGAAAGGATGAATAAGATAGACAAATCATTAACCAGCCTTATTAAAAAGAAAAAAAAAAGACTCAAATGAATAAAATCATGAATAAAAAAAGGATAGATCACAACCAATACTAAGGAAATACAAACGATTTTAAAAAAACGTATTATGAGCAGCTATATGAGAATAAATTAGACAATCTAAAAGAAATGGATGCATTTCTGGAAAACCACAAACTACCGCAATTGGAACAGGAAGACATAGAAAGCCTGAACAGGCCAATAACCAGGGAGGAAATTGAAGCAGTCATCAAAAACCTCCCAGACACAAAAGTCCAGGGTCAGATGGCTTCCCAGGGGAATTCTATCAACATTTAGAGAAGAAACAACATCTATTCTACTAAAGCTGTTCCAAAATATAGAAAGGGATGGAATATTTCCAAACTCGTTCTATGAAGCCATCATCACCTTAATTCCAAAACCCGACAAGACCCCACCAAAAAGGAGAATTATAGACCAATATCCCTGATGAAAACAGATGCAAAAATTCTCACCAAGATACTAGCCAGTAGGATCCAACAGTAGATTAAGAAGATTATCCACCATGACCAAGTGGGATTTATCCCCGGGATGCAAGGTTGGTTCAACACTCGTAAAGCAATCAATGTGATAGATCATATCAATAAGAGAAAAAACAAGAACCATAGGATCCTCTCAATAGATGCAGAGAAAGCATTTGACAAAATACAGCATCCATTCCTGATCAAAACTCATCAGAGCATAGGGATAGAGGGAACATTCCTCAGCACCTCAAAACCATCTATGAAAAGCCCACAGCAAATATCATTCTCAATGGGGTAACACTGGGAGCCTTTCCCCTAAGATCAGGAACACGACAGGGATGTCCACTCTCACCACTGCTGTTCAACATAGTACTAGAAGTCCTAGCCTCAGCAGTCAGACAACAAAAAAATAAAAAGCATTCATATTGGCAAAGAAGAAGTCAAACTCTCCCTCTTCATAGATGACATGATACTATACATAGAAAACCCAAAAGATTCCACCCACCCCAAGATTGCTAGAACTCATACAGCAATTCAGAAGTGTGGCAGGATACAAAATCAATGCCCAGAAGTCAGTGGCATTTCTAAACACTAACAATGAGACTGAAGAAAGAGAAATTAAGAAATCAATCCCATTTACAATTGCACCCAAAAGCATAAGATACCTAGGAATAAACCTAACCAAAGAGGTAAAGGATCTATACCCTAAAAACTACAGAAAGCTTCTAAAAGAAATTGAGGAAGACACAAAGAGATGGAAAAATATTCCATGCTCATGGATGGAAGAATTACTATTGTGAAAATGTCAATGCTACCCAGGGCAATGTACACATTCAATGCAATCCCTATCAAAATACCATGGAGTTTCTTCATAGAGTTGGAGCAAATCATCTTAAGATTTGTGTGGAACCAGAAAAGACCCTGAATAGCCAGGGGAATATTGAAAAAGAAAACCAGGGCCGGGGACACCACAATGCCAGATTTCAGGTTGTACTACAAAGCTGTGGTCATCAAGACAGTGTGGTACTGGCACAAAAACAGACACATAGATCAATGGAACAGAACAGAGAACCCAGAAATGGGACCTCAACTCTATGGTCAACTAATATTCGACAGAGCAGGAAAGACCATCCACTGGAAAAAGGACAGTCTCTTCAATAAATGGTGCTGGGAAAATTCCACAGCCATGTGCAGAAGAATGAAATTAGACCATTTTGCCTACACCAGACACAAAGATAAACTCAAAATGGATGAAAGATCTAAATGTGAGACAAGATTCCATCAAAATCCTAGAGGAGAACACAGGCAACACTCTTTCTGAGCTTGGCCACAGTAACTTCTTGCAAGATACATCCATGAAGGCAAAGGGAAACAAAAGCAAAAATGAATTATTGGGACTTAATCAGGATAAAAAGCTTCTGCACAGCAAAGAAACAGTCAACAAAACTAAAAGACAGAATGGGAGAAGATATTTGTAATGACATATCAGATAAAGGGCTAGGATCCAAGATCTATAAAGAACTTATTAAACTCAACCAAAGAAACAAACAATCCAGTCATGAAATGGGCAGAAGACATGAACAGACATTTCACCAAAGTAGACCTACACGTGGCCAATAAGCACATGAGGAAATGCTCCGCATCACTGGCCATCAGGGAAATACAAATCAAAACCACAGGGAGATCCCACCTCACACCAGTGAGAATGGGGAAAATTAACAAGACAGGAAACAACAAATGTTGGAGAGGATGCGGAGAAAGGGGAACCCTCTGCACTGTTGGTGGGAATGTGCACTGGTGCAGCCACTCCGGAAAACTGTGTGGAGGTTCCTCAAAGAGTTAAAAAATAAAGCTACCCTATGACCCAGCAATTGTACTGCTGGGGATTTACCCCAAAAAGAGAGATGCAGTGAAATACCGGGACACCTGCACCCCAATGTTTATAGCAGCTATGTTCACAATAGCCAAACTGTGGGAGGAGCCTTGGTGTCCAGCGACAGATGAATGGAGAGAGAAGCTGTGGTCTACGCATATAGTGGGATATTCCTCAGCCATTAGAAACGACAGATCCCCACCATCTGCTTCGACGTGGATGGACCTGGAGGGTATTATGCTGAGTGAAATAAGTCAATCGGAGAAGGACAAACATTATATGTTCTCATTCATTTGGGGAATATAAATAATAGTGAAAGGGAATATAAGGGAAGGGAGAAGAAATGTGTGGGAAATATCAGAAAGGGAGACAGAACATGAGAGACTCCTAACTCTGGGAAACGAACAAGGGGTAGTGGAAGGGAGGTGGGCAAGGGGTTGGGGTGACGGGGTGATGGGCACTGAGGGGGGCACTTGACAGGATGAGCACTGGGTGTTATATGTTGGCAAATCGAACTTCATAAAAAAATATACAAAAAAATTCTGACTTTCAAGAAAATAAATATCCACTTTAATCCTTTACTCTTCCACATTTAGGCATGTACTAGTACTTTATGAGCTAGTATTTCTGCAGAGCTCTTCATTACATTGGTTTAATTTTCATCAGTGCATCACTAATATATATGTTCTTTCTGTTTAAAGATTTATTTATTTATTCATGATAGAGAGAGAGAGAGAGAGAGAGAGAAAGAGGCAGAGACACAGGAGGAGGGAGAAGCAGGCCCCACACAGGGGAGCCCAATGTGGGATTTGATCCCGGGACTCCAGGATCGTGCCCTGGGCCAAAGGCAGGTGCCAAACTGCTGAGCCACCCAGGGATTCCCTATATGTTCTTATTAGAATTCCATGTACTGAAGTTTTTTTTTTTTTTTTTGTACTGAAGTTTTTATGTGCATGATTAGAATAGTCATTCAAATATGTGGATTTAAATATGAATACAATAGCCTTAAATCTCTGTGGCATTGTCAATCATCACTTTTAACCATGGTTAATTTAGGTTTTATAAGACCTTGAATTTATGAATTTTGGAAGCTTTTTTTTGTTCAAATAATTTGTAAATACAAAAAACAGAGTTGCTTGTGTCTTCCTCAAATGATTACAAATGAGGAATTCTCAATTTTGTGCTAAGACCGCCTCTAATAATTAACCTAGTTTTCTGAAAAAAAAAAGATAATTGTCTAAAAAATGGACAACACACTCCTTACATTGAAGAAGAATCTCGATCTAACATAATCTCATCTATAATATCACTACAATTTTATTATCTGAGATCATTCACAAATCAGCAAAAGGTTGAAAACTTTCTTTTTCAGTTAAATCTACCTCTCTTTTATTGATTGGCCTTTCTTCTATAGCTACCAAAAATATATTGAGTCTCTTTTTTACATTCCTTCATGTTTACCTTTATAATCTCTTCCTGTGGTCTAAGCATCAGCATTCTCTTCAAGTATATTTATAAAAATTCAAAACCAAACATTTTGCCTGCCATTCTCTGGAAAGTGTGCAATTTGGCATTATCCTATTTAAAATGTGGACAGAATTGTAGATGATTATGCTCTTATTTTACCAAATGCCAGGCCTCACTGAAACTGGACTATTTAAAAGACAGGGCAATAGTTCTAGCAATTGACCTCACACATGTCAGAACGGCTAAAATCAAAAACACAAGAAAAAAGTGTTGGCAAGCACATGGAAAAAAAACAAAACCTCATGTAGTTGGCAGGAATGCAACTGGTGCAGCCACTGTGGAAAATAGTATGGAGGTTCCCGAAAAGTTAAAAATAAAACTACCCTATGATCCAGCAATCGCACTACTGGGCATTTACCCAAAAAATACAAAAACACTAATTCAAAGAGATACATTCACCCCTATGTTTATTGCAGCATTATTTACAATAGCCAAGATATGGAAGGAGCCAAGGGTCCATCAAGTAATAAATGGGTAAAGATGAGGTGGTGTATATATACAATGGAATATTACTCAGCCATAAAAGGGAATGAAATCTTGCCATTTGCCACGACATAGATGGAGCTAGAAAGTATTGTGCTAAGTGAAATAAGCCAGTCAGAGAAAGACAAACACCATATGATTTCACTCATATGTGGAATTTAAGAAACAAAACAAACGAGCACTGGGGGGGATAAAAAGAGGGAAGCAAACCAAGAAACAGACTCTTAACTACAGAAAATAAACTCTTGGTTACTAGAGGGGAGGTTGGTGGGGGGGGGGATGGGTTGAAATAGGGGATGCGGAATAAAGAGTACACACATCACGATAAGCATCGAGTAATGCAGAGAATGACTGATTACTATAGACTATTGTACACTTTAATATAACCCTGCATGTTAACTAGACTGGAGTTAAACAGTAAAAAGGATAATTCTAGTATTTGATCAACAATTTAGGTGATTGTTCAGGATCTGTAGTACTTGGGGGCTCAGAAACCAATATCACACTAGTGTACACCACTCATTTACAAGGCTGTACTCTGGATGTCTCTATATTTCTGCTTTTGTTATAAACTGCTGATTCTCACATACTCCAGTCCAGATTTTGAAGACAGAGGTTAAATCTGATCCAATTTAATCACGACTATGGCACGGCATATACTAGTACTTTAAGATCGATCAATTGTCAACGCATAAGTATCATTTCCATCAGTTATGGCACCAGGAAAGAGCCAATATATAGGTTGCTGCTGCTCCCTAAGTGGCCCATGTTAATGGGATAGTCACTCTCAAAATGCTGTCATGGTAGACACCTGTAGCTTTTTTTTTTTTTTCAAGACATACGAATCCTTTGCTTTCTCATATTGAAAATATTCCTGAGGTATCCCTGGGCTGTATCATTCACTGCTAAGTGACTGAGTCGACTCAGGTTGTTTCCCACACATTTTCACTCCCTGATTCAACTAGAAGTCACTGAATGCCTGCAGTGTGTCAGGCACTATATCCAGTACGGATGCAAAAATAAATAGGCACAGCACTCAAGAGTTTACAGTCTAGAATTTATGGCTTTTCGAGTAGTGTGTTCCCATTAAAATGTTAGTCATTGAAAGATATACATTCCAGAATGTCCATAAAACTCCTGAGTAGTTATGTCCACATAAAGCAATCTCTGTACCTTTTAGTTTAAAGATGATAATACAGTTACCAAATGTCTTCCTTCTGAGGGTAGCGAGACTGGCATTCCTTAAATGTACTCAATATATAAATCCTTTCTTTTTTTTAAGATTTTATTTATTTATTCATGAGACAAACACACACACACACACACACACACACACACACACACACACACACAGGCAGAGAGAGAAGCAGCCTCCCTGCAGGCAGCCCGATGCAGGACTCGATCCCAGGGCCCTGGGATCATGACCTGAGCTGGAGCCAGATGTTCAATCACTGAGCGACCCACGCACCCCCCTCTTTTTATTGTTTTGTAGAAATTGGGGTATTGCTTTTATTTCCTTGGGATAAGCCCCACACCCACAACATATTCACAGTGAAGCCAAGTATCCTTCTCTTTCCTTAAGCCTCAGTTTGCTTACATGTAAATAAAAATAATAATTGTATCTTTTGTAATGGATATCATTTTCCAAGGCCTACCCGAATCATGTCCCATTCTTTTGGTAATAACACCCTGAGGACGTCTTTTGGAAACATGTCTCTCATTCTCACTCTATATGGTTAAGAAACCATGTGTATCTCTCTTCTAGCTCCAGGGAGATACCATGACTTAGGCCTGTGCAATAAGAGCATCCCTTTGCCCTGGTGATTGATGCCTGCATGGGCACAAAAACAAATCAGGGCCCAGCCTTCCCCGGGAATTAGATATTTGGGAGCCTCCTTCTTTCTGAGATCTGGGCTATGAAAGACTTGTAAATCTCAATGAGCAGGACCATCCCTCCCACCACATGCAGACACTTTCTTTGAGAATCAATAATACAGAGGAAAACTGAACTGAAAGATAGTAAGATAAATTTCTGACATCATTTTAGCACAAATTCAGCTATGCCTGAGGCTGCCTCCTGCATTTCCCAGTTGAACGCACACACTAAATATTATTTTCTTAAAGCTAGATTAAGAAAGCTGTATGTTCACTTTCAGGTAAAAGAGTTCTGACTAATAAAAACTAAATGAGTAATACATGGAAATTGCTTAGCATGATGTCTGATACATAGTACACCCTCAAGTTGTCTTTTTTTATTTATAGCTCGACCATCTACTAAATTTTTTAAAAAGATTTCATTTATTTATTCATGAGAGACACACAGAGAGAGAGGCAGAGACACAGGAAGAGGGAGAAGCAGGCTCCATGCAGGGAGCCCGACATGGGACTCAATCCCAGGTCTCCAGGATCAGGCCCTGGGCTGAAGGCAGCGCTAAACCGCTGAGCCCCCCAGGCTGCCCTACTAAAATTTTGACATTATTGGAATCATCATTTTTTTCTGGACCCCAATTTTCTCATCTGTGAGATATAAAAAAGAGTTATATCTTGAGTATATTGTAGCACTAAGACATGAATGGAGAAGGGTGAGTTTTATAAGTGCTTGCATGCTATAAACCTATATACAAAGATGGCACAGTAGACTCCCTAACCCACATTAGTAATTTCAGTTTTGTTTGTTTCATTGAATCTTAAAATCCCCAGACAAGCTTTCTTTCCTGCCTTATACATTTTATACCACCCAGGATTTTTTTTTTTTCTAATACAAGGAATCATAGCAATATTATCCTTAACCCTTACCACGGTCTCCAGACAAAACAGCTTGCGTTTATAGCACAGTAAATGTTGGCTGCCTCAAGCAGGTGATCAAATGGAGCTCATCACCCCCAGTTCATTAGAATAGTCATCGGTATATCTGTCAGCTGAGTCTCATTTAAACTATAATCGTTAGGGGGTTTCACTGGACATTGCTGTGCCAAACTGTCTGCTTGCCACTGGTCACCTGGGGACGTAGGGGAACACTGCCTTCTTAATTAGATCTAGTCAGAGCCCTTCCTCCAGTTGCTAATCTGTAAAAACATTGTAGTCAGGGCTGGCTTCGTAGGCCTAAGACCTGTGCAATCACACAAGTTCCTGCAGTAAGAGACCCGTGCTCAGTTTCCTTCTCTATTGTTACCTCTTGGAAATTCTTAATAACTTTAAACAAGTGACTCTGAATTTTCAGCTTGCACCAGGCTCTGCAAATTATGTAGTCAATCTGATCCTAGGCTTTGGTAATTAATAGGAAATTTTACCAGCTAACAAGTGGCCTTATTCAACTTAGTAAAAACAAAAACATAAACTTCAAAGTCATGTACTCAACACATTCTTCTTTTTCCCTCTGTCTTCAACCATGGTGCCCCTAGATGTCACCTAAGCAGCACTAACTAGGATTTCAGAGGCAAATTATTGTGGGAAAATCAGTTGAGGTATTTATTAATAAAATTAGTATTAAAAAAGATAAAATCAGTATATTTGTTAAGTGACCATTTTTTCTTCATTGTAATTTTCTGAACCAATTTATTAAAATAGAGCAATATAATTAAAGCCAAAACAAGCAAACAAACCACCAAACCCCTGCAATAACTCTGCGTGACAAATGAATGCATGAAGGCTTTATAGATAAATGAGGGAAGAATGGACATCCTACATGATAAGTTTCTAAAATTAGATCTTTCCAGTTGGCTGCCTCGTTTCATGTTAGTTAAAATATGTATTCAAAACATTTTTCCTGTTTATCAAACTGCTGCTACATTATTTTAAAAGTATTTTTTTTAGTCTGAGAATAAAACTTAATAATAAATTTATAATGTTCATTAATGGTTTACCAAATATACTTTTAAAAGGTGGTAATTCTATTCATGAATGTTGCCTTTTAACAACAACAAAAGAAATATTTCTAAAAGAGGTCAGTTAGCACAATTTCTCACACTTAGCAGAGCTTTTCACACTCAGTAAGTAATTTAAGGGCTGTGATGTTGACAACCCTCAGCTTCACCCTTCAGGGTAGTTAGAGCCCCACTTGGCCATCAAAGGCATCTCAGTGTCTCTATTTGAGGGGAGGCCCTTGGAAGGGCAGTATCAACAAATGCTATCTATTCAGCATCTCCTGAAGTGTGATAGTGTTAAAAAGTTTGTAGGGTCAAGTAAATTTGAATAGTACTAGGTTAATCTAAGTTAAAGAGGTTTCTGTGCTGTTTGCTGAAGAACCTGTCGGAGTTGTTAAAATACTTTTCTGTATTGTGAAGAAAATATAGAATTCAGGGACTTTCAAGTTTATTTGCTGATACCATTCATTTCATATCACTCTGAAGAGCCTAATAACATCCATCTTTATTTAGAGATCATGTTCTATTGAACATTTCTCAAAATGAGGTGTTCAAACTATGTCACTCAATATCACCTAGGGAGTTAAAATTTAGGTATTGGGGTTCCATGTCAGACCACAGACTTAAAATTTTTAAAGGGTTATTTTTAAATAAACTTTACAGAAGAAATATAATTCTGCTCACATATTTTAATATCACAGAAGATGAATTATAATGATTCTTTGTAAACTATTTTGTTTCCCAGTAGTTATTTATATTTGTCAAAGAAGAGACTACAAAATCAGGTTTTTATACATCTGTTAATTTTAAATTTTCTTTCTGCTTAAGTTAGCTAAAATAATGTTTTCTACTAATATATAAAACCAATGACTTATTTGGAATGTACTAAAATACTTTGGGAGAGTCTCCAAGCAAATGTATAGTAAAAAATTTCAGACATTTTAAGAATTATATTATATATATATATATATATATATATATAGAGAGAGAGAGAGAGAGAGAGAGAGACATGATTTGTGTTTATATGAAAACTACATATATATTTTAAAGTATATATATGTGTGTGTATATATATATATATATGAAATTACAAAAAATACCCACTTACTCTGCAAATCTTAAAATAATGATAAAACCTAGGTGGCATGGATATATAGATATAGTGGTTTTCAAACACTTGGTGGAAAATTCATTCCAAAAATCTTTCCGGAGGGCAATATGGCAGTTGGCCATGATGAAGTAGCTAATACCGGAACAGCCTTCCTGCAGTAAACAACTCTAAAACTGACAAACTACGTGAAGTAATTCTTTCTAGATAATGGATAATAGCACATGACTAAAAGAAGAAAAACTCACAAGGTAAGCTCCATGATTGCCCCACTTTCTGCCTGGCACAATTTCCTTTTTTTTTTTTTTTTCTGGCACAATTTCCTAACAGAGGTGCAAAGAGCTGCTGTCCAAGTAGCACATGGTGGTCCCACTGAGATGAGAAGACAGATGTGAGAATTGGGGGCAACAGAAACAAATTAATTGAGTGTCATATGGTATCAGAGAGACAAAGATGTCTCTTCCAGAAAAGGAAGTCCATGTGGAAATCCCCTGTGAATCTGTTGCTGATTCCTGGGATACATATTTGCAGGATAAGACCACCCAAGGCCTAACAGATGCAGCTGCTACAGGGAGAATAGGACAGATAAATTATAGTTTCAACAGTTGTGGGGAAGAGCAATTCTAGGTGAAGTGGGAGTTCTGGCACAACAGAGCACACACATCTCATTAACACCTTGTTAAAACTCCTGGCATCCCGCTGACATGAAAAGCCTGAGCCTATAAGATTAAGTGCCATGTTTTAGAATAAGATTTAACTTTAGGGCTGTCCTAAGGAAACTTGTAGCCAAGACCTGATAAGACATAAAAGGGAGAGGGTTTAGAGTTTGAGTCCTGCTAAATTAGGGTGACTTACCTTGACTACAAGACTTTTAACAAAGAGTAAAACAAGTCTAAACACGTTCTACATGAACAGCTCATAACTGTCTGCTATAACAAAAATGAACACCCTTCAGGGGAAGATAACAGAACCTAAAGTAAAGCCAAGGTATTATCTGTATATGGTCCAGTATTCAACAACAACAAAATTGTCATACATGGAGAGAGAGAGAGAGAGAGAGAGAGAGAGAGAGAGATGGTGAGAAAATGTGTGGTTAATAGTCAACAAGAAAAAGAAAAACTTATTCAGATGTTTTAAACCTTGCAAATGACAACTTGAAAGTAGCTATTATAGCTACAGAAATATGTTGAAAATATTGAAAAGAAATTCAGAAATGAAAGGAAGATAGGGTCTTAATGAATTAATTGAAAAACTCAGCAAAGAAATAAAAATGATATAAATGGATAGTTGACAACTAAAATCAAATAGACTTGGTCTTTGGAATTGAAAGAGAGGCCACGACTTGAAGCCAAAGCAATAGACATTATCCACTTGCAAGAACACAGAAAAAAGAAAAAATAATTGAAGAAAGTGAACAAATTCTTTTGGGCATGTATGGCATTATCAGTCAGTCTAATATATGTGCCAAGTAGAGCTCTGAAAGGAGAGCAGGGAGGGATTGGGGAAGAACACATATATGAAGAAATAATGCCTGAACATTTCCCAAGTTTGATGAAAAACATTATGTTGCACATCTAGGAATGCAGTGAGATCCAGGATAAAAAGAGATAAAAAGATCCACCCCAGGCTCATTATATTTAAACTTGACAAGAAAAGATCTAGAAAAAAACTTAGGGGGAAAAAAAAACAACAGAGAAAAAAGATGTTTATGTCACAAGAACAAGGAGCATCAATATTGACGATATTTTATTAGGAATCATGGAGGCCAGAAGATAAATGGGATGACTTTTTTAAATGCCAAAAGGAAAAAATAAAATAAAATAAAAAGGAGTTAACCCAGCATTCTACATCCAGTGAAAATATTCTTTAAAAATGAAGACAAAATCAGCCATTCTTTAGATAAATAAAATCTGTGAGAAGTTGTTGCCTGCAGACCTCCTGTATTTGAAGAATTATTAAAGAATGTATTTTAGTCTAAAGGGAAATAATACAAAATGGAAACTCAGGTTTATAGGAAGAACAAAGACAACCAGATATGACCCTCAATCTAGCAGAGCTGATTGAGGTGCAAATAACTTTTTGAACTTCAGTTGCCATTTGTGAATTGGACAATAGTTGACAGAAGGACAAAAAGGATTCCTGCTCCCTGCTCAGGAGAACAGAGCCCAACACTCCAAAGAAAGAAGCTAGAGCCCAAGTGAAACCACATCTAAAGCCACCCTACCATTGTTTTTCAGTTTTGTGAACCAATAAATCTTTACTCGAAAGCAAACGATATTTCTTAGAATCTTAAGTGCCAGTAAAATAAAATGCTCCCCTCCCCCCAATAAGCCAGACAGAGCCATTGGTGATATCTTACTGAGTGAAAACATAGTATGTGTCTATGGTATGAGCCCTTTATATCAGCCGGAGAATACACTCTATTTTTAATGCAGGCCCATTCTCTTTTTTCTGCAACTCTAATTTTCAATTTCTTTTTTTCTTTAAATTCCTTTAGTGGTAAAATCTGTCCTGACTTGAACTAATTTGGTCACAAATCCTGACCTGCACTTACTTCAGGCTATTTATGGTTTTTTTTTTATTTATTACACTTTGTTTGAAGATTCCTGTCTCACTGCAGAGACAGTACTATGTGTTTCACGGGGTGTGGTCCAAGGTTCTGCAAGCCATTTTGCCTAATATATAGGCAAAAATTACCTTTTTCTATTCAAGTACTTCTGAAGGCTGAAATACAGTTGGTTTCAAGTAGAGAATATAAATTAGGATGGTTTTTCTTTTTTCTTTTTCTGTTCATTGGTTTCTTGATTAAAAATAAGCATATGTAAGTTGAGCTATGGAAGAATAATTTAAGAGGTATCATGAAGCAAAGCTGTGGATTGAAATGATGTACCTGTTATTCCTAACATGGTAAAGTGGAACATAAATATTCCAAGGCAGACCTAGTAGAGCTACTCTACTAATTCAGGATGCTGCTTTTGAGATCACCTAATAGCAGTTACATTAGAAGGGGTACACCCAGTCTGTGCTGTTCCCCCAACGCTGTATGTAACTGTGCCATCTGATGGTTCTCTTTCTGCACTGAGCTCTCATGAGTGTTGCTCTTAACAGCCCAGTTAATGGCGGTTCCCACATCACTATTGAGAAAGAAAATATACCCGCTTCCACCAACCTGCAGAAGCATCCTCTGCTTCCATTGTATCCATTCTGGTTTTACACTTGCCATTGGGATAAACGAGCAAATCTGCTTCGTGTAATCCTCTTTATTTCTCTATAAAATGTGGTCATACCTTATATACCTGACAAGGCTGTTCAAGATCAAAGGAGAGAGCCTCTGTGAACCTTCCTTGTAAACTCTACAGAGAATATAACTAATTTTACTCTCCATGCTCTGAAATTATCTTTCGTTATTCCCACTCTTCGTGACATATATTATTTACTATTCTTATATGCCAGTGTTTTACTTTTATCCATAATTTCCATACAAAAGAAATGCCATCTACATGAGCAGCTTCACCTATTACCTTAGTTAGATTTTTTTCCTCTCTCTTCTTTTTCTAATGCAGTGTACTCAAATTTAAGAAATACTGGAAACAATTATACACATATTATTCCCTTGACTGTTTCCTCCCACAAAGGTAGTAAGTCTATGAAAAGAGAGGCCTTCTTGTGGTTTGTTCACTGCTTATGTCTAGTGAATAGGAGAGTATCAGGATTCATAATAGGAATTCAAGAATATTTATGTGTAGACATATATACTTGTATACATTTATATTCATAGCCATATATGATTGATTTCAATAAATATATATCTACTATGTAGATACAAGTATTCAAGTACCTGCTGAATATTTACTAACTGCTAGGCGGTACATTCAGGGTTTTACATATATCATCTCAATCTTTGATATATGTTCATAAAGTAGGAACGATTAAGAAACTAAGGTTTAGAGATGTTATAGAATTTGCTTGAGGTCAGAATACCAACAAGTGAAAGAAGGCAGGATTTAAAACTAGATCCTTTGAAGTCAAAGCCTGTTCCCTAATTCTTAGTCTAGAATCATCCAAGTGACATGAGAAACAAAGGCAGAAGGAAATACAGATAAAATTAAATGAGAAATTCAGTCACCTGACAGCCCATTGACAAATACTTGAGATAGGCAGATTGTATCATTCCTCCAGGAAACCCCCAGCTATCTTAACATCAACACTTTGCTAAAGGGAAAACAACCTTAGCTTGACAATAGCAAGGCCTTCAGGATCCCGTGAGTCCTCTTTAGCATATGAAAGTCCTTTTGCAACTTTCCTTATCTTTACTTCTCCTCATTGCAAGGTATAGGGTCACTTGCTCCCCACAATCTCGGGGCAGTGGGCAGTACTAGCCGCTCTTTCTGCCCACAGGTCCTGTCCTCAGGCTTTAGTAAAACCACCTTTTGCACCAAAGACATCTCAAGAATTCCTTCTTGGCTGTTGGCTCTGGACCCCAACATTACTCAAAAAAAAAAAAAAAAAAAAAAAAAAACTACATTAAAAAAAAAACAACTACATCACAAGGATAACTGATTATACTTATTCTAACATGTTCTGTATTTAACAAGATTTTGGAAAAATCCCAACCAAAATTAGATTTGGAAAAGAAAAAAAAATTAGATTTGGTCATTATAAGAAAAATCTCTGGAGATTTTTATTCATCGTATCATGCTGCCATATGTAATCTACGCTATCACAGGTAAGCACACACATGCTTGTATCCATTACTGCTGTGTAATGGTTCAGGGTTACGTACATTTGGATAACTTGATTGAAAAGTACTCTTCTGGGGCAAAGCTGAAAGACAAATCTTAATGTCAGTAATTTTATTAAATTAGCAATTCTATAAAAAGTGACTGAATTATCAGTTTTGATCTGGTTAAGGCTCACCAAAAAATAAGAAAACAGAAAAATGCGCCATTTGAAAAATTTAACTTATTCAACTAAGGTGTGTGTTCTCATGAAAAACATCTGCTATATCCCATGTATGAAAATGTTTAATACGTTCACAATACAATATGTTTCCTCTGATCCTAGAAGCTAATTTTCTCTGTGAGGGTTAGAAAAAAAATTTTAATGTAGTATTAGTCCATGTGATAATCCATCAATATGTGCATTATTATCGTTTCCCAGTGATACAACTAAGGAATTCTCAAAAAGGGTCTCAGAAATCACTAAAATTAACATTTGAGGATGTTGTAAACCACTAAAACATACATATCACATTTTAATATCCCTATCGCATTATATCTTGAATGATATTTATATCGAACTTAAAGCAAACAGACTTACTTTGAATAATGCAGGTGTACATTCTATATAAGGTCTAACATGTAGGTCTAATCTTACATAGAATGTGCAACAACTAAACTTCCAAAGATGCAAAACTGGGGCTAAGTCTTTCTATTTGGTCTTTCAACATCTAGGGAAAGAATTACTCGTCTGAGATTCATAAATTATATGGGCATTAATTAACCTATTTCCTGCACCGTTTTCACTGTAAGATCGGCTGCTGTGTGCTCATTGTCAGCGTTTAAACCGCAGGCAGATGCTCCATGGCCTGGACTTTCAACCTAGGTTTCCTTCCGGATGCTGGGCTGCAGAGGAGCTTTCCCCTTTCATTCAGCTCTGTTGTCTCTCAACCCACCGTTTCCTTGCCCCTGTTGACCTCTTCCTACTTCCTCCTGTTCACATTTCCTTTTTTTTCAACGAGAATGGCCATTTCCCTCTCAAATCTTGCTGGTATGAAAGGAGATAGGGCAATGAGGAAAGGAATGTAGGACAAGGTCACCCCCTCACAGCCGTGCCACGGCTCAGGCTGTCCACTACTGCTTCCTTACTGCCAGCTACTCTTTTTGCTCTAGACCACATGGTACTTCTTCCTCGGTTGACTTTCCTGATCGCTCCTTCTCCATTTCCTTGGCAAATACTCTTTATTTTCCTAACCTTAGATGAGCTCCTCAGAGTTAAATTCTTATCTGAATTAGTCTCCTAGTGGGGCCTCCAGGATTGTCACGGATTCAGCTAACACCTACATCGCTGTGACTCCCGTATCTTCATCTCCAGCACAGCCCTCTCTGCTGAAGTGTATCTACAACAACACTCTCTGACTTATTCCTCCTGATGGTCCACCAAATCGTTAACTCAGTGTGGGACAGACTTGGATTTGAATTTAATTACGGTTACACACAGTCATCTCAACCCTAAGAAAGCCATTTAACCTCTCAAAGCTTCAGTTTACACAACTGTAAAATGAGGCTACTGATACTATCTCATAGGGTGGCTCTGAGATTCTGACAAGATAATGTATTTTTGATGAAAAACTCAGTCTCTGATACACAACAGGTCATAGCCAAGTGTAGGTGTGCCATAGAAAAAGGAATTCACTACTCTCTAAATCTGCTTGCTGATTCTATACTCCCTTGATCAGTGAACGGTACTTCTTCCCAACTATTTGCCAAGTCATAAATCTATAAAACACTAAACACTGTTTTCACCCTTCCACCTTTCCCAAATCAATTTGTTATCATAAAGTCCTTATCGCCTCCAAAATATCTCTCGAACCCGGTAATCCCTCTCAACCTCCAACTTCTAACACCTGTCTTAATTTAGGCTCTCATCCTTTCTTGCCGGTGATAAACAAAAAGTCTGCCAACTGGCTTTCTTTTCTGTCTGTACTGTATGTGCCACGTCATTGTCCAAGTGATCTATCTACGACGTATGTAGGCAGTGGCTGACCCCCTCTTAGGTGATCCCTAATGAGTCATGTCTCCGTATACCCTCTCCCCTGGAGTGCAGGTGGAAGGTGTGGCTTGCTTGTAACCAACAGAACAATGCTAAGCTGACAGCATGTCAATCTCATGACTGTGCCACATTATATGAAACCCCATTTTGGCAGATTGAAGGGAGAGACTGCTAATTCTGAAGGTGCAAACAACTATGATTTGAATGACCAATAGGGAGATCTATGTGTCAGGGAGCTGCTGTAGCCTCAATTCTGCATCAAAATCGAAGAATGTCATTTTTTTCAGAAATCGTGTGAGTTTGAAAGAGACGCTGAACTCCAGAAAGTAATGCAGCCTGGCTTACACTTTGCAGACTTGTGAGACCCTGAGCAGAGAGTCCAGCCAAGCATTCATCTACGGACTGAAATAACAAATGTGTATAGTTTTAAGCCACTAATCTTTTGGTAATTTGATAAGTAGCAATAGGAAACTGTCTCAAGTGTGTATTGGCTGCCACTTCCTTTCAGGACTCTACAGATCCTCACATTATAGATCTTAACACACTGGGCTCTACGAAGAGTTTACAATGCTCTTTCCCTAAATATTCTTTTATTTTTTTAAGTCTTTGCTAAACTCTAACCATCCCAATGAGGCAAACCCTGACCACAAATCTCTCCAGGGTGTGTCTGTGTTTCATTTCAAATAGGTTATATAATTTGTTCATGTATTATGGTCATTTTCTCTTCCAGTAGAATGTAAGGTCCACGAGGGCAGAGATCTTAGTCTCTTTGGTTCACTGGTGTATTCCAAGGACCTGTGCAAGTGCCTGCCACACAACAGGTAACAGGTGCTCAATAATATTAACTGAATTAGATTGAATTGTCTCCTCCACTGGGCCATGAGCTCCTTAAAGGTAAGTGCTGTTGCTATTTTTCTTTATAGATCATAAGCCCTGGCATGCAATAATATCACTAAATTCTAATGAGTGAATAAATAATATCTTTCTGATGTATTACTATGTTATTCTGTACTAGTTGAAAAGGAGCTATAGAACAAAACATATTTCTTTGTGGATTAATTAGCAAAGGCTCTGCCAGAGTTTTAAAACATCAGATTGATTATTTTCATTTTAGAAATTCTGAAGAGAAACATCAAATAGTTTTACTGTAGTCTTTCAATGAAGCTAGAGTTCAAAACCCAGTTGCAATAGCTTCCTGTTGCTGCTATAACAAATTAACACCAATTTTGTGTCTTAAAACAAAACATATTTGTTGCCTTATAGTTCTGTAGACTCAAAGTCTCACATGGGTCTCACCAGGCTAACATCAAGGTGTCAGGAGAATTGTATTCCTTTCTAGAGAGTCTAGGAACCAACTGCTTCCTTGAGTTTTCCAGCTTCTAGAACCCAACCAGGTTCTTTTCTAAAAGATTTTATTTTTTTATTCATGAGGGACACAGAGAGAGAGAGAGGCAGAGACACAGGCAGAGGGAGAAGCAGGCTCCATGCAAGGAGCCTGACATGGGACTCAATCCCAGGACCCCAGGATCACACTCTGGGCTGAAGGCAGATGCTCAACCTCTGAGCTACCCAGGCATCCCAATGCAACCAAATTCTTTGCCACACTCTTCTGTTTCCTCCATCTTCAAGGCTAGCAGGATCACAACTCTCTGACACTTCTTCCACTGTCACATTTCCCCCTGGTGACAGCCGGGAAAGGTCTGCTCTCACACAGTCAGGTAATTCGATTGAGCATACTCACACAATTCAGGAAAATCTCCTCCTCTCAAAGTCTATAACACAGCCTGCCATGTAAGGTGACACATCCGCAGGTTCCAGATACTGTGCTGTAACCGCTGGGGGGCTACAAGTCTACCTACCACGTTAGTGGAAGAGGAAAATAGCCATACAACTAAGTAAGCATTTCTGACTCTAATACCACCGATTCGCCTCAGAAAATCCAATTTTAAATCTTTTTATTCCTACTTACACTATGCTTCATCTTCTAAAATGAAACGTTTCTTTCCATTTTCTACAAAATTTGAATTCTCTTCAGTTCCATAAAAAACAACAACAAAAACTTGTAAAGCTGGAAAACCACAGAAACCACCTCCACAACTGAGAGGTAGCTCAGACCTCCTTTGGGTAATCACATCGAGAAGGCTTGGCCTCACTGAGTCTAAGGCTGCGAATTCTTCTCCTCGGGACAAAAGCTGCCAAGTCTGCCTGGGAGAAACTTGGCAGCACATCAAGAACAAAAACATAGTGTGGTTATTTTTTCTTAACACAGAGACAAAAGATTTTAAATTCTCTTTGTGGTAGAAACGTTTCTAATGTACATTTAGTGTAAAGGGTTAAATGAAGGCAATGTGTGGGGATAAGGTTTGGCTGTAGTTGTTTTCAAGTCATCTAGGAAAATATCAGTGATTAAATAGTAAAGAGTCAGTCAGTGTCACAGAGCAATCACCATCTCTCCTGTTGAGAGGCACATTCTCCTAGCATGATATTCTGAAATCCTCCAAATATATCCATTGAATATGCAGGATCCATTTTAATTAAGTAATAGAAGCATGCCAAAGAGATCTGCATGTGTCTTGGTGAGTTTGTAAGGCATACTGAAGACAGATATAAGCCCCACTTAAAAAAAAAAAAAAAAAACTTGAGATGTGCAAAGATTTAGTGATCTATCAAAAATGAAGGAGAAGACCCATTCCATTTCTGCAACCTCCCCTCCCTGAAAAATACAATCTTTTTCATTCTTGAATATATGGAAACTGACACAGAAAGATATCAGATTCACAGGTTAAATTCTAGCAGAGTTAAGTTCATTTACACACAAATACAGTCTGTTGCATGTCTTCTCTGTCACCTTGTAAGACGTATCTTGGTCACATGTAAGGCTTGGTGACACATGTGGATGGGCAAAAGTGAGTGATGTCATTCAAACCAAACAAATCTGATGCTAATGTTGAATGTCAGCACAGCAACATCATCTTGACTTATGTGGATGAAACACTTAATTCACTATATATATATATATACACATATATATATAAAATGAGAAAGTATAAACGAAATTACCTTAACTTCATAAGAGGTAAATAATATATAGTGGTGATAGTAAATGAAGTAGTAAGTGAAGAGAATAAATGCTCAGGATGTGAAATCAGACAGTAAGAGTTTATATTCTACTTGTATCATAAACCAAATATCTATGTGATCTTAACTCATCTGAGCTTCTGTCCAGACAGGATGGAGGATAAGTGCAACTCATTTATTCCTTGATTCAAATATCTATTGAGGGGCAACTCGGAGTGACGCACTATTGTTAAGTACTGAAGAGACAGCAATGAAGAAGTCTGACATGTACGCTTGCCCCCATGGAGACTGCATTCTTACAATTCCTGACTAATGATAAGAGTTAGATGAGAGTCAGTAACATGCCTGGCAAAAGTAAGTACTATAAATTTAATTAGCATCATTATAACAGGAGGAAAATATTTCAGAAACCTGAAAAAGTATACTTTCTTGCATAATAAGTAGAATACAAAATAAACAAATGGGTTGTTCAGGTAAACTAAGAATACTAAAATTTACATGATCACTACATGAGATTGTATAATCTTTAAAAAAGAATATATCTCTGAAAAGTAGCTTAAACGAAAAAAAACTGCTTTTTGCATAAAAACGTTTCAGCAATTAGCCATGGATGTTATTTTGAATAAACTGTCTTTTGGAGGTAAAATGTAAATGAGAACATTCATCTCTGGATTAGCAATCACTCCATGGGCTGGCTACCTTCCTTCTCTTCTCTCTCTCTCTCTCTGTCCCTCTCTGTTCACGGACACCCTTTCTGCTACTCTTCTACATGATCAAGCAGTCATCACACCACGATTTATCATCTTCTCCTGTCAATTCAGCCATCATTCCACTCTGTTCTATTAGTTTTTCCTGCTGTGAAAATCCCAGTAGAATCCTTGGTAAACTCTCAGAAGTTTTCAGATTCTGCTTTGGAAAGCAGTGAACCACAATGTTATTAAAAACCAGTGACTTATAAAGGGATTTGTTCCTACTCGTAAGCAGAGGGGAAGTCCAGGCATTATCCTTAGAGTGACATTCATGCACAGCTTCCAACTGATGGTTGTCTTTCCTGAGCTCAAAAGCACTGCTCCAGCTATCAAATTTAAATGCGGTATTTTAGGGAGTTATTTAAAAATCAAAATGCCTGGCCCTGCGGTTCATTAAGTGTGCCATTCCAAGAGATGCGACTGCCAAAACTGGTTCGTTACTATGAAGGTAGTTATCCTGTAACGCTGCAAGGCAAACATATTAAGGCTTTAGTCACATATGTGGCACACACTTCAAAACTCCACACTTTCAAAGGACTTCCTGGAGCCAACATTCCAACTTAGTACTCATCCAGTGAAACGGAAGCTAATAAGAAGCATGAAACAGTCCATACTATATAAGAATTTTGGCAGAACACCACATGTATGGACCCTACATAAAAAAATCATAATGCCATTAAATCATCCTAAACCGCTAACACCCATTCACAAGAATACTATCGTTCTTTCATCAGAAACCACATGTCATTCTGATTCATATATAGCGCTAAAAATATAAATTTGATAGAATGTGTCTAAACCTGACCCAGACACTTAAATATTTTCATAACTCCAGAGGCAGAAGGAAAACAGGCAAAAATGTCTTCACTGGTGCAATACAGTGCTTTGAACCAATGGCCTGGATGTAAGCAGTAGGTGGCAAAGTAAAATAGAAATGTTAATCCTATGAGAGCTCTTGCCTGCTGTTTTACAGCCTTTCCTAAAGATTAAGAAAAAAGGGGGGCAGGGAAGTAAGATCACACAAATACCCACAGAACTAAGAATTTAAAACACAAAACAAAACGACACACACAAAAAACCGCCAGAACAAAACAAAGATACTACCAAATATCAACAAATGCTACAGAATAAAACAAAAGAACTGACCTGAAAACACTTTTTTTTTTTCCAACATGAGATCATTTTTAGAGGGGTGGTAGCAGGAATGAATGGGAACATATTTAGTGAACTTAGTTTCTAGTTTAAATTTTAATAGAACAGCAGAATATTTTTTACTCAAGATAAAAGAAGAAATATTTATTTTGGGCAACATTATGAATTCCTGTATTATATCTACATATTAGAAAATAGCTTCTTAAGAAGTCTTCATTTTTCTAAAATTATCCAACTACTAGACAAAACTCTTTTTTTCTCTAAAAGGCCAAATAACAAATATTTTAGGCTCTGTGAGCTAAGCAGTCTCTGTGGAGGATACTCAACCCTGGCACTGTAGCTCAAAAGCAGCCACAGACAAAACGGAAGAGAATGAATGTGGCCATATTCTAATAAACTTTAGTTTTGAACAGGGCAATCTACGTATCTTGTTGTTTTCAGTGCTCGTGAGATATTCTCCTTGTTAATTTATTTCAATCATTGAAAAATGTAAAAACAACATTCCTAGCTTATGTACTGTACATGCCGTGGGCTAGATTCGGTTCAGGTTGTAGTTTGCTGAACCCTAGATTAGATATCGATAATGCAAGCTGTAAGAAATAAACGATGAGAAGACAAAGTTCTATTATCTTTCTTTCTTTCCTTCTTTCCTCTCTCCTTCCCCTTCTTTTTTCTTATTTATTGTCTATCTATCTGTCTGCCTGTCTTTGCATCTTGCAGTACACAAAGCATAATGAAGTAGTACCAGGAGAGTGGAGGGTCAGATTACCAGTCTCTCAAACTCAGCTGGTGTAGTAGTCCACTGGAAGGGGCTAATTGTAAGGGTTACTAAGCATTGAGCTCACCTAAGTACCATAGAGATTCTGGGAGCTACAAATCATTCATAATATTCAAAGTGAATAGTTACATAAGATCCTATTTGCATTCCATTTAACTGTCACGTAAGTTGTTTGGGTTTTTTTTAAATGATACCTTCTTTGACAACTAAGGTCTTCATTAAATTCCTCTAAAATTTCCATTATGGTAGAGAGAAAGGAAAGCCTGGAGAGAAGCTTGACTCATGGCATTAATTGGAACATTATTATTTACTTTAAACAGCTGAAAAGCTCTCTGGTAATGAGGAATTTGGCAACACCATGACATATTATACCCTTCCTAAGACATTTAGATGCCCAAAGCTAAGAAATCCTTGGGAGCGGTGACCTGTAATTCTCCCAAGTTCCATTTCAGAAAAGGCTATTCTATTCACTTTTAGTAGCAAACAAGCACTGAGAACTCTCCCTTTTGAAGAAATTTCACCAACAATCCAAGAACTACATGGGCAACAACCATCCTATACAAATATACTGGCTGTTAAGAGTTTCAGGCAAACAGAAATCACAATTTCTAAATTCTAGTACAGTCTGATATAACCATGAGGATAAGATCCAACGGTTCAGTGAGCTATCATCTCTTCAGAAAGATGCTGTTGGCAGAGGGAGTGTCATAGCATGTGCTTTCCTATTAGAGTCTTTCAGAGACTCATGTGGCTTTGTAAGCAATCATTAGGGAAGCTTCCCAGTACAATTAAAAACATATGCCTAAATACTGTTTTTCAAAATGACACAAATGTTTAAATACCAACATAAAAAGTCCATGTAAAGGTGCCAGATACTTATGTGGCAAGAAAAGCCAAAGAATTTGTGCAAAAGTATGTTTCTTACTGCCGTCTATCTGAATAAACACTGCTACACAGTTTATAAAGACTTGAAAATTTCCTCCATTAAATCTTTTTTTTTTTTTAATTTTTATTTATGATAGTCACAGAGAGAGAGAGAGAGAGAGGCAGAGACACAGGAAGAGGGAGAAGCAGGCTCCATGCACCGGGAGCCCGACGTGGGATTCGATCCCGGGTCTCCAGGATCACGCCCTGGGCCAAAGGCAGGTGCCAAACCGCTGCGCCACCCAGGGATCCCTCCTCCATTAAATCTACGTATTTTATGCAAACTTTCCTGAGACAACCTGTGACATCAGAGTTCACATTTAACACAAGTTCCAAAAGAGAAAAAGAAAAGAAAAGAAAACAGTTACTCTTTATGAGTAGTATGAGATATTGAGAAGATGTATGACTCTAAAATTATCACTTCACCTCAAGGATTTTTTTTTTAATGCAAACTCCATGCCAGATGGTCCAAGCCAAGGCTAAACGCAACTCTTCAAAGTCATCCATATGGAGGTTACATCTTGGGAGAACAGAGCTTGTATGCAAATGAAGATGAGCTTTTGCAAATAGTTATGAATTCACTTTGTTATATGAGTAGCAATGGATATAGTCATGATATTCAAATCATCTTGACATTTGTCAAGTTTACCAGGCACAGTGATATGCCTACAGAGAAATTACATATCAAGGAGAAATAGAACATTGGAAGGAAGGTGTGGTAAGAATACCAATATGGGAGACTGGATTAAGCATTGGTTCCAGAGTCTCAGGAGTGGATAAATTAAGTTTGAAGCATGCTGTTTGAAATGTTAAGGAGTTACACATTGTGTGCGATCTAAAAGTAAGATGCAAATCAACAACACAGATGTTGGCAGGGATGTGGAGAGAAAGGAACACTCTGTGTGCTCTTGGGTGAGAATGCACACTGATGCTGCCACAGTAGAAAACAGTGTGGAGTTTCCTCAAAAGCTAAAAATAGAACCACCCTATGATCCAGCAATTGCACTACAGGGTATTTACCAAAAGAATACAAAAGCACCAATTATATGCACCCCTATGTTTATAACAGCGTTATTTACAACAGCCAAGATATGGAAGCAGTCTGAGTGTCCCTCGACTAATGAATGGATGAAGAAGAGATGGTATATACACATGGAATATCACTCAGCTGTAAAAAAGAGAATGCAATCTTGCCATTTGCAACAACGTGGATGGAGCTAGGGAATATAACGCTAAGTGAAATAAATCAGAGAAAGACAAAAACATAGGATCTCACTCATATGTGGAATTTAAGAAACAAGAAAAAAAGCAAAGGAAACAAATGAGAGAGTCAAAGCTAAAAGCAGACTTTTAATTACAGAGCACAGTCTGATGGTTACCAGTGGAGAGGTAGGTGGGGCATGGGGATTAAGGAGCGTACTTATTGTGATGAGCACCAGGGATGCATGGAAGCGTTGAATCACCATATTGTACACCTATATTATATAACACTGTATGTTAACTAACTGGAATTAAAATAAAAACTTAAAAAAAATAAAATAAAATAAAAACTTAAAAAAAATAAAATCATAAAATAAAATACAAAAAAGGGAAGATGTAAATGCAAATATTGAGCTCAGGATATGACAATGACGAGGGATTTAGGATTTGTTTGCACATAATAGATTAAAACCAAATGAATAAATGAAATGGCCAAGGAATATGTAAAAAGAAGAGGACTGTGGACAGAACCTTGGGGAATACCTACGTTCACAAGCAGGAAGAAGCTAGGCTTATGCAGGAAACTGAGAAGGAACTTCTACTACTTGTGGCCGAAGCAACAGGTAAAGAGAGATTCTACAATACCCCATGGTACAAAGAGGAGATGGAAATACCTCAGTGATTAAAGGTGCTCGGTGATTCATTGGGTTTTCTTATCATGAGGACATTGAAGACCTTGGCAAAACCAGCAGTACAGCAGAAGTGGCCAAGAGTGAAGGTGTAGTCTAGTTTTGTATCCTGGTGTAAGGTTTCTAGCCAAGGATACAGTAGAGAATGAATGAACAAAGTGAATGAGAAGATAACTGATAAAGTTCCTGGAAATTGCAGGAAAGGATAAAATTGAGAACAGACTAGAGAATGGTTAGTCTAGGAAGGAGGAATTATTTCTCAGGTATGGGGCAAACAAAGAGAGGACCAGTGAAAACACCCGTATGTCTAAGTGTGAAAGATGATGCCAAATATGCCTGCCAGCAGGTTCTCAACCTCCGACCAATACAAGCTGAAATTATATGAGAGTGAAAGATTCAGATCTGGGCTTTTCAGTGTAAGAACAAAATAAGAATTTTATAGGAAAGTCACACTTTGTGGGTATTTTTTCTTGGTTAAATATCCACATCTTAAATTGAGTGAAGTGTGAGTGCAATTCATTTCTTAGGTCAGAATACGTGTTGCACCGCTGCATAGCTTATAATGAGATTTATAGACACGTTTTGTATCTCTTTCTTATTTATTTATTTATTATTTATTTATTTATTTATTATTTATTTTTTCCGTATCTCTTTCTTAAGCTAGTAGAGGAATTGCCTAATCTAATGAAGTAGTTTTGATATTATAAATAAAAAGACTTCATCACTTCCTGCAACGTAGTCAGGAATGTTTGAAAGATGTTAATTACTGTCTAATGGCAAACTAGAGCTTTTTCCTCTCGAGGAGTGGTTCTCAAACTTTACTGTGTATTGAGTTACTTGGCGGGCTTGCTACAACACAGATGGCTGGGTCTTATCCCTAGAGTTTCTGGACTGGGGACCTAAACTTTGCATTTCTAATAAGTTCTTGGGTAAAACTGATTTTGTTGGTCTGGGGAACACATTTTGAGGACCTCTGCTATAGAGCCAGTCATTTCACATTCATATAGATTTATAAACAAGAGTATTTTTCACTCAGTCTATTAAAATTGGCAAACTATGGTTGTGAATATATTAAAATACCACCGTTAATATTTTCAAAAAAGTTATTTGTATTTGTTATTAAATTTACCCTTAAGTGTCATCTAGAACTATCTATCATTATCATGATCGCTTGGAGAATGGCTCCATGTATTTGTTAAGAAGTTGCAGAATTTGCTTCAGTTGAGAGACACACTTACATGCTTAAGATTTCTTCCCATCTTTTCTTTCAGCTCATAATTATTATCTTTCTCTATTATATGTGCCAGCGACTGTTCTAGGTGCTTTACATATATGAACCCATTTGTTCCTCACAATAACCCTACGAAGAAAGGGTTTTGAAGAAATCAACATTGGAGTCTCTCTGGTTCCAATATTACGGGTCTTACTTATTAAACTCCTTTACTGCACATTGCAGGATAGTTTGAGCTCAAATGCTTACCTGTGCCAAGAAACAAGACATGGTATCTACCGTCAGCAGCATTCACTCGATCCACAGCTATCTTTGTGTACTTGTAATCCGTGCCTATGCGAACAATCAAAGGCCTTCTGTGGATTGGGTATACAGAATTGTACATGAGGGGATGGTTTCGGATAAAAGTGACAACATCATCTGGAAACTCCTTAGTAGTCCGCATGTTGGGTGTAAATGCTCCTCCTGGGCACTAATAAAACATTTTAAAAAGAACCAAGTTAGTAAATAGTTACTTCACTTTAGTGATAACTTTTCAAAGGTTATCACTAAAGGTCCTACTTTTCAAAATACTTAGAAGCTTAAGTTGTTTTAAGTGCAGCTCCTCCTTGACTTATGATGGGTTTAAATCCTGATAAATTTGTTGTAAATTGGAAATACCGTAAGTTAAAAATGCATGTGATACCCTTAACCTACCTAACATCATAGCTCAGCTGAGCCCACCTTAAATACACTCAGAGCACTTATATTAGCCTACAGTTAGACAGAAATCATGTAACACAAATGCTATTTTATTATAAAGTGTTGAATAGCTCATGCAATTTTTTAAAATACTGTATTAATAGTGGAAAACAGAATGATTTAAGAATAGGAGCTGTTGACCTTTGTGATCACATAGCTGTCTAGGAGCTGCAGTTCTCTGCCTAACCCAGCATCATGAGAGGGGATCGTGTCACAAATCACTAGCCTGGGAAAAGAGCAAGATTAAGTACTCAAAGTACAGTTTCTGCTTAAAGTGTACTGTTTTTGCACCAGCCATCATAAAGTCAAAAAAAAAAAAAAAAAAACCATGAGATGAACCATCCCAAGTGGGGACCATCTCTACTTGCTCTCCATTGAGAAGAAAACAGCAAGACTGTACATACAACTATCTATAGAAACCGAATTAAAAATAAACCCAATTTGACCATTTGAGCAAGGCTAAGTCCACTTGTCCTGCTCCAGTTGTTTTCAGAGAGCAGTTGATGCCATTCTGTCTATAACTTCTTACCTTTCCACCCCTCTCTTTTCTATTCTTATTTTGTGCCAGAAACAGTGTTGTTAGGGTAAAAAAAAAAAATCTTGTGGATAAAATCTAATGCTGTTACTGGCTAACATAGCTAATCGTTATCAAATTCAATCAGAACTCTAATGGGCAAGAGTTTTTATTCCATCTGATTCCCTCCTCCCAAGAGGGATCTCTGGAGTTGGAGCTTGGCTTCGGTGTGGTAAATTAGACCTGACCATTCCCCTCTTGACAAGACTTCTGTGACTTTCATTATCTTTGGAATAAAATTACAACAGCTTAGCATGGCCTACCGATCCCTGCATGTCTGGTCTGCATCTACCATTGCCCTAGTAGATCTCACTGTTTTTCTTTTCTTTTCTTTTTTTTTAAGATTTCATTTATTTATTCATGAGAGACACACACACACAGAGACACACACACAGAGAGAGAGAGAGACAGAGAGAAAGAGAGAGAGAGGCAGAGACACAGGCAGAGGGAGAAGCAGGCTCCATGCAGGGAGCCCCATGCGGGACCTGATCCTGGGACTCCAGGAGCACACCCTGGGCCAAAGGCAGGCGCTAATCTGCTGAGCCACCTAGGGATCCCCAGTTCTCACTGTTCTTGAGGCTCAAGCATGCTCCCCCTCCAGGACCTTGGCACTTGCTATATTCCCCATTTGAAATATGCTTCTCCAGATAACTCCATGGTTTTCCCTGTTACCTCATTCAGCTCTCAGTTCAAAAGTCACTTCTTTAAAAGTGGAGACACACATAAAAATAGTTCCCCATCTCTATCTCCACTATCTCCTTAACCTGCTTATTTTTTTCACAGCTCTATTTACCTAGTTGTATATTATATATTAGTTGCTTGTGTGTTTACTGCCTGCTTCTCCCTCTAGAATGTAAGCTACATGTTGACCTTGACTGGTTATATTTTGTTCATTGTTTCACTCTGGGGCCTGTATATAACAAAGCTGACAAATAATAGATATTCAACAAAGGATAATTTAACAAGTGATTTACTCTATTACAGCTGGCATTCAATTTTGGTTCAGGGTTGTATGAAACAGGAGCCTCGATTCTGGCCAGGAGAGGAAAGATTCAGAGCTTCAAGTTCAAAGAGGCAACTAGAAAGCAATAACAAGATCTGAAAAAGGACTGCTGGACAGCTTCAGTAGTTCTGGAAAGAAGGTATAACAAGGGCTTCTGGGGAGAGGATTCCATTTATAGGGCATCTGAGGCCAAGCTCAGGGGTAGGCTGGGAGCTGCTGGAGCTTGGAATGCAAACTTATCCATTAATAGGATCTGTGTTAAGTTATACAAGCAAAACTGTTGGGTATAATCTTTAACATATACACACACTATTTGTGTAATCCTATTAAATACCTGACAATATTTCAACTTTCAAAAGCAAAAATACTCAGGTATTCAATGCCATATTTTCTTGAAAGAAAAGCACTTCTGTTCTAGTTTTCATTTATTCTCTTATGAGAGGTAAAAGGTAAAGGAAAGCAACAAAGCAAACTTTCTGATCAATAGCAAAGGATACAACATCTGTAGCAAAATGTAGGGTGTAATGGGGACAGTAATAAACTGGAAAGTTATGCCTTATTCCAAACTGGCAATGAATACTCATTTCTAGCTATTGCTCCTATGCAGGAATATAAGTCTAGTGTGGCCAGATTTCAACGGAAGGTAGAAATGTGGAATTTTATGTGAAATCTGCCAAAATTACAATGTTAACTCAATGTAAAAAGAGAAAAGCAACGTTAGGGACCCAAAGACATGGTGACTTGTAGGTTAAATCCTTGCAACAATTATCCCACAAGGTTAGTGCCTCTGGACCAGTATCGTTGGGCAGACCCACGTTTGCAAATAACTCTCAGCAAATTATTAATATTGCCTTACTCACTTAGACTGTATCGTACTGAGGCAATTTTTAGACTCACTTTGACCAGTTAACATTACTAGAACTTTTTGCAGGACCAGTAAATATAGTTCTCTTTTTATAGAAAGGCACAGGGAGCAATTAAATGACTTCACTAAGGAGAGATAATGAGACAAGTAATAAAAGTAAGCCTCTGATTCATTATCCCATCAAGCGACTTTCATCTGGGGCTCATATGCTTTTCTTTTAGGAAAAAGCATTATCTTTAAATATACATGTTTATAAATTGCCCACAAAAAAAGACCAAATGGGGAAAAAGAATTTAATTTGATGGTATTCTAAAATGATGGATGTGTTCCATACTTCGGGAAAGTGTAGAATTATGGGTGTTCCCTACCCTCATTCTTCACACAAAGTGGAAAAAGGGAAACACATTGCTCACTGAATGAAAAAATGGAAAGAACAAATGCATAGGCAACCCAGCTCCTCATAAAACACCACTAATTATGGTTTGCTAAGCTGAGAAGTCTCCTTAAATATTTGCAAACATTCTCATTTGTAAGTGCCAAAGATCCAAAGTTAGCATATATTACTAGGCAATTTATATAATTTCCAGTTAGCAATTACTTTCAGGTGTGATAAGGTTATTAAATTATAAGTGTCTAGTTTCTGGGCTTTACTTAATTTAAATTCAGTTAAAAATTATGTCTCATGTGCACAAAAGTATACTTATTAAAGAGGTAACCCAAACAGATCAACTCAAATCAGTTATTTTATGTTCATTCAAATGTCCCCCATTAGGGACTTTAGTTTTATGAACTTCTTGCTTAGAAACAAATGTTTCCTGGTAGGAGTATTTTCAAAATCACAAAATAAATCTTTTTGACAAGAATTAATTTTCTCAATTGATTCATGGCATAAACTTTGCAGATAAGACACAGGATGAATGACAATGATGGTGACAAGAATAAAAATGGATTACCCTTTGCAGATTCTCTCTCTGGACTTGTGAGTTTGCTCAGTGTAACATTACCAAGTATAAATAAAATGCATGAACTTATCCCTCATCTTGTGATATGTGAAAACTTGTGTACTGAGATCTCAAGATAATAGAACATCCACAAACTATCATAAAATAAAGTCTCTGTCCCTGAATGAGGCTGGTGTCTCATTCTTCAGAAGGCTGAACTCTACAAATAGTCATTAAGTAGTTTGGGTTAAACTTCTCCTTTAAGCTGTTTTTTTTTTTTTTTTTTTTTCTAGTTCTAGCTTTCTGTTTATCGAGCAGTGATAAGCACTCCTTTTTTGAGTAAAGACATTTTAAGTGTTTTGATTACTAAAGTGTTGGGTGAAATGCTAGGAACAATAACAATGCCATGTTAAGGAAGTATCAGCAATTGTTGCCCTCAACCTAATTTCTTTCCTATTTTTAGCTATTCTTGACACCTGCCATCCTCCGATGCTCCTAAATCTCACATCCATGATCTTAGTTTTCAGTATTAATATACTCATATCTTAATTCATGTAGCTATACCTTGGACACTTATTTTTTTTTAGATTTTATGTATTTATCCCTGAAAGATACACAGACACAGAGAGGCAGAGATACAGGCAGAGGGAGAAGCAGGCTCCACACAAGGAGCCCGACGTGGGACTTGATCCCAAGATGCCGGGACCACACCCTGAGCCAAAGGCAGACACCCAACTGCTGAGCACCCAGGCATCCCTCCTTGTGAATTTTTTTATTCAAAAAGCATTTTGATGTGTCCAATAGAAGACACAAGTATAAGAAGCCACCATTATCTTGTAGACATAAGATTCTTGAAAGATGGGCATATTCAAAGCAAAATAACAAGGCATATAATGATAATTTAAGACAAATATAAAATAAATATCAAATCTTGATTCATGATCAATTGCCATATATGGTTAAGAGCCAATATTTTTTAAATGAATTCAGAATAGAGCAGAGAACTTACGGCTTTCTGAGTTGGTGGAAAGGCTTAGAGATAGAACAAAAATTTGGAATATTTAAGAAACTATAATGTGGGGCATTGCTGGGTCATAATGCTCAAAGTGAAAGAAAGGTAGGAGTTGAGGTTAAAGACTGCAGAAAAGCAAAGCAAAACTAGTCAGAGAAGGAGTGACTGACATGGTCAAGGGGAGCTTGACCTAACACTTGAAAGATGAGTGGTGTATGAATAAATACACGGACATGAATAAATGGCATTCCAGAATCTGGGTTAGTTTCTGGCATTGGTCTTTGAAACTCGTATTCTGAGAGAAACTGAGCTCATGCTTAAACCCTTAGTAATCTAGGCCCTTTATTTAAAGCCCAAAGAGTTATATAGCTGAGGACGTGTACTTATGCACCACTTGGTCCACATTTTACTTTCATTTATCCCTCACTGCTGACAAGAGTGCTCTGCTCCAGTCCTACTAGCTCAGGGGGAGCTTCTAGAACTCCCTTGTTAATTTCCATCTTTGCCTTATAATGTAAGCTGTAACCTTTGTCTAGAAGAGCATTCTTTCCCCACCCAAATTATTCAAATCTGACTGTCTTCAGGGCCAACTCAATCTCATATTTTTTATATGCCTTCTCAGGACAAGGCTATCCTACAAAAGTCTCTGTCTCATCTAGACTTTGATAGTATTTATTGTCTATTTTATTCATGTCTCGAATAATGATATGAAACATGTAATGAACTTTTCATGTCTACATGTCTTACTTAATTTTATTGTAAACTTCCCTAACAATGCTTTAAACGTCTATGAAGACTAGAAATACTTCTAGGGGATCCCTGGGTGGCGCAGCGGTTCGGCGCCTGCCTTTGGCCCAGGGCGCGATCCTGGAGACCCGGGATCGAGTCCCACATCGGGCTCCCGGCGCATGGAGCCTGCTTCTCCCTCTGCCTATGTCTCTGCCTCTCTCTCTCTCTCTGTGACTATCATAAATAAATAATAATAATAAAAAAAATTAAAAAAAAAGAAATACTTCTAATGTAAGAACCACCCAAAGATGTGTGGAATCAACAGAAGTGCCAGCAATAAAGTTCTCTTTTTCATGCCACCACTAACTATGTGGGTTTTGAATTTTCTGTGTTCATTTGCTGTGAAGAGGTATCAGAACTGTTCAAAGCAAGATTAAGGCAGATGGTTCTGGTCCACTTATAAATAGATATTAAAACAGAACACTTTAATGAGGTTCTGCTTTAAGCAGGATAGTATAAGCAAAACAACTTTCTACAGAAGCTTTATACACATTGCAACAGAATAATGTAATATGTTAGCTCAGCCACAGAGAGAATCTGCAGTCTTTGGCTGCCCTTTGCAACATACCAAAGGTGTCTTGTTTCCTCCACAAACTTGAATTACTTATGGAAAAACATTATGACACAATTGGCAGACTTCTTCCCACTGACTTGGGCTTGCTAGTTGGGGCAGTTTGCTAACAAAGCTATCAACTCTGCTTTAAAAGAATCACCTACAGGAAACATTAGAGTGAGGGTATACAATTTCTGGCCCTGTCATTTTTTTTTTTAAGAATCCAGTCATGTATTTATGAGGTTGACCGGGCAACTGGACTACTGTGTAGGGAAATAAAGTACAGCAGTCACAGTTAATTCTTCACAGGAAGACTTCAGAAGCAACATTTTTAACCCAGAAAAGAGAATGCTTTGGGTCACTTGGCTGTAAGTCTTCCTGCTATATCGGTGGGATATTAAACCCTGGAAGCCTGGCCATCTGAGTCAGACAGCTGAGCCTTCATGGTGTGTTGCTCAGCGAAGGGTGGAGGGACCAAATTTTCTGGGAGGTATGCTTTCCAGAAGGAGTTCCAGAGGTCTTCCTCCACCCTGCCTGTTTCACTCCCTAAGGATCACTCATTTGACAATTTTTTTATTGAAGGGAGCTGCTCTGGTCTCAGCACCAGATGTAAGAAACCACATTATAGAAATATGTCTCAAGTACTGACTACTCCCTTTATTTCATGGAGTCAGCTCCAGATGTGTATTACTAAGCCCTGGCTTATACCACACTGCTTTACAGCAGAAAAAAAACATGCTTATTCTTAGGAACTTGGAAATAGTGAAAAGTGGGACTATTAGCAGAATTTTCTAATTTAACATTGGTTTATTTTGTTTTACTAAAAGGGGTTTATCTATTCTCACATTTTATGTAGAATAATTGCTATTTGACATGAGTGGTTTTCTCAATATGATTCCTGAGAGTCTTTCTGAACTGTCACTTGGGTGAAGAGTTTGACTAGCATTGAGAACAGGGGTGGCTTTCTTCAGGAAAAAAAAAAAAATGTAATTTTTTGTTAATTTATTACAATGATTTGGTTTTTTGGTTTGCTTGTTTTTTTAAAGATTTTATTTATTTACTCATGAGAGACACACACAGTGAGAGAGAGAGGCAGAGGGAGAAGCAGGCTCCATGCAGGGAGCCCAATGTGGGACTCGAACCCAGGTCTTTAGGAATTGCACCCTGGGCTGAAGGCGGCGCTAAACCACTGAGCCACCCGGGCTGCCCTATTACAATGATTTGTAATACTTGTCAACTTCAAACTGTAACTACTGTCACCATGGTGCTCTCAAGTCACTACTGTGAATCCTTACTTGAGATGAGGTGCATAGAATCTACTCTTATAAGCTGGGTATAAACTCGCTCCACACATACTCGTTGAGGCTCTAAGGCCTCAAACCTGGTTCTATTAGGGTGGCTCTCTTTTATCCGTTTTTTTGTTGGTTTGTTTTTTAATTTGGGAAATTTCTCTTAAGGTAATACTTGGGAAATGGAATTTTGTTGAGTTTACCAACAAACTATCCCTATACTAATCCCAAATGTATGTTGTTAAAAAGAATAATTAATGAAAGCATACACAGTCACAATCACTTGTAAATTTTCTGTATTAAGATGATGTAATGACTTGGTCAACTTCAAGTAGCAAGTAATTCTCAAAAATAAGATTTATTCTTGAATAGGTTATCAGTGAGTCATCTGGGAATGCATGAACTACACTGGATGAATTAATGAGAGCTGTGAGTTATAATGGAATCTGAAAATTGTTCACGTTCCTCTTCACTTTCACTTCTTTTATGTAATCTCTGCTTCTTATCCAACACACTCCAAGTTGAGGTGCCTTAGCGTCAATATATCTGTTGATATTTTGCTTGTGTTGCCCAAAATAATTAAGTATTTTTCCACTTTCTGTTGAGCTGTATCAAAGGGAGATCATGTAAAAAGAGACTGTGAATTGTATGATAGGACTTTGTCCCCAGCCATGATTAAGCGTGGCTTTTTCAAATTTAATTGTTTCATAGGTAAAGAGCAATGATGATAATCTTTCCAGCTAATTAAATTTTAATTATTCCTATAAAAGATGTATCAATGATTAATCTTTGTGCTTCCTAGCCAGGGAACCAAATTTGATCTCTTTCAATTTTGAATAAATAGGTTTAGAGGTTTAGCAAACTATTTTTCCTATTTTTTAAAGAAAATTGACAGCAGTATATTTAAGATGAGGAGAAAATAAAGGACTGAATAATACACTGCAAATAAACTCTGATAATAAGACAAAAATAAAAGGAATAAACAATAAAAATTACATAGGGTCAATATCTGAAAGCACATTGGTAGAGGGAATTTCGTATTTAAGGATAAAGGAAAAAGAGACATTTCAAGAAAACAATATTTTAACTATCTTTTGATTATTTTTTATTATAATACCATTCTTTTTATTCACAGCCACCCCATTTTATAAACATAACATATTCTATGAAATGCAAAAATATAAGAAAATTATATTCCTCTTGATTGTCTCTTCTCAGCGTACCATAGGACATTTTATAGAGATCAAAACTAATCAATATTCTATAATTCAATAAAGCATCATAATGGGCCAAATAAAAAAACATGTAGTAGGACTATGATTATTGTAGTCCTAGAAAAACTTCAAGTCCAATCTGTCAGTGCACTGCCTACAACTTTAGCTGGAAAAGTTAGTTTTCAAAGTATTTCTTAATACTGCTAATGTTATGAAACATGGGTATCCTGTATACCTCAAAACTTTATAGTTCATAAATATTTTATTGAATTATAACATCACTTTCATTGTATTTTTTTTAAAGATTTTATTTATCTATTCATAAGAGACACAGAGAGAGAGAGAGAGAGAGAGAGAGGGAGAGAGAGAGAGAGGCCAAGACACAGGCAGAGGGAGAAGCAGGCTCCATGCAGAGAGCCCGACGTGGGACTTGATCCCGGGACCCCAAGGTCACGCGCTGGGCTGAAGGCGGTGCTAAACTGCTGAGTCACCCAGGGATCCCCATTGTGTTTGTCTACACATACTACTTTGTTTGAGAAATATACAGTATATAATTTTTAATATATCCCTGAGTATATACCTTAAAATTGAAAGATCTATATATGTTTTATTGCTAAATTATTTTTTGTATGATTATTTCTTTATTAAAACAGGTGAGATTCATTAATATTAGGAAGGGTTGTAAAAAGCAACTAGCTTTCAAATTCTTTTAGGCTGCGACCAAAATGTTAACACTGTCTAAGCTATGGCTTTTATGCCAATAAAATTAGTAAATATCTCTGTTGTGTTTAACATATACAGTTGTCTTGAAATCTGGGAGATTTTATTAGTAATAGTACTTAGAAAAAATTGTAGAGGATCTATTTGTAAAATCCCAAATGTGAGAAACCATGACCCGTAAAATTAAAATGAGTATATCAGTAGGTCTATGGCTGTATTTAATAAATATCAATATGTCATTCATTTCTTGTTAAATTACATATATATATTTTTTAAAAAGCAAAATAACAAAGAAACTTTCCTAGATACTTACAGTTCCAGGGCGAGGATATGGAATTCTACCCTGATAGGAAATCAGCTGATGATTGGGCCCTTCTTTGTGGGCAAATGGCCCATTAAACACAGTCTGTATATCAGATAAATGATACACACACACTGCCGAGCCTTTAAAAACTGAGCTAAAAAAACAAAACAGAAAGAGATCCATTATTATACTTTTTTCTTTTTTTTTACTTTTAAATACAATTTTAAAAAAATAGATGGTAAAGTTAGTGATAAAAAGTTGATATAAGTCATCATGGAAAACTTGAATGTTACAGTGCGCATTGTAAAGCCAAAAAACTTCTATTATTTTGAAATAAACCATTGGTACACACGGCATTAAAACATTTAAGTCATCCATGGAGGTAGTACATAGTAATAAGTTATAGAAGAGTTATCATAAAAAAATAAATAAAAATTTAAAATATTTAAAAAATAAAAATAAAAAAAATAGAGAGTTATTGTTTCCAAAATATAGGACAAGTCAAAAAAGTTTTTAACTAGTTTATCTTAACAACAAAAAATCAATTGATGATTTATTAAAAAATATGAATTTGAATTCTAAGTCACTGTCAGTACAATCTATCATAATTTAACTCAGAGAAATAAGTCTCATTAAGAGAAATGGAATCTCTGTCTTAAGATGATTTTAATGTGAGAATGTTCTTACATGTGTCCTAAATAGTAACTAGAAAAATCTGTTATCATAGTTTTATGTATTTTCCCTGTTAATGACAGAAAACCCCAAAACCGAATAAGGTACAAAAGAGATTCATTATATTGTCAATAAAATCTCATAGAATTTGTTTAGATCCTTATTAAAAACTATGACTATTGTCAATAAGGCAGATTGACAGAAACAGTTCTGACTTATATGTATCTCCTAAATTAGATGCCTAATGGAAAACTTAGATGCCCATTGAAAAAAGCAAGATATATCAATTAATCATTAGCATCACTGGTCAAAAATGACAATTCTGAATTTTTCAAAATGCTATTGGGGGAAAAAACATTATAGAAATGGTTTTTTGAAACAACTTTTTAAAGAATTTGGTTCATTTCAGTTTGTTCAATTCTTTGAGAGTTAAATCAGGACTACTTTCTCTATTAGAACAGGAGTTAAATTGTTCATCCTGAAGGGCATCTTTTTACAGATTTTATAGGGCAAGTGTAAATATGATTTATAATCAATATCCCTGCCATTTTCTTTTACTGTGAATGGCCCATTACAGTTTACAATTATGCTGTGCTTGCCCCACTAGAAGAGAATGCTAAAAGCTCCAAGTTTTGGCCTTATAATTGATTGTCTAATAAAGGGGACCCATTACATTCTGCATTGGCCATGCCCCAGCTTGAGTATTGTGTTGCATTCCGAGTAACATTCCCAGTGTAACATGAGTAAAGAGAAATATGGGGAGGAAAGGGTGAGAATATGGCAAGTTTTCTTGAAATACATGACAGTTGAGATTGGACATCCCAGAGAAGTTAGAAAATCTTAAACCTATTTTCAGATAAATGAAATACTATCATATGGAATGTGAAAACTGGTGCGATATTCTATTAGTTTCTAAATGATCATCATTTTAGATCACTCCAGAAGTAAAACTTATTTCAACAGAAATATCAAAAGTTTTAGGTGAAACATGAATCCTCATATTACTTCCTTAAAACAAAATACCTTATATACTTTATTCCTGCATTTTAATTGATATCTTCCTTTCTTTGAGAAAGATAGCATATAATCATTACAAACACTCTGTTAAAAACTATTTTGAAAATGTTAGTTCAGCTTAAATATATTTTGGTAATCAGGCAAAAGTAATAAAACAGGACAGTTACACTCTGAATGCTATGTAAAATTAAAAGTTCAAAAGAATGTTTTATAATAATTACTATTACTCAATAAAGTTTATTGTTTAACCCATAAGCTGTAATTGTTTAATAATTACCTTGATGTTGTAAAAATGCCATACACTAGTGTTGTCCTTGGGTTATCAGTTTCCAGAAGAAACACATCCTCTAAAAAAGGAAGATGTCATTCTTTTAAAGTTCCCAAATATTAGCTGTATACTTAAAAATTTATCCTAATAAAATAAATTCAACTATGGAAAGTATTACTGAGTAAGATATTGTCACAGCATCATTATAATCTGGAAACAACTCCATGAACTCCGTGACAGGCAATAAAATATTATACAAACACTAAAGGGATTTATAAAGACTGCAAACTTATGGAATTCATGCTAATGAAGTACTATTAAGTGGAAAACACACAAAGGTATATATTGATTGAACTGTGAACTGTGAAACTGTACGCCAGGATACAATAAGCTTACCAGTGAGTGTCTCTGGTTAGCAGAGTTCTAGAAAGATGTCTTCTTTTTTCTGCATTTCCCTTTTTTTTTTTCTAAGATTTGTGTATTTATTTTAGGGAGAGAGAGAGAGAGAGAGAGAGGGGACAGAGGGAGGGGGAGAGAGAGAATATCAAGCAGACTCCCTGTTCAGCGTGGAACCCAATGGGGGCTCCATCTCACGACCTATGAGATCACGACCTGAGCCAAAATCACAAGTCGGACACAGCTGACTGAGACATCAGGAGCCCCTTTTTCCTGCATTTTCTAAATATACTTTAATGACAATGCATTACTTTTTCAAATTCAAAAAGTATTACAAATCACAATTTCTTTTTGACCTGGGGTTAGAAGTTGGAATGTGGAAGAAAACTCTTTCAAGGTGACTTTTTTTCTTTACATAAAATAAAACTTTTTGGCTTATGGTCAAAATTGCTAGTGATGTTTTTATTTAATTGATAATTCCCTCAATGACAAAAAGTTTAAAAGTATATTAAGGCAAAGACAAAGGTATAGGTAGTAAGGCTCATTAATACATAACAGAATGTGGAAGTAGATCTCCGGTAGGAAAGCCCGGTTAATAATCGATTGTTACAGTTACAGGAAAAATCTGAACTTAGTGATATTTTTGCAAATAAGTTTCTTGCTGGGAAATACAAAGAAAGATGTATTTATTTTAAATTCACAATGAATTTAGGACCTCTTAGGCAATAAATTAATAATGAGTAGCCTTTCCATATGTGAACAAAAGGCTGAACTGTCTGGCTCTCCCTAAAAAAAATCAGAAAGACTAAAATATCCTAAGTCATTAAAACAAAAACATATTTGCAAAGAATTTGGGAGAAATAATGTGTAACTAATTTATAACACAAAACTCACACTTAGAACTTTCTTCTAGAAAAGCTGATATTAATGTGAGCACACAGGCTGGCTTTTGAAGAGATCAGCTACCGTTTCAGTGTCCATGATGGCTAGAACCGGTAGATTTTTCTTTATTGTAATACATTTTTATTGCTTACCTCATCACCTGCCTCAAAATCTGAGAAGAGCCAGCAGTTTGTATTTTACTGGATTAAAGCAAAATAAAAGTCATTTCTAAATGGCATTTAGTAAACATGACACTCTAATCTGTATCAAGTTATTCTGATAAAGAGAACTATGCCACGGTGGAAAGAAATCAGATTGTTAGCCCTTATTTGACCTCGAAAATATAACCCTCCTCATGTCACACATGCCGAGATACTTAATCCCAGGGTCACCAAGGAGGACTGAGACTGGAGCACAAGCCTCATTTCTACTCTGATGCTTTCCCATCTAACCTCGATTCTGTTCATTAACAACGTTTTTTTTTTTTTTAAGTAATTAATTTATTTATTTTAGAGCAAAAGTGAGAGAGAGCAAGAGCATGTGGAGGAGGGCAGAGGGAGTGAGAGAAGCAGATTCTCCACTGAGCAAGGAGCCTGACTCAATCCCAGGACCCCGAGATCATGACCTAAGCCAGAGGCATACGCTTAACCCAGTGAGCCACCCCCAGTGGTGTCCCATGCTCATGAACTATTAATAGTAAAAATATATAGCCGTATTGTCATACAAACTGATTTCAAGTCAGAATATTAGAATTTAAATATACATGCAATGCACATTCTTTTAGATAAGCACAAATGTATCATTACTCATGTAAATTATGCAAGCAGCTCTCTCTCACACGGACGTACATACACTCATTCATATATCATGGTGAATTCAATGAATGAAAAGTTTGCGTAGTGCACTCAGGGGCAAAATACATTTAAAAAACACTTAAGGGAATTTATGAACAGTATCCAGATCGTTTCACATTGGCACATTACTGATGCTGAAAACATTCATGGAAAAAACACCCTCTTCTGAGAGGTTATTAAAATAAACTTTACAAGCTCTTTTTCCAAAAACATTTTGCAGTCTCACATCGATGTACCTAATTCATCAAAGTGTGTTTCAGGCCCGTCTTCGTCAGTCACAGAGCACACCAGCCTCGCTTTCAAAAAGGTTGTCCACTTGTTGACAAGGCTGCGCAGTCCCCCAGTGTCATTCTGAAACCATTTTGAAAACATACTTCAGATTGCTTAAAGAAATATTAAAGTGTATTAGAAATTCAGCTTAGTGGGGCAACTGGGTGGCTTGGTTGGTTAAGCATCTGTCTCTGGCTCAGGTCATGATCCCGGGGTCCTGGGATCCAACCTGCACCTGCATCAGGCTCCCTGCTCAGTAGGGACTCTGCTTCTCCCTCTGCCTGCCCCCCTGCTTGTGATCTCTCTCTCTCTCTCTGAAATAAATAAAATCTTAAAAAAAAACTCAGCTTATATGTGTATTACTTGAGGATTTGTTATAATCTGGAGGGTGGAATGTTAACTATATCTGCACAGCAACAAGGAGGAATATTTAAGATCAAAAGCATTTTATAAAACAGCTAAGCTATACTATTAATTCTCTACAGTAGGATAATAACAGAAAATGTTTTGAAATTTATATGCCCTAAAGCTTTCTAAATTTAACAGTATGTGATGAAAGTACCTGGAAAATGTTCTGAAGAACACATAATTTAATTTGCCTTAATAACTCATTGTCTTCAATATGAACATAAATTACTACATACAGTGAAGCTTGCAGATTCTACTGTGGTCAGGAAAGTGGGTTTATGCCTATACCAAATGGTCTTCAATACTTCTTTTTTTTTAATTTTTAAGATTTATTTATTCATGAGAGACACAGAGAGAGGCAGAGACACAGGCAGAGGGAGAAGCAGGCTCCCTGCGGGGGGAGGGGGGGGCGAATGCAGGACTTGATCCCAGGACTCTGGGGTCATGACCTGAGCCAACGGCAGACGCTCAACCACTGAGCCACCTAGGTATCTTAATAGTTCTATTTTCTATCCTTCATTTCTCTGCTATTATTCATTTAATCCTCAGAATTTCCAATCAGATACTTACATATATATTTTTTTCTGGCCAGGGCCAGGAAAAAGGCATTTGGATCATTCACAAATAGTTTCTACTGATTTTTTTCCCTGTATACCCAGAAGTCTTTCAGGAACCCTTCTGCAGACTTTCCTGCCTTGTTCCAAATGACTGAGAAGCAGATGAGCTCCACAATCAGTGGAATATTGCAATATTTAAAAATAAACTATTTTAAACACTGGACACTTTAAGAAGCACTTTTGCACAAAGTATGCGAGCCACAAACAAGTCAGGGCAAACCTATAAAACTCCTTTAGGAGAGGGCACCATGAGTTTTCTTGAGTTGCTACATATGCTTACTGTTTACATACAAGAACATTTTGTTTACTGTTTCTAATTAGGACTGTATTTTACTAATGCATTTCCTACTTTTCACTGTTGCAGTTTCTCAATGATTGTCTTTATTGAGGTTTTGCTGTATTTTATTCACAAGAATTGTTCTGTTTCTTTTGTAACATACAATTACGTTAGCTGTTTTTAATGCAAATGCATTAAATGGAAAAACAGAAATTACACAAAACCATTTATTTGTGCAAAACCATGACCACTATATTTCTTTGAATTAAGCTTATCTTGTATGATTGATGTGAATAAACATTAAAATAAAATGTCTCCTCTCAATATTTCATTCATTTGTAACCATAGATAAAAGTAGGAAAATAAACTATTGGCCAAAAAAAAAAAAAAAAAAAAAAAAGAAACCCATATCCATATAATTCAATTTTGAATTTTTAAAATTAGGACAAGTTTAATACTTACCGGACATATCCTGGCAATCATGGAATTAATCTGTTTTGTGCTTCTGCTATTGTCAGTCAGTTTCTCTTTGAAGAAGAAGTACACCTTAGCATCATTTGGATCTGTGCCATCTGGGATGACATGTGCATCCACAAACATAGGTTCTGGAAAAAAATACAAGGACTATATTTATACTCATGATGGAGATGCACCTACTGTTCATCTAAGTAGACCACAGGCATATGTCTTCTCCATTTTAGTACAGAAGCACAATTGCATTTTCAAAGGCACAGTCTAACCGCGGGAATTGTATTCACACAACATACTGTGTTTGCAGTGTCAAGTGGCACAAAATATATCCGTTAACTTAACAGCTTAAACTATTTCTTTCCCTGTCTGCAATACATTCTGAAAGCTCAGTAAATGCCAAAATTCTTTATGCACTGAGAAGTTCTAAAAATTAGAAAGCGTTTCTACCAGTTATTTCCCATGAAATCTAATGGTCACTTTATAGGGGAAAAAAAAAAAGAAAAAAAGGTTGTCTTTCAAAGTATAGCTTTCAATTTAGTGCATAAAAACTCAAATTCATTGAAGCAGAATGTGCAGTCAGGAGTCCAAGATCTGAAAAACAGTTTTCCTTAAAATACAGCATATGAAATGAAGGGGAAATTTTTCAAGGAAAAAAAAAATGCAGTCATTTGAAGACATAGAGGGATTCCTTATTTCAAGAACAAAACAAGTTTTAGAATACTCCATTTCCAGATGTACTCGACTCATAAATTGAAGAAGTAAATGGACAATCAATGCTTTCTTGTGCTTGTCTATCAGTGAACTAAGACGCTAAACTGGGTGATTCATGCTTCACTGTGCAATGTTAAGTGAATTGCCAAATTCAGGGTCAGCTAGAAATCTTCCCCAGGGTGAAATGACAAAGATCTTAGTGGTTTCTTCTTCTTCTAAATAGCAGGAACTGATTGAAACTGTATATTAAAGGCAAATGAACATCTTTCATGATGTGAATTTCATGTGATTCTACCCAAAATTAGAAACAAGTGAATAGTGTTAATCATAGTTATCATATCTATGATTTCTATTAGGTACTAAATAAAATTATTAAAAATCATATATACCAGTTTTATAATTTAAGAATCTAAGTATAAAACAAATGTGAGGAGTTCCTAAAAAAGTCCTAGTCATAATATCTGTTATAAATTTAGGAAGATTTTAAGAGTTGACATAATTAAAATCGACAAATTCAAACAGACTAAATAAATAAATAGCATACTTAATTGTGATATGCTACAATTAAACAACTGGAGAAGATTCTTGCATATGAACCTGTATAATAAACATCATTGTCATTTTTATTTTTTAATATATCTTATGATAATTACATGATGGTTAACAAAGAGTTAGAATATGAAGTATGGACTACTTCAATTATTTATTTATCCTAAATATTTAAAATCATAGAGTACAGAATTGTTACATCACAGCTAATTTTTTAATCTTTCTTTATTATAGAATTAAATTAGTTTAAAGCATGATTCTCAGGGTGCATAAACTGTTTCTTACCACTTAGCCATTTGGAATTGTGTTGATCAGTTCTGACTGCATTCCTCTTGGTTAAACTTCGAAAAATAGCAGCATCTGTGCCCATGAAATCTATATACATTCCAGAGAATAGCTCCTCATCTATGATAAAGTAAGAAAATGTCAACACAATTTTAAATGTTTTTTAAGGTTCTTTTAAAAATCAAGGAGAACTCGCTTATTAGGTAATCACCCACATGACGGAGTGCTTATAATTGTTGGTTTCCATTGTTCATTAAATAAAATAATTGGATAAAATTTAATCTAGTCTCATTTTTGCCTATATGATTATCAAGAGTTTTATTCTACATAAAAATAAAAATTTCTCTGCCTATACTTAATTATACTAAAAACCTAAGGTGATACAATGTGTATCAAGAATGGCAGAAATAATATGTGCATAAAAGATAACAAAATGGCTTCATTAATTATTACTTTCTTTTAATAAATAAAAAATACTGTAAGAGAATGCTCAGTTTCTAATTTTGACAAGAATTAAGTAAGTGAAAATTAGGGCTAAGTCGTTTAGCACTCTGAATCTCTCTCTACCTTCTTATTTGTAAAACATGGGAATGATCTTTATGATCTCAAAATTTTTTGCCACGTACAAAAAATTCCATGATTTCACTAAACAGATTGAAAATACTAGTTTTTATTGTCAAAATATTATTAATGATAAAGTTATTTTTTTAAGATTTTTATTTATTTATTCATGAGAGACACAGTGAGAGAGACAGGCAGAGACACAGGCAGAGGGAGAAGCAGGCTCCACGCAGGGAACCTGACACGGGACTTGATCCCAGATCCCAGGATCATGCACTGGCCCAAAGGCAGAGTTCAAGTGCTGAGCCACCCAGCCATCCCTATGATAAAGTTATTGTATCATTAAAAGTAAAATTTAATTTGTAGTACTAGAAATTTTCTATAAGGTAAACAAACTGCTACTTTTTCAATTGTAGCACACAATATATTACCATTATGCTAAAAATAAATATTACGTGAATAAGCCACATGTAGTTTAACATATTAAGCCATAAAAAAGAGAAAGTAGATGTAAGAAAGAAAATATATTTTAAATATAATTATGATCATTAATGGCAAACTAGGATATTTTAATCCGTATTTGCATAACATTAGACATTGGACTTATTTCTTAAGGTCCACATTAATTTCTACCCTGGTAAGGACAGTAAGCATTGAATTGGTATGTGTGACCCGAGGAACAAAAATAAAGTAGTTACATGTCTATTTAAAAAAGGAATAAAATGTATCAGGTCTGACCAACTAAACCACTATGCTGCTTTTTCCTTTGACTGATGTTCTATAATGACTCCCCTGGCTGTCTTCAGATCATGGTCATTTTGGCAGGACTGGAATATTTTGAAGCATTCCAAATCCACTGGTTAGTAAGAAGCAATACCAGTTAACCCAGGACAGAATGGAGAATGAAATGTTCTTAACATGTGCTCACAAGGTGATGAGCTGGACCCTTACCAGTCAGCAAGTGGGTATGGCAAGCACTGTGTTGCCCAATTCTGCTTCCTAGTAGGGCTCTGGTGCCCATGGGAACAGATTATAGGAAGATAATAAATGTTCATGAAAACATTTTGAGCAATTTAGCTTCTTTAAAATTCTGTGAACATCTGTGAAGCATCTGCACAAGCAATCTGCCAAGGCAGTGGTCATTAAATTAATATAACTTTGTAATTAATTGTCTCACATTTAATTATACCAGATTACCCCCAAAATGGTGGGTTATAAATTCTTGCTATTCAGTAGATTGATTAGCATAGCTCTCCATTATCAGATCTGTTTCCAGGAAGAGAAGGAAAAAGGACACTCAGAGGACATGGTATGCCCGAGAGGGCTGATTCCAATCCTACTGCACACCACCTCATTAATTATGTCTTAACCACTATAAAAGCCGACCTGTCTAATTGGCTTCATATTCTGGCTTAAATTGTCATTAATTTCATTTTTTAAAATTTTTCTAAAGATTTTATTATTTGAGAGGAAGAGAGAGTGAGAGCACAAGAGCAGGGGTGGGGAGAGGACGACTTCCCGCTGAGCCGGAGATGCTTAACCAACAGAGACAGTCAGGTACTCCTCTTATTAATTTCAATAGCAAGTTGGGAATAATGAAGTTTTTGCTTTATTTTGTATAATAATTAATATCACTTTAAGCAGAATTTTGAGTAAGGATGTTTTTTCAGAATGTGTTGACTTATGCAAAAATAAACTTGTGCCTTTTAACTCTAATCCAAAAATCTTTTGCCTTCCAATTTTACTTCCACTGACCAGAAGAATCTCATGAAGCTTTTTTGTTTTTTTTCATGAAGCTCTTAATAGTATCTTTAATATCATCCAACTTCTTGCTGTGCTACAACAATGACATGAAAAATAGCAAAAAACACTAAACTTGAACATGGGCCTAGATGCCACTGTATATTATGAAATTTGGAATTCTTCAATTCTGTGTTTCTTGGTACTTTAACATATAGAAATACTTTAAAACAATCTGTGTTATTTAGTGCCCTGCAACAGAACAGAAATGAAAAAGTTGCATGGCAAAGTGAGATGACCTCACAAGTTCACTGTGCAATATTGGAGATAAGGTTGGAGATAATTTTAGAGGGATAATCAGTAGAACAAATAAAATGACAGATACAAGTTACTAAACTTATTCCTCCTTTTAGTTTCAGTTTTTAAGGTAAGCAAATAGTATAATGACTCTTTGATAGTTTAAGTCCTAATATTAATCAAAATATTAAAAGATGGGGGCTCCTGGGTGGCTCAGACAGTTGAGTGACCGATTCTTGATTTCGGCTCAGGTCATGATCTCAAGGTCGTGAAATCAAGCCCTGCAAGGAGCTCCAAGTTCAGTGCAGAATCTGTTTGTCCCTCTCCTTCAGCTCTTCCCCTCTTTCTCTCTTGAATAAATAAATAAATAAATAAATAAATAAATAAATAAATAAATAAATAAATAAATATCTTTAAAAAAAGAATGTAAGTATGGAAACTGAAATCCCAAATCCTTGAAAAATAAAAGTCAGTAACTAACTTTAATTTTGTAAACAAATCCAATTCTCTAAGGACAAAACTAAGGGCTTATCACAGTTTAACAGAACATTTATAAAGTCCTGTTTTAAACCTTTCTTGTTCTAAATGATATTTGATGACTATTAGTGTTCACAGATCTTTGAAGCTTATTTTCACAGCATTTAACATGAAATAAGTGAAAACTCTACATATTTAGCTAGCATTAGTATTATATATATCATACCATTTTGATAGGTGAATACAATTTTCTTCCTAATGGAAATACTTTCCAAGATATTGTTTTTATTAAATAATATTCAGAAGCTTATCTGAAAAGTTCCTGCATCAGACATAATTGAATGTCTTGCAATTTCAGAGCTTTCTAAATTTGGTCCCAATGGTATAATTTCACCTCCTCTCTGTCTAATTTGAAATGACCATATGGAAATAACTCACTGGAGAACTTCCAAGTTCACAATTTAGTCAGTGCTGGATGTACCTGTCTTAATTTAGTTTCCAAATATGAGAAAGAAAGAAAAAAACAAATATGATAAAGAGAGATGGGTTGCTTCATTAAATGAATAAAAGCAAAGTGCTCCCAAAACAATAATTATCTTGTCACCTGTTCTATTGTCAAATAATACAAGTTTCCACTGGCAATATACATAGAGAAAGCAAAGGGGAAAAAGCAACACACTGAAATCCAAGATTTGTCCCCACCATCAACTCATGTTAAGTCAGACATATACTGGAAATGTCTTAATTAACCAGCAAAGAATGTCTTTAACTGCATTATAGAAAGGCATCCAATGATTTGTTAATGGATGTAGCAGCAAGCAATTGGTCCTGCTTCTTAACTGATATATTTTGTAGAAAATGACGGGGGGGGGGGAGGGATGATTTTACCACCACCTCTTTTAATTATAGCAACTTCTGGAAAGTCCCAGAGAATGTACTTGGCTAGTACATGCACTATGTTATTCTTTCATTTCAAAGAAATACCACTTTAAATATTTGTCAAACATTACTAAAATATGAGGGAAAATGGGCACACATAATACTAGAAAAACTACAGAAAATATTAAAAATTACTTTATAATATATATTATTACATGTATATGAATACATACTTGTTTGTAAATAGTTAACCTGCTCTAGAAATGACAGCATCATCATAGTGAATGAAAAATAATCCATGCTTCTCATGTAATCATGAATTCTTGCAACTGCAAAACTACAATTTGTCGGCTCACAACTTTCTTTCTGTTACCTCACTCAGACTACCATTCATGCTACTATCCAGATGGATATATTGTGTCAGGAATTTATTTTCTTTAATTTCCTTTTTATTTTGTATTCCCCCCCCCCTCTTTTATTTTCCACTTACTTATCATAACAGACACTGTGTTCACATTGGGGTTGAAAGAGCAGCGTCCTTTTCCGGATTCACACTTGGAGTCAATCACAAACACTTGGTCCTTTATTATAGATAAGATACAAATGTAGAATAATAAATAACTGTATATTTAGCTAACCAATTTGTTCTTTAGTAAAACAAAGCATAATCTAAATAACATGCTTCCTATTTGTTTCCTTATGCCTTCTCGATTTACTTTATTAAGACTTTTTGGCCTGTATGAAGAAAACATCTGTAGATTATAAGCAAACTTCAGCAGGTTGAAGTTCTCATCCTACTACCATCCCAGTAAAGCTGATCCAACAAGTTCTCCTCAAATCAATTATCAGAAAGAAAAAAAAAAAATTCAGTATCAGCACAAACCACCTGGGAATCAAGGGTCATTGTAAACCTGAACTAGATGTGTCAAAAAATTGGCCCAAAGAAGAAAACTGTGCACAGAGGAATAATGTATATAAGGATTATAATATTTCTAGAATAATCAAGATATTTCTAAAATATAAAATTTATATTATCACTTAATTTTGTTATATAAACATTATGCTAAATTCAATGAAGTTGAATTCATAATTTAGACTGAAATTGAAATTATAAAATTCTATTTATTTATTTATTTATTTATTTATTTATACAAAAATTTATTGAGCATTTACTATATATGCCAGGTACCAACAAAACATTAGGAATACAGACAAAAATCTTTATCCTCAAGTAATTTTTAATATAAAGATAGAGAATGTAAGTATAAAAATAATAAATGCACAAAATATATAATATGTTAGATGGTGCTCAGTCATTAGGAGAAAAATTAAGCAGAGAACAGAAGTTGGAAACTCCAGAGATTGGAGGCAATTATCCAATTTGAAATATGATGGTCAGTGTAGCCTAACAGGAAGGGAATATTTTGTTGGTATACTTACCCTTTTTTCTTAAATAAAGTTAGTAAAAGCTACTACTAAAATTGAAAGACAAAAGTTTCCATTTTTGTAGATTTCATTAGATGACAGAGGATCTTAATCATCAAGCTAAGGTTTCTGCAAATTTTCCTGAGAGAAATTCAGGCTCAATATTTTTGAGTATGGAAATGAAAAGATCTAAACACTGCTTTAAGAAGATTGGGCCTTACCTTGGTGTTTTAAGAAGATTGAGAATGGCAGTTTTAAAAACAGACACTGGACTGAAGAAGTAGATTTGTTTTCAATTGCAATAGTCCAGGAATTAGGTAATAATAATTTGACATGCCAGGATCTCACTGATCATGGTAAGAGCAGTAAAAATGCAAGGGAGGTTGTCAAATAAAAATCAATAGAGCTTGGCAATCAATTACAAATTGAATGTACTTAAGAAAGATGAAGAAAACAAAGATGATTCTGAAGTTTTGACTCCTTAAGGAAAATAAAATTAGTTCATTTTTGTTATATTGAGTTTGATGTGTTGGCAGGACATCCTTGAGATGATAGGGAATCAAAGAGTTTACTTAAAAAGAAACACGGTCCTTTAGCTTGGAAAGGTCTTTCAAAAATGATCCTCTTCCATGAATTAACTCTATAGATGAGGAAAATATAACTTGCCCACCAAGATCATGTAGCTAAATAATGACAAAAGTAAAACTAAAATTCAGTCTCCTAACTCATTATGTCTGTTTTCCAAAAAGTCAGTATTTATACAATGACTAAACTAAACAAATAATTGAGGAAAAATAATAACGTTTAGTAAGGCTAGTTGTGATTATTTAGCCAGTGATGTACATATATTTTACTAAAAAGTGAGTTGGCATTGCAAGAATTGATGAAATTGCTTAGGTACCACTTGCTCTCCACTGACCTATTCCTCCATCCTACAGCATATTTTTTCACACAGAGTCTAGATCTTGTCCCCAGGAAGAGTGTGGTCTACCTGAATAATCACTAATTCAAGCACATAGCAACAATTCTCCAATTTCATCTCCCAAGAACCATAACAACCTCATCAGCCTTCTCTCTTCTTGACTTTGTTTAGATTCTGTGCTATTTAATTTCATTAAATTTTTTGCAGAAATATTAAGTTCCTTGAATCTGTGATTTTTTTCATTGAAACCACAGCCCAGAAGGGCATGTCTATCTACACATTCTCTATACTTGTGTCCAAATATCTAAGTATTTTGCAGAAGGTCATCCAACAAGGTAGATTCAACATAATATAGATCTGTGATCACCAACACAAAATGGATCCTCTGTACTGCTCAGTAAACTTTCATGGGCACTCTTATCAACTGGTTCTTCCATTAATAATTTCAAACCAATGCACTATAGTCAAATCACCTAACTTGTTCTCAATTCAAATGATTAACAAATGATTGAGCATATGACTGTAGAATAAGTGAAGCCTTTAAATGAGACATCTTCAACTTCTCACTACCAAACACATAAATAAATATAAACGGATATATCCACTAGCACCTGAGAGGAACTCTTTCTTTTACTTTGAGGCCAATCATTCCACCAATGTCTTGGGCCTCATCATATCCAGTCTTCTTAGGCAACTTATACTTTTTGTCATCCTCTCTCTTGCATCTTATTAACTGGAACTTTTACATCATCCTTTAAACAACCCGTTCAGCTCCTACACATTACTCTCCTTGAGAATCACAATTCTTTCTTCAAGAATTACCTATACTCATCACCATTTCCTGACTTTCCACTTTTTTCTCAATCCATTTCAATTGGACATTCAATTTCAATTGTTCTATTGAAGCCCTTTGCCATATCCTAATGGCAACCACGCTACACAATTTAGTGTTAATTTTTTAGACTTCGTTTTAGATTCTCAATGATATTTGAGATTGTTGACCATTTCTATCTTTTTAAAGACTTATTTTTACTCCCAGAATGAACACATTTTGGTTTCTTCCCCCCTGCTTGAGAGTTTCTTCTTTCCTGGCTATTTCTTCTTAGTCATGTTTGAAGGTCCCTTCTCTTCCATCTTGTCATTAAATTAAAAGACCCTTAAGTCTCAACCACAGTCACACCTCTCTTTTCATACTATACCCTTTCTGCATGATTAAACCCAAGCATTGCCTGGATTTCAGTACTCTTATAAAAGAATGACTCAAATATTTATATAGCGAATTTTATATTCAATGGCCTACTTGACCTTTCTATTGGATCTTTCAACAGCAACTCAAACTCAAAAGAACAAAGCCCAGGCTTAAAATCTTAAACTCACACCTCATTCTCCTTGTTGTTTATCATCTCAGTTCATGACAAATATATAACTGAAAAGGCCAAAAATAAAAAAAAAACAGCAAAAATACCAATATCTATATCATTGCAAATTTCCTTTTCTGCAGCTAAATCTACCAGTATTAATTATACTATTCTATACTTAATGGCTATTTTTCTGTCTTATTGCCATTCTCTTTCTTTCTTGGCCTATTAAAATAGTTTATTTCTTGGTCTATTATATCCACTAACTGTTCTCATACAGCCATCTCGTCCCCTTCCCACCCTAAATCATTTGTAACCTAATACCGAAGTGACAACACAATGCTTCCTATGCCATATTCTGCTTAAGATCATTACAGTTGCTTCTCCTTTGACCATAAGATAAAGACCAACATCTTAAAGGTAGCTTACAAGTTCTGACATAATTTCGTTTCTGCCATTATTCTCATTAAATAAATACACATTTGTAGATTGGATCAATGGGAGAAACAAGTAGGAAAGAAAGAGAGTAGGTGGTGAAAAACTAGGAAAGAAAGCACAGCAAAATGCCCCATGGCTGTAGATGTCAATGAAGGCATTGAAAAAAAGAGGGCATGACCAACATGTTATAGAGATTGGTCTAGGAGAAAGGACTGATTAGGGGAGTCAGTTTGATCATTAAGGAATCTTGGTCACCAGGAAATAGTTTTAGTTCACAGGTGGTAATGAAAGTAATATCAGAAATGTTTGATAATGACACGAAAAATGAGAATATAAGAGCTGAAAATATAGTCTACTAGTTTGAGAAGTTTTGTGATAAGTAAGAGAGAAAAAGAATGAGTTGAAAAAGTCAAAGATCTGAGATAATGATTTTAAGGAAAAGAAACCTCTTATTTTAAAACAGGAAAGACAGTAAATGCAGAAGAAAGAAAACAAAGATATAAAACAGAATAATGAAAGTTATTGATCAAAAAACTTTATTGATAAGGAAAATGCACAACTTTTCTTCTGACAAGAGGAAAGCTAGGAAAAGACGCATACGCAGAAAAGTATGGTGACTAATTTGCTTCAAAAGGCACAGGAAATAATTTGAATGCCTGTGATATTCTTGATCGTTCAAAGGTAAGGTTATCTGCTTGATGATCAACAGAGTCAGGGACTTAAATATTCAACTGCTGGAACCAAGAGATGGAGACATCTGATAAAATCAACCAGAAATTAAATGAAGTAATATTACAAGAATGTGCAGCAAAATTGATCAATTATAGTTTTTAAATTAATGTTTTATTTATTATTTCAAGTCATTATTTACTTGTGTTGCTTTATCCTTTTCTAGGAACAGAAGACAGAGAACAAAGATAGTGAGAGAAGAACCATGGTTAGGAATTGATGCAGCAAGGATTCATAGGCTCTTTGGGTGGGCAACATTGAAATGCTCTGGAAAAGCTCTGACAAGCAGATGGAAGGTGGTATATGGTGTCTCAGAAATAAAAGTAAGTAATGATTGTGCCACCCTAAAACTGGTTTGAAATACAGGAAAAATGCCTTATCTTAGTATAAGCACATGGTGTTACCAGTAAGTACTACCTCTGGTCATTACAAAACAACAACGTTATTTTGGATGAGGAAAATTAACTCAAAATACAACTCTCTGTATCATGTGGTCATTTTATGCTTGGCGATTTTGTATCTTCAACTAAAGAAAATAAATACAGTATTTATTTATACAATAAATACATAGATTATGCTCTATATTTATGTTATTATATAAACAGAAATATAAAAAATGATGTTATGGTGAAACCCTTTGACTTGAATTGACTATATACAAAGTTTAAATTCATAACCCTTTTCATACTTAAATTGGCTCTTAAGATGTTCACAGATTATTTAAAGAGATTAATTAATGGAAATGCTTCCCCTTTGAAATATACCTTTTGAAGTGAGACTACAGCAGTTCATTTATAGTAAAGTGATTAAATTTTTATTCCATGCTGGCTTTCCAAAGGAGATTATTTTTTAGACTGACTTTCCAATTAAGCCTTGAAGTGCATAGTGGGCAATTTGTACATGGGAAAATGATTTTATTTGAAATCTGTGCTCTGAAAACTGCTATGCTATTGTTGGCCTGTACAGTGACTGCACAGCCTTCAGTGGAGTGTCTGACAGATTGCAGACGTCTGGGGCAGTAGTTTATTTAATCAATTGATCACAGGCATGTGGTTCTAATGACAAGCTCAATGCAGCCAACTGTACTCTTCCAAGAAGCATGGCTTTACTTTTCTTTAAGAATTGTAATATTTCATATCATCCTGAACCACTTGGAATTGCCTAATTTTGGGGTCAACTTATAATTACTCAGTTATTTTTAAGTGACTTTTTAATTACCGAAAGATATGTGTGTATAAATTACAGGTCTGAAAAAAAATAAAGTAATATAAAGAGAATCATTGTTTAATTATATTTGTATTAAGAGTACATTAATCTTTGTTAAAGGAAAATAAACTTAATAAGGTATATCAGTAGCAATATTTAATCTTTTTAAGAGTTCTAATCTCTAAAATTGAATTAAGATATTATTTATGTACTGGATATTCTAGATTTAAGTTGCATAAGGAAAACAAAGCAAGGTAATTTGAAATAGTAAGGTTTTTAAAATGCTTCTATTTAGTAAAACAACATGCTCAACGTGCTCAATTAAAGGAAGGAGGAAAAACTCTTGTGATCTACTGCATATTTTCCCTAGTAAATAACTGTAAACTGAGATAAACATGGTTATATATACCATAGGTGAAGTTCAACCAACTTTGTATTTGTCTTCGCATTAGGTATATACTTAGTATGTAGCATTTTTTTTTTTGTTCACAGAACCCCAAATCATTTTAACCAATGTAAGAATAAAGCTAGAAAAGCCCAGTGTAGACTAATGTTGGTTTAAAATGAAAGTATGATCTATTAATTATAGAAAGTTCTTTCCAGCAAAGTCACTTGGCATCCTGCTTTATCTATCCCTTTTATGTATCTTATCAAAGTTTACCAAATTTGAAAGTTAAATAAGAAATTACTTAAAATAACTTTAAGAGTTTATACTACAATATTCCATAATGTGAAGCAAACAGTATCAATACCTTCTTTTCTAAAAAATCATAAAATTACAACATTTTTCTTTCCTTTATCTTTTGCAGCCATTTTATTCATAGATATGAATATTCACTCATATGTTTATTCATATTTGTATATATGAATATTTATTCATATTTATATTCATATATCTATATATTTAGTTGAAAGCAAAAGTTACACTTTAAGTAACTTGGGTGACAGTAAGCAAATGTGATATATTTTAAGTTCAAAGGACTAGAAACTTTTTCATGACTATTGATGATGTTTCCAACTTTTTAGCCTCCAATAGAGTTTTAAGAAATCTTTGACAGTAACACCAAAACAAACGATGAAAAATGGTTACACTTACCTCTGATCTCCTCCCTCTATTCAAATAAGTACACACGGGGCTGAAAGCACCACTCCCACAGACATACAAGTGAGTTCGGTTGAAAGCCTGAATGACCCGGACGAAGTTCCCACAGCCATGCTAAAGGGACAGATGAAGACGTGGTTAGTAATATGATGACTTTTATTGCTGTTTCTAAGTAGAATGGTCATACCCCGCTATAAATTTTCCTTTCTGCTCTCACCTTTTTCTTGTTGTTAAGAGAGGACAAGAGAACAACATGGTTGGTTCTGCTGGTCTACTTCATGAAGAAGGTAGCTTAGAAATGAGTAAGTGGCATGTCTTTCTCAGAATTCAATATTTTCTACACTGTGTAAGTTTTTGCACTCTGAATATTTATGAGCTTACTCTTTATCTGAGAAAGTTGAGAAATGGGAAAGTACACCCAATTGTCTCCTTAAATTTTCCTCAAAATGTTACATGCACACATACACACACGTTATAGAAACATATTTGGAACGAAACTGTGCTTATACAACGTCAATGTCATCATTAGTACACAATGGCAAACATTATGGGCTTTTATTTTTATCTTATTTATTTTTTAAAAATATTTTATTTATTTATTCATGAGACACAGGCAGAGGGAGAAGCAGGCTCCTCTCAGGGAGCCACATGGGGGACTAGATACCCAGACCCTAGCATCAGGCCCTGAGCCGAAGGCAGACGCTCAACCACTGAGCCACCCAGGTGTCCCCAACACTATGGGCTTTTACAGCTGGTGAATAAACAGACTAAACAAATCCCAGCACTTGATACAATCATGACCTCTCTGACCTTCATCTCCAAAAAATACATTCTTCCCCAATTTTCTTTTTCACCTGCTTCTAGTCCCACTGTTGGAAAAGTTGTCATTTGTTCACTCAATGAAATGCAAAATAATCACTGTAATTATAAGTTGACTATGATCTTGCAGAAGTATGTAAACAGTCAGCATCAAAGGCAGATCTCTGTACCTGAATTAATCATTGCATGTTTGCTATCCCTCGCTGACTACAAATTAAGCAAGCCTGAGATTGTATGTTTTTTTTCTTTGGCCATTTTTGTCCCCAAAGAACATCATTAAAAATGATGCCATAGAGTTGCCTGGGTGGTTCAGTGGGTTATGTGTCTGACTTCAGCTCAGGTAATGGTCCCAGGGTCCTGGGCTCAAGCCCTGCATTGGACTCCCTACTCAGCAGGGAGTCTGTGTGTCCCTCTCCCTCTGCCCTTCCCCTTGCTTGTGCTCTCTCTCTCTTAAATAAATAAAATCTTAAAAAAAACCCACAAATTAAAATAATGTTATAAATTAAAGACAATTTTTAAAATAAATAAATATATTAAAAGGTAACTGATTTCCCATGGGTGGTCAGACAGCATATATTTCTTTTTTTTCTCTTTTAGGTACCATATTACTAATTTTTATAAGCACATTTAATATTTATGTTATCAGGAAAGTAAAACCAATAGCCAATTCTGTTAAAGTGGAAGTTAATTTTTTTTAGTAGAAGTCAAGTTTAATTTATAATCAATATTATTTTATATTCTCTCATAATTTTCTCCTTTTATATTATTACTTGCCAGCAAATACATGTTTATTTTTATCTGTAGAAATTTTATACATGTTTCTATTATGGATTTTATTATGAAGTAATCAATCATTAGCTCTGCTGTCAAAGAAATTAATCCTTACAGACGAGACTATACAGTTTATTTTTATTTCAAGACATCAAGAATTTTTGTTAAATATATAGTGTCGCTGTACCTTGACACCTGTTTATAGAGGTACCTGGAAACTGACTATGTAACTGCAAATGACAATGTGTTTCTCTGTAGAAAAAGAATAGATGAAGTACGGTGTTTATGTAATACGTCTATGTTAAAGGTATCTGTGAGCAATGAGACTTGGGTTTATTTTTTTCACATCCAAGTTTAGTCACTCTGGGATCCTGTATATACTATTTCCTCGTATAAGACAAGACTTCAATTCTATTAATAATAGATTATATGTTGTCTTGAGTTTTGCAGACAGTTTACTGTCATGAATGGTATTGATAAAAAGAAAGACATCACTAATGTGTTCTATATTTCAAATACAGATTATAATTGTTTCATGTATATGTTTCTGTCTCTCTCTACTTTCTATTTTCTATCTACTTATTATGGTCAACATTTGTTGAGAATTTATTATATGCTAGACTTTGGAATGATCATTTTATACCTTTAACCAGTTTAACTTCCCAGGAGGTTTGATTTCTTTCACCCTGATAGCTCACACTTATTGAATTTCCTTATGCCACGTGGGCACTTCACATTTGTTCATTTTTGTACAACTCAACTCTTTTTTTTTTTAACTCAACTCTTTTTAGAGAATAGAGCTTAGAGCTTTTTTTCAGTTAATTTGCTTGACATCACTGAGACAGAAAAAGTAAAAGAAACTTTCAAACACAAATGTCTCTAACATCGAATCTTGTACTTTTAAGCACTTTATAATTTGTCAATGAATGAGGAATCCATAGTTGGTGGAGGAGAGTTTTTATAATTTATTAATGTTTATATATCTCTTAATCCTTTGATATTAATTATTTTTAATCTTCAAAGGAATGGTCCAATTAAAGTATTAGTTCCATTTTAGTGATGAGGAAATTGAGCCCTAAAGAGGTTAAATGAAGTGTTCTAGCTTTAATAAGTTACTGAGCTGGGTCTTGAACCATGACTAACCTCCACCATCCAGGTATTCTAAAGAAAGGGGTGGATTAACCACGAGACAGATACCAGACTATCTGATGATGCCCAGTGTGCCCCTCCAACCTTCCTCACAGAGAAAAATACAAAGAATAAACAAATCAGTTAATTACTGAAAATAATTTTCTAGGTCTCTTCCATTTCTATAGTTTTTATCCACATTATTTCTGATTTTCACCATAGCAATCATATAAATGCTATGCAGCAAATATTTACTAAACGCGTTCTATGTAAACACTGCATCTGGTGCCAACAAAACTGAAATGAATAGGTTCAATTTATCCTTTTAAGCAAGGAAGCCATAATACATGAGGCTCTTTTGATGCTATAATAGAGTTATATTTTTCAAAAATATGCTGTAGGAGGAGAGAAGAGAGAATGAATAACGACGACCTGGGTGTAAGGGCTTGAAAGGGGGTGTCATTTGAGCTGGAACTTGAAGAATAAGCTAGATACTTTGACAAGCAAAAGAGTAAGCAAAGAGCAGGGCTTTCTGACAGAAAAAAAAAAAAAAAAAAGCATGAACAAAATTATGGAGGCATGACAGAGCAGGATTTACTTGGGAAGTGGTGCCTAGAGGGGATAGTGAATTCCTATGTGATGAAACCAGAGAGGCAATTAGAGTTGGTCTGTCATCATGCCATAGTCTTCAGATGGGCAGTAGACAGTGGATTTAAGTGTACAAATCTCAAAGCCAACTGACCTAGGTTCAATCTCTATTTTTACCTTTCAGTAGCTGTTTGAACTTGGAACATTTACTTAGCCTCTCTGTGCTTCAATCTTTTAATCTGTAAAATGGTGATGATAACATTTGTTGTGGGCAATATACTAATAAGGCACTTGAAATAGTGTCTGCACACGATAAATACCCACAGTGTCAGATATTGGATGCTTCCATATGTAGTTTTTATTTTAAGTATCAGAAAAAACCTGGTGTCCTGAACAGAGCTTAGTTCAGGTCCTGACCATAGCAATCATATAAATGCTATGAGTCAGACATCTATGACAGGCTTGGAGAATGAACCTTCAATGAAGTACAATCCCGTGAATGCTTTTTTTTTTTTTTTTTTTTTTTTACTTTGTTTTATTGTTTACTTCTTTTTCAAAACTTCTTCCTGGTACAAAGCTAAATGAAAAATCAGGCTGTTAATATTATGCAGAATATAATACCATTTTATTTATATTCCTATAACCCTCAAAAAATACAGTGCTGCAAAAATATACGCACAATTTTTAAGTGATTATATTTAGGTAGTGGAATTTATTGTATTGACTTAATAGTACGATACCATATACTATATGCTATGTACTCTTCTAAGCTCTCTTCCATATTAATCCATGAATCCTCATAACAACCCAATATGGTAGGTACTATGAGAATACCCATCATGTAGACAAGAATACTGAGGCACAGAGAGGTAAGTCCCTAGGGTCAAAGAGCTAAGAAGAGATGGTTTTCTATTGCTTTTTACAAGCTTTTCTAGGTCTTCAAAGATTTCTGTACTGAACATGTACTTGTTATATAATTTTAACATAAATGTTTTTGAAAATATATCCTGGAGCACAGATGCATAAGGCTATAAAAATATTGACTTTTCATGGCCCCTACTAAGCAATGGGGAAAAAAGTCCCTCTTATTCTTTTCTTCTTGGCCTATACTTTATCGGTGTGGGCAATAAATCAAGGTATTTTGATAAATGTATTTCTAAAGAAAATATATTTTCCAGTAGTTTGGGATCCTTTGGTCACATAAATAGGGAAACTGATATTCCTCAATTAATAAATAAAGTTTGACATTGTGTTCATGTAATGCACATGTCTAAATATATGTAATCCTGCTTAATTTTCCAACAATCTCTTACAGTATTTACTTAGTGCGTTAATTATGTCCTATCTCATTGGATATGTTTGACAGCATGTGCTACTGTTTAAGCTCAATTTATTTAGAGTATGAATAAAATATCAACATTTAGAAATAAATTGAGCATGTAGTAATGTGAATTCATAGGGGTAGAGAGGGAAATGGGAGGCAGGTTATAGTCTCTTTAGGCAGAAAATTAGCTATATTCCCACCATGATCATGTATTTTCTTTATAAACATTTGCTTATTATGATATTATGACATATGATTACTGGGATCAAATTTTAGCTTACATTGATTATTTTCTAATACTTAAGTGTTATTTTTTTCTAACTTTCTTAATTAAAATTTGGTATGTTAAAAATCCAAAGGACTAAGAGATGCTTGCGTCCATGCTGTATATTTTCTTTTAGTTGCTTACTGCAGTATGGACATTAATTGTCACTAGTTTATGTTTTTCTGAAGTAGATGATTAATATAATATAAAATCAAAATATTTTAATTTAACCAAAATGAACTTCTAAAATATGTGCATAATGAATTTACTACAAATATCAACTTGAAGGCATTAATAAACTCACCATCCACCGTGTCCTACCCCCAACTTCTGACAATCACTTGGAGCAGATTCCCATGCTTGCTTTGAATTTTTTCAGATCTTGTTTAACTTTATTAAGAGCCTAGATACAGATCTGAGCACAAAGAATAATGATACTACACTGTATTTCCAAATAGTAAGGTGAGAGTTGCAGTGACACAGTGCAACATTGTGCCAGAGTGTTTCAGGTGTACACAGAGGGATAGCTAGCTCAGTCCTGGGTGGGCAGACATGACTTTCCAGAGAAGTGACATCTGCACTGTAACTTGAGAGGATGAGTAGATGACTGCCAGGCTTAAAAGATGGGAAGATAATTGAATAAGAAGGGAATCACGTGTACTTTGTGTCAAAGGCTGAGAAAGGAAGAGTATAATTTACTTGAATTTCAGTATCACTGAAATGAAATAAAGAAAAAGATTAACATAGACCTAAAGTGTTGCCAACAAATCTATCAAACCTTTCCTAAATATCCCAGCTGCAGTGTTTTTTTTTTTTGTTGTTGTTGTTGTTGTTGTTGTTGTTTGTCTTTTGTGTATATCCTTAGAATTTACCAAATTCTTCCCAGTGAGAAGGCATGTTTTATGTAAGACAGACAGCGGTCTCTCACCCCTCTGCTAGCAAGGTGGCTTTAGTAAGTTCCTCATTCTCTTAGTGATTGGTTTCTTTATCATAAAACTGTGAATGGTGACAATAATGTCCATCTTACTGGATTATTGTGAGGATTAAAAGAAAGACTTAGAACAGTGCCTGGCCCATTCCATTAAATGTCCGCCATTATTATTTGATAGTCATTGCATATATGTCTCATCATTTCTAGTATATTGCAAAAACTCTTAAAGATAGAGACTCCATCTTATTCATCTTTGGTTCCTTCACAATAGCTAACTGATTTGTACACATTAAAATTCCTCTGTTTTTAAATAAAATATTAAGTATTAGATGATATTTATTCTAACAGAATTAAGAGATGCTTAAATGTTTAGTTTCATTAAGGAATGTAATAAAAATATGCTGTTCTGTAGAGTTTCTAAAGTCTATTTTGGATCCTTTTTCTGCTGCTGGTCTTTTCCTGTAGCCTGATTAAGGGACACTTCTCTGGAAGTATTGGAAGTACTTCTTCAAATGTATTTGTCAGACATTCTCTTCTCCTGTATAGACAGAACATGTATTCGGAAGAGTTAGTTTGATTATTTCCCAGGATCCAACACTGTTGGTTGTACTAGAACAGAATGTTCCAGCAGTTACTTCTATTATGTATACTAATTGGCTGCATAGCAGAATTTAAAGGTATCCATGGATGATATTACAGCATGATAAAACTATGGGAAAATGTAAGCATGTATTGAAGATTTCATCTAATGACTCTTAATTATAAGAAAGCAAATGAGTGCAGTTGTTTTTTGCCAAAGGGAGAAAGATATCAAATGACTTGGCCAAGATTCTTCTGAAAATCAACACCAGTCTTTGGAAAGAGAATGTATGATGGTATCTAAATCCTACATATTCTACCTGTGACAGTTCCTATGAATGGGAAATGAAAATCTTTTTGAACAAAGAGGACAACAAAATCCAGTAATTATAGCCACAGGATATTCTTGTGGCAAAAGGCAAGACTATAATAGGATATCCATCAGTGGGACAAATCTCTACATTAGAGAATGAAAGAAAACATTTAAATTCATGCACACTTACTGAAATAATAGCTTCATGGGACAAAAAAAAAAAAAAAAAAAGACTTCCCTACAACATTATACTTTCTACTATTTGTCCCTTAGAAGACAAGCATACTGCATTCTTTTGAGTGTTTCTTACACAGTTTTCTGGATGTTTTTCCTATAGACTTTGTAAGGCTCAGCAGATCACGTGGGGAGCAAATATGCCTCTGAAAGCTCCTTCTGCCAATTTTAAAATTTCTCTTAAACGGTGAATTTTAAGACTGAAAACATGAGACCCAGAGCTGAGTCACTCCTGGTGAACTCTCAACAACACCCTCTGGGGGACCCAGAGATAGTACACGCCAGTCTTCCAGGGCCCTGTGTTGCATCAGACCTTTTCTGAACCTCATACCTGGACAGTGAAGAGTCAATGAAAACAAGTTTAAATTCCACAGTTCCTCTTTCCACAAAGATTAGTCTTTTCCTTGAACCTCCGTGATGAATTTCTGAAACTCTCACTATCAAAGCTCAGTGCATAGCCTTGGACCCTGAAATCAGCATTTCTTACCTCTACACTTACAATGAGTGTTTAGTCAACATTTTTTATGTGAAGTCAAAGCTGTTATTTCTTATGACCTCAGATATGGTTGTGTGTATGTGTGTGTACAAAGGCTAGTTTTTCTGCCCAACCACCATATTTCAACTTCATTATCTGCATAAGCACATATTTCCATGCTCATTTGATTAATGTTGAATTTTCCAGCAGGGTCATAAAGTTGAGGAGAGTCAAACTGTCTATTTTGGTGTACATTACCTCTGTAGCAGTAAACACTACGCCAGACACAGAATAGGGCCTCAATCAATACTGGTTGAATGAATGACTAAACAAGTGAATAAATGGGGACACCTGGGTTGCTCAGTGGTTAAGCATCTGCCTCTGGCTCAAGGAGTGATCCTAGAGTCCCCGGATCAAGTCCCACATCAGGCTCCCCATGGGGAGCCTGCTTCTCCCTCTGCCTATGTCTCTGCCTCTCTCTCTTTAGCTCTCATGAATAAAATAAATAAAGTCTTTTTTTAAAAAAGTGAATAAGTGCATAATAAAACTTCTTCCTCAAATTATTTGTGTAAGAATGGGTAACTCTGATATATGGTCCCATTATGACATTTTTCACAATTTGAGACAAGAAGTTGAAATGACATAAATGCTTCATTATAAAATTAAATAATGTATACATTAAAGATCTGCTCCATGTCTTTGTTTTATAATATTTGAGAATAATTTCAAGTTTCAGCAAACTGTTTGCAGGAATCCATATAGATTTATTTCTTAATTCATTGTATGGAATTTTACCTAAGTATATACAATTTGTACAAATGTTGCCCACTGAACACTTATTGATATTCATATCTGCCTTGTTTTTTCTTTCTGTGGCTATTTTTAACTAACAAAGATACCGGTAATCATTGGTGATTTATGCCTCTGGAATGTGCTGGCTCACCAGTACCCTTTTGCCGAGATCTTTCTTTGGAAAACCCCACATGGTATCTGGGAGCTTCTCCAGACACTTGCATTATCATTATTTCAGTGGCCTGCTGAGAATTCCGCAGGTTGGATCCACTAGAACAGGGGTTATTACTGAAATCCATCATGAAAAATGTCAGAATGCAATAATGAAAGCAAGGCAAGAAATTTTTACCCAGTCAGGAATTCCTAAGTTACAGTGTTTAAGAGTTCCAATTTCTTTGCATTTACATTTTTTACCATGTGTCCAGCAGAGGATTAAAAATTCCAACACCCTTTGTCTTACTCTTGGCTGCACTCAAGATACATGGATTCAAAGACCAAATATTTAAGTTTTAGAGTTTTCTTAGGCACTCACTGTGGGATCTTTGCCAGCCATTTTGCACTCTTCGACTTTGATTGTAGATGCTGGCCAGAAAACCTGCTCAGAAAGGAAAATAAATGTTGCATAATCCAACTTATACATAGGACAGCTCAGTCCTCTTCATTTACTTGATGCTAACGCATTTCTTTAAGGCATTTCTGTATTTATATGTTAAGACATTTTTAGTTAAGAACTCAAATTCATAAAGATTTTACTACTTTATTGTAATTGTTTTTATTTCGCCCATCAATTTTTTCATTAATAGAAGTCTTTCAATTATATGTGCCTATTTCCCAATGACATAACATTAAAATGAAGTCATTAATGTATACTTTAAAATGTATATTTCCAAAAAAAAATAAAATGTATATTTCCCTCCTTTAATAGTATACTTTTCTCAACTGCTTACACCACAATGAATTTACATTTATATTGCTATTTGGTTTAATATTGTTTCTGGTAAACTACATAGCCAGACTGGTAGATTTACTTAAAACACACCCCTACGTACTTCAACAACTAAAATAACTTGGATTGAATCCAAGAGATTCCCATCTCAGAAATACTCAGCTAGTGTTCTAAGTCGCTGTAGCCTTAGGTCAAGTCTGATGGTGACGATTATTTTTTTTTTAATTGTCAGCCCACTGACCCTTGTTAAGATAATAAATTTAGAAGTCTCCTTGTTGTAATGAACTTATAATCAATTTACTTTTATTTCTTTACTACAGTGAAGATCAATTTATTTCCTTCTTGTGAAATAGAATGAAAAATGTAGGTCACACTTGTTCACAAACCAGTGCATTTAATAACTGTGTTGCTTTTAAAGCCTTCTTGGATTACATGCAGATGACAAGATAGATCTTCCTTTCGTCTGCTCATTTTTTCAGGCTATACTGTATGGTTCTTTCTGTCTGTCTCTCCCTCTCCCTGTACATACACACACACATACTTGTATGCAAACACATACACAGGAAGTATTTTCTCATGTAGTTTCAGGTTTTAAAATGTTCAAATCTATGAAGCTAGACAGTGAGAATTGAACTGATTATATTTTCAGTACATGAAATAAGTATGAACTTCCAGTTATTTATTGACACACAGCCAGCATTTTCTATAGTTCTAGAGGAATATATAATTTTTTAATCGTATTTGAAATTTTTAAAGAGAAAGGCATCTAACAAAGTCAACATGGCCCTCATGAAAATGACAAACTTACACTCAAAGGTTCTTGACTTATATTGTTAATATTCAAGGAAAGAATATGATCTTTGCTGCCCACATATATCCGGTCCTGATCTTCATCCATCAATAATATCCTGTAGTCCAAAGGGTGGTGGGACAGGCTGAAGTATTCAGAGGTCTTGGTTTCTCGGAGCTCTGAAATAGTGAACAGCACAATGGCAATAGAGTATCTTGGTTTCACGATTCTATTATCTTAATGAAAATTATTTTATAGAAATATTTACCCAAAAAGTTAAGATATAATTTTCCTCCTACAATAATACATTAATTTTAAAACAGAATTATGTTAGTAGTTATTTTTATTTATTGTCTCTATGTTGAAATAAAAGACAAATAAATCAATAAATCCAATGTTGAAGTTTGTAATACTATCTTATTGCAAAATTGTTCACATTTTGTACGAATCTCAACTCAGTTTTATCACTGGCTATCATCCCCTCAAAATGAAACTAGATCAACCAAAAAAATACAGTAAGTGAGCAGACTGGACAAAAAAACCCAAAAGCAATGACAATGTGATGTCTTCTTAGCTTCTCTCAATGTTTTATGATTGTAATTAATACATTCATCATTTTAGGATTGGTATTTTCCTACTTTAAATATGTACTTTACCTCCTTAACATAATTCTAACTAATTTGATCTTTTTTTTCTATAAATTACTTGAAAACAAATCTACTCTCTCCGTTACACCTCGTGCAGAAGGCAATGTTGTTTAAATGACAGTCTACCAATGTATATATCTAACAGTAGAGCACAAATATTCAGATGATCTGAATGTTTAGATTTTCAATATCTCAATGATCATGGTCTTTTGACTTATATTGTGTGTAAAATATGTGCCTGTACAGCTAAACTTTGAAGACAATGAATGCTCCATGACAATTAAAAGATAATAATCAGTATAGCAGATTCAATTTTCTTTCTAGTCAAAATGCTCTTTCATACAATTTATAACTTTCCATTCAAATGGTTCACTAATTCTTTATTCTTGGGATTATGATCTTAAAAGAGTGACAACTTTACAAAGGAGTTTGCTTTCACAGTTTACTGTTTCAATGATGAATTATTTCTGAATTTTAGACATTGAATCGCAAATGCACTTCTAGAAATTCTCATAGGCTGTGATATGACTTAACTCAAAATCTGAAATAATAAGAATTCTTACAGAAAGCCTTGAACTACATTCTGTGAGCTCTTGGGCCATGTGGAAACATAGAGAAGTCACAAATTTAACCTATTTCCCAGGCATATCAGTTCAGAATGTTTGGCATTATATTCTGTAAGCAGTTCTACATCTAGTCAATACACTGAAAATGTTATGGGAGTAGCAAAGTGATTATGAAGCCAGGCTGTGGCACCAAACTTCCTGTGACATTGAACAAGTTACTTAACCTCCTTGGGCTTTGATTTTCTCACTTGCATAAAAGCAACGATATCACCTCTACTCAGAGTTCCATGGAAATCAATTGAATTAATATATGTGAATATTTGAAATGAAGACAGAAAAAGCATTTAGTAAATTTTAATAATTATTACTGTTAGTATAGTATTATCAAATTTGAATTACTAGATACACATTTTCTTTTTCTTTTAATTTAAGGAACTAGATTCCTAAAATTACTAATGCATGATCATAAAACATAACAGTATGTTATGACATAACATGACAGTAAAGTGTAGGATTCTTTTTATGTGGAAGAAACCATTAAAAAGTAATAAAAATACTTCAGAAGAGTCAAGAAGCAAGTCATGAGAGAAGACAGGAACAAAAGACATCGAAAGATGATTTAAACAAGAGAATATATGACAGATCTGGAAATCGGAGACTTGGGATGTAGAGTGCTGCGTGGTACGTGAATCCAGTTAGAGGTTACTGAGCCTCAGTAGGCATCACAGACAGGTGATGACATTGGCAGCAGTGGTGTCACTGGCTGAGCAAGACAGAGGAAAGGGATGTCATTCAGGAAAAAAAGCGAGCCCCTGCCAGACTTCAGAGGTTACTGCTGAAATAGGGGAGGAAAAAAAAAGACCCAAGAGCTCAGAACATGAGAAAGAATATAGAATCCGGTAAATGCCAATCAAAGGTTGCAAAGACAAAGGCTGCTTTGATTTTGCCTAAAATTCAAGGTGTTATATAAAGCTTACTTTTCATCAGATGGAGGAGACTCAGGGTTGTATAGTTTTTCTATAAAAACATCAGGAGAAAGGTAAAGCTTGGGGGTGAAGAATAAAAGTTCAACACATACCTCTTCAATAAATAACTCTCCAGTGAAATACATACACTAGAAAAGTAAAATGTGACTGAGTTTGTGGCCTCCGGGGCCCCAACCACTGGGGTATGAATTCGAGCTTTGCCATTTCATTTCTATGTATTCTTGGCAGGTGCCTTTATCCCTCTGCACTCCAGTGGCCTCATGTGTAAAGTCAGAATAAGAATAACAGTGCCTACCTCATAGGGGGTGTTGTGAGGTTTAAATTGTTGATATACACCGAGTGCTTAAAAGAGTGTCTATCCTGTAGTGACAGGGGTAACATTGCTATGACTTGGGAAAAGACATCGAGCTTCAGCCATCAAGATAAGAACAATTCCTTACACATAGAGGGAAAAATCAGATTCCCTGATTTTAATTTATTACTATATTTAATAGTTCATTTTTTCACATGTAGAATGAACTCAAATTATTTGAAGAGGACAGTAAAATAATAAAATAAGTAGTTTTTTAAGGAAAATAATTTGTGTGGCAGATCATTTTAAAGTATGTGAGGCTGGAAAACTAAGAGATGAGAATATTCCAGATGTGATGCTGATAAAGACCTGATAGGCTAAAAAAATGGAAAGGAAGAGTTGATCTGCAGAATGCTTAAAATAAAGGATTTGGAACTGATTTCAGATGAAGTTGAGCTGGGGTAAAAGGAAGCTGAAAACTAAGAACAAGAGAAAGAACATGCCTTGACTAGTTTTGAGGGATTTGAAAGGGGAATTTCTTTGGTAGAGAGATTATGTGAGTGTTGACAGATTAAATTCTAATCAAAGCAGATATGTCCCCCAAACATGTAAAATTAGAATATGAATTTGCCACTGAAAATATCAAGTCTGCAGGTCGAGTTTTTCCAATTCCTCTCATGGGTTATGTTAGTCTTTAAGAGTCGACAGCTCTGAGGAAGCCCTAAGGAGAGTAATTCTAAAGTGAAAAGCAAGCACAGAGATGCACTGATTGTTTTATCCTAAAAGAGCAGCTCTGTGATTGAGACTGAAAGTGAATCGTGATGTATAGGCAACAGGGGGATGTGGTGGGAGTATAGAGTCGGAGTCAGACAGTCCTGAATTGAAATTCCAGCTTCATCACTTACTACATATATTATTTTAAGAAAGCTACCACAGTTTGCCCAGGGTTGATTTCCTCATGTATAGATCGGTGATGCCAACACAGAGCTCAAAGGATGTTGCACTAGCACACAGTAGAGGACCAGCGTGTGCTCCTTTCAGCAAGAGACACTGTTGACCTTCCATCTAAAAGAGAATTTTCCAGGGCACCTGGGTGGCTCAGTGGTTGAGCAGCTGCCTTCAGCTCAAGTTGTGATCCTGGGGTCCTGGGATCGAGTCCTGCATCAGGCTTCTTGCGGGGATCCTGCTGTGTCTGTGTCTCTGCCTCTCTCTGTGTGTCTCTCATGAATAAGTAAACAAAATTTTTTTTTAAAAAAAATCTAAATTAATAAAAGAATTGTCCTTTTGTTCCCTGTAGGCAGAACTGGTCCATACCTACCATAGTTGTCCCACCCACCCCTAGCTAGTGAGTGGTTTAAATGTGACATGTGATGAGTTCTGGTCAGTGAGATCTAAAGGGAAGCCTTTGCAAGGATATTGGAAGAGGTTTCTTCCATCTTAAAGACTACCACAAAAAAGGGGGTGATTTCTTTTTCTGCCTCTGGATATTGGTATGTGCAGCACTTGTAGCTTACCAAGAAGATTGCTGAGAATGGCAAGCAAAAATCTAGGAAAAAAAAAAAAAACCTGCCTAAAGAAATGATAAGCTCTGAAATAATGCTGGAACTGCTCTATCACTGTATTACTGTTATATATGATAAAAAAAAAAAAATCCACACTTTTTTTTTTTAGATACTTGATCTTTGCATTTCCTGCTGTTGAAACCCCTCCTAATTGCCACATCTAAGTATTCACAGCCCCTACCTGCCACCTTCTCATCCTATCATGGTTTGTTTCATTCCAGTATTTTTCCAGATAGCCTTTTTTCTTTTTCCCTTTTCTTCCAAATATCTACTGAAATAAAACCAAGAGTGGGATCTCAGCTGGGAAAACAGCTTCAACTGAATTTTACTCGCAATTAGCAAATAATGGCAGTTTTTATCTGTTTCATTAGAGAATAATCAATTTCTTGCATTAGTTCAAATACCAGAGGGGGCAATAACTGCATTAACTGGAGACCTTTCTGGTCCAAGGATTTTATCTATTTTTCTGAGCCATAAAGCTATCTTCAAATTTAATTACCTGCCTCCCATTGACAGTTGACAGCTGTTAACCAAGGAAGATTTACTTAGGAAGTGCCCTGTTAGAAACCTAGAAGCCAAGGTTATTTTGTTTAAATGCTATTTAAATTGCTGTTAGTGAGCGATAATTGAACTCTGGAGCTTGGGAAAAAAAATAAAAATAAAAAATAAACTTTTTTTTTTTTTTTGGAAGAAAGAGCATTTAGAGCATTTAGAATAAAAAGCATTGAGGATTTTTATCCATAAAAAGATTGACTGAACAATTCAACATTTTGGTTTAATGTAGAGCCAATGTTAAGTCAAATGAATGATTCGATGATTTGGTCACAGGGAGAGAAAATGACTGATTGAATGACTTGCGTAGTGAGAGAAGGAAGTCACAGTTACTGGTCTTTCATCTCAGCAAGTCAAAGAGTAGCACTGCCCTTTATTTATTTAAATCTTAACAATGTGTCATCATTTTTATAGGATTGGACATACAACGAGTTGTGTTGTTTCTCAGAACATGCTCAACTGATTGAGAAGGAATTTTGGCTGAGAGTATGTAGTGTTAAAAATGCAGTGCCCCACAAAAGGCAGTGCAGGTCTAAGTCCCTGGGAAAATCTCCTGGGAAACAGTATTTAAAAAAAGAAAAAAAGAAAAAAAAGAAAGAAAGAAGAGTACTGCATGCTTCTGCCCTGAAATCCGCATTATTGTAGAGTTCTATGATGGAAAATTACTGTAATGCCTTCCATGCCAATCCTCCCCGAGGGAAAATTTGCAGCACAAGATGCTTACCTGAAATTCATGTATTGACACGGATTTTCCTTTGTAATAGAAACTACTATGAGCCTTGAGATTTTAACCAAGGTTGGGAGAGCAACACATTCCCCTAAAATATAAACCTTAGCACTATAAACTTCTGGGTTCACCTGGCTATAGTCAAGATATTGCTGTTTACAACAATTACAACATAATGTAATGTACAGTAATATATTCTATCTATAAATAACACTATCTTTAACCACATAAGAACTAACTTTTGTTCTGTTTAACTAGTCGGAGATCTCAACATATCTCTGGTGACTAAATCAATAAAAATTCATTCATGTGCTCAGAAATGTGATCTCGGGGGAGGGGGGTGGAGAGTCTCCCTTTCATGAGCAATATATATCTGTTAAGCTATTAAGTAGGGGAACTCACTCACCCAGAATACTACATTATCTTTGGCCCTTTATAAATTACCAAGTAGAAGATCACTTGATTGAAAATCAATTCCCAGGGTCTCTCTATTAGAAGCCTAAGCTATGGTCACTTATTAATTATATTTAAAGTTCATGCTGAGGGGGGCACTTGACGGGATGAGCACTGGGTGTTATTCTGTATGTTGGCAAACTGAACACCAATAAAAAATAAATTTATTATTAAAAAAATAAAGTTCATGATGTGTTAACAGTTCTGCTTTCTATACATACATATTGAGCCCCTATTGCAGCTGCCTAGGCACTGCTCAAATAAGAGGACACAAATATGAAGATCTCATGCCCTTACGACAATTCCAAATCTTATCTTACTGTTGTGTTATTCTGTTTGGCTCGCCCACCCTGACCTCTCAACATAAATGTTAGCTCTCCCCTGGGGCAAAAGGCACATCTACAGATTTCAAAGTAAATCCTTAGGATATCTTTTACTTCAGAGACATTGCTACTGACAGGATAATTTCCTCTCCAGAATGTCTTATCTCAGAAGAATTTTAAGTAGAGTGGGCTTAAATGACCCATCCTCTCCCTGAGGCTCACTATTTTGAAACTGGGTTAGACACTGAACGCCTGGGTGACTCAGTGGTTGAGGGTCGGCCTTTGGCTCAGGTTGGGATCCTGGGATCAAGTCCCACATTGGGCTCCCTGCAGGAAGCCAGCTTCTCTCTCTGCCTTTCTGTGTGTCTCTTTTGAATAAATAAATAAAATCTTAAAAAAAAAAACAAAAACAAAAACTGAACTTCACCAGTCCCTTTAAGACAAACAGGCAGTTAAAGACAAGAGCAGTGAAACCAGAATGAACAGATGGCTCCTAATTCCTACAGCGAAGTGAGGCTAGAAGGCATCTTGTTGAAACCACATTTGCTAAAAAATAATAGCTCCAAATAGCCACCACCTGTGGGCTTACCAGTAGGAGTAATGGTTCGAGGTGCTTTATAAACTCATTTCATTTAATTGGCATTCAAAGCCTTTGTGTTAGGCCTTAATATTTTTCCTTTCCACACATAATGAAACTAAACTTTGGAAAATTTGAGCAATCTAACCAAGGTCACAAAGTAATGAGTAGAAGAGTCTAGAACCAGGACTCAAGGCAAGGTGAGTACCTTAACCCATGAATTTAACTAAATACCCTCTTGTTTTTCAAATCAGACTTTATTTAACACTACATGTTGGGCTTCTACCATGTTCGCCCTGCACATGAGTCTGTGCAGTTATCAAATGTAATATAAGAAATGCCTCTGCTCTTCAATTTTCCTTGCTAGTTTTGGAGTGTGGCAGGGGGTCAGGGGGAGGGGTGTCTATGCTCCAAACAACTTGAGAACAATAAAAAAAATTATCAGGGATGCTGTTCTTACTAAACCATCATAGCCAAGTCTGAGAAAGTCTACTGTGAAAGTGAGATGATAGAGTCAAACATAACCTCACATAAAGGTAAAAAGTTCTCCTTTTCTGTGGCTTTTGGTGGGTGGGTATGATCAGCTAAGTGGAAGCAAAATGCCAAATGGATGAAAGAAGGACTAAGGGAAACAGTTCTTTTCAGTGAGCCTGGCCTGGGAAGGGCAACAGTGAATACAGGATATCTCCCAGGAGTTGTGTCAGAGGGAAAATTAGCCAATACACAGAAGCCTTGAAGAAGGACGGCTCTCATTCTAGTTTGCCCCAGATCGTCCAGCTTGTGGCTGTTTTCCCAGCAAAATTATCAATAGTGCCTCTTCCGCACTCTGAAAGGAGTCAAGGTTTGGATGTTAAATTACACGGTCACTTCACTTTTAAGCCCCCTTTCTTGTTTGGCATGGCTTTCCATTACTTTTAGAACAACATCTAATATTCTTCATGTCCTTACTTGATCTGGTTTGAGATTACTTCACTAAAAAATCTCCATCATCATTTCTTACCTATTTTCTCTGTGTTATCACCCTTCTGGTTTTCTTTTCTTTTCACACTTTTAAACACGCCTTCCTCCTTTCTGCCTCAGGGCCTTTGCATGTGCTCTTCCTCCTTCTGACAAGATTCCTCTTGCTGTTTTCTAACCCCTACTCATAACTCAAGTAGCAATTTCGATGGAAGTTAAATTGGATGCCTCATAAAGGCTTCCTTGATCCTCTAGATGAGGTCAGGTCCCAGGTCTGTCGATATTTGCTCAACTTCTCCTTGTGGTTTTTCTCTTAAAGCCTGCCTGGAAGATTACTTGAAATGTTCTAAAATACCACGGAGTAGAGGGTGAGGGACTAAGCCCTATGACTTGCTAAGACCCTCTCTGTCTCCTGTACAGTTTTACAGATGAAACTGCCTCTGAATACAAGACAAAGTTCTTTGTCCATTCAATTCTACACTTTTTCTGCTATATTGAGTCCTAGGATCTTTTAATCTTGGTGAATTAAAAATTATGAGCATGAAGGGTGCCTGGGTGGTTCAGTCAGTTAAGTTCCTGACTCTTGATTTCTCACCTCAGGTCATGATCTCAGGATCGCGAGACTGAACTCTGCATCAGGCTCCATGGAGCCTGCTTGAGATTCTCTCTCTTTCTTTCCCCCTGTGCTTCCACCCTCCCCTCCCCTGCTTATGCAGTCTCTCTCAAAAAAACAAACAAACAAAAAATTCTCTCTCCCTTTCTCTCTACTTCTCCCCCAACTTGTGCCCTCTCTCTAAAAACAAAAACAAACTATGAGCATGAGCCAATAAAATAAGAAAAAATGCTATTAAATTTCAAAAATTCAGGCTTACATGATTATAATTTATTCCTACTAAAAGGTAAGGTGTATGGGGGGAAGAGAGGAGGGTCATTTTGGAATTAGCCAACTGAGACTGAAGTTCATCATTTGTTGACACAGGGCTTGATTTGCTTCCCCTTCCCTCAATCACTCCCTTCTACCCTCCCCAAACTTAGGCCTAATATTTACTAAAGACAAAGAAGAATGAGAGATTATTTATAAACGAGAATGATCTCTGATGTTCTCTTGCAGCAATAAAGTGTCCATCAGGGAGAGCCTAGGTGGCTCAGCCGTGTAAATGGCCTTTGACTCAGGTCATGATCCCAGTGTCCTGGGATGGAGCCTGAGATAGTGGAGAATCAAGGGTTGAGGGTCAGCCTTTCTGCTCACTGGAGAGCCTACTTCTCCCTCTCCCTCTGTTCCTCCCTCCCCTTACTTATGCTCTCTCTTTGTCAAATAAATAAATAAATAAAATCTTTTTTAAGAAAAGGGTCCGTGAAAATAATCCCTTTTCCACTGTTTATAAGCAGTATCTACTGTTGTAGAATATCTGTAAAACTAATGTAATCTTTCACATTACTATAAATCTGACAGGAAGAAAGGTTATGTTTAAAAATCTGGCTTAGAAATATGACCAAAGAAATACAACTGTATCTTTTCTGGAAAAATGAAGTTAAATCAAAACCTAAGGCATTCTGTTCCCTACCTAAAGCACAATCTATCTGTGTTGTGTAGTTCAATCAATTGGAGAATTACAAATTCTGACTTCTCTTCCTCTAACCTCACTTGAGAGACATGAAAGCACACTTCTAGAATGTTAGGTGTCTATCTCTGGCTCCTTGTATGGGAAGTGGTTAAATTATATCTCAGGGTATTAAGAATATACAATTGGGAAATAGCTAAGATGTCTTGAGAGTCTCTGAACTGGAAGGAAGTAACTTCTAGAAAGTAGAACTTAATCTGAATCCCTTGTTAAGCTGTGGAGGACTGCATGGATGAGCTGAGCCATCATTATCATTGGTGTTCCTATCGTCAGGAAGGCCTCAGTTTCGGAGTGTCCACTTGAGACACAAACAAAGGAGATAAACTTGTGGAGGAGGAAACACTTCATTTGACACCTTCATTCTAAAACTCTGGACATTTATGGAAAAGCTGCCTTGGAGCAAGGTGTTCAAAAAGCATTGGGGGAAAAAACAAGCATTGGGTAGATCCAAGGTAGTTAGCAAAATGAAAGCAGAAACATAACAACAGAAAGCCAAAAACAAAACAAAACAAAACAAAAAACAACTACGGAGAATGTAATAACAATTGGAGAATGATGTACTTTAATATATCTCTACCAAATATAGTATTATGCTTTCATTATAATTATTTATGTAGAGATTTGAAGATATGGAAAACATTTTTCAGGCTATTTAGTTTTAAAAGAAGACTATATTCAATATGAAAATAATGAGTAACATTATTCACAGAAAATAAGAGTAAGAGGAACTATTTTAAAATATTAGCACTAAAAGTCTTTTGGTGGTCAGACATAGAAACGTAAAGACAAGATGACAATACCTCAAACCAACACGTGTACAATGGACAGGGGGAAAGAGCTGACATGGAATATTATACCAGCAAAACCCCAGAGCACACAGAATAAATACAACAGACCCCACTCCTCCACGATGACCCCAAAGTGACCACACTGGATCCATCATATGGAACGATTCTTACAGTAGCATTTACACTTGCCTATCACAGAATTTGAACTGTTTTATTGGTTTTCCACCCTTTGAAACAAAACTTCCTTTGGCTATCTTGTAGCCTTCTAGTGGAAACTTCCAGTCAACACCCTTGATTATATCAAGAGTAGGAGGAGATTCCATGTGTTGGGTGAGGTCCCTTGTCATATCTCCACCCCTATAAGGTTCTGTGACCTTCGTGCCATAGCACTCTATGACACAATGCTGACCTTTTTATAATATAGTAGATTCTACACAAAATTAAATTATTCTTTGTGGTATATATTTATTTAGTCACCCGATAGATAGTATATAAGCCAGGGCTAGGTGGAAAGATAAACATTCTTGGTCTCTCTCCTCAAAGTGGATAGTGAAGACTGGAGGGGGACACAAGCAACTATAGTACAAGAAGATGCCTCGGGGCACCTGGGTGACTCAGTTGGTTAAGCATGGGTCTCTTGGTTTTGGCTCACGTTATGATCTCATGGTCATGAGGTGGAGCCACCTGTGGGCTCAGCACAGAGTCGGCTTGAGATTCTCTCTCTCCTCTCCCTGACCCTTCTGCTTGTGCTCTTTCTCTAAAATAAATAAAGAAATCTTTAGAAAGAAAAAAAAAGATAACTCAGGAAATAAGAGAGAACTGACAGAAGGTTAAGGCTTCCTGGAAATAAGAAAGTCTTAAACAGAAGGAAATGCTTGACCTTATTTCTTCTTTTAAAAAGTATTAGTTGAGCCACTTTACCTATTAAACCAATAATCACAGTGTAAATGCCAACATTTACCAAACACCAACAAAGTATGGTAAAAGACAGGGTAAGTGTTTAAGGCAAGAGCAGCTGCTTTACATCAAGAGTCAGAAAAAGCCTCTGTGGGGAAGTGTCATATAAGGTGTGACCTGAGGAATAAATATGAGTTGACAAACAGTTTCCAGGGAGTGGAAAGAACTTAACTAGAAAGCCTGAGATGGGAGATTCAAGGATGATGAGAAGTTTCTGGAACTGATAAAGAGGAGGATTTGGGTAGGCTTTGTCAAGCAAAAGTAAGGAGTCAACCAATATGCAAAAACGCAAACTTCTTGGATGTCACACAAGCAACACGCAACAGTGCAAACTCCTTGTGTCTCAAACCAAAGTGGTTGGAGTTTTCCAAAGTTGCCGAAGGTGCCAGCGGAAAAAAATTCTGAGAAAGTGCAGGACGTGATCACTTACACGTTTGTTAAATTAAAAAAAAAAAAAAAAAGTATGTTAAAAAGATAAATTCTGCTACTAAAGAGTTCATAAGAGCAAGATTATTTTATGATACAATATTGAGTGAGTAAAGCAGGATAAAAATATTTGCGTAACTAAACTACAAGATGTCTGCATAGAAATAAATACGCATGGACAAACGTCTTGGAAAATCTTCAACTTGTTAACATTCTTCTTTATGATGTGCTCAGTTAAAAATAAGAGTCTGATAGTACTGATGGCTCAATTTAACCTTCTGTCAGTTTAAAGAATTATAATTACTCTTTAATCAAGTCAGGCAGCGCAGACTTTGTCTACAGACCTCTATGTTTTAAACAACCTCTCATGCAGGAGTCTGGTTGCAGGGCACCTAACGAAATGCTGAACCACACAAAGAAAGAAATACCAGTTATCACTAACCAGAAAACTGCTATATATTGCCAAAATTTTTTGGTCTCTAGATCCTTTCAGGATGGACCACCCACCCACAACTTTTAGTAAGACAAAGACAAACTATTTGGACTTTAATAACCCAGCTCCCCCACCAGTCAAAATTCTTAAACTCTGCTCTCACTTGATGCATTCTTAAACCCATTTCATTTACACACAGAAAAGTATCATAAACTGTATACAATAAACTCTCAAATCTAAAGACCTGGGCTTCATGAACAAAGAAATACAGAGATGTTTTCCTAAAGAGACAGCTATTTTAACTAAACATTATTGGATTCAGTGTGACTCACTGTTTAGCCAAGTGACCGCACTTGGCTTCAAAACAGAGAAACAAGTTGGAGAAATGTGGAGGACAGTGGAGACACGTTCATTTCACTTGAAACTCAGTCTCCTGTCAGTGCAGAAGCCTCCTCTCCTCCTTTCTTCTTCTCTCTCTCTGGACATTGTGGAAAATACAAGGTCAGTGACTCTCAGTGCTTGGCCGCTAGAGAAGAGTCTTGGGAGGGGTCCTTGGGCGTGTGCCCCTACATAGCAACACAGCTCCCCTTTGATTCTTTTCAAGAGAAACACAAAGGACCTGACTACGTTTCCTGCAGCTTTGAAAAGCCTCAGACTCATCATATGTACAGTGGCTCGCACATACAATGTATACGCAGCACATTTCTCTTTTCTTCATCCTCCATTGGGAAACCATTTGATTCCAAACTTCACATGATGGTATTTGGAGATGGGGTGGGTGAGGCATCATTCAGTCTTTCAAAAGAGAAGATCAGCGTTGCACTTTTCCACTTTTGCTCTGGAAACAATATATTTATCCTTCCTGGAGGCACTTCAAGGAGAATAGCACAATATGGACCCCGGGTGTATTTATTTTATAAAATGCTATTGCCTCCATGAGGTAAGCATTAGCCAGGACTGTCTCTTTAATTTTCAGGGGACAAGTACAATCTTTTTGTGGAAATAAGGCACACTTAAAAGAGGAACTGACAAGCTATGGGAAACCAAAAGTTTGACCCAAGTATTAACAGCTCACGGTTGTCTTTTTAACGTGGAGTGAAGTTTCATTCCCCTGATTTATAGCCCGTTTTTCTCCTGAATTTCAAAAAGCAAAACATATTTTACTAGGCAAAGTGACAGGTGTAGATAGTTGGGATGGTGCTATTTGAGGGATTTCACATTACACAGTTCGAGTGACTTAGCAAGATTAAGTCAAACAAGGCACTTTATGTCCTAAAACCAGAAAGAGCAGATAAACAGGTTTCTAGTTAGGCATTTGCCTTTGCTTCTTCTTCATCAAAGAGACACACAAAGCTGTGCCTCCATAATTTTAAAACTTTGCAAATTTTATTACTCATAAATAAGTAATGTAAGAATAACCAAGATTGTCTTTTAACATCCAAGTGGAAAATTAATTTGAGTTAGTACAATTCAATTCCAAAAAATCATATTAGCCCAACACCTAGAGATAACTGAAATGAAATTCTTTTGTTTTGTTCGTGTGTGTGTGTTTCATCTAATGCATTTCTGGAATAAGTCTGATGTTTGAAGGCAGAGATATCTATGCTCAAATCTTGGCACTGCATCTGACCAGCTATGTGGTTTTAGGCAAGTTATTTAAATTATCGGTGCCTAAGTGCTCCCACCTGAATGATGAAAGTAATACCTATCTAGTGGGACAAATATAACAGAAAGAGAAAATTTGTGAAACACCTCAAGCACAGTAGCTATCACTTGTTAATTGTTGATCTCTGTGCCAAGATGAAAGTTTCAATTTTTAAACAGGATATTTGGGCACTGTCTTAGCTTTAGGCCATTACTCTGCAATTGTCTTCTGAGCTAATTTGGCTAAAGTCTGTGAATTAATATCCAATTTATACTGAAGTATAATTTGTGTACCAATAAAAAAGATGTTTCCAAGTTCTAGCAAAAATAATTCTCAAATTCCATCACAAAAACAAATGATTTTTTTTAACAATACAACTTTTCTTCATCTTTTTCCAGTCTGTCTCTCTTGAATTACCACTCATGCTACCTTCCACATATTGGGAAGACATGAAGGACCTATCAACTTACTAAAAAAAAGTTTGCACTGTCTTATTTAATCTTCACAGCATCCTACTAACTAGGTCCTACTGTTTTCTGCATTAATATATGAAAAAATTGTGGATGAATCTTGGGTAACTTCCCTAGTTTTGGATGTAAGTCTATATGACTCACAGTCCATGATTCCTAGCCCTTCCTGGAGGATGAGAACACACTCAAAGGAGGACAGGGTCTCCTTCACTTTTCTCTGGGGATAGCAGTGTTTTTCAAGTTTTAATATATGGAAGAGAAATATGTAAATTGCTTATTAAAAATAAAAATCAAAAAAAAAAATAAAAAATAAAAAATAAAATAAAATAAAAATAAAAATCCATGGGAATAAAAATAGTTCCTTCCAGAAATACTTATTCAGAGAGTCTTCTCAGATCTCTCTGTTGAACACATCAAACTTGTTGTAGTACCAGGGTGACTGCCAAAGAGATTGACCACGATCTTCCTATGGTTGCCTCATTTTTATGATTCAGATCTTAACTGGCACCTAGTCTAAGGGATATCTGTCCTCACTTTACCTAAAGAAAGCCCTCCCAGGGGCACCTGGCTGGTTCATTGGTTAAGTGTCTGCCTTCAGCTTGAGTCATGGTCTCAGATCCTGGGATTGAGCCCCACACTGGGCTCCCCATTCAGTAAGGAGTCTGCTTGTCCCTCTCCCTCTGCCTTTCCTCCTATTCATGCTCTCGTTCTGTCTCTCTCAAATAGATAGATAGATAGATAGATAGATAGATAGATAGATAGATACAGATCTTAAAAACAAAAGAATGGCCACTCCTGTTATTCTCTATGTTGTAGTCATATTCTATTATCTTCAAGTTTTTAAAATTGTTTCTGGCCTTAAGTCTCAAATTTATTTTAAATATTATGCTGTTTGGGATAGAATTAATATAACCGTGTGACTAGTAGAATGGTTTAGAGTCTACACATTTATATGTGAATTTTTGACAATGACTTTTTAAAAAATCATCTCACAAAGAACTCAAGATCTTCCAAAAAATGAAACTGTTTTTCTTCACAAAGATTTGCATGAAGATTAGAAATAATTTGTACTTTGGCTCAATTCTCTTCTTTCCACAAAGAATTTAAGGAGAGTCTTAAAATGCATGAAATGAGGGGCACCTGGGTTAAGCATCCGCCTTGGGCTCAGGTCATGATCCCTTGGGCCCTGGGATGGAGTCCCACTTTGGGCTCCCTGCTTAGTGGGGAGCCTGCTTCTCCTTCTCCTCTCCCCCTACTTGTGCTCTCTCTTCCTCTCTCTAGCTCTCTCTCAAATAAGTAAAATCTTTTTTAAAAAATGCATGAGGTGGAAACAGCTGCAACATCTGTGCAGAAAAGCTTTCTCCCCAATTTTTCTCCCCAATTTTTTTTGGTGTGTGGTCAGGGCATTAGGGTATATACCCTCCTTGCCACATCTTGTGTCATCTAGCAAAATTACTTAATTCTTTGGAGCCTAAGTATATTAATCTGTGATGAAATCATATCTAATGGATTTATTAGGATAAGTTAAGAAATTAAAGTAGTTAGAACAGTTACAGGCACATTATTTTGCTCATCATATAGTGGCTGCTATTATTTTCTCATTTTCGGGGAATAATAGTAATAGCCTCCAGGAAAGTCAGACCTCTTTTTCCAAGTGATATATGAAAAATGACCAATGTGAGAAAACCAAAACTAGGTCTTTCTGTCCCTAGAGCCCCTGTCCTTTCCAACTCACCATACCATCTTTCTACATTAACAGGGCACCACCCTGTGAACTCTACCTGACTGTCAACGGACCAAGTTTTTTTAAGGAAATGAATGCAGAATGCTAATTGAGCACATCGCTGTAATAATTGTCAATATATATAATATATGCAATATAGCCATTATGAAAATATCACTCTCAATCTCTTGTTTTATATAAACATCCTTCTTTTTGTCAAAGAATTTAATTCCTTACTTGCTTAAGGAGCAGTGCTCACCAAATGAAATCAGAAACTCAACAACAGATCAGTGAGAAATTGTTCTTGTTGAGTCTCCAGTAGCAGCTCCTGAACCCTGCCTGTCCAACCTCTCCTACTTCACTGTTCACAAAGCACAGAAGTACTACTCTACTCTTTACTTCCCGTCCATGAGAGATTTCCACATCACAACTGTTCCTTCACATAAATTGAAAACTATTGTGAGGCAAAAACTGTCAGGAAGCTTGAAAATGGAAAACAAAAAGTAATCATAGTAATCATCCCTGTAGGCACAGAAAAATGGACAACATCCTTTATGGCACCTTTAACTTTTTTAAAACATGTGCTTCCTGAGTCTTAGTTGGACATCACTAAACCAACTGCTATTGCAAATACCATAAAAATTAAAAAAAAATAAATCATGTCGCCTCGTAACCTATAGTCTTCAAGTGGAGACAGCGTATGTTTATAGTAATATAATACAAAGCAGTAGAAAATAACTGTCTTTAAAGACTGGCACAGAATGAATGACACAGGAATCCATCATCCAACCTATAAACCAGGATATCATTCTCAATTCCTCCCTCACAGCCAATCAATCAGCTGCCAAGTTTGCTGATTTACCTCTAAAGTGTCTCTCAAATCTGTCCTTTCTTCTCCATCCCAATTATCACCCTTTAATTCTACAGCCTTGTCATGTTGTCTCTGACTGGGTAATTACACGAAATAGCTAATTTCTCTTCCTGTCATTAGTCTTATCTCTTGTTCAAATATTTACTGAAAATTGGGAAAACATGGGCACTACGAGGCATTCTGTGTTAGGGATACAAAGACTGTGTGGCTCTAACCTACGAATCAAGTGGAATTCTCACTTCATGTTTCTACCAGAGTCAACTACCATCCAAAAGTTAAGCATGATCACGTCTTTTACACACACGGCACTCCTGGCCCACTTCAAGTCTAAGTCTATTCAGCGACTCTGATTTCCTAACTTAATTGTTCTGAGCTTGTTAGAAGCTGTGGGGCACTTTAAGAATCTAGGAATTCCTAGGGGCTTTCTTTTTCTCAAAAATTTCATATGCAATGATAGTCATAAAATGTTGCACACAACTTCAGGATGTCACTGACACCTTGGAATTCATTTAAATATCCCTCCATTTTCAATGAGGAGAGTCCATGCACCGACGTTATAAATGTCCCATCCAAAGGGAAAATCCCATGCCTACAAGTTTGTTAGGTAAGGTTTTTCATGACTTAACCCGTTCTTACTTCCTCAGCCCCGACACTTCGTATTTCCTCCTTGATCTTTTTGTTCCTACAGTGGAGCTACCTGTAATGTCAGACAAAACATCGTACTACCTTCTGCTTCTCAGCTATGTTTGTATTAGTCTTCTTTGCTTTATCTGTCTGGTTAACTTTTCCATGTTTTGAAGGCTTAACTAGTCATATAATTTCTATAGTCTTTCCTAATTATTGCTTTCTCTTCTGAGAAATGAGAATAATGACTTACCCTTATTTATTTTTAAATGTTTTATTTATTTATTCATGAGAGGCACAGAGAGAGAGAGAGAGAGAGGCAGAGACATAGGCAGAGGGAGAAGCAGATTCCTCGGAGAGAGCCCAATGCAGGACTCGATCCCTGGACCCGAAATCATGCCCTGAGCCAAAGGCAGACACTCAACTACTGAACCACACAGGCGTCTCAATGACTTAACCATTATTGATTACATGATTTCACTGGCACTGAGAAGTGTTTTAATTACCTATATTTAAGCCTTGCACCATGAGATTTGTAGATCATGCTCCAGGTCTTATAAAGAAACTACTCTTAGAGCAGTTAAGTATGTGCTGATCTACTATAGCTAGAGTAGGAGAGTCAGGATTAGAATCCAGAATCCAGGAAAGTTTGACTCTAAAGTTCTTTCCATTGTAATGCTTTGAGTACTATCCATTCTTACATATATTAGGCCTACCCAGACTCACTTGTTCCACAAATCTAGGCACTTCTTAAAATTTGTACTATTTCTTTTAGAAACTTCCCGAATGCCTTTAAGAGACTGGTAAACTGTACCTATTCAATGAAAATTATTTGAATTGACCTGTAAAAGTCCTTTATTTTTCAACCCAATTTGGGAGAGGGGAAGGAGAAAAGAAGAGAAGAGAAGAGAAGAGAAGAGAAGAGAAGAGAAGAGAAGAGAGAGAAGAGAAGAGAAGAGAAGAGAAGAGAAGAGAAGAGAAGAGAAGAGAAGAGAAGAGAAGAGAAGAGAAGAGGAGAGGATTGTCTCACTAGGTGGTGTGGCCTGACTTAAAGTATTTGTCATATACCAGGGAGGGAATTTGAGCGAGTCTATTTGCCATAGACTAATCCTCAAACAATCAGTGGTGAAGGACAAGTGTTTTTGATTCTTTAAAAAAATTTTTTTTAACATATAATAAAAGTAAATTTTAGGCAAATGAAAATTAACAACTCAACCAGACAGAATTAAGCCTAGTTTTCTTAACATTAGATTCAACAGCCATTAAAGAAAGTGCTCTGTTAAATGGCTATATTATGATTTTCTGTATTTACCCGGTTGTAGACTGGGAACAACTGTTCCCATTCTCTGCCAGTTAGGGAGGACCATGCTTGAACAGCACTGGTACAAATGTTTGTGTGTTTGGGTGTTTTGTTTTTGTTTTTTCCTTTTCTAAAAGTAGTAAGAGCAAATTCACTTGACATTCTCATTTTGCTTGTGCAACAATTAGGACAAACAATGAATGAGTCAACAATGTAATTAGTCAACAAGAGCTCCAAACACTCAGCGATCTACACAGGGCTTACCGAGGCAGCAGGCAGCAGGCAGGAGAGCCACGGTTGCTGCCAACAGCCAGGTGGCACAGTGGAAGGCATTTACTGGAAAAAGAGTCAGCAGTAGGCAAACAACAATCTTGTTCTTATAATCAGCTTTTGACTCTTGCACGTATCATCTAAAGCAGCCTCAGTCGTTGCAACTGTAAGAGTTGACCCAAATAGCAAGTCCTTTTTAGCATCGGTCTTTTCCAATTCGAAGACTTTCTGAAACTACCCCTAGGCCCTACCTCAAGCAGAAACTGAATTCTTTCCAATTTTACCTATCACTTGCTTTTTCTACTTTACTGATATTATTTCCACTGCTACACATGCAACTAATCCTCGTGTCTAAGAGGCAGGTACAAAAATTCTGAACAATGCTCAAGGATGTGCACTTAAAATAAATTTCAATTTGTATATTTCTAGTTTCCTCTGATTTGATGCTGAGAATAAAAACATAACTAATGTTCGGGAACATAAAAAAAAACATTCTGTAATATTTCCTTTTTGGATTTTGACTAGAAGTAGGCCCCCTGTTTAGCCTCATAATTTAACTTAAAGCTCTAATTTTTGACCTTAGGAAGTCATAAATTCTCTCTCTCTGTCTCTCTCTCTCTTTTTTTTTTGGAAGTCATATATTCTCTTGATTAAAATCCCCATCTATGAAGAGACCCTTTTCCTATCTAGTACCCACATGCATAAAGTCAAGAAATTGAAAAATTATTATTTATTAGATGATAACTTTACTGCCTTCATGTCTCCATTAGCTTGGACACAGATTAGGGTTCAAGGTCAGGGCATGGGTCACTGTCAAATGTTTCTTCTCTTAATACATTTGAAAAAAATAAAGAAAAGATAGCTTCCATTGGAAAAGTCTAAACCAACTTCTTAGTCCCAACCTTTTTACTGTTTTTGATGTTTTATTCCTCAGAGGTTTTCTACTCTCCCTATTCTTCTGGTAAGTATATTTAGAAAATAGGCAAAATACTCCAAGTCCAAAACTTTTTCCAACCAAGCATCTTTTCTTATCATCATTTATCTTATTTTAATTTAATTTAATATTTCTTCCTTACATGTCATTTCTGCAGCCTACGTAGTCTGTAAAATCATTCTTTATGATGTTTCTATTTATAATGATTTTGCTGTGGGATCTAGAACAAGGAATTATTTTTCTGACTCTGGAATCCCTCTTGAAACTGAACACAGTCTCTTGCAGAAGAAATGATAAGATCATTCATAAACCCACTTCAGGACCCTTCCCTTACCATGTTCAACAGCAACACATGTTTCTTAATCTAAAGAGTTTTACTGCCTCTTTAACCCAGCATTTGAATGTCATACAAAACATCATTTTGCAAATAAGTTTCCAAATTTAGCCTTAAGAATATCTATCTAATTCCACTCTGGGCAGATAATTGCTTAATCTCCCACAGTTACTATTCTCCATGAAAAAATAATATAAGGATATTTATCTAACCTTCATTTTATATCACTTATAAATAGCTTTTCCACCTAAAATTTCAAACCAGAGAAGTAGCAAGACTAAATTTTACTGATGGTTGCAGTTAAAGAATTTTTGATGCTTTCATTAAACAGACACATAAAAAGAAAAATTACTGTAGCTGAAAAAATACTTTTTCCTAATTCTAAAGCCTTGACATCTATATTTTTAAATTGATAGGCTATATGTTACTTTTATCAAGGTCTCCACTCCATATATAATAAAAAAATATATTCATAAAAATACATTTTCTTAAAGGGGAATGCTGCTGAATATAGTGGATAATAATGTAGATTTCCATAATAGTTTTGCAAAGGAAAAGAAAATAAATACTATAGATGAGGGTATAGAGTAACAGATACTCTCAATTTCAACTGGTACAAATATAAATTTGTATACTGTTTCTGAAAGGCAGGTCAATTATAGATTGAAAAGTTAGACAAAATCCCCGTGGGGCATAATATGAGACACTATCGTCATGGCCTTGGAATAGGTAAAGATTTTTTATATAGGGCAAATAAGTATAAACCAAAAGAAAAGAATAATGAATTGGAATATGTTAAAATTTGGAATCTCCACTTATGCAACAGTAAGTCTGCTGATGTAAGAATATTTGTAAACTCCTATAACCTACATAGGGCTGATATCCGGAATATGCAAAGAACCCCTAAAAATCAGTAAAAAAAAAACATAATCTAAAATAAAATGTGCACCCCCCCCAAAAAAATAAATAAAATAAAATGTGCAGTATCTTGAAATAATTGCCCTAGAATATATCCAAATAAATAACAAGCATCTGAAAAAAGTGTGTGGAGAATAGAAATCAAAACTACAATGAGATTCCCCAGTATTCCATTAACTAACTCTTTTGTTTTAATAAAAAAAAAAAAATTAAAGACGGTAATTTCCAAGATTTGCCAAGGATCTACAACAAATGGAGCTTCCATTTGGAAGGAATATAACTTTGTAATAACCACTTTGGAAAATAAGTTGGCTTGGTCTACCCCATCTGAACATATGGCTACTATAGGATCCAGCGATTCAGGTCTTAGGTATGTGCCAGGACACACGTATATGAATGTTCGCCGCGGCTTTATGCATCAGAGCTCCACCCTGGAAATGACATAAATGTCTACGAACAGGAAAATGGGTAAACACATTTTCCTACAAGGGGGGAGCACTCAGCAATCAAACAAAACGAGACAAAACAAAACCAGCCCAAAACTTGAACTGCTTCTACTCACAGGAATGTCAGTGAATCTCCCGAACAAAACATTAAGCAAAGTAAGTCAGACCGAAATGAAATATACCGTGCAATTCCATCTACAAAAAGTTCAAAATCGGGCAAAAATGGAACTGCGGTGTTAGAAGTTAGGACACTGGTCCCATTCGCAGGGAATGAGAGGGACCAAAGAGCACGTTTTCCAGCCTGGGTGAAGCTACGGTTGCTCTGCGCTGACTCGCACCACAGCCGCCTCGATGGGGGGGGCTCCGCCCTTGCGTGCACCTGAGCTCGGTCTGCGGAGAAGCAGGAGATGGGCCCGAGGCTGCGCGTGGGAGCCCCTGAAGCGGCTGCGCTAGTCCCTGCGAGGCCGGCACGTGGCCGAGCCTCGTCCGAATCAGCGGAAGCGCGTCCCGCCCTGGGGAGCCCGAGCGCGAGGTCCGCCCGGCGCTGCCCCGCCCCGCCCCGCCCCGCCCCGCGGGAGTCCCCGCCCGCCCCGGCCGCCCCCGCCCCGCGGGTTTCAAGGTCTGTGCCCCGCCGGGGTCGCGGCTGGGGGGACCCAGGGCTCACCTGGGCGGTCGGGGCATCTCCACATCCCGGGAGTCTGCGTTGTGGCCACGCCCGGGAAGGCGATTGGCCGTCTTGGGCGGCATCCGCAGGCTCCGGGGGTGCGGGGTGCGGGGCTTCGGGGTGTGGGGCTGTGGGGGCACCGGGGTGCGGGACTGCGGGGGGGTGCGGGTTGCGGGACTGCGGGGTGCGGGGGGTGCGGGGCTGCGGGGCTGTGGGGGCACCGGGGTGTGGGACTGCGGGGGGTGCGGGACTGCGGGGGTGCGGGGCTGCGGGGCTGCGGGGGCACCGGGGTGTGGGACTGCGGGGGCACAGGGCTCCAGGGGTGCGGGGGTGCGGGGCTGCGGGGCCGCAGGGCTCCAGGGGTGCGGGGGTGCGGGGGCACCGGGGTGCGGGGCTGCGGGGCTGCAGGGCTCCAGGGGTGCGGGGGTGCGGGGCTGCGGGGCCGCAGGGCTCCAGGGGTGCGGGGGTGCGGGGGCACCGGGGTGCGGGGCTGCAGGGCTCCAGGGGTGCGGGGGTGCGGGGCTGCAGGGCTCCAGGGGTGCGGGGGTGCGGGGCTGCGGGGGCGCAGGGCTCCAGGGGTGCGGGGGTGCGGGGCTGCGGGGGCGCAGGGCTCCAGGGGTGCGGGGGTGCGGGGCTGCGGGGCCGCAGGGCTCCAGGGGTGCGGGGGTGCGGGGGCACCGGGGTGCGGGGCTGCGGGGCTGCAGGGCTCCAGGGGTGCGGGGGTGCGGGGCTGCAGGGCTCCGGGGGTGCGGGGCTGCGGGGGCGCAGGGCTCCAGGGGCGCGGGGGTGCGGCCGCACAGCGCCAGTTTGCCTCCAATGCAGAGGCACTGGCCCGGACCCCCAGGCGCCCCGACTCCCCGCGCGGAGCCCGAGCGCCGGCCGAGGAGGGGAGCGCGTCCACCGCCAGGGCAGCGGCGGTAACACTCGACGTAGTCGGGGCCCAAAATGACCGCAGGGGACACCAAGCAATGAAGGGGAAAAATGCACTAGAAACCGCTACTAGTTAAAGAAAAAAAAAAGTAGAATGTGCCTAAAATGGGGTATTTTTACGAAAAGAGAAAACGTTAATTTTAGCTGTTCTTCGGCCTCAAAAATCACACCAGTCAAAATACTCATTTCAGCCTGATAAAAACGTGATTGGCAGGTGAAAACCATTGACGACTTTGGTTGGTTTGCGGTTTTTCCCACACTTAGGGACCCTCGGTCACCTCTGTGTGATGCGGTTACTCAGGATGCTGAGGCAGGCACGATGCTGGGAGGAAGCACGGGCCCGTCCCCCTGGCATGTCCCCCTCCCCCTGGCATGTCCCCCCTCCCCCTGGCATGTCCCCCTCCCCCTGGCATGTCCCCCCCCTCCCCCTCGCATGTCCCCGTCCCCCGGCATGTCCCCCTCCCCCTGGCATGTCCCTGTCCCCCCCGGCATGTCCCCCTCCCCCTGGCATGTCCTCCTGGCGCTACACCAGGACGCAGGCACAGGTTCTTGGAAGCAGAAGAACCGGTTCACCACGTTCCGGGTCAGATGGGTGGCAGCAATCTTGCAGAAAGTTTAGAGACCCTCGGCCACCGCGCACTATTGCTGCATTACTGTTAGGAGCGCCTCTTCCTCCCTGACCTTATCACTGACCCTATCACTGTCACTGGCTTGTAAAGCATGTGCGTGCCCGCGAACGGTAGCTACTGTCACTCCTTATTCGCAAAGCTCTTCCAAAGAAAAAGGCTATTCTTTCCTGACATCCTTTCAAAGAAAATGAAACAATTTCACTGTCTTACTCTCCACACTGAAAAGTCAGGTGGTCGTGCCATCTTCGAAAATGCTTTTGCTCTAACTAATACAGTGTGATTACAAATCAGACATTCAGACGATCCAGAAAATGTCATGTATTTTAAGAGAGGTTGCTGACGTTATTCTTGTAATTCTGGAAAATCATCTGCTCCACCAAAAAATGCTGTCATCAAAGAAGATGACAGAAAGCCTCTCCAAGGCTTCCCATCTGTTTTTCTTTGTTTGAAGCTAACTCTAGAGCAGACCCACAGGAATTTGCCTGAGAAGGCAGCTTATGAGCCTACATGGAGAGAGGGACCTTGGAGAATCATTAGAGCAACAGCACAGGGATGTCCCACTGGAAGGGTCACAGCCTAAAGCTGGACCCACTGTTGGGCCAGAAAGGACCCTCTTGGTTGTTGGCTCCTGGGTGGGACCAAGGATTTTGGGCAGGGCTGAGGTGATCAACGTAGAAAAAAAGTCACCTGGGTTTTTTGATATTTTTAATAACAGTACAGGCATATTGATACTTATCAGCTGAACCTCAGGCCTGCATCCATTGTGTTAATGAGTGGCCGTCAGTGCTCTTTTATTCCTTTGTGGAGAAGATATTATCCAACAATTAAAGCCCGTTACTTTATGGCTAATATATAACCTATCATTTGCCTAAAATAATAAATAGCTGCCTGAAAGGCCAGGACTAACTAACTTCCATATCTGTTTCCTACCAATAACATTATTCCCAGTTTTTGTGTTTTGTTATTCTAATGATTTGAAATTATTGAAATGCAGACCCTCTGATAGAACAAATTGTTTTGATATTTAGATGTAAGAAAAGACACAGCCAGATCTTTTGAAAATAGACATTTTCAGATGTTCGGGGTGCCGTGCTCCCCCATTTTCCCTCATGTTACTATATAAGGGCATGTGCAGCTCTTTCGGATTTCCGTTGTCAATTCTGTTTCTTTATATTGGGATTAAAATCGATAAGAACTATGATAAGCTTGTATTAATAAGAAACATTTCTCTAAGTGCTTTACAGAATTCTGGATCAGCTCATTTAATCTTCACAGTAGCTCTGTAAGAGAGGACATTATAATTTATCATTTAAAGTGGAACTTTCTTTAAAGATGTTATTTATGTATTTGAAAGAGAGAGAGAGAGAGAGAGGAAGAGAGACAGCACCAGCAGGAGCAGGACAGGAGGGGCGGAGGCAGAGGAAGAAGCAGACTCCTTGCTGAGCAGGGAGCCTGACGTGGGCCTCGATCCCAGGACCCTGGGATCATGACCTGAGAGTCCAAGGCAGATGGTTAACTGAGCTGCCCACGTGCCCCTAAAATGGAAAACTTCTGAATGTAAAAGGGGGAACTAGTAATAATTACTTTAGGATGACTGGTTTGAATGGGGGCTGTCCTTGGCCAACTAAGAGGGACGGCTACCGTACTTTTAAGAACAATTTTTATCCTTATGTAGGTGAAGAATCTGTGGTACAGATGTTTCAAATACATGCTCACAGTGTGCCTGGTGGCTTGGGGGGTTAAGTGACCTGAGCTCAGGTCATGATCTCGAGGTGGGGAGATCGAGCCCGGTGTTGGGCTCCATGCTCAGTGAAGGGTCTGCTTGGATTCTCTCTCCCTCTCCCTCTGCCCCTCCTGCTGCTGCACTCTCTCTCAAATAAATAAATAATTTGTTTTAAAAAATCTCAAAACAACAATAAAAAGCACGTCCTCACGCTCACAACATCTGTGAAGTGACGGAATCAGGACTGACCCCCCAGAGCAGTCTGATTCCAGAGTCCTTGACTTTAATCACAAGCTTGGACGCCTATCATCGAATCCACAGAAGTAAACTCAAGGGAACTGAGAGCAATAAAAGGAGATTATCATGTTAACAATTTACCTTCATTGATATTTGGTTGTTAACGCCAGTGTGAGCTGGGGAGATCACTTATTTTGCTGGTGTTTAGATTTCAGTTCAGCATGAAGTTCTTCAAAAAAATAAACTTTTCTCAATCACTCAGGTTGTTTTACCTAGACTGGGCTTGTATTTAAGCCATCTCATTATCGAGGATTTTATATAAAAGATAAGCATGTATGAATTTATTGCTTGCTTCTAAAAAAGGGATTGTATGTGAGGAGATATTTGGATGTAGTATATTCAGGCAATATGGGTTCTAATAGTCCTTCATAAATTAGTAAAAGAGTTCTTAATTAAATAGGGTTACTAGTTTTTTTAGAGTTTTAAATTGTTACTATTCCTTGAAGGGTTCCCCATGAATACGCAGGTAAAAATTCACTGTTCTTCCAATTTCATAAAGGTGTCAGGATGACAGTGGATTTGGTAGCTAATCTGAATTTAGTAAGTGACCCCTTGAGGCTGCACATCAAGACAGCGGTCTCCGATGTGGGGCGGGTCAGGTGTATATGCTTGTGATACACAGTGGAACATCCACACCCAAACACGAAAAATACCCAGGAACATGAATTCGTGGTGAAGTAACAATATGATTAACCTGGAAGGAACAAGGATTAGCACCAGCAGGAAGAGGCTGGCACTGCCATGCTGCACAACATTCAAAACAATGGTGACACCCCCACCAGAGACTTTCAAAGGGCACATAATCCTGTTTGGGAAAGTAGGTCAGAAGTGGAATTTATGCCGATAAAACTGTGTACTTTAGGCTTAGAGTTTAAGGATTAATAAACAAAGAAGCATTGTACACATGAATTCTTTTCTGGAAAAATAAGTTACATACATTATCTTACTCTCTTATTGACACTTCTGTTACTGGGTAAAACTCGTTCACTTACATGTCTCCACTGCTGGAAAGAAAATGGACCTGATCCTTTATCTGGGCCTTTGGCCCTTGGTGCAAACCAAGAGGAACTCCCACCCCCTCCAAGTACGGCAGAAATTCAAGCGTGTTATCAACCTTAGTGGTCGCTCCATTTGCCTCCCCTGTGCTGTGGAATGAAAATTACAGTCCTTGGGATTGAGTTTGAAGCAAAAGTCAACAGTACCCCCATCCTCCCTTTCCTCCCTCTTCCTCCCTCTTATTTCATTCTAACAACCACATGCCACTGGATAATGGGCTCCAGAGGAGCAATCACTGAGGCCCTAACCTTCCAGATTTCATCATCAATATGCGTTAATGAAAAACACCTATCTTCACCTCCATCTATGCCTTCCATTAAATTAATACCTAAGGTTAATCTATTTTCATTTCGTTTTGTCTTCTTATATTGGTACATCTTTTCTTTAAATGACAAATTCCTGCCTTCCAAGAAGAGAATATCAATGCTTCAAATGACACCGGCTTTGGTAGCAGTGCCATGGGGGCCCTTTAGTGAACTTTCAGAACACACTCACATGCCTGATATTCTCCAACACAACAAATTACACAATAAAATAATAATTTCAGGGATCCCTGGGTGGCGCAGCGGTTTGGCGCCTGCCTTTGGCCCAGGGCGCGATCCTGGAGACCCGGGATCGAATCCCATGTCGGGCTCCCGGTGCATGGAGCCTGCTTCTCCCTCTGCCTTTATCTCTGCCTTGTCTCTGCCTCTCTCTATATATATGACTATCATAAATAAATAATAAAAAAATTAAAAAAAATAAAATAATAATTTCATAAATGTTCAGCAGTTAAAGGAGGAAAGGAAAAAGCTAGTAAAAACAAAAGAATAAAAGGAAAAATTGCTTACATATTTTATTTCCAACCAGATGGACATCTCAGAATTGCTTATTACTAACTAGATAAAATATTTGCTTAAGGTATATTAATTTTTGGTTTAAGGTGTATTTTTTTTAATTAGTAGCCATAACCTGATAGGAAGATTCTTCTCTCCAAGAATACATTTAAATAATTAAAATCACATCATTATAAATATTTAAAGTTACCAAAAATTTTCTAGATACTATGGTCAGCTCTTCCCTTTCTCTAGACCCCTGACCACTTGACAGTGATGTTGAGAGCAATATCTTTTTAAGATTTATCTATTATGTATTTATTATGTATTTATTTATTTTATTTATTATTTATTCATGAGAGACAGAGAGAGAGAGAGAGAGAGGCAGAGACACAGGCAGAAGGAGAAGCAGGCTCCCTCAGGGAGCCTGATGTGGGACTTGATCCCGGGACTCTAGGATCACACCCTGGGCCGAAGGCAGGTGCTTAACTGCTGAGCCACGCAGGCATCCCGAGAGCAATATTTTGATCAGACCAGTTACAGCTTGCAGTTAGCATGAAGACTACATAAAGAAACTAAAAGCTCTTTGCTAATTAAGCAAACTAAGAATTTTGACCTGCTCAAACATTTGGCTCCCTCTCATGACCCTGAGATCACAGCCTGAGCTGAAATCAAGAGTCCAATGCTTAACTAACTGAACCCCCCAGGAATCCCCTACCCTAGCTCAAACATTTTTAACAGCTAAGCATTTATTTACTAGTGTCTTAGTTGCAAGACAAGTTTATTATCTTTATGAAATGTGATGTTTCTAAATATGACCAAAGATATCCCATGTTCACAAAATAGAAAACTGAATCTCCTCCCCTGAAACTTCCATAGTGTTTGGATATTGGGTTACCTAAGATATTGTTTTACTTTCACCTTATTTCTCATATGTCTGTAGGACGTGACTACACTTAAAGTACTGACATCTTAAAAATACCATTAGACATTTGCTGCCCTAGATGGTGTAGACTACTAACTCTGTCTGTATATGAGGAAGGCTTTCAGGAGAGTCTTACAAGAATATGCAGCCCGAACCCTACTGTAAACCATTGGATCACAATTCCTTTGGGTGGGGCTCAATAATGTATACTGCAAATAAATCTTCCTGACAATACTGAATCTCAAGCAGGTTTGAGACCAACTGATCTACATCAAGACAGAACAAAGATGTTTGCCTGTAGGGCTTCCATCTTGTTTAATTGATGGCCGACACTAGACCCCAGAAGAAAATGTTGAGTTATGTAGATGTCCAGATATATTCCAAACTAGAAAACCTCTGTGAATAATGTACAGTAAACTAGAGTACTGTTCTTAAGATAGTTTGAGATGAGTTTTATGTTGTAAATCCATAAAACCACAGAACTTTTAAGGTGGATTTTCAGACTCTATTTGTATAGATGGGGAAACCACTGAATAAAGTAGATGATGGCATCAAATACAGCATTTACAAATATCATATGCTCAAATAAGAGGGCACAAAATGAACAGGAAATTTTTTAAATGCGTAAGATTAGTAGAAACAAGAAGATTAAGTTGCATGTGGTTGAGCCATCCAATTCATGAAGCTGCTAGCTGTAGATCAGAGACCCTTCTTTTTATGACCTCCCACACTGCCCGAGGACATTTAATTAGATCAAATGCATTTTAGCCTCGACAGGGTCTAGCCTTGAAATAGAGGTAACTGTACAATCTCCTTTTCCATTTATTTTAAGAATCTTAGTTTAGGGAGGAAACAAATCTCTCCACGTCAAGTTAAATTGGAATATAACTGAATCCTAGACAAGTTAGAACCGAGTGGTATCTAAAAAGGATGAAGTTTGGACTCCTTCCTTAGAGTTACATTATTTGTTCCCTTCACTGCAACACTCAGACTTTATTTTTTAAAAATATTTTTATTTATTTATTCATGAGAGACACACACACACACAGAGAGAGAGAGAGAGAGAGAGAGAGAGAGAGAGAGAGGCAGAGACACAGGCAGAGAGAGAAGCAGGCTCCATGCAGGGAGCCTGATGTGGGAATCGAACCCGGGAATCCGGGATCTTGCCCCTGAGCCAAGGCAGACACTCAACCACTGAGCCACCCAGGCCATAAAGTCTCAACACTCAGCCTTTATAAGAGCTTTGGGTTTGGGGGCTTATTTTTCTCCCTTTCTTTTACCTTTCATTGTTTGAAATCCTCATCATCTGAAACTTTTGTTTGAAATTCCCTCCGAGAAGAGACATTCATCATACTTTAAGCTCTGAGACCATATATCCAAGAGAACTAAAGAGTGGTAAAAACTCTAGATAATTCCTCATTTTTTTCTATATGTGAAAATTGTATTTATTTTAAATATATAAATGGGGCATTATAATGGTTTATCCTAGTTACACACTCAGCCATAAATATTTCAATAATTTTTTTCCCTTTCATGTTTGCCGGTCTAGAAATCACGTTTATTGCTGTTAATAGCAAGTATATTGCTAAGTTTTGGCATGCCTATATTAGAGTTTTACTTAGTTGCTTTGGAAAAGTACTCAACACATCCGCAGAAGGGACATCTGATCGATCATTTCCAAGTTCATCCTAAAGATTTACATAAAGCCTCAGGTGGATCTAGTAAGCTTACAAATGGACAAAAGAGCCACTCTATGTGGTAGCAGGGTAGGTAGCAGCCAGTCCCTCGATCATGGCTATGGACCTGCATGAACTGAATTCCATATGTTGAAAACAACCAAAAGGGAGACTTAAATCAAATATACAGCTGACTTGATTTTTGGAGTGTGTGTTTTCTACGTTAACAATTGTTCAGGGCCACAAATTTTGAAACCGAAACCATTGCCACTGTCTGTTGACAGCCTCTGTTTGGGTGTCTCTTGGGTTCACTGGATGGTAAGCTCCTCTCTGAGACAAGGCACGCGGCCTTATTTGGTGATGATAGTTCAGCTCCCAGCTCAGTGGCTGGCACAGAAAATGTTTCTGAGCTGAACTGAAATTCAGAAATCTCCAACACCTTTCACATATGCTTTGGTTTAGGAGTCCCTTTTTAAGTCTGCCAAACATAATTTATGTTTTAATAATCGGTCTCAGGAATGTCTCATCTGTTGGACTACAAATTCATACATAATCTTGGGAAACAATATTTTAATGAAGAGGGATAAAATATTAAAGGATATTTATACAATACCCACTTAGCTTTTCTTCAAATAAGTCTTAATTTTTCTGTAATAATCCTTGTGATTAAATATATGCCCAGCAAATGCATATAGGCCAGTATTTTTATCCCACTTACCATTCAACAATAAAACTATTTCCTAAAGGAAATTAACTATTGTCCAGTTTTTTACCAAATAAAGGAAACTATAACTATGGCCCAGCAGCATTAAGCTTATAATCATAAAAATCAATTTTTTAAAAGATTATGAATCTTCCTCATTGGCCAACTATTTTCTGACTTCTCATTAATATTTTGGGAATACATGAACAGTGCTATTTCTTCCCAGGATTCTTCACCACCACGATTGTAGCTACTTTTCAGAATGGGGTACCACTGTATTTCTGCTAACATGAGGCTCTGGTCCTACAATAGGTCCAATTGTGGCCCTTAAAATGCCGCTACGAAATGACAGAGAAAACTGACGTGGGATGGTAAAACCTATACATATAGCCTGAGCTCTGTCCAACACCCTGGTTGTTAACAGAGGCGTCTTCCTGTTTCCATTTGATAGTTATGAAAATAAGCTCCATTGGAAAGCCTGATCTAAGTTTAATTGGCAGAAACCCAGAGTGGAGGTTTGAGATCCAAGAGTGCAGGGGTCAATGGCCCAAACTCATTATTCTTCCAACAGTGGCAGAAACAGAACTAGCAAGTGCATTCAATCAAAGGGGATGAACAGTGAGTAGGAGGCCACCCACACAAGGCTTTGTTGTTTGCTTGGTTCTTTTCAAGAAATACCATGAAGACAGGTGCTGTGGGGCTTGGAAAGTTCTATTTGGGGAAACCTGATTCTCGGTGAGTGCTTTTTCTTCCATAGGTAGCTTTGGAGCATACTTTTGCATTTCTCCTTTAATTATAGTTTATTTAGTGTCAGTAACATTGACATAGCTTTATATGTGACTTTAAGTCAAAGACAAGAAGAAATAATATGGATTTTCACTTAATTAACAAAAACCTTTATCCAGTTGACCAAACAAAAAAAAAATGGGAACATACCAGTAAGATCATTACTTTGTCTTTTCCCCCCCTGTTAATACTACAACAGATTTTGAATATAGGGTGCATTGAGAAGTTGTTTTTCTCCTATATTTGCAAAACTTTGATTTTTAAATCTATTCATCCGTTATTCCAAAACCACAGGGGAAAAAAGTGTTTTTAAAAGGCATTGCTTCCAGATCAGTTAGTTCTGAAAACTTAGTAGAAACACATGAGAAATAATCCAGTCTTCATTTGTAATAATGTAATAAATGTAATTTGCAGTTAACCTTTCACCAAATAGCATGTCCCATATTTACTTGCATTGGTTTTCAATATTACATGCCTGCTTTGATGATCCAATAAAATACCCAAATTTTATAAGTTACTTCATTTTACAGCTACATCACATTTTATAAGAAATATTTGTGGCAATCTATCAAGTCAAATACATATCAAGCCAGAAGCTACTCTGTTCATACAAATCAAGTAGCTACAAATTTAAGTAGTTAAAGCCTTTAAAAATGATTTCAAAGTTGAAAAAATATAACTATTATTAAATTGCTTCATTCATTCTTTCAAAAATGTTCTTTGAGTGTGTTTTCTGCCAATCATTAGGCTCTAAGAATATTGCATTAAACACCATGTCTCTTTTCTCCTGGAGTTTATATTTAATGTTTAACTTAACACTACATGGTCATTATGTTGTTACTAACATAATCTTTAATTATCCAGTGATTAGAGAAAAATATCAAGAAAGACTGGGTATAATGTAGGAGATTAATAAATATAATAGTCAAGAAAGACACACCAAAAAACCCATAGACACATTAGAGTCTCCAAAATATTATCAGATGAAATAGTTTTTATTCTCTTAGAGTCACATAATGTTCTTAAGACTCTTACTCTAGATTCTATTTCTTTCCTGACCTACAAAAATGTCACTTTCTTAAATGTCTATTAAACATCTCCTTCTGATTTTTATAAATAGAACCCCAACTCAACATATTTATCAGAACTCATTATCTTTCCTTCAAGCCAGCCTTTGCCTTGTCTACTGTCTGCTGTTAAAGGTACTGTGATTGTCCCGGACACTTTCCATCAGCATCTTTCATTTTCTCTTAATGTTTCCCCAGCTCTCACTGAGTCCTTTCTGTAGGATTTGATACCATCCGACACCACATATTGAATGTTTCTTTTCATCATCTGGAGATATATAGAATATATATATTTAGATTTAGATTTAGATTTTATTTATTTATTCATGAGAGACACACACAGAGAGAAAGAGAGACAGAGACACAGGCAGAGGGAGAAGCAGGCTCCACGCAAGGAGCCCAATGTGAGACTCCATCCCGGATTCCAGGATCACGCCCTGGGCTGAAGGCAGACCCTCAACCACTGGGCCACCCAGGCAACCCCGCATCATCTGGATATTGAAGTGATTCCTTAAATGTTTCTTACTATCTTAATCATTTGTAGCATTTACATATGTTCTGAGATCATATGAATCTTCTTTACATCACATTTCTATAAATTTGTTATTAATTAGCCTTGTGATCCTAAACAGGTCACATAAGCTCTCTGAAAACTAATGTGTGAAATTAAATGATATCTAAAAGAGACAGAAACACACAAATATATATCTTTTAAAAGGCCTCATTTTCACCTATTCTAAATATATACTTAGACCCTATAATAATTAATCTCTCTGCCCCTATCACCCATGACACCTCTAAACGTATCTTCCACTCTGTCCTGTTGGTCTACTTCTTATGCCACACACATACTCCAATCAATCATTCTATCTCTGTGTCTCGGCTTTGTTCTCTTTGTTATTTAGAATATTTTCCAAAGTTCTTCTTTCATATCAAGCATCCAGATTTTTTTGATTTCTCTCTTTTCAATGTCCACTTAGACTCCTATTGCTTCACTTGCTCTGTGAGGAGATAATTCCACACATTATAGTTCCCAACTACAAATGTATTAAGAGGAGGTGCTATATTTTGCTGCTTGTTCTATTTCCCATATTGCCTAATTTAGCACTTTGCATATAGTAAGTACTAAGTGAATATCTTCTTAATAATATCTACCTAACAATTAGAATGCATTAATTTACAGTATTATAACAGACTAAAGATTCTAAAGTGTTTTCAGATACATTTCCTCAATAATTTGCATAAGACTCTATGATGTAGATCAAAGATTTAATTTGCATATAAGGAAATTGATTCTCAGGCAAATTAAGTAATTTGTCAAGGTTATATAACTAGATGGGGATACTCAGGCCCGAGATGAAAAGAAACACTGTCTTCTGAGGAGATCAGTGTCTTGTCTATAATAATATGGTCAAAATTAAAATTAAAAAAAGTTTATTTGGACAATGAGAAGCACACTTTAAGAAGTTTCTTGGTTTAAGAAAAGATCCAGAATGAAATCTTCTAACACAATTATTTTTACTTCTCATTTTTCGCAGTTGTTTAAGGAGGAGTCATGTCACCTGGTTAAAGCCTGGCTTATCAGTGACTTCCATGATGATGTCTGTGCATAATTATAATCAACACTCCTGCAAGGTGCCAGGGAAGCTGGAGAAGGTGTTTGTTTTTACTGAAAACTATCTGTGCATTCTGAGGAAACAAATATTAACTTGGTGTTGAAGGACCTCATTCTGAGAGCTTTTTACGACTTCGTAGTAATTTTACTTGTTTTAAATACTCAAAATATGAAGCATTAAAATATATGGAACCTTCACTTGCACTTGTAGCCACTACGTTTCTAACATAACTTTTCTATGGTAGAAATATTAAACAAGAATATAAACTTTGCATAAAAGTAAGTTCTCATGTTTATGTAGTTTAAAGCTGACATATTTGCCAACTATCTAGGCTTGGCGAGAATGCAGAGAGCACTGTGAAGCTGAAATTGTGGAAACAATGAAGCTCATAAACCAACAAAGATGAGCAAGTATTAGATAAGCAGAAAAAAGTGAGAATTCCAGGGAAGGAGTCCTGTTGGGATGCCTATTGGAGGAATGCCTATTTGGAAAGCATTTGCTTGTTAATACTTGAAATAAACAAGCAATTACCAATTTACCATTATGGGAATCCATAATAATACCTTCTGATTAGTGGTTGTAGGAAAATATTTTGAAATAAATGACATATATCTTTTCAAGCAAAGAGAAGATACATTTATGTTGGTGTATACACAAGGTAATTTTTAAATGTTGGGACCCACCTTCTAATAAAAGTGGTGATATTTCAAAAGATTACAGTATGAAAATCAGTAAGAAAAATGATTTTGTGAAGTTATCCATGTTCTCTCTTTGGTCTACGTGTTGAATCAACCGACTTCCTAATGTTTCTCTGTCTCATGGCAGGTACTTTGTGAAATTTCATGAATTGCTAAGTGCAGGTAGGAGTCACATGGTGATGCTGAAACCAGGGAGGAAAATGAGGGAGACAGGCAATATGTTGGGAGCATATTTATCATTTCTCTGTATATCCATATATATAATCACACACACACACACACACACACACACACACACACACACACACGTTAACCTTCTCCCTGTATAAGACATCATGAAAGGGAAGCACTTCACACCTTTAGAGACTAAGTATATAATGCAAAGGATTGAAGCAGGCCAGGAGATATTAAATTGTTGATCTCAGTGCTAGGAGAACAGTGAGCCATGAAAAGAGCAGTAGGCATAGAGAAGCGCGTGCCCTGTCTGAAGGGGGTTGCTCTTTCTCAGCTACTGATGGTCTCTCTACAGCCAGATTTTCCAATTTTGCAAGAGAAACAGACAATTTCATTTTTTTATTATGAAATCTTGCAATTTAAAAACATTGACAACTATTCTATTTTCGTAACACTGTGTGTGTAGGTCAAGCTATACGTGCCTATAGGTCAATCTGGCCTGTAGGCAGCAATTTGTGACTTCTGAAATAGAAAATGCTGCACTCCTCTCTTCCAGTGAAGACAAGCAAAACAAATGACAGACTTGAAGCAGCACCTGAAGCAGTAAATACTCCTTCCCTTCCTAGCTCCCTCCCTTATATTTTAAAATGGGATGCTGAGTATTAATATATGTGTTCATTCGTCACGTATTTGTAACCAGCTGATGCCCATATACTTCCCTTTCTCTGGAGGCAAAGACTATTCCTGAAATTTATAGGATGATGTCAAAATTTGTTACTTAGGTTAGAGGGAGGCGAGGTCACTGTAATCTGGATATCTAGAGAAATTCCACACATAGCAAGCAGATTGCAGAAACTTCCAGCTGATGTCTGTGTGATTCCACAGCCTGCTATTGCGGCCATACCAGGTGTCATGAAAGGAACTGGAGCAAACAATCAACAACATTTTGGAAGACAGTTTATCAGTAAATTGGGAATTACCCAATTCAAGGCATAAGGAGCTCGCCTTGTCAAAGCAAAAGCTGTATTATAACACTAACATACACATTTATAATTAGGAAAGATTATTTATCTTCCCCAAACCTAACTGGATTTTTAAGAGCATAAAATGCCCTGCCTTATTTCAATGGAATACATTATGAGCAACCACAATTGCAACTACAACAAGGAGAGTGGAGATTTGTCAAAAGGGTGCTGCCGTATAAAATCCTGGTACTACAACTCAGTGCAATTTTTAGGAACTTAGATGAATGAACTAGAATGCCGCCCTCCTCCTCTCACACACAGATTTGGCGATGCTGTCAGTAATCACATATGAGTTTAATGTTCATAATTAACCGTAATTAGCTAGCAAAATGCTAATGAAAGTATGCATTTTAGCAGCAGAGTAAATCAGCATCTCATTACAAGACCAGCAGAGAGCGTTTGATGTATTAACCCACTTGTTCAGAGATCAGTTCTTAAATGTTAAAAGCACAAATTTTTTGTGTGACTTTTAACATTTATAGCCACATAAAAAGCCTCACAGAAGTAAAAATGTGCAGTAGGTGATGTTTTTCTACACAACCATTTCTCATTCTCATTTCTACCTTCTCCTTCTTCGCCTCTCCAGACCCCACACCAGGGCCCATCCAGCAGGGCAGGATTTGTTTTTATTGATCTTCTCTGTGCCAGGCACTGCGGCAGGAGGAAAGGGAATCAGAAGAGCTGCAAGCACCTCAAATATGTTTTTGATTAATATGTTTTCCTCCTGTTGGTATTTAAAAATCAGAGAATTTATTGCAGGATGTATTATTTTCCTCCCCAAAGCAGTGTCTCCTTTTCCTTAAAGCACTATTCATTTAATAGCCTCTTCCTAGTTTCTGGGACGCAGCCCTCAGTATCATCCTTGACCCCTTGGTTCCCTCATTCCTCAACTCAGAAAGAACCTGTGTCCTCTGGGATCCAATCCTGGGGGCTCCTCATCTTTAACTCCCAATCTGGTTCCTCCCCTTCCCCGCTGCTTTCTCAAACTTGACCCTGTCTTTGCACCAATTCTTCCTTTACTTTATCACCAAAGATGATTTTCTTATAGAAGAGATAACAGATGATCCAAAACTCCCATGCTCAAAAATGTCCCTGCTCTCTCTTTCTTGCAGAGGCAAAGCCCAGCCTCTACCTTGTAGAGGTCTGCGCTCTGCATGCTGTTTCTGAACTATTTCTCCCGTACTATGCCATTACTACGCCACCTCTTCTCGGGTACTGAGCACCGTGCACTCTTCATCATGGAAACAGGCTCAATCAGTGCCTTCTTTTCCTATTTGGAATTACCTTGCTCCATCTGAGTGGCATGACAGCACTGTTCTGATGCGCCCAAAGTCCAGCCAAAAGCTCCTTTCTCTCCATGTCTTGTTTGATGCCACTAATCGGAATTGTCATCTTCCTCTTGCGTTAGTCCATAGCACCTTTGGAGACGCCTCCGTTAAAGCTGTCTGCAGAGCTTATAGTATATTTTCTTTTCCCATTAGACTGGAAGCTGACTGAGACTAAGGATCTTACTGATTTTTCAGAAGTCATTATCTATTCCTTTCACTCAGCACATGCATCTGTAAAATAGATTCTCTTCCTTTTAATTGAACTAAAGCAAGACTTTTCTTATTTTTAGATTGGGAATCCAACGCTTGGACATGCCAAGTGACTTAATCGGAGTTTCTTGGCCATGTAGCTGTAAAGCTAGTCTTCCTTGACACCCAGCTTGCTACGCTACCCACTATGCCATAACAATAAACACTAATGCTGCCAGAGGACACACCATGGGTCAGGGGCTGTTTGAATTATTTTTACATGTGCTATTTAATTCTCACAGCACTCTAGAAATCTCTATTTTATGAACATAAACTGAAGCAAAGCGATGTTCAACTTATTGTGCAAGATCATGTAGCTAATATAGCACGAAGCCAGAATTAAATACAGGAGTTTGGTTAACAGAGCCCTAATTCTTAATGTTCTTGATGGGATTTGCCTTTTAAAAGAGCACAGCAGAGAGTCACTTTAAAGAATGTCTCTTCAGTGGTAGAGTTTAGACACTCGCACCCCTGGGTGGGAGAGAAAAAGACCTCCCCGAAAGCCCTTCAAATCACACCGCAGATACCACACCGCCTTGCTTTATATTAACGGCTTGCCTTGGAGGGATATGTGTGTTTTTGCCTGAGTGAGCTCAGATTTTAATACTGGCCACCTTTAATTTATGTTGCTCTATAAAAGTCAACATGAGTTTCTGGCTGTAAATTTGTCATGCCTTACTAAGGAACTAAATTGTGTTTTCTGTCCGTGTTCCATTTAAATTGATGTGACCTCATTCATTAGCACGAATGTATTTATAGCTGTAAGAAACATAGGACAGTTTCACAAACTTCTCCCCGCCCCAAAGCCAAGGGGGGAGTCAGGTGAAGCGTTTGGTAAAGATGTATGGGAAAAGGAAGACAAATTTACCTGTCACTATAGAATCATTTTTCTAGTACCCAGCTTTTATCCCATTACTTTCCCATTTGGAAACTTTAATTTTTTTCTGCGTTAGCTTCATGATCAGTTTTATGATGCTGCCTTGTGCGCAAAGCTTCTAACAGAGCTGGCTCAGACCTATCCTAAGTTGCTCCCCTTCAACCTCCTTTGTTCACACATTTTCACTTGTTCTCATGTCGACCGTCTCTGATGCTTCAGGTACTGTTCCTGTGGTTAAGGTAGCAAGTCCCTGCCCACATGGTGCTTATATTTTAGTAAAAGAAACAAGGAACTAAGAGATGTAATTTAGTGTTTCATGCATATCTGAAAAACAACTCTCAAAATTTAGGGTCCTAAGACCACCTAAGACACAAATTATTATGTGTCTCAAAGAACCCGTTTTGGGTTTATGTTTATTGATAGTTGCCATAATAGAAATTAAAATGGAGGAAAAGTTTAAATATACATTAACATATTAAAAATAACCATAAAACACAAATGAGGTGATTTTATGAAAATACTTGTATTTTCAAAGCAAAAATTTAGAGAAGAATGGCAATATTTTAGATTCTTTTTTTAGATCTTTCTAGTGTCTGGCCTAATGGAAGAGATAGGAATTTTCCTATCTCCTGAATTCAGTCTGCAAGACCCACGTATCATGCCATTTCTAGAAAACTTCACTATACAGTCATGAAATAATGAAAGTGAAAAAAAAAAAGAAAGCTGTATCTTTTCTGTAACAAAACTAATTGTGACCTTGTGGATCCCCTGGTGGATCTTGGGGCCTTGAGGGTTCCCGGACTACACTTTGAGAACCATTGGTATAAGGGCAGGAAACAAAGGGCAAGCGGTAGGGTAGGAATTTTAGAGAGCGGTCAGGTCACCCTTTCTTTTCTGAAGGAAGTGAAAGCAGAGCTGAGGTCTGAAGAACGAGAAGGATCCGAAACAACAGTAAAGGAGATAGAAAACAAGACACACAGAGGACCCAGAGTATGGAAGGGCTAAAAAAAAAATGTGAGAACCTGAAAGGAGGTCACTGTGGTGAGAATGTGGTGAGTGGGGCGAGGGTGCTGTGGACTGTGGCTGCAGAGCAAAGCACCGCCAGACTGAACAGGGCAGAGGTCACAGTCGAGTGGCCTGCAGTTCTGGTTGGGACATCTGTCTTACAGATGTATTTTGTCTGTGCAGTGCTTTTTTTTTTTTTTCCTATTCTTATTGAGACGAATATTTTTAAATGGGAATTGCACATAACAGACTGTATTTCTGGGTTCTCTTAAATAGACCAGCAGACGGGCAATAGCAAGGCTACTTCCGTGGGGGGCAGCACTCTACTGCACTCGAGAGGTCGCAGTCCCCACTGCTCCCTCCTGTTTCCTCAGAGGTGAAGTCCTCTCTGCATCCACTCATCTGGGCCTGTTTCACTTAATAACGTCATCTCCCATGTGCCTCGGACATGTCCCATATGTGAGACTTCTAAGGAAGGATGCATTGGCTTTGTAGCATTTGGTGGGTTGTTTTGTTTTGTTTTGTTTTTTTAAGATTTTTATTTATTTATTCCTAAGAGAGACAGAGAGAGGCAGAGGGAGCCCCATTCGGGACTCGATCCCAGGACCCCGGGATCACGCCCTGAGCCTGACCACTGAGCCCCCCTGGCGCCCCGCACTGGTGTTTAATTCCAAGTGAGATGGGAATCCCAGACTTACGGTGTGGAACATACTCCCGTTTATGTTTATAAAAGACAACCAGCTGTTCTCTGGAAAACAGATTGCAGGGGGCAAGAACAGAAGCTCCTGTGGAAATGCTCACCATTTGCTCCTCTTCCAGCCCTCAGGTGCATCACAAATTTTGTCTTTCCTCTTGCCTTCCCCAACAAGGAGGTCCTTTCCCACACTCGCCCCTCACCTCACCTTTTCTTCCCCCAAGATCCACCTCAGGGCCCCCTTCTCAGAGTGGAGATGGGGGTAGGAGGTTTCCCCAGACCACAGTCACCCCATGAGGCTCTCATGGCACCCCTTGACCCCTTATTTACCCTGAGATATTATAATCCATAATAAATAAGAGGTTTTTGACCTCCTCACAATCAGAACATTCTTATCAATGAGACTGTGAATTCCTTGAGGGCCTGAACTTATGTCTGTACTCCTCCAACTCTCTAGAATGACCGCTCCTACCAACCCCAAGAAGAGAACTCACAGCTAGCAGTGGGGTTTACGGCATTTACAATTCTGGAGGTGCTTTCCTCATGTCTAGACTCTCAGTATCTCCTGGTCAGGATAGGCAGGCCTGTGAGAAAGGACCAGAATTCTAGCTACATTACGAGCAGCTGCTTTTACACCACAGGTACTCCCTTGTTCTGTGTATCGTTTGAAAGACCATGGGCAAGCTTTTTAACTTCTCTTTTAGTTTCCTCATCTATAAATTGGAGAAATAATAAATAGCACCTCCTTCGTGGGCTGTTATGAAGATTAAATGGGATAACACCCCATGCTCATTTCTTATTAACTATCATAGCAGCATCGCTTCCAGATGCTTGTCCTTAGACATAAGAGAAATGCCTGTGCTATTCATAAGTCAGAAAAAAATCTGACATTTTTACAAAGTCCTCCCCACTTAATGGCATACAGAAGAATACGTTCTTTCATGATACTAATTTCTTTATTACTAAAAAACATTTTAGCGCCCTCAAAATATGTACATTACTATAATACGCTTTATGTATCGTGTATCACATATATTATCTGATTGTTTAATATATGTCACTATACATTAGTATACTTCTATTACATACATTACTTAAAAGACACCTTTCTGGGAAGAAATTTATGATTACTCAATTTATATATTAATAATTTCTCTAATTATTTTTTAGTGACTTTGGAATTTCAGGTTTTCTCACATTATCTGTTTCCAGCATCAAGCTCCTTAATCTTTATAGGTGCTACCGCCCTACACAAGTGGGTTGAGTGTTTAAAGAAATATATAAGGCAGCACAGAGGAAGTGAAATGATTAAGAAGAGTGACTCTGGAACCTGACGGCTTGGCTTGGGTCCACTTGTTTTCCATCTCTTAGAGCCTCATTCACCCCATCTATAAAGTGGAGCTAATAACAATATCTAACCTTTAGGGCTGTTTCAGATTAAATGAGTTTGGGTGGCAATTTATAATTTATGCCCCCAAATATAAGAGAGCATTATTAAATTATTTAGTAAACAATTTAAGTAAACATGATACTGCTAATGGCTAAAAAATACTTTGTGAAATCATTTTGATCCTTAAAAAGCTCCTTCTGCAATATAAGCGAAAGCCATTTGATAATATTTAAAACAGGCCACACTGAAAGTCCCACAACTTTTTCGATCTCTTTGTCAATGTGATTTGTCACATGCAAAATACTTATTCGTAAGCAGCGTGAAAACACTTGTCAGTAAAATGAAAATGCTGCTGGCCTCCAAAAGCTCTCATTTCTTTGCTCTTTCCATCATTGCGTTGCTCCCAGCAGTTCCAGGGGAATTGCTTTCAGGGTCACGCCAAACTAGACCCAAGAGATGGCAATAATTACATCCCAGTGGTGTTGACATTCAGCTTTGTCCCACAAGCTGCGGAGGATGGGCAGGGCGCCATCTGTCATGTTCCATGGTCACTAGCTAGCTATAAGTGATGACGATTACTTCTCTGACATGCTACAGTTTGCCTCCGAGCCAACCTTGTAAAGTCTGAAGCAATTAAAAGTCATTTTGGGAAAAGATCATAGCAAGATTGTGAGTATGCACTGAAAACACAGTTACAAAATTTAGAGCACGGGGTCGCAAGAAACATGCATAGGTCACTCTTAATTACACTACACACTTTCTTTACGGTGGTTACCATATATTTTAAACCAGTGTCCTAATTTATTATGTATTCCAAGATATGATATTTGCTAGTCATACCCTACTAAAGTCTTCAAAATTGGAATGGTCTCCCTCATTCTCCTCCAACTGCCAAACTCTCTGTAGGTTGAAGTCCTTTCACTTCAACAGAATGCTCTCTTCCAGACTGAAGGGTTATTTTCTGGATCCCTGTAAATATTAAACTGAAGTGTGATTTTAATTATCCTATGCTCCATCATCTAATCTTGTGTCGATGTTTTCCTGCCATTTGGTGATAACAGCCACTGCTATTTCAAAAAAGTATTTTAACTCCATTTCTCCTTAATACACTTACTAGTTGACAGATGCAACTAAAGAAATCGTATTCACCGGACATTTTCCTCTTTTTTTTAAAATTAAATTCCATCTTTAAGCAGTTTTGGTATGTATATAATTTAAATATATATATTTCCCTATCTAGTCTTAGTCTTTTGTTCTATATTGATTAGAAAATTGATTGTAGTGGAGTATTTTGTATTTTTAAAAATTTTCCCAAATTCACTTTTCTGCAAACTTTGAAATGTAAGAGATAATTTATGATGTGTGAGATTTGATGTAGTAGAGTTGGAAGCAGTCTAAGTATAAAGAAGGCAAAGTTCCTCTCAATAGATCCTATGTATTGAATTCCCATTCAGGGTGAAATTATTTCTTTCAACCTAAATCAACTTTTGGTTAGAGTTCTGTAATGACAAGTTTAAAATTTATAATCTTCATTCAAATGTAATAACTTTTTGTGATTACAGCCTCTTCTATTACTGTGAATTTTATTTTCACAATGGAACTTATTATGTTTCCTTCAAGTTCTATAGGATAAAAATGAATATAATTTCAAGAAAATCAACATTGAAACACTGGGGTAATTTAAGAAGATTTATGTTGTAAGCTAGGGAGGACAGGGTAACTGATTATATGAGATGAATGCAGAGAGTGAAAAAGGAATTAAGAATGGTGCCCACCATGGCAAATTTTCCATATGATACTATGGTTAATGGATTCATGTTATCACATATTTGTACAAACTCATAGAATGTACAATATCAAGAGTGAACCTTAACATAAACTATGGATTTTGGGTGATTATGATGTGGCAATGTAGGGTGGTCAATGTACAAATGTGCCACCTTGGTGGGGGATGTTGATAATGGAGGGGGCTGTGCGTGTTGGGTAGAAGGTTTATGGAGAAATCTGCGCCTTCCTCTCAATTTTGCTGTGAACCTAAAACTGTTCTAAGAATGATGCTGATGATACGAATAACAATAACAACAACAACAACAACAACAATAATGGGACTCCGGATTCTAGCTTGGACCCTGGGATATACAGGTTGTCATTTAGGAGGTGCAGAAGAAAGAGAAAGGAATCTGGGGGAAAGAATCATTGTTCGGAGTTAAACATCTTGATTCTAGGGCACCTATAGGATGTGGATGTTCCTACAGGTGTCTGGTTCAAAGGGACCTCAACTGGAGATCTATCTGGAAAGGACTGTAGCATGAAGATGGTAACAGGAAGAACTGCCAGGGAGTGAGAATGCCGAGAGTATGGAGTGTGACCTTAGGGACACTGATGTTTATAAAGTAGGCACGAAAGGAGGAATTTGAAGTGATTAGAAAGAAATTACCATAGAAGTGGGAAATCAAAGAATACAGTCAATAAATAATATTTAAGGAGAAAAGTAGCCCAAAGTGTGAATCAAATGTTATAAAGAGAGCAAATCAGATATGAGTGCAAAGTCACCTAACGTAGCAGGAAAGAGACCAGTGACCCTTGGGTTAGGGGAAGAAGAAGAGTCCCAACCGCAGAGATCTGAAGCCTGACAGGGCGAGAACAGCAAGTACAGAAATGCATCCAAAGAGCCTGCTACTGAACAAGAGCAGCAGCAGACAGGGCTGAAAAGCCTGGACCTAGAAAGGGATTTTTTTTTTTTTTTTAATGATGAGCACGCATTCGTGGAAATGGTAATTTAAGCAGGACTTGCTGGAGATACAGGACAGGGACAGTAAGTGATGGAACGCTTACAGTCCCTCCAGAGACGAGGAACGTGGAATCCAGAGCACAGGGAATCAACTGAGGGGGGGCCACTCGGTTCTTTTCAGTCAGGAGGCCAGAGGCAGAGAGACATGGATGCGGCAAGAGTGCAAGGACCCGAGTGTGCTCTCGAGATGCTGCACAGGCAGGGGAGGCCGAGGAGCACGGATTCCAAACACGCGTGACGCTTGGGGACAACCCTTTTCAGGCCGTGCATAAAGTGATGCATGGGATTTTATCTACTCCTTACCTTGGCTTCTTTTTGTATATATAGTTTTCTTTTACTTTTTCCTTTTTTTGAGCAAAATCCATAGTATAAAACACAAATGTGGGGTAAGAATAAAAGAGACAAACCACAGAGAGGTTAACTGGTATATAAAATGAGTTTGGACACGTAGCCAAACCTAATCCAGGATGACCTTGAGCCAGAAGGCTCCGAGGCGTCTCTATCCAACTTACAAACATCCAATTGTCCTCCTTGTAGGCGGCTCAGCAGGGTACTGCACTACGGGCATCCGCACCAACCCCGCGCCTGCCTCAAGCCAACACCCTTTGACTTTATCCCCTGCTACTCTCTCACTCGCTCTATTTCAGCCACACTGGCCTTTCTGGAATGTGCCAGGAATGCTCCCTCATACCTCTGGCCCTTTGCCTTGGTTCTTTGCTCCATCTGGAATGCTCTTCCCCCAGATGTCCCCTTGATTATCCCACATCTCCCTCAAATCTCTGCTCAGTCTCAGTCTCAAGAAGGCCTACACTGGTTGCCACTGTGATCCTGCACGCAGCCTGCGCTGCCCTCAGCCCTGTGGAACACCATTATCCTACCCTACGTCTTCTTTTCCATAATACTTCTCACAGTCCAAAACACTGATAATTTATTCGTCATGTTTAGTGTTTTTTATGTCTTCTTCCACAAGGATATAAGCTCCACTATGGTAGGGGCATTTGTTCGTTTCAATGATATTCTGAGCATTTAGCATAGTATCTGCCACATAATAAGCATCAATAAGTATTTGTTACATGAATAAGTAAATTTGAATGGCATTGCAATTTATTATGCTTAAAAATCATAATAGTTTCTGATCCTAAAATTCATGCTACATCATTGACAGAAACCTACCCAAAGATCTGTGTTGTTAGTGTATTGGGGGGAGAAATGCAGTTGAAATGTTCAATCTTACCTGCACTTATAAACAATGCTCTTATCCAAAAGTAGATCATACTACAACGAGAAATAAATCAGTATGTCCTTTGGGGAAGTTTCTTGCATTGTAAATACTCAATAATAATGACTGTTATGGAATTATAATTTTGATGACAAACAGGTAAAGTTAATTTGATTGCTAGGATGTTGTGCAATGGTGTTTCTGATACAGAATGATCCTCCACCAAAAATTTCATGCCTGTTATTCTTGTTTCCTGGGGAAGGAGAAACACATCCTACACTTGATTGATACTCAAGTGTATCAATCATTTTACACAAGAAGTCAACAAGACTGACATGATTATTCCTCTGAAGGAAATTTAAATATTGTTCTATCTAGAGTTTCTTAGCTAATCTTGTATCATTCTTATATTCAGAAGCAACCTATAAGATATGCTTTATGCTGTGCTTTATGATGAAGTAATATATATTTTTTTTAACCACAAATGTAAGAGCACCGGCTTCCAAGAAAGTAGGTTGATATTTCCTCTAAGCACGCCCTGAGTTTTATCCAGTGCTTATAAGAAATAATAGACTAGTTTTGGCACCACGGAAAGAGTTTTGCATATGTAATAGATTAGGAAACTGAATGCTACAATTGCTACATTCTTCCCAGAGCTTATCTTTTGTAATATGGAAAAATCAAACCTCTCCTACATATGGTGTTTATCTTAGTAATCATGGAAACTATTATCTGCATTTACAATTGGCTTCACAGCAGCAGCAGCAGCAGCAGCAGCAGCAGCAGCAGCAATGAGTTGAAATAAGGTTAGAGAATTAGATTCATACTGTTCCTTGTGCAGATAACCAATGACTAGGGCTGAAATCCTCTAATCAGTCAGTGCATTAACATGATGACAGTGTGAGCGGAAAATGTCAAGCCATATAGAGTTTGTAGTGACAAAGAAGGCTTGCTGAAAATCATAAATGGCTGAGGAAGTTCATCCATATATGGATACAAATGCCATTTATTAGGGAAAAAAATCCTGAAATACAGTACTCATGGGATTCCATTGATTTAACCTAATAATAAATATTTTAGAATGCCCTCTATTTCAATAAGACATAAATATATCAGTAAGAGGAAAAAGAGTAGCAAATAGATTAGACACACAGGAAAGGCCTGGGTTCTTTTTTCAGTGTCATATATGCAGTATAAAATTTACCATGATCCTATGAAAAGCAACTCCAGTTACCATGGACTTTAGTCATTATAACTGATAGTATAGATTACTACCGCTAGCTCCCCAAATGCTATGATTCCATACTGTATGGATTAGACCTCCAAAACTCAAATAATAATGATTTATAAAATGAGATGTGTTAATCCTGTCTATGAACACAGTCCTTATTTCCTGGGAGGTATGCTATTGGCCTGAAATGCAATATACTTTCTGGCAGTTTTCTCAGAGGCTGGACTGTAGCAAGAACTTTGAATCACTGTAGAGCATTAAGTGAAACCTCAAAATAGATTCTGGAATTTTTTTTAAAAAATGCATTTTTTCTGGTATTTTACACGCCCACTAGGCCTCCTATAATTTACATATTTGCTAGAACGCAATCATATTTTTTTTAAAAAAAGCCATTTAATAGAACTCCTGACTCATAGTAGGCATTCACTGAACATTTGGTGACTTGTTAAGCACTAATGTCAATGAAACATTTCATCTCCAACAGGCACATTAGAAACCAGATTAGTATTGGCTTCCCCCTTGAGAAGCCACGATTACCTCATGTCTCACTTCAAACAATTTATTTTTCTTGTATGCATGGCTGAGTTCAAGAGTTCTTTCCTTGTTTTAATTGGATATATTCTTTGTTCCTTTTTTTTTTTTTTTTTTTGTATAAGCCCTATAATACAGTAAGGACATCCAATAGAAGTCTCAGAGTTATCTGGAAAATTTTTAGAAACAAATGTTTAATTTGGACAGTTTCTACATAAAAAATGGATACCCACATATGAAAATTTTAAAAAAAGAGAAGGTTCTGAAGCGGAGGCTCCTGTGAGATAGTGACATTCACTTAAAGCCACATATAAAACAGAAGGAATGGATGAAAAGAAAGAGGATTCCATGGCATGATATTCCATAACATGAGATCCTCTGAGGAAATAAGAAGTTCTTTTTCCATCAGGTATAAGTTAGCTTTAGTGACTTATTTCACATTTTAGTACTCTGATACTCTCGAGAGAAAAATATATGTTCTCTCAAATGTTGGTTAATATGCCACAACCCACTCTATAAGCAACGCTTTTTCTATTTTGTGATCAATACAAGACGTGTAAATTAAGAAACGGTAAGTCTAATCAACAACCTCTTTCCAAAATTAAAAGACAGGTTGATTCTGCGCAATCACATCACAGCATCCGCGCAATTTAGATTCGGTTCCAAATCTCAGTGGGCAGGAGCCCAAACCTCAGCCCTACGGTCAGTCTCCTGGTTCCACATCATGACGAAGAGCAGAACTAGGCCCGGGCAGGTCTATGTCTGGACTCTGCCTCACCTGGGAGGGTTTCAAACTGAATCAGAGGCAACTCACTTGGAAAATCAAATAAAAGTAATTGTATGACCCAATGGAATAAACTTCTAAAAGAAAAATTGGGTTTTACTCTCATTACAGGAACTTTTGAGAACAGGCTGCTCACTTGGCCAGTAGTCTTTGCACACTCAGACATATGGTCTCTGATCCTCTCCTTGGAGTGACATTTTTGTCTTTTTGTCCTATGACTCATGCATGCATGTTCTTGCTGCTCCTCCCACTCTGCACACAAATAAGGGCTCACAATTCGCCCTAAAACATGCTTCAGAAGCAGCTTTACGGTGATTCACTGCTCTGTGGCCGTTCAGAGTATCAAAGCACAGACTCAAATCATGAGGAAAAGACCAAAGATGTCATTACAATGAATTCATACCATCAATTAACCATAGTTTGCAAGAATCATCACTCATCTTTCATTTTCACTCAGTAGTCATGGTTTCCTACAAGAAATGTTCCAGAGTCCACACTAAGTGTGAGGCACATGGGTAAATGCAAGAGGTTGTACCTCATCTGGGATAAAGTTAGTATCACAGCCACTTTGTGAGCAGAAATTTCATTCCAATAAAAAACATCTGCTATGTTAAATTGCCCATTTCTTCAATGCATTTTAATGCTTAGTTAATATATTAGTAGACATAAAAAAGTTCTAAGCAAAAGAAATGTATCTCTAATTTTATATACGAACATGTCTCAGTAAAATTTCATATATGACAAGCCCATTTCCCCTAAAATATTAAGAAAATATTTTGGGGTGCCTGGGTGGCTCAGTCAGTTAAGCGTCTGCCCTCGGCTCAGGTCATGATACCAGGGTCCTGGGATGGAGCCCTGCATTAGGCTTCCTGCTTATTAAGGGAGTCTGCTTCTCCTTTTCTTTCCCTCTTCCCCTTCTCATTGCTTTTTTTTTCTCTCTCTCTCTCAAATAAATAAATAAATTTTTAAAAATTAAAATATTTTAGATAGAAAGATGCAATTGAATTTCTACATTTTACAGGTAAAAAGTGGAGACTGGCTCAAGATCAAAGGCTATTAAAAGAAAGAATCAAGGTAAAGGTTTTTGACTCCACCATAGACTTTTAACTACATAACTAGCCTCTATCTAATTGCTTCAAAAATTCAATGCCTCTTTACCTAACTTTTCAAATATGAGAGAGGCTCTAAGGATATTTGATCTTTTTTTATTTTTTTTTTATTTTTTTTTTATTTATTTATGTATGATAGTCACAGAGAGAGAGAGAGAGAGGCAGAGACACAGGCAGAGGGAGAAGCAGGCTCCATGCACCGGGAGCCCGATGTGGGATTCGATCCCGGGTCTCCAGGATCGCGCCCTGGGCCAAAGGCAGGCGCCAAACCGCTGCGCCACCCAGGGATCCCTTGATCTTTTTTTAAACTTATTTTTTTTTAAGATTATATTTATTTATTCATGAGACACACAGAGAGAGAGACAGGCAGAGGGAGAAGCTCGATGCAGGACTCGATCCTGCAACTCCAGGATCATGCCCTGGGCCAGAGGTAGGTGCTCAACCACTGATCCACCAGGGAATCCCAAATACTGATCTTAATAATACCATTATGTGCCAAAATGGCAAAGAAATGAATGAAACCCATGTTTTCCAGATTATTGTATGGTCAACGCCACAGTGAAGATGAGCAGCAAATAATTTCCAGCAGAGTAAACAGAAGGGCCAGGCAGAGAGAAACTCCAGATTCACAGGAAAAGTGGCTGCAGGAACAGAAGCCGTCCACTCTCATCCAAACTGTGGCGTTGTTTTTCATGGAAGCTGGTACAAGACGACTGAGATGGGAGCTGCCGCCACATGTTCAGCAGAAGTACTGAAGTGACTGTTTCTTTGTAGAAGAATTTCTTCATGTGTTTATTACTGCTTTGATGTACATCATAAATTTCTGCCTAAAGGTCACAAGATTGTGATGACACATCGCAAACCAGGTTGTAATAATATGTTGACTGTTGGGGAAAACTGTGTAAAGACCCAAAGAATAATAAACATTAAGGCCGCTGTATGAGTTTTAAAAAAAAAAATTAGATGTTCTTTAAAATTAAAAAAAAAAGAGTCTAAGAAAATCTTTGGTTCCCACAGGTACAAGTAAAATATTTTACTGTTGAGTTGGAGTCATTCATTTTATGAAGTCATTTCCATTGCAAAATTTTGTAAGATTACAGTTTTGTGACAACATTTCTCTTTAGAATGAGAGAAGAAGATGTTCGTTATGTTTAAATTTGTTGACTTGTTGAATGTTTTGCAACTTGGGAATTTCCCCCTATAGTTTAGTTCTTAAGCAGAGTATAACCTGATGTCTGAAATCTAAATATAGTTTCTTTTTATGTTTTCAGATATTGGGAACATCACTCTTCTCATTTTTCCTTCTTTAATGCTTAGGTCAATTGTGTAAAGAATAATTTTTGTCTTTTTTTTTTCCAAAAAAAAACCAAAACCTGTACATTGATGAATTCATATAAAATTCCAATAAAGTAAAAAAGATGTAACAGCTCTTTGATAATGAGTTTTAAATTCATGAGTCAATTAAAAGTGTTACGATGACGTAAATTTGTTAAATTTAAAATCTGTTTTCAGTACTCTATCCCAGCAGAGGCACCTACGACGTCTAGCCACGCTGCCCCTGCAACACCACCAAAAATACCGCATTTATGTATCTGCATGCTTTCTGCCCCCGTGATTTGCCTTTGCAGTCTTTTAATCTAACTGTCTTGTCACTGCCTAGTGAGCCATTAGTTTATATAAACCTGCTGTGCTAAGCATCTACGACAACCCTGCTGGTGACATATTGATTTTTTAGTTTCAGTTGTCTCCCTTGAGACTTTAGAGCAGCTGTGTTTTTGGTAAGATCCCACTGAGCCCAAAGCATACTCAACTTTATCCATTCAAAGTAATTCAAATAGAGGGATAGTTAATCACTGGTGAATGCATCTCCTGTTGAAGATGCTAACAGTAAAGACTAATCAGCAAATTAATTCATTATAGCTTTGCACATATCAAGTCACTCTTTTTCTTTTTACTGTCATGAGTTTATTTTATTTCTAACATCAGGTAAAGTACTTCTCAGTTGACATCCGTGCAATAAACATACACTGTATATGCAGTATGTATTCATATGTCCATGTATTTTTGAAAAAAAGGCTCAGCTGAGCATGTATGTACAGTCAGAAATTAAACTCCTAAGAGATTACTTGTATTCACAAGGTCACCCATGGCAAGTGACTATTAAAAGTTGCTTGGTGAGCAAGGATTCAGAATTCTAGGAGTTAGTCGATGTAATACCCTAAAATTGATTAAGTCGGCTTTGTGCTAAAAAGTAACCAGCTTAATGATTAGTCTTAGTCCTTAATGATGAATAATACGGTTGAATTTACATTAACATTTAAAAATCTCACTGGTCAGTATTTACTTATAACAAGATCAATAGGAAAGGAATTAAGATATTTCTAGGTAATAGATATTGGTCAATTTTTCTCTCATTCCATCAAGATCCTTAAATGTGTCCATGTACGTGTAAAATCACTAATAGGTTATGTTAATTAAACTATGGCATATCTCTGCAGCTTCTTAGTGCTTAGCTTACAGATACAGTTACTAGATAGCTAAATTATCCCATGAAAAGACTTCTATTTTAATGTAGCTCTGTAGTTTTATAGAGCAGATCCAAAAATAAGGCATAATTCATCAAGGAAGCTTTATGCATTCTCACATGGAATCCTTATTTACCATGTTGATGAAGTTTTAAATGAAAAGAGTCATTAAATGTTTAAACAGATTGAGCTTACCAATTTGTAGATAGCAACCAAAACAATTATTTCAATTTGGTATACTAGAAATAGGTTTAGAAAACAAATGTCAATAAGTAGAGAAGAGTGACCCCACTGACTGAATGCCTCTCACTGAGGTTTTTATATTTTCGGTAAAGATTGAATTTAAAATAAAGCAGAAAGATTAAATTGATGATTCAACTCCCTAAACCAAGATTAAATGGGTGAATCAATTCTCGAATCAAAACATTGGAAGTATGTCTAACAAATTACAGCATTAAAAAATATAGTAGCCTCAAGGCACAGGTTAAAGAATATTACCTTCAATTTGCCAAACCAGTTTTGAGAGGCTGGTTCCAGGTTTTATAGTTCTTAGACTTAATTATAACAGATTTGCTCTATGAATTGAAAGCACCTCCTATCCTTAGTATACAGAGTAATTGGGACTGGATATCAACCTGCATATCATGGAAAAGAATCCTAGAAGACTCCAAATATATTTATCTCTTTAAAGTGATCCTGAAATATTTAACACAGTCTAGTATAGAGGCCTTATAAATATTGACTTTTTATGTTATCTTAGACATCCCAAAGAGTATAATTTTGACTTTAGTTTAACAATAGTAGATAGTCTACATAAGTAGTAAATAGTCTATATTAGTTTGAGGAACAGAAGAAGTATACAAGATTAGGAATATTGAGGCCTAGGAGCACCAAGGTGGCTAAGTTGGTTAAGCATCTGCCTTCAGCTCAGGTTGTGTTCCCAGAGTCCTGACATCAGGCTCCCTGGTCAACAGGAAGTCTGCTTCTCCCTCTGTCCCTCACCCTGCTCTCATGCTTTCTTTTATTCTCTCTCTCTCAAATAAATACAAATAAATAAATAAATAAATCTCTTTTAAAAGATTTTTTTAAAGAGGTTTTTTTTTTTTTTTTAATTTATTCATTCAAGAAACAGAGAGAGAGGCAGAGACATGGGCAGAGGGAGAAGCAGGCTCCATGCCGGAAGCCTGACGCGGGACTTGATCCCTGGTCTCCAGGATCATGCCCTGGGTGGAAGGCGGCACTAAACTGCTGAGCCACCCAGGGATCCCAATAAATCTCTTAAAAATAAATAAAATAAAATAATATTCTTATTAAAGAGGTATGGTTGAGCAAATTGAGCATTATTAGTAAAAATTTGTATTATTTTAGATAAATAGAACAAATCAAGTAATTGTATACATTTCCAAATAGAGAGGTATGCTATAAAGGTAGAGATGTAGTTATCTTAAGCATAAATGTGATGACAGAAATAATGACACATCATACATTGTAAAAAGAAAAAAAGGACTCATTTGTCTGGCATCCTCCTAAATAATACCCAATGATAAAAACAGTTTTACATCTATGATCATTTTTATTTTTTTTTATTTTATTTTTTTATTAAACCCAAAGTTTTGTTTTTGTTTTTTTTTGTTAACTTTTTATTTATTTATGATAGTCACAGAGAGAGAGAGAGAGAGGCAGAGACATAGGCAGAGGGAGAAGCAGGCTCCATGCACTGGGAGCCCGATATGGGATTCGATCCCGGGTCTCCAGGATCGCGCCCTGGGCCAAAGGCAGGTGCTAAACCGCTGCGCCACCCAGGGATCCCCCTATGATCATTTTTAATAACACAGTCACAAATAACTAATTCAGTCAAGTCAACCATGGAATTGGGAAATGGCAAATCAGCAACCATATTATCCAGCTTTTAGGATATTCAATGTTCTCCTATGCTGTCTATTGTTCTCATGGTTGAAGACACTAATTAAAATGTGCAGAAGTGAATCAGATGACATGTGTGTTAAGAGAAACCATTTGTTTTCAGAAATCTAACATATTGAAGGCATTGACATTGTGGCTAAGAAGTCTGTTGTCTTTGACAATCTGGGCACTTGTCCAATTTAATCTATCACATTTTCAATATGTAAATCTTTAACATTTATTGCTCTCGCTTTTGGATAAAATTTTACCATGGCTCAATCAAGGGCAAGAAAAAGGAAAGCTTACTTTTAGTTTTGCTGTCCTCAGCAGCTGATATGGGCAAACTTTTCTGGAAGAAAGCTGAGGGTCTTCCAAGTTCCAAAGGTACCCTCTACCTGCCACACCCTTTCAACACGGACTGTAAAACTCAATACAAAGATTCCTGACAAGGTGAAGAGTGTATAAAGGAACATGAAAGCATCGGAAAGCTTAAAATCTGAAAGGGTACCTGGTATTTGTCGTTTCTAATGGCTGAGTAATATTCCATTGTATACATAAACCACATCTTCTTTATCCATTCATCTTTCGATGGACAAATACCCACCATTTGCTTCAACGTGGATGGAACTGGAGGGTATTATGCTGAGTGAAGTAAGTCAATCGGAGAAGGACAAACAGTGTATGTTCTCATTCATTTGGGGAATATAAATAATAGTAAAAGGGAATATAAAGGAAGGGAGAAGAAATGTGTGGGAAATATCAGGAAGGGAGACAGAACATAAAGACTCCTAACTCTGGGAAATGAACTAGGGGTGGTGGAAGGGGAGGAGGGCGGGGGGTGGGGGTGAATGGGTGACGGGCACTGAGGGGGACACTTGACGGGATGAGCACTGGGTGTTATTCTGTATGTTGATAAATTGAACACCAATAAAAATTAATTTATTAAAAAAAAAAAAGAAAGGGTACCTGGTAAAATAAACTTCCGAAACCACTTCTAAACAACCAAACCTAAAGGCTCAGAAATGACCAAGGCTGCTTTTCACTTGAGGTTTGCCTGAGTTATTTTATTATATATATATATACTTTCTACTTTTTAAATCTGTTGATCTGAAGGCTGAAACACACACGTTCAGTGGTGACTGGACTTTCCTCCAACTAGCCTGGCACAAAATGAACCAACTGTCCAGTTCATGGGAACCCAAAAACACCAAAGGAGAACCAAGAGCTTAGTAATATCTCTACAGAGAAAGTTTAGATTCTAGCAGAGTTGTTTTTGGTATTGCTTCTAAATACTGTCCTGGACCATATATTACTAGCGTATTATCATTTTCTCCAAAACCCAAATAACAAATATCCTTTGTATCAAATAAATGCATTATCCATGTATAATGCTACTATTTTATGACCTTTGGAGTACTGTAGTGTGTTTCCTTACAAAGCACATGTATGTGTAATCAGTATGTTGAGTGAGGCCTCTCAAAACTAACAAGGTTTAATGAACCTTGCCTGAGACCCCGCTTCTGGGTCTGGTGCAATTCAAAGCCTATTTCACTTGTTGGTTCTACATACTACTGTCCCATGTGAGATAGGGCTTGGCTGTTCCACCTTCCTGCTGATTTCCACAGGAATTTCACACATTCAGCATTTGGTGACACTCAACTAATTTAAAGATGGTCCAGGAGTGAGACAGGAGTGTCTCATCAGTCACTAAGGCACTTTTGCCATCTTTCCTCTACGTCCCTTCTTGAGCCTAAACTCCTGGCATGTGCACAATCTCCTCACCAATCTGTTGCAGTGGGTCCAACCCCTCCAGCCCTGTCCTCCCCTCCTCAAGACACCACTATTGTTTCTGTACTAGAAATAGCCTGTAAAGCCAGTTCATCTTCTTCAGGTCCCCTTAAATTCTGATAAATGGACTTTATCCAGTACATTACATACACACAAAAATTTTCAAATAATTCGGGGCCTATAGAGAGGAATGAGAATGAGGGAAAGAGAACTGAAAAGTAAGAAGACACTATGCTGCCTTTCATACCTTTTTTCTTGTTTTAAATGATGGAATACATGAGAATGATTGATTAATTAAAAAATTTTTGAAAGGGAAATAACAAATTTCTTTAAAGAACAAAATTTAAATTATTTTGAGTCCTGGGCAAAAATATTCAGTCTTTTCTGCTAAATATTTTTAGTCAAAATCAAACTAGAAACTACAAAATTACAAGGACTAGTAATTTTGCCCACTTAACTAAAATACATTCTCCAAACTACGGAACAATTACACTTTGCCTAAATCATGATTCTTTTTCCTATGCTAACTAGAAAAATTGTATTACTATGACATTTACTCTTAAATGTAAAAAGCATTTGAAATCGTGGGATTCAAACAAGAATGATGATCTAGGAAAATTTAATTTTTCCCTCTGATTCTTCTAAGCATACCTGCTTAGGATATACTTAGGATAATAACCTCTGCAAAAGTTTGAAATAGTAAATGTCTTTTAAAAAAACATATATTCCACCATTTATATATCTATTAGTTATAGGCTGCTTCATTTAGAAACACAGTTTGTTAATTTTGCGTAATGTCAAAATCGTAGGATCACATACAAAATCATGAGCTTGTATAGTGTCTCTTTACAGGAGACAATAAACTATTGTTTTACAAATCGACTAAGGTCACTGTGACATTTGATTTATCTTGCAGTTCTCTGTAATCTTTCACAGTTAAAGGTTGAATACATACCAACGTTTTAATGGGATATTTAGCATAGATTACTGAAATATATTTACAAAGAGACCATTGTCCACTTCGTCAGTTAATGGGGGTCTTTTTTTAATTATTCTAATACCAAGGTCCTCTATATTTGTAGAGTTATAGAGATTCTTACACGTACAATACTTCAAAGACAATCATGATATTCTCTTCTTTTCAAAGGACTTTCTACTTCATTATTATAGACCTGTGATTAAGTTCAGTGTGTACATTGCCTAAAAAAAGGAGACAGAGGTAGGTCCCAGGCATTTATAGGAAAATGATGCACTAAAAAGCTTTGAAACCAGAGGGGAAAAAGAGACCGAGCATCCTTTGGCTAACAGATCCTGTAGACACTCTCATATTTTTTGAATTGAAGAATATAAGCCATCAGGTCATTTTTCACAAATACAGATTCTTCAAAAACATGTTCTCTAACATTTATTTATTTTTTACAAGCCATTTCTAAAGATTCAGGAGTAAGTGTTTTACTCCAGATCTACTCAAGTTCCTAAATAAACTTCCACTCTGAATAACTGACTCCTCTGTTAAAATTTGGGATGTGTGGTTGTATTATGATCTTTTTTTCTCCATTTTTCATTGCTCTAGTGTGAAAATATTTTGTTTCTTGTTATTTTATTCTAAAAGAATATAGGGCATTGACTATTCTTAGAGTATATCCCTATTTTTTAGAAAAGAATGGAAGTCAGGAATGATAGATAATTAGAGTTGTACTTCAACCTCTTGTACTTGAACTCTTTCATCAGAGGATGATTAATGAAAAAGAGGCAGAAAATGTGATAGAGTTTCTATTTAGTTTGAAATCATAATCATCCCCTTTTGGTAGTTTATTTACATTGGTCTCCTTGTCTGACTCTCCCTTTTCCTTAATGTTGTTCTCCAACCAACTGCCTTGCCATGCCAATCAGTTTGCCTCAACATTTGGGAAACACATTAGCAAGATTAGTTTCTCCAGACTCATTTCATCCTAATCCCTATAATCAATATTGTTCAAATCCATCACACAATGTCTAAACTCAAACAAAATGGAGTTGGAAAATTGATGTCTACGCCATTGCTCTATTAGACAGACTCTACCTTCTTTCTTGGATGCATATTCTTAGACTGTACTTTTTCTTCAGATAAAACTCAGATTTTACACCCCACCTCTTTGGTTTTTTTCCTCATCTCTTTACCATTCCATACTAATCACTGATAGTGTCATCTGCTGTATGGTTATTATTCTCTTCATCTCCTTGATGGGATTGCATATCCCTGGAAAGCAAGAAGTCCATCATTTACTGTTCTGCTCAATACAGGAGAGGATGCCTTAAATGTGGTAGGTTCTCAGTCAGAAATATCAGAAATTTTTTAATTAGGAAATATCTTGAAAGGTTAATGATGGTGTCATATTGATATGTAGCGTTGTGTGTTTTTTTTTTTAAGATTTTATTTATTTATTCCTGAGAGACAGAGAGAGAGAGAGAGGGGCAGAGAGGCAGAGACACAGGCAGAGGGAGAAGCAGGCTCCATGCAGGGAGCCTGACGTGGAACTGGATCCTGGGTCTCTAGGATCACGCCCTGGGCTGAAGGCGGTGCTAACCCACTGAGCCACCCGGACTGCCCTGATACGTAGCACTGTGTATTTTGTATTAGTTGTCATCCTGTGTTCATGTAGATTCTAGCTCCAAGATTACATGAATAATGCAGGGAATTACATTAAGGATATTTCCAAGGTATATCAAATAATTCCTGAAAACAAAAAAGAACAGACCTTATCCAAAAAATTAACTGAAATTGTCTTTCAGCCATTATGAAACAGATAAGCATTTAAAAAATGCAAACGAACCTTAAAAGTAACAAGTATTTTAATGCTGTGTCTGTCATGACTGAAGGGTAAGTGAAGACATTCTCTTCTTTGAATATATTGCTATAACTTGCTTCGGTTTTAAACTTTGTCACACATGAATGCTGACAAAACTAACACCACTGCCCAAACTATTTCTGTCACTATCCTGAAATAAATACCCAGTTTATAGTGCAATGAGATAATTCTTCCCTTGATAGACAATACTTCAAACTAGTTCCTGAATATAGTGAATTACAGCTTCAACTGTTGCAGCTGCATAAGAGAGTGTGTTAGGATATACTACTTTTTTTCTTATTTAAATATGAGGTATCTATTGCTAAAGAATATAAAAAAAACCCAGAAACCCAGTGAATTAGATTTGCATACGTCCAATTTAAACATTTTCTGCCTCCCTAATAAAGTAGAACATAAATCCTTCTTCATATCTTACACAATTATTTCACTGTCATCTTAGTAGAATGTTCATTGGAATTAATCCTTACATGATGTATTTTTTAAATATTTGCTCACAACAATGATTATGGTCACTCCGTAGAAATATAGAGGTTATTGACGTATGTTTCTACCAATGATTTTTATTAAACAAAATTCACCTATTTCCCTAAAGAACACACTTCCAAAGCAGAAGGATTTAGATCCTCTCCAATATTAGTTAAGTAGCACTTCAAGAGTTTTTGAGGCAGATGACTATAAGTGCTTTCTTTTTTTTCTCTTTTTAGATGACAACTGTAAACTGTAGGTGCAAAAACAACAAATTTTTTATGTTTTTGGTCCAAAAACTCTCCTAGTTCACAGTACTCAATTTATCTTTTATGATTAATTATGTCTTTTTAAAGCCTGACTAGATCCATTCTTTCCCCCTTCGCCTTCACACTGCATTTCTAATTTCTCCAGATACCCCTCACGTGGATAGGCAGGGAAGAGAGTGATGATGATGTGGGAATGCTGTGGATAAGCAACAAATATACCCAAGTTCTATATTTGCCTAGTGGCCATGACACTTAATCTCTTAGGCCTCAGCTGTAATAGAAAAGGGCCAGATTAAATGACCTCTAGTTTTTCTTTCAGCAACAGAATTCTGATTCTAAATATAGGAAAGTGATGCATATTCTTTCTGGCTACCAGAATGCCACTTAGCATTTTACTACAATTAGACTGTTAGAAATGAGGCTGCAACATAAAATATGTCTCAATCGCGTATGGCACCCAACCCAACCACCTGATTTCTTCCTAATTGATTTATTCCCCCATCTACCCACCCCCACACACATACATACTCTCCATAAATCCATGCTCTGAAAGTGCCATTTATTTTAGTTAAAATTTTTCCTAAACTAGTCTTTACTAATGGTGTTTAATCTCCATGTGGCTTAAAGTAACAAACCAAGGAGTCTGTGTGTGGTGAGCATGTGGTCACCAACAAGAGGAAATCTGAATTTAAAGGGCAGAAAGCAATGGAAAATGGAAGCCAGCCGACTAACTCTGTTTTTCCAGCTGTTTCACTGGTAAAAGAAATTCTAATAAAACAGATAGTATTTCTTTATAGCCTCATTAGTTTTCCCTATGTAAACTGACAATGCAGGGCAGTGTTCCCTGAATCCAATGTTGAGATACAGTAATCTTTTAATTTTTAAAATATATTTCTTGACGATGCTTAACAAAGTGGCAAAATTTCATAAAAATGTTGACTGAAAATCTGCAGAAACCCTAAACCTTCATAAATAAAACAAATTCAATTCCTAATACTCACCTCAAATTATACATTAGCATAGCATGATTAGAATACTACAGAGATTTGTAAGTTTAAATATAAAAGGGTCTCAGTAATATTTGCAATCTAGTAATCATCTACGTAGAAATAATGATTACTTTTAAAAACACACAGAGGAGAAGGCTTCCAAAAATTGCCTCGGAATCATCCAAACAGTTACCTCATTTTCTAAAATATTTCTGTGATCTGGAAAAATCAAGGTGATGATTCAATTTAGGTCTGTCTAAAACAAACTTTATCCTACATAAATTAGTTATGTCAACTGTTCTCATTTTTAAGAGTTTTTTTTTTCCCCCTACAATCCATACTTAACATTGACTGACTGATCTTTAGGCATACGATACTACTATATGAATAAATTTGGAGGCACTCTGTAATTAATGTTTTTCATAATATTTTCTAAAATACTATGAAATAAAAACACAGAGACTACAGTAAGGTGATTATAAGAATTGTGTTTAGCTTTTTATATTGATCATACTATTTTCCACACAATTTTTAGCATAATCACATTACAATTCACATTATTATGATTTTTAAATCATATTTTAAATATTCCTACAACTACAAACATTAGATTCATTCATTAATCTATAGTAACAATGCAATTGTGGAGAACTTGAAAATGCTTCAAACCACAATAAAATCAGCATCTAAAAGTGATCCCTCAAGGTACCCATTGGTATCATCATTTGTGTCAAATCAAGGTAACAGTAAAAACTCTTGTCATCTGACCTTTGGTCATACCAACTGTGGGAGTTCTTCCTCAGTTTACTGTCTCCTAAAACCATCAATTAACTAAGCCTCAATCATACGCGTATTATCAAGAACAGGTATATCTTCATAAAAGGGTTTACTTAAAAAAATAAACAACAAAAAGAAGTTAAAAAGGGAAACAAAAAGCCATCTTAGCAGCCACCTAGATCAGCCTAATTCCTGAACTGGAACCTCAGCTGGTGTACACCAGTGCCTCCAATGGTCAAATAGGATCTCAAATGATGCCCCTTTAACCATAGGGGTTGTTCCTTCACAAGTGGCTGTCACATGGTTGTCTGTTGAGCTCTACTCTAGTCCTGCCATCTCGCAACTCAGCTAACCTGCATCTTAGCTTCTCTTCCTTCTGTGCCAACTTTTTAAATATTCTGCTTCTTGAATCAAACTCCCAATAAAGGAAAGCTGATGAGACTCTGTGTGGCAGGGTGGTAGGGCTCATGCAGCACCACCCTGGGAAAGAGAGGGCAGTGAGAGAACCACACAACCCCTTAGGACAGCATGGGGCTGTGGAACTGTCCAGCAGCGTGCATGGCCTGCCTAATCCACTACATGTTCTGGAAATCAGTAATTCTGTTCATTTCTTCTCCAATTTTCCTTTTGGTAATTATTAGGAAAATAAGGATCTAAAATGAACTAGAGCTAGACAAAACTATTCCTTCTTGTCTTCTGGGCTGTGGGGCAGTGACTAGAAATAATAAATTTGGGAATTTCCAACGAAACATAAAACAACAGAAAGTCCAGTAAAGCTCCATACACTTTTCTTTTGTTCCTTATGGGATAAGCAGATCTCTAGAGTGAAGAAGTGTCTTCTTTTAAGGTTGGGGACTGTAGGAAATGGTTAGCAGTAAAAGGGGTGCTTAGGGAAGACCACAATCTTCAGACCTGTCCAGGTCAATTCTGGCCTCCGTTCAAAGGGAAAGTTAAATGAAAACAAGAGGAGGTGTGCGTGCAGGGCACACAGATACAAAAGAGTGCTCAGAGGTGCAGAAGAGGAAAGAAGGAGAATCAAAAACCTGAAGAGCAGAAAGGTAACCAGCTGAGGAAAAATGCTGGACAACAGTCTGAAGCTGTTGAACTAAGTGCAATATTTGATACTGGGGAAAACAAAGAATTGAATGGAAATTCAGTCCAAGAAGACTGAGAATAGGTTGCATTGACAGTTCAAAAATTAAAGCTATTGTGCTATTTGGCTTAACTATAATTTTTAAATTAAGGTTTTTGGTTTTTTTTTTAGTTTGTCATGCAGTACCTTTATCAATTGATGGTACAGTAAGAAAGCACGGGACAATGGATCATTAACTATGTTGAAATGAATACATAATACAAATTTCTAAACTATGAACTTGGAAATATTATTTTCTTTGTGCTTATATCTTGACATAATTGTCAATAAAATGACACAAAGAATAACAACAGAGAATTTAGATATAGTTTATGTAGACCATATCCAGAAGATTCATTTTTTCTAAATAATTTCCCAGATTTAAAAAATGAAAAATATATGAACCCAGGGACTCACTATGAAAGAATTCCCATTAAAGATGAGTAACATTGAGTTCCATGTATAAGAATAATAGAAACAAAGAGATATGTATCATAAAAATAAAATAATTATTATTAGTATATATATGCTCCAGGTAATGTTTTCTGTCAATATTTAGCAAAATATGGGCAGAACAAAATCACATCAGTCCTGCAGCTCATAGTACTTGGGGTCATACTTCCCTAATAACACTGTGTTGAGTGTCAGATCTCTCTCTCCCTAAATAAATATGTATGAAGCTGGGATATCTGGCACTAGATTTTCAATGAAATTGCTGAATAAAAAGTTTAATGAACTTTTTTAGATACAAAATAATAGCCTATATGATCACATCATTAACCACATCTTGCCTATAACTCCCCTAACTTCCTCTGCTGATCATAGTGCCTTGATGAATTCTGTCCCAGAGTCTGCCCACATAGCCTATGTTATTTTACAGACAATTTGTGCCTTCATGGAAACTTCAACACATGCATATATACCTACATATTTATGAAAAAAACAAGTTGGACTGTTTTTGATTTCTTTCACTAAACTTTCTTACGTGCCCTTTCATAACATTCTTTTTCATAACTAATATTTTCATAAGGACAAAAGTAAATGCATTATTTTGTTCAGTTTGGATCCATTCATATTCAGTATCAGGAACATGGTATAGATTTTTTAGGAAGATATGATACAAACTCTGTTTTATTATTTTTACTTCCTTTTATTCTAATTGTATATTCTTGAAAGAAAGAGTTCTATTTTTTCTCTTTTATGCCCAATGCCACCAAGGAGACGGCATTCTTATAAAGACCTCTTGCTTTGCCTAGCAATGATTTTTTTATTTGTCACTGTGCCCAACTCTAGACCAAGAGTAGAAAATTTAATGTTGGCAAAGTTTAGACAGGTGAACATAAATGAATAAAGGAAACCAGGCTAGAAGGGGACAGCCCTACTCAGCACCCATCTATCCTTGCTAGATCCTCTGACTTTTCAAGAACAGTGAGAAATACATACCATCAGCTAAAATCTGACTCGTCAATGTTAGCAGCTAATTCTTTTTTAAATATTATGGAGCCAAGAACATTCTTTTTCAGGCCAGGGACCCACAAGTTTTCCACATCTAGAATAATGTTTCTTAATATAAATAGGCAACATATTTCTTAAGGGTGTGGAGTATATGCTAGTCATCTTCTAGTTTCCTCAGCTTTATACAAAATTATAAAAATAACATCTAACACTTAGTATATTTTTACTGTGTGTCATGTCTTGCTAAGTGTTTTGCATACATTACCACATTTAATATTCATAATGAAAGTATTAGGTAATAACTAATTTATCATTACTTTATAGCCTAGTAAATAAGGTCTAGGGAAGTTGAGGGAATTGCCATGACTTACATGGCTCCTAAGTGGAGAAGGAATATTTCAAGCCCAGGCTCTGCTCCTAAGCCTGACCTATTGCCTTAGCTCTAGAGCTGGTACGAAACAGAAACAGTTGTCCCATTTTGGTTTAAACAAACAAAGATAATAGGGCCTATTGACTACTATCCTGTAAATTGTCCATTAAATGTAAGTAAATAAAATCCTTCTATGTAACAAGTGAAAGTATAAAATATAGTTCTTTCATGACTAGTTCATTGCATTCATTACCCTATAAATTCTCCATCACTTTTTCCTCTTTACTACTGAGATAACACAGACACAAGAATGAAATATGGACAATGTGCAATTTGTATTTTAGTATGTGGTCCCTGTAAGAAAAGATGTTGGATATACTGCCTAAGTGGCTTAAAAATAAATTGGAGAATACTGCACTATAACACCTCATTTTGTACTTTGCACTAAACAACCTGGCGTAATTGGATGGGGAAATGAGTCACGGTTTTACCTGTTAAAGAGAGTGCTGCAAGGAATTACTGTACTTCATTTTGGTGGATAAACTCCAAAAATAAATAGGGAACCTGAATATTTAAAAAAAAAAGTCAAGCAATTTTTCCATTTGTCATTTTAGAATTAAATTATGATTTTTTTATCAATGATACTTTCAAACAAATAAGCGATAGGGGAAATACTCCTTTGATTCATAACCCTAAAATTTACCAATATGGCTATTTTAGTATTTTACGAAAGTAGTTTCCATTTGTGAAATTTTTATTTTGACACATCAAGTTGTATTCTTTTTTTTTTTTTTTCAAGCTGTATTCTTAAAGTCTACTAAGCCAGATATTGATATTTTATTCCTGGAAATATCTTAAGGATTTATTATTTGTTAGGTCTTCATTTACTTTGCTTTGTTTATATACTTTGCAAGGCTTGTTACCAAGTCCTAGATAACAGGAGCACACCAAATCTAATCATTTCTTTTAAAGGCAAAATATGTATCTTTCCATTAAAGGTCAATAAAGTTAAGGTGGAAGCTTAGAAAAATAAAATGGTATCTTAGTTTGACGTGACTCAATCCTCAAAACACACAATGTCCTAGAATATCATTTGCTGCTCTTTCATTTAATAAATAGCTAATTCTCTTTTTCTTCCTAAACTACATCCAAGGAGCAAAATGTGCTTTCCGGAATTTGTCCATTTTATGTATATTGTGCATTTCAAGGTGTTAAACTTCTCTCTTCCACAAAGGCACAAAGTTTTCTCCCTTTAATGAAAGACATCATATTGGCACATTGAAACATACACCGTAAAGCTCTTGACATTGGCCAAGTTTTTAACTCATGTTGTTTTAATACAAACAAGTAAATATTACATATTCTTTATAGTCAATACAGACTTTTCAAAGGCCCCAGTACTTGTTTTGTGTTCTGTTTATTGACACACTCATAACACTGTTTTATTTCTCTCTCATTACTCTTATACATGGTATTTTGCTTCAGAAATCTTTTTATCTGTAAGTATGTAGATATGTTTCCTAAGCTAATAAAAGCCACGTCCTTCCTGCCTTCATAACAATAGTAGGATGACACTACTAAGCCCAGAGACCTAAATAAAGATAATTTTCTAAGAAGGTTAAAAGTGTATTAAGAAAGGTCTCTCTGAATTATTGGCCCTTTATGATCCTGCAACTCAGAGTCAGACAGAATTTGATTCAGTTTTTGTACTTTCTGACCTGCTTCTGCTTCCCTCCAGTACTCTACGTTGCTAATGCAGATATAATTCATTTGCTTTTTGGTTTTCAAGTATTCATTAAGCGTCTATTATGCATCATGCTCATTGAAGAGGCTGAAAAAGAAGGATATAGGAAAAAAACAATAGAACCTGTTCCCATTGCTATGGGTAACTTCTCTCTTACACCCACTCTCACCCTCCCTACCTCTATCATTACCAACTATAAGCTCTTCACCTTCTAGAGGGTCTGTTATCCTGCAATTAGACACAAAGCACATACAAATGAAACTGTCCAGGAGGGAGTATCCATTGCACAGACCTTGATTTAACCTTCTTAGCAGCAGACTCTATGACCAGGGATGTAACGTAAATCAAGTCCTAGCTTAGATTGTCGAGAACCTCACTGGGATGTCACCATGCTTCAAAATATAAAGGAAATAAAAATAGAGCCTAATTTTCCAGGTCATGGCTTTGAAATGGATCTTTGCATTTCACATAGAAGTACGTGAAGGATAGCTGTTCACTCTTAATGGGTTGTCAACACTCAAGCTGCATCATGGCTACACTAACGATGATTTCTCTGGCATTGAAAATCTTCGTTGGGTAAAGGGGCCGAACGTTATTGTTTAGCATTATCCTGGAAGCCATTAGAACAAAGGTTGAATACAGCTCTCTTTCATTGTTAAAAACTCCTCAGAGAGTTCATGTTCTCTCACAGAAAGTGAACCATAAGGATTTGGAGACAATGATTCCTAACATGACTATAGCCTGGAATCTCCTGGGGTAGTTTAAAAACACTAGTTTCTATGCCTTATCCCCAAATACACTGACTTAGTTGATCGGGGTGTGGTCTGGACATCAGGATTTTAAAGCTACCGGATGACTCTGATGTGTAGCCAATGTTGAGAATCATTATTCTGAGGCCTTACGTTTAACACAAGCCATCATTCTCCAAATACAGAATTATTGGTTTTCCCCCCTGGCTTAATTTCTTCTGTCTTGTAGCCTAATGATGTAGCGGCAAACTGCTGATGGGAATGAAAGCTCAGAGAAAGCATGACCTCTGGTATGGAATTCATTTTGGGGCATGGAAGATGTTCCTGAAGACCTACTTATTTTGGACCTCCGGTCTTTAAGAGAGGCTCCTTCATCCCTGGAATATGACCAAGATGGGTGTCGGGGAGGAGAGGGGGAGAAGGGGAGAGGCGAGAGAGCATGCCCACATATGCTGGACTGTGAGCAACGGAGAGATTTGGAAATCAAGAAATGGAGAGGATAAAATCAATCCTCCATCCCTACCACCTTCACAGACAGTTGAAGATTTTCAATGCGCGGTGCTTAAAGACAGTCTGGCAACCTGGAGTCAAGCTGTTTGCCAATGGATCAGTCAGGCAGTGATGATGATTCTGCAGAGTTACAGGCTACATTGGGAATTTGGAAGTAAACAAAATAAAATAAAACAAAATAAAATCAAGCAAAAGTGCTTTGCCTCAGAGGCTTGGAGACCTTTAGTCAAAAGGCAAATACCTCTTCTGTGGCGTTCCTCTGAACTCCCCTCTCAGTCTAGTTTATAACCATGAAACTATAACCCCTGTGAGCAGAATGAATAATATCCACAGTGCGGTTAGAGCCAATATTCTAAAACAATTTAAGATCATGTTTTTTTTAAAAAAAAACTGGACTCTTCTATGAGTCGTTTGTACCCCTTTATGGCCTGCTGCACCTGGTAGAGGAGTTGTGTGTGTCGTTGGCTAAGCCTGCTGACCAGAACAGGTGGTTGCCGAAGAGAGGATTCATGCCATCCTTCTTTTTTGTACAGAAAGTTACAGCACACAGCACCACGCAGGTGGGTGCTCAAAAATATTCCTGGAATTCAGCGCAGTTCTTTGAGTCTTTTTTTTTTTTTTAATTTAAAATGATGTATTAATGGAATCTACCTAAAGTAGGGAGGATGGATGGGAAACAAAGGAAGAAGAAACAGATGGACACAACAGAGTTTATAAAAGCCTAAAAGCTTTTTCTCCTCTTGACCCATAATTTGCCAACAATCAGTTGATCTCCCAGGTTCCACTTTCAGGTGAATGTAATTAGACTGAGGGCACTTAATACAGATACCTGCATGTCTTGGAAAAGATCTAAGTTCAAAACCGACTTCATCAAGTTTAGCTTTAGTTATAAAAAAAAATCCATTTTTTTTTAAATCCAGAAGCAATTTTAGAAAAGGTTTTAACATTTAATTTTAGTATCAAATATTTATTGTAAAAGTTGGAAGCCAAAGATGGTTATTTGTTTTAAAGACAATTTCACCTCAGTGTTTAGGACACTGGATTTCATTTCCAAAGCATGAGTAAATGATATGTCCTAACTCTAGGCTACCTTTAACTCCATTCCTGCTACACATTCCATCAGCAGCCTGGGCTCTGAGGCTTTCACCATTCTGTGAGTAATCTCAGGCTGAGCTTGGTAATCTTCTTCTACTTCAATTAAAGAAGAAGAAAAACCAAAGAGGGGACGTGAGGAAAACAAAAGCAGGTGATAAAGTGCTGGATGAGTGAGTATATTTTGTCCTTTAAATTTCTAATGTAATATCTGAAATGTCTACACATAACTGAATACGTATAGAAAAGGGTCAGATACACATCAGGAAAGTAGACAGATATGAGATGAGCTAAATCAATGAATGCAGGTGATCATACAAGATTCTCTAAAGACAAACTGCTGAAAAGAAATAAATTGTAAAAGAGACATAGCTATGATAGGAATAAATGAGAAGAGAAGCTATCATTTATTTCCTTTCACCTGAAATGAGCATATTTTATTATTCTGTAACAAATCAGAATGTGTTCTTTCTTCTTCCACGAAATTTAGCCTACTGAATGTTCCTTTCCTCCTGTAATAGAAAATTGTTGACACCACTCTTGTTGATCCAGTTAAACAAGTAACGAAAGTATTTAATGCTGGCATAAAGGTCTCTTTGCTTATCCTACTTTAGATATCAAAATAAAAAACATACAACTGCCTACAACATATGCATTATAAGATCCTCTGGAAGAACAGATGAGGCATAATTAGATTTTCACACAAAGGTTTTACAACTCCAGTCATATCAGCAGGTTTTGAGTCCTAATGGAAAATGGAATTGATGCAATTACGTTGAACAGTGGCAGGAAGCATGCTTTTAAGAGAATAAGCTTAAAGAAAAAAAAAATCGCAGTTGCATGTGCATTAAACCTGTCAAGACGTTAAGCTAAAGATCTTCTGTCTGTGCCAGCTAAACCCCTGCCTGATTCCAGGAAGTAACTTTCTGAAGCCATGCCAAGCCCTGTGCTTGAAAATAACATCTTAATTGGTTTCTTCTAATAAAATTCAAAATGTTCCTTTTGGTGATGACAATACACCCATTGTTTTATTCCAGCTTACTGTTCTGGTCTTTTGGAATGTTGTATTACTGTTCGGGGGGTGGGGGGGAGGCTCGTGAGTCTGAATTTATGTAGCAACAATCTAGCTGGATGGACCAGCAAAAGTTGGAAGTTTTTGATGCCAGAAAGAGAGTTTCTATTTAGACCTAGATTTGTATATAATACCAATGAGACTCCAATGGCTTCCCACTGTTTGCATCATTATTGCATAATAGCAGTTGTATGTAAATACAGAGCCAGGCTGATAATATTTAGAGAATGTTTAAGGCTCTTACTAGCAACTGACACAAAATAAATTATCCAAGAAGTCTTTTCAAATCAAGGGATAATTTAAGCCATGAGGTTTGGTTTTGCTTGAATTACAATTACTAGCGTGTATTTGAGAGGTTGGAAAGTTATAAAAAGAGCTCCAAAATACTCACTGCATCATATTATCAGAACTTTTACATGCCTAGTCATCATCTTAAGTTTCATTACTGAAAGCTTTTCAAGCTAGTCTATTGAGTGGTTTGTATACCTAGAGACAGAACTCTAATTTCATAATGAAACTCAATACAAATATTATTTATTTTACACAAGCCACCTTTATAATCACTTTGGTGCTATTCATTTATTCATTAAACAAAAAACGTCCTTGTGTTAAGAATTACAGTTCTGTTGGAATCGTGTTTTACACGGAATGGTCTCGAACACTTGAGAGAACACATACCACCCCTTCCTGACCCAAATAAGGAAGGTCAGGAACACGAGGGTATTGGACTCCCTTTACTCTGGGTTTCTAATTTTGTTAGTGCTGTCTGAAAACCTTCAGACTTGTGTCCTCTATCAAATTTCAGCAATGAATGAACCAGCTCGGTGCACTTCACACAGTTTGGACAAAATGATGTCCAAAAGAGGTCTTTTCTAATCTAAATTTTGTGAAACGAAGATTTTAGAAAACAAAGCCCATAATGAAAGATTATGTTTCACATGCTATAATTGGAAATCTGCTAACTCCTGGCAATTCACACTAACTATAGTAACACTAGCAACATGGCTTGCAAGACTTTACTGGCTGGAAAAGCAGCAAGCGTAGGGAACAAATTTAGGTATTTGTGGTGTCTTTACATATGATTTGCCCCATTCATTCCTTTTAGAGGTTCCCGTTTCTGTTATCTGCAGTAAAAATGGATTGCCTCCTTCTGGTAGGTTCAGCTAGTCCTTTTGTTCTCACCATGACTAACCATCAGTGATGGGAAGGAGGCCAGGCTCAGAGACCGAAGTCACTAGAGTTTCTTGCTCTGCTCCTCAGCTCGGTCACACCGAGCTGTTACTGTATGGACACCTGTGTTGCGGCCACATGTTAAGTACTGAAGTGTTTACCAACCTGACTACCTAATTATTATATAAATATAAATTTGTGGTATTTGAAACTTTAACATAAGAAAACATAAATAATACATTAAAAAACGACACTAAGAATACAAGAGCTTTTTTTCCTGACTTCTCAATTTCTGTTTGTGTATTTACAAGACAGTGTACACTTGGGAAGGTCCTACTCGGTCCTGAAACACAATAAAAAAAGAAAAAAAAATAGAAAGTGAAACTCCATCCTAGGGAAATAAGATGTATTTCATGAAAGAATTTAGCAACTGCTTCGCTAGTGTTCTTACTTCGGCAGAGAATCAAGGTGTTTTTTGTTTTGTTTTGTTTTGAGATCAGCAGTCTGACCCATTTCTTAGAGGAATAACAATTATCTTTTGCAAAATAATATTGCTTTTACTCCTTTGGTCTGTCAAGTCCTTGGAGACTAGAGACTGGACATTAGCCTTACATTATATAGAAGGTTAAATATGAACAATCTTATATTCAAAGTCTGGTACCTGCTTATTTTTTTTATAAGAAAATAGTTTCAGTGAGTTAGTAACTTAAGAATTATATAGGTTAAATATTTCATACTTTTTAATCAAGAATCTTAAATGCTAGCAAGTGTCAAAATCGAGAAAGGCAAAAACATTAGGCATTTTCACTGACATCTCTTGAGACTAGGACATCAGATCAATGATTGTTTTCCTTCTAAGGCAGCATGTAAGTGAGCAGAATAGAATTCTCTATTCCAGGGTCTGATGAAAGAGGAAAATGGTATCCTGATGTACACGGTGCAACAACCAAAACTCTTGGCTATGGGAGTTGTAATTGGGAAAGGCAAGACAAACTATGTTCATCAATTTAAATGACTTAAACACAAATAAAAATTTGAATTTTTGATACTTATGTACAACCTCAATCTTTCCAAAGAGAATTCAGAAACATTTCCAATATAGGGTTAAATATATTGAAAGTTTGACATAAGAATCCGTAATTTATTGCTAAAAAAACAGTAGTTAATCGAAGATTTGGGGAGTGTTAAAGGTAGAGTGTTGCACACACTTTGGGAAGCGAATAACAATGAGGAAAATTTGTTAATATTCATATTAATGGCTTGGTATTTCGGCAAATTTTATAATACACATTTGTAGAATTCTCTACAAGCACTGCTATAATTAGTGTTTCTCTTCTCATATCCTCTCTTCTAGTCTTGTCTCTGGCACCATCAAGCTACAGGTCCCCAGCCACGACAGCCTCTCCGGGCCTTCATGCCCAACTACTTCATAGGTGTTCTGTAATAAATGACACAACTGGTGGAAATTCTCCAAAAAAGTTAAAAGTACTCTGCAACAGTGACATTTCACTACTGAGTTCTCCAAGGCATTAATTCCCACTGAATAAAGAGGGAAGGTTGAAAAGATTGCTTTTGAGAAGCATGCACCTTGGAAATGTAGAATGGACTTGCCATCTTTTACAGCTCAGCACATTGTTTCAGGGCCAGTGCTACCCTAAAATAGCACATGGCTCAGCACTTAGCTCTGCTTTTTATGTGCCCTTCTTGCCAACTCATACTCTGTGTTAGAAAATGTCTAACTTTTCTGTTCCTTGCTTTTAAATTTGCTTTCATTAACAACAGTGGTCCTCAGGAACATATAAATGAAAACACAGAAGGCAAAAGAAAGCTGGAATTTGCCAAAGCTCACAGCTCTCTTTCTCCATACTTTTGACAGTAATGGAACTAAAACCAAAATGATAGTTTTTTTTTATACCTTGTCATATAAAAGATACCTAGGAAATGGAAAAATTGAGCATATCAGTGCTATATTTAGTTGATGCTGCAATGGTATTCATAAAAAAGAACATTTGAGTCATTTTTTTTCTTTAAGAAAACGTAAGATATACTGAACTTATGAAGACACTACTCTGATATATCTGCACAGTGAGCTGAAGGGAATGAATAATAAATTTTTCTATAGTTATCTTTTGTCTGAGCTCAGACTTACTCCCACAGCCACAAAGGGAGATCTTACCTACCGCAATGGAATAAGCAAGTTCCATAGGCGTAATTACCTCATCCTCACCTTGATAAATCCAAAATTGAAAGGGTAATTAGGGATGGTATAAAGAATGAATTCTATTTCATTTCATTCTTAGAGAAAAGTTATTTTCTTTTAATTGTGATTTTGTGAGTCTTAAAACTAATTCTAGCAGCATATACCAAAATGGCTCTGGCTCTGGAGTCTGACTGCTTGTGCTTTAATTATGTCCTTTTCCATCCCTGTGACCTCAGGCAGTTACTTTCTTGGAATCTCCATTTTATGAGGATAAAAATAGCGCCCAATTCACAGTGTTGTTTAGAGAATTAAAAATAATGCCTGGTACAAAGGCAATATTAACATTAGTGATTATTATAATAAAACCAAATAAATTACCAAAGTATTTTTGAAACACAGAAGACAAAGTAGCATACATATAGATGAATATAGAAGAATGGAAAAACATGTATCTTTGGTTCTAAGTTTATTCTCCGAAATAAAAATTGCAATGAAAGGTATGTAACATATACTTTTAATCTATGTGAATAACATATCAAAATATTTGATCAACATGTGAATAAATTTAAAATAAGCTATCTAAAGCAATCTACAGATTCAACATAATCCCTTATCAAAATATCAATAATAATTTTTCCCAATCAAAATACCAATAGTATTTCTCATAGAACTAAAACAAATAATCCTAAAATTAGTATGGAACCACAAAAGACCCTGAATAACCAGAGAAATCTTGAAAAAGAATAAAAAAACTGGAAGAATCATAACCCTAGATTTCAAAACAGAATGGAACTGATGCAAAACGACACATAGATCAATGAAACAGAATAGAGAATGCAGAAATAAACCCAGATTGATCAATTAATCTGTGCAAAGGAAGCAAGAATACACAGTGAGAAAAAGACAATCTCTTCAATAAATGGTGTTGAGGAACCTAGACAGCCACATGCAAAAGATGAACATTGAACCACTATCTGACACCATGCACAAAAATAAACTCAAAATGGATTAAGATCTAGATGTGAGACCTGAAACCATAAAATTCCTAGAAGAAAACATGGGCAGTAATCTCTTGAACATTATCAGTCTTAGCAATGTTTTTCTGGGCCTTTCTCCTGGGGCAGGGGAAGCAAAAACGAAAATAAAAAATTAGGACCCGGGATCCCTGGGTGGCGCAGCGGTTTAGCGCCTGCCTTTGGCCCAGGGCGCGATCCTGGAGACCCGGGATCGAGTCCCACATCGGGCTCCCGGTGCATGGAGCCTGCTTCTCCCTCTGCCTGTGTCTCTGCCTCTCTCTCTCTCTCTCTCTCTCTGTGACTATCATAAATAAATAAAAAATTAAAAAAATATATTAAAAAAAAATTAGGACCCTCTCAAACTCAAAAAAATTTGCACAATGAAGGACACCATCAACAAAATGAAAAGGCAATCTACTAAATGGGAGAATATGTTTGCAAATGACATATCCAATGAGAGCTTAATATCCAAAATATATAAAGCACTCATATAACTCAACACCAAAAAAAATAAAATCCAATAAAAAACGAGCAGAAGACCTGGATAGACATTTCTCCAAACACATATGGATAGATGGCCAATACAAAATGATGTTCAACGTTACTTAATCATCTTGGAAATACAAACCAAAATCACAATGAGATATTACCTCATACCAGTCAGAATGGCTACTATCAAAAAGACAAGAAATAACAGGTAGGTATTGGCAAGGATGTGCAGAAAAGGGAATCCTCGCGCACTGCTGGTGGGAATATAAATTGGTGCAGCCATTAGGGAAAACAGCATGGAGGGTCCACTAAAAAATAAAAATAGAAATATCGTATGACCCAGTAATTCTACTTCTGGGTATTTACCCAAAGAACACAAAAACACTAATTCGAAAAGATACATGCACCCCATGTTTATTGCAACAATATTTGCAATAGCCAGACTATGAAAGCAACCTACGTGTTCATCAATAAATGAATGGATAAAGAAGATGTGGTATACACAGATACACACACACACACACACACACACACACACACACTGGAATGTTACTTAGCCATGAAAAGAAATGACATATGACTATTCACAACAATATGAATAGACTCACAGGGTATGATGTTAAGTGAAATAAGTCAGAAAAAGACAAAAGCCATATTATTTCACTTATATATAGAATCTATAAAACAAAACAAGTGAACAAACAAAAAACAGAGACAGACTCATAAATACAGAGAACTGGTGGTTGTCAGAGAGGAGGAAGGTGGAGGGTTGGGCAAAACAGGTGAAGGAGATTAAGAGGTTCAAACTTCCAGTTACAAAATAAGTTACAGAGATGAAAAGTATGGTGTAGGGAATATAATAAATAATACAATAATAATGTTTTGTGGTGACAAGTAGAGACTACACTTATCATGGTGAGCAATGAGTAGTGGTTAGAATTATCGAATCACTACGTTGTACACCTGAAGTTAATATAATATTGTATATCAATTTATCAAATATACTTCAATAACATTATATGTTAAGCCATCTAGCATCACTCAAGCTATCTTCATTCAACATAGAGTCCAATCATAATTGTTTACACATATCTATGAATAATCATGGACTAGAACACAGTTTTTTTTTTTCTTTTTTTTCATTGCTTTGGTGACATGACTGAATAAACACAGTGCAAAAGTTCACCCTTTTAATTTCTTATCAGTGGAGTATCCCATCTTCGTTCGCAGTTGCGGGAAACGTGTACCTTTAGAAATGGCTTAACATCACAGCATTATCATTTGGCAACTGAACTAAGCCTTTTAGAATCTGATAAAACTCACTGAGAATAGGAATTACTTTTTTATGACAAGAAAATAGAGTTTCTAACTTTTTTTTTCCCAAAAATCGTTAACAGAGCACATCATTGTAACCTATGTATCCTAATACTTCTCAAGGGGCATTCTTTGTACTACTTAAAACGTCTGTAATTCAAACCAGTAAAAGAGATTTCATTTTATTTTAACTACTAGAATCTTATACATATATTAAGGAAAAAATAGATGTGAAATTTCATAGCGATTTCTTCTCATCTTCTGTCCTCATTGTATTTAAAACAGTTTTAACTTGCTCTTTATAACGCAAATTTAGTGCTCCTCTACTTAAAACTCTTTATGATTTAGGTAGTGTCCCACTCACAATTGTATTCATCAATCCCTTCCTGATTTCAAAGACACTCTCAAAGGGGAAAGAATGCTGACTTTCTTATTCATGCAGTGTTCCTCCTTGAGTTTGGGTTTGTTAAAATATGAAGGTGTTATTAAAGATGTTTAATTGGCATTTAACTGAAACTACCAGAAGGAGACTGAAAACAAACTGCTTTAACACAAGTTTTCCCAAGAACTAAATATTTCAGAAGATTCAATACAACCAGAATGAACATTCTCCAAGATTAATGGAGAAATCAAGAACAATTGGCTTTATTTTTATCTCTTGGGCAACCATAAGACAAACTGTTTTCAACAAATGTGCCTTGTAATGTTAATGCTACCAGAGTTCATAAAGAGACAATTTATTATTTTGAGTTTATTGTCCAACAACAATTCATCAGCTTTCAGGTTTAGCTCACTAGTTCACAGGGGTCCTTTTATTTGTTGTTTAATTAAGCTTCTTGTCAAATGAGGCAGATATTAAAAGATAAAAGATGTTTTGTAAAATTCCATCATCTTTCACTTATATACTATTGATGCCCTGGAGACTTTGACAATTTTATTAATGGAAAATTCAGCAGTGAAAGAAGGCAAAAAAGAATCACAAATAACTGAAAGAACTGATAATCCTATGCAAGCTTAGTCTCTACACTTAATATACTTATTTCCCAACAGAACCCAAACTGACATGTTTATGTTTTTAAATCACTGTCATGCACATGTAAATGTAAAATTCAACCCTGGGCTGGAAAATTGGAAAATACAAGCTAAGGAAAAATGTATGCAAATAGTAGAAATTTTTATATAGTTTTAATCTTTTAATTGTCATTTTCCTTTTGAGGTTAAGGCAATTATTCCCAGGCTTCAATGGACGGGGGCGGGGGGGGGGGCATTTAGTAGTACGGAATATTTATTGTTTTAGCGAACACAAGCAGAAAATTAATAGCCAACACAAATAACTGACTTTTTTGCCATGCATCTATCATGCATGCATCTATTATTTTTGAGTATTCATAGCTTTATAAGTGCTTTATATATTTACACAGACACCTTTATAACTCATGAGTTTTGAAGCAAAAGAAAACTTGAAGTAGAGTCAGACAGCTGCCTATTCAGTATAATGATATTCAGGCCTTTTGAAACCTATGGGATATTGAGTGCACCCTACTTCTTTTTTATTTTATTTTATTTTATTTTATTTTATTTTATTTTATTTTATTTTATTTTATTTTGTGTTGTGTTGTGTTGTGTTGTGTGTGAGGGGGCGGGATGGATGTGTGTCCCAGGTTTCTTTATTTAAGAGCAAAGTGATGAGAGATGGGGGGACATCCTACTGCTTTATTTCAGGATATTATGTTTCTAGATCAAAAACCATGTAAATATAAATGATAATCCAGTGTTTATCAGGATTACTTAAAAAAACAATGTCTGATATCTTAGAGGTTTGTACTGGAGAAATAAAACATGCACATGACTGAATTATTGGCTTTATGGTAACAGAGGTGGTACTACTGTATAATTTTGGTTACCTCCTGAATTACAGTTGACATCCAATCTTAAACAAATAAGGAATTTTTTCTATTTCAAGTAACCTAATAATATATATACTCATAGGCTCAAAGATCAACTAATTCAATAAATAAATCTCAATTAAAATACTGACTTTAGGATCTAATAATTTCCACACAGAAAAAGCATTCAAAGACCAAATATTCCTGAATAAATTTCAGTTTACTCACCAAAGGAAAAGGGGGAAAAATCTAATATACTATTTAACAGTTATTACTGTAGGAGTATATATATAACCTATATTTGATATTTATATGGATATATATATATATTTGTCTTATTTTATGGGTACATTTATATAGATATATTTCATATCATGGTACAGAAGTAGATCAGAAATTATCCTACATGCCCCCACATTCCTGAGGTTTTATGGTATTCTTAAATGTCCCAAGAGAGGCAAGTAGTTGTCTACAATTTCAAGCCATGCACTATGCCATGATAATCATAAGTAGTAAACTAAGTAGATAGGGTTCTTTTTTGTTTTTAAGATGTTGTTTATTTATTCATGAGAGACACAGAGAGAGGCAGAGACACAGGCAGAGGGAGAAACAGGCTCCCCATGGGTGACCTGATGTGGGACTCAAGCCCAGGACCCTGGGATCAAGACCTGAGCCAAAGGCAGATGCTCAACTATTGAGCCACTCAGGTATCCCAGTCGGTAGGGTTCCTATTAAGTTCAAGCTTATCGTGAAAAATTGCACTTTAAAAAAACAGAATCTTGGGGATCCCTGGGTGGCTCAGTGGTTTGGCACCTGCCTTTGGCCTGGGGCGCGATCCTGGAGTCCCAGGATCATCGGGTCCCGTGTTGGGCTCCCAGCATGGAGCCTGCTTCTCCCTCTGCCTGTGTCTCTGTCTCTGTCTGTCTATCATGAATGAATAAATAAAATCTTTAAAAAAAGTGGTATACTTTAAAAAAATAAAATACAATAAAACCAGAATCTTAAAAAATAATGCATTTGTGAATTACTTTAAAAGTCTAGATATATCTAGACATGAGATATTGTTGATATCAAGGATTAATAAGGCAATATTCCTGCCAGGCCAGCACTGAAGGCCCTGTGAGAGCTGTGTATATATAAGGTCTTTTCCCTTTAATATAGGAAATTGGGCTTCTAATCAAAACACACAAAAAACTCTCTGGAAGAAAAGATCTAAAATTTATAGAGATGAAATGTCTATGTGGGAAGAAAATAGATAAAGGGATTTGAGAATTAACTAGAAAGAGTAAATATAAAAGTCGAATTCCCAGACTATGTTGAATCTTTAGTGTATAATGTGGGAAAAGTTTGAAAGTAGATAGAAAATATTTGACCATCAGCTATGTACCAGGATATGAGTCTAAAGGTATCTGTGCAAAAAGTAACAAAAATTCCTCTCATAGTATTTGTGTCTTAATGCTATAATGAAGAATTTTTTGCATTCTAGCTAGTAACTGTCATTGTTTTAAATAAACCAAGGTTCACTGAAGTGTGACTGTAGGGTACTAAGAGTGTATTAGTTGGGGAGGTGGAGTGGTTAAGAAGCATCAAAATGTATATTAATTCAACATTTATTGAATAATACCAAATGGCAGTCTCTACATAAGTGGAGAGGAAGTAATGATAGTACAAAAGAAGATCATAATTTTATCCTAAAGGAATTTATAAATATTAATTTTAATGCAAGCCTTCGTCTATTTTAATAAGAGTTACACTATATACCTCATAACACACTTTACAAACTTAATTCATTTCATTTTCAGAACAATTCTATGAAGTGTTATTTTCACTTTACAGATGATAAAATTCTGGATTGGGAGGGATTAAGTAATAACCCAATGTAGCATCCTCAGAATGTAGCAGGCAACTATGATTTAAAAGCAGCTCTGTATGACTTCAAAATCCATGAATTAAAAAAAAAAAAATTGCTTAGTTTTGTTCTTTCCCTTGCCCAGGCCCTTCCTACAAAATGTTTTTGAAAGCACTGAAAGGAATAATTATAGAACACCTCCTCAAAGGATATGATATTAAAAAACAACATATAAATTTAGTTAATAAGGGATCTTAAGAATTAAGTTAGCCCCCCAATTTTTTAACTGTTTGGGAGAATTGAGGTCTGACAAAATTTCAGAGTTAATTAGCAAGGAATGAAAGTTTGAAAATCCTGATAGCTCACATAAATGCTGTTCTCATTACACTACACTGCCGATCAAATGTTCATACTTTCACATATATCAAAAATATATGTATTTAAACATATTTCCTAATATTTTAATAAAAACCTTCTAGAGACCACTGGAAATCAAGACATTTTCTCCCACTTATTTATAACTAAAATTTTGCTGGTATTTTTCATTATACAAAAAAGATAAAAGTGTTATATTCAGACAATAATACATTTTAGAACTATAATTATTACTGAGAATAATCAGGGATATTTTAAAATGGAAAAGAGGTCAGTTCGTTAGAAGACATAACACTCCTAAATATGTCAGTTATCCAGAAATTCAAAAACATGAAGTAAAAACTGATAGACCTGAAAAGAGAAATAGGCAAATCCATAATTATAGTTGGAGACTTCAATTTCTTCTGTCAGTAATTGAAAAAAAACAAAGAGAAAATCAGCAAGAATATAGAAAGCAGACTTACTGAATCTAATTGGCATTAATAAAACATTCCAGGTGACAAAAGCAAAATATACATTGTTTTCTATGTAGGCTACTTTCAGTGCCAGAGTTTTAATAGTTTTTTTAAAGAATCAGAAGCATATTATGTATGTTCTTTGACAAGAGACTGAATCAAAGACCTACAACAAAAATATATAAAAAATACACAAATATCTTCACATTACACAACATATTTCTAAATAACTTGGGACTAAAAGAAAAAATAAGGGGAGCAATTAGAAGACACCTTGAACTGACTGAAAATCAGAATACATTTTATTAAAATATGTGAAGCAATGCTACACAGTGTTTCAAAGCAAATTTGTAGCATCACTGGTTATATTAAGAAAAAAAAGTTTTCAAATCAGTGACTTAAGGTTCCATGTTAAAAATTTTCAAATAAAAGAGCAAATTAAACCAAAGCAAGAAGAAAAAGATAATTTCATTCTAGAGCATAAACCAAAGAAATATTAAACAGAATAATAATAATAAAAAAAAACAACAAAACCAAAAGCTGATTAAAGAGATCAATAAAAAGGAAAATACTGATCTCTACATGGTTCAGTCAGAACATAAAGGAAGTAGACACAAATTATCAATATCATAAATGAAGTAAAGAACATTACTACAGATCCTACAGACATAGTGAGGATAGTGAGAAAATATTATACAACTTCATGCCAAAAAATTGAATATCTTTGATTCACAAGCTAAATTACCAAGTGAAAAAGTAATCTTATTGTAAGAATCTACCTCATTTTTAAATAGAAACAATACTTAACACAGTTAACTCAGTAATCACATTTTATATCTTAAAATATAAACAGTATTTCCATTTTGCTCAAGCTCAAAAACTTTTTGTAAAATGACATCAACCAATACCTTTTATCAAATTGTACAGTATTTATTCCTGGCTTCGTAAAAATACTACATGCTAAAGTCTCTACTGGATAAGAGCAAAATCATTTCATTTCCTGTTATATTAACAAGGAAAACCAATTTGTCTATTGTACATAAGTAGCCTTGATTTTCCTTATGACTGTTATAGATTACAAGATTTTCTGAGAAAAATGACACAACGTCCATAATGCTTTGAAATGTGGATCTGTCAAAATACTGGATTTTTTTTTCAATAAAAATTTGACTTAATCAAAAAGTGTTTGCATGACTTTATATTTATTTAAAAAGCTATTTGGCCTAAAATTAGAATGATAATAATTACAAAATGTAGCATCTAATAGGAATCACAGTTCTTTTAACATGCAAGATTTAGCTTGTACAAACGTAACTAATTAATAACATCTGAAGTGCATTCTCCTATAGGACTGATGACCATCTGGTTGACCTTGCACTAGATCAAGAGGGAAGGCAAATCTGTAAATCATTGTTCCCCAAATGTTATCACTCCATCATTCTACCACAAGAAGAAGGGATAAAACTTGGATGAGAGAAAAGATCTCTTGTTTCACACATTTCTAAATTGACTTTGTCAATTGGACTGTAAGACAACACTGAGAGGATTCTTCTAATGTCCCATCCAGAAAGAGACTGGCGGAAGACCAAGTAATAGTGAAGGAAAAGAATTCAAGACAGAAGAGCCAGGAGGCAATGTCATTATGAAAGAATATAAAGATGCAAATGACCTCTGTGTAATGTAGCCTGATATTATTTGAATTTCCTCAGAATCATTTTCCAACTCACAATTTTTGGCTGAGAAATAGTGATAGATATTTTGAAATAAAGGAAAGCTAGTATATATAATATGTATTTTAATTAATATATATTCATATATGTGTCAACCTTGTATAAAGTTCTATATTGTAATGTCAAGAGTAAATAATTTTGGAAGAAATGCAGCTACTTACTCATTGTGACACATAGAAAAATCATCATAAAATCAAAGAGAAACTTAAAACAATAAGAAATTCAGAAAAGGCATCTGAAACAACTATACTGACAAATTTCTTATGAAAATGATTATGAATTAATGATTAAAATTTATACATTTGAACAATTGTTTTGTCCAAGGCATTTTTCCTATGCTACTATGTCTAAAATATAGTTGCCTGTAGAAATTTTTTGTATTAATTTAGAAATTATGGAATTTAATTATTTGTTCTCCCAGTTGATATATCACTTTAAAACAACTTAAGTGATATTTTCTGATTATTTTCTAGCAAGACTCTTAGGAAGAATAAAATATTTTAGAACTCTCAGATCAATAGTTTATCTTACATTGCTGTATTCTACACATGTTATAAATTAAGGTAAGTCTTATTCTGCAAGAATCTGCTTTGAATTTGAAAGCATTAGAGTATTTTAAAAAGTCCATCATAACTTCTAGTCACTCTATACATAGCAGTTACTGTCTTACTTAGTATTGAAGTTTGGTTTTTAAAAATTATACTACTTAATTTCCTCTATAAAAGTCTTTTCTAGGGATCCCTGAGTGGCTCAGCGGTTGAGTGTCGGCCTTTGGCCCAGGGCGTGATCCTGGAGTCCTGGGATCGAGTCCCACATGAGGCTCCCTGTATGGAGCCTGCTTCTCTCTCTGCCTATGTCTCTGCCTTTCTCTCTCTGTGTGTCTCTCATGAATAAATAAGTAAAATCTTTGGAAAAAAAAAAGTCTTTTCTAATACGGACCTGATTGATTATCTCTGGTGAAAGACTTGTCTTTAAAATTTACACATTTTGGGTTAAGTTTGGATTAAAAACAAGGTTGGTTAGTTTGATATAATAGAGAGAACAAGTTTAGATAACTCATCTGTGAGACCACTCCATCTTCCTATATATTGAGAGAAATACAGAAAAGAGGAGACAAGTTGTACTTCTACCTAATGCCTTTAGTTTTCATTTGATTACATATTTCGTAGTTCTCAACTTGGAAGAAGAGGTATAAGTAGACTGCAAGATGTCACAGTATTTAAAAGACACTTCCAGGGGCCTTTCCCACTACTTAACTGAATAGCCATGGGTCTTAAGGGAGAATGCCTGGCTTAGAAGCTAAGGAAGCAATTAGAAGCTCACACACTCTAGGTTCTACATAAAGTTCCTTCAGTGCTTATGATAACCTTGGGGAAATCCCTTGGTGACTTAAGAAGGAAAGAAAAGAAAAGATATCCATTTGACTGATAAGTGTCCATCATACTGTTGTTTGAAATTCAAGACAACAGAGGATTTCAAAGACACTTGGCTATAGAAAGGTCTGAGAGTGTACTGTTTCTCAAGTTAAATGAAAATCTGCTCAATGACACTAAGGTTTATACAGAAAGTAAGTTGAAAGAAGTCATAAAAATATAGTAACCCCAACTGGCAAGATGACCTTCTTGATCCATTTCTTATTCTATCTGTCCAGTTAGCATGGGTTACTTGACTGACCGAACTACCTATACTAACGCTCATGCATACATTTGGCAAACCAGTCCCTCAGAGCGTCTTACACCTTTTATGTCTGTGCAAATTTGAAATCGCATCCATTTTCCTGAGCATCTGAAGATAACATTTGTACACAACAGCAATCGAAAACATAATCCCAACCTATTCTTTTAGATCCTTTTCAATTAAGTAGGAGACTCTGCCAATCTCAGGAACTCGTTTTGGACATGGGAGAAGGGCCATTAGAACAACATATGGAGAAATCAGTCTGTAGGATAAGGCTAAAATTTATTAAGAAAAATTTTAAGTAAATTAAACCTGCATAGACGTGTCTGCTAATGAGGAGTAGCACATAGAGGGTATTTCTCAAACACCAGGTGACTCGTCAGAAGAGAATTGCAAAGGGACAGGATATACTTCAAGCATTTTCATAAGCAAATGCAACAGAGGGTTTTTGCCTCTAAACCAATAATTTAAAATAGCCATGTCATCCCAAAGCAGTCCAGTAAAATTTTTAAAATTAATCAACAGTTGATAACATTTTACTATCTTTAATCGGTTATTAATGTTTGGATCTGGATGTGAAATTTTAAAAAAGACTTCAAATGACATTTCCCCCAGAGTGTATTTATCAACTTTTCTTACCATCAAATGTTAAATAAACTCTTGCTTGGGGCTGAGATGATCCTTTTACACAGATAGAACAAACAAATACTCCAACCAACGCGAAAATTGTCCGGAAGGCCATTTTCTCCAGATTTGCAAGTTAATATCCAAGGGAGAATACCTTTAAAAGAGAGGTAACAAGTTTGTGATACATCATTTCACATTTTAGGAGCACACCCCCTCACATACACACAGATACACACAAACCCAGCCATCTAGACAGAGCACCTATTCACAAAAGACATATCTAGACTTTTACAGTCATGCAAACAGTAGGAGGTGCTCTGACTTTGTTTCTTAGATGTGAAAATTTGGATTTGATTCATTTGTGTCTGAAAGTCTTTGCAAAAAAAAAAAAAAGAAACTGCTTTCTCTTCCAGCAAATAATGCTAATATTAAAGCAGAACGAAGCAGCCAGGAAACGCGTTCCTAAAGGAAAACCCGATATTTAAACTTGATCCTCCAATGATCACATAGCATTGAAAAGACCTGAGAATGGTACCAATCCGCACGAGTGGCTGAAAACTTCTCTTTCTACCATAAATACAGTAATAGCAGGAAAACACCATATGAACTTTCACGCACACCCACTCACTCCCATCCTCATTAGCTCTTTTGGGGTAATCATGTCTGAAATGGTGTTTCTGCACATAAATATATGTGTGCTCAATCCTTGACCACTGAAATCACTCAAATTAGTTATCTGCCAATTTACACAGAAGACCATGCAGCTGTTAAGTGATGCAGATGAGGTAACCATGGACGGGTGCCAAATTCAAACCAATGACTTAGTGGTGAGCAATCCAGTGAACCATGTACCCCGCAATGCATATTTAAGATAAATCAAGCAGAAAGCAGGCTGTCAAAATTCCAAGAGATAAATCAGAGAGAAAAAGCACTACCTTTGGAAACTGTGGCCATAAAATTGATACGTACTATTATTAACTAATGTGTGAGTACCGAGCGGGACCAGGTAAGGGGGGTAACCGGGGATCTACAGCGGCTCTAGGGGCCACAATATGCAAAATAAACCCACCCGGACCGTGAAAGAAATCGTATCATTTTGAGTGTGATGTTATTGTACAATAAAATGACAGAGTTAAAGCTAGAAATCTGTTTTTACAGGTTACAGCGATGCTAATCTTCACTGTTACGTGTCTTTTAATATTAAAGTCTTAACATTTTATTCAATAAAGGAATGCCATGAGGAACGGAAAAGACCGCTTCATGAATGCAGAAGAAGAGGCGCAATTAAGCCGAACATGCCATTTTAAACAATCTCCACGTTTTAAACAGTTGACTTCCTGGGTGGTACACGTGTTATGAGACAGAGAAACAAAACTGTTTGCCTTTCCCAACACAGACGGAGGAGACCCCGGAGATGTTTGTGTTGGTAATTTTCAAAGGAAACAGTTTCTTCCTGCTTCCACAACCTCTTCACCTTGTCATCTCTAAATTAACTTAGAAGAAAATTGATTTTATGGGGTTACTGTCTCTTAGTCATCTGCTCCCTGGTTTTGTTGACTTTACAGTAAAAAAAAAAAAAAAAAAAAAAAAAAAAAACTAAATATGCCTGACCTTTGTCCCCGTATTAATTAAGCAGGCAGACAGTATCTACACGTTTTGACACAGCGCTACAACTACTAGTGTTCTAGCTGGCGGGTCTCCCCCAAAGCAACGTTTGCTAAAAACCGCAGAGTAACAGCGGAGGCGAACTGACAGGTCCAGGAGCCGAGTCCGCAGAGCGGGGTGGCCCGACGGGGTCCGGCGCGTGCCCGCAGCATCGCAGCTTCCCCGCAGCTGGCCCCCGGGCGCGCGGCTTGTTCTCTCCTCCAGGTCACACCAGTGACCGCGGGCAAGGCGGGGCCGACCCCCGCCCCAGGGCACCGCGCTGCTCCCGCCGGGGCCCCGACCCCGAGGCCCCGCCGCCCCGCAGGTGCCGCGCCCGAGCAGCCCCCGCCCGCGCCCCGCAGGTGCGGCGCCCCGACCCCGAGGTCCCGGTCTCCGCGGGGGGCCCGACCCCGAGGTCCCGCGCCCCGCAGGTGCCGCGCCCCCGGCAGCCCCCGCCCGCGCCCCGCAGGTGCGGCGCCCCGAGCCGAGCTGCCGGCGGGCGCCCCGAGGTCCGCAGGGCCGTTGTCCCGGGCGCGGCGCCCGCTTACCGAGAAGGCCGGGTCGCCGGGCTCAGCCGGGGCCGCCGCCGCCCAGCCCTTCCCGCAGAGGGCCCGCCGTCCGCGGCGTCCCGGCGGCGCCTCCTCCCGGCGCTCCGACTCTTTGTAGGGCGCTCGCGGACTCGGCGCCGCTCCGCCAAGCCCTCGCACTGAATGGAAAGTGGCCGGCACCGCGGCGGGCGCGCGGGTGTCCGGTTACAGCGACGCGGCGCGCGGCTCCCGCGGCCCCGGCGCACCGCCCAGCACCCCCGCCCCCCCGCCCCCCGCCCGGCACCCGCCCCGCCGCCCCCCCCAGGCCGCACCCCCGCCCGGCACCCGCCCGGCACCCGCCGCACCCCAGCCCCGCCTGCCCCCGCCCCGCCGGCCCGGCCTCCCCCGGCCGCACCCCCGCCCGGCACCCGCCCGGCATCCCCGTCCAGCAGCCCTAGCACCCTGTCCAGCACCCCCGCCCAGCGCCCCCGTCCAGCACCCCCCGCATCCCCATCCAGCACCCCCGCCCAGCCCCCCCGTCCAGCAGCCCTAGCACCCTGTCCAGCACCCCCGCCCAGCCCCCCCGTCCAGCACCCCCCGCATCCCCATCCAGCACCCCCGTCCAGCACCCGCCGCACCCCCGTCCAGCACCCCCAGCACCCCCGCCCACCACTCCCGCCCAGCACCCCCGTCCAGCACCCCCAGCACCCCCACCCGGCAACCCCGTCTAGCACCCGCCGCACCCCCGTCCAGCACCCCCGTCCAGCACCCCCGTCCAGCACCCGCTGCTCCCCCGCCCAGCACCCCCGTCCAGCACCCCCGTCCAGCACCCCCAGCACCCCCGCCCAGCACCCCCAGCACCCCCGCCCACCACTCCCGTCCAGCGCCCCAGGCCAGCACCCCCAGCACCCCCACCCGGCAACCCCGTCTAGCACCCGCCGCACCCCCGTCCAGCACCCCCGTCCAGCACCCGCTGCTCCCCCGCCCAGCACCCCCGTCCAGCACCCCCGTCCAGCACCCCCAGCACCCCCGTCCAGCACCCGCCGCACCCCATCCCAGCACACCCCCCCCCCGCCCAGCCCGGCCCCACCCGGAGCGCGCGGCGCGGGAGGGCGGCGGGGAGCGGGGGGCGCGGCTGGTGGCCCGGGCGGGGCGCGCGCTCCGGGGAGGACGCCGGCGCCCAGCGGGGGAGGGAGCCGCGGCGGTGTCGGGCGGGACCTACCTCCTCCCGCGGCGCAGCCCCTGCAGCCCGCGCCCGCCCCGCCCGCCCGCCCCGGCGCCTCGCGGGCCCTGGTCCGGGACCTGACGCGCCGCCCGCACCTGAACCGCCCGCAGGGGCCGGGCTCGGGGCGTCCGGGCGCGACGCGAGCCGCTTGTCCCCGGCACTACTTCCAGGACGCCTGGCAGCGAAGACGTGAGCAGCTCCTGACCCAAGTTCGCAGTAATGAATCGCACCGCAAAACACCTGCCGGCTTTACAGAGCGGCCGCAGACGGGGAGAAGCACCAACACCTTTCTCTGAACTACTTCTGGGAGCGCCCAGGACCCGCGGACTGAGCACCTTCCCAGCAGTCTCCCTACCCAGGCCCCAGGCCGGGTCAGCGCATCCCCCGCCCTCCGGGAGGCGGAGGACGCGTCACTGAGGTTGCTGGGATCAGTCACACAAACCACAGAATCCTTCACTTGGAGGCCTGCAGCCACCGGGCCTGGCCTACAACCCTCGGCAGGTGAACAGACCCATGCGTTTTACCTTTAAGTTCCAGGGAACCAAGGGAACGATGCAAGGTGAAATGCAAGCCCAACGGCGTGTCCACGGGGAGGGCCGCCACCTGTCCCGGCCCCCGGGAACCCCAGGAATGGACCCCCCGGTTCACACACATTCACACGCCTTTGGAAGCTGTGACAGCTTAGGTTTAGCTGCAGTCTGTGCACCCTGTGCTGTGACCCCCTCTGTCTTGTCTAAATAAACGTGTCCTTGTATTTAACCGAATGCTATCTGTTCAACACCGAGGCATTAGGGGGTGTCTGCTTAGGCCTGGAACATTCTCCGTGGCCCTCACCCCAAAAGACGCTGTTAGGTTGCCGGCAGGCAGTCACCGCGGCAGACTCAAGCACCAGGATGCATCGAGTGCTCGCGCTTGCCCGCAACCTAGGCCGCACAGTGACATTTTCGGGGTGGCAATAGGTGCCCCCACCCAGGAAGACTCAGCTCTGCCCCCATGTCTCCAAACCGCTCAGAAACCTGAAACAACCCTAACTAAACGGCACCTTTACAAGACACTTGTCTAGGATGAGTCTTTGATTCCTTCCTGATAGGTGGGCAATGTTGGAGCTGAGTAAGCTACTCTGGGGAAGGCCGCTAGATCCAGAGAAGGGGGGCGCCCGGGGGGCTCGGCGGCTGAGCGGGATCCTGGGGTTCCGGGGCGAGGCCCACTTCGGGCTCCCCGCAGGGAGGAGCCTGCTTCTCCCTCTGCCTGTGTCTCTGCCTCTCTGTGTGTGTGTCTCTCATGAATAAAATAAATAAATCTTAAAAAAAAAAAAAAAATCCACAGAAGTAATGATAGAACTCAATGTAGAGACCACTAATTACAGTTTGCCCTCATCAGGGTGTCTGGGGGAAAACATCCAAGTTAAAATACTTTGAATCACTTTCACGAAAATGTCAAAGAAATGGTGTGACATCTACACTGAGGTTTCTACACTGAGGTTTCTCTGCTTCGTGGCCTTACTTTTTATTTTGTATATTTTTGGTGATCCTGCAAAAAAACCATTTCCCTTAAGCTCCTGGAGATAACCTTGTCTTTTTTTTTTTTTTTTAAAGATTTTATTCATTTATTCATGCGAGACACACAGAGAGAGGCAGAGCCACAGGCAGAGGGAGAAGCAGGCTCCATGCGGGGAGCTGGACAGGGGACTTGATCCCGGGTCTCCAGGATCACACCTCAGGCTGCAGGCAGCGCTAAGCCGCTGCGCCACCGGGGCCGCCCAACCTTGTCTTCTTTATGAGTTGTGCAGCTATGAATTCTCTTATTTCAAATTTAAAGAAAATAGACTGTTCTCAGATCTTTCTCCATCATATAGATGAGCTATATGAATCAACTTTATCTAACAAGAGAATCTCTGTCCTCCAGAGAGCGACAGTTGTCTTCTTGTTGTCGGGACTGATATTTGTCTCAAGACAGACCATATATATTCCGAGCGCCTTGTGTACTCTAGGACAACATTCTTTAATTACGTTACCATCTCACAAATGAGAACACTGATGTACACTGAAGTCACACGTGGATGGTAAATATTGCGATAGAAAGAGAAACTCAAGTGTGACTAACTGGCCACCTTAGGGCCTTGAATATGAACCTGAGCAAGTGTTACACTAGCTTCTTCCCCTCTGGATCTTTCTCCTCTTCTCGACTTCCAGATGCTATAACCGTTTAAATTTCCTGGACTATATCTTTGAAAGCCTCTTCTTCAACTGCTACTTACTTGTTTGCATCAGCCCTTCTTCTCCTCGGGTTACCTTAGCTGCGCTGGGACCAAGCCGGTCAAACAGGTCTGGCCTAGAAATCCGTGTGTGCAATTATTCTCTGCACAGTTGATGGGCTTCAGTATTTCCTTCATTAAAATCATTCTTTAATTTTTAGTAAGATGAGTGTATCTCTACGTTCATTCTTAACACATTGCTAATCTATATCCTGACCCTTGACCTCTTTCTCTGTTGGTAGGTACTAGACTGGGCTTCTCCACCTGCAGGGTCACTGGCACTAAGCAAACAAACTAAACAGTCAGAGTGGTTTGCCCTGGAGAGGAAAACTGGCCAGAGAGAGAATTTTCATTGTTTGCCTCTTTTTACCTTTGTAATTTTAAACTAGGTGAGTGGATAAGGTCTTAACAAAATTAAAAGTTTAATTCTTCATCATTTTTTAATGCCTTTCAGCATCTCAAACATAACAAAGTGCCGTATTTTTCAACTTAACCAGAAGAAGAGCACATCATCTCTAACGTTTGTATATTACAGTTTTTCAAATGTAAAAGTAGGGAATTTCAGTAGAAGAGTCTGTTAGTGATTTTCCCGTTTTAGTACTTGCACCTGACAAAGTCCTAAGAGTGTTGTGATACTTCACGCTTTCATCTCAGGGGTTAGATGGAGACTCTGTTTTGTCCTCATTGTAATATTTCATGTGAAACCTCTATGAGGGGAATATATGTCTTTAAGATGAACCTTGTACAACTACAGTTGCAAAGTAACCATTATTTAATAGATAGTGTTTATGAGTTGAATATATACGTCCATGCATCCACAGTCAGATTTCTTTAAAGAAAGGCAAACTGTTTTTATGGACCTCTTGTATCTAAAGCTCTCTCTTCACCTGGGAGTATAAAAGCCTTTCCATATTTATTCTCACAGGAGAGCCGGGAGCAGGACGTGTAAGTGCCTCTGATTGTCAGATGTGTGTAATGAGGCTCAAAAATAATAACCAGCTGGAGTAATGAATTCAGGACTGTTAGTTCCGGCTAATTGACTTCCATCTACAGCCCTTCAGCATGGTCAAAGGCCTTTTCCGTGTAATCTTCAGATTTTACCATTTTTCTATGCTTTGTGGACTTTAAATGGTTGACTAGAAAGTAGAGAAATTAAATTGTGTAAACAGCAACTTTCACATCCTAGCAGAGGCTTTCTCATGATGGAAATCATATGGTAAACCCAGTTGTCTTCTCTTACCAGTGGTTTCCAGAAGAGAGAGCTGTATAGTAAATTTGAAAAGCATCAACTCCTTATTTTACTTACTTATTATTTGTCATGATACTTAATGCTCTGAAATTTCAGATGACATTTAATAACTTTAAAGAAGAATATGTAATTTTTATTTTATATTTTTAGATTGTATTTATTTACTGGAGAGAGACGGAGAGCAGAAGTAGAGGGAGTGGCTGAGGGAAAGGGAGAAGCAGACTCCCCGCTGAGCAGGGACCACCCCCTCCCCACCCCGCCTATGTGGGGCCAGATCCTAGGACCCGGAGCTCATGACCTGAGCAGAGGCAGATGCTTAACCAACTGAGCCACCCTGGTGCCCCTATAATTTGTATTTTTTAACAAACATATGTTCAAATATGCAACTCTCGGGGTGCATTTCAATGAACTAATTTTCCTTGATGGGTTGCGTCCATTGCAATGGGTTCACTGAACTTCAGAGCAGAAGTGTACTACAGTGGGGATATGCTTGAAAGAGCATGCATTATTGAATAATTATTTAATAAATATTTTATAGAAAGTACATCGTATGGTCTAGAAAGTTGATGTAAGGATTTCCATTGTGTGAACAAGAAAGCCAGTTCAGACATTTGAGGCATCATTCCCCTTACTGGGCCTACCCCGAGGTGATGACCTCAGATCTGGCCGTTCCAGAGTCCATGTACTTCCTGTTTTTCACTGCCTTTGCTGCATCAAAATATAGTCCAATAAATAGGAAAGGGGAGTGGAGACCCCCACGTCTTCTAAACTATTCAGGTCCCGAAGAATGTTTTCTGTTACTGTTGAATACTGAACACTTCGTCCCAGAGATCTGAATGATAAATGCAGACAATCCCATCTCCATCACGAAATTCTAGACAGCTTGAGAGCAGAACCACTGCCGAATGCTCCTGGGTATCTATTAGGATAGCTACAACTCTGATGATGAATGAACAGATCGGCACATAGATGCAAGAGGATTTAGGGACTATAGGCGGCAGAAGAGGGAGTCCATAATGAATTGGCTAGGCAAAAGGCCACATAATTATAAAACAAAAATTCGTGCAAAGTCTTTCATCATGCATCCGAGCACTTGTATAGTTATATAAGTTGGTTTTATTCTTTTCAGATGTTTAGTTTGTTACTCACATAAATTTAGTAAATGCTAACCCAGAAACAAATTTGCACACTGGATTCAAGCCTAAGTAACATGAAATTCATCAATATCAGGGAAGGCCAAGTCTGATTTTAAAATTACAAGCCAGAGATTACCCGTTCCAGCGATTGTCACAAGGACTATCGAAAAATCTTTTGTTGATTTACTGAAGGATAAAGTTCCAGCTTATTTTCATGGCTCTTATATTCCCACTCACTGCTTTGTTGGTGTTAATCCCTCACTCTCTCTTACCCATTCCTTGCTCTGGCATCTCAGACTCCGCATGTATCAAATGCCTTGCCTTACCATCCTCTGATCACACCTTGCCTCCTCACGCTTCTCTGGTTTTGCGTGTGCTATTTTCCCTGTTTTTCTCCATCTCACCCACCTGGCAAATTCTTTCTTATTCACTGAAACTCACCTCAACTAAGTCCTTTCTGTAGAACTTTCCTTTTTCTATAATCCTAGGCAAAAGCAGTTAAGCCCTGGATGTTTCATATAGATTGGTGACCTTATCAGTTTTGATGTCAAATACATTTTTACTTCTATCTCTGATAATACCTGACTTGCTGACTCTTCTCATTTTGAACATTGCTTGCTTGCCAGTGTTTTGTTATTTGCAAAGTGAGAATTGTAACAACTACTGTTGGGTTGCTTGGTTAATTAGATGCCGTAATATGTGTTAACACCTACTCCTTCGTTACTGTATTCCCCAAAATTTGTTTATCCCTCTGCTGAATCGCCAAAGTTGTAGTTGTGTGGACATTTTTGTCCATTGATGCCCAAACTCTACAGAGGAGGATGTGGGAATCTTAGATGTTTTGTAGCCAGCAGCAAAGCCAGACCCTGTCACATAGTGACTGCTAGACAAATGGTCACTCAATTAATTAAACCAAACTTTTCTTTCAGTGATGTTCTGTGGACCTTAAAAAGCTATTTTATTGTCACTGTTGGTGTTGCCTTCAAACACATGCAATTTCTTATAGGCTTAAGTAACCATTTTCCAAAGCTCATAACTTTACTTTCGATGGTAATTATGTTGTATTTTCCCCTTTAGGCCATATTTTAATTTTCATTTGAGTTTGTAAAAACGGTGGGAACATTTGATCTGGCTGATTCTTGATAATCAACTGCTACAGGAACAGGTGGTATGAATTAATCTTAAATTCTTTTTTCATTTAAGTTTTAAAATTAAAATTCAGAAAATATATTTTGAGTTCTCCATTTAAAATTTAGAACAAGATTCTCTGAAAATCTTGTCACATTAAACGTAAAAATAAAGCAGATTAAAAAGAAACTATTAGCAGCAATTCTTGGCATAGAAGGAGAAAAAATATCTGTTTCCCGAAATTGGATATAATTTTGTTTCTTCTCATGTTTCATTCTAGATCTGTTTCATTCCAGCTTTCTTCTACCAAGTTCTTCATCTGAAGCAACAGGAATAGCATCTTTTAAGAAATCAGTTTTCTAATTGTATTTTCATATTTTGGCCTATCAATTTATAGAGTTCCATTTTTTCTTTCTTTCTTTCTTTCTTTCTTTCTTTCTTTCTTTCTTTCTTTCTTTCTTCTTTCTTTCTAAGTATATATCATTTGAAATTATATCATATATCAGAAATCTGGAGTTAATAATGCATTAATAATAGCATGGTTTTTTAAAAACTTGCTTTACCAAAGGATTCTTCAGTTTATCCAAAAGGTGCCTTTAATAAGCATGCTCCCTTAATACATTCAAGTTAAAAAAATACATCGATTTTCATAAAAGCAATGATTTAAAAATAAAGAGTTACAGGGGCCTCTGGGTGGCTCAGTTGGGTAGGTGTCTGGTTCTTGATTTAGGCTCAGGTCGTGACCTCAGCATTGTGAGATTGAGCCCCGTGTTGGGCTCTGTTCTGCTCATGGAGTTTGGTTAAGATTTGGTCTCCCTCTCTTTCTACCAACCCCCACCCCTGCTTACACGAGATCTCTCTTAAATAAATAAATAAATAAATAAATAAATAGTTATAATACATATCATCAATAATACTAAATATTCAGTTTTAAATGCAGTGGAAGAAATTCATGCAAAACTTTTATAACTATCAGCATATTACTTCAGGAATATATGGTATGCTCTGTATTCATCTACAGCAAATCCATATTAACTAGGAAAAGCCCATTTGTACTTCACAATTATAGAAAATGTGAAAATTTTATAAAAGTAAACCTTATTGAGAAGCACTGAGCTGTGACCATAGAATCGAGTGTTATTAATGGATATTTTTTCTCCTTGATACCTTAGAAGGCAGAGTATGTGCACCTGTAACTTCAGAAAATTCACTGCATGGGTAAGATTTTATCTAAAGAAATTCTCTTTCCAATATGAACTATTTTTCTTCCTGACTTTAAGAAGCCCACCCCTAAATCCCCAATACACATGCATATATGTTGAAAAAGTGTCCTATTAAACATTTTTAGGAATATTGTGACTCTGGGTCTGCAGTGTTCAAGAACAAACATGAAAATATACCGTAATTCTATTACAACATAGGTACACTAAAGACATCACCTCAATTTTGACAGTACAAATTAGACTTGTGCATCCATTTGTCAATGTTGTCATTTGCCTATGTTTGTATAGAGAGACCATTGGAAATGTTTCTACAGTTCAATAGTCTTTTATAGTAGGAAATATTTTATTATTTGAATTCCATTTATCTCTTGAGTGTGTATAAGCCCTTTGTTTCTCCATGGGATTTATGTTCTTTATATGCCTTACCTTATGTATATCCTAGGGTACAACTTGGATATGTGACATATTTATAACAAAATATGCAGATTTGATTCTTTTTGGCTTCCATTTTCACTTGAGGCTCTCTAAACTCATAATCATCTGTCGTTTTTCATTCTTTTTTTTTCAATCCCTCTCTTACCAGCCTTTTATAAATTTTTTTTATGATAATGACTTGAATGAAACCAAAATATGGTGGGAGTATTTACAAATTAAACACAAGAAATGACTTTTAATGGAGAAAGTAACCTTTAAACAATGAGCCATTAAACAATGCACTGTTAACATTCAGTGGAGCTTTGAATGTGCCATGTTTTAATCTTCTCAGATTTGGAACGGCAAACAAATGGCCTTTGCTTTTAAAGTTTAATGTTTTCCTCATATATAGACTTGAAAGAAATAATCTCTTCACTGCTTGGTTTCACCATTTTTAGGCAAAGACATCACAGATTGACATAAACTTAAACGGAAATCTACTTTCCTTGGGCATCACAACCTGGTGACTAATAAAATCATATTGATGATCTATATTTTATCAACTTGCCATTTGTACGATAGTTTAACCCAAATAATGTACAGTATAATAGCATTTCTTGAAATGTTTCTTACATGGTGTTACAAATAAATAGACTCAGCTACCCTGGCATCACTCATCTCTTTCCTCTTTTACTGTGTACTTCTCACCCTCATCTCGGAGTCAAGAACTCCCATGCCTGCTGCTGAAACACTGGAAGCATTTAGGGAATCAAAGTTTTGTTTCATACAATTCCAAAGGAGGTTGGAGGTTCAGGGAAATACTTTATTCCCTGTCTCAGACACTTTCTAACAGCTATATTATATTAGTTTAGTTTGCATCCTATTGTCCTGCAGAATTTTGCAAGGAACAATTCTTAGCATTTACAGCTTATATTTTTAGCATATCCTACCTCCTATACCTCAATCAAGATTTGAAAATAATGAAAGCTAGGTAAGGAAATAAATCTGAATGAAATATAGGAGAGACAGACTCTCCATTCCTCCCTACCCTTTTTAGGTCACCACCATCTAGTCCTGCTCCATCCTCTGGGATGTCCTCTCTCAATGCAGACCATGATTACATTGTCTTGACTACAGTTTCAGTGGCTTTCTGAATTATATCAGCATCACTCAGGAGGAATCGTGGGCTGAATTGTGTTCCTCAAAAAGATATGTTGAAGTCCTCATCCCCTACACCTGTGAATGGGACCTTTTGGGAACACTCCTTGCAGATAACCAAATCAGGAGGTCATTAGATCCAGTATGACTGGTATCTTTAAAAGAAGAAGACCTTGAGAATGTGATGATAGAGATTGGCGTTAAGCTCCCAAAAGCCAAGGAATACACAAGGCTACCAAGAGCTCGAAGGAACAAGGAAGTACTTCTTCACGGAGGCCTCAAAGGGAGCATGGCACTGCTGATAGCTTGAATTTGGACTTCGACCCCAGAACTGTGAAAGAATACATTTCTGTTGTTTTAAGCCACTCAGTTTGTGGCACTATCTACGCTAGCCCTAGAAATTTAGTTAATGTTAATTAATATTCTTCTCCTGATGCCTGCACTACGTGATCTTCTTTCCTCTGGATCTACTACTTATAAATTAACATTCTACAAGAACTTGGACAAATTCTTTATTTTCTTTCAGCTTCAGATTCCTGACTTGTCCAATGATTCAGTTTCTCAAGCACAATTGTGTAGCTTAAACCAAATAAAAAATATAAAATATCTGAAATGCGTTAGGAGTCGTTGATTATTTCACTGCTTCACGAATTCACTATATAATTTAAAATTATCCATTTCATATTTATTAATGAAAATCAAGATGTTTCATGTCTTAAAATATATAATAAAAAAACACGTATTTACAAAAATAACACTGAGAGCGGATTAGAGTCAGAGACAGAAGTATCAACTCATATTTAGCTTAATATAGTAACATATTTATATTGCAAAGTTATGATATGTATTATGATGATTAATTTTATGCCTACTTGGCTGGGCCCCAGTACTCAGATATTTGGTCAAATATTATTCTGGATATTTCAAATATTTTTCTGGATATTTCTGTGAAAATGTTTCTGGATAAAATTAGCATTTAAATTAGTGGTCTTTGAGTAAAGTAGATTGTCTTCTGTAATGTGGGTGGGTCTCAACCAATCAGTTGAAAGCCTGAATAGAACAAAAAGATTCTCTCTCTCTTTTTTTTACATGTATCTCTGTTTATTGCAGCATTATTTACAATAGCCAAGGTATGGAAGCAACTTAGGTGTCCATCAAGAGGTGAATGGATAAAGAAGGTTTGGTACATATATAAATACACATAAATATAAATACATGTAAATTACTAAGCCATAAAAAGAATGAGATGTTGCCATTTGCAATAACATAGATGAACCCATATGGTATTATGCTATGTGAAATAAAAGACCTCTCCTCAACAAAAAGGAATTCTGTAGCACATGTCCTTCAAACTCGAACTCAAACATAGGCTGGATCTCCTACCCGCTGGCCCATCCTGAAGATTTGTACTTACCAGCATGCATAATGACATGAGTCAATTCCTTAAACTAAATCTCTTTCTACAATACACACATCCTACTGGTTCTAATTTTCTGGAGAACCTTAATACAGTATGTATTTATGGATTAGTATACACACATACAATAGGAGCTATATACATTGAGAAGTCCCAGAAGCAATAACGCCACTGTGACAAGCACATCCAATATCTAGACCTTGGTTTCTGAACACTATTCTCTAATAAAAAGGAACCAAGGCACTTAGGAGAAATAGCAAAATAGCTCAGCAAAAGAGCCTGGATCATCTTGTATTTCCAAGAGGTAAGGAAATGCTCAAAAATGAAATGATAGAAAAACAAAGAAGCACAGCTTAGTTCCCAATAGCCAAACCTGGAACAATTTCGACAGGAAAATAACTAACATTCTATAGTATAAAATAAGTTTAGATGAGCCATACTGAGATAAATGACTGAATGAATAAGTAGCTGAAAGACAACAGACAAATCTTTCTTCCAGAAGAATCCCAAATAAAATGTGTACTCACTACCCCCTCTCCCGATTACAGGAGGTGAAGATTAATTTCTGTCCTCACACATGTTTGGGACCTAGACTTAAAAACTCACTTCCAAAGAGCAGAGCAACAAAAGAGGAAATAATCACTATACAGTGGAGAACCATGGAAAACACTACATTAGCCAAGTAATTAAGATTAACATCATAAGTGATTTAATTTAGATAGCATGCACTTCTGAGATAACGTGAGAGGAGGGCATTTCACGGCTTGTGTTTTTTTCCAAAACCCATAACTACTGAGAAAACAACAGATGAAACAAAATTAGAAGGCTTTATACGGAATACCTTTTCAGTACTCCTCAGTATTGCCAAGGTCATGAAAAGCAGGGAAAGACAGAGAGTGCCACAGACCAAAGAAGACTGGGGAGGCCTGAAAACTAAAAGCAATGTATGACCCTGGATTCTAGATCTGGAACATAGAGAGGGCATTATGAAAAACTTGGTGAAATCCAAATAAATAAATAAATTCTGGAGTTCAGTCAATGGTAATGTATCAACATTAGTTTCTTAGTTCTGATAAATGCACCATGGTAATATAAGGTTAGCACCGGAAAGAACAGAATGAAAGTGTATGAGAACTCTATAATATCTTTGTCACTTTTCTGTAAATCTACAATATTACAAAATAGAAAGCTTTTTTTTTAAATAGCAACAATTTTTATTTTTTTATTTTTTTATTTTTATTTTTTTATTTTTAAATTTTTAGCAACAATTTTTAAAGGCAGATAGTAGAGATGGATTCATAATAAAAAATAACAGTTCTCTCACTAATTCCTGTTTTCCTCTAGTCTCATTCTCAACTCTTTTTTTTTTTTTTTTAAGAGAGAAAGAGAGAGAGAGAGAGCAGGGGAGGGGTAGAGGGAGAAGGGGAGAGAGAATCTCAAGCAGGCTCCATCCATGCCTAACATGGGGCCCAATGCAGGGCTTGATCCCATGACCCTTTGATCATGACCTGAGCTGAAATCAAGAGGTCAGTCCCCAACCAATTGAGCCACCCAGGTCCTCCACCCCCACTCTCTACTTTTAAATATGTGTAAAGGTATGTTAATATTTCTTACTTAGTTTCAGAGGTGATCTTTTGTGTTCACGGAATGATAAGTGGAAGCAGAGATTTCATACAATATTTAATACATTCTCAATCTTCTATCTCTGTATGAGTGAGATTATGATTATTGTTACTCTTAGTTTTGTTTCTGTTGTAAATTATGTTCTTACACTTTTATTCGTTATTCCATCACCAATAGCCAGCATCCTTCGAATTCTCGTTTGTAGGTCTGTATGTTATTACTACCCACAACCTTTTCTTCAGTTCTTCTCCAACTTTCTCTCTTCAGTCATGGGAACATTTTCTTACATGTTAAGGTTGGTTAAAATTTTATTCAGTTCTTCAACAATAATTAATGCTTCCGGTCTTTATCTATAGCTTACTTTTTGAAATCTAAAGGCAATATGAGGTGTTTTTTATTCATGTCCACCCAAAAGCATTTACCATGGAACCATGTTATGCTGTGATAACGTTTTCTTTTCTATCTAGTGTTATTCATTCATTCATTCATCCCATTATTTATATCTTTCCTGGAGTTCAAAGTAACTCTTTTTTTGGTTGCATTTGTCATATTTTATGTTCTTCAAAATTCTCAAAATAAAAAACCCATGAAATTCTTTTTCTTTCTCATGAAGTAATTCCCACCACTACCCTTTCTTCTCCTGCTGCAATCTGGGCTGATTACTCCATAAAATATTCTGGTATATATCTGTGACTCTCAAGGTTTCAATTCTCTTTTTTCTACATTCCATATGCCCATCTTCCTCTTTTTATGTTAGTTTGTCCATTTTATACTTTCATTTTTCTGCAACTCACACTTAAGCTCCTTTAAAAAGATCACGTGGAAAGGAATATTCTCACACGTTAACTGTGAGGTGATGAATTTTCTGTCCACCATTCTCTCCATATCTCCATATGTTCCAGCAGGAAAACTGGTCAACTTTGGGGGCATTACACCACTTTCTTCCAGGATCCAATTTTGTTAAGAAGTCTGATACCATTTGACTATTATTCTTTTGTGGTTAACCAGTTTGGCCTTTCACAAACTCCTGTTTTTCCTTGCCATACTGAAATTTTACAATATATTCCTAATGTATATATTTTTCACATAATCCACTAAGTACTTAGCCCTTTTAGTCTATAAACTTATGCCTTTATCTCTCAGAAGTGATTGTCCAGTAATTTATTTTTAATTCTCTTCCCAGTATTTTCTCTCCTCATGCTTCCTAGGAATTTTTATTAGTTTGATATTCTGTCTGTAGGATTCATCTTCTATTTAGTTTATCTTTTTTGACTTCTTGAGAAATATATTTGACATTGTATTCTAAATTTCACAGTGAATTTGCAGACAATAACTTATTAATTGCTAGGAGATCGCTTTTGTTCTCTGATTGTTCTTTTGTCATAGAATCCTATTCTGATATGATGGGTACAGTGTATTCTTTACAAAAGTCTGATGACCCTATTATTTTTTTGCATGAATTATTTTCTCTCTTTTGTGAATTATGTGTTTCCCTAGGGTTGTTTGTTTGTTCACTTTGGCTTTTTCATATTTCATATTTTTCTAAACTTTCCTGTGAACTTTGGTTATCCATTTTTTGTAGACTCATGACTATGAGTTTCTCTGATGAGTGAGGTATTTGTTGATTGCCAGACTGCTTGTAATAAGGTCAGAAAATTGGATTGCTACATACTCAGATCCTTAAATATCAGAATATAGATGGCCTTATGATAGCTGGTCTTATGATGATGACTATTTCCAGACATGCAATAACCCTAAAGGTTAATTTTTGATCTTAGAGTTAAAAAGCTGCCTGCCAAGTTTTCTATATTCTGTTGTGATAAATGGAGGGGGCCAATTATTCCAACTACTGACTTTAAATTAATCTCCCACTTTTTATAGTTACTTGTACCCCCAGTTCTGAACCTGCAGCACATATTGACTCTCTCTTCACCAACTGCTGCCTTCTCTCCGTATTCTCTAGGTCACAGTTTTTTTTACCCTTTTGCAATAGTGCCACTTTAGCATATGCTTTCTGTCTTCTAGATGTGTGTCAAAATCTCATGAATAGCCCCATTCTGCTCAGTGGGTTGCTACATATCCCTTCAATATCACTTTAAAGTTAACTGGGAAAGGATATAAATATGAATGTTCCATCCACCATTTTGAAAAAAGCTCCTCCCACCCCGTTAATTCACTTGAAGTGAATTAAGTTCACCTATGATAGGATAACCTAAATAGGGTTTCATTAGACACTATGCCTTCTAATTTAATAAATTAATGTATAAATAATAAATAAGAACATACGTACTAAACACATGCAGGTAAAATTGTTTATGTGTTCTCTAGTCTTAGAGACTATGCAAGCCTCTACATTTCCTTGTAAGGATATTTCTTTTCATCACCAGACAGCACAATTACCTTCTCATGTGTAGTGGAACAGTGACTTCCATGACATTTTAATGGATTTTAAGTGGATCCTGACCCTGACATTATCTTATTTATATGTGACTTTCTGTATCCCATTAGACCTGTGGTGTTCATTCAGTTAAGTTGTGTCAAACAAAGCCAGTACCTTCCTCACTTCTATTAATTTCTTTTTGCAATGTGATGAGATAGTATATGTGAATCACTTTTGCTGATATTATGAATTAGTGATAAAATAATTTTTAATTATGGTACAAAAAGAATATTGCTGCACCAATTTTGGCTCTGTGCATCTGAGCTAAATATTCCATATGATGCCATTTCTAATGTTAGGAATGGCCTCTGTCTAATGTGCAGCTATTTCAATGATGTCTAAGCCAATTTGTCTTTCTCCAATGTGGGTATTTATAGAGTTTCCTTATGTGATTGCCTTGTCTTTTTAAACTACTTATTGTAAAAACTTGGCCATCTTTACTTCTGTTTGAAAAGATAAAGTTAAATTAAAAGCAAATGTATTAAAGCAAAGCTTATAAGCCACTCTGGAAAATGGTGTGGAGGTTCCTCAAGAAGTTAAAAATGAGCTACCCCATGACCCAGCAATTGCACGACTGTGGTGTATTTACCCCACAGATACTGATGTAGTGAAATCCTGGGACACCTGCCCCTCAATGTTCACAGCAGCAATGTCCACAATAGCCAAACTGTGGAAGGAGCCATGATGTCCTCTGACAGACGAATGGATAAAGAAGATGTGGTCTATTTATACAAGGGAATATTCCTCAGCCATCAGAATAGATGAATCCCCACCATTTGCTTCAATGTAGATGAACTGGAGGGTATTATGCTGAGTGAAGTAAGTCAATGGGAGAAGGACAATTATCATATGGTTTCACTTGTACGTGAAATATAAGAAATAGTGAAAGGGATTATAAGGGAAAGGAGGGGAACTGAGGGGGGGAAATTAGAGAGTGAGACAAACCATGAGAGACTCCAAAGTCTGGGAAGCAAACAAAGGGTTGTGGAAAGGGAGGTGGGTGGGGGGTTAGCGTGACTGGGTGATGGGCACTGAGGAGGGCACTTGATGGGATGAGCACTGGGTGTTATACTAGATGTTGGCAAATTGAATACAAATTTTAAAAATGTAAAAAATATATATATAATCACTCTATTTTGGTTCTGATAATTAATATAACTATATACAACTTATTAATAGATACTTTCTTTAATCTAGAAGATTTCTTTTAGCTTTTCTTTTGGGAAAAATAGTATTATCTAAAGAGTACTTTTATATTTGATTAAATTAATATCTGGTCAAACTGCCTTTTGTTACTAAATTGTCTGTAATATTTAGATCCTAGAATTAGAAGAGATCTTTGAGATTGTGTTGTCCAGTTTATTCTTTATACCTATAGAAATTGAGGCTTGAGTTGGTTGGTGAATTGTTAGAATAAAACTAATATGCATTAGAGCCTAAGGCACAGCACTTTACATTTATTGTCTGATTTAATTTTCACCATGACCCTGAGAAATTTTCTTATCCCCAATTATAGATGAGGAGGCAATGTTGAAAAAACAGTCTTTGAGAGCATGAACATCTCACTTCATATCTCACAGAGCAGGAATTCCAATTCAAGTCTATTTTTCTCCATAGTCTACAATGTTAACCTATACTTTTCTTTGGCTCTTCATATTTATCTTCTTCAAACTGATGAATTTGTTCTCACTTTGAGGTCTTCTGCCTGGGAATGCTCTCCCTTTCATTCTTGCATGCTTCTAGTCATTAAGATCTCAGTTAAAATGTCAGCTCTTCAGAGAATTGCTTCTTGTTCATTTATCCATATTTATTTGCCATATTTTAGTTATTCATTATTTTAATTCTTCAGACATTTACTTTATAGTTACTTTATAGTCTTGTTCTTAAAGAGTAACTTTTCCTTAACTTCTTTTTATCTATCATCTATCATCTACCTATCATCTATTATCTGTCTATCATCTATCTATCATTTTCTGTGATTCTTTCTACTAGAATGTAAATTCATGATAGCAATATATTTATCTCTTTCACAACTATCATTTTCCTAGTACAGTGTCTGGCATGAGGTAGCTCTCAAAAATTATGACTTGAATGAATGAATGAACTTACATGATTTATAGATTCTCAGCACTTTTTATATTATGATCTCGTCATAGGAGTCAATGAATATCTTTAACAAATAATGTATTTTCAGTTATGGCATATCATCTAGAAGATGCACTATAATCATTCTCTATTTTTCATTTTTTTAAACATTTAGTTAGCTTTCAGTTTTTTGTTCCTCTAAATAAAAATTTCTCAATCTTGGCACTATTGGCATTTTGTGGAGGATGGAGGTGGGATGCTTTCTCTTGCATTTAAGATGTATAGTAGCATCTTGGCCTTTAATCCACTAGTAACCAGTAACTTCCCCATCTCAAAGTTGTGAAGACAAAAATGTCTCCAGATATGGCCAAATGTGCCCTGGGGAACTAAATCACTCCCCAGTAGGGAACCACATCTTTAAATTATGCTGAAATAAATACCTTTAGGTATAAAGCTTCTTTCCATATGTAAAAGTACTTCTAAGGGTTAACATCTTAGATTTGTTTTATAGATGGAAAAATAGAGGCTTAGACAGTAAAACACCTTGCCAAAGGTTACACAGTTATGAAGTGGCAAAGTTGGAAATTTATCCCCAATCATTGAGTTCAGGGCTCATATTTAATCATGTTTCAAGACCCCTCAATGAAGGCCCCACATACCGTAGTACCAGACCATAGTAACTTTGTTTTTGTCCCCTCCTTCACCTTACTTCTACTCCTTTTTTTCCAGATTATCTTGTTCTCTTCCATCCTGGCTTCTGGTAATCTATTTTCCTACCTTGCACTTGGAAATTCCTATTTTCATTGTTTCTCTCTTTTTATTTACCTCTTTTGTCTTGGTCAGGTTCCAAAGAAGCAGACCCTGAGCCAAGGACAGAAGTGATTTATTAAGGAAGTGGCCCCAGGGGATACCGGTTAGGGAGTTGAAGGAAGCAGGAGAGAGAAGGGAGGAAAGCCAAGCAACAGTGCAGATGTAGTCTCAAGCATAAGTCTTCAGCCTGCAGGGAGCTCTGAAGGATACACTATGCCTTAGAGGTGTCCCAACTGGAGGCAAGGGAGTTGCTTTTCATAGCATATGACAGTCTTCTGCCATTGTTGAGAGGTAGGAGACAGATTGTTGAATACACATCAAACCATTAACACCCTATTACCCCCACACAGGAATGGTAAAAAGGATCCAAACGGATCTGTGAAGAGCCCCTACACTGTCCACTACGTAATTTCTCAGATGTTGAGTCAACTGTACCATAAAATTTACCATCTGTTCACTGTGTTCTGTTCTGTGACCATTCTCCTATGTCCTGGCTAATAAACCAGGAACATGTAAGCTAGATTTGAACAATGAGTCTGGGATAGCCTCCTCTGGGAATCTTTGGTTTTTATCACAAAAGAAAAAGAAATTTAGTCTACTCTTGTGTGTGGAAATCCACTGATACTCTGATAAGAGATCACTGGATCAAAAGGGGCCCTTGGGGGATTCCCATTTCAAGGCTCTGTCTTAGGTAGAGCTGGAATTTTTGGTCTGAGGGTAATGGCAATTATCTTACTTGGGGGACAGCTGGTACCTTCACGGAGGGTTAAATTTAACTTTGTCTTTAGAAACTAGTCATCTTCTGATTCATAAATACAAACCCATCACTATAAGGAGTATACTGAGGACTGACAGGAGGGACACAGCAAAAAGACAACTACAGTCTTCCTTCAGTGCCATAAAGAAATTGTCACATGAGCTTTGACACACAAATTCCTATAAACAGAAGATCATGCAACTATTGCCCAATAAGTTTAAATGGAATGATTGCACTTGGTCTTAATTGCCCAGTTTCTGTCATAAAAAATCAGGCACTGAAAAGCACAATGATGCATAATGGAGAGAAATTTTTAAATTTCTTCACATCAGAGACTGACCACAGTCTCAAACAAATACCAAACTATCAAAAGCCCAATGCAAAATGCATTTCTATGTGAATACCATATCACTTCCAAGGAAAAAATTATATAAGCGCCATTTTTTAATCACTCCTGTTCAATAGAATCTTTTATCCTCTCTGTTCTGTTGTTTGGTCACCTTCCATCTCTCTCTCTTTTCTCCTTTCACCTTTCTTCCATTTCCAATATAGTGTTCATTTCCTAAGAAACAAGTTTACAGGGGCCCTGGGTGGCTCAGTCAGTTAAGCATGTGCCTTTGGCTCAGGTCATGATCCTGGGGCCTTGGGATTCAGCCCCATGTCAGGCTCCCAGCTCAACAAGGAAGCCTGCTTCTCCCTCTCCCACTGCTGCTGTCTCTGCTTGTACACTCTCTCTCTCTCTCTGAAATAATTTTTTTTAAAAAAGAGACAAGTTTACATATCCCTTAGTTATCTCTTTGCCAACAGAGGATTTCTTCACTATTCAACTGTTAAAACAAGGTATATTTCCAACAAATCCATTCCAAAGAAAAGTTCTAATGTCTGCAGATTAAATAAAAATTGTTTTAAATGTGCATCAAACACATTTATAATATTTGAAGAAGTTACTCTAAGGAGATAGAAGACTTCTTCTCTTCTTAATATTGCAGTGTTGACAAAAAAGTTTGTCATAATCAGATTGCAATTTAAGAGGCCTGATTCTAAATAGGAGGCTCAGTTTTCTCTTCTATATCCAGGAAACACTGGTTGATCCATGGCTCTTGCCAGCACTTTCATAGCTGCCCCAGACAGCCCACTGCAGAAACTCTGGCTGAGTCATGTCTCAGCTCAGCTACTCAGTAATGAACCATCTCTAGGGACATTCCTGAGACGTGCCAGAGATGTATTTCTGGTCTCCACCTATTTATTTGTCATGCCCCAAGCCATGCCCACATTAGTGGAATTTCCAGTGCATTGCCCACTCAGAAGGACAAAGGGAAAATCTTCAGAGTTTCTATTTAATATTGCTCAATAAATCTGTAACAGAAGCAATGAATGGAATGGAATGCAAGATTCTTGGCTGTTAGCCCCAGATGGAACCACTTCCTTCCTATGAACAAATAGTGGTTAATACGTTGGCTTTGAAGGCTATGGGTGAGGGATAGTTTCTAAGTAGTTAATTTTACTCTGAGAATATGGAAAACACCCCTTTCCAGGGGAGGGACTATGATACTTCTTTTTCTTTTTTCCTCCCTTGGATTATTGAGTATGTACTCAGGTAATAAAGAATCAGTGAACAAATGTTTACTGACTTTAGTAAACAAAATGATTCAAAAGAGTTACTGGACAAACGTTTGTTGCTTTAATAAATAACATGGTGATTCATATATGAAATATATTAGCTAGGTTCTATAAATGCTATATTCTTTCCTTTTAACCCAAATTCTATTTTTGTCCCAAGAGAACCTCCAAAAGCAAATTGTTGCTGCTAATCTAGAAAGATGGTCTCTAAAAACAAAACAAAAAGGGAAAAGTTTTATACAATACAATAAAAAGATGTTAGAGATGCTGAAATGTAGAGAGAATGCAGAAGAAACTCTTCCTTTCATCTCTATTTTATTAGTAGTCCCATCTGTACCAAAACCAAAGTATAGGAATGGGCAAATGTTCTCTCAGACTCAAGAAAGGTGCTTCTTATTACTATTTCTTAATTATCTTTTTCAAGATGCCATACTGCTGTTAGCTTCCAAAATATCTCTTCAGTTCAAGTACCCCATTTGGTTCCCACTGCAAATATCCCCATGCTATTGGCACTGCTGCCTCAGGAACCTCACCCTCTACCAAATGTGTTGATGTTCCTGTAACTCATGCACCACACCCTTTCCACATATGGTAGACATCGTTGTTGGATTGACATTTTCTGCAGAAATTTTATTTGAGTCATGTATCCAAGTGCCTGTGATTTACAGGAATGGGCAAAAAAGAGAAAATCTATTTGCTCCAGTAACGGTCATCATTCATCCTTTTTGTCCATTCTTCAAAATACCAATAATGTTTCTTTTTTTAAAAAAATAAATCTGTATATTCCACTTCCCTGTTTATGTCTTGTTTGGCACACAATTTTGTATTAGATAAGAGGTAAACTCTTTCTCAGGGAGGAGGGCTCTCCGACATAACTGCAACAGCCTCTTCCCCTGTCTCCTGATGGGTCTCAACCTCAGCGTGCTCTAAATCAACTCAGTATCAGCACATGATTCCCTTTCACATCTCTACGCCTTTGCCTTTGCTTTTCCCTTAGCTGGAATAGCTTTCTCTTTCTCATTACCATTTCTTCTCAGTTTTGGGATTTGGTTTAAATGCTATCACATCTAGAAGTCTTCCCTGTGTTTCCCAGACAGAGATAATTATTTACTCATTTGGCTTTTCAGAAGCCAACAAAAACACTGAATGTCTAAACTGTTTTAGGTTGCTCTACTAAGGAAAAGATATGGTTGCTATCCTTTGAAAGATTATGGTTTGTTGAGGCTATGAAGATAATTCAATTTCGAATTTTTTTTTCTTTAATTAGTCCTCACTGAACTCTGGCTCTTTGAAGAACTCTTTGTCAACATCATTTTGGAAGTTCCAGAAGTCACTGGAAGCCACAAGCAAACCAAAGTTGAGGGGACAGCAGAACGTACATGTAAGAAAGAGCATTAATGGAACCTTCTAATTGCTAGCTGAGTATTGCTCAGTGCATTAAAGATAAAAGTTTTCTGTTATACAGCATTCCAAATAGATACCAGTTTTTAAATTTATTGAAATGTAGTGATGGCTGTAGATCTGCCTGGGGATGAGCTGGCTATTATCTTTAGAACAAAGTTAGAATAGGACTGAGAAATATCAGGTGATTAAGAAAAGTGAATTATGGATATAAATTTAGAAGAAAGCCATGCCATTAGAATTATTCCCTTAAAAAAGTAAACTGCTAAAAAAAAAAAAAAAGAAAAAAAAAGTAAACTGCTTTAGAAGAGGGTAACACATTAAACAGCATCCTATTATGCATTTATTTATTATCTCTTCAACAAATATTTATTGATGATCTCTGTGTAAAAGATTGTGGAAGTAGAGTTGACACAAAAGACAGATATAATCTCTTATAGAGTTTATATTCCCAGAGCAAAGAAAGAAAATAACTAATGTGCAATAACATATATTACAAATAATCAGATAATTATGTTCCCAGGACAAAGAAAAGAAAGTAACTAGCATGCCATAACATAAGGTACAAATAATCAGATAATTATGTCATTATAATTTTGACACTTTTTTAAATGTACATTAAAAAAAAAAGATTTTGTATATTTATTCATGAGAGAGAGGCAGAGACACAGGCAGAGGGAGAAGCAGGCTCCCCATGAAGAACACGATGCAAGACTTGATCCCGGGACTCCAGGATCATGCCCTGGGCCAAAAGCAGAGATGCTTAACCGCTGAGCCACTCAGGTGACCCTATAACTTTGAGGCTTGAGGGTAAGAAAGCATAGAATAGAATAATACAATCTAACCAGGTAAATTTTCTATGAGGAACTGTTATTTAGCAGGAATTAGTTAGGTGAAGGGGGATGACAGAGCATTTCAGGCTTAGGGGGGTTTCTACACAAATGCCCCAGGGTTGCATGGCATAGAACACATTCAAGGATATGAAAAAGGCAGATATGGCTGGAAAGTAGAAACCTAGGGCGAACATGTCTTATGCTGAGTATAGCTATATAAAGACTAATCAGACTTTGTAGGTCATATTCAGGATTTTGAATTTTATTATAAAAACAATGGGTAGGCATTTTCTCTTTCCTTCAAGAGGAAAAAAATTGAATAGAACATTGATCTCATCAGATTTTTCTTGGTACGGAATTATAGCTTGGAGATGGATAATGTGATGTGGGAATCCAGTTAGCACAGGAAAACTGAAAATATTTGAAATATATTTGATATAGAATTGACAGGACTTGATGCTATATTGGATAGGAAGCTTAAGGAAGAGGGAAGTATCAAAAGTGATTATCTGCTTTCTGGCTTAAGCAACGAGGAGGATGTCAAAGTCTCTTTTTGACAGTGGGACACAGGAGCAGGCCTGCTGGCTATGGGAAAATCACGTGCTCACTGAATGTGAGCCCCTGAATGCGAGGTAGCTATAGTACATCTGGGAGGAGCTGTCGTAGGCAAATGACGTTAGTGTGAAGCTCAGATGACAGTTACAGGGTTCAGATTTCTATTTTTTAGAATCTACCGCATACAGAGGATAAATGAAGATAATAAAGCAATGAATGAAGATATAAAGTAAAATGCAGATTGGAAAAGGAAGAAGGTTTGGGAGACAGCCCTAAGGAGTTTCAGCCTTTAAATGTAAAATAAAGGAGGTGTCCGTTAATCAGCCTGAATGTAGGAAGTAGTTTCCCAGCTATTTGCAAGCCACTGATTTAAAAGAACGAACTACTTTTACAAAGAATTTTACGAAAGTGAATTTTGTCAAGATCCACCAAATTTTTGTTTTACATTCAAGTAATTTAAGTTCAAATTAAGTAATTTAAGAAGAAAATTGTTAGTAGATATCTAATTATTGTAAAAATACTGGTCCAAATAGTATAAAATCTAACAGGGGTGGGAGGCAGTTTATTATGATTTTTTTTTTCTGAAAAGCAAAACTATTTTCCTAGTAAATTATTCATGTGGATATTAACATTATGTTATTAGAAAGACAATAAGTCATAAGTACGCACAATTATTAGAAGAGTTAAAAAGTTTAAAAAGTTAGCCTTGGATCTATCCCATGGATAAAATCTCTGGCGTAAAAAAACAAACCTCTATGCTATTTGTCATCATTTTGACATTCTTCACTGCTTTCAGAGAATTTAATTGATTTGTTTTGCCAAATATTGACTTCATACATCATCTCGTTTGCCTAAAAATAAGAGTTGGCTTTTGCATTTGCCTCCTTATAATAAGATGACACCTTTTTCTGAGAACATAGTATTCTGTTGGTTTAGAACTCTGTTGAATCAGTGAACTGATGTTCATATGCTTAAGATAAAATTCATTTTATACAAAAATAACACATGATGAAGCCTATGCCAAAATACTATTTTTAAAGATTTTTGTCAGAATTTAATCATTTGTTTTAGAAAATAATTCCTACTAAAATCTAATTTTGATTCAGTGACTTCATTTCTAATAAAAAAAAAAACATACCCTTTGAGGATTAAATTTCCCTTTGCAAAAACAAGTCAAATGGCTTGGAGGCGTGGCACTGTCACTATTTTCTATTAGCGTTGTAGGAAAAGAGATTTGGACTCTTTGGCATTCATAAATCACTCTAAAGCAAAATCAAATATCCTGGACTTTTGGAAAGCATTTGCAATAATACTTGAAGCAGAGGACAATACAAGGACAGAGGAGACAAATACAAATGAATTTTTCCAAGTCAAAGAGTTAAAGAGTGTTTCTGAAACATTCAAGCAATGAGAAAGGACAACATTTGCTCTCAAAATAATGGCAATGTTATTGTTAAACCTTTCATACAGTGGTAAATGGCTTGACTATGTGAGAACTAAGCAGTTCCAGAAACCTACTTCTCTTCTAAAAGAACTAGCATTGAGATATAATCAGAAGAATGAAGATTTCTATAGGCAGAGAATGACAGGAAGGCTGTTCTGTGGAGAGAAGATATGAAGGGTTGTATGAAAATTAAAGGGGAGGAACCAGCTAGCATTGTGGTGTGTCTAGAGCATCTCATACCCAAAAGCGAGTAGCAAGAGATCAAGGTAAAATGGTAGTACACTGGCCAGCCATTGTTTGCTCTTCCTAGCACCTTTCCTTCCTTCTGAGAAAAGCAATCCCCTCTTCTCAACTGCTCATCTCACCAAAACGTACGTGACTGTCTTTGGGGTTGCCGATTATACTGTCTGGCTCTCAATCCCATCCTTGACACAAGAATGGGCAGGTGGCCTTAGCAAGACTGACTGGAATTCTTCTCTAGATTTGCTTTTAAGTTAAAATTAAGACAGCTACATCTTTGTGTTTCTGCAGTTTGGTCATTGTGGTAGGTGGCATAACAGCCCCCCAGAGATGTCCATGTCCTAATCCATGGAACCTGTGAATATGTCAGGTTACACGGCCAAGGGGATTTAAGGTTGCAGATGGAGTAAAGGTTGTTAGTGTTTTGATGTTAAAATAGAAAGATCATCCTGAGTATCCAGTTGAGCTCAATATGATCACAGGGTCCTTAAATACGGAAGAGGAGGGCAGAAGAGGATGTCAGAGTAGTGAATAGCAGTGTATTCAGAAACTTAGAGAAACTGAATGGTCTTCAAGTAATTTAGAGCTTCTGTATCCCATTTTCCCCCACATCTTGTGCTTCCTGATACAGATTTCCTTCCTTTGGTGCCCTTGTTAATACAGGGGCTAATGTATCATATTTCTTTGGTCCTCTGACATAAGCTCTATGTTTAAAAATATTTAATAATTTAAGATCCATAGTATAGGGTCCCTGGGTGGCTCAGGTGGTTAAGCATCTGAATCTTGATTTCAGCTCAGGTCATGATCTCAGGTTTGTGAGATCGAGTTCCGAGTTGGGCTCATGCTGGGCATACAGCCTTCTTAAGATTCTCTACTGCCCCTCCTCTCTCTCTCATTCCCCATTCTTTAAAAATAAATAAATAAATATTAAATAAAATAAGATGCATAGTATAATCCATATGACGTTTACCATAGTAGGTGTCATGCTCCTATTTTTCTTTGAATGGTGGTGAGTTTACAGTTAATAATATCTTAGAATTGAGGAAATGTGCTAATTAATGTCCAGTTGTCATGAGGATTAGATGAGTAAGTACAAGTAGAGTGCTTGGAATAGTACTTAATATATAAATATCACTCAAAAAATTTCAATCGTTATTATCATAAACACCATCATGATTTTCTCACACAGGATAGTAAAATCGTGAGAAGTACGGTTTCTGAAGCCTCACAGCCTTACTCTGTCATTTATTACCTGTGGGTCCTGACAAGTCATATAGTTTCTCTAAGCTTTAGTTTCTTTCTTTTTTTTTTTTTTTTTGAAAGTTTTATTTTTATTTATTTGAGAGAAAGGGAGAGAGAGAGCACAGATGGGGGGCAGAAGGAGAGGGAGAAGCAGACTTCCGTCTGAGTAGGCACCCTAACTTGGGGTTTGATCTCAGGACCCTGAGATCATGATCTGAGCCAGAGGTGATCACTGGACCAACTGAGCCACTCAGGCACCCAGCTTTAGTTTCTTCTTATTAAAAATGGAAATCTAAGACTTATATTTTATAAAGTAGCAAGATTAAATGAGAACATCTGTTTTATGAGTGTATCATAGTGCCTGGAGCAGAGCAAAATCTTAGCTGAGAAGATAGCAGTCTGCTCCCAGGGAGCTGTGGCCAATCATTAGAGCATTTCGCATTCTGAATCTTGGGCTCTGTTCGCAGGACGAGCATTTGTCAGCAGGTGCTTTCAGGAAATGGAGAGACAAGAGAGAGCAGAATGTATCTGATGTGACTGGTCTTGGCTTACATTCCTATTCCTATATCCAGCATCATTATTTTTGGATTTAAACTTGATGACATCTTTGGGCCTAAGATGACAGATGATCAAAGCCTCGCTCTGTTGTTGTTTATAGAAAGGGATAGGAAACTCTCATAGGATATCCTGGTAGTGGCCTTGGGTACAAGTTCTGGCAGATTCATGCCAGTGACCCTTTGGCCTCTCTCTGTGTAGAAGTCTCTCAGTTTGGTGTAGGTTCCAAGTCTTTCCATTATTTTATATGATTGTTACGGAGGCAGGTAGGGGGGTAAAAGATAGTAGAATTTTGAGTAGGCTTGTATTGGCCTTGTAGAAAGGGTTAAATTTCAGGAGTTTTGGGAGATAATTATCCACATAGTCATTATTAAAATTTTAATTATATACATTTATAATTCAATTATATTAAAAGCAAAAGTAATGCCCATCTAGAACTTATGACTTCCTAGTTATTTTACTACATACTGCTATCATTTATGCTTTGGGGCTCTTTAAATCTATTGTCTTTCTATGGTAAAAATACTATCTAATGGTGTATTACTAAACATCATTTTTCAATTCTACTCATTAATATCAGGTTGGTAATTTTAAATCAGCCATAATGGGAGTATATGCTACAGAATGTGTCCTCTCACCAACCTGGTTCTTAAACACTTCCCAGAACACCACTTGAGTTAGCATAGAGACAAGCGCATGAGAACCACAAGGGCTTTTTATTAGACTTCCCTGAATGTTTTTGATGTCAAAATAATGATAATTTAAATAATCTTTTCTGTCTCTGTTTATGTGTACATGCTTCTTTTACTTTTCTTTCTCTCTCTCTTTCTTTCTTTCTTTCTTTTCTTTTTTTTTAAAGACAAACTAGTGAGTTCAGGGTGGAGGCATGTTATGCCCAGGAAGATATGGTTGTTAAATATTCAGGAATTGTGATAGCCAGTAGGTGAACCGTTGGAAGTTTGAAATTGCCTATTATGGGAGAACACCTGCACTTCAACTAAGGATGGTTCCTTGTTGTTTTAAAGAGCTTTACCAATCTCATACTTAAAATCCTTATTTTTGCCTAGAGCTCCAACAAAATGTTACCTGGTTTATTATCATGCTGTCATTTTAGGGTCATTCTTACTCAGTCCTCACACAATATTTAGTTACAGTCTGTGAATGTTGTAAGGATCAATTCTAGAAAAACTTCAGAAAATACATTAAACTCGAACCCACAAAAAAACCCAATAAAGTAGGCAAACCATGTATTCCCATAATACATGTATAATATACAGTACATTTTTAAAAATATTTTTCTGTTTTAAAAATTTCTTTGAATTTCTCTAACGTTTATTGCATTTCACTTCTGTCCCCTGGAATCCCCTTTGCTTTCTTAATAAGGGTTTTAGTCAGTAAGTAACTTTCTTTATTAGGAGGAAAAAGATATAGTAAAAAACTTTTGGCTCAATTTTCTAGAGAGCACTACTAAATCTACACTTTATGGAATCTGGAATAGAACTCTTTACAACCAGTACATATAACAAGGGTCAAATTCTAGAAAATAATTCTGAAAGCAAATGCTCATAAAATTCCAGAAGTTTTTGCCTGGTTATGTGTTTGGCTTGGGTAATTAACTAATGATTTATTAATTTTTGGAGATCTACACATTCACTCACGGCTAGTATAGAGGTGCAAATTAATTTATCTTTAATTACTACTCCATTTATACCACTAAAAATTCTAAAATAAATTATCAAAGGAATAGTGTCAAGTCCCAAAGTTTAAACTGATAATGAACTAGTTAATAAAAAATGTCACTTACCAAAAGGTATTTTTACGGGGGTATTTTTAGAAGAGCTTATGGAGAATCTCTCTTAGAACAGCTATAAGAGAGGAGAGAGTTTGACAACACAGGTCATCAGAACTCTAGTCCTGTTATTTTCTCGAGTCCAGTCTAAGTGGTTCTGTGTTTCCTATTCTGAGTCTGGTGCATCACTGCCAAGAATTGCCAGCCAAGGCCTGACGCTTTTGAAACCTGATCCTCAAATTCCAAAGGGCCTATCACATCACAGAACCCTCTTTGATTTCGTAGATCTACTAATCCCATGCCTGCCCAGATGATGTTCCCAGGATAGAACAAGGGGGCCTCATAGTTTGGCACTCAGTTCATATGATATGGCATAAAGAATGAAAAACCAGAACAAAGCTGTATAACATTACCCATGAAAATCTGAACTTACTTGATCAAAATGGATGTTATTTCTCTATTGTTGACGTTTCATAGGACCTCAAACTTTTCTCAATTTTTGAAATTAAATTCTATTTTTGGGGCCAAGAGCCAGTGCCTTCTGCAGTAGCTGAGCTACTTTTGAGTGATGAAGCCAATCTATGCAAAATTATGAAAATGATGATTTATTATTTATGCTACTTTATTTATTCAATATTTACTGTTCATGTACCTAGAATGTGCTGGGTATTGAATAGACTCTAGGGATCAGTGATTTTTTTTAAAAGAGACATATTTCGGGATGCCTGGGTGGCTCAGCAGTTGAGCGTCTGCCTTCAGCTCAGGTCTTGATCTTGGGGTCCTGGGATCAAGTCCCACATAGGGTTCCCTGCGTGGAGCCTGCTTCTCCCTCTGCCTGTGTCTCTGCCTCTCTCTCTATGTCTCTGAAAAATAAATAAATAAAATCTTTAAAAAAATAAAAGAAAAGGAACATATTTCTTGTTCTCAGGGAACTATGGGTTGTTGGTGGCGAAGACAGATATAGAGAATAGTTGTATGTGCATTATAGTGTTATAAGAAGCACAAGGTTAAGTGAGAATCAAGAACTTAACATAGTTTGGGGAAGTCAGGGGACACTTTCCAAGGGAAGTGATGTCTCTGCTCAAGATGGAGAGAATCAAAGGATTTATGTAACCAAAGAAGGGAGGCAGTACCGCTAGGCTACAGGCATCTCTATTTTTCACCTGTGTTCTGTGCAGCTGTCCTCTTACCACTGTCTTGGTCTGTCTAAGCTGCTATAACAAAATACCATAGACTAGATGGCTTATAAACGACAAACATTTTCACAGTCCAAGATCAAGGCATGGGCAGATTTGCTGTCTGCTGAGGCTCCGCTTCCTGGTTCACAGGTTTGCTTGCTGTGTCCACCCCATGGCAAAAGGGGGAAGGGAGCTCTCCAGGGTTTCTTTTATCAAGACACTAATCCCATTTATGAAGACTCCATCCTCATTATAGAGCTACCTTCCAAAGGCCCAACCTCCTAATTCCATCACACTGTGGCTTAGGGTTTCATTATGTGAATTTTGGGAGAACACAAACATGCAGTCAGTAGCACTACTTTATTTTTTCTCTTCTTCTTTCTTTTTTGTAGTTTCAAGTTTTTATTCAAATTCCAGTTAGTTAATATATAGTGTAATATTAGTTTCAAGAGTAGCATTTAGTGATTCATCACTTACATATAATACGTAGTGCCTATCACAAGTGCTCTCCTTAATACTCATCACCGATTTAGCCCATCCCATGCCCACCTCCCCTCCATCTACCCTCAGTTTGTTCTCTGTAGTTAAGAGTCTGTTTTATGGTTTGCTTCTCTCTTTTTATTCCCCAGTGTTCATCTGTTTCATTTTTTAAATTCCACGAGTGAAATCCCATGGTTTCTGTCTTTCTCTGACTTATTTCACTTAGCATAATACACTCTAGCTCCATCCACATCATTGCTAATGGCAAGATTTCAGTCTTTTATAAGACTAAGTGATATTCCATTGTACACACACACACACACACACACACACACACATCTTCTTTATCCATTCATCAGTCAATGGACATTTGGGTCCTTTTCTTGATTTGGATATTGTTGATGATGCTGCAATAAGCATCTGGGCATAATAGGGGTGCATGTGTCCCTTTGAACTAGTATTTTCATATCCTTTGAGTAAATACCTAGTGATGCAAATAAGGATCATAGGGTAGTTCTATTTTTAACCCCCACTCCTCCACACAACTTCATGATCATAACCTGATCTTTTATGATACCCAAAACCTAGCACCGTACAATTCAGGATTCCAACCACTACACTGAAAATAAAGAAGCCACTTCTGTACAAATCCATAGATTCACATGAGTATGGGGAAGCTTTATGTGGATGACTCAAATATAACTACTAACTCACATACAGTGGTATTCAAATTTTGCTGAACTTTAGAATCACCTGGGACTGCAGATTTAATTACTGAGTGGGAAAAATTAGAGAGGGAGACAAACTATTAGAGACTCCTAACTCTGGGAAACAAAGTGTTGTGGAAAGGGAGATGGGTGGGGGGATGGGGTAGCTGGGTGATAGGCACTGAGGAGGGCACTTGATGGGATGAGCACTGGGTATTATACTGCATGTTGGCAAAGTGAATTTAAATCAAAAAATAAAAATTTAAAAATTAAAAAAAATAAGTTGCAATGACCTACATACTCCTACACCACTTAAATATGAGTTTCTGAGGGTGAAGTTGAAGCATCAATATATTTAAATTTTTCTTGATGATTTCAACGTGTAGCCAAGATTGAGAACCAGTGGGTTTTCTAAACAGAACAGTGATTCTAATGGAAACCAACTAGAATTTGGAGAAATAAATTCCCAAGTCTTCCAGATGAGTCAGGAAAACCTTCAAAGAAGAAGTCAGTATTGACTTGACATTTAAAGGTGTAAAGTATTCCAAGAAATCATAGAGAAATGAATGAGCAGGGAAGGGATGTAAATATTAATAAACAAAATGTGCAAATGCACAAGAGAGGAGAAATAGTGCAAGGTACACTGGGGCAATGCAAGAATTCACCAGTCCTTGACATCTTCCACCATCCCATGACCTTATCTGTGTAGTTATCCTTGCAGTTCTTCATAGGTCATCTTCATCTTTTATTCTGAAAACACGGCTTTCTTTGTTTCTTCCTTCTCACCTCTTCTCTGACAAACCATCCATAGGATATTTGACTATCCAAACCAATACTATTCTGATCCTTTTCCTACATTATGCTTATTATTTATTTGTACCAATTTTAATTAAAATATTTATTATAATATTTAATTCTTGGATTAAATATTGGATAATAGATGTTTTTGTATTAGAGTGTGCACACTGTAAGTATAGGGTCATTTTTTCCTCAGGAATATGCCTAATTCTACATGTACTATGTGCATAGTAAATCATTCTTATTTAAAATAGTGGTTTTTTTTTGTTGTGTAATTTGTTGCAAATAACCTGATTTTTAAAAAATTTTGAATAATTTAGTTACCATCATCTATATTTCATATTCCTACAAGTATTAATATATGTCATTTTATTAAAGAACAAAAGAAATATTAATGCCTAAAATTATTTGTGTGAGAGTAAATACATGCATAAAATGCCTATAAGGTAAAGTGCTAACTTGAAAAACGACTAGTATTTCAAAAATTCATTAAAATTTAAATCTATTATAAGAACACATTCTGTTAAAATAATTTATCTATGTACCTCAAGTTGCCTTATTAATACAAAAAATTAGAGATTTAAAAAATGGCTAGAGATGGAAAAACAATTTGGATATAACAGAGATTTTTGTAAAACCTATTATTTCACCTCAAAACATGTAAAAATGACTTCCAGGGGTGCGTGGGTGGCTCAGTAGGTTAAGCATCTGCCTTAGGCTCAGATCATGATCTCAGGGTCCTGGGATCGAGCTCCCTGTTGGATTCCCTGCTCAGTGAGGAATCTGCTTCTCCCTCTTTCTTTGCCCCTCTCCCTGCTTGTGTGTGCTCTCTCTCTAATAATTTTTTTTTTATTATAAATAAATAACTTTCAAGAAACAATTGTTTCCTGAATGTGGTATGAATCATAAAATTCCAAAGAAGACAATAATGAAAGCAAATTAAAATGCTGCGTAAGTCTCAGGGGAAAAAGGAATTGTTTACTATAAATCCAAAGTAGAAAATACAAATAAAAAGGATTAAGATATTTCCTTTTCAATGGAACTTGGTAGCAAAATGCAACATATGGCTAGAAATCACATTGCTGACAGTTTTGGGAAACTATTCAGTGGTTTCCAATAGGAAACCAAAAAATATCACGTTGTATTTAAAATGCAATAAACCAACATGTGTTGAGTTGTTTAATGAAATCTTAGAGTAGTAACTGCCCTGTGAGAGAAACATAGTGCATAAGTTGAATTGATAGATTAAAAAGTTAATTGGCCAATTTGAACTGTTATCTTCATAATCATGTGGCGGACAGTGTTACACATTCAAAAGCATTGGCTATTGACATGACATTTCAAATAACAGGAGAAATCTTATCGGCCTTTAGAGAATGCACATGGAGCTCTGGAATCACTCTCTGGACTAAACTATTGGAGACTATGTGAAGTAAGTGCTCAGAAACAGTATTCCCTGGGACATGGCTAGTAGTTACCAAATCCACTGTCACCCACATATCATGTTCTACAGGAAAATATAATAGAAACAATCAATTGTATTTTTATCCCCACAATATGGTTACCGATATAGGTCAAAAGCTAAAAAATTGAGATATGATAAAAACAGCTTTTTTTTTTTAAAGACATCACCAGTGGAAAACGTGTTTTGCTAAGACTTCCAAAATCATGTAATTTTCACAAATAGCCCTCTAGAAATATACTTTATGGTCACATTAAGAGATATGTTGATATTAACTCCTTATCAGATAAATCATTTGTAAATATCTTTTCCTATTTAGTAGGTTGCCTTTTGGGTTTTCTGTTTGTTTGTTTTTGTTGTTTCTTTCACTGTATAAAAGCTTTTTAATTTGGTGTAGTCCCAAATGTTTGATTTTGGGATTTTGCTTTTGTTTCCCTTTTCCTTCCCTTCCCTTCCTTGAGACAGATCTAGAAGATGTTTTTACAGCTGATGTCAAAGGAATTATTGCCTGGGACACCTGGGTGGTGCAATAAATTAAGCATCAGAGTCTTGGTTTTGGCTCAGGTCATGATCTCAGGGCTGTGAAATGGAGCCTTGTGCTCAGTGGCAAGTCTGCTTAAGACTCTCCCTCTGCCCCACCACACCACTCACCCTCTCTTGCAGATAAATAAATAAATAAATAAATAAATAAATAAATAAATAAATAAATCTAAAACCAAATAGTATTTTTTTTTTAAAAAGGAGTTATTGCCTATATTTTCTTCTAAGAATTTTATGGTTTCAGGTTTCACATTTTGGTCCTTAACCAATTTTGATTTTCCCCATTACATATTCGTGCTCCTTTTGCTTTAGATTAATTGACCATATTAATGTATGTTTATTTCTAGACTCTTTATTCTGTTCCATGGATCTATGTGTCTGTTTTTGTGCCAGTACCATACTGTCCTGATTAATATAGCTTTGAAATCTAGGATTGTGTTATCTCCAGTTTTGTTCTTCTTTCTCAAGATTGCTTTGGTTATTCAGAGTCTTTTATTTCTCCATACAAATTTTAGGATTATTTGTTCTAGTTCTGTGAAAAATGCTGTTGGTGTTTTGATAAGGATTGCATTACATCTGTAGTTTGCTTTGAGTGGTATGGGCATTTTAATAATATTGTTTCTTCCAGTCTGTGAGGATGGAATATCTGTCCATATGTTTGTGTCATCTTCAATTTCTTTCATCAGTGTTTTACAGTTTTTGAAGTACAGGTCTTTCATCCCTTTGGATAGGTTTATTCCCGGGCATTTTATCATTTGTGGTACAATTGTCAATGGGATTACTTCCTTAATTTCTCTTTTTCTTACTTCATTATTGTTGTATAGAAATGCAATAGACTTCTGTATGTTATTTTGTATTTTGTGACTTTACTGAATTCATTTATCAGTTCTACTAGCTTTTTAAGAGACATCTTTAGGGTTTTCTTTTCTTTTCTTTTCTTTTCTTTCTTTTCTTTTCTTTTCTTTTCTTTTCTTTTCTTTTCTTTTCTTTTCTTTTCTTTTCTTTTCTTTTCTTAAGATTATTTATTTATCCATGAGAGACACAGAGAGAGGCAGAGACATAGGCAGAGGGAGAAGCAGGCTTCCCTCTGGGAGCCCGACATGGGACTCGATCCCAGGATCCCAGGATCCCAAGATCATGACCTGAACCGAAGGCAAATGCTCAAACACTGACGCATCCAGGTGCCCCTAGGGTTTTCTACATAGTGTTGTGTCATCTGAAAATAATGAAAGTTTTACTTCTTTCTTACCAATTTGGGTACCTTTTATTCCTTCTTCTTGTCTGATTACTGTGGCTAGGACTTCGGTACTATGTTGAGTAAAAGTCATGAGAGTGGACATCTTTGTATAGTTCCTGATCTTATAGGAAAAGCTCTGTTTTTCATCATTAAGTATGATGTTAGCTGTGGGTTTTTCATATATGGCCTTTATTATTTTGAGGTACATTCCCTCTAAACCTGCTTTGTTGAGAGGATTTGTCATGAATAGATGTTATACTTTGTCAAATGCTTCTTCTGCATTTACTGAGATGATCATATCATCTTATCCTTTCTCTTGAGCCACTCTTTCATCCCTAGAATAAATTCCACTTGATTGTGGTCAGTGATTTTTTAAGGTGTTTTCAGATTTGGTTTGCTAATATTTGGTTGAGGATTTTTGCATTTATGTCCATCGGAAATACTGGCCTATAGTTTGTTTCTTTGTGGTATTTTTAAAAATCTAGTATTGGTATAAACCAGCAATCTGGCTTCATAGAATAAAAATAGGAAGATTTACTTCCTCTTCTATTTTTTAACTACCTCTTCTATTTTTTAGAATAATTTGAGAATGATAGGTATTAACTCCTCTTCAAATGTTTGGTAGAATTCACCTGTGATGTTACCTAGTACTGGGTTTTTATTGGGCATTTTTAAATTGCTGATTCAATTTCATTGCTAGTATTTGATATGTCCAAATTTTTTATTTTATCCTAATTCAGTTTTGGAAGTTATATGTTTCCGGGAATTTATCCATTTCTTCTAGGTTGTCCAATTTGTTCACATATAATTTTCCATAATGTTCTCTTATAATCCTTTGTATTTCTGTGATTGTCATTTCTCTTCCTTCATTTGTTTATTTATTTATTATATATCTGATGAGGAGTTAATATCCAAAATATATGAAGAAGTTATACAACTCAACACACAGAAAACAACTAATCCAACTTAAAAAAGGGCAGAAAACATGAACAGATCTTTCTCCAAAGAAGACATAGAGATGGCCAACAGACACATGAAAAGATGCTCAACATCACTAATCATCAGGAAAATGCAAATTAAAACCAGAATAAGATATCACTTTATATCAGTCAGAATGGCTAAAATAAAAAATACCAAAAAATTGTAACTGCTGGCAAGAATATGGAGGAAGAAGGAAGTCTCATGCAATGTTGGTGAGAATGCAAATTGGTGCAGCCACTGTGGAAAATAGTATGGAGGTTCCTCAAAAAATTAAAAATAGGGCAGCCCCGGTGGCGCAGCGGTTTGGCGCCGCCTGCAGCCTGGGGTGTGATCCTGGGGACCCGGGATCAAGTCCCACATCGGGCTCCCTGCGAGGAGCCTGCTTCTCCCTCTGCCTGTGTCTCTGGCTTTCTCTCTGAATAAATAAATAAAATCTATGAATTTTATGAATAAATAGTCTATGAATAAATAAATAAAATCTTTTAAAAAAGGTTAAACCTTAAAAAAATAAAATAAAAATAGAGGGTACCTGGGTGGCTCTGTCAGTTAAGCATCTGCCTTCAGCTCAGATCCTGATCCCAGGGTCTTGGGATCAAGCCCTGCATGGGGCTCCTTGCTCAGCAAGGTGCCTGTGTCTCCCTCTTCCTATTCCTGCTGTTTCCCCTGCCTATGCTCACTCTCTCTGTGTCAAATAAATAAATAAAATATTTTTAAAAATTAAAAGTAGAAATACCACATGATCCAGTAATTCCAAGAATGAAAATTTACCCCAGTAAAAAAAACAAAAAACAAAAAAAAAACTAATTTAAAAAGGTATATGCAACCTATATTTATTGCAGCATTATTTATAAAAGCCAAGATATGGAAGCATTTTAGGTTTCCATTCATAGACTAAGCAGAAGTAATATTCCATTATATATATGCATATATATACATATATATAATTTATAAAGATACATTTATCTGTTTATATAAATATTACATGTTATTTTATAAATTATATAAATATTATATATTATATTCCATTATATATATAAAATGGAATATTAGCCATAAAAAGGAGTGAAGTCTTGCCATTTGTAACAAGATGGATGAAACTAGAGGATATAGTGCTAAATAAAATAAGTCAATCAGAGAAAGACAAATACCATGTGATTTAACTCATATGTGAAATTTAAGAAACAAAACAAATAAAAAAAGAATGCAAACAAAAAAAACAGACTCATAAATACAAAAAACAAACTGGTGGTTGCCAGAGGGGAGGTGGGTGGAGGGTAGAGTGGAATAGATATAGGAGATTAAGAGTACACTAATCATGATGAACACTGAGAAATGTATAGAATTGTTGAATCATTATATTGTACACCTGAAACCAGTGTAACACTGTGTGTTAATCATACTTCAATAAAAAATCTATTAATTAACTAAAAGCAGAGGGATGAATCAAGCATTTTAAAAGATGACATCATATACTGCCATGAACAGAGATGGAGATCAAGAGATTTTTGTGTATATTTTTCCCTCACAAGCTTTGTGACCTGATAAGCCATTACATTTTTCTAAACCTTTTTTACTTCCTCTGCAAACAGACAATTATACTAGATTCAGTGGTCTTCCACTATTTTGAGTTGTTGTTTATATGCAGCAAAAGGTTTGTGTCATATGAACTCAGATGTGGAACATTAGACTTTAGAATATGTCAGTCATAAACTTATCTGTCATAAAAACCAGTCAGAGAATGAAATCCGGAGCTCATGTAAATGGCAATATTTGTTATTCTCTTTGAGAATCATAATGTTATCGCTGAAGTCCAAAAAATCATTTTGAGAAAAGTAGGGTTCAATCAATGGTTGCAAAAAAGAAAACATTGTATCTTATGAGGCATATTAGTAGTTTCACAAACCTAAGATTAGAATTTTATTTCTTATTAGATAGTTTTCGCCTTTTGAAATCTGTTAAATGCTGATTTTATTTACCAATTACTAAGTGCCCAATGCTTTTCTAAGCAATCTATGGATCATGGTTCCTTTTGACCTCATTCAATTTGAATCACAGATGAAGACATCAAAGCACTGAGAGGTAAGTTTGCTTGCCTGTGACCATGCAGGGATTAGGTTCTGGAACTGGAACTGTGAACCCAGGCAGCTTAGCTCCATAACCTATGCTTCTCACACTCTAGTCAATTAAAAAGTAAATTGATATGGACTAGGAGCAATCAAGGTATTAAGCTAGTCGGGCTGGTTAACTCATTATGTAGACCATGGATTAACAGCTTCTGCTTTCACCACGCATCTTTCTCAATTCTCTGTAAATTTAGAATTCCATATCCTTTGTTACAAAACATCTAGTCTTGAGTATATCCATCTTTTCATATAAAACTTGAAAAGCAAAAGTGTATTACTGAAACCTTTGCATATATTTTAGTAGTGTTTGGGTTATCCCCCCTTATTTTTCAGCAAAAACTCTTTTCAAAGTAAATAATAAGGGTGCCCGGGGGGCTCAATCCATTAAGCGTCTCCCTTTGGCTCAGGTCATGATAGTGGGGTCTTGGAATTGAGCCCTGCATTGGGCTTCCTGCTCGGCAGGGAGCCTGCTTCTCTCTCTCCCTCTGCTGCTCCCTCTGCCTGTGCTCTCACACTCTCTGTCAAGTAAATAAATAAAATCCTAAAAATAAATAATAGATGAACTTCAATTCATATGTAAAGCTTTTCTTTATTTGATGTATATCAATAAGAACAATTTAGTTGTCTTAAAGATGTTAAAAATCAAAAGCAAGGGCTTGAAAACACAGTTGTAGATAATACCTGTTATTGCCCTGTTTTGGTTTGACGGTACCATATATGGATCGTCTTGATTGACACAGATTAGTAGCTGCAAAGATAACTTTTTTCCAGACTTTGCCTTGCAATTTCAGGATAATCTTCTTTTAAGATTTGGTGGATGAATAGGTGGTAGGAAATGCTGAAGTTGAAGCACTATTATCATAAATGTATCTTTATCATAAATATAAAATCAGAAAAAAGAAATCCCCAAATTGATTAGTGGTACTATCCTATAACAAAATGTTGTTCCCTTGTAATTTAGCCACTTGCACTTTTATTCTGACATGTGCAACCGCTGAACAAATGCATCTGGACCTTGCTAGTGGAGTTTGACACAGGTATATTCGCTGAATAATATACTTGCTTATACTGATTTGCAATAATGAATATACTCAGAGACTTGAATTTTTAAAACATTAAGAAACACAGTGCTTTCTTAATGAGAAGATTTACAAGAAATTCAAGTTCATGTGCAGAAGTGGCTGGAGATGCTTTAAGGCTTGCACAAGATGCAAGAACCCTGAAGAACAGATTGATGTGTTAGTAATTCTACGGGGTTGCAACTAAATACAAAATACATTTTCTATGGATGTTTTCTCTCATTATCACTTTTAAAGAGTTAAAATACACTTTAAAAATTTTAAATTCTAAGCAATTGGTCATAGAGCCTCTCAAACATCACCATAAGGCTTAAGTTTACATTTTGAAAACCATTCAAATCAACCTCGATCCTAAAACATGAATCAACATGTGATCCTACAAATACTAAAATTACTCTTGCATATTAAATTTGTTGCTAGATTGATTTATTTTTGGAAGCTATTTTGACAGACATACTTTGCTTATCTTCTGTCAGACTTTTCTCTGAATGGGGAACATGTATAAAAAGACCATATTAGCTTAGATTTTCATGCTATATTGTTTAGCGTTCATCTAGTAAAATCTGGAATAATCTGGATTGACATGACCAATTTCTATAGGGATTAAAACTCACTTGATTTCGGTAACAATGTCCAATTAGATACTTCCCCGTAATTCATTCATTTAACAAATATGTGTTGCGCACTGTTCTGGCTGCTAATGATATAGTGGCAAACAAAGGAGAGCCAGTCTCCTAACCTTCCAGAGTGTAGCTTCTAGGGGGGCAGAAAGGCACTAGTCTGCAATAGCCCAAGTGAATATGACAGGAATAAAGAGGCACTGTGGAAGCTTACAATAGAGCATTAACCTAGAGAGAAACCTCAGGGAACTTCCTTGAGGGAGTGATCTTGCACTCAACTCTGAGCATGAACAGACATTAATTTGTTAAAAAAGGGAGGGAGGGGTGGTCTAGCAGAGGGAACAGTGTGGTTAAAGATCTTGAGGTAGAAGGGAACATTAACTGGGTCAGAACATGAAAGAAGAGCAGAGTGATTGGAAAAGAGAAAAGAAAAAGAGAAATGAGATAGAAGATAAAGTTGGAGAAAGGGATGGAGGCAATCGCCAGCCTTGTGCTGACCCCTTATAATGAGATTTAGCACCTTAAGGGCACAAGGAAGCCAATGAGGGGTTTAAACAGGGGGAGTGATATGAGCAGAACAGGACTCAATACTAATTGCCAATTAATAATATAAAATTTGTAGATTTAAAGCATGCACCGTAAGAGTAAACACTTAGATATTGTTAAAGGCCCTTTAAATACTATGCTATTTTGTTGCTATAAAGCACTTGAAGTTATAATTCAAAAGTATATTCTTGGGACAGCTGGGTGGCTCAGTGGTTGGGCAACTGCCTTTGGCTCAGGGTGTGATCCTGGAGTCCAGGGATCGAGTCCCACATCGGGCTTCCTGCAGGGAGCCTGCTTCTCCCTCTGCCTGTGTCTCAGCCTATCTCTGTGTCTCTCATGAATAAATAAATTTTAAAAAGTATATTCTTTCTGCTGACATTTGGAGACTGTATAATATGACTGATAAAATGGTAACCCAGAGTCCTTTTATAAATAAGCCATAAGTTAAAGTCTAGGCATGACCCAATATTTTTAAATTAAAACAATGGAACTGAAGAAATGACCAAAATGTTTATGTAATAGGAATTTGATGTATCCATGGATTCTTAAGCTAAATTTTACCCGTATGCTCCTGGTTGGCTCCCAGCTGAGATTAGAAATGACTTGAAATTGTTACCACCTGCCAGCTGCTGACATATTTGAAATTCATCAACTCTCAGCTTAGCTATTAGATCAGGTGTCTACGTGATAAAGCCAACATTCTAATTGCCACCAATTGGTTTCTTCTTCAGTGAAGTCAGTAAAAAGGCCAGAGATCAAGTTGTTTAATCTTAACAGTTAGAAATGGGAAAGACCATCTTGGGTCACTTTTTCTCTTCCCTTGAGACCACAACAAATTTGCTTCCTATCGTTTTTCTTGAAGTGTTTTGCCCAGTCTGATTTCAAGTGTTTTGCATAGTGCGATCAAATGATGTGAATTCTCTGCTTTCCCCAAAAAACCTCTAAACACTTTGCTTTTTTCCCCCTCACTTGTTCTCTTCTTTGTTTCCTTAGTAAACATCTCAACGAATCCCTGTCTTTTCTTTGTATTCCCAGGATTCAGACAGTAAACTGAGATGTTCACTTAAGTCATGAAGAAGGAATGAGCTGGAAAAGAATTGCCTAATTACCTCAGTGGGTGGTCCTTGTATATGGGAATAAAATTTATCAGAAGGGAGAGATTTTAGTAACCATGAGCTATCCACAATACCATAGTATAGTCCTAATGATCATTTGATATTACTATCAAATATTGATGAACACTGAAAATTACCATAAATTCAAAACAAATGAAATAAAAGATGGAGAGGAAAATGGGAATCTATGATCTGAAATATTCTATTTGTTTTATTTTTTAAGACTGAGTAGAATGAATGTAGTATATTACTGTAAAAAATACTCAATAATCACACCTTAAAATGCAGGTAGTTGAAAGGAGTTATCATATGTGCTATGGACTGAATGTTTATATCTCCCCAAATTAATAATATTAAATTCTAACTCCCATTGTAATGGTATTTGGAGGGCGGCCCTTTATGTGGTAATTAGGTCATGAGATCAGAGCCCTCATGAATGGGATTAGGGCCCTTATAAAAGAGACCCTAGAGAGCTTCCTTCCCCACTGTCATTTTTTTTTAAATAAGAAATTCATTTTTTATTGGTGTTCAATTTGCCAACATACAGAATAACACCCAGTGCTCATCCTGTCAAGTGCCCCCCTCAGTGCCCATCACCCATTGCCATTTCATCATGTGAGAACACAGAGAAGAGACAGCTGCTGTGAACCAGGCTCTTACTAGACACCAAATGTGCTGGTGCCTTGAGTTGGACTTTCCAGACTCCAGAACTGTTAGAAATGAGTATCTGTTGCTTATAAGCCATTCCCGTCTATGGCATTCTGTCATAATAGCCTAAGACAACATGTGTTTGGAATTATCAGGAAGGCATTTCTACTGGTAAGCATAAGTTCTTTTTACATTATGAGAAAATATCTTTTAAAGGTGTTCTTTTCATGTCCTTATAATATGATCTTATAGTATTTCTTATTTCACAATGTAGGGAATTGAAATTTAGTAGTGTAGTAAATGAGAAGCAAATCTAGAATTAGAATTTGGGGGATTTTATTTTTCAAAGCCCACTTACTCCCCATTACCATCTGTTGGGTTTTTCTTTTATAGCTTTTTAAAATCATATATGAAGGCCAAGTGGAATGCTTCTGAGTTATGACAAAGAAATCTTGTAGTTATAGGGGTAGTGGTAAGGAGGGGGAAAACCTTGTGTTGAACAAAGCATTTAACAGGTTGGTTTTTCACACATGGAGAAACAATCTTGAAGTCATTCAACACCCATTTTTCCAGATTCTGAAATATCTGGCTTACATAAATTCCTTTATTTTCCTTTTTTTGTGTGTGTGTGTGAAGGATTTTACTGCTAATTAGCTATGGGGAAACATAATGTCAATAGCAGAAATAATGTGGGAAATAAATAAAACTCATGAAGTTTGATCCCTGATCTTTGTCTTCTAACTTTTTTGTAGACTCTGAAAGTAATTCTAAACAGATTCACAATAGTGAATCTTCCAGAAAAAGGAAAGAGAGGAAAATTTAAAAACTGATAGTTTTTCTACAGAAATTGCTCACAGACCTTGGGGCTTCCCCATTGTTCACTTGTTGGAATAACATTAATAGAAAAAGTCAGACAACTTTATAACCGTGTCATAAAATAGAAAATCCACATTATTAGTCTTTTGATTTAGGCTTTATCAGTGTGACTCCATTAAAATTTTTCTTCCACAGGGTGCTTGGCACATCGCATGACCTCTTAATCTGTTTGTAGACTGAACTGTTTGGAAGCCAAACTTCATTAATAGATGGAAACAGCAGATCATCTAAGTCTAAGGGTAACTAGAAAGTATATCAAAGATAATGTGAGTAATTAGATTCTTCTTTAGTAAATGCTTGTCTTGCATTACTGGGAGCACCATGACTTTCATTCAAATGGAATCCCATACCCTCATGTAGTTCATGAGGATTTCATGGTGTTTCTTTCCCAAGGCCAATATCCTATATGGACACATAGACTTTGAAATTTTCCTTGGTCCAGAATAATTTTTAATAAATTTAAGTACCATAGTTACATATAAGTAAAAAATGAAAATTTGGTTCTTTATTTACACAATATTATTATTACTCTTGTGACAATTGGTTAAATAACTATGATAAGGCAAATCAATACGCTAAGTATTAGGAAAGAGACTGTTTTCTAAGCATTTGCTGAACATTTAATACCAATACCAATGCTAAATATATATATATATATATATATTTACCTTATATTATATATATAATTACCTTATATATATTATATATATATATAATTCCTATTGAGTGTGCTAACAGGGAAAACTCAGTTATCTCTTCATAATTGTAATATTTTAACAATGTATAAATCTGAATCCAATTAGGAGATAAAACCACATAGCAATTTGAGCAGAAAGATAAACAGGGAATTGGAGATATAAGGGGTTGGCTAGTAAGAATTAAAGGGAACTCTAACAAATTTGGAAATGGAACATAGAGGCAACAGTCAGGCTGAGAGGGCTGAGAGAGGTATCCACAAAAATTCTCCCCTCCGCCAGGCCTGAGATCCAGACATTGTGGGAGAGAAAATAATTCTGGCTCACTGAAAGGATAATTGTTGTGGTGGAGCTTGCAGGAAATCTGTCCTTCAGAACTTGCCAGAAATCACTCTTTTGGTGATTATCTGGTGAAAACTATTCTTGGGGAATTGTGTCACTAGAGGCACTGTACTAGGAAACTGCCCATCGGGGTGCTAAGGAGCCTTCTGATCGCTGAGTGCTACTGATTACTGCCCCGCAGAAGCCTAGTGCTGGAGAAGCCACCTATTTCAAAATGTTAGGTTTTCTTATTCAGGTATGGCGAGGCCAGTGGATCAGGAGATGACTGCCATTGAAAATATGGTTTGTTATACTCACACCTCCAAGAGAAGGAAACATGCCATGGTCTGAAGCACCAGTGTCCGTTAAGAGGCAAAGAGAGTGAGAAGAAAATTCAGCAAGAACCTTTATTGTTGTTTCCTTGGGAAGGAAAAGGCTAAGCGGGGTAAGTGTGCTTATTATTGACTAGTTTGAATAGTTTCAATAGCCTCTGGGACATAGGGACTGTCCCTTGTAGTCTGGTACCTGGCCCAGGGATCATTAGGGCAGGTGGATAGTGGCTCAAGAGTGTGAGAGCCTGGTAGAGTGGCAGAGGAAATCATTTAGGGATGTAGGAAATCTGAATCGGTCACTACACATAGGAAAGAGGCTCTTTTGTAGACACATTGTTTGCTTCCTATAGGAATTAGGTGACCCTGGGAGGGGCAATCTCTCCAGCGTCAGCAAGGCCCCAGTGTGTCAGAGCGAAGTGTAGAAAATAAAAGGCAGGTTAAACAACCCCCACCGTAGAAGGTGGGCTCTTGGGAAGCTGCCGCACTGCAGTAACCAGTAGTAGAGAAGCTGGAGCCCTGTAGAAGCGGAAAACTCTCACCTGCAATATCTTTCCAGCTTCTTTTACTGACAAAGCTTAACATCAATCCAGCAGGTAAATAAAATCTTCAAAGGGCTCACCTACTATATTTTTGCAGAATAGGTAATGAAATGTGGATTTGGAACAAAAAGTCAATACACGTCTATGTTCAACTGTTGATCCCGATATCTGAATGTCTCTGTTCAAGTCATTTTAACATATTATTTTGGAATCTCAATCAGTGAATCAAAATGGAGTTGAATGCTCCTTTGGATCTGTCCCAAGTTGGGCTGAGATGGTTGGCCCTTTACACCCCTGCATTGATCTGTCACAGAATATAGTTGTCCAAGTGGTGTCAAAACCGAGGCAGTGCCTGGCATATAATAAGTGCTTGGAAACACTTCCAGAATGTCTTGAACGTACATTGTAATTATTAATATTATCATTTTTAAAAATAATTCAATGGAATTGTTGGTGTGTCCTTAGGTGAAAATTTCCCTCACTCCCTTTGGGAAGCAGGACTTCTACGTCTACAGTGGGTGCAACTGCAAGCACAGTTAGCGCAAATTCCCAAGTCACTCGGGGGAGTGGTGAGTGGGGCTATTCCTGCTACCGTATTTCACTGCTGTTGGCTTCATCTATTTTTCCCATTGGCAGTAGAGTCGCACCTGAAGGTCTTTACAGTGTATACTCCTTCATTGCAGTGCCCCATTTCCATAATGTGTCATCTTCAAACTCCCACTTTAGCTATGATTCTAACAGGCTATTTTGTTCTCTCAGGCCAGCAGCTTTTGGAGGGTGTGGTATGTGAAATAATCCTTGCTCACGGTCCCACTCTGGAATCTTCTTTGCTCTAAAATGTGTTTCCTTCTCTGATGTCATGTGAGGCCTTAGGCAAGTAAATCCTGTAGACAATAGACAAAAACATGCCAGAGGACTGTTTCTTCCTGCCAGAGTGAATTTCTGGTGGACTCTTTCAGGGTAGAAGAGGTCCAATGTGGTCAACTTGCCACTCACCGTGCTGTTATCCAACCTTTAAGGCATTATACTAAATAAGGAACTCAGCATTAGTCTCTCTTTCTGGAAGACTGTATTCTGGGGCCCATGCCTAAGTTTCATCTCTACCTCAACGGCCACTTTACATTCAGGTGTGCATTATGCCAGCACTAGAGTGGTCAATGGAAAGGCTTGACTAGCTTCAAATGGACAAATCAGGGGCAGCCCTGGTGACCCAGTGGTTTAACGCCACCTTCAGCCCAGAGCCTGATACTGGGGACCTGGGATCGAGTCCCATGTCGGGCTCCCTGCACGGAGCCTGCTTCTCCGTCTGTCTGTCTGTCTGTCTGTCTCTCTCTCTCTCTCTCTCTGTGTGTGTGTGTGTGTGTGTGTGTGTCTCATGAGTAAATGAATAAAATCTTTAAAAAAAGAAAAAAGACAAACCATTTTGTCTGTTTACTTGTTTAGTAGCTCTTCTTTGGTAGATACTCCCTGGTGGGGATGAGTGTGTGATACACACATCTTCATACCTCCTTCCCACTTCTGTATGTACATTCCCACCTCTCTATTCCAGAACTTCTTGTTTCTGACACTGTTCTTTCTCCTTCCCAGCTCCTGATCAGGCAGGCAAGCCACTGTCCCTGCTCATGATTTCATGTATATTCTAATCCTTTTTTTTTTTTTTTAGATTTTATTTATTTATTCCTGAGAGACAGAGAGAGAGAGGCAGAGACACAGGCAGAGGGACAAGAAGGCTCCATGCAGGGAGCCCAACATGGGACTCGATCCCAGGACCTCGGGGTCATGCCCTGGGCCAAAGGCCCAGGCTTAATCTCTGAACCACCCAGGCATCCCAATGTATATTCTAGTCTAAAGTCACTTCATTTTTTACACAAAGCGATTGACCAGGTGTACTACATAAAGGTCTATACACTGGGAGGATCCCAAAATGCTTTACATGGCTTAGATCCACTTGAATATACCAGTTCATAAGCACCCAGAAATACAGCTACTTAAACTTCAGACTGGATCCCTTGGAGAGCTTTCTCTTTCTCTGAGCCTCATGAGTTTGGCATTTCAGCTTTATTTGGAATGTCCCCCATTGGATTCTGCTTTCAGTCAACCAAATAGGGAAACAATTTAAATCAGTCCCAATTCTATATGTTAGTCTGCTGAATCACAACCTATAAGGACACCCATATCAATAAAGTTAGCCCAACTTAAAATCAGATTCTTCTGTATTCATTCCAGCTCCCTCAGGATCATATTCCTCCCATATTTCCCCAGCATTTGTTAATATAGTGCAAACTTGAGACTGGATATTTGTAGAAGTAAGCATAAAGTTATGGCTCATGCTATGTCAGCTTGCAATTCCAGAATTGACATAGCATAGTAATTCTTAATTGAAGATAATTTTGCCACTACTTTCTTCCCTAGGATTGACAATGTCTAGAGACCTTTTTTGGTTGTCACAACTAGAGAGGCACTAGTAGTATCAACTGGGTAGAGGTCAGGTTAAACATCCACACACAGCAGCTTCTACACAAACATACACAATTATCTGGCCAAAATGTCAATAGTACTGAGGTTGAGAAACCTGCTAGACTCAGAGAAATAGTCATGGTAGAGAAAATCCCCTGTGAAAGGGACAAATGGCGCACCTTTACCAGAAGATGGGTTCATCGATGGTCAGGGATAACAGTAAGAAAAGCCATTGAGGCACCTGGGTGGCTCAGTGTTTGAGCGTCTGCCTTTGGCTCAGGTTGTGATCCTGGCGTCCTGGGATCGAGTCCCTCATCAAGCTCCTCAGAGGAGGCTTCTTCTCCCTTTGCCTGTGTGTCTCCTTCTCTCTCTCTCTGTCTCTCATGAATAAATAAATAAAATCTTTAAAAAAATAGAAAAAACAAACACAAGAAAGAAAAGCCATTACAGAACTAGGCTCACTGATTCAGTACCTGAATGTATGATCCGAATAGGCTAGAAATATTGAGTAGTTGGTACAACTCCACATTGGGTCTTCGGTTTGTGGGTTAAGAGTTAACATTGTTCTGTATTTCCATAGCCATATATTTCCCTTTGCAAATCACTGACTGTCTTGTAAAATCTAGATAATTAATAGGGAATAATGTAGCTTCACCTTTTTTTGTTGTTGTTCATAATGATTTGGGTCTCTTATTGAGATGGATGCAGAAAAATAATAATTTGTTTTGTTTTAGGTACAAACATGTCAAAATTACGTTAAAAAACAATAACAGAAATGACAACAACAAAATGAATTTGGGCTCTGCTTATCCATCTATATACCAAAGAGCCCATATTATTTTTTTGCTTTATCTCCTTAGGTATAGACTGAAAACACAAGTCTATATTCCCAATCCAAATCACTTAGCTCTATTTAACAAGTTAAGGATTCAGAATTTTATACCTGAAAGTGGTTTAAAGTTTTATTTTACAAATAAAAAGAAATTGAGTCTCAGGAAACTGAAACTACTTCCTCAAGGTCAAACAGTGTTTTAGTTGGCTGTAACCTAGATTTCTGTATTCCCATTTAATGCTATTTCCATGAAATAGGGATAGTCAAAATAACTTGAGTTAATTAAAAATCATGCTATGTAATTCTATTTTGAATGGACTTTATTTATTTGGGTCTAAACATATTTCTAGTAAAAAATTAAGCCATCCATATCAAATATACACCATATGCTTTATTAGACTAATTTATTTGACATCCCTAAAAGACTTCTTTTGTTTCACATATAATTTTCAAATTTCAGCAGAAGACCACAAGAATCTAAGGACTGATATCTAGGCTTTATTTCCAGTATCACTGATAATGTAAATAGTCTTGATAAATTGCTTGGTTCTTTCTGCTTCTGTTTTCATACTAATAACTCTGCCTTTGTTCTCTACCTCATCACAGTGGGATGCGGATGGATAAAAATACAAAAGAATTGTTGTTGTGAAGACAAAGTGGTAAGAGATAAAAGTTTTAAATAGAATTTTCCTGGTGTATAATTTACAAGTAACAGCATTGGGCTTCATAATGACTCAGTATGTTTAAGCCAAAAAATATTTGGGGAGATGAGGTAAAGGAATAATAAAGAATAATAGAGTGTGTTGGAAAAATTTTAAGTCCGAAAGGCTTATGTTAGAATTTCATTTTTCTATTTTTAAAGTAAAGAGAATTGCTTTCTTGTGTAGCCATTTGTCCTAAGGTCTTCAATTCTCATCCAGTTCAGGAAAGACAAAGGATTATTCTCTTAGTCTTACTGTACAAAGAAAAACAAGATGTGAATGCTGAAAAGTATAATTTCATAGATACTGTCCCAAAGTGATTTCATATTATAAATTTGAATCCTAAGATATTAACCAAAGATTCTCATTTTTATCATAAACTTTTTTCTAATACCATACAAAATGTTGCAGACGGGGACTTCATTTTTTAAAAAGATTTTATTTATTTATTTATTTATTTATTTATTTATTTATTTATTTGAGAGAGAGAGAGAGAGAGAAAGAGAGAATGAGCATGGATGAGGGTCAGAGGAAAACGGAGAAGCAGACTCCCCAATAACCAGGGAACCTGACATAGGGCTTAATCCCAGGACCCTGAGATCATGACCTGAGCCAAAGGCAGATGCTTAACCAACTGAGCCATACAGGTGCCCTCAGACTGGGACTACAAATGGGATAAAGAGTCTCAGCAAAGCCTAGTATTTCACTTATTATAAGGGTACATGTCAAAAGCTTTCTCCATTCTAGCTAATGCAGTTCTCAGTTCTCACACTTTACATCCTATACTATGTCAGTTTTAAATTTCTTCCTGTTTATTGTTTCATTTTCTTTTGATAAATATTTATCATTTTCTGAACCAAAAATATATGCATCTATTCAACAGGTATTTATTGAACACCTTTAAGCCACAAAAATAACTCCTAAGAATCAGAAGAGAATGGTCTCTGACCCTGAGAATCTTACCATATAAAATAGTAAAAGTATACTAAATGTATAACTTGGTTCAGCAGCTCAATCCATGCAATCAGGTGGTTGAATGGGAATTCAAAACTGTTTATTGTATTTTGAATTTTTAAATAACCAATGACTCTATTTAAAGAAAATATTTCACTCAAATTATTTAAAAAATATAATGAGAAAGCATCACTTAAGGAAATTCTACATTTTATTTTCCTCATATAATATAAATTCTGAATATTTATCCAGTTTAAAAAATCATTAGTCCCATTCCTCAAATAAATTGAATACTTGTCTTTCATATTTGTATTGAAAGATTTATTATTTTAAAAATCACTTATGTGATTTTTGTATTTATCCTATTGTGACTGATTAAATTTTATTGTGGGAGAGGAAAATAGTTTATGAGGCTTAAATCTTTTCAAATTTATTGAAACATTTTATGGCTGAAAGTATTGCCTATTTTAGATAATATTTCACGTGCTGTTAAAAGAATGTTTACTACAACATAGGGGTATGGTCAAAGTGGTTTATAGTATTATTAAAATACTTGAATTAGGTGGTTATTGAAGAATCATTTGCCTAGAGATTAATGCTAAAATCTCTAAATGCAATTTTGGATTTGTCCATTTCTATCTTTAGCTCTGTCTAATTGTGCTTTATCTTTGTAAAGAATGAATCTTTCTGTTATTGTACATATTCCCTGTTCTTTATATTTCAAGTACATCTTTTATAGACAAAATGTATTTGAGTCTTGTTTTTTTGTTAATTTGTCTGTTTCTTGTTTAAATATTAGGTCTTACTTTTTAATCCAGTCTAACAAACATATCAAAATGTCTAATGTGCTTGTACTTGAAGATCAAAAAAGAGAGTGTAGAGAGATGGGTAAGAAAAATATCTGAAAAAAATGATATTGTCTCACAGATCACAGTTCCTCTGTTCATTTCATTTTCACACTTTTTTTCCCTCTCTCATCTTCATATTGGAGAGTTGCTATTGATTTTTCCTTCAGGTTTATTGCCCTCCCCTTCTGTTCTCTCCAAGACCATACAATGGGTTTTTAAATTTCAGATACTGTAAGTTTTAGTTCTAAAATTTCCAACTTGAGTCTTTTTAAAACAGTTCCAATTTATGCTCTGAGATTCTTCTCTGGTATATATATATATAATTTAAGCTTGTCACTGAACATATCTATTGGCTGTTTTAAAATCCAAGTCTGCTAATTCTAATATCTGGGTGATCTCATGGTCTGGATCTATTCATCACCTTTTATTTTAATTTTGGATCACTTGTTTTTCTGTTTCTTTGCACATTTAATAATCTTTTTTACTGTACACTGAACACTGTGGGTGACACATTGTGCAGACATTGGATACTGTTATATTCCCCTGAAAACTGGTAATGAATCTTTGAGCATGGAATTAAATTGCTAACTGAGGCTTTGGTTTTACACTTTGTTAGAAAGGTTCGGTTTAAGTTTTTCTCTTAGTTTTCAGGAAAATTCTTAGTTCTAAGATGTAGAATTATATGATGGTATGGGCCCTCTTAGGTGTTAGCAGAAACATGTCTAAAATAGTCCATTTCAAATTTCAAATTCTAACTCCCCTATAGTGACCAGCACTAGAAATCCCGCTCAATATTTTCTGCTTTACAGCTTTTATTCTCTGCATGATTTCTTGTAGTCTTTATTGCTCATGTAGTTAAAAGTTCAGGCAAGAATATGAGGAAGTTATATAAAAATTTATAGATTTATATATTTGTAGCTCCCACTTTCCTGAATTAACCTCAATTTTCAGCCATCTGGTAACCCCAAAGTCTGTCTTTCTGACATTAGATTTCAACACAATAACACCACAGCTTTCTGTTTGATGTCTAAAGTTGTCATGAATATTGTGGATTGTGTAAAGCTCAAGAAAAACAGCAGCAGCAGCACCACCACCACCACAACAGAAACATATAAGTATAGGACTCAGTGAAATTATGTTTTTCAAGGGTCAACTTCCTTCAAGTTTCTGCCTGGTTGTGTCAGTTTCCAGTGTTTTCAATAGTTTTTTTTTTTTTAATACAATTGGTCCATATTTAATTTTTATTTGCAGGAGAGTTAGTTTCATATAAACTATTAGATATTTCTGAAATGATGAGTTTTGGAACTGTATTCCTTGGAGACACAGGGGATCCCTACTAGGGTTCACAAACAGTTGCAAATAATGATAGAGAAGTTAGGCTGATAGAGTTTCATCTTCCTACTGCTGTTTCAGAAAGCCCATCTCTTTTTTTATGTCTCATTTTATTCATCATTGTTGTAGCTTGTAAGAGTTTGTTTAGAAAATAAAATCTGTTACAATTAATTTGGGAAATCACTAAAGCAGACCATTTATTCAACAGATTTTGAGTAATATAATGACATGCTGCACCAGACTTTGAATGTTAACTTTAGTCAATGACTAATGAGGTTTATGGTAAAATTTTTAGTAACTTCATCTATTCCATTTTTTACATTCCAGGCTTCTTTATTCATACATCTGTGATACTAGAATGAGTAGTACTCCCAGGCAGAAAAAAAAAAAAAAACTTTTTATTTCGACATTTTACTAAGGTGTGTGATTTATATTTAAGTTTTGGCCATCAAAATTTTTGACTGAAATTGTTAAATAGAGTCCTCTCCTTCTAGATTTCTGGGACTGGGATAACTGAAATATTTTGAATCTCCTGAGGTTGAGAATACAACAAAAGGCACAAAGAAAATAAAGTAAGTATGGAATAAGTCCAATAAATATTATATTATCAGTTTAAGCATAGTTACATAAGATAGCAGTAAATACAATATAGGGGAGTTAAGATGGCAGAATAGTAAGAGTAGCTTATGCTTGTCTCATCCCTCAAACACGACTAGATAATTCTCAAATCATTCTGAGCACCCAATAATTTATCTGAGGACTGGGAGAACAAAGTGCACAACTAGAGGAAGAAAAAAGGCCACTCGTTGGAAGTAGGAAGTGATGTGATGTGATTGGGGGGAGAAAAGAATTGCAGGTGTGGGAGAAGGGTGGGGGCCCTGATCACAGAAAGAGGATGGAGAGAGAGGAGAAGGAGGGATGGAGGGAGGGAAGGAGAAAGGGAGGGATGGAGAGAGAGAGAGAGAGAAAGAAAGAGAGAGAGAGAGAGAGAGAGAGAGAGAGAGAAAGTAGCACATAGGGGATAGCACAAGAAAAACACTTCCCCCAAACCACTGACTGAGCAAACAAGGGGGATGATTATCACAAGGTTTTACAAGCGGCAGAATGGAAAGTCTGAAAAGTCTGGAGTTTTAGAAGGCCACACTATCACCAGGGTTGATCCTGGTGGGCACAGTGGTGCTTCTGTGGAGATGGAAGGCAGAGGCCTGGGAACAGAGAGAGTTCTGAGAATCCCCTGGGTCATGCTGGGAGAGACAGATTCCCTTCTTGGACTGCATTTGGGTGAGGCAACATTGCCTCTTATGGGATAAAAGAGCCAGCCGGTGTCATTGAGCTGCCCCATTCATTATTATACAAGCAGAAATGCTTGCTGAGGGCAGCTAACCTAGATGCCAGCTTTTTGCTATGCTTTACCATAAATTCCAAGCCCCTGTGCTGTTGTGCAACTGCTTTTCTGGGACAAACTAGTACCAGCAACAGTGGGGTGCGTACTCCTTCAGAGTATAAGCTTGTGTCTGTGCCTTGTAGGTCCTTAAAATTTGGAGTTTTAAACCCCGCTGTGTACATGAGAAAAAATACAGAACTCCTGCACCACTGCTGGCCAGATGAATGGTAAGGACACAGGAAGGGTGAAGGCAGGGATCTGAAGAAAGCCTAGAACACCAGAGTGGATATTGTTTGGCCTTCACAGAAGGCCAAACAGTGGCAGGAATAAACTCCTCTTTCTGGGGAAGAGAGTGGGTCGATGCTATTTTTTATCCTTCCCATCAGCATGGATGGATTTCAGGTAGTGGCACAGTGCACACAGTGAAGGTATGAGCCACTTACACCAAGCCTTGCTCCACTGATCTCTGAAGATGTGATTGAGAGCCAGAACAGCAGCAGGCCCCTTCCCTAGACCAGCACAACCCCTCTACCCCTCTACACGTACTGGTCTACTGATCATAGATGTCGAAAAGCTTTGGCTCTAGTGGAAATAGGACCAGACACAGGCTTTCTTAATACACAAAAGACAGAGACCTAGACAAAACGCCAAGATGGAAGAATTCATCCCGAAAGAGGGAATAAGAAGAGGTCATGGCCAGGGAGCTAATCAAAATAAGTAATATGCATGAGCCAGAATTTAAAGCAACAATAATAAGGATAATAGCTAGGCCTGAGAAAAGCATAGAAGAAGCCAGAAAGACCCTTACTGCAGAGATAGAAGGTTAGCAGCAGAACTCTCCACAGAAATTGGCAGACCAGAAGAAAGTGGCGTGATATATTCAATATGCTGAGTGGGAAAAGTATGCAGCCAGGAATACTATATCCAGCAAGGTTGTCATTCAGAATAGAAGGAGAGATAAAGGGTTTCCTACACAAACACTAACTGAGTTTGTGACCACTACACGCTGCAAGAAATATTAAAAGGGAACTCTTTGAGTGGAAAAGAAAGACCAAAAGCAACAAAGACTAGAAAGGATCAGAGATCAACAGAAATGCCAACCCTACAATGGCACTTAATTCATATCTATCAATAATCACTTTTAAGGTAAATAAATGCTTCAATCAAAAGCCATAGGATATCAGAATGAATTAAAAATAACAAAAACCCCATATCTACATGCTGCCTATAAGAGACTCATTTTAGACCTAAAGACATCTTCAAATTGAAAGTGAGGGAATGGAGAATAGTCTATCAGGCAAATGGATGTCAAAAGAAAGTGAGAGTAACCATACTTATATCAGACAAACTAGATTTCGAACCAAAGACTGAAACAAGTTATGAAGACTGTAACAAGGGTACTATATCATAATAAAGGGGTCTTTCCACAGAAATGTCTGACAATTGTAAATATTTATGCCCCCAACATGGGAGCACCCAAATATATAAGTCAATTAATAACAGACATAAAGAAACTCATTGATAATAATGATGTAATAGTAGGGGAACGTACCATCCCACTCACTGCAATGGACAGATCATCTAAGCAGAAAATCAACAAGGAAACAGTGCTTTGATGATACAGTGGACCACACTGACTTAACAGATATTTTCAGAGCATTTCATCCTAAAGCAGCAGAATACACATTCACATACACATGGAACATTCTTCAGAATAGGCCACATGCTGGGTTACAAATCAAGCCTCAGTAAATACAAAAAGATTGAGATCATACCATGCATATTTTCAGACTACAATGCTATGAAACTTGAAACTTCAACTGCAAGAAAAAATTTGGAAACACCACAAATACTTGGAGGTTAGAGAAAATCCTACTGAGGAATGAATGGGTTAATCAGGAAATTAAGGAAAAAATGAAAAGTACATAGAAGCAAGTGAAAATGAAAACATGACAGTCCATATCCTTTGTGATGCAGCAAAGGTTGTCATAAGAGGGAAATATATAGCAATACAGGCCCACTTCAAGAAGCAAGAAAAGCTTCAAATACACAACCTAACCTTACACCTAAAGGAGCTGGAAAAGGAAGAGCAAATAAAGCCCAAAGCCAGCAGAATAAGGGAAATAATAAAAATTAGAACAGAAATAAATTATATAGAAACAAACAAAAAACCCCCAGTAGAACAGATCAACGAAACTAGGAGCTCATTCACTGAAAGAATTAATAACATTGACAAACCCCTAACCAGACTTATACAAAGAAAATAAAAGAAAAGAGAAGAGGTCCCAATAAGTAAAATCAAGAGGAGAGATCACAACTAACACCACAAAAATACAAAATATTATAAAAGAATATTATGAAAAATTATATGCCAACAAATTTGGCAATCTGGAAGATATGGATATATTCCTAGAAACAAGAAAACTATCAAAATGGAAATAGGAATAGAAAATTTGAACAGACCCATAACCAGCAAAGAAATTGAATCAGTAATCAAAGATCTCCCAATAATACAAGTCCAGGGCCAGATGGCTTCCCAGCAAACATTTAAAGAATTAATACCTATTCTTCTGAAGCTCTTTCAAAAAATTGAAATGGAAGGAAAACTTCCAAACTCATTCTACAAGACCAGATTTACCTTGATTTCAAAACCAGACAAAGATACCACTAAAAAGGAGAGTTATAGTCCAATATTTCTGGTGAACATGGATGCAAAAATCTCAACAAGATACTAGCAAACTGAATCTAACAGTACATTAAAAGAATTATTCACCATGATCAAGTGGAATTAATTCCTGTGGTACAGGGGTAGTTCAATATTCACAAATCAATCAATGTGATACAACACATTAATAAAAGAATTTGAACTATATGATCCTCTCAATGGATGCAGAAAAACCATCTGACAAAATACAGCATCCTTTCTTGATAAAAAAAAAATCAACAAAGGAGAGATAGAAGGAATATAACTCAACATCAAAAAGGCCATATACAAAAGACCCACAGTTAATATCATCATCAATGGATAAAACTAAGAGCCTTTCCCCTACAGTCAGGAGCAAGACAGGGATGTCCACTCTCACCACTGCTATTCAACATAGTAGTGGAAGTCCTAGACTCAGCAATCAGACAACAAAAAGAAATAAAAGGCATCCCAATCAGTGAGGAAGAATTCAAACCTCACTTTTCACAGACAACATCATACTCTATGTAGAAAACCCAAAGACTCCACCAAAAATTTGCTAGAACTAATACACAAATTTAGCAAAGTCACAGGAAATAAAATCAATGTACAGAAATCTGTTGCATTTCTGTACACCAACAAGGAAGCAGCAGAAAGAGAAATCAAGGTATTGAGCCCATTTACAATTGCACCAAACCCATAAGATATTTAGGAATATAACTAACCAAAGAGGAAAAGATTTGTACTCTAAATCAATAGGAACATAAGAACACTTATGAAAGAAATTGTAGAAGACACAAAGAAATGAAAAATATTTCATACTCATAGATTGGGAGAACAAATATTGTTAAAATGTCCATACTATCCAAAGCAATCTACACGTTTAATGCAATCCCTATCAAATTATCAACAGCACTTTTCACAGAGCTAGTATAAATGATCCTAAAATTTGTATGGAATGACAAATAACTCTGAATAGCCAAAGCAATCTTGAAAAAGCAAAGCAAAGCAGGCATCAAAATTCCAGACTTCAAGCTACTTTATAAAGCTGTAATCATCAAGACAGTACAGTACTGGCACAAAAACAGATAGATCAATGGAACAGAAGAGAATCCAGAAATGGGCCCACAACTATATGGTCAACTAATATTCAACAAAGCAGAAAAGTATATACAATGGAAAAAAGACAATCTCTTAAACAAATGGTATGGGGAAAACTGGATGCAGAAGAATGGAAAAAGAATGCAGAATGAATGAAACTGGACCACTTTTCTTACACTTTACACATACAAAAATAAATTCCAAATGGATGAAAAACCTAAATGTGACACAGAAAACCACCAAAATCCTAGAGTAGAACATAGGCAGCACCTCTTTGACTTTGGCCATAGCAATTTCTTACTAGACACATCGCTAGAGGCAAGGGAAACTAAAGCAAAAATGAACTATTGGGACCTTATCAGGATAAAAAACTTTTGAACTGCAAAGGAAGCAATCAACAAAACTAAAAGTCAGCCTATGGAGTAGAAGATATTTGCAAATAACTTATCTGATAAAGGTTAGTATGCAAAATCCATAAAGAACTTATCAAATTCAACATCCAAAAAACAAATAATCCAGTTAAGAAATGGGCAGAAGACATGAATAGACATTTTTTTCAAAGAAGACATCTAGTTGGCCAAGAGACACATGGAAAGATGCTCAACATCACTCATCATCGGGGAAATACAAATCCAAACCACAATGAGATACCTCCTCACACTTGTCAGAATGGTTAAAATTAACAGGAAACAATAGATGTTGGCGAGGATGCAGAAAAAGGGGAACCCTCTTAAACTGTTGGTGGGAGTGTAGCCACTCTTGAAAAACAGTATGGAGGTTTCTCAAAAAGTTAAAAATGGAACAACCCTATGACTCAGCAATTATACTAGTAGGTCTTTACCCAAAAGATACAAAAACACTGACTTAAAGGGGCACATGCATCCCAATGCTTATAGCAGCTTTATCAATAATAGCCAGACTATGGAATATTATATGTATACACAATGGAATATTACTCAGCTATCAAGTAGGATGAAATATTGCCATTTACAACGATATGGATGGAGTTAGAGTGTATTATGCTAAGCAAAATAAGTCAGTCAAAGAAAAACAAATTTTATATGATTCACTCATATGCAAAATTTGAGAAATGAAACAGGTAATTATAGGGGAAGGGGAGAAAAAGAGACAAGGAAGCAAATGATATAAAACTCTTAACTAATAGAGAAAAACCTAAGGTGGGTGGGGTATGGGCTAAATGAGTGATGGGTATTAAGGAGAGCACTTGTGTTGAGCACTGAGTATTATATGTTAGTGATGAATCACTAAATTCTACTCCTAAAACTAATATTACATAGTATGTTAACTAACTAGAATTTAAATAAAAATTTGAAAAAAATACTATATAGAAATTTTGTTATTTAAGAGTGGCACAGATGAATGTATCTAATTGCTTTTTCCAAAAATTTGATATTACAGTATAATATTCTTATTTGCTTCTGAGACAGAGCATTTTTTATATAGTTTTATGAAAACTTTATGTAAGTTTTATAAAATACTTTTTATCAGGAATGAGTTTCTATCAATGAAAAATAAAGTTCATTTTCAAATGAAATGATATTTTTATTTGGAACTAATAACTTTTTAGTTGTTAAAGAAATAGCATTTTATAGTTCCAATTTGAATGTAAATTTTAATACTTGTTTGGGTGGAAGGAATTGTGTTTTCTTGTTGAGTTTTGCATTTCACCTGGAGAAAGAAAATACAAAAGGGTACATGATTTGCCATCATCAGACAAAAATTTGTCTCATATTTAAGAAATACTGGGAAGCATCCCTCTCAATTCTGTTTCACCAAGTTCTTTTAAAACCTCTATTTTAAAGAGAGTCATTTCTTTGAGTTACAATTTTTGGCTGTTTTACGTTGAAAACAGCCTGGAAAAGGTAATATGCATAATAATGTATGCCTTTATGAGTCATTATTACTTCTTTCGGCTAGTGTAAATAAAAGGTGAGTTAGAAAAACAGGCCTAGAGATATGATCTGGGAAGAAATCTTGCAAAGTAAAGATTTTAGTTATATAGAAGTTTGGAAGGGAAGTACTGTATGCCTAGTCCAAAGGAAAGGACAAACAAGTAGAAGAGAGAAGAGAAGGGATGCTGAAAAATTGGGGGATGAATTTGAAAAAAGTCGAAAGATAGCCTAATTCTAAATTTTAAAGTTCTTAGAAGAGTAGATGTTGCATGAACAGACATTCCTCCAGAGAACACATACACATGGCCAACAAACACATAAAAAGATGCTCAACATCACTAATCATTACAGAAATGCAAAGCAAAACCACAATGAGGTATCACCTCACAATTGTCAGAATGGCTAAAATAAAAAACACTAAAAACAACAGTGTTGGCAGGGATGTGGAGAAAAATGAACACTTTCGCACTGTTGGGAATGCAAACTGGTGCGGCCACTGTGGAATAGAGTAGGGAGGTTCCTCAAAACTTAAAAATAGGACTACCCTACGATCTAGTAATTGTACTACTAGGTAATTGCCTAAAGAATTACAAAAAGAATACAAAAACACTAATTCAAAGGGATACATGCACTTCTGTGTTTATTGCAGCATGATTTACAATAGCCAAATTATGGAAGTAGCCCAAATGTCCATTGATAAATGAATGGATAAAGGAATATATATACAATTCACCCATAAAAAAGGAATGAAATCTTGGCATTTGCAACAACATAGATGGACCTAGAGAGTATAATGCTAAGCAAAATAAGTCAATCAGAGAAAGAAGAAAAAAAAAAAAAAGACATGATTTCACTTGTATTTGGAATTTAAGAAACAAAATAAACAAATGGGGAAAAAAGACAAACCAAGAAGCTGACTCTTTTTTTTTTTTTTAAGATTTAATTTATTTATTCATGAGAGAGAGAGAGAGAGGCAGAGATAGGCAGAGGGAGAAGCAGGCTCCATGCAGGGAGCCCTATGCGGGACTCGATCCCGGGACTCCAGGGTCACACCCTGGACCAAAGGCAGGCACTAAACTGCTGAGCCACACCAACTTCTGATCCAGAAGCTGACTTTTAACTATGGAAAAAAAAACATGATTATCAGAGGAGAGGTAGGTGGGGAGAGATGTGAAAGAGGTGAAGGGGATTAAGAGTACACTTATCATGATGAACACTGAGTGATGTGTAGAATTGTTGAATCACTATATTGTACACCCGGAACTAATATAACACTGTATGTTAACTCTACTGGGATTAAAACAAAAAAAAATAGTAAAAATGAAAGAGTAGATCTTGAAAGTTCTCATCACAAGAAAAAATTGTAACTATATAAGGTGATGGGTGTTAACTAGACTTAGGGTGATCATTTCATAATATATACAAATATCAAATCACTGTGTTGTGTACCTGGAACTAATATGATGTTATATGTCAGTTATACCTCAAAAAAAGAAAAACCAACAAGATAGCCTAATTCTGACCTGAAATATAATCCTTCTGTTATCTCAACTAGACATACAGACAGAGAAATCATTTCATCTAACTTCTTCAATTTATATATAATTTAAAATGAACTAGACAGTTTACATGAATTTTCTCAGGTTGCAACAGCGATCCAGTAAGAAACGGGACCAGACCCAGGTGACCAGACTCTACTTGCTCTAGTTTCAATTCACTTCACTGCATTTCAAAGTAAATATGGTTTTCTTTCAATATATGCTATTTCGCAAAAAAATCATTTCATGCCAATATTGACTGTAAATCTGTTGTTATGGAGAACATATTGCAATTGTCCAAATGAGACTGAACACAAAATTTCAGTATGGTTGGCTGGAGGTGAATTTAATTATCAAGTTTATTAAATAGTTGAAACCGAACACACTAACAGGAAATTAAAAAACAGATAAAAAATGTTGAGGATTTGTATGAACATTTCCCAATTTCCCTTGCAATTATCTTGTCCTCAAAGGAACAGTGTCTCATTCCCCTTCATTTCTTCCTACGGTGCTTATTCAGCATTAAGACAAGAATTATGTTTGTATAGTAATGTATCAGCAAGACCAATGCATACACATTTATTTAAACTCATATAAATACATACCTACACACATACATTTTTCCAACTTTAAATTCTATAACCACTTCCCCTAAGGGATCCATAATGGTGCAGAATTACTCAGGGTACACACCTAGATTAAAAGACAAACCACACATTCCATAGAGTCTAAATCTAAGAGTGTCTCATAGTAATATCACTCCTGAATGTTGTCTTAGAAACTTTTGCCAGATCCGAGGTCTGGAACTTGTTACGCATACAAGCATGATAAATAGGAAAAAAAATAAACAAGTGAGCTGAATTTTTAACCACAGCAAGGAACAAAAATTGCCGGTACAATTTCAATCCCAAAAGCACTGAAAGGCTCTTTTATGTCTGACCACCATCTAGGGGAAGGGGGCAGAGGTAGAGGATGGAATAAATGCATCTTTGGATCAGTTGCAAACATTAGCGTTTTTGGATAACTTATGCTTTCGTGGTGATCTGACCTGAGAAAACAGATTGACTCTAAATTATGTAAACAGTCTTTCCTTTTGGAACATACTGCTTATTCTACGGGGGCATTCTTGCTTCATCATATATTGGAACCAATTTTTATCTCATAAACATCAATAACAAAAAAAATGCTTGTGAGTGTAGCTGTGAAAAACAGTCCATTTGAGAACTACTGACAGAATTATTCAGGGAAGGATCTGTCTTTTCCTGAATACTACTTCTATGAGTCTGGTCAGTTAGGCCTTTGGGCCTCTCACGAGGTTGAGGTGTGTTAGGACTGATTAAAACAAACAAATAAGCGAATAAACCCACTAAATAGCTCTCCATAATAAAGTTAGAATAATTCAAGATTTCTCATGGCTGCTCATAAAGAGAATGGCATTGCCTGGGGACCTAGAGCGGTTGGAATTGGTGAGAAGCACAGGTAAGAAGATCCAGCAAGATGGTAGGGACGTGAGGCCTAAAAAAGGAGTGAGATAGTTCCAGGTGTGGTTGTAGCCCAAATATTCTGGACACATATGTCCAATTTTTAATGTAAGTGTGGTAGGTGATTGTGCTATGTTATGCTTTGTGCACTTAACTCTCCACTTCCACTTCACCATACTCTGCAATCTCTACTCCTGACTTTTTCAGAAAATTCTATTAAAAATACCTTGTACAAAGGCAAGTTAAGAATTAAAAAAAAAAAAGAAAAGAAAATATTCCATGACTGGATTCATGCAGCACAGAGAGAAGAAAAGGCTGCTAAGATTTTCAGGCAAAGCAAGGAGTAACTTGGATTAGACTTGACTAGAAGACACCTAAGAGCCACTTGGTGGGGTTGTGGGTAGTATGTTCTATTATTGGCAGAAGGAAATTTTGATATCCCCTTCTTAAAATCAATCAAAGGCAATGAAAAAAATAAAACAGGATATAAGAAGTGCCAGAATGGGAGGAGGGTGTTTCTTTAGGCAGGGTGGGCAGGCAAAGCCTCTCCGAGGAGTTCATATTTGAGCTGAGACATAAGTTATGGGCAGGAGGCAGCCAGATGAAGATATAGGAGAGTGGTAGAGGAAGAAGAACTGATTCCAGAACAGAAATTAGCCAATGCAGCTAGAATATAATGCATCAGGCGTATTGGCAGAGAATGAAAAAGCGTAGGTTGGCTGTGGTTGATCATGTTGGCCTTGCACACGGCAGAGCCTGGTTTCCTTGGGAAACAGAGCCTGAGGCAAGCTGACGTACTGACACCGTATTAGAAGGAGTGTAGTCTCAGGGTAGGAAATATGAGGGGGGGAGGAAATGAGGCAGAGGAATAAATGAAAATACAAGGAGAACCTTATTGAGCTAATCACAAATTGTTGCTCAGTCAAGAAGTATGGTGCGGTAGGGTCCACATGGAACTTCAGAACAGTCGATGAGGGAAGACTAAAGAGGGTAAAATCTCTCTTAGCTCCTTCCATATTCTGTCCTTGCCACATGAGGTTTTACCTTCCTTATCTTCCCTGCCCCATGTAGGCACCTGCTGGTGGTACCAGACATTTCGTGCGTGTGGTTGGGTGAACATGGGGCAGTGTAGCTGTACTGGCTTCAGCCATAGGATGGCATCACAGAGGTCAGAAAGAAGCCAGACTCTTAACCCCAAAGAGATGATGAGTTGGCCAGAGGGGAATAGAAGATGATGCTGCAGATGGAGATCTTCAAAGATTTAGGATTTCATTTTAATTTCAAAATCAAGCCATTGGGATTTTTTTTTTAAGCAAGTGAGCAATATCGTCTTACTTACACATTTAAGAGATCGCTGTCTGCTATGTAGGGCAGAAAAAGACACTGAAAGGAGCTCAGTAGTGAGAGGTAGGGATTTCGGAATTATCAGCATAGAACTTTCTTTTTTTTATTTTAACTTGTCTACTCCACTGAAAGTTTGAAAAAGATGAGAAAAAAGAAATTACAATTTCTCTCAATATGGAGATCTTTAACAGCCTTGCTCTGAGTCATGATGGTGAAGTATGGGAACAAAAGCATGATCAGATTCAGTAGAGAAGAAAATGGGGGCAGCCCCAGTGGCGCAGTGGTTTAGTGCTGCCTGCAGCCTGGGGCGAGATCCTGGGGACCTGGGATCGAGTCCCACATTGGGCTCCCTGCATGGTGCCTGTTTCTCCTTCTGCCTGTGTCTCTGCCTCTCTCTCTCTAACTGTGTCTCTATGAATAAATAAATAAAATCTTAAAAAAAGAAAAGAAAATGGAAGGTTATAAAGTAAAGGTACCAAAATAAGAATAGGTAACCCTTTGGAGCGTTGTAGGGTGATTTTTGTCAAAGACCCTACTTCATTTCTAAAGGGATAATTTTAAGGTGTTTTTATGTACTGATGATCCAAACATGATATAGAAATTTATGAAGTAGGTCAAAGCGGGGGTAATTGCAGGACAATCTCCCCGAGTGAGATGAGAAGGAGCTGGGTTGGATGGAAGTGAAGAGGTTGGCTTTGCAGCAACAGAGCTGCTTCTTTAACTGCAACATTAAAATTCTAATCACGTTATTTCACATCTGTGTGTACTACTAAAATGCCCATCACGAGTCAAATCATAATCACTCTTCTAAGAATCTCAGAGCTAACCTTTTAGAGTCAGGTCCAAATTCTAAATATACGTCAAGACTGATATTTGCCACCAAAGAAAAATTGGGGGATCTTATATTTAAATTTTGTGACTATTGCTATTGTTGTAAAAAAATAATTACTCAGAAAACCATGTATTCTTTCAGAAGCATGTCATGTGAATATTCCATTCTGAATTTTAGGGTCAGTGAATTCAATCCAATTTCTTTCCTGTTTATACACTTTTCCCTGTGAGGATGTACTGAAATGAGCATTTTCACGTATTGCTAAGTAAGAAATGAAATTGGTACAATCTTGTGAAAAGAAATTTGGTCACTGTCATATCAATAGTACCAAATATGTACATGCCTTTTGATATCAAAATGCTTTTTCTCAGAAACTAATCTATGACAAATACCTTAAAATACAGGACTGAGGGGAAGCTGTATGGCATAAAATGTTTATTGCTGTAGTGTTTCTAATAGCAAAATATAAATGATGATGCAAATGTCTATTAATATCATAATGTTTTAACATTAAACATTTACAAGGTGAAATATTATACAGCTATTACAAATGGTTTCTTTATGCCTATTTAAGAATATTAAGATACTTTTTTGAATTCCAAGTAAGAAATGATAAGTACACAGTATATTATCCTTAAACGTGCTTGAAAATATATAGAAAATAGCTGAAAGTGTTCACAAACACTCAACGACCTATGAAACACAGTGTTACCACCCCATTGCCTGTCAACTCCACTGATAATATCAAATATTCTATGAGTTTTTTTTTGAGGGGACTTTTGAAATCACATCTTATGCCTGTAAGTTGCTTTGGATCTTACCATAAAGATCTAAAAAGGCAATGAGAATGTAGTTTTTCAGAAATCAAGAACACATTCTCTATAGTATCCTTCTCTCTTTTTTAAGGAACATTGCATTTTAGAGTTTAAGGAACCAGCCTAGCTGCAGGAGGGAGAAACAACACAAGCACATGCATGATTCCCTTCTCACTAGTTAACTTTGGAAACAGCTATTACCCATTACAAGTTTTACCCCTATTCCAGGCAAGTAGTAGGGAACAATGGATCTATTTGTTTTACTGCTGGCATAATTTGGAAATGGATTCTTTGCAATATTTCCTGAGGTATCTTTCTTCTTTTGTCCATTTATGGGTCCAATTTTTCTAATTGCATATGATGAAGAAGGCCAGGGCAATTACAGTTTTGTTTTGTTTTGTTTTGTTTTTACATAGATATAGCTATTTACATGCTATTTTCTTTCAACTATTTTTCAATTACCATCATTGCTGGCTCATTTTAAGTTAACATTTTGGATGTACTAAGATTCACTAAGGTTTGCCTTAGCATGTTTTTGAGGATACTGAAGAAAAAAAAAGTAATCGAGACAACAGCTACATTTTCTAGAGGATGCTGAGATATCAATGTTTATTTATTATTCTGTAGATTCCTTAAAGCTCTTAAAAATAATAGCATATCAAATTTTACATGTTAACAATAAGAAGTGATGACAAAGTCGATCATTAATAAGCACTTCAAAATCATGAAATTAAAAATACCCCTGGGTGGGTATTTTTGGGTAAAAATACCACTGGGTGGGGTATAGATTGTGGTTATGCCTTGCTTTTATAAACTGATTCTTTAGGGGCTTAATGAGTCCATACTCATTTTACATTTGGGAATGTTGCATTTCCCAACAAATGCAAATACATTTGTTCAGTGAGAGGAAAACTAAAAATTGCCAAATAATCAATAAAATATAGAAAACATCTGTTTGAGCTATTATTAATGGTTGTATAAACACCAATAAATAAAAACAGTAACAGAAATATCCTATGTTTATTTTATCTCATTAAGAATCTAATTTTTAGGTTCTTAATTGGCTTAGGAAATGAGTGAAAACTATTTTATTAGCTAAATATATTTTAATTACTCTACCAAAATATGTTGAGATTGCTGCTAATCCTTTGAAAATGCACTATTCTGAAATGTATGAGATCTTAAAATTACATAAATTATGAGAATGTATAGCCTCTGTAGGGATAAATTAACTGCTAAAAAAGATAATGGCCACAGGCAATTACTATCTGGTCTTTTGAACAAATATCCTTTTTTCCTAAAAAAAAAAAAAAAACCCTAAATCCCTAATCTGTGTTGTGATTATATACAATTTGCACATGCATATGAATTGAATTCAGAATAAGATTTATAGAGCTAAATTGATGCTATTTATTAACAGTCCATTTTTATTGTTTCAATAGTTATGTATCATGATTTTATAATTTTAAGTAACTATAAATTCTTTTTTAAAAAAATATTTTTATTTATTTATTCATGAGAGACAAAGAGAGAGAGGCAGAGACACAGGCAGAGGGAGAAGCAGGCTCCATGCAGGGAGCCCAATATGGGACTTGATCTCGGAACTCCAGGATCACGCCCTGAGCCAAAGGTAGATGCTCAACTGCTGAGCCACCCAGGCATCCCAAGTAGCTATAGATTCTTAATGCAAAGGGTAAACTCATTATTCTAAAGTTTCAGATACCTATGATATTTGAAGTATTTCTGTTAAATTTATGTTTTAGCATATTTAAAGCAACTCAAGTGCTTTCACACTTTCAGATTTGGGAGCCTTGGCTCTCAAACCACCTCCTCTTTAAGTAGCTCTATTGAGCAGTCCACAGAGAAGGGACAGTTAAGCGTGAGAATTTAAGATCAACCCAACATTTGGGATTCATAAAAGTAGTAAAAAGAAACATATATTTTAGATTTATGTGTATAACTCATGACAAACTAAGAAGTGAAAGAGCATTAGGTAGTGTTTCTTCATTTTCTGCTTCCAATTTTGTTTGTACACCTAACTCATGATTACACGTTTTTGTTTTTGTTTAATTTTTTTAAGATGTACTTATTTATTTGAGAGAGGTAGCATGAGTATGAGTAGGGAGAAAATTTGTAGAGATACAGTTGTTTTATTCTTTTTTTAGATTTTTATTTATGCATTTATTCATGAGAGACACAGAGAGAGAGGGAGAGAGAAGGAGAGAGAGAGAGAGAGGCAGAGACACAGGCAGAGGGAGAAGCAGAGGCAGGCTCCATGCAGGGAGCCCGATGTGGGACTCGATCCTGGAACCCCAGGATCAGGTCCTGCGCCAAAGGCAGACGCTCAACCTCTGAGCCACCCAGGTGTCCCCAGTTGTTTTATTCTAATATCAAAATATTTTAATTGATTTTTGTACTTTTAAATTGAATAAGATCTATATAAGCAACCTGTAATCATTTACCTATTTAAATCAGTGATCAGATTATGTGATGATCATCACAATTCTCTTAGTTGTTTCTTTCAAAATAATTACAGAAGTTTAACAACAACCTTTAAATATTTTTTCTACTGTAAGTGCCAGTGAATAAGCAATTAACTCCTTCTCTCCCACATTAATTTATCATGGGGAATTATTCTCAGGGATTAACAATGCATTGGCCACCATAGTTAAATAAATGTTATTCACCATTTAACCAGCGAATTAAAATATGAAAATCAAGTTTTGGTGAAAGCTTCTATTTCATGTAACTAGAAAGTCTGACTCCTAAGAAAAAGCGTAGGGGAGGGAATGGGGTGATACCAAACCATTTACATGTAAGGTTCCAAGAAGCCTGAGCAAGGCTGTTCCTCACCCTCTTGGTGCCGTAATTAAGCCTGAGGAGAAGTTAAGGGTGAAAGTCTAAGAGTGAAAATGGGAGATTGTATTACATTCAAACTTTCATCCACTTGACCTTAGAACCCCTCCCTCTTTGGAGCACAGAGAGTCAGATATATTCCATGGTGACTGTGTTAGTGAGGACTAACACAATTTATCCAGACCCTTTTCTCTGAAAAAAAAAAGTGGGGAAAAGAAAAATCAAGCATTATTCTTAAAAAAAATAAAAAATAAAAAAAGGAACATGCCTTGGAAAAGCAATCACAACAAGGAACAGGATGGCCAAAGTGGGACAGTATTGAAGAGCACCCCCATAAAGCAATAGAGCAAAATGTGTCTGGCAAGGGGGAGGAGAGTAATACTGGCAGAGGCAGGACCAGTCCTTTGGCATGAGAGTCCTCCAGAGTGCAGCAGAACTGCGGGTTAGGGATGATGGGAAAGGCCACTGCTGTAACAGAGGCAGGTCTAACTCAGGATTACAGAGTTGGAACTCACTAGGGTTTAAAGCACCATTCAGCAGCTAAAGCATGACAAGTAGCAGAACACCAAGGAAGTGGGCGGCCAGTGTTTAGGTAATGACAATGCCTGGCTGTCGTCAACCTATGCTGCTCATTGAAGGGGTGGGCTTCTCAGTGCTTGAGTACTATAAGCTGCAGGTGTCCAGTCTGTACTGGAGAAACCCATGGAGTACTGAGAGGAGGATGGAAGGGGAACCGAATCTGAGCAATGATTTATAACAGAACTTCGTGACTCCACCTACAACTTGAAGAGACAAAAAGATTTTGATTTTGATGTCTCCGTTAGATGCCAGGTTGACAGACTATACTATTTGTACCCTTAAGTTCTGGAGAATACATCTCCTGAGTACCCTGATTCTGTGAGAAAACCATTTCACAGTCGTTTCCATGAATCATGAGAAGCCTGCAAACCCATATATATATATAGTACATCTAGGATTCACTAGGCCCCAAAGGAAAGAAAGAGAACCCCAAAACTAAAGTGTCCTGTGAATGAATGTACTTAGAATTCGGAGTATTATATCTCTGAGAATCATTTACATGTAAGCTCAAGCCATGTGAGAAATTAGAGAGAGCCAAGGAATTGGAAGCAGAAGAGAGACGACCCACAAACACATTTTCTCATCCTGAGGCGGCGGGTTGCCTCCATTCTCGTGTGCAGCAGCAGATGGCAGAAAGGCAGGAAGGGTGGGAGTGGCTGGCACTTCACAGACTGCCAGGCTCCGTCTGGGCTCTTGATAAATATTAATTAAGTGAACTGCCTCCACCGGAGAGTGCTGTCCTTGCTGCCGATTGTGACAGCCAGTCTTTGTTGTATGTGTTATCCTCACGTTAACATGACAGAGAAAGGTTGACGTGTCTTTATGAAGACTAAAAGGGGTACGCAGGTCACCCAGGAGAGCTGAAACTCAAAGGCACACACGTTTTTTAGATCCTACTCTACAAAGTAGGTGTCATATCCTAGTGACACCTTGGTTAGCAATTCATCTGGACGTGAAGTTCCAACGCTCTAGCAGAATCAATCTGTGTGTGATAGAGCTTGGGAGAGCCTGAGGCGTTTTCCTCACTTGGCCTTGGGCCCTAGTGGATGAGGAGGAAAAAACCCACCAGTACAGAAGTCACTTGTGAAGGGCTCTGATATTCCTAGAGGTCACAATCCGTGGAACTTAGGAGTTGTAAAAATGTTACCTGGGTTCCTGAATTGAAAAATTTTCAGAGCCTCTGTTTAGGAAAGCAGGTTATATAGGTACAGCCTGGATAAAACGAACACAGTCTGGAGATGTGCGGTCTCCATGAGGGATTAGGATTAGGAGCCATCAAAAAATCTAGACGTTTAAAAGTATCCCCCAAATGAAGTGTGTTCATCCAATTTGCTATGTAGGGATTTCCCAAGACAAAGTGTCATAGGAATACATCTTTATTGCAGCAAGTTACCCAGCACGTCTGCAGGCCTCGCCAGCCTGTGGGTTCAGATAAGGACTCATTAATATTAATGTACAATTGCACAGGCTCTCTCTTAAAGGAAAGCTATCACTCTGCCCTCCGAGTGCACAATGTCTGAAAACGTTGGCCAGGGATTTCTGGGAGCCCTCGAGTGCTGTCTCAGAAGTTGTTTCTTTTGCTCCAGATTTCGGTTTAATGGATAATGTCAAGCAATGTCCCAAGGGGAAGCACCTGGTCACTGACAATTTCCCAGGATTTGTTTTAAGGTTTTACCTATACATTTGGAGGACAGAAAGGGAGTGAAGGAGAGAGAGAGAGCACGAGTAGGGTGAGGGGCAGAGGGAGAAGCACACTCCCCGCTGAGCAGGGAGCCTGATGTGGGCTCTATCCTGGGACTCCAGGAGCATGACCTGAGCCAAAGGCAGACCTGTAACTGACTGAGCCACCCAGGGCCCCCCCCCCCCACCCTGCCAAGAACTTTTAAAATGTTAGTTTTTGGGCTCCAGGGTTATCATATAGGAATGAGGTCTCTTTCTCTCTGTTGTGCCTTGTCATTTGTGCTCCTAAACAGCACAGTTAGTGCCTGGAGCCCCTCCTGAATGCAGCTCCCCCAAGTTTTGTTATGTCTGACCTAGCACTTAGTACTTGGCAGAGGTAAGGAACATTCGGGCTACTCTTAGTTATCCTTCAGGAATGAGGATAAACATTGCTTCCCCAGGAAGTGTTTCCTGACTTTTGGAATGTGTTAGGACTCCGGACCCCCATCTTTATGTTCACTCTATGAACCATAGAGTGACTACCATAACTCCAAACTACCATGACTCTATGGTAGTTAGTAATTTCATTTTTATGACTTGTTGGTCTGTCTCCCCAACCCCTAAACTTCTTATAAGGTAAGAAATTTTATAGGCTTATGTAGCATAGTGTTCCTTAGCAGGACTACCACTGCACAGGTCCAGCAAGCACCAACGACATTGGATTCTTTGAATTTGGGTAGCAAAGGGCCCAATCTCCAGCATCAATATAACATGATAGACACTTCAGTGATTCTAAATTAGTAAATCCTATTATGCATTTCGATGTCTCTCCTACAACTTTACTTAATTTTAATGTATAAAACATACTTCAAAGAATACCAAATACTGCAAATATGCCTGGGTGACTCAGCCAACCATGAGACCCTTAAATTCTGAATCCCAAATTACACTTCAGTAAAATACCTGAGGTTTGTTATATAAAGAAATCAAGATTACATATTATATATGTAAAAATACACATGTAACATCATATAATATAATATAATATAATATAATATAATATAATATAATATAATATATTACAATATGCTATCTCTCTTATTTCGGAAAAATGGTAATGAGGCAGTGCTCTACAGAAGAGATTGAATGGGGTGGCTGGCTGGCTTAGTCAGTAGAGCACGTGACTCTTGATTTAGGGGTTGTGAGTCTGAGTCTTACATCGAGGGTAGAGATTATAAAAAAAATAAATAAAAAGAAATTTATAAAAAAGAGGCTGAAATTTCAACCCATCCAATTTAAATGTCTATACAGGATGAAAACATGGTAAAGGTGTTACTAGCAGTGATGACATAGAGGTTGGGGCTCAGGAAGCAAAAGGGACATAAACAAGTATTCATTCAGTTATTTCACAAGTATTCACTGATCACCAACTCTAAAGGAGGTTTTATTCCATCCAGATCTGGGGAACAAGGTGATGAATAAAATGAGGGAAACATACAATCAATTGATCAATAAATAAATAAAAATAAATAATATTAATATTTAGATAATAATTGTTGTGAAGAAGATTTAGGAGAGCCACAGGATAGAGCATGGCATAGGCATGTGCTTATTTAATACAATTTGGTCACGGACTGACCTCTCTGAATAAAAAGGAGTGGGTGTGTAAAGATACTGGGAAAAAGTATCACAGGAAAGGAAACAGTACGTTGAAGCAAATCAGGTAATACCGGTGGAAAGTATCCTTGAGGTTATTTGGTGAAACAAACAAAAAATGAGAAAAGTATACAGATGGGATTTATGGCATTACCCAATTCATTGCTACACATTCTATGCTGTAAATATTTGCACTTTACAGACCATAGAAAATGGATGCTCCATGCACTCTGCTAAGCACTTTACACTTAACCATCAAAAATCCTAGGAGTAAATAGCAATATTACCTCTACTTTACATATGAGGATATGAAGACCAAGAAGTAGGAAACTTTCCCAAGGTCACAAAGTCAACAAATGTCAGGGCTGAGATTTGAATCCAGAAAGCCTAGCTACAGAATATATGATGTTAATCATACATATGCTTCTAATTTTAATGTCATTTGCGATATCTAGACACATGGTGAAAATATGTACTTTAATATTTGAATTAATCAAATAATCACTTTTCCCACTTGGTGTTGATAATTTGTTTTATCTCATTGAAAAACAATAAAATAAAATGATAGAGTAATAAAAGTAATTACTTTTTATTTTTTATCTTATTTTGTACTCTGTAATTCAAATGTTTGTGTCAGAAATAGCTATAAAAGAACATAACCAATGCAATTATCTCCATTGTTCTTGCAGTTGCTGGCATCATTTAGAGTCATAAAGTAATCAAGTTAGCTATGGTAGCTGGTTTGCACCATGAAGCATCTAAATAAGAGTCATCTTCACTTTGAGTGAATAAATAATAATCCATGAATATATATCAGCTCTAGCTCTAGTGCCAGCCAAATCTGTTTGTAATTCTCCCTGGGTGAGAAAAAAAAATTTTCTAAAACTCAGCTTAAGGGGGATGCCTGGGTGGCCCAGTGGTTTGGCCCCCGCCTTCAGCCTAGGTGGTGATCCTGGAGTCCCGGGATCGAGTCCCACATCGGGCTCCCTGCAGGGAGCCTGCTTCTCCCTCTGCCTGTGTCTCTGCCTCTCTCTGTGTATCTCTCATGAATAAATAAATAAAATCTTAAAAAATAAAAAAATAAAAATCAGCTTAAGGTTTTATATGTCATTTTACATTTTTTTTTGGATTCTAAGTACTATTTAAGGAAATATTTTTAAAAGATAATGAAAGTAGTATTAGAGGAAACCCTAAAGGAGAATATTAAAAGTGGAATCAGCATATGGTACAGCACACAGAAGATGGTTCATAATGTACTACAAATAATTTCTGTCAGTGGTTTTGGATACTGCTTGGAATTCTTCCCTTAGGCAAAGTTAACAATGAAATATCAACACTGTTATTAATGAAAGTAGCCATGGTGATGAGCAAATAGATAAACATAGTCAACTTAATTCATAGAACATTTTTATATTAATTTTATTTATTAAAAAAGTGTTTGCTATTATTACTACACACCCATTACTTCACAGCTCAGTGAATGGAAAGCTGGTCCCAAACTGCTATTTTTCACCGAACATTAAATACAAATCTTCTACCAATTTTACCAATTTAAACATACGAGCAACAATGACCCACTAATCTATCTGTGGCTGACACATTTTCTGCTGTGTAAAAATCACCCTAACCAAGTGCTCTGCCTCCTATCAGACAAAGCTATGGTAGTAGGAATAATGGATTTAACAGATACGCATTGTAATGGCTGGAAAAACACTGACTCGAGGAGATTACAAATGGAAGAGGATTTTAATGCTAAAAGTCACTCCGAATGTTCCAATGGGCAGTGCCAAGCAGAAACACGGTAGATGACAGATGGTAAATATATTCTCACCAACTGACAATTGCTATTCCCGTGGCCAAACAGTTCCTATGTCATGCAATTCCCAAATCAAATAGACTTCATTCTATATCTATGCTCAACAAACACATGTAATTATTTTTAATGAACAAATGTCTTAAGCTACCAGAAGTACTTGATATGTATAATGAAATAATTGTTAACAAAATTTAGGAAACTGAAAAAAATCTATTTGATCATGCATACTGTGCTACTTTACTCTGGAACATTTTTAAATATTACGGAATATTCAGTTAATATCTTCAGTCTTTTGGAAAAAAAATATTTTCCCACAATGAAACTGATACAGAAAATCATTCAAAAATGTTTTGCCAAGTTACATGGATATTGGATTAGGGAGATGACTAAAACTGTCTAAGTGGTAATTATTATATCAGGCTTTTTGCTGTGTGTGATTGGTGTTTTAGGAAAAAAAAATTATTTGGTCCAGAGCTTCTCCAGATTGGTATGAGTTAGATTACTTAAAATCTTAAAATGAAAGTTAATTTGTTTTAGTTTAATATTGCTACGTTTCATCGATAGAATTCTTTGTTGTAACATTAGTAAAAAGATCATCTATTCACCTAGAAAAATGCCATTTTGGTCTTCAAATATGCAACAGATTAGAAATGCTGGCAGTGTCAGCTTAGTTCAACACAAAAATCTTTCTGATTTTGATGTTACATGAAAGTCACATTTTAGAGTCTATAACCATCCCTCTGAAAATGGGGATATATACAAGGGAAGGTGACCACACTATGCCCAGGGTTGAGGCTGTTATACCGAAAAGGATCCACTCTCTCATATTGGCCGGATTTCCTATGACATTTCTTTTTCTCATTCTCTTTGAGAATAGGACTGAGAAGTTTTGCCAGAGAAAATCTTGCTGGGACTTGGAAGCTAATAGTTTTCAGTTGCTAATTTACATTAACCTCTAGCTATGCCAGCTTTTAGAAAGAGACTGAGTACAAAGCCAGATGACCTTAAATAACTTCAAGAATGAGGAGTCACCTGTGCACTAATAAGTTGCATATGACATGCTCCTGCGTAGCATCAAAACAGATAATGCAGATCTGAGTTCCTCAATCCGTCTATTCACGTCATCGTACTAACACAGCAATGGCCAAATTTCCACATAATTTCCCTTCTACCTCTGTTATACCATAGCATCGAGAAAAGGTTCGTTGAAATTTTATTTCCTTATTGTTATTTTTGGGAAGTGATATATCACCCTAAAAATTAGTGGCTTAAAACAACAGCTATTGAATTTGCTCACAATTTGTCAGGCTGTAATATGGCTTGAACTCAGTGGGCAGCTTTCCCACAGGCCTCAGCTAATCTCACTCCTGCAGCAGGAGCTAATCCCCAGGGGTCCCCAGGTCCCCTGGGACCTGATTGGTGCTGGCTGGTGGGAATGACCTCACTCACAGTCTTGCTGGGCGACTGGCACATGGCTAGTGCAATAGGGGTGACTGAGTCATGAATCCGGCTCACTTACATGGTGGCTGCAGAGTTTCATAACCTTCAAACAAAAGGACAAGCCCTGAGGCACAAATATCTTCTAATTCTCTGCTAGTCTCACGTTTGCTATTGCTCCACTAACTAAAAGAAGTCACAAGGCTAAACTCAACATCAGAGTGGATGGAAACTCAGAATTACAAGGGAAGGTAAAGTGGATACAGAGAGGGGAATAATTTGTGGCTATTTTTATAACTTCTCATACGTGTTAAACATGTCAGTTTAACATGCAGAACAGGGTACTGACTGGGTTTACTGGATGTTTACTAGAAACATGGCTAAAAGCTGCAGCGGTGCTCAATTTTCAATAAGTTAAAGATTTAGAAAAGTGCTTTAATATACAAATTTAACACTTACATTTATTGAGCTTTTCTGTGTACTATATATCAGCATTTTACCTGCATTATTTCATTTGACTGGGAAAACACCCAACGAGGTAGCTGAGTATGTTATTCACCAGTGTAGACTTGAAGTCAGCTAGCTCTGTTCACTCCCTGTGTGTGGACTACCTATTAGTTGTGGGATTTTGGTTAAATAATCAACCTCACAGGACTTTTGTGTTTTCATATATTACTAGATACAGAGTCCCCTGGAACTGTGCCTAACATACCACGAGTGCTATATAAGTTATCACTATTATTATAAATTAGGTACCATTAACATCTCCATTTCAGTAATCACACAGCCTAGAGAAATTAACTCACCAAAATAACATAGAGTCTACATTCAACTTGAAGACAGTTTGATTCAAAATTCCTTGGTTAATCTACTTAACTCTATCTTGTGCAATGGGAAAACAAATACAGAAAAGGTTTTTACACATAACATTTTTAGGATTGTTAATGGACTTTAACAATCCAAATCATGGTTTTTCTTTTTCTTGTTAACATGACAAATATTTTGACCTGAAGAATTTTGAATAATTGTGTCTATTCCAACATAGGAATTCATAATTAATAACTCCTGGGTTATATTTGTTTAATTAAATTACTATCTCAGAAAATAACACATAGTTTTTAACTTTCTTTCTTGTAGTTACACTATATAAATAGTAGTTATATATATAACTATTTTATATATATATACATATACATATATGTATATATATATAAACTTTGCCATGTTCCAATATTAAGGACTAACTAGCTTATTGAAAGGATGCTGAATATAACAATGGCTAAGAACATTTGGGTTTGATTTTCAAATCGTCCATTTATATGAAGCCTAGACAAGCTATTTGCCTTCTCTAGGTCTTGTTTACATACATAAAAGATAAAAATATGATCTATACCACAGAGAATCAAATGAAATAAAGGACTTTTAAAAGCCAGAACAGTGGGTAGTATATAGTGAAAGTTTGATACATGCTGTGATTATCAAGAGTTCTAATACTAATTATTTTATTAATATAAACAACTTTTTGAGTAAACTTTATATAATTCACAAATAAAATAACATTTGGATATTAGATTATGTTATTATTTCAATTCTAATAGTTCTGATGAAGCTGTTATGAAAACATGTTTTAATGAAGCAAGGAACATTTCAAAATCACTTGTTTAAAGAATAAATAACTTTCTGAGAAGGCATTAGTAATAGAGAGTGATTTCACAGTGCCTGTATATTATGAGCATCAACTTACTGGTACCAGGTTACTAGGGGAGGTATTTGAAAGCCTGGAATTAGGTGCTGGGTTTATAATGGTTAGGGACATGAACTCTTGAGATAGGCCGCCTAGATCCAAACACCACCTCTATCACTTTCCCTGACTATGTTATTTTGGACGAAGACCAAACTAGTCTTAGTTTCCTTATCTGTAAAACGGAATTAATACCCAACACATAGTTTATTGTAAGAATCAAGTGAGATCACTTAAAGTGGAATTATATGAAATCGTTAGTATTTCCCCCCTTTCTGACCTACAGATGTGATTTCATGTAACTTAGTACAGGAACTTAACATTGAAAGCTGAATAAATTCTAGCTATTATTATAATTATTATTTTTTTTAAAGATTTTATTTATTTATTCATGACAGACACACAGAGAGAGAGGCAGAGACACAGGCAAAGGGAGAAGCAGGCTCCATGCAGGGAGCCTGATGCAGGACTCGATCCCAGGACTCCAGGATCATGCCCTGGGCTGAAGGCAGGCACTAAACCACTGAGCCACCCAGGGATCCCCCATTATTATAATAATTATTATTATTATTACTATTTCTGGAAAAGATGCAGTTTTTTGGTTTATGTAACCAGATATCTCCTTAATCCATTAAACACAAGTGGATTTTAATTAATGTAACAACAAAGTACAAATTAAGTGTAATTAGTAGAACTCAACTCATGGGACGCCTGGGTGGCTCAGTGGTTGAAGCATCTGCCTTTGGCTCAGGTTGTGATCCCAGAGTCCTGGGATCAAGTCTTGCATCACGCTCCCCGCAGGAAGCCTGGTTCTACCTCCGCCTATGTCTCTACCTCTTTCTCTATGTCTCTCATGAATAAATAAATAAAACCTTCTAAAAAGATAGAACTTAACTTATGCACAACATGGAAATATTCTAAAAGAAAAACTATACCAGTGGATGATACAAATCGAGATACATTATCTTCCTCTTCAATATGCCATAGTATGATATCAACTTCTTGCTCTGAGCTGATCTTGTTTTACTTTGAGAAGGCTGTTGTTTCTATCAAATAATATGTTAACCTTTCTTTTTTTTTCCTAAAGAGGGACAGAAATTCAACAAAAAATAACCAAAGAGGCCTATTCTTAAAGTTAGTATCTGTTAAATCACAGTTCAAAGAAGCCAAAAATTTATCTTAAACTGGACTTCTCCATAGAGTAATCAAAACAGTTCTTATGTTTATATAGTCTATATTAGCAAAATTCTACATTTTCTACATGACATAATACAATTCCATCCTATATTGTCTCTATGTGTTTCAATATCAAAACTTTTTCTTGGCTGCCACACTTCTGAATTGTTGCCTTCTTTGTTATTCAGCTTCTGTGATCTCTTATTATCTACTCCTGGCATTGCAACTATACCTCTTTAATCCTCCTGACCACCACACTGATACCAGTGTCCTCCAATGAGTGGAGCTCGGTGAGATAACATCCCTGCTTTTAGTTATTTATATCTGCTAATTTAGACTGGGACTGATGATTCTGCTGGATAAATAACTTGAGCTAATGTGACTACTGTGATATAAATATATTAAAATATTTTCAAGGACTGGTTTTAGATCCGTGGAGTTCAGATTGCCTGGAGCAAGAAAAGGGCTTCCTAAAGAAAACTCAACCAAAGGAAGGAATCAAGATAGCGAACTAGCTGCAGACACAGGAATGGCGGGAGACCAGAAGTCCAAGTATAGGTTCACGAGATATGCTAATTCCAACTCAGCTGCCTTGAGTTATATTTCAGAGTTAGAAGACAGGTCCTATGCATATTTGAACAATCTGCACAGAGCTATAATCTTTTGAAATAGAAGCAAGTTTGTTTTATTATGCTATCCATCACCTTGAGTGTTACATAGGAGGGCTGTTTCCTTACCTCATTAGGGCAGAGATATTGCTTATCTGTATTAAGGTCCAAAGGTAGTTTTCCAAATCCATTCTGGAATGACACATTTCCAACTTTACCCACTTCTAGGTGATAGCAATGGCCTCAGAAGGTGCCTGGAAACCGTGAACATTAGTTTGTAAAACTAGAGTGGCTGTGCGGTTCTGGCTCAGACTTCCAAGCATCCATTGAAAGAACAGTTTTAATAATTACTGCAATTTAGTTTTCTTTTTTTTCTTTAAAGACTTTATTTATTTATTCATGAAAGACAGAGAGAGAGAGAGGCAGAGACACAGGCAGAGGGAGTAGTAGGCTCCATGCAGGGAGCCCGATATGAGATTCGATCCTGGGTCCCCAGGATCACGCCCCGGGCCAAAGGCAGGCGCCAAACCGCTGAGCCACCCAGCGATCCCCTAATTTAATTTTCTTAAGCAAGCTTTTGTTGGGTGTCTTAAATGGGCATAACATGAAAAAAAAATATGCTCCTTTTTATTTTGTAAGACTAGAAAGAAGTCAGGAGAGTGGTTCCCCACAAATGACCAATATCCAATATCATCTTGGGGATACTCTTAAGAAGCACCTTACCTCTGGTTCTATATGGGACTTGTGCCACCCAATCTCAGTTCTGCTGCTTCCAAGGGAAACTGCAATTCAAAGTGATGGATTCATGGAACCAGTATTCTTGCAGGCAAATGAGGTGGATCTCAGAGAGTGGACATTTGTGTATTAATGTCAACATACTATATTTGTGGTGCCTAGATAGTGAGGCCTGACCCCATGTTCCACGGGGATCAAGAAACAGCCATGTCACAGTCCAAAATTAAAAATTATATTCATAAAATTTTATAAAACAACTAAAAACCTGACATTAAATGTATAAAGTATTGCTGTATTATTATGTAGTATCACTCCAAATTAACTAACACTCTTAGAGATGGGTATCTAAATGTCAGTGTAAATTGTTACCAGATTTTTCTTCTTTCTACCTGGAAGAAATAACATAAAATATGCTTTTTAAATGCATACAATATGGCTTAATAATTTTTTATTCTTCCTCTATTCTTTCCCTTCCCTTTAGCCCTTGGCTGACCTACTCAGGACTGGAGCCACTCCCTTCATTTTTCAGCAGAGAATGTATTCACGCTTCTCACTTACAGTAGCCTGATGTTTCTAATCAAGTCTAAGGACTTGGGATTTAGCTTAAAACATCAGCATAACACATTTAAGTATAGATAAGTAACTACGAGTGTTACTCTCTGGTTCTTAAAATACATTAATAATAACTCGGCTATCTTATCCAAGTTCAGATTGTTTTAGCAGTTTCGACTAATTTAATCAGCCAAATACTATTTTTTAAATTAGGGTTTTTTTTTTCTATTATTTATTATTCAGTTTTATCCTTCTTTTTAAAGTTAGCATGTACAAAGATAAAATTCCTTCCACATGGCATAAAATCAACTCAATTTGTTGAACAAATATGGAGACTCCATTTTAGAGGAGACAGTGTCAAACACCACCAAGAGGGAATTGTGTTGACTTCCCATTTCTCTGCACTAGAATGTCTTTTACATACAGATGCCCAGTAAGCAGTTACTGAACTAAACTGAAGCATATGTTTTATGTTTTAAAATCGTGAAACCAGTAGATAAGTTTAAATAGGCTGATAATTTATATAGCAATAGTACAGGCTCCAAAGGAGGTGTCATACTAGAGATTCAGTGGCTGTAAAAGAGAGGATTTCAGGATTTTCCTCCTCCTGTCAGACAAGAGAAGGCACATGCTAGACATAGAGAAACAGCTAGTGATTCATTGCTCTGGTGACAGATTCATGGATGTTGGAATACAACATGTAAATCTGGGACCAGATGACTCCCCAAGAACTGTACAGATGGTACAGAAATTTTGTTAGCTAGATTAGCCAATATTTAAATATTTAATATATCATATTTAATACTGGGGGAATTTGAATTGACGATCAGAAGTGAACAGGTAAATGGTACTAGGAAGTTGTGAGACTGGATGCAAGGGTAGGTGATTCAATTACCATTTAAGATTATAAGGCAAGGGATGCCTGGGTGGCTCAGCGGTTGAGCATCTGCCTTCAGCTCAGGGCGTGATCCTGGGGTCTGGGGATCGAGTCCTGCATAGGGCTCCCCACGGGGAGCCTGCTTCTCCCTCTGCCTGTGTCTCTGCCTCTCTCTCTGTCTCCCATGAATAAATCAATAAATCTTAAAAAAAAAAAAAAAAGACCTACAAGGCAAAAACCAGGCTGCCATAGCTAATATTAGCGCCCAGTTTCTGAAGGAATCATGGTAAAGGAAAAACCTAAACATAAAAATTGTGAAAAGAGCACAAGCATTAGAATTAGGCAGATTTGGAATTTAATCTTGGCTGTGGCTTTCAGTACATTCCTTAATATACTTAATCCTCAACTTATCCTGACAGTGAGAATAATATATTAAATATATGAAATATCGAGGACAGTGCCTGCTACATAGTAAAGGCTTGATGAGTGTTAACACATGTGCCCTCGTGAATCCATAATGCATACATGCCGAAACCATGACACTGCTCCACAGAGAATCGAGGTAAAAGAAAACTCTTCTCTGACACACAAGTGCAGAACAATTTGTATCCTATTTGCCCCAAGACTGCCTTGAATTCTAAAGAACCAGGAGCAGCAAGGCCCATTTGCTGCTGAGATAGAGATCGATCAGTCATCCTTTCAGACAGTTTAGGATGGTATATAAGTTTAGGATGGTATTTATTCCTCCCCCCTTTAAATACATCCTTTTATATATCCTTTTATATAGCTTATTACAGTTACAATTATTTCTTTTCATATTTATGATAGCCTGTGAATTTATACCCTCTTTTATTATTCTCTTTTCCCGAGGAGGAAGGTAAAGTTCAAAGCATCTAACCTTCCCAAGGGTACCTGCAATCTGTTGATTTTTCTTCATTTCATTTTTAATACCCTCATCCAGGCCACTCTCATTGCTTGCCTAGACTACTCATGGACCCCCCAGTTAGAAGCCTAAAATCTATCATCTCTTCCTCTAACTAACCTTTCACACTATGTAGTAGCACTGTATTACTTGATGTTGAGTTTTATACTTAATAAGTTCTCAATTTTGAAACCTTCCAGTAGCTTTCCCATGCCTTTAAAGCAGATACCTACCCACCATCAAGAATCAAATGACCATGGGGCACCTGGGTGGTTCCTCTGGTTAAGTATGCAACTTGTCCTTTGGTTCAGGTCATGGGATCAAGCCCTGTGTGTCAGGCTCCATGCTCACTGAGGAGCCTGCTTGGGATTCTTCTTCTCCCCTTTCCCTGCTCACATGTGTGTGCACATTCTCTCTCTCAAATACATAAATAAATCTGTTAAGGAAAATAATCATATGACCCCTTCCAAACCTATGTCTCCATTTGATCCACAGTCATCATGCCTCAGCCAGACCGCTTCTCTTTCAATTTCCTACTACAAGAACTTGGTTAATGAAAAGTCTGAATTCTTGTTCTTTACCTTCTCATCCCCCAAATATCAATCTAAATTCACTTCCCCAGAAAGAACTACCTTAACTGTTCAATTTAAATTGGATCTCTGATTGTCTCTTTTACAATATATTCATTTTAATTTTAGATCTTTATTTTTTAAGATTTTATTTATTTATTCACGAGAGACATGGAGAGAGGGGCAGAGACATAGGCAGAGGGAGAAGCAGACTCCCCATGGGAAGCCCAATGTGGGACTCGATCCCAAGCCCCTGGGATCAGAACCTGGGCCAAAGGCAGATGCTCAACCACTGAGCCACCCAGGTACCCTCAATTATAGATCTTTAAATTTCAGTTTGCAATTATATATTTATTTGGGTGATACTACTTATTGTATACCCTGTCCTCTAAAACTTTAAATGCTGTAAAAGTCATGACTCTATCTGTATTCACAATTGTCTCTCTGTCTAGTGGCTAGCACTGGGCATGAAGCAAAGAGGTGCTTGATAAATATTTTTGAGTAGAAGAATAAATGAAAGATCACATTTAAACAAATAGGATGACTGAAATTCTGAAAATCATTATACTATGCATATACATGAGATCATACCATAACCAGTTTTTCTGGTAAAACCAAGATGGTGGCTTCAAATAACAAAGTGCTGGCTGTAGTAAGTTAAATAGTGAAGCTGTATATTTCCTCTTTGGAGTTACCATGAATATCAAGCTTTTTTAGATTCCATACCATACCATGGTATCTAAAGTTCAAATTCCATTTTTATTTTAGTTCAAGAGGTTACATTCCTCTTGAATTTCTTTCATGCGTTTTTTGTTTGAAATTTTCATAATGGTTTAATCATTTTTCTTCCCATAATCCACTTGAAGTCATTGTAAAAATGAAAAGCAAAAACTAGCTTTAAATATTTAGCTAAAACTAAAATATGTCCTTAGAAGAGTGCAAAGGTTCTTTTTGTTTTTACATCTCTCAATATGCTTCTTACAAATGGTACTTTAATATATCAATGTGTTTACTGATTTTATCAAAAGATAAGAATCATCACATAAAGCTCTTAAGGTGCTTACATTTTGACATTAAAAATAGCTTGTTCAGGGGCACGTGGGTGGCTCAGCAGTTGAGCGTCTGCCTTTGGCTCAGGTTGTGATCCCAGGATCTGGGATCAAGTCTTGCATCCGGCTCCCTGCATGGAGCCTGCTTCTCCCCCCGCCTGTGTTTCTGCCTTTCTCTGTGTGCGTCTCTCATGAATAAATAAATAAAATCTTTTTTAAAAAATAGCTTATGCAGGATCTTCTAGACTTTTATTGAAATGTGACATAGACACAGAAAAGTGCACAGATCATAATTATGCACTCCAATGAATTATTATAAAATGAATATACTTATGTAACCATCAGCACCTCTTAATCGTTACTGCTTGCACCAAAGATAAGCACTATTCTAACTTCTATCCATATAAAGCGATTTTTACCAGGGGTGCCTGGATGGCTCAGTCGCTTAAGTGGCCCATTTTTTTTTAAATTTTTGGCTTAGGTGGTGATCTCAGGGTCCTGGGATGGAGCCCTGGGAAGGGCTCTGTGCTCAGTGGGGAGTCTACTTCAGGATTCTCTCTCTCCCTCTGCTACCCTCACATCTAAAATAAATAAGTAAATAGATCTTTAAAAAAAAATAGAATGATTTTGCCCTTTTTTGAACTTAATGTAATATAAATCAGAGAGTATATACATTTTGGTTCTGTTCTGGCTTATTCCACCCAGCAGTATGCTAGATCCTACCTTGTTCTTGGGTGAAACTTGGAGTTTTGTCTTTCTTTCTTTTTTTTTTTCTTTTTAACTGCTATATTTGCTACAATTTATTTATTAATACTGTATTGATGAGCATTACTTTTTTCCCAGTTTGGGGCTGTTATGAATAATGCTTCTATTAACATCTTTGAATACGTCTTGCAATGTGCATATATACGCAGTTCTGCAGGGTATACATCTGGGCATGAAATTCCTGGGTGTGTACATGTCTAGTATTATAAAATATTGCCAGTTTTTTAGAGTGATAGTGTTCCTTTATATTCTCATTGGCAGTGTATAAAAAGTCCTGTAGTTTTGAATTTGCATCAACACCTGATATCGTCTTTCAATTTTAGCCATTCTTTTAGATACCTAGTGGTGATTTATAGTTTAAAATTAATTATCAGATGAATAATAATGTTAAGAACTTTTAAAATATTTTATTTTTAAAGATCTTATTTATTTATTTGAGAGAGAGAGAGAGAGAGTGCACACAAGCGGAGGGAGGAGCAGATGGAAAGGGAGAGAGTCTGCTGAGGGTGGAGACAAACAACGGTCTGCATCACAGGACCCTGATCATGACTTGCCCCGAAATCAAGAGCTGGACGCCTAACCAGCTGAGCTCCCCAGACGCCCAGTTTTAAAATATTTTAAAGGGCATTTGAATATCATCTTTTATGATGTTACCTATTCAATTTTTTATCTTTTCTTCTTCTTTTTTTTTTAAACTGGGATTCTATCTTTTTTTATTTGATCGTAGTTTTTTTTCTGCTTGTGTATATGCATTCTGGATACACGTTCTTTGTCAGATTTTTCCATTACGAATATCTTCAACTCTGAGACTTGCTTTTTCACTGCTTAATGTTACCTTTTGACAAACAGAAAAATTTAACTTTAATGAGGTTGAATTTATTTTTTCTTGTTAGTGCTTTCTATGTCCTGCTTAAGAAACATTTGCTTTTTTCAAAGTCAAGAAGCAATTCTCCTATCTCATCTTTCAGAAAATTTATTCTTTATCTTTTACATTTAGGTATACAATCTATTTGGCACTGATTTTTATATATAGTATAAGTTGGATATACAGTTTATTTATTTAACTTTCCACATAAACATCCAAATATATGGATGTCATGTATTGAAAAAAGACCTCTTTCTTCACTGAATTGCAAATGGCACATTTTCAACCGAATCCGTACATATACGTCTATTTCTGAATTTTATATTCTGATCTATTTGTCTTGCATGTACCAATAACATGCTATATTATATTATCTGCCTAGATATCCAGTGTATCATTGAACTTTATTCTACTTCAAGTAGAATTCTACTATCCTTGACTCTGAGTTTTCATGTAAATTTTAGAATAATCTTGTCAATTTCCATTCATATATACATATATATGTATATATGTATATATATATATATATAATCTTTTGGGGTTTTGATTGAAATTGATTATCTTTTTCAATTTTGGAAGAACAAATATTTTGACAATAATGAGTCTCCAAAATGCATGGTAAATAAATACATTCTCTTGTTTAAGGCTTCCTTTAATTTGTCAGTGATATTTTTTAGTTTTCTCTTTAGATTCTTATATATCTAGCATTAACTTATTCTATGTTATTTGATTTTTTCATCTTATCATAAATGGCATTTTTTAAAAAATTTATTCACTATTGTTATAAATATATACACATTAATTTTTGTACATTGACAATGTCAATATATTTTGTTATGTTTATTTGTTAGCTCTAATTTCCTTACCTATGGATAATTTAGAATTTTCTATATTCTATCACCTGCAAATTATGACAGTTTTAGTATTTTCACACTTTTTATACCTTTTATTCCTTTGTATTGTCATATTAAACTGTCTAGGACTTCCCATACAAGGTTTAATAGAAATGATAGTATTTTACTTCTGATCTCAAGAGGAAACCTTTCAACATTTCACAATACATATGATGTATGCTTTTATTTCTGTAGATGTGTTTTATCAGGTTAAGAAAGTTCTGTTCTGGTTATTGGTTTCTTAGATTTTATTATTATTTTTTCAGAAATTTTTTCTGTATCTCTTAACATTATCCTTTGATTTTTCCTCTTTATTAATATGCTGATTTGCTTGAGGTCTATTTGGATCTTTGGCTTAATCATTTTTGAGTGTTAGATACCAGTTTTTCAAATATTGTTTTGCCTTATGTTTTCTCCTCTACTTTTGGGATTGCAAACATACAATATATTTTTTCTTTTTATAATGTCTCATATTTTTCTGATGTTCCTTTTCTTCCCCTTCTTCTCTTCCTCTTCCTCTTCCCCATCTCCTTCTCCCTTTTCTTCTTCCTCCTCCCCTTCTTCTCCTTCTCCTTCCACTGGTGCTGCTACTGCTGCTGCTTTTCTTTCTTTTTCTTTCTTGTCCTCTTCTCTGTACTTCAGCTTGGATATTTTCCAAGAACTTATTTTTCAGTTTACTATTCCTCTTTCTGTGTCTAACAGATGTTAAAAATCAACAATTAAGTTCTTCATTTTAATTACTGCATTTTATTTATTATTATTATTTAACATTTTATTTATTTATTTATTTATTTATTTATTTATTTATTCATGAAAGACACGTAGAAAGAGACACAGAGACATAGGCAGAGGGAGAAGCAGGCTCCATGCAGTGAGGCCATTGTGGGACTCGATCCCAGGACCCCGGGATCATGCCCTGGGCCAAAGGCAGATGCTCAACCACTGAGCTACCCAGGTGTCCCTAATTACTGCATTTTTAAATTCTAGACTTTTCTATCTGATATTCCATTTACAGATATTCCATTTACAGAAACTAGATTCACATCTTTTTTCTTTCTTTCCTTTTTCTTTTTCTTTCTTTCTTTCGTACTTCTTTCTTTCGTTCTTCTTTCTTTCTTTCTTTCTTTTTTGCATATTAATACAATCTGTGGCTGCCAACTTGAATAACAGAGTATTCTCTGAGTTGTTTCTGATTGAACACTGGAGCTTTCTAATGAAAATATTGCAGAAGTTCTAGGTCATGTTATCTCCAGAAAGAGTTTATCCTATCTTCTGGTGGAGACTCAGTTGGGAGGAAGATCATCATAAATCAGAGCTTAGTTTATGTAGCCAGATTGCAATTTTTGCATGGCTCAGTATATATTTTTTGTTTTATCCACTGATCCTAGATTGTTATTCTTTGGAAGCACAACTCAGAATCTTTTTTTTTTTTTAAGACTCTTTTTCTGTTATAGAATTGATTGAATGCTTCAAGGAGAAATACTGGTCAGTGTAAGTTTAATTATTTTTGCCTTCCTTACTTAGTAGATTTTACTTACTTATTTACTAGATTTTACTTTTTAAATATTTATTTATTTATTTGAGAGAGACAGAGAGACAGAGCAGGGGGACGGTCAGAGGGAGAGAAAGAGAATCCTTGAGCAGACTCCCCACTGATTGTAGAGCCCAACAGGGGCTTGATCCCAGGACTCTGAGGTCATAACCAGAGCGGAAGTCACTCTAGAGTCAGACGCTTACCTGATTGAGCCACCCAAGTGCCCTTAGATTTTGCTTCTTAAATTCTGAATGCCTCATTCTAATTTTGTCTCTCAATCCTACCATATTTTCCTTACATACTTCTTATGTTAATCAAAACTTTTTTCTTGTCTCTCAGCTATTATCCTCTGCCTGGCTTGCCAGTCCCTCTCCCCATTCTAAGAATCAGCAAATGCTCTGAGAATGACAGTGGTTCATAGAATGTCAGCTTACATTTTTGTTCACTTCTCTTTGGGATCTTGGCCCCTCAAGTTCTGATAACCCCAGCAACTCTCCAATAACTCCATATAAATTCCTTCCTCCTTTGTAATTATTTTTAAAAGATTATTTATCTATTTGAGAGAGAGAGAGAGAAGAGACAGAGCACAGGGCAGGGAGGGGTAGAGGGAGAGAGAGAAGTAGTCTCCCCACTAAGTGGGGAGCCCCATGCGAGGCTTGATCCCAGAACCCTGAGATCATGAACTGAGCTGAAGGCAGACACTTAACCGACTGAGCCACTCAGGTGCACCCCCTCCCTGCTTTGCAATCTTATCAGTCTGTTCTAGCTCTTAGCAGGAGTGTTAGCCAAAGCTACTGTATTGTAGCTATGGGGAAATTCCCAGTAACTTGGTTTTCATAGGTCAAGAGTTACATATATTGTTTTGAGTGTTAGAATCTGAGTGATTCAACAAGCATTGCATAAACTTAAATAGAAAAAAACAGTAAAAAACAGGAAAAGCATATTTACTATGATATCTGTGAAACCCTTTAAATAATCAACCCAACTGGACAGAGCTGAACATCAAAGGAATGGTTCTCCTTATTTCTAAAAGAATAATTGAACTGGAAAGAAATCTCAGTTTTTCAGAATCTGAGAACAGACCATATTTGAATACAAAATGCTAAAAAAATACACCCCCACATGTGACTATATAGTCACTTGGTATTTAGAATGGAAAGAATATACCAACTGCAGTACATAGGAATTTACTTTGCAATCCATAGGAGACCTGAAATATTATTACTCAGTAGTTTTCCAACTAGAGCAAAGGTAAGAAACAGGGTTGTTCTGTAGTTAGATGAATAGTGAAAGCTTAAATGGCAAAGCAGAATTCCAGAAGTTGAAATATTACAGATTATCAGGCTTAGGAACTGTTACCATTGGATAGACTGTTTCAATTTTATTCTACCGAGAGACATTAATATAATAACCAGCTGGTTGTTGCCTAAAAGATTAGGACAGTGAAAGGAACTTATTGAAATGATTTTAAAATCTTGTAAAACATCCAGACGCCTGGGTGGCTCAGCGGTTCAGAGTCTGCCTTCAGCCCAGGGCATGATCCTGGAGTCCTGGGATCGAGTCCCACGTCAGGCTCCCTGCATGGAGCCTGCTTCTGCCTCTGCCTGTGTCTCTGCCTCTTTCTCTCTCTGTGTGTGTCTCTCATGAATAAATAAATAAAATCTGTAAAAAAACATAAAAGTTTAAAAAAAATCTTGTAAAAAACTTCCACCTAAATTGTATTTTGTTGTGAAATTTAAAAATCAAATTTATCTATTTTATATGTAATATACTATATGTATATTATTATTTAATATGTATTTATTATGTATATTATTTATATGTAATACTAATCTAGTATTAAATTAAATGTAAACCAAACCACTGACTCAAATTCAGAGATGTACAGGACAATACTTAGATGCTTTGAAAGGTAGGAAGGGACTCACCTAAGCTTCTATTTTATGTATCAAGTCTGTAATTTCCTAAAAAAAATGTTGTCCAGCTTAAAAACAAACAACAAAACGGTTTCAGGGGTGCCTGAGAGGTTCAGTTGGTTAAGCACCTGACTCTTAGTTTCAGCTCAGGCCATGATCCCAGGGACGTGAGATCAAGCCACACTGGGGCCCATGATGAGTGCAGAGACTGCTTGTCCCTCTCCCACTGCTCCTCCCCCTGCTCTCTCTCTCTTATAAATAAATAAAATATTTTTAAAAATGGCTTCATAAAGTATTTTCAGTGAGAGACACATTACTTTGAAATTGTGGAGAAGGGACGCCTGGGTGGCTCAGCAAGTTGAGTGTCCGCCTTTGGATCACGGTGTGATCCTGGGTCCTGGGATCGAGTCCTGCATTGGGCTCACTGCATGGAGCCTGCTTCTCCCTCTGCCTGTGTCTCTGCCTCTGTCTGTGTCTCTCAGGAATAAATAAATAAAATCCTTAAAAAAAAAAAAAGAATGAAGTTGTGGAGTAAACATTTTTAAACTAAAAAATGTCTAGTATATAAAATCTCATATTGCTATAATATTTTTATTATGAAGAATGCATGTATTCATGCTCTAATAATTTCAAATGTTGGCCACAAAATCCTATATATCTTGGAGACATTGAGAGCTTTGTTAGCATTGTAGAAATTCATAGATGTATCTCAAATAAGAACACAAAATCTAAAAATAGCAACAATTGGGAGCGTCTGGGGAGAGAAAGGATTATATTTCCAGACATGACAACTTGATTACTATTATGGTTTGTATATGTTGAGGCTGCTGACTCACTAGTGACTTACATACTCATGACAGAGTAAAATTATGACTCGATAATTACATTTCTTACTCACTCTTATTTATAACTTGATGTAACTTACTCAAATCACTATTTTACATAGTTTATACACACTCTTCTTCAAGTCTTCTGTGGAATTAAATCTATTCTTTTATCAACTTCTTTATGTTTCCTGTGCTATTTATTTGAACCTTTCTAATGTGCTAAACTATCATCATCTCTGTTATTCTATAATTAATTTCCTATAGATGTTGTATTGTGGTGGGGAGAATCTACATAAGAATTAGAAAAGTCAAAATCTAATCCTGTCTCATTACTGCATGGTTTGGGCTGGGTAAGACAAGTCTACTCTTTATTAGTTCTTAGAATGAATGGGTTACTATATATAGTCTCTGATTTTCAGCAAATTATTTGATTTGATCCTACTTTTTTCCTTTCATTTAGAGTAAACTTAAATTATAACTTTCTATTATTCTCAGCTGGGTAGAGATGTACATTTATTTCATTTAAGGTTTCATTATATCTAAAATTTTCTAACCTCTTAAAATCTGATCACCTCTTTTAAAGATTTTGGACATTATCATTGCCTTCATCCTCATGTGTATTTCTGGTGAGTTGAATGTCCAATAAAACATGTATTTCTCAAAGAAAACTCACTTTCAAAAATCTTATTAAATGGACGGCTAAAAGCATCATTTAAAATGATCTGCAATGATCTTCAACTTCAGCTCTGTCAAAAACCAAGTTTCTATACTTGTGCCCGCCTGTTTTAGGGCATGATACTCTGTTCTATTTTTTCCACTGTTTCACTGACTTAATTATTATAGTTTCAATTGAAGTCTTGATATCTGGTAACACAAATCCAGGCAGTTTTTTTGTCTTACAGAAGTGTCTTGACTTCTCTTGACCTTTAAAATTCTGCATACATTTCAGAATTTACATCTAAGTTCCATTCAAAACATTTTCATCTTGATTGGGATGGCACTGAATTTATAGATCAAAGTAGGGAAAATGACATCTTTATAACATTGAGTCTTCCAATCCACAAACATAATGTGCCTCTCCATTTATTTAGGTTTCTTAAATATTTTACTATAACTTTATTTTTTAAATTTTTACTTTTTTAAAGATTTTATTTTATTTATTTATTCATGAGAGACACAGAGAGAGGGAGAAAAAGAGAGAGGCAGAGACACAGGCAGAGGGAGAAGCAGCTCCATGCAGGGAGCCAGTCGTGGGATTCAATCCTGGGTCTCCAGGACCACGCCCTGGGCCCAAGGTGGTGCCAAACTGCTGAGCCACCCAAGCTGCCCTTTACTATAGCTTTATATGATGTTCCCACAAATACTGGGTACAAATATTTTGTTGGGTTTAATTCTACGTCCTTTACATTTGTTTATCTTATTATAAATTATACACACACACACAATAGTATAATTCAATTGCATATATTTTCTACTGATTCTTGCTCATGATGTGTTATATCTTTGTATGTATATACTGTGACTTTTGAATACAATATGTTCATTGGAACTGTGTCTATGAAAATACATTTAGCCTAGGATAATGTTGGACTCTTTCAGAGAGAATTTGTATTTACTTCTGTCAGTTATCTGGGAGCACCTAGTTTAGGATATTTTAAACTAATTCTTGGCTTGAGGTTTTTTTGGACTACCTTATAATGTAAATTTAGGCTGCCAAACTTTATAATAGTCAATTTGTAGTTACAAATCATTCTCAAGAGTGATTTGTTTTTAATCCTTTGTGCCAAATTTCAAATCTGCCAATTGCCTAGCAGTACTCAGTTTGAGTAAAGGGTATTTCTAGCTCATCCTTAAAAATCAGGTGAAAGCTTTTCGTGGGATATCAGCTTTATAGAGTCTTCAATTATACCCATCGATTCAGGTTCTGAAGGTGAATTCTTATCCCAAGTTCTGCACATTTGCAAAAACCAATACTCAAACTCACTGAGTTCAAAAGAATTCCCCAGGGAAAGCCAAACTTGGTGCAACTTTTTAAACCCGAGTTATTTTCTTGCCAGATCATGGATGCATTTAAGATTTTTATATGCTAAACATTGGGCCAACAATCAAATATTTGTCAGTCCCTTTATTTTGTGTAAAAGGACATGGAGATCAATCTGAAAGAGATATTTTCCAAATATTAAATAATTTGAACATCAAAGAATGATCAACAGTAGTTACATAAAGCACACTAAAATTGTATTCTGAGTTTGAGAGAATTGTGAAAGAGAGGTAAAAAGAGAGAAAGAGAGATTGCAAGGGTAAAGAAACCCACTGAACACCCCTAAAAGTTTAAATGACAACAAAAGATGCAAATTAGAGAATTTGGAGACATTATTCTAACCAAACTGTCTCAAGTTTTTTTTCAACAAGCAAAAGGTAGAAAATAAATGGATAGAGGTGCTTTGTAGAAGATAACTTAGGGGTATACAAAATTAATATCACATATGAATATTGTTTGGAGACTTACTCAAACAACCTGTTGTACAAAATATATTTTTGAACCAACAGGAAAATAGGATTACATATTTGAATATTAAATTTCAAATATTCAGATGTATGCTAAACACTTTAGAATCTTTTTTAAAACTTAAGATTCTTTTTTTCCCAAAGATTTCATTTATTTATTCATTTGATATACATATATAGAGAGAGTCCAGGGAAGGAGATAGAGAGAGAGAGAGAGAGAGAGAGAATCTTGAGCAGACTCTATGCCAAGCAGAGAGCCCAATGCAGGGCTCGATCCCATGACCCCAAGATCAAGACCTGAGCCAAAATCAAGAGTGGGGCCTTCAAACAACTGAGTCACCCCTAAAACTGAAGATTCTGATTCAGTAGTTCTCAGTGAAGCTGAAGTATCCCATTTCTAACAAAACTATCAAATTCTGCTGCTAGTTTGCAGACTATGCTTTGATAAGCAAGATATTAAATAATATTAAGGAGTAATTCTTAAGTTTCTTAGATGTGATCATTTTATTTTAACTATATAAGAAATTATCCACTTTTAAAAGGGTTGTTTTATGTGATTAGATATGAATACTAGAATGCATACATTTGAATGAAAGATGCTTAAATTTGCCTTAAAATAATTCAGCAAGGAAAGAAGTAAAAGATGGAAAACTAAGAAGATGCAAGTGGTTAAAATTTTTATGATTGCCAAATCTGACTAATGGCCATGAAAGTCACTGAATAATTTTCCTTATTCTTTTGGGTATTATAACATCAAAAATAACAAAGTAAAATACTGTGTTTTTAAATGTACTGAATAAATTTAAGAAAAAGTCACTTTCTGTATTTATACCATGATCAGCTGATGACTATATCAGATAATATGTATGACACACATTTTTTTATATCATACAAGTTAAAAGTCATAGCATCCCCCCCCACACACACACATTTAGGACTATTGTCTGGAGAGGTCAAATCACTACACAGAAAGGTGTCTGCAGGGTTATATTATCCTGGTATCATGTCATTGCTCATACTAGTAAAATAAATAAAACAGAGGTTCATCTCAATTGGTTCAAGAAAAAAATATATTTGACAAAACTCAAGACTCATAATAAGAAACTCTCAGTAAATGAAATATGAAAAGAAGCTTGTCATAAGGCATCTATATTAAGAACACATAAGGCAATTTTAAAGCTAACTATATTTATAGGTAAAAACCTGAATGCTTTCCCTCTAAATTATGAATAAAGTGAGGATATATATTCTCATCTCTTCTTGTATTAGAGATTTAGCCAGTGCAATATAGCAAGAAAAAAAAATAATTAAAGGCAAACAAGTTAAAAAGGAAGAGATATTGCTTATATCTGTAGACAACATAATCATTTACATAGGAAGTCCTAAAAAATTAACAAATGGTAAATAGAACTAATGACTGAGCTGAGCAATGTCACAGCATATAAAGCCAATCAATAAAAATCAATTACAGATTAAAGTTTAAGGACCTCAACTACTTGACTTCAAGTCTCTATCTATATAAAGCTACAGTAATCAATATGTGTTGTTTTGGCATGGTGACAAACACATAGCGTAACAAAATAGTATACATACACACATGGCCTATTGAATCTTGACCAAGTTTCCAAGACAATTCAGTGGGAAAGAATCATCTTTTCAACAAATGGGACTAGAACAATTGGCTATAAACTTAGACCTTTCAGATAATTTTGTTAATTTTAACCAAAAATATCTAGAAATTGAACATAGGATGAAATTTGAAAACTGAAACTATAAAATATCTAGATAAAAACATAGGAGAAAATCTTGGTGATCTTAAATTAGACGAATAATTTTCATAGGACAAAGTACCCAAAAAACTATAAAATAAAATTGGATAAATTGGTCTTTGTCAATAGTTAAAAGAAAAACATGTCATGTTCAAAAAGCACTGTTAAGAAGAGGAAATGGAAAGGCAAAGACTAAGAGAAAATTATTTTCAAAAAGTAGTTCTGATAAGAAATTGTATCCAGAATTTATGAAACAAACAAACAAAAACTTCTTTTAATTCAATATCAAGAAGGCAGATAACCTAATTAGAACACAGGCAAAGAATGAACAGATGTTTAACCAAAGAAAATATGGACTGTGAATAAGTACATGAAAAGATGTTCAAGATCGTTAGTGCCAGGGGAATGCAAATCAAAACCATAGTAAAATGCTTCTACATACCCATTAGAATGACTAAAATTCAAAGTGATAATATCAAGTATTAGCAAGAATGTGGATCAACTGGACCTCCTGTACATTTCTAGTGGGAATTGGCATAGCAGTTTTGAAAAATAATTTGGAAATCTTTAGAAAATAAAGGAAATAAGAGAGAGATATTAGATTATTTAGTTATGTCAGATTGCTATTTAATTATATAAATATTTAATTATGTTGTGAGGACTTCGAAAGCCACATTAAAGTGAATACAATCTACTAGTCAGTAAGAATAGCTTCCAGTAATAGATAGTAAAATTCATACCCAATATACTACATATTTAAGTAATCCCCAAGTGATTGTATGCTAATTAATACCATAAAACAATCAGGTCTGTTTCCACAAGTCAATTCGTGTAAAAGTCAGGATATCACTGGTTTTAATAATGCCAAAAATTTGGCTAAAAATGAAAATGAAATTATCCACTTATTTTTAAATATTCAGATGTCATTCACATCAAACACATAGATGGTTGAAATTTATTCTTCTTTGTTTAATACTAGATAAATACATCTGAATGCAACTAATTAGACTTCTGTATGTCAAACTCCATAGTTAAAATATGAAAATATTACTATCTGGAAAAGAAAAATATATTTTAAAGTTTGCAGTAATGCAGATGAAGGACATATCACTAAAATTAGTATTTTCAAAATTGTTTTGAACATTTTTAAAAAATATTTTTAATTATTTATTTGAGAGAGGAGATAGCATGAGCAGGGGAGGGGCGGATAGAAAGGGAGAAGTAGACTCTCCACTGATCAGGGATCCCTAGGTGGAATTTAATCCCCAAACCTCAGGATCATGACCTGAGGCAAAGGCAGATGCTCAACCAACTGAGCCACCCAGGTGCCCCTCAAGAGTTCCTTTAAATATCATTTCAATCACATGATCTCAATCAACTAAAATACTTTGATCTGGATCCTATTACTGTATGTTTAAAGGTGTAGAAAAATAGCAGTACATTATTCTAATCTAATCCTCAATTCATCAATGTGTTATTCACATATTACATGCTTCTTTTCTATCAAATTGGGTCAAAAGGTTATATTTATAAATTAAAATATTATCTTAACTTATTCAAAAGATATTTTGCTAATCCCCACATGAATAAAAAATAAGAAAAAGCATATGTAATTAAATTCACTAATTATTTGTGCTCTTTCACATTATTCTCATTCTCTTCACCTTTCTACTTACTGAAAATGAAGTAATTACTATTTAAGGTCTTAAAATGCAAACATGGATACAACTAAGAAATAAAATAATCTTTATGCCAAAAGGTTCAACCTTTGGTTAGAACCTCCTAAAATTTGGACATAACTATTTGTACTTCCAAGTTAACAAAATATGGAATATAGATATTCATAATAAATGGATACAGAACATATCTACCATAGGTTCAAACTTAAGCGACCATCACCTTAATACAGACCACTATAGGGATCCCTGGAGGGCTCAGTGGTTTAACGCCTACCCTCAGCTCAGGGCGTGATCCTGGAGACCCAGGATCAAGTCCCACATCAGGTTCCCTGCGTGGAACCTGCTTCTCCCTCTACCTGTGTCTCTGCCTCTCTCTCTCTCTCTCTCTCATGAATAAATAAATAAAATCTTAAAAATATCTATGTATAAACTTCTATATGCAGAAGATGTTATATACAAATATAATATACAAACCACAAATCAAAAACCACTAATAACTATGCAAGAAATAAAGAGAAAGAAATCTATCACTAAAGAAAGCCAGCAAACCATGAAAGAGAATAAGAGAAGATCAAAGAATAACTACAAAAACAACCATAAAACAAGTAATAAATGGCAATAAATACATATCTATTAATAATTACTTTGGGGATCCCTGGGTGGCGCAGCGGTTTGGCGCCTGCCTTTGACCCAGGGCGTGATCCTGGAGACCCGGGATCGAATCCCACGTCGGGCTCCTGGTGCATGGAGCCTGCTTCTCCCTCTGCCTGTGTCTCTGCCTCTCTCTCTATCTCTCTGTGACTATCATAAATAAATAAAAATTTTAAAAAAAATAATAATAATAATTACTTTGGATATAAATGGACTAAGTGCTCTAATAAAAAGAGACAGGGTAACAAAGTGGTTAAAAAAATAAGACCCATAAATGTGCTGCCTACAAGAGATTCATTTAGACTTAAAGACACCTGCAACTGAAAGTGAGGAGATGGAGAAACATTCAACATGCAAATAGATATCAAAAGAAAGCCAGAGTAGCAATACTTACATTGGACAAAATAGACTTTATAACAAAGGCTGTGGGCAGCCCGGGTGGCTCAGCGGTTTAGCACCGCCTTCAGCCCAGGGTGTGATCCTGGGGTCCCAGAATCGAGTCCCACATTGGGCTCCCTGCATGGAGCCTGCTTCTCTCTCTGCCTCTGTGTGTGTGTGTGTGTGTGTGTGTGTGTGTGTGTGTTTGTGTGTGTCTCATGAATAAATAAATAAAATCTTAAAAACAAAAACAAAAACAAAGGCTGTAACAAGAGTCAAAGAACCATACTATACAGTAAGAGAGGGGAAAATTCAACAAGATGGTAAAACATTTATAAATGTTTATGCACCCAACATGGAAGCATCCAAATACATAAAATGTTAATAACAAAGTGATAGTAATACAGTAATAGTAGAGGACTTTAACATCACATGTACATCAGTTGACGGGTCATCCAAATAGAAATTCAACAATGGCTTTGAATGATACAATGTACCAGATGGACTTAAAAGATACATTCAGAACATTCCATCCTAAAACAGCAGAACACACATTCTTTTCAAGGGCACATGGAACATTCTCCAGAACAGATCACATATTAGGCTATAAAACTAGACTCATCAAACTCAAAAAGATCAAAGTCATACCATGCATCTTTTCTGACCACAATTAAATTAGAAATCAACATCAAGAAAAATTCTGGGAGCACCTGGGTGGCTCAGTTGGTTAAGCATTTGATTCTTGGTTTTAGTTCAGGTTTTGATCTCAGGATTGCGAGACTGCATCCTGCATCCAGCTCTGCACTCAGTATGGAGTCTGCTTGAGATTTTTTTCCTCTCCCTCTACCCCTGCCTTTGTTCCTCCACCTTTTCATGCTTTCTCTCTCTCTCTCTCAAATAAATAAATAAAATCATAAAAAAAGGAAAATTCTGGAAATACCACAAATACATGGAGGTTAAATAATATCTTACTAAGCAATGAATGTCTCATTCAAGAAATCAAAGAGGAAATAAAAAAACTAATGGAAACAAGTGGAAATAAAAACATAAGGGCCTGAAATCCTTCAAATGCAGTAAAGAAGTTCTAATAGGGAAATTTATAGCAATATAGGCCTACATCAAGAAGCAAGAAAAAATATCTCAAATAAACAACCTAAACTCACACCTAAAAGCAATCTATAGATTTAGTGCAATCCCTATAAAAATATCAACAGCATTTTTCATAGGACTAACACACACAATGCTAAAATTTGTGGGCCGTAAGGACCTGAATAGCCAAATCAATCTCGAAAAAGAAAAACAAAGCTGGAGGTAGCACAATTCCAGACTTCACATTATACTACAAAGCTGTAGTCATCAAAACTGTATGGTACTGGCATAAAAATAGATACATAGATCAATAGACCAGAATGGAAAACTCAGAAATAAACCCACAATTATATGGTCAATTGATCTTTGAAGAAGGAGGAAAGAGGATATAATGAGAAAAAGACTGTTTATTTAATACATAGTGTTGGTAAAACTGGACAGCTAAATGCAACATAATGAAACTGGATTGCTTTATACATAATTCACAAAAAGAAATTAAAGAAGGATTGAAGACTTAAATATGAGACCTGAAGCTATAAAAATCATGGAAGAAAGCACAGGCTGTAATTGTTCTGATGAGTTGTAGCAACATTTTTCTAGAATGTCTTGTGGGGTTAGGTAAATAAAAGCGAAAATAAAATATTGGGACTAGATCAAAATAAAAATCTTCTGCACAAGAAGGAAACAATATTAAAAGGCAACTTACTTAATGGGAGAAGATATTTGCAAATGATATATCAGATAAAGGGTTGGTATCCAAAATATATAAAGAAGTTAAAAACAAATATTCCCATTAAAAAATGGTCAGAAGACATGAAAAGACATTTCTCCAAAGAAGACACCAGATATCCAACAGACACATGAAATGATGCTCAACATCCCTCATTAGCAGGGATGTTGAATTTTATCATTTTATTTGAATTTCAAATAAAAACACCAATGAGATATCACCTTACAACTGTCAGAATGGCTAAAATCAAAACAATGTGGATGGAAGTAGAGGATATAATGCTAAGTGAAATAAATTAGTCAAAGAAAGAAAAATACCATACAATTTCACTTATATGTAGAATTTAAGAAACAAAACAGATGAACATGGGACAAGGGAAGGAAAAATAAAATAAGATGAAAATAAAGAGGAGACAAACCATAAAAGACTCTTAATTGCAGGAAATGAACTGAGGGTTGGTGGAGGGATGTGGGTGAGGGGAAAGGGTAACTGGGTGATAGGTATTAAAGAGGGAACTTGATGTAATGAGCACCAGGTGTTATATGCAACTGATGAATCACTAAACTCTACCCCTGAAACTAATAATACAATATATGTAAACTAAATTGAATTTAAATAAAAAAATTTTTAAAAACCCCTCAAGAAACAAATGTTGACAAGAATATGGAGAAAAAGAAATCCTTATGCACTGTTGGTGGCAAAGTAGTGTAGTAACTGTGGAAAACACTATGGAGCTACCTCAAAAAGTTAAAAATAGAACTATCCTATGGTCCAGTAATCACACTAGGGGGTATCTACCCAAAAAGTACAAAAACACTAATTCAAAAGGATATATGCACCCCTAATGCTTATTGCAGCATTATTTACAATAGCTAAATTATGGAAGCAGCCCAAGCATATCTCAATAGATGAATGGATAAAGGATATATTATATATATATATTAATATTATTTAGCCATAAAAAGAATGAAATCTTGCCATCTGTACCAACATCGATGCATCTAGACCTAAAGAGTATAATGCTAAGCAAAACAAGTCAGTCAGAGAAAGACAAAAACCATATGATTTCATTCATATATGGAATTTAAGAAACAAACCAAAAAAGCAAAGGAACGAGAGAGAGAGAGAGAGAGAGAGAGAGAAATAGAGAGAAACCAAGAAACACATTCTTAACTATAGAGAACAAACTGATGGTTACCAGAGGGGAGGTGGGTGGGAAGATGGCTTAAACAGGTGATGGGGATTAAGGAGGGCACTGTAATGAGCAACAAATGATGTACAGAATTGTTGAGTCACTGTATTGTACACCTGAAACTAATATAGCACTCTATATTAACTACACCTGATTTTAGAAACTTGATAAAAAAGAAGCTATCCACCCAACATCAATAGTAATAGATTTAAAATAAGAATTTTTGCATTGGTCATAAGATGACAGAAATTACTGAACAATGGGTTTTAGTTTTCAGTGTCTGAAGTTCAAAAGAAGAAAGGTCAACTTGTATCACAAATCATGTGTTTCTACCCAAATCATCTTTATTCTTTATTTGGAGTTCAAGAGTGAGAGGATATATTTTCCTGGCAGTAACTAATTAACTCCCCAAAGATCGAGGTTGTGGGTATTTATATAAAAATCTTGTCTGGCTTTTATTTAATGAAATATTTTGACCTAGGATTTGACCTATTCATTCTCAAATGTAGACTCTTCCCACCACCACACCCTTTCACCACCAAGGCTCCAGTCAGATTCACACTGAATATCAAATTGTTTTCTTTTAAAAATATTTTCTTAATATGGTTTAAGATAAATTTGATACTAAATGATTATTCAATTTTTATATTTTTCAGGCTCTCGTTTGTGTATCCCCGAGAATAAAGTATGTGAGAGCAATAAGACAAAAATAATAAAGTATTAAAATAAGTACATTCAATTCCTATTAATATCCTATAAAATATTTATAGCTAAACAATATTAAAACCTATAGTCAAATTATCATTCAAAAATCATCTTTCATTGTCCTCGTGATTAATATCTATAATATGGACAAGGGTAGATATTGGTGACGGCGAATCAATTACAATTCTTGGGACCAAGTAGATTTTTTTACTTCATCTGAAATGGTATCAGATTTCAGGATTTTCTTCACTGATTTTTCTCCTTGGATTTCCACAGGTAACCAAACAAATCAAATTATTTAAGGGAACAAGCCCAGAAGATAGTGTAATTTATTCATTTATTTGTTCAACAAATATTTACTGATTGCCTATTACATACAAAGCACAATTATAAGTATGAGAAATATTGCAAGAAACTAAAGCCCATATCTCATGGATCACATATGATCCGGTTGTAAGGTACAGACAATAGACAAAATATAATGTGTTGGAAAATGTGAATTAATATGAAGAAAAAATAAGGCGGGTGAGGAGTTAGGAAATATCGAGGCATATTGCAATGTCATATAGGATAGAGAATGAAGGCCTTTGTAACAGATGGTATTTCAGGAAATAGGTAAAGTAAGTTTTGGGATAATCTGTTCAGTTGCCCTGTCAGGGAGAGCAATGTTATGGACAAAAGGGAGCAATATACACAAGAATCCTGAGGAGGAAGCATGCCTGGCACCTATGAGGAATGTGCAAGAGTCCTGAGCGAGAAGGGCAGAAAGACAAAGGGGTGAGTCATAAGAGAGATGACCAGAGATGTACTGCTTGGAAGCCGAGTGAGTAGGGATATAGTAATTTTAAAGGTATTGAAAAGTTCTCTATGAACGTTATTCATAGTAAAGATAGTGATTTTAAAACTGAATTGCACTCAGCGAGAATTAATTAATGCTTCAGTATCAACTAACTTGGAAAATGAGCATTATCTTTATTCTTTCACTCAAGTTATCATCTTTCCACTTAATGCCATTTCCAGGCAATGGAATTCCACAGTGCTCTGTTCTTATCCCTCTTATCAAAAAATGTATTGGTAATTTGAGTGAAAGCATAAACTAATACATATTACATTTAAAGTTTAAATATAACCGGAAAATGGCTACTACGAAACACTGAGCTAAAAACACTAGGATAAAATTCAGAAGGATCAATACGAGATTTGCATTTAATTTTGAAATAACAAACTACATAATTTAGGAAACTTCTGTTAACAAATCCAGTAAAATTTCCAAGGTATTTAATTTGATCAAAACCTTCCAAAGATGTGACCAATTAAAAATATCTATCAAAATCTTAAAATGTAGCATTAGAAAAACAGTATTCATATTGTGAGAGCTAATTGTCTTCTGTACTTCTTTTGTTGCATCATCTGGGGTATTGTGTTCTATTTTTGGAGCCACATTTTAAGAGGGATACTTGTAAACAGGATCATGCCAAGTAGAGGATACAGTGGAAATTTAGGATGATAAGGGTCAGGAAACAATTGTATAAACCATGCAAAGTAATGACCATAACTCCACGCTTTTATCCTACACTCTACCTCATCCCCTGCTAAATCTATTCTCAATATTTCAGGGGAATTTAGCTTTGAAAATGTCAGAAAATTGCACTTCTCAGGCTCTGCAATTGCTCCCCAAAGTCTTCTAAGGGTATACAAAGCTGTGTCTATCCTTCTCCCTCACTGCCTCGATCTCCTTGTCTTCAGCTCTACTCTTCCTTGCTTACTTTGCTCCAGTCACTCTGGCTGCTTTGTGGCACCCTTTGCCCAACCTGTTCTTTCTCCCTGGAACACACCTCTAAACAGTCACATGGCTAATTCCTTTACCTGTTTCAAGTCCTTGCTCAAATATCACCTCAATAAAGCCCACTGATCAATTCTATTCAAATTACAAACCACCCTTATGCTTGAATCCCAATCCCCTAACCCTGTGTTTCTTGTTTCTACAGGACTTATCAATGTTTAAAACCAAATATTTTTCTTGTTTAATTACAGTTACTGTTTTGTTTGATTGGGTTTTGGCTCTATATCTCTGCTAGGATGAAAGCTCCATGGGGACAAGAATCTTTGTTTGAGGGGTTTCCTGGGTGGCTCCATTGGTTGGGCATCTGCCTTCTGCTCTGGTCCTGATCCCAGTGTTCTGGGATTGAGCCCTGCATTGAGCTCCCTGCTCAGTGGGGAGCCTGCTTCTCCCTCTCCTTCTGCCTTTGTGCTCTCTTGCTCTTTCTCTGTCAAATAAATAAATAAAATCCTTAACAACAACAAAAAAAGAATCTTTTTGGTTCACTAGTCTACCCTGAATTCTTAGATCAAATAGATCATGATGTTGATATGTTTTAATTAATTAAAGTGATTTTAAACCTGACCACTCTTTTTTAAAAAAATCTATTCATTTATTTGAGAGGGAGACAGTGCAAGTGGGGGGAGGGTCACAAGGGAGAGAAACTGAAGCAGACTCTCCCCTGAGCATGGAGCCCCACATGGAACATGATCCCACAACCCTACTAAGATCATGACCTGAGCCAAAACCAAGAGTCAGATGACCAATTGACTGAGCCACCCAGGTGATGCAGAAACCTGACCACTCTTAAAATAAACAAAAAGCCAAAGTATCATGACGTTAGAAGGGTAAGTAATAACTATAATAGATTCACTCTGTTTTGCCTTGGATATGGTACTGTCCAATTGAACTTTTTGTAATAATGAAAATATTCTCTACAGTATCAAGTATTGTAGCCACTAGACATATATGGCTATCGAGTACTTGAAATGTGCTCATAGTGGGGCCACAAAACCTGAATTTTCAATTTTGTTTAATTTTATAATTTAAATTAAATTTATATAGCCACTTGAGTGTAGCAGCAATCATACAGGGCAGCACAGCTCAGAAAGGCATAAACTAAAGCTACTACTTAAATGTTAATGAGAACATCTTCCTTTATTTAATTAAGGAAGAACGTCTGAATCAGAGCAATCCAACAATGGAATGGATGGCCTCCTGAATAGAGCATGCTCTACCTCAAGAAGTAATGTTTCAACAATGGAGAGGAAATTCCTTACCAGAACTGTGACAGCAGGGATTCTTGCTGTATAGGCCAGTTGTACTACTAACTTCATAAAACTTCCAAATCCAATATTCAATTTTTTAAAAAAGATTTTATTTATTTATTCATGAGAGACAGAGAGAGACAGAGAGAAAGAGAGAGGCAGAGACACAGGCCGAGGGAGAAGCAGGCTCCATGCAGGGAGCCTGAAGTGGGACTCGATCCCAGGACTCCAGAATCATGCCCTGGGCCAAAGGCAGACGCTAAACCACTGAGCCACCCAGGCATCCCCAATATTCAATTATTATATGTTTGCTACCAAAAATTTATGTGTACTATAAATTATTTAGTATTCCTATAGAGGGAAATCTGTTATTCCAAAAGTAATGAATTTTGTAATAGAAACAGGTAATCCTAGAAACAGGTAAATCCTGGGTTTGTGGAGGGCTATTTGGAAGAAAAAATATTTTTAAAGGTGACAAAATAAAACATATCTGATGTCAGTACATTTGGATATGAAACTAGGCTCTACGATGCAATGTGAGAGTATGGTCTTTGGAGTCTACAAGCTCCAGAGACTCCAGGAAATAGGCGTTCCCTAGAGGCTGAAGGCTACCAGATGTCCATCAATATCATTATTTTCTACTTCCATGGTAATGGGATTTGGTCTACGTCACGGATATGATGTAGGAAGGATATGTCCCTAAGCCTCTGAAGGATATGTCCCTAGCCTCTGAAGGGCTGGAGATCTGTGACTCATCACGGAAATATAAACAGAAGTGATGTGTGCAGCTTCTGCTTTGCTGAATTAAGAGGAAAACTCTGGCTCTGGACATTTGTTCTTTTCTTCTCTCTAGTGGCTGAAATGGCAATGATCAAAGTGATCTTAGATTTTTGAACAATGTAAATATATTATCCGTTCAATAAATTAAGATAAATGAAGCAGATTAAATTTTTAATCTATAGAAACACTAGTTAATAAGACAGGAAACATAAGGTGTGTCCCCAAAAGTAAAATGAGAAATGTTTCGTGTATCTACTTAGATTTGGAAGAACAAGTTTTAGTAATTGTCACAAACAGTGGTCACTGCGACAGGTAAGGTTTTATGACTGCAACGAGGGCTGATAACCTTGCATTTTAACTTAAAACCCTTTAATATAAAGCAGTAAAAGGCTATTTAAAGCAATGACAAAGAAACTGGTGGGCAGACACCTTTGCTTTTTCTTCCTATATGGTATTTAGTGTTTAACAACAAATACACTTAGATTTTAGGCTACAATTTTAGATGGCATTCATAGGATGTGAATCAATTTCCTGATATAAACATGTAATTAAAATCAAACAATGTCAATAGTTAAACATGGCATTGCCCAACAGATTGTTTATTGATGGACTTCCTGTTTCCCTAGTTGAAAGGTAAAGGTTCATGGCAACTATTTGGTAGTCTAACGACTGTTTGTGTCTTAAAATATCAAAAGCCACAGTCCTCTGATTGTATATTTTCTCATGGGCAAATGTTAATTTTAATATGTATCTTATTAAGCAAAATTGTTCTACCCATCGAGATTTGTCAAAAGTCAAAGTTTAACTAGAAAGACTCACTGTTTTACTCCTTGTTTTATTTCTGATGTAATGAACTGTAATTAGAGTACCTGATATGGATCATAATAAATAGGTCATTCCATTTATAATATAAGCAGATGGATGAGCTTACCCAACTTCTCTCATAAGGTAGTGTTAAGTTTTAGAACAAGAAATTTCATTGCTGCTATTTTCTCTTATTAGGTGTATTCTCCTAGTTTGAGCAAAACATATTTAACTTGAGCATTCATCAGAAATTCAAGTTGAAGCAAGTTATTGAAATGATGTATGATCAGGTCTGTTTTGAAGAGTACTGTGATCCTTATGACTTTCTCATAAGTAAAAATAGTCTACTGCTTCCAAGAGAATATTTAATATCCATTAAATTACAAGGTTGTAAATTAATATATTGCAATATGTTAGTACACTACAACTTTCTGCAATGTATTCTTTTAAGTTTTTTAACATTTATTTATTCATGAGAGACATAGAAAGAGAGAGGCAGAGACACAGGCAGAGGGAGAAGCAGCCTCCATGCAGGGAGCCTGATGTGGGACTCGATCCTGGGTCTCCAGGATCACACCCTGGGCTGAAGGCAGGTATTAAACCGCTGAGCCACCCAGGTGTCCCATATAATGTATTCTTAAGGTGATTTCCACATAATGCAAAGTGACTACAAACATAGGAAGTAAAGAAGAGAAAGATAATCATTTAGATTTTTAATCCCCATATTTATTTAAACAAGTCTTTGCTTTAAACTTCAAAATCCTCCAATAAAATGAAGACATACAGGGACGCCTGGGGGGCTCAGCAGTTGACCATCTGCCTTCGGCTCAGGCGTCCTGGTCCTGATCCTGGGGTCCTGGGATCCAGTCCCACGTCGGGCTCCCTGCATGGAGCCTGCTTCTCCCTCTGCCTATGTCTCTGCCTCTCTCTCTCTCTCTCTCTCTCACAAATAAATAAATAAAATCTTTTTAAAAAATGAAGAAATACATTATTTCTTTCTCAAAATCACTTTATCTCATTCCTAACACTTTTCAGTAAATCAGCCACATCATAGACCACGTTCTAATTTTCCACTTTAAAAAATTTGCTTTATAATCCCATGGTATCGGGATCCCTGGGTGGCGCAGCGGTTTGGCGCCTGCCTTTGGCCCAGGGCGCGATCCTGGAGACCCGGGATCGAATCCCACGTCGGGCTCCTGGTGCATGGAGCCTGCTTCTCCCTCTGCCTGTGTCTCTGCCTCTCTCTCTCTCTCTCACTGTGTGCCTATCATAAATAAATAAAAATAAAAAAAATATAATCCCATGGTATCAACTCCATGGTCAAGAAAGAAAGAATGGAGGCAAACTGAACTGTACAGTAATTATGCAGTAAAAGTGGGAAACAGATTCAGGAATGATAGTTTATTCCATTTTAATTTGTTATACTTTTTTTTCTTTGCTTTCATTTTTAGACACATTTTTTCCTGTTGGTACAAAAAAAAAGTAGTTTTCTTACGTTTAAGTATTTTTAGATTACTCTGGGTGAACCACCACTACATTTTCATCTGTATCCATTGGCAATATTACTTTTTTTTTTTTTAAATTATTTATTAATGAGAGACAGAGAGAGAGAGGCAGAGACACAGGCAGGGGAAGAAGCAGGCTCCATGCAGGGAGCCTGACATGGGACTCGATTCCAGGTCTCCAGGATCAGGCCCTGGGCCGAAGGCAGGGGCTAAACCGCTGCGCCACCCCATTGGCAATATTACTTTAAACAAAGGTCATTACAGTTCTGTCTTCCTGTGATATGTACTAAGTACATAATGAGCAAATAAATAAGTCATTTTTATACTATATGTTTGTTTATTTATTTATTAAAAGATTTATTTATTTATGATAGAGAGAGAGAGGCAGAGACACAGGAGGAGGAAGAAGCAGGCTCCATGCTGGGAGCCCAATGCGGGACTCGATCCAGGGCCTCCAGGATCACGCCCTGGGCCGAAGGGAGGTGCTAAACCACTGAGCCACCCAGGGATTCCTATATGTTTATTTTTAAAAGTGTTTTTAACTTAAGAAAGAACAAATACTCATGTTTTAAAGAGCAAATTCAAGGCTTCCAGGCCAGAAAAGATGATATGAATCCATTTCTCCATATTAAGCACAACTGTAAAAAAAAAAAAAAAAAAAATAAGCACAACTGTAACTCTGAAATAACACGAGGCCAACAAAGAAAAATTCTGAAAGATAAAAGAATTTTTTAACTTTGAGGAAGACAGTATGATTAGAGACCCTAAGTGACTAGAACAATAGTGGAGCAGAGTAGGCTTAAGACCACTGTGCTCCACCTCCGCCTGATGAAAAAGATATCCTGTGTGCAGCCTTGCCTGACTCTATCTAGTAACAGAAAGCAGTCCAAATAGATTAATTCCTCCTTCCCTGCAAATGAGTGTCCAGTCAATGAATGCTAAACAGATGACAAAGATGTCAGGATTACCTGACAAAGATTTTATTTCATTTTATTTTTTAATTAAATTTTTAAATTTTATTTAAATTCTTAATTAATTAAGATATAATGCATTATTGGCTTCAGAGGTAGAGGTCAGTGATTTATCAGTCTTATATAATACCCACTGCTTGTGGAAATGGGATAACTGGGTGATGGACATTAAGGAGGGCATGTGAAGTACTGACTAAGATTTTAAAGCAGCCCATCACAAAAATGCTTCAGCAAGCAATTGTGGATGATAAACCAAATGAAAAAAACAAAACAAAACAAAACAAAACAAAAAACAGAATGTCTCAGCAAGGAAAGAGGAGGTACAAAGCAGAGAAAGGCAGAAACTTTAGGACCGAAAAGATAGTAATTGAAATTAAAAAACCTCATGAGATTGTAACATGTTAGTCATTAGGGAAAGCTGATGATAAAGGTGAAAAAGAATTAACATGATTAACCTTGAAGATTAATGGTAAAATAAGCTGAAATCTTTCTTGACAATTTGTGACAATAACTCTCATTTATTTGATATTTAAACACCCAGCTAAATTTTTGGAAGTAAAAAATAAAAAAATACATCTTGGTTAAAAAAATAATAATAATGAGCTCAGTATCAATGATGTAATAATAAAGATTACATTTTCCTAAAACCCATCTGGCTTTAAGAGAAAACATTTGCAGAATGTGTTTGTAATTCTTTTTAAACTACCTATAGAGAAATAACATGCTCTACTCATTGAATCCTAATTGAAGACATATTCACTGATTCGTTTTGATATTATAAAAATTCAGACGATATTTCCTAGTAATTCATCTTGTGGAATTGCAAAAGAATCTGACTTATATGCATGCTAGATTTAAGATAATTCAAATTATTTTGTTAGGACTGTCATTGGAACAGTTAGGTAGTCAGGGCCAGGGTCTCCAACAATAAAATTTTGAATCAGGACAGCTAAAATAAAACAGCACTAACATCCTGTTTTGCAGCTTAGACAAGACTCCACTACAAATATGTTTTTCTGCCTTTAAAGAAATGACTTCAACAAAATGTCTTAAAATAAGACAATTAACCACAAAGGATTTGTTACTGTCGGGGGCAAGGGGCACTTAAGACGTAAGCCCCCAGATGTCAGCAAAAAAGACCATCAGCAATGTAGATATCAACCTACTAGGTAGACAGATACGTGACCAAAGCCCTGATTAGCACAACTCAGCACACCCTGATCGCTAAAGATAGTTCCGCAAAAGAGCTCATAAAACCCCCTAAACTTAGAAACTGCAAGGGCAACCCTCTGGCCCCCTCCCTCCCTCTCGGGGGGTTTATACTATTGCTTAATACACTTTGCTTTGCTGCCCACCTCTCTTCCTGCTGGACCTCTTCATTCTTTGAAGTGGTCTGACCAAGAGCCCTGGGCACTAAAAAGAAGAGAATTCCTACAACAATTTGAAGATAATTGTCTGTCTTTATTGAATGAAGTAAGATAACTTCACTGTGCAGACTACAGTTCTTTTAGAGGGCAAAATTCATGCATTCCATCAGAAAGCAGCTTTTCAATTGTCTGAATCCTTTGGGATAGAAACTACAAGATGCAAACTACTTAGTTTTGTGATGAACAACATTTGAGGTCAAAAGAAAAGAAAATGAGGATTTTGAAAAAAATTTTTATATTAAGCTAATTGAAAGAGTTTGAAATGAATTAATTATTATATGAAAAGAGATTTGATGGGCATTTCATTGCCTTCATCAAAGAAAACCGACACCATTTTCCTTTTTTAAACTCTCTTTACACTCTGAAGCAAACACACCAATGAAATCAGAACTTCCATCTAACAGCCTTAGCCTGATTCCTTCTTCTATACATGAAGGAAAGGAAGCAACTCGAAATATCCATCTGTTAAGTGCCTACAGTGTCAGAGACTGAGTTAGGTGATTTGTTTGCATTATATCCTTCTCCCAACAACACTATGTGCCTACTGTTACCTGAATTTGAAAGTTGATGAATGGAGACATCAGATTAAATAACTTCTCTTCAGTTCACACACTTAAGATAGCCGTTGAGCCTGCAGAAAAAGAAAATTTTGCTTTCATCCACAATGCCTTCTCTATCACCTCCATCAAGTATCAAAGTATTGCCAAGTGTAATTTGGTTGTTCAGAGTCCAGGTGGAGAAGAGTGAAGAGCGATTTTTATCCACACAGCTGAGTGTTATTGTGCTCAAGTTCAGAGCAGACCTGTCTTCTTTCTCGCTGCATATTCATTCCGTATCAAAGAAGAAAATGGAGAAGAAAGTGTCGACAACTCATGGTCTAGACACAGTGTGTGCACAGCAGTACTCCCCTGTCAAAAGGCAATAGACAAAAGTAAGGAAACACTTTTGATCAAAACCCAGTTGTTTTTCTAACTGCTTTTCTCCATTTCCAGCTGCTCGGGCCCTTCACTCAGCAGCAGGAACTTAATGACAGCTGTTACAAGGATTATGATGAGAGACTTCCCACTTTAACTGATCTTCTGGACTGGTTAATAGCTTTGATCTCTCATTGTTAGGTCCAATCTAGTGCTGGCAGTAGGAAAACTAGTCTTATTTCCACCCAACTAAAAGCTGATCCAAAATTAGCTATGGAAATAGAATTATATTGTTCCATTTTGTTTAGACACAATGCAGTCTGGAAGGACCAAGTTAATAAGATTGTTTATAAATGGATTTTTTTAAAATTAGTTGTCTTGGCTTTCTAAGAATAGAAAAGTATTGTATTACAAGTAAAAGTAATTGGAGTAAAAGTAATTGGGCATTATCTTTCCAAATTCTAGAAGTTATTGGCAGGTAGAATGAGTCCTAAGTGATAAGCATTTCTTCAAAAGAACATCAATAATATGAAATATTAATAAATCCAGAGTGATTTTGAAAAAAAATTATGTTATCATAAAGATCTGTCAAAAGCATAACAGTTTACTCTGAGTTTATTGACTGAAGTGTTGTATTTCATTTGGAACAGTCAGTGCTTCTTAGAATTGGCTCTTCTAACACTGTTTAGTTCTCCACAAGGTTCAAGTCAAAAATCTGCTCCCATCATTCTCCCACCCTTATCCTCATTACTTATGCTCACAAAATATCTGCCTCCTACTTTGCTGACATTTTCTGTTTTATGAAATTCCTCTATATTCTCTGTCCTTTCTTACGCCCCAGACTGTTTTTACAAGTTTACCCTTGCTTTTATCATTTTCTGTGGTTTCAGAAGGTCTAACCTCTCCCATTGAGTACAGTATTTCTGTTTTGGTCTAACCTTTCCCATTGTGCTCATTAACTCGAAAACCTTTTAATCCACTTCTGTTCTGCGCCAGAAATTATGCTAGGAATTAGGAATTCAAAGATGAGCAATTTCCCTCTAAAGGCACTTATTGCCATGTCCTCCACTATCAATTACATCCCATCACGCTTGCATCAGCAGGCTTACCCTTTCCACTGACTTGTTTTCCTCCCATAAAATCAAGTACCGTGGGAGAAAATAAAACGAAGCAAACAAAAAACAAACAACCTCCCCATATTAAACTACTGTCCTATCTCTTGCCTCGCTGTTACCTTTCCATTTCTTAGTTAACGTTCATGTCTATAAAATGTTTTCGTGTACTCAGCACCAAGTAATTCCTGGCTTCCATTACATCACTTTTCTGAAATTCGCTTAAAAAGCATCTATGGTCTCTCAATGGTCTTCTTTGCAATCCCTTTTAAAATCCGACTTATCTTCAACATTTGAAACAGGCCTCTTCTTTTTTGGCTTTATATTGCTAATTATTATTGTCTTTCCATCTTCTTTCTTCTCTCTTTCTGTTTTATTTGCTGACACTTGGGCTTCTCTTAACTCCTAAGTAGAGGTATTTTCCAATGGTCTTTCCTTGAAAAGGAAAGGTCTTTCCTTGAAAATAATTTTCCTTATTTTATTTTGACAAAATTGTCTGCTATCATGTCTTCAACTAATACCTCTCTGCATAATTGCCTACCAAAATTTTTCTTTTCTTCTCTTTTCTTTTCTTTTCTTGTTTTGTTTGGTGAAAGAAGGCTTAGAAGTAGCTTGCCTCCATCGGAGTTTGGGATGTATTTACCTAAACACAAGTGGAAGGAAGAATTTGGATAGAGCTCTAGCAGTTTTGTTTTTATTTTTATTTATATTTTTGGTTTTTCAGTGTAACCTAGTGGTAGCCTCTTGGTTATATTATCCCAAAGGTCTACTAGACTAACACTAACTTCTTATTAGTGAAGATATTTATATATGTGATATTAGCATTGATAAAGAAGAAACCATTGAATATGTTATGTCCCTAAAATGACAAATACTGCAGTTTTATTTTGTAGAAAAAGAACCTTCCCGTCAATACTCAGATAAAATTTACTCAAGAGATAGGTCATGTCTGCAGCAAAGCATTGAATTGCCTGAGTCATTGTTTTGCAAACCTCCAACAAGTTGTATTTATTGCTAGAGAACAGCGTAAGAGTTTGGGGAAGATACAGTGCGGATTTGTTCTATGTTCCAGTATGGTTAGGTCAAGTTTAGACTTTTCCATCAGACTTTTTCTTCTATATCAAAAGCATGAGAATAATTTGATATCTCATTTTGAGATAGGATATTCACATTTTGGTTAGCCATAATTTTGTGGCTAAACCCACAAAGTTTTAGGGTATCATTCTAAGACTGAGAAATTATACGTCAAATGGTGTGTCAATTTACATGTGTTGCTGTTAATATATTTTTAAATCCTCTTGCTATAATAATTCAAGATTTATCTGGTTCTTTCTTAGGATAATAGGGAAAAAGTATTTGACTGCTTCAGGTTATCTCAGAAAACCTGTGTCATAAACTTAGTTTCTTTGTTCCATTGTCAAATATAAAGACAACTAGAAATTATAATCCTATATTATTTTTTATGTGGAATCCTGCCACTTGAACTTCATGAGATGATTGCTAACGTGAATACAGGCCCTAAAGGCATACTACCAAAGAATATAAACAAATCAAGTTATCACATCAACACAGTAAATTTTCTATTACATCTATTGTAGTTGTGAGTTCTATTTATTTAAGTATCAACTACTAATAATCTTGTGCCTAGAAATGCTTTAGTAAATTGTTTAATTTATCCAGAAATGTTAAATGCAAATGTTTCTGCCTTTCGTGTATTTAAAACTTTATCTAAAATTTTGTGAGGAATATTGGAAATTTTAGTTTGTTAGCTGTGGCTAGGTAGTCTTTACTTAAACATGTACTTCTCAACATTTTTTTTTTCTTTTTTTGGAATTGCTTGTTAAACCTGGACAACAGTAAAATATGACAGTGTTCTCGAAAAATAAACAGCTTGGTTGCAAAATGTCTTTTTCTTCTAAGAAACCTATCCTAGTAAGAATTTATGTGTTATATGTACTTGTGTGACCCTGAAATATTAGGTCATCTTGTTGATTTTCTCCTGCTCATAGAATATCTGGAACTCCAACCCTTTTGGCTATCTGATTAATAGCTATCATTTATCAGATAAATCAGTAAATCAAAAAACTGATTCTTTTTTTAAACCTTATGTCCATAAAAAAGTAGGAGACATTTATTTTTTTTTCAATTTTTTTAATTTATTTATGATAGTCACAGAGAGAGAGAGAGGCAGAGACACAGGCAGAGGGAGAAGCAGGCAATGGAGGGAGCCCGACGTGGGGTTCGATCCCGGGTCTCCAGGATCGCGTCCTGGGCCAAAGGCAGGCGCCAAACCGCTGCGCCACCCAGGGATCCCAGTAGGAGACATTTAAACTAAACATTTGCGCTTTAGAATTTCTTTTTTTTTTTTTTAAAGATTTTATTTATTTATTCATGAGAGACAGAGAGAGAGAGAGGGGGGGGGGGGCAGAGGGAGAAGCAGGCTCCATGCAGGAAGCCCGATGCGGGACTCGATCCCCGGTCTCCAGGATCACGGCCTGGGCTGAAGGCGGAGCTAAACAGCTGAGCCACCCAGGCTGCCCTGCTCTTTAGAATTTCTTAGGTGGAAGATGTCTTTAAAGACAAACTGCTGTAATACCCTTTGTGTTGCCTGCCCTTGCATAAAGAATATACAAGACAGGAACCTTAGAAAGACTGGCATACTGGAGCATGGGCCTGTGGTCCTAAAATTATATGAATAATACTTACTGTCATGGGATCCACATACTCCTTGCTTAAAGGATGTATGATACATTAAAATCTTGAGACAAAGCAGAAAGTCAGCAGATGGCTAAATAGAGAAATATGGTTACTGGAGTGGTCACTGTAATAATGACCTCATGTTGGCCAATGACAATACCTATCATTTTAGATGACACTTATGTTGAATTTAGCTTTCAAATGTGAAAAACAATGGTATGGAGAGTTATGGGGAGATTATACAGGCAGGAAAAATGGTATGTTTAAAAGGTAGAGGGGCAGCCCAGGTGGCTCAGAAGTTTAGTGCCACCTTCAGCCCAGGGCATGATCCTGGAGACCTGGGATGGAGTCCCACGTCGGGCTCCCTGCATGGAGCCTTCTTCTCCCTCTGCCTGTGTCTCTGCCTCTCTCTCTCTCTCTGTCTCTGTGTCTCTCATGAATAAATAAATAAAATCTTTAAAAGGTTGAAGACTGGATAACACATAGAACATTCAAGATATGATAGTACTTCAGATGAGCTGAATGTAGATGCAGGTTTGTGGAGAACAGCCATATGGAAAGCTAAGGTGGTGGTAGATTATGTGGGGTTTGAATGTCATGTCACTGAGATTTGTACTTTATTTGGCAGGCTCAATCATTGGCAGCAGAGACTAATAATTTCCCCTCCCCCCACCTTTCTAAGAGGGTGATGTGAAAATAGCTTTGTTTAAGAAGATCAACCAAGCAGCTACTTGAAAAAAATTAACAGCTTATGTACTAGGGACAAGGAGACCAATTTGTCTGTCTTCCTTCCTTCCTTCCCTCCTTTCCCCTCCCCCCTTCCTCTATTTTCTTATTAAAGTAGTAGGGTAATGATAGTCCATATTAGAGTAATTATCATTGAGATGGGTAAGAAAGACTAGAGGGAAAAACCCTGGCAACTCCCCTCAACAAAAAAAATCACAAGAACATAGCAGTTGGATTGAAAATGGAGGAAACGAAGAGGTTTTTGAAGCAGAATAAAAGGGACAACAATGCTGAACAGAAACGGCAAATCTGGGGGTGGTGCAGATCAGAGGTGGAGGGCAGGAATTGTGGGTTTGTTTTCAGGCGTGATAAATTAGGGCAAAAGGATAACAACCAGATGAGAATGCTCAGGGCACATGTGGAAATTCAGGAGGGAGATGGGAACAAGAGATAGAGATTTGAGAATCATCCACAACAAAGTAAAACAAAACAAAACAAAGAACCCAAAACAATTCAGGGAGGACTTTTATGTTTTAAAGTGGGTGCTGTGCTGAGGGAGTCTATCTTCTGCCACAGGAGTTCTGGACTTCATCTCTTTTGCACAAGTGCCCTTCTACACAAGTCAGGGCAATAATTATTGTGTGCATGTCATGCTGCAGCGCGAGGGCTGTTCTTAGGAATAAGCCAATATAGAAATGCTTTCATCTGCTAATTGTTTAGTATTTTCCATAACCAGCTTTATCTGTACAAGGTTTCTGCTTGTACTTGAACTTCCCGTGCTAGCTTTCACCATAACAAGTTGAAGAATGCAGAACACTCCTCCAAATCCTGTTTTGGCAGAAGAGCCTTCCATGAGGTTTTAAGCTTGAACTCAGTTGAGTTTGTGATCTCTCAGAGCAGCATCACTCTTGACTAGATGTAATCATTTCTGTTTTTGTTTTGTTTTTGTTTTTTTTTTAATGACTAACAACATGAAATCCAAACAATCTGTTACCATAAACGCAAAGAGTACTGAGGGCAGAGTCATACAATATTAATAGAATTTTTAGGATATATTTCAGAAAGATGGGAACCAGGATTATGGAGCAACAAACTGAGGCTTTTGTGAGAATCATATATTTTAAATTTAATAGTGAAGATATGTAACAGCTAATTGTCAAAAAATGTGAATTAAAATGAGATCATGTGTAATCCTATCAGTCTGGTGAAGCAAGTAAATGCAGTGAAAAAATAAATTCATCCTAACATTACAGGGAAAATAATCCTCTCCAATGTTGTTGCAGGGATTGAAACTGGTTACATTTTATAGGGAAAACTGTATGTGTAAAAACATAACATGATTATACCTAATAGGAACCTGAGACCACAAATAAATGGACATTAATGGATGTTGGTCAGTTAAAAATTGGGGAGAAAAGACAAACAGCCTTATAGGAAGGGATAAATAAATTTTGGGACAGCCATATAATTAACTAATTTGCATTCATTAAAAGTAATAATATAAAATGTAATATTTATCACATAAATATTTAATATTTATTAAATTTAAAAATTACAGAAAAACACAGATGATCGTGTGTATGTGTGTGTATATGTATACACAACAGGTATAATATTATATGTATGTATCACTCTAACTAGAACAAAAATGGTCAAGTATTTACAGACTTGGTCTTATACCCATCCAACCAAAGGAAATCTGTCCTGTGAAAAGGCTTTTCCCATCCCCTGAATCCTGGCCTTTTGCAGGTACTTTAGGAAGTGGAAGTGGCTCAGTCATTTAAAAAGGAGTCTAGGAGAATTTCTACACTAAGAAGAGTAGAGAGCAAGACACAGGAGAAAGCAGAGGATAGATCCAAGAACAAAATGGGGAAGGTATGGGAAGAAAGAGCTTGTGAAAAGATTTACAAGGTGAGTATTGGAGATTTAAGAAATTGGTAGGGGAGAAGGGAGGGAGAGGTGCTACTATCACATAGGTTGAGACACTGAGATGATCAAGGGCAAATTTTAAAAAGGTTTTCTGTGAAATACAACTGTACTCTACCAGCAGTGTGTTCTGGAGAAGTTCCGGTGAATAACTGGTTCTCAAAGTTTATTTTTGTAGGACACTATTTCTTTTGGTGTAACTTACTGACCACGTTAACTCACTTTCATGCAAGTTAGGTAACTGGGCAGTTTAAATAAAACATAATTTAAAAGTATTGAAACATTTATTTTTTCTTTTCTAAAACTGAAGTAAAATTAGATGTAGTTTCATTCTTCTAAAGAGATTTCTAAATTGCTTTGCATGCTATTTTATACATTCACATACACACACAAATACATAGGTGGTGTCAAGTTGGTGTTGAGCGTTTAACTAAGCTACATTATGGTATTGTTGCCTTGGCATCCATTTTGTTTGGCCAAGTGGACAACAGGGGCATTGAACTGACCCTAGGCCCTCATACAAGCATGCCATAGAGAGCAAGCAACCTGCAGAACCACAAACAAATAGAAGATCCTAATATGACTTCCTTAAGGGCCCTTATGGTCAACAATCTTGCCTCCCAGGTCATTTCCTTTGTGCATCCCTGAGATAAGACCCCTGTAGAACTGGCCAAGCCCTACATTTTTTGGTTTGAATTGACCACTCTGGCCTTAGTCTGGGAACCCCAAAGCACTCCACCCATGGAGCCTTAGGAAAGCATGTTCCCAGGTCCTGCTTCTCTGTCTGCCAACACTCTGCCTGAACTCCATGTGGCCCCTTGAGGCATTCTGTATATTTCCTCCAGGGCTTAGTGAGTAATAAACCTTTCTATTTCAATTTCCCTCGTGGTCTTTTGTTGAACCAGTCTCACTATCCAATACCCCAGGGCTCTCCTTAACAAATGTTGATTTAACAAAGTCTTACCAATTGGTTTCTTTATATTTATCACATAAGCAACAGTATTTCTAGATTTTAGAAGAAGAATAGGTCTTCTGATAGAAGTAGTAAAATCAGCACAAATTCTGGACACTGAACAGGCCCTCAGAAGATACATGCTTACAGATCTTGATTGTGTCACAATTACAGTAAGCACCATTTATTTCTTTCTTCCATTGGATCATGGGAGTTTATTTTATTTTATTTTTTTTTAATTTTTTTTTTAATTTAATTATGATAGTCACAGAGAGAGAGAGAGGGAGGCAGAGACACAGGCAGAGGGAGAAGCAGGCTCCATGCACCGGGAGCCTGATGTGGGATTCGATCCTGGGTCTCCAGGATCGCGCCCTGGGCCGAAGGCAGGCGCCAAACCGCTGCACCACCCAGGGATCCCATGGATCATGGGAGTTTAAAACATGGGCTCTAAAGCTCAGTAGACTAAGGTGTAAAAATATGACTTTATAACTGGGGAAACTAAATGTATTACTGAGCACTTTTAAAGTTCAGTCTTCTCAAATATAAAGAAAAAAAAAGCAATAGGCTTAGGAGTTATATACTAGCTATTTTTTTTCTTTTTATATACTTTTCTACCCAATTACTTTGACATACATCTGTTTGGCCAAAATAATACATGCCCAATCCTAGCTGCAAAACAATCTGATAAATCTAGCTCTTTAATCTGAGTTCATAGCCACTCAAAACAAAATAACACACTTTTTTTTTTTTTTTGTGAGGAAGAGGAGAATATATATTTATAGAAATTCAGGATTTTATATGGGAATAACAATATCTACCTCACAAATTATTGTTATAAGTACAAAATGTGATTACGCCTATGTACACACACACAACCAAGCGGACCATCATGCCTTGTAAAGAGTACACATTCATAGAATATTATGTAAAAAAATCTTCCTCAGTTTTCCTTGATTAAACCAAATATGTAAAAATCTATTTACTTCAAAATCACTTGGTTAAGCATTTTTTTTTCTTTTTTAGATTTTATGTATTTATTTATTCGTGCGAGACACACAGAGAGATGAAGAGACAGGCAGAGACAAAGGCGGAGGGAGAAGCAGGCTCCATGCAGGGAGCCCGACGTGGGACTTGATCCTGCGTGTCCAGGATCAGGCCCTGGGCCAAAGGCGGCGCTGAACTGCTGAGCCACCCGGGCTGCCTTGGTTAAGCATTTTTATAGAACATACTTATATGTTTACATTATATATATATTTTTTCCAACCAGGTCACAGAAATCTTGGTAACGATGCCAGTAAAAACTTTTCTATAATTTCATACGTTTTAATTTAATCATGGGTTTCTCTCATGTGCTTAATATAAATAAGAAAATGTAGCAGTGTTCTTGATTTTAAATACAATATTTTTAAGTTTTACATTGTGTACAGTATGCTGTTGGATAGCAATGAGGATATACATGAAACTCTTGAAATTCTCTAAATAAAAAAAAAATTTTAAAGAATTTATTTATTTATTCATGAGAGACACACAGAGAAAGAGGCAGAAACACAGGCAGAGAGAGAAGCAGGCTCCACACAGGGAGCCTGATGTGGGACTCGATCCTTGGAACTCCAGGATTACGCCCTGAGCCAAAGGTACACGCTCAACTGCTAAGCCACTCAGGTGTCCCTCTAAATAGAAAATTTAAGTTACATTGGATACCATTTGAAGAAGCAAATAGAGGTTTAGCTCTAGGAACTTTCCTGGCCTACGGTACCAACTTTCAAACTGTTATGAAATTCTTTTATGATATTTGTACACTCAGAGAAGATTTTTGTTCCAGAGAACCTCCCACCCACCACCCTAGTTTGTTGCAAATGGATTGCCGATATGGCTAGAAGTGGGCTCTTCAACCTTTGGTTTCGCTCTAGTCTTTGGGCTGGCCTGCACCTGGAGCAGTTCTTGTCTCTTTACCCCAGCATCCAGTAAAATACTATAATTCTCTAGATGTACAGACACTGCTCATATATTTATGCTTCATCTCCCTAGCTAGATTGAATGTCTTAGCAGTAAGGACTAAGTCTTCTATAAGAGCCTATGTGATTACATGGAATTAATGCTTACTGAGGTTTTTATTTATAATCAATATAAATACATTACTTTTGGCATTTAAGCAATATGCATTAATAAATGTTGTCTGTTCTATTTTCTATTTCTATTTTTAAAGAAAGTTAAGATCTTTCCTTTTCTCTTGATGAAACTGTATAGAACAATTTTATGAGTCATTTATATGTTCAACTTGTACTCATATTAAATCTCTCTCTTCCATGATCTCTATTTTATAATGATTATGTGTTAAATTTTATCCTCTGAGATGAGATCAGAACTAATCAACCCCACCCCCTGCTTACTAATAGAACTTCCAGAGCTTGGAATGATATTGGAAGTCAAGTGTTCCAGCATTCTCATTTCACAAATGAGGAATCCAAAATCAGAAAGGTTGGAGTTTTCAGTTCAACATTTGTTGAACATCTGTCATATGCTTAGCCCCAGGCTACGTCCTGGGGATAAACAGGCAAATTAGAAATAATCATATAAGGATTATATGTGATATTATATATAATGAATGGAACACAGCACTTAGCATGCCATACTCATTCATAAAACAATATTTGAATATTTTACATTTAATACTGTAGCTTCTAATTTTCCTAGATCAGGGTGGAGAGAGGCCTGAAAATTGAGTGGCAGAGGAGAATTCCTTAAGGATTTCACTCTCGGTCAAGTAAGACACACTAATATTATGGCTGTCCTTCAATTACACAGCAAGTGAATGAAACAGGAATTTAGATGAAGTGTCTTGACTCCTGTTTAGTGTTTTTTTTTTCTTTTTTATCTCCAGTTACAGCTCTTCTTAAACCTACATTATGACTTGCACATTCTTACTGTTAGATATGAATATCACCATGTTAGAAAGCAGAGAGAAAAAAATAATAGAAGAAAACTAAGGAGATCATTTTTCAATACCACAATACAGAATACAGAAAACATACTACATTAAATAAAAAAATATGTGTGTCATAGGAATGATCAATTATAGAAAACAGAATCCTACTCCAGATGCCTCTAGTGCCTTCTAGTCAAAGGGTATTTGGGTAAAGATAGAGGCTATCCATGGTCTCAGTGGCCTGTTTTTTCTTGAAGTATTTTTTTTTTTCTTCTTGAAGTATTTTTAATTCAGATTAATGATATGCATTCAATTGTAAATAAATTCTAATTCTATTGATAACACATCAGAAATGACTTTAGGATCTGATTTTTTTTTTTTTTCTGTATCCCCACTTCACTCATTGTATTTTTACCCTCACCTAACCAGTGAAACAGTCACTTATTTGGCTATACCTTCAAATCTCTGTCTACCTTCTCCATACACATTTTTGTTCTTCACATTACCATTAGTTACTTTCATTTAAACTATATCCAAAACACATCCTTCACTCCTGAAAACATTTATAGGCTTTTTGTGGTACATAGGTAAAAACTCAGATTTCTTGAGCAGGTATGAAGTAAACCACTTTCTCCATAAACACTAAAAAGCTTGAAGTTCCTTGCTACCTACCATGCAGTTAGAAAGTTTACTGATGTAATTTGAATAAGTAAATGGCTTCGCTTGGGCTACTATAACAAAATGCAATATACTGGGTAGCTTAAATAAATGACATTTATTTTCTCACAGTTCTGGAGGCTCTAAGTCCAAGACCAAGGTTTGAACATGGTTGGGTCCTGGTGACTCTCTCTTCCTGGCTTGCAGACTACCTTCTTGCTGTATCCTCACATGGCAGATAGAGAGCAAGAGCAAGCTCTTTCATGTCTCTTCCTGTAAGGGCACTAATCCCATCATGGGGGCCCCATGTGGGCTCATGACCTCATCTCAACTTAACTACCTTCCAAAAGCCCATTTTCAAAATACCATCACATTGGAGGTTAAAGCTTCAACATATGAATTGAAGGGGTAACAATTTAGTCTAAAGGACATAAGTTTAATTATTCTAAGGTACTCTTGGTCTCTTCCAGTGACTACTGCTAGGAAAGAATTAACATTGTGTTAAATCATACATAGAGATATTTTGTTATTAATTTTTAGCTCTTTCTCTAATCAAATAATCCAGTCAACACAATGATCCCACATGGAAAAAATATCAACACTACAAAGAATGTGTTATAGTCTGATTTCTTATCAATTCTCCCACAAAGATTCTGTACCAATTCAAAAATAAATATAGGAGTTAGATAAGGAAGAAAATATAATTTCAGTTAGAGGTAGGGTTCAATTGCAGGATTGAATTTAGAGCCAGATTGGATTTTCTGCTTTTTTCCCTCCTTAATGGGACTAAACCACCATCCATAGGTTGAGGAGATAGATGATGGTAACATTCCACAACAAGAGGAGGGTGTCTTGGTGAGATTACATCACAGAAGTAGCATGGAGCAGAACTGGTGGGGCTTGTGGGTAAGCTGGTTCTAAGAATTTCAGGCTGGCTCAGATGTCTACCCAGAAACTCCTCCCAGTTTTCCAGGTTAAAGAAGTAATTGCTCCTTCCTTGTAAAAGAGATAATAAGAGGTAATGAAAGGTAGGGGAAAGGGCAGATACTTATCCACTATTAAAGCTTTCTCAATTAATGAGCTGAGGCAGAAATGTGAAAAGGTGAAGAATTGTATCGTTTTGTTTTGATTTTTGGTTTACTGGTTCATTTGTTTTCCCTCCAGAATGTACACATAAAACTCTCAAGCAGAGAATGAAAAGCTGGAGCAGTATGTAGCTCAGACAACATTTTGTTAATTATAGAGAATAATTACTTATTCTTTCATAATTACCACGAAATGAAACATCAATACTTATAGGTTATGCGTTAAGCAAATTAATAAGACAAGTTCACTAACAGTAAAAAGAGAAAATCATCACAGCTAAATTCAAGATTTCTTATAGAGATGAGCTTTGTTTAGCAAAATAAACTGATGGACTGTTTAGACTGAAAAGTGAGACTCTAATAGCATGGTTTGCAATAGGATAAAAAAAGAACTTTGAACTACTCTGCTTGAAAATGAGTAAGAATGGGATGGAGGCATCAGAGAGGAGAGGAAAGAGAGGACAATCTCACAAAAACAATGTGTTACAGTTTGGATAAACTTATTTCTCATCTTACCTACCAGTTAGATTTTAAACCAATTGAGAAATTGATACAGGAGTAAGATAAGAACCAACATATTAACTTCAACGGAGGGAAAGCTCAATTGGAGAATGTGACTTGAATGAGGAGCCAAGTGGGATTTTCTCCTTTTTCCCTCTTTGTTGAACTAAAGCCCAAACAAACCAGGGAACAGGGTACAGGAATAGGTATGAACAGAGACAATCTTGGATTTTCCCAACTTTTATCGCTGTTCATAGAGAGTGGCAATCATCAACACATCTTAGATACTGACCTGGCTGCTAAGTGAATGGTGCTTCATAGTGAAACTACGAGAATCATAGAGAAGCAGATGCAATGGGCAGCACTCTGAGGATAGAACATGTCTCTTGCCAAATACACAAATAATCTTAGGGTAGTGGTGATTCTTAATAGCTGGGATCTACTTTGTAATGGAGGCCCTAAGGTAAAAACAGGTATTTCAGTCCAGATGTCATGAGATCATAACCAGTCTATTAGACCTCCACATAACTAAGCCTCTAGAAGGAGAGAAGAGTATGATTTTCAAAAACGTACTAAGGCTGCTTTATTCATCATTGAGGAGAAGGAGCCAACAGAGTCACATTCATAAATACCCCAGAGTTGGAGGAGATGAGTAAATTGAACTGGCTACCCTGAACATAGCTAGAGCTGGTAGGTGTCTGTCCAACTCTAAGGCAAAAGGTGAGCGAGCGGCTTCAGTATACTTTCCTCAGTACCATGTTCATATCTGTCTCTAGTAGCCAATCTGAGGTATCTTGATTTTGTTATCAGTATAGGAAGCTAAAAATATAGTGTTTGGTCACAGTCACCTCCAGTGATTTGCAGATTTAGGGGCACCAGCAGAATAAAGTCTAGCCATGGCACTCACCCTTCTAGATGGTACTGCTATCATGACAATGGTGAAGCATCTTCCTTACATGTTTTAAAACTCAGTACTATAGATGAAACAACATATCAAGAACACTTGGAAAGGGGATGATGAGGTCACCCAACTATAGAAGACAAACTAGTAAAGTCTGGGTAATAATGTCACTGTGACTTCAGTTTGTACCCATAGTGTTGTTTGGCTGCATTATTGGGTTACACTTGACTTTCTTTATTGTTTTCCTTTTAATCCCCCTTCCTGATACTCTTTCTCTGCCTTTAATGGCTATGAAATTATATGATTTTTACCCTTCATTCAACTTTTAGTAGAGACGCCCATAATGGTGCCAGGAAAGCTAACAGAGGCAGCACAAAGAGGGGAAAAGTGGCAGTCTTAGCAGTGCTGGGGTTCATGTGACAGCCTCAGGAGCAGCAGTCATTCATTCATTCCTCAGTGGTTTACAGATGGAGCACACACAGATGAAAACATGTGCTTTTAACAATCAATTTCTTAATGGGTGCTAATGACTTAGTTTCTCTTCTATAGGGCAAGATGTGTTTATAAAAATAATCATATAAGACCTACCCAGTCTTGGGGTACATATGTGTGTTGGGGTGCACACATGTGCATGTACTAAGTTCTTATATCGATCTATAAATCTTCTTTATAGATTGCCATTTAGCTAGCATGGATCATAAAATTATTCTGATTAGTCTTGCTATAGTTTAGAAGATCATTCTCATTCACTCCTAGGAAGCCTACGAAAGGAAGGAAAGAAGGCTCCTGTTTACTACACTCTGTTACCAACTACCATATACTCTAGTTATGCCATTCATTGTCATTTTTTTCAAAAAATAAACTCACTTTAAAAGGTCTACTAATCTTTTGGGATGCCTTGGTGGCACAATTAGTTAAGCATATGATTGTAGGTGTTAGCTCAGGTCATGATCTCGAGTCTTGAGATCAAGTCCCTCATGGAGCTCTGTGATCAGTGGAGAGTCTGCTTAAGACTCTCTTTCCCCCTCCTCTGCCCTCTCTATATATAAAATAAATGAATACATCTTTTAAAAATGAATAAAAGATTTACTAATTTTTTAGGTAGATTTGAGAAGACCTTATCTTATTTAAGATAGTAATATATTTCTAGCCTCACATAAAATATAAACATCTTTTAAACATCTTAAGTTTCCATGAAAAGCATTCAAATAACAAACACATCCATAACTCTTGGAGGGCCTCAGGCAAGCATGTCAATAATCCCTCTGTGTAGTCAATGTTGTTTAGATCATGCCACATTGATTTTTTCAGAATTAAAGTTCATCTCTCACATTATATCAAGATGACCATAGAAAAGAAAATACAAAAAGGAAAACAACATGTGCCTATGTGGAAATAATAAGGAAATAATAAGAGCAATGGCATATTGAGGATGACTTATAATACCAAGGACTACAAAGCAAAATTAACTCATCTCTTTTGAATTTACTCAAAGAATCTAAAAGTGTGTTTTCACAGTTGTCAGAAGCTCTAGTCAACAAGGAGTCCAGCTGAATAAAGCAAAAGAAAAAGTGGCTGGTAATATGAGTTGACATCAAAAGTTTTATGGAATTCCAAACCTGACTAGATATCTTGACAAAGGAAAGTGTAGAAAATGAAACAGAGCATGATTCCTTCTTTTGTGCTTAAATGAAGTACATTTTCAAGTTTAAATAGACATTTTAACCATTAAACTCACACTTAATGAAAAGTTAGCTCGCCCTGAAGTACAAGCTAAACAGAAAGTTGAATATGATGAAAATAATCTCTTTAATCAAGGAACCTGTTGTAGGAACAGGCAAAGTTTCATCAGTAATTAAGGCTATGGCCAAAAAAAAAAAAAAAAAACAAAACCCAAAAAACAAAAAAACACCATAACATACAAAATGATATTTATACATAACAGTATAAAGTGAAGTAGAAGCTTAGGATCATCAGGACAGGAATAAAACAGCACAAGGATATGAAAGCTGAATTTTGTAATATATTGCTTAAGTATTCCAATATTCTGGTTGATTTGGCAAAGCTCTATAGTAAGGAGTTCCCCATTATTTTGGCTAAAATTTGTTTCCATCAACAGACTTTTATATTCATATAATTGGCAAAGTTATTTATACAGTGGGAAAGAACTTTAACATTTTGTAACGATGGCAGATAGATGATACAGATAGATAGAAACACATAACTTATATATATATATATACACACACACACATATATATATGTATGTATATACACTTATATGTGTGTGTGTGTGTGTATTTTCGTTCATTTTTAAAATTTAAACCTATTAAAATACACTACTGATGTCTGATTTCCCATGTAGCATGACTCAGGGAAAGAATGCTCTGGTAATATGGGCAATGCTCAATTAATCTGGGTAATGTCACAGTTGTTTCTCATCATAAATTAATAAACTCTCACTTGTTCAGTTCCCTAAAGACCTCTTTATTCCTGAGCACCATAAGCTGTTTTTTTAAGGCATGGGGCCAGATCCGAAAATCAATGTTTTACTTGGTAAGGCCCAGCCATACTTCAGCATACTTTCCTGTGGATATCAGTACTGGCATCCATCTGCTTGTTTGCTACACATTTCTTTATTTATATTTTTAACTTATGGTAACTATAGGCTTTTGCCACCTTACATTATTATAAAAAGGTTGTCATATTGAAGCACTAAACTGATGATTCCAATACCTTTTCTCCTCCAAGGGTAACATAAGCTGAAAGAAAGGACACTTTTAAACAGAACTTACATGTTTTGTATCCCCCCTTTATTCCTTTAGTCAGCAATTATATAGAGAATACCTTCTGTAGAAATAATGCTCAAGATTGTCAATACAACAGTGACCAAGTTAGAAAGGGAGATCAACATCTTAAATATGGTCTTGTGATAGACAGAGATTATTAAATATACAATTATTCTGTACTGCTGTGTGATACCAAATTTGGTAGGTAAGTAATATTTTAGTAGAGAAAGTGATGTCAAGGTCAAGACCATAAGAATGAGTGGAATTTCGCGAGGAAAAAAGCACAAGTGGAATGGTAGAGTGACCTTTATTTTGACAGCAGAAATTTATTAATATGCCATGTGTCAAACTAAGTCTCTGAGGATGCAGCAGTGGACCAACTGTACCAGATCCCTGTTTTTGTGGGCTTGGGGGAAATGAAGAAAATCAACTAAAAAACCTATAAATAAACCACTTTAGGTGGCAACAGTGCTACCACCCAACTAGTGCTGGGTGGTAGTGCCCATTATATTTGCCTCCCCAGCATCTATTTGCTCGGGTGTAAGGGATTTACTCTTTCCCTACATAGCTCATATACTTCTGGGCAAGCTGATGTCTCCCCTAGTAGTAGGTATAAAACAATTGTTCTGAAAATAATTTCATTTTTTTTGCAAGCGATGAACGGACTGTCTGAGAGGTGATAAGAAGTCAACCATGCTATGCCCTGAGAGCAGACCCTTCCAGGAAGTACGAGGAACAATTTTATAGTCACAAGGTTCAACTGAGAATATAGAAATGAGTGATTCTGATGTTATTTAGTTTGTGAGTCATGTGAACAGATTAAAGAATGATTTTAAGAGCCATTAGGCATTCGAAGTTTGGGGATGACAAATTATTGTCTTTTTTCTTCTATGTAATTTGATGTTTTCAATGACTATTATAATGTGTTATATATTTTATAGCAACCACATTTCATCTGACAGTATTGACAAAATTAAAATGAAATTTCATCCTTATGGAATGTGAACTTGTCTTATTTCAAAAGTATTTGATCACAGGAATTTCTTATAGAACACAATGACTCTTGGTAAAATCAATTAACAAGAAGGAAAATTTTTAATTATTGCAGAAGTCAAAATAAAGTTGCAGGATATAACTGCCAAAAAATATCTGTAATCTGAAATAATTCCTTTTCAAGATAGTATTGTACTAAGAATACAGATACTGAGATAATTATGGAGGCCTGGCTTAAAGAGGTGAAATTCTAAAATTTGTTTAGAGGTTAAGTTTGCTGAGCAAGTTTAAATGGCTTTTCTACACTTTCATATTATTATTCTTAAGAAGTTATACGTCATAAATAGTTTTCTTTAATCATGCATATCTTCACTAAGATATTCACTAGGAAAGCCTATTGACTAATTTCCACAAATATTTACTGGATTTCTCTGTATACAAGCACTATGTTAGGTCGGACTTTGAAGAGAATTACAAAAAATAGTTATTCTCTCCCTACCATAAAATATTACACAATTTAAAAGAGGAGAAAAATATATTTAAAGTAGAAAATCATATAAAACAGAATGAGACAATTTTGAAAAGTATTAAAAAGAATTTGAGAAAGATCACTTTTGCTGAAGAATCAGGAAAGATGCCTTGGACAGGCATTTCAGAAGAGTCTTCACACATAAGCTAGGTACTTAGAGGTGGGCCAGAAAGTTTCAGAGTAACTTTTAATTAAATAATGGCCTTTTTTATATGTAGGTCACACCTCTAGGATTACTCACTTCTGATTCGCCAACTGCTAATCTCAGGAAAACAATTCATATTTAGATTCACCACAGGGAGTTAGAGTTGCCCATATATAACCTAATGCACTGTATACATGAAGGTTAAATAACAGACATAGATATCTCAATGCCAAGAAATTAGCAATATGATGAAAGTCTAGAGAAGAAGAGAATTTGGCTGACTTTCAAAGCATTCCTTTTTCTGAGAATAAATGATAGGAAAAGGAGACAATGGAGACCATGCGCTAGCCAGGGAAGCTGTGAGGTGTATTGTAAAGAATTAACAATTACAATTTCGTCAAGTGGATCTTGCTCAAATCCCTTTGCCACTCTCAACTTTTGCTTTAACGTTTGTAAACTGGAAGTAACGTGCAGATTTGTTTTAAAACATGAAAACCATATATGAAATTATTTTTTTAAGCTCTAGAATTGTGCTGCCCAACGCGGTAGCCACTAGCCGTATGTGGCTATGTAAATTTAAATTCATTAAATTCCAATAAATTTAAAAATAAGTTTCCTAGTGACACTAACTACATTAGTACTTTTACTAATAGTCACATATGGCTAGTGGCTACTATACTGGACAGCAAGGACACAGACAATATCTATCATCCCAGGAAGTTTCATTGGGCTGCACTGCTCTAGAATGCAATACCATTGCATTTCTTCTTGCTTTTCTTCTTGTCTTCATGGTCACAGAATAAGTTATTCTAGTCAATAAATTAATCTTTTTAGGTGGAAAAAACCTTGCCATAGGACAGATAAGGAAAATGGGTATAAAATCTATCTTTAAATGAAAATATCTTCTTTTTTAAAAGATTTATTTATTTACTTGAGAGAGAAAATGCAAGCACACCCTAGTGAGTTGGGGGAGGGGCAGAGAATATTTAAGCAGACTCTCCGCAGAGCTCAGAGCCCTACTCCTGGCTCATTCATATGAACTGAGATGGTAACCTGAGCCACAACCCAGACTCAGATGCTTAACTGACTGAGCCATCCAGGTGCCCCATAAGAAAATATCTTATTAGTAAATTATACACTATCTATACAGTGGTATGTGTTAATTTTCTGAAGAATCTCTATTATTCTTGGGGCTCCAAGAAGAAAATAATCATGGGCTCAAAAAATGCAATCAGGAGTAAAAATCATTCTGTAGTCATTATGTAAAAGTAGAAACCACACCATATTTTAGAAGATGTTCCAAATACTATGACATGTATTTTTAAATTTTGTAATATATAACATACACAATACTAAAGTGCGTAGATCTTAAATTTACAGCTTGATGAATTTTTTAACTTATGTACACGCTTGAGTAACTACCACACTTCTAGTCCCCAGAAGGCTCCCTTGCGGGTCTCCCACTCAATAAAGCCCTCTCCACAAAGATAACCACTCTCCTGACTTCAATCATTAAGACATTAGTTTCTTTGGTTCTTGGCTTCATTCATGTAAATGGCGCTATACTCCATGCTCTCTTCCCTCTGCTCTTTCACTCAAAATTATGTCTGTGACATGCAGACATGTTCTTCAAAGTAACACTAATTCTTTTCAAAAAATAAAATACATTTTGATACTAAGCTCTCCTGTTCCAAGAGGTCACCACTCAGGGAGGCAAGTGTAGTTGACCAATTGGTTTTGATATTTAGCAAAATATCTTCCCACAATTCTGTCTAGTAGTCATAAATATTGTTAAGAACTTCCTTAAGGGAACAGATTTGTTTCCTGACTTTCCTTTCCCCTTTTAAGTGCAGAAGATTTCCAAATATCATTGTTCATATCTTTTGAAAGCTGTACTGAAAGATTATTCTCCCAGGTGGCCACCATCTTTTCTGAATATGGTGATTCCCTATAACTTCAAGCCTTCTGTGAATTTCCAGTTCCCCAAAGTGAAGGGATTCTCTTCACATCGGTATCATTTGGGCATGGCAATTACGGCAAAGGATGAGAGAGGTCTACAAATCTAGGTGTTTCAGGTCTTCTTGTCTTTTATATAAAAGTAGTTATGAAAACATTGCTTTTCTAATAGGATTTACAGTCCTATTTAAAGATTAAACAATCACACTATTGTCCTTGTGAATATCCAACTATCTAAACATTAGATCTGGATAGGTTTGGGCTTTAAAAAATTTCCTGTGTGAGCACTGTACACAAATAGAGCTACCATTTCTTAGTATGTGCCAACTACCATGATAGTTTTTATATATCAATTATATAAAATGTCATAAATCATATGAGTGATGTGTGTAATCATTATTTTGTATACTCTTTCCATCCCTCTTGCACACCTATGAGATTTTGATGTAAGAATTATTTTCTCCATTTATAGATGGAGAAAAGAAGCTCAGAGAACTTAAGTAATCTCCCTCAATGAGATCAACAACAGAGCCTTGCTTCAAACTCCATCTGACACCAAGGCATGACTGCAAATGTCTTTTTTTATTTTGTATTTTACTAAGGGTATGGAAATAATATGGATTTAAAAACATTATAGATTCTGTGCATCTTGATATCCAGGTTCATACACAAAACCAGTTTCTCTGAAACTAGAATAAATTTGGAAATGAGAGAATTTATTTAATTGTAAAATGCTAAAGACTAATGCTAGCAAAATGGAAATAATCTTAGAAATAATGTAACAACAACAAAAAAGAAATAATGTAACCAAAACAGATAAAGAATAGAAAATTTAAAATGTTGTACATCCCAAGTGATGTTTACACATTTTTATAATCTGTCAACTGTTTAAATAGATATAAAATGTGAAATTGTATTCTATAAAGCTACGTAGTAATGGAGACTTCCAAATTTCCTTTTTATAATCATAGAAAAAAGAATTTCCCTTATTATAGCACAAATAAATGGTAAAGTCATGGACATAAAGACTTTTCATCATATTCAATGAATGTTGTTTTGTTGCATATTGGAAGGTAAAATTTAAGATTAACATAGGTGTTATTGCTATTATCATATTAGCCAGATAAATTCTAATCCAAACGTGGGTAAATGGGTTAATTTGGGGTGGAAAAGTCAAAATAATTAATGTAGAACATGCAAAATTTGATGCTCTCAATAAGTTGACACAATTTAGACCTCTAGTTCAAGAAAAAAAAAGCCTTTAAAAATATTTTTAAAGATAAATGCATAATGGGTTCTCTTTTGTCATGTCAGCTTCTCAGCAAATTTAAGAATTTTAGATGCACAATGTTGTACATGGTGACTGGAAACATATGAGATAATAACTGAGCCATTGTCTTGATCTCTAGGATTCACTTATAGCCAACCGTGAGAACAAAATATAGAAGCAGTTATATTTCAGTATTTAATATAATTTTTTCCCCTCCATTTCTGAACTTTTAGCTGTTGTCTAAGGTTTTGCTTCCTTACCTTCTTTTAAATAGATGAAGTCTCAAGAAACAATTAGGTCCTCATTGATCCATGGAGTGATTTAAAAGTGTGCTGTTGACAGTGCCTGGGTGGCTCAGCCGGTTAAGCATCTGACTCTGGGTCTCAGCTCAGGGTGTGAACCCAGTGACCTGAGATAGTGCCTCACCTCCGGCTCAGTATAGAGTCTGCTTGTCCCTCTCCCTCTGCTCTTCCCCGACTCACTCATTGTTTCTCTCTAGAATAAACACAATCTTAAAAAAGTAAAATAAAAATGTGCTATTGAATGTGGGAATGAAGAGAAGTCTGTCAACAGTAGAGCTGCTAATGGAGTTTGTCTTCCTTGCAAAATACCCACTTTCTATAATCCCAGAGCACTGAATCGGTGAATCTGATATAGAAATGTTTTTAGTAATCAAAGTAGTTGTCTGTGATATTTGCATAGTAACTAAATTTTCTAGATAAGTTCAGCAAATAATGAATGAGAAGGGGGTTCTCCCCTTTAATATTTCAAGAGGAGAATAAAGGCTAGAGTAATGTTGTAAGAAACTGGCTTTAGATAATTGCCCTGATAAATGACTGGATTTCCACTTGTCGGTCTTGTTTGGCTGCCTTGTTTGACTGTGGAAAGGATTTTTGTTTCTGAGATTTAGAAAGGCGATTTTCACAAAAGACAGTTCTTGTGACTTAATTGATTTCTCACAGGGAGTGTGTTCCAGCTAAGGAGGCCAGAGTGTATTTTCCGTTGGATCAAGCTCTAAAGCAGACATTTATGGGGCAATTCTTCCATTCTGCTCTCAGCTGCTAGCCTAGTTGGTTGGAGTTTGCTGCCAGTGAGTGAAAGGTCATGAGTTCAGTACTTGAACAGATCACTGCTTCACACAGAGAAAGCTCTGTAAGGGACAGTGATTACAGGGCCAGCTGAGCTCCAAGTGTGAGGCTCTTCCCGTTAGAGGGACCAGGTTCTCTAAAGACCGGTGGGTCCCCCAGTGAACAACACATAAATTCTCTTCTACATCAAATAATTTCTGCTAAAATGTAAAGACAACCCATCACAAAGAGAATGGATTTGATTTTTTTTTAGTGTTTTCTCAAAAAAAAAAATCGCTACTAATGAAAATTAACTCTGAAAAAAGTAGTGTCCAAAATTTTAACTAAAACTATGTTTTAGAGAGGGGGGGGGAGAGAGAGAAAGAGAGAGACCACACAGTGGGGACAGAGAGGCAAAGGTAAAGGGAGAGAGAATCCTAAGCAGGCTCCACTCCAGGTGAAGAGTCCGTCAGGGCTTGAACCCATGACCTTGAGATCATGACTTGAACTGAAATCAAGAATCAGAGGCTCAACAAACTGAGTTGCTCAAGCACCCCTAGAATGCACATTTTTAAAGTTGTGGTTTTTCTAAATAAAGTAGACTAGAATTTTAGGGGTGATATTAAATATTTCTGGTCTAAGACAGTAAAAGTGAGGATGCTTAACAAAGTTTTAGAAGAATATTTTGAACTTATATCCATATGTGGGAAATTTCAGAAATTTGCCACTTAGGCTGCAAACTTTAAATGCATTTGTCTATTATCATCTTTGAAACTATGTCACTTAATTAAATCAGTATTTTCTCGGTTTTACATAAAAGAATTGTTTGTACCTCTTACTATACATTTTTAATGTACTGAATAAAGAGAACTGAATATTATTTGATATCAGTCTTGACTTAACTACAACCCCTCCCACCAAGTAATTGTTAACTAAATCCTATTAATTTTATCTCTCAAGTATCTCTGGAACCAGACATTTTTGTAACTGCTTGAATTAATAATTTAGCCTAATATAGTCCTACAACTGATCTTCATAAATGATAAGAAAATTATTCTCGTAGATGAAGATAAATGATGGTTTTATGTGCTTTAGTGGTATTTAACCATGAAACACCAAATCTATTGGGGGAAAAATCACATTATAAGACAGTATTAATTATACTACATAATTAAAAAATTTATTATAATATCTTACACTAATTGAAAAAAAAAAAAACGTTGCCCTTCAAAGCTTTTCAAATACTAAATACACTTTGTTTCCACAATACCTTCAAAAGTAGGGAAGAGCAGAGGCATCCGGGTGGCTCAGTTTCTTGGTTGAGCATCTGACTCTTGATTTTGGCTCAGGTCATGATAGCAGGGTCCTGAGATTGAGCCCCGCATCAAGGCTTGCCCTCAGCAGAGTCTGCTTGTCTTTCTCCCTCTTTCTGCTTGCACATGTACTCTTTCAAGTAAAAATATTTTTAAAGATCTTTTGGGTCACCTGGGTGGCTTACTGGTTGAGTATCTGCCTTGGGCTCAGGGCATGATTCTGGATTCTGGGATGCTCCTCCCTCTGCTTATCTCTCTACCTCTCTCTGTGTGTCTCTCATGAATAAATAAATCTGAAAAAATATATATATCTTTTTTTTAAAAAAGTAAGAGAGCAGTGTTTTCATATGCATTGTTCAAGTAGGAGTTCCTTAGTTCTAGAGAGGATAATTTCTTTACCCAGAGTATTAATCACCAGAGAGCCTCCTTTCCCCAAGCATCTTAGGTTTACACCCTTTTCTCTTGTCAGTTCTCTTTCTATCTCACTCTACCTGGGTATAATGCTGCATTGATAAGATGCCACCAATGGAAGAGACTCACAGCTCAGCTAGAGTGCTGCTCAAATTGTGGTCCCTAGACACCCGCATCACAATCACCTGACGTTCCTGTTAAAGATGCTAGTTCCTGTGCCTCATCCTGCGCCCTCTTAGTCACACTGATTGGGTTTGCTTAGAGCTGAAGAAACTGATTTTTAAAGTGTGTTAAGTGATGGGGACATGTCTTAGCACCATGACTCTGGGGCTTCGTTCATACATGCTTTAGCTTTTTCACAGCTGCTGTCACTCTGATCTTTATTATTTTCTCAGTCCACGACTGTTGTCAGAGGAAGGCTTACATTTGTCCCTTTTGCTGCCTGTCCATCAAGACACGTCCTTTTCAATGGGAGGCATTCTGTGCAGTACTGGTTCAGCAGACAAGATACATGCAAGCATGCTCTGGGAGGTTCCCTTCCGCAATCCATACTGAGACATGCAGAGCAAGGTTGCTCTCACTGCTCACTTTTTGTTTTGGCAGATGCTGTGATAGTTGCTATCTCCTCACATACAGGTGTTCTATTGTGATGGTTTTATTTTCTGGAACTCAATTCTCCTTACTTGACAAGAGAAACATTCTTTACTGTGTTGTGCTTAAACCTATTCACTTGCTGTGTAGTGAGTATTCAGTTGTATTCATTTTTTATAATTGCATAAAAAATGATCAGAGACTTAGCAACTGAAAACCACACAAACGTATTTTATCACGGTTTTCATGGGCCAAGAGTCTAGCATAGCCTACCTGGGTCCCCTGCTCAGAGCCTCACAAGGGTGCAATCAAGCTGTCAGCCAGAGATCACTCTCAGCTAATAAAGACCGTCCTCAAGTTTCTGCTGCATAGGCCCCCTCACAACATGGCAGCTTACTTTTTCAGGGCCATCAGGAATATTGTAATGACCTCTACAGCCCCTTTTAAAGGGCACACTTGATTAAGTTGAGCTCACCCAGGAAATCTCACTTTTGATTAAATTTAACTGATTAGGGCCTTTTATTACATTTGCAAACCCCTTCACCAGTAATCTAATATAATCTGATGTAATGCAATCTAATGTAATCAGGAGGGAAAACCTATCGTGTTGATAGGCTCCACTTATACTCAAGAATTGGGGATTATACGGGGCATGTATACCAGGAGGCAGGAAATCTTAGAGGCCATTTAGGAATCCTCGCTATCACCAAAATAAATATTTGTTCATTTTGAATATTTTTTGCATTGGCTATTTTTTTTATTAAAATACATGTAAATGTAAAAAAGGTGAAAGAAGACAAAATATATGTAATGAAAATATGTCTATATGTCACCACTGGCTTTTGGTCTCCTTCCCTGTTTGTTGGCAACAGTATTTTAAAAGATTTTTATATAAGCTTCCATTTTATTCTAGGCATCTATGTTCTAAAACACATTTTCACATTGCTTTGTTTTATCAGTCTCCAAGACTGCAGCATACATCTGTCCACCACATATTTGGTGGTGGACACCAAATATATATATATATATATATATATATATATATATATATATAGTAGTATTTTTCCATTGCCCATATATACTATAAATTATTCAACTTGTACTGATAGAAATATATATATATATATTATTGTAACTATTTTCATTATGTCATTTTGCATGTGTTTATATTTTATGGGATAAATTCCCTAAGTAGAATTCAAATAGGAAGTGCTCTTAATGTTCTGATAAATGTTGCCAATTTTTTTCAAAGATGTATGAAGTTCCACTCACAATTACCTTATATTATTGCCAATACTCCGTTAAAAACTTTAGTTTTCTCAATCTGGTAGGTGAACAAGACACTCCATTACTGCTATAATTTGTAAGAACTTGGCTGAAAAGCATTTGATACATTTAAAAGCCATTGTATTTCTTTTTTGGTAAACTGCTTGTTTATGTCCTTTACTAACTTGTACCCTAGGGCATTTTTTGTCCCCTAGCAGAAAGTGGAATACTTAAGGAAGAGGATTTACTCCAGTCTGGGAAGCAGAAAATACACTCTTCTGACACCTTCAAATCATCACTGGGAAATTCTGTGATTAGGGCTTTCATCCCATGGGATGCCTATTCTCTACTATTTCCTTCTTCACTCCTTTTTGCTTCACCTGAACGCAATGTTAGGTCATTTTCTATCCAAGGTATTGTAGGGAGGTAACTTTAAAAATGCTTAAGCTGCAACAAATAATAGATCCAGACTGAGAAGTTCTTCCTTTAAACTTCAGTTATATTTGCTAACCATAGATCCTTGTATAAAACATGTAACCTAGCTGAAGCTCAGTGGTTGAGGCTTAAATGCTATAAAATATGAGTCAATTAAATAATTTAAAGAATTTTTAAAAAGATTTTATTTATTCATTTATGATAGACATAGAAAGAAAGAGAGAGAGGGGCAGAGACACAGGCAGAAGGAGAAGCAGGTTCCATGCCGGGAGCCTGACGTGGGACTCGATCCTGGGGCTCCAGGATCACGCCCCGGGCCAAAGACAGGCGCCAAACCACTGAGCCACCCAGAGATCCCCTAATTTAAAGAATTTAAAGAAAATATGTCTTCAATTTTTGTTCCTGGTTTATTATATGATGCCAGCATGTTGTGAAAATTCTAATTAATTTTAATCTAAAAAAATGTAATCTAAAAATGCAACACATGAGGTAGCATAAATAAGCATATACAAATGTCAGTCTCTTTTTACTTACCCGGAGGTAAAATACATGCCATACCACAAAAGACTGTCTTGGGAGTCTGAGGTCCACAATGCTATTACAATGCAAGATTTTCAAGATTTATTTTCTTAAACTATTTAAAACACTCATCAATCGGGGTTTTAAAAAAATGCTTATTCTGAAAAATTTCAAAATAGGTACTTTTAAAATATAAAGAAAAACAATCTTCTAGTCTATGAGATAATGACAAATAAAAGTAAGTTTTCAAATAAGAGATGACACCTGAAGAAATAAATTGGTCCAACGGACAAAAGCAAAGGAAACTATGCATTTGAAAACCTTAAGCCAAAAAGGATAAAATTAAACTTTCATTATTCTCATGCTATTACTAAGAACCAAAGTAAGATAGGTAACACCTTAGGTAACACTTTCCTAAAACGTCCGTTCTATAAAATATTTTATTTAAATGCATAAATTGTTATAAGCAAATCACAATTGAAAAAAATTCTCTATGTGTTAATTTGGAAATAAACCCTTAGCAACTGAGGCTTTACATTGGAAAACTGTGTGTAGGATCATAAATATAATGGCTAGCCTGGCTTCCTGCCCCTTTAGCCCTCTGGCCTTCACATCTGGGAGTACTTGAATTTTCCCTGCAGATTTGGTCCCACTTCAGGCCATTCCAAGCTGGAAATGCAAATGAGGGAAGATTCATGTCTCAGCATTGAGGCAGGCTTTCTGCTGGCCCCTTCCCATAGAGTAAAGAAATGTTCACAGAGTCATTTTTATGGGGGTTCGATGGGGTGCAGAGGCCTTGTGAAAGGTTAATCCCCACTCGGCTTGGATTGGAGGTTCTCATTGATGTCAATGAGCTAGTTGTGAGCCTAACTCTTCCCTCATACCTTGCTTTGCTCTTTCAGTCCAGGAATTGAGGAGAGGCTGTGACAGCCCGTATTAAAAGTCAGTTTACAAGGAGAGATGTTTGAAATATCCCATTCAAGAGTAAAAACAGAATGTAAGATGCTCACACATACCTTATGAAAACATTCAGGAAATATACAGACTTTAAGAACTCCACAGGATATGTAACTTGGCCATGATTGCTCTTCCATCTGTTTCTCTTACAGTAAGACTCTACAATGGAAGGAGCTTATATGCATACTTAAAAAGTAGCATAGACTTTGGAGGGATGGGAGAGAAGAGAGGAAAGCTGAGGAGAATTTCTCTCTACTTAGCCTGAGGTACCCTGCCAGAAAATGACCTCCTTAAGGGCAGAAGATGAGCCACTCTTATGCATATTTGTACCTTGAATGAATTCATGAATGAGGAAAGATGTCAATTTTATATAACAGTGTCTGAAACCTGATGTCAGGGAGAAAAGGAAGAATGAGGCTAGCTGGCTGGCAAATTAACCTAAAAGATGCTTAGCAGAAAGGGCTTTAGAGTTTATGACATTTCCCCTACCACTTTGTATTTCATATTTCACATCCCTATCCTGTATCTTTATACTTAAATCTCTCACTTACTTTCATGCCTGCTATTCTAGTCCCTTTGAGTCTTCAACCCAGTCTTCCAAAAAGTCAGATTAAACTAGACCTGTAAGCCCAATCATTGACTATGTGTGTGTATTAAGCCAGTTGCTTACTTTCTGAGCCTCAATTTCCTCAACTACAAGACGGTAATAATTATACAAACTTCATCGGTTTTTGATAATTTCAGAAGGGCTTGCACATAGTAAGAGAAATTATTACTATTGTTATTTTCTGTTAGTCATGGGGGTATCTAGTCTGGGCCTCTGAAACTGCTTGCTTTGCCTTCCACCACTTGACTGTTACTTCCGTCTCATCCTCCCAGACCCTGCTGAACACTAAGGTGTGGGTCTCCCTGACAGAACATGCTTTTCTTGGTGGAATTCCTTACACTTACTGCTGTTGAAACCTGTCCTGACCACCTGTAGCCACCATCAGCTCCCAAGGGATCTATTAATAGCCAGCACCTGGCCATTACAAGTCTGGCTACCTCAGTGACTCAAGGTTCCGTCACTGGCTTTACTCAGTGAACACGTTATTGAATTTAGCAAAAACCAGTGATAAATCTAACACACATTCGAGTGAATTTCAACTCAGGTACTCTATGTAAAACTTCTTCACTTCAGCCACTCCCCTATTTCTAGATAACTTATTAACACACTAAAGCTTCCACACTGCAAAATTGGAAATTGCTAAAGAAATTGCCACAGCTTAACACTGCAAAAGAATTCAAAAAACGTTAACCATTTTGATTCACATGTCTAGTATATTCTCACATTCTTGCTTTCACATTTAATTTGAAGCTTATAATGAGTTGTGTCATGGAACTGGACTTACTTGTTTGGCAGACTCTCAAAAAATTCAAAATCCCAATTACAGACATGGTGTTTTCCAAGCCCCAAAACACACACTCACATACATTGCAAGAAAAACCTATTTCAAGCATTTTTTTTCTACTCTTTAGCAGCTTTGTTATTTAATGGAGTGTAATGCTGTTATTGTTATTATCAATGTAGGGAATATAACTGGCTTTTTCTTATTAGCCAAGAAAATATTCTTACACCCAACTCCATGCACCTGAGTCCTCAGGTAGAAGCTATTTGTGTCTGTGGCTAAATAGGGGTAGAGCCCCCTGAAGATATCCTTCCCAGCTCTCTAATTTAGAAGGTCTAAGCTTTTGAGGCTACAGTGTTGGATAAAGTCTACAGGGGTTGGAGGCCATTTGATCTCAGAAAGGGAAAAGATTAACCAGATCCCTGGTGGTTACTGAGATGGTCGCACTTTAATGTAGCCATTTCTAAAGAAAGAGTGTGGGCCCCTGCAGGTGATTGAGAGGAACCTGAACAGGTAGTCTCTGAGGACTCTAGCTGTGGAATTTCAGCTAATGACTCTTTAGGCCAACCCTGTGGTCAGTGAAGAGGATACTATAAGAGAATCTCTAAGAACATACAAATGATTGACTCATAGGAAGCCACAGAGAACAATGGTGGTGATGGTGAATAGCAAAGACTGAAAATCAGACATTTTCTTCATTGTGTTATCCAAGTAAAACTGTAAATTTTTTAATATACTAACAAAGAGAGAATAAGAAGTTTGCAATCGTGAGCCAATATTGGCCTTAGGAAGCAAGGTCACAAGTTTCCCTTATCTGTAGGAAATATTTACTGCTATAATTTGGCATATGATTTCATGTGTTCCATAGAGCCATGTGTTCCATTTACATGCTTATTTGGATGTACATCCAGGAGACTGAAGGGATTATCTCAGAATTGCATTTTTCTGCTTTTGTCTGAAGCAAGACTCAACAAAAGGCTTCTGACTGAAGTCACCATAATGAGTACCTGTGAACATAGGATATTTGTACCTGGCAGGAAGTATAAAGAATAAGTCAGATATTAGCCATTCTGACTCAACCAACCAATTTAACAGTGTTGGTTTTATACATTCCAAATTACGGAGTCAGAGGCAAATTGGTCTGGCCTGGCTACAGAGCCTTGCTTAACTGCTTCTCTCTGGCACCTCTTCCAGAGGCTACAGAACACAAAGGCACATCTTGGGGTCAGTATGGAAACTTTTGAAAACAAAAAAACTATACCACTTCTCCCACCATGTGGCTGTGACCTCCTGGTAAAGTTCTAGGGCTTGGTAAATGGCAGGGAGGCTGAATTCTAGCTACTAATTTCCCCCTTGGGCTAGATGCTCTTGTATAGGAGATGACTGACTGTACAGTCCTGTGTGGAGCCCTGATCCCTTGTCCAGCTTTCTAAAATTGGTCTTCCTCAAATAGCAATCTATAAGCAATCAATAAACCTTTGTGATAATTTTTAAAATAATTGCCCTCCCTTACCCATAATTTCTCTGTTAAAGATGCCAAAACACATAGGTAAGCAGTGGAAAACTATTTCAATCAAAGTAAGAATCACTTGCATATATTCCTCAAGGCATATTCATCAACAAAAGATAAATGATTTTACTATGGGAATTTAAAAATAAAAATAGAATTGAGTACTTGGAATCAACCTTAGGCATAGAAAAGCAGATTTTGATGGAAAAGGAAGTGACACATTAGAAAGAAGTAGAATGTTTATTGTAGGGATCTGAAGGAAGAAAATGGAGACTGGACAAAAAATGAAGGGTAAGGAGTAAATGCTACAGTAAAGAAATGCCTCATCTAGTGTCTTTAAGATATCCTTGAACATAAACTAAGGTGTCTGATTATGGTCATGAATGTGATAGAAGAGTTTTCACATCTCTGAAAGGATATTATCTTTTGGCAATATCAGAGTAATAGAACGTTGTTGGAATTAGGAAATATTGAAGAGGTTGACATGAGTTGTGATAAAGAAGGGAAGACTGGGAAATTATTAATCCACTTCACTCACATAAGGGCCTGTTGTCCTGAGAATGCGGAGTATTCATCTCCCTAGAGAACTTAAACAGAAAAGCAATATTTAATTACAAGAAACACCTTTCTCTAGTTAAACAATAATCATGAGAAAATCAAAAGAAAAAAAGGCAAGAGTGGGTAAAATATCCAGAGTTCATTATGTGCATTATCTTTTACTTTTGGCTGATCATGTACATTCTCATTCACAAACAACTTTAAAATGTCAATGGTTTGTGACATTTATTTTTTGCTCACATTGTGTGAGGACCACAGGTTGGCTGCAGTTCTGCTGGGCTCAGCTTAAGTTTGGCTTGACTTGGTCAGGCTTGGCTGTATTTGACTATGCTTTTCTGGCCTTGAGTCTATGTGTTTCTTCTGGAACCTAGGCTGAAGGAGTAGCTGGTATTTAGGATACAGCATAAGGAAGGATGACAGTGGCGAGAGGAGACGACAAGAGCATGCATTTAAAGCTTCTGTTTGAACGTGACGCCTACAATGTCTGCTCATATTCCATTGCCCAAAGCAAGTTACATGGAAAAGTACAAAATGAATGAGACAGAGAAATAAAGTTTATGTATTAGTTTTCTATCACTGATGTAGCAAATTACCACAAACTAAGTGGCTTAAAACAAAAATCTATTTTCTCAAAAGTCTGGGTGCCAGAAACCTGAAGCCAGTGTGACTGGGATAAAATAAAAATGCTGACTTAAGTGGCAGTCCCTTGAGAGGCTCTGGGAGAAAATCTGTTCCTTGCCTTCTCCAGTTTTTGATGGCTTCCAGGGTTTCTTGACTTGTGGCCATATGACTCCAGTCTTTGCCTCAGTCTTCAAGTTGACTCGTCTTCCGTATGCAGGTGTCAAATCTCTCTCTGCCACCTTCTTATAACGATATGTGACAGGTAGGGCCAGAACAGATAATCCAGGATAATCTCCCCATCTCAAGATCCTTAATGTAATTACATCTTTAAAGAACATGTTTCCCCTCAAATAATAAAATGTTAAAGGTCTCAGAGAATGGGGGTTGATATCTTTGAGAACCATACAACCTACTACAATTTATCTGTAAAGAAGCATGACAACAAAGAAGGAAACGAATAGCACTACGCAAATTAAACAATCTGCCATGCATGCCATACGTTAGGAAAAACTGTCTGCTTTAGCAATTAGTCAATACTGGTAGAGACAGCCATTGTATACTGCATATCCTTAACCTGGAAAAACTTAAAACACAATGCAAAGCTACCCAATTTCCTGGTTTAGGAAAAGGTTGCTTAGAGATAGTAGACATTGGTCCTCTGGAATAATCTTCTGTCCCCTAATTTGGGGATCTTTAGGTTCATTTTCTAATTCTAATACAATTTAATATAACTATAGTTACTAGCATTTAAGGTCATATAGTTTTTAAGAATTTGCAGTTTCATGTTGTCTTTTCAAAAATCAAATCATTTGACTCCTTAAAAGTGCTAAAAAAAAACAACAACAACAAAAAAGGAAAAGTAAGTGCTGATGAGTGTTGGATCGTGCCAGACTTGGCTGAAGGCTTCAAGGAGGAGTCATTTTGTGATTTTGAGAGCCAAAGGGCTTTATATTTGGATATAATTTTTATATATATAATTATATAATTATAATTATATATATATATATAATTATATATATAATTTTATATAATTTATAATTTTTTTAAAAAAATTTATGGGAGATCTTTTATCTACCTGAAGTTGAGTTTCATCTCCCTTTTATCTTACTCAACAGCTTCTAAGATTATGAAGGTCAGTTATCGCCTACGATCTACGTTTTACAAATGAGGAAACTAAAAGAAAGCAAGCTAAAATTAGTTTCCTAACATAGTAGAGAATGTGTGGTGTTGTCAGTCTTCTTTTATGACCACAGCCACGCAGTTATTAAGGATTCTGACTGTTCAAAATAAATAAAACAATGTAAGGCAGGAAAGAAAGAAAGAAATATCTCAGGTACTTACATTGACAGAATTTTTTTTTTTTAAATTTATTTTATTTATTTATGATAGGCACACAGTGAGAGAGAGAGAGAGGCAGAGACACAGCCAGAGGGAGAAGCAGGCTCCATGGACCGGGAGCCTGACGTGGGATTCGATCCCGAGTCTCCAGGATTGTGCCCTGGGCCAAGGCAGGCGCCAAACCGCTGCGCCACCCAGGGATCCCCATTGACAGAATTTTTTAGAAATATAGAGGTTAGCAGAGGAAAGGCAAGGAGTGCATTGGACACACTGGGTGGTAATGCAACTGATGAATCACTAAATTCTTACAACCTGGGGCAGCCCGGGGAGCTCAGCGGCTTAGCACCTGCCTCCCCCCCAGAGCCTGATCCTGGAGACCCGGGATCGAGGCCCCCGTCGGGCTCCCTGCATGGAGCCTGCTTCTCCCTCTGCCTGTGTCTCTGCCTCTCTCTCTCTCAATCTGTGTCTCTCATGAATAAATAAATAAATAAAATCTTTAAAAAAAAAATCTCACCCCTGAAACTAATAATACAGTATAGGTTACCGACATTGAATTTAAATTAAAAAATAGAAAATAAATTTTTCTTAAGGATTAAGTTAAATAAAATTTCTAAGGCAATAAAGTCACCCAGTGAATCTGAAAATTATATAGAATGTTAGAAAGCTATCTGAAAGACATCATCTTGTTGTGTTTTTTTTTTTTTTTTTTTTTTTTACATTTTATTTATTTATTCATGAGAGACAGAGAGAGGCAGAGACACAGAGGGAGAAGCATGCTCCATGCCGGGACCCTGATGCGGGACTCGATCCCAGGACTCTGGGATCATGCCCTGAGCCAAAGGCAGATGCTCAACCATGGAGCCTCACAGGCATCCCATCTTGGTTGGTTTGAACTGTTAGCTAATGCTCTTTAGTTTTCTTTCAGCTGTGCAATTTTCTTACTGAAAAAAACTGTCAAAGGATTAATGTTGTTAACATAACACATACCAACATTTTCTGTATTGGCTCTTGCAGTAGAGATGGATTACTGTATTTCTGGACCCCATGTTTCTACCTTAGTATGTAATTCCCATGACGTTGAGAGAGGATGTTGTTGCTTGGCAATCATGCTCCACACAACTTGTAAATCTGCATATCGCCTTTTCTGTCTTCATGTGAACTCAGTAGAAAAATATGTATATACAACTTGTTCCATTTCACCTCCCAACCCCCGAACTATAGAAAATAACAAGTGTTATATGTAACACTGTGGAGAGCTCATGGACAGGGTAATGCAGAGAAACTACAAACTCAAGGGAGAGATAAACCATGACCTAATAATTCTGGATGCTTTTGCACTGGTAGTGCGGGTGATAGTGAGATTAAAATTTAAAGATGAAAGGTCATAAAATTTAAGTTCAGTAGGTCACTTTTATATAAAACAAATTAACAGCTCTATAAAACCATGAATTCCTCAAAGGCAGGAATATGACTTATTGTTATATGAATATTACTTAATATAGTAGGATTAATGAACAAAATAAAATATAAATGTTTTACAGTTTAAATTTTACAAGAAATGAATTTCAATTCTAAATATGGAAATTGCATATGTTCAATTTATAATTAAATTGTGAGGAGTAATCTTCCCAATTATCTTGGTTTAAGATGTCTAATATGACTTTCAAGGTTAGTAAAATAGTATAAATAACTTTAAATATACAATTTTAATAATGACGATCTTTAATGATATTTCTATTAATGAAAACTAATCCTTTCTTATAACTCAGAATTGAACTGATCATTTTATTTCAATGTGGATTAAATTCAGCCAAACAACCAGTTTGGCATATATTTCACTGAAGTTTATAGTTGCTATCTGCAAAGTGGTTTGGCATCATGGAGATAAACTTCAAACTCCATTTTGACAGTCTAAGTGAGGAAGCAGATTGAGATAGAGCTTTAGATCAAAAACTCCAAATATACCCACAATCACTTATGTCTGGACTACCCAGATATTTATTATATGTGGAGCTGTCTTACATGTTGTTTTCTACATCTGTTCCTGGACAGTAAAACCCTAGAAGCATAGGGTTTTTTTCAGAAACTATAAATTGGTTATTTTTCAAGTAGTTTTTTTGTAATGTTAGATCCATTTCATTCTTTGCTGTTTTTGGAAATAAAGCCAAGAGAATATGTCTGCTATGGATATTATATATAGGATCCATTTAAAGTAAGGTCAAATGTTTTATATGAACATAAGAATTTAGGGATGTCAGATCAGCAACACCATTGAGATTTTGTAGAATGATTACTGATGAAATTAAAAGCCTTTTCCTATATATACATTTTTTTTTATTTTGCAATACCTAAAAAGCCACAGTACCTTACACATATGTATTATAGTTTATATCTATCTATACATCAATTATATAATATTTTTATATTGTATTTATATATTATATTAATATAGTATGCATTAATATTTAGCAGATAGATCTTTAAAATGACTGAACCTTAGGTTGGGAAGTGATTTTAAAAGTTAACTCCTCAGGGGCACCTGGGTGGCTCAATGGTTGAGCACCTGCTTTTCAGCTCAGGGTGTGATCCTAGGGTCCTGGGATCAAGTCCCATATCTGGCTCCATGTGGGGAGCCTGCTTCCCCCTCAGCCTGTGTCTATCTCTCATGAATAAATAAATAAAATCTTAAAAAAAAAAGTTAACTTTTTTTTGAGCACCTGGGTAGCTCAGCTGGTTAAGCATCCATCTTATGATTTGAGCTCAAGTCATGATCTCAGGATTGTGGGACAAACCCTGAGCTGGGCTATGGGCTTAGCAGGGAGTTCGATAGAGATTCTCTCCCTCCCTCTCTGCCCCTCCCCATTATGTCCCCTCGCCCTCTCTCTCTCTGTAAATTGATAAATCTTTTACATAAATCTTAACTTCCATTTGGTAGAGAAATTCCCTGAAAGAGGTCATTTGATGACTGAATTGGGCGGGAATCTTACTTCTTCCAAGGAATTTAATGTTTTTGTTGCATAACTGACCTGGTGTACACATAAAATATGCTGTCCTCACATTATAGCAGTTTCTCAATAAATGCATAATAAATTAAAAAATTCAAACTCACTTCATCTTTAACTTTTATCCATTAACCCTACTTCTGCCTCTGTAATTACACAAATTCATCTTACCCTCCTCTGTAATGCTGGAGTAGCTATTTTGAGCTTCCAAGTCTTCACCTTTCCAGTTTTAACATACCAGCGAATAACCTTTCCCAGGGCAAAATCTATTTAACAAAGGATATTTATTAGTCTATTTCTATTTCTTCAAATATAAAGCATGCAGTGAAACAGTTGATGTGCAAATGAAACAACTGAATATACTCTAGAGTTGTATTTCTATTAATACAAAAAGAGATTTTATTTATTTTGTGAGCCCCATCAGACTGTTAAATTTTTCATAGTCCTTGTGGTTAAAATTATTTCTGTTGTCTTAATTGGTCTTGCTTTTGCTTATATATTTGATTAACTTTTTTTTTCAATATTTACTGTTGAGTTTTACACATCCTGTACTTCAAAATGATGGAAATATAGCATGCTTCTATCATTGCGTCCTACCAGCCCTTATGGTCGACATTGCCAATTAATTATAGCACCCTCTCTTTTTTTGCAAGGTCCAGATGCCGGCTCAGAATTTTCCTTCATTTGTTTGATGTTGACTCATACATTTGTCTTCATTTCTAATCTTGACTTCAGGATGTACATTAAGATGTATTACACTTAACCATGTTAGTTTATATTTGAGATATTTTTGACTGGAAGTTCTCCCAACTAACCTGTAAGTTATTGTTCTTAATTCACTCTCTGAAAATTTGATGAAGCAATCAAAAGGAATGATAAAGTCGGATATGCATCTTGTAATCTTGAGTGGGGACAAGCTTGGAGCAAGCGGTACAGCTCACTTTCTGATGGCTTCAACTGAGAGCTGTAATTCAAGTGAAAGTTACCACTACAGACAGGGTAGGCCCTGGTTATAGAGCAGAGTAAGTAGACAGGAGAGCTGTTCCGAGGGCAGAATTTACATGACTTGATGATTCACATGATTGGGTATGGAAAGTGAGAGAGAGAGAGGAGTCTGGGATTATTCCCGGGAATTTGGCTACTACTGCTGGATTAAAATATTCCACTTACAAGACATCATAATGATACGGACAGGTCATGAGTTTCAAGGGCAATAGGGACACAACTGGAAAGAAGGCATGAAATGAGATTAAAGTATATTTAAGGCAAAAGTAGCAATTTCCCTGAGACCTACCTAGTTAGTTATCATTATCTCTTTCTCAATCCAGTCTCCTCCCCAAACTGGCCACATTAATGTTTCGAAGGACACATTCCATGTTTTTTGTTTTGTTCTGTTGCCAAAAGATTTCATTTTTAGGTATCAAAAATTAATTTTAAAATCATAACAGAATTCACAGATAGTAAGATCACATCTGCATATTTAGTAACAATCAAGTAAACAAAAAAAAATAGAAAAGCATGACTCTAGTGATGTTATTTTGTACACAGACCATTTAAGGCTCACTTAAATAAACACTAGGACTTAGATGGTACAAATAATGTATGAGATAAACAAAAGAAATCAAGAAATATTGCTCTGTAGATTTTTTTTTTCACTAGAGACTAAAATTTGATTATGCAGGGCAGAATTGATAAGAAAAAAACTAAAGGCAAGTTTCAAGATTTAAAAAATTCTAGTACCAGATGAGCAATTTAAGTATCCAATAGAGTACAAATAATAATGAAATCAATTTTAAAAAATTTCAAATTAAATGACCTATGATATCATATTTCTGTAATACTACAAACAGAACAATAACCTTTCCAGGAAAATTTTAGGAGCCAGGACTAATTGAGAGATTATAAACACATGCATTCATTTCCTGTTATAAGAATGTCCAAAGATTATTTATAATGCAAAGAAAATATAAGAAATGATCTGTCACTTTGTTTACTTAAACTTTGATATTGATGGAAACACTTTTAAATCAATATTGTTTTGCTAGTCCTCTTAACTCCAAAGGCATTTTATTGACACATTTATTTTAGGGCCTATTATAGTTAGCTGATTTTATATTTTTTCATATATCTCTGTTAGAGATCTAAAATCCTTTGAGAACAAGAACTCCATTTTGTATTTCTATACTCCAGACTAGCACAATATTGTTAATGAAACAAAACAGCATTCTAATTTAACCTGCTACAACTTCACAATTACCATTTTACTTAGAAGAGTTAGATTCAAGAACAAAATACTTTTGCTGAAACATGGTTGGTTCTTGAATCAGATAATTAAAAATTTATGGCACAATTTCATAGGTGGAAAAAATACTGGGATAGATTGATAAAATGATTTTTCCTTCTGCTTTGAGTTTCACGATTAAGAGATTTTCAACAGCATACCAACAATAACATTCTAGATTCTTATGTTCTGTATTTTTGGTCCTCTGGAGACATTTAATAGATTCTTTAGGTGAAGTAAAGTTTAAGTAAGTAAAAGCTTGTTTACCCAAACAATCTTTGCTTAGTAACACAAGTGTTCATATCCAATGTACTCTTGCCAGGCTGTAGACAATAAAAGACAATAAATGGGATGAAGACATTTCTCCTTTAAAAAGTCTGTTTCCACTTTAAAACATTGCTAAGGAAGTCTCAACAGTAAGATATATTTGCAGTTGGCCTTTTTCATTCTTCTTCAATTTGAGAAAGGAGAACAGGGATGGGAATATTTTATTTGACTTTGGAGAAAGTTGGAAAGAAGAGTATGATTGAATCCCTATATTCAATAATTTTATAGTCCAATGAGAGATGGTGAAAAAATAAACACTTCAAATATTAAAAATTACAGAACAAAGAAACAAACAATATGAATGAAATTTTCCCAAATGAAAATTATATCTCTCCCTGAAAAAAATATATACATATAATCATATACTCTTATATAGGTTATTATTTATTTGTAGTTCTTTCATTTATTTATTTTTAAAGATTTTATTTATTTATTTATGAGAGACACAGAGAGAGCGTCAGAGGCACAGGGAGAGGAAGAAGCAGGCTCCCTGTAGGGAGCCTGATGCAGGTCTTGATCCTAGGACCCCAGGCAGACGCTCAACCACTGGTGCACCCAGCTGCCCCTATCTGTACTTCTTTCAATCTCATGCATTTCTTTTTAATCAAACTAAGATTGTCTTTGCTTTCTTCAAATTTCAGATATCAGCTGCTAAAGTTCTTATTTGTAGGTTCTTGGTATAGTTTTACATTCTTTTGTCATGAAACAGATACACTGCTCAATGTTACCTTTTACCTGAGTTACTTTGGTTTCTGTAATATTATCCCACACCTATTCCCACCCCAGGTTTAAAATATCCTGATATCTGAAAGCTTTTGCTTCCATTTGCAGAATAATTCTTATCTTTAACTTATTTTATATATGTGTCCATGTAACTACTAGTCCTGTGTTTTAAATCACATTGGGAGGGGTAGCTTGAGAGTGGAGGGGGTCTCTAACAATCTGTTGAGATGACCAGGTCTTACCTAGACAACTATTTATTGGCCTATTTACAAAGCCTGTATGCACAGCAATATGAAATTTTCATCTAGATAAATTAACATCAACTGCAAGAATTATCTTTGCCATGACATTTAAAAAATAGGTAGATGGATTCTTATTCACAATATATAGATGAAAAAGCAATGACAGCCACTAAATATCACAGATACTTATTTAAAAATCTAGAATACTTAGGAGAGCCCTGAAGCTTTTTTTTCTAATTGCTTTTCCAATATTCTTTATTATGTATCAGAATTTTTATAAACAGTAAAGCTCACTGGCACACTATCTATCTTTATTTTCTTCTATAACCTGGCTTTTGCTAAAATGTAAGCACCTTGAGAGCAAGCATTTTATTTTCTCGTCATTTCCTAAAAATTTACTTGTTTTATGGACCTCATGGGAGCACCATAAATATTAAAAACTATATAAGAGTAGCTAAAATTTGGGCTCCAGTCTAATATTAAGAAAATCTTCATATTAAATCAGGCTTTTAGAACTGTACAGTTATATTCTCATGCCATTGAGATTTTTAATAACCTGATTTGTTACTTGTACTACAAATTCCAAGTAATGTATTTTCTGTTTTCAAGAGAAATGATGTATACAGTTGAGAACATAGAAGAATTTTGTCCTTAAAAAATGTATATACCCATGAACGATTTTTCAGTTTATTAAATTAATAGTATTGAGTTATCATGGTAGAGCTACAATTCAAATCAATCACAGAACCATTGTGTTGCTAAAATTCCAATTCAAACTTTGTTAAGTTTGCAAAATATGAGAAGTCAAGCTTCAGTCTTTCTAACTGATATTAAGCAATTTAGGTAGATGGTAAATACATTATATTACATTGTTATGACTAATACATATGTAAGGAAAATTTATTCACTCATTAAAGTAATTTATAAAAATTTTCATTGTAAAATAATATATTTTTAATTAAAGAATAAAATTTTTCAGGCTCATTTTTGAAACATAGTATAGATTAACCCCCTTCACCCCCACAAAGAAAGGTTTTGGTATTGCCAACAAATTGAAATAGAATTCTGTAAGAGGGTAGTCTATTAATCTTAAATGGTGCCATAGGACATGAAAACATTTTCCTCTTGTAATTAGGATAAGATATTTCTAAATGATAGTGTATTACGAAAGTCTCCTTTTAAATGATAGGTCTGAGAAATGAAAGAATGTCTGAAAAAGTGAAGCTCCTTATTAATTTCCATGTCTCTGTGGCCACAAACTCTAGGGTAAGGGATGCTGTAGTTGTTGAGTACCTTATTTATGTGAGATAAATTCTATAATGTGAAATACAATATTTTTAATTTTTAATATGTAGAAATATCCATTTTAGAATTTGTTGGTGTCTAAGAAATAATTTCCAATTTTATTTTTTTTATTTTTTTTTTAATTTCCAATTTTATATTGTAAGAAATGCAAAGTCATCTATATTTAGTTTATTTACAGACAGAAAAAAAAATGGAACACAAGTATACTTTCTTTCCTAAAATTTTTGAAATATAACTCCTTATAAGATATACCTGCTTTTCTATTTTATGCTGTTAAAATAGCATTTACCTCATTTTTATAAATAGGGGTGCTGACACTCAGATCATAACTGAATAAAAATGACTGATATAAAGAAAGCGATTGTCATTCAACCACAGGACTGAAAAGGACCTTCAGCCTGGCACTTTTTTCCCCAAGTGTTGAATGCATCCCATGGATAGGATGGGAGTGACTTCAGGTTGTTCTTTGGTATATTAGTTTGCTAAGACTGCAGAAATTACCACCAAGTTGATGGCTTAAAACAACATAAAATATTTTTGCATAGTTCTGGAGGCTAGAAGCCTGAAATTAAAATGTCAGCGGGGTACTATTCTCTCTCTACAGGCACTAGGGGAGGAGGCTTCCTTGCCTCTGTGTAGCTTCTGGGGGTAGCCCACAAACCTTGGTGTACCTTCACTGTAGGCACAGTACTCCAATCTCTGCCTCTTTTGTCACATGGTGTTTTTCCTGTATATCTATATCTGTATTCAAATTTCTCTTTTCTTATAAGGATAGTAGTCATTGGATTAGAACCCATAATCTAGTATGACCTTATTTTAACTTGATTACATCTGCAAAAACTCTATTTCCAAAGCTGGTCCCATTCACAGGTACTGAAGGTTATAATGAACATTTATAATTTTTGGTGGACACAGAAAGATGAACGTCATTTTCCTATAATGACATATTTTAGTGTACACCAGTAAAATATAATTAGCTCATCACACTATGATTTCATTGATATGATATCATTGCTTGAGATGACCAAAGGCTAGAGTTAAAGGAAATGAATGAATTTAAAGGAATATCTTGAGTAAATAGATCTGGAGGTGTTACTCAGACAATTGATGCATTCACATTTGAAACTGATTGAGCTATCTTCAACCCCTCTCTTCAGGTAGTGTTACCTAGCAAGGAAAATAAGTAACTGAGCTCTTTAAAAAAGCTTCCCAGAAGACATTTTATCATTTACCTCCCAGTTAGGTCATTGTGCTAAAATCTCATTGCCTGAAAGTCCTTCCTTGCATCTAACCCCAATGACTCTTGCTTAAGTTAAAAAAGGCTGCTGTAGACAAACTTTTTATACATTTTAAAACCATTATTCATCCAACAGACAGGCAGATGAATTATGGGAATGCAGAACTTCTAGTAGCTTAAGAATTTAATGGAACTATGGCACATGAATTATGTGTTACCTTTTTTAAAATGTTAAGATTTAAGAAAAAATATAGTTACAATTTTTAAATTAAAAATTCATTCCAAACAGGTTGTGTTATAGATTTTTAATTTTCTGACAATAAAAATATATAACATTAAAATTGAATTTTAGGGCACCTGGATGGCTTGGTGGTTGAGCCTTTGAGGTAATCTCGGGGTCCTAGAATTGAGTTCCACATCAGGCTCCCCACAGAGAGTCTGCTTCTCTCCCTCTGTTCATGTCTCTGCCTCTCTCTGTGTCTCTCATGAATAAATAAGTAGGATCTTAAGAAAAAAAAAAAAAGGACTGAGTTTTAATCACATTCATGCTAAAACTATTTATATAAAACTTGTCAAATCAAGAAAGATTAAACATAAAAAAAGAAAGATTAAACATATTAGTGTGATAGTACAATCTCATTCTAGAAGTTCTAGAATGGAATTTTATGGTTCAAATGGATTTATATATTTAGTTTTAATTGATTTTTCAGTTTCGCAGGTACAGAAATATTCTTTGTTATGCAATATCCATTCAAAATTTCTCCACTATAAATATAATTTGAGTTTAATAATTCTCACTTCTCATTGTCTTTCATTCTCATATTCTTTTTTTACTCTCTGCAAAAGAACAATGGTTTTAATTTTGATTATTGGTTATTATGGCCTTGTGTCTAAAATCTTATGATACAGTTTCTTAATATTATATAACAATTGTGTCTTAATATTGAAAAATTTGATATTTTGCAGAGCTTTGTAGCATAGAATGGAATTACTTTAAGAGTCTCACAATAATTTTAGAAATCTTGAAGTTTTAGAAGTTTTTACTAATATTTATGTTAAAATTATTTTAAAAACCTTCTTGGATCAAAGAAATTATTTGGTAATACGATTTAAAACAACATAGCTGAACTTTAAATCAAATTTCTCCTTAACATCCCATTTCATTTTGGAGGCTCTTGGTATTTAGGACAATAAAGAAAGTCATACATTTCTAGTGAAAAATATTGTTGGCACAAATTCATGAGATTTGAGTAATATAAACTGATTGAATACGAGAAATGGCAGAAGAATGTCATTTATGTAATGAGTAAGTATGTTAGAACACACTTTTTAATGATTGTCAACTTTCCAGGATTTATGAATTATTATTTAGGCATTTAACTTAGATCTTTACATGGCTAAATTGATACAATGATCAGTTTACAACATATTCCATCTTCTAAGATGAAAAGAGTAAATAGGAAGCAAAATATCTTAATAATACTTAAAATTAATTTTTTAAGACATGTAGATAATCATTCATATCTAAAACCTATCATTTTGTTCAGCAACACCTTCATAAAGCCAGCTTTATGCTGGCTTGGACAATTTTGAGACACTCTATCAAAGGTGGGTACCTTTGGTACTATCTAGCTGAAAAATAGAATCAGGCATTTAGAGTGTCCAGGAAGTTCCATTACTAAAAAGGAGTGGTGTTTATTCATACTATCTACTTGAACCTACTTGACACCCTAGTTTCTTACAGTATGTCTCTGAGAATCAGAGAAGAAAGGTATACTTTCCTTACGTGCATAGTATCTTACTATTGAAAACTGAGTATTTGCTGAAGTATATTAAAAAAGCATCATACATTTCAGCTCAGTTCATGATCTCAGGGTTGTGAGACTGAGCCCCACATTGAGCTCTGAGTTAAGTGTAGAGTCAGCTTGAGACTCTCTCTCTCCCTCTCCCTCCTCCCTATCCCCCACCCACACTCATGCTCACTCTCTCTAAAATTAATAAATAAATCTTAAAAAAAGCATCATATAGTATGCTTTACCAATACTGTATGACCCAAAAGCTTTTCCAGGTTAGATGGAGAATTACCTTATAGACTAGAGACTCAGTGGACACTGGCTTCTAAATTTCTTGCAGAAGTTCTGATAAATCCCCTCCTGATTCATTAATGCCAAAATAATGCTTTTAACATATCCTTGTTTATTAAATGAGTGTCTAGTTTAAGATGTCAAACAGTTTTGGCTTTGGAATATTATAATATGGATTTTTCAATATGGGATACATACTGGTTGTAAACTATAAATATATATATATTCATATAGTGCTTCAAAATCTTCATCTCTCAAGGGGTATAATTATGCTAAACTTGCAAGTATTCATATTGGTAAACTGAGAACACAAATGTAAAATGCTTAATGAGTGGCTGGCATATTAATACAAATTCCACATGGAATTTAATACTTAATACTATATACCTAATACTATATACTGTTTTTTTCCCTCAAATCAGAAGTTCTAGAATATTTTACTCTCAAAACCTGTTTGTAGTGCTAAGAATTTCTAAACACTAAGGAATTTTATTTATATGGATGATAATTGCTGACATATTTAAAGTTGATGAACCTTTATATGTATTAATTCATTTGAAACAATAAACTGCTTAAATATGAACAGAAATAATATGCTAAAAAACTATATTTCCAAAACAATTTTAAGAATGCAATCTTCTGTGATATGTTTTATTTTTGAAGGCAATGAAGAAAATCTGGCCTCACACATATGCATAGTTGGAAAAGGAAGACACCTTAATAACCTTTTAGGTAACGGTGGATATTTTCTTGATATCACAAAATACCTCCATAGTTATAACATATTTTCTAAAATTTTAGTTGAAATTCAGCTAAAGTTTAGTTTCCTGGTAGAAAAAGAAAAAAAAAAAAACACTGAAACAATACTAAAGTTTTACCTTAAAATTTCCTGGCTTATCCTTGGATTTCATTGGAAAACAAACCTGCAATTGATATATTTCACTACTGTATTGGTTTGTTGGGGCTGCCATAACAAAGTATCACAGCCCAGGTGGCTTAGACAGCAGAAATATATTTTCTCATAATTTTGGAAGCCAGAAGTTCAAGATCAAGATAAGGGCAGGAAAGGTTTCTTCTAGGGGCTCTTCTAGCCCCTCTTCTAGGGGCTTTTAGATGGCTGTCTTCTCCCTGTGGCTGCACATGGTCTTTCCTCTTTCAAGTTAGATATTATCAAGAAAAAAATATTTAAAATTATTTTTAAAACCACAGGAAATTCTTGAATTCCTGAAATATATGAACCAGTGGTTCATGGTAATGATTATTTTAGGAAAAGTAAAAGAGAATAAGCATTTTTTAGTTAGCACAATACATCAAAGTTGAATTCAGTCAAATAAAACACCCTCTAGGTATTTCCATCACAAAAAAATTATTAAAGGCTTTGATCTCAAACATTCATGTTCAACTTTGGATCAGACTTTAACCTTCATCAGTTTTTGCTAATCAACAACTTAACTTTTTCTTCCATTTCTTTCTTTTTTATTTATTTAGAGAGAAAGTGTGTGCGAGCAGTGGGAGGGGTAGAGGGAGAGGGAGAAAGAGAAGCCCACACAGGCTCTATGCTCAGCATGGAGACTGATGTGGGGTTCAGTCTCCAAACTCTGAGCTGAAATCAAGGGTTGAACGCTTAAGTGATTGAGCCAATTCAGGTGACCCAAAGTATATGCATAGATAGGTTTTGCTCAGTTTTAGTCTGAAGGCATTAGTTCTGATTAATGAACACTTAGAAATCAGCATATATATATATATATATATATATATATATATATATATATGCTATAATAGGCTATTTGTTCCCTATAGCTACTGAATAAAAAAAGGAAAACAAGTGTTTTACCTAGATCCTCCCCCATCTGTTTTTACTCTTTATTCCTTATTTACTTCAGACTGTGTGTGTAGTAAGGGTAGGTGGATGGAGGCAGAGACTAAATTTTTTGGCAACCAGAGCATCTCTCATCATAAAACCCCTAGTTTGAAATTTGTACCACAATGGGCCTTGTGTCCTGAGAGAACTTCTGGACATTAGCAACATTTAGCTGTCAATAATTAGTCAGGTACTGTTTATTTTCTATTTTATTGTGTCATAAAAAAGCATCTTTTATCACGTCAGCATTAAAAGTGTCTTTTTTCTTATTAACTAATTTGGTGGGGCTGAATCACTGGCAATTTAATTTACTGAAATGATTTTTCAGCTGCTTTCTCCTTTTTGCAGAAATGCATGTGCAGTGCACCCCCTCCCCCAACTGCTACCCTCTCCTCTTCAGCTGGCACTAAAAAGAAAAGGGGCACGACTATAACAACAACTTGAGAATGGTCAATATTCCCTTCCATGTAATGATTTGAAAAGGGAAGAAATAATTTGTATAGGAAAAAAATAAATTCTTATCAGTTTGAGATAGGAAACTCATGCATATGTGTGTGTATTTAAATATGCAATATATAAAAGGAGGAGCAGAGTAACCAACCAATCAGTATACCGAAAATTTGTAATTGTATTAGAGACAAGAACAGTGGTTCAATAAAGACCTACTAAACTTGTTTTAAAATTGAACTGTTAGTGTGTTTTTCATACTTGGCATTGCCTTTTTTGATATAATTACCTTTAACTCTTCCACATTAAAGTATGATATAATTACCTTTAACTCTTCCACATTAAAGTATGCTTCCAGAAATGGGAATGATATAATTACCTTTAACTCTTCCACATTAAAGTATGCTTCCAGAAATGGGAATGAAACAGTTGCAAAATTTTGGTGTTGTCAATACAGACCACGCCAAAAAATCATATGAGGAAAAACAAGACTATAAAATAAACTAAAAAATAATAGTTTTTATCCAATGTAAAAGTGAAGGATGTGAAAAAATAATAATAATCAAGAAGCGTCTTAATTTTCTTTGTGGAAAGAAAAGTGGTAAATTTTTAATTAAAATATTTCTACATACTCCTAAATTCATAAAGTGACCTTATGATGTCATGGGTTATGCTAAAAGATTTAGCAGTAAAATGTATATATAATAATAAACTATATTCCATGAAGGACATTTTTAAAAAACTAAGGTAAATACATGGTGCTTGCTATACATGTATAGAAAGTTAACACTGTTTTATAAAGAATAATACCATCTTTTTTTTTACCTTACCAGTTAATCTTAATGCATATTTTTGCACCATGAGAATTATAACCACTCAAAATAACCCCCGTTTTTATCAGAGATATTTGTTATTATAAAGTAATATCATTATGAATGTCAAGCTAAATGGTAGACCTAGTTACTGGAGTTAGTGGATTTTCTTTTGTATTTCCAACAAAAATTGTCATTTAATGGAAAATTAAAGAATTCTGAAGGATCAAGGTGTTTGGAGTATCAAATATATATGAAGATTCTTTAGAATGCATTCAGTACCACTTTCTCTTTTAGTATCAGGCAATTTTCCTTCTTTTCCTGATTGCTAAAATGAATCAAAGAATGTATCTAATTACTAACTCTACACACTAAACTATATAAGGTTTCAGTTGGCTTTTTTGTGTTGTACAGTCTTAGGATCCTGATCAAATTGTTTCTTTCTTACAGCCATTTAAGCCATCATTTGACATATATATATATATATATATATATATATATATATATATATATATGCATTATAACATGTAATTACAGTTTCCTTCTGCAGAAGTATTTTTAGGAGTATTTTCAAAGTGTTACAATAGAATCTAATATCCATTTTCCACACTTTCTGAAAATTCTACTCACTTACAAAATGAAGAGCTTTTCAGAAGTGCTATATTTTGTGAAGTGGCAAGAAGCCAACAAGAATGCATATAAATTCTAAGATTTATAAGTGATAAAGTTAATCATGTGAGACTGTTTGGACCTTTAAATATTTAGAAATATCCGTATTATTGATTTAAATCTACTCTCTTACAGCTATTTTCTTAATATAAGTGTAGCCTCTTTTAATTCTTATAAAATAAAAGTTATAAGAAAAACATGTTTTAATTTAAATTACAGTAACTTTTTTGACAAACTTAATGCTGAAAAAACCTTTAAACATGTCTCATAAAAGTAAGTTGAACCTACTCCATATCTGCTGAGTAAATGTAGCAAGTGTTATATCATGATTTTTTATAGAAATGACATTTTAACTGATCAAAACAATTTTATTAAAAATTAGACAATTTATTCTCACGGAAAATGTGTAACAGACTTGGACTTGTTTTTCTATTTTTATTTTTTAATGTCATTTCATTTGTACGTGTGTGGACAAACCTGCTAATGATCTCCATCTATCGATGTGATGAAAGAAAGTATATACCCGGAAAGGCTGGTAAGAACAAACACAGAAAGTGCAATGTACATATCAACAACCAAATAAAAATTCTGCATTTCTAAACACTCTTTAAACTATTTTTATTTTTTTTTTTTAACATTTATTCATTTGAGAAAGAGCACAAGTGGGAGGGGAGAGAGAGGGAGAGACAATCTCCAGCATATGCTGTGTGAGCCCAGTCCAAGGCGGGGCTGGATCTCACATGCTGAGATCATGACCTGGGCTCAAATCAAGAGTCCAGTGCTTAACTGAGCTATCCAAGTGCCCCTAAAGTATTTTTAAAAACCAGAGCACAGCATAATGAAACGTTTAAAAGTTCAAAGCTCTACTCAATTTCAAGTGTTATTCATTGTAAAAATTAGTAATATCAATGCTTTTTGACATATCGGCTACTCAAAAGCCCATACTTCTCCAGAGAAAATTTTACATGAGAGGGTGTAAATATGGCATTTTCAAAGTGCAGACCAATGTTTTCCGCTTACTTTTATATACAGCTCATATCTGTGATTTGAGGTGACTAAGTTTTAAGAATTTACTCTGCATATTTTCAATTCCTGACTAACTCATCATGTTTAATTGTGACTTAGTTTTTAATTATTAAAGAGAATGTAGGGAAAAAAAAAACAAAAATACAGCTTATATAGATGTGGTTGGTCTATGTAAGTTTCTCTAAGATAAGTAAAGAATTCTCAGATATTTTTGTTTGACCTGCTTCATTTTTTCATTCTTTAATTCATTCATCAAGCCTACAGAAAATATTTATTGAACAAACTATGTAGCAGTCAAGTTCTGAAAAGAATTTCAATTAGAACTTGCTTTGTTTTCTTAAATTTATTTTTTACTTTAATCTGTTAAATCACTAATTTTTGACTATGCAAACTCTCAAGTTAATTTATGTAGTTAAACATGACAAATCATGTAGCTTTTAGAGAAGTGACTATCACATTTATATTTAGGGATATGACTTTTTTCTTTTCTAAAACCTTTTGCTATTTTAGTGACTTTGACAACTGAGAAGAGTGTTAATCCAGTCTTTATTTAAACTTTGGTTGTTTATTTGATCTCTTTCCTTTCTTAGACATTATACTGAATTCCATACTAGATTTTTTTTCATGAGGCGGGGTGTAATCATCATAACAAAAATATATTAGACTTTCATTCTACAATTCCCACCCTAAATAGAACTTTTATTTGAAGCTCTCTGTTTAGAAGTCTAAGAGCACATAAAATGAAAATCAAGCCTATGTGGAGATTACATTTCATTATTAATATGTGTGAACTTTATTATCTTGAAACAATCTAAATGTCTAAGAAATCACTTATAATATTTGTACTTTTAATTTGTAGTGTCATCCAAAATTAGAAAAAATAATGTTGTTCTTACTCTGGAGTCTAATTTCTTGATAATTTCTGCCTATGAAATGGCAAGGAAAGGAATATTGGAAGTTTCAGCAAGTCATCCTGTCACATGCAGAAACATTCAGGTGCAATGAAATCTTACTAACAAATGGAGGAGCAAATGTAGTTAATGATAAAATCAATGTTGTGGAAGTTTAGTCAAGCACATTCTTTTAACTTTTTAACTTTTCCTTTAATCATTGCACAAGATAATATCAGAAGTATAATTATATGAAAAATAATTTGATACCTTACTGCTTCTTGGAATTAGTGGTATCCTTGTAACCTTAATCTAAAAAAAATCATAATTTATTTGCTATCAACTTATTTATTTTTTTGTCTCAAATATTGTTCTACTTAAGAAGGCCACCTGTTTCAAGCAAGGAATAGTGTTGATTTCTCAAAGGCACTTGACAAAAAGCTCTTTATAATTTGATCACTAGCTCTGATTTCTTCAGGACAAGTCACAAGTAGTTTAAAGTAGTCTTTAAATATAAGGAAAAGAAAACAAAGAAAAGCAAAAAGGGAAGTAAAGAAAAAGAATGAAATGAGGAGGAAAGAAATCCTAGACTTGTATTATTTATCTACTACAATGATTTACTTCTTACTTCAAAAGAGTTTACCAGGTAGACAAGATAAGTCAACCTAGTGGCATAAAAGATAAAATAAATAAATAAATAGTTCGAACAATAAACATTTCACAATAGGAAACTGGAAAAGCAAAGCTTAGAGTCATAATAAGCCCTTATGAAATATGTAATAATTTATTGTTCTCCAAACAAAACAACATATAAATGAGAAAAAATATTTTCCTCAAATTATTCAAAGATGTGATAATTTTTTTCTTCAGTAACTAAAGCGTATAATTTTCACCCACATATAAAATAATCTCCTCCTCCATTTTTTAGTGGGCTTTAAAAATTATACAAATTTGGAAGTTTAGTTATTACTATAATAATGGCCAAAGATAAACATTTTAAATAATTCTCTCATATTTCTGCTTTTGGCTTCTAGATTTTTTTTTTTTTTTTTTTTGGTCTTTACAGTTATATCTTGACTTTTAACACATTTTATTTGGAAAAGTGTGAATTTTTCATTGAAAACATGTATGCTGCCTCATTCAGTAGTGTGCTTATTTTCCTGAGGTTTTCTCATTATAGATTTAACTCTTTTTCTAGTCTGTTACTTAGGAATTGGTATAACTAATGCAGTGGTCAGAAAAAGTCATGTGCATGCTACCAATTAATTAACACAACTAATATATCAAAGGACCTGATTACATATAAAGGCATTAAGTCTACAAAAGCAATTTACTCTAAAGGGCACTTCAAAAGATAAATGACAGCACCTAAAATGCTGCTTTGAATATGAATGATTAATATAAAAGAAGCCTTCTTAGCAATAATATCATGAATGTGTTGGGACGCCTGAGTGACACCGTGGTTGAGGCTGCCTTTGGCTCAGGTCGTGATCCTGGGGTCCTGGGATGGAGTCCTGTATCGGGCTTCCTGCAGGGTGCCTGCTTCTCCCTCTGCCTCCCCCTCTCTACCTGTCTTTCTGTGTCTCTTATAAATAAAAATCTTTTTAAAAAAATCATGAATATATTAAAACAGTGCATCTCAAACATTAATGTGCATATGAACCAGTTGGAGATCTTGTTAAAATGTATATACCAGGGTGGGGCATGAGTTTCTACATTCCTAACAAGTTTTCAGGTCCTGCAGTGGCTGCTAGTTCATGGCAGTTAAATCTGAGCAGCAAAAATCTAATGGATCTCCTATGGATCCACTACAAACCCCATCCTAATGAAATTAATGTAAAAATAAAACCAACCCATTATACTTAGATCGAGCACAGCATTCAAGAGATTTCATAAATATTGTATTATTTAGCAATTATTTTTAAGATAGCAAAAAGTGACTCACAGAGTTTAAGTGACTTATCCAAAGCAACAGATAATAGTTGAAGAGATAAATCTGAAATCCATGTCTCCTAGATGTGAATCCTTTCCATTGCATTCACCAGTTTTAAAATAATTTAGCTCTTTTCTAAGAAGCCAATGACCTTTTTATTGGAAGGGGGTAGTGAAGTTACAGTCCTATTTTTACTTTGTGCGATAGTGACTTGCAGTGTTTATTTAATTCCACTATTTCTAAGAAACCTCACTATATTCAGTGTAGTTACCTGCTATGAGTAGATAAATCAAAGTTTTCAATAGATACGATAAATTCATTTTTGATCCTCTTATTCTTACACTGGCATCTTGATCAATCAATAAAATATTTGACACCAATTCTTTGCCCAAACCCATTTCTGCAATTGAAAATTCCTAAAGATAAATTCTAGAGGAAGTTCACAAATTCTATCACTTAATGAAGGGCCAAAATTTTACTTCTTGAGTTTGCTATTTCCCATCTAGACAACTACAGAATGGTAGTTTTTGGATAACTTTGCTGTTCTTTCAGTTCTGTTTTCAAACTTTACAAATGTTTCATTTTCTTTTTTAGAATGGTAGATTTTGTAGAATAAAACTTAAATAATTACACGTGTTCATGTCGGAAAAGATGACCTTTCCGCTAGTTGTCTGTCTATAGTTCCTCTATCCTTCCCTGTCAGGATATATTGTTATAGATTTCACATTCTTTCCACAATTTACACTAAATTTTTGGTACTTTTTATATTGAGGAGGAGTCAGACTAATATGTAGTATTTGAAACCAGAATATTTTTGGGGTGTACATTTTGTCCAGTGATATAAAAACTATCTTAGCCTCTTTATTCCATTAAAGAACACATTATACTAAGTGTAAAAAAGCTATTGTTTGCTGGCTCTTTTTCAAATATCTCTGTCTCTTAAAAATGCAGTGAACATATATAAGAAAGAACTTTGTAAAAAAAAAAAATGATCACAGTAACCTAAATAAATACTTCACTCTACCAAAAGTCAGGAATGACCTGATGACATTATTAGAATCAGTAGCATGGACCAGTAAAGATCGATTTCCTAGATTCACATGCTGTCAGAGCGTAACTCTAGATAGAAGTTTTTTATACACATCTAAAGTACTTCCTTTTAGAATGGTGTAAATTTAGATATGGCAGGAAAGGGTGACGATGTTTAGTTACATAGCTAGCTTGGACTCCATGAGCAGCTTCCTTAGGTGGTATATCTGTCATGATCCTCACAGAGGTATTTGTGTCTTTGTTCTATTCAGTTCTACTTTAGCTGCTTACTACTAAATGAAATATGTATTTCTGATATGTCTCAGTTAATAAACATTTCATTCCTTTCAGTTAAAATTTATTGTAAAATTTATTGTATTCTCAACTATAGTTGAGAATTTTAGTTTTTCTCTTATTTAGAACTTTGCCATATGTGGACCAATTTTTTTCTCAGATCACATGATATTATAAAAGAATATCAAAGAAGAAAGCTTATAGGACTTTAAAATGTTGGCTATAAAAACAATAAAATCTTGGTTACTTTAATATAAATGTCATCTGGTATACAAATAGTGATCCATCTTAGCAGACCTGAAAATACATTAAAGTGTGATTAAAAGTAAACTGTGAACATTTGTTAATTTTTTTGAATGGCATCTCTCCCATGAACTGATTGCTCACAGTTCTGTATTGTTATGCTTGTTACGGTAACTTTGAATGGTATTACTCATGTTATCTATGGAATGCTAATTATGTTTTAAAGAGGAAACCAATTAAATGTAGTCTACACATCATTATTCTTATTTTGTGCTTTACTTTAAAAATTAATCTGTACATCATACAGGTTTTGTTAATATTACCTATAAAAACGATTTTAATACTTTCTAATAACTAAAGTGATTTTGAAATGCAATTAAAATAGATTTATTATTTTCTAAAACATTACTTCATAAGTCTCTAATTAAATGGTAAATGTATATATTAGTATTTGATTATAAAGATCATTGTTAATCCCAGCTTTCTAGGACATTAAAAAAAAAGTCAATAAACTTAATATAGCTGGATTTCCATGGGATAAATTCAAATCTTTGGAAATTTTTCAAGATAGAATTTTAAAATAGACATTTCTTATTTTTCAGATAGATGTATTAGTATTTCTCATTTTTAGTAACATAAATTTGATTGAGTACCTGATATAATAAGAATATTAATATGACAAATATTCAACATCCCTTGGTATAAGCTCTTACTAATCAGGATAAATATTAGTCTTCTCAGAACAAAGTTCAGGAGTAGACAACTTGTGGGGATCGGAATTACAACTCTGTCTATAATGTGAAATATGATTTTAGAATGTGATGGCCTATTCCTGAAGGAGACTAAAGTAAAATGAATTTTTTCATTAATTTAAACGTATTGTAATACCCATGAACCAACTATATGCACATGCCTGTTCATATTTTCATACTTCCTCTAGGATTTACCCATCTTGCAAAGAACTTACTATATTTAGCTCAAATTTCTTCATGTGCAATGTTGAAATTCTTGAAGTGATGTGATTTGGTTACGTACTGATATGTGTAAGAACCTTATTATTTCTCATTTTCTACTCTATTGTTGGTATACTTTAGAAGCAATACAGTTGGTTCTTTACGTCTAACTTGTAAATCATATTTGGTTTTGATTAGTGGTATCATTTGATTAAGACAGGTGTCTTACACTGATGAAGACATGTATTCAATAAATACTGATGAAGGGTTGACTGTGGGTTAGGAAAAGTAATGGTAAATAGGACAGATAATGCAAATAACTAACATAGCACATAGCAATTAGCTATGCTATAAACATAAATTTACCAGTTTATATACGGAAAATTCCATTACTATATAGTAAATAGTAAATTCACTGAATCCTATTAATTCTATGAGGTTAGCACATATTCTGGAAAGTTACTGTTATTGTCTTCCCTGTTTCTAAAGAGTAAACTAACTAAGACACAGGTTGATTAAGTTGACCAAGGTCACATGCCTAGTAATGATGGAGCTGGACTTTGATCCCAGTTGGTTTGGTACAAGAGTCTTACTATTAGCCATTTTGCCATACTGACTTTCTGGCTTTAAATGGACTATTTTCTGATGCCTTAGAATGTGATTGATGTAGAGACACTGGAAATTATAAATGACCCTTCACATTACACACATTCTAGATATAACCAAGTTAGACTTATTAAGTAGTGAACACAGCTCACCCATGTCCACAGCATTTAAGAGGGCGCTAGGAACTTGAATGGGTGACTTAATGAGGTAGTGAGTAATCAGGGTAGCCTAAGAGCTATGATATTTCTCTTTCTTCCTCCACCTGTCACCTCAATCAAAATGATCCCTAGAAGGGAGTTCCAGAAGGGTATCATGCTACTCACTCCACCTTTGGATGTTCTCTAAATAGCAGAAACTCATTAGGCCACCTCTGGGCCTTCTAGGCTAGAACACATTTAGAGAATTCTTGAGTAAGCTTGACATGCATCTCCATGATTTGGGGGAATATTTATGAAGAAAGCATCTGGTGCGATTTTGTTGTCTGGGTCCATAGGACAGGGTACGGAGAAAGCCATGCAATGTAAGCACCCTGAGTCCTACAAATGGCACATGGCAAGGATGTAGCAGTTATCAGCTGACCTAGTAAAAATGCTGCACAAGCGGCCAGCCTCACACCATCTTGACAACATCCTGTGCAAGAGGGTGTTCTGTGGGGGGAAAAGACTACAGTAACGGAACTCTACGGAGTGTACTTCCAGAAGATGGGAAATGGAATAGAAGCATGAAGTAGGACGTATTCACAGGAGCCTTAGAAGAACTCATAAATACTATCAACGAAAGCCCTGGCATTTGAGACGCGACCCACAGAGTGCTCATGCTCAGATGATAACAAAACCGGTCACCAAAGAGATTTCCCCATCTTTTCTCAAAATACGCTGGAACAAGTGGTGAGAAGGAGAGAAGAGAGAAAGAAAGAAAAAAAAAAAAAAACACCACCAGTCTGGAAGCCAAATGAGGTCATAGTCGCATTGGCAAGTGCGAGAAGCTTTGCCTTGTGAGATTTAAGTCTTAAATTAAAATGGACTGGACTTTTTAATACCAAAAGGAGTCAATTACTAAAATGAGACTAGTTCTGACGTCTGAAATGTAGAGCCAAGGATTCCATCCCAGTGGGGAAGGAGCAACAGAACTGTTTTAAGGCCCTGGTTGGGAGGAGGAGTAAGAGGAGAGCGGGCCATTATTTTATCTGTAACCTCCCTTGATTCCGTCTGCTTCTCCAGCTCACAACCCCTGGGGACCGATCGCCGCACAAGCTGTTTCAATATGACGCAAGGAGTGAAAAGAAGCACGTTGATGCACACGTCACTAGTGGGAGGGCTTCCACCCCGGGGAGCGCGTCAGATACTGATCTCGCCTGGACCCCCGGGTGGGACGCGGTCAGCCACGGAGAACCCGGCAGAGAGGCAGGCGTGGGTGTAGTAGTGTCGAGAGCCAGGGAATTCTGGAAGCTTCCAGGTGGCGGAGAACAGGGCACCGAGGCCTCAGCTCCTTAAGGACACATCCTCCGGAGGATGTCCCGAGTCGGGCGGGAAAGCCCCGCGCGCAGGACCCCCGGCAGGCCGGCTCCGAGCCAGCTTCGGGTTCGTCTCCGCAAAGACCTTTACTAACCAGGGAGACGGTCCCCGGAGAGCTCTCCCGGCCCGGCAGGCGCCCAGGGGCTACGGGGGGGGGGGGGGGGGGGGGAGGGACACCAGGGGAGGGAGGCCGGGCAACAGCCCAGTGCGAATCGCACCTGCTGGATCCACCTCCCCCCGCGCAGTCCAGATTCGGCCCCGGGGAGCCCCCGCCCCCCTGTCCAGGCCCGAGCCCCGGGAGCTCCCCCAGTCCAGGCCCGAGCACCAGGAGCGCATCCCCCCGTCCAGGCCCGAGCCCCGGGAGCTCCCCCAGTCCAGGTCCCGAGCACCAGGAGCCCCCCCCCGTCCAGTCCCCGAGCCCCCCAGCCCCCGGGAGCCGCCGCCCTCTGCCGCCCGGGCCCCCGCTGCACGCCGTGGGGCAGGCCGAGCTGCGGGCAGGCCGGGTGGGGGGGTGACGCTAACGGGGACCCGCGGGGCCTCCGGGGCGCGACCCCGAGGCCCGCTCGGGGCGCAGGACGGACCGTGGCGCTTGGCTCTGGTCGGCTCGTTCCCACGGGGGAGGGCGTGCGCTTGGGCGCCCACCTCGCGGAGGAACGGGGCGCCGGGGTCCCCGAGGGGGGGCGTAGAAGGGGCGCCCCACGCCGGCCGCGGCCAGGGCTGTGCTGAGCCTGCAGGCGCTGCTGGGTGTGACCGCCGGGGCGGGAGGGGTCGAGGGGCGGGGGGGGGGGCGGCAGCCGAGGGGGCATGGCGGCGGGGGGCAGGGGGTGCCCTCTGAATGCCTGCGGGGCTGCGTGTCCCCCGGGGTCCCCGGCCGCGCCCCGCTTGGCCCTCCTGCGGGGGGTGCAGCCGACGGCGCCCGAGGCCCGAAGCGACCCTGTCCGCGCTGAGCCACAGCGCAGACGCCTCCCCAGCCCGTCGGTGTAGCCGGACGGGACTCGGGGCACCGCCGGGCGTCCTGCCGTCGTCCTGGGGGTGCGGGGCGGGGGGCACTGCCGAGGAGCCCGGAGCCTCCGGGCGCTGCCCTCCCGCCGCGATCCGTGCGTCTTCAGGCGCCGTCGGGGAGCTTCTCCCCCGGGCCCGACACCCGCACCCGGAGCATCCCGGCCGCTGGCCCGGGGGAAGGGGGGGCCCACCGCGGCTGCGCCCTCTCCCCATGGCTGCGCACCCCCCACCGTGGCTGCGGCCCCCCCCGGCGGCTGCACCCCCCCCACCGCGGCTGCGCCCTCCCCAACGGCTGCGGCCCCCACCACAGCTGCGGACCCCCCCGCGGCTGCGCCCACCACGACGGCTGCGCTCCCCCCCCGCGGCTGTGACCCCCCGACCGCTGCGCCCCCCACCGCAGCTGCGGACCCCACGGCGGCTGTGCCCCCCCACCGCAGCTGCGGACCCCACGGCTGCGCTCCCCCCGCGGCCGCGGCCCCCTCCCGACGACTCCCCGCCCCTCCCCGACGGCTGCCCGCGGCTTCGCAGGGTCCCCAGGGCGCCGTAGGCTGGGGCAAGGGCCCTTCCCTTCCTTGCACCTGCTCTCCTTGTGGCCTTCGGGGGCCTGGGGCCTGGGGGCTCCCTCAACACCACTCGCCCGCCCGGCCTGGAGGCAGTGGGGTCCTGGGCTCCCTCCACACGGTGTGGGGCCGGCCTGAGGCTGGGGCGGGGGCACCTACCGAGGTGCCCGATGAGGCGCAGCTTCCCCTCCGGCCCGGGCCTGGGCCCTGCGACCCCAGGGCACCTGGGCCCTAGCTTAGGGCCTTTTTATTTATTTATTTATTTTTTAATTTTAGATTTTGATCACTTTATTTACTTTTGAAGGGAGGATGTTTTAGCTCTCCCATCATTGCCTTAGCTTTCTACCCTAAGCACCCCCAAAACATCATAAAAGTGGTGTACTTGCTGTTCTGATGAATCCTCAAGCCGAACCCCCTTCCCAACCAAATAGTTATCCCTGAGCTGGTTTCTTAGAGAAAATTTGAAGCCACCGTGTAAATATTATCAACCTTCAAATTGTATATACATATATATTTACAGTACACTAATATAACTTGCATTTCACGGAATCATACCGCTTCTGCATTTTCTCAAGATTATTTCTTGGTTTCCTGTTTTGTTTTAATGGAAATACAAGTGCGGTAAAAAGGACTTGATTGATAGACCTGGGTAAATGATGTAAATTAATAAAAGCCTGTGATATGTTTACTAAGAGATGTAAACACCAGATGCTTAACATTCTTATTTCTACATAAAATGTTCATTAATAGCTACTTTTGCGTCTATCCTCCAGACTTATGAATAAGAAGCAGTTACCTCATTTTGTTTAGCATGTAATGTTTGGCTTTTTGGGGATTTGACTCACATTATACAAGTTTTAGGATATTATAGAAGATTTACATTGAATGAATACTCAAGGGTCTAGGCAAATCAGTATCTAGGTTGAGTTGTTACCAACGTGTTATTTAACAAGATTACACTTGAAACACGTGGGAATATTTTGAACCGTGGTTTGATATAGAAGGCAGCTTCTATCCTGCTACTCCAACTTATTCGAAGAAGAATCAAGTTATATAAGGGGTGGGGGGATTTTCTGCATCCAGATAACCATCCCCACTAACTGGTGATACAGTGAACCTTCTTTCCTACACAGAGTTATTGGTGTGGGAAGGACAGTTCTTCGTTGTTGTATAAGAAAATTAGACTCTCAAGGCTATATGGGTATGTTGACCACATTTATAAATTTCATAGGAAAGGACTGGACCATTGCCTTTTATTCACAGGTAAAAAGAGCAGGTAAATTTTTCTACAGAGTATATATATTTTATACCAAATTATATTTTCAAAATATGCACAGATTTTTAAAATACTAACTATAGCCAGGTCATTTTATGATCACTGACCATTTTACTTTTTAAAAATATAATCTCATTTAAGGGTTACAATATTAGCTTTTCATTCTAGCTGTCACATAATGGGGAAGTGGCTGAACAGGACAGGTTTTTCTCTTGGAATACCCTAGGAAGGATCTACTAGTTCCTTTCCTAGGTGTTCTTTTATAAAGACTGATTAGGATCAGAAAGACAAGTTTCCACTGTGATATATTTACCTACTGAAAAAAAAAGAAGGATGAGTACCCTAGTTGTTTAAATATGATTTATCATTGATAAGGAATATTTTGTGATTCAAATATTTGAAAAATGTTTAGATAAATTTATAGAAATAGACTTTTTTTGCAAAGCCAAAATAGATCTCTAGCAACTAGGTGTGACATATGCCAAATAATTTGGCAAGTGTGGCCATGGGGCCATACAGTTTAGATCTGGGAGGTTCATTTCTTTTGGATGATGAAAGATTCAAACTGCAAGGAGGGCATGTGGAAGAAGATGAGGATGAATTTAGAACATCACCATGTGACAATATGGATTGAGCATCTACTCTGTAAAGGACTCCATAGATGTTGTGAAGGAGGAGACACACACACACATACAATAAGATGTTGCTTTTCCCATTTTTTTTTTGTTTGTTTGATTTTTGTTTGTTTTTTTTTTAGTTTGTTTTTATTTTTGTTTTTTGTTTTTTGAGAGTGATCTAGAGCTACGTTAGAATGAGAAGTAAAGGTAAAAGGAAGAAAACATCCGCAACATAATATACTTTTCATAAGTGCCTGATGCTTTTCAGATGCAGTTTTAATTATTAGAGCAAGGGCCTTTTTAAGTTTTGTAAGGAAGACCTAAGTCTAACCTTTGACTGACTCATCGTAGCATGCTTTGCACCATTCTGTATTCCCTAGACCCCTGTGATTTCAGAGATCTTGGAAGCAAATGTTGCTGTTATTTTGTTCTCCTTCACGTAAACTATGTTAACCGCACAGCGATGCATATTTATACTAGTCTGTTTCCTGCCACACAAGTCCGTTCTGTTCTCTTTCCTCTACCCCCGCTGCTGACATACAGATGCACATGGGCACACACAGGCACACACACTAAAGAAGGATTTATGTTTGTTTGATGACTAGCTAGTAAGTATAGTCTTCGGCTATGTGAGGATCCCTAAAACATTCACAGGTAGACACATTTATATCAAGAGGAGCAGCATCAAGTACAGGAAGTTAATGTTAGAAAGTAGCCATCAAATAGGATTAGCTTAGCTTCACTGGAGAGTTTTCCTTCAGATATTAAACTTTCTTTCCTCCTGTGAAGATTATTATTTTGTATTCCAAACATCCAGAGCTAACTGAACAAAATGAGCTTCTTGTCTAGACGTTGCCTAATAGACCATGGGGAAGGGGGAGGGAGGACGAGGAAAGTTTGCAGCAGAAGAAATATCTGGACAATCAGTTAAATGTGTTTTCATGATGAAATATTTTCAGAATAAAAATATTGATTGGACTCCACACGTACTTTCTGTGGAAGAGGATTGACAAAGTATATTCAAAATAGAGCACATGGGACTCAAAACTCTTTTAATGAAAATAACACATTTCTAATTTTAGAGAAACGAGTAATTTTGGCATAATTAAATAAGCAGTAGGCATGTAACATAGTGGGTTTACAGAAAATTAAAAAAAAGAAATTGATACTTTATTTTGCTATTATATATCCACTCTAAGTAGAATAAAATAGAATTTGCAAGGGATACAGAGATTCACTGAAACGAACTCCATTTTTAAATAAATATTGTCCAAAAACCTTAATGTGATTAAAAAGATTTTGAGAATGCAACACTTGTATGTACCTCATTGGATTTTAAATTCCCATGAAAAGCCCCTTTGTTCTCCACTCCGCCCCCATCCTTTTCGACCATAACATAAACTACAACTACTCTCATATTCTATGCATAGGCACTTTTTTTTTTCATTTATATAAAAGAAAAGTGTATATCATGAATAGACACAGCATCACCCTCTGATTTCAACACAGAATAGTGTACTAGATTAAGTGGAGGAATTTTGTTGTGGAAAACCGTGGTAAAAAGTGCCATATAGTAGTGTGAAAAACAGAGAACCAATGTTCAAAAAATATAGTAAAGTGCAGAAAAGAGAATATAACCTAAAAGGAGAGGGAAAAAGGAGTGAAACAAGAAATAATGGGTGGGCATAGGAGAGTTTGGAGAGTGAATGAAGAATTAATTGGGAGGTAATAGCAGTTGTTTCCCTCTTTCTCAGTGTGTGTGTGTGTGTGTGTGTGTGTGTGTAAGAAAGAGAAAATAGACTTACGGGATTGTGCTATTATCTCCATTTGGCATTTTCAAGAAAATCCATAAAGGTAATGTGATTTTATGTTGGCTACATCTGTAAATACTATATTTTGGTTTTATAAAAGATATTTTTAAAAAACAAAATCATTACTCTCTTAGAAATATAAAATGAACATGTATGTGCTAAAAATTTTATTTAAATTATTAATGAGGGATATATTAAGATGCTATAAGTGGTTCAAAGGACACTTCAAAGTACTGCACTTCTGTAGGTAATTCAGGAATGCCAAAATTAACTTCTAAATAGAGGTAAAATTGGCTTTTTTTTTTCATAAGAAGGAAGGGAAATCAATAGCCCCTTCCCTAGAAAGAATTAATTAGCATGTGGAAGATAATAATGTGCAATGCTATGAATTGATGGAGACGTAAGTTAGGACATCCACTAATCATTTTTGCCTCTTTCACAAAGTCTTTCATCATTTTTCCTGGTTGTATGTACCAGGTTCATATTGGTTTTAACGTTAGAATATAGAAACTATGTTGTAAAGTTGCCATATATATATATATATATATATATATAGAGAGAGAGAGAGAGAGAGAGAGAGAGAGGAGAAAATAAGAGCAAAGCCAATTACTGATTCAGCTACCTTTTTAAATTTTACAATAGTTGTGTGGTATAATAACTCCTCAGTCTATAAGTTATCTAACTTTCCCTCTAAACAAATGCTTTAATTATTATACTGAAAACTCATATTGGTATATCTTCGTGTGTGCATTCTTACCACATCAACACTCTCTTCATCTTCCCAAAGGTTAAGCGAAATGTCATGCAGGTGATCTGTCTTCTGTTGTTCTTGTCCCGTTAGAATGGAGATAGAAGTGACAAAAACACAATCCTGATAAAGTAAAAATAGAGAACATCAATTATAGGGATTCAGAGTGAATTTGTTTAAAGTGAAATTCTCAACTCCAAGTCCTCAGTTTCAACATATAAAAAAAACACATTAGTTTGCATATTGATAGGGTATTGAGTGTTAAAGGCAAAATAAGAATATGAGTAATATTAGCACTTGTGTAACCATCAAGTTAAAACTATACAGTTACTTTTCTTCTATTCTAAGAAGCACTTTCACAACCTGGAACTAATTCATTTGTAAGTTAAATATGATCGTTCGAAGCGTTTTATAGATTCACAAGTACAAGACCATAAATATATTTGTGGTGCTGGCCAGTATTTACTAATTTTCAATTTTGATGTAAGGGGCTTAAAATTTAAAATTGTAAACATTTTAATTAAAGGTAAAGGGTGACTATACCTCTAAGAAAATCAAAAGACACAATATTTTAACATTGTCTGATTCAAGACTGAGCACTGTCATTTAACATAAAAACCAGTATAAACACATACCACACCATATCATGAGAATGGGTTACCAAACTGTTTCTGGTTTGCTTCATCTATGTTAATAACACTTTCAGTTCAAGTATGATGTATATCCCTGTTAAAGTGATGTAAACGTAGGAAGTTTAGTCTGAGAATTATTTGTGTAATTTTTCTTGTTTTGTATTTTGGTGGTACCTAGAAAATGAGATTAGTCACTTCAAAATAGTTTTGTGTCATTTCCTAGGCAATTTACTGCATGTAGGTATTAAGCTTTAGTTCAAGGTTTGTACCGAATAAATCACTAAGAGTCAATAGGAACGTATTTCCAGAAAATGATTTAGTATGTTTAACAAAAACAAAAAATAATTTGAAGTGTTACTTTTAATTAGGTTTCTGGATAAGAGATATTATTTAACATTCTGGCTTCAAATTATCCATGGAGAACATAAATTTTATGACTAGCTAAGAACAAATTACTATGATTTTTCCAAGCAAACACCAAGCACAGCAAGATTATACGGGAAACACAAATTTAGCAGCCTGTTAACAACAAAATATAATACCAAGGGTTTTTATACTTAGTCCTACAATGAGGGGTAAAAAAGCAATAAAATGGTGCAAGTAATAAAATAGCTGCTGTTAAACATCAAATTTAGGCTCAAAGAAACATGCAAGCTTAGTAGCCATCATTAAAGTTATAACTAGACCTACAATGTGGAGAAGTTTATAGTTTAAACTCTTTGGTTTTAAACTAGATAGATACCAGTTAAAATTATAGCTGCAGTATAATGTGGTACTTCTGAAAACACTCTCTCCTTGACCAAACTTCAGTCAGACTCTTCTGAGTCCTTTTTAAGAGTAGGCCTCATCTTGGGCCTTGCTGCCAAACCTTACTAGCCTAATTATGCTAAGATATGCCTTTAATATCTGATCATCTTGGCCTGCTTACACCATGAATCCTGTTAAGTAGGTTTAGCAAAAATCTCCCCCACCCTTAATGTCATGTCATAATTTCCATCCACTGATACCTTGTACTGAGTCTGTTCATTACCTATTATTCTCCATTTGTCCTTATATTTAAAGTTGAGCTAGAATTCTCTCTTCTGTTGAGATAATCTCAATAGCAGTGGCCTTGAATAAAGTCTTCCTTTCTCCTGTCTTAATGTTCAAATTTTATGTAAATGCATGACTTTAAAATTGTAAAGACAGTTTTCTTTTCATGCTTGTTTTATGAGATAACTGTATCAGTATTTGGTGGAGGTTATTTTACATGTTTTTTTTCTTGGAATATTTGATTTAAAGCATTAATTGAAATCTTCAAAATACCATTGTTTTCTGTCCATAGCTGAGTTACAAATGTGTTCACATTTTATATAGCATTTACTATATATATATATATATATATATATATGCATAATATATAGAGGGACAGTAATTGTGTTGGTAAAACTAAACAAGCACAAGGTGATGCTGTAAAGAATATAGTAGAATATATTCTATATAAAATATAGAATCCAAGCAATGCACAAAATCATTAAATGCGAAGATTCCTGACAGGTTATGTGTGTGTTTGGTGGTGGTGGTGGTGGTGGTAAGGAAAGGATTGGGTAGCATTCATATTTTATTTTGTTTTAATTTGATTTTTATTTTTTAAGTCACTTTTATAATAAAATAATACTTTTATAATAAAAGCTTAAAAGCTTAGTGCTTAGTATGTATTTGATCAATAATTGCTGCAATAATGATGATAGGGTTTACTCTAGATACTTATTGTCTGACCCATTGTGTGATATCTCTAGAAAAGGCTCTTTGGTTGTGTGATAATAAGGTTGAACAAAATTAATTGGTTTTCTTCCACTCGTTTGAAGCTTAAATGAAGATATTGTGCTATTTCCTTTCTGGCACCACTTTTGAACTAGCCTCTAGCCTCTCTTTTGTTTTCATTCGAATGCTATATATTTTGAGTCTACAGTCTTAGTGAAGTCATCACTGTGTTACATTGTACCTCGTACAATTTACTTTTGTCTCTGGGATAACTTAAGTTGACCGTACATGTATATGTTTTTCAACCAGCTTTAGCTGACCTCACTTTCATAATTTCTAATTTGATGACATTTTACCCCTTTCAATAATCCTGACTTTACTTATCTTAGCTCTAGATTGACCACCCAGAAATATAACCAAACCCTGGACTTCATCAGCACATCCACGTCCAACAACTCAAACTTTGTACTTGGCTTGTATAATCAAAACTTCCTGTCTTGTTTTCTCTCTCATTTCCCCACACCCACTAAATGTCTTCTGTAAGTTGACTGAGGGCTAATTGCTCAGTTTCTCTTTTTAACTCTCTCCTTTCTTTTAAATATGTACGTTGACTTCCTATGCATCTTTCTTCAGGAATTCAAGAAACGTTTTCATATTCCTGGATTCTCTAGTATTGATGTAGTTACTTCTGCTGATTGGATTCATGCGGGATATCATGGGTGAACCAACTAGGGTTCCCTTGTTGATGCCTGCATTCTAAGTTTCATTCTCTAGCTTTCCATTAGATATATGACCTCAAATATCTACTGGATAATTTTGCTCTTTGTTTAAGTTAGTTTTCTTTTTACAAAATTTCTCTTTGCCACTATGAATTCTGATAAATGCAACTGATAAAACCCAAGGGCCCAATAAACAGCTTAGCTTGGCCAGAGCACAGGGCATATATGTGCCAGTAGGGAAGATAAGATTTGAAAAGAGGTTTGGGAGCTCTCTAAACTAATCTTTTATTTATGTCAGTGATTCTTAAATTGGAGTTCAAAATTACTCAAAGAATCTGTGGATAGATATGTATTTAATAGAATTGATTTTCTTGGGAGACAACCAAAGATAACATTCAGTGAATAAATACAGCTCAAAGTCCAGAATCTCAAGTTGAAAAGCAGCATTCACTTCGCTAGGAATCTGTGTGGCTCCTTTTGGCCTCAAAACCTAAGAAATGAGAGGATAGGTTATCTGTCCTATACACACCCAATATGCTATAGTAGAACAGGGGCAGAAAAACACCCACACAAAAATAGTCCCATTTGAAAGGCAAGAATGGAAGTAAAAAAAAAAGCAGTCAATAGTTTATAGCTATTCTGAGATTACTCTGAAGGCTTCTTACCATTGAGGTCAAGAGGTTCCTTAAATAAGATATGATTCTCCTGGCAGAGCTTTTATTCATCTTCTTTATTTTCCACTATCCTCTTGATCAGGTCTATACTTTTTTCTAGCTCACATCCTACACATTGATGCTTGGGGATCCATAGGTTACTTTGATTCTCTGAGTCACACACTTTTCCAACTCAGATTCAGGGCTTTTTTGGCAGTTAATATCCTTTTCAGTTTCTTTGCATCTGGTCTATTTTTGTGTCAGAACCATCTATATGTTAATTAAAACTGAAGACTCCTATACTCAATCATAATCCAAGAGGTAAGGTAGGAGTCAGGGTCTGGGAATATGCATTTTAGCAAACTTGTTAAATAATTTTGGTTCTCTGTAAGTTTTGGGAGCTATACTGAAGGTGGTTCTTTGAGGTCGGGAGCCTATTTGAGTTGTTCATAGGTAAAAAGATAGGGGTTAGGAGTCTGAACTAGGGTGATGATAGAGCAGTTTGACAAAAATGGATTCCAGAAACATTATAGAAGTAGAATCCACAAATTTTTTTTAAAGATTTTATTTATTTATTCATGAGAGACACAGAGAGAGGCAGAGACACAGGGAGAGGGAAAAGCAGGCTTCTCACAGGAAGCCTGATGTGGGACTCAATCCCAGGACCCCAGGATCACACCCTGAGCCAAGGGCAGATGCCAAACCGCTGAGCCACCCAGGAGTCCCAGAATCCACAAAAAAATTGACACATTATGTAGGAGATGTCAAAAAAAAATTAGGATGAACTTTCAAGTATTGCATGTAAGAGTATACAGATAGAGGTCCTCGTCAAGGTAAAGTTACAAAAGAAAGTTTCTTGTTGATTTGGAGGTATCTGTGGAACATGGGCAGGGAAGGAGTGTTAACTGATGGTCATCAAAATGAGAATGTAAAAGAAAAAAGTGGAATTTATAGTCTTTGAGAAGAAAGACTATAAATCGTTCTGTTCTGGTACTATGCAACTAAGGTCTGATTAGCATGCTGCATTTTCCTGATGTCCTATGTGAAACACAGACTCATTGTAGTCTTTTATGCATTGGAAAGTGACAAATGGTCCTTTTCTTTTAAATTATGAGATATCCTTGGAAGTGAGATGTTCTTTTTTATTTTTATTTTTTGAAGATTTTATTTATTTATTCAGGAGAGACACACACACACACACAGAGGCAGAGATACAGGCAGAGGGAGCAGCAGGCTCCATGCAGGGAGCCCCACGTGGGACTTGATCCCGGGTGTCCAGGCACTCAAACCGCTGGGCCACCCAGGCTGCCCGATCTTTTAAAAAAAGATTTTATTTATTTATTCATGAGAGATGCACACACAGAGAGAGGTAGAAACACAGGCAGAGGGAGAAGCAGGCTCCATGCAGGGAGCCTGACATGGGACTCAATCCCGGGTCTCCAGGATCAGGCCCTGAAATGAGGGCAGATGCTCAACTGCTGAAAGTGAGATATTCTATGATATATCTGTAATACAAGAAAAAGGGACTTCTGCTTGACAAATTAGTTTTAAGCCTTAAATTATCCATTAACAACAACCCAAAATGTTATGGACACTCAAGGCATATAATTCTGTCTTCTACCTTGTCTGAGACCTTGAAAACATTATCACTTTTCAGCACTTGATGTTAATGTACATAAAATAAAACTAGGAATCTGTTCAAGGAAAAAATTATCTAGCTTTGGGATTGATGTACATCTTTCAACCCACCACATTCCTTGTTAGACAAAAGGACAGATAAAATGTGTGGCTGCAAAGCATATGCAGTGCCTTTGCTCACTTTTTTTACTCTAAAAAAATCAAGAATTTTGATTATATCTACCTATGATCCAAAAGTATAGATACACTCTATTTTTTCCTGAGGTAAGACTTTGAGCAGAATTTTTCTATTTATTTTATTTATTTTATTTTATTTTTGAATTTTTCTATTTAATAAAAATTTTTAAAAAGAGGGGATTCCATAAATGTGCCCATGCCATAGGAAGATAGAGCCAAAGTGTCCCTGGAGGTTCCCAAATGACTCTGGAAATTCTAGCAGGGTTCTCTGGGGACGTATCAATGTGTCCATGTGTTTCCAAGGAGCACCAGGTCAGCTTTCATCCCCTAGGTGGGATCCCTTGGCCTGGCCAGAGTAGTGTGGCTCCACCGTTTTGTTGTCCTTTCTGCCATTCCACCTACCGTGGCTGTGCTTCAAGACAATCCCCAATTTTATTTTTTTTTAATTTTTTTTATTATTATTTATTTATGATAGTCATACAGAGAGAGAGAGAGAGAGAGGCAGAGACATAGGCAGAGGGAGAAGCAGGCTCCATGCACTGGGAGCCCAACGTGGGATTCGATCCCGGGTCTCCAGGATGGCGCCCTGGGCCAAAGGCAGGCGCCAAACCGCTACGCCACCCAGGGATCCCCAACCCCCAATTTTATAAGTCACCTGCACTCTCATTCTAGGTAAGAGCTTAAAAAATCAATGACAAACATATTTCAGCAAATTTTTGTCTGCAGAAAAATATACATTTAGATACATTTTCAAAGGTATTCTTACTCTTCTTCTTACATCCGTTTCTATTATACCTTAGGCAATTATGAGTTTTTCATTCCCTACATTTTTTGTATGTTAAATAAAAAATAATTTATATAGAGAGAGTGTATTTCTTAGTATAAAACAAGCTGTACCTAGGGTTGTCTGTTTTTTTTTTTTTTTTAATGTCTGTGTGACAGTAGAATGAAAGAGTGGCAGGTATTTATTTACATTTTTAAAACCTTAAGATCTACTTAAATCTCTCCTTTATATTAGAGGGCCTGAAACCTGATCTTGTAGTTAAGATTTATGAGATATCTCTCAGTTTCTGGCTCTGACATTCTCCAAAAGGAGGGAGAAAATATCCTCTTTTTACAACACATTAAGAGCAAATAACTTGAAGCTATATTGAATGATCTGTAATCAGTAGAACAGTGATGTGAGTAAAAATGATAAATCAGTGGAAAAATTCTTCAGAGGAGTAGTAGTAATTGTCTTCTTGGGAATTATTTGATATGAATAATCTCAATTTTCCAATATTATAGGTATTTGCCTTAAACACAGGTCTCATTAATCTCCTGAGAATAAAATGATACATTTTGAGACAGAAAAGTCTTCTTTATTGGTATAATACATCTATCTTTACTTTATCCAAATAAAGTGCAGAATATTTTAAAACTATTTGGAGAAATATGGGGCAACTGGGTGACTTAGTTGGATAAGCGTCTGACTCTTGGTTTTGGCTCAGGTCATGATCTCATGAGTTCTCAACTAGGGTAATATCATAGAACAGCTTTTCTCCCAACTTTAGACATGTGGGGGCGGTTTTGGTTGTCAATAATTGAGAGATATATCTAACATTTAGTAGGTAAGGGTCATGAGGAATAAACATCTCACAATACAGAGAGATTTCCATATAACAAAGGACTATCCTGTCCACAATGCCATCAATAATCCTTTGGAGTAATAATAAAAAGCAGCTCAAAACCAGAAAGCCAAAAAAACAAAAACAAAACAAACAAACAAAAAAACCAGAAAGCCCCGCCCAAAACTTAAATATTTGCACTAGTGTCATGCACTATCATTGTGATCTTACTCATTGAGAATTATTTTATGCAATATTTTAAAGTTTCGGGTCTGATAAATTCATTATTGGGTCATGAAATCAATGTAAAAGATTTCACGTGAAATCAATGTAATCTTTTACATTGAGACTTGTTTAAATAGACAATATCAGGTTGTACTGCATATAGTTTGGGTATTATTACATGAATCTTTTGTTTCAATTGTATATTTAGGTATAAATGTCTGTGCATACTGGATTGCCATGGAAAATTAGTGTTTGCTGAGAGTAAGCATTAAAACAAAACAAAACAAGAAATTTTAAAAATCACTTAATCTATATAGTTGGCTTTTTTATTTCACACTATACAACTTTACTTGGAGATATTAGATAAATCAGCCCCAGCTCAGTGAATCAGGTACCAATTATCATTGCAAGATATAAATTTAAGCCAAAATATCAACTTGATATTATTGAGAACTAGCTTTGGTGAGGAGATAACACTACATCAACAATTAAAGAACAGTGAGGGCAGCCCGGGTGGCTCAGTGGTTTAGCATGGCCTTCAGCTCAGGGCGTGATCCTGGAGACCTGGGATCAAGTCCCACATCAGGCTCCCTGTGTGGGGCCTGCTTCTCCCTCTGCCTCTGTCTCTCTGTCTCCTCTCTGTGTATTCTCATGAATAAATAAATAAAATCTTTAAAAAAAAGAATAGTGAAAGTAGAAATATGTATTATATATTATATATTTCAGGTCCAAGAATTCTAAAAAAAAAAAAAAGATCAATATAGACTTGAATAGTCAGAATTTTAAAGTAGATGTCAGACAAATTATATTTTAAGAAAGTGTGGTATTTGAAATGAACAGGAGGAGTAGGATGATGGAATTTCTCCTTTGTTGAGAGACTAAGTGGAAGATTGTGAGTGTATAGTTTATTCGAAAATTTATCTTGCCTATCTTGTTTTTTAAAACCAATTATCTTTGAATTTTTAAAACTTCCAAGTTTATACATAAATAAGTTAAAAAATAATTGGAAGCTAATACTCCAGTGACTTTCTTTTAGTGGCACTAGAATCTGAAATAGCAAGTGATGTAAATTCTCCAAATAATGTGACAGAGGTGACCTAGTGTATATGCCAAATATAAATCTCCAACATTTTTTCAATAAATAGTCTGTGATCTTTGATATAACATTAGCATAGTATTTCAAGCTTGGTATGTTTGCAAATATTTGTGGAATAAATAGAAGAATGAATGAAATGGGCCACAGAGATTAAATAATTCTTCGGTGTATTATATTCTTTATGTGATGATAAACTCGTTAGAACTCCATTAGTGTAATAAACAATGAAACATGGATTACTATTTCCTTTATTATCTTCTTAAAATATATGAAATTTTTATTTGTTGGTCAATGGTTATTTCATTTGTGTTTAAACAAGTCCATGTGGTGTTTTCTGAAACAAGTTTATTTTCATGAGTGAAGTGAAGCCATGAGTAGCATTTACTATAAATATTTCATAATGTATTAATCTTTGTGTATATAATGCCAGTAATTTTTCAGTTTATATGCATTGTTATTTATGAAACAATATTCTGGAAAGGCATATATGTATCAACTGTCAGAATTCCTACATCATGAGACAGTTACAAATATCTTATAAACTCTTCTCTGCAAGACTCTTGCTTCCATAATCCACATGCAATCACTTTAGAGCCAACAGCTGAATTACATTCTAGTTTTTGTGGTTTAAAAAAAATAGAAAGAAAATGAGCTAAGTCTTTAATTATAAGTCTGTGATATATCTGTGGAGCTGAAGAAATATATGTGTTTGTATGTAATGATTAATGAAAAAAATTGATCATCATGATGGCTATTTCCATATATAATTTGTAGGCTTACAAAATTTTAAGAAATAAAATTTATTTTAAGAAATAGCTATTTGTTATGCTTGGACATACTGAGAATTATATTTATTCTAGTTAGATGTATATTAGGATATTTATTTTCCAAATAATATATTTTATATCACAAAAGATGCCTCAAATAAAAATTTATATATATTTTAGAATTGTATGGCAATAGTGTGACTTTGCTCACTCATTTTACGTGTTTCTTTTGGAGAAGCAAAAAACATAAGATTGTTATTCTGATTTTTACATTGAATTTTTGCTGTTTTTCTCTTATTTAAAATCTATTATGGAAATTATATTTCTAGAATTGTAAATGGATGTAAATCCCTCACATGCCAGATTCATTCATTCAAACTTGATATGCATGTTCATTAATCTTCCAGAAGTGTTCATTTGTTGAGGAACAGGATTCCATGCCCACAGGTGTGTGCATGTTTTTCATGCATAGCCAGATCTCCCCTTATAAAAGTCTAGGTGGTTATATTTGTATCACATCAACTATTTCCTGGCCAAAGCTAATTGTGTCAGGATGAGCACCTGACTTGAAGAAACTCATTCAATTAAAGGTGAAAGGAATAATCTGTTTCTTTGTTAAGAATTTTAAATAAAGGGATGCCTACGTGGCTCTGCGGTTGAGCATCTGCTTCAGCTCATGGCGTGATCTTGGAGTTCCAGGTTCAAGTCCCACATCGGGCTCCCTGTAGGGAGCCTGCTTCTCCCTCTGCCTATATTTCTGCCTCTCTCTCTCTCTGTGTCTCTCATGAATAAATAAATAAATAAGATCTTATGAAAAAAAAGAATTTTAAATAAGTTGGCAGTGGACTTTGAAGTTAAATGGTGATGAACATCATTTGGTGTTAGGACAGAAGAAAACCAGGGCCTACCTGAATTATAGGGATGTGAAACTGAATTAGATAGATTCCAGATTGTATACTCACTGGTTATAACTATTTGTGTGTATAGAAGAGTAATACATTCTGAAGATTTTCACAAAACAGCTGCATTCCTTGATTGCAATGGGATATAATAACCTCCAATTTGTAAGAAATTACATTCACAGTATTTAGATAGTTGTGAAATAACCTGATGCGCAGATTCCTCAGAATAAATTAGGAATAAAAGTGCTTATTTGAACAATTCTATGGCTGAATGTGTGTGGTCCTCTGCCCCCATTTCCTATGTTAAAAAACTAATGCCAATGGTGATGTTATTAGGAGATGGGAGATGATTGGTCATAAAGGCCGAATGCTCATGGCTGGGACAGAAACCTCCCACTCAGTAGCATTGACTTCTCTCCTGGAAAATGAGATTATAAATGCAAAGTAGAATTATTTTATTTTATTTTATTTTATTTATTTTATTTTATTTTATTTTATTTTAGACATTTTTTTTAATCTTTATTTATTTATGATAGTCACACAGAGAGAGAGAGAGGCAGAGACACAGGCAAAGGGAGAAGCAGGCTCCATGCACCAGGAGCCCAACGTGGGATTCGATCCCGGGTCTCCAGGATCGCGCCCTGGGCCAAAGGCAGGCGCCAAACCGCTGCGCCACCCAGGGATCCCTTTTTTTTTTTTAAACATTTTTTTTAATCTTTATTTATTTATGATAGTCACACAGAGAGAGAGAGAGGCAGAGACACAGGCAAAGGGAGAATATTTTATTTTATTTTAATTATTATTTTTTACCCATTCCCTAACCCACCTGCTTTGACTTCAATTGATTTTCTCTTTATCTCTTAAATTCCTCCTCTCTCTTTCTACCTATGCCTTGCATAAAGGATTTTACTGGAAGAGATTTTTTTAAATTCTGAGATGAAAGAAGCCTTTTCCCTTGAATTTATTTGATACAATATCTCTTCAGAAGCAAATGCTGAGATTGCTAATTGCAGAATTAGGTCATTGATGGGAGAGGGGAGCTTGATAAATTTAAGACATTTAAAAAAAAAGACATTTTCAGGCAGAGTACATATGGACTACATATTTATCCTTTCTCTTACTGAGAGTAATAAAAGCTGATACCTTTGTACCATTTATGGTAAATGTAATGGTATATAATATTTAAATTTCACAAAACTCACCGCAACTTGTTATAGTAGGTGACATTTTTATCTCAATTTTACCACCAAGGAAACTTCAAAACTGTGACTTCAAGAAATTAAATAATATTTTGGTAATGTTATTCAATTAATAAGTGATGAAGACCTAATTACAAACCTCAGGTTCTTCTCATCCAATAATAGTGTCATCCTTTTAGAAAAATGCTTCATAATATAATGAATACCACATACATTTTTAAAAATTCTGTATAAAATAACATTGATCTCATCTGATTAGAACAAAATATATGGAAAGAGCAATTTTTTTTTATTATCAATAGAAGGAAATTCTGAAGTTGTACTTTCAGATTAAAAAAAAAAAAGAAGAAATATGCTTTGCACTCCAAGATGGAGCAACTAGTTACATGACTATGTAAATGTAAAATAATTAAAATAAAATTTAATTGTCTTCACTCTCACCAGGCACATCTCAAGTGTTCTATAGCCACTGTGACTGGTGGTTACCAATTTAGACAGATGAAGGACATTTCCTTCAAAGTGGAAAGTTCTCTCTGAAAGTACTGGGCTATGATCTTAGCATTATAATTTAGAGCAAAGCCTGAGGACCAAATCAGTCCTCCAACTGTTTTTATAAGTACAGTTTTATTGGAATATAGCAACATCCATGTGTTTGCATGTTGTTAATGACTTTCTCCTCATTGAAATAGCAGAGTTGAATAGTTGGGCGAGAGTATGGATCCTAAAATCTATTTCTTATGTTACTATTTAAGGAAAAAGTTTGTCAGACTTTGACCTAAAACCTCTCTTTTAAGCTCCCAATAATTAGCATGATTTTCTGGCTAAATTACTATTATTACATAAGTATTTATAATCCTTTGCCCTCTTCACTGTCCTCTTCCTTCTTCCTCCTCTCTTCTTTCCTTGATATTATTTCAACCACATATTCTTTTACTTGAATTGGAAAGCTTAAAAATCTCTTCAGGAATTTCCTATTAACTTGATAATGAAAATATTTCTTGGACCTAGATTCCCACATACTTCTATATGTTTTTAGCCACCATGACATTGAAGTAAAAATAAAATGGTGTTTTTAATAAAAGTCACAAAAAATATCATTATCCTGACGTCTGGATATGGGATGTGGAAATGAAGTAATCTTTCAGTTTTATGGGCCTAAATAGAGAAGAAGGCTCCCTAGTGTTAGAGTCTTACCCATCTCTCTTTTTGTTTATATCTTTGTAAGAGCAAGTTCATATTTTCATTATAGTACATATTATCATTTGTTCCAATCCAGATAGATTTTTTAAGAGAAAAATCCAAAGACAGGATAAAAAATTGTCTACATTTCTTATTTCATTCTTATCTAAAAACATACTAAGACCTTTCTTGGCTGATTCATATAATAAAATGAGAGAGAAAGAATTTTCTCTGGCTGCTCTCATATAGGACAATAATCTCTACATAAAAAGTAATTTATTTCCAAAAAATATCCCCTGTCACCATATTGTGATTGCAGTTGAAATTTGAATTCAATTGTTGAGCTATGTAGTAACTATAAATAAAGCTTTATCTGTGTTTATTAGCAGTAATATTAGCCTGATGAGAAAATCTCTTTGGCTTTCTCCACAAGTTAATCACTTTGACTCTTGGTGGATCAAATGATTTACCTGATATTTGATCAGACCCCTTACTGCGCACCATTTTTACTCATTTTACCCAAGTGTTAAGAAATAACTGAGATGTGATAGAGTGAGTTATTTTCTCCATCTTAATACCATGAACATCTAGCCAGCATATTATATAGCGTTATATAGGGGAGCATTCATGACACAGTGTATCCCAGCTCTGCCTCTTGCTGGCTGTGTAATCACCCACATGTTACATAACCTCTCTGTTCTTCAGATTCTTTGTCTATTGAACAGGGATAAAAGATGTACCTATCCCATGGGTTGTTGGAGAGTCAAATAAATTAATATCTATACAACCTTTAGAATAAGTCCCCAGTAAACTCTTACTAAATGTTAGAGAGTTTTATATTATTACAAGTGGAAAGTGAAGTGGAAATATAGCATATATTAGAACCAGCCATATTTTCCCTTAAATCCCACTTGTGCATTTCTTGTCATGTTAAATTCTCTGACCCTCAGTTTCTTCATTTATAAAGACTAGATCCAACTATACTCATTTTATAAATGATTAGTAGCTGTAGTAAAGGTCAGTGACAGAATATGGAGGATGCTTGGCATATGCATGACAGTTAGACCATTTATATTAACATAATTGTGTAAATATGAGGACTCCAAATGAGCTGACTCATTAAGTCATTCTGGCCAGCCAACAAATGTATAATTCTCGGCTCATTGACTCGAATCTCCTCAGAGAGCTGTCTTGTAAAAATCTGTTGAACAAATGCTTAACTAGTAAGCTTTGTGCCTGCTCTTAAGAAAACCTACTCTTTCTCTTTGCCAATACGTGTCTTCTTCTCCTGGAGTTAAGATAAGAATCATGATTTCACAGACTGTGAGAACTGGAAACCAACTGAAATATACGTGAGGTCCAAAATGGTTAAAGTATCCTCCCCAGAATTGTACAACTATTTTGCCAAATTTTTTACAGGAAACTATGCCGACCCCGTTCCTCGCTTTTTCTTACATCACTTTGCATTTAATATATATATATATATATATACACACATATATATATGATATATATGTATAATATATCTTCTGTATACTTGTTTGTATAATTTCAGAATGTCTGCAAGTACATGTATAATTTTTCTTCAAGTTATAAGGTCCTTGAAAACAAGAATCTTGAGGTTTTCTCCTTTTGGATGCTTCCAAACAAATATATTAGTGTTATGAAAAAAAGTGATGAATGGTTAATTAGTGAAAGAATTGTTACCAGCATCATAGTAAAGTAGAAATTCTGGCATGTAAGGTGTCTGCGGGTTTCCATAACAAAATTCCATAAACTGAATGGCTTATACAACAGAAATTAATTTCTTAATGTTCTGGAGGCTTGGGAAGTCCAGGATCAGGGTGGGGTTCTTCAAGGCATATGTCTTAGCTTGGAGATGACCAACTTTTTGCTGCATACTCAGATAGCGGTCAGAACCAACAAGCTCACTGGTACCTCTTTTTAAAAATACATTAATTCTGGACACCTGCGTGGCTCAGTTAGTTAAGCATCTGCCTTTGGCTCAGGTCATGATCCCAGGACCGCACTGGGCTCCTTGCTCAATGAGGAGCCTTCTCCCTCTACCTGCCACTCCCCCTGCTTGTGCCCTCTCTCTCTCTCTCTCTCTAAAATAAATAAATAAAATATTACAAAAATAAATAAAAATACACTAGTTCCATTATGAGGTTCCCACTTTATGACTATCATCTAAACCTAATTGTATCCCAAAGGTGCATCTCCAAATTCTACCACATTGGAGGTGAGGGCTTCAACAAATGAATTTCAAGGGGTCACAATCCTGTCTATAGTACAGGGGCAAGTTTTCTAATGCAATTTATATAAGTATTCCCATTCAGATCAGTGTTCCTGTGTCTGATATTTCGGACACTGAAATACAGCAGATGCATAGATACATGTATGCAACATTCAGAGCTCGCTCCATGTCACTGTTCATATTGTTACCCATTCTTAGAATGCTTTAAGTCACAATGGTTTGGATGGAGAAAGACTTTTACAACACATCATATCTTCTAAAATGGTTGATATGCTCCAGTAGGTTTCCTTGCCTCCCATTCTGCAATTATTGTAAGCATAAGCCAAGATGTATGTCACACTGCAATTTTGACATGGTAATTTTTATTAAATATTAAAAAAATAATGCAAAACTTTTAAAATTACTAAGTAATGTGTGAAATAGACTTCCTCAGTCCTTTCCTTAATCATATAACCTTTCTGACCCTAAGAAATGATGCCATTTCTTGGAATCATAGATATGTTAAGACTCATGCTATCTGGGTTGGAAGCCAGGGATTAGGGGGCCAGAACTAACGTCAAGGTAACAGAATGAGCTAATGCCATGTATGTCTATTATTCATGCATTACTGGGTAAAAACAAAACAAAACAAAAACAATATTATATTATATTATATTATATTATATTATATTATATTATTATTATATTATATTATATTATATATTATATATAATAGATTCATATCAATCATACCAAAACAACTGCATCAAAAAGACCTCAACAAAATATCTTACTTTTGGCCATTGTTATTAATAGGAATAGTCAGTTTCCTCACTTGTATTGGGTTAGAAAAAAAAGATTGAGAATACTGCAGTTTATCCTCTCTTGTAGTTTGTTTTATGTATTCTCAATGACATGCACATAATGCCACTTAAATTAAGATTATATACTTAATGTATTCTTGATATGTATATTTCTATATTCTGAGAATAAGAATGAAAAAAATTATGAGTTTTCCTTCCCCAAATCAAGGAACTTTTATTAGCAGCAACATATTAAGGTATTATTCTGAAGAATTCAGAAATATGGAATTCTCCAAATTATTTAGATTAGTTTACTTTCTTTTCTCTTAATACCTGATGTATTAATATACAAATGCTCTGTAGATTCCAAGTATCCTTTAAGACTTCTGATTTCTTTATTAAAATATTAGACTAATTTAGATTATATAAAACATTGGATATCATTTTTAATTTATAAGGATTACAAATGAAGCTTAAAGTCATGTTATCATTGGTACCATTAATATAATCAAGGAGAGAAGGGCTATTAATTTCAAACAAGTAAAACCACCTGTGGTTAGTTTAACTGAAAAATTATTTATTAAAAAGATTACTTGTATCTCCCAGAACCAAAAAGGAAGGCTGCTGAACTGGGCTGAGAAAAAAAGAGCAGGACAGAAGGGAGACCAGGCAGCCAAGAACACAGCTAACATCACATCATGCACTGGGTCTGGTTAGAAAATTGCCTCTTGCTGAGACCGCTGGGCATGCCCTTCTGAGTGGTTGGAATTCAATGCAGCTGCTACTGTGGTCACTGGACTCTGGCTATCTTAACTGCCACCACAATGTCCCAGAGGATTTATAAACTGTCATACAGAAACACTGTCTAGGGCAGGTGAATCTGACTCGTAGAGAAGAGATCTCAAGTTCAGGCTGAGTCACGTGACTGTGTGAGCTTATGACAATATGGATTTGGCTCTTTGGGTTGTAGGGGAAAGACTTCACCAGGTCTCACAAGGTGTCAGACTGCCCAACCATAGGAAGACCATTTCAATGCTAATCAGCCAAAAAACAAGCAATACTGTCTCACTGTTTGTCTCTTGTTAATTTTGACGCCTGTCTCTATTGTGAGTCTAGTCTTTGGTCACATAGAAGCTTCAAATAATTATATTTTTCCTAAATTAAATAATAAAAAATTTCTGAATCTCCACCTAAATTTCTTATGCACTACTGATGTTCTTTATTATCGATAATTTTGATTTGCAAAATTATTCTTCCTAAATATTTCAGGGATTCATTTTAGCTTCTTATTCAGCTTTGGTTCCTTATCAATAATAAAACTAGTATTCAGTTATTAGATGGTCTCTCTCTTGTTGGACGTTAGGTTTGATATTTACTTGGTACTAGCGAATCCTGACTGAGAATGTATTTTGGAAAAAAAAAAAAGAATGTATTATTGGTACACAGAAAATTTTCATTTGTTCTCAGACCGAGTTTGCTCTCTCTATGGTATTAATACTAGCATATGAGTGAATGCAACACATAATTATTACTTTCCTTTCCTGATGTGATTCCTAGATAATTGTCTCTTGGTGCCTAAATGCATTTATGCAGCTGTTAATACAGGCATGCAAGACTCCCTCCCTCCGTCCCACCACACACTCACACGTACACACACAATGCTGCTATTTCTGCTACTCATCTGCTAGTTACAAAGGAAGCTATGTGCAGGGAAACTAGAGGCAGTGATAGACCTGAGCTCACCATTTCACAAAAGTCAAAAAAAAATTATGGATATGAGTTGTATCATGAATATTAACATTTAAATTTTTTATGCAGGATATATGTCAAGATGTATTAAGTTTAATATACTTACATCCTGAATCATTATCTTAAGAGCTAAAAGTATTTTGAATTTTTGAGCTAGAAGCTACTCAGATGATATGACCAGGTCTTTTCTGCATTATAAAGCACACCAAAATAGTCTAAACTACTAGACACAGTTCTGTTACTCAATAAGTGAATCTATAATATTAATTCATAATTTAAAAAAATTATGATATTAATTCTACCCAAATAGACTCATTTATCTCTTTTTGTTGATCATATCTATTATTAGTAAAAAAGTATGTTTTGAGTAAAAGAAGTTGGATTTATGAGCATTATCAATTAGCAATCAAGGGAAAAATTTAAAAATAAGACTAATACATGTGCAAATAATCAAATTTAGAGAGAAGAAAAGTAATGTAAAAACTAAGTTATTTTAAATTCATTGAAGAGTCTTATCATATGTGAGTTAAATTCAATAAACTAGGATATCATAATAAAAGTATGGCATTTAGGGCCTACAGTTTATCCCCAAAATTGAAAAACTCAAGTGTTACTTCCTAAGACTTAAGTTTCAGGTTAGTATTTTGTATATATGTAGAAAGAGAAGAGAGAAGGCAGAGATGGAAATGGTAATTCTGTTTTATAAACTTAAGATTTTGTTTTGTCAACATATGCACATATTTACATAAAATAAATTAAACAAAACTTACAACATAAGAGCATTAACCAATCTTTTGGAAATAATTTTAATGAACAAAAAATGCAGAGATAATAAAGTACATTAAATTTTTTGATATTGGAGAAATGGAAACAGAATAAAGGTGACACAATAAAAAAGGATTAGATGAGTAAATGGTAATATAACTGTATACCAAATTCCTTAGCCATTATGGAAAATGATGTTTAAGTTTAATTGATTGCAAAGGGTACGCAGGCTTACTGACTATGATAAAAAGTCTTTGGGTCCATAAACACAGATGTGGCCTGGCCCTCTTCTCATAGCCCTGTTGAAAGGCTTGGAATTGATTCTTGGGCAACTAGGAAAATAAAATGCTGATATTCTGACTACTGCTATTGCTATGAGGAAATAAAGTCCTTCATCTCTGACCCATGAATGTCCTATCTTCTTCTAGCTTCTAAGAGACTTTGCCAATTTATTGGCTTGATTGCAGGGACTATAAAACTGCAGAAATTTTGCAATTATTTGACAGTCTTACACACCATTTCTTCTAATATCCCTTAGTTCAGAATTTAGACAAATAAATACACCTAGTCCCAAGGGACCCTGGGGAATATTATCATTTAGCTTAGCATTAAATTTGGTATGTTGCTACCAGGAGGAGAGAGTACTAGATTTCAGGGTAGGACACAAAAACGTACTGCCAAAGCCTAAAAAAAAAAACTGCTTCACAATTTATTTTTATGTGGAAAAAAAAACATACTAACAAATGGAAATATTTACAGATTACGTATTTTATAACACATTTTTATAAAGATTATCTCTGGGTAATAGGATGTGTTAGTTTGCTAGGGTAGCTATAGCAAAGTACCACAACGTAAGTGGCCTCAACGATGGAACTTTATTGTCTTATAGTTTTGGAGGCTTGAAGTCCAAGATCAAAGTGTCAATTAGGTTGGTTCATTCTGAGAGTTGTGAGGGAAGGAGATGTTCCAGGTCTCTTTCCTTGGCTTATAGATTGCCATTTTCTTTTTTGCCTCTTCACTTTTGTGTTCTCCCTGTTTGCATGACCCTGCGTCCAAAATTCCTTTTCTTTTTTCCTTTTTTAAAAGGACACCAGTCATATTGGATTAGGACTCACTCTAATGACCTCATCTTACTTAACAAATTAGATTTTAAACTGATCTGTTTCCAAATAAGGTCACATTCTGAGGTACTGGCAGTTCGGACTTCAAAATCTGAATTTTTAGGGGACATAACCCATAACAGAACACATAGATGATATTTTTTTCCTGTTTATTTATTTATATCCAAGTATTGCTATATTGCTTTTTTTATTATTTTGATAACTTAAAAGGGATACATTTTTTAAAACAAAAGGTCAAAGTGTCTTGTGCATTCATTATGTTTATACAATCTTGTGAATAGTCTCAAACTTTAGTTTATTGCCACCCACATATTTTTAATCTTCAGTAAAAAATGTTTAGTAGCTGAATCAATAGATAAACGTCTCCAGATTTGCCACAACATGTTGTTACATTTCTCTTCCAGCATACTTGAATAATTTTTGTTTTCTTTTGCTTTGCCTCCTTGCTTAAATCTTCAAGCCTCCATATATTCACAAAATTACTGCATCTATATTTAATCTTTGGCCTTATATCCTTCAATAGGAGTGGCTGAAAGTCTGAAACCATGAACTATATTTTAAACCATGCAATACATTTCTGACTTCAATATTGAATTGGTGGGAAATCATATCAACTGAGCTTCATTCCCACTGATACAGAGACTATGAGTGGGAGTTTTTGAGTGATGACTGTTCCAGTAGAATGTGAAGGTAATTGTAACAGTTTGACATACAAGAACAGTGACTGCTTCAAGCATGAGGACATAGAGAACAAACCAAGATAAAAGGAAGACTTGGAAACAAAGACTACATTCTGAACTACTACTTTCCAAGTACTTTACTCTGGAAGAGAACTTGTTAATGAATAACCACTATTGAATAGCTGCCACAGAAAGCAAACAGAGAGCTATTCTACTATTAGTTACATTTTCATGCAAAGGTTACTCATTTGTGCCTGAAAACTCAAATATTCCATATCACCCCGGAAGTATATGGTGGAAAAGAATGTTTAGGTAACCGCCTTAGACCAAAGAAAGAGGCAAGGTACAGGAATAATGAAGAAAGAAAAGTTGACCACAAATAAAGGAGCCTAAACCCAAGAAAAAGAAAGGAATGAGGCTGACAGTTGATGTGGGGAAATGTGTGGCTCATATTACTAAGCCCCAGAATAAACTACGAGCTAACATGTTGGTTAAGGTCATGGAAAGATAGATCGTATATTCTTAGATGTACTACTCTCATATAGCAGTATTTGTTGTTTTAAAATCCTGGTTACCATAAGATACCAGAGGTTTATATAAGCATTATTACTCGTTAACATCAACAATGTGTTGGGAACCTTAAACATCTAAGATTTTCAATCTCGTTTTAACAAAAATACTGTATTCATTGTTCTATTCATGATTTTTTTTTCCAGAAACAAATCCTAATTTTTTATTTTAAAACAGAGCATCTCTCATAAGTCACTTTTATTTTCTTATTCTTCAATCAATATCTAGGTTTCTTTTCTGCTTCTTACAACATCTTCTAATCACAACCACCACCACCCTCCTGTGAGAGATCCAGAAAACTTACTGGATTGATTCCACAAGGCATGTCATTGTAATTAATAATGTGTTGGATAAATAAATTGCAATTAACCGTGACATTAACTAAGAGTTAATATTTTTAATTCACTTTTTTTCTTATCGGATTTTCTGATAATGAAAGATTCAGTATCAGTTCTTAATGATTCCTCTCAAATTTCAAAGAAACTTCAAAAAGCCCTATAGAATCTTCACCTTAGGGGTTCATGTATGGAACTACACAGCACTATTTATATTTAAAATATTGAGCAAATTGGATGTTATATCAGCATGGCTTTACTTTCTATTGGCTTCTAAGAAATATAGCTCATAAAAACTCTGAATGTATCTTTTATAATCTAAAGATATAAAAAAATAATCTAAAGATATAGTTCAATCTTAATAATTCAAGCAGGAGGAATTTATCATTTTCAAAGCCTTGAAACAAGTGTATCTGAGTAAATAAAACATTTTAGTCAGGCCTCATGAATAATAATTTAAGTCTGAATGAGATGCTATAATAATGGAAAAAAGAAGAAAACAAATGACAATTTAAAAATACTAAAGAAATAAAAATGTTCTGACATGATAGAAACTGATAGTTTATCACTTCCACAGTTTTTATTCCAACTTCTCTGCTTTTAAGCAAAAGCACATCTTGCGCATCTGATACCGAGGAGATAATTTTTTATATCTCTTACATTTGTATAACAAAAATATATTTGATAATAATCTTGCAATGATCAATTATGATCACTTTTTAAGTTACTCTTTAAAATCGACAATTTGGGGCCCCTGGGTGGTTCAGTTGGTTAAGCGTCCAACTCTTGGTTTCTGCTCAGATCATGATCTTGCCATTGTGAGATTAAGCCCTGCATCAGGCCCCATGCTCAGTGAGGAGTCTACTTCAGATTCTCTCTCTTTCTTAAATAAATCTTTAAAAAAATAACTAAAATCAACAATTTAAAAGAAAAATTCAAACTTTAAAAACATTTGTATGTAATAAAATTTATATCGTATTATTTTAAATATACACTTTACTGCTACCGCCAATGCACATTATGCCTTTCATGTTCACAGTTTGTTTCATTTTAAATATTTTAAATGTAAGTAAAAACTCTAAGGAGTCACGTAGAACAGTATAATTAAAGTTACTCAAGTTATTTCTTCATTTTTAAAGTCATTGTGCTTTTACCATTTACGTAGAATCTACTATTTAAAAACAAGGTAATATAATACTGTGGGGGATGGGGACAAGATCTGTACCTAGAATGAACTTGAATGATTCTGAGTCATTCAGAACTTAATGTAGGACCAAACATGTATCACTTGAGTGTGTATGTGTATGTTGAAGAATATAAATATATAAGATGTGGTTAAAAAACACTTGGGAAGACTCTCAAAATTACTTTTCCAATAAACATGGTTTACATGCTTATATGGTGTGAAACATTAATATTTAATGAGAACACTTGATTTGGTAGGACTGTTTTAAATGTTTTTCAGATCCATTCAGCATTAAAAACACAGACATAAAACATTTTTCTTTTCAACCATGAAAAAATGATCTACTGAATTTGTATTAGGTTAGTCACAAAAATAGATCAGAGGATGCTAATCCATGAAAAATGTGTCTCCTCCCCCTATTCTTCCCTCCCTTTAAAACCAAGAGATGCGTGTAATTTAACCATGCTTGCTTTGGGTAACAACCAGCATGGGGTTGAAATGCATTGAGTCTGCTTTCTAAGGAAGTATAATACTTCACATTTACAATGCATCACTGAACAGAGGTCAAATAGAGTAGTTCTAACATCATACAGCACATCAAACTACCCACAGTAAAGTAACTCTATATACCCTGTGAATATTTCTCCCACATTAACAAGTGTGTCATCAATCTCTCAGCCAACTTAAGCCCAGTTGTAAATTTATGGTATCATGCTTCCCAACATGTTCCCACTCAGCTTTCATGATTGTCTCTAAGATATAATCACTGGGAAAAAAAAGTAAAAGATATTTATTTTTGATTGACAGATTAATCTAAAATGATTATCATTCCCTACTGAGAATTTGGGGTGTTATATAAACTATTAAAATTGTAAGTGTGTATCTAATACAAGAATTATAGAATTATTCATCTGGTTTCTTTTTAAATTTCTTTGTAGCTGTCCAACTGAACTAGCAGTTAGGACCATTACCTTGAAGAGACATAATGAATATCAGAAGAGTTTACATAATTCCTAAATTACAAATTAAAAATGGCATGGCAGTAAAAGAGATCATTAGAAATTCTATAACTGTGAAGGTAAACATTTTCCTTAAAGTGGATGATAAATAACCTAGGTATAAATCATATATAAATGCACTAGCTTTTTTAAAGTTAGTATATTTTCCTTGCTGTTTAATACTTGTTTGTGGACATTTTCAGGGTGTGTGTGTGTGTGTGTGTGTATAAAATTTTAAGTAACAGAGCAATATTAATATCACATTTCAACCACGAAGAAAAATTGAAGGAATTATGGCTTCTTTGGACAATTCTTTCATTATATGGTTATATGATCATATTTATATACAGGAAAACAGAGATTCAGGTTTAGAAGATTTTTATTCCATTTTCCTTCAAGTAAGAAATCTAAGCATTTATCATGTGTATATATACTTACTTTTAAAATACCTCCATTAAGCATTTATTTAATACACATTTGAGCATTGTGCATATTTCAAGGGTATAAAATGAGTGAGGTTAAGTTTCCTGGTTTGAAGAGACTGTAGTCTAATGAGAAAAATATATATTATTGGACAGGGTGTTTTGTTTCTGTTCTTAAAGAACACACTAGGGAAGTATGAAATTCAGATCCTTCAAAACTTGTATTCTTTACCAATGAAATATCATTCAAATTGTTTAGACACATGTTCTTTTAAAGATCCATGATGGAGACCTGACCTGTGCCACTGCAGATAATAAAAGTGATGCTATCTCTTGGAAAGAAGAGTCTTCTTTCAGAGCAGGTGACTCATCTTCCATGGCTGTCTAGGCTGGGATTTGGGAATCAAAGGTGAATAAACAGAGCACAGAGCCTAAGATTGTTTTTTTTTAAGATAAAGTTACAAATTCATTCTGCATAGAGAATAGAAGGGGGGAACATTGCTTTTTTTATTTGTCAAAAAAGAAATGTGTGTGTGCATTTTTTGTATACATACATGCATATGTGGTTTTGGAAATATGAATTTACATTCTCAAAATTAATTATCAGATTGTTTCTTCATGCTGTTTTTAAAGGCAGAATGGGAATTCTTTCTAAGGGTATTCAATAATTAGCAACTACAAATGATAGTGCTTTAATTTTTGAAAAAGATAATGATAAAATGTCTTAGGTAAAGAATAACCAAAGCTCTAATTGAGTATAAAACTAGTTCTTTAGAGAAAAGATATGTTTTTTTTGAAAAAAATGGAAATGACTTGAATATTTAGTAGTGGGGATTCAGTTAAATAAATCATACAACATCTGTATAAAATAAAATTAGACCATTCAAAGGAGGTTTTATGTACAAAAGTACTGAAATGGAAAAGTATTCATGATATAAGTGAGTAGAGCAGACATCAATGAAGTTCATGAAGGTCCACAAACATATAGGACAAAAAATTATAAGGTAAGATATATGTACTAATATCCAACATTATTTTTTATTAAAAGTAATTAAAATTTTAATATAGTAAGATCTCTTTCAAATTCTTCCAGTTTAAATAATTAATATAGAAGTATGTACTATCTAAATATTGTCCTTTATAATAAAAATAGCTGATTTTCATGGGGCACTTTTTAAAAAAGATTTCCTATTCATGAAAGACAACAAAAAGAGGCAGAGACACAGGCAGAGGTAAAAGCAGGTTCTTTGCGGGAACCCCAATGTAGGACTCGATCCTGCACCCTGGGATCATGCCCTGAACCAAAGGCAGATGCTTAACCACTGAGCAACCCAGGTGTCCCCTCATAGTGTATTTATAATTCATCTAAGTGTGTTATTGTATATTAATTCACAACAATGAGGTAGAAACTATTCTTATTTCCAGATTGTAGAAGAGGGTGCTGATGTTCACAGAGGTTATTAGCCCTGAATCCATCATGGGGCTAATAAATGGCAGAGCTGGAATTTGAACCCTGTTACCATTACCATTGCTCCAGAGTCTATTCTCTAAATTCAATGTGCCATTAAGAAATGTAATCACTAACAAATTCATAGAATTTTTCTTCTGTTGGGTTTTAAGGGATTTATGTGCTTTTTTAAAAAAAAAATCATTTAAAAACTTCATACAACAAATTTCCTTCTCTTTATTATACAGTTCTGTGAGTTTTAACATATTCACAGATTGGTGTAACGACTCCTCAAAGACAGGCTACAGGACAATTCTGTTATCCCCAAAGTTACCTCTTGCTGCCCTTCATAGTCATACATTCCCCCAATTTCCTGGCAAGCACTAATTTTTCTCTATTCCTATAGTTTTAAAGCTTAAGAAGATGTCATATAAGGCATCATACATCATGCAATCTTTTGAGACTAGCATCTTCTCACTTAGCATAATGCATTTGAGACTCATTCATGTAGTTTCAAGTATCAGTAGTTCATTCTTGTTTATTGCTAAGTACTATTCTATTATATGGATGTACCACCATTTGTTTATCCTTTCACCAATTATAAGGTATTTGGTTTTTTTTTTCTGTTTGGTGGCAGTTATGAATAATAATGCTATTTCTATTTAGGTTTTCATATAACAAACCTTTTCCTTTTTCTAAGACAGGTTTGTCAGCCTCAGCACTATTGGTAATTTACACTGTGTACTTTTTTTAATTATAAAGGACTGTCCTGGGCACTGTAGGATGTTTTGTAGCATCCCTGGCCTATAGCAACTAGATGCCAGTAGCATCCATGGATTTAAGAAACAGAAGTATCTCAAAATTTTAATAAACCTCCCCTGGGTGAAAAGTCATCTACCAATAAAGACCTTTATTCTAAAAACTAAAAGTGTGTTGTAGGATCATATGAATGTATATTTAACTTAATGAAAAGTGGCATAACTGTAGCACAGGGTGGTTGTATTAATTTGCATTCCCATCAGCAAAATGCATCCTCAGTAGCACATGTTATTGTTAACCTTATTACTTTATTTTTTTCCGCTTGTTTAACATTTAAAAAAATTGCTATTCTAATAGGTATGTATTGGTACCTCATTGTCCTTTAATTTGCAATTTTTAAATAACTGTTTTATTGGACATCTTTTCCATGTATATACCTTACCATCTGCATATCTTCCTTGTAAAGAATTTGTTCAGGTCTTTCACCCATTTGATTTTAATTTTTCTTTTTATTATTAAGTTTACATATTCTAGCTACAACTCCCTTGTCAGATATTTGATTTGGAAATTTTGTTCCACTATTATGTCTAGTTTTTAAATCTTTTGGAGGGAAAATATTTTAAATATTGATTAACTTCACTTTAACCAATGACTTCTTTTACAAATCATGCTTTTGGTGTCTTATATAAGAATTATTTGGATAACCAAGGTTATAAAGATTTCCCCTGTATTTTCTTCTAAGAATTTTATAGTTTTTGAACCATTTTGAAGGAATGTTTTTATACTGAATAAGATACAGGTTGAGGTTCTATTGTTTTGAATAATTCATACTCAAAGGTTCAATTGTTACAGTACAATTTATTGAAAAAAAATCCTTTCTCCATTGGATTATTTATGTATCTTGATAAAAATCAATTGATTTTATTTGCATACGTGTAATTCAGCACTATTTGTTCTGTCTCTTCCATCTATGTGTCTCTCTTTTTATGAATGGCTTAATCTTTTAATAACTGTAGGTCAGTGCTGCCTGGGTGGCTCAGCGATTTAGTGCTGCCTTCAGCCCAGGGCGTGATCCTGGAGTCCCAGGATCGAGTCCCACGTCAGGCTCCCTGCATGGAGCCTGCTTCTCCCTCTGCTTGTGTCTCTGCCTCTGTGTGTGTGCGTGTGTGTGTGTGTGTGTGTGTGTGTGTCTCATGAATAAATAAATAAAATCTTGAAAAAAAAATAACTGTAGGTCAGGAGTCAGTCTTAAAATGTATAATGTTATGCCTCCAACTTTGCTCCTTTATTGGAAAATTGTTTAGGCATTTCTTGTGTGTCTCTTTTTTCATATACATTTTAGAACTAGTTTGATAATATCTATAAAATAACTACAGATTTTGGTTGGGTGGTATGAAATCTATGGATCAATTTAGAGAGAATTGGCATATTTTTCCCCTTCACTTCTCACAGTGTCTACAGCAACCAATATGATGTAGAGTTTTAGTATTATGAACAGATATTCCTGCCCTATTTCTGATGTTTGGTAAGGAACAATTCATGTTTTCACCATTAAGATTAAGCATGATAATAGGTTTAAGTTTTTGGTAGACAATCTTTATTAAGTTCAGAAAGCTTTTATTTACAACTAATTTCCAGAGTGTTTTTATCATAAATAGAAATTGAATTTTATCAGTCTCTGTTGTTTAATCTGTTAATATGGTGATTTAAATACGTCTTTTTGTTTTTGAATGTTGGAAGCATACTTGCATTCCTGAGATATCCTGAGATAAACTCCACATGATCATGATGTTTCATTCTTTTTATAAATTGCTGTAATCATTGGATAATATTTTGTCAGAAATTTTTGTGTTCATGAGAGATATTGGAGTGCCCTATTTTCTTTTATTGTCTTTATCTAGTTATGCTATTAAAGTAATGGTTGCCTCATATAATTATTTTTTCTGTTCTCTTTGCTGAAAGAGATTTTATAGATTTGGTGATATTTTAAAATTAGTTAAAATTACTTTTATTTTTACTTTTTAAAAAGATTTATAATTATGAATTCAATTTCTTTGATTGATAGAAAACAATCCCAGTTTTTTACATTTTCTTGAAATTGATTTTTTTTAATTGTGTCTTTTAAGGAATTAATCCAATTCATAGAATTTGTTGAATCTATATTCATAGATTCAACAAATATTTTTTTCTGATGGTGCTCACTGAGTCATCACATTTTTAATCCCTCATTTTGATTATCTCTTTTATTGATCTTTTTGGTCAAGCAGCTTTTGATTTGATATATTTTTCTCTATGATGTTCTGTTTTCAATTAATCAATTTCTGCTCTTATTTTCTTCCTTCTTCATGAATTGCATTTTGCTTGCTCTTTATTTCTACTTTCTTCAGTTAGAAACTTAAATTATTGATTTTTTTCTTCTTTCTAAAATATACATTTATCGTATAAATTTCCCTCCATGTGCTGCTTTATCTGCATCTGTCAATTTTTGATATATTGTATTTATAATTGTATTCACTTTAAATTTTTAAAAAGCCTCCTTATGATATTCTTTGGCCTGGGTATTATTTTGAAATATATTGTTAATTATAAAATTATTTGAGTTTTAGCAAATACCTTTTTAAAAAATTATTTTTATTTTTTAATGATAAAAATATACTTAATTTTTTTACTTTAATAAATTTATTTTCTGGTCAAGAATATGGTCTTGGTGAATATTCCATGTCTACTTGAAAAGAATATATATTGTAACTGATTTGAGTGGAATATTCTGTAATAGGTTGGCTGATGATGTTTATTCGGTCTTCTAAATTCTTACTTGCCTTTTGTCTACCTATTTTATCAATTACTCAGAAATGAGTGTTGAAATCTCTATCTGAAGTCATAGATTTGTCTATTTTTCCTTTTAGATTAATAAGTTATTTCCATGTTCTTAAATGTAGACACAGTATTATTAGATCTTTGTGATGAATTGACACTTTTATCATTGCATAATATCCTTTTGCTAATTTTCCTTTTTTCTGAAGTTACCTTGTTAAATATTAATATACTAACCCTGGTATAGTGTTTGCATGATATACCTTTTTCCATTTTTCCTTTCAACCTCTCTAATCATTGTATTTTAAGTTCTTATGTGAAGTTCTTATGTATATATCAGCATATATTTTTGTTTTTTAAAATAAAACAGTTTCAGAATGTCTTTTGATAAAGTGTATTAGGCTACTTATATTTTATGTAATAGTTGATATAGTTGGATTTAGGTTCACCATTTTATTATTAATTTTCTGTCAGTATCATCTGTCTTTTTTTAAAATTCCTTTTTTGGTCTTTTTTTGATTATTTAAATTAATATTTCATTAATTTATGTGTTGAACTTTTTACTGTGTTTCCTCTACAGTTTTTTTTTTTTTTTTTTTTTTGTATTGCTGTGGTGGATTACAATATACTCACCTAACTTTTACATTCTACTTAAAGAGAATCGTTTAAGTAAAATACAGACTTTCAACCATATAGATACCTTTACCAATCTTTCTTTATGGTGCAGTTGTGATATATATTACATCTGTATAATACTTCAGGTATAAAACTACTGGAGACCTTCTGGGAAGACTTTCCTCACCCTTAAAAGGTAACAAATATGTATCAATTTTACTTTCTTCAGTGGTTCTTGGAAACATTTTCAGATTATGAAGAAAAATTGTCTAAGAGGACATGTTAAGATGCTGACAGTGGTAGAAGAGAAAGATGTAAGGGTAAGGAATCTGTCTTTCTGAGAACGAGGCTATTCTTCCCAGGGAGTCTTCAGCATACTTTCTTTTATAACTTATTAGCTGGAATTAAGACACATTCATTTCCAAAGTAATCATCTGACCTTCATTCTTGTAAGGTATCTCATCTTTATACTATCCAGTCCCATACTTTGTTAAGTAAAATTATGAATGATCTTAATGTTTAAACCACCTTTATGACTTTTCTTGAATCTTAAAACATCCTACAGTCTCAGAACTCAGCTAAAGTCAAGGATGCTGTCATTAATTAGGCAAACTATTAGGTTGACACTGACCAATATAATTATTTATATTATCAGAAAAGTGGAATTTGGTATAGCAAAACTATTGTTAGAAATGGAAGTACAGGTTCAGAGACTTCTCTTCAGGAAGAAATATATAGAGAAATGTGGGGAAAAGGGAAAGGGAGAGGGAGAGGGGAGAGAGGAAGAAGATAATTTTGTTTGCCTTCTATGTTTGAAGAAGTTTGGGTATGTAACTATTAAAAAAAGCCATTGCATCAATGTATTAAACATTATTTATTTGACATTCATTGCCAATATATTCATAATTTCTAAAGTCTTTTTGAAGTATTTCCTTATTTCTAAAAATTTTCAAGAATCATTCTAGTATATTCACAAACAAGTCCTCTCAGCCTACAGCAGAACAGATCCTGCCCCAAACTGTTTGTTAATAAAATACTGTCCAAATACAACCACACCCATTCATGTCTCTGATCACTTGTGGATCCTTAGTCACTGCACTGGTATTTGAATAGGTGTGATAAAGTTGAGTAGTTGTGATAGAAACTGAATGGCCCACAAAACCAAACATATTCATTGTCTGGCCCTTTAATAGAGAAAGTTTGCAGACCCCTGACCTCTACCCAGTAGTCATTTTCTTGTGTCTTATTTTACACTTATTTAGTGACATGATTCCTCTGCATGGATATCACCTCTGTGGCTAGTACTCAGTTTAAACTCCCAATTCAGGGGGATCCTTGGGTGGCTCAGTGGTTTAGCACTTGCCTTCGGCCCAGGGCATGACCCGGGAGTCCTGGGATCGAGTCCCACGTCGGGCTCCCTGCATGGAGCCTGCTTCTCCCTCTGCCTGTGTCACTCTCTCTCTATCTATCTCTCTGTCTGTGTCACTCATGAATAAATAATAAAATAAAATAAACTCCCAATTCAGGTATTTATATTGCTTATAGTTTTGAAGCCACTAAACTAGGGGCCTTTGGAGTTTTATAGTTACAGTCACTGCTGTCAGGATTCTAGATATCTCTGGTTGCCACTGGCATGGATGTCTGTAGTCCACTGATATTTTTCATATGGCAGAGCTGAGTGGTACCCACAGGCCCTAAATGTGCATAGCCATGCCAAGTTCTATGTGTAAGCAGAAACTATTCAGATCTCTCACTTTTGTGCTATAGTTTTTAAATGACTAGTTTTGTTGTCTGTATCTTGAGAATCGTAATGAAACAGTTTATTATCAGATTGGGATTTTTGTTTTCTTTTGTGCAGTATCTTTTTAGGATTTGTTCATGAGTTCATTGGTTGGAGCAGAAAATAGATTTGAGTGACCATCATTATATTGGACTCAAAATTACCTTTCTTTTCAGAAAACTGAGACTTTTTATTTGCATCTTTTGGGGCTTTCTCTAGCTTTCTTTTAAAAATTTGTTTCTTCCCAGAAAGTTGCTTGTGTGTTAGGTAAATAAACTGCTGGTAGATCATTTTTACCAATCCTCTAAAGACTTGTCCGGATATGTCTGCGTTTCAGCTAGGCATAACGTAAGCTCTGATTTTGAATCTTTTAACCAAGAATCCACTAGTCCATTCAATACCTACAACAACTCTCAAGAAAGGTAATACCCACCACATCAATGAGAAAATTAATAATTAGAATGATTCATATTTAAGGAGTATAAACCCAGTAAAAACCAGACTCCTAACTTGTGTTCTTGCCACCAGACCAGGGTGCCAACATCGGGGCAAATAATTGTACATTTCTTTTTATATTTAATAATCATTTTAATTCTATATTTAAAACTAGTGGAGAAATATAGAAAAGTAGCTTCAAAATTGAGGAAACATCAAAAAGGGCAGCTTTGGAATTGTAAAAGAGCAGTTTCAAGATTTACCTTTTGTGACTTAGCATATTAATTGGCTGATTTATGTGAAAGAGATTCAGATTTTTCTTTTCTCAAGCACCATCTGGCTTAGATCGCTTTCCTTCCCCCTGAAGACTTTTTGAACCAATGATTAAGTCCTAAGTGCTTAATTCCATAATAACATAGCCTCCCCCAACCAGTACCTTAGTCTATTATACCAAACATTGAATTTCACTGAATTTCAGCCATTTAGAGTACTTGTAATGAGCAGAAGAAAGAACAAAACACAGTGATGACATCATCTATTGTTCTGGTCTCCAAATATGATATCGGTCCAGACAGAGAAGACCATGAAAGGGCTGACACTGGCACGCCACCAGACCATCCATGATTAGTTTGTCATTCTCCATAGAAAAACTTAGTAGCGGTGGAATATTTATTTTATGGTTAAAGATCTTTGATCTTTTGATTGAAATTTAAAAAAACAAAAACAGAAACCTACAACCAAACAACCAAAACAACTATGAGCAAAGAGGAAAATAACCTGCCAAGGTAGTAATATTTTGAAATGGTATTTAAAAATATCATTTTAGAAAACTTGCAATATTCATATAAAGCAGCAATAAAATCTACAATTAATTAGAATTTCCTTTTAAATACCTTACATGGTTCACAAACTAATAAAGTTTACATCTTCTTTCTATTTTTTTTTAATTTATTTATGATAGTCACAGAGAGAGAGAGAGAGAGAGGCAGAGACACAGGCAGAGGGAGAAGCAGGCTCCATGCACCAGGAGCCCGACGTGGGATTCGATCCCAGGTCTCCAGGATCGTGCCCTGGGCCAAAGGCAGTCGCTAAACCGCTGCGCCACTCAGGGATCCCTACATCTTCTTTCTATTAATAGCAAAGCAAATGAAACTAAATGAGAATATATCAACCAGGCTGATAATTTTTATTGTCTTAAATAACACAAGATTTTAAGCATTTAATGTATTCTCATGAATTATATGAAAATGTGAATAGTGCTTTTTTATAATCCGTGTTTCTGTCCATGAACTGGTAGCCTGGTTTGTAGCATATTAATCTTTCTTTATCTGATCTATATTATTTATGTTCTGCTTTGTCACATTTTGTTGTTCTTGTTCTTATTTTCTTTTCTCTTTTCCTTTTCCTTTTCTCTTCTTTTTTGTTTAAACCAAGATGATTTCATTTGTAGGGCCCAAGAGTCGTTTGTTTCTGATTGATTATTGAGCTCAATATGCAAATTAAATTCACCTTTTAGTACAGAAATTTCCCTGGGATATTTAATACATACAGAATTTTCCCTGTGCAAACTTTATCTATGTGTCTGCTATCAATTAACTTTTTTCCTCTTCTTAAAATGATCTGTAAACTCTCTCATCCAGAATATTTGAGAAATGAGGTCTTTAGTTCGGCTGAGTAGCTACAATGGTGCAGAATCACTGATTTTTCAATGGACTGATATTTTCTCAACTGTAGTTCAAGATCTCAGCTTATTTATCTTTTGATGATTTCAAAAGCACTTGAAGATGAAAAACAGTTTACACCACAGTCATTTTGTGACCGAGCATCTATTCAGATTCAAATGTGTATGCTTCTAAAGCTGTTGTTTTATCATAATTTGAATTGAGAATTAATTACATGTAGCATATTCATTTTTAGATTATAAATCTAGGTTTCAGTTTTACCTCAAATCTTTTTATATACTTTATTACTTTTTACTAGGTTGCCCCCACTCTGAACTCATATGATAATCCAAAATTTCTAAGAACTCTAATAAAACACTAAAACAAAATTCCAAATCTCAATTCACAGATTCTTATATTCTGTGTTTCCTTCATAGACATATATGCAACAACATCAAAGTTTATCAAACTAGATGATTCAGATAGAAAAATTACAAAGTGCTTAAAACAGTGAGCAGTCTAATGTAGGGTTTCTGATTTTTGTTTTCTGATCTGTTTTAGTCATTCAAAATGTTACTATGAGGAATCTCTGCTAGTGATACTGAAAAAACAAATGAATCAACAAACCCAGAAGATTGTATTTGGAAAGCGTATGGGTCTAACAACAGAAGCTTCTAGTATAGACTTCTTCATATAAATACTCCTGCAGCAATCATTTCATGTCTCACTTTCAGCTCCTCCCTGGTCAACCATAGTGTGGATTTGTTGCCATGCTTAAGGAGCTTCCCTGTAACATGTGTCTAGTTTCCTCTCTTAATTAAATAGTTTATGTTATTGGGTGAAGATATTATACTGAGAGTAAGTGCATAGTCTGTGAACTCATCCAGAGCTCATGATTTGGATACATAGTTGATAGTAATTTTTTAAATAAATACATTAATAAATAAGAAAATCCTTGAGTATTACTTTAGAAAGTCTGTTCTCTTTTATCACAGAAACATCATTTGTTAATGATTATACAATATTAATGATTATACAATATGAATTTCCTGAAGGTACTAAAATAGTCTGCAAGCATATTTATTTTGTATGAGAAACTGTGTTCAGACACATTCAAAGATCAGCAAACAAAATACATTCTCCTACTGTCATAAAGTTTTCATTCTAATGGAGGAGACTATAAAATCAGATTTAACAATTACGTATTATTAATGTCACTAAGAAAACAAATAAGAGACTAGAATAGAGAGTTATTTATATAGGGTGGTCAAGTAAAGCATCTATGATTGGATAATTGATAAATTATCTGACTTTGAAAATAAAAAGAATTCATGTGAGAAGAGCAATGGAAGAACATTCTAAGCACCCTGAAGGAAGTATATTTTAGAGTGTTCAAAGCCTGAGAAAAGACTAATGAGACTGGAGTACAGTGACTGGAGAGAGAGAAGTATATGCACCAAATTTAAAGACATAGGTAATTGGAAGATTTTTTATCAGAGAAATGACAAGACTTGATAAATTGGAGGAGGGAAAAAGTAGAAGTGGGCAACTAGGCAAAAGCTTTCAGTCTAATAAGAGATAGCAGTGAAAAATAGTTGTGGTCTGTGTTTGGAAGGTAGCAGTGGAGAAGAATAAGCCAAAGTTGAAATATATTTGACAAATATCATAAACAAGACTTTAGGCTGGTTGGGATGTGGAGGGTAGGGGGATGTATGGAATTTATGATGACTTTTTTATGTTTGGCTTTAGCAGTAGTTTTAACAGTTAGGTAGAAAGTGATACCATGTATTTAAGTGTGAAAAATAGGAAGTGGGTGAAAACTGGTGGTGGTGGGGAGGGATGATTCTGTGAGACAAGTAAGTGAAGATGTCTAGCAGACAGTAGGTAGAAAGAGCACAACTCACACACTGGGTCTGAGCTTGAGATAAATAAATTTTCAATAATTTAAAGACATGAGAATGGATGACATCATCTAAAAAGAAAGTTTGTTTTTGGTGATGGTGGTGGTGGTGGTGATGGTGGTGTTTTGTAAGAAGAGAACCTGGAACTTGTTTTCCAAATAAGATTACATTCACGTGTTCTGGTAGAAACATCTTTTAGGACATATTCAACCAGCTATCATAGGGTTTTTCCAAGAGTTGATATTTTATTTAGCAAACTATTAGATACATTGTGAATACTCTAACTGAATACATTGTGAATACTCTAACTGCTCAGGTCAAGTACATATCAAGATATCATAAGATAATGGACTATCAGAATATGGTGGCATTATTTTTGAATACTGCATTGAAGTCAATAGACAGGACACTGCTTTTTAGGTTCCTCATTTTTAATATGAAAATAATAAATTTACTTGCTTGAAGCCTAGAGGTTATCATAAATAATCTTCTGTGGTATCTTTTGCTTGAAATACCTCTGGTTCTTTATTTTAGCTAAAGTACTTTGTATTTTGTTTTTTAAATGATCTTAAAAAATGAAGGTGTGGTTAAAAAAATGATAAAATAGTACACATGTTTTCCTTCTGAATCATAACATGAGATTAGGGGAAGCCTCTTTTTAAATACACAATTTCACTTAAGAGTAAAGACAAAGAAGTATTTGTTTTTTATCACTGGAAAATTACTTTAAACTCATATCCCAGATTGAAAGGATAGGTTTCTCTCAAATGTCTGGCCCAAAGGGTAAGAAAATCATTCTCACATAGTGACTTAAAATATATTACACTCAACTGCCATTTGAAATAATAAAAAGATAATTAAAACACATGTTAAAGAGTTTAAAAATATATTGCAGGTTTTTAAAACAATATTTTATTTATTTATCCATGAGAGAGAGAGAGATACAGGCAGAGGGACAGGAAGGCTCCATGCAGGGACCCCGATGTGGGACTCGATTCTGGGACTCCAGGATCACCCGCTGAGCCGAAGGCAGATGCTCAACCGCTGAGCCACCCAGGTGTCCCAATAAATTGCAGTTCTATATTATTGTCAATTAAGAGTGATCAAGACCCAGGGAAAGTAAGGAAACTGGTTGATCCAAAGGAGAAATAAATGTAAATGAGGAAACAGATAATTTCATCAGAAGTGAATTTTGATGAACTAAAGTACATTCATCACAACTTTTCCATTGCTTTTAGCATTGCCAGATTATCATCACTGGTTATCTGTGTTTCTTCAGGGATTGAAAGATACTGCTATTCAGGGCACATGAAATATTGGAAAAAATGATTCCTATTCTAAAAAATTTATTTCTTCATCCTTCCAAATATAACTCTGATGTTTTAAGTTTTTTTGGTGCACTTGTAATTGGGATTGATTCCTTGCTTTCTCTTTCCACTGTTTCATTTTTGGTGTATAGAAATGAAATACATTTCTGCATGTTGATTTTATACCCTGCAACTTTGCTGAATTTGCACGTCTGTTCTAGCAACTTTTTGGTGGGGTCTTTTGAGTTTTCTACATAGAGTATCATGTCATGTGCAAAGAGCAAAAATTTGACTTCTTTCTTGCCAATTTGGATGCCTTTTTATTTCTTTTTGTTGTCTGATTGCTGTGGCTAGGACTTCCAGTACTATGTTAAACAATAGTGATGAGAATGGACATCCCTGTCTTGTTCCTGACTGTAGAGGAAAAGGTCTCAGTTTTTCCCCATTGAGAATATTAGCTGTGGGCCTGTTGAATATGGCCTTTATGATATTGAAATATTTTCCCTCTATCCCTACTTTGTCAAGAGTTTTTATCAAGAAAGGATGTTGTATTTTGTGAAATGCTTTTCCTGCATCTTTTGAGAGGATCATATGGTTCTTATCCTTTCTTTTATTGTGTTGTATCACATTGATTTACTTGCGAATATTGAACCATCCCTATAGCCCAGGGCTAAATCTCACTTCATCATGGTGACTATTTTTTTTTTAATATACTATTGGATTTGATTTGCAAGTATCTTGTTGACAATTTTTGCATCTATGTTCATTAGAGATATTGGCCTTGTAATTCTCCTTTTTTTGTAGGATCTTTGTTTGGTTTTGGAATTAAGGTAGATCTGGCCATGTAGAATGAATTTGGTGGTTTTTGAAACAGTTTGAGGGCAGCCAGTGTGGCTCAGTGGCTTAGTGCCACCTTCAGCCCAGGGTGTGATCCTGGAGACCCTGGATTGAGTCCCACCTCGGTCTCTTTGCATGGAGCCTGCTTCTCCCTCTGCCTGTGTGTCTGCCTCTCTCTCTCTCTCTCTCTCCATCATGAATAAATAAATAAAATCTTAAAAAAAAAACATCTGTACTATCCAAGGCAATCTACACATTTACTTTACAGAGCTAGAACAAAGAATCCCAAAATTTGTGTGGAACCACAAGAGACCCCCAACAGCCAAAATAATGAAAAACAAAGCTGGAGGCATTACAATTCTGAACTTTAAGCTATATTACAAAGCTGTAATCATCAAGATAGTATGGTATTGGCAGAAAAACAGACACATAAGTCATTGGAACAGAATAAAAAACCCAGAAACAGACCCACAATTACATGGTTAACTAATTTTTGATGAAGCAGCAAAGAATATCCAATGGAAAAAAGACAGTCTCTTCAACAAATGGTGTTGGGAAAACTGGACAGCAACATGCAAAAGAATGACACTGGACTACTTTCTTACACCAAACACAAAAATAGACAAAATGGATGAAATACTTAATGTGAGGCAGGAGGCCACCAAAATCCTAGAGAAGAACACAGGCAGCAACCTCTTTGACATCAGCCATTGCAACTTCTTACTAGATGCGTTGCTGGAGGCAAGGGAAAGAAAAGCAATAATGAACTATTGACACTTTGTCAAGATAAAACGTTTTTGCACAGTGAGGGAAACAATGAACAAAACTAAAAAGCCTACCAAATGGAAGAATATATTTGCAAATGACCTGATAAAGAGTTAGTATCCAAAATCTATAAGAATTTATCAAACTAAACACTTGAAAAAACAAATGTTCCAGTTAAGAAATGGGCAGATGACTTGAATAGACATTTTTTTTCCAAAGAAAAGACATTCAGATGGCTATAGAATACATGCAAAGTTTCTCAACATAACTCATCGACAGGGAAATTCAAATCAAAATCTCGATGAGATACCAACTCACATGTGTCAGAATAGTTAAAATTAACAACACAGGAAACAATAGGTGTTGATGAGGATGTGAAGAAAGAGTTCTCTTATACTTTTGGTGGGAATGCAAACTGGTGCAGTCACTCTGGAAAACAGTATGGAGATTCCTCCAAAAGTTAAAAGTAGAGCTACCCTGTGATCCAGCAATTACACTATAGGTATTTACACAAAGGGTACAAAAAACTGATTCAAAGGGGCACATGCACCCCAATGTTTATAGCAGCACTATCAACGATAGCCAAACTATGGAAAGAGCCCAAATGTCCATTGACTCATGAGTAAAGATGTGGTATCTCTCTCTCTCTTCATATATGAATATGTATCTACAAATATATGTGTGTGTGTGCATGCCCACACGTGTACACACACACACTGGACTATTACTCAGCCATGAGAAAGAATGAAATCTTGCCATTTGCAATAATGTGGATGGAGCTAGAGTGTATTATCCTAAGCAAAACAAGTCAGTCAGAGAAAAACATGTACCATATGATTTCACTTTTATGTGAAATTTAAGAAACAAACCAGATGAACATAGGAGAAGGAGGAAAAAAAGAGAAGGAAGCAAACCATGAGATACTCTTTAACTCTAGTTAGAGAACAAACTGAGGGTTGATGGGGTGGTGGTAGGTGGGGGATAGGCTAAATGGGAGAGGAGCATTAAGGAGGGCACTTGTGGTGAGCACAGGGTGTTATTATGTAAGTGACGAATCACTAAATTCTACTCCTGAAACCAATATTACACTATATGTTAACTAAGTAGAATTTAAATAAAAATTTAAAAAAAGAATGTAACTCTTGTGACAGATATTATTAACTAGACATTGTGATGATTGCTTCACAATATATACAAATATCAAATGATTATGTTGTACACCTGAAGCTAATGTAGTGTTATATGTCAATTATACTTCCAAAAAATAAAAAGAATAAACCCTGCAACAGAATACATTGAAGGAAGAGAGAGAGTGAATAATTTTTTGAGAAGTAGTTAGGAAAAATCAAGCCTAGGATTGTGTTAGACCCCAAGGCTTAATTTAAGTCTCTTTCTCTCTTATCATATATGAATGTCAAATCCAGAATAACTTTTCATGTTAACAGTGAATTCAATTACCACCATATTTTATAACAGAGAAAATATAATGGGCATAAGGAAGTCAGAAGATTTAATATGTAAATAATAACAATCACTAACATATTCTGAATACATGCTATGTACCAAAACCCATGATTAACGCATATATATATGCATATACATATATACATATATGTATATATATGTTCATTGCATCTTTACAAAAAGTGAGTTAGTATTGTTATTCCTTTTTACAAAGGAGAAAACAGGTTAAGTGATATTCAGCCACTTGCCCAAGGTTCAGATAACAAATAGGAGGTATAAATACAAATTCAGATCTATTTGACACAGCATCTTTTCCAAGGAAACACATTCTAGCATACTTTTCTTATTCAGCAGTTAAAACAGCTGATAGTTCAATAAGTTTTCCTACTACAGATTGAAAAACTTCAGTACTCTTTGGGGTACCATAAAATACAGAAGCCAAAAGTCATCATCTGAAGCTTTGTTGTATAACTTTGCTGAAACTCATGTCAAGCAGCAGACATTTTGTGAACACTACAACAATGGAAGGGACTCTGTGAGACTCTCTTGAGAAGACCAAAAACCTCTCTAAAATCCCATTAAATTTCTAGATTCTTCAAGGCTTCCTGTGGCCAAATTTCCTAACCATTTGTACTACCAATTTAAATGTGAACAGGGAAGATATTCTAAAATATTAGAACTTTCTTTCTTATACATAGGAAAAGTGTTTACCATGTGAATAGTTATCATCACAATCAAAACCAGGGTTGATAGCTATGGACTCCTTCTAACATGTACATTTTATTTTACTTTTTTTTTTTAAGATTTTATTTGTTTATTCATGAGAGACACAGAGAGGCAGAGACACAGGCAGAGGCAGAAGCAGGCTCCATGCAGGGAGCCTGATGTGGGACTCCATCCCAGGTCTCCAGGCTCACGCCCTGCGCCGAAGGCAGGCGCTAAACCGCTGTGCCACCTGGCCTGCCCTACATTTTATTTTATTTTTTATTATTATTTTTTTTTTGCCCTGCATTTTAACAAGGGACATAAATATCTACTTGAAATCTGTTTATATGTTGTCCAGGTTGTTTTGTTCTCTAAACCCACCCTGATTATTTTATAATAATGAAGACCATACAATGTGCCTCCCTTCCTATTCCTATGACTTGAAATATATTATAAAATGAACTCTCTACATAATAATAGTACTTAATGTATGAAAGGAAAATGTTACATAAAATGTTTATTATTACATTATTAAGCTTGTAATATATGAAATATATGAATGTCTTTTTTTACATTCATGGATAAGTTATTTTAAAAATAGTTTGGCTTTGTCTTCTTTTTCATTTTCATACCTATGTGCAATCATACACACAAATCCATATGTGGATTTGTGATATTCAGAATGTTCTCTTCTTCATATACCTAATTTATAATGCATTTGGAATATTTCTATGGTTTCATTGCCACATTGGGAGTTTGCTTTCCATATGAGGATATAGTTTATGAATCTAGAATTTTTTTTAGACCAATGAAACACTCTGGTGTCTTTTTTACTTTCACATGTCTCCTATTTTTACTATTTAAGCTTGTATATTATTTTTTGGGTTCATGATTAGTTCTAGCAGTAGCCGATATTACTTTTAAGACTTTAAGCAATGTAATGTGATTTATAGGGAAGGCACAAACTGAGGGAAAGTTGATTAAGGCAGTTCCGGATAAGCTTAACTTCCCTATGGTCCTTTCATATTCACTAATACCCGTGTCTTATCAAATACACTCTTGAATGAATTTTTGGACTGAGATTTACCAAGTTTCTGGGCAAGGATCCATGTCAAATGAAGTGACGCATTCCTGTGTGATGGATTTCGGCATGCATCACTGGTGAAACGCTGGGAAGGCCAGGCGAACCGATGGACCATGTTCTTTATGTTCAAGGTAAAGGCTGCTTAGGTTCAGCACACACTGGAACTCTTGATTTGGCTTGAACTTGCTTTGAGCCAAATAGTCCCACACACATACAAGAAACACAAACACTACCAAGGGATTTATTTTCCACAAGAAGCTGTGCACTACCAGCCAAAGAAAACAAACACCAGGGAAAAGAAAGCTCTTATGATGTAACCAGAACTGTCTCTCCAAATTCTATTTCTCCCTTTCCTAGAGAACAATGGAAGGCAGTCCAGTGGTCAAAGGTCAGCCTATGCCTAAAAGGATTTTCTGTGGAATTTCTTGACTTCTCTTTTACACATGTTTGAACAATAGGATAAAACTCCTTATTTGCCTGAAACAAAAAGTTTCTGCTCAATGAGGTCAATAATCTGTGTATTATTCTTTTCCTTCACATTCTTCCCAAGAGGGAAAAAGTTAGAAAAGCTACACTGTCTTTGGTACTGAGATTTCTTCCTTTGACATAGTCTCACATGTCAATATAATAATGTGTTATAATTTTCTTTTTTATCAGAAATTCTTATTTCTTATCTTATTTCTTTTTGATATGTATAGACATTAGAAAGGTAACTTTAGTCTGAATTAAAAATCATTAGCACTTTACACTAAATTATAACATGAGCAGATTCTACTGATATAGGTTTCAGAACTTTGCAGGTTATGACATACACAATTCCAGGGAGTGCAATGTATGTGGACTAGAATGTGAAGGCCTTCCCAGAAATTATGTGACTAATGCAGCAAACAAATAGCACAACAGAAATGCCATTTTTTTTTATAGAATGAGAAAGAGAAAAGAGAGGAATGATGAAGGAAAGAAGGAAGGAGAGATGGAAGGAAGAAAAGAGGAAGGAGAAAGTAGCTTTAAATTGTGTATATATGCATCAAAGTTTTGCTCCATCCTCTAAGAATAAAAACAAACAAACAAAAAAACCCCTCTTTCATTCAGATCAATGCATTGTTTTTAGTCTAGAACTTCCTTTAAGTAAATGCAATATAAGCTTCAAAACAAATTTTGTAAGATAATATATAACTTTAATTGAAAAAGCAAGATATATGCTGTTTGGATGATAGTTTTTTTTCTGATAGAATACTTTGATGAGTTAAAGGCAAATTATTTAGAAACATGCAGGTTAAATATTTTCCTCAAATGCAGGAGGATTTAAAGAATAGAGGTTAGACATTTGGCAAAATACTTGACAATTTTTTTTTTTAAATTATCTGGCTTAAAATAAGACTGGGTTCGCCCATCCCTTTAGGAGACCAGCTGTTGATGTGTCATGAAAGGAGAAAAAAAATAAAGGTCAGTTCAGCTGTGTCTGCCAGCAGGCATGTCAGATGTAGACACTAATACTGCAGAAGGTCACTTTATGTGTGTCTGCATTGATGTTAAAAAAAAAAAAAAGAAAGAAAAAAGTGTTCAAACTTTAGTAGCAAAGATATAAACTTATATCGGTAAGAGAGTTATTTACAGAACATAGCACTTTCTTTTCAAAGCATACATTTTTGGAATGGCAACAATGAAGAATTTCATCTCCATGGAGAACCCATTTGTACGTGTTATGGGGCTGCAAATGTGCCAAACATGCCACCATGAAATAATTGGCAGCAAGGGTGGGAAAAAGAAAAACCTCATTTTAATGGTGAATTTAAATTTCAGGAGTCCACAGACTGCTTCCTCCTTAGGGGAAATGCAAACAGTGAGGAACTTGTTGAATAGGAATTTTCAATGACTGTGATCAAAGCAAGCCTCAGCAATGTTGCCCAACAAGCAGGGCTGGCTCTGGGAATAGACACCAGCACAGCTGGTTGCTTAGGTGGTGAGTTTTGTGAAGCTACTGACTGCTTATCAGTCAACCATCATTATTTGTTATTGTCCTGAATGTTAATTCTGAAAAGATTAAACTTAAATCCTTATGAAACAACTTTTTAAAATTTTTCAGTTAACGACTTAGCAAGGAAGAAAAGAAGGAATTGCAGATGACTGGGAACTCCCCATAGTACACCCGGCCCAAATGACAATTTTGCCAAGATTGGGTCTAGATACAGGATGGTGGATAGAGCCACTGATAGGCTCTGTACTTTAGAGCAAGTGAAAATTCAACAATAGTCAGTGTTTACTCAGAGAAACTTTGGTGGTGAAAGCAGAGTCAAGTGCTGAAGTGTGAAAGGGTAAGGGTCATTAGAAGAAAAGATAATAACCATATTATACCTTTTATTTGGAGGTTGATAGTTCTCCAATAACTTTCAGATACATTCACAGATTTGATGTCTGATTGGTGAGCATACCGTGTATCTATCTATTCCTGGCTGCAGAAGGGTTTGAGATGTTAACAAGTGTGAAGCTGAATTGGAAATAATGGGGTCAGCCAACCGACAGCATCTGTCACAGAAGCAATTCTGAATTTCACCACAACAGTGAGAAGTGTAATCATGATCTTGTCTAGACTAGTGGTAACCATCCAGAAGCTATCAAATCCACCTAACTTTATGATATGACTGAAAGTGTTATTTCTGTCTTTTGGTCAATCAAATTTAAGAAATAGGAAAACACAACAAAAATATAAATAAAAAGTAAAAAGGAACCTCTATGGCAACCACATAGTTTTTTAGCAAGCCGACGTATTTCTAGCTGGAATAGGAACAACTCAAGGGGCAGAAGCTAAAGACTTGATGGAGGATAATATTTCATGGGAAGGATAGAAGCTCACTTCTTCTGGAGCTTGGACAAAAATTCACAGCAAAATAAGGCCTATGAAGTCCAGAAATGGCTGGGATTGGGCCTTATCGGTGCTTCTTCTGATTATCGATTTTGAACTCCTCTGAAATCCTCAGAGGAAGAACATTGTGACAGCCTTAGGAGATGAAGGTGGGCCTTGGGTAAAGTAGATGGAATGTCTGATCCAAGTGATCTAACTCTGTTTCTACAATAGTCAGCAAAGTGTGCTAATGTGAGGTCAGTGAGATCATGACATTTTTCTTGCCCAAACTCTGTTGGTAACACTGCATCATGTCCCTGAGTTTCAGTTTTCTCTACAATTTATTTCAATGATAAAAATATATAATGTGCATAAAATCACTTTGACATTTCAAAATACAATGTGGATGTTATGAATACCTGTAGATGTATTATATACATACATAAATATGCACAAATAATATATGTGTATATATATGTATGTATGCATAATATATATATTGCTGTTTCTCCCTTATACTGACCTAATTAATGACTTTGCATATTCTCCTTGACATCTTCCCATAACATAAACATGTAAAAATATACTTCTATTTGTAAGGCTTAGTAAAATTAATTTTATTTTTAATTAAAAATGAGTTTTTAGCATTTTTATATTTTCTTAATCAGTATTTATAGAAGTGAAAGTTATTTATCAATGTCATAGACCAGCGGGATCCCTGGGTGGCACAGCGGTTTGGCGCCTGCCTTTGGCCCAGGGAGCGATCCTGGAGACCCGGGATCGAATCCCACATCGGGCTCCCAGTGCATGGAGCCTGCTTCTCCCTCTGCCTGTGTCTCTGTCTCTCTCTCTCTCTGTGACTATCATAAATAAATTAAAAAAAAAATGTCATAGACCAGGAGAAGAGTTTGCAAATCTTCTGAAATAATAATATAACAAATTCCAATGAGAAAAACAATCTTATTTTAATAGAGAATGATGTAATTTCAGCTATAATTTTTTTTAATATTTTATTTATTTATTCATGAGAGACACAGAGAAAGAGGCAGAGACATAGGCAGAGGGAGTAGCAGGCTCCTCGAGGGGAGCCCAATGGGAGACTTGTTACCGGGACTCTGGGAGGACGCCCTGAGCCAATGGCAGACATTTAACCACTGAGCCCTGCAGACGTCCCTCAGCTATAATTTTGACACAGATATATTTTGCAAGCAATTGTCATTTTATTTATACTAGGCATCTGAAAAATTGTTCTGTTTTGGAGAGAATACTTTCCACTATGAGTCTTGGTGAGAAGAAATATTCCTTATGCAAATATATAAACCAAGGGAGACAAATACAGCTTCTCCCCACCTATGACAAACTAGGACATGAGCATGTGCCCTAGACTTGGCCAATCAGATTCTCATTGGAGACTTTGGATATTTAATTTGTGATAGTAAGTTGTAGAAACAGTTTCAAAACCATTCATGGCAGTGGTAGTGATAACAGCCTATAGTTACAAAACCAAACTGATGGTAGCCTTGTGAGCCCAGCAATGGCACTAAGTGCCTAGTGGCAGAAACATCACCTTTGCTGCTACTGGTAGCATAGGATTAGACTATTCCTGGGCCTGGTCTTGACCGTAATCCCAGCTCCTGCCTGTTTACTAAAACATTGCCAAGTCTATCAATTCTGCAAGCTACTTGTTATTGATATATTATTTTTTCTCTTGTTTGTGTTTGGTCACTAGTCCTTAAAATAAGACTCCTGCTTACTCCATAGACAGATATTTGTGTGTGAGTATATATATACACACACACAAGAATATATATATTTTTATATAACATATATATATATTTGTTAGCATTTAATGGCACAATTTCCTACCTTATTAATGATTACCTCCCATGTACTTTACTTACTATCTATGATTATTTTAAATCACTAGCAGGTGCTTGAATAGGTGACTAATGAGATCTGTAGCTATCATTCAAAGGTTAAAAATAATTATATGCTATTCACTGAATTATCTTAGTACTTTGGCAAAATCAAGCATAATTATTTAGTTATAACATTTGCTTCAAAGTAGTTAATTTTGACAAATAAGTAATACCATGACCTTTAGAAAAGAAATGGAGGATTGTTTAAACTGAAAATAAATGAACAGAGCCAGTAGGGATGTTTAGCATTTATAAGTATTTTTTTAAATATTATGTTACTTTAAAAAATGATCATATTTTGCAGACTTTATGCCAACTTGGAATGAATGTTTTAAAAAATACAGAGTGTTACTGAAAAATTGAGACATTTTTAACAATTTCCATATTTTGATTATTTTTTCTTGATTTTTTTTCCTAAGCAATTCTTATACAACAGTTTATAATTTAACTGCTGGGAAATAGGTTAATGAAATAAGGAGCATAAACAAAACAAAAAAATTATGAATTGAATATTCATTTGAATCCAGTATTCACATAATTGCGTATTTTATACATGTTTTCTTAATTATTTTTAAAATTTCTAAACTTTTGGGCACCCCAGGTGGCTCAGTGGTTTAGCACTGCCATCAGCCCAGGGTGTGATCCTGGAGACTGGGATCGGGTCCCATGTTGGGCTCCGTGCTTGGAGCCTGCTTCTCCCTCTGCCCGTGTCTCTGCCTCTCTCTCTGTGTGTCTCTCATGAATAAATAAATCAAATCTTTAAAAAAATAAAAATTTCTAATCTTTTGAAAGTAATAGTAAAATTGTTATTTTACCTCTCTCAAAAAATGGCTACCTATAATTTCATTACCATTTCTTGAATGAAATAGTTACTAATTTATCTTTAGAAATCATCCATTTTTAAATTACCAGTATCTTCATCTCTTTTGTAGCAGCCAGAATTGACATTTTAAGTTTAAACTATAAACAGAAGATTTTAATTCACAGATCACCTAGTCCGCTTTGATGTCAAGCTCAACAGTGGAGTAAATGAATTTTAGTTAAATCCAGGGAAAAAAAATTTACATCAATGACTATAATGAGAACTAAAATTAGAAATCAGGTGATCCATTTCAAATAATAACTGTACACCTGAATCTTAATGTTTACATGGGAGATTTATTTTATTTTTCTGAGTGGACTATGGTTACTTAATTTTAAAAAAAGGTTTGAATTTAATGGTTTCTAAATTTCCTTTCAGTTTGGAAATTCTATTAATTTTATATACATAGGAAAAGTTTAGTGAAACAGCTATTTCTCTTATTTGAAGCACATGTATTAGAATTGACAGTACAGAAGTATATATATAAGAGGAGGACCTCAATGGCTCAGTTGGTTAAGGGACTGCCTTGGCTTAGGTCTTGATACCAAGGTCCTGAAATCGAGCCCCATATCTGGCTCCCTGCTCCTCCCTCTGCTTCTGCACCTCTCCCCCTGCTTGTGCTCTCTCTTAAATAAATAAATAAATAAATAAATAAATAAATAAATAAATAAAAATTTTTAAAAAGTCTGTATAAGAATGTAATTACGTAAAAGTGATCCTACTAGAAAGCAGCAGTTATCCATGTGGACAAGCTAGGGTCAATTCATTGTGGTATGATTTGTGAGGAGTGGGACAGTTCTACCCGGCCAAAGTTAGTTTTTTCCCTTCATCTCCCCAACTGTAACTGCTGGCTTGAAACCCTCACAATAAAAGTAATGACAGTAAACACCAAGATTGGCTTTGTTAAAATGCAAGTTGAGAATCCTATTGAAGATTTGAGATTCTTGTCTTTATCTTTTTTTTTTAATTTTATTTATTTATTCATGAGAAAAACAGAGATAGAGAGGCAGACGTAGGCAGAGGGAGAAGCAGGCTCCTCTCAGGAAGCCCCATGTGGGACTCGATCCTGGGACTCCAGGATCATGCCCTCGTTCAAAGGCAGACACTCAACCCCTAAGCCACCCAGGCATCCCATGGGGTTCTTGTCTTTAAAACATGGCCATTCATTACTGGTTAATTAGTAGTAATTACATTACTATTTCTGTGAAAATATCATAAATTAGATATAAATATTGTTAGACATTAATTCTCAGTAATTATAATGCTTCACATTCTAAGGCTAGAAAATATGCACAGAGATGAAAGAGGTCAAGTACTTGTTCACAGGAAAGGTATAGTTTAAGTTGCACACAAAGAATAATGTGTAGAACATTACAGAGCAATATAAGATGGTAAATTACTTGTGAGGTCAATATTTGGGTTTTTGTCAAGGACTAAAAATCTTCAGAACTAAATATTCACTTGTGAAAATAAAAAAGAAACTTCATAATGTGATATCAGCAATTCTCATTTAATCTTCATTAAGGAAAAAAAAAAACACATTGTTTGCCTCCTAAACTCTTAGTAACTTAGTGAAATTGGCAGATGCTGGAGGTGTTGGACCTTGGAGCTCAGAGTGAAGTCAGAGTTCAAATTCCTATTATCTGATTTTGGCCTTAAGTGTTGGATGCAGGAACAGCCTCAGAGAGGTGGAAGAAAAAACAACCTCCTTTAGCTCAGAAAATCTCCACCCTTCTTCAGTGAGTCAAGATTTTTTTGGGTGGATCTTTGGCAAATTAACCCAGAGCCATCTGTTAAAAGAGAAATTTAAAAGAACCTGTTCTTTGTAAATTATTATGTCTTAGCTGAAGCAATGGAAGAAAACAGAACACAAATATATTAAAGGAAAAATTAAGAAGTAGATACTATAATAGTTCAACTTTTAAGGAATACCAAACCCCATGCTTTAGACCACAGCTCCTGCATTTGTCAACTATCCAGTTTAATTTTTTTTAAAGATTTTATTTATTTATCATGAGAGACAGACAGACAGAGAGAGAGAGAGAGAGAGAATGGCAGAGACACAGGCAGAGGGAGAAGCAGGTTCCATGCAGGGAGCCCGACGTGGGACTCCATCCTGGGTCTCCAGGATCACACCCTGGGCCAAAGGCAGCCGCCAAACTGCTGAGCCACCCGGTCATCCCCTCCAGTTTAATTTTTAATTAAAATCATGCATATGCATAATTTAAAAGTCAAATTGCTCTTTGGAGTTTAAGTTAAGAAAACACAAGTTCCTTTCTTCTCAATATCTAACCCCTTAAGTACTATTCTCCAGATAATGTTCAACTCTTTTAGTTATTTCTTCTGGTCTCCATTTAACACATATCTATAAAATGCTGTAGCAGACACTTGTGAAGCACCACATCATATCTTTGTGGCCTAATGGACATTTCCATACGTATTTGCCAGTGTTCCACATCTAGCTACTCTGTTTCCACACAAAAAAGTCATTCATCCATAAGCTTGCACAATCATGAAAGGCAGGAGTTAATTTCGTGGGACAACCTTAATATAATGAAAGATGCAAAGCGGGGACTTAGGTGCCTGGCACCTTCATTTTCTCCTGGGTTAATTCTGTGGTAAGTTCTACATGATACTTCAGATGGTCACCAAGGGATAGTGTCTCTCAACGGCTCACAGTACTAGCCAACTTGGTAACACAGTCTTTAGTGTCCCTTAACTCTTCCTCAACTTACTTTTCCCATGTCTTCCCATTTTATAAAATTACCTTTCCAATAAACTATATACTTCTACATCCTTGTCTCAACTTTGGTTTTTAGAAGGAGCCCAAACCAAAACAGCTGTTTCTTCAGAGCCTAGAAAGCAGCCCTTTAAGTTAGGATTTTGGAATTGATGACCATCAGTCACATGGCAATAAGGATAACACTGCTGGTAAATGGAGTGATGATAACCCCTGATATGCTTCAGTTTCAAATTTCCTAAAGCTCTCATTTGTTTTGAGTTGGGATGATATATGTGTCGAAAAAGTAGCACTGATTACACCTGTGTTTCTCAGAGTCTAACCTGCATTCCTGGGGGAAAAAGTTAAAAGCAAGATCCTAAACAGTTGAACTATTTTAGTGTAATGTACTTAGGGTATAGAACAACACTTCAGAATACAAAACAAAACAAAACAAACAAACAGCAACAACAAAAAACATCTAACAAGGTAAAATTCACAATATCTGGCGTCCAGTAAAAATTATCAGACATTCAAAGAAGAAGGAAAATACAAGCCATAATGAAGAGAAAAATCAATTATTTGAAAGAGACTTGTGAATGAAACAGATGATAGAAAAATATTCAAGGACAAAATGACAGTTATAAATGTATTCCACATGTTCTAGAAGCTAGAGAAAAAGTTGAACTTGTTAAATAGATACATGGAATATATATAGGTGACATAAATCATATTTCTAAAATTATAATGTCTGAAATTTTAAAATACCCTGAATCAGATTAATGGCATATTAGAACATATTAGACAAACAGAGGAAATGATCAATAAACTTGAAGTCATAGCAGTAGAACCTGTCCAAAACAAAACACAAAGAGAGAGGAAAAAGGAGAAAACAGAAAATGAAGTAGATATAATTAATTGCAGAAACGTTTTTATTTTTTGAAGATTTTATTTATTTATTTATGAGAAACACAGAGAGAGGCAGACATAGGCAGAAGGAGCATCAGGCTCCCAATGGGTAGCCTGATGTGGGACTTGATCCCAAGATCCTGGGATCATGACATGAGCCAAAGGCAGACTCTCAACCACTGAGCCACTCTGGCATCCCACTTTTCTAATTTTATCTAAACTCATAGATCGAAGATGTTAAATTAATCTTTAATAAATAAATATGATGATATCTGATTCTTTAATAAATATGACGATATCTGCATCAGGGCACATAATAATGAAATTACTTAAAATCAGTGATAAAGAGAAAAACCTAAAGCAACAAGAGGGGAAAAAAAGACCGATTACATGCTAAGGAGCAGAGAGAAAGATTTTATAGCAGATATCTTGTTGAAATCAATGCAAACCAGAAATAGTGCGACATTTTTAAAGTACTAAAAGAAAAACAATGTTAATTTAGAATTCTAGATGCATTTCAAAATAAAGGCAAAATAGTAATCATAAAAAAGGTTTCAAAAGGTAAACTAATTCACCAGAAAACCTAAACTAGAATCAGTACTAAAGGAAATTTTGGGGGGATAACAGAAATGATACCAGATGTGAATCTGGATCCACACAAAAGAATGAAGAACTCTGGTAACTACCTGGGTAAGTGTAATCAACTTTTTTCTTAATATTTAAACATCTTTTAAAAAATGGATTAAAAACAATAAAAAATGAATTAAGTAAACAGTAACAATGCACTATGAAGTTTTAACATGACAAAGGAAAATGCATGATAATAAATGTTAGGATGGAAGAAATGAAGTACACTCGCAGAAGCTTGTTAATACTGTTTGGAAGGGGTAGAGTATCGTTTTGAATGTAGAGTGTAATAAGTTAAATTTATATGTTATAAATCTTAAAGCAATAAAAAAATAACAAAAATAGTGCTAATAAACGAATAGTGAGATGAAGTAGAACCAATTAAGATACTCATTAATCCAAAAGAAGACAATAAGTAAAAAGGGAATTAGAAAGCAAAGAATAATATGGGATAAATAAAAAATAAATATGAGATGGTAGATTATAACATATATTAATAGTTGCATTTTATATATGTTCCAAATACTCCTATTCGGAACCAGGTATCATAGTCTGGATTAAAAAAATCAGACTTCGCTGTATGCTTTTTACAATAAACTTAATTTAAATGACATCATTAAGTTCAAAGTAAAAGAACGGAGACAGATTTATTAGGCTAAATACACTATGAAAGAAAATGTAATAATGTCAGACAAAGTATGGTTTTATAGCAAAAATAATACCATCGATATAGAGAGTTGCATTTTTAATGTTAAAAGGTCAATTTTTAAAGAGAACACAATTCCAAATGTTGATACACCTAATAACGATGCTGCAAAATATACCAAGAAAAAAATGATATGACCGCAAGAGTAATAGACAAATATACAAGTATAGTTGGTGATATCAACTACCCTAAATAGTTGATAGAACAAGTAAAGAAATACTCAATAAGTATACAGAGAAAATTAATATATTGAAAATGAATAATGAAAAACATTATGAACCAACTTGAATTAATTGATGTTTATAGAACCTTCATTTCAAATAGAATATACATTCTTTTCAATTGCATACATAACATATACCAAGATGCACCACATCTTGAGCCATAAAACAAATCTAAATTAATTTGAAATAATTTAAGTAATAAAACATGCTGAGTGATCATGTTGGAATTATTTTACAAGTCAATAACAAAAATCTTTGAAAACCACCCCAAATTTGGAAACTGAAAAAACATATTACTTAATAGTGTGGGCTAAAGAATTCAAAAGGGATATTAGAAAATATTTTAAACTAAATGAAAATGAAAATACAAAATATTAGAATTTATGGCATAGGCCTAAAGGAGAATTTGAAGAAAATTTTACAGCATTGGATCATATGGAGAAGAGTATGAAGGTCTCAGAATAGTGATTTTAGTTTCTGCCTTAATTATGAGGTCAGAAAAATTAAACACAATGTAAAAGGAAGGAAATAACGGTGAGAGTGGAAAACAAGTAGTTAGAAAACAGAAAAAAATAATAGAGAAAAATCAATGAAACCAAAAGCTATCTTTTGGGACTGATAACGGAAAAATATTGGGAGAATACACAAATAACCAATGTGACGAATGAGGATTGTGACATCACTATAGACTTTAGAGGTATTTAAAAAATAATACAGCCTATCAGGAATAACTTTTGCCACTAAATTAAACAGACAAAAATTGAGAAATTACTCGAAATAAATTAAGAGAGCTCTCTGAAGTGATAACCTGAATATCTTTACATCTATTGAAGAAATGAATTTGAAGTAAAAACACATCCTCCAAAGAAAACTGCAGGCTCAGATGGTTTCACCAAGGAATTTTACATTTGAAGAAGAAATATTGTCAAATCTATAATAAGTCTTCCCAAAAGTTGGAGAGGAAGGCCTATTTTGCAACTTATACTATGAGATCAGCACTACTCTCAAACCAAACCCAGGCAAATACATTAGAAACAACAACAACAATAGAACTACTTTTCATTAATTTAGACAAACACTTAACACAATTTTATCGAACTCAGTAAAGTTCTAGAAATGGAAAAAAAGCACAGCAACATCATTTTCTGAATCTACTTTTTTCCGTGGGCAGTTTTAACTCTGGAATTTACCATTATGGGACCAATAGATTGCTTATTTCCTTGACCTAGTTTCAATTGGGTTTATTTTACTTTTGATTAAAAATATCCCAATTATACGTATATAGAAAGATAATGACATAAACACATGGAAACATGGAATTTTCTGATTATTAAAAGGCTGTTATGACATATTGTTCTATTAGAAAAGTGATATATCACAACAGAAAAATAGAATACATTAAGTGAAATAAAAGAAGCCTATGAGATAATAAGATACCAGGGATAAGCAACTAGCAACAGAGACAAATCTTTTTTTTTTTTTTAAGATTTTATTTATTTATTCATGAGAGACACACACAGAGAGAGAGAGAGAGAGAGGTAGAGACAGGCAGAGGGAGAAGCAGGCTCCATGCAGGGAGCCCGATGTGGGACTTGATCCCGGGTCTCCAGGATCATGCCCTGGGCTGAAGGCGGTGCTAGATGGCTGAGCCACCCTGGCTGCCCGCGAGAGAAACAAATCTATCAAAATTTGTTCAAGACATTTATGTAGAAATAATTTATATTTTTGTTGAATGTTGTTAGAGGAGAGCTATATAAGTGGACATTTATATTAATATATGGGTAAGAAGATTCAATATTTTTATTATGTTAATTTTCTTTAGAATTGTATATTGAGTTAAGGTGATTCCAATCAAATACAAATATTTTTAGAAGCTTGATGAACTCTTTCTGAAATACATAAGAAATAATAAATGTTCAAGGGAATACAAGACAATCTTAAAGAAAAATATAAGGGGTATAAATGTGTAAATTAAAATGTGGCACATTTTTTTGTTTATCAAGTATCAAAGATTTTTGGTTTTGGCTTTTTTCCTTCATTCAATGGGACAGGGTTCTGCAGTGTGATAAGTGTTCTTATTAATACCAATATATCACCATTTTGGAAGTATACTATAAAAATCCTTATAAAATCCTCAATTATCTAATGTTTCATTAACTCAAAGATTATATGTAACATAAATAAGTTATGAAGCATAATAATGAGATATATACCCATGAAACAAGTACTTGATGTTAGCACTAAGCCATTATTATTACTAAAGTTCTAAGTTCCTATGTGATCCTCCTATTTAACCCATCGTTCTGCCCACCTCTCCTCCAGCAACCCTCAGTAACAAAAGAGTTTTAGATTTTTAGAGAAAGTAAGATTGGGGAAACTAAATTAAAATTGAAATTTTAGGGAACCCTGGGTGGCGCAGCGGTTTAGCGCCTGCCTTTGGCCCAGGGCACGATCCTGGAGACCCGGGATCGAATCCCACATCAGGCTCCCGGTGCATGGAGCCTGCTTCTCCCTCTGCCTGTGTCTCTGCCTCTCTCTCTCTCTCTCTCTCTGTGACTATCATAAATAAATAAATTAATTAAAAAAAAAATTTAAAATTGAAATTTTAAAGAACTAAAATTTTAGAGCTTATAGTGGATGGAGTAATGGCCTCTCAAAAGATTTGCTCACATCTTGATTTCTAGAAAGTTTATATGTTATCTTATTTAAAGGAAGAATCTTTGTAGATATATCTAAGGATCTCAAGATGGCAAGATCATCTTAGGTTTCCTGGTGGGTCCTAAACCCAGTGCCAAGAGTTCTTTTGAGAGTGAAGCAGAGGGAGATTGTACAGACACAGAAGAGGAGGCTATGTGACCACTAAGGCAGAGGTTAGAGTGATGTGGTCATAAACCACGTAACGCCTGGAGTCACCAGGAGCTGGAAGAGGAAGGAAGTGAATTCATCCTTAAAGCTCCGGAGGAAGTGTGGCCTTGCTGAATTTCAGACTTACTGCCTAAAGAACTGTGAGAGAGTACATATCTGTTGTTTTAAGCTATCAAATTTGTGTTGATTTTTTTTCAGCAGCCTTAGAAAACTAATGAAATGCCTATTTCTAAGTAGTTTTAAATTGCTTTATTTGCATTTCTATTTTGCCCAAAGTTTCTATAATCAATTTCATTATAACTTTGATAACATTAAATAATAATTTTTAATTAATAAAATTTTTTAAATGACATTTAAGAAGATTCCAAAATGGCAAATATGTTATGCTAGTTTCTCCCCCCCGCCCGCCCCCGCTGCCTGTGGGGAATGTGGAACCCTAAATACTCAGAAATTCTAATGAGACATGCAAGGAAGACAACCTGAAACGGTTCTGGAAATTAACATAATTCTTAGCTATAAGGAGCTCATACAGCTTTTTGTATCCAAGCAGTGTCATAGCTTAGCAAGGAATCACATAATTTACAGTGTAATCAAGAGCATAAAGGCAGATGATATAACAGCAAATGGAAGTTTAAGTGTCTGGGGAGCGCAGTCTCAAAACCTGATATTAACCTGGGCTAAGAATGACTTTAAGAATGATTTAGAGAGAGTTAGTTTTACTCAGCCAGAGAAAACCTCAAAATTAAAATACAGAGATTAAAAAATCATTGAAAACAGTATGAGTGGAGCCTAACTTAGGTTGTTTATACTTTGTTCTAAGTTGTTTAGCTAATATTTAATAAGTGATTAGATAGTCAACTTCAATTGTTTTACTTTGCTGTTGTAATATAAAATTCCATTTGTACAGGAAAAGCCCAAATGAGGTTGAAAGATATGAAACCTGAAACTAAAGCCAAAGCATCCCCGTGCATTTATTGGCTGCAAACCAAAATCTAGGTCAATACATCTATGAAGTAATATCCTCTGGAGTGCTGGCTTCACAAATTAAAGTCAGTTGTTGGTAAACATGACCAACTCAAAGTAGTTTATTAACTAAAGAATGTAGGATGTGGTCACTGTTCTTTGTATGACAGAAGTCTAGTAAACAGAGACTCTAGTTTTCTTCTTTTACAACTGCATTACTTCGATACATTGCATATAAATGTGATTTTGATAAAGAAGTCCAGGGGAATAAAAAAAGCTGTAGGCCACTTTAATTTCTAGATAAACTCAGTTCTGAAATCTTTTCATGTGCAATATTTCTCCTCTGCTTTCATATTGTCTTCAAGGTTAAGCTAAACTACCTTCATTTATTTAAGCCAGGTATGTGTGAAGCTTTTTATTCAGATACTTAGTCGTGTGTAAGGCATGTTATTTTATTATATATCCAGTTAAGGATACATGATGACAAATTTTCAATTATGTCCATTTCTCTCTATTGAATTTTATACTCAGATGCCATTTATTTGAGTGTTAAATAGAAATTAATTAAAGCAACTATTAGAATTGAAACTATTTAGATATTTTACTTCATATCAGATTTTTATTTCGTTTCTCCTCTTTGTTGACAATAGCCTCCAGATGGGAATGTACATGTGTAATCTGGAAATTAGCTATCATCACTGCCCCTAAAGGTTTAACTCACATTGTATGCATTTCTTTCCCCACATCTCTGAAAAATCCCAAGAGGACTTTACATCATCATAGTCCCTTCTGGCTCTATTTTTCTACTCCTGCTTAATTAGCTTAGTTTATAGATTTTCTTGCTTTTCCCCATATGCAGTTTGTATTTGGCCTCACATGGACCCAGCTGTGGAACTCAGACCATTTTCTTAATGTCCACAAAGATAACCTCTCTTACTCAAAACTGTGTTTGTACATAGACTTTATGCATGATGCAGGGAAGGGGAGATGGGGTGTGGGGGGCGTTACACCTCAGAAACACAACTTCGTAATGTGAATTGAACATCCTGTCCCACAGCAATGGGAACTTTGTTTCCACCATTTTTTCTGACTACGTAGTGCCATGTAACCAATTTCTGTCTGTCTTTCCCCCCCCCCCCCCCTCTCTCTCTCTCTCTCACCTCTCTTCTCCCCATTCTTCAACCCTTCTAAGTCAACGAAGTAGACTCATGTCTGGACCTAAAAGGATGGCTTGGTTTTGGAGCTCTGAGCTTAAGAGTTTTTTAAAGTCATTGGATTGGCATAAAAATGGGTAGAGACTATACTATCACAGAGGGAAATCTAGCATTTCAAAGTAGAAAGGAGAGTGGTGTCAGCAAAGAAGACAAAAAGAAAACACTCATGTGGGAGGAAACCTAGCGGAGTGTGGAATCATAGAAATCAATTTATAAAATTATACAAAAAAGGAATTATCAACAGTATTAAATAGTAGTGATAATTTAAATAAGAAAAGAGAACTGACAATTCAATATGGCAAGTAAAAGGTTATTGATAACCTCATCACGACCAGTTTTAGAAAATTTTTTGAATGAAATTTTAGGATTAGGCAGTCATTAGAGGTTGTAAGTATAGAGAACCCCTTTAAGAGTTCTATTCTAGTGCAGTGATAATTAGAGGCTTTAACAGAAAGATATGGGGTCTCTGGAACTTTATTATCCTAAGAAAAATTTCTGAATGACTATAGATTGATGGTAATGATAGATCAGGAGAGGAGAATCTATGGTACAAGCAAAGAATAATTAAGTAAGATGTGAGCTATAGCTCAGTGGTGGGGTTGGTTTTAGATAGAAGCTGAGTTTATCTGCTTTGACCAAAAAGAGGCAAAATATAATTGCAATAGACAAGTTTATAGATTGTAATATGGGATATTTCTTGTTTGCTCATCTATATTTTTTCAACGAAATAAGAACATATGCTATTTGTTGAGCAGGGAGATTGGAGATAGGATGTTTTTCCACATAGCTTGCTATAGTATAAATTGTTATTAGCAATTTACCTGAGTATCACCACCAACAGTGTTACTCATTTGGGATGATTTCTCAGAATTGTAACTTGCTGTCAGTTAAATTGGCATGTCTTTGAATCGGCAAGTGAACTTTTTTTTAATATTACAGATCCCCATTGGGGGGGGGAAATATATATATATATATTATCAGAGAGACTAGAAACAGAAAAAAGGATTAATCTAATCCAAGATATGGCTTCTCAAGAAATTTGTGTTTAAGTTTCTTGCATTATTGGTAACTGTCTTCTGTGCTTTAGAGTCCAAGATTCTAAAATGGCTTTGGATCTTACTCAAGACATCACTTATCTAAGAAATTCAGGATAAATAGCCATGTGGAGACAATCAACATGCAGAGAAGAGGCTGCACAATCAGAACAGATAAATGAATTCTAGGATACTACTTCTGTTTTTCTTTATGCAATTAATAGAAATACATTCTTTTTTAAGATTTTATTTATTTATTTATTTATTTATTATTTATTTATTTATTTATTTATGAGAGAGGGAGAAAGAGAGAGAGCACATGAGAAGGGGGAAGGATGGAGGGAGAGGAAGAAGGAAAGAATGTCAAGCAGACTCTATAGCTGAGCAAGGAACCTGATTTGAGGCTCGATCTCATGACCCTAAGATCATGACCTGAACCTAGGTGAAGAATTGGATGCTCAACTGACTGAGTCACACAGGTGCCCCTAGAAATACATTCTTAATATCATGATATGTTCTTTTATCTCCACTCCATAATATTCAAAGAATTAATAAAACCAGTCACATAACAAAACACCAAACTCATAACTAGCTTTCCAATCTACATACTTAATGGAAACTGGATCTGTTTCCTCTCCAAGTTTTGTGTTACTATTTTCTTTAGACACTGAAAAAAGAGCAGTAAAAGAGAGGAACTTAAACCTAAATAAATGTTGTGTTTCCACTTCTGTCATTATTTACTCGTTCAGTAAAGGATTTCCATGGTGTCTTACAAATCAATTCCCTGAGGATGAAGTTATAAATTTTAGATTGCATGAATACTACCAGAGGTTAAATTTCTCATGGAGAGGTGGTTAGCTGAAGTATATCCTGCCAAAGATGAAGTTTGTGAGTTTGAAGTTAAATGTGGTTTGCCAGAGATAATATTGCTGAAAGTAGCTTTGCCAAAATATTTTTAGAGTTAAATTTAAGGTGTGTTCTCATTTAAGATACAGTTACTTAGGTATATAAACCATGTAATTCAAGATTTCAAGGTTCACTTATGATTTACTTACTGCATACTTACCTGAACTGCAAGGAATAAGTTCAACCTTTGCATTAGTTTTAAGGGATTTGAACACAATAACTTAGAGAACATTGTCAACTATATTAGACATGAATTACTAATGCATCTATTCTTTAATATCCTGAACCAAAATAATTTTCCATAACAATTTTCTTTTTAAAACCAAATACACACCCATCATGTAAAAATATGTGTATATGTGTGTGTTGTATCTCTGCCCAAAGTGGTCTTAGACTTTTGCTCAGGAGTTGCTATTGATTAATAAGATTCTAAATCTAATATCTAGCCATATTTGCAACCTCTAAGTCTCAATGTCTTTCCTTTAATTTTCACTTTTATGTTGAACTAATTACCAAGCCCTACAAATTAATCTTTCCTAATATTTTTCATTTATTTATTCCTACCCATCTTAGTCAAAGTGTGCTGTTTCTTACTCCAGAATTACTGAAACAGCCTCCTGTAGCACTCTTTCCTCTTAGTCCTGGTCATACAACCAGACTTCTTTTCTCAGTCTCCTTTGTGACTAGGTGTGCCATACAATGGACTAGCATCCGTTACAATATAAATGGAAGTAATGTGCAGCACTTACTTGCAGCTAGCGTTCTTTTTGTGCTTTGTTGGAGTGTATGGATGCTCTAAGGTGGGAAAAAGAACTTGACATCCTTAACTTTGAATATAAATCTCCATTATGATTCAGTGGTAACTCATTTTGATCATCTCATCAAATACATTATTTTATTAACTTTAGATTTATTTCCCCCCAAATTCTCTAAAGTAAATCACCACATACTTTTATGACTTTAAAATTAAAAATTAGCATATGGGTCACCTGGTTCAGTGGTTGAGCATCTGCCTTTGGCTCAGGTCGTAGTCCCGGGGTCCTGGAATCAAGGCCCGCATCGTGTTCTCTATGCCCGTGTCTCTGCCTCTCTTTCATTAATATATGAATAAAACCTTTAAAAAAATAAAAAAATAAAAATTTGCATAGAAGCTAAAGTCTGATGCTAACAGAATAAACAATATTGCCATTTATTTTATTTCCTTAGTTTCCAAAGAGGTTTCCATTCTTTGATTAAAGATACATTTTTCTTCTTTATTTTTCCATAGTAAAATTGAGTTTATTCTAGGTTATATCTGAGAGGGAAAGCAAATGTAAAATATAATGTTTTCAAAATGTGATTTCCCAGATCTGTGGCAAAACCTGAGGCAAATCCGGATTGTACTGTGTCCTCTGTATGCACAGCTACAGAGTGTCCAACATCACAACTTACAATAGCATCAGACAGCATGGCCTCAAACAGCATACAAGAAGACATAGCTTCAGAGTTCTCAGAGACGCTTGTTAGGTCAGTAACTAGAAGAAAGTAGAGGCTCTTCTGTCCTGTTTGTAAACAATACCATAAAATTCAATCTCTCCAAACCATGAAAGACTCTTAACTCTAGGAAACAAACTGAAAGTTGTTGGTGGGGAAGTGGGTTGGGGGATGGGGTAACTGGGTGATGGGCATTAAGGAGGGCACATGATGTGATGAGCACTCGATATTATATGCAACTGATGATTGTTCAGGTAAGGAATAGTCTTAGTCCTTTTTGAAGTGGATTGGGTTCATTCTTCAGTCTTTCTTAGCCACTCCTCTTCTGTCTTCCCCATATAATCCTATTCTCCTTTAAGTAGGGTGACGATAAATTTTGGCTTCCTCCAGTCATTGTTCTGAAATAGCTGTTCCAGTTGGGTGATGAATTATGATTGTCCTGCCTTTAATCTTCACCTCAGTCTTCACCTCAGTTAGATATGATCACTGTGTACATTATTTTGTAATGTGATTCTTTCATATCATACTATGGTAACGTAGCTATATTTTAAAAATCCTTGTAATGACTTTAGAGCAAATTTTATGTCTTATTTACCTCTGTATCCTCAGAACCTAGAACTCTTCCTCACATATGTTAATGCTTAAGAAGTACTTATTGGATGAATGAGTGAATATATGAATACGTGAAATTTAAACAAGAAGGGAAAACTTGGAGGCTTTAGGGCACAATCAAGCACGTTGTCTTGGGGAGGTACTGAACTTGCTCTTGCAAATAGTTGACTCCATACCAACATTTCCTTTATCAAAGGATACTTGGATTAAAGAAATATGAAGTCTATTAAGATTCATGGCTGACCTGTGGTGGTCTGCTTTTATTTTCTAGTTCAACATTCCCACCTACTTGAAGAAATTAAGATTGAAAATGTTAAAAGCACTTATGGATGTTATGGGAGAATGTTTTCTGTTTCTCAATAATAATTCAGATTTGAGTTTTCAAATATTTCAAAATATTTCAAATAACAGAAGTCCTCTGAAACACTCATTTTAATCAGAGTAAAAATAAGTAGGCACTTATTTTATTGAAGGTATATTTTCATGTATCTACCCTAAGCCATTAAAAAATAGTTGCCTAGGGCTCCTAGGTGTCTTAGTCAGTTAAGCTCAGGTCATGATCCCAGGGACCTAGGATCCATCCAGCCCCACATCAGGCTCCCTGTTCAGTGGGGAGCCTGCTTCTTTCCCTCTTCCTCTCCCCCTCTTTGTGCTTGCATGCTCTCTCTCTCAAATAAATTGATTTTGCATTCAGTAAATTAGAACAAATAAATCAATGACTGTGTATGACATACATGTGAAGTGACTCTTGTAAATTTATATCTTAGATTTTTCCTTATAAAAATTTCAATCAAATTTTAGTTATTTACTAAAACAATGATTTTTTTCTTTTAAATCTAAATTGAAACTTATGACATCTGTAATTAGGTAAAACTTTGTTTCAGAATAACATAAATTATATGCATCCTTCATCATTTTAAACACTCCACATTTCCGAATGTTTTTTGTAAAATTTTATACTGTAGAATTTTTCTTCAGTAATTTCTTGAACAAACCACACAACTAAAAATATTTTATTCAAGTAAATTAACTAGCTACATATAAAATTATAATTTTTATTTAAAAAGCTAATTCATAAAGACACTTCAAGGACTTTGAAATTAGTATTGACTTTATGTATATTTACTGAGCTTTCATTTTCATGAAAAACTGTAAGTAATAACAATGACATATTCTCTCATATGTATTTCTTATTAAACCTTAAATATCTCTATAAGATAATATGAGATTTATTTTCATTCTATTTTATGAGAAAGAGATTGAAGTCTTAAATGACTTCAGAAATTTTAAATGACTTCTACAGCATTACAATTAGTTAAGTATTACATTTAGGATTTAGGCCCAGTATATGAGCAATTCCATATTCTTTATGCTCTATCATGTTGCCTCACTTGTATTGTTAATGAAAAGGAAATATTTTTGTAGTTTCATTTATAATGGGTTAGAGAAATAGAATTGAAGTTAGGGATTACACAGATTAAATCCAAAAGTCAAATGGCATAAATTGATCCTCTCAATTATCTTTAGTCATCTAATTAAGCTTTATCTCTACTAAAAAATTATGAATTTTGATGTATCCAGTTATCTATAGTTAACATTTGTTAAGGGTTAACTCTTTGCCAGCTACTGGGCCATTTACATATTTTATTTTAGGTATTATTCAACAACAGTATAAATTAGGTACTATTTTGATTCCTGTGATACATATGAGGAAAATAAGACAGAGATTACTTCATTTGTTCAAATTTATGACTAGCTTGTGGTGTAGCCAGGTTTACTAGAGACAGTGATTGGTTCCCACTCATCATGAACATACCCTCATCAGGTTACTGTGCATTTACTTTACAGAATGGTCTTTCGGTAAAGAATTTCTATGGAAAAATAAAATTACATCAACGAGACAGTAAATTCTTCTTATGGGAAAAGATTAAATTATAATTTTAGAGCAGTTGCTTTTCAGTTCCGGCTAAATATCCATGTTATGCTTGTGAAATAGCATGTGTGTATCATAATCTTATTATAAACTCATTTGTGGTCATTAAAAACATAATGTATAATAAAGCATGTATTTTGCTCATTCAAACCTTGTGTTAATGTAGTGAATTAAAAATATACCTGAAGTATGTTTAAAATTAGAACAATATTTTCCACTACTTTAATTAACAAGGATCCCTATTTAATTTTGTATAAAATTACATTAATTTATTATATGGTAAAATATCTTAACTTCTAGTTCTAATGTGCATACAGATCATATATATATATTTTTTTTTACTATTTGGTATGATGATTATGTAAATGTTATCACCATTTTTAGATGTATCTACTCAGTTTTCAAAATCACATAATTAGGGCATACAGGGTGATTAGTAGGTTGTGTTCTGACCATTATGTGCAGATTTTTTTTCTTTTTTTTAAAGATATTATTTATTTATTCATGAAAGAGAGAGAGAGAGGCAGAGACACGGGCAGAAGGAGAAGCAGGCTCCACACAGGAAGCTCGATGTGGGACTTGATCCATGGACTTCAGGATCATACCCTAGGCTATTTAAAAATGTTGGTATCCTGGATATGAGGTTTTTTTAAATTTTTTTTTTTTTTTAGAGAGAGAGAGAGTGCATGCACATGAGCAGGAGTGAGTGTAGGGGACCAAGGAGAAGGAAAGATATCAAGCCTCAAGCTGAGGGGCTAGGAACTTGATCTCAAGACCTGAGATTATGGCCTGAACCAAATAAGAGCCAGTTGCTTAACTGACTGAGCCACCCAGCACCCCCGCACCCTCCCCCTTCTGAACAATATGGAACAAGTAAGTGAGTGGGAGAGGCTGTTAAAGAAAAGTAAGATACAACTCCAATATAAGACTAGCAAGAAGATAGAGACGGCACCAGCACTCTTTGGAGCTGTGGCTTTCCAGAAGATAATTTCTTTCTAGGTACATTGAGTCTGAGTGGTGAAGGTAGTCATTATTTGAATAAGCAGTCATTATTAGCATAAATATTTCTGGCACTCAGAATGAAGCTGAGGATATTAATTTCCATCATTAAAATATACAAGAGATAGTTAAAGCCATGTAAATGGATGGAATCAATTAGAAATCCTGGAAGCCTTGAATTTATAAGGATTCTTAAACAGTCTTTTCATAGTCAAAACAAAAAGCACCCAATGTTAAAACCATATAACCATTTTCTATAAATAGAAAAATCAGACACCAGATAGGCAATGAACTTAATATTATGAAAACACTATATTTCAAGTTTCAAAGATTTGACAAGTTCTGCAGAACATTTTTTGTCAGTAGGTAGACATTCCACAATCTTCAGCCAAGTAAGACTGAGTGTCATTCACTGGTGTGAGGTCGAATCCATACAAGGTGTGTTGTAGTGGCCCCGTAATGGTGGGATGATAAAATGTGCAGTCTGGTTCCGTACTTCTGCAGTGTTTTGGGTGGTAGAAGGGACGTTCCATTTTCCTAAAAGTAGGGAAATCACAGTTGACTACTACGAGGTGGTGCTGGTATTGCAACTGCTGGTTTTGGAGGCAGTACTGGAATTATTCTACTCATATGAGTAAAGGGACAATCTGACTTGGTATGTTTTACATCATATTTACAATTTGGATGAGCGAGGAAACATTTTTTTTTTTCAGCAAATTTGCAATCAGGGGAGGCTTTGCAAGGTGAAACAGGATGATGGTAAGCACACTCATCCCCATTTTTACAGGCAGGCTAGTACTTGCAACGCTCCAAAAGTTTTCTGGTTTCTGGACCATGTTCAATTCACTCATCTCAGCATCTGAAAATCTACCATTTGGCTTTTTTTTTTTTTTTAAGATTTTTTAAATTTATTTATTAGACACAGAGAGAGAGAGAGAGAGGCAGAGACACAGGCAGAGGGAGAAGCAGGCTCCATGCAGGGAGCCTGACGTGGGACCCGATCCCGGGTCTCCAGGATCAGGCCCTGGGCTGAAGGCAGCGCTAAACCACTGGGCCACGGGAGCTGCCCCCATTTGGCTCTTCAAGCTGCCTTCTCATCACTGCAACTGCTGTGGGTAAAGGAGACCCCTGAGTCCCTTGTTAGAGGCTGTACTTTGGTTTACAGGTTTCAGGCCTTCAAAACCCATGTCCTCCTCTTGACCTGCCATGTACCCTGCAGGGCTGGGGACATAATCCAGTGTCGCTGTAACCTTGGGACTTGCAGGTTTTGCAAGATCTCATCTGCATAAGGTGTCCTGTGAGTCCCGAATGGTATCTGCAGTCTTCATCCTTGGTTCTTGGTTTGGTGCCACTACTATTTCCTCAGACAGCTTTGGCTTCTTCAGAATGATCTTGTGTCTCATGGACCATGGATCCCATGTCATAGTAATCTTGTCTGATTTGCAGAGTTTCTTCCATTACTTGGTCAATTTTCAGTAACAACTGCCACTGTTGTTCCTTGGCCTTTTTTTAATATTATCTCCCTTTGTTTGCTCTTCTTTAATGGAGGAACTTATTCTGGGGGTCCTGCTTTGCCCCTGGACTATTTCTGCTGGCAGTCCTTCTTGATGAGTTCAAGTTCTTGGAGCAACTGGAAATGTCTGTTCTGTGAGACTATAGAATAGGTGCTTTTGTTACAGATTCTTGAACTTCAGATACAGCCTTCACAATTAGATCCTTGTCAGCTGGTTTAGAAGCTGGAAGTGAAGATCTCCTTCCAGGCTTTGCTGGGACTGACACGCTGCTGGAGATGCTTCCTGTATGAGACCCACAATCATCATCTTCCTTCTCTTCGTCTCCACCATAATTGAATTTTTTTACTTTAACAATTGAACTTACCCCACAGGCAACTTTCTCTTCCAAAAGTTTTCTTCCTCAATACTCATTTTTTTCTGAGTTGTTTCTGAAGAAGGGACTCCAAGTCTTTTCTGAGATGTTAAGTGCTCCCATTTCACACAAACGTCCTGTTTCATGTACCTGCCTGTTCTGTTTATCAGGTTGCTTGACTGCACGGATACTGCTGCTGCTAAGATTGCATCTGTTTAAATGAGCACCACTGTCTGCACTTGGACTTGCAGCTGGTTGATAAATTTCAACAGAAGGGCAAGAAGAACCATATGCAAGTTCCACTCTAGGTTTTTTTTCTGAGATAAGGGATTCTCCTGCACAAAACTGAGGTCTTCGTCAATGAGATCATCTGGTTCTGGCTTAATATCAATCACATCTTCAGAGGGGAATGGCTCCTCAGAGGCTTCTCAGTTGACATTAATCGGGTTGCAGCTTCATCCTCCCGAGTCTGTCTGACAGTAGTGGTTTTCTGCTCCTGTGAACTAGTAGAGACCCTGAAACTATTTTTCAGGTCTAGTGCTAGCAATCGCAAGAGGCGGCACTGCAGCTTCATGCCTTCTCTCCTTGCCCTGACTGAAACTGCTCTTGTTTAAAGACATGATATTATCAAAGATGTTGCTATCAGAAGACTTTAGGCAAAGAAAGAAAGAAAGAAAGAAAGAAAGAAAGAAAGAAAGACTGACTTTAGGCTACAAGGATCAATTGTAACAGAGCAAAGTTTATCTAATTTTTTTTTTTATTATTATTTATTTATGAGAGTCATACAGAGAGAGAGAGAGAGAGAGAGAGGCAGAGACACAGGCAGAGGGAGAAGCAGGCTCCATGCACCGGGAGCCTCACGTGGGATTCGATCCCGGGTCTCCAGGATCGCGCCCTGGGCCAAAGGCAGGCGCCAAACCGCTGCGCCACCCAGGGATCCCTAGCAAAGTTTATCTAAATCATGTTTCTGAAGCCAGACAGTGAACTGAATTGTGTTGTTCCCTAGAAACAGGGACACGTCCCATCATTTGGTCCTGACTTTTCCTGTTGGCCACCATCACCAATAATGTACTCAGGAGGTTCTTCATCAACAGAAGATCTTGCAATTTCCCCTTGATGACCCTTGAGATCTTGCGACTGATCTCGGTGCTGATTTCCGTGGCTCTCTGGGGAGTGGGTGGTAGACTCAGCATTGCTCTGCGCTTAGCTTGCCCAGAGCCCAGCTGGCTCCCTAGCCCACAGGTGTGCTGCCAAAGCTGCCAGCTGCCAGCACTGCTCCAGGCCAGGCGCTCTGCATGACTTAGCCCCACCAGCCCTGGTAAAAATATTTTTAGGGTGATGGTGGAAAATCTAGCATAAACAGTAAGTATGGACCAATACATCTGGAAACAGAGTAATAGCTGAAAATATGTAGAGTTGGGGAAGGCTGTATGTTTCATCTTCTTATGTATTTTGCTTAATGGTTTACGGTGGGAGATGTTTGCACACGTTTAAAAGCTATTGTGAAAGAGCTGATGGAAAAGGAGAGGGTGAAGTTATAGGAGAAAGAAAATAAGAAGTGACATCCAGGCAGTAACGGCAGATACTGTTGCCATGTGACCCTACTGCTTAATGGTTGTGTCTTCTCAGTATGTCTCCATCTTTTAAAAAATATTTATTTATTTGAGAAAGAGCAAGAAAGGTGGGAAGGGGCTGATGAGAGGGAGAGAGTCTTAAGCAGACTCTATACCGTGTGAGCTGACTCAGGGCTGGATCTCACCACCCTGGGATCAGGACCTGAGCTGAAACCAAGAGTCTGAGAGTCAGCTGACTGTGCACCAGGTGCCCCAGTATGTCTCCACCCTGATACAATATGACTGTATGTAGAGGAAACATGATGTGTGGGGTTTTTTAAAAGAGAAAAGCAGACACAAACACTGTTAATCCAATCCTTCTGAGTACATACACAGCTGCTATTTGAAGAGCAGAGAAATATATAATGCTCCAAAAGCTTACTCAGAATCACACGATTTCAACAATCCTTTTAGTTTATCTTGCATAAAATTACTCAGTTCTTCCCATCCTTGATCTTAAGTGGTATCTGAATGTATTCCTGAAGGAGTGGAGGTACTTGCTCTCTTAGTCGAGTTAGGGGAAGGGACATTCATGCTGAAGCCTGGGTCCGAGCTATCTGTTGCACACTGGTTCTTTCCTGTAAGCAGCAGTGGTCACTTTTGCGGAAGTCCATGGTGCATGAGCTCCTAGTTTATTCATGCTGCTCAGGCAATGGTACTGGGGGGTACTGGGCATTTCTTTCCTCTTGATGTAGTTTCCTCTTAGTTCTTGACAGCTATGGACTTGGGCTCAACTACCTATCTCCAACCTTTGCTCTGAGGTCAATCACACTGTCCTTTGGAGGTTTCAAAACCAACTTTTCAGTCTCCAGAGTTCAGGTCACGCAGGGAACTTAGCATGCCTTAGCTAAGTTTATTTGCCACACATCTTTTAATTTTTCCTTCTTTTCAATTTGGCCAAAACCTCCAAATTGCTATATACCGGGTTAGCAAGGAATTAATTTTATTTGTTTTTTCCAGAATCCAAAGGCGGATTGAAGTACTTTTTGTTTTGCCATAGTTATTATTCTTGATACTATTCTTATTATTTAACAAATCTTCCCAGCAATGAGTTTCAAAGGCCCAGAGAAAATTAGCAGATTCACTTTTCTCACCCTTTCTTTCTTTCCTATTTCTATCTCTAGTGCTGTTAACTGTATTAAATCCTCCTTTCTGACTCTGTATAAGCCTTAAACGAGAAGGGATATCCTTTTTCCCCTATGAATGAGCATTAGGAGATGGGTCCTCCAGGTTTGTGCTTGATACATAAATAAGGAGAACAAAAATAGTTAGCAAATCTAATCTTTTCTACTGATTTGCCAGGACATCTAGCACCAACCTTCTGGCCTGGGTGGAGGCTGCAATGAAGCCAGGAACACATGTAACGTGTGCACAGCAGCTGACAGGTTATGAGTCTATTGGGATGCCCAGGGCAAAATGATGCTGTAGACGTGAGTACCAATCATGCATAAGCTATATCTTAAACAGAAAATCAGGTGCAACTCAGAACAGAGCACCACTGCCTTGAATGTAACATCTGCTTTATTACCTAAAGCAAAAGGATAATGAGGCAGCCATCCAGGAAGGGCGGCAGAGTCAGCAGCCCATACACACGAAAGAGCACGTCTCGAGAATTTACAAAGACCCACTAGTCTGTGATTCTCAGTCTTGGCTCCACATTAAAATCACCTGCAGGAGTTTTATTGATTCAGGTGCCCAGGCAACACTCTATTATATCAGAATCTCTGGCTATAGGACTCATTTTTAAAACTCCCAAAGTGATTCCAATGTGCAGCCAAGTTTGAGAACCACTGCACCAGAGGAAGAAACCTAAAAGGAGACTGGAAATCAGGCTTTTTGAAATTAGGGGCTATGCCCTCATAATCTTTTTTCAGTGTGAAGACAATTTCTTATAAACCTAAAGATGTTATAATGCCTAGTGCTTTTTAAAATTTATGTGTCGTTAGAGGAATGGGCTTTTGTTAGCGTTCTCCAGTAATACTCTAGACTCATGGCTCCTTTCAGTATTATATTTTAGACTGTATCAGTGAAAATAGAAAAATGAGAAAATATTGCTTTAAAAAGAAAAGAAAAGAAAGAAAATGGGCTTGAAAAAATAAATCACGAGGTAGAGGATTCATGAGTCTTAAAAGAGTTATCTTTGACAGAACTCACAACTAAACTTTTCACCCCTATCACTTAAATAAAAAAGAATCTCAGTTTCCAGATGCAAACTACCAAAGCTCTAAGCTCTCAGTTTAAGGAAATTAAATTATGTGCTATACCTTACCAAATATCAATCAGCCTACAAGTCATCATTCAGAAGTTCTGGAAAAAAAAATCATTAAATTTATAAATCAACCCAGTATTTCAGTGTAAAGGCAAACATAATATAGTTCACTTAATCAATATATTCTCCAAGGGAACTAGAAAAGTCTTTATGTTATTTAATTTCCAACACAGGCCCCTGCATTGTTTATCATTGTATACTGTCCTTTTTAAAAATGACATTTTTATAATGCAAAAATCATGTTAGCTTTTAAGTATTAATTCACATATTTCACTGTTGATGTCAGCCTGACAGCTGTGAAAAAACATTACACATTGTCTAATGTGAATGTTAGCCCTGGAGGAGATAACTAGAGATAAATTCTACCCCATTCAGTTCATGACAACCACCGCTAGGAAAATGAACGTGATTAACAAATGGTGGAGAGGTTAGTAAACTTCGTGTGTTGTAAGAGTTTTTTAAAAACATGATAATGTACAGGTACTGTATCAAAATGAGTGCAAAGAAGACCTCTGGGAGACTATTTGCTAGCAAGCATCCAGTTTTGTTATCCAAAGATAGTATTTTTCAATAAATCATAGTATATATACACACATATATAGACACATATGCATATGACATTTTTTTTGAGCCTAACAAAATTTCTGAGCCTTTTCTGCCAAATCCCACTTAGAATTACAGAGTATTTTGGCCTAGATGGGATTTTAGATATTATGAAAAACTATTTTGGGATAATACATAACTTCCTTTGGTCACAATTTTGCCTGTTAATTCCTCTAAGATCTTAGAGAAGTTACTTAAACTTTCTGACTATGCTAAAATTGTGATAACTAAGCAAGCATCCTAAGTGTCCACCCTATAGATGATGATCCAGAAATGTTAGTTGGGTATTTTACAAACGAAGTTAAGATTTGAGTGATTAGTCCTTGGCAGCAAAACTAGACATTGGCAGAGTTGAGACCAGAACCACAAGCTTCTGGCAACTCGCAAGTATTTTTACTTTTCCTCCTACCTCTTAAAAGTCAGAGGAGAAGTTATGAGTCTTTAGGTTTCTTAGAATTTGTACCAGAACTCCCAAGCTCTTTTGAAAGGAAGAGACCACTAAGTGGCTTTTATATAAGATGTCTGGAGATAACTATAGAGATAATTTTCAAATTCTTTAAAATTAGAGCTTTGAAGTCTATCAGGAAAGATATTTTGAAGTATTCACCAATGTGTTTTTAATTTGATTTTTTCCCCACATGACCCTTCTCCCCATTTCAACGAGAGTAAGAGTAGTTTAAGTATCTGCCTCAAGAAAGGAAAGATACAAGAAAAAAAAAATGAGAACTAAGTTCTTGTGTCCTAAATTTCAAAATACACTTATGAATTCAAAGAAGACACAACAGTGTTGTAAAAAAGGGCTCTGGAGTTGCATGATAAGAGATATTTTCAGTATTGAAAGCTAAGTTCCTGATCTAAATTACTACATAGAAAAAAATAAATATTCTGTTAGAATGAGTTTTTATTACCTGGTAAATATCCATAAGGAATCTGGGAGAAGCATAAGTAAGATAGTATGAAAAGAAAGAAAGCTAGCTATGGACCAGTGCTCTCTTGAAGTAAGAATTGCATGGCTGCTGCCCCCCTGGCGGAGTGAGAGATCCTGTTTGGGATCCTGTTCTTAGGAAATTCCTTCAACTGTGGTTTTGAAAGTAGAGAAGTAATGTTTAAATGGAGCTTTTTGGCTGATGAACATAAGGTCCAGAGTCCCTGTGAGCAATAGGTCCTAGAAGTGTGCCATCACATCATTTTATTTCCCTTGTGTTATGCTGAGTGGTACAGTTGTGTCCTGGAAAGACAACGGTTCTGGGGTGGGCAACGATGAGGAAGTCCGTGTGGAATGGGGCACAGAAACTCATTCATATGACATGGGGGCCTCATCTTGTGCTGACGTGGAGAGTTGATTATGCCCACAGAGTAGAGAAAGTGAGAGGCTTTGAACGGGAATTTGAACCTCAAGTTCTAGAGAACCATTGTTGTGTTCACACCCAGCTTTGTCTCTTTATTACTGCACAGACTTGGCACAGTTTTTTTTTTTTTTTAAGTGCTCTGTGTATCAGTTTTCCTATTTCTAGAACATAGTAAAGTAGTACTTACTCCATTGGGCTGTTAGGAAGATTGGTGAATATAAATATACAGATAGACAGATAGCTATAAATATAGGTATTGATGTAAAGCATCTATAGATTATGATGCTCTATAAATGTTAACTGTTTTTTAATGGTCATTCTTAGCAGATGCCAGCTACGGATAGATATACTGTAAGGACTAAGTTCTCACTCCCAGGTTTCACAACATTTCCATTAGACTTACCTGGAGTTTAGGACTTAGATCAAGTTGGGATTGGAGTAGAGACAGAAAACAAAAACAAAAACCTAAGTTTACTGAGAAAAGTTGAAACCTATTTGATAAACGTTCAGTGTTCATACATGTGTGTGTACATGTAGTCATATATATGTTTATTTCTTTGACACATAAGTGTGTTTCCTGTGGGATTGACACTACTAAAAATTAAGTGGTGAAAACTTAAAAGGCATTTAAGCTGAAATTCCTTTTGAGTATGACAGTAAGATGCTTTATGCTGACATCTATCTATCTATATCTTTCTCGTGTTTGAAAATTGATGCCATTACAGCGAAATAATTAAAGATTCTACTAATTGATTACATAGTATAGTAGGATAGATTTGGAGTCAGGATTCTCTCAGTAATAATGTTTTTAAATAATCTGTTTCATAACTATCTTAATTGACTGGCAGATAATATTGCCTATACATTGGCAACAGAGAATAAGCTCATATTCAATTTATCCTATAAATTTTGAATAAATATAGGAAAAATATATATTAAATAGATTTATTTGTTTATTTATTTACTTACTTATTTTGAGAGTGAGACAGTACACGAATGGTGGGGAAGGGCAGAAGAAGAGGGAGAGAGAGAGAATCTGCAGGAGACTCCCTGCTGAGCACAGGGCCCAATGCAGGGCTTTGAAATCAAGTCAGACTTGATCAGACTCTACGATCATGACCTGAGCCAAAATCAAGTCAGACACTTAAACGACTAAGCTATCCAGGCACCCCAAAATGACATTTTTAAGAGAAGAAAATGATAAGAACTTGGGAAATGTTAAATAATTAATAAATACCAAAAACAGAAATATCAAAAGTTAATCATATGTTGCTGAGCATGTTTACCATTTTAAGGATCTAAAACTTGGAATTGGAAAATTATCAAGACTTCCAGTATAAATAAAGGAGTATAAAGTACATAAGTTGCCTTCAATCTTTATGAGTGGAAAGTGTGAGTACCTCTATTCACTCATGTGTCTAACTGTGCGAACTTGTGAGCACCTTAACTCACAAAGACAGATGTCAGTATTTAAAAGCCTGGCCTTCAGACTGTAGGGATTACTGATTTCTGAAGCATTCAGACTGGGAAAAAATTATGTTCAGTGGAACTGAAAAAATGAAAGAGTTTTAAAGAAGGGAGTGTGGGGCAGCAAAACTCATGTTTTCCATATTTTACCTAACCTTGTAACTTTTTTCCACCAAAGAACCTTTTTTCTCTACACTATTCTTGTTATCTCCTTCCTCCTTTCCCCTCCCTTTATCAGTAATCTGGTTTCAAAATCCATCTAGGTTAACAGGTACAGTATACTGCACTAAGATGGGATGCTTCAATGAGCAAATAACTTCTAGATTACATACCATGATTTTCTTTTTTTTTTTTTTCATACCATGATTTTCTAACTCTAGTTCACTCTTCAACTAGACTTGAGAAAGGGAATGTAATATGGAAAACATTAGGGGACCTTTATTTATTTTTATTTTTTAAAAGATTTTATTTATTTATTCATGAGACACACACACACAGAGAGAGAGAGAGAGAGAGAGAGAGAGGCAGAGACACAGGCAGAGGGAGAAGCAGACTCCATGCAGGAAGCCCCATGCGGGACTCGATCCTGGGACCCGGGGATCATGACCTGAGCCAAAGGCAGAGGCTCAACCACTGAGCCATCGAGGTGTCCCTAGGTCACTTTTAAATCAGAGAAAATTATTGTTTGTAACTAAGAGGCATTAGTAAAACACTGGCAAATGGCTGTAGGGATTCATTTATTCATTCTATAGATAAATATTGATCACTGAGTGACAGATACAGATCCATTACATGATGGTATTAAATCTTTTCAGCCCAATTCTTCCCATCTCAGTCTTAGTATACATATATAAATGTCAAGATTATTTATCAGTTTCTGGGGCATTATAGAAACTCAGTAATTCATATCATTTCTTGTTTCATATTCCATGTATTTGCCATAGGTAGTGTGGAAAATTATAGAGTGACTGATAGCTCTCTTTAACACAAAGAAATAAAATACAGGATGAGGGTTGTAATTAGAGAAAGAAAGGTCACAGGAGAGTACAGCGGTATAAAACAGGCAGCCCTGGATTTCACTGACAGGTGGAGAGAGAATACTTTTGAGGAGCAAAGGTCAGGTTTTATTAATTGCATTACTGTTCTACTCAAAACTTCCTAATGATTAAGACACAAGAGTATAATAAGGCCTGTGATACATCTTATCTTCTTTCCACAAACAACTAGAAAATTGGACAAACTATATGTAACAAACATTTTTAGATATTAGACAGCAGGAATGTTTTTCCTGGAATTAGGAAAACAAATCACAGTAGCCTTATGCTTAGAGAAAATTTCTGGAATGCCTTTTGGCAAAGGGAACCCAAAGAGATTTTGGTTTTGCTCTTTTGACAACATGAGGACTGAACTTCTAAGATTCTGAGATGACTAGAATTTACAAGGTAGAAAATATGAGATGAGAGAGATACACAGAGAAATAGTTCCAGTAATTTACATAGAGGTCTTAGGTTTTTAGAATTCCATTCTGCACATACTATGAGTAAAACCTCATAGGGCAAGCAAAGAAAATCTTGTAAGAAAAGAGCAATTACCAGGGAGCTATAAGCCAAACAGTTCCTAAAGATCACACAAAAATAGAAATTATTCAAGTCCTAATTCATTGTGGAATCTCATTAATATGTGGGACACTGTGTAGAGAATATCATGCCTTAGGAGTAGGAGTAAGCGCTAGAGGAAATACTACTGTAGAGGAAATAGTGCCCTAAAATAAATATATATATAATTTTTGAAAAATAATAAAAATAAATTTTAAAATAATAATAGTGTTTTTTAAAAGCTTTGAAAAGATAAAGTTAATCAACAACAGCCCAAGATGATGTCATCAGTCTTTAAAGGAAGACAATAAACGTCAGCACTTAACAACATCAAATTCACAAGCATTTAATGAAAAAAAGTACACAGATGTAAAGAATTAGGAAAATGAGGCTTATAGCCAGAAGTGATGACTATCAATATCAACATTCTCAAAAATGACAGGAATGGAAGAATTTTTCAGTAAGGACTATAAAATCAATTATAAATATGCTCAGAAAATTAAAGAAAAATATGAACATAATGAAAGAAACTACACCCATGCAATTATTAATTAAACTACTAAAAGTAATAAAGCTAAAACCCAAAAAGAAGAGAAAAAACATATAAAGCAAGGGTAAATAAATTATGGTCTATGTGCCAAATCTGTCCTATAACCTGTTTCTGTATGATCCCAAAGCTAAGATTGTTTGCTACACCTTTTTATTAAAGAAGAATATGTAGCAGTGACTGTAACCCACAGAACCTAAAATATTTACCCCTGGTATGAAGCAATAAAGATAGATATTACTGTAACCTTTTCTTCAGAAATTATGCAAGCCAGAAAACAATGGGGAAAAAATCATTAAAGAGCCAAACGAATAAAACTGTCAACCTAGAATTCTTTGCCCAGTGAAAATATCTTTTGTTAATGAAAGCCACATAAAAGCTTCAGGCCAGCAAAGCCCAAGGAATTTTTCCGTAGAATTACATTGTAAGACATGTTAAAGGACTTTCTTAAAGCAGAAGAGCTATTTTAGATGGAAACATGGATCTATGCAAAAGAATGAGTTTGATGAGCATGTGTGGGGCTTATTTTTCTATTGTGTAATACATTTAAAGATAATAGGGATAAGAGACAACTCGTAGAGAATCCAATTAGTAAATGTAAAAGTAATGAGGGAAATACATCATTAGAGCATTCTATAGTAATTGTTGCAGGAAAGATCTGCCGAAGCAAGAGGGCAAAAGTTTAAGGTGAAACATGGTATTTTATAGCTTCAATATATTTATATAATATATATAAGATTTATTTATTCTAAAGAGATAGAGCGAGCCAGGGAAGAGGCAGAGGGAGAGAGAGAACGAATCCTGAACTAGACTCTCTGCTGAGGTGGGAGCCTGATGTGGGGCTCCAACTTAGGAACGTAAGATCATGACCTAAGCTGAAATCAAAAGCTAACTGCGTAACCAACTTAGCCAGCCAGGGACCCCACCTCAAATAGTTGTTAAATATAGAGGGAAAAAATAATACTGTTACAGTGAAGAAATTTGGTAGACACGGTGTTAGCCAGGTAGTAAACGTTAACACAACCAGTAACAAGTCAAATAGACATCATGTACTACTGATTTGATGCCAAGGAAGGGACATCAACTCTATGTTATTTTTCTCCCAAATCCGTAACCTCAACCTAATCATGAGAAAACATCAGACATATACAAATTGAAAGGCATTCAACCACATAGTTGGCCATTACTGTCTAAAAGTGTTAAGGTCATTAAGAATAAACACAGACTGAAAACTCACTGGAGATTAAGATAGGAAAAGTAAACGCAATGTGGGATCCTGCATCAGCTTTCACAATAGAGAAAGGTTATTAGTGCTAAAACTGGTGATTTGAAAAAAAAAAAAAAAAAGTTTGTAGTTTAGTTGATAACATTCATACCAAAGTTAATTCCTTAGCTTCAATAATTTTGTAGTAGTTATGTAAGATGTTAACATTAGGGGAGATTAGTGAAAGGTGTCAGAGAACCAACTCTCCATGCTATCTTTGCTATGCTTCTGTAAATCTAAAATTGTTTGAAAATATTGTTACAAATATTACATGACAGCTTAAAGAAAGATAATACCAGAATGCCCTCAAGTCAGACTCCTTCAATTTATAATCTGGCTGTTCAATTAGTTTTCACATAACCTGACAAAAGTTACTTAGCTTCAGTTTCCCTGTAGATGTTATTCTCTCCATTGGGAGGATTAAATTGGCTACTAGATGCAAATGTCTTAAGATAAAACTTCCTAGTAGTTAGTATATGTACTACATGACAAAAAAGCACATAACTCTACTAGGGTAGATATATGAGAAAAAAATAACAGGAATTAAAAGAAGAAAAACCTATAGCCTGATACTACTAGATTTTTTGAAGTAAAATTAACCTAATAGCATCATGTTACTGTTTGTTGACCAAATTGTTACCTGAAGCAAGCAAAAGTAAATAAACAATTAAAAATAAAAAACAAAATAAAGCAAAAATATCTACCAAGTTGGGAAAAAATCGTGAAATTTGATTCTGAAATTCCATGTATGAAGGGTCTTTGAATATCTGAATATCAAAATATAGGGTACCAAGACAAATAAATAGAAATGAAAATTTAATTTGCAGTAAATTGTGACTGAGTACTCTCCTTATTTTAAAATGCTGTCATTAGGCTAGCAAGACTAGGTTTCTTTTAGACTGAGTAAATTTATAACCAACTGAGTCACCCAGGCGCCCCAGAATTCAAACAATTTTATAGAAATATACTCAAATATTTTCAAGAACTTACCAAAGTAAAGCAAGAGTTGATGGAATAGGGAGTCATTTTTCTCTTTATGTGTATACATGGTTGAGAAAAATTCAGAGGGAGGAAAAACTCACACAATGCAATATACTCATAAAAAGTGTTATTCTATTAATGAATTAATAAGCATATGCTTAAAAGAGATTTGACAAGATCTTTTTTGTAGTATTTATTTGTAAAAATTACAGATTTCAAAAATCATTATCCAAAGTAAAGAAAACTAATTCCAAGAAAAATCCGGGTTATGTGCAATTGTTAAATTCCACACTCTCCAGGTTTCCACTTAAAAGAATTCTTTTTGAGCTTTTCTCCACCATAAATCTGTTGCTTTTGGTTTTAAGCCTGTACATTTTGATGTTCATTATCCTGATTGCCTTTTCTGTTTATTTCTCCAATTCCCTGACTCACCTCTTCATTCTACTTTGGCCTTTTTCTTCTTCTTCTTTCTATGTACATACATTTGCTACAGTATTAGTTATCATCATGTTCAAAATATAATAATCTATAAAGCCATTAGAGGTCTTAGCTAACGGAATGAGGAAGTAATAAACAGACATTTACAGCACTATGAAGTTTTCTAGACTTGAGGAAAGAATTACAAATGACTATAGAAAGAAAGCTGTGAATGCTAAGTAAACATTGGTTTCCATAATATTCTCAAGAGTTTCCACTATAAAGTATGGGTTTCACAAACATGCATGTATATGTACATGCATGTGTATGTATGTAAGGGCATAGGTATGTGTGTGTGACTTGTGCATGTCTTCTTATAAGTGTGTACATGCATCTGTACTGATGTATGTAAGCATGCATGCACATGAATATGTTTTCATGCATACACACATACGTATACAAAATATATCAACACATCCACGTGTACACATGTGCTTTGTTACATACATACATGTACACAAAAGGTATATGCACATACTTGCATACACATGCCTATATTTTCAAATGACGTGCACACATGAACTTGAGTGAGAGAAACTATGAATTTTATAGTAATGATTAACATGAATGACTGCTTGTGATCATTGAAAACACTTAATAAAGACTATCAGAAAATCAAGATTAATATTTGCCACATTGTATAGGTCATGAGATAACCTTCCTTCATTGGTAAAATGTTCTCTTGAATCTTCAAAATGTTTTTGTATAGTTTCTTACTGAAATAAAGAGCAATTTGTTTGATGGGCCTTTTTTTTTTAACCTTGAAGGGATTGCAAAAATGAAAGTTACAATTGTGAATTTATGTATCTGGTGGAAAGTATGTAAATTCTGTAGTATGAACTTTTAAACCAAGGTTTCTCAAACCTCTGTGTGTACTTTAAAATAATCTGGCACAGGTAGAAATATTGATTTCTGGACTGTGACACTAGGGATCTGTGAATAGTGAGTGGATTCCAGTACTCTAAAAGTTTATGATGTACCGAGGGTGATTTTAATGTAGTTGGCCTATGGATCACATTTAAAGAAAAAAGAGAACAGTGCTGAGATTTGAATTTCATAATTTTTCTCCAGGATAAGGAACTACATAGAGCAGAAAAATACGAATTTCTGTATGGAGTCTGCCAAGTAGACAGAGATACTACAAAGTTATTTCCTGTGTTACAAATGTTAACATTTGTGGACATGTTTGTAACTACACAATTTTGGCTAATGGGATTTTTAAACATTATATGTTTCAATACAAAGCAAGGAGGCAGCCTATTTCAGATTTAATAGTATACTTCATATAGACCTATAGAGATTCAGGACCCTTGATGCATGTTAGTTAAATAGCTATAAGCTTATAGGTGCCAAGGCCAAAGGTAAGAGACAGATTTATTTAAAACATATTTTTGAAGCCATTTGGGATTCCAATCATTAATCATTCATCTCTTGATGAATGTTTGGTAGCAGTCAAGTGGAACACTCCTGCTGTTTTGCACCCAGAAAAGTCTATTCTGAGGTTGCGCTGACTCTAGCGGAATGTTGATGGCAACATCAGCTAAGCAGATGTGGCAGGAGAATGGCAGTGGCCACAGCAGTCAAGGGAACCCAGAGCCACAAACTTCAAATGCATATTAAATGACATTTTAGATAAAATCAGATTCTTTAGAGCATTCATAGTCCTTGAAATGCTACATTCTTACTTATCATTGTTCAAGGACAATGTATACTAGTAGGCATGTAGATGTTCCTTGCTGTCAATTCTTTGTGTCATTTGCTGGAAACATGAATCCAGACAAGCTATCATTCAACTAAATCATGTTTTAATAAGACCTAAGATCTCCATGACTCTGTTAACTTACTTGTCTTTTGTGGAGTAAAGCAAAGTTTGTGCTAGGAAATATACTAGGCTCCTTTGGCACCACCATGATCGTCTGTGGATATCAGTTTCCAGGCAAAAGATGAACTCTATATGTTCATTATAAGGAAGAAGAAAAATACAATCAGCCTCTATTCTGTTAACAACACTAACAGATATATTATAATCATGTCAAATCATATTAAAAATAGCCAAATTCATGAATGGTTAATTTTTACTAGAAGTCATTTGATGACCTTCAGATAAGTGGAAAATCATGATACACTACCTGCATAAATTATTTCTTTTACTTTTATGTAAAACCATAAGTATCTTTTAACTAGAGGAAATTATGTATCAGTAAGCCAGATTTTCAAAAAAGGGCAGGAATACCACAAATCAGTCTCAAATAGTGATTCTCACTAAGAATGTATTTTAACATGTGGTTAAATAATAAACCACCTGAAGAAAATTATTTCTGGTATCTGGGTGTGACCTATGGATAATAGAAGATAGACATAAAAAACTGTCTAATGGAAGTAAAATGATAAATAGCTGAAACTAGCATGTGACCTGTGACTATATTTTATGAAATATTCAAATGAATAGCATAAGTTGTATTTAAAAATGAATATTGTTAAAAGTATTGAAAAACACATCTATAAACAAGCCCAAACTATCCTATAACTTACTCACAGTTTAGCCAACTTTTTACTTATTTTACTAGAATTTTTTTTTATTGTTACTGAATCCATTTATTCAACAAGGGCAAGAATATTCTGGACATTGGAGATATAACAGTGAACAAAAAGAGACAAAGTCCACTGGCCTCATGGAGCTTACATTTTAAAAGAGGTAGATGGATATATAAAATAAAAAAGATATACTAGCAAAATATAATACATTTGAGATTATAATTGTTAGGGAGGAGAAGAAATCATGGACACTGCGTATATAGGGTTTTGGTGGGGACAAGTTGAAAATTTAAAGTGTAGGCCAGGAAATACTTTGTGAAAAGCTGAGATACAAGGAGAGATCTTAAGCTGTTGAGAAAGTTATGTGGACTTCTATGGGGACAGCATTCCAGTCAGAGAGGATGGCGACAGATGAGGCCACCGTAAAAGCAATGCCTGGTGTATTTAAGAAAGGCAAGGAAGAATGAACTACGAAAAAGAGTTCTAAAACAATGATTCAAAATAAGAGAAAGGTAAACAATGGGAAGTTCAGATCATGTGGAGTCATGTAGGATAATGCAATTAAGGACTTCAGTACTTTTTTTTTTTTTCCTGTCAGTAAGAAGTGAGGACTTCTGTGGACTTTCATATAAAAGCCTTAATTATTTGGGGAAGCATATCAACTTCTTAAAAAAAAATAGCAGTTTTGTTAAGTGTTCAAAGTACCATAACTGAGCTAGAAGCCAGAAACACGAGGGTGATGGGATGAGACATGGTGCCCTCCTCACTGAGCTGACAGCCTGGTTGGAAGACAGCCATTTAGAACAAACACAGTTATTTAAGAAGTTCTATGAAAGGAAGCGTTGCAGAGCACTTGGTTAGCACCCAGGAGGAGCCTCTAACAAATCAAACAATGGTTTCCCTGAGGAAGTCACATGCTGAGACATGGAAGATCAGTAGAAGTTACCCAGCACAGTGAGAGGGAGAGAGGCCATGAGAGCGAGAGAAAGAAAGTGTGTGTGTGTGTGTGTGTGTGTGTGTGTGTGTGTGTGCACGCAAGATACCTGGTTGTAATGACAGAGGCGAGTGCTAGGCAGAGACTGCATCATTGGAAAGTTTACATTTGATAATGGACATACACAAGAAAGCAAGGTAGGGTGTTTGGGAATTTGGAAGGGAGTAAAGAGCGCTAAGTTGGAACTGGAGAGGTGTGCATATTCCTTGTTGAATATGTCCTTTATTTTCAGTTAAGGACTGTATACTGAGGGTACCAGAAAACTCAAAGGATTTTAAAGTGAACAGCAGTTGTTTCCATTTTTATTTCAAAAGCTCAACTTTGTTACAGAGTTGGTTAAGTAGTTATCAAACTGTTGGGGTAGTTCAGGCAAAATGTGATGAAGTCATGGATTTGACAATAAACAAAAGTAAAGGAAAAGGAGGGGAGAGGGAGATATATTTCAGGCATTTAAGGAAATAAAATTTGCAAGATTTATTAGTGGGCAAGACAGTAAAGAAGAAAGAAAATTACCTGGTGTCTGGTTTGGGGAGCTAGCGTATAATGCCATTACTGAGATAAGAAGTGCTGTAGGAAAAGCAGATCTGTGAAGAGAAGATACGTTCAGTCAAAGATCCTTGTAAACATTCAAGTGGTGACGTTCAGAATTCTGTTGGATATGTGGATTTCCTACGGAGAATGTCTGGGACAAGATACACATTTGGCAAAGCTGGGTTAATTTAAGACATGGGAATAGATGAGATTGCTCAGAAAGTGTATATAAAATTTGAACACAAGAAAACTTCCAGTGGGACTCTTAAGAACCCAGATAATGGGGATCCCTGGGTGGCTCAGTGGTTTAGAGCCTGCCTTCAGCCCAGGGCGTGATCCTGGAGACCCGGGATCGAGTCCCACATCAGGCTCCCTGCATGGAGCCTGCTTCTTCCTCTGCCTGCTTCTCCCTCTGCCTGTGTCTCTGCCTCTCTCTCTGTCTCTCATAAATAAAAAAATCTTAAAAAAAAAGAACCCAGATAATTAAGGAATAGAAGAAGAAAAAGTACCTTTAAGAAGATACCAGAGGTATGAGAAGAAAATGAGAAGATCATGACATCTCAAAAAAAAAAAAAAAAAGAAGAAAAATTTTTTAATAGTGGGCTTTTTTGTCTGTTTGCGCTGCTATAGCAAAATCCCACAGACTGAGTGACTTACAAACAACAAACATTTGTTCTCATAGTTCTGGAGCCTGGGAATCTGAGATTAAGGTGCCAGTGTCATTGAGTGAGGGCCTTCTTCCCTTTTGCAGACTTTTCATTGTATCTTATGTGGCAGAAGAAGCTAGGGAGCTCCGTGGGGTCTTTTTTACAGGAACATGAAACTCATTTATGAGGGTTCCATCCTCATGACCTAAAACCCTCAAAGGCCCTACCTCCTAATACTATCATATTGGGTATTAGGATTTAAACATATGAATTTGAAAGGAACACAAACATTCTGATCATAGCAGAGAGAATGGCCAATGTTGGTAAATACTACTCAGAAGTCAAACCATCCATTATATTTTCTAAGAAGCTATTATTTGAAATCTTGTGGAAAACAGTCTCATTGAAATGGTGTAGACTACGGAGTTCAAAGTGTGGATGTGGTGAAAAGAAGCAGAGAGACGTGGACACTGTTATAAACTGGTGTGGTTGTATATTAAAGGTTTACAGAGGAACTCTGGTTTAAGAAGAAAATTCTGAATTCAGTTCACCAATAAAAGAAACAAACAAAAATGGCATAAAGTCGTTCTTTACACCCTCTGGATGGCAGGCATTAGGTCACATCCTGATGAGTTTGGCTTAGAAACAAGGGCAGTGTCAACTGGAGAGGAATACACCCAACTCTCGAAGGAGGCTGTACTGCTGCATGCTTGCCAATAGCATACCTTAGTGAGGGCAAACCAGATAATTACAAACACAAAGTCTACAACTCAAGCCAGTGTCATATTTCAGAAAAGCCATCTATAGAGAGCAGGAAACTCAAGTTTGCCAAACACAGAGGCCAAGAGTGTAGTTGATATTGCTCCAGTTGAGTTATGGCCAAGGAAGGCAAACTGTAGGGGAACTCAGAGAATTTGAGGATCTAAACTGTCAGGGCAACAGAGTGTATCCAAATGGGTCAATGCGGGAGGAAGACTGGATAATATCAAGCATGATGCTATGGAGTAGAACAGCAGGAAACTAGGAGACAAATTATGTCTGACAAGAGAGGAGCAGAAGCCCATCTGGGTCTGAGCACAGGCCAAAGCCTTGTCCCTGTTCTAAAATGTAAAAGGCAACATATCAGAAATAAGCTCAGAAAAATGAGTGGCCAAGTGGTAGCTTCCCTGAGGCCTTGTACCCCGATAGACTCTCTCTCTCAAGGGTCCCTAATATTTAGATTCTCAAGGCTAGAGAATTTTATTGTAAAAACAGAGGGTGGGAGAAGGGATTTATTGCATGTTCTATAAATGACAGGTAATTTGTTGAAAAATACAAATCATCTCTGACATGTAGTAAAATCATATGGATGGGTTTAAGCAAGAACACATTTAACAATTTCACAAGTAGAAGAAAATATAAAAACTTTTGTATGTCTGCAAAGGCAAAATCTGCTTTCTAAAGGACATCAAATATGCTAAGGATTGTCATAGTTCTGTCATCCTGATTGATTCCATTGTCATTTTGTCAACAATGAGATGACATTGAGCAAAATTTTGAATCTCAAAGTTTTCCTTGGAAGCTGCAAAGTTACATTGTACTTAACAGTTGTCCGTACTCGATTGTGAATAAATCTTAAAATCTCACAGTAGAAGCTAGCAAGATAAGTAGTACTGTTTCTCCAATTGGAGGAGGAAGTCATATTTTAAATTTAATTATATCATTCTTGGTAAATAATGAGATTATGTTCAATTTGGAACTGCCATATTACTTATTACAAAATACTAAAACATTCTAAAATAAAGCATGGGAGAGATGTATGTCAAAGCAAAAAAAAAAAATGTTATTCACTGGAAATGAGAGCATCAGTTCATAGCAGATACATATTATATTTTCCCCAAAATGTACTAAGAGAACATGCATAATAAAATACAACTGACAGATATTTTTAGTAACAAATGACCTAAATCAAATCAGTAATTCCTAAACCTTGAGGAAAGAAATCAAAAGCACCAGTTGTGATGTTTCTTTAAATAAACTGATAAAAAGTGAAATTAATAATAAATGGTATGTTGATGAATGGCATGACAGGTAATGAGGTAAATATTGCATCATTTTGCTTGGCACAATATCGATATGCTTCTGTTCTGACAGAGACAATAATCAAAGGTTATTGATCCTTGTGAATATTTTAGGTAACACATGTATAGGGACTTATCTATACATAAAAGCTTTGATAAACTACGAAAAATATCAGAGTAGAAATACACTCTTCTATTTATATTGATTAAAAACCAAAGATCTTGTTTGCTTTGTTAACGGGAAGGGTGTCTCTATTGAGGTTTCCATTTAGCCTAAAGAATTCCACAGCTTTGCCCAATCAGAGGTGGTCAGACCAGTCTATTTCAAAACTTCATTCTCACTGCTCTGCCTGTTAACTGTTAAAATCAGGCATTGGAAGGTTTTTTGGACTGTTTTCCATTTATGATCACATGTTCGTGCTGCTCCAGATGTCTGACTATGGGGCAGAGGTGCTCCAATCTGCCCACCGAGTCTACAACTGTTTTATACCACTTTGCTCTGAACTTTTTCAAAGATCAACTTTTGACCTCGGAGCCAGAAGGAATCTTCCAGAACATTCCCTCTCCTACACCTCAAACATTCTTATCAGATTACCTTTTATATGTTAATTCAGTCTCTTAATCTCCCAATCTTTCTATTCATGTCACCTACCCATACTCATTGCTATTTCACTTGTTAATAAGCTTTTGTCTTATAAAATGCTCTCCCTGCTTAGGCAACATCATTCTTGATTATATCAACACCCACATGGCTAGCCCTTTCAGCACCTGGTCTTTCATTTTCTTTATTTCCCCATTTTAATGGCATTTTTTCCCCCTTGCTTTATCTCTAACCACTCCCACCCATCATTGTTACCTTCTGGAACTTGTGATTACCAAAAGCTGTATCAGAGCTTAATTTTCTAAAACTTGACATCACACTTTTTGATCGGTTCTTAAAATCTGTTAATTTCATGTCCTTGAATTCATGTTTTGTATGTTATCTTGTCATACAAAATTTTGTTTGATTAAAGATAAACTTCTGGGCTAAGATTCAGCTCACCCCTTGCCCACTGAAACCCAAGCTGTCTCACCTACTCAAGGACTCTGTTCCACTCTGCTACCCTGTCCTCGTATCTCCCTTTCTGTGAGTATATCCATGAACATGTTGTCATATTTTTATTTTAAAAAACAAAATCAACCAGCATAAACAATAAAATCTCTTGATCCCACATTCTTTTTGCTCTTCTTGAAAGCAAAACTCTTAAAAAATGTGTATAATCATTAATTGTATTTCTTCTCTCATTTCTTTTGATGCCTCTCTAATCAGGCTTTTGCTTACATTGCTCTATTAAAACTCCTCTGGGCAAATTCCCCAATGTGGAAAAAGATTTGTATTAGTTCTGTGATACTAATTTACCCTGGACTAGAAATGGCAAGTGAAGCCACATACAACAGACCTCAGCTAACATTTTGTTGAGGAGCCTTTAATAGAATTTGAAAGATCTTGACACAGATTCTCAGACAAGGCAAAGTTGTTACTTTAGCCTATGCATTTGATTTGAGTATATAAGGAAAAGATTCAGCAAACCTTTTTTTCCCATAAATTTTAAGTTAGATTTATTTTTTTTGTATCTTCTCAGAGTTGAGTTTCTGTCTCAGTGTATTTGCTAAGGGAGGCATAAAGCTTTGAAATATTGCTAAACGAGTTATTTTAATGTTTCTAAAGACTGTGAATGTAAACTTTGAAACTATTAAAATATGTTACTAAGAACTTTTGTTGAAATGTGTCCTATAAAAAATATTTTGCTCATTTAGATGGTTATAGGAAATTCTTATAGGAAACTGATAGTTAATTCACAATCTGTGTCACTGTTTTTTTTCCTCTAACGTCATTCATGGTTAACTGGATTGACTTTATTTAGGAGTCAGCAAGCATTTGAATACTTTGTTTTCACTTTCTAACTAAGAGTTTCTTAGTAATGAAACTCATGACTAAAAAAAGCAATAAAAATTGAATTTTTCTCTATCAATAATGACTTTACTTTGTCAAATTTAGTATATAGTTTTCCGTTCTTTTTTATATGACTTCTTGGCTAATCATTTTTACCTTTTTCCAAAGGCTTTCTTATCTGTCTGCTATTCTCTTGGTTTTTCACTGTTCCTATTGGCTCTTTCTTCTCAGGCTTCTTTGTGGAGCCATCTTCCCTAACTTCCCCCATGGCTTTTCTTCTCATTCAGTCTTGTGAATTCAGAACTGTTGTACACTTCAAATTTATATCACTAAGATTGTCCTTTGAACTCCTGAATCATTCCCCAATTGCTTTTCAGTACCTCCTTCTGGCATCCTAAATAAGAGTCCATCTGCCTTATCCACACGTTTCCTAAATCTGAACCTCCCCAAGTTTTTCCAATGGAAATGGCACTTTTGTCCTTTCTTTCAGTTATTCAAGTCTAAACATTACATAATAGCACCTACTCTATCTCTCACATTTAATATGAATATATCAAAAAAATTTATTCCCTATGCATCTGAAAAATGTGGCCAATCCGACCTTCTGTCTCACCTCTACACTATCATCATGATCTCAACTGCTGTCATCCCTTGGCTAGACCATATCATCCCTTTCAGTCTGCCCTCCAGCATGCAACTCGAGTGATCATTTTAAAAAATAAATCAGATCATTTTACCATTCTGCTTAAAACTATCCTGGAACATTCAAATATATTGAAAATAAAATCCAAGTCCTTGCCATGACCTCTAAGGCCATACCTGATTTGGTATTGGCTATCTCTTAGATTTTAGCCATCACTAACTAGCCTTCTTGTTGCCCCTCAATGAAACTATGGTTACCTTATTTCCTTTGCACTCTGCTATGAATTTCTTTTCATAGATATTTTCTTAGATGTTCTTGGGATTTATACTTCTCTTTAAACATAACATTCTCAGAGTGGCCTGCCTCAAACAACATTTCTTAAGCCAAACTCCATCACTCTTTATCATTAAAAGGTGCTTTATTCCCTTAAATGTACTTATTATTCCTTGAAGTTACAATTCACTATTTTGCTTGCTTAATTTATATTCATCTTCATCAGAAGAACTTTAGGAACTTGGTCTTTGGGCTCAGTGCTATACACTCACATTTAGAACAGTTCCTGGCACTAAGCTCACTAAAATAAATACATACTGAAGACATGGCCTGGCCACCATCATCCTCCAGGTGTCATCATCTTTTCTACTAAGTTCCAATCACACTTGTTTCATCCTAACTCTCCTACCTCTTTTGTCTTGTGACCTCAGAGCCTCTGCTCATACATTCTTTTCTACCTGGAACAATCTATCTTTTCCCAAATAATTTTTTTCCTTTCATGGTTAATTTCATATAGTTCAAATTCTTGGCTTCAATATTACTTCTTTTGAAAAGCCAAGCAAGATTGTCAATATAACGTTCATTCCTCATAGCCTCCTACTTAAATGTCTTGCTTTTCTTCATGCATTTGTTACTATTTGCTTTTTTTAGTTGTTCAGTGTTTATATCACACATACTAGAATAAGCTCTCCATAAACAGTGATTATATCTGCATTATTCATTAATGTAAATAGCAGAGTGCCAGGGCAGAAAATATACACACAGTAAATGTTTGTTGAATAAGTGAATATACACAAGAGGGAAGGGGCCAAAGGGGCCTCTAACATCAATTGCCTATTATGTCAAGACCAATTTACCCCACAAGCTCTTACCATTTTTTTCTTTTCTTTTAGAACTCAATTTTCTAGTCTCTGGTCTCTACTTTTACTTCCTTAAATTGATTTGCCTTTTGTCTATTATCCTCCTTTGTCACTGATCTTGAAGCTATCTCAAATTTAGGACACAGAATTTAGAGTTTTGTCATATCCCACAAAGAAGAATGACTTTGTGTAATAGGCCCACATCCTTTCCTAGAACTCTGCATACAAACAGAGAGACAGGGATGAAAAGGTTCTATTACTAATGAATTTCAAGATAATGAATGGCTTTATCTATTTCCTAAAGGATGTCCCAAATCTTTTAATAGATTTTATACAACACTAAAAATGTCATTAACATCCTTTAAGTTAATTTTATGATCCATTAATAGGGTCCCAGTTCCCCTTCCTTTACACTTGAAAAATATAACTTTTGAAGATGCAGATTTGTTCCTCGACTCTAAGGTAATCTCAGGTCGCTGCTCCTTAGAAAGCAGCTAGCTGACTGATTTGAGCACACACACACACAGCTACATAAACATAATCATAAATATTTCTCTTAATACTAGTCCTTGGAGATCTCCTTGGCAATCATTTTTTAAAAGGAAAGGTGATGGTAATTTCAACATAGAACCTGTTAGACTGGGGATCCCTGGGTGGCGCAGCGGTTTGGTGCCTGCCGTTGGCCCAGGGCACGATCCTGGAGACCCGGGATCGAATCCCACATCGGGCTCCCGGTGCATGGAGCCTGCTTCTCCCTCTGCCTATGTCTCTGCCTCTCTCTCTCTCTCTGTGACTATCATAAAAAAATAAAAATTAAAAAAAAAAAGAACCTGTTAGACTTCTCTTAAAATTGCTTAAATTGGACTATTTTATGGCAAAGAAAAATTTCATATTAGCACTGAGAACTTTGGGAATAAACTGTGTGGTCTGCCCTGGTGAAGATACTATCCATTAAGTTTTTTAGAGCTATTTTACCTAAAATTGTTATGAAATAGACATATAAAATTTAGATAAATTACCTAGTGTTGATGACTTGACTCATAAGCAAAACAATATTGCATTTATTTTCTTCTGTAGTTCTTGCAAGTACTCAAAATACATTTTCCTAACATGCAAGAACCTCTCCATAGAAATCAAGGGAAGAAATAGAGTCCATTTATGAAATTTATTTAAAAAATGATACTTGTTTATTTCAGACCAAAAGTAAATTCTGATATATTTAATTATAATGAGATGGAATTTCAGTAAACCAAAGTTTGAAACCTTTTTTTTTTTTTAATTTTATTTTATTTATTTATGATAGGCACACAGTGAGAGAGAGAGAGAGGCAGAGACACAGGCAGAGGGAGAAGCAGGCTCCATGCACCGGGAGCCTGACGTGGGATTCGATCCGGAGTCTCCAGGATCGCGCCCTGGGCCAAAGGCAGGCGCCAAACCGCGGCGCCACCCAGGGATCCCGGTTTGAAACCTTTTTAAAGAGTTCTTCCCTGACCTTTATTCCTTGTATATCATAATCTCCAAGCAATATGTATCCACATATTTTTTGGCCACCTGCTTCTTAGTTGAGAATGTCATTTGTCTGAAGAGCCAAGGGGTTGAGCTGGCATTGGTTTCCTGTATTGGGAAGTGGATATTAAAGTATAATGCCTACCATTTATGGCCAAAATTCTGCAGAGAATTTCTTAACTCCCACTCTAGCAAATGGTGTGAATAGAATGACCTCTGTCCTTTTTAAAAGTAATCTTTTATAAACAAGAGCTTGCTAGATCAAGGTAACAGTTACTCATAAACAGTGTCATAACAAAATTACATTTGGTCTCCCAATATGGCAAGTATTATTAGATCATTTGATTTGTCGTATGCAAATTTTAGAAAACAAAGGAACACAACTTTCCCAATATATAGATGGGAGACATACATATCAAAACAATAAGTTGGAAGGATTTCTAAATTAAAAATGAGTAGAAAATTTATGTTGATAAATCTCCCTCTGTACTCAGGGAGAAGTAAACGAAATTTTAAGCAAGTAGGTTTTAGGAACAAGGGATTCGAGTTATCAACACCCTATTTTTAGGATCAGGAAATTCAATTTATAATTGGAAATTTTTCTCTGGAATTCCAGTTAACCAATTTTTTCAAAATGTGTTCTCTGGAAAACTGATACCTTGGTATGTTAATAGGGGTATTAATAAAAAAGTTAGTTAACCTAATACAATGATTTTCACAGTATGTTCCATGGACCTCTAGAGTCTATGGATGCAGTTAGGAGATCCATTAAGGTAAGACTGTTTTGATAACATTGCTAGCATACTATTTGTCTTTTCCCCTCTATGTTGGTATTTACACTGGTGATACTCAAGCTGTGGTAAGTAAAACTATCATAGCACCAAACTGAACTTGTCATTGTATTCATGAGTGCCATGCATTCACATTAAAAAACAAAATAAACAAATTAAAAACTCAAGACCTTTGATGCAGCAGTAAAAAGTTAAATATTAAAATATTAAATATTAAGAATATTAATAATATTAAATCATTAAATCTCAGCACTGGATTACAAGTCTTAAATATTCTGTGTAAGAGAATAAGAAAGACATATAGGGCGTTTTTGATGCATAGTAAAATACAGCGATTGCATTGAGGTTAAGTATTTTTGTAATTGAGTTGCATTGAAAACAAATTTTACTTAAAAAAAATAAAGACTTATAGGCATACTTGGGGATTTGGCAGTAATTTCTACAAAATTCAAAGATGACCAGTATACACCTGTCCTTCCAGGGAAAAACACCCAACCTTGTTACCTATAATAACATTTCAGCTTTCAAGTGAAAATTGGAATTTGGGAAACATGTACCTGTCACTTTGTGCTCTAGACCTCAACATTTAAAGTGTCTTCTGATGTGATTGATGTTAATAGTATGATTTTTTTTTAAATATTGTATAATGAAATGCTTTGACATTAAAAAATGAATATAACTCAGTGAATTGATATATTTCAACTGCTAAATATACAACATTACAAAAGCATGTTTATGGTCTGCATGTTTGTGTCCCCTTTCCCCCGGCCCTCAAAATTTATATGTTGAAATCCTCATGCCCTATGTGATGATATTAGGAAGTCTGGTTTTTGGAAGGCGCTTAGGTCATGAAGATAGAATCCTTATGACTGAAATTAATCCTCTTTATAAAAGAGAGCCCATGGATAGCTAGCCGCTTTCACCATGTGGCACTAATTATATCAGGCACCTAGATAACTAAGTGCAAGAGAAAAACTAATAAACGATAAGAACTTAATGCCTCTAGACTCAAAGCAACCAGTGATGGTTAGGGATGAAAAAGTAAAAAAAAAAGGGAGAGAAAAGAAGAGAGAAGGTAGAAATCAGTAGAGATTTGAAGCATTTGTGTCATCTTATTTAAATATTATTAAAATAATCAAATAGCTGGCAAGATTGCAATCTTTACTAAACCAAAACATCAGGGTAAACAGAAACTCAGAGACGTAAAACAAGCTACAGTGCACAAACAATTCTGTTTGTAGGGCATTTAAATATGTGCTTTCGTTTTGGCCAACTCAAGGCACAAGGACAGAAGATAAGCCTTAGGAGGAGACAAATAAGAGATCCTCGGCAGAATAAACTGGTACTTACAATGACAAGCGTGAGTCCATGGCTGGTAGAGTATGGCTCAGGGGCGCTGCTCGAATAGGATTCTGTGGCGGTGTTGCCTGCTGGGGTTGTGCAAAGCAGCCATGCAAAACTAGTTCCAACATCTGCTCCTGAGGAACACTGGGACATGCAGGAAGGAGTAACAATCCAAGAAAGTTGTGAATATGTGTGAATGAATGAATGAATGAATGAATGGTTTAAATTGAGGTATAATTGACATACAACATCCTATTGGTTTTAGGCACACAATTTAATGATATGTAATTTGTATACACTGAATTTGTCTTAATTTAATGAGCAACAGATACCCAAAACGTTAGCATGTAGTAAGAATAAGTAGAAAAGAATCCAAATGAATTTGAAGTGTTCTAAATTCCTTGTGTTATTTGGGAGGAGAGTAAAAGTACTGATTAACTTTTGGCTTTGATACATTAAGGGCGCAAAACACAAACTGAGAATCCTATGCAATAGAAAAGTAGTTTATTAAACAATGATAGCCCTCAGTTTGTGCCTCTGAATATACTTAATCAGGCCACAGATAGTGGAGTTCTTTAGGAGCTTGATGCAATGGGAAGTAAGGACCACATATTAAGAGGTCACTCAAGCAAATATATTTTTTTAATTATCTGCTCTATTATGTGTATATATGTATGTATTAAGAGAGCTTTAAAAGAACATTCACTCAAATTAAAGTTATTTATTTCTTGGGCATGTATCATTGGATATATTCTAGAGTTATCATAGGAAAGTAGGGTTTGAAATCATTTTCTCTTTTCTTTCTTCTATTTATGATTTGTGAGAAGAACTTCAAATCATGATAACAAAGTTTCTTTCCTTTGAAATGATTTGTTTTATAGAATTATCAATTCTTATGCCTTTGACTTTATGGAACTAAATAACAGTAACTTGTGCAAAATTAGAATATCTAAGAAAATCACCCTCCCCCACTGTCCAGTTTAGGCAAGGGTGTCGGGAAAATTATCTCCTCAAATACTTGTGTGAGTAGAATTTAGTACAGATTTTCTGGATGGCAAAGCATACATAATAATGGCTTTCACATTGATTCAAGAATTAGCCTAAGTAAATAATCTACTTAACCTAAAGATATACTCTAGAATGGGAATGATTGTGAAAGCAAATTTTTTTGGTAAAAAAAAATCTATATGTTCAAGAATTGGATTTTGCTAAATAAATTACAAATATTATAATTACATAGTCATAAATGACGTTCCAGTTCAGAGAACAGCAAACCACATACAGCCTGTGGACCAAATCTGGCCCACTTTTTACTTTTATAAATAAAACTTTATTGGAAAAATAGTTGTGTGAATATTTTATTTATTTATTTATTTATTTATTTATTTATTTATTTAGTGTGTGAACATTTATGATATGTTGTCAATGGCTGCTTTCATGCTTTGATAGCAGAGTTGAATGTAGCTGCCAGAGACAATATGATATTTTTAAGGCCTAAAATATTTATTTTCTGGATTTTTATAGGAAAGATTGCCAACTCCTTGTCTTGATGCATGTAGAAATTAAAATATATTTGTAGTTTAATTGAATATCTGTATCACAATCTCCCTACTTTACCTGTGACCTGCACCTATATATCAAAACATGCACATTCATCAACATAACTATACTGTATTGAGTAGGATGTGTCAAGTATTGGTTTAAGAAGTTTATGTGTATGATTCATTTAATTCTTACAGTGCTCTTATGAATTATTATTTCATTTTACAAATAAACTGAAGGTCTGGGAAGTTACATAATTTGCACAACGTGAGACAACTAGTGAGTGACAGAGATAGGTTAAAAGCTTACACATCCTTAATCTTTCCTGTGGCTGGCCAACAATACCTCAAAATGTTAAAAGTATTCTCTGGATTCTTGGATTATGAGTGTTTTATTCTTATTCTTTTGATTTATATATTCTTCTTATAAGGAGCTTTTATTATTTTGTTACTCGTTTTTTATTAAATTTCCTATTAAAAAAATCTAAATATAGCCATCCCGACTTAACAGTGGTTCACCTTACAGTTTTTTTACTTTATAATGGGATGAAAGCCACACATGCAGTAGAAACAATACTTCAAATTTTGAATTTTGATACTTTTCTTGACTAGCAACATGTGATATGATCTTGTTTTGTGATGTGAGACAGGGAAAATGAGACTCAGCTACCTGTCAGCCACATGATGATGAGGGTTAACAAAATCAGTGCACTTAAAATCACTCTGTACTCATACAACCACTCTGTTTTTTACTTTTAGTACAGCATTTAGTAAATTACATGAGACATTCAACACTTTGTTGTAGAATAGGTTTCGTGTTAGATGATTTTGCCCAACTGTAGGGTAGAGTAAGTGTTCTGAGCAAGTGTATAGTTTTTGTTTGTTTGTTTGTTTGTTTTATTTATGATACACACAGACGGAGAGAGAGGCGCAGAGACACAGGAGGAGGGAGAAGCAGGCTCCATTCAGGGAGCCCGACGTGGGACTCGATTCCGGGTCTCCAGGGTCACGCCCTGGGCCAAAGGTGGCGCTAAACTGCGGAGCCACCCAGGGATCCCCTCCCAGCAAGTTTAAAGTAGGCTAGGCTAAGCTATAATATTTAGGTTAGATATATTGATTGCATTTCAACTTAGGATATTTTGTTTTCTTTTAAGATTTTATTTATTTATTTATGAGGGACACAGAGAGAGAGAGAGAGAAAACCAGGAAGAGGGAGAAGCAGGCTCCCTGAAAGGAGCCCAGTATGGGACTCAATCTGGGACCCCCAAATCACGCCCTGATCTGAAGGCAGATGCTCAACCCTTGAGCCACCTAGGCTTCCCATCGACTTAGGATATTTTTCAATTTGTGATGGATTTATCAGGACATAATCCCATCCTAAATCAAAGAATATCTGGATTCAGCAGTTGTGAATTTGAAAATTGGTCAGAATTAATTATCATTTGTTGCCTATGTTTATATTTTCTCCTATAGGAAACCACAATTACATATTATATAGGGGGCTGGAGAAATGATATAGTAACTATTAAACTAAAGCACAAATTGTGTGTGTGTTTGTATCAGGGAAACTTTGTTAGGTCTGAGAGATACAATTTAATATTATTTTTTTAAAAGGATACTGGTATTTCTTAGTAACAAAAATCATCAGCAAAATATTAAGAAATGAAATGTAAGATTTAACTTTACTTTTTTCCCTTCTCAAAACTTCTTGCAAGCATGATTTATTTTCTCTATTGGTGGTTTCTCACTCTTTTACCCTTTGAATTAAAAATTCCACAAACCATTATACTCTCAGAGTTCATTGACATTGTAAGCCAATAGCTTTTTGTCAGATATCTTCAGCTTCAATTTTTTCTGTAGCATTTGACATTATCATCTTCCTTTTCTTCAAATAATCCTCTCCTCTGACATCTTTTATCTTGCACTATACCAGCACTCCTACTCATCTGTAGTAGTATTGCCCTTCTCTGCCAAGCCTGTTCCTTACCCCTACCTGCAGGGCCTCCATGACAGCTCCCCATCACCTTTCACTACATGTCTTAGCCACACTGAGAAGCTTCGCCATTTGCTAACCCAGCATTCTATCATTATCTTTGGGTCCCTGCTCAAAATTCACATCCTTCTAGCACAGATTTTCTTCCTTCTTCCTGTGGCTGGTTTCTACTCACTTTTTTAAGCCTCTACTGAATTGTCAACAGCCTCCAGAAAGGGTTCCTTAATTTACTAAGATAAATTATTTCTTCCTTCATTGGACATTCATTTTAGATATTTGATAACATTTTATTTATATTTTGAGTGTTGCATTCTACTAATTTTATGCCAGTTTCTACAGTAGGCAACATGAGTACTTATAATGACTGCTTCTTACCAATTTATTTAAAGTTTCTGTACTATATATTACATTGAACATGATATATGTGCAATAACAATTTGTTGATGCTAATATTTATTTAAGCAAAAACTAGGAGAATGGCTTGGCATGTGTCTTTTGTCATGTTACTATGGGTAAATGTGTGTACTATAAATTTGATGGTAAGCATGTCTGAAGAACACTTTGATTTCCACGTTCAGTTAGTATGAAAGAGTAGAGGCATATAAGAAAATGTGCAAAGCTTAGGAATTTATGCTTCTTACAAATGACTCACAATTTCAGGCATTTTCTTATCATGATGAAACCTGTGTGTGATTATAACATGTGTAGATGTGCTTTAAAATCTGTATGCTATTAACTACATAAAGTTCAAGTGTTTTGAATTATGTATCAATCCTGTATGCCATTAATTGGAGATATTGGTTGTAATATATGTCAGAGATTAAGTGCACTTTTGGCATTTAGAAGGGTGGGAATAGTAGGTTATTGCAGCTGGCTTTAATACTTCGATGTTAACAGGAGTTTCAAAGCAAAGAAGAATTTGAATGAATGATTTTCAGAGATATTTCATTTACAATAAAGTATTATATTAACTTTGTCTTGAAAAGAAAAAAAGAGACATTCATTTTGTCTCCTGTAATTAATCAAGTCCTGGGTTATCCTGAAAAAAATAGCTTGGGATCTTTAGGTTGGACATTGCCAATGAGAATAGAAACCACTGCCATAGTTGCAGCTGAAATCAGAGGTAGGTCAAGGCAACTCAAAGTGCCTGCTATACCAAAGGCATAGCTGTATTTTATTTCTCACTAGGGAAGAAAAAATATTGCTGTAAATTATACTTATACATGTTTTCTTGTCATTTAGACATTTTATCTTATTTTTATTTATTTTTATACCTATTTTTAAAAATCTTTTAATGTTTTTTACACAGGCTCCTTTCTCTACATGTTTGTGTTTGTGTGAAAAATAAATTAGGTGATGCATTTGTAAAACTCATATTCAAAGTCTGACAATTGGGGCATGAGGGTGGCTCAGTGGTTGAGTGTGATCCCGGGGTCCTGGGATCGAGTCTCACATTGGACTCCCCTCAAGGAGCCTGTTTCTCCCTCTGTCTATGTCTCCACCTCTCTCTCTGTGTGTCTCTCATGAATAAATAAATAAAATCTTAAAAAACAAAATAAAGTCCGACAATTCCAAATAATACTTTGATCCTAAATTGTCAGTGTTTCTGTTTTTCTGCATACATCATGCTGTGTGACATGTGTTAGTGATGCAGCATTTCTTAAAAGCATGTTCTTCTATTTCTCTGGGACTTTCAAGCCCCAAGACCCTTTCTGCTTGTTTTAATTCACATAGGCATTGTATTACAGCTATGTCACAACTGCTTCCTGGCTGGCAGGATTGTAAAATACATCTTGATTTCAGAGATGTTAAAATTAAAAAAAAAAAAAAAAGTCTGCATCTTAGATCAGATGAAACATGGTATTTAGGCCATATTAAGGAAATAGTGAAAACATTCATCAGTTAGTTAACATATTCACTGGTCTCTATACCTTTGCAATATATATTTTTCATATGTTAGTGTAAATATTTTATTTTTAAGGTAAATACTGACGGAAGATAATTGGATTAAAGAGTAATTTATTGAATATTTTTCTTCTTATATGCTACATTTTTTAAAAATGGTGTGATGTGTTGCAGGAATGCCAGAGGTAGCTTTCTAAGCTATTTTGCTTAAAATTAAAAAAAAAAAAGTTATTGTGTAATTTTACAGTTGGACAATTAAAATAAAATTTTATTGAGTTTTTTTACATATGTTCAATCTATTAATAGCAAAGTAATTTGTTATGTATTTTTTCAAATGGTGATTAAACAATTAAAATTCTAATAAATATTAGAAGTATATCATTTTATGCTTTTGATCTCCAGTTCTAAGCTTCATCAGCTTAGAATTCTCTGAGAAACTAAGGGGGATAAAAAGGGAAAGCAGCTGCCATTTATCAAAAATGCATGTTCAATGTTGAATCGTTCATAAGAAAAAGAAAGGTTAGGGGACGCCTGGATGGCTCAGTGGTTGAGCCTCTGCCTTTGGCTTAGGTTATGATCCTGGGGTCCTGGGATCCAGTCCTAAGTCAGGCTCCCTGCATGGAGCCTGCTTCTCCCTCTGCCTGTGTCTCTGCCTTTCTCTCTGTGTCTCTCATGAATGGATAAGTAAAATCTTAAAAAAAAAAAAAAAAAAAAAAGAAAGAAAGGTGAGTTACATAGAATGGTGACGGAGCATAAATAAAGCCAAGATTGAAGAGCTGATCATCGAGGCTGAACCTCATTGCTTTTGCATTCTTGCATTAATGTTTTCTGTTCATATTTTTATATGCAACCAGATTTAGGAATGTGAATTGCCAAGATTATAAATTTAATATATTTGTTATTTTAAAAGCACATACCATCCTGATATGTCATGTATTTCTTTATAGCTTTGATAAAAAAAGTCTAAAAATGATAGAAGATAAATGTTTGAAATATGATCATTAAATATTTTTAAGAAACTATTTTGAGCCTTTGAAAGTTCTGTTTTTAAACGTTTGCACACATTTTGATTCATCATTTTGAGAAGTTCTATAAAATTTCAACTGAAGTTATTTAAGCTGCTCTCTGAAGATAGTCTTGAATATTTTCATTACAACAGTTCCTTGCAGGTGGATTTAATCCACATTTTAGAATATTGAAGAGTTCATTAGAAGCTGTTTTCCTTAGTTTTCTTTAGTTATATTATCTCTTGATTCTTCTGCTAAAATAAGGTTGGATTTTTGTACCTTTTTCTTATAGTTGTGGTGAGAGCTGTAAATCACCTTTTCAAGATGCCTAAGTAAGGACCGAGAGTTCCATTACATCCCAGAAGACTAATAAGAACTCTACTTTCACTTCAGCTTACACTTGCTATATTTTAAACCACTGGGTTCATCAAACATTGCTGTTTATCCATAAAATAGGTGTTTTTTAACTAAGCCAATGTCTTAATATAATTATATAATTATCTTATTTTCAGTGACCAAGTTATCAATTTAATATCTGAAATTGCAAATTGAGCTAATATTTAAGCCACTCATCTTGTAAAATATAGTTATGAATCTGTTCAAGCCTTCATATATATAACACACACACATATACATCATTACATGTAGATGTATATATTTCAGTAGGGCACAACTTGGGGTTATTTGGTGACAGAGTATGTCAAAATAGGACACAATATTTCAATTTTGTCTTTAAATTCCTTACTTTAATCCATTCCTTAATCCATTTAACTCACTTGATTAGTGTGCGTAAGCAAGTGAAAACACAGCAAAAGTTTTATATCTTCTTTCATCCTTTAATCTACTCATCCATTTCAGACCATTATTCATTAGGTAGAGGCACAGCCAATCTTCAATGGAAGCCTCAGGAATGCAGGAAAGGAACATTGGACTAAGAGTCAAGAGAGCTGCATTGTGACTTCAATGTTGTTCTTTATCATTCTTGTAACTTTCAAAGTGACACATCAAAACAGATCTCAGACTCCACTCCTGATCAAAACTCTTCAGAGTGTAGGGATAGAGGGAACATTCCTCAACATCTTAAAAGCCATCTACAAAAAGCCCACAGCAAATATCATTCTTAATGGGGAAGCACTGGAAGCCTTTCCCCTAAGATCAGGAACAAGACAGGGATGTCCACTCTCACCACTGCTATTCAACATAGTCCTGGAAGTCCTAGCCTCAGGAGGCAGACAACAAAAAGACATTAAAGGCATTCAAGTTGGCAAAGAAGACGTCAAACTCTCCCTCTTCATCGATGACATGATACTCTACATAGAAAACCCAAAAGTCTCCACTCCAAGATTGCTAGAACTCATACAGCAATTTGGTAGCGTGGCAGGATACAAAATCAATGCCCAGAAATCAGTGGCATTTCTATACACTAATAATGAGACTGAAGACAGAGAAATTAAGGAGTCAATCCCATAACAATTGCACCCAAAAGCATAAGATACCTAGGAATTGGGACACCTGGGTGGTTCAGTGGTTTAGTGCCTGCCTTTGGCCCAGGGCATGATCCTGGGGTCCCAGGGTCGAGTCCCGCATTGGGCTCCCTGCGTGGAGTCTGCACCTCCCTCTGCCTGTGTCTCTACCTCTCTCTCTCTCTCTCTCTGTGTGTGTGTGTCTCTCATGAATAAATAAATAAAATCTTAAAAAAGAAAAAGGATACCTAGGAATAAACTTAACCAAAGAGGTGAAGGATCTATACCCTAAAAACTATAGAACACTTCTGAAAGAAATTGAGGAAGACACAAAGAGATGGAAAAATATTCCATGCTCATGGATTGGCAGAATTAATATTGTGAAAATGTCAATGTTACCCAGAGCAATTTACACGTTTAATGCAATCCCTATCAAAATACCATGGACTTTCTTCAGAGAGTTAGAACAAATTATTTAAAGATTTGTGTGGAATCAGAAAAGACCCCAAATTTTAAAAAGGAAAACCATATCTGGGGGCATCACAATGCCAGATTTTAGGTTGTACTACAAAGCTGTGGTCATCAAGACAGTGTGGTACTGGCACATAGATCAATGGAACAGAATAGAGAACCCAGAAGTGGACCCTGAACTTTATGGTCAACTAATATTCAATAAAGGAGGAAAGACTATCCATTGGAATAAAGACAGTCTCTTCAATAAATGGTGCTGGGAAAATTGTACATCCACATGCAGAAGAATGAAACTAGACCACTCTCTTGCACCATACACAAAGATAAACTCAAAATGGATGAAAGATCTAAATGTGAGACAAGATTCCATCAAAATCCTAGAGGAGAACACAGGCAACACCCTTTTGAACTTGGCCACAGTAACTTCTTGCAAGATACATCCATGAAGGCAAAAGAAACAAAAGCAAAAATGAACTATTGGGACTTCATCAAGATAAGAAGCTTTTGCACAGCAAAGGATACAGTCAACAAAACTAAAAGACAACCTCCAGAATGGGAGAAGATATTTGCAAATGACTTATCAGATAAAGGGCTAGTTTCCAAGATCTAGAAAGAACTTATTAAGCTCAACACCAAAGAAACAAACAATCCAATCATGAAATGGGCAAAAGACATGAACAGAAATCTCACAGAGGAAGACATAGACATGGCCAACAAGCACATGAGAAAATGCTATGCATCACTTGCCATCAGAGAAATACAAATCAAAACCACAATGAGATACCACCTCACACCAGTGAGAATGGGGAAAATTAACAAGGCAGGAAACAACAAATGTTGGAGAGGATGCGGAGAAAAGGGAACCCTCTTACACTGTTGGTGGGAATGTGAACTGGTGCAGCCACTCTGGAAAACTGTGTGGAGGTTCCTCAAAGAGTTAAAAATAGACCTGCCCTACGACCCAGCAATTGCACTGCTGGGGATTTGCCCCAAAGATTCAGATGCAATGAAATGCCGGGACACCTGCCCCCGATGTTTCTAGCAGCAATGTCCACAATAGCCAAACTGTGGAAGGAGCCTCGGTGTCCATCGAAAGATGAATGGATAAAGAAGATGTGGTTTATGTATACAATGGAATATTCCTCAGCCATTAGAAACGACAAATACCCACCATTTGCTTCGACATGGATGGAACTGGAGGGTATTATGCTGAGTGAAATAAGTCAATCGGAGAAGGACAAACATTATATGTTCTCATTCATTTGGGGAATATAAATAATAGTGAAAGGGAATATAAGGGAAGGGAGAAGAAATGTGCGGGAAATATCAGGAAGGGAGACAGAACATGAAGACTCCTAACTCTGGGAAACGAACTAGGGGTGGTGGAAGGGGAGGAGGGAGGAGGGCGGAGGGTGGGGGTGAATGGCTGACGGGCACTGAGGGGGCACTTGATGGGATGAGCACTGGGTGTTATTCTGTATGTTGGCAAATTGAACACCAATAAAAAATAAATTTATTATAAAAAAAAAGATCTTAGACTCCTCAATTTTTTTTTTAAGATTTTATTTATTAATTCATGAGAGACACACAGAGAGAGGCAGAGACATAGGCAGAGCAATAAGCAGGATCCCTGCAGGGAGCCAGATGCAAGACTCAATTCCAGGACCCTGGAATCACCACCTGAGCTGAAGGTAGACGCTCAACAGCTGAGCCACCCAGGCGTCCCAAAACTCCTCAATTTTGAAAGGAGATCAATGGACCTGTGATCTCTATTATTACTTAAGTATAAAATATTCTGATTTATAAACCAATGCAGGTCTTTCATTATAATTGAAAATCAAAGCCATATTCTAGAAAATGAATGTTATATAACTTTAATTATTGAAGTTATTATATTTGCACTTTATTTTCAAACATAATCTATTCAATTAATTTTCTGGAAAGTTATATGCATTTTATGATAATGACATTGGTGAAAAGTGACATTATTCTAATACAAATATTGTAAATATAGTCAGACTTAGTTCCAAAGTTTGGAAAAAATCAAAGACAGATGACTTCTAATGAAAAGATAGAAACAACCACTCAAAAGTATTCTGATAGTACAATCAAATGCTGCCAATAGAAATGAAGAGGACACCTAAAAATCAACGCAGCCATATTTTGAAAGAACATTTATAAAAGATGAAAAAGCAAAATCTGAGGCTGAGTAAAAGATTGAAAAGTTGTTAGTAACCAAATGAGGTAAAGACTTAAAATGTTTAGGTTTTCATGGCAGCCCAGATGGCTCAGCGGTTTAGGGCCACCTTCAGCCCAGGGCCTGATCCTAGAGACCCAGGATCGAGTCCCATGTCGGGTTTCCTCTCTCTCTCTCTCTCTCTCTCTCTCTCTCTCTCTCTCTCATGAATAAGTAAATAAAATCTTTAAAAAGAAAAAATGTTTAGGTTTTCAAATGTGGTGAATGCAGAAGTCCACCGGCATACTAGATTAAGAGGACAAAGAGGAAATGTTTAAAATCCTTCAGTGCCTTTTTTTTTTAAAGAAAACAACAACAAAACTTTCCATTGCCACTCCTGCTATCACTCCCACTAACCTTTAAGTTCTTAAGTCAAATTTACTTTTTTCTCAAATCTTTAACTTATATTGTTCTCTATGCACAGAGTGTTTTTCCCTTCTTCTCTGATTAATCCTACTCTTTCTTTAAGATTCTGTAAAATTTCCCTGCTACATCTTTACTTATACAATTTAGTCTAGAACATAATTTATTTGCATTTATATTTGAACACTATTTGTTTCACAAAATAAGGTTTATATTCCCAAACAGATATCCGCTTGGGAATATAAACCTTATTTTGTGATTCCTGTTTTCTAGCCATCTGGAACTGTACCAGGAACATAAGAAAAAACTATAAATATTTGACAAATATAAGCAAATGAAGAAATGCTGTATGGCTTATTGTCTCCCAATATCCACTTCCCACCGTCTTTTAATATAGAATATTTTTAATTTTGCTGTGCACATGGCTGCTAAGGTAAACACATCCCCACTCTCTGTTATAACAAAGTTTGTCCACATGACTAATTGTGACCAATGACCTATGAGCAGTGGAGCTATGTCTTCTGACCTGAGCCCTTAAAATGAGAAGGTATGTCCTCCCCACACCAGTGGCCAAGGTCTGTACGTGGTGGTAGGAGCTAGTATATCCCTCCTAGCATACAACATGAAAGCTACTTTTTGAGGATGGTACCTTTTAAAAAGGAATGCTTTTTGAGCCAAAGATAAAGGAGCTGGGCTTCTTAAAATTGTGGAGTTAATTATTAGGTATCATCTGCTTAGCTTCTGACATGAGATAAATATAAATTTTTCTTAAGGTATTATAATATTTGCATTTTTGTTATTGTGCTTAGAACCTAAAATAGCTTCAGATAATGTCATCTTGAGTATATTCTAGGGACACTGCAGTTACTTAATGATATCCAAACATTAGTACTTGAAAGCAAAAAACAAGCTTTTCTTCCTATTCACTGTAGAATAGAGATTTTGTTAGCTGGAAAAAACTTTAAGCAAGAATTGGACTGAAATTAAACCCATGTTTCTTTTGAGTTCTTTTTTCCTTTATGTTGGGCAACATTTCAATTATGGTTTAAATCTTTGTTATAAGGAATGGTTTTAAACAAAGCCATGGGAGATGGGTAATTGAATTGTTAAGGACAAACATGGCAGTAGAAAAAGAACTTTCTAAAACATAAAGCAGAATACATTTCAAAGGAAGTGTGTCAGACTTTTAGAAATATTGAGGATAGTTCAAAGGTTCTCGGGTTTTTGGCTCTTTTCTTTTGTTTCTAATCTGCCTAAGTGATCTAGACATGGAGACCAGCTGCAAATATGTTTAATTTGATGATACACAAAGAGGGGGCCTGGATTAAATGCAAGGCAAAGTGAATGGGAGGTTACAATCTTTGTGGTAGAGAAATTACATCATACATGTGGTAAAGACAGAAAATAGAGCCACATTTAGAATACAAATGAAAATATATTTCAAGAATATCAAAGTATCACCTTTAAGTCATGAGTATATTGAAACTACATTAGCTAATTTGTAAAACATTAAACTGCCCTAGTACAATTAATAACCTAAATTATCATTCCTTCATGTGCATGCCATTTTGAGAATATAATTTGACAGATATTTCACTGGTATCTAAGATAATTTCACTAATGGATATAATGGTTATACATATGGCTATGTATGGAAAAGGGAATGTTTTGCAAAGAAGGTGCTGTAAGACACTGAGCACAACTAGAGAATTCCAAATGAATTATACACATCAGGGACCATGTCTTTTTTAGTGTTTGTCTTGGGTTGTGAGAAGTTGGGAGGAGGAATTGGGTCCCTATGATTGGTTTTTACAGTGATTTTGCTAAAATCCTTTTAACAGAGCTTACTTCAAAACATTGTTCAATATTATTTTTCCAGAAATAAAATAGAATACTTTAAAATTATTTTAGCATTAGAAAATAGTATCAATCTTTTCATTTTTATCTTTACCCAGAACCTCTGAAAACTTTAGTCCTTAAAATGATTTATATGTGACATTAATAAATAGTCCGTATTAGTTTACTTCCGGAGATCATATGCTGAGATTCCTTAATTCCATTTGAAACAAACATTACAGAGGGACCTAAACATAATGTGATAAGTAGATCTCACTCTACCTACTGCAACAAATTCAAAGAAGCACCCTTCTCACAGGAGCAAACTTTTATCCTGCCAGCCATCACTAATTGCCAAGGTTAGCAAATAAAAACAAAGGAGACCCAGTTAGATTTGAATTTAAGATAACAGTGAAACATTTTAAAATATAAGTATGTTTCAGGGCACCTGGATGGCTCACTCGGTTAAGTGTCTGAGTTTGGTTTTGGTCATGATCTCAGTCCTAGGATTGAGCACATGTCGGGATCTCTGCACAGCGGGAAGTCTGCTTCTTCCTTTCCCTCTGCCCCTCTCCCCACTCATTCTTTCTCTCTCTCAAATAAACAAATAAAATCTTTAAAAAATGTATAAGTAGATATGATATTGGGTCATACTTATATTTTTTCATTGTTTATCTGACACTCAAATTTATTTACCCTAGTCATTGGCAATCATAGTCATTGCTCATCCACAGTGCTGGGAATGGTCAGGAGGAGGTTTGTCCATAGGAGGTTTTACGTGAAAGAGGATAAAAGATCAATTCCAAATGACAGTCAGTGGGGTGTCAATCTGAAATTAGAGTTTAAATAGTCATTTATGGAACAACTCTGATTAGATAACTGCCTTCAGACTAAGTAATCGCATTAACCCTTCTCTCTTCAAAACATTTTTTCAAGACATCAGATACTAAATCAGAGAGCAAGGAGCTACTGAAGTAAGGTCAGATGGAATTCAATGTCATAATAGGACAGGACTCAACTCATTTTTCTTCCTATGCTGTCCAGCTGCTCCTAAGAGTTCCTGTCCCCTTCTCTCCAGCCAATAGCAGCTTTTATCTCTAGGGCCTTTACCAATATAGGGGTGGAGCTACTTTTTCTGCAGACTAATAGGCCAGAGGGACATAAATTAAAGTCAGCTGCTACCAAAAGGAGAGGCCGTCTGGTGAAATAATATCTTACACTCTGAAAGTGTGACCTGGTAAATCCTGGTACAGGAACCAAAGTCCAGCCTTAGTCCTGGACTGTTAGCACCCTCTGGTGCTTGATTAAAAAAAAAAAAATGCTCTCTGAGGAGAAAAACAAAACAACAAATTTTAGTCCTTAGATTATGTCTCAAAATAATTTTTCAAATAAAGTGTCTGAAAGACCAACCAAATATAATGATATTAAAAAAAAAAAAAAACCCTCAAGACATACGTCAGACTCAGCAGAAACAAGAGGCAACAGAAATATACTTCTAGTAATTTCAGATATTTGAATTATAGATGATCCTCAACTTAGGATGGTTTGACTTAACAGTTTTTTTTTTTTAATTTTATGATGATGTGAAAGTTTATGCATTCAATAGAAACTCTACTTCAAATTTTGAATTTTTATTGTTTCCTCTCTTAGCAATAAGCAGAGTATTACTATTTTGTGATGCTGGATGACAGCAGCAAACCATAGGTCTAATCAGCCATGTAATCATGAGGGTAAACACTTAAAACCATTCTGTGCCCATAAATCATGCTGTTTTTTTTTTCTTTCAGTACAGTGTTCAATAAATTACATGAGATATTCAACACTATTACAAAATAGGCTGTTATATTATTTTTTCCAACTATAGACTAATGTAAATGTTCTGAGAATGTTTAAGGTGGATTAGGTTAAACTACGATCTTCTATTGGCTAGGGCTATTAAATGTATTTTCAACTTACAGTATTTTCAATTTACAATGGGTCTATGGGGACATACAATCCCATTGTAGGCCAAGGAAGTTCTGTATTTTACACAGATAATTTAAAAATACTTTTTATATACATATGGAGACGAAAGCCAAATTTAAATTTTTAGATGGAAATCATAAAAAGAGACATTGCATTTTGAATGACTAATGGATAAAATTACACTGAAAAATACAATGAAAAGGTGGTTTAAAAGCATATTATCTGGGTAGCCTTGGTGGCTCAGTGGTTTAGCGCGGCCTTCAGCCCAGGGCCTAATCCTGGGGTCCCGGGATTAAGTCCCATGTTAGGCTCCCTACATGGAGCCTGCTTCTCCCTCTGCCTGTGTCTCTGCCACTCTCTCTCTCTCTCTCTCTCTGTCTCTCATGAATAAATAAATAAAATCTTTAAAAAAGCATATTATCCCAGCTGAAGGGAGAATTAGTGAATTAGAAAACATTTCAAAAGATGTATAACCAAGAATGATATACAATATACAAAAGAAAATAAGAGACATTGATAATACACTGAAAAGACAAATATATATTATACATAATGTTTATGTATGAAATGGAATGAAATGGGAACAGAGTGAATATTTATAGATATAATGGCTTAGAACCTTCTCAAACTGATGAAAAACATCATGGCCGTGAATATTCAAGAAGGCAGAAAGTCCCTCAGCAGAATATAGAAGAAAAAATCCAAATCTAGACATCATAATAACATTGCAGGAGAGTAACACAAAGAAAATATCTTAGAAGGGCCAGAGGAAAAGCAGAGATTATTTCAGAGGAGGATAGGCTGACAAACAGTTTTCAAAGCAATAATGGCAGAGAAAAATAGAAAGATACCTTCAGGTTACAGAAAGAATTTATAAATCACAAAAATATTACTAAAAATGTAGACAAAGTAAAATAATTTACAACAAACTATAGAAAAGAGATTTTATCACTAGCAGATGATTAATACACAAATTCTCCCAAACTATATATAATGGGAGAGTTCTATGAAGAAAAAAAAGTAGCAAAGAAAATGATAAATATGCACAAATATACATAAACATTGAAGTGGAAAGCAATAATAATAATGTGGGGTTTAAACTATGTCAAATAAAATTCCTACAGTCATGCCATTATACAAGTAAGGAGATAAATGGAATTGAAATGCTTTAAGGACCTTACTTTTTCTGGAAAAAGGAGAAAAATTAAAGATTAACCAGTAGCTTTTGTAAGTCAACAGTACATCTGTATGTTATATGATAATTAAGATTATTGCTAAAAGGAAAGCTTATAACTTCCAAACAAAATGAAGAAATAAATGGAATGATTAAAAAATACTTTATCATTTAAAAAGAACAGAACATACAGAGTGAGAAAATACAATGCATGCATAGGGGTGTTATATTTAAATTGAATACACTGTAAGTACAATAAATATAGAATAAGTTTTCCAATTAAAAATAATTTCAGACTTTGTTTAAAATATGTGCTATTTATATTAAAAATATGTGCTGATTTCAATTTAAGAATATATGAAAATTAAAAGTAAAAGCAGGAAAAGTTACACCCCATAAACACCATTTTAAAAAATGTGGCCATATTAACAGCAGACATTAAAATGGTCAAGGCCATCTAGATTTTCTTGTGTTTTCTTCTAGAATTCTATAGTTTTGTGTTTTACATTTAGGTATATAATTGAATTTGAATTAATTGCTTTGTGCAATGCTTGAGGTATGTACCTAGTTTCTTTATAATTCTTTTTTCTTTCCTTCCCCACTCCCTCCTCTTTTCATTCTTCTTCTTCTCCTCCTCCTCTTTTTTTTTTTTTTTTTTTTTTTTTTTTGTGAGGTGAGGTATATGGATGCTTAACTCTTATAGTACTATTTTGGGTGGGAAAAAGTCTTTCTTCATTGAATTGCCTTTGCTCCTTGTCAATGATAAGTTGACTGTATTTGTGTAAGTCTGTTTCTGGCCTATTTGTACTCTTCCATTGACTTGTGTGTTTATACTTCACCACCAATATCATGCTGTCTTGATTAAAATAGCCATGATGTTGGATGGTGGGGTTCTTCAATTGTGGTTTTTTTTTTTTTTTTTTCAGTACTGTGTTGGCTATTCTGGGTGTTTTGCCTTTCCGTACAAACTTTCCAATGGGTTTGTTAATATTTACAAAAGAGGTGTAAATGTCAAGTAGGTCCAGTTGCTGGTTAGTGCTGGTCATATTTACTATATCCTTACGTCATATTTACTATATCCTTCTATATCCTTACTGTTTTTCTTCCTGACTCTTATCACAGAAAGAGAATGTTCAATATTTCATCTATAATAGTGGATTTGGTGACTCTTAGTTCTGTGAGATTTGTCTCACATATTTTGACATTCTATTATTAACTGCATACATGTTAAAGATGGTTTTCTTGGAAAATTGATCCCTTTATCATCATGTGATGCCCTTCTATATATCTAAGTTTTCTCATTCTGACATATGCTTTATCTGATATTAATATAGCTATTTCTGCTTTCTTTCGATTAATGTTAACATTAACGTTAACATTATATTATGGTATGTTTTCTTGATCCATTCATTATTAATCTATCAGAATCTTTACATTAAAAGTGGATTTGTTGTAGACAATATATAGCTGTCTTGTTTTTATTCATTCTAATTGTCTTTTACTTGTTAGATTTATAGCACTCACATTCTAAGTGATTGTTATTATATTTTTATTAATATCCACCTTGTTTCTAACTGTGCTCTATTCATTGCATTTGGTTTTTGTTTCTTCTTTTGGTTCTCATTTATCTGCCTCCTCTGTTTTTAATTCAACATTTTATATGATCCAATATCATCTCCTCTCTTAGTACATCAACTATACTTCTTTTAGAAACATTTTTATTATTTCCCTGGAGTTTGCAACATAAATTTTTAACTAATCCAAGTGCACCTTCAAATAACACTATACCACTTCATGGGAAGTGCATAGCTTATATTTCCAATTCCTCCTTGTCTCTTATGACATAGCTGTATTTATTTTACTTATGAACATATAGGATATTATTACTATTGTCACTTTGAAAAGTTATCTTTTAAAGCCCTGTAGTCTGAGAAAATAAAAGATTTTATTTAATTTTAATTCATTCTTTTTATGACACTTTTCATTTCTTTATGTAGCTCCAAATTTCTACTTACATCATTTTTCTTTGAGGGATTTTTAAATCATTTCTTGTAACGGAGATACCCTATGTTGGCATGAATTCCTTGTTTCTATTTCTATGAGAAAGCCTTTTGTTTTTCATTTTTAAATAATGATTTTATTCCATACACAATTCAAGATCCTTTTTTTCTTTCAACGTTTTAAGTATTTTACTCCACTTTCTTCTTGTTTGCATGTTTTCTATAAGAAGTCTTCTGTAATTCTAATTTCTGTCCTTCTACGTATTCTCCTACCCTCTTGGTCCTGTTTACTCCTCTGTCTTCTGCTTTTTGAAGATTATCTCTGTCTGTGGTTTTCTGCAGTGTGAGTATAATATACATAGGAGTCGTTCTTTAAGGGTGTTTATTCTGCTTCATGTTCTCTGAGCTTCTTGGATCAATGATTTAGTGTTGTCACTAATTTTAGAAAGTTCTGGGTCTTATAAACTTGCATACTTACATTTGTTCCCTTCTCTCTTTTTCTTGTCTGCCAATACATATACACTTTTGAAACTATGAGTGCTCCTTTCTGTATTTTCATTCTCTTTTTCTTCTTTTTCGTTTTAAAATTCATTTTGAGCAGTCCCTATTGATATAGCTTCAGTCTTACTGATTCTTTCCTCAGTCATGTCCAGTTTGCTGATGAACCCGTAAAAGACATTATTTGTTATAATGTTTTTGTTTCTAACATTTCCTATAATAATTTCTTAAAGTCTCCATCTCTCTTCTGGCATTTCTCATCTGGCATTTGAATAGCATTTATTTTTTCTATTGGAGCCCTTAACATATTAATTATAGTTGACTGTATTAATAGACTTTATTTCTTAGAGTAAGTAGCCTTAAGTTTATAGCCAAACTGAGAAGTACCAAGATTTCCCATATGTTTTTTTTCCCCTGTATAGGCAGAGCATCCCACCCAAATTCCACACCAAAGTGGTATATTTATTACAGTTGATGACCAACAATGACATATTATTATCACCCAAAGAACATAGTTTACATTAGGGTTCGCTGTTGGTGTTGTACATTCTATCGGTTTGGACAAATGTATAATGATATATGCCCACTATTAGATTACCAAAAGAGTAGTTTCACTGCCCTAAAACTTTCTTATACTTTGGCTGTTCATTTCTCTCAACGGCCTAAACCCTTGGTAACCATTCTTTTTTTTTTTTTTTTTTAACTGTCTCATGTAAGTCCAAACTCAGCCTCCAGCAGTTCATCTAAATTACCGTTAAGTGTTCTATCCGTGTACAGCTCCATCTGCCTTCTGCCCCAGATAAGCAGATCTCAACTGTGACTTTCTGGATTTGCCTATTTTTCCAGACTGTGGGGTGTGGTTTGCTTTGCAAACTAAATTCTCTCATGGGTCCAAGAAAAGTCATTGACTTTCAGTTTGTTTTATTTTTACTTGTAAGATGACTTCTGAGCTCCTCATGTCTGAGCTGAAACTAGAAATTCTTAATGACATACTTATTTCTCTTCAACATAGATGATTCTGGAAATCAAAGTTAAAAAACATATGTATTTATTAAATGTCTTCTATGTGTCAGATACTATTCTAGGTTTTTGCTGTGCAGTCTGAACAAAACTAGACTAAAACCAAGTACTATTTCCTTATAATTTTTACTCCTTGGTCCTGTTTGCCTGACAGGGCTCTAAAAAAGAAAAGTCATAACAGCAGACACCCTTGATTGCACATAATTTAGTAGCCATTTTTAAACATAACCTCCATAGAGTTGGAGGTAGGACATAATAGAGATACTGTGGAGTGCCTTTATTTTGTACCAACAGTGTTTGGATTTTAAGCCCACACTTTCTTTAGTTAGCACACTGCTTATCCCATTTCCATTTCCTCTTCTACTTTTGACTGTGAGTCATCCAAATGAGGAGATGGACATACTTACATTAGAAAATAAAATATATTAAGAGATAAGAAATAAAAATTCTGCTATAGTTTCACATATACTGAAATACTTGGTATCAATCATTTAGGAAAACAGATCATTCTGTTTTTCTGTGGAATTATTTACTCATTTATTCAGCAAGCACTTCTAAATAGAAGTTTTACTCTAGGTTCTATTTTATCATAACAATAATTAAAACATTCATTATTGTTGAAATCAAACTCTACTAATGGAGTAGCCTTAGAGTCTCCATCTCTCATCTCTTATCTTTGTCATATAAATACATAATTGTATTCTTTTTTTTTTCATTTGTTTTTATTGAAGTTGGATTTGCCAACATATAGCATGACACCCAGGGCTTATCCCATCAAGTGCCCTCCTCAGTGCCCGTCACCCAGTCACCCCAATCCTCTGCCCACCACTCCTTCCATAATGCTTTATCTGTTTTCCAGAGTTAGGAGTCTCTCATGGTGTGTCTCCATCTCCAATTTTTCCCACTCAGTTCCCCTCCTTTCGCTTATAGTCCTGTTCACTATTTCTTATATTCCCCATATGAGTGAATATGATGATTGTTCGTCTCTGACGGACTTACTTCACTCAGCGTAATACCCTTTAGTTCCATCCACGACTAAGCAAATGGTGGGGATTCATCCTTTCTGACGGCTGAGGAATATTCCATTGTATACATAGACCACAGCTTCTCTATCCATTCATCTGTCAAAGGACATTGAGGCTCCTTCTACAGTTGGCTCTTGTGGACATTGCTGCTGTGAACACTGGGGGGCAGGTGTCCCAGTGTTTCACTTCATCTGTCTCTTTGTGGTAAATCCTCAGCAGTGCAATTGCTGGGTCGAAGGGTAGCTCTATTTTTGGGGGGTTGGGGATAGCTCTATTTTTAACTCTTTGAGGAACCTCTACACAGTTTTCCAGAGTGGCTGCACCAGTTCACATCCCCACCAACAGTACAGAGGGTTCCCCTTTCTCCACATCCTCTCCAACATTTGTGGTTTCCTGCCTTGTTAATTTTCCCCATTCTCACTGAACTGAGGTGGGATCTCATTGTGGTTTTGATGTGTATTTCCCTGATGACACATGATGTGGAGCATTTTCTCATGTGCTTGTTGGCCATGTCTATGTCTTCTTTGGTGAAATGTCTGTTCATGTCTTCTGCCCATTTCATGATTGGATTGTTTGTTTCTTTGGTGTTGAGTTTAATAAGTTCTTTATAGATCTTGGATACTAGCCCTTTATCTGATAGGTCATTTGCAAATATCTTCTCTCATTCTGTAGGTTGTCTTTTAGTTTTGTTGACTGTTTCTTGTGCTGTGCAGAAGCTTTTTATCTTGATTAAGTCCCAATAGTTCATTTTTTCTTTTGTTTCCCTTCCCTTCATAGATGTATCTTGCAAGAAGTGTCTGTGGCTAAGTTCAAAGGGGTTTTCCTGTGTTCTCCTCTAGGATTTTGAAGTATTCTTGTCTCACATTTAGAGTTTTCATCCATTTTGGGTTTATCTTTGTCTGGTGTAAGAGAATGGTCTAGTTTCATTCTTCTGCACGTGGCTCTCCAATTTCCCAGAACCATTTATTGAAGAGACTCCTTTTTTCAGTGGATACTCTTTCCTCCTCTGTCAAATATTAGTTGACCATAGAGCGGAGGGCCCATTTCTGGGTTCTCTATTCTGTTCCATTGATCTATATGTCTGTGTTTGTGCCAGTACCACACTGTCTTGATGACCACAGCTTTGTAGTACAACCTGAAATCCGGCATTGTGATGCCCCCGGCTCTGGTTTTCTTTTTCAATATTCCCCTGGCTAGTCGGGGTTTTTTCTGATTCCACACAAATCTTAAGATTATTTGTTCCAAGTCTCTGAAGAAAGTCCATGGGATTTTGATAGGGATTGCACTGAATATGTAAATTGCCCTGGACAGCATAGACATTTTCACAATATTAATTCTTCCAATTCATGAGCGTGGAATATTTTTCCATCTCTTTGTGTCTTCCTCCATTTCTTTCTGAAGAATTCTATAGTTTTTAGGGTATAGATCCTTTATCTCTTTGGTTAGGATTATTCCTAGGTATCTTATGGCTTTGGGTGCAATTGTAAATGGGATTGACCCTTAATTTCTCTTTCTTCAGTCTCATTGTTAGTATATAGAAATGCCACTGATCTCTGGGCATTGATTTTGTATCCTGCCACACTGCCAAATTGCTGTATGAGTTCTAGCAATCTTGGGGTGAATCTTTTGGGTTTTCTATGTACAGTATCATGTCATCTACGAAGAGGGAGAGTTTGACTTCCTCTTTGCCAATTTGAATGCCTTTTATTTCTTTTTGTTGCCTGATTGCTGAGGCTAGGACCTCTAGTACTATGTTGAACAGCAGTGGTGAGAGTGGACATCCTTGCCATCTTCCTGATCTTAGGGGAAAGCCTCCCAGTGTTTCCCCATTGAGAATGATATTTGCTGTGGGCTTTTCATAGATGACTTTTGAGGTACTGAGGAATGTTCCCTCTATCCGTACACTCTGAAGAGTTTTAACCAGGAATAGATGCTGTAATTGCCAAATGCTTTCTCTGCATCTATTGAGAGGGTCATATGGTTCTTATTTTTTCTTTTGTTGATATGATCTATCACATTGATTGTTTTATGAGTGTTGAACCAGCCTTTCATCCCAGGGATAAATCCCACTTGGTCATGGTGAATAAGCTTCTTAATGTACTTTTGGATCCTAATATCTTGGTGAGAATTTTTGCATCTGTTTTCATCAGGGATATTGGCCTATTATTCTCCTTCCTTTTAGGTGGGATCTTCGTCTGGTTTGAGAATTAAGGTGATGCTGGACTCATTAAATGAGTTTGAAAGTATTCTGTCTCTTTCTACCCTTCAAAATAACTTTAGTAGAATAGGTATTATTTTTCTTTAAATGTTTGGTAGATTCCCCTGGGAAACCATCTGGCCCTGGACTTTTGTGTCTTGGGAAGTTTTTGATGACTGCTTCAATATCCTTGTTGGTTATTGGCCTGTTCAGGTTTTCTATTTCTTCCCGTTCCAGTTTTGGTAATTTGTGGGTTTCTAGAAATGCATCTATTTCTTCTAGATTGCCTAATTTGTTGGCATATAGCTGCTCATATTACGTTTTTAAAATCATTTGTATTTCTTTGGTATTGGTTGTGATCTCTCCTCTTTCATTCATGATTTTACTAATTTGAGTCTTTTTTCTTTTTAATAAGGCTGGCTAGGGATTTATCTATCTTATTAATTCTTTTAAAGAACCAACTCCTGGTTTTGTTGATATGTTCTACAGTTTTTTGTTTTGTTTTGTTTTGTTTTTTTCTGGTCTCTATTTCATTGAGTCCTGTTCGAATCCTTTTTTTAAGATTTTTATTTATTATTCATGAGAGACATACACACAGAGAGAGAGGCAGAGACACAGGCAGAGGGAGAAGCAGGCTCCATGCAGGGAGCCTGATGTGGGACTCGATCCCGGGTCTCCAGGATCAGGCCCTGGGCTGAAGGCGGCATTAAACTGCTGAGCAACCTGGGCTGCCCTGCTCAAATCCTTATTATCTCTCTTCTTCTGCTTGGTGTAGGTTTTACTTGCTGTTCTTTCTCAAGTTCCTTTAGATGTGAGGTTAGCTTGTACATTTTAGTTTTTTCCAAATTTTTTGAGGGAGGCTTGTATTGTGATGTATTTCACTCTTAGGACTGCTTTTGCTGTATCCCAAGGATTTTAAACAGTTGTATCTTCATTCTCATTAGTTTCCATGAATCTTTTTAATTATTCTCTGATTTCCTGGTTGATCCATTAATCTTTTAGTAGGATGCTCTTTAACCTCCATGTGTTTGAGTTTCTTCCAAATTTCTTCTTGCAATTGAGTTCTAGTTTCAAAGTATTGTGGTCTGAAAATATGCAGGGGACAATCCCTATCTTTTGGTATTGGTTGAGACCTGACTTGTGACCCCGTATGTGGTTTATTCTCCATGTGCACTTGAGAAGAATGTGTATTCACTTGCATTTGGATGGAAAAATCTGTATATATCTGTGAAATCTATTTGGCCCAGTGTATCATTTAAATTGATTGATATACCTGGAAGCTCCCACATCAGGGGCATAAATATTCATGATTGTAGGTCTTGTTGAGTAGAGCCTTTGAGTGTGATATAGTGTCCCTCTTCATCTCTTACTACAGTCTTTGGGATAAACTTCAATTTACCTTGTATGAGGATTGCAACCCCAGCTTTCTTTTGAGGACCATTTGAATGGTAAATTGTTCTCCAACCTTTCATTTTCAGGCTGGAGGTGTCCTTGGGTCTAAAATGAGTCTCTTGTAGACAGCAAATAGATGGGTCTTGCTTTTTTATCCAGTTTGATACCCTGAGTCTTTTGATGAGACCATTAAGACCATTGAAAGATTAGAATTTAGTGTCATGGTAATATTTTCAGTCCCTGTTTTTGTGGCTTATTTCTTTGGGCTTCCTCTTTCTTTTCCTCTTTCCTTTTCTTTTCCCTCTTAATATTTCTTGCAGAGCTGGTTTGGTGGTCACATATTCTTTCAGTTTCCACCTGTCCGGGAAGTTCTTTATCTCTTCTTCTATTCTGAATGAGAACCTTGCTGGATAGAGTTTTCCTGGCTGCATGTTCTTCTTATTTAGGACCCTGAATATATCCTGCCAATCCTTTCTGGCCTGCCAGGTCTCTGTGGAGAGGTCTGCTGTTAATCTGATATTTCTCCCTATATAAGGTAAGAATATCTTGTCTCTCACTGCTTTAAGACTTTTCTCTTTAGCTTTGAAATTTGCAAGTTTCACTATTAAATGTCAAGGTGTTGAAAGGTTTTTATTGTTTTTTGGGGGGAAGGGACCTCTCTATCTCTTGGATCTGAATGCCTGTTTCCTTCCCAGATTTGAGGAGTTCTCAGCTATGATTTGTTCAAAAATATTTTGTGGTCCTCTCTCTCTCTCTCTCTTTCTCCTCTCAGTCTCTTCTGCAATCCCAATTATACGTAGATTTTTTTTTTTCCTTCAGAGGCTCTCATTTATTTCCCTAAGTCTTTCCTTGTGGGCTCTTGTTTTTCTCTTTTTTCCTCAGCTTCCTTCCTTACCATGTGTTTGTCTTCTATGTCAGTCACTCTCTCTTCCACCTCATTAACCCTCATCGTTAGGAACTCCAGCGTGGATCACATCTCATTTAATCTCTTTTCAGTTTGGTCTCATTAAATCTCAATTCTGCAGCAACAAAGTCTTTAAAGTCCTTTATGCTTTTTTTCCAGAGCCACCAGTACCTTTATAATTGTGCTTCTGAATTGACTTTCTGACATCATATTGAAATCCAAATTCTGTGACACTGTGGCAGAGAGTGCTGTTTCCAGTTCTTTCTTTTTGGTTAATTCTTCATTCTAGTCATTTTGTCCAGTGCAGAGTAGCTGTATGAGCAGGATGAGTTAAAAATATCAACCACAACCTAGGTAAAATCCACTTTAGCTGAGTTTGAAGAGATCAGGTACTAGAGAATAAAAGAAAAAGCAAAACAGAACAAAATAAAACAAAAATACCACTAACATGAAAAACAAACTTTAAAACCAAGTAGTAAAAATAAAAAGCCAAAAACCAAAAACAAAGAAGAAGAAAAAAGAAAAAGAAAAAGACATAAAGAGGAAAAAGAGAAAAAAAAAAAGAGAGGATGTTAGTGGTGAAGAAGTGGTAGTGGAGAGAGAATGTAGTCTACCTGAAGGGTTCTAGAGGGTAATCCTCCTGGTTCTGAGTGTATTTTGTTCTGTATATTAGAAGATGCTCAGTCCCAAATTTATATAAACCAGCAACACTTGTAGAAAGCCCCACATTGACCACCAAAACATAAATGAGATAAAAGATGGGCAGTATGGGAAGGAAGAGAGAATATAATCTTGTAGAATGAACCAGCATGGTGTTCCACTTGGTTCTGGGTGCATGGTGGTCGTGTTTTAGAAGGTACGTCCACCATTGCAAAACAAAATGAGGCAGAAAATACAAAAAACACAAAAAATAAAAAGCCTTATCTTTTATATGTACCAGAATTAAATTGAATATGTTGAATGGAATCCAGAAGTGAAAAATATATCTAAGATATGTAATTGTAGAAATATGACCTGTTTACCTCCTGAGGCCTCTGTTCCCTGGCGGCCCCGCCTCTCCCAGGCACAAGGTGAAATAAGGAGGAAAAACAACAATGGTGGTTACCAGATCTCCAGTTCTGTACTTGAGCTCCCCATGAGTAACTAACCGCAATCTCCCAGTCTGCACTGGCCTAGATGCTCCTGGGGCTGGTGTGGGTGTACTGATCTGCACGGCTTGCAGGGTGCCCAGCGGCAGGAGAGTTCCTGCTTTCCTGTGCCCTCCCCACTTCCACCTGTCCCGGAGAGAATGCAGGATCCTGGGCTTGGGCACCCTGGGATCTGGGGCCCTGTGCTGCTGGCCCCAAACTCCTGGGTCATAATTGTAAGTTCTGCATTAGATCTATCAACAAAGCAAGTATTTGTAAGGACCACATATTAAAACATTTTTACCTAAATTTAATTTAAACCATATTCTTCATTTATTTTATTATAGAAGTTCACTCATAAATATATTTTCCAACTGTAAAAAAAATGTTTCTTTTTAGTTGATTTTTTCCCATTGGACTTAAATGTCTACAAAAAAATAATCTCAGTGAGCACAAGTTAACATTTCTGAAAGTTGTGTTGGACCTTAGGGAATGGATATAAGATAGACAACTTTATCTAATTATGCTCATGGATGGTGTCCCACGTTGTAATTTATTACACTTTACCTGGTTGATTCTAATGTTAGAGAAAGCCCATACTCCTGAGGCTTGTAATCAGAGTTATTTTCTCCAGATGGAAACATGTGTATATAACTAATGTGTATAGATGAGCTTACATATAATATCTTGGAAGGAATTAAAATTGGAAGATGAAGAGGAGAAAGTGGAAGATATTTCCATAAGTCAACTTCAATACTCTGTTGATTCTGTTTTCAGACCTAAGGTCTTGTCATTGATACTACTAATAAAATGATAAAAAAAGAAACTTCTAGCTATGTATAGTTGCACATTTTTCAAACCATCTGGTTTAAATCTTATTAAGCCTCTGGAAATTTTAATTATGATTTAATTCTCATGATTTAATTCTTCTCATTCTTAGAAGATACAGTTTTTTAAGATACAGTTATTTTACTCTGATTTTAAAAGCATTAATATTTGAAAAAAAAACTATCATTTTTTAAGTGTCTTACAAAATCAAAAGAAAATGATACACATGGATATCATATTTTTTAAAAGATTTTATTTATTTATTCACGAGAGACACTGAGAGAGAGAGGCAGAGACACAGGCAGAGGGAGAAGCAAACTCCCTGCAGTGAGCTTGATGTGGGTCCCAATCCCAGGACCCCAGGATCACGACCTGAGCTAAAGGCAGGTGCTCAACCACTGAGCCACCCAGGCATCTCTCACATGGATATCATACTCTTGATAGACGATGGGAAGTGTAGTTTAGATTTTTGGTGTCAAGAATATGATCTTAGTATAGTATAAAATAATATAAACAAGGGAATGTCATGGCTATCTTGTTTTTTTATAAAATAATCATGTAAGACTATTGAAAATACACGTTGAAAAGGTAGAAAGCAGTACGGCAAGAAAATTTAGAAACTTATTTTAATAATTTTTCAGGAAATAGATAATGAGGATCATACTACAGTTGTGATAATGGAAGTAGAGTGAAAGACATTGCACTTCAAGTCATTTAAGCAATAAAGTGAGATTATTTTTGTTTGTTGAGAAGTGTTATGCATTGTGCCAAAATATTTTTAAAAATCATATTACTTAATGCTAACAACAAAAATTATATAAATTATTCCATTTTAGTAGATATGGATTTTGATTATGGGCATTATATGATTTGCTCAACGGTGTTGTTGGGAGTCAACCCATGTCTAACTCCAAAGATTCTCAAATAGTGGTTGCTGCTGTTGCTACTCCATTATTTTTTTTCTTTTAAGATTTTATTTATTTATTCATGACAGACACACACCCACAGAAGCAAAGACACAGGCAGAGGGAGAAGCAGACTCCATGCAGGGAGTCCAATATGGGACTCGATCCCGGGTCTCCAGGATTAGGCTCTGGGCTGAAGGTGGCACTAAATCGCTGAGCTACCCGGGCTGCCCCTACCTCATCATTTCAAGCCTAAATGACAATAAGGACCTTATCCCAAGCAGGTGGTAAATGAGGAATAACATCTCTATAGCAGATAATAGAAAGTTTTGCCTGGGGCTCATTTGGGTTTGAGGAGCCTATAGAATATCTAGTTGAAATTACTTATTTATTATTTATTTATTTATTTATTTATTTATTTATTTATTTATTTGGTAGGTGTCCAGATTACTTTATTTGAATGAATGGTAAGTTAAGTAGATGTTTTGGTACAATTTACAGGAAGGGAATAGGTAACCCTAACATGCATACAGTGCCTTGGCGACCAGGGAAGAAAACCTTGCAGCTGTGGGAAGATTATCAGTGTTCTCCCAGCTGTGCTTGTCAAAGAGGTAGACTGCCATATCAGATTTGGGAGCCCCATCTTACTCAGGTTGGTTATGTGTTCACCAAATTCTTTGGATTTCACTTGCTTATTCAGATAATGAGTCTCAATGAAGTCACACAAATGGGAGTCATTTTTCATTAACATTTAGAAATCCTATCTGTTCCATTAGTGACTACTTCTGTAATGCAAATTAGTTTTTACCTTATTGCTTAAGTATGCTATATGTGATCATCATGCGGAATTTGTTTTGGTTCATAAGCAAATTTTCTCAGAACGTTAATATTTTCCAACCTAAGGAAAATGCACCTGAATACAAAGTGCAGTAACAGCTACATGCATTACTGTACATGACATCCATTCATTCCATACTACTTTGGGCCACGTGTTTTTCCTTAGAAGGGCTTCTCTCTTCCTTTGGTTATTTTGACATGTCTCTGTGAGTCAACAGACTCGAACTTTCGTAAGCTAGCATAAAATTGCCTTTACTAATTTTAAGGCCAGATTCTATATTTTCTGGAATATTTCTTTTATTAGGTATTTTCATTTTTTTTTAACTGCTAGGTATTTTATAATTGGAATTATTGTTGTTTTGTTGGCACTCTGGTACAAGGTAACATAGTTTTAGTGGTACACTCCAGCTGTAGTTTTCCCTTAAGCCTTGTTATTTTTAGGACATGATTTTGCAGGATATGAAGTGTGTTCAATCACACATATATTGTGTCATAGCAGAAACACCCAAATGAGTTTGACACAGAAGAGAAATGTCAAGATTGATGCATAAATTTGTAAGAAATCATCAAATAAGAGGAGGTTGAAGTAATGGAAATAAATCCCTCATGGAGAGAATTAGAAAAGACTGATTTTAGAACTCTGGAGACATTTGTAGAAGAGATTGAAGGAAGAAAGGGTCAATGAGAGACAACCGGTTCTTCATGGCTGCTTTTTTTTGTTTTGTTTTGTTTATTTATTCTAGCAAATATTTACTAGACTATGATCTCATGGGAGAGGAGATTGCAAAAATGGTTTTGATTTTTCTTTCATGCAGTTTCAAATTTAAAAATAAGCACATATTACATAAATAGTATCATTAAATCAGATTGTCCTGAGTTTTCCAACAGTGCCTTGTGAAATCTGGGACCTGAAGCTCTGCCTTAGCTTTCCTGAAGGATGCTGGCTCCAAGTTGCTTTGAATTTCACGGTCTCAGGGCAGAAATTGGGATACTTTGCTCACCTGATTCTTTTTCCAGTCTGTATTTCTCAGGTATAAACACCTTAAAGTAAGTCATAACTCCTTTGTGAATTAGCCAAGAGACACAACAGAGCAGCAGGAACTAATTCTCACTGTCTTTTGTTTTTCTTCTGTGAAGAAAGTCAGTAAAGCAAGTGTCTAAGTATATTGCTTGTACCAGTTTTGAGCTTGATAGCATCACACTGTTGGGCAGTCATATATTTATTTGCATTTATTTTTTAGTCAGTTTTTTATAGCTCCCACTAGAGTCTCCAACCATGATTAATGTGGTGCAAGAATAGAGAATCTCTTTTTCAGTCAGATTGATTTTTTCACATAAAGTTTTTGGTATACACAGTGACCACTTTCAAGCTATAGGGTATTTTCTTTAAGTTTTAGCTAAGGATATTAATGCATATTTCGTGACAGTACAAGTTTACAAAGCAGATTGGTGATAAAGGTACTCCATTTGGAGTTTCTTAGTTTTGATTTTTAAATTATAATGTTGATTTGTTTACTTCTTTTTTTAAGATATTCTTATCCTCAAAAGTCTCTCTTAACACCTAGGTACTATAAATGAGAATGATTTCTTGGAGTTTTTAACATTAGCAAGGTAATTAATTATTAATAACATAAGGAAAATAGCTTGATTAACCTAAAAGAACTTTATTTATTTATAAAGAACTTTATTTATATTTTTATATAAATACACATTTATACCTATATATACCAGAACTTATAAGTGTGTAGCATGTGTATATGTATGTATGTCTGTATGTATATTTAGAAATAAACATAATTATATATAATTATAAAATATGAATATATATTTATATATATATAGAGAGAGAAAGATTTGCCTATTTGAGATATTTACTTATTAGTTATATATTATTGGGATTCACAACTACAAATTTAGGCTGAAGAATTATATACTGATTATATATTGTCCAAAGTAATTAGCATTTTCCATGCCTAACATATTGTTGATATTATGTATTCAATTTATTTTAGTCACAATGTTTAACTTTTGTACCAATTATTGACAATAATTTTTTAAATACCATGACTGTATATATAAGGAGCAGATGAAATCAGTGATATTCCATTCAGTTTGAAATAGGTCTACTTGATGAGTGACTTTTTTTTTATATTCACATATCAATTAATTTCGGTTCACTTGGTAGACTTATTCAAATGGACAGAACTACAAGAAACATTCTTATCTTTAGATCATGTCAAATGATGTCTATAAGAAATGGGTAATTTTTTAAATGATGACAGAAAAGTATTGAGGTACTTTCATACACATAATTGTATTTAATATTATGTCAAATTACTATATAGAAAATAGCTAACCTATTTGATATTTTACTTAATAAAAACAAATGGGAGCTACTTCTAATTCTATAATTGTGAAAATAAGTTTTAAAAATCCCTTTTTCATATTAATTGTATTACAGTTTTTCTAACAGGATCTATAAAGTTCAAAGACAACTTGTTAAAACATTAAATGCTCTATAATCTACATTCATAAGATTTTTAAAAAGATCTAATGAAGAATTAAAGACATTTTCATTCAGGAAAAAAGAAGCTAGCACTGCTTCTTACCTCTTTCACTAAAGAGACTAAGGCAGCTTTTGATGTGATTAGTTTGACTGTATAAACTAATAAACTAAGCAAAACTTCACCAACATATTGTAAGGCAGAGCTAAACCTATTCAATTATAAGAAAGAAAACCATATCACTTAGTAATTAATTAACCAAATGGGTTTAAGGTCAAATTGTGTGAAGAAGTGATATATGTTTAATATTATGGTGTACTTGCAAATAAAGTAAAGGTAATTACAGTATTGGGGAAGTGATATAGAATTGGGATGCTATCAATACATTGCTTTTAATATTGCCACCATCTGTTGTTCTAATTAGTATGTTATGAAACTAATTATTTGGGAAAAAAGAAACTAATAATTTGGGTTGCACAGATTAAATATCATGCAAAAGTATATTTTCATGCAGCTTTGTATGATATCAAATTTATAAAGAGAATTCAAATAGAGAGATTACATTTCTTTTATAAACATAAGCTGATTTGCTTAAATATCTTGAAGAAAATGTTAGATTTATAACAGTTGCAGAAATACATACTGGAGTGATTCGATTTGGGGCACAGAACTGTCATCACATTTCCCTATTCACTCTTTCACCTGCTCATGTGCAGTGCACATGTGGCCTGAAAGTTATATCTTTAGATCCTACTCAGAGAGATATTTGTGTCCGAAGGAATATTAAACATACTATGTAACTGATTTCTTCTTTATAATGCCACAGTTTGACATACAGTAGCTCTTTCACTGCCTTTCACTTTGCAGTTATTTGCTGTAAAACATACGTACATAACAAAATGGATTTGTCAAAATGGATTTGAATATTTCATTGTTGAGTTAATTGATTTTAAAAATGTCACATAAAAAAATAAATAAATAAATAAATAAATAAATAAATAAATAAAAATGTCACATAAAATGTTTATCACAAAATATAAGTAAAAGCTCTGTATAATATTTTTAATTATTCAAATGTATGGACAGTGTAAAATAAAATTTTATATAAAAATATGAAAATTAACATCCTCTAATCTCATTGTTTCTTATTGGCAAACTTGTGATATAAAAAGTTTTAATGAAGTATAGTTTCAAGAAAGAAAGAAAGAAGACTTAAAATACATTTTTACTTACCACAACACTTTCACTTATTTCTGTCTAATGTATTTTGTGCTTTATATTTGCTTATCATTAGCTATAGATATTATTTAAAACTGTAATTTTGACTTGTAGAAAGTCATTCTACTTTCAGTTATTTCTGTTTTGAATACCGTATGTTTATTACTCTTGGGAGAATAAGTATGGGAGGACCGTGGGCTTTTAAGTTTTTGCAAGGATTATTATAACATTAAATCTCTTCATTGTTTGATTCTTCATAATGGTATTCTGATGCTAAGAAAGTTTTTGAAGTTTTTGTAATCATTCCTTTGTCGGTAATATTTAAATGTCCAGCTGCTCATGGCATTTGACTTAGTAAAGCAGTTGTTCCCAGTAGGGTGCATTATCCTCTAGGGAAGCTTTTTAATACTGTTGACCCTTGAACAACAGGGGAGTTAGAGGTGCCAACTCCCATAGTCAAAAATCTATGTATAACTTTTGACTCACTAAATATTTAACTACTAATAGCCTACTGCTGACCAGAAGCTTTACAGTAACATAGACAGTTGATTAACACATGTATTGTATGTTGTTATATGTATTATATTCTGTATGCCCAGAATAAACTAGAAAAAATATTAAGAAAATCGTAAGGAAAAGAGAATACATTTACAGTACTGTACTGTGAAAAAAAAAATCCCCCCAGACAAGCAGACCTATGCAGTTCAAACCCAGGTGTTCAAGGATCAAATGTATGTAAGGAAAATTTTGAGTGGTTATAAGAATAGGGTCGTTGTGACATTTAAAACTGGGTTGGGCCAAATTTGTTAATCTTTGTAAAATGCTTGGCACAGTTCCTTATTGTTTTTAAGTTGATTGTAATACTATGTCTCTAGATATTTTACTTATATGAGCCTAGACCCTTTTTATTTTTCATTTAAATACAAAATACATTTTGCAGTTTTTATGTACACTAAAATTTTCAGAAACGTAACTTTCATATATAATAAAAAGTGTCTTTTTGTGTGTGTGTCAGAATTTTACCAGGGCTTACCATTTTACAAATCACACTACTAAAGACATGCCATGCATGGTATTTGCCTGTCTACACAGCTAAATCAGTTGGTGGTCATACTGCTTGTATTTATGATGATTAGTTGTAAAAGTTCAAACATGTGACAATTTCAATATGTCTTACAGTTAATCATTTATACTAACATTTTGAATATCTCACTTTAATTTTCTTTCCTTTTTATATGAAATTAGGATAATATCTTTCTGAAATTTTATATTTATGCCAAGATATAATAAGCATACAACACTGTGCATATTTCTTAAGCATATAGTTTGATGTATTATAGAACATGTACACATCTGTGTAATCAGCAGCTAAACTCATAGGGTATTACCAGCATCTCAGTCATATATCCTCTTAAGAGATAAACTCTTGTCTTAATTATTTTATTAATTTATTAAAGTATAGTTGACTCAAAGTGTTACATTAGTTTCAGGTGTACAACATAATGATTCCACAACTCTGTATATTATGCTATGCTCATCCCAAGTATAGCTACTATGTGTTACCATGGAGCACTATTACAATTATTACCAATTCATTAATATTGCCCAGTTTTGAACTTTGCAGAAATGGATTTCTGGATTATTGAGAAACATTTGGACTATGTCCAGGGTTGGGCTACTATGAATGAAGTTGGTACAAGTATTCTTGTATCTGTAATAGAAGAAACTATATGTACTTTTTTATATTTTATATAAACCTAGGAGTACCATTGCCAGGTCATAGGATACATATGCTCAGGTTTTTAGATACATATGCTCAGGTATAGCCAAATAGCTTTCCAAAGTGTTTGTACTATATTATATTACTACCAGCAACATCTGAACATTCTAAGTATTCCAGATCCTCATCAAAATTTACCATCATTGTCCTAAGTTTTATATTTCCTCTTGTGTATAGAGCGGTACAATAACGACTTTTCATTTTTATTTTCTTGATGGCAATAAATGGAAAGCACATGTGTATATAATGGTTATTCATTTGGATATCCCTTTTTTCTGAAGTTTGCATTTGAGTCTTTTGCTCAAAAGTGGGTTTAAATTTTTTTAATATTGATTTGTATGAGTAGCCATGTACTCTGGATATGAGTCCTTTACTGAAGATTATATATATATATATATATACAACCGGGGAGTTAGAGGTCCTATATATATATATATATATATAGCTCAATATGTATTGTGTTACATTCTACTTTATTGTGTTGTGTTATGTTATTTTATATTATATGTTAAATATTCTTTCCAAGTCTCATTACACATTTTTACTCTCAGTGGTGTCTTTTGATGAACAGATATTCTAAATTTTAATGAACTGGAATTTATCTGTAATTTATTTAATGGTTAATTCTTTATTTTACCCTTCTTAAGAATTGTTTACCTAATCAAGATCTTGGAGATAATCCATATTTTTATTTGCTTTAATTGTTTTAACAATAAAATTGACCCAGAATACTATTGCAAGACCTTGTGAAGGTGTATTTGTAGGCATATGACTTCATCAGTATCATTCCATTTGACAAATGTTTATTGCATGTCTTCTTCTGCAAGATGTAGGAAGAATTTAAAAAAATTTGCTCAGATTCTGTATCCTCTAGAAGCATATGATATACTATAGAAGAGAGAATAGATAATAGATGAATTTAAGATGTAATAAAGTAATTTCTTAATTCAAATAATTTAATATTTGTATATAGAAAGAGGATAAATTAATGATGACTCTGAGATCAGGGAAAGCCTCAAAGTTGTGCTAATATTTGATTTGGAAATAGATGATAAATAATGGCAGTAACAGCATAAAAATACTTAAGTATACTTAAAGCCAAGGAGCCATTGGGACACTTTAGGAAATGTGGATTAATAGGACAATAGAAAAATTAAGGTCAAAAGGAATTTGAACATTCACAAACCACATAAAAGACTCTGGTGCTTATTCTTTTGACAGTGGGTGTAAATGAAGTTTCTTATTTTGGGGAATGAAATGATTTGAGCTATGTTAAAAAAGTAACCCAAGGAGAGAATGGAGTTATAAAAATTGAAGACACTGAAACAGGCTAATTGAATGACCTGGACCATGATAGATGCAGTGGGAATGGAAAGCCAAGAGAGAAAGAACACCAATTCAACCCACAATATTAGTTAAGTGAAAGTTGCATTTGACTGACCTCAGTGACCTTGGTAGATATGTAGGTTGAAGTAAGATGTTTAGAAACAGTATTTTTTGAGAGATGGGATATATGTTTTAAGTAAAAGAAGTTAATAAGATGATTTACTCCAGCAAAGTGGAGAAAAAGATATATTTTAAAATTAATTAGAAAACAAAGTCAGATGTAATGCATTGGATACTGGAGGTCAGTATTATATGTGATAATAACTATTATTCATTCATAAAGAAACCACTTTTTGGTGTCTATCACCTTATTTAGTCCTCATAAAATCACTGTGTAAGGGAGATATTAGTATTTATATTAAGTAGATAAGAAACTGGGTCTTACAGAAGTCATGTAACTTCTTTAACTTGGAACTGACTTGCAACCCGTTAGTAAGGGGTAGACTCAGGATTCAATTTCATTGTTCTCTTACTTTAAATACCATGCTCTTCCTACTGATAATTCACTTTGTATTCTGAAAGCATATTTGGCGATTGTTAAATGAATAATACTCACTAAATTGACATTTAAGTATGCGAATGAAAGTGGAAGAAGTAAATGGCACTTAAATAACCACCATAAGTCCACCCACCTTATTTTCCCTAATTAAGACTGCAGATCTGTGGGAGACTATGCAAAAAGTTAGGAAGGCAGTTTCATTATGTGTATAATAACCCTATCTTTTACCTTAACTATGTTCTTAACTATGTTTTTTAGTCTCCATGCAAGAGAACTACTGATTATATAAATACATAATCTCATTTTTTTCAATTTTTTATTTAAATTCTAGTTAGTTAACATAGAGTGTAATATTATTTTCAGGAGAATTTAGTGATTCATCTCTTACATAACAGTGCTCAACACAAGTGCCCTCCTTTTGCTCATTGCCCATTTAGCCCATCCTCCACCCACTTTCCTTCCATCAACCCTGTTCGTTCTCTATAGCTGAGAGTATCTTATGGTTTGCTTCCCTCTCTTTTCCCCCTTCTTCCCATATGTTCATCTGGTTTGTTTCTTAAATCCCAACATGAGTGAAATTATATGTATTTGTGGTATTTGTCTTCCTCTGATTGACTTATTTCATTTAGCATATTACACTCCAGCTCCATACACATCTTTACAAATGGTAAGATTATACTCTTTTTGATGCCTGAATAATATTCCATTGTATATATACACTTCATCATCTTCTTTACCCTTTCATTAGTCAAGGGACATTTGGGCTCTTTCCATAGTTAGGCTATTGTTGATAATGCTGGTAAAAACACTGAGGTGCATGTGTCCCTTTGAATCAGTATTTTTGTATCCTTTAGGTAAATATCTAGTAGTGCAATTGCTGGGTCACAGGGTAGCTCTATTTTTAACTTTTTGAGGAAACTCCATTCTCCACATCCTCACCAACATCTATTGTTTCCTATATTGTTTTTTAGACATTCTGAAGTGTGGTGATATCTCATCATGATTTCAATTTGTATTTCCCTGATGATGAGTGATATAAAGCATTTTTCATGTGTCTGTTAGCCATCTGCATGTCTTCTTTGGTGGAAAAAAAAAGTCTACTCATATCTTCTGCCCATCTCTTTCTTTTTTTTTTTTTAAGATTTTATTTATTTATTCATGAGAGACACACAGAGAGAGAGACAGAGACACAGGCAGAGATAGAATCAGGCTCCATGAAGGGAGCCTGATGTGGGACTGGATCCCAAGACTCCAGGACCACACCCTGGGCCGAAGGCAGGCACTAAAGTGCTGAGCCATCTAAGGATCCCCCTCTGCCCATTTCTTAACTGAATTATTTGCTTTTTGGATGTTGAGTTTCAGAAGTTCTTTATCTATTTTGTATACTAACCCTTTATCAGGTATGTCTTTGCAAATACCTTCTCCCATTCTGTAAGCTACCTTTTAGTTTTGTTGATTATTTCCTTCCCTGTGCAGAAGCTTTTTATTTTAATGAAGTCTCAGTTGTTCATTTTTACTTTTGTTTCCTGTGCCTCCTGAGATGTGTCTAGTAAGAAATTGTTATGGCCAAAGTCGAAGACGTGGGTACCTGTGTTCTTCTTGAGGATTTTGATGGATTCCTGCCTCACATTTAGGTCTTTCATCCATTTTGAATTAATTTTTGTGTTTAGTGTAAGGACATGGTCCAGTTTCATTTGCATGTGGCTGTCCAGTTTTCCCAACAACGTTTGTTGAAAAGACTGTCTTTTTCTCATTGGATATTCTTTCCTGCTTTGTAACAGATTAGTTGACCATTTAGTTGTGGGACCACAACTATTAGATTATAAGAAAGAAAGCTTTCACTGGAAATCATTATCTCTGTGCCAGACTAAATTTTATAGTTCCTTCAGATTCAAATAATAAATATACACCAATCTCCTTCTGAGACCACCTGAACATCTGAATAGGGTTGACTCATTCATCATTATCTACGTTCTGGAAAATTAAAGGGATATCATTTCAGAACCTTATGTGAAATAAAATGAAATTTACTGTATATTAAGTCCAATTCTAAGCTTAGACCTCATATCTAATAATTAGATTTTGGGATTGATTTTCTGATGATGCAGTCCTTTCCTTTATTATCTGGGTCTATAGTTCCCACACCAGAGCTCTAAAAGACCGGAATCACAGTACTTCAAGGCCACACTTTCTCCATAGTACATAATGACTCCTTTCCTCTGTTATCATATATGATTTATTTGGGGGCTATGATTACTCGTTCATCTGCAAAGATACCCAAGTATTACTATGTTCTGAGCAAGTCTGCTACTTGTCTAGACCCCTGCATATCACAGGTTCAATTTCTTTCATTTGTTTCAAGCTGCCATCCAACATCATTGAGGACACAAAATATGTTCTTTCTCCTTTAGTTTCCCATACTGCTATGTACAATATTATACATTAGCATGTATTTTATACAAAAAGGTTACTTTGGTTTGTATGATTTTGCATTGTAGAAAATGTATTATTTTGCCTGATTGTAGGAAAAAAAATGACAGTTTCAATCATATTCTCACTCAAATCCTTTTAATGGGTTTCAGACTTCATGATCTTTTCTATCTGAAATGCCATTTTGCCAGAAAAGCACAAAAGAAGTATGATATGAGGGTAAATTTACTTAGGTTACTTAATAAAGAGTCACAAAAAAATTAAATATGTTTTTATCTGTAAAATGGGAGAAAAAATAGTTACTACTTTGTGGAGTTATTATGATAATTAAATGAGTTAGTATATCTTAAGGGCTTAGAACAGTGCCTGGAGCTGCCAGGTGGCTCAAAGGTTGAGCGTCTGCCTTTGACTTGGGGCATGATCCCGGAATCGTAGGATGGAGTTCCACATCGGGCTCCTTGTGTGGAGCCTGCTTCTTCCTCTGCCTGTGTCTCTGCCTCTCTTTCTCTCTGTCTGTCTTGAATAAAAAAATAAAATCTTTAAAAAAGAAAGAAAAAAAGAACAGTGCCTGTAGGTTTATAAAGTGTTTAATAAAGGTAAACTTCTTTAATTATTATTATTCAAATATTCTTTGAATTTATTCAGACTTGCACAGTACTGGGTATTTTGTAGATACATAATAAAAATTTCTTTGAGTTTTCTGTAAAAATAAAATTAGTTTGTGCTTTATATTGAATATTCTAATTCACTGTTTAAAAAGAACAAAGTCCTAATAAATGAAAAGTAATTCAGACTCATTTTCTTTTTTTATTACAATTGTGTGCATGCCAAAAGAAGTGTAAGGAATAATTTAAATTTACATAAAAAGAGCTATTAGCATATTTATTATAACTATAATGTCTAGTATTTTCTCTAAATGTAAAAGAATTATTTTCTTGTCATCTAATACCAGGATTACAGTATCAACATATAAAGCATTATTATGCTAATAAATTCAACTATGGTTTATGGTACATGAGATGAAGTAATAGCAAATCTCTGACATTCTATTTTGTGAAATACCGATTTAATGTGCCTTTTACTTTACTTTAAATTTTATAGAACCAGACTTTTTATTATTCTCCACTTAGACGGTTTAAACAAAATAAAGTTTAAAAAATATATATTTTTACCCTGTAAAATTATTTCCAGTGGTAAAAAGTAAAAGCATACATCACAGCCTCATGAAAAATCGAGAAGAAACTAATGCATTTGTATTTCATATATCAGTATAAAAATGGAAATAAATGTAAGACAATCTCTTAAATTTTTTTTCCTTCAAGGAGAAAAACAGTTGATTTTAAAACATTTTTCTTGTTAGTTTATGTAGCCTAAAGTGTAAAATGGATGTATAGCAGTAAGGATGGCATCTGGAAGACATTTTTAACAATAGATAAAGCCAAAAGTTAAAGGAATGCAACATGTGGATAAAATATAACTTTAGCTATGTGGTTAGGTATTTAAATGCCCTTGGGCAGTTGATGCCTTTCCTTTGATATGCAACTTTCAAATGCTAATGCTAACACTACACTGATATTTCCAAAATATTAACCAGTTTTGATATCTATCATCTATTGTCATTATCTTCCAAGACTAACCAGAGTGTATTATATGTGATGAGAGGAGTTCCTTCATTTGCTTTAAATTTTATTATTATCTTTGTGATTTAAATCTCTTGAATATCCATAAATTATATGGTATTAAAGAATTATGGGTAAATAATTCAGGAAATAGATTTATTCTTTGTTATGAAAGTTAAATGCAGGGTATCAGAGTAAATTCAAAACACTAGGTTATGAGGAATAAAATCCAGATATGCTGTCCAAATCTGCCTTTTGAATATGAGAAAGATTCTCAGACTGTCCCAGGGAGGTAGTAGGAAGGAAAAGAGACAGATGGCACTTAATATTAGGATAGAAATTTGTTCTATAACTTTGAAAACTTAAATATTTAGTCTTCTATCTCCTTTTGAGATTTTAAAGTCCCTCCATAATGTACTCATGTCACCTTTTAGCCTGTCAATTTTTCTCTTTCTGTAGATGTATGTATACATATGTATAATGTATGTATGTCTACGTATGTATGTATATATCTACCTACTTACCTTTCCACTACCTACCCAGGCTATGCACAAGAAATAGATTTAAATGGAATATAAAAATAACCATAATTCAAATAATTAAAAGGGTAGTTCTATAATTCTGAGGGGAAAATACAATCCTCATTTTAAACTGCGACTCCCTAGCTTAGTCAAGTCTAAGCAATTGCTTAATTCTGCACTTTACTTTCCCCATCTCAAGAAGGATCCTTCTCTTCTCTTGCATCTCTTCCCTTTGCTTTAATATCAGCAGATATACATGGACAATCTTGCAACTCTTCTTTCTTCCAGAGTTAGTGTTATAGCCATAGAGGCTGAGCTATCCCAGATAGTGCCTTCTAGGCAGCCTCACCCAACATATAGCTCAGTTCTTACTTTGTGGACTGTTAACTTTCTCATTCATATTTCTCACTGAAGAGGAAAGGTATTATTTCAAGCTCGTGACTATATTCTAAGAGCAGAATTTCTCACTTCCCTGTCATGCTCTTGCAAATGTGGAGACTGATCTTTTGACTGGATCTGGTCAAAGATAAGACTAATTTATTTTTTGTCTTTTTTCAGTGTTTTGATGTGGCTTCCAACAATGTTCCTCTTTTTTCATCCCTAGGGTAATGAAAACTGGCTTGGTGTAAGATTTTATGTGTAAATGAATATGTGTATGTATATGTTTACTACAGACAACACTAATACAGGGAAAATACAAAAAGAAACCCACCAAATTTCATAAAAATTAGATAAAAATAAGGCCCATTGTATTTGAACTATAGTTTCATGTTTTAATTATTAAAGATACTAATTATCCAGTTTTTAAAATTTTCTGCAAATTGGCAATACTCCATCAATAAAGTGGACATCTAGAAATAATAAAAATCATTAGGTTATCAATATCATTTTTCCAAGGTTACATAAAAATACAGTCCATCATATTTTGAGTAATACTTTATATATTTAATTACTAATTGTAAAATATTAGTCTAATTAATTTATCTGCAAATTAGAGACCTCACTCTAGAAAAGGGGAAAACATCTATCATCTCACAGGTAATAACAATCATTTCAGCAACATTCTAGAATTAGCAATCAGTGCTGAGCTATGCTCAACTTGACTGAATGCCTTAAAACCATATATTATCATATTATCTACATTTATTTGTTCATGCTAATAACTCATGTACCTAATTTTGTTTTTGTTTTTTTCTCAGCCTCCCAAGTTTGTTCATCTAATTTTGTGTTTTCACAAGTTAGAATATAGGAGACAGGAAACAACTTATAAGTGAGGAATAATATAGGAGAACTTACTGCATGAAGCTTTGAGCCTAATAGACCATATATGTTCTTTGTAAAGATAAATTAAAATCATATGTACTTCATTCAACTTCCTATCCTGCCATCAGGAAGTGATAAGGATTGTCTTTCTGAAATATTTGTATTGCTTAGACAACTAATAGAGTCCCCTGAAAATTTGGAACCATTAGCCACTTTTCACCAAGGATTTCAGTCAGAATCAGCAGCACCTACATGATCCCCAAAGTTTTAAGCCAAAAATTCAGATGAAATAACTTCCACTGATAATTTGCCAGAAACTTGGCAAAAGAACAAGCAGTTCTCTGAATAACCAATCTTTATTTTTTAAATATTTATTTATTTATTTATTTGAGACACAGAGAGAGAGAGAGAGGCAGAAACAGGCAGAGGGAGAAGCAAGTTCCTGTGGGAAGCCTGATTCAGGACTGGATCCCAGGACCCCGGGATCACACCCTGAGCCAAAGACAGGTGCTCAACCACTGAACCACCCAAGAATCCCTGAATAACCAATCTTTAATCCAGGCCTCAAAATTTTCACAGATACAGTTTTGTGTTTAAAAATAAATTTTAAAAGAATTAAAAATATATAATAAAGTATGAGACCATATAATTGAAATAAATAAATACAAACTTTTGAAATGAAAAAAAGTATATAATATCATAATTAGCATAAGAATAAAAATACAACACTTATAATTAGGAAAGGACTAGACAAAACTGAAGAGACAGCGAACTGGAACATAACTGTGAAGGAGTTACTCAGAAAGAAATATATAAAGAGGAAGAGGATATTAGCTTTCTGTTGCTGAGTAACAAATTCATGGCTGAAAACCACACCTATTTATTAGCTCACATACTGTATGTCAGGTCCAGTTAGGGCATAACTACGTCCTCTGCTTAGGTCTCAGCATGCTGAAATCATGATGTTGGCTAGCTGTGCTCTAATTTGGAATTTGAGGTCTTCTTCAAAGCTCATTTAGGTTGTTAGCAGAAATAAGAATTGAAATATCCATTTTCTGGCTGATTCCCATCCTAGATTTCTCTCAGGTGTTAAGGTTCCCTTACCTTATACACCATGCCATCCTCCGATTTTAAATCCAGTAACAAATGATCTCCCTTGTGCCCAATATTTGCAAAGCATTATATTTCTTATTAAGAAAGAACCCATTACCTTGTAATGACTTATTTGATTTGGTCAGTTTTACCAAATTTAATCTCCCTTTCTGAAGTCCACTTGCCATGTAATATAGCCTAAGCCTAGCAGTGATTATTCCATGGAATTATACAGGATGTGTGTAATTCTTGGGTACAGAGATTTTGATGCTGCCATAGAATTCTATCTACCACACAAAAGAGGGAAACATTAGGTTATATGAAGAATAAAGTGAAAAATTTTAATATCTAATCAGTGTTCCAAAATGTAAAGAGATTAAATGGTGGAGAGACAGTATTTAAAGAGGTATTAGTTGATAAATTTCGAGAATCAATAAAGGACAGCAGTATTCTAATATAAGAAGTCAAATAATGCTCAAGCTTAATAATCACACACACATAACACAAACAAGCACAGAAAAATCATAGGGTTAGTGCCAAATCTTAAAGGAAAAGAGAATATGTTTTTATATTTTATTCTTGGAAAAGATAATGCCTTTTTTTTCTTTAAAGATTTAATTTGTTTATTCATGAGAGACACAGAGAGAGAGCAGCAGGGACACAGGCAGAGGGAGAAGCAGGCTGCCCGCAAGGAGCCCAAAGTGGGACTCAATCCTGGACCCCTGGATCACACATATATTTCAAGGAAAAAATAAAACATAAAAGAATTACCACTAAATGACCATCAATAACAGAAATTCTAAAAGCTATAATTAAAAAAAAAGAGTTTAGGAGGAGATATGAAATATAAAGCTGAGCAGACAATGGGCATGGAAACCCAAGCCATTGGGACATAGATAAAGATTTTTTGTTCAAAACAATTTTTTGTTTAGAACAATTTTAGGGGGCAGCCCAGGTGGCTCAGCAGTTTAGCGCCACCTTCCGCCCAGGGCCTGATCCTGGAGACCCAGGATCGAGTCCTACGTCGGGCTCCCTGCATGGAGCCTGCTTCTCCCTCTGCCTGTTTGTCTGCCTCTCTCTGTGTGTATCTCATGAATAAATAAATAAAATCTAACAAAACAACAACAACAATTTTAGGGTTGCCTGGGTAGCTCAGTCAGTTAAGTGTCTGACTTTTGATTTCAGCTCAGGTCATGATATCAGGGTGGTGACATTGAGCCCGATGTTAGGCTCTCTGTGTAGCAGGGAGTTTACTTGACATTCTCTCCCTCTCCCTCTCTCCCTACCCCTCCCCTTGGTCATGTGTTCTCTCTCTCTCTAATAAATAAATAAATGTTTTTAAAAATAATATAACAATTTAAAAAGTCTTAGGATTAAAATGCAGAAGAGAAAAATATAATGTAATTTGGGATGGATTAAATATAGCTTAAAGTCTTCAGCATTCTTATATTGATGTGATAAAGGGTAAAGTTAGTAAATTTTAAATATTAGTGAGTGAAGTATGCATATTCAATTTTCTAAGATAACCAAGAAAATAATAGAAAGTATAAGTTTTAAAGTTCTATTTGTCAACTAATCCAGGCTCCAAATAAATAAATAAATAACTGACAGGACTATAAAGACTACTATGTAAAAGTATCTTTTTGGTAGATTTTAACATCTCTAATAATGAATAGATGAAGTTTTTTTTAAATTAGTAAAAATATAGCATATGAAAACATTGGCGAGGTTTGAACTAATGTAGATATATGGAGCAGTCCTTTTTTAAAATCCATGTCTATATGAAATTGTTCATATAAGATAGGTAAACAGGGTGATAAAATTAGCAAGCACAATATCATGGTACATAACTTATAAGGTGATTATATTTTACCCTACTGGATGAGATCAGTTATGCCCTACCATAGAGCAGTCACAATCTGTGACAAGTCTGAGATTTTCACCCTACCTTAAAACTAACAATTCAGCAAGTTGCAGTTTTAAGTATTAGCAGACACAGTGCAGTTTATTATTCACAGCAACAGCAGAAAGCAAGGTATTAGCATTTGTTTGCAACAGTTCCTTTAGTGTCAATTCCACAAGGCAAAGCAAGGATGATCAGACGATAGCTACACATCAGGGAGTTCTATAACAGAAGAGGAATCTTACGTTTATAAAACTCAATCCTTGTAGGTCCAAAGGGAGTCACTGCCTCTGTCTTCCAAGGATTTCTCCATAAAAATATATATGAGCAGGTTGTCTGAAATAAAGGGAAATAGTGTCTCACTCGGAAAATTTGAAGGAAAGTGAGAGATTCCCTAGAGACTTGCTTCCACCAATCCTCTCCGAGTTTCTATGCCATCCTCTTACTTTCTGGAGAATTTCCCATGAACATGTCCTGCAAACAGCACCATCCTCTCCATTTTTCCTCACAGCAGACAAGATAGGCTTGATGGCCCTAGGTATAATAGTCACCAACTTTCAGATAACCACCTCCAAAACACAGAAACACAGCTAGTGCAAGACTTTCCTGCAAAGGAAGCAGTAGGTGAAGCTCTCAGAGCAGTGTGCCCATACAGGCCAAACAAGTGGGCCCAGGTTTCCTGAGGGGAAAGACAGTTCTGGGGCCCCTTCTTGCCCCTACATGCCCAGAGGCTTAGTGGCCTACACTTTCCTTGCCTTAATGCATCATTGTTGCCCTGTATCTTTAGTCCAGGTATGTCCCATCCTGGGCTGCCATCTTCCCAATAACTGTCTCAAGAACTCTGCAGTAGAACTAATCATTGTGCCTGAATCACTTTTTACTTTCTGAGAAAGTCCTGCTGGTTTAACCTCAGAGCGCCCATAATCTGACTTCTTATCACTGCTATAGTCAATATCTTCCTTGAACTGCCACTCTTTTGCCCTCGGAGTGGGTTAAGGCAGTTGCCTGTCTCTGCCTCTACCTCCGCCAATGATCTCTCTTCCCTCACAGAAAGAAAAAATAATATTTGTTTCTTAATTTATTATATTGGCCATAGTAATTAATCCAATCTACAAAAGAGACTGGGATAAAATCTGTTTAATCTGTCTCATACAGCATTAAACTAAAGTTTCCACCAACATGACTGACAGGCAGTAGGATGGGACCAACTTGCAATATGGACCTCAATCATGAGAGTCATTGACATAATTCACTCAACAAATGTCATAAGTCCTCAAAGGTCTATCTTAGAAAACTCAATGTCTCCCTGTTTAATTTTCTGTACTGATCTATCCACTCAATCACAGGCCTTAATCCAGATATACCAGGATATGTTAATTATTACAAAAATATCACTTTGACCCACAAAGATGTCTAGTCAATTTGATCATCAAAAACAACGCTGGACCATGAGTTGGGGCTGACCTGAATGTCTTCCATCTCTGAGTGGCTATCATTGATCATATCACTCAAAATGAGGGACAAATTTTATACCACATAGTCTAATTAGGTAATTCTCATGATAGGGATAACTTTTGTGCTGTTGTATATATAAATATAGTAACAAGTCAGCTATCACAATAGCAAATTCCTCCCAGTAACCAAGAATAGTTTCAGTCATAAGAGGGCTACTGACAGCATTGCTTTAAAGACTTTTGGTTTCATCCCTATGTTCCAATCACTGTGTTCTCAGGAGGGAGACAAGATAATGGCTATTTTTAAAAGGCTGTTCAACTTGTATACTATAGAACTCTCAGTTCAGATCAAATTATCAAATCCAGATATTGGAGTGAGGGGGAAAACAATAAAAACAAACAAACAATATAATTTCACTTAAAAATGTCCTTGATAAAACAGAAAAAGAATTAATCTCATTAAATCTTTACCCTTGGGATCCCTGGGTGGCACAGCAGTTTGGCGCCTGCCTTTGGCCCAGGGCGCGATCCTGGAGACCCGGGATCGAATCCCACGTTGGGCTCCCGGTGCATGGAGCCTGCTTCTCCCTCTGCCTGTGTCTCTGCCTCTCTCTCTCTCTCTCTCTGTGACTATTATAAATAAATAAAAAAAATTAAAAAAAAAACTTTATCCTTAATTATATCTTCTTAGTATTTTGTGTAATGAAATTGAAAACACAAATTATTTCTGCTCTGTTTTGAATGCTACCTTGTAATCATATGTATGATTGGTTTATGAGCTCAAGTAGATTTTTTAAATGAAATATCATTATTTTCTTGAAAAAATGAGTGACATATCCATGATTGCTTAGACTTGGGTATTTGGCACGTATCTTATTGCAAATAAATAATATGAGCCTGTTATTTCAAGGGAAACAATTGGCAGTGATTGTTGTCCACGATAAAATTTTAGCTTCTAAGCAATAATGAACATTTTGGGAAAATTGTACTGTCATTATGAGCTTGAGAGCTTCACAATACTTAAAGACTTAGCTGATGAAATTGGGGGAGATATTAAATACTATTTTATTTGTTCTGTTATATAAAGAAATGTGTCAACATTCTTTTTTGAAGATTTGCAAAACTCAGTGAATTATATTTTCAACTGATAAATGAATCAAGTTTTTCTTTTTTGTGTGTGTGCCAAATACACTCATTCTCTTCTCAAAAAAAAAAGAAGACATAAGCCTCATTTAATCATAGGATGACTACCCTAGATTAAAGTCTAGGATCCTTGGATAATTGCAGCAGTCTCCACCTGCGGGGTAATGCCTAGTAGGCTCAAAATCAGGCCCACATACAGTTCTTCTTGAGTCAGAGAACCCTAAATTGAAGTTGTGCTGCCCTCAACATACCTAATATATGACGGTGGGAGAAGGAAAGGAAAATTCAACAAATATTCCTACTGGGCATGAGGAAAGATCAGAGAAATACAGCAGAAACTGGTCTTTGAAAATTCTGAAATCTTTTTGGGTGGTTATGTAAGGACTTGCCACCCTGGGAATGGAGAATATTCCTTGTTAAAACTTTGGTTCTTCCCTCTGGGAGTAGCTTCCTTGTTTACCATTCTTTTTCAGAGATTCTTTCTTTTTTACTGCATCTTTAGCTTATGTGAAGTGACTGTGCAGTGACATATGCTCCTTGGAGGCTGACCAGCTTTCATAGCCTGTTTTCTGCTCTCAGAAGGTTGACCTAGTGGCTAATTCAAAGCATAATTTCTTAAGGTCTCAGCTGATGGCTCTGTTGGCAATATAATTTTCTGAAAATTTAGTAAATTTGTTTATTCAGTTCTCAATCACATACTTATTACTCTTGTCATAATTTAATTCTCTAATCTGCTATGTTGCTTTGCCCATTCCTTCAGATCCTTTATCTTTCTATTTAAGATTTTACCTATCAGATTTTGAGAAAAGCACACCTTTTGTTTTCACAGACAGGTCCCACCTCCGTCATTTCATCCTAGGTGGGTAGTAGGATAGTAGGTTCCACATGAATCCATTTAGGTTTCAACAGTGAGTATGGTTCTTTAGACAGTTGAGGGAGTTGAGAGGTTGAGTAATATGTCCAAGGTCACAGAGAGGATAGGTGACAGAACTGACATCGAACCGGTGCAGCGCCTATAGACACTAGACGGTCAAACATAATCCTCCACTGATTTCTTTTTGATGGTGATCATGTACTTTTCATAAAGCAGAACAGATGTGAGCTATGGGGATGTCTTTCTACTGGGTACAGCTAAGTACCGCAATCTATCAAGAAAGCTCCTCAAAAGCTTTTACTTGGATCATTGTGTTGTGAATTATTTTAGATACGTTCGTTCTGGAATGTAACTACTATTTGTCTTTCTTAATTTCTTCAGCTCCAACTGATGGAAACCAATTTCTAAAATGTTAACCCTTTGCACTCCAGGGTTCTAAAGCTTCAGTTCAGACGGGGGAATGATTTCCTTTGACCAAATTGCCATTGAGTTCAGAGAATTTGCTGCTTGGCCAAGAAAAAAGCAGAGATTGTGGATGTATTTACAAGGTGTTTTGAAGATCTGCTGAAGTATACCTTATATTTGAGGAGATCGCAAAATCTGCAAGTTACCTTTACTATGTGAACACTCAAAACAATGTTTCTGCTTTCTTACTCATGCATAAATGAAACCAATATCGCAGAAGAAATTAATTTGAGGAAATTTATTGAAAAAAACTTAAAATCTGGGTACAATGTAATGCGAAAGCTTATTTTTAACATTCACTACTATCCTTCCCTTGGGATGACTCATTCATACCAGTTTCCAGACCATCCTTGATGCTTATTTAATCCTCTAGCAAAGAAGCTATATATACTTCCAAATGTTTCTTCTCCTTAGAAAAATGCACTGACCCTACTTCTTGCTTTGTTCTCTTTTGAAAAAAATTATGATTAATTTATCCATACTAACTGGGTGAAGAAAGGATACTAATGGCTACGTATGTGTTCCCTCCCAAGTGACTTAATTGCATTTTAACAGAGTTCTAATTTTCTGGGGTTTCTAATGTCACAATCCAAGTTATTTAGATAAAAGCAATAGTAATTTCAATCTTCAGATTAATAGGATAAATGACTTTAGAAAACTATTTTTTTAAGATTTTATTTATTTATTCATGCTACACAGAGAGAGAGAGAGAGAGAGAGGCAGAGACACAGGCAGAGGGATAAGCAGGCTCCATGCCAGGAGCCCGACGCAGGACTCCTTCACAGCACTCCAGGATCACGCCTGGGCCAAAGGCAGGTGCTAAACTGCTGAGCCACCCAGGGATCCTCGACTTTAGAAAATTAGACTGAATACTATCCAAATCATCTGATGGAGGGAGACTGCACATTTATGGTCATGATTAGGTTTAATTAGTAGATCTCCTAGAAAGTATTTAGCTTCAGTGTATGTAATAATATGCACCACTCTTTAAACAACCAGATGGAACTATATGTATTAGTATATGAAAGGTTCAAAGAAATTTAAAATTATTAATTTGTGATTTATTTTGTCTTTTCTTCAGCTATAAATAAGGATATACAACAAACATAGAACGATTAGCATTTGCTTTCTACCTTTTTCAAGACTACATGTGGAATACTTCTAATGTGCAATAAGGAGGTATGTAGAATTAAAAAAAAAAGGCTTTTGGGGTACCTGTGTTTGAGTTTAGGAAAGACAGAGAGACAGCAGAGATAGGTTGTATTTTTTTTTTTAAGATTTTATTTATTTATTCATGAGACACAGAGAGAGGCACACAGAGACACAGGCAGAGGGAGAAGCAGGCTCCATGCAGGGAGCCCAACGTGGGACTCAATCTAGGGTCTCCAGGATCATGTCCTGGTCTAAGGCGTCGCTAACCCCCTGAGCCACTGGGGCTGCCCTAGGTTGCATGTTTAAAGGGATAATCCTGCACAGGTGACTTAATGTTTTCTACAAGTTTTACAGTAGAAGATCCTATTTCCTGTGTAAGACCAACTGTTCAGAGAACTCATTATTTTCTTTCTTTCTCCGTTAAGTGTTATTGAAATGGAACTTGTTGCAGTGAGACTGACTAATGATGACAACTCTGGTCAAAAGTGACCTTTGCTCACTTGATTCATGAAATCTTAGCAAGGCTTTACCATCATTAATAGCAGTATATTCAGACAAATTCTCTAAAACTGAATCCCAAAGCTTTATTTTATTGAAATATTAATAACTGAGTTCCTATATCTTGATTTGATGCTGAGAGAGAGAAATAGTGGGGGATAGAGGGAGGGAGAAAATTTTTTTAAAAAGGTGAAAAAGAAAAAATACATATATAGTTTTCATATCTTAAATTGCAAGTTAAAATCAAAAGCATTTACTTTTGAAAAATTTATTTTGAGAATTAATTCATATAACAAAAATTAAGCCTTTCATATGTTCTAAGAACAAAATACACAGTTAAAATGAATTTATACTTAGTATGTAGTGTGACAAACTGGTTTGCCCAAGACTGTCCTTCTTCTTCTTCTTCTTTTTTTAAAGATTATTTATTTATTTATTTATTTGTTTGTTAATGAGACAGAGAGAGAGAGAGAGAGAGAGAGAGAGGCAGAGACACAGGCAGAGGGAGAAGCAGGCTCCATGCAGGGAGCCTGATGTGGAACTCCATCCCGGGTCTCCAGGATCAGCCCTGGGCAGAAGGTGGGACTAATCCGCTGAGCCACCCGGGGCCACCCTGTCTTTCTTTTAAAACTGAAAAATGCACACACATCCTGGGAAACTGTTTAATGAGAGGGGTAAACCCGAGCTACGACTATTTGCACAAACTGTCTCTTATTGTCAGAACAAAATTATAGAAAGACAGTAACTTTAAATAATCTGCTTTATACCATTATAACTTTTCAGTTATCCAGAACTAGCAGCTCATTGGGTAATTTGACTTATAGATGTGTTTGCTTGGTGTTATTATTTTTTACTACATAACAAATTGCCTCAGTACTTACTGTCTTAAAATAACACAAATTTATTATCTCAGTTTCTATGTTCAGAAATCGGGGCATAACTTCTAATTTTCCATATAAAGTAAGGTGTCCATTCTTTGAGTATATTGAGGTTGTATTGATGTAAAAAAGCAGATATGTACATCTACACTCTGGAAAAGGAGACATGGTGCTTGAACCATGGACAGTATAGAAAGAGAAAACAAATTAACTGCAATTTCAAGACAGTTAATTGACAGTTGCTTAAACATGTTTAAGCCATTTATTAAGTTCCTCTAAATCTCATTGGTTTGTTAAGAGTATCATAAGAACTTCACATTTATTTCTCTAAGGAGCAATGAACAAGTTTTCTAAGTTCTCCCATTTAGGACTTGTAATTCTGAGTATGCCTATTTGCACCAATTTCAGCATTTGTATTCTTGTTTGGGAAGCCATATCCACTTTAATCTTAAAACTCAGATGTACATGTGTGGTGATTTTCAGAAAAGACACACTGAATATTTAGTTATGGGTGTGGTAACTTTCATGTTTGCACATTTGGAATTTCCCATGTGTTGAAATCTTTGTTTTACTTCTAGTTTTGGACAATGATCATATCTTCTGAATAGTCTTAATCAGGATGATGTGTTGAGGAGAGAGGGGCACTCCCCTAAAGTTATGTGCCACGAGGAAATTTCAACACTTTCACAATCTAACTTATTTCAAATAAACAAAAAATGGAATTGGTTCATGCAAAATAAATCCCTGCTGTGCTATGCTATGTTTTCATGACTAATTTTTTTCACTAACCAGTTTCACAGCTTATGACCTTAAAACAGCAGGCATTCTTTATAAAAACATGGGCTTACTGTTAAGGTTGTGCTTTTTCTCATCCACAAACTCCCCAGTGACTTGTTAACTGTCCAAACATAAACATCTTCAAACGACTTATGGAAAATACCATTATAAGGTTTTTTGGGGAACCATTAAAGGAACTGTTCTATTATAAATTGAAAAATGAAAATAATAGTAAGAATAAGTTGTTACCCTGAGAATTGATTTGATACACTTAATTTTCCTTCACAGAAATAATAGTTCTGGTAGGAACATTGAGGTATTATCTAATCATTTTCTCATGACTGAGCAAAATAGCAAACCATCTTAGCTGAGGTGTATAAATGTCTTACCCGAGACTAACAGGCATTTGAAATAGGTACTTTAACATGATACTTGCTCTTCCCTTTATCTATTTTATGACTACCTAATAAATAGATTCCAGATCTTTGTGTCAGAAATATTTGTTTAAAATTTTCTCCATTTTCTGTTAGCCCCACTAGATATTGTCTTAAATTTGTTTGATCTTAAAGGAAAAAACATTTCTTTGTCTCAAGTGAAATCTACTTATATGATGACAATGAGTTTCCCATCAAATATAGGAATCTTCCTTGTTGAGCTTCTCTCATTGTACAATTAGACCAATAACAGAACAGAAGGTCTTTTTAAGTTTCAAATAAATCTTCTGTCATTTGTAATTTATTTTCTTTTTTTTAAGATTTTATGTATTTATTCATGAGAGACACACAGAGAGAGAAAGGCAGAGACACAGGCAGAGGGAGAAGCAGGCTCCATGCAGGGAGCCCAATGCGGGACTTGATCCCGGGACTCCAGGATCATGCCCTGGGCCGAAGGCAGGCGCTAAACCACTGAGACACCCAGGGATCCCCTGTAATTTATTTTCTTTCCCTAAAATTCTCCCTTACTCAAACACATCCTTCTATTCTCATGGGCTGAGATTTTCCTTCAGAGTGTCCAGATTGTGTAAGTAGGAAGGAAAATTATACTGTTTGAATAAGTAATGAATACAGGCAGAGGGGTCCAGGATGATAGTGTAGGAAGATTCTGAATTTTTCTCTTCCCATGGACACACCAAATCTATTGCTACATATAGATCATTTCCCTCTGAAAAAGATCTGAGAGCTAGATGAACCACTCTTCACAACAAAGGATAAAAGAGATAGATAGGAAAAGCAGAGACACAGTCTTGTAAAACAGAGCAAAACAAAAAACAAAAACACCCCTGCTACTGCACCTAATAGAGAGGAATCTCACCAGATAGGTACTTCTTCCAGGGAATAGTGGAAGTGGGTGCCCCCAATTAGGCACCTTGGCATCTGAGATCTACACTGGAGAGATAAGCCTCCAGAATATATGCTTGGAAAATTAAAGGGGCTGATATCTAGGGGTTCCCAAAGTACTATAGGAAACTGAGGTTCCCTTCTCAGGGGGCTTACATGTGCTCTTGCTAGCCCTGAGTAGCCAGGGGGATAATGTTGCTGGGCTGTAACAATAGGAAAGACAGTTATTGGCAGGCCACCACCTCCAGGGCACCACATGGACAGAAGATTGAAATATATCTCAGCCTTCCCATGAAAAAGGCCTACTTACTAAGCTTGGAGCTACAGCCAGGAGGACAGGCTTCATTTACATCTCCCACACCTAGAGACTAATGAGGCACTCCCAGGGAAAATACACAGAGAAATATCCTTGTCCACCTCCTTTGATCTTGCTACAGCTTGAAGAGCTTTCTTAGAAAGGAACTTATGCACTTATCTGGAACTGTCACCAGTTTTTGGAACTGTCACCCAGGGGACACCTTGATATCTCCTAATCCAGAGGCCAACAGGGATTATAATTGTGGCCCATAATTTTTGGAACTGTCACCCAGGGGACACCTTAATATCTTCTAATCCAGAGGCCAACATGGATTATAATTGTGGTCCATAAAACTGTATATATTTGCATACTTTAAAAGCTGCTGCCTCAGGGTCCAGGTTCTAGTCTACCTGAAAAGTAGGTGCTAAATGAGATTCCTCCCCTTAGATCACTGACAGGTCTCAGCACATCTTCAATCATGAGACGCATATCAAAAATAAACCATGCAGTTTACCCAATCACAAAAGTTCAACAGAACCCAAAAATAGGACCTGGTTGAAAAGAAGGATCACCACCTACACAAGGCCAAGACTGAAACAAGTAGCTGTTTCACCTAATACATAGAAACAAACTCAGAGAGTCAAGCAAAATGAGGAAGCAGAGAAATACGTACCAGGCAGAAGGACAAGACAAACCTTCAGGATAAAGATCTTAATGATACTGAGGCAAATAATCTATCTGATAGAGAATTCAAAATTATTGTCCTAAAGGTGCTAAATGAACTTGGGTGAAGAATGGGTGAATACAGTGAGAGCTTCAGATGAGAGACAAAAAACAAGAAAGTGACAGGTCACAGAACTGAAGAATATAATAACTGAACTGGCAAATGCACTAGAGGGTTTCAGCAGCAGACTGGGTAAAGTAGAAGAATGGATCAGACAGCTGAAAAGGAAAGCAATGGAATTGACTCAGAACAGCAAAAAGAAAAAAAAAAAGGTGAAGATACGAAGATAACTTCACAAACTTCCAGGACAACATCAAGTGGAATAACATTTATATTATAGGAGTCCCAGAAGAAGAGAGAGAAAAGGGGCAAAAATTCTGTTTGAAGGAATAATGGCTGAAAACCTCTAGCCTAGGAAATGAAATGGATATCCATGTCCAGGAAGCCCAGAGAGTTTCAAATAAGATGATCCCATAGAGAGCCACACCAAGACACACTATAATAGATATCATAAGATAAAGAAAAAGCAAGAATCTTACAGACAGTAGGGGAAAAACATTTTTTTTTTTAGATTTTTATTCATGAGAGACACAGAGGGAGAGAGGCAGAGACATAGACAGAGGGAGAAGCAGGGTCCCTGCAGGGAACCCATTGTAAGACTCAATCCCAGAACTTGAGGATCATGCCCTGAGCGGAAGGCAGATGCTTAACCACTGAGCAACCCAGGTGTCCCTGGAAAAACAAATTGTTACATACAAAGGAAACATACAAGTCAATCAGCAGATTTCTCAGCACAAATTACAAGTTTTGGAAAAGATAAGTATATAGTAAAGCTAGTGGATTAATCAATTTTAAAGCTGATATGAATAGAAAAAGATAAAATTAGTAAAATTAAAACTTCAGTAATTGCTTAAGAGATATATTTTTTAAAAGGTGTAAAAAATGATATCAAAAACAATGGTGGGATAAGAGTAAAAACATAGAAGTTTGGGATACATTAGTTTCTCTTAATTTGAAATAGACTATTACATACATAGGATGATATATATATAAGTCATGTGGTAACTACAGAGCAAAAAGAGTAAATACACAGAAGAAGATGAGAAAGGAATCTAAACATAACACTAAAGAAAGTAATAATACCACAGGGAAGAAAAAATAGAAGAAAGGAAGAAAGAAGAACTACCAAAACAGCCAGAAAACAATTAACAAAATGATTATAAGGGATAGTGCAACCTATTAATAATGATCTTAAAAATAAATGGACTAAGTTCTTCAATAAAAATACATATAGCGGCTGAACAGATCAAAGGAAAACCAACCAACCAAGCAAACAAACAAACAAAAAAAACCCAAGACATGTCTATCTATATATACAGTTTACAAGAAGCTTACATCACAAGGATATACAGAGAATGAAAGTGAAGAGATAAAGATATTACATGTAAACAAAATTGAAAAGAAAGCTGATATGACTATATTTATATCAAACAAAATAGACTTTAAAATGGAGAATCAAAGTCAATCAAAGTAAAAGGGAGGCACTACATACTGATAAAGGGGTCAATCCAGGAAGAACATGTAACATTTATAAATATATATGCACCCAAGGTAGAAGCACTAAATTTTATAAAGCAAATATTAGTAGTCCTAAAGGGAGAAACTGACAGCAACATAATAATAATAGGAAATTTTAACACCTCATTTACATCAGTGAACAGGTCATCCAGACAGAAAATCATTAAGGAAATGTTGGCCTTAAAGGACACATTGATTAGATGGATGTAATAGATATATAAGGAACATTCCATTCAAAAGGAGAATACTCATTCTTCTGAAGTGCTCATGGAGTATTTTCCATGATAGATCACATGTTAGACCACAAACAAGTCTCAAAAATTCAACAAGTATTAAATCATATCAAGCATTTTTTTCTTACCACAATGGTGAAAATCTAGAAATTACAAGAATGAAACTGGAAAAATAATACAAATACTTGGTAATTAAACAACACGTTACTGAATAACAACTGGATCACAGAAGAACTCAAGGGATAAATTAAAACAAACAAACCCAGAGACAAATGAAAACAGAAATATAATATTCCAAAATCTATGGGATGCAAAAAAAGCAGTTCTAAGAGGGAAGTTCATTTCATAGCAGTATAGGCCTACCTCAAGAAATAAGAAAAATCTCAAATAAACAACTTAATTTTACACCTAAAGGAACCAAAATTAGAAGACCCAATGAAGCCCAAAGTTAATAGGAGAAAGGAAATAAATTAAATAGAGACCAAAAAGACAATAGGAGAGCTCTATGAAGATAAGAGGTGCTTCTTTGAAGTGATAACAAAATTCACAAATCTTTAGTGAGACTTGCCAAGGTAAAAAAAAAAAGAAGACTCAAATAAATAAAATCAGAAGTGACATAGAAGATGGTGCAGCAGATACCATAGAAAAACAAAGGATTGTACAAGAGTACTGTGAGCAGTTAGATGCCAACAAACTGGACAACCTAAAAAAAATAGATGGATTCCTAGAAATTTTCCATCTTCTTAGACTGAAGCATGAAGAAGTAGAAAATATGAAGAAACTAATTACTAGTAAGGAGATTGAGTCAATAATCAAAATCCTAACAAACAAAAATCCAAGACCAGATAGCTTAATTGGAGAAGTCTGCCAAATATTCAAAGAAGATTTAATACCTATCCTTCTCAAACTTTTCCAAAACATTGAAGGGTAGGAAAAGATTCTAAATTCATTTTATGAGATCAGCACTATCCTAATAACCAGATAAGGACACAATAGACAAGAAAATTATGGGCCAATATTCCTGATGAACACAGATGAAAAAATTTTCATGAAAATATTAGCTCTAAATTTAACAAGACATTAGATTTAACAAGACATTAAAATGATCATACACCATGATTAAGTAGGAGTTATTTCAAGGGATGCAAGGATGGTTTCATATCCACAAATCAAATACAAATCATGATACAACACATTTAAAAAATGAAGGATAAAAATCATATGATCATCTTAATAGATGCAGAAAAAGCATTTAATAGAATTCAATATCTATTTATTTATTTAAATATTTTATTTATTTATTCATGAAAGACAGAGAAAGAGAGAGAGAGGCAGAGATTTAGGCAGAGGGAGAATCAGGCTCCACGCAGGGAGCTCAATGTGGGACTCGATCCTGGGATTCCAAGATCATGCCCTGAGCTGAAAGCAGATGCTCAACTGCTGAGCCACCCAGGCGTCCCCAATATCCATTTATGATAAAGACTTTCAACAAAGTGAATAAAGAGGAAGCACACTTTAACATAATATAGGCCATGACAAACCCACAGCCAATATCATTTATAGTCAATGATGAGTCAATGAAAGCTTTTTCTTTAAGATGAGGAATAAGATAAGGATGTCTCATGCCACTTTGTTCAATATAGGATTGGAAGTCCTAGTCATAGCACTAGGCAAGAAGAATTGAATAAATGAATGCCTTCCAAATTGGAAAGGAAGAAGTAAAATTTCTGACTCTTTGCAGATGACATGATAATACATATAGAAAACCCGAAAGCCTCCACTAAAAATTTTAGAACTAATCAATGAATTCAGTAACGTTGCATGATACAAAGATAATATACTAAAAATCTGTTGTGTTTCTATACATTAATAATGGAGTTATCAGAAAGAGAAATCAAGAAAACAATCCCTCTTACAATTACATAAAGGAACAAAATACCTATAGTAATAAACTTAATCAAGGGGATGAAAGACCTGTACACTTTATCAGAAACTAATGAAAGAAATTGAAGACACAAATAAATGGAAACATAATCCATGCTCAATGATTAGAAGAACGGATATGGTTAAAATGCCATACTAAAAGGAATCTACAGATTCTACACTATCCCCTATCAATATTTCAATAAATTTTTCACTAATTTTTTCAATTATTCTAGAATTTGTATGGAACCACAAAAGACCCCAAATAGCCAAAATAATTTGAGAAAAAAAAAACAAGCCAGAAATATCATACTCCCTGATTTTAAACTATGTTATAAAGCCAAATTAATCAAAACACTAATGAACTGACATTAAAAAACAGACACATCAGTGGCACAGGACAGAAAACTCAGAAATAAACTCATGCATAGGCAGGGAATTAATTTAATTTACACAAAGGAGGCAAGATAAAAAATAAGGAAAGGACAGTCTTTTTAATAAATGATGTTGGGGAAAATGATGTTGTAAAAACTATACCACTACCTTACATCATATACAAAAACCAAGTCAAAATTGATTAAAGATTTGAATGTAAGACCTGAAACCATGAACCCCCTAGAAGACAACACAGGCAGTAAACTTCTTGATGTTAGTCTTAGTAATGTTTTTGTTTTGTTTTGTTCTGATTTGATTCCAAAAGCAAGGGAACAAACAAAAATAAACAAATGAAACTACATGAAACTAAAATGCTTATGTACAAAGGGGAGGAAATCAACTACGAAATGAAAAGGGAACCTACTGAATGGGAGAAGATATTGCAAATTATGTATCTGGTAAGGAGTTAATATGAAAATAAATTTAAAGAAACATAATAATAAAAACCAAACAATTGGATTTAAAAATGGCCAGAAGACTGAATAGACATTTTTCCAAAGAAGGCATACAATAGGATGGCCAACAGGTACATGAAAGAATGCTCAGCATCACTAATCAATCAGGTGAATCCAAATCAAAACCACATTGAGATATCACCTTACACCTGTCAGAATGGCTATTATAAAAACAAAACAACAGAAACAAAAACCAAGAAATCAGTGTTGGTGATGTAGAAAAAAGGGGACTGTCATACACTGTTTGTGGGAATATGTTTGGTGCAGCCACTAAGGAAAACAGTGAAGTTTCCTCAAAAATTTAGAAGCACAGCTATCCTATGATCTGCAAGTCCACTTCTGGGTATTTATCCAAAGAGATTAAAAACACTAGAAAAAATGTTTACACCGCTATGCTCATTGCAGCATTATTTGCTATAGCCAAGATGCGGAAACAATCTGTGATGAATGAATAAAGAGAAAGTGATAAATATAAAAATAAAATAAATAATAAAAAGTAAATGAAACCTTGCCATTTGTAACAACATGGATGGCCCTTGAGGGTATTATGCTAAGTGAAATGCAACATAGAGAAAGACGAATACATTATAATTTCACTTATATGTGGAATCTAAAAACAAAACAAAATAAAATCCAGACTTACAAATACAGAGAACAGATTGGTGGTTGCCAGAGGAGAAAGAGATTGGGCCCAGGGAAAGATGGGTAAAAGGGATTAAGTAGTACAAACTTCCAGTTATGAAGTAAATATGTTATTGAGAGGCAACGTCCGGCACAGTCAGTAATGGTATATTAGCTTTGTAAGGTGACAGGCAGGTGGTAACTAAACGTATCATGGTGACCATTTAACCCTGCATACAGACATTGAATCATTATGCCGTACGCTTGAAAGAAATATAATATATTATATTATATTATATTATATTATATTATATTATACCTCAATATTATATTATATTATATTATATTAATTATATTATATTATATTATATTATATTATATATATTATATTATACCTCAATAAAAAAGTAATAAATGCAGATTTTACAGTGTTTATTAAAGGAGAAAAAGCCAACAATAACTTTAATTATTTTACTTTGTCATCCCTTCTCTTCAGGATTCATAGTATTTAGAAGCACTTTTTCAAGCTTCAGTATTCTTAAGGTCTGCTTTGTTATAGGGGAATTGCACACCACTCACCTCAGGAATTTACCGCTGGAAGTTATATACTTCAGTGTATTTTGTGTTATTTTTCCCCTTCTTTATCTATTGGTAATTTGAGCAGAGTTGCACAGTATGTGGCCAATACTTCTGCTTCTCCTGGTAGTCGGAATAAGGATATAGGAATAATAATGGTATGGCTGCTGGTGTTAGAGCTGAGAGGAAGCTCACATATTAGTCATCTCATTCATAATTGCTTTTGCCTTGTGTTCTCACTGTTTGCATGCCTCTATTTCAGCCCTTAAGGATGTTTTAAACTTGCATTTTACATTTTACTTCACTGTTTATTTCTGCATCATTGCAATGAAAAGTAGCTCTTGAGGGTAGGTGCGATGTCTAGCTTATTTTGTATTCAATTCTGTGTCTCCGACAGCCACTAGTACAGATTTAACAACTTTGTTGGTTTTCTTGAATTTTATTTCTATCCTATTTGGTTTAATTTTTTCCCCACCTAAGACGTATTACAATGACCTTGTAAGTTAATACCATGATTTTTATGTATGATCTTTTTCCAGATAACAAAGGCCGATTTGAATTTTGAACGTGTTTTCTGCCAACTTGCACCTAACTCTGAAACCCAAATGCGTATGTTATTTAATCTATCATTGATGAAAACATGAAACAGCCCCTATGAAATATTATTCATACCCTAAGGTCAGAGCATTGATTCATTGGTATTTACTTTTTGATATGTCCCTACAGCTAATTGTGCACCAACTAGTCTTATAGTTTGATAGTGTTTATTAGTTTAGCACTAATATACAATACTGAGGAAAGATAAAAACGCCTCTAAAGCCCAAGTAAAGCAAATATAAGAAGATGTTCTCTAACATCTAAAGCTAATGCTGTCTTATAGAAGACAAAAATATAAACATAGTATACATATTGAGAAATAATTTACTTAAAAATTATTTTTTTCAGTAGAGATCTCCTTTAAGATCATTTCCATAAAACACTTGTTGATAGAACACTTTCATATGAAAATGCAGCAGAAAAATGAGCTATTAAATGTATAAAGATCTATATTATCCCATAAATTTGTTTTCAAATTATTTAAAAAGGGCAATGTGTTCCAAAAAAATACTTATTGATTACGTGCTACTGAACAAGTGCAGCAATTAAAATACAGACAGAAATCCTTCCCCTCACAGAACTTTACATCCTAGAGAGAGAAGGAAATAAATATATAAATATGGTACTAATGGCTTTGGAAAAAATGAAAGCAGAGATTAGGGTAATGTGGTGCTATAATTTCAAATATAGAAGTAAGGATCTGAGAGCTGGAGTTGAGTAACAGGAAGACCGCGGAGGAGGCTGAGAGATGATAGTAGCTTAGAAGATTGTTAGCAGTCAGTGGAGGTGGTGAGGTGGGTATGACCCTGTTAGAGATGTACTTGAAATGATAGCTCAAAGGATTTGCTGACATTAGATGGAATCTGTGATTAAAATTCAGGGTGACCAAGGTTTTGGTAAAGAACTTAGATTATTTGTGTATATCATGAGAAAACTACAATTGAGGTCTAGCTCTACATGTTTTCATTGTCTCACTAAATTTTTAGAAATTCTGACTGAATGTGTCAGAAAGAAATATTAATAAGATGAAATACCGTATTTCACAGAATATGATTTTCCTCCTTTATTACTTAAGATATTTTAATGTTAGAGTTATTTGGTTTGCCTTTTTTATTTTTTTTATTTGTTTAAGACTTATTTATTTATTCAGAGAGAGAGAGAGAGGCAGAGACACAGGCAGAGGGAAAAGCAGGCTCCATGCAGGGAGCCCAATGTGGGACTCGATCCTGGGACTTCAGGATCACGCCCTGAGCCAAAGGCAGATGCTCAACCACTGAGCCACCCAGGTGCCCTTGGTTTATCTTTTCTTTCCTATTTTGAAATTTTGTTTTCCTGCATTAACTTCAAATTCTCAGTTTAAAACTTCTGCTATTCTATACTATTCTTCTTGTTTTACCATTTGTGACTGAACTTAGGGAAGAGTTTTCAAAATATACTATTCAAGATTAAAGCAGTATGACCATTACAGTGTGGCTGAGGGTCCAAAATGAAGCACGATTATTGATGAACATTTTTAACATTGTATTATTTTTTTTCAATAATCTTTATTATTCACATCTGTATTGTGTGGTAGAGAAAACTTTTTATAATTTAAAGTTTAAAAAATTAAGTCAAAGTTAATTAATGCATCCAAAGCTATGCAGCTAATAAATTGTGAAATAATGTGGAAATGAGTGGCAGAGAAATCTTTCAAGTCTATGTTATTAATGCACAAAACCCATATAGGACCTTGCTACTGGTTATGCAGCCACAGCCCAGGTAAAACATGAAAGAGCACAGCAAGTTCAACTGATACATCATTTCAGTTTGTTGGTAAAATGAATAGCAACAAGTTTAGCATAATTAAATTTTAGACATAGTATCTATAGATCACTTTTGCCAAATGATTTGTAAATCCTGTAACCTCTTGGCAATTTTCCATTTCTCAGTTATGATTTACAACTTTACTTAGTGAAAACAATGTTAGACTTATATTCAGGGAGCCTGAGTTCAATCCCCTTTCTATGATTTGCTAGTTTTGTCATCTTGGACAAATGTATATTCTCTGTGCCTCATTTCCTCATTAGTAAAATGGAAATATAACAACTTGCCTGTTTCATTTTGTGATGGTGATCAAATAAGATAGCTTCTGGGAACCCTGGGTGGCGCAGCGGTTTAGCGCCTGCCTTTGGCCCAGGGCGCGATCCTGGATTCCTGGGATCGAGTCCCACCTCCGGCTCCCGGCATGGAGCTTGCTTCTCCCTCTGCCTGTGTCTCTGCCTCTTTCTCTCTCTCTGTGTGACTGTCATAAATAAATAAAAATTAAAAAAAAAAAGTAAGATAGCTTCTGTGAAAGCCCTTCAAAAGTTAGACTGTGCTCAAAGCTGGAAATATCAGAAGGTAATATAGCTGCATAGAATTTTTTTTAAAGTCCCAAAGAAGGATTACTTTCAAGTCCCAACAGAGGATTACTGAACTGTGAGATATTATAATTTTACATTGAATCCCCCCTTGGGTATTTAAAAAAAATTCTATGCAATTATATTACCTTCTGATATTTTCAGCTTCAAGCATAGTGTGGCAAGCAACTTGGACCAGATTTCCTTCTCCAAGTGTAACAGTTCTTTGTTAGTTATTTATTATGTAAAGAAGGGCCCCAGAAAAACAAAAACAAAAGCTTTTTGCCTTAAAGAGATTTGGCTCCAAGATCTCTTTGAGAAAAACAATTTCCAATCAGGAAACAATGACCAAGCTCATTTCATTTCCTGCAGGATTTGCTTACCTGAAATTTCTGTAGTCTGTCCTCCAGGAGAGCTGAGTCCTAGTCTAAACTATTCATTTGCAGAGTTAGGTAGCTTTACCGGGTTGCTTTATCTCTCCAGATTGCATTTTCCTAACTTCTAAATGTAATAACAAATAAAAGCAGTTCTCAAGTTGTGTCAACATATATTTAGTTTGTCATGATTAGTTATAAAGTAGTTTGTCATGATTAGTTTTAAAGTAAGAAGGAAGCAATTTATTACTAATCAAAATCCTGATATTTGGAGATTATTTGCTTTCTTTTTCAAATAAATTAGCATATTTTCTATTCCTCTACATGGATAGAAAAAGGGTGGTTCCTAAGTACGGTGTACAAATTACTTCAATTATATATGTATCATGATGGGAAAACTATTGAGAATCAGTGGTCTTAGAACAAAGGATTTCTAAATCTACTCTAAAATGATTCATAACTCAAACTTTTCAATTATTTTTTTTCTAAAATGTTTACTTCTGTGGGTACCTAAGGACAGCAAGGTATAAGTAAGACTTTGATTATTGGTTATGATGAAATGGGGATTAGGAGAACAAGAGAAATGGTATCAACTTGCTGTCATAGAGGCCAGGTGAATGCAAAGTATGACTAGATGTGAAAACAGACAAGGGGAGAGTCTATAGGACACATTTTTTCTGTTCTTAACATAACATTCCTTGAATGAATCATCTAATTTGGTTATCTCCTGTTTCCTCCTGTATAGTCATCTCCTAAATCTAATCTAGACTTTTTATACAACTTCCATCTCTGCACTTTAACCAAACTGATCCTCATGAAGAGACTAGTAATATATGTTAATAAATCCACTAGTCAAGTCTCTTATGTTCATAGTTGATTTACAAACAGCATTATAAGAAGTGCTTGGAAATCTTTATTCACATATTTTTGATCTACGACACTAACCTGGCTTTCCTCTACCCACTCCTGCTCTGCTCCAGACCTCTCCTCTTCCCAGATCTTTGAAGGTTGATATTGACACAGGATCACAAGAGTTGAAACAACTCTTTCCTATCATTCTCTCATTAACCCCTTTCACCTAATCTCATAGTTTTAAATGTTAAATCTAGGCCTGTACATCTCAAATATATCCTGCTAAATCTCTCTCATGCATTCTGGGCTTGAATATCTAACTACTGACTTTACATTTCCGCATAAATGTCTGATAGATATCTCAAAATTATCACATCCCAAAACAAATAGAAACCTCTAGTCATTCCCCAAACTCACTCCTCCTTATTTTCTCCTTCATCTCAATAAATGCCAATGCTGCTTTTCCCTTGATTGTTTAAACCAAAACATTGATATCATTTTTTGCTTTTCTTTTCTGGCTTTAGACTTCATATTTGAAACCATGAAAGTTTGAAGACAATAAAGAGTATTTTCATTCTACTGCAAAATAAGAAAAATACATCAGGAAATTAAGTTTTCCCGTGTACATACAGGTATATTTAGGGAAATAAAAAATGTACATAGTGTATGTTCTACATAATATGCTTGACAATTTTAAAATTATTCTAAGAAAAATAGAACAGTGTAGATGGGGAAGAGCTTAAGAAAAGAGAAACTCTCAACTTTGAATCTTTCACTTAACCATCATACACTTTAGGTCCATCCACAAATGGCAAGATTTTATGTATAATCTTCTTTATCCATTCATCTATCCATGGACACAAAGCAACCCCTATATCTTGGCTATTGTAAATAATAGTCCAATGAATATAGGGGTGCAGATATCTCTTTGAATTTGTTTTTTCATTTTCATTGGGTAAACATGAAATTGCTGGATTGTACAGTAGTTGTGTTTTTAATTTTGGGGGAAAACTCCATATTGTTCATTGGGTAAACATGAAATTGCTGGATTGTACAGTAGTTGTGTTTTTAATTTTGGGGGGAAAACTCCATATTGTTTCCCACAGTGGTTGCACCAGCACTAGGATTTTAACAGCACCATGCTAGCTTTAGATCACAGAACCTTAACCTCATAAATCATACTCTTCTAAATGGGCATACACACCCAGCAGGTAGTAGATACACCAAAAGTATATGGTGCATGTTAAATGCACAGTACATTTATAAAATTTCCAATTAATATTAGTTGTTATCTCTATCATCTATTTAATCAATAAATAAAAGTTATATGAGAGCAGACACCACCTCAAATAGCTTAATGTTATATTTTTAGGGTCTAGAAAATGTCCTGGCAAAAATTAGTGCTCAATGAATATTTGTTGAATTATTAAATAAATGAAAATATACTGTGGTGGCTCTATAAAAATAAATATTTTTTTTTCTGTTAAGAGCTAAAAACTTTGATTGTAAAACTGATTGACCAATATGGGTAAAATGTGTATTAAACTGTGCACGGATATTATGGCTAGAAGAGTTGCTATTACACCACTTCCTGCCACAGTGTTCCTCAGCCCTGGCAAAGCTGATCATATCTGTGTTTACTTGGTAACCACGGGCTCACGCTCAGGTCAATCACTGGACACCATGCTGCCCATCTCTCTTGACTATCCTTACTGACAAAATAACCAGATACAAATTTATCTAGGAAATGTAATGTGTAGACATTTATTGAGGACATAAACAAAGCAGAGTAGCACAAAGAGATGCTTGTGCTCATCTGTAAAAAGAGAATGATAGAGAGAGAGAGAGAGAGAGAGAGAGAGAGAACATGAATCAGCCATATCCACAATGTTTCTGAGACTATTATGAAGGAAAGGATAAAAATAGCTATCTTTGGTAGAAACCTTGGAGTCCAATTAAATAACAGTTATTTTGCCACCCTGCAAGGGGAAAAAAAAAGTCTGAATAGAATGAAAAGTTGGAAAGGGAATGGTGGTGGCTCTTATTTCAGTTCTGCTTAGTCTGGCCTTTTCTCGCTATTTCCATAAGGTTACATCCAGTGGACCCAAATACTGTCAGTTGGTGTCTTCAAACTCTCTACCTAGACCAGCTCCCAAGCGTAGCCTGAAGTATCATTTCAAGAAAATACATGTGTGCTTTCGGTCTTGACATTATCAAGGTAGTTTAAAACTTGAAAGTTAATATTTTAACCAATTACATTTTTAAACTTTTTCTGCCAACAAAAGCCTATTAGAATACACTGATGCAGATTTTCCACAATCTGATTCTTTTTTTTTTTTTTTTTGTCCTTACAATGATGCCAAAGTCAGGCCATGAGGGCCCCCCACTCTCTCGCCCTCCATCTGGGTCTGTGCTCCCATGCTGCCCGCACACTCCTATTGTTTGCATCGTAATTTTTACTAAGAATATGTTGTATATAAAGTAAATATGAATTTTTTAAATATACTCTCACTGTGGATATCCATATCCAAATCATTATGGACTTCTAAATATTTGATTTGCTTGAAGCCCTTTTTTGTAAGTACTTTTTTGTTTATATTTTCCTCATTCCTTAAGACATCATGTCTTTCTTAAAGTTGTGAGCCTTTTTGGTAACTCAATGTTATAAATGAAATTCTCACCTGGCACCAGGTACATAGGAGCTGCATAACAGGGTAGAGTGGCTGGTCAAAATGTAGGACTCACAAATGTGTGCCCTACTACTGGGTCCTTGGTACTAGAGCACTTAGTTACATAAATCATGTGAAACCTGGATTAGAGTATGTAGAGAAGACTGAATTTCCTAAGAAAAGTTTTTCTGGGAGCTACCTTTCCTCCTCAACCCAAAAGGGTAGTTGATGACTTGAAGCTTAATAGGAAGTAGCACTATAACTGGATCATTTAAGAACTTAGTGTGTGACCATTATAATTTAGGGCAACTGACCCAGAAAATCTTGAAGGTAAAGAGAGTAAATCAATGCTATGGTTGCTGCAGGGCTGGAATTTTACAGTACTCTTAATTTGCTGGAGCAAAGGATGTTGTTTTCCTTGTCAACCACAAGTAGTCCATTCCCAACAAGGTGTTGGCTTCACTGTGGGATTGTCTGGGGTCCTTGCCAATAAGGTCACTCATATATGGGGCGAAGAGACCCAAACATTACTCCTTGACCTTGACTTTCATAAGGATCTGATGGTATAATTTAGAATAACATAAAGTCAACAGCTAAAACCTAATGATAATACTTTAACTCTGAGCATTCCCTAGTTATTTTTATGCTTGTTTATTTAAAATATCTTACAAATTTTTAGCTAACTGATGAAAAACTAATTCAGCTCTTGGTGTTCTTTGGATTTATCTAAAATTTTAGGTTAGAAGGGCATTATTTTATGCTTTTTTGCATCCAAGGAATAAATAGTTTAGAGAATGGTGCAGCTGCTTTTAGTAGTTAGTAATAAAGAATATTTGCATGCAGTATTTAAAGGTCTATAAATCTTGGGAGTGGGATCCCTGGGTGGTGCAGCGGTTTGGCACCTGCCTTTGGCCCAGGGCGTGATCCTGGAGACCCGGGATCAAATCCCACATCAGGCTCCTGGTGCATGGAGCCTGCTTCTCCCTCTGCCTATGTCTCTGCCTCTCTCTCTCTCTCTCTGTGACTATCATAAATAAATAAAAATTAAAAAAAAAATCTTGGGAGTTGCCAAATCTAATTTGTTGTTCATAGTTATCTTAGCATACTTTTAAGAGATTCTAACATAGCTTCTTTTATGTACATTTATTGTAATGTCATTAAAGGAATAGGCAGGTAGCTAGAAAGTAGTTCTATTCATTTTTTTTTATGTTTTTGAATGTAGTTGACACACAATGTTACATTAGTTTCAGGTGTACAACATGGTGATGCAACTTCAATATGTATTTTATTCTCCCCACCACAAGTGTAGCTGCCAGCTGTCACCATACAACACTATTACAGTATCCATGACTATATTCTCTATGCTGTGCCCTCTCTTCTTTCTCTTATTGAATCCATAACTGGAAGCCTGTGCCTTGCACCCCCTTCATTCACTTTGTCCGCCCCCCAACCCCCTTCCCTCTGGCAACCATCCGTTTAACTCTGTCTTCATAGATTCTGTTCTTTGTTTGTTTGTTTATTTGTTTTGTGTTTTAGATTCCACGTATGAGTGAAATCATATGGTATTTCTTTCTCAGTCAGACTTATTTCAGCATAATACCCTCTATGTCCATCCATGTTGTTTTTATGGAATTTTTGGTAAATGTTCTTATGACATAGTGGAAGAACATTTTTTTTTAATTAAGCAAATATGGATATAATCTGAGATTTTGCTACTTAATGGCTATTTGATGTTGAACTTCAATATAATCATCAGTAAAATAATTTTAAAAATCAACCCTTTAGGATTACCTACAGATATATTTTAAAACTTCTTTAAATTTAAACTTCCTTTCCCATTTCTTTACTCATTAGGTAAGAAACAATGTAGAAATCAAGAATATTATGAATTGACATTCCTTCCAGTGTTATAGAGTCTTTTTTTTTTGTAGGCTTTTCTTGGCTTATTCTTACTCAGATTTCTATTTAAGAATATCCATGTGGTCATAAGCAAGTATTCAGTTTTCTTTGCTTTCTCCATTATAACATTATCTTTAAACAACTGGATGTCTGCTTTCTCCAATTGTAGGCATATGATATGAAACATCAAATCTGTTAAATCATTTTGAATTTACTGAAACTCTAGAAAGAGGTTGGGAATCAAGTTGTTTACTTAGTTCTTCTTTTACTAGCATAAAATCATATATTCTGATATTTATCTGCACAATTGCCTAGATAGATAGTAAAACACTTTCACGCATTGCAAATTCCCATGGGATGAGGCTCATCTGCTTCACATTATTGCATATCCTTGCCACGTGGATAGTTTACATCATGTTAACTTTAAAAGGATCTGAAATGGTGTTTTGCAGATACAGAGGAGAAAGGGATTGGATCAACTGTCTCTAATAAATAAGTGATCTCCTAGTATTTAACACTGAGCTATTTTAATTTATTCATTTGAAATTGCCTTTGTGCATTGAAAGCAGAGGATCAAAACTGAATTTGCTTTTCTCAGAAAAAAGAGAAAATTTGTATTCTAGTCAAATCAATAAAGCCATTCATGCTTCCATAGTCACTGACTTAATAAATTTTGTTTGCTTACAAACTCTATGCAGTATAAAATAATAGACTTTATGCAAAATTCATCCTCCAACATTTAAATATTTTTGTTAATAATTTTGTTCATAGTAAATTGTCATACAATAGGGGAAAGTTAATTCTAAGGGGAAAGTTAATTCTAACTTAATAACTTATTGGCAGACTTATTTATTAGCATTTAAATTAGCCTGAAACTATAGGATTATGTATTCAAGGCAATTCCTTGTGTGTGAGAGATGGGTTAGAATGTTAAGGTAGAAAGATATAATTACTAACAAAGTAAATTATAGCACACATCATTAGAATTATTTTAATTATGTAATTCATGAATTATCAGATTTTTCCAAAAATCTCTGATATAGCTTTAAAAGTGATATTTCATAATGTTTACACAAAACAAAAATAAATAGACCTCATCAAAAATTTCATTTAACTATTTAAATTATTTAATCTGATTCTGTGCTTCCAAATATGTTAAGTGGAATTTTATGATCTCATAGTTTATGGTGAGTTTTAACTTAATTTAGAGCATTTTTGAATCTGGTTCAATGTACGTGTTCATTCAGTAAATAAGAGCTATAATAAGGATACCTGGGTGACTCAGTGGTTTAGCGTCTGCCTTCTGCTCAGGGTGTGATCCTGGGGTCCAGGGATCGAGTCCCACATCGGGCTCCCTGCATGGAGCCTGCTTCCCTCTGTGCCTATATCTCTGCCTCTCTCTCTGTGTCTCTCATGAATAAATAAATAAAATCTTTAAAAAAATAAGAGCTATAATAATGTGATGTTTTATATCCACCAAGATTGTATATAAGTAAATAAACAATTGAAAGAATGGCAGCATTATGTTTGTAAATATGTAGTTTAATTTAAAGAAGTATGCATATATATGTATATATAGAGTTGTGAATATACTATATATCTGTATCTTTCAAAGATATATCTTTATATCTTTGAGATATATCAATATAGTAGAATAACTGCACAAAAACCATTAAGGCAAATATTGATTGTGTTGACTTCATAAAAATTAGTATTGGTTATCTGTGTATGAAAAACAAATCATAAACAGTATAAAATAATTAACCAGAAAAATAATGTTTAATTTCTGTTTACAAAGAGTAAATTCCTATATCTCTGAAAATGTTCACAAAACCAAACAACAAATAACAAATGTCCCAGGTTGAAAAATGAGTGAAAGATATTAATAAACATTTTTTAAAAACCTGCAAAAACCTACTAAGTCAATAAATATTTGAGAAAATATAATCACAATGGAAGTTTAAGGAAAAATATTTTACTTGTCTTATATTGGCAGAATTTTTTTATAATAAATTTATTTTTTATTGGCGTTCAATTTATTGGCAGAATTTTTAAGAGGTTACCAAGGATGCAGAAAGATCACTCTCTTGGATCTCCGGAGAGAAGATAACAGAGAGGGCAAAGCCTTTCAGGGAGCAAAAAGAGCAAAGTGTGCTAAAAGCCATAAAAATGTCTCTTGAACTAGCAGTTTTAATTCCATATTTGTAAGCCTAAACTGTGTTTAACAATAGGAATAATTTATATACTTTAACAACTTTTAACAACTTTTAGCTTGTTTAACTTTATTTTTTTTAATTAATTTTTATTGGTGTTCAATTTACCAACATACAGAAAAACACCCAGTGCTCATCCCGTCAAGTGTCCGCCTCAGTGCCCGTCACCCATTCCCCTCCAACACCCGCCCTCCTCCCCTTCCACCACCCCTAGTTCGTTTCCCAGAGTTAGGAGTCTTTATGTTCTGTCTCCCTTCTTGCTTGTTTAACTTTAAAGCTTTAACAACTATTAGTTTTAACAACTATTAAAGAATACATTTTTTAACTTGTACTTATTATCATGGAAATATATAGTTAATTTTTAAATGATCAAAAATGATCTCTTTGTAAGAAATAAGATTATGCATTTTTGCATGCTTACCTATATACATACATACATACATACATACATACATACATACAGTACACATCCAGTAGCAACTCATTTGTATGTGTGCCTGTGTAACAGGTTATTAACTAACAATAATTATTTATTGATGGTAACATGGATTGTTTTAATGTTTCCTTTATTTAACTACATTTCATCATTGTTTAAGTGAAACTCAATGGCTTTTAATAGAACATAATACAAGCTATAATAAATTATTTTAGAGGAGGAGAAGGAAAAGAAGACAAGATAAAAACAAATTAAAAATGTAGTCAATTAGTTTATATCGCGAAGTCTGAATACCTAAGTCTTGGCCATGAACGATATTGTATGGATTCTTCATTTCTGTATGTTGATGTTGAGTGTAGCATAGTTTTGTTTTGTTGGAAAATATCAGTGAGACAGTTCTGAGTATATCCGTAGCCTTCCATAATTACAAACACATACATGAATCCTTTGCCCACTGATATTCTTGTACATAGGGATTATATAAAAGATGATGCATGCCCAACAGTTCTTTCAACACTGTTGAAGTTGCAAAAATTGCTCTTTCTTTGTATCTGAAGTTTAACAGGCTGTGATTTGTGATTTTGCATTTTTGTTTCATGAGCTACTCTCATAGGTACCCCTTCTACCTTTTGCACCTATGAGTTGTATTGACTGCTCAATTCCCCATATTGCTTTGGACTTAATTAAATGAAGTTAAGAGCATTTCTCTTGAGCTTCTGGAAACTTCTTGTTCCACACTTTTCCCTAAGTACTTATTTAAGGATCTAATAGCAGGCCTCTCCCATTTTGCTATATACTTGCTTTCTTCCTTGGTTGATTGGTTATGTGTCTGCATTTTGGGTTAGCCTTTTTTGGTATTCAGTGTTTATATATGACTCATAGGTGGCTTGGTTTTGAAAAGACATGTGCAGAATATATGAAAGGGCTATTTTGAAAGGGTTACATGGTATGACATAATAACAATACAAAAGGGTTACATGGCATGACATAAAAAGAAAAAATAATATTTGCTGAGATACAAAAGAAAGTAGAGTTATATTGGCGATAATACATCTTAACAGAAGGACATACCAATCAATGTTTTCAATTATACAGAATTCTTCCATCTGGTACAATTCTAGCAAAAAAATAAATACTAAGGTAAAATACTGGATCTCATTTTACAGGGCTAATAATAATAATAAAGTAGAGTGAAAAAAAACCATTCTTGTGTGCTCATTTCTTTTGCAACAGCATACAGCTGGGTTCTATCTTTTATTGTGTATATTATTTAAGAATTCTATTTCTTTAAACTTTGATCATGTAGTTTCCTTACATCTGGTTCTATTTGGCACTTGCTACAGAGAGTGTATAAAAGGTTAGGTGAACAGTTATATCTGTCTATAATAAAAATAGTGTGGATCTTTTATAAAATATACCTGTATCATACTTATGTAAAATTTAATTCCTATTTCTATTGTCTTAGTGAACATTTATCATTATGATTTAAAATGGTTTAAAGTAAACTGTGTAAATTTGTAAGATGTTACTTTAATTCTGAATCTCGCTTTTGGTTGTTGCTCCCAATCTACCACCATGTACATTTAATCTATTACCATAAAAATTTTTCCCCATGTATTTTTAAAATTGTTTTCTTGTAACAGATTGATTGACAAGCAGTGTAATTATAGTTAAGACCAGAGTCTGTTCTACTCTGTGACCTTTTACAAGTACTTTCCTTATAATACTTGATAACACCTTTGGCTCTCTAGATGTCCACATCCTGGACATGGGACAATTTGAGTTTCTTGAGCTATTGAAAATAATGTTTTTTTTTTAAGAAAGAATAATTTAAAAAATTGAGCGAAGTCTTGAGCCGATGTTAAGCACCAGTCATGTTGGGTAATTGTTGGCCAACTGTTGATGAGAAGTCCTCTGTGACTGGCTGTAGAGCTACTAATGCACTCACTGGCACTGGACATGGATGGTACTCCTCAGCTGCTCAGTGCATAGTTTGCAGGTTCTAGAAAAACTTTTTTAAGCTTCTTATGCTTGAGGACAATAAAGTTTACTTAGCTTGAGATTAGAGAGTCCATTGATTCTGCTTCTATCCATAAGATATATTCAGGCCTGGACTCCTAGTCCTATATAACTCTCCTGATCTCTCTCATTATCTATTTATAATCTCAAAGACTGGAAATTTCTTCTAAGGAAAATACCAAAACTCAGAAAACATTTTGAAAAAGATTGACCAATTCAAAATGCAAACAATCAAACTAGAAATAAAAGCAAAAACCTGGGGATCCCTGGGTGGCTCAGCGGTTTAGTGCCTGCCTTCCACCCAGGGCATGATCTCAGAGTCCAGGGATCAAGTCCCACATCAGGCTCCCTGCATGGATCCTGATTCTCCCTCTGCCTGTGTCTCTGCCTCTCTCTGTGTCTCTCACGAATTAAATAAAATCTTAAAAAAAAAGCAAAAACCTTCTGCATAGAAAACAAAACAAACAAAAAACTAACCAAATCTAAAGATTGTCAAGAAACTCTGTTAATAACTCATACACCCAAAATCTCATAGCTTGATATGGTAAAAGTAAATAATCCAGTAGCATAAATGGGCAAGGAAATGACTAGGAGCTTTATAGAAAAAGATATTCCAGTGGCTAATATACACATAAAGAAAATAACAAATTCACCTGATAATTAAATGTAACAAAGTAGGTTTCATTTGTCAGATTGGGTAGCAAAACCATGGGGAAAAAATGCTCATAATACACTGGGAATATAAATTGCTTCAATCTTTCTGCATGGGATCTTGACATTCTGCATTGAATTTTATAAAATGTGTATTTTTGGTCACATCAATGTCCCAGTGGGGAATTTGCCCAATGAATATATTCCGGAAAGATAAATGTTCAAGAAGGAACTTTGCAGTGTTATTTGTAATATCAAAATACTTAAAAAAAAAAAAGAAGCAACCAATATATTCAACAATAAGATATTCATTAAATAAGGGGCAACTGGGTGGCTCAGTGGTTGAGCAACTGCCTTCGGGTCCTGGAAGTCCCGGGATTGAGTCCCACATCAGGGCCCACAGAGGAACCTGCTTCTCCCTCTGCCTGTGTCTCTGTCTCTCTTTGTGTCTCTCATGGATAAATAAATACAATCTTAAAAAAAAGATATTCATTAAATAAAACTGATTGCATTCTTCTATTTAAATATTCTGCTGCCATTTAAAAGAAAGTGGAGGATTTGTATTGCAGAAGTAAAAGTTTTTGAGATACATTTTAAACTTAGAAAAAAATAATGTCATGGGTAGTGTGGCTAGCCAACCACCTTGTTTTCTTTCTGAGCAAATAATATATTCCAAGTGCTTTGTTTACATGTTTCACATAAATAATTACCTTTTGTCACCTAATCCAGTATGTTATCCTTGGCCCTCAGCTGTCTGCTCTGCAATTTGTCATCATGGGTCCAATTCAGATTAAGACTTGGTAAGAGAGCTCATTTCTGTTCTTTGCCTTAAGCCAGTAATATACATCCTTTTAAATAATTTGTATTAAGCTCCTATGTAAACAAAATATCGTACCACTCACTGCATGCATATTTGACCTTCTTTGCCTGTCTTGTTTGACAACATCTCTGGTGAATAACCAGGTAGTTAATTCCAATAACCAATAGAAAGGTGTGATTATATTAAGCTATCAAACATGGTCCACCAACTCTGCTAAATAGCAGAGCTATTCCAGCTAACCTGTAAAGTGCAGTTCCTCATCCCCCCAAATTTGGTACATTAAAAAATAAACATATATCTCATAGTTTCGGTGGGCAAGAATCTGAGAGCAGCTTAGCTGGGTAGTTGTAGCTCGGGGTTTCTCATGAGGGTGCAGTCAAATTGGCTGCTGAGGCTTAACCAGACCTGGAGAAACTGCTTCCAAGATTATTGGCTAGCCTCAGGGTCCCCTGGCTCTTGGAGGCAAGACTCCATTTCTCTCCACATCTTCACTTGAATGTCTTCACAAAGTGGTGACTGACTTCCCCTAGAATTATCTGAAAGAGAGTACAATCATCAGGCTGGAAGCTTCAGTCTTTTTATAATCTAACCTTGGCAGTGACATTCCCACTGCTTCTACTAAATTCTATTAAAATAAGTCACTAACTACAGCCCACACTCAAGGTTAAGGGAATTAAGTCCCACCTCAAGAAGGACAGAGTATCAGAGAATTTTGGACATAATTTGTAAACATCTCATCTGCAGAATAAAATCACTGAGGCATCTGATTTTATTTATTTATTTATTTATTTATTTATTTATTTATTTATTTATTTGAGAGAGTTAGAGAGAGATTACAAGCAGGGTAGGGGCGGAGGGAAAAGCAGGCTCCCACTATGCAGAGAGCCCAACCTAGGGCTCTTTCCCGAGATCATAACCGGATCCAAAGTGAGATAGTTAACCAACTGATCCACTCAGGAGCCCCAACCTGACTTTTTTCATTCCCATATTTATTCTTCTTTGATAATAGTTCTTTTATGCAAGATCCAGAGAGAATATTGACAAGGGACATATAAGCAATTACCTTACAAAACTCTCAAGATAAAATAACTCAAATACTAAGATAAATATTGGCCAGAACATTAGACTAGCAAATCTGATGACATAAAATATCAGGAAATTCAGGAGAAAAAGAGGGAAAATGAAGTTATATTTCATTAGGGTTACCACACTGAGAAATGGCCTTGAAATAAGGGGGAAAATGGTAGTTAAATTATTGGTACCTTGAAATCAGCCATAATGAGATATGAATGTCTATCTCTACCATAGTGTCCACTGGGGCCTCTCAATCTCAGGAGGATACGGCCTTCTAACAAATCCAATCTGGGGTCTGCTTTCTCAGCTGGTTTCTACCAAACACTAAATTTGGGGGAACTGGATCATAGGCCTTTTTTCATGGAAAATGCTTTTATTGTATCCGTGCTTTGCTTGAAATGACTAGTCTCTGTCTAAACTTACACATTTTCTGCATTGTACATGATACATGCTTACAATTGGGATAGATTTCTTGTGTCCTCTAATTCTAGGTTGTGATTAATCTTTTTTATTTTTTAAAAATTTTATTTATTTATTCATGAGAGACACAGAGAGAGAGAGAGGCAGAGACACAAGGCAGAGGGAGCAGCAGGCTCCATGCAGGGAGCCGGACGTGGGACTCGATCCCAGGTCTCCAGGATCACACCCCAGGCTGAAGGCGGTGCTAAACCACTGAGCCAACCAGGCTGCCCAGATTTAATCTTTTTTAAGTTTTAATTTCTTTCTTCCTTTCCCCATTTCCTACACTTTTTATCTCTACCTATCTGTATCACCAAAATTTCATGTGAGAACTGAGTGCCAGAGGATACTCCTGATAACAGTGATGGAGAAAAAAAAAACTTTTGTACATGAGAGATGTGTGGGAATTTGACTCCTTCTTTGATGTTCTTTGATGCTCCACTGGGTCTTTTTTTTTTTTTTCTTACCATAGCTTTAGAAGGTTCATTTTGTAACTTGTGGAAATAGACAGTTGGGCTTATTGTGCATTCAGAAATCCAGTCTTTACTGGATCTGGATTATATGGATCATTAATTGGGAATGTGAAAAAAATTTCCTTGGCACTATAACAAAACACCTATTTGAAAAAGTCATAGTCCCATCTGTCAGCATGATTATATGATGTCACACAAATTGACTGAGTTTTGAAAAGTACCTGAATCAGGCATTTGTTCTGAATTTAGATAGATAGGGTGATGATTACCAACTGAATTTTTAGCTGAAAACACTGAATGCCTATACTCATTTGCCTATTATTTATTTTTCTAGCAGAATTTAATGTCACCTGTAAGTGTATCTTTTCTTTCAACATGCTTTATTATTAATCTAATTTCAGAAATAGTTTGATTTATTAATATTATAAAACTACTCAAACAATACAGACATATAAAAATACATTAAAGGCCTATTTACCTCTGCTGGGGCATGATTTTACTCTCTTCTGCAAAAGTGTATTGTCAATAATTTAATATATATCCTATTATCCAAAAGTCTTTAATTTCATAAACTCAAAGAGTCTTCATAAATAAAGGTTTGTTATACATGTTATTTTATAATTATTTTATTTAAAATATATATTTTTTGAAATTTTCACTTCATTGCATGCAGTTCTTTTTTTTTTTTTTTTTTTTTTTTTAGTTTTCTAGTATTTTTTTAATTAATTTTTATTGGTGTTCAATTTACCAACATACAGAAAAACACCCAGTGCTCATCCCGTCAAGTGTCCACCTCAGTGCCCGTCACCCATTCCCCTCCAACGCCCGCCCTCCTCCCCTTCCACCACCCCTAGTTCGTTTCCCCGAGTTAGGAGTCTTTATGTTCTGTCTCCCTTCCTGATATTTCCCAACATTTCTTTTCCCTTCCTTTATATTCCCTTTCACTATTATTTATATTCCCCAAATGAATGAGAACATACACTGTTTGTCCTTCTCCAATTGACTTATTTCACTCAGCATAATACCCTCCAGTTCCATCCATGTTGAAGCAAATGGTGGGTATTTGTCGTTTCTAATTGCTGAGTAATATTCCATTGTATACATAAACCACATCTTCTTTATCCATTCATCTTTCGATGGACACCGAGGCTCCTTCCACAGTTTGGCGATTGTGGACATTGCTGCTAGAAACATCGGGGTGCAGGTGTCCCGACGTTTCATTGCATCTGAATCTTTGGGGTAAATCCCCAACAGTGCAATTGCTGGGTCGTAGGGCAGGTCTATTTTTAACTCTTTGAGGAACCTCCACACAGTTTCCCAGAGTGGCTGCACCAGTTCACATTCCCACCAACAGTGTAAGAGGGTTCCCTTTTCTCCGCATCCTCTCCAACATTTGTTGTTTCCTGCCTTGTTAGTTTTCCCCATTCTCACTGGTGTGAGGTGGTATCTCATTGTGGTTTTGATTTGTATTTCCCTGATGGCAAGTGATGCGGAGCATTTTCTCATGTGCATGTTGGCCATGTCCATGTCTTCCTCTGTGAGATTTCTGTTCATGTCTTTTGCCCATTTCATGGTTGGATTGTTTGTTTCTTTGGTGTTGAGTTTAATAAGTTCTTTATAGATTTTGGAAACTAGCCCTTTATCTGATACGTCATTTGCAAATATCTTCTCCCATTCTGTAGGTTGTCTTTTAGTTTTGTTGACTGTATCCTTTGCTGTGCAAAAGCTTCTTATCTTGATGAGGTCCCAATAGTTCATTTTTGCTTTTGTTTCTTGCAGTTCTCCTTTATTGTGTTCATAGTACTTTATTTTAAAATTTGCGCATATGATAACTTATTTATTCATTTTCTTTTTGATGGATGCTTAGGTCATTTTAATTTTTTACCATTACACAATATTTGAAGTTAAAAATCTTGAACATAAATATTTAGGTGTGTACTTTTGTAAAATAAATTTCTAGAAATGGAATTACTAGGTCAAAATTAATATGTATGTTAAATTTTGAGAGATAATTCCAAATTGTTCTCCAAAATGTATATATACATTTCTTCTCCTATAAAAACTATTTTAAAATATGCACACTTAACCATTTTAAAATAGTCAATCTCATGTTCTAAATAAATATTCTTACCCATTATTAGTGGAAACACGTCAGTTCGTAAAATAAATTGTAATAAAATGATGTAAAATTACCATTGATTTTTCTCCTCTATATTTCAAGAAAAAAATGCACTCTCACTCTAGGGCATAGGAAGATATAATGGAAAAACCCAACATTTAGTTGACTATTGGGAAGAAAGGAAGTGAATAATCTGTAATATAAATGATTATAACTAAATGCTGCCTGTGAGAGACATATGTAAAGAGAAAGATGTCTGAAAAATATTTAACACAGGATAAATACCACTTGAAACATAAGTATACTTTTTCAAAGAAATGGCATGCACATAGTTAAAATTTCAGGATGAAGATGACAACAGATGAGGACAGTAATCAACCTGGCAAGAATATTTTGGGAAATATAGAGCATGAAAAAATATGTCTCAATGTGTGGAGAAATTCTTGTAATTTAGCCATGAGGAATTCCCTAGAATTTTTCACCCTCTGCAAAGAAGACATAAAATCCATATTGTTAAGAACCAGGATGTAAAAATGTTTTATTAAAAAAAAGTTTATTGGTTTTATCACAATTGTGAAATGGAAACACGACATTTGAAACATTGTTAGGTAGGCTTATGAAAGTATATATAGTGAAGAGGGAATTGGTCAGTTTTGTGGAAGGAAGAGTGACCTTAACGGTAGGGGACACACAAGGCTTAATGGCTGCCCCTGAATAGGAACAGATATTTACTTATTTATTTACTATAGATTGATTGATTGATTTTAGTACCCAAGAAGCACCTCTTCCAAGTGATGTTTTTGGTTGTTTTGTGGTTTGGTTTCTTATAATCTGGTTGCTATAGATGATTTTTCAAGGATAGAGGAACATGTCTGTCAGATTCTCCATGGTTAAACTGTCTCTCTTTCCAATTACATGTCTGCTGCATGATGCTTTTCTTGAAAATGTCCACTATCTTACTTTTTTTCCTAGAACTCTAATGAATAGTAACCTTACCTAAAGAAGCAAAGTTAAAAAAAAATCATAACCATGTAGAAAGTTCTCAGCTAGTTTGCTTTATCAGCCAGCATAGGAACAGAACCAATAGAATCTGTCTATATCTATTATCCATCTGTCTATCTCTCTATTATCCATCTGTCTATTATCTATCTATCTATCTATCTATCTATCTATCTATCTATCTATCATCTATCTATCTATCTAAATGAAAGAGGAATTTGTTGTTAGGAATTGCTTATGTGATCCTGGGAGAGCTGGCTAACCAAATTTGAAATCGTTGGAGCTGACTGTCAGGAAAGGCAGACTGGAACTCTGACAGGAGCTGCTGCTGCTGTCCACAGAGAAATTTTCTCCTGCAAGAAACCTCAGTTCTGTTCTTAAAACCTTTTAACTGATTGAACAAGGAACTCCAAGAAGATCTAGGATGATCTTCTTTACTTAAAGTCGACTGATTGTTAATGTGAATCACATCTATAAAATACCTTCACAGCAACACCTAGATTAGTGTTTGTTTGAAAAACTGGGGACTGTAGACTAGCTAAATTAACATAAAAGTGATCATCAAGTTGCCAAATCTACCTTTTCAAGAAAGACTGAAAATCTTGACTTTTAAAAATGTTAAATTGTGTGATTTTTAAAATATTGTCTCAAATTCAAATAAAACAAAACAAAACAAAGGATTTTCCATCTACCCATCCAAATAAGGAGACCATCTATCTCAATTTCTCTAGAAATGTGAGATTTCCTTGGACACGGGTCTTGTAGTACTAAAATCAATATAGTCCTAGATAAACTAAGATGGTTGGTTACCCTACATCCAAACAAACCACGTATTATGTAATTTCAGGTTGTGTCTTTGGGTTTAAGGCCATCCTGAATTCCCAGGAGATAGAGAGGGACTGGTCTAATTAAATAGGCTTGAGCAGAGGTTATCAGTCTATTATGTGTTCCAGTCCATCCTGGGAACACAGTGTGTTTGCATCTGTGACATTCTCACTGCAGTAATGATTCTGTCAGTCAAGAGGGGCAGGGGATGAGAGGGAGTGAAAGATCCCCTAGTGAAATTTCGCTGAGGTGCAGTTGGGAGAAAATCCTTACTTGATTCTAACATGTATTTCTATTTTAGTGGCAGATACACCTGAAGTTGTATTAGAAAATTATTAAGGCTATCATTAAAGAAATTTAAGTATAGCATAAGAACTAAGTGATGAAGATAGAGTTCTAAATGTAAAAACTCAGAGAAGTGGAGGTGACAGGGGATATGATCTAATTGAATAATACATGTCTTTGACAATGTTTGCCTCTACTGAATACAACGAAAATTTTCTTGGTTGGTTATGACAACATCTTAGGATGTAGATTGATAACACAGTATCAACCTCAGTTTAATAAAATAAATTTAAGAGAATACTAAAAATGATATGTTCCAAATGCAGGATCCCTTGATGAGCTGAGTACATTCAACTTAAGGCTGATTTCTACTTAATAAAGTTGAAGCATTGAAGCTGAACACATGCTTCAATAGAAAATTGCCTTATTTCCACCCTACACTACACCCTCTGGCTCTGTGGGGGGTGGGGGGAGCCATGGCTCTCCCCACAGAAATAGATATACTATGAGCTATGTGACCATAGAAGAATCATTCAAAATCCCTAACATTCATTTTCTTTTACTTTAAAGTAGTCTTAGGAACCCTACACTGGCAGTTATTTTGACAATTAGAGATACATAATGGTAAAATTTGCTCTATTTTTTTCTCTTTAGAAAGGAAATCTGTGCCTTAGTTCAACATAACCTCTATATATCCTGTCTTATGTATTATCAAATCAATCTACAGAACCAGCATCCTAAGAAATATCTAGAACTTTAATTGATTCAATTATCAATAAGCATCATTGTCTGGTTCCTCTGTGAAATGTCTGGTTTTCACTCATTAACTGACTAAAGAGTGGTTTCCTTTGTTTGGGAAAAGGCTCTTATTTTCAAGACTTATTTAGAAAATAAAATGTCCTAAAAGACAATATAGCCCCAAATGTACTACTATGTAAGTACTTAAATCTCAGATTAATAGATGTTATATTTAGGACTACCTGAATTTTTTGTGGTTTTAGCAAAAGAAACAACCATCTAAATCACAAAGTAAAATCCATTTCAAACACATAAAAATAAAACTGACAGAAGCCCATATAGTAATCCCCTAGTATGGAAATTGAAAGTGAATTTTGCCCCAGTATTTTAACACTTTTACATATATAAAATGATTATATATATTTTGGATTTATAGTTAATTTATAGTTAATTAGTGAATTATAGTGAATTAATGATTATATTGATGATCATTTTAACTTCCTAAGGGTGTTCCTTTAAACAGTCTATTCACTATAGCTACTTAATAACTAACAAGAAATTCAGTATCTCCTTTGATATAAGTTTTATTTAATATAATGAGCTCATCCTATAATCCCTGCCAAACCATTATTCAGCATCACAATAAATTCTCAAGGGCTATTAGTATTGTAGCATTAAGCCACCTATAAAACTTTTTTAAAGAATTATTTTGATTTTGTGTTAGAATCAAAACATATGGGACGCATTTAGAACTAGTTTGCTTTTAGTAAATCTTGTTTAACTTTGACAATTGTTGAAGTTATTCATCATTCTTATAATTAAAATCTGTTTATTGTTCCCTGTTGTAGTGAATGATTGATATAAATAATTGTTTTTATCTTGTAATAACTAAGAGTTTAAATATCATCATAACCTAAAGAATCTCAATCTCAGAGTTATATTTTATTATTAAAATACTTTCTAAAAAATACTTTCTAATAAGCTAAAATGTTTAGATGAATATATCATTAGAGACATTAGAAGTCAAATCACACATAGAAGACTGTATTAAAAAGTCCATTCAGGGGCACCTGGGTGGCCCAATTGGTTAAGTATGGGCCTTCAGCTCAGGTCATGATCCAAGGTTCATAGACCCTGCATTGGGAATCTCTGCTCAGCAGGGAGTCTGCTCTTCCCTTTCTGCCTCTCCCTGCCTCCCAGGCATATTCTTTTTCACTATCTCTGTCTCTCTTTCTCAAATAAATACTTTTTTAAAAAAAAATGTATATTTATCAAAATACAGATTAACTAAATACTTAACTTTAATGAAGTCCTAATATATACCTGATAATGCAGATGTGCAAAGACATAAGATACGTTATCTGATCTCAGTGCTTTTTAAATTAGATTGGGGTAGACAAGGGAAATTTTAAAAACATTAACAAAATCATAGTATATATTCCAAGATATTCCTAGAGTTCATAAGAATCCAGAAGAAGAGAAAATGTTGTGTATTGTGGTAGAGAAAAAGTGCTTCGTGAAAAAGCAGGGGACGTGAGTTTGTTTAAGAACAAAGTTAAGGTAATAAACAGACATCTAAAACAAGAAAGTGTTAAGAGTGAAACCCTGGTATGTTTTTAGGTGACAGTAGATGTGCTTTCCTTCTGAAGTTTGATTTAATTGGACAGGTTTTGGAACTTGAAACGACAGTTTCAACTTAACTTTATAGACATTAGGAAACCAGTAGTTTATCAGAAAAATACAATCAAAATATTCTTTAATCAATTGTATTCTTTAAAGAATTTTAACTATGGGGAGAATTGGATAAGATGGACTTATAAGTGGAGAGACCAATTAAGTGTAGATATTGGTTTAATAGTACCCTTAATGTAGATACAAGGAAGATTTGACTTACAGGTTGAAAAATTAAACAATTATATTGGCATTATTATTAATATTTATAAATGGAGGAATGAAGTGAATTAAATTTATGTACTAAAAGTGAAACTATGATTTTTAATACACTGAAGTATCTTCAACTATTTAATGTGTTTTTTTTCAACTATTTAATGTTAAACACATATTTTAAAAGCTAACTTGGAAAATATTTTATTTACAACCTTACGCATATGTAACATCAACTTAAATCAAAGCTATGAGTAATTTTTATAAATATATTTTTCTCAAGTAAAAAATTCTCCTATCTTCAAAGGAATTCAGATGAAATAGATGCTGAAATTATGTCAAAATATGCCTTTTAATTTATCTTTTTAAGCCATCAGCCGATTCATAATAAAAATGCTGTAAAAGAAATTATATAGGTAATATAATATCTAATCTGTTAGAAGGAGACAAATCACTAGCCGAAGTTAGAGTGGATTTCTTACGAAGTAGTATATGCTTACCTTATTTGGTTAACAGGGACAGTCAAGTCTATATAGCTAATACTTGCTGACGATAAGGAGCCTTTCATTTAGAAAATTATATCAATGCTTTAAATATGTTCAGTTTTTCTTTATGTGCAAAGTTTGTTTTATAATAATATCATTTAACAATGTATTAGATTATATTATTGATATAATAATATCATTTAACAATGTATTAGATTATTTGGCATGAAAATGATTATATAATAATTAACTTTTGTTTACATAAGCACCCAAGTGAGCTTGGTTTTTAAAAAAGATAAATTGCATCTTTGAATTATATTTTTTGGGGATCCCTGGGTGGCGCAGCGGTTTAGCGCTTGCCTTTGGCTCAGGGCGCGATCCGGGAGACCCGGGATTGAATCCCACGTCGGGCTCCCGGTGCATGGAGCCTGCTTCTCCCTCTGCCTATGTCTCTGCCTCTCTCTCTCACTGTGTGCCTATCATAAATAAATAAAAAAAATAATAAAGTTGTTGAATTATATTTTTTTGCATGGATGATTAAGAAGACAACACAAAATATGATAATTAAAAAGAGCTGAATGAAATATCTTAAAAGTTTTCATTATTTCCTGACTGCCTTTTGTTTTTCTAGGACACTGTGCAAGCTTTAAAAAAAAAAAAATGCTGTATTAAATATAGTCATTCTGAGATAATCCTTAAGAAAGAGATTTAAAGCTTTAAATTAGGGGTTTAATGACTAACTTTTTTTTTTTAATGCTTAAAAATGGTGAATAATCTCTTCTAGTTCCTTATGTTAGGCTTCATATATTTAAGCTTTTTGAATTTGAATTTTTAGTGTTGCTTGGAGATTTTTTGCCTTTGATATTTTAAGTTTTGTGCTGTTAGGTTGTACTATGGGTACTTACAATGAGATGCCAAGAAAAATGATTCTATTTACCTTTTCATGAGGAAAAGAATTTACATTGTTTAAATTAACAACCATTTATCCTGAATAATAAATTTATGGTATTACATTGTTTACATAAATATCTAAATTGAGATTTTAAGAACAGATTTCTTTTTGTATTAGATAACAATCTATACATCAAAAAAGTGTGTATATAAATATTGAATATTTTGACATATTCTGTTTACTAAACATAATGCTAAAGTCAAGGTTATAATTTATACTTCTTGTAAATGATTAAGGATAAACGCCTACATTCTTCTTCTTTATTTTTTTACTACAAATTTTTTAGAGTAATTTTAGTTTCACAGAGAACTTGAGGTACAGACATTTCTCACATACCTGGGACCTTCACACATGTAGTCTCCCTCATCATCAACACTCCATCAGAATGATATATTAGTTACAGTTAATGACCATATTTTGACAAATCATAATTATCCAATGTCCATATTTTATGCTAGAATGCTCATAGTTCATATACATTCTATGAGTTTGGACAAACATATAATGACATGGATCCATCATTACAGTATCATATAGAGTATTTTCACTGCCCTAAAATCCTCTATGCTTTTTCTACTTATCCCTCCCCCACCCCGTCCCACCCCCTAGCAACTATTGACCTTTTTTCTATGTCCATAGTTTGTTCATGCCCAGAGTGTCATATAGTTGGAATCACACAGTGTGCAGTCTTTCCATATTGTTGTCTCTAACTTAGTGATATGCATTTAAATGACCTCCATGTCTTTTCATGGCCTGAAAATTAACTTCTTTTTGTGCTAAATAATATTCCCGTGTCTGGATGTGCCACTGTTATTTATTCATTCGCTTACTGAAGGACATTTCATCACTTTTAAATTTTGCAGTGATGAATAAAGCTGCCATAAACATCCTTGTACATATATTTGTATGGATATATATTTTCAACTCCTTTGGGTAACATCCAAACTAGGAAGTTGATGTTACAATATTATTAACTACACTAAAAAGTGCATACATCTTAAGTGTGCTCCATGAGTTTTTACAAATGAAATGCACTGTGTAATTCCATGCATATAAAATTTTAAAAATAGGCACAGTGAATCTATGTGAATTGAAGTCAAGATCCATTGTGGTTTTGGGAGGAGGAGAGGCAACAAGAGAGGGTATGCAGTTGTGCTTTCAGGGTGCTGGGAATGTTCTAAATAATTTTTTTTTTACCAATTCTTACAAGGTAAGTCTATTGGAAACAAATTCCCTTAAGTTTCATTTGTCTGAAAATTTATTTCTCCTTTATTTTTGAAGGATGATTTCACAGGCTACAGAGTTCTAGATTTTTTTCCCCCTGTCAAAACATTAAATACTTCACTCCATTCTCTTTGCTTGCATGATTTCTCAGAAATCAGATGTCATTACTATCTTTTTTTGGTAAGGTTCTTTTTTCCTCTGGCTTCTTTCAGAGTCTTTTTTTTAATCATTGATTTTCTATAGTTTGAAAATGATACGCCTAGGAGTTTTTTGGCATTTACCTTGCTTGATGTTCCTCTGAGCTTCCTGGATCTGTGGTTTGGTGTCTGACTTTAATTTGAGGACATTCTCTTACTGTTTCAAATATTTCTTCTGTTACTTTCTCTTTCTTCTTCTGGTATTCCCATTACACATACGTTGTACTTTGTGTAGTTGGACCACAGTCCCTGGATATTCTATTCTGTGTTTCCCAGTTTTTGACCTTTTGCATTCCAGTTTGGGAGATTTCTACTTCTAAATACTCAAACTCAGCAATTTTCTCCTCAGCCATTTCCTGGGTAGTACTAAGCCCATCAAAGGCATTCTTCATTTCTGTTTCACTGTTTTTGATCTCATGCATTTCGTTTCTTTTTCCTTAGGATTACCATCTCTTTCTCACATCGCCCATCTGCTTTTTGTTTGTGCTTTTTACTTTGTCCATCAGAGGCCTTAGAATATTAGTCATAAGTGTTTTAAATTCCTGGTCTGATATTTCTAACATCCCTGTCATGTCTGATGCTGATGCTTGCTCTGTCTTTTCAAATTGTATATTCTGCCTTTTAGTATACCTTTATTTTTATTTATTTATTTTTTTAGTATACCTTTAAAGTTTATTCATAACAGTCAGATATGATGTACCTAGTAAAAGAACTACTACAAATAGGGCTTTACTGATGTGATGGTGAGGCATAGAGGAAGGAGAAGTGCTCTATAGTCCTATGATTAAGTCTTATTCTTTTAGGAAGCCTATGTCCCTAGACTATGAACCGCACAAGTATTTCTCGTTTTTTCCTTCTACCCTTAATTGAGATAGGATAGGTAGGGTTGGCTGGAATTGAGTATTTCCCTTTTTCCATGTAGAAGCATAGAGCTGACTGGAGGTGGGCATTTTTCTTCCTCCAGGTCATTTAGGTGCTGACCATACCAAAGCAGATTAGCCTGTGGTTAAGTAGTTTGTCCTGAGGGCAGGCCTTGTTAAGAACAGAGTGTTCTACCATATTTCAAAAACAGTTCCTTTGGCCTCCTTCTGCTGGAAGCACAGGGGAATTATTTTTTGGATATTTACTATGAGAATCTGGTCACATTCCTGGAGGTGAATCTCACAAAAGTGTGGGGGCTCCTCTATAAGTGTGAACCCCTGGAATGTTTATCTCTCAGACTTATCTACACTGAGGCTTCAGTAATTTTTTCCACTCCTACCCTGGATGTCAAGTCAGTTTCCACTCATAAATCTCTGCTCAAGTAAGACATGATGCCATGTATGCACCTGTCTGTCTCTCCATTCTTGGAACAGCAATTTGTCCTGCATCCTATTTCTCTTATGGATCTAAAAAAAAGTTGTTTCTTTTTCAGTCTGTTCAGTTTTTTACTTGTTAAGATAGAGGGCAAACTCCTTCCATGCAGAACCAGAAAACAGAAGTTCACTTAAGATATTAAGATAAGATATTAATGGAAATAATTTTCATAGGCTGATAGTTTTTATTTTCTTGGAACTTATTTCTTATTATTTGAAGAATTCAGTTCAACTTACTCTTTGGAATTATAAAATTAAATTGGCTTCAGGACATTTCATATGCAACTTTTTGGAGGCCATATTTTGTTTTTAAATTTAAGATGGAAAATATTGCACCATCTTTGTAGGCTGATAAGAATGAAGTATGAAGAAAAACTGAGGTTTCAGGAGAAAAGAGTCACCTGTAGGACTGATCTTTGGATAATCAGGAAAGGAGTGTGATCTAATTGGAGAGGCTGCCCTTAGATGGGTTTTCAAAATCATCAGTCTAATAGGAAAGTAGTTGAAAGTATATATCAATTTTCTTCTGGTTGCTTCTGAGACTAATTCATGAGCTAAAAGCAAGGAGAGAAGGGTTAACATTTTGAGGATAATGGGGAAGCTGTGAAATTAAATTAGAGAGAAGCAAAGAATGAACTGACTAAGGAAATTTAGCTAAATCACTTATAGCAGTAAGAGCTGAGTTGGTGGTAGGTAGTCATTACTGTAATCAGCAGATAGTTTGGAGAGAAAGTTTGAAAAGGAAGTTGAGGTAAATAAGGATGTTATTAGAAAAATGGTCCGTGGTGTCTAAGCCACAGCTGAAGAATTTAAGAACAAAACAAGGATGAGAACAGTGAAAAATCTATATAAGTCATAGAACAAAGAGAATGTTTAGCAAAATCTATCTCATGATCATGAAAGTAAATACTTGAGGAAGGAATGGGGATGACATCATTGGCAGGGAGTAGATCAGGAAATGGTGATATAAAAAAAATTGGAAGCATCATTTCCATGTATATTGAAATCATCAAGAACTTTTACAGGACCAATTAAGAGATAGAAAATACAAATACCCACCATTTGCTCTGACATGGATTGAACTGGAGGGTATCATGCTGAATGAAATAAGTCAATCAGGGAAGGACAATCATCATATGGTTTCACTCATATGGGGAATATAAGAAATAGTAAAAAAGATTATAAGGAAAAGGAATAAAACTGAATGGGGAAAAATTAGAGACAGATAAACCATGAGAGACTCCTAACTCTGAGAAACAAACAAAGGGTTGTGGAAGGGGAGAGGAGTGGGGTAGGGGTAACTGGGTGATGGGCACTGAGGGGGGCACTGGATGGGATGAGCACTGGGTGTGATGCTGTATGTTGGCAAATTGAATTTAAATTTAAAAAAAATTAAAGAGATAAGAAACAATTCTTATAAAGCTCTGAGGGGTGGTTGGGGCTTTGCAGGAGAATGAAGGGCTAGGGTCCCTGCTTCAGTTTCCCTGTGATGCAGACTCAAGATTTGTGGAAGATGAATGGCATGGAGAACATGAGCATCTTGAAGAACTACTCAAATTAAAATGAATTATTAACATAAGTACAGATTGACCTATATTCTATGTTTTCTCTTTTTTTCCCCAAAAAGTTCTTACTAAATATACTCATTAAGTCAGATTCTTTACATGTTTTACATTCTTTACATGTTTCTATTCAAACAGAGAAAAAGTTTTAAACATGTTCAAACAACCAAAAGGAAAGATCAATATCAATTTTCTATTGAATATATAACTTACACCAAACTGCAGGAACCCATGTACAAATGAGCCTCTCAGGAGCCAAACAGCATAGGGTTACTATGAAGCTATCCTGGCAATTTAGCCTTATTTTGGTTAAATTAAGGGAATACAAACTATTTAGTGAAGGTCTAGAAAAGTGATTTCATTGTAAGGATACAAAGAATAGAATGAAGTAGAATTATTAAAAGCAGAACTGACTCTAATGGAAATTAGGATACTGTGGAGCAGTTTTCTTTCTCACTCAGTTGATCTCTCCTAGGCTTCATGTTCTTTCTCATCACAAATTGTTGCTTCATCCTTCATGCCTAGTTTCCATTTTTTTGTTGTTGTTGTTGTTCTTTGTTGTTGTTGTTATTATTGTTGTTTTGTTTCGGAGACCAGTCATTATTGCTGTCGGAAAGTGGTAGTTCTCACCCTGTTCCTCCTCACAGTAAATTCTTCACAGGCCACTAACAATTTTTTTTGGTCCCATATTCAAATACTTAGGTTATGAAATCTGTTTGAAGAGCTTAGTGCTAGTCAAATGTTTATCATAAACCAACCATCTGGATCTGGAGGGATCCCGTGTTGATGAAGGGAAGAGTTAATGTGGAAGTTGTACAGATCTACTGATTCCAGACTGTGCCTGGGTCAAGCTCAACAAGAAGAGGTCATATATTGGGAGGGGATGATTGACCTCATAGCAAAGAACTAACTTTAAGATAGTATCAATAAATCAAATGAGTGCATTACAATTTAGGAGAAATAAATTCATGAAGCATGCCAGTGATAATATACTAATAAATATTTTGTTAATCATTATTTTAAAATCCTTTAGTAAACGTAGTGTGTATTTGTGAATAATACTGACTTTGAATGAGAAAATGTGTCTATTGCTCTAATTTAATTACAAATTATCTGAATATCCCAACTACAGTTTCTCCAGCCCATCTTTGGGGAAGATAATATAATGGGATCCTTCATAATTAAAAAAGGAAACCCATGATAAATGTTTAGTTATGATATCTTAAGCTTTTATACTACTTTATGACACTGTATATTTTTTTATCTTAAATGTTTCAGATTATTTTGAAACCCAATCTTGAGGAATTAGGATACAATGTAAGATAACTACAGTCAGTTGGAAGTGCCACACCTAAGGGCACTACGTTTTAGTCTCTAAGTCCATGAATGTTATTCAAAGGCATAAACATCAAAAACCAAAAAGGAATGATTTAGTTGAACACAAGGGATAAAACTAGAGATTTAATTAATCCCATTTTTCTTCTGTATAGCATTGGTCACAGTAGACAAACCCAAATTCACATTTGTAGTGATTCCAGTGGAAAACATTTTTTACTCAAGTTTTTCTTCCTCTATTCCTGGGAGAGATCAAATTACAAATAAAAAGTAAATGTGAGAGAAAGCATTATTAAGGACATTAAATTCTGGGTTTGTTTGTTTGTTTAAAGGTTTATTTACTTGCTAGAGAGAGAAGGAGAGAGAGATAGCATGAGCAAGGGGCAGAGGGAGAGCGGGAGGGAGAGAGAATCCCAAACTCCATGCCAAGACTTGAGCCTAATGCAGGGCTCCATCCCATAACCCTGAGATCACGACCTAAGCTGAAACCAAGAATTGGTTGCTCAACTGACTACACCACCCAGGCACCCCTGTTTGTTTTTAAGAAAGGAAGTCAAATAATATAGCAGCAGGTAAAGAGTAGAGTTTTATAGATGACCAGTTCTAGAATTATATGAACTAATAGAGTTTAAAGTATTTAAAACAGAATGAGGTAAAGAGAAAAATTTGAAAGTAGACTTGGATTTTTATTGTAAGTAAACAAGAAGGATTGACTTAAAAAATCTGATTTAAATCCATTACTTGTGAGACTCAAGTAGATTATCCTTCTTAGACCTCAAACTTGCAATGTGGGAAGCTATCACTATAAAGCAGTTGCTCTTTGGATAAATAATGAAGTAATCTTAGCAGTGAATTAAAAAAAAAAAAACAGGGTGATTGAGTCATGCAACCTAAACTGAAATACTTCATTTGTAACTACTGGTATAAATTACTGATTATGCAATAATCGCACTAATTATGCAAGTGTTTATGCAATAAAATGTGGAACATATTCAATATTTGGCATGTTATGGCTCATATGAATCCATGGTTCCACCATATTTTTACAGATGAGAAGCTGGAAGGAATACTCTCATGGCTTTAGATAAATTGAGAGTGGGTGAAAGTTATAAAGATCCAAAATTATTAAATAATAACAGGTTTATAAAATAGGTTTACATGGGCTTATTGGGGGAAAAATCTTAGTACTTAACCTGTGTGATATTTATGTCTTATATATAAGTGAATATATATCATATGTGTATAATATTTGTAAGTCCAGATACCATGTTCTCTCTGATAACATAGCTATGTAATTTTAACTAATAGAGACCTTAGAGATAAAGTACTCCACTTTATTTATTTATCCGGATGAGAAAATTTAGGGCAACAGAGGGTAACTATATTTATGTAAACTGACTGAAATTATAACCCAGTCTTTCTTGATTCACAATTCAATGCTCCTTCCACTCAATTTCACAGGACCAGTTAACAGAGCAGTATTAACCAGCCTGGTGGAAAATTCTATGTAGAAGGTGTTAAATGGAAGCATATTACATCACTGAACAGGATGAAAAGCTTACACATTAAACTGACAAGCACACTAATGAGAACTTGCATAGCTCTGTGAACTCTCTGTATTTTAAATGTCTATAATTTTTTGTACACTTATTATTAATAATGGCCAAATCATCTGCTCTCAATTTCCATAACTGATTCCCACTTAATCAAAATAGGTCTTAAGGAGAGTCATAGATCTTTTATTTTAGAACAGTGGTGGCATTTTTAAGTGCTAATCTAAAATTAGTTAAAAATACTTTTGAAACAACTTTGTAACCAACCTTTGGAATGTGAATAATTCTTGTTTGACTTAATTGTTTCTTTTTGGTTGGTTGCTTGCTTCTTAACACCTACTGAAAGACTTTCTTTTTTTTGCATTTTTTCTCTATTCAGTACTATCTTCAAAGAAAAAAAAAAGAGCTGAGGAGTGTAAAACTTACATAGTTGGGATTTTAGAAGACAAAGAATCTCAGACATAACTTATTCCAACAGGAAAAATGAATCTCAGATTAAGTGGCTGCTTAAGTACATGAAACTGGGGTAGAACCTGGAATCTACTTTCAAATTACTGCAGTACACTTTCTAAGAATTTGCATTATTTCTAGGTAATTTCTAGAGAATATTAGCATTCTCTGTCTTACACACCCCCATTCACACAAACACATATACTCAAATATCTACTACGGCAGCTGTTACATTTTCTTCCAGAATGCTGTTTAGAAATAATTTACACAGATGCCAGTTTTATATTTATAGTTATATAGTTTAATTCCTAGAATAGAAATATGAATACATTCTTTAGATTACTGCCAAATTTGTATATGTGCAGTTTGTGTGTATGATTTGTAATATGCTATTTTTATGTTACGTTAAAGAATATATAATTGAGATACTTTGTAAAATTTGGGTCTCTTGATATCTTTTTACTGTTGCCTACTTTCAAAATCAGTTTTGGTCATTTAAAGGAGGATTAATACATAATTCTCTACAGTATGCATACTTTCTGTTTAAGTAAATTTATTTTAAATGTATTTAAAATGTTACCAGTCTCAAAAACAAAAAAAATTGATTAAATAATTATATTTCAGTCCTTAGGGCTATTCATCCTTATTTGTGGTAAAACAGTTCTAGAAAGATATACTTTATAAGCTATTTTTTTTTCTTTTGTGTGTGTGTGGGGTGTGTGTGTGTATGTTCTCTCCAAACGTGAACAATTAAAAGCAATCCTCAGTAAAGATATTTAGTTTATTCAGTTAACATTTATAAAATGTTGGGAAATACAACTGAGAGTTCTCAATTTTTCTTATAATTCCTACAATTGTTTGTGGAGATAGGCCAGCAGCTCACGTGGAGGGAGTATTCCATTTGGCTAAAAAGCATCAAGAAGACACAATTAATCCTGGTCAGATATACAGTCTGACTCATGCATTCTAAGCTGACCTCAGCCTTATCCTAGCACAACTTGCATTTCTTTTTCTTTAGAAGAATATTTTATGATAACATATTGAAACGATAGTGGGATAATTAGAAGACTTTTGACACCATCTTCTGCTGTTGCTTTGAAGATACATTTTAATCAAAACCCTACCTATGCATATTTTAAGATTTAGCTATTTTCATTGTAAATGTTGTGAAATGTTACTGACATGTTTTTAGGTTTTATTTTGTTTGTTTGTTTTGCTTTCCATGAGCTATGTGCTCCCCTCCATAAATGTCACATCCCCAAGGAAACTGAAGATAGATTGAAAGCACAGATATTAACCTATATTTGTACTTTGGTTGTCATGGTCATTCTAGTAGTTATGGAGGAGAAAGGGTATAGCATTGTCTGTAAGACACCTAAGAGACCCATAAATTTATATGATATCATAAAACAAGGACTGACATTGGTTCATGTCTTCATGTCTGCCACAAATACATACACACACATACACTTCTAAAGGACTATGATTTGTGGGTTTTTTTTTAAAGATTTATTTATTTATTTTAGAAAGAATGAGAGAGAGAACACACGCAGGACTCCATACTGAGTGCAGAGCCCAATTCAGGGCTCCATCTCATGACCCTGAGATCATAAGAGCTGAAACCAAGAGTCACATGCTGAACCCACTGTCCACCCAGATGTCCCTAAGCATTATTATTTTATAATCATGTAGAAACAAACTACATTATAAATCAGATTAATTTTAGTAAAAAATGGTTTGGAGTTGAGTCTTATATTTATCAAATAAGTAAGAATTTCCATATTCAATAGCCAATTTTTAATTTTATTTCTCAAAAAGAGGGATATATACCACTAAAAAAAAATCTTACCCAGTCAAGGTAGACAGGCCAGTAACCTAAACTTGATCAACTACAAAATAGTTATATGATCTTGGGTAAGATTTTTAACTCCCTAGAAACTTAATTTTTTCTTTGCTGCCAGGATTTTTGTGATTGTAAACTAAAACAATGCACGTAAAAGGCTGGCACAGTAATGGCATATAATTAAATGACAATTAAAAATAACAAGCTATTATTCTCTTAAGAAAATTTTTGCTATCATAATGTAATTTTAGTTAGGATGCTTTTTATTAGTATGACATCTAAATACTGTAAGTAATTTGAGGACAGGGACACATCCATGCAAGTTGAATGTAAGTGAATTAATCTTATTAAGCTTCTGCATAATATTTGTTTGCTTTTGTGATTCCTACCATTTGAAGGGTAGTGAATTTCTTTTTTTATTTACATAGCAGATGAAATCCATTCTTGATTTGATAATAATTAATTAGATTAATCTTAAAAGACAATGAAGCTAGGTTTGTAACTGAAGTCCCACACTGTAAAACTTCAGTGAGAAGAGGGGAATAAATAAATGATGACGATGTTGAAGAACGAAGTTGTCTGCAGAAGGATCGTCTGAGGTCTTCAAATTGTTTAGTTATCCTCGGCTTATTTGAAAATAATCTGTAGATTTTATAGACATATAAAATTTTTCAGTTGCAATTAAGTCTGATCAGGACTATTTGGCCTAATTTAGGTGATATCTCTATATTTGAATATTCCTCAGATTGAATGGAAGACTCAAAATACTCATATCACTGGCACTAGGAAGTTCTAAAAGAATTCATAAGAATGTTTGGTTCACTCAATATCATTACTTAAAGCCTTTATACATGGAGTTCATTAAATAGTTGAATGCTAGTAAGCATGTCCTGTGGGATTGATATAGGTTATTATTATAATAAATTGTATGTTATATTTTCATAAAAGCAGAAATACAAACCAATTTTATTTATAAAAAAATGGAATGCTTTCTACTTTCATGCAGAATAGGAACCTTTGAAACTTGTGTTAAATTTTAAAATGTCTGTGATGTAGTTCTCTACATTGATTTTTTTTTAAGCCTGAAATTCAAACTTGTCTTGCCTCAAAAGTAGATGGTAGTAGTGGGTAGCGAATATGAGAAAAATAACAGGTGAGAAATCCAGCCACCCTCAATGAAATCTCAAAAAATTACATAACCCCAGTTAATCAATCAGAGTCAGTAGCTTGGATAAGCCTTATGGATCTAACATCTTCATTTTGTCCATAGGGTTGACTTGTCTTTTGGTTTGGCTGCGCTCTTGAGACTTGTTAAGTGATACGAATAAAAAAAAAAATAAAAATTAAAAAAATTAAAAAAAAAGCAAAACAAAAAACCACTACCTTAAAATTCACATTATTAATTTATATTGAGAAATTAGAGAACTATATTTACCATTTTGGAATACTAAAGTGTAGCCTTTCTCCTACACTGAAAAGAATTGGACACTTCTCAGTTTAAATCTTCGCCTAGATTTTTGGAAAACTTGATATCTACTAACAATACCTATTCTTAAGAATAATTCTCTCTCTCCCAGGAAGGCAATTATAGGCACAAAAACCATGAAAAGTGTATGTCCCCTTGTGCCTAGAAAAATGGCACAAGATGCTTCAGAGTAGACTGTGGGCTTTGATGTGAGAAAAAGGTCATGCCCTACACTCTCCCCTCTAATTTCCAATGGTTGGATAATTATTGGTCTAATACACACACACACACACACGTGTGCACATACATTTGGTGCCAAGATGATTGAATAATGTGGTTTAGATTTACAAATTACTAATCACTTCCTTAATGAATAGTTTATAATGATTTAAAGATATTTATTGTTTATCTTCAAATATCATCTTGATATTTTATAACTTTTATATTAACATACCTTGAAGAGGAATGCAGTAGAATTGTAAAGTTAACACCCGAAATGATTAAGTGTGTGTGTGTGTATTTGTGTGTGTGTGTGTGTGTAACAATGGAGTATAATGTAGATTTTTTTCTCAAAAAAATAAAAAGTATATGTAAAGACTAAATTATTAAATTATGTTTTAAAGGGATCCCTGGGTGGCGCAGCAGTTTGGCGCCTGCCTTTGGCCCAGGGCGCGATCCTGGAGACCTGGGATTGAATCCCATGTCAGGCTCCTGGTGCATGGAGCCTGCTTCTCCCTCTGCTTGTGTCTCTGCCCCTCTCTCTCTCTCTCTCTCTCTCTGTGTGACTATCATAAATAAAATTTAAAAAAATAAAAATAAATTATGTTTTAAAATATCATACTTCCATATATCTGCTAATCCCTTAAGTTAGAAAAAAATTTTTTGCCTGAAACAATTCAGAAAACCATTAAGAAGAGAAAATATTTCTACTGAATCCAGGATACCAGGCTGTACTAGAAGGGAGTTACCTTCTAAGACATAATCCTGCATCATTTCATGGCTTAGGTCCATAAAAAATAGCTTATTTAAAAATAAATATTCATCCTGTGGTTAATAGATTTTTCTGATGAATCTGCTAGTTCTAGCTTTGTATAAATCTCTCATCTATAGAGTATTCAGTTTAAAAGTCTCAAAATATTTTCTTAGCAATATGGAAACCAGAGTGAAGGCCACAATTGTATACTGTATCCTTTACCCCTTTCATAAAAAATATTATTACACAATTTGATCATTTGCTTTGTTCAATATTAAGTTTATATGACTTGTATTCCTTATTCCAAGCTTTTGATATCAAAACTTATATAATGTGGAAATGAATGTAAGACTCAGAAGAGGTAAATTAATGTCCTCACAACCCAGGTATAATATAAAGATACTTTTCTGCATCTGAGTTTAAGTTTCATTATGAAAGACCATAATTTCTGTATCTTTAGTGTATTATAGTTTCTCATTAAAATGCAGGTAATTTTTGTAAAGAAAAATAAAGTTTGCATATTATTATAGACATCAAGTTAGTCTTTGAAATCAGAGACAATATCAACACAGATTCTTCAATATTACAGACTTTCCTCATAACCTCTATCCTTCTGAGTTGTTTCACCAATTATTTACTCCTGCTTAAAGAATAATAACTTGTCTACAATACAAATTCCTAGTTCAGTTCATTTAATTTCATTTCTTCTCTGAATCTTTTTTTCTGTCTTGCTATTTGCAATTTGTATCACCATAAAGCCAACATATTTAGTAATTTTCTCATTAGTTTACAGATATTCATATTCAGAACTAATGAAGATATATAACAGTGAAATTGGTATTTATTATATTACCAAATTATTATCTAAACTTAAATAATTCTGAGAGTGGAAGAAGTGATAGTAATAAATACTTCTGTGCTCGGGAGTAAACGGATATTTTCCCAGGTAAATGGCCTTGCATGGTCACCCTAATTATGTAAATCTAACAAAGGACAAGGCATAAATTACGTATGAAACATTTAAATTGGAAAAATAAAATATACAAACAATATGAAAAACAATTATATAGCAGTGCTTTAATTGTGGGTTAAAGGAGTATTGTATTGTATTTATGTGTATATATGTTTATATATGTATATACATTATATATGTGTATATATATTCTCATAGGTATTAGATATGAACATTTATATTTTCAATTTTTCAATGTCAAAAATTAAAATTCTAGAGATTTTGGTTGTTCTGGTAGGTGGTGAATACATAGAGATAAAAAGGAATGAGGATTTATAGGTTAATTAAAGAAAATGTTTTATTAACATAATTTGAAGTCACTGACAACAATCTAAGGAGTGCCTATAGGTGCTTTGGTATATACTATGGATGCAAAAATTATATTCGTTCAATGTCCTTAAAAGGTTCTCTAGTGAGAAAACAAAACAATTTAAAATATGCATATTTAAATAAACAAGTGTGACTGTAGAGAATTATAAATTATGTAAGAGCATATGTAAGGGGAAAATGTGTCTTTGGAAGCTGAGGAGATGTTTCAAAGATATTGTTGCTGAGTCTAGATGAAGGATGGCTGGAAAATATAATGTGAGGTTGCTATACCCAGAAAATGGGCAGAATTTTCCAAGGCACAAATGTGACTTTAGCTATGACTGTGGTATAATGGATATGTTTGAAAGATAGCATAAAGGTGGTGATAGCAGCAAGGGCCATGTCAGAGGCTGTGTATAGAGAATTTGAGATTTTACTGAACAGGATAGAATCTACTTTTATAGAATTGGAGATTTTATTGAATGTGGTAGGGAAGTTTAAAGTAGAAAGTTACATTTGAACTCTAGAGAGAATGCTCTTGCACTGATCATGTGAACTCCCTGATTAGGGAGTTATCATTACCATACTTGGAGCCAAGAAGACAATTTAGAAGGATTTTGTAATAAGTTAAGCAAGAAATGATAAGAACGTGAATTAAGGCCAATTCAAGAAACATGCAGAAGAAGACTTGGATTAAAGAGATATTAAAGAGGTCGAATGAACTAAATTGGTTAAAGGGACACCCTAGAGTCATGGAGAATGAAGATCCTAGGTAGTGATGGTGTTTCTTAAACAAGATATAGAAGAAAAGGATCAAAATTGGGAAGCAAATGATGATTTAAAAAAATATATTGAGGTTAAAGAACCAGAAAATATTTAGTGAAGATATCCAGTAGAAAATTAGAAATCTAAAGCTTAGGAAAGAAATTAGAATTAACTATCAATCAATTAAAAACTGTGTTTGAATGAATATACCTCCCAAATCTTTTCCAGTATTACCCATCACCAACTCATACCCTCTTTCACTTCAGATGATATTTTTCAGTAAACACATTTTCTTTTTGTTGTGCTGTTGACTTGATTCTACTCTGGGTCTTTAATTTTTTTTTTAAGATTTTATTTATTTACTCATGAGAGACACAAAGAGAGAGAAAAGCAGAGACACAGGCAGAGGGAGAAGCAGGCTCCATGCAAAAAGCCCAACATGGGACTCGATTCCGGGACCCCAGGATCATGGCCTGGGCTAAAGGCGGCATTAAACCGCTGAGCCACCCTAGGGTAGAGCTGCCCCTACTCTGGATCTTTTATTTATTTTTTAAGACTCCAATAATTATGCCTACTTATAGACACTCAATCTGGAGTAGTGATGTGAATTTCTGTCTGGAAAAAGAAAAAGTAATACTGCAAAAAAAATAAAGGAAAAGGTTATATTTTGCTCTCAGTACAACCGTGATAAAACAAAGATTTAAATTTAAGTCAACAAGCATTTTTAGACTGTTATTTGCATGTAAGGCACAATGCTGGAAATAAAGAAAGAAATGAATGTTGTTGATCTTCGGAGAGTACACAGTTTAATAGATAAAGAGACTTGAACGCAGTCTACTGAATTGCAATTTAGATTTATCATTGCAAAAAAAGATGTGAATATGCAAGTGTAGCACACAAGAAGCATTGATCAGCTCTGTGAATAGAGTTCATTTCAAATGGAATTGGTGCAGTCTGCTTCTAATTTTTACATGCATTTTTAATAATTTTATTTAAACATTTAAAAAATACAATTAGAGAAAAAGACTTTTTTTTTTCTTAGAAATGACCCTAAATTTGTCTTAAAGTTCATTTACAAACCACCAGGAAAAATATGTAACAGCTATGCCATAGATCATGAAGATGCTTTCATTGAAACAGATAACTTGGTGTTTGTTGTTGTTTGGTTTTTTGGGGTTATTTTTAACACCAGGTTAAATTTAAGCAGCATTCTTGTGCTTCTCTAAGCAGATACTGACAACATACATTCAACCATATGGCTTCTCTCTCATCTTGAGAATAATGGTTCATGTGGGATTTTCCTATAAAAATAAAAAAAAAAATTGGCTACAGAGTAAATGATTTCTTAGAACCACACCTAACTATGATATAATACAATGAGATCTAAGGAGAAAGCAGCCAAGTTTTTTGTAATAAAAACTAAAAAAAGAGAAACCTTTTATTCTAAAGGCAGATTGTTCCATTTTTTACATGCAAATTTCCTCTCCTGGTGAAATCTATAATAATTTAGAAAGTTGGCATAATTAATAGTATTTGAAAATTAATTATAAAACATTTTTTTCCTGAAAACACATGTGAGTGACTTTTTAATACTCTTCTTGGTCCTATAAAATTCAATAAGATAATCTGTGTCTCAAGTTTACAAGAAAACTATCAAATACTGGGCTTGGATGCACTGCGCCTTTAATTTAATTCTCAGTATAGTCATCCATTACAGCTATAAGAAGTATCCTTTTTGTATTTTGAATTTTATCTAGGATAAGGCCAAAATACAATGCTCTACTTTATGATATATATTAAAGGTGTCAGAGTTCAACTGAATTTTTTTTAACTGAAATTTTAACTGTGGTTCTCTGGAGGAGAAAAAATCAGTTATAAATATTACTCATTACAAGTTTAAATGTCATTTTAAACTATTTGAATTTACATTTGTACGGAGAATAATGTTTAATAAAATTTTTATTTTAATATTTCTTACAAAGCCCGTTTATATTTTCTTAAAATCCTCAAAGAATCTCAAACATTTATTCTATTTATAATTGGAAAAAATATTAACTAGAACATTACACACTCAAAATTAATTTCTAGGGATTATAGTGTCTAATTGTGACTAATCACAATCCATGGAAATAAGTAAATAAATTATTTTGCCTTTAAATTGGTGGTGATATTGTTATAAGTTTCATACCATTAAATCAGCTCCAATAATTCTTTACAAGGTTAGAATTGGAGACAAATGATTCTGGGTCTCTGACAACTGATTATATGATTTTGTAAACAGATAAGATAACCAATTTGACAGAAATCATAGTCACAATCTTTTGTTAGCATTTTAGAAACTCAGCCCCAATCCAGTTTAGGTGGATCAAATTTAATGTGCAGGAGGAACCTTTAACCTTGCAATAAAACACAGGCAAGAGAGAGGAAAGTGCTACTGCCAGTATAGATTTGCATGTGAACTATTATATGAATTGTCTCATGGCCTTCTCTTTTGGAATGACAGAAAGTCCCTTAAAATAGGGACATTAATAGCATTTACAGGGTTGTTGTGAACCTGTGGCTTGGATAAGTGCTGTGTAATTTTTTTTTCAAGATTTACTTATTAGCTTGAGGGGGGAGGAGCAGAGGAAAAAGGAGAGGAGACTTCAACTCCATCTCAGGACCCGAGATCATAACCGGAGCCAAAACCAAGAGTCAGATGCTTAACGGGAGGCAACTGTGCCACCCAGGCACCTCAGTGCTGTGCAAATATTAACTACTACCATTAACTACTACCATCATGGACCCATTTCTCCATTTTTTCCTAATAGTTCTTAACTCCATATTCTTCTCACTCTATTATACAAAGCATTAAACTTTCCGGACTGTTTATGACCAGGTTGTGTATCTCTCACGTATTTCTGTATTCTGAATATCTTGTGATATAATACTTACACTCTGCTAAAACTGCCTAATTAATTACTAGACTATAAGACCCACAAAGACATGAAATGTGACTATATAGTTGTAGGTCATCTAGGTAGCACTGATCTATGACTTAGCTAATATTTAGGGAGAAAAGGGAGAGAGGAAGACAGGTATGCAGACGATTCAGCTTATTAAGTACAATTACCTAATCCTTTCCCTACTGAATTCTGACTTTCCATAATCCATTTCAACACTTGTTCCTCACCTTTGAGGATAGAAGTGCCTCAAAATTCATTTAAAAATATTTTAGAAAGTTATATATGCTATATATTATGGAGCACTCCCTTATAGGAATATAAGCTGTCCTATAAATCAAAACATTAAAACAGTGAAACATATGTTATTTACACTCTCTGTATAACAAATGAAAGGATATAAATAGCCTCATATCAATCGAAATCAGATCCACTATCTTTTTTCTTTCCCTTTTCTCTTTTTCTTACTTTCTCTCTTTCTTTCTTTCTCTTCTTTCCTTCTGCCTTCCTTACTAAACATGTGAGAATTTACTTCAGATTTTGCTACCAGTGGGGTACATATAAAATAAGGTCTTAAGAATTTGGGGGATTTTGGAATTGCAAGTAAAGGATTGTAGACCTTTCACTTTAGAGTAGTTAAGAAATCACGACCTTTCGACGCCTGGGTGGCTCAGTTGGTTGAGTGTCTGACTCTTGGTTTCCACTAAGATCATGACCTCATGGGTCCTAGGATTGAGCCTCTCATCAGGCTCCACACTTAGCAGGGAGTCTGCTTGAAGAATCTTTCCCTGTCCCTTTGCACCCCCCCAAAGCTCCTGCGCACATTCTCTCTGTCAAAAGGAAATAAATCTTTAAAAAAACAAGAAATCATGAACTGAAAATTTCACTTAGACTGGAAGACAAATATCAAGACAGAAATTTATCAAAGGGAAGTTGTGATCAGAAGTGAATTTTTTTAAGTTCTTTTGACTAAAAAAATTCTTTATATATTCTATTTGACAATATAGCTACTCACATGTGGACACTTGATTTACTCATCATATGGAATGAACCAGAGGCTGAACACTTTGTTTAGTATGACGACAAGTCAAGTGTTAACATCCTCCACATTCCCTGCTTGGGAATAAAAAGGATGGAACCTTATCAGTTAGATACAAAGGCCTCTTAATAGCTTATGAGCTTTGGTCAAATCTTTTTATCTTTTCTCTGGCAGTATCTTTACACTATTTCATATCTTTTCTTACATCATTCTAAATAGTTATTAGAACTCCCCTTTCACTTTTCTTTACATTTTTAGTCTATTCCGAAGAAGCCCCATGCAGCAAGCTACTGTCTTAGGGCTCCAATAAGCCAGAAGCTGCTTTGTCTGTATTGCTCCTTCCAGGACCACAGAGCTTCCCCGTGACCACTGTCCATTCTTCAGTGATGTGTTCTGTTCTAGTTATCCAACATCACCTCACACAAGTAAGGTGCTGCCCTCTCATCATTTCTCTGAGAATATTCCACAAAAGAGGTGCTTGGGTCTTTTTTATTTTAAAAATAATATCATTTTGTTTTATATGTGTTTTTTGTTTTTATATAAGTACTTTCCCTTTCAAAGAGTGGCAAGAGTTTTATCCACACTGAACCTGAAAATATTTTCTCTCCTACTTCTTGTTATGGACAGTTCATCAGACAAGATTTCTTCTTTTCCAAAGGGATTTTCCAAAGGGATTTCAGTATTAATCCATATTCCTCACCCCATTATGGCCCCTCTGAAATTTTATTCTTCAGTTTCTTCTCCTCCTACATATACGAGACATGTTTGTACCTACCTGCAACTTTGTTTCAGTTTCAGGAAGATTCACCACCCATACAAATTATTGCATCTGAGTCAACTTCTTAGATATATCATAACCTCCATTTTGATATGATAGAGATCCTTCCTGTAAAAACAGTTCTACTCAATAGAGGAAGGGAAAGGAAGAATGCATAGGGGGAAAGTTTAGAATAACTTGGATATCTATTTTCATTTTATGCTTTTTCCAGGAGAACTGGCTACAGTTCCATGTAGGGCACCTTGCCTCTCTTGTATCCCATGATAAGTAATTTCCTTCTTTTTTTTTTTTTTTTTTTTTGGTCTTAAGATTGATTCATTGATTTAGAGGGAAGCAGAGAGCCTGAGTGGGAGGAGGAGAAGGAAAGGGGGAGAAAGAATCTGAGGCAGACTCTACACTGAGCATAGAGCCCAAAACATGGGCTCATATCATGACCTTGAGACCACAACCTACACTGAAACCAAGAGTTGGACACTCAGCTGACTGTGCCACCTAGGCACTCCAGTAACTACCATCTCTTGATAAGGAACTGCTATTGATAGACATTTGGTCTATAGGTGTCTTAAAAATTTGGAAACCACTTAATCAGCTGTTGATATCTATAAACTATTTCACTCTCTATATAATTATGAATTCTTAGCTAGTCACTTAAATAATCCAATTTTTTCACTGATAATATAATTTGTATTGTTCTACCAAAATATATTGTGCTATACATCTGTAACTTCCATTTTAATATGAAGAATTAGTACTGGAAACTACCAGAACAAATATTTTGATGGTCTTACTAGGGTTAAATTCTAGACAGAGTGATGATCTATTTTGTGTGTGAAATCATAAAATATTTTTGTGATTCTGTCTACTGTTAAACAAAGTAGATGTCAAAATCACTCCTTGTCTTTTAGGCTGTTATAACAAATGCATGATGAAGAGTATATTTGTTTATATTATATTAATTCTATACTCATTTTTTATTCTTGAGGTTTAATTTAGAATTCTTTTTAAATTATGTAACTAGTGTAATTAATTGCATAGAAATATTCGTGTGTGTGTGTGTGCACGCGTGCACAAAAAGCAGATAGTTATAAATATATATGGCTAATACAATATAATTCTTCAGGATAAATAGGTTAACAATAACTATATTCATCTCCAGTTTACACAGGGATAGGTAGGGTTATGGTTCTTTGGCAATACTTGCCCTTATTTACGTATAATTATTAAATGTATCTAGGAAACGAAGCACTTTTATATCTTAAAAGAAAATATTTAATTTTAAAGCTAAAAAAAATTACTGAAATTCTCATGCATGATGCTTTGAGCATCGACTAAATGACACTTGAGAATATATCAACTCAGATGTAGGTATTTACCAAGTCATAGGCAATACTGAAAGAGGCCTCACAGAATTTAAATTGACTTTTTAAAATACACAATGGGTTTTAGTTATTTAAGATGCGAGATTAAATTCAAATTACTCTGTCTCAAGAAACTGCAGGTAGTAAATACGATATTTAGTGCTGCAATTTTAGAAAAGCTTTTGCGTTTTTTTTTAAAAGCTTTTGCATTTGAGACATTATACTCATTATACTGACTTTAATGTTTTTAAAATCAAAATGAATATATTTGAAATTATTTTCCTTAATTGAAAAAGGATTATTTTTACTTAATAGTCACAAAGAAATACACAACACCTATGATATGGTTCAAATTAAACAGTAATCTGTTGATTGGGAATCTATTGTTGTTGCATTATTTTATTAGTATTTTCAAGAAAATATATAAACCATTTAAGTATTCAACACAATGGAATATTCTATAGAATGTATTCACTCGGATCCTGAATAGTCATTGATTCTCAGATGTGTTCTAGGCAGGATTCCAGAAGCCAAGCACAATATGGTAAATCAGACAGATATGATTTCCTGTCTGCACAAAGCCTATGTTCTCTTTGACAATAGAGATAATAACTAATTGAATAGAAAAGCAAACAAGATAACAACGGGCTGCCCTATAAGCAATGATGGAAGTAAACAGGGTGATGAGATAGACTGTAACTAGAGGTGACTTTTTTAAAGAAGTGCTATTTGTGGTGGAACCTGGAATAAGAAATCAGCAAGTCATGCAAAGCTCTGAGAGAATAGCATCCTGTGATTAAGGGGCATTAAGTTTTAAGGCTGAAAGAGAGCAAAAAAAAAAAAAAAAAAAATGTATCCACATTTTTTTTTTTTCAAAGAGGCCAGTGTGGCCAAAGGAGCATGAGAAAGTAAAGATGAAATGGCATGTGTGGCCAACAGAGAGGTGTAACTGAGGCAGCTCATGTAGTTTCGGTAAGGAGTTTAAGGGCGGTGAAAGTCCCTGGAGGTTTATGGGGAGCAGAGTAGGGTTGCCATGAACTCAGTGCATTTTTAAAAGTTTCCTATTGATGATGAATAAATTATCAATTATTCATTAATTGGGAGGTAGAGTATGACACAAGCAGGGGTGTCATGTGGCTTCTAGCCTATCGACAGTGAAGCTCCTAGTTAGGAATGCCTAAGGCCCTCACCTAGGCCATGTAACTGCTGGCCAGCCACCCGTCTTTCCCCCAACAGGCCACTGTTATGGCTGGACGAGCCTTGTAGTTTCTATTAAGATTACAGGACACACTTCAGCAAAAACCATGCGGGAATTTTGAGGAAAATGATTTATTATTTACAAGTCCTGGAGTGTAAACAGAATGCCCAGGGACCACATGGTCATGGAAGAGAGAGAACCGGGTGCTCTGATTTTTTTAGTGTCAGGGGAGTGGTGTCTAGGTTTTCAAGGACCCCCCTCATTTAAAGAAGAGCAAGAGTTAAGGTGTGAAAAGGGACAAGCAGGGTCACTCAACCAGTCAGTTATCTAGGTCACCTACAGATTTCTGAAGAAGGGACCTGCACGGGTGGGGTGGCCTGATTCTTTATCTGGTTGTTTCTCTAGTAGCTGTGTCATACAGCTGGTGATACCTTATTCAAGATGATGTCCTCTGAAATGCATGCCTCCGCAAAAGCTGAAGTCAGAACAACGTAGGCAGATAAGATAAATTCTTTGGAAAAGGAACCAGAAAAGGGACTTGGTTAGGTAGGATTTAGAGGAAGGGGAAATATGTTTCTGATCTTCTGACCTCGGGCAACTCAAAAAGACAAGCTTTGAAGGAGATATCAAGAACTTAATTTTGACGTATTAAATTTGAGATTTCTGTTATAATACAAAAGAAGAGGTCTAATAGTTTATATATGAATCTAGAATTCAGGGGAGATGTACGAGCTGGAAACATACAACTGAAAGATTAAGGGGCACCTGAGTGGCTCAGTAGGTTAAGGGTCTGACTCCTGATTGTGGCTCAGGTCATGATTTCAGGGTTGGGACATCGAACCCCAGAGCAGACTGGGCCTAGAACCTGCTTAAGATTCTCCCTTGCTCTCTGCCCCTACCCACTCACAGATAACCTCGGTGTCTCTCTGAGAAAAGGAAAGAAAAGGGAAAGGGCAAAGATTAAAAAAAAAAAAAAAAAAAAAGAAAGATTAAAAGAAAAACAGCTTAGACTTTTTTTTTTAAGATTTTATTTGTTTATTCATGAGAGACACAGAGAGAGAGAGAGAGAGAGAGGCAGAGACACAGGCAGAGGGAGAAGCAGGAGCCATGCAGGGACCCCGACTGGGGACTCGATCCCAGGACCCCGGGGTCACTACCTGAGCTGAAGGCAGATGCTTTACTGCTGAGCACTCGGGCGTCCCCAGCTTAGACTTTTTAATGTTACATCCATTTGCCACAGATATCCATTCATCCGGTTTGCTATGAGAAAGGCACAAATGGACATAAAACTGTTTTTTTAATCAAGCCTCATTTGAATAACAGACTTCATTTTCATTGAAAAAAAAAAAGAATTACATGGAAAGAGAAAATGTATTGAGGCTTTCAAAAATTTTTAACAAATTTCCATACCAACACTATTTTGAATTTTGAATCAAAGAGGAATGGAAGATAATGCCTAAAATCATGGCAATGGTATATGCACAGAGCAGTTTCAAGGTAGAAAACACCCTAAGTACTGCACTACATAGCAGTCTTAGTTGTCATAGTTTTACATAGAAATCTTATAGATGATACATAAGATAGAATGAAAAATGAAACCTCAAAGTTGTAAGTGTTCATAAATGTAGTTCAAAAAGATATATTAACCTAGATTATTCAAAGCTCTGTATATGAGATGAACGGGAGATGGTAACATAGTGCCTAAGACTTGGGGTAGAAAATGGCAGGAATAGTGAAATTAGAGAGGAAGTGTTTAATCCATAATTATAAAATAATGGGTTTTGATTTCTTGGATATATTCTAGATTTGATACTGGGCTCTTGGAAATGGCAAATAAGAAAGGTTAAAATTCAGGATGAGGGACACCTGGGTGGCTCAGTGGTTGGGCGTCTGCCTTTGGCCCAGGGTGTGATCCTGGAGCCCCAGGATCGAGTCCCACATCGGCTCCCATGGAGCCGGCTTCTCCCTCTGCCTGTGTCTGCCTCTGTGTGTGTATGTGTGTGTGTGTGTGTGTGTGTGTGTCTCACGAATAAATAAATAAATCTTTTAAGAGAAAATAAAATAAAATAAAATATAAAATAAAATAATAAAATAATATAAAATAAATAAAATAAAATATGAAATAAAATAAAATAAAATTCAGGATGAGACTCAATAAGGCAATGAGTAAAAATAAAGAAACACTCAAGGAAATAGTTGGTACCCATTTATGGAAAAGCTAGATCCCAATAAAGGGCAATAGGTAAAATCCAGGTAAATTGTTAAGATTCAGTGATTAGTCAAAATCAGTGATCATCGTGGTTCTCTCCTTTCATCAGTGTGTAAGCTTTGCCACTGAGAACACTTTCATTCCCACGTGTCATCTTGAAATTCTGACTAGTATTTCATTTTCTATAGAAGTGCAGCCCTGCTTTTTTAGAGATAGGAGGTTTGCACCTGGATCTGATCCTTAGGACTTGGTTATTGTTGCCACCTGAAAGTTAGGTTTGCTTAGACAGCGCACAGTTTCCTCCAAATTAAATTTGGATTAACAGTGGAATTCTTTTTTTTAGTATAAGTATGACCCAAATGTTACTTATACCAAAATTAATTGTTTATCTGAAAGTCATATTGAAATGGTGACCTGTATATTTATTTGCTAAACCTGGCATCCCATCCATCAGGCATTCCTGGCACTGACAACCGATTAGCCTTCAACTTATTATTCGGAGCTTGTTTCTTGGCCAGTTGGAGCCAGCTAACACTCCCTGAATGTCATCATCAGTGTCACAATATATCTCTAGTAGCTTCTCTGTAATCTCCCCTGTTCATTTGTCCTGCCATAGTTCTGGCCTGCCCTAAAGAATCTGGATTTAGAAGGAGAATTTTATAACAAATGTAACTTAGTAACTTTTCAACATGGACAATTAACAAAACATTCGAATCAATAATAAAGTTGTTTGAAGACTTTATCTTAAAATATGATTAAGACAGGAGTATATGAATCAGTACTATCTGGAAACATGATTTTGGTCTAATTTTTTCCTCTGTGCTCTGCCCCTCCCAGCTTAATGCTCAGGGGCAGAAGGCATTATATTACAGTTGAATAAGGTGATCTAATCAAAACAAATACTGCTTTAATATTTGGTTGCAGTACCTCTGTAAAAGTATGATAGGAAGATTCAGAATAAGCAAATTAAAATGCTACTTCTCTCTTTAGGACATCTGAGGACAGATTTAAATACATCCACACATATGTATGCGTGCATATGTGCATATGCATGTGTGTGTATATGAAAAGCAGGTCATATGCAGGAAGATAGCTAATACTAAAAGTTTAATTCCAGCATCCACTAACTATGCCAACTAGTTTAAGCAGGAAGTTTATTAGATTCAGAAACCTGACATAGACACAGGTTCCATAGTCAGGAAGCCTTAGCTGCTACTACTGCCATTTACAAAACTATACTTTGCCTATTGTAAACCATATTGGTAAAATGGATATCCCAGGACATGCTTCCTGACCTTCTCCAAACTCAAGATAAGAGTTCATTTGCTGTTCATTTGCTTCAGAAAACTAAATACCCCCATACTTATACTTATTAGCAAAAATGGTAGCTGCATCAAAAATTTGGTCTCTGCTCATGGCCACCTTACAAATAACATGCAAGGCCAATCTTATTGTTCAAAGTCAAAACACATCTGGATCGCAGTTCCAAAGAAGTGTAAGAAATGCAATCTATAATTTTCTAAGATATAAATGCAAGAAGTGCTAGAAGGAGAGTAGAATACTTACTGAATATCAGTCTATCATATCCAGACAGCAGGCCATAATAGTTTATAAAAACCTGAAATATATTTTATATCAAATACAGCAGTCATCAGACTGCAAAACAGTGACATTAATTAAAATCATCTTAAGCCATGTAAATAGTAATATTTGCTAATTGACTGTGACAAATGTTAAAAATAAAGGCAAATTGGAAATCTAAAACTTCAGAAACTGCCTAGGTGCATTTATAGATTAGTGATAGATTGAATAATAGAAACAGATAGATTTTTAGTTTTGTGTTCATAACCTTCTGAAATTAAAGGATAGCATAGCATCTCTCAACTGTGGCTGCCAGTATAATCACTTAAAGAACTTCAAGAAAAATAACCAACGTCCAAACTATTTCCTTGACTAATTCAGTCAGAATTTCTGGGTGCTCAAAGATGCATGAGTGAATCTCCTAGGTATCCAGTCTGAGTAATATTGGATTAGTAAGAAAAGCAGTCCTTCTGGACATTCTTATTAAAAAAAAAAACAACAACTGGGAAGCTGTTGAACCAATGAGTCCGATCTACAATATTATTTATTATAATTTTTTTTAAAAAATGGGTATGTATAAAAGCTTTATGACAGTTTTAGGTACATTTTCACTGGAAAATAGTAAATTTACCTATGATTTTGATCACAGTGAAGGTTTGATCTGGACCAAGCTTATTCCTTTGGAAAGAAAAAAAATCATCTGATTATCTGATAATAGCAAATACATTTGTTTTAAAAGAATAGGACAAATTAGATTATAAATTGATTATATAGAATCTTTTACAATCACAAACTAGATTTGCTTTGGAATGAATTTCAGAGATGGAAATGCTTATTTTGCAATTCTTTTGACAAAATGAATTTTATTTTGAGAAAAATCTTCCTTAAAATAATAAATTTATGCAAGTTAAGAAAGATATTTTGTACATCATTAATAAAATACGACCTGTTAAAAACAGGCTGTGTATTCTTTAGAACTAAATATTCTCAACTATGTGTTTGATTATTATATATTAAATATAAGTATACATTCTAGAATTAATTATGACACAATACCTAAGTAAATTGTTAACATTTTTTTGAAAACTAAATATGAATTCTCCAAAATTCAACATCGAGGACAGTGTACTGCACACAATAGACACCTAGTAAATTGTTTTTTTTATTAGATTCATATTGGAATTATCCAGCAAGCAATAATCACTACCAAGAGAGAAAAAACATATTACTCATCTTCATGAAATTCTCTTTACATAAACCAAAGGGTGTTTCTACAGTGTATTAAGTAGTTTTCTAGGGTGGAGTTGCATTCCTTGTATTTTTCTACATTCCTTCATCATTTATCAAGTGCCCCACTTGGGCTTTGTAGATATTGATCTTTTAGTTGTTTTATTTAAAAAACCTTTCAAAATTTGTGAGTGAAAAGGCCAAAAGAGAAAAGATTAAAACCATAAAAAGTTAAGATAATACAATGCCAAAAGATGAAAGAAAGAATATTAATGTAATGCACCTAAATAATCTCTTCAATGATTTATAATTTTAAAGAAGACAATTAAAAGTAATCCATGCTTCTCATGTTTTTCTTTAACTTTTTAATAGCCTGATTTAAAAAGTACCTATATTTCTACATAGCTTGATTTATTCATTAAAACTTCTCACTCCAAAAACAATTATTAAGCTTAATATTAACAAATAAGTCTATTTTAGCTTTGGTGACGTATTAATTTATGTTGCTGTGTTCTTATTTTTACTGGAAAGTATAATATTTAGGTGTTTGGACCATTTTGGTTTCAGTCTCCCTTCTCAGACCACTCTATGTAAACAGAGTAGCTGACAGGGATTGAAATTTTCCAGAAGATATTATGAGTTGGGTTGCTTAATATTGTTCAACCCCCTTTTCAGGGTGCCTGGGTGGTGCACTTGTTTAAGCTTCCAACTCTTGGTTTCGGCTCAGGTTGTGATCTCAGGGTCCTGGGAACCCTGCATTGGGTTCCACACTCAGTGTGGAGCCTGCTTGAGGTTCTCTCACCCTCTGCCCCTCCTGCTCACCCTCTCTCTCAAATAAATAAATAAATCCTAAAAAAAAAAAATCATTCAACCCCCTTCTAGTCTGCCTTTCTAAATATGGGGCAGTGTTTAAATCAAAAAAAGTAAATTTTAAGAGACTCCCTTGCAGCCACTGAGAGAGGGAACAACTTGCACTATAGGAGGAGGAGACAGAGGTACATTGTGTAAACAGGCGAGAGAAAGCAGTTCACTCTGCGGCAGCTCACGCAGACATTCTAGCTCTGGTTCCTATCATCATAGGTGCCAGATGGCATGAGCCAGTACCTGTATGCTTTCTACCAGAGCAGTCTTGTAGCTAAGTGGTTCCTTTGGCTGCCATCTTCTCACCTCTAGCTCCTCTGAGGATACTGTCATCCATACAATATCTTCTAATACATTTCTTTCTACTTAAAATGGTTAGACTGGGTTTTGTGGACTTCATCTCAGAACGCTAGTCAGAGTCTGCTGGAGATGTTTGGGTAGCCAGTCCTACGTAAATACTTTAGGAACTTGGGAGGATGCTTCAAGGGTGAGGAGGGAAGGAAACATGCCAGTAAGATTGCTCTGAAACCTAGTCTAGAATGAGTTGCATTATGTCTGGAGACATAGTGTCTCCAGCAGGCACCTCCCCTACCAACTCCAGAGTCATATAGGATTATCTGTCTCTAAGTAACCTCACTTACTATAAACCTCCTTGGCTGTGTTTTCAGCCTCAGCTAAATATAGGCATGTAGGGTTTTTTTCAACAATGTTTTACCTGACAACAGACATAATTTGAAGTCAACTACTCCCAAGTCTGTTCAGTCAGAGTGGAATCACCTACCTAATTATTAATTTATTAAATACAGTGCCAATTGCAGACCAAGCTTCTGATCCTAATTTGGTTTCACTTCAGTGTAGACCTGGATGCCTAGAGAAATTCCTCTCTTTGGATCTGGTTTCTTCCTCCAAGTGTCTTCTCATGGTGGTATTTTTCTCTCTTTAGCCACCCTACAAAATTCAATACTGTGTGTTTTATGTTATAGACAGGATGATATAACATTAAAAATTTTTTTTTGAAAATAGACATGACTGTTACTTCAGTTGAAACTATGTGTTTAGGTTTTTACTCCCAATGTAATCTAAAAAAGACTGGCAAAGTATTTGCATCTAAGCAGGATTTCCACAAATGCCTGGCCATTTTTGATAAGAAGTATGATGACACCCACTTAGCCCTGTATACTCAATGATGTTCTGAGTTTCTCTTCCTAGGCCAGATTTCCATAAGTAGCAAGCAATTCTGATTTTTAGTGGACAAATCATTTAGCAAATCGAACTGAGCCTATTAGGGCAATGATCAGGTTATATTTGTTACTAGCAAGCAGTAAATAAGAAATAAAAGAATTGGAACTTTGACAAGGCAGTTTTTCACTGTAAAAAATTAAGGTAGGGTGGCTAAAACTATCCCCAAAATAACATAGCATACGTCCGTCAGGAGTTTCAAGGATATAGAGACTAGGGGGACACCACAGTTTCTTTCTTTAAGCTAACTTCACCTCTAGCTAACCTCACCTTCCAGTACGCATAATCTTCTCAACACCTTTAGCTAATACTATTAGTAAGATAATTCTCCTTTTCGAGGTCTTACTTTATTATTCTAGCTATAGCAAACAAGTTGAAAAGGATACAATAGTGGAATATTACATGGTGACTCTGATGACTCCTTAGCAGATACTATCCCAAACTTGATGTCTTATAACCTAGAAGACATAGAAATATGTCTTCTAATGGTATTGGGATTAGAACATCACTTTTGGAGATATAAGATTGAATACAATCTGCATGATTGTGATATGTGGCTCGGCTTCACTCAAGGTCTTGTATGACACTCACTCAACCTCAGGTAAATTGAAAACCATCACTTAGTGAATTTGTGTCTTAATATTTAGATAGAACAAGACCCACAGAATAATAGTAACTCTACACTCACAAGGAAACATTAAAGCTACTTTTTGATGTGAAGTAAAATTTTTAGAAAAGAAAGAAATTCAGAGTATGATTTTTTTTGGAAGAAGGTACTTCTAATCTAATTTAAGGCTATTTTGCTGCAATCATGGCTGAGTACCAGGTAATTTCCACATGTCATTATCTAATCTGATAACTGTTCAACAACAGAATGCATCCAAAGAGGCCAGCAGATATTAACACCTCACTTCCAATTCTTGTAAGAGCACATATATTTTTAAACTATGAATTCTCCAGAATTCTAAGAGATTACGGAAGATAAAATTTTCAGTTTGGCAGCATCTCCAGAACAGGCAGGCACTGTAAAATAGGGTAGAATGGAGGTGGATCAAATCAATGTGCAGTTTTACTCAAATGGTATTAATACCTGTTGGCCGAGATAGCTCCTAAACTAGGATGTATACTATTAGTTCGGCATAAGGGTCATTATAGTCGCCAGTGAAAAGTCAGAGGTTGGAAATGAAATAGTTTGCATTCCAGAAGCACTTAATGCAAGGTCCACACAGAGGAGCACACAGTCCCCCAAGCCATGATAATATAGCTCAGGAATCCAGCACTTTCGGGGGGATGGGGAAGAAAAATAGGGGAGGCCTGAATGTTGCATGAAAATTAAGTATACTCATGAGACTGAGTACCAACAGTATTAAGGTAGAGGTCTGAAAGTGTACCTTCCAGTGTTCTAATTTAACTTTTCTCTTGTTTTTATACCAGTGAGGTATTTGGTGTAACAACATAGAAAAAACCTGAACTCGTACTCTGTTGAGTTTATACCCAGGAGCCTAGAACTCAAGACCCTTGATTTATTTAATAGTAGAACAAAGTTCTTTTAGCATATGAATGTAAACAATCAGACCTCAAACTTTTCAATATGCTCCCAAGTACTTGTATTAATCAGACAGGCTATTTAGGATTCAGAGTAAAATATGTTCCCATACCTCACCAGAAGTAATTTACAGTGGGTTATATAGAATTCTTTCATATTCTTTTTTATTTTTTAGATTTCATTTATTTATTCATGAGAGACAGAGAGAGAGAGAGAGAGAGAGGAGAGAGAGAGAGGCAGAGACACAGGCAGAGAGAGAAGCAAGCTCCATGCAGGGAGCCGGATGCGGGACTCGATCCCCGGTCTCCAGGATCACACCCTGGGCAGAAGGGAGGTGCTAAACCGCTGAGCCACCTGGGCTGCCCTCTTTCATATTCTTTAATAGGAGTACACACTCAGCACCAAAATACTTCTTATTGGCTAGCAGCAATAAACTGGCAAGTCAGAAGCAGGCCATAATAAGATTATGTTTTATTCCTGTAAATTTACTCAGGGATGTTCTCACCATGTAAGAAAAAAAAAAAAGAGTACTACAAAAATCCATGAGCAACTAAGTTCTAACATGTTGTAGAGCAATAGGAAACACAAACACTGAACCACAGTGCCCCCTGGCATATAGAATAGGCTGTAAACTCATTTTGAAAACAAAAATCTAAAATCTTGATTTCAATAAAAGACCTATTTCAGTGATTGAAGTGCTTCTTGCAGGGATCCCCGGATAAAAGTACATCTGTTAATAAGACGCTCAAATGTGTTACGAATACATCCCTGAGCTATTCTGAAAGTGCCTGTTTTCAGTGTTTGAGTATGAAGGTGAAACATCAAGAGTAGATATGTAAAAGGTACCACATACCTTTGGACATTTGCTTCTATCGTGCAGTGGGTCAGATAAGTTCATTTTTCTGTTGTTAATATTTTGTCATATTCATACATGTTATTTTAAGCTAGACATCAATCTATCTGTCATTGACCTGGTGATATTTAAGCACAGGACATGTGTTGTTCATCTCAGTATTATGGTTTGATGGTATTTAAATAAAAATACATATTTTCCATTTCTAAAATATTTCTGAGGTTAAGTGTAATAGGAAACATTCAAAATCAGGAACACCTAAGAGGACAGTTATTATAATGATAAGCACGACGATAAAATGACTTTGCTGAGGGATCAGGGAGTCCCTGGGATAGCGGAAACTTCAGTGGGCAGATTTTTCTGGAGAATACTTAAAGGAGTTATGATTTGCGATACAAAATGCCAGGACACAATTTACTAAAGGACACGAATGACAATATGGTACTTTGTATAATTAGGCAGGAAGCTGCTAATAATTGCTATGACCAACATTTATGCCATGAGTTATCAAATAGGTATTAGCCCCTGTTGAAATTCTATCCTACTTAGATTGTATCAATCTTACCAACTCAGAAAAGTTTTCCTTCAATTAGAATGGAGAAAAGAATTGGAACCATATACTGTGGTCCTTAAATGCCTCATTTAACAAAGCAATTATTTTGACAAATATTTTTTTTACTTAATCCAACTAGGTGAGGTGTGATCCATCTTCTAGCGTACACCTATAAATAAAACTCACCTAAATACGTACAGTTAAGATTACATTTATGAGATTTTTCTAAACCAAAAAAAAGAAAGATACTTAAGGGTGTATGCTAATTTTCCCTTGAATAAACTGTGGTGCCTTATTATAGAGTGGCTTTTACATTATTTTGAAAGTTAAGGTGGTTTGAGTTTTTGTTTTGTATTTTTGTTTCAGTAATACAACATGACCTTTTCAGACCAACTACCTTGATGCTAATGCAGAATCAGATTCCTCTCTGGAAAAGCTCATTTTATAGTGAAACCCAGTGATATTTATTTCATTGCTTATTGAGAAGATTCTAATGGAAACTTATATAATATAATCTTATTTGTATGCCATTTGGAATTATATTGTGCTCTTTTCTAACATGCTGCATGTGAACTGTTTGTGAGTTTTCGTGAAGAACAGAGGTTTACAACACCTGTTATCTGATTAAGGCAAAAAAGCCCTTTTATTTTTGCTTGTTCACTAGCAAATTATGTCAATGTATGGTACTCTCAGGGAGTTTATTTTTAAATATTAAGGGAAAGAAGAAATTTTTGTATTACCTCTGTTTTACATTAGAATTTTTGAATGAGGGATCCCTGGGTGGCGCAGCAGTTTAGCTCCTGCCTTTGGCCCAGGGCGCAATCCTGGAGACCTGGGATCGAATCCTGCGTCGGGCTCCCGGTGCTTGGAGCCTGCTTCTCCCTCTGCCTGTGTCTCTGCCTCTCTCTCTCACTGTGTGCCTATCATAAATAAAAAAACAAAATAAAAAGTTGTTTAAAAAAAAGAATTTTGAATGATATATTTCAACTATAATATTTGAAGTATGATCATGCACTTTTTTACTAGGTTTAAGTATCTTGCCAGAACCATGGACTGATACATTTTTTTTTCCCCACAAAAGAAACCTGCCCTAGAATTTGGCTAGACATTGGAATAGAAAGAGGAAACAGACAAATGATGAATTTGAAAACTTAAATATGAAAAAAAGAAGAAAAAATAAAAAGAAAAAAGAAAACTTAAATATGAAATGTTTTAGTGTATTTTCTTTACCATTTCTCAGTTTCTGATTTTGCAGAATAAAAAGAGAAGCTTTTATTTGCTATATAATCAAGCAGATCTGTTTTTTCTCTAATTAATAGGTAATTTGCAATGGTTGTACATTTTTTTGGTTAAGGAGTAGGTCTTATTTATAAAATTTAAAATTAAAAATAAAAATTTAATGCATATTTTAATTTTTTAGCACTATGACCAATGTATTAAGTAAGGAGTTTTTTCTGGATAGATAATGTGGTCCCTCACCAAAGTAACACAGATCAACAGGAACCACATTAGCCTCTTGAAGCTCAGTGACTAGAACTCTGGGCTTAAATTACATCTATATTTTGTCTTTTCTCTGGTTCCCATTTATGCTTTGTCATCATGCTGTCTTCATTGTCTTCTAGTTCACTTGGGCTTTCATTATCCTAAATTTGTTTTAGAGGTTGATGTTATTTAAGGTTAGGACCTAGTGGGGGAAGGGGGGAAGTGTACGTATATATAAAACATTCATATTAGCTCCAAATAAAATATTATCCAGGAGACGTCTCTGATTGCAGCAGACTGTCAGGTGCCACCCCTGAACCATTTGCTATAGACAATACAAGGAGGTAATGACAGAGCCAAGAAAAAGGCAGAAAATGAAGGGGAGTATAGTGGGCTAATAAAAATACCACGTATGGCTTAGGGAGCATTTAGTTATTCATATTACTTGATTTTAATTACTAATAGCTTGTTCGTGAAGACATTTCTTTCCCAAAGAGATCTGTAGCTATTACAAGATATTAAAGCTATTCAAAAGAAAAAAAAAAAGATGTAGTCCCTCCGGAGATAATTTGTAAATATAAAAATTCATGTCTCAAATTAATGTTAACTCATTATCATATTTTGATAAATAATTTTTAGTTTAAAATTGTCCTGTGATTTCTTGGGGCACCTTTTGGCTCAGTCAGAAAACACGTAACTCTTGATCTTAGGGTCATGAGTCTGAGCCCCAGAATGAGTGTAGAGATTATTAAAAAAAATAAATATACCTTACCTAAAAAAAGTTGCTGCATGTTTCTTTAGAAAACTTGTTTTTAGTTAAAGCACAGCAACAACAAACTCTGATCATTCCACCACTTAGAGATATAAAATGTTAATATTTTTAGATGATTCTTTCACTATTTTTGACATAAAAATGCATTTTTTCTGAAAATTTGGTAAAAATGCACATTTTTACTTTTATAATGTGCTTTCTGTCCTTATCATTTTATTAAGTATCACATAGAAATTGATTCTTTATAAAATCAGAATAAAATAGAAGAATTAGGCATGGTATATAATACTAGCAACAAATTCTACTAAATACTAAATTCTCCTATATTTGACTTATCTATTCTTTCAGTATATTCTTTCTATCTGATTTTACATTGAACGTTTTGTTGGGCCTTTCCTTAAGCCTGTTATGGCACTGACAGGCAAAGGGTACTCTTGAGAAGGATGCTTATCTTCATTTTAGCATTGTAGGGGCTGACAAATCTGAAATGAGGAGGGCGAGCAGCAGGCTGAAGCTTAGGCAGGAGTGAATGCTCCAGTCTTGAGGCAGATTTTCTTTTTCAGGAAACCTGTTTTTGCTCTTAAGGCTTTCAACCCACTGGACAAGGCTTCATCCACAGTATTAAGAGTAACCTCCTTTTTTCAGCCACACCTTTATATTAGCCACATCTACAAAACACCTCCGCAGGAACTTCCTGATTAGTGTTTGATTAGGTAACTAGACATTATAGCCTAACCAAGTTGATACATAAAACTAAATACCAAAAGACTTTTGAGACTTTTAATAATTAGAATAAATAAGGACCAGATAGTGAATTCTAGAGCCCTAGTAAATGAGAAATAAACTGTGTTGTCAGGTATAAACGTTTTCTAAAGCTATAGTCAAGCAATGTTATGTTGGAGTATATTTATTATTTTAATAACTTTAGTGCTTACATGAGCACTTAATGGAATTGGGCCTTTGTGTGAATTTCTAATGCTTTGTATTAATTTCTTATTGCTGCTACAACAAACTACTACACAATTAGTGGCTTAAAAAATCTATCACATTTACAACAAAAAATTATTATGTCAGAATATAGAGGTCAAAAGTCTGAAATGGGTATTATGGGCTAAAATCAAGGTATTGGCACAACACTATTCCCTTTGGATGCTCCAGGGGAAAATCTGTTCCTTCTCTTTTCCAGTTTCTAGAGTCTGTTTTCGTTTCTGGGCTCAGAGCCCTTTCCTCCATTTATAATGCCAAAAATGCAGCCTTTTCCAACTTCTCCCCTCTCTGACTCCTTTTTCCATCTTCACATCTCCTTCTCTGGGACTGACCCTCTTGCCTCCCTCTTATAAGGACTTTTTTGGTTGCATTGGGCACAGCAGGATAATGAAGGATAATAATCTCATCCCAAGATTCTTAACCATAATCATATTTACAAAGTCCCTTCTGCCATGTGAGGTAACATATTCACAAGTTCCAGAGATTGAAACATGGACACTTTGGGAGAGGGTTGAGGGAGGTCATTATTCAGCCTACCACATACTCATATAATTTCTTTGTATTGTTTTGAAAGATAATTATTATAATAATGCATGTACGCTTATAATCACTATGTGTCCAGCCATAATTTTAGCATATTACTTTCACAAGAAGATATTAAATATAATCAAAAGATAATTTGTGAAGGTAAAATAATGACATATAAATATAAACGAAGATATTAAATATAATCAAAAGATAATTTGTGAAGGTAAAATAATGACATATAAATATAAATGAACATATGTCAAAGATATCACTTAATTAATGAGTAAACCAGTAAAATGTGACAATTATTTCAAAGGAGAATTCAAAGCACCGCATGTACATAAGCCAATCAAGAATGGTTAAATTGATTTACAAATATATGCAAAACTGCCTTTTCCCATAGGAGATGGAGGAAAATCTATCACCCACCGTTGGACATAATTATTTTCATGTCTGTAGACAAAACTCTATTATATTTCTATCATTGGTTTATAACTCACAAGATTATGAAATAGCTAAAAGAAAATGGTGTAAATATTTTAAAAGAGATAAACCAAAAGGATGTTCTTTAAACAATTTACAGGTTTCCACTGAAGACACTAAATAATTTTTTGGTCTATTTCAGTCTTTTATAATTTTCTTCTGGTAATATTTTTACTAAATTCATATTTAGTAATTTATCAAGAGGGGAAGGCAGAAAAACATGATTTACTTTCATCGTAAACCTTACCCTAAAGGTCAAACCTGAGAAATCCTATTAGTACTGACACTTTAATTTATATTTCCAGTTCTAACTCTTTAGTACATCAGTACTGTGGAATACCTTTATCCATGTATACCTCTTCAGCTCAGACTGTCCAAAGCCAGTCATCCTTTGCTGTTCTTAACTATCTCATAAACTTCTGTTTTTCTGAGAACAGTCACACTTTGTCTAAATCCTTTGGCATCATTTCAAAATTAATGCACATTTTAATGCATCCTATTTTCATTTGTTTTTATGTTCTTTATGTTTTACTACAGACAGGAGATATTGTAATTCATTTTTGTAAATCACTAATCTCCATTATAAATGGGGATTAAAAAAGAAACTTACATTATAAATGAGGTTTAATTCCATGCAGAGTTCTCGTTAAATGCGTAGAGATACATACATTTCAAAATTCTGTTATCTATGCATTATATGAAACAATTTTGATAAAAAGGTTTTTTAAATGTTTTTTAATATTAGTGTATTCTTCCCCCCAAAAAATTATTTTTGTAATATTAGCTTTGGAATAAAAATGCCAAGAATGAATTTCAGCAGGACTTTAATAAATTACTTGTTTAATGTTTTATTTTCTTCAGGAATGAGCTTCATATCTCCTAATAATAGTTTAGGTGGCAAGATTTGATTTTGTATATTTTGAATTCAAAATTAAAAAAGCAAAAGAAAGAAAGCAAAATGTATATATATTAGTGATAGCATAATAGAGAAAATTTACATTTTTGAGGGACTAAATACAAATCAACCCACACATGATTCTTATTATTATTAATATTCTTTGTGAAATGTTTATTGACTTATTTTTGAATGTGAAATACAGTAAAACTTGAAAAGAATCATAAAGAGTATTTATTGATATATTATCTACATTTGATGTAAAGTTAGTAGACTTGAAAAAATATTAAGAATGTTTATAGCATACTATTACTATTATCAAGTGCTTCAAAAAACATTGGACATGGCATGATATAAATTAAATCATGATTAACTAATCATTTAATGTTTTTGACTACTTTATGTATTCAGATCATAGAACTTACAAACTAATAAAACCATATTAAACAAGAAGATAATATTTTTGTGTCTTGTTTGATTTGGAAAAAAAAGAAGTTGCCTTAAATTGTAAATTATTTAATATCTATTTTTAGTAATTTTGTCTATGCCAGGTAAAGGAAGACTTTCAAGATGGGTTATGAACTGAAACGCTTAATAAACCTTCATTTCTCTTTTTTCCCCTCTTTTTTCTTCATTTTTTCCTCCTCCTTTTTTCCTTCTTTCTTTCCTTTTTTAAAAAATGTCTATCCTTCCTTTCTTTTTTCTTTCTATTCATCTTTTATTCTTCTGTGTGTCATATGCTTACTGTGAGTAAACCACTTTAACATGCTCTAATGAGAGAAATTATGTGTAAGCATAAAGTAGCATTCCAATGAATTAAGAGCTACAATCTGAATACAGATAAGGCATGCTCAAGGCACACTGGGGCAAAGATCTTTGAGGGCCAACAGACTTCACAGAGAAGTAAATCCTGCTTGATGGAGTTTAAAAGTAGTAACAACTCACCACACAAAGAACAAGAAGCATTTCCAGTAAACACCACATGTAGAAGTGCTAAGTAGCATAAATAAGAATGAACTTTGCTAAGATAATATTTTCTGAGAAGGATTTTCATGTCCTTGTTTGTGACTCACAATACTAGAATAATTCCTGGAAAAATATCTGGATTAGACTGGGAGTTAATTCTTTAAGGATTTTTGAAGACTAGCAACAGTAAAGAAAGATTAATGGAAAAACAACAACCTATTCTAAAGAATAAGAATGAGAAATATGGTTATTAGACAGTTTACTGATGTCACAACTATAAATAGTATACCATGGCTTTCAATTTTTTATTAGGAATAATTAAAATGGATTATGAACTCAATTACTTCCATGTTACTGTCCTATTTCCCTGATTCCCACTCCTTTCTCAGTCTATTCAGTTCTGTAGTGGAATAGGCAATTTGTCCTCTCAGAACCCTTTTCCTATTTTTAGAAACCTCTTGCTCTTTTTGTAAGACATTATTAAATATTCAGATTTTATATACAGAAATATCATCTAGTGCATTTAAAACATGCTATTTTCCTTAAATTTATTCTGTTAAATGCTGTCACCCATTATTCATTATCCTAGGAATTGTTTCCATCATTTTATTGGACCTGTAGTTTTATGTCTTTTTGGAACATTGTTAGCTGATTCCCTTTTATGTCTGCTCTATGTTTTGCTATTTTTGAGAGAAGACTGTTATTCCTGCTTTTTTTGAGATAAAACAGTAATTTCCAGATATTGGGCTGTAAACAAATCCCCAATGAAAAGAAATATGGACACCATTGTGCTGCCTATTAGTAGTCCCTCTTTCTGCAGAAGCTTGACATTTTATTGTTCAACCTTCTGTATCCACTAAGAGTAAGCTGATTACACCAAGATTTGAAAGCATAAAATAGGATGGTCCTTTCAGGAAACAGAAGTATTTTTTTTTTAGTGGGTAGACCATCTGAGTATGGAAATAGGAGAAGGAGAAAAAATTGAGGAAAAAAAGAGAAATGAAAGTGTATTAAGCATTTCACTTCATAACGCACTTTGAAAGCTAGAAAGGAACATAAAGCCTTGGCCATGGTCTACTCTGACATACCTGTTGAACACTTCTGCTTTATCCACAGAAAACAGTGCAGAGCTACAGAAAGGTTTTCAATAGAATATATATACACACAGATACATAGACACATATACATACAGGGGTGGGCAGGTAGCGAGGTAGATAGATGATAGATAGATGGAAAATCTTAACCTACACCTCCCCTTCCCACTTCTTGTTCTATATCATTGATCAGGAATGGTTCTTTTAAGATTTTATTTATTTATTAATGAGAGACTCAGAGAGAGAGAGAGAGAGAGGCAGAGACACAGGCAGAGGGAGAAGCAGGCTCCATGCAGGGAGCCCTACATGGGACTCCATTTTAGGACCCCAGGATCACGCCCTGAGCTCAAGGCAGAGGCTCAGCTGCTGAGCCACCCAGGCCTCCAGGAATGGTTTTTATGACCACATCTGAGAACCCTCAAATTCACCTCATTCATTTAATATCAATGATTCTACATAAACATATAAGAAACCAACAGCTGTTTTTCAGTACTGACTTGCATGTTTTATGTCTTATATAATTCTGAACATTTGAAACACATTTAAATATATCTGGCCCATTGATTGAGATTAGAAGATCATAGCCAAAGCCCTTTATTCCCATCTTATATTTAGCAGGTTATGAGAGAAAAATGATTTACAGTGAGCAAAAAACAAACACACAATCCATTGTTTAGTTACATTGGCAAAAATAGACAGAATTATGAATTCTGACTATTGGAATATTTCAAAAGGTAATTATTAGGCCCTGTGAGTTTATTCTGGAAAATAAGGAAAGTATGAACCTATATAAAAATGGGATAGCCATCTCAGAAGTTTTCAAATATGCGAGAAAAAAAATCTTAATTTGAAAAGAATGGCAAATTTACATCAATTTGGTTAGTGCTGATTTAATTTCATGCAATTTGCTTTTCCTTTAATATGTAGTTAGAGAAGGACACCAAGGAAGGGGAGAACAGTATGAGAAAAGCTAAGTCTTGTAGAGGAAATAGGGTCAGGGGATCCACTGTGCCGACTATTTGGTACCTTTAAAACAGCAATAAATCAATACCCTCATATTCTGATATTACTATGTTGACTGTTAAATGGCTGAAGAAATTAGCAGTAATTATGTTGCTTCAGATGAAGATTTTTGAATCAAAGTCATGAAAGCAGGGATAGAGAGGAAGGCAAAGATAAGGGAGGCATTGTTCTTTGAGAAAACAGCAATAGACTTGGTGTGGAAGATGATGAAGGAGAAGTCGAGGAGACCAAATAACTCCTAAGTTTCTGATTATTTTGGAATTAAAAAGGATTAGTGCCTTTCATTTTAAAAGTATTTATGGAGCATCTACTGAGGACCAAGACTGTTCCAGATGTTTGGTAATAGTGCAGTAAACTAGGTGGACAGTCCCTACCTTTATAGAAATTTGATTCTGGTGATGGAGGCCAATGATAATCAAATAAACAAATAAATAGATTTCATATGCAAAAGCAAAGTTTGGCAAAGGGACAGAAGTAAAAGAAGGGATATAGAAAAGAACTGTTTTCAGAAGAGACAGAAAATGATTCATTGAAAACACAAGATCTGAGCCAAGACTTGAGAGAAGTAAGGATATGAATGAACAGTATTTCTGTTACCTTTGGCCTAATCACATTCACATCCTGGACTTTGGGGCTGATTCCAATTTACATGTCTATCTTAATGTTACTTTTCTTTTTCTTCTTCTTCTTCTTCTTTTTTCATAATACGACTGGGGAGCTACTTTTCATCACTCACTAAGCCAAGTTTTGAGACCAGTGCAGCTGGCAGGAGGTCTTATGTTTTTTGTTATAATACTGCTGGTAACCTCCTTTTCCAAACTTTGCATGCTGTTCTCGACACATTTAATCCGAAACATGGTCCCTAGAGGTGGATAATCATTTCCCATATTCCAAAAATGCTGAATCCCTCAAATAAGGCATCAGGGTATCAGTCATTTCTCGCCTCTCCCGATCACTACCACACGGGTGAAAGTTTAACTTTAGTCTTACATTAGAACCACAAGCGCACTAATGGTTTCTTCCATAGAGGTTTGTTCAGATTTTCAAAAATATCTCATAAAAGCTCTAGAATTTTCAAAAGTTTTTGGCTATCTATGCCGTGGTATTTTTGCCCGTGCTACACTTTTGGTGATTTAAGGATAAAGACAGTAATAGCCAAATCCAAGTTTGTGTTTATGTTGTCTTCGAAGGGGTTGGTAAATACGCAGTGTCATTCATATCTGTGTATGATACTAGATGTATATATGATGAAAGCCGGTGAATAGCCAGGGTCACATCTCTTCATATTCACCAAGTGCTGTCGTGAAAAGTGCTCTATTCCATTGTTGTGGAAGCTTATTAGTGACTTACTTAAAGTGTTAGAAGTTATGCTTCTTTGGATCTAAATTCCTACTAAAATGAAGCCATAAAACTGTATAATGTGTCTGGACTCTTTAAAAATAATACTTTCAAGAAAAGTATATAACATATGCTAGAAGCATTTGGATTCCAGGAATAAAAGCTTTACAAATAATTTAATTAATATGTTGTTCTACTGTGCAAGGAACCAGCCTGTTGCTGGACTCTATGTAGTTCAGTTTTCTGTACTCTATGGATTTTACTAATAAATGCTTAACATACTAAACTTTATTTCAATTAGTATGAAAACCAGAAGAAAAACATTTTACCGAGGAAAACTTCTACTCATTATCTATTATTACACATCAGGAGAAATTCATTTTATAGTGATTCAAATTCAGTATTCATTCACATGCACACTTGTTTCGGGGACACACATTTCTGCATGTGGATATAAACTCAGAGACATCTATGTATATGCATACACACACCATTATTTTAAAATATGTAAATGGAAATAAAAGTTTGGTAAAATGAAATACCCTTACTATAATCTGTTATTTGCAATGAATTCTGTTTCCTGTTCCATTCTATTGTTTTTGGCGTTTATTTTAATGCTGGTAATGATAATTCATTTGATTTCACAAATTGCTAATGGTTGTAATACACAACTGGTAAAATGCTAGTGTCACATCATTTATGTGAAAATAAAAGAATAAGTATGGAGGAAAGAAAAAACAGGAGGGAAGGAAGGTGAGAAGGAAGAGGGAAAGAAGGAAGAAAACTACCTCTGTGAATACAAATATATGCTATATGCAAATGAACATAGCTAAGGTATGGAAGGATACAAATCAAATTATTATCCTTTATTATTCTGGAAGAGTGAGGGTAAGGATTAAAAAGGGAGGATTCTTGGAGTGTCAGTATAAATGCTTTCTTTACACAGCTGTATTCACAGACTTGTTACAGTGAGCATCTCTTACATTTGTGGTTTAAGAAAATCCGACACTGTATGCATGTATACTTATATACGTATATTATTTTTACCCATACACAGTATACATATATATACACATATGGAATATGAAAAAAATTGTGTGGACAGAGATTTATGTGTGTGTGGAGAGAGATTAGAGTCTCAGAGAGAGAAATTCTCATTATTGAATTTAATATACTGTCATAGATTTTGCAGAAAAAATCAAAACAAAGGCTTTCACATTTGCAAAGTGAAAGTGCCAGGGATACTTTAAAATTGACTTGCACACCAGGACGCCTCTGTGGCTCAGTGGTCGAGCGGCTGCCTTTGGGTCAGGGTGTGATCCCAGGGTCCTGGGATGGAGTACTGCTTCAGCCTCCACACAGGGAGCCTGCTTCTCCCTCTGCCTATGTCTCTGTCTCTCTCTCTCTGTGTCTCTCGTGAATAAATAAATAAAATATTTAATAAATAAATAAATAAATAAATAAATAAATAAATAAATCGACCTGCATACCAAAATGACCACATTAGTATAGATTTCCAGATTCACAAGAATATTTTATATTGAATTAGTAAACCTAGTAACTTCTCATATCTCCTTTATGGATCCACTCTTTTCTGTGTCAAAACAATTGCAATTACTTATTTGAATTCTCCTTTTAATGGATTGTTCATCTGCCAAGAGATACTGGTTAAAGAGTTATTTAAAAATTTGTGTGTAGAGAAGTATCTTAAGTGATATATTCTTTAGTGTCTTAGTAACCTGTTGCTATTTTCAGAAACACCTCATTGATACATAAGCACTTGTGTGAGTGAGTGAGAAAGAGAACGAGGGAGAAACAGGTGAATTGTGAATTAACTTGACAACGTTCCCTTTATTCTTTCTTTCTAGAAATGAGACATGAAACCAGAAGTAGATACAAATTCTGATCAATCTAAACAGCTTCTTGTTTTATAGTTTTCTCATTCCTCTAACCAAACTTGTTTTTTATTTTTGGTAAAGTCAAAGTCAACATCACTGCCTTGCTTAAATTCCAAATGTTCAAGTGAAAAATCTAACCACACCGTATTGGTATCAGAAAAAAAAAATCAAAATAATTCTTATGTCATTTTTAAATTGTATCAGGTTCTTCTTTAATAGTCTATTGTTTAATACACTACAATATTTAAGAGTATATTCTTTACTTTTTTAAAGATTTGATATTTTTGAGAAAGAAAGCGACAGAGAGCACAAGCAGGGAGGAGATGGGAAGCTGACGTCCCACTGAGCAGGGAGCCTGATGTGGAGCTTGATCCCAGGATCCTGGGATCATGACCTGAGCTAAAGGCAGACACTTAACTGCCTGCATCACCCAGGAGCTCCACATAGTCTTTAATGCTTTGTATAATGTCAAACACCAGATATTCTGTAAGTACTTGTTGAATTAATGAACTGATTATTAGTACTTCATTTCTTAAATTGATTTTAGCTAAGCAAATGGACGTTTAGTAGTTTCTAGCTGCATCTGTTTTCAGAGAAATTTCTAGAAGTTACCTTGGTACACAGCTTATTTTTTGAAAAGAAAAACATTAGTGATTCCTTAATTCTGTAATTATAAAATAAAAAATAGTTCATTATCCTTCAAGAATCATGTTACAGGACACATTTTACTGTTGCTGTATTTTGTTTTTGGCACATCCAACACCTACACCTCAAGCTAGGTACATAAATATAGTCTTTTTTTTAAGATTTTTTAAAAAAATTATTTATTCATGAGAGACAGAGAGAGAGATAGAGAGAGAGAGAGGCAGAGAGACAAGGCAGAGGGAGAAGCAGGCTCTTTGCAGGGAGACCGATGTGGGACTCGATTCCGGGACTCCAGGATCACACCCTGGGCTGAAGGCAGGCACTAAACCGTTGAGCCACCCAGGGATCCCCTAAGTATAGTCTTCATACTCATTTTCCACATCTAGTGGTACAGGAAATTTTCCTAAATTCTGGAAAAAATACTGAGAACTTTTGTGTAGAAGCCTAAAAGGACTTCAGTAGAAAAGAGCGGAGGATCTCCATTCCTTCCATTTGAGTTTCTAATTCATGTCTTTATCTCTACTATCATGCATTAGTACTTGCTAATTGCATTGGAAGGAAAATAAGACCTCAACTGGAATTGCACTTTGAAAGAAAGAGATTTTAACCAGTCGTTATGGCTTTTTGAGATCAGAGCCTAGATGGATGTAAGGGCAAGCTAGCTCTGATCACTCAAAAGAGCTAATGCTGGAATATCTTCTGGTCATGCTTCCTGGCTCTGATTATGTGATTGTGCTTTGAAGAAAGGCTATTTGTGTAATCAGAAACAGTGAGGACATTAGGAGGCCAGATGCACTTGGCCCTGAGAAGAACCATAGCTGATTTTAACGTTAAACTAAATTGTATTTGCTCCTTTTCTGCCCTTCCAAAGTCCAGATGGACTGGACTGGTCTGGTTGTGAGGAGGAAATTCATGGCACTGGTAGCTTTTTTGGATCAGAGAACTTCGGTACTTATATGTTAGGGAAGTGAAGTGGACCAATTTACCTCAGGTTTTTGGAAAGCAGTGCTCAGTTACTGAAGTCTGTCTCAAGAAAAGAGTCCATCTTAGACTGTTGCACCCATTGTCCCATTGGTTTTAGCTCATCTCCATCACTCTACTGCTACTTTGGCAGATACAATCAGGCACCAAACTGCTGGAGTTTTGTATTCACAACTGATAAATTGGGAGGTTCAAATTATTAAAGCAGTCATTAAAATTTGTAATTTGAAAGCAATTACTTAATAAGGAAGGCCATTGGGTTTCTTAGAATGAGGAAAGCTGAGGAGACTTTTCATACCTGGGCATGCCTTAAAAAGTGGGAGTGTGACATGTAAGAATTGCAGTGATAAAGCTTGATCCAATTAATATCAAGAGAGTAGGACTATTTTGGGTAACAGAGTCTTATGTTTTGCTCTGCACTCTTACATTCAGGCTCTCATAGATGCCTATCTCATTTCAAGGACTTTGTCTTTACTCTCGTGGCTGATTGAAGTTTTCTGTATTTAGGATACTTGATAATCCCTCTATTCATTATCTATTGCTGCATAACAAACACCCCAAAACTTAATGGCTTAGAATAAGGGCCAGCAAACTGTGCTCACATACCAAATCCAACCTGCCACATATTTGTATATAGCCTGAGAGCTAAGAATGGTACTTACATTTTTATGTGGTTGAAAAAAAATCAAAAGAGGTGTAGTATTTCCTGACATATAAAATTGATGTAAAATCCAAAATTCAGTATCCATAAAAATGTTATTGGAACATATCCGTGTTTACTTGTTTAATTATTGTTTATTAAGGTTACTCCCATGATAAAAAAAGAATTGAGTATTTGCAACCGAAACCAATACGTTCTACAAAGTCTGAAATTTATACTATCTTTCAGGTTTTTTTATTTTTTATTTTTTTATCTTTCAGTTTATAGAAAAGGTTTTGTAGACTCCTATCTTGAAACAATTTGTTATCTCTCCTGATATTTGCTGGTAAGAATTCATAGCAGGTCAGTTCAGTAGTTCTGCTTTAGGATCTCTCATAAAGTTACAGTTAGATGTTGGTTAAGGATACAGTTACCAAAAGGCTTAACTACAGCTAGCCTACATGCCCAGCCAACCTCTCACCGTGAGACTTGTCCTCATATAGTCATGTCTGTCCCACAGAAAAAAATGACTCACCCCACCCAAAGGCACCATGGTCTCCTCCCATAAATAATCAGCTTAAATCCAAGGATCTCACCTTTTAGGATAGTTCCAGGTGCAAATAAGGCCCCTTGGATTCAATTCTTTCTGATCTGAAGGCCTGTGAACAAGAGCCTGGTTATCAGGCTCCTGTCTACTCAACATGGAATGATGGGACAGTTGTAACAAAACTATACAAGACAGTTTTGATTAAAAAAAAAAAAAGGGAATGTGAGAGGCACAAGAGTCGGCTAGTGAATACAATTCTGAAACCCAGCTGGTACAGTTGTGGTAACCACACAGGTCTCATCACAGCCAGCTAGGGCCTAGACAGCCATTTCTTGTAGTTAAAGAGAAGGGTATCCATAGTCTCCAACAGCACCAAATATGCAGGCTTCTTTGAGAAATCCCAGGAAACCCTGTAAACTTCTTTAATGAGCCTGGAGGAGGAATTTGAAGATATTGCAAATTGGCCAGTGGGGTTAGATTTTGTCTTCTTAGGGATAGTAGACCCCGTTGTGACACCCAATTTGATGTAGCCTAGGAAATACAAATTGGATGTTGCAAACATTAGACTTCCCTGTGAGTAGAACATGTTTGTTTTGCTTTGTTGTATTTTGTCTGTGCGTGTGTGTCTTATGGAGGAAAAGATTAGAGATAAGTAATTGTTTTAACACCCACATGTGTAGCCTAAACATTTCCAGGAGCTCCCAGACCTTCAAAATCTGTTAGATTTCTGCAACATGTTTAGAGTTTCTAGATTTAAGAATGACACTTATATAATGATGAGCCTACTGACTAAAATTGAGAAAGATTAAATTGAAGAAAGAGAAGACATCTAAGTCTTTACTCATCTTTTAAATATATTTCAGAGCCATAAGAAAGAAATGAGTTATTACACTTCTTAAAATAAATCTCCCAGTAGACAAAACTGACAATAATCCAAAGATTTTGATTTTTAGGGGAAAATAGCTTTTTAATTTCAGGCGCTGCATATTAATTTTTTAATTATGCTTTTAGCAATTAATATATATAATTTATACAAATATATAAACTGTCATTAACAATCACTTTTAAAAAATTAACAATACAAAACTGTATAATATAAAAAGTGAAGTTCTGCCCTCATCCTTTCTAATGTAGGGGTAACTACTTCTAACTCCTTCTTGTGTTTCAGTCTGACTGGTTTGTGTGCCTCAAAATATTTCTTTCTTAAATAGATGATATTACTAAAGATATTGTTCTACAGTTTGCATATCTCATATTGAAAGCATACACATCTTATTTTTCACATACATGCATATTCTTTTACCCATTCCTTTAAAAACTCGAATCTTTTAAAGTTTTGTCTACTTTATCCATGACCACATCCCCCATACTAAATGATGTGAAGTGATTTTGATGTTTCTTTGATCTTTTATACATTATGGTCTAGATAATAATTATTTTAGAATTGTTTTCATGCGTATTTCCCTCATAACCCTCTTTACGATTTCTCATAATTTGTTGGACATATGGAAAGTGCACCATAAATATTTATTGTTTTATGCTGCGTGCCATTTAAACTAAACTAGATCCAACTCACCATATAGTTAAGAGCACTTACTGGCTTTGGTGTCAGAAGCATCTGGGTTCAGGTCCTGGTTCTACCTTCTTCTAGCTGTGTGATGTTGGGCAAGCTACTTAACTTCTGAATGCTACTATTGCCTCATCTGTATAAAATGATACCTTTTCTGACTGGACCAGGCTTTTTTCTTTTATCCCCCTTCTCCACATTTATTTTGACCCTTGCTTTCTGAGAATCACTTTTCCTCTTTGCTGTCTGTCTCTTCCTCCCCTGGTAGGCATGGAAGCTACAAAACAGCTCCCTTTATTTCTGTTGAAATCACAGCTGACCCAGCACTAAGAATCTACTATGAAAAAGCAAAAGAGTAGGACTGGGTTCCTCCCACAGCTTTGAGACTCAGATGAAGAGCTTCCTTGGGATATGAGCTTCATCTTGAAGAACTACAGTTTCAATACCTAAGGAGATAAGTTTGACCAGCGACAGATAAAATGCAGGAAGAACCCTCAGATAAATTCCTTTCCCTTCCTCAGAGTTGATATGAGGACTGGTACTTAGAAAAGTATCTGCTATGTAGTAAATTCTGTACTTAAAAAAATATTGCATTATAAAAGAATGAAAATTATGTTTTTAATAGTATGTATAAATGGTGAACATATGGTGTAGGATAGTAAATATGCTTTATTTAGTATAAGATTTCATTGGAAACAATTTTTATGAATTAGTCTATTTATAAAGAGAATATATTCATATTCAACGTATTATTTTTTAGATGCAATAATTCAGATACTTTTTTAATTGATGTCATTATAGAATTTTCATTATTTTCATGAATCTTTACTTTTACCTCTATTTTTTTTATTTTGCTCCAGAATTTCTATTATAATATACCCAGATGTACATATAATATTAAAATACTAGGATATTACATTCCCCAGTACTTGCTATTATAACCCCCAAGGAAACATCATTGTCTAGTGAAAAAAAAACAATATAACTGGAAGCCAAAAATTCTAAACTCACCAACCCAGCACTCGTTAGTTGTTAATTATGTGACTTGGCGCCACTCACATTCCTCCCTGGGCCTTAGATCCATGATATGAACTTCATAAGGGCCATCTAGCCCTAATACATTATGAGCATATTTAAAAATGATTTTATATACACATGTGCACACACAGTCATTGCTATACACACCATTACGTGCACACAACTTCAGTATATTTCTCGAGACCCCTACTTAACTCATTCAACTTGATGTTGACTCTACTATAGACTTTTTTCTTTTACTAGGAAATTTGTTCACTCTGTTATTCATCAAATGCATGTTAAGGAACTACAATGTACCCTGTATTGAAAGGTTTATGGAATACAATGGCAAGCAAAACATGATCCCTTACTTCATAACTGAGATTCCTTACATTGTTCCTTGATCAGTAATTCTCGTGTTTGCTTATGGCATCATGCAGGTGGTACATCAGATGTGTCACACAGAAAATCCCTGGAACTGCTGCGCTCTGTGCAACCTCTCTTCTTAGTTTGGGATGCATCTAGACTCTCCTTGTTATCAGTGCTAAAACAGAGGCCTGATGTCCTTGGCTGGGATCCACATAATTGAGACAGCTCAAAGAAATATGTTTGTAACTGCTGTGACTCTTCCCTGCTGTCCAGTGGGCCCTACTCATTACCTCCAGGTATTGTTGATTTTCCACGTTTGGGTAGCTTGTTGCAATATGACTGAGGTGATTTTTCAAATCTAACTTTCATTAAGTATTATCACACACCAAAAATTCCTTATGTCCCAAGAAATAATAGTTTCAGTAATCCACCTTTCAATACTTACACAGAAAACCATTTATTCCAAGGCATGTCAGGGACAGACAGATGGCTGGATCAGGAAAATTTTCTGTAATTAGTACATGCAGACTCCTGACATGGTTTATCCTTCTGACAAGTAAGGTGTGGTGATTTCTATAATCAAGGATGCCAGGAGAATCGGTATCTAAATCAGACAGAGGGGCAAGAAAGACCTTAGCTCTTTAAGAAAACTGAAAATACTTCAGTAAGGCTGAACATCTGGAATCAACTTTACTATTCTAGACTTCAAGCAAATGGCATTTAGGGCATTGTTCAGCAAATTCCTAAATAAAACTAAATATTACTTTTTCTCATGAGAGTCAATTATTTGAGTTTCAGATTTTCATTTATTTTACAACACAGAAGCAGTAATATTCTAAGGTCGTAATAATAATATATTATTTTACAAGTTTCAACATATTTTTATGTGCATACATGTACACATACACACATTGTAGTACTTAGCACTCTGTTGTTAACCTCTTTTGCAGTCCTTATCAACATACTCTGAAATCGTTATTTACTTTTCTGCTTCCCCACTGGATCCTAGGGAGGATATATAGAGTTAGTATTTGTTTAACATTTATTTCCAGTACATTCAGCTTGGTAAAATTGCTTAGCAGAATCTACTAAAGTTGAAAATACATATACTCTGACTCAGATTTACTTCCAGGTTAAAAACCTAACAGAATTGCCTATGTGTACATATCAATAGATTTGCACAAGAATGTTCTCATCTAGGTAATGTTCTAATGAACTGATGTGTTTTATCCATGACAACGTACTAACAAAAATGATAAATGAATGAAATCTTATGATATCTCACCAAAATAGTTTTGTCTATTTAAATGATAAATCATAGTCAGGTTTATTTTATTTTTGATTTCTTTTAAAGTAGAAAAGCAGGTGAATTTGAAAGGTGATACTTTGAATGTTCAGTTTTAATCTGACAATTATCTATGATCAATCAGTTTAGTGAAGATATCCACTCTGAATTTACTTTTCAAAACAAAAACATGGAAATTATTTGTCATTTATCCCTCACCTAATGAAAATGCATTGTTTTTTTGTTTGTTTTAAGAAGACTAGGAAAGTAAATTGGATGTTTGCAAAAGCATCCTTTGTGTCTTGGCTATCACTGTAATGTAAAACTTCTGACAACATTCAAAGAAAAAAAAATCAAACAAAAAAACCCCACAAACTCTTACCTTCAGTAAGAGCCAATTATTTCCTTACACAGATTTCTTAATATTTCTTTTGTTTAAGATTTATTTATTTTGAGAGAGAAAGAGAGAGAGTGCAAGTGGGGGAAGGAGCAGAGGGAGAGGGAGAGACCAAGAATCTCACACTCCCCATTGATGGTGAGCCCCACAGGGCTCAATCTGCCAACCCTGAGATCATGACTTGAGATGAAATCAAAAGTTGGCCGCTCAGGTGATCTAGCCACCACATGATTGGATCAGGAACCCCATGATTTCTTAATGCTTCTAGTTTATTTTTCCTAATTTCATTTGCATTCCTATTTGCACATCATACTATAGTTAACCATTGAGCTTCTTGACACATGGCACAGTGGACTTCAATATTTCCAACGCAAGATACCTTCTGAAAGCAAATACTAAGTAAAAGACATTGTTCTCATTTATGAAACCTGATCTAAACACTTTCTATGAATAAAAGTATTTTGGTCCTACCACTTCTCACCCTTCCTATTTTTCTTAGCTTTCCATTTAGTATAGAACCTGATACATAATAAATATTTAGTAAAGGTATTGGTTGCTGTTGTTATTGCTTTTGTTTTGTTGTTAAGATAAAGTAATTTTAAAACTATTATCATTTAATGTATTGTTATTTAAATTAAACTTTTTATTGAATGTAGCACACATACGTAAAAGTTAGCAAGTAATAAGTGAAAAGTATGATAAACTGTCAAAAATAAAACGAAAAGTAAAACCTTTGTAACTCCCGCACATATCAGGAAATAGAGTATAATGGTAGCCCGAAAAAACTTACTCATGCCTCCTTTTAGGAAAGGCCCCAAAGTCAATGATTATCCTCATTTTTAATCACCACAGACTAGATTTCTTGTTTTTGGACTTGAAAAATAAATGGAATTATGCAGTATACCCTTGTGTTTCATTTATATTATTGGACATCCTGAGAATCATTCATGGTGGCATGTATATTCATGATTCATTTGTTTTGATTTCTTTATAACATTTAGACACTTCATCAAATAAAGTATATGTATGGCAAAAGCACATTAAAAGATGTCCAGATCATTAGTTGCTAGGCAAATGCAAATTAAATGCACAATAAGTTACCATTGCACTTCTATTAAATGTTAAAGTTATAAAGACTGATCATACTAGTATTGGTGAGGATGTACAACTGGAATTATCATACACTGCTGGAAGTTAAAATGGTAGCATTCATTTTGGAAAACATTTTGACACTTTCTTATACAATTAAACATAGACTTGGCCTGTGATCCAGTCATCCCACTCTTAAGAATTTATCTAAGAGTAATGAGAACATATGTACATAAAAAGGCTTATACAAGATTGGCCATAGCAAATTTATTCATAAGAGCCTGAGAACGCAAACAACTCAAATGTCCATCAAAGAGTGAGTGGGTAAGCAAATTGTAGTATCCTCCTATAGTAGGATACTTCGAAGAATTAAAAAGGAATGAGCCATTGCTATATGCAATAACATTATTCCAACATAATCGTACTGAATGAAAGAAATCGAATGAATACATAATGCATGATTTTATTTTTATTAAGTTTTAGAAAATATGGAATAATACATAGTGAGGGAAAATGTAACAACAGTGGTCTGAGAGTGGAAGTTGAAAAAAGTTACAAAAAGACTGGGGGACAAAAACAGATGCAGTGAAACACCAGGACACCTGCACCCCGATGTTTCTAGCAGCAATGTCCACAATAGCCAAACTGTGGGAGGAGCCTCGGTGTCTATTGACAGATGAATGGATAGAGAAGATGTGGTCTACGCATACAATGGGATATTAGCCATTAGAAAGGACAAATACTCACCATTTGCTTCGACGTGGATGGAACTGGAGGGAATTATGCTGAGTGAAATAAGTCAATCAAAGAAGGACAAACATTATATGGTTTCATTCATTTGGGGAATATAAAAAAATAGTGAAAGGGAATAAAGGGGAAAGGAGAAAAAATGAGTGGGAAATATCAGAAAAGGAGAAAGAACATGAGAAACTCCTAACTCTGGAAAACGAACTAGGGGTGGTGGAAGGGGAGGTGGGCGGGGGGGGGGGGGCGGTGATGGTGACTGGGTGATGGGCACTGAGGGGGGCACTTGATGGGATGAGCACTGGGTGTTATTCTATATGTTGGCAAATTGAACACCAAAAAAAAAAAAAAAGGCTGGGGGAAACTTTTGGGTGTGACAGATTTATTGATGCGGTGATAGTTCTGCAGCTGTATAATATGTTAGACCTTATCAAATGAACACTTTGAGTGTAATATGTCATATATCAACCATACTTTAAAAAATATGTTAAAATATTTTCCTTAAGGGGACCCTGGGCGGTTCAGTCAGGTAAGCATCCAACTCAGGATTTTGGCTCAGGCCATGATCTCAGGGTTGTAAGATCAAGCCCCGGTGGGGCTCCCTCCCAGCACAGAGTCTGCTTGAGATTCCGCTTAAGATTCCCTCTGCCTCTCCCTCCTGCTCATGTGCTCTCTTTCCCTCTCAATTAAATAAATTAATTAAATCTTTTAAAAAATAAAATAAAATATTTTCCTCATTAATTTAATAAGTAACTTGCTGCTCAATATTAATCATGATCATTAAAAGAATAAATGAACTGAACACTGATGTTTAGTTTTCTAAAATTTTGGTTAGCTTCCCATATATTTGGAAGTAATTTCACATTTTACTAGCTGAGTATGGAATCACTATGGATCTGAACAGTCCAAATGATGATAAACATAAAATTTATCCATTTTTCCCACAAATACCTTTTTGCATTTAATATTTGCTGTGAGTTGAGTTCCAAATGCAGCAATGAACAAATAGCTTTTCTCCTCAAGTTAAATTCTATTGAGAAATACATAAACCTGTATTTCTGCTATGGTTTATATAAAGTAAGGATGGAAATAGTGTTATAAGCAAGCATTTTGAGGGAGAGGTCCTGCCCGGAGGAAATCAAACATAATTTCATTTCTTAGGGTAATCCAAAAAAGGAAAGTGATTCTTCTGGGCCAAGAGAATGTAGTGGGGAAAGTGAATTTGGAGGGCAAAATGAGGAAGAAGTTTAGTTAGAAATTATTATAGTGCTTGAAGAAGATACTGAGAGTCCTTGGAGGTTATGAGAGCTCCATCTTATGCTGAGAGTGGGGCTGGGGGCTTCAAAACCTATATGTAGTAGAGAAAGCCAATGTGAAAGAATAGTGTAGTCTAAGAAAATTGCGTGGTGGAAAAAAAAAGGGTAAGAAAGGTTAAAACCAAACTTTTGTTACAAGGCACAAGAAAGAGAGCAAGTAAAGGGAATAAGAAAGATCAGTCACAGAACTGAGGAATAAATGAGCAGAAACCAAATGGAGAGGAGAAAACACATCAGGATAAGGACATAGTGAAATTCACTAAATCCCCATTAGTTGAAGTTTGGCTAATAAAGTATATTCTAATGGTGCTGCTAAAGGAAAAATGTCATACAATGACCTTTTTCTGATCAAAAGTTGGGCCAACTATATACTCCAATTTAAAAAAAGGGAAGTTATTGCTAGGGGGGCTCAAAAATTAGCACTTAAAGTAAAATTGAATAGCCATGCAATGCCAAAACTTGATCGATCCATGCATTCATCAGATTTTCTTTATCATCTGATTCAAATATTAGCAACTATCTGCTTATTATCCAGTATTTAAGACCTATAACATTTGAAACATTATCCTGCTAATTTTATTTTTGTACATGAACATTTCCAGATGCTAATTAATGACTGAGAGAAATGGAAAAGTCAAATGCCAAGAAAGTTTGAATGAGCCTCAAAAGCATTTTCTAAGAAAGTTGTGCAAAGGAAAGTAACAATATTAAAACAAGAGCTAATCATTCCTGTAGTTTCAAAATCCTGAGCTGAGTAAAGGATACAAAATTTAGACTTTAAATCAAAATAATTAAAGTTGAGGTAATTTGTACTTTACTACTGAAGAACAGAGTACTTATCAACCCTCCTCCTGCCCCTGAAAAATAACAAAAGAAACCACAGGGAACTTTCAAGACAGCTCAACTTTATTATACCTTCTGGTTAGGATTTCTGATGATTTTTTCAAAGTGCTCTATATAATTTTCATTTACAAATGCAGGGGGGAGAATATTCTTGAAAAACCTATATTCTCATTCATCTCAAGTTTAATTACAAAGTTTTCTGTTTCTCTGAAAAGAAACAGAAAACTTTGGTATATTTTTTCTATTACTGAAAAAAATATATATTATTGCATTAATAGTTACTGGATGATGGTTGTATATATATATTCTATGACTTATTTACATATGCCATGACTTTCACCAGATATGCTAAGCAGTGTGGCTAGGATACATCTTACCCCCATACTGCAGAAAATTTTGCTTGGTTTTAAAAAACCAAATGTCAGGAGGTTTGAGGGTTTTTTAATAAATAATTTTGCCATTCACAAAAACAAAATGATACTATCAAAATCAAATGTTTGGCATTTTGGATATAAAAAAAATCGCCATGAATTAATATTTGGATGAATTGCTTCTAGAATAAGCAATTCTATATGGTATAGATTAAACTCTCTTTGCCACAAATATGGCTTTAAAGTTGAGGTTCAGTTCTTTGAAAAACAATAAAAAAGAGAATTTGAGGCTCTGCCAAACAGTTTTTCTGCTTAGTTTTTCCAGATCTCAGAGCCTTATGAATACCTGTCTGTGTCTCCAAATGGACACAAGCCAGGCAAGAGGTGAAACAGTGTTTATGACTGTGGTTCCAATTGTTTCAGGAAACACAAAACACTGGTCTGCTGATGAGGGAGTTTCATGTTACTTGCAATTATTATAAAATATTTGTATATGAAAATAACCATTCAAACTGTTGTCCTCAGGAAATTCATCTCTCTCCATCTGTCTCTATCCCTGTCTCATTCTTTCTGAGACTGAGTAAGATGCTACCTTTTCCATTTACATTCGATATTTCAAAATCATGTTTGAAGCTCAATGTGTGTGATTCTTTGTGAATATAAATTTTGTCCATCCATTTATCATCAAATGGGCAATCTCAAGTTTAAACCTGTTTTATCAGATTAATACTATTACATTTACTAATATGAAAGCAACAAAATGAAAACTTGGGATGCTCAGCGGTTGAGCATCTGCCTTCAGCCCAGGGCATGATCCTGGGGTCCTGGGATCAAGTCCCACGTCAGGCTCCCTGCATGGAGCCTGCTTCTCCCTCGGCCTGTGTCTCTGCCTCTCTCTCTCTCTCTCTCTCTCTCTCTCTCTCTGTCTCTCACGAATAAATAAATAAAATCTTAAAAAAAAAAAAAAACAACTAAGTAAACAAAGCAGATCTGTGTCCACTTCCAGAGAATGATAACATACTTGTAATTATTTCAGAATGAACATTTGTAAGGCTTACTTCGTTCAGTTATGCTCACACCAGGTAGATTGATAGGCCCTTTAGAAATGCTGCCTGCCTGTTAAAATCTTTTACTAACCTTTGGAGTAAGTTCTTTCATGACAGCTTCAATGTAGCATCAGAAAGGATGGGACATATAATATAATCCTGGCATCACACTTTTCAGCTTTCCTCAAAGGAAAAATGGAGGGTGGTGCAGAGCAGAGGGGAGGGTGGAGGTGGGGACAGGAGCAAGATTTTCTCTAAAAGGAGCCAACTGTTTTCCTAGATTGTTGGTCTAGTTTGTTGGTTGAGGTCTAGATTTCTGGGTCTAAAGAAAGAGTCAATTATATATTCAGGACTTTTTGGGCCAGTATGTGTGTATGTCACATAGTATATATGTACACATATGCATATTCACAACATATACATATAAAGATGAATACAGGATAGATGCCTGTGCATATATGCTATACAGACTTCATAGTATATATAATACATACAAAAGAAAAGTTCTATCCTACATCTGTCAGGGGGATACATAAATATTGAGTTAAGTTTATTTGGTCAAGTTTAAACTTGTTTTAACCTGCTTCATGTTGTTCTTCACAGTGGCCCATGCAATTACCCCTATATTTTTGTGCCAAAGATTTAAATCTATCTTTACCATGAAACCTGCTCTGTCTCCAGCAAACACAGATCTCTCTTTCACTGAATTCTGGTATCCCATAAAATCAATGCCACAAAATTTGATATTAGTTCTTTTTTTATTTCTGCTAATTTTCATGTGTTATTCTTGACCACAGCTCATGGGGCCAATTGAATAATTGGGACATGGTGGGTGTTTATTAAATGTACATTTATTAAATGTTTGGGCCCTTTTAATGACAACAAAAGATGTAAGGATAGGAACAAAGTAATTTTATGGTTATTTACTTAAAAATATATATAAGCGAGGAACACTTGCACTTTAAAGGCACAGATTTATTACAATCTACTTCTGAAATTTTAAGAAAATAGAATTTTAACTGGTATCAAAATATTAAGAATATGTACTAAAGAATAATGGAGTTATAAGATTTTATTCAGTTAAAAGATTTTATATAGAGTTATAATATTTTAATCCTTTAAAATACATATTTTATATGATATTAGAAAAATATTTTTGGCCTTAAGTAGAAGACATAAAATGGTGTAACATACTAGACATGGAGATATTTGCTCCTCTTATTAACTATAAATTCCAATAATGTGTTTATTACATGATGTACTAAGACAAAATTTGTCCTATTTTTGTATAGTAGATAATCTCTACTTAGTCATTGCTAGCATCACTTTCTGCATTCTTCTTTGAAATTATGTATTATAATAGTTTTATCAATGTTATAACATAAAATTTCTAATCTTACTGGTTTATTTTACTTTTAAAAAAGATTTTATTTATTTATTCATTAGAGAAACAGAGAGAGGCAGAGACAGAGAAGCAGGCTCCCTGTGGGGAGCCCGATGTGGGACTCGATTCCAGGATCCTGGGATCACACCCTGAGCTGAAGGCAGATGCTCAACCCTTGAGCCACCCTGGCTCCCATCTTACTGGTTTATTATCATCAACTTGTATTTTTGTAAAGATTTATTTATTTGAGAGAGAGAGAGTGTACTTGCATGCATGAGTAGGAGGGGCAGAGAAATTCTCAAGCAGACTCCCCACTGAACAGGGAGCCTGACGTGCAGCTTGACCTCATGACCCTGAGATCACCATCTGAGCCAAAACCAAGAGTCAAAACTCTTAACTGACTGTGCCACCCAGGTGCCTCAACTTGTATTGTTATAAATACCATATAGAGATTGTACTTTGTGGTCAAAAAGTTATTTTTTTACTATGTTGATGTTAGATATCATTTTAAATTCAGATTTTATTAAGCACCCACAAGTTTTTAGTTTTGTTATTTCCCCCTTAGAGCCATTGGTTTGGTGACTTTCCCCTGACATTGTTTTTACACTGACTTTACCCGATTAAGTCCCTTATTATTAATTCATTGACCCCCAATGGAATAACCAATAAATTAAGCTGTAATGCTAAGATAATGGTTTTATTCTGTGGTGAAATGAAAATAGAGTCTGAGTCTAAGCCAATTCTTAAGCAATGACAGCCAAATCAAAATAAATAATTTCCCAGTGTCCAGTTTGCATATACTCCTCTCTCTAGTGGGCATGTCTCATTCAGGGTGGAACCACTAACTCCAAACATTTGAGAAGTTGGCTGGGAAGTTTATTTGCCACCAGCAATTATATGTAATAATGAACAAACACACGTCTCTATTGAATAGTCTGCTTATATTTCCATATTATATCATCCATTTTGTTTCTTGTTTTCTTTCATTATTTGAAACTCAAAAGCAAGGAGAGCAAGGAGTAAATGGAAAATTTATAAGAGAAAAAAGAATAATCTAACTTAAATCTAATAATTATAAAATTAAAATAAATATATTCTTGGTATTCATTTTCTATTATCTATAATTAATCTTCTTGAGGAAATATGCTTGTCTGGATTTTTATTTTGAGAAAGCACATGTCATATCTATATAAAACTAGTGTACACACATATTAAACACCCCACTGGGCTGCACATGGCCCCAGGGCTGAGAGAATAGATCATGACCAATGGGACTTTCACCATTTGCCAGCCTTAAGAGATACCTATTACCTCTCCTTATCTCTCCCTGTATCTACTCCCTAGGATTCATTATGTCAAGAGCTCTGAAGAAAATGGCTTTTCTCTGGCAGCCAAAGAACAAATGTGCATCTCTCAATCTAGAAAATAGCTGGATCCAAATAGAGAAGCTCTGATTTTTAACCACCACCACTACCTCCATCCCTCTATGGCTCACTTCTCTACTTGCCTTATCTACTCTTTTCCAGCTCTGATTTTTTGAGACCCATGTTCTCCATCTGTATCTCCATCTAGCTACCTTTGTCTCAGAAAATTCATGATCATTTTTCTTTGTTCAACAGGACTCTACAACCTGAATCATTTCCTTTCTTTAAAGTCTCATAAGTCCTCTTATGTGGATGACTTCGGAATTCTGTGTGAATGATCCTTGATGACCTCGGTGCAAATTACTTCAGTCACCTTCTCCCCTTGCCACACACCCTGAGAAATGTCATTCCTAGACACTGACACGTCAAGTTTTTGCCTTCCTAGACCCACTTCCAGTGAAAGAAAAGATCTAATCTCATTAAGTTTTGTCCAGAATAGTACACAGAGCACTCACTTTCTCTTTTCTGTTTCCTGTGTTCATATATTAACATTTTGTACTTTATGCCTCCCATAATCATGAGTATATTGGGAAAATACCTGTCACTTACTCTGATTGACTTGCTTTTACTGTGGTCCAGATTCTTTACTTGAATCTGTGTGGCAAATCAAATAGGATTTGGTCTATGAACTTAGTCATTTTAGGTTGATTGGTAAAAGTGTAATAAAACATACTTTGTTTTTCCATGTTACATCATGTTTATGTTAATTTGTTCTGGCTGCATATCCAGTACTATCAGTGTTGTGCCAGTTATTAGTATAATGAGATATTAATATTACACAATGTCTAATTTCTCCTTCAGGAGAAACCCTGGAGGAAGGAAATTTAAGGTGAAGATTTCTAAAACTTTATTTACTTGATCTTAAAATATACACAGGGCAGCCCTGGTGGCCCAGCGGTTTAGCTCTGCCTTCCGCCCAGGGTGTGATCCTGGAGACCCAGGATGGAGTCCCATGTGGGGCTCCCTGCATGGAGCCTGCTTTTCCCTCTGCCTGTGTCTCTGCCTCTCTCTCTCTCTCTCTCTCTCTGTGTCTGTCATGAAAAAATAAATAAAATCATATATAAATAAAATCATATATATATACATATATATATACAGAATTACTTTCATTTCCATGATTGTTTTGTGCTTTCTTAACACAGGTTTAGCATTTTGTTGAAACCATTCTCTCTTCCTACAATTCACTTTTCATTGCAAATACCACAGAGATTTCAGGTCTCAGCTGTGTCCGCATTTCTTTCAGGAAAATGTTCCTATCCTTTCCATCTCCCTTTGTTATATTTTAGTTTATTCCCCAAATATCATGCATTTTTCCTCTCATGGCCTTTTTTCACATTATATTTTAAATGACTGTTGATCTTTTCCACTGGTCTCAGAGTTTATGGTCTGGTGGGAAAGAAAGACTTTTTCTTCGCAGTATGTCCCCAGTTCTTTGCACGGCTTTTGACTCAATATCGTGGTTTAATAAGCATTTGTTGAATATTTAATACACATAGTAATGTATAAAAGTTACCAAAATGCATATTCTGCACTTTGATTTCATAAATGAAGTAAAACTTATACCCTAAATTATTGCTTTCATTTCAGATTTTTGCCAAAAGGGTTTCACTTCAATATTTGGAATTCTATTTTGTGAAAAAACAAAAACAGGAAAATAGGTTTGTGTTTTTTTTTTAATTTCAGTAGGATAGTATATCATTTTAATGACTACCATTGTTTTATGAATGTAAAAACTTAATCATTTAACAAAGTATTGAAATGTAATATTTGTCATGTTCTAAAATATAACTTATAGAAAGAAATAATTTAGTTGGGTAAGTTGTGAGGATATATATTCCAAAAGAGATATTTTTAAAGATTTTATTTATTTATTTATTCATGAGAGACCCTGAGAGAGGCAGAGGCACAGGCAGAGGAAGAAGAAGCAGGCTTCACGCAGGGAGCCCGATGTGGGTGGAACTCGATCCCAGGACCCCGGGATCACACCCTGAGCGGAAAGCAGATGCTCAACCACTGAGCCACCCAGGTGTCTGCCAAATAGATTTAAAAATTGTTTTTCCAAGTTTAAACTTTGCATGCTGTAGTAGACATTTTATTTGCAATGAATCTTCATTTGCTACCTTTCAGCTTTATTTTTATATGGTAAAAAATCTTATTTTCAAAAGACATGTAAGTATGCATTTATCATGAAGAAAACCTACCTTTGTGATAATAAAATTTAAATTTTAAAATTTGGAAATAGATGATCCAAGCACTAACAGATCTGCTAGTTTACAAAATCACAGAGAATTATAATATTTATTTTTCCTTACTTTATCACCAGATGATTAAAAATATTTTTAGACTAAGGTGATTTTTTTAATATTTTTAATAATTCAGTAAGGAATTTCTTAAGATTTAAGTCTCTGAGTACTATCTAACATTTATTGCTGTATACTACTGCATGTTACTTTATCAATGTCAGATTTTACATGTTGAAAATAGAAATAACAATTTATGATATCAGAATACCTCAGAGAATTCTGAGTAGTAAACAAGTTCTATAAGTAAAGCCCTTAATATAATGCCTGTATCATGGTAAGTGATCAAAATATTATTATTATAAAATATTACTATAATTATTTTGACATTGGAAGGTAGTTTAATGTCATTAAAATGAGATAATTTAGGCAGTTTCAGAAAAATCCTGAGTTAGCAACTAGCTAAACATTCATCCCATAATTTTTCTAATTTTAACCAGAAACATATTAATGAATCACATTCTATTCATATGAAGCACACAAAAATACAGTCAAATCAGGGCATGTTAATGTTGATGGACTCCAGGGAACAGCACCATATACCAAGGTTGTATTAAGATAGTTGGTATTACTCTAGGACTTGTCATCCCAATGACAAAAAATAAATAGACACATAAATAAATAAATTTCTTATATTTTAGCATAAAGGGCAGAATCCTAGAGTTAGCTACTTACAATAATAAACATTCTTTATGAATATTTTCCATTATTAATCAAAATAAAAAGGACATGGATTGTGAATTGATTCATTGCTAAGTTATATATGTTTTCAAGTGCATAGGTTATTTATGATGTGTCAATAAGATGAACTTCTATGTAATGTTAATATGTAATTGCTAATAATTGGGGGTTATCTTTTATTCATGCAGGGAAAAATATCATCATTAAGTTAGTAAAAAAAAAGATGAAAATCCTATATCTTCCTTTTTATGAATTTAATTAGAGGAATTATTTCTCATGATTACATGATAGAGACCTTCATACATTTATAATTTAAAAGAAATTGTAGGGATCCCTGGGTGGCGCAGCAGTTTGGCGCCTGCCTTTGGCCCAGGGCGCGATCCTGGAGACCCGGGATCGAATCCCACATCAGGCTCCCAGTGCATGGAGCCTGCTTCTCCCTCTGTCTGTGTCTCTGTGCCTCTCTCTCTCTCTCTCTGTGACTATCATAAATAAATAAAAATTAAAAAAAAAAAAAAGAAATTGTACTTTTCCTCTATGCTTTCTCTTAGAAGTTTTATAGTTTCAGTTATGTTTAAATCTTTAATACATGTTGAGACAATTTTTGTACATGGTGTAAGTTAGGGGTCGAATTCCATTTCTTCTGTGTGTGTGAG